>NC_037332.1:64312500-74312500 GCF_002263795.3 Bos taurus | reverse complement strand
GCCTTCCATGTGGTTGCAAAGAGTTTAACACGACTGAGCGACTGAACACACACACACAAAGAGAAGAAAGAGCAAGTGTGATTTGTTAGTTACCCCTTCCAGAATAGACGGGCAGCACCTTATAAATGAATGCTTTCATGTTTGGGCAGTGAAACAATTGAATACTCACGTTAAATGGGATAAAGAATGTAATGACTACAAATAGCCTCAGATCACTACAGGGTAAGACTACTCCTCAATGAGTTATAAAAATCCCTGAGTGATTTCAGAGATCTGGACGTTATGGAATTGTAGGTAAGATATTGGTGGCCAGGCTATATATGTGTGTGTGGGCTGGGACTTGATATCAAATGTCTTTCTTGGTAAATCCACACAAAGAGGCATTATCCTTATCTCACAGAAGAGGCAAGTGAAACTCAGACAGGACAATGGACAGCCCAAGGCCACAGAGCTGAAAGCTCTGAGGTTGAATCCAAGGTCAGGTGTCAGACATTTCTTGGACAAGACTTTGAATCTTCCTTCCATTTAAAACTCCTGTGATTTGTTCATTCTACTCTATAGCACACAAGGGGAATTCTTTGCAACTCATTTTTGGTGGTGAGCATGCAGTAGCGTATATAGAAGTACAAATATAATGTTGTACACACGAAACTTAGAAAACATTACAAACTCATGTTACCTAATTTTACAAAAGACTTTAGGACCACATGCCATTGAGTAAAACTACCATGTGAGAGGATTCCTGCTTCTGACCACAGACTGTAGGATGGGCACGGGAGGGGATCCACCAGGTGGAGGAGGGGTGGAGCCAGATGTGATCCTCATCACCCCTCCCCTCCAGGTGGGAGATGGCAAAGGCCAGACAGGTTCAGAGCAGGGTCCACTGACCCTTGCAGAGAAGCTGGGCTGGTGGCTGGGAAGAGCCGGAGGAAACGGCTTCTGTGGTGATGCCCCAGGGTCTGGGAGCAGGAGGGGGCTTGGCCAAGGGAGAGAGCAGGAGACACTCCAATGATGCTGGAGGACCTCCTCTCCCAGGCCTGCCTGGCCTTGGGGACTGCCATCTGCGGTCCATGCTCCGCATGTGCTCTCCTGGCCACCGTCCTGAGTCACTTGCTGGGTGGTGGGAGAGGCAGGAAGTCAGCACCTTGGTCATGGCTCCCTGAGGAGATGGCTCGGAAGGAGGCTGTGGGCAGACCCCAGGGTGAGGGGAATCTCCTGGTCTCTCTTGGAAGCTCAAGGATGTTTATCCATCCTCTTCATGGTTCTTGATTCCTCTGTAGTTTAACTAGCCTGGAAACACCTCCCTCAATTCTGGGTCACAAGTAGGAACATTCCAGAGAAGAGAGAGCTGACTACCTGAGGAGTATCCGAAGTTTTCTGAGCTCATGGTGGCAGCAGGGGTTCCCAGAGATCTCCCTTCACTCCTTGTTTGCATCAGGCTGGAAGGAGGTGTGGCTTCACCCTTGGGGAAGAGAAAACAGACTGTGGGCTAGATCACCAGTGAGCAGCGGCTGCAGGGAGCAGTGAGGGGAAGCCCTCTGGTGGGTTCCCCTGGGACGGCCACCAGTGCCACCAGGGACTTAAGCCTCTGCGTTTCCCTGTCCCCTGGGCTCTGCTGGCTGTTAGTTAAGAAAAGTCACTCACCTCCTACAGCTCCTTCCAAGCTGAGTCAGAGTCCTGCTCTCCTGTTGGGGCACAGGGAGAAGGTAATCAGACAGGAGACAGCCATCTGTGAAGTTATAGGAGCAGTAAAACCAGAGATGAAGAGCACATAGAAAGGAGCATAGAAAGGAATACTCTGGGAATTATGTGAGGTCGGGACACCTGTGTCACTAATTGGTAATAACTACTATTGATTCCGTGTCTATGATGTGCAGGCTCCTGAAACTCACCTAAACATGGATCAGCCCAAGACTTCATGCTGGTGCCAGAATCTGGACTTGAACCCAAGTCTTTCTGATTCAAATAGCAGGTTAATGATAACTATGCTGTACTCTCAACAATATTCAAAAATACTTACCTGGGGGTATATGTTAATTGGTAAACGACTCTTTTTATTCCAAAATGATGTCTTGCTCCCTGTGCCTGAATCTCTGCCTTGACAAAGTTTCTGGTGCTGCAGCTCCCACAGCCCACATCCTCCTGCCTTCTGCAGGAGGCTTTCTCCCACAAGCCCCCTCCCTGCAGCCCTGCCCTGGGCAGCTGAGGACCTGGATAGTGCCCAGTCCTCTCTGTGGTCCTCCCCTGACTGTTGCACTTTGGGGTGTTTCTAATTGTTTGTGTAAATAATAGTGTAAAGAACACTCTTCTTGTATGAAACTTTGCCTGTACTTGAGACCGTGTCCTTAAGCTGTTTCTGGAAGTAGAATGATTTGGTCAGGGCTCTAAACATTTTAAATGTTTTCATACCTAGAGTCGCTCTGTTGTGCCAAAAAATTGCACCAATTGATTACAGTTATATTCATATATGAGGGTGTCAATTCTTTTAATCTTGCCAATTCTCAGAAGTCTCTACTTCAAAACCGATCTTTATTGAGAGAGAATTTTTTAATTCTGTTTGAGATTACATTGCCTTGGTAGATGATGAAAGGAAACAAACGTTGATTACATTCAGCAGTATTATAAGAAGACAAAAGTGCATTTATCAGCTCCTCCTCCTGAGACCTGACTGAAATGATAGCAAACATGTTTACAGTTGTAATAATGGCTACTAATAGGAAGCATCTCTGTGCTTGTGGTCTTCGTTCTGTACTGATAATTGATCTAAGACTTTACCGAATATAATTTGGATCATTCCAGTAACCCTTGAGATATGTACCCCAACTCCCCTCCTTTTTTCATAGATGTTATGTGACTTGCCCAAGGTCAGAAATCTTGTCCATGACAGACTAGGTTTCAACACACTTACTGGACTCAAGAGCCCATACCTCACCTCTCGGTGCTCTGCTGCTAATATAAAGCCAGGAATGTGGGCAACAGGAGCCCAGAGTCTTCAGCAATAGTTTGAAGACTGACTGGATGAAGAAGTGACTGCTGAATAAAGAGGAGTGGAGGAAAGAAACGGAGAGAAGGTGTACAGGCTAGAGGAATGCTTGCTTAGAGCAAAATGAGAGTGACACAGAGGAGAAAGCAGGGGATAGTCCCAGCATCCCACATCCCATCACATATTCACGCAAATCCACACCGGACAGAGGAAAATCTTAATTCAGAGACTCCAGAAAAAATATTTCTGTATTCTGGAATTTAGGGGTCCTCAGGCAAGCACTCTACAGGGCAGCTTACCAGTCAACTCTACTCCCTCTTAAATATGAATGGGTCATCCAGGATTAGATACATGGAAACGATGATAATGTTGAAAATGTGACTTAGACAAACAAATGAGAAATGACACCAGAAGAGATAGATGGACAATTCTGAAGGAAGAAAATAATTTTTAAAACTTGAACCCAGGTCATTAAGTCAATTAGAAAGGATTTTTGTCATAAAATGAGATGCACTGAAAAGTGGGAAAAATTGAAACAGACAAAAAAATCTTGGGAATTAATAAGTGTTTACCAAATAAGTCTAAAGAAAGATTGGAAAAGAAGGTCAAAAAAAGCTTCCAGAAGTTTTCTTTAAATGACAGAAGAAATGGAGCTAAATGGAGAATGGAAATGTTGCTATTCACAATCGTTCCCGAGCAAGTTACTTGAGAGTGAGGTGCAGAGGGAAAGAAAAGATGTGTGTGTGTGATGATGATGCAAAGGATAATCAAGAGAAAGAAAGATTCATGAATGTGATCCAGGAATCAGGAACATCAACCCAGAGAGAAGAGAATCCAAGGATCACAGCTGGGCACACAGCAGATGTAGAGAGAAACCAGTTCAGAATGGGGTAAAAAGTCCAGAGTCTGTGGGGACAGGGGACTCGGTATCATATGAGGCACAGGAGCAAAGAAATGGAGGAAATTTGAAGATAGACAGTGCAAGGGGTGAAAACAAAGGCAATTCCAAACATCAGGAAAAACTGAAGCTGTGCCAAAATGTATGTGCAAATAGATAGTGTTAATACAAGTTACTCAAGAGAAGATATTTAAACATCACAAAAATGTAAATTCTCTTCTTTGACTTTTAACTTTTAGAACAAGGCATTTAAAAATGAGAACTAAATTTACTTGCTGTCAATCAATATAAACATTAAATCACACTTCTAGAAGTTGGGAACTGAAGCACTGAAGAGAGAAAGAGAAAGTCTCATTTTACAAAGTGGGGAATCAAGAAACACCAGTTGAACCTGAGGGCCTAAGAAATAATGGCACAAATAAAGTACATATAACCACAAAGTTTTGTAACAGAAGATGTAAGATTAGTGGTATAATGATATTAGGAGAAGATAGGGACGGATATAAGAAAAAGTATAAAAATAACTGAAAACATTATCTTCCCTGGTAAGGAGTAAGTAAAGAGTATCAAACTTTTTAAATTAGGAAAACAAAAATATGATACTTAATGTTTATTAGCTATCCTGGTTGACGACTTCCCACTCTGCACCAGGCAGCATTTTAAGTGCTTCTCAAGCCTTCACTTATTTTCACTTCTCTCAATGACCCTGTAAGTAAGGAAATTATCTAAGGATATTGCTTAATTACCTAAATAAAAAGCAAACAACTGAAAGTGCTTTTTACTACAAAGGGGTGTACAGAACCCTGTGTATAAATTGATTTGTTTTAAATATATGCATTTAGTATTTTGGAGTTTTTTAATTTTATAAAAGCAGAAGTCACTTCATAGTAGTTAGTAACCCATGAGAATGGGTTGATTTCTGGCGCCACTACATAAAAGTGGTGGAAGCAATTGGATTAAGAGACAATAAGAAGTAAGCTGACACCCGATGTGACAACTGTCAGTGTAGCAGACATGTTTGTGATGATGAAGCCAAGCTCTCTAGGAAAAGGAGGGATGATAATACACGTAAACCAGGACAATCACAGTGACCTGTGGCCTTAAACTAGGAGAAGGCAGTGGCACCCCACTCCAGTACTCTTGCCTGGAAAATCCCATGGATGGAAGAGCCTGCAGTCCGTGGGGTCGCACAGAGTCGGACACGACTGAGTGACTTCACTTTCACTTTTCACTTTCATGCATTGGAGAAGGAAATGGCAACCCACTCCAGTGTTCTTGCCTGGAGAATCCCAGGGACGGGGGAGCCTGTTGGGCTGCCGTCTATGGGGTCGCACAGAGTCGGACACGACTGAAGTGACTTAGCAGTAGCAGTGGCCTTAAACAGATCCATCATCTAGCAGCACCTTGCCCACAAACATGTGCACCCATGGGCTTCTGTCCACTCAAAGGAAGCAAGACTCCTTGAAGGGGAGGTCAGTTCCACAGGTCAGCATCTATATCCACAGGTTGGCACCTATACACCCCCAAAAGGCAAAGATTTTCTTGGAAATGTTCAGAGCAGCATTTAGAAGGGGCACCCACATAAAATGAGCTTCCCTGGTGGTTCAGATGGTAAACAATCTGCTTGCAATATGAGAGACCTGGGTTCGAACCCTGGGAACATCCCCTGGGGAAGGAATGGCTACCCATTCCAATATTCCGGTCCAGAGAATTCCATGGACAGAGGAGCCAGGCTCCTCTGACAGGCCATGGGATCACAAAGAGTTGGACCCAACTGAGCAACTTTAATGTAACTCACATATACTAATGCTGCTGACAATGGAAAGTGAATACTATGATCATGTTTCATTGGGCCAAGTTGACTCTGACAAAGGCCATGAGTTCATAACAATTCAATGAGAAGAGTTTATATCAAATGTGGCTAAGGAGGGAGACATAAAACTTACAAAAGGTAGCTATGCTGCAAAGAGGAGTAAGTGTAGTGGGAAATATTTCACTGTTAATTGAATATAATAATAAAAGGAGTCTTAAAATCGATGGGTATATTCCCTTCTGTCTATTTATGTGACCATTATAAAGGACTGAGAAGGAAAGAATACCCCCAACATCCCAAGGCTGGCCTGGTATCACAACAGGGTGATGCTCTTCTCCTGTTGGATGTAAAGGTTCTCACAGAACTCCAGCCTCACACAGGGTCACCCTGAGAGCAGGAGCAAAGGAGACAGCAACACCCATCACTGTGCCCCCACCAACACCACACCCCCTCCCTTGGGTGAAAAGCAGGACTACTCCTTCTTTAACAGTCACACCTTTATGCTCACTCTGGTCTCCCCTCTCCATAGATGAGTTATCGAGACCCCCACTGATAGAAGTGCCCCTCATTTTCTGTGTCACCTAATCTAGAGTGGACCCATTTCCTTAGTGAGTGAGTGAAAGTCTCTCAGTCATGTCCAACTCTGTGCAACCCCATGGATTATAGAGTCCATGGCATTCTCTAGGCCAGAGTACTGCAGTGGGTAGCCTTTCCCTTCTCCAGGGGATCTTTCCGACCCAGGAATCAAACTGGGGTCTCCTGCATTGCAGGCAGATTCTTTACCAGCTGAGCTATCAGGGAAGCCCCCATTTCCTTAGACCCTCCCCCAAATCCCGTCACCTGAGCTCCCATCCTAGAATCTTTCTATCACCTTCTTTCTGTGATGCCTGGGGTTGTCCCTCAGGAGGAGTAACTTGTTCACTAGGGAGTGTGCCTGGTGGTGGAGGCTGGAGTCACTGATTATGTGGATGGGAGAGAATTCGCACAGGCAGGTCTACCTTGAAGCAGGTGGGAGAAGAGAGCTGGCTGGTCCCGTGCCACCCTCTCTGCCTGGAAGCTGCATGACCCAGGAGCCAGGGCAGCCAACTGACATCATGAAACCCGAGGACCAAGAGCCAAGACAGAGAGAAGACCAGGGCTTGGGCAGAAAGGGCTGGATCCTGGGTGATGCCAAAACTTTGTAAACACATCTGAACCATCAACCTCATCCTTCATTCTTCCCTCCCATTCTTGGCCTGGCCCTGATCCTTGTCTGGGGCCTCAGATGCATGTGGATGCTGATAGTGCTTCCTCTGCTGGATTCCTATCCAGGCTTCCTCCTTGTTAGCCTCTGATTGGTCCCTTTTTGGAAAGGGTGTTGGTGGGAGAGGGGAGGACCCTGGAGAAGCCTGGCCCTGCCCAGCTGCATGGCCAGTCATGCATCCCTCCCCTCCTCGTGGGCAGACAGATTCTCCCCAACCATCTCCCTCCTGTGCCTGCAGTCACCCTCCCTGGGAAGGGAAAGGGGCGTTAAGAAATTCCCTGGCTGAGCACCCGGACCCACCCGACTGCCCCAGCTCCTGTGTTCCTCACGCTCTCTGTCTCCACAGGGCCTGCTGCACGAGAATGTCACCTACCTTGGCACAGGCTGTCCCTCCCCAAGACATGTGCTTCCCCACTGGCCTCACCGTGTGACGGATTGCTTGTCCCTGGAGGCCCAGCTCCAAGCCTCCCTCTGCCACCTTCCCCCAGTTGCTCTCCAGCTCCTCTTGAAGGCCACACTTTCCTGGTCATGGTCCTTTTTGCTCAGTTTCTCCAGGTCTGAGAACCCTTCCCACATCATCAGGGGCCCTGTCTCTTCTCTACTGCTCCTCCTGTCCAGTGCCTCTGGGCACCCTCCACCGTCCTGGGCACAGCCTGGCCAAAATATGAGGGGTGGGACCCTTTATGGGGACATGAAACAAGCAGCTTCTCGATGACACAGCACAATCCTATTTCCCCTGTTAAAATTAGAAAGGGAGGGAGGGGAGAAGGGGAGAAAGAGGAAGACAATGGAGAAGAAACTAAAGATCTTAGTCAATCAATCATTCAAAGGGTCCAACATAACCAGAGAGAAAAAACTGAGGGGACTGAAGGAAGCATTAAAAATAACATTGATTTGAGAAAGCCTTTCTAAATACACACATTCCACAAGATATAATGGAAATTCTGATCTACTGAACTCTTAGAAATAAAAATTGCCAAGGATGCCATAAACCAGGTCAGAAAAAATATCTGCACCCACAGGAAAAAGTGGAAATCAGCTTTTAAAAACTTAGTAAGAGAATAGAACAAACAATTCCACAGGAGGTAGCTTGCCCAGGGTCACACACCTCGCTGTGGGGAGAGAGGAGGCCAAGGCCAGGCCTTTGGACATGGGTACAAGGGCAGGGTGGGAATGTGGTTTTAATAACCCAACATTTCTAGGATTGTCTCTGCCAGTAAAAAACATAGATCTAAGCTCATGCCCCTCCTGTTATACTGATGTCTGTAGAGTTTGGTTTTTTATCTTAACATTGCAACACCGGGATGTATGTGGACCTTGTGCAGTGAGCCCTTCTCACTTCTTCCAGCAGCGCCACCTTCCCCACACAGGACCTCCCATCACCCTCATCCTGAGCAGAGGGCCTGGCAAACACAGGAAGCCAATGCCCTTCGACTCCCCACTTGGTTTCCTGTCTATTTCCAGGCCACAATGTCCCCCAGGGCCTGGCACTGAGCCTGGCTCTCAGAGGCAAGGTTTTTCAACAAACCTTGATTCCTTGTAACTGAAAAAAATCCTCTTTCCCCCATCAGCCCCAGCCTAGCACCCTGGGGACAGCTTTAAGGTGGCCAGGCCATAGGAGGGGAGGCTCTGACTCCCCTGTCCTCCTCTACCCTCTCTGCTTCCTCCAATTTCCCAAAGTACAAAGTACACCCAACACCCACCTTCCTTCTGGGGTCGCCGCTCATGTCTCAGGAGTCCACATCCTGAGCTGAGCCCACCTGAGCAGCTGTGGCCCTCCCTCTGCTCTGTTTAGGGGCCCTTGGCTGGGAGGAAGCCCTCAGACACACCTGCCTCCACATCCAGGCTCTGCCCCTGCTTAACCTGCTGCCTCAGCCATGACCTCACCTCTCTATGCTTCCACTTCCAATCTTCTGTCAACTAGTGACATCATCCTTTCTCAGACATTCATCCTGAGGATGGGGAGATGGGCAGGGTCCCTCCCCTCTGCTTACCCAGGGGTTTTCCTCTGGCTGAGTGTGAACAAGATCCAGACGTTCTCAGCTGTGCATCTCTGCAATGACCACACACACCCTCTGTGCCTAGATATACTCTGGGAAGCAAAAGTGAAAGCAAAACTCTCACTTCTGAGCGGTTCAAGTCAAACAAACATCCTGCACACCAGGCCTCGCCCTGGGACTATTTCCACCTCAGGCTGACTTATTTAGAGAAAGAAGCCCAGTCCTGACATTCCACATCCTTCTTCACACAGTCCACTCCGTCTCAGGCTCCATGAAGGAAGACCGGCCACCAACACACCGTGAGTCCCTTGGCAAATCACTCCCCACCCCTCCCCATTCCATCTTCTCACCCCTCCAACCCCACACACACCAGCCTGCCTTCCTCGTTCACCTTCGTGCCACCAGCATGAGGTACAGTCCTAGAACAGACCAGCTGCTCAGTGCACACTGGTCACACTCTACTGCTGAGGGCCACGTCCAGGTGGCTTCTAGGATTCACTCACACTTCTAGGTTCTTCTGCCAGGGACACCTGCTGCATCCAACCGGGAGAAATGCTTTCTGCAAAGCCCAAATCTGGCATCACCTCCTCTAAGAAGGCCTCCATGACCTCGCCTGTTGAGCCCACTGTTTCCTGTTCTCCTCCCATGGTATCTAGAAGAGGGGCCTAAGGCCACCCCTCAGCCACTCTGTCCATGACCTTCCCCCCATCCCTTTTGATCAGATCCCTCTAGACTTAGCCCTGCTGGCAGGGACAGAACTAGTGCATTTAGTCCACAGGAGGAGGCCCAGCCTTGGTGGTCACTGCCATAAGGTGGATGCAGAAGTTCGTGGGAAGGGCTGAGAGCATGCTGCCTTTTACTACCTCGGCTTATCTCCACCTGACAGCACATGTTTTTCTCTCCAAATGGAAGACATTTATCAGAAAATCAGTGTCCTGGCGACTCAGAGAAGTCTGCAATGGAGCGCTGGCCCTTGTCTTTCTTTGGTTCCTGAGCAAAGAGCCTCTGTGGACGGGGCTGAGCGTGTGGCAGGGACTGTGCTCACACTGTCCATGCCTTTCCTGTTGAATCTCACACCAGCTCTAGGAGGGCCAGCTCCGTTTCATAGATGAAGAAATGCAGGTCAAGTGCCCACAGTCTGAGAGTCCTGCAGCTGGACTGTTGGTGAACTTCTCGGTTTGCCTCAAGCAGAAGTTCCTGCAGTGGACCTGGATGCCCCATGGAGGCCCGCCTGCCCTTCCCTCAGGGCTGCTTCACCCCTGGAAACGTCCCTGGGCCATTATGATCCCCTCCCCCCAGGTTTTGAGGGAGAGACAGGAGATTATTTCATGAGGATAGCCAACCATAGTTTGTTTTTAAAGCCAACTGTTATGTATCTGACGTGTTTTGCAGATAAGGGAGCTGAAAGGAGGGGAGAGGTGGGCACTTTGTTCCAGCAACTCAGGGACTTGTGTTTGGTGGGAGAATGTCAGCAGCTCACATCCTGCAAACATTCATTTGACACCCTGTCCCCAGAGCTCAGGGCTCAGGCCAGGACACAAGCCCCAGAGCCCAGACACAGAGGAGTCAAGGGGCAAACAGGCAGCTGCCCTGCCCACTGACCTGCACAAGTCTGCCTCTGACACCACAGGAGCTGCTGGAGCTCAAGGACGCCTCTTCCCCAGAGCTCGGGGTCCTCTGGGGACAGCCAGATCTGGGTGTCACACCTACAGAAGGGACACAGGGAGGAAGAGAGGGAGGCAGGGGTTTTTCTGCAGGGAAAATCGGAGCACAGTCACCACTCCCACCTGCTCACTTTAAACCTCAGGCAGAAATCCAGGAAGCAGGGGGGCGGGAAAGCCATGTGGGCCTCCCCGGGGGACACCTGCCTGGGTGAGGGCTGCCAGGCCCTGCTTCCTCAGTGCCTCCACACAGGACAGCTGGGGGCCCTGAGCTGCTGGTGGGTGTCCCGGGACTCACTTCCCGGCCAGGTAGCCCCTGCATCAGGCCTGGAAGCCGATGATGACATCGGTGATCTTCAGGTCCCACTCCTCCTCCAGGTGGGCCAGCACAGTAGCCCAAAGAAAACCTGTACCGCTCTGGCCCATGTGGTACAGGTTGCTCTCGATCTCCAGGACCCTGATGTAGAAGAGGAGAGCTGGCCGCTGACCACATGCCACCCCAGCCACCACGGAGTCCTAGAGAAAGACCAAGGCCCTGGATCGGTCTTAACGCTCTGCACACAGACTTCTGGTGCAGGGAAAGCGGGCTGGAGGGACACCAGGAAGGGGGCACGTGGGGGCCAGCACGGGACAGGTAAGGAGTCAGACTTGCAGAGAAACACAGAACCTGGGCCCTGAAGGGATTTCACCTGCTGGCATCTCTGCCCCGTGCATTTCTAACCAAGGTGGCAGTGGATATCGGGGCTCTGGTACATTACCCTAGGTAATTAGAGAAAGAGTGTTTCTTGAAACAGGTAGTTTAAAGTCAAGAGGGGCTTCGACATACTTAGGAACCTAAGGAGCGAAGCAGGGGAAGCCAAGAAAGTGGGGCCAGGTGCAGGGTGGCGCACAAGGGCCACAAGTGCCTTGGGAGCAGCGCTGTGACAGGGCAAGTCTCTCATCAACAACTGTCATTGACGAGGAGGCTGGGCCCAGACTGGGTGTAACCCAGCATCCGAGTGAAACCAATTGTTAGCTACTCTGTGCAAGCAACACAATTTGCTGAGAAGAACCAGGTTTCGTGAAAGCCAGGACCTCCACAGACTGAGGACACCCCCGTTCAATTAGGTCCACGCCCTGGGATCCAGCCACTGGAGGCTGTGCGCCAGGTGGTGTGAACATGCCCTCATAGGTGGCCTTGGCTACACCTAGATGGTGAAGTCAGCCTGCAGGGACACCCGGGGGCGGTGGGGGGTGGGGGGGAATGGGTCAGACACAGGGAGCCTTTAAGCGCTCATTCCCTTTACCCCAGCAATGTCATCTGCAGGGCCCACCCCCGGAAAAACAGCCTCAAAGATGAGGGGGAAACTTCATACACAAATATGTTCACTGCAGTGTCATTTAAACGGAAGGAAGTTGCAAGAGCCTAAATTCCAACAATATGGGCAGAGCGAACTTAGACGTTTGCCAAGTGTTAGTCATTCAGTTGTGTTCAAGTGTTTGTGAAGCCATGGACTGTAGCTCGGCAGACTCCTCTGTCCATGAAATTCTCCCGGCAAGATTCCTGTAGTGGGATGCCATTCCCTTCTCCAGGAAGTCTTCCCAACCCAGGGATATGAACTCGGGTCTCCCGCATTGCGGGCAAATTCTTTAGGGTCTGGCCACCAGGCAAGTGAAGTGAAGTCGCCCAGTGGAGTCCAACTCTTTGGGACCCCGTGGACTGTAGCCTACCAGGCTCCTCCATCCATGAGATTCTCCAGGCAAGAATACTGGAGTGGATTGCCATCTCCTTCTCCAGAGGATCTTCCTAACCCAGGGACCGAACCCAGGTCTCCTGCATTGGAGGCAGACGCTTTAACCTCTGAGCCACCAGGGAAGTTACCAGGCAAAGACCTTTTTAAAATATAGGGATGAACTGAAGTATGTACAGAAGAAATGACAAGATTTTTGAGGTTTGCTTCTAAAAACACAGCTGCACTGTAGGGAGATGGCCAATAATCTTACTGGGCGAATTATTTTACTTCTCTAGGTTTTACCCCATTTCCTGAATCTGAACCATTAGTTGTAGTGTTTACATAATGAAATATACAGCTTTTTAATTATCAGGTTAAAGAATGGTTGGGCATAACATGTCTGCTGTCTTTCAAAAACAATGTCCCTATCTTTGGAGGGAGGGCTCTGCCCAGACTCAGCGGTCATCACCAGTATGAGGTCCAGGACTGCACCCTTTGAAAAAGAACAACTTAATGTGAACTTCCAGGCATTCTTGAGAGATGGGAGCAGGATCTTAAAGATGCTCAGCACCAAGGCGTGAGAGAAACACGAAATTGTCCGCAGAGGCTCTGCCCGGAGGCACTCAGGTCCCGGGTGGCAGGCACATGTGTGCAGCACACATCCCTGCCCATAGCTCCCCACAGGGGACAGGACAGCGGGTGGGGACAGACAACTGCATGGTCTGGGCTCCCAGGGGGATAGGAACTTCACTTCCTCCTGGAACAGAACACCCAGTATTTTACCGACCAATCAGCTCAACATGGATCAGGGAGGAGGCTCAAGGCACCCAGAGGGCCCACCCAGGATGGCCTTCCCCAGGCAGGGGCCTCAGCCACTCTCCTGGTCCCTGAGCTCCTCCTCCTCCTGCTCTCAGTTGGGGTGAAAAGCACCTGCTCTCAGAGGTGCAGTGAGGTCCTGATTAGGACCCAGGTGACAGTGCTGACACAGCAATGGCCCAGCCCAGGCTCCACAGGGGTGAATTTCCCCACAGGAAAGAGGAACAGGGAGTGGGATTCCAGTGAAGACTGGTATCAGGACAGCAATGTTCCTGGGGGCCGGGGTCTCTACTGCACCTCCCTGTTGCCTGCACATATATAATATACATGCAGAAGACTGAGAAAGGAGCCCGATGGACCAGGAGATGCACTGGCATCGTGCTGGGGCCCTTCACCCTTGACATCACTGCAAGATGCAGCAGGGGAGGTGATTCGTGTTTGTCTCCAGCTGGGAAGTGGGTGGTGCACTTACTGTCGTGTGTGGGGTGCTTGGACCCAGAACAGCATGAGGAGAGTCATGTCTGTTGGTCTGGGCAGAGGGCACGTGTGCATCCAGGAAGCACTCAATCTGGAGCCTCTCTACCTGAGACTTTCCCACAGGGTTCAGGTCCCTTTTACTCATTCATCTTCCTCATCCTTCAGCCTGATATATGAGTCCAAGGATACCGTCCCCAGGCCCAAGTTATTCTGTCTCTTGGGAACTTGACACTGAGATTCCAGGTATCTGGACCTAAGCCGCCTGCTGACTGGACCTCAGGGGACAGACTGTGGGATCCTGGAGGGGGACATGTCCTGCTTCCTGTCCTCCCTGAACTGTGCGTGTTTGGGACTTCTTTCTATCCTCTGACCTGGACTTCTTCCCTCTCAGTGCACCCTCTTCTGTGCTCACTTAGCCAGATGCAGTTTCTGTTGCTCAGAACTACAAGGATCTCATGTGACACGGGTCACCGTGGAGTTGCATCAGCTGCACACTGAGCTCAATGGAGTCCAGCTCTAAGGGTTAGGGGGAGATGGGGGTGGACACAGAATGGTTCTGTACCCAGTGCCTAAAACCCTGCCCAGAGAAGTCTGTGCAGGATGGGAATTCTCCAGGGACTGATGAAGAACTGATGAAGGAATGAACTCACATTTCTGAAGGTCAGGCAGGCGATGGCCATGACTGCTGACATCTTCAAGAAGGAATGAGAGGACTGGTTGAAGCCTCAGGAAAACACAGGCTGAGAGGGTGTCCGAGGCAGTGAGGAAAGTCTTCCGAGGAAGGTTTGGAGAAAAGTGTGGAGAAGGCTCTGCAGCACGTGGGGAAGGACTTAGGTGACATCCTGAGATCATTTCCAGGTCCCAGGTCTCTGGCTTCCTGCCCTGGGCTCCAGGCGTGGGAAACTGTTAGGTGCTCACATGCCCCACATGTGGAAACACAGAGAGTTGGTGCCCATGTGGAGCAGGCCCGTGGGGGTGAGAGACACACCCAGATGCTCCCCTTTCCTCCCTGGAGAGGAGGAGCATGAGGCATCCCATGAAGGCTCCTCACAAAGTCCAGGCAGGTGCAATCCCAGTTGTGTGGCAAGGTCAGAACATGGCCTTGGATGGACTTTCCCTCCTTCCTGCCCACTTCCCCAAGCCCCTCAGTCCTGCTCCTGGTGATGGAGTGAGCCTGGCATCCAGCTCTGCCCTAGGGGTGACCACAGGCTCCAGCAGGCTAGGCTGCAGCGAGGCTTTGAGTGTCTATGCTCAGAGTCATAGGCAGATGTGGAGGAGGGGAAGCAGGTAGGGCTAAGATCAATATTCTTAAGAGTCATTCTAGCCCCATGTGGGGAATAGATAGGTGAGGCAGGGCAGTGTCCCAAGGTAAACACAGGAAGACCGTTTTGGAAGTTCCTACAGGAGTCCTGGTGAAACGTGAAGGCAGCCTGGGTGAGGCGTGTGCTCTCTCTCTCTGCCCCACTGTTTATGGCTGACCCCACTCCTCACACCTGCACACAAGCCCTCTGCTCTCAATTACCCTCGGGTGCCCCGTGTCCATCCTTGTCCCCGGGGCTGGAGGAGGGGCATTCCCGTGCTCAGCCCAAGTCAGAGGACATGGGCTCCCCCTGGTGTCCAATGGGGCCCGCGGGGCTCCAGGGTCTGAGGGAAACAACTTTATGGGAGCCCAGCGGGCAGGCAGAGGAGCCATGGAGGACGTGCTTCCTGAGACCCTGGGAGACAGGCTCATGGGGAAGGAGGTCAGGCATCTGGAGCCCAGCTGAGCTCATCAATCAGTGAAAGGAAGCCTCAGTGAATCAGTTCATATTTATTGAACTAAAGTCTGTAGAACACAATGTGGAGAGAGGCAGATGGTCCTAGAATATCTTGTTCTGCTTCATCCCCAACTGAGGAGGAAATTGAGGGTCAGAGAGGCCTTGTCTGTTGACCCCAGGCTGGTTGATCTCCTTGACACACCGCATAGTTCCTTGGCCTGTTGATGCCTTCTGCTTCATCTTTCTTTCTCTTTTTCCCAAATCAATCTCTGTTCCTACACAACACTGGGAATTTCATGGGAACTTCACTGGTCTCTCGGTGCACCCTGAACTCAAAGGGCACCTGGATACTTGTCAGATGCTCCATCCACTGAGTTGTCATCACTACTGCTGCCGCCACCATCATCACCACCACTGTCACCAAGGAGCCACTGCCTGAAGTTCTACATAGACCACTCTTCAAAGAAGGTATACAGATGGCTAGCCAGCATATGCAAAGAGGCTGAACACTGCTAATTATTCATTCAGTTCAGTTCAGTTCAGGCACTCAGTCGTGTCCGACTCTTCACAACCCCATGGACCACAGCACGCCAGGCCTCCCTGTCCATCACCATCTCCCGGAGTCCACTCAAACTCATCTCCATTGAGTCAGTGATGCCACCCAACCATCTCATCCTCTGTGTATGCTAATCAAAACTACAATAAGAGATCACCCCCTACCAATCAGAAGGGCCATCAAGTCAAAGTCTACAGACAATCAATATTGGAGATGATGTGGAGAAAAGGCATGCCTTCTACACTCTTGCTGGGAATATAAATTGGTGTGGCCGTTATGGAAAACAGGAAAGAAGTTCCATAAAAACTAAAAATAGAGCTATCATGTGATCCAGTTATCCCACTTCAGGGCATATATTTGGAAAAGAAAAAGTTCCAATTCGAAAAGATACATGCACCCCATGTTCATAGCAGCACTATTTACAATAGACAAGACATGGAAGCAACCTAAACGTCCGTCAACAGATGAAGGGATAAAGACAATGTGGCACATACAAACAATGGAATATGACTCAGCCATAAAAAGAATGAAACAATGCCTTTTGTAGTAACATGTATGGATCTAGAGGTGATCATACTAAGTGAAGTAAGTCTGGCAGAAAAGACAGGTACATAATATCAATTATACGGAGAACTAAGAAACAGTCTAGGTGATTCCCTGGTGCTCTAGTGGTTCAAATTTGGTGGTTTTGCTGCTATGGCCACATTTATCCCACATCAGGGATCTGAGATCCCACAAACTACTTGGCATGGCCAAAAAAAAGAGTCCAAATGAACTTATAAACAAACCAAAACAGACTCATAGTCATAGAAAATATAATTTGTTGTTACTAAAGAGAGAGAGAGGAAAACTAGGAGTATGGGATTAACAGATGCACACTACCGTACATAAAATAGATTTAAAAAACAAGGACTTTATGTATACCACAGGGAATAATAGTATCTTATAATAATCTGTAATGAAAAAATTAAAAAGAATATACGTATATACATAGATTATGTATAATTGAATCACTTTGATGTTCACCTGAACTAACAGAATATTGTGAATCAACTCTACTTCAATTAAAGAAACAAGCAGACAAAAGAAGTCACAGCCTAATTAAGATAAAATGCTGGGATCAAAGGCGAGTTGTTGGAGAAGTCGGGCTAGAGGCCACCACCAGGGGGAGACTCTTCTTGCTGGGACATCAGACCCCGGCAAGGGCAATAGAGCAGCCCCTGCTACTTCTCCTGGATCCCAACGATCCTGCGCCTCTGACTATCCCCCATTTTCAGCCCTTTTGTCTTTCTGTGTCTTGTTGCTAGTTCCTCTGCCTCTCCCTGTATTCTGCACCCAGTGTCGTCTTTAGTTCAAAGTAAGTGGTTTCTGAGCAAGGCTTTCTTATCCCTCCTTGCTGTTCTTTGGAACTCTGCATTCAGATGCTTATATCTTTCCTTTTCTTCTTTGCTTTTCACTTCTCTTCTTTTCACAGCTATTTGTAAGGCCTCCCCAGACAGCCAAGGAGAGATAAGAAAGCCTTCCTCAGGGATCAATGCAAAGAAATAGAGGAAAACAAAAGAATGGGAAAGACTAGAGATCTCTTCAAGAAAATTAGAGATACCAAGGAAACATTTCATGCAAAGATGGGCTCAATAAAGGACAGAAATGGTATGGACCTAACAGAAGCAGAAGATAGTAAGAAGAGGTGACAAGAATACACAGAAGAACTGTAGAAGAAAGATCTTCACGACCCACATAATCACGATGGTGTGATCGCTCACCTAGAGCCAGACATCCTCGAATGTGAAGTCAAGTGGGCCTTAGAAAGCATCACTATGAACAAAGCTAGTGGAGGGGATGGAATTCCAGTTGAGCTATTTCAAATCCTGGATGATGATGCTGTGAAAGTGCTGCGCTCAATATGCCAGCACATTTGGAAAACTCAGCAGTGGCCACAGGACTGCAAAAGGTTGATTTTCGTTCCAATCCCAAAGAAAGGCAATGCTAAAGAATGCTCAAACTACCCACACAATTGCACTCATCTCACATGCTAGTAAAGTAATGCTCAAAATTCTCCAAGCCAGGCTTCAGCAATACATGAACCATGAACTTCCAGATGTTAAAGCTGGTTTTAAAAAGGCAGAGGAACCAGAGATCAAATTGCCAATATCTGCTGGATCCTCAAAAAAGGAAGAGAGTTCCAGAAAAACATCTATTTCTGCTTTATTGACTATGCCAAAGCCTTTGACTGTGTGGATCACAAGAAACTGTGGAAAATTCTGAAAGAGATGGGTATACCAGACCACCTGACCTGCCTCTTGAGAAACCTATATGCTGGTCAGGAAGCAACAGTTAAAACTGGACAACAGACTGGTTCCAAATAGGAAAAGGAGTACGTCAAGTCTGTATATTGTCACCCTGCTTATTTAACTTATACGCAGAGTACACCATGAGAAATGCTGGGCTGGAAGAAGCACAAGCTGGAATCAAGACTGCCGGGAGAAATATTAATAACCTCAGATACCCAGATGACACTACCCTTATAGCAGAAAGTGAAGAAGAACTAAAAAGCCTCTTCAAGAAAGTGAAAGAGGAGAGTGAAAAAGTTGGCTTAAAGCTCAACATTCAGAAAATGAAGATCATGGCATCTGGTCCCATCACTTCATGGAAAGTAGATGGGAAAACAGTGGAAACAGTGTCAGACTTTATTTTGGGGGGCTCCAAAACCACTGCAAATGGTGATTGCAGCCATGAAATTAAAGACGCTTACTCCTTGGAAGGAAAGTTATGACCAACCTAGATAGCATATTCAAAATCAGAGACATTGCTTTGCCAACAAAGGTCCGTCTAGTCAAGGCTACGGTTTTTCTAGTGGTCATGTATGGATGCGTGAGTTGGACTGTGAAGACAGCTGAGCGCCAAAGAATTGATGTTTTTGAACTGTGGTGTTGGAGAACACTCTTGAGAGTCCCTTGGACTGCAAGGAGATCCAACCAGTCCATTGTAAAGGAGATCAGCCCTGGGATTTCTTTGGAAGGAATGATGCTAAAGCTGAAACTCCAGTACTTTGGCCACCTCATGCAATGAGTTGACTCATTGGAAAAGACTCCGATGCTGGGAGGGATTGGGGGCAGGAGGAGAAGGGAACGACAGAGGATGAGATGGCTGGATGGCATCACTGACTCGATGGACATGGGTTTGGGTGAACTCCGGGAGTTGGTGATAGACACGGAAGCCTGGCTTGCTGCAATGGGGTTATAAAGAGTCACACGTGACTGAGCGACTGAACTGACTGAAGTGGTTTCTGATGGGAAGGGAGTTAGGGGGAGAATGGATACATGTATGTGTATGGCTGAGTTCCTTCACTGTTCACCTGTAACTATCACAGCACTGTTAATCAACTAATCCTCAATACAAATAGAAAGTTCATAGTGTGAAAAAAGTGCCCTCCACTGCAGGATAGCTAGGGACCCTGAGTGAGGATCAGGCTGGGTGGGCTGGGTGTCCCGGGACTCACCTCCTGGCCAGGTAGCCCCAGCAGCAGGCCTGGAAGCCGATGATGACATCTGTGATCTTCAGGTCCTGCTCCTCCTCCAGGTGGGCCAGCACGCCAGCCCGGAAGAAGACCTTGCTCTGGCCCATGCGGTACAGGTTGCTCTCAAGCTTCAGGGCTTCGATCCAGAGGAGGAGAGCCAGCTGCTGACCATGGGGCACCCCATCCACCACAGAGCCGTGGAGCAAGGCCAAGGCCAGGGAAGGGGCCTGGAGCCTGGGTTGGCCCTGCTGCTCTGTGGGCAGCCTCCTCCTGGTGCAGGGAGAGTGGGGCTGTGGGGACATAGGAGAGGGCATGTGGGAGTGAGCACGGGACAGGTAATGAGTAAAAGCCGCAGAGAAATACAGAACCTCGGCCCTTTAGGGACCTACATGCTGGAGTCTGTGCCCACAAGCATTTCTAACAAAGGTGGCAGTAGATACTAGGACTTAGGAGGCACTACCTTAGGTAACTATGGAAACAGTGTCCTTGTTTGTTTATTTGACGTCCCTGGGTCTTCGTTGCTGTGGGGACAGGGGCTGCTTTCTCTAGTTTCAGCGAGTGCGCTACTCTTCGTTGAGTACATGGGCTTCTCATTGCAGTGGCTTCTCTTTTTGCAGAGCACAGGCTCTAGGGAGCGGGCTCAGTGGTTGTGGTGCACGGGCTTAGTTGCTCCCAGCATGTTGGATCTTCCTGGACCAGGGAACAATCCCGTGTCCCCTGCATTGGCCGGCAGCTTCTTTACCACTGTACCAGGGAAGTCCCAAAAGGTTTCTTTTGAAAAAGGTACTTTAAAGTCAAGCCTGGCTTCAATGTCCTTCCAAAGCACAGGAGCTAAGCAGGGGTGGCTGAGCAGTGTGGGGCCATGTGCAGGGTGACGGGCAACACCACAGGTGGCTTGAGAGCCTCACTGGGACAGTACAAGGTGCTCCTCACCAATTGTCCTTGTCACAGAGGCTGGGTCCAGACCAGCTCCACAGGCATCTGAGTGTAACCAGTTGTTAGATATTCTGCGTCAGCAGCACAACTTCCTGAGATAACCGGTGGATTCTAAGTATGGACCCTGCAGACTCAAGACACCCCTGTTCTCTTCGGTCTAAGCCCCAGGAACAAGGCAGCTGGAGGCCTTGTGCCGCTTGTTATGAAGGCAGCTCTGTGAACTTCAAGGCATTTGTGAGAACTAGGAGCAGCAGCTTAAAACCAGCAAACTCAGGGCCAAGCGAGGAGCTAGAAGCCTCCAAAACAGGCCCTGCCAGAAGGGACTCAGGTCCTGGGTGGCGGGACAGACCTGTGCCCATCTCTCCCCACATTGGGAAGCACAGCAAGTGATGACAGACAGCCCCGTGGTCTGGGCTCCAAGGAGGTGGGTCCACCACCCTGGGCCCAGGATGAGCTGTTACAGAAACACCACATGCTTGCTTCAATTCCTCCTGAAACAGGACACCCTGTATCCTCCTGACCAATCAGCTCAACATGGATCCAGGGAAGAGGCTTCAGGCACCCAGAGGCCCCACCCAGGATGGTCCTTCCCAGGTGGGGGCTGTGGCCACATTCCTGGACCCTGGGCCCAGCTTCCTCCTGTTCTCTGTTGGGGTGACAAGCACGTGCTCTCAGAGGGGCAGTGAGGTCTTGATAAGGACCCAGGTGACAGTGCTGACACAGCAATGGTCCAGCCCAGGCTCCACAGGGGTGATTTCCCCGCAGGAAAGAGGAACAGGAAGTGGGATCCCAGTGAAGATTGGTATCAGGGGAGCAGTGCTCCTGAGGTCCTGGGGTTACTGCACCTCCCTGTTGCTGCACATGTTTAACATACATGCAGAGTACTGGGAAAGGAGCCCACAGAGCAGAAGCACTGGCGTCGCGCTGGGGCCCTTCACCCCTGACATCCCTGCAACACGCAGCAGGGAGAGGAGGTTCATGTTTGTCTCCAGCTGGGGAAGTGGCCGGTGCACTTACTGTTGTGTGTGGGATGTTGGACCCAGAACAGCGTGAGGAGAGTCGTTTCCATTGGTCTGAGAAGAGGGCACGTGTGCATCCAGGAAGCACTCAATCTGGAGTCTCTCTTCCTGAGCCTCTCCCCCCAGGGTTCGGGTCCCTGTTAACCATTCATCTTCCTCATCCTTCAGCCTGACCTATTGGTCCAAGAATATAGTCCTCAGACCCAAGCGCCTCTGTCTCCTGGGAACCTGACACTGAGATTCCAGGGCCTTGGCCCTAAGCTCCCTGCTGGAAGGGGCCTCTGGGGACAGACTGTGAGCTCCTGCAGGGGGACCTGCCCTACTTTCCGTCCTTCCTGAACTGTGCAGGTTTGGGGGCTTCTTTCCATCCTCTGACCTGGCCTGCATCCCTCCAGTGCACGCTCTTCTGTGCTCACTTACCAAACTCAGTTTCTGTTGCTCAGAACCACAGGGATCTCAGCTGACACAGGGGTCACTGTGGAATTGCATCATCTGCACATTGAGCTGAATAGGGTCCAGCTCTAAGGGTTCAGGGGGACGTGCGGATGGACACTGAATGGTTTTGTATCCAGTGCTTGGAACCCTGCCCAGGAGCAGTCCGTGCAGGATTTGAATTCCCCAGGAACTTACAAAGAATTAAAGAAGGAATGAAACTCATGATTCGGGAATCAGACAGATGCTGACCATGACTGCTGACATCTTCAGGAAGGAATGGAAGGGCCGACTGAAGCCTCAGAAAAACACGGGCTGAGAGGGAGTCAGAGGCACTGAGGAAGGTCTTCCGAGGGAGGTTTGGACAAAAGTGTGGAGAAGGCTCTGCAGCACGTGGGGAGGGACTTAGGAGACATCCTGGAATCATTTCCAGGTTCCAGGTCTCTGGCTTCCTGCCCTGGGCTCCAGGTTTGGGAGACTGTTAGGTGCTCACATGCTCCACACATGGAAACACAGAGAGTCGGTGCCCCGTGCAGCAGGCCCGTGGGGGTAAGAGCAATACCCAGATGCTCCCCTTTTCTCCCCGGAGACGAGGAGCATGAGGCATCCCATGAAGGCTCCTCAGAAGGTCCAGGCAGGTGCAATCCCAGATGGGTGACCCGATCAGAACATGGCGTTGGATGGACTTTCCTTCCCTCCTGCCCACTTTCCACAGCTCTCAGTCCTGCCCCTGGGGATGGAGTGAGCCTGGCGACCATCTCTGCCCTTGGGGACAACAGGCTCCAGCAGGATAGGTTGCAGCGAGGCTTTGAGCATCTGTGCTCAGAGTCATGGGCAGCCGTGGAGGAAGGGAAGCTGGTAGGGCTAAGATCAATATTCTTAAGAGTCATTCTAGCCCCATGTGGGGAATAGACAGGTGATGCAGGGCACTGCCCCAGGGTAAACACAACGAGAAAGTTCTGAAAGCTCCTCCAGGAGTCCTGGTGAAACGTGAAGGCAGCCTGGGAGAGGCGTGTGCTGTCTGTCCTTGCCCCTCTGTTTACGGCTGACGCCCCCCCAACACCTGCACACAAGCCCTCGGCTCTCAGTCACCCTCAGGTGCCCCGTGTTCATCCTGGTCCCCGGGGCTGGAGGAGGAGCATCCCCATGCTCAGCCCATCACACAACACGGGCTCCCCTGGGCGTCCCATGGGGCCTGGGGGCTCCAGGGTCTGAGGGAAATGACTGGCTGCGAGCCCAGCGTGCAGGCAGGAGGAGCCATGGAGGACATGCTCCTTGAGACCCTGGGAGACAGGCTCACGGGGAAGGAGCTCAGGCATCTGGACCCAGGTGAGCCCATCAGTCAACACAAGGAAGCCTCAGTGAATCAGTGCTATATATTGAAATAAAGTCTAGAGAACACAAGGTGAGGAGATCCGGTGTTAGTCGTCAGTCGTGTCACGCTCTTCTTGACCTTATGGACTGTAGCCTGCCAGACTCCTTTCTCCATGGACTATTTCCAGGCAAAAATATTGGAGTGGATTGCCATTTCCTTCTCTAGGGATATTCCAAACCCAGGAATCGCACACACATCTCCTGTATTGGCAGGCGGATTCTTTACCACTGAGTCACCTGGGAAGCCCGTGGAAAAGCACGGAGTTTCCTTAAAAAACTAAATATAGAGTTATCTTATGAGTCAGGACTTCTGGGAACGACAAAAGCTCTAATTCAAAAAGTAACACGCACTCCAATGTTCATAGCAGCACTATGTATAATAGCATGGAAGCAACCTAAGTGTCCATCAATAGAGAAAAAAGATGCGAAATAACTGGAATACTACCCAGCCATAAAAGAATAAAACAATGTTGTTTTCAGCTGCTTGGATTGACATGTAGATTATTATAAATGAAGTAAATCAGTCAGAGAAAGACAAATATTGTGTGATCTCAATTATGTGTGGAATTTAAAACGTAGCACAAATGAACTTATTTACAAAACAGAAACAGACTCACAGACAAAGAAAACAAACTTTTGGTACAAAATAGGAAAGGGGAGGAAGGGTAAATAGGAATGTGTGATTAACAGATGCACATCACCCTACATAAAATAGATGAACAATAGGGATTTACTGTATAGCACACAAAACCGCATGTATAATCAATACATTTGGCTGTACAGCAGAAACCCACACGATACTGTAAGTCAACTACACTTCGATAAAAACAAACAAACAAAAGAAGTCCCTGCCTAATTAATAAAAACCTGCTGGAATCGAAGGTGAGTTGATGCTGGAGACATAGGGCTAGAGAACACCACCAGGGGAGACTGTACTCGCTGGGAATTCACACCCTGAGGAGGGCGATAGAGGAGCCCTGGCTACTTCTACTGGATCCCAACACTCCTCACTCTAACTTTCTCTCATTTTCAACCCTTTTGTATTCCTGGCCTTCCACAGCTAGTTCCACCTGCCTTTGCCTTTATTCTGCCCCCAGTGTGTTCTTTAGTCCAAAATAAGTGGTTTCTCCCCTCCCCTCACTCTTTAGCCCCCCTCCTCCCTTAGTCCAGGCTCCAGGCTCTTTCTTTGCCCTCATCTGCCACCTGCATCCATCCCTCCCTTGCTGTGCTCAGCTTCGGAAATGCCAAATTGCTAACACCCAGGACCATCAATGCTGTCTCCCTCCTTTTCTCCTCTAACAAGCTGCCTCTGAGACACCCAGCAAATGTCCCAGGTCCCTGTACTACTCTGGGGTTGAGGGAATCGAGCCCTCTTGCCAGATTCTCATGGATCTCAGTGACAAACTCCAATGTGCTTTCCAACTCCTGGGCCTGCTGCCTCAGCTTTTCAGCTGACTCTGCCTTTGCTCCATCATGTAAATGTATTGACTCTTTGACCAGGAAGCCCACATCAATCACAAGGCCAATACTTGACATGACTATGCCAGCGATCCGGGCCCCTTTGGCCATTGTTAAAGCCACGCCACCAAAAGTTTTCGGCACCTGAATGCTGCCACGAATGAAGGTTCTCCCATTGGTTATGAAGAACTTGACTTGGGCTGTTAAGGCAGGGCTTCCTTTGATCACCTTGATGAATTTGAGGCTCTCTCCAATGATTTTTAGGGAACTGATGAATAATTTCTTTGCAAGATTAATATGAACTTTGCTTTTATGAAGTACATCCTCGATTACTTTCCATCTCTTCAGGTCACGGGACAGCAGTTGATTGGTTTTGGTTTCTGCTGATGACGTGTTTACACGTTCCACGATGCTGGTGGACACGTTGGTCACAGTAGCCGCTATGCCCAGCCCTAACCCAGTGGCCAAGAGAGGCAGAGTGGCCCCCATTGTCAGAGGTGCCAGAGCCAGGCCAACGATGCTGAGGATGCCAGACACAGCACCAGTGGAGTGGGCCACCACCTTGGAAATCGTGCAGTCCTTGTGTACCTTGTCAACGTTGTCTGCAAAAGCATGGATCTTTTCTGTGTCTTTCTCCAGGGCCTGTTTCATCATAGCAATCTCCTCCAAAAGCCTCTTTCTGTCCAGCTGGTCTTGTTGGAGTGTGTCTGGGGCCTTTACACTCAAGTTTGTTTTCAGCCTGTTCAGATACTCATATAGTGCCTTTGCCTCCTCCCTGTAATAATGAAGGTCAAGGAATTAAGACAATTTGTTTGTCTGTAAAAATAGGCTGGGAAGGTTCTATTCTGTTTTATTTGAGCAGAAACCCCTTCATTCGTGGACCTTAATGTATAATGAGGAGTCAATCTGCTCTTAGCCCTTGATCCTGGGAAGTGGGCTCTAAGCCCCTAGAATATTCTGGCTGATAGGAGTGTCCTCATCTCCTCGGGCCTTTGGCCACTAGACAAACAGAAAATGTGACTTTCGTGGTGGGGCCTCTGGGTCACGTGGTATCAGTTCTGACCTCTGGAGGAGCTGGACTCCAGGGCATTAGTCTGACCGCCGGGAGGAGCTGGAGACCACAAGTTAGGATAGTTTGTTTTTAGTGGGTGAGATTCCATGGCAGACAGAGCCCTGTGTGTCCTGCCACACACTGAATCCAAGGCTGGAAAGCATCCTGGGGACACGGAACCTTTGTGTGTGAAACCCACCAGACTTTCCCCGTGGCTGAAACTGCATCCTTTCCCGTAATAAACCATAACTGGGATGACGACATCTTCAGTGAGCTCTGAGAATCCTTCTAGGAAATTCTCAAACCTGAGGGTGATTATGGGAACCCCCAAACATGCTACTGGTGTTAAATGTAAAGACAGTCCTGGGGACTGTGTGCTCAGATCTTGCAGGTTGGCTAACTCTGCATACTTAGAAAAAAAAAAAAAAAACACCAAAGTCAAAGGTAGAAGGCACCTTAAAGATCATTTTGCCTGGCATCTGCTCTCTTCCAAGGCTTGTGCCCTTGATCTTTCCATTGAATAGTCACTGGGTCCATCCACTTCCCCACCTAACAGGGAAGCAGGAGATGTGCTGTGAGCCCTGGTTCCCTTGGACTCTCCAACTCACCTCACTGACTCCTGACCCATCACCCAGCATCCTTGACCTCTTGGATGTTACATGTTAGCTGGTAAACGTGCCTGCACCCCAAGGCCATGTGCAACTTTATAGACCCTCTCCAAGACTCAAGAGACTTGAGGAATCACGCATCTGAATTGTTAATCCTGAAGAGACCGGCACTTGTACAGCTGGTGGTGGAACTGTTCTCCTCCTCAATGGGGATGCATGAGGCTCCTCAGAATCCATCAAACGGCACACAATCGCAGCCACTCACTGTGACCCTGGAGGGTTCACTGAGCCACTGCTTTCCCACCATCAGGGCCGCTTCACGTAGACTAGAAGAGGGTCCAAGATGGAGAGAGAACCCAGGTCCCAGGCAGGGTGTGGAGGACATGATCACCCAGGGCCCTCTAGCCCAACATGAGGGGATCCCATCAGGGAAGAAAGAAATGTCCCCCCTCCCACTCCCGAAACACCTGCTGGGGTCACAGACCCTTTACTTCTGTGTCCTCGGGGCCCATTCTCCTCACTCTAGTCCTGGTCCTGTTGCCCAAGCCTGCCTACACGTCCTCCAATCTGGACCCTCTGCTCTACCCTGACCCCTGGTCTCACCCTGGTCCAGGCCTTCCTAGGCCTTTGGACGAGATGATTGCATTTGCTTCCCCACCTCTGACCTGCAGTTCACTCTGAGGCCATCACCATAGTCTATCAGATTGAATTGCTATTCCCACTGGACACAGGACAGATCTGGGGCTCCAAGACATAAGCCCAGAGCCCCACAGCTGGGCAGGATTAGAACCAGGACCCCACCAGCTCCACCCAGTTCCTCTCTAGCCTCTCTGCCGTATTGGCCAGCTGGATATTGCAGGGTTGGTACAGTTCCTAAGATGGGGAAGGAAAGGACTCTTGTCAGAATCCCCAGCAACAAAAGGATGTTGGAAGGATTTACTGACTTTTTCAAAAGTGAGCCCTGCTTTGTCCTCCTCTCTAGGAAAAAGATCTTTGGCCCCTATCTCTTCCCAAGAAGTTTTTTTCAAAGTTAATATTAATTGAGCACCTACTTTGCGTCAGCCATCATGCAAAGCACTTTGCATGCATGATCTCAGTGTCTGCACAATAAAACTGAACAGATGAAGAAACTAAGGCAGAGAGTAGTTCAGTCACATGTCCAAGGTCACATAACCTGCCCTGTAGCAGGTTTCATATCTTCACAACTCGAGGCCCTTCACTGCCACCAAATGCTATAAAGGAAACACTGCTATTGGGATCTTGAGAAGGAACATCCTTGACTCCAACTACAGGATGCTGCCTGGGGGAGGTGTGCCTGCCAGGAAGAACCTGGCCCGGGGCAAAGGGATCTGAGTCACATTCTTGGTAAACCCATGCATGTTACCTGGGTATACTGGCCTTAACCACAAATATCTTCCAGTTTCGGAGTAAGACCATCAGTTTCTTTTCTGTGACCTGGGAATGTTCAACAACAACTTGAAAAACAGTTTCACTCTCTAGATGGAAAAAGAAAAGAATAAAATTAGAAGAAATTGTGGTGGAATATAAATGGCATTGAGTAGCTTGCTCCTTGGAAGAAAAAGTTATGACCAACCTAGACAGCATATTCAAAAGCAGAGATATTACTTTGCCACCAAAGGTCTGTCTAGTTAAAGCCATGGTTTTCCAGTAGTCATGTATGGATGTGAGAGTTGGACTATAAAGAAAGCTGAGCACCAGAGAATTGATGCTTTTGAACTGTAGTATTGGAGAAGACTTTTGAGAGTCCCTTGGACAGCAAGGAGATCCAACCAGTCCATCCTAAAGGAAATCAGTCCTGAATATTCACTGGAAGGTCTGATGCTGAGGCTGAAACTCCAATACTTTGGCCACCTGATGCGAAGAACTGACTCATTTGAAAAGACCCTAATGGTGGGAAAGATTGAAGGTGGGAAGTGAAGGGGAAAACAGAGGATGAGATGGTTGGATGGCATCACTAACTCAATGGACATGAGTTTGAGTAAACTCTGAGACTTGGTGATGGACAGTGAGGCCTGGCGTGCTGCAGTCCATGGGTTGCAAAGAGTTGGACACGACTGAACGCCTCAACAGAACTGAACTGAAAATGTGTTTAAGGTCCATCTTCCTGACCAAAGGTCCCTGGTGTCCTTTGATACCAGTGGAACATATGTGTTCCCTCTGCCCCAGTTCATATGTTAAAGCTCTGACCACCCCTCCCTGAGGACTGAGGTGGCACAGTCCTGACTTGAGTTCAATTCAGGGTTCCCTAACCCTTGCGGAATGGCTGAGGTGGAGGGGGTGGCAGGGTGAGAACTGGAGGAAACAGCCTCTGTGGTGACACCCCAGGGTCTGGGAGCACAAGGAGGCTTGGAGCAAGGGAGAGGGCAGGAGAAGCTCCAGGGATGTTGGGGGACCTCCTCTCCCTCTACCGCCTGACCTTGGGGATCCCCATCAGCTGTCCCCCTCACCGCAGGCTGTCTTGGCCTCACTTCTGAGTCCCTTGCTGGATGGCAGTGGAGGAGGAAGTAAACAGCTTGCTCTGGTGCCCTGAGGAGAGGGCTGGGATTGAGGCTGTAAGGATAGAACCTCGAACACAGGGGGCTCCCCTGGCCTCTCTGGAGGACTCCGGAATGCTTAGCTGCCCCCTTCTTGGTTTTTGATTCCTTTGTGGGTTGTCTCAGCCTGGAGGCACCACCCTCAATTCTGGATCACAAGTGGAAACCAGCCAGACAAGAGACAGCTGACTACCTGAGCAGTAAAAGAGGTCTATCGAGCTCATGATGGCGGCAGCAGGGTCTCGGAGATGTCCCTTCGGCTCACCCATCCAAGTCAGGCTGAAAGGAGGTGTGGCTTCACCCTTGGGGAAGAGAAAACAGACTGTGGGCTAGATCACCAGTGAGCAGTGGCTGCAGGGAGCAGCGAGGGGGAGCCCTCTGATGGGTTCCCGTGGGACGGCCACCAGTGCCACCAGGGACTTAACCCTCTGCGTTTCCCTGTCCCCTGGGCTCTGCTGGCTGTTAGTTAAGAAAAGTCACTCACCTACAGCTCCTTCCAAGCTGAGTCAGAGTCCTGCTCTCCTGTTGGGGCACAGGGAGAAGGTAGTCAGACAGGAGACAGCCATCTGTGAAGTTATAGGAGCAGTAAAACCAGAGACAGAAGAACACATAGAAAGGAGCATAGAAGGGAATACTCTGGGAACTATGTGATGTCGGGACACCTGTGTCACTAATTGGTAATAACTACTATTGATTCAGTGTCTATGATGTGCAGGCTCCTGAAACTCACCTAAACATGGGTCAGCCCAAGACTTCATGCTGGTGCCAGAATCTGGACTTGAACCCAAGTTTTTCTGATCCAAATAGCAGGTTAATGATAACTATGCTCTACTCTCAACAATATACAAAAATACTTACCTGGGGATATATGTTAATTGGTAAATGACTCTTTTTATTCCAAAATGATGTCTTGCTCCCTGTGCCTGAATCTCTGCCTTGATAAAGTTTCTGGTGCTGCAGCTCCCACAGCCCACATCCTCCTTCCTTCTGCAGGAGCCTTTCTCCCACAAGCCCCCTCCCTGCAGCCCTGCCCTGGGCAGCTGAGGACCTGGATGGTGCCCAATCCTCTCTGCGGTCCTCCCCTGACTGTGGCACTTTGGGGTGTTTCTAATTGTTTGTGTAAATAATAGTGTAAAGAACACTCTTCTTGTATGAAGCTTTGCCTGTACTTGAGACCGTGTCCTTAAGCTGTTTCTGGAAGTAGGATGATTTGGTCAGGGCTCTAAACATTTTAAATGTTTTCATACCTAGAGTCGCTCTGTTGTGCCAAAAAATTGCACCAATTGATTACAGTTATATTCATATATGAGGGTGTCAATTCTTTTAATCTTGCCAATTCTCAGAAGTCTCTACTTTAAAACAGATCTTTATTGAGAGAGAATTTTTTAATTCTGTTTGGGATTACATTGCCTTGGTAGATGATGAAAGGAAGCTAACGTTGATTACATTCAGCAGTATTGTAAGAAGACAAAAGTGCATTTATCAGCTCCTCCTCCTGAGAGCTGATTGAAATGATAGGAAACATGCTTACAGTTGTAATAATTGCTACTGATAGGAGGCGTCTCTGTGCTTCTGGTCTTCGTTCTGTACTGATAGTTGATCTAAGACTTTACCGAATATAATTTGGATAATTATAATAATTATCCAAATAATTCCAGTAACTCTTGAGATACGTGTGCCAACTCCCCTCCTTTTTTCATAGATGTTATGTGGCTTGCCCAAGGTCAGAAATCTTGTCCATGACAGACTGGGTTTCAACCCACTTACTGGGCTCAAGAGCCCATACCTTGCCTCTCGGAACTCTGCTGCTAATATAAAGCCAGGAATGTGGGCAACAGGAGCCCAGAGTCTTCAGCAATAGTTTGAAGACTGATTGGATGAAGAAGTGACTGCTGAATAAAGAGGAGTGGAGGGAAGAAACAGAGAGAAGGTATACAGGCTAGAGGAATGCTTGCTTAGAGCAAAATGAGAGTGACACCAAAGGAGAAAGCAGGGGATAGTCCCAGCAAACCACATCCCATCACATATTCACCCAAATCCACACCGGACAGAGGAAAATCTTAATTCAGAGACTCCAGAAAAAATATTTCTGTATTCTGGAATTTAGGGGTCCTCAGGCAAGCACTCTCGGAGAAGGCAATGGCAACCCACACCAGTACTCTTGCCTGGAGAATCCCAGGGACGGGGGAGCCTGGTGGGCTGCCGTCTATGGGGAGGCACAGAGTCGGACACGACTGAAGTGACTTAGCACCAGCAGCAGCAGCAAGCAAGCACTCTACAGGGCAGCTTACCAGTCAACTTTACTCCCTCTTAAATATGAATGGGTCGTCCAGGATTATATACATGGAAACGATGACAATGTGGAAAAGGGTGACTAAGACAAACAGATGAGAAATGACACCAGAAGAGATGGATGGACAATTCTGAAGGAAGAAAATAATTTTTAAAACTTGAACCCAGGTCATAAAGTCAATTAGAAAGGATTTTTATTCATAAAATGAGATACACTGAGAAGTGGGGAAAAATGAAACAGACAAAAAAAATCTTGGGAATTAATAAGTGTTTACCAAATAAGTCTAAAGAAAGATTGGAAAAGAAGGTCAAAAAAAGCTTCCAGAAGTTTTCTTTAAATGACAGAAGAAATGGAGCTAAGTGGAGAATAGAAACGTTGCTATTCACAGTCGTTCCTTAGCAAGTTACTTGAGAGTGAGGTGCAGAGGGAAAGAAAAGGTGTGTGTGTGTGATGATGCAAAGGATAACCAAGAGAAAGAAAGATTCCTGAATGTGATCCAGGAATCAGGAACATCAACCCAGAGAGAAGGGAATCCAAGGATCACAGCTGGGCACACAGCAGATGTAGAGAGAAACCAGTTCAGAATGGGGTAAAAAGTCCAGAGTCTGTGGGGACAGGGGACTCGGTATCATATGAGGCACAGGTGCGAAGAAATGGAGGAAATTTGAAGACAGACAGTGCAAGGGGTGAAAACAAAGGTGATTCCAAACATCAGGAAAAACTGAAGCTGTGCCAAAATGTATGTGCAAATAGATAGTGTTAATACAAGTTACTCAAGAGAAAACATTTAAAACATCACAAAAATGTAAATTCTCTTCTTTGACTTTTAACTTCTAGAACAAAGCATTTAAATATGAGAAGTAAATTTATTTGCTGTCAATCAATATGAATATTAAATCACACTTCTAGAAGTTGGGAGCTGAAGCACTGAAGGGAGAAAGAGAATTAGTCTCATTTTACAAAGTGGGGAATCAAGAAACACCAGTTGAACCTGAGGGCCTAAGAAACAATGGCACAAATAAAGTGCATATAACCACAAAGTTTTCTAATAGAAGATGTAACGTTAGTGATATAATGATATTAGGAGAAGATAGTGAGAGATATAAGAAAAAGTATAAGAATAACTGAAATCATTATCTTCCCTGGTAAGAAGTAAGTTAATAGTATCAAACTTTTTAAATTAGGAAAAGAAAAATATGATACTTAATGTTTATTAGCTATTGTGGTTGACGACTTCCCACTCTGCACCAGGCAGCATTCTGAGTGCTTCTCAAGCATTCATTTATTTTTACTTCTCTCAGTGACCCTGTAAGTAAGGATGTTATCTAAGGATATTGCTTAATTACCTAAAGAAAAAGCAAACAACTGAAAGTGTTTTTTACTACGAAGGGGTGTACAGAACCCTCTGTATAAACTGGTTTGTTTTAAACATATGCATTTAACATTTTGGATTTTTTTAATTTTATAAAAGCAGAAGTCACTTCATAGTAGTTAGTAACCCATAAGAATGGGTTGATTTCTGGCACCACCACATAAAAGCGGTGGAAGCAATTGGATTAAGAGACAATAAGAAGTAAGCTGACACCCGATGTGAGAACTGTCAGTGTAGCAGACATGTTTGTGATGATGAAGCCAAGCTCTCTAGGAAAAGGAGGGATGATAATACACGTAAACCAGGACAATCACAGTGACCTATGGCCTTAAACAGAGCCATCATCTGGCAGCACCTTGCCCACAAACATGTGCACCCATGGGCTTCTGTCCACTCAAAGGAAGCAAGACTCCTTGAAGGGGAGGTCAGTTCCACAGGTCGGCATCTATATCCACAGGTTGGCATCTATACACCCCCAAAGGCAAAGATTCTCTTGGAAATGTTCAGAGCAGCATTTAGAAGGGGCACCCACATAAAATGAGCTTCCCTGGTGGCTCAGATGGTAAAGAATCTGCTTACAATGTGAGAGACCTGGGTTCAAGCCCTGGAAAGATCCCCTGGAGAAGGAATGGCTACCCACTCCAGTATTCCGGTCTAGAGAATTCCATGGACAGAGGAGTCCAGGCTCCTCTGACAGGCCATGGATCACAAAGAGTCGGACCCGACTGAGCAACTTTAATGTAACTCACATATAATAATGTTGCTGATGATGGAAAGTGAATACTATGATCATGTTTCACTGGGCCAAGTTGAGTCTGAGAAAGGCCATGAGTTCATAACAATTCAATGACAAGAGTTTATATCAAGTGTGGCTAAGAAGGGAGACATAAAGCTTTCAAAAGGTAGCTATGCTGCAAAGAGGAGTAAGTGTAGTGGGAAATATTTCACTGTTAATTGAATTTAATAATAAGAGGAGTCTTAAAATCGATGGACATATTCCCTTCTGTCTATTTATGTGACCATTATAAAGGACTGAGAAGGAAAGAATACCCCTGACATCCCAAGGCTGGCCTGGTATCACAATAGGGTGATGCTCTTCTCCCGTTGGATGTAAAGGCTCTCACAGAATTCCAGCCTCACACAGGGTCACCCTGAGAGAAGGAGCAAAGGAGACAGCAAACACCCATCACTGTGCCCCCACCACACCACACCCCCTCCCTTGGGTGAAAAGCATGACTGCTCCTTCTTTACCAGTCACACTTTTATGCTCACTCTGGTCTCCCCTCTCCATAGATGAGTTACCGAGACCCCCACTGATAGAAGTGCCCCTCATTTTCTGTGTCACCTAATCTAGAGTGGACCCATTTCCTTAGTGAGTGAGTGAAAGTCTCTCAGTCATGTCCAACTCTGTGCAACTCCATGGACTATAGAATCCACGGCATTCTCTAGGCCAGAGTACTGCAGTGGGTAGCCTTTCCCTTCTCCAGGGGATCTTTCCGACCCAGGAATCAAACTGGGGTCTCCTGCATTGCAAGCAGATTCTTTACCAACTGAGCTATCAGGGAAGCCCCCATTTCCTTAGAGCCTCCCCCAAATCCCCTCACCTGAGCTCCCATCCTAGAATCTTTCTATCACCTTCTTTCTGTGATGCCTGGGGTTGTCCCTCAGGAAGAGTAACTTGTTCACTAGGGAGTGTGCCTGGTGGTGGAGGCTGGAGTCACTGATTGTGTGATGGGAGAGAATTCGCACAGGCAGGTCTACCTTGAAGCAGGTGGGAGAAGAGCGCTGGCTGGTCCCGCTCCACCCTCTCTGCCTGGAAGCTGCATGACCCAGGAGCCAGGACAGCTGAATGATATCATGAAACACGAGGACCAAGAGCCAAGGCAGAGAGAAGAGGAGGGCTTTGGAAGAAAGGGCTGGATCCTGGGTGATGCCAAAACTTCGTAAACGCATCTGAACCCTCGACCTCATCCTTCCATCATTCCGTCCCATTCTTGGCCTCTTCCTGATCCTTGTCTGGGGCCTCAGATGCATGTGGATCCTGATAGTGCTTCCTCTGCTGGATTCCTATCCAGGCTTCCTCCTCTGTTAGCCTCTGATTGGCCCCTTTCTGGAAAGGCTGTTGGTGGGAGAGGGGAGGACCCTGGAGAAGCCTGGTCCTGCCCAGCTGCATGGCCAGTCATGCATCCCTCCCCTCCTCGTGGGCAGACAGATTCTCCCCATCTCCCTCATGTGCCTGCAGGCACCCTCCCTGGGAAGGGAAAGGGGCGTTAAGAAAGTCCCTGGCCGAGCACCCGGACTCTCCCGACTGCCCCAGCTCCTGTCTTCCTCACACTCTCTGTCTCCACAGGGCCAGTTGCATGAGACTGATACCTCACTTGGCACAGGCAGCCCCCTGCCATGACATGCGCTTCCCCACTGGCCTCTCCGCGTGACGGGTTACTTGTGCCTGGAGGCCCAGCTCCAAGCCTCCCTCTGCCACCTTCCCCCAGTTGCTCTCCAGCTCCTCTTGAAGGCCGCACTTTACTCCTGGTCGTGGTCCCTTTTTGCTCAGTTTCTCCAGGTCTGAGAACCCTCCCGCATCATCAGGGGCCCTGTCTCTTCTCTGCTGCTCCTCCTGTCCAGGGCTTCTGGGCACCCTCTGCCCTTCTGGGCACAGCCGGTTCAAAATATGAGGGGTGGGACCCCTTATGGGGACAGGAAACAAGCAGCCTCTCAGTGACACAGCACAACCCCAGTTTCCCCTGTTAAAATTAGAAAGGGAGGGAGGGGAGAAGGAGAGACAGAGGAAGAGAATGGAGAAGAAACTACAGATCCTAATCAATCAATCATTCAAAGGATCCAACATAACCAGAGAGAAAAAACTGAAGGGACTGAAGGAAGCATTAAAAATAACATTGATTTGAGAAAGCCCTTCTGAATACACACATTCCACAAGATATAATGGTAATTCTGACCTACTGAACTCTTGGAAATTAAAATTGCCAAGGATCCCATAAACCAGGTCAGAAAAAAACATCTGCACCCACAGAGAAAATGGAAATCAGCTTTTAAAAACTTGGTAAGAGAATAGAACAAACAGTTCCCCAGGAGGTAGCTTGCCGAGGGTCACACAGTTCTCTGTGGGCAGAGAGGAGGCGAGACCAGGACTTTGGGCACGGTGCAAGGGCTGGGTGGAAATGTGCTTTTAATAACCCAACATTTCTAGGGTTGTCTCTGCCAGTAAAAAACATAGATCTAAGCTCATGCCCCTCCTGTTATACTGATGTCTGTAGAGTTCGGCTTTTTATCTTAACATTGCAACACCGGGATGTATGTGGACCTTGTGCAGTGAGCCCTTCTCGCTTCTTTCAGCAGCGCCACCTTCCCCACACAGGACCTCCCATCACCCACATCCTGAGCAGAGGGCCTGGCAAAGGAAGCCAACGCCCTTCGACTCCCCACTTGGTTTCCTGTCTATATCCAGGCCTCAGTGTCCCCAAGGGCCTGGCACTGAGCCTGGCTCTCAGAGGCAAGGTTTTTCAACAAACTTTGATTCCTTGTAACCGAAAAAAATCCCCTTTCCCCCATCAGCCCAAGCCTAGCAGCCTGGGGACAGCTTTAAGGTGGCCAGGCCATAGGAGGGGAGGCTCTGACTCCCCTGTCCTCCTCTACCCTGTCTGCTTCCTCCAATTTCCCAAAGTACTAAGCACACCCAACACCCACCTTCCTTCTGGGGTTGCCGCTCATGTCTCAGGAGTCCACATCCTGAGCTGAGCCCACCTGAGCAGCTGTGGCCCTCCCTCTGCTCTGTTTAGGGGCCCTCGGCTGGGAGGAAGCCCTCACACACACCTGCCTCCACATCCAGGCTCTGCCCCTGCTTAACCTGCTGCCTTGGCCATGACCTCACCTCTCTGCGCTTCCAGTTTCCTTCTTCTGTCAACTAGTGACATCATCCTTTCTCAGACATTCATCCTGAGGATGGGGAGATGGGCAGGGTCCCTCCCTTCTGCTTACCCAGGGGTTTTCCTCTGGCTGAGTGTGAACAAGATCCAGACGTTCTCAGCTGTGCAGAGGCAGCCGCCAGCTGTGCATCTCTGCAATGACCGCACACACCCTCTGTGCCTAGATATACTTTGGGAAGCAAAAGTGAAAGCAAAACCCTCACTTCTGAGTGGTTCAAGTCAAACAAACACCCTGCCCACCAGGCCCCACCCTGGGACTATTTCCACCTCCAGCTGACCCACTTAGAGAAAGAAGCCTAGTCCTGACATTCCACATCCTTCTTGACACAGTCCACTCCGTCTCAGGCTCCGTGAAGGAAGACCAGCCAGCAACACACCGTGAGTCCCTTGGCAAATCACTCCCCACCACCCCCCCATTCCATCTTCTCACCCCTCCAACCCCACACTCACCAGCCTGCCTGCCTCGTTCACCTTCGTGCCACCAGCATGAGGTACAGTCCTAGAACAGACCAGCTGCTCAGTGCACACTGGTCACACTCTACTGCTGAGGGCCACGTCCAGGTGGCTTCTAGGATTCACTCACACTTCTAGGTTCTTCTGCCAGGGACACCTGCTGCATCCAACCGGGAGAAATGCTTTCTGCAAAGCCCAAATCTGGCATCACTTCCTCTAAGAAGGCCTCCATGACCTCGCCTGTTGAGCCCACTGTTTCCTGTTCTCCTCCCATGGTATCTAGAAGAGGGGCCTAAGGCCACCCCTCAGCCACTCTGTCCATGCGCTTCCCCCCATCCCTTTTGATCAGATCCCTCTAGACTTAGCCCTGCTGGCAGGGACGGAACTAGTGCATTTAGTCCACATGAGCAAGGCTGGCCTTGGTGGTCACTGCCAGAAGGTGGATGCAGAAGTTCGTGGGAAGGGCTGAGAGCAAGTTGCCTTTTTCTATCTCGGCTTATCTCCACCTGACAACAGATTTTTTTCTCTCCAAAAGGAGAACTTTTATCAGAAAGCCAGTGTCCTGGCGACTCAGAGAAGTCGGCAACGGAGAGCTGGCCCTGTCTCCGTTTGGTTCCTGAGCAAAGAGCCTCTGTGGACGGGGGCTGAGCATGTGGCAGGCGCTGTGCTCACACCGTCCACGCCTTTCCTGTTGAATCTCACATCAGCTCTAGGAGTGCTGGCTCTGTTTCACAGATGAAGAAATGGAGGTCGAGTTCCCACAGTCTGAGAGTCCTACAGCTGGACTGTTGGTGAACTTCTCGGTTTGCCTCAAGCAGAAGTTCCTGCAGTGGACCTGGATGCCCCATGGAGGCCCGCCTGCCCTTCCCTCAGGGCTGCTTCACCCCTGGAAACGTCCTTGGGCCATTATGGTCCCCTCCCCCCAGGTTTTGAGGGAGAGACAGGAGATTATTCCATGAGGATAGCCAACCATAGTTTGTTTGTAACAGCCAACTGTTATGTATCTGACGTGTTTTGCAGATAAGGGAGCTGAGAGGAGGGGAGAGGTGGGCACTTTGTTCCAGCAACTCAGGCACTTGTGTTTGGTAGGAGAATGTCAGCAGCTCACATCCTGCAAACATTCATTTGACACCCTGTCCCCAGAGCTCAGGGCTCAGGCCAGGACACAAGCCCCAGAGCCCAGACACAGAGGAGTCAAGAGGCAAACAGGCAGCTGCCCTGCCCCCTGACCTGCACAAGTCTGCCTCTGACCTTACAGGAGCTGCTGGAGTTCAAGGATGCCTCTTCCCCAGAGATCGGGGTCCTCTGGGGACAGCCAGATCTGGGTGTCACACCTACAGAAGGGACACAGGGAGGAAGAAAGGGAGGCAGGGGTTTTTCTGCAGGAAAATCGGAGCACAGTCACCACTCCCACCTGCTCACTTTAAACCTCAGGCAGAAATCCAGGAAGCAGGGGGGCGGGAAAGCCATGTGGGCCTCCCCGGGGGACACCTGCCTGGGTGAGGGCTGCCAGGCCCTGCTTCCTCAGTGCCTCCACACAGGACAGCTGGGGGCCCTGAGCTGCTGGTGGGCGTCCCGGGACTCACTTCCCGGCCAGGTAGCCCCTGCATCAGGCCTGGAAGCCCATGATCACGTCGGTGATCTTCAGGTCCCACTCCTCCTCCAGGTGGGCCAGCACAGTAGCCCAAAGAAAACCTGTACCGCTCTGGCCCATGCGGTACAGGTTGCTCTCGATCTCCAGGACCCTGATGTAGAAGAGGAGAGTTGGCCGCTGACCACATGCCACCCCAGCCACCACGGAGTCCTAGAGAAAGACCAAGGCCCTGGATCGGTCTTAATGCTATGAGCACAGACTTCTCCTGGTGCAGGGAAAGTGGGGTGGAGGGACGCCAGGAAGGGGGCACGTGGGGGCCAGCACGGGACAGGTAAGGAGTCAGACTTGCAGAGAAACACAGAACCTGGGCCCTGAAGGGATTTTACCTGCTGGCATCTCTGTCCCCGTGCATTTCTAACCAAGGGGGCAGTGGATATCGGGGCTCTGGTACATTACCCTAGGTAATTAGAGAAAGAGTGTTTCTTTAAACAGGTAGTTTAAAGTCTAGAGGGGCTTCGACATACTTAGGAACCTAAGGAGCGAAGCAGGGGAAGCCAAGAAAGTGGGGCCAGGTGCAGGGTGGCGCTCAAGGGCCACAAGTGGCTTGGGAGCAGCGCTGTGACAGGGCAAGTCTCTCATCAACAACTGTCATTGACGAGGAGGCTGGGCCCAGACTGGGTGTAACCCAGCATCCGAGTGAAACCAATTGTTAGCTTCTCTGTGCAAGCAACACAGTTTACTGAGAAGAACCAGCTTTCGTGTAAGCCAGGACCTCCACAGACTGAGGACACCCCTGTTCAATTAGGTCCACGCCCTGGGATCCAGCCACTGGAGGCTGTGCACCAGGTGGTGTGAACATGCGCTCATAGGTGGCCTTGGCCACACCTCGATGGCGAAGTCAGCCTGCAGGGACACCCGGGGCGGGGGCGGCAGGGGGGGAATGGGTCAGACACAGGGAGACTTTAAGCGCTCATTCCCTTTACCCCAGCAATGTCATCTGCAGGGCCCACCCCCGGAAAAACAGCCTCAAAGATGAGGGGGAAACTTCATACACAAATATGTTCACTGCAGTGTCATTTAAACGGAAGGAAGTTGCAAGAGCCTAAATTCCAACAATATGGGCAGAGCGAACTTAGACGTTTGCCAAGTGTTAGTCATTCAGTTGTGTTCAAGTGTTTGTGAAGCCATGGACTGTAGCTCGGCAGACTCCTCTGTCCATGAAATTCTCCCGGCAAGATTCCTGTAGTGGGATGCCATTCCCTTCTCCAGGAAGTCTTCCCAACCCAGGGATATGAACTCGGGTCTCCCGCATTGCGGGCAAATTCTTTAGGGTCTGGCCACCAGGCAAGTGAAGTGAAGTCGCCCAGTGGAGTCCAACTCTTTGGGACCCCGTGGACTGTAGCCTACCAGGCTCCTCCATCCATGAGATTCTCCAGGCAAGAATACTGGAGTGGGTTGCCATCTCCTTCTCCAGGGGATCTTCCCAACCCAGGGACCGAACCTGGGTCTCTCTCATTGGAGGCAGACGCTTTAACCTCTGAGCCACCAGGGAAGTTACCAGGCAAAGACCTTTTTAAAATATAGGGATGAACTGAAGTATGTACAGAAGAAATGACAAGATTTTTGAGGTTTGCTTCTAAAAACATAGCTGCACTGTAGGGAGATGGCCAATAATCTTACTGGGGGAATTATTTTACTTCTCTAGGTTTTACCCCATTTCCTGAATCTGAACCGTTAGTTGTAGTGTTTTCATAAGGAAATATACAGCTTTTTAATTATCAGGTTAAAGAATGGTTGGGCCTAACACATCTGCTTTCTTTCAAAAACAATGTCCCTATCTTTGGAGGGAGGGCTCTGCCCAGACTCAGCAGTCATCACCGGTATGAGGTCCAGGACAGCACCCTTTGAAAAAGAACAACTTACTGTGAACTTCCAGGCATTTTTGAGAGATGGGAGCAGGATCTTAAAGATGCCCAGCACCAAGGCATGAGAGAAACATGAAATTGTCAGCAGAGGCTCTGCCCGGAGGCACTCAGGCCCTGGGTGGCGGACACATGTGTGCAGCACACATCCCTGCCCACCTCTCCCCACAGAGGACAGGACAGCAGGTGGGGACAGACAGCTGCATGGTCTGGGCTCCCAGCGGGGTGGGTACTCTGCACTGGACCCAGGATGAGCTGTGTTACAGAAACATCACATGCTTGCTTCACTTCCTCCTGGAACAGAACACCCTGCGTTCTCCCGACCAATCAGCTCAACATGGATCAGGGAGGAGGCTCAAGACACCCAGAGGGCCCACCCAGGATGGCCCTCCCCAGGCAGGGGCCTCAGCCACTCTCCTGGTCCCTGGGCCCAGCTTCCTCCTGTTCTCCGTTGCGGTGAGAAACACATGCTCTCAGAGGTGCAGTGAGGTCCTGATTAGGACCCAGGTGACAGTGCTGACACAGCGATGGCCCAGCCCAGGCTGCACAGGGGTGAATTTCCCCGCAGGAAGAAGAACAGGAAGTGGGATCCCAGTGAAGACTGGAATCAGGAAAGCAATGTTCCTGGGGGTCGGGGTCTCACTGCACCTCCCTGTTGCCTGCACATATATAATACACATGCAGAATACTGAGAAAGGAGCCCGATGGACTAGGAGAAGCACTGGCATCGCGCTGGGGCCCTTCACCCTTGACATCACTGCAAGATGCAGCAGGTGGAGGGGATTCGTGTTTGTCTCCAGCTGGGGAAGTGGGCGGTGCACTTACTGTCGTGTGTGGGGTGCTTGGACCCAGAACAGCATGAGGAGAGTCATGTCTGTTGGTCTGGGCAGAGGGCATGTGCGCATCCAGGAAGCACTCAATCTGGAGCCTCTCTACCTGAGACTTTCCCCCAGGGTTCAGGTCCCTGTTACTCATTCATCTTCCTCATCCTTCAGCCTGAACTATCAGTCTGAGGATAACTGTCCCCAGGCCCAGTCTGTCTCTTGGGAACTTGACACTGAGATTCCAGGTGTTTGGACCTAAGCCTCCTGCTGACAGGACCTCAGGGGACAGACTGTGGGATCCTGGAGGGGGACATGTCCTGCTTCCTGTCCTCCCTGAACTGTGCACATTTGGGACTTCTTTCTATCCTCTGACCTGGACTTCTTCCCTCTCAGTGCGCCCTCTTAGTGCTCACTTAGCCAGATGCAGTTTCTGTTGCTCAGAACTACAAGCATCTCACCTGACACGGGTCACCGTGGAGTTGCATCAGCCACACATTGAGCTCAATGGAGTCTAGCTCTAAGGGTTGGGGGGGAGATGGGGGTGGACACAGAATGGTTCTGTACCCAGTGCCTGAAACCCTGCCCAGAGAAGTCTGTGCAGGATGGGAATTCTCCAGGAACTGATGAAGAACCGATGAAGGAATGAACTCACATCTCTGAAGGTCAGGTAGGCGATGGCCAATGACTGCTGACATCTTCAAGAAGGACTGAGAGGACCGGTTGAAGCCTCAGGAAAACACGGGCTGAGAGGGAGTCCGAGGCAGTGAGGAAAGTCTTTCGAGGGAGGTTTGGACAAAAGTGTGGAGAAGGCTCTGCAGCACGTGGGGAGGGACTTAGGTGACATCCTGGGATCATTTCCAGGTCCCAGGTCTCTGGCTTCCTGCCCTGGGCTCCAGGCGTGGGAAACTGCTAGGTGCTCACATGCCCCACACGTGGAAACACAGAGAGTTGGTGCCCATGTGGAGCAGGCCCTTGGAGGTGAGAGCCACACCCAGATGCTCCCCTCTCCTCCCTGGAGAGGAGGATCCTGAGGCATCTCATGAAGGCTCCTCAGAAGGTCCAGGCAGGTGCAATCCCAGATGGGTGGCCAGGTCAGAACATGGCCTTGGATGGATTTTTCCTCCTTCCTGCCCACTTTCCCAAGCCACTCAGTCCTGCTCCTGGGGATGGAGTGAGCCTGGCATCCAGCTCTGCCCTAGCGGGGACCACAGGCTCCAGCAGGCTAGGCTGCAGCGAGGCTTTGAGCGTCTGTGCTCAGAGTCATAGGCAGCTGTGGAGGAGGGGAAGCAGGTAGAGCTAAGATCAATATTCTTAAGAGTCATTCTAGCCCTATGTGGGGAATAGACAGGTGAGGCAGGGCAGTGCCCCAAGGTAAACACAGGAAGACCGTTCTGGAAGTTCCTACAGGAGTCCTGGTGAAACGTGAAGGCAGCATGGGTGAGGCGTGTGCTCTCTCTCTGCCCCTCTGTTTACGGCTGACCCCCCTCCTCACACCTGCACACAAGCCCTCTGCTCTCAATTACCCTCGGGTGACCCGTGTCCTTCCTTGTCCCCGGGGCTGGAGGAGGGGCATCCCCGTGTTCAGCCCAAGTCAGATGACATGGGCTCCTCCTGGTGTCCCATGGGGCCTGCGGGGCTCCAGGGTCTGAGGGAAACAACTTTATGGGAGCCCAGCGGGCAGGCAGAGGAGCCATGGAGGACGTGCTTCCTGAGACCCTGGGAGACAGTCTCATGGGGAAGGAGGTCAGGCAGCTGAGCTCATCAATCAATGCAAGGAGCCTCAATCAATCAATTCATATTTATTGGACTAAAGTCTATAGAACACAATGTAGAGAGAGGCAGATGGTCCTAAATACCTTATTCTGCTTCATCCCCAACTGAGGAGGAAATTGAGGGTCAGAGAGGCCTTGTCTGTTGACCCCAGGCTGGTTGATCTCCTTGACACACCGCATAGTTCCTTGGCCTGATGATGTCTTCTGCTTCATCTTTCTTTCTCTTTTTCCCAAATCAATCTCTGTTCCTACACAACACTGGGAATTTCATGGGAACTTCACTGGTCTCTCGGTGCACCTGAACTCAAAGGGCACCTGGATACTTGTCAGATGCTCCATCCACTGAGTTGTCATCACCACTGCTGCCGCCACCATCATCACCACCACTGTCACCAAGAAGCCACTGCCTGAAGTTCTACATAGACCATCCTTCAAAGAAGATATACAGATGGCTAGCCAGCATATGCAAAGAGGCTGAACACTGCTAATTATTCATTCAGTTCAGTTCAGGCGCTCAGTCGTGTCCGACTCTTCAAGACCCCATGGACCACAGCACGCCAGGCCTCCCTGTCCATCACCAACTCCCGGAGTCCACTCAAACTCATCTCCATTGAGTCAGTGATGCCATCCAACCATCTCATCCTCTGTGGATGCTAATCAAAACTACAATAAGGGATCACCCCCTACCAATCAGAAGGGCCATCAAGTAAAAGTCTACAGACAATCAGTATTGGAGATGATGTGGAGAAAAGGCAAGCCCCCTACACTGTTGCTGGGAATATAATTTGGTGTAGCCATTATGGAAAACAGTAAAGAAGTTCCTTAAAAACTAAAAATCAAGCTATCAGGTGATCCAGCAACCCCACTTCAGGGCATATATTTGGAAAAGAAAAAGTTCCAATTCAAAAAGATACATGCACCCCATGTTCATAGCAGCACTATTTACAATAGACGAGACATGGAAGCAACCTAAATGTCCGTCAACAGATGAAGGGATAAAGACAATGTGGTACATACAAACAATGGAATATGACTCAGCCATAAAAAGAATGAAACAATGTCTTTTGTAGTAACATGTATGGATCTAGAGGTGATCATACTAAGTGAAGTAAGTCTGGCAGAAAAGACAGATACATAATATCACTTATATGGAGAATCTAAGAAATAGTCTAGGTCATTCCCTGGTGCTCTAGTGGTTCACATTTAGTGGTTTTGCTGCTATGGCCACGTTTATCCCACGTCGGGCATCTGAGATCCCACAGACTGCTTGGCATGGCCACAAAAAAAAGAGTCCAAATGAACTTATGAACAAACCACTCATAGTCATAGAAAACATAACTTGTTGTTACTAAAGAGAGAGAGGGGTAAACTAGGAGTGTGGGATTAACAGATGCACACTACCATACATAAAATGGATTAAAAAACAAGGACTTTATGTATACCACAGGGAATAATAGTATCTTATAATAATCTGTAATTAAAAAAATGAAAAGAATATAGATATATACATAAATTATGTATAACTGAATCACTTCGATGTTCACCTGAACTAACAGAATATTGTGAATCAACTCTACTTCAATTAAAGAAACAAGCAGACAAAAGAAGTCACAGCCTAATTAAGATAAAATGCTGGGATCAAAGGCGAGTTGTTGGAGAAGTCGGGCTAGAGGCCACCACCAGGGGGAGACTCTACTTGCTGGGGCATCAGACCCCGGCAAGGGCGATAGAGCTGCTCCTGCTACTTCCCCTGGATCCCAATGATGCTGCCTCTCTGACTATCCCCCATTTTCAGCCCTTTTGTCTTTCTGTGTCTCGTTGCTAGTTCCCCTGCCTCTCCCTGTATTCTGCACCCAGTGTCGTCTTTAGTCCAAAGTAAGTGGTTTCTGAAGGGAAGGGAGTTAGGGGAGAATGGATACATGTATGTGTATGGCTGAGTCCCTTCACTGTTCACCTGAAACTATCACAGCACTGTTAATCGACTATTCCTCAATACAAATAGAAAGTTCACAGTGTGAAAAAAACAAGAGGTTTCTCCCTCGGCCCCCGCCCATTCTCTAGTCCCCCTTCCTCCCTTAATCCAGGCTCCTTCTCTCTCCCCATGTATCACCTGCATTCACCCCTCCCCTCCTGTGCTCAGCTGCAGAAACACCAGTTTCCTAAATCTCAGCTCCAACAAGTTTGTCTCACTCTCCTTTTTTCCCTGACAATGTGCCTCTGCACCTTGGCCCTGAATGTGTCCCTGGACCCTCACTGCTCTGGGGTTGGTGGAGTTGGGTCCTCTTGCAGACACTTGTAGATCTGGGTGAGCTCCTCCAGCTTCCTCTCCAGCTCCCTGGCCCGCTGCCGCAGGTTTTCAGCTGATGCTGCCTTTGCACCGTCATGCAGGTGCATTGACTCCTTCACCAGGAAGCCCACATCCACCAGGAGGAAGAGCCCTGCAGTGGCTGCCCCCGCGATTCGGGCTCCTTTGGTAACTGCCACAGCCGTGCCTTTGAAACCTGCCTCTACCTGCTGGATGGCTGGGGCTGCGATTCTCCCAGGGCTCAGGTAGATGTTTGCATTGACTGCAGAGTCAGGGTTGGCTTCACCTGTCTCCATGGCATGTATATTTATTTCAAGGTGTTTCTCGGCTTTTGCCAATTTCTCTGTTGTGTCAACAATTTGGGGGTTGCTCTTGAGTACCTCTAGGAGCACCTTCCATTTCTTGATGCCAATTGACATCAATTGACTGGCTTTGTTTTCTGCTGATGACCTACTTACATGTTCCACAATGCTGGTGGACACAGCGGTCACAGCAGCCGCTGCTCCCAGCCCTATCCCAGTGGCTGAGAGTGCCACACTGGCCCCCGCTGTCACGGGTGCCAGAACCAGGCCAAGGATGGTCAGGGCACCAGATAAAGTGCCGGTGCTGTGGGTCACCACATTGGAGATGGTACAGTCCCTGTGGACTTTGTCAACATTGTCTGCAAGCTCCTGGAGCTTGTTTTTGAGCTCCACCAGCTGCTGTGTCACCCGAGGAAACTTCTTCAGAAACCTCTTCCTATCCAGCTGCTCTTTTGGGAGCGTTTCTTGCTCCTTCCCAGCCAAGTCTCTTTTCAGTTCATTCAGATATTCATGTAGTGCATTCATGTCTTCCCTGTAACAATGAAGGTCAAGTGGTTAGAAAGGCAGTTCGCTTGTCTGTAAAATAGGTTCAAAAATGTCTATTCTGCATAAATACAGAGATAGTACTATAAATCAATTAGAAAAGAAATTTACAAAAGTAAAATTTCCTCTTTCAACATTAAACGCAGGTTCTATACCTTGTAGATGCTCCATATACTTCTTCAATCCTCTAACAGATTAAAAAAAAAAAAGTCACCTTAGGATACTCATAACTTAAGAGAGATATTTGATGGAATTCCCTGGTGGTCCAGAAGTTATGACTCTGCACTCCCACTGCCTCGGGCATGACTCAGTCCCTGGTCAGGGACCAAGGATCCCACAGGCCATGTAGCTCAGCCAAAAAAAAAAAAAAAAACACATTTGGTAGAGATGTCTCAGAGATAGGGCAACACCAGCACTTTAAAAGAGTTGGTGAGTGGGAACTCCACAGAGAAACAAAGAGAAGTGGGATTAGAGCAGAAAGCCGGCATTCAAGGGCCTCAGTGTGTAGTGAGGGGTCAACCTGATCTTTGCCCTTGGCTACTGGGAAGTGGTCCCTAAGCCCCTAGAATATTCTGGCTGATATAAGTGTCCTTGTCTGCCTGGGCCTTTTGGCCACTGTTCAGTCTGACAAGGAGACGTGTGATGGGGCCTCTGGAGGAGCTGGACTCTAAGACATTAGTCTGATCTCAGGGAGGGGTTGGAGACCACAAGTCAGGATAATTTTTTTTTAAATGGGTGAGTGTCCCTGGCAGGCAGTGTTCCATGTGCCCTGCCACACACCAAGTTCCAGAACAGTAACGCATCATGGGGACAATCGAAGCTTCAGGTGTGAAATCCGCCCAGACTCTGCCCTGTGACTGATGGAAACCCACAGGCTTCCTGTAATACACTGGGATCAGGATGGGTCTCAGTGAGTCCTGTCTGCTCTATAGGGAATTCTCAAACCTGAGGGTGGTTTGGGGGATCCCCTAAATTTGCCATTTGTTCAAATGAAAGCATAGTCCTGAGCACTGTGCCCTCATCCTTTGCAGATTGGCTGTCTCTGTGACTTAGAATTTGTAGGAAAAAAAAAAAAAAAAAACCAAAGTCAGAACTAAAGGCACCTTAACAGTCCTTTAGTCTGCCGTCTGCTGTCTTCTAAGGCTTGTGTCCTTGGCTTTCCCAGAAGCAGGTCCCTGAGTCCATCCACTGCCCCAGCTGCCTGGAGATCAGGAGATGTGTTGCTGGTTCCTCTTGGACTCTCCAGCCCACCTCACTGACTCCTGACCCAGCACTCAGCACCACTGACCTCTTAGATGTTACATGTTAATTTGTGACAGCTTCATGATCCTGCTCCCCAAGGTCATGTGGAACTTTGTGGATCCTCTAAAGGGTCAAGAGACTTGAGGAAACACCCATCTGAATGGCTGAGCCGGAAGAGACCAGCACTTGCACAGCTGGTGGAGGAAGTGTTTTCCTCTTTGGTGGGGATGAGTGAGGCTCCTCAGAATTCCCCAAATGACACACAATTGCAGCCACTCACTGTGACCCTGGAGGGCTCACTGAGCCACAAGGCCTTCCACTGTCACGGTGGCTCCATGTAAATTAGAAGAGGGTCCCAGATGCAGTGAGAACCCAGGTCCCAGGCAGGGTGTACAGACAGGGTCACCCAGGGCCCTCTAGCCCAGCATGAGGGGAGCCCATCAGGGAGGGAAGAAATGTCCCCCCTCCCACTCACGGGACCTCTGCCAGGGTCACAGCCCCTTCAGTTCTGTGTCCTCAGGGCCCACTCTCCTCACTCTAGTCCTGGTTCTGCTGCCAAGCCTGCCTACTAGTCCTCCAACCTGGACCTTCTGCTCCACCCTGACCTGGGGTCTGACCCTGATCCAGGCCTCCCTGGGCTTTCGGATGAGATGATTGCACTTGGTTCCCCACCTCTGACCCTGCAGTTCACTCTGAGGCCATCACCATAGTCCATCAGATTGAATTACTATTCCCATTGGACACATGCAAATCTGAAACTCTAACACATAAGCCCAGAACCCAGGAGCTGGGCAGGGCTAGATCCAGGATCCCATCAGCTCCACCCAGTTCCTCTCCAGCTTCTCTGCTTTATGGGCCAGCAGGATCCTGCAGGGTTGGTACAGTTCCTAAGATGGGGACTAGAAAGGCTTTATCTAGGTAGAAGCCCGAGTAATACAAATGAAGGTGTCAGGATTTTCTGACTTGACCCAAAGGAAATTCTGCTTGGTTCTCCTCACCAGAATTCTTTCCAGCAAGCTTTTTAAATGTTAATATTGATTGAGTACCTACTCTGTATCAGTCATTACCGGAAGATCGTTGCATGCATGATCTCAGTATCCTCACAATAAAACTGAACAGATGATGACGCTAAGGCAGAGAATAGCTCAGTAATTTGTCCAAGGTCACATAACCTGACCCTTCCTTGCAGGTTTCATCTTTTCTCAACCTGAGGTTGTTCAATGGCAGCAAATGACATGGAGGAAACATTCCTCATGAGATATTGAGAAGGAACATCCTCAACCCCCACCATAAGGTCCTGCTTGGAGGAGGTGTGCCTGCTAGCAAAAATCTAGTCTGGTGCTGTGGGATGTAGGTGACCTTCCTGACACACCAATACACCTGTACAGGTTACCTGGACAAACCAGCATTAGCCTCAATTTTCTTCAGGAATTCAGTCAGCAGGAGAAGCAGTTCCTCTCTGCTCAGTATGTCCCAGAGACACTCAGCAACATCCTCAAAAAAGATCTCAATATCTAGATGAAAGGAAAGAGAATGAGGTTAGAAGAATTTGTGAAGAGAAAAAGGGAAAGTGTTAGTCGCTCAGTCCTATTTGACTCTTTGTGACCCTGTGGGCTGTAGCCCACCAGGCTCCTCTGTCCATGGGGTTCTTCAAGCAAGAATACCGGAGTGAGTAGCCATTACCTCCTCCAGGGGATCTTCCCAACCTAGGGATAAAATCCAGATCTCCCACATTGCTGGCAGATTCTTTACTGTCTGAGTCACTGGGAAAGCGCAGAAGATTTTGTGGTGGATCATAAATGGTATTGGGTAGCTTTTTTTTTTTTTTTAAACCCTGTGTAACCTGGGGGAGGGCTCACAGATTTTGACAATCCACTCTAGAACAGGTATCTAGATCACCATGGCGACAGAAGTTGAAGAGAGCTATTTGAGTTTTTTAATTTGGTGGACCCGAAGTGTGGAAACTCCAGTTGGATGTTGCTCTACCAATTCTGAAAGACCACCAGGTTCCAACAAAGTCCAAGCATGTGGTGTAAACCCAGTAGACATATACATCCGCTCTGGCACTCACAGTATAAAACCACTTCTACCTTATACTCCTAGCTGAGATGTGGCTGGGATAGTAGAAGCTGCTGGAGAGAATGTATCTTTCAAGAAAGGTGATATTCACTACCAGGACGGTCTCTGGGGGCTACACCGAGTTCACTCTGGAAGCCCATCACATTGTTTACACACTTCCCCAAAAAGCTGGACTTTAAACAAGAAGCTGCCATCAGCATCTCATGTTTTACTGCTATCGAGTCTGCTCCCCAGTGTCCATGTGAAAGCTGGAGAAAGTGTTCTGGGGCAGGTGGAGGAGCTGGAAGAGCAGCATGCCAAATGGTTAGAGCTTATGGCTTAAAGATTTTGGGCACAGCTACTACTGAGGAAAGACAAAAGATTGTTTTGCAAAATGGAGCCCACGAAGTGTTTAATCACAAAGAAGCTAATAATATTGATAAAACTAAGAAATCTGTTGGTGAAAAAAGAGTTGATATGATTATTGAAATGTTTGCTAATGTCAAACTTAGTGAAGATTTAAATTTTTTGTCACATGGAGGACGAGTAATAGTTGTTGGCCGCAGAGGTCCTATTGAAATAAACCCACAGGATCCATGACAAAGGAATATAGCATAAGAGGAGTAGCTCTCCCTTCATCCTCCAAGGAGGTATTCCAGCAGTTTGCAGCAGCTCCCCAAGCCGGAATGAATTGGTGAGTTCAGACCAGTAATAGGTCCCCAGAATTCACTACAGAAGGTGGCCCAGGCTCATGAAGATATCATTCACAGCAGTGGGGCCACAGGAAAAATGATCCTTTTCTTAAATCACTAATCCTTCCATTGATTTCCTGTGTAATTAAAAGGTTTCCTAACTTAGTTTTATGTACACTGCATTTGCTCTGCTTAGCAATCATTTGATTCAGTGAGTTTCTTCTATTTAAAAAAATATTTATCTTAGGATTCATAGGCGTTGGAGTGCAGTTTATTTTACAGCTGGGAATATTCTTTATGCCTTCTACCTCTCATCAAGGAATAGTGGGAAATAGGATGTTAGTGGTCACTTGGCATTGGAGGACATTACAGAAATTCCTAACCGATGCTTATCATTAATTCCATACCTTTGACTAAAACATGCTAATTCAAAATAGGACTGCTTGATTCCCAAGCCTAGTTCTCTTTACAAAGGTTCTTTAGTCTCTGATTAGCCCAGAACTATACTGGACTCTGACGATTCTCTGAATTCAATGAGACCCCTTTTCTAAACTAATCTCGTCTAGATCTACAGGTCTCTCAGAAGGGCAAGATAAACCATGTCCAGAGAAATCTGTTAGTTTCCCAATATTCCCCAGTGTTTTATGCTTTTTTCTGGGTTAATCATTGACTACCAATGATCCATGTGCTCTCTGAGGACATCAGCCTTATCTCTGGGATAATATGATACCAGGTGCATAGTTGGGCTTCCCAGGAGGCGCTGGTGGTACAGAATCTGCCTGCCAGTGCAGGAGATGTAGGAGATGTGGGTTTGATCCCTGCGTCAGGAAGATCCCCTGGAGAAGGGCATGGCAACCCACTGCAGTATTCATGCCTGGAGAATCCCATGGACAGAGGGGCCTGGTGGGCTACATACAGTACACAGGGCTGCAAAGAGTCACACATGATGAAGTGACTTAGCACATCAGGTGCTTGGTTTCCAAATATATATGCATTGATTGGTTCAACTTGTTTCTAGCCACATGAAGACTTTTGATTTACAAATGGCAAGTGCCACAGCCTTCTCCAACTATTATTTGGGGCCCCCTGGATCAAAGATCGTCCATATGAGGGTAAGCAGAACATGCTGCCTCAACAATTTAAGGTCTGTGTCCCTGGCCAGCTCGAAGCAGTCTGAACAGAATTGCCAGCCCTTTTCCCTAGTTGCTATATTCTCCAAAATGAAAAGGGGAGAAATACAGGATTACAGTCAGGGAGGAAAGACAGGGGTCCCCAAGTGGCAGGAGGAAATAAACTGCTAGTGGCAGACGTTTTTTTCCCCTTATCTACATGAGATTAAAAGGCTCCTTATAATCCTGTGTTGCCATGACGACACCTGGTGCCCCCTGAACTTAACTTTTTCTCAAACCTTGAGCTAACCAATGTGTATTTCTCATGGAAATGTTTTTCTTAAGCTGTGTTAATGAAACTATTCATTTGCTTGGAAATCTGCCTTTCTTCAAGGTTCATGTCAATTGTTTCATGGCCAGAGGTGAGTCCCCTTGTGCCATTCTATCTCAAAATGCATGTTGTGGGAGAGGAGCCTGGTACAACACTCTCTGTCTGAGGCATTTCTGTTATCCGATTAGCAGCTTGCTATCAGGTATATAATGCCTTGCTAAAAACTAGCAAGGGGGCACTCTTTCTGTCCCCTTCTGAAGTCTATGTTAGAAGCTTTCTCTACCCCATTTACATTTTAATAAAACTCTACTACAAAAAAGCTCTGAGTGATCCAGCCTTGTCTCTGGCTCCAGATTGAAGTCTTCTCCTTTGAGGCCAAGGATACCAGATTTGCTCACAGCTCATGGAAGCAACCTTTCAGAAAATTGTATCTATGTGTGACAGGGATCATATATTTTTATTTAAATTAACAAACAAAGTTTATGCCTTAAGAGTGATCTGCTTTTGCTATCATACTATGATAACTGCAACAAATTCTAGAGCAAAATTTTTTAAAAATGTTATTTAGTATAAATTGTTAAAATTCATCTTCCTGAGTAGTGATCACCTGGGCACTGTTGGTAGAGTCACCGGGGGTTATGGACGGAACTGCTTTTCCCACCCTCACCCTCCAATTCATATGTTGAAGGTTGAACCCCAGTGACTATATTTGAAGATTGGGCCTTTAAAGAGGCAATTGAGGTAAAATGAAGTCATGTGAGGCCCTAATCCAATAAGATTGTGTCTTTATTAGAAAAGAAGACACCAGATTCTCTTTCTTCCTGCCCCCTCCTCCTGAGGAATGGCCATATGAAGACACAGTTAGAGGGCAGTTAGGATGCAAGCAGGCGGAGAGGCCTCACCAGAAACCACCTCTACCTTGATGATCTTGGACTTCCAACCCTCCAGAGTCATTATCTAATCCTGGGATTTAGATGTCTTCAGGAATCTGCAATTTTAATTTTTAGAAAGAGAACGAGGGCTTCTGAGGTGGTACAGTGGTAAAGAATTCGCCTGCCAATGCCGGCGACACAGGAGTCGTGGGTTCGATCCCTGGGTTGGGAAGATCACCTGGAATAGGAGATGGCAACCCACTCCCAGTATCCTTGCCTGGAAAATCTCAAGAACAGAGGAGGCTGGTGGGCTACAGTCCACGAGGCCGCAAAGAATTGAACACGACTGAACAAATGAGCACATCACTCACACAGAGAGAAAGAGTACAGGGCACGTGTGTTTTGTGAGTTACTACTTCCAGCAGAGACTGGAGCACCCGGTAAATGAACGCTTCCATGTTTTAGCAGTGAAACAAAAGAATATTCACACTAAATGGGACAGAGAATGTAATGAAAATAATTAACCTCGGATCAGTACAGGGCAAGATCACTGCTCAAATGAGTGACCAAGATCCCTGTATGATTTCAGGGATCTAGAGGTTACGGAACTGCAGGTAAGACATAGGCAACTAGGATATATACATATGGGAGGGGCTGGACACGATGTAAGATGTGTTTCCTGGTACATGAACACACGGAGGCATTATTATTTCACAGAAGAAGAAAGTGAGACTCAGACAGGAGAAGGGACAACCCAAGGCCAGTGAGCAGAAAGCTCAGAGGTGGAACCCAAGGTCAAGTGTCAGACACTTCTTGGACATGACTTTGAATCCTCCTTAATTTAAATTCCTGTGATTCTTCATTATGCGACATAGGGATTTTTCCAACTAAATTTTGGTGGTGAGTGCGCTGTAGCTGGAGGAGAGCATGGCAACCCACTCAAGTATTCTTCCCAGGAGAATCCCATGGACAGAGGGGCCTGGTGGGCCACAGTCCATGGGGGTCGCAAAGAGTCGACAACGATTGAGCAACTAAGCACAGACTACAGCAGCGCACTGCAGCATGTACAGAAGTAGAAGTACAGTGTTGTTCACATGGAACTTACATGTTACCTAATTTTCAAAAAGGGTTTAGGACCATCTACCATTGAGTAACTACTATGTGAGAGGATCCTAATCAGAGACCCTCAGAATGGGCAGGGGAGGGGATCAACCAGCTCGAGGAGGGGTGGAGCCAGGTGTGACCCTGTGAACAACCCCGTCACCCCTCCCCTCCAGGTGGGAGGTGGCAAAGGGAGACTGGGGTTCAGTTCACTGTCCGCTGACTCTTGCAGAGCGGCTGGGTAAGTGGCAGGGTGAGAGCTGAAGGAATGGTGTTTGTGGTGATGCCCCAGGGTCTGGGAGCAGGAGGAGGCTCAGGCCAAGGGAGAGGGCAGGAGGAGCTCCAGGGATGCTGGGGGACCTCCTCTTGCTGCCCCATTTGGCTCTGGGGACTCTCTCTGCTATCTCCCTCCCCATGGACTGTCCTGGCCTCACTTCTGAGTCACTTGCTAGAGGGCAGTGGGGGAGGAAGTGAGCACCTAGCAAGTGGCTCCACAAGGAGAGGGCTGGGAAAGAGGCTCTGTGGACACACTCCCGTTGGGGGTACTCCACGTGGCCCCCCTGAGGGGCTCCAGGATGCTTATCCATCCTCTTCTTGGTTCTTGATTCCTCTGTAGGTTAACTCTGCCTGGAGGAACCACCCTCAATTCTGGGTCACATGTAGGAACTGGCCAGAAAAGAGGCAGCTGCCTACCTGAGCAGTTTCCGAGGTTTTCTGAGCTCATGGTGGCGGCAGCAGGGTCTCAGATATCTCCCTTCAGCTCCTTGTTCCTGTCAGGCTGGAAGGAGGTGTGACCTCACCCTTGGGGAGAGAAAACAGAACGTGGGTTTGATCACGAGTAAGCAGTGGCTGAGGGAGCAGCGAGGGTTGAGGTCTCGGGTAGGTTCCCCTGGGACAGCCACCAGTGCCACCGGGGACTTAACCCAGCGTGGTTCTCCGTCTCCTGGGCTCTGCAGGTCACTAGTTAAGGAAAGTTCCGCACCACCCTCCAACTTCCTCCAAGTCATAGTCCTGTTGGGGTACAAGGAGAAGATAATAACAGAGGAAACAGCCATCTGTGAAGTTATAGGAGTAATAAATCCAGAGACGGACAAATAGATAGGAAGGAATACTCTGGAAATTACATGAGGTTGGAGCAACTCTGTTACTAACTGGTAATAAGTGATGTTGATCCAGTGTCTATGACGTGCAGGCTCCTGAAACTAATCTAACTTTAGGTCAGCCCAGTTTTTCACACTGGTGCCAGAGCCTGGACTTTCTGATCCAGATCCCAGGTTTGTGATGACTATGCTCTACTCCATTTAATATATGAAAAGAATTACTTGTGGATATATGTTTATTGGTAAATGACTCTTCTCATTCTAAAATGATGTCTTGCCCCCCAGGCTCAAGTCAGCCTTGACAAAGTTCTTGGTGGTGCAACTCTGACAGCCCATGTCTTCCTTGCTTCTGCAAAAGCCTTTATCTCACAAGGGCCTAGAGTCCCACCAGCCCCACCGTACTTCCTGTGTCCCTGCCCTGCATGGCTGAGGACCCCGAACTGTGCCTGGTCCTCTCTGCTGTCCTCCCCTGACTACTGGACTTTAGGTTGGTTCTAATACCGTATGTAAATAATAAAGAACATTCTCCTTGTATTAAACTTCACTCACATTTGAGACTGTTTCCTTAAGCTATTTCTAGAAGTAGAATTACTAAATCACAAGGCATCAATACCTAAAAAATTTTCATACCTAGATCCACACTGTTATCCAAACAGACTGTCATAATTTATGTTCACCCTCATAATATATGAGGGTGTCCATCCTTTCAGACTTTCCCATTCTCAGTGGTCTTTAAAAAAAAAAAAAAAAAAAGCTTCAGGTCTTTATATATAAAAAATTTACTTTGATTCTGCATGTGATTATCTTGCCATGGGAGAAGAGGAAGGAAAGCAGATGTTGATGACATTTAGCTACTGTTTTAAGAAAGCAAAAGAGCCTTTGTCAACTCCTCCTCCTGAGGCCTTTGTCAACTCCTCCTCCTGAGACCTGACTGAAATGACAGTAAAGGTACTTACAGGTATAATAACAGCTACTGATAAGAGTGACTTGTGTTTGTGGTCATCGCTCTGCATTGGTATTGGCTCTGAAACTTTACATATGATAACTTGTATGCTATTCCATTAACATTTGATATGTGTACATTGTATCCCCATCTGCAGATACGGAAGCTGAAGTACAGAAGTTTTATGATTTGGCCAAGGTCAGAAGTCTTGCCCCTGGTAGACTGGATTCCACCCCACTCACTGGGCTCACCTCACTCACCATAGCCTTCCTCTCCTCCCTCTGCTGCTAATAAAAACAAGCATGGGGGCAACAGGAGACCAGAGTGTTCATAAATGTCTGAAGACTCACTGGACGGTGAAGTGATAGATGAATAAGAGGAGTGCAGTAGAGGGAGAGAAACAGGGAGCGTGTTCACAGGAGAGAAGAACGGTCTGCTGGGCAGAGCCCCAGGGGGAGCAAGATGATAGGGAGGCCGAGGGGAGAGCAGGGGACAAGCCCGCCACCCCCACATCCCATCCCATATTTACAGCAGCCTTCACCCTTCACCAGACCTTTAGAAAGTTACTTGAGAGTGAGATGCAGGAAAAAAATTAGATTATGTGTTTGTTTAATTATGGAAGAGATAAAGGATACCCATGAGAGAGATAGATGTGGGATCCAGGAATCAGGAACATCAACCCCATGGGAAGGGAATCCAAGGATCCCAGCTGGGCGCGCAGCAGACCTAGAGAGAAACCAGTCCAGAATGGGATAAGAACTCCAGAGTCTGTGGGGACAGGGGACTCGGTATCACATGAGGCACAGTTGGAAAGAAATGGAGGAAATGCTGAAGATAAACAGTGCATGGGGTGAAAAGGAAGCCAATTAGAAACATCAGGAAAAACTAAAGTTCTGCCCAGAAGCAAGTGCAGCTATTTGGTACAAGTTAGCTCTAAAAAAAAGTATTAAAATATCACAAATATGTAAACTATCTTGTTTTATTTTTTAAAAAATCTAAGGTAAATTAATGTATGTCCAAGTCCTGGTTTTCCCATTTTGATTATTTTAGATGCTGTTTAAAACTGAAGTATTGTTGATATATGTGATATTTAACAATTCAGTTAATCAATATAAAAATTAAAATACATTTCTAGAACTTAGGAGCTGAAGCTCTGAAGGGAAGAGTTGTTTACAAAGCTAGGAGTAAAGAAATAGTAGTTCCAGTTGAGAGTATAACAAATAAATACATAAATAAAATGTTTACAAATGCAAAGCTTCCTAATAGAGGATATAAAACTAGAGCAATAATTGTATAAGCAGAAGATGGGGAAGGGTATAAGAAAAGTATAAAAATAAATGAAATCCTTATTTTTCCTAGTAAGAAATAAATAAATAATGTACAAATTTTTAAATCAAGAAAATGAAAAAATGCAATACCTAATACTGATTAGCTATTGTGGTTGATGACACCCCACTTTGCACCTTCCCAACTGCTTGGTATGAATTCACTTCCTTTTAGTTCTCACAATGATCCTATAAGAAAGGAAACTGAAGCTCAGAGAGGTGAAGCAACGTACTCAGAGCACACAGCTAGTGCTAGAGCCAGACTCCAAGTCCAGGTTCCTGTCTCCTGGGCACACATTCTCACACTATTGCAGCTCTCAATGTAGTAATATCATTTCTGTTTGTGTCAGTCACTCTCTGTGTCTGACTCTTTGTGACCCCTTGGACTGTAGCCCGCCTGGTTCCTCTGTCTATGGAATTCTCCAGGCAAGAATACTGGAGTGTGTTGCCATTTCCTTCTCCAAATATAATTTAAAGTCATTGATTAACTATCTAAAAAATAGCTGGATTTAGAAAAGGCAGAGGAACCAGAGATCAAATTGCCAACATCCATTGGATCATTGAAAAAGCAAGAGAGTTCCAGAAAAGCATCTACTTCTGCTTTATTCACTATGCCAAAGCCTTTGACTGTGTGGGTCACAACAAACTGGGAAATTCTTAAAAGATGGGAATACCGGACCACCTGACCTACCTCCTGAGAAATTTATATGCAAGTCAGGAAGCAACAGTTAGAACTGGACATGGAACAACAGACTGGTTCCAAATCAGAAAAAGAGTGTGTCAAGGATATATATTGTCACCCTACTTATTTAACATATATGCCGAGTACATCAGGAGAAAGGCTAGGCTGGATGAAGCACAAGCAGGAATCAAGATTGCCGGGAGAAATATCAATAACCTCAGGTATGCAGATGACACCACCCTTAGGGCAGAAAGCAAAGAAGAACTCAAGAGTCTCTTGAGGAAAGTGAAAGAGGAGAGTGAAAAAGCTGGCTTAAAATTCAACATTCAGAAAACTAAGATCATGGCATCTGGTCTCATCACTTCATGGCAAATAGATGGGCAAGCAATGGAAACAGTGACAGACTTTATTTTGGGGGGCTCCAAAATCACTGTAGATGGTGACTGCAGCCATGAAATTAAAAGAAACTTGCTCCTTGGAAGAAAGGTTAGGACCAACCTAGACAGCATATTTAAAAGCAGAGACATTGCTAACAAAGGTCCGTCTAGGCAAAGCTATTATTTTTCCAGTAGTCGTGTATGGATGTGAGAGTTGGACTATAAAGAAAGCTGAGCACTGAAGAATTGATGCTTTTGAACTGTGGTGTTGGAGAAGACTCTTGAGAGTCCCTTGGACTGCAAGGAGATCCAATCAGTCCATCCTAAAGGAAGTCAACCCTGAATATTCATTGGAAGGACTGATGTTGAAGCTGAAACTCCAGTACTTTGAACACCTGATGTGAAGAGCTGACTCATTTGAAAAGACCCTGATGCTGGGAAAGATTGAAGGCAGGAGGAGAAGGGGACGACAGAGGAGGAGATGGCTGGATGGCATCACCAACTGAATGGACGTGAGTTTGAGTAAACTCTGGGAGTTGGTGATGGACAGCGAGGCCTGGAGTGCTGCAGTCCATGGGGTCGCAAAGAGTTGGACATGACTGAGCAACCAAACTGAACTGAAAGAAATAGCTTTTCCTTGGGAAGGAATGAGTAGAACCCTCTGTAGAAATTGATTTTTTTTAACCATATGCACTTAGGATTTTTGACTGTTTTAACTCTAAGACAGCTACTGGTGAAGTTGCCCAGTTGTGTCCGACTCTCTGGGATCCCATGGACTGTAACCTACCAGGTTCCTCCATCCATGGAATTTTTCAGGCAAGAGTACTGGAGTGCGTTGCCATTTCCTTCTCCAGGGGATCTTCCCGACCCAGGGATCAAACCCAGGTCTCCCACATTACAGGCAGACGCTTTCCTGTCTGAGCTACCAGGGAAGCCCTAAGACAACAAAAGTCACTTTATAGTATTCAGTAACCCACAAGAATGGGGTGGTTTCTAGCACCACCACCTTAAAGATGACAGAAGCAGTTGAATTAAGTGCCAACCAGAAATAAGTGTGACTTGCTGTGACAGCTGTCAGTGTAGGAGGCATGTTCGTGTTGATGAAACCAAGTTCTCTAGAAAAGTAGGCATGAAAACAGGGTTAAACCAGAATAATGAGAGTGAACTGTGACCTTAAACAGATATTGTCCAGTAGCATCTGGATACCCAATGTACCCAGTAGCCCACCCACATGTATAGCCATGGGCTTCTGTCCACTCAAAGGATGCAAGATAACTTGCAGGGGAGGCATCCCCAGGCCAGCATCTCTGCTCCTGCAAAGGCAAGGATGCTCTTGAAGATGATCAGAGAAGTGGTCATGAGGGGGCACCCACATATAACAGTAAAAAAATAATAATAAGAAAAGGTAATGTTACTATAAATATACTTCACTGGGCCTTGTTGAGTCTGTGAAAGGCCATGAGTTCATAATAATAATCAAATGAGAGGACTTGAGATAAAGTGTGGCCTAAAAGGGAGACATAAAGTTTAAAAACTGCACTAGTGGTAACGCAGGAGATGAAAAATGCAAGAGATGTGGGTTCAGTCCCTGAGTCAGGAGGATCCCCTGGAGAAGGAAATGGCAACCCACTCAAGTATTGTTGCCTAGGAAATCCCATGGAGAAGAGCCTGGTGGGCTACAGTTCATGGGGTACAAAGAGTTGGACAGGACTGAGCTGGTTTCTTTCTTTTCTTTTCATGGTGTAAAGAAGGGTAAGTATAATAGGAAATATTTTGTTATGAAATAAATTTAATAAGAAGAGCAGTCTTGAAGTCTGTGGGGATATTCCCTTCTGTTTATTTACACGAATGTTTATAAAGGGTTGAGAAAGAAAGAAGCCCTGACATCCCAAAGCTGGCCTGGTATCACAACAGGGTGATGTTCTTTTCCTCTTAAAGGCTCTCACAGAACTCCAGCTTCACACAGGGTCACCCTGAGAGCAGGAGCGAAGGAGACAGCAAACACATATCACTGTGTCCCCGCCAAGAAAACACCCCCTCCTTTGGTTGAAAAGCAAGACTGCTCCTTCTTACCAATTGCACCTTTATCCTCACTCTGGTCCCCAACTCCACAGATGGAGTTACTGAGACTCACACTGGTAGAACTGACCCCAGTTCTCGGCAGCACCCAACCTAGAGTTGCCCCATATCGTTAGAGCCCCCCCCAAATCCCCTCGCCTAAGCTCCATCCTAAAATCTTTCTATCACTTCCTCTCTGTGATGCCTGGGGTTGTCCCTCAGGAAGAGTAACCATCAGCTTGTCCACTAACGAGTGTGCCTGGTGCCAGAGGCTAGAGGCACTGACCTTGTGGATGGGAGAGTATTCATACAGGCAGACCTGCCTCCAAGCAGGTGGGACAGGAGAGCGGGCTGCTCCCCAGCCTCCTTCTCTGCCTCGAAGCTGCAGAACCCAAGGAGCCAGGGCAGCCAATTGAAATCATGAAACATGAGAAGGAAAATTCAAGCCAGAAAGAAGAGGGCTCCAGCAGAAGGGCCAGCTCTTGGATGATGCCAAAGAATTGTAAATGCATCATGACCCTTGACTTATCCTTCTGTCCTTCCCTCCCATTCTTGTCCTGGTCCTGACCCTTGTCTTGGGCCTCAGCTGGGTGTGAATGTTGGATGGTGCTCCCTTCTGCTGGATTTCTATTGCAAGTGTCTTCCTCTGTTAGCCTCCAGGTCACTTCCTGGAAAGGCTGTTTCTGAGAAAAGGGAGGACTGTGGGGAAGCCTGTCCCCGCCCAACTGCATGGCCAGACACAGACCCCACCTGCCTCACCAGGTGAAATGTTACCTGTAATTAGAGTTCCCACTCCAAAGCCTCCTCCCCGTGCTGTCTCCCCCAGTTCCTCTCCAGGCCCCCCTGGAATCTTGCACTTTCCTGGCTGTAGGTCTATTTGTGTAGAGTTTCTGCAGCTCCCAGCACTAGGCAGGTGCCCTGTCTCTTCTCTGCTGCTCCCACTGTTCCAGGGCCTCCAGGGCTCCCTCCACCCTCCCAGGCACAGCCTGAATAGAATACGATGTGTGGGACCCGTTACTGGGACATGAAGCAACCAGCTTCGTGAAAACACAGCACCACACTTCTTTTACCTGCATGGAGTGCTTCCATTTGTTTTCCTTGTCTGTCTTGCTAAAAGTTCTTTCTGATAGACAGTGTCATCACATTTCTGAGCATTTCCATTTATGGGCATCCTGCACTTTCCAGAAGATTACCCTCTGCCAGTAAACTGTGATGTGAGACCTACATCGTCTATTCTCTACACCATCTTGTTTTAGGAAAGCTTTTGCTGAACACAGACACATCTGCCTCCACATCCAGGCCCCTGCCTAACCTGTGCCTTGAGCCATGACCTCACCTCCCTGAGCTTCCATTTCCCTTCTTCTGTAAAGTAGTGTCAGTCATCCTTTTCTCAGACAGTCATCCTTAGAATGGGGAGATGGGCAGGGCTCCTACCCCAACTGCTTACCCAGGAATCTTCCTCTGGCCGAGTGTGAACAAGATCCAGTTATTCTCAGCTCTGCAAATGCAGCCGCCTTCTGTGCATCTATGCAGTGACCACACACTTTCAGGGCCCAGATATACCCAGAGAATCAAAAGGGAAAGTGAAAACTTCTTTTCTGGATTGCTCAAGTTAACAACACCCTGCCCACCCTGGCCCCACCCTGGACTATTCTCACCCTTCTGCTGACCCCTTAGAAAAACAACCCCAGCCCTGACATTTCATGACCATCTTGACATAGTCCTCCCTGAGTCGGCTCCTTGAAGGAGAACTGACAACACCACATTGTGAGTCCCTTGGTGACCCACTCCCCAACCCCATGGCCATCTTCCCACCCGCTCATTCCTCTCCATCCCCACACAGTTATTAGCCTGCCTGCCTTATTCACCTTTGTTCCACCAGCACATGGTCATACTGTTGCTGCGGAGGGCTATGCCCATGTGGCTACTAGAATTTGCTCATGCAGATCCAACTGCCAGGGACACCTGCTGCAACCAATCTGGAGAAATCATACTCACCCTGTAGAGCCAAAATCTCCCATCACCTCCTCTGAGAAGCCCTCCAGGGCCTCCCCTAAGAGTCCACTGTCCCCTGCTATGCTCCCATGGTACCTGGGAAAGGGGCCTAAGGCTACCCCTCAGCCACTCTGTCCATACCCACCCTCACCCTTTGATCAAGTCCCTCTGGACTTGGCCCTGCTGACCGGAACAGAACTAGTGCCTTCAGATCCCAGCAACTCACCTGAGGAGGCCCAGCCTTGGTGGTTAAGGCCATTTGGATGGATGTCAAGTTTGTGGGAAGGGCTGAGAGCATGCTACTCTTTACTCCCTTGGATTATTTCTACTTGACACAGTTCTCTTTTCTTCAAATGGAGCACTTTTATAGGAAGGCTAGTGACCTGGCAACTCAGAAAACCAGTCTGAATTTCTGTTTGTTTCCTGAGCAAAGAGCCTCGGTGTGTTAAGGACTGGGCATGCGCAGACTCTGTGCAGGCACCATCTGCACCGTTCCTGTCCAGACTCTCACACCAGCTCTAGGAAGCATCAGCTCCATTTTTCAGATTAAGAAACAGAAGAACAGGAGCCGCATCCTGAGAGTCGTGCAGCTGGGCTGCAGGTAGACTTCTCTTTTTTGCCCCGAGCAGTAGGGGCAGCTATGCGCTTGGACCCCTCATAGAGACCCACCTGCCCAACATCAGGGCTGCTTCATCCCAGAAAATGGTCCTGCTCATTATGGTCACTTCCTCTCAGCTTTTGAGGGAGGGCCAGAGGAGTGATGGGTGGTATCCCATGAGGACCACACACTAGAGTTTGGTCTTACAATCACCCTGGAAATTAGGTCAGGAATCTGATCTGATTTTGCTGATAAGGCAACCAAAGGGAGGGGCGAGGTAGGGGCTTTCTTTCCACAACTCACAGTAGGTGCCACAACTCAAAACAAGGTTGTCATTTGCCTACTGTAAACTCTACTCCTTGTTTACAGTTACTTTTTGTTTTCAATTATTCTTTTCCCAGAAAACTCCCTCCTACTGATTCTTCTCTCTTCAATTAGCATGAGCTTATCCGCACATTCAAGCAAAACCACCATGAGATGCAGAACTCAGCTAATCCATATGTGTGGAAACCATGGTTTATTGCTTTTGCTTGCTCTTTCCCCCTCCCTTAAATTAGATATTCTGACTGACACGGCAGCATTAGTTAGATGCTCTTCTGCACACGGAACAAACCCCCTTATCTTCAAAGTCCTTTCTTTATGACTCTAATGTGATTACCTCTGGACCTCCAGGAGGAGGCTTCCTTAATCCTAGAATTCTGGTCTCTTCCTTGCCTTACTATTCTTAGTTAAAAATTACAAGGTATGTTATCAATAAATATGCCCTTAGCATTATCTCAGAGAGTGTCTTGTAAACTCTCATAATCCCATGTGTTAGTGAGAATTATTCAGTGTGCCATCGCCACAATTGGCACCCGAACACAGACCACCTGATGATTTGCTTCGAACCTGTTCCTCAAGCCCAAGCAAGGGAAAAGGACATCTGCTGATCCAGGCAGCGGCTACGGCCTCTAAGGCTAGCAACGGAACGAAGTCTTCCTGACGTGCAGTACTTTTGCTTTCTGCTATGAGTAATTCTCTTTCTTTTCAAAAGCTTGCACATAAATGTCAGCTTTCCTTTCTGCTTGCTGCCGCTGGTTGTAAGATTTCTGTTTTAGACTTAATGAAACTTCTTACGTTGTTCCTAAGTTTTCTAACGAAACTTCTTCTCGGTGTCCTTCGTATCCACAAGAAGGTTCTTTGAAAGTGTCTGATTGGGAACTAGCAGGTCATTGGTTGAGAAATGGTGTAGGTGTTGCAAATATACAGCATCGAAATATTTGGAATTTTGTCATATTGGGTTTCTGCTATAGAACAGTGAGAAATTCCTTGGGCTGATATTATTCCTCTGCCAGAAGCACCTCCACCATCTCCGTTTATTATGTATAAAACCAGCTGTATAGAATCAACAAAGACTACTTTATCAGCTCACGAATCCACTCAAGGACTTGCTCTATCACTTCCTAATGTTTCTCAGGGTCCTATGGTAGAAAATATGGTCAGAGAAGGTTTAGAGAAGGAAGGAACTGTAGATGCCTTCCCTGTCTTTTCACAGCAGGACAATGGCATCTCTAGTTCATTTACTAAAGGGACTGTAGAAAGTATAGGTGGTGGATAACAAATGACACCCTGGGATTGGAAGACACTTGTAAAAATGGTTTACCTACTGCTCAATACTCCTTATGGTTTCAAGAATATAGAGATTATTGTACTATGCTTGCTTTAAACAACCTTCAAAATGGCATCTCTGTTAATATAAATATGCTTATGGGAGAAGGACAATACATAACTGTGGCTGCTCAAACCACAATGGACGCTCAGGCTTTTACACAAGCCTCCAAAGCTGCTCATAAAGCTGGTCTTTGTTTACCCTATCTTACAGTCCCACAGGAATCCTTTTCTACTATAAGACAAGGAGCAAATGAACCTTACATGAGCTTTGTAGACAAATTACAAAATGCTCAGTCAGTTCAGTGCAGTCGCTTTCATGTGCGACTCTGTGACCCCATAAACTACAGCACACCAGTCTTCCCTGTTCATCACCAACTCCCGGAGCTTGCCCAAACTCATGTCCATCGAGCTGGTGATGCCATTCAACCGTCTCATCCTCTGTCGTCCCTGTCTCCTCCTGCCTTCAATCTTTCCCTGCATGAGGATCTTTTCTGAGGAGTCAGGTGTTTGCATCAAAATGCTATTGATCGACAAATTAAAAATTGGAGGCTTGGGAGATATTAACACTGCAATTAACCCATTTGAATGCAGAGTTCCAAAGAATAACAAGGAGAAATAAGAAAACCTTCCTCAGTGATCAATGAAAAGAAATAGAGGAAAACAATAGAATGAAAAGACTAGAGATCTATTGAAGAAAATTAGAGATACCAAGAGAATAGTACATGCAAAGATGGGCTCAATAAGGGACAGAAATGGTATGGACCTAACAGAAGCAGAAGATATTAAGAAGAGGTGGCAAGAATAACAGAAGAACTAAACAAAAAATATCTTCATGACCCAGATAATCACGATGGTGTGATCATTCACCTAGAGCCAGACATCCTGGAATGTGAAGTCAAGAGGGCCTTAGGAAACATCACTATGAACAAAGCTAGTAGAGGTGACGGAATTCCAGTTAAGCTATTTCAAACTCTAAAAGATGATGCTGTGAAAGTGCTGCACTCAATATGTCAGCAAATTTGGAAAACTCAGCAGTGTCCACAGGACTGAGAAAGGTCAGTTTTCATTCCAATCCCAAAGAAAGGCAATGCCAAAGAATGCTCAAACTACCGCACAATTGCACTCATCTCACACGCTAGTAAAGTAATGCTCAAAATTCTCCAAGCCAGGCTTCAACAGTACGTGAAACATGAACTTTCAGATGTTCAAGCTGGTGTTAGAAGAGGCAGAGGAACCAGAGATCAAATTGCCAACATCTGTTGGATTATTGAAAAAACAAGAGAGTTCCAGAAAAATATCTATTTATGCATTATTGATTATGCCAAAGCCTTTTTTTTTTTTTTTTGGTTTAACTGCCTAAGGAGGCACTGCCTTTTTTAATTTATTTTATTTATTTATTTATTTATTTTTTATTTTTTCTAATTTTATTTTATTTTTAAACTTTACATAATTGTATTAGTTTTGCCAAATATCAAAATGAATCCGCCACAGGTATACATGCCAAAGCCTTTGACTGTGGATCACCACAAACTGTGGAAAATTCTGAAAGAGATGGGAATACTAGGTCACCTGACCTGCCTCTTGAGAAATTTGTATGTAGGTTAGGAAGCAACAGTTGGAACTGGACATGGAACAACAGACTGGTTCCAAATAGGGAAAGGAGTGTGTCAAGGCTGTATATTGTCACCCTGCTTATTTAATTTATATGCAGAGTACATCAGGAGAAACTCTGGGCTGGATGAAGCACAAGCTGGAATCAAGATTGCCAGAAGAAATATCAATAACCTCAGGTTTGCAGATGACACCACCCTTATGGCAGAAAGTGAAGAGGAACTAAAGAGCCTCTTGATGAAAGTGAAAGAGGAGAGTGGAAAAGCTGGGTTAAAACTCAACATTCAGAAAACTAAGATCATGGCATCCAGTCCCATTACTTCATGGGAAATAAATGGGGAAACGTGGAAACGGTGACAGACTTTATTTTTCTGGGCTCCAAAATCACTGTAGATGGTGACTGCAGCCATGAAATTAAAAGAAACTTGCTCCTTGGAAGAAAAGTTATCACCAATCTAGACAGCATATTAAAAAGCAGAGACATTACTTTGCCAACAAAGTTCCATCTAGTCAAGGCTATGGTTTTTCCAGTGGTCCTGTAGGGATGTGAGAGTTGGAGTATAAAGAAAGCTGAGTGCTGAATTGATTCTTTTGAACTGTGGTGTTGGAGAAGACTCTTGAGAGTCCCTTGGACTGCAAGAAGATCCTACCAGTCCATCCTAAAGGAGATCAGTCTGAATATTCATTGGAAGGACTGATGTTGAAGCTGAAACTCCAATACTTTGGCCACCTGATTCAAAAAACTGACTCATTGGAAAAGACCCTCATACTGGGAAAGATTGAAGGTGGGAGGAGAAGGGGATGACAGAGGATGAGATGGTTGGATGGCATCACTGACTCAACAGACGAGTTTCAGTAAACTCCGGGAGTTGGTGATGGACAGGGAGGCCTGGTGTGCTGCAGTCCATGGAGTCACAAAGAGTCTGACACATCTGAGAGACTGAACTGATCTGAACTGAACTGAATGGGATATTAAACATCACAAGTATTCCTCACAACCCTACTGGACAAGCCATTATAGAACGTGCAAATGGGCTACTGAAATAATTTTTAAATAAACAGAAAAGGAAATAATTAACCCCTCCCAGGGAATGATTGCATATTGCCCTATTCACTCTTAATCACTAGTCAACTTCCCAAAAATTCTTCACAATCAGCTGCTGCTAGACATTTTTCTCCTCCACATTCTCAAGAATACCCTCTGGTACTTTTTAAATAACTGCCCTCTCCTATTTGGCAAGGACCTAAACATGGGGAAGGGGATATGCTGCCATTCTGTCTTCCTCAGGTCCACTTTGAATCCTTGCCTGTTATGTGAAACCTTATCATGAGGCACCAAGGATTTCAAGATCCATTACCAGAATTTCATCTGTTGACCACCCAAAAGACTCCTCCTAGCACGTCTCCTCTGAAAAGATAGAGAAATAACCATCCACGAGCCACTGACATTACATGAAGAGCTGAAATAGCTCGTTAATACTGGCACACCTGTTATTCCTGAAAATCCATAACTGTTACCACAGCAGCTGTTACTGCAGCAACTGCTGCCACTGCCCTTTCTATATCGTTAAAAACTGCCAACCAAGTACAGACTTTTATGGCTAATATAACTTCTGACTTTACTGAACAAGTAAAAACTGATCAAATGATTTTACCTCAACTTGCAGCTTTGGACACCACAGTTTTATGGCTCGGTAAACATCAGCGTGCTCTTTGGACTCAATCACAATTAGACTGTGACAGTATGTTTTCTCATGTGTGTGTAACACCTTATTTTCTCATAATTATTCTGAAATCTGGAATGATTTGCATCAACAACTAGACCCAAAATCAGATGATATACTCAATGACTCTGTCCTACACTTACAACACATCCTTTGTCAGCAGATTCAATCCCTTCAACAATACTGTTCGGATGTTACTATTTAAACCCTCCTAGATAAAGCCACATGGCTCAATGCAAAGAACTGGTTCTCATCCCTAAATCTAAAATCTTGGGGTTTTTTTCTTTCATCTTATTCATAATATTGCTTTGTGTTTTATTTCTAGTCAGAACATCAATTGTTTCGTTTTCTTGACTCACCTGCACTGAGGTGATGCTAACATTATTCCTCCCACAAGATCAAAGAAACATTCATTAAAGAAAATAAGAAGAGGGGAATTGTGGGAACCATGTTTTACTGCTTTCTCAGAAATGTCTCCTGAAATTTAATCTTACTCATTCTCTCTTCTTTGCTTGCTCTTTTCCCCTCCCTTAAGTTAGACATTCTGACTGACATGTCAGCATTAGTTAGATGCTGTTCTGCACACAGAACAAACCCCCTTATCTTCAAAGTGATTAGAGTCATAAAGACGACTCTAATGTGATTAGAGTCATAAAGAAACCAGAGATCAAATTGCCAACATCCGTTGGGTCATCGAAAAAGCAAGAGAGTTCCAGAAAAACTTCTGCTTTATTGACTATGCCAAAGCCTTGACTGTGTGGATCACAACAAACTGTGTAAAATTCTTCAAGAGATGGGAATACCAGACCACTTGACTTGCCTCCTGAGAAATCTATATGCAGGTCAAGAAGCAACAGTTCGAAGCAGATATGAAACAATTTACTGGTTCCAAATTGGGAAAGGAGTGTCAGTGTATATTGTCACCCTGCTAACTTAACATATATGCACAGTACATCACGCAAAATGCCGGGCTGGATGAAGCACAAGCTGGAATTAAGATTGCTGGGAGAAATATCAATAACCTCACTTATGCAGATAACACCACCCTTATGGCAGAAAGTGAAGAGGAACTAAAAAGCCTCTTGATGAAAGTGAAAGAGGACAGTGCAAAAGTTGGCTTAAAACTCAACATTCAGAAAACTAAGATCATGGCATCCGGTCCCATCACTTCATTGCAAATAGATGGGTAAACAATGGAAACAGTGACAGACTATTGGAGAAGGCTCTTGAGAGTCCCTTGGACTGCAAGGAGATCCAGTTAGTGAATCCTAAAGGAAATCAGTCCTGAATTTGGCCACCTGATGTGAAGATCTGACTCATTTGAAAAGACCCTGATGCTGGGAAAGATTGAAGGTGGGAGAATAAGGGGACAACAGAGGATGAGATGGTTAGATGGCATCACTGACTTGATGGAGATGAGTTTCAGCAAGCTCCGGGAGTTGGTGATGGACAGGGAAGCCTGGCATGCTCCAGTCCATGGGGTCACAAAGAATCAGACACGACTGAGCGACTGAACTGAACTGAATGTGATTACCTCTGGACCTCCAGGAGAAGGCTTCTTTAGTCCTAGAATTCTGGTCTCTGCCTTGCCTTACTGCTCTTAGTTAAAGACTACAAGATAAGTTATCAATAAATATGCACTCAACATTTTCTCAGAGAGTGTCTCTTCTGCGAGCTCTCCCTTTGCTATCTCTGATAATTCTATGTGTTTGTGAGAATTATTCAGTGTGAAATCACTACATGTATCAGCAATCATGCCAAGTACTTTGCAAGCATGATCTCAGTTTCCTCAGAATAAAAGTGAACAGATGAGGAAACTAAGGCAGAGAGTAGCTCAATAACTTGTCCAAGGTCACATGACCTGCCCCTTCCTTGTAGGTTTCATCTTTTCTCAATTAGAGGACATTCTCTGCCAGCAAATGACATGGAAGAAACACTCCTCGTGGAATCTTCAGGAGGAACATTTGAGATCAATTGAGCTAGTGCCTGCCTGAGGCAGTCACATTTGGTAAGTAAGTGCTTTTATATGAGAGTGCTGGGCAGGTGCCCTAACATAGCACAGGGGAGCGGGGATTCCAGTGGAGGGGAGAGGTTTCTGCCTAAACTAACACATTCCAGGTAGAGGGGACAGCACCACAATAGGTAGGACCTACTGTGTGGCAGGCACTGGCCCAGGCCATGGACACACATGATATTTGATCTTCATAAAAATATAGGAAAATATTCTTCTCATTTTATAGGTGAGGGCAGGTAAGGTGCTCCAGGTCACACAGGTGAGAGATGGCAAAGGCCAGATTGGGGTTCAGTTCAAGGTCCGCTGACCCTCACAGAGTGGCTGGGCTGGAGGCAAGGCAAGAGCTGAAGGAAACAGCTTCTGTGGTGACACTCCAGGGTCTGGGAGCAGGAGGAGATTTGGACCAAAGGGAGAGGGCAGGAGAAGCCCTATCTGGCCTTGAGGACTCCCTCTGCTGTCCTCTCTCCCTGTGAGCTGTCCTGGCCTCACTTATGAGTCACCTGTTGGGTGGTGGGAGGAAGTGAGCACCTTGGACTTGTCTCCCTGAGTAGATAGCCCAGAAGGAGGCCTTGGAGACAGACCCCTGGTTGCGGGACTTCCCCGACCCCTGCGGGCAGCTGGAGGTTGCTTATTCATCCCCTTCTTGGTTCTTGATTCTTCTCTGGGTTAATTCAGCCAGTTGGCACCACTTCAACTCCAAGTCACAAGTAGGAACCAGCCAGAGAAGAGACAGCTGATTACCTGAGCAGCCCCCCAGGTCTTCTGAGCCCATGGTGGCAGCAGTCTCGGAGATCTCCTTTCAGCTCCTTGTTTGCATAGGGCTATCCTATCTTTGTGCCTTTTCATACTGTTCATGGGGTTCTCAAGGCAAGAATACTGAAGTGTTTTGCCATTTCCTTCTCCAGTGGACCACATTTTTTCAGAACTCTCCAGCCTCTTCCATAAGCCTCTTATCCTTCTCCATCAGAGGGCAGACAAACTGAAAACCACAATTACAGAAAACTAACCAATCTGATTACATGGACCACAGCCTTGTCTAACTCAATGAAACTATGAGCCATGCCGTGTAGGGCCACCCAGGACAGAGGGGCAAGCCACCTAGTGATGGATTTACTGGAAAAAGTTTCAGCACTCAGCTGGTTTGTGTCCTAGCTGGACTGCACCCCATACCCTTCCTAGAATGTTGAGACCAACAGCAGAGATGCCATCTCTGCAACAGTCAAACCCCTCAGGCTTTTATTCCACTCCTGCTCTTTCTCAGATTTCCTGGCTTCCTAAGTCAGCTCTTGCTTTTCCGCCAAAATTTTCATTTGGAAAAATGAACCCAGGATCACACATTGTGTTTAGTTGTTGCATTCCTCTTAAGCCAGCTTTTGATACCTGAATTGATCCTTTTGCTTTGGATTTCCCACCCAGACCCCTGTATCTTGGATTATGGAGTCTCTGCTGCAATTTTTGTCTGAGATAATCCTGCTTGGATAGGAAAACCAGGAACCATTGCATAAGGAAGTCTAATCATAGGGGTAGAGTAAGGCTAGGAGAGGGATGAAGTGAGTGGCACCATCAGTCTTTTGGGAGGGGTAGTGCTGAAGAGGGTTTGTCTCCAAAGGAGCACTACCCACCTTCCAAACCCAGGAGGCCTTCAAGCTGAACCACCTGAGAACTTGGCAGGGGGTAGGGGAGAGAGTAAGGCTGAGAGACAGCTTTATTTTTCATTTTATATATTTTTGAATTTTGTAACATGGACTTTTATGACTTGGTCAAAAACAGATATTGAAATAGACCTAACCAGGGCCACTCAGTCAGATTAGATCAGTCACTCAGTCGTGTCTGACTCTTTGCGACCCCATGAATTGCAGCACGCCAGGCCTCCCTGTCCATCACCAACTCCCGGAGTTCACTCAGACTCATGTCCATCGAGTCAGTGATGCCATCCAGCCATCTCATTCTCTGTTGTTCCCTTCTCCTCTTACCCCAATCCCTCCCAGCATCAGGGTCTTTTCCAATGAGTCAACTCTTCGCATGAGGTGGCCAAAGTACTGGAGTTTCAGCTTTAGCATCATTCCTTCCAAAGAAATTCCAGGGCTGATCTCCTTCAGAATGGACTGGTTGGATCTCCTTGCAGTCCAAGAGATACTCAAGAGTCTTCTCCAACACCACAGTTCAAAAGCATCAATTCCTTGGCGCTCAGCCTTCTTCACAGTCCAACTCTCACATCCATACATGACCACAGGAAAAACCATAGCCTTGACTAGATGAACCTTTGTTGGCAAAGTAATGTCTCTGCTTTTCAATATGCTGTCTAGGTTGGTCATAACTTTCCTTCCAAGGAGTAAGCATCTTTTAATTTCATGGCTGCAGTCACCATCTGCAGTGATTTGGGAACCCAAAAAAATAAAGTCTGACACTGTTTCCACTGTTTCCCCATTTATTTCCCACGAAGTTATGGGACCGGATGCCATAATCTTCATTTTCTGAATGTTGAGCTTAAGCCAACTTTTCCACTCTCCACTCTCACCTTCATCAAGAGGCTTTTTAGTTCCTCTTCACTTTCTGCCATAAGGGTCATCTGCATATCTGAGGTTAGTGGTATTTCTCCGAGCAATCTTGATTCCAGCTTGTGTTTCTTCCAGTCCAGCGTTTCTCATGATGTTCTCTGCATATAAGTTAAATAAACAGGGTGACAATATACAGGCTTGACGTACTCCTTTTCCTATTTGGAACCCGTCTGCTGTTCCATGTCCAGTTCTAACTGTTGCTTCCTGACCTGCATACAGATTTCTCAAGAGGCAGATCAGGTGGTCTGGTATTCCCATCTCTTTCAGAATTTTCCACAGTTTCTTGTGATCCACACAGTCAAAGGCTTTGGCATAGTCAATAAAGCAGAAATAGAAATAGTTCCAGAAAAACATGATGATCCAGTGGATGCTGGCAATTTGATCTCTGGTTCCTCTGCCTTTTCTAAAACCAGCTTGAACATCAGGAAGTTCACGGTTCACATATTGCTGACGCCTGGCTTGGAGAATTTTGAGCATTACTTTACTAGCATGTGAGATGAGTGTAATTGTGCGGTAGTTTGATCATTCTTTGGCATTGCCTTTCTTTGGGATTGGAATGAAAACTGACCTTTTGCAGTCCTGTGGCCACTGCTGAGTTTTCCAAATGTGCTGGCATATTGAGTGCAGCACTTTCACAGCATCATCTTTCAGGATTTGAAATAGCTCAACTGGAATTCCATCACCTCCACTAGCTTTGTTCGTAGTGATGCTTTCTAAGGCCCACTTGACTCCACATTCCAGGATGTCTGGCTCTAGGTCAGTGATCATACCATCGTGATTATCTGGGTCGTGAAGATCTTTTTTGTACAGTTCTTCTTTGTGTTCTTGCAATCTCTTCTTAATATCTTCTGCTTCTGTTAGGTCCATACCATTTCTGTCCTTTATCTAGCCCATCTTTGCATGAAATGTTCCTTTGGTATCTCTGATTTTCTTGAAGAGATCCCTAGTCTTTCCCATTCTTTTGTTTTCCTCTATTTCTTTGCATTGATCGCTGAAGAAGGCTTTCTTATCTCTTCTTGCTATTCTTTGGAACTCTGCATTCAGATGTTTATATCTTTCCTTTTCTCCTTTGCTTTTCACTTCTCTTCTTTTCACAGCTATTTGTAAGGCCTCCCCAGACAGCCATTTTGCTTTTTTGCGTTTCTTTTCCATGGGAATGGTCTTGATCCCTGTCTCCTGTACAATGTCACGAACCTCATTCCGTAGTTCATCAGGCACTCTATCTATCAGATCTAGGCCCTTAAATCTATTTCTCACTTCCACTGTATAATCATAAGGGATTTGATCTAGATCATACCTGAATGGTCTAGTGGTTTTCCCTACTTTCTTCAATTTCAGTCTGAATTTGGCAATAAGGAGTTCATGGTCTGAGCCACAGTCAGCTCCTGGTCTTGTTTTTGCTGACTGTATAGAGCTTCTCCATCTTTGGCTGCAAAGAATATAATCAATCTGATTTCGGTGTTGACCATCTGGTGATGTCCATGTAATCAATCTAATCACACTAGGACCACAGCCTTGTCTAACTCAATGAAACTAAGCCATGCCCGTGGGGCAACCCAAGATGGGGGGGTCATGGTGGAGCCATCTGACAGAATGTGGTCCACTGGAGAAGGGAATGGCAAATCACTTCAGTATTCTTGCCTTGAGAACCCCATGAACAGTATGAAAAGGCAAAATGATAGGATACTGAAAGAGAAACTCCCCAGGTCAGTAGGTGCCCAATATGCTACTGGAGATCAGTGGAGAAATAACTCCAGAAAGAATGAAGGGATGGAGCCAAAGCAAAAGGAATACCCAGCTGTGGATGTGACTGGTGATACAAGCAAGGTCCGATGCTATGAAGAGCAATATTGCATAGGAACCTGGAATGTCAGGTCCATGAATCAAGGCAAATTGGAAGTGGTCAAACAAGAGATGGCAAGAGTGAATGTCAACATTCTAGGAATCAGTGAACTGAAATGGACTGGAATGGGTGAGTTTAACTCAGATAACCATTATATCTACTACTGCAGGCAGGAATCCCTCAGAGGAAATGGAGTGGCCATCATGGTCAACAAAAGAGTCCGAAATGCAGTACTTGGATGCAATCTCAAAAACGACAGAATGATCTCTCTTCGTTTCCAAGGCAAACCATTCAGTATCACAGTAATCCAAGTCTATGCCCCAACCAGTAACGCTGAAGAAGTTGAGGTTGAACGGTTCTATGAAGGCCTACAAGACCTTTTAGAACACCCAAAAAAGATGTCCTTTTCATTATAGGGGACTGGAATGCAAAAGTAGGAAGTCAAGAAACACCTGGAGTAACAGGCAAATTTGGCCTTGGAATATGGAATGAAGCAGGGCAAAGACTAGTAGAGTTTTGCCAAGAAAATGCACTGGCCACTCAGTAGCAAGAGCCAAAGACAGGACTCAAACCCAGATCTGCAGCCATGAGCCTGAACTCCTTTGCCAGCATCACAAGAGGGTACGTAAATCTGAGGTTTTAACCTGAATCGATCCCGGGGGTGCTGCTGGGACACAGAAGAAAGCCAGGGGAAGGCACAGACACCCGCACCTGCAGCCCAGAAGGGATGTCCTCAGGGGCCTGCTGGGGTTTCAGCTGCTGTCAAAAGGCAGAAAAGTCTGTAAGGTTGGAGCATGGTGACCCTTCTCCTTAGAGAGGCTCCCAGAGCTAGTGGGTGGGCAGGGTCCCTGAAGCAAAATAACCTGGGTCCCCTTAAACTACAGTCATGACCTCAGCAAGGTCAGCCAGCCTCTCAGAGTCTCAATTTCTTCATCAGGAAAATAGAGAAGATAATATACACTATCCTAAGCGTCGGTGCTGTTATAAGTCTAGCACAGTCCCCAGAGAGACATGTCAGGTTCCAGGGAGCACTTGGGACCTCCAGACAGCTTGCTAATGAGATCTGCTCTCGGTGGGGACCCTCAAGGGTGGAGGAGAGCCTGACCTCATGTGGTCCTTTCTCTCTTCCTCACCTGTAAGATGAGTGGGCTGATCAGAAGCTCTCCCAACCCTGGCGTTCCAGGATTCAGGGTGCCTGTTATGTACCTTAGCATTGCCCTCACCAGCAGCATGGGAGAAAGGAGAGATGGTGGCCACAGAACAGGGCCCCGGGGGTGGCTCCGGAGCTGGGAAGGCGTGTCTGGCACAGTCATCTCCTCCTCGCTTCCCCGGTCTCCTCCTCCACTCCCTCCGGAGACTGTGCAATCCTTGTCCCGCCCTCTCTGGATCTGTCTCAGGAATGCTGGTAACTGGAGGTTCTGAGCCTGTCTCCAAAAGCATTCCCCACCCCACGCCACCCCAGCAGAAAATTTCCAGGCCAAAGCAATTTCCCAACCTGGCAGGAAGCTACTTGCCTGGGCAGAGGTGGGAAGGCAGTGTGGACCCAGAGATGGGTCCGCAGTTGGCAACACACGAGGGCCCCTGACCCTAATCCCCAGGCCTCCGAGCCCAACACACCTCCCCTCCTTTCCAAACCTTTCCTTGGCTCCAGCCACTAAGAGGAGGGGCGCTTTCGTTGGCTTAACCCTTCTCTCCCCAGGCTCCCAGTCCCCCTTTCTGCTCTGGGTAGTGAGTAGCCCCCCAACCCCCATCCTTACGGTGCTGCTTCTTCTCTCAACCACCTGCAGGATGAGTATTATTACGTTTTCTATTTCAGAGCAGGGGCAGCCCAGACTGAGGAAGTCAGATGCTTTTCTCTGGGTCACATCACTAGGAAGCTGGCTCGCCAGAATTCCAGACCCAAAGACAGCAGAAGTCTGTCCTGTGGGGTAGCCCAGCCTCATTTCCTTGTGCCCCACAGGCCCCTGTGAGCCACTGCTTCAAGCATGAGGCCAAATAAGAACCATGAGATGCACACATGCCTCCCTGGTCAATGGCAAGGTTGGCAAGGATGAAGACCAGGTGTTATATATCTCCACCTCCCCAGGGCCAGGCAAGCACAGACACTCACAAAATGCCTTCCCGTGTGGTCAGAAGGGACATGGGACCAGGGGCTGCTTAGCCCGGGCAGCCTGGCTCAGGCAGCACTGGGGCCTGGCCTCCCAGCCTTCATCCTTTACAGGACCCTGTCCCATGGCCAAGAGGAAACAAAGGGCCAAGGTAAGCTCTGGGTGCAGGCTTTCAGGCTTCAGGGGGAGTGCAGGTCATGACTTTTTTTTCTAGCAGCTTCTCTGTGCAAACACAAGCCTCCCGTAGTATGTTTAAATGTCAAGGTAGGCCCTTGCCTCAGTCTCACCACGTCGGCTCCCTCCTCCCTTCCCACCAACCCAGGAATCAAACCAGGGTCTCCTGCATTGCAGATGGACTCTTTACCAACTGAGCTATCAAGGAAGCCCCCACCTACCCAAACCTCCAAGTAACTGGAAAAAGATATGGAGCATCTTAAAACTATCTGATGAGATGGGAGTGGAAGTTACTCCTGCATCATGGAAATAGTTCTCCAAAGACTGTCTCCTGGTTTCTGGCTCCCTTTTCTTCTCTGCCTTCTGTCCAATATCTGTTCCAAACTCAGATTATTTGGAGAGGGGTGGGCAGCCACCTAGGTAGGAGCGATTCAGCTTGAACGGGCAGAGACGGAAATCCTTGCTCTGTGGAACCCTAACCAAAAATACTATTTCCCCCCCCCCCCGCAAAGAAGACAAACAGTAGGTGTATTAATGGAAGCAGCATGTTTTGTAACTGCAGAGAATCAGTTAAATATTGCATGAGCCCTTACTGGCATTCTGTACCTCTACTCAGCACCTTATGCTCCAGTTATCCATGCCTGGAGTCAGGAATCTGTAGTGTCCAAATGCCTGCTTTGCCATTTATTGGCTGTGTGACCTTGAAGGAGTCACTTAACCTCTCTGAGCATCAGACTTTTATCTGTAAAATGTCAAGAACGATGATCCCCTCAAATCCTTTCTCCGAGTATTATTATTACAATCAATGAAATGAGCATATGCTTTACAAACTCTACAACTGTATACCTGTCACATGTCACATATTACTGCTCTGTTATATATCCCATCTTCTAACTAATTCTCACTTGCTGTCACCCATTAGCACCAATTCTAATTCTCCAGTTCCGTTCTCTTGTTCACTTCTTGACCCCTGAATATATCCCCCTTGTTTTTGTTTTTTAAGCATTTATTTACATACTTATTTGGCTGTTCCGGGTCTTAGTTGTGGCCCAAGCGATCTTTAGTTGGAGTATGTGGGATCTAGTTCCCTGACCAGGGATTGAACCTGGGTCCCCTGCATTGGGAGCACAGAGTCAGCCGCTGGACCATCAGGGAAGTCCCTATCCCCTTTGTTTTTAAATCTCTGGGCTTTTACTTGTTGACGAGAGGTGAGACGTACAATGCCTCTGAAATTTATTATGGTTGAAAGCAAGCAAGACTGCCTGATTCAGAATCCCAGTTCCATGTATGAACTTCTGTGAGTTTTCAAGCAAGTTACTTCACCTCTCTCTGCTTTGGTTTCCCCATCTGAAAAATGGGATGAATAACGGTCCTTATCCCATAGGATGGCTGCGAGACAGGAATTCATTAACCCACCCAAAGAGCTTAGAACACTGCTTGGCACATGGCGGCCTCCTGATTAGCCTTCTACCTCCTTGGCTCTTGGCTTTAATTAACACTGATCAGGAAAATGACTGCATAATACCCGGGAAATCACAGAGACCAGTGTGCAGAAGAAAGGACTGAGGGGTAGGAGAAAGAAAAATGGAGCTGGAAAGGGAAAAGAAGGGAAAGAGAGAGGAAAAGATAGCAGATGGTGTTTTGAGAAGGTGTTTAGAGCAGTTTAGATAGGAAAAAAGAGGCTGGAGAACAAAGGGAATCACAATACTGTGTGAAATGAGAGAGATTGATTTTGTTAAAGTTTGGTGACTATTTATTGATTATGTACAAAATACGGTTCTTATTAATGAAAGTTTGTAATCCAGGCAGGAAGGCCAAGTAAATACATGAATAGTGAACCTGCAGAGCAAGAGGGGAAGGTTTGCTGTGGCCTTGTAAGCCATCTCTCAAGGTAGCTCATGATCAAATGTCAGGTTGGTGAGATGGGAAATTCAAAAGAATTCAGAGGGAGACAAGACCCCTGGGGACCAGCAGGGGTCAGCAGCACACAGAGAGAGGAATTGAGCAGAGTCCCAGGAGTGGTGAGGTCTTAGCTGCCTGCTTTCTGCACTGCAAACCTCCTCCCTCTTAGATCCACTTTTCCTTTTGATTGAAAGTGACTCTGGATCTAGGCTCTGGAATGTTTATAAATGTCTTTATTTCCCCCTCTCTTATAAATGATTTTTGGCTAGGCAGAGGCTTTTAAGTTCCAAATACTTTTCCTGCAGAACTTCGAAGGGATCGTTATATGGTCCTTGAGCATTCAGTGGTGCTGACTCAATTTCTGACCCTATTGAAACATGTTTCTTTATAGGCAACTCACTTTTTCTCTTTAAAAACATCTTCACGATATCAGATACTCTTCTATGCTCTAAAAACACAATGTAGTAAGTACAAGACAGATATGATACCCACTCTCATGGAACTTGTTAGGTTGCTAAGTTGTGTTTGACTCTTTTGCAACTTCATGGACTGTAGCCCACCAGGCTCCTCTATCCATAAGATTTCCCGGGCAAGAATACTGGAGTTGGTTTCCATTTCCTTCTCCAGGGGATCTTCCTGACCCAGAGATCAAACCCATGTCTCCTGAATTGCAGGTGAATTCTTAACCAATGAGCCACCAGGGAAGCCCCACGGAATTTACATTCCATATCATTTGTTTTGTTATATGTGTTTGCATCTTGAGTCTTCAACTAGCCTGAAAATACCTTATAGGGCAAGACTTTGTCTTACTTATCTTTCTGTTCTTGATACTTGATACACTGACTGGTATGTAGTTAATGAATAAGAAACATAGGTGAATTAAATTGCACTATATTAGAAAAGATTGTAAGAAAGCACTTTGTAAATTTAAAATCACAATTCAAATAAGACATTTGTAATTATTCATTTAAATTGTTAATAATTACTTACTCTGCATCAGCCACTGTTTCAGGCCTCTGTATTAATATACACAGATAATAAAATAGAGTTCCTGCCTTCAAGCCAGTATAGACTAGATATTCCCTATTTTCTCAAGTACTGCTCTTAGGAAATTAGCTTAATGGCAGCTAATTGGTTTAATGTATTTTAAATGTATAGCCTGAGGATCACTTTCAGAATAGCAGAATAAGGACCTCTGAATATAAATGCAGTGAAAACACTGGCAAAACATCAACTTTTTAGAATTCTGGAAATTAATCAAAGGCTTGTAACAATCTGATGAGTGTTTAGTCAAGAAAAACAGTTGAATCTCAATAAGAACAATGAACTTTGTGCTGTTTTAACTTGTCCTGTTTCTATCTACTTCCCTCAGCTCCATGATAGCCTTGAAAACTAGCAGCTCGTAACCAGGATAGCTGTGAAAATCAGCAGCCTAATTAATAGTCACAACGAGGGCGGGGGCAGCATGGGTTTGGAGCTACTGAGAAGATTGTCACTCTACTTGTTTGGCAGCTCCCAGGAAAATCCCTATTTAGTTTATCTTTATTGATTTGACTCAGAGCTCACTGAGAAAAACCCTGTGTCTTGGGAGATTGTTTTTCTTTGGGGGGGAAAGGGGGAGATTGTTGTTGGAACAATCAGTGGCAATTGTTTAATATCACAACTCTCTGAGGTGCCAGTTGCAGTTGGGGTAAAGGAGAGAGTGTTTGAAAAACCTAAAAGAAAGACTGTGTGTGTGTGCATGCACACTCAGCCATGTCCAACTCTTTGCGACACAGTGGACTATATAGCCTGCCAGACTCCTCTGTCTGTAGAATTTTCCAGGCAAGAATTTTGGAGTGGGTTGCCATTTCCTTTGGGGATACAATGTTCACAGGGGCTTCAAAAAGCTCTGACATGACCCTGGAATCCAGAGGGCCACAGGCATGTACAGAAATACATATACTCAAAAAGACCTGAGAAGACACTCATATTTCACCTCTGGCTGACCTACCAGGAAGTGGATGCCAAGGCAAAGTTGTAAACCTCTTGCTGGATGGAGCACTGAAGACATGCCCAACATACAGAGCAGACAGCCCTTCAACAGAGGATATGAGGCTTATTGGTTAAAGTATTTCAAGGGAATCTCTAATCATTAGCTGAGCACTTCAACTACTAGATTAATTACCCAGCAGAAGGTCCGTGGATGCACATAACACAGAACACAGACTATATAGAATTAGTCCAGGAAAGTCACTAAACAAACAAGGGCATCTGCAACAAATACAGTGACAACCAAAATAGTAACAATAGATTCTAGGGAGGGAGAGAGTATCAGACTTCTACAGTTGCTACATTATATTAAATGTATGGTTTTCAACAAAAACGTTGTGAGACTTGCAAACAAAACAACAAATGGGAATATATAAACCATACCTGCTTATTTAACTTATATGCAGAGTACATCATGAGAAACGCTGGGCTGGAAGAAGCACAAGCTGGAATCAAGATTGCTGGGAGAAATATCAATAACCAAAATAATCAATAACATCAGATAGGCAGATGACACCACCCTTATGGCACAAAGTGAAGAACTAAAGAGCCTCTTGATGAAAGTGAAAGAGGACAGTGAAAAAGTTGGCTTAAAGCTCAACATTCAGAAAACGAAGATCATGGCATCTGGTCCCATCACTTCATGGGAAATATATGGGGAAACAGTGGAAACAGTGTCAGACTTTGTTTTGGGGGGCTCCAAAACCACTGCAGATGGTGATTGCAGCCATGAAATTAAAGACGCTTCCTCCTTGGAAGGAAAGTTATGACCAATCTAGACAGCATATTAAAAAAACAGAGACATTACTTTGTCAACAAAGGTCTGTCTAGTCAAGGCTATGGTTTTTCCAGTGGTCATGTATGGATGTGAGAGTTGGACTCTAAAGGAAGTTGAGCATCGAAGAATTGATGCTTTTGAACTGTGGTGTTGGAGGAGACTCTTGAGAGTCCCTTGGACTGCAAGGAGATCCAACCAGTCCATCCTAAAGGAGATCAGTCCTGGGTATTCATTGGAAGGACTGATGTTGAAGCTGAAATTCCAATACTTTGGCTACCTGATACAAAGAGCTGACTCATTGGAAAAGACCCTGATCCTGGGAAAGGTTGAGGGCAGGAGGAGAAGGGGACGACAGAGGATGAGCTGGTTGGATGGCATCACCGACTCAATGGACATGGGTTTGCGTGGACTCCGGGAGTTGGTGATGGACAGGGAGGCCTGGAGTGCTGCGGTTCATGGGGTCACAAAGAGTTGGACACGACTGAGCGACTGAACTGAACTGAACTGAAACCACACCCAGGAAGAGACCATTAATAGAAACCATCCCTGAGGAAGCCCAGATGTTAGAGCTACCTGTCAGTTTTAAATCAGCTATTATTATATTATAAATGTATTCAAAGAACTAAAGAAAACCATGTCCAAAGATAAAGTAGGAGAAAGGTGTCTCACGAAATAAAGAATATCAACTAAACTTTTGCATGTAAGATAGGTTACAAAGAAGTATTGAACAACAGGGGGAATGTAGCCAATATTTTGCAATAACTGTAAATGGAGTATAATCTTTTAAAGAGAGATGCTGGGAAGGATTGAGGGCAGGAGGAAAAAGGGGTGACAGAGGATGAGATGGTTGGATGGCATCATCAACTCAATGGACATGAGCTCAATTAAGCAAATTCCAGGAGACAGTGAGGGACAGGGGAAGCTTGGTGTGCTGCAGTCCATGGGGTTATAAACAGTTGGACGCAACTGAGTGACTGAACAACAACAATTTTTTTTACAATGTATAACAAATTAAAAAAATTATAACTAAAATTTTAATTAAAAATTCAGTATGGGAAATTAAGAGAATAAAATCAACTAAAGAAATAGAAATTATATTTTTAAAAGAAACAAATAGGAATTATGGAGCTAAAAAGCATAATCACTGAAATAGTTTCACAAGAGGAGCTCAACAATAGACTGGAGCAGGCAGGAGAGATTAAGAGCACCAGTACGAGCAACTGTAGGTGAATATGAAAGACAGCATATGTACTCTTTCATCTGTAACAATTTTCTTCTAACTGACTTAAAAGACAAATGCAAAAAGCAATAATTATAAAGCTATGTTTATAGACTGACTTAAAATGCATAAAGATGTCATTTGTATGACAACAATGCCACAAGGGTGGAAAGAGAGAACAGATCTACACTGAAGTGAAGTTTTTGTGTATGATTAAAATTAAGTTAGTACTAATCTGAACTAGATTGTTTTTGAGATGTTAAATATAATCCTCAGAAGAACTGCTAAAAAAAAAAAAAGGCTTTGAAAATGTAGCAAACCAAAAAAAAAATCAACAAGAAAATTAAATGTTAATCCAGATAATGGCCAACAAGCATATGAGAAGATGCTCAGCATCATTAGTCTTTCAGATTGGATCAGATCAGATCAGTCGCTCAGTCATGTCCGACTCTGCAACCCCATGAATCGCAGCACACCAGGCCTCCCTGTCCATCACCAACTCCCGGAGTTCACTCAAACTCATGTCCATCGAGTCAGTGATGCCATCCAGCCATCTCATCCTCTGTCGTCCCCTTCTCCTCTTGCCCCCAATCCCTCCCAGCATCAGAGTCTTTTCCAATCAGTCAACTCTTCGCATGAGGTGGCCAAAGTACTGGAGTTTCAGCTTTAGCATCATTCCTTCCAAAGAAATCCCAGGGCTGATCTCCTTCAGAATGGACTGGTTGGATCTCCTTACAGTCCAAGGGACTCTCGAGAGTCTTCTCCAACACCACAGTTCAAAAGCATCAGTTCTTCGGCACTCAGCCTTCTTCATAGTCCAACTCTCACATCCATATATGACCACAGGAAAAACCATAGCCTTGACTAGATGGACCTTTGTTGGCAAAGTAATGTCTCTGCTTTTGAATATGCTATCTAGGTTGGTCATACCTTTCCTTCCAAGGAGTAAGCGTCTTTTAATTTCATGGCTGCAGTCACCATCTGCAGTGATTTTGGAGCCCCCAAAAATAAAGTCTGACACTGTTTGCACTGTTTTCCCATCTATTTCCCATGAAGTGATGGGACCGGATGCCATGATCTTCGTTTTCTGAATGTTGAGCTTTAAGCCAACTTTTTCATTCTCCACTTTCACTTTCATCAAGAGGCTTTTTAGTTCCTATACACAAATCAAAACCACAATGAGATAATACTTCACACCCACTGGGGAACAAATGAACAATAACGAATGTTGGTGAGGATGTGGAGAAATTGGAATTCTGTTACATTGCTGGTGGGAAAGAAAAATGATACAGCTGTTACAGAAAGCAGTTTGGCAGTTGTTCAAAAAGCAAAACATATGTTACCAAACAACTAACCAGTTCCACTCCTAGGGATAAACCCAAGAAAAATGAAAACATACATCTGAACACAAAAATTTGTACATGAATGTATATGGCACCATTATTCATATAGCCAAAAAGTGGAGACAACCTAATATCCATCAACTGATGATATAATACATGAAATGTAGCATATACAAACAATGAAGCATTCTCATCTTCAGAAAGAAATACAATCTCGAGACAGTTACAACATGGACGACCTTCCAGGGCATGATGCTAAGCGAAATAAGCCAGACATGAGAAGACACATATGTTATATTTATGTTATTATTCCACTTATATGGAATATATACAATATTTATTGCATGATTCCATTTATATGAGGTACGTGGAATAGTCATAAAGTACACATCAGAAGGTGGAATAGTGGTTACCAAGGACTGGGGGGCGGGGATGAATGGGTAGTTACTGTTTAATGGGTACAGAGTTTGAGTTTGGGGTGTTGAAATCAAGTTCTGGAGATGGATGGCAGTGATGGTTGCACAACGAAGTGAATGTGCTTAGTGCTACTGAACTGTACACTTAAAATGGTGAAAATGGTAAATCTTATGCACGTTTTACCTACAATGCAAAAAAATTTTTTAATTACACAGAAAAAAATATTTAGGACCTATAATTTTATTATTTAATATGTCTTATATATTGCACCTATAAAGAAGTGAAAAGAGGAACAGAGTCCTTCTGATTTTCAAACGCTAATGATTTCCCTTGGCAGTCTCTCTTTTTCAGGCCTGGTTTGTTTTCTTCAAAGAAAACACCAGCAGATCTCTGGCACCTAATTCCTTGTGCAGAGAGGGAGAACAATAAATATTTATAGAATGACCATCAGTCCCCCAAGTCCTACTGGAGATCGGAGTCTACAGGGGGTGGAATCAAAGGCTGTGATAGTGGAGAGCATGGATGACAGAGGCTATGCTACCTGGGATCTGCTACCTGGGGTCTAGGTGGAGGGGTCAGGAAAGGCTTCCAGAATGATGTCAGATCTGACAAGAGTAGAATGGAAGCACAGGAAAAGCTTAAGCAAAGGCAGGGAGGCATGAGAAAGCTTTCAAAACTACATGAAGTGGGGCCAGCGGGAGCCAGTCAGGCCAAGAGAAGTAAGAGCTAAATCCCAACATAATAATTGTGGGGTTATTTTTTATATGCCCCCCTCCAGCCTTTCCCAGATGACCCATAGAGATTGTTATGCACATATGCTTCAGTTCAGTTCAGTTCAGTCGATCAGTCATGTCCGACTCTTTGCGACCCCATGAATCGCAGCACGCCAGGCCTCCCTGTCCATCACCAACTCCTGGAGTTCACCCAGACTCACGTCCATCAAGTCAGTGATGCCATCCAGCCATCTCATCCTCTGTCGTCCCCTTCTCCTCCTGCCCCCAATCCCTCCCAGCATCAGGGTCTTTTCCAATGAGTCAACTCTTCGCATGAGGTGGCCAAAGTACTGGAGTTTCAGCTTCAGCATCAGTCCTTCCAATGAACATCCAGGACTGATCTCCTTTAGGATGGACTGGTTGGATCTCCTTGCAGTCCAAGGGACTCTCGAGAGTCTTCTCCAACACCACAGTTCAAAAGCATCAATTCTTCAACACTCAGCTTTCTTCACAGTCCAACTCTCACATCTATATATGACCACTGGAAAAACCATAGCCTTGACTAGATGAACCTTTGTTGGCAAAGTAGTGTCTCTGCTTTTGAATATGCTATCTAGGTTGGTCATATCTTTCCTTCCAAGGAGTAAGTGTCTTTTAATTTCATGGCTGCAGTCACCATCTGCAGTGATTTGGGAGCCCCAAAAAATAAAGTCTGACACTGTTTCCACTGTTTCCCCATCTATTTCCCATGAAGTGATGGGACCAGATGCCATGATCTTAATTTTCTGAATGTTGAGTTTCAAGCCAACTTTTTCACTCTCCTCTTTTACTTTCATCAAGAGGCTTTTTAGTTCTTCTTCACTTTCTGCCATAAGGGTGGTGTCATCTGCATATCTAAGGTTATTGATATTTCTCCCAGAAATCTTGATTCCAGCTTGTGCTTCCTCCAGCCCAGCGTTTCTCATGATGTACTCTGCATATAAGTTAAATAAGCAGGGTGACAATATACAGCCTTGACGTACTCCTTTTCCTATTTTGAACCAGTCTGCTGTTCCACGTCCAGTTCTAACTGTTGCTTCCTGACCTGCACATAGGTTTCTTAAGAGGCAGGTCAGGTGGTCTGGGATTCCCATCTCTTTCAGAATTTTCCACAGTTTCTTGTGATCCACACAGTCAAAGGCTTTGGCATAGTCAATAAAGCAGAAATAGATGTTTTTCTGGTACTCTCTTGCTTTTTTGATGATCCAGCGGATGTTGGCAATTTGATCTCTGGTTCCTCTGCCTTTTCTAAAACCAGCTTGAACATCTGAAAGTTCACGGTTCACGTATTGCTGAAGCCTATCTTGTTCTTTTTTTCATTTAAAACAAATTCACATTTTTTGTAAAAGTCACTGTTTTGAGCACGTTTCTTTGAAAAATGTTGATGGTTTTGTAATTATTTATTTTCTTAGATTTCTTTTGCACTGCAGTTTTTAGGATCCTTTTGGAAATAGTGTGAGTACTGCATTTTGCAGCATGAATGGTAGTAAATGGTCTTAAGTTCTTAACAACAAATGGATTTCTCTAAAGAGACCAAAATGGTGACTTAGTTTTTCTTATGCCCCCTAAAAAGTGGCTCTGCTTCAGCAGATACTTGCCAGTTTTTAATTTATCCATGACTTCTCACCCTACCCCACTCCCATATACCTCCTAACATCAGCTATCTTGTTTCATCACTTCTCTGGGGTTCAGTGTGCAGTGAGCAATTTTTGTGTCAGAAATCCCCTGTCATAATAAATAGATTTAACAAACTCAACTTACATAAAGCTACCTGTGTTCTCTTCATTTTTCTGTAAAAAGATGTCCCTGATAGATTATATAGTATAAGAATAGTTGAAGAAAGACCAGAAAGACCGTCCGTGAATTAATTAGCCTGCCTATGTAGCAGAACAGTAATCACTGAAGAAAACTGATTAGCTGTTACTAGCCAGTTGAACTTATTCAAAGCCTGTTATTTTATTGCATACCAAACTAGTGAATTAGTTGGAGAAGACAATGGCACCCCACTCCAGCACTCTTTCCTGGAAAATCCCATGGACGGAGAAGCCTGGTAGGCTGCAGTCCATGGGGTCGCTAAGAGTTGGAGGCGACTGAGCGATTTCACTTTCACTTTATCTTGTGGCAAATATGCAGTCTGGTAGCAACCTGCCACCTTGTGGCGAAATTTATAAAGACACCCTCGGGGACACAGTTTTGACTAGTTTGGCAACCCACTCCAGTACTCTTGCCTGGAAAATCCCATGGACGGAGGAGCCTGGTAGGCTGCAGTCCATGGAGTCGCTAAGAGTCAGACACGACTGAGCAACTTCACTTTCACTTTTCCTCTCATGCATTGGAGAAGGAAATGGCAACCCACTCCAGTGTTCTTGCCTGGAGAATCCCAGGGACGGGGGAGCCTGGTGGGTTGCTGTCTATGGGGTCGCACAGAGTCGGACACTACTGAAGCAACTTAGCAGCAGCAGCAGTTGTTGTCACAGTGATGATGATGATGATAAGGTTGATTAGATATCATTTATTGCACTCCTACAGTGTTAAAATTTATAGATACTTTCCTTCATTTAGTTTTTGCAGTCGTCTTTCTTTCTGCTGGGAAATGACCCACCCTCCATCTCCGGCACACATGCAAGTGTCCTCCCTGGATAGACAGACTTCAAGCAAAGCAGCCCCGCTTCCAGAGAGAGGGAGAAAGCAAGCAGTCAGGCTTCAGCTGGCAATTAAATGTGATCTAATATAGGGAGGTTTGAATAAAATAATTTGAGGTTGCATTCCTCAACCACCTGCAGGCTGCACCCCACCCCTGGGTGTGGGAGGCAGGGGTGCAAGGGTGGGGATTACCAGCTTTAGTCCAATGTTTGAATCCCATCACACCACTTACCACGGCCTTGGGAAAGTCATTTCCCTCTCTGAACTTCTACCTTCCACCTTTAATTCTGTAGCCTTTCATTTTCTCACCTGTAAACATAAATAACACTGTCTATTTTCAGAGGGTGACTTTGAGCATTAATATATGAATAGAAATAAAGAAGGGAAATGCTACTCACTCCAGTATTTTTACCTGGGAAATCCCATGGACAGAAGGAGCCTGGTGGGCTACAGTCCATGGGGTCACGAAAGAGTCAGACACGACTTAGTGACTAAGCAACCACAGCAACCTACTGAATATGGTTGCTGAGGAAATACACGTAATTCACTCAATGCCCAATACGCAGTAGGCCCTCAATAAGGGACCCGCTAGTACTGCTGTCTGTGGACGGTGCTCATGGACGGTTTTCATGTTTTTATTAGACTTTTGTGGAATTTCCCAAAGTTTCTACATCAATTATGTATTACTTCTGCATCTCTGGGGGAGAAACGTTATACAAATAAAAGCATAGCGAAGGTGCCCGGTGCAAAGTAACCTCTTAAGAAATAGGTGCCCCGCCCCACCTCCCACCTGGCAAGCCCTTCCATCTGAAGTCCGGCAAGAAGGGCCCCCAGGGTCTCATCCAAAGTCACTGCTGCTGGTCATGGTCATGTGTAGGGCCAGAGAGAAGCTTGGTGGTGATAAAGAACCCATCTGCCAATGCAGGAGACGTAAGAGACTCAGGTTCAATCCCTAGGTCGGAAAGATCCCCTGAAGAAGGAAATGGCAACCCACTCCAGTATTCTTGCCTGGAGAATCCCATGGACAGAGGAACCTGGCAGGCTATATGGGGTCGCAAAGTGTCAGACACGACTGAAGCAACTTAGCAGGCAGAGATGCTACCATCAGAGAAAGGAGTTAGGAGCAAGGGGGATGTGTGAGACATATGAACTCTGGGGGAAGAAGGGGTTCTGAATCCCTCCCTGCGCTCAGGAAGGTGCATCTGGGGGGCTTTCTGCCTCTGTGGTTGCCAGGGAAACAAACTGAAGAGAACCAGGTGGAATCCGGTGGGTGGGTCTATGAGTGCTCAGTGTAAAATGGATTTAATTCTGATGTTTATTTGAAAATTTTCTTAATAAGATGTTGGAAAAATTAGCATGTGTTGGGGGAGGGGAGAAGGAGCGAGAACAAGGATGAACAGGGTCTGAGTGTGCCCACAGAGAGGGTCCGTGGACTCAGGCCTTTCACATAGTTTAGAGAAACCCAGTCACTTGTGTGTCATGTCAGCCATCCTTCTTGCTTTCTAGATGAGGAGACCTCCGTTGGCTCAAGGTCACTCAGCCAGGAGCAGTGGCCACGTTCCTGCCACAGTACCAAGCTGCTGCATGTTTTGAATACAAAATGCTGGAAGATATTTCCCAAGGCACGCTCCTCATGCAGAAAGTTCTAGAGGCCTCTGACTCACCCAGATAGGGAAAGGCTGGGGCAGGCAGAGCAGAGGGCACCATGGTGGGGAGTCGGGTGCTCGAAAAACCTAAAGGGGTGGCTGGCCACAAGGGATGGGTTCTGAACAAGCCTGATGTGCAGAAACCGTCCCTGCAGTAGGATTTATTAGAAAACCTCTCCAGAGGTGACTTGAGCAAGCTTTTGCCACGATTGTTGTACTGTAGTCCATCACTTTCTCAGAAATCCCTCCCCAGCCAAACCCCAACTCATGATGTAAATCACCCAGTGTGGCGCAACTGAGCCTCGAGCACACCCAGCATCCACCTCTGCTCTGCTTCCAACGAGCCAGTGACGTCAGACATGACACTTGGATGCTCAGTTTTCTGGTGTCCTCATCTGTCAGACAGCACATTACCCCATCAACCTTTTGGGACACGAGCTGAGATAATACACACAACAGGCTTATTGCAGGGTCTTGCATGTAGAAAACACACAGTAAAGGATACCTAATGTTGCTGTGTGTGTTGGGGTGGTGTGTTGTTTATTTGTGAGCTCTTAATGACTCACCCACTTAACAGCTTTCCCAAGGGGTAAGTAACAACCTCTCTAAAACCTCAAATTTCCCTCCTCTGGAAAATAAGTAACTCCCACCTCAGAGGCTGTTGTGAGAACGTGGGGTTAATGAGGTAAAGAGCCTGGCTTATAGCCAGAAAGGGCACATTACTGGCAGCCAGGCTACCAGGTCCTTTTCTGCACCCAGGGCTGCTGCTGCTGCTGCTAAGTCGCTTCAGTCGTGTCCGACTCTGTGCGACCCCATAGACGGCAGCGCACTAGGCTCCTCTGTCCCTGGGATTCTCCAGGCAAGAACACTGGAGTAGGTTGCCATTTCCTTCTCCAATGCATGAACGTGAAAAGTGAAAGTGAAGTTGCTCAGTCGTGCCGGACTCTCAGCGACCCCATGGACTGCAGCCCACCAGGGCAGACATTACTAATTGAGCCTGGAGGCTGCTTTGGCATTCTTGTTAATGCATGAGTGAAGTTGAGGGTGGAAATGAACTCTGTTTGCCATCCTTGGCATGAGCTCAATGAATATTAATTCCCATAATCCTTCTCTATCACCTTTCCTTCCCAATTAACTAACTAACCTCCAGGTGATGACCTGGTTTGGTAGGGTCCCATGAGTTATATCAGGCTACAAAGACATGTTGACACTGTGTCTTCCTATTGTCTAGAAAGTCTTAGGTTTGCCAGGAAAAAAAAAATTTATATCTAGGAAAAGGCCTAAGGAAAAGGCCAGGATGTCCCATAATTATTAATATGGGGAATGAGTTTCTGGAGGCTCTGAGTCCCTCTTGTTCACACACAATCAATGACTGAAATTTCTCCTTTGAAGCTTTATATCTTGGCCTTTACACATTTTGAAAATAAAAACACCCCAAGAAGAATAACTCCATAAATTCTTTCAGTTTTTCACGTTATCAGGAGCTAAGATCTGACTTTGAAAGGCCCGAGTGCACCAAGGATTAGAGAAAACTGTGAGGAATAGAATCAGTTCTAAAGACAAAATTTGACTCTAGACATTCTAAGACAAGTGCTGAACACTAAGGCAGAAAGAACCAAGTTCAAATTCAAGTCAGACCACAATTAGCTCTGTGACCCCAAGGTCCCTTAACCTCTCTGAGCTCACATTTTCCTCTATGTAAAATTGAGATGATAATAATATTATTTTTTATTACTAAAACTCTCTCCTCCTTACTCTAAAATCCATAATCAAATAATATAATGGACAGAAAAGTGCTTCATAGTAAATTTCCCACTAGGGATTAGATGGTTTATTACGTACTCAGTTATGATAGAAATCCAACTCCAAGTAGCTTAAGCTGTATAAAGGGACTTATGGGCTCATTTAATTAAAAAACAGATATGGAATGACTTCAGGCTTAGCTGGATCCAGGAGATGAAACCATATTTTCCTGGCTGTCTCATCATCTCTCATCTCCGCTTCACTCTAGGCTGAACTAATTTTCTCCTATTGCAAATAGTTTTTTCATGGCCAGGGAAGATAGCCACCAGCTGCAATAAATAAATTTCTCCCAGATTAACAAGTCCAGGGCAAAAGAGAGCTTCTCCACCCATACATGCATCATCGTATCAGTCCTAGGGATTTTGATTATGGGCCCCCTTGGACCAACCACTCTTGTTAGGAAATGGGATACAATGGCTGATTCAGTCTGAGTTATTTACCTACCCCATAACTAGGGGTCAGTGATGTGAGTGGTCTTTATAACTGACAGCCCCATGAGACCGCCCTTCATGGGAGGTGAAGGGGAAGGTGTAAAGTTTTTGGACAGTCAAGAACCAGAATGCACTAGGCTGGGTCTCAGCTTGCAGAAGACTCAGCTTGCAGCTTGCAGCTGCCTCAAGATGATGTCAAATGAGCTATGGCTGCCACATAATCCTTCAAACAGCTCAGGAATTATAAACATTGTGTCTGCTGTTTGTCACGTTTTCTGCCACATTTTCAACATCTTGCAATATCTGAGAAATTTCCAACCTTATGAGCCCCCTCACCCCCATGGCAAAAGACAGAAATGTTAATTTCCCAGCCTTCCTTGCAGCTAAGGTACCAGCATGTGACCTGTTTCTACCAATCAGATTCACTTGGGGAGAAGAGGCAAAGGAAGGATGCTCTGAGTGGTGAGTGGCTCCAGACGCTCAGCTTTAGGGTGAAATCTTGGTGCAGAAATGTCCTTGAGAAGCTGCAGCAGTGGATATTTTGGGGGCATCAATCCAGGAAACTTAGCCTCAAGTCAGGTCTGCCCGCTCCTCAACCAATTCTATGAGTTCATACCCTTTTAATCAGTTCCTTTTCTGCCTAATCAGCCAGAGTGTGTTTCTACCACTTGTAGCAAAGAGCCCAGGCTAATAGCTACTCTGATACCCTTGGCAGGCACCAGATGGGAGGGGTCCCCTGAAGGGACAGTTTTCCCCACTTGACACAATGGGGACTAGAGGGCAGGGGAACATCAGGCTGACCAGGGCAATGCTGCCAGGCCAGCCCCAGCTCAGGATCTTGTAAGGATGGCTGACATGAAGACAAAAGAAAGTCAGATGACATGGTGATATAACTGGATATACACTAGCATTGCTGATTTAGTTCTATGTGCATGTAATTTTACCGAGGCAAAATCACACAACATAAAATTAGTCATTTTTAAAATGTACAGTTGAGTGGCATTCAGTACGATCACAATTGTGCAACCATCATCTCTGGTTCCAGAGCATTTTTATCACCCCCGAAGGATACCTTGTAACCATGAAGCAATCACGCCCCATATCCTCCTCCTGCTAGTATCTAGCAATCATTAGTCTACATTCTTTCTCTATTGATGTATATATTCTGGATATTTCATACAAGCGGAATCATATGATATGTGACACTTTGGGTCTGACTTCCTTCACCGAGCACCATGTTTTTGAGATTCGTCCGTGTTGTAGCATGTATCTGTCCTTCATGCCTTTTTATGGTTGAATAATGTGAATAGGAGAAGGCAATGGCACCCCACTCCAGTACTCTTGCCTGGAGAATCCCATAGACGGAGGAGCCTGGTAGGGTGCAGTCCGTGGGGTCGCTAAGAGTCGGACACGACTGAGCGACTTCACTTTCACTTTTCACTTTAATGCATTGGAGAAGGCAATGGCAACCCACTCCAGTACTCTTGCCTGGAGAATCCCATGGACGCAGGAGCCTGGTGGGCTGCCGTCTATGGGGTCGCACAGAGTCGGACACGACTGAAGCGACTTAGCAACAACAATGTGAATAGGTCACATTTTTCTTCATCCACTCATCAGCTGATGGACGTCTGGGTTTCCTTTACGTTTTGGCTATTGTGAATAATGCTACTAGTCAAGAAAAATGAGGAGGGGGTGATCACTGGCTAAGACTGTTGGAGTCCAGTTGAGCAGCGGCAGGAACCCAGTCTGGAGGCAATGACACAAACAGCATCTTCAGCTTTTGGAGCAGAGACACTGACAGAGTCTGGTCACATCCCAGTGGGGACGGTCAAAGAACATAGGACAGAAGACAAGCGGGAGGAAAAGAGGCTGCTGGTCGTAGCTGAAGAAAGCCTGTGAGTCTCCAGGAGCTTTGAAGGAGAAACGGTGGGTCTAAAGGGGGAATTCCAATCCTTCGTGCCAGAGACCAGCATAGCATCGGAGTTAAGGTGCAGCTTTGGAGGCAAACAGGTGAGGTCTTGAATCTTGACTCTCATTCACCAGCCATGGAATACTGGGGCAATCATTTCATCTTTCCAGGTCTCATTTTGTCTTTTATATACGGGGCTCCTAAGCACCCCTAGTTCTGGAGAAGGAAATGGCAACCCACTTCAGTTTTCTTGCCTGGGAAAATCCCATGGACAAAGGAGCCTGGCAGACCAGTCCATGGGGAAGCAGACAGCCAGATGTGACTGAATGACTAAACAACAACAGCAACCACCCCTGGTTCACAAGGTCGTTGTCAGCATGAAGTTAGATAATGTAAGCAAAGTACAATATCGGACACCCAATAACCTCTTACCATAAGGTAGTTATAACTCTTAGTATGAGAGTTTGGTTAGTGTTACTGTGTCTCTGTTCTTCTGTTGCTCCCTGAAGGAGATCTAGGATGTTAAAATAGTGTCACAGGTGTGGATCTACTTCATGCATACACTTGGGAGTGCAAAAATGTCTCTTTCTTCATCATGCAATATGTGAGCTAGATTTTTTTCTATTTCATTCGATTTGGGGTTTTCCAGCTCTCCCAGTATGGCAGCTAGCCATTGAAGGGGACTCACACTGAACCAAGTCCTAGGGAGGAGCATCATTATCCACCCTCGTAGGCCTCTGCCTGGTCTTCATTCATTGTATCAGTTAGGGTTCAACGGGAAAAACATTACCAGTAGGAGATACTAAGAGGTTTATTGCAAGAAATTAGTTTATGCAATTGTGAGAGCTGGTTGCTGTTGTTTAGTCACTAAGTTGTATCTGACTCTTTTGTGACCCCATGCACAGGTTCCCCTGTCCATGGGATTTCCCAGGCAAGAATACTAGGGTGGGTTGCCATTTTCTTCTCCAGGGGATCTTCCCAACTCAGGGATCAAGCACAGATCTCCTGCATTGGCAGGTGGATTCTTTACCACTGAGCCACCTGGGAAGCCCTCAAGAGCTGATAGGCAAGTCCCAGATCTGCAGAGAGGTTGTCAGAAAGGCTGAAACTCTCAAGTGTGAGCTGAAACTACCTTCCACAGGCGCAATTTCTTCTTAAGGGAGTTTCAGTTCTGCTTTTAAAGCTTTTCAATTAATCAAGTCAGGTCCATTCGGATTACATAGGGTAATCTCCCCTTCCTCAAGTAAACTGATTATAGACAAACCACATGTACAAAATACCTTCACAGCAATATCTAGTGTTTGGTTAACTGGAGACCACAGCCTTCCACTGACACAGAAATCTGACCATCACCATCATCATTTCCATGCTAGCCATCCTCCCCACCAGCCTCCTGGGGTGTCTCAGGCCAGTGCACCTCCTCACAACCCAGCATAGTGTGGCCTACAGGGCGAGCTGGCCTGGATTTGAATACACCTCTGAAATTAAGAGACGCTTACTTCTTGGAAGAAAAGTTATGACCAACCTAGATAGCATATTGAAAAGCAGAGACATTACTTTGCCAACAAAGGTCTGTCTAGTCAAGGCTATGGTTTTTCCAGTGGTCATATATGGATGTGAGAGTTGGACTGTGAAGAAAGCTGAGTGCTGAAGAATTGATGCTTTTGAACTGTGGTGCTGGAGAAGACTCTTGAGAGTCCCTTGGACTGCAAGGAGATCCAACCAGTCCATTCTGAAGGAGATCAGCCCTGGGATTTCTTTGGAAGGAATGATGCTGAAGCTGAAACTCCAATACTCTGGCCACCTCATGGGAAGAGTTGACTCACTGGAAAAGACTCTGATGCTGGGAGGGATTGGGGGCAGGAGGAGAAGGGGACAACAGAGGATGAGATGGCTGGATGGCATCACTGACTCGATGGACGTGAGTCTGAGTGAACTCCAGGAGTTGGTGATGGACAGGGAGGCCTGGTGTGCTGCAATTGATGGGGTCGCAGAGTCGGACACGACTGAGCGACTGAACTGAACTGAACTGCCATCAGTAGCTATAGATTGTTGGGCAAGTAACTAAACCTTCCCAAGTCTGACTGTGAAATGGGGATAATAATAGTGTCTGCCTCATATGGTTGCTAGGATCAAAGTGGCAAGAACATGTAAAATTGCTTAGAATGATGGTGGACACCGAGGGTTCAGTAAATATTCTCTAGTACTTTCTCCCCATGCTGGATGCAGGAACTCGGGTCTTTCAGCGTGGTTGAGATGGCTGCTCCCAGATCTCCGTCCACCCTTAAGAGGAACCTGTAGATTTCCCTGTCTGAGCATCACAAGGCCAGCCCAGAGGCCTGGAGAAGAGACAGTAAGCAAGTGGACAGCTCACCCTCAAACCAATCCTGGCAGCGCGCGCCCCCCAGAGGAAGTAGAGGGAACTGAAAGGAAAGTGGTTTGAGACCCTGGCCGCTTTGCTATGGGACACAGAGTAACCAAAGGGAAGACGTTTTCTTCTCCCACTCACTTTAAAAGATGCCATTTGGAAGGTGCTTTCTGGGCTACCAGGCGCTCTAAACAGAGGTGGAGCCCCAGCACCTCTGTCCACAGTGGGAAGGAGCCGTCAGCCGGCCGCCTCTAGAGGGCGCACGGCTCGCAGGACTCGGGCACGTGTCCGCACCCCTGCGCGTTCTTGGAAACCTCACGGAAAATACTGCATTTCCTGTGATGAAATGGGTGGGGACCTCGAGAACTTGTGATTCAGGGTATTATTGTCGTCGCGATTTCATTGCACTGGCAGCCAGGGGAGAGGGGAGGCGGAGGAGTGGGAAGGGGGCGGCGTGGGGGGTGGCGGAAGACGGACACCAGTCACGTGAGTCTGTCCCGTTTTCCAAGTGGGCTGTGAGTTTCTTGGATTGCTGGACATCTGCCCCACTTCACTATAGTCCCTGAATAAGCACGTCTTTAGATTTGATTGTGCCTGTCTCCCTTTTCCCTGATGTAGGAGGGAGCTTCATTTAGCCTCTACAGACCACACTGAGATGCCTGATTGGAAAGCAGCCCTTGTGAGTTCAGGTCGCAGGGTCTGGTGTTTAAAGGACTCTGCTATTATGTTAAATTACTTGGGGATCTCTGGCCGGCCTCTCTGCTAATGAGGTTTAACTTACTTGGCAGTGACTGACACTGGCCAAAGCAGGCTGGAGGGATAGGAAAGGGTCAGGATAAAAAGGGACACCACTTGGAACTACGTTAAAAATTCTTCCCCCTTTACCAACTCCCCAGTCAGCGTTTCTGGACCAAGCTGGTGTCCTCAGACTCCAGTCCTGCCTGGGAGATCAACAGGAAGCCCGGGTTCCCTGACCCTAGGGGGTTTTCAATGAGTTCAGGAGAATCGTGCAAGCCAGTCAGATCCAGAGGCCACTCTATGCTTGAAGAGAGCCAGGCTGGGGTCAGGGAAGGAGTTAACTGGAGTTTCAGAAACAAGCTGACCTGAAACTAGAGTGGAATCTTGTTTCTGTTTATACCCATGATCCTGGCTAGTTCTTAAATTCTGTGAGCCTCAGTTTCCTCATCTGTAAGACAAGCAGGTCGGGGTTTGGGGAAATCAAGAGCCTATTTTGCAGAACATGAAACGTGATGCCCATTAGACTGGTCAGCTAAGACTAAAAGGAATGTAGATGAAAGTGATGCTCACTGAGGTAGGAGAAGTGGTGGGGTGAGGGTGAGCAAATAATCAATACATCCTGATATTTCTTTTTTTTTTTAATTTATTTTATTTTATTTTTAAACTTTACAATATTGTATTGGTTTTGCCATATATCAACATGAATCTGCCACAGGTATACACGTGTTCCCCATCCTGAACCCTCCTCCCTCCTCCCTCCCCGTACCATCCCTCTGGGTCATCCCAGTGCACCAGCCCCAAGCATCCAGTATCGTGCATCGAACCTGGACTGGCAACTCATTTCATATATGATATTATACATGTTTCAATGCCATTCTCCCAAATCATCCCACCCTCCCCCTCTCCTACAGAGTCCAAAAGACTGTTCTATACATCAGTGTCTCTTTTGCTGTCTCGTATACAGAGTTATTGTTACCATCTTTCTAAATCCCATATATATGCGTTAATATACTGTATTGGTGTTTTTCTTTCTGGCTTACTTCACTCTGTATAATAGGCTCCAGTTTCATCCACGTCATTAGAACTGATTCAAATGTATTCTTTTAATGGCTGAGTAGTACTCCATTGTGTATATGTACCACAGCTTTCTTATCCATTCTATTTCTACTTCTGGAATGTTTCCTGCAAAAACCCTTTCCTCTTCCATCCCCATTGCCACACCCATTCTCATCGTATCACTTCTGACTCCCTGACAGAAGCACCTACCTGCAACCTGGTTTCACTCTAGCCCACTTCCACATTGCTTTTAGAAGGATCTTTCTAACAAAATCTCTCCTCTTGTTCCAATCTGCCAGTGACTTCTCTTGGTTTGCAGCAATGTTCTCAATTTTTTTGGCCTCAGGCAGGTCCTCTTTGCAGTCTTAAAACTTACTGAGATCCCCAAAGAGCTTTTGTTTATGTGGGTTATATGTCTCAACAGTTACCATATTAGAAATTAAAAATGAGAATATTTAAAATACTTTTTGGTAATTAAAAAACAAAAGTAGCAAACCCATTACAAAAGATCTTTTTTTTTTTAGGAAAAAAATGGCTAAATTTCCCCAAACAAAAATTACCAATGAGCAATGTGGCAATGTTTTACAGCTTTGCAAATCTTTTTACTTGCTTGTTTAAATAGAAAACTGCTTGATTCTCATCTTTGGTTTCACAGTCAGTATGTAGCAGTATATTGTTTCAATTGAATTTTATGAAGAAAATTGAACCTCACACAACAATGTACATGGGAAAAGGATTTAATAGTATTTTACTAGTGCTTTCAAATAATTTCGAATATTCTTCTTTAATACTACATGAAAATTCAATGAGTGATAATTTCTTAAGGGTTGTAATATGGAATCTGAAACCATATCAATGAACTTTTCTTACTCTGTTACATTAAAATCCATTGATCTATCTTGCATGTTCAGTAGATCTTTTATCCCTCTATGATTATGTAACATTATACATCGATCCTGTAAAAAATACTGGGTTACTGACATATGCAAATCTTTGAAACACTGACACGTTTCATTATACTATAATGAAAAATCTCATTATTAATATTATCATTGATATTATTACCATTGATCTCATCAGCAAGTTCTTTTAATAATGGGAAGCTGTCAAATCCACGTTGTGAAATTTCCAACATTTTAATCTTTGCCCAGAAGCTTGAATTTTATTATTGGCAACAAGTACTGTCACTTTTTTTCCCTTGAAGTGACAGAGTCATTGCCTTCATTTTCAAGAAAATGTCTGCCAAATACCCAAACTGGTGGTTGTTCTTTCAAGTAAAAATGGTGTTCCCTGAAAAACAGCTGGTTTCATGTGCAACTCAAACAATTGTCTAAATGCTTTTCCTAGAAATAACCACAGTACTTTAATGGAACAGAATTACCTGATGGCTATATCCCATTCCATCGGACAGAATTTAGAAAAGTCATAAAATCAAGTCTTAATAAAAATGATAATTTTACTGTTTCAGTAAGGATATTTGTAAGTAAAGGAAGCTTTTTTGTTGTTTTTTAATTGCAAGGGACCCAGGGACTTCCCTGTTGGTCCAGTGGTTAAGACTCCAAGCTTCCACTACAAGGGGCCCGGTTCAATCCCTGGTCAGGAAACTAAGACATCATGTGCCATAACACAACTAAAAAAAGAGAATAATCATGATGACGGTGATGATGATGACATTTGCAAGGGCCCTGTGGCAAGCCGTAGAGTAACTAACAGTGCAGTTTGGTGCCATGATCCCCGCTTAAGGTGTCAGCGACTTTACTCAACATTGTTTCACATCATTGTACGTGTCAACAGCTTTTTTTTTTTTTCCCAAAAAAGGCAAATCATGTGTTCGTGTTACTATGATAATGCTTTTGACCTTTTAGACAGCTTGAAAGGGTTTGGGGAGCACTTTGAGAAATGCTGTCCTATAGAGTGAAGCCTGAACTTCTTGGTGTGGCCCAGACAGCTGTCCATGAACTGCCCCTGCCGACGTCAGTCCCCTCTCATATTGTTCCACCCCTGCTGAAGTTCACAATTCAGCTAAGAGTGGGTTCATCCTGTAGGGGAAGAGACCTGGCTCTAGAACCCAAACCAAGCTGCCTAGCTGCCCATTCTCTCCTGGAGCAGAAAACAAAGTGACTTTCTTTCATGCTTCCAACCTTGGGGTCTTTGCTTGAACTGCTCACTGCCTAGAATTCCCTTTCCTTCGTGTGTGTGTGTGTGTGTCTGTGTGTGTCTGTGTGTGTGTGTGTGTCTGTGTGTGTGTGTGTTTTAAAAATTTATTGAAGTATAGCTGATTTACAATATAGTGTTAATTTCTGTACAGCAAAGTGACTCAATTATACATATTTTTTTCTACTCTGGTTTATCACAGAATATTTACTATAGTTTCCTGTGCTATACAGTAGGAACTTGCTGTTTATCCATTCTCTAGATACTAGTTTGCATCTGCTAACCCCAAGCTCCCAACCTCTCCCTTCCCCATTTCTCTTCCCCTTGGCAACCACAAAACTGTTGTCTTTTTCTGTGAATCTGTTTCTACTTCATAGATATGTTCATTTGTGTCGTATTTTAGATTCCACATGTAAGTGATATCATATGGTATGTGTCTTTCTCTTTCTGACTTACATCACTTAGTATGATAATCTCTAGGTCTATCCATGTTCCTGCAAATGACATTATATCATTTTTATGGCTGAGTAATATTCCATTATGTATGTACCACATCTTCTTTATCCATTCCTCTGTCTATGAGCATTTAGCTTGTTTCCATGTCTTGGCTATTGTAAATAGTGCTGCGGTGAACATAGGAGTGCGTGTATCTTTGAATTAGAGTTGTGTCTGGGTATGTGCCCGGGAGTGGGATTGCTGGGTCATTTGGTGACTCTAGTTTTAGTTTTTTGAGAAAACTCCATGTTGTTTTCCGTAATGGCTGTATCAGTTTACATTCCCACCGTCAATGTGAGAGCTCCTTTCTTTTCTGGGGAGCTCCTATTCATTCCTCAAGGACCAGCTCAAATATCACCTCCTCAGTGAAGCCTTCCCTGAACCCTCCAGCCTGTATCCATAGTACTTTGTATACTTCATTTATAGAACTTAGGACATTGTAGAGGGTCACGGGGCCTCATCAACAACTCAGAAACCCCCAAACTGAAAACTGGACTTGGTTTGTTAAATCATTCACTTTTAAAATCTGCCCTGGTTGTACATGAGCCTATTTATAGTCTTATTTTTTTTTTACCCTACTTAATATAAATATCAGCATGTTTCATGGCAGCAATATACATGTGTTTGATTCCCAGATATTGCTGCAGGACCCACTGGGGTGCTATGGGAATTACGATATATGCCCTGTATTATCGCAGGTAGCACTGGTGATGAAGAACCCGCCTGTTAATGCAGCAGATGTAATGCAGGAGAAGTAAGAGAGGCCGGTTCAATCCCTGGGTCAGGAATATCCCCTGGAGAAGGAAATGGCAACCCACTCCAGTATTCTTGCCTGGAGAATCCCATGGACAGAGGAGCCTGGCAAGTTGGACATGACTGAAGTGATTTAGAATGCATGCATCTTTCTAAACGCTGATAAATTCTGAAATCCAAAACCCATTGGGTCCTTGAGGGTTTGGGGTGAGGAACTGTGGACTAACACTATGTTCCCATGAGTATGTGTCTTCTGCTTAACTGACATCCATGAGGATGCTGCCATGTCCTAAACACATCTGTATTCCCAGATTCCAACAAAGTGCCTGCTATGTTGTCACACCCACCAAAGTCTGCAGAATAAGTAGAATTTACGACTTTTCCATAACTCTATGGGGAGCTTCCACACCAAATTTTAAGGAGCAGATTGGACTTCAGAAGTCTAGGGTAGTGTTCAGGTTACAAGGACAGATTGAACACACACCTCCAATTTTGCTCCTTCCTGAAACCCCATTAGAATTTCTGGAAAAGGAATTTTTGAAAAAAAATTTAAAAGAAACCCACAATGTTGAGAAAACAGAAACCACAGCCGCAAGAAAAGGACAGTGGTAACTTCCTGTGCAGTCCTGGGAAAGCAGAGTCCAAGGCAGTCAAGGGAGGGTGGAGCACAAGCCAGATTTACACAGTAGACTCAGCCCAAGACAAAGAAACTGGCTGTACCAGGTTTCTCTGCGGGTGAACGGGCGGGGGAGGGGTGGAGGCTAGATAGGAAGGACTGGGGGAGTATCTAAGAAGAAATTAGATCCTGGGTCCACCCCCACTCCACACCAACCTCCCCACCCCCGACTTCCTTGCAGCTGATTTTCCCTCATACTGGAAGAAGTCTGTAAGATTATTCTCAGGAGAGGGTGCGTGCATGCTAAATCGCTTTGGGTGTGTCTGACTCTGTGCGACCCCATGTACTATAGACCACCAGGCTTCTCTGTCCTTGGGATTCTTCAGGCAATGGGTTGCCATGGGTTGCCTGGCATGGGTTGCCATGCCCTCCTTCAGGAGATCTTCCCGACCCAGGAATTCAACCTGTATCTTTTACATCTCCTGCATTTGCAGGCGGGTTCTTTACCGCTAGTGCCACCTGGAAGACGGTAAAGCACAGCTTCTCTGGATTGGTAGATGCCAGGCACAGTTAAGGACGTGGGCATTTCACAGAAAATAGGGATTTGATCCCTGGGTCAGAAAGATCCCCTGAAGAAGGAAATGGCAACCCACTCCAGTATTCTTGCCTGGAGAATCTCATGGACACAGGGTCCTGGCAGGCTACAGTCCAGAGTTTCGCAAAAGAGTCAGACATGACTTCGAGCCTAAACAACAACATTCAGCATGTGGTTTTATGCTGAATGTGGAAACAGCACACCCCCATGGCTCCAACCTTCACCCTCAGCTGGGTTCCTAGAATCCTGAAATCAAACCTTCCCCTCCAGGGAGTAGATTGGAAGATGTTTAGCATAAAGAAAAGACTTGAAAACACTGACATACTGGATTTATCAATACCTAGACCCGCAGATCACCCTACTGGGAAGCTCCAAGTGGACAATCTCTCTTGCACCCAAAGCTTCCTTTTTTTTTTTTTTTAGTATTTCATTGACAGTAGACCTAATAAATGCCTCAGATTAAATACATGGAAGATTTAACATGGAAGAGAGAGACCAAAACAAACAGGATAAAGCAACCTGGGAGAAACAGATAATGTGCAGGGAGTTTTTAAAAATATATTTTGTTTTCAGACAAGTAAGAAAGCATTCATGCATCCCCGAACTGAAGCAAAAACAGGATACTATCAGAAAACATTCCAAGATTTAGGAAGAGCTTCAGATACTAAAGATATGATAGTTGAATTTTTTTTTAATCCATAGAAGAATTGGGAAATCAAGTTAAGGAAACAATTTAGAAATTAGAGCAAAAAGATAGATTGAAAACAGGAAAGAAAAAAAAAAAAAGGAAGTCCAGACCAGGAGACCTAACATCAGAATAATTGAGATTCCAGAAGAAGAGAACAGAGAAAATGGAGAGGAAAGTATTTACAAAATACTCAAGAAATCCTGCAGAAAGCAATTTCCAAAATGAAAGAGCCAAGAGCTTGTTATAATGGATGAAAATACACTCAAATCAAGGCATATTGCTGAAATTTCCGATCACTGAGATTTAAAAAAGAAAGATTCATGATTTTCAGGAGAGAAACAAAAAAACATAATAAAAGAAGAAAACAGAATTAGAACAGCTTCAGACTTCTCATAGCAGTACTGATGGCCCATGCTTTCAGAAGTCTGAATGAAAATAATCTTCAAAACAGAATTCTATTCTCAGTGAAGGTATTAGCCACATACGATGTTTTGGGAGAAACATTTTCAAATTGCCAAGATCCCAATTCTTTTCCATGTAGCCTTTCTCAGCAAGCTGCTGCTGCTGCTAAGTTGCTTCAGTCGTGTCCGACGCTGTGAGACCCCAGAGACGGTAGCCTACCAGGCTCCTCCATCCATGGGACTTGCCAGGCAAGGGTACTGGAGTGGGTTGCCATTGCCTTCTGTCTCAGAAGCTACTGGAGGCTAAATTCCACCAAAATGGAATGTCACTAAGTAGAAAGACGTGTGTTCAGTAAATCAGAGATCTACTGAGTGACAGCTGTGCCCCAGACTCAGCGGGCAACCAGTTCAACCAGTCTCAAGGGAGACCTGGAACTTAGAGCATAAAGACAGATATGTTTGGGGCATTATTACCAAGATCCTAGCTGAAGGAAGAGAATGCCCGTCCAGATACGCAGAGCCCTGATTCTTTTCTAGATCTTGTCTTGACTGGGTGTTGGTGGAGTCCCTGCCCTCCCAATGGTGCCTTGTAATTGTTTCAACTCCACATGTGTTCAGATTTGACCCACTCCTAGAGATAGATCATGGAGCTGAAAAGCAAAAACAAAACAAAATCAAGTGAAAAATGGAGTAGCCCTCTCCCTGTGAGTGTATTTTTGCCAGACTACAGTGCATGGCTTGCCCTACAGTCCTTGCAGACACTGATGTTCCTCGCTCACTTCTCTGGAAGCAGCTCTTGTCAATAACAGGAAATACTCTGTGATGCCTTGCTTGGTCCAGTTCATTTTCTCCCAGAAGACTTCATCTATTAGCAGTAATACTGTTCTTCCCTTACAGTGGTTTGGGCTGGTTTGCTTCTTGGTTTTCCAAAATTAAACAAGACTTCCTTTATTGTATAGATCCTATATCCTATACAGATGGTAACACTCCCAAAATATATGAAAAAATACTTCACTCAAAAACCAGAAGAATATGTACATGTATAACTGAATCACTTTGCTGTACATCAGAAACTAACACAACCTTGTATATCAACTATACTTCAATTAAAAAAAAAATTAGGATAAGGCTTTCCCTGGTGATGAGACTGACACTATCTTCACAGAGGAATTTTAAAGCTACTGGAAGTATTCTTATTTCTTAACCAATTTCTTTAAATGACATGCATATAATTGCTGCTTAATGGCTCAGTCATGTCCAATGCTTTGCAATCCTTGGGATTATAGCCTGCCTGCTCCTCTGTCCATGGGATTTTCCAGGCAAGAATGCCGGAATCGGTTGCCATTTCCTCCTCCAGGGTATCTTCCTGACCCAGGGATTGAACGGAGTCTCATGTGTCTCCTGTTTTGCAGGCAGATTCTTTACCTGCTGAGCCATCACGGAAGTCCTATATTCATGATTCAATTTTCAATAAAGATTTTAAATTCAGGGTAAATGAAGGGATTTTAAATGGCAACTCAGAGTTGTCAGATGTTTGATTTGTAGATTTATTTCTCAATTAGGCCAACTTGTATCGTTCCCATTTAATACTGGAAGCTGCCTCTCCTCACCCATCACCCCTTCCTTGCCTCCATCACTTGTGTCCACCCCCATCCTCAGGCTCTTCCAATTCCCTTTACCCTGCTCTACTTTTTCTTTCTTTTTTTCATGGTACTTATTAGCTTCTCACATCCTCTGGAATAGTGAATCTCTGAATTTGGGGTTCTAAGATCTGTTTTATGCTCTTAAACATTATTGAACTTCAAAACTTCAAAACACTCTTATGTGGGATGTATCTATTGATGTTTACTATATTTGAAGTTAATACTGAGAAGTTTTCAAAACCCAAGGATCACAAGCACACATTCTGTAATCTGTCAGACATCATGTAGATTCTGGAAAATACTGTACAGTCATGAAAAAAATGAGAATGCAGAGGTAAATATCACGTGGTATTGTTATGAAAATACTTTTGACCTTGAGGACCCCCTGAAAGGGCTTTAGGGGCCCCCACAGTGCCAAGAACTCTACTTTGAGAACCACTATTTAGAACAATGCCCAGCACAGAGTTGTTGGTTGGTTTAGTTGCTAAGTCATGTCCGACTCTTTACAACCCCATGGACTGTAGCCCACCAGGCTCCTCTGTCCCTGGGATTTCCCAAGCAAGAATACTGGAATGGGTTGCCATTTCCTTCTCTGGAGGATTTTCCCGACCCAGGGATCAAACCTGCATCTCCTTCTTGGCAGACGGATTCTCTACCACTGAGTCACCTGGGAAACCCCAGCACAGAGTAGGCACCACTCAAGTATGTGCCTAGTGTCTGTTACACAGAACACCCTTTGTTAGGTGCTCCTGGGGATACAAAAGTAGGAAAGACCTAATCCTTCTCCTTGAATCACATCTCTCAGATGCCTTCTGGGTGTCTGATAGTAGAATATTTGCATTCAATCTAATTCTGTTTCTCTAGAAACACTCTTAGGGCAGCAGTCCTGGGATTAGTCCAGCCAGCCCACTGTTGACCAGTCCGGAGGACTATGACATATGTGGGTGTTTCTCACAGAGACTGGCCACTTGTGTTAGAAATAGGGAAAGATGAGTCCATGGGGCTTCTGAGCAGAGCCAAAGAAAGCAGGAAGAAGAGGGATGCCTCAGGCCCAAGAAGCATGTGACCTTGAGGGGGTCAGTTTTCAAATGAGTTTCTTCCTCTGCTCAATGGGGCTCCTTGACTAGAGGCTAGACCCTAGGTGATGCTTCCAGTGTTAATATTCTACGGTTCTACTAATGTCAACATTTCTGGATCCTAAGCACTTAGTTGTCAGTTGTCTCTCTGATTAGTGTGTGAACCCAGCTGAACCATGTGTGGAAATAAGCCTGCTTTGGAGACATTTGATCTCCTGTCCAGAAAGCCCAGGGCCACTGGAGTCATTTAGTATAGTAAAGCAATCAAGTAAACATACTGGAACCCATCACATGATGTAACAAAAAAAACTAAGCCCACCCTACGTTTCATCTGGAATCCAGTTTTGACTAAGCCAGCTGATGACAATTTGAGTGTCAGTGACAATTTGGACTCCAATGAGAAAAGCAGATCTGATTAATTCCCATTAAGTTTATTTTTTTCATTCATTCATTCAACAAATATTATTGGGCAGATATTATTTGTCATCTGGTATGTGAGATACTGAGAAAACCCTTATGAATAAAATGCATCTATAATGCATTTTATTTTAAATGCACTTAAAATGCACTTGAGAGCTCATTTCTTTTCCAAATAAATAATTGTCAACATGTAAATATCTGGAGATTTCATGTTAAGAATCCAAGTTTCCAGAATTCCAGGAAAGTGAGTTTGCCATTGCCTCCCAGTTGCCTTCAGTCCTTCCGGTCACGTCCCTTCCCTGCCTGGTCCCTCTGGGCATTTGGGTCTGTCACCCTTGATGAACAGCTGGAGAGGAAGTTAGGTTAATAAGTAACCATGTGTTAAGGACTCACTGGAACTGTTGCAAAGTGCTAAGGGGACATGCTTAGCACATTTTCTGTGAGTGCTGCACAACCAGAAAGGCTAGGGAGGGAGGAACACGGGGGCGGGGGGCAGAGATTCCAGCTCCCTCCAAGTCCCTGGTGTAGGAGGGCAGCAGAGAGTTAATGAAGAAGTCCCCCTGTCCATGGCATGTGCTCTGATGCCCTGGTGGAGTCTTGAAGAAACAATTCATTTCACCTAAGTTAGGAATTGGACCAGATTCCAAGCAGTGTTGACAGAGAACCAGCTGAAACAGGTGGGGAAACCAGGAGGGGTTGGGAGGGAGATTAAGCTCGGACTCTGCCCTCTCTGTGTTAATTCTTCAAAGCGCAGGACTCCAGTGTGGCTTGCCTCTGATAAACATATACCCACTGAGTTCAGTTCGGTTTAGTTCAGTCGCTCAGTCGTGTCCGACTCTTCGCGACCCCATGAATCGCAGCACGCCAGGCCTCCCTGTCCATCACCAACTCCCGGAGTTCACTGAGACTCACGTCTATCGAGTCAGTGATGCCATCAAGCCATCTCATCCTCTGTCGTCCCCTTCTCCTTCGGCCCCCAATCCCTCCCAGCCTCAGAGTCTTTTCCAGTGAGTCAACTGTTCTCATGAGGTGGCCAAAGTACTGGAGTTTCAGCTTCAGCATCATTCCCTTCAAAGAAATCCCAGGGCTGATCTCCTTCAGAATGGACTGGTTGGATCTCCTTGCAGTCCAAGGGACTCTCGAGAGTCTTCTCCAACATCACAGTTCAAAAGCATCAATTCTTCGGCTCTCAGCCTTCTTCACAGTCCAACTCTCACATCCATACATGACCACAGGAAAAACCATAGCCTTGGCTAGACGGACCTTTGTTGGCAAAGTAGTGTCTCTGCTTTTGAATATGCTATCTAGGTTGGTCATAACTTTCCTTCCAAAGAGTAAGCATCTTTTAATTTCATGGCTGCAGTCACCATCTGCAGTGATTTGGGAGCCCAAAAAAATAAAGTCTGACACTGTTTCCACTGTTTCCCCATCTATTTCCCATGAAGTGATGGGACCAGATGCCATCCATGATCTTTGTTTTCTGAATGTTGAGCTTTAAGCCAACTTTTTCACTCTCCACTTCTACTTTCATCAAGAGGCTTTTTAGTTCCTCTTCACTTTCTGCCATAAGGGTGGTGTCTTCTGCATATCTGAGGTTCTTGGTATTTGTCCCGGCAAACTTGATTCCAGCTTGTGTTTCTTCCAGTCCAGCATTTCTCATGATGTACTCTGCATATAAGTTAAATAAGCAGGGTGATAATATACAGCCTTGACATACTCTTTTTCCTATCTGGAACCAGTCTGTTGTTCCATGTCCAGTTCTAACTGTTGCTTCCTGACCTGCATACAGATTTCTCAAGAGGCAGGTCAGGTGGTCTGGTATTCCCATCTCTTTCAGAATTTTCCACAGTTTCTTGTGATCCACACAGTCAAAGGCTTTGGCATAGTCAGTAAAGCAGAAATAGATTTTTTCTGGAACTCTCTTGCTTTTTCCATGATCCAGCGGGTATTGGCAATTTAATCTCTGGTTCCTCTGCTTTTTTCTAAAACCCCTTGAACATCAGGAAGTTCACCGTTCACGTATTGCTGAAGCCTGGCTTGGAGAATTTTGAGCATTACTTTACTAGCATGTGAGATGAGTGCAATTGTGTGGTAGTTTGAGCATTCTTTGGCATTGCCTTTCTTTGGGATTGGAATGAAAACTGACCTTTTGCAGTCCTGTGGCCACTGCTGAGTTTTCCAAATGTGCTGGCATATTGAGTGCAGCACTTTCACAGCATCATCTTTCAGGATTTGAAATAGTTCAACTGGAATTCCATCCCCTCCACTAGCTTTGTTCGTAGTGATGCTTTTTAAGGCGCACTTGACTTCACATTCCAGGATGTCTGGCTCTAGGTCAGTGATCACACCATTGTGATTATCTGGGTCGTGAAGATCTTTTGTGTACAGTTCTTCTGTGTATTCTTGCCACCTCTTCTTAATATCTTCTGCTTCTGTTAGGTCCATACTATTTCTGTCCTTTATCGAGCCCATCTTTGCATGAAATGTTCCCTTGGTATCTCTAATTTTCTTGAAGAGATCTCTAGTCTTTCCCATTCTGTTGTTTTCCTCTATTTCTTTGCATTGATCGCTGAAGAAGGCTTTCTTATCTCTTCTTGCTGTTCTTTGGAACTCTGCATTCAGATGCTTATATCTTTCCTTTTCTCCTTTGCTTTTTGCTTCTCTTCTTTTCACAGCTATTTGTAAGGCCTCCCCAGACAGCCATTTTGCTTTTTTGCATTTCTTTTCCATGGGGATGGTCTTCATCCCTGTCTTCTGTACAATGTCACGAACCTCATTCCATAGTTCATCAGGTACTCTATCTATCAGATTTAGGCCCTTAAATCTATTTCTCACTTCCACTGTATAATCATAAGGGAAAGTACTATTATTTATTAACATCCACCTAGTTATATCCTCTTCAAGCCAGTACTCCCTTTAGGACCTTCTCTAATGCTCCTCTGTCTGTGTGGAATGCTCTTCCCCCACATCCTTCCATGGCTCACATCTTCTTGTGATTCAGCTGTAGGCTTAAAAGTGACCCTCTTGAGGTGTGGAGAAAAGGGAACCCTCCTACACTATTACTGGGAATGTAAATTGGTGCAGTCACTATGGAAAAGGGTATGGACATTCTTCAAAAGTAAAAATAAAAATAGAGTTGCCATGTAATCCTGCAATTCCATCCCTGGGCATATGTCAGAACAGAACTATAACTTGAGAAGATAAATACACTCTAATGTTCACTGCAGTGCTATATACAACAGCCAAGACACAGAAGCAACCTAAATGCCCATAGACAGAGGAATGGATAAAGAAGATGTAGTATAAAAAAAAAAAAAAGAAGAAGAAGATGTAGTATATGTATACAAAGCCATAAAAAAGAATGAAATAATGCCATCTGCAGCTACATGGATGGACCTAGAGATTATATGCTACGTGAAGTAAGAAACAGAAGGCAAATTCCATATCACTTATGTGCACGCGTGCTCAGTCACTTCAGTCATGTCCAAATCCTTGCAACCCTATTAACTGTAGCCCGTCAGGCTTCTCTGTCCATGATGATTCCCCAGGCAAGAATACTGGAGTGGGTTGCCATGCCCTCCTCCAGGGGATCTTCCTGACCCAGGGATCGAATTTGCATCTCCCACTAGCGCCACCTGGGAAGCTCTATGGAGCAGAAACAGACTTACAGACATAAGAAATAGCCTGGTGGTTGCCAAAGCGTGTGGAAGAGGGAGGGACTGGGAGTTTGAGATTAGCAATTGCAAACTACTATATATAGAATGGATAAACAACAAGGTCTTATGTGTGGCACAGGGAACTACATTCAATATCCTGTGATAAGCCAGAGGAAAAGAATATGAAAAGAAATATATATATATATAAAATCACTTTGTTGTATACCAGAAATTAACACAACATTGTAAATAAATTATACTTCAATAAAATAAATTTTAAAGAACATATACGCCCTGAACAAGTGTTATTATTTATTGTTGTTGTTCAGTCGATAAATCGTGTCTGACTCTTTTGCAACCCCATTGACTGTAGCCTGCCAATCTTCTCTGCCCATGGGATTTCCCAGCAAGAATACTGGAGTGGATTGCCACTTCCTTCTCCAGGGGATTTTCCCAACCCAGTGATCAAACCTGCAACTCCTGTGTTGACTGGTGGATTCTTGACTACTAAGCCACCAGAGTCAGTGGTTATTATTTATTAACACCCTCCTCGGGCCACTAGTTCCTTTAGGAACTTCTCTTATGCTGTGCGGAGAAGGCAATGGCAACCCACTCCAGTACTCTTGCCTGGAAAATCCCATGGACTGAGGAGCGTGGTGGTCTGCAGTCCATGGGGTCGCTAAGAGTTGGACACGACTGAATGACTTCACTTTCACGCATTGGAGAAGGAAATGGCAACTCACTCCAGTGTTCTTGCCTGGAGAATCCCAGGGACGGGGGAGCCTGGTGGGCTGCCGTCTATGGGGTCGCACAGAGTCGGACACGACTGAAGTGATTTAGCAGCAGCAGCAGCAGCTTATCCTGTGCTGTCTGCATGGAATATTCTTCCACCATATCTTTCCATGGCTGACACCTTCTTGTGATGCAGCTCTTGGCTTAAAAGCGACGCTCTCAGCAAAGCAGCCTTCTCTGATGTCCCAGCAAAAAATTAGCCACCTTCTCTCCCTCAATCCCATCAGTCTGGTCTGATTCTCTGAGTAGCATTTACCACCAGCTGACGTTTCTATAGCTGATTTTCCCTCTTTCCTCACCAAAAAATAAGCCCTATGAGAGCAGAGACCTGGTCTGTCACCTTCACTGTCATATTGCCCGTGTTCACAACAATCCGGCTACTTAGGAGCCGCCTAACACTTGCTGAACGTGAATGAACTGTGTCTGAGGCGTGATGGTGGCTGCACAGAGACAATTGAGAAATCCTAAATTACAGGCTGGAAAGAAAGAGAGGCACCAAGATGTCTAAGTCGGAGACCAGCTGACACCAGCTGAGATGGCCACAAAGTCCTGGTGGTTGGACAAGGCGTCAGACGCTTCCCTGCAAGAGCTGGGGGAGGTGGCTCTCCTCCCTGAGCCTCAGTTTCCTCATCCACAAAGTGGGGATGATAATAATGGTACCGGCCTCACATGGTTATTTTATTTTCTGTTTACATTGAGTTTATATTCAGCTTTTAAAATTTTATTTTTAATTGGAGTATAATTGCTTTACAATGTTGTATTAGTTTTCGCTATACATCAAAGTGAATCAGCTTTGTTGTTGTCGTTCAGTCGCTCAGTCGTGTCTGACTCTTTGTGACCCCATGGACTGCAACACACCAGGCTTCCCTGTCCTTCACCATCTCCTGGAGCTTGCTCAAACTCATGTCCATTGACTCGATGATGTCATCCAACCATCTCATCCTCTGTTGCCCCCTTCCCCTCCTGCCCTCAATCTTTCTCAGCATCGGGGTCTTTTCCAATGAGTATAGTTCACATAGGGACGTGTGAACAAGAGATCCTTGTAATTCTACACAACTGAGAAATCAGAGGCATTTGTTCCTGTCACATATCTTAGCCAAAGCCGACTGGAGAGAGACTGATTTCTCTGATTAGTGATTTGGGAAGAAGAACTGGGCATGACTTGGCTCAGCAAATTCCTTACTCTTTCTTCAAATCTGCTTGAGTCTGAGAGGGTCAAGCCATGCAGTAAGGAGCCTGTCCCTATTGGGGGCAGCTTGTGGCTTTCCAGCTATGCCAGTGGCTTGGTGGTTGAGTCTGTCTAATTCAAGGGTGGAGGTTCCCAGCACTCCCTACGTTTGGCTGCACGCTCAAACCTAGTGTTTATCAGTAATAAAGGTTTTGATTTCTTCTCTATGTTTCTGTGAATCAGTTCCTGACTTGATATGGAAGAGTTTCCCTGGTGGCTTAGACAGTAAAAAATCTACCTGCAATGTAGGAAACCCAGGTTCGATCTGGTAGGGAAGAGCCCCTGGAGAAGGGAATGGCTATCCATTCCAGTATTCTTGCCTGGAGAATTCCATGGACAGAGAAACCTGGAGGGCTACAGTCCATGGGGTCACAAAGAGTAGGACTCCATTGAAGCGACTGACATTTTCACAATTTTGACACGACTGAAGCGACTTAGCAGCAGCATGGGCTTCCCTGGTGGCTCAGCTGGTAAAGAATCCGCCTGCAATGTGGTAGACCTGGGTTCGATCCCTGGGTTGGGAAGATCCCCTGGAGGAGGGAATGTCTACTCACTCCAATATTCTGGCCTGGAGAATTCCATGGACTGTGTAGTCCATGGAGTTGCAAAGAGTGGGACACAACTGAGCGAATTTCACTTTCATCAAACCTCAGAAGTCTTTGTGCATGATTCTAAATCTCAGAGATAAAATAGATTCCCCCCTGACCCACAGCTTCTGGCTGCCTTTCATTGTGGCACTTGCCGTTTTGTATGTTAACATCAATAATACGCAGGAATTGTAACCTTACTCTTATGTGTCTGTGAGCATGAAGAGAGCAAAGTTACAGGGAGTTCTGCATGATAAGCAGTATGTTAAGTCACAAAAGTGGGGATGGGGAGGATGCCTGCCTTGTGGAAAGTTATTTCCACTTCACCTTCTCACTAGTCCCAACTTTTTTTCCCTCTTCATCTGTTTTCTTTATCTCTACCTCCTTTGCTCTTCCCTATCAAACTCTGGATGTAAGCAGAACTGATAGTTTAATGGATTTTTTATTCACTCAATCATTACTTATTAAGCATCTCAGTATGCCAGGCTTTATGCCAGGCTGGTCGAAAGAAAGCATTTGAGATATCACTTTTTTACTGTGGTATTTAAAAAAAACTTTTAAAATTGAAGTATAATTGATTTACAATGTTTCAGGTGTACAGCAAAGTGATTCAGTGATATATATATATATAATATACAATATATGCACTATCTATAATATAATATATATAATATATACAATACAATATAGTATATAATATACAATATATGCACTATCTATAATATAATATATATAATATATACAATACAATATAGTATATAATATACAATATATTAATAATATTATATTGTGTTGGAGAAGGAAATGGCAACACACTCCAGTACTCTTGCTTGGGAAATCCCATGGACAGAGGGCCCGGGCCGTAGTCAATGGGGTCACAAAGAGTTGAATATGACTTAGCAACTAAACAGCAGCATTATATTGTATATTATATTATAAAATATGTACATGTGCATGCTAAGTCACTTAAGTCAGGTCCAACTCTTTGTGACCCTGTGGACTGTAGCCCAACAGGTTCCTCTGTCCATGGGATTCTCCAGCCAAGAATACTGGAATGGGTTGCTATGCCCTCTTCCAGGGGATCTTCCCAACCCAGGGATCAAACCTGTGTCTCCTGCTTCTCCTGCCTTGGCAGGCAGGTTCTTTACCACTAGCGCCACCTGGGAAGACCTTTTATAAAATATATACTATATATATGGGACAAGGTATACATGGAGCCTCATATTTCTTGCCCTTAGGGATTTTTTTTAGCCCAGAACAAAAGAAGTCAATGCTTGAGAAGGGTTAGCTGAGTAAAAAGATGCATAATATTTAATCATTGCCCCATAAGCATTTATGCCCAGTGGGGGAAAAATTACACACATAAGTACTGATAATTCTAGTAAATACAATGGATGCTGCTTCCTTACCTGGGATGGTCTTCCCCCTTTTCTTCCTCACCTGACCCACTTAGGCTTATGTACCAGCACCTCCAAGAAGCTTTCCTAAGCCCCCCCACATTGCCTAGGGTGGCTCTTATACCTGTTTCTCTGTCTTAAGGAGCCAGAGCTCAGGACTCACTGAATGAGCCAGGAGATGCGCATGCCCAGAGCAGCCCTTCATCATGGTGGATGGGAGATGGAGGAGGAGGCGGTCAGGCAAGGCAACCTGGGGCACGTACCATGAAGTCTTCCAGACACGCCCCATGGGAGTGGACCTGAGTGCCCAGACTGGTGACTGTGCAGTATGCACAGACTCCCTCCCTTCCCCATCTCACTTCCCACCTCCCAACCAGTGCATCTTGGGATCCCCTCCCAAATAAACCCTTCTCTCAAGGTTTGTGTCTGAAGGAATCAAGCATGGGAACAGGGAGCCGTCCCTACCCTAGCATACCCCAGACTACATTAGATTTGCCCGTTTTCTGGTCTGTGTGCTTCCCAGCCTATGGGCTCCAGGAAGACAGGGACCAGACCATAACGACCTCTCAATAAGTCTTTATTGACCCCTTGACTCTCACCAGAACTCATAATTAGCCATTTGAAAGAAGATCTTGCTCTTCCCAGATTTTTCTTTGCCTAACTGATTGGAGAATAGTTCTGTTCAAAATTTACTTCTGAGCAAATGAGACCAAGAAATCCTAGATTTGTTTCTGTCTGTGACCAGTTTTCTTTTTTCATTACCCATCACATCCCCAGTCCTCTCTCATCTGGGTTTGAATACCCACTCCACCACAGACTCTGTAGGAACTGGCTTCTTCCAATCACTGTCTGTGGATCAGCTCTTCTCTGCCTGGAATATGCCCGTACCCCTGTTCCTCCTTCCCCAGGCTGGCTCCTATTCATCCTTCCAGACTGAGGACATCACTTTCTTTGAAAAAGTTTCCTTCTTTCACAGGTATATGCCCCCTGCAGAGCCATATTTTTGCAAGCAGACTGATGATGATATCAGGGTGCAGCCTGGCATTATAAGCGGGAGCCCCCAAAACTGCAATTTACTTTTTTTTTCAAAACTGCAATTTAAAATCTCGCCCATGGGGTGGGTCGCCTCCCAGGACCCTTTCCTAATTGGGACTCCAACTTGCTGTCAATGTGGAACTTCCCAGCACTGTTCAAGTCTGGATGTAGATTGTTGGCCCAGTTTGATAATATATATATGCTGTTACTTCTCCTTACTGTTTCTATTTCTTTCTTTTTAATGACTGTGTTTTGAAATTGTCAAACAATCCTCTAATAAACACTGGAATTGTTTATTGTGTTTAAAAAAATAAAAATAAAAAAATAAAATATATACTATATATAATATACACAACATATATAACATAATAACAATTTGCGCATAATACATTATGTATTATACATTATATTATGTAATATATACATTTATAATATGTATATGCTATATGTAACATTGTATATTATATATATACAATTATATACTGTATATATTATATGTGGTTTTTTTCAGATTATTTTCCATTATAAGTTATTACAAGATATTGAATATAGTTCCCTGTGCTGTGCAGTTTGTCCTTGTTATTAATCTATATCATTCTTATTTTCTTTCCCATCACTTCTCTTTCAGTGTCAAGCTTTGAATATTGTTCAAAGATAATGTTTTATTAGAGTTGGCGTCATTGTAAATACCTTCAGCTTCGTAGATTTTAGTCAAAATGCTCAAATTTCTGATCCACCATCTCTGATCTTTTTACACATTGGTGCTGAGGTAGAACAACATTTCGTTATTTTGTTAGGGTGAGTAATGTAAGCTGCTGTAAAAGATACGCACACGTACACACACACACCCACACAAAAACCTAAGTAAAGCTCAGTGCCTTAATACAATTAAGTTTCATTTCTGCTCACATTGCATTCTTTTGCAGCTCTCCTCCAGTTGATGACTTGGGCATCCAGGCTCCTTTTTCCTCCTTTGAGGCTACTCTCTTTAGCGCATGGTCTCCACTGCTGCTGTGGAGGGGCAACAGGATCGACTGGGATGTTTTCAGAGGCCAGCCTTGAAACTTTTACCCACATTCCATTGGCCAGAACGTTGTCATATGTCCCCATCCTAACTGCAGAAGAGGTTGGGATCAGTTTCTGGGTTCCCAGGATGAAGACATAGTGCAGACACTGTCTTTGCCACAGAAATATTAACTCATATTCTCTCTCCCCCATCTCCCTGATATCTTCCACTATTCCCACCCTCCCTTCCTTTCAGGAATACAGCTGTTTCAGTGGAAAAGCAAAGAGAAAGAAGAGTCCAGACTAAGCTTTTGAACTTCAAAAGACTTTTGAAACATATAGCTTGAGAAAAAAATCTCTGTGACTTAAAAGCTTGGTCTTTTTAATTCCCCAAGTCTAAATCCTGAATGACTCAGTAATGAAATCTATACCCTGCAAAATCTAGAGGCTTTTTCCAGAATTGGAATCAGCCAGGACTAGTCTTTTGCCCTAACCCAGGAGAGGCAAACGTGTTAAGGTTTGAGAAGAGAGAGGCTAACCCTGAGGAGATCAGAGCAGGACCCTCATGTGGCTCTCTGAGGATCCCTGCCTCCTGCCTCCTCCTGGATGGAGTCCTGGGGAAGAGACAGGGAGAAGAAGCTCTGGGTCACTGTGGTATCTGATAGGAGAGGAGGTCTGTGTCTTGTCTCCTTTGCAGCGTTCCCCTCCAGCAAAGGTGGGGGCTTCTCTAGTGGCTCAGCAGCAAAGAATCTCCCTGTAATGCGGGAGACTGGGTTCGATCCCTGGGTTGGGAACATCCCTTGGAGAAATGGCAACCCACTCCAGTATTCTTGCTTGGGAAATCCCATGGAGAGAGGAGCCTAGTGGGCTGCAGTCCATAGGGTCGCAAGAGTTGGACATGACTTATCGACTAAACAACAACAACAATCTCCAGCAAGGGTGTGAGAGGTAGGGATGCCTCCTCTATGTTTACACAGCAGGGACTCGAGACAGCCTCTGGGAGATTCCCAAGACCCCGGATCAGTGTGGGAACAGCTGAGGTTTTCCATTGCCCTTGACAGAGATGTGAAGCTGACAAGACAGAGCCTTGCCTGGAGAGGCCCTGGATAAACTGCTCTTTCTGTGGATCAACCACGGAGGACCAGACAGGACAGCTCAGCAGAGGCCAGCTGGCATGGTATCCACAGGCAGACAAGGACCTGGAAGAAGACACCTGAGCAGATGCCAGAGACAATGAAGGCCCAATGTCTTGATTGACCAACAGAGGTCTAGGAGTTTATACCCTTGGCGAATGCAGGCTTAAGATAGTTGTCTTCTGTTTCAGAAAACAAAAAAAGTTATACTTTTTTTTGTTTCCTGTTTCCTATAAGATGTGTACCTTTCCAATTTAAAACACCCTAAAAAGTCCTCAAAGACAAGCTGAGGCATGGAAGCGGGGTGGGCTTGGAGTAGGGGAAATGGGAGTTCCTTTGTCAATAACCATTCAGTACAACCTTGAACTTGTCGTTTCACCTCTCTGGATCTCAGTTTTCTCATCTGTAAAATGAGATGTAGTACTACCTGCTTCACAGACTTGTTGTGAGGATTAAATGCAAAAAAAAAAAAAAAAAAGAAAAGCCCTAGTTCAGGGCCTGGCACACATTAGGGGCTCAGTAAATATCTGAACCTTTCCTGTCTTTCCCATCTGAGGTCATTTCCAGTTTCAAAACACGATGATTCTTTGTGGGAAAGATGCGTACAGGAGGCTATGTATACCAGGGCCTGGAAAATAAAATAAAGTGCCTTCCCTATTCTGTAAGGAAACAATAAAAACCAAGGACAAGGCACAAAATGGACAACGAAAAGCCAGCTTGAGAGGAGGGCGGGGGGTAAGGGACGGACTGAGGGCGGCGACGGCACTAAATGAAAACCAACCATTCAATACCCTGCTATCATCCTTCGTCACACTGCAGAAATAGAAACTGGACAAACACACTGTGTGAAGGGCAAAGGGGTTGGCAAGGTTCTGGCCTACAGGAAAAACCCAGGTTCAATAATGCCACGAGCAGCGGGAAGCAGGGAAGTGAGGTCAAAGTCAACGGTGGGGTTCGCGTCTGGACGACTGCTATTATAGTCCTAATGAGGCTTAAACACCACACGTTGCTCCTGCGATGAACTCGGTTTCTCATTATGCTCCATATCTGCTCCAGGATCAGCCAGCCACATGGCAGGAGTGGTTTCCCCTTCATCCGGCTGATGAATTATCAAGGGTATTCTCTACCTTTCTTTTTTGGGAAAGGAAAGTTTTGGAGTAGAAAACGTTCTCTTCTATTTATATCTACTCTTTTCCCGCTGATTAAAGAGATGATACAGTTTGGGGATGGACTTCAGGTCTCTATTTAGAAAGTGCACGGTTAAGACAGCATTTCTAAGAGCCTCTGCTCTGCTCTGGGTCTTTATCTGGTCTTCAGGGGGATGTGAGATGTAGGGCTGTGGTTTTGAATATTTTCAAGGTTGTTGGAATAGCCACATGTTTTGTGTCAAGCTGTATGCTAGGGATATACAGACATCAAGGAGAGGATTAAGAAAGCACTCGTATTCTCAAAGAGCCTATAAATACAGAGATTTGTGCCACCATCTCCTCTGATGGTGGTCAGGAACCAGGGTACAGGGTTAATAATAACAGGTATTTGAATTATGATCTGTTATCTCCTATGGGCTCAAAATGGCCCTGTGGCTGGGTGCTCCTGTACCCACTTACCTCTCCTAGTCTCAGTTTGAAGACCACTGAATCTAGTTCTGGCCCTCTGACCCCCAGCCCAGCACTATTACCCCCTTATCAGAGTTTTGTCCTAGTGAACACTAATGAACATCTCCTAAGCCCTTGCAGGCACCCAGGAATGTGCTCACTTTTGATCAGAAACCACATTGTGGGAAACTCCTCATTTTGAAAGACCCAGATAAAACAACATTATCGGGGAAGCTTGTTGTTTCCCCCAGGCAGGGGGAGTTAGATCTTCCTATAGGCTCCTATAGCTGTTGGCACATTTACTAACCATATTAATAAGGATAATAGAAGTAATAATAGTAGTAAAAAGGTCTAAGTTACTGTTTATTGAGTGTGTCAGTGAGCCAGGTGTCATGCTAAGTGCTTTACATGCATTATTTAATGCTCAAAAAAACCCCGGGGGGAGATACTATTATTATCCTCAGTTTACAGATTGTATCAGTGAGGAGATGAGTTTGCACGCAGAAACCTGTCCATAGTGCTTTAAGTGAATGGAAACTTATTTTGCTCAAATAACAATGGGCTAGGGCTGCTACGGCAACACCATGGTACCATTCTTAGCATGTAGTTTTTGGTTTTTGTTACTGTGGACACCACAGAGCTGTCATTTTGCCAGTCTGTGTTCCAGGAGGGAGGAAGGATAAATGACAAAAAGCAAAAGGTGAAAGGCAAAGAGCCTTTCCCTCTTGTTTTTATTAGTTGAGAAGGTATACTTATCCCCTGTCTACATCTCTCTGACCAGAACTGTGTCAGGTGGCCACCCTTACCTGCCAGGGAGCCTGAGAATTCTCTCTCCCTCTCTCTCTCTTTTTTTTCTGGTCTGCACTGGGTCTTTGTTGCTTCGCAATGGGCTTTGTCTCTAGTAGCAACAAATGTGGGAATACTCTTTATTGTAGTGCTTGGGCTTCTCACTGCAGGCGTTTCTCTTGTTTTGGAGCACGGACCCTAGGTGTTGGGCTTCAGTAGTTGCAGTACGTGGGCTCATTAGTTGTGGCTTGAGGGCTCTAGAGCTCTGGCTCAGTAGCTGTGGTGTACAGGCTTAGTTGCTCCACCGCATGTGGGATCTTTCCAGACGGGATCGAACTTGTGTCTCCTGCACCAGCAGGTGAATTCTTAACCACTAGACCACCAGGGAAGCCCCCCCTTTTTTTTCTTTTAAGCTAGGCAGCCTTCTGCCCTGAACAAAATTAAGGTTTTGCTAGTAAAGAATAAGAGGAGAATGAATACTGGGTTGCTACCTATGCTTGTCACATAAACGAAAAAACTGGGTCTTAGAGATGCTAAGGATCTTTTTTGTCCAAGATCAGATAGATGGCCATGTCAGATTCAAACCCATGTCTGATGCCAGAGTCCATGATCTTGACCACTATGAGAGATTACTTCCTTAACGTGATGCATTGCAATTGTCTTTTTATTTGTTCATCCCTTCTTCCCTGGACTGTGAGTTACTTATTTGTTTTGGTATCCCAGACTCCTGCCCATAGTTTGTTGAATAGATAAATGTTAGGACTTCAGTAGTTTATGCAGCTCAAAATTCTTCCTAGGAAAATATTTTAAAATTTTCCTCTTTCTATGTAATGGTTTGTAGCCACCTGTTCACCAACAGGTAGCTGCAGATGTATATGAAAGTAATGATCCTGGTCTTTGTGCCGCCATGGGTGCATTTGGCCACTATTTATAGGCTTCTGTTCTCTCCCTCCCTAAATGCTTAATGTGTGTTTACAGAGCAGGGTCCAATTTCTCTTTATTCTGCCTGGTCATTCAAACATAACCATACCACATTGCTCTACTTCTTAGGGACATGCACACTACTGGAATAACAATAATTTGAGGCACAAATAGCCCTGATCCCAAATCTTATTTTTTTCTGGGTCATGGAGCAGCCCAGGAAGGACCTTGCAGCATTTAGATTCCAGTGTTAAGGTGAGTTGAGAGGGGAAAAGAATTCTTAAGATACCAGTCTAGAAAGTAAACTTTTTTGGAAAATCAAACACTGATGTCCCTAGCTTTTTTTTTTTTTTTTTTAAAGCCATTGTTGTTTCGTAGGCCATCAGAAAACATCCTGGTTTTTCTTCAAATTTAGAACACTTGGTTGGACAGGATGAAGCTCCATCTGCTGTGGAGTTGCCTAACTCAGCTCAAGAACAAGCTTGCAGGCACTTGGATTTCCAACACAGTGGCCCAACCAGCAGTATGAAGAGATGCCTAGACTCCTCTTTCCAACCCCATGGGTCCCTGCCAGTAGCTTACTATCACAAAACGAATTATATGATAAATATTTGCCACTTATTAAACAGTTACTATCTGTTGGGTGCTATGCTAGGTGCTTTATTTTGTCTCGTTTAATCCTTAGAACAACACTGTCACTATTATTGTCACCTACAAACAAGGAATTGAAGGCTTGGTGAAAAGACAATTTGCCCAACAGTCACTGTACTAAAGGCTGATTTGGGGAGCCTGGTCTGCCCACTTTGATCTCTAGCAGCCTCAGAAAGTCACCTTAAGAATTAAAAAAACCCAATGATGGGACTTCCCTTGTGGTCCAATGGTTAAGACTCCATACTTCCACGAAGGTGCATGGGTTTGATCCCCAGTCGGGAACTAAGAACCCACATACCTTGCAATGCAGCCAAGACAAAAATAAGACAACATTTAAAAAAACAATGGCAGTGATGGCGGTAGTGGTAAAGAACTTGCCTGCCCATGCAGGAAACATAAGTGATATGGATTTGATCCCTGGGTCAAGAAAATACCCTGGAGGAGGGCATGGGAACCCACTTCTGTATCCTTGCCTGGAGACTCCCATGGACAGAGGAGTCTGACGGGTTGCAAAGGGTTGGACACCACTGAAGCGACTTAGCATGCATACAATGGTAGTGATACTGACATATTCTTACTATTTATTGAGTGCTTCTCATAGGTCCATCTGTTCAAAGTTCTTAATGTGTGATAATGATAACTCATTTAAACCCTCACAATAATCCTTGTAGGAAGGTCTTAAGTTTTCAGATGAAGACATAGAAAAGCTAAGTAGCTTTTACAAAGTACCATGACTTGTGAGTGGCAGAGCTAAAACTTGACTATTTGTATTGGTCTATAACACAGCCTAGTTAAAACAATGTGCCTGCTATGAAAACTCAGCTTCAAGATAAGGCCACCAGTCCTCCCTTGCAACCAGACTGCCAGTTCTAATTCCCTTCATTTTAAAAATTCTTAAGTCATCGCTGGTTCAGCATCACATGGGCAGTAGGTGGTAAAGATTGGATTCAAAGCTGGGTTGGCTTCTGACTTCAAAGAAAGAATCTTTATCATTGCAGTGTTCCAGCACTAACTTTTAACTTGGGTTAAACCCCAGTACAAAGGACAAGTCATAGACCTATCTGAAAAGGACTTAGAAATCATCTAACCTGGGGTTTCTCAACCTTAGCACTAAAGACATTTTGGGCTGGATAACTGTTGTGGGGACTGTCTTGTTCATTGTTGGATGTTGAACAATCCTCCTGGTCTCTATCCACCAGCAGCACTCCCACCCCCACCCCACCCTAGGTGTAACAACCAAAAATATAATCAGATATTGACAAATGTCCGGGGAGAGTAGGAAAGGGGCAAAATCGCCCCTGGTTTCAAACCACTGATCTGAACTCTCTCCTCATTTTGCAAATAATGGAGTAGGGGTCCAAAGAGATGAAGCAACTGGCTTAAGCTAGTTAGCAGAATCCATGTTGTTCATGCAACATCACTGTGTCCCTATAATATACAGGGCACAACATGGAACCTGAAGAAATTAGATGCTATCTTAGTCCTTACAGTCTGGTAAGACAGAGAAGCTATTGCACAAATAGCTCTAATTGTACGAAGCTGATAAGCAAGAAAGCGTTAGGCAGCAAGGTCCAGAGAAAGAGAATATGATCTGGTTTCCTGAGATCTGGATCTGCCAGTTTTTATCTGCGGGACTTAACCAAGGTTCAGGTTCACCACGAATGAAACAGAGCTCATATATACTCTGCTTGTACCAAAACGGGTCTGCGAATTCATTGTGCAAACCGTGACGCTCTTACAGACATCAGGTATTAGTAAGATACCAGAAATGTGATAAAAATTATGATTAAAGGCTTTCAGGACTGGGGAGAGCCCTGTAGCGGTGGCCTCATTCCTGGACCTTCCAACTCGAGAGCCCCGTTTTTTTGCAGGAGAGGGACCAAGTAACGAGCTCCCTCCCTCAGAGCACCTCTTCCCTTGCCTGGAACCGACCCGGTCAGATGGGCGAATTCGCGGGACAACTCCGAACAGCGAGTCCCGCCAGAGGGAGTTACTACGCCGCCCTCCGGCCACTCAAGCTCCGCCCGTTCTAGGCTGTGGCCCCGCCCTCAGGGAGCAGACTCCGCCCCCTTCGCCCTGGAACTCCAGAGGCGCGGTGCCTCCAGGACAATCCCTCGCCCGAGCCGGAGTTTCCCGAACTCCCTCGATCTCCACCCGGCCTCTCTCGGCCTCCGGGAACAGAGGCGGCGGAGATTGCCGAGGGGCGCTGGCCCCGCCCCCTCCGCGGGCTCGGCCGCCACCGCCCCCTCTCCCCCGCCGCCCCGGCCTCCGGCGCGGGCTGGAGTCCCAGATCCCGGGCCCTCCCTCCTCCTTTCTCTCTCCCCGCCTTCCCGGTGCTGCCACAGTGGCGGGTCGGAGGATCTCGGCCAGTCAGCTCGTTCCGGCCTCGAGCCCCTCCTCCCCCCAAATAAACACCCCTCCCCAAGCCTCAGGAGCCCGGACCGCCCCCTTCCTCCCTCTGCCCAGCGTGTGGCGAGGGCCAGTGTAAGGGAGTGAGCGCGGGCCGGCGGGCCAGCTTCGTGAGTGGGCGAGGCGGGGCGCGCGGCGGGCCGGGCCGGGGGTCGCGTGTGCGCGTGGGGGCGCGAGCGAGTGCCCGTCGCGACCCGCCGGCGGCCCCGAGCCGAGGAGGCGGCCAGCGAGAGACCAGAGGCTACCGCCCGCCGCCGCCGAGGAGGGCAGCGGGCCCGCGCGCGCGCGCGCGCACGTACGCACGCACGCGGGGGCGGGTGCAGGCGCGCGCCCGCCTGTCGCGACAGTCGGGGCCGAGGCCCAGGGGGAGGTGGCCTGTCGCGGGTCGCCCGGCTCCCGGAGGCGAGGGGGCCTCGGGCGGATGGCGGAAGGTGCCCAGCCGCAGCAGCCGCCTCAGCTTGGGCCCGGCGCCGCTGCCCGGGGGATGAAGCGGGAGTCAGAGCTGGAGCTGCCGGTGCCCGGAGGGGGAGGAGACGGAGCCGAGCCCGGCCTGAGCAAGCGGCCGCGTACGGAGGAGGCGGCGGCCGACGGCGGCGGGATGCAGGTGACCGCGCGGGGCTGGCGCCCCGTTACCGTGGCGGGGTTGGGGGGGGGCGGCGGGAGCGGCGCGGGGCTGCGGGGCTTGGAGGGCGGAGGGCTGCCCGGGGTCCCGGCTTGGAGGTGGGAGGGGGCCGGTCGGGGCCTGCGTGAAAGGTGGGGCGAGCCCCGACGTGGAAGCTAAGGGTGCAGGAGGAGCCTGGTGTGCCCTGGAGGGTCCTGATCTCTAAGGGGACGAGAGGGGCACGTAGCACGAATAGGTGTTGAGAGGAAATCGAACGTGCTTGAGATGGATTCCATTTCTTTACACCCTTCTTTAGTTCCTTGGCGGGGAGTGGAAGCCGAGAGATCCTGGTCCGTTGCCCGGAGAGCTGGGGACCGAATCGAAGACTGGGGGGGCGGGGGGGGTGGACAGTGGTGGGACACCTCCCCAAAAGAGGGAGTACTGTTTTGGCAGCCCTGGACACACAACGGGGATGGAGAACGGGATCGGCATAGAAGGGAGGAGTGAAAAGCGAGAAAACTCCTCGAGAGCCCAAAGGGGATGTGGCTTAGGTTGTGGGTTAAATCAGTTACACGAGGAGTGTGAGAAGTACGAGGAGTTGGGTAGCGTTGTGGCTACACCGTGGTGCTCAAGATCATTAACTTCGTGGAGCATCTGGTGAGCCTGGAGACACAGGACCTGGCCAGTTGTATCTTAGGACACTGACTAGATCTTTATTGTCCTGGAATATGAAAGAAAATTTATAGGACTGTTAGAAGATTGGATTCTGAATTGTGTACTCAAGGAGAAGCTAGTTGGTTTGGAAAGGCACTGGCAAATGTAGTGACTATGTCAGTTGACTTTGTAGTTGGGGGAAGAGCGTGAAGCCTTCATTGATTTAATTTTAGATTTGGTCTCTGTTCAGAACATACTTGCTGTGAAATAGTGGGTTTACCTATCAGCAATCTGCCCAATTCTCTTAGCATCATAGAATGTTAGAGAAGCAACCAGAGATACCATCTTTGACTGGAGTTCTTAACTTGGAGAGACTTGGAAGATTCTTCTGCAGAATAGTTTACGGGTACTCTCAGGTGAGAGAAAGTCAATAGTTTTCATCTTTTTTATTCGAGTCCCAAAATGTTTCAACCTCATTAGGTAGATGAGGAATCAAAAAATCTGGAGCAGACTAGTGACTTGCCTAGGGCCACCCAGTTAGCTGGTTGTGAAACTAGAGATAGAAGCCTGATCTTCTAATTCCTATTCCTGTGCTCTCTCCATTACAGCACTCTTGGAAATCTCTGCAGTGCTAAAAGACTTCCTGTGCTCTGCGCTCACTGCTTTTCAAGGCTCTGTCTGACTTCCTGTGTTAGAGACGGAGCTGTATTTAAGCCTGGCGTGTTTGCTCTGTGCTTCTTGGTCTCCCTTGCAGAGGCCACTCTATTACTTGTCTTGACTTGGGTAAAGTGACCCTCCTGGTGTTTATTTTTGAATTCTTTTGTTTCACTTGCCTGCTTTTGTTCTCCATTTGAACTCTCTCAGGCAGGGTGCTTGTGCGAAGTACACACCCCGGGCCTTGGAAAAAATACAGAGGAATATGGGGAGACTTCAGGTGAGCTGGGTTGACACTGGAAGATGAGAAAAGATTGGGTGTGGGTGCTGGTGAGCGTGTCCACTTGGTGTGTGCATATATCTGTGTCCATTTATTGTTTCTGTCAATCACAGTTAATAGTGAGTCTCCTACTGCCTTCCCCCTCTTTCCTCCTGGAGCCCATTATTTGCTGGTTGCCTTCAAATTGGCTGAGGATAGCAGTATTTGGAAATGGAGCAGTGTATAGAGACTTCGGAGTATGGAGAGGAAGCTGTGGATTAGGTCCTCTGGGTACAGATGGGCACCTTAGAACTATCCCACGGAGAATGCTTTTTTCACTGTGTGCATCTGTGGATCTTTATTTTTCACTTGATGCATTCTCTTTGTTGTAGTTCCAGTACCCCATGTCACACAGGTATTCACGTCATCATTGACTTAGCCCCCTGCCCGCAACAATCTGCATGGTTCTGGGAAAATCCCTTCTTTGGGGGCCTCTATTACCATAGTTGTAAAATACAGTGTTTGTAAAGGATGATTTATAAGTTACCTCTAAAAAGATACAAAGTCTTGACTTTAAAGAACTTGGTGTCTGCAATCTAGGTAGGGAGGCAGAATGGGTGAAAAGTTGGGGGAAAAAAAAAAGTATGTGTATGTATATGTGTCATATATATGTATGTATGTATATTATGTGTATATATATGAATTTTTTGGTAAGTTCCAGAGGAACAAGAGTAGGGATACCACAAGGTAGATCCTTGTCACAAGGCTTTGCAAACTTTAAAACCAAAATATGCTGAGGATTTGTGCCATTGAAGCCAGAAGCAAAAGATGGTTGTTCTTGCTGAAATGGTCAAGGAAGGCTTTATGGAGAAGTTGAAATTTGAGGTCTAATCGGGAGTAAAGAAAAAGTAATGTTCATGAAAAGATGAAATTTGAGCCTAGGTCACCTACATTTCTAGGACCTTCCCATCATTCTGATAATTATGATAGGATATTTAATATTCATTTAACTGATGTTTATTGAGCAGCTGCTAAGTGCCAGGCCCTGTTTTAGAGCCTAGGAAATATAGTAGTAAACAAAACAAAGACTTCTGTGTCATGGAACTAAGATTCTAATTGAAAGAGACAGACAATAAAGAAATCAACTATTATTAGGTGGTTTTAAGTGTTAAGAAGAAAAATAAAGCAGGGAAAGGGGTAAGAGTGGTGAAGAGGGTGGTTAGGGAAGGCCTCTGTGTAGGTGACCTTTGGGTGACCTGAGGGAATTTGAGGGAATGGGGTTCAGACAGAGGAACTGTGGGTGCAGAGGCATTGAGAGATAAATACACTTGATGTGTTTGAGAACAAGAGACCAGTGGAGCTGGAGGAGAATGTGCAGGGGCGAAGCAGTTTTAGGAAGTGATATCAATGGTGTAGACATGTCTATAGGTTCATGTAAATAGACGTTTAAAAATTCTACAGTAGCTTGCTTTTTGGTATAGCTTTGGTAGCTTGTTTTTTTTCGTATATCTTAGCATAAATGGCATTTCTTGGAGGTCATAGCTCCTTTTGGAAAGCCTTCTCTCCTGACAGCTTAATTCACAGCAGTTAGACCCACCTCTTGCCTCCTGTTGCATCGGTGGTTAATTATGCATCATCTTGTATTGTCTTCTCATTGTTTTATTCCTGTTTCCTTAGTGATACTGTAAGCTTCTAGAAGCCAAGAACTATATTTTCTTTGTGTTTATCCTTTATAATACCTCACAGTTTTGAGTACATAGTAAGTGCTCAATGCCTGTTAAACTGAAGTTGAAATTTTGCCTTTTTAAAATAATTAAGGGATAGAAAAAATGCGATGAAATTTAGGGGTGAGAGTACTTTCAGGAAATATCCTAACCTTTTGAGTGTCAAAGGGTTAACCCATTTTTAAACAGAAGTCATTTGCTGGGGTTAATTTCCCAAGACCACAGACTAAATGGAGCTACGGCTCTAAGCTGCAGATTCCAAGGCTGAACCCTGATGAGTTATAGCCACTAAGCTTTTGGGGATAAATCATTACTTCCTAAAACGGAGCACTGGGGACATGAGAGAGTCTGTGGTGCTTATGTTATAATCCTTGTGCTAAGAAGGACCCCTGGGACGGGGGGGAAGAGGAAGGGTCACTCCTTTCTAGGCCAGTATCCAGAAGCTTTATGTAGGTGGCAGAGGAGTCGGCACAGCCCTAGAAACAGTTTAGAGAACCCTCAACTGCCGAGTAGGAGGGAAGAGACAAATTCCACCTGAAAATTGAAACACAGCTTGAGAAATGTAGTGAGTTGTTAAAGAGGGTATTTGGAAATACTGTACTCTAACCTGGTAGGAAGTTAAGTGAGTTATTAGAGATTTGTTTCACTTTAAGGAAGTTTGATATGTGTGAAAAACTCAGGCCTTATGAAACATACCAGGGAATGAATTCTTTTGGTCAGCTCCTCTAGTGAATATAAACAATTTGATGAGCAAAAATTCAGATTTTTGTGCAGCTTTCTAGGAACTTAGAAAGTTCACCTTTATAAAGCAAGGTGCACCTTAATTATTATTTATAGCTTTCAGCAACATTCTTTATGGTAGTGAAATGTCGGAATGTGGTTATTACATGGCTAACTGACTGCTTCTGACCATAGAATCATAAGTCTAGTATAGCTAAGTGAGTTCAGAAGTTGTTCATGTTAGTGTTTGATTCTAATAGTAGGAGGACTTTCTGGTCTCAGGGAGGGGTTTGCAAGTAGCCTGTAATTGTTTTGTAGACACTATATTTCTTAGTTTATCTTCCCATTTGCTTGTTTCTGGGTTTCTGTCCTCCTAGGTGGAAGTCTCTTTGGACTTGGAGTGTATGGTGCTGAAACTGAACATGGGTGCTACCATTTGAGTAGACCTACCAATATACTTTCTTTCCAAGGGATTCTGTGAACAATCTCTTGTTAAATTACTGAATTTTTCATTTCTGCGTGTCTTAGTCTGCTCAAGCGGACTGTAGACTGGGCGGCTTAAACACCAGAAATTTGTTTCTCACAGTTCTTGGGGCTGGGGTCCAAGATGAAGGTGCTGGCAGATTTGGTGTCTGATGAGGGCTCTCTTCCTGGCTTACAGACAGCTGCCTTCTTGCTGTGTGTTCACATGGGCTTTTCTCCATGTATGCTAGTGGACACAGAGAGAGCGAGAGAGAATCTCCTTTTCATAAGGGCTCCCCCATCATGGGGATGCAGTGGTGGTGGTGGGATCCTCCCCTTATGACCTAATCACCTCCCAATGGCCCCTCCTCCAATTACCATCAGATTTTGGGCTTGGGCTTCAACATATTAGTTTGTGGATGGGGTGAGGGGAGGGGACAGAGACATTCAGCCCATAATACAGCCCATAATTTACCACCAGAGTGGTAAATACTGTAGTTGGAGAAACTGAGGTAGCACAGTCATGTAAAAATGACTATTTTTTTCCCCCAGACTCACAAGGCAGCTTGTGAGTGTATAACTGGGAATGTCTGAGAGGCAGAAAGATCTGAATTCAAAATAGAGTTATTCTGCAGGGTGACTCAAGAGGTTATCCTAAGTTGAATTCGTCTCTTAACTTCCTCTCCCATTTTTCTAGTCACTGTCTTTTTTTTTTTTTTTTTCTATCACACTGATATGTGAACACCACAGAAGCTAACTAGAGATTTAACTTTCATTTTGATATAAAGCAGACTGGTGCAGACAGGCCTCAAGATTACAGGGCTGAGAAAGAAATTCAGTGTACTGCTTGGTGTAAACAAGAGTGTTGCTAGTGAATCTCTGGTTTGACATCTCTCAGGCCATCAGTGTGGTATCAGGCTTTAATAATTTGTGGAAACAATGTGTGCTGTGCTTAGTCACTCAGTCGTGTCTGACTCACTGCGACCCCTTGGACTGCAGCCCGCCAGGCTCCTGTGTCCATGGGGTTCTCCAGGCAAGAATACTGGAGTGGGTTGCCATGCCCTCCTCCAGGGGCTCTTCCCAACCCAGGTCTCCCGCATTGCAGGCGGATTCTTTATCACCTGAGCCACCAGGGAAGCTCAAGAATACTGAGGTGGGTAGCCTACTCCTTCTCCAGGGGAACTTTCTGACCCAGGAATTGAACCGGGGTCTCCTGCATTGCAGGTGGATTCTTTACCAGCTGAGCTACCAGGGAAGACCCAATAAAGCTGGTCATTTTAGTGAGTGGACTTGTTTGAATTGTTTTTTGATACATATTTGTAAAGCTTAGTGCACATCTTTTTTTCTGGGGCTAATGTACCCTTCCTTAAAGACAGGAGGGAAGAGCCCTCGAGATGATGGAAAGGAACCTGCAGTAACGGGAGCATGAGCAGACAGATGGAGGCGGGATGACGAGTGTGTGTGGTGTTTAGGTGGCCCCTGCGAGTATCCAGTTTCCTATTCCTTGCCCCTCCAGCCCCAGTGCAAGCAGGCAGCTTACATGGCTAAGGTTTCATTATCTAATCCATCACAGATCGGCTTGAATAAACCCATTGGCTGGCACTGATCTAGTTAGGAGGGTAGTGCAAAGCCGCTTGAGCCAGGATTGGGGCAAATCGGATCAGAACTGCCTTGTGAATCCTGGACATATTTCTGTAATTTGGGTGGTAAAGTGGTTTGGGAAATCACTTAGGAGCCAGAGCTCACCATCAGCCTGGAGTGTTTCCTCATGTTGTCCTGGGGACCACGAGGGGAAGTAGATGGAGGATTTGACACATTTCTCTGGAGAATAGTCAGGTTGCTTTGATTATTTGAGTCTGAACATTTTTTGGTCACTCATGCTCAGGAGTGACATTTTGGGAACATTTGGAGATTCCAGTTGTGATCACTCAGTTGTGTCTTTTCTGAGTGATCCCTTCATCTGAGACTGTATTATATGCGTTGCCTCTCGATTTTTGAAGGGGAGATGTTGTTGTTATCATTATTACCAACCTTGATATATCATTATGTTTGTTATCCATACATACTTGAAGTATGGTGTAGTACAAGAAACCTTATTTAGAATTTCTCACATTGGGGTTTGAATCCTGGTTCTTCCCATTGCCAGCCAACTGAAATGACCTTTGGTAAGATATTTAGCATCTGAGCTCCTGTTTACACATCTGTGAACTGGAGGAATTACTGCATCCTCTCATGAGCTGCTATAATCACAGACTGAGATTATTTAAAGTTCCCATCATGGAACCCAGCAGTAAATGTTTATTTCTTGCCTCCTTTATAACCTGCTACACAGTATTCCGCGAGTTCCTGCTCATTGCTCCATCAGCATGGAGTGGTTAATGTGCTTCTGATTGATTAAGTGACAGAGTTGGGAGCTACCTCAGATGAGCAGTGTACTAAACTGGGAAATCTAACCGGTTTGACATGGGTGAAGAAGTGTATGAACCTGGTCGTGGTGGTCCCCCCAGTGAGAGGAAGAGGAGACATTCACTTCCTTGCTAAGGACTAAGAGGGCTCCTGCATGGGGCGTGTGGGCATTTCAGGAATCTATGGGATCTTTCCTGGGAGTGTGGATGACAGATGCACCGGCTGTTTTGATGGCACATGGGATGCAGGAGTGAAAATGTCATTTGTGTTCCAGATTTTATAAGGTTTGTTGGTTAAATGTATTGCATCTAATAGATGGCATTTTGTTCTCATTTTTGTTTGTGGAAATTGAGCTGGGATGAGTTTGTCTCTTGTGCTCTCCATCCAGTCTCTTCAAACCCACCTTTCTGGCTATTAACATCGTAATCCATCTAAAAGGGCTTGAAATCATTTGAGAGCTTATCAAATGGATAAGGTCCATTCTCTTGTTTGGCCTGCCAGATCCTCTGGCCTGATTTGTGCCTTCCTTTTTTGCTTCTTTCTAGTCTGTGGCAAGGGACTGGTAGCTTCCTGAGCAGACTGTGCCTCTCAGGCTCGCTCATACCTTGGTGCTTCTGTTTCTGTTCTTCTGTCCGAAATTCCTACCTCACGTCTCTCTTCTCATCGGTAAGGCTGTCTTCAGGAATAAGCTGGGATGCTGATTCCTCCTGGATGCCTTTTGTCTATGCTACATCCCTCCCGCATTCCTACTGCTTTCCAGAAGGTCGTGTCCAGAGCTCTGTTTTAGGACTTTTTAGATTAACATTTGTTCAGCTGTCTGCTCCGACCCGGACCACCGCCCCCTGCTCCCACCCCGCCTCGCCAGACTGTGTGATCAAGGGAGCCTTTGGGATCCATAGGATCTAGCGTTGCCCTGGCCTGACTAATCAAGATACTGTCTTTCTTGTTGAACTGAACTTTGTCTTCCTGCTCCTCGGTTGGAGCCAGCAGATGGCTTTAATTGTTTTTCCAGATTATCCCTGGGGGGTCTGGCCCTTGGTCTACTCTCCAGCTCCAGCAAAGACTAGGTGTTGTGGGATTTGTGAATGGTGCCTGATCTTTCCATTGATAATCAGGGTTAAAGGTGACTCTAGAGGGGGTGGAGTTTAACTGCTGAAAGTGTTGGGTGGGCATGGCAACCTGACATTAGGTTTCCTGTGCTCAGATATTAATTGAGAGCACGTGTGTACATATAAAAAGTGCCTTTGTGACTGAGGAACTAGAAGAACCACACGAGGACAGGGCAATTAGAGCTAACCTATTCCGGTTCATTGGAGCAGTCTGTTGACCCGCTGTTCAGTGGCGGTGCTGCTGAGAGCTTCTGGAGTGCTGTGGTTCAGATGTATTACCACCACTTGGGACTAAGCCCATTTGATCAACTGTGGACCTTCACCTTTCCCTTCTCAACCAATGAATTTCATAAGCTCTTACAGCTTGTTTTTATGGATGCAGAAAAATACCAGAGACACCTCACAGAATGTACACTCTTTCAGATGGTTCATTGGATATGTTTGAAAACAGGGAAACTTAATACAGTTCTTGTAAATCTCAGCTTTGGAGACAGGTTCATAGAAGTATTTTGCAGGAATCTTCTCTCTGGCCCTCGTCATACCCACCTCCTTCCCTGTGTCCCCTGATTTGTGCTCCTGTTAATCTTCGCCTGTTCTCCAGCCTTGAGACTCCCCTTGCCAGTTTAGTTGGGGCCTCTTTAAAGGCGAAATGGGCATACTTTATAGTGCTTCTGGCTTTTCAGATGCTGGGTGAATAAAGCAGATTCTAAAACGGGAATGAGAGCGAGAGCAACCAGTTATATCACTTCCTTCTGACGTGTTCTGCACATACGTGGCATCTAGAAATTTCAGTTGAGGATTTAAGGCACAGCACACATGATAAATACCACTTATGAAGTAGATGACAGTTTTGAATTGCCAAATGATAATGGTTGAGTAACTGCTTAAAAACCTATTTTCCCAAGGGTGGAAACCGAGCCTTTGAAGTTTAGGCTTCCACATGGGTGTGTTCAGCCACAATTCTCAGGTTTTTTAGGGACCTAAGTCCCCAGATAATATCCTGGTATGTGGGATTTTCCCCGCAGAGAGGCTGGTTTGCTGGTTTCTCCTTTGCCAAGGGAAAGAGATTTTGCTCTGAGCACTGGATATTTTTTTCCAGGCATGTGGTTTTTGAGGAGGCACACTGTTTACTTTTCTTCAGGGCTGCATCGATTTTGTCGGATCCTAATTGTAAATACCACAAGCAAAGCATGATTTACTGTAAGGAGGGGGCAGGGGGGTGCCCGAGGGACTCTCTCAGCTCTGGGGTTGGGGGTGGGGAGCAGGAGCCACGCCAGTAGGACTAGGGGAACTGTAGACATGGTCTGGGGGCACTGTGGGGTTTGTGTGTGGGCCCCAGTCGCTGCTTGAGTTGGAACACTTTTGAAGCTGAGGCTCACGGGAAGTTCTTCCAATTGCTTTATTTTGAGCAGCTTTTTCCTCCGTGTGTTGGCAGCTGTGTGGAGGAGGGGGCGTTAGCTGCTGTCAGCCAGGATGGTTTCCAGAGCAGACCCGTATGGATTTCATTTAGGCATTTGTTTCAGGGGTATGTGGCTTGTCGGGAGTCAAGAGGACTTCGGTTCCATTTTCCTGGAAGTTGGTGGGCTTCTGTGAGCTGCTCTATTTATCTTGGACAGGGAGGCAAGTAGAAAAGTGGCTGCACAGTTAGCCCTTGTTGCAGGAGCTTCGTTTCGTAGGTCATCCTCTTGGGGATTTTTGTACAGTCATATTTACAGCCTTAAGATTTTCTTTGCCTCTCCCCTCCCCCCTTTTTCCTTCTGCAGTTTAGTGCTCCATAAAAATTCTGAGGAAAGTGGGTAATAATTTAGGGTGTTGTTGTTTAGTCGCTAAGTCGTGACCAACTCTTTGCGGCCCTATGGACTGTAGCCCACCAGGCTCCTCTGTCCATGAGAATCTCCAGGCAAGAATACTGGACTGGGTTGCCATTTCCTTCTCTAGAGGATCTTCCTAACCCAGGGCTCAGACTCACGTCTCCTACATTGGCAGGTAGATTCTTTACCACTGAGACACTGGAGAATTTGGGGTAGAAGACAAGAATTGTTTGGCTCCCTACCCCACCTCCCTTTCTTGCCCAGCCCTCCCCAACCCCATCCTTTGCAAAAGAATCTGCAAAGGAGGTTGCTTATCCCCTAGTCAGACTGGCCCGTCCCCTGATCCATCTGAATCTGTGGCTTTCACAGCTTTCACCTGCTATTTCTTGGTTTCCAGGGAGTGGGGTAGTAGGATCGCGATTTCAAAGCAAGAACTGGCAAAATGGGAAGATGTTTTTGTGGTGGCTCCCAGCACCTACAAAGCTGAGCTCGTGGGCTTGCACATCATACGAACTTCCAGGAACACTGTCCGTGGCTGACGTGATGGCCTTGGGGACTTTGTTGGTGCTTCAGGAAGTCTCCACAATGGCAGTCTCTCACAGTGGGAACATTGGCAAAGCGAAGGGGAATTGGTAACGCTTGTTTTGAAAGTGTGGCTGGTCTTAGACTGCCTGCCTCAGTGAGAGGGGAAGAGGCGGCCTTGTCTGAAGAGGGGAGTCGTGCTCTACGGCTGTTACTTAGGTGTCCCGTCTCCTGTTTGTGTTTGCCATCTCACGTCCAGATTGTATGGCGTATTTTGTATGTTGCATTTACACTTGAAGCCATAGTCTGACTTTTAGTAAACTATGATTTTTAGTAAACTGATTTGGCTAATCTTGGTATCATCCTGGACTTTGACGTGATGCTGGTCATATTTACCAATAAAAGGTCTGTGTCAGGACTTAGAAGTTGCGGTTTCTGTTGGTGGCCTCCTCCCCTCCCCAGCTGCCTCTTGCTGTACTTTAGCGACACGTTGTCCCTGCACTTTGTGTTACAGGTCTTTAGCTGCTTGTTGTGGTACTAAACAGATCTTTCTGCTGCAGCATTTTGGCTCTGAGCTGATTGTGTTTTACAGTGTTGGAGATCAGTTGGCTAACTGGCATGTGGTGTCCACAAAGCAGAAGCCTTTCAAAGAGATACTTACCACGGACCATTCATGAATTTTGTCAGTTGCATAAAAATGCTGTGATTAACCAATACCCATGTGTCCATGTGGACGAGCAGTCTTCCTTTATGCCTACTTGGCACTGCTCTCTCTAGCAGTAGTTTGGATTAAGTGTTCCCCAGTAGGCTTTGCATTTTAATCCTTGGAAGCCTGTTTCAAGAAACCTTTATGATTTTCTTGAGGTTGGTGTAGGGGATCATTCACTCTTACTGAATTTTAGCTTCACTATGAGTTGTTTTCTTCAGTGTTCATTTTAGGCAAATAGTAAATATTTCTTTGGTTTTACAGTATCCAAGAGTTTGAAGAAATCTAAAAAAAATAGATTGGTCCAGCATCCTGTTTTAAGCAAGGAAATGGTCTAATTCGTATTATCCCAAGCCGTTTTTTAATTGGTTGTCCTTTGAGAAATGATAATTGGTGTCATTCTGACAAACACACACACAAAGTCACATAACTTTGGAATAGAGTTAAACAAAATTTAAGCTATCTCATTTTGCTTCTCATAAGCAGATGTTGTGACTCTAAATTTATAGAAGCATGTTCAGTGAAGCGTCTTCCTCTCTTCCGTCTTCCCCTTGTTAGTTTCTTGTTATTCCACCCTCTTTCTTTTTACACAAACACTAGTATACTCCATATATTCTTTTTGCACCTTGCTTTACTCTATCAGAAGTTATTTTTTTTTTTGTAACAGGGCTTATTAATATTTTCATTAATGATTTCTGGGTTTGTGTGTGTGTGTTTGATGCTTAGGAAAGTTTTTCCCACTCCATGATTATAAAAACCAGAATGGACTTGCAGACAGAGAGACCTGAGTTGGAGCCCTAGCTTTTCCACATCATAGCTGTGTGATCTTGGTTACACAGCCTAAGAAAAGGCTCAGCTTTTTTGCTTATGAAATATGTTATAGAATTGGTATAAGAATTAAAAGAGATAATGTATGTAATGTGCTTAGTTCAGAGCCTGACACTGAGTAGGTGTACCTACCAGGCCCTGTTTTCTTATATCTCAGTACTTTTTTCACTTTCTTAAAGGCAGGAACAGTCTCTTAATCTGTGTTTTCTTGGCTTCTTCATCAGTACCAGGGATATATTATAATAAGAATTTGGTAAAGTGTTATTTTTGGGTTTTTGCTTTAATTTTTTTGCCTTAAAGTTATCAGTCTCTAGTTTTATTACCGATCAAATAATGGGTGAACAATAGCTAAATCAGTGGATTGGTAATGGTGGATAGTATGAAATCATGAGAGCTGAGGTCATCTCAAAGTTTCCTGGATCAGCTCTCTGCTTCAGTGAGATGAAGTAGAATCTGTGCCCATTTCTATGGACAAGTTGTTTCAGGCTCAGAGGAAGCATGAGAGAGCAAGCAATATGCTCAGATTTTCAGCTTTGGAACTAAGTAGAATCTTTCATTTTTTATTTTCTACTGTTTGGATGGGATTTCCCTGGGAGTTTCTTATATGGAGGGTTTTTTCCATCATTTACATTTATTTTTTTTAAACACATAGTGTATTCACATGGGTGATGATTCAAACTGTGCAAAAGGTTGAAGAGTAAAAAATCTCTGCCTTTTCCAGCTACCTAGTTTCTCTCCTTGAAAGTAACCAGTATGGTTAGTTATCTCAGTATCTGTCCAGAGATAGTACTTGCATAATATTTTCTCCATCTGCCCCTCCCTCCATTTTAGAAACTCAAATGGTAGTGTTAATATTCATATATTTTTCTCTGAAGTATTTGGAGATCATTTTATATCAGCTTATATTGACATTTTCCTCCATTTTTTAGGTGTCTGGAATTAGGATTATTCTGTTCTGGTCTACTGAGATAACTATATCTAAATGTCTCTGGTAAGAATGACTCTGATTAGTATAGGATCTCATAAAGTCTGAGCCTGTGTTTTTATGGAATCACAGGGTTAGAGACCTAATGTGCATCTCTCTTCTTTCATGTGAATACCCATAAATCCTTGATGGACGATGCCATTTAAAGATGCTCAAGCACAAGGTAGGCATCCTCCTCTCTCCGCCTGCCCATGTCCGCTGCTCCTGGTCCTATCTTTTTGTGGTTGTAGGGCCCTTTCGGGTCAGATGTTCCATGTGTCACTGAGTTAGTAATGATACTCTGGATCTGCCTCGAGTCATTGCGTTTCAACTTGAACTGCAATGTGATTTTATTCATTATGACACCTTCTATACCAGACATATCCAGAATGCCCAGGTTTATCCTGATTGAATGTTACTGCTGTCAGGAGGCTGTTCAGCGAACCAACTTTGGTGCTGAATTGTGAGAAAGAAAGATTTGGTTCCTAATAGGTGTTTGTGTCTCAGCAGCCATAATTGCTGTTAGTTTCACTTCACTCTTCTGTTTGTGGAAAGCTCAGGATTGAGGCAATGCTCTTCATCCCTGGAATATGACCACTCTGTGACTAAGACTTTTAATGGGAGGTAAACAGATATGGGTCAACAAACAAGGCATATTTTTCTTTTGTTTACTGGACAGTAGTGGATTCTGATTCAGATACAGAATTAAAGATTTCAATTAAGGCTTTGATTCTAGCTTGGTTAACCTGTATACATGTCTGCATTTAAAGATATGAACTAAAAACAATGCTTTTCAAAATTGGCTTCTGTAGTGGACCTTTGTCTCCACAAAAATATCATAGAGGAGGTCTCTTTCCAGCTCTTTGGAGAATGAGGCCGGTAGGGATGTGTCTTGCATCCTAGAAGAATGCTGACCTCCACTGTGTGGTTACGTTCATCTCACCACACAGTCTTTCGGTTCCTGAGGTCTCTGTGGCCCCACACAGTGAATGGAAGCAGGGAAGGGCACCAGATGCTGTGTTGATTCTCCTATTTGCTTCTTCTTTCACACCCGGTGTAAGGTTTCCAGTCATTTGTGCAACCTGAGAGCATAAAGCGCCCGTATTAGCAGTTGAGAGATGGGTTGGCAAGTGGTTCAAATTACTCCATGTTCCTGATAAGAGCCACTGATGCAGGCTGGTGGCTGCTAGGGGTGGGGGTGGGAGATGGACTGCCAGTGCCCTGCCCAGCAGCAATGGTGGTGTGGGTCTCTGGTGTTCTAGGACTCCAAGAAGGTACCCAGAGGCAGTTTGAGAGGTCTGGCTGGCATCTCGGGGAAGTAGCGCGGTTTAGGAAGCACATCGTGCCTCAGAGGAGATGAGTCGTAGGAAATGGTGGCTCACAGCAGGAGAAGCATCAGCACTGAGAATATGAAGTGCAAATCCAAGGAATAGGGTGAGGTTTTATTACTCCACCTTAACCTAAAACCCAGCTGACGGGCTTATTGTCAGGTAGTGCTAGGCACAGTGAGGACTAGGCCTTCAGCCTGCAGAGGGGAAGTGGATGTGTATACAGATGATGTTGATACAGTGTGATCATTGCTCTGATAGAGGCTTAACTGCTATGTCACAGCTTGGTGCTCTGGGTTAGAGATACTCGGTGCAACTCTGTCAGAGCGGAGATCACACTGTATTAAAATACTGGAGTAAGAGATGCCATTCTGCTATCAGACAGCCTTGATTCAAATTCTCTTCTCTGCATCTACTTAGCTGTGTGTCCTTTGGGCAAGTTCCTTATCTCCTCTGTGCTTCAGTTTTTCATCTGTAAAATGGGGATAATAATAACTCTTACAAACTTGTGAATATTAGATGAGTTAATATAGTAAATATAATACGCTTGGAAGAGTATCTGGTCCACGATAAGCACTGTGTAAGTGCTGTCTGTTACAGTGGTTGTTACAGCACCTGGCAGGGCACTGGGGACTCCTGCAAACCACAACCAATGGCAGTGCAGAGGTCGGTGTACTGTATTCAGTGAAAGATTTTTAGCAGTGACTGTGCCAAGTACTGCACAGAAGCAAATAAATGAAGTGTTAACTGGCTGTGTGACTGTGTGCAACACATGATGAGAGTCAATTCTTCGGAAAGCGTGTAAAAGGAATTCTGATGTGAGAGGCTTCAGTATCCCCTGCCAGTTTCAGAGAAGGGATCTTGCTATTCCTTTTTAGGCCCTTCAGCTTTCTTGACATTTTGAATATAGACTATATACCTTCCTTTAAGGTAGGACAATACTTGACTGTTTCAGACAGGCATCTTTCACTGCTTTTTAGAAACCTCTAGAAGAAAGCATTTTAGAGCAGAATCCATCCATCCATCCTTTCTTACTTTCCTCTCTCCCTCCTTCAAAAGGGAAAAAATTGTTAGTATTTAAATCCCTGTCCTTGTTCTTTATATTAAAAGTAAAATTTTCATGTTATGCAAAAGATAATTCCCCTTTTGCTCATTCATTCATTCAACATTTGAATGCTTACAACATGCTAGATGCCAGGATTATGAGTTAAAGGAGATTCGTATGGAATGTTTGAGGCTTGTTGGGGGAGGTTTCTGGAACAACTCTATATGGGAAGAAAAATTCGGTAGCACTGTGTATTGGTAAGGGTGTAGGTAGAGAAATAGGTACTCATGTTGCTGGGGGGTGAAAAGTCACATACATTCCATGAAGAACTATTGCAATGTCTGCCAAAATGTAAAATGCATGTTTTCTTTGATCCGGCAGTTCCACCTCTAGGAATTGATCCTACAGATACTGTTGTTTCTCTGTATAAGAATATATAGTGCAGCATTATTTGAAATGGCAAAGGGTTGAAAAAAATCAAAATGCTCTTTGACAGGGGAACTGTGAATTAAAGTACAATCATAAAATGGAATATCATGCAGCTATTAAAAAGAATTAGCTCTAGGTAAATGCATTTGCTGCTGCTGCTGCTAAGTCGCTTCAGTCGTGTCCGACTCTTTGTGACCCCATAGACGGCAGCCCACCAGGCTCCCCCGTCCCTGGGATTCTCCAGGCAAGAACACTGGACTGGGTTACCATTTCCTTCTCCAGTGCATGAAAGTGAAAAGTGAAAGTGAAGTCGCTCAGTCGTGTCCGACCCTCACCGACCCCATGGACTGCAGCCTACCAGGCTCCTCCATCCATGGGATTTTCCAGGCAAGAGTACTGGAGTGGGTTGCCATTGCCTTCACCTAAGACACTAAAATACATAAAGTATAAAAAGTCAAGGTGCTGAAAAGGGTATAATTTGTTACTGTTTGTGTAATGAAAAAAGGTATATATATCCAGGTACACATTGAATCTCTTTGCCAGGAAATGCAAGGTTCTGGTTAACACTCGTTGCCTCTTGGGGGAGGGCTAACGAGTGATGGAGGAAGAGGTTATAGGTAAAGATTTCATTTTTATTGTATACCTTTTGTGCCTTTTGAATTTTGTATTACCTTCATGTGTTGTTTTAAAAATAAAATAGTTTATTGAAATTATATAGGAATAAGCGCAGGAGCTATTTTACTTATGATCCTTAAACTTGCTAGTTTTCAGAGAAAAATGAGTGAAGTTATGTGTTAGAACACAAGTGTGCCAATTCTGCTTACCACAAGCAAAGGAACAGTAGTACTGCTGGTGGCACATGGTTACTTTAATTCTGTCTGTCACACTTTATTGGCATATGGAATGTTTCCAGTGCTTACTAACTATGTCTTATTACACTTATTATTAACTGTCTTCAGTAAGGGTGAAACTTGGTTATAAGGAAAGTGCTCATATGAATAAATAGATAAATATAGAGATGAATAAGAATGGAGGTGAAATTAGGAGATGATGAATGTTAATATGTGTATGGGATGATTCATTCAACAGCAGATGATATAAAGGGCTGTGTGCAAATCATAAAGTGAGTTAAGAAACAAAGCAAGTCAGAACCACTACCATAAGCCTCTCTAGTTTTCTTAAGAAATGTTCCCTTACTAGAGGCGCATCCATGGATTCCTTGGATTTTTTTCATGTTGGAATTTTATGAACTAATGGACTTAGGAACTGCTTTTCATTCCAGACCTAACCTGATGGTAAATAAAGGAGCTTCTGTACCCTGATAGGATGAGTACAGGGTTTCTATGGCAGCATAATAGGGGGATTCTTATCCAGCCAGGCTGGGATGGGTGTAAGGAGAGCATTCTGCAGGAGCCATTGGTGAGCAGGGCTTAGGCAGGCACAGGAGAGGGAGGCACAGGCCACCCGGCAGGAGAAGCACACTGTCCAAGGAGCAGGTAGGAGAGGAACTGTGTGGGCCGGTGGGGCTGGGACAGAGGGCATGAGAGCAGCAGATTTCCCCAGTGTCTTTCACAGACAGCCATCTCCTTGCAGTCAGGTACTGTTGTTCCCAAGGCTGACTGGATGGCGGTAATGGATTATCCTACCACTCTGGGAGCATAATCTCATAGTGGTAGGAGAGTAGAGGCACTGTCTTAGTTCATCCCAAAGCAGGGGAAAAAGAAAAGGAAAAAAAATTGTAAGAGAGAACAAAGAAAACCTGTATTTAATTGTATATGTTGTATATATGTAGATGTGCCTTCTAGCAGAATTACTGATATTTTCTTTTCAGCTCTCTTCATCCAGAAGAAACTTTCCCTCTATTTGGAATCACAGTTTGAATGTTGCATGGAAACAACTCGAACTTTATATTCCATTTCATTATATTTAAATTTATGTGAAGCATAAATTTAAAGCAGGCAAGCATTTTGCTCTTCATAGCATGGAATGCTGTAACAAAATGTTTTGTCCATCAGAGGCTTTCTAAACATTTTATGAGCATTTAAGTGCTTAATCTCCACAGTGTGCAGGGTAGGTGGCAGGTAGTCAAGTGATTTTTTTTAATTTTTTTCCTCACATATCTTGCATATTCTCATGTTTTGGTGGTTCATGCCTCTTAAGGAGAAACTTTCCCCTTTGAAGCTGAACTGTCCTATGCTTTGAATCCACTCAAAGACAAATTATTCTGGAAAGCTTGAACCAAACCTGGTCAGATGCTTCTGAGTTATGAGAGAGGGATTGAAATAAACTTTTTCAGCTAAAAATAATTTTGCTCACAAGTTACCAAAAATGGCTGACTGGAAATGCTTTTAAGATACTTGTCTAAGCTACTATAAGCTGAAGGTCAAGAAAAAGGTTTAGAACACGTTTTGAGAAATGATTGGCTCTATTTTGCGAAAGCTAGTGCCAAGGTTCTTTTTCCCTAATTGCCTTGGGAGACAAAAGCTTGGGGAAAGTGTTATGCCTTAGATTCAGTGAGGACCTCAACATTCTTTAAGTGGAACATAGAGGCTGCCCATTTCTTCTGACAGTAAAGTCCTACTTGTGGGAGGCATTAGGGTTACATGAAAATGGGACACTTAATTCTAAAGATATTGTACAATTGCCTGTGCTGATTAATTATTTAAAGCCCTTATCTCCTGTGGCAGAGCAGTTTATACTCTCAGAGAATATTTGTTGGTCTTCCCAGAGAGCCGAGTGCCGGGTCTTTAGCACGTGGCACTGCCATTGATGCTCTGTCGTCCTGTTAAGGTACTTCTCTGCATCTCACTGAATTGTGGAATTAAGAATCACTCACAGTTACCGGCATCGGGTTTTATTTGCAGTGTAATTGCTTGTCATTGGAGTTTATATTTAGCTTGCCTTGATGATTATGGAGAGGGTCCCTTAGCAGCAGCACTTTACACCATTGATTGCTATTGGTAGCCTTGAGAAGGCATGTTGACCCTTCTTAAGGTTGCTTGCTGCTGCTGCTGCTAAGTCGCTTCAGTCGTGTCCGACTCTGTGCGACCCCATAGATGGCAGCCCACCAGGCTCCCCCGTCCCTGGGATTCTCCAGGCAAGAACACTGGAGTGGGTTGCCATTTCCTTCTCCAATGCATGAAAGAGAAAAGTGAAAGTGAAGGCGCTTAGTCATGTCCGACTCTTCGCGACCCCATGAACTGCAGCCCACCAGGCTCCATCCATGGGACTTTACAGGCAAGAGTACTGGAGTGGGTTGCCATTGCCTTCTCCAAGGTTGCTTAGTATTGTAGAATAAAGTCTTCAATTAGAAAGAAACTTAGAACTTTTTTCCCTTCATAAAGATTGTTCTTTTAAATAGAGCCAATATAAAACCATGATGTTTTTCCTTCCTAAATTTAACACATATTTATTGAGCATCTGTTGCGTATGAGGTAATGAGAAGCAAAGTTGACCAGGCTCATGTCAGAAGATCTCTGTCTTCCTTCAGGTAGAAAAGAATAGTAACCTCTAGGCAGGGGTTGTGTTGACACTTTGAGGAGGTAGGGACATTTTAGAGGTAAGTGCTGTTCCAGTGTAATAAGCATTCATTAAAAAGTAGAATAAAAAGATCGCTAAGTCTCAGTTAAGTGCCAGCTTGCATTGAGGTGGTCTTGGTGATTTCTTAAATCTGTCAAACAGTACTCAGGAGTCCACGAGTGTGACCAAGTGCACATTACCCTGGGCTAAGCATTGATAAACTGGGACTGACAGATTCAGCTGGAAGAAAAAAGTGGGAGAAGACAAAAGAGAGGGGGCGTGTGACTCGAGTTTGAGCTCTTGATGTTAGAAGAGTTTATAGGTAGTGATGATTTCTCAGGAATGGTAATCAAATGGATGATTGTGATAAAGATCAAGTCCCCTGGAAATAAGTGATTTGAAGAGCTTGGAGGCTTTGGAAGGGCTGTCAATTTGAGTTTGAGGAAGTAGCATAATGTGTAAGCATTAATTCAGTTCTCAACTGGAGAGATTTTGCCCACAGGGGACATTGGCAATGTCTTCAGACATCTTTGATTCTCACAACTGGAGGTGCTGTGGGCATCTAGTGGGTAGAAGCCAGGGATGCTGCTGTCGTGTTTGAAAATGCATGGGGCAGCCCTTAAAGTGAAGGGTGGTCTGGCCCTGAAGGTCAGTAGTGCTGAGGCTGAGAAACCCTGTGTTAACTTTAAAAGAGGAGTTGTTGAGTAAGGGCAACAGAATATGGTGTCTCTCTCCTTCCACTCTACTCTGTGGAACTCTGTCTAAACAGATGTTTAGTGATCGTTTATGGAGCTCCATTTATCTGCCAGGCCCCATGCTTGGGTTTATTGCCTCCTTTTTAAAGTCTTATGTTTTAATTATAAATTAATATACAAATATATTCTTACAGATAAAAAACCTAAAAATTGAAACACATAAAAGCCAGTGGACACTTTGGCCACCAACCCTAATCTGTCTTCCTTCCTTAGAGGTATCCAGAGCTCTAAACTTGGTATATGTAGCTAAACATTGAAAGGTTACCTCCTCTTCATCTAGTTTCTCTCCCTCTTACATGCTATGCCAAGAGGTTTGCTTTTGAATATTTGTCCTAGACTGCAAGTTTCTTAAAACAGGGACCACCTGTTAGGTAGAACTTAACTATATGTGGAATACGGTTGTTAGCCAATAAGTGTTTGCTGAGTAACAAATGAAATTGATAGAAAAGCAGCAATGGGAAGCAGAAAGAATGCCAGTTGCTAGCAATGGCCTTTAGGCTTTGGAAGGCTGTGAGGTATATTTATGGGGAAAATGAATTAATGTTAGGATATAGGAGAAGTATTGAGAGAGTGAAGAAAAATGCAAAGCTATAGAGAAGTGGAAAGGGGGCTACCAAGGTGCCCAGTTGAACTGGTCGAAAGGCAGAGAAGAGAGTCATCGTTCTATCCAGGGTTTAAGAGCTTCAGGAGAGGTAGTGGGGATGGGTCTTCTAGGAGAGTTACTGCAGGTTAGCTGTCAGGAAGAACTTCAAATGTAGGACTTCTTGGAACTAGAAGGGCCCTAAAGTTCCTTTTGCAAAGTTTGTGTGATAGAAACCTTAGTAGTTTCTGTTATGTTACAGGGAAATTCTGTGCATGTATGTACACTCCTTTATGTATCTAAAGTCTCTTCATTGTTTTTCACTGAACAGAACATCTTGGAGAACATTTTGTTTCGGTTTGTACAGATCAGCTTCATTCTTTTGAAATGACCATTTAGTATTCCATAGTAAGGTTTGTTGTAGTTCTAAAATTACGATTTGTTTAAACATTTCCTATTGCTGGACATTTAGGTTGCTTCCAATCTTTTGTTACTATAAGCCATGCTGCTTATATATAATATTTTCTTGTACATATAAGTAAGTACATGAGGACAGATTCTGAGAAGTGGAGTTGTTGAATTTCTAAGGGTATGTTCATTTAAACTTTTGATAGGTATTGCCAAGCAGCCTTCAAAATTGTATACTTGTGTGTATAGTGGAGTGACTTTTTCCTATCAGCTTGGCAAACTGTATGTTACCAAACTCTGATTTTAACCAGTCCTCCGATACATGAAAACTGGTACCGTGATCTTTTGTTTTTCTGTAATAAAAAGGATTTGTTTTTTAAAAGATATCTAAAAGTCATTTGTATTTCTTTGTCATAAACTAAGGTTAGGAAGAATGGTGGGGTTTTGGTGGTGGTGGTGGTGGTGGTGGTAAGAACTTTATACAATTAAGGAAAATAACTTTTGCCATTCATGTTACAAAATTTCTTAATTTGTCACTGGTGTTTTGAGTTTGTCTATAGTATATAAGTATATGTGTTTATGTGTGTTTTGAAGCCAGATAAAAATTTTTAGTGTGATTAACTATATAAGGTATTGATTTTTAAGTTTTTGGATCTTGTTTCTTTCTGAGAGAGACCTTATCTACTGAGATTTAAAAATAACATTCTGTGCTTTCTTTTAGTACTTTAATGGGAAAAGCTGGCTTTTAGTTTCGGTTCTGTCACATAAGAGTTTTGTGACAAAACTGGTCAAATTGTATAATCTCCCAGAACCTCAGTTTCCTATGATGGAAGGGTTTGATCTGTTCATTTGCAACATTGTAAAGAATTTTTTTAAACTTCTTGTTTACTTTTGAGTGAGATTTACTCTTGTGTTGTGTGGGGATGTGGAGTTGGAGTCAGGCAAAGGGAAAGATATAAAGAGGCAGGCAGGCAGACATGGAAGGGGGATGAGCAGAAGTACAGAGGAGGATGAGAAGGAAACCAGGGCTGCCAATGAGAGACAAAGGACCTAGAGAAATAGAGGAAAAGCAAAGGAAACTGCAAGGAAGGGAGATACCTAGAACCCCAGTGGGATGCATTTTTCCTATCACAGGAGGTCTAAAACATTTTGGGCACTTGTATTCATTCACTCTCCCTTCTTCCTTCCCGCCCTTTTTCCTCTTTCTTCCTCGTACCTCTGCCTGTTTTCCTTCCTTCTTCTTCTTTTTTTTAAATAACATTGACTATAACACAGAGGTTATAAATTAGCACAGATCATAAAGTACAAAAGTTAACGCTTCCAAGTCTTACTCATGCTGCACATATATAGCATTTAAAGCCAAGTGCTTTGAACTTCTTGGACTTAGTGTCTGTTAGAATTGCTATTTTACAGATCTATTGTCTAGCAATCCCTTCCAGCTCTAAAATTCTGTCTTTAAATATAGTGTATGTATTTTAGCATTGTTAAAAGGACTATAACTTTTGCATATCCTGGTTTTAGATATTAAATGTGTAAAATTAATAATGCATTCCCATATGTTTTATATTCCATGTCTAAGAAGTTCTCCCCATAATTTGTGCCTTTAAGTAATTGAGTTTCTGTCTTTGGACATCTGTCTTCTGTGAAATGTTGCCCTGAGATGTTTAACTTCTTACCTGTCTGCTAAGTATAGGTAATTATACCCATCCAGCAATGCATAGTTAACCAAAATTCTAATATGACAAGTTCCTGCAAAGTATAGTGTTCAGTTATTTCCACCTCTTATTTTTTTTAAATCAATTCCCTCTTAGACCCCAAGTATGATTCTTTTCCCTAGTTGCTTTGGTTGGGGGAAAAGAAAAAAAGAATCTGTGATTACTACCATGCCCACATTTGAATTGAATACACTCTGACTTTTTAGCTGATGGTATCTTCTTACAAACCCCTTTCTACCTTTTTAGCTTCATGGATCCCGCCAGAGCTGGCCTAGGCCATGCTTACTTTTTGGCTTTTTCAGGTTGCCCTGGAAAACAGATGACTAGATTTATTAAAATCACGACTGGCTATCATGGCAGTGGCTGTCACCATGGGCTAGTTGGAAAGGAAGTTATCAGAAATACATGCTGAAGGAGAAGGGGATGCAGATGTAAGTGGCTTTGGCAGCTTAGCCGTGTTGCTAGTAGATGGGTTCTCACGGGGGGGCTGCAGAGGCCTCACTGTCATCTTTCAGATTTGATCAAAAGCTTTCTTCTTTTCCTCTTCTGGAGGATGGTTTCCTTGGGAAAGAATCACTTTTGTTGTTTCGTTTTGTGCATTTTAGATCCAGTCTTCCGTCTCATCCTTGCACTCATTTAATATATGGTGAAAGCTAATCAAGAGGTGGTGGTTTGAGGTTCTGCTCTTATGAGGTAGTGTGGGCAGGAAGATCCCGGGGTGCTCTGTCAAGGGTGTCAATTCAGTTGGGTAGGTGCTGTATAAACTCAGCCAAAATTAAATAACAGTTGAAGTTGATGGTGTCACATATGCTAATTTATTGGTTAGAAAGTCTATATTTGTTACAAAATTGTATCACAATTGTCTTTCTGGATTTGCTGTATGCTTGAAAAGACAAAACATAAAGGAGAATAAGAGGGGGTCCAAAATATAAGCTATGGCAGCTGAAGAAGTTTTTATGACTTTTACATTTTTTAAACAAAAGTTGTCATACTAATTATTTTAATCTTAAACCTGGGAGGCCAGGAAAAGCTTCCCTTGGTCCTGGAAGCTGACTCAGACTTCCCTCTGTGCTCCTTCCCCATCTCACTTCCTTCCACGATTTATAGGTTCGCTAATGGCTGGCTTCAGCAATTAGTTGCAAGAGGTCCTGTGTATGATGTAATATCATAAATACTTAAAAAAATATTAGTGGAAGAAATAACTAAAGTCCTGTAGTGAAAAACAGCACTCAGGAGGAGAAGGTATAGAGACGCTTTAAGTCTTTGTAGCTTACTTTAGAAACAGCATCACTGCTGGCAGGTGGGCAGCAGGGAGAGCTGAAGGAGCTTTTCATTGGTTTTTAAAACCTCTGGAGCTGCCTTCTGAAGGTTGCAGCTCTTCTATACTCATGGATGATCTGCCTGGTGAATTAGGAGGATATGTACTACTTCTACCATGTGAATGTCTAAAGTGACTAAAGAATCCAAGACTGACCACCCTGGAGTGTGTGTTGGTAAAAAAAAAAAACAAAAAACCACGAACTGTGGACGTGGGGCTTTTGAAGGATGGCTGGGGGTTCAGAGACCCAGTTGAGGAGGGTGCTCACGAGCTGCCTGGGTCTCATGACCAGAGCCCATTACTGATTGTTTAAATGTGTCAGATGCCAGTGAATCCCTCTTGTTCCCTTAGCCATGAGATTCTAAGAAGTTCTGGTTTAGGAACGGTACCTGTTGGTACACTGCCCATTTTAGGACAGTTTCTGGACCAGGGGTCAGCTGCCTTTTCTTCAAGGACTAATGTGTGAAGATCTGCATCCTTTTGGCTAGTAGGAAAGTGGATTAGAGGTTTAGAGGTTTGTTGCCTTCTGGTTATGCAGAGAAACACTCTGCTTCTGGCACTTTTTCATTTTCCCCTAATCAACAGTGTTTATAACATCATTATCATGTAAGGAGAGTGGAACTCCTCTTTCCCTGGGGCTATTTCTCTGACAGATTTCAGCAGTCTCTTACTTCCTGGTGAATTTTTTTTTTTTTTTTTTTTTAAAGAGTTTCGTTCCAGTCGACAGTGTTTTGCCTTTACAGCTACCCACCTGATGGTTCTTGAACCTGAGCTTCCTTTGTGGCTCAGCAGGTAAAGAATCTGCCCGCAATGTGGGAGACCTGGATTCCATCCCTGGGTTGGGAGGATCCCCTGGAGAAGGGATAGCTACCCAATCCAGTGTTCTGGCCTGGAGAATTCCATGGACTGTATAGTGCATGGGGTCGCAAAGAGTCGGACACAACTGAGTGACTTTCACTCATTTCACTTCACCTGATGGGTTCTTGGTTACCCTGTCCTGTGGGAGACACGCGGTGGAGGTGGTGTCCCACACTGGATCATTGTCTCAGGGTGGTGAGCCTGTTGTCATTTCCTTCATTAGGAGAAGAATCTTAAGTAAGCAGGGAGAAGAAACTTTTTGTTTGGGAGAGAAAATAAAACCCAGCTTTTCTGAGGCGAGAATGGGGTCGTGTGTGATAAACTATGAATTCATCCTCTTTTTCCTCCTTCCCGCCCAGTTGCAGTTAATCTCACAGCAGCTGTTTCCAGCTGTCCGCTGGATTTTGCCCAGGCCACTTGGAATGGCTGCGGTGACTCACACAACTGGGCTTTTTTCCACAGTGGTCTGAATCTAGCTTCTCAAGAAGGAGGAGCGGGAGGAGGAAGAGGGTGACTCTGGTTGCACTGGAGCAGATCTTCTTGTTGAGATTACTGTCTCCTGAACGCTCTGGGTTTGATCTGTCCTCCTTTCAAGCAGTGATCCTAGAAGCTAACACTGCTGGTGGAGGGGAGGCAAATGTGTGAGCTGGAGAAAGGGTTTTTGGAGAAAGCCAAATGTTCTTCTACTTTGCTCCTGCCCGCCCCTTTCAGACTTTTCATTTCAGAGCAAACTGCATCTTTCCTTTTCAGTTGGATCTAGGATTGTGTATGTAGTGGGAGGGTAAATGAATGATGAGGGAAACAGCAATCAAAAATCGTGGTGACGTGCTCTGTACTCACCCTGCTTCTTGGTGTTGATGTTTTGTCGGTGGAATTATTTTCTTTTCAGTTTTTCAGGGTGGTCCTTCCTTTTCTTAACAGTCCCCTCCCTTTCCTTCTGTGAAGGCCGCTTCTTCCTAGCTGGGAGCCTGTGTAAATGAGGAATCTCAGTAGGGAGAGAGAAAAAATAATCCTTTAGGTATTTAAAAAAATTCTTACTTTTACCTCTGATTTCCACAATCATGTTCCTGAAGGGGCAACAAGCTGTAGAAGAAACCCTAGACCTGCTCTTTTTTTAAGATTTTATTTACTTTTATAATTTATTTATTTTTGGCCCTGCTGGGCTTCGTTGCTGTGCAGGCTTTTCTCTGGTTTCAGCAGGTGGGGGCCGCTGTCTACTGGCAGTGCGTGGGCTTCTTGTGGAGCGTATGGGCTCTAGGGCGCACACACTCAGTACTCGCAGCATCCAGGCTCTAGAGCACAGGCTCAGGAGTTGCAATCCACAGGCTTGGTTGCTTAGTGGCCTGTGGGGTTTTCCTCGGTCAGGGATCAAACCCGTGTCTCCTGCATTGGCAGGCAGATTCTTTACCAGTGAGCCACCGTGGAGGCCTCCTGTTCTGTCTTACACAATAGCCACTTGTGGCTGTCAAGGACTTGAAATGTGACTTGACCGAAGTGACACTGGAAGTATAAAATATACCCTAGGTTTTAAAGACTCAGTCCAAAAAAAATTCATTGAATTTTTAAAATACTGACTATATTTTATACTGACATGTTGAAATTTCGATGTTAGTATTTTGAATGTTAGTTTCAGTAAAGTATATTGTTAAAATTATTCTCATCTATTTCCTTTTAAGTGTGGCTACTAGAAAGTTTTAAATTACATAAATGGCCCATATTTCTGGCTCTAGATTTCAGGCTTGAAGACAAGAGGAAGTTGCTGGAGTACAGGTGTGCTTCTCTTTGGTGGTGTCTGTTTCCAGAACCTTGGAGGGACTTTAATGATAGTTTGGGATTCACAACCTAGTGTGCTACAGTTATTTTTCCCTGCATGCGTAACCAATTACCTCATACTTACTGACTTAACACAACAAATGTTTATTATCTCACAGTTTCTGTGGGTGAGAAATTTGGGAGCAACTTAGCTGTGTGGTTCTGGCTCAGAATTTCTCGTGAGGTTTAGTCAAGCTGTTGGCTGGGCTGCTGCCATCATCTGAAGTTTGGACTGGGGCTGGAGGAGCCACTTCTGAGATGGCTCATTTCATGGCTGTTGACGTGTTGTCAGTTCCTCACTGGCTGTTGGCAGGAGGCATGGGTCCCCCTCCCTCTCCTGCCCCAACATGACTGTCTCTTTGGCTCTTTGAGCATCTTCCTTGCATGACAGAACTTTCTTGGAGGGATCAAGTGAGAGAGCAGGTGAAGAGAGAGAGAGCAGGTGAAGAAGCGCAGTTCTGTGATCTCGTTCCTGAGGTGCACACTGTTATTTCTGCTTTACTTATCTGTCAGAAGCAAGTGTCCAAATCTAGTTCCTCCCAAGGGGAGGAGAATTATTCTCCACCTCTTAAAGGGAATAGGGTCAAAGAATTTGTGGTTACATTTTGGAACCACTCCACTTACCTGTTTTTCTTTTGTTTTCCCCTCTTGGCATACCCATATTTCACTGACTGCCTCTGGTGATGGTCAGAGTCCAGTGGTTGAAGTCCATTTTACCCTCAACTACTACTTAACAGTATAATTTGGGACAATTCTATTCATTTTGAAAATTCAGATTCTGACCTAATAATCAAATTGGGCTCTTCAGGGATCAGGAGCAAAGATGAGTTTAGCTTTGCCTGGACTTTGAGCACTGGTATGTACCTGTGTTTGTGTGTGCAATTTTGAGTAGTGGAATAAGCTGTTTGGGTGTTACTTGGTGAATGCCTTGTGTACTTGTATATCACATTCCTCTTAGGTGAGATTCAGAGCACTTAAGAACCATTCCATAACTCATTCTACCTCTGAGAGGTCTGAACAGAAGGCAGGGTACCATTCTGTTTTTTATTCCGCAAGTAGGGAAATTGAGGTGAGTTCATTTACCTTTGAGATGGAATGAAAGTGTTGAGAGGGGCGTAGAGGTACGGTGATCCATTAGACATAATCAGTGAAGATCGATTTTTGTCTGCTCTGGGTCAAAACGGAGCTTTAGTACTTGGAAACTAAGTATGCTAGTGGAAAATGGTTGGATTAGTAGAGGGTTCAAGATTTAGGAGAGCAAGTATTCATTTCAGTCCACTTAACTTCATTTTCTTCTAGTATCTTAGTATGATTTACTCAGGTATTTCCTAAGGAATTTAACGTTATCTCTCAAGTTTGGGAAGTCTGGAAGCTTAGATGAATGGGCTGTTAGAGAGTTTATTGCTTTGGAGAGAGAATTAAAAATCTGTTGCATCTAACTATCTTTTAAACCTTTGTTATCCTTATCATGATCTTGGTACTTAAGTAGTTTTAAATTGTTGCTTTCCCTTTTTTTTTTTTTTTTTGGTGACTATCTCTTGTCTCTCTGTGTGCTGTGCTTAGTTGCTCAGTCATGTCTGACTCTTTGAGACCCCATGAAGTGCAGCCTGCCAGGCTTCTCTGTCCATGGAGATTCTCCAAGCAAGAATACTGGAGTGGGTTGCCATGCCCTCCTCCAGGGGATCTTCCCAACTCAGATTTCAAACCAGGGTCTCCTGCATTGCAGGCAGATTCTTTACCATCTGAGCCACCAGGGAAGCCTCTTGTCTCTCTACTAGACTTAATTTTCTTGAGGTTCAGGCCTTTTAATTCTTTATATTCTCCGTACTAGTAACTGTATTTTGAGTTGTGTATTCGAGAGGCTCTGTGAAGTGAAGGTCACTCAGTCGTGTCCGACTCTTTCCGACCCCATGACTATACAGTCCATGGAATTCTCCAGGCCAGAATACTGAAGTGGGTAGCCTTTCCCTTCTCCAGGAGATCTTCACAACCCAGGGATTGAACCCAGGTCTCCCACATTGCAAGCTTTGTACTTAGATATATTGTCAGCATCCACTGGTGTGGTGAGAGTCAGGCATAGAGCTCATGGGTAAGAATTTGGGGTTTAGCATCCTATTGGCTCCACTGCTTAATACATTTATAACCTTGGGCAAGTTTCTTAATTTCTTTGAGGCTTGGTTCCTTCATCTGTAAAATGTTAATGATAGTTTCCACCTCATATAGGGTTGTGAAAACTAATGAGATACTGCAAGTAAAGCACTTAGCACAGGAGCAGTTACATATGTTAGATTTGTGAAAAAATTAATCATTAGCTTATTCATTTATTTAATTAGAGGCATCAAAATTCTTGAATCTCAAGCCTCTCATAAAATTTATTTGACATTATTTATTGGAAGCAGCAGAAGCCTGATTCTTGTGCCTGTCCTTGTCAGCCCACATGGGTCCAGGTCATAACTGACTCCACTCAGAGAATTTTCTTGTCTGCTGTGGTAAAATAGATATTCCAGGCCAGGTTCTTCCTTGCAGAGCCTGAGGCCACCCGCCTTGTCCCAGCCATCAGAGGCTGCCGGTAGGTCACGTGGGATTCACAGAGCCTGCCTTTGGCCTACAGCTTAGCCTCTGAGTCACTGAAACCTGGCTAATGCTGACTCCTTTCAAAAAGCCCAAGCCCTCTGCGCCCTCCAGTTTTCTATTAAGGAATTGTTGGGACTCTTTTGTTTTTAGTTTTTTTTAGAAGTCTTGCAGCAGCCAAACAGATCATTCCTCTCAACTCTGCACTCCTTGGTCAGCATCCAGAATGTAAGCAACGATGGCCATCTGTGTATCCCTGTGATCTCAGGCCTGACTTGATGGTTTTTCTCTCCTGACCTGACCTTCCAGTGACTTCTTCCCTCATCGACTATGCCATTTTCTCTGTTGCATAGTAAACAGATTTCTTCACCCTCAGCCTTTTAACTGCATGTTATTTCTACCCCTTTCTCTTGACTTCACGTGGTTTCTTTCCAAGGACCTGGCATGTCCCTCTTGTCCCCCTGCAGTGGGGAGGTCAGAATCCTGTCCCCTCTCTTCCATCTCCAGGGCTCCTATCGAATCGTCTACCTTTCAGTGAAATTCCCTGCTCCGTTCAATTACTCTAGTAATCTGGCTAGTAATCTGCCCTCTTCCCTTACTAGGTACTGTGGCTTATTGATTACCTTGCCTTTTTTGAAAAACAGAAGAAAACTACCTTGGCCCTTGGATCTCGGTACCTTGGCCCTACCTCAAGTAATGCCATTGTCTTCAGAGAGTGCCCGGATGGACCCAGCACCTTAGCCAGTCCCAGTCTCTCGGTTCTTTAATTGATCAGCTCCCCCGCCGTGAGTTGCCCTTTTACCACCTATTCTGAGGACACGCTTTGAGTCCTGTCAGTCTGGAACTGCTTCATTTCTGAAAATTTAGATGGGCATCTTATTTTCTCATGAAGACTCTTCCAGTTCTCTCTTTCATTTACTCCCACCGCATCTTTTCCCAAAATGTCACTGAGAAATGTACAGCCTTGGTCTTCTCTGCTCTCACTCTGTCTTTTGACTCCTTTGTCTTTGCTTCCTTCCCTATCTTGTTTGGACTTCAGGGTTCTTTGCTTAAACAGCTCTTTGGCCGGTATCCTCTCTTTGTTTCATTTGGTTTTCACTACCTAGCAAACCCCTGGCCTAGATCGATATAGATGTCTGCCTTCGTGATATCCAACCTTTCCTGGACGCTTGATTCTTGTCTGGTAGTCTTTCTGTTTTTGAGTGACCTCTCTTGGGAACTTGACACAATGGCTGTTTCAGATGTTCCTCATTATCCTACATTCACTGTCTTTTCATTTACAGAAAGAAATCTTGCCTCTTAATTTATAGAGGAAATTGTTGTTTAGTTGCTAAGTCACATCTGACTCTTTTGCAAGCCCTTGGACTGTTTGTAGCCCACCAGGCGCTTCTGTCCATGGGATTGTCCTGGCAAGAATACTGGAATGGGTTTCCATTTCCTCCTCTAGGGGATCTTCCCGACCCAGGGACTAAACCTGCATCTCCTACACTGCAGGTGGATAGAATAAAAGCTATGAAATTGGAAATTTTTAAACTTCCTGCCCCTAAACCTACAAATTTCATCTGTTATAGTGAAAGATGTATCTTTCTTTTTATGGTGAATCCTACTTGAATCTCTTTTGTAGACTTTAAATTCTGCTCTTCTGTATCTTTTCTCATCAAGTTTATGCATGCTTATCTCATTAAAAATAAATAAGATCTACCATATTTAGTCCTTCAGTCTCCTTCACTTTCCATCTCCTTTTCATTCTTCTCTCTTCTGCAAACCAACTTCTTGAAATAATTGTCTGTACTTTTTGAACCCATTGTAGTCAGGTTTCTTCCTCAACCACGATATTGAAACTCTTTCCCCCAGTGTCACCAGTAACTCCCCTGTGGCTAAATCCAGTGACTGTCTTTTTCTATATTGTGTGTCCCTGAAATACCTCTTCCCCCAAGCTTCTCTGGCACCTTCCTTAAAAAATGTTTCTCTCTCTGCCAGTCCTCTTAATCTCTTCCTCAACCTGCCATTTAAAACTTGCTGTTATTTAGGTTTCTCTAAAAAGCAGAGGCATTACTTTACCAACAAAGGTCCGTCTAGTCAGTCTATGGTTTTTCCAGTGGTCATGTATGGATATGAGAGTTGGACTGTGAAGAAGGCTGAGCGCCGAAGAATTGATGCTTTTGAAGTGTGGTGTTGGAAAAGACTCTTGAGAGTCCCTTGGACTGCAAGGAGATCCAACCAGTCCATTCTGAAGGAGATGAGCCCTGGGATTTCTTTGAAAGGAGTGATGCTAAGGCTGAAACTCCAGTACTTTGGCCACCTCATGCGAAGAGTTGACTCACTGGAAAAGATTCTGATGCTGGGAGGGATTGTGGGCAGGAGGAGAAGGGGATGACAGAGGATGAGATGGCTGGATGGCATTACCAACTTGATGGACATGAGTTTGGGTAAACTCCAGGAGTTGGTGATGGACAGGGAGGCCTGGCGTGCTGCAATTCATGGGGTCGCAAAGAGTCAGACATAGCTGAGCGACTGAACTGAACTGAGGCTTTCTTCTGTCTGTATTATACATGTTCTCTTGGGGCCTGGGTCTCCATTGCTAAGGCTTTATTGATCATCTCTATGCTGACAGCCTCCACATGGCCAGCATCTCCTCTCTGCACTTCAGATGTCTGTCTCCGGACGCTTAGCTGCATCTGCGCATGGATGCCCCATGGTTCCTTCAGAGCCAGCATGTCTAAAACTGACCTCTCCTCATCTGCTCTTTCTACAGAACTCTGCCCTGGTGTAAGTCAGTGACTGGTGTCACCATTTCCACAGTGGTCTTTCTGCCTTTAGTTTTGTCTTTCGTGTCCCCGTCACTGCATTCCAGGGATCTTTCTGAGAGTGATCCTTCTACAACAGCTGTCATCACATTGTTGCCTCTAGCCCTATTAAATGACACTGGTGATCCGGCTCCTACTTCATCTCCCAAATCCTCAACCTGCTCATACATAGACCATTCACCTCTGCTTGAAGGTATCGCTCTAAGTTTCTCTTCCACCTGTACTCGCCTACCTTCATCTCTGAGGTCTTGGTTTAGAGGTCAATTTTCTTTGGAAACCTTTTTTCAAATGTCTTAAATGGGGCAGGAACTCTCCTGACTGCTGTCATAGTAGCTTGTACTTTTCCCTTTCTAGCTTTTATCTCACTGTGTTATAAATGCCCATCTACTTTGATCTGGTACCAATAGGTTCCTTGAGGGTAAGGACTATGCTTTGGTCTTTTTTCCTTTTTAAATTATCGTCTTCTAGCACAACACCTGCTATGTAGTAGGGCCAATGTTTATTGGATGGTTAATGGTAGGATAGATGATAGGATTTCAGAACTCAAAGAACCCTGTCTGTATAGAAAACATGTCCTGGATTTTCAGGGTGAATGCTCACTGTGTGGCATTTGGTTCTTTTGCTGGAGATAATGATTTCAAGCTAAGTTGTATTCAGAAGCCAAACCTCCTCTTAATGCGTTACCTTTGGTTCCACTAGTTAAGTAAGCCTAAGTGGTTAGTTTCCACATTTAAGTAGACCCGTGTTTCTCAGTCCTCGCTGCCCACTAGCATCTTCTGGGGTGCTGTGCTTAGTTGCTCAGTCGTGTCCGACTCTTTACAACCCCATGGAATGTAGCCTGCCAGGCTTCTTGTTCATGGGCATTCTCCAGGCAAGAATTCCAGGCAGTGAATTCTCCAGAATTTCATTTTGAAATCAGGGGCACTTTTCTGTCTGCGACCCTGGGGAACTTCCCTTGTGATCCCTCGGATTGTGATCTGTAACGTAGGATGTGAGCAGAAGGTTTCTATCCAGTGTAGTCGCCGTGTCCTCTGATAGGGTCTGTGGTCTGAGTCACCGCTGTTTATATCACACACCTCTTTATGACAGACTCACAGACTAATTCCCTGGGATTGACCTGATGTAAACAGGAAAATTTGGTTATTAGCACCAGAAGGAACACAGTGTTATTTAATTACCCCCTTAAAAAAAAATACTGTTTCATCTTTGCTTTTAGGGCTGGATCGTCTCTTTTTCAGACATTTGATTTTTAGAGAAGTAGTTGCTTTTGGTAACTTGGAGGAGTCAGGTTAATTTTTTAAATGGTTTTTTAAAGTGTGAGCTCATTCTTGAGTGCGCTTATCTCTGGTAGTAATTGCTTAATAAAATCTGTTTCCTGCTACTCAACTACTATAATATTTAAGATCCATTTCTTGCATAGAACCTGTGTATCTTAACACGCAGCCTTAGAAGGATTTGAGGAACCTCACATATTTGTCTTCTTCCCTTGATTTCTATACCAGCACGATGTTGGTACTGTGGTGTTCAGAATGTAATACATTCTTGTTGTGTTGTTCACCAGTGCAAGGCTGAAAGAATTAACTTGCCTCAGTGAGTATTGTAGATCTGAGGGATTTAAATGTTGAGTGATTACAAATATTTCATCCTTGTCATTAAAAACAAACAAAAAAGGAAGATAAAACACCAAACCTGTCATAGAGACACATGAAAACAAGTTGGGCTGTTTTCGTTTTTATTCCCTGGGTCATTTCTGTAGCAACTTTTTTTTTTTTTTTTTAATCTACAGTGCAAAGTCCTGGTTTCCAACAGATTTTGTGATGACTGATTGATACTCAGGATAGTTCTGTATCTGTTTTCAGAATAGCTTGTGTCTAAAAATACTGTGGAACTTAGGTTAAGCAACTGATGAGCAGTTCATAAACCGGTTATCATTGGTAATTTAAAGGTAGTTAACATTGGGAACTTTCTTCATCCTTGGAAGCAGGACAGTAGGGGTAAGGAAAAGTGAAAGTTGCTCTGTTGTGTCTGACTCTTTGCTACCCCATGGACTATACAGTTTGTGGAATTCTCCAGGCCAGAATACTGGAGTGGGTAGCCTTTCCCTTCGCCAGGGTATCTTCCCAACTCAGGGATCAAAAACCCAGGTCTCTCGTATTACAGGCATATTCTTTAACATCAGAGCCACAAGGAAGGTGTCTGGATATACTGTCAGCCATTCAGCCATATTGTATGTACTGGCCAGTATTTTTTCCTTTGCCTTCCCCATTATCTTATTTCCTTTGGCTTTCTCTTCTAATGGAGGCCTCCTTGAAGAGGGTGGGCATGAATAAAATATGCATGTTCTTTTTCCTTTGCTAATGGCAGTGTGAAAACATTGTTCACTTTCAAGTGTGGTCTTTTGTGATGAATTGGGCAAAGAAAGAGAACGTGACTCATTGTGGGTGCCAGTCAGTCGTGTCTTCCCTCTCCCACCTCTGAGCCAGCACGGTTGGCTTTCCATTCAGACCGAAGCTCATGCTGCTTGCAGATGAGGGAGCCCAGCCTGAGAGCTGTGGGCCTCAGCTTGGGCCTGACAGCACTTGGTTAAGTGAATCAGGGAGACTGAATTATTCATTCTCCCTCCTCATCCTGCTGTTCGTATCAAATTCCTGCTGCGTCTTTGGGGCATCTTGCCAGTCTTCAGCATAATTGATTTCCTTGCTTTGTGGGGTGTATGTGTCTGTGTGTGTGCACATGAGTTGTGCCTCTTTAGGCACTCCTGACTGCTTGGGATAGGAATATTTATTAAGCACGTGCATAGCTCTTATAACCTAAAGGAAGGCTGGAGTCAGTCTTTTTATTGTCCAGGATGCAAAATTTTCTTTCCAAGTAATGAGGATTTACTGACTGATGAATTATGAAGAAGGCTTTTCTATGATCTAAGTAGAACACAAGTAGAAACGTGTGTTCTTTTCTCTTTTTGTCCTCTAATCCTGTTGTGTCTTCTTTAGTGTTTTTCTGCAAGGACGTATTTCATTCTAGAGCTATGGACTGTTAGAACTAGGAAGGACTCAGAGGCTATCTAGTATAGAGGTTGCAAACCGTAAGTCTATGGTCTGGCCCTTCCGCAAGGGGTTTTGTTTGCCTATCACAGTATTTTAAAGACATTTGGATGTAATATTTAAACACTGGCAGAGCTCACATGAAATACAGATTTCTGGCTTCTCTCTGCCATACTGACCCTGGGGTCCTGTGAGGGCCACTCTGTTGGAGCTTTAGAAACAACTAGCCCCACCACTCCAGGGCTCTCCCTGCATGCTTCTCTTTTCTGTTTCTTCTGGGGAGTGTTACAGCCCCAGTCTAATCCAGTCTACTTATTTTATACAAGGGAGGAAGGGCCTTGCCCCAAATCTTGTAGGTAGTGGGATAAACTTAGGTGAGGGTTCATGTCTCTTAACTCTTAGTTGATTATGAAACTTTTTTTTTTAACTTCTACCTTTTTCCTTACCCTGTGTTTTTTATTCATTCAAGATATTCCTTGTGTATGTACTAAGAGTGCATGCTGGGAGTGTGGAATATGGTAAAGCCCCTTGTTCTTGATGTGGTCTTGAGATACAGTGAGTCTGCCTTTGGGGAAAGTTACCACCCATCATTACTCTATGATGGTATGTTATTTTATTTTCTTCATATCACTTAACCACCATCTGGATTTATTTTAATTTGTCTCCTTGTTTACTCTCTGGCTTTCCAAGTAGAATATAAGCACTGTGAGACTAGTGACTATGTCTTGTTCAACATTGTATCTCCAGAGCCTAGAAAAACACCTGCCACTTAGTAGATTCTCAGTATTTGTTGAATGAATGAGTAAAGGAGGCATTTGAACTGGACTTTGAAGAATGAATAGGAGTTTTTCAAGCAGATAGAGATTGATATGTGCCAAAGCATGGAGACATGAAAATACATGAGGTATCTTGTGCTTCTTTGCGGTTGGCCACAGAAGGCTGTTTTTCATACCAAAAGACCATTTGGATTTGAAGGACCTTGAATTCTTGGTAAAAGATCAGAAACTAAATGTGTTTCTGAATCAGAAAACTCCAGTACAGCTTTTTCCCCTGTGTAGTCTTTTAGCAGGATCTGGCCATTCATCATCATTAGTGATTTATAGGGCTTTGCCAACATATTTACCAAAGCATTTTTATTATCAGACAGATGTGAATCCAGGGCATGATTCTAAGGTACCTTTTGTCTAGCAGCGCATGTGCCAGGCACAGGACAGTCTAACATTTTGCAAGTCTAGGACAGTCAGCAGTAGTTATTTTTGGAGTATGTAATGGACCAGGCAGTGAATTTCTGAGGGTGCAGGGCAGAAGTTCTCAGTGTTAGCTAGCTGTGCATTAGAATCACCTAGGGAGCTTATTTAAAGGCCATACCCAACCCAGACCATGGGGTCTTAAAGAATGGGACATGACTGAGCTGTCTGGACTGAACTGAAACCCAGACCAATGAGATCAGGGACTCTGAGGGAGGGACCCAGGAATCAGTAGTTTTATGAAAACTTCCCCACGTGACTTCGGTATGCAGTCAGAGTTGAGAACCTTTGGCTTAGGGGGCCTGACATGGGAGGTGAGGCAGGTTGTGGTTTGCTGAAAACATGAGGAGGAATCCCAAAGAGGATAGTCATTAAGGAGATTAAGAGGGCAATTGAAGAGAATTAAAAGTATCCGAGTGGAAGATATTTTAGGAAATCGGTTTAGAAATGTATATGCTTTTTAGAATAGTTGGAACGTAAAGAGGTTGGAAATCTTACGAATGGTGTCAGAGATGAAGGGAGTGTACCTAGGGTGGTTGGGGAAGGAGAGAGCCTGAATTCCATAGAGTCTGCTGTGTGTGTAAACCATCATCCACAGAGCCTAGCTTTCTAGTCACAGATGATGAGAACACAGTGTGCTTGAAGTCAAACGTCATGGGGTCATAGTCCTGTGACTAATTAGTCTTGTTTGTTTGGTTCATTTCACCAGCCATGTATCAAGCCCTGAGCACTGTGTCCCCTGGAGATGAATTAGATACAACTCTTATGGAGAAGGCAATGGCAAGCCACTCCAGTACTCTTGCCTAGAAAATCCCATGGATGGAGGAGCCTGGTGGGCTACAGTCCATGGGGTCGCCAGGAGTCGTTCGCGACTAAGCGACTTCACTTTCACTTTTCACTTTCACGCAATGGAGAAGGAAATGGCAGCCCACTCCAGTGTTCTTGCCTGGAGAATCCCAGGGACGGCAGAGCCTGGTGGGCTGCTGTCTGTGGGGTCTCACAGAGTCGGACACGACTGAAGTGACTTAGTAGCAGTAGCAGCAGCTTGCCTTTTAGGATCTGACATTACAGGGAATTCCTTTGTGTAACTGTAGTTCAGCAGTTCTTAACTTCTCTGAGCCTTTCTCCCTCTGTGAAAAGGGAGGCTATGATGAGATTGTTTCTGAGGTGGCTTTCGTCTCAGATATCTCATTACAATTATTCCAAGTAAAATCTAGTAAAAATTGACACCTCTCTAAGGTAATTACTGTAATTTTTGTTTGGTAGGAAAAAAAAAAATCCAAGAAAAGTATGGCCACAGGGTTTAAACTGAAACAATTTCGGGACCTTATTAGATCCTTTCCCCGTCTTAGCTCTCTAGCAGGTTCTGTTTGATTTTGACAAGTAGAATGGGTAAGGAATACTGGAGAGCAGATGTCCCTGGGGAAGGAGGTGGCTGATGGGTTAGAGAAAAAGAAGAGTCTGGTTAAACCCTGCAGTCATGGAGCTGCAGGCAGATTGGGAATGTGCTGCCAGAGCCTGGTTTTGAGATCGTCCATCGTTTCCAGCACTTTGTTGAATTGCTGAGTACATTCATCACCCAGATGAAGTCTGCTATAATTGGGAACAGATTGCTTATCTTGCCAGCAGCCCTCAAGGAGAGCTTAGGAGAACTGGGGAGATGTATCTTTCTGGAGATTCTTGGGTATTGCAGTACAGGCATTGTTTTCTTTGGTAGGTTGTAGGAGGAAGGGAGAGTGGGGAAGGTAAGAGGAAGCAGTGGGCAAAAAGTACCTCCCCACCCACCCTTCCAAAGAACCCTGAAAAGCTGTGTGTGCTGGGAACTGGGGCAGAGTGGTAGGGCTGTGGTCGTTGTTTGTAGGCTACACTCTCTTATTGCTGTTTTGATTTGAGGGACACACTAATAATTATGGTTAGTTAGGGTTTTTCTTTCTTTCTTTCTTTAAATGATACTCTTTGTGGCATCTTTTGTTCTAGAGCACTCTATTAAACACAATGAAAGGCTGATTTTTTTTTATGTAAATTTTGCACTCAACATATCGGTCCAGTGTAGAGACCATAACATGCTATCTGTTCAGATATCCTGGATCCTCAGACCTCAGATTACTGTTGAACCATTTCCTTTTCCACTGCCCACTTCCCGTTTCCTTCTGCAGTCCTTGTATGTACCCCGTGAACCTAATTCAGCCCCTGAACAGCCAGCACTGTGCTTGCTAGCTGTTGCCCACGTGCAGGGAGGCAAATTGAAGCACAGCCCCTGTCCTTGGGAGCTCCTGCTGTTATGGGGAGACTGATCCCAGGGAGACCTGTAATGTGCTTAGTGCAGAGAGGTGAGGAGGTGTGGGTGTAGAGGAGAGGGTACCCAGCCTAACTGGGATGGGAGAGTGTCAGAGAATGGGACCTGGGGGCTGTCATGGGAGCTATGAGTCTCTGTGTTTTAGACAGTTCTAGAAGAAATAGGGAAATCCTGCTTTAATGGGTAGAATGCAGGGTAGGGAGGTAGGTCTGTTACTTCTTGGGCTTTTGTGTTCAGAAGTGCAGCAGCTTACTTTGCTTCCCGCTCCTGGCAGCAATCTCTCTTCCTGTGGAATTATGTGGGATGGAGAAGAATGGCAAGGAATTGGCCCACCTGCATGGGGGGAGAGGAGGCATGAGGGGTGTGGGTGGTTGAGAGCTTTTGGCGTGACTGGCTCTAAGTACAGATGGCTATTTGTGTTAGCATTATTGTAGCTGTTATGCCTGCATTCCCTTTGCTGTGCCTTTCTACAGGGATAATTGTGGGGCCCTAACTTATATCTCTTCCTGCTGCCAGATAAAATAGATGCTGATGTGTTGTGCATTACGGAGTATACAATGAATTCTGTGTGAGCTGTCTTCTTACTGCTGCCTTAAGCTTTTGAGGTCTCTGCAGCATAAGGGGGAAAATGTTTTATTTTTTTTGTATTGAAATCTGCATTGGTGAAAACAAAAAATGAGTATTACTAGATTTTACTGAAGAAGAATTAAAGAGCCTCTTGATGAAAATGAAAGAGGAGAGTGAAAAAGTTGGCTTAAAGCTCAACATTTAGAAAACTAAGATCATGGCATCTGGTCCCATCACTTCTTGGCAAATAGATGGGGAAACAGTGGAAATAGTGCCTGACTTAATTTTCTGGGGCTCCAAAATCACTGCAGATGGTGATCACAGCCATGAAATTAAAAGACGCTTACTCCTTGGAAGGAAAGTTATGGCCAACCTAGACAGCATATTCAAAAGCAGAGACATTACTTTGTCAACAAAGGTCGTCTAGTCAAGCCTATGGTTTTTCCAGTAGTCATGTTTGGATGTGAGAGTTGGACTATAAAGAAAGCTGAGCGCCGAAGAATTGATGTTTTTGAACTGTGGTGTTGGAGAAGACTCTTGAGAGTCCCTTGGACTGTCAGGAGATCCAACCATTCCATCCTAAAGGAGATCAGTCTTGGGTGTTCATTGGAAGGACTGATATTGAAGCTGAAACTGCAGTACTTTGGCCACCTGATGTGAAGAGCTGACTCACTTGAAAAGACCCTGATGCTGGAAAGATTGAGGGTAGGAGGAGAAGGGGAAGAAAGAGGAGAGATGGTTGGATGGCATCACCGACTCAATGGACATGAGTTTGGGTAAACTCCGGGAGTTGGTGATGGACAGGGTGGCCTGGCGTACTGCGATTCATGGGGTCGCAAAGAGTCGGACACGACTGAGCCACTGAACTGAACTGAAGGATTGTCCTCTAAATGGAGCTAACATTAACTTTGATGACTGTTTGGATTTTGAAAGTGTTAAATAGCAAGGGTTGAATATCCAGGGAATAGGTGGTTTGTCTGGAAATCCAAGGAATTAGCCACGTTCTGGGTAAAACTCTCAGGGGAGTGGAAGAGAAAGAGAGGATGGGTTTTACAGTAAATCTGCCACTCGTTTGTTGTGTGACCTTGTCCAATTGACCTAAATTTTCTCAAGCCTCAGTAAACTGAAGCTAATAATAACTACCATAGAATTGTTGTGATCAAATATTTATTATGAAACTACTAAAAACCTTTCCCAGGCTTCTTTCTTTGTATTTATGTCCCAACAAGATCACTTGCTATTTCTTTTCCCTCTTTGCTTTTGTACATACTTTCTTGTATTTCTTTTTACCTGCCTTCTCAGAAAATTCTCCAGCAAATAAAACACATACATGTGCAGACCTGGCAATTTTAGTTCAGTCCACTTTTGTTCCTTGGATCTCATCTCGGTGGTGATCCCTTTTCAAGGAAGCCTTCCCTGATCCTGGTCCTATTGCAATCTAGAAGGTATTCTTTCCAGATTTTCCACAGTACTCTTTTTAAAAATTTATCTGTCCCCTGCTAAACAGTAAGTTTTCTGAGGGCAGTGACTGTCCTGTGTACTGTTGTGTAACCAGTGTGCATTTTGTGCCTCCCTCCTCCCTTTGACTAGGTGATGTGTGGTCTGAACCCAAGCTATTGTGAAACTCAGAACAATACCAAGAGGCACAGCACCTCCCTCCACCCCCCCCACCCACCCCTCTATCACCGCCCCTTCCACCCCCTCCCCCGCCCTCGCACCCCCTCCCTCACTTGATTTATAACCAGAAAAGAAAACCACTTAATTTGCACATAATTGATGGTAAAACCCACTTCCTGTGGGGGTAAATTGGGCTTTCAGAGTCAGCAAAGCAGGGATCCTCATGAACCTGATTCTTGTACTTTGGTAGAGATTCAGACTTTTGGTCTCTTTCACACACAAGAGTTGTTTTTTGCTCTTGAGTAGAAAACCACTGGAAAGCAAGGGTATGACTTGGCAGTAATCCTTTCCAACCAAGCAGCTCTAATCCCACCACAGCTACTAATCATTATTAAAAGGACCCCTTTAAACAAAACACAGACTACCTCTGGGGATGATGAAAACCTAAGGGGAAGAATAGTTTTGAGACTCCTTAAATATACTTGGATGTCTGCTCCCCTTCCCCCTTTTTTTCTTTTGGGCAGTTCAGGCCTTGGAGGAGGGAGGGAGTAGAGGGAGAGAAAAAGAGTGAAAGAGAGTGAGTGAGGGAGTTTGTGTGTGTGTGTGGTCAGGTAGGGACCTCTCCCTTATGAGACCTAAGCCTACCCCATGTGGCCATGGTCTCTTTGTCCTATACATCTCAAAAGTTACCTTCCAGCCTCCAATGGGTCCTACTTTATTTGGGGTCGAGTGAGGGCCAGTTGGACAAGTAATGACAGTACCTATAAGCCTTTACTACTTCACAAGTCTGCCTGTGTCTTTTAGGCTGAATATCTTGAGGGCCAGAATGGTCTGATTCATTTCACATTCTCAGTGATCAGTACGGATGCTGGCATGTCCCTCAGTAAACAGTGGTTACCTGTTTGTGGAATGAGGCAGCATGGTGTGGTAGAAGATTGAAGGCTTTAGAGTTTGTGGACCTTGGTTAGGATGGGTCCAGCACTTGTTAGCTGGAGGACCTTGGACCAGGTTTTAACCTTCTGAGCTTTAAGATCAGCTTTTGTTGCGAAGATAAAAATTATTGCACCCTACACAATTCCAGGCAGTAGGTGGCTATTATTTTTCCTCTAATAGTTTATTTGGAAATAATTTCACCATTAGAAAAAAGTTTACAAAACAAAAACGAAAAAATCCAATATTCCTTTTACTCCGATTCCCCAGTTGTTAGTAATTTATTGCTTTTGGTTCATTGGCCACTCTTCCTATATGGGTGTGTATGTGTACATATACCCTTTATCATTATTCCTTCTCTGAACTTTTTTGAACCAAACACTTCAATGTGTATTCCTCCAAATAGGACTTTCTTACATGACCAGTATATAACTCTCCAAATCAGGAAGTCACTATTGATATGTTACATCCATCCATGGCCCCATTAACATTTTGCCAGTTGTCCCTATCATGTCTCCTTTTCCTTTTTGGTCCAGGATCCTCTCTAGGAATGTGTGTTACATTTAGTATCTCCTCAGTCTTTCAGTCTGGAACAGTTCTTTAGCCCTTGCCTTTCTTTCATGCCCTTGACATTCTTGGCGTGTCTAGGCCTGTCTCTGTCTGGTTCTCCATGACAGCAGTTCATGTCACTTCCGGCAGGAATGGCACAGAGACAGGCTGTGCTCTCCCCAGAGCGTCAGACCTGGAGGCAGGCTGTGTATGCCCGTCCTGCCACCGGTGATGTTCGCCTTGATCTCCTGATTTATTTGGTGTTTGCCAGGTTTCTCCACACTGAGTTCACCAGTTTTTCTCTTACAGTTAGTGATTATTATCTGTGGCAAGATACTTTGAGGTTACACCACTGCCTGTTCCTCATCAGAGCGCTGTCTGACATCCTGAACCAGCCACTTCTGTAGTGGTTGCCAAATTGTGATTCTCTATCAGTCTGTCTGTATTTATCAGTTGCCACTGTACTATAAAGAAGAATTTTCCTTTATTTGTTTATTTCTGTCAGTATGAACTCATGGATTCCTACTGTGTTCTATGGTTTGAAATCCATTTCTGTAATTGTTCTTAATCTTTAGGCTGTTCCCAGTTTGGCCAGTGGGACCCATTTTATACTGGCTTCTTCAGTGTCCCTTGACGTTCTGGCACAAGAAGATTTTCCAGACTTATCTTATTCTTTTCCTGCCCTAGCCCTGGAGTCAGCCATTTCCAAGGAGGCTCGGTTCTTTTAAGTGGATGAGAGAGATTAGAAACCATAGTCTGGGTGCTACTGGGGTGGCATTGCCTCTTGGCTCTCTGAGCAGACAGAGCTAGAAAATATATGTAAGTAAATATGTACACACACACACACCATACATGTCCATCTGTAATTATTTCTAGATTTCTCTGTATATATATGTAGTGTGTGCAAATGTATGATGTTTATAGGTATGTGTATCTTGCCTGGCAAATCCTATGGATGGAGGAGTCTGGTAGGCTGCAGTCCATGGGGTCGCTGAGAGTTGGACACGACTGAGCGACTTTCCTTTAACTTTTCACTTTCATGCATTGGAGAAGGAAATGGCAACCCACTCCAGTGTTCTTGCCTGGAGAATCCAAGGGACGGCGGAGCCTGGTGGGCTGCAGTCCATGGGGTCGCACAGTGTCGGACACTACTGAAGCAACTTAGCAGCAGCAGCAGCAGCAGCATTATATTATGTATTTTATATTATAAAGCCTTGAGTTTTATTTATATTGTAAAAACCAAAGTTCACATCTATAACTCCATCTTAAATCCAGCCAACCTCTTTCCATTATTGGAAATACATTCCCAATTAGGGAGAAAATTGGGTTACTCTTATCCTCGGTATATTTACTTACTTCATTTTACTTATTTGCTTGGTGTGATTGTCTTCTCTAACTCTTTATCCCACTCCTCATGGCCTCAGCCAGTGGGCTCTCTGCTCCGTCTTCCATTGGGCCTCCCAGTGTCCCCTCTAGTTCCCAGCCTTCCTGGTGGTTCCCCACCTCCCCCAGGTGCCCTGTTTTCTTGGCTTCTGAGCCTGCTGGCCTGTGCCGCCTTAAAATTCCTCACCTCCTTACCCCACCCATGTCCTTACCTGTTGCATTAACTCCTCTGTGCTGGAGGCGAGCTGTTATTCTTTTCTGAGGGAGATTATATATTTTTTGTTTGTTTATTGAAGTATAATTTATATGCAGTAAAATTCATCCTTTTAAGGTATATGTTTCTGTCGGTTTGACAAATGTAATATAGTCATGTAGTGATAGCCATAGATAGTCAAGATACAGAATGCTTTCACTGCCGCACAAAGTTCCCTCTGGTCCCTTTATAGTCAGGGCTTCCTTCTACCCCAGCTGCTGGCAGTCACTGATCTGAGCTCTGCTCACTGTGTGGTCTTTGGAGGTGTGGCTTCTTTCACTCTGTGTTCTTGCACGTTCCATCCATGCTGTTTTATGGATTAGTGACTCATTCCTTTTTATTGTTGAGCACTTATTTATTTATGTCTACACCACAATTTTTTTTCAGTCACCAGTTGATGGACACTTGGGTTGTTTCCAGCTTTTGACAACTATCGATAAGACTGCAATAAATATTTGTCTATAGATTTTTCTGTGGATATATGTCTTCACTTCTCTTGTGTAAATACATAGGGATGGGATTGCCAGGTCATATCTTAAGTATATGTTTAATGTTTTAAGAAACTGCTAAACGGAGCATCTTACCGTTTTTGCATTCCTATCAGCAATGTATGAGAGAGTTCCAGTTGCTCCACATTCTTTACACTATCTGATATTGTTAATTTCTTTTTTTTTTTTTAATCTGAGTCATTCCATTAGATATGTAGTGCTGTCTCTTTGTGGTTTTACTTGGTGTGTGCTTAGTTGCTCAGTTGCGTCCAACTTTTTGCGACCTGATGGACTTCAGCCTGCCAGGCTCCTCTGTCCGTGGAATTCTCCAGGCAAGAACACTGGAGTGGGTTGTCATGCCCTCCTTCAGGGTGTCTTCCCAACCCAGGTCTCTTGCATTGCAGGCAGATTCTTTACCATCTGAGCCACCAGGGAAGCCCAGGAATACTGGAGTGGGTAGCCTATCCCTTCTCCAGGGGATCTTCCTGACCCAGGAATTGAACCAGGGTTTCCCATTGCAGACAGATTCTTTACCAGCTGAGCTACCAGGGAAGCCTGAATTTACTTGGTACTTTTCTAAATTCCAGTGGTGTTGAGCAGCTCTTCATTTGCATAAGTGAAGTCGCTCAGTCATGTCAACTCTTTGCGACCCCATGGACTGTTGCCTACCAAGCTCCTCTGTCCATGGGATTTTCCAGGCAAGAGTACTGGAGTGGGTTGCCATTTCCTTCTTCAGGGGATCTTCCTGACCCAGGGATTGAACCCAGGTCTCCCGCATTGCGGGCAGACGCTTTACCATCTGAGCCACCAGGGAAGCATAGTTGCCATTCATATCTCTTTGATGATGAGTCTGTTAAACCTTTTGCTCATTTTAAAAATTGAGTTGGTTGCTTTCTTGGTGAACTTTGAGAGTTCTTTGTATATTCTTGTTAACCAGTCCATTGTCAGATACATGTTTGCAAATATTTTCTCCCATTCTGTTACTAAAAGTGATAAAGATAGGTTCTTTAGTACATCAAAATGTTGGATTGGATTCTTTGGGGCTTTCCATAGAGCCTCCCTGTTGTGAATACCCAAGATAAGTGTATGTAAGAGGATGAATCTAGAGAGGAAGTGGGGGTCTTGGAGGATCATATGGAATTGCCTCTGCGAAAGGACCGAAGGGTGCTTGTGAAAAGGAAGGAAGATCTGAGGGAATAATAAGAGTGGTGGTGGTGGCCAGGGCCTTTGGTAGGAGAATTCAGTATAACCAGTTCAGGGGTGGGAGGATGACTGTTAGAACTGTCTACAATAGGAGGGTAAGGAGCCTCACGGGCCAGGGGGTTAACATGGAGAGTGTTAAACCTAAATGAAATCAAACAGGGAGCTTCATTTAATCAAACAGTAGCTAAGAGAGAGGATGTCACTTACTGAAGCTGTGTGTGCGTGTGCTCACTCAGTCATGTCCGGCTCTTTGCAACCCCATGACTATAGCCCGCCAGGCTCCTCTGTCCTCAGAATTTTTCAGACAAGAATATCGGAGTGGGTTGCCATTTCTTCCTTCAGGGATCTTCCCAACCCAGGGGTCGAACCTGTGTCTCCTGTGGCCCCTGCACTGGCAGACAGATTCTTGACCACTGTGCCCCCTGGGAAGCCCACTTACTGAAGAACTGGGCCTTACACTAAGATCTTTCAGATCAGATTAGTCGCTCAGTCGCTCTTTGCAGCCCCATGAATTGCAGCACACCAGGCCTCCCTGTCCATCACCAACTCCCGGAGTTCAACCAGACTCACGTCCATAGAGTCAGTGATGCCATCCAGCCATCTCATCCTCTGTCGTCCCCTTCTCCTCTTGCCCCCAATCCCTCCCAGCATCAGAGTCTTTTCCAATGAGTCAGCTCTTCGCATGAGGTGGCCAAAGTACTGGAGTTTCAGCTTTAGCATCATTCCTTCCAAAGAAATCCCAGGGCTGATCTCCTTCAGAATGGACTGGTTTGATCTTCTTGCAGTCCAAGGGACTCTGAAGAGTCTTCTCCAACACCACACTTCAAAAGCATCAATTCTTCTGCGCTCAGCCTTCTTCACAGTCCAACTCTCACATCCATACATGACCACAGGAAAAACCATAGTCTTGACTAGATGAACCTTTGTTGGCAAAGTAATGTCTCTGCTTTTGAATATGCTATCTAGGTTGGTCATAACTTTCCTTCCAAGGAGTAAGCATCTTTTAATTTCATGGCTGCAGTCACCATCAGTAGTGATTTTGGAGCCCAGAAAAATAAAGTCTGACACTGTTTCCACTGTTTCCCCATCTATTTCCCATGAAGTGATGGGACCGGATGCCATGATCTTCGTTTTCTGAATGTTGAGCTTTAAGCCAACTTTTTCATTCTCCACTTTCACTTTCATCAAGAGGCTCTTTAGTTCCTCTTCACTTTCTGCCATAAGGGTGGTGTCATCTGCATATCTGAGGTTATTGATATTTCTCCTGGCAATCTTGATTCCAGCTTGTGTTTCTTCCAGTCCAGCATATCTCATGATGTACTCTGCATATAAGTTAAATAAACAGGGTAACGATATACAGCCTTGACGAACTCCTTTTCCTATTTGGAACCAGTCTGCTGTTCCATGTCCAGTTCTAACTGTTGCTTCCTGACCTGCATACAAATTTCTCAAGAGGCAGATCAGGTGGTCTGGTATTCCCATCTCTTGAAGAATTTTCCACAGTTTCTTGTGATCCACATAGTCAAAGGCTTTGGCATAGTCAATAAAGCAGAAATAGATGTGTTTCTGGAACTCCCTTGCTTTTTCGATGATCCAGCGGATGTTGGCAATTTGATCTCTGGTTCCTCTGCCTTTTCTAAAACCAGCTTGAACATCAGGAAGTTCACGGTTCACATATTGCTGAAGCCTGGCTTGGAGAATTTTGAGCATTACTTTACTAGTGTGTGAGATGAGTGCAGTTGTGTGGTAGTTTGAGCATTCTTTGGCATTGCCTTTCTTTGGGATTGGAATGAAAACTGATCTTTTGCAGTCCTGTAGCCACTGCTGAGTTTTCCAAATGTGCTGGCATATTGAGTGCAGCACTTCCACAGCATTATCTTTCAGGATTTGAAATAGCCCAGCTAGAATTCCATCACCTCCACTAGCTTTGTTCGTAGTGATGCTTTCTAAGGCCCACTTGACTTCACATTCCAGGATGTCTGGCTCTAGGTGAGTGATCACACCATTGTGGTTATCTGGGTCGTGAAGATCTTTTTTGTACAGTTCTTCTGTGTATTCTTGCCACCTCTTCTTAATATCTTCTGCTTCTGTTAGGTCCATACCATTTCTGTCCTTTATCGAGCCCATGTTTGCATGAAATGTTCCCTTGGTATCTCTAATTTTCTTGAAGAGATCCCTAGTCTTTCCCATTCTTTTGTTTTCCTCTATTTCTTTGCATTGATCGCTGAAGAAGGCTTTCTTATCTCTTCTTGCTATTCTTTGGAACTCTGCATTCAGATGTTTATATCTTTCCTTTTCTCCTTTGCTTTTCACTTCTCTTCTCTTCACAGCTATTTGTAAGGCCTCTTCAGACAGCCATTTTGCTTTTTTGCGTTTCTTTTCCATGGGGATGGTCTTGATCCCTCTCTCCTGTACAATGTCACGAACCTCATTCCATAGTTCATCAGGCACTCTATCTATCAGATCTAGGCCCTTAAATCTATTTCTCACTTCCACTGTATAATCATAAGGGATTTGATTTAGGTCATACCTGAATGGTCTAGTGGTTTTCCCTACTTTCTTCAATTTAAGTCTGAATTTGGCAATAAGGAGTTCATGGTCTGAGCCACAGTCAGCTCCTGGTCTTGTTTTTGCTGACTGTATAGAGCTTCTCCATCTTTGACTGCAAAGAATATAATCAATCTGATTTCGGTGTTGACCATCTGGTGATGTCCATGTATAGAGTCTTCTCTTGTGTTGTTGGAAGAGGGTGTTTGTTACGACCAGTGCATTTTCTTGGCAAAACTCTATTAGTGTTTGCCCTGCTTCATTCCGTATTCCAAGGCCAAATTTGCCTGTTACTCCAGGTGTTTCTTGACTTCCTACTTTTGCATTCCAGTCCCCTATAATGAAAAGGACATCTTTTTTGGGTGTTAGTTCTAAAAGGTCTTGTAGGTCTTTAAGAACAGCTATAAAGAAGGGCAGCACATTGAGTAGGGGGTGGATGGGAGAAAATGAGAATGTTAAGCTGGGTGACATGGTTTTGCTATTCTTTATATCCTTTACATAATTTATAAATATTCTTCTTGTATCTACTCAGTTGTCAATAAAATATTAAGAAAGCTGGAATGATGGCAGAATTGGTGATGGAGCTGCTATGAGTTTTACCATAAATCAAACTGTAATATATTTTGGATTAAACAGAATATGTTAGAAATCAAATGGGAATGTATTTTTTGGCACAACAGGAATGTTTGGTTCTTCCTGACATCAAAAGAGAAAAAGGATGCTAAAGACAATAAGAAATCATAGGGCTTGGCTTTGCTAGTTACAGTTAGTTATGATAATAGTAGCTCCCAAGGTTAGGATTTACTGGAATTGGAATTGCCTTTTGATTAAAAGAGATTGCTGAAAGGAAATACCTGGGGACTACCTGGGAAAGCCTGATAATGATAGTATTGGAGTCCTAGTCTAATTCAGGCACTGTGCTGTGCTCCTTGCCATTACATTTTCCTAATCCTTTCATAATCCTGCAAAGTATTTGTTGATACTACATTTTTATTTTATAAATACAGAAATTGAGACAAATTAAATGATAGGTCCAAAGTGAAGTACCTAGTGGATGGGATTCCTCCCTAAGACTGGTTGGTGTCAAAATGCGTTCTTTTTTTACTTTGCCATTGCTGATCAGTGTAATTTGAACACTGGTGTTATTCGTTCACTGTTGGTTTACAGACTCACTACAGGTTAGGGACAGAGCTTGATGGTGAGTATGTGGAAACTTTCATAACATTAAAAAATATATATATATATTTTACTGAAATATAGTTGACTTAACAATGTTTCAGGTGCACAGTGAGGTGATTCAGTTATACAAACACACATATATTATTTTTGAAATTATTTTCCATCATAGATTATTACACGATATTGACTTTTCATAACATTTTGATGGAGTAATTATGTGACTATTGAGTCTAATAATTAAAATGGTTGGGCTTTATTTTATATGTCTTCGTTTTTTTTTTTTATTTCATCTTTTCTTTAGTCATAGTTTGTCTTTTTTTAAAAAAGCTTTTTGTTTTGTATTGTATTGATTAACAATGTTGTGATAGTTTCAGGTGAACAGTGAATGGACTCAGCCATACACATCCATGTATCCAGTCTCTCCCAAACTCCACTCCCATCCAGGCTGCCACATAACATTGAGCAGAGTTCCTTGTGCTGTACAATAGGTCCTTCTTGGTTATCTGCTTTAAATATAGCATAAATATAGCAATGTGTACATGTCCTTAATTTCATTGTTTCTGTTAGCTCATTTTATTGCATTATTACAAAAGTACCATTCTATTGATGGTTTGGGAGTTATGAAATGAAAAGGGTCGCTGTGGCTAGTTTTAGAAGCCTGCACTGTGCCATGCTGCCTGTTGGTGATACTGCATCAGTGGGCAGTTAGCTCCAGCATTTTAGCTGACTTTTGAGTTCTGAGTGGCAGCGGGGAAAGGGTCAATAGAAGGGGAAGAGGCAGGAGCGGGGACAGGGTCAATTGAAGGGGAAAAGCAGGATGGGAAGGTGAGGGTCTAGGGAGACTCTGGGAGAAGGCTCTAGACCTTGCCCTGAAGTAGTAGAAGGTGACTCTCAGGTCTCTGCTAAGATGATGGTGGATCCCGCGCTTCCTGTGGTCAAATGCAGTGTTTGGATTGTGGCCACCTTTCTGTAGAGCCCTTACCTGTTTTTTATTACTGTCTGTAGCAATGCTGGTGTTGTCATAGAGGAGAACAAATATAGAAAAAGGAATTTATAGATATAAAGCTAACCAAAGGTAGGAATTCAGAAAATCTCAAACCTCCTTCTCTCTTCACAACTACATACTCATACATGAACACTCACCTTGAAGTATTTTCCCTTTAAGGAAAAGGCTGCCATGTTTTGGCAAGGCCAAGAGTTTTGAATGGCCCCCTGTATGGCTGTTTGCCATGAAGAATCCTGTCCGGTCCAGTTTTGTTCGGAGCTGGTCAGGAGTCAGCTGAGCTGCCAAGTTCTCTGCATCCATCTCGAAATGTGTTAGTGTTGAGGGTGTGGGCCAGGGCCATTAGACGTACCTCCTACACAGTTCAACTTGTTTCAGGAGGAAATGTGACCTTGCTGTTTCTGGAGCCCCGGGTCACAGATTCTTCCTTCTCTCTGAATGCTTTTGAAGTCTTGCCAGTTCAGGGAAGGGGGGACATTAACTCACTGTCCGGAGTATGTTTTTAGGAAACTGGCCCAGAATGGGATACCCTCATGAGTGGCCCAGGAAAAGGAATCTATGTCCTTCAGGTTACCTAGGCTATGAGGTTAAGGAAACAAGTATCAGTTTTGTGGGATTCTTTTTATGAAATGGCAAAATAGGCCCTCTAACTGGACCCTTGTTTGTCCAGTTTTAGTTGTGAGGCAGCATTGTTCTCGTTGACGTGAGATGAAGGCCGATGACCCCGCGTGGCACACATCTCTTACCTGTGGTTTACAGTAACTCCTGCTGCTCTGGTTTTGGCCGAGGGCAAGGCTGCGCCCTGTGACAGTTCTGTTGCAGAACTTTCACTTGCTCTACTGGTTTTTAATCCCCGGAACCCAGGCTTGGGTCAAGACTGGGTTCTGGATTGCCTTGGGTGTGACTGTTGAGACAGCTTTCAGTGCTCCTGTGCTGGTGTCAGCGAGGATTGGGGCATGGCTCGTATAGGTCAGCCCTTCTCTCTCTGGGTACAAACTACTTATTTAACATTTATTGAACCCTGTAATAAGTTTAGGCAGTTTATAATGCTAGTTTTTCAGTTTCATGGTGAAGTAATTTTGATAATTTTCAGATTTATTAGAACCCTCTTAACATTTGAGCAGAAGGAGGCAGATAAGAGATAAGAGAATGAGGCAAGCGGAGGAAGCAGCAGTCGGGGATCTTTCACAATACTGTATAATTACCCCAGGGTTATCAAGTCTGGAACTACAATTATGTCCAAACATCTCTGTGTCTCTTCTGTAGATTATAAATTTCCTGAGGAGAGAGCAGTTTCTGATTTTGTTTTGGATTGCCCAGAGAGTCTGGTCTTCTTGGTAGATTCAATAAATATTTGTTGAGATCAATTAAATAAACAGGCAGCTTCTAAACTAAGCACAAAGGACAGAGTGCTAATTCAGTAGTTTGTGAATTTGATTCTCCAGGTCTTCACGCCATACTTCTCCAATCAGGTTGCTGGGCCCAGATGACTAGCCTGGTACTTGACTTTAAACTTTTTATCCTCTGCCTTGGTTATGTGATCACTAAGCAAAGTGAAGACAAGAATGTGGTTTATAGAAGAGTCAGAAGTACATCTAGCTGAGACAGCCCATTCTCCCCCACCACATACCTATCTAACTCCTTTCCGTCTGACCTGTGTGTGTATGTGCTGAGTTGTGTCCAACTTTTTGCAACCGCATGGACTGTAGCCCCCTTGACTCCTCTGTCCATGGGATTTTCCAGGCAAGAATGCTGGAATGGGTTGCCATTTCCTCCTCCAGGGGATCTTCCTGATCGAGGGATCAAACTCGCATCTCCTGCATTAACAGGCAGATTTCTTTACCACTGAGCTACCTGGGAAGCTTTGTATGGCCTTTGGGGACAATTAAAAAAAAAATTTACCTTAAAGGTATGATTCCTAGGTGAAGCTGGAGGCTAATTGTATATGTACTCATATTTTTGTTAGGTATGTGAAATTTGAGGGGGTAGTGGTGCTGGACATAATCTTAGAGACGCTAGTTCCTCAACCCCCATGTTTTACTAGTGACAAAATAGAGACCCAGAAAGGTCAACTAGTTCCTAGCCACGAGAATTAGTCGGCCACCAAGACTGTCCTCCAGGTCTGCTAAGTCCTAGTTCTGGGCATTTATCACTCTACCAGAGGAGGCCTGTTTTATTTTTATTTTTTAAATTTTTTGGTTAATAGAAAGCATCAGTAAAACCTGACTTTCTGCAGAAACGAATAGTGGCAATTTAGCTTAGGAATGTGAGTACAAAACCTTTTTCCCTTTTGAATGTTATAACTATCCCAAAGTTTCTCTTTCTCTGCTTTTTGCATGATTTAGAAGACAGGACAAAAAGATAAAAGTTTCATCAAATGCATGCTTCATTTAAATGCATAAAGGAAAAAGTAGGCCACTTCAGATTCCCAAAAATAACATTAAAAAAAAATCCCAAAATTGTGTAAAAAGGGATTTTAGTTTCTGTAATTTTCTGGCGGGTTGAGGGGAGGCTCCAGTCGTCTGGGCTGGGGGAGGATGCTGGGTCTCTGAATATATTATGTTCTTATATGCCTCTTTTGTGTGTGGTGACCCCAGAACCGGAGATATGTTCTCTAAAGGGTGACTTGGGGGGAAGGGATGAGAAAGTTGCAGGCGGGAAAGCTCAGCCTAGTGGTTTTAGAGAGGTTTTTTTTTTTTTTTTTTTTAAAGGAAAGGCCTGCTAGGAGCCTGGTCTTAACTGATTCCAGATGGGCCTGCTCCAGTACAAAGGTTTTCAGTGTGTTTGGGATGGGGCAGACCAAGAGGGCCCCCTGAGCACTTCCTGTGCAGCTCAGCAATTGTACTCACCTAATCAGAAACAGCCCTTACCACGGGGCCTTTCAAGCAGCCATCTCGGGCTGTCTTTGTGCCTCCTTCTGTGAACTACCCTCTTCTCCTGCCCCGTTTATCTCCCCATCCTCATCTCCTTTCCTCTCTAATCTCTTCTCTGTTTGTTTTCTCCTCTCTAATCTCTTCTCCGAATATATAAGGGGACATGTATATTCCTTATGGGGTGGGAGCCGTGGGGAGGAGGGGGAGGGGAAAGGAGAGGAAGGAAGAGGAAGGAGGGAGGAGGGTGGAACGGCCAAATTAAAGACAGATGCTGAAAGGCTTTTTTTCTGGACCTGGGAGCTGTTTGCTGAAAGTGGGTATTGGGAACATGAGAACGTGAAGCAGACAGGGAAAACCAAGCCAACTCCATTTTTCAATTTTTTCAATCCCATCATCCTTTCCAAAGGGTTCAGAATAATACGTGGTTTGTTTACGTTATAAACTGAGTATCCCTGGCCCTCTCTGGCTGTGCCGCAGGGCGAGTTTGACAGTGACTTTAAACCCCAGTAGAGGCAGAAAGGTGTCTTGTGCTCACGTCTCTGGTAGCATTGTTGCCACAGGAGGATGCCTCCTTGTGCCCTGACATAGGCTCGCGTTTGGCCAGCTCCTCGGCTGCTGCAGGGCATCTCAGGCACTCTGCACAAGTGCGAAGAGGAGTTGATGCTCGGCTCTAGCTACTGAGTCGTTCTTGTGGGCCTTCCAGACTCCACCTAGGGCTGTGTCAGTATTTTATGTATAAACTGGATTTCCTCTTTTCGTGCAGATGCCTGTTAAGACTCTTTGGTTCAAATGTATGCTTGGTGTTTGAATCTCAGTCTTCTGGATCTAGCTGATGATTGCAGAAACTGTGGGCTCAGGGGTTCATCTAGGTCCTTGCACTTTCATCCCAGTCTGTTTGGCTGTTGTATTCATGTTGCTGCATAAATGTGAATTTATTGCACTTGTAAATTTGTAAAATTCTATGTAGGAATAAAATTCTCAACAACATTGCTTTTCCTGACCTGCCCATAATTTTAGTGTCCCTTTTGTCTTCCTGTAAATGTGATGACCACGTATTTCTCTTGTGCTAAATGTGGGCTATATTGTCAAATGAAAAAGTTCTGTGCTGTTTTTAGGTATCAAAGTTGTCTGGGAGATGTAGTTTGGAAATGAAAGTATTTGCATTTCTGGAATATTTTGATGTTAGTGGGAATAATGTTCGAAAATGGGATTTCTTAAGATAGGCCGCGTGGTCACCCTTCTGGTCAGCGAGTCTTAGCAATATAGCATTGAAACGAATGAATTTTTGTTGTTGTTCAGTTGCTAAGTTGTGTCCGACTCTTTGCGACCCCAGAGATGGTAGCCCATCAGGTTCCTCTGTCCATGGAGTTCTCCAGACAAGAGTACTGTAGTGGGTTGCCATTTCGTTCTCCACGGAATCTTTGTCACCCAGGTCTCCTGTGTTTACAGGCGAGTTCTTTACCACTGAGCCACCAGGGAAGCCCCACATTTAATCTGAAGTGGCCTTAATTTCATTTGCAGATGGGGAGATCACACTTGCCCAGTGTCACAAAGCTAGTGTCAGCCCGTTTTGGGTCCAAAGGTGGTATATATTCTTCCATCTGAGTTGCATATGAGGCCTACACTCTTCTCAGAAGTTCTTTAAAGATCATTTTTAAACTTATTTTTATTATCATCCTCTTCTTTTTTTAGGCATGCTAATTAACTTCATGCCTTTGATGTAAAGCTGACACTGGAGAGAGGAAGGAGGTGAACCAGTTGTTTACTATTCATAGAGAGACTTCGAGTCTTAAAAAGCTGCTTTTTGTTTTTTAATTGGAATTTTTATGAGGGTATTATAGATTCACACACAGTTATATGAAAGCTGCTTCTGAAATGGTGAGAAGGCAGAGGTTCTGATTTACAGGTAGATAGACGCCTTTCCTGGTCTTCTGAGGCAGAGTGGAGGAAGACTAGATAGAGGGCCCTTGGGCCCTCTGCTCACCTTGGTGACTGTCCACTCTGGTTTGCGCACGTGTCAAATACTAGATACGGTCTAGCATGAGAAGCACCCAGTTTCAGTCCTTGGTTCAAGCAGGCCACACCATGAAGCCTTGTTGATGTGTTTGGGCAGAGACAGGACTCAGAATGGAGGGCTAGATTGCAGGGGGTGTTGGAGTCATCATAGACATTGGGAGCAGTGAGTTGGAACTGAGGGGTGAATCAACCAGGCATGTTTGGTTGGGATCACTAGGATGACTTCTTTCATTGTTTTCCTCTTAGCTTAGATGTCGTCTTCCTAAGGAGGCCTTCTTTAACCTACCACCATTTTTTTTTTTTTAGACGTTTATTGTAATTTGTAACTAAATATTTGTTTGTTTACTTGGTTAAAATATTTTCCCCCAGTTTGGCTATACTTACGAACGCAAGGACTGTGCCCTTTTTTTTATACTGTATACATGGAAACTAGGCTAGTAGGTGTACATATCATAAAAGTTTATTGAATGAATAAATACCATGGGAAATGTAGTTCCTGCTGAAAAGCTTAATTCTTCAGTTCAGTTCAGTTGCTCAGTCGTGTCTGACTCTTTGCGACCCCATGAATCGCAGCACGCCAGGCCTCCCTGTCCATCACCAGCTCCCGGAGTTCACCCAGACTCACGTCCATCGAGTCAGTGATGCCATCCAGCCATCTCATCCTCTGTCGTCCCCTTCTCCTCCTGCCCTCAATCCCTCCCAGCATCAGAGTCTTTTCCAATGAGTCAACTCTTCGCACAAGGTGGCCAAAGTACTAGAGTTTCAGCTTTAGCATCATTCCTTCCAAACAAATCCCTGGGCTGCTCTCCTTCAGAATGGACTGGTTGGATCTCCTTGCGGCCCAAGGGACTCTCAAGAGTCTTCTCCAACACCACACTTCAAAAGCATCAATTCTTTGGTGCTTAGCTTTCTTCACAGTCCAACTCTCACATCCATACATGACCACAGGAAAAACCATAGCCTTGACTAGATGGACCTTTGTTGGCAAAGTAATGTCTCTGCTTTTGAATATGCTATCTAGGTTGGTCATAACTTTCCTTCCAAGGAGTAAGTGTCTTTTAATTTCATGGCTGCAGTCACCATCTGCAGTGATTTTGGAACCTCCAAAAATAAAGTCTGACACTGTTTCCACTGTTTTTGCCCATCTATTTCCCATGAAATGATGGGACCAGATGCCATGATCTTCGTTTTCTGAATGTTGAGTTTTAAGCCAACTTTTTCACTCTCCTCTTTCACCTTCATCAAGAGGCTTTTGAGTTCCTCTTCACTTTCTGCCATAAGGGTGGTGTCATCTGCATATCTGAGGTTATTGATATTTCTCCTGGCATTCTTGATTCCAGCTTGTGCTTCTTCCAGCCCAGCATTTCTCATGATGTACTCTGCATATAAGTTAAATAAGCAGGGTGACAATATACAGCCTTGACGTACTCCTTTTCCTATTTGGAACCAGTCTGCTGTTCCATGTCCAGTTCTAACCTGGACATGCATACAGATTTCTCAAGAGGCAGGTCAGGTGGTCTGGTATTCCCATCTCTTTCAGAATTTTCCACAGTTTCTTGTGATCCACACAGTCAAAGGCTTTGGCATAGTCAATAAAGCAGAAATAGATGTTTTTCTGGAGCTCTCTTGCTTTTTCCATGATCCAGCAGATGTTGGCAATTTGGTCTCTGGTTCCTCTGCCTTTCCTAAAACTAGCTTGAACATCTGGAAGTTCACATTTCACATATTGCTGAAGCCTGGCTTGGAGAATTTTGAGCATTACTTTATTAGCATGTGAGATGAGTGTAATTGTGCGGTAGTTTGAGCATTCTTTGGCGTTGCCTTTCTTTGGGATTGGAATGAAAACTGACCTTTTGCAGTCCTGTGGCCACTGCTGAGTTTTCCAAATGTGCTGGCATATTGAGTGCAGCACTTTCACAGCATCATCTTTCAGGATTTGAAATAGCTCAACTGGAATTCCATCACCTCTTCTAGCTTTGTTCGTAGTGATGCTTTCTAAGGCCCACTTGACTTCACATTCCAGGATGTCTGGCTCTAGGTGAGTGATCACACCATTGTGATTATCTGGGTCGTGAAGATCTTTTGTGTACAGTTCTTCTGTGTATTCTTGCCACCTCTTCTTAATATCTTCTGCTTCTGTTAGGTCCATACCATTTCTGTCCTTTATCGAGCCCATATTTGCATGAAATGTTCCCTTGGTATCTCTAATTTTCTTGAAGAGATCTCTAGTCTTTCCCATTCTGTTGTTTTCTTCTATTTCTTTGCATTGATCACTGAGGAAGGCTTTCTTATCTCTTCTTGCTATTCTTTGGAACTCTGCTTTCAGATGCTTGTATCTTTCCTTTTCTCCTTTGCTTTTCACTTCTCTTCTTTCACAGCTATTTGTAAGGCCTCCTGAGACAGCCATTTTGCTTTTTTGCGTTTCTTTTCCATGGGGATGGTCTTGATCCCTGTCTCCTGTATAATGTCACGAACCTCTGTCCATAGTTCATCAGACACTCTATCTATCAGATCTAGGCCCTTAAATCTCTCTCTCACTTCCACTGTATAATCATAAGGGATTTGATTTAGGTCATACCTGAATGGTCTAGTGGTTTTCCCTACTTTCTTCAATTTCAGTCTGAACTTGGCAATAAGGAGTTCATGATCTGAGCCACAGTCAGCTCCTGGTCTTGTTTTTGTTGACTGTATAGAGCTTCTCCATCTTTAGTTGCCTTTTATTTTGCCTATTATTGGTCAGAGTAAAGACTTGAAAACTTTCTGGATAAAAGAGTTTTAATCCCTTAGTATTCTTTTCTTCTTGTCATAAATTAGTAAACCACCTTATCTTGTGGTCATCACTTAAGTTCTGCTAATGGATTCTTGCATCATTTCAGAAAATATGTTTAAGGCTTAGAATCCCAGGCCATGAAGCATTTGGTCTAGCTTGACCTCTAAAATTAGTAGACTTCTTCGTTTCTTTCCTGTTCTACATGTTCTCCCAAATATTGGAGTAGCATACTTCTATTTTAATGCTTGTTACAAAAGAGAATAAAGAAAACTGGATGACTCTGGTTTAAAAACTCTCTGTTCATCTAACTTGGTTTACTGGCTCTTTAACTTCTTATCCTGGAATTGACCTTCTCTAAGTTTATCTTTATGAAGGGGTCACGCTTGGCTTTTCCTTTTTAAGTAATCTTTGTCCCCAAGTCCAGGAAGAAAAGTTTAAGTAATAGTGGGCAAGAAAATTAGAAAACAATATAGGAAAAAAGTGTAGAGTTATGTGGGGGTGTGAGTGTGTATGTGTGGGTGTGAGTGTGTATGTGTGGGTGTGTGTATGCTCAGCTGTGTTTTAACTCTTTGCTACCCCATGGACTGTAGCCCACCAGGCTCCTCTGTCCATGAAATTTTCCTGGCAAAAATACTGGAGTGGGTTGCCATTTCCTACTCCAGTGATCTCTCCAACTGAAGCATCAAACTGGAGTCTCCTGCATTTCCTTCATTGACAGGTGAGTTCTTTACCACTGTGCCACCTGGGAAGCCTGTGTTTGTATATACATGTATATTTATTTTCCCCTTCTGCCACATTCTTCTGTAACTAGAATGATATTTTTTTTTATTCTGGAAAAGATTGCATGATTTCTGGATTCAGCTATTTCTTTTAGGTAGTGGAGCTATAAAATACTGAAACTGTAGCTGTTAACCTTGTTAGAGTTATTAGTGAGTCCCTTGGACTGCAAGGAGATCAAATCAGTCCATCCTAAAGAAAATCAGTCTTGAATATTCATTGGAAAAACTGATGCCAAAGCTGAAACTCCAGTACTTTGGATCAGATCAGATCAGTCACTCAGTTGTGTCTGACTCTTTGCGACCCCATGAATCGCAGCACGCCAGGCCTCCCTGTCCATCACCAACTCCCGGAGTTCACCCAGACTCATGTCCATCGAGTCAGTGATGCCATCCAGCCATCTCATTCTCTGTCGTCCCCTTCTCCTCCTGCCCCCAATCCCTCCCAGCATCATGGTCTTTTCCAATGAGTCAACTCTTCGCATGAGGTGGCCAAAGTACTGGAGTTTCAGCTTTAGCATCATTCTTTCCAAAGAAATCCCAGAGCTGATCTCCTTCAGAATGGACTGGTTGGATCTCCTTGCAGTCCAAGGGACTCTCAAGAGTTTTCTCCAACACCACAGTTCAAAAGCATCAATTCTTCGGTGCTTAGCTTTCTTCACAGTCCAACTCTCACATCCATACATGATCACAGGAAAAACCATAGCCTTGACTAGACGAAGCTTTGTTGGCAAAGTAATGTCTCTGCTTTTGAATATGCTATCTAGGTTGGTCATAACTTTCCTTCCAAGGAGTACTTTGGATACCTAATGCAAATAACTGACTCCTTAGAAAAGACCCTTATGCTGGGAAAGATTGAAGGCAGGAGGAGAAGAGGATGATAAAAGATGAGATGGTTGGATGGCATCACCAGCTCGGTGGACATGAGTTTGAGCAAGTTCTTGGAGTTGGTGATGGACAGGGAAGCTTGCAGTCCATGGGGTTGCAAAGAGTCGGACATGGCTGAGCAACTGAACTGAATCTTACTAGGGCATTTGGTCAACACTTTTCAAAGTTGGTAAATGGTATGGTTTTTAGATGTGTGCACTGAAGCAGTAGAGCTTCCTCGGTAGCTCAGCTGGCAGAGAATCTGCCTATAATGCAGGAGACCCCTGTTCGATTCCTGGGTGAGGCAGTTTCCCTGGAAAACAATTTCCCCTGGAAACTACCCACTCTAGTATTCATGGGTTTCCCTGGTGGTTCAGATGGTGAACAATCTGCCTGCAATGTGGGAGACCTGGGTTTGATCCCTAGGTTGAGAAGGTCCCCTGGAGGAGGGCATGGCAACCCACTTGATTATTCTTATGTGGAGAATCCCCATGGACAGAGGAGCCTGGCGGGCTACAGTCCATGCGGTCTCAAAGAGTTGGACACGACTGAGTGACTAAGCACAGCACAGCACATTGAAGCAGTAGCCGTAATCAAGTAATTCTTTGTCCTTCTGTTCCTTCTTGTTGTTCAGTTGCTAAGTTGTGTCCAACTCTTGCAACCCCATGGACTGCAGCATGCAGGCTTCCCTGGCCTTCACTATCTCCCAGAGTTTGCTTAAATTCATGTCCTTTGAGTCGGTGATGCTATCTAACCATCTCATCCTCTGCCGCCCTTTTCTCTCTTCAGTCTTTCCCAGCATCAGGATCTTTTTCAACGAGTTGTCTCTTCGCATTATGTGACCAAGTATTGGAGCTTCAGCATCAATCCTTCCAGTGAATATTCAGAGTTGATTTCCTTTAGGGTTGAGTGGTTTGATCTCCTTCGCGTTCAGGGGACTCTCAAGAGTCTTCTCCAGCACCACAGTTCACTGTTCCTTAGTGAAGTAGGAATGTGCTTGGAGAGTTGCGGGTTGGGGAGGGGTGTTATTTTTGAGCTCTGACATCAGTCAGTTCAGTTTAGTCATTCAGTTGTGTCCGATTCTTTGCAATCCTATGGACTGCAGCACGCCAGGCTTCCCTGTCCATCACCAACTCCTGGAGCTTGTTCAAACTCATGTCCATTGAGTCAGTGATGCCATCCAACCATCTCACCCTCTGTCATGCCCTTCTCCTCCTGCCTTCAGTCTTTCCCAGCATCAGGGTCTTTTCCAAGGAGTCAGTTCTTCACATCAGGTGGAGTTTGGAGTTTCAACTTCAGTATCTGTCCTTTCTCACAATTAATATTTAAGTGTTATGCTGCCAGCTAAGATTAATATTCAGTTCTGAGCTACCAGGACGTGCTGCAGTCCGTGGGGTCACAAAGAGTCAGACAGGACTTAATGACTGAACAACAGCAAAGGTTAATATTCATTTAGGTCAGGACTCACCTCTTATATATTGCTTTTATCTCTTGTAGCACCTAACACAGTCCTGAGCACGTAAGAGGTGCTCATAAATTTAATTTAGTGTGACCTGTGTAACTCACAGATTGTTTGAGTTGATCTATGTTTCAGAGGAAAACTTCAGTTGTGCACTTTATATATATACATGGTGCACTTTATTTATATATATATGTAAGTTTTTTAAATATGCATTTAAAATGCTACTTTATTGAAGTTTGTAGAGAAAATCTATGAGAATGTCTTCATGATATTCTTTACTTGAACCAGGACGTGAATAATAACTGTAAAGGAAAAAATGATAGATTGACTGCATTAGAATTCAGTTCGGTTCAGTTCAGTCGCTCAGTCGTGTCTGACTCTTTGTGACCCCGTGGACTGCAGCACGCCAGGCTTCCCTGTCCATCACGAACTCCCGGAGCTTATTCAAACTCATGTCCATTGAATTGGTTAGCACTATCTTTTCATTAAAATGCACCATTAAGAAAATAAAAAGGCATACCACAGAGAAGGAAAAGATATTTGCAATATAGTTGTCTGGCTCAGATCCACAACATATAAATAACTTCTACAAATCAATATATAAAAGAGGTCCTATAAATCAATCTTTGAACAGGCCAGGAAAAAAAAAAAAAACATAGGTACATAGGTAGGTACTTCACAAAAGATGATATCCAAATGCCCCTGAAGTGGTTATCATCAAACTAACCTTCAGGATAAAGCAAATAACCACAGTGAGATGCCGCTACTGACTGAAAGGAAAAAGACAGATGTTACCAGGTGTTAATTCGGTTGTTCGGCATCAGGAGCCCTCATGCACTGCTGGTGAGGATGTTTGTTGGAACAACTTTGGAAAATAGGCAGTTGGAAATATCTACTAAAACTGAACGTAAGTGTGCCCGGTGATCAGCAGTTCCACTCCAGATATACGCAACAGAAATGTGTACACATGTGCACCAAACAACATGTACAAGGATGTACATAGCAGTGTTTTTAGTAATAGCCCCAAACTAGAAATAACACAGTTGCCTTTCAACAGTACTAAAATATTTTTCAGTAAGTTAAAATTATATTTATAAAACAGAATACTTGACAGTATTGACAAGAATGAACTGTTGCTCTGTTCAACAGATGAAACGGTTTCACAAATATGATGTGGAGTGTAAGAAGCCAGCCCCAAAGTACATAATGTGTGATTTCATTTATATGAAGCTTAAAAATAGGCAGATTTAATCTGCGGTGTTACAGTCAATCCTGTGAGCTGGTAGAAGTGACTTTGCCAGTGCCCTGGATGGGTTTCCAGGGTGCTGATCAGCTCAGTTCAGTCCAGTTCAGTTGCTCAGTTGTGTCTGACTCTTTGCTACCCCATGGACTGAGGCACGCCAGGCCTCCCTGTCCATCATCAACTCCCAGAGTTTACTCAAAACTCATGTCCATTGAGTAAGTGATGCCATCCAGCCATCTCATCCTCTGTCATCCCCTTCTCCTCCTGTCTTCAATCTTTCTCAGCATCAGGGTCTTTTCAGATGAGTCAGTTCTTCATATCTGGTGGCCAGAGTATTGGAGTTTCAGCTTCAAAAGCAGTCCATCCAATGAATATTCAGGACTGATTTCCTTTAGAATGGACTGGTTGGATCTCCTTGCAGTCCAAGGGACTCTCAAGAGCCTTCTCCAACACCACAGCTCAAAAGCATCAATTCTTCGGCGCTCAGCTTTCTTTACAGTCCAACTCTCGCATCCATACATGACTACTGGAAAAACCATAGCTTTGACAAGATGGACCTTTGTTGACAAAGTAATGTCTCTGCTTTTTAATATGCTGTCTAGGTTGGTCATCACTTTTCTTCCAAGGAGTAAGCATCTTTTAATTTCATGGCTGCAGTCACCATCTGCAGTGATATTGGAGCCCCCCAAAATAAAGTCTGTCACTGTTTCCACTATTTCGCCATCTGTTTGCCATGAAGTGATGGGACCAGATGCCATGATCTTAGTTTTCTGAATGTTGAACTTTAAGCCAGTTTTTTCCCTCTCTTCTTTCACTTTCATCAAGAGGCTCTTTAGTTCTTTGCTTTCTGCCATAAGGGTGGTGTCATCTGCGTATCTGAGGTTATTGATATTTCTCCCGGCAATCTTGATTCCAGCTTGTGCTGCTTCCAGCCCAGCATTTCTTATGATGTACTCTGCATATAAGTTAAATAAGCAGGGTGACAATATACAGCCTTGACGTACTCCTTTTCCTATTTGGAACCAGTCTGTTGTTCCATGTCCTGTTCTAACTGTTGCTTCCTCACCTGCATACAGATTCCTTAAGAGGCAGGTCAGGTGGTCTGGTATTCCCATCTCTTTCAGAATTTTCCACAGTTTGTTTTGGTCCACACAGTCAAGGCTTTTGCATAGTCAGTAAAGTAGAAGTAGATGTTTTTCTGGAACTCTCTTGCTTTTTTGATGATCCAGTGGATGTTGGCAATTTGATCTCTGGTTCCTCTGCCTTTTCTAAAACTAGCTTGAACATCTGGAAGTTCACATTTCACATATTGCTGAAGCCTGGCTTGGAGAATTTTGAGCATTACTTTACTAGTGTGTGAGATGAGTGCAGTTGTGTGGTAGTTTGAGCATTCTTTGGCATTGCCTTTCTTTGGGATTGGAATGAAAACTGACCTTTTGCAGTCCTGTAGCCACTGCTGAGTTTTCCAAATGTGCTGGCATATTGAGTGCAGCACTTTCACAGCCTCATCTTTCAGGATTTGAAATAGCTCAACTGGAATTCCATCACCTCCGCTAGCTATGCTTCCTAAGGCTGTACTTGACTTCGCATTCCAGGATGTCTGGCTCTAGGTGAGTGGTCACACCATCGTGATTATCTGGGTCGTAAAGATCTTTTGTGTACAGTTCTTCTGTGTATTCTTGCCTCCTCTTCTTAATATCTTCTGCTTCTGTTAGGTCCATACCATTTCTGTCTTTTATCGAGCCCATGTTTGCATGAAATGTTCCCTTGGTATCTCTAATTTTCTTGAAGAGATCTCTAGTCTTTCCCATTCTTTTGTTTTCCTCTATTTCTTTGCATTGATTCTTATCTCTCCTTGCTATTCTTTGGAACTCTGCATTCAGATGCTTATATCTTTCCTTTTCTCCTTTGCTTTTCACTTCTCTTCTTTTCACAGCTATTTGTGAGGCCTCCTGAGACAGCCATTTTGCTTTTTTGCATTTCTTTTCCATGGGGATGGTCTTGATCCCTGTCTCCTGTACAGTGTCACAAACCTCCGTCCATAGTTCATCAGGCACTCTGTCTATCAGACCTAATCCCTTGAATCTATTTCTTACTTCCACTGTATAATCTTAAGGGATTTGATTTAGGTTATACTTGAATGGTCTAGTAATTTTCCCTACTTTCTTCAATTTCAGTCTGAATTTGGCAATAAGGAGTTCATAATCTGAGCCACAGTTAGCTCCCAGTCTTGTTTTTGCTGATTGTATAGACTGTATAGACTGTATGAGGGTGCTGATAGTGTGCTTTTTTTTTTAAACCTAGAACTTGTTTACATGGGTGGGTTCACTTCGTGGAAATTCACTGAGTTGTATACTTCTGATCTTTTTTTCCATTTCTGTATATATAGTTACTTCAGTAAAAAGTTTGCTTAAAAATTAGATTCCACTTTTGACCTGTGATTGTTGTAGCCTGTAGACGGCTTTTTCTCTCTCATACATTGTTGTTGTTGTTCAGTTGCTAAGTTGTGTAAACTCTTTGCAACCCCATGGACTGCAACACACCAGGCTTCCCTGTCCTTCACCATCTCCCTGAATTTGCTCAAACTCACGTCCATTGAGTTGGTGATGCCATCCAACCATCTCGTTCTCTGTTGTCAACCCTTTTCCTCTTGCCTTCAGTCTTTCTCAGCATTAGGGTCTCTCATACATACACTACTCCTTTGCCTGTCAAAACTGGCAGGTTGTGTGTACATTCAGTCGCTCAGTTGTACCCAACTCTTAGAACCCCATGGACTGTAGCCCACCAGGCTCCTCTGTCCATGGGATTTTCCAGACAAGAGTACTGGAGTGCTTTGCCATTCCCTCCTCCAGGGGATCTTCTCGACCTAAGGATTGAACCCATGTCTCTTGAGTCTCCTGCATTGGCAGGTGGATTCTTTACCACTGTGCCACTTGGGATGCTTAGGTTGTGGGTACCCACATGCATTTATGTGTTTATGTATTAGAGATGTTGTATGGACATGAAGATGCTTCTTTTATTGATGTAATTATGCTTGTCAAATAGTCAACCCACCAAGTTTCAAATGATGAACCACCTCCACTGATCACTGTTTAAACCAGTTCTCTGAGAGGAATAAGTAAACTTTCACTCTGCCTCACAGAACAGCAAATTGGGAATTTGCTCTACAAATAGAAGAACCTCTTCATGAAATGTTCTCAGTCACTAAAGGCTTCATTTTCAGAAGAATTCACCTCCTTTTAACTTTTATTCTTTGTAAAAAATTAAGATATAATTGAAATATAACACTGAAATATGTATATACAGCAAATGATCACTATAATATGGCTAGTTAACATATATCACCACATAAAATTGTTTTCTTGTGATAAGAATTTTTGAGATCTATACTCTCTTAACAACTTTCAGATATATCAGTATTATTGACTGTAGTCATCATACTGTTTACATCCCCATTTCTTACTTATTTTGTAACTGGAAGTTTGTATCTTTTGACCAACTTCACCCATCTCTCACCCCAACCACCAGTCTATTCTGTGTTAGGATATTTTTTTGTTTTGTTTGTTTAAGATTGCTCATATAAATGAGATCTTAGAGTGTTCCTCTTTTTCTGTGTGAATTTTTTCACTTATCCTCATGCCCTCAAGATTCATCTTTGTTGTTGCAGACATCAAGATTTCCTTCTTTTTGTAGCTGAATAATATTCTGTTGTGTATATTCATACACCACATTTTCTTCATTCATTCGTCCATCAGTGGATACTTGAGTTGTCTCCATGTCTTGGCTTTTGTAAATAATGCTGCAGTGAACTTGGGCATGTGGACCTTTTAGAATTAGTGCAGTGCTTTTGTTTCTTTCGGATAAATACCCAGACATGGAGTTACTGGATCATATGGTAGTTTTATTTTTAATTGTTTGAGGAACCTCCATACTGTTTTCCATAGTGCGTGCAACAGTTAACATTCCCACCAGCAGTGCACAAAGGGTCCCTTAGCTCCACATCTTTGCCAACACTTGTAATTTCTTGTCTTTCTGATAATAGCCATCTTAGCAGGTGTGAGATGATACTTCATTGAGATTTTGACTTACATTTCCCTGATGATCTGTGAATGCTGAGTAGCTTTTTGTGTACCTGTTGGCCATCTGTAGGTTTTCATTAGAAAAATGTCTATTTAGATCCTGTTCTCATTTTATAATTAGATTGTTTGTTGTTTTGCTATTGAGTTTTATGGGTTCTTTATATATTTTGGATATTAACCCCACCTGATACGGTTCTCTATATATTTTGGTTATTAACCTCATCTGATATTACATATTGTCAGATTCATGATTTGCAAATCTCTTCTATACGGTAGGTTGCCTTTTCATTTGTTGGTGGTTTCTTTTGCTGTGGAGAGGCGTTTTTTTGACCTTTATCATGTCAACTAAAAAGATAGGAACTCTTCACATGATATTAAAAAAATTTCCCTCCTTTACTCTGGAAGTTAACTCAAAATAAGGCAGTTTAGGAAAACCTGACCTGGTTGAGGTAGAAAATCCTGTTGCATTGACTTCTCCCAACAGGTCATCTCTTTCAGCTCTGTCTGGTCTTCGTTAAATACTTGAAAGTCCTCCTAAGTTTGCCATCTTGTTTTCTGACCATACCATCGTAAAAATTCATTCTCTCTCCCTGGAAGGCCCTTACCTGTCTCAGGGAACTCCTGAAATTCCTTTCCCATGACGCTTGCTAGAGGCCCCATGTCTCTCATGTTCTCTCACTTTACCGTATATATTCGTCTCTGCCTTGTCACATACCACACATAACTGTTTATTTGTCTTCCAGTACTAGCCTTTCGAGATTTATCAGTTGACCTGTGGTAGAGGTTCAATAACTATTTAAAGGATGAATGATTGGGCATATTTTCTGAAAGACGATAGCTGTTTTCTGCAGATTAGAAGTGCTAAAGCTGAAACTCCAGTACTTTGGCCACCTCATGCGAAGAGTTGACTCATTGGAAAAGACCCTGATGCTGGGAGGGATTGGGGGCAGGAAGAGAAGGGAACGGCAGAGGATGAGATGGCTGGATGGCATCACTGACTCGATGGACATGAGTCTGAGTGAACTCCGGGAGTTGGTGATGGACAGGGAAGCCTGGTGTGCTGCAATTCATGGGGTCGCAAAGAGTCGGACATGACTGAGCAACTGAACTGAACTGAACTGATAATATTTGATATTGTTAGATACATTTTAACTTTTTTCAGAAGTAGTGATACTTTGTGTTAATTTTTCAGTAAACCCAGGAGTGTGTATTTACAGCAGAGGGCATATTGTGACAGGAGGAGAGAGTGATGCTAACTGGTTCACGTGGGTATCAGACATGTAACCTTGGCCTCTTTAGCATTGTCCTCTAACAGCTGATACAGTTTTAGTGGAATCCCTGGAGAAACACTTTGAAATGTTCTGGTTCTATATGCAGAATTTAGAAATCATAAATCTAACGTATAGATCTTGACTGCACAGGGTTTACAGATTAAAACCAGCAGATGAGACTATGTCGGCATCAGGATGTTATAATTGGGCCAGTAGAGGCATTGCTGCTGCTGCTAAGTCGCTTCAGTCGTGTCCGACTCTGTGCGACCCCATGGACTGCAGCCTACCAGGTTCCTCCATCCATGGGATTTTCCAGGCAAGAGTACTGGAGTGGGTTGCCATTGCCTTCTCCTGAGTAGAGGCATTAGCCAGTGATAATTTTGTTCATCTCAAATATTATAAAGTTAAATTCCAGAATATGTTATCTGAAGTTGTATCATTTCACTTCAGTATGTAATTTCTCAAGCTAATTTTAATTTTAAAAGATGTGAGTAGAATCGTTGCCATTTGTCCAGAAGTTTAGACTAATAGGATTAGATTAAGAAATGAATAAGTATGGAGTGCCTGCTCAGGGTTTAAAACTGTTCAGTTCAGTTCAGTTCACTCACTCAGTCGTGTCCGACTCTTTGTGACCCCGTGAATTGCAGCATGCCAGGCCTCCCTGTCCATCACCAACTCCCGGAGTTCACCCAAACTCACGTCCATCGAGTCGGTGATGCCATCCAGCCATCTCATCCTCTGTCGTCCCCTTCTCCTCCTGCCCCAATCCTTCCCAGCATCAGAGTCTTTTCCAATGAGTCAACTCTTCATATGAGGTGGCCAAAGTACTGGAGTTTCAGCTTTAGCATCATTCCTTCCAAAGAACACCCAGGACTGATCTCCTTTAGGATGGACTGGTTGGATCTCCTTGCAGTCCAAGGGACTCTCAAGAGACTTCTCCAACGCCACAGCTCAAAAGCATCAATTCTTTGTTGCTCAGCTTTCTTCACAGTCCAACTCTCACATCCATACTTGACTACTGGAAAAACCATAGCCTTGATTAGAGGGACCTTTGTTGGCAAAGTAATGTCTCTGCTTTTGAATATGCTATCTAGGTTGGTCATAACTTTCCTTCCAAGGAGTAAGTGTCTTTTAATTTCATGGCTGCAATCACTATCTGCAGTGATTTTGAAGCCCAGAAAAATAAAGTCAGCCATTGTTTCCACTGTTTCCCCATCTATTTGCCATGAAGTGATGGGACCAGACCCCATGATCTTTGTTTTCTGAATGTTGAGCTTTAAGCCAAGTTTTTCACTCTCCTCTTTCACTTTCATCAAGAGGCTCTTTAGTTCCTCTTCACTTTCCTCCATAAGGGTGGTGTCATCTGCATATCTGAGATTATGGATAATTCTCCCAGCAATCTTGATTCCAGCTTGTGCTTCTTCCAGCCCAGCATTTCTCATGATGTATTCTGCATATAAGTTAAATAAGCAGGGTGACAATATACAGCCTTGACGAACTCCTTTTCCTATTTAGAACCAGTCTGTTGTTAGTGTTACCTAAAAAGTGTGACTTTGACCCTGATGTTAAGCAGCCTGTATTTTATTGATGATATAAGAAAACATAGATACATAGTGATTTCTGACTGTTTGTTTCCACCCCCAGCTGTCTATAAATGGGAGGCCAAGCAGAAAAGACACAGGTTGTGAGTTCAAACAGATCCGGGTTAGAATATTGGCTTTTAAAAAAATTAAATAACGAGTTACATGATTGTGGTCACATTGACGTCTCTGGAATTGTTGTTTCTGTGTGTGCTAAAAGAGGTAAGAATATATGCAACTTGTAGTTTTTTATTTATTTTTGAGAGTTAATAACAGTCCATATAAAACCTCTGGCATATGATAAGTGCACTTTAATGGGTGTTTGAATGAAAGTGAAGTCGCTCAGTCGTGTCTGATTCTTTGTGACCCCATGGACTGTAGCCTACTAGGCTCCTCCATCCATGGGATTTTTCAGGCAAGAGTACTGGAGTGGGTTGCCATTTCTTTCTCCAGGGGATCTTCCCAATCCAGGGATCAAAACTGGTTCTCCCATATTTACCGTCTGAGCCACATAAATACAGTTTTATTTGCAGCAGTCAGTTTAGTCCAGGCCACTGTTGATAGATTTCATGATGATAGCTAATGTAAGTCAGGCTCCGTAGTTGATTGGATGGGCAGTCTTGGAAACTGTGCTTCAGTCTTCCCATTGTGGAGTAAAGTAAGTGACCTTCTGTTTGTTTTTAAGAGTATTAAGGAGAATTGTTAGAAAAGGGTTCATCATATTTAGCCTGTGGAACCATCTGACCAGTGGTATCACACAGGGAATAGTTTGTTACGGAGTCCACTTGGAGTGAGATAAGGAAGCAGAAATCTCAGAGATGGACACATCACACTGTGTTCCTCCTCCATCTCCTCCTCCCCTTATCCGCCTCCCCATGTGAGTTTCAGTTGTTTATTAGCAAATACTATGTCCTTTGCTGTCTTCTGTAGCAGTTGTGACGCTTATTCTGGATGCCTGTGTGTTAACTAGTGGGGCATTTGGACTTCGCTGAAAGTTCCAAATTGTTTAAATTCTGTTTGGGGCAAATGACTATTTCTTATTGCATGAAATCATTTTCCTTTCATGTCTGTTTTTTCACTGGAGAGTTGGTGCCCTGGAGCAGAGTCTCTGCCCTGCAAACCCAGAACACAGTTTTTCTGGGTGTGTCTTATTTTAATCCAATCCCTTTCATACTATAAGGCTCTGACCTGCTTGGAGCCTTATACTTGGTTACAATTAATGCTTTGTCCTTTAGAGTCATATATGACTGGCCACTGGGTTGACTCAGCATTTAGCTATCAGATATGGCTCTGAGAAAAAGTTATTTCCCTAGAAATGGGCAGCTGCACTGGAAAATGAAGCCTTGGTCCATATTGAGTCATTTAGGGAAATTGAGTGGCAGTTTCAAAATTAAAAGTTAGGACTAGGCAAAGAAAGGGCAGGGCCAGCTCCACAGTTGAGAACTAGTCATAAATCAGCTGGATTTTACTAGAAGTAGAGACCTTTGGGGGAGCTTTCTGTGATTCAAGAAATTATGTGTAATTTGTGCTGTATCTGTGATTATGAAAGGATAATTTTTTAGAAGTTGGCATGTTCTTCCTTTATGGATAGTTGATTTCCTTTAATGTCCACAAGAATTTCAGTACTGAGATGTCAGCTTACACTCTATTCAGTCCCTTTGGCCCAGGGACTTAAACTACTTTACATTAATTTTGCCAGTAATTCTTACAACATCCCTGTGTGGGAACTTCTTTTGACGTGAGGGATGTCAGAACTTGCTTCAGTTTACATAGCAGGTCAGTCTCTGGGATGGAAAATTTGACCCAGGATTTGTGGTTCTAGGATTAGCATGTTTGGTCCCCGAAGTGTGCAGTCTTTCAACTTCATTTCTCTCCCCTTTTCTTCCTCCTGTTTTCCCCCTGCTGGAGGAAATAATATCAAGCAAATAGGGAGAGAATTGGTCTTCTAAGTGGTTAGAGACTTAGGAGTTCTGCCTCTAGGCACAGAGTTTTGGATCCTTGGCTTGGGATGGAGGGAAACAGCAGAAGACTGATACCTCAGTCCGTGACATGTCCTAACTGGTTTTTTGACCAGTGCGTACTTTTATTTTTGTTCTTTTTCTCCCCCCTTGTTGCGAGAAGAGGAGAGGAGGCTGTGAGGATTTTCTCTGTGCCAGCCTTATGTGTGGGATGGTCCAGATGTTTTTAATGCTCAGCAGATACCATTACTTGCTTTGGGTTGGGGGCCAGAGAGGAGGAGGTGAAGCAGCCACTTTGGGGTGGGGTTGGAAGGAGGAGGATGGAATGTAGGAAGGAGGACGTTTCTCTGTGTTTTCTTAGTCATAGGACTCTGAATCCTAAGTAGCTAAATTTAGCACAGGTTCCTGTTGAAAGCATCATTTTTGGGGGGCGGGTGGTGAGGGGAGAACGGAAAACCTTTTTGTGTATCCTGCTCCATGAAGCCAATAGGGAAGCAGGAGGAGGTGAGGTTGCCATGGAGATGGTAGCTGTGTGCAAGGGGAGAGCAGCAGGGTTTAGAATTCCAGGAAGGAAGAGAGAGTGATGTCATCAGATTCCATGGACCAGCCCAGGAACCCCTGTGAGGTTGGTGGGGAGTTGGGTGTGCGTGGGGGGTGGTGGATGGGAGTTTGTGCAAGGGAATTGTGGCTTCACTAAGGTGTGGGGAGTCCAGTTCAAGCAGAGAGGTTGGTTGTGTGGAATCGTGCTGATCTGCGTTAATGCCTTCTTTTTAAAAATCTGTAAATCATTCTGAATTTGCAGAATATTTTCTTTGTTAAAAGGATATAGTCATTTAACAAAGGAGCTAATCTAGATGTAGAAATATAATACCTTTTTAGAGTTCTGTTCCCTGTAGTATTTGTGCGTGCCTTTATCCCTTGTATGTGAGGGTATTTGTGCACCTATTTTGGATCTATAGTTGCCTTTGTAGGATGCCTTTTATGGTACTGCATGCAGTTCAGTGCTTTATTATTAATGCTTGATTGTTGTATTTATTTTTCTACAAATGGATGTGTATAAATAAAGCACAGTTTTTATTTTTTAAAAATCTGAAAGAAAATCAAAGTGTTGCTTTTGCAGCAGAAAACTGCATGCTTCAGAACAGTCGTTTTGAACATACGCGTGAGTGTCTGGACTGATGCTGAAGGGCAAATGTGTTTCTTTTGGAATGACTGAGGGGCCAAATATTCTAAAAAACAAATACAACTGAATCTGTGCATCCAGGTGAATATTGTCCTTCAAAACAGCCACTTTGACTGTGGTAATATAACCACTGCGCAAAACATAAAGAACTCTCCTTTGGAATCAGCTTCAGAGATGAGTGATGAGGAAAACATTTTTAATACCTGACACTGCATTTTTTATTCAAAAAGAATACCTATCTTGATCAGACACTGGCTTTCTTTGAATTGGCTTTTCCTGATTTGGGGTTGTCAAAAAATGAAATCTATGTTCAAATAATGCGCTTTTGTCCCAGTTAAGGACATTTAAAGTCATAGGTTTAGTTTCTGAAGGCATTTTCATTTTCAGATCAAGAGCTCCTAGATTATGTAGTTTGGCAGTGGCTGCATGATTGATGAAAGCATATGAGGAAGAAGAGTGTTCTGTGGTGTGTCTGAGGGCACAGATTGAGGAGCCAGATTGACCTAGGTCTGCACCCTGTTCTCCTACTCAGTGACTGACCTTGGACAGGTAGCAGTCTCGTGGTGCATTGGTTTCCTTATGTCTAAAACAGGGATGGTAGTGCTATGAATACCAACCTTACAGTGTGGTGCTGTGGGTAAGTAAACTAATATGAAAAACACTTAAACATTTAGTATATGCTTAATCAGTGCTTGCTTTGGCTGTTGTCATTAATAATTATACATTTCTTTGAATTACAAAGTTATGAAGTAGATTATTTCAGACACCACTGAATGTCCAGGAGGGAGGGCCTTGGGAATCTGTAATTGTTCAGTGATTCCCAGATGATTGTGATGAGCAGCCAGGTTTGAGAACCACTGCGTTTAATCTACTTTGAGTAAGGCCCCAGCACTAGATCTGTCATCATTTCCTGAAATCTTACTAGAAATGCAGAGTCTCAGGTATCCCACCAAACCCACTGAATCAGAATCTGCATTTTTAACAGGATGCCCTGCAGTGACCTGTATGCATGTTAAAATTTAAGAAGCACTGGTTTTCTTCTACCATTGAGGGTAACTGGGTGATAACTCCAAGTGAAAAGGCAGATTGTGCTCTTGCTTCTTCGCAGTCATATTCTACTCTGTCACCCCACAGACTATTGCCCAGCAGGCTCATCTGCTGATGGAATTTTCCAGGCAAGAATACTGGAGTGGTTTGCCATTTCCTACTTTAAGGGATCTTCCCAACCCAAGGATCAAACCTGTGTCTCTTGTATCTCCTGCATTGGCAGGTAGATTCTTTACCACTGTGCCACCTGGAAAGTCCCCTCCTCACCCAAAAAAAGTTGGATTATCTCTGTTACTCTCATTGGTAGAAGAGAAACAGTCAGGCTAAGACAGTTTGAACTTGCACTTCCCTTCCCTGTTGCCTAGCCTGGAAATAAACGCTTTTTTGGACTAAGTCACTGAGTAATGGAAAGAATAGAGTTATAATTGTGCCTCTGGCCCTACCACTTATTAGCTGTTTGGCCTTGACCTAGTCATTCAACCTCTCTGAATCTCAGTGTCCTCAACTGATCATGGAAATAACACCTAGACCAGGAAATAATGGAGTGGAGCTTGTTCAAGAATTAAGGTGTGATGAGATCTGATAGAGACAGCCCTTTCATGAATTCATAGTAGTTGACCATATGTTTTAGGAATTTAAGTTTGTGTGTTCTTTTAAAAAAATTGCTGTTTAAAAAAAAAAACCACCACAAATTCAGATGATTTCATCTGAAGTCTTTTAGGCTGGTTCCAAGCAAGAATTGATATGGCATTTATCAGAAGATCTTTGAATTGTAATGAGCATTATCTTCTGTCTGACCAGGAAATTTATAGGATGAGAGGAAGTTTGGGGACTTGCACTGGGCACACCAGAAGTAGCTGGGGGAGTGTTTAGGTCACGGGATCATTAGTTGCAGACAGTAGGGCATCTGAAGCAACAGCGCGAGTAGGAGACAGAGAGGCCCGTTGTCACTCAGCCGTACATGTCTTAGGGCACTGAGGGGTGAGGGCGGATTCTGAACTCAAAGTATATAAAAAAATTGTTATAATGGCCTTCTTCTAGAGGGTGGCGTGGCACTTTGTTTGTGTTATGCCTAATCTTAGCATCTCGACAGGCACAATAAATCAGCGAGGGTGAGTAATGTGCCCTAAGTCACTCAGCTAATAGCAACAGAGCTGAATCGTGTTGAATAGTAATGTGAGTGATGAAATGATTATAAAAGTGAAATTGAAATAGCTATTGTATGCCAGTTAAAATACAATTTATTATGTCTGTATTGACCTTTTGGGCTAAAGGATTGACATGTTAGCCTGTCTCAAAGGAATTTTGGAATGCTGCAGAGTTATCCTTTAGGGATATATTTCCTTTATACCTTTGAGGCTAATTTAGAGGGTTTTTTAAATTTTGTTTTTGTTTTTTAAGTCTTCAGTTCAGTGAAATAGCAGTTTCAACTGAATATCACAACATAAGAGTTGTTTGACCATGGGATTTTGACCTTGACCCATGATAAGAGATCCACTTTACATGACAGGCTAGTATAGTTAGGTGTTTATCGTATATATGTGACCAAAACATGTTTCATGGAATAATTCTTACCCTGATTATTAAAACACGAGGTACTTTATTCTTCTTGTTTAAAAATTCTATTATAGTCCAGTATACTCATCTTAAAAAGTGTCCATGGACAGCTCCCCCACCCCCCCACCCCCCCACCCTGCAAGGTGCACCAGAACCTTTTAGGAGGTCTTCAAGGTCAAAACTCTTCATAACATTAAGATGTTCTTTGCTTTTCCTACTATATTGACATTTGCACTGATGTATAAGCAGTGATGGGTCATCCTAGTGTGAGTCAAGGCACCGGCACCAAACTGTACTGGTTAGTAGTCATTATTTTTTTTTCACCACCACAGTCTTGCACTTAAAGGAGAGGGGGGAAAAAGCCAGTTTCATTGCTATCATATAAGGAAATGTGTCAGTACTGAGAAGATCTTTATAATTTAGTGAACCAGTATTTTATAAATGAGCAATGCATGATGTTACATAATCATGATAGGTAAAAAAAATGTTCAAAATACAGAACAGACCAATGGATTTTATGAAAAATTCACTGATATGCATTGCCACACTGCAACTAACTTTTAAGGAACTGTCACTTTGCAAGTTTTGATATTATATTAAGGAAGAATATCCATAGATAAGTGAAAGTACTCCTACTTTTGACAAACACATATCTGAAGGAGGCCAAATTTTCTTCATATACTTTCATCAAAATAAAATATCACAACAGATTGAAAGCAGGAGCAGGTATCTTAGCCATCTTCTATTAAGTTGGCTGTGAAAGATATTTGCAGAAAAATGTTTGACAGTAGCACTGTTCTCACTGCATTTTTTTGTATGTTTCTTTCCTTTGAATTTATTTTTAATTGGAGGATAATTGCTTTACACTATTGTGTTGGTTTCTGCCATACATCTACCTGAATCAGACATAGGTATACATATGTCCCCTCCCTCTTGGACCTCCCTCCCTCCTCCGTAGATTGTCACATAGCACTGGCCATCTATTTTCCATATGGTAATGTATATATTTCAATATACATTGTATATGTTCTCCCACCCTCTCCTTCCCCAACTGTGTCCGCAAGTCTGTTCTTTAAATCTGTGTCACCATTGCTGCGCTGCTACCATCTTTTCTAGATTCCATATATATGTGTTAATATATGATATTTGTTTTTCTCTTTCTCACTTACTTCACTCTGCATAATAGGCTCTAGGTTCATCCACCTCATTACAACTGACTCAAATGTGTTCCATTTTATAGCTGAGTACTATTTCACTGTATATATATACCACAACTTCTTTATCCATTCATCTGTTGATAGACATCTAGGTTGCTTTCATATCCTAGCTATTGTAAATAGTGCTGCAGTAATATTGGGGCAAATGTGTCTTTTTCAGTTATGGTTTCCTTAGGGTTTAAATGCCCAGGAGTGGGTTTGTTGGGTCATGAAGTGAAGTGAAGTGAAAGTCGCTCAGTCATGTCCGACTCTTTTCAACCGCATGGACTGTAGTCCATGTAATTCTCCAGGGGATCTTCCCAACCCAGGGATCGAACCCAGGTCTCCCGCATTGCACATGGATTCTTTACCAGCTAAATTGGGTCATATGTTAGTTTTTTTCCTAGTTTTTTAAGGAACCTTCATACTATTCTCCATAGTGGCTGTATCAAAATACAGTTAATTTTTGTAAAAAGCTTTCATGTTAGCATAATGGTTTATTACTGATGTTTTAAAATGAATTAACAAATAGTTTTAAAACTGCAGTTTTAGTTTCTAATAGGCAAATACTAATCTTTATTAACTCCCATAAACAAAAGTTCTCTGGGATCTCTAGTAATTTTTAAGAATGGAGATTCAAAGACCAAAAAGTTTGAGAACTGTTGCTTTACCTTCGATTTTATAATAATTGAGATCTCTTAAATCAATCATGAATGGGTCTTGACTCAGTTTGAAAGTATATTGAGCCAGATAGGAATTGCATTGTGAAGGCAAGGAGGACTTTGCTCGATTTTGCTTGAGTTGAGTTGATGTGGGAGAACACCCTTAGGTATGAAGTCATTTGAGTAAAGTTTAGATCTTCAAACCCATCCAGATCTTGCCTCCTGTGATGTCCCTTCTTTGTGATTTCTTCATGCTTTTCTCACTCCATTGTCAACCTGTACACTTGTTCCCTCTGGGCCTAATATTTACATTTTATTGCATGATTCCTGTTGTGCTTGTTTACATGCCTGTCTCTCTCACTAGACTACGAGTTCCTCGAGAAAAGAATCAGTAACTTATTTGTCTTTCTGTTTCTACCATAGTACCAGACACATGAATGTCCCTCAGTAAATGTTTGTTGAGGGAATAAATAAATAGGGAGAAAAAAGAAATGAACAGGTGAGGCCAGATTTTAGAGTGTTTGGAACTTGATCATGTAAGCAGTGGAGAGCCATTAGCATGGGCGTGCTGTGAGTGGTGGTTGTTGAATTAACCCTGGCCCTGGTGAGAAAACTGGGAAGCGGTGGATGAAGGCTGCTGGACCAGCTGAGAAACTGTTAGTTATTTAGGCTTGACTCAGGTGACCCAGGCCTGGATTCAGGTAAATGCTTTTGCTGTAGGTAATGAAAGATGTTTCCTGAGGAATATTTTCAAAAACAGAAACCTAATAATATCCATTTTATCTAATGTTTGCTGCATACTTATAACATTCTGAGTACTGTGTTAAAGGCTTTGTGTGTATTATCTCATTTAATTTTTACAGAATCCTTCAAAGTGTTAGCTGCTCAGTCATGTCTGACTCTTTGTAACCCCATGGACTGTACCCCACCAGGCTTCTCTGTCCATGGTATTCTCCAGGCAAGAATACTAGAGTGGGTTGCCATTTCTTTCTCCAGGGGATCTTCCCCTCCCCAGGGATCAAACCTGGATCTCCTGCATTGCAGGTAGATTCTTCACCATCTGAGACACCATCAGTGAACCTATTGGTTCAAATAAAAGGGCCTATTTTTTATGGTTGTGAGTGAAAATATATGTATTCATTGTTGAAAAATTAGAAAATACAGATAGGGAAAAGAAAAAATATATATACCACTCTGTAAACCCACCTCAACACCAGGATCACTAAACATTTTGGGATACATCCTTCTAGACCTAAGAGAAAAAAAGGTTATGTATATGTGCTGTAAATGCCTGAATATGAGGAAACCCTGAATATAAGGCTTTAAATGGTTTTTCCATTGAAAAGACCAGCCTACCAAAATAATAAATTTTTAGGGATGTTGATGAAATAGGCAAATGTCTTTAAAATATTGATTTTATTTATGCATGCATGCTATTCAAAGTAATATACAATATTATATAATAATGTTTCATAGTTATAATAATATAGTTATAATAACTATAATGTATAGTAATGTTATAATTTTATTTTCTGTGGGTTTTGGAGGAACATTTATACATACTCTACTGCATCAGTTATACATACTCTATTATATCTTAGAACCACCTTGAGTTTTCAGATAGTTTTCTAGGGTGTATATGGAGATACAGCACTGTTTTGAATCTATGTCTATGGTAGTCACTGTTGATTTTTTTTCCAAGCTACAAGCACCCAGTCAAATAACATCATTATTGCCATATTGTATACTGTATTGCTTTGTAAAAATTGTTTTTGACATGAGATTCATATAACATGTAAATTAACCTTTTAAAAGTGAATGGTTTGGTTTTCTTTGGTACATTCACATGTGGTGCAGCCACCACCCCTTCTAGTTCCAAGCATTTTTATCACCCCCAAAACAACCCCACACCTGTTAAGCGGTCACTTTCCCCTTCCTTCTAGTCTCTGAAAACCACCAATCTGCTTTCTGCCTCTAGAAATTTGCTTATTCTTGATATTTCATATAAATGGAATTGCATAATACATGACCTTTTGTGTCTGGCTTCTTTCATATACCATCATATTTTCAAGGTTCATTCATGTTATAGCATATTTCAGCACTTTATTCCTTTTTATAGACAAATAATATTCTTTTGTATGTATACACAATAATTCATTTGTTCATTGATGGATATTTATGTTATTTCTACCTTTCAGCTCTTTTGCATCGTGTGTACAAGTGCTTGCATGAGTACTTGTTTTTAGTTCTTTGGGGAATATACCTAAGAGTGGAATTGCTGGGCCACGTGGTAGTTCTATGTTTAACTTTTTGAGGAACTGCCAAACAATTTTCTGTAGCAGCTGCACCATTTTATATTCCTACCAGCAGTGTACAAGGGTTTGTCAATTTATTTTTAATGAGGAACACAATATGATGGGGAAAGTAAAAAGAAAATATGTGTGGCCTTCGAGTTTATTAGAGCTTTGTATCTCAGATTTTGCCTGATGGACTTATTAAATATTTAGCATCATTTCAGTACCAAAAATGAGATTTAGCTCAAGGAAATGTATCTAATCTATTTTAAGTGGTGAACAGACTAAGAAGTGAAGATCAGAGAAGTGAAAGAAGGGAAATTTAAATAGACTGTAAAATTCCTTGAGGGCAAAGGCCCCATTCATCTTTGTGTCCTCTGCATTTACTAAAATAGTTGGCATGTCACAGGCTGTATTAGGAGGTCCCCAAGACTACCCCAGCTCCAGTGATTTGCTAGGATTTACAGAATTCAGTGTCTAGACATACTCATGGCCATGATTTATAGCAGTGAGAGGATACAAAGTAAAATCACTTTTTCCCTTAAAAGTGCATGGTGGTAAAGTGCAGAAGAAATCAGGCTCCGTTCAGCTTTCCTCGCAGTGGAGTCACACGGGGTGTGCTTCTCTGCTTCAGCCAGTGGTGGCAATGTAGTCTACTGAGGAAGCTCATTAGAGCCTTCAGTTCAGTTCAGTCCAGTTCAATTCAGTCGCTCAGTCATGTCTGTCTCTTTGTGACCCCATGAATCGCAGCACGCCACGCCTCCCTATCACCAACTCCCAGAGTTCACTCAGACCTACGTCCATCGAGTCAGTGATGCCATCCAGCCATCTCATCGTCTGTCGTCCCCTTCTCCTTCTGCCCCCAATCCCTCCCAGCGTCAGAGTCTTTTCCAGTGAGTCAACTCTTCGCATGAGGTGGCCAAAGTATTGGAATTTCAGCTTTAGCATCATTCCTTCCAAAGAAATCCCAGGTCTGATCTCCTTCAGAATGGACTGGTTGGATCTCCTTGCCTTAGTGGGGGAATTTTTCTTTCTGGGGCATGACTGGGAAGGGTTGTACACTTAGGCACCCTCTGCCTAGCATGTGCTCAGATTCTCAACTCCCAGAAGGAAAGCAGTGTTCGGCATCAACCATATTGTTTGCACAATTTAGGCACAGTAAGCCACTCTTAACTGGTTCTGGGAATAGAACCCTCCTGAAATCTAAGTGCCCAGGCACCAGTCAAAGCCAACCTTGGAGGCTGCCCTTTCTAAGTATAGCAGCCAGAACTGCTTTGTTAATTCTTCTCCAGGACATAGATGTTTAGTTCTTTAAGAAGTGTTGCTAGGTTCTGTGAAGAAAAATAAATGTTATAGTAGGGAACCAGCAGGGACTGGAGTATCAGACCAACCTGGATTTGCATTATCATAAACAAATTGCTTCCTTTTCTAAGCCTGTTTTCTTACTGTTGAGAGATATATTATAGAGTTTTGGTGAAAATACAGAGTGATAATGTATAGAAAATATGAAACATAATGTCTGTCCTGTGTGAAATCAGTGGCTATTAGCATTTTGTTTCAGCTCATCTGTACCAGTCTGGGTCCAATGAGGACAAACAGCCTGTAAGTAATTTAAACAAGGAATTTAACATAAAGAATTATTTACTGTAACAGCAGATCAAAGTAATAAGGGATTGGCTTGTAAGGGGTAGAGTGAACTCTAAGGAATAAAGATGTAACAGATATACTGTAATAATGTGATTGATAGATGATAATATATCATTAATATAAAATTAATTTTAATATTAAGTTAATATTTAAATTAATATTATAAAATTATAATAGCAACCAGCCCTAGGGCTGAGATAAAGCACCCCCAGAATGAACTGGTCTTTTAAAAAAAATGGGATATTTGGGGTGGAACTGGTGAATGTAACAAAGTGGTATTGGCTGTCAGTTTTCTTGCTGGGGAGGTGGAATGAATTACTCTGTTTTGGTTTATTATGGGCTTCCCTGGTGGCTCAGACGGTAAAGAATCCTCCTGCAGTGCGGGAGACCTGGGTTCGATCCCTAGGTTGGGAAGATCCCCTGGAGAAGGAAATGGCAACACACTCCAGTATTCTTGCCTGGAGAATCACCATAGGCAGAGGAGTCTGGCAGCTACAGTCCAATGGGGTTGCAAAGAGTCAGACATGACTGAGCGACTCAGCACAGCACAGCATACAGTAGTGTGAAAGTTTAGTTTGCCAGTTAGCCATTGCACTTTCTGTTGGAACTGTGTTATTAGATACTACCAGGTTCATATCCCTTATAAGTCCTCTTATCTTTGGGTACCTTGAGCCTTGTATGGTTTGGACACAGAATAATGATCTGTGGTTGTTAAGCAGTCTCTTCCTGACTCAGAAGTACTTGTTGCTAGGGTTGGTTTTTTTACGTAATGACATGTGGAACTTAGCTGCCTCTTCAGTTCCTGTGGTGTTCCTTCCGTGTCCCCATTCAAAAATAGGCTACTTCAAGTAACTTGGGCTGTAAAACAAAGGTATTGAAATACCCTGCGAAACTTGATTTGCTCTTCTTCCCTAGCCAATATGGTCTAAATCAAATTTTCCTTCCATTGTTAAATGTATGTAAGGTAATATGAAATTAATCTTCAACTGAGAGTAAGTAAGTCAATGAAAAACTTGGTACCATTGACCAGGCTTGTTTGTTAGAGGAGAGCTTCATTCTTACTTTCCTTTGCTTCATTTTCCTTTCCTCTTCCCAAATTGCCTGATGGCAAGAACTTACTTTGTTCCAGTCTTAGTATTTTTCTTCCTCTTCCATCTTGTGAAGTGGGTTTGATTTTGTTAGACACAAAAGAAAGACAGTAAGGTGGGTTAAATTTTTTTTTTCCTGATTGCTTAATGTAGCTTTCTTGTACATTTTCAGTTTTGTGCTCCTGTTCCTAGACAACCTTCATCACTGATAGAAGCCAGTAAAAAAAATACTCTTGTGATAAATCTCTGGATGCTGAACACATGGCCTGTTAAGTGGGTGAAACCAGGGGAGGCTGGCAGAGTTGTGTCTTCCTTAGACTCCTCAGAGTTTTATTGGTCGTTGCTTAGGATTCATAGCTAGTATGTTATATCACTACTGTATTTCTGTACTGAAAGCAGGACTTTCTTGATCTTCAGTGTCACTAAGTCCTTTTAGTGCCTCTCTTAAAAACATGCTTAAGTCAGCTGGTCTATTGTACCTCCTAGGTGCAGTATTCTAGGTGATTTTAACTTGGAATGTGCAAATATATTACTGGCCCTTTGTATGTATTTAATCATTTAGAAATGATGTTGATGATTTTCAGAATGCATTTAGAGGAGTGGTTTTAAAATCCACTGTGTCTTTTCAGCATTCCTTGGTCCTTGACAGTGTGGAGATCCTGTCCTCCTGTACGAGATTAGAGGCTATTACCCACTCATCGCCCACCCCCAACTCCAATACACACGTTTCCAAAAAATCTTATGGAGTCCTGTAGTTCTTTTTATAGATGTTAGTTGTGTTATCAATCACATTATCTTGTTGTTATTATGACTTAGAGCTCCTCAAGGGCAGGGATACCAGCACCGTACTTGTTATAAAGCAGTTGTTAAATACACTTTTACTGAATAAATGAAGGATGCTTCTGCTTAAGTGGCTTCTTCAAACATAGATGCAGTGGGAGCTTCTAAGCAGCCAGTGAAGAATATAAAAATCAGGTAATATTTTTCTTCACTTCTTTCAGTGTCCGTTGTACATGCACGATCCATCACAATTACTTTATTTGTTAGTTACATACATTAATTAATCAGAAGCTTCTAAACAGGTTTAATTGTTGACCTGTAGTAAGATTCTTAAGGTTAGTATTTTATTTCTTACATATTCTTTTTTTGGGGGAGGGGGAGGCAGCTTATATGTCTTGGCAATCATTTTCTAAGTCTTCCAGTCTTACTGGGTCAGTAACTCTTGCTTATGGCAATACAGCTGCTAAAGCCTTTCCTCTTTGGAGTTTAAACACATCTGATTTCTGTCCTATCTGTTCCATGTAATTTCATCTCTGCTTTAAATTTGTTATTAATATATAACTCAATCACTTTGCCATACACCTGAAACTAACACAACATTGTTAGTCAACTGTACTCCAGTATGAAATAAAAAATTTTAAAAATAATACATTTCAGCAGTTATTTTTACTCTGATTTAAAAACTCCTATCTGCACGTTTTTAGACAATTATACCAATCTCTCCCAGGACCAGTACTGGTTTGTGCAGGTTGTCATGAGGTAATAGAGTACCAGGTACAGAGTTAAAAGACCTGAATCTGAAGGCAGCTCAACCACTATCATTGGCTGTTTGGCCTTCAGCAAACCACTTACTCATTCTGAAATTCAGTTTTGTCCTCTGTAAAATGAGGGTTATGAAACCCATTTTCTGCATTGTGAGGACTAAATAAGATTATATGAAGGTGTTTTTGCACAAAATACCTGTTTGTATAAACCATTATGAAACACTGGTAATAGTGACTGTTTTTGTTCTTAATACATGAATTTTACATTTTGTATATTCAAATAATTCCCATAGGCAATGCCCTGTCAACCTTCCACAAACCTTACTCTTCTCCCTAGAGGGAACCACTGTTAGAACTTGTTGTATATCCTTCTAGATTTTCTCTGTGCAGGTATTTTTGATTTTATATTCATGTAGAAATACCTCTTTTGTATTGTGATTTAAAGGAATAGCACACTGATTTGTTTCGCTGTCATTCCCTTCTCCAGGGGATCTCCCTGACCCAGGGACTGAGTCCCGGTCTCCTGCATTGCAGGCAGATTCTTCACCATCTGAGCTATGAGGGAAGCCCATAGGATACCTCTTTTGTATTGTGATTTAAAGGAATAGCACACCGACTGTTTTGCTGTCATTTAGTATGACTTGAGATAGTTCATTGAGATTTTTCACCTTTTAAAAAGCTTGCAGAGTTCAACAGATGATGTTGAAACAAGAGAATAGTTGATAACTCTATTTCCCTATAATTGAGGTTCTTTTTAGTTTTTCAGTGTTGGAAACAGCACTAAATTAAAAAGCCTTTGCAGTTGCATTGTTAAATTCTATAGGAAATGGTGTTGTAGTAAATGTATAGACTCCAGAACAAACAAGGCTCTTGGGGATTTTGGAAGGAGCCCTGTTCTTTTTGTTATGGCCCAGCATGCTTCTTTGAGCACAAGTTCAGGTGATTCTTTAGATAAGTTAGAGATACGAAATTACAAAAAGGGATGAGTATTTAATATTTTAATAATTATTACAAAGTTGCTTTCCCAAAGAGTTGTCCTAATATACATGTATTCCTACTGTTAGATGTGAAGATGTCTATTGACTCTTCTTGCCAATTTGTCATATTTTTATTTTTGCCAGTGTATGGGTGGAAGGTGATACCTCAGCTCTGAAAGAATGTTTACAGGCAGCGTGGTTTGTGAGTATAACTGGGAACAATTTAAGTCTGTTAACAGGAAAGCAAGAGGGATAAATAAATTGTGACATAGTCATAAGATAGAAAACTAAGCAGTGGTCAAATAGTGCATATAGTGGTCAATTAGTGAAATATAGTGACATGCGTAAGTGGAGATAAATCTCAGAATATTGAGAAAAGAAGGAAATTGCTATGCAATAGGATTCATTTCTATAAAATTCAAAATCATGCAAAGTTCATGCATTTTGAAGGGACAGGTATATATACAGTAAAACTTAAAAAAGAAAGCAAACCTGTGTCGTTAAGTGTAGGCCACCTTCAGTGAGGCAGGACGTGCCTGAGGGCTGGAGAGTTCTAAGAGTGAGAGATGGGGAAGAAAGGAGAACCGCTTTGCTAAGCAGGTGAAGGAGGAAGTCCATTTCCTCTGGCACATCTCTGTGCACCTGTTATTACATCTGTCTTTGCTATTAAAGTTTTTGACAGTGCTCGCTTGTAGGAGGATTTTTTTTTCCCTTATAAAAAGTATTGTGCATTGTTGAACTCAAAGAGTATATATATGGGATAGCCTCTGGGAGTGATGAATCTTTGTTAATGATGCTTTTGGGTGTTTTTGATGACTTTCTTAATCCTCTAATTCCTTTCTCAGACAGTCTTGAAATTTATTGTAAAGGAATAATACGGCATGATTATTAAAAAAGATAATTTGATAAAATGGGAAGAACAGGGGCTTTGGCGTACAACAGACCTGGCTTGAAAGTTTGACTTTCCCACCTATTATCTGTGTTTTATTATCTTCTTCTCTTTGCCACTTTCTCTTCCCTCTCTCCCCATCATCCTAAAACCATGCCTGATTGATTGCTCAGTATCATCGTGTTTATCATCAGCATTGTTAAAATCTGGAGGGAATGGTGTTGAAGTAAATGTACGGACTCCAGAACAAACAAGGCTCTTGGGGATTTTGGAAGGAGCCCTGTTTTTGTTCTGGTCCAAGCTGCACGTGGGCTTTCCAGGTGACTCAGTGCTAAAGAACTTGCTTGCCAAAGCGAGATGTGGGTTTGATTCCTGGGTTGAAAAGATCCCCTGGAGAAGGAAATGGCAACCCACTCCAGTATTCTTGCCTGGAGAATCCCCATGGACAGAGGAACCTAATCATGGGGTCACAAAGGAGTTGGACATGACTGAGCAACTAAGTAACAACAACAAAGCTACAAGTGTCTCCTCTGTAAAACTTGGTGTGAGAATAGCCAGCCAACATTGCCTATTATTAGTATTTTTAAATAACAAGTTTATTAACCTATAATTCACAGGCCATAAATCTCACCCTTTTAAAGTGTTTTTAGTGGTGGTTAGTGTTTTGGGGTTTTCAGCAAAATCAGAGTTGTGAATCCATCATCACTAATTCCAGGACATTTTCATCACCAAAAGTAAAACACAGTACCCATTAGCAGTCACTCCTTTTAGTCCCTAGACTACTCATCTTCTTTCTTTATGGATTTGCCCATTCTGAATATCTCCTATAAATGAAATTATAATTTGTGGCTTTTGTCTCTGATTTTTTTCACTTAGCATGATGATGTTAAAGTTCATCTTTGTTTTACCTATACTTCATTCCTTTTTTATTTCTAAATAATACTCAGTTATACATATACCACACTTTGCCTCTCCATTCATGAGTTGATGGGCATTTGTATTATTTCTGCTTTTTGGCTATTATGAAATAACTCTGCCATGTACGTTTGTTTACAAGGCTTTCTATGGATGTATGTTTTCAGTTTTCTTGGTCACACCTAGTGTGGAATTGCTGGATCACATGGTCACTTTTTTTTTTTTTTTTTAACATTTTGAGGGATTTCCAAACTGTTTCCAAAGTGATGCACCATTTTGCACTTCTAACAGCAATGTGAGATTCTAGTTTCTCCGTATCATTGATGATGCTGTTATTGTCTGACTGTCTGACTGTAGCTGTCCTAGTGGGTGTATTTCTCATTATGGTTTTGATGTGCATTTTTCTAATGACCAACAGTGTTGAGTATCTTTTCATGTGCTTATTGGCCATTTGTATATCCTCTTTGGAGAACTTCCTGTTCACAGCTTTTGCCCATTTAAAAATTTGGGTTATTTGTCTAAGAGTTCTTTTATGTTCTGGAGTATAAGTCCCTTGTTGGACAAAGGATTTGCAAATATTTTCTCCCATTATGTTGTCTAACTTGATGGTATCTTTTCCTCCCCAGCAGTATTGAGACATAATTGGCATTAACAATGTATAAGTTTAATGTGTACAACTTGTTGGTTTGATACATTTGTATATTACAAAATGATTAATACCATAGCTGTAACTAACACCTGCATCATTGTCACATAATTATCTTTGTGTGTGTCTGTGTGGTGAGAACATTTACAGCCTATTCTCTTAGCAAAGTTCAAGTATATCATACAGTCTTGTTAACTGTAATCACTGTGTGTGTATTAGATCCCCAGAAGTGATGGTGTCCTTTGAAGTACTGAACTTTTAAGTTTTGATAAAGTTCATTTAATCTGTTTTTCCTTTGTCATTTGTGTTTTTGTAGTTATATCGAAGAAACCATTACATAATCAAAGGTCAGGAAGATTTCCTTTGTTTTCTTTTAAGTGTTGTATGATTTCAGGTCTATGATCTGTCTTGAGTTAATTTTGTATATGGCATAAGACAGAGTTCCAGCTTTATTCTTCAACATGAGATATCCAGGTGTTCCAGTGCCATTTGTTGAAAAGGTTATTCTTTGTTCCATTGTTTTTCTTGGCACACTTTTAAAAACTCAGTTGATCATAACTGCAAGGGTTTATGTCTGGACTCGTAGTTGTACCTCGTTGGTCTGTCTGTCTGTTCCTAAAAGTATTACACTGTTTTGATTACTGTAGCTTTGTAATGTGAGCCCTTCAACTTGGTTCTTTCTCATGATTGTTTTGGTACCTATCAGTTGTTTTTTTTTTTTTTTTGGCACCTATCATTTTTAAAGGCAATTATCTTTGGTGTACTGTCTTTGGGAAGACAATTTATAAATGTCCAAAATAGAGACTTAGGAATAAAAAAAAAGAGAACTTGAATTGTCTGTGAGTCAGCAACTGAATGCTTAATTTGTTCAGTCGCTCAGTTGTGTCCAACTCTTTATGATCCCCATGGACTGCAGCATGCCAGGGTTCCCTGTTCTTCACCACCTCCTGGAGCTTGCTCAAACTCATGTCCATCGAGTCAGTGGTGCCATCCAACCATCTCATCCTCTGTCATCCCCTTCTCCTCCTGCCTTCAATCTTTCCCAGCATCAGGGTCTTTTCTAATGAGTCAGCTCTTTGAATCAGGTGGCCAAAGTATTGGAGTTTCAGCTTCAGCATCAGTCTTTCTAATGAATATTCAGGATTGATTTCCTTTAGGATTGACTGGTTTGATCTCCTTGAAGTCCAGTTCAGTTCAGTCACTCAGTTGTGTCTGACTCTTTGTGACCCCATTGACTGCAGCACGCCAGGCTTCCCTGTCCATCACCAACTCCCGGAGCTTATTCAAACTCTTCCATTGAGCTGGTGATGCCATCAAGAGTCTTCTCCAGCACCATGGCTCAAAAGCATCAGTTCTTTGGCATTTAGCTTTCTTTATGGTCCAACTCTCACATTCATACATGGCTACTGGAAAAACCATAGCTTTTGACTATACGGACCTTCGTGGGCAAAGCAATGTCTCTGCTTTTTAATACGCTGTCCAGGTTTGTCATAGCTTTTCTTCCAAGGAGCAAGCGTCTTTTAATTTTGTGGCTGCAGTCACTATCTGCAGTGATTTTGGAGCCCAAGAAAATAATGTCTGTCACTGTTTCCCTCTCTATTTGCCATGAAGTGATGGGACCGGATGCCATGATCTTTGTTTTTTGAATGTTGAGGTTTAAGCCAGCTTTTTCACTCTCCCCTTTCACCTTCATCAAGAGGCTCTTTAGTTCCGCTTCTCTCTCTGCCCTAAGGGTGGTGTCATCTGCATATCTGAGGTTATTGATACTTCTGGCAATCTTGATTCCAGCTTGTGCTTCATCCAGCCCTTCATTTCACATGATGTACTCTGCATATAAGTTAAATTAGCAGAGTGACAGTTTACAGCCTTGACATACTCCTTTCCCAGTTTTGAACCAGTTTGTTGTGCTATGTCCGGTTGTAGCTGTTGCTTCCTGACCTGCATACACATTTCTCCGGAGGCAGGTAAGGTGGTCTGGTATTCCCATCTCTTACAAGAATTTTCCACACTTTGTTGTGTTCCACACAGTCAGAGCCTTTAGCATAGTTAGTGAAGCAGATGTTTTTTTTTTTTTTTGAATTTTCTTGCTTTTTCTATGCTCCAACGATTCCTAATAATTTCTGATTATTGAACCTTGTTTATTTATTTACACATTCTTTTGAATGTCCAGCATGTGTTAGACACTGTGCTTGACTGTGGGGAAATCATGATGAACAAGACATGGGGTCTATGCAGGGAGCTTAAGTTGACACCTTGTGCTTTCATGTTTTTGAAAGGAGTGTGTACTTTTGATGATCAAAGATGTAGATAAAATCAAAGCAGATGTACCATTAGATGGAAGGTTCACTATCTTGTCATAAAACAAGGTCCTATCAATGAAAATTCTTAACTTACCGTCTGCTAGTAGGAGTGGAAATACAAATGAATTGAAGAGGATGAATATCTTTGAGGTAGCTGTATTGAGCCCCTTGAAAAAACTACAGAAACACTATTTTCTCATTTACATCTTTATGTGCATGTGTGTCTTCTCCCATTCTAAAGTTCCCTTGGAGGCAAGGGCCTTGTTTTATTCATCTTTCTTACTCTGTCAGTCATCTAAACAGTTCTTGCAAAATATAAGATATTCAGTGTATGTAAACTGAATGACTGAATGAGTCAAGTAAGCCATGAGTGAGTGCTCATATGGTATGACCTTATACTTAATTAGGGTTTGCATAGCTTCTATTGGTTACCATTCTAGGCCTCAAGGATCTTGATTTAATGGTTAATGTGAAGATGAGACACTCAGTATGATGTGGGTGTGTGCATGCTAAGTCACTTCATTTGGGTACAACTCTGCACAATCCCACGGACTGTAGTCCGCCAGGCTCCTCTGTCCATGGGATTCTCCAGGCAAGAATGCTGGAGTGGGTCGCCATTCCCTCCTCGAGGGGTCTTCCTGACTGAGGGACTGAACCCATGTGTCTGATGTCTCCTGCATTGGCAGGCGAGTTCTATACCACCGGTGCCACCTGGGAAGACCTACTCAGTATGATACACCTTTAAAAAAAAATGAATTTAATTATAAATAATACGGAAAGTAAATTGTGCAAATAACCTAATAAATTTAACACGTATACGTATTAGGAGTCACTTGAGTCCATAGGATGTAGGATGGTAGAGGAAGTCTGGAACAGGGGCAAAATTGAAGGAAGGCAGAGTGATAGAGGGAAGGGACAAAATTTGTCCAGGTCAAGAGGCAGTTCTTAGTAGGGGTGATGCTGTCCCCTTCCCAATGATGGTACTTTTGGAAATATGTGAAGGTTTTTCGTTGTCCAGTGTTCGGGAGTGCTACTGGCTTTTAGAGTTCAGGGGCCAGACATGCTGGAGTCCCATAGTGTGAAGTTAAGAGTTGATCTGCCCCAAATCCCTGGACTGCTCTGTTGGAGAGGCTCTGAGAAGCAAACATTTAGCTGGATGAGGAGGAACACAGTGCTTTATGGATAGTGCTCCTAAGAAAATACTGTTTTTCATGTTTTTGTTTTTGTTTTTTTTTGCTATCCTGCATGCTGAACTCCGGAGAAGGCAATGGCACCCCACTCCAGTACTCTTGCCTGGAAAATCCCATGGACGGAGGAGCCTGGTAGGCTGCAGTCCTTGGGGTCGCTAAGAGTTGGACACGACTGAGCGACTTCACTTTCTCTTTTCACTTTCATGCATTGGAGAAGGAAATGGCAACCCACTCCAGTGTTCTTGCCTGGAGAATCCCAGGGACGGGGAAGCCTGGTGGGCTGCTGTCTATGGGGTCACACAGAGTCAGACACAACTGAAGTGACTTAGCATAGCATAGCATGCTGAACTCAGAGATGTTCATAGGTAGAGTGGAGTAGAGCAGTGGAACACCTTAGGAACTACTGCAGGAATTTATGTCTGATCATTTTGGATGATTCTTAACACTGTCTTTTGTCTTATGGTTTTCTTTTCTTTTCTTTGTCTCAGAACGAGCCTCTGACCCCAGGTTATCATGGATTCCCAACACGGGACAGCCAGGTTGGTATAAGTTGTTTATAACTCAGATGTGGTGTGTGTGTCTTTTATCTAAGAGTGCTACATGATAGAGAGCATTTCCTGGAATTATTTATTTTGGAGAGTGATTTGGTTAGTTTCAGCAATGAATTTACATTAGCAATATATAAAACATATTTCTTAACCTTAAAGGTATTGTAATCACATTATTGAAATTGTGGATATTATAGGGGGAAAGTCACTCAAGCACAGTTGTGATTGCTTTTGTTTTTTCTTTTACAAGCTACATGATAATTTTTTTAACCTGGTTTTCTTGATGTCTCATAATTTTGTGTTGGACTTGTCTGTTTATTCCCAACCACTTAGCCCCTGCCTCACAGATTTTTGGAGTCCCTGTGGTAATCAGCAACAAGAAAATTCCATTCTTGTCCCTGGGGGAATTCAGCCTTATGGTTTTAATCAGGGAAGTTTCTGCTGCCTTTCTTTGTTAGATTAAGGAGGATGATTGGAGAAAGCCCAGGCCCCATTTGTGGGTTAGAGCGAAACTGTCTCCTGCCAAGACATCCTCAGAAAGGTTTAGGGAAGGGTGTAGAACGCCTTCCCTATTTGTGTGCTTTTCGGATCTGGTGAGGCTGACAGAGTTAGGGTAGAACAGGTTAGCCTGCCTCAGAGAAATGATATAAGACACCTTGCCTCTGGAATTTACCTCCTGCTGTTTGGAGATATTGATACTCTTCAGATTTAAAAGGGTAGCTCCTAGAAATATCTCTGTATTTCTAGCCATCATTTATATCTTTGAATGCCTATCCACTATTCCTTATCAGTTCAGTTCAGTCACTCAGTCGTGTCCAACTCTGTGCAAACCCATGAACCGCAACACGCCAGGCCTCCCTGTCATCACCAACTCCCGGAGTCCACGCAAACCCATGTCCATCAAGTCGGTGATGCCATCCAACCATCTCATCCTCTGTCTTCCCCTTCTCCTCCTGCCCTCAGTCTTTCCCAGCATCAGGGTCTTTTCCAGTGAGTCAGCTCTTCGCATCGGGTTGCCAAAGGTATTGGAGTTTCAGCTTCAGCATCAGTCCTTCCAATGAACACCCAGGACTGATCTCCTTTAGGATGGACTGGTTGGATCTCCTTGCTGTCCAAGGGACTCTCAAGAGTCTTCTCCAACACCACAGTTCAAAAGCATCAATTCTTCGGCGCACAGCCTTCTTTATAGTCCAGCTCTCACATGACCACTGGAAAAACCATAACCTTGACTAGATGGACCTTTGTGGATAAAGTGATGTCTCTGCTTCTTAATACACTATCTAGGTTGGTCATAACTTTCCTTCCAAGGAGTAAGTGTCTTTTAATTTCATGGCTGCAGTCACCATCTGCAGTGATTTGGGAGCCCCAAAAAATGAAGTCAGCCACTGTTTCCACTGTTTCCCCATCTATTTGCCATGAAGTGATGGGACCAGATGCCGTGATCTTCGTTTTCTGAATGTTGAGCTTTAACCCAACTTTTTCACTCTCCACTTTCACTTTCATCAAGAGGCTTTTTAGTTCTTCTTCACTTTCTGCCATAAGGGTGGTGTCATCTGCATATCTGAGATTATGGATAGTTCTCCTGGTAATCTTGATTCCAGCTTGTGCTTCTTCCAGCCCAGCGTTTCTCATGATGTACTCTGCGTATAAGTTAAATAAGCAGGGTGACAATATACAGCCTTGACATATTTCTTTTCCTATTTGGAACCAGTCTGTTGTTCCATGTCCAGTTCTAACTGTTGGTTCCTGACCTGCATCCAGGTTTCTTAAGAGGCAGGTCAGGTGGTCTGGTATTCCCATCTCTTTCAGAAATTTTAAGTTTCTTGTGATCCACACAAAGGCTTTGGCATAGTCAATAAAGCAGAAATGTTTTTCTGGAACTCTCTTGCTTTTTCAGTGATCCAGTGGATGTTGGCAATTTGATCTCTGGTTCCTCTGCCTTTTCTAAAACCAGCTCGAACATCTGGAAGTTCACGGTTCATGTATTGCTGAAGCCTGGCTTGGAGAATTTTGAGCATTACTTTACTAGCATGTGAGATGAATGCAATTGTGTGGTAGTTTGAGCATTCTTTGGCATTGCCTTTCTTTGGGATTGGAATAAAAACTGACCTTTTGCAGTCCTGTGGCCACTGCTGAGTTTTCCAAATTTGCTGGCATATTAAGTGCAGCACTTTCACAACGTCATCTTTCAGGATTTGGAATAGCTCAACTGGAATTCCATCACCTCCACTAGCTTTGTTATTAGTGATGCTTTCTAAGGCCCACTTGACTTCACATTCCAGGATGTCTGGCTCTAGGTGAGTGATCACACCATCGTGATTATCTTGGTCGTGAAGATCTTTTTTGTACAGTTCTTCTGTGTATTCTTGCCATCTCTTCTTAATATCTTCTGCTTCTGTTAGGTCCATACCATTTCTGTCCTTTATCGAGCCCATCTTTGCCTGAAATGTTCCCTTGATATCTCTAATTTTCTTGAAGAGATCTCTAGTCTTTCCCATTCTGTTGTTTTCCTCTATTTCTTTGCATTGATCACTGATAAAGGCTTTCTTATCTCCTTGCTGTTCTTTGGAACTCCACGTTCAAATGGATATAGCTTTCCTTTCTCCTTTGCTTTTTGCTTTCCTTCTTTTCAGCTATTTGTAAGGCCTTCTCAGACAGCCATTTTCCTTTTTTGCATTTCTTTTTCTTGGGGATGGTCTTGATTCCTGACTCCTGTACTGTGTCACGAACCTCCATCCATAGTTCATCAGGCACTCTGTCTATCAGATCTAGTCCCTTAAATCTATTTCTCCCTTCCGCTGTATAGTCATAAGGGATTTGATTTAGGTCATACCTGAAGGGTCTAATGGTTTTCTCCACATTCTTCAATTTCAGTCTGAATTTTCAATCTTATTTGGCAATAAGGAGCTCATGATCTGAGCCACAGTCTGTTCCCGGTCTTGTTTTTGCTGACTATATAGAACTTCTCCATCTTTGGCTGCAAAGAATGTAATCAATGTGATGTCAGTGTCGACCATCTGGTGGTGTCGATGTGTAGAGTCTTCTCTTGTGTTAGGGTTGTCCAAAAAAGTCACTATTATTAGACTTGTCCAGTAATGATCATTAAGGGATGTGCATTATCAGAATGCTAGACCAAGGGGTTGACCTAGTTCCCCTTCCTAGAGCTTAATTAAATCTCATCAAAACCCCTGAAGCTGAGCTTAAACACCAGGATGGTGCCATAATCAACATTCACTATTTGAGTGCCTTCCAGATTTGGAAGTATTGGCTCAGTTCTTGCGTTTCTGGTGTTGAGTTGGCATCAGACTGGTCCAGGTAGGGTATGGCGAAAAGGCGGGAAGAGAAAGTGCTGTTCCTCTCTGTGTTCATCTCCCAGTGGGATCTCTATTGGCACTGAAGGTCATTCCTATGGGAGCTTTTGGTGAAAGAGATGGTCATTTACCCCAGACTTAAAGATGATGTAGAAGGTCTTCCTGTTTTCTTTCTGGTTTAGATTTGCCCTAGAGCTTCTGTAAGCTGTGAAATTCATGTCCTTTGATAGCAGTTCTGTATCCTGGCCATATAATGGAAAAAGTACCATTGCTTGGAGATCTAGGCCCCAGAGATTCTGATTGAGTGGGGCTAAGATTGGGCTTAACCATTCAGGTATTTAGAAATTCCTCCAGGTGATTTTTGCAGCCAAAATAAAAAACTACAATCCTTTGGGCTGCTTTGAAATGAGTGACATTTTCTATTTCACCCTGTACTTTCCACCTAGGATCTTGAAAACATAAGGAATCGTGGTCAGTCTCTGAATCTACTTTTGTATACTAACTCAAATATTTGCTTATAAAATGTTGCTTATTTTGGATATAGGCTTATTTTAGATATAGGAAGGTAAAACTAATTGAAGTTAAGTGTGGGGAACAGACTCACAAAGTTTAAAAGAATCTGAAAAGGTTCCACATAATGTGTCTTCCTGTGGGGATTACAGATCAATAAGGAATTAAGCAGAAGGAATTAAGAGGAATTTGTTAAAGCACAAAAAGTAGTCTCTGCTTAGAACCACTTTACTTTTCCTTTCTTTTGCAGCGGGACCCGCTTCTGTAGCCTGCACGTTTATTACACATACTGTCTGCTGTGGGCCTATGCAGACCCTTTTGCTGTGGTTTAAGGCTGCTTAATTTACTTTGAGGCACATTCTGATGGTGCCGGTTTATTTTAGTTTAATTTCTTGGGTTTTATTTTGTTTTTCTGTCTGGATCTTTGAATTAGAGACCTTAGTGTAGTGCAAACAGGCAAATATTGAATGGCTGCTTGTTGCATTTGATGAATACAGAATCCAAATGAATCCTGCTAATTAATGCGCCTAACCTTGTGAACTCTCACTTTGTGCTGTGAGATTTGGGAGGCATTTATCAGTGTGAAACACTGGTCACTGAGCAGCCTGAGCTGGGCAGAAACTGAACTTGTGGTCTTTACACCTCCCCAGAGTGCTTTGGCTCAGCACATCCAGAGACCAGAGAGTGGAGGTGAAGGTGAACTTTAATTATGTGAATCTTTATTTGTTTTTCCTTATTTTTTTGCATTTCCTTTCTAAGTAAATAGGAACCATCTCCAGACAGAATTCCTCTCAGCATCTAATGGTGATTTTAAAAGAGATAAAAATGACAATCTTTTGACTCTTGCAGAGTGGGGCTTTCATCAGTATTTTCTCCCCTTATCCTCACCACCACCTCTTGAATGGATAAGGCAAGTATTTCCTTTGGAAAGATAAGGAAACAGGCACACAGAGATTAAAGTGACTTATCCACAGTAACAATACAAGTTTGTAGCTGAACTAGCACTGAAATGTGTCCTCTGTTTTTGAGTGTCCTTTCCTCTATACTGGCCATTATTGACTTGACAAAGGAAAATGTGGTCATGTGCAGTATTTCTGCTCACTGACTTTATTTATTTATCATTTGGGGGCTTCATAGATCCCTTAACACTGAACTATAAATCTTTGAGTCCATGACCCTGGTTAAGAATTATAACAACAAAGTTCCTTAGCACTAAGTGGGCCAGCATTTCACCGTTATGGTGACCCTTTTCACCCTGTTACACACACCCCTGATAACACATGGAATCAAAAATGTGAGAAGGAAAGGAGGGGAGAAAAATCCACCTGTCACCTCATAGAGGTTTTGCTTTTTTATGCAATTTCAGCTCAGCGTTCTTTCCCAGTCAGTTAACAGGCTTTCAAGGATGGCACTCCATTGCTTTTACAAAGCACTCCGAGCACATCACAGTGCTTGCTGATGTGGTCCCTCCATGGAAGTGGAGGCGACAGACATGTTCCAGATTAGCAGAAGTGAAAACCTGCTCAGAAAGGCTGGATATTTTATCTCAGGCCATGCAGAATTTTAGGTTGATGACACAGTGTCATGGTTTAGATTCCTAGCTCTGTGATTTATGTGTATATGCACGTGCTTATGATAGAGTTCCTAAGTGTTGATTAAGGCTGGAATACTTTGTGGGTTTGTAATGTTCTCTGAATGAGAGAATATTTGTGTGCATTAGCACCAGAGATTTTATTCAGAAGGGACCTGGGAACAGCAGACTGATTAGAAGGGGCCTTGGTTCTGCACAGAAACTAATTGTTTCCGCTAATGTTTTTATTTTTTTGGAATGGTTTTCAGAGGCCCCTAGGAACTAGGAACTACAGTCGGGGATGGCGATGGCACCCCACTCCAGTGCACTTGCCTGGAAAATCCAATGGATGGAGGAGCCTGGTGGGCTGCAGTCCATGGAGTCATGAAGAGTTGGACACGATTGAGCGACTTCACTTTCATGCATTGGAGAAGGAAATGGCAACCCACTCCAGTGTTCTTGCCTGGAGAATCCTGGGGACTCGGGAGCCTGGTGGGCTGCCATCTATGGGGTTGCACAGAGTCGGACACGACTGAAGTGATTTTAGCAGCAGCAGCAGCAGGAACTACAGTGGTAGTCCTAAACCTAGACCTTGCCTGTCACCTCTTGGTGCTACAACGTACATCTGCTGTAATTAGGGTGACTGTATATAGTTTATCATTCAAGTTGGGGCAGTTTTGAGAGAGTAAAGGGATGCTAGTGTTGAAATAGTCTGAGGCAGATCTTAATGAATGGGATGTATGGTCATCCTAGCTATGATTGAAGAAATACAGAGAGTATCCCCTTAACCGGTCCCTGGAGGAGGGCATGGCAGCCCACTCCAGTATTGTCTCCTGGAGAAGCCCATGGCCATAGCAGCCTGGCAGGCTACAGTCCCTGGGGTCGCAGAGAATTGGACATGACTAAGCAACTGAACACCCCTTAACTGGGGTGATAAGGTTTGGGATTATGGCTTGGTGCATTGCCCACACTTGACCTGTGGGCATGAAGCATTGCCATTCACATTGGAGATGAGAGCACACTCTTGGTTGGGTTTCAGGTGTTGAATCAGCTAAGGAACTGGAATGTTAGTCAATTATTTTGCAGTTTACAGCGTGTGCTTCCATGTGTCAGTATGTTCAGCTTTGATCTTCACAACAGCTCTGCTAGGAAGCTCAGGCTTTATTATCCCTACTTTGTAGCTAAGAAAACCAAAGTAGAGTTTTTTTTTTTTTTTTTGGACGAAGCCCCTAGCATTGGACTTACTAGGAAAAGACTTTTTTTTTAATTAATTATTTTAGTTGGAGGATAATTTACAATATTTTGATGGTTTTTTCCATACTTTCCCAACATGAATCAGCCACAGGTATACATTTGTTCCCCCATCCTGAAACCCCCCCTCCCCCACCTCCCTACCCACCCTGTCCCTCAAAGCAGAGATTTTTAAATGAATTTCCCCTTGTCACATAGTTAGTGGCACAATTAGACTGGAGCCCTGGATTTTCAGCCTCCGAGTCTTGTAGTTTCCTCTTGTACTCTTCTGTCAGTGTTCTCTCCTCTTTAAATGGGGATGTTCTCATCCTCCTGTGGCAAGATAAGATATTACGGAATCTTTGGAGAATGTAACAGCACGGAAAGTCTTCATATGAACTGGAAGTTCCTTGCATAGCTTATTTCTGTCAAGTTTTCTTCCTATTTTGTTTGTTAAAATAACTTATGGTCTACAGTTTATCTTTTTTTATTTTATGAATTTACTTACTTTTGCTTGCTGGCTACACTGTGGCCTATGATTGTGATTTGCTGTTTACATTAGAGAACACTGCTTTCCTGGGAGTGTCAAGAAGAACATGCCCATGAGGAATGAAATAAAACTTCCTGTTATAATTTTGGATTTTTAATACAAAGAAAAGCAATGGCACAGTGTTAGACTCTGATTTTTTAAGTGCTAGTCAGTGGCTCCTTAAAGAGTTTTTTCCTTCAATTTTCTAAAAATCTGTCCAAGAGCTGTTATATGGACATGATAAAGTGATTCTGACAAAATGGGAATTTCAAAGAAGATGACAGATGTGACTGAGATAATTAGGGATTTAAATTTGGAGTAGCAGTCTTTTAGTTTAGAGGGAAGATTATAAATTTATCTAAGAGATTTTTATCCCCAAAGTATTTTCTTTCTTCTTAAGGATTTTTAATTTCCCCTTTTCTCACCAGTTAACTTTTTTTTATAATCCCCAGAATGAACTTTACTTTTGTCCAGTTTTTCGCAAATGAAGTTTTAGGGCTTATTTTCATTGGGAGCCTTGGGCAATAGCAAGTGAGTTTTCTGTCATACTCATTTGTTTTGGTGGCAAAGAAATGATGGCTGTTTTTCTTTCCTTGGGGTGATTTGGAATGGAGGACATAGTAAGGGTGTTCAAGGTCTTACGAGCTCAGAGCTTTCAAGCTTAAAAAAGACGGCAGTTTCTAGTAAACGATAGCTTTACATCATGACCCAGTACACTCACACATGCACATACACAAACATAAGAGTTAAATTAGTCTTACCAAAATTTCTTATCCATACTGTGTTCTTCAGTTCAGTTCAGTCTCTCAGTCGTGTCCGACTCTTTGCAACCCAGTGAATCACGGCATGCCAGGCCACCCTGTCCATCACCAACTCCCGGAGTTCACTCAGACTCACGTCCATTGAGTCGGTGATGCCATCCAGCCATCTCATCCTCTGTCGTCCCCTTCTCCTCCTGCCCCCAATCCCTCCCAGCATCAGGGTCTTTTCCAGTGAGTCAACTCTTTGCATGAGGTGGCCAAAGTACTGGAGTTTCAGCTTCAGCATCAGTCCTTCCAATGAACACCCAGGGCTGATCTCCTTTAGAATGGACTGGTTGTATCTCCTTGCAGTCCGAGGGACTCTCAAGAGTCTTCTCCAGCACCACAGTTCAAAAGCATCAATTCTTTGGCACTCAGCTTTCTTTTCAGTCCAACTCTCACATCTATACATGACCACTGGAAAAACCATAGCCTTGATTAGACGGACCTTTGTTGGCAAAGTAATGTCTCTGCTTTTGAATATGCTATCTAGGTTGGTCATAACTTTCCTTCCATGGAGTAAGCGTCTTTTAATTTCATGGCTGCAGTCACTATCTGCAGAGATTTTGGAGCCCCCAAAAATAAAGTCTGACACTGTCTCCACTGTTTCCCCATCTGTTTGCCATGAAGTGGTGGGACCAGATGCCATGATCTTAGTTTTCTGAATGTTGAGTTTTAAGCCAACTTTCCCCCTCTCCTCTTTCACTTTCATCAAGAGACTTTTTAGTTCCTCTTCACTTTCTGCCATAAGGGTGGTGTCATCTGCATATCTGAGGTTAGTGACATTTCTCCCAGCAATCTTGATTCCAGCTTGTGCTTCTTCCAGCCCAGCGTTTCTCACGATGTACTCTGCATATAAGTTAAATAAGCAGGGTGACAATATACAGCCTTGACGTACTCCTTTTCCTATTTGGAACCAGTCTGTTGTTCCGTGTCCAGTTCTAACTGTTGCTTCCTGACCCGCATATAGGTTTCTCAAGAGGCAGGTCAGGTGGTCTGGTATTCCCATCTCTTTCAGAATTTTCCACAGTTTATTGTGATCCACACAGTCAAAGGCTTTGGCATAGTCAATAAAGCAGAATAGATATTTTTCTGGAACTCTCTTGCTTTTTCGATGATCCAGCAGATGTTGGCAATTTGATCTCGGGTTCCTCTGCCTTTTCTAAAACCAGCTTGATCATCTGGAAGTTCACGGTTCACATATTGCTGAAGCCTGGCTTGGAGAATTTTGAGCATTACTTTACTAGTGTGTGAGATGAATGCAGTTGTGCGGTAGTTTGAGCATTCTTTGGCGTTGCCTTTCTTTGGGATTGGAATGAAAACTGACCTTTTCCAGTCCTGTGGCCACTGCTGAGTTTTCCAAATTTGCTGGCATATTGAGTGCAGCACTTTCACAGCATCACCTTCCAGGATTTGAAATAGCTCAACTGGAATTCCATCACCTCCACTAGCTTTGTTCGTAGTGATGCTTCCTAAAGCCCACTTGCCTTCACCTTCCAGGATATCTGGCTCTAGATGAGTGATCACACCATTGTGATTCTCTGTGGTATTTTCTATTCTGTTCCATTAAAAAAAAACAAAACTGTTGATTGTGACTAACAATTAATTGACCAGAATTGATTTCCTGAACTCACTAATGGATGGATTGCAGTTTGCAGTTTTGAAAAATAAGATTCGAGTAATTGTTGTTCTTAAAATGCCACCCTAGAGAAACCTCATACATAGCCTTTAGCTGTCACTTTTCCATCCTTTGCACACATGCGCCATTGATCTGCTTTCTGTCTATGTGTATTTGCCTATTCTGGACATTTAATGAAAGCATAATCGTACAGTATCTGGTCTTGGCTTAGATGGTAAAGTGTCTGTCTACAATGTGGGAGACTTGGGTTTGATCCCTGGGTCAGGAAGATTCCCTGGAGAAGGAAAGGGCAACCCACTCCAGTACTCTTGCCTAGAAAGTCCCATGGACAGAGGAGCCTGGTGCAGGCTACCATCCATGGGGTCGCAAAGAGTCGGACACGACTGAGTGACTTCACTCACTGGCTTTAGTGACTGGCTTCTTTCACTTGGTGTAATGTTTTGAGCGTTCATCCATGTTGTAGTGTGTATCAGTACTTTCTATTTTTGATGGAATAGTATCTCACTGTATAGATTTAGGAGTATGTTTTTGTGAGCTCATTGCCTACCTCTGTAATTCATCTCCTGCCCCTCTCTTACTGTCAGCTTCAGCTGCATTGGCCATTCTTTCCATTTTTTAACTTTGGGAGCTTGATTTCAGCTTCAGCTGTGGAGTCACTGTCAGATCTGCAGTGCTTTTGACCCAGATCTTCCCCTTCTCATTCAGGTCACAGGGACAAAATTTACTTCTCAGAGAAGCCTTCCCAGCCGACACCAGTCTAAAGTTATCCACATATACACTCTCTCTCATTATCTTAAATTATCTAGCGTGTATACTTTATTGTCTATCTCTTCCACCAAAATATAAGTTCTGTGCAAGTTGTGACATTGCTTAGAGCAGAGCTAGGCATGTAGGAGGAGATCAATAAGTATTTGTTGAATGAATAAATGAAAAATATTCTCAGTTTAATGTGAAGCTTTTGAAAGATTTTAAGCAGAGAATAACATGATCTGCTTTACATTTTTCAAAACTACATTGTAGTTGCTGTAAAGAATGAATACTTAGTGTCCCCCACTCGCCCCCACCTCCACACACAAAAAGGCAACATTAGAACTATCTAGACAACAGCGTTTTCATTTGCTGTGTTTAGTATCAGTTCCAGCTAGCACTTAGTTGTTGAATGAGAAATTTTACCCCACTGCCATTTCTCAGTTGGAAACTGGATTAAAATGACAGATTCAGAAATAAAATGTTTCATATCTCTTTCTTTTTAAAAAAAACTTTTAATTTCTTTAAAAAAATTTTATATTTAAGTGTAGCCTTAGCAGCAGCAGCAGCACCAGTTAACTATGTTGTGATAGTTTCAGATGAACAGTGAAGGGACTCCGCCATTCGTATACTTGTTTCCGTTCTTCCCCAAATTCCTCTATCATCCAGGCTGCCATATAACATTGAACAGAGTTCCTGTGCTATACAGTAGGTCCTTGTTGGTTATCCATTTTAAATACAGCAGTGTGTGCATGTCCATCCCAAGTTGCCCAACTATTCCTTCCTCCTTCATACCTCTCTTTTATCTCACAATCAAGAGTAATTATTGTACTGCCCCACCTTTTTTTTAAACTAAAAATACTTCTACTTTGCTCTTAAATTACAAAAAGTATGCAATCGCTTTCTTTTCTTCCTGGTAGGTTACCTAGAACCCTGCTTTCAGCCTCATGCAAAATTTATTCAAATGTTGCTTCTCTTCAGAATCAGACACCGGTCACCCGTCAGTGGCTCAGGTCCTTGTGTGCGTTGCCTTGCACCCTCTAGTGGATGAAGGGCTGGTAAAGGCTGCAGCTTCAAACCATTCATTGGCTTCAGACTTAATATTGCCTTTTAGATTATTCCATCCTGTAGAAAGTTCATAAACATCTCTCTCTCCTAGGAAAGACCATTTTATTTCTTGTTACTTACAACCATGCACCTAAATCACATGCTTGTTTTGATATTTCTTGATTTATCAGTTTGAAGCTCTATCCTTTGGCTTCCTACTTACTATTGGAGGTGAGAAATTAGCAGTTTTATAGACAAAGCCTTCCTTCTAACAAAGCCTTTTTATTTTTTGCTAAATCAGTGTTCATTATTCATTTATGTTTACGTAATACATACATTATTATGAGTGAATATAGCTGAACCGTAAGAGATCATGATTACATTCCCTTTCTTATATACTTTTTTGTTTCCCCTGGAGTTATTTAATACATACGTATATATGTATAGAAAATACGTATGTATGTTTAGTAATTACTTTTTAAAAAGCGTGAAGAGAAAGTGAAGATCGCTCAGTTATGTCCGACTCTTTGCAACTCCATGGACTATACAGTCCATGGCATTCTCCAGGCCAGAATACTGGAGTGGGTAGCCTTTCCCTTTTCCGGGGGATCTTCCCAACCCAGGGATTGAACCCAGATCTCCCACATTGCAGAAAATTCTTTATCAGCTGAGCCACAAGGGAAGCCCCAGAATACTGGAGTGGGTAGCCTATCCCTTCTCCAGTGGATCTTCCCGACCCAGGAATTGAACCGGGGTCTCCTGCATTGCAGGTGGATTCTTTACCAACTGACCTATGAGGGAATTTCAAAACAGAGTTGCTCAGTCGTGTCCAGCTCTTTGTGACTCTGTGGACTTACACAGTCCATGGAATTCTCCAGGCCAGAAAAGCACTATTGAGACATAATATATGAACTTTGCTCAATGTAAGTGTACTTATTCAAGGATTTTTATTAAATTTATAGGCAAATTTATAGATTTATATTACCATCGCCACAGTCCAGTTTTAGAATATTTTCATTATCCCCCTAAATTTGTTTGCAGTCAATCCCTACTTCCACCCAAGCCCCAGACACCATCTACTTGTTTTCTGACTCTATAAAATTACCTTTTCTGGACATTTCATATATATACAATCATATGATATGTATGTAATGTTTTTTGTATGACTTCTTTCATTTATCATAGTGTTTTTGAGATTCATCCCTGTCGTCGTATGTATCATCATACCATTACTTTTCATTGCTGAATAGTATTCTGTTGAGTGGGTGTACATATTTTGTTAATCCATTTATCAGTTGACAGATACTTGGCTTATTTCCAGTTTGGTTTTTATGAGTACATAATGCTGTTATGAATACTCACAAGTCTTTGTATGGATGTATGTTTTCATTTCTCTTGGGCAGACTTCTAGGAGTGGTATAGCTGGCTTTTGTGGTAAAGTTATGCTTAGTTTTTTTGCAGGGGGTGGTCACCGAACAATTCTAATGGAAGTTATTTTTAAAAACTACTCAAGTAACTCATTATCTTTCTATTACAAATCAAAATAATATCTAGACAATTAAAGGGTTAAATCCAATTTGAAAGGAAAATAAAATATTTCTAAATATTTGACTGAACCTTATAAAAATTTCAATGCAGTAATATGATCGAAGAAATTATAAAAAGTATTATGCTTAACTTTAAGAGACTGCCCAGCTGTTTTCCAAAGTGGCGTGGTTTTATCCATCTCTTTGATTATACTGAGTATATATTGGTATTTCATTGTGGTTTTAATTTGCATTTCCCTGATGATTAAAAATGTAGAGTACGTTTTCATATGCTTATTAGCTATTCATGTATCTTCTTTGTTGAGCTGTCTGTTCAAGTCTTTTGCCCATTTATTTAGTTTTATTTGGTTATACAAATATTTGGTTTGTTTGTCCTCCTACTGTTGAATTGTAAGAGTTCTTTATATACTCTGGATACGAGTTCTTTGTCATATTTACAATTTGGAAATATTTTTTCTCAGTTATACAATTTTGCAAGACAAATCTTCTTCCCCCAATAAATCTGATTCTTATGTGCTAAGTTTAAATAAACTCTGCATAACCATCCTATGAAAACAGGCATTTGATTACCTCTTTTCAGGCCTGGTAATTGCTCCAAAAAGATTGGCAGATTTATAGTGGCTTTGTGTTTGGCTGAGACAGCCTTCTCCAGATCCTTAGTCAAGAGAAATTATGCTACTTTCTGCATGTCTGAAAGGATGTGATATGGTAAGGGATCAGCCAGGTTCATTGGCTACCCCCAACCCACAACCAAGACACTGTAGCTTCTGTGTAAACTTATTTCATAGAAATTCCTCTGTAGACACACACACACACACACACACACACACTGCCCCCCCCCCCACATACCCCACACACATACCCCCCCCCGCCACACACACACATACCCATATCCCTGACTTTTGGTTTAAATATCAGCTCTGCCATTGCAGGCTAGATGACCTTGGGCAAGTTTTTTCTTGAGCTTTCTCTGAGTCTCAGTTTCTGTAAAATAGGAATAGTAACTACTGTGAAAGGTTGTTGTAGGATTTGAGATAGCGTATGTAAGTTTCTTGACATATAATAGGGTCAGTAAATCATTTTTCTTGTCTGTTTTATGGGAAAGAGGCCTTAAGGACGCCTTATAAGGAAATGATTAGTTCTCACAGTCTCTGATTTAAGTATATTTTTCATTTTCTTTTTGAGTCTTAGTTATTCACCATGTGAAATGAATTACATGTATTGATTTGAAATTTCTAGTGCAGGAACATAGCTTTACCATATTTCCAAGAAAAAATATGTCAATATGAGGGAAATGAAATCTGTGTAAGTTTATTTACCTCACTCATTATGGGTCTGGGCAACATAAATAGAAAGAGGGAATCATTTTTGAGACTTTATGTCTTGAACAGAAAATGGTTCAAATTGAGCAGACACTGAAGCCTGTGTGCAACCACCTTGCTCCTTGTTATCCTACCCACATATTTCTTCTGATCTGTGTGTCTTCTTTCAGTCCTTCAATTCTCTCTCCTGAACATTGATTTCTTCCTAGTGCCCTTTGCTTGAAATGTACCTCTTTTTCCCAGCAGAGTCCTATGTATCCTTTAGGATCTCTGGCCACAATTTAACATGCTTTATGAAATCTTTCCTAATTTCCACTAATCATTTGAACTCATTTTAACATATCTGTATGAACATTTCCATGAGGTTCAGATCAAGGAAGTTTGGGAAATACTGTGAAGATTGTGAGCAAATTATTTAACTTGTCTAAGGCTCAGTTTTCTCATCTGTGAAAGTGTGGGTAAGTGTCTACGTCTGTAAGGTGATTGTAAAGGTTAAATTTTTAAAAAACTTCTTAGGTAAAAAATGTCGTATTATTTGGTGTTGTTTACTAACCTCTACCTTTAGCTTTCCTTGGAATGTAGAAAAACTCTTCTCATCTCTGGGCTCAACTTCCCTCTTTTCCTTTCAGGGCTGTTTGGCTGTGATGGGTTTGCATTTGTGGTACTCGGGAGTGTCATGCTTTATTGTGGAAACAGTGGCAGTTTTTGTCCCTTAGCTTCTCCCCTCTGAATCTACAGGGTTGCTGTGGCTCTGTGGATAGATGAGGGAGTGACTTGAGTCCAAAGAATGAAAAGTGTGGTTGTCTTTCCTCCTTACCCCTCTTCTGTACCTGGTTTCTTGGTATATCCAGTCTTTTATGCCGGTGTTTGATTTCTTTCCCTACTTTGCCTCCTTTCATTCAGTTTGGGGTTGCTGTGATTTCAGGCTGTTAGAACAGTTTGTATGCATTCTTGAACCAAATGCTTAGTATGTATTTTGCAAACAGGTTGATCATAATTTCACTGCTTGACTTTGTAGTAGACTGACCTAATACTGTGTATACAGTTGATGTGTATTATGATGAAAGAGCTAACATGGCCGTCAGAAAGAATTATATGACTAAAGATTATTAATCACTGGGACTGTTTATAAAAGGAAAATCATAGAATTTCCTTTATTAGCAGTTTTCAGTATGAGGAAACGCACTGGTCTAGGATTGCTTAGGGTGGCCAAGTAGTTAGTAGGATCGTCTTGCTCTGGTAGTTAGTACCACTGAGCAGCAGGTGGTTTTCCTTCAACCAGCCCTGGTTACGTTTGATAAGTTACTTTTAAGAAGCTTGCTATATCTCCTCAACCTGTTGTTCTTCAACAGACAACTGTGACCAATGATTTAGAATGAAACCAACTAGTCAAATATAAGATAAGGCCAAAGGCGTTGTAGTTGGACAGTATAGTTGTGCGTTTCAGTTATAGGTCAAATATTTTTATTTTCTTAGTGGCATTAGCTGTATACCATTATACTGAGCTGATTTAGGGTTGACTTAGAGAGGTAGGGGAATGCAACAGATGACTTAAAGTCTTGTGTTACAAAATTTGGTGCAACCAAAAAATAATTTCAGCAAGTTCTGTGTAATCATGCATTTAAAGGGACAACTCTGATTTCACTGGGGCTCATATTCTGCTTAGCTTTTATCTGCTGAAGACACTTCAGTGGTTACTCTAGGCCTTCCATGATCTGGCCCTCGTCTTTTTCCTTTTGTTTCGTGTAGGGTATTTTGTGTTTTAGGCACATAATGGGGTAGGATAATGTAGCTTTGAAATCAAATATGGGTTCTAATTCTAAGTTTTTTCTTTATTGTATTCTCTCTGTTTAAATACACTTCATTCTTTAAATCCCACTTCAGATGTTCCCCGCTCCATGAAGTCTTGCCTAGTGCAATTATTTCCCTATAGACTCTTAATAAATGCCCACTGAACCCCTGAGGCACATTTTGCCTACTTTGTAACAGCACTTTACTACTGCCTGTTGTGTGATGGTAAACAAGTTGGATGACTCACACAATCCTGTGAGGACAAGGACCCTATCCTCTCAGTACTTCTTGGTATTCCTGAATCCTTTTACAGAGTAAGTGCTCAGTAAGAATTTGGTAAATGGACAAATTAAAAAGTAAAGTCATCTCAGCCTTCTTGAAATACAGAGACTACTCTGTTGTGATATTTTTCCTGTGGACAAAGGGAAAAAAAAACTTCATTCAGACTTTTAACTAGGTTTGTTGCCTTTGCTTTGCCAAAGCAGTATGAAAAATTAATACTTAAGAAGCTAGATATCTAATCTTCAGCAAGAGAGTGCCTCTTACAAGTTTAATGGGTTTGGTGAAGTGGATGTTCAATGTAAATTTGTCGTTTTATGGAGCCATAGAAGGCTCTTAAAACACTCAATAAATACCCTTATTGAATTAGAAGAACTTTTCAACAGGGGATGGTCTGTGTATCTCCTGTTATTAGTACCTTTCATTGTTCCTTTAGAGTGCCTTCAGCCTGTGCTCACACAAGCTTTGTACTGTCACGTGGCTCATAGAATCATCTCAGCTACAGATACTCCTAGCGCCTTAATTCCATTACTTTTTTACAGGGAACCCACTCGTTAATTCTGGCAGGTGGGTTTTAGTAATAAATGACAGGTCCCCATGAAAAGAGAGCTAACCTGTACCAAACACTGACTCATTAGGTGCCAGTTCCTGTATAAAGCACTGAACAAGTATTATTTTATTTCATCTCATTTGCAGGTGAGAAAACCCTGAGTCAAAGAGGTTTAAGCCATTGCCCATGGCTATGGAGCTGTTAACTAGGGAAGCTGCGCTTTAAATGTGTTGGATTTCAGAGTTGATGATATTTCCACCATGCACATGTCTTTTTTTATTTACTCTTATTTGAACATTTATTTTGTGTACATTTTGCGTGCGTGTTTGATTTTTCTTTGGTCAGTAGCAAATGTTATTTCCCAACTTGCTCCCCTCCTTGCCCTTTAGGGAGGGGATGAAAATTCTGTGTTGTTTCTGTAGTCCTCTCATTTACACATGGCTTCATATCTAGTCTTGTTTGATCTTGGGAGCAGTGAGAACCCACTCAACCAGTTTGGTCTGCATGCAGGGAGGCAGGGCTGTAATCATGACTGGCAGATGAGGAAATTGAGATTTCCAGTTTTGTGAGAGATTTGTTGAAGGTGGTAATAATAAGTGATAATGAAATTGGCTTTTGTTTTGAAGAGGAACACTAATCTTCAGGCTAAATTTTGTAGCAGAAAATTTTCTTTTTGAGACAAATTATATGGATACAATATAAAAAATGTAAGTGGGTCGGTCCTAGTAGAAAAGATGGGAAAGGCCTGGGGCCCCACCTCTGGACTTTCTCTGCCCATGAGGCCCCTCAGCTGACCAGAACACAGTTGAAAGCCCCTGGGGAAGGAGCAAAGAACTTTGGTGCCAGATAGATTTGGATCAAATTGGGCGTGATAATTAACCTTGCTTAGGTTTGGTTCTTCATTTGTAAATTGGGTACGCCTCTCATGTGCAGTGTTCTTTTCATAGGATTGCTGATAAATATCAATTAAAAAATAGGCCAAGCCTAGCACAGTGCTCTCGACTTGTGCGGAGGACAGATCAGGTCGAAGGGCAGCATAGGTCAGCACTCACCCTGTGAGGGCCTCCTGCTAAACCTGGGAGGTTCCCAGAGAGCCTGGGCCTCCATAGGACTTACTACCCAGAACTTTGTACTTGACCAAAGGCTGACACATCATGTTTATCAATAGTTTGGAATAAGGATGTGTGCTATGTTGCTTCAGTCCTGTCTGACTCTTTGAGACCCTATGGACTATAGTCCGCCAGGCTCCTCTGTCCATGGGATTCTCCAGGCAAGAATATTGGAGTAGGTTGCCATGCCCTTCTCTAGGGGATCTTCTTTGATCCAACCTAGGGATCAAACCTGCATCTCCTCTGTCTCCTGCATTGGCAGGAGAGTTCTTTAACACTAGCACCATCTGGGAACTTGAATGAAAGTGAAAGTCACTCAGTCGTGTCCAGCTCTTTCTGACCCCATGTACTATATAGTCCATGGAATTCTCCAGGCCAGAATACTGGAGTGGGTAGCCTTTCCCTTCTCCAGGGGATTTTTCCAACCCAGGGATTGAACCCAGGTCTCCCACACTGCGGGCAGATTCTTTACCAGCTGAGCCACAAGGGAAGCCCAAGAATGCTGGAATGGGTAGCCTATCCCTTCTCCAGTGTATCTTCCTGACCCAGGGTTTGAACCAGGGTCTCCTGCATTGCAGGCGGATTCTTTACCAGCTGAGCTATGAGGGAACAGGGATAGGCAAACATTTTCTGTGAGGGATCAGAGAGTAACTATTCTAGGCTTTGGGGCACAGAGTCTCTGTTGCAGCTAATCACCTCTCCTGCTGAGCACAGGAGCAGCCACAGACAGCGTGGAAACCACTAAGCATGGCTGTGTTTTAATAGAACTTGTTTTGTGGGCACAGCATTTGCAGCCTTTCAATTTCATATGATTTTCATACATCACGAAATATTATGTTCTTGTTTTTTTTTTTTCAATCATTAAAAATGTAAAAACCATCTTATCTCATGGACTGTATGTGGGTTGCACAGGCTAGATTTGGTCCATGGCCCAAAATTTGGCAATGCCCAGTTTAGACATCGCTTGTTGGTAATCAGTGCAGCGTTTGATCCTGTGAATTAAAGTGATTGCTATTAAAGAAGTATCAATAGGGAATTCCCTGGCAGTCAGCAGTTAGGACTCTGCAATTTCACTATCAAGGACCTAGGTTCAATCCCTAGTTGAGGGGCTAAAATCCTACAAGCCACATGGTACAGCCAAAAAAAAATATTGATACTAGGAAAGGCTTACTTTTTATAAAACGGTGGAACGGAATCATTACATATTCATTAGTTTCTTTACCCTCCATGAAGTGATTAAAATGCAGTTATACTTGTCTTGGTAATGACTAGTGAATGAACAAGGTTTCTGAATAAAACCAGAATAGTATAGTGGAAAGATGATGAGTCAGGAGGAGTCTGTCACTAGTTTTGTGACTTTATATGTCACTTTATCTTTGGGGCCCTTCAGTTCCCTCATAAAAGTGAGGAGATTGGAGATCATAGTATTAGAGGTCTTTGCCGGCTCTAATATTCTCTCATTCTACTTTTAGTTGTCTAGGTGCTGTTGAACAGTTTTCATCTATAGAAACTCTTAAGGACTTCACCAGTTAGTATATTTTCAAAATTACCAACCGGGCCTCACAGAGTATTAAAGACTGTTTACAACAGGACTTGATTCCCAGTGCTAATGCCAGCCCAACAATTGGGATATAAATTCCACATGCCATTAAGATGACTGCCATGCTGCCATAGTTGTGAACCCATCTGGAGATGAGGGGCAGACACAGAGAGAAGGGGACTAGGAAAGCTGGAAGAAGGAAAGGCCTGTCCTGATTTCGTGTGGGTTTAGGACAGTTTCCTAAGTGGAAACCTTTCCTCGAGTCTGAGTCACACTTAGGACTCTTGGCTCTCCTGGGATGGGAGGAGAAAAGGGAGGGGGCAGTGGGACTAGTGGCTATGTCGATTTTTGTCAACAGAGGGCGCCCAGAGCAAGCAAGCGCTCTGCGCCACCCTGAACACGGCCCTCCTCCCCACATAGACACAGGTCAGCGAGCAGGGGATCCACACCGCGTCTGTTTCTTGTGTATTGCTTGATCCTGTCCACATTTGCAGACATTGTCTCCCACCTAAATGCAGTCCTGGTAATTGTTATTTGCTTTCACCTATAGTGGAAACCCAGTTTCCTCACTGTCTTGGTGAATGATCCTGTGTTGTAAAGTCTGGGCTTTTGGGTGAATCTGTGGTATTAGGCTCTTATATAATTCAGTTTCCAGTGAGCACATATTCTGGAAATGTTTCTCTGAAAGAGCATGTAATATCTGTGTAGTATATTGTTGGCTAGAGCAGTGGTCGTCAAAGCATGGTTCCAGACCAGCAGCGTCAGTGTCACCTGGGAACTTACACAAATTCGTGATATCCTCCTCCCCCCAGACCCATTGTATCAGAAACTCTGGAGTCAGGGCCCAGCCATGCGGCTCCGCATGCTCTTCAGGTGATTCTGATGTACATTCAAGCTGAGGACCACTGCCAAAGAATAAGCACATGGAGCCTGCTGAAGGCCAGGTACCAGCACTTTGCTAGGACGTGCATCTTCATTTTCCAGGTAACCGCACCCCCTGAAGGCTCAGTGACTGCCTCCAGGTAACTCACCCCCTGAAGGCTCAGTGACTGCCTCCAGGTAACCGCACCCCCTGAAGGCTCAGTGACTCCCAAGGTGAGACTTTCAGCCAGTGGTAGAGGGGGGATTTGGGTCCTGGTCTTTATGACTCCAGAGCTGTGCCGCAGCGTCTGCTAAGCAAATGCAAAGTTCTGTGTTGTTTAAATTCATATTTTTGTCAGTCTTTTTCTCGGGAAAAAAACATACATTGACCAAAGAAAATTTAGAAAATACAGTAGGCCAAAAGAATAAAATAAAATTGCCTGAATATATTAACTTTATCTCAACTTTCTATTGTTTATTGTTCTATTTTAATTTCTATGCAGCTCTTTTTGCATATACATGCATTATAAAATTAAATAATCTCATCGTTAGTACAAACTTTGTAATATGCTTCTAGTGTCTTCCTACTCCATTGTAAATATCTTTTCATGTCATTAAATATTTCTACAGCATTGTTTTACATAGCTGCCTAGTATTCCATTTTATGGTTCTCTCATAATTCTCTCTCAAGCCTGTCTTAAGTTGTTTTGATCCTGTTATAGGCTTTTAAGAGGACTAGGATACTGAGTTCATTGAGTCAGTGATGGACATGAATCAGAGCAAACTCCAGGAGATAGTGAAGGACAGGGAAGCCTGGAGTGCTGTAGTGCATGGGGTCTTAAAGAGTCAGAAATGACTGAGCGACTGAACAACCACGACACGGATACCAAGTGCTGTGCTACTCTGGGTAAATAGTTTACCCTGAGTGCCTTAAAGTATTGTGTTTAAAGTAATAAATACAGACTAAAGTTGAGGAGGGAAAATGGAACTAGAGAGGCAATAATAAGCCTAATGTTTGGGCTAAATTGAGCCCAGAAATAGGAAAACAAAATTAAAGTAAAAAACACAGAAGTTGTAGGAATGGACTAGGGATCTGTTGAGTGCGGTGGATTAAACAGTCAGGAAAATGATTATAAGCCTTTTGAGGGTGCCAGTGGCCTACTTTTATTACTGCCTTTTTGATATAGAAGCTGATCTGCCAGGTGACAGCATGACAAAACTAAGCATAAGGCTTTTATTTAGTTATTTATTTATTTATTGGCTGCACCACGTGGCATGTGGGCTGTTATTTCTCCAATCAGGGATCAAACCCTTGCCCTCTGCATTGGAAGTGCAGAGTCTTAGCCACTGGACCTCAAGAGAAGTCTTGGCATAAAGCTTTCATAAATAACAGTTATTATTTATTGCACACCATCTGTGTGCCAGGCACCATATTAATCATTTATATAGACTTTACCATTTAATTTTTATAATAACCATATGCATTCACTACATTAGGTGGTGTTTCCCACATTTTACAGAAGTGGAACCTGAGATTGAGACTTAAGGTAACTTGTTCAGATGCTTCCTTTGGAACCCAGATTTGATCAAACTCCCAAACTTGTGCTTTTATAGTATCATTTATCTTCATTTTTTTTTCATGATGTGGCAGGTCATCACCCACTGCTGGGAGGTGGGGGGGTAGTTTCACTATCTCTTCAGGGACAGAGGGAACGTAGATGGGGGAGGAAGGACACTAAAGTCATAACAGAGCAGGATTAGACTTGATCCAGCAAAGCTACCACCCGCCCAGCTGTCTCGGGGAAGGTGTAAGCCTGTGTCGTATACTGCCGTGTACTGCGGGGTGGACTAGTGAAATGAACCACTGATAGGAAGGAGCAGTGACGGTTGGGAGAGTCAGAGCTCACTCTTGAAATGGCCCTTCCTGAAGGAAGTTTTAATTCCTTTGAGGCACCTTTAAAAATCAACTTTGCTGCTGCTGCTGCTAAGTCGCTTCAGTCGTGTCCGACTCTGTGTGACCCCAGAGACGACAGCCCACCAGGCTCCCCCAACTTTACTGAGATATAATTTGATACTCTACCATTCAGTCATTCAAAGTGTACGATCAAAGTCTTTTTTGGTTTATTCACAAAGTTTTCATCACTCCAAAAAGAAACCATATACCTCTTAATCATCATTACGTAGTCTCTCTGTCTCCCTTGCCCCCCAAACTCTAGGCAACCACTAGTCTACTTTCAGTCTCTACAGATTTTCCTGTTCTGGATATTACCTATAAATAGACTCAGTAGAGTACGCGGTCCCATGTTTCTGGCTCCTTTCACTTAGCATGATGTTTCCCAGTTCCTCCTTGTCATAGCAGACATCAGTACTTCATTCTTTTTTGTTACTAAATAATATCCTATCAAATGGGTATCAGTTCAGTTCAGTTCAGTCGCTCAGTCGTGTCCAACACTTTGCGACCCCATGAATCACAGCACGCCAGGCCTCCCTGTCCATCACCAACTCCCGGAGTTCACTCAAACTCATGTCCATTGAGTCGGTGATGCCATCCAGCCATCTCATCCTCTGTCATCCCCTTCTCTTCCTGCCCCCAATTCCTCCCAGCATCAGGGTCTTTTCCAGTGAGTCAATTCTTCGCATGAGGTGGCCAAAGTATTGGAGTTTCCGCTTTAGCATCAGTCCTTCCAGAGAACACCCAGGACTGATCTCCTTTAGGATGGACTGGTTGGATCTCCTTGCAGTCCAAGGGACTCTCAAGAGTCTTCTCCAACACCACAGTTCAAAAGCATCAATTCTTCAGAGCTCAGCTTTCTTCACAGTCCAACTCTCACATCCATACATGACCACTGGAAAACCCATAACCTTGACCATAGACGGACCTTTGTTGGCAAAGTAATGTCTCTGCTTTTGAATATGCTATCTAGGTTGGTCATAACTTTCCTTCCAAGGAGTAAGCGTCTTTTAATTTCATGGCTGCAGTCACCATCTGCAGTGATATTGGAGCCCCCCAAAATAAAGTCTGACACTGTTTCCATTGTTTCTCCATCTATTTCCCATTAAGTGATGGGACCAGATGCCGTGATCTTCGTTTTCTGAATGTTGAGCTTTAACCCAACTTTTCCACTTTGCACTTTTACTTTCATCAAGAGGCTCTTTAGTTCCTCTTCACTTTCTGCCATAAGGGTGGTGTCATCTGCATATCTGAGGTTACTGATATTTCTCCCGGCAATCTTGATTCCAGCTTGTGCTTCTTCCAGCCCAGCATTTCTCATGATGTACTCTGCATATAAGTTAAATAAGCAGGGTGACAATATACAGCCTTGACGAACTGCTTTTCCTATTTGGAACCAGTCTGTTGTTCCATGTCCAGTTCTAACTGTTGGTTCCTGACCTGCATATAGGTTTCTCAAGAGGCAGATCAGGTGGTCTGGTATTCCCATCTCTTTCAGAATTTTCCACAGTTTATTGTGATCCACACAGTCAAGGGTTTTGGCATAGTCAATAAAGCAGAAATAGATGTTTTTCTGGAACTCTCTTGCTTTTACGATGATCCAGCAGATGTTGGCAATTTGATCTCGGGTTCCTCTGCCTTTTCTAAAACCAGCTTGAACATCTGGAAGTTCACGGTTCACGTATTGCTGAAGCCTGGCTTGGAGAATTTTGAGCATTACTTTACTAGCATGTGAGATGAGTGCAATTGTGTGGTAGTTTGAGCATTCTTTGGCATTGCCTTTCTTTGGGATTGGAATGAAAACTGACCTTTTCCAGTCCTGTGGCCACTACTGAGTTTTCCAAATGTGCTGGCATATTGAGTGCAGCACTTTCACAGCCTCATCTTTCAGGATTTGAAATAGCTCAACTGGAATTCCATCACCTCCACTAGCTTTGTTATTAGTGATGCTTTCTAAGGCCCACTTGACTTCACATTCCAGGATGTCTGGCTCTAGGTCAGTGATCACACCATCGTGATTATCTTGGTCGTGAAGATCTTTTTTGTACAGTTCTTCTGTGTATTCTTGCCACTTCTTCTTACTATCTTCTGCTTCTGTTAGGTCCATACCATTTCTGTCCTTTATTGAGCCCATCTTTGCATGAAATGTTCCTTTGGTATCTCTGATTTTCTTGAAGAGATCTCTAGTCTTTGCTATTCTTTTGTTTTCCTCTATTTCTTTGCATTGATCGCTGAGGAAGGCTTTCTTATTTCTCCTTGCTATTCTTTGGAACTCTGCATTCAGATGCTTATATCTTTCCTTTTCTCCTTTGCTTTTCTCTTCTCTTCTTTTCACAACTATTTGTAAGGCCTCCCCAAACAGCCATTTTGCTTTTTTGCATTTCTTTTCCATGGGGATGGTCTTGATCCCTGTCTCCTGTACAATGTCATGAACCTCCGTCCATAGTTCATCAGGCACTCTATCTATCAGATCTAGTCCCTTAAATCTGTTTCTTACTTCTACTGTATAGGTATACCACCTCTTATTTATGTTTTTATGTTGGGAAGAGACAAGTAAAGGGAATGAAATAACCAGAAATAATTCTTTCTAATTTAAAATGGATGAAACAGGCAATACTGTGAAAAGCAAATTCCTCAAGGCCCCCTTGAGGAATTGTAACCAAAGGCAGAGGTAAATAGTACACTTGGCATTGGCTGCTCCAGGAGCCATTTGCTGCTCAGCGGCAGCTCTTCTGACCTGGACATGTGCAGCATTCAGGGAGCTCATTGTGTAAATCTTGTGTATTGGGCGGTGTCACTGGCCCCTACAATACCCCATGAGGAAATGGAGAGGCCTTTGCTGATCTAATCTTGATCCATTTCCCTTGGTTACTACAGCTCTGGGTCCCCAGAGAGTACTCTCTAAAGAGCCGCCAGTGTGTTGAATGCTGGCAGTTGCAAGGTTATTTCTGACTGTACAATTTGTGCAGTGGAGATTGCACCCATCTTTCAGGTCCTGATCCATTGGCCAGAAATAGCCACTGTCGTGCCGGTATTACTAGAATGAACACCTACCCAAAGGCCCCCTCTGCGCCCTTCTCAGTGTGGTCTCTGGAGGGCCCTTCTAGGTGCCAGGTAACCCGACTGTGGTCCTGGTGCTGTCTTCTGTGCTTTCTTTCCTGACTTGCTATCCAAGAACAGAGTGTCCTGACCTCATAAAGTGAATGGCTGGGGCCAGAACTATAAGTTCTAAGACTTCTCTGTTTGAATTCCAGAGAAGTTGTGGCCAACTTTCTTTTGTGTCTGAGCTTTCAGGTAGTTTAGAGAGTGACTTGTACTCCCTTGTCTTAATACCCTGGCTCTTCCAAGGCCCATCTGCCCTAACATGGAGGCAGGAACCCAGGAGCGGGATCACCAGTGTGGCACTCAGGTCCTTCGAATGTAAGAGCAGGATTTCATCACGTTGCCCTGGCACTGCAGATGGGGAAACTGAGTCCAAGAGAGGCCAAACAGCTGTCCCAGGGCTTGCATTCTCAGAGCTCTAGCCAGTGCGGAGCTGCAGCTGTGGTGTGAGCCCTCACTTTCAGCTCAGTGCTCTTCCCAAGTGTCATGCTGTTACCTGAAGGGCAAGTGCTTTCCTGACCAGAGAGGGGCCCAGCCCTGCTCCACACATCTGCGGCTCAGGCTTTAAAGTGTGTGCAAGAGTTTGACAGGTGGGGACTGGGATAGTAGAAATCTGTGCAAGAGCACTGGGTAATGAGTTTGGGGGCCACTGACCCAAAGAACGCAGCCCTTCTGGCCCTCTCTGTGTACTCTCTCCAGTGAGTGTACATGTTTCTGATCACATGTTTATAATTTCTGAGACCCCATGGCTGTTCACCCAAGTACATCTATGCTGCTGCACTAACCCATCAAGCAGTCGTCTTGTAGTTGGCTCATGGTTGCTGCCTCCATGCTTGGGGTGACGTTTACCTTGTATCACGTGAAAAGACTGAAACCCTTCTCCACCATCCCCCTCCCCTCATCTCCTCTTGGTGTGGAACTGTAGGAGGGGCCTCGCTTCCCAGGGCCCCCTGCCTGGGACCTGATAGAGCCAGCAGTCAGCCGGACCCTAACTGCTGGGACTGGAAGTGAAAGCAGCACCCTCATAGTGGCACACAGAAGCTGAGTAGAAGGCCCGTGGTGAGAGCCCCTCTGAACTTTCCCTTCCTCCCCACCACTTCCTCTCTGTCAGGTCCACTCTCAGCACCGGGAGCTGCTCCATAGGAGAGGTTGTGTCCTTCACTGTCTCATAGGAGAGGTTGTGTCCTTCACTCTCTTCCCTGCTCCCCCTGCACAGTGCTCCACAGATAGTCAGAAATAATCTCTGGCATCTCACGCTGTTGACCACCCTCTGATGACTGGTGAGGTGCGGGAAGGCTAATACAGCTGACAGCTGGCAGCATAGCTTCTCTATAGAAGTTGTTTCCTGGTCCTCGGTAATAAGTTATAGTGACAGCTACTATTTATTGAATGCTTACTGCGCTCAGTGTTCATGTACACACACCCTGAATTCCTCATTGTTCTCAACAGCTCTCCCTGTCAGGAGATGGCAGAAGCCATATTGACAGCTGCAGAAACTGAGATGTAGCTAGAAAATGGGGAAAAGGTATCGAGACCTAGCCCTGTCTGACACCAAAGCCCATGTTTTTAGTAACCATGCGGAACCTTCTTGAGTAGTTAATTTGCTGAACATTCCTGCAAGAAAGAGCTGAGTCACTTGTGCTCCCTGGGACTTATAAATGAGATATCTGTGTTCGCAAAGGGCATTCGGAGCACAGTTTAGATTAGATTTGGCTTTGGGATTACAGGATAGGAACAAAGGGCAGACTTCAGGATCCTCGGCCACTTCCTGAAGCTGGCTTATTCTGGCTTACTTTGGCCCAGTGTGGAGGAATCCTTGCTCTTTAAGTCCACAGTGGTTTCAGTTTGTTCCTGAGACATGGGCCTGCCCAGCAGTTCCAGATTGCTTAGGGTGGGCCTAGTCTTGGTTCCCTGGGCCACTCGGATGGGCACCGGTTGTTCCTTGGACTGACTTGACTTCTTAAAGGTCCTCCTATTTTAGGCATTCAACAGGAGGCTTTCTCTTCAGTTCTTGAGTCCTCCCCCACGCCCCGTTAGTTGTTGGGACCTGAGGATTTAGTTGTGGTTCACCTAAGAACAAAGGGAATTCAGTTTTCAGCAGCTCATAGTGCAGTCCTGTGGAGTCCCCACAGGGACTCTGGGGTTGAGGGGCTTTCTCTCTTTCTCTGCTCATAATGTAAACATTCTGTATATATCCTAAAATGGGAGAGAGAAACTTCTGAGGGGCAGAGAGTTGTTGGGATAATAAGGTTTGGAGGAGACAGCCCTTCCTGCATTCTCCCTGGGGGGAATAATGCAGCGAGGATTGAAGGGCATCACCTCAACCAATTCAGTTAAGTGGCCCCGTCCTGGCTTAATAACTCGGGCAGACTTCCCAGTGGGTTTGGCACGGTGTTGGGTTTCTCTCTCCCCAGACCCTCCCTTCTCTTTGCTTTGTACATGTGTGCTAACACAATTAGAGAGAGGTTGCATCTTGCAATAAGATAGCCTTTTTACAAAGGAGGGGGATTCTCTTAAAGAAGAAGGAGAGGAATTCAGAGGAGAGAATGTAGCCCTCGAGAGTTTGAGTAGCACGGAGCAGGCTCTGTTCTCTCTATAAGGGTGGGCGGGCAGGGGGAGGGTGGCCCGTGATTTCCAGCATCTAGTGTGAGCACCGGGTGCTAAGATTGTGCTAGAGAAATGGTCAGCTGTCTTTGCATTTGTTCATCCAGACTGTATCACTGAGGATTTGGTCGTTAGAGAACAAGAACGGGATTGTTCATGAAGGTCAGAGGTCCCAGTCTTCCGAGTTTGGTGGTCAACTGTTCAGAAATATTTCACAGTTTTAGTTGAAAACCTGAGCAGATGCTCCTGCTGTTGTTTACCCGTGGGGATCGGGTGACATTCTTCTCCCCTTCCCTCTTCCCCACCCCTCTGGGAACCAACCAATCACGCCAAAGAATGGATTTCAGGGCCTCTCAGGCCTCCTCCCAGAAGAGTGTGCCCAGCAGCAGTTCTCCGGAGCCTTCGCTGGCAGGATGTTTAACTCCTGGGTGTCTGACTTGCAGTGAGCTCCTACTATTGCAGTTAGCTCGTTCTGTTGTTCGCCATGCCTCTCTGAGCCCATCTAATGTTAAGTAAGCTTACCCAGTCCCCAAGGGAAGGCTCCTAGTGAGGCACAGTGCAGTGCTTTGAGCTTGAATAAGCTGGTTTTTGAAGCCCTAGTTCTGCCAAAAACCAGCAGCATGACCTTGGGCAAGTTACTTTCCCTACTTGAACTTGATCCCCTTTCTGCTAAGTTAGAGGGAAAGGAGGACAGGATGAACATGTATGACATAGTATATACAAGTCACCAGCCTGAGGTCTGGGGGAAAGCATTTAACCTGTGCTGAGTGCCTATTTTGCAGCAGTTTGTTTTTTTATAGTTTGCCCTCTGCAGGGCAAGTGCTGTTCACCCAGTTTCATAGATGAGAAGAGTGAAGGCTAGAGTCTGTCCAACTTGCCCAAGGTCAAATAGCTAGGAAGGCTCATCTGGCTCTAATGCCCACACTTTCTTCCATGCCACTGGGTTGGCTCGAAAGGCCCTCAAAGTCCTTCTAGCATTTTCACTCTAATACTCTGATAGTTTTAACTCCTTAATAGCTTCTTGTTCTGCCCTGTAGAGGGATTACTGTCTCCCTTTCCACATCCCTGTTAGTAGAGCAGGTGAATAACTTTTCAGAAATGATGACACTTCTGCCATCTCCTGAAAGCAGCAAAAGAAAATGGTGCGGCCATCAGTTTTCTCTTTGCATCACAGGGAAGTCCTCATCCTTTAGAGCAGTGGTCCCCAACGTTTTTGACATCAGGGACTGGTTTCATGGAAGACAGTTTTCTATGGATGAGGGTGGGGGGATGGTTTCAGGATGATTCAAATGCATTATATTTATTGTACACTTGAGTATTATTACATTGGCTCCACCTCAGATCATCAGGCAGTAGATCCCAGAGTTTGGGGACTCCTGATTAGGGCCAGCATCTCCTGCTTCCTCAGCAGTCCCTTTCCTCAGGCAGATATAGGTATTAATATTTCCTTTTTCTCTTTGCCTTGTGTTTTGATAGTCGGATAAGGATCTCTGGTTTAAGGAAGGGTGAAATTTTGAGGAGATTTTTTTAAATCCCCTTTATTCAAAGCTTTTCTGTGAGCTAGAGACACACTATTGCGTTTACCCCTACCTGGAATCACTGTGATATATATAGCCCTGTCAGGAGCTCCTTCTATCCGAGGGCTTGGTTTTCAGTGTAGTTCCTTATAAATTATTCTAGCTATCTGGCTGGGGGACATCTTGCATCATGAAACATGCTGTGTTTCTCTTCCTGCAGTTTAATTGAATACTTTTAAATCCACAGAGAAAATAGCTTTCTTTAGGTGTGTTTCTATTGATTATTGCTGCTGATTTAAAATAAATTACGGTAGTAACCCTAAAATGTCAAATTTGTTAAGGAGTCATTTTTTATTTTTGTTGTGGGTTAAGAAAAATGACCACAAGCAAGTCTGTTAACAGTTGTAAATTATGAAGCCAGGCACTGACCCAGGTGTTTTATGTTCATAATTTCTAATTTTCATGATAAATGTGTACTTATAGATGAAGACGGAGAAGGCAATGGCACCCCACTTCAGTACTCTTGCCTGGAAAATCCCATGGACGGAGGAGCCTGCTAGGCTGCAGTCCATGGGGTCGATAAGAGTCGGACACGACTGAGCGACTTCACTTTCACTTTTCGCTTTCAGGCATTGGAGAAGGAGATGGCAACCCACTCCAGTGTTCTTTCCTGGAGAATCCCAAGGACAGGGGAGCCTGGTGGGCTACCGTCTATGGGGTCTCACAGAGTCGGACACAACTGAATCGACTTAGCAGCAGCATAGATGAAGAAACAGTTAAGAGTGGTTATAGTACTTGCTCAGGTCACAGCGACTGATTTGGCACTTTGATTCCAGATCTGTTTCATTTCCAAACCTAAGCTCTCTCTTCAGTACCATGCTGCTTCTGGAAGATGATCTTGAGAGTTGCTTTAATTATCCATGCCCATTCCTCAGCTCTGATCACCCCAGAAAATCCATATGCTTTCTTTTTAAAAGAGATGTACCGTTTTAGATGATAAACTTCACAGTTAGGGAAAAAAAAATTAAGGGAAGTAGTTTCTGGTCTTTGCCAACTTTTATAATCAGGTAACTTTTATTAATGTTTAGTTTGAATTATTTTTACTAAAATTTAAATCCATCGCATCTAATTCTAAGTGAAAATGCTAAATTGGTGGCTGTTCATCATCAGATTCCAGAGAGTTAGGGGTTTCACTGTGGTTTGGGGTGCACAGGAAGAGGAGGACCTTAGAGGATGAATTGTATATGAGTAGATGGAGAAAAGAGAATTTTCTTGGGGTAAGGAATTTGTCATTTGCTCCATCTTTTGGTACAGCCTGTGTCTACCATCTCTTTGAGCACCTTAAGATGGTGTTGAGAATCCAGTGGAAGATGGGTTGGTATTACTCAATGGCCGTTTGCTTCACCCTAACTCTTTTCAAGAATTGCTTATGATTTCGTTCTGCCACAGTGATGTTGGGCTTTGCCAGTTGAGTGCAACGAGAGATTCACACAAAGGACGTATATTCACTACATAGTCTCTGCCATCCATGTCAGCCTAACAAATGTTTCAGCAGCATTTACTTGTGTGTCTGCTATATGCCAGTTGCTTGGCATAACACTGATGATTCTGAGATGAATAAGACATACCTTTAGGATCTCATAGTGGAGTGGAATTTACAGTCTTATTTAGGAAACAAGACATATAAACATAGAATTAATAATGAAAGGCAGTATATGCTTAAGAATATTTTAAAAATAAATGAACTATGGACAGCAGACTTTACTGGGGTTCTGAGATGAAAGGGGTACGGTTTGCCAGAGTAGTAAAGACGGAGTTCCTTTACAGTTTCATCCAGGGTGTGCAGTGGGGCAGAGCTGGGGTGAGATGAGGTTTTTTGGTTTTTTGAGGTTTTTTGGTCACTCTCAGTGACAAGGCAATGGAAATGGTTCACTGAATTAAGGTAAGTATCCTAACGTTATTGATGGAACTGTAGCCAGAGACTGGGGAAGGAAGACTCCACAGTTAGCATTCTAAATGGGGAGCGTAAAGGTGACAAAAGCCGATGTAAACAACAACAACAGTTTAATCCCTGCAGAAACTGCATTTTTAGGGGAAAAAAATTTAAGTCTTATATTTTGGTTCCCAGGTTAGCATCCCCCCCGCCCTCTGCCCCTTAGCTTTTTAATACAGTATTCTCTATATTAGAAATCCCTTACCATTTACTCTTGTTGGGTTTTTAAAAGTTGGAAGACTTCAAGCTGAGTCCTACACAGACAGAGACATCAGTAGGCTTGTTTGCTGTGTGCATGGCTCACGGTGGCCTTGTCCTTGATGACTGCTGCATATTTATGAGCGTCCCTCCACAAAGCCCACCCAGGGAAGAGCTCTTCTTTTTCCTTTTTTAGGTTCCTGAAACTTACCTAAAACTCTGAGGCCGGAGAAGGTATAGGGAATGAAGTTTCTTCCTTCTCCCTCCCCCTACTCCATAGTAGCTTAATTTAAGTACCCTGTGGAAATAAAGATAAATGTGAGAAACTTCAGGATGAAAAGAACATTAGAGACCAGAGAAGTCAGGGGAGGTCATATCAGGCTTAAAGTGGAAACTATGTTACAACCTAAGCAAGGAGCAACTGATAGGCCTATAAATAGGATTTTATCTCCTCTTAGGACATTTTTGGCGTGGTTGTAGCTTCCCATGTGGGGGACTATTATATTTACTAAAAATAAACTGTGTTTCAGAAGTGATTAAAGTAAGTCCCACTGAACTCATTTATGTTATTAAAAATGTAGCCATAGCCTGAAAATAAATTTATAGAGGTTGATGCATACTAACTGTTGAGAGAACTTGGATATTGAAGCCATCCATCAGTTAGATCTGAGATCAAATGGTCTGGTCCAGTTTAGTGTGGATTATTAGGTAGGTTGCCTTCTCAGAAGATAGTGTTATTTCGTTTCTGCTAGTCCAGAAGTCCCTCAAACCCTAGCTATATATTCAGACTCATTCAGACTCATAAAGGGGCATAAATAGATGATAAGTGTTATCACCTAGGAAAGACAGAGTAGTTCTAATTCTTTAGAAATCTTACTGCTTAGTTAAAGCTGCTTGGCTATGACCATTCAGAGCAGAAGAACATATGAATCGGCCATACCTTTGGTATCCCTTCTGGGGAACAAAAAATCCTTCAAGTTGTCCGAGTTTGTTTCTCACACTCTCCTTATCCTGACTGTAGTCCTTTAAATTGTGCAGCAAATATTTGGCATCTAGCTGCCTGTCAGCCAGTCTCTGACACCTCTGGATGGTTTGTTCTCTTCCTGTGAGTATATTTGAAATTAGTAAGAAGCATCTATTAGTTTTAGTATCCTATGAGAAGACTAGGAAAAGCTGACATTCGTAAATAGTAAAACTGCTTAAAGCATATTTCTCAAAGTTATGTGACCGTGGGATTCTTTCTGAAATCTAATGACATGAACAACAGAGCGCAGTGTGACTCATGCACATCGCGTTTGTGGATTCGTCACCAGACATGGTCTCAGAGTTGAGTTCATGCCTTCAAAAAGTGAAATCATTTACTTTTTCCAGACTTCAAAACTAGCTTTGGAGAAGTTAAATCATTAAGTGCAAAAATAAAAGCAATTTAAAAAATGAACACAATTAAGCTGTTTTTGTGCACATGTTAAACGTCTTTTTCCTGCTTGTAGTACTTCACATTTTATCTTTATTTCTCAAAGATGGCATCTCACTCTTAAATGATAGGTTGTTGCATACTCATTAGAAACTGTATATATATGTTTAGTATTTTTCTTTAGAATAAATAAATCAAATAGAAGAAATATTAGTAGCATCAATTTATAAATTGTTGAACTACCTAATGACAGCTCGTGAAATGCTAAAAACATGGTAATATATTTTAAATGTCATATTCACGAACTGCTTTAAACCCTTTTTTACTGGTCTCTTTCTCCCCTTTATAACCACTCAATTCCTTTCTTTCTCCCAGTGCTTTTAAGAAGGAAATTGAAGTTCCCGATGTAGTATTTTTTTGATAGATAAAGAGATAAGAAAGTTGGTGAAAGAGGTTCGACAAGTTCATGGAATTCCTTGCGTCCCAAACCCAAGATTCTGCCTGATTGCTTTCATCTAATTTTTCTTGTGTCTCACACTTATCAGCCAGCTGTTATAGTGGTAATGGCAATGATAGTGAATCGTGCTCTGTTTACAGAATAGCTAGCATACTCTATTGTATCTGGGTCTGAAGAAAACCGTGTGTCATTACTATCATTTTACAGATGACAAAAATGAAAGTATATATATTTGACTTTTTCCATTACTAAAATTCAGGAATTGTTAAGTTGAATTTTCGTTTCTGTCATACTGGTGTAGAATGGTTAGGGGCAGCAAATGTGGGGATAGACAAGTTGACTTTTGGCTGAGACTTTCAGCCTAGACATTTCAGGATTCTTTGCAGTCTCTGTCTTTGTTGTGAGGCGTGTACACTATTAATGTGTATAGAGCTTTCTGTGATGTTGAACTTTGATTTGTAAAGTTATAGTAAAATAATTGTTAAAGGTATCACTTAGGATTAAGTTCAGCTACATGCAACAGAATCCCCCTCCTCCTTTCCCCTTACCCCAAAGTGGCTTAAACAAGACTTTGTCTTTGATGAAAACAGAGTCTGGAAGTAGGCAGCTCAGGGCTGGTATAGCGCTCAGTGGTTATCAAGGATCCAGGATCCTCACTGCTCTTTGCTTCTCTGCCTGTAGGATGTGACCCAGATGGTTGCTACAGCTCCAGCCATCATTCCTGCATTTCCACGGAGCAGTTGAGAGGAGGAAAAGAGCTCCCCTCCCCTACTTAACAAACCTTCCAAAAAGTCCCATATAACATTGCTACTCGTATCTCATTGGCCAGAACTTAGTCTATGGCCACACCTAGCAGCAGCGGAGGTTGGGAGATACAGCCCTTTCTTGGAGGGTGTGTGTATTAATCCTCGGATGAAAACTGGGGTTTTGTTACTGAGGAAGAAAGGATATTGGGAAACCACCAGCGTTCTCAAGCTCAGGGACCGTCAGAATGGCATGGCTTTACCTCCCATATGGTGCAGAAGACCCTTCTGTAGCTTCCTTGGGACCTCTTCAGTCAGTCTTTGCTGTGTTGTCCAATAAAGTGATTTTTCCCTTGAGATGTATATACCTTTATGTAAACACTTTTTTTTTTTTAAGTTAGTAGAAGATAAAAAGGATCATTGAAATTTCCATTTAAGTTCAACTTAAGTTTTTTGAAACCAGTTTTTTGGGACTACAAATAGAATAAAGTGAGCTTTTTAGTAAGCATAAAATAAAGTGTTAAATATTTAGGTGTCTAGTCATTAGTAAAGGAAAAAGTGTAAATTTTCCTTCAGTTTTTTGAAGCCTGGATCAGCTATTAAATTACACGTTTCTTGGAGATAGAGAACTTGCTTATTTTAATTTAAAATTTTATGTTTTTTGGACAAATAATACATTTATATGATTCAGTACTCAAAAGGTACCAAACGGCCATATGGTGAATGGTTGCTCCCCAGTTCCTACCTTGATTCCCCAGTGTCTTTCCCCTAGAAGCAATGGATGTCTTCCCTTTTGTATATAGTTCCTACTTAAAAAAAGAAAGAAATTCAGTGCAACTGTGCTATACATTGTTCTGAACCTTTCTTTTATCACCCAAAGAGATGCCATGTCCCTTCTCCACCCTGCAAGGCTATATAGTGCCCCATTGTCTGGGTGAACCATAATTCATTAACAGAAGAACCTTGTTCTTACGTCTGTACCTGCTCTGTAAGCAACGTTCGTTCATATTGGTTAAACCGAACTCTTTGATTGAATTTGACTATGCAGAATATTTTAGCAATGAGTTATTTTTAGTGGTCGAGTATTCCAACTAGCTGAGGGGATTTTCCCTTCTTTAAGCATCAGGATGTTTAAGAATTATTTATTTTGGAAGTAAGTCCTTCTTAAATGTATTACTTAGCTATATAGTTTAGTCCTTCTAAAATTTATTACTTAACTACAGTTTTTTCTAACAGTTATACTTTTCTTAATGGTTTTAACACAGTTGTCAACATCAGTTATTGCTTATGACTGAAAAAGAGTGATATCTAAGAGCTTTTCATGGTTTTTGCCTTGCTAAATGACCTTATTTTAATATGTCTGCTTTTTGATGACTTATCTGCTTTTTAGATTTTTTTCTCTTGGTCTCTTGCACCTGATACGGCTGCCTCTCACATAATATTTCTCTTTCCTCTGGTACTTATTCTCTACTATTTCTTAGTTCCCTTTCCTAATTTGCTTTTTAAATGTTCAGTGGGTAAGTAGCCAGATAATCAGGACAGAAATATTTCTAAAATTAAAAAAAAAAAAAAAGATTAAAAGAAGGCCTGGCAGAGCTTTCCTGCTGGTGAAAGTGCATGAGCATTTCAATATTCAGGATATTTAGAGGGCCTTTGGTGGCTCAGATGGTAAAGAATCTGCCTGCAATGCAGGGGACCTGGGTTCGATCCCTGGGTCGGGAAGATTCCCTGGAGAAGGAAATGGCCACCCATTCCAGTATTCTGGCCTGGAGAATCCCATGGACAGAGGAGCTGGGTGGGCTACAGTCCACGGGGTCGCAAAGAGTCCAACACAACTAAGCAACTTTTACTTTGTTTCCTAATTATTACCATGTTGTAGAATAGCTCTGTCCAGTGGATCTGTGATGATGGAGATGTTTTATATCTGCCCTGTCCATTATTAGTAGCCACTAGGCTCTTGTGGCTCTTGAGCACTTGAGACTTGAGGCAAGTGAGACTGGAGAACAGAAATTTTAATCTTCATTAAAATCAAATAGCCACACATGACTAGTGGCTGCTGTGTTGGACGTATGGTTTTAGACTAAGTAATTAACGATGAGCTTGATTATAGGAACTCTTGGGTTGGGATGCAGTTATTTTATTGTACTGAGACGATTGAGAATGTAATACTCAGATTAGATACTCAGATATGCAGATGACACCACCCTTATGGCAGAAAGCAAAGAGGAATTAAAGAGCCTCTTGATGAAAGTGAAGGAGTAAAGTGAAAAAGCTGATTTAAAACCTAACATTCAAAAAACAAAGATCATGGCATTCCAGTCCCATCACTTGATGGTAAGTAGATGGGGAAACAATGGAAACGGTGACAGACTTTATTTTCCTGGGCTCCAAAATCACTGCAGATGGTGACTGCAGCCATAAAATTAAATAAAGACGCTTGCTCCTTTGAAGAAAAGCTATGACAAACCTAGAGAGCGAATTAAAAAGCAGAGACATTATTTTGCCCACAAAGGTCCGTATTGTCAAAGTTATGGTTTTTCTAGTAGTCATGTATGGGTGTGAGAGTTGGACCATAAAGAATGCTGAACGCCGAAGAATTGATGCTTTTGAGCTGTGGTGTTGAAGAAGACTCTTGAGAGTCCCTTGGACTGCAAGGAGATCAAACCAGTCAATCCTAAAGGAAATCAATCCTGAATATTCATTAGGAGGACTGATGGTGAAGCTGAAGCTCCAATACTTTGACCACCTGATGCGAAGAGCTGACTCATTAGAAAAGACCCTGATGCTGGGAAAGATTGAAGGCAGGAGGAAAAGGGAATGACAGAGGGCGAGATGGTTGGATGGCATCGCTGACTCAATGGACATGAGTTTGAACAAGCTCCAGGAGATGGTGAAGGACAGAGAATCCTGGTGTGCTGCAGTCCATGGGGTCGCAAAGAGTTAGGCATGACTGAGTGACCGAACGGAGAAGGCAGTGGCACCCCATTCCACTACTCTTGCCTGGGAAATCCCTTGGACAGAGGAGCCTGGTAGGCTACAGTCCATGGGGTCTCGAAGAGTCAGACAGGACTGAGCAACTTCACTTTCACTTTTCACTTTCATGCATTGGAGAAGGAAATGGCAACCCACTCCAGTGTTCTTGCCTGGAGAATCCCAGAGACAGGGGAGCCTGGTGGGCTGCCGTCTATGGGGTCGCACAGAGTCGAACACGACTGACGCCACTTAGCAGCAGCAACAGGGTGACCGAACAGCAACGACTCAAATTAGCTTAAGGTAAATAATTAAATTGAAATTGCTTTTCATGTTAATGTTGTGTTTATTTCAAGCTGTGACATTCTAAAGCCATTGGTGCTGGCCTGTGTTTATGGTTTGCAGCTGTGATAAGACTTTGAGTCCTCTTGGTAACTAGGGTGATATTAGTTGCGCTCTAACTTTATTTATAGGACTTGGTTAGACACTTGCCTAACCAGAGTGCCAGAAACTCCTACAAATAACTTTGACCTTCCCTAGCAAAAAGTCAAAGAATAAAATGACCCATAGCAGAAGATCTCAGTTGTATTCTGTATACGAAAAATGTTACTTTCTAACGGAGAAATCTGTAGCAAATAAGAAAACAAATGAGTATATTAACTAATTATGGATTTTGGTAACAATTAGGAAGAAAATAAACAGAGTACAGTGATATAGAGAATAAGGACTGTGGGGAAGCCCTTCCAACTAGAGAGAGTGATCTGGAGAACATTAGTTGAGGAGGTATTATTTAAGCTGAGATCTGAACGATAAGAAGTAGCCAGCCTTATGGAGAATGAAGGCAGCCTGAGAAAGGATTTCAAGAACGGGATAAAGGGACTAAAAGGTGCTCAGGAGAGGGATGGACTTTCTGAGGAACTGGCACAGGATCAGTGTATTTAGAGCATAGTGACTGAAGTGGATGTAATGATATGAAATGAGGTTGGAGAGGTGGGCAGTTAGCAAATAAATCATGTAGCACCTTCAGAGCCATTATAAGGACTTCAGATAGAAAAAAATTAAGCATAACATGAAGCTGCAGAATCAAAGGCATGATATGATTGGGTTAGAAAGTCCCTCTGGCTACTATGTGATGAGTGTTTTGAAGAAGAGCAGCCGTGAAAGTGGCAGAACTCCTGTGATGTTCCAGAAAGAGGTGATTGGAACTTGGGTTCCGGTGGTAGAGCGGAGATCAAGACGAGTCAGACACATACAACATGCTAAGGGGTTTGATGTGAGGGGTGAGAGATAAAGGGAGGGTCTCTCACTTCTGTAATTGCCAGGTAGTACCACCTATGGAGGTAGGGAACACCAAGGACATACCAGTTTCAAGGGTGGTGGTAAGTGGTGGTGTTTAAGAGCCCAGTTTGGGGAGAGTTTTGTTGCACATCCTTGTGAGGCAGCTAAGTAGTCATATTGCAGCAGAGAAGAGTTCTAGTATAGGGATCTAACTTGGTAATTACTAGCGTGATGGTCGGAGAAGGCAATGGCACCCCACTGCAGTACTTTTGCTTGGGAAATCCCATGGACGGAGGAGCCTGGTAGGCTGCAATCCATGGGGTCGCTAAGAGTCAGACACGATTGAGTGACTTCACTTTCACCTTTCACTTTCATGCATTGGAGAAGGAAATGGCAACCCACTCCAGTGTTCTTGCCTGGAGAATCCCAGGGATGGCTGAGCCTGGTGGGCTGCCGTCTATGGGGTCTCACAGAGTTGGACACGACTGAAGCGACTTAGCAGCAGCAGCAGCAGCAGCAGCGTGATGGTATTTGAAGCAGTGGGATAAGTTGAGAGAACTCAAAAAGAACAGGGTGACTCAGGATTGAGCCCCAGGAAACACTTCCTTTTTAAAGGTCTATTAATGGAAAAGCTGAAAAAGAGGCTGAGCAGAAGTAATCATCGATGAGGGGAAAAAAACAGGATTGTAACGTCTTGGAAACTAGCAGAAGAGAATGTTTTAAGAAGGTTGCCAACTCTGTTGAAGAGATCACTTAAGTTGAGGACAGCAAAATGTCCATTAGGTTGAGTAGCATGGATGTATTGGATTGGCCACAAAGTTTGTTTGGGTTTTTCTATAAAATGGTTCAGAAACTTGAATGAACTTTTTGGCCAACCCACCAGTTGCCATTGACCAATGGGTTTAATGGAGTGGAGGGCTTGGAAACTTTATTTTGAGAAGACTGAAGAAATAAGAGGTGAAGAAGTAGAAGCAGGTATAGATACTTTTTATGAGAAGATTTACTGTGAAGTTGGACTTCCCTGATAGCTCAGTTGGTAAAGAATCCGCCTGCAATGCAGGACACCCCGGTTCGATTCCTGGGTCAGGAAGATCTGGTGAAGGGATAGGCTATCCACTCCAGTATTCTTGGGCTTCCCTTGTGGCTCAGCTGGTAAAGAATCTGCCTGCAATGCAGGAGACCTGGATTCGATCCCTGGGTTGGGAAGATCCCCTGGAGAAGGGAAAGGCTACCCACTCCAGTATTCGGGCGTGAAGAATTCCATGGACAGTCCATGGGGTCGCAAGGAGTCAGACACGACTGAGAGACTTTCACTCACTGTGAAGTAGTGAGCAGGAAAAAGGAGAGAGTGGCTGGGGGGGAGGTGAGGGGCCCACAGAGGATTTTTGCAGCTTGATTCAGTTAGTCAGTTGCCTACTATCAGACTTTTCTTTTTTTTTTTAATTTTTTTAAGGTTTTTGCTCTTAGATTGCTACAGCAAACTTCCTTCTACGCTTGTGAGGGTTTTCTAAGATAGGTTACTCGGAGGTGGAATTGCTGAGCTACAGGCCATGAAAGTTTCAGAATCTGAAACAGATTGTGGCCAAACAGACTCCCAGAGTGATGCTGCCAACGTACACTTTCCCTGTCAGTGTGTGAGGGCAGAGGGGAGGTTTTCTGAAGATGGACATATGTTTATTGCTGGCCTGACAGTGAGTGCAAAGGGGAGAGAGTTATGAGGCAGGAGAGAGGTGGTGATCAACAGAGCAGCCTGGTTCTTACATGGGTGCTGGCAGATGGGATGTGAGCCCAAGTAGTGAAACAGGCCTTTGATGTGAGGCACACCTCTGTCGTTGTAACAGGATGTAAGGAGGAGGAGATGTATGCGTTTCTAGGTAGGATTGTGGATTTGGTGGACAGATGAGACTGAATGATTCTCTTTTAAAGTGAAGTACTTCAATAGAGCAACAGCCAATGGTTGAGTTGTGGGGAAAGAATGAAGTAGGTTTCAGGAGAAGGTAAGAAACAGTCATTTTGGAGAGTGAGAAAGCTTCTGGGGCAGCTTTGGTAGGACTGTTCGGCATTGACAAGGGCCCAGTTGAGATTTGTGATCATGAGTATATAGTGAAGTCAGTCAGCTTGGTCATGTGACTTTTCTCTGGCAACATTTAGCTGGTTGGGAACAGGAACAGAGAAGGCAGATACTTGTATTTAACCAGGGTTCGAGTTTTACTATATGCTAGTGATGGAGTGGGCAAATGATTGAGGATATTTGCAAGGGAGGGATTATAATCATGGACCATAGCGTCAGCGCTGGACGTACGAGGGAGTAGAAGACAGGAAATGGAGAGATTTCCCTAGTGGTCCAGTGGATAAGACTTTGCCTTCCAACACAAGAGGTGCCAATTCAATCCCTGGTCAGGCAGGTAAGATCCCATATGCCTTGTGGCCAAAAAACCAAAACATGGAAACAGTAACAACATTATAACAAATTCAATAAAGACTTTAAAAATGGTCTACATAAAAAAAAAAAAAGACAGGACTGAGGTGGATAGATAATGAACAGGTCATTGAGGAGATCAGAGCTCATAGTGGAGGGGATACCAGAGCAAGTTGGTTGGAAGGATGGGAGGTTATTTGAGAATATGATTGAAACACAATGAGGAAGAACACAGCTCTTAAGATAGTGTTCATTTTTCATCTTTTAGGGATGATCACTCTGGGTTCCCTAAACCTGGCAGTCAGAGCTCTGACATCTATTTGCTGGTAACTTTTCTAAGAGGTGAACTTTGCCGAGAGGTGAAAAAGGGACGTCCCTTTTCTCTGTGTGTGCACCTGGAGTTCCCCACACATTATAGAAGGTAACCACAGATCAGAGGAGGTTTCCAGAACCATTCTTGTAATGACACCTGTCATAGCAGCAGCACTCAACCAGAGCCACAGCCTTCGGAAACTCACTCACAGTGTGTGTTCACTGGGTTCCAAGCCTCGTCTCTGTCCTTTATTGTTTGAAGTCTTGGTATTGAGCAGAGATAAGAGCGCAAGGGTGTTATCCAGGGAAAATTTTCCTGTGATCTTGGCAGTCTTGGCAGATTTGATTTTATCAGTGAAAAAGTGTAGTACAGGACTGATCTTGGAGTCTTACAAATTTATGTTTAACTTGTGGCACCTTTACTCACTGGTTGTGAGACCGTGGGCAAAGTGTTTAGCCACTTTAAGCCCCAATTTTCTTCCATGTGTGAAAAAGATAAAGTAGGGCCTTCCTTACAGAGATGGCATGAAGATGCAGTGAGATGATGCAAGGAGAGTTCTGGCACATAGTATGTTCTTAGCAAGTAGTAGCTGTTGGTGGCATTATGGGGGCTTCCCGGGTGGTGCAGTGGTAAAGAATCTGCCTGCCAGTACAAGAGATGCAAGAGGCAAGGGTTCTATGCCAGGTCAGAAAGATCCCCTAGAGAAGGAAATGGCAACCCACTCCAGTATTCTTGCCTGGGAAATCCCATGGACAGAAGAGCCTGGCTACAGTCCTTGGGGTCATAAAGAGGGGGACACGACTGAGCATGGCACAGGTGGTATTACACTGAAATCAGCAGGCGGCGATGGAACACTCTGTCTCCAGTTAGTGCTCCAGAGTGGTTTAGATGCCGTCACTGGAAATTGACAGCCACGGCCATCCTGCCCTGCGTAAGTCTGTGCTATTGCATGAGGACTAGCACCTCGGACTTCAGTGTGCTTGTGACCCAGCTGTGGCTTTTGTCATAATGTTGATGTTAACTCTGTAAGTCTTGGATGGTGCTGGAGATTCTTCCTTATCCAGGAAGCTCCCAGTTGACACCAATGCTGCTGATGCTGGTCCGTGGGTCACATTTTGAGTAGCAAGATTCTATTAGAGAACTGCCCTGTGGGAATCCTTGCTATTTTAAGCTGAGAGGAAATGAGGTTAAAAGAGCCCCATTCTTTAAACTTTTTTTTTTTTTGAGTCAAATTCAGTTGGACTTCATATGGCCCATTTCTATAGCTCATTGCTGTGGTGAGTCTGTGTTATCTCTGCAGATCCTGGAAGTGAAAGGAGTAGAAATAATGTAGAGAGGGTTGCTTCATATTGCTTTAGAAAAATTTTCAGTGTCTGACTTCTCAGGAATATTTTTGCAAAATTGTGTGGGTTCTCCAGCTGTACGCACTTTGCCACATCAGCCTTTTACACCCAACAGAAATACTGGCATAAAACATGCAGTCTCATATTTAAAAATGAATAACCAACAGGGTCCTACTGTGTAGCACAAGGAACTCTGCTCAATGTTATTTGGCAGCTTGGATGGAAGGGGAGGTTGGAGGAGAATGGATACATGTATATGTATGGTTGAGTGCCTTTGCTGTCCACCTGAAACTACCACAACATTGTTAATCGGCTATACTCCAATATAAAATAAAATTTTTTTAAAAACTAAAAAAAAAAAAAAAAATGCAGCCTCTTTAATTGTTAGACTTTGAGGCAGAGTCAGAAAGAGTCAGTACCACCAGACTCTTCACAGTACAACATCCAGTGCTTTCAGAAGCAGGAATTCAAGATGCATTATCAGGTTAGAATTACTGGCAGCACCCATATTGCTATCCCAGATAATCTGATTTTTCTTTCCCAGAAGCAATCATGCCAGACTTCCTCTGTGGGCCCTCCCGAGGAGAGTGCCTTCTCTGATGCTTTAATTCACACATTCTTTCCTCCAAACTAATACAGAGGCTGATAAGCTTCAGAGAACCGTTATGTAGCCTGATAACATGTTCTCCTGATAGAAGGAGGCATACGTGCGTCCTCATCCTGTGTGTAAGACTGGGATCCTTTTGAGAGGGTCTTCGTCATGTGCAGTTGTTACACGTTTGTGTCTCTTAATCTGAATCCCGCATAGCGATAAAGCAGAGCTTATGTGACTTGATTGGAAAGAATTTTGTTTTCTCCTACCTCTTTGTTTCCTTTTTTCCCTTTTTTTTTTTTTAAGATTAGGGAAATGTGGACGTGCAGAAGCATGATCCACTTCTTTTGCCTGTGGGTTTTTGAAGGGTTTTTGTTTGTTTTTAACGTGAAGAAAACACATAGAACAGACTGTTCACCTGATTATTAAGATTATGATCAAAAAAGGAAGACGTGCATTGAGAGTAGAAGTTTATGAATTTCCTGAGGCTCCAAAGAAGTTTACAGTGATTCCACTCATGGAAGTTTTGGAGGTAGTTCGTAGGTTTTTGTGACGTATTTAATCTTTTCTTATTTCATTTCAGGGATCTCATTTCTCTGTTTTTCTCCTGCTTTGCTCCAGGAGAACAGGAGTACCATTAAACCATCCCAAATTTGATTAAAAGATAAAACCATAAAATGACAGTAATATTTTACTGAATTCGTTTTTGATGCTTGATTAAGAATGAGTATTAATGATTTTTTTTTTTTTTTTAATTCTTTTCCCTTGGGTGCACTGCAAAGCTTGTGGGATCTTAGTTCCCTGACCAGGGATCAAACTCAGGCCCACAGCAGTAAAACCACAGAGTCCTAACCATTGGACCATCAGGGAAAGTGGAAGTGGCTCAGTCACGTCCGATTCTTTGTGACCCCATGGGCTATAGCCCTCTAGGCTCCTGTGGGTAGCCTGCTAATCTCCTGTCCATGAGATTCTTCAGGCAAGAATACTGGAGTGGGTTGCCATACCCTCCTCCAAAGGATCTTCCTGACCTAGGGATGGAAGCCAAGTCTCCTGCATTGCAGGCAGCAGCTTTACCATCTGAGCCACCAGGGAAGCCCCCTGCAATTTTGTGTCTTCAAAGAATTTGAAACGACTATAATCTCTTCACGGTGTGATTCTAATGTAGTTGTTTAGAATGGAGTATAGGAAAGTCTGGTGACTTATGATTTAGGGCATGTGCTGTGAGATTAGAGCGGAGAGTTGCCTATGAACATTGATTATATAACAGATGCCAAGCAGCAGTTTATAGAAAGCCGAGATTTGTTTTCCCATTTTAGAGAGAAGGTTGTCTCTGTTGTAGATTTGGAAGTTCTTTCTTCTGTTTTGTACTGGAACGGAGGTATTCCTGACTTCAGAAGATGCAAAGAAGTTCTGCATAAAGAAAAAGAAAAGATTTGGGTGAGGCTGAGAGGAATACTTGCCCTGCCTCTCCAGGTTTAAACGAGTGGGAGTCTGAGGTGGGAGGAGGGGCAAGGAGAAAGCACATGTTTAGTGTGGAAGAGAACAGGTGACTTCACTTCTACTCTGAGGGAAAAAGACGCTCCACCACAGCAAACTAAGACGGAGCTCTCTCTGCAGCTGGAAGCATTATACAGGAAGGGGAAGGTGCTTAGTACCTGTGCCGGGCCTGCCTTGACTGTGAGACTCGCAGACCGTACTTGGAGATTTTATGAGCAGGAGAGAGCTGTTTCAACATGTTTGAGGGGAACAGAGCCCTGAGGCAGCTGAAAGGCGGAAGACCTCTTGTTTTTGTTTCATTTTGTTTTTCCTTTAAGGAGTTAAAGGAGTAAAATATTCCTCAAGACACACAACCCTCTGAGAATGTATTGTACACCTACTGTGTGCAAGGTACTGTGCAAAGATGCCATAGCTCAAAAGAGATGAACTCTACCCTGAAAAATGTGAATAAAGGGGGTAAGATTGGTAGGTGCAGGTAAGTGCCTGTGATAGTAACTGGCAGGGTTGGTGAATGCCACTTTACAAACACCAAGCTTTCAGAGGAGGAGATGTCACTTCCAGCTAGGATGGGTTTTGGATTTGAACATGGAAAAATGGGGAGGGAATTAAGGAAAGAGCATTGGCCTATGGTAGAGAAACCACCAGGACAGGTGACTGGATAATTCTTGTCGTTCACCACTGAACAAAATGGCCAAAAATATGCCTGGCATATAGGAGAGACTCAGTAAACAAAAATATGCCTGGCATACAGGAGAAACGCAGTAAATGTCTGAACTGAACTCAGTTAGCAATCATGGCCACAGGGACACGGCAGGCAGTTTACATAGTGTTATCGCTGGGTCTAAGCAACTCCAAAAGGAGTTTTATACCCGGTTTTTGCTTCAGGAAACAGAGGCCTCGACAGGTTAAATAACTTGCCCCAGGCCATGGTGACAGTAATTATAGACCAGATTTCAAGCCCAGGTTTTGTGCCCTGCCCCATCCCCATGCCTGGTAAAGAATCTGCAACAGGAGAGGCTCTGTTGATTTGAACTAGGGCAGTAGTAATAAAAAAGACGAAAACCTTGTGAAGCTTATTTGAAAATTTCCCCATGTTCAAGTCTTCTAAGATTCAGAATTATGACTGGTAGACTGATAGTTCTTACAGGATTGTGGCATAAGGCTGACCTAGCAGGGAGGGAACGTAGGCTCTGAGCAGGCTCAGCTTCTGCACGGGGCTCCAGAAGAACTGAGGCAGAGGGCAGCCTGGGCTCGCTCCCCTTGATCTTGGAGGGCAGAGGTTTTCTGATTGCTCCATTCACATTTAAAGAAGCCGTCTTATTCTAGTTGTCCAGCTACTAGAAACCAGTGCTGGTAGTTTATTAGGAACCCCACCCATCCCTGCCTTTTGCAATAATCTTTGTGAGCGATGATTGTGTTTCTCGAAGTAGAATGACACAGAGAGAGTCCCTGAAGGCAGATACACAGAGAGTGTGCTGTACACTCGGGTTCAGACACACGGGGCTGGGAACTCCCAGAGAGAGAGAGGGAGAGAGAGAGGGAGAGGGAGGGAGGGAGAGAGGGAGGAGAGAACAACAGAACAGTCAGCTGGAGAGGCGGGAGGAGGGGGGAGGAGATCGGTCGTTTTAGATTTTTAAACTCAAGTGATTCTGGGGGGGTTCTCCCCACCCTGCACTTCGGCCCCCCATTCTGGCACCTCCTTTCCTCCAGTCCACAGAAGGGCCTTTCTGCAGTCCACGATCAACTGGCCGCTGAGTTAGAGCAGCCGGGTCTGACATGATGTACCTCTGGGTGAGTACAGAGTGCTGCGGGTGAGGGCTTGCACTTGCACATATAAGGAGTGGAAAGCTGTGAGATTCTGCTCCCGCACGAACGGCCTTCCGCACGGAACGCGGGCTGCCACAGCCCCTTCTCCTCACAGGTGTGAAGGTTTTAAAACCTCACAGGGATTGTGACATTGGCCTGCGCTTTTTTTTTTTTTTTGAATGTTGTTTACCTTGTTTGACTTAGGCGCTAGGGCTGAGCTCCCAGTGCAGCGCCATCCCCAGGGCTTGGGAGGTTTGGAGAAGGCACATGGGGCAGGAAATTGAGCCGGTCACCCCAGGAGCTGCAGGCTTCCTGGCGGGCCGCGGCCTGCCTGTGTTCTGTTTGGGGGACACTGACCTTGATAGCCAAAGCGTCTCTTCAGATATTGAGACCCAGTAGGTGGCATGATTCTTAATTAGGAATAAGCCTTTGAAAGTTTTTATCTAATAATTTTTATTGTCTTTCACAATAGAAATGTGAAGTAGGTCACTGTTGTTATTAAAATTTTATAAGGGAAGTAATTAAGTCAAAAAGAGTGACTTGCCTATAGTTAGGAACCAAGTCTGTAGTGGCTTGAATAGTAATTCATAACCAAACGTTACAAAGCAGTTTCTATTTTCCAGGAACTTAGTACCACACATTATTTTATTTGTTAACTCCCGTGTTATACTTTGGGATGGAGGAAACCACACTGGAATTAGAGAGACTTAAATTATGGGATGTGATAACTTTCAGGAGAATGACTGGGAAAATAATACAGGGGGAAAACGTCCTGCTGTTAGTTGTGAAAACAAGAACATCCATAATCCCTTGCAAAGATGGCGGTGTCTTCTCTTGAGGAGACAGTTGTTGTGTGTTGCTAAGGGAGCCTCCTAGATGTGATGCCCTTGGCTACTGGCCTGCTTTTGAAAGTTTCCCTTTGCCCTTTGCCCTTCAGCCTAGATGTCTGGAATTGCAGAAACCTACTTGGCTCAGGCAGACTAAATTAAAAATATCAGACGGCAGAATTTTAACTAAGTTTATGGCGATGGAGCCTGATCAGAAAGGGGTGTGTGTGTGTGTGTGCGCGCGCGCACGTGCACACGCATGTGTGTAAGGATCGTTTTTCCTGCTTTCCCCTTCATATTTGAATATGACCTTAAAATCTAATTTCTTCCTCTCTTGATTTATTTTTGTGGTACTTCGAGGAAGTCAAAAAACTTTTCTGACACACTTATGTCCTTGAAGTAGTTCTTATCTCTGTGAACGAGGAGTCTGTGTCCAGGGTCTTTGCAGACTTGTTAGTGGGACTGATGGCTATCTGTTGGCCACAGGATTGGTTATTCTGTCTTTCGATTTGTTTGGAAGGGGAATTATGAAAGGAAGCAAGTTGAATTAGTCTCATTTCCACTCAATTCATGCTTTATGAAAGCAGACAGTGACTTTTGTGCTTATATTACACTTGTTTGTAAATTTGTCTCAATACCCTTTATTTAGCCCCAGAACAGGACTTTTCATCCAGAGTACCACATGCAGATGTGTTGTAGAAAAGGAACCCTAGGTGGTCAAGTGATTAATAGGAGGCCCTGAGGGGCTGCTGTGGAGAAAACCTACTGGATGAGGAAGGGGGATCAGAATTTTGTCCAGGCCAGCATCCAGCTATGGGATACTGGACAGTCATTGAAGTCTTCTGACCTCAGTTTCCACATCTATAAGATATCCCTTCTAATTCTAAAGAATTAGATATTTTATAGATGTTCCAGGAAGACACTCTGTTGTGCAAGAAAGTTTAGTGTCTGGAAAGCATGAGAGAAATATGAGACATGTCACCCTCATCACCTGCCTGGTTTGGTACCAGCAATGGCTTAAAGGCACTGTTCTAAGCTTTCTAGAAAAACTGCCAAACTGTGTTTGGTTGTCAGTACCTCTGGGTAGTGTGGACATTCTTAGAACAGGTAGAGCTGAAGAGTAATGGGGAAAGCTCATCCTAGCATTTTGGGTTGTGCAGTTGGACATCGCTCATTAATTTGCTCCTGTGCATCTAAAACTCTGAGATAGAACTCTGTCTTCTGCTCTATATGTGTATTTTTGTCAGATCTCCTCCCCACCTTCCTGTCAGTCACCCTTCTTTATAGTGAAATTGCTGTCATTGGGGGCAGCATGATACAGCACAAAGAACATAGCTTTTAAAGACTTTACTAGGTCTAAATTCCACCTCTTATTCCCAGTTGTATGACCATGAACAAGTACTTAAGATCTCTGAACCTCAGTTTCTTCATTTGTTCCATAGGGAAAATAATGCCCGTCATACAGGATTACTGTAAAGATTTGAGATAAGTGATGGAATGTGCTTCACATGATGTATAGCACAGAGTAGATGCTCAATAAATAGCCAGTGTGAGCCAGGTTTTTTGCTTTGAACATTCAGCAGACCACTTATTACTCCAGAGCATTTTCTCTAGCATGTAAAGGATGCCTTTGAATGCATGCAGGGAAAACTTTGATAAACACAAATTAGTTTTATGTTAATGTCTCCCATTAATCAGTTTTTTTTAAGTACTTGCAACTAGAAAACTCTCCTCAAAGTTGCCTCCGGATGGAGAACGTCCCTATTACTTTTTCCAAACTTGTTTTTGAAAGAGTGCAGTATACTGGGCACTTACTGTGTCATTTATTCTCCCCATCTCCTCTTCAGTGTCCAAAACAGGGAGGGCAGCAGGGAGAGTAGGGGACAGAAGCAGGGAAGAGCGAGGGAGACACATGATTCCTGTGCTGAGGAAGCTTACTTGTTTAATAATTATACAATTTAAGTCCAGGAAACAAAATTATAGACCACTTTTCTGGGAAGAAGTCAGGATATAGTCTCCCTGTCTGAGATGATATTAGCTAGACTGGTCTCAGACTCTCTTTTACTCACATTCTACGTGGATGAATTTCTGGATTTCATTTTGAAGTATTGCTTTGTCATAGTTCAATCCTATCTTCTCATTAAGTCAGTTCAGACAGCATATAATGTTTATGCTTTTAGTGGGGCAGAGGACTGTGTTACTAGCTGTTACAAATACAAAGATGATTAAAGAGTCTCATTCCCTTAAAGAATTTATAACACAGTGGTAGTCAGTGTGTGTACACAGATAATAATAATTTTTGCATGGTGCTGTTCAATTAAGAAAGTACTTTTATATGTCACCTTATTTCATTGTCACAGCAGTACTCAGGGCCCAGAATCAGTATCTCTATTGTACAGAAGAGGAAAGAGACCAAGAAAGAGTACATGACAGTTAGTAAGTGGCAAGGCTGGAAACTCAATTTCATGATTTTTTTTTTTTTTTTAACTCTATGGTTCTTATTTTTTTGGAAGGGAGAAGCTAACTTTTATCTTGTTTAAACTTTTTTTTTTTTAATAATAACATATATGGTAGGCATATACCTCACTTAGTCCTCCACTCATGTGAGAATTAGCTGTTATCTTCATTTTACAAAGGAGGAAGTAGAAATTTCAGTAACTTGCGGAAGTCACACCGTTTAGAATTGGCAGAGGTAGGACTTGAACCGTGGTCTGTCTGGCCTCAGAGCCTCCTACACCGTAAGTACCACCTTCTTTTATTTGTTCAGTCAGTTCAGTTCAGTCACTCAGTCGTGTCCGACTCCTTGTGACCCCATGGACTGCAGCACACCAGGCTTGCCTGTCCATCACCAACTCCCGGAGCTTGCTGAAACTCGTGTCCATCAAGTTGGTGATGCCTTCCAACCATCTCATCCTCTGGCGTCCCCTTCTCCTCCTGCCTTCGATCTTTCCCAGCATCAGGGTCTTTTCCACTGAGTCAGTTCACATCAGGTGGCCAAAGTATTGGAGTTTCAGCTTCAGCATCAGTCCTTCCAATGAATATTCAGGACTGATTTCCTTTAGGTTGGACTGGTTTGATCTCCTTGCAGTCCAAGGGACTCGCAAGAGTCTTCTTCAACACCACAGTTCAAAAGCATCAATTCTTTGGTGCTCAGCTTTCTTTATAGTCCTACTCACACATCCATACTTGACTACTGGAAAAACCATAGCTTTGAGTTGATGGACCTTTTTCGGCAGAGTAATGCTTTTTAATATGTTGTCTAGGTCGGTCATAGCTTTTCTTCCAAGGAGCAAGCGTCTTTTAATTTCATGGCTGCAGTCACCATCTGCAGTGATTTTGGAGCCCAAAAAATAAAGTCTGTCACTGTTTCAAAAAAAGTCTGACACTGTTTGTTCAGTAGTGTCCAGTTTATCAGCCTGATACAGGCTGGAGTAGGGAAATGAAAATAAGGTAGCCTGAATTCTGTTTCCATTTCCATTAACTACTTGAGACAAGTTATTAACTGTGTGTATCTTGATTTTCCAGGTTGTGAGAAGGATGTGCTAGATCTTGAGAACGTTAATGGAGTAATCTTAGAAAAGCACATGTAACCATTTTAGAAACAAACCAGTCAGTAAGTGAAAGTTGTGTCATACAACAGAGAAGTAGTAGCACCACTTGTCAGTGTGTAACCTTCCCAACGTCGGTGTTCTCATCTTTAAAATGGGACAACTAACACCTAAAGATTATTGAAATAATCTGTTTTTGGAAGCTATTTTGTACTAAGCGTATACAAGGTAGCGATAATAATAGCAGCAGCAATTCAGGTTGTTATTCAGGTTGTAGTCAGGCTGATTTTTAAATGCTCACTTTTTAACCTCTGTTTTGCCACTCTAATTGGTTTACACATTGAGAAAACTAAACTTAGTAAATTGAGTTATCACAAAATGTAGACATAGTTCAGTTCAGTTAACATTGGAGGCCAGATGCTGTAAATAGATGCTTGGCACTGAAAAGTCATTAAAAGATTTTAAATAGGGTTGGGAATAGCTTGAAGTGGAGTTTATACTTAGATTTGTTTTTTAAGATGATACCTACACAGATTAGAGAGGGATAGGAGTGAAGAGAGAGGTTAGGTGATGGCTGAGTGGTAGTGGTAGCACGTGCTAGAGAAGGCGGACTGCCTGAAAAAGATGTCCCAGGCACAGTCAGCAGGCTGGTGTCATGATGTGGAAGAGGGCCAAGTGTGTTTGGAGATGCAGGGTCTCATCAGTTTGATTTCTGGATTTAGTACTTTTAGGTAACTTTGGAATGTTCAAAGGGAAATACCACTTACAGAGTTGGCTATCCAGGTCTGGAAATACACGGGAAAATAGAGGCTTAAACTATAAATTTGTGAGGAATCTTCACGCAGTAGTAATTGAAGATGTGGGAATGATGATGTGGAAACTCAGCGGCTTAAGACGACACTGGCCTAAGGTGTAGAGCAAGAAGAGAAGTTGATGCCTAGTGGAGGAGATGAGCCTGCAAAGGAGGCCAGGAGCCAGATTCCAGAGAGCTTGTTCTTCAGAGGGAAAACCAGGACATTAGGAAACTAAGATAAAACAGTGGCAGGAAGAGAGAACTGAAATATGTCCATGGGCTTAGCAACGTGGAGGTCACTGATGACCTTTGCAGGAGTTCTTTTGATGGACTAGTGAGGGCAGAAGCCTGGGAATGGAGTCAGTTCAGGAGTTCACAGTTGGGGATTGGAGGGATGGGAGAAGGAAATGGAGAAAGAAATAGTGTAGACAATTGTTGGAAAAACTTGACTGACCTAAAGGAGTATAGAGGGAACTTGAAGAGCATGTGGAGTAGGGGAAAGTTTTATGTTCTATTTTAAATAAAAGAGGCCTGATCATGTTTAAAAGCTGACTGAACAAATGCATTTGAGAAGGAAAAGTGGAGTATATGGGCAGAGAAAGGATTGCGTTTATGCTTTAAGAAGATGGGATTAGCTTTAGGAGTAGGGAGAACTCTTCTATTTAACAAGAGTCAAAGCAGATAAAGGACAGAAGAGCCTACAGCATCTAGGAATTCAGAAGAGACTTTACAGAGGAGGAGATAGACAAGCAGAGTAAGTGAGGAGTGGAAAGGGTCATTGCTTTCTCCAAAAGGGATAGACTGGTAAAATAGTTTTGGGATCTCAGAAATATGTTTGGGAACCATATATAATTGTATGTGTGAGATGAATGGGATAGTAATGGATGAAAAATTAAAATTTTAGAGGCTAGGATATGTACTGTATGTCAAGTGGAAAAGTAACAAAATTTTATTTATAACATAACTAAAAGTATGGATTCATTGAATATACATAGATAGACAAATACTTAATGAGAAGATTGGCAGTTTGGATTCTTGGTTTGTTTGCATACAGATTTCAGTGAAGTTCTTTCTAAAAGCTAAAATTACAAAAAAATTTAGAAGCTGGATTATCTGAACAGTTTAAGATGTTTGTTTATTCTACTATTGATGGATTTTAGGCAGGATCAAGTGTGATCAGATTTGTATATAGAAAGATAACAAGAGGCTTCTATTATTGTTGCAGAATTTATATTTACACTTTGAATGAAATTGGTTTGATGTATATTGTAAAAGCCCAGGAAACGGTAAGGAGCTAATTAAAGGATTATATTAATGAGACTCGAGCAGTTAACACATTTATTGATGACTGCTGGTATGTTGATTGCTTTCTAAGAGGTGAGGAAAGAGCATGGACCAGACAAAGTTCTTTCCCAGGGAATCTGTGTTTTTAAACTGGAAAAAGAACGTTGTAAACATGTAAGCAAACAAGATAAATTCTGGAAGTAACATGTGCTACAGAGAAAAGGTAATGCGACCCTGAAAGCTTTATCTAGAGTGAGAAAGGCCTGAGTGATAAGAGACACCAACCTGTCTCACTATGGGAGGAAAGCTTTATAAGCAGAAGGAATAGCAAATCCAGAGTTCTCAGATGGAATGAGTTTGGGGCTTTTAAAGGACAGAAAGCGGGGATGTGGTTGGAGTGTAGAAAACAAAATGCATGGAGGAAGATAAGACTGGAGAGGTAGGTGAGGGCTGGACCATTCCCCTTGGTAGAGATTAGAATTTTGTTTTTGGTTAAAGTGGGAAGGTTTTGGGAGATTTTCAACAGGAGAGTTGATTTACTTTAGGAAAAGTGATAAGGGAAATCAAGAAGCAAGAGGTGATGGCTTAGACTTGGGAGGGCAATTTGGTAAGATTAAAGATGGTTTGTGTGTGGGTTAGATGAAAGAGGAATCTGGGTTATTCAACTTTGGGGTTGAAGGAATTAGGATGGAAGCAGCTTTTCCTTGTAACAACGAGAGTACACAGAAGAAAAAACAAACCAAAACAATATTTATGGTTTGGTCTTGTTTAGTCTGAAATGTGTAGTAGATATCCAAGTGGAGAAATTCAGTGGCAGTTTGATATGAGGCTAGAGCTCAGAAGAGAGATGTGAGTTGAAAGCATAAGGTCAAAATTTATCAGCGCGTATTTAAAGCCTTGGGAGAAAATGTAACTGGAGAATAAGGCTGAGGCTGAAGCCCTGAGGATGTCACTAGAGGTCAGAGAATACTGGAAATTGGGTAAGGTGGTGGGGAAACAAGGCAAGTATGTGACACCACAGACTTTGGGGAGGGCTTGCTGGGTTTGGATTACTCAGGAGGAAATAAATAATGGGTCATTGGTCTTGGTAGGCTAAGTTCATTGGATGGTAGTTATTGGTGAGCTCGGTAAGAGCTGTTTGAATTGGAATGATGGGGATTGAAAAGCCAAATGGAATTGTTAATTGGTAGGTGAAGGTGTTTCATTTTTTCATTTATTTATTTTGGCTGTGCTGGGTCTTCATTGCGGTGGCTTCTCTGGTTGCCGAGCCCAGGCTCTAGGGTATGTGGCCTTTACTAGTTGCAGCACCTGGGTTCTGTAGTTGTGGCACACGGGTTTAGCTGCCTCAAAACATGTGGGATCATCCCAGACCAGGGATCAAATGCTTGTCCCCTACATTGGCAGGTGAATTCTTGACCACTGGACCACTAGGGAAATCCCTAGGTGAAAATGTTGAGACAGTGAAATATTGTATAGTTGTCAGTCACTCAGGTCAGTCGCTCAGTCGTGTCTGACTGCGACCCCATGAACTGCAGCATGCCAGGCCTCCCTGTCCATCACCAACTCCCAGAGTCCAACCAAACCCATGTCCATTGAGTCAGTGATGCCATCCAACCATCTCATCCTCTGTTATCCCCTTCTCCTCCTGCCCTCAATCTTTCCCAGCATCATGGTCTTTTCAAATGAGTCAGCTCTTCGCATCAGGTGGCCAAAGTATTGGAGTTTCAGCTTCAACGTCAGTCCTTCCAGTGAATATTCAGGACTCGTCTCCTTTAGGATGGATTGGTTGGATCTTCTTGCAGTCCAAGGGACTCTCAAGAGTCTTCTCCAACACCACAGTTCAAAAGCATCAATTCTTCAGCGCTCAGCTTTCTCTGTAGTCCAACTCTCACATCCATACGTGACCACTGGAAAAACCATAGTCTTGACTAGACAGACCTTTGTTGACAAAGTGATGTCTCTGCTTTTGAATATGCTATCTAGGTTGGTCATAACTTTCCTTCCAAGGAGTAAGCGTCTTTTAATTTCATGGCTGCAGTCACCATCTGCCATGATTTTGGAGCCCAGAAAAATGAAGTCAGCCACTGTTTCCACTGTTTCCCCATCTATTTTCCATGAAGTGATGGGACTGGATGCCGTGATCTTCGTTTTCTGAATGTTGAGCTTTAAGCCAACTTTTTCACTCTCCTCTTTCACTTTCATCAAGAGGCTCTTTAGTTTTTCACTTTCTGCTATAAGGGTGGTGTCATCTGCATATCTGAGGTTATTGATATTTCTCCTGGCAGTCTTGATTCCAGCTTGTGCTTCCTCCAGCCCAGAGTTTCTCATGTATAGTTGTAGAGTGGAACAAAGAATTGGGCAGCTTGTTCATGTGTGTTCTAGGGACCATTTTAAAAAGATAGGTGATGTGAAGGCGTGTCTTATGTCAGTAGGAAAGATGAAGTAGGGGAAGAACTGAGAGTGCTGAAAAGAAAGAGGCTGATTGCAGGAACAAAGTCTGTTATTACCCGCACACAGAAGAGGGATTGGCCAGAAGCAGGTTTTTTTCTTCTTAATTTGAAGCAGGGGTGAGTGTATGGGTTTAGAGCCAGGTAGGCTGGCTGGTGGCATTAGCTTCAGGCAGAAGAGAGAGATTTCTGTGGGTGTCTGCTTTCCTTCTAACATGTAAGATGAACATAGCCGAAAGTGTTAGAGCAGGGAGTGGAGAAGTGTTGCTGGTTTGAGGAGAGAGGACAGGGTGTGAAATGGTAGTCATCCCCCCAAAACTGGGAAGTAAACTTACTGGAGAGGTGCAGGGTGCTTAAAATCTGTGGTCATAAACTTGAGTGAGTGGTGGCAATCTTTTAGATGCAAGAGAGGATTAAGTAAATAGTTGGACTTAACCAGGAATTGAGATTTTACTAGGTAAGTTAGACTAAGGGAAAAGGGGGCAAGGGAGTTAAGACTTTTTGAAAAAGATTATGTATAGTGTTGGACCCTAGAATCTAAACTGGCTTGAGAGGGAATTAAGAACATGAGGATGAGAAGAGTAGGAGTGGTGAAAAAGTGCTAGGATCGACTAGTAGACTAGAGATCCGAAGGAGGCTGGCGAAATGCTGGTTTGGGAAAACTCGTAGGTGTGGTATGAGAGGAGAAGGCTTGAAACACTTGAGATGTTGATGCAGCTATTGGTAATGACATGGCAGTGCTGGGATATGGTGTGAGGTCAGTGGCTTCAGTGAAGTTGTGAAAAAAATACACATTAGAACAATAACAGCAACAGCTTGGAAGCCAGAGTAGTTAATGAATAATCTTTGTGAATTTTGAGGTCATCAAGAATTATAAAAGTATTAAAGGAGATTAAGAGAGGGAGCCCCGTGCTAAGACTTGAGGAGATAGGTGGGTGATACCTATTTCAGAGGGTCTGCAGTTTGGACCGAGAATGGACGTAGTCTTGGGAAGAAGCTAGGAAGATACCTGTGAGGTTCAGCACTACATGGCAATGCGGAGGATGGAGGATGTTTGCCTGGTCTGAGAAAAGGAAAGCTTCTACTCAAGAAGCAGCAGTGTTCTCGCGAGCAGTCAGGCTTCCTTTGGAGCAGAAGGGTGACAGGAACATCGTAGAGAAGAGTTTACTCACTCATGACCACGAGGGCTTGGGAGGGCAGGGAGGGCAGGAGCGGGGATCAGAGAAGTGGCTGTGCAGGGTCGCACAGGGTGAGCCAGCTGGAAGGCTGGGGCTTCTCAGGGTGGTCGAGGTGAGTGAGGATGTGAGCCAGGATGGAATCATTCCAGAAACCTTGTGGAAAAACAGGGTAATTACTTAAACCTTCAAGCCAGAGCAGTAATTCTCAAACTTTTATGGTGCATCAGAATGCACAGATTGCTGGGCCTACTTCCAGAGTTTTCGATTCCTGAGATCTGAGTGGACCCGGGAGTTTACATTTCTAATAAATTCCCAGGTGATGCTGCTGCTGCTGCTGCTGCTGCTGGGCCAGAGGCCACTCTTTGAGAACCACTGGTCCAGAGAATCTCATTGTGGGTAAGTCAGCCACTCTTGCAGACTGAAGCTCCAGATGTAACGTGGCCTGGTGATAGCAGAGCTGTGTCAGGCCTCTCTTTGACTTTGGCAGTTAAAGGACAAAGAGGGTCTGTGATCATTTCTTTTGAGGGATAGTAATTTATCCCTCAAAATAGGTGACGCAGTTTGATTATTAGTGAACATTTATTGAATATCTGTTTTATGCAGCAAAATGAGGATACTGAGAGCTATACAGTATTTTCTTTCTCAAGGATAATGGGACAAAATAAGGACAGATAAGTTAATTGATAAACAACCATATGTTGTAGCAAAGACAACATGCCCTCTGGTAGGTGGTTTGGGCAGTTGTCAACAGGAGCTTGAAAAATTAATCATTGAAGATGGAATTGATTGGGGAAGGTTTCTTGAAGATGTGATTTAAGCTAGATTCTGGGAGAACTAAATAAATACAAGAGATGGAGAACTGGCATAAGCAGACCTATGGTGTCAAGAATGACCAGAAAACCTTACAGCTAGCTACTCACGAGCCCCAGTGCTTTCATGCTACGTGTGTGTGTGTATGCGTGTGTGTGTGTGCTCAGGTGTTCAGTCATGTCCAACTCATTGCAACCCCACAGACTGTAGCCTGCCAGGGTCCTCTGTCCATGGAATTTTCCAGGCAAGAAGTATTATTGTAATAATTATCTAACTAGCCTCCCTGCTTCTCCTCTTCTTCTTCAACCCCTTCTCTGAAGTCTGTTCTCATCATAGCAGCCAGAGTGATCCTTTCACATGTCACATTATGTTGCTCCTCTGGCGAAACTCTCCAGAAGCTTCGTATCTCACTCAGCATGAAAGTCAAGTGCCCTGCACTGGTCTGTAAGGCCCTGTATGACTTGTTCCCTTGGCTATCTTTGACCCCCTGTTTTTCTGTACTCCTGCCTATTCTTTGAACATTTCAAACAACACCGTTGCCGCCGGGCCTTAGGTTTTGCTCACTGGCTTGCTCTTTCTGCAGGTATCTGCTTGACTTCTTATTTATATGAAATCTCTACTCAGTGGTTACCTTATCAGGAGCATCCTAGATAAATAGTAATTCCCTACTCCCTTGTCCAACATCTCCCATTCCCTTTCCTGGTCTTTGTTTTTCTCCCAGGCACCTACCACTATCTGACTCGCTGTGTCTGTTTGTTTATTGCTTTTCTCTTCCAGCCAGAATTTAAACTCCATGAAGGCACTGGTGTGTCCTTTGCGCCTATGTAGAGTAGGCACTGGCCGGACATTGTGTAGTGAAAAGAAAGGAGGAAAGGAAGTTTGGGGAATAGTGAAGGGTCCAGTATTACTGGAGAGACAGGAATAGAAGAAATGGCTTGATGGATAACCTGGCAGAACTTGAATAGTAGATCACTATTCTATAGAAAAAGAAATTCTGAAATTTTTTAGTATAGCAATATTTAACCTTCTCAAAGGAGTGCTTTGCTGTTAAGATTCTGTGGATAGAATAGTTTGGAGAGGGACTAGAAGCAGGAAGATCAATTACTATTGGGTACTTGCTGGGTAGCAACTATAGGGTTGTACAGGTATGAAGTAAAAGGCCTTAGGATCAGGGTTTGGAAGTGAGAATAACATGTTTAGATAGAGATGATGGCCGGATGCTCTAATGCTGAGAGAGAAGTGCTTCCAGTTATATAAGAAAGTTGCCTATCTTAGTATGTATGTTTCAATGCTGTTTGTCGTAAATGTGGCATTTAATCTCAAGCAAGTATCCTTTATCACTTTTCAAACCATAATATGGAATTTTGTTGTTGTAAAATGTATAAATTAGGGAATAAAACGTTGAAACCATTTAAGCAAACATTCATTTTTTAAAGATTTTAATTGTATACTTGAAGGGGTAGAAAATCAATGTGGGAAAACACACATACTGGCTTGGGAATGGGGAGGGGAGGGAAGTGGAGCCTGTAACTCCCAAGACGCATTTTCTTTCACTTCTTTTTGCAATGAAGAAATTACATTTGAGGAGTTGTAGTGCCCCCTTTCCTCATTTTGGTTCTGGAAATATGTGCAGTTTTTAATAAAATTTCTGAGCTGGTTCCAAACACTGCATTCTTATTCCTTCTCTGAAGGTAAGCTTGTGGCTCCTCTTCGCAAACACTTTTTCAGCGTCCTTTATTATTAATAATATTGAATGAGATAACATAGAGTATCTGTAATATAAGACCTGCATAGAATAGACACTCCACATACATTAATTGAAAGGTTAATTAGATATTCTTAGTATAATGAACTATCTGTGTAGTACAGTGTCCAACTTAATTCATATCTGTAGGGTCTATGCTATCTTATTTGCATGTTAGCTCATATGGTGTTTTATTTGCTTATTTGGATTTGGACCATTAATTTAGAGGTTAAGTGATCAAAACCTGACTTTCATTACTTAAAATAAGTGTCAGTTACTTTTCCTGACTGTGAAATGAACACTTAAATACCGGCCGTCTCAGCCAGATCACTGTATCCATGAAAATCAAAACTAATCAATTGTAGCTTCATTGTCTGTCATATCACATGCTGGCAGCAGTTCTGCTCTTGCTCAGTTGTTATTGCTGCTGTGTCATTAGAACACGTCACACGATCTTCATGCTCTTGTGTCTCATCTGTAAAATGGGAATGATGTCACTCCCCAGTGTTACTGCTGAATGCTGTGTTCCTCATATAAACTGACATCTAAATAAAAGCATCTAAATCATTCTTAATGATTTATTTCTTCTGTTTATTTTGTACTTTTATCTGCCAATTAGAGAAAAGGTGGTATGGTATTTTTTGATTAAGACTGGCATTACAATTTAAAAGCAGATGCCAAAATTAGGGCAGGGGGTTGGGTAGGGGGGGGACAAACCTCCACCCTGTGCTGTTGTGCGTAGATTCCCCTCTGCTCTGTTTCATTAATTCTGGATCTTTCTTTTTATCCTTTTGTCGTCTTGTTTGTTTTTATTAAATTTATTAAAAATAAGTTTCTTGGACTCATTGAAAGTCAAAATCATGTTTTTGCATGTTTCTCTGGCACCGGGTGCTTGCAGATTACATCTAATACCAGGGAAATTCTCAACGTGGTTTAAGACAGTTAGGATTGGAAGAGAGAGGGGAACAGAAATTCCCAGGTGCAACGTGTTTATGAAGTCAGGTCCTTTTTCGACTCTTGTCTTACTTTATGATCCTTTTTTCACATTGTGATACGGAAGCAAAAGTCAAACGCCATAGTTTTGTCTCAGAGTCAGTACTGTTAATCAGCCTGCTACCGTGCTTTCCATCTCATCTCTGACACACAGCCTCTAAGATAGTCCCCATGCTTCCTGCCTCTTGGTATTCATTCCCTTACGCAGTCTCTTGCCTTTGAGTGTAGGCTGAACTTAGTGACTCACTTTGAACTAATAGAATGTGGCAAATGTGATAGGATGTCACTGCTAAGATTCGGTGACAGAGCGACCGAATGAGAGACCCCAAACCAGAGGCACCCAGCTCCAACTCACCTGGCTTCCTGATCCACGGAAACTGCAAGATAAAAGGTAGTGTTTTAAGCTGTTGTTTGAGAATGATTGGTTAAAGAGAAATGGACAGCTGTAGATTTTGGTACCCAAAGTGGGTATTTCTGCACAGGAAATGTAAAGTGGGGGAGTGACTTCGGAATGGGCAGTGGCCTTTGAGGGGAGTTTTGGTGAAAGATCAGAGTGCCTATGTTATTGCTAAAGTTGGGGACCTTGGGGAGATTGCCATGAAGCCTCAAAGGAAAGGAAAGTGGAGGAAGGGGAGTCCTTGTTATGCACTGGCAGAAAGTTTAGCAGCAGTCTGGTTTGTAGTTGCGTGGAAAGTGGAAACATGCCTAAGGAACTGGGAGATGTCCCTAAGTAAATTTTCAAGGAAAACATTGAAGGTGCCCACTGCTTTCTTCTTGCTACTTATAGTAGAGAGTAAGAAGAGAGAAATAATTTGAGGAAAGGACTGTTAAAAAAAGAACCAGGACGTGATGGTTTTGAAAATTTTCGGACTTTATGCAGAGTAAATGATGGTAAAATTAAGACAAAGATTTCTAGCAAAGGTCAATTCAAGGGCACTGTCAGGAGAATGGTAGTCTAAAGATGAAGCGGAGGATATGGCTGTAAAACCTTTTGTTAAGACCTGAGAAAAACCAGAGGTAGTGCCTTAAGAGTCACACAGAAGACCTCTCAGTCAAGCACTAGGACTTCTAGCCATTTTGGCAGGAGAGAGGGTAGAGAAGGGCTTATCTTGAAGGTGTTTGTGGGTGTAGCTTTTGTCTATTGCTGTAATCTCAGCAAGAGTCATAGGAGGTCCACTGCAGCTACAGCTGAAAGGAGAAGGAACAAAAGAGGCTGTTGAACCCCCAAAATTGTTCTGGCAGGAAATAGGCTGAGAAAATTATTCAGCTGCTAACACATGCTACCTTTCGTGAAAAGGGAAGGATGATTCAAAGTCAAGAACCACAGAGAATTCCTACCCAAGCCTGAGACCTGATCAAGGAACTCCCAGCATTTGCCCAGTGAGATTTCAGCATCACCGTAGACCAGTGACTCCTTTGTTCTCCCCTTTGGAGAAGTTACGCCATTTGGAGATTACAAGAGATTTCAGAGTTCCAGAAGCCTAGAGGGCAGATGAGAAGGGTGCCCTGATACTGTGCCACTTAGGCCAATCTCCTCAGAATGCTGTATCCGTTGCTGAAGCACTCCTTCTTTTAGTTTATAGATCTTCTAGTTGCCAGAGTATACGTGAGAAAGCTGAAGCAATCAGCTTTCCCATCCCCACACTCGACCCACTTTGTCCCATCCACGTCAGTGAACTTGTCCTCTCTCCTATTACTGTACATGAAACAGTTGCCTTCCTTATCAGGCCAACCCCTCAGTTGTTTAGTGGGTCCCATCTCTGCTGGCCTGTTGAAGACCTGGACCCAGCAGTTCTCTCCCCTCTCTCTGGGATCATCAGGTTTTCTCTCTTTTCTGGATGAGCTCTGCTGCAGCTGCCGCCGCCAAGTCTCCTCAGTCGCATCCGACTCTGTGCGACCCCGTAGAGGGCAGCCCACTAGGCTCCTCTGTCCCTGGGATTCTCTAGGCAAGAACACTGGAGTGGGTTGCCATTTCCTTCTCCAGTGCATGGAAATGAAAAGTGAAAGTGAAGTCGCTCAGTCGTGCCCGACTCTTAGCGACCCCATGGACTGCAGCCTACCAGGCTCCTCCATCCATGGGATTTTCCAGGCAAGAGGACTGGCGTGGGGTGCCACTGCCTTCTCCGGATGAGCTCTGTTAACATACAGTTAAGGTGTTCTTTCATCCACTTTAATGCCCTTAGCCTCACTTTTGTCAGCTACTGATAAATTTATTTTCCCTTAGAGTTGTCTCTGTTTGTACATACCAATTTTTTCCTCATTCCCTCTAAGTCCACTCAGGTTTTTATTGCCACCATCCTACTGAAGTGACTTTTGTCAGTTTTACCAATAGCTTCCATGCTGCTCAGTCCAGTGGTCAGGCTTGAGTCTTCCTCTTAACTGACCCACCTGTGGAACAGAACATGGTTGATTACTTCCTTCTCTGTGACTCACTTTCTTGGGTACTTGCCTTCCAGGACATTATACTCTGTTGTTTTTTTTCTTACCTTTTTGGTGATTTCTTCTGTTTTAAAGTTGTCATACTCTGGACCAAGTCTTTAGACCACTTTTCTTGATTCTTTTATTTAGTGATTTCATCTGCTGCTGCTGCTATCTCATAGATTTAGCTGTTCAGTTAACCAGGACAGATAGCCAAAACCATTTATCATCTGGGTCCAGAGGGCGCTCTGATGTTTTATCTTGTTTAATTCTTTATGAGGGCTTCCCTAGGGGCTCAGATGGTAAAGAATCTGCCTTAAGAAATTAAGAAATGAGAGTGAAAAACAGCTTTATTAGAGATAAGAAAAAATTCATTCATGCAACTAATTACATATCTCTCCTGTAATGACTACGAGTCACATTTGAATACTGTTCATGGTTTTCTACAAAATCTTTTTTGCAGTGCTTCATGTTTTTCTGTGCTTTTTGTATCCTCTCCCTTTCTTCCTGTTATCCAAGACGCGTGCTTATGGATGAGAGGTCTATTCCTCCAAGTTCATTTCCTAGCTGTGTGAGGAATTGTCTTACTAATTTGCAGTCTTGTAATTGCAGCTTCTCCTGTAAAATGAAAGCATTTATTGTACTAATATCATATTGAAGAAAATAGACATAAGCTGTCTTCCAGCCATTCTTTTGCAAGTGCAGATTTTAACTCATCATTGTGTCTACCCCTTCTTTAGCCTTGTTAATAGTACAAGATCTCTGGATATTTTTTAAAAAGCGGTTTTTGAATCTATTAGTAGTTAATACACTGAGCTGAGAAGAATGTTAGTTTTTTTAAGCACAGAATGAATCATTGCTCTCTTTGAAATCCAAATAATGTACTCTTGATTTCTCTTCCTTTTCCATCTGTGAAAATACATTGAAATTCAGCCCTGTTCTTCCGCATAGCACTAACTGAAGCAAGTTTTTTGCTGAGTAGTACTCAAGCCAATCCCAAACTTGTTCTAAAATTGTCACAAGTTATATTTATGCCATGAGTTCCAGGTTCTGTGTCAGTGTTTGTACTGTTTTGACCCTTTGTTCTGCTCCTGGTCCTTTTGTAGAGCTCTATCTGTGTAGATCTGTATCTTCCAAATCTGTGATGTTTCACTGACATGCACTGTCCCAGTTTTTATTCCCAGTTTTCCTTAGTTTTGAAAGCATATATTAAAAAGGCAGCTTCCTTTGAATATAATCTAATTGCTTTTGAAGAGTCATTCATTAACGTGGAACATATCCATCTTATAAGTTCTGATTCCAGATTCCAAACATAGTCTCTAATAGGTTCTAGTTAATTATTGCTTCTGGTTCTTCTTCCCATACTTACATAGTCTAAATGCAATATTTAAAGAATTTTTTGAAATCCTTTGACAATGCATAATTGTGTTGACAAGATGATCTTCTTTGCTTCATAATTGCAAAACATTTTTATTTTTATAAAAGCAGTATTTAGAATGATCAATCCAGAACCTTTTTTTCATTTCTATACTGTTTTCTTCCAGCTACCTTTATACATGTATCTACCTTCAGCATTTGGCCGCTTATTAACTGTTTCAGGTGTTAGTAAATTTTGTCACGTTCTAAAAGAAGACCCATCCCAGGAAGTTTATATCCACCTGCCTACTTGACATTCCCATACCTCATCATTACCTCAGACTTAACTTGGCCAAGCTGGACTCCTGGTCTCCACTTGCCTTCGCTGAGTCTCATACCTGTGGGAACACCTACAGTCTTCCTTTCTCAGATGACAGCTTTCTGTTCCTTGGGCCAGAAAAAAACTTGAAGTTGTCTTGGACTCTTCTTTCTCCCTCACTCCAGTCTTATTAATCAGCAAATCCTTTAGGCTCTGCCTTTCAAAAATCACCTAAATCTGATCTCTTTTTACTAGCTCAGCAATGGCTCTCCTGGCTCAGTACCCCATCCTCTCTCGCCTGTTTTATTGCAGAAGTGTCCTACCTGGTCTCCCCCACTTCCACCATTGACTCCAAATAATTTATTCTGAGCACACCATCTGACTTAAACCTTTGAAAATATAAATCTGATCATGCTCAAAAATCCACTGATGGGTTTCACTCAGAAGAAAAGGCAGAGTCCCTACAAGGCTCTGTTGAACTGGCTCCTGGGTACCACTTTGATGTCTGTCTCCTGTTCTTCCCATTCCTCACACTCCAGCCACCCTGGCTTCTCGCTGCTCCTCAGACTTGCCAGGCACTCTGTAATAGTACTTCTTTCCTCTGCTGATTGTGCTCTTTTCAGATACCCTCATGTGTACGGCTTCACTCCTTCACATCTTTGCTCACGTTATCTTTGCATTTAGTACTTTTTCAGTCACTTTATTGTTTCTCCACAGCCCTCACCAGCTTCTAGTATATTGTAAAAACATCTCTTTTACTGCTTTCCTCACCTATAGAGATTTTTGTCAGGTTTGTTTATTGCTGTTTCCCCAGTGTCTAGAATAGTGAATGATGCTCAATAAATATTTGTCACATGGGTGGTAAATTCCAGAGGTTTTCTACCTCCTGGGTGTGTGTGTGCGCACTGAGTCATTGAAAGAGTGTGTGCTCACTCTTTGACATCCCGTAGCCCGTCAGCTCCTCTGTCAATGGAATCCTCTAGGCAAGAATACTGGAGTGGGTTTCCATGCCCTCCTCCAGGGGATCTTCCCGACCCAGGGACTGAACCCACATCTCCTGCATTGGCGGGTGGACTCCTTGCCACTCGCACTACCTGGGAAGCCCTCTCTACTTACTACTTTTTCATTGACGAGGGAACATTTAGTAACTATAGAACTTGTTAGTGCAGAACTCTGTTTGTGTTTTTCCTGTTCCCTCATACACTAGGGCCATTTGTCCCTCTCTGATGGTTATACTCTGGAGGCAGTAGTGCTTCATGGTGCGGGCTTTGGAATCAAATTGACGAGTTTTCAAACCTGGCTGTCTGGCATTCTGTCTTAATGACATCGGGTATATTACTGTGTCTCTTCATCTATAAAATTAGAACATCAAAAACAGTATGTATCTCAGAAGGTTGTTTTGAGCCTGTGAAAGCTCTCAGTTCTTGGTATATGATAAATGTTCAGTTTATGTTAGTTACCATGATTGCTACCTGGTTAGACCCATCTGGACTGTTCTGAGTCAGTGACATTTCTGATGGCAGTACTGAGAACTCTGATACAGGGTTTACTTAATATCTATATTCTTCCCCCTTTGAAAATAGTACGGGTATGTTGGGTCTTTCTTTCTCCTTTTTACCTCTTTTTCTTTTACTGTTTAAACTTTAGTTATTCCCACTGCCAGCACACTCTTAGATTTCTCCCTCCTCTCATTTCAGCAAGTATTTAAGCACTTACTTTCCCTTCCCCATTCTGTTCTAAATCTTCCTATGTTTCCTTTTCCTTGTCTCCATCTTTTTATCCCATTTACAAAGTAAACAGATTACCTTCCTTAAGATTGATTGATTAGAAATGCATTTGTATCAAGGAAAATGGAAATGTAGATTGGAAATGAAGTTGTATTTTTAAAAGTTTCACCCTCCCCCCCCAAAATTGCACCCATCACTAAAAGGCTTGAAAGTACTCCTACTCCTTCCTCTAAGTCTCCATAGAAGTCTCCACTTTCTTAGTGGATTAAATTTGTCTTCTACTTCTAACCAATATGCAAGATGATTTGGAAAAAAACACATCATTTCTTATTTAATTACATTGGCATTACTTGTAATTTGCTGCTGTTTTAGCTATCTTGTCCTCCTGTTTATTTCAGCTGTATGGTAGTTCATGTCCATTACTGGTTCCATGGACTCCTATGTTCTCCCCATTCCACCCCTCCATCCCTCCCTGATTACATTACTGGGCTCTCATGGTCTGGTCTGGAAACCCAGCCACCATTTATAAATATGTACGTGTGTGTGTGTGTGTGTTTCTTTTAATGGGAAAATATGATCAATTCTGAACATTCTGAAGTAAAGATGAATTTTTACACTATGACCCACTTTATAAATTTTAGACAGATTGTATATTGGCTATAAAATTCTTTTCAGAGCAGACAAGATGGACCCATCTAGGCATCTATTTAAAGAGGTTTTATTTTGAAATTCTATGGGCCTTTCAACTGTAAGGTATGCTGTGGTTTTACCTAATTCATGTTACAAGGAAAACAGTACTCTTTTTGCTCCCTTTTCTTGGTCTAATCATTTTCTGGGCACATTTCATAAATACAGAGATGATTAAAATGTTAATTAAAAGTGTCCTGTCTGTATGTATGAACTCTGGGTTCTTCTTACTGTTTTTGTGTTACATAGTTAGCCCATTCATTCATCCATGCTGATTGACAGTGACCATTTTGGGGAAGTACTATAAAGCATAATGAAAACTGCTGAATTTCTACTTCTATATATTGGTAATTTGGTAATTGGTAATTTTTCCAGTAACTTTTTTGTCGTGTTTTCATTTTTATTATTATTTTAAATTATTTTTAATTGGAGGACAATTACTTTACAATATTGTGATGGTTTCTGCCATGCATCAACATGAATCAGTCACAGGCATACACATGTTCTCTCCCTCTTAAACCTCCTCCCTCCCTCCACTAATTTTTATTTTCCTTTGAACCCTTAAGATTCTGTTTTCACCAAGAAGTAGCCTAATTTATCAATCAAATAAATAAATTTTTTACATGTATGTTCAAGTTGGGCAGTAAAGCTTTTTGCTTGTATTTTTACTATTTCACCAAACAGAAATATATTAAGCAAATTTCTTAAAAACTTGGTAATGAAAAATTCTATTTTGTTTTGCTAATAATATTGTAAAAATTTAAGTGTCAAGTCATACACTCCCATGGCATAAGAAGGGGCTTGGAGAGTAGGCAAGTTGAAAGGGGTGCTTGGGGCTTGGCCAGATTCTTAAAATGGCAGTCTGCCTCTTTATGGTGCTGGCTGCAGAACAGACACGCGCGCAGACCTACCTTGAGCATTTGTTATTTGCAGAGTTTGGAGACTATAAAGGATATGTTACTTTCCTAAGCACAGAATCATATTTTGACCACCCATTATTTGACGGATTTTATTTAATTTCTCCTATGTGTAGGTGTCTTATAGTTTGCCTCTCAGAATGTTACCTGAATTTTTGCTTAAAGCTAACCAGTGGCCCCATTCTCATTCTTCAACTGAAAGAAAAGGTGAGAGGGAGGAGGGTGTTTATGTTTATATTTTAGGTTTAACAAATGAGTTAAGCTTTCCTTTTGAATACCTTGCCAAAGGACTTCAGTTCTGTTGTCTTAGTTCACTGGGTCGGCTGTAACAGAGAACCAGAGACCCGTGACTTAAACAGCACAAGTTTCTGTCTCACTGTTCTGGAGACTGGGAAGTCCCAGATCAAGGTGCCTACCAGGTAGGCCTCTCGGCTCGTAGGCTGCCACCATCTCCCTGTGGGCTTACTTGACGTCATTTTTGTGCATGCCTTGTGGGGGAGCAAGAGCAGGAATTTGGGTGCTCGTGCAGGTCAACTCTCCACTGTAAGGACGCTCATTCTATCAGTTTGGAGACCCTGAGGCCCTATCTTCTAACACAGCTGCACTGGGGATTAGGACTTCACCACGTGAGTTTTGCCAGGGAGGGACCCACCAACATTCAGACCATTCACTTATTTTCTTAATTCATCCCAAATTTGAGTAGTTACTATGCACTGACCTCCTTTCTAGTCCTGCCACCGTCCAGCTCAGTTCAGTTCAGTTCAGTCGCTCAGTCATGTCTGACTCTTTGTGACCCCATGGACTGTAGCATGCCAGGCTTTCTTGTCTATCACCAGCTCCTGGAGCTTGCTCAAACTCATGTCCATCGAGTCAGTGATGCCATCCAGCCTTCTGATCCTCTGTCGTCCCTTTCTCCTCCCACTTTCAGTCTTTTCCAGCATCACGGTCTTTTCAAGTGAGTCAGTTCTTGGCATCAGGTGGCCAAAGTATTGGAGTTTCAGCTTCAGCATCAGTCCTTCCAATGAATATTCAGGACTGGTTTCCTTTATTCCAATATTCAGGATGGACTGGTTGAATCTCCTTGTAGTCCAAGGGACTCACAAGAGTCTTCTCCAACACCACAGTTCAAAAGCATCAATTCTTTGGCACTCAGCTTTCTTTATAGTCCCTCTCTCACATCCATACGTGACTATAGGAAAAAACCATAGCTTTGACTAGACGGACCTTTGTTGGCCAAAGTAATGTCTCTGCTTTTTAATATGCTGTCTAGGTTGGTCATAACTTTTCTTCCAAGGAGCAAGCATCTTTTAATTTCATAGCTGCAGTCAACCATCTGCAGTGATTTTGGAGCCCAAGAAAATAAGTCTGTCACTGTGTAAACTCAAAGCAGTGACTCACCCTCACTAGGCCACAGCTTATCTGTAAAACAAAGGGTCGAACCTGTCAGTAGCCATGATTCACTCAGCCTCCATCAATACTAATTCCATTTTCATTTGCTCTTATTTTCCTCTTTCCCTGGTTTTTGCTTAGGTGTCCTCTCTGTTTTTACCCTTTTTTTCCTCTGCTGTTGTTTCTTTGTATTTTTTGTGTTCATGTTCTGCCTTCTATCTCTATCCACTCTTCCCTGAATTGGACATATTTTCTAGGAATTTTTAAGTTTACTATATTTATTGGTATAAAAATTTAACAAGTAGATGGAATGTCTTATATTTATTTCTGTTAAAATATACTGCAAATCTTTAAATCAGATCAACTCTGAGTTAAATTGCTTTTTAGCCACTTCAAGACATTTTTGGATTGTTTTCCTATTTTTCTTAGAATTTAGCCTGATAGGCTAGAGGTGTTGTTTTTCATGTAGGCTTTTACTCAGATGCATTGTGGGAGACCAGTGTGACTTAACAATGATGACAGCAACGGACTTTTCACTTTCAGGGGAAGGAATGACCTGTGCTAGCCCTTCCAATCTCTCCCTTTTGATTTGTGACAAAAGAATATAGTTGTTCCACAGTCTTCTTTTGTGAGCATCAGCAATGATCTCTGAAGTCAGCTTCACAGGTTATAAAAAAATGTGGGTAACATGGGTGCAAGACTGTGTTGGCACTGACATTCCCATGACTGATGGAGAAAGTTTGCCAGAAACAGTGTTACCTGGACTATTATAAGAACTAGATCATCAGTGGGGAGAGGTCATACCCTAGTTGTAATATAAATTCTTAGTCTGATGGGCAGAATCTGAAGAAACAAATCATTCTGAAACAAACTCTACACAATTTCAAGCCGTTTCTTCTGGTTTTCTCTGTGAACTCTTCTTTCAAGTCAGGGGTGAATTCTCTGTGTCCCAGCACTTAGCTCAGGATTGAATGTATATCAGATACTCAGTGGTAAGGGTTGAATCAACTTGAACTCTGGCATTCCATCTTGCTTAGAATTGTCGGTCTCCACCTGCACTTGCCCTGCCCAGCCATGGCCACAGAAAGCATGCACGTTCAAATCTCTGAGTTAGAGAGTTTATCCTGACCTTATATCACAGAGCCACTTTCCCACTGCTCAGCACAGTCTTTAAATAATCTGATGCTTCCTTACCTATGTGCCAGGGTTTAAAAATGACCCTTGTTAGAGTGGCTTATCGCCTCGCCTGGTCTTTTTATTCTCATACATGATGATGCCCTAGTTTTTCTTGGGGCCTGAACCCAGCACTGAACCCCGGTTCAGTTTACAGAGGACTCCCTTGACTTGTATGTTTCTCTGATATATTGGATCCTGACTCCCTTTTTCTTCTTTGAGTTGAATGGCATTCCTTGTATGACTAGGAAAAGTGAGGTTTGGCCTGTCCTCTCACACTGTACCCGTTGAATGAGGACAGCTCAGATTAGGCTAGTTGGATAATGACTGGAAGCCTGAATCATTTGGATCTTGGCCTCTTTCTGTAAGATGCGTCTTTCCGCATTTATACTGCTTTATTTATTTCCACGTAATAATTCCTTGCTCCTAGGAGTCACTCACCGTCTCCTTAGATGTTCATGTTGCCTACTGATGTTACCCTCACCCTGAATCTCTCTCCACTGTTATTCAGAACTCCATTCCCTCTGCACTGGGCCTCCACTGCTTCGTCCTGTTTTGTCTTCCTTTCTCTTATCTCCACATCTCTTCTGTCCCCCTCTCCTCCCCCCACACAACACACATTACTTAGGGAAACCCAGTTGTATTTCAGAGTGTGGGTCTTGAAACATGTTTATGCATCACCAAAGTTCAGTTTCCCTTCATCTTACCTCCCCTTCACCTTACTGAAAATAGTGACCTTTTAGAGTAGCTTTCAAGGGAGGGAGCACCATACCAGCTCCCTTAGGATGCTGCCGATCGGGAGCCAAGTGGCACGAAGAAGGAGGAGCGCAAAGAGTGAACCATTAAAATCACCGATCAAAACTCCGGAGCTGATGGAAGCCAGAGAAGCGAGGGGAGGGCAGGAGACGGGGAGACTCAGATGTGGGTGAGATTTATTGTTAAGATAATAAAGGCAATCCAGAATACGCGGAGCACCCCAGTGAGTGATTTTCCTTAATTTTCACATTTTGTGTGGCCATGTCCCTCCTTGTGTTGTTAAGGAGACTAAGCTATGTTTGCTTACACATCTCTAAATAAAAGGTAAAAAAAAATACAGTTCATTAAACTCTTGTTGCCTCCAAACAAATCCTGACAGTTCAAATGTCTGAAAGTCAGTGCCTGAAAACATAACACATCCTACCATTTTGAGAGGAAATTGAGACCTGCGTTTATCCACCATTTATCCAGAAGGGCGTATGCTCTGTATAAATCCAGCCGCGTCTCCTGCACTGTCAGCGTGTGTTCTGTAGTACAGTTGGTGCTCACAAAGTGACCCAGGTATCTTCAGTTTAGTTCTGTGTTATTGATTCTCATGTACAACAGTTCTCAGTTAGCCAGAAAGTTCTGTGGTGGGGTTTTTTTGGTTTTTTTGTTTTGTTTGTTTGTTTTTTTAAATTCAACTTTACTAATTCTTGTAAGGCACAGAAGTTGTCCTCCTTTTGCATATAGGTTACTGTTTTGAATCATTGGAAAGAAGCTTGTCACAAAAGTCCAGAAGTGTGTTTAGAGCCATGATCCCAGTTAGAAATGAGGAGATATAAATCAGAATCTCAGAGCTACGGTGAGAGACTGTACAGTTCAAAAAAGAATATTCAGACCTCCAAGTCATAATGAACATTTTATGCAAGTAAGGCTGTGTATAATAATCTAGGCTGATGGAAGAGGATTCAGAAGATGAAAGTCAGTAAATAATGTAGTACAAGTGTTTTGAAAGTGAGTAAGAAACACTTGTTTAGAGTCTCTGATTTTCTCAGAGTGATTGGAAGAATTTCCACTTGCAGTATTTTCCATACTTGCAGTAAAGTATGTCGTTAGAGCCTGTTCAACTCAGAAGATGTGGGATGGCTTGAGGAAAATTCAGGCCCAACCAGAAAGGGGCAATAGATTCTTGACCCCAGATTTTCCCTTGAGGATTTGTAGCCAGATTGTCTTAAACAACTGTTTAATAAAAAGCAAAACACATACACACACACAGCAAAGGTCTCTCTTACTATTTTAGCCCCTTAGTAAGACAGTTGGAATGTTGAGCCAGAATGTTTCTTGTCAGTTGGTCCCTGACTTGAAAAAATTACAGTGGGCCTAGGATTTGGGTCTCTGGCCTAACTCTTGGGAGAGAAAGAGCTTGGGGTTTTGTGAAAGGTGATGAGGGTTAAATGAAAGTAAAGGACCTTTAATCAAAAGGAAACATCAGAGTTAGGATTAGAACTTGAACTTGGGGAAAATACATAAATTAGAATATTAATTGTTCACCAAGGAAAAATAGGAGTGTTTGAATGGAACAGCTTCTTAAAGAAGGAATTATCACAACCCTGTTAGTTTTCTGGCCTTTGGGTTCTTAATCTTTATGTTGGATCTTGAACCTCTTGAGAATCAAATGAAAGCTCTGGACCAGGTCCCCAGAACAATGTACATTTTTACAACATTTTGTACACAGTTTTCAGAGGAAAAACGGGTCCTGTGAAGCCCAACCATATTAAGAACATATTAACTTTTCTGTCAGCTGCTGCTGCCCGGACTTAGCCAAAATATAGTGAACTTGGTGTCATAGGAAGTATTTGGGTGCTGTAAGATGATTAATACTGCTGGCATGTGGATGAAGAATGGATTAAATTCAAGGTAAAAAGTGTATGTGTGCATTAGACCCGTACACTTGTGCCAGGCAATAATAGAATCTGGATTTTAAAGAATTTACTTTCTTTTCATGTCTCTTTATTTAGAACTTAAAATTTAAAAAAGAAGGTAATTGATACAACTGAAGTAGGGGGTATATATATTATTTAATGGGCTAGACATAAGATCCTAGAAAATCAGCTGCAATCCAGGCTTTGTCTTTCACTGCAGTTCTGAGTAAGTCATTTATCCTGTTGTATAAAAACATACATCGTAGATAATGCTGCTGCTGCTGCTGCTGCTAAGTCGCTTCAGTTGTGTCCTACTCTGTGCGACCCCATAGACGGCAGCCCACCAGGCTCCCCCGTCCCTGGGATTCTCCAGGCAAGAACACTGGAGTGGGTTGTAGATAATGCTAGCAAACTAAATTGTAGGATACTGAAAAGCAGCACATACAGAGTTGCTCCAAGTCATGTAACTTCCATGTTAAAACCACAGGTATCATAGAACTACAAGCCAGGGAATCACGATCTCAGAGGCTAATACAAAATTGAAGATTTCCGTGCATGGCAGCTTGTAGTTAAGGTGAAGATAGCAGGCCGGATCAGGTCATAGATTTAGAGTGAGGTCCTGTATATGTAAAGGCTTCCCTCGTGGCTCAGACGGTAAAGTGTCTGCCTACAATGTGGGAGACCTGGGTTCAGTCCCTGGGTCGGGGAGATCCTCTGGAGAAGGAAACGGCAACCCACTCCAGGACCCTTACCTGGAAAATCCCATGGACGGAGGAGCCTGGTATGCTACAGTCCATGGGGTCACAAAGAGTTGGACACGACTGAGCGACTTCACTTTCCTTTCTGTATATGTAAGAAAACTGAAGCTGTGGTGGGCTTACTCACTGGGGCTAAGAACTGAAAGGTCAGGTGGTATTGACCCTCCATGTGCCAAAGTCTGGAACCCACGGGTACTAGCCGAGGCAGGTGCATTTTCATGCTGAGGCAAATAGCCCAGGCAGACTGTTAAGAGATTCCACTCTTGAGTAAGGTACCTGAGGACTAGGGATTCAAGGCCTCTTTAGTAAACAAGTTTTGTACACCATTTATTCCTTTTTTTAATTTGTCTTTTATTCAGCAAATACATTGTGCAATCCTACTGTGGGCCAAGCACTGCTGTCAGTTCTAGGAATATGCAGCATCTTTGACTTGATGCTGAATCAGTCAAACCAGTGCTTCATCAAAGAACTACTTTTGTATGTTTTTGGTAAAAGTAGGAATGAGTTCCTAAACTTATTAGCCTAAAGCTTGGCAGAGTCTGGAGCAAGACAGTCTGGCTGGAGTGAAAGGAAGGAGACAGTAAATAACAGTTCTTCCTTCCTGCCCTCGCTAATATTTTAGAACTTAAGGGTTGATTTTCCTAGACTCTTTTGATTTGGTGGTAAATAATATCATAGTTTTTGATACTTTGGGGGAATCTTATGCATGGTATTTTGGTTTTAAAAGGTGATTTCAAAGTCTTTGTGATAGATCCTTTCCTTTTGTTGTCTTAAGTGGGAAGTAATGAGTACCGTAATACTAACTACAAGACTTTTCTAGAAAAGATTCTACATATTGTTCCCTTATTGATTTGAACCAGATCTTCTGTTTTAATTCTTCCTTTCTTCCTTTCAGTTTTAATGGTTTATATAAGTAATATAAAAAATAGTTTTAAAAAAAGCGGTGTGATATACAGTGTTGGATATTACATTGGTAAAATAATCATATCTAAAAGTGTGTTTTCTTATATTTGTGTTTTATTTTAGCTAGGGTTACTGAAGGGAACTTAATCTGGAGATAATAAAGAACAACAAATTTTGACTTGGAAACTGACAATCAAATGAAACATGTGAATCCTTATTACTTTTCTTTATAAAATAATTTTCAAGGAGTGTAATGGAAAAAAGCTTATCAAACATGTTAACCAAGGAAACATCTCTTAAGTTTTTCTTAAAAATTTTTTCAAATTGAAATATAGTTGATTTGCAATGTTATATATACTGTATATTATATATATGTATACATGAAACTAACATATATTAACATATATATTCTGTAAAAGAAATGTATTTTTTTCTTTTTCAAATTCTTTGCCCTTATAAGTTATTATAAAATACTGAGTACAGTTGCCTGTACTTAAATTCTGATAGTGCTTTCCAAAGCAAAACCTTTAGTTAGTATGTTTAAGAAACAGGACTCTTAAGAGACAATGTCCGCATGCTACTTTTGTCCTCTGATAAAGGCAACTATGTGTCTAGTGAGCACAAAGAACACCTATAATGTTTTGGTAACTCCATAGGAAGGAACATATGATATAATAATTATAAATGTTAGGCGTAATCATTTTGTGGTGTCAGTAATTTTCACCTGCATTCTCATCGGATTGTTTCTTCACTGTTGAGTTTTGAGGGCTCTTTTCTGTTTTCTCGACACTAGAATATTACTTGGGCAGAGGTTTTGGGAAGCCTGGTTATAGCCTAGCAAGGGTGGAAGTCTCAGCTCTCCACTTGGCCTTTTCTGCTCTGTGTGGAAGTGAGACGGGGGTATGGCTGGACTAGACAATTAAGACTTTCCGTCTTGCTAGGGTGGCCGTTTCTGTGTTCTTTGCTTACAGAGAGCAAGCTTTCATGGGACCTCTTTTGTCTGAACCATTGGCATTTCCAGGTTGTTTAGCTACAAGTTTGGGTTCTAGAAGGCATGTGGGAAACCCAGGGAACTCACCACTGTGTTCTGAGGTCCCAGTCCAGTTTGCTGTCTTCTCTCCACCTCTAAGAGGTGTCTTATGTTTGTTTAATATATAAAATGTGTAGGGTCTTAAACTGTATCTAGTGGAAGGAATAGGGATAAGTGTATGTACTCCTTCTAGGAAGCAGATGTCACGCCTTTTATTTTATGTTAACTGATGGTATTTCTGTCAAAGAGAAACATATATATCAATATAAATGTTTCAAGAGAAATAAATGGTCCATGTGCTATCTTCCAAACTGTCTTTCTGTGTACATTTTTTCTTTTCTTATGAATTAAAATTCTGCAAATCATAGGACTCCAGAGATTTTCTGAAAATAGGTAATTATCTAATAATGCTATTGAATGGAGCCTTCATGGTATCTTTTCTGGTATATGACCCACCTCCCACCCCGCAAAAAATTTTTTTGTTTGTTTCTTTTGATTTATGGCAAGTTTTAAAAACTTACCCCTGAACTAGACTTTTGAGAAAATTTCCTCAAAATACACTGTTTTTCTGGCCATTATGAAAATGTAATCATCGGTCTGCAACACACTTGGTTCCACTAGGTCTGTGTGTCTTCTGATTTGCCCCCAGCGTGTCTGTCTTAGACACACTGGCTGCAGTTTGACAGCCATTATTTGACATCTGGTTGCTGAGTGTGTCAGTAGTTTCCTCTCCCTGGATATGCCATTGTTCATGTCATGGCCACCTTTTTATAAAGAACTACACTTTGGAAAGTAATTCCAGTTCCCACAGTCCTTATCTGAGACCTTTGGAGTCAGATATCTATTATAATTTGGAATCTTAGATTTTAGAAAGGAATAGCAGTACATGTACTCTCTGTTAGGGTCACACCCCTAGTTGCGGTGCTAGCTAGTCATCACACTCATTCATATATTTACAGCTAAATGACTTTTAATATTCACTCTTGTTACAGTGTTGGGTCCCATTTCATCACCTAATGGATCTCTCTTCCTCCACCACCACACACAAAAAAAAGATAGGTAGGGAGAGGGAGCAGAAAGAAGGCAAGTTTTCCAAGCTCTTTGGACTTTATTTTACACAGAAGGGCTTGTGGACCTGTGGAGACACTCAGCAAGCCCAGTTAGAGTAGAGGCCGCTATTTTTAGACTTGAACTCCCAGCTGTCTGACTGGTGAGGTGCTGCTCTAGGCCTGGATTTGCCAACTGTGATTGTGTCCAGTACAAAAACAAAAGCAGCTATTGGTTTAATCCTGTTATATGGTGTTGATCTTAAAATTCGTTGGATTCGAATTAGGATTTTGAGTTTAATCCTGTAAGGATCAGACTAACTTTCATCTTATTTATCCTAAATCCCTCTTTAATCTTGTTAATTATGCCAGGCCATTTTCCCAAGGGCTCGGGTAAGTATAGTGTATATATTCATATGGTTGTTTCTCCAAGATATCTCTCTTCACCAGCCCCTTCTCTCTCAAAAAGATCACTTTTCTCACGCAGAACTAGAGAGACACACATACTTCTCTGAAGTAGCATTAGTATTATTGCAAGGATGACATCAGCTCCGTGTTCGTACACATGCGATGAAAGTGGGTCTTGGCATGGCCTCCTGTGGGGAATCTAGTTGTCTTCTTGTATTTCCTGAGGGAGGCATATGGCACTCTTCTGAAAGAAGATATTATTTGAGTTTAGAAGCTCTTAGTCAGAATATATTCGCTGGATTGATTGTAATTGAGACACCACTCCCTCATAATAGAACAGAAAATAGTTCTCAAGTTTTGACCTTCACCTTGAAATTGTACCTTGTGTCATGGGAAAAGAAAGTGTGTGTTTGGTCTTGGATCTCCTTGCTTCCACTTTGCAGAAGAGAACTGATTTAGACCTGTGTTCTCTGTTTCTTTCTCTCCTTATTTTAAAGGAAAAGAATAATTGTCAATGACCATCCTCTCCAAGGCAATCAAAATAACAGATCCTAGCTAACTGTAAATTTTTTTTTTTTTTCTTTTTTAATCTCTACTTTTAGGAGTGGAAAGTCTTATAACTGGGTCAAAAGTTATAGATTCAGGAGCTAGTAAACCTGTACCAGATGATCCTTCTGGAGGCCCCATGTAGAGCCTGTTCTCCCTCTAACTGTTGGGTAGTTGTTGCTATTGTTGGCTAACTAACAGTTGGAATACCTGATGTCGATTCCTTAAACTCCTAGAACATGATGGTTTTATATTGTGGGCAAAGACAGCTGTGATAGACTATTAATCTTTCTCTGCTTATTTCACTTACGCCAACTACACAAGGATTCCTATGTATAAAAGGTGTAACAAACCATTGCTTTACAAATTAAAACTAGACTTTAGAATATATTGGTATATATGTTGGTATATTCAGCTGTATTTTATTTTTCAATGAAATGGGTCCAAAGCCTTTTTATGCATGTATGTTTATGAATGTTTACTTTGCATACTTACTAAGAAGAAAATTAGAGGATCTTCTTTGCAAAAACAAGAAATGAGTCTTTCTGGAAATAGTGTAATGCTGACATTGTGATTGTGAGAAGTAGTGTTGTTCAGTCACTCAGTCGTGTCCAACTCTCTCATGGACTGTATCCCACCAGACTCCCCTGTCTATGGGATTTCCTGGGCAAGAATACTGGAAAATTGGAGTGGGTTGCCATGTCCTTCTCTGGGGGATCTTCCCGACCAAGTGATCAAACCTGCATCTCCTGCATTGGCAAGCAGATTTTTTTTTAATTAATTAATTTATTTTAATTGGAGGCTACTTACTTTACAATATTGTGGTGGTTTTTGCCATACATCAACATGAATCAGCCATGGGTGTACATGTGTCCCCCATCCTGAACCCCCCTCCCACCTCCCTCCTCATCGCATCCCTCAAGGTTCTCCCAGTGCACCGGCTTTGAGTGCCCTGTTTCATGCATTGAACTTGGACTGGTCATCTATTTCACATGTGGTAATATATACGTTTCAATGCTATTCTCGCAAATCATCCCACCCTTGCCTTCTCCCACAGAGTCCAAAAGTGTGTTCTTTACATCTGCATCTCTTTTGCTGTCTTGCATATAGGGTCGTCGTTACCATCTTTCTAAATTCCACATATATGCATTAATACACTGTATTGGTGTTTTTCTTCCTTACTTCACTGTGTATAATAGGCTTCAGTTTCATCCACCTCATTAGAACTCACTCAAATGTGTTTTTTTTTAATAGCTGAGTAATACTCCATTGTATATATGTACCACAACTTTCTTATCCATTCGTCTGCCAATGGACACCTAGGTTGCTTCCATGTCCTGGCTATTATAAACAGTGCTGCGATGAACACTGGGGTACATGTGTCTCTTTCCATTCGGGTTTCCTCGGTGTGTATGCCCAGCAGTAGGATTGCTGGGTCATATGGCAGTTCTGTTTCCAGTTTTTTAAGGAATCCCCACACTGTTCTCCATAGTGGCTGTACTAGTTTGCATTCCCAGCAACAGTGTAAAAGGGTTCCCTTTTCTCTGCACCCTCTCCAGCATTTATTGTTTGTAGACTTTTTGATAGCAGCCATTCTGACTGGTGTGAGATGGTACTTCATTGTGGTTTTGATTTGCATTTCTCTGATAATGAGTGATGTTGAGCATCTTTTCATGTGTTTGTTGGCCATCTGTATGTCTTTTTTAGAGAAATGTCTGTTTAGTTCTTTGGCCGGTTTTTTGATTGGGTCATTTATTTTTCTGGAATTGAGCTGCATGAGCTGCTTGTATATTTTTGAGATTAATTCTTTGTCAGTTGCTTCGTTTGCTATTATTTTCTCCCATTCTGAAGTCTGTCTTTTTACCTTGCTTATAGTTTCCTTTGTTGTGTAAAAGCTTTTAAGTTTAATTAGGTCCCATTTGTTTATTTTTGCTTTTATTTCCATTACTCTGGGAGGTGGGTCATAGAGGATCCTGCTATGATTTTGCCTATGTTTTGCTTAAGTTTCCTCTAGGAGTTTTATAGTTACTGGTCTTACATTTAGATCTTTAATGGCAGGTGGGTTCTTTACCAGGATCTAATTATAAAAATGGGAGAATTGGGGGGTTAAGGAACCCACTTTAGGTGATGGAGTGATTGTGTTATCTAGATGCTTTGCCGGAAGTGAGCAGGGGCAACCAGATTTCTAATCCGCTTTGGGGGAAGCTCCATATCAGGGCTGTACAGAAACATTCAGTGAAGCAGCTCTTTTATCATAAAGAGGATTTTAATTAAAGAATGTTCTTGCATCATAAGCAGAGTAAGCGACAGGCGGCTACACTGGGCATTTATCTCCTTCAAAACACATTACCAGTAATTGCTGTATTAAATCAAAGTCAGAAGAGCTTATAGGTCTGAATCAAGCAAGGGGCTGGTGCCAACCCAGGGATTCCCACACTGCTGCATCGCTGCTGTCAGAGCCCTGCTCCCATCCTCAGTGGGGACAAGCGTCAAGTGATGCCTGACAATTCATCTAGAAGGCGTAGGCATGACGAACACAATCTGAGAAGAGAGCCAGTTACATGTTCAAGACCTCATGGCCTTGCCTTTTGGTTAGCTTTTTTTGAGCACAAAAGTACAGTTTCTCATTGTTTTGGTACTACTGGTCAGAGAATTTGTTACCTGTCTTCCACTTGAGGATATTTGCTTTGAGATAAAAATCACGTGTACTGTCTCTGCTGCCTTACTTACTTGCCTTCTTGGTCAAGCATGGTCTTCTCACTTTGAGAAATTCATTCAAAAGCAATGTGCCAAGGTACACCCGTTCCTCTTTCTGACACAATCGTCTGGCTTTTACATACTTTCTGCTTCCTGTTGAGGCTGCTTTTCCTCAGATATCCATCTGGCTTCATAAATCAGGTAATTCTGAATCTCTTTTAAATGCCCTTCTTAAATTATTGGAAACGATGACAATGACAACCACAATAACACTAACTATTTGCTATATGCTAGGTGCATTCATACGTTACCTGATGTAATAATTGCATCCATCCTCTGAAGTAGGAATTTTTCTTATTTTCTTTTTCCACATGAAGGACCTGAGGCAGAGATGTTAAATAATTTTTCCAAAGTTACGCAGCTAAAAGTGTAAGTGTTAGTCATCAGTCATGTCCGACTTTTGCAACACCGTGGACGATAGCCCCCCAGGCTTCTCTGTCCATGGGATTCTCTAGGCAAGAATACTGGAATGGGTTGCCATTCCCTTCTCCAGGGGATCTTCGTGACCCAGGGATATAACCCGGGTCTCCCACACTGAAGGTGAATTCTTTACCTTCTGGGCCAGTTACACAGCTAGAAGTGATGAACTACAATTTGAATCCCAGGGGTTTGGCTTCAGAACCCTGGACTCCTGACTACTCAGTGTGTTGCTTATGTAACCCAGTTCACCCTCTCCTGGGCATTAGGGATAATTTAAGGAATAAGATAGATTCTATAGTGCCTGCTCTCCTGGAGCGGGAAAGGCAGAAATTATATGTCTGACAAGTTGGAAAGGACATCTACAAGTGCTACGGGGGCATGTAGCAGGGGCCCAACCTAGACTAATCCAGGGGGATTTTCAGGAAAACCTGCCCTTGGCTTCTGCTTGTATCTTATACCTCATTTACCACCATACTCATGATCTTCCTTTTGATAAGACTTTTTCTGTAATATTTTAGGGCATACTTCCCCTTCAGCCCCTTACCAGTCTACATGTCTCCCCCAAATGAAAATAACTAGCCCTCTGCAAATTCATTGCAGTAAATAAGGCAGCAGTTCATTTATTTTAATTTTTAAACAGCTCTACTGAAGTATAATTAATATGCAATAAGCTGCAAATGTGTAAAGCTTATTTTAAGTTTTGACATACGTATATGCCTATGAAATCATCACCACAACCAAGACAATAAATATATTAATCATCTCCAAAAGATTCCTTGTGCCCCTTGGTAATCTTTCTTATCCCCACCCTTTTCCAAGCAATTTCCAAGCAACCTCTAATCTGCTCTCTGACACTGCGGCTTAGTTTTCCTTTTTTAGTATTTTATAAAAATTAGATAATACAATAAATACTCTTTTTTGCCTAGCATCTTTCACCCAGTATAGTTATTTCAAAATTCATCCATGTTATTTTATATACCAATGGTTCCTTTATTTTTATTGCCAAGTAATAGTCCATGTGGATATACCACAGTTTGTTCATCATTTATCTGTTCATGGACATTTGCATTCATTTCAGTTTTACACTATGACACATAAAACCATTCGGAGTACTCATTTCCAAATCTTTATGTGGATATATGTTTTCATATTTCTTGAGTAAATACTTAGAAGTGGAATGCACGGATCATATGATGGGGTATAATTAGCTTTTTGAGAAATTTTTAAACTATTTCCACATTGGTTGTACCATTTGACATTCCTGCCAGCAGTATTTGAGACTTTCTGTTCCTCCATAGCCTTGTCAACACTTGGTATTGTCAGTCTTTTTTTAATTTTAGTGTAATAGGAGGGTAGTAGTATTGTTGTGGTTTAATTTCCTAATAGGTGGTGATATTGAGCACCTTTCCAAGAGTGTATTTAGCTTCCCTGTCTTGTCTTTGGTCAGGTATCCAAATCTTTTGCCCATTAAAAAAACTGGGTTGCAAGTTTTCTTATGGTTGAGCTTGGTGAGTTTTTATATATTCTGGATGTCATTTATCATACATGCTTTGCAAATATTTTCTCTCAGTTATGACTTATCTTTTTATTGTCCTAGCAGTGTCTTTTGAAAAGCAGAAGTTTTTAATGAAATGCAATTTATTAACTTGCTCTTTTGTGAATTGTGCTTTTGGCATCACATCTTAGAAATCTTTGCCTAATCAAAGGTCACAGAAGTTTTCTATTTGAAGCTCTGTAGTTTTGTGTTTTACATTTCAGGTCTGTGGTTCATTTTGAGTTAAATTTTGTATATGGCATAAAGTATGGATCTAGGTTCATTTTTATCTCATGTGGATATCCAGTTGTTCTGGTACCACTTGCTGAAAAGACTGTTCTTTCTCCACTGAGTTGCCTTTGCACCTGTGGGTCTATTTTTGGTTCTTCTGTTCCATTGATCTATTTTTCTATCTTGACACCAATACCACACTGTCTTATAGGAATGTGAGTATTATGGGATTTAGCAGACTTCAGGAAAGTGGTAATAAGATGTGCTGTACCTCAGACATAGCATTTGCTTTTAGCACACATATTAAGAAAAAAAAAGATAATCATAATATTTTAAAACCTATTTTTGAATAGTAGAATGAAGTAGAGAAACATACTGTGTTCATGGCCTAGAAGACCTGATATTCTTAAGATAATAATTCTCCCCAGACTGATCTTTAGATTCAGTGTAATGCCAATCAGAATCCAAGCCAGATTCTTCCAACAGTTAGTAAGCGGATTCTAAAATTCATGTGGAAATGCCAAGGACCTAGAAGAGCCAAAACAACTTTGGGGAAAAAAACCAAGGTTGGAGGACTAACACAGCCTGATTTCAAGTGACAGTAATTAAGATGATGTCATATTAGTGCCAATATTGAGATATCCCTTTTAATGTTATGTTATGCAGTGAGATTGTGTCTGTTAGGTTTTGTGGCATAACAGACCTCCCCCAAACTTAATAGCTTAAAACCACATTGGTCATTTGTTTGCTCACAATGAGTGGGTCAGGAATTTGGGTGACTCTTCTCGCCTGGGTGGCTGGGCGCAGGTGGTCTAGGATGACCTCATTTTCATGTCTGGCAGTTGGTGAGCTAGTTGGTTGGGAGGCTCAACTGGAACAGCTCAGCCCTCTTCTACTTGGTTTCTCATTCTTCATAGTTCTTCCCGTGGTCAGCTCAGGGTTCTAGAGAGGAAGAGAGGGCAGCCCCTGGGACAAGCACCTGTCAGCTCTCTGCTTGTGTCATGTTTGCTCATGTCCCAATGGCCAGTCGAGTAACAAAGCTGAGACCAAACTCCAGGGCTGGAGGGAAAATTCCGTCTCTTAAATGGGGGGCTGTGAAATGTGACCATTTTTGTAATCTACCACAGAGATATTATCAGTTGAGACAAAAGTTTCTGTGGAGAGTAAAAGTCTCTATTGTATAAGATAATTATGTAGACTCATTTGTAGACTTATTTCCCTAAAGTATGAGAATATTTACAATTATTTTCTGTCTCAAAGGTAGTATCTTTTTACCCTTATCTTTTATGTACTATTTGTCTTTATGGATTTAAAGTGAATGTCTGTTGTCCCATGGTTTATGGATACATTTTACCTCTTAATAATACTGCCTTAGAATGAAAGAGCAGTTGAAAGACACTTGTAAAAGCGATACTAATTCCTGGCCTCACAGGCTGTATGCCATGTCTGTCACTCCAGGTATCCATAGAAGAATGTATTTCAGCCATAGCATGGCACACCCTGGTGTTACCCGTCCTTCCTTCTGTACCATGTGTCACACAAAGGAGTGTTTCTGTACTTCATTTTGATTTGCTCTTCTCTGGCAGATATAATTCAAAGCATTTCCATTGGTATAGAAGATTCAATGATTCTTACAGGACCTACGAACCAGTGCAACTCATATGAATATTTTTGAATAGGCATTTGACTCTCTGCATATGTTTACCTGCCTGCCTTTCTGTAAGCACCTTACGTATGACTTTGCTTATGCTATGCTGGTTTGTGCATTTGGAATGCTGTCCTACTGCCTCCAAGCTCCCCACCATTGACTCCAATCCATCTGGAAGACTCTTACTAGCTTTCCACAATTCCTTTCCAGCGTTAACTGCTTGTGAGCTCTTCCTGGGTGCCCCCACCCTGGGAAATTGGATGGTGGCAGTGGGGACTGCAGCAGCAGTTACGCTTAATTTTTCTCCCAAGACTTGTTCTGATAGGGATGGCATTAATCACGTGGTACTTTGGTACCTATTATTTTCTACTTTCTCACCCCTGCTGTCAGCTCTTTGAGAGCTTTCTGTATTCCTAGGACTTCACTGCTGGGGACATCTTGCTTGAATGAATGAAGGTTGACTGAACAGATAAGAGATGGTCTGTGCCTGGTGTTTAATTCATTTACCTCTGGTTTGTATTCTCAAGTAATAAAATGCAGACCCTCCCTTTTCACATACTGATGGTCATATCTGTGTAAAAGGTACTGGCTTCATCCTTTGAGAGAAATACCAAGATGAATAGACAGGTCCCATTCTTAAAGAAATCATCCAGTTAATAAAGTATGTCTTAAAATCTATAGAAAGTGCTAAGTGCTGTTAAGTCGGCTACAGATAAAGCATCTTGAAGGTCAGACAAAAGAAAAATGATTTCTAGCTCGAAGTAATCAGGAGGAGCTTCATGGGGCAGATAGCATTTAAGGTAGGCCTTGAAGGAGTCGCTTTCAGATGTGAATATTGAGTAAAGAAACAATGTAATCAAACAAAACAAGATAAAAGTCTGCCTTGATGGAGACAACAGTGGAGAGTTGAATGTATCGATAATTTTGGCATTAACTTGCCACTTGGAAGACAAAGAAGCAGCCCAAGGTAGAAAGTTTTGTTAAAGTAGGCATCATATCTGTTTTTCATTCTGACCATGTATTTATCAATTTTGCTGCCATCTTTTTACTGATATTACTGAAATAGCTCTCTCAAAACTTCTCTTGGTCTCCTATTTGCTAAATTCAATCACCTTTTCTACATTCTCTTTAACCTTTCTATATCTGCTTGACACTGTTAAATACTCTTATCTGGTATCAATTTATTAAATGCTTTCCCAACTGTAAGAGACACAGGATAGAAGAAAAGTAACACATGTCCTCTGTGTCCTGGCTTTTGTGAATAGTACAGAATCCTGCTTAATCTTTTAATCCTTTGTTGCTATTTCTGCCTTCTAGAAGTGTGTATTCCTTAAGATTCTATTTTCAGACCTTTGCCTTGGATCAACTGTTGTCTTTTTCCCTCTTCTTTTCCTCTGTCCCTCCTTCCCTCCCCTTCCCCCCCTCCCTTTTTGAAGCTTATGTTTCATGTTCAGGACATGCTGTGGACTAAATCATTATGACCTTAACTGTTCCTTCCATACTCCTCTTGGATCTTCGTTTCTAACCCTGACCTCTCTCTGGGGCTGCCACCTATAATTCTGAGCACTTGTGCTGTGCTGTGCTTAGTCACTAAGTCCTGTCAGACTCTTTGCGACCCCATGGACTCCTCTGCCCACCAGACTCCTGTCAGTGGTGATTCTCCAGTTGGACATTTTCTATTGGATGTCCTTTCACAACTTCAAACCAGTTCATGCTTCCGACTTCCCTGTTTTAGCAATGTTATCCCTATTTGGCCAACAAGACTTAGAACCTTGGTGTTATATTTAATTACCTGCTCTTTTAGACCCTACGTGTTTTGTTGTTGTTCAGCTGCTCAGTTGTGTCTGACTCTTTGTGTCCCCATAGACTTAGCATGCCAGGCTTCCCTGTCTTTCACCATCTCCTGGAGTTTGCTCAGACTCATGTCCATTGAGTTGGTGATGCCATCCAACTATGTGTGAATAGTCTCCAATTCCTGTAATGTCTCCTACATCTGTTCCTTCTTTATTCCTTGTGGTAACATGTGGGTTTTACATTAATAAATCTGTCTACTGCTGTTCACCTAATTGACCTCTCCACCTGTGTTCCCCTTTCCATTCTTCCTGCAGCCACCAAAGGCCATTTCACAAAAAGTTAGTTTTGTAGTGTTCTTTCTCTCTCAGACAGTCTAAAGGTCTGAAATACACAGCTTGATGGCCTAAGCCCTCTACAGTGACCCTGACCTACTCCTCTTGCTTGCCACTGTTTACCCACAGTCCAATAGACTGGCCACACTGATCCCTATGTACGTCTTACATATATCTAACTATATTATTTTACCTACATATGTATCTTTCTTTGTCCTATCCCCTCCACCCTCATCTGTCTATCTCAAGCTTTATCTCTTTTTGAATTTATGTGTTATTCCACTACACAGCAATCTGTGGAACCTTCTTAGCTTGCTACTAAAATCAGTTATACCTTAGGGCAGAGGTCTTTACAGTCTTTGCCAAAGCATTCTACCCAGAGGCCTAGCTAGTTATCTCTGAACACTGAACACATCTTTGAACACCTATGCTGTAGGTTTATGACATAGGCAGAAGGGAAAGAAAAGGAGAGAAGAAAACAAGAATGAGAGAGTAGAAGTACGAAGAATCTCAGATATTTTCTGGTTATCCAGAATTGAGTAAGTCTTGAGATCCCTAGGGTTGTAGATAGTACAGTTTACACTACAGTTACCAGCTATTCCCTCTGGCATGGGACTGCAAATTATCTCCTTTATCTTTAGTTAAATTTAAATTTCCTGAATCTCGAGATCATTTCTAGATAGCGCACTCCCTCACTAGGTCTTGTTCTCTCTATATCGTTACATTCTATTTAACAGACACGTTCTAGGTGTCCCAAGTGTTGAAATTTATAGACTACATGTCTCTGCCAATGAAATATATAGAAGTATATGGAGACCATTTTCTATATTCATGTTTCTAATTGATGAGTACACAAAAACTTTAACACTAGAAAGCATTCATGATGTTGCATTGCATATTTTCTATTGGTGTAATTTGGGATTGTCAGCAAATAACTGAGCTTATTGTGGAGAATAGTCTTTTTATTCGGGGAATTTTATTTTTAATAAATATGATAGTATTTAAATCTAAAGGAAATACCTAGACTGTTTCCTCTGAGGGAGGGACACACTTAGTACTAATTTAAACTGAAAATGTTCACATTTTTTGTTTATCTTTTAAATCTTTGAAAATGGGAGAAAAATATTGAAACGATGTTCAACTTCTGACCCACGTGACAAATCTCTATTAGTAACTAAGGCTCTGTTAGTCTACAGAAAGACTGTATGTCAGGAAAAGAGAGAAGCTTAACTCTTAACCCTAACATTTGTAATTTGATCTTTTGTAATATGCTTTCTTCCTGGTGAAAGATTCACCTTTCTTTCTGTAAGGAATTTTTAGAATTTTTGTTTGACTAAATTATTGGCCTTAAATTATAATTTCAAAAAATCTATAGAAAGAGGTAAGTAAAAGGGCAAGCAGAAGTACAAGGAGTTATGATTCACATATTGAAATATGTTGACATTTTTCCAAACGGCTCATTATTTAAACTATACCTGGGTACTGATTGTTTATCATCTAAATCCTCCAGTATTAAATGAGAGTTTATATTTATGTCGTCATGTTAGGTAAAGCAAATGTGATAACATAGAGAATATTACTAATTTTTAAAGTTGTTGTTTAGTCGTTAAGTCGTGTCCAACTCTTTGTGGTCCCATGGACTGTAGCCTGCTAGGCTCTTCTGTCCATAGGATTTTTCAGGCAGGAATAGTGGAGTGGGTTGCCATTCCTTTCTTCAGGGCATCTTCTCAACCCAGGAATTGAACCTGTATCTCCTACATTGCCAGGTAGATTTTTCTCAGCTAAGTTACCAGGGAAGCCCAGTTTTTAAAGTACTTGTACTCAAAATAAAATCTGCTTTGATTCCCTTAAACTTAAAAAAAGATGAATTATAGAACATTAAATGCTCATTTAAATGTATTTAAACAAATTCAAAGTTTATTTTAAGGTAATAAATGAAAACCACTATCCCACTCCCTAGAGGTTTTGGTTTTGTCCTATGCCTATGGTATGTGTGTATATAAATATGAACTATGTATGGCATATATTGGTGTGCATGTTAACCAATAAATTATATGTGTATATAAATATTTAGCATATAACTTATATGTGAGACACATAAAGCTTATAAATTACATATGTAATTTATTCACAAACACACAGATATATATATATATATATACATTTACAAATATGGAACTACAGAATTATACTTTAACCACTATTCAGCAATATAATTTTTCTCACTTAAAAATGTATCAGCCATATCTTTTCACCATGTCCGTATAGATTTATCCACAAGAAGAACTTAAAGCTACAGAGATTGATAAGGCCCTCAATAACATATCTGGGGACACTTTCAGGTTGAAATTAGGTTAGTTGTTCCAGAGTTTGAGTTACAGTCTGTCATCTTAAATATAGTACAGTTTGGGAAAAATGCATCTTCTGTGATTAATTCATCAGATACTGAACTGTGTTATTAACTCATGAAAGTTAAGTTTGTCAATTGTAGTTCATGGTTAACAATACCCTCTTATGGTTTATGAGTATCATCATTTTCCAGTCTTTATATCAAGGGAATCTTGGTATCAGTCATATCAAGAAGGTGTAATAGTGTAATAGTGATTAAGATGCTAGTTTACAAGTGTTTGTGTGGCCAGTACCACTGTACTGCTGGAGGTGGGATGGCAGAATGGACAGGAAGAAGAAGGATTGGAGGATTATTTGATTTGATTAGAAGGGAAATTTTAGTTTTTATTTGTAATATTTATTTATTTAAACAACATTTTATATATTTATTTATTTGGCTGCACCGAGTCTTAGGTGCAGCACATGAAATCTTCGTTCTTCAGTTGCAGTACTTGGGATCGTCTATCTTTAGGTGCCGCATGCGAATTCGTTGTGGCACGTAGAATCTAGTTCCCCGATCAGGGATCAAACCCAGGCCCCCTGCATTGGAGGATGGAGTCTTAGCTACTGGATCACCAGGGAAGACCCCAGGGAAGATTTGGTAAAAGGTTTTATTATAGAAACATCCCTTTTGTTATTTCTTTGTTGTTGTTCAGTTGCTAAGTTGTGTCCGACTCTTTGCAGCCCCGTGGACTGCAACACACCAGGCTTCCCTGTCCTTCATTGTCTCCCAGAGTTTGCTCAAACTCATATCCATGGAGTCAATGATGCCGTCCAACCATCTCATCCTCTGTTGTCCCCTTCTCCTCCCGCCTTCCATCTTTCCCAGCATCAGGGTCTTTTCCAGTGAGTCAGCTCTTTGGATCAGGTGGCCAAAGTATTGGAGCTTCAACTACAGCGTCAGTCTTTCCAATGAATAATTCAAGGTTGATTTCCTTTAAGATTGACTGGTTTGATCCCCTGCAGTCCAAGGGACTCTTGGGATAAGTAGAATGTATGTTACAGGCCAGGCTCAGACAATCTCTGTTAAGAATTGATAAAGCAGGGTCTCATAGTTTTAGTGGTAAGAAAGTGACACTGTGAAAGTGTTCATTAAGAGCAGCATTTAAAAAATATCATTCCCTGAGTGAGAAATTGCTCACGATGTTTAATTTTGGAGCTGTAGCATTGTTTTGCCTTTTGGTTTTACGTGTGTACTCGTCTATTCTCCCACAAGTTGCAAATTTCTCAACAACAAAATGGTGCCTGTTCATTTCTCCATTGCTTAGCACAATACCTTGTGTATAATAGATCAGTAAATTTTTAAATTATACTGGATTGGTTTATTATTGTCCCTTATGTGTAATACACATAGAATCAGTACCAGCAATGCAAAGATAATCTAGTACGTTGCAGTGGTCCACCTGATCTCTAAGAACCGAATTATTGTAAATGCTTAATTTACAAAAATTAAGACAGATATCTTAATATCTTAAGATATTAAGATATTAAGATCTGTCTTAAACATACTAAGGCCATTTTGACTTTTAAAAAGCAGTTTCTCCTGAACAATACTAAAATAAATTGCAGTGACCATAAAAGGAGAAAAACTGCACTGGGGGTGGAGTGGACTTGGTAAGACTTAGACTCTTACAAATGCTTCACAGTTGCAGATAATCCTCATGGGTTAATCTTACTAAAACATGTTACAATATTACTCTCTCTCCAAGATTAGGGAGATCAGAGCCCCCAAAACTAATTTAGAATTATTTATCATTTTGAACTTTTGAATGTTTGCCCAAACTAGGGGATTTGTTAGCAATGATAGTTATAAACGTGCCTCTCTTACTGAGCATTTATCTTTACTTTCTGCTCACTCTATGTTCAGTTTTCTAAGAATTGCTTAGCAGTTCCCTGGTTTTACAAGGGCCGTTTTAGGCTCTGAAAGCCAACTCTTTAACCTGCCCTATATTGTCAGACTGACCTAACACCTGTCTGTGTTTGTTACTGCTTTTAATATCTGTTATAGAAATATGTGTGCACATGTGTGTTTGTATATAATGGTAGGGTGAGTATAGCAGCTTCCTAAAAGGGGAAAAGCAACTGGCTTTTCTGAAAAGACCTTTCCACCCCCACCTTTCTGCAGGCAACCGCACTTAATCCTTCCATGTTTGACTGGAACAGCTGAGAGAGTCTCTGGCATATCTGAAGGTCTCCAGTGGACTCATGTTGCCTCAGAGTCGGGGCCACCTTCCTCTTTTCTTGTGCTGATCTTGCCAGCTGTCCGAGCTTCTGCTGGAGCCCAGCAGAGGAGATGTTAAATGATACAAAAACATACAATGTCATGAAAGAGCTCCTTTCACTGCCTGTAGCAGTGTGACTTCATTTCTTTCCCATTTCTTTCCACAGCAGAAGGCTTTTATACTGTTAATCCTAACACCTGTCTGTGCTGGAGACAGTGAGAAGGGGGTGTGTGTGTGTGTGTGTGTGTGTGTGTGTGTGTGCATGCGCATGTGCGCAGTCCCCGCCCAAGAAGAAGTAGGGAAATAATACGAGTCCCATTTGCTTTTCCACCTCCTGGATTGGGAGTGTTCCCTCTGACGTACTTAAAGCCTGGAATATATATATATCACTTTGGATCCTGGATACCTTGTGCTTCCTACCGTTTTTTGTGCCACTTTAAGGAGCCTACGATCCCTTCCTTGGCTGTCATTCTCTACCTCTTGAGTTTCTGGAGAAGTTGTCAGTTTAAAACCAACAGTAACAGCAAACCTCTAGTGTAGTTTTCAGTCTATAGCTAGTAACTCCGTTGGAACTGTCTACTTTTCCTTGAACATTTCTTTTGTGTAGTGTTGAGTCTTACTGGGGTGGAAGCCTGGGCTGAGCCAAGCTCTTTCCTCGTCATCTGAGTCAACATACTTATCTGCGTAGGCTGGAAGTCAGCCAAGGATTTTTTGGTGTTTCCAGGTTCCTTTGGACAGGACACCCACATCAAACAAGGCAGAAGCTTAAATACTTTCTGTACTGTCTTTATCTGAAGATCTTTTCCCCCTTTGCTATGTATGGTGTATATTGTATGGATTATCAATATCCTGTTGTCCAGGTAAGCTGAGGGTTATAACTTGTTTTCTAGATAGTACTTGATTGATGTGAGAATTTTATGGTGGGATGAAATGCTTATAAGCTTCCTGTCTTCTGACCTGGTACCATTCAGAGCATAGATTTCCCAAAGCTATTTGCTAATTTGCTGTAACAAGAAGTTTGATATTTATAGTATTGACGGCTGGGCAGGGGGGTGGTTGCTTTCAGTCCTAGAAGTTCTGAAGCTTCAGAGATTCTTGTGTGTGTGTGTGGCAGGGGGAAGGGGGTTACCCAACCCACGTGTATGTATGTATGTTTTAAATACTGGGCTTGGCATTATAGTTGTAACATAACTAAGCCACAGTATATATTATAGTAACTTCAGGCTCATTTTGAGTAGACTAGAGGCACAGATGGCAGTTTCCAACTGTTGCCGTAGTTGTCAGAGAGGTAATATACAGTAGAGGGCGCTCTCTCCACACTGAGCATTTTATTCTGTGATATTATTGCCGTTTTAGTTATTTACTTGTTGAAATCCAGAATCATAAAAATTTAGGCCTTTATCAGCCATACTCTTGAATAACTATTTGCCTTTAAGTTAGTAGCAATATAGTGAATGAAGTTGAAGTTAAGGATTATGGATTCTGATTCAAGCTATAGTATTAAACGTCCATATTCATATTCAAATAACTTCATTTTTCTTGACTTCACTTGTATATAAAATAAAGATTTAACTAGGTTATTTTTCATATGTCATGATTCTTTGAAATATTGATTGTGCTGAAAATCTAGACTAGGAAAACAAAAATGGTCGATACAATTAATTCTGAATTATCAATACTATTTGGTTTCTCAGTTTGGTTTGGTTTGTTTTCATGGCACTTAATTTTTTCTTTCAGACAGCCATTTCTCTAGTAATTAGCTCCTAAGTTGTGGTTTCGACAGAAATGCCTAGGGTTAAAGGAAGTGACAAACCCCAGTTTATCTTATTAGATAGGCTGGGCCTGAAGGCTAAACCAAGCTCTTTTTAATTGGACCTATTGGATAAGTGCTCCAATGTAAACTCACAGCTCTCGTTCAAGTTGTGAGCTACCAGTATGGATGTCATGTGGGAGGGGATATGGTTATGTTTCTTTAACTATATTCTAGTGCACTGGTCTATACCATATGTTTTGTTTTAACTATATAATCTTCTATAATTTTGAGTTATTCAGATTGAGCAAGTATTTTCCATAATGAGGTTTTAAAGTATTCATGTATCTCATTTATGTGTGAGCTATTTTTCTTCTGGCATAACACAATTGATTGGTCAGTGTAAAAAGTGTTGTGAGACTAGATTAAAAGCAAAACTTCTTACAAGTAAATATTGATGTGCTTTTGAAGACAAAACATCTGTGAACAGTAAATTTCTGAGACCCAGCTAGTAAAATAAGAGACTTGTAATAAATATAAGTAATGTAAAAAAAAAACTGAAAAGGCAAAAATGTTCCCAAAGAAGATTGAGGTGTTTAAGATTTATGAGAACAATAAATGTAATTTGTAAATAAATTTTTCAATGTAGAAAATTGGCCATTCCCCCCAAAACTAAAAGTGGTAGAGTGGATTAAAGGGTTGTTGTTTAGAAATTATGACATATTTGATAGTCTTTACGCTAAAATTATATTCATTTATGATAAAATGAACTTGCCACCCCAAATCTTTTCAGTCATTAAGATTTAGTACTGATAAATGTGGCGCTCAGGATTTAAAACTGCACTTTCCCAACTTTGCTCCATTTATTAGGTCATTCTATCTGAAATTAAGATAGCTTAGAAATGCAGGTAATGGGATACTAAAATTTAAGAGTACACTCTCCACCACATTGGGGAAGTTAGTGTGATTGAAAAATGAACTTTATGTTGAAGGATCCCAAACTGTCTTATAGTCTTAATTCTGTTAGGGTAACAGGTTCTTCCAGTACATTTATAAATGTTGGTGCATTTATGATGGCTGTTTACTCTCCAAACTCTTATCTCCACTATAGTTATAAAATTTGCTTTTTAGCTTCTGTTACATTCTTGTGCTTAGTTAAATCAAAGCTCTTTGTTGCCTGCTACTTGTGGTTCTGTGCCAATGCTTGATGCAATTGGACATTATTGAGGTGGTGATTGAACAGTATTTTTAAAAAATTAAAAGTTTTGCGCATTTTTTTAGGTTAAATTTCTAGAATTGCTAATGTGAAGATAATGAAACAAAGTGAATTCTCAGCATAGGGCAATGAAGTATTTTAGATACTTGACTTTTTATTGCTCCTGTGGTTCATAAAATCATGCCTGTCTTAAGAGTGTGCAATTTAAATTAGTTATTTTATTAGTTATAATTTTTGCAGAACCAAATCTGGGCCAAATCAGGTTAAAATACAGGCAGAGTAAGTAGGTGTAGAGGGTTGCTAGACATGATTTAAAGGATAGTAAGTATGGTCTCCCTACCCATAAAAAATCTATTTGAGGGAATTCCCTGGCGGTCCAGGGGCTTCTGCAGTGGCTCAATGGTAAAGAATCTGCCTACAGTGTAGGAGATGCAGGTTCAATTCCTGGGTCGGGAAGATCCCCTGGAGGAGGAAATGGCAACCAACTCCAGTATTCTTGCTGGGAAAATCCCCTGGACAGAGCAGCCTGGCTGGCAACAGTTCCATAGGGTCACCAAAAGTTGGATGTGACTGAACTACACATGCATGCCTGGCAGTCCAGTGGCTAGGACTCCACACTTTCAGTGCCAAGAGTTTGGGTTCAATCCCTGATCCAGAAACTAAGATCCCTCAAACCTCACAGTGTGGCCAAATCAGAGGGAAATCTATTTGAGAAACTGTTTTTGAAATTAGTCTTTTGGATTGTACATTTACCGCCTCTGACTGAATGGTTAAAATATAACTTGTTAGGATGGCTACTGTAAAAACAAAAAAAAGGAAGAAAAACAGAAAGTAACAAGTGTTGGCAAGGATGTGGTAAGATTGGAACCCTTGTGCATTTGTTTATAAGAATGTACAGCTACTGTGGAAAACTGTTTGATGGTTCCTAAAAAATAAAAGAATTACCGTATCTGTGGTTCTGCCTCTTTAGATTCAACCGACCACTGATGGTGCACATATTCAGTAAAAAAAAAAAAAAAATCCCCATGTAGGTGAACTTACAATAGTTCAAACTTGTGTTCTGCAGAGCCCCACTGTATTTAATACCACAGAACCGTATAAATGACTAAGACGGTAAATTCATATTATGTGATAACTGGTTGCAAGTTAGGGGCTCATCTTTTATCAGTTTTTCCTGAGGCCACTGTCCTTAACCTGCCAATCACCTGTATTGGCAGTGGTTGTCATTTTGAGGTGAATAGAGCAGTTGGAGGGAGAAGAAGCAGAGTCTTACATTTGGGGGATGCAGCTGTGTATCATGGTTTGAGAGTTAAAGTACAGCTTGAGGATATTAGGCATCTGGAAGATGGAGAGACAGAAGTGACCTGTTTAATAAATACATTAGAGAATGTTAAGAGAATGCTGGGGGCTGTATAGAGTGCTGTAGAGTGAGCTAGACCAAAGACTGACCACTTCCTTGTGGGCAGATGACCTTGATGGAGAGGGATATATACATACACTTTAATTTCTCATTTTGAAGTAGTTGAGTACATACTATGTGCCAGATACTATGCCAGGCACAAGGATTTAGTGGTGGAGAAAACCAGCAGAATCTCCAGTAATTTAGTAATAGAGACATGGCATATTTTATTATTGGAAAAACAGTACAGTTCAGTTTTCACAGATTAATCATGTATTTTCTTGCTAATCTGGTTATTAATAAATATGTTTATGTCCCATCCCTTTTAGTATTTGTCTAAGAACCATTTCCTTAATCTCTCAGAGAATACAGAGAATGTACACATAATTTCAATTGTATATATGACTCAGTTTAGAGTTTGGGATAATTTAAAGAGATTTAAAGAACATGTTATGCAACTCTAAGTTAATAGTTTATGAAGTTATATATTCTAGTTTCTCTGGCCTCACTTATTTCTTAGTGTGTAGTACTTGTGATCTTGTTCTAAAGGTTTGATTTTGGGGAGACAGGAAATAAATTGAGGATTATTTGGTTTTTATAAGCATTTAAGGTCCAAAGCAGTTAATGTCAAATTTTGCTCTCACCTTTTGTTCTAGAATGAGTTATATATAACTGAACAGTGCCTAAGCCAGAGAAAATGAGCTAGGATATAATATAATTATCTGTAATTTGGCATCATTTATATTAAAGGGAATGCTGGGGCAAGTGATATTAAAGTAGTATTGTCTCAGAGATGCTTCTGCAAAGGTATTTATATCTGTTAGGTGTAAATGGTTATTTACACTTAGGATTATGGGTGAGGGGGCTGTGCAGTGAAGAGCTTTTATACTAGCAAGTCTTTACTGTCACAGGAAATGCCGTCCCTTTAATGTTGCCTTTCACCGGGGTGTTAGCGGCAGCCTGGGAAAGTATGCCTTCTGGTCAGGGGCTCTTGGACCTGGTTTTAGAGCATTGCTGCTGAGTGGGTGGGAGGTGGGAGGTGGGAGGTTGCGTCCTGTCTGTGCAAAATTGTGAGGAGCAAGGTACCTGAAGTTGTGAGTTGTTTTTTTTTTTTTAATCAGTAATTGCTGTTTTGTCTACAATCTAAACTATTCTAATAAAGTCGAAAATAAGACCTTTCTCCCATTCTCTCATCTTGTACATCTTCCTTTCCCCTTCAGATTTCTAAAATGCTAAAGTAAATTTATAAATTTAAAAATATTTCCAAGTACTCTTTGGGAAGAAAAGATTGCTTTTATAGTATATTGATAACCACAGAGATGCTTTTTGTTCTTAGGTACCCTCTATGGATATACCAGGCAAGAGGTAGAAATCAAAGCATTACACAGTTTGATTTCATGAAACATTATCCACTAAATATTTAGGTGCTGGGTTAGGAACTGAGTTAAGATTGTGAAACGCAGTTCTTACCCTCAGATTGCTCACAGTCTGTTCAAAGTTATACAGGAACAATATGAACTGTGGCTCAGGTGCCAAGAAGGCACAGGGCTAAGGGGTCCTGAACTCATGTGTGGGTGCAGGTTAGGGCAGCAAAGGCTTTTTGGAGCATGGGATGCCTGAAATGAGAAACAGAAAAGAACAGAGGAGTTGTAGAGGAACTAACCCCACACGGTGAAGTATGGTAGGAGCAGAGGAAGGCGCCGAGTAGGGAGAGGGAAAGCAGGGGCTCTGGACAGTGACCTGAAGCCACGCTGTGTGTGTTAGGTGCCTCCTTAACTGTTAGGACTGTCCCGCTTGTTAGGCTGTGGGCAGTAATTGAGGATTTTAACCAGGGAAGTGGCATGATGAGATTTCAAGCCCTGGCAGTGGTGAGAGGCCTGCACAGGAAGAGGGTTAGACCAAAGGCAGAGAGCTAGTAGGAGGCTGAATGCAAAATAATAAGGTCAGAGCCGAATTTGTGGTGCCAGGCTGAAAAGAAAGGGCAGATTTCAGAGAAATCAAAAGGACTTGCATTTGGTTTGGTGTGGTATCAGGTGAGAAGGAGGAGTTCTGGAAGGTCTCCAGACTTTCCATCAGATTTGGGTTTAAATCTGGGCACTTCGGCTTGCCAACTTGGGTGACTTTGGGTGAGATACTTAGCTTCACCTCGTCTTAGTTCCCTCCTTTCTGCAAAGGAGATTAAAACGTCTTGTCCTGAGGATGAAGTGAGCTAAGAATATATGTAGTGTCCTGATAAGAAGCCACCACAGAGTAAGTTTTCAAGAAATGATACCTCTTACCGGTTCGCAAGTTTAACCACATTTCACCAAGTAAGACATGGCAGAGTGAGCCCTAGAATCCAGGCTTCACACACACAGGAATGTTTATCTCCTTTGTCAATTACTGTGCACCCCCAGTGCCTGGCACATGATAGACACTCAGATGTTTGCTAAATGAATTATTGATTCCATTTTGAGAATTTAATTTGGACTTTTAAAATAGAGAAATATGTTGAATATCTAAACGATAGTAACCATTGTTCTGCATTTGAAATTTGGTCTGGAGTTCAGGAGAGATGTCTGGAATGAACATAGCAATGTGGGGGGTCACCAAGGTCAGTGGGTAGTAGTTGAAGCAGTGGAGTGGTTACACCACCCAGAGCAAGCATGTTGGTCAACAGAAGGCCTTGGGAATTAAGGACCATTGCCTAACTTTTTTGAGTTGTGTACCTTTTTGAAAATCTGATGAATACCGTAAATCCTCTCTGCACAGAATTGCACATAAGAAAACAAATTTCCACTGGGCTACCTGTGTGAGGAACTATATAGTCAGTACCTTGGTTAAGGACCTGTGGTGTGTAGTTATGCTATGCTAAGTCACTTCAGTCGTTTCTGACTCTGTGCGACCCCATAGACGGCAGCCCACCAGGCTCCCCCGTCCCTGGGATTCTCCAGGCAAGAACACTGGAGTGAGCTGCCATTTCCTTCTCCAGTGCATGAAAGTGAAAAGTGAAAGTGAAGTCGCTCAGTCGTGTCCAACTCTTAGCGACCCCATGGATTGCAGCCTAACAGGCTCCTCTGTCCATGGGATTTTCCAAGGAAGAGTACTGGAGTGGGGTGCCATTGCCTTCTCCAGTGTGTAGTTAAAGAGGTCTGAAGATGGCATGTCAAACAATACCAACGTTGAAGGTTGGCAATTAAAGCTATGGTTTTTCCAGTAGTCATGTACGGATGTGAGAGTTGGACCATAAAGAAGGCTGAGCACCGAATTAATGCTTTCAAATTGTGGTTCTGGAAAAGACTCTTGAGAATCCCTTGGACAGCAAGGAGATCAAACCAGTCAATCCTAAAAGAAATCAACCGTGAATATTCATTGGAAGGACTTACGCTAAAGCTCCAATACTTTGGCCACCTAATTTGAAGAGCTGACTCATTGGAAAAGCCCTTGATGATACTGGGAAAGATTGAGAACAGGAGGAGAAGGCGGCAACAAAGAATGAGATGGTTAGACGGCATCTCTGATTCAATGGACATGATTATGATGAGCAAACTCCGGGAGATAGTGAAGCAAACTCCGGGAGATAGTGAAGGACGGGGAAACCTGTCATGCTGCAGTCCACCGCGTCCCAGAGTCAGACACTACTTAGTGACTAAACAACAACAATAACAGAGGAAGAAGAGTAAGATGGGGAAGCGAGTGAACAGGGAAAGAGGAGAATCAGGAAAGACTGGTGTCATTTGAAGCTGAGAATAAAAGTTTCCAAAAGGAGGGAGTGCCAGATGCCAAAGAAGAAGATATAACCTGTCCATTGAATTAGGCCGTCTGAGGTCTTTCTTTGGTGACTTTGATAAGATCAATTTCCACTGAGTGTTATGGGGGAAAGGAAGCTAGAGTTCCGGGGATTACATGAAGCCCCCAGGAAACAATGAAGACATTGAAACGACTAGGAGAAGTTCATTTGTTTATTTACCAGATATTTATTGAGTACTTGCCATATATTAGGCCCTGTGCTGGAAGCTGAGGGTTGACCCTTGAGGGTGGACATGGTCTCCTCCCTTAGCTGACATTGATTGTCTGTTTGCCTGCCTTCCTCCCCAAACCCTTCCCTCCTGCCCAGAAAATGCCCTGAAATGAGTTTCTCCTTGGTACACCACTGGGCACACTCAGCCACCAGGGGACTTCAGGCATTTTGCTGGGTCAGATCCAGGCTGTTCAGTTGCTCTTCTCTCTCTTGGGCACGAGGGAGCAGGTTGTCCTCTATAACTACAGCCTTTAAAGTCAGGGACGTGCATCAGAATAGCCTTGAGTTTGTGCATTGCTCACTAGAATCAGTGAATTTATGAAAATTATTTTAATATTTTCAAGTTGATTATCTGCAACATAAAATACTGGTCCTAAGTGTGGAAAAGAATCATGAATACCAGACCTAAGGAAACCTATATCCTAGGCTTTTTGCATGTGGGAATCCCTCATTTTTATTAAAAAAAAAATCTCTTGGGGCGTGTTGTCTTTCCATATGTATGAAGGTTTGCACACTTCAAGACAGCTATGGTTTTCATAAGAGTAGCGTGTGTGTGTGTGTGTCTGTGTGATGTGGAATGAGGGACTCTGTCTTCTCGGTGCCCCGGGTTTTTGGCCCCTAGCACTGTCATGGGCCAGCGGATTCAGAGAATGGTATACAGTGATTCTCAGTTTATTTCTTATATTAGAACTGAAAGCATAATTATCTCATGAATATGATTTAGATTTTCCCCAAAGCACACTGCATTGCCCTTGCTTCCAGTGAACTCTTTTCTGCTTCCTCACTTTGTCTTTCCCTAATAGCTCAGTTGGTAAAGAATCCGCCTGCAATGCAGGAGACCCCAGTTCGATTCCTAGATCCGGAAGATCCACTGAAGAAGGGATAACCCACTCCAGTACTCTGGCCTGGAGAATTCCATGGTCTGTAAAGTCCACGGGTTCACAAAGAGTCGGACACGACTGAGCAGCTTTCACTTTCACTTTGTCTTTACAGTTTTTTGTCTGCATTTTATCTCCAGATTGACTTTTCAGTCACAGATTCAGAGAATGTAATATGTTCTATCTTCTAGATCATTTCTACAAATGTTAAATAAGAACAAGTCCAGAACTGATCCATCCCTTTTCTCTTAATGTTGTTCTTCCTGATGTTAAAAGATCCTATTCTTTTGAACGTATTTCTTTACACGTATACTAAAAGTATTCAAGTGTCCGTAACACGCCCAGAGTAGTGCCTGGCGTATTGTAGGGGCTCAGTAAATAGCTCTGACTGTGCCAGGCTCTTCAGGTTGTTCGGTAGTTTCTGTGTTTTCCGAACTGTTAAAATGGTTACTAATTTGGATGGGAGCATAGGGTTGCAGAGTTGCACATGTCTGAGTGACTAACACTTTATGATGTTATATTGGCAGTGTGCCAACCAACACTGTTATATGTACATTGTTTTTAAAGCCTGGTTATATATTTTGCCAAATAATCCTCATTGAGACAGAAAAAACTTACTGTATTCTGTGTGATTTGTGATTTTTAATTTTGATTTTTTTAATGCATTTATTTTAAAAATAGGAAGCTTAACTTTGGAATTAATCTCTTTGCCCTTCAGGTAATCTATTAGAGATTATAACATAAATATAGCATAAATTATAAAATAAAAAACTTAATATAGGATCTTATTTATTAGAATACTAAAAAAATAGAAAGTTGTTACTGTTATGAGACAAATATCATGAACTCATCAAACATTCACAAAGATTACTTTATTTGAATATTTAATAATACAAAGTAGGGAAGTAGGAAGATTATGACATTTATATTCAGAGGTCAAAGACTTTTCCAAGATCACTGATTTTCCAAGATCACTTATAAAAGGCAGAATTAGGACTCTGACCAGGGCTTCTGAACTGAATCACACCTCTGATGCTTTTTTTTTTTATTATGGCTTTTTACTGTGTGTGTGTGTTCAGTCTCTCAGTTGTGCGACCCCCACAGACTATAGCCCTCCAGGCTCCTCTGTCTGTGGAATTTTCCTGGCAAGAGTACTGAAATGGGTTGCCATTTCCTCCTCCAGGCGCTCTTCCCCAACTCAGGGATGGAACCCACATCTCCAGCATCTCCTGCATTGGCAAGCAGATTCTTCACCACTGAGCCACCTTAGTGAAAGTCGCTCAATTGTGTCCAGCTCTTTGCGACTCCATGGACTGTCAGCTACCAAGCTCCTCAGCAGACAGTCCATGGAGTTTTTCAGGCAAGAATACTGGAGTGGGTTGCCATTTCCTTCTCCAGGGGATCTTCCCGACCCAGGGATCGAACCCGGGTCTCCCGCCTTGCGGGCAGACGCTTTACCATCTGAGCCACAGGGCAGCCCTTAAATAAAACCTGATTTTTTACTAAGAGAACTTAAACTCATATTTAATAAACATTCTCCCACATCTCCTGTCTCTCTAGCACTGTATAGTAACAATAACTAGTAATAGCAATGACATAGTTTTCCATTTTATGTATAAGAAAGGTTTATGTTTTTCACTAGAGGCTGAGGAACACAAAAGGTGAATTCTCAGTTAACCAGAATTCGTAATGAAGCTGGAAGCCTTGAACAGTCAAATTAGTATCCACCCTGTGTTTCATAAGCCGTCATGTTTGTAGACACCTTTTTCAGAATCCCCAGGTTTTTTACAGTGGAAAAAATATGCACTTAAATTACCTCCCTTCTCTCTTTTGGTCCTTTGAAGTCTTTAGGCTGATTTAGGACAAGCAGGTTCTTGCATATTTCCATTCCTTGAAAACCTTCCAGTCAACTGTCATTGAGCAGCTTTTCTCATCTTTTATGAAATCCACTGCATCTATAAACTATACATCCGTGGAAGTGTTTTTTTAAAAAATAATTTCTGTCTTATTTCATATTATCAGGTATTCTTAGATGGAACATTTTAAATCTGTACTATGGTAGGCTGCCCTGAATACTTCCTGTGCTATATAATTAATGCCACCATCGCAGAATCTCACTCCTTAAAATATGCCTGCACATGGCGCCTGCCCTTGCCTCTCTCCCCCTCCTTCCCTCCTCTCCTCACACACACAGACACACACGCACACACACACGCACACGCGCACGCGCGCGCGCAAAGCACACACCGAACTGCCATTCTCTAGCAGGCCTGTTTCTGGAGTTGGGAGATGTCAGCCAGCCAGGAGCGGGTGGGGGGAGGAGGAAGAGGTGGGGCTCTACTCTGATTAATTACCTTAGGCATTCAGGGGTGGGGCTTCCTTCAGCCATCTGCCTGAGATATGGGAGGGAGCTGGAGAAGGAAGGAGGGGGAGAGACTGCCAGAGAGGAAGAGAAAAGAAAGGAAGAAACACTAGAAAGAAAAAGGAAGGAAAACGAGATAAAGGGAGAACAATCACCCGCCCTTAACAAGCTAGACTGGGGGGGGGAGGGGGGTGGAAAGAAAGCCGTGGAAGGTGTCCCCCCCAGCGCAACTGCTCTGAGTGTTCATCATCCATTCCCTTTGGTTTATGGAGAAAAAGAAAATGGTAACTCAGGTAAGATCTGTGTTTGCTCCGTTCGTTTCTTTTCTCGTTTCCGAGATCTAAAAAGAACTATGCGGGTGGGGCAGAGTCACCAGAGTTTTAATTATTATTGTCTTTTTAGAAAGGGTCAAAATTATTGTTATCAGCTGGAAAGCTAGTCTGTGCCTGTTGTGGGTCCGTGAGAGAGAGAGAGAGAGAGAGAGAGAGAGAGTGTGTGTGTGTGTGTGTGTGTGTGTGTGTGTGTTGTATGCGTATCCTTTATTCTCCCCCTCCCTTAGCTCCATAGCAGATTCCTGTTTCCTGTACTGTGCAGCTGTGGCTCAGGAAAGACCCTGTGGGGATTTGTCTACCTCTTTGTCTTGGTTCTGAGAAGAGGGAGGGAGAGAGAGACTGCAGAGGTAGGAAGAGATTCTTGTAGACGGCCAAAAAGAGGGGAGCGGGATTGACTTCCTTTTAAGAATAGCAGAAGAATCTGTGTTGTAGGGAAATCCGATTTCAGATTCACTTAGGTGTCTCCAAAGAGGCGATGGAATTGCAGTTTTGCTGCCTTTGGTCTAAAGGGCTTATTAAAAATGAAGGCTTGAAAAAAATACGTTTGACTTTCATGTCTTTGTTACTGCACGGTTTGTTTTCCATGAGAACTGTAGAAGCATCCAGGTGCAGCACAGGCAGGTTAGAGCCCTCCCTGGCAGGAGAGCAGGTCTGAATGTATAAGTGACAGTCACGGGGGCATTAAAAGACATCTGAAGGAGAGGGAGTAGGAAATGGAAGACCTCCCTCCTTCCCTCCCTCCCTCCCTCTCTCTGCCTGTCTTTACTTGTGCCAAGCAATATCTGCATTTTAGCAAGTCATTCCTGACAAACAGAAAGGTGAATACTCTTCCCCGATTTTCCCTGGCGGTGCTCTTTTTCCTTTTGGCCTCCTTCCGTATGATCCTTTTACCCGTTTTTCTTTATACATGGGTTGAGAGGAAATGATGCGGCCGTGATTAATCAATTAGAATCATTTGCATTGTTGCCTTGTAGAACTTCATATCCCTTTGGTCTCAGACTTAGGATGCATTTCACTCCAGGTTTTATGCTCTGTAGGGAAATTTCATCACTGGACAGTGCTTTCCTTTTAAGGAGGTTGCCCCCCTTTTTTGTATGCTCTCGTCTGTCTTCCTCTCTAAGTCACCACCGGAGGGCGAGAGAGTCAGCTGGCTATCTGGATAGAGGCATGATTTTAGGAGCTGGAGCCCTGTTCCGTTAAATGTTATATAATGCCCTGCAGTGCTGTTTGGAAGGAGGTAAAGCTTTAGGGAGGTTTTCCCAACATGACCTGGAGGAAAGGGAAGTTTCAAAGAATATGTCTCTGCAAAATAATTTTTCAACGGATTTAAGTTTGGAGATTATTAAGAGACCCCTCCCTCTTCTGGAAAGGGGAGAAACCCTTGAAATATTTTCTGTTGCAGTTCTTATCCCTTCATCATGAGCCTGATTAACTCTTTTGAAATATGCTATACTTAAAAAAAAAAAGAGAGAAAGAGAGAACCTGTTTCTGGCTTCCCTTTGTTGCTTGGTAGATGATACTTCTTAACCTTGGAGCCCTCATTCAGTTTTCATTAACTGACCATATTAGAGGGTACCAGCTCTCTTCTTTCTCAGCTATTACTGGAGCCTTTTCAACTACTTGACTTTTCATTATATATATACTTTTTTATGTAAATATGACTTGTTATATATATTTTTAAGTCAGTGAAAGAGTTACCTAAACTAGGACTTCTTATAATCAGAGGTTTTCCGTGACCTCTTGGAGCCTGTCCCCTTCGTTTCTAGAGGAGCTGAGTAAGCACGTGCAAGCCCAAGTTAGAATGCATAAGCGTTTGCACACTTAATAACTTGGTCTTAATAATCAGTATTTAAGAAAACTATAATTTTAGGAATGAAGCAGAGGAGATAAGTAGAAACTGGAAAGAAGGAGTTTGGGGGTGGTTAAGAATTCTAATAGATGAGTGAAACTCATTAATGATTTTCTCAGTGTATGTGAATGCTGAAGGGAAAGCAGGAGCTCAGTTTTTCCCACTCTAAATATATACAAATGGAAAATACAGAATGTCACACTTAGGAAGTTTCGGTATTCCAATGTGTTTGTTTTTTGTATACACTTTCTATGTTAATGTAACATACATAGTTGTTAATAATTTAGGAAAAAAATGAAACAAGTAGCCAAACAGGCCAAATCTTTATTTGTTCCATGGGGGTTTTGGGGGGAGGGTGAAGGGCTAGTTTTTGGTTTTTGAGCCAGACGTAGGATCCCAATGTTTGATAATGATCTGTCACATAAAGTTTTCTGAGTAGAAAATGTCTGCATTGTTTACGGTTCAAGTTATCAAACAGTTCATGGTGGTATTTAATATCTCAGCAAGTATATTAGGAAAGGCATTTGGGTATGTTTTCACCATTTTGTCACCTAGGTTCTTTGACTTAACAAATCTTTGATCTGTATCCCATTTCCATCCCTCGCTTGGTGGAAGAAGGTGAAGGGCTTTCAGTGGATGACATTTTCATCACATGTTAGATCTGTATCAGTAGCTGCATGGTGTGCATTCATTGTTATTATATATGCTCTGGTTTTATAAGGCCTGCTTTTGGTTTATAATTCTCGGTTATTTGCAATAAGTTATCAAAGTTTTGCTTTAAAAAGAAAAAAGCAGATGGCCATTTAATTATGGAATTCTACTATAGTAGACACACATGCTCATGTGATTTTTAAAAAAATAACTTTAGGTTTCCTTGTCATTCCTGTATATGTTGTAGGAGTATTTCACTGAGATACTCTCTTCTTTCAGAGCCTATGAACCAAAATATTGCATCTTCTCTCGTTTGTGAAAATAACAGTGTGGAATAAAAGGAAGGAGACGAGAAATCATCCTTGTAATATGTGTCAAATTAGGCAAAGTTGTAAATGACCTCAACTCCAATTAATAAGAAAAGGTTATACTATTTGCTATTGAAAGGGAAAGTATACTAGACAGAGAGGAAGATCTTACAGTGTGAACATGAAAGAAAATTTTTGTTCTCCTCTCTAGAGTAAGACTGCCAGTTTCTGTGGAACACAAAGCCCTCCCTTTCTTGGACAGCTCAGTGCTTTGCTGGCATTTTCTTCAAAATCTGTTTTCCATCAGGACCAAGAGGAGGGAAGGTGTTAAGAATAAGGGAGGTTGGAAAGGGGGTTGCTGTTCCTTTAAATAGTGCAGAGAGCCCATGAGGCTGCAGGCCGCTAGGAGTGTATTCTTTTGCAATGAATCACCACTTCCATTGTCTGCCATCTCCCCTCTGAGTGGCTAGATGGCCTAAGTCTTCACCTGAGCTGTGGCTAGTTCCCTTTTCTGTTCCAGGGTGGCTGGGAGGAGAGAAGAGGGAGGGTGTTATACTTTAGTTAAAGGCAGGTGAGGGGGCAGATATATTTTGCTTTGTTTCATTTTCTACTATCTTATCTGGATTTTTTTTTGTTTAGTTTTGGATTTTTTTTTTTTTAAATGAGTTGGAGTAGGGAATCTGTCCTCTGATCTTGCTAAGCGTGTCCCATTTTCTGTGCGTTTTGACTGTCCTCAGTGATTATTTAGTCTCCATTTTGTGGCACCGCTTTCAGTGATTGCCATTGGGTTGCCCGCCAGGTCCCCGAGAGCCCATCACACCCTTCATCCACAGAGCTTCAATCCACACTGTTGGTCTTGGCACACTTCCACTTGCTGTGGGCTGCATAGGACTCTGGGAAGTTGGGGGGTAGGTGGAGATTGCGGGTTTGAGACTAATTTATGTTCCTTTACAATGAACCCAAAAAAAACCTCACTTTTTCCAGAGCTTTGGTTTCTTTCAGAATTCTTCTACGTTGCTACATATCTTCACTTATAACCATTTCCTTGCCATGGCCAAGGCTGGCTCTTGAAAAACACTGCTATTCTAAGAATTAGTCAGCTTTCCTGAAAAGATACCCAGAATCCCATAAATCTGAGCAATTTTGACTTATCGAATGGTTTTTCTTCTCGGTCACTTCCCATACCCCAAAACACACACCTTTTTTTGACCCTTTCTCTAAATTTTTTCCCTTTATCCTTTCTGCTTAGTTTTGCAGCTGAGACTAGGAAGGCTTAGTGTTTGACAGTCCGCTGTTCAAGTTTGTCTTGCTGTGGAGGACACCTCCCTGTTGAAAAGGAGATGCCTCTCCTCATCCTGGTCAGTGGCAGCTCAAAGTCCTGGTTTTGTTCTTCCATTGTTCTGATCTCTCCCTGAAAACCTTCAGACTCACTTCTAAAAGGTTGCCTGCCATATGAAAACAGTCTTATTTCTCTTCAGACTTTTGGTTCATGGAGTGCTCACATTTTAATTTCTCTTCATGTCATTCTTACCTTGGTTTGTTTCTTGGTCATCTCTGTGTGTTGTCGTGGTGATGATATAGCCCCCTGGCCCTCCTTCTGGTGTATAGTTGCTCTCTGGAATCTTATGTTGTTAATATCTCAAGCATTCCCTTCTGGAATCATAACTTCTCAGTCTTTTTTTTTTCCCCAACATTCCAAAACCGCTGTCAAATCTTTCTCAAACATTTCTAAACAGTACTTCATATGTGAAATCTAACAAACACAAATGGAATGCTCTCCTGCAGGAAATGCTTTGTAGTTTTAAATGTATCCATTTCATTATTGGATTTGGATGCTTGACTTTCAAGCAGTCAGAAATGCTTCAGTCTGCTGTCATGATGTATTGTTTCCATTTCCCAAATACGCAAAATGTCCCTCCTAGAAGGCAGTGGCACCCCACTCCAGTACTCTTGCCTGGAAAATCCATGGACAGAAGAGCCTGGTAGGCTGCAGTCCATGGGGTCGCTAAGAGTCGGACACGACTGAGCGACTTCACTTTCCCTTTTCACTTTCATGCATTGGAGAAGGAAATGGCAGCTCACTCCAGTATTCTTGCCTGGAGAATCCCAGGGACGAGGGAGCCTGGTGGGCTGCCCTCTATGGGGTCGCATAGAGTCGGACACGACTGAAGTGACTTAGCAGCAGCAGCAGCTCAGTTGGTAAAGAATCTGCCTGCAATGCAGGAGCCCCGGGTTCGATTCCTGGGTCAGGAAGATCCCCTGGAGAAGGAAATGGCAATCCACTCCAGTATTCTTGCCTGGAGAATCTCATGGACAGAGGAGCCTGGCAGGCTACAGTCCATGGGGTTGCACAAGTTGGACACGACTTAGCAACTAAACCACCGTTAGTAGTAGAATGATTAAATTCAGAAAGCCTTGGAGCCAAATAATTCGTTAGAGGTCATTGGCAGAGTGAGCCATTTGAAGTACACGTTGGATTTTGTCACTCCTGCACTTTAAACCTTGTTTCCCTTCAGAAAACCCAGTGTCCTCACTCTGATTTCTTAAGGCCTTTGAGTGATCGGGAACCTGGCTGTGTCTCTCCAGCCTTATCTCCTGCTGCCCTTTGACACTGACATCTTTGCTATTCCTTTTAACATGCCTTGCATCCTCCTGCTCAGAACTTTTCCTTCTGTTTTTCTCTTTAGTCATAGAAATGCTCATCTTCGAGGTTTCTCAAGAGCTCTCCTTTGACTTTCTTAACTCAAATTCCCCAATCTCTCCCTATCCCCTTAACCTGTTTTCTCTGATCACTGATATTTTTGTTTGTTGTTACTTATTATTTGCTTGTTTATCATCAGTGCTATCCCACCTCTCCAAAGAATGTAAGGTCTTTGAAGCAGGGACCCTGTCAGAAGTCAGTTGTGTCTAGAACTGTGCTTGGCATGTAGTCAAAAAAAAAAAAAGAATAACTAATCAGCTAATCTTTATATATGATGTATTACTGTCAAGTACTGTGCTAAGTACTTTACCTACATTAACTCATTTTTAAAATATTTATTTATTTGGATGCACTGGGTCTTAGTTGCAACATGTGAGACCTTTGATCTTTGTCGTGGCATGCAGAATCTTTAGTTGTGGCCTGGGAACTCAGTTGAGGCATGTGGGTGGGATCTAGTTCCCTGTCCAGGGATTGAACCCAGGCTACCTGCTTTGGGAGTGTGGAGTTTTAGCCACTGGACTACCAAGGAAGTCCCTACATAAGATAATTGAATCCTCTCGTCAGCCCTTTAATTATCCCTCATAGGACAAAAGAAGAAACTGAGGAATACCATGATTAGGTAATTTGCCCCAATTTATAAGCTGCTAAGAGATACTGTGGGGATTCATATCCACAGACTGGCTTAGCAATCTGTACTCTTAACCACTGTGCTCTAATGCCCCTTGTCAGTATTACATATTCATATAATACTTGTTGACTGTGTAAATGAATGAATTTAGGTGAAACTCTCTTATTTACTTCTGAAATTTCCATCTCTTACATGTTCAAGGCTTTGATAGAATACTTGCAATAACAAGGAATTCACTAAATGAATTTAGTTTTCTGATATCACATAATAATAGGTTGAGCTTTGCCATTGGCTCAGTGGTAAAGAATCCACCTGCAAGGCAGGAGATGCAGGTTCGATCCCTGGGTCGGGAAGATCCCCTGGAAGAGGGTATGGCTGAACCCACTCCAGTATTCTTGCCTGAAAAAATCCCATGGACAAAGGAGTCTGGCGGGCTTTATAGTCCATAGGGTCACAAAGAGTCGGACACAACTGAAGCGACTGATGACACACGTAATAACATTATAGCGTATGTATATTATGCATTAGGCACCGTGGTCAGTTCCTTGTATAATTCCTTTCAGCAGCCTTATAAGTACTGTTACGTCCATATTGTAGAAATCAGCAAACAGGAATACAAAGAAGTTAAGTTGGCAGCTCCAGGATTTACACCAGAGTTTGGCTTCAGCTTCCCTGTTCTTGACCGCCACTAATAATTACTGTTATTGAAATAACCTTTTGTTTTTGCATACCTACTCTGTACCAGTTTTATATACAAATCCCATGGACAGAGGAGCCTGGTGGGCTATGGCCCATAGGGTCACGAAGAGTTGGACATGACCGAAGAGACTTAGCATACCTGCACGTGTGCACATTTACATATAAAAATTGATTACTGAGATCATATGTCACTTGCCAATCTCTTTGAGGTAGGTGGTGTTTTTCCCATTTTTTTCCAGTACATTAAACTGAGATTCAAGAGGTCAAGCAATTTGGTAGTTCTAGGAATGGATAGGAATAGGTTTCAGATTTGAGATGCCTTTAATTCCAGATCTGCATATTCTTCCATTATATCACAAACCTCATAGGTAAATCGCTCCATTGTTGGCCATTACAGAGTTGAAATACTTCCCTCATGGTAAGGTCAAATCCGTTTCCATTATTCTCTTCTCATTTCCTCATGGTGAGCTCAAGTCTATCTCCATTCTTGTCTTCTCCTTCTACATTGTTCTATCATCCAGACTCACATAGAGGGGTTTCATCTCTCTTTTTCATAAAACCCAGGTATTTGAAAGTAACTGCTACATGTTCCCTTCAGTCTTCTGTTTTCTGTGCTCATCTTACCCGCCTCCTTGAATTACTCCTCACAGATATGAAACCATATAGTTTCTAGAGTCTTTATTGTTCTAGTCTAATTATGACAATTTATATGAATGGTTTATCATTTATATCTAATTACTAAGTAGTTATGAGTATTATTAAGCAGCATATCTTTGTTATGTTTGCTATGTTCCTGCCTGGAAAATCCCACAGACTGAGGACCCTGGTAGGTTGCAGTCTGTGGGATCGTTAAGAGTCGGGCATGACTGAGCGACTTCACTTTCACTTTTCCCTTTCATGCATTGGAGAAGGAGATGGCAACCCACTCCAGTGTTTTTGCCTGGAGAATCCCAGGGACGGGGGAGCCTGGTGGGCTGCCGTCTATGGGGTCGCACAGAGTCGGGCTCTACTGAAGCGACTTAGCAGCAGCATATCTTTGTTATAGGTTTTATTTTTTGACAGCATGTTGAGTTTACTCAGTTTTCAAAGTCTTTTGACCATGTAATGTTGTCAGCAGTTCACAATTTCAAAAATAAGGACTTATTACCCTCACCTCTTAAGTAGAATATTTGTTTTCTTCTCCATTTTAATGCACACTGTCAGCTGCTTGGTGAGAATCTACCTGCCTTCTAACTTCTAGGTCTTGCCCAGATCCCTCAAAGGCTACTAACACTGAAATTTTCACTTTTTAAACTTATTTTTTTACGAATTCTGTTTTGAAGATGCCAGTTGGATCAACAAACGACATATTAAAAATCAGCAAAAATAAATTTGATCACCTTCCTTGAGATGTTGAAATTGTATCAAAAAAGTGTTGAAGAGCCAAAATTGGGAATTATAGAGTCTTTTAAATCAATAGCAACAGTAAATCATAATGTTCTATTTCTATTGAGAATAGAAGCAAAACACACCCAAAAGAAGAAATTAAATATGGGAAGTTATTTTGATTTAATAATACTTATCATAAGTCAAATACTTTAGAAATAATCTTAGATTATCATATTTTGATATATTATTTTTTCCATCATTCCTCTTGAATTTTTTCAAAGGTTATCTATCAGTTTCGGAATATTAGAATAACATTTATTTAATTAATGACCCAGGAAATAAGTACAGCTCGACTGCTATTAACAGAAGGAAATACAGTTTTAAAATTTTTAACTTGGAATCATATAACTAGAAATATTTAATTCATTTAGAATTGCAGGATAAAGTTCTGCAATCCAAATTTTATATTTCATATGTAAAGGAATATTTAAGAAGAAAATATGGAAATGGAAATCAGTAATTACTTCATAAAATTAAAAAATAATACTCTTATATCCACAAATAATATAATTAGTCTTTTATCTAATATTATGAGGTTTCTTATAAGAACTTCTTAACAGATAAGCTGAGATTTAATTGAAGGAGATGGGATTTTGAAAGACTCAGAGCAGAAATCCATAAACTTTTTCCATTAATGACTAGACAGATAGTAAATTTTTTTGGCTTTTCAAGCCATGCTCTGTTACAGCTATTCAGTTCTACTGTTGTGACATGAAAATGGTCATCCAGGATTGGTAAGTGAATGGATGTGGCTATGTTCTTGTTAAACTTTATTTATAAACACTTCTGAAATTTTAGTTTCATATTATTTCCATGTGGCACAAAATATTCTTCTTTTGAATTTTTTGACTATTTGAAAATGTAAAAACTACACTTAGCTTTCAGATTATCCAAAGCAGATGGTGGACCAGCTTTGGACGAAAGCCATAACTTGCCAACCCCTTACTTGGAGGGATGCAGTTCACCCTGATATTTAGTAGAGGGGAAGCTTTCCCATCTAACTTGATGACGGGACATGGTTTCTAGTAGCTTTGACACGTCATCTTCAATCCCTGTTAAGGTTTGCTTCTCTCATTTTTCCTCCTAGAAATCTTGACGATTCTTTTCCTTTCCTCACTTGCTTTCTCCCTCCACTCTACTGAACCACTTGAAATTCCCCAAATAGGTCATATTTTGTACCTTCCTGCTTTTCATATAATTCTTCATATTAATATATTATTTTTCGTATATTATTACTTTCTCCCACGTAATTTATTTCTTGCCTTAAAGATTCAGCTTAGATGTCACCCGCTTCAGAAAACTTGCCGTATCTCATAGAGTTTTCCCTTTTTTGTACTTCCTTGGCATTGTGTATGCATTGTTCTCTTAGTCCATAGTATGTATTACTCTAATTGTGAATACATTTGTCTGTTTTTTTCCATCAAACTGTAGTTTCTTTTAGGATTGAGACTGTATCGCCTGTGTTTGTCATCATATCTAGTTCAATTTAATACTTCTTGATTGAATTAATGAATATTAACTTGTTATTTCATGACAAGTTCAAAACAGAAGAGTTAAAGTCACATACATTCTCATGTTTATTACTTAAATCAGTTAATGCTTAAAATATAATATCATTTTGGAAATGGATGTTTTATTTGGTAAGAAGAAAGGAGAACTTTTGGCACAAACAGCTGTTTGGGGAACACACAAATCTCTTGTAGACCTTCCAGTGGAAGGCTTCATATATCCAGAAGATAGAATGTGGGTAAGTGGCATAGGAGCTCTGGCTTGAGAGGTCAGGAAAGAGGAAAGGAAAGAGAGTATGACTCCAATAAGTGTAGAAAGGCAAAGAATGTGAAAAGGTGACAGTGAAATTTTAGGGACTGATAACCCATAATAAGTATACCAAATGTGGTATATTGACTGCAAGCTATCGCCTTCTCCCTTTTCCTTCCACTCAAGATGACCAGGAATAGATTCTTTTAAAAAGTTTAGGGAGGGAGTGGAGGGGGATGATGCAGGTGGTGGGCAGGGAAGGGATCAGTTCAGTTCAGTTCAGTCGCTCAGTCGTGTCCGACTCTTTGCGACCCCATGAATTGCAGCACGCAAGGCCTCCCTGTCCATCACCAACTCCCGGAGTTCACTCAAACTCACATCCATTGAGTCGGTGACGCCATCCAGCCATCGCATCCTCTGTCGTCCCCTTCTCCTCCTGCCCCCAATCCCTCCCAGCATCAGGGTCTTTTCCAATGAGTCAACTCTTCACATGAGGTGGCCAAAGTACTGGAGTTTCAGCTTTAGCATCAGTCCATCCAAAAAACACCCAGGACTGATCTCCTTTAGAATGGACTTTCTTAGAAATAGTTTAATCCTTTCAGGACTTATTTTTAAGTTTTGTTAGATAGGACCAAAGCTGTGTTTATTAGTCTGCCTTGCTTTTGAGACAAGACTCTTCTTAGTACTGTAAGTGATGCTTTTTAAATTATCAGATTTTCTGTTCTCATTTTGGAGAACAGGCTCTTTCTGTCACTGTGTGAGCTCTTAGCACTGTTGCCTTCAATTCTTTCAGTAGTTTCTCACATATGCTATCATTTAACTGAGTTCTTGAGGGGAAGCCTCTGTGGGTCTTCAGAGTTCTCTGTGCAGTTCTGTCTCCTGTGGTGCTCTCCACTGTGACCTCTAGCTGTCTTGACTTCCCTGGACTTGAAGCTCTATCTTCTCAACTCATGGAGACCACTTCCTGGCTTCCCTTTTTGTGCCACAGCTTGAGAACTTTCTCCAGGCTTCATGTACTTTTTCTGTTTTTAGTTGTTTGAGGTAGCAAGATAAATCTTGTCCTCGTTACTCCATCCTAATTGAAAGCAGAAATGAGAACACTTATTTTAAAAAAAATTACATGATATTTCATTTAATGTATTCCTAATTTATGAATGAAAAATCAGCTGAACAGTAATTTCAAGCAGTGTTGGAGGAGAATGCATATGATGCAAAAGAATAATTAAAATACCAAGATAGAATATGGTAAATTATGTGGATATGATGTCCATAAAGTACCTTTAGAAGTTCAGATGAGAAAAGAATTAGTTTGAGGAGTTTGGCAGAAAGGGAAGGAGAAAAGCTATGGCATATTGTGTGTGTGTGTTAGGTAAGATATTAAGTAGATCTAGAAGCAAATTTTTGAGTATTAAGTGAGACTCAGTGGTGGAATAATTTCAGAGAGAGTCTAGGACTGATCTAATCACCGTTGAAGATAGTTTTTTAAGAATACATGGACAAGATCACAGGAAGAATCGGGTTTCTGTGTTTTTGTAGTTGAGCATGATTTGTGGTCTGTTGTGGAAAAGGAGAGAGATGCCTTTGTCCTATGGATTCCCTGTCATTGCAGTCCTAGCAGAAGAGGAAGGGAGAAAAGTCAGCATACCATCTGCTTACTTCAGCAGTGGAGAAAACTGGGCACTGTGGTCAGTGAAAATGATGAGCGCTGGTCTGAGATCTATGAATCTTTAGAAATCCTGTAGTAGGCAGCCTTTAGGCTTTCAGCCATTGCTATTTAAATGGTTTTCAGGTTATCTAGACACTGAAGTGGGGCGGGGGTGCTGTTGAACTAAACATGTACCTGCTAGAGAAGGTGAGTGGTGTGGCTCTGGGTGGAGCTTTCTTGAGTTGGAATGGTTGCCTGTCGCTTACTTGTGCAGTAACTGTGGACAGAAGTTCAGCCAAATATATGCTTTTATCATTTTCTCTCTTGAGGAACCAAGAGACATTTTGGAAAAACTGGGAATATATGTGTTCTGTTTGGGTTCATTTCACTTAGCCTATATTTTATATAAAGCTTTTAGTAAAAAGAATATGAACCAAACACCACCACCCCCCAACATTGGTAGTGATATTGCTATTGTGTGAAAAAGAACTTGAAGAACTTTAAAGTTATAACTCAACTCTTAGGTTTATATCGTGGACTGTATACTCTTTACCCCTTTTTTCTTCTTCCTTCACAAAAGGTATTTATTATTTCTACTACTTTTTTTTTAGCCAAAAGCAAAGAATTTTGTATACATGCTCTCAGTTAATTCTTGTAGATACCCCACTGGGTAGCTATCTTCATTTTACAAATAAAAGTATTGAGGAATTGAGAAGTTAAGAGACTTGTCCCCAGTCACACAGCCGTACATGGCAAAGCCTGGGTTTGAATCCACATTTAGCTTATTCCAGTGTTTATGCTATTTCTATCCTTTTTTTTTTTTTTTAATGATAGCCATTACCTTAAGTATCATATGAAGGATACAGGTCTTAATATTTATTTAACTTTTTATTTAACATAAGAAAAATCTCTGTAATTTACCTATAGCCAGAACCTTGAGAAATGTCTGCTAATTTTCTTAGAGCCTTAGGTTCCTCTGGGCTAAGTACAGAATTGATCAATTTAACTATTCTATACATAACTTTCATTTCCTAAAATTTTATCTCAGCTCTTACAGTTTGATGGCTTAATATATCATATGGGAGCATTTGTACAGGGTAAGAGAGAAATCAAAGCACTGGCTCTTTTGAGCAGCTCTTAGCCACAAGGAAACAGGTAAGCTTTTAATGGCACTTTGTTGACTATTACAGAAGAAAACAGTTTCACATGGTATACCTAATGTTTCTTCTTTTTCACTATATTCTATACCTTGGGTAAGGTCTCTTTCTCACAGAATCAGATTCTAAGAGCTGTAATGAACTTTACTAATCAGGAAACAGAACCCCAGAGGAAGTGAGCTGTCCAAGGTCATACAGCTTAGTACAGCAGAACTGGATCAGGTTCTCCAGTTCAGAACATCTTAGAAACCTCCAGGCCTTTAATAAAAGATGTTTAGTTTGTAGAGGCTAAAATGTGAAGTTTGTATGCCCCTCGTTCCTAGAGAGAAAAATATGAAAATGAGTTAAAAGGTGAACTCAGATATCTTGGGCATTCTTTGCTGGAAAATTAGCCTTGAATGAAGCTGGATAGTCTAGTTGTTGTGATATTGATAATGAAGTTCTAAGGAAGAAAGATTATAAGTAAGAAGAAACAAATGTGTCCTTTGAAATGCTTGAAGATTTTCTGGTTTTGTTTGCTTTTTGAGCATTTGTCTTGACTTGGAAATAGGAAACGTGGAATGAAATCTGGGAGTGTTTTTGTTACCAAGCAATCATTAAAGTCTATTAGTCAGTTCAGTCGCTCAATCATATCCCAGTCTTTGCAACCCCATGGACTGCAGCACACCTGGCTTCCCTGTCCATTGCCAACTCCTGGAGCTTGCTCAAACTCATGTCCGTCAAGTCAGTGATGCCATCCAACCATCTCATCCTCTGTCATCCCCTTCTCCTCCTGCCTTCAATCTTTCCCAGCATCAGGGTCTTTTCCAGTGGCTCAGTTCTTCACATCAGGTGTCCAAAGTATTGGAGTTTAGCTTCAGCATCAGTCCTTCCAGTGAATATTCAGGACTGATTTCCTTTAGGATGGACTGGTTTGATCTCCTTGCAGTCCAAGAGACTCTCAAGAGTCTTCTCCAACACCACAGTTTAGTGCTCTTAGGAACTGATTTTAGATCTCCGCTCTTGGTTTTCTGCATGCCACCTTTCTGAAGTTGAATATCCTCCCTTACTTTGAGATAGGACTAGGTTTTCCTGGTTAGTAATGACAGTTTCTCCATGATAGATTTTTTTTCATGACTTCTCCCAACATAGGACTTTTAATTTCTTTTCTAGATTTATTTGCCTCATTTTGAGGAAGGAATAAATATTGCAGCCACTAGTTTATATTTCATTGCCATTCCCGAGGGATCGGATTCTGTAGTGTGCCTTATTGATTTGTGTGTTAGAGATCAATAGAATAATGGGAATTGTTTTCCTTCCTTTAAACTGCATTCTGATATTGGCCACCATTACATTTATGAAGAAGGAGGAGGATGAAGAGTTACACATTTTAATTGATAAATACTTGTTTTTTCTTTTGTTTATATTTTGAGAGTGATTAGACCCTTGAAAGTCTTGTTTTTCAGGACTTAGAATAATGTTTAGCACATAGTGTTAGAGGTACTTGTACACGGCACTTGGTCTATGATTAGAAGTAAAGTACACATCTATTTCTGCTCTTTGAGTTTGTTATTTTTTTTACTTCCTAAATCTAATATATCTAATGTATCTAAATGTAATCTAAATGTATCTAATTGCCTAAAAGCAATTAGTAAAAGGGCTAATTGTAAAAGTAGTAAAGGGCTACTTACTAAAAGTAAGTAAAAGGGCTGTTTTTAAAATTGTGCTAAACACTTCTCCTCTTCCTTTAACTTCTCTCATGTGCCTTTAATAAATCTTAGTGTTGTTAAATGATTAAAAAAACAGAGAAGTCCATTAAACCAATGTCCTTTCTCAAAATGAAAAAGTAACCTGGAATTCTGTAATTTACTTATGGTTGAAATCCTTTCCAGAAAATAAATTATGACCTCTGGTTCAGAATGATAGATACTCTACTTGCCTTCAGTCCAGTCGCTCAGTCATGTCCGACTCTTCGCAACCCCATGAATCGCAGCATGCCAGGCCTCCCTGTCCATCACCAACTCCTGGAGTTTACTCAAACTCATGTCCGTGGAGTTAGTGATGCCATCCAGCCATCTCATCCTCTGTCGTCCCCTTCTCCTCCTGCCCCCAATCCCTCCCAGCATCAGAGTCTTTTCCAATGAGTCAACTCTTCACATGAGGTGGCCAAAGTACTGGAGTTTCAGCTTTAGCATCAGTCCTTCCAAAGAACACCCAGGGCTGATCTCCTTTAGAATGCACTACTTGCCTTACATCTCTTATAAGACTCCACTGAAATAACAGTATAGAAGTGCAAAAAGAAATAAACCAAGAACAGCGAACACTAACAGAAAAGGGTAAAGAATTGTTATAAACAAAAGTTAAACAGATTTCTTTAAAAGAAAGCAAAAAGGAACCAGTTGATGGATGAATGGAGGAGAAGCTAAAGCCTGCCAGTTATTACCGGGAGGCTGTGAGTGGTGTGGAAGCTGGTTTGCTTAGCAGGAACCCCAAGAGGCTCTGGGTTCAGAGCAGGAGTGAAGAAGGGACGGACAACAGGCATTTCGTCTGCATTCTACAAGGGTTGATTCAACTGCTTGGCCTCGCTGTAACCTTTCCAACCCCTTCCCAGTGGAAGTAGCCAGTGTTTACTATTGCTGCCTCTTTTCTCCAGCATTAAAAAAAAAAAAAAAGGAAAAACCAAAACCCCCAGGTTGTTTAACTCCAAATAAATTGATCAAAAATGTTTGGTGAAATTTACTTTTTGTATTAAATATTGGCACCCCTTCTTTAATCTGATATTTGGGGCCTAGGAGGAGGTCGTTGCATACACTGAAACGAACCCTGAAAACCATTGACATGTTTTTCCTTATCTCGTACTGAGTTCCCCATTAGAATTTTAATTCTAGGAAGAGACCCAGTAAGAGAACAGATTTTCTTACAGGAGAGCAGAGGAAACCCACACCAGCTAGCCAGGTTTATACCTGGGTCACCAGTGCACTTTCAGCATGAAAGGGAAGAGAAGAAACAAAAAGAAGTACTTACCCTAACGGAAACATAATCCAGGGGGCAGAGGAGAATTTAAAGAAGCATTCTAACTAACGTAGTAAGGTTAAAGAAGAGAAGGCGTGCCTAAAACCAGTACTGGGTACAATGAGAAGGGAACAATTTGAGAATGTGAAAGAGTTTAAGAGATTAAGAATGTGATAGTCAAAAGAAAACAGGCCATCGAAGGAAAGAAAGTAAAGATATTTCCCAAAATGCAAGCTTCAAGATGCAAAGATGGAAAACACAAGATAAGTCTCAGATGATTTCCTTAGCCCATGTGCCCTAAAAACGGAGTCTGAGACAGTACTTTATTGGGGAATACAATCTCAGGAAAGCAGGACATGGAAAGGGGAGAGAGAACAAAGGAGAGAGGTTGGACAAAGCTTTGTAAAAGACATTGCTGATGCCTTGGCTTCAGTAGAATTCTTAAGAGACATTGTATAGATTACTGTTCCACTTGCCAGTCCTCCTGAGTATGGGGACATGTGTTCATCTACTGGTTTCCTCTCACCTCCTGCTCATCCCGCTTTTTGGTCAAAGTTTTCTGTTCAAACGGTTACCACACCTGACCTGTTCAGTGGCCTCTTGGGGAGGCCAAGTCCTACTCTCTATGTGCACAGATCTGCAGATTGATGTGACATCTGAGTCTGGAGAGGTGAGAGGAGTCAGTAACCCTAAGGTAGCCTGCAATTCAGGAGACCTGGGTTTGATCCCTGGGTTGGGAAGATCCCCTGGAGAAGGTACCCACTCCAGTATTCTTGCCTGGAGAATCCCATGGACAGAAAAGCTGGATGGGCTGCTGTCCATGGGATCACTAAGAGTTGGACACAACCGAGCAACTGAGCACATACTCTAGGTAGCCTCCAGCCTTGGAGCCTCTGCCTTTTAAGAAACCGTTAACAGAGGGTCATTCCCAAGAGGACTGGAAGGGAAGGACCAGAGGGGAGACTGCCGTTTTCTGTCATAAATTCTTCTGTATCCATTGGGTTCAGTATCATGTACATGTATAATTTCATAAAAATAAAAATCAACTTTAAAAACAAAAGATGGATTACCGAAAATACCCTGGAAATAAATACCAAAAGCTTTTTAGAATATATTTTGGGGGAAAATATTGAAAGATAAAATCTGATCAGTAGTTTAGAGGGTTCTGTACCCCTCCAGCCTGATTTTCCCCTGCCCACTTTGTTGCTTAGTTTCTCTCCGCACCACTCCTTCTGTTTCTTGTTCATTATCCGTCTCTCTAGTAGAAGGTAGACTCTGTAAGGGCAGGAACCCTGTATTTTTAATCACTGTTCCCCAGCACCTAGAACAAAGTATCTAATAATCCATGGTAAGTACTTGTTAAATATTTGATGGCAAGAATTGAAGCCAAATAGATGAAATATGCAGGGAGCATGACTTCCATGCAGAAGTATTGGGACTTGAGCTGTAGGCATTGAGAAATCTAGGATTTTAAGAAGAGAATTAATTAGCAATACCTGATTTAGGTTTTATTTTAGAAAGTTCACTGGCAGTTGCTTGGAAAATTCACTAGGTTGAGGTTAAGCTAGAAGAAAGAAGAACTATTAAAAGAAAGATTCTTGGGTTATCCTGGGTGAGAATTGTTGCGAGCAGAGACTCATTTTTCTTTTCATTTGCCACAGTACATAGCATGGATATGTATATATATGTGAATAACTCCTCCTGTAGTAAATATTTATGAGTGATTACGTTGTAGTGAACTTCCTTCAGAGTTCCTAAGCTATTGAGAGAAAGGTCTCTATCTTTTTCTACAGACAACTTCAGAAGCAGATATTCAACTACCTGGTCAATTTGGTTTAGCATGTATTTTTTAAACATCAATTACAGTGCGCTTATTGTTCGGTGAGGAAGCTACTGTAAAGTAGTATATGACTCAGTCCCTGATCTATTTAAGGGCTTTACTCAATAAATGACTAGAGGAAATATAAACCATCATGTTACCTGTGGTTGCCAGGCAAAATGCAGTTTTGTCCTGTAAAGGGTATGGGGGAAAATTTTGTCTATTATTGTATTACACATCATACAAATTACTTATTTTAAAGAGGTAGACTATAATAGAACATCCAGTTTAAAAATCTATGAAGAATGATTAAATATTGTATTATTCAGCACACACAACAGAATCTTGCTAATGTCTTATTCTGAATGCAAGTTGTGGATAATTTTAAGGATATTTCAGTTTAACATAGAGAAGACACAAAACTTAATTGTCCATGAAGACACAATAAAGACTAAATTAATTTAAATTGGAGTGAAAAGTTTGGTTGAGTAAAAGAATAATTATCCATGCACTGTATAAATCACCAATTACATTGGATAGAATAGACAGTCAACCATTAATTGTGTGTAAGACCCTTTCATTTCCAAGGAAGCAGGTAGCTGACCTGGAGTATCTCTTGTGGTCTCTTGTTGGCAGTAGAAGATGTGATTCACAGATGTTTGAGGTTCTCAATACTGCTTTAAGGAGATCTGGAAGAAAGAGCTCTTAAGAGGTTGGAGACATTAAGACTATTACAGGGTTTGTCATTTTTAGCCTAATAGACTATTGGTTTGAATGACTTTGTTCTGAAATATTTATTTTTCTGTTTAAATATGAATTGTTTTGAGATGGCAGAACTCAGCCTCAGGGGAGAGATCAGGCTGGCTTTTCTCTCTTACTAATTTGAAACAGGGATGTATGTGTGTATTTTGAAGACAAATGATTTGGTGGCAAGTTTGCGCAATGTGGGAGACCAGGGTTCAATCGCTGGATCTGGAAGATTCCCCTGGAAAGGGAATGGCAACCCACTCCAGTATTCTTGCCTGGAGAACTCCATGGACAGGGGAGCCTGGCAGGCTGCAGCCCATGGGGTCACAAAAAATCAGACACGACTGAGCATCTAACACACATTTTGCAATATTCTTGTTGTCCAAGCCTGTACCTCCCTTAGTACTAGTACCAGATCCTGAAATTGACTTTTAGTCTAAGCATGAAGGTAAAGTATATTGTATTTCCTGTTTTATTTTTATTTATCATCTGTTTGCAAGAGCTCAGAAGTGCGCCCAGTCCCCTCCTGCCCTCCATCTCCCCTTCATGTGGCTACAGAACACTCTCACTTTGGGTCCTGGTCCCTCAGTTATACCCACTCTAGAGCAAGGGCCCATTGTTAGGCTTGTATTTCAGTAGGTTTGCATTTTAAAAAAAAAAAAATTGGTGCTTATTCTCTTATCTGTGGATTCCATATAAAGTAATTGTCTCCTTTCAGGTCACCTACATTTATGGCCACTATTACCTTCTTCTCATAGCCCACTCCCTCCCTAAGGTCTGTCCTTCTAGAGGTTTAGATGCTTCAGGATATTTTCCATAAGCACCTACCACCACCGTCATTCTCTTCCATTTTGCCCAGCCAAAGCCTCTAAAAGCAGTATTTGTCAGTGTGGTACCCAAACTGCCTACTGGAGTAGTATCAGTATCATGATTTGTTAAAGATATGTCCCCAGAGTGGTTGTTATGCATGGTAAAATACAGAATCTCTACTTTCAAGGAACCAGGTAAAAGATGAGTTTGTGGGTGTGAGGGGCTGGGTCCGTACCACGTGGGGTTGGTGATCATATTGTTGAGACCGCATTTGGAATAGATGTGGCCCTGGACTCCTTTCTTGGAATCAGAAATACCCTTAAAATTAATACTTCAGTTGGTGATTGGACTTTTATCAGTGTAGTCATTATCATATAATCATTAAATATGTTTTTGTGAGTTTCCTTGGGGTCCCAGCCATCTGCTAAGCTACAACCAACCAGATGAAAAATGAACTGCTGAAATTGAACTGACCATAAACATTGGAGGCTGCATGGAAACTTCATGTATAGGTTTTTCCTCCCAATTTCTAACTATCCTACAGATTGTCTGACATCTTATGGCTTTGGGTATAATTTATATTTATTGTAAGAGAGAAAATACATTATTTGTATCTAACTTTTGCCATAAGCATGTAGGTAAATTGAGAATCTAGAATGAATTTGACTTTTTGCCTAGTAAACTGGTGTTGTTTCGTCTTTGCACATGTTTATTCATCCGTTTTATTTCTCTGGGTTTTCTTCATGGCCTGTCAATTCTCTATTGAGAATTGTCAATTCTTAAAAATTATTTTAATTGACTCTGGATCATCTTAAATCCAGTGTTCTGTCCTTATCTTTCTGCATTACTAGTTCCTTTTCCTTTGGTCACAAACATCTGGGCAGAAGTCACTGCTTTGGTACAAGAGCTGAGAAGAGTGACAACCTCTGCTCGGTTATTCTCAATGGAGAGCTTTTTGTAAACTTATTTTACAAAAGCAGGTCGAGTTTGAAATCTGAGCCTATCTGAAAAATCCCAAGGGAAATAAATGATAGAATTTATAAAATCCTTAATATAAAAATATTTTTTCCTCTATTACAAAGCTAGAGAATTAATGTCCGTTTATCTACAGCATTAGGAAAATGACTGGTGACATGGGCATTGATAAAGATGCTCTATCTAAAAAACTAAGTGATTCTTTTTTATGATGGTTTAAATAAAATTAATATTCATCTGTTTCTATCAGTGATCCATTCTGAGCACAGATGTAACATGGGAATTGGGAAATTTTTAAGATAGGATTTGTAGCCTGTGATTTGTAACACAACAGCAGATTAGTATCAAAATGGGACTCAAGATAACCAAACTGAAAAAATTAGAATGAAGTTGAAAAGTAAACTGGAAGATACAGACAAAATACCTTTCTCTCCTTAAGATTACTTAGACTTTTATTACCCTAGGAAAATGAAGATGATTATATTTGGGGCCTTTCTTATAGTACTTTATGCTTAGCTTTATTTGTAGCACAGATAACCTTGATGTAATTATTAGCTTATGTGCCTTTCTCAGTTTCTAAGTTTGGTCCTACAAAAGCAAAATCTTATTTTTATCTCCTCTCCCCACCGTGTTGAAGACAGAGTGTTACAAATGTTTAAATGTCAGTAAGTAATCTTTTCAAACAATATGCAGAATAATTCGTTAAGAACAGAGAATATGTTTAAGGAATGATAACAAAACTTGACTCATTTACCCTAAGCAGTGTGACTTGTAAAGAGTGAAAAAATTTTTCTTTAAAGTATTGATAAAGGTGAGTGGGTTAATAGGTCATGAATAATGAGTCTGCAACTATAAATCTTTAAAAATCACCTGTTCTGCCTACTTCTCTGTAACTGGTTGGTCTCCAAGTTCTTGTAATTCCATCACACAGCATCTCTTGATTCCATTTCCTTTGCCCTACTACATTTGTCTAGGCCCACCTATCTTCTCCAATATGTTACAAAAGCCTCCTAGTTGTCCCCCCTTCTAGTACATTCCATGTATTGCTAATATTATAAGCTGTGATTCTGTTATTCCCCTATTTGAACAGTTGTTCACTGCCGAGGAATAATAGTTAAAATCATCAATATCTAAGTATTTGGATATAGGGATACTCAGTACACAGAACAGAACGTCACAAAGTATGAGGGAGAGATTCCAAGTAAGTCTTGGACTGGAAAGGTGGTTAACTCATCAGCCGAAATCCGAAAAAGAAGTGACAGATTCAGTTCTTCGATAGTTTGTTGTGTTAGTGGGATGCTAAGAGGGGATGTTTACCCAGAAGACCTGGACTGATCAGCTGGGAAGCTGGGCCCCAGGTCAATAGTTTCACTTGTTCTCATGGAATCCTCACAACTTTCTAAGTAAATAAGCCAGTTTGCAGATAAAAAACAGGCTAGAAATGCTTAAAGTGACTCATCCATATCTGGTAAGAGGTATGGTTAGGATTTGAACCAAGGTCTGTCTTTCAGGGTCAGGCTGTTTCTTCAGTGAAAGCTTGGGAGAACAGGCATGGCTGGACCTAAAACATACATGGAAGTCACTCCTAGGCAGGGGACTGTTGGAGTTCTGGGATTGATGTGGGAGAGTAGACTGACTGATAAAAGGGTTGAGTCTTGCTTGGTCCTTAGGTTATACATTTTTCCTGTTTGATGGGGCCTGATCACTATGATAGTGCATTCAAATTAAAAATTAAGACATTAGACATATTTCACATTGTACACCAGAAGACCAGAGACAATGTTTCACCTCTGTTACTCCATGTGATTTAAAGGAGAAAGACATCATCCTTAACTCTTGTATTTGCAAAACCACATACCTAAAGCATAAGCATGTAAATGTTGATTCCTGTCATTACTGACAATACTCCACCAGTTCTCACTTCTTTTCCCAACACTCTTCCCCTACTTGAAATCAACCCAAGATAACATTTGCTTCATTTCATACTATCCTTCCTGATGGCTCTCTACTCTAGCCAAACAAAACAGTTGACTGCTGTGCACATACATGTGACCATCCCTCTTAATCTTCATTTATTTAAAAAGTGTTAACACTTTATATTTATTGGGTACCATATGTAATTCTGCATTGTGCAAAACTGACCCCACTCATTATGATGAAGCTTTTAACCTAATAGGAGAGATGGAACTCGTATCTAGATATGTTAAATACAAGGCTTTGAATTTAAATATCTGTAGACCTTAGTTGTGCAGGTTAAATGCTGTGAGAATCCAGGAGAGGAGAATTTGTTTACAACTGGAAAGGGTGAGTGCACTCACTCCCTGAAGGTCTGCTGTATTAGACATCGTGTGAGGTGCTGCTGTTGTTGTTTTATTTCCTTTCAGCCTCACGGTCAGTGCTGTTATGTCCGTTTTATGGTAGACAAAACTGAAGCTTAGTGTCTTGTCCAAAGTCACACAGTAACCAATCACAGAGTTAGGATTCTATCCCAGGTTTATTTAGATCTAAAGTGTAATCTCTCTCTCCTACACCTGATGCCAACAGATTGGGCCCACTACCTGCTTTGTAAGGCTCGTGATATTCTCACATTTTTAAATGGTTGAGAAAAAATCAAAAGAGGAATAATATTCCAGTGTCTGTGAAGGAGATTTTCCTGGAACACAGATGCACTCTTTTGTTTACATGTTACCTGTTGGCTGCTTTTCAGTTATAACAGCAGAGGAGTTGCAGCTGACTCCTGCTTTCTCCCATCCTCCTCTAAGGATGGCTTCACGGAGGAAGGTATTACTTGAGTTGCTTAGTTTTTCAGTATAATGAATATTCATGATCGAGGGGAGACAGCATTGGGAAAGACCCTGATCCTTACTGTTGCAGTCTGGCTGTGACTTGGGAAAGCATCATATTTAGGGAATATTCTAGATTCAGTGCAGTACAGACATATATGTATTGTGTTGAGAAACCTGCCGGAAATGCTATGAGGAGTAGTGACTGGCAACCCCAGCTATAGAATTGGCTTGGATTTGGATTAGAGTCTGCATATGTCAGCTGTTTGCTGAGTGGTTTTTGATAAGATTCTTAACCTTTTAAAATGTCAGTTTCTGTATCTGTAAAAGGAGAACAGTGGAAATACCTAGCTTTTAGAGTTGTGAGAATTAAATGAGTTAATATATTCAAAGTGCTTAGACTTTTGCCAGACACATAAGAAACATTCATTAAATATAAGCTGCTAATATAGGTGAAACAGGGTCTAAAATATAGACCCTCTATGTATTTAGAATATATACTTTCAAATATATTTAGTAGGCAGTAGTTATGACCAACCTAGATAGCATATTCAAAAGCAGAGACATTACTTTGCCAACAAAGGTCCGTCTAGTCAAGTCTATGGTTTTTCCAGTGGTCATGTATGGATGTGAGAGTTGGACTGTGAAGAAAGCTCAGCTCCGAAGAATTGATGCGTTTGAACTGTGGTGTTGGAGAAGACTCTTGAGAGTCCCTTGGACTGCAAGGAGATCCAACCAGTCCATCCTAGAGGAGATCAGTCCTGAGTGTTCATTGGAAGGACTGATGCTGAAGCTGAAACTCCAGTACTTTGGCCACCTCATGTGAAGAGTTGACTCATTGGAAAAGACCCTGATGCTGGGAGGGATTGGGGGCAGGAGGAGAAGGGGACAACAGAGGATGAGATGGCTGGATGGCATCACCGACTCAATGGACATGAGTTTGAGTGAACTCTGGGAGTTGGTGATGGACAGGGAGGCCTGGCATGCTGTGATTCATGGGGTCGCAAAGAGTCGGACATGACTGAGCGACTGAACTGAACTGAAACTCCTTAGAGGCAAATTTTTAATGTTTGTTATGTCTTCAGTGCCTAAAACAGCTGTGGACCCACAGTAGTTAATTTAGTACATGTCTTGGAATTAAAATTGGATTTCAAATCTATCTCCTTATTTCCTTTTCAGCTGGTTGATCATTCTAAAAACTTTTTCAGTGGATTTTTCTTCTTTGCAAGTTGGTTTCTCTTGTCACTATAATAAGTTTTGTATATCTGTAGTTTGTTTTGGGCTTCCCAGGTGGCTCGGGGGTAAGGAAACCACCTGCAATGTGGGAGACCTTGGTTTGATCCTTGGGTTCGAAGATCCCCTGGAGAAGAGAAAGGCTACCCACTCCAGTATTCTGGCCTGGAGAATTCCATGGACTGTATAGTCCACGGGGTCGCAAAGAGTTGGACACGGCTGAGCGACTTTCACTTTGTTTTCTTTCTCTTTTTATTTTGGCTGAGCTGTAAGGCATATGAGATCTTAGTTCCCCAACCAGAGACTGAATCTACGCCCCCTACATTGGAAGCACAGAGCCTTAACCACTGACCGCCAGGGAAATCCCTGTAGTTTGTTTTCTTAATCCCATGGAATCCCATGGAGAATCCCATGGACGGCGGAGGAGCTTGTTGGGCTGCAGTCCACGGGGTCACAAAGAGTCGGACACGACTGAGCGACTTCACTTTCACTTGTTTTCTTAAATATTGTTCCCACAGATACTTGGTAATGAGGGTTGTTTTTGTTAGTTTTTTAATTTCACGTGACATCCATTACAGTGGCATCCAGTAGGATTTTAATATTTTATCAAGTTGTGGAAGTTCGGCCCCACTGGTCTACGTGGTACTTGTGTTTGTTGAAAACAACTGTTATTGAGAGTCTAGAGTTTTAATCACTTCACATTTTTTATGTTACCAGTTCTTCACAACAGTACAATAACATTAACATTGCTGTTTTATAGATTAAGAAAATGGGGCACAGAGAAAGTAGGTTGTAGCATATTTAATTGTTTACAGCTATAGTAAATGACAGAACTGAGGTTGAAATTATGTTCTGACCATACACTCCAGCATTCCTCTTTGTGAAATACAAAATTTGTTGGGTCTCAGATGAATTTGATAAAATTTTAGGTAATGTGTAAATAGTAGAATAAACAAATTTGTTTGCATTGGCGAAAAATACATTTTCAAAAATGTATTTTGAAAAATATACCTATATTTCAATGTACCTATTGAAAAATACATTTTCAAAAATTTTCAAAAAATTTTCAGACTTTATAACTTACACATTCCTTTGTGCTTATCATCTTGAACTTTACTCAAAGATGGCATCCTAAAATCATTGAGTCACAGTGGTCTTCATTCTATGTGAAATAAATACTATTCTTATCTTCTTAATATTTAATTTCTCTCCTTAAAACTTTTGTGTAGATAATATAATGACAATGAGATGACAGTCTTGAATCAGTTTGTCGAAATATCAAATATAACCCAGATTTGTCTGTTTTATGTACCTCTCTTCAGGGTTTTTCTTTCCCCCAGTCATTTGAAAATAACTTTAGAAAAACTCTTCTACTTTTTAAACCAGAGAATTAGAAATTTGGGTAGGTTTTTCTGAAATTTGGAAAATCTGACTTTTTAGTATAGTTGTAAATTATGTTGCTTCTGGAAACCAAAGCATTTTTTTTTGTTTATAATATCCTGCCAGGCACTGTAGCGAATTCATGTGGATGGTGGGAGGACTGGATGCATCCTGCTTTTCGTATCCTCATAGCTTTTCACAAAATGGGGACATCATTCTGCTTTTTTTAAAACAGTGTTGTTATGAAGGGTTAGGGAGAAATAGGAGTTGAAGTTCTAAAAGGAATGCTCGGGGAGTTGACGTTTGAGCAGAGAGACGTGAGGGAGGTGTACAAGTCAACAAATGCTGGAGTACCTGTGGCCCCGTGCAAGGCAGCAGAGTACAGAGTGACTCTCTTTCATTTTAATGAGCTCCACTCATAAGATCTAAAAGCTGACTGTCCTTTATTTTTCCCCTCATCTTTCACATAAAATCTTAGTTTATATTCTAGGGAAGAAAGGAGTTGTAGATAAATCTTTATTAGAGCCTTGTTAGGCAAGGTAGAAATTTTATTTGCATCGTACTCCTTATTGTCAATTTTTTAATCTTGTGGATGAGAAAGTTTACAGACCGTTAAATTAAGAAAAAGAAGTTATGTCTAGTTTTGTGGGCTACAAGAAAAAGTTAATTCATTTTGTCAGATGAGATAGATACACTTAAACTGTTTAGTCTGTGATATTAAAATATCTTCATAAAACAAGAGGTAAGCTCTTACCTAGAAATAATCATGTTGACTATTATCTCACAGTTTGTCTGCAGGCTATAGTGCTTCTCTTCTGAACTTAAAACTTAAGAATATAGCCTGGATTAGTGGAAGTCTGAAAACCATATAACGTTTCTAAATTATAATAATGTTTACCTGGGGAAATTTTTAGACATTGCAGAGTGTATGAGGTAAAATGCAAAGTCACTCCTATTCCAGTTTCTTACCTGTAGTGTGTAAACATAGTGTTTTTTAATAACATTAAAAAAATTCCTGTATGTAACAAAATAAACTATCAAGAGTTTCTTCTTGATCTCCTGATAAGGGTTTACATTTCCCTTTTGAGGGAGAAATAGTTCAGCCTCTACCTGTCTTGCATTACTTTGAAACACATGGTACAAAGGCCACAAGTGATCTTAGAAGTTTTGACCTGTCTTCCCCCCATCTCCCACTGCTAATTGACAGGTTTATTCGGTTGACTGAGCCAGCTTTGTCAAGACTGCCTCTGGGGGAGAGTTAATATTGTGCTTTGTGTGCCAGAGCATCCTCCCCAGCAGAGCTGAAATGGAGGGTGGAGGCTGCCCCGAAAGAGGAGAGTCTGAGAGGAGCCCAGTGGGGTATTAGAAGTCCCCCTTGCTGTGTTCATAAACTGCACAACAGTGTCTTTAGCCTTTACGGGTTATTTAGTAGACCTGTCCAGTGTCTCTGTTTATGCCTGGAGTTGAAGCATAGGTCTGTGAATACCTTTGGTGCTTATTCCCTTTTATTCACCAACCCACCTGAAATAGAATTTTTTCTTATCTGTCTTCAGGCTAGTAAATCCCATGAGGATTTCTGAAGTAGTGTGCTTCATGTAGTTTGGTAGGTAGGTAGATAGTTAGATAGCACTGAATAATTTGAAAGAGAAGGGACAGGATTATTTTCTTTCTTAGGACACCCAGAATAGAGAGAAATCATTTATAGTACCCTGACCTTGAGATCATGAAAATAACTTATATAGTGATGAATGACAAGGATTTTCTTTCCTGAAAAACTACAGGTAAAAACTAGCATAATTTTTAAGAACTAAATGAAGGGAAGGATTTTTATGTAAAGCATTCCTACTACTTTGTAGACGTGATTCTTAGACATTAGAGACAGCTGAATTTTGATGCTGTATAACTTCTGTAGGTAATGTCAGTTCCATTTTTTTTTTTTTTTTGAGAACAGCATAATAACTCAATGCTTCAGTATATTGGCTTCCCTTTACTGATTACACTAGTCATCATTCTCTTTTTACATTAAAAAATACTTTGTAGGCTTTATTACAAAAGTAGTATAAACTTATTAGGAGCATGAGGAAATTTGGGGGGGGTTTGGATAGATATGTTCACTGTTTAGATTGTGGTGATGATTTCATGAGTGTACGTATATATGTCAGAACTTACCAAAGCGTACACTATGAGTAAATCAGTGGGGCTTATTGTAGAATTGTCCCTCGGTATCCACAGGGACTTACCAGAGCGTACACTATGAATAAATCAGTGGGGGTTATTGTAGAATTGTCCTTTGGTATCCACAGGGGATTGGTTCCAGGACCCCCTGCAGATACCAAAATCTGCAGATGCTCAAGTCCCTTGTATAAAATGGCATAACTAATATCTGCATATAACCTGTGCACATCCTCCCATATTTTTTTTTTTTAATTTTTGTAATTTTTATTGTTTTGGCATGTGAGATCTTAGTTCCCTGACCAGGGATTGAACCTGTGCCCTCTGCGTTGGGAGCACCAAGTTTTAACCACCTGACTACCAGGGAAGTCCCTTCCCATATATTTTTAATCATATCTACATTGCTTATAATACCTAGTACAGTGTAAATGTCATGTAAATAGTTATAAATACAATGTAAATAGTTGCTGGACTATGGCAAAGTAAAGCTTTACTTTTCTGGGATTTTTTTTTTTTCCCCTAGTATTTTTCAATCAGTGGTTATTTGAATACACACTGCAGAGCATGTATTCAAAGAGAAGGCCAACTGTATATGTCAATTATGTCAATAAAATGGTTTTTTAATTTTTTTATGATTTGATGGTGAAAAAAATGGACTTATCTTGCCGTTAATATGTATTTCGATTTGTTAGTGAGATTAAGCATTTTTATCATACAGCCGTTTGTATTTCGTCTTCTGTGAACTGTTGTTGTGTTCTTTGTCTTTTTCTGTCTGTGTGTGTGTTTCTCCTCAGGTTAAATAACCTGCACTTAGTGATGGTTACCAGTGTGTGTCTGTCTTATGCTGTAGATGTTTTCCCCAGTTGGTTTTTCTTTTGACTTTAAAATCCATTTCTCCCCTCTCTTTCCTCTCCTCCCCCTCCTCTCTCTTCTTTTCTTCCTGTCTTCCATAGCCAAATCTTTTTTTTTTTTTTTTTAACTTTTCTGGTTTTTAGGTTTCCTGTCTTACTTAAGAATCACCCCACCCCAGTAACACTCCCAATATTTCTTATATTTTCATAGTTTTAATTATATTTTATTCCTTTTTTTTTTTTTTTTTGCATGGAGCATGAGTATTTTCTTTTTGGTGGGTAGCCAACTTCTATTCAATACAATATCATCTGAGCCACCAGGGAAACCTCTTTAATACCAGTACCATATGATAAATAATCATCCCCTCCACTGAATTGAAATGCCACTTTTATCTTCTATTGAGTTTCCATATAAACTTAAATCAGGATTATCAGTGTTCCTTTAGTCATTTTGTATATTCCTACTATTGAATCATAGTAGTTTTATGGCAAGTTTTAATATATGATAGAGCATCTCCTCCTTCATGGGTTTTCCTTTTGCAGACTTTATTAGTATTTTTTCATATGCAAGTTAGAAAAGTATTTGGTCCTGTTTCCTTCTTTAGGCACCATTTGATTTGCTTCTGATTGGAAATTATACTAGGTTTATATTTGATTTGGGGAATGATTAACTTCTTATCTTTATTATTACTCAGAAATAAAATATACCTTTCTGTTTTTTCAGATCTTATATATTGTATGTTTTGTATTATAATTTAAATTTGGGTACTTTGGAATAGATTATTATTGCTAGTTTTAAAATAGCCATTCATGTATTTTAAAATAGTTTTTCAAGTTTTTTCTGCCCATTGGTATATCTTTCTGTGGGATGTGGTTGTTAAAAAGTCGTTAGCTTTCTTTCAAACGCCTTGTTCTTTTCATTGTGATCTGTAACATTTCTTTATAGATTCTGGTGTCCTTTTCCAGATGTATGTATTGTGAATATTGTCTCACAGTCTCTGCCTTGTCTCTCTATTATTTTAAGTTGATTTTCGGAGAACAATTGTTTTTAATTTTGGTGAAATCTACTCTGTCATTTTTTTCTTTAATAGTTCTTAATTTTTTTATGTCCCCAAAATTTCTTGTTTATCGCAAAGGTGTGAAGATTTTGCTGCCTTTTCTTAAAGTTTTATAGTTTTAGCTCTTACACTTAGGTCTATTATCTCTTTCAGGTTAACTTTTACAAATATAGGGTGAAAGTTGAGGTTTTTTTTTTTCATTGGGTATTCAGTTTTTCATTTATTAAAAAGTCTTTCCCCTGCTGAATGGACTTGATGCCTTAATATTCACTGTAAATGTTTATTTCTGTCTCTGGGTTCTTTTCTATCTCGTTTATCTGTTGTATGTTTTTAAACCAGTACCACACTATTATGATTATCATCACTTTGTAAGTCTTGAACTCAGGTAGTATAAGTCCTCCAGTTTGTGTTATTGTTTTGACTACTCTAGATACTTTGCATTTCCATATAAATTTTAATAACAACTTGTCAGTTTATACAAAAACACCTGCTGAGATTTTGATTGGGTTTGTGGAATTTGGGGTGCATTGTCATTTTCAGAATATCCAGCTTTCCAATCTATGATCATATATTTCTCTATTTATAACAGCCTTTGTAAATTTGTTCTGTTTTATTTTAGGCAGATTTTAAAGGATAGTTGAACCTTCCTTTAAAAAGTAATGTGAGATCTTTCTCCAGTTTTGGATTCATTTTTTTTTGCAATAGTATGAGTTTCAGTCCAGTTCAGTCACTCAGTCGTGTCCGACTCTTTGCGACCCCATGAATCGCAGCACGCCAGGCCTCCCTGTCCATCACCAACTCCCAGAGTTCACTCAAACCCATGTCCATCAAGTCAGTGATGCCATCCAGCCATCTCATCCTCTGTCGTCCCCTTCTCCTTCTGTTCCCAATCCTTCCCAGCATCAGAGTCTTTTCCAATGAGTTTAATGGCCATCAAATTAATGCTAAAAACCTGGAATGGTGTTAGACAGTGCTACTGGAAGTTCAGTTTCCTGTACCTCTCAGTGGGTAGAAAATCCCTTCTTAAATTGAGGGGAAAGAAGGATAACCATAACTGAGGAAGAAAGAGGAATAATTACTTTGTTGTTTGAAGGAACTGATGCTCATGATTAAGAGGAATCCAAGTGATATAAACCCAGATTTTCTTTGATCCCTAATGCTATGATGTCTAAAATATGGGGGAAGGGGTTTATCAAAGTGCTACCACTTTGAAGCATTTGACCATCTCTTTCAGCTATTTCCAAAAGGATAGTGGCCCCGGACTTTGAAAATGTGTTTGTTGTTAGTAAAATAATGACTCTGCCTTTTATGGACTAAAATGGGAGGTCAGAAGGTAAGTTGTTGAGAAGGGAGGATTTTACAAAATCTCTTACACAAGATTTAACTCCTCATTTATATCTGAACTTAAAGACGGAACAGAAATAAGACAGGGGCTGTGGAGTCAAAATGGCTTCTAACGAGTTCCTGCTGTTACTGTATGTCCTGTAGTGATATTTGAGCTATCACATGAGATCCCAAGTAAGCATCTGGGGATGGACGCCATGTGGAGAAGTATCTGCTAGCCTTGAAATGCTAGCAGTAATTATGAAAAACTCAAGGTTTTTGTCTAAGAAATTTTTTTGTTTCTAATTTAAGGAAAGGTTTTTTTTTTTTTTTTTAATTAACTTAGTGGCCAAGACTTAAATAAATCTCTACCTTGAAATTCAAAGATTAATTTTGTTAACAATGTACTTTCTCCTGAATTCTGTGTTCTTAAAATCTAGAGGTATATATCATCTGGTTTTGAGAATTTAATTTATACTGTCATTCTACCTGTTGCTATGAATTGTAATTTCAGTTCAGTCACTCAGTCATGTCTGACTCTTTGTGACCCCGTGGACTGCAGCACACCTGGCTTCCCTGTCCACACCAACTCCCGGCGCTTGCTCAGCCTCATGTCCATCGAGTCGGTGATGCCATCCCACCAGCTCACCCTCTGTCCTCCCCTTCTCCTCCTGCCTTCAGTCTTTTCACAGCATCAGGGTCTTTTCCGATGAGTCAGTCCTTTGCATCAGGTGGCCAAAGTATTGGCGTTTTCAACAAATTACAAATCAATTACAAAGAATTGTAATTTAGTGAAATTAGTTTTCCCCTAATAATCACTAAAGGAATAGAGTGTACTAAAGCAAACAGTAATGGCTCAAACAAATTTCAAATCTTGTAACTTATCTTCTGTAACAAATTTCCTTGCATTTAAAAAAGTTTGCTTTAAAGGAAAATCTTTGGTCCTTTGGTAACTAGTCAACTTTTTTTTTTTAGTCTTATCTTCTCTTTCTCTGTTTGTTCCAGGGTAACCAGGAGCCAACAACAACTCCTGATGCAATGGTTCAGCCTTTTACTACCATCCCGTTTCCACCACCTCCACAGAATGGAATTCCCACAGAGTATGGAGTGCCACACACTCAGGACTATGCCGGCCAGACCAGTGAGCATAACCTGACACTCTACGGAAGCACGCAAGCCCACGGGGAGCAGAGCAGCAACTCACCCAGCACACAGAACGGATCTCTGACGGTACGTGAGTGATGAGGTGATGAAATAGAAGGAGGCCTGTCATCGTCCTATTGAAATCTTCTTAATCATCATACCCAAAAACCCTTTGAATTAATTTTGCATTTACATTACATTGCATAGCACTAATGTAATTTCCATTCTACTCCAAGCATTGTAATTAGAAGGTAAGGATTTAGGACAGAGCTCATGGTCATTGCCCAGGAGCTTACAGTCTAGACATGGGACAGACAGTAAAACAAGGTAAGTGTGATGATGAGAGTTAACTTAGCAGGAGGCTGCTCTTTTCAGCTTTACGGGTCACCTTCATTCTGCAAAAATCTCACAGTCCTCTGTCCTCATTCTCTACAATCTGTCAGCAGTATGCTACACACTGCCTCCTCCCTCCTCCTTGAGACACTTGAGTTGTTGGCTTTCATGACACTCCCTGTTTCCCTCTTAGGCACTGAAAGTCCTTTCTTGGTCTTTCTTGCTGGTTCATCTTTCTCTATTCAGCTTTTAAATGTAGTACTCCAGAGCTGGGTCCTAGGACTCCTTTCCCTCCTGTTTTTTATCCTGTCTCTGTTGTATAATGATACTACTAAATTCACGTAGTTGCTCAAACGACACCTGTGAATGATTTTTTTCTCTATTTCCATCATCTCTGCATCCAGTCCATTAGCAAGTCTTGGTCACCGTGACTCTAGAATTTTTTCTTACTTCAGCCTTTTCTCTTCATCTTAAGACCATAGCTGGATAGTGTCTATAATTAAGAGCTCAGCATTTCCACCAGATTTTTTAGGTCTGAGTCCTAATATCGTCTGTAATTAGTAGTATGACCTTTGGCCAGTTATTTAATCTCTCTCTGCCTTGGCATGCTCATCTGCAAGATGAAGCCAGTAGCACCTATTTCAAGTGGCTTTTAGGAGACTTAAAAGAATTTAATTCATGTGAGGTGTTCATCATCATTGTCACCACTCTAATCCAAACCTTTTCACTTTTTCTGTTACTGTTGCCTAATTTATCACATAGCGGCCAAGATCCTTTGTCTCTTAATGCAAATGATGCTATTTTCCTGTTTGAGTCTAATGGTTTTCTAACATACTTAGAATAAAATCCAAACTCATACCTGGTTTACTAATCCCTGGCCCCAGCCTACCTCTTTGACTTTACCTGTTACGGGAGTAAAGGAAGCATCATAAATTACAATAGGTATGTTATCACATCATACAGGAAATCATTTTGTTTGTGGGATTGTGTGGTATATTTCCTAAGATAAAAATGTCCTATACTCTGCATAGAAAGATCTCTCTCTAGTTTTTAGCTTTCTTTTTGCCTTTCTGTATCAGATTATTAGGAGGAGAGCTTTACTCAGCCTTTAAACCACTTGATAAGATTTACTTCCCTGTAAAGAGCCTTGTAGGGGAAGCTTTTGTTGCATAAGGATAGATTTAACCTGCTAATACTTTCCATTTTCTTTTATTGGACTACCAAGAAAAATCCATTCTTCCCTTGAAGACATGTTATCTTATCAGTGTCAGAGTTATATAGAAGCAGATAATTTTTAACTTCGTAGGTAATGGACTATAATAGACAATTTATTTGAAAAGTCTGGGCATGGTGGTAACAAATGAGACTTTCCATAGCGTCCATTCTAGAATTAAAATACATAGGCTGCTGTATTGGCTGCATTTCCAAATCACGTACAAATGATGATGAACTTACAGATTTAACAGAAGTACTAGAAAAGAAGGAAAAAGAAAGAATAAAATACTATAAATCAGAGGCTTTATCAAGGTATTTTAATCACTAAGTCTATTTCTTTGCTAGTTATCAGTGTTTTTCTTTTTTCTATTTTCTATTTCTTATTAAATCAGTTTTGGTAATTGGTGTTTTTCTAGAATTTTTCTGTTACCTGCTAATTAGCTATCTTGTTGGTATAAAGTTATTCTAATAATAATTCCATTGATTATTTTAATTTCTACTGCGTTCATACTGATACCCACCCTTTCATCCTTGATTTTGGTAATTATGTCTTCTCTTTTTTTCTTGGTTAATCTAGTTAAGGTTTTTTGATTTTGCAGCTTTTTCTAGAAAACCAGCTTTCGATTTCATTGACTTTTTAAAATCTGTTGTTTTTCTGTTTTGTATGTCATTTATTTCCATTCTGATCTTTATTATTTCTTTCCTTCTGCTTGCTTTGGGTTTGACTTGGTCCTATTTTGCTAGCTTCTTGACATGTAATCTTAGGTCATTGATTTTAGAATTTTATCCTTTGTAATATATGTTTAAAGCTACACTTTACCCCTTAAGTTTCCCTTTAGCTGCATCCCATAAAGTGTGATATATTGTGTTTGCATTTTCATTCAGTTCAAGATATTCTTAAATTTTTCCTTATGACTTTTTCTTTAGTCCTAGCTTATATAGAAGTGTGTTGTTTAATTTCCACATGTCTAAGGATGTCCCCGGAGAAGGCAATGGCAACCCACTCCAGTACTCTTGCCTGGAAAATCCCATGGACGGAGGGGCCTGGTAGGCTGCAGTCCATGGGGTCGCTAGGAGTCGGACACGACTGTGTAACTTTCAAGTAGACAACCTGAGCGACTTCACTTTCACTTTTCACTTTCATGCATTGGAGAAGGAAATGGCAACCCACTCCAGTATTCTTGCCTGGAGAATCCCAGGGACGGGGAGCCTGGTGGGCTGCCATCTATGGGGTCGCACAGAGTCGGATACGACTGAAGCGGCTTAGCAGCAGCAGCAAGGATGTCCCAAGTCTTTCTCTTTATAATCCCATTGTTCTCAGAGAATATACTTTGTATGATTTCAGTCTTTTTAAACTTAATGAGACTTGTTTTACAGCTTAGTAGATGAGATGGTCTGTCCTACAGAATGTTCCTAACCAATTAGGCCTTTTATCAATATGAAATGTCCCTTTTTGTTTCTATTAGTAGTTCCTGGCTTAAGTCTGTTTTGTCTGATACTAATATGACCACTGCATGTATCTTTTAATTACTATTTGCATGACATCTCTTTCCTTCATTTAGTTTCAAACTCTGAATCTAAGATATGTCTCTTGGGGAAAAACAAACAAACAAACATACATCTGGATCTTATTTGTCCAGTCTGAAAATTACTGCCTTTGTATCAGAGTATTTAGTCTATTTACTTTTAATATAATTGTTAACATAGGTGGATTTATGTCTGCCATTTTACTATTTGTTCTTATATGTCTCTTGTCCTTTATTGTTCCTTCTTTACTGATTTATGTTAAATAAATTCTTTGTGTATCTTTTGAATCCCTTTGCAATTTTTTAAATTATTTATTTTTGTTGTTATTTTTGTATTTTCTTAGTTCTTAATCAAGAATTACATCTTGGAGTTATTACAACCTACTGATGGCTCTGTGTGTGTGTGTGTGTGTGTGTGTGTGTGTGTGTGTGTGTGTATGTATGTAAGAGGAACTCAAAAGCCTCTTGATGAAAGTGAAAGTGGAGAGTGAAAAAGTTGGCTTAAAGCTCAACATTCGGAAAACAAAGATCATGGCATCCAGTCCCACCACTTCATGGGAAATAGATGGGGAAACAGTGGAAACAGTGTCAGACTTTATTTTTCTGGGCTCCAAAATCACTGCAGATAGTGACTGCAGCCATGAAATTAAAAGACGCTTACTCCTTGGAAGGAAAGTTACGACCAACCTAGATAGCATATTCAAAAGCAGAGACATTACTTTGCCAACAAAGGTTCGTCTAGTCAAGGCTATGGTTTTTCCTGTGGTCATGTATGGATGTTAGAGTTGGACTGTGAAGAAGGCTGAGCACCGAAGAATTGATGCTTTTGAACTGTGGTGTTGGAGAAGACTCTTGAGAGTCCCTTGGACTGCAGGGAGATCCAACCAGTCCATTCTGAAGGAGATCAGCCCTGGGATTTCTTTGGAAGGAATGATGCTAAAGCTGAAACTCCAGTACTTTGAGCACCTCATGTGAAGTTGACTCATTGGAAAAGACTCTGATGCTGTAAGGGATTGGGGGCAAGAGGAGAAGGGGACAAGAGGGGATGAGATGGCTGGATGGCATCACTGACTCGATGGACATGAGTCTGAGTGAACTCCGGGAGTTGGTGATGGACAGGGAGGCCTGGCGTGCTGCGATTCATGGGGTCGCAAAGAGTCAGACACGACTGAGCGACTGATCTGATCTGGTCTGATTATGCTGCTGGTAAAATATAGCAATTTGGTCCAGTGGGGTTCTGTCCCTTACCATCCTTTCTGCAGGGTTATTGTCATATGAAATGAAACAGTATAGTAGTACAGTTCTTGCTTTAAAAGATCTTTTATCTTTAAAGAAATTTACCATTTCCATTGATCTTCATATCTTCCTATGGATTTGAGTTATTTTCTAATGCCATTTCCTTTTAGCTGATAGTACATCATGTAGGATTTTCTGGAGGCTAGGTCTGCTTGAAACAAATTTTCAGATTTTGTTTATCTAGGAATGTCTTGCTTCTGTCTTCATTTTTGAAGGATAGTTTTGCTAGCTGTAGAGTTCTTGGTTGACAGTTTCTCCCTGTGTTCTCAGCCCTATGACATCAGCAAGAAGTCAGTTGTTGACCCTGCTGTTGTCCCCCTGTACGTGATGAGCTGTTCTTCTCTTGTGGTCTTCAAGATTTTTGGTTTACCTTTGGCTTTGAGCAGTGTAACATTGATAGATTGAGGATAGATATTTTTGTTTTTATCATACTTGCAGTTTATTGAAATTTGGGGGTCTGTGGATTGTTTTCCATCAAAATTGGGAAATTTTTTAACAATTTTTTCGAATATTTGTTCTTTCCTTCTCTCCTTCTGGGACTTTTGCCACAAGTGTGTGGGGATGCTTGTTTGTTCCCTACAGGTTCAGATTCTGTTTGTTTTTAAGCTGGATCTAAAGTTCTGTTCATTTTTCTAAAGTGTTCTTTCTTTCTCTTCTTTTGATTGGATAATTTCAATTAATCTGTTTCAGTTTACTTATTCTTTATTCCACCAGGTCCAGTCAGTTATTGAGCTCATCTGGTGACTTTTTATTTTATTTAATGTACTTTTCAACTCTAGAATTTTCATTTAGGATTTCTGTAGTTCTGTCAAGATCCCCTACTTGACTAGGGAATATTTCCTTTAATTCTTGTCATGTTTCCTTTAATTCTTTGAATACATTTGTCATTGTCACTTTGAAGTCATCTGCTACAAGGTCTAGGCCGCTGAGAGCCTTTTTCTAGTTACTGCTTATTTACTTGAGTCAGGGCCTCACTTTTGCTATTTCTTTGCATGTCTTGTAACTTTTTAGTATGTTTTAGATGTTTTAGTAATATATTTCAACACTCTGAAGTTTGTTGGTTTTGTTTTTGAGAAACATAGAGATGAGTGTTAATGTGTGTGTTTTTAGTACTTTGCCTGGATTAAACTGTGGAGTGTGACTCTTCCATGGTCACTAATGTGTCTGCTTAATGATGTTTATTCTCCTTTTTACTTTTTATCCTGGCTGGGAGTCACTCCTCTCTCTTCATAGACAGTGATTTGGGCATAAGTTGTGCTTAAGCACCTGGAGTGTGGAAAGCTTCTACCTTCTATTGATCTGTTTGTGATTTGGGAAGTGCATTTAGAGTCCAGCCAGTTCTCAAGTACGCCTTCACTTTTTCTTTTGTTGCGCCCTCTTTTGTCTCCCCCCTCCCCATCCCAGCATTTTCAATCAGTCGGGAATGTCAGGAGAACATAACTAGTTATTCTACAATTCTCTCATTTCTAGGATCTTCTTTCGTATTTCTAGCTGATCTGTCACACACACCAGTCAGACCGCAACCTCAAGCTAGAAGAACCAGTTAGGTTCCTACCAAGTTTGCCACTTTTTCTGACAAAGCCGTGGCTTTCTACTGTACCCCACCCCAGTACCCCAAGCTGAGTCTACCCCCTCTGACAGCAGAACTACTGGTTTTCATGGCCTTTGTTGTTGTTCAGCCGCTCAGTCGTGTCCAGCTCTTTGCAACCCCACAGACTGCAGCACACCAGGCTTCCCTGTCCTTCACCATCTCCTGGAGCTTGCTCAAACTCATGTCCATTGAGCCGGTGATGCCAGCCAGCCATCTTGTCCTCTCTCATCCCCTTCTCCTCCTGCCTTCAGTCTTTCCCAGTGTCAGGTTCTTTTCTAATGAGTCAGCTCTTCACATTAGGAGGCCAAAGTATTGGAGCTTCAGCTTCAGTGTCAGTCCTTCCAATGAATATTTAGGATTGATTTCCTTTAGGATTAACTGGTTTGATCTCCTTGCTGTCCAAGGGACTCTTAAGAGTGTTCACCTGACTCTATCCTAAAAGCTGTCCTGGCAGAGCTGAGGATTAGAGGGTGGAGTTCTTGGGTTGGAATAGCCCCAGGAAGTAGGTTTGTAGCCTCCTGCTGGTATTAACCCTAAAGCTGTAGCAACTTTTCATGAAATTTCTCTATTTGTTATCTGCCTTTGATTGATTTCCAGAACCCTGAAATGACTGAGTTTTCTTATTGTTTTGAGGAGAGGATTCACTAACCTGTTCATGCCATTAGAGGCAGAAGTCCCTGCCCTGAATCATTTCCTGGTCATGTACAAGGCACAGTACACCTCTCCACACCCTACCCATTTCTCTTTCTTTCTCTTTCTCATTGCCACAGTTTCCCATGGTTTCAGAATCCCAGACTGTGTTTCTGATGACAGTGAGCTCTGTTCCTTCATATGAATATATACAGTTAGACTTGTGTTTCTCATTCATATGACAAACTATTCATTATATTATTTTATATTGTGTTGACCAATTTGAGTTCCTAAAGATATATTGAAGTAAGACTGGGAATCCTTGTGAATAGATTGTGAATGCATTAGTGCTGTGGAAAAAATGGAAACTCCTTGATTTGTGCCTACAAACTGAGCACAGGTTCTGTCATGTTAGGAAGTTGCTAACAGTAAAAAGGGAAATTATCTGGAAGCTCTAGTTGAAGATTCTGCTTATATTTTTAAGTGTACATTTAAAATATGAGTGTAGATCCACTGCTCTTAAGCCCTTTACCTTTGGAAGTTGTGTATGATTGTGTGTTTCTCAGGCGAGGGGATGTGTGCATAGAGAGAAATTGAGCAGTAGAACAGTATATTTTGAAACCTAGATTGCCAACTTTATAAATGATACTGTTAAACCTTTACCTTCTACTTATATATTTCTTAAGAGTCTGATAATTCCTGTGGCCATTACATTCCAAAGGTAGATGAGAAACATTTATACGTTATTTATAAATAAATGAGGGATTCCCTGGTGGCTCAGACGGTAAAGAGTCTCCCTGCAATGCAGGAGACCCAGGTTCAATCCTTGGGTGACGAAGATCACCTGGAGGAAGATATGGCAACCCACTCCAGTATTCTTGCTGGGAAAATCCCATGGATGGAGGAGCCTGGCAGTCTACAGTCCATGGGGTTGCAAAGAGTCAGACATGACTGAGCGACTTTACTTTCTTTCACTTTATAAATAACTGGTATCTTAAATTTGTATAACAGTTTTCAATTTAAAACTTGCTTCCACAAACATTTTATTGTGGCTCATAAAATAGCCCTTTGTGGTGGTATGCTGTTGTTTTTTACACTACGGGAATCCAGTCTGCCACTCTTGACTCTGCATGTCCAGCTCAATGCCTGTGATTATATATATGCACTGGTCTTCTGAGCAGACACTTGAGCAGCTTTTCCCATTCAGTTCAAGTGTTAGCTCTCCTGGGAAGCCCCGCTTGACTTTCCTAGGCAAAGCCAAATTCATGTACCCTTCATCTAGGCTCAAGTAGACTCCTGAGCTGACCACTTTCTGTGGACCTTATAGGATGCAATGGTTTTTTGTTCACTAGTGACTCCCTAACTAAAGTGTAAGCTTTTTTTGCTTGATTTACCGTAGTAACTAGCACTTAATAGTTACACAGTAAATATTTCTTGGGGGGAAAAAAAAAGGAAGATAGAGGTGTGCCATGGGCAGCCTGAGGAGAGAAGCTCAGGCTCCTTGGTGGAGAAGGCGTAGACTTAGGCCTTGTACTATGAGTGCCTGGAATTCAGACATGCTTTGATGTGGTGGGAAGAATTAGGAAAGTCATTTCTCAAAGCAAAGTCGGAGAGACAAAAAAGATCAAAACGTCTTTGAATAAAAGCTGGGTTTCTGTTTGATGAAGCTTGGATGCTTGGTGGAGATGAGTGGGGAGTACGGTGGGAGAAAGGTCACTCGAGAGCACAGATTGGGAAGTGTTTGAGTGCCTGACTGAAAAATGACTTTGTTAAAGATGTTTGAGTGGGAAATGGAAGTGAGCAGAATGGTGCTTCAGAAAATTGATCTCTTGTGTATACAAGATAGTAGAGAAGCAGGAAGACTGGTTAGGAAAGGGTCCTGTGGTTGGAGTTGATAATGGGGTTCTGGAATCGGGGCTGCAGTGATGATATAAAAGAGGAAATACATTAAAGAGAAATTATGAGGGTAGAATAAACAGAATTTGATAGCTGGTTGGATGAGTAAAACGAGATCAGTCAGAATTTTCAACCTTATTGCAATAAATTTATCTTGAATAAAATCATTTTACCCTCCCAGGTTTCAGTTTCTTCATCTATCAAACAAAGATAATAATGCCTACCTGGTAGTCTTATAGGCAGAATAAATTAGAGAAGCTGTGGAGATTGCTTGTTTAAATAGTTCTTTGAAATAATTGTTTTTATCATCTTTTTAAAAATCATTTGTCGTGGTTAATGTCATTTATTTGTGCTTTTCATTATTGTGAGCTGCTGCTGCATATTAAAAAGTAAAGACATTACTTTGGCAACAAAAGTCCGTCTAGTCAAAGCTATGGTTTTTCCAGTGGTCATGTATGGATGTGAGAGTTGGACTATAAAGAAAGCTGAGCGCCGCAGAATTGATGCTTTTGAACTCTGGTGTTAGAGAAGACTCTTGAGAGTCCCTTGGACTGCAAGGAGATCCAACCAGTCCATCCTGAAGGAAATCAGTCCTGAATATTCATTGGAAGGACTGATGCGGAAGCTGAAACTCCAATACTTTAGCCACCTGATGCGAAGAACTGACTCATTTGAAAAGACCCTGATGCTGGGAAGAGATTGAAGGAGGGAAGAGAAGGGGGCGCCAGAGGATGAGATGGTTGGATGGCATCACCGACTCAATGGACTTGAGTTTGAGTAAGCTCCAGGAGTTGGTGATGGACAGGGAAGCCTGGCGTGCTGCAGTCCATGGGGTCACAAAGAGTCGGACATGACTGAGAGACTGAACTGGACTGAATTGCTGTATTTTAATATAGATCTTGTTTACATTGGATAGTTCCATCTTGTTGATGGAGAAAACAAAAAGAAAGGATTTCTGACATAAAAATGAGAAATAAGCAATGAAATCTGGAATTTTTGTTTCCAGAATGTTTCAGATGGTATTAACATTGAGCTAGAAGTGTCTCATGCTCTTTATGTGAGAGCTTGTTTTGACAGTCATTTGGTACCATACTGTGCATGAGCAAGAGAGAGAGCAGTTAGGGGTTTCCCACCTGGGTCTACAGAGCCTTGATTATCACTGAGCCTGCCTGCAGAGAAGAAAGGTTCTCAGTTCCTGTATGTTTAGATATTTTTCCAAATGCCAGCAGGAATAAATAACCAAAGTATTTGAAGTAGATGAACTTTGGTGATCTTCAGATACGAGATTTATATTTGGGTACACATTCTTCCAACCTGTTGCAACTTATTGCAACCAACCTGTTGCAACCTGTTGAGGGCAGGAACTATTAGTCCCTCTTCTTATTACTCCCAGTGGCATATAACAGACATTTAGTAAATGATTTCTGAATGGGGGGTGGGAAAAAGAAGCTTCTAAAGCAGAGTACACACCAGTCAGTAACAACATTCCAAATAAGTTGCTGGTGGCTTTAGAGCAGAGATGTGAGGGCTAGGTGAGTGGCCTGCCTTACTGTGTCATAGTGCACTGTAGGTTTTACAGCCCTCCTCATTGGTGGGTCTTTGAGCACACGACTCAGACCCCATATCGTTCATCCTCCTCAATTTCTTCTCTTTTTTGTACACCCTTTCTCTGGAGTTGAAGCCAGATTTTCTTGTATTTTCTTCTGTCAGAAGATCAGTCTAATCATCCTCACTTGGAATTACCCACTAACCCTTACTTGAAGATGCCTTGTGGATTAATAATCCACTCAAATGTAGCCAAGCAGCTATAACCCTGAACAGTGGGTCCATTTCCCCAAAGGACGACTTCTGGAATATAACGATAAAAATAGGGCCCGGTCCTTACTCACGTTGTGTATTGTTGGGCCATATTACCTTTGACCTGCCATGTAAGTATGATCATTAGCATCTTCCATCTCCAGGCTAGAATTAGAGGTCTAATTCACTTGTGCAGTCATCCACTTTTCCAGGAGAGGTCCTGGTTTTTCCCCAAAATAAAAAAAAAAAGTAGAGGATGATGAGCCTATTCAAATTACCCACACTTGTTACCGATTGACCCTTAAAAGGCATCACTTACACACTGCAGCTTGGGAGTGTTGATGCCCGTGAGCAGCTGGACAGGTTCACAGCTGGGTTAGTGAGGAAACCATAGCCTGGCCTGAAATGTAAAAGTTGCTACAGAAAACCACACTCAGAGGCAGGCAGGCATGTTTTTCAGTAGAAAAAATTGCCTTTTGATTCATGTAAGACTCAGGACACCCTTTCAGCAAATTGTTAATATTGTTAAGATTACTGCTTTTTCTCCTTTGCATGCCTTCATTTATTTACTTACTAATTATTGATTATTATTACCCACCCCACCCCTCAAAAACAGAAGTGAAGTGAAAGTCGCTCAGTCGTGTCCAACTCTTTGCGACCCCATGTCCTACACAATCCATGGAATTCTCCAGGCCAGGATGCTGAAGTGGGTAGCCTTTCCCTTCTCCAGGGGATCTTCCCAACCCAGAGATTGAGCCCAGGTCTCCCACATTGCAAGCGGATTCTTTACCAGCTGAGCCACAAGGGAAGCCCTCAAAAACAGAAACTAGAGCTAAAATGTTCTGGAAACAGTACTGCTCCTACTCCACTCTACGGGCCCTTATTGCTCCACTGGGCCTTAGGGTCAGGCTGAAGAAGCACCAATGATTAATTCAATGTCATGGTTTTTCTTAACCTGTTTACAGGGGGTGTGCATTTTCCGTAAATATTTTGTACTGTCTTTTGAAGTCAGTAAACTCATTAGAATCACTGGATTTTAAAGCTCAAAGGGATTTTAGAAATCATCTCATGCCTTCCTTTTACAGCAGAAACCAGCAATTTTAAGTGACTTCAACAAGATTGCTGCTAGCTCGTAGCATAGCTGCGACTCAGGAAAAATGCTTTAAGTCAAGGCCTTTTTTTTTTTTTTTTTTTTGCTTCCCCATGTAAATTATAGAAAATAAAAAACCTCTATACTTCTTATGTCAAAGAAGGCAATGGCACCCCACTCCAGTACTCTTGCCTGGAAAATCCCATGGACGGAGGAGCCTGGTGGACTGCAGTCCATGGGGTCGCTAAGAGTCGGGCAAGACTGAGCGACTTCACTTTCACTTTTCAGTTTTATGCATTGGAGAAGGAAATGGCAACCCACTCCAGTATTCTTGCCTGGATAATCCCAGGGACGGGGGAGCCTAGTGGGTTGCCGGGGTCGCACAGAGTCGGACACGACTGAAATGACTTAGCTTTTTTCTTATGTATTCATGCTCAGACGCTCAATCATTGCCAACACTTTGTGACCCCGTGAACTGTAGCCCACCAGGTTCCTCTGTCCATGGAGTTTTTCAGACAAGAATACTGGAATGGGTTGCCATTTCCTATTCCAGGGGATCGTCTCGACCTAGGGATCAAACCCACATCTCCTGAGTCTCCTATATTGGCAGGTGGATTCTTTCCTGTGGAGCCACCTGGGAAGCCCTCTTGTCTTCTTAGCTTCCACTTGTTCTTCAACTTTAAATGCGAAAACTCCAGTGAGAATGTACTTACAGATTTCTTTCATTCTGAAATATAAAAGAATCATTCAGTTAAATATAAAGCTTTTAGAAATTGAGGTTATTGTTTCTGCTATTTCTCCATAATAATTCTTACATAATTCTGACTCCTGGTTTTAAAAAAATACATGATTTGCTGTGGTTTATAACACTTTGATCCACCGATAAAATAGAATTAGATATTTTCTGAAGAAACTTGAGTTACTAGTTTTTTGGGGAAATGTTAGCTTACATCTAAATGCCCAAACAAGACCAGATTCTCAGAATTTGACTTATAGCAACTTTCAAATACACAGAAGAAATACTTAAGCATTAATCTTTAAAATAACTAAATCTATATGTATTTTAACTCAAGGAATTGCTCTACATAGATGTAAATCCAATTTTTTATGCCCTTAAAATTGTGTTTGGTGTTGCATTGGGTAAATAATTTTATGTGCACAGGTGTTCTTGATATGTTATTCTAGCATTATGAAATTACCCTGATTGTTGGTAACTAAGTATATAAGCCAAGATTTCACTTTTTAGAAAGATATTCTATCATGTTAGGAGATTTTTACTCTTTAAGAAGGAATTCATAAGATATAATTCTACCAGTTTTAACCCAATATGTATTCCATTATAAACATTTATAAAAATGTTTTAAATCTTAAATGCTACCAAGTCTGGTTGATGGGTCAACATGGATTTTACTACCTAATTTTCCTTTAAGGCTGTGCAAGATGACATAATGAAAAGTATCCCAGCCAACTTTCTAAAATATTATTAGGGAGAAACTGAATTTATTTTAAGGCAATCTTGAAACAACTTTTTATTATATCATATTTGGTGAGGGAGCTCAAGCTTGGAAACCATATTGAGTTAGGGTTAGCTCCCAGCCCTTTCCATTTGCTAAATTGTAACCGTGAGAGAATGACAACTCATGCTCATTTTCCTCACCTGTAAAACTGGTGATACTAGTTCTGACTCATAGAGTTGTTTTTAACAATAAATGAGAAAATGAATAGCAAATACTTTGTGAAATACCTGGCACATAATAAATCTTTAATAAATATTAGCTATAATTCTATTAGTATGTAATTATTTCAAAGAAGGAATTATAGGCAGTTCTTGACTTAATACAGATTAATAGGCTATCCAGTTATACATGTCTTTTCTCTTTTGCCGTTGTTTACCTTCATACTCTGGGGAACCAGTGCTCTAAAGGTCATTCTGATAAAAGAGGTATGTTTGAAAGTGAATTCTATAGCTTGCCTCCTGTAAAATGAATGAATGAGTAATATATATAGGTTTAGGGAGAACGGTGAGTTTTCTCTATTCAAAATTCACAGGAAACCTTTTAACTTTATTAGTCCAGTATTTCCCAAATTTGTTTGACCATGAAACTCATTTTCTACAAAATACCAGTTAGCATCCTGCAGAAGTGTTAATCTACCTTTTGGGAAGTCTTGCTATATAATTTTTGAAGTATGTACATACACACACATGTATCCTTTAGACGTGATTAAAGCTGTTTTGGGCAGTGACCTTTCAATTAGGTTTGCTCAGATTTAAAATGTATCACCATCTTATTTAATACAAATTTGAATGGTTCAGAACAGAAATAGTATGATATAGAAAAATTAATTTCATTTCACTTTTGTGTACATTTTAAGCTGTTAACAAGATTCACCCCGTCATGGAACACAGCCTTGTGGTGGCAGAAGGGGCTTGTGTAACTTAATGAAGGCATGAGCCCATGCAGGGTCACCCAAGATGAAGGCATCACAGTGAAGAGTTCTGACAAAATGTGGTCCACTGGAGGAGGAAACGGCAACCCACACCAGTGTTCTTGCCTGGAGAACCCCATGAACAGTATGAAAATGCAAAAAGATACAACACTGGAAGATGAGCCCCCCAGGTCAGAAGGTGTCCAGTATGCTACTGGGGAACAGCAAAGGTAATTACTGATAGTTCTAGAGAGAACGAATAGGACTTTTCCACAGGCTCAGCGGTAAAGAATCCAACTGGGAATGCAGGAGCCGCAGGAGACACAGGTTCAATCCCTGGGTTGGGAAGATCCCCTGGAGGAGGAAATGGCAACCCACTCCAGAATTCTTATGGACAGAGGAACCTGGTGGGCTATCATCTGTAGGGTCGCAAAGAGTTGGACACGACTGAGGGACTGAGCACACCAGAAAGAATGAAGCAGTTAGGCCAAGGCGGAAATGATGCTCAATTTTGGATGTATTTGGTGGTGAAAGTAAAGTCTTGTAAAGTTTTGTAAAAAACAATATTTCATAGGAATCTGGAATATTAGGTTCATGAATCGAGGTAAATTGGACGTAGTCAAGCCGGAGATGACAAGACTGAACATTGACATCTTAGGAATCTGTAAACTAAAATGGATGGGAATGGGTGAATGTAATTCAGGTGACCGTTATATCTACTATTGTGGGCAAGAATTCCTTAGAAGAAATGGAGTAGCCCTCATAGTCAACAGAAGACTCTGAAATGCAGTACTTGGGTGCAGTCTCAAAAATGACAGAATGATCTCAGTTTGTTTGCATTCAACATCGCAGTAATCCAAGTCTGTGCCCCAACCACTGCTGCCAAAGAAGCTGAAGTTGACCGGTTCTATGAAGACCTACAAGACCTTTTAGAACTAACACCAAAAATAATGTCTTTTTCATCATAGGGGATTGGAATGAAAAAGTAGAAAGTCAAGAGATGCCCAGAAAAACAAGGACTTGGCCTTGGAGTACAAAATGAAGCAGGTCAAAGGCTAACAGGGTTTTGTCAAGAGAATATGCTAGTTATTTAACTTGTTAAGAGAACACCCTGCTTATTTAACTTAAATGCAGAGTACATCATGAGAAATGCCAGACTGGATGAAGCACAAGCTGGAATCAAGATTGCTGGGAGAAATATCAGTAACCTCAGATATGCAGATGACACCACACTTAGGCAGAAAGCGAAGAAGAACTAAAGAGCCTCTGATGAAAGTGAAAGAGGAGAGTGGGAAAGTTGGCTTAAAGCTCAACATTCAGAAAACTAAGATGGCATCCAGTCCCATCACTTCATGGTAAATAGATAGGGAAACAATGGAAACAGTGACAGACTTTATTTTGGGGGGCTCCAAAATCTTTAATTTCATGGTGACTGCAGCCATGAAATTAAAAGACGCTTACTCCTTGGAAGGAAAGTTATGACCAACCTAGACAGCATATTAAAAAAGCAGAGACACACTTTGCCAATAAAGGTCCGTCTAGCCAAAGCTATGGTTTTTCCAGTGGTCCTGTATGGATGTGAGAGTTGGACTATAAAGAAAGCTGAGCACAGAAGAATTGATGCTTTTGAACTGTGATGTTGGAGAAGACTCTTGAGAGTCCCTTGAACAGCAAGGAGATCCAACCAGTCCATCTTAAAGGAAATTAGTCCTGAATATTCACTGGAAGGTCTGATGCTGAAGCTGAAACTCCAGTACTTTGGCTACCTGATGCGAAGAACTGATTCATTGGGAAAGACCCTGATGCTGGGAAAGATTGAAGGTGGGAGGAGAAGGGGACGCCAGAGGTTGAGGTTGGATGGCATCATCTATTCAATGGACTTGAGTTTGAGTAAACTCTGGGAGAGAGCGCAGAACAGGGAAGCTTGATGTGCTGCGTCCGTGGGGTCTCAAAGAGTCAGACATGACTTAGCCACTGAACAGCAACAATAATCATTAAACCAACAAAACATTCTTTGCCATGTTCTAATATTTTGTAGGGTTTAGAATCTGACAAACCAAAAATCTATTTTTCTTTTTTAAAAAATTCTGTTTTGAAATAATTTTACACTTAAAGTTGTAAAAACAGTACGGAAAGTTTCTGCATACTGTTCACCTAACTTCCCCTGATATCTTCCATAGGTACAGTACAGTTTTCAAAATCATACAATAAGAAACATTGGTACAATATTTTTAGGTAAAATATAGATCTTATTTAATCACCAGTTTTCTGTTCTGAATCCAGTCCGGGATCCCACATTGCAGTAAGTTGTCATGTCTCCTTATCCCACAGTATTTTGTTTTTAAAGATTTTTTTTTTTATGTGAACCTTTTTAAAGTCTTTGTTGAATTTGTTACAATATTGTTTCTGTTTTATGTTTTGGTTTTGGCCAGGAGGCTTGAGGGATCTTAGCTCCCCTACCAGGGATCAAACTTGTATCCCATTCATTAGAAGGCGAAATCTTAACCACTGAACCACCAGGGAAGTGCCATCTCAAAATGTTTTAATCATCCTCAGCTTATATCTGAAGTAGTTCTTAGTTCTTTGGTGTAAAGAACAGAGAAAGGAAAATATCTTGTGTTTATAGATTTGCTATTAGCTGATAACAGTGTCTCGTCTCTGAGGCCTTCATTCTGCCTCAGCCTTTCATTGGAGAAGGGCTGTAATAAGGCTCTTCCTTTTTGAAATACTAAGATTATTTTCTAAAGCAATCCATGTTTCCCAAAGTATTGTATAGGAGTCAGCTCAAAGCAAATATAGGCTGTGTTGCCCTATTTTGCTGCCTTCAATAAAATATGTACATACCATATTACAAGATTTTATTAAAAACACTTATTAATTTCAGGTTACTTTTGAATACATCCATCTAATTGCTTCTTCCAAAACTGCCGTAAATGGTGTTTGTGTCTGTGTTTTCAGAAATATAAAAACTAAGAACAGGAGAATTAATAATTTTGGAAGCTAGAAAGCAGATGGCCAATTAGCAACTAACTGAACAAGCCCAAAATGAATTTATCACTAGGCCAGTAGTGGGGGAAAGTTGACAAGTGATTCAGTTTATACTACAAAAATTTGAGTTTCAGAAACATGACTCTAGTTAGAAGAATTGGAAAACTCTTCTCTGGAAAACCTAACTCAGGAGGAAAGACCTAAAGATGTACAAATCAAGGGGTTTCTCAAAAAATTGCTTACCTAACTGAACCTAGAATGAAACACAAAGTCATCAAGCCCCTCCATCCCACCTACTCAGAACTTCTAATTAGTTTATTAATTACCTTTCTTCCTTCAGCTCTTAATTATAAACAAGACAGCCAAAGATTACTAGATACATGGGGAAAACCTCACCATGGAAGACAGCGAATAAAAACAAAAAAGAGAAATTTGGAAGAAAAAGAATCCCCTTTCTCCTCAAAAACCATCAAAACAATAATTGATATCCTCAGAGAAATAAGGGAAGATATGCATTCACTAAACAAGAATGAAATGCTAGTTTAAAAGGGGTGGGGGACTTCCCTGGCAGCCCAGTGGTTAAGATTCCCAGTGCAGGGGCCCTGGTTCAGTCCCCACCAGGAAGCTGGATCCCACGTACTGCAGCTGAGTGTGTGCATCCCAGCTACAGAGTCCACACTCTAGAGCCTGCACACCTCAACAAAGACCCAATAAATAAATATAATTTTAAAAAGGGAGTTGGGGAATGGGAGATTCAGAGAAGAGGAACATGCCCTTGAAATTAAAAGCATGGTAACAAAATAAAGAAACTTTATTGGAGCTTTGAAAGATGAGATAGAAGATATAGAAGTCTCTGGTCTCTTATCCACAATTCTAAAATCTGTAAAGTCCTGAAAATCAAAAAAAGATTACAGTAAAGCACACAACTTTATGTACAGTCTTTATCACATTTATGTGAATATGGTTACATTTTGCTACGGAAATACCACTGCCTCATGTCTCATTGATAATGTTATATATGGGTTTAAATCATTATTGCCTTTCTAAAAATTCTGAATTCTGATATACATATGGACTCAAAGTTTTCAGATGAGGGATTAAGGACCTGTATCCCAGAAAATAGAGCCAAAGACAGAGATGGAAAACTACAAGAAATAAGAAAATTGGAGGATCAGTTCAGAAGATCCAATGTCTAATAATACAGGTTTCAAAAAGACAAAATGATGTAGAGTGGGAATCATCAGCAAAGTAATTCAAAAAAAGGTCCAGGACTGAGAGATCTTAATTTCCACCTTAAAAGAGACCTCAGAAAAATAGACTGAAATAAACCCACATTAAGGCATATCACAGTGAAATTTTAAGAGCACTGGATATATTTGGTTAGTATACAAACCAGAGAGGGAGAGTAGGAAAAGTCACAGTCAAGGAGAGAGTCACAGTGTCCAGATTTCTCAACATCAGCATTGGAAGCTAGGCTGCAGTTGAGAGTTACCTTCAGAGTTCTGAAGGAGGGTGGACTTTCCTGGTGTTCCAGGGGTTAAGAATCTGCCTGCCATTGCAGGGAACACAGGTTCTATCCCTCGTCTGGAGGTTCCACGTTCCTCGGGGCCACTAAGCCCGAGCACCACAACTACTGAAGCCCACACACCCTGGAGCTCATGCTCCACAAGAGAAGCCACCAGTGAGAAGCCAAAACCACAGCCAGAGAAACCCCATGCACAGCAACGAAGACCTAGCATAGCCAAAAATAAATTAATTATTTAACATTTTTTTAACTTATTTAAAAAGTTCCAAAGGATTTTTTTTTTCCTACCTAGAATTCTGTACTCAAACTGTCATTAAACTGGGATGGTTCGGACATGAATCAGATTCTCAAGAAACTTTGCTAAATTGAATGTCCTCTTTTCTTTTTCTTCCCCTTCATCCTCACAGAGGTGGAAATAAGAAATGAAGACATTATAAAAATTGAAGAAAATAGATAATCCATAAATCAAAATATTATTCCTGAATTAATCAAGAGATTCCTTAGTATCTCAGATTATATAGTATGTGATCAGTTCAGTTCAGTTCAGTTGCTCAGTCGTGTCTGACTCTTTGCAACCCCATGAACTGTAGCACACCAGGCCTCCCTGTCCATCACCAACTCCCAGAGTTAAACCAAACTCATGTCCATTAAGTCAGTGATGCCATCCAACCAGCCATCTCATCCTCTGTCATCCCCTTCTCCTCTTGCCCTCAATCTTTCCCAGCATCAGGGTCTTTTCAAATGAGTCAGCTCTTCATATCAGGTGGCCAAAGTACTAGAGTTTAAGCTTCAACATCAGTCCTTCCAATGAACACCCAGAACTGATCTCCTTTAGGATGGACTGGTTGATCTCCTTGCAGTCCAAGGGACTCTCAAGAGTCTTCTCCAACACCACAGTTCAAAAGCAGACTTAGAAAGTCCTACTTCATCTTGTATTCTCCAGGGTTCTTTCTCAGTCCATAATAGAACATTTGTTCACAATGTATAAATAATTACAATATATTTCAATTGTTTCATAGGCGAGTCAGAAAGGTAAATCCATTTTCTAGTTACAAGAATTTTTAAAGTTTATTTAAAACTTTTTTAGTCCTCATTTCTTGAATGAGGCTTTAAAAATCTGATTTGTTCTTCAGTGTCAGGTGCCCTTGGCTTGCCCTCAAGTAGAGTGGCCCTTGCTGGGGAGGAGGCCAGGATGTCTGGAGAGTGGATATATAGGCTTTTAGTCACATGATGACATCCATCAGGACCACTGTCAGGCCTCACTGTAAACAGTCCACGGACTCCAGCCTTTTCCATTGCATCCTCTGCCCTGTGAATCAATTAGATCAGAAAACAGAAGGGAGAAACAGAACCTTGGAAGATTATTTATATAGTTAGTAAAGTTGCTCAGAAGCTAATAATAGAAAATAAAGCAAAACAGCACTGCATTGACTGAGATTTTTCTCAGAACGGTTTAACTGTTCACTTTTTATAAAGATACAGCTTTAAAACTTTACTTTTGCTCTGATTTGTGTATTTCAACAATTAGTAATCTATAGCGAAGTAAACTTAAAGTTGAGAATGACAAATGGGAAGTATCTCATTTAACTATATTCAATGTATATTTCACTTTTCTATTTCCACTATGTACAGAAATCTTTTCAGCCCCCTTGAGTGTCAGTTTAGTAGTTCTCTGACTTTTTTCCTTCATAAATGTCAGTGTGCCTTTGCTTGTTTCTTTCCTTCCCTTCATGGTCTGACCTGCTCCTGTTCCCTCAAGTCACATCACCTCTTGAATAGCTTTCCCTGGCCCATAACCTCATGCCTGCCTCCACTCCAGGAGAAACCTTGCTCCTTCAAGTGGGGTTCCTGAGAAAGTGGAGCATGTTCTCCAATCTAATGAGAAAAAAAGTGAGCGTGGGTGCAGTGCTAAAAAGGGTGGTTTAGCATATGAAATTGGACTGCCTAGTTTTGACTTCCTACACTGCTACTTAATCTGTGACCTTGGGCAATAAATTTAACTTCACCATGCCTCAGTTTCTGTCAGTTGGAGGACAGTAATAGTACTTGATGGGCTTCCTAGGTGGCTCAGTGGTAAAGAATCTGCCTGCCAATGTAGATCGACCCCTGGGTTGGGAAGATCCCCTGGAGAAGGAAATGGCTACCCACTCCAGTATTCTTGTCTGGGAAATCCCATGGACAGAGGAGACTTGTGGGCCGCAGTCCATGGGGTCTGGAAAGAGTCAGACACAACTCAGCAACTAAACACCACCACCAGTACCTGCCTGATTGACTGCTGTGAGATTTGAAGAAAATAATACATGTGAAGCACAGTATAATGTAGTGATTAGGAACATCAGGCTGCTTGTATTCAAGTCCTTGCTCCATTACTTAGACTTTCTATTCCTCAGACTCATCAAGGTGGTTGCTAATATCTTAGCCAAAAAGTATCTCTTTGCTGTTTTTTTTTTAAATAACTATTGTTTTACAGGGAATTCTCATTTTTCAACAAAATTCAAAAATATAGAAGTGGAGAGAAGAAACGATCTGAGGCTGAAAGAGAAGAAAGCAAGTGAAAGCCACAGTAGGATGCCATACCTCCCACCCGAATAGTTACAATGAGGCAAAGTTACTAAGAACAGCTAGAAGTGGCATACACCATTGATGGAGTGGAAGTTAATGCAGCCACTTTGCAAAACTGACAGTAACTTTGAAGGCTGAATTGAGATATATCCTTGACCTAGCAAATCCAATCTTAGATATCTTCATCCAACAGAAGTGCCTGCTCCTATGCATGCAAAGACGTATAATAAGACTATTTATAGGAACATTATCCATAATAGCTAAAAACTGGAAGCCACTCAGATACAAATTCTGTATGTTTATAAAATGTACAACAGTGCATGTGTTACAATGTGTAAAAGAAGCCAGACACAAAAAAGCACATACAGTGTCATTCCTTTTTTTTTTTTTAACTTTATTTTGTAAGATCAAAAACAACAGAACTAATTTCTGGAGTTAGAAGTCAGAATAGTGGTGATCCTTTGGCAGGGGAGTGGGGACTAGAGTGGGGCCCTTGGGTGCTTCTGGAGTTCTGTGGCTTGACCTAATTTGATGGTTCAGCTCAGTTCAGTCTCTCAGTTATGTCCAACTCTTTGCAACCCCATGGACTGCAGCACACCAGGCCTCCCTGTCCATCACCAACTCCCGGAGTTTACCCAAACTCATGTCCATTGAGTCGGTGATGCCATCCAGCCATCTCATCCTCTGTCGTCCCCTTCTCCTCCTGCCCCCAATCCCTCCCAGCATCAGAGTCTTTTCCAATGAGTCAACTCTTTGCATGAGGTGGCCAAAGTACTGGAGTTTCAGCTTTAGCATCAGTCCTTCCAAGAAATCCCAGGGCTGATCTCCTTTAGGATGGACTGGTTGGATCTCCTTGCAGTCCAAAGGACTCTCAAGAGTCTTCTCCAACACCACAGTTCAAAAGCATCAATTCTTCAGCACTCAACTTTCTTTACAGTCCAACTCTCTCATCCAAACATGACCACTGGAAAAACCATAGCCTTGAATATCAACGGACCTTTGTTGGCAAAGTAATATCTCTGCTTTTCAATATACTATCTAGGTTGGTCATAACTTTCCTTCCAAGGAGTAAGCGTCTTTTAATTTCATGGCTGCAGTCACCATCTGCAGTGATTTTGGAGCCCCAAAAAATTAAGTCTGACACTGTTTCCCCATCTATTTGCCATGAAGTGATGGGACCAGATGCTGTGATCTTTGTTTTCTGAATGTTGAGCTTTAAGCCAACTTTTTCACTCTCCTCTTTCACTTTCATCAAGAGGCTCTTTAGTTCCTCTTTGCTTTCTGCTATGAGGGTGGTATCTATCTGCATTCCTGAGGTTATTGATATTTCTCCCAGCAGTCTTGATTCCAGCTTGTGCTTCTTCCAGCCCATTAAATAAGCAGGGTGACAGTATATAGCCTTGACGTACTCCTTTTCCTGTTTGGAACTAGTCTGTTGTTCCATGTCCAGTTCTAACTGTTGCTTCCTGACCTGCATATAGGTTTCTCAAGAGGCAGGTCAGGTGATCTGGTATTCCCATCTCTTTCAGAATTTTCCACAGTTTCTTGTGATCCACACAGTCAAAGGCTTTGGCATAGTCAATAAAGCAGAAATAGATGCTTTTCTGGAGCTCTCTTGCTTTTTTGATGATCCAGCGGATGTTAGCAGTTTGACCTCTGGTTCCTCTGCTTTTTCTAAAATCTGCTTGAACATCTGGAATTTCATAATTCACATATTGCTGAAACCTGGCTTGGAGAATTTTAAGCATTACTTTGCTAGCGTATGAGATGAGTGCAATTGTGCAGTAGTTTGAGCATTTTTGGGGATTGGAATGAAAACTAACCTTTTCCAGTCCTGTGGCCATTGCTGAGTTTCCCAAATTTGCTGCCATATTCAGTGCAGCACTTTCACAGCATCATCTTTCAGGATTTGAAATAGCTCAACTGGAATTCCATCACCTCCACTAGCTTTGTTTGCAGTGATGCTGTTACATGAGTGTATTTTCTTTGTGAAAACCCATGCAGCTGTATGCTTATGGTTTATGTATTTGTAGCTAGATATGTTAAACTTTCATTTGTAAATGTATTTGAAATCAGATGGCTTAAGAATTTTGGAAATAATAATGGGTTTACTTTTTCTACTTGCCACGTTTTCTGAGAATTAAAGATTTCATACCTTTGAATAATGTTAGGTGCTTACCACAAGGCTGGAAAATTAACCAATCTGGCTTCTTGTTCATAAGTTGTATCTTCAGGACTGTTAAAAAAAAAATTGTCAAGAACAACAAATAAGTACCTCAGGCAACATACTTGGAAGTAATGATTAGTTTTCATTTATCCCACCACCTTACATACTCTTTTACAGACCACATGGACTGCGTATATAAATTATAGAACTGTGGTTTGAAGTGAGAATCAGCCTTTTTTTACTTTGCTCAGAGTCATTCACCTGCAGTTGAGATCTGGTGGACTGGCTAAAGAAAGTTTTATGTGATCCAGCTGTGAGATGTGAGAGGCAAGTTGGCAGATGCTCAAATGAGCCTCAGTTGTAATTGATGCTTGTGCTAGTTGCTTTGGCATCCATGATGATGTTTTGTAACTAAGTGAGTTTCATCTTTGAGTGGAGCGTGTTTTGTTAAGTCTGCACTGTGCCCAGATTGAGGACTAAAAACCTTGTACTTTGGCAGAACATGGCTTTGTATACAGCTCTTCCCTTTTCTGCTATTTTTGTACCATGTGAATCATGGCACAGTGAAGCCATCTGCAAGGCCTGAATAGGAGATAAAAGCTGCCATCCCTTAGATTGACACTTGAAAAGCTGGTGTTCATTTGGAGTACATTCCTGATTATCCTTTATAAAGTCTCAAACTTCAAGATGGTTGCAAACATCTCTGAGCCAGCAGTAACATCTCTGGTTAGTTTCTTTTAGCTGAACACTAGGTTAAAGTAGAGAAGGGGAATCCATTCCGTGTCACCCAGAATCTGCTGGAGTTTCTCAGTGCTCTTTCAATTGAGGTAATAAGAACAGCAAATTCCTCTCCTGTTTTAAAATATATGTTGACTAAATTATCTCAGCGAGCCATCCAGTTTGGCATGCACTTCATAGGGAATAGTAAAAACATAAGGTTCTTGAATTGTCAGATTAATACTTCAGAGTAAATGTTATTTGAATGCCTGAAGTATATCACACTGGTTAAATATTTGTCAAAAGTATTTCTCAGCATAGCATTTTTTTTGAGGATTTATTGAAAAGGAATTAAATTAACACATGCCTACAAGCTGGAATCAAGATTGCCGGGAGAACTATCAGTAACCTCAGATATGCAGATGACACCACCCTTATGGCAGAAAGTGAAGAGGAACTGAAAAGCCTCTTGATGAAAATGAAAGTGGAGAGTGAAAAAGTTGGCTTAAAGCTCAACATTCAGAAAACTAAGATCATAGCATCTGGTCCCATCACTTCATGGGAAATAGATGGGGAAACAGTGTCACACTTTATTTTGGGGGGCTCCAGAATCACTGCAGATGGTCATTGCGGCCATGAAATTAAAAGACGTTTACTCCTTGGAAGAAAAGTTATGACCAACCTAGATAGCATATTCAAAAGCAGAGACATTACTTTGCCGGCAGAGGTCCGTCTAGTCAAGGGTGTGGTTTTTCCAGTAGTCATGTATGGATGTGAGAGTTGGACTGTGAAGAAAGCTGAGGGCCTAAGAATTGATGCTTTTGAACTGTGGTGTTGGAGAAGACTCTTGAGAGTCCCTTGGACTGCAAGGAGATCAAACCAATCCATCCTAAAGGAGATCAGTCCTGGGTGTTCATTGGAAGGACTGATGCTGAAGCTGAAACTCCAGTACTTTGGCCACCTCATGCAAAGAGTTGACTCATTGGAAAAGACTCTGATGCTGGGAGGGATTGGGGGCAGGAGGAGAAGGGGACGACAGAGGATGAGATGGCTGGATGGCATCACCGACTCAATGGACATGAGTTTGGGTAAACTCCGGGAGTTGGTGATGGACAGGGAGGCCTTGGTGTGCTGCGATTCATGGGGTCGCAAAGAGTTAGACACGACTGAGCAACTGAACTGAACTGAAGACATTAAAAGAGATTCAAGATTAAAAATGCACACCCATAACGAGTTTAGGATTGACATGTGCACACTGTTGTATTTAAAATGGATTACCATCAAGGACCTACTGTACAGCGCAGGGAACTCAACACAGTATTATGTAACAACCTAAATGGGAAAAGAATTTGGAGAATAGATACATGTATATATATAACTGAATTACTTTGCTGTACAACTGAAACTAACACAACATTGTTAATCATTGATTAACCCATAAAAAATTAAACAAAAATGCATACCCAGACTCACCTTGTTCTTTCACTGCTGATAGATACAAACCTAGCACATATTTGTGTGTAATAGATTCATCAGGGTCCCTTCAGGCCTTTCCCAACAGACTTTATAAATGCAGCTTTGCTCTGAGCTACAGAAGGAATGTTCCCTCTACTAAAATAGCAGTAAGTGCATAAATTGGGAAGTACAGATTGGTTGCATATTAAGAAGCTTCTTCAGTTTTCAAGAAGAACGGCCTTGGTCACTAGGTATCTCTTCTTAATAAATAATATTAGAGTACGTTGGTAACCTAGTAGCCATAAACTCTGAAACTACTAGAGGGAATGAAATATAAAAATATTCCCTTACGTCCTGAAATGATGAACCAGAAATGCTAGAATCTTCATAACAGACTCTTTATTTTCAAAATGTTGTTCAGTCATTCAGTCGTGTCTGACTCTTCGACCCCATGGATTGCAGCATGCCAGGCTTCTCTGTCCTTCACCATCTCCCAGAGTTTGCTCAAACTCATGTCCATTGAGTCAGTGATGCAGAGTCTAGGAACAATGTACTCTTCTTATATCTTGTTCTCCTAATGTATTTTCATGTGATATTTCAAGTCATTTTGTTTTTCTTCTATCTCCCTTTTTACTAACATACTGTAAATATGCAAGAACCTAAATTTTTTGGTAGACTATAGCATTTTAAACACAGATAACATGTTTGTGTTTTGTTTTGTTTTGTTTGTTTTTTTCCCTCTTTGAAGGGGCAACAGTTATTTTTGCTTAAAGACACACTGGAAATGATCGGGATGGGAAAGGACCTTATTTTATAAGGTCAACAGACTTTATAAATGCAGCTTTGCATTTCAATTCCTGTGAAATAATTGTATTTATTTTTTCCTTAATGTTGTTTATTTCTTTGCTTAGCAGACAGAAGGAGGTGCACAGACAGACGGCCAGCAGTCACAGACACAAAGTAGTGAAAATTCAGAGAGTAAATCTACCCCTAAACGACTGCATGTCTCTAATATTCCTTTCCGCTTCCGGGACCCTGACCTCCGGCAGATGTTTGGGGTAAGTCTCTGAAGTCCTTTTATTGGCTTTTCAGTGAAAATGTAACCTGCTGATGTATAATTCGTCATTAGTATTGATAATTTCGGGTGAAACTGCAAATACACCGAGGATTGTAAGCTCAATCAGTATTTTCGTCAGCCTTTAGAAACATTCCCATCACCCGGCCTGTTCTGGACATTAGCCTTGCAAGTTCTCACATACGTAAGGTGACCACAGAACCAAGTTTGCCTGCGACTGAGGGATTTCTTGGGACATGAGACTTCAGGTGCTAAAATCAGGACCAGATAGTAATTCCTGCCTTTCAAAGGGCAATGAATTAAATGAAATAATATCTGTGATCTCAAATCGTGTATACGGGGTTAGTTTGCTACCTGACACGTTCTTCCAGCTCTTTACTTCCTCCCAAAATCACTCAAAAGTGAATGGCTGCTGAGAATCTTAATTTTTTTCTGGGCTAATGTGTTGTTGCCTGTTTTAATTTGATCAAACTCTTAACTTGAACTAGGAATAAGAAATGATTGGGGTTTTTTTTCCTGAATATTTGTGTGGTAGTCGAGTGCTTTGTCAGAAAAGCAGATACCCTTGTCTAAGTCTTGGCTGTGGCCACCTCAAGGTGACAAGACGCTGGAGCAGATTTCTATCACTTACAGATGACTTCCTGGAAGTGTTTTCTATACCAAATACAAGGCCAGGGTTGAGATTTAATGATATTCTTGAAGCACTGAAAGAGCTTTTTGACAGAAAATGGTAGCCGGCTGTTTTCCAGCTCTATAGAAAGAAGAGCAACAGAAAATATAAGGGGCAACATAAAAAATTTAGGTTACATTTAAGAAGAAACTTCCCAGGAGTATGAGTTATTGGGTTCTCTACCACATTATCAGAGATGGTGTGGAACCGTAGTCTCTGGAGGTCTGTGAAAATGGGTACCTCCTCTTCTGTCAGAAGTGTGTTTTGTCTTGAGGCAGAAAAATAGTCTCCACTGAAGATCGGCCTACGCCAGTTGTCAGTGATTTCTTAAAATGTATCATTCCCTTCCCATCCCTCATTCAGTTTATTCAGTTATTGATTAAAACAGATAGTTTTGTCACCTTATATATATACCTCTCCTCAAAATAATTACTGGGTTTGTATATGCCCCTCCTCAGCTATTTGGCTATCTAGCAACAGATATTTAGGTTTTGTGCTTTTAGCTCTGTTTGATTTTCCTAATGTTGAAGTACTTAACTAATTACAAAATACAGTTATTATTTTAGATGTTCCTGATGAGAGACTTCCCTGGTAGTCTGGTGTTTAAGACTTGTGCTTCCACTGCAGAGGGCACAGGTTTGGTCCCTGGCTGGGGAACTAATATCCCACGTGCCACACAGAAAGTGGCAAATGAATAGAATCATTCATAATGTCCATGAGTGTTTGGTATGCTTGAAAACAGAAATAACACAAATATATATTTATTGATTTGGAAAGTTACTCAGATTTATAAATATATTATAAAGTGTACTAAGTTTAAGGAAAGTAATAAAAGCAATATGTATAGTGTGTCAGATGTCTGTAGTTTTATACAGACACACACATGCCTAAGGAAAGGCTGGGAAGATGATACCAAAATGTTAAGATGGGGTTTCACTGGTAGCTCAGTGATAAAGAGTCCACCTGCCAATGCAAGAGACCCAGGTTCGATCCCTGGTCCTGGAAGATCCCACATGCCACAAGACAGCTAAGTGCCACGGTTGTTGAACCTCCGCTCTAGAGCCCAGGAGCCGCAACTGCTGAGCCCACCCACTGCAACTAGAGAATAGCCCCCGCTCTCCGCAACTAAAGAAAAGCCCACGCAGCAGTGAAGACCCAGCACAGCCAAAAATAAACATTATAAAACATATTTTTTAAAAATGTTAAGATGATGGGATTAAAGATGATCTTAATTTCTGTGCCCCCTTTTCCTTTTTGTTTATCTATATTTTCTGGGCAAATATATCTAAATTTATCTATATTTTTTTTTCAGTGAACATGGTTCACTTTTATTAATTTTTAAAAAAAGAAAGGGAAGAAAAACAGCCTTTGATAGTTTATCTTTCTACTTAGGATTTACTTCTTAAAACAAGCATTTCAAAAGTTAGAGTTGCAGGTAGGAAAACCTCCAGTTTGTCCATGTGAAGAAGCATGTAAGAGGGCGACACTGTGAATGTCTTCTGAAACAGCGTCCACTGTATTTAGGTGGATGATGCGGTGTGAGTGGATCTGAGGAACTGTCAGCTCAATGATGAGGAAAAATCAACTGGTATTGGTCCAATAAGTAAAGGAAAAAAGAAAAAAAACACCTCTTTTTTCAGAAGAAAGTAAAGTATATGAAAAAAAAAGCTGACCATAAGTAAATGCTTTTATTTTACTTTTGTCTCTGCAGCAGTTTGGCAAAATCCTAGATGTAGAAATAATCTTTAATGAACGTGGCTCTAAGGTAAGCTCCATTTCAGCATTGTGTGCTTGGTTTCTTTTAGTTTTATTTAAAATAGTGAGTAGTCAGAAAACTTAAGTTGTTGTTTTAAGCCTGCAAAAAGTGTCCCAGCAATCTAGCTTGATTAGATTACCTCTAATGGCACCCCACTCCAGTACTCTTGCCTGGAAAATCCCATGGAAGGAGGAGCCTGGTAGGCTGCAGTCCATGGGGTCGCTAAGAGTCGGACACGACTGATTGACTTCACTTTCACTTTTCACTTTCATGTATTGGAGAAGGAAATGGCAACCCACTCCAGTGTTCTTGCCTGGAGAATCCCCGGGACGGGGGAGCCTGGTGGGCTGTCATCTCTGGGGTCGCACAGAGTCGGACATGACTGAAGCGACTTAGCAGCAAACAGAAACCAGCAAGTGTCCATGCTTTTTCCTAAATCTTACATTGGAGAGTGATGGGATAAAAATGAGAAGTGTGAGGGGAGAGTGTGGCTGTGAGGAAGAAAGTCTGCCAGAGACACCAGTCCTTTCTCAGATTTAAATCTGGCCTAAGCTTCTTATTTTAAAGGACAAGAGAGGGACTTCCAGACAGTTCAGTGGTTAAAACTCCACACTTCTACTGCAGGGTGCATGGGTTCCATCCCTGGTCAGAGAACTAAGATCCCACATGCCGTGGACACAGCCAGAAAAATAAAAATAATAAAGGATGAGAGAGAGAGATGACAGAAAAAAAGTTAAATTCTGTGAGAATTCTAGTCAGAATTCTACCGGAACAATTCAGCTTTGAAAAATAGAACTTCAAAATTACATACTTCGAAGAAATTTAATATTTCAGTTATTCAGTTGACTTGCTGTCTCTGTTCGGGAAATTTTGACAAAGCTTAAACACAAGGAGAAGAGATTCCGGTATTCACTGTGGATTTCCTCCTTTAAGTTATACCCAGATGCAAGCTTCAAGACTGAGACTTGAGACTGAGAGTCATGTTAGTTCAGTTACAAATGAGTTGGGAGTGTTTCACGTGAGAATGGGCATAGTGATTTACCTAATAATTTACTGTTTTAAATTCCCAATCCATATGATTTAGAATTCTGTCCCCTAAAATAAGCAGCAGCGCTTTTAGAAATGAGGGAATGGTAACGTGGTGTTGTGAAAAAATATTTGATGAACTGAATTTCATAAAGTTTTATTTGAGAATTTTTCTTCCTCCTCAGCAAATGGAATATACACCACAGACACAGTCAGATGTGGGCCAGGCTTATAAATATTAACCTTGTTACATTTCATTCTACTTGCACTTCTAGGTTAGACCAATTTTTTAAATTAATTTTCCTTTGGTCATCTCTGCTAAACTTTGAACATAGCCCTTCACTATGATTTAATCTCTTAAGAATGTAATTTGAGAAAAGCTGAAGTAAATAAATGAGCTAATATTTGCCTGTCTTCAGTTTCTTACTCCAAGTTCACCATACTCTGGGAACTGATAACATACCTACAGAGTTGTATGTATTAATACTTTCTGCCCCCATCTGTGCTAATACAAATGTATGATTATTATTCCCTTCCTTTAGAGAATGCATCAACACTGTAAGTGTTTAATTCTGACTATAATAATTTATTTGTTAATTATTAAAGAGGTCATTGTATTCTTAAGCTTTTAGTTTTCAGTTAAAACAAAAAAAGATTAAAGATTAATATGCCTATACAGAACTTTCTCCAGCACTTAACTTGGTAAGTATTTTTGAAGAGAAATCTGTTCAAAGCGTAACCAGTAAAACTATTTATACTTGTAATTGCCTCACAGTGGATTTCTATGCTTTTGTTGTATAGATTGCTGTTATCTTTTGTGAACTTTTTAGATACAAGGTGGAAAAATGACGATGGTTTAGAGATGAGAAGCACATGGATGTGAAATAAATAGGTGAAGATTATTGACCACATACATTGTTTATCTAAACCAGTGGTTTAAATGTTTTTGGTTTTAGGTGTATGCACTTAAAATACTCTTTGCTAGACTCTTAACAGCCGGAAGCCCAATAAAATTCTATCAGGCATTGAGGACTTGCTCCTTACCAAGAAAATAATTTGAATTCTTGTGAAGCAAAGGAAATTGATCTTTCTAAGGCTTCTTTCACTGACTTCAAGGATTTGCCTATTACCAAAAATTTTTTAATGTATCCAATTCAATTCCTTCTCCCCTGTAGTTTCCATTTAAAATGACACAAGCCTCCCTTTCTCTTTGGGGGATCTAAAAGTATATGCTCCTTCTCTCAGCTTATGCTGTGTCCTCACTGCCCCTTTGTCTTTGGGCTACTGAAGGGTAGACAGACTACGTACTGATTGGAAAATGTGTTAAAGAACAAAATTTAGAATTGCCTTGCACCTGCCTTCCAGCACTGATACAAAACCTGTCTTCATCCTTTGCCCTTCCTAACTGTTACCCAGTTCTTTTATGGAATAGGCTTATTAATAGAGATTTATTTTGGAGTCAAAACCTAGATGCCTCTTCCGGGATCCACCTAAGATAAAGTAATGAGTACTTTGGTTTTTGTAAATTAAGTTTAGTTTCTCATTTCTTTTGTGTCTGGACTTGACTATAAAATTACCACATGTCTTGGAAGGAACCAGAGAAAAGGAGACTTATATTTTTAGCTAAGAATTGCTCAGTCTTTTAACAGAGTGCTTTTCTATACAGAAATTAGCTTTATTGAACTTTTTCTGAAGCAATAATGGAAAATCTGACAAGTTTTTAGACATAAGTAATACTTACATGTAAAACAATATTTAACCAAATGGCTGCAAGACAAAAAGCATCTCTTTATTGCCATGTCTTATTTTTTATGAGAATGTTGGACCCGAGTTTGAGAGTGCTGCTGCTGTTGCTGCTGCTAAGTCGCTTCAGTCGTGTCCGACACTGTGCGACCCCAGAGACGGCAGCCCACCAGGCTCCCCCATCCCTGGGATTCTCCAGGCAAGAACACTGGAGTGGGCTGCCATTTCGTTCTCCAATGGGTTTGAGAATATACCCCTTTAAAAACAAAATGAACACTTTTGCTGCCATGCCTGTTTCTTCCCTGCCTACCAATAGCCTACCTTTTTAGCTTGCCTGGGCAGTAGGATTTCTGTGTTCCAGAAAGTAGTTGCTTCTTTGTTGTTGACTGCTTTCCTTTTTTCTCCTTTGACCTGCATATTCTGAATTTGGCTATTATGAAATGAATTTATTTCATTAACATGCATATACATATATATTTATTTAAATTATTTCATGTGTTTTTTTTTAATCTTCCTTTTACCCCCTACTCCTTTGTACAAAGTCACCTGTATTTAATTTTCTATGATTAACTGAAATAAAGATAGACTGTCCTTTTGAAAATGTTCAATTAGGATATATGATGAAAAATGGTATCCCTACCAAAAAAATTAACTAATGTACTCAAACAGAATCTAGAAAATGATTATACAGATATGCATAGCTTTATTGATCCTCCATATTTCACCAGTCATGACAAAGTATTAATACAAACAATAAGAAGATAATGTATGGCAAGAGCAGCCATATATCCTAGTTTATACCTAGTTGTTCTAGTTTATACCTGTTGTTTTAGCATAATTGTTAATATCCTGTTTCTCCCTCAAAGTGTCTTAGTTTGAACAGTAAATTATATTTTCACTCTCCTCATAGATCCTTTAAGTAAGAATTTTTTAAAAGCACCCTTTAAAAAATCATTATAAAAGGAAAACATGATGTTTAATGAGAAGGGGGGCATATATAGTTCATTAGAGAGATTATTCACAATATTCTCATGTATTTCCTTACAGTCGTTTTTCTTAACATAGAATCTTTTTTTTTTTTGTATTGGAGTACAGCCAGTTAACAGTGTTGTGATGGTTTCAGGTGAACAGTGAAGGGACTCAGCCATACATATACATGCATCCATTCTCCCCCAAACTCATCTCCCATTCAGGCTGCCACGTAACATTGAGCAGAGTTTCTTGTGCTATACAGTAGGTTCTTGGTGGTTAGCCATTTTAAATATAGCAATCTCACATAGAATCTTAAACAGAACTCTTAAAGGTCACCTAGTTCAACAACCAATGCTCTTGACCTTGTACTGTCTACTAGACACTTTCAATGACTGAGTAGTTTTTCAAAAATTTATTCTATTGTTGAAATTCAGACCTTCCACAATCCTGTTCGCCATCACCCAGCCCTATAGCAATTCATTTGTGATAATTATCAAGCTTATTTTAAAAGAAATACACAGATTCTAACATTTAGATTTTCCACTGAGTTTTGTCAACATACTTTGCAGTACAGTTACTACTTTTGAAGGGACGTGTCTTACAGATACTGATTGTGTAGAAGCTCTGCACTTCCTCAGACAGTGTTGATTATTAAGTCCACTAAAGGACTGCAAAATAGAGCACAGCAACAATTACTGAGACTTCTAGTGGATTTTTAGTTAATGTGTTCTCATTACTTCTCTCAGGTGGCTTTCTGGAATGATGGGAATCTGGGTTTGGGTTAAGCTATAGTTTAGACTGGAGTTTGGGGAAAAAAAATGTTTATTCCCATTCCTCAAACATGAGAAGTGTGCTGTAATGTCTCTCCTATTTCCCTGGCTCTTGATTTTATGCAAAGGGAAATTATTTATTTCTAAATATGGTCGAAAGACTGTCTTTGAAATTGCACTAAGTAGGCCTTTGTGATTTTTGGTAAAATTTGATGGGTAATGCTGAAATGAAATGTTTTCATTATATTTAAAACTGAATTAACAGTGCATGTAATTCCAAAAGTCTTAGTTTATTTTCTTTTGTTACCATTTTATGGGTTTTAGTTTTATTTTTCTTTTATTTATTTTTTAATTTCTGTGTTCTGGCCATACCCAGGAGAACCATCTGCTTTTGATTTCTCCCTTAAAAGTTACATGGTAAATTTTCTTTCTCATTCTTCTGAGATGGAAAAATTCAAAGATTATACAAATTTTAAGATATTTTTACAATGCTCATCCTATTGCTTGTTATTTATTGCAGCCTGAGGCCAGACTAAAAAGGTAACAGTTATTCGGCTCCTGTGTGCCCTTGATGACAAATGGATGTCAAGGCAGATAGTAAAATTTTTGTCACACTCTGTCGAAGTTTTAACCACGACCATACACCTGATAAATACAGCATCTCTTAATTTTCAAAAGACAGCTAAGATAGCTGGTAAATCATGAATGGAACACTGATAAGTTTAAATTATTAACATAGAAGAGCTTTGGGAGCTGAGAACCTTTGGTAAGAGTATTGTCCAGTGCAGTGGCCATACTGACCATTTGACATGTGGCAAGTCTAAATTGAGGATGTGCTCTAAGTATAAAATAGATGCCAATTTCAAAGACTTAGATCAAAAAAAGAATCTTAAACATCTCACTAGTAGTGGTTTTATAATGATGCCATGTTACAGTTATGTCATATATACTGGCTTAAATAAAATACATTATTGAAATTTATTTCACATATTTTTACTTTACTGTAGCTAGAAGAAAATTTGAAATTATATATGTGGCGTATGTTACATTTTATCAGATAGTTCTGGTACAGGCAAATGTGTCAACATAATTTTTTAAATTAAAAATAAAACTTTACTTTTTGTTTATCTGTTCTTTATCTTCTTACATACCTTAAATAGTTACTCTTGTTAAGAGTCTGTGACTATTTGGAGAGTTGCTACATTTTCCTATTTGATAAATGTATGATCATTTTGAAGGTCTTCTAAGGAAAACATTGGGTTTAGACATGATTGTATGAATTTTTTTTCGAAGTAAGAGATCCAAATGACCAGACTTAATATGAATTAGATTTCTAAGAATAAAGAGACATTAAGCATAATTGCGTGGAAGCGAGTTTTACTGTTAGTAACTTTATTATAAGTCTGTGAATATCCTTAGCTCAATTCCTGGCACATTTTCAAAAATGGGTAAATTGTATTAAAGGAGTGGTACTTTAAATTTTTTTCAAACTTTGAGTTAATTTTCATAAAACCAAATTGTAAATGTGACAGATAAGCAGGTAGGAAGCTGAGTTGATGGAAAATCCCCTGTTTGAAATTTCCACTCAAGACAAAAGTACTTAAGAACAATACTCCAAAAATGCTGGTGATGCTTCTCCCCTTCCTTATCACAGACCTTATTCCTGAGAGGTATATCCTAATTTCCTAGTGCTTCTGAACAAATTATCACAAACACGGTGGCTTAATACCACACAGATTTATTATCTTGCAGTTCCAGAGATCGGAAGTCCAAAGAGGGTCTCACTAGGCTAAAATCAAGGTGTCAGCGGCTGTTTCCTTCAGGTGGCGCTAAGCGATGGATGCTCCACTGCCTGCCTTGGTCAGCTTCTGGAGGCAGCCCACATTCCTTGGCCTGTAAGCCCCCCTTGCACCTTTAAAGTCAGCAATGGCCAGCCCAGGCTTTCTATTCTGACTCTCTTTTCCTCTTTCACTTGTAAGCACCCTTGCGATTACATTGGGTTCACCTGGATAATCCATGATCATCTCCCTATCTCAGGGTCATTAATTTAATCATGTCTGCAGAACCCCTTCTGCCCTGTTAAGAGAACACATTCACAGGGGATTAGGGCATGGACAGCTGGGGGGCTGTTTCTCTGCCTGACACAAGGTCTGTTTACCTTCGAAGGAAAGAAAGAAATCCTCTTAACTCTTGTGTTTCCTATCAAGAAGTCCCAAAATTATCAACAAGACCTTCTTCCTCCTCTTATGTTAGTAAATATGCCTGTAAAGATGGCTTCATTTTTAAGTCTTTGGTACCTTAATTAGAATTTCCTTTAGTTTATAAGTACCTTTCCTTATAAAATATTTTAAAAGCATTTAAAAGTGAAATTTTGTTCCAGAATACTAAAGTCATATTGAAAAAAATCTTACATATGTAGGCTTCAATGTTAAACTTTGTCATTTGCTGACCATGAGCTGCCAATGCTTATGATACCATGCAGCCACTGTGTCACAGATGGCCCATCAACACATTACAGAAAGGAGGATCATAGAACACATTTAACAATTAGATTTGAAAGCAGAAATTTAAAAAACTGTGGGACTAATGTAAGTTAGTCAGTGGAATTCAGAACTTAGATTTCGAAGCGTAATTTCTAATTTTCTCAGCATTAGCTGTAGAAAAAAAACTACGCAGAAGCAAGAAGACCTTGCTGTTGCTCTGGGCCTTGTTGATGCTTGAGTCCTTAACCTCAGGTTGACTCCATGTCTTTACTTCAAAAGGAGACCAATAGGTTAATCCTTTCTACCCATGGGTGTATTTAAAAGACAAGTATGTATGTATGTATATACATACTTGGGTATATAGATACAGATAGTCAATGCTAGAATTAAAAACTTAGGTGCTAGTTGGATATCAGATAATTTATAGTTCACTAACTTAATCGAAGGTATCAAATGTATGAGGCTGTGACAATCAGTTGAAATACAGATTATAGTACTTCTAAAATGTGATACAAAACCTCATCACAACCTGCAACCTTTTTTAAAAGATTTGACTTTCCTATTGGAGGGCTCTCCAGGATTGAAGAACTGGCTTCCTGCCTTTATCAGATGCTAGTGTGACAGATGGAATAATTCATTAGTAGCTTGTCCTTGTACAACTTGAGTTGTCAAAGTGGCTATAACATCTTGATATCAAAATTTGTTTCTGAAAATGAGTTCCCATTGATATTTTCAACACATATACATTTTAAAGGAACATTTTTAATTAAAATTACCCATAGTATTACATCCTAAGCTACATATTTTTTACAAAAATATTCTTTTCAGCTTAGCATTTCACTTTCTAGATATCCAGATTGAAGGTGGAGGTAATCCATTGGAATCCTCCACGGATTGCTACCCAGTCGTATAATCATGTAGATGCTGAGTCATCAGATCCTTTGGAATGATGAAATTGCTTTTATAAAATCTTATCAAACAGTGCACATTGTCGGCCATCTCAGTTAAGAATATGCATCATATATACAGGTGTGCTCATGGATTAAGCAGCAAAGCAGAACTTAAGTACAAATAAAGGGTTCAGGTTATCCTACAATGGAATATTCAAAGAATGGTAGAGGGACAGTGAAGCTATTGAAAAATGAAGACTGTCTCCAAAAATTCTAAGTTACCACTCTACAGAGGTAAATAGTGAGAAATTGTTATAGTTGCTGAGTGGAGAGACAAGGGCAAAGCACCTAGAAGGAAGCTGATGTCGTGCTTTTTGAAATAGTCCTGCTGCTGCTGCTGCTGCTAAGTCACTTCAGTCGTGTCCGACTCTGTGCGACCCCATAGACGGCAGCCCACCAGGCTCTGCTGTCCCTGGGATTCTCTAGGCAAGAACCCTGGAGTGGGTTGCCATTGCCTTCTCCATTGTGTGAAAGTGAAAAGTGAAAGTGAAGTCTCTCAGTCGTGTCTGACTCGCAGGGACCCCATGGATTGCAGCCTACCAGGCTCCTCCGTCCATGGGATTTTCCAGGCAAGAAAACTGGAGTGACTTGCCATATCCTGCTGGTGTTGAAATTGGAAGTAGGATGATGACCCAGACTGGCTTTTCAGATATCGTGTGAACAAAGGAAGTACAGGAAGTGGCATCCCACTGCAGTATTCTCACCTGGAGAGTCCCGTGGACTGAGGAGCCCGGCGGCTGTAGTCCACAGGATTGCAGCGTCCGAGGCGACTGAAGCGACAGCACACGCACATACTCACAAAGGCGCACAGTGGGTCCGCTCCCCGGCCTCCTGCGTTTTCTGCTTGACGAATTAAAGCTTCATGGTCTGTTTGTTTTCCAGCGTCTATGGTGGACAAATAAATTAATCCTATTGCTGTTCTGTGGTATTCTTTCCTGTTGAATAGTATGCAGTTCATGTCACTAACTAGATCTCATTCCCACTGTCTTTTGACTATTCCTTTTCTCTCTACATATGGAAAAAAACAAACACGTTGAGTAGGCTTCAACAGATGTATAATTTAGGCAGATCTGGATAAGCAGTTTCTGAACTCCAGCTGAACATATTCTTACTCTTGTGTCAATCTGTTTGTTTAAAATTCACATTGAAGAAAAGTTATAATTGACCACTGCCTAATGGTCTTTTCATTTGCTTAGACGAACATGAGTGCTCTCTTCTCCCATACCCAGTACCCATGAATCAAATATCCACACTATGTCTTAAATTATTCCGTTCCCAGAGGAATTGATGGTGCTGTAAGCCATAGGCCAAGTGGAGCTAAAATGGTTAGACCTCCTAACAAATGCATTTTATGAAGCTGGCACCCAAATATCAAGCTTCATATAGAAGTTGCTGAGGAATAATAGATTTGATTATTTTTTAGTATTAGATAAAGGGACATGTACATTAACAACATGAAATGAGAAAGATAGGATTATTTTTAAATGTTCAGATTCTCAGTTGACTAGTTTGACCCGAGTAACTCTATACCTCAGTTTTGGTCTGGCCTCACATGCTTTTTGTTTTATTTCATTATTATTATTGTTGTTAATCACATTATTACTATTATCACTACTACTATAGTTCTTTATCCTTTTATTGGATTTCATTTCCCTTTACAAAACATGCATGGACCAACAATGTGACTTTGGGAGAGTATTGCTGAGTTGTTGCTGACGTCAGTTTCATACTGTGATATTTTTTTTCTATTTACCAAGAGATGAGTACTTCAATATAACGATGTGCATGTTTTCCCCCCTTCTCCCGCTGCATGCAGGGATTCGGGTTCGTAACTTTCGAGAATAGTGCTGATGCAGACAGGGCCAGGGAGAAATTACACGGCACCGTGGTAGAGGGCCGTAAAATCGAGGTGCATGTCTTCAATAATTCAACTTCTGGTTTATATTTTTATTTCTCTTTTTATGTATTGCCTCACTTATTTCACATTTGGAACCCTGTCTTGTTTGTGGTGTGTGTATTGTGTCTCTGTGTCCTTCACTTTCTTGCACTAAAATGCTGTAAAAGTAACACTTCTATTCTCCCTCCCCCCCATTTTTGGTTGTTTGGGGGTTTTCCTTTCAATTTACCTGTGTGCGAATGTATATGTATTTGATTTCATTTACTTTTTTCCTCCGAGATGTTCATCCTTCTACTCTTTTGATTTTTTTCCTTTGCTTCAGTTTGCGAGACTCTGAAGTCCTGTAATCAGGCCAAAATAAAACTAACGTTGAAAACGTCTAAAAACTGTCCAGTTTAGAAATGTGTCCTGTAATGAATCAAGGGGCCAGCCAGTATCCTGTCTCTCTTGGGAGTCCAGTTTGCCTCCACCTGCGTGTAATAAGTAAGGAATAAAAGATCTTAGAGGTTGGGAGGTAGGGAGGAAAGAATCCAAAACTCATGTGGTTTTTAAATATATTTAATATCCAGAATTTCAGCAATTACTGGATTAAATTCTCCAGCAGAGGGTTGGGTGGCCACCTGTAGCATGCACTAAAACTGAGACTGAGTTGGCCACCTGGTACTCACTGGCCCTTTTCATCACGCAGTGAAGGTTAACTGGCTCCTTTCCCCTTTCCCAGTTTTTAAAAGTATGAAATATAAAAGCCACCATTTTGAGTAAGATGTCTGCATATTTTGCTTTTTTTCCCCCCTCCCTTTCCAATGGTTTAGCATTTAGGGCCCTTCACTTGACTCACTCTTTCCATGGTAACTATACACAATGCTGGCGATGGTGCCCGTTGGCGGTAAGTGAAACCAAAGCACTGGAGAAGAAGCTTTTTAAAAATGTAATTACAAACAAATAAGAAAGAAAAAGTCCATCTGCCATCTCACATTAACACTACAAAATGTGATTTGACTTGTTCCTCTTCCTTTTCCTTTCCCCCTTTTATTTTCAATGCTGTTGAGTAATGCCGCCTGGACTCTGGATGTACATATTGTTTTGTAGCCGTCTGAGCTGTTTGAGTACTGACGTCATGGTGATTTTTTTCCCCTTGCACATCTTACTCAGAGTTACTGAACTCCAGTTTGGCTGGTTTTATTAATGCACTTCCTGCCCCTACTTCCTTTCCTCCTTTTCCTCTTTCCCAGACCTCTGTTTGTAGCTATGACTGTCCCTTCTTTGCCCTTGACAGCTCTCTCTCCTGCCCGTGACAGCCTTCCTGACTTTCTCTCTTCTCTTCCCTTGCGTTTTGTTCTCCTGACCCACTCTCTCTTCCTATCCTCCTCCCTAGTCCTCCCCGCCCCTTCTCTGTTCTGTGCAGCTATTGGTCTCTTTGCTGACTGGTGGTTTCTGATTGGTTCTGGCCATTTTTCCTTTAAGTGCTTGGGTGCTTTCTGCTCTAGCAGCTAGTAGAAGCTCTTGCCCCATTCTAATCCTTGTCTGTGAGAGCCTCGCTCTTCACTTTCTCCCGTCTTTCCAAAATTGATTGTTTTTTTTCTTTCTTTTATTTGTGTGTGTGTGTTTTTTAACTGCATGCTCTCAGTCTCATCATTGTTGTATCCCATTCTTTCTTTTTAAATGTGAAATGTTGGTATGATTTTGTGGGCAAACTAGAGTAAATGAAGTTTCAAGCTCTTTTCCTCACATAGGAAGGTGATCACTATACCAATCTTAAAAAAACACAAAACAGTTTTGGTTCCAACTTCACCTAAAATTGGTGGAGTTTTTGCTAGCAAATTTATTGCTATTCAAATTTAACATAATATAAATCCCCAGAGTGAAATAAAACATATTTTGTATAATTTTTATGTTTTATAATTATTTTAAAAACTGGTCTGTTTCTATGTACCTGACAACATAGTGTATAACCAGGTTCTATGGTAAGACTCTACCCTCCTTGCAAGAACTTGGAAGCTGATTCTGACACTGGACTGACTACAGGATCCTGGCTTCCAAGCCCCATTCATCTTTTCTTTATCAGCACCATCTTTATAATGCCTCTTTACCTTAGCACTGAGAATGTTTTAATTATGCAGTTCTGTAATGAGGGTAGAGAGTACCATAAAACAAAAGAAACATAAAGCTTTATTTTTTTTTCAATTCTTTTTAAGTGCCTGATTCAACAGCCTTCTGAAAACTTTCTTCTTAAATGAGTAGGGCACATAATCTAGAAAATTCAAAATAGTCCTAAAACCTGTCAACATAGGAATTTAAGTTCCTATACTTTTTTTTTCCAAACAGTAAAATTTTATACAAGCATGTAAACAATGATCAGATCCACAGATTTTTTTCTCCTATCTTCCTGTAAATCTGTTTCCTGAACCAATATAGCAAGCCTCTGTTTTATTAATGAACTTCAAAGTTCACATGCAAACAGGGCTCTTTCCAATTTTTTCCGTAATTTCCTCAGTGCAGAGACTTCTCTGTTAAAAGATCTCCAAAGAACTTGCAAATGTACTTTTTCTTTGGAGTCCTAGATGGTAAAGTTGCCCTAGTTTTCCATTTGAAGACCAAGAAACTGTATTTTACTCTTGTTAGCCTCATTTAATGAACACTTTAATTAAAATACTATATATTAATATTTTATATTGCTATATTAATTATTTAAATAAATTATCTCTGAAATTTGCATTGTAAACTGAATACTTTGTTATTGAATAAGCACCTCCATGTTCCCTAATGTGGTCTCCTTCCTCCCTGTCCCCCCTTTCTACTTTGTACCTGTAGGTGAATAATGCTACAGCACGTGTAATGACCAATAAGAAGATGGTCACACCATATGCAAATGGTAAGAGGTTACGAATCATCTTCAGAAAAATGTCACTTACGTCATCTATTCTTGTATAGATATATGAACTTTTCACAAACATCAAAGACTTCTTGATTTCAGTCTTCAATTTTTTTCATGTACATTGTAGTATTTTTTTTACCTGGCAGAGTTAATTTTTATAAATTACCTTTTTGGTTTTTTTAATTATTACAGTCTTAGTCTCAGTAAAATCCATGTTATATAGTGTGAACATGTCATTTGAGATTTCTGCTCAAAACCCTCTTTTAGCTGCTGAAGTTCTTTGTAATATGTTAGGCTTGTTCAAGATCTTACTTATCTGAATATGAGTGGAATAATTCTTGACCTCTTGTTCTCCTTTTAAAGGAATGCTCTAGAGGTAATAGCCACGGGGTATGTGTGTGTGTAAAAATAAAAGTATTTTATATTTCATGGTTATATGTTATGTAGTGAGTTGTATAAATGTTTCTCATTAAGAGGGAATTTTTCTATAAATATTTTATTTAACAAAAACAGAACTTCTGCTTCAGTTGTCAACGTTAATCTAGATTCATGTTGCCTGAGTAAGACAGGATATAATTTTAATCTATAGCACAAGAGTAGTTTTGCACACTGTGTTCCACAGGACCATCTTTGGAGGGGAAAGAAAACTGAATGGACTGGGTCTTGAGGCCCATGGCTCTACTTTGAAGAACCTCATTCACATTGTATATTTTAGAGTTCTGCATGAGATTTTATCTAGAGTAAAAAGAAGAGTTTCTCCCTCTTTTGCTAGAGTATGATAGTATGTGCTGGTAATGTCTTAAGTCAAGAAGAAGTGTATTAGTTGGCCTTCAATAAATATGTGTAGCTCAGCTTTTCAAATAGAGTATAGTATACCTTGCATTTATTAGCATAACTTGCATTTTCCTTAGACATTTTACTAGTGGTATATCTTGGGATACCGTCACCTTCCAAGTTACATTTTGTTTTCTTCTTTTCACTGCTTCACAAAAACAAGTTTTTGCAATTTTGATTTTTTAAAAATCAAACTTAAACAAAATAAGGAGAGACAAAGTATGTCGGATTCCCTTTAGATCCAGTGGGACAGACAGAGCTACTGACGAATTGAGAAGACAGGAACTCTCCTGTTAATCTGTCTCTCCATTTTACTCTGTGACAGTGGGCCAGTTTCCCAACCCATTTCTGTTTTCACCACTATCAAGTGGCAGCCAGAATTTTAGCACCACCAGGCTCTTCTTTAGAAGTCATCAAAATCCAGCCCTCTTAGCTTATTCTTCAGGAAGTAAAGCCCAGGGAAATATAATATTGATACTTGCTCATTGTCCCAGAAGTGGTGTCTGTCTTATCACTCTTTTTCAGTTTTGTGAAAATCAAGTGACATAAACGCCCGTAAAAATACATTGTAAAGTGTACAAAACTAAACATATTCAAGCTTTTGTTGACAGTATTCCATTATTATCATGTGCATCCATTGTACGCATTTAAAGGGAGTGCTTAAGTAGTAGTGCCACTGATAGAAAAGGAAAAGTTCACTTTTTAATATTATTCTAAATCACTACTCAAGCCTACTGGAGGCAGACTTTAGAAACCTTCAGCTGCTGTGTTAGAGATTCTGCGAAGAGCACGCTAGGTGCTTTCTGGTGAATTCTCAGCATGTTCTTACTGGCTTTGAGTCTCCTGACTTGTCTAACAATGCAGAACATTGGTGCTTTTACAACTCCAGTAGGATTTGAAGACAAATTTTGAAATTTTCATGCAGAATAGTGAAGAGGCATGTCTATAAGCACATGAAATAATGAATGGGGGATTGGAATGATTCCAAATGAATGGGTTTTCTCTTGAGTAATGTCTTTGCTTATAGTCATTTAAATCTGGTGATTGGCCTTTTCATCTTTCCAGTCACATATTTATAGAGTAGCAGTGACACAATGTTACAATGTTATAAAAACCAAAGGGCCAATTTTTCAGAAAAATAAAATGGCTTTATTTATTTATAAAAATTTTATAAATGTTATAAAATGATAAAATTCAAGAAATACTTATTAAGCTTTTTCATGTAGAATGCTACTCTATCAGTGGGCAATAGAACATTTCTCTCTTTTTTTTTTTTTTACCACTTACCATATTCCTATAAATATAAAAAAGGAAATGTAGAAATTAAAGTGACATCAAACCTAATGTTGTTTAGAAATACTTAAAATATTTACACTAATGTTCTGTAGTGGTCTTATATTCTTTAGCTTAAAAGTCTGATTAATGTACATATGCTTCTTATAAATTAAAATCTCAGAAGACATGCACCAAAGTTAGGAACATACCTTGAATTTTATCATTGCATGTCTCTCCTTTGTGACTTAGTTAAACTCCAGTGAAATCCCAATGGGAAATCCCAATGAAAGAAAATTTCCGTTTACCCAGAATACCATTAGCATGCTATAAATAAATGAACAGGGAGTTCAGAGGTCCAGGTCAGATTTGAACTCAGTCAAAGGATACTGTTTTATAATAAAACAGCTAGAGTAGTAAACAATGTCAAGATGATATATAAGACAGTGCATCACAGTGGGATACCAAATTCCATATATTGTGCCTTTTTCCCTTCTTCTAAACAAGGACTAGGTCATTTAGCAGTTCTGTGAGAGACAGTATACAAAACCCCCAGGATTTATTTGTATTTCTTTTTCCTTCTCTCATTCCCTCTCCATCTTCCTTCCTTCCTCCCTTCCAATTTTTTTCTCACCTCCTCTTTCCCCTACCACCTCTCCCTCTGCCAAATCTTCATTATCCTTTCACTGTGCTAGTCCTGCTTAAAGAGGGTCAGGTCCAAAAATACCATCACCCTCTCATGTAAACCCCCACCGGCATCCTAAAAAGAAGATGGTACCAGGCAAGAATGAATCCAGAGCATCTGAAGCCCTCCTTTACCTTCTGTCTGTTCCTCATGTAGTCATAAACATTTGCTCACTGTCCTCTCTTCCATTTCAGGTTGGAAATTAAGCCCAGTAGTTGGAGCTGTATATGGCCCTGAGTTGTATGCAGGTAGTATTTAAGCTAATTTTTCCATTTGTGCTATTTACATATATTTATATTTATATTTATATATATATATATATATATATATATATAAATCTATTGTTTTTCACTTTCCTACTCCTTAGTAATCTTTTTGCACCTTTTCATTTCCTAAATACACTTAGCATCCAGCTTCCAAGCAGATGTGTCCCTAGGCAACGACGCAGCCGTGCCCCTGTCAGGAAGAGGGGGCATCAACACTTACATTCCTTTAATCAGTAAGTAGCCTATGTTGACCTGGCTTGGAGTTTGAGAGTTTGACTGTTGTGAGTAAACAGTGAGGTACTGGTCCTTTTGTCCCCCCAAATACACGTAACTGAAAAGGAGGCATTCATGAGAGAGTTAAATACTATCATTAATGCCCTGTCCTATGCTAGAATCTTACTAGCCTGTGCTAGAATCTTTTTGATCAAATGTTAAGATGGCCACAAAGCACAAATAGTCGGAAAAGGTAGAAGAGGATGAGGACACATAAAGAAAATTTTAGTTCTGCACTTTGTAATGAAGCAAACAAAGAAGGGATTATTGGTGGAACGTGTTGTACATGCTATCTGCAAGTCAGCTCTGGGCTTGAATAGAATACCACTCAAATGCCGCTCCAGTTTTATTGATTATTCTCAGCTCTGTTGGTATCTCTAAAGTCATTTTGACCTGAGCTATTTAGCTCCAGCAAGAGATATAATTAAACAGAGTTCAGTGGATATGGAATCAATGTCCCCGCATGCTTTCCAGAGGATAGCACACTTAAAACAGGCCCTTAGAGAATGTCTGCCTCTTGAAAGCACACAAGGCTGCAGGGGAGAGGCAGTTTCCTTCTCACCTCTCATTTCTGGATTGAAACATGTTAGATAAAGAGAAAGGTGGACTCATGACGTGTCTGAGACTATTTAGTGTGCCTTGGAATGTGGCAGCATGTCAAAGCACAAAAGGATATTCTTATGAAAAATAATTATTTAAATTGATGTAATAACATCTGAAATAAGATTAATAATCAGTCAGTGAAAGAGTTTATATCAAACAACTTAAACTGGCTGTAGAAATGAAAAGTCTTGTCTGCATTATGGCAGCAGTTCTCGAGTTTCTTGACCTATTTCTCATCAGCTTGCATTGTAAGGCCAAAATTGGGAAGGAACAAAGAAACTCATGATTTGTGATAAGTGAGGCATGGTGTCAATGAGTTATGGCATATCGTATATTTCCATTTCATTTTGGGAAAAGTTGTAATGTGGGGGTATCTTTTCATCTTTCCTGTAATTGTTGTATAGCAGGTTGTGATGTTATACGTGCTGCTGAATGCAAGTTGACATTTCTGTCATATTTTGGGTCTCCCTTTAGTTCCTGGCTTCCCTTACCCAACTGCAGCCACCACGGCGGCCGCTTTCAGAGGAGCCCACCTGAGGGGCAGAGGGCGGACGGTATATGGCGCAGTCCGAGCGGTACCTCCAGCAGCCATTCCCGCCTATCCAGGGTAAGCAGTAGATTCCCAAATAAGCAACTGGATAAAACCAGAATACCATGGCCCTCTTATAACTTCTAGGATGTTGCCGTGCCACATAGTAGAGATTCTTTGAATATTTGCAAATTAACAGATTAGATGACAAGAACCATACCATTGTCAGAATGTAACAGAATATCAATGCATTATATAAATCTTCATCTTGGCCACCTTAAGCCCTCACAGTAGTGGCTTAAGACGGTAGCCAGAACTGTCTTGTGTTCACTAGCAGTGTGTTGGCATGGAGTTCACTCAGCATCGCACGAATTTGGATTAACACTCCTGCAGAAAACCAAACTAGGAGCTCAAGATTGTAGCGCAAGACTGCGTCTGCTGGGCTCACCCCTCCCCACCACCCTTGCTGGGCTGAGGCTCTCACATGTGCCCTCCCTTGTGGTTTCACTGCCTGGTGGTGAGCAGCAGAGCTAGTTACCCACAATGGATTTGCTTTCTTTGTAGGAGACGGATTAAAAGAGGTTAATTCAAAGATGAACCAAGTCCAATTGAATCAAGGGAGAAAGGGAGAAGTAGGAAGAATTAAACCACAGTTGGCTTCTGAATGATGGTAAACAACTAACGGAGCTGAGCATCCTTCACCCTTTGATTTTTGTACGGAGGGTGTCTCATGCAGTGGAATGATTCCATAGCAACAAATAAATCCTTTGTTACTGAATATGGGGGAGAAGGAGTGAAGATGGCAGGTTTTGATTTCCGTTGTTTCTCAAGGCCAGCCTACAATGTATATTTTTATATAAAAAGTGGACTTTTATAAGTTAGTTGTATCAGGACTTTCTTCAAAGTTGTGACGTTTGTGTTCCTCTTCTTTTTTCTGCCTGTGACAGGTTTTTTTCGCATATACTTACTGAAGAATAAACAGTGGCAGAGCAGCCTGTTCATTGCTACTTAGTAAAAATGTAAAGGGAAAGAGCCTCCTTTGTAGGTCCTTTTCTGACAGCAAAATTGACTGTGAGGTGTACTAATTTAGTAGTTAGTCATAGACCAAAGGGACATGCCATTCAGGGTCCTCAATTACACAGAATTAAAACATTTTTATCAGACAAGACAAATATGGGTGTTGAAATTGGCAGGCTCCAGAAGCCACTAGAAGGGGAACTACTTTAGAAATAAACCTTTGTTTGCAGTCTATAGATGTTTAAATCCCATGCATTCCATCATCTCCATCTTCTGCCATTACTTACTTTTAATTTTATCCTTTTTTCCCTCTCAACTTGACCTTTGACCTTCAACCTCTGACATCTCCTTTTAAAGAAGTGACTAAAGATACAATATTGTTTCATCAAGAAATATTCAAGTAAAACGTAAAACTGAGCCTTGGATGTTCTACACACTAGGAAAATTGTTTACAAAGCGTCTTCCATTTCAGTCCAAAAGATCGTACTGTCCTGTTTGCAAAGAGATACTGCTTACCAGAAACATGGGATTGTATTTTGTAATATTCCTGAGTTACTTTATCAAGTGGTTGAATTCGTTCCTATTCAATATAGGTCATTTCAGTATATTGGCCAAACTTGAAAACCCATTCTCTACCAAGTCTGTGTCAGGTATATATTTGCTCAAAGATACTTTACCTTTATGTCTAATTACATCAATTTCTGTGCATTACATTGAACACTAATTTCCCATGTTTTATTTTTTATTAACTAAACCACCTGTTTACATGGAAGATGGCAAGGAATAAGTCCAGTATTTTATGGGGAATGGCCTAAAATTGCTTTTTAGCTTAGTGAACTAATTTCATCATTAATCATTGTGTTCTAGCCTCCTCGTGGCATTTGATATAGGGAATATTGGAATTCTTCTAGATTTAGGTGAATATTCCCAATGAGTGATACAGTTTAGCATAAAACTTACTCATGTTTTTAATGCCACCACTCTTCTCTATAGAAGAAATATTTTCGAACTTTGCCTATTTCCCCATACTAAAATAGTTGAAGGTTAATTAGTCACCACTTGGCATCAATGCTTTGGCATTTTATCAGCCTTCTCATTATAAACAAGTCTCTTTTTTACTAAAATGCAGTTGAGAGGCAGATTATTTTCTAACCTCAGATTTTAGCTGCAGTTGGAGACTGAAAATGGACAGAATTTATCTAAATGGCCTCAGAGGTGAATTTGATTTGCCTCTTGTGTACTAATACAAAGGCACAGAATAATTGGGGCATCACAAAGTGTGATCGTACTATCCTATAAATACAGCAGAACCTCACTGGAAGTTGAGTTCAGAAACTTTATAGCTACCTGTAAAAAATAAATTATTTTCATATTCATACTAAAACTATGACTTGATAACCTCACTTGCTAGCTTGTTTATTATAGCAGAGAAGGTAGTAGTGAAAATTTCCAGCTTGTTTAGTTGAATAAATGATAAACAGATCTTTTAATTTTAAATAACCAAATCTTGATTTAGTGAAAAGACTCTTATCTTTTTTTCTCTACTGCTATTCTGTCTTTTGGTCCCAAAATAAAGTTTTGGGGAAATTATACGCACAAAATAGCTCAAAAGGCTTGAAGTCTATATCTTGATTATAATAGTTTAGTGTCACTTAGGATTAAAAACAGAATGGTGTATTTTTTTTGTTGTTCAATACAAATTTATTTTCTAAACAGGAAAATAGATCTTTTTATTCCTAATCAAGCTACCTTCTCGATTTTATTCATTTAAATAAAACAAGTCATGCCCAGAACCTCAGTTATCAACTGTATTTTTCAGAATTCCATGAATATTCTTATGGTCAAAAAAGAACCCTTAAAGTCTTCCAGTTACTCCTCCCACTCTGGATTATATTGTTACTATCTGGGATCCCCACTGCACCTTTCAATTCTTGGACCTTGGACCAATCACCTTAACCTTTAGCTCATTATCTCTGCTTGTGAAAGCAATGCATTGTGGGTATTTTTGGTTGTGTTTTTTTTTTAATTACATTTCTCTGTTTACTTTGGTCAGAATTGATTGACTTGTTTTTCTGAGGTGTTGCATTGGTTCTTAAAATGCTGAATAATAATACTTTGCATGCTTGTGTGATCAGCCAAATCTTATCGCATGTCTAATGTGCAGGGTAAAAAGCAGGTGATGTATGGATATCAGAAAAGAATTTCTACGTTTCTCTGAAACTGATAACAAAATACTAAACATAATGTTGAAGCATACTTTGCATACAGGTCCTGCCCTAGTGGGATTCTTTGGGGGTTTTTTGTTTTTGTTTTTTCTTTTTTTCATATTTAACCCCTCTCTGCACAAACCCTGCCCCCACCCCCACATACACACACCCCTTTTGAAAAGAAAAACGTCCTCTTAGGACAAGCTCATTTTTTTTAATACTCTCAATATGAAAGGTTGGTGTTTCCAATCCAGCAGGTTCTCCATAGCTATACTTGGCCCTCTGGGGATGCTCTTTATTGCTCTCATCCCACTCTAGTTACTAGATTGGCAGGCGTTTTCTTCTAGGGTTGCAGCCCTCCCCTGCCTTGCCTGTCTCAGAGCCGCCCCAACCTCTCCAGCCCAGGGTCCGTATTCATACATCACCTGCCCGTGTAGAGCGCATGTGCATGCTGCCGTCCTCAATAACCGGAATGTGTTTCTGTTCTTTTGTTTTTTTGTTTTTGTTTTTGTGTGGATTTTCTGCAGTGTGGTTTACCAGGACGGATTTTACGGTGCTGACCTCTATGTAAGTACACACACCGGGGCCTTCTCGTCCCCATCCCCTGACAAGCCAGCCTTTTTTTTTCTGTTTCTTTGGTTTGGTTTTTTTTTTTTTTTAATATAGTTTATTTAATTTTTATTTTATTTTTCCTTGTGGATATATATATATTTATATATTTAAGAATGCAAGCATGCTTCTCTGCCACTGCGCTTGCCCCTGGGTGCAAAAACTAAGCCTTTGGGTTTCCTGGTCATTGCTAGAATCAGTCTACTGGACATATTCTTTTCCCTTCCCTATGCCCACAGATATTCTGTGTTTCACGAATATACTTGAGAGATGATCAGCAGGTTTAAAGTCTTTTCTTCCTGTCGTCTCATGTGCATACATAAATAACAGGACCAGCGTAGCCTGAAACCAGCTCTTTCCCTTTTCTGCTTTTCTTTTCATTTCACATCCCTCTTTAGATCATTAGGGCTTTGATTTCTGTAGATGGCAAGAAGCTTCCTGAAATGTGTGTTTTCCTGTTTCACATGCTTTGAGAGAGCACTGTCTTGTGAGAGTGAGGTGTGAGGAATTGATGCCAGTGGAGAGTGGGTAGGAATGAGAGGAAACCAAATACTCAGTGCAGAAGGCTTTTCTGTATCAGAAGGTCCATAGCCAGTGGGGCCCTTTCTTTAAGAGCCATCTAGAAGGAGACAGATGGCATCGTTAGCAACCTACACTCTTCTACAAACGTTTGACTCATACAAGATTTGTTGATTTGACCAGCCATGGTAACACCTTTATTACTCTCCAGTATTTAAACTGTCTAGCTATAGCTTGAGTCTTATGACTGGTGGTCACATGTTATTTAAAATATGGACAAAATGATCTAACCTGACAAAAGAGTCAAGTTTTTGAGTTTTGCAAGTCTTTTATTAGGACCTCTCTCCAAAAATCTCTTTCTGAATGCATGCTTAGTCTAACTACCCACATTGTTAAGAAATCATTTCCTGAGAAATACTTGTCAGCATGAAATGATTCTTTGGGCACAGTGTAGAATTGTCTGGAAATGATTTCTCTACCCTAATTTCTCCAAAGTCAATAAGGATACCTTTTTAATGAACTGTTTGAACAGTCTGCCAGAGATTCCCAGCAATCTTAAAACATTAATGCCCTTTCAGAATGCATGTGGAGTATGCATTCTGTATTGCTGAAAGTAGACAGGAGAGAGCAGTTCTCTGAGATAAAGTGGGGGGGTGTACACACCTGGCCCGTTTAGAGCAGACCTTCAGAGTAGACTTGAACACATGCTTGAAGGAACCTTAGCCATGATTTGGTCCAGCCTCCTCACTTTGTGGATATGTTTCTTAGATTGTGACACCCACATTACCGAAATTGTTTGTTTATCCAAGCATAAAACCCAAATAATCAATATTTCATTACCTCTCATAGTAATTTAGTTAAAATCCACATCTTTCCTCTAATGGTCTTCAAGAAGTAAATGAAAGATCTCTTTTTCTTATGCTCACGGTGAAACTTGAGGATTAGGAAACTATTAATATATCCTACTTTTACACCAGAGTGTACTTTTCTAAATACATGTATATACATAAGCTCTTATAAGCATGTACATCCTCCCATATACATTAGTCTCCATAGTCTCATGAAGCTCACCTTTATGTTATTTAAGTTTTCTTGAAATCTGGTCTATTCGAGTACACTTCCTCTTGGATTGGAGTTTGTTTTTTCTCTAATATCTTATTTGGGGATTTCTTAAGTGTAATGTACTTCTAGCTTATTAAGATTTGCCTCCTTCCACCTTGTTAAGTCGTCCAACCGAGTATTTGTTAACAGTTCTCTCACTTCCTTAGTTTACAATATGTGACTTTATTAAGAGAGAAATGATTTTTCTGCACTTAAGAAAATACTCTTGTTTTTTTTTTTTTAATCTATGAATTGAACAACCTTATCAAGCTGAACAGAAGTAATTCAGCAACCTTGCCAAAACATTTTTTTGATCTGTGGCCCCTAGTTGATGAAAAGACTGAATACTAATGATATTTTTATTTCTTAGTTATCTTAAGCCAGTTAGTTACTTAGAGGAAAGAAGAAAAAGTTGGTTACTAGTGCTGAAATGATACCCAAACCCACAAATGGAAAACCGGAAAACATGAGGTGGGAACTGTTGAGTGAGGCTTAGAGTTAACTTTGAGTACAGCTTTTACAACTGCACATTCCCCACCCCATGTGTGAGGTGGCAAAGGAGGCTTCTTTAAAAAAACACACAAAGAGCAACAATAAAAACCCCTATCATTTTATGTTGAATTTGTTTCTGCTTCTCTCTGTACATTTTCCCTTCTGTGAAAATCTATTAATGTATGTTTAGTTCTTATCTCAGAAAGGAAGATCAGAGATAGAGAGGTTGGTTTATCTAGTCTAAAAAGTGCCCTGAACCTGAACTTGAGGAGACAACATGAGGGAAAAAGAGTTTAAATTGCTGGCTTTTATTTAAGCTACATTAATTTAGGCTATTAACTGTGAAGGTATTTTTTGTAGGTTTTTTTGGTTTTGTTTTGTTTGTAATCTCTCCCTGTCCTCTTCTTAGGCCATAACCCCTGCTGGCCACTTTCTTCCTCCCCGTGTCTTTCATGGCACATTCCTCTCTGGAGAACTGATCTAGCAATCGTGCCCATGACTTGTAAAGAGACTCCCCACGCTAAGATTTGGGAGTGTCACAGGTAGATTATGTGTCTGCCTGCCCCCTCTTTTTCTGATCAGTAGGAAAGACACCGTTCACCCTAATTCACTTTTTTAATGGGATAACAACTGCTCCTAATTCTCACCCTGTGAAAAGCATGCTTGCATCCAAAGGAAAGAAAAGGCTGGTGGGCCCCTTCGCGGGCTTTTTTGTATGATTGTTTTCCTTCCACAGCTGTGTTTTTTGAACTGCTCTTCCTGTGTTCTGTTATAGAATAGTCTTACAGGAACCAATCATTAGCGCTAAAATACCTCAGGTAGGAGTGCCAGTGTGACCTGCCAATCAATCAGATTGTGGATTGCAGTGAAAAAATTGAATTATACTAACCATTCCAGCTCCACGTTAGAGATGGGAACAGAGGCTTTTTTGGACAATCAAGACTTGTGAGCGTGTGATCTAAGGCCTGCTACCTCAGCAGTGCACCCAGTCAAGCTCCTTACATGAGGGCACCTCCTCCAAAATTCCGTGCTCCCGCCCCATTGCCACACGTCCGCCCCAGGTGTGTTACACGCACTGTGCCATCACTGCCACCTCTTTCAGTTTGTCAATCACATTTATCCATGGTGTGAAACTGGTCTTTTATATTTTGAAGAGCTTAGCCATTTGGGATATCTTCTTACTTCTGTGAAAGAAATGAGAAAAGAGAGAAAGTAGAATCCGTCTAGACAGGATTTCTGAATCCCAAATTGGCCCCTGTTGTGAAGTCATTGTAGTAGTTGGGCTGTGCTGCTATGTAAGTTTGAAGTTGTCCTAAAAATCTAGGTATACTAGAACTCTAAAATGGAAGCATATGTTTCCCAAGCCCTCTCTCCTTTTCACTTTAAAACCAGATTAGTGAGGGCAGTGGATTACAATGCCCTGTTCGATTTGCTGGTAGCTAGGTGCTCAGCAAAAGGGGAAGCAGCAGGTAACTTGTCACAATTCAGTTAGTCTATTGATGTGGCCACCCAGCAAGCTTCTGGAGGTGAAACGATTATAGAGAAGCAGAAGAAAAGTGTTTGAAAGGCTTAGTCAGTTGAAGATCATCTTTTATCTATCATAAAAGTAGTAAGTGGAAGATACCAAATCGGTCATAAAGATTCCTTTCCTTAACCCCAAGTTTAATAATAATAGAAATTTAAAATATTTTCCTTAAAAATTTTTCATTACTCTTCCAAGTAGATAAGGTCTCCCAGTCAAAAGCAGTAACGATATTATCATTATTACAAGTTTTGTATTCACATCTGTATTACTCACGTTTAATCCAGTGTGCCATATTGCCACCAAAGAATCTTTGTTCTCCTAAAGAGCCCCTCCTCATACAAGTTCAGTCCAGAGCCGTGGATCTCAGCGGAGGAAGTGAGGGAAAGGAAGGAGTTAGAATCATGTAAAGACAGTGATCCCCAGAGGCACAGCCTTAAGCCCAAGCCAGTTGGACTAGATCTCTGCTCTGCTATAGTAATTCAAAGCATCACACTTGCCATTCTCCCCACCTGCCTGCCCACCTCCACCCCCACTCCCTTTGCTTTTTTACATCCCTTTATGTATGTAAATCCATACACCACATGCAGGGAACAAGCTTTCATTCGTCTGCTGGTCTTGAAATATACATTCTTCTCCTCAGTGTCACATAATGTCATTGTCTTCCAGGTAGAAAGAAGGTGTCTTGACATCACATGCTCACCAAAGTCCTGTTTTAATGTAAATCCTAAAACAAAAATGTAGTAATATACTTAATGGCCAGGTTAAAATCAAGACAAGGGAAGGTTAAATGGAGACAGAGAAAGGCCATGTGTAAGAGGAGAGGTTCTGTAGAACCCTTCCACTCTGTTCTAATTAAAACACAGCTCAGGCCTGTGCAGAGGAGTCACGTGGTCGGCGTGGCAGCACTCTAAAGTTCACTAGACAACAAAATTGGTTCAGAGCGGAGTCCCTAGGTGACACTGAGCAGTGGAAAAGTGAGAGTTTAACAACAACAACAAAAGGATCTTAAAGGTAACAGCATTTTCATTTGAAAAAACTAGAAGTTGAAGGCAGGGATGTGTTACAGAAATGTGAAAAGATAGAATGCTTAAACACAGGAAATATTTTAGAACACTGGATCAGTAGGTCTGGGTGTTGACAGAGGGCAGGCATACAAGTGAGCACTGCGGGTCAGAAGTGAATCAGGAAGATTGACTAGGGAAGTGGTATAGCATTGGGCTGCCCCAGTTGGGAGCATTAGGAGTCATTCAGAATGAATTACAAAGGAATGAGAAAGTAATTGTTTGTAAGGGGCGTGTGGAATATTTGGACCAGGCTTAGCCATGCCAGATTTATCCAGCTGTCAGTTTCCAAAAAGCTGTCTGTGTCTGCCCTCCGACATTAGGGTGTGCTGTGGCCATGCTAATCCCCATTTTTTGTTTTATTTCAAATCACACACAGATAGAATCTGCAAACTGCTTCAGATCAAACAGGTCTGATTGTGTGTAAATACATATGTCCTTTTTAATTTTTATTATTAATGGTTGCTTCAGTTTTGCATTGGTGCATGGTTCAAAGCAATACACATCAGCTATCTCATGACTTCATATCTCCAAATGAATTATTTCTCCTCTTTTTTTGTTTGTTTGTTTGTGCAGTCAGCTGAAGAAATGTTAACATCTCACTCTAAATCTCTCAGTGGAGTCTCTGTTCCCTTCTCTGATATAACAGATGGGTTACTGCTTGTTATAATTATTAACATCGTGGTGTGGGCCAGGGCTCGGGCGGGCCAGATTGGCTCTTTCTCTGGGCTGGGAGGGCCAGTCGTTAGGGTCTGGAATGTTAACTCGAGTGGTGACTGACTGTTTCCGTAATACCAGGTCGTTGTGGCTGCACGCTCTAGTAATTGAGGCTGTGTACTTCACCGAGCTTGTGGTAGAGCCTAGGGCGAACCGCTGTCCCAAGAGAATGCTGGGATAGATAGAGTTAGCCAATCCGAGTCTGAACGTGGTGATTTTGCTGGTCGTTCTAGCTCCAGATGTTGGCATGCTTAGTTTTTAATGTGATTAATAAATGTGGCGCCATACCCCTTCCCCACGCCTGAACCCTGTCTCTCCTACCCCTTCCCCCACCCTTGTTCTTTTTGAAAAACCTAAGAAACAGCAATGAAGCCCTTGGTGTTTCAAACTGCACTTTGTTCTCATGTTCCATAAACAACTTCAGATTTGCTCATAGAAGTGAAAGTTGAGAAAATGGTTTCTCCGCCTGGATGCTTTATGCCTTCCAGCATCCAAACTGGAAATAAATATACCTGAATGTTCACTGGCTTATATTATGGTGAGACACATTGTTGAATAACCAATTGAAAGCACCATCAGAAATACTTTGGACTAAGAATACATCTAAGAGGAGTAAATCCGTGACATGTAATTTAGCTTGTGTGATGTGGGGGTAGTCATGGATGAAATTAACAAGTTAATTAGGATATTACTTCCTGTCCTAAAAGTAGATCCCTCCTCCTAAAAAAGCCTGTCTATAGCACCATTATCCTAAAGTAGTTAGGAGACATGTGGAAATATTATCTGCTTTTTAAAAAAAAAAAAACAAATTGATGTAGCTTCTTAAAATTCTCTTGACATTCTTCTTGAGCCTTTTGTTACCAATAAAATACTTGCATCTCTGTCCTGCTCCTGATTTTGAATGGCAAAAGGCCCTCATCAAGCTCAGGCTCCGGAGTCAAGAGTTCACTTTGAGCAAAAGGAAAGGACTGGAGGTAGATTATCTGCATTCCCTTCTGGTTTGGAAGGAGCCTTCTTTCCCACAGCCTGATCCATTTAAAATTGACTTGATCAACAGTAACATTACCGCTTTGGGGGAGAATGGGTGCATGTATATATGTATGGCTGAATCCCTTCGCTGTTCACCTGAAACTGTCACAAATTGCTAATTGGCTATACCCCGATACAAAATAAAAAGTTCAAAAAAAATAAAACAATAGCATTGCCCCCAAGCCACTGAGGTTCCCCTGGTTTCTTGCAGGCTGAGGAAACCAAGAGGAAATGTCTATCAGTAACCTCATTCAGAACCTCTTTTCTTCCAGAATTAGTGCACTGCCGCTCAAATTTAATGATTGAATACAATCCCCAGTATATCTGACATACCAGGACTTACTGAGAATCTAGTTAGTATTTTTATGGGAACGTATACCTCTGCGCCATGGCATAGAACTTAAGTTTTTAGTTGTTTTACCCAGGTAGTGTACATTGGGCTTTAATTGCTTTTATTACCTTGACTTTTTCCATTTTTAGAGATTATTTTGGATTTTGAAGATCTGCTGAAGGGACAGACTTCCTGATGTCTTGTATGCCACATCACCCTCACTTACAAAGAGGTTTTCCTGAACATGGCCCTGCTTTAGACTTCACACAAGCAAACTTTAATTTTAAATACGTGGAACCATTTATAATGATACAGGAAAAGTGAACCTTCAAGATTCATACAAAGCTTAAAATCTCAACTACAATGATTAACATCTTGTTTTGTTTAACAGTTGGTTTTACTGTTTCATTTCTTCTTTAGAAGTTTTTTTTAAAAAGTGAAGGAAGGAGATACTTTAGTTTATAAATAATGTAGATACTTAGGCGTGTATGTATGACAGGGTGTATGTTGCAGCTTGGATATACGGCTCTACCCAAATCAGTCTGCCCTGCCTGTCCTGGTAGACCTGGCTAGAACTCAGAGGAAGCTTGTGGATCACATCTAGCCCCTGAGGGTTCTCCTGCCATGGCCCCATCCCATTACCAGTGTTGGTAATATTAATGAGAATTTTCTTATTTATATGAATATCTATGGAAAGATCTATAATTGAAACAATGTTCAAATCATTCACTTAAACAAGGAAGGAATAATACAAAACCACTGAAAACTAATCAGGGATTTTTTTTTTTTTTTAATGTACATTTGCAGCTACTTCTGATGAATTTGAGGAGCATAAATTTAAAGAGCAGGAGTATACTTTACCCCGCAGTACAGTGTCTTCAGTTAGAGAAAGGATAAATTACGTAAGAAAGAAGCAAAAAGCTATAAGAAGAAATTACAGGTATTTCCAGAAGAAGATTTGGACAGAAATAAAAGTAGCAAGCTAGAAGCTACCTAGTAAGGTGGTTAAGAAGACCAGAGGTCCCATTAGAAAATGCTTGTTTTCAATCCTAAGAAACGATATAGAAAAATTCAAATTTTTTTTTGTAGACTTAGCAAAAATTGAACATTTGAAGAGATCGAAAGTAGAAAGCACAGGGCAGAAAGCTTCAGATGTCCATGAGAAACGGACATACTAATCTACGGAAATGAAACGGGCTGTGGTTCACTGCTGAGAAGCCCTCCAAGTGGACATAGTTATATTTTGCTATATCTGATGGAGCTAAGACAATAATATAAGTATACAACTGAATTAGGTTTAGGGAAAATAGATGAATTCTAAAAAGGTAAAGAAAAAGAAGGAAAATAGGGCTCGCCACTTTTTCCAGTAGCCTGTCTCATGTGCCATTTGTTGTGATTATCTTTGAAATACTTTGTGAAGAAATACACGTGCTTCCCCCTGGCAGTAAAAACCTTTTGAGTATTCGATTCATATAAACGGAGGTAAAATAGCAGGACAGGGAAATTGGAAGCTCTTTGGGACTAAGAGGATATTTGAACCCATGGAAGAAAAGCTCCAGAGCCTGTTGTGAGCTTGGGACATAAGGATCCCCAAAGCTTTTAGGAAAGAAAAGCAAATGTGGTTAAATGCTTGGGGGAGGTGGGAAGGGCTTCCTAATCTATTTGAACCTAGCCCAAGGAGCCCCCAGCCCTTTGTAATCTGATGTGCCTGAGTCTGAAATATAGACTGAAGTTAGCATACTTTTTCTGTAGGGGGCCAAGTGGTAAAGCCTTTCGTCTTCATTGGCCATGCGGTCTGTGTTACAGCTAGTTTCAGAAACAGGTGGCAGACCACACTGGCCCACGTATGGAGGTTTGCCAACCCCTGGTCTGCACTGGTTCTTCCTTCTGAATGTCATTTGGTTGTCCTAGCCTCTTGGCAAACACACGAGGCCACGTGGAGCAGAGCGCTTGTATGGGCCCTTTCTCTATAAACTGCTGTCTTTTAGCAGTAGATCAGGTTGAGTATACGTCAGAGAATCTGAAGATAGCACATATAAACTTACATGTTTTAATTCTAAAGGTTCCATTTCCTGTCAGATAAAGTTCTCCCAACTTGCTGTAAATATTTTCCTTGCTGAAAGTTCCAACAAAGATAGATCCAAAATCATATATCTTCATTTAGGGGCAAGAGGGATAAATTAGGAGCTTGGGATTAAAACATACACACTATTATATATAAAAATAGATAACCAGCAAGGTCCTAGTGTATAGCACAGAGAACTCTACTTAATATCTTGTAATAACCTATAATAGGGAGGAATCCTAAAAAGAATAGATACTTAGATATATAACTGAATTATGTTATACCTGAAACTAACACCACATTGTACATCAACTATATTTTAATTTTAAAATATTTTTAATCATATTTTCACTTCTTAAATTTGAGAACAGGTACCCCAGTGTAGTTTACTTATGTTACTACTACAAATTGCAAAACAAATCCCGGTCTTGGGCGGAGCTTAATTTTGCACTGAGGAGCAACATGCAGACTGATGCAGTTTGAAACACTCTCTCCCCACGTGTGTGTCTGTGTCCATGTCTGTCTCTGCGTCCCGTCTGTCTGCGTGTGGGCGGGTGTGTGTTCACCTGTCCCCCGGGGGGAGAGGTGTCTGTAAAGTGAGTTCTCTTCTCTCCTGTAGGGTGGGTACGCAGCCTACAGATATGCACAGCCCGCCACTGCGACCGCAGCCACCGCCGCTGCCGCCGCTGCAGCCGCTTACAGCGACGGGTAGGTGCTGAGGGAGGGCGAGCCCCGCTGCCTTGCGCCACCCCCTTCCCTGCCCGCACCCTTTCCAGAAGGGCACTTGGGCCACAGGGCTGCTGCTGAGCTGAGTTTTCTGCAGGCCTTCTCCCCAGACCCTGCCCCACCAGAAACCCACCAGCTCAGACCCTTCCCTCCCTCTTGTTCTTAGGCCCTTCTGGCTCTGACCCCGGTTTCCCGCTCCCTCATCACCAACGCCCTTCTTTTCCGTTTTATAGACCTACTTCAGAGATTTTCAGTTCCTGCCTTTAGGAGCAGACAGAGATTTTTTTTCCATTCTGCTAGTTTCCTAATAGCATTCCAAGACCAGGTTCCTCACAAATCCTTAGACAGTCAAACACACTTTTAAGTTTTTGTGTTTTTTGTTTGATTACTGTCTTTTCTTTATCCCTGATTGGATTTCTTTTTGCAGTTATGGCAGGGTGTACACCGCCGACCCCTACCATGCCCTTGCCCCTGCCGCTAGTTACGGAGTTGGCGCTGTGGTAAGTAGATGTGCCATTTTTTATTCTTTAAACATTTTACTTCTGACTTTTACCTACAGATTATAGAAGATCTAGGGAGGTAATAAATTCAGCCCTGTTTCCATTGCCAAAGTATTAAATCCAGTAGGACTACCTGTAAATTTCACGTGGCTCCTTTGTGTGCTCATGTGAGCTCCCTGCCTGGGTAAAGACAGCAGAAATGAGACTGCTGTTTTATGTTGCCTCAGATGTTAGATGCATGCCTGAGCAGGGTTTTACTAATAGGTGTTAGCTAAGACTTGGGGACATAGGACTCTAGTTTTCAGAAAACTTTACCTGTTTCAAATGCAGATGCCAAAAGATGTCCCTATTCTTAAGCCTTCAAGTAGATAGTAATAGAAATCACCAAGCAGTTGCCTTCCAAAGATATTTTATTAGTAACATTTGTGGCAAAATACAATATTTTCTTAGAAGTATACAAAGCATCCATAGAGCTCATCTAGAATAATCCCCCAGGACACCTCCAGGTCCAGTGACCAGGACTTACTGGGTTCAGCAGTGGCCGGTCCACAGAGATGCCACCTCGTACCAGAGCTTTTCTTGCCATCTTCAGTGCCACCAGGCAAGGGCCTGGGAACACAGGGGACCATGTCTGAGAGGGACACAGATGATGGGTCCCAGTTAAGACTTAAAGGATGTTCGAGAGCCTGCCATTTTCCACACTGAATCTACTGATGAGGATCTGTAGGAGGAAGTAATAGGGACTGGGTAGGGGAGGGGGAGGTGTCAGAATTGAGGTAGGAACATAAAATATCAAGAAAGGGATGGGAATCCCTAAGGTTTTATTTAGTGTCCAAATATTATAAATCCTATACCAAAAGAATGACCCAAGGAGTGATACAGTCCTAAGGAACTTTTGATTGAAAAAGATAAATCATTTGATAATGATCAAAGGAATAAAGTCCAGCTAAAACCCCAGCTATATATACATATACATATATATAGATAGATAGATAGATAAAAATCGGTACGTCAAGAAACAACCTGGTTGTTTTTATAAATGACTGAGGCAGTAGGCTTTATCCACCTCAGGTTTAAATCCAGCACCATCTCAAGCATGGGATGTGACAGTGATACTGATCAGAAGTACCGTGCTCCCCATTGTCAGGTAATGGGAGGAAGGTAAAGTCAGCAATCTGCTTTAGGCCACAATTATGGTGAAATAATCAAGGTAAATAGACACGTGCTTTTCAAAATCCACCTGTTTACAGACCTGGTTTTAAACTGCACAGAGTTTCTCTTCTGTGCTAATTCGTGTAAATAATGAAATGAATTGTTATGATCCCCTCCCCTTGAGAATATCAGGTCGGCAATAAATATTTGGGTCCCAATTGGAGCATTTTAGAGACAGAAGTTGGTTTCCTAACCTCATGCACTAGACACTATCTAACCAGTTGCTTTGAAGCTTCTAAGGAGGCTGTTTTTCCAAATCCCTTCTCAGGACATATGTTTTCTTTCATAATGCTTCTCTCATCAACCTTTGAATAATTTTTGTGTCTTTAATTACTGCAGGCGAGTTTATACCGAGGTGGCTACAGCCGATTTGCCCCCTACTGAAGTGACGTGAGACCCCTGCAAGTGGGACAGCCCCCCAGTTCATGAGGCCTGGCTATTGCAATATTTACTAGTAGAGGAACTCTATAGCAAGATGAAGAGGAAAAACAAACAAACAAACAAAAAAAAAACACAAAAAAAGAGAGAATACTTTTTTATACCTCACTATGTTCTTTGAATATGTATTTTTCCTTTAAATTTCTGCCTTTAATTCTTTTGTTCCAAAGATTGTGCATTTTTTTCTTTTTTTTTTTTTATTTTTTTTTTTAACTGTGGTAAAAAAAAAAAAATGCATTTCCATGTCTGTATGTCCGTGCTTAGCTTATTCTATCAGTCACGGAAGAGGCAGTTAATGAGGAAGGAGAGACATTAGGAGCTGATAAATGCATCTGATCAGAAATCAGCAGACAGGATTACCAAAGTGAATCTGGTGCTGACTGGCTGGGGGACAAGCAGAAGTAGAAGAGACCTCTCTGCAACAGGATATCCTTCTAGTCTTCTGAGTTTCTGGTCTTTGGCAGGTCATTCTGATTGGCTGTGGCTGGAATCCACATGCTAATAGATGATAGGAATGTGTGCTTGCAAAGCAGGAGAATCACAAAGACACTTTCCTCTCCTCTTCCCTCCTGTCTTCTCCATTCTTTTTATAATCATCTTAACATGCACAGCCTGAGATAGTTGGCATGGTTTTTGGAATTATAGTATTAATATTTCCAAACATGCGCTCAGACTGTGGATAATAAACACCTCATTAGGCATCCGGTCTCCAAATGAACTCTGGAGTCTGAGAAAGATCATTCTTTTCTTTGCTGTAAACCCTAGCGTTCCTGCTGGGCTTCTTCCCTTTCTTTGAACCACCGCTTAGCTCATCTCTCCGTTTTCTAACACCCTGCTCCCATGTCCTCAAGATTCAAGAATTTAGGACCCAGGGATAGAAGAATAAATAGCCAGTGGCCAAATTTCCCCAGAGGTCTGGGCATGGCTTGCAGGCTAGAAGTCCAAATTGTCAAGTGCCACTGAAGAGGATGAGGGCAAGAAAAAGGATGTTAGATGATGTCTGACAAGGTGCCCTGATATTCCCAGTCTTTCTCTTGCATCAGAAAGTCAGCACAGAGTGTAAAACATGTAACATAGGCTCTGTTGGCAAAAGATAAAGCACCGAGCCCTAGATCAACTGTCCCTGGAGGTTTGGTGAGCAGGGCGTATAAGGGCAGGCAAAGGCACTTTGTACGAGCTCCAAAGCCATAGGACTTTTCATCTTCCAGAGCCTGTACGAGTCACTTCTCTGTCCACAGTCTGGAGCCGTTACGGCCATTTCACCCAGCTTCTCATTATCCTCCAAAGACAGCCAGCTGAGCAGCTGGACCACTTGGTATTCGTGAACACTACAGGACATGAAACCGAAGCCCCTGAGGCTGCTCCCCTCCCTCCTGTACAGGAAGGAGGGTCTGAAATGGCCAGGACCTCACATGTTGCCAGAAAGAGCCACTCATGTGGCCACACAGTGAGTCCCTGCTACACTACCCGGCTTCAATTTTCTGTCTGTTATCAGGGCAGGGGGGCTGTGCTTCTCTTCTAGCTATTAGCTGTTAAAGGCAAGGGTCCTGCAGTATTTCCAAAATGAAGGCATTAGCAAATGGAAAAGCACGGTCCATTTGGCTCCCTGGTCTATTCACATTGGTACTAGGGTGACCTTTCACCCGTGGGATAGCTGCTAAAGGGAGCAATTCAGAGACATGGAGCTTCTGGTTTGTTATGGGTTTGTTTTGGTTTGTTGTTTTTTTGTTGTTGTTGTTTTAATTTTTTTTTTTTACTCCTGCCTCCACACATGTTCTTTCCTGATCCTGATTCTTGTCCCTGAATTAAAATAACTGACGTATGACAGCATCAAGCATTCTTTGTAAGCAGAGGGATCTGTCTTTGGGTGGGGGGGGCGGGGGGGGGGCTGACCTGTCATGTATAATACATATCTTCTCCCCCTTCAGAATCCTTTCTCTCCTAATAACTGGGAGAGAGGCTTCCCTGAAACTGAAACCAGGGGAGACATCAAGGAAGCTAGAGGCCTCGATGCAATCTTACTCATTCTGGGGAGGAATGCACGATTAGAGTACGCCAGACTGCCCAGTCCATTGGCCATTTTCTAAGGGTTCTCCTCCCCAAGCCAAAGTTTGGTTTGTTGCTGTTAAGACAATTTTTCTTGTGTGTATATAAGTATTTCAGTTCGGGGTGGGGGAATGGGATGTGGGGCTTTCACAGTCCAAGGGACTGGGGGCAGAGAGGATTTTTCTTTCTTTCGCTTTTGTTTTGAGGGAGAGCTTTTACTGACTAAAGAATCTGAGAGAAATGTTGTGTCCTGTTCATACAGGGGCCATTCTAACAAATGGTGAGCCACTGCTTCAGTGGAGACAAGGCCAAATTCTAAATAGTTGTATCCATGGCAGAAGAGAACAGGGCAGTGAGTTTAAGGATTTTCTTTTCTTTTTTCCAGAAAGAGGGAATAGTGATGGGAAAGGCAGGGAAGGCAGCTTCTACAGCCCTTTTTAAAAGAGGCAGAGGCCTGAGCTTTCGTACATTTCAGTTCAGCTGGCTCTGGCTGAGGATGCGGTAGGCAAGCTCTGTGTTTTCCAGTGGGCCTCTGCTGTACTTCCAGGGATGGTGTTAACACTGCTTCCTTCAGCTCCCTTTACTAAGAAAGACTAAATCGTTATTAAAGGGCCTTTGGTTTTCAGTGTCAGCGCTGACTGGGGTTCTTGAAGCACCTCAGTTTACTGGCATCAACCTGCCCCATCAGCTTCTGAACTTCGAGACTCCACACAGGCAGCTTCGTCAGAGGCAGGTTCCTCAAACCATCAGTGCTTGTTTCTTCCTGACTTTCGTTCCCAGTGGACTCAGAAACAAAGTCAGAAGAGAGTTGGCATCTCGTGAGTTTGTTAGAGGATGCTGGTGGATAAGTCTAGAAAACTTACCCATGCTGAGTCACGTGAATGACTTCAACTGTAGGTCACCATGTAGACTTCTCTACCACACTTCTTACTCTTAGAAGCCGGGCTCCTTCCAGGAATCCTCTAGTAAACACCTTTAGCTGAATATCCGTCTTTCAGCCCAGAGAGCTGTCCTCAGAGCTTCTCCAGAACCCATTATATTACGTAATTCGGCTCCCACTGACCCTGATCAGCTGTTGCGATTTGTCATTTTTAAGGCTCTCAGGTTTTACAAAACCTACCGGCACCATCCTCCTCCAGCAGCCATGGGTGGAATTGAGCCAATATTATCTTTCCTTGAAAAAGAAGGGAACTGGGGCTCAGCTCTTAGTTTCAGGGGAGCTAGTGGGCTCTATTCAGTAGAAATCAATGATAGCAGCTTTTCCTGCAAGTGACTCCTCAGGGGCTGAACTGCTCTTGGTTTAGGTTCTACTTCCTAGAGTTCTGGCAGAGAAGTTTGAGTCATCGCCACCTTCTAACTAGTCACATAGCTTCCAGATAGGAGGGAGGTGTGAACCCGGGGCAGGAGCACCCTCCAGGTCTATCTGTGAAGGGCTGGGCAGCTCCCTTCGCTCTGGCAGGAGGATGAGCCCAGCGAGGACAGGGCAGAGCCGTAGGGAGGGGAAGGGGGAGCCCCGGGGACCACCCCCTTCCACCAAGCCCGCCGCTTCTCTGCTGCTTGCAACCCCCTATAGCACAGTACCATGTGCAAAATCACAGACTTGTTTCCCCCAGGAGATAGGAGGAAAGGGACTTTGGTGGGTGGGGAAGGGATAGTGGTGTTTTAAAAGCATAAGTTACTGTTTGCACTGTTTTAAGATAGGAAAAAAAAATATATAGTGGGCAAGGTGAACATCCAACGTAAGCTTGTGTGTTTTTCTTTTGTCATGCTCTTGAAAATGTTTGACCGTTTGTAGTATCCACCGGTGAAGCCTGATGCTCTGTTGCATAAAACACTATTTTTTTGGAAATGTTACTGTCTGAAAGCCTCTTCCCTCCCTTTCCCTTCTCCTGTGTTCTTCCTTCATCCTCGCCTGACTGATCAACCAGGCAGTAGCCATCAGGAGCTGCAGCGAGGAGCAGGGCCCTTTCCAAGTAGACTCTGGGTGTCCTCAGCCGGGGGGTGCCCTCTGGTCCAGCGGCTGCCGTCGAGTCCCTGGCCCCCATCTTTAAGGCTTCCAGACCAGGCCACAGCAAATTCTCCAATTCCCAACTCCAGTGCACTAGGAAGGAGGAGCCGAGGGGGCCAGGGGAGCACTCGCACAGAGCCCGTGGGCCCGCGGCCACAGCAGCTGAGTTCTCCACGTTACCAGAACTGTAGCCAGTTACAGCTTACTCAGGAAAACGGTCGATCCTTCAGCCATGGTAGTGCTGGTTGGCAGGGCTTGGTAACGGAGAGAACGGCTCATCGGCCACCACTCAGACCTGGCCTTGAAGGGGACCGCCAGCTGGAGGGGCCCCGCCTGGCAGTGACTCACACACCAGCCGGTGTGGTGAGGGCTTAGCTCACACCCGCCAGCAAAAAGGGAACAGCAATTCTCTTTTCTCCCCGCAACCCCGCACCCCCACTCCCCACTCCTGTTACCAATGCCAGATTCCCAGGGGGTACATACGTTTTTGAATTTTTTAAAAAATGTCTTTTGGTTTGGTTTTTCTGGGGACCGATGAGTGCTTTAAGCAGCATCAATACCCCGCCAGGCCCCCAGCTTCTTCATTTTTTTTTTTGTATTTTTCTGTTCACAGTATTTTGTGTGTGTGTGTGCAAAGTTTTGGCAGCTCATTTTGGCTGTATTATATATCGAGTGATGAATTGATCCTTTTTTTTTTCCCCCTACGGGATATTAATTGTTTTCTCCTTGTGTTATAATCCTGCTTGTGAACAGCTGGAGCAAACCTGGGGCTGACACACTAAGCTAGGGCTGCAGAGTGCTGAGAGAGCCGGGCGGGTTGGCTTGTCCCCGACAGGCTGACCCACCTGAGTCTCTGAGCTTTTCAGTCCAAATCTCTGCAAGGCTAAAATCGCCAGCAAACCTCCCCTCTTCTCCCCGCTCCCCGTGGCAGGGACGGAAACATCCCTACTTGCAGTTTCTCAGGCCCCCTCCCGATGCCATGGCAAAACAGGTACCTGCAGGGCACGGGGGCCTCCCATGGGATGCTTGCATAATCCACCGCCTGGCCTTTTCTCCCTCCCCTCCCTGCCCCCCGGAATCACTTCCTAGGACACCCGAGCTGCTTGCCCAGGGTCCTGTTTCCCTGCCAACTCCAGAGAAGCACCCAGGGCTTTGTGACAGTCTCTAATCCCTCCCCTCTCGTTAAGAATCATATTGTATAGTAGCTTTTAGACCATACAGTATTCATTGGGTTACTCCTATTATTATCAAGTAGCTGGAATTGTGAAGGTCGGAGTAGTTAGATCTTTAGCTTTGATTCCTTATTTTTTTTTTGTATTACTATCCATGTGTATAAATTATTGATCATGTTGCTGGCTTTTATAAACTCTAAGCAAAGGAAGAGCACTGCCTCTGCCTTTGCAAATGGTAATGAAGCACTGTTTTTAAATAAAAGAGAGAAACACCATTCTCCTGCCTGTGTGTGTTGATCCTCAGCAATCCTGCTGTTGCCTCCCCCTGAGGCTCCAAAGATAGAGGTTGGATCCGAATTCTAAGATGGAAAAAGGCAAGCAGCAAATGCAGTGCTCCCTGAATGACAGGCCTGCTCTCCAGCCCCTTGCTGTCTTCCTGTCTCTCCCTCTGAAATTTCCCCCTTCCCTTCTTGCTCCTCCATCCTCTCCAAGTGTCCCTGCTGCCACCCTCGCCTGCTTTGGAAACTGCCACCTCTCCCCTGGCTCCCTGGCTGCCATGCAAGCTCCCGAGCCTTTTCCTTCTTCCCTGGGCTTCCACAACCACCCTTCCTTAGAATTCGATTCAGAAACCTGAGAGACTCGACCTCGTGGTTTTCAGCCAAGGCAACCATTATCAGCGTGGCCTCCCAAGAAGACATGCTCGTGCTCATCCCACTGTGACCTCCAACACTATTGAGGGTGAGCCTGTTCAGCTGATGGAGGAAGCTGAGTTAAGACCAGCAGACCCTGAGTTGGTCCTCTGTTTTTGGAAAAGCATTTTTGATATATTATCTATTTCCAATTTGTAAAACTAATTCACACCATAGGAATCACATCAAAGGAAAAAAGGAACCAAATGACCTCTAAATAACCATAGCTTCCCTGCTTCCCTTCAGTGGTAAAGAATCGGCCTGTAATGCAGGAGATGCAGATTCGATCCCTGGGTCAGGAAGATCCCCTGGAGAAGGAAATGGCAGCCCACTCCAGTATTCTTGCCTGGGAAATCCCATGGATAGAGGAGCCTGGCGGACTGTAGTCCACGGGGTCACAAGAGTCTGACACAACTTAGCAACTAAACAGCCACCACCATAGCTGCAGTGTGACCTTGCTCAGCTTCCTTGCGAGGTTTTGTTTTCTCTTCTGTACTCCCAGGTTTGAAAGATGTGTTTCCCCTGGTTAGGTTCTAAGTGAGAAAGTGCATATGCAACGTTCACCCTGCTTTGTCCACCATACTTGCTAAAATAAACATTTTCCATGTGAATCCAGTTAATGGCTCTCGTGAACATCCTCTTGATCACTACACTGTGGTCTCTCCAGTGGACGAATGGTTTGTATTTAACAAGTCTTGACTCCTAGTGTTGGAACGTTTCAACTGTGTCCAATTTTTCATGGTTCTAAATTCCACTGAGATAAAGGGATAACTGTCTCTCAGTAACGGCTTCTCTCAAATTGCTGACTTTTCCTCTCAGGGTACCAGGAAAGTAGATCAGATCTCAGCAGTGCTGCGGGCTGTGATGAGAGATGGGGCGGGGGCAGGGCAAGGAAGGGTGTAGACCAGTCGCAGAGCATAGTTGATTTTAAAGGATTTTTTTTTTTCATTTTAGTCATAAATACACTGTGGTTTTATGCAATTTGGAAAATGTGTTCTGAATGTGTCCCAATGTCAGTTGAATTTCACATGAATATTTAGGTCTTCTTGGTCTCCAGCCCCACTTGTACACACCGAAAATCTGGCCTCTGACAAACTTTCCTTCCATCCCAGGTGTTCCTGGTGTCCCCAGGGGCGATCAGGAACCATGGCAGATCTGCCTGTATTCCACTGCTGGGAGCGTCTTTGCGGGCATAGTCAGACTGGCATTCTGCCAATGGCATACAAGGTTTTCATGGGACAGGGTAACTAGGACATAGAGGAGAAGGCAGTAGTGTGTTCAATTCTGTAGCGTCGCTGCCGTCTCCCTGAAGGTTCACGTGCTTGCCCAGAGATTACAGGGCTGGGTGAGGTAATGCTCTCCCTTCATGGACCCTGTCCTTGTCTGCCCACTTCACAGCTGGATCTGGTTTGATGCCCAGCACAGAGGTACTTAATTAACACGTCTGCATCAAATAACGTAATGAACGGCCCCGCTGGCTGGAAATGCATGTAGGTAATGGGCAGAGAGTGCTCAGTGAGGTGACTGGCAAAGGCCCAGGCCCAGGAGTCCATGTGGTGAAAACAATGGCAAGGCACCAGCTTCTCACCCTCAGGTACTCCCTCCCCTCCCCCCAGAGCCCGCCCATCCCAGGAGAAGATGCCCCTTGAGGGGCTCCCACAGCACCCCATCCCCCTTGGCGTCCCCTTGTTCCTACCACTTACCTCTCCTGTTAAAAGCTTACCTGGGGTGTGTACCCCTACCGAGCCTCCAGTGCCAGTAGAACAGAGACTATTTTCTCCCATAATGTCTTCAGTGCCCTCTGGGACCTGCCCTAAGCTTGTGCTCCGTGACAGGCAAGGGAAGAGACCAGCAAGACCCTTCAGAAGATGAATCCTGTGTCTCATGATTTACTCCCCAAATCTGCCCCCTGGTTATTAAGAAGCTAGAACATGTATCCACAGAGTAGAAGTATATTATGCCGTAGAGTCAGAAAAAAAGGACCACATGCCTTAATGCAGCAGTTCCCAAACAACAGAATTACTTGCAGACCTTTGAAAACCTCCCACGCCAAGTCATGTCGCAGATTAATGAAATCCCTATCACTGGAAGTAAGACCCACCCACTCGTCAGTATTTCTTAAAGCCTTGCCAGGTGATTCCAACATTTGGGAACATGTCCTTAAATCCTTGGCTCCTCTCACAGTTCAGTTCAGTTAGTCGCTCAGTTGTGTCTAACTCTTTGCTACCCTGTGGACTGCACCACACAAAGCTTCCCTGTCCATCACCAACTCCCAGAGCTTACCAAAACTGATGTCCATCATGTTGGTGATGCCATCCAACCATCTCATCCTCTGTCATCCCCTTCTGCCTTCAATCTTTCCTAACATCAGGGTCTTTTCCAATGAGTCAGTTCTTTGCATCAGGTGGCCAAAGTATTGGAGTTTCAACTTCAGCAACAGTCCTTCCAATGAATGTTCAGGACTGATTTCCTTTAGGATTGACTGGTTGGATATCCTTGCAGTCCAAGGGACTCTCAAGAGTCTTCTCCAACACCACACTTCAAAACCATCAATTTCTTAGCACACAGCTTTCTTTATAGTCCAACTCTCACATCCATTCATGACTACTGGAAAAACCATAGCTTTGCCTAGACGGACCTGTGTTGGCAAAGTAATGGCTTTGCTTTTTTAGCATGCCGTCTAGGTTGCTCATAGCTTTTCTTCCAAGGAGCAAGCATCTTTTAATTTCATGGCTGTAGTCACCATCTGCAGTGATTTTGGAGCCCAAGAAAATAAAGTCTGTCACTGTTTCCATTGTTTCCCCATCTATTTGCCATGCAGTGATGGGACCAGATGTCATGATCTTGGTTTTTTGAATGTTTTTAAGCCAACATTTTCACTCTCTTTCACTTTTATCAAGAGGCTCTTTAGTTCTTCTTCACTTTCTGCCCTGAGGGTGGTGTCATCTGCATATCTGAGGTTATTGATATTTCTCCTGGCTGGCAATCTTGATTCCAGCTGGTGCTTCATCCAGCCCAGCGTTTCATAGGATGTACTCTGCATATAAGTTAAATAAAGCAGGGTGGCAATATATAGCCTTGACGTACTCCTTTCCCGATTTGGAACCAGTCTATTGTTCCATGTCCAGTCACAGGCCTCATTTAATTAAAATCTGTTGAATGAACAAATGAATGAGGAAAGAGGGAAGGGGGAGGGGCAAAAAACAGGGAGGGGATTAAGGAGAACAAACAATAATTTATTTTATGTATAAAATAAATAACATACGTGGAATGTTGTACAATACAGGGAATACAGCCAATGTGTTATAATAACTATAAATGGAATAGAATCTTCAAAAACTGTGAGTCAATGTATTGTATTTGCGCAACTTACATTCTATTGTCCATTGGCTATGTTGTTGTTGTTCAGCCGCCCAGCCATGTCCGACTTTGTGAGCCCATGGACTGCAGCACGCCAGGCCTCCCTGTCCCTCACTATCTCCCAGAGTTTGCCCAAGTTCATGTTCATTGCCTCAGTGATGCCATCCAGCCATCTTATCCTCTGACACCCTCTTCTGCCCTCAATCTTTCCCAACATCAGGGACTTTTCCAATGAGTCGTCTGTTCGCATCAGATGATCAAAATACTGGAGCTTCAGCTTCAGCATCAGCCTTTCCAGTGAGTATTCAGGGTTGATCTCCCTTAAGATTGATACATTGGCTATACTTCAATTTTTTAAAAAGGCTAAGTTAGCATTTTCTTTGGGACATCTCCATACACCTAGAAGTTTAGCCCCTTTCCACCCTACATCATAGAGCTCATCTGCACATAGATGGCAAAGAGACATTAACTCCCCTGCCACTGTTGGTGAGGGTATCTGGACCACTTTCACGAGGAGAACTGGGATACTGCGTCCAGGCTGTTTGAGAAAGAATGTTGCAGCTGGCCCATGATCCTCTCTGCAGGCCCAACACAGAAGATAAGTGCTTATCTATCATATTTGCACCATCAGTGAATGCCACCTTCCCCATCACAAAGGAAAAAGCTGGTCCCAAGGGCAAGGTGACTTCCCCTAGATTATAAACCAAGTAGTAATGGGATTAGCCTAAGAACCTAGGATTCCAGCTTCCCAGAAGCCTCCCCACCCCCCCTTAATTTCTGTCTGTTTCTCTCTGGTTAACCCATCTTTTATTACAGAGATTTCACTCCAGAATGCTGAAGGGTAGAGGGCAAATTATTTTTCCTCCCCAACACAGGCAGGGTTGCATAGTTATCCTTGTTTAAAGACTCTTCTGTTGCACTTTTTGTTGCTCAGAAATCACTTTAAATATATTTTCAATATAATTAAAGATCCACTCCTAAGACCACAATATAACTCTTGATTTTATTCATTTATCTGTTTTTCCAATGCATATTCTTTTCCTCATGACTTTTATTACATACTTACCATTTTGTGTCTTTATTTTATTTTGCCACGCTGCATATCTTGTGGGATCTTAGTTCCCTGACCAGGGATCGAATCTGGACCCCAGCAGTGAAAGTTCCAAGTCCTAACCACCAGACCGCCAGGGAAGTCCCTGTATGTCTTATTTTTAAATGTAGTAATATTATAAGACAAGTATTTTTCATATTGCTACACAGTTGTCATGAGGATATTTTTGATGACTCTGTGCTGTTTCAGCAAGAGAGGATGTACCTTTGTGTTTATAGAAACACTCCTTTATTGTGGCCCGTTGGGGTATTCAGGTTTTTTATAAAATGGCACTGATTCTGTCCTGGTTGATGTCTCCACTCTGACCAGTGACCAGGCCAGTGGTCAACTCCTCGTCCCCCTCTGTTTTCTGGCTTCGTGCACTTCTGTGAACAATGACACCCATGCAGGGGCTGGGGACAGCTTATCTTTCTAGTTAAACTTGATGCAGGAAGTTATTTGCTGTTGTATTTGTAAATGTGGGCCATTGGGAAGATTTCAGTATATCAGTTCAGTTCAGTCTCTCAGTCGTGTCAGACTCATTGCAACCCTATGGACTGCAGCATGCCAGGCTTCCCTGTCCATCACCAGTTCCCAGAGCCAGCTTAAACTCATGTCCATAGAGTCAGTGATGCCATCCAACCATCTCATCCTCTGTCGTCCCCTTCTCCTCCCACCTTCAATCTTTCCCAGCATCAGGGTCTTTTCCAATGAGTCGATTCTTCACATCAGATGGCCAAAGTATTGGAGCTTCAGCTTCAGCATCAGTCCTTCCAATGAATATTCAGGACTTATTTCCTTTAAGATTGACTGGTTTGATCTTACGGTCCAAGGGACTCTCAAGAGTCTTCTCCAACACCATAGTTCAAAAGCATCAATTCTTTGGCATTCAGCTTTCTTTATGGTCCCAACTCTCACATCCATATATGACTACTGGAAAAACCATAGCTTTGACTAGATGGACCTTTGTCACCAAAGTAATGTCTCTGCTTTTTAATATGCTTTCTAGGTTGGTCATAGCTTTTCTTCCAAGGAGCAAGCATCTTTTAATTTCTGTATATAGTGTGATTAATAATAGTCTCCTGGTATGGCCTCCCCAGGGTTTCTCGTTTAAATTTTTCATTTAAAATTTGTTGCTTCTTTACATTTGTGCTAACATTATTTCCTTGGTACTTTGAATTGTTTTGAAGCTACTATGAATAATATCTTATAATGTCATGTTTTCTAACTTGTTTTGTTACTCTGTAGAAATAGTATTCATTTTAAATACTTCCCTTGTGCTTTGCTGAATTTTTACTAATTATAATAACTATGAAATGAATATTCCATGAATACCTAATACTGGTTTTCTTTTCTGTTTTTTAATATTTATTTTTCTTATTTTGGTTCCATACCTTATTGGGTTAGCTTGATTCCTAAATTATTTAACTTTATGAAATTGACTCCAGTATTGTTGGCAACTGGTTTACAAAAACTACTTTTCTTCATGAAAAGGCAGTATGTTTTATTTCTAGATTTGTATAAGGATTAGGTACTGAATTTTCAGACTCCAATGAGATAACCATAATTTTCCTTTCCTATTTAGCCCATGAATATAGTATATTATGTGCATAAATTTCCATATATCAAATTTTCCTTATAGTTCATGAAAACCTCAACTTTGTTATTGCAGAATTTTGCAACAGTATGTTATAGATTTTATTTTCTAGCAGTATGTTTAATATGTTCATCTTAGAGCCACAAATGATAATAAGTTGTCTTTCTTGGTAATCAAGGTTTAGTATTACTGTTATACTTGCTTCATAAAAATGAACTCAGTAGCATGTTATGTTTTCTATTTCTGGGACAATTTTCCTAACATGAAAACTGCTTATTTTCTGAAAGCTTAAAAAAACTTACAGACTTGCTTAGGTTCGCCACATCTTTGTGGGACACTTTTTATTTTTTTTATGATTTTAGTGTGATTCATAAACGTGACTCCATTTCTCTTCCCCACTCCTGAAACCTGGCTCTCCCACCCTGTCTCCAAGCCTATTCTCTTTTAAAGACTTAAGAAGTAATAACAAAACCCTTGACATTTCAAACTGCACTTGGTTCTCATTTTCTGTAAATAGGTATTTCTCATGTCCATTGAAAAGGTGTTTTACCAAAGAAATACAACGGCCGATAAATACATGAAAAGATACTTAACATCATTAGTCTGCCCAAAAATGCAATTTAGACCTCAGCAAGACCCCATTTTTTTTTTTTACCACTTTGGCAAAAGTAAAAAGAATGAAAGTGACCTATGTTGCTGAGAAAGATCTTTCTTTTAAGAGTGTCCCCTCTTAAACACTTGTGGGAACATAAAATGATATAATTTCTGGAACGGTGATCACAGCATAAAAAGTACATATGCCTGAACGACAACACCCTCCCTCTAAAAATTCATCCTGCAACGGCATACACAGAGAAACACATATAAGGATGTCCACCAGTTTCTTGCCGTAATAAAAAGAAATAGAAGCAATCTGAAGCACGCAGGGGAACTGTTTACATTAAAAGACAACAATATAAAATAAAGGCTTGGGACTTCCCTGGTGGTCCAGTGGCTAAGGTCCCGCTCTCCCCATCAGGCGGCCTGGGTTCTATCCCTGGTCAGGGAACTGGATCCTGTGTACCAAAAGGAAGACTGAAGATCCCAGGTGCCGCAACTAAGGCTCGGCATAGCCAAATAACTATATTGTTAAAAATAATAATAAAGCCTTACACAGACACAAAGAAAAAGGCAAATCTACATAAAGTGACCTGGAAAAAGACCCAGAATATATTAAGAAAAGAAAAAAAGTTGAATATAATTTCCATTTTTTTTAAGTATTAAATGTGTGGTATAGGACTAAGGGAAAATTCTGGAAGGAGATAGAGCTGAGCAGGCTCAGCTTGCGAGAGAGGTGTTGAGGCTTGGGGGAGGGGGACCCACACCTGTAACTCACTCAAGAATCATGTCCTGCTTTCGTAATAAAACCAGTAAAGTAAAAACAGTAATGTGACATCTGCATGACTCATTCTTTTATCGCTATAAAATCTCCAACTTGGATAAAAGGCATTTAGTGCAAGGAACACAACTGAGCACCTAGCAAGACAAAGTTTGGAGAAATTGTTGTTAAATATTAATATTGTCATCTTTTTAAAAATTTACATTGTGATAAGTTTTCCTATTAGTTTAGACTTTTGTGGCATTTTATTTCAGGATATCTCTTGTAGGCAGAAAATTATTCCAATCTGATTTTCACCCAATTTGATACCCTTTACTTATTAGTGCTATTAATATTAATTATTATTACATATGGTCATAAAAAAATGGTTTTTCCAGTATAGAAAAACTGGTCATGTATAGATGTGAGAGTTGGACTATAAAGAAAGCTGAGCGCTGAAGAATTGATGCTTTTGAACTGTGGTGTTGGAGAAGACTCTTGAGAGTCCCTTGGACTGCAAGGAGATCCAACCAGTCCATCCTAAAGGAGATCAGTCCTGAATATTCATTGGAAGGACTGATGTTGAAGCTGAAACTCCAATACTTTGGCCACCTCATGCAAAGAGCTGACTCATTTGAAAAGACCCTGGTGCTGGGAAAGATTGAGGGCAGGAGGAGAAGGGGATGCCAGAGGATGAGATGGTTGGATGGCATCACCGACTCAATGAGCATGGGTTTGGGTGGACTCTTTGAGAGTTGATGATGGACAGGGAGGCCCGGTATGCTGCGGTTCATGGGGTTGCAAGGAGTCAGATATGACTGAGTAACTGAACTGAACTGATGGTCATAATTTTTCCACTTTGATTCAAGTCACCCTATTTTAAGAACCCTGCTTTTTATTTCTTTGGTTTTTATATGCTTCACAGATGCACATGGTGAGTAGGTTTCAGCTGATATAGTGACTGGTTTAGCATGCTGCCAGAACAGCTTCTGGAAGGTAGAAATGGCTCTGTTTTCTTGTTTGTTTATTTAAATTTTGACTGCACTGGGGTTTCTAGTTACAGAGCACTAGAGAGAGCTCAGTAACTGCAGCACATAGGCTTAGTCACCCTGTGGCATGCGGGATCTTAGTTCCCCGACCAGGGATCAAACCCGCATCCCCTGCATTGGCAGGCAGATTCTTAACCACTGGACTACCAAAGAAGTCCTCTCTGCCTTCTTATCTACATGTACCTGGTGGTGGTGTTGTTCAGTCGCTAAGTCATATCCAACTCTTTGTGACCTCATGGGCTGCAGCAGCCAGGCCTCCCTGTCCTCCACTACCTCCAGGGGTTTGTTCAAACTCATGTCCATTGAGTCAGTGATGCCATCCAACCATCTCCTCCTCTGGCAAATGACAGCTACTGGGGACCCGTTAGAATAAGGGCTCATAGTTCATGGTACTACCATGATTGACAGTCTCCCCTGTCCTGGCCTAGAAGAGGCCTTGGGGAGAGAACTCTGCTTCATTCTGGAGAAGGGGTGATGGGGGGCGGGGGCAGGGCATGAACAGGACTAAGGCAGAGAAAAGGCAGAGTCAAGTCAAATGGTGAGGGTGGGGTTCTGGTCTCCAGGAAACGGGCCAGGCTGTTTCCTTCCCCGTTTTAGTAAACACTCTCTGAGAGGTTTGCAACTGACACATAGGATTAGAGATGAGATAGAACACTGACCATGTTTCATCACTTTCCCATCTGGTTTCAGGAGTCATCCTATTTTGTATTCCATCAGGTTTCTGCAGTTACAGTGTATCTTCTGCTGAGAAAGCTCAGAATACCCCACTACCTGGGAAGAAGCTTGCTTTTCCTCACTTCCCCCAAGGACGGCATGATAGTCCTCTGGCTTAGATTCCCTGACACCGAGGGGCCACATCTAGCCCCAACCACGGCCACTCTATTCAAGACCTGCTCACAAATGCTCAGAACGCTGGCTCTCTCTGCTTCCTCCTCCATCCTCAACCAGGATGTGGTCCCTGGCTGAGCTCCTCTGCCTCGCGCCCTCGTCTCTCCTCCCTCCCATATCTGTTCACTAGCTGGAGGCCAGCATGCTCCTGAGACCTGGGTTTGGGTTTAAAGCAAAGGAGAGGCTCTCTTGGACTGAAAGCCTCATCACTAAATCCATTTTGCCAGAGACTCTGCTCTGGAATTTCAGGTCCAAAACCAGAAGAAGAGGATGAGCTTTCTGCCTTCCCGCCACCAATGTCCTTCTGCTAATGCCTCCATCAAGGACCACCGAGTAAGGAAGCATGGCTGGACCAAGGCCAAGTTCAGTTACTTCTCGGGGGTCCTGATTGCACAACCAGGAGATGACCCCCAAATTGACCACAGAAGCCTGCCAGCTGAGAGTGGCAGGGGCCAGAGGGGGTAACATAGATGTTGCATCCTGCTCTGAATATACCTTCTGATTCAGAGTTTGTAAAATACAGTCCCTGTAGCTAAGGGACCCAGGATGAGATGTCTGTAACTGTAGGAGGAGTGGGAGCTGGGTCTCAGGGAAATAGGGCAGGAGCAGGACATCAGACCCTCACTTTCCCTTGAGGAGTTGGGATCACCCACACTGAGGGCCTGGTCACTCCCCAGTTTCCAGTGTCATCCCCTATCAGCCAAGACAGTGCACTGTGAATGTGCCAGGAAAAGGAGAGAGTTTCCTGGGTGGAGTCCAGTCGAGGCTTGCAGTCATGGGGCCTCTGAGCTTCCTGGGTGCTTCTCTTCCTGCAAATGACAGTGGGTCCTGGGCCAGAGATGTGGCTTCACCCCAGAGAGGATAAAACAGACTTCACAGTCATTCAGAGAAGTGGTGACTTCCTACAGCACTGAGACCCAGTGACTCAGGCCTAGGAGTTCATAACTGTGAGGGAAGAAAGCTTGGGATGAAACCCTAGGGAGGGAAATAAGGAATGAAAGGAACCCTTTAAAGACTCAGAGGAAGTTGCCTAAGAAGCAGGAGAAGTAGAAGTGATGTCAAGTCTTTCCTATCTCCATTTTGACATAATGCTCCAAAACTGCTTCTGTGTACAGAAGAATGGATCAAGCTGTCGGTGTCTCTTTTCTTGGCAATTACCCAAAGCAGCAAAGAAATGATTCAGGCACTATCTATTAGAAAATAGGGAAATTAGGTAAAATAGATTAGAAGGAAGCCAAAAGCAATGGGAAGGAGCAGGGCTTTAAGAGGGAAGGGAAGAAGATGCCGATAATTGCAGATTGCAGAAAAAATGGGTTATGATTGAAGATTTCAGGAAAAATTGTGCCTCTTCAAGGGGAGGGCATTCCCAAAGTACAAAATACCAAAAAAAAAAAAAAAAAAATCCATTTTAAAAAAATAGTAAGAATGAGGTTTTCAATAAATCTGAATTGGTTCCAGGAAGTGTTGAAGATACTTACAACCAATTCACGTTGTATGGCAGAAACCAACACAATACTGCAAAGCAATTATCCTCCAATTAAAAAAATTGTTTAAATGACTAAGTGAGGAAATATAGTAAGAGAAGCTATAATTAGAAGCAGGTTGTCCTCAAGACAGGAAGGAGAAAAAGAATCTGCTTTATGAAAAATCTGAAAACTGGCCAATTCCATTGCCCGAGGAGAAATAGAAGAAGGTTCAGTTCAGCTGAGTTGCTCAGTCTTGTCTGACTCTTTGTGACCCCATGATTCACAGCACGCCAGGCCTCACTGTCCATCACCAACTCTCAGAGTCCACCCAAACCCATGTCCATTGAGTCAGGGATGCCATCCAGCCATCTCATCCTCTGTCGTCCCCTTCTCCTCCTGCCCTCAATCCCTCCCAGCATCAGGGTCTTTTCCAATGAGTCAGCTCTTCACATGAGGTGGCCAAAGTACTGGAGTTTCAGCTTCAGCATCAGTCCTTCCAATGAACACCCAGGACTGATCGATCTCCTTTAGGATGGACTGGATGGATCTCCTTGCAGTCCAAGGGACTCTCAAGAGTCTTCTCCAACACCACAGTTCAAAAGCATCAATTCTTCGGCACTCAGTTTTCTTCACAGTCCAACTCACATCCATACATGATCACTGAAAAAACCATAGCCTTGACTAGATGGACCTTTGTTGGCAAAGTAATGTCTCTGCTTTTGAATATGCTATCTAGGTTGGTCATAACTTTCCTTCCAAGGAGTAAGCGTCTTTTAATTTCATGGCTGCAGTCATCATCTGCAGTGATTTTGGAGCCCAAAAAAATAAAGTCTGACACTGTTTCCACTGTTTCCCCATCTATTTCCCATGAAGTGATGGGACCAGATGCCATGATCTTAGTTTTCTGAATGTTGATCTTTAAGCCAACTTTTTCACTCTCCACTTTCACTTTCATCAAGAGGCTTTTGAGTTCCTCTTCACTTTCTGCCATAAGGGTGGTGTCATCTGCATATCTGAGGTTATTGATAGTTCTCCCGGCAATCTTGATTCCGGCTTGTACTTCTTCCAGCCCAGCGTTTCTCATGATGTACTCTGCATATAAGTTAAATAAAAAGGGTGACAATATACAGCCTTGACGAGCTTCTTTTCCTATTTGGAACCAGTCTGTTGTTCCATGTCCATTTCTAACTGTTGCTTCCTGACCCGCATATAGGTTTCTCAAGAGGCAGGTCAGGTGGTCTGGTATTCCCATCTCTTTCAGAATTTTCCACAGTTTCTTGTGATCCACATAGTCAAAGGCTTTGGCATAGTCAAGAAAGCAGAAATAGATGTTTTTCTGGAACTCTCTTGCTTTTTCCATGATCCAGCGGATGTTGGCAATTTGATCTCTGGTTCCTCTGCCTTTTCTAAAACCAGCTTGAACATCTGGAAGTTCACAGTTCATGTATTGCTGAAGCCTGGCTTGGAGAATTTTGAGCATTACTTTACTAGCGTGTGAGATGAGTGCAATTGTGCGTTAGTTTGAGCATTCTTTGGCATTGCCTTTCTTTGGGATTGGAATGAAAACTGACCTTTTCCAGTCCTGTGGCCACTGCTGAGTTTTCCAACTTTGCTGGCATATTGAGTGCAGCACTTTCACAGCATCATCTTTCAGGATTTGAAATAGCTCAACTGAAATTCCATCACCTCCACTAGCTTTGTTCATAGTGATGCTTTCTAAGGCCCACTTGACTTCACATTCCAGGATGTCTGGCTCTAGGTGAGTGATCACACCATCGTGATTATCTTGGTCGTGAAGATCTTTTTTGTATGGTTCTTCTGTGTATTCTTGCCACCTCTTAATATCTTCTGCTTCTGTTAGGTCGATACCATTTCTGTCCTTTATCAAGCCCATCTTTACATGAAATGTTCCCTTGGTATCTCTAATTTTCTTGAAGAGATCTCTAGTTTTTCCCATTCTGTTGTTTTCCTCTATTTCTTTGCATTGATCACTGAGGAAGGCTTTCTTATCTCTCCTTGCTATTCTTTGGAACTCTGCATTCAGATGTTTATATCTTTCCTTTTCTCCTTTGCTTTTTGCTTCTCTTCTTTTCTCAGCTATTTGTAAGGCCTCCTGAAACAGTCATTTTGCTTTTTTGCATTTCTTTTCCATGGGGATGGTCTTGATCCCTGTCTCCTGTACAATGTCACGAACCTCCATCCATATATCATCAGGCACTCTATCAGATCTAGTCCTTAAATCTATTTGTCACTTCCACTGTATAATCATAAGGGATTTGAATTAGGTCATACCTGAATGGTCTAGTGGTTTTCCCTACTTTCTTCAATTTAAGTCTAAATTTGGCAATAAGTAGTTCATGATCTGAGCCACAGTCAGCTCCCAGTCTTGTTTTTGTTGACTGTGTAGAGCTTCTCCATCTTTAGCTGCAAAGAATATAATCAATCTGATTTCGGTGTTGACCATCTGGTGATGTCCATGTGTAGAGTCTTCTCTTGTGTTGTTGGAAGAGGGTGTTTGCTATGACCACTGCATCCTCTTAGCAAAACTTTATTAGCCTTTATCCTGCTTCATTCCATACTCCAAGGCCAAATTTGCCTGTTACTCCAGGTGTTTCTTGACTTCGTACTTTTGCATTCCAGTCCCCTATAATGAAAAAGACATCTTTTGGGTTAGTTCTAAAAGGTCTTCTAGGTCTTCATAGAACCGTTCAACTTCAGCTTGGGGCGTAGGCTTGGATTACTGTGATATTGAATGGTTTGCCTTGGAAACAAACAGAGAGCATTCTGTCGTTTTTGAGATTGCATTCAAGTACTGCATTTCAGACTCTTTTGTTGACCATGATGGCTACTCCATTTCTTCTAAGGGATTCCTGCCCACAGTAGTAGATATCTGAGTAGTAGTCATCTGAGTTAAATTCACCCATTCCAGTCCATTTTAGTTCACTGATTCCTAGAATGTTGATGTTCACTCTTGCCATCTCCTGTTTGACCACTTCCAATTTGCTTTGATTCATGGACCTAACATTCCAGGTTCCATGCAATTTTGCTCTTTACAGCATGGGACCTTGCTTGTATCACCAGTCACATCCACAACTGGGTATTGTTTTTGCTTTGGCTCCATCCCTTCATTCTTTCTGGAGTTATTTCTCCACTGATCTCCAGTAGCATATTGGGCACCTACTGACCTGGGGGGTTCCTCTTTCAGTATCCTATCATTTTGCCTTTTCATACTGTTCATGGGGTTCTCGAGGCAAGAATACTGAAGTGGTTTGCCATTCCCTTTTCCAGTGGACCACATTCTGTCAGACCTCTGCACCATGACCCGGCTGTCTTGGGTGGCCCCACACGGCATGGTTTAGTTTCACTGAGTTAGACAAGGCTGTGGTCTGTGTGATCAGATTGGCTAGTTTTCTGTGATTATCGTTTCATTGTGTCTGCCCTCTGATGCCCTCTCGTAACACCTACCATCTTACTTGGGTTTCTCTTACCTTGGACGTGGGGTATAAGGTCCTAGATCAGAAATATGGTGGAGAAGGCAATGGCACCCGACTCCAGTACTCTCGCCTGGAAACTCCCATGGATGGAGGAGCCTGGTAGGCTGCAGTCCATGGGGTCACTAAGAGTCGGACACAACTGAGCAACTTCACTTTCACTTTTCACTTTCATGCATTGGAGAAGGAAATGGCAACCCACTCCAGTGTTCTTGCCTGGAGAATCCCAGGGATGGGGGAGCCTGGTGGGCTGCCGTCTATGGGGTCTCACAGAGTTGGACACAACTGAAGTGATTTAGCAACAGCAGCAGAAATATGGGCTTTCCTGGTGGCTCAGATGTTAATGAATCTGCCTGCAATGCAGGAGACTCAAGTTCGATCTCTGGGTTGGTTAGCTCCCTGGAGAAGGGAATGGCAATCCACTCCAGTATTCTTTCCTGGAGAATTCCATGGACAGAGGAGCCTGGCAGGCTACAGTTCATGGGGTGGCAAACAGTCAGACTGAAGTGAACAATGAACACTTTCACTTTCAGATCAGATGTGTAAATGGTCCTAGATTAGAAAGAACAGTTCTGAGCCTAGAACACAGCCCAGGCTTCTTCTCTATTTGAATGTCTCACAAAAAGCTGGCTCATGAAAAAAAGCATCCAACACAAAGTCTACACAAAAAAATATTAACCCAAAAACAACAAAAGACAACCAATCGAATTAAAAAATGGGCAAAGGACTTAAATAGACATTTCTCAAAAGAAGATATATAGAACTTCCCTGGTGGCCCAGTGGTTAAGAATCCGCCGCCAATGCAGGGACATAAGTTCCATCCCTGATCAGGGATGGGCCCACATGCCATGGGCCAACTAAGCCTGTGGGCCACAATTACTGAAGTCCTCAGGCCCTAGAACCTGTGCTCTTTGACAAGAGAAGCCACTGCAGTAAGTCCACACATCTCGACTAGAGAGTAGCCTCAGCTCACCGCAACTAGAGAAAGCCCACAAGCAACCACGAAGACCCAGCAAAACAAAAATCAATAAATAGATGAAAAGAAGATATACAAATGGCCAAACAAGCACATGAAAAGATACTCAACATCACTAATCATTAAGGCCAAGTAAAACCACAATGAGATACCATCTCATACCCACAATATGATGCAGAAAAAATGAAACCAAAAAGCGAAAATTCCAGAGGACAACAAGTATTGTCAAGACTGTGAAGAAACTGGAACACTTGTGCATTGTTGGCAGGAATATAAAATGGTACGGGGGCCACTGCTAACAGTACATCAGTGACTTGAAAAATTAAAATTATAATGACCACATGATCCCAAAATTCCATTTCTGGGTATATATCCAAAAGAATTGAAAGTACGGTCTAGAACAGATATTTGTATATGCATATCCATATTAGCACTATTCACAATAGCTAACAGGTGGAACAACCCAAATGCCTGTCAGTGGATGAATGGCTGAATAAAAAGTAGTGCATCTGTAGCATAAAATATTATTCAGACATAAGAAGAAATGATTTTCTGACAAGGCAACTACATGGATAAACACTGAGGACATTGTATTGATACTGTTTAAAAAATTATTAATGAAAACATTTTAGGTGATACAAATAAGCTTTAACACTTCATGAAGCAGACAGTGTCCTTCTGGAGGAGTGTAAAACAGGGTGGGAGGCAAGAAGCTTTTATAGAATAAAGAACAAGGGTGAGAAAAGTAAACTATCTGACTGGCTGGGGCCATGTAATCAACCTTGTTTGGGATGAGAAGGCCCAGAATGGCTTGGTGTTTAGGGTTCAGCCGACTGGATACACTGTGTTTCTGGTCAGCAGACCGTTTACAGACACGGGGAAATTGTCTAAGTTTAGGTGTACTGACACGGCACACTAGGCAGGAGCATCTTGAGCCTAGAAAGTTATTTTAACAAAATGAATTGAAATAAGCCAGTCACAAATCCCTGGTGGTTCAGACAGTAAAGAATCTGCCTGCCATGCAGAAGACCCGGGTTCAATCTCTGGGTCAGGAAGATCCCCTGGAGAAGGGAATGGCAACCCACTCCAGTATTCCTGCTTGCAAAAGCCCATGGACAGAGGAGCCTGGCAGGCTACAGTCCATAGCGTCACAAAGAGTCAGATACGACTGACACTTTGATTTTCACTTTCAAAAGCCAAATGCCGTACGGTTCCATTTATCTGAGGCACCTAGGATGGTCCGATTTGGAGACTTCCCTGGTGGTCCAGTGGTTAGGACCTGTGTTTCCTCTGCAGGGGCCTGGGGCTGATCCCTTGTCAGGGAACTAAGATGCCGCAAGTTACACAATGCAATTTTTTAAAAAAAGAAAATTAAAGGGTGGTTACCAGCGGCTGAGAGGCAGGAAGAATGGGAAGCTAGTGTTTACTGGGAGCAGAGTTTCCATTTGAGAAGACGAAAAAGTTCTGAAGATGGATGGTGGTGATGGTTGTACAACCATGTAAATTTGCTTAATGCCACTGATGAAATGATTGATTTTATGTGGTATTATATATTTACTACAATAAAAACATTAATGATAAAAAGGAAGATAGTAAACAGCAACAACAAAAACAGATGACAGATAAAGAATCCTCACCAGAAAAGTGAAACCAAAAGCTGATGAAAATTGTGAATAATTATTTTGCAATTAATTTTTTAAAAACTTACTGAAGCAATTTCCTCTACAATGCAAGGTTGTAAACAGAGATCTGAGGGCTGAGGGAAGGCATGACCAGACAGCTGGAGGAAATTCACTGGCAACTGGTAGAACTTAGGAAGGAAAAGAAGAGAAAAACAAGAGATTTCCCCCATGGCCCTGTGGTTAAGACTCCGCACTTCCACGGCAGGGGCTCCGGATTAGATCCCTGGTCTGAGAGCTACAGTCCCACATGCCCCTTGATGCAACCCCCCCGGAAAAGAAAAGAAAAATAAATCTGTCACAGAAGCAAATGTTTATTGGAATTCATACAAGGAGGAAGAGACACTACTTTAAAAAAAAAGCCACACGAAAGACAGAGATGAGAATACTGAGCAAAATGAAGTGAAAATGAAATGCTGAAAAGATTTGGCAAAAATAGATGAAATAAAGGCAAAACTCCAACCTATGCTCATTGGAATCCCCGAGGAAGAAAACCGAGAAGTGTGAACAGAACAAATATGTAAAGATACGGTGTTGTTAGTCACTCAGTTGTGTCCAACTCTTTGCAGCCTCATGGACTGTAGCCCTCCTCTGTGAAAATCTCCAGCCAAGAATACTGGAGTGGGCTGCCATTTCCTTCTCCAGTGGATCTTCCGGACCTAGGGATCGAACCCAGGTCTCCCTCATTGCAGGCAGATTCTTAACCATCTGAGCCACCAGGAAAGCCCCATCTAAAGATAAAATGCAAAAAAAAAAAAAATCTTTCCATAGTAACCCCCATCACAAAAACAAGCAGCAGCAGCTACAGAAACGGAACACGTAGAAATCTTCAGAGGCTCTGCAAGTGGGTGGGGTGCGTATGACAATTCCGTAATTCTCATTTTCCGGGATAATTTTTGGTATGCTATTAGCTCTCAGGGTTATAGAAGAAAAGATGTTTTGACTCATGATAGCTTAGGTCTACTTAGAAATCATCTGGAAACTGACAAAGGATGCATCTTTTCAACTTTTACCTGTTTTTTTATAAAAGATGCCAACACTTCAGATAAGCAAGAGAGAAGACACGAATCCCTTTTGCTTCCACCACCAACAGCCACCATACAAATGAGTGTTTTGACGGCTGTGTTATTTAATAAAGGACTTTACATCTGTTTTCTCCCACGCTGCTCCACACAACACATAAGGTCAGCGCATTTATGTTCCTTGCATCTTACAACCAAGGGAAGGCCAGCTCAGTAGGAAGTGTGCTCACCTAGAGTCTCTCCTGGTATGTGCAGCATGTGGACACAGAGTGGCCCACTTTTTGCTTCTATACTGGGTCCCCACAACTTGAAGGCACTTCTCTCATTTTGGAAAGTGAGGCAGATGAGATGAGGCAGCTTTGAGCTGGGTTTCCAAAGGTCTGGGCCACAGCTGACTGCCATCTGCAGTGCTGCCTGCATTCTCGGGAACTGAGGAGCTGCTTATCACCATACTTCAGCCCTCTAGTCAGGAAAAGGGCTCAGCTAGTGAACAGCTCACAGGAATGAGGGCATTTACCTGGGACCAGAAACCGTGTCTGAGGACAGCTCTGCCCACTTCCTCCTTTTCAGCCACAGAGACAGGATGCTCCAGAGATGCTGAGGGTTCCTCATGGGGCAGAACTTCTCATAATGTGCACACAAGTCCCCTGGGGTCTTGTCCGATGGCTGACTAGGTTGCAGATGGCTGAAATTCCGCGTTTCTAATCAAACTCCCAGGAAGCACTACTGCCCCCAGTCCTTGACCAAACTAGGCAAGAAACTCAGTGACAAGAAACCCTTCTCAGGATGCCCCTGGCTTTCAAGCCCAAATCCAGGCTTTTGACTGTGACTCCTATGGTCTGCTTGACTTGACCCTCATTTCCAGCCTCTGCCTCTATCTTCATTACTGTATGGTCCCCTGATCCTCAAAAGACCCATATCCAGAAAATTTAAAGAACTCCAACAAGCCCACTAAAAAAACTACAAACAGTCCCATAGGAAAACGAATACGAAAATGGACGAGGCATCTTATGCTTGCCATTTGAGGGGCAGGCAAAAACTACCAGGTGGAGGGGCCGCTGTTGACCTTCTCAATCCAGCTGGGCAGAAGCCTCCTTCAGAGGAAACCTCAGGTGGGAAGCTGCATCCATGGAACCCACAGAAAGTTGCCTTGGGGTTGATCCTGAATTCACTGGTCCACCGGACGACTGAGCTCCCCTGGGACAAGGACACGAGCCCACACCCCTCCCCCTGCGGCGCACGCTGTACTGACAAGCTTAACATGGAGCCAGCTGGCAAGAGAGAGCCATCAGGAGGGTCCAGTAAGGGTGGATTTGGAGTGGAGAGGCAATACATTGAAAACTGGCCCGGGCAAAGAATGGTCATGAATCGGGAGTTCTTTACACTACTCTTGAACACTTCTATATGTTTGAAATTACTCCGAAATTTAAAAACTATACTAGGAGAATGTCATTCGCTGAAATTGGTCAAAATAAGACGTTGGGGAGGATGCTTTCTTGATTTAAAAAATTGCACTGGACTCTAGAAGAGAATTTGATTTTGGTCTTTGGTTCTTCTGAGCTTTAAAAGATTTTTATTTCTTTTAATTTTTATATATCTTCTCTGTGCTAGGTCTTTATTATAGCATTCAAGCTTCTCTAGTTGAAGCTCGAGGGCTCTCTCTAGTTGCAGCATGCTGATTTAGTCACCTTGTGGGATATGGGATCTTAGTTCCCCAAGCAGGGATCAAACCTGAGTCCCCTGCATTGGCAGGTGGATTCTCAACCACTGGACCCACAGGGAAGTCCCTGTTTTAATTTTTCTAAAAGAAGGTTAGGAAGTAATGGAAGGAACCAAACTTGGGTCACCCACCTGCATGCAATAGGCAATGTACAGACACCAAGGAAAGTTCAGCACGTATTGTAGGGCTCCAAGCAAGGAGTCCAGGAAGCTAGTGCTCAAAGACCCCGACTCTTCAATGGCTTTCAGGGAAAGGTTTTTAAAGACAGGGTGAGGGAGGGGGATTGTGGGGTGCATGACCAGCTTATGGACAGTCTTCTGATTGGCAGGTGGTGAGGTAATCAACTGTCAACATCATCAACCATCTGGTTCCGATCAGCCTGGGATCTATACACTTGTGGACTTGCGGGCAGCAAACAGTTAACTTCCTCCCCCTGGTGGGGATTTCAGTATCTGCAAAACAACTCAGGATGGGCTCAGAGTATTCTCTACAGCCCTGGAGGGAGAGCTAAAGGTTCTTGACTGTTTAGTGGGCTAGACTGTTATCATTTTGTCTTGCTTGACTGTTTTCCTGTCTTTCTGCATTTTCTCACTTCTCTAATTTATTCTTTGGAACTCAGGAAAGGCGTAGGAGGCTAAAGGTTTTCTACAGACAAGAGGCAGGCAGAGGACCCTGAGGAGAGGGGTAGGTATCCAAGGGGCATCTGGTATCTGATGGATGTGCTCTCACTGGGTCATGTAACTGCGCCTTCCTCATCTTACAGAGAATGCCTCAGAACTGAGAGGTGTCTCAGAACTCCTGACTGTGATGGAGGGCCGTGTGCCACCTCCAGGGCACCCATGAAGAACCCCACTCAATCCAGAAGGAAGAGGAGGACAGTGGGGGTGGGGGGTGGGGCTTGCCCTAAGGAACAGGAGGAGTTGATGGGCTTCTCTTGGCAAAGAGGACAAAGATGTAACCAGTGGGGAGATAAAATGACGGGAAGGCATTTGTTCACCAGAATTCCAGGTGATGTAGACGAGCATGTTTCTGGGACGTAGGCCTGATAGGGAAGTGTGTGTGTAGGGGGTGCTGCCTGCTGAAGGCATTTCAGGGAAGAAGATGGCACAGAAGCTGCTTGGGCTATGAGGAAGGAAGGAAGGATGGAGAAAGGGGCGGGGCGGGGGGGTGGAGAGGAAAATCTTTCCAGAAGCTTCTGCCCCAGTGGAGGAACCAGAGAACCTCTCCCTTCCCCAGCCTCCACCCCCATCCTCTCTGCATGCTGACTCAGAGCGCTAGTAAGGATTCAAGCTTATGTCAAGGTGTTTTCTCCCAGATTGCACTGAGCTGGATGCTGCATATCTGCACCCAGATGGAGTCCTGGATTTTATTCAGGCGATGCTTATTTCGTGGCTCAACAACCCAAAACTCAGAAATGTGACCAGACCAATAAGCCTCAGAGGTGAATCTCCAGTCTCCATTGTCTGATTCTTTCTTTTCTTTCATTCCGAACTTTCCACAAAACAAACAAAACCCCTAGTTTTGTGAATACCGTATTTTATGCAGGTATTACTATTGATAATATTTATTCAGAACTTGAACAGTGCTCATGCACACTTACAGAACAATATTAAATGGGGTGAAAGCTGTTTACTTACTGTTAGGCTCATGTAAAAATTATAAAAAGGGAATGACAGCAACAAAAGCAGGAACCACAGCCTGGGAGACAACTATTTAAAACCCCTGGATCATAAGAGCGTCCCCATAGCCCATCTTAGCAACCAGCGCCAGCACAGGCACTGAACCAGGCCTGGTCAATCAGAGTGGGTCTCTAGACTTTGCCCCGCCCCTTTCCACGTGGGAGCCCCCAGCCAGCAGCAGGCACACCTGCCGGTGATGAGGCCACGGGTGGCTGAACCTGACGGAAGTCTTTCTGAGAAATGGAAAGACAGATGCCTGATGACATCATTTTAATCCCCTGGGTCCACACACACACCTGAAGCTCACTGTTCCCTTAAGGTTTTAAAGTACATGAGCCAATAAATTCTTTTCTTTTGTATAAGTCTGTTTAAATTGGTTTTGGCCACTTAACAGTGATGACTAATATATATCTAATTAAAAGGTTACAGGTACAGTCAAAAGAACAGTTTGTAACACACAACAACAAAAATGTCTATAAAAACGCAGGGAAACATGGAATGGTAGAAAATTTTCCTAAGTGAAAACAGCAAAATGGAAGGTTATAGCTCTGCAGACAAATGAGGGAATTGAGAATGAAAAAGAAAGAAAACTCAGTGGGTTACAGGAAAAATCTATTTTACAATGCAACCTTGAAGAAGGGTCTCCAGCAGGCAGTAACGCCCAAAGCAAGAAAAGCACAGGAAGAAAATTCTCCAGCAAAATAACTAGCAGTTGTCAGCCTTGACTGGGGCACTATTTTCTTCCCTTACTTTCCTGAATTTTAAAAAGTTGTGCTGAACGTCCATGCATGACTTCTAAAATAGCAGCTGAAACACAGAAAAGAAAAAAAAAAAGATGTAAGATGGGTGAACTGGGAAGTGAGAAGAGTTCTTACAGGTTCCGAGGCCCTGAGGAGCTCCAAGAATTTGCGCTTGGTGAGGAGGACAGAGGGGCCCCTTCCTAATGCAAATCTGGTTGAGCAGGTTCCAGTGACATCCTTTTTTTGTGCAAACCTCCAGGAACTTCTCTGGCAATTACTGCCCAGGCGGGGGAGGGGAAGGACAGAGAAGGGCAACCCGACCTGAGTTGATACACAGAGAGAACACAACATACCCTCCATCTCAGAAGCCCTTGTGTCTGATGTCAGCACTTAACCTAGAGCCTGGCGTCAACAATTCAAGAGAGTAAGTGTGAGGGGAGGAGACGCTGGAGTCCAGGGAGTGAGTTACACGCAGGATGGAAGAGTGGGGACCGACTGACTCCCACTATCAGACAGTGTGACACTCACCAGCTGCCAGTACCCTGGGGACCCTTGTGGGCCTGCCAGCCGTTAAGTCTCCAGGCATTGCTTCTGCCAACCCTGCCCACCCCCTCCCTGGTCCCCTTTGATTCCACTCAGAGACCCCAGGTTCAATTGCCTTCATCTTCCCCTGTCACCTGAGATCCAGCTTCCCCACGTGTGGCTGGTGGCAGAGGCACAGTCCCCATGGTTCCTTCCGAAGAGGAGCTCATAGGCTTTTTTTCTTGCAAGAGTTTCTGAAAACACACACACACACACACACACACACACACACACACACACACACACACACACAAACACCAAGTAGAGTGAAGCTACCGGGGCAGCTCAGGTTGGAGATCCAGGCCCAGGCTCCCAGGTCAGGCTTCCCGGCTGTCATTCTGACTCCCTCCACATTGCTGCAAGCATTTGGCAAGTTATATAAGCTCCTTATGAACACCGCAGTCTGGGAGGTTAAACAGAAGAAATGTATTTTCTCATAGTCGTGGAGGCTGCAAGCCTACATTCAGGTGCTGGTCGGTTGGGCTCCTGGTGAGGACGCCTCCTGGCTTGTAGACATGGCCTTTCCTCACATGGCCGTTCCTCTGTGCCGGTGTAGGCAGAGAAGGAGAGCGCCCCCTGTGTTCCCGCCTCCTCTTATAAGGACACCAGTCCCCGAGGATTACAGCCCCAGTCCTACAACCTCATTCAACCCCAGCCACCGCTACCCCCACCGCAGACCCCAGCGACAAAACGTCACCTTTGGGCTTAGCACTTCTATGTATAAAGGGGGATACATTTCAATCCCCAACGCTCCCCGGGACTCAGTGTCCTCTTCTGTACCGCTGGGAAGACCCTCTTCCCAGTACATTGGAAGTCAAGAAGCACTGATGGATGTTATGTAGCAACTTGGATGGGACGGGAATTTGGGGAAGAGTGGGTACATGTGTATGTACGGCTGAGGCCCTTTGCTGTCCACCTGAAACCGTCACATAGTTAATTGGCTATACTCCAATACAAAATAAAAAGCTGTTTTTCTAAATGAAGAAAAGTTAAAAAACGAAGAAGCATTGATGGGAAAACAGAAGGCATGACAGGTCTGTCCAGAATAGTGTCAAGACGCATTTGATGCCGTTTGGGCCTCCAGACGCCCCGCATCCTCGGGAATAGGCAGGCACACTGTACACACACTGGCTTCCTCATCACCCCTCCCATAGGCCCCAGTGCCCATAAACCCAGTTAAAGCTTTCCCCCCGCTCTGCGCCACCCACGAGGGGCCACACAGCCTCATCCTCTGCTGCAGGCTCTCGTAGCGCTGGGTGAGTTGTGTCAGCTGCCTTTCCAGCTCCCGAGCCTGGGCCCTTAGCTCTTCCGCAAGCTCTGTTCTGGCTCCCTCCTTCAGCTGCTTCCAGTCCTTGAGGAGGGAGGCCAAGTCCACGCTGAGGGAAAAGCCAGCCATTGCACTGCCCAGCAAGCGAGCCTTGGTTTTCATCACCAGTGTGGTACCTCCAAAGGCCCTTTGCACCTGACTGCTCCTTCGGGCTGAGACCTGGCCAGTGGTCAGGAGGTGCTTGGTAGCAGTGGCCAGGCGTGGGTCTGCCTTGGTGATCTGAAAGGCACGGATGCTCTTCTGAACACCCTCGATGGTGCTTCTACAATTCTGAATCACCTTTCCAGCGGCCATGATGTAGTCCACCCCGGTTCGCCTGACTTTTCCGCCGTGGGAGGGCATTAGGCTACCGACCTGAGCTTGGGCTTCTTGACTGTGAAAACGTTCCAAAACATTGGTCAAGATACTGGTGACCTCTCCTGCTGTCCCCAAAACTCTACCTGCAGTGGAGAGCGCCAGGCTTCCCCCTGCTCTCGCTGGAGCAAGGACTAAGCCCAGGATGCTCATGGCTCCGGAGACCACGGTGATGGAATTGGCCACCACGCTGGTCTTGGTGAGAGTTTTGTGTGTTGTGTCAATGTGGTCTGCAAGGGCATGGAGCTTCTGGATGTCCATGTCCAGCTCCCCTTTCAAGTTGGGAAACTCTTCCAAAAATATTCTTTCTTCAGCTGACAGGTCACTGTCTTGCGGCTTCACATCGTCACATGGAAGAATGTCATCCACGTCCCTGTGGATGAGTGAAATAAAGATTTCCAGTCCCCCAGATGGAAAAGCCAAATTTGCAGCCAACCCCACGTGGTTTCTGGATCTTCTTGCCACTCCAAACTTTACATTCTCCTTGCATCTTCCTAGCATCTCTGTTACCTCTAACCCAACTATTAATAAGAAAAGTCCCAGAGCATCGTTAGGAGCTGCTAATTTGCTTCAGAGAAGAAACATATAAGGGGCATCTGGAGGGAAATGAGAGAAATGGAGCCTTGGCCAAAGAGATGGAGGAAACGGATTAGTGCCAAGGGACTTTTTCAACCTTGTTCAAAGAGGCTAGAAATGTAACTGAGGTGGGGCAGCGGGAGATGCTAAGATCCGAGCCATGATCAGGAGCCTGGGACTAACTGGGGGCAGGGAAAGGTCTGAGGAAAGTAGGAGGAAGGGAGACCAGGTGCTGGGCGGGAGGTTGGGAGCCCTGTACACGGAGGGGTGAGTCAGCGGGAAGGGACACCGTACTGTATAGCTCACCCTTCACTTTGATGACCTTGAACTCGGTTACTGCGCAGTGCCTTTGTTTCTCTCAGGAGTCTCACACTGAGAGGGCTGAGATAAATGATCGCTAATGTTCTGACTGTTCTCCTTGGCACTTGGCTGGCTTTCCTCCCTCTCTTAAGCAGATTCTTCACGGGAGAAGTCAGGGACAAGAGGACCCCTTCCCCTCCCCCACCTGCTCCGTGTCCTTAGGCAGTACCGAGGGATCTTCACCCGCTCGGCTGAGTGTGGCCTCCATGGGAGAGCAGTCTGGGGGGTGAGGAAGAAAGCCTGCTCCCTCAAGTGCTTTCCTCAAGCTCAGGGCCCTGGGTGCGACTCCTTCAGGGCGAGCTGAGCAGGCCAGGTGAGGCCCACAGGAGGATATCAGAGCCGGAAGGAGCCCTGGGGAAGATCTACGCTTCCTCCTTTTCTTTTCTGTGGTGGAAGCAGAAGCCCAGATGGAACGTGAAAGTGTTAGTCACTGAGTTGTGTCCAGCTCCTTGGCATCCTGTGGACTGCAGGCCACCAGGCTCCTCTGTCCATGGGATTCTCCAGGCAAGAATACTAGAGTGGGTTGCCATGGACAGAGGAGCCTAGTGGGCTACAGTCTATAAGGTCGCAGAGTCGGACACGACTGAATGACTGAGTATGCATGCATTCTATGTTAGGCAGCAATGCCTCCTGACACAGAGAGAACTAAAATCTAATACTGTTACACATATGTAGCTCACCTAATTCCCTCAGGAGACATTGGCTGATGGCCTGTGTGGGGCTGGCGATGCTATGTCTGCTGATGAACGCACGCTGGAGCTTAAATTCATGAATGAGGCAATGTTAAAGGGCTTTTTTGGTGATACATTAACCTCACAGAGGTGAGGTCCAAGGGGGCAATTTCTGCCCTCAGAGTCCTGTTGCCCAGGGTCAGGTACCTAACAAGAACTTGACTTGTGCTCCAAAATAGTGTAAAACGTGGAATAGTTTTCTCCCAGGGACATATCTGCACATACATAATGGAGACCAGTGAGAAGGCAGGCCTCATTTATGGCTGTTCTCTTGGAACCCATTTGTCACATGTCGTGAGAATGCCTAAGCATTTCTGTAGAAGTCGCCCTTTTCCCAGGGACACAGGGCTCTGGATTACCTTTGCAAACTGACACCAGTCTTGCAGGCTTTCCCTGCCTACCTGTCCAGCAGGTTCTGTGGCACCAAATCCATGCTCATTTTGTCCATGGGAGAATGAGAGCTGTCACCACGACTCAAAGGATTTTCTGGGTGAAGACACAGAAAACAAGTTTACTGCACGGTCCATGAAATTGTATGAAATTCAAGTGTGGGGACTTCCTTGGCAGTCCTGTGGTTAAGGTTCCGTCCACGCTTCCAATGCAGGGCACAAAGGTTCAATCCCTGGTCGGGGAACAAAGATCCCACCTGCTATGGGTTGTGGACAAAAAGATTTTTAAAACTTCAAAAAAGAAACTCAAGTGTGGAGGGATTTTAGATGATGCAAAATCCAAATAATAATGACATACAGGACTAAATATTTGAAAACTGTTGTTTTTACATTATATGTTGAGGTGAGCTTAGATAGGATAAATACATAAAACAAAGTCCTCAGATTGATAAATTTTGATGTCACACATCCGAGTCATCACCACCCAGACTGAGATAAAGGACAGAAGGTTTCCTTAACCCCAACCCAGTCAACATGCACCCCACCACACGGGTGATCACTACTCTGATTTCTATAACCTTTAATTTGTGTGCCTGGTCTTGAATTTCACGTCAATGGCGTCGGTTGTTTGGTTTCTTTCGCCCAACACAATGTGAAATTCTTTCATGTTGTCATGGTTTTAAAAACATTCAGTAGCTTGAAAAAATGAGAGGGCTTCCCTGATGGCTCAGTGGTAAAGAACCTGCCTGCCAATGCGGTAAACACTAGTTCAATCCCTGATCGAGGAAGATCCCACCTGCTGGGGAGCAACTAAGGCCTGTGCCACAACTACTGAGCCTAAGCTCTAGAGCCTGGTGACTGCGACTACTGAAGCCCGCACGCCCTAGAGTCTGTGCTCGGCAACAAGAGAAGTCACCGCAGTGAGAAGCCCCCATTAGCTGCAGCTAGAGATAAGCTCTCGCAGCAATGAAGACCCAGCACAGCCCCAAATAAATAATGCTAGAAATACACTACAAAGCAAATGTCAAGCACTTGGGAAGTGGAGGAGCCCCATGTGATTCCAGTCAGTCTCGAGCAGTGGATCTCCATCAGGGATGAGCTTTCTCCCCGGGGGATAGTGATGATGCCCATAGACATTCAGCGGTGGGCGTCAGGGGACACTGCTCCTGGCGCCTAGTGAGTAGAGGTCGGAGATGCTGCTAAACACCCTACCATGCACAGGATGGCCCCCACAGCAAAGAACAGTCCTGTCCAAACTGTCAGTGGTGCTGAGGCTGAGAAACCCTGGAGGAGCCCCAGTCTTTACCAGCAGCTCCTGAAAGCTCCCCCATTTTCCCTATTATTCCTACTAAATGAAGAGCTTAAGTGACAGCAGGGAGCCCTGTGGTCCTACCGGGTCCCATCCTCTCACTACTGACCTTCTCTCGGGAGATGTCAGAGGATGTTACGTTGGGAGAGGGATGGAAATGATGGGCGAGGATTAGAGACGTCATTTTCATATGAGAGCTGATATGTATGAGACTTTCTTTGTTGTTTGGGGAGCCTTCAGCTCTGCCTTATTCTGTCCTTTCCCCTCAAACCAACTCCCTCATATACACCATTGATGTCAGAGAAGTTGGATACTCTGGAACACAGCTTTGAGATAATCCCCTTAATCTTTATCACCAACCCGTGCCCCTCAAACTCCCTAAATAAGCGTACAACCCAAGAAACACTGCAGGTGGCAATTTTGAGACAATTCATCTGGCATCTTTTCCTATAAACATGATACCCCTAAACCGCTCTTGTAGACAACAGCTAGGGAAATGCCTTGGCCCATGATGTCGCCTATGTTCTGGGGTCCAGGGCCTCTCTCTCTCTCTCTCTGTCTAGGATCCAGGGGTCCCCAAACAATGGAGGGGAACATGCAGTTTGGTTGATCTAATCACATGCTTAGTCATGTTTTTATTTAGACTTCAAATGACCTCTGAGGGAGAGATTTCTATCCTGATTTATCAAGTAAAGAAGCTGAATTTCAGACCCGAGCTGACTCTAGGAGCTGGCCGGATGGGGATTTGAACGGGATGGGGGTTCCTGACAGTAACTCTTTTTCCCAAACCAACTGCAGGGGCAACCTCTTGTGCCCATTGTCCTTTAGAAGTGAGGCCCCAGAGCAGCCCTCCTCCTGGGTCTCCTGGCCCACCTGCTCTCAGTGAAGCACTCACCGTGGCCTCAGGTCCCGAGGGCCTTCCTTCGTCTCCCCTCCAGGGGCCTCGGATCCATGAGGGCTGTGAGCGTCTAGGCTGCAGGAGGACAAATACACAGTGCAGAGTCTCCAGCTGGCTTTGCTCATCATGGGAAGGATCCGAGGCTCTAATTGCAAAACTGGATTCAAGTTCAGTGAGGCAGGCACACAAGTGTCAATGCCAAAGCAGCTCTTGGGTTGGGGGGGTGCGGTGGGGGGAGACCCCCCGGGGCTTATTGAGCAATGGCTTGCACTTTTACTTTCCTTTCTGCTTCTTTCTCTATGTGCAATGAGGGAGCTAGCTGAATCTGAGTCAGGTCCGGTCTCGCCTCTCCTGGGCCCAGCAGTTCCAAGAGCAGAGCGAGGGTGCTTACGTCCTGCAAGGACTCTGAAGTCAAGCAGACCATCTGGAGCTGAGTCACTCTGAGCCGCTTTCTCAACTGCCTTTGGCCTTGATTCCCCATCTGTGAAATGGGTATTTAGTAAAACAGCGCTTGTGGCAGAGAACCATTGTGAGGAGCCCAGGAGCAAATGAGGCGACGCCCAGCTTAGAACCAACACCTAACAAATGTGTCCATGGTCCTGCCATGAGAGCCCTCTGCCCTCTGAGGAGGGGGTTGACCTCAAAATCTAAGACCTCTTCTGTGACTGTGAAACGCAAAAGACTCTGGAAAACGGAAACGTTTTTTCATAATTCATTTGGTGGTAAAACCTGACCCGAGCTGGAACAAGTGTATAGTTTTGATGTATCCACCTTCTGAATATTCAGTTTCCCTGCAGAAATATACCTAATGTTTGAACAAGGAGGGTGTTTGGGGCTGATCTCAGGGTTGTATATATATATATATAAAATTGTATTTGTTTGTTTTTGGCTGTGCTGGGTCTTCATTGCTCTGTGGGCTTTTCTCTAGTTTGGCAAGTGGGGGCTCCTCTCTAGCTGGGGTACATGAGTGGCTCATTGCAGTGGCTTCTCTTGTTGAGGAACAGGGGCTCCAGGCACATGGGCTTCAGTAGTTGTGGCTCCCAGGCTCCAGAGCACCGGCTCTGTAGTTGTGGCTCATGGGCTTAGCTGCCACACAGCATGTGGGATCCTCCCACCCAGGGATCGAACCCTGGTTCCCTGCATGATTCTTTATCACTGAACCACCAAGGAAGCCCTGGTCTCAGTTTATAACAACCCATGTTGTGTTTGGACTGCCCCTGGGGTCCTCATGCTTACAAGATGCCCTTCAGCAATAACCATCAAAAAACTTAAAAATAAATAAAGGTTTAAGACTTATGTGTTAGTAGCTCAGTTGTGTCCAACTCTTTGCAACCCCATGGACTGTAAAATTACATAAAATAAAACAAATTTAATTAATTAAATAAAGGTTTATTACTTACAAGACCTGAGGTGGGGGGGTGGTTAAGAGGGGAATGGAGAAAAGACAGAGCAGAAGAGCCTGGGGTTCTGCTTTTACTGGGGTCAAAGGTGGGGGCCCTGAGTCTTCAAGGGCTCCCTCTTTATTGGTAAATTTAAACTTAAGAGGGGAAATTGAAGGCACGGGAGCAAGTGACCCGAATGGTCAGTGATTAAATCAACCAAGAGCTCTGAAACCAAGGGGCCTCTGTGGGGAAGGCAGCTGGATTTGACTGAGTGCTGGGGCTACCAGTGTGTTTATTTAAGATCACCATCTTCGAAGCGGATGCCTCAGCAATCAGAGATTAAGTCAGGCTCTTGCATTACAAACAACAAAACCCCCAGGTTTAGGGTTTACTCTACAAGAGGGCTTCAGGGGGTGTTGCATAATATATAATATATGCACCTTTCCAAAATCCCCCAGATTGGAAACTGAAATGCTTCTGACCCCTTTGACTTGAGACATAGGATTGTGATCCTGATGCTCCCTCCCATTTTACAAATGAGGAAACTGAGACCTCAAGAGGGTGGGGTGGTTTGCCCCATGGTCATATCGCTAAGAAATGACAGCCGCAGTTCTAGACCCCGTGTCTGTGGGAACAGCCTTTTGGGCAGTCATGGGCTGAGATTTGTGTCCATGTGTGTGTGTGTGTTCACACACAAGCTGGAACCTAGGGCTGTGTGTTCAAAAGTGGAAGCTCTTAGTGTGATCTGAGGGTGTAGTTTGATGTCAAAAGTTTGTTCTTTGAACACCTGAGCAGGTCCAGTTTTAGGGTAGGTGGTCCCTACACTCTTAGCCAGCTTGAAATGGACCAGAGTCAACCTCAAGTTCTTGGAAAACAGCTTAAGCCCATCCACCTATTATTACTTCAACGACCCATATGGGGGGTTAAGAAGTCAGAAAATAATTAAGGTGAGCCTGGTCAGGGAAGGCGGGTTACAAGCGGGGGAGTTTTTAACAAGCTGTTCTTACCTGCTGTTCTACAACGCAAGCTCAGGAATTTCTTAGTCACCAGTTTCTATTAACTCTATGGGGCACAGTTGCAATATGGGTTTTTTAACCCTATCGGGCATGGTTTCAGAGTAAGTCATTTGTGGGTGAGTATTCGGCAAATTCAGGCCCCAATTTCCTATAAGGGCATTAAAAAAAAAAACTCAACTGAGTAAATGTAAGGATCACATTGGCTTTATTCATCAATTCATAAATTGGGTAGTGCCCCATTTAGCAAATAGAAGCTGAGCTGAACTGTAGAAAAGGAAAGGTTTCTCAAAGTGGAAAGAGATAGAAAAAGGAAATTATTAGCAGAGAATGAATGCATTGTTTCAGGCAAAGGGTACCTCTTGAAGGGAACAGAATCACCCCATCAGGTTGATTGATGACAGGTCCCATTCCTGGGGGGTTGATGCTGCAGTTAGCGTAGGTACTAAGTCTTGCTTTGCCATTGTGGGTTTAACCTGAGTGACTCCATTTGGGGGCTACTGTTTCCCTTTAAAAAAAAAAATTATTTACTTATCTTTGGCTGTGTTGAGTCTTCACTGTTTTGCTAGCTTTTCTCTAGTTGAAGCAAGTGGGGGCTACTGTCTAGGTGTGGTATGTGGGCTTCTCATTGCGTGGCTTCTCTTGTTGCAGAACATGGGTTCTAGGGTGCAGGGCCTCAGTATTTGTGGCTCCCAGACTCTAGAACGAGTTGGTGATGGACAGGGAAGCCTACCGTGCTGCAGTCCATGGGGTCTCAAAGAGTCGGACACGACTGAGCAACTGAACTGAACTGATCCTAGAACACAGGCTCAATAGTTGCGGTGCACGGGCTTAGTTAATTACTCTGGGGCATGTGGGATCCTCCTGGATCAGGATCGAACCTGTGTCTCCTGCATTGGCAGGCAATTCTTTACCACTGAGCCACCAGGGAAGCCCTTCTGTTTCCTTTTAACAGGGGCTTTTCCCTTCCTGAAGTTTGCTATGCCCTGGGTGACATCTGGCTGGGGTGCCTGCGTGGTCCCTCTGGGGTCTGGCTGGCTTGCATAGAGGCCCCCTTTGCCCCACCCTCCAGCTGGGCGCCTCTTGCCTCCTGCTGGTGAAACACCCCCTGGTGTCTCTCTGCTGGCTCCCTGGTGCCAGCCTGGCTCTGAGAAACTGTAAGCTTCTCAGCCTTTCCACCCCCAGCATCTGGCCCACCCTGAGAACAGGCTCCCATCTCTCTGTGAAGTCCCCTATCCCTCAGTCTGTCTCCCAGGCCTCACTCAGGCCTTGGGGGCTGCAGTGGGAAGACTGGACTCAGGCCGAGGAAGCAGGAGCCCCTCTCTCCACCTAAACAGCAACAGCGTCCTTACTGCTCTCAGCCACCCCCTCCACCCCCCACACCCATTGGGAGGTTTTATACCACTTCTGCCAAGTTTGAGCACAATGGGGAGACGCTGCAGATGATTTCTTGCTCTGCCTCTTTCCCTCCCATTCCTGGAAAGCTACTCGCTAAACCAGGACTGGAAATGGTCAGTTTTCATTCCAATCCCAAAGAAAGGCAATGCCAAAGAGTGCTCAAACTACCGCACAATTGCGCTCATCTCACACGCTAGTAAAGTAATGCTCAAAATTTTCCAAGCCAGGCTTCAGCAGTACGTGAACTGTCAACTTCCAGATGTTCAAACTGGTTTTAGAAAAGGCAGAGGAACCAGAGATCAAATTGCCAACATCTGCTGCTGCTGCTGCTGCTAAGGCACTTCAGTCATGTCCGACTCTGTGTGACCCCAGAGACGGCAGCCCACCAAGGCTCCGCCATCCCGGGGATTCTCCAGGCAAGAACACTGGAGTGGGTTGCCATTTCCTTCTCCAGCCAACATCCGCTGAATCATCAAAAAAGCAAGAGAGTTCCAGAAAAACATCTATTTCTGCTTTCTTGACTATGCCAAAGCCTTTGACTGTGTGGACCACAATAAACTGTGGAAAATTCTGAAAGAGATGGGAATACCAGAACACCTGACCTGCCTCTTGAGAAACCTATATGCGGGTCAGGAAGCAACAGTTAGAACTGGACATGGAACAACAGACTGGTTCCAAACAAGAAAAGGAGTACATCAAGGCTGTATATTGTCACCCTGTTTATTTAACAGGGTACATCATGAGAAACACTGGGCTGGAAGAAGCACAAGCTGGAATCAAGATTGCCGGGAGAAATATCAATAACCTCAGATATGCAGATGACACCACCACCCTTATGGCAGAAAGTGAAGAGGAACTAAAAAGTCTCTTGATGAAAGTGAAAGAGGAGAGGGGGAAAGTTGGCTTAAAACTCAACATTCAGAAAACTAAGATCATGGCATCTGGTCCCATCACTTCATGGCAAATAGATGGGGAAACAATGGAAACACTGTCAGACTTTTTTTGGGGGGGGGGAGCTCCAAAATCACTGCAGATGATGACTGCAGCCATGAAATTAAAAGACGATTACTCCCTGGAAGGAAAGTTATGACCAACCTAGATAGTATATTAAAAAGCAGAGACATTACTTTGCCAACAAAAGTCTGTCTAGTCAAGGCTATGGTTTTTCCAGTGGTCATGTGTGAATGTGAGAGTTGGATTGTGAAGAAAGCTGAGCGCCAAAGAATTGATGCTTTTGAAGTGTGGTGTTGGAGAAGACTCTTGAGAGTCCCTTGGACTGCAAGGAGATCCAACCAGTCCATTCTAAAGGAGATCACTCCTGGGTATTCATTGGAAGGACTGATGCTGAAGCTGAAACTCCAATACTTTGGCCACCTCATGCGAAGAGCTGACTCATTTGAAAAGACCCTGATGCTGGGAGGGATTGGGGGCAGGAGGAGAAGGGGATGACAGAGGATGAGATGGCTGGATGGCATCACTGACTAGATGGACATGAGTTTGAGTGAACTCCGAGAGTTGGTGATGGACAGGGAGGCCTGGCGTGCTGCGATTCACGAGGTCGCCAGGAGTCAGACACGACTGAGCGACTGATCTGATCTGAACTGAACTGAAACCACGTGCAACCCTCCCATACCCTGAGGACTTGTCCTCCCATTCTTATTCTTTGGGAAATGAAGCACGAGATTTAGCCACTGTTGAACAGGATCAGGGTTGAGGGGAGGGGAACAATTTACAAATAAAGGGAACTATGCATTGGGGGTGGAAAAGGAAACGGCAACCCACTCCAGAATTCTTGCCTGGGAAATCCTATGGACAGAGGAGCCTGGCAGGCTACAGTCCATGGGGTCACAAGAGTCAGATACGACTTAGCAACCAAACCACCACCACATGCATTGGGGGGTATTTAAAAAATATCCTAGTTACACTTGCCAAACACTTAGAGAATTTCTACTGTTAATGAAAGTTAAAGCTGTTAAAGTGCTAGTTGCTCAGTCGTGGAGTAGCCCGCCAGGCTCCTCTGTCCATGGAACTCTCCAGGCAAGAATACTGGAGTGGGTTGCCTCTTTTCTCCAGGGAATCTTCAAAGAAGCAAGCAAATAAACCACAACATTTTCACTACTGTGACCTAACTGGGAATGATAGGATTAAACCAATCTGTTTAATCAGCCAGATTGCAGGAAATCAAAATTTCCTGGTCACCTTCCTTTGGCCCGGGGCCTGGCCCCTTCATTGTTGCTGAAGCATTATCGAGTTGATTATCAGACACTTGTCTGGAGGTATGATTTTATTAAGTCCTTTGAACAGCAAGCAATAGAGATTGATTCTTGGGCTTGTTTATTTATTTGTTTGTTTTAATGCTTGATTCATTCCCTTTATTTGCTAAATCTTAAGGGGACATGAAATAATTGCTTTAGAATATTACATAATCGCTCATTTAAATCAAAAGCACAGCAGGGATCATTTTTACTTATGTATTTATTTATTGCTTATTCTTGGCTGTGCTGGGTCTTGATTGCTGTGCACAGGCCTTCTCTAGTTGAAGAGAGTGGGACTACTCTCCAGCTGCGGTGCAAAGGCTTCTCATGTTGCAGATCACAGGCTCTAGGGCACGTGGGTTTCAGCAGTTGCAGCATGTGGGCTCAGTCATGGCAGCTCGAGGATTCTAGTAGAGCTCACTTAACTTAAGAATCTTTTGGAAGGCCTCTGGGGCAGCTCCAGCCTCAAAGGTACAGCTGAACCAGCAAGGCTGGGAGAGACCAGGAAGCAGGCAGCCTGGTAACTTGTCGGGAGCTCGGGACTGATGCACAAGGCTGCTTCCATCACATGACTCGGCCACTTGTCTGTCTCTTCCACTCCAGTTTTGTTTTCCTGCCAGAGAATCTAATTGGCTAGCTGAGGTCACATGCCCATCCCTGTGTGCTGGGGTATGTCTTAGTTCATTTGGGCTGCTGTAACGAAATTATGCAGACTGAGTGGCTTGTAAACCATATTTGTTGCTCACAGTCTGGAGGCTGGAAGTCTGAGGTCAGGCAGCCAGGTGGTGAGAGTCTGGTGAGAACTAACTTCTCACTTGCCCTCACATGGCGGAAAAGACCAGGAAGCTCTGTGGGGTCTCCTTCTGTTGTTGTTTAGTTGACAAGTCATGTCTGACTCTGCAAGTTCATGGACTTTAGCCCACCAGGCTCCTCTGTCCATGGGATTTCCCAGGCAAGGATACTAGAGTGGGTTGCCATTTCCTTCTCCAGGGGATCTTCCTGACTCAGGGATCAAACCCGAGTCTCCTGCATTACCAGGCGATTCTTTACCACTGAGCCACCAGGGGAGCTTGGGGTCTCCTTTACATGTCTTCCTAAACGAACAATGCAAAGAAATAGAGGAAAGCAACAGAATGGGAAAAACTAGAGATCTCTTCAAGCAAATTAGAGATACCAAGGGAACATTTCATGAAAAGATGGGCACAATAAAGGACAGAAGTGGTATAGACCTAACAGAAGCAGAAGATATTAAGAAGAGGTGGCAAGAATACACAGAAAAACTATACAAAAAAAGATCTTAATGACCCAGATAACCACGATGGTGTGATCACTCACCTAGAGCCAGACATCCTGGAATGCAAAGTCAAGTGGGCCTTAGGAAACATCACTATGAACAAAGCTAGTGGAGGTGATGGAATTCCAGTTGAGTTATTTCAAATCCTAAAAGATAATGCTGTTAAAGTACTGCACTCGATATGTCAGCAAATTTGGAAAACTCAGCAGTGGCCACAGAACTGGAAAAAATCAGTTTTCATTTCAATCCCAAAGAAGGGCAATGCCAAAGAATGTTCAAACTACTGCACAATTGCACTCCTTTCACAAGCTAGCAAAGTAATGCTCAGAATTCTAAATGTCAGGCTTCAGCAGTATGTGAACTGAGAACTTCCAGATGTTCAAGCTGGATTTAGAAAAGGCAGAGGAATCAGAGATCAAATTGCCAACATCTGTTGGATCATAGATAAAGCAAGAGAATTCCAGAAAAACATTTACTTCTGCTTCATTGACTACACGGAAGCCTTTGACTGTGTGGATCACAACAAACTATGGAAAATTCTTAAAGAGATGGGAATCCCAGACCACCTGACCTGCCTCCTGCAAAGCTGTATGCAGGTCAAGAAGCAACAATTAAAACTGGACATGGAATAATGGACATTTACAAATTGGGAAAGGAGTATGTCAAGGCCGTATATTGCTACCCTGCTTATTTAACTTACATGCAGAGTACATCATGCAAAATGCCAGAATGGATGAAGCACAAGCTAGAATCAAGATTTCTGGGAGAAATATCAATAACTTCAGATATGCAGATGAAACCACCCTTATGGCAAAAAGCAAAGAGGAACTAAAGAACCCCTTGATAAAGGTGAAAGAAGAGAATGAAAAAGCTGACTTAAAACTCAACATTTCAAAAAAGATCACAGCATCTGGTCCCATCACTTCATGGCAAATAGATGGGAAAACAATGACAACAGTGACAGACTTTATTTTCTTGGGCTCCAAAATCACTGCATACGGTGCCTGGAGCCACAAAATTAAAAGACACTTACTCCTTGGAAGAAAAACTATGACAAATCTAGACAGCATGTTAAAAAGCAGAGACATTACTTTAGCAACAAAGGTCTATCTAGTCAAAGCTGTGGTTTTTCCAGTAGTCATGTATGGATGTGAGAGTTGGACCATAAAGAAGGCTGAATGCTGAAGACTTGATGCTTTTGAGCCATGGTGTTGAAGAAGACTCTTGAGAGTCCCTTGGACTGCAAGGAGATCAAACCAGTCAATCCTAAAGGAAATGAATCCTGAATATTCGTTAGATGGACTAATGCTGAAGCTCCAATACTTTGGCCACCTGATACGAAGAGACGATTCATTAGAAAAGTCCCTGATGCTGAGAAGATTGAAGGCAGGAGAAGAGGACAATAGAGGATGAAATGATTGGATGACATTACCAGCTCAATGAACATGAGTTTGAGCAAGCTTCGGGAGATGGTGAAGAACAGGGAAACCAGGCATGCTGCAGTCCATTGGGTTGCAAAGAGTTGGACACAACTGAGTGACTGAACAACAACAAATCTCATTATGGAGGGCTCCATCCTTGTGACCTGCTCAGCTGCTCAGTTGTGTCCAACTCTTTGAAACCCCACTGACTATAGCCCAACATGCTCCTCTGTCCATGAGATTCTCCAGGCAAGAATACTGGATTGGGTTGCCATTTCTTTCTCTAGGGGATCTTCCTGACACAGGGATTGAACCCCCATTTCCTGTGTCTTACGACCTAGTCACCCCCAAACGCCCTGCCCCCTGATAACCTCACGTTGGTTGCAGAATTCCAATTTGTGAATGTTGTGGGGGTGGGACACAGACATTCAGGCTACAACAGGGTGATGGGCATGAACATGAGAGTCATTCGTCAGCACACCCACCAGCACTATGTGGGGTGGAGGAGAGGCAATTACTCAACAGAAAGGGTGCTGATCCCAGAAAAGACCGAGAGAGGTTGTTGTGCAGGCAAATGTGACAGGTGCTCATGACATCTCATCCTTTGCTCATATTGGTATCTGATTCCATTTATATGGCATGTCTAGAAGAGGCAGATGTGTAGAGACCAAAGTGGACTTGTGGTTGCCCAGGGAGGCGTAAGGGAGGAATGGGGAGAGACTGCTAATGGGTATCAGGTTTCCTTTGGGGATGATGAGAATGTTCTGGAATTAGATAGTGTGACACCTGCACAACTCCATGATCATACAAACACCCCCGACTTGTTCCTCTTATGAGTGAATGGTATGATATGTGAATTTATCTCAGTGAAGTTGTGCTGCTTTTTCAAAGGCCAGCTTCCTTTTTTAACTTCCAATTTAATATACTAAGTGAACTGGGTGAACTGATGGGAGTTTTGTTTTGTTTTGTTTTTTTTTGAGGGGATACCAAGCTAACCTTTCTAAAGGAATAGAGCCAGAAGTCATAGAATTATAAGCAAGCAGATAAGTTATGGAGTCCCCAGAGACGATGGCCAGGAATGGCTTTCCTGATGTAATAGAAACTAGTTTGGCCTGAGCCATCTTGTGATGTAAGCCTGCCTGCAATACTTGCCCTTGAACAGTTCTCAGTAATCAATGATCTGAAGGAAAGTGAGGGACCACAGGAACAAAGGAAAGCAATCAAGAAACAATAGTTTAGCATTAAAACTGAGTCTCAGTTCCTCCTCAAGGGATTTTCATAATAATGTATCTTTGAGTTTTGCAGGAACTAAGCCCCCACCCATGTGGAAGACAGAATGGTGATGTTGACCCTTCTGACACGAACTGAACCGACTGACATGAATCAACTAGAGCTTGGAGTCTGTCAACCTTTCAGTTCAATTTAATTCAGTCTCTCAGTCGTGTCCTACTCTTTGCAATCCCATGGACTGCAGCACGCCAGGCTTCCCTGTCCATCACCAACTCCCAGAGCTTGTACAGACTCATGTCCATTGAGTCAGTGATGCCATCCAACCATCTCATCCTCTGTCATCCCCTTCTCCTCCTGCCTTCAATCTTTCCCAGCATCAGGATCTTTTCCAATGAGTCAGCTCTTCATATCAGGTAGCCAAAGTATTGGAGCTTCAACTTTAGCATCAGTCCTTTCAGTGAATATTCAGGACTGATTTCCTCTAGGATTGAGTGGTTTGTCAACCTTTGCCCCAATGCTATGCTGAATTCTCCCCTGCTCAAGCCTCTTCATGAATATTCATGTACCTTAGCTTAAAACGTTCCTAATTTTCATGTTCAGGAAGACACTGCTTTGGGAAAGATCTCTGGTGTTCTCTTTACTTACTGTAAGTAATAAATCTTTCCTTCTCCTGATTTCTTTCACTTTCACTTTCCTGATCTCTGGTTTGGTTGTATCTATTGGCTCGACACGGACCAAGAAGTGACCCTGGATTTCAGGTAACAGGCTCATGTGTTCTGGTTATTGGGAGAAACTGAACGTGGACTAGAACTTATACAGGATCCTTTGAGTAGCATCCTGCCCCACCCCTCCTGCAGCCACTAGAGTCTCAGGTCCTGGCAGTGAGCAGGGGTAGAGCTGGGCTCCCCATCACCACCACGTGACGTCCCCTAGATGCCTCGCGATCATTAGAATGGTTATTATTTTTAAACTAAAGAAAATGAGGGAGAATTCCCTGGTGGTCCAATGGTTAAGAATGTACTTTCACTGCTGAGGGCTTGGGTTCAATCCATGGTTGGGGAACTAAGATTCCACAAGCTGCTTGGTGTGACCATAAATAAATAAAATTTTAAATTAAAAAAAAAAAGAAAATGAGTGTTGGCAAGGACATGGCGAAATTGGACACTCGTATATTACTGATGGGAATGTAAAATGGCACAGCTGCTGTGGAAAACAATATGGAAGCTCTACAAAAAAAATTAAAAATAGAATTATCATTTGACCCAGCAATTCCACTTCTGGGAATACACCCAAAAGAATGGAAAGCAGGAGCTCAGAAATATTTGTACAGCCACATTCATAGCAGTGTTATTCACAGTAGCCAAAAGATGGAAGCAAGCAAGTGTCCATGTAAAACAAAGTCCTCCCTTAAACTGAGTTCCTCTGTCAAGTTTACGATTAACCTCTCTATCCAAAAACAATTATTCTCTTTCTTGTCCCACACCTGTTATCCTTGAGACTGAGGAGTATCAAAGAAAAGGGAAGGACTGAAACCAAACAAGACCCTAAGGGACCCTTCTGGGTACAAAAGCCTTTCCGTGTCCCCTATTTCTTATTTATAGGAAAAAGGCTTCAGTCTCCTAAGTCTTTCCTGAGTTCCAAAGGGCAGATAAGTTATTAGATCGCTAATTAGGAGGGAGGGAACACAGAACAAAGAGAAAGCAGTCAAGAAACAATAGTGCAGCAGTAAAAAAGTCCTAGTTTCTCCTCAAGGGATTTGCTTAATCTGACCGACTTCTACTGGAGCGGGCTCCCACCCATGTGGCCAACGCTGACTTCAGGTCTGCAGGAGCACTGAGACCCCAGCCTGGATGGAACCCGAGGCTGCTGCCTGAGATTCCTGGAGCCCCACCCTGTTACCTCCCACCGACCAATCAGAAGGAGGTCACACACCCTGCAACCCTCCCCTCAGTTTTCCCTTTAAAAACTCTTACCCCAAAATCCATCAGGGAGTTTGGATTTTTGAGGATGAACCACCCATCCTCCTTGTTCAGACCTGCAGTAAACTTTTCTCTGCTCCGAACTCCAATGTTTTGGTTTGTTTGACCTTGTATTTCTTTGGGCACATGAATTTGGATTGACAACACAAGGAAAGCAAAGGCGCACACACACACATTTGAATACTATTTAACCTTTAAAGAGGAAGGGAATTCTAACACATGCTACAACATGGATGAGCCTCGGACACATTATGCTCAGTAAAATAAGTGAGGGACAAATACTGCACAATTCCACTTTGATGAGGTCCCAGTGAAACTATGTAACTCAGATTGGGACTTGAACTTACAGTCTTTTAACTGAGATCACACACTTGGTTTCAGGACTTAATGAAGCTCAGAGGTTCTTGTTGTCTTACTGCAGAAAGAATTCAGAGAGAGGCAAAGTGATAGGTAAGAAGTGGATTTATTTAGAGAGAAACACACTCCATAGACAAAGTGTGGGCCATCTCAGAAGGCCAGAGCACTGCAAGGCTATGGGGTTATCAGGTTGGATAATTCCATAGGCTGATCAGTGGGAGGATTATTCCAACAGTTTGGGGGAAGGGGCTGGGACTTCCAGGAATTGGGCCACTTTTTGGCCTTTGATGGGTGGCCTCAGAATTGTCATGGTGCTACTGGGTGTAGCATTTGGCTTGCTCATGTGTTACAGTGAGTTTACACTGAGGCTCAAGGTCTAGTGAAAACTGACTTGTCGGCCATTTTTAACTCGCTGCTGCTGCCGCCATTTTTAACTTATTTGGTTCTAATCAGTTTATGTCATGTCCTCGGGCTATGTCATTCTTTTAGAGCTTGTGCCCTGTCCCCTTCCCTCCTATTTCAGCTGGAGTAGTCCAATTCATAGAAACAGAAGTAGAATGCTGGCTACCAGGGGCTGGTGGGGAGGCGGGAAGGGGAAGATGTTGTTTAATGGGGACAGAGTTCAGTTTTGCGAGATGGAAAGGGTTCTGTGAATGGATGGTGGCGATGGTTGCACAACCATGTGAATGTACTTAATGACTCTGAATGGTACACTGACAAATGGTGAAGGTGTTAGATCTCCCAAAGGACACGCCACTCTATGCTCTTTGAGGTTCTCTGTTAGGCGAGGGCCTGAGCTGAACACAGGGGCTCCCTCCCCACCCTGAGCTATTGGAAAATGGCCCAGCCCAGCTGCTAACTTTTGAACTGTAGTGCTGGAGAAGACTTTTAAGAGTGCTTTGAATTGCAAGGAGATCAAACCAGTCAATCCTAAAGGAAATCAACCCTGAATACATTGGAAGGACTAATGCTGAAGCTGAAGCTCCAATACTTCTGCCACCTGATGCGAAGAGCTGATTCATTTGAAAAGACCCTGATGCTGGGAAAGATTGAAGGCAGGAGGAGAAGGGGATGACAGAGGATGAGATGGTTGGATGGCATCACAGACTCCATGGACATGAGTTTGAGCAAACTACAGGAGATGGTGAGGGACAGGGAAACCTGGCATGCTGCAGTCCATGGGGTTGCAAAGAGTCAGACATGACTTAGCAACTGAATAACAGCAACAGCTGCTTACTGGCTCCTCCTCCAACCCAGGACAGGAGAGTCAGCAACCTGAATCCCACTGGGTGGCTCAGAGCAGGACTCTCAAGCCCAAGGTTATAATAATCCCGAACTGTGACTCCATGTTCATGGCCCTGAAAGGCATCCTTTGGCAGCTCCATAGTCCCTGACTGGGGCAGTGACAGTCCCTGGCATGAGGGACGGAAAAGGGGACCAAGGAACACTCTGATCCCCAAATCCTTGGATTCCAGGAATTGCTGCCTGTCTCCCTGGCATTTAAGATAATTTGAGTAAACACTGTCTGAGACCACTTTGCCAAATGTACTAAAAGTACCATCTCCACCCCCCTCGCTCTGCCCGGAAGCCGAGTCCAGTTCTCGTCGGAGCAGGAAAGCAGCAGTCTCAGGGGAGAGAGGGTCACTGAACTTGGCCCTGGGACCCTGGATTCCAGGCTCTTGCTGCCTGTCCTAATAACCCTCCAGCACCGTTTCACCCACTTCCTAGGGGTGTAAAACAGGTTTATCTGGACAGTGGAAAGAATTGTCAACAGTTACTCTTGCATTGTTACCCTTTTCATGTACACAGGACTTTCCATTCGTGGAAGATACAAGAAACTCTTTTTTATGTATATAATTTTATATATATATTCATTTGGGCTTCCCAGGTGGCGCTGGTGTTAAAGAATCCACCTGCTAATGCAGGTGACATAAGAGATGCGGTTCAATCCCTGGGTCGGGAAAGTCCCCTGGAGAAGGGCATGGCAACCCACTCCAGTATTCTTACCTGGAAAATCCCCATGGACAGAGGAGCCTGGCGGGCTACAGTCCATGGTGCTGCAAAGAGTCAGACATGACTGAAGCGACTGAGCACACAGCACCCATGTTTTTATTCAGGCTGTGCTGGGTCTTTGTTGCCGCAGGGGCTTTTCTCTATTAGTGCCTGCTGCTGCTGCTGCTAAGTAGCTTCAGTCGTGTCTGACTCTGTGCGACCCCATAGACAGCAGCCCACCAGGCTCCCCCATCCCTGGGATTCTCCAGGCAAGAACACTGGAGTGGGTTGCCATTTCTTTCTCCAGTGCATAAAAGTGAGAAGTGAAAGTGAAGTCGCTCAGCTATTAGTGGCAAGCAGTGGCTACTCTAGTTGTGGTGGGTGTGGGCTTCTGATTGCTGAGGCTTCTCTAGTTGTTGAGCATTGGCTCTAGGGCACTCGGGCTTTAGTAGTTTGCTGTTCTCAGGCTCTAGAGCGCAGGCTCAATAGTTGTGGTGCACAGGCTTGGTTGCTCCACGGCATATGGGATCTTCCTGGATCAGAGATTGAAACCAGGTCTCCTGCGTTGGCAGGCAGACTCTTTACCAGTGAACCACCAGGGAAGTCCTGAGAAACTCTTGAAGGGGTGTTTCTCCCTCATTCTCTGAACTCAAACTAAAACGAGATTTTTGCACTGGTAGCGTTGGAGGATGGGGATGGCCATAGGCAGAGCATCCTTCACATGTGCAGCCCTGTCTGGAAGCGTTTCATGCAGGGTCTCATTTGATCCACATGGTCCCTGTAAGAGGTAGGGGACACAAGCCTAATTCATAGTCACCCAGACTGAGGCTGGTGGGGTGGAGGCCCTCACCGAGATCTGATGCCACCACTAAGTGCCAGGGCTGGGGTCAGAATCCAGGATGGATTCATTGCACAGATGAGTGAGTAAGTGAGTTGGCAAACTGAGCTCCTTGTGGAAGCCTGGCCAGGGACGGGTGGGGCTGGAATGGGAGCAGAGGGCATGCCAGAGAAGTGAATTTAATTAGTCTTGAGTTGCAAGTGACAAACACAACCTGAACTAGTGTTGGCCAAAACAGGGATCTTTTGGAAGGCTTTGATCTGGCTTGGTTATTTTTATATTGCAGGTCACAACCCTTTTAGTGTATCACGAAATCAATATAATGGATCTCAACTAATAGTAAAGGAAAATGACATGGCATAGAATGGAAAGTATCAGAATGTATCATACATCATATTGTTTCATGAAAATGATATGCATATAATCACAACATGTATGTGTGTGTGTGTGTGTGTGTGTGTGTTCTGAATTGCCATGTGAACTGGGTCAGAGAGAATGTTTCAGAGCTGCTAATGTCCTAATCGCTCACAGAACCAAAGAAAAACCTCCAGGGTGTCAGGCAGCTGCAGGAACCACAGGCCCTGAGACCAGGAGTCCATCATAGGTGGTCGTGCTCTCTCGCTCACTCTTTCCTTTCCCCAAACTCTGGGCTTCCCTCAGAGGGGAGAAGGGGTAGGTTCCAATCTCATTCTGTCCTATTATAGGTGGGCCTTTTTTTTTTTTTGACTGTGCTGGGCACTTTACCTGCAAAGCTGGGCAGTTGGGCTCTAGCTGGAAGGGGATCCCCATAACTTCATCTTAGTGTCTTCCACAGGGAGTGTCTTCTACTGGGTGGACCCTTAGCCTTCAGGAATGAGTAAGAAGCCTGTTGGGCTTCCCCCTGAAACTGCCAGACTCCCGCCCCAACTGTGAAAGTCAGGGAGCCCATTGTAGGAGCCAGGATCTTTTTTTGGCTGTGATTCTATGATCCTTAGACTCTAACTTCTGTGATTCTGAGATCCTAGGAACTGAAGAGTCCTTTGTGTCCTTGACTATTGCTTTGGATCCAAGCCTTGTTCTCTCCCCAGTCCTGCAGATGTGTTTTTTTAGACTGCCCTTGACCTCAAGAAGGCCACCCATGGGAAATATATCTGGTCTCACCCTCGCCTGGAGTGAGCTTCAGAAGAAATGAGACTGCGTTCTCCTATCTTTATGCCCCTTTCTTCACTGGGGCAGGGCCTGCCTCTGTGTCATCTTTTCTCCTTGGCAATTTGCTTTTAGCACAGTGAACCTTTGTTGATTCAAAGTGACCTAAATCCCACAGTTCATGGCCCATGTGGTTCCAATAGCTAGATGGAGGAAGTTATCCAGGGGGGCTCCAGGGAGCTCCAGCAGCTCATAGCTTGTTCTATGTGAGCAAAGCAGGTGGGGCTGCATACTAGACTCAGTCCTTGGGGGCAGCGTGCTTTGAGGCATGACATCAAGTTCATAGCGCCTGGCAGAGGAGGAAGAAGCAGCTGGGGAGAGGTCAGAGGGCACAGGGAGAAAGGACTTGCTGTTGTGGAACTGTGGCTGAACAAACACAGCAAACGGAGTTTTTGTTTGTCAAGACAGTCTCCGCCAGGTCCCTGTCACCTTGCCAGGAAAGATGTTGACACCACACCTTTCTGTCTATGGATCTGAACTCTCATGAGGCCACAAGGAAGTGCTGGCAGGGTGAGGCCCAAAGCTGGGCGGCTGATGTCTGAGGTTCTGGATTCTTGGTCTAGATTCTAAAATTCCATAGGAAGGAAGGCAGCGTTTGGCCTGACACAGAACAACACACTCACATCCCACCCTGCGCAGGGCACAAAGCTTGCTGGCTAGGGGCTGGGTGGATATGCAGCGACTAAGAAGTCTTCTGGGACGGAAGGAGAAAGCCCCTTGCTCCTTCCTGCCAAGATGGGCACTGTGACATACTGCTCGTGGGACACAGGACCCCAAGAGCCCTCACCAGCAGCCTGGCCCCCAGATCTCAGGCTGCTGTGAGGCAGTGAGGATGCATCAGAAGAAAGGATCTATCAACAGGATTTGGTCTCCACGACAGGCATCAGGGCCTGTTCGTAGGTTATTTTATTAAGGCAAGAAATTGAAGTCAACATCCTGGCCAGCACTGAATAAGATGATGTCAGACTAAAAATGACTCTCCCTATCTTTCTGTCTTGGAATTTCTTAAAATTGGGATTGGCTTAATATGACCCGTGGCCATTCCCTACTGGTATGGACTTGAGTTGTGATTTAGCCAGAAAAGCAAAACCCTGGGGGAAAGAGAGAGGCTTCCAGGAAAAGCTGAGTTCTAGAGGTCATATGAATTAGATCACAGCTGACATTTGACTGTATTTGTAGCCCGAGGTCCATTGACACTCCAGGTCACACAGGGGACAACAGTCATCTCTCCTGGTCTCAGTACAGGCTCTGGGATAAGGGCCTACTGTGGTCATGTTCCGGAGAAGGACATGGCAACCCACTCCAGTGTTCTTGCCTGGAGAATCCCAGGGATGGGGGAGCCTGGTGAGCTGCCGTCTATGGGGTCACATAGAGTCGGACACGACTGAAGCGACTTAGCAGCAGCAGCAGCAGTGGTCATGTTCATCCTTTCAGTAACTCGGGAGGTCTGTCTGCCTTTGCCCCTCTCTTTCCACTGAGAGAAGCAAGACTTAGAGGAATTAATAGTGTCCAAGGCCACATGTTCAGCGAACGGCAGAGCAGGGGCTTGAACCTAGGCCGGGCTGTCTGGATTCTGAGGCCAGAATCTTAATCACTATGCTCTACAGCCTCTATGAATCAGGTATTCAGAGTCAGTTACTGGTTTAAATTCCACACAATGTTCTCATCTGTCTCCAAAGAGGGCAGGAGCTGACTCCTGGAAAGACATTGACCCTAAGGTCAGAAGGACCATGTCCCTCTCCTCTCCCCGTGGTGTCCAGGCCTTCGAAAGAAGGGAGGGAGCAGTGACCGTAAGCGCAGGCGGACGAGGAGCAGAGCAGGGTCTGCGTGACAGCCCCGCCAGGCCCCAGGCACAGAGCCAACAGGAAAGGGAACTCCCTCTCTGATCACATTCTCAGCCACTCTGCGCAGGAAAGGGCAGGCTCCCCCGGAGCCCAGACAGTTAGTCTCCAGACGGTTTTTCACTGAAGGCTTTCCCAGAGAGTCTCTGGAATTCAGGCCAGTACTGGAGGGCAACAGAGCTCTGATTTAGCATCCGGAGAGTAGGCTGCCCTTGGGACCCTGAGAAAATTCATTCTCCTCTGGGTCTGTGTTTCTCCATCTGCAGTGGGCCGACTCAGTTCAGTTCAGTTAAGTCACTCAGTTGTGTCTGACCCTTTGTGACCCCATGGACTGCAGCACACCAGGCTTCCCTGTCCATCACCAACTCCCAGAGCTCACTCAAACTCATGTCCATTGAGTCAGTGCTGCCATCCAACCATCTTATCCCCTGTTGTCCCCTTCTCCTCCTGCCTTCAATCATTCCCAGCATCAGGGTCTTTTCAAATGAGTCAGTTCTTTGAATTAGGTGGCCAAAGTATTGGAGTTTCAGCTTCAGCATCAGTTCTTCCAATGAATATTCAGGACTGATTTCCTTTAGGATGGACTGGTTGGATATTCTTGCTGTTCAAGAGACTCTCAAGAGTCTTCTCCAACACCACACTTCAAAACCATCAATTTTTTAGCACACAGCTTTATTTATAGTCCAACTCTCACATCCATACATGACTATTGGAAAAACCATAGCTTTGACTAGATGGACCTTTGTTGGCAAAGTAATGTCTTTGCTTTTTAGCATGCTGTCTAGGTTGGTCATAGCTTTTCTTCCAAGAAGCAAGCATTTTTTAATTTCATGGCTACCATCACCATCTGCAGTGATTTTGGAGCCCCCCAAAATAAAGTCTCTCACTGTTTCCATTGTTTCCCCATCTATTTGCCATGAAGTGATGGGACCAGATGCCATGATCTTAGTTTTCTGAATGTTGAGCTTTAAGCCAACTTTTTCACTCTCCTCTTTTACTTTCATCAAGAGGCTTTTTAGTTCTTCAATTTCTGCCATAAGGGTGGTGTCATCTGCATATCTGAGGTTATTGATATTTCTCCCGGCAATCTTGATTCCAGCTTGTGCTTCATCCAGCCCAGCATTTCTCATGGTGTATTCTGCATATAAGTTAAATAAGCAAGGTGACAATATACAGCCTCGACATACTCCTTTCCCTATTTGGAACAAGTCTGTCGTTCCATGTCCAGTTCTAACTGTTGGTTCTTGATGTGCATACAGATTTCTCAGGAGGCAGATCAGGTGGTCTGGTATTCCCATCTCTTTAAGAATTTTCCAGTTTGTTTTGATCTACACAGTCAAAGGCTCTGCCATAGTCAATAAAGCAGAAATAGATGTTTTTCTGGAACTCCCTCACTTTTTTGATGATCCAATAGATGTTGGCAATTTGATCTCTGGTTCCTCTGCCTTTTCTAAATCCAGCTTGAACATCTGGAAGCTCACGGTTCATGTACTCTTGAAGCCTGGCTTGGAGAATTTTGAGCATTACTTTGCTAGCATGTGAGATGAGTAGTTTTAGCATTCTTTGGCATTGCTTCTCTTTGGGATTGGAATGAAAACTGATCTTTTGGTCACTGTGGCCTGTGGCCACTGCTGAGTTTTCCAAATTTGTTGACATATTGAGTGCAGCACTTTCACAGCATTATCTTTTAGGATTTGAAATAGCTCAACTGGAATTCCATCACCTCCACTAGCTTTGTTCATAGTGATGGTTCCTAAGGCCCACTTGACTTCACATTCCAGGATGTTAGGCTCTAGGCGAGTGATCACATCATCGTGATTATCTGGGTCGTTAAGATCTTTTTTGTATAGTTTTTCTGCGTATTCTTGCCACCTCTTCTTAATATCTTCTGCTTCTGTTAGGTCCATACCATTTCTGTCCTTTATTGTGCCCATCTTTGCATGAAATATTCCCTTGGTATCTCTAATTTTCTTGAAAAGATCTCTAGTATTTCCCATTCTATTGTTTTCCTCTATTTCTTTGCACTGATCACTGAGAAAGGCTTTCTTATCTCTCCTTGCTATTCTTTGAAACTCTGCATTCAAATGGGTGTATCTTTGCTTTTCTCCTTTGCCTTTCACTTTTCTTCTTTACTCAGCTGTTTGTAAAGCCTCCTCAGACAGCCATTTTGCTTTCTTGTATTTCTTTTTCTTGGGGATGGTCTTGATCCCTGCCTCCTGTACAATGCCACAAACCTCTGTCCATAGTTCTTTAGCCACTCTATCAGATCTAATCCCTTGAATCTATTTCTCACTCCCACTGTATAATCGTAAGGGATTTGATTTAGGTCATACATGAATGGTCTAGTGGTTTCCACTACTTTCTTCAATTTAAGTCTGAATTTGGCAATAAGGAGTTCATGATCTGAGCCACAGTCAGCTCCCAGTCTTGTTTTTGCTGACTGTATAAAATTTCTACATCTTTGGCTGCAAAGAATATAATCAACCTGATTTCATATTGACCATTTGGTGATGTTCATGTGTAGAGTTTTCTTTTGTGTTGTTGGAAGAGGGTGTTTGCTATGATGGTGTTTTGTGTTTGAGGGTGTTTGGTGCCTGCCAAGTGCGTTCTCTTGGCAGAACTCTATTAGCCTTTGCCCTGCTTCATTCCGTACTCCAAGGCCAAATTTGTCTGTTACTCCAGGTGTTTCTTGACTTCCTACTTTTGCATTCCAGTCCCCTATAATGAAAAGGACAACTTTTTTGGGCGCTAGTTCTAGAAGCTCTTGTAAGGGCTTCAACTTCTTCAGCATTACTGGTAGGGACATAGACTTGGTTTACTGTGGTATTGAATGGTTTGCCTTGGAAATGAACAACCATTATGTCGTTTTTGAGATTGCATCCAAGTACTGCATTTCAGATTGTTAACTATGATGGCTACTCTATCATAGTCTATGATTATTGACTATGACTGCATTTCTTTTGTTGACTATGATGGCTACTCCATTTCTTCTAAGGGATTCTTGCCCACAGTAATAGATATAATGGTCATCTGAGTTAAATTCACCCATTCCAGTCCATTTTAGTTCACTGATTCCTAAAAGGTTGACGTTCACTCTTGTCATCTCCTGTTTCACCGCTTCCAGTTTGCCTTGACTCATGGACCTAACACTCCAGGTTCCTATGCAATATTGCTCTTAACAGCATCAGACTTTACTTCCATCACCAGTCACATCCACAACTGGGTGTTGTTTTTGCTTTGGCGCCATCCCTTCATTCTTTCTGGAGTTATTTCTCCACTGATCTCCAGTAGCATATGAGAATTCATCTTTCAGTGTCCTACCTTTTTGCCTTTTCATACTGTTCATGGGGTTCCCAAGGCAAGAATACCAAAGTGGTTTGCCATTCCCTTCTCCAGTGGACCACTTTTTGTCAGAATTCTCCACCGTGATCTGTCCGTCTTGGGTGGCCCTACACGACATGGCTCGTAGTTTCACTGAGTTAGACAAGGCTGTGGTCCATGTCATCAGATAGGTTAGTTTTCTGTGATTGTGGTTTTCATTCTGTCTGCCCTCTGATGGAGAAGGATAAGAGGCTTATGGAAGCTTCCTGATGGGAGAGACTGACTGAGGGGTAAACTGGGTCCTGTTCTGATGGGCGGAGCCATGCTCAGTAAATCTTTAATCCAATTTTCTGTTGATGGGCGGGGCTGTGTTCTCTCCCTGTTATTTGACCTGAGGCAAAACTATGGTGGAGGTAATGAAGATAATGGCGACCTTCTTCACAAGGTCCCATGCATACACTGCTACACTCAGTGCCCCCAACCCTGCAGCAGGCCATCACCAACTCACGCCTCTGCCAGAGACTCCTGGACACTCACAGGCAAGTCTGAGTCAGTCTCCTGTGGGGGTCACTGCTCCTTTCTCCTGGGTCCCAGTGCACACAGGTTCTGTTTGCACCCTCCTAGAGTCTGTTTCCCAATCCTGTGTGAGTTATGGTGGCTCTGTGGTGGGGTTAACCTCCTCCAAGAGGGCTTATGCCATACCCAAGTCTGCTGCACCCAGAGCCCCTGCCCCTGCGGCAGGCCACTGCTGACCCGTACCTCCGCGGGAGACACGCAAACACAGTTCTGTCTCAGCCTCTGTGGGGTCTCTGGGTCCTGGCACGCACAAGGTTTGTTTGAGTCCTCTGAGCGTGTCTGGTGGGTATGAGGTTTGATTCTAAACATGATTTCACCCCTCTGACTGTCTTTCTGGGGCTTCTCCTTTGCCCTTGGATGTGGCGTATTTCCTCAAAGTCGCTCCAGTGCTGATTAGTGACCCCACAAAGACAGGTCCAAGTCCTAACCTCCCAGTACCTGTGAATGTGAACTTACTTGGAAAAGAGTCTTTGAAAATGTAATTGTTGTTGTTGTTCAGTCACTAAATAGTGTCTGACTCTTTTTGACCCCATGGCTGCAGCACACCTGGCTCCCCTGTCCTTCACTATCTCCCAGAGTTTGCCCAAATCATACCCATTGAGTCAATGATGCTATCTAACCATCTCATCCTCTGCCAATGTAATTAAGACTCTCAAGATGAGGTCAAGCCAGATTTAGGATGGGCCCTACATCTGAAGACAGAGTCCCTAAAAGAGACCCAAGAGTGACTTGTCTGGTGGTCCAGTGGTTAAGACTCCATGTTTCCAATGCAAGGGGCATGGGTGCAATCCCTGATCAGGGAACTAAGATCCCATATTCCATGAGGCATGGCCAAGAACATAGAAAACTAAAACAAAATAAAATGCTAAAAAGAGCTGTTTCTTTAAAAAGAGAGAGAGACCAAACAGAAGTCAGACACACAGCGGGAGAGCTGTGTGAAGACGGAGGCAGAGACTGGAGTGACGCATCTGCAAACCAAGGATTGCCGGTGACTGCCCAAAGCTGGGAGTGGGGATCGAACAGACCATCCCTCCGAACCTCCAGTAGGAACCAGCCCTGCCAACACCTTGATTTTGAACCTGTGACTTCCAGAACTATGAGAGAATAACTTTCTGTTGTTTTAAGCCACCAGATTGCTTCTACTTATTACAGGAGCCCTAGAAAACTAATACGGCATCTCCAAGATTATTGATAAGGCCAGGACATCTCCCAGGGGTCAAAAGAATAAGTAAGAGACCTGAACTTGGTCCCCACCCTGAGAAGCTCACAGTTGAGTCGAGAAACCAGAAAACCTGCACTGAGTTACTACGTTTCAAGTGCCATCTTTTTTTTTGTTTAATGCGTAGTTATTTATTTAATGCCAGTCCTCTATATATTTTGAAGATTTATTTTTTGCTGCACTGGGGTCTCCATTGTGCACACGGGCTTTTCTCTTGCTCCTCCAAGCGGGAGCTATTCCCTAGTTGCGGTGCTCGGGCTTCTCATTGCAATGGCTTCTCTTGTTGCAAAGCACAGGCTCTTGGGTGCACAGGCTTCTGCAGTTGTGGCTCACAGGCTTAGTTGCTCCATGGCATGGGGGCTCTTCCCAGACCAGGGATCAAATCCATGTCCCCTGTGTTGGCAAGAGGACTTTTAACCACTAGACCATCAGGGAAGGACCCTCTTTACTTAAAAAAAAATTTTTTTTTGGTCACACTATGCAGCTTGTGGGATCTTAGTTTCCAGATCAGGGATTGAACCTGGGCCCTTGGAAGTAAAAGCATGGAGTCTTAAATACTGGACCACCAGGGAATTCCCTGAAATGCCATCTTGATGACCCTTTTGTACATAGAACGCAAGCTGCCCAGGCTGGTGGGTTCTCCCAGCCAGGGAGAGTGGTGGGTGGAAATTCAAAGCACGGAGAAGGATTGGCCCCCAGCACCCACAGGGTGCAGAGCAGGGCAGCTGGGATGTCAGTCCTGGCAGGGTCACCCCCAGGGAGCTCAAAGCACCACAGGGCCAGCACTGGGCCAGCATCCTTTCTAGGGCATGCAGTGGCTCTGCAAAAGGGCCTCTAGGTGCAAGGGTCTAAGCTCAGCGGGTGACTGTCTGCCAGGGCAGAAGAAGGATGTGGAGGGCAAAGCCTAGCCCAGGCCAAAGGGCTTTGCAGACTCCAGAGGAGGGGATTAGGGAACCAGAAACTAAGACAGTCATCAACCAAGCTGACCTGTGAGTTTCAGCAGGTTGGTTGGATTCTCACTTTATCCACCTGAAAACAGACACAGCTGTCCCTGCCTTACAAGGGGTTTATGAAATGAAATGGGCTAATATTCACAGTGATTAATGGAATATTTGGCCGAAGTTTGATTATTCAAGGCATTGCTGTCCTCAGAGCCAGTTGCTTGAATTACAGATGAGTTTCAAAGAAGTCAGTGTTTTTCCCAAATATGTACTCAGTGTCTTCAACCACAGACCATGGGAGTCAGGGCTGCAAAAGCGGGATTTGGAGGCGAACAAGCCTGGGTTTGAATCCTAGCTTAGCCTTTTCCTGGGATGGTTGCCCTGGAAAAAATTACTTATCTTCTCTGAACTTTCCTGACCTCATCTATAAATGGGAGATCGTATTGGCACCAGGGTGAGAGCTTCACTGTTTGGCAAATAGTAGGTATTTGGTGGTATTTCTAAATCACACATGAATTCAAATAAAAGCAACTGTGTGAGGTGGTGAGCGCTGACAGTTAAATGTGAGAGGAACAGGCCATAGGTAGCGGAGGCCAGGAGAAGGAGTGATGTCTAACTGAACAAACAAAGCATGGTCCTACCTCAGGGCAACTGAGGTTCTAATTGCTGTTGGAACGCTTTTTCTCAATATTTATCCCTGGTTCTTTTCTTTACCTCTTTTTTTTTTTTCTTTACCCCTTTAGATGGTTACCAAATACATTTAAATTAAAATTTTACTTACATTTTGAAATGAAATTTTAAAATGTATCCCCTACTCCCACCCAACACTCTTTATGACTCTTCTCTGCTTTGTCGCTTTTCCCCCATAGCATTTATTATCACTGAACATGCTATTTTAATGATTTGCTTATTTTATTTATAAATCTTTCTACCTGCACCCCACACCTCCTACCGGGTAAACTCCACTTGTAGGATTTTCGTCCTTTCTTTTAACTTTTTCTTAAATTGTGGTAAAAGTCACATAACATAACACATACTATTCAACCATATTTAACTGTACAATTCAGTGGCACTAAGTACATTCACATTGTTGTGAAACTCTCACCATCATCCATTTCCCAAATTTTTCACCTTCCTAAACTGAAACGCGTCCCCATTAAACACTAACTCACTGTCTCCCATCCCCCGACACCACCCTCTCCCCGCCTGCTGCTATATTTCCACCTCCTAGAGGTGTGCCTTGCACACAGTGAGGTGATGGCTACTTTTGTTTATTAACTTGACAGGGCCCCAGGGTGCCCAGATATTTGGCTAGACATTATTTCTGGGCCTGTGGGGGTGTTTCCAGATGAGGTTAACCCTGGAATTCATAGACTGGGTAAAGCAAATTGCCCTCTGCAACGTGGCTCTTATCCTCTATGTTGAGGCCTGAATAGAACAAAGAGGTGGAGGAAGGCAGAGTGTGCTGTCTGCCTGACCGCTGGAGCTGGGACTTTGGTTTTGCCACTGGATTGAGACCTACATCATCAGCTCTCCTGGTTTTCAGTCCTCGATCTCCGAATGGACACTCACCACTGGTTCTTCTGGGTCTGCAGCTCACCAACTGTAGATCATGGACCTCACAGCCCCTAATTGCATGAGCTACTGCCTTCTAATAAGTTTTTTCATATCTATCTATTTCCTAATGGTTCTGTCTCTCTGGAGAACCCTGGCTAGTATAGTAAGCATTCAGTAACTAGCTGTTTTTCTGGATTTTCTCTTTTTTTTCTTTAGAGGAATCATGTGATTTATTTATTTATTTGGTTGTGCTGGGTCTTCGTTGCAGCACGCAGGCTTTCTCTAGCTGTGGCAAGTTCCTCTCAAGCTGTGGTGCCCGGTTTCTCATTGTGGTGGCTTCTCTCGTTGGTGAGCACAGGCTCTAGAGTGCGGGCTCAGTAGTTGTGACACAGGCTCAGCTGCCCTGCTGCATGCGGAACCTGCCCGGAGCCGGGATCAGGCCATTTCCCTTGCACTGGCAGCAGATTCTTACCCATTAGACCACCAGGGAAGCCCAGTAACTAATTGTTGAATGAACAAATGATCAAATACATGTAACTGGGAGGCCCAGGATACAACTGACTCCTGGCATACAACTGGGAGGCCCAGGATACAACTGACTCCAGGCATAGTTGAACCCAGTAGATGAGAAAAATTCCCCTGGGCACCACCTCACTGTACCTCATGGTTCTCTTGTCTGCTTGATTTTGCCTTTCAGTCCAGGGGCCACTTGCTGCCCTAGGTTCACATCCTCCTTACTTGGTGAGCCCTGGTCCAGGAAGATCCCACATGTCTCAGGGCAACTAAGCCCATGCACCACAACTACGGAACCTGAGGGCCCCAGAGCCTGTGCTCAGCAACGAGGGAGCCACTGCGATGAGAAGCCCGCGCACCACATCTAGAGCAGCCCCTGCTCTCTGCAACTAGAGAAAGCCCACGGGTAGCAGCAAAGACCCAGTGCAGCCAAAATGAAAACTTTTTAAACTTTTTAATTAAATTAAACTTTTTAATTAAAAAAAAGTTGTGGCACTGCTCTGCCTCTGCTCATCTTCTTGCCTGTAGCTCTCCTCTTCTTCAGAAACCAAGATAATTCTCTATATCCTTGAAGTGCTACAGTACCTGATAAGGAAGACGGACGCCACAAATATTATTGCACAAATGAATGAATGAATCAATAAATGGATAACATCTTCCCTTGGAGATATAATAAGGGCATATTTAGCATTCTGTGGCTTTCCTGATAGCTCAGTGGGTAAAGAATCCACCTGCAATGCAGAAGACCCTGGTTCAATTCCTGGGTAGGGAAGACCCACTGGAGAAGGGATAGGCTACCCACTCCAGTATTTTTGGGCTTCACTGGTGGCTCAGCTGATAAGGAATTTGCCTGCAGTGCGGGTTCCTGGGTTCAATCCCTGGGTTGGGAAGATGCCCTGGAGAAGGGAAAGGCTACCCACTCCAGTATTCTTGGGCTTCCCTGGTGGCTCAGCTGGTAAAGAATTTGCCTGCAATGTGGGATACTGGGCTCAATCCCTGGGTTGGGAAGATGCCCTGGAGAAGGGAAAGGCTACCCACTCCAGTATTCTGGCCTAGAGAATTCCATGGACTGTATAGGACATGACTGAGCGACTTTCACTTTCACTTAGCATTCTGCTGGCAAGAACAGGATGGGGGCCTGGAGGGAGGTGTCTATATGATGCTGGGGCTCTGCAAGAAGGCCTTCCTTGAGGAAGTGACATGCTGAGAAGGGTGGGCTTTGAACAGGTGGGGGCAGAGGGGAGTAAGGAGTTTTTCTTAGAGGTTAGATGACAAGCTGGTGCTTGCCTTTGTTGAAATAACATCTCTTGGTGGGGAGGTAAGAAGGGTTGAATTCCACTAGTAACCATTAAGACAGATCACAAGGGAAAATGATACCCATTTTGATACAAGGGCAAGTGGAGGGAAAGTTCTAGAACACAGGACATGTTCCCAAGGCGCTCAGTGAAGTCAAAAGTGGAAAGGATCCTAGGCCTTGGGGAAGAGGTCCTAAGTGTTTCCATTCCCGCAAGTGGCATGCTTTACAGTTTACAAAGCATTTTCCCATTCAGGATCTACCTATTCCTGGGTGGCAGGCATTTCTTTATTCAACAAATATTTATCAAGAGCCTTCTGTGGTGGTCCTGAGGGCTAAATGACCTCTTTATATAAAGGATTTGGAGCCACACTGGGCCCTGGAAGGCCAGCAGTGCATGCTTGTAGTGTGGGACTGGGGGGAGGGAGATGTGGTACAGCTGTTTTTATCAGCCTGAACTTGGCCTTGCATCAGACAATAGAAATTCAAAACATGTTCTCATGGACCCCCTAGTCCATCCGGGAGAGGGACCTTAATTCACTAATTATATAATACAGTCAAGAGTCTGTTCATTTCAACTCAGATGTCTGAGAAAACAGGGGTTTATTACTATTAATAGGTGCCATAGACCACACACATATGGAGAGTTTACTCAAGTGTGTGCCAGGCATAGTTTTAGGTATTTCACCAGTTTAAATTTCACCCTGTGAGGCAGGCACTGTTATGATTGCCATTTAGTGGATGAAGAAACTGGGGCACAGAGAGGTTAAGTAACTTGCCTGAAGTCACACAGCAAGCAAACAATGAAGGTAGAATTCAAAATCAGCAGTCTGGCTCCAGAATCCATATCCTTGATCCTGTAGTACGTTGCCTCTTGCCTGTAAGCACCCCTCCCTGCTGTGTGTGTGTGTACTGGGGGCAACTTAGATGATTCAATTAATGGGATCTCAATCTTTCCTCATGCTTGTATCTCTGGTTACATGCACACACATGCACCCCTAACCACCATGCACTTTCTCCTCTTTAAGATGATACCCAGATACACGGGAGAGAGGAGATGGGAGACATGCCCTTGGAGATGACTGGCTGAATAATGCATTATTTAAAAATTTTAACCATTATCCAGTTCACAATTGCAATTGTGAATAATACTACCTAGGTCAAGCAAAAGAGTCTAGAACCTGGTTTTACTGGTGAGGAAGGCTCCATGAAGAAGGGGTTGGCAAGGTGAAGGGAAGACCACTCCATGCCAAGGTGGTCCGAGAGAGGATAATCAGGGAGTCGGGCCAAACTGCACCCCCTTCTCCTGCACTCAAGGTCAGAAACCCAGAGGTGCTACCCAGCAGTCCCAGTGGCTCCTGGACAGCTCAGAGCACCTGCTCCGGCTCTGAGCTCCCCCAACCCGAAGACTCCCCGGAGAAGCAAACTTTGGCTGCCACATGAACCGACATGACTGTTGGCCTTGGCGTCTCTCCTCTGAGCCATCATGACTAATTTTAACTGACCCTGCTGATTCATCCGAGATGGCTGGGAACCTCCTCCTCCACCCTACCCCCACCTCACCCCACCCCAAGCCACAACCGCAGGGCCTGCTGAAGAGCTGCCAAAATTCTTCAAGTTCAAAGTCATTCCTGAGCCGCTCCAAGCCCACATTCCAGCCTCATCCACGACCAATCCCCTTCACGAAACTTCTGACCCTGCTAAACTTGTCTTCTCGGGGTTTCCTGAAGATTCCATATGCATTCCTGCTTCTCTAGCCCTCTCTGACCATCTTTCAGCTCCTTATTCAGATGCCCCCTTTTTAAGAATGCCTCTCTCATCATCAGAAAGGATGCTAGCCCTTCTCTGGCCATGCCATGTGGCTTGTGGGATCTTAGTTCCCACCTAGGGTTTGAACCTGGGCCCCGGTGGTGAAGGTGCCGAGTCTTAACCACTGGATTGCCAGGGAAGTCCCTTCCCGCTTCCCAAGATTTTATCAGTGGTGATAAAACTCATCTGGAGGATGATGATCCAAACAGCCCTAATAAATCTGAAACATCTACTCTGTGAACTATTAAGACGATTTATAGGAATGTTTCATTCCCAGCTCCTCTTCCTCATCTTCCCACTAGATTATAAAAACATTTTATTATCTCAGGCCATGACTGGCAGACACAATGCTGTGTGTCTACCTAGCCAGCCTCTCTTCCTCCCGGACACACAAATTTCATTCCCATGGCGTGGCTGTGACCTGGCTGATGGAGTATGGCCAGAAATGGTGGGCCTCAGTTTCAGGCATGGCCTGTAAAACCTCTTACACACACTCCTGTGGTCTGCCTGCTGGATCTATTCAGTTCAGTTTGGTCGCTCAGTCGTGTCCAACTCTTTGAGACTCCATGGACTGTGTAGCACACCAGGCTTCCCTTTCCATCATCAACTCCCAGAGTTTACCCAAACTCATGTCTATTGAGTCAGTGATGCCATTCAACCATCTCATCCTCTGTCGTCCCGTTCTGCCTTCAATCTTTCCCAGCAACAGGGTCTTTTCAAATGAGTCAGTTCTTCGCATCAGGTGGCCAAAGTATTGGGGTTTCAGCTTCAGCATCAGTCCTTCCAATGAATATTCAGGGTTGATTTCCTTTGCAATCAACTGGTTTGATCTCCTTGCAGTCCAAGGGACTCTTAGGCTTTTCTAATACCACAGTTCGACAGCATCAATTCTTTAGCCCTCAGCCTTCTTTATGGTCCAACTCTCATTTCCATACATGCCTACCGGAAAAACCATAGCTTTGACTAGATGGACCTTTGTTGGCAAAGTAATGTCTCTGCTTTTTAATATGCTGTCTAGGTTGGTCGTAGCTTTTCTTCCAAGGAGCAAGCGCCTTTTAATTTCATGGCTGTAGTCACCATCTGCAGTGATTTTGGAGTCCAAGAAAATAAAGTCTGTCACTGTTTCCACTGTTAACCCATCTATTTGCCTGCTGGATAGGGAGGAATCTGAGGTTTCTGAAGTCCTGGGGGGGCAGAGCCTGGGTCCCCAGATCACTTTGTAAAGCAAAGTCCTCTCTCCAACTTGCACTGGAAAGTGAGGTAAATGAGAACCACACCCATGGAGCCACTGTGGAGACCTAACAAGCCACTGAGATTTGGGGGATGTTTGTTAAAGTGGCTAGTGCTGTAATACATGAACGCCTCCATATTTGTGGTTCAGCCCTCACCCACATCTAGTACATGCTGCTGCTGCTAAGTCACTTCAGTCGTGTCCAAAGAGTCCTTAATATTCATCCTCGCATCCCACAAGACTTCTCTTCCAACCATCCTCTATATGCAATCCTGACCCTGTCACTCCCCACCCCCCATAATCTCCCAGGGTCCCCATCATCCTTGTAAATTTCCATCTCTAGCTCCTCTTCCCCTTCCCAATTTTTAAATGTTGGGGTGTTCCTTGGGGTCCTTCTTCTCTTCCCTCACATTCTCTCCTGGGGTGATCCCCGCCACTGCATGTACACTAACAGCTCACCCTCTGGTCCTGTGTCTGATGAGATGATTCTCCAAATGGCCAGGTAAATTCACGATGTTCTGTGCTGCAGCCCTAGAGAGGGTGGGTGTGGGGACAAGGCCTCTCTTAGCAGAATCAGAGTTCCTTAACTCCCAAGGAGTAAGTCCAAGTCTTGCTCAGGGGAAAGAGGAATATCTCCTGTTGCCCAAGGAGGGTTGTAAGAAAGAAATGACTTTGCTGGGGTGAGCTGTGTTTGATTTTAGGTAGTCTAGGGGGCCCGACTGCGGTCTGGGAGTTAGGGTCAGTGTTCACTTTCTCTGCTTCCACTGTCCTCGCAGGAGAAGCAGACTGAATGGCCTCCTCCCTGGAGAGCTGAGTAGCCAAGACCTGGGCTTTGGTAGTTTTTAAAAGGGAGGGAAGAGGAATTTGGAAAGAGGTGGGCCGCCGTCACTAGAGAGGAACAAGTATTCGACTGCAGGACGCTTGGGAGGGAGGAGGGAAGGGAGGCACCGCCCAGGCGGGCTGCGGAGCTTGCCTTCCCTGCCTCCTCCGCCCGCCTTGGGGAGTCGGGAGTGAGGGTTCCTGTCTGGATCCCGCAACCAGAACGCACCGCCTCCGTGCCTTCCCCACCGCCCTCCCGCGGCTGCCTCGGGGAAAGCAGGGCTGTGGCCTGCGGATCCGCGGAGGAGGGGCCCCTTTTCCTTTCTGGGGGCCGGAGTCTTGTGGGTGCCGAGGCTGAGCCGGGGAAAGACGGAGATTCTGGAGAAGCCCGGCCACCACTTCTCCGATGCCATCTCGACAGTGCAAGCCTCGGGGACGCGTGTGTCGCCTTAGGCCTGCTAGACAGATGTCTCACAGACGCCCAAATGCTACGGAACCCAGGGAGAGTCATTCTCCATCCCTTCCTCCCCGGTAGCCCGCCCGCCTTAGTAAATAGCGCCACCATCTGCTCAGTTAATTCAGCCAGAAACCCAGCACGGACTGCCGGCGCTGGGCGGGCCTCTCAGCTCACCTCAGCGTCCCCAGCCTCCCTTGTGGAGCCAGTCCCCTCTTCCCCCTCGCCCCTACGCCTAGCCTCTCCCTCAACCCAGAGGTGGCCCTTAAAGGGTGCCCCTTGTGGCTCAGCTGGTAAAGAATCCGCCTGTAATGCAGGAGACGTGGATTCCATCCTTGGGTTGGAAAGATCCCCTGGGGAAGGGAACAGCTATCCATTCCAGTATTCTGGCCTGGAGAAATGGACTATACAGTCCACCGGGTCACAAAGAGTCGGACACGACTGAGCGACTTTCACTTTCACTTTTTTCCGCAAACCACTCTGTGGTTTATACAAACCAAATTAGCTGGACAGCGGTTGCCTGGGGGTTGGGGCGGGGGCGGGGGGGTGAGGGGGGGCGGGGACTGACCGGGAAAGGGCCTGTGGGAACTTTGCGGGGTGATAATACCGACTGTGAAGAAGGCTGAGCGCCGAAGAATTGATGCTTTTGAACTGTGGTGTTGGAGAAGACTCTCGAGAGTCCCTTGGACTGCAAGGAGATCCAACCAGTCCATTCTGAAGGAGATCAGCCCTGGGATTTCTTTGGAGGGAATGATGCTAAAGCTGAAACTCCAGTACTTTGGCGACCTCATGCGAAGAGTTGACTCATTGGAAAAGACTCTGATGCTGGGAGGGACCGGGGGCAGGAGGAGAAGGGGACGACAGAGGATGAGAGGGCTGGATGGCATCACTGACTCGATGGACATGAGTCTGAGTGAACTCCGGGAGTTGGTGATGGACAGGGAGGCCTGGTGTGCTGCGATTCATGGGGTCGCAAAGAGTCAGACACAACTGAGCGACTGAACTGAACTGAACTGAATACCGTTCTATATCCTGATAGGGGTTCACATTACACAAGTGTATAAATTTATCAAAACTCAGCAAGAGTCCACTTCAGTTGTGTGGATTTCATTGGATGTAAATTTTACATCAAAAGAAAAAAATGCAAACATAGAATTCTCACTAATGACATGCATGCTGATTAGGAAGAAGTGGATGGACAGTTGTTTGCAGTTTGCTTTGAAAGGCCTTGGAAATAAGATTGGAAGCATGAGGGTTGGATAGATACCTGAGAACACTGGTTTAGTAAAATGTTGGTAGAATTTCGGTGGTGGGTATAAGATGGTCACTTTAAAATTTATTTAACTTGTTGTTGTTCAGCTGCTAGGGCATGACCAACTCTTTACAACCCCATGGACTGCAGCACACCAGGCTCCCCTGTCTTTCACTATCTCCCAGAGTTTGCTGAAACTCATGTTCATTGAGTTGGTGATGCCACCCAACCATCTGTTGTCCCCTTCTCCTCCTGCCTTCAATCTTTCCCAGCAACAGGGTCTTTTCAAATGAGTCAGTTCTTCGCATCAGGTGGCCAAAGTATTGGAGTTTCAGCTTCAGCATCAGTCCTTCCAATGAATATTCAGGGTTGATTTCCTTTACGATGGTTTAATCTCCATGCAGTCCAAGGGATTCTCAAGAGGCTTCTCTAACATCACAGTTCGACAGCATCAATTCTTCAGCCCTCAGCCTTCTTTATGGTCCAACTCTCATTTCCATACATGACTACTGGAAAAACCATAGCTTTGACTAGATGGAACTTTGTTGGCAAAGTAATGTCTCTGCTTTTTAATAGGTTGGTCATAGCTTTTCTTCCAAGGAGCAAGCGTCTTTTAATTTCATGGCTGTGGTCACCATCTGCAGTGATTTTGGAGTCCAAGAAAATAAAGTTTTTTATTTTTGGATCCCCCCAAAATAAAGTCTCTCACTTTTCCCATTGTTTCTCCATCTATTTGCCATGAAGTGATGGGACCAGATGCCATGATCTTGGTTTTCTGAATGTTGGATTTTAAGCCAACGTTTTCACCCTCCTCTTTCACTTTCATCAAGAGGCTCTTCAGTTCTTCGCTTTCTGCCATAAGGGTGATGTCATCTGCATATCCGAGGTCATTGATATTTCTTCCAGCAATCTTGATTCCAGCTTGTGAGTCATCCAGCCTGGCATTTCTCATGATGTACTCTGCATATAAGTTAAATAAGCAGGGTGTCAATAAATAGCCTTGACATACTCCTTTTTGCATTTTGAACTTAGCTTCATGAGAACTTTCAGAATGAAATGCTGGGAAGAAATGTCTCCTGCCTCCACTCCCCCCACCCCTTACATTATCCCCATGCAACTAGTGTGGTGTTTCCAATGCAGGAAATCAGACCATGGTCCTCCCGTGCTCAAAACCCTTCCTCAGCTTTTGTTTATTTCTTAGGCTGCATCTTTCATCACTTGCTCCATCAATTTTTCCACCATAAAAACACCAAAATATTTTTAGTTTCCCGTATCTTTACATGTTCTTTACAACTCCTGTGGCAGAAATGTCTAGTTTTCATCCAGTTTACATTTCCCCCTTTTTCCTAAGTAAAAGACTTTCCAGTTTTTATCTGGGGATATGGCCATATAGAAACACACACTACATTTCTCAGCCTCCCTTACAGAGAAGTGTGACCATGTGATGTTTAAGGAGAGGAAGTACTGATCACCACTTCCAGGAAGTGTCCCTAAAGGTAGGGGACACAAACGTCTTCACCTTTTTTGACTTCCTGCTGGTTGGAATGATGATATGATGACTGGACTCAAGCAGCCATTTTGGATCAGGAGGTGGAGACCATGTGTGTAATATGACAGAGCTACTAAAGTAGACTGAGGCTGGGTTCCTGACATGTTATGTGCCCTGCCAACCCTGGACCACTACCTCTGGACTTCTATATGAAAGAGAAACGACTATTCTCTTTTTAAAGCCATGTTTCTTTGGATTTCCTGCCACCCACAACCAAAACTTAGTCCTTATACACCAACTTCCATGTCCTTGAGTATTTCAGTCCTTGTGCTTGGAATATTCTTTCCTCACTTTGCTCCAACCCCTGTTGATCCTTCAAATTCCTACCTAGACATTACCTTCTCTGCTGCATGCTCCTTGATGGAATTAGCAATTTCCTCTTTTATGATTCCTTTGCATCTTACTTCACAGGGAGCAATTATTGAGCACTTACTGTGTGCCAGGCACTACCCTGAATCCTACATATGCATTCTTCTTTTAATCCTCATGATGACATTTGAGATGGGTAATTATTTTCAAAGTTCCTATTTTACAGATACAAAAACAAAAGCCCTGAAAAGTGATGAAACCATCCCCGGATCACAAACACGATACCTGGTGGAGCCAAGCCTCGAATCCAGGTGTCTGACTGCAAAGTCTTTACTCCTGTGCTGAACCGCCTGTTTCTGCCCCTGTCACAGTGCTGCCATCATCTGTGTACACGTGCCCTCCTCCCATTCCCTCTAAAGCTCGAGGAGGATTGATTCTCACCTGGTCTCCTTGGGCTGCAGCACAGAACCTGGCACTCAGTGAGCACGAGTGTTTGTGAAACTGAAAAGTCTAATGTTCTAAGTCCCCCATTCAAAGCCTCCTGTTTCGGTGCAGGAGGCCCTTGGCAGGGAGGGGTCTTACAGCTCCCACCCCCATAACACTCCTTTCCTCTGGAACTCTTTCCCTGAACCCCTTGGGCTTTTGCATACACGGTTTATTATTTCTGCTTAGGAGACCCTGCAGGAATTCCCTTATACGTTAAGATCCAGTCCAGCTGTCACCTCTGCCAACAGGTCTTCTCCATGTGGACCTGGGGGGCTACCTTCTCACTTGCCTGTAGCTCTTTGTTCAAATCTCTGTTGTATTTCTAATCCCCCTGGGATGTTTTCTCCACCCAACTTTGAGGTCCTTGAGAGTAAGGACCATGGCCTATTTAAATAACGTGGAAAGCCAGTCCTGGTGCCACGAAAGTAAAGATGGAAAAAGACCCCGTCCGCCTGCCGGCCGGCTGGCTAAACGAACAAAAGAACGCAGTGAGCGGGGCGGAGCCAGGGATGGAGGCTTTTCTCCTCGCCGCCACTAGATGGCAGCAGGGTCTCCTGATTGTTGGCCTCCCAGCGAGCCCTTTCCTAAGGGCTCTGTCTTCCTAAGGCAACTGTCTTTGCCTTCACCTCCAGGAACCTGGATGGACTCAGTTCAATAAAACAATTCAGAGAGCTTATCGACCTGGCCCTTTGGTCGGGGTTTGCAGAATCCCAGGTTAGACCATTTCCTATCGGTGAAGCACAAATTCTGAAACCAGACTGCCCAGTGCTGAATTTCGTGCTTGGCCCATTTCCTAGCCCTGTGACCTTGGGCAACTTAACCTCCCTGTGCCTCAGTCTCCCCTTGTGAAGAGTGGGGCTTAGCAAAGTGTCTATCCTGAAACGCTGGAAAGCAACTCTGCTTCCATTTCTTTTTCTTAAATGTCTACTGGAAAGGGCTCCTGGGAGGGGTCTTAAGGCCAGTGTGTCTGTAGCTTTTACATCCCTACCCCTGAAGAAGTTCACAGAGTAGAAATGGGGTGCTGCACCCCAAAGCAGAGAGAGCCGAGAAGGCTGCATCCATGTTGGAGCCCAAGGTGGGGAGGAAGAGGCACACTTGCTGGGAAAGGGGTGGCGTGGGGAGGGGGGATTCTTGGAGGGGGAGCTATTTCTGTGAGATCCACCAGGATGGAGGGAGGGCGGACTGATGAGGGAGGGGCAGCATGGGGGTGGTGCTGGACTCCGGCAGATGACAGGCAGGAGGAGGGGCTGGGGGGGGGACTCTAAGCCTCAGAGGCTGGGGGTGTAGGGTGAGGGCAGGAAGGAGGGCAGGTGTCCCTGGGCTACACCTGTCGACTGGGATATTGGGCTCTGGTCCCTACCAGCCCTCCTCCAATAAGCCCCTCTGGGCCTCCAGGGAGAGGAGGGAGGAGCCTTGCCATATAAACTATATTTTTAGTTCCCTGTGCCTCTCCCCAGCTGCTATAAGACACCTCTCCCCGCCCCCAGCCCGCTTGGCTGAAGGCTTCAGAAGGACAGCTGGGCAGAAGGGGAAACGTGGTCAGTGCAAGGGCCGCTGGTGGGGGCTGGGAGGAGGGCGGGCCCCAGGGGGTCTGGGGCCAGCTTTGGGGGGGTCCTCAAACTCATGCGTGACCTCAGCAGATCCTGCAGGCTCCAGGCCCCAGCCCTGCTCTGAGTCTCATCTGGCGCTGGTCCCGGAGGCAGACTCTGCCAGGAAGGAGCAAGCTGAGCTGGGAGTGGGTGGGAGGCGCTGCCTGGGCTGGCCTCCAAAGGGGCGGCTTCGGGGAGGAGGAGGAGGAAGTGGAGGAGGAATGGGGGTGGCCAAGGTTGAGGGGACCTACAGCTTTGAAGATCCAAAATGTTCTTTCTTGCCATCTTTGGTTCCCCACGGTGGAGTCTTAAAGTGTAACACCTCTTCCCGCCCCCAGATTCACTGGGGCGGGGCCGCGGGGGGCGGGGAGCGGGGTGTGAGTTGTTAGCTGCACAAGGGTTCATGAATTTCCAGGTCACCTTTGAAAGAGAGAGTTTGGTGCACAGTCACCTGGGCCTCAAACTTGTGCAGGGGGAGCTGGAAGCCCCTTGCTAGAGAGTTCTCAGTATGTAAGTGAGGAGAGGTGGGAGTCACGGGGAGCAAGGTGGAGAATGGCCTTTTTTGACTAGACAGGCTCCTGGCTTACCTTGCCAGCAGAGGGCATTCAGTTAAAAAGCCTTGGGGATGTGCAGTCTGGACAAGAAAAATCTTAGGTGAGCCTGAAACTTCTTTCAGCTGGTTCTCTACATTCCCAAGGAGCACCAGAGAGCCAGGACAAGGGAGTGAGCTTGACAAGAAGGCATACTTTGGTTTTTAGAAAGTGAGTTCGCTGCTCCTAGAAGTATTCAAGCAGATTATGATCTGTAGGGAAAATTCCTGCATTTAGTGGAGGGGTCTCCCAACCTCGGGGTCTAATGCCCAATGGTCTGAGGTGGAGCTGATGTAATAACAATAGAAATAAATTGCACAATGAATGTAGTGCGCTTGAATTATCCCCAAACCATCCCCCCACCCCCGGTCCATGGAAAAACTGTCTTCCACGAAACCAGTCCCTGATGCCAAGAAGGTTGGGGACCGCTGATTCAGTGGGAACTTTGATACCATCTAGGCCTCTGTAAGTTTCAAGATCCTATGTCCCTACGATTCTAGATTACTCTTTCTTTAGTTTTCTGACTCTGAATGTAGAACCCAAGTTTTCAGGGTGGTGAAAGTTGAACACTCTGGCCCTCTAGAACTGTAACTCTAGGATCTCAAGTGTCCAGAATTTGAAGACTTGAGGATGATTCTATATGTTTCAGATTTTCCCATTCAAAGGATTCTATAATATGAAAGGGAAGAAGAGGAAGAGGCAGGTCTCCCTTGGTGGGATCTAGTTCTGCCCCACTGGGTGTCAGACTAACTCACCTGTATGTGTGTATGCATAAGCTTGTAAGGCTGCAGAAAACTTTGCATGCAGAAGCAGCCTGGCTTTCCTATTCTGTGCCTTTCCAGTTTCCCTGCCCCGGCTATTAGAAGGCTGTCACAGGGATAATTATAGCCCCCAAACAAAGCTGGTGGCTGCAGGTAGCCATAGCAACTGCTAGGTACCGCCAGTTCTGTTACAGAGACGTGTAAGTACAAACAGATGTTGGTCCCTCCTATTAACTTAAAAGGTAAAACTTAAAAGGTTCATCAACTTCAAAGCCATGGGTTTCCATGAACTTGCCAGTTAATGAGGGTGCCTGCTAAGGGGGTGACAGCTTCATATTAAACACTTTAGTGCTGGTAACAAGTTGATGAAATTTTAAGTACTCAGGCCATCCTTGGAAAACTCAGGAGGCTGGAGATGGGACAAGGGCTGTGGATTGGGCTGTTGGTTCCAGCTCTGCTGCTTACCAGCTTCGGGCGGGTGTACAAGGTCTCCAAGCCTTTGTTTCTGAACAGCCATGTGGGATAACAATGAGTCCCGCTCTGCCAGCCCCTCAGGGATGTGCTGAGGTTCTCAGGGCACTGGGTAGAAGGGTTTTGCAAGTGGCATAGCCAGGGCTGGGGATTTAAATGGGAACCAGTGATGCTGATTCTTTCAGGGGTGTCCCCAATGGGCCTCAGGGGTTGGTTCAGACTGGGGGCAGCTCGCTGCTGCTTCTGCTCTTCTCTCTGCTCTTCCTTCTGCACTTCCCTCCCATACTGATGAGCTCACCCTCCAGCAAGGAGCCAGGACTAGGAGCTGAGACCTCAGCAAACTCTCTCAGAGTGGCCTTTCTCTTTGATCCTGAGCCTGGCACAGAGTCAGCCCTTGGTAGCAGGATGGGGAATGGACAAATGAACAAATGTTCGGCTAGGTCTGTGTTGCGGTACGTGGGCTTCTCTTGTGTGGCCCCCAGGCTCTGGTTGCAGCCTGCATGGGCTCAGTAGTCGCAGTGTGCAGGCTCTCTAGTAACAGCTCTTGGGCTTAGTGGGCACACGGGATCTTACTTCCTTGACCAGGGATCGAACCCACGTCCCCAGCATTGGAAGGCAGATTCTTTACCACCTGACCACCAGGGTAGTCTCTTAGTTACTCATTTTACAACTGAACCTTTCACTGTGAAAGCTGAATGACTTCTGGAGATATACCAACTCAGTGTCCTGGGTTAACATGGATCCTCACGTGTGGTTTCAGGAGCACATTGTCAAGAAGGGGCCTGTGTGCTTCTGGTCTCTTTGGTTGTTAGGAGTCCGCTGACTCAATATCTAAACAGGGATCACTCAATGATACACAAAAGGTCACACAGGAAGTGTGATGGTCACCCTGGAACTGAAATGGGAGCAGGCTTTACCAGAATCAGAATGGAGACCCAAGGTTGTTCTGGGGAAGCTCTGAGTTTGGGGGTCTTACTTGGTGCTAACCATGGAACCCTTTCACCTAGCATTTCCTACCACCTAGCCAATTCTTATCAATCATCTCTGTTCATATTTTAAAGAGGGGATCTGATTGGTGTAGTTAATAGACACTGGCTGTTTGACAGAGCCATGCCATTGGCTGCCTCTAATTAGGTCCCAGCCTTGGTTCAATCAGCTGTGACTAGCCGTGGAATTTGGGAGAGGACATGACCTTGGGGGCTGGGGCAGGGCAGTTATCTTTAGAAAGAGCTGTGTATGTAGGGCAGTCATAACTGACAGGTCCAATACAGTCCCAGGGTGGCCAGGACACCTGATGTTTATCCTTGCTGAGTCTCGTGGTCCACAGCTATAAAATGGGATGATGCTTTCTACCTTGCTGGGGCATTGGGAAGACTAGATTAGTCTTGCCCGAGGAGGCACTTTGTAAACTGTAAAGTTCTGTGTAGACCCTGATCATAGCGCCACATAAACTGAACTGTAATGTTATTCCTCTTACTTATCTCTCTCCCTAGGAGATTGAACACCACGATGTGTTTTATCTGGTTTGTGTCCTCAGCATGTAGCAGTTTCTGACACACAGTAGGTACCTTATAACAGTTTGTTGGGTGGATGGCAGAATGGTGGATAGATGGATGGATGGATGATGGACGGATGGACGGATGGTGGGTGAGTGGATAGAGGGGTTGATGGATGGATGGATGGATGGGAAGATGGATGAATGAAAAATAAAGGTTGATCATTCTCTTGCCTTCCTGGGAAGGCCATTCACCTTTTAAATTCAGTGAACCTTTATTCAGTTCAACTTGGTATACAGCACTGTGCAAGGCCCACAAAACACTCAGATGAAGGAAACAAAGCTCCTGCACATGGTAACCAAAGTAAAGTGTTTGGGAGCACGGATTCAGGGGCCTGACTTCCTGGTTCAAAACCCAGCTCTTCCATCAGCTATCTGTGTGACTGTGGCACATCTCCTTAACTTCCCCTCCACGAGGTGGGGGTAATGTCTATATTTATCATATAGGGCTGTCGGGAGACTAAACGAGTTACCAAATGTAAAGTGATTAGAATAGAGCCTGGCACCTGGGAAAGTCTCTGAGTATTGGGTGCTAGGGTACTAACGGAGAAGCCAGTATGGATACAAAGAAATGTGATGCAATGAGGTAAGCAGTGTGACAGGAACACATGCGAATAGGTGGAAAGGGCAGGCAGTTAATTGTGCCTTGAGGGGGCACATGACGCACAATTTTTCAGAGGAAAATATCTGAACAATATTTGAGCTTTCTGGGTGGAGTGGGAAAATGCAGGCTCCAAGAGGGTATGGATCTGCCTGGGTTCACCCAGTTATAAGCAGGAAACCATCGAGGTTCCTTCCCACCACTCTGAAAAGTGAGAGGCATTCTGGCAAAGTGGGCTTCTAGACGGTGGGCAAAGAGACTGCTAAGGCCAGGACAGTCCCAGGGCCAAGCCAGGGTGCCTGCTGCCCTGGGCTTAGAGATATGACAGGTCCTCTTGGGGTGGCTGACAGCAGGGGGAGTTGGGTTTCAGGCCACTGGCGTCAGCCCTAGCCTTGCCCTTTCTGTTGGCCTCTGAGAGTCCAAACAGTGGCCCAGCCTCCTCCCCACTCTCCGCACACACAACCCCACCACCACCACACCCGTGACCTGAGTTGGCCTACCTCCCCACAATGGCACCTGCCTCAAAATAGCTTCCATGTGAGGGCTAGAGAAAGGAAAAGATTAGACCCCTACATGAGAGAGGGGGGTGGGGAGGAGGGAGAGAGAGAGTGAGTGAGCTGTCAAGTGATCCCTGTTAAGCATCTGGGAAGGTATAAAATCCCTCTGGGGCCAGGCAGCCTCAAACCCCAGCTGTCGGAGACAGGACACCCAGTCAGTCCGCCCTTGTTCTTTTTCTCTTCTTCAGACTGCGCCATGGGGCTCAGCGACGGGGAATGGCAGTTGGTGCTGAATGCCTGGGGGAAGGTGGAGGCTGATGTCGCAGGCCATGGGCAGGAGGTCCTCATCAGGTAAAAGGAAGAAATCCCACTGCCCCTGTCACCTCCTTCCTCAAGGTCAAGAATGCTTGCCTGCAAGGTGGAACGTTTGCCCCGGGGTTGACCAGTTGGCTGCTGTGTTAATTAACTTTGTTAAACCCCCTACTTGGTTCTCCTGTGTTTTTATGTATCAGAGGTTGGAATCAGGAAAGCAGATCCATTTCACACTTGTGCTAGCAGCTGGGAGGAGCTTTGATGATCAAATCCTTGATGCTTAGAGCCCACCAGAAGGAATCCTAAAATTATAGCTAGAATTAACAAGAAAGGTCTGAGAGGTCTTTCTCACCTCACCTAATGGATGAGGACACAAAGGACCTAAGAAGGGAAGGATGACCCCAGAGTCACAAGTTCATTAAAGTCTGTAAAATGCCAAGGATTAAGACACGGCCTTCAAGATGAGATATGTGGTTCTACACCTGGCTCTGCCACCGAGCTGTTGTGTGACCTTTGGGAAAGCACATAACTTCTCTGAGCCTCAGTTTCTTCTCCTATAAAATGGGAGGGGGGGGGGGAATCCTAATATCTACATTATACAGTAGAAGTAAGAATTAAATAAAATGCTGCAGCCAAGGGGCCCAGCATAATTCCTGGCATAGAGTGAGTTCCAAAAGATGTCAGTAACTCTTGGAGATGAAGCTTAGAATTGGGCCCTTTAAAGTATAATAATAATAATAGTAATTATTATTATTTTAGCTGTGTTGGGTCTTTGTTGCTTTCTCTAGTTTTGGTGAGCAGGGGCTGCTCTTCATTGCCATGCATGGGCTTCTCATTGCCGTGGTTTCTCTTGCTGGGGAACACAGGCTCCAGGTGCAGGAACGCAGGCTCCGTAGTTGCGGCTCTAGGGCTCTAGAGCGTGGGCTCAGTAGTTGCGGGGCATGGGCTTAGTTGCTCGGCGGTATATGGAATCTTTCCAGATCAGGGATCCAACCCATGTCTCCTGCATTGGCTGGCAGATTCTTATCCATTGTGCCACCACAGAAGTCCCTAATCTTGACTTTTGATGTTGGGTATGTCTTTTGAAGGCTCAGAATAATCTCCACGCACATCTTGCCTTCTTTAGCAAGGGATTCCTGAATAAAGAAACACCCTCCCCGCCCCCCACCCCCCAAAATTCTAAGTTTTGTAAGCAGAGGGTGGCTGTGGTTCAGAAATAGAACCTCATGTTCTCATTGCCTTCTTCGCCAAGTGGTGATAGACTCCCCTCTCCTCCTGGTCCTTTCTCATGCTCTGGGCAGCGTGAGTCAAAAGCGTACATCGACATTTCTGCGCCTGGTAGGAGGTGGGCCCTGGTTGCCATGAGTGAATGGATTGTCCTTTACACTTTATAGATGAATTTCTCCTTCTTTATGAGTCAGAGCAGGTTTTCCTCTCCCATTTAGACACCCTTTCAGCCTCCCCCAGGCTTCACCCATTTCCAGCTCCCATGTCTGGGAGAATGACCCAGACATAAGCTATAAGCTCTATTATCTGGAGTTTCAGCCTTAGTGGCCCATGCCAAAAACACATGAGAAAGGATGGTCAAGTTCCCTGTTGAATCTAACTGGCATCTTGGGGTTTTCCTTTGTGTCTTTTTCCTCTTATGCCTCTGTCAGTTGGCTACTGGCACTGCAAGAGGTCCCATTTGGTTGGACAGAAGACTCTCCAAAGTGGACATCAACTCCTCAGCTCTCCCTTTGCTGTGTGACCTTGGACAAGTCACTAATCCTCTCTGGGTCCCATTTCCCTATTTGTTGAATGGAGGGATTACCTTCATGGTCTCTGAGATCCCTGCCCACCCCCATGCCTTGGCATTCTTTGAGTCCTGGATCCTGCCTTGCTTTTGGAGAGGAGGCAGGGTAGCTGAGTGGGAGACCAGTTTGCCAAAAAGGAGTCTTTCCCAGGTGATCTGGGGGCTGTCAGCCCTAAGTCAGTGACTTGGAGGTCTGGAAGGAGACTTGGGGTATCGTATCATGGGAGAAACAGCCCCTCCCTTCCCAGTGGATCAGAGAAAACTGCCAGGGGCAGGAGCCAGGGGCAAGACGTGATGCTGGAGACTGCCGACCCCTGGCAGGCCCCAGACAGCCTGATGCCCCATCACATCTTAAGCTGAAGACATGCAGAAACCACGCCGACGGCTTCTGCCCTCTTGGTATTTGGGGGCCAGGGACAGGGAGAAGGGGATGCTGACTTCCAGGGTGCCCTGTGAGAAATGACCTTGTGATTCTGTTCCAGATGCCGAACCTGGGTTTTCTTACTCTTCTTGAAAAGGTCATTTCTCCCACTCCTCTGGTTATGACAGATAGCAAATTCTGTTCGGTCTGTTAATAAAACTCTGAGGGCTTCACTGCAAGCATGTGATCATTATGTCCTAGAACATAATAGCTGGAAGGTCAGTTGCAGAGTCTGGCTCCAGGAAACGGGGGTTTTTAGGAGGGCGGAGGCAGCTGAAGAGGGCTTTGGGCCCCTGCCTTTCCTTCTTTTCCCCCAGATCTTTCCTGCTTTATTTATTTTTGCATTTGAACAAAGGATTTCGAGGCTATGGAAAATTGGGAAGTCACTGCTGGTGGCCAGTATGTCTCATGTCACCGGGAGGAAACATGGCTCAAGAGTCCCAGTCAACCAATGGCAGCTACAGACAGAACCCAAGATTCCCAATCCTAGTGATGACGATGGTGGTGGTGAGGATGGTGATGATGGAGCTGGTGAGGATGATGGGGGTGATGGTGGTGATGGTGATCGTGGCCTAGAGCTTTTGATGAGGACAGCAAACATGTAAATATGTTACACACTGATTGCTAGGCCCTGTGTTACGTGTTCATGTATATTAACTCATTTCAGCCTCACAGTAACCTCATGAGGTGGACGTTATTATAATCCCCACGTTTAACAGAGAAGTTAAGTGACTTGCCTGAAGTCCCAAAGCTGGAGTTCAAGTCCAGCAGCCTGGATCAGCGTTGCCACTCCTGAACCCTATACCACGTCGTCCCGCAGTCTTAGCATACAAGAGATGCGTTCCCACCCTCGTCTGGTTCTTCGGTTCTAGAGCAGAGAAGAATTTATGCAGGCCTGGGAGCGCCTTCTATCTTTCATGTGGGTGTCTGGTTGGGTCTCAGCTCAGAGCACAGCTGGGAACTGGCCTCCTTTCCCGCTGACCTGTAATAAACTAGGCAGGTTGACGATAGGATTGAAGATGAAAGCACAAGGCAAGCGCGTGCTTCTGAAACCCTGGAAGAAAAGCCCCACCCACCCATGTCTACAGGGTGAGGGCCTTCCAGCTGCTCATTTTCTGAGTTGCCACTGTCACAAGTTCCCAGGTAGGACCTTCTGTGGCTTCCCAGGGACTCCCAGCTGCCGGCTTGGGGGCAGTGGAGGGAGGCAGCTGTAGAAAGGAAGATCTGATGGGCATTCAGAAGCCAGGTTTTTCTGCAGTGTTAAAGTAAATCCGGGGTTCCCTCTCTGGCTGACAAGTGCTAAGAGTGTAGGGTGAGGTCCGGGTTGGAGGGGTCAAGCCTTAGAACTTGGAAGCTGAGAAATCAACTTTTTGGTTTAAGATAGTTGATCCAAGACCCAGAGGAGCTGAGTGACTTTTTCAACATCACAGCAGAGGCAGAACTGGGGCCAGAACTCAGCTTTCATGATTCTCAGTGCTTAGTCTCTTCCCCAGACATCCGGGGGTCTCCCAAGATGTCTCAGACCCCTGGTGGCCTTGGATCCCAGGTCCTCGGTCCTCTTCTTCCCCAGAGAGTCTCCCTCCAGTGTCCCGACCTTCACCTGTGGGTTCTGGGTCTTGCATCTGTCAGGCAGGAGTTCAAGGATCATTGTCGCCAGATAATAATAGTCAGGATCTCAGGGACCCTGAGGTGAAAAGTGCTGGAGATGAGCTGTCAGTGATGTAGAAGGGTTGGCCGGGGCCCCAGATGAGGTAGTGACATTGAGCATGGCTGTGGGCAGCACTGGGTGTTCTGGGAAGGCAGGAGGGACATGCCCTTGGGGGAAGGGGGCGCTCCCTGTCTGTGCTATGCCCGTGTGTGTGTGTGTGTGTGTGCATGAGCTTACGTGTGATTATGGGTATGTGCCGTGAGACACTTGTGCACACTGGAGTGTGTCTGCAGTTAGGTTTAAGGGTGTTCTAGAGCCAGGAAATCACAAAAGAGAAAGCTTTCAAGGAACTGAAGCCATCAGACAAGAGGAGGGAAAGTCCAGCAGACAGGGTCACTCTGGCAGAGGTTTCCGGGTGCAACACAAAAGAGAGAGCATGAGTTATGGAACCATTTGTGTGGGTTCGTGTCTGGGCTCTGCTACTGACCAGACATGTGACCCTGGAAAAGTCACCTACCTCTGTGGTCTTCCCTTTGCCCATGAGTGAAATGGGAAAAATCTCTCCCTCCTCCCCGTGGCAGGTATGACTCCCTTTAACGATCCCCACCTTTCTGCAGAATGAAAGACTGAAGTCTGAGGCAACAGGTGACTCCTTGGATCACTGCGGCCAGCTCACTGGGTCCCTGGCAAGAGTGGGGGCCTGGTCTTTGGCAGATGGCTCCCATTAGAGATTCTCACCGTCAGTACTGGGAAAAACAGGGAGGCAGAGCAAAATAAGCAAGCGCTTTCTGAGCCTGAGAGCTGTTCAGACTAGAAAAGCTGTCACATGGAGTAGTGAGCCTCCTGAAGCTGGAAGTATTTAAGCGGCCAAAGGATGATCCTCGGGCAGGAAGCTGCAGAGATGGTCCCCTGCATGGACTACATTTTGAGTCACTCAGACCTGATTTCAGTCTGGCTCATCTGCAGCCCAGCTATGTGATATTGAGCTAGGACCTCATACTCCTTAGCCTCTGTTCCCTCATATATAAAATGGGGATAATACATCACCAAAGGGAAGTGCAAGTGGAGAGCCTAGCGTGGGCCTGGCGCACAGCACATACTCCACAAATCCTTTAGCCCCCGTGCTCCTCCCTGCTCCACGGTGACACGTCTAGTCATCTTTGCTCCCAACAGCTTAGAGCAAATGGGGGCGAGGCCAGGTACCATGCAGATGTTTTTCCTTCCAGCCTTTCACAGTAACAATGAAGCAGATGATGATGCTAAAAATAGTAATAGCAAGCATTTATAGGACACTTCCTGTGTGACCCTCAGCCTATACCATCTCATTCAATTTAATCCTCACACTTCTATAGGGAGGGACTCGTTATCCCTATTCCTTGGATGGGGAGACTGAAGCACAGAGAGGTGAAGCGAATTGCCACAGTCACACAGCTAGCAACTGGGAGGGTGTGGATTTGAACTTGAGTCTGGCCACCTCCTGACCCCTGTGTCTAACTCAAGCCCTCCTTGTACCCCTCAGGCTCTTCACAGGTCATCCCGAGACCCTGGAGAAATTTGACAAGTTCAAGCACCTGAAGACAGAGGCTGAGATGAAGGCCTCCGAGGACCTGAAGAAGCATGGCAACACGGTGCTCACGGCCCTGGGGGGTATCCTGAAGAAAAAGGGTCACCATGAGGCAGAGGTGAAGCACCTGGCCGAGTCACATGCCAACAAGCACAAGATCCCTGTCAAGTACCTGGAGGTGAGTGGCGGGTCCCGGGTGGCTGGGAGGATGGAAGGGGAGGCCTCGAAGACCTGAGATTTGGGTTCAAGTCCCAGCTCAGTTATAACTTGCTGAGTGACCTATGCTGTTCCTCTTTATCCCCCAGTTTTCTCATCTGTAAAGTGGGCTGCTACCCACTTGGCCTTCCTCCTGGGTCATTGAGAGTAAACATATTTTTCCCCCAAATGAGTATCTTATTACCAAGAGAGAAGTGACTGTGAAGTACACAGCTTGCCTTCTGTCTACGGGTAGGCACCACTATCCCACCCTCTCGACAGATGAGGAAACTGAGGCACAGAGAGGTTAAGCAGCTTGCCCCTGGTCACAGAGGCACCAAGTAGCAGAACCAGGATTCAGACTAGGTCTCTATTCCTCCAGAAACCCAGCTCCTAGTCTCTGTGCCACTGCAAGTTGGACATACACAGGACTCATGTGGCAGGAGTTCAGTAGCTGGGGCTTAATTCTGGGTGGGAATTATTAGTTCCAGCATCTTTACGGATGAAGAGAGGGCGCCTCAGGTGTCCAAGGCATAAGCAATTGGCTTGAATCTCCTGTGATGGACTGAGAAGTTGGGTGGGCTGGGGAGAGTCTGAGTTTCAAGTCCTGTGTCTAGACCCAGTGGGTGGAGGGATATGGCAAGAAGGAGAACTAGGAAACTGGGGGATAAAAGGCCCTGAGGCTATCACCCCCGAGGATGGGGCCACAGGCAGTTTGGTGCAGCAGTGAAGGTAAGGTTAGTCATGAAAACTTCTGGTTAGGATGGGCTATGAGAAGCAGTTTGCATGGGTCACTGCATGGAACTTTCACGATTACCCCCATGAGCTTAGGAACTGCATTCAGTGTTGTCTTTTTCTCTTACAAAAGAAGTTCAGAGGTCAGGAGCCCAGAGCTGGTGTGGGAGCCCCATAGGTACCGGGGATGCAGGCTCTTTCTGTGTTGGCATCCTTGGCATAAATATGGTGTCTACCCTCAAAGTTGACTCGTGGTCCAAGATAGCTGCTGGAGCTCCAGCCTTCTGGTCCATATTCCAAACAGAGAGCAGGAGGAAGAGACAAAGGCTGTCTTTTGAGAAACCCCAGGCATCTCACCTAACAGTGTTATTTACATCTCACTGTCCAAAAGTTAGTCATGAGATCATGTCTATCTGTGTGGAAAGCTGGGAAATGTAGTCTATTGCCACTCCAAATACAAACTAGTGTTCTCTTACAAGGAAGAAGGTGAAAATGGCCATTGGGCAGGTAAACAGCATTCTCTTCCCCAGGCAGGGACTCTTCTCATCCCCACTTTACTGATTTGGAAACTGAAGGCTCAGAGAGGTTGAGTAGCTTGCTCCCAGTCACACAGCATATAAGCCAGGAGGGACAGTCTGATCTATGTTATTCTGGAACTTGCGCTCTTAATTCCTCATGGTGCAACGTCTCCTGTGAACAACCACCATCACCATTGTCTTCAGCCCCACCATCCAGCTCCCCTGCTTGCCCTCCCAAAGGTTACTGTGAAACTGTTAGCTACTCAGTTGTGTCTGACTCTTTGTGACCCTCTGGACTGTAGCCTGTCAGTCCAGCCTCCTCTGTCTATGGAATTCTCCAGGCAAGAATACTGGAGTGGGTTGCCATGCCCTCCTCCAGGGGATCTCGAACCCAGGTCTCCTGCATTGTAAGCAGATTCTTTACCCTCTGAACTACCGGAGAAGCCCCACCTGCTCTCCCGCATCACACACAAACAATTCTGCCTGCCCATCTCAGCATCACAGACATGAGGAACAGTTCCTGCCCCTGGGATTCTGCACAAATGGTGCTTTCGCCTCCCCATCTTCTCTCGGCAAATCCCTGTTCATTCTCCAAGGCCCAGCGCAGAAGCCACCTCTTCAGTTCTGGCCCACGAGGCAGTCAGCTGCTCCACCTGCCAGCCCTCCCCAGCAAAGGCATTTATTTCAGCCCTGCCGTGGCGCCTGCCGGCTGTATTGTAATTTATCTCTTTACCCAGCTGTCTCCTGGCTGGGACAGGAGCTCCTCAAGGTCAGACCCTGGCTTCTTCCATATTTGAACCCCAGTGACAGGCAGGGGGCTCACAAACCAGCTTGAATGATGGATCCCATCTCCAGGGAGGAGCAGACAGGCTTAGAGAGAAACCAGTGCGGTCTAGAAATAGGACTGCCAGCTAGCAGACTAGAACCGGGTCTACTTAAAACAAGTTTGAAAAGAAAGTGGAAGTGAAGTCACTCAGTCGTGTCCAATTCTTTGCGACCCCATGGACTGTAGCCCATCAGGCTTCTCCATCTATGGAATTTTCCAGGCAAGAGTACTGGAGTGGTTGCCATTTCCTTCTCCAGGGGATCTTCCTGACCCAGGGATCAAACCCAGGTCTCCCGCATTGCAGGTAGACGCTTTACCATCTGAGCTACTGCAAAAAATTAAGACAGCGCCCCGCGTCTGCTGTTCCCTTCACTGTGGAACCTTTGTCTATGTTCTTCATGAGAAATTGCTCCTTCTCATCCATTAGCAAGGGGGCCCCAGAGGGTGCTGGGTGCTGAAGTCTTTTCTCAGTCTTCTAGCTGCCCCAGCCCACAATTTTCCTAGTATTAGTGACTCAGAAGTTGACTCAGGAAAGGCTGAATTGAGGGACCCAAAGGAGTCAGGATCTCTGTCTTACATGTGAGGTCATCCGTGGAGGTCAGGGTGGAACTGGGCCTGGAACCTGGGTCTCCAAGTTCTCGCTAGGTCAGCCCATCCCCTCACTTGGCTTTGTTACGTTTATGACATTAAAAGGGAATTAAACACATGTCCCCCCCGATGCCCAGCAGTGGGTGTCTGTGGCGCTGTCCTGGCTTCTGGCCAAGCGGGGTTTACTAGGTGCTGACATTTGTGCTCCTGAGGCTGCCCTGCACGTGCTCCCCTCACCCCCACCCATCAGCTTTTGGCCACTTGTACCCTGGATGCCGGAGAATATGAACAAACCCACCAGTGGTGGCCTCTGTCTCCCTGGCTCTGGCTGTTGTTTGTCCACAGTCCCCTGGGTGCAGATTCCAGCTCTCCCATCCACTTGCAACATGACCTCAGTCTGGCCTCTGTAAAATGACACCCCTTGTCCACAGGCCACGGCTGAAATTGGCATCAAATCTTTCTGAACTGTTGAAAAAGCAAGTAGCTTCTTACTATATAAGGTTGCTCAGTCCCTTAAAGCAGCCCTGTGCTGTGGAGATGTTTGCACCCATCTTTCTGGGCATGACAATGTGGATGGTAGAGCCAACAGTGATGGTGAGGCTGCTGTAACATATGATCAGTCTTGGGCCCAAGCATAGGGCTGGTCCCTTTCCTCTTCCTCTCTCTCCTTCTCTTCCACCAATGCTTCTGAGGACCAGCTCCGTGCTTGGCGCAGAAAATAAGATGTTCTGATCACCCTCCCGCCACTATCCCTCCAAAAGGCTACTGAAAGAGATCACCATCCTAAGCCATTAAATGCAAAAATTAAATCCACACACATGGAAGTATTTTCTAGACTTTCTGATTGCAAAATCCTGGATTAGAACCATGTAATAGGTTGGGTCCTCATCCTGAGCTGAACCTCCAATACCTTGGCTATCTGATGTGGAGAGCCAACTCATGGGAAAAGATCTTGATGCTGGGAAAGATTGAGGGCAGGAGAAGGGGCAACAGAGGATGAAATGGTTAGATGGCATCATTGACTCAATGGACAGGAGTTTGAGCACATACAGGGAGATAGTGAAGGACAGGGAAGCCTTGCGTGCTGCCGTCCATGGGGTTGCAAAGAGTCTGACAGGACTGAGTGACTGAACAATAAAACATCCTGAACATAGTAGAGGGGGGTAGCGTGTATGCATGCTAAGTCGCTTCAGTCATGTCCAATTCTGTGACCCTAGGGACTGTAGCCCATCTCTGTCCATGGGATTCTCCAAGCAAGAATCCTGGAGTGGGTTGCCATGCTCTCCTCCAGGGGATTTTCCCAACCCAGCGACTGAACCCATGTCTTCTGCATCTCCAGCACTGCAGGTGGATTCTTTACTCTGAGCCACCTGGGAAGCCCCTGGTTGGGGGTGGGGGTAGCCAACCCACCAAGCCATGTGACTGTGACCACAAGCCCAAGGCCTGACCTTTCCTCCTCTGTATTAAGATGGGCCTCTATTATCCCATCTGTACTTATCTCATGGGTTGTGGGGATTAGAGGAGTTAATCCATGGAGGCCGCTCAGAAGTGTGCCTGATATATAATAAATACTCAGTAAATGGCCCTGCAATAAAGCAAAGCTGGGGCTGGGGTTGATTCCCATCTGGCCCCTGGCTTGTCCTGCCAGTGACCAGCACCCCTCTGCTCCTGTCCCTGCAGTTCATCTCGGACGCCATCATCCATGTTCTACATGCCAAGCATCCTTCAGACTTCGGTGCTGATGCCCAGGCTGCCATGAGCAAGGCCCTGGAACTGTTCCGGAATGACATGGCTGCCCAGTACAAGGTGCTGGGCTTCCATGGCTAAGCCCCACCCCTGTGCCCCTCACCCCACCCACCTGGGCAGGGTGGGCGGGGACTGAATCCCAAGTAGTTATAGGGTTTGCTTCTGAGTGTGTGCTTTGTTTAGGAGAGGTGGGTGGAAGAGGTGGATGGGTTAGGGGTGGAGGGAGCCTTGGGAGAGGCCTGGGGACCAGGCTTTCAGTGGAGGGTCATCAACTTGGGAACCATGAGAAGCTTGACTGTGGCTGGCTGAGTCTGGGTCAAACTCAACTTTCCTTTCACCTCAATGCCAACCCAATTCCTACCAACCTCTAAACTGACCTGCACCTTTACCCTCACCTTAAATCCCCAATCCGAGCTGTCAACATAAACTCCAGCCTAATTCTCTGACCCCATCACCCAGCCCCTTGAAGACAGCAGAGTGTCTTGCTTGCCCTGAGAAGGAAGTGTGGGCCGGGTGGGACGGCCACACCCAGCCCTAGGGAGGCATGGAGGCATGGTGTCTGCAACATAAATGTCCCTTCTCAGGTAGGGGAGTGACACCTGGTTTAATAAAGGATTTCTCACATCACAGTCTCTGTCTGGTGTTTTTCATCCCTTAGAGCAGGGGTCCCTAACCTCTGGGATCTCATAACTGATGATCTGAGGTGGAGCTGATGTAATAATAATAGAAATAAAATGCACAATAAAAGTAATGCACTTTAGTCATCCTGAAACCATCCCCCATCCCCCACCTCCACCCCTCACACCCGTCCATGGAAAAGTCGACTCCCACGAGACGGATCCCTGGGGACCGCTGCCCTAGACCAAGTGTGGGGGCCCAGAGAAGATGCAGACTCAGGGGAAGATGGTCATCATGGTTACCACAGCTTAGGAAAGATGCTTAAGGACACTAGTAAGTGGCAGAACTCGGTTTAAAGTGCGGCCTGGAAGCTGGCAGGGACTCCAGCTGAGGAGACGGCTAGGCAGCCAGCCGGTGGCAGGGCTGACCTCTGGCCACAGAGAAAGGGCAGAAGCATGGAGAATAACTTACCAACGCAGGCCAAGAGACACAGTCCATATCTACAAAGGCTGAGCAGAGCGCATGGGTAGAATGTGTAAGTTTCGCTGCAGGGAACTAGAATAAAACCTTGGCCTGTGGCTGCAGCAGCCAGGTAGCAGGCTGGAACAGGCTGTAGAAAGGGGTCTGGTAGTCTGGATCAACGCGGGTACCCAAGCCGAGAGGGGCTTGAAGAGCACTCAAGACTCAGGGCGCCATCTGTGGGAAGCCCCGAGTCCTCCACCCCATACATCTCCAGGGGCTCCCAGGACAGGCAACCTGGTGCCCCCTGTCCTCGAACGGTCAGACCCCTGTGATGAGCCCGACCTCCCTGCCCCAAATCTCAGATTATGCCAGGTTTCACAGGCACTGAACTGACCAGAGCCCATCTTCAGAAACAGACATGTCTCAAATCCTAACGGGCTCATTCATCCGGCCCTGCTGCAGCAGCAGAGGGCAGAGTTAAAGTCCTTCTGCTCTGCTTCAGGCTTTGGGAATTCTTCCTCAATCTGATAAATTGAGAGACGAGTGGAGGGGAAAACAGCGGGAGGGGGATCTTGGAGCCTGGAGAAAATTTCCATGCATTTATATAGTAACTCCACTGAACGCCCAAGTGAGGAATACTTCTGTGTAGGATATGTATGCAGGATTTAAAGAGGAATAATTTGGTCCCTGCCCTCAAGCAATTGACCATCTAGTCAGGGAGACACGTGTGCTCTGATGATTAAATCGGCTGAATAAAATTCAGTCACAGAGAAGTACCAGGTATTTGTCACACACCATCAGTATTCACATAACAAATATTTGTGGAGCTCAGCAGGTAAGAAAAGCTCAGTTTATACCTTTGATGTGCAAAAAAGGCAACTTCTTTTTTTCCTACAACTCAAATTTTTGTTTGGAATCCTCAGTGTGGCTGGATGGCAAATACTTAACCTCAGTCTCTTTAAGAAACCCCCCATCCCCACTCCCTGCAATCCAAAGGTCCCTGGGATTTTGACCAATTAATTCCAAGAATCTTACATGTGCCGGGCTGTGGTGTATATGGGCAGGGAGGTGGCAATCTGGTCACTACTGTCATCTGTCCCCAGTAGTATCCTCAGGGGTGCTGCACTCCACCTGGTCTTGAGTTATTGTCCCCATCAAGCACTCAAGGACATTCTGAGGCTGCCCAAGGCTCCCTTTGCCTGGTGCCACTTCTTTCCAGGGACCCCCACACCCACCCCAAGTGTTCTCCACCTGGGATATGAGGCAGACGTTTCCCCTGTTCAGACCCCATGGGCCTGTCTGAGCTTTCTCACCTTCTGCAGGGGTTAGCAGGGCTTATGCCTGGCTGTCCTGTACAGTGGTAGAGGGTGTACCCTGCACATGAGTGCCTGGCCAGGGGACTAATAAAGCTGGACCCAGTCTGTGCTCCAGTTGCTAAACTGCGCACTGGGAAAGGATGCGTCGTCCTCATTCACATAAGGATCCTCTGTGAGCTCGCGGTGGCCTCGAGCCCAGGCACAGCCACTTTCTTTGGAAACCTCCACCAACTGCAATCTTATTCTTTCCTTTCAACTCCTTTCCTTCTGATGGTTCAGAAAACGATTTTCCAACCTGGACAGCACAGATGCCTCATGATTTCCTCCAAATCTTTTGCCCTTTCTGTGTGTTCTTTCTGGTCCTCTCAGGCCTGAGCTTTTGAATCTGCAAATCCAGGCAAGGGACATGTTTTTATTGCTTTCAGCTGTCAAGTCTTTTCCCAAGGCCTGGGCACAGAAATACCTGGCTGTCTCAAAAGGAAAGAACAAAGGAGAAAAGGAAGTTTCAGGGGGAAAATGCAGGATAATACTTTTTAAATGTGATCCTGCAATGGAACATATTCTGCATTAACCTAACACATATTTCTTGAGCAAATATTATGGACCAGGCCCCAGGTTTGGGACTAAGGGTCCCAGCTTCAAATAAGGCAAATGGTCTCTACCTTCTGTGGAATGGGAGTGAAAAGGAAAGGATCTGTGCTAGGCTTTGAGGGCAGCAGAAAAATGCATTCATCAGACGTGTATCTATTGAGGGCTACATCATGCCAGGTCCTGGGCTCATTCCAGAGTGCCCTGGTGAAGCCCACAGGCCTGGCCCCGTCTCCGGGAACTTATGGGCTTAGGGCTCTTCCCGTATGGATATGGGAAGGCTGAGCCTTGAGGCTTCTGGGGAGATTGGGGGGTCCAGTCCTGGGGACGAGTCATAGAAATGGCAGATTATTCGTTGGCCAATCATACATATGTTATGTATATTTATATATAAAATACCTCTTCAGTGTCACCTTTCCTGCATATACTCTATCATCGCCTTCTGGAATCTCCGTGAAATATTTCTCACATGGCTCACACCCTCCTCCATGACTCTTTCCTAGTTTCCATCTCATGGCTATTTTGCATCCCGAGAATTTTCCTTACCTTTTTGTGCAGTGATACCTTTTTTTTTTTTTTTTCTATTTCTCAAATGTTCTTTTATCCAGAATTATCGAGGTGTTAGGAATGTGTATTTCACCCCATCTAGTCTGCCATCTTTCCAGAAGTGGACATCTTTACTACAATTTATGATTGCTGCTGCTGCTGCTAAGTCGCTTCAGGCATATCTGACTCTGTGTGACCCCACAGACGGCAGCCCATCAGGCTCCCCCACCCCTGGGATTCTCCAGGCAAGAACACTGGAGTGGGTGGCCATTTCCTTCTCCAGTGCATGAAAGTGAAAAGTGAAAGTGAAGTCACTCAGTCATGTCCGACTCTTCGCGACCCCATGGACTGCAGCCTAGCAGGCTCCCCCGTCCATGGGATTTCCCAGGCAAGGGTACTGGAGTGGGGTGCCATCACCTTCTCTGACAATTTATGATTATGGTTTTTTTTCCCTCTGTTTTGTTTGTTCCCTTTGACTTTTTGTGTTTCCTCGGCCGGACACAGAAGGTAGGGGTCCCCTCAGCTTTGCTCATCTCTGTGTACCTGTCCCCTGGCCCAACTCCCACCCTATTATGGCAGTTCAAATGGTGTGAATTGAAGATGGGAATGAAGCCGCCCGTGTTTCTTTCCTGGACGTGAAGGCATGTTCTCAACTATAGAACATTCTATTTGTTTATTTATCCATGGCACGTGGGATCTTAGTTCCCCATCCGGGAATTGAACCCGTGCCCTCTGCAGTGGAAGCATGGACTGTTAACTGCTGGACCACCAGGAAAGTCCCATTTATATATTTATTTTTAGTTTTGAACATTTGAAACATTAGATGACTCAGACAGCATCAGTGGAGCCTGATTTTGAATATCTGGTTCCTGAGGTTGAGTTGTGTGTGTGTGTGTGTGTGTGTGGTTCTGTGAGGATGCCAGAGGTGCGGGCAGCTCTATGTGTGAGTCTGAGTGTGTGAACATCTGTCTAACCCCTCTGCTGTGAGGTCCGGTCTTGACCTTTTACCTGCTGCTCTGAAATCCACAGGACTCAGGCCCCTGGGATAGCTGAGGTGACCTCTTTGGACTCTAAAATCCAGCTGTAATGTCTCTGCCCAGGACTGTGGCTTATGGGGGTGGAGACAGGCTGAGAAGCTGGAGAGGACATAAAAGAAATCAGGGCTTGGGTAAGATCTGAGACAGTCTAAGTGATAAACCGTGAAGGGCTGTGTATGCGATGACTCATTTGAGCTCCTGACTTGGCAAACCTTTAACTGAGCAGAGCTTGAGGTATCAGATGATGCCCAAACAAATGACAGGCCAGGCTTCATAAAGTCTACCAGATATCACACACACATTTGCCTTTTAATCCATAATTTAAATTATATCTTGCATTTTCTTTTTCACTGTGCACCCTCCCTCTCTCTCTCTCACAGACACACACACAAGGTTCATTTTTTGTCCCCAAGCAACTGAAAGGTGCATTTTTATTTTTTTTTTCAGTATTTTAAATGAAGGTGCATCTTTAAAGAAAAAAAAAATAGCCACAAAAGCTTCACGTCTGTCGAGCCACATCAATTCTGTTGCCTTGGTCCAACCACATGAGTATACATATACATTACCCACAGATGTGAAACTCTTTCTGTGCTGACATTTCCCACAGAAAGTGAAAAATATTGAACCTGTGTTACCACATTTAGAAGACCAGAATCTTTGCTGGAAATATTTCCACTCATCAAAGGATATTATCTTCTCAAGAAAAGTGAGAATCTCACATCCCAGGTACAGAATGTTTCACATTCTGGCTGGTGGCCTTTCCCTCCATCGTGGCGAAGGCAGAGTTCAACCACCTCATCAAAAGTTTTCCTGTGAATTATCCAATTCAAAACACTCAGAGGGCAGCGTGGCCCCCCACTCATCACAGAGGGGAGGTGAGCTTGTGTCTAGTGAATGATGAAACCACGTTATTTGGAGCCCCAGTTTGTTTTTTTTTTTAATATTTATTTGTTTATGGCTGCCGTAGGTCTTTGTTGATTTACATGGAGCTTCTCCAGTTGCTAGGAGCGAGGCTACCTTCATTGCGGTGCAAGGGCTTCTCATTGTGTGGCTTCTTCCTGTAAAGCACAGCTTCTAGAGGTGAGACCTTCAGCAGTTGCAGCACGCAGGCTCAGTAGATGTGGCTCCCAGGCCCTAGAGTGAAGGCTCAGTAGTTGTGGCACATGGGCTTAGCTGCTCTGCGGCATATGGGATCTTCCTGGATCAGGAAGATCTGTCTCCTCTATGGACAGGTGAGTTCTTGACCACTGAGCCATCAGGGAATCCAAGCACAGGTTTTGAGCACTGGGGACTCAGGGTCTTCTGACAGGTGAGGGAAGGAGTGGGTATGGCAGAGCAGGGGTTCTGCAGAATGGGCACCCCTGCCTCAGCTAGAGCAGTAGGACTTTCAGCCAAAGTAATATTTAGAGTCTGATGATATTTTGTTAAAAGTAAGCCAAATAAGGGTATCCTGTTGCAAAAGGTTTGCCCCAACCACTAGCCTAGATGAGTGGCTCTCAGTGGGACTTGTATTGTCCCCTACGGTGGCATTTGGGTATTGGGAGAGTGTTTCCTGCTCCAATATTGACATTTGGTGGGGGGAGGGGAGAGGGAGGCGTGCTGGGTGTTTTGGAATGTGCAGGAAAAAACACACAGAGAAGATTTATCCTGTGATCTAGACCCTTACTCTAGAACTTATAAATTTTTCTGATACATACATTGTCTTTGAATTGTTTAAAAATACATCAAATGTTCCAGGAATACAGCTACTGTGTAAATTGGGGAAAAATTATTATTGGGAACTTTCCAAGTCTTGTTCACCATTTCAGAAAAATGACACCCCCTCATGGCAGTGCCACCACGGGATTGTGGTGTCTGTGGCCATTACTATGGATTGTGGATTGTAGGGCATAATCTGACGTCCCCTCTTTCAGGCACGTGGTATGATATTTCAAGGTAGGTACGGCCATAATGCTTGTGTGGCCAATGAAATGCGAGGAGATATGCGTCACTTCTGGTGGAGGTTTTATGAACTAATGAGTATTTTCGGCACCAGTCAAGGTGGCGGTGATCATGCTGGTCTAGGTCGGGTGTTTCTGGTCCAGCTGGGTCTCAGGGACGAGCAGAGCCCCTCCCGACCACACTGAACGTGAAATGTGAGTGAGAAATCACCTTGAGGGGTTGGGAGAAGATTAAGAATGTTTATCACTGCAGCATAGCCCGGCCTGCCCTGACTATGCAGTCCCCCACACAACAAACCTGCTCTGCAAAGTATTGCATAGGTGGTGAGTCTGTGAATAGGTGCAAACACTGGATTGCTCCACGTGTCCTCTGGTGCCATCATGCCCGAGCATTTAAATATTGAAAAGCATTTTATTTGATCATTAAAAAACTTTCTTTTTATCTTTACACATATCATAGCTAGGACATGATATTAACTTTTTAAAATTATGGATATGGTAGATTATATTATCAGTGAGCTTTATTTTAGGATAATAAAGGGGTTGTTACCAAATATTTGTTATAAAGAAGGGATATCACCTAACGGTGCTGACAATCACTGATCCTGAGGCCTCTGTTATGGGGCCGACTGTTCTGATATTCTAGTAATATAGGAGGCTGGTATAGGTATGAGGTGTAGGGGAAAATATTCATCAAAGTTATAGCACAGTTAGATCATAAACTTCAGAAATTGCAGGTTCTAAACTAGATGCTCATCCACATGATTGTGCATTCACACAAGTAAAGGTCACAACGCCAAAGAGAAAGCTGTATCTGAGCACAGATGAATCTACCACTAACTGGGTGTAACCCTGATAAACTTGGAGACTCATGTAGCTCAGTCTCAGAGTGATGTCATGTTTAAATGAGACCATTCAACAACAAAAAGTAATTGAGGAGAAATTCCATTCTTGAGTTTCTTGAAGGCCCTTAAAAAAATCTCCCAATACATAGGCCACATCACTACTTCTTCCCCTCCTCATTTTTTTTTTTTTTTTTTTTTTTTGTGGTATGGACTACTTTTTAAGTCTTATATGGAATTTATTACAACATTGCTTCTGTTTTATGTTTTGGTTTTTTGGCACTGAGGCATGTGGCATCTTAGCCCCCTGACCAAGTATCAAACCCACACCCCCTGCATTGGCAGATGACATCCCAACCACTGGACCATCAAGGAAGTCTGGGCACCTCTCTTCTTAAAACTCCGTGCCAACACAACTTTTTCTCATCTTTCTCTTCACCCCCATGACTTTATTATATACATAAAATTAGCTTCTCTCAAGTAATTTAAAAAATTGTCTTCCTCTTTAGGAAGAAGAGAAAGAGAGCGAAAAATGGACAAATAACCAAAAGATGGTCTTCATCCAGGTCTGAGAGCCAGAGGTTCATATCCCATGTTCATACTTTTTGTACCATCCCAGCAGGTTAGAGTTTCTGAAAATGGAACAGGCTGCCTGGGGAGAAGTGTGCTCCCTGTCAGCAGACACAAGCAAGAATGAACCATTCAACTCATCTGCAACATTTATCAGACACCTTTGAGCCGGGGACAGGTGGACAAGGGGAGGCCAGAAGATGAATAAGACAAAATCTCCAGTTTCAGGAAATTTGCAGTCTTGTTGGGGAGGGGGAAGAAAGAGAGATGTCCACAGGGTACAGTGTAAGCAGAGAGGGAAGACAAGATCAATATTGCCTAGAGGGGATCAGGCACTCTGGGTCTTGAAGGATGGGCAGAAGTTTATCATCCTTATAGTGGGGATCAGGCAGGAGAGAGAACAGATGTGATAATGCAGAGCTGGGATGGACCAGGTCCCATCTGGAGGCAACTTAGAGGAGCTGCAGCCCATAGTGTGAAGGAGAAAGTGGTGGGTGTGTGTTCAGTCATGTCTGACTCTTTGCAGCTCCATGGACTGTAGCCCACCAGGCCCCTCTGCCCATGGGATTTTCCAGGCAAGAATACTGGAGTGGGTTGCTATTTCCTTCTTCAGGGGATCTTTCTGACCCAGGGATCAAACCCATGTCTCTTGTATTGGCAGGCAGATTCTTTACCATTGAGCCACCTGGGAAGCCCCAGTGTGAAAGAGGAAGCGGTGGTTTTAGATAATTCTGGGAGGTCAAGTGTCTCCTGTGCCAAGCTAAGATGTACGAGATGGTGGAGCGTGTGCAGCTGGTGGAGATGGAGTTGTCTAAGCTCCCGGCCTGCCCTACAGCCCCTACAATTGTGCAAGCCAGTTCCTTAAAGTAAATTTCTCTCTGTACATCCTAGTGATTCTGTTTCTCGGGAGTACTCTGTCTAGCACAACCATCATCCCTGTCTTACAGATGGGGAAACCAAGACACAGAGTTTAAACAATTTGCCTAAGACCACCTGACTGAGAAGTGGTGGAGTTGAGATTGTACCCAGAGTATTCACTCTCTCTTTTTTTTTCATCACAGTATTGATTTTTGATGGAATTTTTAAAATTTATTTTATTGATGTATAGTTGATTCACAATGTTAATTTCTGCAGAGCGTATCATAGAGTATTCACTCTTAACTGCTTCCTTCCTCATGGGATGTCCAGATTTTACGTAAGCAGCATAACATGCCTCATTCCCTGGGGTATTCATAGAACCCCAACTCCCACATTTTTCAAAGTAAAACCAGCTTGAGCCTCCACTTTCAAATTAGCACGAAGTCCAGTTTCTCCTTTGGGGCCTCTTTTCTTCTGCCTGAATTGACCTAGAGTCCACAGGCTCACTAGGTCTGATGGGGGAGGGCATGTCCAGTTTGCAAATGTAGGTGGGAAGAGGTCTGGAAGTCCTGATCTGTCCTCCTGTGGTGGCCTCTGGTGCTGTCCCTGTCACTTGCCAGATGCTTGCGATCTTGATATGCCTTCTGGACAGGCTGACGCTCCCTTTTCCAGTGACTTGTGTCCTGGAGTCCTGCCCTCTGTGCTGCGGGCACCTTGAGGTAGAGCCGATGACATTCAATGATATTCTCCAGGCAAGACTCACTGAACCGCCAGTTGAAGCCAAGTGACCAAATCCCCGCTAAGTGTCTGCAGACTGGGCTGGCAAGGTTCCTAAGCTATGGGTGATGTTCCAAAAGCTACAGGTTAGCCAGATCCGGGTCACCCATATCTCACCTCTCACCTTACGTGAAAGTGTTCATGAGAGGCCATTGAGGAACTCTCTGGAGCAGAGGTGAGTCACTCCAGGGGACCTGAAGTCGCTGCCACTCAATGAAAACTCTTGGATTCTTTTATGTGGCAGCTTCTCTTAGAAAAAAAATTTCACCTAATCATGTACCCAATACATTAATTCACCAAATATCTGTGAAACACTGTGCTGGTTTTTATTGCTGATGGATGGGGAAACAGTGGAAACTGAATAAATCATTCCAAACTATAATGTTTTAAACTACAACAGTTCAATATTTCATTATTGCCTTTCATGGCTCTTGGGCTTGACAGGGGTCAGCAAGGGGACTCTGACTCAAGGTCACTTTTGCAGCTCTGGGTCTGCTTCTCTACAATTCACCTTCTCCTCAAGGTCACAAGATGGCTGCCACAGCTCCAGGCATCACATCTTCATTCAACATCCAAAGGCAGTAAAAGGCAAGTTTCTGCTTCGTGTTCCCTTTTGAAAACAAGGAAGAACTTCCTAGAAACCCCTCTTTCTCTGCTCTGACCAGTTCCCTCTCAGCCTTCCTTTCCCAGGAAACAATCACATGTCCATGTCTAAGCCAGTCACAGACAAGACCACCATGATGGCCTGAGAGCAGTTATAACTCACCTCTCGGGCCAACCTGGAGTCCTCTTTCCTGAGCACTACTTGGGGGGTGAACCCCCAAACTAATGTGAGACTCTTAAGGAAAGGAAGATGGCTGGTGGGATGGAGTTGAGGGGAGGGCTGTTGGGTAGGGAACCAACAGTGTTGGCCGTGAGAGCTGGGGTGTGGGGCGCTTGGCGAGGGCACGTTTTCATGTTTCAACAGCAGGAAGCCTGCCCTGGCTTTATTTCTTTATTTCTTCTCTCTGAGTGGTATTTCTTTCCTTAGTGAAGATGTTCCAGGCTGCTGTGTATCACTGAGGAAGGTGGAGAAGGAAGCCTAGGTGCAGAACACGTGTTCTCCCCTTGCCCTTTGCTCAGAGAGGGTCTACAGCCAGCATGGACAGAACGTGCCTGTGGCTGGCTCACGTCTGCCCGTCCCATCACAGTCAGCCGTGTGGCCTCAAAAAATGTCTGCCCCTGAGCCCCAACTTTCCACATGCTAGAAGGGGTTAGTCATATGGAGCCGACAGTGGGGAGTGAACAGTAAAGTGTTATCCAACCCTGAGGAGTTAGGAGGCTGGCAGGACCCATCGCCCAACCCATTCTCAAGATGCCTCACACCACAGGGTCTGAACAGCAGTGTCCAGGGGCCCTTAGGGGTCACTTAGCTCAGATGGGGTTGTACAGGTGGGAGAGAGAAGAGACCCAGAGAAGAGACAGCTTGGCCAGACCCTGTGCCTGGCGCCTCCTCTGCTCTGTATCTCCTCCACGGTGCACGCTCTTTACTCACCATTCCCCCTGCCCCGACCCCTGCCATCCCCAGGGTTTTGCCTGTTTCTTTTTTGCTTTTTGTTTTAATTCTTAATCTATTGTAGTTTCCTTTAAAAATTAATTTATCTTTTTGGCTGTACCAGGTCTTAGTTGCAGCATGCGAGATCTTCAGTGGTAGCATGTGGGATCCTTGACCAGGGATGGAACACGGGAGTCAACCACTGGACCACCAAGGACGTCTGCTTCTCTCTTTCTTTAAATCCTTTTCTACTTGTCTTCTCTGTCTCCTTGTGTTGATTATGTACCTCTTTCCTTCTCTATCTTTGTCTGTTTGTTTCCATCTCCATCTCCCTGTTCTTTCTCCCCATCTCTGTGTCTTCGTATCCATGTCAGTCATCTCTGTGCTCAGCTTTTCTCCCCTTCTCCAATCCCATAACTTGTCTGTGACTTTCTAAACAGCTTCAAATAAAAATAACTTGTCCAAGTATGGCAGGTGCCTGAGGTCAGGCTGTAATCACCTTTGTGAGGTGTTCTGAGGGGACCAGAGAGAGTGGGATATTCCCACCTTGGGTTTTATAGATGGGACCAGACTGGGCCCAAAGAGGTTGCTGAGTAACTCTACCCAGCCTCAGACACAGGAAGGGCTGAGCTGTGTGACCTTGGGGCTTCCTTGCAACCCCCAGGTTCTGATTCGAAGGCGAGTATGTGACTGCCCACGGTCCTGGTAAAAATAGCCGAGAGACGTGGCTGTCCTCCCGGATGTCTGACTGCCCAGATGCCTGGAGGATGGTCCAGTGCCCCCACTGTGTAGCCCAGAGCGGGCAAGTGACCTGCCCAAGGTCACAGGGCAGATGGGCAGCAGAGCTGGAGCTGGAACTCCAGCCTCTGACTCCCAGCTGGCACCTCCACAGTGAAACAGAGCAGGACCCGATGGTCTTTGCACCACCCCAACCGCGCTATATCCTCTGCCTGCCTTTGTCTGTGGAAAGCTTTAGTCAAAGAGTAAGTTTCATCAGAGAATTGAGAAACACTGAAACAAAGGAAAACAGTCAAAGGAGACTAAATAATAATAATGTAGTCATTTGGGTGTTCATTGGAAGGACTGATGCTGAAGCTGAAACTCCAATACTTTGGCCACCTCATGCAAAGAGTTGACTCATTGGAAAAGACCCTGATGCTGGGAGGGATTGGGGGCAGGAGGAGAAGGGGACGACAGAGGATGAAATGGCTGGATGGCATCACTGACTCGATGGACGTGAGTCTGAGTGAACTCTGGGAGTTGGTGATGGACAGGGAGGCCTGGCGTGCTGCAATTCATGGGGTCGCAAAGAGTTGTACACGACTGAGTGACTGAACTGAACTGAAGCACAGTCAAGGGCCTTTAGTTCTTTTTCAAGGACTGTAGATAATATTCTGAGCCATACCCTGTGAGCTGTCTTATAGATATCAAAACACCAGGTGGAGAAATTAGCTACATGATGACCAGACTATACCCAGAACCTGAGCTCCCATAATTCCTAAAATTGACTGCAAAGAAGTGGGAACAAATGGACCCTGGAACTGAAGATTAACTGTACCTAAAACAACCAAAATCACTGCAGATGGTTATTGCAGCCGTGAAATTAAAAGACGCTTACTCTTTGGAAGGAAAGTTATGACCAACCTAGACAGCATATTAAAAAGCAGAGACATTACTTTGCCAACAAAGGTCTGTCTAGTCAAGGCTATGATTTTTCCAGTAGTCATGTATGGATGTGAGAGTTGGACTATAAAGAAAGCTGAGCACCGAAGAATTGATGCTTGTGAACTGTGGTGTTGGAGAAGACTCTTGAGAGTCCCTTGGACAACAAGAAGTTCCAACCAGTCCATCCTAAAGGAAATCAGTGAATATTCACTGGAAGGACTGATGCTGAAGCTGAAACTCCAATATTTTGGCCACCTGATTTGAACAGCTGACTCATTTGAAAAGACCCTGATGCTGGGAAAGATTGAAGAGAGGAGAATAAGAGGATGACAGAGCATGAGATGGTTGGATGACATCACCGACTCAATGACATGAGTTTGAGTAAACTTTGGGAGTTGGTGATGGACAGGGAGGCCTGGTGTGCTGTAGTCCATGGGGTCGCAAAGAGTTGGACACGACTGAGCAATTGAACTGAACTGAACTGAAAACAACCAAGATGATGCTGCTCAGACCACTGATGACCAATTTGAAGATGACTGTTAAGAGACGCTTCATGTAGCACCCCCTCCCCACTCTGGCTATAAAAGCTCCCACCCCCTGCCTGTCAGGGGCCAGGGGCAGGGTGCAAGGAGTGGGCCTTTAGACAGATGTCCACCACCCTACTCCCCAGTTGCCAACATCTGAAATAAAGCAACCTTTCCTTTGCACCAACCTGGACTGTTTTTTGGCTTTTGGGTGGCAAGTAGCCATACTCTTTCAGTAACAACAGCATCTTGGAAATCCCTAGGGACCCCAGCCTGGGTCAGGTCCCCTTTCCAGGTCCTGAAAGCCCAGCCTCAGTCTTCACTCCAGGCCCCACCTCTTTGGACAATAACAGCCTTATTTTGTAGACAGTTTCCCACACGTCCCTGTGAGTTCCTTGTATCTGGGGACAGGGGAGGGGGTGTTAGGCTGCACCCATGTAATGCACTCGCTGGAAATAATAATAACAACAGCTCATATTTATCAACACTTGCTAGGTACTTTTGAAGCAATGTATACATATTCACTCATTCAGCCTTTACTATAGCCCTATGAGACAATGTCTATTATTATTATTTTTAAAATATTTATTTGGCTATGCTGAGTCTTAGTTGCAGCATGTGGGGTCTGGTTCCCTGATGAGGGATCAAACCTACGCCTCCTGCACTGAGAGCAGAAATCTTAGCCACTGAACCACCAGGGAAGTCCAAGAGGGCTATTATTATCATATCCATTTTTTTAGATGAGGAGACCAAGTCTCTGTGACTTACTCAAAGTCACAGAGCATGAAGCTTGCTGGAGCTGGTAATCCAATCCAGGCTGTCTGGCTGTACATGAATCAGTGAATGAAAAGTGAATAAAAGTTTGGTTCTTATGCATGATAAACAGCAGCTATCATTTGACTCTTAAGCCACCAAGGATCAAGAGTCCTCCTCCACACACTGGCAGGCTGAGCCTACAACCAAACCCTCAGAATGTCATTTCCAGGGGATGAGAATACACATTCAAGCTCCAAATGTGCCCCTTTTCCAGCTGTGTGACCTTGGGGAAGCCTCTCTCAGCCTCAGTTTCCCTATGCATGAAAGGGGAGGCTTATCAAGTTGGTGATTCCCAAGGCGGGCTGGTAGGATGGATTGGATAGGGGAAACGAGACTGAGAGTAGCCTGAAAAAGCACATTCTAAAACTTTGGTTTCTTTTGGTCAAGGTATGGAAATCACTTGAAAAATACAAAGAGTATTGTAAGAGGACCTAAGGTTCTTGTGCGCACCCCAAGGGGGCTTTCCAGTGAAGGCTGAGCAGATCACCCTAACTAGAAGGGCATGAGGGCAGAGCCTGGCCCAGAGGACGTGTGGGCTGAGGCAGCCCTGGCACAACCCGCTGGGACTGCCGATACCTCCTGGGAGCTCCAGCCAGAGGAACAGGTGGAGGGGAGGAGGTGGTCAAAGGGCAGCCAGTTCTGGGCTCAGGCTGAGTCATCCTCTTGGTGGTGGGGTGGAGGTTGTCTGGGAGCAGGAGGGCAGACTGCTTCAAGTGTGAGGATACTGATGCCTCCTCAGTATCCCTTCACCTCCCACCCACTCCTGAAAACCCCTTCTCCCCAAACCACCCCCACTGAAAGTGACCTCCTCAGTCTCATGGACACACTCCAGGCCACATCTTGCTTGGCCTTCCCTTGAAATGACCCCAAGGCCCCCCTCCTCCGTGTCAGCACAGGAGCAAACCCACAAAGGCATCCGGGGTGTTGGCTTCAGGCACAGATGGCCACCGCCCCTCCACCCTGCACGTAGCCCACGTAGTTCTTCTGTTCAAAACACCCTTCCAATGTTAACCAATCTATTCGGCAGTAAACGCTGCCCTGATGTATTGCTTTGGACTTACAGAGAAATGTTTGTGCTCTACATAATAGTATAGTTAGGAGAATTACTGCATGGTTGAGAAGATTCTATAAAGGTTTATAGCTGGCGGTGTTACTGTAATTTAATCACAATGTAGCTAATGTCGTACTTTAATATCACAGGTTACTTTTGTATTTACCGTTTATTAGTAACTGACAGAGTCAATCATCTCTACATCATAAACAAATCATGGGAGGGTTCTATAGGAACCCTAAAACCCCAGAATAGATGGACTATGTTGTCATACACTACCACATTTCCTGTAATGAGCTAACCATCGGATTATTATTTAGATCTGTGAAATGTAAGTCAGGATTCTCGTTCGCAGCTCATTGGCCAAAGGAAACTTGAGAGCATTTTATGTCATCTTGATGACTGGGTAAAGTCATTACAAGATCCACTAATGCTCGATCGATGCGAGCATTAATCCAGACTAGTGAAAAAATGGGACTTGTGTGCGGGGGCCGTGGGATGTTGTGGAAAGTGGACTGAGGCCAAATCTACATCAAAGCCAAGTTTAGTTTTCCAACCGTGGACAAGAAATCAAGATGTTCTTTCCAGAGGGGGAGGAGGCAGCAGGGGGGAAACTGGGTTGAGGGGTATGTGACTGGGCCAACCAGCAGGGAGGGCAGAGAGCTGGAGCCAGACTGCTGCCCCAGGGGACATTCCGCCACCCCAATCCCCACCTGGCCCCACCACCTACCCTTCCCATTTCCTTTCCTCCCTGTGATCCTGCGTCTGGTGGTGGGACCCAAAGCCTGCCCTAGGCCTCTGCTCCTCCAACTAGGCCTTCCATACCCACAAACACATCTAACATTTCAGTCTTCCTCCTGCCCTGACCCCTAACCTCAGACTCCATTGAAGCTGTCACATCACTCTGGGTTTGAGGACTAAAAGAGTGACTGGGGTCTCAGAAGCCAGACAGATATGGTCCAAATCCGCCCACCATGGCCAAGCTGGGTGACCTGGGGCAAGTTACTTGACCACTCTGAGCCAGGGTTCCCTCCCCTATCAAACCAAAAGACACTGTCGTCCTGCGAAAGGTGATTACAAGGCTTCAAAAATAGATGCCTGCAAAGACCATGATCCTTAACACTCCATCTCTAGAAAGGTCCAGAAGAGGCAAATCCAGAGACATAAAGTAGATTAGTGATTGCCTGGGGTGGGGTTATGGGGAGTGACTGCCCAGGTGTGTGGGATTTCATCTGGGGATGATGAAAGGGTTCTAACACGGATCGTCGTGATGGTTTCTCTTGAAAAGAGACTAAAACCATTGAACTGTGCACTTTAACAGTGTGAAGTATACAGAATGTGAGTTCTAGCACCTAAAAGCTGTTCTTTTTTTTTTTTTTAAAGGAGATTCCCATTGGGTAGGTGGCACATGGGTGCCCAAGGCTTACAGTGCTGACCTGGTTGGGCACTTTGCCATCTATCCTGAGTCCTGGGCTAGGGCTGTGGTTTCTTAGCCAAAGCACGGCTCATTTTCCAGAAGGTGGAGGCTGAGGTTGAGATATTCTCATCCTGAAGGTCAGACGAAATGATCACCTTGGAGGGAAATGAGGGAGGCATCCTCTACCTTTAGAAGGCAGCTACCAGAGCCAGGGTGATGTGGGCTAAAGACCTGGGACTCAGCACCCACCAGAGCTTAACTCCAAGCTCTGCCTCTCACTGGCTGTGTGGCCTAGGGCACTGGCTTCCTCTTCTGAAGAAATGGAGGTGATGGTATTCTTGGGCCTTCTCTCACAGGACCGTGTTAGGATAAATGTAGCATGTGAGTGAACTGGGCTTCATGCATCCCGAGTGCTCGGAACATCATGGCTATTCCTGTTGTTGGTAGGAGAGAGGAGTTGGAAGGGGCTGAGTGGAGCCAGAAGACCCCTGCCCGGTGGGAATCACCCTCCCTCCACCTTTGCTGGCGCATCAGGCTTTGCGAGCCCATCTCTTTCCCTCCCCATCTCCTCCTCGTCTTCCTTTCTCAGCGGTTCAGGGCACTGCATGAAATCACAGACACAAAAGCAGCTCCTCTCTGGGTCTTCATTTGTTCGTGTTGTCCAACAAGGGACCCAAAGAAGTCCAAAGTCCCCATTTCTGGGGGGCCTGCACCAGCTCCCTGGTCCCTGCACCCCGAGGGCCCGCCTTTGGTTCTAGGACTTGCCCTGCCTTGCCCAAGGGCCTAGGTCCTCTTTGCACCAGCCCCCTTCTCTAGTCCCTCTGGGACAGGAGCCCACCTTTCTGACTCCCTGTGCCCGCTGGGGTGTAATGTAAGGTGGGCTCTGCTGGCCATCTGCCTTGACTGAGGCCCTAACCCAGGTTCATGTTGGGCTGGATGAGTGATCTTGGGCAAATCCTGACTCTGAGCCTCAGTTTCCCCCAATGTCAAACAAGCCAAATAATTCCTGTGTCCTCTTTGTGTTCCAGGGAAGAAGGTCTAAGGGCAGCAAAGGGCCTTAAGAGAGCACAGCAACCCACTCCAGTATTCTTGGAGTGGAGAATCCCATGAACACAGGAGCCTGGTGAAACAGTCCATTGCAGAGTTAGACATGACTAAAGTGACTTAGCAAGGGCCTTAAATGGCAGTGAATTCAACCCCAAGTTCATATGGGCTTCCCTGATAGCTCAGTTGGTAACAAATTCACCTGCAATGCAGGAGACCCTGGTTAGATTCCTGGGTTGGGAAGATCCCCTGGAGAAGGGTAGGCTACCCACTCCAGTATTCCTGGGCTTCCCTTGTGGCTCAGCTGGTAAAGAATCTGCCTGCAATGCAGGAGACCTGGGTTTGATCCCCGGGTTGGGAAGCTCCCCTGAAGAAGGGAAAGGAACCCACTCCAGTATTCTGGCCTGACTGTATAGTCCACAGGGTCACAAAGAGTCGGACACAATTGAGTGACTTTCACTCTCACTTTTCAACCCCAAATCCAAGGCTTGAGGGCCCCAACCAATCTCAGACTATGCTTGCATACCTATGGGGTGATGGGGAGCTCATTACTAGTCCCCAAAACCATTTTTTCTGTTTGCTTGACAATGATTGCATCTAACAGGTACAACACACAGTGGCAGGCGAAGAAGGTTCAGAAATAACATGGGGCCGGGTGACACAGAAGCAAGGCCATTGTTCATGTTTGAACCCCGACTGCTTCTGCCCCTTCCTAACTCTGCGTGGCCCCTGAGAGAGAGTCCTAAACTCAGGTCCTTCATCGGAAATGGCCATCACAATGCCTGTCTTGTAAGATCATGGGAAGACTGCTGGAGTAAGCTGAGGATCCTGGTGCTTCATGCCAGATCCATTCTTTCTTGGGGAGCAGGTGCTGTCACCACCTCAATTTTTTCAGATGAATTTTTCAGAGGCACAGAGAGGTTAAGCAACTTGCCTGAAGTCACACAGTAAGTGAGATGGGTAGAACTCAATCTGGACCCAGGCTGCTTGCGCCCAGGCCCCTTGTACCTCACCCTCTCACAAGAGGCTAGCTCTGTGCAGCCGGGTTCCCATTTTATGAAACATGGGTGTGAGAGGTCCATGCTCCCCTAGAAGCCTGCAGACTCTTTTAGCTCCCTTTCCTTAGGGGACAAGAGGAGCTGGTGATTTCCCATTGTTAATTCTAGCTCTGCCCCTGCCATATTGTTTAGGATCCAGACAACGGAGCCTCCGAGGTCCTACATGTGCCCAGCCAGCACCCTGAGAGCTGTCACCTTTGCTAAAGAGCACAATGATGACAAGTTGGCTGGAACCTGAGCTCTCTGACCCCCATGCCATCCACACAGTGACTCGGTTCCACTGGGAATGACTCAACACAAGCTGCCCTCCCCCTCCTGTCCCGTCCAGCTGGCATCCGTAGGTGGGGACAAGGCAGTGCTCCCAGCAGCTGGCAAGAGAAGCCGGCTCCAGGTCATGAATTCTGCCATTCGCAGCTCTGATGCTTGTGTCCACTCAACTCCAGGGTCACATGGTCTGAAGGACCACACAGCCTGCAGGAGGGACCCCTTCCTGAGCCCCCGTGAGTTGGCGAGGGGCACAGTGCAGGTCTAGGATAGGGTAGGAGCCACCCAGGCAGTGTGATGTTCACTGTGGCCCCAGATGCCAGGGGGCAGGTTGGAGCTCTGCTGGCGTGCTGTTGGGTGTGTTACTTAACCTCAGTGTACCTGGTTCTTCAACCATAAGATTCTTGTAACCATTTACCGTGAATCAATACGTGTAAAGCACCCGGCACAATGCCTGGCCCAGAGAATGAGCTCAGGAATGGGGAGTTATTATTACCACTTAGACTATATCTCTATGCCTACGTATACAACAAATATAGCACAGACAGGGGAGGGTCCTTCACAGCCTGTACGCCGTGAGATGGACTGTGTGGCACCTCAGCTCTGAGGCTCACTTGCTTCCCTCTTTGGCCTCAGTTTCCTCATCTGTAAAAGGGAAAAATAACAGTTCCTACCTCCTATGGGGTGTTACTAGGAGGGGTGCTCTTAGCACAGGCCGTCTGGCACTCAGTAAGAGCTTGGGAACATGAGTATCATGAGAAAGTGAAATGCCTGATGCTGATGGAGATACTTCTAAGATAACCGTTTCTGCTTCGTTTAAGGAATCGTGTAATTTCTTCAAAGAAGACATGCAAATGACCAATAAGCACGTGAAAGGATGCTCAACATTGCTAACTATTAGATAAATGCAGATCGAAAGGTACAATCAGGTATCACCTCACATCAGTCAGAATGGCCATTACTAAAAAGTTTACCAATAATCAATGCAGGAGAGGGTGTGAAGAAAAGGGAACCCGCCTACACTGTTGGTAGGAATGTGGATTGTGCAGCCACTGTGGAAAACGGTGTGGAGGGTCCTTAAAAAACTAGAAATAGAGTTATCATATGATCCAGCAATCCTACTCTTGGGCATATATCTGGAAAAACTCTAATTTGAAAAAACACAAGCACCCCAATGTACAGAGCAGCACTATTTACAACAGCCATGACATGGAAGCAACCTAAATGTCCATCCACAGATGAATGGATAAAGATGTGGTGCATGTACACAAGGGAATATTGCTCAGCCGGAAAAAATAATGGAATAATGCCACTTGCAGCAACATGGAATGACCTAGAGATCATCATGCAAAAAGAAATAAGTCAGAAAGAGAAAGACATATATCATACAATATCACTTAATGTGGAATCTAAAATGTGATACAAATGAATTTATTTACAAAGCAGAAGCAGACTCACAGACATAGAAAACGAAGGGAAAGATGGGGAGAGATAAATTAGGATTTCCGATTAACAGATACAAGCTACTATATATAAAATAGATAAACAATTAAGTCCTACTGTATAGCATGGAGCTATATTCAGTATCTTATAATAAACTGTAATGGAAAAGGATATGGAAAAAGAATATACATATATTCTGGATGACCAGAATATATTTTGATGTGCTGTACATCAGAAACTAACAGACCATTGTAAATTAATTGTGAAAAGTGAAAGTTGCTCAGTCATGTCCGACTCTTTGCGACCCCATGGACCATACATTCCATGGCATTCTCCAGGCCAGAATACTGGAGTGGGTAGCCCATTCCCTTCTCCAGGGGATCATCCCAACCCAGGGATCAAATCCAGGTCTCCCAAATTACAGGTGGATTCTTTACCAGCTGAGCCACAAGGGAAGCCCAGAAATACTGGAGAGGGTAGCCTATCCCTTCTCCAGGGGATCTTCCTGACCCACGAATCAAACCAGGGTCTCCTGCATTGCAGGCTGATTTTTTTTTTTACCAACTGAGCTATCAGGGAAGCCCATATGAACTTCGGGTTGAACCCATTGCCATATACGGCCCTTGCTAAGTCACTTTAGTCATGTCTAACTCTGCAACCCTATGGACTGTTCCACCAGGCTCCTCTGTTCGTGGGATTCTCCAGGCCATAGTACTGGAGAGGGTAGGCTTTCCCTTCTCCAGGAAATCTCCCCAACCCAGGGATTGAACCCAGATCTCCCGCATTGCAGGTGGATTCTTTACCAGCTGAGCCACAAGGGAAGCCCAAGAATACTGGAGTGGGTAGCCTATCCCTTCTCCAGCAGATTTTCCTGACTCAGGAATCAAACCAGGGTCTCCTGCATTGCAGGCAGATTCTTTACCAACTGAGCTATAAGGGAAGCAAATTAATAGTACTTCAATTTAAAAAAATAATGCAGTTGTCCAGTAAGGGAGATGAAGTGATACAGGGAATAGGCAAGCAGGGAATACTCTGTGTCCTGGGGGCAGGGAGCAAAATGTGTGTATGTGTGTTGTGGGGAGAACTACGGGGGAGGGGCTCGTGGGAAGGCTCCCCCCAGAGATGGCACAAGTCTGGAAAGATGAGGCAGGGGACAAACAGCCCAGCAGAGCACACTGTAGGCAGAGGACACCACCAGGAGGGAAGTCGTGGATCCATCAGGGAAGAGTGGTAGTGCCTTGTGGCTTCAGGTGGCTTAAACTTTGGGTCCCTGTGGAAACAGGCCAGTTCCAGGAGGGAGGGGCCTTGACCCTCACATTTGAATAGTCTTTCCTTTAGGGAGGGGATCAGCTGGCCAGGGAGAGACAGGGACAGGCAGATTTGTGTTCTAGAAGCTCCCTCTGGCTGCGGGAAGGAGGGATGGACAATGAAATCAGTAGAAATGTGGGTCCAGGCAGGAGATGGGAAGGCCTGGTCCAAGGTAGTAGGTATGGGAATGAGGGGAACAAGGGGTCCCCAGAGGGGAAGGGGCAGTTGAGGAGGAGGAGAAGACAGGACCCCACCCTTTCCAGACCCTGGCTAAATTTCCCCTTCTTTTTAGGGGTCTGCCCTTACCTGCTCCCTCCCTCTTCTGACCTCAGACACAACTAGCCCCGACCTAAGATGACCCTCAGCATAAGCATGAGGTAGTGCAGCCCCTCCAGCATCCCTCCATTAGAGCATTTATTTTGATTGTGGCAACCATTTATGGAGTACATGCTGTATTCCAGGCACCACACACACACACGTGCACACACGCACACATGCACACACGCACACACACTCACCATCTCATTTAAACCCTACAAGAATCTCACAAGGTAGATATTATGGCTTCTGTTCTGAAGATGAGAATCTCAAGGATCAGAGAGGTTAAGTAATTTGCTCAAAGTCACACAGCTAGTAAGAATGAGTCAAGATTCCCCCAAATTAGCTAATCTGTGGAAAGTGTTGGCACCAGGGCCTGGCATATAATAGACACTCAATACATGCTCAGTTCAGTTCAGTTCAGTCTCTCAGTTGTGTCCAACTCTTTGCGACCCCATGCATCGCAGCACGCCAGGCCTCCCTGTCCATCACCAACTCCCGGAGTTCACCCAGACCCACGTCCATCGAGTCAGTGATGCCATGCAGCCATCTCATCCTCTGTCGTCCCCTTCTCCTCCTACCCCCAATCCCTCCCAGCACCACAGTCTTTTCCAATGAGTCAACTCTTCGCATGAGGTGGCCAAAGTACTGGAATTTCAGCTTTAGCATCATTCATTCCATAGAAATCCCAGGGTTGATCTCCTTCAGAATGGACTGGTTGGATCTCCTTGCAGTTCAAGGGACTCTCAAGAGTCTTCTCCAACACCACAGTTCAAAAGCATCAATTCTTCAGCGTTCAGCCTTCTTCACAGTCCAACTCTCACATCCATACATGACCACAGGAAAAACCATAGCCTTGACTAGACAGACCTTTGTTGGCAAAGTAATGTCTCTGCTTTTGAATATGCTATCTAGGTTGGTCATAACTTTCCTTCCAAGGAGTAAGCGTCTTTTAATTTCATGGCTGCAGTCACCATCTGTAGTGATTTTGGAGCCCAGAAAAATAAAGTCTGACACTGTTTCCACTGTTTTTGCATCTATTTCCCATGAAGTGATGGGACTGGATGCCATGATCTTGGTTTTCTGAATGTTGAGCTTTAAGCCAATTTTTTCACTCTCCACTTTCACTTTCATCAAGAGGCTTTTTAGTTCCTCTTCACTTTCTGCCATGTCATCTGCATATCTGAGGTTATTGATATTTCTCCCGGCAATCTTGATTCCAGCTTGTGCTTCTTTCAGTCCAGCGTTTCTCATGATGTACTCTGCATATAAGTTAAATAAGCAGGGTGACAATATACAGCCTTGACGTACTCCTTTTCCTATTTGGAACCAGTCTGTTGTTCCATGTCCAGTTCTAACTGTTGCTTCCTGACCTGCATACAGATTTCTCAAGAGGCAGGTCAGGTGGTCTGGTATTCCCATCTCTTTCAGAATTTTCCACAGTTTCTTGTGATCCACACAGTCAAAGGCTTTGGCATAGTCAATAAAGCAGAAACAGATGTTTTTCTGAAACTCTCTTGCTTTTTCCATGATCCAGTGGATGTTGGCAATTTGATCTCTGGTTTCTCTGCCTTTTTTAAAACCAGCTTGAACATCAGGAAGTTCATGGTTCACGTCTTGCTGAAGCCTGGCTTGGAGAATTTTGAGCATTACTTTACTAGCGTGTGAGATGAGTGCAATTGTGCAGTAGTTTGAGCATTCTTTGACATTGCTTTTCTTTGGGATTGGAATGAAAACTGACCTTTTCCAGTCCTGTGGCCACTGCTAAGTTTTCCAAATGTGCTGGCATATTGAGTGCAGCACTTTCACAGCATCATCTTTCAGGATTTGAAATAGCTCAACTGAAATTCCATCACCTCCACTAGCTTTGTTCGTAGTGATGCTTTCTAAGGCCCACTTGACTTCACATTCCAGGATGTCTGGCTGTAGGTCAGTGATCACATCATCGTGATTATCTGGGTCATGAAGATCTTTTTTGTACAGTTCTTCTGTGTATTCTTGCCATCTCTTCTTAATATCTTCTGCTTCTGTTAGGTCCATACCATTTCTGTCCTTTATCGAGCCCGTCTTTGCATGAAATGTCCCCTTGGTATCTCTAATTCTCTTGAAAAGATCTCTAGTCTTTCCCATTCTGTTGTTTTCCTCTATTTCTTTGCACTGATCATTGAGGAAGGCTTTCTTATCTCTCCTTTCTATTCTTGGAACTCTGCATTCAGATGCTTATATCTTTCCTTTGCTCCTTTGCTTTTTGCTTCTCTTCTTTTCACAGCTATTTGTAAGGCCTCCGCAGACAGCCATTTTGCTTTTTTGCATTTCTTTTCCATGGGGATGGTCTTGATCTCCGTCTGCTGTACAATGTCACGAACCTCATTCCATAGTTCATCAGGCACTCTGTCTATCAGATCTAGGCCCTTAAATCTATTTCTCACTTCCACTGTATAATCATAAGGGATTTGATTTAGGTCATACCTGAATGGTCTAGTGGTTTTCCCTACTTTCTTCAATACATGCTAGCCACTATTTTTTTAAAAAACCTTTTCATTTTGTGTTGGAGTACAGCTGACTAACAGTGTTGTGATAGCTTCAGGTGCATCGTAAAGGGCCTTGGCCATACATACATATGTATCCAGTCTCCCCCAAACTCCTCTCCCATCCAGGCTGCCACATAACATTGAGCAGAGTTCTCTGTGCTATTTAATAGGTCCTTGTTGGTTATCCACTCTACAGCAGAGTGTACATGTCGATCCCAAACTCTCTAACTATCCCTTCCCCCCATCCCTCCCCCTGACAATCACTAGTTCATTCTCTAAGTCTGTGAGTCTCCTTCTATTTTGTAAATAAGTTCATTTATATCGTTTATTTTTAGATTCCCCATATAAGGGATGTCATACAATATTTCTCCTTTTCTGTCTTCACTCAGCATGACAATCTCTAGATCCATGTGTGATACTGCAAAAGGCATTATTTTATTCTTTCAATGCTAGCCATTATTTTTTTTTGGTATCATTGGCTAGATCTGTCTGACTGCAGAGCCCACGGCCACCCTGGGGGCCTCACTGATGCATCTTGCTCTCGTGGTCTGTTATCACTTTGTCTTCCCCACTGGGCTAAGGGATCCTGCAGAGCGGAAGCCAGGTGTGGTTACTCTGGGGGTCCCCAGCACCCCTCATGGGGCAGGCACAGAAGTAGGTGTCAGTGACTGTTGAATAAGCAAAAGCAAGATCAGCCCCTTGAGGGCAAGTACTATGTTTCTCTAAGAATCCTGGGATTTCTCCAGCCATGTGTGTCCTTAAGAATCACAAGACCTCTCTGTGGGAGGAGCCGTGGTTCTCACTTCAGCCTGGACACTCTGTTTCTCTTTCTGGCGGGCTTTCTCCTACCCTCAGGACTCAGCCCTAATCAGCTCCTACTGGCAATCCCTCCTCCCAGCCCTGGGGTGTCCACTCTGGAGGCAAAGTTCAGCGGAGCACACCCACCTTCCCTCTCCGGAACACCATGGCCCACCCACACATAGGCCTGGCATGGAGCAGAGTCCCAACCTGGAGCCCAACCCTGGCCTCTTAGCTTTTGGTGGGAGCCCAGGGAAGGCCTTCTATGCTCTGGTCCACCCCACGAGGCACCATGAGGAGTTAATTCATTCTGGTCTCCCAGAGACTGGACAGGCACAGGGCCAGCCCTGCCTCCTGACACCTGGGTCTGCCCCTCCGGCTCGGTGTGTAGTTCCCTTGTCTGGGTCTCGGTATCCTCAGCTGCAAGATGATCACGGTCATTTTGATCACTTTTAGCTCAGCCTTGTTGATTTGCTAAAGAATGCAGCTGGATGGAAGATGAGGAAGTTGTGCTAAGATCTCTCCCAGTGCCTCTGAGGGTCCTTGAGGCTCCCAGGGGGAAGTGGTATAATTCCATGAGACCACTAGGTGTCACTAGCGGGTCACCCATCGCCCTGAAGACTGTCTTCAGGAAGCTTTCCACTACAGGATTAAGACCACTGACGGTATATTACCACTGCAGACAAGCCAGCTGGAGGAGGCGGGGTATGCCGGAATTAGGGACCAGATTCAGGGTCAGGCAAACTTGAACTTGGAGGTTCCACGCTAGAGCCTTCTCCTAATGACTGTTCTGGACTCTGCTTGGCAATTAGTTTGCCAGGGGAACTTCGGCGAGCTAAATGACCTGAGACTTCAGTTTCTTCATCTGGAAAGCAAGATAAGTCTCTTCTCGTGGGGCAACACAAAGATCGGATGAGACTGGGGCACGTAGAATGTGCATCCTGCCTCTGGCCTGTTACTATCTGTCACTAGTCATTACCACTTTAAGTCTCAGAATCTCCCCTGGGAAGAACTTTGGGCAGGATGCCCAGAGATCTAGGTCTGCATTTGGCAAGTCCCTTCCCATCTTTGGTCCTCTGTTGGCCTCAACCAGCCCTGAGGGACTGACAGTATCATGGAAAAATAAGGGCTTGGGAATCAGACAGACTTGGGTGTGAAACCCACCCATTTCTCCTCTTCCCAGCTGTGTGACCTCAGGCCTCTCTGGGCCTCTCTGGTAATTACCTAATTATTTGTGATTTGTTCGAAGTCTGCCTTCTTGGTTCTAAGTTCTATGATGGCCAGGATCATGCCTATTTAACTCCTCTACATAAACTCAATACTCAGCTCAGCATGGGCCCAACACTAGTCTGTAACAAGAGCTGCTATTATTATTATTTCATTATTACTGTTATCATCATTGCAGTTGCTAATTATATTGTACATTCCTCAGCACCGATAGTAGGGCTATGTTCAGAGTTCTTCCGGCATTATCTCTAACAACCCTCTACCATTATCTCTATTTCATAGGTGACAAAATGGCTGGAGGGGTTGAGCCCTTGCCCAGTTGTCACATAGTTAGTTACAAAGTGGCAGGAGCTGGGATTTGAACCTGAACCTTACGACAGATTGTGGTGACAGGTGTAGTAAGGGGAGTAATGATCTCCAAAGACACCTACATCCTAATCCCCAAAACACTTGTGTTCCCTTAGCTGGAGAAGGGAACTCTGCAGATATGATTAAAGTAAGGATCTTGTGTGCATGCCAAGTCGCTTCAGTCGTGTCTGACTCTTTCCGACCCCATGGACTGTAGCCCGCCAGGCTTCTCTGTTCATGGGATTCTCCAGGCAAGAATACTGGAGTGAGTAGTCATTCCCTCCTCCAGGGAATCTTCCCAACTCAGAGATGCAACCGGAATTGGCAGCCGGGTTCTTTACCACTCACACCACCTGAGGGGGACACTGTCCTGAATTACCCAGGAGTGTCAAGTAGGAAGAAGGAGACAAGGCAGCAGAAGCAGAGGGAAGAGAGCCACGTGGTGTGGATGGAATCAGCGTATTCTAGAAAGGCATGGAAGAGGAGTCTCCCCCAGGGACTCCAGAAGGAGCCAGCCCTGTTGACACCTTTTGCCCAGTGAGACCGATTTCCAGCTTCTGACCTCCAGAACTGTAAGGTAATTAATGCATGTTGTTTCAAGCAACCAAGTTTGTGGTAATCTGTTACAGCAGCAGAAGGAAACTAACACACGGATATGAGATAATGTCCAAGAAGCACCTGGCATACAGTTGGTGCTCACTAAGTGCTCTTTCCTTCCCTGCGGTAACCCTCTTTCCTCATTCAGCTGTAACAAAACAGCAGAGAGGGCACCAGCTTCCAAGATCTTCCAGCTCAGGCCCATTTTACAGATGTGGAGCCTGTGGCCACAGTTAGGAAGTAACTTGTCCCCTTCCCATGGGACTGGGGTGGGGAGCTGTCCCCTGGGCAGGCCCTGGGGCTGCTTGCTCTCTTCTGGATTCCAGCACTGGGCAGCCTGGATGATCGTCTAATCCAAACCCATTTTCCAGGTAAGGAAATTGAGGCCTGGAGTTGACCTCCCCCCCCACCCAGAGAGTGGCAACTCCCCAGGGAGTCCTCCCTGTCACAGGGCCTCCCATCTCCCTCTGTTGTGCAGGGATGGGGCGGGTGGGGAAGCCATGTTTATCCCCAGCAGACAGAGGCCAGCGGGGTCTGGGAAAGCCATGTCCGGCATGGTCCAGATGTGCTGGAGGAATTCAAGAGCAGCTCCTTGGTGGCCTTCAGCCTGGGAAAGCTCTGAGGCCTTCCTGTCTCCGCCCGCCAGGCCCTGCCCAGCCAGCTCTCTCCCTGCAGCTGCTGGGGAGAGGCCAAGGGTGCTGCATAAAGGGTCCTGCAGAACGTGAAGGGTGACCATGTGCCTCCAGGCAGAGCGAGTAGAGCTGCCTGGCAGGTTCAAGCGACCAAAGAGGCCAGCAGGGCAAGTGAGTGGCAGCAGGAGAAATCAGAGGTGGTTGGGGAAGGATAGAGCCTTGGACTGTGCTGGCCATTGGGCAGGTGGCGGCCTTTGGGCAAATTGGGCTTCTATTTGGCTTCCCTGGTGGCTCAGCGGTGAAAAATCTGCCTGCAATGCAGGAGACCCAAGTTCTCTCCCTGGGTTGGGAAGACCTCCTGGAGGAGGGCATGGCAACCCCCTCCAGTATTCTTGCCTGGAGAATCCCCTGGACAGAGGAGCCTGGCGGGCTGCAGTCCATGGGGTTGCAAAGAGTTGGACACGACCGAAGAAATTAAGCAGCAGGGCCTCTATTAAGTGAAATGGAAGCCCCCACAGGGTGTCCTCACCATCAGCTAAACCCCCACAAACTGAAACAGACCCTTAGACCCTGAGTCACCCTCTGAGGAGTGGAATGGCCACTGTGTACCACCTCTCCACCCAGGACCCTGCCCACGGCCTGTCCCCTCCCTGCCATGCTCTTAGAAACCCAAGAATCAGGTCGCCCGCCATAAGATGTCAGCACTACAAGGGACCCAGGAGGCAGCTTGGCTCCAATTACAGGTGAGGAAAGGAGGCTGGAGTGGGCAGGGGGCTTGTCTGAGGCCACTCTGTGCGTCGGTGCTGTGTCAGCAATATAACCCATGGCTCCCCACTTGCTGAAGAGATCCCAGCCCCACCCCCACCCTGCACCGCCCTTGGTGAAAGGGACATTTTGTTCTTCTGGTTCAGATCCAAGGAGTCCCCAGGGGCATGCTCTGGGTCTGCTTTTGCCAAAGGTCTCTCCAATTAAGGGTCCCTTCCAGGCTGTAGTGCTCTGCTGTCTGGCAGGGGCTGTGCCCTGCTTGGGCAGCCTTCCCACCGGGTTTCCAGGAACGTGTGCACGTGAGGGTCCAGCCCCCATGCCTGCCCTCCTCCTGGTCATTTTGCTCCACGGGGCTTCCTTCCCAAGCACAGATGTGGGAATACAAATAAGCAGCTTCTCACTGCCCCACTTCCAGGACTGCCTGTTGGAGCCAGACGCTCCTAACTGCTTTTTCTTCACTATCTGTGGGCATCCATGGTAGTTCTGTAGCAGCCACTACCAGCTCGTCAGCATCAGTTCAAGTGGGAGAAATCCACCATCAGTCCACTCTCTGGACTCCCACCCATCCTCCTCTCTATCTTCTTCCCCATTGGTTCATGAATTCATCCATCCACTCATCTAACCAATTACCTCACCCACATATCCATCCCTCCATCCCCTGGTCTGAAGAACCACCAGTCTCTGTCTGATTGCTATTGGTCCATCCTCTCATGCATCCAACCTGTCCACCCATCCATCTATCTTACTCTCTCTCATCCACCTACTGTTTACCCCCAGATCTCTCATTCTGTCCATTGATCTATCCATCCATCTATCCACATACCTAATCCTCTTCCTAACTTCCCCACCAACCCACCCAATTCACCCACCTTGCTCCCATCCCTCTATCTCCCCATCTCACGTCCCACTGCTCTGTCAACCAACTTGTCAGCCTGTCTATTGGCCCATCCGCCCATTCATGCAGCATTTATAGCATATCTGGTATCTGGGATCAAATCCCAGACTCACTGCCTTCTCAGCTGTGTGACCTTGGGCAAGTTACCTAACCACTCTGTGCCTCAGTTTCCTCAGGTTTAAATCAGATGACAAAAGTACATACTCTATAGCGCTGCTCAGAAGAGCAAACACAGGGACAGAACTCAGAACCATGCCTGTCACTAAGCAAGAACTCAGTAAATATTATCTTAAAGCAGATGAGAAAATGGAGGCTCAGAGAGGTCAAGGAACTTCTCTGTGGCCAACCAGCTGGGAGAGAGCCCAGATTCTAATCCAGGTGGTCTGACACTGGAGCCCTTGAATTGAATGGATATATTCAATGTGTGTTCTTGGAGGGGCTTCCTTGATGGCTCAGACAGTAAAGAATCCGCCTGCAATGCAGGAGAGCTGGGTTTGATCCCTGGGTTGGGAAGATCCTCTGGAGAAGGGACTGGCTACCCACTCCAGTGTTCTTGCCTGGAAAATTCTAGGGACAGAGGAACCTGGTGGGTTATAGTCTATGGGGTTGCAAAGAGTCAGACATGACTAAGCGACTAACAAAAGACCCAATCTCATACCATGCCTGCCCCAAGTCTGCCATACAAGACCCTAGACTTGACTGACAAGGGTGAGGGGCTGGCCTGACTGTTCCCCAGGGTCTCCCACCATCTCTGACACCTCAGGCTTCTCCCTGTGTGCCCCCAGTCTGGGGCATGCTGACCCAGCAGCCTGCCCTGTCTCCAGAGAGTGCTTCAGAGAGAGCGAGCGAGAGAGCATGTGTGTGCACTGAGCGTGTTCACATCACCCCCCAGCCGCCCACGAGGTGCAGATCCCAGGGCTGTCTGCATGGCCTCCCCAGGGAGGCGCCCCCGCAGGCTCCGCGCCCTCCAGTGACATGTGACACAGGCGGGTGGAGTGGGCGGGAGGAGGGGATGAGCTCCCCGCTGACTGACGGCTTTCTCTCTGGTGCAGGGAGTTCCGGGGGCTGCAGCCCTACCCCCAGATGGCTTTTGACAGACTAACTTCTCACAGACAGAGTCGTGCTTTGTGGGGCTGCTTCTGGCCTCGTGTGACCTGGTCACCCTTCTTCATTTCTCCAGGCCTCACTTTGCCCATCCACGAAATAGGGGCAATCACTTTCACACCACTGGGATGTGGTGCACATAACAGGAGAAGGCGCAGGTATGTGAAACACCCAGCGCCCGCAGACTCTCAACCCTGTCGATTCCTGCCCATCCCTGTTCCCCTTGAGAGGTGGAGAGGGGCTCCTGGCCTGAGACAGGAAATAGCATCCTTTGGTGTTTTGCCACAGTTGAGCAGAGGCAACGGCCGGAAGCCCGGCCCTTGCGGGCTGAGCTGGACCTGTGCAGGTGAAGATGCTCCAGCTTCCTGACATCAGGAAGATGGCTCAGGACAACTTGCTCTGTGATATCACGGGGCCGAAGGAGTGGATCCCCTGTTCTACCCCAGGCTTCAGTCTCCCCTTGGTTCAGCTGGGTCTCTGAGAAACCCCCAGCTTGACCACCCGGTGGCTGGGATGGGTGTCTCAAAGCCTGAAGGCAGGGGGTCTGCTGGGCAGGACTGGGCATTGGGAGGGTGGAGGTGGGGGAGCCTCCCTTCCACCTCTCTGCAACTTTGTCCGTTCACTCACTCCTCCAACAGATACCTTTTGAGCACTTACCGCATGTCAAGTTCTAGGTGCTGGGGGTACAGGCATGAGCAAGACCATACCTGCTTCCTCAGGTGTTTGGGAGCAGGCAGTCAGACCCCGTTTGTCAGGAAATGCTGTGAAGGGAAGCAAGCAGACGATGGAGATGTGGGGTGTCCCAGGTGCTCATTAGGTAGAGGGTCAGAGAAGGCCTCTTCTGGGGGAGACATTTGACCTAGACCCTGAGGGAAGTCAGGTGGAGACCCTGGGCACTCTGGAACAAGTGCATTCTGGGCAGAGGGCACAGGGCGTGCAAAGCCCCAAGGCTGTAACCTGCTTGGCATGTTTGAGAAGAAAGTGAACTTGGTGTGTGGGAGGAAGTGGATGGAGTCAGAGAGGGAAAGGCAGAGATGCGGGGTGATTTAGAAGCTGGTTAGGTATCCTGAGCTTGAAGCGCAGGGAGGAGGCCCTCCCAGAGGCCCAGTCTTGCCTCTCTGGGCTGGGAAGAAAGGGCATTCTATGGGATCACTCCTCTGAGTTCCCTGCCCCTAAAGGAAGCAAGCCATTTGGACTTAGTACATGGACAAGGACACACTCTTGAAATTTGGGGTTTAGTCTAAGAGCCTTAAAGCAATAAGAGGCCATCTGGTCCAGCCCTCTTTATTCACCCAAACCCACAATGAAGATAAACTGAGACTTGAAGAGGAGAAATGAATTTCCCCAGGACACCTGGCTGCAATATGTGCCAAACCCCTAGGTACGCTCTTTCCACTTTGGCCCTTTTTCAAAATGATGTTTGTGAAAATTAGCCTCAATAACGATCGCTAAAAAGCCTGGGTTGGAGATGTTTTTAGCTGCCTGAAAGCCAGATAAAAGGGTCTGTTGTTGCAAAGATCCTCTTCTTGTGTATGCTATAAGCATCCATCAATTTCAGAAATTATCCAGCCTTGCTAACTAGCAATGGCAGATGCTTTTTGAATTTGAGATGAAGAGGGCTTTTCTGTGTTGTGGATGGTGGTTTACTCATGTCAGACTCTTTCCTCTCCTGAGTATGACATCCTAAATTTCAAGGAGGCAGGTACTGTTTTTCATCTTGGCAGCCCTAGCAGAATAGACATATCAACTAGCATTTACCAAAGAGGAGGTTTTTCCTAAGTAGCCATTCAGAAACCTGCAAAAATCTGATCCTCCATATAGTGGGCCTCCTCTATGCCAGGGCAATCTCTAGGCATCGGTGAGACAGCAGGAACAAAACCAGTTTTCTGACCCATGGAATCTGCATTCTAGGGGAGACAGATAATAAATAAAGTAAAAAAATATAGATAGATAGATAGATAGATACACATACACACAAAGAGTGGTATGAAGGAAAAAATACAGAGAGCAGTATTAAAAGGTGCCAGAGAGGTCATTTTAGAGAGAGTAGCTACAGAAGGCCTCTGTAAATAGATGAGATTTAAGCAGAGACCTGGATGGAGTGACAGATGAAAACACCTGTGTCTGGAAAAAAAGTCAGTGGACAAGGCAGGTACAAAGGCCCTGAGGTGGGCGCATAGCTGGGGAGGAGAGGCAGGCTGGGGCGCCGCAGAAGGCCTGAGCGGGAACCGGGCAGGGGATGAGGCCGCCATGTGCTGCCCTGTCCAGGTAAATACCGTGTGGACAGCCTGGGGCGAGGAGGCACCTAAGGAGTTGGGTGCTTACCACTGACTCCGGGGTTGCTGCTGGCTCCGATGAGCAAGGGGCTGGTTTCAGCGTGCGGTCAAGACAGTCCTAGGCTTGACCCCACTTCATGGAGGGCTGGCCCTGGGAGTGAGCCAGAACCGCTGGCTTCGGTCCTGGTCCATCAGGCTGAGGGGCTGGAGCGGGCTGCGGCCAGCCTCCAGGAGTGATGGAGAGTGGGGCGAGGCCAGCCTCCAGGAGCGATGGACAGCGGAACTTTGGGCTTCGCCATTGGAGGGGCCAGAGCTCTGAGATGGCTCTCTGGCTGCAGCTCTGCTCTGGGCAGCCGGCTCGGCTGGGAGTGCCTCCCAGGTGCCGGCCTTAGGATGATGGGGCCCCTCATCTGTGATTCTGACCACGCTTGGGGCCCAGCTGCATCTGCCACCTAATTTTTTCCTGACCTTTCCACTTTCCATCAATTTCCCTGCCCCTTCCCTCCTGTGAAAAAGTAAATGAGGTCCTTGGAGGAGTGGCTTTTCTTCTCTTCATTTTATTCTTACCAGGTTCCTTCTTTGTGCCCTGTGTCCAACTGTTCCCTCCCCAGGTATCCCACCCTTAGAACACCACCCCCACCCCCAACACCCTTCTGTCCTCCAATTCCCTTCTGGAGTGGCAGTGTTCCCTTTCCCTCTGTGATTATTTGATTGACGTCTATTTGTCCCCCTCGATTATGAGCTCTGCGAAGGTTGTCATTCATTTGGGGCATTTGCTGGGGGGATGGGTCACCGCTCCCCCAAGTCCCAATAACTCAGTCTAAATGAGTCTGTTGCCTCTGGGTGTTTTCAAGTCCTGTATCCCATGAGGATCAGGACCTGATGGCCAGGGGCTGTCTTGAGATTGGATTCCTGGGGAACAAAACACTTACTCTTTTTTTTTTTTTTTATGATGATGGAGTTCTTTTCCTCAATTTTTTTTATTGTGGTATAAAATACACATAAAATCAATCATTTTAACTATTTTTAAGTGTATGGTTTAGTGGCATTAGCTACATTCATCTATTCAACCGTCACCACCATCCATCATCTTGCAAAACTGACATTCTGTGCCCATGAAGCAAGAGGTCCCCTTTCCCCTCCGCTTAGCCCCTGGCAACCACCATGGGACCTTCTGTCCCTATGAATCTGACTACTCTAGATACCTTGTGAAAATGGAATCATACAGCATTTGTTTTTGTGTGTATGTCTGGCTTATATCACGTAGCATAATGTCTTCAAGGCTTACCCATGTTGTGGTGTGTGTCAGAATTCTCTTCTCTGTTTTAGGCTGAATAATAGTTCCCTGAATGGATAGATCACATTTTCTTATCCATTCATCCATCAGTGGACACTTGGGTTGCTTCCACCTTTTGGCTATTGTGAATACTGCTCCCATGAACGTGGATGTATTGATACAACTATCAAGACCCTACTTTGCATTCTTTTGGGTACATTCCCAGAAGTGGAATTGCCAGATCATATGGTAATTCTAATTTAACTGTTTTCAAGGCACCACCATATCGTTTCCCACAGTGGCTGCACTATTTCACATTCCCACTAACAGGGCACAAGGGCTCCATTTCCCCACATCCTTGCCAATGCTTGTAATTTTCTGTTTTGGGGACAGTAAGCCATCCTAAGAGGGCTTCCCAGGTGGTGCTTGTGGTAAAGAACCCACCAGCCAATGCAGGAGACATAAGAGACTCTGGTTCAATCCCTGGGTCAGGAAGACCCCCTGGAGGAGGGCATAGCAACCCATACCAGCACCTTGCCTGGAGAACCCCATGGACAGAGGAGTGGTGGGCCACAGTCCGTAGGGTTGCAAAGAGTCAGACACGACTGAAGCGACTTAGCAGCAGCAGCAAGCCATCCTGATGGCTGTGAGGTGGTATCTCACCATGGCTTTGATTTGTGCTTTCCTGGTGATTGGTGATATTGAGCATTTTCTCATCGCTTACTGGACCTCTGTATGGTGAAGACCCATTCATTCTTGAATGTTCCTTGCCAGGATGGTTACAGGGCTGCCAAGTGAGGGGCTGCCATTAGTTGCCGATTTGTTCTGTGTGCATGCTCTTTATTAGATTCTGAGTTTCAAAGTATCTGAAGCAAAGAGCGAATTTGCAAGCAGATTCGTAATAACTCTGTAACCCACTGACACAAATTACAGGTGGTGATTTTAGGGAAACGTTGTTTTGAGTTTTAGTTCTGAACATTCTTCAGGTTTTGAGGGGGGTGGTCTCAACTCAGTCGTTTTACAGTAAGTGAGTATAAATGACCCACAAAGCTGCAGTTTTTCCAGTAGTCGTGTACAGCTATTAAAATTGGACCATAAAGAAGGCTGAGTGTCAAAGAATCGATGCTTTCAAACTGTGGTGCTGGAGAAGACTTTTGAGAGTCCCTTGGACTGCAAGGAGATCAAACCAGTCAATCCTAAAGGACATCAACCCTGAATAGTCATTGGAAGGACTGATGCTGAAGCTGAAGCTTCCATACTTTGGCCACCTGATGAGAAGAGCTGACTCATTGGAAAAGACCCTGATGCTGGTAAAGATTGAAGGCAGGAGGAGAAGGGGTAGGCAAAGGATGAGATGGTTGGATGGCATCATCAACTCAATGGACATGAGTTTTAGCAAGCTCTGGGAGATGGTGAAGGCTGGGGAAGCCTTGTGTGATGCAGTCCATGGGGTCTCAAAGAGTTGGACACAGCTTAGTGACTGAACAGCAAAAATAAATGGCCCAGCCACAGGCCACAAGGCCACAACTCCTGTGAGGCTGTCTTCTCCTATAGCAACAATGATAATGACAACTCCCTCTGTTTTGGGGAACTGTCCCCTCCTGGCTCCTCCAGTTTTACGGGGTGATAATGGCTCCCAGCTGTTGCCCAGTCCCTGGGTGCTTTACCACCCCTTGTCAATTTCCCTCAGCCCTGTCTGTACCTCTCAAGAGTCTCTATTTAATTCTCCCTATGAGCCCATTTGTATGACCTCTGCTTCCTTCTGGAACAACTCAGCTGATGGGCCCACCATACTGTGCTCAGGTCTCTCTGCCCAGCGGCCTGGAGGGGTACCACCCAATGTGGGTTAGGAGAGAAAACAGCAGCTGGCTTCCCCTACCTCCTCCCCATAGTCTGGTGCCCAGGGACCTCCTTCTGTCTGCTTCCTGCGCAGGAGTTCCAAGCCTGTGTGGTCTCGGCCACTGTGCTCCTGAGGTCACCTGGTCCCTGACCAGTTCTTCCGATGGGCTTCACATTCCTCATTTGTAAAATTTGTCATTGTTGTTTAGTTGCTAAGTCCTGTCTGACTCTTTTGCAACCCCATGAACTGTAGAACACCAGGTTCCTCTGTCCTGGTGTCCAAAGCAAGAATACAGAGTGGGTTGCCATGCCCTCCTCCAGGGGATCTCCCCAATGAGGGATCAAACATGGGTCTCCTGTGTTGGCAGGCAGATTCTTTACCACTGAGCCACCAGGGAAGCCCCCATTTGTAAAATAGAGGAAAGTAAACTGCCTGCTGCAAGCAGAGTTGTCAGGGTGAGATGAGGTTGGCACAGAGTAGGTGGCTCATCAATGCTGGCAGATCCGCGATTACATCAAAAGTTTCTGCTTGCATTTTCTGTGTGACTCCTCCAGTCCTCAAGAAAGAGGTGAAATACTTTCTGCTGGTGCCCAAGAAACCCATCTCTGTCACCATAGTTCTAGAGCCCAAACCACATCCTCAAGAGGGTCGCCATGGTTGCAGCCTCCAAGAAGACCTCCTGGTATTCACACGGTGATATTGTTTCTTCCCACACTGAGTGGCCAACAGGGTGATGCAGAATGATGTGTGATTTCTGAGGCTGTCATAACAAATATCTCCACATCCCACTTGCTCTGGCTTGGATTGATGGCTCAGTGAGAAGCCAGCTACCATGTTGTGAGGACACTCAAGCAGCCCTGAAAAGGCCCACATGGAGAGGCCTGAGGCTTCCACCATCAATCATGTGAGCGCGCCACCTTGGAAGTGATTCCACCAGACCCAGTCTGGCCCTCCGACAAGGGCAGCCCTGCCTGACAACTTGACTCTGACCGCGTGAGAGATGCTGAGCCAGATCCCCTCACCTGAGCTGCTCCCAGATCCCTGACCCACATAAACTGTGTGAAATATTATGTGTTTGTTGCTGTGTTAAGCTACTAGGTTTGAGGGTAATTTGTTACACAGTGATAGATGACTAATGTAATCACCCGCTTTATCCTGCCAAGTTTGGCTGCAATGGCCTTTGGCTGCTTCTCAAAATCAGATCGATCCCCCAAAGAAAGAAGATTCACCTCCACAGTGGTTTTGGGAAAGAATGTCATCCAGTGTGGATTTAACAGGCTCTTTTCTCATAGGGAGTCTGGGATTTACAATGAGAGAGCGGGATGAGAGGGCTGTATAGGAGCAGAGAGGGAGCCGGGGGGCATGGTGGGGAGTGGAAAGAACCCAGATTTTGGTGTGGAGACCTGGGCTGCAGTCCAGTCTCTGTCGCTTGCTAGCTGCATGACCTTGACAAGTGACTCATACTCCTGGGCCTCAGGTTCACCGCTTGCCTAATAGACTCAGCTGATAGCACTGTTGTGAGGTTGACAGTCTGTTCTTCCCACCGCAGCCAAAGGACCTTTTAAATTGCAAATCTGATCATGCCATCCCTTGCTTGAAACCTGTTAGTGGCTGCATTGCCTGGATAAAGGAGCAGAACCCAGCTGGCTTGCACCCGCCTCCTCACACTCCTGTGGGGCCAACCCCGCTCATCTGCAGGGCCTCCCTCACTCTCCTTGCTCACCCTCCCTCTCCCAGTCCTAACCACGCCACCTGTCTTCTGTTTTCCTGAGGATGTCATGTGGGGGTGGCCACGAGATCTGTGGCACATGTGGGATTTTTCCACCTGGAATATGCCCCCTCCCACCTGCTAACTTCTCTGTGTTCTTCAGATTTCAAAGTCACATGGTAAGCCTTCCCTGGCCACTTAAGTCCCTCTTTACGGCCCCAATGGCCACCTGGGATTGCAGATGTGATGACTGGATGTGTGTCTGCCTCCCTACAAGTCAGTAAGAGCAGGACCCCCACCTCACTCCTGGCTGTGTGTGTGCCATGAGCAGATCGTAAGAACTGAAGTGCTTGTGGGATGAATGGATGAGCAGAGGGGACCTGTGTGGTTGTTTAGTTGCTAAGTCATGCCTGACTCCTTTGAGACCCCATGGATTGTAGCCCGCCAGGCTCCTCTGTACATGGGATTTCCCAGACAAGAATACTGGAGTGGGTTGCCATTTCCTTCTCCAGCGGGTTTTCCCAACCCAGGGGTCAAACCCACATCTCCTGTATTGGCAGGCAGATTCTTTACCATTGAGCCACCAGGGAAGCCCTAGAGAGGGCTTTGTTGTTATTGTTCAGTCGCTCAGTCATGTCCGACTCTTTGCAACCCCATGGACTGCAGCATGCAACGCCTCTGTATCCCAGAGAAGGCTTAAGATTGCAAATATAAGTCTCCATTTGCTCTCTCATCCCCAGATTCTACTCTGATTTCAGGTGCTTCCTGGGGACCCGGGTTGAGGGAACTTATCTGGGCAAATACTTCCAGATTTCTACCCATTCTTAACTGAGTATTATCACCCCCATAGAGTTTCCCAAAAAGCTAATGCATGAGTCCCACTCTCAGAGATTCTGGTGTAGGCCTGGGATGCATCGGACATCAGAATGATTAAAAGTCACCTAGACTAATACCTGGCCAGTGAGGAGCCTGGGGCCCTGGCAGAGCCCTCCTAACCTAGAGACTGGAGACTGTCTCACTGTCTAAGACAGTGGGGCTATAAATGAGAGAAAACCCAAAGCCTACAGTGTGCCAGACACTGTTGAAAGGACTCCCCTTAATTAACTCATGATCCTCAGAAGAATCTCAGAAAAAGATGATATTATTATCCCATTTCACAGGTGGGCAGACTGAGGCACGGAGTTATCAAGTAACTTGCACAGTGACGCAGCCACTAGGTGGCAGAGCGAGCATGTGAGCCCCAGGTAATCGGGCTCCAGCGTCCAGTGCTGGGTCACCATCCTATACTGCCAATGACCATAGAGTGGTCCCCACTGACTGTCCTTATCCTAATGATTGCTTTCCCATACTCTGGGGGAGGGGGACATGGGGACAGGGCTGCTGCCATTTTGACTTCTCTATCCCTTGCCTCCAGGATGTTTCCCAAGCCACCAGCAAATGTCATGGAGCTGAGATTAGAGGCGCCCAGCTGACCCACTCTGGGCTGGGCTTCTCCAATACTGAAACCATCCCCCTGGTGGTAGAACCCATTGTCAGCTTGGGGAACAGGCAGGTCGCTATGGAAACCATGGAACTCTCCAGCTGTACCACCAGCTGGCTTCAAGGAAACCTTTTCATGGCTCCATTTGGGGCTCTGCTGTAAGGAAGCCAAGGGGGCTCTGGCTAATTGGGCCCCCCGTTTGGCCAGGACATCAGGTTAACTTCTGGTGCTCCACAGCAGCCGTGGACCAGGTCTCCCCCACCCCACACCACGTGCATACAGAAGTGCTGTTTCCAGCCCTCCCGTGGGAAGGTGCGTTGGTGGGTGAGGTCTGCAGATGATTGACGTGTGGGGTTGAGTCTTTAATTAAATGCATCATGTGCCCGTCAGAAGAAAAGCAAGTTCAACTCTCTGACAGGGTCGTCATTCTGAGCATCATTTCAAGAACTCCTTCCCATGTGGGAAGTGACCTTGTCTAAAGCTGGACCAAAATCCTTCTGAGGCTTCTCTGCACTGTTCCCAAGCCCTGCATCTGACAGGGTGAGCAGAGGGGTTGGTGCGCAGATGCAGCTGCCAGACCACACGCTGACAGTCAGTGCTGGGCTGACCCTTAATGAGCACCAGCCCTGGGGTTCTCCATCCTGGCATCCGTTACAATCATCTGGGCAGCTTTTTGGAAACCCCCTGCCTGGACCTCACCCCAATCCAATTAAATAAAATCTTAGAGAGTGGTAGCTGGGACAGTGGACTTGGGAAAAGCTCTGCTGGAGCCAAAGTGTGGCTGAGAGCAAGTTCAAACCCCTCTTCTCCAGATGGGGAAACTGAGGCTCTGAGAGAAGGGGCACACCTCCCAGGTATGCCCCAGGGCTGGCAGAATGCAGACCTTTTCCATCCCTCTGACACCCACTGTCCCAAAAGTAGGGGTACGATTTGAGGGCCTGGCTTCAGAAAGGGAGGTGGGTGGTACTGGGGAGACCCAGAGCTAAAGGAAAGGGCAAGATGAGAGAAGATGACATCACTGCTGTTCCAGTCAGGGGCTTGGGGTGTACTGAGAAGGGTACAAAACTCAGCCTCATCTCACCTTTATGAAAAGCGTTGGAAGGGTACAAGGCCTTTCTAGTAAAGGGATAGTCTTGGGCCAGCTGCATGGGCATAACCGGGGAGCTTGTTAGAAAGACTCTCAGGGCAGCCCCAGCTACTGACTCAGAGTCTGCATTTTAACAAGATCCCCAGGCGATTCACATGCACATTCAAATGTGAGAAGCCTTGTGATACTGGCCTTAGGATGAAAGCTACGACACTTGGGCTCTGCGTAGGAAACCTTAGGAATGGTCCTCCACTTGTTATACGGAGATACCCAAACCTTCCAACATCAAAGCTGGAAGGACCAGAGGTGGGGAGCAAACTGCCCGAGTGCACACAGCAAAAGAGGGGCAGAGCTTCTAGGAGGAGAGCAAGGCTTCTATACGGAGATACCCAAACCTTCCAACATCAAAGCTGGAAGGACCAGAGGTGGAGAGCAAACTGCCCGAGTGCACACAGCAAAAGAGGGGCAGAGCTTCTAGGAGGAGAGCAAGGCTTCTATACGGAGATACCCAAACCTTCCAACATCAAAGCTGGAAGGACCAGAGGTGGGGAGCAAACTGCCCGAGTGCACACAGCAAAAGAGGGGCAGAGCTTCTAGGAGGAGAGCAAGGCTTCTATACGGAGATACCCAAACCTTCCAACATCAAAGCTGGAAGGACCAGAGGTGGGGAGCAAACTGCCCGAGTGCACACAGCAAAAGAGTGGCAGAGCTTCTAGGAGGAGAGCAAGGCTTCTAGTCCAGCGAGTGGCCTCCTTGCAGGAGGGCAGGGGTGCTGGGGTGCTACAGGTATAACAATAACCCCGAGATGCCTCCAAGTTCTTCTTTGGGTATGTCACGTTGTTCTAGCAGATTTGATGCTAGAAATCGCATCTCCTACCAGTAAAACTTAGGGATTTGGTTCCAGTCCCGTGTCTTCATGATCTAAAAAAATAACAAAAGATATCAAAACAAAAGTTGGTGCCAGGAAAAAGAAGTCATCTGAACTAGAAGGGGAAGAATGATGTGTCTGCCTTCTCCTCCTCTTCACTTGTTCTCGGCAGGGTGCTGGGCATGCCTGTGCCTGCTGCGTCTAGGCGTGCATTCATGTGTGTGCATGTGTTATGGCTGTGCATGAGTGCAAGAGTGTGCCCTGCCTACAGGCATTCTGTGTCTGCCTATGTGCATGTGTGTGAGGGGGTATCCATGTAGGCAGGCTGTGTGTACATGTGTATGTGATCATTGGCATGTCTGTTTATGTGAACATGTATGGTTGTGAATGCAGCTGTGTGCCTGTATGTGTGTGGTTGCATTTGTATGTGTGCATACACATGTGGTGGGAGATGTCTGTATGCCCATGTGCCACATGCATGACTGTGTGTTCATGTGTGAGTCTAAATACAGTGTCTGTGTGTTCAAACATGCATGTGAGCTGGTGTGTGCAAGCATATGTTTTGTGTTCTGTGTTTTCACATGTCTGTGTTTGAATGTGGATGCCTGTGTGTGCATTTGGCATGCGCCCCCTGTGTTCATGTGTGTGCGTGTGTGAGGCAGTGTGGAACATTAGGGGATTTAAAGGCTGTGTTTGGGAGGGGAGGGCAATCAGAAAGCCCCAAAATGTCCTTGACATTCAGGGACAAGGGTTTAGCGTGCAATTTGGTCTCATTTCAAGTGATCCAAAGGTCCACGGATTGTAATAATTTATATTTTTGATGGAGCAAAAAAAAGCTGTCAGCAGGGAACTGAGCTAATGAGTGAGCCTAGCTGGCCACCTGGTGATAAACACAGTTCCTTTCAGGAACACGGCCTCAGAAGAATTCAATTGCTAGTGCTAATCAGGGAAAGAAAGACGAAGTCATCTGAAACACGATTGGCTTTTAGTCTGAAAAAATGGAAGCAGGGAGTGGATGAAAGAGAGGAGAGTGGAACTCAGCCCTGGCTTAGACCCGTGGCTGCAGATGAGCCCACCAGGGGCGGCTCTCAGTGGAACCAGGAGCAGTGATTCCACACTTGGTTCCAGGCAGCCGCTGAGCCGGCTCCGGGAACAGCACAAGTGAGCGGGGACTGGAGGCAGGTATGATGCGTGATGGAACACACGTTAATGACTGCAGAAATGGCTTCAGTCTTGACATTACCGTCACTAAACGTCCAAGACAGCAGCTTCAGATTTCAACAACACTCTGCTCCTTTTTAGAGGGACAGTTTATGCTGGAGACAGTATTTCCCAGTGTGGGGTTCTTAAAGCTCTCTTGTCGTATTTCTTGTGAATGTCAAAGACCCACAGTGATTGAGAGCATCAAAAGAAAAAAAAATGGGGGAGGGGAAGTTGGGTGGGTGAAGTCAAACTTATAAATGCATGAAAATGATTAGTAATAATATTTTAAGGACTCAACTATATCAAGGGCTGATGATATGGCAGGTGCTGAGCTGAGAGCTTTTATATTAAATATAATTACACTTATATTAAGTAGAATAATATGATTCTCCACCTCCAGGAAGTTCTTCCTGGTGAAAGTCTATGAATCCTTAGGAGGCAGCTGTAATTGTTACTTCTCTGAGAACATTTCCCTCCCTTGTCAACATTTACTTACCTGAATTGCAGTACCTTTGTGCCCCCTCCCCACCCCACTGCAAGACTCCCTGGGGGCCTTATTCATCTGCCCTCAGCTCCTAGTGCCAATCTGGGGATGCAAGGTGAATATTCAACATCAAATGGGCTTTTTCGTTTTAGTCGTCTCTATGAATTGCACTCCCCACATTCCTGGACTGCAGCCATCCTCTCTACTCATTACTCACTTTGGTTAAAATTGATTTGGGCTTTTTTTCTTGAGGTTGAATTTCTTATAAAAACATTAGAGAGCTGAGAATGTTCTCTCTTGGGGACCAGCCTCCGTCCCTAAGGACCCAGGACCCTGATTGTTCCGGCAGGCAGGGAAGGGCTTCCAGGCAGCTACTCCATCCAGCGCAGGCTCTGCTCCCCCACGCCCTCCTCTGAGGGCATCCTCTCTCCTGATCGAAGCCACCACCTCCGCCCCGTGCCCTGGATCCCTGCCCTCCCCACATCTCCAGAGACCCCGCTCCAGCAGTCACCCCCTCCTCCTCTCCTGTGTCGTCATCTTCCTTCGCTTCTGGATCTTTCTCAAGAGATCATTATTATTTTTATTATCATTATTTCAGCAAGTTTCTGCCTCTGTGTCTTCAAAATTGGTAATAATACGAATTGGAACCCCTTTTCTCCCTCTAGTTTCTCTTCCATTTTCCAGATTTGCTTATTAAGTTTTTTTTTAAAGTGGAAAAGGGAAAACTGGTCAACCACTTGTAAAAGAATCAAACTAGAACACTTTCTAACACCATACACAAAAATAAACTCAAAGTGGATTAAAGATCTAAACATAAGACCAGAAACTATAAAACTCTTAGAGGAGAACATAGGCAAAACGCTCTCCGACATACATCACAGCAGGATCCTCTATGACCCACCTCCCAGAGGTGGAAATAAAAGCAAAAATAAACAAATGGGATCTAATTAAAATTGAAAGCTTCTGCACAACAAAAGAAACTATAAGCAAGGTGAAAAGACAGCCTTCAGAATGGGAGAAAATAATAGCAAATGAAGCAACTGACAAAGAACTAATCTCAAAAATATATAAGCAACTCCTGCAGCTCAATTCCAGAAAAATAAATGACCCAATCAGAAAGTGAGCCAAAGAACTAAATAGACATTTCTCCAAAGAAGACATACAGATGGCTAACAAACACATGAAAAGATGCTCAACATCACTCATTATCAGAGAAATGCAAATCAAAACCACAATGAGGTACCATTTCATGCCAGTCAGAATGGCTGCGATCCTAAAGTCTACAAGCAATAAATGCTGGAGAGGATATGGAGAAAAGGGAACCCTCTTACACTGTTGGTGGGAATGCAAACTAGTACAGCCACTATGGAGAACAGTGTGGAGATTCCTTAAAAAACTGGAAATAGAACTGCCATATGACCCAGCAATCCCACTGCTGGGCATACACACTGAGGAAACCAGAATTGAAAGAGACACGTGTACCCCAATGTTCATCACAGCACTGTTTATAATAGCCAGGACATGGAAGCAACCTAGATGTCCATCAACAGATGAATGGATAAGAAAGCTGTGATACATATACACAATGGAGTATTACTCAGCCATTAAAAAGAATACATTTGAATCAGTTCTAATGAGGTGGATGAAACTGGAGCCTATTATACAGAGTGAAGTAAGCCAGAAAGAAAAACACCAATACAGTATACTAACGCATATATATGGAATTTAGAAAGATGGTAACGACAACCCTGTATGCAAGACAGCAAAAGAGACACAGATGTATAGAACAGCCTTTTGGACTCTGTGGGAGAGGGAGGGGGGGATGATTTGGGAGAATGGCATTGAAACATGTATAATATCATATATGAAACGAGTTGCCAGTCCAGGTTTGATGCACGATACTAGATGCTTGGGGCTGGTGCACTGGGACCCAGAGGGATAGTATGGGGAGGGAGGTGGGAGCGGGGTTCAGGATGGGGAACACGTGTACACCCATGGCGGATGCATGTTGATGTATGGCAAAACCAATACAATATTGTAAAGTAAAATAAGAAGAAGAAGAAGAAAAAAAAAGAAAAATAAGTGGAAAAGGGGCCCTCACTGTTGGCTCACCAACCTGTCCCATCACACACAGCCTGTCCCTTAGCTCAGCTTCTTCCAGTGTCTCATGAATGCTTTGCAGCCCTTTCGTGGCAGCTTTGACACCAGTGCCCACCTATCCCTGCTGGAACCTTCCTGGTCCCCAGCTGCCATGGCTGCACACTCTGGTTTTCCACCCAGCTCTCCTCTCTACTTCTGCCATCCTTCACTCTCTGTCTTTTCCTAAACACTGTGTTCCTCTGGGTCCTCTTCTTACTGCCTGGTCTGTCTAGTCCACACTCTCTCACAGCTGACACGACCCTCAGGTCCACTGCTTAAGACTGGACTTCTTTCCTACGCTTCAGACTCTCTCCTCCAGGTTCCCGTCGGTCCATTGCACTTGAGGTTCCGAACTCCACAGGACTCCAGTTCAACCCATTCTTCCCATCCCCCATGCTCATGACCTCCTTCTAACCTGCACCCTGTCCTAATGGTGCCCCGTTTTGGAGACTGGCACCACCACCCGGCTACCCAAATACCAATCCCGAGACTGGTTATCAACTCTCTACCCAGTGCAGCTCTCCACAGCTGGCTTGGGACCCCAGGTCTTCAGTTCTATCACCTCGCATCCACCCTCTCCTCACCATCCTCTCTCACGTCCCTCTGACCCATTCCCTGCAGCCACAGTGGGGTTCCAAGTGTGCAGCTGATCCAGTCCCCCTCTTTGTTTCTCCACTCACTCCTGCTACCTTTATTGAAGACCTACTGTGTGCCAGGCAACATGCTTCTCTGGGAAGCATGTCTTAGTCTCCTGTATTTCCCACTTTGTAAACATACATGTTATAAAGCGGCAAGTGATGATCAAAGTTATGAGGAAAGATGAATCAGGAAAAGAGGGCAAAGAGTGATAGATTGGGGGGATCTCAGGTCAAGAGGGCTCCCCTGGTGGCTCACATGGTAAAGAATCTGCCTGAAATGCAGGAGACCTGGGTTTGATCCCTCGATCAGGAAGATCCCCTGGAGAAGGGAATAGCTACCCACTCCAGTGTTCTTGCTTGGAGAATCCCATGGATGGAGGAGCCTAGTGGGCTACAGTCCATGGGTTCACAAAGAGTCAGACTTGACTGAGCTGCTAACACACACACACACACACACACACACACACACACCCCTTAGGTCAAGAAGTCAGGAGAAGGGATAACCCTAGTGCTCCAGTGATTAAGACTCCATGCTTCCAATGCAGGGGATGCAGCTTCAATTCCTGGCCAGGGAACTCAAGTTCCACTTGCTGCATGGTGTGGCCAGAAAAGAAAAAAAAAGAAGAAAGGAGAAACTTCTCTGAGCAGAATTCTGAATGAAAGTAGCAAGCGAGCCAGTGGGGACTATAGAGGAATCAGGAAGAGATAACTCCAAGTGCAAAGGTCCTGTGGCAGCCAGGTATTTAGGGTGTTTCCAGGAACAGTAGGTTTTGCCCTCTGAGCCAAAGATGCATTCAGCTCTAGTCCCTTGAACACTCCTTCGTCCTCCTGTTTAGCTTTTAATAATCCATTAAATTCAATTCCAGCAACATCTTTTCCAGAAAAGGCAGTCCAGAGCCTTGTCCAGACACACTGGGACATCCACAGCCCCTAACATAGCACACGACAGGATACAGTGCAATTGCTTCTCTGGGCTGCTTTCTGGTTCTCTATGGAGCAGGGACCACGTCTGATTCATTTATCTGCTCTGAGACCCAGACTGTGAGGAGGGTTTTGGTGAATGTCTTAAATATATATTGCTGTTAACAAACCCCTCCAACTTTAGTGGCATAAAATCACAACTACTTTCTTCTGCCCACAGATCTTGTGATCAGAAATTTGCACAGAGTATGGCAAGAATAGCTTCTCTCTGCCCAGTCTTGGAGACTGGGGTGGCTAGGGTGGGAACCACCTGAAGGTTCCTGTCTGCACATGCCTGACCTTCAGTTTGGTTCAGCTGGAACTGCTTCTAGAGTGCCCCGACACAGCCTCTCCACAAGGAGTGGGCTCACTGCACAGCAGCTGGGCTCTGGAGGGGAGCATCCTGGGAGCAAGAGAAGGTTCCAAGAAAAGCAGACAGACTGCATGACTTTTTCTGAGCTGGCTTTGGAAGACACATAGCATCACTCCAGCATACACTACTGGTGGAAGCAGTCAGATGTTTATCTAGATCAAGGGGAGGGAACAAAGACCCTACCTCTTGCAGACAGAGGTGTCAAAGTATTTGGGGGCTGTGTCTTAAAATCCTGCAGTGAACATGTGTTTGCACCCTTTTACAAGTTGCCAAGTGCTTTTGTGTATGCCTCGCTGTGTGGTCCTCTCTAAGTTCAAGGATGAAGGACAGGGATGCAGAGAAGTGATGCATCCGAGGTTGGCTCCTAAGAGGCACACAGCCAGAGCTGCTGCTGCAGAGCAGGGACCACATCGGGAGTGCATCCACCCCAGGTGGGCCTGCAGCGAGTCTCAGTGAGGCTAGGTGTGGCAGACTGTCACATTCACAGTCCTTCATGCCTTCCCTGTATTAGAACATGCATGCAAACCCTTTAGCATGTAATTCCCCTAGAGTGGACTGAGTATTACCCCACTCCAAGGGCTGTGGGCTGGCTGTATGACTTGCTTTGGCCAGTGAAGTGTGGAAGCAGTGACAGTGGGCCAGCTCCAGGCGGGGGTCTCACATTTCCATCGTTTTGTGCTCTATGATTCATCTTGGGAGTGCCTACCCTCAGTAGCTGCAGGTTCTTCAGCCTGGGGAGTGGGGACTGGTCCTAGAATAAGCATGTGAAGCAGACTAGAACCTATCTGGTAGCCTGAGCCAGGGTAAGGTGAGGCAATTGCCTCGGGTGCAAAAATTTACTGCTAAGTTACTTCAGTCATATCCGACTCTGTGCGACCCCATAGACGGCAGCCCACCAGGCTCCCCTGTCCCTGGGATTCTCCAGGCAAGAACACTGGAGTGGGCTGCCATTGCCTTCTCCGATGCATCAAAGTGAAAAGTGAAAGTGAAGTCTCTCAGTCGTGTCCAACTCCTATCGACCCCATGGACTGCAGCCCACCAGGCTCCTCTGTCCATGGGATTTTCCAGGCAAGAGTCTGGAATGGGGTGCCATTGCCTTCTCCACAAAAATTTAAGGAGATACCAATAAACTCAGGGTTCAAGCTTGTTGTTCAGTCACTAAGTTGTGTCTGACTCTGCAACTCCATGAACTGCAGCACTCCAGGCTTCCCTGTCCTTTACTATCTTCTTGAGTTTGCTCAAACTCATGTCCATTGACTCAGTGATGCAATCCCACCATCTCATCCTCTGTCACCCCCTTTTCCTCCTGCCCTCAATTTCTCCCAGCATCAGGGTCTTTTCCAATGAGTCGATTCTTTGCAACAGGTGGCCAAATTATTGGAGCTTCAGCTTCAGCATCAGTTCTTCCAATGACTATTGAGGGTTGATTTCCTGACTGACTGATTTGATCTCCTTGCTGTCCAAGGGAGTCTCAAGAGTCTTCTCCAGCACCACAGTTAGAAAGCATCAGTTATTCGGTGCTCAGCCTAAATATTTGTCTATTTACATATTTGACTGGTCCAGGTTTTAGTTGCAGCACGTGGGATCTTCGATCTTCACTTCGGCCTGGGAACTCTTAGTTTCGACATTTGGGATCTAGTTCCCCAACCAGGGATCTAATCTGGGTGCCCCCTGCATTGGGAGTTCACAGTTTTAGCCACTGACTGGACCATCAGGGAAGTCCCCAAGCTAAATGACATTTAATGTAATATTTTAAAAATAAAAAGTAATGCAAGGAAACCCACTGCTTTGGCCTGAATGTTTGTGTTCCCCCTCTACCACATTCATATTTTAAAACCTAATCTCCAGTGTGCTGGTATTTGGAGGTGGAGTTTTGGGAAGTTAGGTCATAAGGGCGGAGCTTTTATAGAAGAGACTCTAGACAGCACCCTTGACCCTTCTGCTATGTGAGAACACAGTGAGAAAATGGTCATCTATGTAAAAATAAGCAGACCCTCACCAGACACTGAAGCTGCTGGTACTTAATCCTGGATTTGTGAAAAATATATGTTCATTATTTATAAGCCAGTTTATGTGATCAATATGTAATTTGCTTATAAACCAATTTATTTTGTAATATGGGCATGTTGTTAATACCCAGCCTATGGTACTTTTGTTATAGCAGCCTAAATGGAATAAGACATCACAATGAACAAAACATAAAATTTTAAATTAAAACAGGATCAGTATTTAAGTTAAGACCAGCAACGTTCAGCCTAAACCACTCAGACTGCAAGTGACCTGGAATCCAGTAAGTATAAGAAGAAATGTTTGTTATGAACCACATAACAAATCTGGCAGTGGTTTGTTACACAGCGTTATTGCAGTGAAAGCTGACCAATACAAAAGTAGTTTGCTTAAGGACACTCAACTTGAAAATAGGAGAGCTGAGATTTGGACCCAGAAAGTCTCAGTGAGTGAGAGGGTAAGTTATTCGCTCAGTCGTGTCCAGCTTTTTGGGATCTCATGGACTGTAGCCTGTCAGGCTTCTCTGTCCATGGGATTTTCCAGGCAAGAATACTGATGTGGATTACCATTCCATTCTCCAGGGGATCTTCCCAACCCAGGAATCAAAGCCAGGCATCCTGCCCTGCAGGCAGATTCTTTACTATCTGAGCCACCAGGGAAACCCAGAAAGCCTCAGATCAGAGTCTATTTGTTAACTATTAAGAAGCTCTGCCTCTCTTGTTGAGACTCACATTAAGGTGTGTGCCCCGTATACCTGCGCTGGTTCAGTCTTTGCACTGGGATCTGACTCACTTTTCTGTTCAGCATTCCGTTTCCTGGATGAGGCTGGAACCCCTCCCTGAGTGTCATTCCCTGGTCCCCTTTTTCCTGGAGTATGAGGCTGGCCTCTCCCTTTCTTTTTGGTTGAGACCCAATGAGATTGTTCTCAGATTCTAAAGTAAGATGCAAATAAATAGCAACATTTTCAACGTAGATGGCCAAGAGCCAGCTACCTGATGCTCTTACTTCTTACCTATGTCAAAGATATGAAAGAGTCGGTAGTGAGAGGATTTCTTGGTAAAGAGAATTTTTGGAGAGGGCTATGGTCTTCTGTGAGAGTGTCTGTCCTCATCTCAAGCCTCAAGTGCTTAACGCATGTCCCTATAGCCCAGGGCTCTGTGGACTCCTGTCCTGCCTGATAAATCCAGTGGGTGATAGACTGTCTGAGTTAGATGCTAAAGATCCTTACTGCACTCAGATGAATTATTTAGTTAATAATGAAAATAAAATCTAAATAATAAAAAATAAATTCAAAATTAAAAAAAAAATTAAAGTGACATCATGGGTTGTCCAGTGGTTAGTACTCTGTATTTCCACTGCAGGAAGCATGGGTTCAATCTCTGGTTGGGAAACTAAGATCCTACAGGCAAAGCAGTGCAGCCAATAAAGAAGCTGCCTGAACTAAGATCAACTTACACTCAGGCTAATTGGGGCAAATGATGTGAGTTTGATATAGAGCAAATGTGGGATAATCATGAGAGAACACTGCTATGGGGATGCCTTCAACCCTTTTCAAGTGAGCATCCTGGAAGGGCAGGAGGGAATCCATGGATGCCAGAACAGTCCTAGGGCCTGCAGAAAGACTAAGCACGTACCCCAAACAGAGATGCACAGAACTACATCAAGATTTCCAGTGATGGTGGGCTGGTCTCTGAAAAATCTACAAAATAGCCTCTTAGACTTTAATACCATCACTAAACATTCCCCAAGCTCTAAGCGTGACAGTCTTACCTCAATACCAGAGTGCCCTGCAAGTAAGAACATCCCTCCCCCACTTCTTCCCTATCCTGCTCCCCAGACCCATCCCCCAAGAACAGAGGAAAAAGAAACTGCAATTCACTAAAACAGAAGATGGAGAGTAAAAAAATAACCTGCCCACCCTTCTCTTCCCTGAATTCTAGCTGTCTGTGCAGAGCGGAGCTCAGCTGGAGGAAGGGGAGAAGGTCTTTCCTTTGAATGAAGACAAAAATGTCGATCATCACATGACAAATGACTTTTAATTGAGTCCGTGTTGTTGTGTAGCCGCTCAGTCATGGCCGACTCCTTTGAGATCCCATAGACTGCAGTCCACCAGGCTCCTCTGTCCATGGAATCCCCCAGGCCAGAATACTGGAGTGGGTTGCCATTTCTTTCAACCAAATTTGCCATCCAAATTTTCTCTGGTACAGGTGAGAAAAGTCATGGGACAGTCCCAGGTCTCAGGAGGGAGGAGGAAAGCAAAACCCAGAGGCACTTGAAAAAAGCCTTGGGGAGTCAGAGCTGCTTTCTGATCATGTCTGCAGTGTGGAGCTTGTTGGAAGACAGGCTGGACATGAGTCCTGAGGTCCAGACCACTGTGCGAGGATGGCTGGGTGGAGATTGTTAGCTGGCCGGCCAATTGCTCCCCGTTTTCTACGAGTCACCCTTGGACACCGGACCAGCCAGCAAGGAACAGTGTTTCCCAGCCCTTCTCACAGGGAGGTTCAGACACAAGACTGAGTTTTGCCAGTGGAAAGTGAGCGGACGGGACATGTATAGGGAATCTGAGAACAGCAGAGGTGCAATGTCTGCACTCTCCTCCCTGAACTTTCCGGCTGAACCAGAACATGGCGGTGGCTTTGACCTTGCAGATGTGACACAATCCTAGAGATGGAGGAGCCTGAGGCCTGCATGCCTGAATGACCCCGTAGAGCAGAGCTATCCTCTGATCTAGTCCGCTTACCTTGGGCTTCTCCATGAGAGAGAAGCTAAGCTCTTCTTAGCTACAGTGGCTGTGCCCTTGGTTATGAGGGGCAGGCATCTCACTCCTTGTGAATGACATCAACCCGAGTTCTCTGAACCATGTTCGCACATTACCGGGAACCTGCTGGCTTCTCCCTCCAGAGAGCAGCTTCTATCTGGCTCAGCTATGAAAGCTCTAGAGATAAAACAGGTTTTGCAATCAGACATGAATTCTAGCCTAGCTCTGCCACTTAACTGGCTGTGCAACCCCAGGCATACCTTATTTCTCTGGGCCTCAGGTCCCTCCTATGAAGATTCATATAGCTTTGCCTCAAGGATGCAATGAGAGGATGTGGAAACAGGCTGAGCATGGTATCTGGCGCACAGCGGGCCTGCAACAAAGGTCGGCTCCCTTTCCCTTCCGAGTTCCCAGTAGCCTCTGCCGCTGAGCCCCGGTGGCCTCTCATCAGCCCCCCACCAAGCCAGGATGCAGACTGAAGTTTTTCTTTGGAATAAGTGACAGGTTCAGGGAGGTGGAACAGAATGAGTCCTTACAGTCTGCTGCTTAGAATTCTCAGAAGTCAGATTCCCAGTGCTCCCTTCCTAGGATGGGAGTTAAGCTGGCTGCTCTGGGCTTATCTCTGAATGCTCTCTGCATGAGAGGAACTTTTTTACAATCTATTCCACCCTCCATCCCAGGGCTGTTTTTCTGGGACATCTCCCTCCTCTGCCACAGCTTTTTGTTAACCCCATTCCAGGGTGAATCTGTGGGATGCACGGAGTGGGGCTAGGGCCAGGACTCGGAGCAAACGTGTTCTGTTTAGTAACGATCAGAATGTTGTGGGTTATATAGTGGGAATATTAATTCCTTCTTGCAGAGAACATAGAGCTGTAAGGGGCTATTCATGTGCTGTCTGGTCCAGCTGTCCTCCTCGCCACTTCCCGTTAAGAACTGAAGAAACTGAAGTCTGGTAAGAGATAGGATGTATTCACAGCACCCCACCCCCCCACCGCCTCCGCCACGGAGATGGAGCGTGGCAGAGGTGCCTGGGCTCTGGTGGGTGCACCCAACTGCCTCCCCATTTAGCCCTTCTTAGGGTGCAGTTCTGACCTGCAATGCAGAAAGAAATGTTCACCTCCACATCTCACATTTACAAGACCCAGAATTGATAGAGCATCACAGTGACTTGCCTCCCACATGGACCATCTCTGGCTGGCATGGGCAAAGGATGCGAGGGAAGCTGGGCTCCTCCATAAGTGGAGGCTGGGAGCTCTCCCAGGCTGGTTTTCCTCCACCATAGCCAGGCTCACTTGGATGCCCGCACAGGGATCTCGCCCTCTGGATCATGAGCCCTTGGCCCACAGGGACCCTGTCTTCCTTTTCTCTGAACTTCTTTCTCCAGGCCTGGCCCTCCTGCTCAGTGGTACTTGCTGACCCATCAAAAGCACAGACCTGTCTCCGTCTCCCAGATGCAAAATCCTTTCCTCCCCCACATGGAGCTCAGATGACCCCTCGTTTCAAGTCCATGATCTGCCACTTCACCCCCTTTGTTGTGCCACTTATCCCCCTTTGTTGTGGGTAAGATATTGACCGCTCTGAGCCTAATTCCCCACCACAAGAAGGGTGAACACGAGCATGTTTTTCATGGGGCTGGAAGAGAAGACGACGGAGCGAGAGGAGGGGTTTCATTCACCCAGCAGGGGTATGGTTGATCCCCTCCCCTCCGTCCGAGGAGAACTTCCATTCAAGGTGCCACATTTGGGGTTACACAGGGACACGTAGCCTCCCCCACTCTACCTCCCCCCACTTCCATCTGCCATCCCCACCCACGTCCTGTGTCATTTCACACAAGGGCCATTCTGCTTGTCCAGTGTTTATTAAGTACTGTCCTGAAAGTTGTAGGTTGTTATCAACCACACATAGATATGGGCCGTGTCCTGGTCTCAAGGGTTGACAGTCCAAGTGGGGAGGCTGCCCACTGCCGACCTTCAAGAGGGTAACTCTTTATGGTGGGGGCTGCCCTTGGCCCCTGGAGGGTGTTCAGCAACATCCCCCACCAGGAGCTAATAGCATGCCGCCCCTCTCCACAGTTCTGTTAACTGTTTGCCGTTATTGCCAAATGTTCTCCGCGTGGTTCTGGGCGCCACCTAGGAGTCAGATGCATGGTGACCACAAAGGCCTGATGGTCCACAGGGAGGAGGCTTTTGTCTGACCTGGTCACTCCTCAGAGGTACACAGACACCTCAGCACACAGTCCTCAGAGGGCCCAGAAGGGCCAGGGTAGTTATTCCCTCCTATCTGCAGGTTTTATTCCCCAGTCCCACCACGTACTTAATTAACCTCAACGGCTGACTCAGCGCTGACCCGCAGGGCGAGGGCACCAGGCAGGTGCAATCTGGGGAGGGAGAGGCCAGCTATGGTTGCAGAAGAGCCACGCCTCCTCTTGGAAATACAGAAAACTTACATGGCCAAGGACTCGGCTTAGAAACAAACCCACTTTAATCGAGAGTGTACACAGAGATACAGGGAAGCGGGCCACACATCTGTCCTGGCCAGGGTACCTGGTCTGCTTAGAGGGTTGAGGTTCAGGCCAGGCGTCAGAAGCAGGGTCAGAGCAGCTGCCTTGGGCAGCAGGGCTGGGTGGGAGGTGTGGGGAGTGCAGAGCTGAGGCCAGGGCACGTGTCTCTCTGTGTGTTCACGTGTGTGTACAGGTATATACGTGGGTACAATGTACACAGGATCTACAGAAGCCCTCAAAGGCCAATCTGGGGAGAGGCTCAGGGAGACGACACCTCAAATCCCCGAAGGCCCCACGGCTGAGGCAGGACAGGAGGGGCACGTCATAGTGTGTGCTGAATGCCCCGACCTAACCCTGCTTCTGCCACTCGTAGGCTTGCTGTGTGACCCCGGGCGAGTTACTTACCCTCTCTGGGCCTTGGATTCACTAGACAATCATTAAGGCTCCTTGTGGCTCTAAACTTCAATAGTTTCAAGGAGATTTAAAGTACAAAATGTTAAGAGCTGATGACAAGAGCCTTTGGTCCACAGGTTCAAATCCCACCACACCTGGTACCCAGCACAACCCCATCCCAGGTGCCAGGAAAAGGCCCTCTGGGAGCTCTTCTTATCTGCCTCTCCTGAGCTCAGCTATAGCTCCCAGGTGCTCTTCCACATCTCCCCACCACTGCGTGCAGAGAGACAGTAGGGCAGCAGGGGCAGTCAGAGGCCAGGCTGGGGGAAGGAAAGAGGCTGGAGCCATGGAGCCTCGGCCTTAGGGGCGTCAAGCGCATTGCTTACCCTCTTTGTTTTCTAGCACAGTGGACCCAGCACCCAGCAGGTGCTCAATAAATGTTTGAGGAACAAGCACAGCAGAGGACAGCCAGCTTCCAGATGGAGCTCCATCCTGAACTAGCCAGGAGGCAGAGCTGGGGCTTGCTCCTTGGCCCTCTGAGTCTCAGCTGCCTCCTCTGTGAAATGGGGGCAGGAGGAGATGCAGCCCCGGCCTGCATTCAGTGTAAACCGTGAAGCTCGGGAGGAGGGCAGTGTCCAGCTGCGAACAGGCCACAGGAACCCCATCTGGGAGCCGAGGAGGAAGGTGTCCCCCGTGGAGGCAGCGGACCTGAACCTGGGGGGAGGTCCTGGCCAACGAGGGATCACTAGGCTTTTACAGTACGATGATTTCCGTTTCTACTGGGAACACGATGTAACAGCTGCAACAAGGCACAACCAGCAGACGAGAGGAACCTGGGAGGGGAGGCTGAGGGAGGCAGTCCCGGAGACGGACGTGGTCCAGCAGACGTGGCCACACCCACTTTGAACACAGAGACGCCCCTGGCTCAGTGTCAGGGAGAGCTGGGGGCCAACTCAGGGGGTAGGGGATAGAAACTGCTGGGCCAGAGGGTTAATGTTTCAGGACGGAGTAGGGGGAGAAACTTCCAGCTGCCACCTGAACCAAGCTGCGTCTTACATCAGGAGGGCAGAGCCCCCTCCCAGCCGACTAGGGTGTTGTTTTCATCCTCTGATGTTCCAGGAGTCTCTGTTGGAAGCCGGTACCCTGGCCCGTCTGGCATCAGCGTTTCTTGCAAGGACAAGCAAGCTCTGACTCGGGTCCTGACATAAGTCCGTATGTCACCCAGCCTCACCTCCTGCCCAGCAGAGATCCACCCCCCCATGGAGAAGTTGAAACCCAAGGGGAGCGGCGGAAAGGAGGAATCAGAGGGAAGCGGTTGAAGGCAGGAAACTATACAGAGGTTGGAGGCTGGGGTACTCCGGTCTGGCCCCCCAGAGGTCTCGGAATGTGACTGCTCTTGGGGTTTCGTCCGGGGGATGTGGGCAGCGGGCGCTGGGGCCATCTTCCATAAGGCCCGGCCAAAGCCCCAGCCCAGCATCCCTCCCGCTCACTGGATGGTGCATTTGTCCCGCTCGCGGGCCTGGCTCTCCCGGAGGACCTTGGCCTTGATGTATTTGAGGTCACTGTTGACGCTGGGGCGGCGGGCGAAGGGAGAGACCATGCCGTAGGCGTCCATGTCCTTGACACGGCGCATGCAGAAGGGCCGGGGGTGGAAGGCGTCCCCGTACTGCACGGAGATCTTGCGGTGCAGCGCGGGGCTCATCTCGTGCGGCAGCTTGGCCATGCTGAACAGCACGTAGAACATCTCGTCCACGTTGGTGTTCTTCTTGGCCGACACCTCAAAGTAGGCGCAGTTTCCATCACCAGATACCAGCAGCTCGGCCTCGGTGGTGGGCACTTGGCGGCACAGCTCGCCATGGTCATTCTTGTTACCGCAGATGACCATGGGCAGCTCCGCTGCCTCCTTGGTCTTGTTCTTCAGGCAGGACTTGACCTCCAGGATCTGCTTCTGGAGGCGCTTGACCTCGTCGAAGGACTCCCGGTTATCTAGGCTGAACACGAGGATGAACACATCGCCTGTGGAGACAGAAACCCTGGGAGGTAAGTTTACAGGCAGCTCCTTTGCCCTCTCCCCACTCCTTGACCTGACCGTCACAGCGACCCTCTGGGGGAGCTGCTATTATTCCCGTTTTCCAGAGCAGAAGACTGAGGCCCAGGAGGTTAAATCACTTGTAATGGAGCTAATACGTGGCACAGCCTGGTTCAAACACAATGGATCCACCCTACATTTCCCTGCAGGGCTGTAGACAGAGTGAGTGATTTGTGAGCTTGTGTGGACTGTGTTAGAATAGTAATTACTACACTTTCCACAAGAGCAGGGATCTTGCTGCTCAGTGCACATCCCCAGGGCCTGGAGCAGCCCCGGGTATACAGTAGGAGCCGAGAGTGCTGGCAGGAGGCAGGCCTAGGTTTATCTCTTGCCCCCTCACTCAGCCTTGCGTGGGTCATGCCACCTCCCTAAACCTCAGTTTCCCCACCTGTCTCATGCAGGATGCTTTTGAGGGACTGATGAGGTAATAAATGGAGAGTGACATGTGCTCAGTGACTTGTATCTCAAAAGGATAATGAGAACAAGCACATGTAAGAGCCACCTGAGTACCCCTTGATTCCTCATGAAACCTCTGTGAGGGACATTTCATTACCTTCACGTGATAGGTGGGCAGGCTGAGGCTCAGAAAGGGTGAGCAACTGGCCCAAGATCACACAGCTCAGGCATGGCTGGGCTGAGACATGGACCCGATTCCTGGTGCCTGGCACACACAGGTGCCCGCTGCTTCTTGAATACATTATGGGTGAACAAGTGAACACTAGCCTCTGAGGCCCACGCTACCCCTGCTACAACTTGCTGTATCCCTCTGTGTAGGTCTTTGAAACAGGGATGATGGGGAGGTGGGGAGGGTGAGAGAAGACCAGTGCCTCTACCTCGATTGTCAGATCTCACTACAGTGATCACAATCTCACACTCAAAGCACCTTTTACACTTTGGCTTAAACTCTTGAGAACCTGTGGGGAGATGTTAAGATCCCTGTTTTACAGGAAACTGAGGCTCAGAGGCGCCGGGGACCAGCCCATGTTCTCAAGAGGAAAATCAAGCAATTCCAGCTTCTGATAGCCCCGCTGCTTCCTTTCTCTGGACCCCCAGGGCATACCATTTGTCCCCCCAAAATAGCACCCAGCACATTCAGGATTGCGTTCCTGCCGATGACACGCTCCGGAGCAAAAGGAGGCTTCGTCACGATGCACAGTGGGTGTTCATAAAGCTGGCCGCATGGATGGGATGCGATATGATGAAGGGTGGTGTGGGCTGTTGAGAAAGGCACTTGCAAGGCAGTGCCGGCTGGCAACCATTTCTGCTTGGGCTGTGAAACCCACCCTGGTAGGCTAATCCCAGGCCCCTGAGGACTCTGCGGCCTTGACACATTCAAATGCAAAGCTGCATGCCAAGTTTCAGAGACGCCTGGCTGGCAGCTGGAAGGAGAGCTGGCGGCAGAATTAATGGCTTTCAGAATGCGCTGTGCATCAGCACCAGGTTGGAAAATGAGGCACAGGCTGGCGAGCAAAAATACGGGTGGCCAGACAGATGTGCCCAGAATGACACATGCATGTAAAAAAGATGAAAATACTCTGTTCTGGGGACCCAAACATGAATGTCAATGTGTTCATGGGGTGTCTGGAAGACTGATGGGATGGTACCTCGGGGGAGGGGGCAAGAGCCTGGGGGGTGGAAGCAAGGGTCAAGGGGGCTTTTTACCCTTATCTATATGCTTAGGGGAGCATGCATTTGTGTGTTATTTGTGTAACTAAAACTTAAGTTTGGAAATATGCACATGGTTCCTCTCTATATCTTCTCTCTCCCTCCCTCAGTTAGCTTTATTTCTATCAGTGGGCACTGTGTCCCCTCCCCATGGTAGGGGGAGCTGACATTCCTGCAATCCCCACTGTGTTGGAAAAGCCCCCATGCCCTCCTCTCCTGGCACTTTCCTGTAGGTTGAGGAGACACCCCGGGAGGTAGCAACATTATACCCATTGTGTAGCTAGAAAGACTGAGATCTGAACCTTTGGTCCCATATGTAAGCTACCAAGTGGTGGAGACAGGACTGGAACCCAGGTCAGCCCAGGCTCCCCTGTCCACAAACTTCTGCAAAATGTGGAGTGGGGCAGGCCGAGTGTGATCTGCATCAGATGATCAGTGAGAACAGCTGGAAAAGGAAGCCATCTGCCCAGGGCACTCGGGGAGGGATCTTAGCTGGGCTGTAGGGGGAGGGGTGGGCATAGCAAGGGTTTCTTGGTGCAGAAGTATTTTGATTTGTGGGGTTGTTTTAGTGATGGCTGGGGGACTACTTGCTGATTCCTTTCCTTCATCAGCTGCCCAGCAATGGCAGGGCGTGGCTTAGGAAATGACTGCAAAGCCCACTGCAAGCACACTGCAAATGCAGGTTTCGCATAAGACCCATATTTCATGAGCACTCACCTACTCGCCAAGCTCTTTTTCTATGTAAACTCATTTAATTCTCATGAAGGCCTCTAGGATGGGTACAGATACGATACAGATAAGAAAATCAAGGCCCAAAGAGGTCAAGTCACTTGCTCAGAGGGACAAAACCACGAAGCAGCAGAATCAGAATTTGCATTCAGGCAGACCAGTTTCTGGGCCTGTGCTCTTAGCTACCACACAAAACTGCTTGAGTGACGAAAAGCATGGCCCAGTTTCACATCTCCATCTGCCCCCGCTTAGTACCCCACAAGCTCCCCTCCCTCCCTGGCTCCCAGCCTGGCTGAGAAGCTACAGGAGAGCCCAGGGTTAAAGCCTGAGAGCCCGACTGCCGTTTCCCAGCTGTGTTATCATTTGGAGTAACTCAACCTCCCGGGGCCTCAGTTTCCCCACATATAAAATGGAGGCAGATGCCCATCTCCTAGGTTAGTTGTGAGGATTAATTAAATACATGCTGAGCTCTAGAAAGAGGCCCAGGCATGCAGCTCCTGATAAGAGTTAGCAATCGCCATGGCTGTTACTGTGATTATTACTGAGTTCCCAGCATGAGCAGGTCCCCACCAGCCTCTCTGACTGATCACAGTCTGGGTTCTGTCCCTGCCTCTTTGAGAGGAGGCAAAGGCCTCGGGTGTCAATAGATCTGAGTCTGACAGACTGACCCTGGGCCCTGGAGCTCTGCTGGGTCACCCGCAGCAGGAAGTAGGCAGGAGCCCCTCTGTTCCTAGGTAAAGCCACAGATCTGGAAGGCAGCACCAGCAGCCACAAGGAATTAAACCAGAGTCAGAGGGAAGGGTTCTGGGGCCCTGGCTCCATCCTCTGTCGGCAAGCAGTAATACCTCTCCGACCTCACGGTGCGGTGCACGGGGGCTCACGAGCTTCATCTCAGATGGAGGCAGGGCTTTGCAAACTGTCAAGTGCCGAGCGCACACACGCCCATACCCAAGCTCCCATGCCCACCCCGCCCGCCGGCACCCACCTGTGAGGATGGACAGCCTGCGCATGGCTGGGAAGGGGTGGTTGCCGGACGTGTCCAGGATGTCCAGCTGGTACATGTCACCGCGGATGTTGTAAACCTTCCGGTGGAAGTCCTCGATGGTGGGTGTGTACTGGTCCTCGAAGCGGCCATTGAGGAAGCGGGAGACAATGGAGCTCTTGCCCACCCGAGAGGCGCCCAGCACCACCATGCGGTACGAGTTCTTGGCAGGCACACTGAGTGCACAGTTCCCGCTGGACAAGGTCTTCATCATGGCTCGGGGCTGCAGCAGAGAGAGGGGGTCGAGTGTCAGGAAGCCGGGGGCCTGGCCCTGCAGCCTGTGCTGGAGGCTGTGGCCTCCCCTGTCAGCCTCTTACTTGGTTCTGTGATAGCTCAGTTGATAATCCACTTACAATGCGAGAGACCTGGGTTCGATTCCTGGGTTGGGAAGATCCTCTGGAGAAGGGAAAAACTACCCACTCCAATTTTCTGGCCTGGAGAATTGCACGGACTGTATAATCCATGGGGTTGCAAAGAGTCGGACACGACTGCACGACTTTCACTAACTTTTCTGTCTGTACAATGGGAAAGCTGGACTGAGGTCTCTCTAAGGGCCGTGGAGTTCTGCCTGAACACCCCTCTCTTGTTTCTTTCCCCCTTCATTTATCTACCCATTTTCACTCATTCACTCACCCCGGGTTCATTCACCCCTTGTTTATTCCCAGATGGGACTGTTGGAGCTGGACTCCTCGATTTACCCCTAACTCACTACTCCTCTGGGGAAAGGAGCTTAACATCCTTGGGCATCGCTTTTCTCATCTATAAAGTGGACTTGATTCACAGGGCTGTTGTAAAGGGCTCAGCACATGGCAAGGTCTCAAAGATGCTGACTCTGTTCTCTGCCTGGACCATCTGTCCTTTGCAGTTCTGGCTTCCTGGGAGCCTGTGACTCTGGGACATGGCATGGGGAAGGTTTTAGAGAGCATTTCTTAAGCAAGGGGGTGCCATGGCCATTTGGCCTTCCCAGAAAGAAGAGAAAGGCCAGGTCCAGACCACATCCTCCATGCCCAGGGACGGGGCTGCCCAGCAGTTTTTCAACCTCCAGATCCTGGGAGTTTGCTTGGACTATGAGATGCAGGTCAGAGAAATGACACAAGAATGACTCAGGTCCCTCATAGCTCCAAGGGTTTATGGTTCTGGGGTATACCCAAAACTTTCTACAGGAACCTCTTGACCTTGTGGGAGAGGCTGAAATGGATCCAAGCTCCAAAGCCCAATTAGAGATAAGTAACTTCCAGGGGCTCCATCAGGCCCACCCAAAGGCCATTCATAGCCCAGCCACCCTCCTTTTTCCTCTCTCAGCACCCACCAGAATTCCCCCTGACTTGGAACCCCTAGTGAGCTTGAGCTCTGCTGGGACCAGCCCTCAACTCATGCCAGCCCCTCCCCCAGAACCCCTCTTCCCTTTATCAGGGTCTGGCTCAGATGTCACCTCCTCTCTGAAGGCTCCTCTGCCTCCCACTCCACCAAGTGGGTGAAGTTGCTCAGCCATGTCCGACTCTTTGTGACTCCATGGACTGTAGCCCACCAGGCTCCTCCATCCATGGAATTCTCCAGGCAAGAATACTGGAGTGGGCTGCCATTGCACACAACCTGGTCAGTGTCATCGCCTTGCCCAATTGAGAGCCACCATGCAGTAAAGTGGTTTTTTAAAAAGACCTTCATAAAAGCTCTGATTGGCAGCATTTGTCAATTTCATGGCAAAATACTTCTACCATGGCCATTCCAAGCTCCCAAGACGATCTCAATGAATGAATTGCAAAGAGACGCACACAATAAGCCAGCTCAGCATACCGCTGACCCTGGAGCTGTGACGATAATCAGCAGTAACCAAGCCCTGCAGTGTGCCAAGCACTGTGCTAAGTATAGAACAATAATCACAGCTGACATTTATTTTGCAGTTAATATATGCAGAGCGCTCTAAGTTGAATGTGTACTAACCCACTTCATCCTTCAGGATCCCCAGAAGGTAGGTGGTTACCCCAATTTACAGATGAGGAAACTGAAGCACCACAAAGAAGTTTAGTACTTAGCTCATGGTTACATAGCCAGTAACCAGCCAAGGAGGGCTTCAATCTCAGGCAGTCTGCCCCGTGCCTTGGGGTTCCCCTCACCACCTCTCTATGAAGTATGCATTCCCTTCCCTGTTTCATAAATAAGGACCTGATGCTTAAAAGTCTACACGACTGGCCCTTTTAGTTAATAAGGGAGCCAGGATGGTGACTCCAAACGTACAACTCCTACATATCTCCACCCAGTTTGTGCCTGAAGCCAACTCTGAGCTTACACTGCAGGCTTTCAGTGCCATGGACACAGCAGGTGCTCAATAAATGACCTGTGCATGAAAGAAGCAAATGACTCTCCTTTCGGAGATCATTCAGAGCTTCCTTCTGGGGTATTCTCCCTCCACCTCCACCCTGTCTAGCTGGCCCAGGAGCTACACTGAGGTGGGTCGCCGTGAACTGAGCACACACCTGGCTTGGCAGCAAGGGAGAGGAAGCTGCAAGCCAACAGCACTGAACTCTTCAATCTCCTCCCATGCTGAGAGAGAGCCAGCCTGGGCCTTCAACGGAGGCCAGGATCGGGGGGAAGAGGCCCCCACATCAGGACAGCCTCCTCCCCAAGTCCCTCTGCCTGGAGCTTGACTCTGCTGCTGGTCATCTCTGTCTACAGAGATAGAGAAGGCTGGCAGCCCCCAGGGATAGTACGTCTCCATCACTGCCTGCCCCAGCCTCTAGCTCAGAGTTCTTAGTATTAGACATGTTAACATCAGCAACTGAACAGACATGAGGAAGTCAGAGAGAGGAGGCAGGGGATCAGAAAAGGGCAAAGGAGGAAAAAAATCTGTGGCTTTCATCTCCGAGAGAAGACTGCGAGTCTGCACATGGCTCCAGCCACGTGGGGCTGTGTGAAGTACCCAGACACCTGGCCGTCAGGTGACAGCACTTCCATGGGCTCCCCCCCACGTCCTTCTTCCCTTCTCCTCCCCTAGAGGAGGCTCTGTGGGTATGCTGTGGGCACAGCTTCTCTCCTCCTCCACTTCCTGTTCCCCTCTCTCCATCCTCAGCCAGGCTGACCCTACAGTGAGAAGCAGGCAGGGGTCAGAGTTCAAAGGGCCCTTTGAGAATGTAGATTTCCCCCCTGGAGGCCCAGAGAATGGTTAGTGGGAGCCCCCAGTAGCGCACGGGTACCCGAATGCAAGCTCTGTGACTCACCCCAGGGTCTTTTTATGGGCACCTGGGAGGCAGAAGGGCCTGAAGCAGAGGTGGTGGAGCCGTGCTGGGGGAATGGTCGCCACAGCCCAGCAGCTCTCCATTATGCTGGGTGCCTGTGTGCCTTATCCCTGTGAATTCACGGCAGTCCCATGAAGAGGGGCCCACCGTCAACCTGCTGGACCCCATGGGGAACGGGAGGTCAGTGAGGCTGAGTCACTTGCCCCAGTTTACACAGATGACTGGTCAGGCCAGGATTAGAATCAGGCTGTTGGCTCCAAAGTCTGGGCTTTTACCTCTATAAAAACCCACCCCCTGGCCAAAATCAGGCTTTTTCAAAACAGTGTCAGAAGCCTCAGCTGGCATCGGGTTGGGGGAATGAGCCTGGAGGTCTATTCTAATTCCCTCTGTTTCTTGCTGCAGATAGCTGGGGTCAAGCACCCTGCCCGGAACCCCCCAGACCTTGAGCAGCCAGCTCCCGCCCCATGCGTCTGTGGGTTCACCCCTTCTTCTCCCTCAAGCCCCTCTCCCAGGGCCTGCCAGGAAGATGGAAGGGTCAGAGGGGCAAGAGCAGAGGATGAGAGTCTGGCCACATCCTCCTCCTTGTGATACCCTGAGCCCTCCCTCCTTCCCTCCCTCCCACACACCCCAAGCCTCCACCATTAGGGCACATCCCAGACTCTGGACACACACACGTATTCCCTGGCCTCCATGCCCCCACTGAGGGGAGTCATGTGTGCTTTGCAAAGCCAATCTCACACTCTTGAGGTGGCAGGAAGGGGGCAGACCAGATCTGCCTCTCACCAGTCCAGCTGCCCTGGGCAAATGACTGGACCTGGTGGGGCTGGTCATCTACCAAATGGTAGAAACAAACCTACAGAGTGGCCCTGAGAGCTCAGCGAGAAGCCAAGAGGCCCACACAGCTCCAGCACACAGGAAGCAGGTTCCTTTCTCTGTGACACTTCCTCTTGGCAGTCAAGGGGCTGCCTGGAGCAGTCAGGTGCAGAGGGGCTGGAGTGCAGGCAGAGGTCTTGGGGGACCCCATCGTGTCCCTCTGATGCCAGAAGAAACCTGAATCATGGGCTCCTGATCTGGCTGCTCCTTCACAGCACAGCCTCCCACCTCCCATGAGGTCCAGGACTACACCCTTCGTCATCCTCCCAGGGCTGGGGGCACAGGGAGGACAGAACCCTGCAGAGATGCTTGGAGGCCCTCTGGCCAGCTGAGCACAGAAAACCCATCTTGGGAAGGGGATCGCCCAGGAAACTCACTCCTTGCACCAATTCCCCCCAAAGCTCAAAGAACTCTAAGCAAGGAAGGTGCTCCTTAAGCTCTCTCAGAGGAGGTCCTCACCAAGGCCACCACCAGCTGGCCCCACCCCAGCCCCACCCTTAGCCAGGTTTGCAGGCTGAAGCCAGTTTAGGAAGGAGGAGGGGAGTGTTTGGGGAAATGAAGTGCCTCTTCCTCTCTAAGCCTCAGTTCCCTTATATTCAAACAGGCTGTTACTCCAGATCTCTTTAAACACAAACTCAGTTAAGTCTTTCTTTCCTGGGATAAGCATCCAGCCTGACACACAGTAGGCGCTCAACTAATTTCATTTTCTCTAGGTAAGTGAAGTTGCCCTGTGATCCTGGCACATAACAGGCTCAGTTTGACTTTTCCACTTCCTGTAAGGCTTCACCTAACCCTACCCCCCAAAGCTTCAAACCTTTCTCCCCGGCTTCCCCGCCTCCCCAGTTCTGTTGGGGTGTCTCCCTCCTACCTGGGAATGGCGGGCCGGGCCTCTGGCGCGGCTCAGAGGGATGCCTGGAAGGGCCTGGAGGTGCGGGGAGCAGCCTTCCTCTCCGGCAGCCGAGGCTTCCAGGGGCTGCGGCGGCTCCCGGGTCACTGCGCCGGGATCCTCCTCTGCGCGTCTCGGGGCGCCGGGCTGGGCGCGGCCGGGCGAGGGGACACGGGGAGCCGGTGCCCCATGAGTGGGTTCCGAGGGCTCGGCGGGGCCCGGGCGCTGGGCGGGCTCCGGCTTGCCGCCGCCGGCCCTGCCCTGCCCGGACCCGGGGGACTCCTGCTGAGCCAGGTGCCCGGAGGCGTGGGGACGTCTGATCCCGGGGTCCCCGCTTGGGGCTCCGGGGTTGGGGGGCGAGGGCAGAAGGGGTGTCTCCTGGTCCTTAGAGACTCTTGGAGAGTCCCTTGGAAGTGATTGCGGGTGCGTGCGTATGTGCGTGTCCGGGGTGGGCGAACCTATCCTCCCGACTGCCTATGCCACCTACTCCGCCAGCTCCAAAGGGGATCGCTCGGGTGGAGGATGCGTGCCCGGCTCGGCCTCGACCTCAGCTCTGCCGCTCCCCCGGCGCCGAGGGTATGCTCTTTTTCCCTGCGAGGCGCAGCCAGCGGCTGAAAGAGGAGCAGGGCACTCTGCTGCGCGAGCGTGTGGGAGGGGGCCTTGAACGCCGCCCTAAGATTTCGCAGCTCTGAGTTAGCCTTAAACAGGCTCCTCCTCCCACTTCTCCCTCTCGGTCCCCCAGAGGAGGCGAACTTTCTGCGGGGCTCTGGCTCCTCCCTCTTTCCTGCTCCTGGAGGCGGACGCCCCTCTTCCTCCTGCCGGGCGAGGTCAACAGTTCCTCCGAAAAGTGATCAGAGCCCAAGCTCCAGATGGCGGTTCCAGCGGCAGAAGCCCAGCTTAGGCCTGGACGCCTTTCGCCGCCTCTACGAGCGGTTCTCCGTGGACCCGTCGAGCGGCTCCCGCTCACCCTCTCCGCATCAAGCGAGCAGCCAGTCCCGCTGCTCGGCGCCCGCCTCTGCCTCAGCGAGCGCGCCCACCCGCCTTCCCCCGACGCCCCGCCCCGGGTGCTGCGCTCGACCAATGGCGGCGAGCCCCGCGGCTTGGTCCCGCCCCTCGGCCCCGCCCGCGGCCGCCCGGGCGCCGCAGTCTGGCGCTCCGCGTGCACGGGCGCGTGGGGCTGGGGAGCTCAGGGTGGGGGCGGCAGGGGGTTCGGGGTGCGCGCGGTGAGCAGAAGGCGGAACGGGCCTGGGAGGCTGACGTCTGCGCACGCACTCACACGCACATCGCCCCAGCCGCAGGTGACCCGCCAGGATCCCGAGGCGGGTTGGCCGGGGACCCCAGCCGCTCGCTCCCGGTCAGATGGCAACCCGCGCGCCACGGCTCCCGCGCCCTCCTCCTCCGCCGAAAACCCCAGGGGCCCTCCCGGGCGCCCTGCCTGCCCGCCCCGAACCAACGCCTTCCTCCCTAGGTCTCCGGGCCCGCGGGACCCCGCAGGATGACACATGGGCCGTGCACGTGCCATCAGGAGGGGCCGCGGAGTCACCTTGACCTAAGCGCGCCTGAATGGAGATCCGCGCGACACGCAGGTCTTGGGCAGCACCTCTCTTTCTTCGCTTCTCCCCACCTTGAACCAGTGCAGATATCAATCTTTATTACTTAGAATTGTCTCTGGCTCCACGACCCACTCCTCTCCTCCTTGCCCCAAACACGTTTTCTGGAGAATTGTTATATTACTGCCTTAAATGGGAAACCAGTATCACTTGCCATAAATAGAAGATAAGAACAAAAATAAACACAAGGGAAACAAACCAAGGTTATTAAATTCTAGCAGGAAACTAGCCTTCCAAGGCTTGAGATGTGCCCTCTGTGTAAAAGGGAGGTGGGCCAGCTTGGGAGAGGTGTTAAAGACCTTCTTGCCTGGAGAATCCCAGGGACAGGGGATGCTGGTGGGCTGCCATCTATGGGGTCACACAGAGTCGGACACGACTGAAGAGACTTAGCAGCAGCCCCCAACAGTGATGTTCTCCTCCAGGGTTATCAAGAGATGGAAAAAATGTTCTGTATGATGCAAGGAGATCCAACCAGTCCATTCTGAAGGAGACCAGCCCTGGGATTTCTTTGGAGGGAATGATGCTGAAACTGAAACTCCAGTACTTTGGCCACCTCATGCGAAGAGCTGACTCATTGGAAAAGACTGATGCTGGGAGGGATTGGGGGCAGGAGGAGAAGGGGACGACAGAGGATGAGATGGCTGGATGGCATCACTGACTTGATGGACGTGAATCTGAGTGAACTCCGGGAGTTGGTGATGGACAGGGAGGCCTGGTGTGCTGCGATTCATGGGGTTGCAAAGAGTCGGACACGACTGAGCGACTGAACTGACTGACTGATGATGAGGTATAGGGACAATGAAGGGATGCAGTTCTGTGTCTGTCCAACCATCATTTGTATCCTCCAGGGAGCTATAGCCTTGCTTCCAGAACACTGGACCTGGGGGATGTCTGCCAATCTGCTCTCAGACCTCATGAGAGGCAGAGGGGTCTGGGGGGAACCAAGCTGAGGCTCCAGCCCCTTTGGGTGAGACATTAGTGTTCAGTCTGCCTCTATGTCCGCTCAAATATTTGAGCCCAATTGGGCCAGTTGTGGAAATTATCTGGGCTTGGTTATGTCATCTATAAGATGGGTATGCTATGCTAGGTCCACAGAGTGACAAATGTACAAAGATGATCTTGGCCTTTGACTGTGAATAGTGGCTTGCTCTTCTTGTCTCTGTGTGATCTTGGGATTCTTCAGGGAAGTTAACCAGAGAAGACGGGGTAGATGGAGGTGGAGGGACTAGATGGAGGACTCAGCACTTACACTCCTTGACTGTGATCAGTCCCCTATCCAGAGGATATGGAATATCTAGACCTCAGAAAGGCTTTGGGGACATACTCAAGACCACCCAGCTGGCAAGTGGCAGAATCCCAGCCCAGTGCTCTTTCCTCACCTAGACTTTGCTTCTAGGAACTGGCTTAGCCCAGGAGGGTTTGTGCTCAGCTTGATGCACAGAGGCCGTGAGGCTTGAGCTGGCTGTGAACTTCACAGCAGGAGGTGGGCAGGGTGGTACGTTTCACCTGGATAGCTCGGGTCAGGAGGACTTAGGCCATGGGGCTGTTTCCTTCACCCCCATCCTGGAAACATGGCAGGCGGCCAGCTTTCACCTGGCCCAGGAACCCATTACCTGCTGCTTCAGCCCAGTTCTCTACCATGAGTGGGTCATGCTCCACTGACCATGTCCCCATCTTGAGGGGAGCTGTATATGGAGCTGTGGGGCCCCAGGAGACCCACCTGCCCCTGCCGCCCCACCCCCCCAACCAGTGCAGAGTGGCTCAGTCAATAAACAGGTGCACTTGAGGAATGGATGCCCAAGGAAGTTTCACGTGGCAACAGGACACCTGCGTGTGCTCACTTTCCTAGGCTTCCTTGCCCCGCCAAGCCCCGTTTGCACTACCGTCTCACATGGACCACCTATCATAGCCATCTCTTTCCTTACTGGGTTCTCATCACCCTCCCTCTCTCATAACCCATGACCACTTTCATCTTTTTCTAAAAATGCCATCCCTTGCTCAAGAATTTTCAATGGCTCCCCACTTCTTGAGATATAAAATCAAAACCCCTTAGCCCAGTACATAAGGTCTCCAACCAGGATCTGATTCCCACCGTGCCTCACCATTAGCCTGAATTTCAGCCAATCAAACCACTTCTGGGTCCCTAAAGAAGCTTGGATTCCCTCCTCCAATCCTTTGTGATGCTGATCCTTCTACCTTTTTCTCTATCTACCTTTTTTTTTTTTTCTGTCTACTCTTTGAACTTCTACACATCCTTCAAACCACAGTGTCCACACCTCTTCTGACAAAGCCTCCTTGCCTTTCTCATGGTGTGAATCTCATCCTGCTCTGGGCTCCTGTGGCAACAAAACCTGGCTCTTGCACCCTGGGTAACTGGCCAGTCCTTTAACCCTCAGTTCCTTCATCTGTAAAGTGGGTGTTACACTTGAAGCTACCTCATGGATTATTGGGGGGATCATGTAATGTACCATAAAGGGTCTCCACCACGGGCCTTGCATACAGGGGTCCCCGCCGCCGTTACTTCCTCTCTGGCCTGTGACACATCCTGCCTCACGTTTGGACACATGCCTCATCTCCCCTACTTGCATGTGAGCTCCTTGGAGAGGGGACGGAGCCTGATTCATCCTTGTGTTCCCACATCATTAAGGCCAGCATCTTGCACACTGTGAGTTTTTAATAAATGCTTATTGAATTGTGCTCAGCTGAATAGCCTCAGAGCAGAAGAAATGCACAAGTTCTCCTTGGAGACAAGAGGAAGGGGAGGGCAGACATGGGGAGGCAGATTAGTTTGGTCCTAACAGCTACCACTTAAAGGAGGGGAAATGGAGGCTCAGGGAGACTGTTCAAAGCCAGGCAGCCAATAAGGGGCTGAGTTGGGATCTCAGAGACATTTCTTCAAAGGGAAATCAGACATTTACCCAATCAATGTGCTGTCACATCCTTGGACACTTTTCTAGAACAGTGTTTTCTATCCTTGAATCACCCGGGGTGGCAATGGTTGGGGAGGGGTAGCTTTAAAATGATAACAAAGCACAAGCTCCCACTTGGAGATGCTGATTTAATTGCTCTGGGGTTGGGCCTGAAATCCACACTGTTTAAAGCTCCCCCAGGTGATTCTAATGTGCAGCCAGAGTTGCTAGAGCAGTGGTTGGACTAGCAGAATCACAGCATCTAGGACTTGGGACAAATACAGGCCCCACCCCTGATCCACCAAATCTGAAGTTCTAGGGCTGATTTTAACCAGCCCTCCTAGTAATTCCCATGCCAAAATTTGAGAACCAGTGACCAGAAGATTAGAATTGGCAAAACCTTATATGTCTTGTGGCTCAGACTTCTTATCTTGCAAACAAAGAGATAGTTTGTGGCTTGACCAAACTCAATGCATGTTAATGACAGGCAACCCAGAGCCAGGTTCTGACTCCTCTTTCCTGCTTGAATGTACCATCCAGGGCCATGCAGCCCCTAAGTGGTTTTCCAGCCTTGGCAGGCCTTGGCATCTAAATCAGCTTTGAGCCCTGAGCAGAGGACAGTGGGTTACCAGTGTACAAGCCCAGCTGGATCAAAGGCACAGGGTCAGGTGCCAGTAAGTGCAGAGAACAGCAAGTAATAGTAAACTGGCGTCATACCTGGCATTTCAGGATCCTGCCCGCAGCTCTGGAGGTGGAGGAATGAGGACATGGGGTGTCCCCAGGTCAGAGGTCGGCAGGAGCACAGTTGGACCAGTCACGTCCCATGCCCTACTCCTCTTATGAACACTTCTGCCTCCTGCTAAGTGGAGAGATGCTACTTGTCACATAGTGTGTGTGTGTGCCAAGTCACTTCAGGTGTATCTGACTCTGTGACCCACCCCATGAACCGTAGCCCGTCAGGTTCCTCTGTCTGTGGGATTCTCCAGGCAAGAATACTGGAATGGGTTGCCACGTCCTCCTCCAGGGGATCTTCCCGACCCCAGGGTTGAACCTGCATCTCCTGTGGCTCCTGCATTGCAAGTGGATTCTTTACCACTGAGGCAACGGGGGAACCCTGTCACATAGCAGGTATCCAGTAAAAGTTCAATAAATGAATGACTGAATGAATAGTTTTCTATACAACAAGAATATTGGGTCAGATCCCCTCTGAAGCTCCATCTGAGTCCACATTTCTAAGCTGAATAAATCCCACTATAAGGTGATTCAGGTGCCTTCTAGCACGTATAGTTTTCATGAGATTTAGAAAAAGGCACATGTTCTAGGCAGAGGCAGCCCCTCTCTGAGGCTCACAGCTTTGGGAGGGAAAAACACAAGCTGAATTTCCTTAGCTGAGTGCACTTGAGCAGTGAGCAACCTCAGCAACCATAGAGGGCAGCCCCTTGTGAAAGTATTTTGGGGAGCAGTGATGACCAGGAGGGTGTGATCATTATACCAGGTCAGGCCAGGCTGAGGCTGTGGCCAGAAAAGAAAAAGCTAGAATGAACCAGAGACATTAATCACAACAAGGATCGTTTATACAGCCCCCACTTCTCGCAGGCACTGGGTTAATCCAGTTATCAAAAGAACCCATTTTAACTAGGCCACATCACTATGTGGGGATGGCTAGTATCCTCATTTGTAAGTGAGGAAATTGAGGCTTAAAGACATGTGGGTGAGGAAGACCTTGCACTGGCACTAAGCCCGTTTAGTGCCAGTGTGTGCCTGCGGGTGCGGTCTGCTCTCAGTTACAGCAGTAGCAAAAACCACAGCTGATCGTGTGTAAGTTATGACCATGGCTTTGCTCTCCACATATGCTCCCAGTGAGGTAAGCAGGGAAGGCTTTTTGTTTCTGTTTTAGAGGTGACAGAACCGAAGCTTAGAGATGTCAAATGACTTGCCCAAAGTCACTTGAAAAGAGGCAGAGCCTGGATTGTAGGCCTTTGAACAATTAGTCCTTTGATCTTTCTATGGTACCTTTATTTCTTTCTTAATGCTTGGCCTGAACATGCTATTACAAGCTTTCTCATCTGGGCACCTATCTGCCCATCATCATATCATCATCACATTATCTGCTTATCTCTATCACCTCTTCCATCATCATCATCATCTCCCTCTCCTCCATCATCATCTCCATCATCTCCTCCTCCATCATTGTCTCCTCCATCATCATCTCTGCCATCGTATCTATCATCATCATCATTGTCTGCTTATCTCCATCATCCCCTCCCTCATCATCTCTGTTATCATACCTATTACCATTATCATCACATCATCTCCCAAGCTCATGGAACTTCTGCTCCTCTCCAGATATTTACTGAGCCCCTTAGCCTTGACTTGGTGTGGTCCAGGTGGAAGCAGAAGGGCAACCCAACTTCTTTTAGCCTTGTCCTTTGGATAGGACTCCACTGATGTCTTCCCCATCCTCTATCACATCTGATCCTCCCTGGGAAACAGAACAAAACATGACACAGAAGAGAAGTTGAGACAGAAGAGGTTCAATGGTAATGGAAGAACAATAGGCCTTCCAGCTTAATATTTATCAGTTGCTTCTCTTAGGTGAGTCTCAAGTTGGGAGTGGGCAGGCCTAACAAAGCATGCTGCACAATTAACTGCTTTAACTTTTTCAACAACCCTTAATTTTCTGAACAAGGAAGACTGAGGCTCAGAGATGTGAAGCCCCTTTAACCAGAGGGTGCCAAAGCCTTTGGGAGTTAGCATGGCTCTCTGGATCCTGACAGTCAACTGGGATGCTGGTCTAGCACCTCTCGTCTACAGAGAAGAGCCTTTAAACCCTCAAGAGAGATTATGGAAGGCCAAACTCACAAAAACTCAGCCACACACTGCGCGACCAGGTTTCACCTCTGATTCTAGCAGTACTCCCTGTAATGGGGCAGAGAGGTGCTTGAGTTCTCACTTTTTCCACTGGCACCCACTCCCCCCTCCCCATCACTGTCCACCTCTTCATTCAACTCTTGAGCCAGGTGTGGTAGAAAGGAAACAAGCTTGGCCACCAAATGATCTTGGATTTAAATCCTGGCTCTGCCTCTCGCCATATCTCAACCTTGGGTGAGCTAGTTCTCTGTTTGATGGCATCTGCCTCAGCTTCCTCATCTGTCAAATGGGCTGTTATGAGGAGCCACTCATGCCATCATTCAGTCATTCAACAGACACTTAGAGAACACTGGCTAGTAGCCTGGAGAGAGCCTGCGATTTGTGGAATGCCCTGGGGTTGACCAGAGAGAGTTTCAAGCAGAGGAAATAGGACATGCAAAGGAAGAGAAAGAGTCACCCAGTGGAAGAACAGAAATACACACAGTTTGGCAGGAAAGCCAGGAAAGGGAAAATAGTACAAGATGAGGCTCAGGAGAAAAGGAGGGGCCGGACGTGCTGAGCAGCATTTGGCAAACAGTAGGCACTCAATCAATGTGAGTTGCCTTTCCCTGAGCCCGGAGCTGAACCCCAAGCCCCAGGTGCAGACTGATGCTCGTGGAGAGTGGGGAGTCTATTTCCTCTCCTGGTTGGTACCCAGCACTTCTCCTAATGCCACATAATACAGTGGGCTCATTACCTCTTAGTGCTGAGCTGGGAAGCAGGGGGTAAAGGTTTGCCAACTACCTCGGATCTGCCAGAAATAGAATCCAATGTTCCGGGATGCTAATGACCTTGGCCTTGGTGTATTTCTCTTTCCTTTAGTGGTCTCCTGCTGATGGGGCTGTTTGAAGAAGAGGAAAGCAGGATAGTGGAAGCCAAGCCAAGCCAGCCGTACAGAACCCCAGCTTCAGCCCCATGCAGATGAACCATGAGCCTCACTCTGCACACCAAATGTGCCTCTGTAAAGTTGTGCATAAGCCAAATTTGTTGTACTTCACATCTTACATTCCATCTGGGTTCCATGATCCCTATCAACTTCTTGCAGAAATTTGCCTGTAAGTATGGCCACTCACCAGAGAAGGCGATGGCACTCCACTCCAGTACTCTTGCCTGGAAAATCCCATGGATGGAGGAGCCAGGTAGGCTGCAGTCCGTGGGGTCGCTAAGAGTCAGACACAACTGAGCGACTTCACTTTCACTTTTCACTTTCATGCATTGGAGAAGGAAATGGCAACCCACTCCAGTGTTCTTGCCTGGAGAATCCCAGGGACAGGGGAGCCTGTTGGGCTGCTGTCTATGGGGTCGCACAGAGTCAGACACGACTGAAGTGACTTAACCTTACTTTACCTTACCTTATGGCCACTCACAGTTCTTCCTGGGGAGAAGTGGAGTCTATTTCCTCCCTATTGTCTGGGGGACTTGCTTTGACCAAGACAATATGGCAGAAGTGACACCATGCCACTTCTGGGCCTGGAAGCTTCTGCTTTCACTGTCTCAGAATCCAGCCACCACGTAGTAAGGAAATCCAGGCTGCCCTGGGGGAAGAAGAAACCAGGGGGTGAGAAAAGTCATGTGGAGGATGAAAGGCTATGCGACACCCCCTTCTAGGTCCTTCAGGCCACAAGCTGAACGCAGCTGCCTGCATGTCCCGTCCATTCCCTGTCTTGTTGGCACCGGGTACTTCTCTTGTCTGGTCCACATCAGCTGTGTCCAGCCTACCAGAGGAGCAAGAAGAATCACAAAACCACTGTTATTTTAAGCCCCAACTTTTGGGATAGTCTGTTACATAACAAAAGACAACAGAAATAGATCCATTTGCTTTTTGTCTTCTCTCAAACCTCAATTTTGACCACAGTGTCTGCAAAGATATACAGCCCCATCAAATAGCAGAAAGAAAACTGATTTATTCTGGGCCAACCATGAATATCCAGTGAATCCTTATTTTCCCCACCAGGTCACTTTGTTTAGTATCAAAGATGCCTCAGAAGAGCGCCTGTGGGTCTCTTCCGCCTCTCCGTTCCTTCTCCCGACTCACTCCGCCTCAAATTCTGGGATCTTTTTACGCCCACCCTCCCCTGGGATCCTGCCCCAATTTTGGAGAAAACATACAAGGCCTATGAGTTGCCGACTGTTTTCTAGAATATTCTTAACATTGTGTTCTAAGCAAAGGTGTTACGTCTTACAGATTTTTCAGAGGCTACAAGGTAGGTGAACCCGCCTCTTGCTAATATACCCATCCCCTCTTATGACATCATGAATGTGCAGGTGTGCTTACAGAGACCTTCTCCCTGCTCTCTTATTCTTCTCTCACAGGAAGAATGAGGGACAGCCCGGCAACATGTTTGTCACTATGCCCTTCCCCCAGGAACTGCACGCTCCTGGAATGTGACCACTTTTCAGAGATGCCGCCGATCGGAGTTGAGAGCTGGAGCTCAGAGATGGGTAGGCTGCTAGTCCCCAGGACAAGCTTCATTGTTTCCCTGCCCAGCTCAGACTCGCTTCCCAGCCTGGGGGTCCCTGCCTGCTATGATGTTTTATTGGACTCATCAATGAGTGAATGAACTTCATGAGAGAATGGTGGGATGGTTGAGTAAATGAATGAAAAGGTAAACGAATGAGTGGAGATCCAGTGACTGCTACTATATCCAGTTTAGCCACCAGGCCAACAGATCCTGTCCCATTCCATAGCTTAGATCCAGACACATGATGGCTGCAACCTCTGCCTCTTTGAGGGGCCACGGGACCATCTCACGCTGTGCAGAAAAGCAAGTCTCCTAGACACTTTCTCCTCTTCCCACCCAAGGCTGTATCATTAAGATTAGGATTATTAAACTGTAAGCCACCAAAAATCCAAAATAAAAGTGGGTTACAGCAGAGAGTTTATTTCCTACTCAGGTAAATAAATTCTGGAGGTGAAGGAGCTGATCCACAGAGCCAGAGAGGTCTAGGCTTCTTCCAGCTTTCTGCTGTAATGCGCTTGAATCATCTGGAAACCAACCACTACCCACCACCCACCCCACACCCCCTGATCCATGGGAAAATTTGTCTTCCACAAAACCAGTCCCTGGTGCCAAATAGGTTGGGGACCGCAGCTTTAAGCCATCCCCACCTCTGCCTGAATGCTTGCCCGAACAGGGAATGAGAATCTCCTAGTGGGCTGCACCAAGGTTTCTTTTGTCTATACCCTTTGGGCGAGCACAGCTGGGCCCACTCAGACTTGGCAGGAGCGCCACAAGGGAGATTGCCAGGGTATACAGTCACCAGCTCTTCTTACAGATGAAACTAAGGTCCAGAATGGCGGGGGTGAGGGGGTGTCCAAGGTCACACAGTGAGCTGAGGACTGAGCAGAAACTAGAATCAAGCCTGATTCGTAGCCCAGTGTCTCCCTGCCTTGGCCCCGCCTCAGGTCTTGCTCCTCCTGGCAGATTTAAAAATGCTGTCTCCACAGTGCTCCCATGCAACATGCATGGACCTCCGTGAAAGCTGTAGTGTCCCATGAGGTGATTCAAGTGCATTACATTTATCCTGCACTTGATTTCTATTATTATTACATCAGCTGCACCTCAGATCATCAGGCATTAGATCCCAGAGGTTGGGGACCTCTGCCTTAGAGAGAAACTAAAAGCCCACTGGTAGGGCTCCTCTAGTGGCTCAGTGGTAAAGAATCCACCTGCCAATGCAGGAGACACAGGTTCCATCCCTGATCTGGGAAGATCCCACCTACCACGGAACAACTAAGCCCATGTACCACAACCGTTGAGCCTGTGCTCTAGAACCTGGGAGTCGCAACTACTGAGCCCATGTGATTCAACTACTGAAGCCCGAGCACCTTAGAGCCTGTGCTCCGCAAGAGAAGCCACCACAATGAGAAGCCTGTGCACTGCAACTAGAGATGAGCCTCTGCTCGCTGCAACGAAGACCCAGCACAGCCAAAAATAAATAAATAAAATTATTTTTTAAATAAAAAAATAAAAGCCCAATGGTGACTTGGAGTGATGGCCGCTGAGGCCTCTTGCAATAGACTCCAGGAAACTAGGAGCAGTTCAAAGGCAACAGCAGGTCAGATGCAGAAGACATCTGGTTTGGAAGCTGTGCTGTTGAGAAGTTCAGTGTAAAGAGGCCTATGTGGTGAGGCTGGGTTGTGTGGAGAGGTTTCTGCAAGAGGCAGGATTGAATGGGTGAAGGCATCCCAGTCCCTTCCAGCAGTCTAGCTGTCAGACAACCTGATGCTGGCCAAGTCACTGAGACTCCCTAAGCCTCAGTTTCCCCATCTGTAAAAGGGGGATGCTGAGAGAATCCAGGAGAGCGCACCACGGCTGGCACAGTGCTCAGCACACAGCAGGCCCTCAATATCAGCGTGCTTTGGTCCTGTTGTGTCTGCAGAAGGAGACACACCCTCCTCCCTGCTCGTGACTGTGGAATCCTGGATCTCACCACCCAAGCCCAGGAAAGCCACCTGCCCGCTGTCATCCTGAAACCAGTCCCAGACCTGCTTTCTCTCCCCATCTTGCCTGACAAGCCCTCAGAGTCACTCCTGGTTTTTTAAAATTTTTTCTTCCTCATTGTCCCCTGGGGGCCTTTAATTTCTTCCTCTGTATCATAAACACAAAACAAGTGTTTAAACGTCTGCCTCGAAGGCGATCTGGGAAGCACAGCCACTGTTACATAAAGACCAGATGAAGCCCACGCTCGCCAGAAAGGCCATCTGCACGCTCGCTCTGCCACCCATCCCTCCCTCCTCCTCCACTTGGGAACCACTGTTAGTTCATAATTAAGGACTCTAACGAGGAGCTGGAGGGAGCAGCCGTGATGGGGAGCCTAATGTAGGTTAATCGCCCAGTTGCCCTGGCCTTGGGTGGCCACTGCTGCAAATCAGAACTCACCCTCCCTCCAGGCACACTTCCCAAGTCCCTGGTCCTCCCACCTGGGGTCCTGGCAGTGGAGGAGGAGCCCTGCTCTGGCAGAAAAGCCGGAGTAGAGGGAGACAATAGAGCTTAATGATTACTCTCTCAGATGCTGGGGACAAATAGCCCAGGTGTGGCTCTCAGCACCCCTTCTCCTGACTTGTGTAACTGTCAGTATGTCACTGGGCCTCTCTGAACCTCAGTTTCCCCATCTGCAAAATGGGAATAATACTGATAGCTACTTTATAGTTCTGTTGTTGTGATTCATTGAGATGGTACCTGCAAAGTGGTTAGCTTAGGGTCTGCTTTTAAAAAAATGTGTGTGTGTCAAGGGGGAGGAGTTTATCATCATTAGGGAGTGAGTGGCCCATCATGAGTGGCCAGCTGGGCTGGGGAGAGGCCTGACACTGGCTAGCCTCAGGCTTCATGGCCACACATCCCAGGAGGGTGGGACATAGGGAGGGAAACATTGTTAGGTTTTGGTGTGCACAGTGAAAAATCAAACTTTGGCCAATATCAACTTTGCATGGCTAATCTTAACATGACTGGCTACTGAGTTTCCATGTTACTATTAAGCCATTTGTTGTTCAGTTGCTCAGTCATGTCCCACTCTGTGATTCCATGGACTGCAGCACACTAGGCTTCCCTGTCCTTTACTATTCTCGGAGTTTGCTCAACCTCATGTCCATTGAGTCGATGATGCCATCCAGCCATCTCATCCTCTGTCGCCCCCTTTTCCTCATGTCCTCAATCTTTCCAGCATCAGGGTCTTTTCCAGTGAGTTGGCTCTTCATATCAGGTGGCCAAAGTATTAAACCATTGTGCTGTGTTTAATTGCTCCATCATGTCCAACTCTTTGTGACCCCCATGGACTGTAGCCTGCCAGGGTCCTCTGTCCATGGGGGTTCTCCAGGCAAGAATACTGGAGTGTGTGTTGCCATTTCCTTCTCCATGGGATTTTCCCAACCCAGGAATCAAATCCAGGTCTCCCGCACTGCAAAGACCACATTCTTTACTGTCCGAGCCACCAGGGAAGATTTTACTGTCTGAGCCACCCGATTAAACCATTAGCTGGATAAAAACAATTTTTTAAACAAAATGGTCATTAAATTGGCAGTGTTAAAAATTGGTAGGATGGCCTGGAAAAGTACTTGCCATGCCTCTAAGGGCAGATAATGAGAGATCTTCGTCTCTTTAAACTGCACTAGGAACATGGAGTCAAGCAGGTTTGGCTTCTCCTGGTTCAGTCACTAACTAACCTGGTGACCTCTGGGCTGCCTACTACCTGCCCTCTCTACCTCTCAGGATTACAATGAGACCAATGAGGAAAATATAGATGTGAGCAGGTTCTGGAAAAATACAGAATGACCTGCAAATACTAACTAGGTATTACTGACAGTTTACCATTACTCAGTCTATATTAACATAATGGAACAGTCCAGAATACTGGGGTGGGTAGCCGTTCCCTTCTCTAGGGGATCTTCCCAACCCAGGGATCGAACCCAGGTCTCCTATATCATGGGGCAGATTCTTTACCAACTGAGCCACCAGGGAAGCCCAACATCATGCTAGCTGGGATTTATGAAAAACACAGCACACCTGTATTTGCAAGCACACAGCGTGTGTGCACACATACAATGTAGTGGGGTCTGCCAATGTTGGGGGCAGTGAGTTCTGTCTGGGATTACTAGGTGGTGTGACTGGGATCACTTGCGGTGGTGAATCTAGTGGTGAGCCTAGAAGAACTCCTGGGGGACAGAACTGGACCGGCAACCCCTGGAGCAGGCGGTGCTCACTCCAGGTGAGCTGGACACGTCCTTTTCCCCACCCCCACCCCCATTCAGCTAAAGATGGAAGAGGCTACTCTTTCCTGGCTGGCCTCTGTCCCCCAGCCACCACCCACCCCGTGCCCTGGTCTTCCAAAGAGACAGGTATGTGCACCCAGATCAAGTCCTGGAGAACGACCAAGGCCAGCGCTGGCCCCAGGCTGCAGGTGTCTGTTGCTGCTGAATAAATCATGGTCGGGCCCAGTCAAGTATCTTGCCCCAGAGACACGCTCTCTGCCTCCCAGATGCTGTCACCCACCAGAAAGCCAGGTGGCACTTATGTGACCCTTCCTCAACAGATGGAGAACAGTGGCAAGCCTCCCACCTGCTCAGGCTTACGTTTCCCAGGCTGGAACCAGCCTCTGTAGTGATCTGCTCAAAGCCCCACAGATGGCCACTCTGCCCATGCAGCTCTCGGCTCAGAATCCCTCCCAAGGATCCCCACCCCCCACATCCTCACCAGCCCCGTCTCCTGCTACTCCACTAAATGAGCTCCTGCTAGAGTCACCCTGCAATTCATTCAGTCCCTTAAAATGCTCTGCGCATGTCCACATCTGTGGCTTTGCCACCACTCTCCAGATGGTCTTCTTTTCTATCTCTAAAGCCCACCCTGGTCACAGGGCATTCTGAGGACCATCCCCATGGGACTGGGTTTGGTCAGCTGAACCCCATGTGCCATCAGTCACTCTGAGTTTAAGCCTGTCCGGGGCGATGTCCACAGCCCCAGGGCTTCACACAATGCCAGCACACAGGCCCCTCTGAAGGCCCCCATGCTCCGCATATGCCTTCATCACAGCATTCTGCCCGCTCCATCCTAACTCCTGTTTACCTGCCTTGTCCTTCCCTGGACCCGGAGTTCCAGAAGAACAGAGACATGTCCCCATTGCCTGTCAGTGTCTGTTTCTGTCTTCTTTGTATTTTCTGGCTGTGGAATAGAGTAAACCCTTCATCCTGAATGAATGAAAGGAAGCAAGAATGAATAGATGTATTATTTGTCTGGATGAAAGCCAGATCTCTTCAGACTCCTCCAGTTCATCGAATCTCTATTTAAGAAACCCTGAAGCCAGCACAACTTCCTATTATTATCTCTTATTCCATCCTTTATATCAGTATCCTTCTCTAAAATGGCTTGGAAGTAGTTTTAACTCAATTCCAGAAAAGATAAATAGCTTATGCCTCACATGGACGAGCAAATAAGTCTTAGATTATCTATTTTTGCCCTGGCTTCTTACGTTGACACAGCAATCGAGCTGACGTGGCATTGCACTGATCCAGGATTTTTTTTAATAAGATGACCTTTAGAATACTACACATTTTCATGCAGAGAAATTAAACTCTGTAACTTACTCTGGACACCACGTGATTTTGACTATATTTTGGCCAAAAGTAACCCAAACTCCAGGGAATAGATAAGGAAGATGGAGGAATACTTACTCATCCCAGTGGCGTGCTGCTGGCGAGTGGGGCATGATTCATTTTCTTGAAAGGGAGGGAAGGAGGACGGGAGACAAAGAGAAGGGGGCAGAGGGACAGAAACCCAGACAGAGACAGAGGAGAGAAGGTTGGGCGAGGTATTGTCTGGACCGCTGGTGGGACGTCCCATCGGGGGGACTCTGGGCTGCTCTGGCCCCAGCTGGCTGTGGCAGCAGGAGCAAGGGCTGCGTGCTTTCTCACTTCTGTCGCACGCATTGCATTGCCACCTTCTGGAGAGCTCAATGCTCATCACCTCACGTAACCATCCACCCTCAGGCTGTGGAAGAGCCGATGTGCCATCTTGAGCCTCAGCAGCATTTCTCCCTGTGCTGGTCCAGCGACAGGCAGACAGGTGGCCCATTCTACCCTCAGTGGCACTCGTGCTTAGCAGGTGTGTGCAGGGGAAAGCAAGCCTGTGGGCTTTGGAGCCAAACCTGAGCTCTGCCTCTGGATGGCTCTGAGACATCGAGTCATGACCTTGTTCTTTCCGGGCATTTGCCTCCTAGGCTGGGAAATGGGGGCATAGCGGGGTTCCCCCTCGGGGAGATGATAGGAGCCCTGCAATGGTTAGGAGTGCAGGCTTCCAGGAAGGCAGCACTGGGCTCAAGTTCTTACACTGCCACTTTCAAGACAAGTGCATGGACCTCAGTTTCCCCATCTGGAAAATGGAGATGAAAATGATACCTCTCATGGGATCATTACGAAGATTAGATGAAACCAAGTAGCTTGAGACCAAGGGAAAGTAATGATGCTGGCCAACACTCACAAAGCAATTACTAAACACTTACTCTTTGCCAGGCTTTGTTCCTGGATTGATATATATATGTCTATATGCTATAATTCTTACAGCTACTCCTGAGTTCAGTAACATCATTAACCCTAGTTTATAGATGAGGAAACAGACTCAGAGATGGGAAGTAACTCTCCCAAGACCACACAGCTGGTTAGTGGCAGAGGCAAATTTCGAACCCAGGCTCTCTGGCTCCAGCCATTGGGTTCTTTACAACCTCTTTACAACCCTTTCAGCGAGGACTTCAGCTGTTTCTCTTCAGAACCCAGACACATTGCAAATGCTTAATGCAAGCTCACTCCCCTCCCCTATAGTCTGCATGTGGAATTGAAATTTGTCCTCTTACAGAGCCTACTTGTGGTCCCAGAACCTGTCTCTAACCATCTCTTCTCTATACTCCATCACAGTCATTCTGCTGCTTGGAGATCAATTAACCAATTTCCCATCAGCTTCTTCTCCAGGCTAACCTTTGTCCCCATTCCCAGTGGGAATGCTCATTGACTTCTCATTTATAAACGTGCATTAACAACCCTCCACGTGCCAGACACTGGGCTAAGCACAAGATAGGGCCTGGTCTCTGGGCTCTCTTGCTCCAGTGGATGGCCGAGGGGTTCCTTCCCCATTCTGATGAGTCCTGTGGGACCCTCACCAGTTTTGCTATGCCCCTCTAAGTACTGGGACCAAGAAATCAGCCCAGCACTGCTTTGAACCTTCACAGCCACCTAGGAAGTGGTCAAGACAGCAATTATTGTTCCCCAGTGACTGCTGAGGTCACTGAGGCCCAGAAGTGAAGTGACTTGCTCAAGGACAAAAAACAGATCTAGGTTTCACAGATTCACATGTCTGACTTCAGTCTCCTAACTCTTAGGGGGACACTTTCCTTGGATTTGGGGGAGGGAGGAGCGGGAGCTTATCTGGGGAGGGTTAGCACCCGACCTTGACCTTCTCGGCATCTCTACCCACTAAGATTTGCAGGACTTGGCTGGTGGAGGCAAAATTACTGCCCGCTTCAAGTCTTTCCCCATATCAGTGGACCTAAGGGCACTTGATGCCCTACCTCTGGTCTGAAAAACATAAAAGCTAAAACAAAAAAAAAAAATCCCTGAGAAGTTAAAATTAGTTTTCCACCTTCTTCTGCCCCAGAAAGAGCTAACAAATCACCTGGAAGGAATGTTTTCTTTCTGGAAGCTGAGAGGGGTGCTGACGGGGGTGTTGATTTGGGGACTGGAGGGCTGTTTTTCTCCCCAGTCCCATCTTTCATTTCCCACAGAAAACGTACAGCACTTTATTCTATTTTAGTATTAAAAGCCAAAAGAGAGGTGTTTCTGCCACAGGCTTGATCCCCCCCACCATGACAGCATCAAGAGGGATTGGGGCTTAGCACGTGGCTCAGAGGGAGGGAGTCCTGCAGGTCACGTGCCTGGCAATTAAGGCCAGCTCCAGGCAGCAGTGCCAAGAGCGAGAAGGGCTGTTGGGAAACCGGGGAGAGTGCAAGGCTCCTGTTCAGCCCTAGGCCCGGCCCCGACTCTGTGGACTGTGAGCCCCTTCCTTCCCTGGCCTGGATCTCAGTCTTCTCTTCTGTAAAGTGGGCTCATACTGCCTACCTGAGTGGAATCAGGTGAGATGGGGAAGGGAGGAGAGGGGACTCCTCCCCTCCCTTAAGCAGATGCTATCTCTGAAGTAGCCTCCAGGCAGGGGACAGGGGCACAGTCTTGGTCCCATGTGACCACTTCTGAGGTTGCTCAGCTTCCAGATGTGGGGAATGGAAGCTTGGAGAAGTTACCCATGCTGGTATTCAAGCCTGAGTCTTAGGAACTGCAGGGCCCAAGCTCTTTCTAAACAGCCCAGCTGACTGCACTTTGTGAACTCTTCTTTGCAATGAGTGTGAATGAGCATTGTTACCAGGCTCACTCCAGAGACGCAGCCTGAGCTCCATGGCTGCCCCTCACGCTGCCCTCAGGTCGGAGGCCCTGAAACCCCTCCTGGGAGCAGAACCGCGGGAGGCCCCTCTGTCAGCTCCCATCCATTCCTGCATCCCCACCCCCAGAGATGGTCCTCCTGAATTCCAGCCCCCTGGATAGCAGGGAGCCCTGCACTTCCATGTTACATACAAGAACTGCCCACAGAGAATGAGAGAGGGAGCAGGGGATGGCAGTTTCCATAGCAACGCTAGGTTTCTCATTCCCAGCACACAAAATGCCAAAGCAGGGTTGGGGAGGTGCAGAGAGAGGAGTCTCCTCTCCCTCTCCTGCCCTCGCCATCTCCACCTTGCTAGGTCCCATTCAGATGAGGAAAGCTGAAAGTAAGGGCCCTGTGACACTTGGACCCCTTGGTTATTAAACCCGACTCCATGGATGACAGACCCACGGGGGTGCTGAGGGTGGCCAGAGGGAGCCTTCAGTTGCCTGTGACCTTGTGCAGAGGGATTTGAGAAAAGAGAGGGGAAGGGGGAGAGGACGAGACTGTCCCCAACTCCTTGTATCCTGGAAGAGAACTCTCCCTTAAGAGTGACCCCTGTGAAATACACAGAGGCTGCTAATACCCCAGGCTGATGCTGGCTCTCATTATAGCCACAGCCCAGACCTTGGGGTCAGGTGACTCTGACACTCAGTCCAGGCCTTGACATTGATTCGATGTGTGGTCTTTGCTCTCTGAGCTTGAGGCCATTTATCTGCAAAATGGGAGAAATGAGAGAATCCAGTCCCTCTAGGGCAGTGCTTGGTACGTCGGAGCACAACAAATGATGCTCCATCTTATTGCTTTGTTATGATTATTAATAATAACATTGACGTCTGAACACCTCCGCCTGGTAGGGAGCCTTCCCCAGCCCTCTGTTCTGCCCTTGTTGCTCACCTGCCCCCCGATGGGAACCCTATGGACTGGCCAGGTCAGCTGCTCTGCTGGTGCACTTGGCTGAATCAGAAGAGTGGTTTGGGGGAGGAACATGGCACAAAAGTACAGGCCTACCTCCCAGCCTTTGCTTGGGTGCTCCTCTCCTCTGCGTTCCTTCCTCATGTTCCCTGTCCAAATCCTCCCTGATTATACATCCTCCTCTGGCAGGAAGGCCCGGGGATCTTGCCCTCCCTTGACTTCCCCTTGTACCTGATCCCAACTCTAATCATATGTTACTTGGGAGCACCTGTCCTTCATAAGGAACCATGTTCCCCATCTCTCAGGGATGAGCCGATATAACATCTGTTGACTGTCCTAGGTGTTGGTCACTGAGCAGAGAATTTACAGGTGTCCCCTGCTATCTAAAAGTACAGAGGTTCCTATGAAACCTTCCATAAGCCAAAATGATGGAAAGCAAAGAAGCAATTACCTAAGAACACATCTTTCTAACAGACAAAAAAATGGATCAAGATACAGCACAGATGCTCACAGACTTGACAGTCATGGTGGCTTGCTGCCGAAAGGCTGAGGGTAGCCCTCTGGGAAGGAGCTGGCTGGGGCCCCTCGATCCCAGGGATATGCAATGCCTCTGGCATGGCTCCCTGCAAAACAAACTCTGAAGGCCACGTTCATTGTTTGCTTTTTTTTCATAAAAGCAAAACTCTTCAAATTTCTTTCAGTTAATGAAACAGGTTCTAATAGGTCTTGCACAAAAGTGAAGTAATGTAATGAAAACTTTCGAAAAGCGGGGGTTACCTGTGTATGGGAGAGTGCCCAGTACCCAGCCAATACTCGAAAAACCATTCTTATCATAGATGCTTCACATGCAATTTCCCTTAACCCTAACAACCATAGGATTCTTATCCCCATTTCAAAGATGTGGAGACTGGGGTACTTCTCTAGTGGTCCAGTGGCTGAGACTCCATATTCCCAATGCAGTGAGACCAAGATTGATCCCTGTTCTGAAAACTAGATTCTACATCCTGCAACTAAAAGACTCCACAAGCTGCGATGAAAACTGAACATCCTGAATGCCACAGCTAAGATCTGGCACAGCCAAATAAACAAAAATATTTTAAGGAAAAACTAAGATGAGGAGACTGAGACACTCCGAGTTGAAGGGTTGAGCTAGAAAACAGCAGTCAGGATTGGAACCCAGAGTCCCTTATAGAAGCAACGGGGTGAAGCAGCATCGACAGGTGGCAAAATCCTTCCTGGAGAGGAAATGGCCTTTGTTTGGAAAAGACTTTGACAAGTCTCTTTGTTAGGAGGCAACATGTGAGCCCTGAAACCAAGAAGTCATAAGAGCTGAGGCTTCAGGAGCCCCTGAAGGCACCAGATGCCTCCCCAAGGACCACAGGTCAGTTAGCCTAGTTAATCCTCCTAACAATCCTATGATCAAGGTATGAGCATTGGTTCTATTTTGCAAATGAAGAAACTAAAGGACAAGAAGGTAGGAAGCTCTCTCAACATCACACAGCTGGTAAATCAGAGGCGAGATTCAAACCAGGCAGATGGGCTCTGGTGCCCCTGCTCTCAACCCCTTTGCTCACAGGCCGAACTGTTTTGCAAAGATAAGGAGCAGAATTTGTGGTTTGCACCTGGGAGGAGTGGGCTTCCCAGGGGGCTCAGTGGTAAAGAATCCACCTGCCAAAGATTCAATCCCTTGGTTGGGAAGATCCCCTGGAGGAGGGCCTGGCAACCCACTCCAGTGTTGCCTGGAGAATCCCATGGATAGAGAAGCCTGGCAGGCTATAGTCCACGGGATCACAAAGAGTCAGACACACTGAACTACTGAGCACGTACCTGAGAGAAGCAGAGGAGACATACTGAAGATCAGTGGAGACAAGCAGCATAAAGAAGCCATTAAAATGGGTTGAGATGGGCTAATGTCGGAGGCAAACCCCGGTGGTGGTGGCTGAAATGTCTCTTAGAAGCACAGATGTCTAATGCGCATTTTAAAGTGATTTGCATTTTTGTGATGGAAGCCCTACCTTTCTCCCACCAAATCTCCAGTGAACTGTGCTTCACTAATGACTGTTTTGGTGACTGTGGAAGAAGGGGAGAAGAGAACAAAGAAAATTATCTTTAGTACTTTAGTAGGCAGATTTCAGGAGAGAGAATGGGGATAAAAAGCATTAATAAAGCTTTCCTCTAATTCTCTCTAATGCAAGTTCAGTCTTTTGCATCTTATATTACATCCTTTTGTGATAATTTAAAGAAAGATCAGAAATAAAGAAACAGAACTATAAAGACCAAAGGGAAGATGGAAAACTTGGGAGAAAGGTTTGGCAGGTGAAAAAATATAGAAGTACATGGAGATAAAGTGAGGTCTGGCAAGATAAGAGAGTCAAGAAATAAAACTGTGTGATCTGATTGAGATCCTCTTAAGTTTGATTGGAAAGATACAAATAAAGATTGGAATTACTTTTTAATTACCTTTGTTTGCTGAACTATTCTCCCTGAATACAACTCCATCCCAAGACTGGGTCACATGGGACCCTTGCTTATAATCAGGTTACAGCAGAAAATAAGGATAAGGAAGGAAATGAGCTTCACGGGCCATCAGTTTGGTGTGAGACAAAGATAGTACCAGCAGAAGCAATAGTCTGGAGACAGCAGTGACCTTGACAGTAAGAGTCCTTGCCTCCCACCAAATTCACAGAAATTTTGATTTAGACATCCACTGTGTATGGAATTGGAGATGGATATTAATTTTTTGAAGCTTTCAAGAAGTAGGAAGGCTCCCATCTGACATTGAATTACATAGGATCAATTGATGACTAGAAATAATACCAAGAAAATCTGAGATCCTCCTCCTCTGTCCTGCCAGCTAGCAACTATTGCATAATTAAAACTAAAACACTCTTCTGGTCAGCCATGGCTGGAAGAGTACTAATCTATTAGAGCATACCATACCTGTGATATAATAGATATAATATAAGCCTAAGTAGAGTTCATCTGGAATGCCGTTTTGATTCTTCTCAACTGATTTCTTTGATTCTTTCCAATTCCAGTGAGTTTGTAAACCACAGATCTCTAACCTACACGGATGCTCAGCCAGCTATGTATGTGATGCCAAGGCAGCTTCTCACCTGACATCTGTTACCCAAGTGGAGCCCAGAAAGGGATGTTTCTAATCAGATAAGCTGGTAACATGTGACCCCAAAGGGACTGTCCCTGCTCTGGGGAGTCACTTTATCCAGACACTCAACGTTTATTGAGTATTGCAGTAGATGTTAGGTGTTGAGGGCGGACATCACATCTTCACTGTCTGTTTCTATGCTGGCTCTTCTTAGAGCCACAGCCAGACCCTAAGAACTGCTGAAGAAGCACCATGTTTCCAGCTGCCCTAGCTAAAAATCCTACCAGTGGCCCTTGACTCCATCTGGTTCTCACTTCCTACATAAGGTTGTCAGCAAATCCTATTGGCTCTGTCAACCTAAATCCTACCTAAATCTTTCCAGTAATCGCTAGCCTCCTCCTATCTTAACCTAGCCACTGTCATCTCTTGTCTGGGTGAGAGCAGCAGCCCCTTCACTGGCCTCCAGCCTCAGCCCTCGCCATCTTGCTCTCCACCCAGCAGCCAGAGAGGTCCTTTGGAAACAGAAATCAGATCATGTCACCCTCCGCATTAACACTCCTTCTCTTTCAGCTAAAATCCCAACCCCAGGTTGGAAGACCCTCCCCGTGCTACCCACCCCTCTGCCTTCTCTTCCTACCCCTCTCCTTGTCACTCCCTCTCTTCCACCCCTACAGGTGTCCTTGAGTCACCAGACACACCAAACGTGTATCTCCCACCAGGGTTTGGCCCCTGACATTCCCTCTGCCTTGAATGCTCTTCTCCAGATGTCTGCACTGCTCACAATCTTTTTTACTTGAGTCTTCGCAAATGTCACCCCTCTCAATAGTCCTCCTCTGACCATCCTCTCTAAAGTAGCATCTCTCATCCCTCCATATCCCTTGCTGTTCTCTTCCTGGTAGCACTTCTCACTGCCTGTCACTTTAAGATCTTTTTAATTGGTGATAGTTGATTGTCAATGTCCTGGCTGGTGTCAAGGGCTTTCTTTCCTCCACCCTGAGTCCCCAGTGCCTAGACCTTGCCATTCAGTAGCTGCTCCATGATTACTTGTTGAATAAGTGAACAAGCCGTGTGTTGAAATGAATACATATACGAAGTACCTAGTTTTTAAATTATTGATAGGAAAGAGATTTTGTAATTATGGTAGTGCGTTAACCATGAGGATGATGTGGGCCTCAGATCAGTAGCATCATCGTGACTAGGAAGCTTGTTAGAAATGCAAACTCAGGGGCCCTACCTCAGACCTATTGAGTCAGACACAGTGTGGAGGTGGGGAGGGCAGCCATCTGCATTGTAACTAGCTGTCTGGGTGATTCAAGCTTGACACGAGCTCAGTTTGAGAGGTGCTCTGTAATAAGGACTCTTGAACCCAGCATTCAATTTACGCCACATGTGGCAGGTTGCCTCCTTTGAGTTGACAACTGAAGTTATTTTGTTTTGGGGCATGAATTCCCACCCCAAATGCCATTAGAGACATGATTCTCAGTGTAAATGGACCAGAGACCAAAACAGAACACACGTGGACCAGAGACCAAAACAGAACACACGTGGACTTGTGCCAAATAAGTGAACAGGTTCGTCATCATTCGGAACAGTTGTTCTGAAATACGAAGAATTTTTAACATCAAAATATTATAAAAACTGCACCAACAATAAAAACAAATTAACCTTTGGGAAAGTAAAATAAATGTTCCTTTTTAATATTTGTGCGAGTGACAGAAGGCATCCCCAAGCTGGATGGAGTTACAGAAATTAGCCCCGTGGATAATGAGAGAGAGAATGTGTGTGTGCATATGTGTGTGTGTGTGTGTGTGTGTGTGTGTGTGTGTGTTTAGAGAGAGAGAGAGAGAACATGATGACTACTCTACCCCATGTCATTCAAGGAGCATCATTCCAGTTGCTGGTCCTCTGCCCCCAGGCCCTCCCCAGGGCACATTGAGAAACACATGGGGACGTTCTCTGTTGCATGATGGAGACGCTACCTGTACTCAGGTGGTGGCAGCAACCACAGGACAGACCCACAGCAAAGACCTGCCCACTCCTAACACAGCCTCCCTCCCAAACCGAGCATCCCTCCCCCAGAGTGAGGGCACCTCCTGACCTTTTTCCGCATCAGCTCCGGTCCTACTCACCCCTTCTAGAGCCAGAATCCAGTGTCTCAAGATGCTCCCTGGACCCTACATGCACACCAGCTCCTATTTCTGGGTAGAGGTGAGGAGCCAGGGATCAGAGCCAGATCTGGAGGAGACAGGTCGTACTGGTTTGATTAGAGACAGTCTGGGGCTGCCATGTGACTATGCCTAAGAAAATGTCAAGGGTGATCTGCTGTTCCTGACCTTTTGCTGAGTTTATTACTGAGCAAACTGTGGCTTCATGGTGGAGGGGGTAAGTTCATTCCGCCAGGTTTTCACCTGCGTGAAGTGAGAGGGCTGGATATGGAGCTCTCCAGAGAGCCCCCCTCCCAACTCCGGGAGAGGAGGCCACAGAGGCTGGGAGCCCTGGCTCTGGAGTCAGCTGCAGGCTCGGTTGTGTGACCTTGAGCAAGTCACTTGCCACCCTATCTTAGCTGAATGACCGAATGGTAAAAATGGGAGACTGGAGTTAGTATTTATAAAGAATCAAGAACTGAGCCTAGGGGGTTGGGGGAGGGATGGAGTGGGAGGTTGGGGTCAGAGGATATAAGCTATTAAATATATGAAATGGGTAAACAAGGTCCTACTGTATAGCACAGAGAACTATATTCAGTATCCTATGATAAACCATAATGGGAAAGATTATTAAAGAATGCACATATATGTATAACTGAATCAGTTTGCAGTACAGCAGAAATTAATGCAACATTGTATATCAACTACACTTCAATTAAAAATTAACTAGTATTACCTTTAAAAAACAAAAAACTGAGTCTAGCACCATGTAAGTCTTTGCTGTGATTATTACATAAGGATTTGACATGGTCCTGCCCTGCTCTTACTAATTCACGATGGAAGAAAATGCGTTGAAGGGTATGGTCAACATCCACATCAGGAGGAGCTGGGGTGAATCAGTCCTGCCAGGGGGTCTGGGCAGGTCGCTAACTGTGTCTATGACACTCCGCCTTCTCCATGGCCTCTGGAAACTCTAAATTCTCCTCCCTTATTTAGGCAGAGGATTTAAACTCCCCCCAGCTGCTCACTCCCAAGCATATTTATCCAAATGTATCAAAGGGCTCAGAAAAACACAAGCAAGATCCAGGCTCAAATTTAGAGGAGGGCAGATAGGATTTCAAATAACAGCTCTGCTTCCCTGGCTAGGTGCTGTCTTTTTTTGTTTGTTTTTGCTGTACAGGATCCTCGTTGCTGCACTGGCTCCTCTTTAGTTGCGGTGCAGGGGCTTCTCATTGTGATGGAGCAGAGGCTCTAGGGCATGCAGGCTTCAGTAATTGTGGCCCACGGGCTCTAGAACACAGGCTCAGTCGTCGTGGCCCAGGGGCTTTGCTTCTCAGCATGTGGGGTCTTCCCAGACCAGGGATCAAACCCTTGTCTCCTGCATTGGTGGGTGGATTCTTATCCACCCAGCCACCAGGGAAGCGCCGATGCCAACTGTCTTGAAAGCATTGATCCTGGATCCCAGACTGAAGGTACTCACCTCACCCCAGGCTTGCAGCCATGGGAGATTTTTCTTTTGTTTTTCTGGCAGATTAAATGATTTCTCTGGTGAGCCCGGAAGCCTGAACCACTGGGTCAGGAGCTCTCACTGACTCCACCTGCCCTTCTCTCCAGCAGGTGATGCTGAAACTCCTGAAGGAATCGTGTCATCTTGAGCTGCTCAAGTTTATTTCCACTAAAAATACACCCTGAAACTGGGGCACAATGAAGGATTTCTGACAAATGGGGAAGAGGAATAAATAAAAACTCTGGGGCCTTCTGATTCTTCACTGAGTCACCTCCAAATACTCACCAGTGAGCTGAGCTTGGACTCTCTCCACTCGTCGCTGTCATCAGTAAAAGCTCAGGCAGTCCGTGTGGTCTGGGAGCTTAAAAGTCTCGAAGCTTGTGAGTCATTGTTAGGAGAGGCCCCTGATGGAACTGAACCCTGCATCTACCAGGGAGGAAACAGAAGAACTAGAGGGGAAGTGACTTGGTCCTGCACCATTCGGATGAGTGTGCTGGAGAGGGACTTAGAGCCTGCACCCGGCCTCCTCACTTCACCACCCCAACTCCCCAGTCTTCCCAAGCCCCCCGCCTGCACCCAGCACCTGTGTCTGCCGTTCCTGTGGCACATCTTAAGGCAGCCTAGGCATGCCAGGGGGCGGTCAATGAGAGAATCCTCAGTTAGCAATAAAGAATGCTTTCAGCTTCAGGTTACAGAAAACCAGATCAATGGCAGCTCAACTGTAAGGACATTAGTGTTGACTCATTGAGACTAGGGAGGGAGGTAGCCCCAGGCTGAGACCACTGACTCAGCCATGTCAAGAAGGATCCAAGTTCCCCACTCTGCCATTCTGGGGATTTTAACTCTTTACCCTCAAGCTTATTGCCTCATATCACAAAATGGTTGCCACGGCTCTGGATATCAAGTCCTTATAAATAGTATGCAAAGCTAAAAGGAGTTACCTAAAAAAAAAAAAGTTTCCTTCTCTGCCTTCTCCTTGGGTAGCTCTCTCTCTTCTGTGCATACGTATGTGCCCAGTCAAATCCAACTCTTTGTGACCCCATGAACTATAGCCCCCCAGGCTCCTCTATCCATGGGATTTTTCAGGCAAGAATACTGGAGTGGGTTGCCATTCCTCTGCCAGGGGATTTTCCCAACCCAGGGATCAAATTCAAGTCTCCTGCACTGGCAGGCAGATTCTTTACCACTGAGCCACCTGGGAAGCCCCTCTCCTATGCAGGAAGGAAAATGTTACTTACACTTCATTGACCAGAATTAGGTCCTACACCAACCATTGGCAAAGGGAAATGACATCATCAGGCTTGGTTTAGACCAATCAGGATTCACCTCTAGGGTGAGAGAAGCCGCTTGAGAGTCCCTTGAACAGCAAGGAGGTCAAACCAATCAATCCTAAAGGAAATCAACCCTGAACATTCATTGGAAGGACTGATGCTGAAGTTCCAATACTTTGGCCACTTGATGCAAAGAGGCCAACTCATTGGAAAAGACCCTGATGCTGGGAGAGATGAAGGCAGGAGGAGAAGATGACAGAGGATGAGATGGTTAGAGAACATCACCAACTCAATGGACATGAATTTGAGCAAATTCTTGGAGATAGTGAAGGACAGGGAAGCCTGGAGTGCTGCAGTCCATGGGGTCACAAAGAGTCAGACACGAATTAGCGACTGAACAACAACTGGGTCTGGACATACCACAGTGCCCAAACAGCCAGTTCTCTCTGCAGCCCTTCATCTGTGTAGTGGGGACAAGTCATACCCACCACCTGTGTTGCTCATGAGGATCACTGAAAGAAAACACTCTGTACCTATATGAGGCAGAAATTTTCTTGCAATCCTGAGAAGAAAAAAAGTCTATAAAAATAGACCTTTGATCATTAGCGAAATACCTTCTATGAGAAGATGAGTTACAAGATGTTGCTAAGAGACATTTGTATTGAACACAAAGCTTCTTCAGGAGAATAAATCCAAGGAGGGAACTCCCTGCATTGCACAGAGAAGAGAGAGCTAAGAGAGAGCAAGAATAATTTGAAGAACTGAAAAACTGAGGAGGTGGCTTGATTCATGGCTATGCCATTGCGGCGGGCTGGTGCTCGAGGGTGTGAGAGCAGGAGTAGAAGGAATTAGAAGCTGCCTTCTGGTTTTCTGGGAAGAGCTGCCCAGGGGCAAGCTTTGGAAAGCTCTGGGGAGAGTGTAAGGAGAGTCTCGTGCAGGAAGAAAGCATCAGACTGTGAGGCCTGGGATGAGTCTGGCTGACTCTGGGGCGCCTGGCTCAAGTGGAATATGGTTGGGAGGCTGGGGTAGGGGGCATCAGGGAAACCCGTCCCACCCTCAGGCCTTGCCCTCCAGCTTCCCAGTCTGCCTCGCTGGTCAAGTGGCTCCTCTATAGAGGGGCCTCAGCTTTTCCACCAGTAAAATGGGAGTTCATTTTGTCTTTCATTCTCTCATTCGTTAATCACTCATTTGAGCAAGTCCCTATGTGCAGCGGCATGGAGGCATGCAGTGTCAAAGCCGATAAAGATCTTAGGGGATTTGCTTCACCCCTCTGAACCTCAGCTTCTCGTTCTGTAAAATGGAGCTGATAATTGAAATTACCTCATAGATTTTCATGTCGATTGAAAAAAATTACTACATGTTAAGTGCTTACATGGATTTCCCTGGTGGCTCAGATGGGAAAGAATCTGCCTGCAATGCAGGAGGCCTGGATTCAATCCCTGGGTGGTGAAGATCCTGTGGAGAAGGGAATGGCAACCCACTCCAGTATCCTTGCCTGGAGAATTACATGGACAGAGGAGCCTGGTGGGCTACAGTCCATGGTATCACAAAGGGTAGGACATGTGACTAACACTACTTACGCAGTACCTGGCACATAATAAGTGCCCACTCAATGTTAGTCGAAGAGAAGTGGATGGACAAAGTCAAGGATATGCATGAAATAAAACTGAATTCTCTTTGCACCCTTTTCTGCTCTGCTTCTGCCACTGTTTGCATGGGAGAAGGGAACCTGAGACAGGAGAGATAGTCCCCCGGAGAGCTCTCCTCTGTCACGCCTTTGCCTAAAAAGTGGTTGTTTTGCACTGGTAGCAAACATGGGATCTGAGAGGGGCTTGAGCAAAAACAGCAAGGGATGGTGTTAGGAGGGAAGAACCACTCCAGCAGCTCCCTTCTTTCCAGAACTTCTTCCACACTGGTCACGCTCCCTTGCAGAATTCTGGGTGTCAGCGTACTTAGGGGATCCAGGGATCCATCTACCTGCAGTTCTAGGCTAACACATGATTCACTGGTACCCCACATGGCATTCCCATCTCTCCTTGCCTAGGATCACCTTCTCCTACCTGCTAGCTCAGGGGAAACATTTCCTCACGAAGGAAGAAACTAATCCTTTGACTTATGTGATGGGGGAGTGATTCTTGAATGGAACAGTTGTTTCTAGTTAAAATGCAAATGTCTTTGGGAGAGACAACATAGAAAGCAGTAATTCACTCACCAAAAGTACAAAGCAACCCTTATAAAACTGTGAGTCACGTGGTCACAAAGGACACAGTTCACTCACCAAAAATTAACTCCAGTTTGGCAGTTTGTTGTGAATTTAAATATAAACTTACTATCTGACCCAACAATCACACTCTTAAATATTTATGCAAGGGGAATGACACTTTGTGTTCACACAGAATTTTATAGGAATATTCATAGGTTTCAATCATAACAACCAAAAAACTGGAAACAACCCAAATATCCATCAGCCATAAATAAATTGTGGTCATTCACACATGGAATATTACTCAGCGATCAACAGGAACAAATACGGATACATGTGACCACATGGATGACCCCCAAACACTGTGTGGGAAATGAAAGAAGCCAGGAACAAAAAGCTAATCACTGTTTGATTCCTCGCATGTGACATTCTGGGAAAGGCAAAACTATAGGAACAGAAATAAAACTGGTGAATTATCTTTCATCAAATCAGTGGTTTCCAGGGGTGGGAAGAGGGACTGACTGCCAGGAGTATGAGGGAATTTTTAAGGGAGTGGAAATGTTCTGTATCTTGACTGTGGTGGTTACATGATTGTATCTATTTGTTAAAACTTACTAAACTGTACACTTTAAAAAGCGAATTTTACTCTATGTAAAGTATATACTTCTTTAGACCTGACTTAGGTGAGGGAAAAAAAAAACAGCCCTGCAGCTACTTCACTTGTTTTTCTCAAACTCTGTGAAGAGAATATACACTCTCCCAACCAGAAAAAAGAAACATCCCCCCACAGCAGACGCCCACGCCCCTCTCAGCGCCCTTATTCTGAGTTTCCTGATCCTGTGTCACAAACGGTCCAGAGATACCCTCTGGGTGGGGAGACCACTTGAGAGGCTTTCAAACATCACTGAGGGTCCTGGGGGCTCACAGGGGGTGCCTAGGGACCTGGGGTGAGTGGGAGACCAGGAGGAGGAGCCAAGTGGATGGAGCTCTGGGTCCCGCCTCCGCACAAGCAGTCCCAGTGGATCTGTTTCTAGATACTGAACTTCTGCTTAACTTTCTGTGGGAAACACGGTTCTGCTCAGCAGAAAAGAAATTTGAAAAGCACTGGACCCGACGCTCCTTTACGTATTGTGCTGTAGACTGTCAGATCAGAAAAGGACGGAAGGAGAAGAGGGCAGCAGGGAATGGGATGGTTAGATGGCATCAGCAGCGCAGTGGACGTGAGTTTGAGCAAACTCCGGGACACAGTGAAGGAGAGGGGAGCCGGGTGTGCTTCAGTCCAAGGGAGTGGAAAGAGACAGACATGGGTTAGCGACTGAACAACAAGCATCGTATGTAGAAAGGAACTAATATTTCTTATTTATTCTAATTGAATCACTTGATTTAACCCTCACAGTTCTGCCAAGTGGGGATTATTTAATTCTGTTTTTATCCATAGGAAGCATGAACTCGGGAAGGAGAGGTGACCTGCCCAAGTCACAGGGCCAGTGTGGACCTGCACAGACACACATGCCCACCCCACCATGAATGAGCATTATGGGATAATCAGTGGTGTCCCCAATGCAAAATATCTTAAGAGAGGTGTAGATCAAGAAGCAGGGGAGCAGCAAATGGGAGAGGTGGTTTCTGACTGGAAAAGAATATTCTGGAAGGCTGGACAGGAAACCTCCCAGGAGGAGGGTAGCAGGAGAGAAAAGCCCAGAACGAGTCTTGCAGCAGGAGTGTGTGTTGATGGGGGCAGGTAAGGTCACGTAGGAGAGGAGGGAGGCAGGCTTGGGGAGGATGGTCAGAGAGGGGCTTACCTCAACCACCAACTCCACTGGCAAATAGGTTTCACAGATGCTCTGGATGAACAGAGGGAAAGAGGAAAAGAAAGGTCACCAGGCTCTAAAGCCGTCACCATCTGCAGAACACCTGCCTGAGGGTTAGCCTTCCTCCTGAGATTGCCTGGAGCAATGGCCCCCAAGCCATAGGGAGGATGTGTAAATGATCCACAAGTGAATTAAACCAATATTTATTCACCACCGCTCAATCCCAGGGCCAGGGCCAGATGCTTTCACTAATATTAACTTACTTAATTTTCATAATAAACCTGTAAAATAAGTGTTATTATTCCTAAACTCTCGCTTGGCAAATGCAGATGGAGTGCTTCTTACGTGCCAGGCACTCCTAGAAGCCCTGAAGATAAAGATGAACAGGACAGTGGAAGGAATGTATCCTGACTCTGGATTTTAAGAGCTCTGTGTCATTGGTTGGGTTAGCTCTCCTGTGCCTCACTCTCCTTATCTATAAAATGGACATAATAATAGCACCTATCTGCTGCTGCTGCTGCTGCTCAGTCGCTTCAGTCGTGTCCGACTCTGTGCGACCCCAGAGACGGCAGCCCACCAGGCTCCCCCATCCCTGGGATTCTCCAGGCAAGAACACTGGAGTTGGTTGCCATTTCCTTCTCCAATGCATGAAAGTGAAAGTGAAGTCGCTCAGTAAGTGTCCAACTCTTCGTGACCCCATTGAAAAGCATATTAGAAAGCCTGTCATGTGAGCCATCGGCTGCAGCTGATTGGACAGGGGGCAGGAGTCTGATGTGGAGGCAGCCAGCCCATTGGCTAGGGGCTAATAATGTAGCCATAGGCAGAAAGGTGAACTGAGCCCCTTAGTTTCTCTTTGTGAATTGGGAGATGCAGAGAATGAAGCCAGCAAACCAAAAATGTATTCACGTGTACCACAGAGCTTGGAAAGAGATAGATGCTTCAGTATCCTTGCTTTTGAAAGGTACCTTAAATACCTTTGAAGTATTGCCTAATTAATACCTAATAATTTGCCTAAGTGACACTTCCTACTTATCCAATGCCCTTTGGTTTTCGGTGTATTTTAACCTCCAAAATCGCCTCCACACCAGTGAATTGAGTGGGGAGAAGACACTTAGCTCATTTTACTGATGAGAAAATGGATACTCCCAGAGCAAAGTGACTGACCACAGAGTCAGCCTGTATGGAAGCTGGCACAGAGAGGCAAGACCAGCCCTGGATGGAGCTCTTTCCCCCTCACATCAGGCTTCTGGATTCAACTGGTGCACCAGATGTTAAAAAGCAAATCTCATTCACTTTGTAGTTTAGTAAAAATTAAAAACATATATTTTATTGTCGACACTGAGATACGTTCAGTATTGAAAATGTGGCACGTTTTGTTCCAGCCTTTATTTAGTACCTGGTCCAGATCCAGGCCCTATGTACAAAACAGCTGGGGCTGCAGCTCCATTCTCTGTGCCAATAGAAGGCTGCTGGCACCAGATGAGTAATCCCGAAAAATGGGCAGCCCCTGAGCCCTGCCAGCTTTCTTCTGGGAGGCCTGATGGTCTTTTTGAGCCCATTTCGCATTTTAGAATTCCTAAAAATTATTTTTCTGTAGATATTCCTCAAAGTGGGTGTTGGGGAGTTGGGAGTGGGTCTAAGCTTGGCCTCCGAGTTCTACCAACTGGCAGCTTCTTCCCAGTTAACCTTGTACCCAGGGACCCAAGCACTGCCCAAACTCCAGCCAGGATCACTCACTCATTATTCACTCATCATTTATTGCTGTTGTCATTCAGTCGCCAAGTTGTGTCCAACTCTTTGCAACTTCATGGACTGTAGCACTCCAGGCTTCCTTGTCCTTCACTGTCTCCCTGAGTTTGCTCAAACTCATGTTCATTGTGCCTGTGATGCTATCCAACCATCTCAGTCTCTGTCACCCCCTTCTCTTCCTGCCCTCAATATTTCCCAACATCAGGGGCTTTTCCATTGAGTTGGCCAAAGTGTTAGAGCTTCAGCTTCAGGATCAGTCCTTCCAATGAATATTCAGGATTGATTTCCTTTAGGATTGACTGGTTGGATCTCCTTGCGGTCCAAGGGACTCTCAAGTGTCTTTTCCAACACCACAGTTCAAAAGCATCAATTCTTCGGCGCTTAGCTTTCTTTCTGGTCCTACTCTCACATCCATACATGACCACTGGAAAAACTATGGCTTTGGCTATACGAACCTTTGTTGGCAAAGTGACGTCTCTGCTCTTTAATACACTGCATCATTTATTAAGCACCTAGCTTGTTCCCAGGTGGTGCTAGTGGTAAAGAATCCGCCTGCCAATGAAGGAGATAACAGAGACAAGGCTTCCATCCCTGGGTCGGGAAGATCCCCTGGAGGAGGGTATGGTAAGCCACTCCAGTATTCTTGCCTGCAGAATCCCATAGACAGAGAAATCTGGCAGGCTATGGTCCATAGGGTCACAAAGAGTTGGACACAACTGAAGTGACTTAGCGATATGTGCCAAGGGCTTCTCTGGTGGCTCACATGGTAAAGAATCTGCCTGGGTCAGGATGATCCCGAGGAGGGAATGGCTCCCCGCTCCAGTATTCTTGCCTGGAGAATGCCATGGACAGAGGAGCCTGGTGGGCTACAGTCCACGAGGTCACAAAGAATCAGACACAACTGAGCAAGTAACACACATGTGCAAAGACAGCACTAGTTGCTGTGGATATAATGACAACACAAGGATAATGTCCCCATATTCATGGAGCATATAGTTTAGAGTGAGACATGTGCAATAATTAACCAATGAGACATATAAATATACAACTGAAAATTATGTGGAAGTTCAGAGTGGGATGTTTAATCCTAAGAGAGGAACCTGGCTTAGGATTGCTGAGCACATCAGGGAAGGAAGCTCTGAAGACAGAACGGCTCTTTTGGGACCTGGTACCCATAGTCTCACATCCCCTCTCCACATCTACTTGACCTTGGCCATCCCTGGGGCCAGAGTCTTTCTAACACCCGCAGCTGACCATGCAGGCAGTGGTTCTCTGTAGCTTGCTGGCTAAGCTAACATTTTTCACATGACCTTCAAAGTCAGGTTCTTCCAAGGAGGCCAAGGAGCCTATGCAAAAGCTTGGGAGTGTAAGACACAGAGGGTGGCCCCTGAGGCAGGCCTGGAGGTCATCTCTGGAGAGGTGATACCCTGCCCCACATCCAGCCCATCGAGGCTGCGTCTTGAACAGGCCTCAAACCCACCCACTTCCCTCCCCTTCCTGGCGCACCATCTCAGTCCAGGGTTCTTCCTACTGGGAGCTGACCCACTGTAACAGCCTGCTCCCCTCTCTCTGCCTCTGGCATCACCTTCTTTTCCCTGCAGGGGCTAGAGTGCTCTGGGACCCAGTGTTGCCCTACACTGATCACTGCCCCACTTAAACCCTTCACTGGCTCCCATCACCACCACCACTCACTGGCCCAGTTCCATACTGCTGTACCACCTGACCTCAGCCTCCCCTCCACCCCACCCCCAGCCTCATCTAGAATTCTACCTTCAACGAGAAAGGCTTACGTGTAGCTACCCTTGTGTGCCACACTCTCCTGAGAGGCCAAGCCTTTCCACTTCTCTTTAAAGAGATGCTCTTCCCCTCTCAGCACCCTTCCCCTTGGGGCTCAGACCAGGGCTTACCTTCTCCAGACACCCAGCCTGGGGCAGGCACTCCCACCGTGCTTCTGCAGAACCCGAGGCCCTTCATCACACTCATTGCAATGACTTGTCTTCACCTGATTAGTCTTTCCAATCAGAATCTGATATGCATGAGAGCAGGACCTTGGCCACCATGGTGGCCTCAGTAGTCAGTGCAAAAAATCTGGTGGCAGGGAATGGCCAACTGGGGCAGCACAGATGGAGGGAGGGATGGCTGATAATTGGGTAAGCAGATGGGTGGATGGGTCCATGACTTGATGGAAAGAGGATGCATAAACAGGTGATAAGAGAGACGGATGGATCAGTGGTGGGAAGCTGGGGAGTCTGGGAGTGTGGTGACCAGTGTGCTTGGATTTGAATCCCAGCTCTATCTCTTACTAATTGTGTGACCTTAAGCAAGCTATTCATTAAGCTTCAGTCTTCTCATCTGCAAAATGGAGATGATGGTGATCTTGTCCTCATAAGACAGTTATGAGAGTTAAATTAGTTGATCTGAGCTCCCTGAGGCGGGTGCCATGCTAGGAGGCTACATTAAGGGGAGTCCGACCCTGGAGAGCTTGGACACAGGATGGGGTGAGCAGGTGAAGGTGGTCAAGACAGGCAGGGCCTGCGCAATGAGAAAGGACCAGACCAGAGAATGAGGCTTCCTCCAAGGCAGATGGGGCTGCCAAAGTCAGGGCAGGAGTGGCCAACAGTGAAGATGCTGCTGTGCTGGGCACTTTGTCTACAAATATGCAAAGTAGGGATTCTGGTCCTCATTCAAAGGGAGGCAGAGAGGCTGGCCTGGAGGCAGGCAACTGGTGAGGGGCAGAGCAGGGGTTCACATCCAGAACTCTCTGGCTGCTAAGTGTCTTCCCTCTACCCCACTTGGGCTTGCATGTTAAGCTGTCTTCCATGGCTGGGGCACCGTCATCTAGATCCGCTGGCGCTGCTGTGGTGGCTAAGATATGTCTATCCCTTCTCCCCAGGGTGCCTGGTGTGGGGAGCGGGGCCTATGGGAGGGAGGGAGGAGGGGAACACTTTCTCTGGGAGCTGGGGAGGGAGGTGACTTGATCTTCAGTGAGCAGAGTTTCCGGGCTGGAAGCCACTTGAGAGGTGGTACTCGTGTCCATGTAATGGAGAAGGTGTGGACACCAGACCTGGATCTTGGCAGAAATTGCCTGTCACTGCATTGATTAGAACCTCCTGGGGAGATTCAGTAGCCCCTTGCCATAGATAGGGCACTTGGGATAGAATCAAGTATTGGCTGCCTGGGCTGGGCCAGCTCAGAGGGGAGATCAGCCAGCTACTTCTCATCAAAGGGGTGGAAAGGAGCTGAGGCGGGGAACGGGTGACCTGGTTCTACACCCACCTCAAATCCTCCTTCCCCAGATCTGCCATCTGCCACTGTGAAGGATGGCGGGGCAAGAAAACAAAACTTTATGGGAGACCTAGAACGGGTGAGGTGCTGTATATACACTTTCAGAGAGAAAATCCTACTTCATCCCCATGACAGCCCTCATTATTAGCCCCATTTGCAGATGGGGAAACTGAGGCTCAGAGAGACAAATAGCTTGCCCAAGTTCCCACTGCCAGGAAGTTGGAGAACTGGACCCAAACCCAGATCGATCTGTCCCCAGAGTAGCTGCCACTACCTGAGCTCAGCTTGCCCCACCCCTTCTCTGGCCCTGGGTTTCCCCATCTGCCCAGTGATGCTACTTGATGAGATGATCTCTGGGGTCTTGTCCTGGGCTACAGCACACTCCCAGGGTCACAGGCACCCACCCTTTAGTTCTAGGATCAGGAGCAGAGCGCCTGCTTGGAGCTGGCCCTGTGCTGGGTGCTGGGGAGAGAAAACCAAAGACTCTGTCCCCATCCTCAAGGAGAAGGCAGTCTGTGGGTATGGACAGCTCCAGGGATGGTCCTGGTACCTAAGATGAGTTCTCCTGTATATCCTGAATCCTCCCAAGTATCCAGCTCAGGGCCAGGACCCGTGGAGGAGATGGGGAAGAACATGGGTCCCAACCAAGAGGGCCTTGTCTTGCTGATAGAGGCCCACTGGGGGCTCACTGCAGCTTCTGACCCCCAAGAACAAGGATGGGCCTCACCTGTTCATATTTCAGCCCTTTCATATCAACTCCTGAGTTGGCCAAGGAGGGAGTCCTTCATTCACCTCATTTTGTAGATGAGGACAAAACTGAGGCTCGGAGGAGTTAAGTAACTGATCCAAGACCACAGGAGTTTGGAGGAGCAGAAAGCTATAAGCCCACATATTGCCCTGTCTCCTTCCACATCCCTTCAAATTCAGAGGAGATCTGAAAACACACACATCCCGATACATGGCACCCTGTGAGTCAAAGCTGGCAGAATGAACTATAGGCCACACAAAAGGCCTCTTGAAGGAGGTGGGGACTCATACTGCATCCTAGGAGTTGGGTGGCCATTGGCTGGAGCAGAGTAGGCTCCCTGGCAGAGGAACCACATGTGCAAAGGCCTAGGGGCAGAGTGTGCTCCTGAGCAGTGGCCAGAGCAGGGAGCACAGCTGGGCAGGGAGTTCTGGGGCAGGGCGAAGGGCTGGGAAGCTGTGTGGTGGTACCTGGCTCTTTCCGGAGCTTAAAAGCCAGGCTGCATTTACGGAAGCCGAGAGCTGGGGAGGTGCAGAGAATGGCATGGGTGGTACCCTGAGACTCCTCATCCATTGAGTCTGGGACACAGGACTGGGCTGACCTCGCTGTTCGACTCGAGTGGTCACTCCTTCTTTCTGAGCTCGTTCCCTCCTCAGAGGATTGGAATCTCCAAGTCCGAGAAGTTCTGACATTTATGACTCAGGGTTGGAATGACCTTTTATTAAATCAACACCGTTACTGAGGAGCATGGGGGTGCCCGACCCCAGGAAGGGTTGAGCAGGAAATCAGAGAAAAGTCAAGATGTGGGGGCAGCAAGGGCCCATCTGGGTGGGCTTTGGGAGAGGAGGGAACTGGGGGTGCAGAAGAGGACTAAGGGCAGGCTCTGGGCCAGGCTGATGGACCCTCTGCAGCTGAGGGGTGGGAGGGTGGCTAGAAGACAAATCTGAAATGGCAAACAGACCCGCCCACGCCCTGCTCTGGAGAAGCCCATCCCAACCCCATACCTCACTGCATCTCCTGACCCCAGAACCCAGTGTGTTTTCTCTTTTTTAAAAAATAAGTTCTTTTATTTATTAGGCTGTGTCGGGTCTTAGTTTCGGCACTCAGAATCTATAATGCAGGTCCCACAGTCATGATGTGCTGGCCTAGTTGCCCTGAAGCATATGGGATCTTAGTTCCCCGACCAGTGATCGAACCTATGTCATTCCCTGTGTTGCAAACAGATTCTTAACCACAGACCACCAGGGAAGTCCCCCTAGTGTGTTTTCTTCCCCTTTTGCAAATACTTCCCTCCCAGCCTCTCCAGCTAATCCCAACCCTGCCAGCTAAATCTCATCCCCTGGGTCCTCCAGCCTCTAAGAGGCCCCTGAGGAAGGGAAAAAGAACATCCGTCATGCGTTCATTCCCCAAGAAAACCCGTGTGAACTGCCCATCCTGGTGCTGTCCTGCTGCTGTTCAGGCCTGTCTGACTCTTTGAGACTCCACGGACTGCAGCATGCTAGGCTTCCCTGTCCTTCACCATCTCTGTCCTAGCACGTGGAATACAGTTGAGCAGGGACCCCTGCCTTCCGGTGCTTACCTGCCCAACCACAGGGAAAGCAGTAAATGAATAGATGAAAAGGTGATATGGGACATGAACAGTAGGACAAGGAGCACAGACCAAGGGGAATGGGGCAGTTGCAATTTAAAGAGAGGTGGTCAGGCCAGGTCTTGCAGTGGCGTTTGAGCAGACTTGAAGGGTTTGGGGCACGGGGAGAGGGAGCTAGCTCTGAGCCACAGTAATTTACCAAAGGCTCTGAGCAGCTCCACAAGGCATCTTACAGGCTTAGGGGGCTTCCCAGGTGGCCCTAGCGGTAAAGAACCCATCTGCCAATGCAGGTAGATATAAAGAGATGTGGGTTCGATCCCTGGGTCAGAAAGATCCCCTGGAGGAAGGGATGGCAACCCACTCCAGTATTCTTGCCTGGAGAATCAATTTGGACAGAGGAGCCTGGCAGGCTACAATCCATGGGGTCGCAAAGAGTTGGACACCACTGAAGTGACTGAGCATACAGAGGGTGAACACATTGCCCAAGGTTGCTCAGCCAGGGAGTGGGGGACCCAGGATTCAAACCCAAGTCCGCTGATTCTGAACCCATGCAGGGAAGAGTGATGGTTGGGATTACAGCACAGACGCTGGGGCCCTAGTGAATGAGAGTCCAGCCTCAGCTCGGCCATGTCTTAGCTGAGTCTCAGGCAGGCTACCTACTACTCTGAGCCTCAAATTCCTCATCTATACATGAGGGTCGTGACAGAGCCCTCCTCATGGGGTAATTTAGAGGATGAGAAAATGCAGTACACAAAGTGTTTACACAGAGCCTGGCACCAGGCAAGGGCTCCAATGTGATAACAAATCATCACCATCAGTATCAGCAGCAGCAGCAGCATCACCATCATTATCGGCGCCGTCATCACCACCATCATTGCCGTCATCACCACCATCATTGCCGTCATCACCACCACCATTGCCATCATCATCACCATTGCCGTCATCATCACCGTTGTCATCACCTTCATTATCATCATCATCACTGTCGTTATGTCTCTATTATGTCTCATCTGCCCAAGCCACACCACAGAGCGACTCCAGTAAGGACGCCTGCCCTGTGGCCTGGGCCACTGGACAGAGCCTGTACTGAGGGGCTGGCTGGAGTGAGAAGGCTGGCGTGCTTGGCGGACAGGTTCCCTCTGGCTCCATCCTTCCCTCCCTTGCTCCTCGCTCTCCAGACTGATGAAATATGGATGAGCTGGCAATGCTGTCACTGTGCTACCGAGCAGGCTGCCATGGCCCCAGGGAGGGTGATGGATAGCCCTGATTACACTGGCCCGGCAGGGGGAGGAGGGGGAGGGACAGCCCCATCCATCTCAGGGCCCTCCTCCCAGCCTCTTTCAGCCCACCTTGTCTGGCAGCTTCTGCCCTCCCAGGAGCCGGCCCTCCCAGGCCCTGCCAGGGTCTCCGTCCCAAAGGCTTGTGGCCTCTGTCATCTCTTTGACCTCTCACAGCAGCCTGCAATGGTGAAAAGGCTGTTCTGTTTGCAAATGAGGGACGTGAGGCCAGAGAAGGGAAGAGACCTGCAGAGTGAGTGGCTGTCAGGGCTAGGACCTTCCAGTGTCCCACTGCCTTGTCAATACCTGTCCAGCTTCTCAGGGGTATTTTCTATACATGGGAAATGATGTATCTTGGAGGTTCTGAGCCCCACCTCTGGAGTCATGCAGTTTGGATCCCAGCTCTTCAGAGTGCCCTTGGGAAAAAATCAGTTAAACTTTGAGCTCACCTTCTCCATCTGGGACTTCCCTGGTGGTCCAGTGGTTAAAAAGTCCACCTGCTAATGCAGGAGACATAGATTTGATCCCTGGCCCAGGAGAGATTCCACATGCCATGAGGCAATAAAGCCGATGAGACACAACTCCTGAAGCTCATGTGCCCTAGAGCCCATGCTTCACAACTAGAGAAGCCACCGCAGTGAGAAGCCCTCTCACCACAACTAGAGAAGCCCATGCACAACAGCGAAGACCCCGCACAGCCAACAACAATAATAATAAAATACAAACTCTTTTAAAATATGTCCCCATCTGTTAAACGAAGATGATGATTTTAGTCATTTAGATTCAGAAGCCCACCTCCCCGGACCCATACCTGGGTGAAGGTCTCTGAGGACTGCAGAAGCTCCCTGACCTTCTCTCCGTGACTCCAGTGCATCTTCCTGTCCCCCACGCTGGGCCTTCCACCTGCAATGCCTTTCCCCCTTTTCACCTGATGAGCCTGGGGTCCAGTTCAAATATCACCTCTGCTGGGAAGCTTTCCCAGACCCTCCTGTTTCTACATGGGGGATATCGCTCCCAATTTAGAAACATCACTGGGCTTAGCCGCCCTGGGGCCACAGCCTGGGTCCCCAACACAGCAGTCCATCACTCGGCTGCCTCCCCATCACCTTGTGTCCTGGCAAAGTCCTTTCACTGGAGCTGAGCAGGGGCTCATTCTTGATGGAGACGCTGATCATTGAGGTAGCATTTGACAAAGGCTCCGGGCTTTATTCCTCATGGAGATGTCTGACTTTCCAGACCAGATGTCAGGGATTGCTTCTCACCAGCCCAAGGACAGATTCAGCAGTGGTGGACTTTCAGGGTGACTGATGGAGCCTGTTTAGACCAGCCAAGTCTCTACAAGCCCCCTAAATCCCACCGTGCCACCAGCTGCCTGTGTCCCCCTGGGGCAGGGGGAACGTGGGTGTCACTTGGACCTGACCCTGCTATCAACCCTTCCTAATGCAGGATGGATAAAATCTAAAGTCTGATGCCTGCTGGCTCCAGCTTCATCTTCCCCAAATCTTGCTCCCAGTGTCCATCCTCCTGCACCCCACATCACTTCCCATCATCTACATATTCTCTTATTTTATTTTTGCTACACTAGCTTGAACGGTCCTCCCTATGCTGAACTTGGCTGCCTCAGGGCCTTTGCACAGACTCTTTCCATTGCCCATGGTGCTCTTTCCACAACTGTTCACCTGGTTTATATCCACTCACTCTCTCAGTCTCCACTGAGGTAACCCTTCTTCACAGATACCTTTCCCAGCCCCTGGGACTAGGCTGAGCCTCTCTCTTTGCTCCCCAGCACCCAGGGCTTTTCCTCCCCAGCACTTTTCACAGTTTGGGATTGCACACTTTATTTATATCATTGCTTGCCTCCTGAGAGAGCCGTGGCCAAGAGCATGGACTCGGGAATCAGACTGCATGAGTTTACAAAGTTTTCCCTGGCATCAGCTGTGTGGCCTTGGCCAAGTTCCTGCATCTCTCTGTGCTGCTTTAGTCTCCTTATCTGTGCAACAAGCCAGTCAAATGACCTTCTTGCAGCACTGCTGTGAGAGTCGTATGGGCTTATGCAGCCAAGCACTTAGAACAGCACATAGTTCTTAGTGGGAGCTTAACACATATCTACCTGGAGTGTTGCTGTCTGTCTCCACGTTGGAATATAAGCTCTGTGAGGGCAGAGATCGCACTCATTTGTCCACTGACTTATCTCTAGCCCCAGTGCTGGCACATGAATGATAAACGCTGGTACACGAGCCAACAAATAGTAAATGAATGACACTGTGATTGGTGTAGTGAAATGTTTCCAAAATTTTCCAGTTTTACAATGTTTTGCAATTTTAAAGGACTCTATGGACTCTCTCTAAAGGACTATATGGATGACAGTTTCACTTCAAGTATTCATTAATGGAGAAAAAGAATAGTATCATTATATCACCATGTTTCTCTGAGTTCAGTAATGGTTTTCTAAAAATATTTATTTATTTGGCTGCACCAGATCTTCTTTGCATCATGCAGGATCTTTAGTTGCAGCATGCAGGATCTAGTTCCCTGAGCAGGGATCAAACCAGGGCCCGCTGCATTGGGAGCACGGAGTCCTGGCCACTGGACCACAAGGGAAGTCCCTAGTAATGCTTCGAATGAAACTCTTAGTCTCAACACTTGGCAGAGTCTGGGGAGGATGAGAAGCCTGTGACTGCCAAGGGTATGGACTGGTTGGTGCACACGTGGGTCCAGAGGCGATAGGCAAACCTCGCCTGAGTTCAGGTTCACAGTTGAGTAGGAGGTGCGTTCATGATCCCCCAGGGAAGACGTCAAGTATGAGGCTTCAGGCAAAGGCCTGGGCCCAGGAGGGCTGGGCCGGGGCTGGGGATGTGGGAGCATCCACTCAGACATGGGGCTACAAGCAGGGGATGCACGAACCCGCCGAGGAAGAGCATGTAGAGGAGGAAGGGACGGGAAGGGAGCCTCTGGGAGCATCCCACAGAGGAAGAGACGGGAGCTGCAAGAAGCCAGAGACTGATGCTCTCGGAAGCAGATGGGAGGGACCAAGCCCATGTGCGGGGCACTGCTGCCCTAGAAACAGGGCAGCTGAGTAAAGGGATCGATAGATGCAGAGGTCCTCCCTGGGGCTGGTGTGTGGAAGGCTCCCCATCAGCATGTTCTTCTCTGTCTGCTCTGGGAGGTGTGTGAATAGGAAGGCTCATCACCCGTAGCCTGCCATGGCTTCATGTCTCAGGGCCTCCCGTGCGGGTCTGCAGGAATGGACCCTTGGAAGAACCTGCTGCCTGCTAGCATACCCACCATCTCTGGTCCCCCCAACTCCCCCCTGCTTACTCTGGGCCTCTTCCCTCCCACCGCCTTTCTCATCCACCGAGCAGCAACCCCACAGCAGTCCCTATCTGGCTGGGTGGCCATCAGGGAGCCCCCCAGCCCCCTCCTGGGGCAGTACTGGCTGGAGTCTGGTCCAATCCAAGGATTCTGACAGCTCCCCTGCATCGTTATGATACCTGGCAGATCACTGACAGCAGTTCCAGGATGGATGGTTGGACCTGCAGGCTGGGAGACAGGGCCAGCATCTGCTGGGGTTTGGAGTGGGTTTTTTCCTTCCATACAAAGTAACAGAAATTAAAACAAGCCAATGATTTTTAACTAAATCAAGTTCAATAACAGAGCAGGAGCACACTGGATCCCCGAAACAGAGGGCAGCACCATAGGTGCTTAGAATCACAGAGTTGGCTCTGGCTCATAGAATATTAGAGAAATATACCCTTACAATGTTACAGTCAAAACCCTTAGGGTCACAGAGCCTTAGATCTCTAAGGAGGCAGGAGAAGGGGCCAGAAGACTTAAAGGCCTGCATTCTCATCCTGCCTCTACCACAAACAAACTGCGTGACTTGCATGTTACCTCATTTTTCTGTTTTTCAGTTTCCTCTGCTGTTAAAATCAAAGTAGGGCCCTGTTATGAGAATTCTGTGTAACATACTGTTGTGACATACTCTTAAGTCAACGTTTCTCAGAAGCATAATCCTCAGGTGGTCTTTGGTTCTACCTTATTCTGCATTGCATGCAGCCCAAGAGATGCTTATCACTTCCAAAAACAGAGTTGACTGCCTCATGAGGCAGCCAATTTTATTTTCAAATAGCTCTGATTGAGAGCTGACGCCTTCTTGGAAACTTCTACCCACAGTGAGGATTGGCCGTACCTTCCATTTTTGCTTACGCTCTTCCACGGGGCAGATTTACATGAGTAAAATTCATCATCATGCCATCATCCTGTACCAGCTAAGGGCCCAAAGGCTTCACACTAAGTGCCTGCTGCCAGGACTGTTACACCGTGGTCAAGGATGTCCTCTGTTCTATACACAGAAGACCCAGTTATTTATCCATTCAGCAAACTGTGTTCTAGAGGCCAGGGGCAGAGTGTGGGCAGACTCAAGGTCCTTGCACTTGGGAAGTCACAGTTTAGTGGGAAGGATGCCAATTAAACAAGCAACAGTGTTCAGAGGGGCCACACAGGCACCCTGGGTGGTACCCTAGGCTCTGGGATAAGAGATAGAGGCTAAGTTCTATTTCCTTCTAGTTTTCTATGTGATGTTGAACACATTTCTGAACCTTGCTTTCCCAAATGACAAAAAAATTTAAAGCTCTAGGGACCAGGGTAGGTAGCCCTTTGCCTCCTATGAGGCACTGGGAGGCTCCCAAGAGACAGTGAAGCAGCCACTGCTATTGTCTGCCCTCCTTCCCACTGACAGAAGCTTCTCAGATTGAATCACACACAACCTAAGAGGTGATTAGATGAATCCCACTTGGTTTAAGGCTCTCAGAGCGGTCTCTGTCCTTTACCATTCATTGGTCTTGAGTGGGCATGTGGTGCCATTCAGAGTCATAATAATATAAAGAAGAATCCCTGAAGCATGTGGTGAGTAACAGGATGCTTCAAGGTAGAGTTTCTCCTCTCTGATGGAAGAGAAAGCCACCTTTGCTCCCTTCCCTCTGTTCCTGTTTTGGACACTGTTGAATGAGGATGTGATGCCTGGAGCTGTGGCAGTCATCTTGTGACCATGAGAGATCAAGCTTAAGGACAAGTACCAACATGCTGAGGGTACTAGAGTGGAAGACAACGCAATGGACTGAATGTTTCTATCCCCCAAATCTTCAGATATTGAAATCCTAATCCCCGATGTGATAGAATTAGGTTAGGACCATGAGAGGTAATTAGGTCATGAGGATGGAGATCCATGAATGCAATTAGTGCTCTTACAAAAGGGACCCAAGAGACCTCATGCCCTCTTTCTGCCATGTGAGGATATGAGGAGAAGTCAACAGACTTCCACCCAGAACCCAAGCATGCTGGTACTCTGATCTTGGACTTCCAGCCTCTGGACTATTGTTATAAGCTGCCCAGGCTATGGGATTTTGATAGCAGCCTGAATGACTAAGACAGATGGAAAGATGACATTATTAAGCTGCAGAATCAACCTTAGGACAATCTACATTCAGACATCTCACTAAGTAAGCAATAGATGTCCTGTGGTTTAAGTTACTGATAGTTGGGTTTTCTATTATTACAGCTAAGCCTGTCTTTTCTTCACCTCCCCAGTTCCCACACAACCTTCCAAAGCCAGAGGAGCCATTATCCCTCCTACATACAATCTTTCTGATGATCAGCAAATATTTATCAAGCACTCACACAGCTCCTGTTTTACATGACAGTATAGTGGGAGACAGGTAAAAATAATTAAATAGATGATTGAACTAACTATACATGGCAATGAGTTTTATCCATTGAGGGATGGGGCTGACATAGAGAATGTCAGGGGAACCCCTTTGGGGTGAGTCACCAAGGAAGGCCCTTCCAAGTAGGTGACACTTACTAAGAGCCCTGAATGAGGGCACAGTGTAGGGCAGGGAGATTTCCTGATGGTAACTGACCTGAGGTGGAAAATAGCTCAGTGTGTTTGGGGGGGTGGAGAGAGGGCAGACCCAAGTTGTAGGATGAGAGAAAGAGCTTGGGTTCCATTTTAAGGGATGCCAGTGAGAGTTTAGGGAGCTTCCCTGGTGGCTCAGATGGTAAAGACTCTGCCTGAAATGTGGGAGACCCAGGTTAGATCCCCAGGTCAGGAAGATCCCCTGGAGAAGGAAATGGCTACCCACTCCAGTATTCTTGCCTGGAAATTTCCATGGACAGAGGAAACTGGCAGGCTATGGTCCGTGGGGTCGCAAACAGCTGGACACGACTGAGCAACTACACACTTTAATACTAGTGAGAGTTTAAGCCAGAAAGTGGCTCAGTCTGATTTCTGCTTTAAGGTCGCAGGTGGGGGTGGGTTTCCCAAATCCTCCCAGCCTCCCCTGGGCCACCTCTGCCCTGGCCTCTTTGTCTCAATCCTCTACCAATTTGCTGTTGCCACCTCAGGACCACAATGTTCTCCCAGGCTGGGACTATTTCTGCCCCTTCTCTATGCTCACCGCCCAGCACTGTGACTGACAGCCCTTTCCTCCAAGGCGGTCAGCACCCAGCAAGCCCTTCCAGGCGCCATGCTGCCTCCCAGGGGTCAGCGGCCTGACAACTGGCTTTAGGAGAGCGGCCGACCCCTTCCCCTCGGGCTGCACCCCTGGCCTCCGGCAACAGGCAGAGCTCGGGCCACGAGGGGCCAGCACAAGGCCTGGGTTTGCTCAGTTTTTATGGGCATGCCTGTATCTAGAAATGGAAAATCCAGGCAGTTCTGCCTCCCCACTAATGTCACCAAGCTGGACTTCTCCTTCCCAGCCCCAGCTGTCCCTGACTCCTCCTGCTTCCCCTCCTTTGGCTGAATCAGACTGTCCAGGGACAGAGAAGAGGAGGACAGAAAGAGAATGTGCTCGTTAACTTGAAAAGCAACACAGACACTCCATCACAGCATCACCAACCCTCCAGCTTTGCCGGGAGTAGAGGTTCCATCACCAACCAGAGGCGTGTAAGCAGCTGCTGACCTCTGGGATCGAAGGACAGCGTATCTGCTGGCTCTGGGGTGAATCAGGGATGGGGCGGGGAGGGGGAGATCTGGAATGTCTTGGTCTCTTTCCTCTGCAGCCTGGTCCCATCCTTCCTCCTGTGACATTTATTGCTCTGGACTGTATGTTTCAGACACCAAGTCTTTAGCATCCTGGAACACCAAGAACTCTGAGAGATCAACGCAGGCCTGCTGGATACCCAAGGGAGCGGAGTTGCATTCCAGCCAGTCACCTTGGCCCAGGGGAGCCACAGTTCTCAGAAAGGGGAGAGTGAGGCCCACAGGTCTGCACTGGGACCTCCACAAGTCTGAATCGGATCCTTGTGTGGTCAGCCCTCCTCCCCCCACCCCCCGCCCCTTGCAGGATCACTGCACGGTTAAGAGCTCACCCTTCCAGCCAGGCTGCCTGGGCTGGAATCTCAGTTCTTCCACTTCCTGGGTATGTCTGCTTCCCCATGTGTAACACGGAGATGTGACAGCTCTGACCTGTAACGTGCTCAGAACAGAGCCTGCCACACAGTAAGTGCTCCATCAGAGTTGGCTGCTATTCTTATTTGCCCCTGAGGCTTCTCAAGCCCCAGATGGGCAGGGGCTTGCCCAAGGCTGCCCAGCAATACTGTGGCAGGTCCCAGGCTGGAATGTGGATCTCCTAACTTCCAGGGCAGTGCTCTGTCTCTGAGCTCACGGAGCTTTGATGGTTGCAAAGAGCTTCGGAGATGCATCTCAAAACATCAAACTGCCCCCCGGTAGCCACACACAGAGACTCACACCGTCTCCCCCAGGGACGCACAGATGAAATCGCAGACAGACACAGATCTTTGCCTACACCCGGCCTCTGATGCTGAGACAATGATGCTGGAGAGGGTGCATGCGCACACAACAGGCTCTCCAAAATCCAGGCCTCCCCCAGACCTCACTGCCCTTCTCTCTCTCCTTCCTTCCCGTCTCCTCACCCTTCTTCACCCTCCACCACTCACATATTTATGGCTGTTTTCCCAAAGTCCCCAGCCTGTCTGGACATAAGGGGTGATGTTGTCAGCTCTGCCAACCAAAAGCCCACATGTCTATTCCCATCTTCTGGGCTGTGACCCTGCTCACCTGGAGAATTCAAGGAAGCCAGGAGTGGAAGTTGTATAGACAGAGCCAGCACTGAGCTGTGGGCCTCCAGCTGGGACCAGGTGCTCTTACCCTCATTCCCCTCAAGGATGTCCCAGGGCAGCTGGGGGCTCTGCCTGAGGCCCTCTGGGAGCTGTGGAAAACTGAAATCTACATGATCTCCACCTTCAGGGCTGCTCAGCGAGGCCCGGCAGTACAGAGCCTCCTGTGTTGTATGGAAGATGAAACCTCAGAACCTTACAGATGGCTAGGAGGATCCCTCCCAGCCATCTAATTCAACCCCTCCTTTTACAGATGGGGAGACTGAGGCTCAGAGAGGGGATGAGATTTGCCCAGGGTCACACAGCAAAACGGCAAACAGAGCCCCTCTCCTCGCTTCATGTTGAGGATCATATGGTGGCTCGCTAGGCTGATGCTGACCTCAAATGGCACTGTCCCCCACTGCTCACCAGTCCCAGCCCCTCATCCCTCCAGACCCAGGCTGTGGTTCCCAAACAGAGGCCATGAGGCTCTTTTGTGATGGTCTCCAGAGTCGGAAACCTTCCCAGAGCCTGTCCAGAGACTCCTCTGTGATTTATTCCCTCTCTCTCTTCCTGTTTATTCAACTCCTCAGCAAAAAGTCCCAGGGGAGAGAATTTATGAGAGGAGAAGGAGGGAAATGAGGAGAGAAGGGGTGGGGAGATGCGTGTGGGTTGATAAAGAGAAGAGGAGAGAGGAGGGAAGAGAGAATTTAAGGAGAAAGCAGCACAGGGTGTATGTTTGCATGAGCAGGAAAGACTTGGTTGACCGTCATCTGAGGGACTGGGGCAAACGCTCTCTGAGCATCCCTCAGCTGGACAACGAGTCCTCCCATGGTTGCCCGGGGTCGAAGAGGAGGTCTTTGGGTCCCTGGGCCACTCCTGGGTGGAGAGGGAGCTGGGGATGCTGCACAAGAAACCCCCCACCTTTCTCAGGGTGACAGTGTCCCTGCCCCTCTGCAATGTCCACTGAAGACCTGGGATGCACAGAGCCCCTGACAGCACCCTGTATACAACATGGGCTGCATAAACACTATATGGACAACCAACAGGAAACAGCCAGGCCCCTGGCTTCTCAGTCCGAGTCCTGATGGGTTTGATGCAAGGCCTCAAGCAGGACAGTTGCCCTCCTGGGCCTGAGTCTCTTCCTCTGTCCAGTGAGAGGACATGCTGGGTGGTGGTTAAGGGTCTTCCAGCTCTGACAGTCCAGGGGTTTGGGATCCTGGAGGTCACGAGCTAAATGTCGTACAGTGGCCTTGACGCAATAGCCTCGACCACGCCCCAACCCTGTATCCACTCTCAGTTCCACGCCTAGAGGAAGAGTGTCAATATTTCAATGAGTCTTTGAGGGGTTCACATTCGCACCCTGCCTCCTGGGTTCGAGAGAGCATCGTCCTATACCTGAAACTAGGGAGCTACTTCCAGGTCCGCACTGAAGGGTCCAGGGAGATGACTCTCCACGCTCAAACATCTTTCTATGTATGGGAGAAGCAATGCAATTCCTGGGGGGGAAAATGGAGGGGGGAAGACAGGAAACCAGAGTGGCAGAGCTGGGTGATGGGTCCATGAGGGCTTATTATCCTGTTTAATGATTTCCATAATAAAATACCAAATAACACAAAAATTTAAACGCATTCTTCCAAGATGCCTGTGGAAGGCACAGTAGGTAGTCAGAGAAACAATTCCTGCTGAAATAACACTAACAATAATGTGATACCTATTGGCAAGTTTGGAAACTAAGGAGGTTGAGGAGAGTTAACAGGGGCTTATGTGTTAATACAATAGAAAAGCTAAACACACTGCTTCTTTCCATTCGTTTACAGAATCGGGCTCCATTGTCAAGTCCCTTTGATATTTTCAAGGGTTTGAAACCATTCTATACAGTAAGTTTCTAACTACTCCATGCTGATGAATACATCTTGAGTAGTGTTCTTTACCTTTGTGTTATAAGTATGGTTTTCCTCTTATTTTCAATTAAGTATATCCTGAAGTTTTTTAAAAACACTTGCTTGCCTCTTTCTCTTCTCTTCTTCCTCTGTCTCTCCCCAACCCCACCCCCCTCCTCCAACAGCAGATCCACTGGTCTCCTGCAGGGTGGTTTTGCCCTCTCCCCGAAAGCCAGGCCTCCTGTCCCATGCAATCAATGACTCAGCAAAGGCTATTCCCTCCCCAGGAAGAATCCTGGGGCTGTAGGATGGATGGAGGACCACAGAGATGAGTGTGGCTGGGAACGAAGGAGATCAAGATGAGGTCCAGACCGTCCTAGCACCGGATGGAGGACTCTGCCCTGTGGTGCTTGCACTAGCAGTGCTGTGCGGACGGGGGTCTTCCCATGGCCCTGAGACCCCTCCTGAGAGGACTGGCACCCTGCTGACCCTATGCCCAGGCCCTGCCTCTTAACCAGATACAGAAACTAGATGGGCCCTTAGGACCAACAAGCCCAGCTGCCTTGCTTGACAGAGGAGAGGAGACACTTGTTCCGTGTTACACAGCAGAGTTTGTAGAAATTAGATGCTAATCTGACCAGCCTCTCCCGTGTGTAGGACCTTGCAGTGGCTCCCACTGCCCACAGGATAAGATCAGATGCCCTGGCCTTGGCACCCAAACTTTCAAGACCTGCTCCTGCCCCCTCATATAGCACCATCTCCCAATGGGCTCATCAGCCTCACACCCTTCCCCACCACCCCCATCTTTACCCAGATGGCTCTAATTTCCCCTTGCTGGGGTCCTCCTCCCTAGGAGCTCCACATGCCCCAGTGACACAGCTGGCATTGAAAGTGAGTCAGGCTCCAGAGCCCACAGTGCTAACCACTCTGTTCTCCTGCCCCAGCTGAGTGGGGGAGGGGGAAGAGCTGATGGAGGCCTGGTTCCTGATTCCCAAATCTGTGCCTTCCCGTTTTCCTCGACAGATGCCGTGGGGCAGAGGCGGCCGGCCAGAAGTCAGGAGGAGGGTAGGGAAAGTAGGCAGAATGGTCTTGCCCTTTGCCACATCCTCCGTCACTGAGGTTCTTGAGAATCTCACAGAGAAGACCAGTCTAGGGCAGGGCCGGTGTTGGGTAGAAAGGACCTGTGCTGCTTGCCCCACATCTTAACTTCCAGAAGCCCAGGCAGGACCAGGTGAGGGAAGAATGCTGTGTGTACCAAGGGGAGGACTCTCTCCCTCCCCACAGCTCACTCCTGCCCCGCCGTTCACATCACCTCCCTTGCAGTGACCCTGAGGGAGACACCCCGCTCTCCCCCAACCTACCTCTTCATGCACTACCATCCTGTTTCTCACCAGGTGCATCCTGGGGAGGAACGTGGTCTCGGGAGCCAGCCCCACTGGGTTTAAATCCTGCCTCTATCACTTATGGCTTCCCTCATAGCTCAGTTGGTAAGGAATCTGCCTGCAATGCAGGAGACCCTGGTTCGATTCCTGGGTTGGGAAGATCAGCTGGTGAAGAGGTAGGCTACCCACTCCAGTATTCTTGGGCTTCCCTTGTAGCTCAGCTGCTAAAGAATCTGCCTGCAATGCAGGAGACCTGGGTTGGATCCCTGGGTTGGGAAGATCCCCTGGAGAAGGGAAAGGCTACCCACTCCAGTATTCTGGCCTGGAGAATTCCATGGACTGTATAGTCCATGGGGTCGCAAAGAGTTGGACACAACTGAGCGATCTTCATTTTCACTTTCTGTCTCTTACTATCTTTGTGGCCTCGGGGAAGAAACAGAACCTCCCTCTGCCTCTGTTTTCTCACCTGGGAGATGGGAGCAGTAGCAGTACCTACTTCATAGGGCCATCGTGCCTAGGAAACAAGTTCAGTTCAGTTCAGTCGCTCTGCTGATGCTGCTAAGTCGTCATGTCCAATTCTTTACAACCCCATGAATCGCAGCACGCCAGGCCTCCCTGTCCATCACCAACTCCCGGAGTTCACTCAAACATCCATTGAGTCGGCAATGCCATCCAGCCATCTCATCCTCTGTCGTCCCCTTCTCCTCCTGCCCCCAATCCCTCCCAGCATCAGAGTCTTTTCCAATGAGTCAACTCTTTGCATGAGGTGGCCAAAGTACTGGAGTTTCAGCTTTAGCATCATTCCTTCCAAAGAACACCCAGGACTAATCTCCTTTAGAATGGACTGGTTGGATCTCCTTGCAGTCCAAGGGACTCTCAAGAGTCTTCTCCAATACCACAGTTCAAACAAGTTAGGATATATTAAGTGCTTAGAATTGTGTCTGGCAAATAATTCAAAGACCAGAAATGTTAGCATTGGGTGCGTAGATCAGGGCACTAGGCACTGAGTTTCTTCGTTTGATTATTTTTAAAGATTTTTTGATGAATGTGTTACAATACTGCTTCTGTCCTATGTTTTAGCTTTTTGGCTGCAAGGCATGTGGGATCTTAGCTCCCAGTCCAGGGATCAAGCCTATACCCCCTGAATTGGAAGGTGAAGTCTCAACCACTGGATGCCAGGGAAGTCCCTGGGTTAAGGTTTCATTCTCAGTGCAACTAGCTGGGTGGCCCAGGCAGATTACCTAAGCCACAGCCCTCTTCCTCCCGTATTACATGGGCACAATTGTTTCATTACTTCATGGCACTGAACACGGTGACGAGCAGGAGGACGGCCATTCTCAGGATGGTGCTAATGACAATAACGTACTTGCTCTCAAGGAGCTTGCAGCCTGGCAAGGGCAGCCGATGGGTAGCTGGTCTCTTGTCTGTCAGCTCAGCAGCTGCACCCTGGGAGCCCCTGGGACAGTGTGTGGGAGCCGCCAGCCTGCCTGACAGCTCAGAGGAAACTACAAGGGCAAAGGTGTGGAAGGAGAGGGCATGGTGCATGCAGGGACAAGGGGCAGACCTTCCACAGAGCTTCCCACCATCTCCAGGCTTCCTCCAACGCAGCTAGAGGATTGGCTAGCTCTGTGTCACTGGGGAGATAAAGAAGCAACTCATGCCCAAACTATAATTCAAAAGATATGTGCACCCTAATGCTCATAGTAGCCAAGACGCAGAAGCAACCTAAGTGTCACTCGACAGATGAATGGATGAAAAAGATGTGATATATATGTACAATGGAATACTACTCAACTGTAAAAACAGAGTGAAATAATGCCATTTGCAACAACATGAATGGACATAGAGTGCTCCCCTGGTGACTCAGCTGGTAAAAAATCTGCCCGCCAGTGCAGGAGACCTGGGTTTGATCCCTGGGTTGGGACGATCCCCTGGAGAAGGGAATGGCAACCCTCTCCAGTCTTCTTGCCTGGAGAATTCCACGGACAGAGGAGCCTGTTGGGCTGCAGTCCATGGAGTCACAAAGAGTCGGGCAAGACTTATTAAGTAAACAACACCAACAAGAAAGGACACGAAGATGATGATACTAAGTGAAGTAAGTCAGAAAGAAAAAGACAAATACCGTATGATGTCACTTACATGTGGAATCTAAAACACGGTACAAATGAACCTATCTACAAAACAGAAACAGACTCACAGACATAGAACTCAGACTTGTGCTTGTCGAGGGTGGGGGAGACGGATGGTTTGGGAGTTTGGGCTTAGTAGATGCAAACGTGTATATATAGAATATGTAAAGAACAAGGTTCTATTGCATAGACAGGGAACTATATTCAATATCCTGGAATCAACCATAATGGAAAAGAACATAAAAGAGAAGGTATCTAATATGTGTGTATAACTGAGTCACTCTGCTGTACAGCAGCAATTAACAACATTGTAAATCAACTATACTTCAATAAAAAAAAATAAATTTACAAAAAGAACAAAAGAAACAACTCATGGACTAGTCACCTCCAAGGAGAAATCATTAAGGAGACTTTCTTGGACAAGGAGGAGGGAGAGAAAAAAAAGGCTATGAATCTGATGATCTGGGACCATCTGCTGTGTGACCTTGGACAAGTCATCTGACCTCTGTGGACGTCAGCGTCATCTTCAGTCACGGGTGCGGTTTGAGATGCTGATCAATCTGCACTTGTCCCCTGGCCTGGGAAATCAAGCCTGTGGTCTGGGACGGTTGTCCTGGGTCTCCTTGCAGGTCACTTCCCAGATTTCTCCCAGTCCCCTGGGACTTGCCGCATGAGAATGCCAAGCGCAACTTAAGAAAGCCACTGGGTATCTAAGCCATCTGACATCTCCCACTCCATCCTCCATCACTGTCCTCCAGCCTCAAGTCTAAGGTGAAAGATTGGCAGAGTCCTGTTTGGTCGAAGGTGAGAACTAAAGTTTGTGGCACACTTACTAAGCACCAGGTTCTTGGCACACCTGAATTCCTTCACCCATCACAATAACCCGATGAAAAAACAGTGGTTTCCATTTTATAAACAGAGAAACTCAGATTCCAAAAGGTTAAGTCCTTTGCCCAAGACCACCCAGCTGGTTCGTGGCTGAGCCAGGATTCCAAGTCTCTGCAAAAGCAGATGTTTGACTGACTTGGCCATGACTGATTCTGCCATGACGCTCTAGAAGCCAGAGGCATGCCAGACTCCTGCACTGCAGCTTGAGATGGGGAGCAAGGAAGAGACATAAGACCAGAGAGGGTGGAGGCCACCCCAGGCAGAGGCTAATTTCATGAGCACTGTTCTCACCTCCAGAAATGGTAAAGAAGTTCCCTTCCTTCTGGGTCTTCTAAGAACCACCTTTGTGACAGCTCATTTGTGGAGAAAACAATTGTGCACCAAGCAGCTCACACGCCAGCTCCAGGCTGGGCATAGCCACAGTGACCAACACGCAGTCCTTGTCCTCTCAGGGCTTATGATCTAGGGCAGGAGACAAAGGGAGGCCAAGAATGTGCTAAGTGGGGACTTTCCTGGAGGTCCAGTGGTTCAGACCCTATGCTTTCACTGCAGGAGGCATGGGTTCAATCCCTGGTTAGGGAACTAAGATCCCACATGCCATGTGGCATGGCCAAAAATGATAATAATTTTTTAAAAGAACGTGTTAAATGTCATGGCAGAGTAGTTGGAGGCTATGTAAGCCTAGAAGAAGGACTCCTATGCCAACCCAGGAATCAGGGAAGGCTTTCTGGAGGAGGCTGAGTGTACAAGCAGTTTGTCAGTGGGCTCAGACAGAAGAAGGTCTGTCTTCCTCTACCTCCTTAGGATTAAGGATAATGCCTGGCCAAAGCGAGCTCTCTGAAATGATTTGCTTAATTGGAAGCTCCATGACAGAAGATGAAAGCCTTTAAAAATAATATCAGGAAGTATCTGAAAAAGAAATGAATAGGGTTGGAAATGCTATGGGAGCCTGGGGACCAGAAAGGACAGTGGGGGATGGATGAGCTCTGTCTTCAAAACTTGCAAGGCACTCACTGGAAAGACGAAACTAACTAGAGCTGGGGAGACCCCCAGGGGCAAAAGCAGGACTAATGAAAGGAGGCATATCGGGCTCAGTGGAAGCAGGAGGCTTCAGCAATTGAGCACTGAGGAAGGTTGAGAGCTGGCTTGTGAAGTTGAGTCCCCTGTCACTACTGAGTTATTCCTTTAGGTTGAGCATTACCCTCTCCAGCCTCCTTGCTTAAAAGGAAGGTACCCCTGGAGGGGAAACTCATGCATGACCTGACCCTGACACTCCAGCTGGTTGTGCTCTGGTGGAGGGAAGGTGGGGGACACATCCAGGGGAGGCCTCCAGGTCCACATCCCTAGGTCTGCCAGGCCACCCCTCTGTCCTGTTACTGGCCTTGCTCTGACTTCTTAATCCTGTCTGCTGTCCCCCCGGCCTCAGGCAGACTACACAGCCAGCCTGGCTGCCCGAGTCTGTGTTTCCCCTCTCCTGAGCCTGTCACCCTGATTTCAATTGAAAGTGGAGGCAGTGAAAGACAGCAGTTAAACACTTGGGTCTTAGATTCAGGTCAGTGTGGGCTCAACTTTGGTCTCAGCCACTTACAAATAGGTGACTTTGGGCAGGCTATTTATTCTCTCTGAACCGCAATTTCCTGATCTGTAAAAGGGAGTGTTGAAACCTTGCCATACAAAACCAGATGGAGGTTCCTCACAAAACTGAAACTAGAGTCGCCGTATGATCCTGCCATCCCACTGCTGAGCATATATCCGGACAAAACTATAATTTGAAAAGCTACATGCAACCCAGTGTTCACTGCAACACTGTTTACAATAGCCAAGATGTGGAAGCAAACTAAATGTTCACCAAGAGATGAGTGCGTAAAGAAGATGTGGTACGTATGTACAACGGAATACTGCTGGGCCATAAAAAAAGAATGAAACAATGCCATTTGCAGCAACGTGGATGGACCTAGAGATTATCGTACTAAGTAAAGTCAGTCAGAAAGAGAAAGACAAACATATGATATCACTTATGTGTGGAATCTAGAACATGACGCCAGTAATGTATCTATGAAACAGAAGCAGACTCACAGACAGAGAGAAGAGACTTGTGGTGCCCAGGGTGTGGGGGAGAGGGGAAGGGAAGGATTGGGAGTTTGCAGTTAGCAGATGCAAACTGTTACAGATAGAATGCATAAACAACAAGGTCTTATTCTATAGTACAGGGAACTATATTCAACGTCCTGTAATAAACCATAAGGGAATATATATATATATATATATATATATATATATATATATATATATATATTATATCAGGGGCTTCCCTGATAGCTCAGTTGGTAAAGAATCCACCTGCAATGCAAGAGACCCCAGTTCGATTCCTGGGTCAGGAAGATCCGCTGGAGAAGGGATAGGCTACCCACTCCAGTATTCTTGGGCTTCCCTTGTGGCTCAGATGGTAAAGAATCTGCCCGCAATGCGGGAGACCTGGGTTTGATCCCTGGCTTGGAAAGATCCCCTGGAGAAGGGAACGGCTACCTACTCCAGTATTCTGGCCTAGAGAATTCCATGGACTGTTTGGGATTTCCCTGTAGCTCAAACAGTAAAGAATCTGCCTACAATGCAGGAGACCAGGGTTCGATCCCTGGATTGGGAAGATCCTTTGGAGAAGGGTATGGCAATCCACTCCAGTATTCTTGCCTGGAGAATACCATGGACAGAGGAGCCTGGCAGACTATAGTCCATGAGGTTGCAGAGTCAGATGTGATTGAGCAACTAACACACACACACACACATAACCGAATCACTGTGTTGTACAGCAAAAATTAACACAGCATTGTAAAATCAACAATATTTCAATAAAATAACATTGTTTTTTTTTTAAGTTTTTAAAAAACCTTACCATAAAGACACGTTGTGAGTATCAAATAAGACAAAGAATATAAAATATGTAGCATGGGCTGAAGCAGAGACCTCTATAAGTATCACTATTACTACTGTTTCTGGCGAAAGGAATGGTTACCCACTCCAGTATTCTTGCCTGGAAAACCGCATGGACAGAAGAGCCTGGCAGTCTACAGTCCATAGGGTCGAAAAGAGTTGGACACAACTTAGGTCAAAAAGAATCAGATACGACTTCGCGGCTAAGCAGCACTATTTTTTCTATTGTCTACCAATCATACATGTAGAAGCAAAGGCTCAGAGAGGGCATATGAGTTGCTCAGGTCACACAGCATGTTAGTGGCACAGATGGAACCAGAACCTGGGTTTCTCCCCCAACTTAAGATAACAATAATAGCAGCTAATACTTATCACAGCTGGCTCAGTGGTAAAGAATCCACCTGCCAAGCAGGAGACACGGGTTTGATTTCTGGGTTGGGAAGATCCCCTGGAGAAGGAATTGGCAGCCCTCCAGTATTTTTGCCTGGGAAATCCCATGGACAGAGGAGCATGTTGGGTAACAGTCCATGGGGTCGAAAAACAGTCGGACACAACTTGGTGACTAAACAACACAAGTAAACCTGTTCCAAGTACCATGTACCAGGCACTCTTCTAAGTGTTTTCTCATTTAACTGTCACAACTCTGTAAGATAGGTATTATTAGTATCCTTATCTCCTAGATGAGGAAACCGAGGCCCAGAAAGGTTAAACAATTTTCTCAAACACTCCCAGGAAGCATGCATTTGTTCGGGAGTAAAGTGAGGGTGGAGTGAGGATTTGAACTCAGGGAGTTTGGGCCCCAGAGTTCAGCATGCACTTGTCACATGTACAGCCAATTCCCTAAATGCACCTTTACCCTGGGTATCCCTGAAGCAAAGACACAACTCTAGTGGCAGCAGTCAGGCCCCCATGATGGGGGAGCCGGGTCAGCCTGGTAGGACCCTTCACAGCACACAAAGTGATGGGTACCTCACCTCCTGCTCCCTCAAAAACATGTGGTGTTCCTGGGCCTTCGTTGGGGGCCCCGTGTTGGTCAGATGCTGACTTCCTGAGCTGACACAGCTGTCCAGCCCCTCAGAGTCATCCCTGACTCTGCAGGTGTCCCTGGATGCCCAAAGACTGTGCTCAAAGAAGCAGTAAGACCCAGGACAGGAACGCATGGATGCAAGCCCTGCCCGTGGTCCCCATGGAGGCTGCCGGCCCTACATCTGTCCCAGGCAGTGGGAGACTCAGTCGTCCAGGACAGAGGCAGCCTGAGGCTGCCTCCTGGGCCTGGATTATTCTCTCCCTGCTCCAGGCACAACCTGTCCTTGGCCTCAAATTCCTCCTTGCCCAGTGCTCTCAGACACAGGGGCAAATGTCACAGCCAGGCCTGGTCCACAGCTCAGACTCCCAAAGCAACTCTGTCTTCCCTCTGTCGAGCGTGGGCAGCCTGCTTCTTAAGTGCAGCACATGGAGATGCTTAGAAGCTGAGAAGAGAGCATTTAAAGAACTGTTCTGTGTCTTAATTGTGGCAGTTACACAGTGGAGTACGTTTGTCGAAACTTGCAGATCTGGGCACTAAAAATGCTAGACTTTAGTAAATTACATCACAAGAATATGGACTAAAAATCATATATATATAAAGTGCTGGCCTCCCAAGCCCTCCCAGAACCTACGCCTTTGTCCAGGAGCATCCATCTGTTGGATGCTTGGGGGTCCCCTCCTCTATGAGCGTCTTTCACATTTGAGGTCTATGCTGGGTTTATTCCCATCACAGGTGATACCAAACGGGGCCTGGAGGGACCGAGGAACCTGCTCACAGTGTCTCACATAAAATCATGAATAACACAAGGCTAGGCACTGATGTTGAAGATGAAGCTCCAATATATTGGCCACCTGATATGAAGAGTCAACTCATTGGAAAAGACCCTGATGCTGGGAAAGATTGAGGGCAGGAGGAGAAGGGAACAACAGAGGATGAGATGGTTGGACGATATCACCAACTCAAAGGACATGAGTTTGAGCAAATTCCAGGAGACAGTGGAGCATAGAGAAACCTGGAATGCTGCAGTCCATGGGGTTGCAAAGAGTTGGACATGATTCAGCGACTGAACAATAGCAAGATACCCTGGCATGATTATCCCTTCACCCTCACAGCAACCTTGAGGGAGGCACTTTGTCCTTCTGATTTTATAGATTAAAAAAATAATGCACAGAGAGGTCACATAACTTGCCAAAGGCCACAGAGCTAATAAAAAGGCAGAGTTAGGATTCGAACCTGGAGACTGGCCCCAAGGTTCAGCTCTCAGCCTCTGTTCTCTTTTCCCCCTAGAGAGGGTAAGCAGACTCTACCTCCCCCCTCTCCTCTAGAGACTGCTCAGAGCTGTTGCTGTTACTCTCCCTGGTGGTGGTCCACTATGGCCCCAGACGTCTTCTAAGAGCTGAGCTGGCAGGATGGACATCCCCCAGGACAGTCCCGTGGAAGGATATGGTCTATCCAACCCTGGGCGACACGGTCCAACAGCCCCTCCTGTATTAGCCCAGCAAAAATGCCTCAGTTGGTTCTGCCGCAGCCCAATGATTTGGGGAAGTTACTTCACCACTCTGCACCTGGGCCTCATCTGCTTAGAGGAGGGTGGCAGCACCAGCCCCCCAGGCCCTGCTGAGCCTCTAACAAGTGAATGCGCACAGTATACAAAGCTGCATCCAGCAGGGACCCGGAGACAGCCAGACTTCCTGCTCCATCACATGTACCTCTCTGTCAACACAGAGTCTGTCTTCTTAACCCTGAGCATTACTGCAAAAAGCTGTCTTCTCCAGAGCTGAGCGTTGTCCTATAGCATTTTGTTTAATAAAATCATTTAATGGATGTCTTCTGGACGGATGAGGAGAGGGGCTGTGTTTCTCTTGTTCATGGCTGTATCTCCAGGGCCTGGCACACAAGACAAATAAAGATGGATAGAGGAGTGGATGGATGGATGAATGGGTGAGTGGTTAGATGGGTGAATGGGTGGGTGGTTGAATGAGTGGATGGATGGGTGGATGGATGGTGAGTGGATAAATGGATACACAGATGGATGAGTGGATGAATGGATGAATGGGTGGATGGATGGATGGGTGAGTGGGTGGATGGATGGGTGGAAAGGCAGATGGGATAAAAGATGCCCAGCAAAGGCTGGGGCTGGGGACAGAGGGAGACCATTTGCCTCCTCTCCACTGCTTTTCAGGGCTGAGAGCTTGTCATAGCTCCTCCACTTCTCCCTTCAGGAAACTGGGTCCTGCTAATCAGTGGGTCAGCCCCTGAGCCCCCCAGGCAGGGACAGAGTAACAGACTGAAGAACAGGATCTGACAGAGGATACAGGCAGAATGAAGGAGGAGCTGGGGGCAGGGGATGAGGTTGGGCACAGAGCTTTCCAGAATGATAGTCTAGAAGAGCAGAGAGAAAATGTTCAGCAGGTGAATGAGAGAGGGAGGAGGGGGACAAAACAAAAGCTGGAAGCAGAGGGAAAACTTCATCAAAGGAAGATAAATTGGGCCCCGATGCTCTCTGGTCCCCTCTCAGCACTTTGATGAACGTATGTGTCGGTAAGAGGCTGCCTGGCTGATTCCTGAACCTTTTTCTCTCCATTAACACAGCTCAGTCCCACAGTCCCTGAGCGGCAGCTTTATTATTATCCTTCCATCAGCATGGCCCCAAGAAGGAAAACATTAGAGCCATCCTCCCAAGCCTGGATTCTGTTCCCCCATTGCTGGCTGGGGGACCTGGGTAGATTGTATGGCCCCTCCAAGTATCACCTTCCTCACCTGTAAAACAGGGATGGCAACGATACTACCTGGCAAGGGTGTCATAAAAAGGAAGCCAGACTGGCCTGCAAGGGTCTAGTACCCAGGCAAGCCTAGCATCCTCCTTCCCTCCCTCTTCTTCTCCTTGGACTGAGATGCAGGTGGCCACAGAGCCAGGGAGCCGTGCCTGCTGGTAATCAGTGGGAATCAGTGGGGGCATTTCAAAGGACCAGTACTGGGCCTGCCTTTAGAGACTGCAGTCTTGATGACATGGGGGTGGGACTTGGCCATCAGGACCCTTAAACTCCCCAGGAGATTCTAGTGTGCAGCCCAAGCTGAGAAGCTCTGGTCTAAGACAGAGACGATGCAAGGGGTCCCCAGGAAGTGTGTCTGGGGAGGGCAACCTACAACTAAGACCCGACACATGATGGGTGGGAAAGGAGAAGGCTTTTCCCCGAATACCTCTAAGCCTTGTGGATTCTGTTCTATGCACCTGCGTTACCTTCTCAAGGAGTAAACTGAAATGCTTATAATAAACAAATGGAGGGGGAACTTCCCTGATGGTCCAGTGGTTAAGAACCTCCCTTCCAATGCAGGGGTTGTGTGTTCAATCCGTAGTCTGGGAACTAAGATCCCACATGATGTGAGGCAACTAAGCCCAAGTCATGCAACCAGCGGGAACCCCCAGCTCCACAATGGGGAGCCTGAGTATGTAACTAAAGACCTGATGCAGCCAAATGAATAAATAAATATTTTAAAAAAAAGTAAGCAAGTGGAATCAGATGCCACTCAACCCACTCCCAAGATTAGCAGGAAATCCTTGGAGCAGATGGGGGAGTGGGGAGATTTTCTGTTCCGTTTCCTTCCTGTGGGTACCACAGAACCCCAAGGTTACCTGGGCCCTGGGAAACAGAGGTGGCCCTGGCCTCAGCTGTGGGGGCTGCCACTGCACAGCTATCATGGATGAATTGTGTTCCCCCCAAATCCATGAGTTGAAGTCCTCACCACAAGACCTATGAATGTGACTGGATTTGGAGATTAAAGAGGTAATTAAAGTGAAAAAGAGATCTTTAGGGCAGAACCTAATCCAGTGTGACTGATGTCCTTTTAAGAAGAGGAGCTTAGAGATTTTCTTGTTTGTCCGTGGTTTAAGAATCTGCCTTGCAATGCAGAGGATGGGGGTTCAATTCCTGGTTGGAGAACTAGGATGGCACATGCCGTGGAGCAACTAAGCCTGAGTGTTGCAGCTACTGAGCCAGAACACCACCACTGGAGAGCCCGTGTGCTGTGGGAAAGATCCCACGTGATGCAACGAAGAACCACCCCCTGCCGAGGGCTGCAACTAAGACTCGACACAGCCAAATAAATAAATAAATGCATATGAAAAAAGAGGAGCTTTGGACACAGACACGCACAGGCACAGAGGAAAGGTAGGTGAGGACACGCCATCTCCACGCCAAGAGGAGAGGCCTCGGAAGAGACCCACGCTGCTGACACCTTGATCATGGACTCCGGTCTCCAGAACTGCAAGAACATAAATCTCTGCTGTTCAAGCCCCCAGTCTGGGATGCTTTGTTCTGGTGGCTCAAGCAGACTTGTGCAGCTCAGTGGGTCCCTCTACAAAACCTTTGATCCCTGCCACCAAGTGTGGCCACAGGAAGATCAATTCAGATCTAGATGTCCCCAAGCCCAACTATCCATGATCCCCTAATCTTTGGTTTAGGGGGTTTATGGCCCAAGCCCTTAAGGGACCCACATCCCCTCTGCCCCTCTAGTCTTTGGGTTGGGCCTACACCCCCACTGGAAAATCTTGCTCAATCCCTAAACTTTCAGACCATGAGGTCTTCAGGGCCACACTGTATGACAACCCCTCTTCATCAGCCCTGAGAGCAAAAAAGCTTATACTGCCTTCAGAACACATGGCCCCGCTAGTACCCTTCTTTCCTTCCCTCATGGAGCATCAGCAGGGGTAGACACTATGCAAGGATGCTTCTCAGCCTGCTTGCCTGGCCCACAGTCCTCCTCTTCCTCTGTCCTCCTCCCACCCTTCCTTCCTGGCTTCCCATAGTCTCAGGACTCCTGCCATTAGGGTAGGCTTTGGTTCTGGCTGATTCAAGGGTCTCAAATGACATCACCAGAGCTCTATTTCTCATTTCATCTTGTAAACAGACTGTCCTCATATAGCAAGTACAAAGCCCACAAGCCAGCAAAAGAGTGCTGCAAAAATCCCCAGGGAGGATTCTACTGGGACAAAGACATGTATCCATTCCTGAGCTATGGCTAAGGGGACGGGAGACATTCTCATTGGTCAGGCTTGAGTGACGGACCCACCTCCTGAATGAGGGGTGGAGGATGGGAACATTTTTCTCCTTCTAAGAGATGGAAATGTATTCCCACAGGAAAGAGATGGTCTGTCATTAAAGAAAAGAGAGGGTGGGAAGGCCAGGTATGGTCTTTCACTCCCCTCTCCCTTTTATACACCTTGGGATCTGCACAGCACTCCTGGCTGGCATTCCTCTCCAACTTTACCCTTCAAAGCTGTTTCCATGACCTCACTATATATATATATATCTTTATCTGAGTAGCTTGGAGGGATGTGGAAGAGGTGTGGGGTGGATACAGCTGTAGGGATCCTTTCGTCTGTCATAAGTGTACTAGGCAACTACTGCTGTAATAATGCTGCCTAACAAAGCAACCCCAAAGCTCATTACAATAACAACTGTTTATTTTTCTCTTGAATGGGCCTCTGGGCAGGTCTGCTTCAGGCTGCAGGTTGGGTGGGTGGGCTCAACTCCTGGCTCTGATGGTATCCAGGTCTGCTCTACATGTCTCTCCTCCTCCTTGGACCAGCATTTTCCTGAGGATTGGTGTGCAAGAGGCCAGGAGTGCAAGAGGCCAGACCACACCATACACATACATTCAAGGCCTCTGCTTCTGCTGTGGTTTATTCCACTGGCCAAAGCAAGTCATATGACTGATCCCCAAATCAGTGAGATAGAGAAGCAAAGCTTTCCCTGGAAGGGGGAGAGAAGAGAATCCTTGCTGAACAATCTGGCTCAGATAGTGGGATCCCACTGGAAGTTCCCCTCAGCACTGAGCAAGGAGAGAGGGAGACCGACAGTCAGAGATCTCTGGTGGAGCCCAGGAGAGAGTCCATGTGGTCCTGGAACATGCAGAGATAAAAACAGGACCAAACTCAGACCCGGAGGCACGCCGAACGCTGCCCAGCTCTGCCGTCCACCAGTTGGGCAAGCTTCAGCCCCTTCCTTAACTTCTCTGAGCCTAAACCTCCCTGAGCCTATTTTCTTATGCACAAAATAGGGGATTCCTACCTCACCCGGATGCTGTTCAAACTAAATGAGAAAGGAATTTGAGGTGTGCAGCTCTGTGCATGGAGTTTTGTAGCTAGTCCCTCATTGAACTTTCCTCTGAATTTCAGTTTCCCCATCTGTGAACTGGGAGTAACAATCCCTCCCCATGGGAGTAAAGGGCATCTAGAGAAACACTGTGTACAAACCACTAAAACATTAAAGACCAGAGTCTAGAAGATTAGACTCCTAGAGTTGCCTGGGGAGGAACCACAGGCTGGCTCCCTGCCTGGGGTCAGTACTGTTATGCCCCTTTCTGTCTGGGGAGGCTCTGAGTCTTCCAGTCCCTTCCTTTCTCTCTGATTTTTGACCTTTAGGGACTCCTGTCTCCCACCCCAGCCTGAGGTCCCAACCAGTGTGATGCAGAAAATGGAGAGCGTGGGGGACACACAGACTGGGGTGGGCCTTGCCCTGCACCTTCCTAGCTGTGTGACCTTGAGCCATTCACTGACCTCTCTGGGCCTCCCTTCCCTCTCTGGATCCTCCACTGAGAGGTGGGAAGAGGACCTTTCTCTAACAGGCAGAGTGCTCCCCACAAGCTGCTGTAATTGAATCCCATTTTCCACATCCCAGAGGGCTGGCATTTGAAAGGAACAACCCGAGGGCTGCTGAGACAATGAAAGAGAAAGCTGGCATGCAAGTGGACCTGGGCACCAGCCCTCCCTATGCAGGTTTTTAAACTCTTTAAAAGCTGGGGCAGTCAAACCTGCTCCTGGGGACCAGGCCCCCTTTCCAGGGCCTGGGAGGGTGCTGGAGAGAGTGACGGGAACCAGCATCCACCTGGGTCCTGGGATCGTCATCCACGGCACCGTCATCCTCTGAGCAAGGTGCAGGCAGTGGGGGAGTAGGTTTAGGAGAAAAAATTTCTAAATGTTGTTATAAATGAGGAATAAACTTCTCCCTGACCCCACCGTGTCGCCCACTTTGAGATTTCGGGAAAGTCAAAAGGTAAAGATCTGAGGTTCCTTTGACTACTTCCTGGTTGCCTCGTTGCACGCGTCACCAAGCCAAGACTGGACCCCACGGAACACAATTGCTTTGGGGTTAGATTATCATCACCCCCATCCTACAGATGAGGAAACCAAGGCTCAGAGAAGGCAAGTGCTTGCCCATTCCCACGTCACAGAAGAAGGCAAGGGCACAAGAGCTCAGCCTTTGCCTGCCTGGCTCCAATTGTTCATGCTCCAAAACGATCGCCTGAACTTCCCTTTCGTGTAAGTATTGGCCAGAGGAGTCTGTTTCTCTGGGGCATCTACAGTAAGATTTAGGTCACAAAGAAACCACATGGTTGACACACTTTGCTACGAGTAAGAGCTACTAGGGATTTTCCTGGCCCCTGCCGCCCATGCCACGGCTTCTCCCTGCAGAGTGCTTGGGCTGCCTCCAGATAAACTTTCCTATAAACCAGAATCCTAGCTCTAGAGGTACCACCAAGCCCCAGCCCCCAGATCTGCTGGATTGCCCAGACATTGTCTCTCCCTCCCCAGCTGAACCCCAGAAATGAGCTGTCATCCAGAGAGGGTAGCCACTACTCCCCCAGCCCTAGGAACGAGAAAGAGGTGGGCAGACTGCCCAGGCTGATACAGGAACCCGGAGCCACTGAAGAGTCCACCCAACACCTGCTCATGAATTGTGCAAAGTTCCTCAGGCTCATGGTCCTGCAGGCGGGCGCACTCTCTATTATGACTAGCTGTGCTGCCCTGCCCAAGTTGCTCAGCTTCTCTGAACTCAGCCGGAGTCACAGCACCAATGCCTTAAGATGGGAAAGGCCTTTCCCCCTGCACACAGCACTCTCTTGTTCGAGCAACTACTCAGCTACCTTAGCTCTTGCTGTCCCCGCCAGGTCAAAGCAGAGAGAGGGGGCGGGTGGGGCGGATACTCAGGGGACCATTTTCCTTCAGTGTCATCTGTTTGTTTAACCGAAGGCGGGTGACAATCCCCAGGACACCCTCGAGGTGTAAATATTTACCCATTGAGGGCTGTGGGAGGCCCCGGTCCTGGGGTGAAATGAGGTCCTGAAGTACGTCTCCCAGGCTCGGTTGGAGGGTGGGGTAGAGGGAGGGGATGAGGTGGAGTTGGAGGTGAAAAAAAAAGGAGAAATCACGCAGAAATATGTCTTTTCATTGTTTTATTTTCATTTTTATTGGAGTATAGTTGCTTTACAGTATTGTGTTAGTGTCTGCTGTACAGCCAAGTGAATCAGCTATGTGTTTACATACATCCCCTTTTTTGTAGATTTCTTTCCCATTTGGGTCACTGCAGAGCACTGAGTAGGGTTCCCCGTGCTCTACAGCAGGTTCTCTTTAGTTATGCATTTTATACCTGCTGCTGCTGCTAAGTTGCTTCAGTCGTGTCCAACTCAGTGCGACCCCATAGACGGCAGCCCACCAGGCTCCTCCGTCCCTGGGATTCTCCAGGCAAGAACACTGGAGCGGGTTGCCTTTTCCGTCTCCAATGCATGAAAGTGAAAAGTGAAAGTGAGGCCGCCCAGTCGTGTCCGACTCCTAGTGACCCCATGGACTGCGGCCTACCAGGCTCCTCCGCCCATGGGATTTTCCAGGCAAGAGTACTAGAGTGGGTTGCCATAGTAGTATATATATGTCAATCCCAATCTCCCAGTTTGTCCCACCCCCTCTTCCCCCGTCTTTGTATTTATACGTTTATTCTCTACATCTGTGTCTCTATTTCTGCTTTGCAAATAAGTTTCTCTGTACCATTTTTCTAGATTTCGTATAGAAGCACTATTATATGGTATGTTTCTCTCTGACTTATTTCACTCTGTATGTCAGTCTCTAGGTCTATCCATGTCTCTGCAAATGGCACTAAGAAATATTTCTGAAGGAGAACGAACTCCACAAGTGTCAGGATTATTTAAAAAGTGTTTTGTTTGCACAAGAACAGGCCACGCGGGCACCAATGTCACCACCTGGAGGGTGGGTGAAGGTGGGTCTTGAGCAGAAATACACACACATACGGCAAACCACGAGCTGGAAAGTCGATGAGGAGCGAGGCTTCAGCTCCTGGAGGCTTCCTTTTCACTCTACACATAACACAGAAGGGCAGAGAGATGACTGCTGTTATGGAGGTCTGGTGCCAGGCGCCTTCCAACCTGCAGGCAAGCGTGACCCCCCCAGTCAGCCGCCGCTCCCTCCTTCATTGTGCTCACTGGGCAGGAAGGGGACACAAAATGACATCGAGCTCCCAGGGAGGGCACAGAGGCCTGATTCAGAGCAAGGGCTGTGAGCCAGGCCAGTGTGCGATGGCAGAGGGGAGCAAGGTGTCCCAGGGAGCACGATCCAGGCAGGGCTCTGCAGGCGCACAGGCCCGAGGACTGAGCTGAGGGCCTTTGGGGGGTCAGGGAGCAGGGCAGAGTCGCTGGGATGTCCGTAGTCAAGGGGACCATGGAGGGGGCAGGGTGGGCTCATACGTGCAGCCCACCTGGTAAGTAAGGCAGGCCCTGGGGGCATCCCTGAACTGAGAGCAGGCGGGCTGCACACAAGGTTAGAGGGCAGGATTGGAGCAGAGAGAAGGATGAGGGCAGAAGTTGGGACTGAGGCCGCCAGGCCGTGGGGCCCATTCTCTTCCCAGCCAGCCCCCCTCCAACTGCTTTGCAAGACCAGGTGCCCCAAAAATAGCCCAGTGGGACTCAGACAGTCCCCCAGGGCGGCCACAGGGCCTCTAAGTGGCCTTGTCTGTTTGTGGATCAGATGCTAGGCTGTCCTCGCCACCTGCCAGCCTTGGCGTCCCCTGTGTTCTCCCCAGAGAGATGTTCATTCTATTAACACACTTGGCAGCCACTCCTGACAAAGCCAAGGCCACGTTCTCTGTGCTGACAGCCCCTCTTCAACTTCTGCCGGGGGACAAAGGACAAGCTAGTTAACAGAGGAGGGGGGCAGTAAGATGGTGGCCAAAAGTGCAACCCAATACAGAGGCGATGGAGGATACAATAGCCCTGCTCCACGAGCTCCGTCCACTTGGAAGCTGTCCTGTGTGAAGCCGCCTGGGGCTTATTGCCTGTCGGAGGAAACCAGAGACAGGAGAGCAAGAGTCTTGGCCCTTCGAGGCAGGCCTGGCAGTTTCCCTCCCCACAAACGCATAACAAAGCATTGGCAGAACTGTCTGGCAAGGGGGCCCAGTCTGTTTGACTTGCTAAGGGTGGTAATCTCCCCACACTGAGACCCAGGCGTTCGACTTAAATATTCCAGTTGCCATGGCAACCTTCTCAGCTGGTTCTTCCCCTGTCATTTTCCATCACAAATCGTGGCAGGTAGTTTTTGCTCCAATTGGAAACTTATGGTTGCCCAGGCAACCTCCTTAGAGCATCCTGAGGACGCAAGTGGGCTGCAGGTGAGGTGAGGATCTGTCTATTGGGAGCCCCTAGATGGCTGCATGGTGGGCAAAAGAGGGGCCTGGGACCATGGTAGGCTGTGGTAAACATGTTTGGGGTAGAACATGATGGGGAGGGGGGGTTCTGGAAAAAGAAGACAATGGACCTCTGCAGATGCACTCATTCATTCACTGCTTCGCCTGTAAGTCATTCATTCATTCTCTCCCTCGCACACTCACCCCTCGCCATTGAGCATCTGTTGTTTTCTGGCCCTTTTTTGCCTTCAGGCTGGGTAGATAGAGGAGCAGGCAGAGCCGACCCCCCCTCCCACACACACACACAGCACACATAGAAAAGCAAAACCAGAAGGAGCCTGGCTTTGGAGTCCAACAGATCTGGATTTTCATTTAGACTCCTGCCTTTCTCCTCTTTTAAGTGAAGTATAAGACTCAGACTTGCTTCTGAAGATGCTGGAAGCAGAAAACACTTGAGAGCCCATAGCAAGGCACGGAGACAGGTCTTCTGCACCTGAGGAGTGTGTGGGCAACAACTGTGGCTCCCGTGGCCCTCCAGTGGCGGGGAGGGCTGATCCCGGGGGAGGGGGGCAACTGGGCAACTGGGACTCAGCCAAGTCAGAGAACAAGCCTGGCTTTGTCACCACCCCCTCAGAGGGAGAGAACAGGGTCCCTTCCTTCCTCCCCTGAGCTCGGTCCCAGAAGGACGCGAAGGAAGGATGCGGGGGAGAGAGGAGTGTGACATCCCAGGAGGGCCTCCTGGCCCCTGCTTAATCCCAACAACCCTGCCAGGCAGCCTTCTTTCCCCCTATTTTGCAGTTTAGGAAACTGAGGCCCAGAGAGGTGGAATAAGGTCACCCTGAAAGCAAGCAAGTTGATCAGGAATTCATCCGTGGGTCGTGCTCCTTCCAAAATCCCTCATTTAATTCTCACAACAGGCCTGGGAGGCAGATTTCATCATCCTGACTCTGTGGATGTGAAAAGTCAATCAAAGCAAAGTGAGGAGGCTCACCTAGGATCACACAGCTCCTTCCCAGGCCCACTCGGCCCAACACCCTGACCTCGGGACCAGAGTGGGCCTGTCCAGCCCAGAAGTCACCCCTGGACAGGGGGACAGGAGAGAAACTGACATCAACCCATCATTTCTGCCCCACTCCCAACTCCCACAAGCCTGGCTTTGCTGGGACCTGGGCCTGGCTTCTGGTCAGAGCGAGAGATGGGGAGAGAGGCCTGGATGGGGCCCAACGAGTTCCTGCACCTACATCGGGGTAGACACAGGCTGGAGGCCAGGCAGGCAGCTGGGACAGGACAGCCCCAATTCCTGCTCCTTCAGTGAAATTGTCAACACCAGATGTCCCCCCGGATGTGGGGAGAGGGGAAGGAAGCAAGTGAGCTGGGGAGGTGGAGAGCTGGGACTCCTCCTTCCAGAGCGGGAGGCCATGGTTCAGATATAGGAAGTGATGCATCCAAGGTTGTGGCTGTTTTTGTTCAGTCACTAGGTCATGTCCAACTCTTCGTGACCCCCTGGACTGCAGCATGCCAGGCTTCCCTGTCCTTCACTATCTCTTGGATTTTCCTCAAACTCATGTCCATGGAGTCAATGATGCCATCCAACTATCTCATCCTCTGTCGTCCCCTTCTCCTCCTGTCCTCAATCTTCCCCAGCATCAGGGTCACAGTGACCAAAGGATGCGCAGATCTGAGATTGAAACCTGGCTTTGCCTCCCCCTCAGGGCCTCTGCAGCCCACAGAGGGTCCACTTCTGTCACAGTCCGCCTTCTGTTCCCCCCACACACAGAGGGGGCAGCCCGAGGACTCAGACCTTCATTGACACCTCCATCCACCAGTTCCTCCTTCTTCCCCAAACCCTGCAGGCCTCCTTCCTCCCCAGGAACTTGGCCCCTGCTCTTCTTCCCGCTCAGAACACTCCTCTTCCAATGACGCTTACATTCCATGCAAGATTACACGTCCCCTCCTCTGAGAGGCTTCCTCTGATCATCTCATCTGAAATAGGCACCTCCTTTGCCAAAAATAATCAGTTTTGGGGGGCAGAGGATGGAGTGCCAGACAAGGGAGGCAAGACAGCCATGCTGGGTGATGGGTACCTTGGGGGAGGGGGGCCAGTCATTGATCCATTCTCTGTAACTTTCTATATGCTTGACATTTCCCATCATAAAAGGTTTTATTCATTTATTTACGGCTGCACTAGGTCTTCGTTGCTGCATGTGGGCAGGGGCGACGCTCTTGCGGTAGGCAGGCTTCTCATTGCAGTGGTTTCTCACATTGTGGAGCAGGGGCTCTAGGCACATGGGCTTCAGTAGCTGCAGCTCCCATGTTCTAGAGAGCTGGCTCAATAGTAGTGACCCACGGGCTTAGTTGCTCCAAGGCATTTGGGATCATCCCAGACCAGGGATCAAATCCCTGTCCCTTGCATTGGCAGGATTCTTTACCACTGAGTCACCAGAGAAGTTCCCCATCATAAAAGTTTTTAAAGGGAATTCTCTGGCTGTCCAGGGGCTAGGATTTTGTGCTTTTATGGCTGTGGCCAAGGTTCAATCCATGGTCAGGGAACTAAGATCCTGCGAGCAGTGCTGTGCAGCTGGAACAAAATTAAAGTTTTTAAAATAACAAATATTAGAAATTGACATTCCTTCTCCCCCTCTCCCATCACTCTGTTTATTTTTCTTCATAATATCTTAACTCCACCCAACATTGCTTCGTGCGTCTAGCTGACCATCTGTAGGAGGTTCCATGAAGGCTGAGCTTTGTCTTGTTCACCTCTGAATCCCAAGGGTCTGTGCCAGACACGTAGACACACAGTTGGTGCTCAGTAAATATTTGTTGAGTTGAAAAAAGAACCAGATGCAACAATGGAGGTGTGTTCTAAAGAACAGAAATACGCCAGTTCGGGTTTTGGGTCTGAGCCCATTTTAACCACAGGTGTAGGACTGAGAGATGGATGAACATATTCCTCATTTATTCACTCCACAAATGTTTAAGGACACCCCTTCTTGCCAAGTCCTGCGCTGGCACAGGATTCTCCAAGCCGAGTCTTCAGGGAGTATGCTGGAGACGGGCCACGTGCTGTGGAAACCCTTGGAAGGCAAACCTCACTCACTCCTTCCCGAGAGGGCATCGGGGAGGGCCTCCTTACAGGAGTGACCTCTAAGTTTAATCTTAGGATAGTAGCATTTCTCCTGGGGAGGAGGATGGATGTTCCAGGCAGAAGACACAGCCCAGCCACAGGCCTAGATAGGACAGCTGGGGCAACTGCCTACTTCAGTGTGACCAGGGCAGAGAGGGCCAAGGAGGCCCCCAGAGGCCCAGGGTGGGTGCTCAGCTTGGAACAGAGTGTGCAGGTCTTGATGGCGGGCAGAGGAGGCTAGAGGATGAAAGAGAGGTCGTGCCTGTCCCACCTGCCTCCTGTCAGTGACAAGGACCCAGCAGCTCATCCTCACTCCTGGCTTTTGGTGCTTGGGGTTCCCTCCACTGGGAATGCATTTCCCCGTCTCTGCACAGGCTCTCCTCCTCCTCCAGGTCTAGGCATAGGCCTAGGCTGCTCTGAGCTGCCAGCATTAGAAGAGGCAGCCTCAGAGATTATCCATTTCCACTCCCTTTCTGTCTCCTGCAGAGCCTGTGGCAGGTTCTTCTCCCTGCGTCCACACCACGTGTGCTATGGCTTTGCAGAGTCTCCCCGCAACTCCCAAGAGACAGGGTTTCTTCTCCCAGCACACTGATGATGGACTTGACCATGAAACCTGCTTTGGCCAGTGGAATGTAGGCAGAAGTGTCCCAGTTCTGAGCCTTAAGAGGCCTTCAGGTTGCTCCCTGCCCCCTCGCCCTTCTGCCAACCCCAAGGGACAAATGTGTCCTAGGCAGTCCAGGGATGGGAGGCCACTGAGGCCTGAAGCCAAGTCCTATGGAGCCCAGAGAGATCCACTGAGCCCAGTGGATCCACAAATTTGTGAGAATAAGTGACTGATACACAGCCCTTAGCCTTCTATCATTATTCTACCCATCTGAGCTCCAGAAGAATTGATGCTTTTGAACTGTGATGCTGGAGAAGATCTTGAGAGTCCCTTGGACTGCAAAAAGACCAAACCAGTCAATCCTAAAGGAAATCAACCCTGAATATTCCCTGGTAGCTCAGCTGGAAAAGAATTCGCCTGCAATGCAGGAGACCCTGGTTTGATTCCTGGGTCGGGAAGATCCACTGAAGAAGGGATAAGCCACCCACTCCAGTATTCTTAGGCTTCCCTGGTGGCTTAGATGGTAAAGAATCTGCCTGTAATGTGGGAGACCTGGGTTCTAACCCTGGGTTGGGAAGATCCCCTGGAGGAGGGCACGGCAACCCACTCCAGTATTCTTGCCTGGAGAATCCCCATGGACAGAGGAGCCTGGTGGGCTACAGTCCATGGGGTTACAAGGAGTCTGACATGACTGAGCAACTAAGCACAGCACACAGAATTCATTGGATGGACTGATGTTGAAGCTGAAGCTCCAATCCTTTGGCCACCTGATGAGAAGAGCCAACTCATTGGAAAAGACTCTGATGCTGGGAAAGATTGAAGGCAGGAGGAGAAAAGGGCAGCAGAGGATGAGATGGCTGGACAGCATCACTGACTTAATAGACAAGAATTTGAGCAAACTTCGGGAGATAGTGAACGACAGAGGAGCCTGGCTTGCTGCAGTCCACGGGATCGCAAAGACTCAGACACAACTTAGCAAATGAGCAACAACAGAGTCGCCGCTGCCTTGTCTTGTACTAGACCACTACTGCGTCTTCAGTGCCTAGAACAGGGTCTGATGCATGGGAGAACTTATGATACATGTTGAGAGAGTTAATGACTGTGGCGTCTAGACAGGCCTGAAACAGAGGAAAGGCATGAGTATACACATGGGGCAGAAGGCTGAGTGACTGCTGCTAGAGGAGACAGATATGGAGGGCGGTACCCTGCAGAGGGGCTGGGGAGGAAGCTCTCATCACGGCCCCAACGTGGACAGAGGTGTCAGGCTTGGGAAAGCGCAGAGAAGCATAAGCACAAAGCTAAGTCTAACCTCCCCCACCACACCCTGAGCTCATCTCACGGTTCAGAGCAAACATCAGCTGACCTGAGACACTGCTGACTTTGATGGGGATTGAGAAATTCACCCTCAGCACATGGGGAGGAGAGGATGGTTCACTACCAGAGGGAAACCAGGGAGAGCGTGGGTTTCTTTTAGTGGTTTAATTCCATCTGCGGGGTCACGGCCCTGGATCGCTTACTGGGGACAAACGCCACGCTCTAGTGGCCCTCTGATCTCTGGTGGCCTGGAGGAGGCAGTATGGAGAGGCTGGGGCTTCACAGTCCATGAAGCAGCTTTCGCCTCCCTCTTCCTCTCTCCTTGCTGCCCCCATAGAAAGCACTACTGACCCACGTATAGACCACTCATACCCTTAATCCCAGGATTAGAGACAAAGCAGAAAAAACCCCACATTGATGGAATCTCAGGCACCATGGGGAGAAGGGGATCCCTGTGCAGGTCCCCAAAACCTCATCTGGGTGGGGAACCCCCAAGCTGGTGAGGAGGAAGTGTAGATAGTAACACTCCCATCTGTTTCCTTCTTTGCAGCTTTCAAAGCACTTTCCTACACATCCCCATGTTTGCAGGACTCTGCCGTCTTCCCCACAAAAGATGAGGAAACTCAGATTCACTGACTTTTCCCAGCACACAGGAGGGACTAGAGCTGGCCTGGGACCCGGGTCTAACTGCCACTCATAAGCTTGTTCTGTACATGAGTCAAGTGGAGATCGTTCCCCGGAGGTGGAGGCGAGGGGGATGCTGTGTGACCCACCAGGGACGTCTGGGCAGCAGGTTGGGGGAGGGGACAGGAATCTTCAGAATAAATCTCACCCTCATAAAAGACCCTCAGAAGGGATTTGGGTGATGAGATGCTCAGAGAACAGAGGCAAGAGAAGGATGAAGAAGGTGAGAGCGTGCGGTTTCATCATGAGGAAGAGCTGCTCAGGCTCGGACATGAGCAGACAGTCTGCATGATTCTATGGATGGAGTCCAGGGAAACTTCCAGTTCCTCGATTACTCCTCCATAAGACTGGCAGCCTCTCAGTCCACGAGGCACCCAGGACACTACTCTGCACACACTTCACTACTCCACGGTGAGATTTTGCTGGTGGTTTCTGTCAGCCTTGCCTGCAGACTTTGAGCTATCCCCTGACTCACTTGGGGCTTCCCAGGTCTAGCTAGTGGTAAAGAACCCACCTGCCAATGCAGGAGACATAGAGATGTGGGTTCAATCTCTGGATGGGAAGATTTCCTGGAGAAGGGCATAGGAACCCACTTCAGTATTCTTGCCTGGAGAATTCCATGGACAGAGGAGCCTACAGTCCATGACTGAAGTGACTGAGCACACACACCAAACTCACTCATTCACTGACTCAGCAGGATACCTGGCAATTCTGGGCGCTGGAGATGCAGTGATGGCTAGACAAGGTCTTACCATAGGTGCTATCAGAGCCAGCACCAGGGGGAGGAGAGAGGGCTTCTTTGGGTCCCACACCTGGATACCTGACTTTCTTAGTGGGGATCCAAGTGCTGGAATGTTCCAGCCAAGAACTGGTCACAGTGGCCTACTTCTTCCCCAGAACAGCCTAGCATTCCCAAAGCAAGGCTCTGTCCTTGCTCCAGACACTGCTGTGTCCTGTTAAATCAGATCTGCCCGCCAAAGGAGAGCACACTGGCCCTTATCCTTCAGTGACCCCTGGTGTGTTCTTGGTTTTATTTGTTCCAGTGCTTAGTACAGAGTTGGGCACAAAAAGCCACGGTGAGATGTTTGCTAACGAAACATATGAATTTGTCCATTCAGTGAATATCTAGGAAACGCCTGGTATTTGCAAGGCTCCCAGCCAGGCAATGGGCACACAGAGGTAAACCAGACTCACCATCGCTGGCCTGGAAGAACCCAGGGCCTGGAGCTGATGACAGGCGCAGGTCAAGACATGGCAACACAATGCGATGCAGAACCATGCCTGTGTGTCTGCTCCAGGTTTCCAAGCGTCAGGGATCTCTAAGAGCGTCTGCTGAACTGAATTCAAGGGCTAAATGCCAAAAACATTGCCAAAACGCAGTCAAATACATCTAACACCGCATTACATTTTCCTTTATGGCCCAGAAGGGCCACTAGGACTGCAAGACACTCTTATCCCCATTTCCCAGGTGACACGTCTGAGGGTCAGGAAGGTCAGAGAGGGCATGGCAGAGCTGGGGGCAAACCCAGAGCAGTGTAGCCCAGCATCTCTCTTCTTCCTATGACAGCCCAGATACTGTTTTCCAAATGGCCGGGGCTCTCTCCTGCCTTGTCTTCCTCTACCAGTTGGAAAAGACCCATCTGTGGCAGGAGGGAAGGACATCAGCACAGAGACTCACAGACCCAAGAGGTAAGGACCAAACAGGAGAACACTAGCTTTCCCAGGGCTCTCCTAGCTGACTCCCATTTGTATCTCGCTGGCCAGAGGCAGGTCACATGGTCACATGATCAACCTAGCTGCAAAGGAGTCTGGGAAGTGGGTGTGTTCACAGCCCCAAACACACCTGGCCTTCTTTCAAAAGGAGGAAGGGAAATGAATGTGGCTGGGCAACTTTGCTGTGCCTGCCTCATTCTGGATGGTGGCCATGAAAGGGATCACCATGGGGATTATCATTATTATTATGGCCATTCCCTGCCTGTCCTCGGCATACCTCCCGTGCCTAAGCCAGGCAGGCCCTCTCCCCATCCCAGCCCACATACACACACAAACACATACACACAGACCCTGCAGAAGGGACTCCCAAGCCCCCGTCCCAGCCACTCAAGACACAGGTCACTGTGGCACCCTGCCAGGCTCAGGAAGACAGAAGAGCCCAGGGCTCCAGGATGTGTCCAGAGAAGGTTTTCAGCCCTACCCCTCCCCCAGCACCAGCCCCAGCAGGAACCGCTATTTTGAGAGCAGCTGGCTGGCACGTGTCACCTCGTGACGGAGCAGTTCTCACTGGAGCCAGGCGCACCTTGACTGATGCCCTGGCTCTCTCCGCCTCCCCTCTCCTGCCACCTGCAGCCTTCACTCCCCAGCTTCATGCCCCGTCTCTGCCTCCTCTCCCACTCATAAAGCCCTTTCCAATCCCCTCCCCCCTCTATCTATCTAAATCTCTCCTTTCTCTCCTGCCTCCCAGTTTTATTAAAGCCAGCCCACAGTGCCTGAGTCCCTAGCAATGACCACAGCACTGATGCTGACACGGATTGAGCCTTCACTGTGTACCGGGCACCAGGCTATTCTTTTACAGCATCATCTCATTTCATCATCAAAGCAATCCTATGAGGCATCTCTGCTCCCACTTTACAGATGTGGAAACTGAGGCATGGAGAGGTCCAGTAACTAGCCCAAGATCATAGACTTAGTAACACAGAGCAGGGATCTCAACCTGGGTGCCCTGGCTCCTTCACCTCTGTGTCTACAGTCTGCTCTTCTTCCCCAAGTGCCTGCACTGGGCTCGAGGACACGGACCTGAAGAAGGAGCGGCAGCTGCCCTTGAGTTCACCATCCAGGGAGGGGCAGTAAGGACTTGGCCTTCTGAGTGGACAGGGGACATCCCCTCTGGACCATCGCTGTGCTGGCAGCCACAGGACTGGAAGGGGAGGAGCCATTACCCAGGAGAAGGTGGTGTCCTCCCCGGAACAGGCAGCCAGGAGAGGGACGTCAGGCTGAAGGAAGAGCAGGGTCTGGACATAAAAGTGATACAAGCACAAGGCTGGGCTGGGGTGAAAGGGTGAGGAGCTGACACTGCCCTGAGAGCAGGATCTTCCTTAAATCTGCACCTATCCCTTCTCCAGCCAATCTTCCCAACCCAGGAATCAAACTGGGGTCTCCTGTATTGCAGGCAGATTCTTTACCAGCTGAGCTATCAGGAAAGCCCCATCTGCATCCCAGGAGCTGCACTTGCCATACCCCGTGGCAGGCCCGCACAGGCCACCAGGGAAACTTTAACTAGGGTGACCTGTGAAGGTGGGGGCAAGGTTGACGAGGGCCAGGGCCCTGAGAGCAAAAACCCACATCCATGACAAGCAAGAGGAGGGGAGAGCTCTGCTGGGCCAGGCTGGGAGGTGCAGCCTCTGCAGGGGTGCAGCCGACATAGCAGCCCCATGGGAGGGCGCCCAGAATAGGGTCCCCAAGCTCACTGCTCCCCACATCCACCTCCAGTGTCCCTGATACACGCTGGTCAAACCCAACAGGGAGACAAAGGATGGAGCCTGCTGATGCATCCATGGTAGGCGGAGTCATGCTCCCCCAGGGCGTCCACAGAGGCACCCCTGGAATCTTACAGGGCAAAGAAGCTTGGCAGACAGGATTCAGTCAAGGGCCTTGAGGTGAGATTATCCTGAATCATCCAGGCTGTGCTTGCATGCTAAGCCGCTTCAGTCATGTCCGACTCTTTGCGACCCCATGGTCTGTAGCCCACCAGGCTCCTCTGTCCATGGGATTCTCCAGGGAAGGATACTGGAGTGGGTTGCCATTCCCTCCTCCAGGGGATCTTCCCGACCCAAGGATTGAACCCCCGTCTCTTAAGTCTCTCCTGCATTGGCAGGTGGGTTCTTTACCACTAGCAGCACCTGGGTGCTTAAAGAGGAAGGCAGGAAGGTCAGAATCAGAGAAAGGACATATGATGATGGAGCCTGAGAGGCAGAAAGAGATAAAGAGGCTTGAGGAGACTCCACTGCTGGCTGTGAAGATGGAGAAAGGGGGCCACGAACCAAGGAAAGCAGGCAGCCTCCAAAAGCCAGAAGAGACAAGGACACGGGTTCTCCTAGAGTCTACAGGAGAAACCAGCCCTGCTGACACCTTGGCTTTAGCTCTGTGAGCCTAATTGAGGTCTTCTGATCTCCGTAACTGTAAGAGAATAAATTTGTCTGCTTTACTACTGTGTTTGGTCACTTGTTACAGCAGCCACTGGAAACCTCTATACTGGCTCTGTAGGTCAGCCTCCCAGGACAGAAAGCAGGGAGAGAAGGGCAAGGTGGCTCTGGAGGGGCAGACACAGTAGCCAGCACAAGAGCAAAGGCACTGTGGGCCTCAAAATCATGAGACATGTTAGGGGATGGTGAGCTGTCTGCTGGAGCTGGAGCATAAGACACGTGGTAGATGGGGCTGAAGAGGGTGGGACAGGAAGGCCTTGAAACAACACCAAAAGGAGGAGCCAGAACTTTGTACTCGGGCAATGGGGAGCCATGGAGTGTTTCTGAGCAGGAGCAGCTTGATGAGATTTGGATTCCATCAGATTGTAGAGGGATTGGACAGGAGGAGAAGGCAAAGGCACCCCACTCCAGTACTCTTGCCTGGAAAATCCCATGGACGGAGGAGCCTGGTAGGCTGCAGTCCATGGGGTCGCTAAGAGTCGGACACGACTGAGCGACTTCACTTTCACTTTTCTCTTTTCATGCATTGGAGAAGGAAATGGCAACCCACTCCAGTGTTCTTGCCTGGAGAATCCCAGGGACGACGGAGCCTCATGGGCTGCCGTCTATGGGGTCTCACAGAGTTGGATACGACTGAAGCAACTGAGCAACAGGGAGTTTGGAAGGACAGAGGGATGAAGCTAGTCAACAAGCAGTTGTGGTAAGCTGGCTGACTGACAGGAAGAGCCCTCAGAAGACAAACAAGGGACTCTGCCTGTGGCTTTACATCTCCCGTAAGCAGCTTCAGCCCTGGCCCATTGGTCCCTGCCCAACCATCACACTCACTCCAAGTTCCCACCTCCAGGTCTCCACACCTACCCCTTCCCTGGCCTGGAGACACCCCTGCTGCTCCTCCCCATTGAGCTTTCCCAATCTGCAAGTATCAGCCTGAGGACACCTCTTTCAGGGAGCCATCCCTGATGAGCCTCTAGAACCACAGGGGCCTCAGGACCCATCTCCCCAGCCCTTCCCCTGCTCTCTCTCTTCCCTTTTTTTTTTTTGGTTAATTTTTGTTAAATTGAAGTATCTGCTCTGCTTAGTAGCTCAGGTATGTCTGATTCTTTGCAACCCCATGGCCTGCAGCCTGCCAGGCTCCTCTATCCATGGACATTCTCCAGGCAAGAATACTGGAGTGGGTTGCCATGCCCTCCTCCAGGGGATCTTCCCAACCCAGGGATTGAACCCAGGTCTCCCACATTGCAGACAGATTCTTAACTGTCTGAGCCACCAGGGAAGCCTGAATTGAAGTATAGTTGATTGATAATGCTGGGTTAGTTTCAGATAAGACAGTAAAGAATCTGCCTGTGGTACAGGAGACCTGGATTTGATGTCTGGGTTGGGAAGATCCCCTGGAGAAGCAAATGGCAACCCACTACAGTATTCTTGCCTGAAGAATCCCATGGACAGAGGAGCCTGGCAGGTACAGTCCAAGTGTTGCAAGAGTCAGCCATGACTGAGTGACTAATACTTCCATATATATATAAATACATATTTTATATTTACATATATAATATTTATTTACATATTCATATAATACACAAATATACGTATTCTTTTTCAGATTTTTTACCATCCAAGTTGTTTACTTCGTACACAGTAGTGTGTATATGTTACTCCCAAATTCCTAGTTTATTGTCACCCCACCCCCGCTCTCTTGCATCCCTTCTCACCTCTGCTCATATGGCCCCACAGCCAGGATGTTCATCGCCTGGATTCAAATCCCACCCCTAGGAGGTGCCTTACCCTCTGTAGCTCAATGTCTCAGCTGTAAAGTGAGGACAATGGCAGCACCTGCTTGGTAGGGCTGTTGTGAGGATTAAACAGATACGAACACACAGATCCATCGACACAAAGCCTGTGGGGTGCAAGATAGGTAGACAGCAAGCGTGCACATCTGCTGTGGTGACCCCCAGACAGAGTTCAGGGGTGTGGGGGCTCCCTCTAGAGCTGAGTTGAGCACAGGCTTATGCTCCTTCCTCCCACTGCCCCCATCCTGCCCCCAGGCCACCGGCATGCATCTAATCCATCTTCCACATGGTGTCCTGTAAATATTTGAAGGCAGTGATCAGTGTCCCCTGAGCTTTCCTATCTCCAGGTAAAGCAGCCCAGTCCCTTCTCTTGCGACTCCCACAGTGAGGTTTCCAGACCTTTCTGCATAAACTTTTCACAGTGCCCGGGCAGGGCTCACGTGGGACACAAGCTTCCTTCACCGCAGGCTCACCGGGCTTTGTGCTGGCCTCTGGGGACACTGAGGCAAGGGAGGTCCCATCTCAGCTTCCAGAGCAGCTCTTGACTTCCTCAGAGCCTCTGGAAGCAGGAGTCCTGTTCCAGCACTTGGGACAAGAGTAGTTTCCAGTGTCGCTTTTTGCGTTGCTGTGGTTGGAATTCTATTCTTTTCCTCCTTGTTCTTGAGTTTGGATTTTGTATCCTGGTTTTGTGGCTCCAATTGGACTGAAAGGTCCCTGAGGGCAGGGTCCATGCCTCTTCCCATCTTATCCCCGACAGCATCTAGTGTGCCAAAAATATTCTGGCCAGTTCATGGGTCACCGATGCCCAGAACCTCAGAGCCTCAAGAAGCCTCAGGGTTCAGCTAACTCAATGGTCCCATTTCATAGATGGGGGAACTGAGGTTCAGTGAGGTTCCAGTGGCTGGTTCACAGCCATTTCCATCACAACTACCCTAGGGGCCCTCTGTGTGCTTCTTTAGCCCCAGAAAGGCCCATATATCTCACTCAGGCTCTGTCTCCCAGCCAATTTCCCGTTTCTCATGACTTTTTTTCACTGACATTCTTTATCACAGAGGCTTATCAAAGACTCTTTGAACATCTCAAGTGATATGATGCTAGGAAAAGGGCTGGGACCCCAGATTGCATCTACAGTACAATCAAACTTGCATGAAAATGATGTCTGCATGTGAATTAGGACTGGAGGGAGATGTGGGAAATTGACGGAGGGCAACCAAGGCGGCCTGGAGGAGGGCATGGCAACCCACTCCCGTGTTCTGAGTCGGACACAACTGCAGCAACTTAGCATGCACAACCAACAGAGCCAGTGGGACTCTAGGGGCCTCTCCTTTCTTTCTATTTTAACATTTCTGGTTACTCTGTGATCAATGCATGAGAAAGGAGAGTGCAACTGACACTTCCGTGCATGCACGCTGCTCCGGGTACCAGGAGAGGCACACACATGGTTCCATTGTATCGCTACAACAGTCCTGTAATGTTCTTCAACCCCATTTTCAAAATGAGGAAAAGGTAGTTCCCATATGTTCAGGAAAATTAAGTGCCCAGTTCATGTAGCTACTAAGTGTCAGAAACAGAACTTGAACAAAAGACTTCCAGTTCCAAGTTTCCTGTTCTTCCCCTAAATGGAGAGTGGGAGTGGAGTGACAAGGAAGGTGGGAAAGAGGGAAGGAAGGAGAAAAGACCAAAATAACCTAAGTGTGCTACATTAACTGCTTTGTCCAAAGTACACACAATGTTTAGTACTTGTTGAAATGGGTGGATGGATGGACAGATGGACAGATAGATAGATGGGTGGACAGAAGGATGGATGGTTGGTTAGACGGATGGATGAACAGACAGATGGATGGATGGACGATGGATGGACAGATAGATGGACAGACAGAGGAGTGGAGAGATGGATGGATGGACAGATGGAAAGATGGACGAATGGATGGATGGCGGAGAACATCAGACAAGCAGCAGTTCCTGGGCTAAGAGCAGGGTGATTTTTATATACTCTTCATCTTCTGTCTGAGAAGCAGTGACTTGGTGGCCTAGGAGATGATGGTCTCCATCTGGGTCCCCTGCCTGGGGCATCTCAAACCTTTTCCCTCTTGGCCCTCACTCCTGAGGTGGTGAACAGGAAGCCAGGAGAGTGGGGAAAGGATGGGTGGGGAATTACCACTAACTTGCTGTGTGTCCCCGGCCAAGTTGCTCCCTCTCTGGACCTTGCCCTGGAGACTACATAAGACCAGGACTGCCTGCAGGTGGGCCTGGGTGGATGGGCAGCGCCAAAGGAACAGTAAGAACACGGGGCTTCTCAGGGAAAACATGAAGCCACGGGTTTGGGTTCAGAGCAAATCCTCCCATCCCCACAGCCCTCTCCACATCCTCCGCGAAGTCTGTTTCATCACACAGGAGAGAGGGGTTTTCAGGGAAACTGAAGAGAAGGCTGACTTCCACGTCCGGGGGGAGTCACAGAGCAGAGGGGGCCCCCAAGAAGCTCCAGAAGCTGTGTTCAGAGGAAGTGGAGCCACAGGGCCCTGGGGTAGGGGGGCCGGAGAAGCTGCTCTCAGAATTTACAGGGGGTTGGGCAGGATTGACATCTGCATCTCATGGTGCTAGACATTCTCCTTCCCTTTGGGGAAGCCCAGCAAAAATATCATTTCCTTTTTGCTCTCAAGGAGACAGAGGCCCCAGAGGTCTCCAGCAGGCCCACAGCAGAAACAGGACTGGAACGCGAGCCTCAGCCTCCAGCAGAGGCAGGGAGGCCGTGCTTAGGGGCTGGCGGGAGGGGACAGAGGGGGCTGAGGTGGAGGCCTAGAGGAGCTCCCCTTTCCTCCACCCGCCCCTCTCTCAGCTCAAGCATCGGGAGACGGGCCCACAGGACAAAGGCTGCTGCAGGAGGGCCTGGGGACAAAGCCACCACTGGGTGGACCAAGTTCTAAAATAAGCCCGACTCCCCATTAGTGTGGTCACCGTGGCAACAGGAAAGTTGTGCAGCAGAAGGAATCAAGTACCACCGTCAGTGTCATGGGGAAGAGCCTGCTGTGGCCAGGCCCTGGGGTAGGCACACACAGGCTATCCCACTGAAGCCATCGTCGTCTTCATTCGGCAGATGAGAGCACTGGGGCTGAGACAGAGACCCCGGCAGAGTGACTCGGAGCCCAGGTCTGTCTGCTTCCTGGTCCAGCAATGGACGGGAAATGGGAGGCCTGGATCCAAACTCCCATCTCTTTCTCTGTCTCCTGGCCTCCCAGGCACCTCATTTCTTCTGAGCCTCAGTCTCCCCCTTCCCACCTGAAGCATTGTCAAGGGGTAGAGATGAAGCGAGTTCTGCATCCCTCCAGCATGGCAGGGGTGGGGAGCACATGTGATTATCCATGATCTGGGACTCTGGGATGCCTGTAATAATCTCCTGCCCTCTGGGCTTAATTACAGTGATGGCCTCCTGGGATTCATTAATAGTGCTTCCCTTTGGCATGGAGTGTCACACAGACTTGTTAGTTAATGCTCTATCTGTGCCCAAGCTTTCTCATCCTCTTCTTCTGGGGACCAGCCCTGTCCCCTGGCCACAAGAGCAGGAAGTGAGCCAGATCTGCCCAGTCAGTCATTGATCTCATCTCTCTGGTAACTGTGATTGGTCCAACAGAGAAGGGCATGCCCAACAGAGCCAATCAGAGAGCTCCCCTGGGACTGGTATGTGGATACCAAGAAAAGGGAAGCTCTTGCTTTCCCAGAAGATGGGGGAAGTTGCGGAGTTGGGATTTGCAGTGACCTTGTCACTCATACACTGGAGAAGATGTGACTATCTCCCAGGCTTTAGCAGCAACAGATTCTATTCTAGCTAGTCTAATCAAAAAGAAATTTTTTAAAGCATATTAAGTGGCTGAGTGTCCTGGAACAATGGCCCAAAACACACTAGAACTGGGCCACCATCAGAAAGCTGTGCAAGAAGGAAGTCACCCCTTGGCTGCCAGCCAGAACCATGCCTGCTCCACTACAGTCCATGCAAGGAAATGGGTGCTCTGTGCTCTTTCCCCACAGAACTCAGCTCCAAATTCTAGTCCATGCAATTGTTCTTTATGGCAGGATTTATGTTACAGCTGCACTGCTACCTGCAGGAGAGCCTGGAAAATGTAGTTGTGGAGTTTTGCAGCTTCTGCAGCACAGGAGGCATGCTACATGGAGGGGGTGTTCAGTGTGGCATGTGTCACAGGCAGAGGCTGGCCCTCACCTTCATCGCTGTCATCTGAGGAAGTGCTGACACCACGTCACACAGGGCCCTGAGCTGGAGTCGGGGAACTTGCCTGTATCCTCACTGTGTGTCCTTCACAAAGCATCTCTCACTTGGGGCTCAGTCCATTCTTCTGTCATTTAGGGATGTGGAGACCTGTCCCAAATGCATCTCCAAATGGTTATGAAGGTCAAGGTGAGAGAGTAGGTGGGAAAGGCCCTGTGCACAGACCTGTGTACCTGGGCAAGTTATTACTAGTGAGTAAACGGCTTTAAGGAAGAGAGGGTGGGATGACTTTCCCAAGGTCAGGTCAAGGTCAGGCAATATCATGTGGAGCACTAGAACTCGAGACTGTGAATTCTCCCTTAGGTCTCAGGGGAGTGGGAGGAAGTGGAGATAGGAGCAGAAGAGAGGGCTGAAATGGCTCCAGGAAGTGGTGGTGGTGGGTTGTATTAAGTTGTCTGTGGCTGTACAGCAAATTTCCCCAAAACTTAGTAGCATAAAACAACATACATTTATTAGAGTTTTTAGGATCAGGAATCTGGGCACAGTTCAACTGGGTTCTCTGGCTCGGGGTCTCTTATGAGGTTACAGTCAGGGTGTCAGCCAGGACCATGGTCTCATCTGAAGGCTTGTCTGGGGAAGATTCCAAGCTTACTCCCATGGCTATTGGTGGGTCTGCGGCGCTGGCAGGCTATTGACACAGCCAGGCAGCTCACAATGTGGCAGCCAGCCCCCAGCAAGCAAGAGAGAAAGGGAGAGAGGGATAGGCCACCCTGATATAAGCAACCCTCTTTCGTAACCAAATCTCAGAAGTGGTAATCCATATTCTACTTTTAGACTCAAGTCGCTAAATCAGCCCCTGCTCAAGGGGGAGGATGACATGAGAGCGCAAGTACCAGGATATGGATCATCCAGGCCATCCAGGAGGGTGCCCACCACAGGCCCCAACCCTCAGGCCAGTGAGTACGGGAGGCTGCTCTCAGCTCCTTGGCACCAGCCCTGGGTCCTGTGAGTGGAAAAGCTGAACTGAGTCTGCACTTGGCTGTGCCCTTCCCCGGAGGGAGGAAGATGGAGGTGGGAGAACAGGACGGAGTGCAGGTTACACACACGGGCAGTGGCAGCAACACGCCCCCCAGCAAGATGAGGTTTTATCCAGTAAAACAGGAGGCCCTGAGGCCTCAAAAAGCAACATGTTATCACATGAGGAGCACTGGACTAAGAGTCAAGAATTCAGGGTTCTGACTCTGGGGAAGCTTCTAGCTGGCTGTGTGTCTGTGAGGAAGTTACATGCCCTCTCTAGGCCCCAGTCTCTGCAACTGTAACACAGGGGTGGTGATCTGATATTGCCCAGGTTCTCTCAAGCTCCAGTGGTCAGTTTCTCTTCCATGTGAAGGGGATCACAAATGGACAGAGGCCACCTAGGGGCTTGGCCTGGGCCTCCGCCACCCTCACCCAAGGACCCTGCCCCCGGAGCCACCTTCCCCTCCATCCTCTCTCCCGCTGCTCCTCTCCTTACTGCAGTTCCCTGGCCTTCCTTCCTGACCCATCATTTCTATGTTCATGCAGCCAAGCCTGCTCCCAACCCCATTCACTCTTTTCGAGCCCCCAGCCCCCAGCCCCCAGCAGAGTGAGGTGAAACCAGACTGGGCTTAAGGAAAGGGCTGAACTGGTGGCTTGGGCCAGGGGACGAGATGGCGGTTGGAAGCTGTTCAGCTGATGCCTGTGGTTGGCGCTGGAGGCCGGTCTCTTGTCTTCCTCCCCTGGGAAGGTGGGGGATGATGCTTCCAGACTTGAGGCAGCTGCTCTGTGATGTTCCTCCTCCCCCTCCTCACCCCAGCCCTCCTGCTGGAGAAGCAGGGTGTACCTGGGGGCTGTGAACAGAGCCAGCAGGGCAGCACTCTGGCTCTGGGGCTGGGGGGCTTATGGAACTGCAGCCAGATGCCGCCAGCCCCAGCCAGCCCCCCTGGCTCCATCTCAAAGCACAAGGCCACCCCAGGACCCACACACAGGACCTACAAGGAGCCCCTTCCTCTTGGAAGATAACTTAGCACTTGGTGCTTGCTCACAGGTCTGGCACTGATGCCCTTTTCTGGGCCTTTATCCCCCAAGTCGGGAATAAACAAGCTTTGTTCTCTCTAGTCCCAAGAAACACAGTGGATGCTCAGTAAATTTTCTTAAATGAGCTAAAAAAGATTGATGATGATAATAATAGAAACTTTTATATAGTACCCACCATGTGCCAAGCACTCTCCTAAGAACTATACACACATTAAAGCATTTAATCCCCATCACAATCCTACATTGGAGGTACTATTAATATCTCTACAACAGAAATGCAAGAATGAGTGAATGCCATATTCTTTCAATGGGAAGGCATTAACCCACAAGAGATCAGATCCACCACCAGGCACAAACCATGAGAGGCTGTGTGATAAGGTAATAATCTCTTTCCGTTACATCCATCTCTTCTGATTATCACATTTCCCAGGGAGATATATAGGGCAAAAATAAAGTTCTACTGCATGTCACAGGGAATTATATTCAATATCCTGTAATAAGCCACAATGGAAAAGAATATGAAAAAGAATGTGTGTGTGCGCATAAGTGATTCACTTTGCTGGGCAGCAGAAATTAACACAATGTAACTCAACTATACTTCAATAAAATGAAAATTTTTGTTTTTTTCAATCAGGTATTACCTAAGTGTAAAAAATAAAACAAATATATAGTTGATTTGAATTAAAAATTTCTATAGGTCTAGGCCTTTCAAGCCTCCAAGACTGTAAAGTCCTTCTAAGACCAGGCTTCTCAGAGGCAGCTGGCAAAGACGTGCGGGTAAGATGCCCCTGGGTTTGAATCCTGGCGGCATCCACGGCTGTGACTTAATCTCATCGCACCTCGGTTTTCTCATCTGGAATCAGAGACGAGGATAACTTCTTTCCCTGGAACACCTGAAGATTAAATGAGATGAAGTATGTCAGGTGTCCCCCCAGGGTCTGGGACACGGCAAAACCTTTCTCTAAATAAAGCAAGCGGTGAATACCCGGAGCCTAGAGGATTCTCCAGGCTGAGTCCCAGCCAGGGAGTTTCTGGATTCCCAGGGAGGGACCGGAGGTCCCCGGGAAGCCACTGGTGACAGCAGGCAGGCAGCGGGGGAGGAGAGGAGGGAGGGAGTCACACCGCCGCTGTGAATGGTGCTCTGGCGCCCCCTCCTGGATACTGCCCTCCTCACAGCCCTGGGAGAACAGGAGGCTTCACTTTTTCAAAAACATCCCATTTCTTGGGGTTATTTCCAAAAAGGACCAGGTTAAAAAATGAAAAAGAAAGAAATATATTAAAAAAAAAAAGGACCAGAGACCTCCCTGGTGGTCCAGTAGTTAAGAGTTGGCCTGCCAGTGCAGGGGACACAGGTTTGAACCATGGTCTAGGAAAATCCCACATGCCTCAAGGGCAACTAAGCTCATGGGCCACAGCTATTGAAGCCCGTGCATCCTATAGCCGGTGCTCCACAAGAGAAGCCACGGCAACAAGAAGCCCTCAGACCGCAACTGGAGAGTAGTCCATGCTCGCTGCAACTACAGAAAGCCCAAGGACAGCAACGAAGACCCAGCACAGCCAAAAATAAAAATAAATTTAAAAAAATTTTTAAAGAAAAGACCAAAGCTAAAGACAAGAGGCCCACTAGTTCCTCTGGGGCCCCTGGCCCAATATATGTTAAGTCGCTTCAGTCGTGTCCGACTCTGTGCGACCCCAGAGACGGCAGCCCACCAGGCTCCCCCGTCCCTGGGATTCTCCAGGCAAGAACACTGGAGTGGGCTGCCATTGCCTTCTCCAAGGCATGCAAGTGAAAAGTGAAAGTGAAGTCGCTCAGTCGTGTCCGACTCTTAGCGACCCCATTGACTGCAGCCCACCAGGCTCCTTGGTCCATGGGATTTTCCAGGCAAGAGTACTGGAGTGGGGTGCCATTGCCTTCTCCAGCCCAATATACAGCACTTGGCAAAAGTTCTGCAGTTCTTGACCATGGCTTAGTAACATTATTAACCACAGGTACCACCTGCTAGGGGCTTCCTAGGTGGCACTAGCATAAAGAATCTGCCTGCCAATGCAAGAGACAGATGCAGGTTCGATCCCTGGGTCGGGAAGATCTCCTGGAGAAGGGCATGGCAGCCTAGTATCCTTGCCTGGAGAAGCCCATGGGCAGAGGAGGCTGGCAGGCTACGGCTACGGTCCATAGGGTTGCAAAATGTCGGACGCGACTGAGCAGGCGTGCACCCCACCTGCTAGGCGGGAAAGAAGTGCTCGCTCACTTCATCCTCCCCACACTTGCTCAGTCTGCATGACTATCAGCCTCTTTACAAATCTGAGGAAACAGAGCCCCATGGAGATAAACTGAACTCAGGGCACACAGCCAGGGTGTGGCGATGTTGGGATCCAGGCTCGAGATCCAGGCCCTGCCTGGCTCTCAGGAAGGATCGGTACTTGCCTCTCCCACTGGTGCATGGAGTGCTGGTCCTGTGACGGGGACCAAGCTGAGAGCTTTCGCATGTGCCGTTCAACTCTGACCATGACTCTCTGAGGTGGGCTTTTGTTTCCCCCATTGGTAGGGTGACTGACTGTTCTGGTTTGCCCAGGATGGTGGGCAGGGGGTAGTTCTGGGATGCAGGACTTTTGGTGCTAACACCAAGAATGACGTACATGTGTTACAGTCAAGGAAACTGAGACCCAGAGAGGGTGACGTACTACAAGTCACTCTATGCCAGTATGACGGGCAACCTAGAGGAAAGAGACAAATTCTCAGTGATAGACAGACAGCACTGCTATCAGGCTCTGGAATGAGGCAGGTCAAGTGACTCAGAAACACAGGCTGAGCTGGTTCCATAAAGAACAAAGCGAGAGGGTGGAAGGGGGTGAGAAGAAATGGTGGGACAGACAAGAATCCCCTGAAAGCACCAACAGTGTCTCCTAATAAGAATACCCTAGGTTGGTAAGCTGGACCCTCCACTTATGGGCTGGGACATTCTTAAAGTCCAACCCATGATTTCCCACCTGTAAAGTGAAGATAATAACCTTGCATTGCCGCTCATTCATTTAATCAGTGTTTACCGAGTCCCTACTGCACACCTGGCATGAGAGAGGGGAAAAAGTAACATATGTAATTAGTGGGTGTGAGTCCCTGGTGCATAGTAAGCTCTGATTAGCAAGTAGCCTGGGAGAATCCTAGACCCCAAATTTGGAAGAACAAGCCCATTGTTCAATGGGTGCTTGATTGCCTACAGAGACAGGGAGCTTGCTACCCCACAACACAGCCCATCTGTTAGCAGGAGCCAATGCACCTTGGTTCCTGTATGTCTATGAACATTTAACAAGTTTTACTCTGTGCCAGGAGCTAAGTGTTTTGTGTGTGTTAACCTGCTAATCCTCATGGCAGCCCTCAGTTTCTGGGCAGGGTTTGGGCTGGAGCAGTCACCGCCAGCACAGAAGCTTTTCCGACCAGTTTAGGATGTGGGCTCCTTCTCTGTCTCTCTGCCTCTGCCTGGCTTCTGCCTGAGTTGGGGTTCACCCTCCTGATAGCATCTGAACTCCATCCCCCCATTACCAATCTGCATCTTCAGGCGAAGATTTCACTAGCCACCTGGCCCAGCTCCAGCCAGACCCCCTGCCCTCAGGGCTCTCTGGGAGCGGAGGTCTGGCTGTGAGCACCCTTCCCACAGCAGTGAGGAAGCTGGCATCGCCACCCCCTACCTACCCACCCCAAATTCCTGAACACACCCAGGAGGGGTCTCCCCAGAGGGCAAACTGAACATTCAGGCCTTCCAGTGAGCAGCTTCGCCTGCCCTTCCAGCTTCTGAGGTCCATCCTGGGCCCAGGCCTCCCACTTGGTCCGTGCCCCAGGACGAAGTCCTTTCTGGGGCCGCAGAGGCCTGTTAGAGAAGAGATCCCAGCAAAGGTCTCAGAGGTCTTGAGACGATATGGACAGTAAAACATCAATCTTTTGTCTGATAGACGTATCAGGTAGCTCCACTGTACATGAGAATCCTCATTTTGATTCCACTGCTACCACTCTTTAGCTGTGTGACCTTGAGGGAGTTACTTAACCCCTCTGTGCTTGGTTTCCTCACCTATGAAGGTAATAAAGTACAAGTTCACAGGGCCTCAGGGAGGATCAGCTCATAGAATGTGAGTGCCTAGCACACAGCAGCGCTCAGTAAGTAAGGGGCATTACCGTTCATTCATTCAACAAGCACTGTGTTGGGGAACTAGATTCAATCTTCACACAAACTGCCAGGGAACAGCACAGGGCAAAGGAAAACCCCAGAAGATCATGGACCTCAAAAGAAGCGTGCTCCCAGTAACCCCTAGGGCCTGTCTCTAGATGTCCTCTGTGAACCTAAGCTGCTGGGACAGGGGCTTTGGCTCCCCTCAATCCCAATGCCACACATTTCTGACTGCTGAGTCCTCTCTCTATGCTGAATGCCTTTCCTTCTTCCCTCATCTCAGGTCCCTAAGATGTCCTTACCTGGCACCATCCTGCCTTAGCATCTGCAAAAACCCACTCTGTGGGCAAAACAGTCTGTCTTCATTTTCCCTCGGTTTTACCCATCCCTCCAACCCTCCCCGCCCCACCTAACAACCCCGCACTGTGTGGTGGGCGAAAGTGTATCCCTTAGCGCTTATTTTTTGATTCATGAACAGTAATATGTGCCACGCACTTGGAACCCACTTTGAAATGTTTGTTTTATACAGTATTAGCCCACATCCTGAACACTTCTGGTGTACCAGGCACAATCCGGTGTGTTTTATAAATGCTAACCCATGGAATCCCCACATCTCTCCTGAGGAGACAGTATCATCCGCATTTGCCAGGTGGGAAAATCAAGGCTCAGAGAGGGTAGTTAAGTGGCCCAAGGTCATGAGCTAGAAAGTGGCAGAGCTGGGACTGGAGACCAGGCCGCCTGGCTCCGAGTCCATGCTTTTCAAAACTATGCCTTTATTGCCTCATATTTTAAGTGAAAAATGGTTCTTTTTGATCTGGTGGTGGTTTAGTCACTAAGTTGTACCCAACTCTTGCGACCTTGTGGACTATAGCTTGCCAGGTTCCTCTGTTCGTGGGATTTTCCAGGCAAGAATACTGGAGTGGGTTGCCATTTCCTTCTCCAGGGGATCTCCCTGACCCAGGAATTGAACCCGGGTCTCCTGCACTGCAGGCAGATTCTTTACCGACTGAGCTACAAGAGAAGCCCTTCTTTTTAATCTATATTCTATCAAAAGTTGTATTAGAAAGCCTTTTAATGTACTCTTTGGCCAGACCATGATTAAACAAATGTCTACTCTGGCTCATCCAGACATGAAGTTTCCATTTACATCATTCATTATCAAATACAAAACTGACGTATGTATGTGTTTAAGTTCATATATAAAAGTTGTTATATTTTATATAGAGTTGGATATGACTTAGCAATAAAACAACTACCATAAAAGTTGTTATGGCATCCAAAGTAGAGACATCGCTTTGCCAAAAAGGTCTGTATACTCAAAGCTATGGTTTTTCCAGTAGTCATGTATGGGAGAATTAGACCAGGAAGAAGGCTGAGCGCTGAAGAATTGATGTTTTCAAACTGTGGACAAGGCTCTTGAGAGGCCCTTGGTCAGCAAGGAGATCAAGCCAGTCAATCCTTAAGGAAATCAACCCTGAATACATTGGAAGGACTGACGCTGAAGCTGAAACTCCCATACTTTGGAAACCTGACACAAAGAGCTGACTCACTGGAAAAAACCCTGATGCTGGGAAAGATTGAGGCCAGGAGAAGTGGGTGACAGAGGATGAGATGGTTGGATGGCATAACCAACTCAATGGACATGACTTTGAGCAAGCTCCAGGAGATAGTGAAGGACAGGGAAGCCTGGTGTGCTGCAGTCAATGGGGTGGCAAAGAATTGGACACAACTTAGCAGCTGAACAACGGCATGCAAAAATATAGACTCCTTTCATGAGCTAGAGGTAGAATGCTTGTCCCCTGCGTCTTTTAAAATCCAGTATTTTTTGAGATTTTATTTCTTAGAGAATGGGTTTTAGGCTGCTATTTGCAAGCACTTCTCTAAAATAACACATCTCAAGTGTGGACTGTGTTCATTTCGAATGAATAAAAAGCCAGACTGATATAAACTTCACTGCATTTTCCTTTACAAAACAGGTCTTAGCACATCTGCACTGTGAAACTTTTGATTCAGTGTGTGTGAACTAACAAGGGAAGATCACATGGAGAAGGTGCCACTGCGAGTATGTGTGTGCTCAGTCATGGCCAGCTGTTTGCGACCCATGGACTGTAGCCCGCCAGGCTCCTCTGTCCATGGAATTCTCCAGTGAAGAATACTGGAGTGGGTAGCCACTCCCATCTCCAGGGGATCTTCCCGACCCAGGGATCGAACCCGTCTCCTACACTGCAGGCAGATTCTTTACCGCCTGAGCCACTGGGGCGGCCCCACTATGGGGCTGATTAAACCATATCTGACTTAGGACAATTGCAATGATGTAAATTTCCAAACCCCTGGACAGAGATGCTGAATCACAGACCCTCCTCTGCTCTCTCCTCACTCATGCTTTCTCCAGGATTTCGGACTGGAGATGAGGGTACAGGGTAGTTCTCTGAGTGGAAACCAAAGTTCCAAGACCCACAGAAGCCAGGGATGGATCGGGGGACAAGGGCACTAGGAGAGGAGCTGGGCCATTCTGGGTAGGAAGAGGTGGAGACAATACAGAAGCCATGAGGCAGAGAAAACCAGACGCCCAGCCTCTCCTGGGATCCCCTCCTCTGTGCCAGGCACGGGCCTGACGGACATCTGGCATCTCAGCGAGTCCCCACAGCAGGGGAGGACCACTGTTGCCTCCATTTTACAGGTGAGAGATTACGGGACTTGCCCAGTGGAGGAAGAGGTCCGCAGGACGGCTCTCTTTGGACAAGGGGAGGGAGATCTGAGAGCAGTGAGGGCTCAGGAGAGGGAGCAGCTGAGGATGGAATGGAACGTGTGTTAGGACCCTTCTCGGTTTTCACCAAGACCCTGGGCCCAGCCCTGCGTGTCTCCCAGCCTGGGTGCTCCCAGCTCCCAGCCGGTCCTGCTCACATCCTCAGCATGAGCCCCACTCCTGCCCCAGCAGCCAGAGCCACACTAGTGGCACCCCCATTTGGTCCCTCTGTGCCAGGCCTGTCACAGCAGTGCCGTCTGCCCCTGGGGTATTGTGACCATGGCTGGCGGTGGACTTTCCCCTGGACAGACACCTCTGCCAGGCTGAAGTGAAGTCGGCGTGGCAGGCGGGCTCAGAGCCCAGCTGGGTTTAGATGCTGACCCCACCCTCGCTCACTGACCCTGCCTCTCTGAGCCTGTTTCCCCATCTGTAACAGCAGCTACGACTGCTAGGGGAGCGAGCGCACCCCAGCTTCAAATGTGGGTGAAGGACTTGGAAAAATTCCTTTTCTAGTCTCCATGGGTTTGGGCACTAACCCTCACTGGCTGAGACCTTGGGGAGCACATTCCCAGGAGAAAGCTCCCTCTCCACCTCCTAGACATGCAGACCAGCCCTGCTGCAGTACTAATGCTCGACGCTCCTCCAACAAAGGAATGGAAGGCTGGGTCCTGCGATGGATGAAGCAGTCTCCGCCTGAACAAGATGAAAGGCTAAGAGGAAACGGAAGTGCTCAGATGCTCTCAAGAAGGTCAGCATCCAGACAAGACAACAGAGAGCTGTGAGAAAGGTGCTCCTCCAATTATCCAAGCAGGAATGGGCTTTGAACATGGGTGAGTCAGCAAAGTTGACTTAGTCCCTCGACCTCTCCATTTCCTGGAACAGCATCATCTGTCGCAAACAGCTTTAAGCAGCAGGAGACTGTTGCACAAAAATACACTTGTGATTCAACAATGAGCACAATGAGGCATCAAGTCTTCCTGTTGATGTTTTTAGGAAAAGCAAATCATCTTTGAATTTCTCATGACTGTCTTCCTTTTTACATGGTAGTTATTTTTAAACACTTCAATAATTTATTAGAATAAGATGTTTAATGTATATTGGTAAATTCACGCTTTGAGTTTTTTTCTATTTCCAAATGTATTTTCAATATCAAATACCTTACACAGTCAAAAGCTATGGTTTTTCCAGAAGTCATGTACGGATGAGTTGGACCAGAAAGAAGGCTGAATGTCAAAGAATTGATACTTTTGAATTCTGGTGCTGGAGAAGACTCCCGAGAGTCCCATGGCCAGCAAGATCAAACCAGTCAATCCTAAAGGAAATCAACCCTGAATATACATTGGAAGAACTGATGCTGAAGCTGAAACTCCAGTACTTTGGCCACCTGATGCGAAGAGCCAACTCGTTGGAAAAGACACTGATGCTGGAAAAGATTGAGGGCAAGAGAAGGGGGAAAGGATGAGATGGTTGGATGGCATCACCGACTCAACGGACATGAGTTTGAGTAACTCCAAGAGATAGTGAAGGACAGGGAAGCCTGGTGTGCTGCAGTCCATGGGGTCACAACCGAGCGAATGAATTGATTTGTTAATTCTGTGAATTCTAACTTTTTAAAAACAAAATATACTCAAATTGTCATTTCAAAATTAAGCAAAATAATGAGCAAAAAAATGGCATTGCTGATTTTCTCAAATATTACTATTACTAGTGCTTTCTACTACTCAAACCTCAAAGCTCACGGTGATGACTCCTACAACCTCCATTTAGTGATAAAACTCAGGTGCACGTAGATCAATGGAACAGAACAGCTAGCCCAGAAATAACCCACTTATCCATGGTCAAATGACTTACAACAAAGGAGCCAAGAATACACAATAGGGAAAGGACAGTCTCTTTCAATAGATGGTGTGGCAAAGACTGGGCAGCCCCATGCAAAAGAAAGAAACTGGGGCACTGTCTTACACCTTACACAAAAATTAATGCAATGGATTAATGGCTTAAACGTTAAGACTGAAACCATAAAATTCCTAGATGAAAACACAGGCAGTGAGCTCCTTGACATCCGTCTCAGTGATAATTTTTTGAATTTGATACCCAAAGCAAAAAAAAAAAAAAGAACAAATGGGACAACATCACTGAAAAGCTTCTGTACAGCAGAGAAAACAATCAACAAAATGAACAAAGGCAGCCTATGGAACAGGAGAAAACATACAAGTCATATCTGATAAAGAGCTAATATCCAAAGTACATACGGAACTCATACAACAGCAAAAAATAAAAACCCCCAACAATCCAATTAAAAGATCGGTAGATCTGAATAAGCACCTGCCCAAAAGACATACAGATGGCCAACAGGTCCAGAAAAGCTGTTCAATATCACCGATCATCAGGGAAATGCAAGTCAATACTACAATGATACCAGCTCACACCTGTCAGAGGGCTATCAGCAAAAACACAACAAACAGTGCTGGTGAAGACGCGGGAACGAGGGGACGCTTGCACGCCGCTGGTGCGAAGGTAAACTGGGACAGGCACTAAGGGGAAGAGTATGGAGGCTCCTCAGAAGGCAAAGACAGAATTACTGTATAATCCCACAGACAGATACTTCTGGGTATTTATCTGAAGAAAATATGGTACAGTAATTTAAAAAGGTATCTGCACCCCCATTTTCCTTTCAGCATTATCTACAGTACACCAGGTCTCATCAACAGAACAATAAAAATGTCATACATACATACAGCGGAATACTATCCAGCCATTAAAAAATGAGATCCTGCAACGTGTGCCATGGATGGACCTTGAGGGCATTATATTAGGCAAACTAAGCAAGATGCAGAAAGTAATACTGCAAGACTGTAGATATATGTGGGATCAAAAAATACCAAGCTCATAGAGACACAGAAGAGGTGAGATGGTCCGCGGGCTGAGGCAGGTAAGTGCCGGCAGGAGCCACACACGGGTGAAGGGGGTTACAAGGCACAAACCTCCAGGCACACAATACATTACATCACGCAAATGTAACGTATGGCATAGTGACTGCAGTTATGAGATACACTGGGCATGTGAAAGCTGCCAAGAGGATAGATCTTTAAATTTCTCGTGACAAGAACACAAATCCTGTAATTACGTGTGGTGGATGCTAACTAGACCAAGAAAATGAAACGTCAAAAACAAACACACACACACATCCCTGGTGGTCTGGCGGTTAAGAGTCCACCTTGCAATACAGGGAACACAGTTCAATCCCCCGGTTTGGAAACTAAGATTCCACGTGCCACAGGGCAACTAAGCATGCATACTGCAACAAAGACCCAGCACAGCCAAAATTCAAAAGATAAAATACAACTTCAATGGCTTAAGAAAAGTCTCAGGCCCACAGAAGTCAGGCATCCCACTCAGGGTCACACAGTCTGAGGTGGCCCACCGGGAGAGAGCCAGCCTAGAACGGAATCCCAGTACTCTTACCTACTTTGTTCTAAGGCCCGGTGGGAATCCAGGTACCTGGATCCAAATGCCTGGATCAATCTCAGCACACTGCCTGGTTCCTTCTGGACGTTCACTCTTCTCCTAAACACATCCCTTGGAACTCACCCCCATGTACAGATGAAGAAACTGAGGTGCAGAACAGTTCAGTGAATCTGATGCAGAACCATAGCTCCTAACCACACATTAGCTGCTGGGGAGCAGCTTCGGGCTCTCGTAAGCACCCTTATACTCTGGGTCTTGCTGATTCTTACCAGCGCACATAGCACGCGCCCTGCCCAGAGCCCAAGGGGCACAGGCAAGTCAGAAACCCAGGTCTGCCAGGCTCCAAAGCCTGTCCTTGCAACCCGGTGCAGAAGCCCACAGATATCCACAAACACACCATGTCTTTATTACTTCTATAAATTTCCAAAAGCACATTTCCTGGATCTGCAGCCAGGGCAGACACCAGAGGCGGTGAGGCAGGGGGCGGTGGGGTCCCTCCGTCCAGAGTGCGAGGGTGGCTGGAGGCGGTGGCGGCGGCAACTGCAGGCTCACTTGAGGCGGTAGAGGACCTTGCGCTGCATGCGGTGTTGGATCTCGCCCCGCCGCAGCATGAGCTGCAGGACCTTGTGGATGGCGTGCTCCGGGTATTTCTGCGGGACACAGGGCAGGGTGAGAGGCGTGCCCCCAGACACCCCACGGTTCAGGAGCCCAGGCACCCCCTGCTCATGGGACTTTCCAGCCTTCACAACCTACCACTTTGCATTCTAAACGGGCTTGCCTGTCCTAGGCACCTACTACCTACCAAGCTTTGTTCTAAATCTTCACGTACTTAAACTCATTCCACCCCTCAACATCCCCGAGCAGCTGGTACGTGATCACTTTACATTTTACAGGGGAGGAAACGAAGGCACAGAGAGGCTAAGTCACTTACTACTTGCTCCATGGACTGGAGCCCAGCAGGCTCCTCTGTCCATGGGATTTCCCAGCAATACTGGAGTGGGTTGCCATTTCCTCCTCCAGGGGCTCTTCCCATCCCAGGGATTGAACCGAGGTCTCCTGAGTCTCCCTGCACTGGTAGGCGGATTCTTTACCACTCCTGACATCCCCGAACTCCTCCAAGTCTTGGTCTGCTCACCCTTCGAATGGGTGGGGTACCACCTACCACATAAACTGCCCTAAAGATGAAGAGGAGATGACATACACGAAAGGGAGCTGAGCCCAGAAACTAGACTGTCCATGTGACTTCAAAGATGGTGACAAGTTCCCCACAGATTCTAGAAGGCTAAGGCCCTTCCACCATCTATGGGATCAAGAGCTCTGTCCCCAGCGGGCTGGAAGGCTCACCCTCTGGTTCTGCACCCCCAACCCCACAAAGGGCAGGGAAGGAGGGGAAGGGAGAGACAAAGGGCTGGGGGAGCCTGGGAGGTCCCAGCAGAACCTCAGACCCCTGTCCTCTCCCTTTAATGCGACAGAGAAAGTCGCAAAGGGAGAGCGCTGGGGACAGGCCTGGGCCTAGAAACAGCCACCCCTACCCCACCCCAAGCCTGCCTGCTGAGCGCAGGGCACGGTACAGGGTGGGTGGGAACCCGGCCCTGGAGGCCCACCTGCTTGGTGAAGTCCTGGATGATGCTGTGCTCAGACACCTGGGAGCCGATGGCAAAGCGGCGCTTGAGCTGCTTCTCGATGCGGCTCAGCAGCTCCTGGTCCTCCTGGCTGGTGAAGCCTTCCACCCCTGTGGGTGCGAGGAGGGAGGCGGGTCAGCGGGTGGGGACCTCAGTCTGCCCACAGCGGGGAAGAGCCAGCCAGTCCCCGAAGAGAACATGAGAGGAAGACAGAGGGGGAGCCTGGGGACAGCCAAGGCCTGAGCGAGACGACGGACAGAGGCCTGGAGTCAAGGACAGGGCAGGCATGAGCAGAAGGATGCTGCAGGCAGAGGGAACAGCAGGTGCAAAGATTCAGAGGTGGGAAACATGCCCACTTCATTCAAAATCTAGTCGTAGGGCCAGGGACAGGGCCAGAGTGGGGGCCACATGGGGGCCAGGTCCCACAGGCTAGAGGGCACAGCCCAAGTTTTCCTGATTCTGGTGAGTGGAGCAGCCACTGGAAGGCTGTGAGGAGGGCCTCGAGCTGAGGACAGCACCTGGGCCCCAGGTGGCTAGACAAGTCAGGAAGACTTCCTGGAGGCGGCTACATCAGAATGCAAAGCTAGAGGGGACCCGCAGTGACCCAGGAGCATGCAGGCTGTCCTGAGACCACATCAGCGAGGCACCCCAAGCAGCCCTGGCAAGCAGCTCCTGATTTCCGACAACTGCTGGAAGGGGGTCTCCTCTGTTGACCCAGGCCTGCAGACGCCTTGGTGTTTCAGCTACAGAGAGGGGCGAGGTGGGAGGGGAGAAGCCGCTGAGAGGGACTTCAAGTTGAAATGAGTTCATGAGGCAAACTCTTATATAGCCTGCAAAGCCCAACTCTAATTACCCACCCCAAATCATACCCACTCTGTGCCCTCAAACATCCGAGGGAGCCCCCCATAACCAAATATCTCAGGGGACAGGAAGCCCCTCCAGGGCAGAGATTGAGTCGTCATCACCAGGGGGAGGGCAGAGGCAATCAGCCCCTACCCACTTCCCCGGCTCCAGCCACACTGGCCCTTGAACCTGTTGTCCCTGGGGTCTTGCCACTCAGCCCTTCCTCTACCCAGGGGCCCATCCCCACACTCCAGGGAGCCAGGTGTCTACTCATGCCCATCCCTGCTTCCTGCCACCTCCTGAGAGCCCATCCTGGGCCACCCGACGGGGACACAGCCCCGCCCCTCTCCAACACGCCTGACCTGCTGGAGTTCTCCCCTCTGCACTCCCGGCTCCCTGAGTTTGGCATGTCTGCCTCTGGTGTGTTTCCCCAGGAGAAAGGGGGCCTTGCAAGGTGGAACTCAAGAGATCTGCTTGCTCCTGCCCTCCTGGCACCTAAAATAGCCCGGCAGACACTAAGCCCTGTCTGCTGGCAAGGGAACACATTCGTCCCAGGGGAGCCTGGCACAGAGCTAACGCTCTGGGAAGTCCGCTCAGAGGCTTAGCCTGAAGCAGGCGGCAGGACTGATGGCAGCCTGACCCACGCTGGACTCAGGGTCAGGAGACCTGCACTCTAGCTGGGAGAACGGCGACCAACCTTGGGCACTGTGAACAGGCCTCTCTCGGTGTCAGTTTTCTCATCTCTAACAGGGGAAGGACTAAGCACCCAACCTGGCTTCTGGGGGCGGCTGTAAGTAAAACAGGGGAAGACCGTCGGAAGCGCTCAAACGGTTACAACTCAACAGGGCTGGTGAGTGCTGTTCTTAACCAATGATAAAACTGTGAGCCTTAATAATGGACTGGGCCTAAGAAGATTGTGCTCCAGGGTCTCCAGAGGCTGTTTTTCCCATCTTGGAACAAAATGGCTGGTGGGGGTGGGGACGGGGAGTGGGGGGTGGCTTCTTCGCAGGAGGAAGCACAGAGACCTCAGCAAGTGCAGAGAAGCAATCAGCACAGCAGGCATCCAGCATGAGCCCCACCCAGAGTCCACGGACCACCCGGCCTGTCTCCCCACACCTGCTCACCTGACAGGGTGCCAGACAAGGCGGCGTCCAGCGTGGACACCTGGAAGAGCCTCAGCGCCTCCTCCACGTCTGCCTCTGTGGCGAAAGGCTGCAGCTTCATCTTGCTGAGGGCCTCGGCGATGCGCACGATGGCCTCCAGCTGCCTGTGTGGGAGCAACGGGACGCCAGGGTGCACTCAGTCCATCGTCCCTCTTCTGTCCAGCCCCTTCACAGCGAAGGCTGCTGGTGGTCCCCGTGATCTATCTCTCTTAGTAACAGAACCCCAGCTTCTATTCCAGCACATGGTACCCAGCTACAAGACATTTCCCAGTCTCCATTGCATCCAGGTATGTCTGTGTGACTAAGATGTGGCCAGTATGTTTTATGTCCAAACGTTTTATGGGAACTTTAGGAAGTGTCCTTAAAAAAAAGGCACTTCTTTTCCTCCCTCTCCTGCCACCTGGAATGCAGGGGTAATGACTGGAGTTCGAGCAGCCACACTGGACAATGAGAATAAAGGTGAGCCTGAAGGAGCGCAAATTGCTGCTGATGACTGAAGAACCATCACACGATCCTAGACTACCTGCCTTCAAACATTTTCACCTAAGGTGGAAATAAACTCCCAATTTACTTAAGTGACTTTATTTGGACCTTCCATTATATAGAGCAAAACCCACTTCTATCTAATCAGTGCCGGAAGCAGGATTCAAATGAGGTAGGTTTAAGCTCTTAGTCACTCAATTGGATAAACTCACCACAGTGAAGAGAGTTAACAACTAAGACAACTGAGGCCCAGAAAAGGAAAGCAATCTCTCAGCCGTCACACGGTGGGCAGGAGGCAAGGACCAGGTCTCCTGACTCCATCCCTGGACCTTCCCTCACCCTCAGGCTTCCCTAAAATGGGGGAAGCTAGACAGAATTCAGAAGAGAGGCTTCCAGATTTTCCCAACAGTAAACAAAGCAAAAGATACGGATAATTAGGGAGGCCACTGTTTTCACTCCTAAAGGAGTGGTCCCTGCCCAGCAGCCTGATCATGGCCAGCACCAGTGGTCAGCAGTGGGTCCCAGCCCCAGACTTGCAGGGCACACCATGCCCTGTAAGCCGAGGCCACGCATCAGCCCACCCAGCCCGCTCACCGGACGGTGATGGGGATACTGGAGCGCCGGTCGCTGTCCCTCTCGTGCTGACGGGCCCCGCTCCGCATGATGATATACCGATTCTTCAGCTTCTCTGCGGCCTCTGCTGATAGCCGGGGGCCACACTTCCTGCAGGACAGGGGTTGGGGAGAGCAGCTGCCATGAGAGTGGGAAGGAATCTTGGGGTACCCACCCTGGCCAGCCTCTGCTGGCTTGCAGACACAGTTTCTGGGCCCACCAGATGGCAGGCTCACAGCGGTGCTTCCCCCCAACACATTCAGGGGTGAGATGTGCAATGACACCCACGAGAGGCTCCTGGTGACTGCTGTCCAGGGGCTAGAAGCATGCCAGACTAGGGGGTGAGGGGCTGGAAGGGTTGCAGCGGGGGACATTTGGTCAGATCCACCTGCACTCTATCCCCTCCACCCCACAGCCCCGCCCCAAGCCAACTGACAGTCACTGGTTTAGGGGAACCTCAGATCACCTACTCCAGGGCTTCCCTGGTGGCTCAAATGGTAAAGAATCTGCCTGCAATGCAGGAGACCTGGGCTCGACCCCTGGGTTGGGAAGATCCCCTGGAGGAGGGCATGGCAACCCACTCCAGTATTCTTGCCTGGGGAATCCCATGGACAGAGGAACCTGGAGAGCTACTGTCCGTGGGGTCTCAGAGTTAGACATGACTGAGTGACCGAGCCCAGAGGGAGGGAGGAAACTCCCCAAGGCCCCCTGGGACCTGGCATCAAGGGAGAACAAAAATTCAGGGCTCTCAGACTCACACACAATGGCCCAAGCCTCCAAGGGTGGGGCCGTGAAGAGCTCAGAACCATGACGAAGACCCCGGTACCACTGGGCACTAGGGCACTGGGACAAAAGCGGTGAGGAGGCACCAATCCAGATGCAGGACTTCACCTCCCATCAGAAAGGTACTCCAAGAGCCCTCCACCCCGGGTTTTAGCTCCAGTAAGAGACAGCGGAGGTGCGTGTCCAGAACCTTGGTACAGGAGCCAAAAGCACAGCCTGTGGAGCCAGGCACCTGGGTTCAAATCCTGGCTCCACTAGCTCCTGCCTGCAAACTTAGACAAGTTACTTAACCTTTCCTCGCCTCAGCTTCCCCATCTGTAAAATGGGATAACAATTCGCCAACCTCACAGGTTTGGGGAGAGGGATAAAGTTCACTTATGTATATATAGTAATCAGAGTTTCCTGGCGGTCTAATGGTTAGGATTCAGTGCTTTCACTATTAGGGCCCAGGTTCAATCCCTGGTCAAGGAACTGAGATCTTGCAAGCTGTGCAGCGCTACCCAAGTTTTAAAAAATTTTTAAAAATGCTCAGAATAACACCTGGCACAGAATAATCACTATATGTATGACTACCATCGCTGGCAGTCTGTGAGAACAACAATATTTAAGGCTGCATCTGCTGTTCACTAAGTGTTTATTCGGCACAGGGCCGTGCCAAGAGCTCATGAGTCATCTTGTGTGATTCTTAGAAAAACCTGAGGGCACAACCACCCCAGGAAAGCGAGGCTCAGAGGTCAGCTGATTTGCCTAAGGCCACACAGTGGGGGCAGGCGCTACCAGAGACCATGTCCACAACGCATCCCCACACATCAGAGTCAAGGGTGCCTTCAAGACCATCTAAACCCTCCACCCTCATTTTAGAAACGGGGAAGCTTGAGGCCAAGAGCCACGGAGTGGGTGACTGTAGTGGGAGGAAGAAGCAGAGCTAAACCCTAAGGGCTCATCTCAGGTATCCTGAAAGGGATCTCCCCAACCAGGGAAGACTGGCAACCCCACGCCCGGGGGCCAGCGTCTGCGACTCACGCGCGGCAGTAGGCGATGAACTTCTTCAGCTTGGCCAGGTCAATCTCGCCCTCCACGGCCTGGGCCTGTGTCAATGCGCTCACATGCAGCGTGATGACGTGTTTGGCCAGCATCTGGGAGGCAGAGGGGACCCAGGGTCAGCCCACAGGCCTTTCCGAGCCAGGTCCCAACACAGAGCTGGAGCAGGAAGAGAGGGAGGGCTCCCAGGGCTAGAACCAGTGGAGAGGAGGTGGCCCTTCTTTCCTTGGGGGCTGTCAGCTGGTAAAACAACATCCAGAGCTCCCAGGGCCCTCCCTGCTGCCCTGAGGCGGGGCGAGGCTGCCGGAGAACAAAACTCCACCCAGGGAGGCCGAGGCAGAGGCAGACAACCCTGAGACCAGACCCAGCTGGGCCCTGCATCTCCAGGCTTGCCTGTAACACAAGCCCTTCTCTTGAGTTCCTCCAGAAAGACTAAACGGAACTGGGGTTCTAATACTTGCAATCAAGGGTCAACCCCCTTGTTCCACATACAAAGGAACGACGCCCAGGGAATGAGAGACCCCAAATCAAACCACATGTGGTCCACAGGAGAGGCCGGACCAGGAGCCCCCAGTGCAGTGTTTCTGGAGTCTGCAACCCACCTCCTTGGGGGCCACTGACAGGCTGATCTGGTAGCCAGGACTCTGGACCCTTGAAGCCCCTAGTCTGCCCACCCTTCCTCCGCCCGAGACCTGCAGGCCTGGGAGGAGCCCGGCGCCCTACGCACCACATCCCTCTCCTCATTGTGCTCGTCCTTGACGATGAAGATCATGTCGAAGCGGGACAGGATGGTGGGCATGAAGTCGATGTTGTCCTCCCCCTTTGTCTCATCCCAGCGGCCGAACACCGAGTTGGCAGCAGCCAAGACGGAGCAGCGGGAGTTGAGGGTGGTGGTGATGCCAGCCTGAGAGGGGAGTATGGGGGCAGCAGAGGAGAGAAATGAGAACTCGGGCTCACAGCCTTCTCAGGTCACACTCACACACACACACACACGATTCCAGGACCACTGCTGCAGTCAACAGAGGCCGGACGCTCAGGACAGCCTGAGGGTGGGGCCCGGGCCCAGCCCTCCCAGCGCCCGGGGCATGGCTGGGCCAGGTTGCTCTGTGGTGAGTGGGCCCCAGGGAGGGTGCTCACCTTGGCGATAGAGATGGTCTGCTGCTCCATGGCCTCATGAATTGCCACACGGTCATCCTCTCGCATCTGTGTGCAAGAGAGGAATGTCCACCAGCTCCAGGTGAGGGGGCTGGGGTGCAGCGGGAGCAGGACACCCTACAGGAGCTACTGTTCCTAAGTCCCTGCTCCGTGCCAGCCAACGGCAGGAACCAGGTCACCTCTAGTCACACGGGTAACGTGCAGGCTTGGCTCTTGTCTCCCCACTCTCTAGGCTCGGAGAGCTTTAGTTATGCCCCTATAGTGATGGGAGGTCTCTACGTCATCCAAGGGGGTTTCTGCCATTCACGCCCCCAGCCCACGGCCACCAGGTGCCACCAGCACTGAGCCACCCCCTCGCCCTGCCAGGCTCACCTTGTCAAACTCATCAATACAGACGACACCTCCGTCGGCCAGGACCATGGCCCCGCCCTCCATGATGAAGTTCCGGGACGAGGGGTCCCTCATCACCGAGGCTGTCAGCCCGGCGGCGCTGCTGCCTTTCCCAGACGTGTACACCTGGGGGAGGGCCACGGGAGGGTCAGGGCCCAACACAGCCCCCCAGGCTCTGACCCCGGTGAGTCAAGGGGCCTCCAGAGCTGGAGCTCGCCCAGGGTCACACATCACAGCGGGGTGCAGAGCACAGACAATCTCAGCGTTCCTCCTCTGATGGGGGGCCACCAGCCCCAGCTGGCCTGGAGGCTCTCCCCAGGGCTGTTCATATCCATCACTCACCTGAGCCCGACTGTCTCATGAATCAGCCTCCAGGAGCTGGGCTCACTGAGCAGTAAACTGAGGCTGAGAGAAGTGACACTCTCCCAGTAAGGTGAACTCCGGACTCTCCGAAAAGCTTCCCCACCCTGAGTCCCATCATCTTTGTAGAGACCTGAGAACTACATGCTGCCAAGGGGCCTTTGAACTGTGGCAAGTCCAAAGCAAGGTGTGCTTAAGTGTATGAAATACACAGGAATTTCAAAGTTAGTGCTAAAAAGAATACAAGGTACCTTATTCAGGTTCTCTTATTTAAACCACATGCTGAAATAATAACATTTTACCCAGCTTAAACAGAATTAAGATTGTGTACTTGTAAGCTCTGCTGCTGCTGCTAAGTCGCTTCAGTCATGTCTGACTCTCTGCGACCGCATAGACGGCAGCCCAACAGGCTCCCCCGTCCCTGGGATTCTCCAGGCAAGAACACTGGAGTGGGTTGCCATTTCCTTCTCCAATGCATGAAAGTGAAAAGTGAAAGTGAAGTCGCTCAGTCGTGTCTGACTCTTAGTGACCCCATGGACTGCAGCCCACCAGGCTCCTCCATCCATGGGATTTTCCAGGCAAGAGTACTAGAGTGGGGTGCCATTGCCTTCTCCTTTGTAAGCTCAGTCATGTCCAACTCTTTTGCAAGCCCACAGACTGTAGCCCACCAGGGTTCTCTGTGCATGGAATTTCCCAGTCAATACTGGAGTGGTTTGCCATTTCCTTCTCCAGGGGATCTCTCCAACCCAGGAATAGAACCTGTGTCTCCTGCATTAGCAGGGCGATTCTTGACCACTGAGCCATCTGGGAAGCCCATCACCGCTTCCTTTTGCTTTTCTAAGAGGCTACTAGGAAATGTACACTCCTCGAGGCTCACAGCTAGAGTCCACGTGTCTCCACCGGGCAGCACTGCCAGAGGACACCTGACCCACCCCACGTCTACCCAGAGGCCACGCTTCCCCCCATGAGACCACACAGCCATCCTCACCCCACTCCGATCCCCCAGATGTGCTGATCACCACACAGGGGACCCGGCTGACCGGACACTCTCTCCCCTGTGGCCCCTCCTGCAGCTTTATCCCTGTGGGGAAGCCAGGGCAGGCAGAGGTCATCCGGGACACTCACCCCAATGGGTGAGCACTTCTCCACGAACTTCAGCAGCTGGGACTTGGCTGTCCCCGGGTCCCCCAGCATCAACAGGTTGATGTCTCCTCGGCGAGTGAGGCCATCTGGGAGCCTGGGGAGATGGGCAGGAAGGCCAGGTGAGCAAGAGGAGAATCCAGCGAGGGCTGGCTGGTCACAGCGGTCTGGCTATCACTCCCATCCCACCACGTCATGAGCCCTGGAGTAGGTGGGAGGTGGGGGCTCTGGCCTGAGAGCCACATTCCTAGCCAGCTCTATCTCCTAGCCTCCTCTGCGGTGACCTGCCACCCAGGAAGGGGAGGGTCAAAGGAAAATGACACCAAGAGCTGGGCTCGGGCACACACAGACAGCATCTGATAAACACATGCCCCAGCTGGAGAGATGGGACCTGCCAGCGTGCTGCTGGTGGTACCGTGGAGCAGACACCAAGAGGGCAGGCTCCAGGCCAGGACACGTGCCTGTTAGCAGTCTCTTTAATGCTCTATGCCTCAGTTTCCTCATCTATGAAATGGGCTCAACCATAGCTTTCTCATAGGGCTAACTTGAGAACTGGGTTGCAAATATATGAAAACATTCAGAAGACTGTCTGGCACATGATAAGAACTCAGTAACTGGTAGCTGCCAGTAACATTATCACTCTCTTTATCTCTACTGTTTCAGAATCTCAAAAGGACACACAATGTCCCCTGAGTGTTAGGCTTCCATCTGTTGTATTTATATGGACATCTGGGTACAAAGGGGTGGTGTCTCTTGCCTAAAATTGCACAGTAAGTAAGTAGTTATCAGAGATTTAATCCCCGGTCTCCAGACTCCACGCCCAGAGCTCTCTCTACTACATCTGCCAGGTCCCCCAAATTGCCCCACCAACCCAGGGTCGGGGGGACTGCTCTGCAGGGAGGGCATGGATCGGCCCCCCACCAGCTGACAGCAACCCTGGGAGGTGGGAAGAGTGCCTGAGAGTAGGAGGCGGGACTGAAGGTCCCGGGCAGATGGAAAGAGTATTCCCGTCCTACCCATCCAACAGCTGCCCTGCTGTGGGCAAGTCACCCGTCCTCTCCCTGGACCTGGGAAGGCTTGGACCCCCACCTCTTTCGGGAGCCCCCGAAGAGCAGGCAGGCGATGGCCTTCTTCATGTCGGTGCCCCCGAAGATGGAGGGGGCAATGCTCTTGGAGATGAGCTCGTAGATGTTGGGGAGGGCGGCCAGCCGCCGGAACTCCTCCTCCTCCTGCGGGGTCATGGCACCAGCAAAGGTGCGGCCTGGGAGGGCAGAGGGGGCACGGGTGCATGAGGGCCCACCCTCCCAGCCCCGGGCCTCCCAGTGGGCAAGGCCCTCAGAGCCTGGCAGCATAAGCATCAGTCTGAGCACAGACAGACCCCACCTCTCGCCTGAGGGCTGGGCCTGTGTGCTGCAGGCTCCAGTGAGCAAGGGGAGGACCTGGAAGGGAGGTGAGGAGTAGAGGCCAGATCAGAGGGGCCCTCAGAGACCACCAGGATGTCTTCTACCTTGCTGAGGGCAGTGACAGGTATCTTTGGTTATGAAAGCACTGCTCTCCCTGGCTGCCGTGCGGAACAGAGTGTAGGGGCGGGGGTGTAGACAGGGGGAGTAGGAGAGGCCTGGGGAGGGACAAGGGGAGTTGGCCCAAAGCCCACTCACCAGAGCCATCTGTGTCCACCTGGATGCCCAAGACCCGGATGTAGGCACTCCGGATGCCCACACCCACTCTGTCGCGGCCCCTGTTGGAGGTCAGGCCAAACTTCTTGATGGAGTAGATGCCCATGATGGTGACCCTGTTCCCAGGGACGACCTTGTCACACAGGTACCTAAGAGGAGGGTGGGGAGGAAGGAGGAAGAAGGTGAGTCTGGTGGGGGCAGGAGTCCCTGGCTCCCACCATCCCGTCACGCTCGCTGTTCACCTCAGCATCTCTACAGGAGAATTCACGAGCTGATCTGGCTCTAGCCGCCACTCTGCCCCAGGGTTCTCACCCTCTCACCACGACCCAGCCCACGTTTGGACGGCATAGCTGCTGGGAGGAGGACAATCCTTGGTCATGGCAGCGGCCTGACTGGGTAGGGTCAGAAGGCCCACCCCCAGCTCCTCAGGTTCCCCATGTCCACCTGGCCTGCTGTCAGAAGCACTGCAAGGCTCCCCTCAGCCATCGCAGGGGAAGCCTTCCTCCTGATGCCCTCCCAGCCTCCCTGCAACGGCCACTCCCCATTTTTGCCTCTTCACAGCTCCACGAAGCTCAGGCAAGTCATTTTGCACCTGGATTTTAATCTCCTCTTTAAGAAAAAAAAATACTGCAACAAGGAAGTCTCCAAGGCCCTCCGGCCAGAACTGTGCTCCAATGCCACGTGGACAGGATGCTGGGGCACGTATTCATACCCTGCCACTTACAAGCCGTGTGACCTCAAAGAAGTCACTGCACCTCTCTGACCCTGGAGGGCTTTGATGAAGTGATCTGACCTGCTGGGTTACTGTGGGATCAAGTGAGGTACCAGACCCAGAAGGGCATTAGGCAAAATAGAGTCCCATTCCTATAGGACCCTCACTGTCACTGTTAACATTCTGGGACTCCTCTCTTCCCAGATCCCACTTCTTCAGCTTTAAATCTAACCCCAGACTGCACAAGTAATCTAACACCAAATACTTAATCTGTATGAAGGAACTGTAGTAAACACTTCACGTGCATTTTCTACTTTAAATCTCCCAGCAGTGATGAGAGATTAAGGCCCGTCACTGTCCCCATTTTCCTGGTGAGGAGACTGAGGCTCAGTGAGCTCACGTCACCTGCTCAGCAGTCTGACCTCTACACCTTCCACTGTCCCTGAAGGAGCAACAACCTGTGGATCCCCTCGTCCGAAAAGCGACTGCACAGACTACCTGCTTGAGGTATCAGGGTGCGTGAGCCCAGGCGAAGAAGCCCTGTCCATATCTCCACGCCATCCTCCGAGGTCTCTGGAAGGGGACCAGGCCAGCCCAGCACCCTCTCCACACTTTCCGATTACCCAGAAACATCCAAAAAGAATCTTAACAGAAAGCCCAGGGTGGGCCTCAGCCTGGGAAGAGGGTCCTCCCCACCCTGCCGTTGGCCGACCAGCTGTGCCACCTCAGGCCTCCTGGTTCTAAGAGCACCAGGGAGACTCTGCAGGAAGAATGCAGGCAGCAGAAGCCAGACCCCTCCACTCAGGGAGCTGGTCACACGTGAGACTGACCCGCCCCTGCAGAATACTGGAGACGAGGGGAAGAAAAGCCTGGAGGAAGCACCAGGCACAGAGCAAGTTTCCATAATTAGCCCTGTTCCCTGCTCCCTACTGCACTCGGGGTCCACATATGGCCCCTGACTCAGGGGCGGGAGGCATGGCCAGCCAGCCTGCTCACAGCCCTGATCCCGTGTCGGTGGCACAGCCAGGGGCCCGCTCACCGGTCACAGTAGAGCTGCATGTGCCGGGGCATCTCCCCGTGCGGCACGGCGTCCGGCAGCTCCTGCAGCTTCAGGGTCTGGAAGTCCACGCACTTGCACTTGTCTGGCATGATGAAGTACGGGTCCAGTGGACACTTGGGGCGCCCAGCCTGATCCCTGTAAGAAGAGAGGAGAAAAGAGTCACCAGAGCTACCCCCAGAGCCCCAAGCCCAGGGAACCCATCATACAAGTCAGCGACAAGCCTGGCCAGTGGCAAGTTCAGGGTCTCCAGGAAAAGCTCAGGGAAGGTGCTAGAGGACGGCAGCTCGGCGGGTGGAATATATGGGGTTAGGGTTGGGGAGGCCTGCTTGGAACCTGCCTCTCCCATTAACCCGTGTTAGACAGCCACATGGGGGTGTCTGGCAGGCAGCCAGACTGGAGTCTGGGGTTCAGTGGAAACACACATCTGCATGTCCTCTGCACTCAGGGTACTCAAAAACCCAGATCAAAAAGGAATTAAGTGTAGAAAAGAGAAGTGTGGCTAAGCCTGAGATTAGGAAGCACAGGGGAACCAGCAGCCAGAAAGGGTGAGGGCCCTGAAGATCAGGGTCTGCAATCATGTTCTGAAAGAAGCCAGAGACACATATTTTCTGTCTGTGGGCCACGAGGCCACAGGCAACCAGCCATAGGCCACATGTAAACCAAGGAGCCTGGCATGTTCCTGGGTCTCTGCCCCAGACCTGCCCCAGCGAGCCAGGGTTTAAAGATTCCAGGTGGACTCCCCACCCCAGCCCCCTGCACAGCTGCCTGGGTTCCCTGGAGGGACAGAACTCACCACCACAGAGGGGCAGGGGGACACCACCCTGTTCTCAACCCCAGGATCCAGGACGTCCGCTTGGGCCTACGCCCATAGGGCACGCCGCGGCGCCAGCCCCTCCCGGCTGCAGGGCTTCCTCCTCATCCTTTACACCTCTGCTCAGACATCTCCCCGTCACCCCCCAGGGTGCCACAGGGCCCGCGAAGCCCACTCACGTGTTGCACTTCCGGGGCAGGGCATAGCCCTCCAGGCCGGGGCGCATGGCGATGTTGGTGAGCGTGCTGTGGCAGCTGCGACACTGGATGGAGATGCGGGTGGCCTTGGCGCGGACCCCCGAGGCTGCGATCACGATGCCCGGGATCTTCACCAGGTGTGACATTGTGTCCGACTGCAACAGAGCCGCAGGGAGGGGGCTGGGTGAGGGGAGCCAGGGACCCCGAGATCACGCATCAAGAATCTCTTCTATTCTAATGTCTGCTCAAGTATTTAGGCATAAAGTGCCATGTCTGTGATTTACTTTAAAATCCTTCAGCAGAAAAAAGGAGAAAGGAAGTAAGGCAAAATATTAACAGCTGTTAAACCCAGATGGAGGCAGATGGGGTCATTACACTATTCTCGCTACTCTTTAAAATATATATATTTATTTATTTGGTAGTGCCTGGTCTTAATTGTGGCACTTAGTGTATATATACATAAATATATGTGTGTTTGTGTATATATATATATATTTAATTGCAGCATGTGGGATCTAGTTTCCTGATCAGGGATTGAAGCCCGGTCCCCTGCATTGGAAGCAGAGTCTTAGTCACTGGGCCATCAGGGATGCCCCTCTCACTACTTTTGTGTGTGATATTTTTATAATAAAAAGCAAAATAAAACAAGAAAAGTTCCTTTTATCATCATCTTTTCTTCCTATTTTCAGCAGGTGTTCTGGGACAGGCAGGTAGGCTATGGGTTCCAGCTGATGCCCCCTCTGAAGCCAGGGGGGTGGAGAGGGGAGAAGGAAGGAGGCTGACCCTCTCTGGTGATTGAGACCAGGGGCACACGTGCCCAGGGGACCCCAGAACTGCTGACACCCACCTCAGAGCTTGCTTCTGGAAAACACTCTATAGAGTGCAGGGATCTGAGCCCCCAGGATTGTAAAGGACTGGGGCTGCCTCAGCCCCGAGGCCACCCTGACGAGTGATCCTTCTAGAGAGGGCTTCTCCTCTGCCACAGAACGCCCACCCAAGCAGGCCAGTCACTGGGTTTTCCAATGGGGCTGAGAAGAGGAAATCTGTTCAAGTGGGGCTGAGGTTTGCTTTTCTGAGGGAACAGCTGCCCCACAAAACAAGCCCAAATCCGCCTCCATGGACAGGCAGACATGATGCTCGGTTTCGTTTCAAGTGCGGGCCCGCCTGCGCCTCCCCCCTCACCCCCCTAGGCTGGTGCAGCGCACAGACACAAAGCTAGCTCACGCCACAGCTTCACGAGCCCGCAGCCTGGCCCTGCTCCTGTAACAGACGTGCCACGGTGCCAACCAAGGAAGGTCTGGTGGGGACCTGAACTGCGCAGCGGGACATGAGGGCTGCAGCAAAAGCCAGTGCGTGGCCTTTTGGTGGCACAACCTGGGCCCAGAGCTCACCAGGCACAGGCGCGCGCATCCTTGCATCTGCTTCTCACAACCACCTTCTGACAGAAAAATCAACGTTCGACCCTCATGTCCTCCTCAGGAAACTCCCCTGGGTCCCACTCCTGCCCGCTTTATAAATTCTCCTTTCACTTGGCAGCCAGAGGAAGCTTTTAAAGTCGGAATCAGCCCATCCTCCTACGTAGCTCTCAATCCGAACTCCTTTCCATAGCAGCTAAGGCCCTGGCCATCTGGCTCTCCACTCGCTCCCTCCGCTCCTCTCCCCTGCCCTTACTCCCTGGGGTCCAGCCACAGCAGCTGCCATCTGCCCCATGTCTGGCCCTTGGAATGGCTGCTCTCCCCACCCCAGTGCCTTTGCACATGCCTTTCCTTGAGCCCGGAACACTCCCCCCTTGAGCTGTCACAGGGTCATACATCCCTCAGACTCGTGCCAACACCACTGCTTCAGAGAAGCCTTCTCCAACCGCCACCCAGCCCCTCACGTTGATCCCGTTTCTTCTTCTTCGTGGCTCATGTCCTGGGACCTGAAACCAGCTCAAGTGCTCCTTGTCTGTTTCTCTCACTATAAGCTCCACAGAACCAGGAACCTACCGTCTACAGTGAAAGTCGAACCCAGCATCTGGTGTGAGGCAGCCACTCAGAAAGTGTTTGCTGGGTGGCAGACTGGCCCTACCCAGCTTTCCCGTGGCCCCATCACTCTCCAGTCACACTGAGTGTCCTTCCCTCAGCCTGGTACACGCCCTGGCCCCTCACCTTGCAAGCTTTACACTAGCTATGCCCTGCCCTCCTCTCCCCACCCCGTGTGCCCTCCCAGCTGTTTGCACGCTGCTCGTTCTCACCCACAGGTCTCCACTCGGATGTCCCCTCTGGAAAGCAGCCTTCTCTATCTTTTCCAGAGGGGCCCTATGCGTTCTCATCACTTTCCAATTTCTCCCATTGCTCTCACAGTCACCTACAGTTATTGTGGTGATGTTAACCATTTATCCAGTCTCCCAGGGAAAGAAGCTTGTCCTTGAGTTCACTACTGCTCCTCCAGGACCCAACTCATGTCCTGCCCACAGAAGGAGCTCAGCCAACATTTGTCCAAGGAGCTAATTTTCCAGAGGCAGAAACAGGCTCAGAAAAGTTGAATGAGTTGCTCAGGGTCGCACAGCTGGCACTCAGGTCTCTCTCCAAAACCCCTCCACGCACACAGCCACCACCGCCACCCTCCGAGAGGACCCACCTTCAGGCTACGGATGCTGGACGGGCTGGCATCCGACTTGAGCATGACCTGGATGTCCTGGAGTACCTCGTCACCAGCAGGCCGCGGCCGGGTCACCTCATCAGCCACCTCCTTGGCAGCTTCTTCCAGCTGGAGATGGGGAGGGGACAGGCTGTGAGTGACCACAGCGGGGCCAGCCCTGGGAGTTCCAGGGCAAGGGTTCCGGGGCAGGGGTCCCACTCACCAGCTGCAAGTGTTCGGCTGGCTGCTTGTACAAGTAGTCAGCCAGCTCCTCGTCGAAGCTGGCCAGGTCCTCCATCTCCACCTCGATCCAGTACTCCCCCAGGTTATAATGCCGCTTGAGTTCATCCCTGGAGTAGGTGCAGGGACAGGCACAGATTAGAGAAGGCAATACTGGCAGAGGCGCACCCACACCCTGAGTCTGCCTACACCACTAGCTTCCCAAACACATTGAGCTCCAGGTGGATCTGCTATAACCCAGCAAACCATCTGCTCCCCCCTCCACAGAAGCATCTTTCAAAGCAAGCTCCATGGAAGCAGTCCAAGTCATTATCAAAGAACAGTTCAAAGTTCACACACAAGTCTGGGAGACTCTCACTGCAAACCAGTCCTTTCACTGGACTCCCTGGAGCCTTTAACCCTCTCTCAGATACTAACAAGGCACACAGCTGGAACCTGGCAATGAAAGGCAGCAGAGACCATGCCTGTCTTATCAACCACCAGACTCTTTTTAAGAGCATCCCGTGAGACTATTATCCCCAAAACACTTTTGGGGGCCACTGACCTCCTCAGCCTCATCCCTTTCTACCTTATGTCCAGAGCCACATAAACAGCCAGTCTGGCTCTGAGAGCCCCTTGTTGTAAGAGGCCACCCCATACTGCCCATGCATGCACCTCCTGCTATCAGAAATGCCTTCCACACCAGATACTCTTCTCTCAGCTCTAGATCACCAGAAGCCTCCCCTAACTCCTCTTGTACACTCCTCCTTTGAGGCAATCATCACCTTGTAATTTACGTGGACATGCCTATGCCTCAGTCCCACTGATTCAAAAGCTCCTCGAGGGCAAGTAGTATGAATCTTTTCATCTTTGTACCCTAGGGTTTGGCACACAGATGGTCAGTGTCAGCTGGTGCATGAATAAATAGAAGCAGGAGTGGCTATGCCCATTTTACTGATGAAGAAACTGAGGCTCAGAGAGACTGTCACTTGGAAGTCACTGAGCTAATAATGCATCAGGCCCAAGTTTGGACCTGCAAATCCATGCTGTCTGCATTTAAGGGCCTACAGGATTTGGTGGGATGTCACCATTGTATAATGACTAGGAGCAGGGGCTTTGCCCAGCTCATTCAGTGCTGCAGCTCACCACCTAGAACAGTGGCTGGCATGCAGCAGGTGCTCAGTCAATAGAAGCTGACTGAGTGGAAGGAATGAATGAGTGCGCAAGTAAGGTAAAGCATAACTACCATCTCCAGAGAACTGAAGATAACTCGCTTCACAAAGTATTGCAGGCATAACATAGAAGGACTGTAAGAAACAGATGAATAAAAGCAAATCCTGGGAAAAGAACCAAAGGGCCCAGGTGACTCACTCAAAAGTTAACTTCAGATATGAAATGTACAAAACCAAACGCCACGAGGGTGCGGGCCCCAGCGAGTGGAACGTAGCACCGCTGGGACCGCATCTCCTCTCTTGTCCCGCTCCGGCACGCACCTGTACTTGAAAGTGAAGCCGGTACGGTCGGTGCCCACCCGGTACTGCCGCAGGAACTCCTTAAAGCGCCTCTGCAGCTGCGATTTGCGGGCCTGCCCCTCATCGGCCGCGTTGTCGCCCCCGAAGCTGTCACTGTAGAAAATGCCGGGGTCGTCGAAGCCCGACATGACTGCACCTGACGCGGAACAAGGAGATGGAGGAGACTGAAGGGCAGATGGGGGCGTGCGGCGTCCCCTCCGACACGCAGGTCCTCGGCTCCGAATGCAAGGCAGACGTGAGCCCTGTTCCGCCTCCCAGACCTCGACCAAAGCTCTCCCATGAGATACCCCTGTCCAGCCCTACTGCGCCCCAAATGCAGACGCCGGCCGTCTCCCGGGGGGGGCTGGCTCCGAGGGGCCCACTCCCCAGCTCCGCCAGCCTCACCTCTGCCTTCCCGCGCTCCCCGGAACCGCAGACACAAGAGCCCCCACAGTCCACTGCAGCGTTTCGCGGGAAAAACCAGATGCAGCGTTTGGACGCCGCGGCAGCTGCGCCCTCATTGGTTCGCCGAGACCCCGAGGCCAGCGATTGGGCCGCTCTGCGCCTGAGGGTCCCGCCTCCAAAGAAACTGCTGAAGGGGATTGGCTGCAGGGCGCAGGACGTCGGGATACCCTCCTTCCGGGCTCCATTTTGCTTGCGGGACAATTTGGCGCGAAACTGACCCGGAGGAAGCGGCGGGGCGGAGCGCAAAGATGGCGGAGGGGAGGACGTTAATGTGTACTCGTCTTAAGCCTTTTTCAGGAGGAAATGACCCCTTTCCGACCACGGGCGGAAGAAGCTATAGGTACCTGAGAAGTACTTGCTTCTCAAGGTGTAGTCACTTGCTGGGTGTGAGCCTGCTGTCCCCTAGCGTCTGGAGGGGGCGCTGCCCTCCTGCCCTCCCAGCTCTCACGCCTAAACAAGTTGGGGATTAATTAGAAATAATCCACCTGTGGTCTCCTTAACGCCTCTAGGACTAAAGTCAGACTTGGGACTCCAGGAATGTTTTCTTAGGCCCAAATGGTGTTTTATGTTTTTGTTTTTTAAGTTGTAGAAGAGTTTTTATTATCTGGCAATGCTTAAAATTTGCAAAAATTCACGACCAGATTCCTAGTCTAGGTTACAAAAACGGGAAGATCCAGCAAAACCTGACGGATTCTCAAGCGGCAGCAAGGACTGCATAATCTCCCCTCCCTTCTTTTTTTTCCATTCTCACTGGAAACACTAGCTACAGGAACCATCTTTTTATTCCGTAGTCTACATTGACACATTTACGGGCAGTGTTTAAAATATGAGTCTGTTTAAAGGTGTCAAAATTATGCCAAATGAATCTGATCCTTCAGGGAGGTCCCTCTGCATGGAGACATAGCTCTAATTCATTCTAGTTAACAGCTCTTTAATCTTCCACCGTGTGAATAGAATACAGAATATTAAGCCATTTTCCTGTTAGTAGAATTTAAAGTGGTTCTATCGCCCCTCCCTCTCTTCCTTCCTTTCTTTGTCACTGCAAACAATGAGTACTGGTATCCTTGTCACAGAAAATTGGAAACTGGGCCTGAGTGAAAAGAGCCAAGTAAATATTTTGAATGCCTACTCTTGGTATACATCATCACACAAACAGTGGCTTCTAGACCTAGTTGCTATGCTATTTGGAATCTCCCAAGAAGCCGAAGAATTGATGCTTTTGAACTGTGGTGTTGGAGAAGACTCTTGAGAGTTCCTTGGACTGCAAGGAGATCCAACCAGTCCATTCTGAAGGAGATCAGCCCTGGGATTTCTTTGGAAGGAATGATGCTAAAGCTGAAACTCCAGTACTTTGGCCACCTCATGCGAAGAGTTGACTCACTGGAAAAGACTCTGGTGCTGGGAGGGATTGGGGGCAGGAGGAGAAGGGGACGACAGAGGATGAGATGGCTGGATGGTATCACTGACTTGATGGACGTGAGTCTGAGTGAACTCTGGGAGTTGGTGATGGACAGGGAGGCCTGGCGTGCTGCGATTCATAGGGTCGCAAAGAGTCGGACACGACTGAGCGACTGAACTGAACTGAAGAAGCTTTTGGTAACGAGCCATTGCAGAGTTCTGCTCCAAGTCTCCAGAATCAGCCTCTCAGATTGGGGGTCCATGATACCCAGGTATCCTGATGTCACCAGCCACAGACTGGGGTTTGGAGACCACTAGACCCGCCTCCCAGCTGTGGGATGCAGGTGGTTGTTAGTTTGCCAGCGAGCAAATGGAGACGTGAAGTGACTTGACCAGGTTCCAGACTTACTTCACAGAGCCATAACTAGGGACAGAGGTCTCCTGGATCCGTGTTCACATTCGAGTCTCATTAAGGAAAAGCTTTGTCCTTTGCTTTGCTAAATACACTTGCAACCTGGGGCTTTCACTCTCCCAGACTGAGGGACTACATTTTTACTTTCAGTGGCTTTTAAGACTTTGGGGCTTCCCTGGTGGCTCGGTCAGTAAAGAATTTGCCTGCAACATAGAGACTGGAGTTCAGTCCCTGGGTTGGGAAGATCCTATGAAGGGAATGGCTACCCACTCCAGAATTGGAGAATTCCATGGACAGAGAAGCCCGGTGGGCTATAGTCCATGGGGGTCACAAAGAGTCAGACACTACTGAGCAACTAACACACTTTGAGGACTTCGGACAATGGAAAAGGCTTGGATCTAGAGCTGGCCAGACCTGGTTTAAATCCCTCCTGACCCTCTAGAAGTGGTAACTCCTCAGTTTTTCTGAGGATCAAATGAGATGACATCATGTGAGGTGACTCGCACAGTAAAAAATCACTTGGCAAGAATCACAGAACACTGATCTCCCTCGTTTCATTATTAAGAGTTCACGTTGTGTGCTGTTGGCATTTTACATGCATCTCATTTGCTTCTCAAGACAGGTGAGCTGGGTCTCTGAATTGGTGTTAAAGGTGTCAAAATTGAGCCCCAGAAGGGTTAATACCTAACCCCAAAGGCAGTTACAGAAAGAAGAAAACCAGGGTTCTTACTCCAGTCCCTACAATTCACTGTACAAGACAGATCTTATTCCAGAATTTGCAGCTTTACAGTGAATCCCGTCCTTGGTAAAGCTGTCTTCCATCAAGCAGGGTTCACCCCAAAGACGTGCCCACTGCCTGCTTCAAGGTCGCCCCCACCACCCTCGGAACAGAGCACAACATCTCAAACTGGCTCCTGTGTCACCCGCACTTTCACCTTCTGCCCACCAGACTTTCAAGAAACATGTGAGGAAAAAAGGTCAGTTCCCCAAGGGTAACAGAGCCCAAGAAAAACACATCAAGTTACTATCAGGCCATTTAGTTTATTATTTCACATGAAAGTCAGCAATCAAGGCCACAGTCCTGTTAAACACTTCCTCCCCACCCGCCACAAACCACCCCTACCCTGTTATAAGAACAGAACAGCACACAACAGAATACCATAGTTCAGGCTGAGCCAGGAACACAAAGCTGCTCCAACAAAAACAAGACGGAAACATAAGACACAACATCTTTGAACATATACAAAAATTGCCATGGCCCATAGGGCAAGCGGTCACAGCGGGTCAAAAGGGAGACCTCAGACCCAAGGCTTTTGGAGGTTTTCAACAGCTGTTGCTCTGGCTACATCTTCTGGGCTCTGCTGCAGGAACAGGAAGGGGTGAGTGCTGAGGGGCCAGGGAAGACCCCTTGTCCCACTTTGAAGTTCAGGTCACTGACTGGATGTACTTTGGGTTGGTGGAGATGTCTCAGGCTCCTTTTATCCAGAAGAGAGGGATACAGGGAGACAGCAGGAGCCCTGACAGCTGCCCCCTGCCCCAAGCTCAAGGGAAGGAAGCCAGCCAAGAGGCTGCCCCTCTCCACGAACAGTTTTCATGGCCCCCAGGAGCCAGCACACTTGAATTCACATGGCGTAAAGCCCCACAGCGACCGTGGCCACCAGAAAGCTGAGTGTGAGGACCCATCGCAGCAGAGGTGCCTGGGAGAGGACGCTGGGCTGGGGCTTCCCCCTGGACGCCTTGGTGGGAGCCAAGTCTGAAAGAGAAGGGAGATGATGTTAAGTCCAGGAGGATGGAGGCAGGGCCATTTGACGTCATGGAAAAACAAATCAGAACCACCTCAGCAGCGTCTAGTAAAGTCCCTGCTAGATGCAAACCAGTAGCCCTCTAGCCACTACTTGGATACCTCCTAAGACAGGGAGCTTACTTCTCCAAGCTGTCCACTCTTCCATTTTCGGCCAGATTGTGAGAAGTACTCTCCAGGGATACCCAGGGGACCATAGTTTGAGAATTGATGTATTAGGACTGAGTCCCCTCCCCCCCACCTTGTAATCTCATCAGGAATGGCCACATTCCAGTGTTCCCTGCAAAACCCCACCAACGGAGGGGTCCATGTAGTCCTGGCACGCATGAGCTATGGTGGCACCAGGAGCAGAGGCCTGAGATGACCTGCCAAGCAGGTGGCATAGCTTCACCCCTCCCCTCTCTTGACTCCCAAAGCCACACTCTCGCCCACAGGGAGGGAAGGAGGGGACTCTGGTGCTCTGGAAGTTTCCCATGTTTTCTCAGCACTGCCACCCCCTAGAGAGCTCTCTGAGCGGCCTGAGGGAGGGACTAACCCAAGATAGGACCCTGCGTCCACAGCGGGGGGGATAGCTAGAAGCTGCCCTGGGCCCCTAGCCCCAAGTCAGGGGGTCTCTGCTTGGAAACCATTAACAGACCCCCAAAGGACCTAAATTGTGTGTGTGGCGGTTGGGGGAGGACTTGTCATGACTTCAGAGTATCCTTTGAGTACTCGAAAGTGAGCTAAAACCAGCCCAACCCCCCTGATTCTAGAACTGGGGAGACTGAGGCGCAGAGGGGCATCCTGGTGAAGGCTGGCTCCACCCCTGACTTCCCATTTAAAGCATGGAGAAGACAGAAGAGTCAGAGACACCAGAGCCAGACGACTGGGCCATATGCCTTCCACACACGCCCCCGGGGAGGCCCTCACCTTGCACCTTGCTGCCGGCTCGCCTGTGAAGCTCTGGTGCCTGCAAGGGATCATGGTCCTTGGCCTTCTGGGTCAGCAGGCCCTGCAACTCCTCAAACAGCTGCAAGAGAACAAAGTGCACGTCTCCATGAAAGGTGGGGCCAGGCCTGCTGATGGGAGGTCTGAGGTTTGGTTGTGAAATAGCAAGACAGAACAGAATCACAGCAAAAATACTGAACATCCGGGTTAAGAGATAAGATGTCACAAGTTCATTAACTCGCCTGCCTGCTCTTCCCCAAATGCTCCTCAATAACAGCCATTCTGAATGGCCACTCATGCCCATATGCTGGGTCCCTTTGAAAAGTACCATGTCTTGAGTGGTCCCCAAGCAGGCACTCAATGCTCTGTGGTACTCATTAGCTAGGGTTACAGACCAGGTCATTGCCACTCCAGAGATTCAGTGCCTGGGTGGTGGCTAACCCAGAGGTCAAGCGGCAAGGGCCAGCCCTCCCATGGGACTCTGGCTCCAAAACACCTGTTCTTTCTACACCACCTTTCTGAAAGATACAGCTTTTCTCAGAAGACTGACCAGGTGTGCTGGGTATTTTTTAGCCGTATGCCCAAAAGATGCACATTGCTCAATAGCGAGTGCTATGAGCAATCTCCTCTGGGGTCTCAGGCTGGGAATAAGGAGCCAGGAGAGCATAAACTAAGAGCCCAGTTCCCACAGGGCCTTCAGATAGGAGGAGAGCGACAGAATTCTACATCAGGGTTAGAAGGAATCTCACCCCCACTGGGAACACCCATCGTGGCTCTGCCTAAGAAGTCACCCTTCAAGGCAAAACCTATCTTCCCCTGGATTTGAGACACTTGTAGAAAGACAGATCATGCCTCCTGACTGGGCTGAGAGGCCCAGATGGCAGAGGCCAGGTCTGCGGCATCCGTGAACCCTGCAGTGCCAACCTGGCTACATATGAACACACAGCCAACTTGTATGTTGTCACAGGGAGTTATCACAGAGTGCCACAACGGTGACGCTCACATCGTACAATAACCGTGGCTAATGTTCAAGGGCTGACCCTGTGACATGCCCTGCTTTGGGGACTTGATTGATTTAAGCAGTCACAACAACTCCGTGAGCTAAGTGCTATTATATCCCCATTTTACAGATGGGGAAACTGAAGTACAAAGTGATTAAGAAAGGGATTTGCCTAAAATCACCCCGCCAGGTAAGTGACAGAACTGGAACCCTAGACCCCAAGCCTCTGCCCTTAAATACGACCCTTGACCCCCCTGGCCCCCACCCTGGAAGAGCAGCTGGAGGCAGAGGTGGCCTTGCAGCACAGCCCATACCCTCACCTGGATGTTGAGCAGGAAGGCGGTCTTGGCCTCATCCAGGACCCTCTGCCGGACCTCAGGGGTCATCTCCAGAGTGTTCATGCGGGAGCGGTACAGCTGCTTGAACTTGGTGGCACTGGCGATATTGGGGAAAGTGAAGAAGGCCAGGCCCTCCCCGGAGCTGGGCAGATTCAGGGCCTTCTGAGCAATCTTCTTGAGAACTTGGCCCCCAGACAGGTCTCCCAGGTAGCGGGTGTAGGCATGGGCCACCAGCAGTTCGGGCTCGGTGCGCCCCACCTCCTGGAGTCGCTGAACATAGCGCTTGGTGGCCTGCGTGTAGGGGATGGCCTCCTGCCAGCGGGGCCCGTACCAGAAGGCCATGTCCTGCTCCAGGGAGGCCCGGCGGTGCAGCTCCTCTGGGAAGTAGAGGGGAGTGTAGACGGGGTTCTCCTTGTTGCGTTCGATCTCCTCCTCCAGGGCCACATAGATGTGGTACAAAGACGCCATCACCAGCTGAAACCAGAGCAAGCAGGTCATTATCAGAGCATCCAGCCCCTTGGCACTATCGCCTTCAGAGTCATCCTTGTCACCTCCCCAGGCTGGGCTCCCACCTCCTGCCAGCCCCTCTAACCCTCCGCATGTGGCAGCCAGAGAAAGTGTCACAGGAGAAAATTTTCATTGTGCATTGTCTGAGCCTAAAAACCTTTTTATCACACTGGAAAAAATACAAATCCTCATTTCATCCTTGGAAAAATCTAACAAAGGAATGGCTATGCCCATTTTACAGGAAAGACACTAAGGCTCAGAGAGGGTATGAGACACCGAAGTCACAAAGCTAGTAAGGAACAGAAATGGAGCCAAGCACAGGCATGGCTTTCTGGAGGAAGTAACTGAATGAACGTGCTTACAGGAAGACGCCAGGCACCTCTCCCTGGCTTTTGACCTCTGGGGATCCATCTGCAGGGCACAGCTCTCCCCAGAAGACCCCTCTGAACCCCATCACCTCTGAAAGCTGGGCTGGGGGACTTGAGCCCTTGGCTCAGGTAACTCCCATTACACATTAATTTGAGTTTGAAAGAGGACAAAGTTTAGATGTTCCGGCTGAGGTTTTCAGGTGATTTCTGAGCCTTTAATCATTCGTGGGAGCACTGTCTCTCACCAGTGCAGAAACCCAGGCAGCCTGGTACAGAGCAGCCTGGGTTTTCAACTGTGACCGACCTGGCCCTAGCTCCGCTCGGCCAGTCCTCAGCTGGGTGACGGTGGATAAAACCACTCTCCCTCTCTAGGCAATCTGGGGCCTGAGTGACTCTGCACAAGACAAGCCTTGGTCCCCTTCCTTGCAAAGAAGGGTAATCTGACCACAGACTGATGGGGCAGGTGTGCAGCTCAGGGAGGATGGCAGAGGTAAAGCGCTAGGTGCGACCTGGTAGCCAGCACTGAAGCTGGACCGTGGTGATAAAAAACGCTACCTCCATCAGCACAATCCGAGTGAGCACTGGGTCCTCTCCTGGATCTTTGTGCTGACTCTGAACTCAGGGGCCAAGAAGGAAGCTCCAAAGCGTACAGTGGCTGGGTATGGGGTACTCCAGCGGCCACCTCCCCACTCCCATTACAGCAACTGTACATCAGCTTTTTCAGGGGAGTGGGGGCAGAACAAAGGAGTAAGGGCTAAACTCACATCCACAGGACACAGCCCAGGGCTGTGAGCCCCTTAGGGCTGCATGTTAAATCGCCCTTCACTGAAGCACCTCTCCTGCTGGAAGTAGGGGGCATCTCCCAATAGCCAAAGACAGGGTGTCAGGAGTGGTGAGCCACAGCTCCCCACCCCTACTGTTCAACCCCAACAAGCCTCTCCTCACACCCAGCACCTGCCGGGTTCTCTTGTCACATGCTTTCCTTCTACGTGCATGAATTTCACAACTGTGCTGAGTAATAGCAAAAATTCACGCCTCAAATACAATGGGCACTTGAGGAAATCATGCTAGGTATTCCCCTTGGTCCAGTGGTTAGGACTCCGTGCTTCCACTGCTGGAAGCATGGGTTCACTCCTTGGTTGGAAAACGAAGAGCCCACATGCTGTGCAGTGTGGTCCAAAAAAAAGAAAACCCTGCTGTTGAAAAGTCTCATTTCACAGGTGAGGAAAAGGTACCTTGGGGAGATTAGATGGTGCCCATAGTCTTACTATTAGGGGATGGAAGAACTCAAGCTCGAACCCATACTCCCCCTCTTACCTTCAGAGGCAAATAAGATAACCAGCCTTGGCTCGATTTTGGCCTCTCCCATTTTCTTACAGGCTGTGTGACCTTCTGTTAGTTACTTAACCTCTCTGAGCCTTCCCTTCCTCATCTTCCTTATCAAAGCTGAAGCACTAATTAAAATTAAGTGAGTAAAATGCCAAGCAGGCACTAGGTGGTCACTTAAAGAGTACCACTGCCCCAGCCCCTCCACAATACCACATTGCAGGCTGTGAAATCTGCTGTGTGACCCTGGGTAAGTCATTTCCACTCTCTGAGCCTCAATGTCATGACCTGTAAAATGACTCCCTTGAACATGCTCATCGGGTCCCTCTGCATCTCAAGCAGCCATCCCCACTAATACCACTGCTCTGCGCTTTGGGTGCACTCCCACCCAAAGTACCCCTGCCAAGGCTGGTACCTCCAGTCCACATACCTTAAAACCTTCTTGGGTCAGCTCACCCTTCTGAAAGTTCTTCATGAACTCTGCATTCTCCGCCTGGGTGTGCACCTCCTTGGTGGCCTCCTTCAGGGCCTCTGACAAATCCTGGGGCATGCTGCAGAGAGAAGGTACAGAGGTGAACAAGGGAGTCGAGGACAGGGCTCTGGGCACAGTCTCTTCCAGCGTGAGCTTCTGAGGGGTACCCCTGCCTGTGTGCAGGACTTAAAAAAGAGATTTCCGCTTTTATCAGGCTTCTCTGCGGAAACCCAGGTTCCCATCTAATACACAGCCACTTTCCCAACTACCTTTAAGATGCAACCCCAGCCACACTTTTCAGTTATTAAAACACTGTAATACAGGTCCCACAAACCAACAGGAAAGGTCTGGCCAATTATTCTCAATAGAGAAGAGAAGGGAGCAGCATCGGTGGGCAAGGTGAACACTCAATTCACCTGCAACTGCTTCCACTGGCTTTTAGACCCAAGATTTAACTCATTAACTTTGTTGAGGTTTCAGATACAGATCTCATGATCCCTTGTAATATTCTGCTCGCAGCAAAGTATTGAAAAAGCTCAAGTAAAACTCAGCTTTACTCAAAGAAACAGTCCCTTTTGGGGAGTATTTCTGCCTCTGCATCCACCTCCCACACGAGTGTCATTTCTCCTTTCTGGCCAGCACTCCTTCAGAAACATCACCCCCTGTTCTGTACATGCTGGTCAAATTCTTGGGAGATGGGAGGCGCCAGACTCAGAGGTGGACAAACCCAGGGCCAAATTCCAGCTAGTCAGGAGACCTTGGCTTGCTTGCTGTGCCTCCTCTACTATGCCACTCTCATACTGCAAACGCGGGCTCAGTAGCCGGGGTGATGTGCTCCTTAATTCGACAGCTAGCCAGAGGTGGTGGATGCGGCCAAGAGGAGTCCCCAGTAAGAAAGCCAGGCTTTGTCACCCAGGCTCAAACAGTCGCGAGGATCCCAGATTAAGCAGACCGCTACCTCCAAGCACTCGCACAAAACCAAAACCAAAGTCGGTCCCACGACAACACTCCCATCAGGTCATCCACAGGGAGCCAGGCATGTCAATCACCTTTCATCTCTCCAGCTGCCCCACCGGGCGGGACTGGCAACCAGCTCCTCCTAACACCAAAGCCCCAAGTGACCGTCGCCCGTTCAGCGAGGTCGCTTCCTGCTTCCCGGCTCGGTCTCGGGAGCTCTGCGGGAAGAGGGAGCTGCCCTGCCCGGGAGAGGCCGGTCCCTCGCCCCGCACTTGCCTGCTGTCGGGCTGCGGGCGCTCCATCCTGCGGCTGTGTAGGTGTGGGGTCGATGCTGGCTCCGAGAACTCCGGCTCCGAGAACTCCGGCTCCGACGGCCCAGAAGTGGGTCGAGGAGGTGGGAGGGCTACGGTGCCGAATCCCAGCTTCGCCGTCTATTTATCCCCGGGGCGAGTCACGTGGCCGCCGCCCGCTGGCCTTTCCCCACTTTGGGGCCCGAAGTTGCAACACCCGCGGGAGCCGGCGCCCCGCCCGCCCCTGGCCTGCGGGGGCGGAGGAGGAGCGGTCATATGACCCGTGGAAAACAATCTATTTAAAACAAGACGTAAAAAAAAAAAACTTCTGGAAATCTGTGCAGCAGTGTGATTTTGCCCCTTTCAGAGCCTCCAGCCCAGAAATGGTACTTGAATACCCCAGGAATCTGAATGGTTCCAGAGAGCTGGGAGGCAGGGATTCTTAGAGCAGGAGGCTGCAGGGCAATGTCAAGGACTCACCGTCCCCAGACCCTGTCTGCAGTCCCCCGCACCAGCCTGCTCCCTAAGTATCACCTCCTTCTGGGACCCTCAGCTGGCAGCCTGAGGGTCTTCCTCATGTTCCTTTTGGCCATTTTTTCTTTCTTGAGCACCTACTAAGTGCTAAAGACGGTACTGTTTTCATGGTTCATCCCTACAGTTACCCTATGAGGTAGATCTCTACCATTTTACAGACAGAGAAAATGAAGCTAGGGGGTGGGTGGGGGCAGGGATTAAGTGACATGACCAAGGATACACATAAAGCAGGAAAACGGGACCCAAACTTCAAGTCTCTGCCTGTCTCCTTCAGGCCCTCTTAGCACTTGGTTCCCAGCTGGACAATGATGTTGGTCATCCAGACCACCTCCCTGCTCACCTGCATAGGAGCTCATTGAGTCTGAGTTATCTCATCCTCATGACTCAAATGATAAAGAATCCGCCTGCAATGTGGGAGACCTGGGTTTAATCTCTGGGTTGGGAAGATTGCCATGGCAACCCACTCTAGTATTCCTGTCTGGAGAATCCCCATGGACAGAGGAGCCTGGCGGCCTACAGTCCATGGGGTTGCAAAGAATCAGACATGACTGAGTGACTAAGCGCATATGTGGTACCCACCCGGGCCTGGAACAGAGCTGGTCCTGTGATCAACTATGGAATTGATACTGCATGAGATTGATCACTTAGGATCAGGGGATGCAGGTCACTGGGCAAGCCCAGATGACAATGCGAATGACAATATCAAAGTCTCTTCCCAAAGTTGCAATTCTGGATTCTAGATTAACAAAACAAACAAAGAAGTTTAACTTTGACTCAGGACAAGGATGTTGTTTGGAAAAGAGGTAGCAAGTGCTCCACTTCTGAAAGAATGTGAGTATAAGCTTGAGGACAGCCAGCCCAGCCATCAAGCACGGATTCTTGGATTGGGGGACTACAGCGGCTGAGGCGGTCCTTTCTGGGGGTAAGTAGAAGTCTCTGATGCTTGGAGACAGTCTGGAAGAACCAAGCAGGTACTGGAGGTCAGTGTGTCCATCTGACCCAAGGTCAGAGCTCTGGCCCATGATCCATCCTCTTCCAGGATCACTGACCTGAACTTCAACCACCAAATCAATCTAGAGACATGGGGGCTGCTCAGTCTTCTAGAGAGGGGGGCTATGCCAAAGAATCTAGCTCTTGGTATAAATTATATATCGACCTTCTGCTTCGATGAACAATGATAACAATACTAATAGCTAATATTCATTGAGCCCTTCCTGTGCGTCAGATACTATACTAAACACATGTATTAACAGATTGCTACTGCTACTGCTAAGTCACTTCAGTCGTGTCTGACTCTGTGCGACCCCATAGACGGCAGCCCACCAGGCTCCCCCGTCCTTGGGATTCTCCAGGCAAGAACACTGGAGTGAGTTGCCATTTCCTTCTCCAATGAATGAAAGTGAAAAGTGAAATTGAAGTCACTTAGTCATATCCAACTCTTAGCAACCCCATGGACTACAGCCTATCAGGCTCTTCCATCCATGGGATTTTCCAGGCAAGAGTACTGGAGTAGGGTGCCATTGCCTTCTCCATTAACAGATTAAATCCTTGTAATAACTCCATAAGGCTGTTACTGTTATTGTCCCCATCTTACAAATGAGGAAACTGTGGCAGAGAGGTGAAGATAACGGTTTGAATCCAGGCAGTCTAACACAAAGATTTCAAAAGTTCAAGGTAGGGTCTTGAACTTTTGTTCTTGGTCTTGTCTCAGAATCCAGTAGAAGGTGAAACAAGCCAAAAAACAAACCATGGTTTTTCCCGCTAGAGCCCAGAAGTCACCTCCATGGTTGTCCTTGAAAGGCTCATTCTACAGAGGATGGCATTTACCGGTTCACAAGATTCACAGAGGTAAGGACTAGAACTGGAGCTGCTAGCAGATTTCAAAAAAGAGTTGCCAGGAACTTTCTAGAAAGAAGGATTATTAGAAACAGATATCTCCATTAGAATGTAGGCTCCAGGACGACAGGGGTTTTGTTTTGTGAATCTCCAGAGCCTGGAACTGTGCCTGGTAAGTAGCAGACAATCAACATTGAATGAATGAATATATGCCACAAGATCTCTTTCTGGTAAACATGATCATACAGCTAGGTTGCCAGAAAGAGTTGGAATCAAGCTACAAGTTTTGATCTTAGTCTGACTTTACTGATCACTTACTGTGTACAGAACCCTTATGTGTAAGACTGCATTTAATCCTGGCAAAAGCCCTGTGATTTTCATCTCTGTTTTGTCCACGTAAATACTAAGGTACAAAGAGGTAAAGTCGTTTTCCCAAGTCACATAGCTAGTAATAGCCAAGCCAGGATTCAAAGCACAGCACTTGGAAGCCAGAATCCATACTTCTGACCCCCATATCACATGCCCTTTTATGGGAGGCCAGTCTATCCTCCAAGAGTTTACAGGATAAGAGTGGGAAAGTCTGAATGCTTGCCGTCAGCCTGTCCATTCAGAAAGCCCAGAAGGTAAAGCTCATATGATCTGCCATTCTCATACTTAACATGGGGGAGCAGAAGATCCAAGAGGAGAGTGACTTCGCCAGGCTGTGCCCCACACAGAGCCTTCAGTGGCCCAGGGGTCCTGGTTCCAAGTCCAGGCTCATTCCTCACTACAGCTTCTTCCGTGGGAGCCCCTGACTTAGCCAGAACAGACCCCCCCACCCCACCCCACCAACACACACACACAAACACACACAGACAACCCTAGGGCGGAGGGGGCTGGATAGGGCTGATCTAGTATCTTCTGTCCCAGTGTTGAGCCTGTGACCTTTCCCCATGCTGATTCAGCTTCCTGACTTCCTCTTCTCTGTTCTCAAACAACTGGAATGATTTAAATATTTCTCCTCCTGTGGTAGGCTAAATAATGCCCCCCACCGTGTCTACATCCTAATCCCCAGAACATCTGAATATGTTACTTATTTTACATGGCAAAAAGGATTTTGCAGATGGGATTAAGTTAAGCATCTTGAAATGAGAAGATTATCCTAATAAGATCAGAAAAGTCCTTATAAGAGGGAGGCTGGGAGGTTACAGATACAGAAGGTGATGTGATGAGGGAAGCAGGACAGAGATATTGGAAGATGCTGTGCTGCTAACTTTGAAGACGGAGTTAGGGGCCACGAGCCGAGGAAAGCTGGTACCCTCCAAAAGCTGGAAAAGTTGAGGAAGTAGATTCTCCCCTAGAATTCCAAAAGGGATGCAACCCTGCCCACCCATTTCAGGACTTCTGACCTCAGGAACTCCAGAGAATAAATCTGTGTTGTTTCAAACCACTGTGTTTGTGATATTTGCCACGACAGCTTCGGGAAGCAGGACTGGGTGGACAGAGAGATCCTTCCTGCCATCTCCCTGCATGATGCCTAGCATTCCACCATTAAAGTGTTGTTGTTGTTCTTTAGTCACTAAGCCATGTCCAACTCTTTGTGACCCCATGGACTGGAGCCCGCCAGGCTCCTCTGCCCATGAGATTTCCCAGGCAAGAATACTGAAGTGGGTTGCCATTTTCTCATCTCGGGGATCTTCCCGACCCAGGGATCGAACCTGCGTCTCCTGCACTGCAAGCAGATTTTTTTTTACCACTGAACCGCTTGGGAGTTCCCTGCCCCCCAAATAAAGCTTAATTCCATCAGAGAACCCACCACCCTCTCTCTGGATTCCCTTGCAGAGTCAAATACTTGAGCAGCTGAAATGGGCCAGTTTTATTATGTGTGGAGCTAGAGGTACAAAGCTGAAGAGGCTAGAACCCCACTTTGACAGAACATGGGTGCTCAGTGTCCTCATGAAGTCTGGGCCCAGGGAAATTATCCAGAAAGGGGGTAGGTAGCAGCAAAGCCATATGTAGATGGAAATGGGAAAGAAACACTGGAGTTTGCTCTGAGCCAAGCTTTCTCCCAAGCAGGGTCCCATTTCATCCTCCCCATACCCAAGAGGTAAGCATTTATCTGTGGTAAGCAGAATCATGGCCCCTCAAAGATGTCCTTGCCTAATCCTTACAACCTGTGAATATGTTCTGTTATCGTCGAATAGGATCATTACCCTTTGCAGGAGGCCAGTTGTAAATGTCTAACCTGAAGCCTATCTCCTCCTCAATCACCCTTTGCACATGTAATTAAGGTCACAGGTCTCAAAGTAGGGAAATCACTGCAGAGTCTCTGGAAGGGCCCAGTCTAGATGGGCCCAGTCTAGCCACATAAACCCTTGCAAGCACAGAACTTTCCCTGGCTGGAGATGTCAGAGAGATGTGAAGTATGGGAAGCAATAAGTGATTGTGATGCTAAGTCAGTCAGGTCAAGGTGGGCTCCACAGGCTGGGAGGTGTGGGAGGATCATTCTTTGGGGCCACAGGAAAAAGTCAGAGTTGAGACCCCAGGTGGCCCAGACCTGGCAGGGACAGGCAGCAGCCTGGAGGTCAGCATGGCTGAAGCAGAGAGCGGGAGGGGACAGGTGGAAAATGGGAGCAGGAGAGACATGTAGCCTGTGAGGCCTGCAGGCCATTGCTAGGACCTTTGTAAGTAGGGGAGACCCAAGGGCTGGGAAGGGAGGAGTGCTGGGGTCTCACTGGGTTTTCCTGGGATCAATCACTGGCTGCTCTGGGTGACACAGGACATTGGCAGAAGGCAACTGACCACACAAATCCAAGGAGAGACGATGCTGGCTTGCAAAGAACAGAGAGGTAAGTGGCCTAGGGCATGCATATTGTAAAGGCAGAGCTTTACATGTTAGGATTAGAATAGGAAGTGAGTTGTGAGTAAGAGGAGCTGTCAAGGATTAACTCCAAAGTTTGAGTTCAACCATCTGAGAAGATGGAATGATCAGTTGGCTGTGATGGGAGACCTTCAGCAGCTCAACCTTGGACACATCCCTTTTGAGATGTATGGGACAGGGCTTTGCAAACGCGGTGCAAAAACTTGAGTGAAATGGGAAGCGTCTACCCTTTTCTAGAAGTTTCACTTCCTCCTGCCAGCAGGGAAGACTGCCCTTACCTAAGCATCCAGCTGGAGGCTGAGGAAGCAGCTGGGGTGACTCAGCAAAATCTGCCTTTCCTGTCTCCGCCAGTCCCCCTCCCAACCATGACACAGCAGAAATGGCACGAGGGGAACGTGGAAACCGAGACTCAGCTTTCCGAAGGCGCCACCCCTCCGCCCGCCTGGAAAACGGAAGCGGCATGGGCTGCAGGGAGGGGCTAGGGCTGCGGCTCCTCAGGCATGAAAGTGAAAAACCAAGGCGAGGCCTCCGTGGAGGCTGGGAGAACACAGGGTTGGGGGTGAGAAATCTTTAGCTTCAGCTGGACCGGTTTTCCAGGCGAATCAGTGGACTCTTTCCTGGGTGTCCTCAAGCAGGGGTAGCCAGACCGCATCCATGCCCCGCACGGATCAAAGAGAACAAGCAAGTCCTTAACCCAGGGAGTGTAGGGGGATGGGGTGGAACGGGGAATGCCACGGTGGTGTGCAGGCTACATAGAGCCCAGCCTTGGTCTCCGCAAGGTAGACGAGCCCCAAATCATGAAAACCATCCTCAGTCTGGACTGCAAAACACTGAATCTTTCTAGGTTGCAAGAGGCCTGATAAACAAGATTGACACCCCAGCGACAGAATGGGAGAAAAACGTTTGGACTTCTTGTAACAGACAAAAGATGAATATGGCTAATAAAAGGGCTCCTTATAGAGATGTATAACTGAATCACTTTGCTGTCCACTTGAAACTGACACAACACTGTAAGTTAACTGTACCTTAATATCAATAAAAACAAAGCGGAAAAGGAGAGGGGAGGGAGAGCTCCCAGAAGCAGGAAGACAGTCACCAGGAAATGTTAGCATTTAATAGGAGTTGATTATCATTTCCCTTCTGGGAGAACTGGGTACCCCCATGAAAGAGCAGGAGAAGAGGGCCTGCCCGGGCGCAAGATGAAACACTTGTTCATTCCTTATCTCTTCTTCTCCTCCTCCTCCTGATTTGGCTGATAAGGCAACTGAGGTGCTGGCAGCACTTCTCTGGTTAACACTCGTGATTAGCTCCACGTAGCCCTTGGGATAAAGTGCAAGCTTTTCAGTCTAGCCCTCTGCCCTCAGCCCAGGCCACGTCTCCAGTAGGAGGGATCCCACCCGTCTCGTTTCCTTACACCCTGTGTGCTAGTTTCAGGAATACCTGACTACTCCTGAACTACAGAAGCTCCCATCCCTCTGGGCCTTTGCTCCAGTGGTCCCTCTTGCCTAGAATGTTCTTTCCGGTGCTTTTGCTTGGCTACTCACCTTTCAAGACTCAGCCCAGAAATAGACCTCCAAGAAAGAGGTAAACCTATAAAGCATACAGAATAAAGCATAAAGGAAAAACTTACTGACCTCAGATTTGGCAAAGATTTCTCCAATACAACCAAAAGAAAAGAGCAGAAAATATTAAAAAAAAAAAAAAACAAAAACCAATAGGACTTCATTAGAATTTAAAACTTTTGCTTTTTTAAAAGACACTGTGACCGGGACTTGCCTGGTGTTTGAGTGGCTAAGACTCTGTTCACACCAAGTGTAGGGGGCTGGGGTTCCATCCCTGGTGAGGAACTAGACCCTGCATGCCACAACTAAGACCCAGAGCAGCCAAATAAATAAATACTAAAAAGAAAAAGATACTGTGATGCAAAAAAAAGAGGTGTCTTTTAATAGACACCTATTCTATTTAATAAAATAGAAGAGAATATTTGCAAAAATACATTCAACAAAGGATTTGTCTTTAGAATATGTAAAGAATCAATATGATTCAATAACAAGGCAAATAAGTGAATCTTTTAAATAGGTAGAAAGTTTCAGCAAATAATTCACCAGAGAAAATAGATGGATGCTAACTAAGCACATGAAAAGACATTGAAGTTCATAGGTCATTTTGTTGTGGTTGTTGTCCAGTTGCCAAGTCATGTCCAACTCTTCTCAGCCCCCCAGATAGCAGCACAACAGGCTTCCCTGTCCCTCACCACTTCCCAGAGTTTGCCCAAGTTCATGTGCATTGAATCAATGATGCCAACCAACTATCTCATCCTCTGTCGCCCTCTTCTCCTGCCGTCAATCTTTCCCAGCATCAGGGTCTTTTCCAATAAGTTGGCTCTTCACATCAGGTGGCCAAAGTATTGGAGCTTCAGCTTCAGCATTAGTTCTTCCAATGAGTATTTAGGGTTGATTTCCTTTAGGATTGACTAGTTTGATTACCTTGCAGTCCTAGGGAGTCTCAGGAGTCTTCTCCAGCATCTCAGGTCATTAGGGAAACGAAAGTTAAAACCGGTATGACATACCACTATAAACCGATTCGAATGGCTAAAATTAAGGGCTGACTCTTCCGGCTATTGAAAATGCAGACAAAGGAGAACGTTTACTGCTGGTGGGAACATGAAATGGTACTTGCCAGAGGCCAAAGGCCAGAGTGTGCCCCACCACACTCTGGTGTAAGGGTTATGCTACTTTGGTATAAGGGTTGTTTTGAGCTGAAGACAACTGAGAAACAAGAAATGTCAGAAAACCACTTCTCTGCTTTTCCCCTGATTTGTCTGAAAGCAGGCTTAGACAACTCTAGACTCGTAGCCTAGGGATGGCACCCCAAAGAACGGGCATAACAAACCTTTCCAAATTAACCCTTATCTTCCACGACTTTCCCTCGTATGCTTACCCTCCCGCTGCTTGCTGCCCCCAAAGCCTAAACTCTTTTTTCTTTATCTTGTCACCTCTCTACACCCTTATTCTGTTAAGATGCTACATAAGCCTCAGTTATAAGGATCTTTTGACTAATTCACCACAGTGTTTCTCCCACATGAATGAACCCTCTGCGTTTTAACACACTCTGCTTCTCTTGTCAATTTATCTTCCCTCAGTTTAATTTCCAGGGCCCCAGCTGGAGAACCTAGGAGGGTAGAGGGAAAGGTTTTCTTCCTCCTATACAGTACAACCACTTGGAAAAACAGTCTGGCAATTTCTTAAGAGCCTAAACATACACCTGCCATTCAACCCAGCCATTCCACTCCTAGGTATTTATTTGCAAGAAATGAATGCATATGTCCATACCTGTACATGAATAATCACAGTAGCTTTATCTGCAAAACCCCAGACTGAAAACAACCCATCTACAGGTAAATGGGTAAACAAACCGTGGTACGAACATGCACTGGATTATCAGCAATGAAACAGAATGAGCCACCACTGATCCATACAACATGAAAAAATCTCAAAAGGATTCTGCTGAGGAAAAGAAGTCAGACCTTCCCCTAAAAGAGTACTTACTGTATAATTTCTTTTATGTAAACTTATATATAAACAGGGCATTCCTGGTGGCTCAGATGGCAAAGAATCTGCCTGCAATGCAGGAGACCTGGGTTCAACCCTTGGGTCAGGAAGATCCCCTGGAGAAGAAAAATGGCAACCCACTCCAGTATTCTTGCCTGGAGAATCCCATGGACAGAGGAACCTGGCAGGCTATGTCCATAGGGTTGCAAAGTCAACACGAATGAGTGACTAACACTTATATATAAATTATATATGAAGTGTATATAGAAATACGTAAAATTCTGGGAAGTGTAAACTAATATAATCAGCAGTTCTCTTGTTGCAGGGGAGGATAACAAAGAACGGTGAGGAAACTTTTGGGACTGATGAATAAGTTCATTACATTGATTGTGGAGATAGCTTCCCAGTATACTCATGTCAAAATTCATCAGTTTGCATCCTTTAATATATAGAGTTCATTGTATGTCAGTTACATCTCAATAAAGCTGTAAAACAAACCAACTTGGCTCAGACTTTTCCTGAAGTTCTTCCCCTTGTCTTATGGGTCCCTGGCTGAGGTCCCTGTCCCCCAGTAGCCTCCATCCTGACTGTAAGATCCTTGAAGATAGCAAGGATCGTGACACTCCCTATATCCAGTCCCTTCATATTAAATGATCTTTTCATATTAAATGAAGGAGGCTTAGCAGGGTTAAATTTCCTGCCCGTGGTCACATAGCTCACCTGAGACATGAGGGAGGCCAGGTGTGTCTGGCTGTAAAGCATACTGAAGTTCTACAACAATGAACTGTCTAGAAATCCTGGGCCTGAGGTGGTGAGGAATGAAGAAAGACTAATATCTTTTTCTAACATTGCCCAGTCTCCATTAACACAGGTCCAGGGACTGAAGACCACAGCCAGACCAGGCAGCAGTCCAGTGTTAGGGAGCTCAGACTGCTAAAAAGCTTGGCCAATATGGAGCCTGACTATGGCTCCAAGACCTGGTTGGACCCGGTTGAGTCTGATCACAGCACTTCCACAAAGGACTGTAGTCATATCTGGGATTCATGACTTATCATGTATATATTTTTCAACACTAAGCTTTTATTTCCTTGTCTGGCAAAACAAGGAGTCATAACAGCATCAGCTCAAGGGGATGTGGTGAGAATTAAATCAGTTCAAGATCTGTAAGAAGCTCGAAGCTGGGCCTGGCACAGGAAGCCTGAAGTGAGTGTTAGCTGTTGTTTGGTCTGAGAGTGGCATCTAGTTCCCCTTTCAGGGCCCCCAAGAGCCTTTTTCCTATCTAAAAGTTTCTGGATGGTTCTGAATAGGGTCAGGCTCACTAATACCTGACAAACTTTGCTCTCAGTTGGGAGTTTTGAACAACAGATTTCTCATCTTTTTTCTCAAATAATCATCTTTGAAGTAATTCCAAATACACAGAAGTTGCAGAAATACTACAGAGAATTTCTGTATGTTTTCACGGAGATTCACTAGTTGTTAGGTTAGAATTTGGTCCCTTTTGTTTAACCATTCATTCTCCCTCTCTTTCCATTATATATATGCTCTTTTTGACATTCATCTATGAATTTTTTTTTCCTGGCTCATTTAGCATGTAGTATATCCAGAAGACTGTCTCTGGTAAGCTGCGATCCAATTATAAACATCAGGAAATGTGACTTTCACACACATTCATTATATTAAAGCTATGTTCAAATTTCAACAAGTGCCCTCAAAGGTCCTTAACTGCCCTTTCCCTCAGTCCAGGTTCTAACCCTTGCATTTAGTTGTCCTGTTTCTTTGCCCTCTGCCTTCCTGTGTTCCATGACCTTGTCTGGCCATGATCCGGACCAGCAGTTTCGCAGACGATCCAGCTTTTGACTAGAGCCCCATCTCTTAAAGAGGACCATCCCGCCGACCCCACTGGGCTCTGCAATCTAAAGTGTGAAGCCCCCAGAGCTGTTCCTGGCCGCAGGGAAGTGTTAAGTTTCCTAAAACAGGGATGGGAGGGAGGCGGGCTGGGGAGCCGCGGGAGGGGGGAAGGGGAAGAGGGCTTGCTGGGGGCGATTCAGCCGTCAGCCAGGACCGGCTTGATCCTGGGAGTCGCCGCTGCCTGCCTAGTAACTGGGACTTTGCCCGCAGGGATTAAGGCGGGAGCAGTTGGAAACCGTGACTCGGCGAAAACAGATCTCGGGACCGTGACTCAGCGAAAAGCTGCTGGGGACCGTGACTCAGCAAGACGTGCTGGGAAAGGATTGCTCAGCAGGGCAGGCGGAGCCCGGTCACGTACGCTGGCGCCCAGGCCGTCCGCAGGAAGGGGACAGCGTTCTGCCCTTGACCCCCTGACCCCTCCTTACCACCTCACCTTCCTGAGCTCAGCTAACACCATCGCCAAACGCACAGGCCTGGCTACTGGGAGGCTTAAATGAGCTCAGAATGGCAGGGGTTCACAGGGTACCTTAACAAATGACCTGGAGACAGTAACTTGGCCATTCACTGCCTCCAGCAGCGTGGGAACTGCTGGAGCCCTGGGAAGGTGGGGTTGGCACAAATGAGTGATCAGCGATTTCCTTCTGCCCAGTTCAGTAAACACTTGGTTGTCTCTCTGGGTCTTCAGTTCCTCCATTTTAAAACTGAGGAACAAAGATAAACTCCCTTCACTTAATGCCATTTCATGAATCTGTTATCATCTTTGAATTTTAAATAAATACATTTTTTTAAAGAATCTGTTTTTACCTATCAGTTATGAAAGTACTGAGCTTCCCTGGTGGCTCAATGCCTGCAAAAGCTGCCTGCCATTGCAGGAGATGCAGGTTCGATCCCTGGGTGGGGAAGATCCCCTAGAGAAGGAAATGGCAACTGTTTCCAGTATTCTTGCTGGGAAATCCCATGGACAGAGGAGGCTGGGGGAGCTACAGTCCATTGGGTCACAAAAGAGTCGGACACAACTACAGCAACATCTGAAAGCACTGCACGGCCACTTGGCTCACTGAAGTTTATAATTTCACACTTGGAGAAAATTAGAGTTAATATGCTAGGCAAAGTGTAGCATACTCACAAAGGAGTAAATATACAATATGATGAAAGGTAAAAACAGTGACCACAGTTTAAGAAGTAGGTGTCTTTCTTTACAGCCTTTTCCTATGCAAATTCTGTATGTTGTGATAATGTCTATTTTGTGCCTCCCCCCTTTAATTAACTGCTTTCTCAAATTATCACAACCCGCTTGTAAGCCTCATTTCAAAGGCTACACAAAAATCCACTGAGTGGGCATATTCATTCCTTCAAAATATAGTTAATCTAAATAGCCAGCACCTACAATAAACCTTTGGGTTGCTTTCTGTTTCTTTTCTCTTTCTTCCTCCCTGCCTCCGTCCCTCCCTCCCTTCTTTTCGTCAGAAGGGAAAGATGAATATTTAAAACAAACAAAAATAACCTTAGTGGATTTCACATCCTAGAGGAGGGGCATAATTCATATCAGAGATTTGCCTTTTTGATTTTTGAGCACACTTTGCCTGCCTCACACCCATCCTACAGGGTCTGAAAGGAAAAGGTGAAACAGAAGGAGAAAGAGTGAAGAGGGAGGGGCTTCTGAGAAGGTCCTTCAGCCTCAGCTGGAAAGTCAGCCCACGAAAGTCAGAGAACAGTCCTGCTGCCACATTGAGGTTTAGGGTGAGAAAGTGGTGAGTGGCCACTGGGCTTGTGGGCAGAGGCAGCAAATGTGCAACTTTAAGGCACTGCCTATGCTGTGTGCCCTGTAATTCTCTACCACCACCACAGATCCTCAGGCACAGGTTCAGGCACAGGTCTTGGTAGGAATGAAGGAGAAGAAAAGAGATGGCAGTCGCAGAAGCAGGAAAGAAAGGCAAGAAGGCTGGCTAGGGGGACTGTGAGCTCCCCCAACAAGCAGTGCCTTGGGTGGAGGGGGGCGGCGCTGGGAGCTTTGCATTTGAAAATTAGAAAATAGGGTGCTTCCATATAATCCAAGAAGTTGGGGTGTCAGGGAGGTACAGGCTGGGTTACCTAGCATTGTGAATATCAACAAAAGGAACATCTTTAGGCAAAGTGTTTCCTTATATAAAACAAGTAAATGACAAGGCCCGTGAAGCACAGGGACAAGTCCACACTGCAACTAGAGTAGCCCCCGCTTTCCACATCAAGAGAAAAGTCTGAATGCTGCAAGACCCAGCACAGTCAGAATAAATAAAGGAAAGAAAGATACCTGAATTATAACTAGGCTAAGAAGGTTCTTTGGGACACCATCTCGTCTGCTGGATTTTCAAGTAAAGTCACTATTCCTTGCCCCAGCAACTTGCTTCTTGATGTACTGGCCTGTTGTGCGGTGAGCAGTATGAACCTGAACTTGGTAGCACGTGGGGAATGTTGTGTCCCTCCAGAATTCATATGTTGAAGCCCTAACCCCCAGTACTCAGACGATGACTGTGTTTGGAGATGAAGTTAACACGACGCCTGGAGGGTAGCTGTAATCACTGTGACTGGCGTCCTCCTAGGAAAAGGAGAGATACACAGAGCCCTGGGGGCACGCAAAAGGAAGGGTCACCTGCAAGCCAAGGGAGAGGCCTCAGAGGAAACCAGCCCTGCCGACATGCCCTTCCAGCCTTCCGAACTGGGAGAATGAGTGTTGCCAGCCAGTCTGTGAACCACGGTCCTGGCATCCTTAGCAAATGAACACAGGGTCCCAGACTCTAAAACCCAAGGGACCCTGAGAGATCAGGCTTGTCCAGTTCCACCTTCCTCTACCTCTTCTCTCCCCATGCTCCCCTTGAAATTTTTTAAAAATGTATTTGGCTTTGTTCTGTCTTAGTTGCAGCACGCCAAATCTTTGTTGCTGTGCTCAGGCTTCTTTAGTTGTGGCAAGAAGGCTTCTCTCGAGTTGTGGCGTGCAGGCTTAGTTGCGTTGTGGCATGTGGGATCTCTGCTCCCTGGTCAGTTATCGAACTTGTGTTCCCAGCTTTGGAAGGTGGATTCTTAACCACTGGACCACCAGGAAAATCCCTCTTTCTCCCTTAAAAAATTTTTTTTAAGTCTATTTCTTTTAAGTCTTTATTGAGTTTTGTAAGTCTTTATAATATTGCTTCTGTTTAAAGTTTTGGTTTTTTGGCCAAGAGGCATGTGGAACCCTGGGGCCTTAGTTCCCGAACCAGGTGATCAAACCAGCACCCCCTGCATTGGGAGGTGAAGTCTTAACCTCTGGACTGCCAGGGAATACCTTCTTTCTCCCCTTTCACTGTGGAAGCATTTCAGACCTCTTAAGAAGCTGAACAGAACAGCATACCCTTCCCTGAGGTCACACACTGGTGACACTTTGCTGCTTTTCTTTCTCTCCCTCCTTTTCTCTTCTACAGCAGAACTTGGGAGATCTTTGCAGGTTTGGATCCGGATCACCACCATAAGGGAAAGATTGCGATCATGGGAGTCACGTGATTTTTTGGGGTTTTCCCAGTGCATATCAGGGGCTTCCCCGGTGGTGCTAGTGGTAAAGAACCTGCATGCCAATGCAGAAGACATAAGAGACATGGGCTTAATCTCTGGGTTGGGGGGATACCCTGGAGGAGGGCATGGCAACCCAGTCCAGTATTCTTGCCTGGAGAGTCCCATGGACAGAGGAGCCTGGCGGGCTACAATCTATAGGATCACAAAGAGTTGAACACGACTGAAGTGACTTAGCACGCAAGCTCGCACAGTTCGTATCAGGTTCTAGTTACACTGTACCGTAACCTGAGTGTGCCATAGCATTATGTCTTAAAAAAAAAAAAGATGTATATACCTTAATTTGAAAATTCTTTCCTTATCACACTAAGTGAAATAAGTCAGAGAAAGACAAATACCATATGATGCCACTTATATGTGGAATCTAAAATATGACACAAATAAACCCATCTATGAAACAGAAAGAGACTCACAGAGAAAATGGACTGTTGCCAAGGAGGGAGAAGGTGTGCAGGAGAGATGGAGAGAGAGGTTGGTGTTAGCAAAAGTAAGCTTGTACATAGAGAATGGATAAATGGCCAGGCCCTACTGTACAGCACAGAGAACTACATTCGATATCCTATGATACTGACATATGTACACTACTATGTATAAAATATGTATAAAATTTCCCCTGTATAGCACAGGGGAAAAAGAAGAAGGTACAATCTGTCTTTAGGACATAAATTCAGTTAACCTTAAAAATGCACTCCAGGACTTCCCTGGTGGTCTAGTGGTTAAGACTTCACCTTCCACTGCAGGGGGTGTGGGTTCAGTCCCTGGGTGGGGAGCTGAAATCTTACATGGCCAAAAACATAAAACATAAAACAGAAGCAATATCATAGCAAATTCAATAGAGACCAAAAAAATTGCACTTCAATAGACACTGAAATTGAATGTGTTAGTCGAGTCAGTTCAGTTCAGTTCAGTTGCTCAGTCGTGTCCAACTCTTTGCAATGCCATGGGCTATATAGCCTGACAGGCTTCTCTGTCCAATGGATTCTCCAGGCAAGAATTCTGGAGAATTTCCTTCTCCAGGGGATCTTCCTGACCTGGCCTTGCAGGCAGATTCTTTACCATCTGAGCCACCAGTGAAGCCCATAGACGTTAGTTGCAGACAAATACCGTTGGATTCCACTTCCACAAGATTCCTAGAATAGTCACATTCATAGAGTCAGAAAGTACATTGGTAGATGCGGGAGGCCAGGGGTGGGAAGTTAGTGTTTAATGGGGACAGAGTTTCAGTTTAGGAAGGAGATGGATGATGGCAAGAGTTTCACAACGGTGTGAATGTACTTAGTGCCACTGAACTGTACAGTTAAATATGGTTAAACAGTATGTTTTATATTATGTGACTTTTACCACAATAAAAAAATTTTTAAAAATCCTGTGATAAACCATAATGGAAAAAAATATTTAAAAAGGAATGTATATGTGTGTATATTTATAATGCTAATTTCTTAGCTTTACAAAAAATATATAATATATATAACATATATATATATAAGATATATATATATATTCACTCTGCTGTACAGCTAAGAAATTAACACAATATTGTAAATCAACTATACTTCAATGAAAAAAAAACTTTCTTTCTAAAAAATGCTAACCATCACTTGACAACACAGGGTTGACACAAACCTTCAATTTGAAAAAAAAAAAAATGCAGTATCTGCAATCCCAGTGAAAAGAGGTATGCCTGTACTTTTTTCCAGCACTGTTTATAAGTAATTGAAGATCTCATGACCCTTTATCTGTGAGAGCAAGGGGTCACAGTATCATTATCACAATAAAGTGACCACTGACTCTGTGACGTCCTTCGTCTGTCCACATTCCATTTCCCCAGGAAGCCCCCAAAACAGTTCTTTAAATTACAGCTTCCTCCTTTCTAACCCAGTCAAGGTCCACGTCTTCCTCTTGGTTGTCTTTTTAGTGTCTTTTGTGACATTAACTCACAAAGAATTGTTTTGAAGGGTCAGGTCAGTTGCCTTGAAAATGTATGTTTCGTGTTTTAGATTTGTCTTTTTTTCTCTTGATTAGATTCTGGCAAGAAAATTAGAGATACCAAGGGAACATTTCATGCAAAGATGGGCTCGATAAAGGACAGAAATGATATGGACCTAACAGAAACAGAAGATATTAAGAAGAGGTGGCAAGAATACACAGAAGAACCGTACAAAAAAGATCTTCATGACCCAGATAATCACGATGGTGTGATCACTCACCTAGAGCCAGACATCCTGGAATGTGAAGTCAAATGGGCCTTAGAAAGCATCACTACGAACAAAGCTAGTGGAGGTGATGGAATTCCAGCTGGGCTATTTCAAATCCTGAAAGATGATGCTGTGAAAGTGCTGCACTCAATATGCCAGCACATTTGGACAACTCAGCAGTGGCCACAGGACTGGAAAAGGTCAGTTTTCATTCCAATCCCAAAGAAAGGCAATGCCAAAGAATGCTCAAACTACTGAACAATTGCACTCATCTCACATGCTAGTAAAGTAATGCTCAAAATTCTCCAAGCCAGGCTTCAGCAATACGTGAACCGTGAACTTCCAGATGTTCAAGCTGGTTTTAGGAAAGGCAGAGGAACCAGAGATCAAATTGCCAACATGTGCTGGATCATGGAAAAAGCAAGAGTTCCAGAAAAATATCTATTTCTGCTTTATTGACTATGCCAAAGCCTTTGACTGTGTGGATCACAATAAACTGTGGAAAATTCTGAAAGAGATGAGAATACCAGACCACCTGACCTGCCTCTTGAGAAACCTGTATGCAGGTCAGGAAGCAACACTTAGAACTGGACATGGAACAACAGGCTGGTTCCAAATAGGAAAAGGAGTACGTCAAGGCTGTATACTGTCACCCTGCTTATTTAACTTATATGCAGAGTACATCATGAGAAACACTGGGCTGGAGGAAGCACAAGCTGGAATCAAGATTGCCAGGAGAAATATCAATAACCTCAGATATGCAGATGACACCACCCTTATGGCAGAAAGTGAAGAGGAACTAAAAAGCCTCTTGATGAAGGTGAAAGAGGAGAGTGAAAAAGTTGGCTTAAAACTCAGCATTCAGAAAACCAAGATCATGGCATCTGGTCCCATCAGTTCATGGGAAATAGATGGGGAAACAGTGGAAACAGTGTCAGACTTTATTTTTGGGGGCTCCAATATCACTGCAGATGGTGATTGCAGCCATGAAATTAAAAGACGCTTACTCCTTGGAAGGAAAGTTATTACCAACCTAGATAGCATATTGAAAAGCAGAGACATTACTTTGCCAACAAAGGTCCATCTAGTCAAGGCTATGGTTTTTCCAGTAGTCATGTATGGATGTGAGAGTTGGACTGTGAAGAAGGCTGAGCACTGAAGAATTGATGCTTTTGAAGTGTGGTGTTGGAGAAGACTCTTGAGAGTCCCTTGGACTGCAAGGAGATCCAACCAGTCCATTCTAAAGATCAGTCCTGGGTGTTCATTGGAAGGACTGATGCTAAAGCTGAAACTCCAATATTTTGGCCACCTCATGTGAAGAGTTGACTCATTGGAAAAGACTCTGATGCTGGGAGGGATTGGGGGCAGGAGGAGAAGGGGACGACAGAGGATGAGATGGCTGGATGGCATCACCAACTCGATGGACGTGAGTTTGAGTGAACTCCAGGAGTTGGTGATGGACAGGGAGGTCTGGCGTGCTGCAATTTATGGCGTCACAAAGAGTTGGACACGACTGAGTGACTGAACTGAACTGAACTGAACTGAATAATTTTGGGCATTGGCAAAAATACCATGTGGTCTTGTTAAACCCATAAGGTAACATAAGGAAACTGAGACCTGGCTAGTTGGTGTCAGAGTTTAGATACATCTTATTATCAGATTCTTAATTTGCCTTTATTAGCTCTATGATTGATTACATAGGACTTTCAGGAAGAGTGCCTTTGTGTCAAGTGGGAGATGCTCACTAAGCAAAGGAAAATAGGATTTATTACTATAAACGATGCTATTGCTTCCTTATAAAGCCTGATGGTTAAACATATCTAGACCATATTACCAATTATGAATTCCATTAGTGATAAGCTGCGTGATCTAGGCAAGTCTTTCATGTCTTTGTGCCTGGGTTTTTTTTAAATCCGTAAAATGAGGATACTAATAGTGTCTACCTCTTAGCTTGTGTGAAATGAAGTTATCCATGTCAGATATTCAGCATTGTGGCTGACTTGTTGCAATTGCTCAGTAAAAAGTAATTATTTCTGTGGATGTGTTTTTTTTTTAATTTTTAACTATTTTCTTTTTAATAAAAAATGACATTAAAAAAAGTTTTTAAAAGAAGCTTTTCCACATGATGGGTCAACTATTTTTTCCCTCAATCACCTCATTCTGGGACTTCCCTGGTGGTTCAGTGGCTAAGACTCGTCGTTTCCAATGCAGAAGACCCAAGTTTGACCCTTCATCAGGGTATTGGATCCCATGTGCTGCAACTAAGACCTGGCTAAGACAAATTAAAAAATCACCCCATTCCTTTAAGCTATTTTTTTTTAGGTTTAATATTTTTAATTCCAATATAGTTGACTTACAGGGTTGTGTTAATTTCTGCTACACAGCAAAATGATTCAGATATATATTAATATATATATAAATACACATTCTTTTTTAAATATTGCTTTCCTTTATGGTTTATCATAGGATATTGAGTATAATTCTCTGTGTTATACAGTAGGACCTTGTTGTTTATCCGTTCTATATATATGTGTGTGTGTGTATATATATATATATATATATATATATATATATATATGGTCACATTGTACACCTTTAATACAAATGTCTGTCAATTATATCTAAATAAAATTGGGGAAAATAAGTAAAACAGTGGAGTGGCTGAGAGGAGGGGTTGTTTCTTACCTCAGCGTCACCTGGTCCATCCTGATACCCCCATAAACATCGACACCCTTTTCCCAGGGCCTCTCCTCCTGGCGGCTGCCTTGTCTCTCCTTCCTCTTCGTCCTCTTCAGCCCACTTCTCTCCCATGCTGCTCCCCAAGTGCCTTTCAACCTTCACACCTGCAGCTTCCCACACACTCAGGGGATGGGACCTCAATTCTGCCTGCCACAAGGAGGACTCCCATGTTACAGAGGAAGAACCTGGTGAGGAGAGATGGAGACAGGAGACCAGGGGAGACAGGGGGTGTGGTGAGGGGCAAGGACCATGTTGCATTCGTCTGTGTCCCCCACAGAAGGGCACGTTTCTGACACCCGACTGGCCATCTCCTCAGTCTTCCCAATGAACCACCTGCTCCCCTCCCCACACAGGAGGGCCCATGTTGCTGCGCATCAGCAGAGCCCGTAGGGAGGTTCTTTAGAGGATTGGGGTGCGCCCTGGGCAGCACCCCTGAGATTCTAGATCTTTCTGGTCCCAGATGAGTTACTTACTGGGAAAGTCACTCACCTTTTGGGCTTCATTGAACTCTTCTGTGACACAGAGATTTTGGATTAGATGAGAAAACCTGAACTCAGAGGCCTCCAGGGGCCCGGGGGCGGTGCCAGTAAGGGAAGCTAAGGGGTTGGGATGATTGCCTATCCAAAGCGAGATGGAACTCAGCTCCAGCCAGCTCATCACGAGAGACATCCTCATTTATGTATTAATTTTTCAAAGACGAATGAGAATTTTCACTTTTTCATGTGTGTGGGGGGGGGGAACATTGACAAAAAACCCAGTTGAAAAAAAAATCCCCCTATAAAAGTTGACAAGGCCTACAAATTGCCAGTGTGAACCCCGAGTTAGCTGGGTGTTTCATTTCCTCTGGTCTCCATCCGGTTTTTTGATTGTTTTGTGGGTCTGTGATTCCTGGGGGGTCAGGTGGGGTTGAACTTAGATAAGATTTCAGAGATGGCAATTCCTGCCTCCTGTCCTTCGGCACATCCCCAGGCTGTCCTGCGTCACCCATTTCCAGGAGGCCACAGGCTGCACCCCACAAACATTCCAGGTGCTTAGTGTTCAGGAACCAGAATCGTCCTGTGCCGTTGTCATCATTTCAGCTAGGTGACGTCTTCAGGGCTGAATCATCGTGGGCCAGCCTTGCAGGCCTTTAGGGCTGGGCCAGGTTTCCTGTGGACTGGAGGCCTGTAGCTTTGTACCAAAAAAAAGAAAAAAAAAGAAGTCCTAGTGTTCTCTGTGTGTCTGGGACGACAAGGGCTCTGACTTATTCCTTGAGACATCTTTAGAGCCTCAGAGCCTAGCGCATAGTAAGCTCCTTGCCGGGGAGGGTCACAGTGACTGTACTCCCTTCAGGGCAGAGGCAGGACTTGAAACTGGAATTATAAGCCCAGATTTCTTAGCTGGGGGGACAAGACTGAACGAAAACAAATCAGGATCAAAGACGGTGAGGTGCACCGAAGGGTTTGCCTTAACTGTTAATTAGATTTTTTAGAGTAACCTTTAAATGGTCACTTTAAAAGTACTCCAAGTCACACAAGCTTATAAATTGTGAAGCCCAGAGGCAATGCACTTTTAAAAATTCTGATAAAAATACATAAAATTTACCATTTTAACCATTTTAAAATATATTTACTTATTTGTCTGTTTTGGGTCTTAGTTGCAGCATGGGGGGATCTTTGATCTTCGTAGTGGCATGTGGGATCTAGCTCCCTGGCCAGGGACTGAACCGAGGCCCCCTGCAGTGGAAGCGAGAAGTCTTAGCCACTGGGCCACCAGGGAAGTCCCTTTCAACCAATTTTAAGTGTAGCTTTTAATGGCATTAAGTACATTCACATTCTAGAGCAACCATCACTACCATCCATCTCCGGAACATTTTCATCATCCTAAACTGAAACTTTGTTTCCATTAAACAATAAGCCAATCAGATTTTATGGCTTAATGGTGGGTCAGTGTTGGAGATCTGGCCAAGTGACATGGGCTTCTGTGGGAAGTGGCAAGTGTCCTGTTACTAGGGTGAGCAAGCAAAGACTAGGTATCAGATTAGGGCTTAGCTGATGGCAGTGGTCTATGACTCCATACTGGTCTTTACCAGGATTCTGTCTGAGGATGAGATGAAAAATCTTACTTGTTGCTAACTGAGTTGGGAGGTTTTGTTGTGTGGGGTTTTTGTGTGTTCTAGGGGACATGATTTCACCTGCAGTTTTGTTGTTGTTCAGTATCTAAGTTGTGTCCGACTCTTGGATACCCCATGGACTGCAGCACGCCAGGCTCCCCTGTCCTTCACTGTCTCCCGGAGTTTGCTCGATTTCATGTCCACTGAGTTGGTGATGTCATTTAACCATCTCATCCTCTGCTGCCCCCTTCTCCTCCTGTCTTCAGTATTTTCCAGCATCAGGATCTTTTCCAATAAGCCAGGTCCCGATGTTCAAGCTGGTTTTAGAAAAGGCAGAGGAACCAGAGATCAAATTGCCAACATCCGCTGGATCATGGAAAAAACAAGAGAGTTCCAGAAAAGCATCTATTTCTGCTTTATTGACTATGCCAAAGCCTTTGACTGTGTGGATCACAATAAACTGTGGAAAATTCTGAAAGAGATGGGAATACCAGACCACCTGATCTGCCTCTTGAGAAATTTGTATGCAGGTCAGGAAGCAACAGTTAGAACTGGACATGGAACAACAGACTGGTTCCAAATAGGAAAAGGAGTTTGTCAAGGCTGTATATTGTCACCCTGCTTATTTAACTTATATGCAGAGTACATCATGAGAAACGCTGGACTGGAAGAAACACAAGCTGGAATCAAGATTGCCAGGAGAAATATCAATAACCTCAGATATGCAGATGACACCACCCTTATGGCAGAAAGTGAAGAGGAACTAAAAAGCCTCTTGATGTTGGTGAAAGTGGAGAGTGAAAAAGTTGGCTTAAAGCTCAACATTCAAAAAACGAAGATCATGGCATCCGGTCCCATCACTTCATGGGAAATAGATGGGGAAACAGTGGAAACAGTGTCAGACTTTATTTTTCTGGGCTCCAAAATTACTACAGATGGTGACTACAGCCATGGAATTAAAAGACGCTTACTCCTTGGAAGGAAAGTTATGACAACCTAGATAGCATATTCAGAAGCAGAGACATTACTTTGCCAACAAAGGTTCGTCTAGTCAAGGCTATGGTTTTTCCTGTGGTCATGTATGGATGAGAGAGTTGGACTGTGAAAAAGGCTGAGTGCCGAAGAATTGATGCTTTTGAACTGTGGTGTTGGAGAAGACTCTTGAGAGTTCCTTGGACTGCAAGGAGATCCAACCAGTCCATTCTGAAGGAGATCAGCCCTGGGATTTCTTTGGAAGGAATGATGCTAAAGCTGAAACTCCAGTACTTTGGCCACCTCATGTGAAGAGTTGACTCATTGGAAAAGACTCTGATACTGGGAGGGATTGGGGGCAAGAGGAGAAGGGGACGACAGAGGATAAGATGGCTGGATGGCATCACTGACTCAATGGACGTGAGGCTGGGTGAACTCCAGGAGCTGGTGATGGACAGGGAGGCCTGGCGTGCTGTGATTCATGGGGTCACAAAGAGTCGGACACGACTGAGCGACTGATCTGATCTGATCTGATCTGAGCCAAAGTATTGGAGCTTGAGCTTCAGCATCAGTATTTGCAATGAATATTCAGGACTGATTTCCTTTAGGATTGACTGGTTTGATCTCCTTGCTGTCCAAGTAACTCTCAAGTCTTCTCCAACACCGCAGTTAAAAAGCATCAGTTCTTCGGTAGTCACCCTTCTTTACAGTCCAACTCTCACATTTGTACCCTACTACTGGAAAAACCATATCCTGACTATACAGACTTTTTTTGGCAAAGTGATGTCTCTGCTTTTTAATATACTGTCTAGGTTTGTCATAGCTTTCCTTCCTACAAGTGTTTTTTAATTTCATGATTGCAGTCACCCTCTGCAGTGATTTTGGAGCCCAAGAAGACCTGCAGTTTACCCATATGAAAAACAAGCTGTCCAGTAAGGCTCCGTTATACCTCACACAGCCCACAATCTCCTCAGGCCAGTCTGAGTCCAGCCCTCAGACATGGTGAATTCATTCATGCTCTTGTATTGGAGTGGGCCATTTCCTAAGCCAAGGGACCTTCCTGACCCAGGGATCGAACCTGAGTCTCTTGTGTCTCCTGCATTGGCAAGCAGATTCTTTACCACTGTGCCACCTGGGACGCCCGCCCATTCCCTCCCCTTCCAGAAATAGATGCTAGCCCCCTCCACCCTGCAAGAGGGTGCAGTGTATGGTAATACAGCAGACACTGTTGACCGTCTATTCAACAGCCATCCCCGCCGTCCCCTCAAAGACAGACCTCCACTTTGGGATTCAAATGAAAACATACTCAGGGAAGGTGTGCCTAGCACCAGGACATGAATCATGATTATTCTAAGGCATGGATTCCAAGCCATCTTGTGATTATTCCATTCCTCTTTGCCAGTGTAATCGGTGTGGTAAATTCCACAATGAACGGATGACTTGGTCAGGACTGGCTTGTCTGAGGTGAGCGCTGAAGGGTGAGTGAGTTAACCCGGGGTTGGGGTGGGGTGGGGCAGTTCTAGAGAGGACAGCATGTACAAAGGCCCTGTGGTCAGTAGGGTGTGAAACTGCTGAGATGAGAAAACCAGCCTGGGTGTCAAGAGTGCAGAGGATCTGGAGACTGTGGCAGGGCCCAGACCCCAGGGGCCTTGCAGGTCAGGCCAGGAAGTGGGCCCTAACCTGAGAGCAAGTGGAGGGTTTCGTGTTTGTGTTTTGGGGTTTAGGAGTGCAGGTGTTATAAAACATGGACAGATTTGCCTTTTACAATTTATTTTGGCTGCATATGAGGAATTCACTGGGCGGAAGGCAGAGCTGCTGGGTTTAACACTCTAACTTTACGTCCAGTAAAAGTTCAAAATCCTCCGAAGTTTCAGAGATTCTTGGACGCTTATGTTTTCACCACTTCCCCTGTCGCTCTCGCTTCTCCCTGAATGATTTCTCCTCAGTATGGTGCTGACTCAGACATGAAACTTGGTCCCTTCTCCATTTCCATAAAACTCCCATCTTGACAAACACTTGTGAACGGAACATAAAGATCTTGGGGTCACCAAGAGGGGTGAAGTCCCACACAGAAGGCACTGCAGAGGGCATCTTAGATAGGTCTGTTCTCCTGGAACTTTCAGGGATACTCTGTTCCTTCCCCTCCCCCAGTCCAGTAGTTCATCTCCAGACCTTCCTCAACCCTTTGTCTGGTCACCCTGGCTCCTCTCCCTGGGCTTCCCTCCCTCTCCCCCTGGGCTCCCCTCTCCTCACTCTGGGCTCCCTCCCCCTCACTTTGGGCTCCCCTCCCCTCACTCTGGGCTCCCCTCCCCTCACTCTGGGCTCTCCTCCCCTCACTCTGGGCTCCCCTTCTCTTCACTCTGGGCTCCCCTTCTCTTCACTCTGGGCTCCCCTCCCCCTCACTCTGGGCTCTCCTCCCCTCACTCTGGGCTCCCCTTCTCTTCACTCTGGGCTCCCCTTCTCTTCACTCTGGGCTCCCTCCCCCTCACTCTTGGCTCTCCTCCCCTCACTCTGGGCTCCCCTTCTTTTCACTCTGGGCTCCCCTCCCCTTCACTCTGGGCTCCCCTCCCCTCACTCTGGGCTCCCCTCCCCCTCACTCTGGGCTCCCCTCCCCCTCACTCTGGGCTCCCTCCCCCTCACTCTGGGCTCCCCTCCCCCTCCCCCTGGGCTCCCTCCCCCTCCCCCTGGGCTCCCTCCCCCTCACCCTGGGCTCCCTCCCCCTCACTCTGGGCTCCCCTCCCCCTCACCCTGGGCTCCCTCCCCCTCACTTTTGGCTCTCCTCCCCTCACTCTGGGCTCCCCTCCCCCTCCCCCTGGGCTCCCTCCCCCTCCCCCTGGGCTCCCTCCCCCTCACTCTGGGCTCCCCTCCCCCTCACCCTGGGCTCCCTCCCCCTCACCCTGGGCTCCCTCCCCCTCACTCTTGGCTCTCCTCCCCTCACTCTGGGCCCCCTCCCCCTCACTCTGGGCTCCCCTCCCCCTCACCCTGGGCTCCCCTCCCTGTCACTCTGGGCTCCCTCCCTCTCCTGGAGCGGGCTGTGGACATTGGAATGCGGGATTTGTCTTCCTCTGTTAAACAGAGCAGCTCTGCTCTCCCCAGGCCGCCCTCCAAGCTTGCAGATCGGTCACAGTTCACAAACCTGACTGTGACTTTTGCTCATTTTCTCCAACCCCTGCCTTTGACGGTGCCCAAAGTCACCTTTGCAACCTTTTCGACACTTCCAGCAGTTTTGTTAACTTTCTTTTTACTTTTTATTTTTTGGCCAAGCCTCTGTAGCATGTGGGAGCTTAGTTCCCCAACCAGGGATGGAACCCACCCCCCTTGCAGTGGGAGCTTGGAGTCTTAACTACTGGAGCCCCAGAGAAGTTCCTCTTGTTACTTTCAAGCATGAAAAGGTTCAAAGTTAAATTTCTCATCCAATTTCCACTCCGCTCCTGCTCATCCCTCAGCTCCAAGGTCCTTGCTGCAGAGATTTGGAAGGGGTGAGGTGGCCTGCTCCTTCACCCCCCACTTTCCTCTGTTCTCTGGATCCCTTTCTTCTCTGGTGGGCTATAGTGGAGATGAGAAAGACAGAAAGGTCCTCATCTCTTGTCAGTGGCTGCTGCCGTGGTCCTTACCGTGTGATGTCCTTGTGTCTGTGGCCCTCACTGGGGGCCCTCGATGTCCCCTTGTGGCAGGCATCTATGCAGTCTGGATAGACGGTGATGGAAGGAAAGAGGCTATACTGGCACTTGTGTTGGATGAACAAATGGAGGGATGGTGTACGGACCAGTGGTGCATGGCTAGAGAGATGGAGACGAGGCTGGACGGCATTGGGCGTTCTCACCTGGAGGTCTCTGACCACCCTGCCTGGTCCTCAAGCACCTTGGCAGCATCTGAGAAGGCTCAGCAGCTTCAGTCTTGATCCTCAGTGGGTGGGCAATGGGTGGAGCTCTTGGTGGGAGAGTAACTGGAGAGGGGCAGAAGGGGTGGGGCTTCTCACCACAAGTCCTGGTCTAAATGCGGAGGTTCCCGAGTGTCACGGAGGGTAGGACAAATGAGACTCAAACAAGTTGATAGCCTGGGTTTGCAGGTGTCATGTGTATACGTGTGTTAAGCTGCTTGTCCAACTCTTTGCAAGCCCATGGACTGTAGCCTGACAGGCTCCTGTTTATGGGATTCTCCACACAAAAATACTGGAGTGAGTTGCCATGCCCTCCTCTGGGGAATCTTCCTGACCCAGGGATTGAATCAAAGTCTCTTATGTTTCCTGCATTGGCAGAAGGGTTCTTTACCTCTAGCGCCACCTGGGAAGCCCCTGCAGGTGTCAGAGAACAAATCTGACTCCATATTGGATCTGTTTCTTCAATTTAACCTCTGTGTTCTATTGCTTTTGCTACAAGTTAGTCACTAAAAGAATGCTGCCTGTAGCCTGAAATATGGGATAATCCGTTCTCAAGACTCTGACCTTTAAAGGTATAACACTTTTCCATTCATATAGAGATAAAAAGCTGCAGAACAGAGAATACATTTGTCTTGGGACTTCCCTGGTGATCTAGTGGCTGCTGCTGCTGCTGCTGCTAAGTCGCTTCAGTTGTGTCGGACTCTGTGCGACCCCATAGACGGCAGCCTACCAGGCTCCCCCGTCCCTGGGATTCTCCAGGCAAGAACACTGGAGTGGGTTGCCATTTCCTTCTCCAAGGCATGAAAGTGAAAAGTGAAAGTGAAGTCACTCAGTCGTGTCTGACTCTTAGCGACCCGATGGGCTGCAGCCTACCAGGTTCCTCCGTCCATGGGATTTTCCAAGCAAGAGTACTGGAGTGGGGTGCCATTGCCTTCTCCGGATCTAGTGGCTAACACTCCTCAATCCCAATGTAGGTAGGTGGCCTGGGTTTGATACATAGTCAGGGAACTAGATCCCACATGCCACAACTAAGAGTTTGCATGCTACAACAAAGACCAGCAAAGCCAAACAGATAATAGATAATAAAAAAAAATTATTAGCAAGAGACAGGCCTGGAAAGAAGGGTCAGGAACATAGTCTCTGATGACTGGGTCTGGAGGCAGGTGAAGGAGTACTTCCCCTAAAATACAAAATACACACAAAACAAACAAACAAGCACATTTGTTTTGTTGGAGGTTTATAGGAATATCGTGACCAGATGCATAAGCTAGAACAAAGGATTCCGGTACCAAGAAGTTATCAACACTCAAACACACCCCCTTCTCTTTCACTAAAAAAGAAGTCTGAATTCTAACTCAGGTAAGATGGTTCTTTGGGACACTAGTCACCACCTTCTTGGTCTGCTGGTTTTACAAATAAAGTCACTATTCTCTGTCCCGACAACTCCTCTCTCAATTCATCAGCCTGTTGTGCAGTGAGCAGTATGAGCTTGGACTCAGTAACAGAGTCGAGGAGGTGGGGAGCAGACTGTGTCCACGAGGGACGGGCCAGTGCAGAAGCCAGGGGTCAAGAATGGTCATGTGTGGCAAAGGTGAAGGCCAAGACCTGTGGGCGCCTGGCATTGTGCAGTAGTCCTCAGCTCCTGCTCTTCGGGTGGTGGGGCTGCCCCAAACAGTGGATGGGCCCCGGAGGGCTATTTCTGACTGGAATGAGAAATTGCCTCACTATGTGACACAGTCTGATTATGACACACAAAAGGTAAAGCATTTACTCCTCAATGCATTGCAAAGTGTTTTGTAGGCAAAAAACCGAGACCAAAAAAACTTGCAAGTCAGGTCCTGGAGAAGCAGTGATAAAGGAAGTCCTTGGTGAGTGGTTTACAACCTGCGGCCCAGTTGGTCTCTGAGGTTTAACATTCTGTGGGAGCTGGGGTGCAGGGAGGGTCCAGGAGGTGTTTCCACGGAAGGACTCCCAACTGTTGTCCTCTCCCCACTTCCTGCTGGGCCCGATCTGTGGGCGACCTGATTTCTAATCCTGGTTGTAGCACAGATTTGTTTTGTGACTTTGGCCAAGTTTCTGCATCACTCTGGGCCCAAGAGACTCTGCCTCACCCTGGCAGCCCCCTTCCCACAGGTGACCAGGACGCTCCTGCAGACTAAATGGTGCATCCAGCCCACTTTAGGGGCACATAGACATTTATTTGTGCAAGCATGCACATGTGATGCACACACACTTGCACACAATGACTCTTCTAGCCCCAAAGCAGCCCTAGGCATTGCCCCAGTATCAGAATAAAATGCACCTCATACGACCCCCAGTAGGACTCTATCCTCCAAGAAGAGGAGGACTCAGTGGGGGCAGTCCACTTCCCAGCAGTCTAACCCTGGATTGAGTAGTTGACCTTTGAGTCACTTCTCTCCTCCACAAGATGGACATTCTTTTTTTTAAATTTATTTTTGTCCGTGCTGGGTCTTCACTACGGTGTGCGGGCTTCTCACTGAGGTAGCTTCTCTTGTCACAGAGCATGGGCTCTCAGGTGCGAGGGCTTCAGTACTTGCAGCACGCGGGCTCAGTAGTTGTGGCTCCCGGGCTTCAGAGCACAGGCTCAACAGTTGCGGTGCACGGGCTCAGTTGCCTGGATCAGGGATCGAACCCGTGTCTCCTGCATCAGCAGGTGGATTCTTTACCACTGAGTTACCAGGGAAGCCATGATTCCTTTCCTTTCCATCTCAGGAGCCCCAGGACTGGGCTGCTCCCACCCCTACCCTGTGCAGCCCAAGGGCAGGTTGCTCTGCTGCACCACTAGCTTCCTCTTTTCAGGGGCTATCCCAGGGCTGGGGCGGTGGGGGTGGGGGTGGAGGGAGGGTGGTGAGTGCAAAGAGGTTTGTCACAGCTCGCAGCTTGGGTTTCACTTCCTTTCTGCCCCTGGGGCTGCCAGCTCCTGGAGGGCAGTTAGCTTGGCCCAGGGCCTCACCTACCTGCTCTGCTGTCCTGGTCGGCAGGTGTTTTCCCACTCGTGTGTGTCCTGGAGTAGGAGAACCCTGAGACCCCATGTGGCTACCTCTGTTATTAGGATTTCTAGCCTCATATATGTATTTTTTTCTTTTCAGAGGGAGGATTGTGGAGTCTGGGGGTTGAGGGAGCAGAAGAGCAGAGTGGGAGGGAGTCCCAGGATCACTTAGTCAGTCTCTTGGGTTGACAGCTGGGGATACTGAGGCCCTGGGAGGGAAGGGCTTGCCTCAGACCACACCGTAAACCAGTGGCGGTGTGAGCCAGCCACTGTGTCTGCTGACTTCCTGCCAGGGCTAGCCCTGCGCAGCCTCTAGCCTGACAAATAAGGCCTCCTGCCCTGGCCTTCCTGAGGTCCTGCGGTGGGCTGGGAGCTGCCTCTTCCTGGACAGGGAGGCAGTACACCTGCACAGACAGGCCCCCTCCCCTCTCTTGGCTGCTGTTTCCCTGTCGGTGATAACACAGTGGCCCAGCCAGCTGTAACTCGGCATGAAGTGCAGGCTGGCCTCGGGCAGGGGCTGGGAGAGGCCACGAGTCCTGAGGCAGAGGCAAAGGGAGACGAAGGGGCCTGGTCCTGGGCCCCCAGGGTGGGTGGAAGGGAACCCCACCAGGTCACTCCCTTGGATCTGCTCTAAAACACAGCAGGTGGCAATGAGGCCCAGGACAGCCCCTGGCCTAGGCTCTGGGTGTCTGTGGTCTCCTTGCTTCCAGCTCCTTCCCGCTCTGCTCTGCCCCTGGCCCCCACGGCTGCTTTCTTCGACCCTCAAGGCCAGACTGGCCCAAGGATGGATTAAACTGCCTTCGAACCCCTACCAGGGGAGGGGACATGAAGAGGGTGGAGGTGGGCGTGACACATGGTCACCCCTCTGCAGAGCTGGTGTGGGTCATGGGTGATCCTGTTCTGGGACAGGGGCCAAAGCAGAGCAGGCATGCCCTAGGAAGATGGCCAGAGGGACTCTGTATATCTGAGCACGTGGATTGAATTGTGTCTCCCTCAAATTCATCTGTTGAAGTCCTAGCCCCTAAGACTTCAAAATGTGACTGTATTTGCAGACAGGGTCTTCAAAAAGGTAATTAAAATAAAATGAGGTCACTAGTGAAGTGTGAGAGATTCATGCCTGACTTTTTGCGACCTCATGGACTGCAGACCTCATGGCCCTAATCCAGTATGACTGATGTAAGAGGAGATGAGGTCATAGATACACACAGAGGGAAGATGGCTGTCTGAAAACCAAGGAGAGAGGCCTCCAGACAAACAACCTGTTGGCACTGTAACCCCCACGGCCTGAAACTATGAGATAAAACACTTCTGCTGTTTAAGCCCCCAGTCTGTGGAACTTTGTTATGGCAGTCCTAGCACACGAACTCACTATGGATTTTTGTGTTTTGTGATATAAGAGGTAGGCAATGGTAGTTTGGAGGTGTAAATTCTAGATTTGTGCAAACTTTTGGATGGTTTGTGGGGACAATGGGACTCACACATCACCTTGGAGAGGCTTTCTCTGACCATCCTTTTTTTTTTTTTTTTTTTAAACCTTTTTGGCTGTTCTGCGTAGCATGCAGGATCTTAGCTCCCAACCCAAGATCAAACCCGAGCCCCTTGCAGTGGAAGCAGGGAGTCTTAACCACTGGACTGCCAGGGAAGTCCCTGACCATGCTTCTTAAAGTGAAATCCCCTCTTTCTCTTCCGTCCTGAGTAATTGATCCAAAGTCATTAGTATCAGGCAAGGCAGGAAGCAGCCGTGGGATGGGGCTGTGCTGCGGTGGCCCCAGGTAGGGTGGAGTCTGAGCAGGGGTTCTGGTGGTCCATCCAAGGATGTCGGGACGCAAGGAAGGTGAGGACACCTTCAGGGCTGGGCCGGTGCGGGCAGAGCGTGATTGGCTACCAATGGGCCTGAGCAAATAGGTCTGTACATGAAGGGCAGTGGGACCAGGCTCTGCAGTTAAAGGGGGTGCACAAGGAATAGAAAACTGGAGGCTATCTGTGGTGTTGGGTTGTGACTGTATAAACTTGTGCTATCATGCGTATACTGGTAGAACTAGAAACACACGTGGATCTGCATGCTGCGTCCACTGAGCGTCCACACAGGAGTGAGCGCACCCTGTAACTTCGTAGGAGGCACTCACAGCCTTGGGGAGCTCAGAGGGCCATGGCTCCGTGTTGCCCACCCAGGGCTCTTTTGCGGGTTCTTCCTCTTGTCAACTCAGAGGCGCTGGCCCCACTGGCCCTGGGACATGGAGTACTGCTGCCACCTTGTGGTCACTGTAGGACACTGTCCCGAGCCACAGTCACTCCCGGAGAGGGCGGGGATGAGATGGGGGGAGGGCTTTCCGAAGTGCCCGCCATGAGTCAGCAGGACCATCCAAGACCAGTGGGCAGATCCTGCTTCTCTTCCACTGCTGGGATCAAGGCACTATGGCCCCACTCAGGGGCAGCAGCTCAGACCCAAGAGAGGAGCCCGAGGGCCCTGTTGTGGGAACCCAGGTTGTCTGGGAGGCAGCCAGCACCTGTGAGAGCTGGAAAGGCAATACTGGAGGCTGAACTGGGGTCTCTGAAATTACAGGGCAGTGCGCCTGGCTGAGTGTCTGACGCAGAGGCCATTCTGGATGGAGGTGGTACCATCCATGACGACATGTTGGAACATTTCCTTGACAGATGTTATGCTACTGGTCCTCTTAATTAACCCTCGTGTAACAGCCCTATGAGGGAGCAACTGCCGTTAGCCTATTTACAAGTGAGAGAACCAGAGCACAGGGAAGTTAAGTTATTTGCCTAAAGCCACACAGCTCAGAAGGGCTGCACCGTGACTGGCTATTGTATGACAATTGGAGAGGTTAGATGTTGACACTGGGAGCGGGGAACTGGGGTCACCGTCCAGGCTCAGGGTTGGGTCTGGTGGGTCAGGGAAGCCAGGAGGGAGCAAAGGGGGTGGAGGCTCTGCCAGTGGGCTTTGAAGGCAGCTCTGGTCAGTACTTCCCCTCTCCCTACCCACCTAACTGGCTCCACTCAACCTCCCCAGGCCCCTGGCTGGGTACCATTTCCGAGGCAGTTGGGCTCAGTAGGAGCCACTGGCACCTGGATAATCCTGCCCCCACCCGCAGGTCAAGGCCCCCCCTGCAGATGGTCCTCATTTAAGTGGGGCCCCGCGGCTTCCAGCTGCTGCGACTGACCTGGGGCCTGCGGCCTCAAACAACGCCTGGTGCCAGGAGACCCAGCCTGGCCAGCGCTGGTAGCTTCTGCCAGGGTTCCCTCACCCATCGCAGCCCCAGACACCTTCTCTCTGGAGGGGCCCTTAAGGTGGGGCTGCCCTGTGCTGCCCCCTCCAGGGGAAGCCTGGACACCTTTGAGGCCAGGCTCTCTAGGGCAGGCCTCGGGCCCTGTCTGATCTCCAGGCTCTGTTCTTGGCATCGTTTTCTCCACGTCAGAGTAGGTGGTTCGTGTGGAGCTTACACCTGTGTCTACTGCCCCCTGCCCTCCCGTGGCCTGGCACATTCACCTCTGAGTTCTAAGTACACAGAACCACATCTGGTGTGCCACTGGGGGTACCCACACACAGGAAAGAATAGGTGACTTTAGCCATGCACAGGCCATGAGCCCCTGGAGCTCCCACTGAGGGTTTCCTGGCTCGCCGTCACTCACCTGGAGCAGCGGGGGCAGAAATGAGCAGAGGCAGCAGCGCCCAGAGCACTGGGTCCCACCCTTCACTCCTGGCTGACTCCACAGGACCGTTGTGAGGGGTGGAAAGGCCCAGGCCAGGGGAGGGCCCCAGCCTCTGGGGGACCCAGGTCAGAGGCCTGGAGGCTCAGTGAGCAGGTGGGACACCTGCCAGAGCTCAGCGGCATAGCTTCCCGCCCCCACCCAACCCCGCTCCGCCGTGTGTGTGAGTGTGCCTGGCAGCAGTCCCGTCAGGCCAAGGGTGGGGGGTAACCCACCTATTATCACCACAGCCCTCTTATCTGACCACCAGAGGCTCCCAACCTCATGATACAGGTGGGTATTATGAAAAAGATGGTCATAAAACGCAGGTGCTTTGGGGCCTTCCTTCCACACAGAATTCAGCTACCACCCCAGAGGCTGGTGGTCTGGTGCACTGCTGCTGAGCACTGGCCAGAATAGTCCAGTAAGGGGCCTCTGGAAGCCATCTGCTGTCCTGATAGCTGTTGGGGGGTGGCAGCCCGGCGAGTCGGGCTGTGGTCCCCAGCACCCGGCCACCTCTGCGTGACGTGAGGCAGAAGATGGAGAGGTGCTGGGGACTGTGTGCCGGCATGGTACACCAACTCTGGCTTCTCCCCCATTCTGAGTCTGAGCATCCTTGGGCAGGGCTGGCATGGGGGTCACTGCCAAGTAGCCAGGCAAGCCTGGACTGCATCCAGGAGATGCTTAATATTAATCTTTTGAGAACCAGAGCCTTCCCACTACCTGGGCGGACACAACTAATTTATGCAGGATGCAGGAGGTAACCTTCAGACCAGCTGAGCTTGGTGTGACTGAAGGGTGGGCGCCTCCATCTCCTAAAAAGTTGCCAGACCAGGCTGACACTGGTTGCCCAGGGACTGGGACACAGCTGCTCCCCAGGGGGTGGTGGGGAGAGAAAGGTGGTTCAGGCTGGGGAGACGGGTCAGAGGTCACATTCAACCGTCTTTCTCCAGGCTGGCTTCTCGTCACGCTCTGAACCGTGGCCTGGACAATGAGCCCCCTCCTCCCTGCCTGGAGTATGGACAAGCCTTTGGTCCCATGTACCTGCTTTGCAGCTACTCCCCTTGCCCCAGCTCCTCATGAAGGGCTGGCTGGGCCTGGTTTCCTGTGCGTCCAGCTCCAGGCCACACCTCAGAACACACAGCCTACCTGTTGCTCATGGGAGATGGGGGCTACTGAGGCCCCTGGACCCACTCTGGTCACTCAGCCCCCAGGCCCAGGCATTCCAACTTCTGTTCTCCTCCACAGGCTGACCTTTCAGGCAGGTCAATTGTTCTAGCTCCACACCAGCCCCCTTCCCTTCGACCACCGAGGGGTTGCTGGGTTGGGGGCTCCCATGTGCCTCAAGCAATGACTCTTGGAGAGCCTGGTATGAAGATTCCAGACCGGAAAAGGCTGTGCTCTAAGACCAGGGCACCTGAGCTGCCACAGAGATGAGAACTGACACCAGCACCTGACCTGTGGCCCAGCTCCTGAGCCGTGTGCCAAGGCCTCCACACTGAGCCTCAGTGTTGCCATCTGAAAAATGGGGATGATGTACTGATGCATGAGGAAGTGCCCAGCACCTGATAAACAAGTGCATCTGGGACGGTTCACAGGACCCACTGAGTCAGAGACTCAGCCTCTGGAAAACGAGATGCAACTTTGCTCCACCCAGGATTGTGGATTAGATGCCATGAGCTCACGGAAAGCCTTGCACCCAGGCCTTGGACAGGATGGCTGCGTCCTCCCTGCAGGCCGTCGCCTGCCACACCCACACCTGCTCCGTCTGTGATCACAGAGCTCCTGCTGCTGGGCAGGGGCTGGCCTGAGGATGCGGACAGGTCACCCACAGAGAGCAACGGGGCCGCCTGGCGGGCAACTGGTGGCGGAGCCTGTGCTGGTGCAGTGTGGCTGGGTGCCCAGTCCTGCCCCTGCATCTACCCCATCTGCAGATGTCTGTCTCGTGGGCGGCCCTCAGCCCAGCCCAGCCCAGCCCTGGTGAGGCCAAGTAGCTTCCTCCTGGAGACTGAACACTTTTAGGGTGCTCTTCTACCTTTATTGGGGATACGAAAGGCACCTCTCCCAGTCAAGAGGATCAACCGACAGGTGGGGGGCCCAGTGTCTGGTGGAGCCCTGCGAGGGAGAAAGAGAGGAAGGAGGGCAAGGCAGTGGAGGTCACGGTGGGGAAGGGGGGGGGTCCCAGGAGCCACAAGCATCGGTGGAAGCCCCCTGGCGGCCTCGGGCTGGCGAGGTCTCCCCCTGTCACATGCAGCTTATCTGGACAGTGAGCTCTCAGTAGAGAGCCACAGGCCCTGCCCTCAACAGCTGGCCAACCCTTCAGGCTCCATGGCAGGCACTGGGGAACGGGCCTGAGGCTGCGAAAGAGACTTCTGCTGTCTCCAGCCTCTGGCCAGGCTTCGACTGGCAGTGTGGGCTCTGAAGAGGGCTCATCTTGGGGGGGGGGTGGGGTCCCAGGAGGGGATCACCCAGGACAAGGGGAGTCACGTTGGGCCACCAAGCGACCAGCCTCTCCAGCCTGGGGCATTCCTGTCCTCAGCAAAGTTGCAGTGGTTGGTGGGGGTGGGAGGGGAGGCATGAGTGCCCAGGGCCCCGAAGTAGAACTGACTCACTCCCCCAGTTCATCCATCTGCCTCCCACACTCCCAGGCAGCACGGCCCCAACCTCAAGGGGAAGAGAAGGACTTATGTGACAAGCCACCCCCAAGCAGCCTTAACACCAAAGGAGGGACAGGCCCCCGCAACGGGGTGTGGGAACAACCAGGGCTCGGGCAGCAGGGCACCAGGCCCCACACTCATAAGGCAAACAGCATGTCGTCGTCTTTCTCCTGGGTCTTCTTTCTCAGGGCAGTGCCAGGTGGGGGGCCTGGGGGCCCCTCGGTTGAGGGACTGGAGAGGTTGGGCAAACGATCGGCCACTTTGGCACGTTCTTCCAGGAACTTGTCGAATTCTAGAGCAACGAGAGGGAGGCTGGGGCTGGGCTCCGAGGCTGGAGCAGGGGAGGGGGGGCAGGGCCAGGGTCTACTACCTTCACTGGTGACGCCCTTGGGCTCCTCCACGTCATTCCCCTGACAAGGCAGAAGGAGGGAGGTTAGCTGCGTGCACGGCGGGGCAGGACTCAGCTGCTGACCCAGAGACCTCAGCCCCACCACTCTGAGCCAATGGGCCTTGGGTGTCACTTGGCTTCTCTGAGCCTCAGTTCTCTGCTTGGTGACACTCACGGGGTTGTTGGCAACCTAAGGCGGAGGACTTCCAGAAGAGTGCAAGGTGCAGGGTGTGGTGCCCTTAAGGGCACTAGTTCCTCCTCTTCCGGTGTTCAAAGAGATGGGCAGACTCGCTCATGGTGGAGAGGCTGATACCCAAGTCTGTGTCAGCTACACACGCTCAACTAGGGGCCGGGGAGGGGGTGAGCCTTCACCCAGTAGGCAAAACAGATGGACCATGGGCAGAAACATGGTCTTGGCCACTTGCAGAAGGCGGCCTTGGAGCTAGGAAGTGCCCAGGCACTTGGTCCTTGGTGCTCAGGATGAGGGGTGGGCTGGCAGAGGCTGGGGAAGAAACCTGGAAGGGGGCCTGGACTGACTGCCCCTCCTGCACACTGGGGGCTCTGGAGGATGCTGGGCCCCCTTCTCCTGGCATAGCGCTCCTGACAGTTGCCCATCAGTTTCTGCTCTGCACAATGGGGCTCCCTCTGGCACCACTCCTTAAGCTACCCCAGGTGCCGAGCTCAGGGCTCTCATGTCCCTGCTGCCCTTGGGCGGCCCGTCTTGCCACAGTGGGCCCTCATGCGGGCAGCAGGCTTGGGCAAGGGGAGGCCCCAGAGGCTGCGAGTGTGAGGCTTCCCCCTCTAAGGCGAAGTACTGGGGAAGCAGCAGGGGAGGGGACACTGACCCTGCTGACGCTCTCTCACCAGCTGCTCGCCCTGCCCCCACACCGGTCACTTCCTCATGGGAAAATGGGAGCCCCAGGTGAGGTGGGTGAGGAGCGGGCCCCACTTACCACGTCCGTGGACAGCCACTTCTCGATATCCTCCATGAGGCAGGCCTGGGTGACGGGGATCTGGAGGGGAGGGCAGGGGTGAGGCGGGAGGGCAGTGCCCCTCACCACCCTGAGTCCACCGGCTATGGCCCCAGGGGAGTTACCTAAACTGAGCCCCTCACTCATGGGATGGGGCCAGTTGACCTGCCCAGCCCCCTCATGGCAGTCCCTCCAAGACAGCTCCGGCCCAGCTGCCTGGGACGCTGAGGTCTCCCTGAGTTCTGCCCACTGTGCCAGGCTGTGGGCGAGGAGGATGGGGGTCAGCAGGCTGAGCAAGGGATGGAGAGGGGCTCCTGACAACTGGCACATTATTCAAAGCCCAGGAAGTGGGCAGCCAGCCAGAAAGGCTGGGGCAGGGGCACGGCCGCAGGCTGTCCCCACAAGCCTCCGCAGACTTGGGAGTTCCTGGTGGAAGTTGGCAGAGGAGGGCCAGTGAGGAGGCAGGGGCCGAGCCGACCAGAGGAGGCCAGGCTGGTGGGCCCAGGGGCGATGTGTCACTGTGAGTTTGCCACACAGCCCTGCACAGGGTGGGGGCTGAGGGCTGGTGTGGGGTCTTCCCATTCGAAAAACATCTGAAGAATCCAGCCGGAGGTTAGGGGCAGATTCCGGGGTCAGAGAGACCGGAAGCTGGCTGGGTCCCTGCACCTGGAGCAGGTGACTTAGCTCCTCTCACCCTCACTGCTCATCGTTAGAGAGGATGACAGCACCTACCGTCTAGGTCCAGGTCGTTGTGAGGATTAAAGAGACGAGGAGATAAAGAGTGCACTCTGCGCCCAGCACAGGGCAGACGCTTGGGAAATGCAAGCTACCACTCAGCTACTCTGAGAAACAGAGGGAGAGCGAGTCCTCCTCCAACCAAAGCCAGCTCAGGCCCCAAGCCCTGTACTCAGCACCGAGACCCCAAGGGGGCGGGGGTACCAGAGAAGCGGCAGAGCTGACTTCCCAGCAGCACCAGCAGCAGCAGCAAGTTCTCTGGGCTGCACCCTCCAGCTCCCTCTGCCGGCACTTAGCCCAGACCCAGACACGCCCTGGGTACCTCCCAGCTGCCAGAACTTGCTGCGAGGCAGCACCGAGGGGCCGTGGAAGCGAGAGCAGAGGGAGTGGGACTGTGCTGGGCGCTGGGTGGGGCCCGCAGGCCTCGGTCGACCCTGTGCTCCTCTGGTTGTGATGCCGGCGCCACTTGGGCCCCCTGCGAGTGCGCCTGGCCCATCCTCACCATGCCTTGTCTCACCATCCAGTCACTGAGGCTCTTCTCACTGCCGCCTCCCATCTGGGTGAGAGAGAGTCACGCTGAAGGTGGTGGGGATGTCAGGCCACTGGTGTACTGGGAGCCTCATCCAGCACAGGCCTGCTACTGCCTCAAGAGGGGTGTGTGTGTGTGTGTGTGTGTGTGTGTGTGTGTGTGTGTGTGGTGTGTGCGTGTGTATGTGTAGTGTGTGTGTTTGTGGTGTGTGTGTGTGTGATGTGTGTGTGTGGTGTGTGTGCGCGTGGTGTGTGTGTGTGTGGTGTGTGTGTATGGTGTATGTGTGGTGTGTGTGCGCGTGGTGTGTGTGTGTGGTATGTGTGCGTGTGGTGTGTGTGTGTGGTGTGTGTGCGCGTGGTGTGTGTGTGTGTGGTGTGTGTGTATGGTGTATGTGTGGTGTGTGTGCGCGTGGTGTGTGTGTGTGGTATGTGTGCGTGTGGTGTGTGGTGTGTGTGTGTGGTGTGTGTGTATGCTGTGTGTGTGGTGTGTGTGTGTGTGGTATGTGCGCGTGTGGTGTGTGGTGTGTGTGTGTGGTGTGTGTGTATGCTGTGTGTGTGGTGTGTGTGTGTGGTATGTGTGCGTGTGCTGTGTGGTGTGTGTGTATGCTGTGTGTGTGGTGTGCGTGTGGTGTGTGTGCGTGTGGTATGTGCGCGTGTGGTGTGTGTGTGGTATGTGTGCGTGTGGTGTGTGCGTGTGGTGTGTGTGGTGTGTGTGTGGTGTGTGTGTGGTGTGTGTGTGGTGTGTGCATGTGGTGTGTGTGTGTGTGGTGTGTGCGCGCATGTGTGTGTGTGGTATGTGTGCATGTGGTGTGTGCGTGTGGTGTGTGTGTGGTGTGTGCGTGTGGTGTGTGTGAGTGTTGTATGTGTGCGTGTGGTGTGTGTGTGTGTGGTGGGTGTGTGGTGTGTGTGTGTGTGTGTGTGGTGTGTGTGTATGGTGTGTGCGTGGTGTGTGCGTGTGGTATGTGTGCACGTGGTGTATGTGTTTGGTGTGTGTGTGTAGTATGTGTGTGGTGTGTGTGTAGTATGTGTGTGTGGTGTGTGTGCACGTGGTGTGTGTACATGTGGTGTGTGTGCGCGTGGTGTGTGTGTGTGTGGTGTGTGTGTGTGTGGTGTGTATGGTGTTTATGTGGTGTGTGTGTGTGTGTGTGGTGTGTGTGTATGGGGTGTGTGTGTGTGTGTGGGTGTGTGTGTGTGTGTGTGTGGTATGTGTGTGGTGTGTATGTGTGTCCATGTTTGTGTAGGTGTGGTGGCCGGGGAAAGGGAATAGGAAAGGTGTCTTCCTGTGGGGACACGCACACACATCCCTGGATGGGTGGGGCAAAGCCTCGCCACCTACTTTCACCCCACAGATCCCGGTGGGTGTGCTGAGTAATCCTAGGATGGAGTAGGCAGCCCTCCACTGGCTCTCAGGGGGGTCTGATGGGCACCCAGTGTCAGGAGCACTGCTGTACCTGTTTCCCGTCATGTTTGTTGATGGGCAAACAGGAGATACCCAGGGCCCCAGAGCAGACGGATGGTGGAGGAAGCCTAGGGTCCTGGCTCCTGGCCCATCAGCCCGTGATCGTCTTCCCCAGCCAGACAGACCCAGCCTGGGGCCTGGCACAGGCCGTCCAGCATCCTCACCTCCCAGGACTCATCAACCCCTGGGGGCAAACACCGGCCGGCCACCTACAGGGTCAACGCTTGATTCCTTAGGTACTTTGCTGCCTTGAACCTGCCTGGAATTCCTTCGGTACTCAGCTGCCTTTGACAGCTGAGAGGGAGAAAGCCTTGGCCCTCAGCCAGATCTGAGTATCTTGTGAGCAGATGTTTATGATCTGCTTTATTACTTCCTTTGGAGGAAGTCGTACCATGATTGGTAGAACTCACTTAAATCTCAAGTCACCAAAGATGACTGGGCAGAACTTGTCAGCATCTGCTTTTCTGCAGGCAGAGGTGTGTGTGTTTCCGCCCCAAGGCTGACGGCAGGTGGGGCAGCAGCCAGGAGCCCTCGTCCCAGTGCTCGTCAGGTCCCTGAGCTGCTCTGTGCCCCTAGCAAGTGACATCTGTCCCCCACCACCCCAATTCTGTAACAAGAAGGCACAGGGCTGAAAGGCCAGTCTCTGCCCATGAGGACCAGGTGGTGGCGGAGGGATGTGCTCCCTACTGTCCGCACTCATCTGGATTCTTGGGAGCCAGACTGATGGCCCATGGAAAAGGAAGACTGAGCATCGGAGCAACTCTGTTCCTTGGAGCTCTGCAGGTCATCTGGGGCTCTCGTTACCAGCACTGGTTTCCACGCTGGACAGACCAACGGCTGTGAGATCGTGGGCAAATGACCTTGATTCTAAGCCCTGGTGTCTCCTCTGTAAGTGAGGACGACCACACTGCAGTGCTCTGAAGGTAAAATGTTTCACTATATGCCAGGCACTGTGCGAAGGACGTGAGATCTCTGGTTTCACTCACCCCTCTCTGGGACCTGGCTTTCTCATCTGCAAAGGGGACCCCTTCAGGGTTTGGGTAATGACTTAGTAAGTGGGGGACACAGAATGCTCACTCAGCAGGGGACATAGGGTCCAAGTGGGAGGCTCTGAGACTCAGGGCATAAACGCACTCCGCGTGGTGGCAGATCTATAACACACCCAAGGAGGCATCTGAGCCCTTCGCTGGTCCTGCCCTGTTCTGACTTGGGAATGACTCCTGGGACACTGGGGATGCAGCTGGGAATCCCTCCCGCATCTCCTGTGCCCCCCTTCCCACTCCAGAGGACAGGGCAGCTTCCACAGCCTCCTGACTGCTCTCCCAGCTTCCAGGCTGGGTCCTTCTAAAATGAAGCCAGATAAACGTCCCCCTGCCAACCCCTGCTCCAGACTGCCCAGGGCTCCCACCTCAGGCAGAAGCCAGTCCTCCCAGTTGCCCCTCAGGCTTCACCTCCTAGCACCCAGTCCCACCTGCACCTCTGAAGCCCTGGGCTGTGACCAACCCCCTCCTTGGCCCTGCTGTTCATTGCCCCTGCCTCTCCAGCACCCGGGTCCTGCACGTTCTAACCACCGCTCTCTGCCCAAAAGGCGCCCAGAAACAAATTCAAAGGCAAGGGAACTGTCCTTGGAGCTCCTGCCGAGGGGGCAAGTGGCTGGCAGAGCATGCTCAGGGTGGGAGGTGGCTTTCATTCCACATATGCCAGCAGTTAAATGGATACAAGTGGCACCTTTGGGTGCCTCCCTATGGTTTTAGGGTCTGTCCTCCAGCCCCTCTCTGTCCACATTCCTACAGATAACAGGGCTCTGGAGGGGCAGTGAGGCTGAATACTAGCTCAGCTCCAAGTCAGTGCTGAGCTTCTCCCATCCACACTCTCACACCTCCTGTCATAAACCAAGGGCACCACCAGGCAAGCACTGCCTAGCCTTCCTCTGGACAGGCCCCTCTGCTTACCGCTCCAGTGCTCTGCTGCCGGGCATCCAGGGCTCCAGCCAGGCCATCTGTTGCTTGAGGGGCTTCATATTTTACCCTGAAATACAGAGGCCACTGTGGCCATTACCTGCCACCCTCACCGAACCAGACATGCCAGCCGATGTGAGGAGGGAAGGGGTTGGGTGGGCAAGGGCTGGACCCACATCCTGTGTGGACTCAGAATGTGCCTGGGCAGGGGCCCTAGGAGGGGCACCAATCTGTAGGCCTGCCTTGAGATGGAGGAAAAGGTCTCCTTTCCTGCCTTTGGGAACTTGGTCAGACATGTGACCTGCATGACAGGCAAAGCAAGGCTGGAGAAGTGAGGTGTTGGGGGCCAGAGACCAAGACCACCGACCTCCTATTTCCGGATTTGGCCACACTACAGGGATGAGCACAGCGTCCCAGACTCCGTGGTCATGGAGAGCTTGTATCTAGACCCTCTCCAGAGCAGCTCCCACAGCGTCATTTCAGAATCTGTGGTTCTGTGAAGGCTGTGTGTGAACGGGGGAACCCCACTCTGCAGCTGAAAACAAACCTGCAGACGGCGGGTGAGGATCTGCATGTGCTCGGGGTGCCAGCCCTGGCGACTGGGAGGAAACGCAGTGGACACTGTACCCTCAGGGCAGAGGAGGATGGGGAGGGAGGGATCCGCTGTGTCTCCAGTGAAGGCTCAGGGGGAGTGGGAGGAAAGCCCGTGCTAACAAGCGGGCTGGTGTTTCTCTGGCTACTACAGAGGGGGATATCCAGGGAGGCTTGGGGACGTGGTCCAGCAGCTTGGGAAGAGCTGTCATTCTTGCCCTGAACTGCTGGCAGAGAGGAGGTGAGACTGGGTCAGTCTTTTTTTTTCTGGTGGTCATCCTGTGATATGTGGGATCTAGTTCCCTGACAAGGGATTGAACCTGTGTCCCCTGCATTGGAAGCATGGAGTCAATCACTGGACCATCAGGAAGTCCCTGGGTCAGTTGTTGAGGCGAAGATGAGAATCTTGGGATTCTTGCCTCAAAGGAAGGCCCTGCGCCACTGGGGAGGAGGGGTCTTTTTCCAGGTGGGGTGGGTGGGGAGCACCTCACACTCTGCTGGAGCTGGGCTGGACCAGCGCAAGCACAGCACATGTAGCTCTGATAGCGCCAACCTGCCTCCCTGGGGACTGGGTAGGCTGGCACTTAAAGGGGCCTCTAGAATAAACCCCGAAATTCTCAGGCAGCCTCTCTGAAGAACGGAGGTAGCCAGGAGGGCACGGGAATTGGCGAGTTAACCCTGTCACATGGCTCACCACGCAAGGGGGCTGCAGCCAACCGGAAAACTGGGTGTCTTGTGCTACCCCTGCCTCTGACCCTTTGCACGAGCTGATCCACAGCCCGGCGCTGCACAGCAGCAGTCCACAGGCAGGCTACCTCCCACCCCCAAGAGACTGCAGGCTCTGGAGGCAAGCTCGGGGTGTGCTTTTCTCTGGCCTTCAGGGCTCCCCAGAGTAGGGACAGCATGGCAGCAAACCTCAGCCGGGCCGGGGCTCTCAGGCGGCCACCTTCTGGTGGCAAGTCCCACCAGGCTCATTAGCCTCCAGTCCCCCAGCAGCCTCACCGCGCCCTACCTCCAAGGTGACCGTGAGCCGCTGGTCCCAGAGCGCCTGGGCTTGGGAGCACAGACTCCGCCCCAGACTCATGGTTCGGCTCACAGTGCAGGGCTGGTCGGCCAGTGGGTGGGGCTGTGAGCAGCCCTATGACCCAGGCTGGCTACCGCCTGTCAGGTTTCACTGGGACTGGCCAGTGTGGATGGCGGACCCCTGGGCCCTCTGGAGGCCCATCAACAGTTCCCAAGGAGACCAGAATGGAGTCTGCCGAGAAGTTCCCTTAGTCCGAGAAGTTCCTTGGTTGTACATCCTGGTTGCCCTGGGGTTACAAGCAAAAGGCTGACAACAACCCCAAGCAAACCCTGTCCCCGACCAACTTGTATGGAGCCAGTCCTGGGAAGCCAGCCTGGTGGACACTTGGCCACGTGGCCTCTGCTGCTGAAAGTATCTCCCTGAAAATGGACAGTCCCAGGAAGCATAGAGCCCCAGCTCGAGAGCAGGGCAGGCAGACTCGAGTGGGATAATGCGACTTCTGTGGAAATTAAGGCTGGTTGCAGAATAGCAGAAATCACTGGACCAGTCCCTGAGGGCTTGGTACATGGTGTACAGTGCAGTGGGGAGCTGGGCTGGGTTGGAGACACTGTGTTTTAGAACCAGACAGTCTGGGATTCCCAACTCTATCAGACATTAGCTGTCTGAGCTGGGGCAAATGATCAGCCTCTCATCCCAACTCTATCAGACATTAGCTGTCTGAGCTGGGGCAAATGATCAGCCTCTCAGAGTCTCTGTTTCCTCATCTGCTTGGCTTGTGTAAGATTCTGGAACAAAGCTGGTCATCACCCAAAGGGCGTCCCTCCCTCATCCATCCCAGGCCATGTAGGACTGACTCAGGGGGAAAAACTCTGCCATCCTGAGGGGGTGCAGGCAGGGGCTGGTGTGCCCACCCACACACCGAGCTCAGAGACCTGGAGAGAGGCCCTCCCCTGACAGCGGTTGACCCAAACTGCAGGAGCCCAGGGTGGGTTTCAGCACTCACTCTTTGCGTTGGTCAGCCAGTGAGCTGCCCCGCGTCAGCGCAAACATGTCAAACTCATCTTCCAGTCGGCCAGAGGCCTCCAGAGACTGCAGGCCAGCCCTCACGCTGCTGGAGCCCAGGTCTGTGGGGACAAAAAGACCACATGAAGGGTCTGCCTGGCTGTCCCTGGACACTGAGTTGCAGCTGGGCTGCTTCCTGGCAGGCCCAGGTTGGTTCTGGAGAAGCAGGGCAACTTGGAGTGGGGGCAGGGAAGGGCAAACGGATGGGACAGGCCACCTGCTGGCTGAGGGACACCGGGCACCTCACCTCCTCTCTCTCAATTACTTCTGAGCAGGCAGCCGATAACACTTAACAGATCAAGTGACGATGGTGCTGATGGCTGACGTGTACCAGGAGCCCATTCTGGGCCTGGCCTGGTCTAAGCCCACTCTGTGCGTAAGCTTATTCAGGAGAAAAGGGGCCCAGGGTGTCCACGTGATGTGTCCAAGTTCACCAGATGATCCAGGGGCAATCACACAACAGCAGGGTTTCTGAGATCTAAGCGGGCTCAGGAGCTATGGGGCTGGGAGGGAGAGTCTCCCGTGTTTTATCCCAGCTGTGCAGCAAGATTTGAGACCCACACCAAGATTCAGCAGGGGACCCCGGGGAGGTGGGGGCTGGGCCAACATTCTGCTGTGGGCACTCCAGCCCCAACTGTGGAATGAGAGGGCACCCCAAGAGCTGCAGGGGTACCCATGGTAGGTAGCATACCCTGGCCAGAGCCCCCAGTGCTGCACTTACTCATTTCTGCCAGCTGGGATGAGAGATTGCCGGTGGCTACAGGGTCAGGGCCCATGTCGATCAGGTCAGGGGCCGCCTCGGCCTCACTTGGGGCCTGTGGGGAGGGGAGAGGCCACCATCACCCTCTGACCGGAGGTGCAGCCTCATTCCCTTCTGCCCTGAAGCACTGGCGCCTGCATTCTTTGCCTGAGGGTGTGTCATTAGACTCCCTCCTCCCCTCCTCACCCCCAGCAGCTATGACTGGGAGTCAGGGAGTCTTTCTTCCTCCCCTTGGCCTCTAGTTCAGCTGGACCTGCTGGGAGGTTCATAAGACCCTGGGGCATCAGCTGGTGGCAGAACCTTGTTTACCCTAAAGGGACAATGACAAAAAAACTTAGAAGAAGCCTTTTCTAAGAGCCTGGCTAAGAAGACACATTCTGGCCAGGATACCTGGGGAGGGAGGTGGGCACAGCCCTTCCTGTCATTAATATGGAGAAGCTGCCTCTTACCTTGGTGGTCTGGCCTGTTCGGAGGCGTTCAAACCTACGGGACAGAAAAGACCTGGGTCAAGGAGACAGACCAGGCCAGAGCTTTGCCCACTGCAGGTCTCGAAACCCACGGAATGGGTCACAAGCAGGATGGTGACTGGTCAGGTTTGCCCCGGACAATCCAGTGTATGCCCTAGAAGAGTATTAGCAGGGTGCCTCTTACACTAGCAACTGTCCCAATTAGATGACCAATTATTTAGTTACAACTAGCATTAAACAAACAACAGGCATAGACTACAGAGGAAAATGGAGAAGGCAATGGCACCCCACTCCAGTACTCTTGCCTGGAAAATCCCATGGATGGCGGAGCCTGGTAAGCTGCAGTCCATGGGGTCGCTAAGAGTTGGACACGACTGAGTGACTTCACTTTCACTTCTCCCTTTCATGCATTGGAGAAGGAAATGGCGGCCCACTCCAGTGTTCTTGCCTGGAGAATCCCAGGGACGGGGAAGCCTGGTGGGCTTCCGTCTATGGGGTCGCACAGAGTCGGACACGACTGAAGCGACAGCAGCAGCAGAGAGGAAAAGGAAAAGGGGGTGCATGCACATAGTAAAGGTATGGATTTTTTGGGGGACTTTGTTTGATAACATACATTTGTGCATGTGGTGAGTGTCTAAAGTGGTGTAAGGAGGACACATATCTCTTACACTATTTCATGGAGACACTTAAACCACCCTAGACAGGCCAAGTTGCTGCTGGGTGGGCTGCAGACCTCGGTCTGGGATCTGCTCTTGTCCTGGTTCTGTCCCTCCCTGTGTGACCCCAGGTGAATTACATCACCTCTGAACAATTAACAAGGGGGTGACAGTGCAACCTGCCTCCCAGGTGTGAGGATCAAGCAAAGACACTGAGGAGTGATTATAAACCGGAAACAACCAGACACGAGGTCCGATGAGTGAGTGTCAGAGGGGTCCTGGTCACCTCGAGATTGGGCCCGTGGGCCACCCCCCAGCCCACACCCTAGTAGCAGGGGCTCTTAGCGCCACCGGTCCAGTGAGCAGGAAAGGCTGGGCAGATGTTATCTGCTGCAGCCCCATCCCCATCACTTGATTCAGAATCACTGAGCAAGTGTCTGCTGATGGATAAACATATGAAATGAACCGGGAGCTGGAGGCAGCAGGCTAGTTAGCACCCTGTGCAGACAGCCTGACTGACAAGGCCCTTACAGGAATAACTGCATGGGCTGTCGGTTATCTACAAGGGATCACAGCTTCGTTGTACAGACAGAGAAAAGAGTGGGGGTGTGCTGTCTCTGCAGGCCCAGCACCTACACGCTCCTCTGGGGAACTGCTTCCCATTTCCTGTGCCCCTGGTGGGCCTGCCAGGATCAAGGGGGCCTCTCCCTCCTACTGTGGGCACAAGGAGGCTGAGCCAATCGGAGTGTCTCCCGGGGTTCTGACTCTTGGACAGAATGATACCTCCCAAGGCGGCAAGTGTTTGGAGCCCACGTATTCAGGGTGACACCCTGGGATCATGGTCCAGGCATTATTGTCCCGAGACCCCTGAGCCATCCTGGCGTCTGCCCTTCTCTCCCCTTAGGAAGGCTCACTGTTTTATTCTTCTCTGGGCTCTGAAAGCTACCCATTCAATAAAAGCTGTTCTCCTAATGACTTTTTTCTGCTTAAGTTAGCCAGAAGCGCTTACCGAGTTTGCAATCAAGGAGCCCCAGAGCCAGGCAGTTGGGCGCGGGGTAGGGGTGGGGGAGCAGGGACAGAACGGGCCTGTTTGCCTGTGGGCCAGCCGCTCAGCCACCACCGGTGCTAGCCCGGAGGCGGAGGCGGGATGCAGACACAACACACCGGTGGCAGGAGAGGAGGGGTGGAGGGAGGGCGGGCACTGTGGCCTGCGCTGGATGAAGACAGTTGAGAGTGCGCACTGGGCAGCTGGCCTGGTGTTTGGGAGGGAGATGAAAGGTCAGCGGGTGTGAACAGAGGAGATGGCAGGGGCCTCGGGCTGGAGCGGGGCAGGCGGTGGGGCGGGGCCGGAGGCGGGGCTACCGTTCGTGGCGCAGGAAGACGTTGTTGAGATTGTCATTGACGATGAGCAGCTCCTCGGTAAGCTGCTCATTGGCGATGCGGGGGATGAGCTCCAGGACCCGCTGCTGCATGGAGCGGCACGTGCGGTTGAGCTCCTGCCGGGGAAGGAAGGGAGACAACTATGGCCACTGGACTGGGAGCGAGGCCGTCCCTTCCAGATGCCCGGTCCTTGGCGCGCCATGGAGAAGCAGCGGTCTCCACACTGGACTTGAGGTTGCAGGGAACAGCTTTTGGGGTTCTACGAACGAGCACCGGCGTCTCATTTCTAAGTGTGGAGCACACTGGACACAACCAAATGGGAACTGCGCTGTGCGTTTACCTGGCTCTGTGCCGACCTCTGGATGGAGCTCCTGCCACCATCTCCGATTTGGGGAAAGGTTGAGCTGGCAAGGTGGCTGGTGAAACACCTGCCACATGTCATGGGGCAGTTAGGTTTTTTGTGACCAAAGCATAAAAAATGTACTGGATGATCCAACTATTATCCACAAACCCCGACTCCAAATTTCTGCCTCTCTAGTCTAATTTCTTTTTTTAATGCCTTTTATTTTGGAAGAATTTTAAATATACAGAAAAGTTCCCAAGGTAAGAGAGCACAGGGGTTGCTGTAAACCCTTCACCCAGCCTCTTACCTTAGTTTGGCACTGTCACAAGACCTTAACACGGGTACACTGCTATTGACTAAACTACGAGCTTCACTCAGGTTTCACTAGCTTTTCCACTAATGTCCTTTTCCACTCTGTTCCCGAGTCCCACACTGCATTTAGTCACCAGGTCACTGACTGATTTTTAATCAGTTAATGTTATGCATTTAAGCTTGTTTGGGAAAAAGAAAAAAAAATGAAGCTGCAGCATCACAGGCTTTTCATTTGTAGGACTGAGCACTTCCTTCCTCAGGGGCCTGCCACCAGGTGGACAGGGGTCCAGGTTAGAGTCTTGAGGTCCCAACAGACAGCTGTTGGGCACTATGGACTCAGCCACAAGCCAGACTTTTCTCCAGGCATCATGAAGACCACTGACTTTGGTTCTTTGCAGACCCTGTTGCCCCTCCCCGAGTTAGACCCTCTCCTGGGATTTCTTCTGCCCACTGAGCATGGGGCAGGGCAGCCCGGACTCCAGCATCCCATGGGCCTCCTCTCTCCTCCCCCCATGACTAAGCTCACTGTGGCTTTGTTCCCACTCCCTCTCAAGAGAGGAAAAGCAGCAACTGGAGCCAGGGCCCTGGGTTCATAACCCAGCTCTGCTGATGACCAGCTCTGTGACCTGGGCATGTCCCATGACATCTCTCTGCCTCAGCAGTTTGCTGACCTGGGACATGGAGACAGTAAGGGTGCCTACCTTAATGGGGGGGAAGGGGAGGATTGAGTGAGTGACCCTGTACTACGTGTCCACATCAGAACCTGGCACATGGGACATGCTCAGCATCTGTCAGTTGTCCCAGGGTCACCCCTGCCTGCCAGCCAGCCTCCTGAGGCCACAGAATCACTCACCCCCGCATGGCCCTGGCATGAGACACCTGAAATTAACTGCACTACAGTAATCCTGTCGCTTCCCAACTCACTCAGGCTTCTGTCATTTACTCTTCATGTTTGTGGGTTCACTCAACTCTGAGACTCCGACTTCACCCCTCCCCCTGGCTCCTGTAGTAAGGTAAGGACCACATAGCTCAGGTGGGCCCGGGGACAGAGAGATGAGAACGACCCTGCTCCGCCCACCAGAAATGCGAGGGTCCAGCAGGAAAGTCACCAAATGAGTTGATCACATCAAGCCCTCTGTCCCCTCACAGGTTCAGGTGGCTCCTGGGCCTCGGGGTCCCCAGGGATGACCTCCATGGGGAGGGTGCCTTTCCCCACATACAGCCCCTTCATGCCCAGCTGGGGGTGGAACCCTGGGGATATCACCTGACATACGGGAGCCCTGGCCCGTAGATCCCAGCTCACGCCTACCTGCTAGGCTTCCTCTTCTGATGGCTGGAAACCTCACCTTCCAGCCTTCATCAAGACACTGATTGGGAGCTATTTGGAACCAGGCACAGGAAGGAGTGTTTACATGCAAAGCCTTATTTAATTCTCATGTCAAATGTATACCATAAAAGGAATCTTACATATGAGGAAACTGAGACAAGAGGGGCTTTACTGTTTATACCATCAAGTGGTAGAAGCTGAGTTCCAATCTGATGGAGCCCAAAGTCCCTGGTTTTAACCTCTCCCACTGTGACCAAGGAGCTCAGAGTCGCCATGGAAACTGCCCTGGTGGTGGGAAGCGGGGAGGCTGAGCCAGGGGCAGTGGCCACTCACCTGTAGCAGCTCCAGGTCTGCTGGCTCCGTCTGGGTGGGCACCAGCTCTGTCAGCATCTCTGACATCACCCTCACGTTCCCGCTCACCATCTCCAGCTCACTGCGCAGCTTCCCGATCTGGAATACATGGTCGGTCTTGCTGAGTGAGGCCAGGGTCCAGAGCCGCTGCTCCTCCCACAGCCTGGCACCACTAGCCCAACCTGCTGGCACCCTCTCCAGGCTCCTGGACCATAGTCTTGTGCCAGGAGGCCTGTTGGGGGCTAATTCCCATCCTCACAGACCAGCTTACAGAGGTGCCACCAACCGTTACCATCTCCAAGCTGGGGTGCCTGGAGCAGGGAGAGGCCAGGAGGAAAGAAGCTGAGCACTCCAGCATCTCATGGATGCTGGCGCCTAACGAGGCCCTGAAGGGCAGTTCCCCTGAGGGGAGAGGAGGGAGGCCGTCCTCCTAGGAAGATGGGGTTCTGTCTTGCTCCGGCCTGCTCTGGTGTCCCAGATTCTACCAAGGGTAAGTCCCAGTGCCACCCTCCACCTGAGTATGCATGTGAGCAGATTCTCAACGACCACGGTCCCAGTCCTGGCTTGGGAAACAGCTGCACATCAAGTCGCAGAGTCTTAGCACCCAGGTGAGGTGATGGAAGTGCCCTGGTGTAGCATCTCACACTGTGGGCTCTGCGGGGTGTCTTGTGTCCTCATGGACAACGTGGACACCGTGAACGCCCAGAAAGGGACCCTTGTGGACGTTGCCAAACATGACCTGGCTGATGAACCCTTTGATCACGGGCTATCTCATGAGACTAAGATTTAGTGGCCTACATTTTGGGAAATGCTGGATGTATTCTAAATTGGGTGACCCAGTTGATTTCAAAATACAAGTGTTATCATATAAATTCACGGTGCCTGTGAAGGCAGTTGCCATTCTGATCACCTCTTAAGTGACAAGCACTTATCGTATGTTGCTAGTTAACCCTGACCACAGTCTCATGAGACAAGTATCACTACCCCCCACCCCTTACAGATGAAGAAGTGGGCCTGCAGACACAGTCTACTGCAGTCTGCCAGCACCTTCCAGACCTGTGAAATGTTTGGTACATTTGTCCTGTTTAATGAAGGCTCTTGGTAGAAGCGAGTGGAAAAACGACTGATCACAAACCCCGCGTGTCTGGGTCAGATGGGACCTAATTACAAGGAGTATGGGAGTTATATCAACGTGTCTCAAAAGACAGAAGGGCCCTCTGAAATTAAACTACTCAGACTACTCAGTCTTGTTTAGCAAGAACCTCTTCCACTGGACATAATCAGTCTTAATCTACACAGAGGCCAGACTTCAGGCAAACTGGTTAAAATTATAACCAGGTTAGATCAGTTTTGTCACCCTGCTTATTTAACTTATATGCAGAGTACATCATGAGAAACGCTGGGCTGGATGAAGCACAAGCTGGAATCAAGATTGCCAGGAGAAATACCAATAACCTCTGATATGCAGATGACACCACCCTTGTGGCAGAAAGCAAAGAAGAACTAAACAGCCTCTTGATGAAAGTGAAAGAGGAGAGTGAAAAAGTTGGCTTAAAGCTCAACATTCAGAAAACTAAGATCATGGCATCTGGTCCCCATCACTTCATGGCAAATAGATGGGGAAATAGTGCAAACAGTGGCTGACTTTATTTTGGGCTCCAAAATCACTGCAGATGGTGACTGCAGCCATGAAATTAAAAGACGCTTATTACTTGGAAGGAAAGTTATGACCAACCTAGACTTGCCAACAAAGGTCCATCTAGTCAAGGCTATGGTGTTTCCAGAAGTCATACGTGGATGTGAGAGTTGGACTATAAAGAAAGCTGAGCACTGAAGAATTGACGCTTTTAAACTGTGGTGTTGGAGAAGACTCTTGAGAGTCCCTTGGACAGCAAGGAGATCCAATTAGTCCATCCTAAAGGAAATCAGTCCTGAATATTCACTGGAAGGACTGATGCTGAAGCTGAAACTCCAATACTTTGGCAACCTGATGCAAGAGCTGACTCATTTGAAAAAAGACCCTGATGCTGGGAAAGATTGAAAGCAGGAGGAGAAGGGGAGGACAGAGGATGAGATGGTTGGATGGCATCACTGACTCAATGGACATGAGTTTAAGTAAGCTCCAGGAGTTGGTGATGGATAGGGAGGCCTGGTATGCTGCAGTCCATGGGGTTGCAAAGAGTTGGACACAACTGAGCGACTGAACTGAACTGAGATCAGTTTTGGATCACAGGGTGATTTTACAACATTTATGCACCTTTTATTATTGGGCCTATTATTTATTAGGAAAACTTTTCTAGTAATATTTGTAACTCTGGGGATTGACTTCATAACTTGCTGCTGCTGCTGTTGCTAACTCGCTTCAGTCATGTCTGACTCTGTGCGACTCCATGGACTGCAGCCTACCAGGCTTCTCCGTCCATGGGATTCTCCAGGCAAGAACACTGGAGTGGGTTGCCATTTCCTTCTCCATCATAACTTGCTAGAAGTACGGAATTAAATAGGTTTGAATGTGAAGTTGTTGGTAAGCTTATTTGTTTCTGAGGCTAAATAATACGCAGACATTTATAAACACCTCAGAAGTGATACCCGTGGTGCACAGGCCACGAACGACTCCCAGCCACAAGTAAACTGACCGAACACCCAGAGATGCTGGGCATGGCCGTGGATGTCCCTCGTTGGGCAGAAGCAATGGCGCTGGGCTCAGGGGCAGGAGGGACAAGTGGCATGGTCTGAAGAAGGAAGCCCTGCAAAGCTACTCGTGGGGCGCCAGAAAAGCCTGCCCAGGACTGGCCTCCAGGGTCTTACACTACATACAATCCCAATCCTCTTCTTAGGGCTTGATGGCAAGTATCATGGTGTGAGACAAAGCTTTAACATTTTTTCGGTGCAGATGTTTGAGAATCATTATTTTAGCGAAAACCTCTATCAAATGAAATCTTGTGTGAGCACCTGAGCAAACCCTAGCAGGGAGTGGAGCTGCTGTGGATGAGGGGCCGTCTGCTGAGTTGTTCCTCTTCCTGGTGTTGCCCAGAAGGCTCCACAGAGGAGACAGTGTGGAGAAGGGCCCGGGTGCAGGACAGAGCCTGCCTGGAGTCACAGACTTGAGCTTGAATCCTGGCCCTGTCTTCATTGGGCTGTGTGGCTCTGGGCAAGTTAACTGACCTCTCTGAGCCTCATCTCCCAAATAATGAGCCCCTATGGGGCTGCCTGAGGACTGGCTGGAGTACCTCCACACTGCCAGGGCCCCCTCCGTAACGTGCGGGGAGGTGCTGAGCCTACGGCTGTGACCCAGGTTTGATTACCTGCTCAGGGGTCGGCGTAATGGGTGTGTCGCTGGGGAGTAGGGCCGAGGTGTGCAGGGGTGTGGTCTGTTGGTTGGAGTCCCCTCGGTGGCTGGTGTCAGTGCCCACGGAATTCTGTCCTGACTGTGTCTCTGAGTTGAACACAGTCTAGAAGGCAACAGGCTGAATCAGCAAGGCTGGAAGGTCAGGGCCCCACAGGAAACAGCCGCAGAACCCCCTCTGGAGTGACCCCCGCCACCCCTGCCACTGCCCCTCACCCTCTGGGGCGTGTGGATGGGCGACAGCATGTCCAGGTCAGTCATGGGGAACTCCAGGCCCTTCCTCCGCAGGTCCTCGTAGACGGCCACCACACCTGTCAAGTCGGGCGAGCTGCGGAATGCGTCAGCCCAGGACTGAGAGGGGACAAGGGGACAGGGCTGATAATCGCTCCTCAGTGGCTCCTCTGCAAGCCTGCCTACCACCCCAGGGAGCAGAAATTCCCTCCTGGACTCGCTGGTCCTTTGGCAGCATCACCCGGGCAGCCAGGCCTCTGCCAACTAGGCTCCCTCATTTAGAAGTCCCGTCCTCAGATGAGCAAGATGCTCCCAACGAGAGAAACCGAAGTAGACAAACAAAAAGCAGCACTGATGGGGGCGCCTTCTTCCCCGCCTGCCCCGGGCTGCCTGCACGCACCTGGATGAGGGTGAGCACCTTGTCGTGCACGATGGTGGGTGGGTTGTTTTTGGGCAGGATGGTCCTCACCAGCACACCCTCCACAAAGTCCTGGCTGGCCACCAGCACGTGGAAGCGGTGCCCACAGTTCTTGACGCAGGTTTCCAAGACCTGGATGCCGTGTGGTGCCCGTGAGCACCTGGCAGGGAGGGGGGGCACCCAGGACCCCACCCTCACCCCCGACCCACGTCCCATCATGCAGACCCCGCAGAGGGTGCGGCTCTCTCCAGTGAGACCCAGACATGGAGGAGCAGGGACGACGCTGGATTCAGGGTCTGGGTAGCTTGGGGTGAGCCTGTGGTGGGCAGAGGGCTGAGTACTGGCTGGAGATCCCTGGCTGAGTGGCCTTGGTGCCCACAGAATCCTGTCCTGAGGCCTTCTCTGAGCTGAGCACAATCTAGAGGGAGGTGGCTCTTCAGGTGGAAAGCAGAGAACTTTCACTGAAATGGTGACCCTGTGGCCTAGGAAAAAGGTGTTCAACTTTCTTCCCCACTCCTGTCCCCACTTCCTGGCAGGAGCTGCCTTTGACTTTCAGTTTAGTGGATTAATCCAAATGTAAGTACTGCCTGGGGGAGGCAGAGACAGAGTCCTTCCAACCCCACTCCCCAGCCAAACCCACCCTGACTGCCAGCTCATGTCTGTCCTGCCCTGCTGTGGGCAAGGACTGGCCTTGGCCTCTGACATTTGCATTACATTCATTTTTTCAGGGCCAATTAGTCCAAGTGTCAATTGGAACTCAACTTGGGTACTGCCCGCCAGAGGCCTGTGCGCACTGAGTCTCTGTGTCACCAGGCAGGTCCTCTGCCCAGGTGTCCCACGACAGGCCCTGGAGGGCTGTGGGCCTCCGTGTGTCTGTTCCCCACACCAGTAGGCTGGAGAGAACTTTTCCAAATAGCCTCTCTTGTCACTCCATGTTGGCCACCTGTGTAGACAGGCCAGTGCTTTGCTCACAGCCCCGTAGCTTGTTTGGTAAAGAATCTGCCTGCAGTGCAGGAAACCTGGGTTCAATTCCTGGGTTGGGAGGATCCCCTGGAGAAGGAAATGGCAACCCACTCCAGTATTCTTGCCTGGAGAATCCCACGGACAGAGGAGCCTGGCAGGCTACAGTGCATGGGGTTGCAAAAGTTGGGCACGACTTAGTGACTGAACTGCTACCACCTGGAAGAGGAGCCCCAGGGTGGCTGGGAGTCCCGCCAGGCCCCTGGTGGACTGTGATCCTCATGGATGGAGGGACGGGGCACTCACCGTGAGAGCTAACATCACCTCGTGGAAGTTCTTGTTTCCCACGATTCTCTTCTTCACGGCTCGGAAGGCATCTTTGGGACTGGGCAGAAGGACAAAAGAAAGGATGGGCGGAGGATCAGAACCTCTTTATCCAGCAGGGAGGCTGCGTGCCTGAGATCAGGAGGTGCTGGGAGACGGGAACGGCTCTTATCCACCCAGGGGGAGGCGGGTGGGTGGGTGTGGAAGCCAGGGAAGCCTCCTCCTTCTCCAAGGCCCGCAGCTGAGTGTGAAGGGTGGGATGGTGTCAGCTGGAAGGAGCAGGGAAAGTGGTTCAGGTAGTAGAGGCAGGAGTCTGGAGCAGGCCCAGGTGCGGAGGAAATGAGAGGAGGCCACGCGTGTGGTGGCAGGTGAGGGAGGGGCTGGCGAGGCCTGTGGTCATGGTGGGGAGGGGAGCGCGGCAGCTGCTCTCCCTGCTCCACCTGTAACCCCATGGCTGTCTGCACGCCTCACCCCGTGTCCTTGTCCCTCAGCCCTGTGCACGGGAGATCCACACTGCTTGGACTGCTCCGGCCTAAAAGCCTCTGTGGCCCACAACTTGCACACCTACTGAGTAAAAGCCCAGCTGAAATCCTGCTGATTCATGACCCTTTCCCAGTCCTCATCTCCTGGCTGCATTTGCCCCCCGGGGCTGCCCGGCTAGAGAGGACACCCCCTAGAGGCCGGGGGCGGCATTCTCCTCTGACACTTTGCCTTCCCAGAGCCCAGTGCACTGCAGGAGCTCAAGCAATACTTCTAGGCTGGGGAGAGTGGGGAGGGGGCTGTCCTGCTGTTGGCTGGACGTGTCGGGCTGTCAGTGCCAAATCCATCAAAGGCAATATAGGAGTCGGGAACCCTGACGGGGGCTCCGTGCAGGAGTGAAGGAGGCAGCCAAGGCTTCCTGGGAACAGACCTGCGTGGAGGGCGGTGGGGACAGAGGTGACACAAGGGGTGAAGGACCGAATGGCCCTAGCCGGGGAGGGACCCTGCCCCTGGGGTGTGAGGGCAGTCTTCAACCCAACGCCCTGGGGCAGCTCCTCAGCCGCCCTCGGGGCTCCAACCTGGGAGAAGCTGGTTTCTGTTCCTGGCTTGGCCGCTCACCTGTGGCCACGTCAGCACTCTGAAGGGATGAGTCTCCACTTCTTACCAAGTGACCAGAGAAGGCGCGCAGCACCGGGAACCAGCAGTTCTGGCCTGTGTCCTGTGGCTATGGGTCTACGAGTCTAGTTCTAGTCTATGGGCCTGCAGGTCTAGTTCTCTGCCAGGGCACAAAGTGGATGACAAGAAGGCTGCAACCCAAGGTGGCAGCAGACAAGAGACAAAGGCTTAGATGACAAGCTCAGTGAGGTCAAGGGTCATGTCTGCCCCGCTCACTGCTGGATCCTCTGGGCCTTGCGCAGAGCCTGGAACTCAGGAGGTACTCGCATCAACAGCACCTGAATGAGTATGACCCCAGTTCCGCCGATGTCTACAGCTAGATGGGGACTTGCTTCTCTAAGGACACGGCAGTGACCTCCAGCCTCGACATTCACGACCGGGCTCCGTGAGGTTTTCTGCCTCAGTGCTCTCGGGGACCCCACCACCTGCCCACCTCCTCACCCCCCGCCACACTCAGGAGTCCAGATGCAGGAAGGCATGTCCCCACCCAGCACCCTGGCGAGCACACGGCTGGGGAACTGGAAGGCTCTGGCAGCCACTGAGCGCTCCTGACTGGCCCTGACTGTGTGCCGCAGACGCCTACAGCCTCCTTAGCTCTGAGGTTGGTGCTGCCTGTCTGCTCCCTCCACAGGGTGAGGGAGCCCTTGCAGGGCAACTGGACCACTGCAGGGAGATATGGGGGGAGCGCTGAGAGCCTGCTCCAACTGCTGAGCCTCATTTTCCAGACAGAGGCCTCCTCTGGTAGTTCCTCCGGCTGGCGGTGGTCATCACACCCCTTCCATCTCATCCCTGGTTTTTCATGAGAAGGACAGTGACCCTGTACCCTTCTCTGCTCCCCTCAGGGCATTGGACAGAAAAGAGCTTTGTCTCTGAGGACAAAGACCTGGGGAGGTACAGTGATTTGCCCAAGGTCAGATGCTGGTGAGCAATGCTAGTCAGAGGCCAGGAACTGGGACCACGGTGCCTCTGCCACACCACGTGCTTCAGTGGGATGCCCTGACCCTGAGCAGGAGGCTGTGCCCTGTGCTCCAGAAACACTAACTCTGCCCAGTCTCTCTCGGTTCCGCTGCATGTTCACTGGCCTCCCTGTGATCCCAACCCTCCGTGCTGCTTTCAGATCTTAAGGAAATGAAAGTCTGTCCCTGCTCACGGGGGAAGCTAGGTATCCTTGATGCACAGTCCGTCCCACGGCATGCAGAGGGGGCTCGGGGCCACCTCCGGATTCTAGGAGCCTCCGGCTGGCTTTGTCCTGTGAAGATGCCACACAGGTGATGTCCCTGGAAGAGCCAGCAGGCTGTGCTGTGGCCGCTGGGTGGGAAGCATCCAGGGGCCAGCTGACTGGCTGCACACGTGGCATCTCTGGGCCTCTCACCCACCTGATGAGATGGTCAGACTAGATCACGGTTCTGAAATGTTTCAGATGAACTGCTGTGGCCGCCTCGCCCGCTTCCCTCTCCCCCTGCGGTCCTCACCCTTCCTCAGTCTCGTTGATGATGTCACAGATCTCCATGTTGAGCGCCCAGTCCTCGCTCTGCAGGGAGCCATCCGTGGCTTTCTCTGAGGACAAGAAATCACAGGTCACAGAGGTGTGCGGGGGTCCCGGATGGACAAACTCAGAGAGCGGGAGTGGGGAGGACAGCGCCTCTGGGCACTGAGGTGGGCCAGCACCATGTATATGGTATCACCTTCACTGTCCCATTTCGTCTCTTAATTCCTATAGTAGCCATGTGAGGCCAGGAGGGAAGCCCCGGCTGAGTCTACCACGTGGGCAGCGGATGGATTCAGAGGCCTGGCCTCAGTGTGCTTGTTTCTGACATGACAATATTGAGAACAGGGTTTGGTTTTATACTTGCAAATAAGTGTTCTTTCTTGACTTTTTAATTATCTTTGGACTTGGAAACACTTCTGAGGTTCAAAGTGTACAAAGTTCCAAAAACACATCGAATGGAGAGTCAATCTACCTGCCTTCCCGGCCCCTAGCTCCCTTTTCCTCAGTTTCCTCTCAATTCTCCCAGTGATGTTCTTTACCTGCACAGCCAAGGACACGGGGTTTTAAATCCTGACTCTGTTACCACAAGGCCTGGCCACGGCCTTCCCCTTTGTGTCAGCTCATCTACAGAGAGGTGGACTCTGAGGTGCCCTGCAGAACCACCCAGGGGAAGCTGGTAATGCAAACCAGCATTGACAGGATATTTGGTGCCAAACGGGTGCTTCTAAGTGGTGGCAGGTCTTTTTCTTATTAAAATTGAGGCAAAGGTCACACAAAGTAAAGTTCACCATTTCAGTGGCATTTAGCATATTCACAAAGGTGTCCAACCACTCTGTCTGGATCTTAGGGTGAGGTCTCCATGTAGCCGGCTACGAGACTCTCCAGGCCTGGAGAGGCCGTGTTTAGAGGTCCTTTGCTGTAAAATCTGCTCAGTGTGCTCCAGCGTGAGAGGTGGTGGGTGGACAACGAACGCAGGAAGAGAAAATCCTAGGACGTTCAAAAACATTCTTTAAGAGCGAAGTGCCAACCTGCGTTCACACTGCCTGTTTTCTCTGACCTCTGCACCTTCTAGGTTCCATCCACATACAGACCTAGCTTTAAAAAAGCTCCAGCGGACTGCATATACCCTGCTTGTCTCAGGCAAGAGTCTGCCCTGCGCGTTATCCCTGCATTTCTGTCAAGCACGCACCTGAGTGTTTACCACTGGCTGGATCACTGGCTGGGACACTAGTCAAGATCCCCTGTCATGGCTGAGTTCTCAGCTTGAGAGCCCAGCTCCAGGCTAGGAGTGCTCCTGTCTGTAGCCTCGGTGCACCCCCAGGCACTGTACAGCGGGGTATCTCCCAGGAGCCCCCGTGGACCAGGCACCCAGAGCTTATTACACACGATGGTGCAGGGGAGGTTCCCGCACCACCCTGCTCATGGGGTGACATGCCAGGCCTGCTCTGGGCACCGGGGGTGCAGTGTGGACAGATGGATATGGTCCCTGCCTTGTGGCGCTCAAAGAGGCCGAGCTCTCAGGACAGATGAGTAGGCTCTGTGAGACTGGTCATGGCTCTCCTCCAGCCAGCAGGCAGTCCTATCCTGTGGGGCAGAGCCTGGGCTGGGCTGGCATAGTCAGATCCCTAGAACAGTGGCTTCCATGCTCTACGTTTGGAAACTAGCCTGACTTCAGCTCCACCCTGGGCCCCCTTGGGTCCTGCAGGCTATATGGAGGCCTGGGTAGCTCAGGACACGGGCCAGGCAGCCAGGCATCCAGGTATGGACCTGGCAGCAGGCAGGTTGCTTGGCTCCTGGCTTAGGGCTGCGAGAGGGGTTGACAAAGGGCTCCCTTTAAAAGGGTGGAAGAGGGACTTACTCATCCCACAAGTATGTCCTGGGTGTGGCTTCTCTGGGCCACACTCCCTACCCCTGGGACTACACGCCTACTGAACCACATATGAAGAACCAAAAGAGCTGACAAGTGACCCCCGGGCAAGGGAGGGCTGGGTCTTACTTTTGAGGGTCTGGGGGGCAGTGGCTGATCAACCATGCAGAATAGCACCTCCTTCCGAAGCCACGTCTCAGTAACCCCGTCCCACGGCGGGAAGGGCTCATCAACCCAAGTCCTGACTGCCTCTAATGATCCACTGAGTTCTGCCAGTTCCAGCCCTGGACGCTCTCTCCATCCCAGCCCCTCCCTTCCCCGCCCTGCTCTCTGCCAGCCAGGGCACCTCCCCGCCTTGCTCCCCTCACTCATTCTCCATGCTAACCCAGAGTGAACTTTCTGGAACCTGAAAGTGATTGTGTCCGTCCATTCCCAAATCCTTCAAAGGTCCCTTAGTCCCCGGCTGGACCTACAAGGCTCTTCCACAGTGGTGATGTTTTCACTTCCCAAGTTATATTGCTAGGTAACACTCAGCTGTTTACATCAAGAAGGTGACTGGGGCCCTGGCAGCTATAAGGTGCCACTACTGCCCTTGTCTAACTAATGGGGAAGCTGAGGCATGGAGAGGTCACACGGTGGTGAGGGAGGGTGGCTATGGCTGCCTCTGCCCTTATCTCCCATCGGGCATTAGGCACTCTGCTTTTCCAGAAGGATGCGCCCAGAGCACTCAGCCCATCTGCCCCCTCCTTCCGGACCCTGGCTCCACCAGCAGCCCTTGGTGGTTCCTTCATTGGTTCCTCCCTATGACCTCCCCAGGGACTGCTGAAAACCACGGCACCTCCCTCCTTCTGGGGGAGAGAGCGGCAAGGTCTTAGAAGGGATTATGATCATTTAGAAAGGCAAGCGGCTGTTGAGGGGGCAGATGAGGCATTTATGAGCGAGAGAAAGCCATCCTGAGGAACCAGGGTGGGTGCAGTGGGACCCCTGGAACGCGAGTCTGACACCAACCTGAGCACAGGGCCAAGCTCTTTAGTCCTGAGTGCCAGCTGTGGGCGGAGCCATTCGGAGGATGGAGCTTTTTGTAGGGGGTTTAGGGTAAAGGGGGCTCTGCAGTCAGTCTGAGCAGGTAGGAGGTAAGGAAGAGGCAGAAGGGAGACAAGAAACATCTGAGCAATTCCAGCAGAAGGGAGGTGCGCCCAGACCCCTCCCTTCAGGGCTGGGACAGTTCTAGGACTTCCTCAATAAAGATGTCCAGAGACTTCCCTGGTGGAGTGGTCCTGTGGTTAAGACTCTGTGCTGCCAATGCAGGGGGCGTGGGTTCTATTCTGGTCAGGGAACTAAGATCCCATAAGCTGAGCAGCTTGACCAGAAGATTAAAAAAAAAGAAAAGAAAAAAAGGTGCAAAACGGTCCAAGGGGTAGGCATGCTCTATTAAGGGCAGAAATTTAAACCCACAGGAATCTGGGGATGTGTGTTTTATTTTTGGTTTTAACCGCAGAAGCAACTCAGCTGGTTATTTTAAGAAGGCGGAATAAAAACACTGACAATGGTTACTAGTTCCAAAAGAATGACAGCTGACTTCTCGAGCTCTCTGCTGTTGGTTGTGACCTTTGGAGGCCCTGGGGCAATCCTACCCTTGTCCCCCAGCTCTGGAGGAAGCCGGGCCCTGTGAGTCACCTGCTGTCGTCCGGGCGGGCAGGTGGAGGTTGGGGATTTTGGGGCGTTTGTCTGTCTGCTCAGCAGTCTGTCCTCTCCATGTGGGGCTGGTGCCGGCACAGCCAGAGTGGTGGCATGGCTTTGGAGTGGGACAAGCCTGGCCTCACCTCTGAACTCGGAGACTATGGGCAAGGCTCTGAGCCTCAGAGTCTTGGTTTCCTCATCTGTGAAGCTGCAAGAAGACGGCCGCCCCTACAGGTGATGGGACTTTTCAGCCTGACAATGTGCAGTGCGTCAGCTGAAGAGCAGTGGCAGGTTGCTGCTGAGTCCCACGACCATGACCCGGGATGAGAGCAGCAGACAGTGGCCACCGCAGTCTCCAGTTGCAGGCCCCTGGAGCCAGCCTGCTCGACCCAGGGGCACCCTGAGTTTCTGGAGAGCCCACCCTCTCAGCCATGGGGGAAGCCCTGCTTCATAGGAGGCCATTTCTGTGGAGCTCAGGGGACCTGTGGGTCACCGTTGTGGGTGCCCGTCCCCCTGACTGCCTCCTGCCAGGTCAGCCCGAGGGCAGCAGCCTAGAGCTGCCTCCCCACCACCCTGCACGTTCCGTCACCAGGTCCCCAGGGGCCCGGCTGCTCAACGTGTCTCTGAGGTGCCCACCTCTGTCATCACGGTCGCAGCTCTGGTTCCGGGCCTGTCTCCCACCTAGCCCTGTACCATCACCTTCACACTCTCCTCTCCCAGCATAAATCCAACCAGTGCTCTTCTCTGTATAAATATTGTCTATGATACCCCACTGCCCGAGGATCAAAAACCAGATCTCTTTAGGGGCTGAGAGGGACATCTGAGGCTGAGCCCGGCCACAATCCGCTGTGGTCTCCTCCGTCCCTCAGCTGCCCTTGTTCTTTCATGCATCAGGGCTTCTGCTTGGGGCGCCTGGCTCCCCTCCAGGCAGGCACCAGGTCACAGGTGACGGTCAGACCTCAGCCCTCACCACCAACACTTGTCGGCTTCTCAGCACAACCAAGCCCCGGGCCCTGCACTTCTCGTCAGCCCCACTGCGCTCACCACAGCCCCTAAGGCAGAGGGCGGAGACACTGAGGAGCAGAGAAGCCAGTGGCTTGCCATGGTCATACAGTGTGCGTGTTGCAGAGCAGAGGTTCGAACCCCAAGAGTTTCTTAGCTACTAGGCTGCGTGCCTCTCAAACATACTGAACACGTGTCATCCAGGCCCCGGAAGACACTGGTGAGCAGAGCTGGCCAGGTCCTGCCTTCAGGAAGTCTGCAGCCTGGTGGGCAGCCACCATGGCATCACAGAAGGGAAAAACCCCTGGATAGAAAAGAGCAGGTGCTGAGACAAGCACAGGGGTGTGCGATTCAGATGTGCCAATGGGAGGACCTGTAAGGCCCTACCCCAGTGTTAGCTCCGCAGCGTACCTCCAGCCAGGTGAACCGTGCCAGGCTCATCCTGCCCCTCCGCACTGACGCTGTGGACAACAGCAACCAGATGACCGGCCTTCCCTGCCCGTCAGCCTGGGACCCTCCTCTCCTGTCACCACCCTACAGCCCATATCACGTGCGGGGACAGCTCACACCCACACCCGGAAGTGGAGAGTGGGGATGCAGAGCCGGTCTAGGGGGGTCTGGACCTGTGAGCTCCCCCTCTGTTCCGCTCCCACCTGCCTCAGCTGGATGCCGAGCTCTGGAGACATCTCTGTCTCTCCGGGCCCACCATCTGGTGGGACAGAGAGTAGAGGTTCAGCCAATGTTTGTGGAAGGACCAGCCGAGGCTCCAGGGCACCTCGCTGCAGAGCACCCGTCCCCACTCTGTCCCGGGGAAGACTCCTCATGCTTCACTGACCTAAGCTCCCTTGTCCACTCTTGAGCCCCTCTGCTGCTAGGATGTGGCTTACAAATAACGACCTGTCAGAACTCGGTAGATTTTTCTTTCTAGATTCAATGAAACATGGTTTGCAAACAGTAATGAAGTGTCTTAAAGGGCGAGGCCGACAGCTCAAGTCCCACCTTGACCGTGACCACGCCTGGGGCAGGGCTCACCGACCTGGGATAGAAGGTGAGGTAGCTGACCATGATCAAGCAAGCAGTGACATGAGGCGCCAGCTCGACCCAGAGCTCCCACGGGCTCTCTTTCCAGATCCTCCTCCTATGACCAGATCCCCTGTGAGGGTGCCCACAGGCCACCTGATCTTCAGGAACTGTCACCTTTCCAGTGTTCAAGGCCACCTACTCATATCGCTCAAAGGAGCCATGGTGAACCCTTGAGATTTCCCTTCTAGTCTTCACTGTTTTCAGGATTTAAAAAACACATCAGCATAATTTTTTTAAAGATGTGTAATGGTACTGTGACTATGGCTCATTTGTTTCTAACTACAATTCCTGTTCCATACCCTTAAAAGACACAGAAATATTTATGAATGAAATGATATGCTGTTTGGAATTCACTGTACCCACCCCTCCCTCTGATCCCTGCCCCTCTCCCCACCCACGTCTGCCTCCATCGCTGGCCCAGCGCCCCTTTGCCCCTTCTGCCCACCTCTCCACTGCCTCCCAGGTGCCCTCTTCCTGCCCTTCTCTTCTCCCTCCCACGACACACTCTGAGCGGCTCCTGTTCGTCCAGTCCTGCACCAGGTGCCAGAGGGGCAAAGATGAACAGAATCCCTGCCCTTGGGGAGGCCCAACAGCAGTCAGTGAAAACAGCTGGAGAGATGTGTTTAGAGGAAAAGGACAAGTGATGTGACTGAAGTCAGTCCAGGGCACCGGGGAGCCGCGGGGAGGGGTCAGCACCTACGGGAAGAACCGGGAAGGTTCCAGTGAGGAGGTACCTTCTGGGCTGAGCACAGGGCATGAGCTGCTGGGCTGGAGGAGATAAGGAGGGACATTCCTGGGAGAGGAAGAGCATGAGAGTCTTGCAAAGACTCCAAGATGAAACCTCAGGGGTGAAGAGGAGAAAAGGAGCGACAAGCAGCTTGAGGGTCAGTCTGAAGGGCCCGAAGGAGGGAGACAAGGCTGTTCTGAGACCAGGAAAGATCCAGGAGCCGGAGGTGGGCTGAGGGTCCTGGAGGGAGCAAGGCAGCCAGAGGAGAAGGGCAGTGATGCCAACGGCCTGGAAGACCAGTCCTCGGAGCAGGACAGAAGGAATCAGGCATGGACACCCCTAGCCTGCCCCCTAGCAACTCCTCCCTCGTCCCCACCCAAAACAACAACCCCGCTACCCACTGGCAGTGCCCAGTCCAGGAGTGGGCAAGCCACCCAGTCCTGATCCCTGGGGAGCATGGGGTGTCTGCGGGGCTGCACTGGGGAGGGGAGAGCTTTGTCTCGCTCATTCCTTCCTTCGCTTCTGGGAGCCAGCACAGGAGCATGGTGCCTGGAGCTCAGGCTGAGGGGGGACACACTCAGGAGACAAAGCTGGCACGTCCAGGACCAAGAGTCTGGGTGTTGAAAGACATCTCTGAGCTGTCAGACCAACCCTGAAACCTCCCACCTTCCGACTTTTTGCCAGGTAAGCCCAGCATGTGGGGCCGGCTTGGCTGTGTTGGCTGGGTATCTGTCTGTCACTTGCAGCCAGGGTACTCCAAAGCTTGGTGGCGGGATGTGGTGTGGAGCCTGGTCTTCTCCCCGCTTCCTCCTCCCACTGCCCGGGCCTTGTGCCTGGGCCCTGCTTCCTATGGGGCCTGCCTGGACCCCCAGAGGGCCTTGCCCTCTGTGCTAGGCCAACAGGACTCTGCGCAGACAAAACTACAAGCTCTGCTTAGTGTCACGGTAACTTTGCAGTATTTACTGCTTTGTTCCTCCGTCTCTTCCATTAAGCTGTGAGCTCCAGGGTGGAGATTGTGAGTCATGGAATTCTCTACATCAGACCGGATGACCAGGCCTGTGAAAAACCTGCAGGACGTGTTTGATGAATGACTGAATGAAGGATGAGGCCATATTCACAGGACAATAAGCCCTTAGAGCACTTTAATTTAAATAAACTACTCCCACCCTTTGGCCCTCGTAGACCCTTTAGTAGCGGCTGTGTAGAAATCCTAATCTTCCTTCCACTTGGCAGTCCTATGAACTTTTAATTTTTTTTTTTTTTAACTTTTTTGCCCATGCCACGTGGCATGTAGGATCTTAGTTCTCTGCCCCCGGCATTGGAAGTGTGGAGTCTTAACCACTGGACTGCCAGGAAGTCCGAGTCCTATGAATATTTTTAAAAACTACCTTGCGTGTGTGCTCAGTCACTTCAGTCGTGTCAGACTCTTTGTGACCCCATGGACTGTAGCCCGCCAGACTCCTCTGTCCATGGGATTCTCCAGGCAAGGATACTGGAGTGGGTTGCCATGCCTCCTCCAGGGGATCTTCCTGACCCAGAGATTGAACCTGTGTCTCTTATGTCTCCTGCCTTGACAGGTAGGTTCTTTACCACTAGTGCCACCTGGGAAGCCCTAAAAAGTACCATGTCCCTCTTTAATCTGACCTCCGCGCTACATCCTCAGTTCCTGTGACCACCCCACTCTGGATGTGACCTCCAGAGCCTTCACCATTCCCATCATCCCCTTGGGACACTGGCCAGCTGTGCTGTCCTCCTGGAAACGCAGCGTGGGAACTCACGTACCTGTCCACATGGGAAGTGGTATCCGTGTTAACTCACCCCGGGACTACATGAGATGTTTACTCACTCCACTGTATGGACCTGACCCCCACAGAGTCTGTTGCTGTGAAAGACACTCTCCACTGCTGTACTCTGTTTAGGTGTTCTAATCTCCCTTGCAGTCAGAAGAGGCCCTGTGACCCAGTGCTGGCCTCTGACGTTAGTGGAACTTTCTGGCGGCTCCCAGCGAAGGTTTTCCTGCCCTGATAACAGAGGCAGTGCTGGCAGGTGCTAACCGTGCTTTGTCACGTGCAGTCCAGCAGGAGGAGGAAACCTACGCGCTAAAGGCTGGGGGTGCGTGGGTGCAGAAATGCAGAAAGAAGAATACGAACAAACTCAAACTACACGCATTCTGGACCCACACATTTCCACTGTAAAGGAAACCTGCCGGGTCCCTGTCAATTCTAAGGGGAAGCAATCAGGTGGCAAAGTTAGGAGAGTGGGATCTGGACACAGACAAACCCCAGTTCAAGTCCTGACGGGAGCACTCGCTGACTGTGTGACCTGAGTGAATTCCTTAACCTCTCTGTGCCGAGTTCCCCTCCTGCAGAATAGAGGAAAGGATAACTAAAGCACCAACCCTCAGGGTTATGTGAGGAGGAAATGAGAGAAGACACTTCATGTGCTCCACATCCCACCCAGCACAACAGCCAGCCCCCAAACAAATGTTACCAACTAGAAATATCAATCCCCAAATCATTGCTTGAAAATTTCAAGCATCCCCCAAAAATAGCTTTTTAAATCACATACATGCAGAAGCCATTCTTTTTTTCCCCCAGCCAGCAAACTGTCCTGAAGCCCACTTTCCAGTGAACAGCTCTTTCCAGACTCAGCATGGAAAGTTCCATCATTCTCCTGAGTTGCTGAGCCATCCTTCCCCAAAACCCTGGCTGCCTCTCCCCTGCCATTTTGTAACCACACGCCACAAGAAGAACTCGAAAATACCTCACCGAAGGCATAACTTTGGCAACCCACAATTTTAAAGTTGATACAGCTAACTATAGTACCTAACTGAAGAAAATTCCAGTTTGCTGAAAGAAGGCTTTTGAAAAACTATCCAGGTAAGAAGGAGCAAAACTGTGAAAACAGAGGTTTGAAGGGACTGGCCAAGGCATATATGACATTCTTTTTTTCTTCCCCCAACTCATGAATGCAAAAGATGTATGTATGACGTATGTAGGCATGTACATTATTATTTATGTACCTATCTATCCATAGAGAGATTTAAGGGATTTCTTGTGCTATTGTGGAGGCTTCAGTATCAGTTCAGTCGCTTAGTCGTGTCTGACTCTTTGCGACCCCATGAACCACAGCACACCAGGCCTCCCTGTCCATCACCAACTCCCAGAGTCCACCCAAACCCATGTCCATTGAGTCGGTGATGCCATCCAACCATCTCATCCTCTGTCATCCCCTTCTCCTCCTGCCCTCAATCTTTCCCAGCATCAGTGTCTTTTCAAATGAGTCAACTCTTCGCATCAGGTGACCAAAGTACTGGAGTTTCAGCTTCAACATCAGTCCTATCAATGAACACCCAGGACTGATCGGATCTCCTTGCAGTCCAAGGGACCCTCAAGAGTCTTCTCCAACACCACAGTTTAAAAGTATCAATTTTTTGGCGCTCAGCTTTCTTTATAGTCCAACTCTCACATCCATACATGACTACTGGAAACACCATAGCCTTGACTAGACGGACCTTTGTTGACAAAGTAATGTCTCTGCTTCACCCATTCCAATCCATCTTAGTTCGCTGATTCCTAGAATGTCGATGTTCATTCTTGTCATCTCCTGTTTGACCACTTCCAATTTGGACTCATGGACCTAACATTCCAGGTTCCTATGCAATTTTGCTCTTTACAGCATGGAACCTTTCAAAATCTGCAGGACAGACAAGCAGGAGACAGATGCAGTTCAAGTACAGAGGTCATCTGCTGGCAGCATCCCATCTTCTGGGGAGGCCAGTCTTTCTTCTATGCAACTGGTCAGATGAGGCCCATTCACATTATAGAGGGTAATCTGCTCTTCTCAAAGATGGACTTAAATGTTAATTTCATCTAAAAAAATACTTTCACAGAAACATCTAGATTAATGTTTGGCTAAATATCTGTGTGGGCTTTCCTGGTGGCTCAGCCAGTGCAGGAGATGCAGGTTTGATCCCTGGGTTGGGAAGATGCCCTGGAAGAGGGCATGGCAACCCACTCCAGTATTCTTGCTTGCAGAATCACCTGAACAGAGGAGCCTAGTGGGCTATACAGTCCATGGGGTTGCAAAAGAGTTGACACAACTTAGTGACTAAACAACAACAACAAATATCTGGGTACCGTGACCTGGCCAAAATTGACACATGAAGGGAACCAACCCAGGGTTTATCCTGCATCAGTGTATTCAAGCTCCAGGTGAACAGAGGACATCTCTGCCTGTCCTTCGTTCTCCTGGTCTCAATCTCTGTAACCTGGCTGGCTCCTCCCTCCCGATTCCCTCCTTCCCTTTCCTGCTTTCCCCACAGGTGTAAAGCCCAATTCCTCCCATGGGTCCTGCATAGCTGCTTGGCTCTTCATGGCACTCTGGGGTCTCTACCAGTTCTCAAGTCTTCCATGTCCATGGAAGCACAATCCCCTTGGAGGTTCTGTCACTTGCCTGGGGACATGGCTGGGGAGGGGAGGAGCTGGTACTTGAACCCAAATCTTCTGATGCAGGGTCTATGTTCTGAGCCTATTCAGACTGCTTACATCTGAGTGGCTGAAATGTGCCATCTGGGATCACGAGCAAACCTGGGATCAGGTGGGATCATGAGCAAACATAAAGACATTTTTAGAGTTGCCTATTTAATGTCGAGCAGCTTGTCAAAGTCATGACTTCAGGATGTAATTACACAGGATAAGGCCAACTTTAAAAAGGTAAGTGAACAAAAGGAAGACACTATGAAAATACAACTAAAGGTGGGACACAAGGGCAGAAGTCTGGAGAGAGCCAGCTTCGGCAGAGACTTCCGTGATAAGGAGGTAAAGAGTTAACTTGTCCTGAATCCTCAGAGTGATGGCCCCAGGCTAATTAGAAGACTGAGGGTTTTCGTTTTTTTCTGAAACCAGAAGGGCGGAAATGTGGGACTTGACTCTTATTTCTTTGAGCTCAGGGAGGAAACAAAACCTATTCACCAGTTCCATCTGTACAGTCAGGCAAAGGCTTTAATTCCCAAGTGAAAACCGGCTCCACCCCACAGCCTGAAACCTGACCTGTCTGTGACTGTGGCTGCCACCCAGCCTGCGACTGCTCATTCCCAGTAACACCAAGACCAGATAGAGGCTGTGCTGGGACCAGGGCCCTAGGTGGGTACCCTGGCTCCCCGGTGACCTTAGATTCTGCCCCATCAATGATAATAACACCTGGGGAAAATCACAACAGCTGACAATTATGAACAATTACTGTCTGGTGGGCAATGGGGTGCTTCACAACGTGACCATATGAGAACCTCCCTACATGGCTGAACCTCCCAATCCTGACTGATCCCTGCTATTATTATCCTCATTTTTAAGACAGGAAATTGGAGAACAGAGAGGTTAAGTAACTTGCTTCAGGTAACAAAGCAGACGATGGATAAACCAGGATTTGGACCACCTGGTCTGACTCAGGAACACACCCCGTGTGGCCATCTGACTCAAAGCCCTTTCTAGATATTAGTCCCTGTTATCCTTAAGAGACAAATTTTGGGTTCTAACCTGGTGCCAGCACTTACAGATCAAGGAATCGGAGCTTCAAGCTGCAAGGGCTCCACATAGCAAAGAGTGGGAAGTGGTAGAGATTCTGAATCGGGGGATCCAGAATTGGAGCGTTCTCAAGCATCTCTAACAGGGATATCTTGGGACCCCATTTTGAAGCACAATGCCCCCCATCATTCTGCCTCTGGCCAAGAGGTCAGCAAACTATAAACTCATGTGCCAAAAGGAGTCTGCTTTTGCATGGCCCACAAGCTTAGTCTCTACAGTTTCAAATGGTTGAAAAAGAAATTCCAAAGATCATTTCATAACATGAAAATTACATGAAATTCCCATTTCAGTGTCCACAAAAGAAGTCTGAACACAGCCATGTCCCTTCACTGACACTGTCTGTCTGCTTTTGTCCTCTGAGGGCAGAGGCCAATAGATTGCAGCAGAAGCCATACGGCCCACAAAATTGAAAATATTTACTCTCTGGCCCTTTACAGAAAAAGTTTGCAAATCCTGGTCTAGTCTACCCTGCCAGCCACGCAACATCCTGCTTACAGCCTCCCTCCCCTCCTCACCTCCAGTGATGGGGAGCTCACTACCAAACTGCGCCCAGTCCCGCTGTGAACCGTGCTGGCACTGAGCTCCTCGGAGTGATGGAATCGGTTCCATCACTCCTCCCCAGTACCCAGCCATTTCTTTCTTCTCTCTAATATCAACCTTCCCCTGTCCTCACCGTCCCCTCAGTTGTTCAGTCCTCTGTGAATGAGGGAGAGTGATGGCCCCTAACAGAAAGTGGTGAGAAGGAATGAGACACAGTCAGGAGCGAACGTGAGCCGGACCCAGGTCTCCTGCCACCTAGCCTGGCATTCCCTTGACAACACGCCTGAATGTCCGGTTTGGTTTCCACTCATTGCTCCCCAAAGGGCAGCCCTGAGGGCCTGTGGGGCTCTCTTCCTGCTAATGCCTGTTGTCTCCCACCTATGATGCCTTCTGGTAGCCCCCTAGCTTGGCCTTTGTGGGGCTAAGAGCGGCTCTCCCTGACCTTTCACCTCTCCTGTCCACCCCAGGGCTCAGTCTTAGGCTCTGAGCTTTCCTCCTGCCCCATGACTAGGGGGTAGTCCCCAGGCACTGCCTGTGTCTAGAGTCTCTGCTGTTTGCAGCTGGCTCTCCTGGGTCAGCTGCACCTCCAAAGTGCTGGGGTGAGCTGACAGCTGGAGGTGGAAAATTGGGTTTTTAAAACAAGGCCAGCCAGGGCTGTCCTCAGAAAATACCTCAGATGGGTTTTTAAATCCTTGGAAGAAAAGGGTTGAGTCAACACCAGCTAGTACTCACTATCTGGGGTTCTTTCAGCCAGAGGCTGCTGCCCACTGGAAGCTTTCCTGATAGATAAAGCATCACCCACCATTTCAGTAAACAAAAGCACTTGTGGCCATCAAGCCGTTGGTTACAGCGGCACCCTCCCTTCACCAAAGTGCACCTGAGCAGAGTTCAGGATGGAGAAAAAGAATATACTGGGCCTAGATAGTGAAGATGCACACCAAAGGAATGACTTCAAAACGCCCAGACTCTTGCCTCTTCCCACACAGAGAAAAGCACTAAAATCATTCATTTGTGGTGTCTGCTTTTTGTGATTAGCAGTCATCTTTTGCTGTCTGACTGTGTGTCCCCCCACCCCCCTCCACCTGCCTTCCCCCAGCAAAAACTCCTATATCTCCTGGCTCCTCCCTGACCTCTTTGGAACGGTGCCTCAGAGCTATCTGAGAGACTGCCTCCCGGGCTGTAGTTCTCAGTGTGGGCTCCAGACAAAACAAAATGCTCAACTTTTAGGTTGTGCATATTCTTTACTTCACAGTGGATTCTTTAGTGACCTGGAGGAGGAAATGGCGCCCCTCTCCCGTATTTTTGCCTGGAAATCTCATGGACACAGGAATCTGGTGGGCTACAGTCCACGAGGTTACAAAGAGTTGGACATGACTGACTTGACTGAGCACGAGTGACCTGGAAACATTCAGGGCCCAGTAAGCGCCACAAGCAGAAAAGCTGGTCTATGGGTCAAACAATAACTGTGGCTGCTGGAGGGCTGGGTTGCTCCAAATTCCAAACAGGTATTGACCAGCCAGGGGCAGGGTGGTGAGGGTGCAAGAGAGGACCTCAGTTCTGCAGGCAGAGAGACCTGGGTCTGGGTCCTGACTCTAGGAAGCTGGGAAACCTTGGGAAGTGACACCTTCCTTCAGATTTACTTTTGATGATTGGAAAAAATAGCAAAACCCTGTAGGCTTGAAACCGACTCCCCCTAAAACTGAGTTCCTCTGTCAAGTTCATATTAATTTCTTTATTCAAAACTTTATTCCCTTTCTTGTCCCACACCTGTTGCCCCCAAGACTGAAGAGTATCAAAGAAAAGGGGGCTTTGAAAACCACTGGTATCCTGCAGGGCCCTTCTGGGTACGAAAGCTTTTCAGTGTCCCCCGTTTCTTGTTTTTGCGGAAAAGGCGTCTGTCTCCTAAATCTTCCCTGAATTCCAAAGGGCAGATTCAGTTACTCATTAGGGGAGGGAGGGAACCCAGAAACAAAGGAAAAGCAGTCAAGAAACAAGAGTGCAGCAATAAAAAAGAGTCCTAGTTCCTTCTCAAGGGATTTACCTGACAATCTGATACACATCTCTGAGTTCTACTATAGGAGCTGGGGCCCCACCCAGGTGGATGATGGTGACTTCAGGTCTGCACAAGCAGGGAGACCCCAGACTAGATGGAACCAGAAGGCTGATGCCTAAGATTCCTGGAGCCCCACCTTGTTACCTCCCACAACCAATCAGGAGAAATTTACAAACCCTGGAGTTCCACCCTCCTCCTAATTTTGCCTTTAGAAACTCCTCCCTGAAAACCAGTGGGATTTTGGGTCTTGTGAGCATGCATACCCCAATCTCCTTCCTGGGCCCTTGCAATAAACTTTTCTCTGCTCCAAACTCCCGCTGTGGTCTGTTTGGCCACACTGCACACCCAGCACACAAACCTGGGTTTGACAACAGGACTGCGATGCGAGTATGGCACCTGGTGTTTGCTCACAAACTGTTACTTTCCTTTTTTCCTTTCTTCCCTCCAGTCATGTGTCAGCATGATGCTAAGTACCCAGGGTCTGGATCAGTCAGATTCAGCATCTGCTCTCACAAAGCCTAGTCCAGCAGGGGAAACACACGCACAATTACTAACAGAATGCCACAGCGCTTTATTAGTGTGACGGTGAAAATAATAAAAATGATGACGATGTTTCCTGCAAACTGATAATGTGCCAGGCCCTCTCCAGAGAGCATCTCACTTCACTCTCACAACCACTCTGAGAAATGGATGCTGCCATAACCACCATTCCACCCAGGAAGCAGAGCCCAAAGGCAGACAGGGAGTGAGCCTGAGGAACTAGGGTGATGGGAGGGCACAACAACAATGGCTGGATCTGAAGGGGTCAGCGAAGGCCTCATGGAGTAGGTGATGATGCCTGGAGCTTTGAAGGAGGCACTGGCAGCAGGCATTCCAGGCAGAGGGAGCAGCAAGCAGAAAGGGGTGTGGATGGGTGACTGCAAACTTTCTGAGTCGAGAGACACTGCGCTCTGATTTACACCATCAGGACCTACTGTGCTCAGCGCTGCCAACTGGACAGGGCTCTATGCTCAACTGGGGGATGAAGTTGGCAGGCTCGAGAAGAGATTATTTCAATCCTGCAGTTTATAGAAATGCAAGCAGCTCATACTAGGTCATTAGTAATTACAGCTGATCAGGGCTGTTGCTCCCCCACCCCGGGAGTGGAGGTGGGGGGAAGAAAAGAAAAGGAATACTGAGGGTATTAACTCAAATAGCAGACATTATTCATTTAATCGTACTTTTAGAGCCTCTTCAGCTTTGGTTCAGATTTCAGGGACTCAGAGGGGTCCCTGAAATCTCAGCTTTCTGACCACGTCACTGGGGTCTTGGGTGAGTCCTATTTTCCACCTTCCCTCTCTTGGCCTCAGTCTCCAGTGTAGAATGAAGGGGATGGGCTAGAATGGAGGTTTTGAATCTGGTGGCCACCTCAGATCTACAGTCATAAACTCTGGGGGGGTGGGGCCCAGCCTTTGATGCTTTAACAAGTCTTCCAGGGGATTCTGATGATAGCCCTGGATTAGAAGAGCCCCAGGATAAGGACTGTTCCTGCAGTAAAACATGGTCTGTGCTCTAAGGGACTAAGAGATTAGTAGCATGCTCTTCGGATTGAATATTTCTTGCCCAAGACAGGTAACCCTTCAGGGTAAGAAGAGAAGCTTTTTTCTTTGACTACCTCAAGCCTGGAGTCCCAACGAGCTTTTCTAGAAAGCCTCAGGCATATTTGGCTGACTGTGAACCAGAATTTTTTTCTTTTTTGGGGGGTGGGTGGGTAGGAAGTCTCAAACTTGACATGTGATAAAAGCAGAGGTTTCTGCAGTTGGAGAAATATAGACAAGAGATGAGCTGCCTTCTCTTCAGCTTCCAAACAATGACTCATCAGTGTGTGTGTGTGTTTGTGTAGCAGGTGGGTGAGGGTCCTGAGAGAGCAGCTGCCCCTCTCAGGTCCAGGAGCTTCCTGGTGTGTAAAGTCTCTACTGACAGCATCCTCTCAAAACATTTGATTACAACACCTCAAAAGAGCCACAAACAGCCGCAGGGGGCGATTTCAACACAGAGCTGGGTTAACAGACTTAAGTGAGGTTTGACTTCTAAGACAGCAAGAATGAAAAGAATGTCTTGTCTAAAAGATCCAGTTTTCCCAGTCTGGACTTAAGGCTAAAAATCATCAAAAAGATAGAGAGACGCTTTCACAGTACTTCCCTCGGTTTATTCAGGCGACGAAGCACACCCAGACTGTTCTGGTGAAGTGTCCGGGCCATGGCCTGTGGGTCCTCTCTGAGATGGTGGGCAGGAATGAGTGTCTGTGAGACCAACTGTCCAGCCATTCTCAGGATTTTGGAACCCTCACTTGGTGGTGTCTCAGTAACAATAATAAATATTACCACCTTCTTTTAGAGAGCATCTGCCACGTGGAAGGCACTAAATCCTTCACACTTATGAACGAGTTTAACCTAAACAACAACCCCAAGGAGGCAGGGATCATTATTATACCCTCATCACTGGGGGAGGGATCCTCTCTAGACAGCCAACGCCGCACCATTAGTAAGTCTCGGGTCAACAGGTGCCAAGAGAATCAGGAGACCTGGGCTCTGAGTGAGCCTGTGTCTCGCCCAGAGGGCTTGGCCCTCCCAGCTGCTGAGAAATGAGGGAGGCCGAATCAGGTGGTTTCGAAGATGCCTTCCAGCTCCGAGTCTGCGACTCCACGCGGTCCATTCGGTGCCGGCCGATGAGGCGGCTACGGCCGGCAGTTCTGAGGCGTTGGCCTGGCCTTCTCGTGGGGTGGGCTCCCCAGCGTCCAGCCCCGGCTTGGCGGAGGAAGGGCTCCCAGCCGCCTGCCCGCAATATGCCCGCCCGGCCGCCAAGCCCCAGCCTCCTGGTCCTTGAGAATGGACTTCCAGCCCTTCTCAGGTATCAGTGTTCGCAGCTCCAGACGAGCCAGGAAGGAAATGGCAAGAGCCCAGGTGGTGTAACCCGTGCAGGGGAGGCGACGACAGAAACCATCGAGGGACCCAAGGACTGCAAAAACCACGCAGTCCCTTTAACCCCCCAAACTTTCTGCCTGGATTCGCGACCCCAGCAGCTGCACATTGGCTGAGCCGCGGCCACGCGGGCCCGCCTTCTCTCTTTATTTATTGGCTGCCGTGGGCATCCATCACAACCCGAGGCCTCCTAGTGGACAGCGGCTTTTGTCAATCAAAGCAGGCGGGAGGCAGGGCGGGGCCGGGTCTGGGAGAGACACGCCAGCCTCACTCCCCTCCCTGCCTCCCTCCGGTGTGTGACTCGGGACCTGGAGGTACCCTGGGAGGCCGGGGTCGAACGCGGAGTGGTGCGTTGGGGCTGCGCGGGGCCCCGGGGACTCACCGATGCGCTGTCCCACCGGAGAGCTGAACGGGTTCCCCAGGAGAAAGTCCATCGCCACTGCTGCCGCTGCCACCAAGCCGGGGAATCAGCTGACAGCAACCGCCAACACCGCGGACCCGTCACGTGACGCGCTGGACCGTCCTCGAGGAGGCGCGGCTGGGGCGGGGCAGAGGCAGTCTGGAGCCGAGCCGCAGGCCCCGCCTCGGACGTGGAGTGTCGGCTCCCTGAGGCGGAGGGTGATGACCTCACTGCGGTTAACTTGGCGTCGGTGGACATCACGCAGTACGTAGGGCGACTGCGGACCAGGGGGCGTGGGTTTCGCTAAGCCACGCCCTCCATGCGTGCTTAAGGACTTAGGGGCGTGGTCTTTGAGCTCTTCACGTCTGGAAAACCCAATCTCAGACCCGGGAAATGACTTGGGTAAGGTTACCCAGCAAGCCGAGACCAAAGCTCTAGCTCTTAGTCTAAGCTCCCGGGACCTCAGTATGACTACACACCCGGTGCTGGGGTTGACAGCCTCTCTGGCCTGTTGCCTCCCTACCCAGAGAGGACGCTTCCTGTTTGAGGCTGAGGTCTCCTGGCTGCAAAATGCGTCATGTTTGCAGCCCAGATTCCCTTACCTCAAATAGAAGGCAAGAGCCAAGGATTTTCGAGACCTTGACACTGAGAGACAACTCAATGAATTGCAGCTAGTGATGGGCTAGAGCTCAGGGTGGCAGAAAGCATACAAATGTTGTGGGTGGTCCTAGGACACATCTCTGCCATTCATTTACGGTGTGATTCAAACAGCAGGCTTCCATTTTCTCTGAATTCTGGAATTAGATCAAGGACTTCTAAACTTTATTTTTTTAGGTCACAGGATCCTTTGAGAAATTGTACAAAGCATTCGAGCGTTTCTGAAGAAAAAAGGCAAGATAGAATTGTACCTCAGAGGGGTTCTGGGGTCCCTGAGGTACATCAGTGGACCCCAAGCTAAGAATCTCAAAGGCTTTCTCCAGCTTTGTAATTCATATATCTTCTTCCATGTTCCCGTGTGCCATGTTTCAGCTGTGTCACTTACTCATTAGATATCTTATCTATTGGTTATATTTTTTTGCTTCTAATGACATGCACTCCAAAAGATACAATAACCACTGCTTTGGTAGTCTGAGCTACTGCGAGGTGATTTAGTATTTATCGAACATATTTGTGAATTTTTAATTTGAAAGGCTAGTAATTTTCAAATTTAGGATGATAGAAAACCTGAATTACAACTTTATCGCTTCTGTATGTTAACTGAACAGTCAATAGGGTCTGACATCTTTATTGTACCATATAAAAGCTTTATTGAAATCATGTACTCCTGTGCTTTGAAGTGTTTTAATAATGCTCATGAAACATGTTAATACATAACCAGTCCCCCAGTAGTCTAGATGCTCCTTGAGGCTGGGATGCTATGTCTGTTTCTCTCACTGTTGTCCAGCACGATGACTAATGCTTGAAAATTTAAATTAGCAATGGCATTTAGCCTATAAAGGGGGGATGTGCACTTATGATGATTTTCATGTCAGGTAGGTACCTTCCATGTTTTTTTTCATTTAAGCATATTGCTTGTTAGTATGGCAAGTATTTAGCATGATTTTCCTTTGGATTCTTCCATTAACCTTTAATATCACTATGTTGGATGACTGGAAGTTCTTGCCTTCTTGCATCACTCTGGTTTGAAGTGATTATAGGCAGATCTTGGCTTTACTACAGAGAATAGAACAGCCATAAGTTTCGTCCTTCATAGTAAGAAAGCAGAAACAACCCACATACCCCCAAACAGGGAGTGAAATTATATTAACTCCATGCAGACAGAAAGTTGTACAGCTATTAAATTAGAAATGGAAGTGTGTAGATTTTGTCGATACAATAAATAGTAATGTAAATGGAAAACATTAAGTGCAGTACAAACTATGTCTTCAAACTATTTCCTAACAGAACAAACTCATTTAGTAAATAGTCTGTTTTAATTTTTCCTTTTAAGCATTTTAGCAATATCAATATCAAATGCCTTACTATGGATAAAAATGTTGAAATCCCTCAAGACTGACAATGCATAAATGTAATATAATTGATTATAACCTTTAAGTACATTTAAACAAAAAAATTAAGATACTCTGCTTCCAAAATTTAAAGACCACAGTATGACAAGAAAAGTGAGATCCCTATAGTAAAGTCCAGCTAGGACAAAAGAACATTTGGACAATGAATAGTTCTGATAGTTTTCCTGCAATCACATTTGCTCAGGACTGCAGATAATGGAGAAGGATTCCGATGAATTACATACACAATTTAAATTCGAAGGTGGCTTGGGGTAGAAGAGCAGAGAAGGCAATGGCACCCCACTCCAGTACTCTTGCTTGGAAAATCCCATGGACGGAGGAGCCTGTTAGGCTGCAATCCATGGAGTCGCTAAGAGTCGGACATGACTGAGCGACTTCACTTTCACTTTTCACTTTCATGCATTGGAGAAGGAAATAGCAGCCCACTCCAGTGTTCTTGCCTGGAGAATCCCAGGGACGGGGGAGCCTGGTGGGCTGCCGTCTATGGGGTTGCACAGAGTCAGACATGACTGAAGTGACTTAGCATAGGATAGCATGGGGTAGAAGAGAACCTCGGCTTTGGGGTTTGCTGTTCCAGTGTGCTTATTCTGGCTTTGCCATTTACTTAGCTGTTTAAACTCAGGGAAAGTGCTTTCCTGTACCTGTCTCCTTATTTGTAAAAGGGGATAATATTTATAAATCTTTGGGGGAGGATTAAGTGCAATAAAATATGCAAAGCACTCTTCAGCAATATGGTGATCTCTTTCTTGCTGCCTCTCTGTAAGAAGTGAGCCTTACAGCCAATCATAATATTTTATTATTTATGACTATTAACACCTTATGTTTGTGTTGAAAATTTTACCTTGAAAGTTCTAATCTCATATATTAGATGTTCACAGTATTACTAAACATACATGTCAGGCTGGCTGGCTGCAAGGCTTGGAAACAGGGAAGTGACATTAACACTTTTATAGACAGGACTGCAGATACCTATAAAATTAAGTGATTTATCCAATCCAGTGTAACTCAGCAAATCAGGACAGTACTGAAACACATGATTTAGCACACAATTTGAATGCAACTCTTATACAAGACTGATAGATATTTGACTTAGGCCAACAATGTAATGTGCATACAATTTCATTTGCCAGTGAATATAGCTACACTTACAGAGCCACTGGCTTTGCAATTAGCAAAAGAGAAGATGAAAGTCCTCAATGTAAAAGTTAATAGAAACAGAGCAAGATGTTTGTTAGGAAGATAGCTTTGATCAGAAACTTGACCTCTATTCCAGATGGGCTTTTTTTTTTTTTTAATGTGAAAGACAGGTTTAAAATTTCATAGGCACTTTGGTTGCCACAGGAAAAAGATAGCTGACACTGGACTACAAATATTAAAAATGTGATTTTTAATAATATAAGTACAAAATTTTATTTCTTTATACAACTGTAATGGGATTTGGATCAAACTGCTAGAATTTATTTAAAAAACAAAATAAAACAATGATATAAAAACTGCAAGAAGGTCTGAATCCAAAGTTTTTCCTCTAATAGTACCAAATACCACAAGGAACAGATTATTATACAAATGTTTACAAATTTTAAATACAAATACAATAGGGTTGGACTTTAAAGGAAAACAAACAAACAAAAAGCAGGCGCTCGTCAAGACGTCGTTAATGTGTACAAATGACGATGGTGGGACTGGCTTCTTTCTGTACTCATCCATGTCTCCGAGGCCCCTTCCCTGATACCCTGTGTCCAACAGGAGATGACCTGGGTAGAGAGGAGGTGTGCGACAAGCGCTGACACACGAAATCAAACCAGGACTTCTGCTCTTCGTAGTTTTGGTTCCCAGACATTCCTGTTCCCTTCTGTTTCCCCAGTTCAATCTCAAAACTGCTCTGAGGTGAGAAAGGCATTCGGCAGCCAGAATACCTTTAAGGAACACAGTCCTGTGACCGTATGGATGGGAAGGAAAAAGGATGGAAGGAGTTACACAGGATGCAGGCTGGGGGCACTATCCTCAGAGATCGACTCTGATGCCTCTGCTCCATCCAGGCCAAGGGAAGCAAGCAGTCACCTCAGAGCTTGGTTTTGATGTGGACTCTTGCACCAAATTTAAAAACAACCCTGAAGGGCTCAACTGTTTTCTTTGGAACTGGAAGCAAAATCTGGTTCTTTGGAAATGAGGGCAGCTGGGAATGGTAACATTCCTTTTTATTTCACTTTCTTGACATTATTTAATTGTAAAGAACTAGAATCCCAACATAATGATTCCGTCTTGAGGCACGATACCCTAAAGAGTGGGTGATCTGGAGTTTGCAGAGGAGGCCAGAGGAAGGAGGGGAGGAAGAAATGACAAATCTAGTCTCTTCCACATGCTGTTGCTGGTGGAGGCTCTTGTTTTTTAAATTATATATACAGAAATTTACAGGATAAATTAAAATCTAAGGGAGTTTAAAGAGTTAAATACACATAATTAAAACACATTCATACTCGCACATAAATAAACCTACATGAGAACACAGTACTTTTTTTTTTTTTTTTTTGCAATTCGCTTATGTGTGGAATGCGAAACGCCATGTATCTGGCCAGCAGGGGAGCCAAAGAGAAGATCCCAGGAATTAGGCTGGGCAAAGTTCACCTTCTACATCCGCCCAACAACCAAGCGGGAGAACTGTGAGCTGAGCTGATGCTGCCCATGGAAGATACCAGCTCTTAGTGCTGCTGACCAAATGCTCTGGGTCAGTTCACAGTACAGACTGTGCAACTGGTGACACTGATGACTTTACCCACTCCAGGGCTCACAAAACTCCTTGGCCCAGACAGAGGCTGCCAATGGTACCAATGATTACAATAAGTTTTGAGACATGGACACCGATAGAGCAGGAATTGGAATGAACCCTCTACTAAGTTTACTTAGGCCATCACAATAACTTTCAGATGGGAACGATGTTATCGCCTCCCACCTAGGTCACTTCAAGTTGAAAAGCTTTGTATTTTCAGTTAACTGATGTCTTCCCATAATCTTTCCCATTACATTTCAGACTGTAAGACAGGTAAGGCAAATGGTCAGTGATGGGTCTGGAGGTACAACTGAGTTTGGAAAAAAATCACATTTTAGCCAACCTTACCATGACGCACTAGGCATCCAAAACTAGCCCCCAGCCCCCAAGTTACACTGATTTTTAAGGCAGATTTATCCACCACAGGAGAAGAAAGAATTCCAAGCCCATATTCATGCCAAGGTTTCGTCTTGGCTAAACCTTTGCCATTTCATAAAATTATTAAAAGCAAAGTACTTACAGTCCTATGTATATATTTTACATTTTACATATATATATATATATATGTGCATATATATAAAAATTTAAAACCTACACCCAGAGGCCAGTGAAGGGATCTGGAACAGTCACATACACACAAGCCAGCAACAGGGCAGGAAAAGGTTTCTGTCCCAAGAGTCTTTGCTGTCACAGTCCAGGCATGATGTAAGCAATGTTGTCTAGTGTGTTTGACTGCAAAACAAGGGGAAAAGTTTCAGTCGAAGAGTACTTTACCTTAGTTCCCTGAGACATATTTCTTTGTTTAGGGGAGAGAGATCAGAAAAGGAGTCTGGAGTTAGAGAAAACGGGGGAGAAGATGGTATTCTGTTGTCTGTTTGCTGGGAGCTTTTCTGCTGACATCTCCCATTAATCCTAGTAAAGCAGTGGCAGCAGACTCGCACTCTCTTCATCTCTGGAAGAGCAAATAGGAAACACAGGCAGTGCAGTGCCTTAGGGGCTACGCTGCTTCTCTCCAAAGGAGAGAAATCTTAGGAAATGGCGTGTCTGCGATTTCACTGAGGGTCCAGCACACATTCAGCAGTCAGTGTCACGTTCCGCGGGCTGACAGCAGTGCGGTATCCAGGGAGCTTTAAGAGGTTGTGCCTGACAGGGCTCCCAAGGGTCTGGCCCCTCCTAAATCCCAGGAAACAAGGAAACTTACCAAGACCTGTTTGGGACAGCCGTTCAACTCAGGTAGTTGTGTGGTCAGACACGCCAAGGGGCCAAGCGCACAGATTATGGAGTCCAGAAGCACGGACAGACTGCCGGACACAGCCACCATGCCCTGAAAGGAAGAGCGTGAGAGGAGGAGGTTGCGGCCTGCATCACACTCGTGAGGCTCCCTCCAGGCCCTGGGTACTTCCTCGCATGGCTCTCTGAGTCTGGGGCAGTTCCAGGAAACTTGCGGCAGAAATGGAAGCTTTCTGCTTTGGTAACTCAATACATTCCAGGTTTCCTGTCTATATTTCTAAACCGTTGTATCCTCTGTGAGACCTTGGGTTGGTCCCTTAGGAAGAGTGGGGGCTGGGAGGGGGGACAACCCTACACTTAAAAATATTTAAAAAGGCCCCACCTATTGTGGAGAACTGCTGGCAAGATTTGTAGGGGTCATGAATGCAAAAGTTATTTTTCTCATGAACTCCACAAATATAGCTCAAATGTGATAACCATGAGAATTCTACATACTAATGATTAATATAAGCACACACACACACAAATTCTCCACATATGTAGCTTTTTGACAGGTGAGGATACCACTTTTCTGTTCTTTTTAAAATTTAACCTCTTCTAGAATTCATATCATTTGTTATCTCTGTGATTCAAAGAGATAAGAAATAAGATTGCTTGCTGCAAATACTGCTGCCGAGCTCTTGTGTAATCTGGTTCAACTAGGAGTACTGTGAGGATATGGGACCTAGAAGGCAGTGTAGCAGAGTCCATCAGAGAAGGAGCTCTGGGCTTCAGACAGCTGGGTTCAGAACCTGGCTATCCCACTCACTGAAAGGGGCAAGTTGCTGTCTATGCTGTGCCTGTAATAGACAGTACTAACAGCATCTGCAGCAAGGAGGGGATTAAGTGAGATAACAGATGTAAAGTACTTGGGGGTGGTTCTTGCTACCTGGTAACTGCTCAGAAAGTATCCATACTGCTTACTAGTATTACCAACATCTTCATCTCCAAAACTGCATTTCAGGCTTCCTGCTAGATCTTCCATTTTGGGTATTTTTCAATCTCAACACACTGTAAAGAGAAATAACCTACCATTCCTCCTAGCATTCCTTCCTCTGCTAAAGTCATCATCACTCACACACCTGCCCAGTCTCAAGGCCATGCCACCACTGACTTTTCTTTCCCTTCATTCTCCTCGTCTAATGTATCCCCCTACTTCCAAGTCAGAAAATAAAGCAAAGGGTTATACGAATGGGCCCTGAGGTCATGCCACCAAACTCAAGGCTCCATTTCAGCACTTAGGGGCTAAATTTCAGACAGAGTTCCTTAATCTGAAAGTCTATTCTTCCTTCTGTAAAATAAGGGAACACAAATTCTGTTTTACAAAACATGCAATGTGAATTAAACGAGAGACTCCATGTATAGCACTCACAAAGCTGCCTGAGTGAGAGTTCAATGAAAGATAGCAATTAATAGTATTACTCCATACTTTTACAGTTAATTATAGGTAATATTTTTTGTCTGACTCTCCCAATAAGCATCCTGAGGGCAGAAACCAAGTCCTATTCTTTTTTATATCCTCCCAGTAACTACTGGGGTTCTGTATAGTGTAATATCCCCCAATAAATATTTGAATTAAATTCAAATCTTTGTCATGTCTAGACTATTGTTATAACTTTTCCCTAATTCTGGTGTCTTCACTCTCAATCTAAAGTAGAAGATATTCTCAAAGAAAATCAGATGAGAGCTGTGATCATTCCTTCTACTCAAAACATCCCCAAAGCTGAGCTGTCATTTCCTTCCGCAACTTGTGCTGGGCCCTTCATAGTTCAGCCTTCCCCCACCTTGGGCGCTGGATGTTCTAGTTTTTCATCATTTAAGCAATAAAACCCTTTGAAAATAAAACCTCAAGTGGAACCCTAATACATAAAACAGTTAAAAGATCTGGTGAAGGTAGGAATGGGGGTTGAGAGCCCCACTGGGTCTCTTCTGACCTATCTTGGCAGAAGACGCCAGGGCTGAGAAGCACATGTGCACTGTGGTCTTGGTTTAGGATGCTATCTCCATGATTCAAGTCCTGCCTGTCCTTCTGGGTCCTGATGGAACCCCACCTCCCTTTCAGAGCCTCTCCTGACCCCCTCACTCTGCTCTCGACTACTGCTCTAACTGCTTCAGGTGGCAGAGCTGTAGAATGACAGCAGGCTGCACAGTGGGGCAAGCTGAGCCTGTTCACAGTGAGTTGTGCAGACTTATGATAACGGTCACAATTTTATTAGGCTTCAGGTATTCAATTTTAAACGAGCAACTATATATAAATCAATGCTCCTTAAAGTGTAGTAGTTTACTAATTTCAGGTGGCATACAGGTGAACATTAATCGGTTGATAATGCACATCCATTTTTCCAATGTACATTAGAAAAAAGACTAGAATACCACACTTGTGATATCCAGGATATCACTGTGAAAGCATGGATAAATGTATTTAAATAAAAATACAAAGTAGATAACAGTATAAGTGGTCTGAGGAAATTGCAAACTTGTGAAGATATATGCAAATGATTAAAGTCTGGGGAGAAGTGGATTAGAAGGGGAATTACTGCTTACTGCTGACACACTGTTGTTGTTTAGTCACTAAATTGTGTCCAATTCTTTGCAACCTCATGGACTGTAGCCTGCCAACCTCCTTTGTCCATGCAATTTCCCAGGCAAGAATACCGGAGTGGGTGGCCACTCCTTTCTCCAGGGGATCTTCCTGACCCAGGGACTGAACCCTCGTCTCCAACAATGGCAGGTAGCTTCTTTACCGTTGAGTCACCAGGGAAGTCCACTGCAGATACATGTGGGGTCTCTCTTGGGGATAGTGAAAATGATCTGGTATTAGACAGTAGTAATGGAGCCAGAAATCTGTGCATATACTAAGCCACTGAATTCTACATTTTAAAAGGGTAAACTTTATGGTTGTTGCTGTGTTAGTCACTCAGTTATGTTCAACTCTTTGCGACCCCATGGACTGTAGCTTGCCAGGCTCCTCTGTCCATGGAATTCTCCAGGCAAGAATACTGGAGTGGGTTGCCATTCCCTTCTCCAGGGATCTTCCCAACCCAGGGATTGAACCTGGGTCTCCTGCACTGAAGGCAGATTTTTCATAGTCTGAGCCATGACAGTTATATCTCAATAGGACTGTTTCTTATGTTTTTAAAAAAAGTGGAATAGAGGGTCTGCAACGTTCTTTTCCCTTTTCCAGTCAATATGGACATGTAACCCTCCCATGGCAACTGCTCACAGAAGCTAGCTTGTTTTATTTGCTCATTTTGTATCTATTTTATCTTTCCAGTTACACTGCAAGTTTCTTGATGATATGAAATCATCAGGAAGCTATTAGGAATTCTCCTCTCCCAGTTTTTGGAATTATGCCTAAGTATTCAACAAGTATTTGCTAAACTAAAAGGAAATGGCAGGGAAAATCTGTAACATGGGAGGTGAATTTTATTGCTGTTTAGTCGCTCAGTCGTGTCCAACTCTTTGCAACCCCAAGGACTGCAGGATGCCAGGCTTCCCTGTCCTTTATCATCTCCCGGAGTTTGCTGAAACTCACGTCCATTGAGTTGGTGATGCCATCCAACCATCTCTTCCTCTGTCATCCCCTTCTCCTGCCTTCAATCTTTCCCAGCATCGGGGTCTTTTCCAGTGAGTCGGGCTCTTCGCATCCGGTGGTCAAAGAACTGGAGCTTCGGCTTCAGCATCAGTCCTTCCAACGACTATTCAGGATTGATTTCCGTTAGGATTCACTGGTTTGATCTCCTTGCAGTCCAAGGGACTCTCAAGAGTCTTCTCTAGCACCACAGTTTGAGGGCATCAATTTTTCAGTGCTCAGCCTTTTTTATTGTCCAGCTCTCACAACCATAAATGACTACTGGAAAAACCATAGTACTGACTATACAGACCTCTGTTGGCAAAGTAATGTCTCTGCTTTTTAATACACTGTCTAGGTTTGACATTGCTTTTCTTCCAAGGAGCAAGTAACATTTAATTTCATGGCTACAGTCACTGTAACTTTTTAGGAAACATAAGAATATCTAAATACGAAAAATAAGTAAGGATTCCAGAATATTTTCTTCTAGAAATATCTATATCCATTCAAATATCCTAGCCTACCAGGAAGTGTCTGTTTGTGACACTTACTAAATTTTGAGAAATTAGCCAAAGAACTTAGACAAAGCTTCATTTCTCATGGCCTCTGGCGTTTTATTTGTTGAATAATAATTCAACTTTCACATAAAAGCCAAGTGGGTAGTTTTATATTTTTACGCTGACTTCTCAGCTTAAAAATGGCTTTAGGAACGGAGACTGATTTCTTTGCTGCAATGTCCTACTAGGACCCAGCAGAAACCTGAAATCCTACACCACTGAGTGAGCCAGGGGGCAGTATGGTTAGAAGTGGAATATGCTAACAGAAATGGGACATGACAGTTTTGCAGGTTAAGTGATTTTGAAACTGAAGCTTAAAAGGACAAAGATCTCCTTAGGGTATACAACACTGTATAATTCAAGTGCAGAGTAATGAAGAGCTTGGACACCTCAATCTCCCCGTTTGCTACCTATTTTCAAAGCTGTAGAGGAACTCTGACTCCCCTGGATAATCTAACCTGTCTATTCAAATCCTTGCTGGAAATGCACAGAAAAATCCAGACTCTCTTGGAAGTAAAAATGATGAAAGTTTCCATGGGATTTGGACTCATTTTTCAAAAATAAAAGTGAGTTGTAGGGTTATATGTCAATTATTTCTCTATAAAGAGGGGAGGGAGAGGAAGTGTCAGGGTAATTTTCTTTTGTGTCATTGTTTCAATAGAAAAGTATCAGTGTAAGCTTTGAGAGCCAGCTTCCAAATCTTTCAGTTCAGTTCAGTCGCTCAGTCGTGTCCGACTCTTTGTGACACCATGAATCGCAGCACTCCAGGCCTCCCTGTCCATCACCAACTCCGAGTTCACTCAGACTCACGTCTATCGAGTCAGTGATGCCATCCAGCCATCTCATCCTCTGTCGTCCCCTTCTCCTCCTGCCCCCAATCCCTCCCAGCATCAGAGTCTTTTCCAATGAGTCAACTCTTCACATGAGGTGGCCAAAGTACTGGAGTTTCAGCTTCAGCATCAGTCCTTCCAAAGAATACCCAGGACTGATCTCCTTCAGAATGGACTGGTTGGATCTCCTTGCAGTCCAAGGGACTCTCAAGAGTCTTCTCCAACACCACAGTTCAAAAGCATCAATTCTTCGGCGCTCAGCCTTCTTCACAGTCCAACTCTCACACCCATACATGACCACAGGAAAAACCATAGCCTTGACTAGACGGACCTTTGTTGGCAAAGTAATGTCTCTGCTTTTGAATATGCTATCTAGGTTGGTCATAACTTTCCTTCCAAGGAGTAAGCGTCTTTTAATTTCATGGCTGCAGTCACCATCTGCAGTGATTTTGGAGCCCAGAAAAATAAAGTCTGACACTGTTTCCACTGTTTCCCCATCTATTTCCCATGAAGTGATGGGACTGAATGCCATGATCTTCATTTTCTGAATGTTGAGCTTTAAGCCAACTTTTTCACTCTCTTCTTTCACTTTCATCAAGAGGCTTTTTAGTTCCTCTTCACTTTCTGCCATAAGGGTGGTGTCATCTGCATATCTAAGGTTATTGATATTTCTCCCGGCAATCATGATTCCAGCTTGTGTTTCTTCCAGTCCAGCGTTTCTCATGATGTACTCTGCATATAAGTTAAATAAGCAGGGTGATAATATACAGGCTTGATGTACTCTTTTTCCTATTTGAAACCAATCTGTTGTTCTATGTCCAGTTCTAACTGTTGCTTCCTGACCTGCATACAGATTTCTCAAGAGGCAGGTCAGGTGGTCTGGTATTCCCATCTCTTTCAGAATTTTCCACAGTTTATTGTGATCCACACAGTCAAAGGCTTTGGCATAGTCAAGAAAGCAGAAATAGACGTTTTTCTGGAACTCTCTTGCTTTTTCTATGATCCAGCGGATGTTGGCAATTTGATCTCTGGTTCCTCTGCCTTTTCTAAAACAAGCTTGAACATCAGGAAGTTCACGGTTCATGTATTGCTGAAGCCTGGCTTGGAGAATTTTGAGCATTACTTTACTAGCATGTGAGATGAGTGCAACTATGCGGTAGTTTGCGCATTCTTTGGCATTGCCTTTCTTTGGGATTGGAATGAAAACTGACCTTTTCCAGTCCTGCGGCCACTGCTGAGTTTTCCAAATTTGCTGGCATATTGAGTGCAGCACTTTCACAGCATCATCTTTCAGGATTTGAAATAGCTCAACTGGAATTCCATCACCTCCACTAGCTTTGTTCGTAGTGATGCTTTCTAAGGCCCACTTGAGTTCACATTCCAGTATGTCTGGCTCTAGGTATTTCTATCACCATCCCATTTCTTTAAAAAATTTTATTTACTTTTAATTGGAGGATAATGGCTTTACAATGTTGTGATGGCTTCTTCTATACAACAGTGTGAATCAGCCACAGGTATACACATCTCCCCTCCCTCTTGAACCTCTCCTCCACCGCCTACCTCATCCCACTCCTCTAGGTTGTTACGGAGCACCAGGCTGAACTCCCTGTGTTACACAGCAGCTTCCCACTAGCTATCTATTTTATGTACGGTAAGGTATGGGGAGAAGGCAATGGCACCCCACTCCAGTGTTCTTGCTTGGAGAATCCCAGGGACAGGGGAGCCTGGTGGGCTGCCGTCTATGGCGCACAGAGTCGGACACAACTGAAGTGACTTAGCAGCAGCAGCAGGAAGGTATGGGGAAACAGTGGAAACAATGTCAGACTTTATTTTTTTGGGCTCCAAAATCACTACAGATGGTGACTGCAGCCATGAAATTAAAAGACGCTTACTCCTTGGTAAAAAAGTTATAACCAACCTAGATAGCATATTGAAAAGCAGAGACATTACTTTGCCAACAAAGGTCCGTCTAGTCAAGGCTATGGTTTTTCCAGTGGTCATGTATGGATGTGAGAGTTGGACTGTGAAGAAAGCTGAGCGCCGAAGAATTGATGCTTTTGAACTGTGGTGTTGGAGAAGACTCTTGAGAGTCCCTTGGACTGCAAGGAGATCCAACCAGTCCATTCTGAAGATCAGCCCTGGGATTTCTTTGGAAGGACTGATGCTAAAGCTGAAACTCCAGTACTTTGGCCACCTCATGTAAAGAGTTGACTCATTGGAAAAGACTCTGATGCTGGGAGGGATTGGGGGCAGGAGGAGAAGGGGAAGACAGAGGATGAGATGGCTGGATGGCATCACTGACTTGATGGACGTGACGGTGATGGACAGGGAGGCCTGGCATGCTGCGATTCATGGGGTTGCAAAGAGTTGGACACAACTGAGCGACTGAACTGAACTGAACTGAAGGTATGTATCTTAATTCTGCTTTCTCAATTTGTCCCGCCCTCTCGTTGCCCTGCTCTGTTCACAGGTCTGCTCTCCATGTCTGTGTCTCTAGTCTTGCCTGCAAACAGGTTCATCAGTAACATTTTTCTAGATTCCATATATATGCATTAATAGACGGTGTTTATTTTTCTGATGTACTTCAGTCTGTGTAATAGGCTTTAGGTTCATCATCTCAGTACAACTGACTCAAATTCGTTCCTTTTTATGGCTGAGTACTGTTTCACTGTATATATGTACCACAACTCCTTTATCCATTCACCTGTCAGTGGGCATCCAGGTTGCTTCCATGTCCTGGCTATTGTAAACAGTGCTGCAGTGAACACTGCCACCCCTCCTTATCACTGTATCCTGAGCACCTGGTATAACAGCACACAGTAGTCGCTCACTGTGTGGATGTGGAATGAGCACACGGGTCCAGACTGTACCAGCAGCTGGAGCTTGCCACTGACGGTGCCCTTACCTCAGTTTCCTGCAGGCGGTGTCCGATGAGGCTCAGGGACTCTCCCAGCAGCTGGAGGTGAGCAGCCACATCAATGGGCTCTGTCTCAGGAGCTTTGGCTGGCGAGGCAGGTAACAGCATGGCGGTGGGTGGGGATTTCTTCTGGGGTGACAGTACTCCCATAGAAGAAGCTGAGAACAGAGAAGAAACAGAGCGATAAAGCTTGCCCAGGGCCTTGTACCACAAAACTGTTCTTCCCGGTTTTCCCTTTCTATGAGCTCCACCAGGCATATGATAAAACTGTAGACTATGGGTTGGATCTGGCTAATAACTTACTTTGTGTGGCCTGTGAGCTCAGAATGATTTTAGATTTTTAAACGGTTGTTGTAGAAGAAATAAAGAAAAATACGTGACAGAGAATGCATATGGATCTCAGACCTAAAATATGTATTCTCTGGTCCTTTACAGAAAAGTGTGCTGACTTCTGACTTAACATTTTCTAAATATTGGGGCCAACCTTTATTATCTGGTATCTGGATATCAAGATCTGCTTCTAATATAGGCCACTCTCCCCATTTCTTAGTAAAGAAGCAAAATTCACAGAGCTGTGGGGAAGAGAATGAAAAGAGAAGGATGTAGTCATTACCTTTCACTTTCATTGAACCTTCTGAGCTGGATGCTTTTCTTTTCACAGTTGTAGCTTCTGCTTTGTTCTGTTTGTGTTGTAGATACTGAGCTTTTTGCTTCCAAACCTGCAATCAGATCAGGGCAAAAATAAATTTCAAAGGGCAAAAAACTGAAAGGGAAAGCAGTCATGGAAGAACAGAATGAAGAAAAGAAAAGGAACAGTGGAGGGGAGCAGACAGAGGATTAGCGTTTCTTTTTAAGCTGGAAGGTCACTGCACAGGCTTCAGCAGTGGTGACAGCAGCATCCCAGGCGAGGACTAGGCACGTCCTTCAGTGCTACTGCTCAGACGGCAGCATTCACTCTGCGATCCCTCTAACTAAGGCTGGAATGTAAAACCACATAGGAAACCTCTGGCTCACCTTTATGTCCATCTGGTTTAAATATTTCTTCTAACCTGTCGGCTTGCAACACCAACAGTAGGATAACAATTACACAAAACTCAGAAACTAAAGATAATCTATCTGGGTGAAAAATATATGTCATCTCACCTAGATGAGCAGTACCTTAAATAAAGCAAAATGGAAATTCTAATTCCTAGACCACCTTTGTATCATCTAACTGTAAGTGACTGTGAGTGATTCAGGTATGACTATTTATCATTGTCTTATTAGTGTTTCTATAGGGCGGTATATTATTTGGTAATGGTTGATGGAGGTGATGACCCAGAATCTATCTTCCTAGTAAACACTGTCCCATGTTTTTATTATTTGCTGTGACTATGGACCTCTTTCCTCAGTTCTCAGACCACAGCTAACTACTAGCTATAGTCAGGGGCTCTGACTTTAGATCCTCTTTTAACACGTATCATTGCCCTAGGTAGGTCATCTTTTGGCTCAAATGTAAGGTTGCTAAGAAAAAAAATTAGATGAGGTTAGAAGACAGCCTCCCTGCAGCTAAATCCTCACCTAGAGTGAACTGGCACCAACTTGTTCACTGCCCTCTAAGCCATTTTCCACCAATCTATAATTTTTCTTTTTTTCCCTATTTTCAGTGTTTGGGATTTCGGGCTTCCCCAGTGGCTCAGAGGTAAAAGAATCTGCCTGCCAATGCTGGAGACATGGGTTTGAGTCTGGGGTCAGGAAGATCCCCTGGAGAAGGCTACGGCAACCCACTCCAGTATTCCTGCCTGGGAAATCCCATGGCCAGAAGAGCCTGGTGGGCTACAGTCCATGGGGAAGCAAGAGTCAGACACGACTGAACAGCTGAACAACAACAACACAGGAGGATCACACACTGGAAGGACAGAGCAATGAAAACGTGCCTGTGATAAGTCTGCTTACCAGTTTGTCCTTCTCTGGCAACTGCTTCCACACCTCAGCCAGTTTTTTACTCAGTTCCCCAAAATCTGGCACAAAAGAGTGAAAAAAACCCAGGAAAACTGAATACAGTAAAGGTTTAACCATAAACAAAACAGAAGGCCGAACAGAACAAAAACTAGGAAGAGGGTTTTGAAGATCAGATTTAAATAGCACAAGATTCTTTCAGCAAACCAAACCAAACCCCACAACTTCCCTTGGGTCTTTTATAGAAGGAAGAAGCTGTTTGGGTCGCTATGAGACAGGCTCAAAATCTCACACATCTACTCTTTAAGGATTTATGCCTGAAGCATCGTATTGGTATCTTTTAGTATGATCCCATGAAACATGGCTTATCTACTTAGGTTAAAGAAAAAATGTTATGTAGAATTTGATAAGAAATGTTAGGTTTTTACCAAATTTCTGAGAGCTCAGAAACAAAGGAGAATTTCCCTAGAGCAGCTCAGAAGCAATCTTTCAGATGTGTGATACTGTGCTCCCCACATTGTAGAGCAAGTTCACACTTTATAAAGCACATCCGAGTCTTTTCTGGTGCTTCATGTGTGCCTCACAGCAGCCCTGGTGAGAGGGTTGAGAAGCGAGTCCACACACCGGGCAGATGAGATTTGTAGATGTTACCTGACTTGTCCAAGGGCTGAGGTGTAGTGTTCTCACCTTACCAACTTCTGATACAGAGACAAATAATGAACAATGTAATATGTCATCTCCATACCCAACTCCAACCCTATACTCTAACTCCATACCCAAGAGGCGGCTGAAGGAAAAAGTCAACTATAGAATCTTGGAAAGAAACAACTGTATGTTTATATACTGTGCTTTTGGACGGGGCGTACTAAGACAAAATCTAAAGAGACCTGTGCAGTTGAGGAGAGAAATGAGATTTGTGTCCTTTTCAGGCCATGGGAAGAACTTTGCCTGCTGACTGCATTAACTGCCTTGCTCCGATACACATGGAAAGTAAGAACACTAAACATGAGAAATGTGCTCACCTATGCCTGGGTGGTCAGCCACAATGGTTACGCGGTACTCCTTGCAGAACACTTGGTAGGCCGACATGTTCTTCTTTTTTGGCTAGCACCACATAAAAACAGAGCACGGTAAGACTTAGTCAGAAGCCAAGTTCAACAACTTTGTGTCTATGAGAACAAAACAGAAAAGTGACCTGCACTTTTTCCTCAAGTGTCCTAAGTTGCCAACCAGCTTTCCTTAAATAGGATAATTATTAAACCATGTTACATATGACTCAGAGATGAGTATAAGTTTTACCTTTAGAAGGTAAAAACCAGATGCTGATTTCTAGATTTTTCAGGTTGTTGCAGCTACTTGATAATTGTTTGTAAAGCTCTTCATTCGTCCTACAAATGTTACCTAATTCTTTTAGAATTGAGTGCTAAGCAAATCTTTACCTCTCCTGGGGTAGCTATTTTTTGTCTTTAAAATAAGAACCACATAACTTTCCTTTACTTTGGGGCTAGAAAATCAAGAACCAAATTTACGTTCATATTGTGCCTCTGGTTTTCATTTCTTCTTCGTTCTTTTGGTTCTGCGGCACGTGGGATCCTCGTTCTCCAACCAGGGGTCGAACCTGCGCCCACTGCATTGGATGTGGATCCAAGGGATCACCACTGGATCACCACTGGGTCACCAGGGAAGTCCCTGGCTTTGATTTCTAATGTTAAAATTTTCTTGATCCTGCTTTGACTGTCACTTGTAGTTTATTGTTATTTTATTATTCACATTCTTGTGGTCCAAGGTGAAAAGTAAATAAATAACCGAGGACAATTCTTTGGTACTCAACGTAAGGTGAACCTTTTCCACATCAACCAAGTGCTTTGTACTACTTGAAGTATGTTTATGCTTCATTGAATTATGACAATTCCAAAAGCAACACAGGATTTTTGAAAAACAAGATTTTAAAATCAACCAAGTGTATATGAAACAGAAGGTATTATACATTACTATGCATTCCACTTTATAATTAACCATAAACTTGGAAGAAAAAAGTTTTCCTACCTGAAAAGGCACATTAGATAGCACCTGTCCAACCCCCTCACTTTGAGGATGAAGAAAAGGAAACTCAGAAAAATAGTGATTTGTCTGGGTCCTGCAGCTATGCCGGTTTTAACACCAGAATGGCTACAACCCAAGCACCTGACCTTTAGGGCTATGCACTATGGGCCAAGGGAAAAAATACATTGCTTCCTTACAGAAAAAGTTACTATTTCAGAATAAACGATTATCCCTTTGTAACTTTTATCTAATATACTGAGATGTTTTCAGTCTGGCTTTCCTTACAACCTCATTTGTAAGTATCAGAGTACGATGATTGGTCCTCCACCTCCTTCCAAGACAGTCCTTTCTGGTCCTGCAAGTTATTATAATGACATGAATGTCTGGTGCTTTAAAAGCTGCTGGAAACTTTTGTTTGCCTCAAGAGTCATATTTTACAACCAAAACAAAACAACAAACAACACCATCCCTGTCTCATGACTTCAGAGCTGCACCTTGTTTAAAACGAAGTCTAATCGCGCACTTTGGGTTCACCTGACTTAATTTTTAATACTGTTTTCATAAAACTGCTATCCTCAAAGACCAAAGGCTAGGCAACACTTTTGTTGTTGTTCAGTCGCTCAGTTGTGTCCAACTCTTTGTGACCCTATGGACTGCAGCATGTCAGGTTTCCTTGTCCTTCATTATCTCCTGGAGTTTGCTCAAAGTCCATTGAGTCGATGATGCCATTCAACTATCTCATCCTCTGTCACCCCCTTCTCCTCCTGCCCTCAATCTTTCCCAGCATCAGGGTCTTTTCCAATGAGTCGGCTCTTTGCATCAAGTGGCCAAACCACTGAAGCTTCAGCTTCAGCATTAATCCTTTCAATGACTATTTAGGGTTGATTTCCTTTAGGATGGACTGGTTTGATCTCCTTACTGTCCTAAGGACTCTCAAGAGTCTTCTCCAGCGTCATGGTTCGAAAGCATCAATTCTTCAGAGCTCAGCCTCCTTTATGGTCCAACTCTCACATCCATACATGACTACTGGAAAAACCATAGCTTAAACTATATGGACCTATGTTGGCAAAGTGATGTCTCTGCTTTTTAATACGCTGTCTAGGTTTGTCATAGCCAACACTTAAGACAATAAAAAAAGCTGTGTGACAGCTCTGACTTGAATTCCCAAAGGAATTCTGAAACCATTTTTGAAGAATGGAAACAACCCTGAGACATCTCCCAAAGTACCTGCTCTGAATGAGATAGCACTTCTTTGGCTATAAAAATTATGGCATGTTTGTTGTAAATTTACCTTCAAAAATTTCAGACCAGTCTTTTAAAAACAGCTTATTCATAGGACTGACATTTGGCCATATTATAAAACTTGTAAGGAGTTTTAACAATGTTTCCTTAGACAAGTTGTAAGACTGTGAAAGGTTATTGCCCTCTATTTCACAAGGCTATCTACAGCTATAACATAAAACTAAAATGACTTTCATAGAATGAATCACAACTCTTACTCAATACACTAGATCCCAATCCACATCCTGAAGAAAGGAGTTCCTCTCATAGCTCTCATAAGGACTTTATTCAATTGTGTAGAAAATAAACCTGCATTTTTTGAGTACCTGTACTGGATATAGTGAGTAGTTAAAGAGGATGAGCTTTTGAAGCCCAGATCTTATTCTAAGGCAGTCAAGCAGCATAAAATGGAAAACTTTTGAAACATAAAGTTTGAAGGCCCACCATCTTTTCTCAGCTTCACCTTATACTAATGATTTGATCCTGAATAAAACACAGGAGAAGTGGATAGCTCTTCTGACATGTGCCATTAAAAGTATTTCAGCGGCAAAGAAGGAAAAGCAGAGACTAGACTAACAAGGAGGAGATTGCAAAGGAAACAAAGTAACCCATCAAAGTACTGTCATTCATTTCTTAATATTTACTGAGCATCCACTATATGCCAGACATTGGGAATACAGCCAAGAACCAGACACAGAATCTAACAGAGGAGACAGATAAATGTGTCATCATAATACAATGTGACATTATTATAGGGGAAGTACTGGCTGCTACAGGAATACGCAACAGGACCGCCTCACTAATCAGGGAGTTGAAGAAGGTCCTCCTTTCTGGAGGAAAGGACATTTAACTTAGACCCTAAAGCTGGGTAGAATTATCCAGGTGAAGAGTGGTACAAGTGTTCTAGGCTCTCAGCGTGGTGATACTCATCAGAGAGGAGGTAGGAGATGACGCCAGAGAAGCAGGGAGTGCTCAGAGATGGATGACATGTAAACTGTATTGAAGAGTAAGGGTTCTATCTGAAAGAGGCAATTATTTCAAGCAGGAAGTCACTAGGTCAGATTGCAATTTATGACCATGGAGAATGGACTGGAGGCAGGGAGTCCTGTGGATGTGAGAAGGCTGCTGCAGGAGCACCCGGGAGGGGTGGATGAAGGCCCATGGCCAAGTCAGGGGTGTTGGAGAGAAGCAGGTCAATTGAAAGGGAGGGAAAAGTTAACAGGATTTATCAGACACAGTATGGTAAAGAGAAAGATCCTGGGCTTTGGGGGCCGACATAGCTAGGTTAGAATCTGACTTTAGTTTCCCTGTAAGTAAAACCTGGATGATACCACTGAGCTTGGATAATACTGTTTCCAGAGGTGGGAATTCATCAGTTTGGCACTTCAGGAGGTACTCAGTCATGTTATCTCTATGGTAGGCAGGATCCTAAGATGGCACCCAAGATTTCTGCCCCTCTGGTGGACATGCCTTGTAAAACACCCTCCCCCGACTATGGGCAGGACGGGTGAATACCAGAGGGTGTCACTCCCATGGATCGTATTATGCTATATGGCAAAAGGGGATTTTTTTGCTATTAATTAAGGTTCCTAAGAACCTGTCCAGATGTAATTAAGGTTCCTAAGCGAATTGAATCCGAGTGAATCAAAGAGAGATTATCCTGAGTGGGCCTGATGTTATCCAGTTCAGTTCAGTTGTGTCCGACTCTTTGTGACCCAAGATATTATTCAGTGAGACCTTAAAAGAGGTAAGACCCAACGGGAGACGCTCCCCTGCTGGCCCTGAACTTGGAGACAAGTTGCCATGAGTTCTACAACTGAAAGGAACTGAATGCTGCCAACAACCTGGCAGAGGACATCTAGCCTCAGCCAAGAACCCAGTTCTAGCCAACACGTGGACTTAGTCTTGTGAGAAACGGAACAGAGGGCCCAGAGGAGCCCTGGCTGGACTTCTGATCTATAGGGCAGTGAGGTGATATTAACAAATGGATACTGTGATAATTTGTGATGCCATAATAGAAAAGTTAATTTCTATTCCATTTTTTTCTTTTTTTACAATAGAAGTTGTAGCATCCAAAAAGCCAATGTGAGTTTTCTTAAAAATAGAAATTCTGGTGAAGGGGGATAGGGTGAATCCATCTTAAATCAAAGAAAACAGTGGCAAGGCCTTTAAACATTTCATTTAAATAGTAAAGGTCTTAGTTTTAGTATTCTTCTGATGCCGCCAGTCCTGTTCAGAGATGCTACAGGAGTGAGTTCTGGGTGCTGTATCTCCTTTATTAATTGAGTAACAGCCTCATATCCCCAGACGTGCTAAGTATTCTACTCCTTTCAAATCTCCCTTCATTGGGCTCAAGATAAAATGAAGTGGCATTACAGAGAAAGATATGAGTTCACAGTTCTATATTTGGCCATGAGAGAGAGAGGGAGCTATGGACTGATTAGTCTGGGTGATTCTGCTCTGAGAACCCAGTCCTTGGAGTAAGTGTGACAGAAAGCATAAATCTGCTTTCCTCAGACAGTTCCTGTATGTCTCTCTCAGTGTGTGCACCTCGCTTCCCAAGGGTAAGTCTGATGTTGGAGCTGACATAATTTAAAAAATTAAATTATGGCTTCTCAATATACATCAATGACTTCATCTGGTGAAGAATGGGCTGACATTCTGTTGGACTGAGCATCTACTGGCCTTCAGCTTTCCTAAGGGATTTAAATTTTCACCTTATGTGCTGACCTTAGAACCTAGCCTTTGTGTTATAACATGCAACTCCAGCCTAAGGATCCAAAGTTAGGAATTCAAACTTGAGGGTTAAATTTTTTTCCAGGGCAGAGCCATTTTTTTCTAAATTAACAGTCAGAAATAAAACAAATAATGGATGATCTCCAGATAAACAAAATATTTCCATATGATTCTAAGTGCAAGGCCAGTAATTTCACCCTAGAATTTTTTTCTGCTGCCCCACACAGTATGTTAGAATCTTAGTTCCCCATCAGGGATTGAACCTGAGCCCCCTGCACTGAAGCTCAGTCTTAACCATTGGATCCCCAGGTAAGCCCATACCCTAGACTTTTTATTTTTATAGTAGGATTTTAATATTCAATATTCAAGTTTAGCACTTGCTATTTACAATAAATAACCACCTCTCCCCCACTCCCAAACTGGTAATGGAGAAGGAAATGGCAATCAATTACAGAGTTCTTACCTGGGAAATCCTATGGACAAAGGAGCCTGGCAGGCTACAGTCCATGGGGTCTCAAAGAGTCAGACACAACTTAGCAACTAAATAACAAACTGGTAAACCATTTTTTTTTTCACTTATTATACAAATATTCAATCCCTCTCCCTACCCCCAAAGTCTTGTGACTCATAGTGGTTACATCTGGAATAACTGGGGGCTCTCCTTTAACAAAATGTTAATACTTCAAAAACTTGGATAGTTTATTACTAGCAGCAAATAACTACAACAAATCCACTTAAGCATGACTCAGGAGGTTGTAATTTTACAGCCAGACCTCATTTTAAATGTTTGAAGACATGTGTCACAATATCAAGACCTTCCAAGAGCAATTTCTTAATGTGTTGTATAAAGCAGTCATGCTGAACTCCTTTAGAGCACAGAACTCTTTGTGAAAGTCTGATAAAAATCGCTGTTTGAACCCATCTAGGACTCTAGTTTAAAAACCTATTTTTAAAGGGTAAAATACCTGGGGTTTAAGGCAAAACAGCTTCCCTGGTTGCTCATTCGGTAAAGCATCCGCCTGCAAAGCGGGAGACTGGGTTCAATCCCTGGGTTGGGAAGATCCCCCTGGAGAAGGCATGGCAACCCACTCGAGTGTTCTTGCCTGGAGAATCCCCCTGGACAGAGGAATCTGGCAAAACATAATTTATGAGTTTTCTAAATAAACTTGGCTTTCTTCTGCTGATGACGGAACCCAATCTCTTCACTGATGTTAATACTATGCAGGAGACAGTTACCAAGGCTTTACCTGTGGAAACTCTTTTACCGCTCCCAACAATCCTACAAGGTAGGTTTCATCATTCCTGGCATTTTAAGATGAGAACCAGATACTTGAGGCATTTACCCAGGAACTGGCAGGGCCACCATCTGATGTTCCTCTGAACTAACCTCACTGAGATCTCTAAATCTGTACTGGCCAAAGGAAAGGGTGCCGGAGCAGTCAAGTTTTCACACCAAAGCTTCTGTTTAAACCCTTCTCAATTGGAATCTAATTCTGCTCTCTCTCATATTACATCACTGAGTAGAATTTAAACATTCTTTCTGTGTCCTGTCATCATAAAAACTTGGGGTCAAACCCTTGTACTGCCACTAAACAGGTATGCATCCAGGGGCAGGTTATTTCACTTTTTTGAGCTTGTTTCTGTGAAATGGAGATGAAAATACCTACACCTCATTAGGCACTTGTGGAAATTCATCAGTACACCATAGATTAAAAAACTTAGTGCAGTTCTTAGAATGTATGAGCAACTCCATAGCAAAGTTCTTATTACCACTGTAATTTACTAACGCCTGCTTCCTGCCTTCCACACGGTTTTTACCTTTCGGCTGGCTGGACTTCCTGTGGTTCTCTGAACACCCTACCACCTCTCGTGCCTTCACATGCATTCTCCACTCCTTGACTGGAATGCCCACTCCTCCTTTCCACCTGTCAATTCCTATCTGGCCTTAAGATTCGGTTTTGGTGCTGCCTGCCCCTGAAAGCTTCCTGGTCACCCCTAGGCTCTCCTTGGCACTCGGCATGCATCTCTGCTGAGGTTCAATCCACTGGGTACTTTTCAACCCCTCTTACTACATCGAGAGCTCTTTGAGAGCTGACACTGTATCTGATCAGGGCCTGGCACAATGTAAGTGCAGAATAAATATGTATTTTATGCATAACCAAGTGTCAGAATTGTGTGTGAAAAGCACATTCATTTGTATTCCCTCATCTGCTTCTACATGAAGCAGGCTGGGTGCTTGTTCATTAAGACTGTGCAGAAAAGAATAGGGCCAGTGGCCCCTTGATGCACCTCCAGTTGATGTTCCCCTTTCCCCAGCGCCCATGAAGTGTTCCAAGGATCTGTTGTAAACTCGTTCTGTAACATCTGCTTTTGCTCCTTAGGGACCCTGTTTTCTTTCTGGTTCTTAACTGCTTTCCAAATAGATGTTAGTTGCAGAGGTGGCTTCCTAAAAGGTGGGTGTTAATATGAAAACAAAACAGAAACAAAACCATAAAAGCAGCACCCCCTTGCTTATTCTAATTTGTGAAATGAGTGGCTGAAAAAAAAAAGTTTTGTTTTCAAGAATATTTTATGCTTCCAAGGAACTTGGGATGAAAACAGTTGCTGTAACAGAAGCTCTTGATTGAGACATGCCCTGTGCCAAGCATGTTACTCATTCACCTGATTTACTCTAAGTAGCCCCTTTCACAAGTGAGCAGGGAAGTGAGGAAGCCATCTCCAGAGAACAAGTCTAGTAAGTAGCAACTAGAACAAGACCTCCCTGGAGTAGGAAATGGCAACCCAATCCAGTATGCTTGCCTGGGAAATCCCATGGACAGAGGAGCCTGGCAGGCCACGGTCCATGGAGCCGCAAAGACTTGGACATGACTGAATGATGACTGAACTCGAGTCCAAGCTTTCAGCCACTGTATTACAACATCTGTCTGTCTCCATAGGGCTGATCTCAGACACCAGCGCACTGTATCAGTCTCAGTTCCCCTAGGACCTACATTTAGCTTTGTTGAAGGCTTACTGTGGCACTGGGTAATCATCTTAAGTATTGGAAAGGCATGCACTATAGTGGAAAGAGTACAACATTAGGGTTAAAGAAACCTCTATTAAAATTCTGGCTCCATGTCTTGTCTTCTCAGCTTCCTCCTCTGTGAAAGGGAGCTAACCATACCTAACACTCAAGACCCCTCTGTGTGCAAAAAGGCCTCAGAGAGCCTGGCACATGGCAGGACGTCAGAGATGGTGCCTCCTTACTGGTACCACTTCTGGCTATTGTGACTCGTTTATGTAATACCAGACAAGACAAGCCTAGTTATCTCTCTGAATTTAGTTTATTAGTAGATCAACAGCAATGTCTGAGCGTGCCAGGCACTAGGCCAGCCTTCATTTACTTAGAGCAAATGAGATCACTCTGGAAAGAGAGATAAGTGAAGACATGCCTCTGAAGTGGCAATGTCACAGATTTTATTTCAAGTGGTAGTTTTACTGATTTAGTAAAACCAAAAGTAAGGTATCTTTGGACTTCCCTGGTGGTCCCGTGGTTAAGAATCCTCCTTCCCACGCAGGTGCCATGGGTTTGATCCCTGGTCTGGGAAGATTCCACATGTTTCAGCACAACTAAGCCCATGCACCTCAACTACTGAACCCACACGCTGCAACTACTGAAGCCTGAGTGCCTAGAACCTGTGCTTGGAAACAAGAGTAGCCACCACGATGAGAAGCCCGAGCATCACAACTAGGGAGCCCCCACTCGCTGCAACCAGAGAAAGCCTGCACAAAACAATGAAGACCCAGCACAGCCACACACACACAAAGGAAAAGAGTCTTGGAAATGCTACCATATTCTGCTCGTCCAATATAAACCAGAAGACCCCCACTCCAACAGCATGATCTTAAAGGGGAAATGATGCAGCAAGGTACCACCTCACGATTTCGCTCTTCCTCTTGGAAAGCAGGATGCAGTAATAAAGAAGCAAAGAAGCGAATAAAAAAGCTAAAAACCTCCTCCAAGATAAAACTCCACACTGAAAGCGTGTCCATGAGGGAGACAGTCAAGTCTCCCTTATTTGTATCGACAGTCATGGTTCTTTAGGAAGAGCTCCCCCCATGTCACTTCTCATTCTCATGGGAACTCTGCCAACCTGGCTTCCGCTCCCATTACACCTGAACTTCTGTCTTTACTAGGCCTCTCTGGTCTTTCCCCTCCAGGGCCTTCGTGTGTGTTACATGACTCTGCTTTGGGCTTGATGACCTCTCATCCACTCACGTTTCGTTTATGCCCACGAGCACCCAACTTCTAACCCAAGTTTCAGGTGGTCCATCAACCTCAAAGGCCTCACTTTTCTAGTGCTCCCTGGAAAACCTCCTGAGATGATGACTCGTCACTGGTGACTTGTCAGTGACAAATGGTAAGTATCGAGTGCTCTTTGGCTAGCTTGCCGAACACCGTGCAAAGTCGAGGGCTTCCAAACTTTGTTGGGTCACGGTGCCTGTGCAGGTCTTCAGGTGGTATAGGTGTTTTTTTTTTTTTTTTTTAATTTCCTTGTTTAAAAAACATATTTATTTTTTTAGCTGTATGGCATGTGGGATCGTAGTTTCCCAACCCGGGATTGAACTTGTGCCTCCTATGGTAGAAATCGGTGTCTTCAACACTGGACCACCAGAGAGTATATGCTTTTTATAACAGCAATCGCTGAAAACCTAGCTTTGAAAAGATATGGCATTACGGAAAGAAATGGAGTATAAAAAGATGTTGAAACTGAGAATTACTTCACTCCAGTAGTTCAGAAGGTACTTGACAGATGGCATATATGGCTGTTTCTCCTGAAATTTTAATGTTGAAAAAAATCCCATGGTACCCCTGTGAGTTTGCTATTGGTGCCCCAGAGGGCCTTGGCATACAGAGGCCCTAAACACCTCTCCATGTATCACCTTACTGAACCTTAACAACCCTACCAGGTTGGTCCATCCTCACCCCCAACTTATAGATGGAGGAGTTATGCAACATGTCCAGCACTGCACAGCTTCTGAGTGGCAGAGCCAGGAATGGAGCCCACGGGGCTGGCTCCATGGCCTTGCTCTTCACCACTTAGCTTCACCACACACTTAGCTCTGCTGAATCTCTAGATTCCTGTCTTGGAATCTACACCTAACTTTTCTTCTTCTTCCAAATCAGACATTTTCTTGCTTCTCCATGGTTACTGCTGTCCTGGTCACAGAACCTAGGGTAGAAAGGGCACACGGAGGCCTACCACACTTCCACAGTGAGCTCCTCATGTGTGTTTCCTGCAGGCCAAGGGAAAGCTGTTCCTGAAGCCTTCCTTTCTATCTTGAGGTGAATTTTCAGATAGTTCTATTTTTTTTGGCTACACCGAGTAGCATGCAGGATCTTAGTTCTTCAACCGGGTATCAAACCTATGGACCCTGCAGTGGAGGTGCTCAGTCCTAACCACTGGACCGCCAGGAAAGTCCCTCAGATAGTTCTTTTTTTATACTGAAACAAAGCCCAGGGAAGGATTTTGTATTTTTTTCAAGCTCCATGGAAATTTTCACACACAGTGAAAACTCAGTGTATGTCCCATAAATAATCTGTTGGAGAAATAAAGAATTACATTCAGAGTAATCAGGTTTCAGCTGTGGACAGTCACAATCAAATACTGATTCATAGTAAGACTTTTTGCTATAAACTCAAATTCATTTTTCACTAGCAACCGCTCACCACTTGGGGGAGTTATAAAAAAGTCCTCACCCTTGAGGAGATTATAATTTTATCTTCCTAGGCACCCAGGTTCAAAACCTAAAGGGACACCTATGTACTCACTCATGTTTCTGGCTCCCCAGAGCCAAGCCCAGCTGCCAGATCTTGTCACTTTTTCCTTCAGAGTCTCTCCTGAATCTGTCTCTTCAATTCTATTTCTAACAGGCTTTCATTACTGACCTCTGACTATAGTAACTTCCTGGGTGATTTGCCTCAAGTCTCTCCTCGGTCTAAGCCACCAGGTATAGCTTCATCATTTTATTCTTAAATTATCATTTACCGCATATTTAAACCCTGCTCAGAACCCAAAGTGCCATGGCCAAATCTCTCACTTTGCATTGGAGATTCTTTACCATTTGTTTACAACCTACATTTTGGATGCTGTTTTCACCCACATATTCATTCATTTGACATGTGTCACAAAATGCCTACCAAGGACATTGAGGAGTTGAAAGCTATCACAGTAGGTGGCTAAAAGAGTCCCTAAGGAGCTAAAACATCCTCAAGGAGCTTACCATCTTCAACAGGGGAAATGGAATACACACAAAGACAAATCCAATGTAAAGAAGAAAATAAGTGCAGTAACTGCCCATAGCAAGGGTGTTCTGGGAATTCATTAGTTACTTATAACTGGAGGGTCAGGATATCTTAGAGGAGGTGGCGTTTGATTGGGTCTTGAAAGGGAAGCAGAGCTTCACTATGTGAAGGAGAAAAAATAAGGGGAAGAAGGTCACTGCAAAATACAATCCAAGGAGTGGAGGTCAGACTGTGAGGAGCAAGTCTGGTTTCTGCACAGTTGCATGCAAATCAGACTGCTAGCAGGTAAAGCTGGAAAGGGAGGCTTCAGGCTAGATCACCATTATGAATGCTTGGGCAAGGGTTTGGACTTTGATATTTATTCATTCAACAAGCATTCATTGATTTTCGACAATGGGCCAGACTGCAGATTACGTATTAGGGACAGAGTGGACAGCAAGGCAGACATGATCTCGGTCCCCCTGGAGTTTATGGTTTAACATGAAGACAGTAAAAATTCACTGAGGATGTTGAGCAGACAACTGTCATCATCAAGGGATACTTAAGTTCATTCTGGCATCAGTGTAAGACTAATTAACTGCATGGGTGAAGAGATGGAAAGAGGGCTATTTATTACATTAAGTACTGAGAGAGATGAGGCAGTGGTGATAGAGGGCATAAAAGTGTGGAAGTTATTAAAAAGGAAGAATATCAGGCTCAATCCTTAAGAGGAGGGAAATGTAAAAGTGAACTATAAGGTTGGAAAAAAACATCAGAAAAAGTGGGACTGACTGAGAATGGGTACGAGAAATACCTCTGAGTATCTGTGATGAGGGTAGTACCTGTATCATGATAGAGGTTTGGTCACATAGGTGTGTGAACATATCAACACTCATCACACGGTATACTTAACATTTGTGCATTTTTACCATATGTGAATTTTACCTAATAAAAGCCCAGAAGACAAATATTGAGCTTAAGTTAATGATATGCAAACTGAAGTGTCTAGGGGTGAAGTGTATGATACATACAACTTACTTTAAGATATATTAACAAAGATAAGATAAATGGATGGATGACAAAGCAAATGGCCAAATACTAACTACAGAATCTCAATGGGTGGCATATGGTGTTCACTGTATAATTCTTTAATGCTTTTAGCTTGAAAAATTTCATAATAAAGTACTGAGAAAAATAATAAGCATATAGATTTGAGTCTCGGTTGACTGGTAGGACATGAGGATTATAGGAAGTGATGGAGGGGGAGAGGCAGGCTTAGGGGTCTGGCGATGAGCTTCGTGAGTGACACACGGTCTGAGGTAGCCAAGGCGTTCAGGTAGAAATATTATGAGAGAGTTGGAAACACAGGACCGGAGTTCAGCTCTTTTGCTCTCCTGCTTCCTAAACATCTCTCTGCCTCCATGCCCTTCCGCTGATTAACCTTTTTCTCCTTCAAGCTTTCTGTGATCACCTTGCCTTCCTCACATTTAACTAGGAGATTAATTAATGGCATTAGCATGTATCACTAGAGTGGAAATTCTTGGAATAAACAGTATCTTACACAGGAAATGTATCACTTCGTGAAATAATTTTGGAATAAACAATGAATAAAACCTGCCCTGGAATTTGTCCAGTTCTTGATGATCCTTAGATCAGAAGGTACAGTTTTTTTCTTTCTGATCTGTATATTTTCTTAAACAGCAATCTTACTAGTGGGGAAAATAAGTTGTGCCTCAATTATAGGCCAAAATGAAATCACCAATCCTATGTTCTTAATATAGTTGATTTTCTCTTTCTTAGTTGCTTTTTTTTTCTGATTTTACCTGACATTTAACTTTGCAGGGGAAAGGAAGAAAATGGTTGTCCTTGGGTGGTAAAAACTATGATAGATTTTTTTCTACTATTCTGAATTTCTAAGTTTCTAGACAAATAACATGCTACTTTGATAACTGGGGGGAAAAAGTTTATCTTTTAAAGGAAACCTGTAACTGTTAGAAAACTTCTTGAGTTGTGAGACAGAAATCAAACCAAGGCATCTGATTTCTATTCCTTTCTTCTCAGTAAATGGTGAGCTTCCTGAGATCAAGAGCTATAGGCCCCTTGCTCCTCTTCCCACCTCTTAACTCATATGGCAGCACTGGTCTTGGCACACAGAAAGCACTCACACGGTGACAGAACACATCTCTGACGCTAAAAAGAACACCGCATCATAGCCAATATCAGTTAGTGGGAAGCCATTACCTTATTTTGTCATTCTAATTTAAAAAATCTGTTTTTCAAGATGAACTCACAGAATGAATACCTTTTCATCTCTCTCAACTGCCTTAGGCAGACTGCACTGCTGAGTAAAAGAAATTGGGTTTGGCTCCTTCTATGAATTCCAAGGGCCAGTCAGAAAAAAAACCTCGGTATTTCTAAACCCATGCTTGGCACAGTGGGAGAACAACTTTCTCATGAAAACCCATGAATAATTAAGATGGCTCCTATTTCTGTACCATTGGTACTATTTTATGAGTGAACGTGTTAGTTGCTCAGTCGTATCCGACTCTTTGCAAACCATGGACTGTAGCCAGCCAGGCTTCTCTGTCCGTGGGATTTCCAGGCAAGAATACTGGAGTGGGTAGCCATCTCTTCTCCAGGGGGTGTTCCCAGGGATTGAACCCGGGTGTCCTGCATTGCATGCAGATTCTTTACCATCTAAGCCATCAGATTTATATTTCAGTAGAACTGTTGCTTCTGTTAAAAAAAAAAAAGTGGACTAGAGATTCTGCAATGTTCTTTCGTGAGCCACCAGGGAAGCCCAGCACTATTTTATACTTTGCATCGTTCCAGTGGATTTATCTTGCTACATTCCCAATGGTTCACCTGCTTAATTCCAAGTCCACTTACTATGGTCAAGGAAAAAACCTGCTTCACCTCTTGTCCTCCGTCATACTTAAAAACATGCCTTACCTTTTCTCCTCGGTCTCTCTCTCTGTCCTTCTCCTCTCTTTTCTTTTTTTTCTCGTTGTGCCCGTCTGTGTGGAGGCTGGGAAGCGGTGGGGGCGGGGTGGGGGCTCCGGCGTACGGGAGGCTGGGAGCGGGGACAGGCGGCACGGGGACCTCTCCTGCCACCGCAGCAGGGGGAAGCCCCGAACTCCTCTTGGACTTGGAGTGTCGCTTCTCTTTATGCTTCTCCTTGTCCTTCTTCTTTTTGCTCTTCTTTGACTTCTTTTTCTTTTTGATTTCCCGGTAAGAATCATCGATCACTAACTCCCCAGCCTCTAGCTCCCCGCCAGAGGAGGAGTCTGATTCTACCAGGATAGGTTCCAGCCCTGAAAGGTCAAGGTTAGCACTGTGGGATTCTGGGAACTGGGAGGCCTCAGAGCCACAGCCTTCGGGGCCAGGAGATGAACGTGGGTCTGAGGATGACTTGTGCTTCTTCCGGGCTGTTTTTAGAAAGCTCTGTAACTCGTGTCCTAGGAGTAAAGCACCCTGCTCATCCCGAGCTGACTTTTTAGAAGATTTTTTCACAGTCCCTTGTTGAGAGGGGTACTGAAAAGACTCCTCGTCAACGGAGCTGCTCCCCTTCTCCTTGGGCGAGAGGATAAGTTTCATCTTTAAGCCGTCAGGCTCACGGAGGGTCAGTGTCTCTGTGTTCACGTAGAGCGGTTTCATTTTTTTGGATTTGTGGGAACTGCCATCCTCCAGGGACAGCTCCCCACTGCTTCCGCTGACTTTCTTCCTGTGGTGTTCCTTCTTACTCTCCGAATGGCTTGAGGAACTGGACGACTTTTCTCCTATCTTTTTGGAGGGTTTGGCCCCTGTGGCCAGAGGGGAAGTGATTGCTTTCAATAGGTCCATAGCTGTATCAGCAGACTGTGGGCTGGACTTTTTCTTTTTCTTCTGTGACGGCTCCAAAGACGAAATATCTAGAAGTAATCAAGAGAAGTAATTGTCCCTATAGCAGAGTAACTTCTAGCAAGTTTCCTCTCTCACCAAAAACCCCCAACTAAGATGAGGAAGAGGCTAACAGGAATGACTGGAGGGGAGGCCCTTCAACTGATCGTAAACATTCAGAGATGATGCCCACGTGCTTCTTGGCTTGGTAGATCCTGCCTCTGACCCTGAAGACAGTTCTTGCCACTCAAGATGTTTTTCTTCACTGAGTCTTCACAAGCCACCAAAGACAGCATGCTCAGAAGGATGGACTGTGGCTGCGGGGTTACGCGTAGTTACAACTTTAGATTACGCTGAAGACAAAGCCTCATTTGTTTCTGGGTTCAGGACAAATCCATTCTAGCAAAGAGTCGGTCTCGTCAGCTAAGTGCATAATATAGCTCAGAAAAGCTGGTCTTGTGAGTGGATATGCGCTGGAGTGAGAAGGAACCCACAGGCGCAGGCTGGAGGGCCCAGGACTACAAATGGCAAGAGGGATGCTAATAACAATGGGCGCAAGATAAGTGGATGATTGGGGGGAGAAGGAACCTGGTACCTGGTGTATCACAAATGAAGACTGTTCTTCTATGCTGAATCCTCCAAAATACCAGCCCTCCACCTCTCTCCTCCTTCACACTGGTTTATCGGCACTCAGAACAAGAACCACTGTCCTGTTAAATAGGCCACTGAGTCAGCAACATCTGGATCTCTCTCCCCTACCCCGACTCCAAGAACCAGTGAAGCGTCTGTCCCGCCTGCTGCCGCTCCCCAGCCTCACCTCCATAGTAGTAGTCATCGGAGGAGTGCTTCCTCTTTTTCCTGTGCGTGTCCGTCCCCAAGAAGTAAAGCTCACTGTCCTAGAATTCAAGAGGAAGGAGAACTGAGCAACGAATAAGACGATGAGGCACAGGCACTTTGGAACCAATGTTGTTTTCTGACGATTTCTGACTTTGGAAATAAAGTACCACACAGGAAATAGTAAAAAAAAAAAAAGATGTGAATGATGCTTATCTTTCTTTTTAAACGTTTTTCAAAGAAGCATCTTTCTTCGAATACTAGGAAACACGCTATGAACTAGTTTAAACATTCCTAATTCAAATGTTTAGAATTTACCTTTAATTTCTTCTTGGAAGAATTCCTGACCTGAGCAGCGATTTCTTCCTCTTCCCTCAAAAAATCTTTGTAAGAACGTTTCTTTTCTCGTTGGCTTCGGCCAGCAGCTAGCCCTATGTCCTCAAAGCTGTGATCACCATCAAAGCAATCTGAGAAGCACAGGTTCATTTGGGAAAGGAAATGAGAAAGTCAAGTAAGTCACGACTGCATCACCACCCATGAAATGCAACAGTCCCTCCATTTCCGAATTAGAATCATGTCATTTGGTAAGTCCACTGGAACACAGGGCTAGATCCGAGGGGGTGAGCATTATGTCCTGACGAGTTGGCTGCAAATAAGAATCAGACCTGAAGAAACAATGCTTCCATGCTATGCAAAGGCCCAAGGTGCATCCTGAAACATGGTTTCTTGGTTGTGGTTTGGCAGGTGGACACGGACTTGCAGAGGTAAGGCTGAAAAGAATAAGGATTCATGTGCTGTGCTGCTCTGTGGGCGTCCACTGTGTGGTTCCTATCCCCAGGCTCCTGCACACTGGAGCTGGCAAGGACCACGAGTGCTGCTGGGGATCACCCCATAGACTAGAGACTTATGGCTCAGACTCTCGGGTTAGAACCCTGTCCCAGTTTGCGTTTCCATGGGCCCAGTCTGGGGATGATGTGAAGTTTTACTAGTGCTCTGGGTCATCACTTGGGAGTCCAGGCTGTGATGGCCAGTCCTGGTCTCTATGTCCATGGGCTGCAAGGATTGAAGAGGACACCCTCTTTGGAATGCTTCTCAGGTTAAGGGGTCATACCTTCTTTCTTCACGGAGTCATCATAAGCCATGGCGGTCCTGCAGGGCCTTTGAGAATGGGGTCCCTGTGTCCAGGCTCCTTCCCGTCTACAGGACCAGGTCTGAGAAACAAAGAAGGAAAACCCGCCTGTAATGCGAAATCACTGTGGAGAAGCAACCGTCCAGGTGGAAATGCGAAGTGATCCAAGGGCGGACTGGAAGGGCAGCAAGGAATAAAGGAGGGTCTTGTCACCACCTCCTCTTTCTGTTTGTAAATATACTAGGGATGAAGCTGTAGCAAGTGCATTAGGCTTAATTCGATTTGATTCATGAATTAAAGCTGTCAGTTGGGGAAGTATATAAAATACCTCCCATTAAAAAAAAAAAAACTTCAAAAATTCATGAGAACTTGTGAAATGCCAACAGGCCTAGTAACACTGAGACAGGGTGAAAGCCGACATGAAGTCAGGGTTAGGTTCAATTACGGTCACAAAATGCACAGACAAAGCAGGATGCAGAGGAAGACAGATCATGCCAGGCATTTGAGACCACAACATCCTACTGGTTGAACTGGTGACAGGCTAAAATCTGTTGTATTGCAGTTTAAGCAGAAATGATGACAGGGATAGTAAAGATCTTGAGAGCATAATTTTTTGGTGTGTATTTTGTTGGGCTCTTTGAATTTGCTCAAAATCACAGAAGTGTAAAAGTAGGCACACTTCTTATATTAGTTGCCCATAAAACAGCTTTAATGCCATCAAGCCTTTCTTAAAGGCTACAGGTGAAAATGGGCTTCCCTTGTGGCTCAGCTGGTAAAGAATCTGCCTGTAACTCAGGAGACCTGGGTTAGGAAGATCCCTAGGAGAAGGGAAAGGCTACCCACTCCAGTATTCTGGCTTGGAAAATTCCACGGAGTGTATAGTCCATGGGATCGCAAAGAGTCGGACACGACTGAACAACTTTCACTTTCACAGGTGAAAATAAGGAGGAATTGCCACCTGTCCACTGGTGATGGAATTTTTATCATTATTAAGATATTCACTAATTTGAAGAACTGTTAAAATTTAAGTGTTCTAAATACTGCTTTAAATTCGTTAACATTACTTTTTTGGCATTCAACTTTATATGTCCATTTTGACTGTGAAGATGACAAGCCATAAACTGCACTGGAAGGTAAGGTTCTTCAAATATTTTTAGGACAGGCAATGTCACAATTCCTGCAGGAAAAGTTTTTGCAGGAAGTTTAAATTTTATATACTAAATATATTGAAAATGTCTTCATTCTGTTAGTGAAATGCTTAAAAGTTGATCTGATTATTTACTTATATTTTACCTTCGTAACGACAGTGGGGTTTAGAAATGCTGAAGGACACTTCAACGAGATATTGACAATCCCTTTGAGGAAGGTACAGGTAATTGTGAAGTATGCAACTTTTAGGAAAGAAAAGATGAATGAACAAGGGCAACTTTCCTAAGAGTTACATTTAAAATAAACCAAAAGAAAAAAGACCTACTTGCACAAGTCAGATAAGATGCAATGCACAGATAAGTTTATGTTGAAAATAGAAAAAGAAGTATTACCAGGAACGATTTACAAGTAACATTCAGAAATGTGAAAAAGCATTTCTCCACTTCCCTAAGGAATGGAAAGAAGAATGGACTTGGTCAAGGTAAGAGAGGCTTGAGTGAAGTGGAAAAATGAAATGAACTTGGTTCTTTTTACAAATAATTGGAGAACTGCTTACTCAAAGGGCTTTTCACAGGAAATTATGGGGATATGAGGTTGGGTATAATGTAGAAATTCATAATATAGCCAGCTTTCCATGTTCCAATACTAAGCGTTAAACTTTCTCAAATAGAAATTACTGTTGCCCCCTGTCCACCCACATGGTGCAACTCCAGGAGGGGTCAGAGGAGAAGCATCATCATAGGGAATTACATCCATTCATTTAAAAACAGAATATCTGCTCACTGGCACTAAAGCATAGTAAGTTTATTAGAAGAGTATATGGACCCCATTCATTTTCATAGGCTGATAATGCCAAGAAATAGCACAACTTGTGACCTCAAGTTAAATGTTTTCCATGCCAAATGGATTCTGGCTAAGAACCTTTGAGAAATAATGGGCAAAAAAATCTGAAATATTCAACGCCAATGCGGCCACCAATCTGTGATCAAGAACAAAATGCTCTACTGTATGAAGTGAAGGCAGGTCCTGAGACTTATAACCAGGCCTTCCCTTTGGAAATATCAAAACTAACATAAAACAGAGCTGAACAACTAACAGTCAGAATAGGAGTAAGTAGTTCTGAAGACAGCTCCAGAAAGAAAACAATGATGTCACTTACTGGACTATGAAAAGGCACTCATGGTCTCTTAACTGCTTTGAAAAACAACCAGTGGATGAAAAAACTGTACAAGGGAACAGAAAATTAGGAGCTGATCCTCAGAGGCACAGAACAGCACAGAAAACGTGTGCTGGTGTTGGCATTTTGTATTACAATCAGGTCTGCTACTATTATTCTAAAGACACAGGAGGAGCATTTATAAATTACAAGATTAAACAACCTATAGTAAAAAATGAACGGGGCCTGAAGGCAAGTCCAACTCAGTAAAGAACTGGGACGGTCAAGAACTTAGAAAACTAAAATTAGATACAATGGTCTCACTCACTCACAGCTTGGGCAGACTGATGGACCCTGAACTTGTAGGTTCTTTCAAGTGAGGATATTATTGCAGCCCAGGGGTTAGTTTTGGATGCTGACTCATAGAAGGAAGATGAAACCAGATAAAGAAGTCTCAAGCAACAGTGTGGAGGAAAGGCAAAGTTAGGGCAACATTTATATAAGATAACTCTCCTGATGTTCTTTCCAGGTCTTGAACATTATCCATGATAAATTCAGAGTCCAGGCTTAGGCAGCAGATTGTGAGGATTAATGAAATTGAAAAATATTAGGCTGGATATTCACATTAGAAAACAGAGGCCATAATTACATTAAATGTTGGCAAATGTAAAAACTCATTTCGATGTTTAAAGCTCATTCTCCGGAACTCCATAAATTTTGGTGTGTGTAGAATTCAAAACTGTCAACTTCAAAAGGTAGGATAATTTTACAATTATGTTCCTCTCAGTGGGTTAAGAAATGACAACAGAAGTAAAAGTTCATTATTTATGTTGTTTGTGGAAGTAAGAAATATGTCATCATGAAACATGTGTACTTTTGGAAGGTGAGAATTATCAAACTTGTGGACTTCTCTTCAAGAGATGAAAAAAGGAGACAGCGCTACTCTTCCACTTGTAGGTAAGTATATGGTGATGTTTAGGCTTTGCTTTCGGAGTTATCAAAGCAATCAGGAAAAAAGGGGAAATCATCAGACATAGTACTTTGTTATTTTGAAAGCCCAAATTAAAAGTACTTTGGAAAAAAAAGTTTCAGAAGATGGTGTTTTGAGGTCATCTCAGCCCCAGCATTCACTAGCAAGCTTCTTCATCCCAAAATGTAAGTGTGTTTTGAAAAAGACAAAGTAAGCCTCGGAAACCCGGGCAGTAAGCGAAATCCTGAGGCGCGGGTCCAGTTCAGGAGGCAAGCCTTTTTCAAGATTTTCAAGATTCCACGTTCTCTTCTTCCAGCCCTTCTTTCAGGAACTCAAGCTGCCAGTCGGTGCAGGAAAAGGAAGATGCACATACAGCTGTTGCCAGTTTCTGAATTGCTGCTGTTGTTACTTTGAGGATAGGAGCAGGGGATGCCTTCTCATTTTCGCCCAGATTTCCTCCAATCTCAGAACCCAGAGCCTGGTAATTCTTGCCACTCCCTTCTCCACGAACCTACCTATGCAGCACTCACAGCCCCTGCCAGCTCTGGAAACTGCAGAGATCCCGACAGCCAGGGGTGGGGATTGAATCCTCTCACTGGGGTGCAATTGAGCGGAACCACGACCACCACACAGATCTGCTGACAACACACATTTCCAAAAAAACCCAGCGGTACAAATTTTGACAAGCCTTATCCAATCAACAGGCTCTACTCTAGATTCAGTGGTTGTTTTTTTTTAATTCTGCTATGGGGTAATATAATCAGCCACCAACTTAGCCATCAGGTAGCAGAGAGATAAGATGGTTCTCCTCTTCTGCCCGATAGAAAAATTAAGTGAAACCTACAAGTAAACAGCTTTGGGTTTAAAATGGGTCTGGATGGAGCAGATCCCACTAAGGAAGGCACGTTCAAACTGGGTCGCACGCAATGATTACATACCACACAGGTTATTGCTACAAAGAGCCCCCAAGACCACCATTTTTGTGGTCCCCACGGCAAACCAACGGGATTCTCTTGGCAGTTTTGCAGCAACAGCTAGTTCAACAAAGCTGGGCGAAGAGGGGAAAAAAAAAGAAAGCTCGTCGCATCCATTCCTGCCAGCCGCGCCCCAGCCCTCCCGTCACCCCGGCTCCCTTGCCCCTTGACAGCCCAGGGACCGTGTCCCGGGTCCTGAGCCGCAAGGCGGCCGCGACCCGGGTTCCCGCGTCCCGGCGGCTCTAGGCGCCCCCGAGGGCGGAGACGGCCGGGCAGGGGGAGGGGCGGCCTCGGCCCGCGGGCCCCCGGGGCGGCCGCACGCCCCCTCCCGGCCCGCACTTTCCCGCCTTCCCCATTTGAACAGCTCCCGCCCGCCTTCCTCCTTCGGCCCGCTCCAGCCCCTTCCCGGGGGCGGACTGCGGCCGCTACTCCAGTCCCCGGCTCGGCCCCTGGGCTAGGCCGCGAGGGGCCCGGGGCGCTCTCGGGGCGGTGTCGCGGCCCGAGGCGGCGGGTGGCGGCGGGGCGGGGCCGCTGCCGCCTGGGGGTGGGGGCCTAGCTCGGCCTCGTGGGGGCTCCGCTCGCCGCTACCTTCACTAGGCTCGCCCGGATCCCGCCTCAGCGCCGCCGACCGCCGCCATCTTGGAGAAGGAGAGAAAAGCGCGAGCGACCAGGGAGCCTCAGTCGAGCCCAGAGCGCAGACTCTGCTTTGGAAGGGGAATCCCGCTGGTGCAAGAGCGCCGAGCGCATCGAATGAGATGCTGGGCTTGTTGAGCCCCGGAGCTAGTCTGTAATAAGAATTAGTTCTGTGTCAGGCTTGGGCTAGAAGCTTTACGAACAGGACAGCATTTGATCCTCACTGCATCTCTGTGAGGTAGGTTCCGTCACATTTTACAGATCAGAAATGGGGTTCAGAGGGAGGGGTTAAGTGACTTGCCCAAGGATACACAGGTAGTTGGAGTGCAAGACAGGCTACCAGCCACTTATAAGACTTTTGAGTTTTACTGAAGTGCTCTTTCCGAAAAACCCTGCTGTTTCCTTCAAGATATTTTTATACAATAACTTCTGTCTTTGCAAAATCGTGCAGATCAATACCAGTGCTGCTTGTCTGGAATTTAGCATCTGCATTTAGAAGATTGGCGTATTTGGGGTGAGGTAGGCAGAATGTATCTTTATAACAATGCACTGAAAAATAATTTGCACGGCACATCATCTGCATTTCTCCCCATAAATCGTTTGCATTTCAAAGTTAGAAACAGTTTTCAGAGAAATGAAAAGTTGCTACACAAAGGAGGGAAAGGGTTTTGTTTTTTCCCCATTTTGCTCTGGAGAATTCAGACCAATGGGTAGAAGTTACAGTGTGCAGCTCTTGGTTCAATATGCAGACAAATTAATTTTTCCAGCGCAGTTCAGTTATGTTTGACTACTTTGTAAGGTAGTGAGCTCCCTGTCACCAGAGGAGTCCAAGCAGAAGCTAGTGTCATAGTTTCTGTGAAGCAGGGAGTTTAGAGATATAGAATGACTTATCAGTTCAGTTCAGTCGCCCAGTCGTGTCCGACTCTTTGGGACCCCATGAAGCACAGTGCACCAGGCCTCCCTGTCCATCACCAACTCTCGGAGTCTACCCAAACCCATGCCCATTGTGTCGGTGATGCCATCCAACCATCTCATCCTCTGTCCTCCCCTTCTCCTCCTGCCTTCAATCTTTCCCAGCATCAGGGTCTTTTCCAATGAGTCAGCTCTTCGGATCAGGTGGCCAAAGTATTGAAGTTTCAGCTTCAACATCAGTCCTTCCAATGAACACCCAGGACTGATCTCCTTTAGGATTGACTGGTTGGATCTCCTTTCAGTCCAAGGGACTCTCAAGAGTCTTCTCCAACACCACAGTTCAAAAGCATCAATTCTTCAGCACTCAGCTTTCTTTAGTGTCCAACTATCACATCCATACATGACTACTGGAAAAATCATAGCCTTGACTAGACGGACCTTTGTTGGCAAAGTAATGTCTCTTATTTTTAATATGCTGTCTAGGTTGGTCATATCTTTCCTTCCAAGGAGCAAGCATCTTTCAATTTCATGGCTGCATTCACCATCCACAGTGATTTTGGAGCCCAGAAAAAACAGGCAGCCACTGTTTTCACTGTTTCCCCATCTATTTGCCATGAAGTGATGGAACCGGATGCCATGATCTTCGTTTTCTGAATGTTGAGCTTTAAGCCAACTTTTTCACTCTCCTCTTTCACTTTCAACAAGAGGCTCTTTAGTTCTTCTTCACTTTCTGCCATAAGGGTGGTATCATCTGCATATCTGAGGTTATTGATATTTCTCCTGGCAATCTTGATTCCAGCTTGTGCTTCCTCCAGCCCAACGTTTCTCATGATGTACTCTTCAGTTCAGTTCAGTTCAGTCGCTCAGTCGTGTCCAACTCTTTGCAACCCCATGAATCGCAGCACGCCAGGCCTCCCTGTCCATCACCAACTCCCGGAGTTCACCCAGACTCATGTCCATTGAGCCAGTGATGCCATCCAGCCATCTCATCCTCTGTTGTCCCCTTCTCCTCCTGCCCCCAATCCCTCCCAGCATCAGAGTCTTTTCCAATGAGTCAACTCTTTGCATGAGGTGGCTAAAGTACTGGAGTTTCAGCTTTAGCATCATTCCTTCCAAAGAAATCCCAGGGTTGATCTCCTACAGAATGGACTGGTTGGATCTCCTTGCAGTCCAAGGGATTCTCAAGAGTCTTCTCCAACACCACAGTTCAAAAGCATCAATTCTTCAGCGCTCAGCCTTCCTCACAGTCCAACTCTCACATCCATACATGACCACGGGAAAATCCATAGCCTTGACTAGACGAACCTTTGTTAGCAAAGTAATGTCTCTGCTTTTGAATATGCTATCTAGGTTGGTCATAACTTTCCTTCCAAGGAGTAAGCATCTTTTAATTTCATGGCTGCAGTCACCATCTGCAGTGATTTTGGAGCCCCCCAAAATAAATGTACTCTGCATATAAGTTAAATAAGCAGGGTGACAATATACAGCCTTGACGTACTCCTTTTCCTATTTGGAACCAATCTGTTGTTCCATGTCCAGTTCTAACTGTTGCTTCCTGACCTGTATACAGGTTTCTCAAGAGGCAGGTCAGGTGGTCTGGTATTCCCATCTCTTTCAGAATTTTCCACAGTTTCTTGTGATCCACACAGTCAAAGGCTTTGGCATAGTCAATAAAGCAGAAATAGATGTTTTTCTGGCACTCTTTTGCTTTTTTGATGCTCCAGCAGATGTTGGCAGTTTGATCTCTGGTTCCTCTGCCTTTTCTAAAACCAGCTTGAACATCTGGAAATTCACGGTTCACATATTGCTGAAGCCTGGCTTGGAGAATTTTGAGCATTACTTTACTAGCATGTGAGATGAGTGCAATTGTGCAGTAGTTTGAGCATTCTTTGGCATTACCTTTCTTTGGGGTTGGAATGAAAATTGACCTTTTCCAGTCCTGTGGTCACTGCTGAGTTTTCCAAATTTGCTGACATATTGAGTACAGCACTTTCACAGCATCATCTTTTAGAATTTGAAATAGCTCAACTGGAATTCCATCCCCTCCACTAGCTTTGTTTGTAGTGATGCTTCCTAAGGCCCACCTGACTTCACTTCCCAGGCTGTCTGTCTCTAGGTGAGTGGGAGTGATCACACCTTCATGATTATCTGGGTGATTAAGATCTTTTTTGTGTAGTTCTTCTGTATATTCCTGCCACCTCTTCTTAATATCTTCTGCTTCTGTTAGCTCCATACCATTCTGTTCTTTATTGACCCCATCTTTGCATGAAATGTTCCCTTGGTATCTCTAATTTTCTTGAAGAGATCTCTAGTCTTTCCCATTCTGTTGTTTTCCTCTGTTTCTTTTCATTGATCACCGAGGAAGGCTTTCTTAACTCTCCTTGCTATTCTTTGGAACTCTGCATTCAAATGGGTATATCTTTCCTTTTCTCCTTTGCTTTTTGCTTCTCTTCTTTAAACAGCTATTTGTAAGGCCTCCTCAGAGAGCCATTTTGCTTTTTTGCATTTCTTTTTCTTGGGGATGGTCTTGCTCCCTGTCTCCTGTACAATGTCATGAACCTCCGTCCAAAGTTCATCAGGCACTCTGTCTATCAGATCTAGTCCCTTAAATCTATTTCTCACTTCCAGTGTATAGTCATAAGGGATTTGATTTAGGTCACACCTGAATGGTCTAGTGGTTTTCCCCACTTTCTTCAATTTCAGTCTGAATTTGACAATAAAGAGTTCATGAACTGAGCCACAGTCAGCTCCTGGTCTTGTTTTTGCTGACTATATAGAGATTCTCCATCTTTGGCTGCAAAGGATATAATCAATCTGATTTTGGTGTTGACCATCTGGTGATGTCCATGTGTAGAGTTTTCTCCTGTGTTGTTGGAAGAGGGTGTTTGCTATGACCAGTGAGTTGTCTTGGCAGAACTCTGTGAGACTTTGCCTTGCTTCATTCTGTATTCTAAGGCCAAATTTGCCTGTTACTCCAGGTGTTCCTTGACTTCCTACTTTTGCATTCCGGTCCTCTATAATGAAAAGGACATCTTTTTTGGGTGTTAGTTCTAGCAGGTCTTGTAGGTCTTCATAGAAGTGTTCAACTTCAGCTTTTTCAGCATTACTGGTCAGGGCATAGACTTGGATTACTGTGATAATGAATGGTTTGCCTTGGAAACGAACAGAGATCATTCTGTTGTTTTGAGATTGCATCCAAGTACTGCATTTCGGACTCTTTTGTTGACTATGATGGCTACTCCATTTCTTCTAAGGGATTCCTGCCCACAGTAGTAGATACACTGGTTATCTGAGTTAAATTCACCTATTCCAGTCCATCTTAGTTCCATCTTACAAGAAGTCCATCTTAAAAGAATGGCTTCTAGAGTTGTGAAACCCATGAGACTCTATGCAAAATTATGTGTTTGTGCACGTGTGTATTTTTCTGGGGTTTAGATCCTATTAAAGATTAGGAACCTCTATCCTAGCCGGCTGTCCATTCCAGAATTGGACAGGTGCTTGAAGATGATATAGTCATTCTTATCACTTTACAGACTTACAAATTGAGGTCAAAAGGAGCAGGGGGATTTGTCTCAACCCATGCTGTCAATTAGTGATCAGATTAGGATTAGATACCAGGTTATTGGACTCTTGGTTTTCACTGCCGTTTTCGCCATATCACTCTCTCTCTTCCTCTATGCTATGTAGAAGATGAGATTCTGTTTAATTACTGTTCTTACAACTGTGAGATGCTGAGATGTTAAAACACTTGAGACAGAGTTGTTGAATATATCCCTCAAGTGTAAACACCCACACATGCACACAAAATAACTCTGGCATAATGACCTTCTGCACAGCCCCTATCCTGCTCACCAAAAAGACTGGCAATGAGTTTCACCAAATGGTATGGGATTGCACTTCTGGGACACCTTACCTGACATTAGCATCCTTGCTAAGTATTTAAGAGCCTCAGGAATGTATATCTCTCTTCTTCAATATTGGTCAGGATGTTTCTAGTTGTAAGCGACAGAAACCCAATTCAAATTAGTTCAGCAGGAAAGGGGAATTTATTGGCTAACATTATTGAGGTGTCCAGTGCATTCAGCTGTGGCTGGATCCAGGGAGGAGCTCCAGCTGCTCTCTTGACATCTCTCTTTGGTGCTTTCTTCTGAACTGGCTTTATTCTCAGGCTCCAGGTGGTGACTCCAATAGTTCCAGGCTTTATTATCTTTATTGCTAGCAACATCCCTGGAGAGAAGGTTTCTTTTTCCTGTTTGTTTGGTAGGTATCATGGGACTGACTCTTCTTTCCTGAATTGGATCATATGTCCAAACAGAAAGCAATTGGTATGAGTAAAGGCATGGGGTACGCTCATTGGTTAAATTAGGTCACATCCTCACCCAGGAGTAGGTCAGGCAGAACCTTAAGGAAAATCAGAGATTGTTGTCAGAAGAACTGTAGGGAGAAACAGACAAACACAATTATGTCAGAGATTTCAACAACTGTCTCTCAATAACTGATAGAATACCTAAATAGAAAATCAGAAATGCAACTAAAACCTTGAGCAGCATGTTAATTGGCTTTGGTTCAGTTCAGTTGCTCAGTCGTGTCTGACTCTGCAACCCTGTGGACTGCAGCACCCCAGGCCTCCCTGTCCATCACCAACTCCTGGAGTTTACTCAAACTCATTTCCATTGAGTCATTGATGCCATCCAACCATCTCATCCTCTGTTGTCCCCTTCTCCTCCTGTCTTCAATCTTTCCCAGCATCAGGGTCTTTTCAAATGAGTCAACTCTTTGCATCAGGTGACCAAAGTGTTGGAGTTTCAGCTTCAACATCAGTCCTTCCAATGGATATTCAGGACTGATTTCCTTAGGATTGACTGGTTTGACCCCCTTGCAGTCCAAGGGACTCTCAAGAGTCTTCTCCAACACCACACTTCAAAAGCATCAATTCTTTGGTGCTCAGCTTTCTTTATAGTCCAACTCTCATATCCATACATGACTCCTGGAAAAACCATAGCCTTGACCAGAAGGACCTTTGTTGGCAAAGTAACGTCTCTGCTTTTTAATATGCTGTCTAGGTTGGTCATAACTTTTCTCCCAAGGAGTAAGCATCTTTAATTTCATGGCTGCAGTCACCATCTGCAGTGATTTTGGAGACCCCCCCCCCCAAATAAAGTCTGCCACTGTTTCCACTGTTTCTCCATCTAATTGCCGTGAAGTAATGAGACCAGATGCCGTTATCTTTTTTTCTGAATGATGAGCTTTAAGCCAGCTTTTTCACTCTCCTTTCACTTTCATCAAGAGGCTCTTTAGTTTTTCTTCACTTTCTGCCATAAGGGTGGTGTCATCTGCATATCTGAAGTTATTGATATTTCTCCCGGCAATCTTGATTCCAGCTTGTGCTTCATCCAGCCCAGTGTTTCTCTTGATATACTCTGCATATAAGTTAAATAAGCAGGGTGACAATATACAGTCTTGACGTACTCCTTTTCCTATTTGGAACCAGTCTGTTGTTCCATGTCCAGTTCTAACTGTTGATTCCTGACCTGCATACAGATTTCTCAAGGGGCAGGTCAGGTGGTCTGGTATTCCCATCTCTTTCAGAATTTTCCACAGTTTATTGTGATCCACACAGTCAAAGGCTTTGGCATAGTCAATAAAGCAGAAATAGATGTTTTTCTGGCACTCTCTTGCCTTTTCACTGATCCAACGATGTTGGCAATTTGATCTCTGGTTCCTCTGCCTTTTCTAAAACCAGCTTGAACATCTGAAAGTTCATGGTTCACGTATTGTTGAAACCTGGCTTGGAGACTTTTGAGCATTACTTTACTAGCGTGTGCCACCCAACAACATACATGCTTTGTAAGAGCACATGGAGCATTTACCAAGATAGACTATATATTGAGCCATAAAAAAAGTCTTAATAAGTTTAGAAAGGATTCAAGTCATGTGAAATATGTTCTCACTATAATGGAACTAAGCTAGAAATCAGTGACATAGGGATAATGTCTCTATGGAAAATTCCCAATTATCTGGAGATTAAATCATGTACCTTCAAATCCTGCAGACATTCAAAAATGAGTCAAAAGGGAAATATAGAAGTATATTGAACTGAATCAAAACAAAAAACACAAAACATATCAAAATGTGTGGGATGCAGTTAAAGTAGGGCTCCGAGGAAGATTTATAGTACTAAAATCTATGGTACTAAATCTGTCAATAAAAGACAGGTCTCAAAGTTTCAAGTCAATAACATCAACTTTCACTTTAAGAAATTATCAGTGGGTTGGGGGCTTCCCTGGCAGTCCAGTGGCTGGGACTCTGTACTTCCACTGCAGGGGTATGGGTTCGACCCCTGGTTGGGGAACTAAGATCTCACATGCTGCACCATGCAGCCAAAAAAAAAAAAAAAAATTAGAGAAATTAATTAAAATTAAAGTCAAAATAAGCAGAAAAGAGGAAATAATAGAGGAAGGGCAAAAATCGTTAAAATGGAAAGCAGACAAATGATAGAAAAAATAAATAAAACTGAAAAACTGATTCCAGGGTTGGGGAAGAGAAAGTATAAATGAGCCCAAAGCACGCTGTAGTACCAGAAAATAAGAAGAGTTCTTCAGAAAGAGAAACGGAGGGTGTGTGTGTTTGTTGTGTGTGTGTGTGGGGTGGGGGGGAGGCGAGGGTATGTCAAAGGGACAGACGAATTGACCTGAAAGAGCTCCCGATGGTCAGAGCTGGAGCAATTCAAGAAACTAACTAAATGGTATCTATTGGATCATAACCAAGGTTATAAAATAAATATACAGGAGTTGATAATGATGTAAATGATTGAAGAGATAAATAAATAGGGGAAAAGAGACAAATATGCATTGTAGAAAAATCCCAAATAATATATGCAGGCACTCCTGGCCCCCACCAGGAGGTTGAGCTTAATTCTCACCTTTCCATTTGAGAGTTGGCTAGACTTAGTGACTCAATTCTGAAGACTGTAGTCACGGAGAGAGAAGGTAGTAATTGTAGATGTCGAATTCTGTCACGTGCTGCCTTAACCAAGTGATACTAGTTACCTTTGATATGACAGGATGAGAAAGACTCTTTACCTTGAGGTATTCTTCCCCTGGCTTCTCAGGTGGCTCAGTGGTAAGGAATCTGCACGTCATCGCATGAGACGTGGATTTGATCCCTGGGTCAGGAAGATCTCCTGGAGTAGGAAATGGCAACTTGCTGTAGTATTCTTGCCTGGAAAATTCCATGGACAGAGGAACCTGATGGGCTACAGTCCTTGGGGTCACAAAGAGTCAGACACAACTCAGCGACTGAGCACACATTCTTCCCTTAAATCCATCACTCCAGCCAAATCATGATAAAATACATCAGATACACACCCAAATTGAGGGACCATCTCCAAAGCACCTGACCAGTACTCCTTAAGTCTGTCAAGGTTGTGAAAAATGAGGGAAGGTTGAAACATAGTCACAGACCAGAAGACAGAACACAGCAAAATGCAAAGTGGTAATCTCTACAGTGTAATGGATCCTAGAACAGAGCGAGGACATTAACAGAAAACCTGCAACATCCAAAGTCTAGAGTTTCATTAATAGTAATGTGTCTTTGTTGGTTCCTTATATTTTGACAAATATACAACAGTAGTGTGACATAGTAACACAAGGGGAACCTGAGACTGCAGAGTGAGTGGTGTATGAGAACTTTCTCAGCTATCTTTGCAAGTTTTCTGTAAGTCTAAAATTATTCCAAATAAAGGTTTATTTTCAAAAGGTTATCCTTTGAGAAGATCTATAAAATGGGTAAATTTCTAGTTGGACTGATCAGAGAGAAAAAAGAAAGAAGGCATGAAATAGTAAAATCAGAAACCCAGCTGCAAAATGCACACACACAACTTTTGCCTTCGCTGTCCATCTGTGTTGACACACGTACATGAAGTGATTTATTTTCACAGCTGCATAGTATTCTATGGTGGCAGTGTACCAGATTTTATTTTTTCATTCTCATCACTTTGGGCATTTACATTGTATCCATTTAAAAAATTATTAGAGACTTCCCTAGTGGCCCAATGGCTAAGATTCAGAGCTCCTGATGCAGGGGGCCTGGATTCAATTCCTGATCGGGGAACTAGATCCCACATGCTGCAACTAAGAGTGTGAGCGTTGCAACTAAAGATCCTGGATTCCAAATCTTACACATACCGCAACCGAGACCCGGCACGGCCAAATAAATAAATACTTAAAAATGGTTGTAAGCAGTAGTGCAGCAATCTTGTTTGAGTGCCCTGTGCATTTGTGTGAGAGCTTCCTCGAGAAGTCTTCTAGGAGTGAAAATGCTACTACGCGTGTGTGCTAAGTCGCTTCAGTTGTGTCCGACTTTTTGCGACCTTATGGACTGTAGCCCACCAGGCTCTCTGTCCATGGGATTCTCCAGGCAAGAAACTGGAGTGGGCTGCCATGCCCTCCTCCAGGGGATCTTCCTGATCCGGGAATTGAACCCTCATTATGCCTCCTGCATTGGCCGGTGATTTCTTTACCACTAGCGAAGTTCTTTACCACCTGGGAAGCCTGGAAGTACTATAACCTAGTGCATATCACTCTTTACCGATATCACCAGGTTACTTTCAAAGTGGTTGAATGAACTTCTGTGTTTTTCCTATGTTGACTTCCTGAGTTCTGTTCTGTCTCAGCTTGGGGGCTTCCATCTCTCTCCCTCCTCTCCATGCCTTTCACCTATGAGATGACCAATTAAGGTTAATCCTAGATGATGGAAACACCCAGACCTCCTGAAATACATTAATAACCTCTTGAATTTTGCTCTTTCAAAATATGATCAAAGCTTCAACCTCCCGGTGAAGTCCAGTGTAAGAAAAATTAACATGGTGTACATATCTGGCAATTTTCTGTATGACCCAATAAACTGAAGGACCCGTTCATAGACACGAAATCATTTGCTTGGTCATTTGAGACATACATTGTATTCTCGTAAATACTCCTTTTGTACTGGCTGGCCTCATCCTCCTGGTTTTTCAGATATGAGGAGTGACTTATCCAAGGTCCCATAGTAAATTAATGGCAGTACTGAGATGAGAGGGCTTCCTAGGTGGCTCAGTGGTAAAGAATCCGCTTGCCGATTCGGGAAATGCAGGTTCGATCTCTGGGTTGGGAAGATCCCCTGGAGAAGGAAATGGCAACCCACTCTGGTATACTTGTCTGGAAAATCCCATGGACAGAGGAGCCTGGTGGGCTTCAGTCCGTAGGGTTGCAAAAGAATCAGATATAACTGAGCGACTGAGCACCACGACCACCAACACCAAGAGAAGAACTCACTTTCTCTCGACCCCACCAGAAAAGTCATTCCCAACCCCATCTTTGTGTTTGAAGGCTAGTAACTCTGATTCAGTGCCCAGGGATGCAGAGAGTGTATCCTGATGTTCTCCATTTCATGGAGCCAAGCACAGCTGCATATATAAACCTGCTCAAATGGCAACTGCTCTGAGCCCTCAATTTATTTAGAGGGGGGTGATCGTTTTCCCTCTGGTCTCCTAAATGCTCAGAGGTCCTGTCACATACCCATGATTTGGCTTTCATCCTGCCACTCCTGGTCCCCAATAGCTCTTCCTGTTCTCCCACCTCACTGCCCATTCCCTGTGACCCTTGCTTTGCCTTCCTCCTTCTCTCTGTGTTATGCTCAGCCGGGGAGTCACATGGGTCCCCAAGGGTCCCAGCTCTTCAGTGATGAGTTCCCAGAGGATGATGGCAGCCTTGTCTTGTCCCCCTGGCACACCCACAGTGCCAGTTGGCTGGACCATCACCTCTCCTCGAGGACAGGATCTCAGTGCAGAGTCTAGTCATTGCTTCATCCTCATGCTCCTCAGTTCCCAGCCCCTCACTGGAAGGTGAGCTTCCTCCCAGCATCTTCCTTTCCAGCAACCAAGCTCCAGCTGGCGCTACCCAGTCTGTAAGACATGTTTTAATGACTTTAAACTACAGAGGGAAGGGATCAGAGTTCTCTTCCTTATTCCTGTGGCTACAGATAAATAAAATGCAAATGGGAAGGATGACATCTTATTACTTTCCATTCTGGCTCTAAATCCCAGGTGCTTGCTGAGCACTGTCTTCCTGTGACTTTAAAAATATACTTTATTCTCACCAGCTCCCAAACCCGCTCACCTCCCAGTCTTTCTTACTGGCCAAATTGGTGGCACCATTTGAGGATGAAAATAAACAACAGTAGTAGCAGGTTCGCTGGAGGAGGGCATGGCAACCCACTCCAGTAGTCTTGCCTAGAGAGTCCCCATGGAGGGGGAGCCTGGTGGGCTGCAGTCCATGGAGTCACAAAGAATCGGACATGACTGAGTGACTAAGCGCAGCATAGCATAGCATAGTAGCAAATACAACCCCATAATAAAGGAAGAATCACTGAGTCCACTGATAAAGGTAAGTACGTAAATTAAAAAATGGGCTAGAAGAGAAAGCTCTGCCTTATGAGAAAAACCAAATAAACAAGAGAAAAAAAGATGGCATTAGACAATCATTCTTTGGCAACTATTATAGTTACAACTGAGGTGAGAGTGGGCAAGGGATGCTGATATAGTGGGCAAAGTTGGGGGGTGATGGATGTTACACAATCTCAAATTAGCTCTCCACAAGGTACTTATTATTTACAAAGGAAAACCCAGCAACATTACTGGGGCAACCTGGCAAAGGCCACTTTAGCCAGGCATCAAAGATAACATCACCAGCAAACGGACAACTTGACATCATGTGCTTCTCAATAGAAGGCACTGAGAAGAAAACATCACTCTCGTGTTATTTTTACCAAAGATGCACAACCCAAATCTAATTACGAGGAAACATCAGACAAATCCAAAATGAAAAATGTTCTACAATATTAGCCTGTCCTCTTAAAAATGTCAATGCCAGGGAAATCTCTGTGCCTCCCTCTCAATTTTGTTGTAAGCATAAAAAAGCTCTAAAAAAGTCTTAAAAAAATGCCAGTGTTGTAAAGTATGTATGTACACGAGATTGAGAAACTGGCTCAAATTCATGGGCACAAAAAGACATAACAATTGAATGTCATGCATGATCCTGGATTTTCTTTTGTATTGCTGTTCAGTTGCTAAGTTGTGTCTGACTCTTTGCAACCCCATGGACTGCAGCATGCCAGGCTTCCCTGTCCATCACCAGCTCCTGGAGCTGCCTCAAACTCATGTCCACCGAGTCGGTGATGCCATCCAACCATCTCATCCTCTGTCGTCCCCTTCTCCTCCTGCCTTCAATCTTTCCCAGCATCAGGGTCTTTTCCAATGAGTCAGTTCTTCACATGAGGTAGCCAAAGTATTGGAGCTTCAGCATCAGTCCTTCCAATGAATATTCAGGACTGATTTCTTTTACTATTGACTGGTTGGATCTCCTTGCAGTCCAAGGGACTCTCAAGAGTCTTCTCCAGCACCACAATTTGAAAGCATCAATTCTTTGATGCACAGCCTTCTTTATGTCCCAATTTTCACATCTCTACATGACCACTGAAAAAAACCATAGCTTTAACTGTACGCACCTTTGTCTCTGCTTTTTAATATGCTGTCTAAACTTTTCATAGCTTTTCTTCCAAGGAGTCCTTTAATTTCGTGGCTGCAGTCACCATCTGTGGTGATTTTGGAGCCCAAGAAAGTAAAATTTGTCACAGTTTCCACTTTTCCCCCATCTATTTGACAGGAAGTGATGAAACTGGATGCATGATTGGGTGAGTTGGTAAAACTGAAATAGGGTTTGTGGAGTTGATAACATTTATGGCATTTATGTTGATTGTCTGTTTTTGATCACTGAACTGTGATTATAGAAGAGCCTGTCCTTGTTCTTTTTTTTTGGTTGTGCTGAGTCTTCATTGCTACGTGCACGGTTTCTCTAGTTGCAGCGAGTGGGGATTTCTCTCTGGTTGTGAGGCTTGGACTTATTGCGGTGGCTTCTCTTGTGGAGCACAGGCTCTAGGCCCGCCAGCTCATGTTATTTAATCTTAGAACCACCCTGGAAGTAGACATTTAATTTAATCATATTCAGATACATATTATTTACAGGAAAGGAGATTGAAACTCAGAAGTGTAAGTTACTTGCCTCAGACTCAACTACAGGAAACTGTACATCTAGGTGCTTATCTCTGAGCCTCTAGTAATAATTACACAATTCTGGGGTCAGTAGGTGAAGGTGATGAGAAACTTTTGGGAATCCAACGGCGAAAACTGGCCTGCCTGGCTTTGTTGGTAGCGGAGTCGGAGCTTAGGGGCTCTCTAAGGCGTTCCTCCACATGTCCACTAGAGGGCACTGCTGGCCCAATTTAGAAGTATTGGTACCCGCTTTCCAGCTTAGGTGTGGTCAGAGTACAATTGCTATTAAAGCCCCGAACGCTTAAGCTTCTGGGTCTCTCACTTGCACAACCCCCTTCTACTTTTGTACGCAGTTTTGCATTCATAATTTTATATTATTTTTCCATGATAGGATTCTCTCAATAAGCTTCAGACTCCTCCAAATGTGAATTTACTCCAACTCTTGCAAGTACTTTAATAATTAAGTGCTGGGAGCTTTGGGACATTGATGCTCATGAGCAGCACAGAAAGTCTCTCTCCATGGGATGAGGCTGTGCCCTTGGGGACTCTGCCCTATCTGACCCTGATTCCTGGTCTGTAGCACACGGTAAGCTGTCTATACATGTTTGTTGAGTGAATAAACGAGGGGCGGACATCCACCAGTGCCACAGATTTTCTCTTTTCCTCTTTCTCCTCTTTGGGTCTCAGTTTCTCAACTTCAGAAGTGGGAGGATGAGATCTAGAATTCATATGAGGCTTCTTCCTTCCAGTCAGAGATTTATTCTCGATTCCCTCCCTCTTCTCTCTCCTTTTTGCCCCTCTGCTGCCTCCCATCTGACTTTTTATTTCTCTCTTTCTGCCCTCTTCCACCTCTACCCTCAGCCTGTGCCTCCTGGTGAGAGACCTCTTCCTGGTTTGCAAACAGTTGCCTTCTCTTTGGTCCTCATATGGCAGGAAGGGAGCACTGGTGTGCCTTCCTCCTCTTAGAAGGTCACTAGTCGAATCATGAAGGCTCTACCCTCATGACCTCATGTAAACTTAACTATCTCCTAAACAGATAACTTAGGAGATAATTAAAGGCGTCAGCTCCAAGCATCATCACATTGGTTCAACATAGGAATTTTAGGGGGACATGATTCAGTTCTTAGCAGCTTGTTAAATGATGATAGTTTATCTCTGTCCATTAAAATCTGTTTCTACTTCTCTATTCCTTATCTAGGGAAAACAGTCACTCTTTTCATCCCTGATTCCCTCCTCCTCTCATGTCCAATCAGGTGTCAAGTCTTATCAATTATATCTCCTAAGCGTCTCCCACATTTTCCCTTTCTGTCTCTCTACAGCTTCTCTATGTCAAACCCTCAGCATTCACATCGGCTAGGATTGAGTACCAGGAAACTCTGTTGCAGTGGCTTTAAGAGGTAAAGGGTATGTTTCTCATGTGCAAAAGGAAGTTTGGGACAGGCAGTTCAGGATCGAAACAGAAGCCCAAGGATGTCACCAGGGACCCTGGCTCCTGCTTTTTCTCTTCTGCCATCCTCAGTGTTGGTATTGGTTCTCATGACCACAATATAGCTGCTGCTTCTCCAAGCGTCACATCCACATTCTGGGCTATCACTTCTAATTGAGAGCCTTTGTCTTTTTATTTGGGAAGGGAGTTTCTCTCTTCCATCTATGTCTCATTGGCCAGAACTGTGTCACGTGACTCCCCCTGGTTGCTGTGTTTCACTTTCCAGGCTCTATAGGAGAGGGAAGCAGGGGAAAGAGGGATGCATATGGCTTCAGGTAGCCAATCTTGGCATCTGCTATGTCATGCCTCAACCTAGCAGCCTCTGAATTGATCTTTCTGTCTCCATTCTCACCAGAGTGTTCCCGTTGACAGTATGTCTGTCTTAGGGGCATAAGAAACCATTATATCCAGCAAATCAATTAAAGTACAAATGCAACAGTAATACTTATGGCAAAAGTCTATTAGATGTGTCCTGGTGTGTCAAATGAGCTTCCCTGATAGTTCAGTTGGTAAAGAATCCACCTGCAATGCAGGAGACCCTGGATCGATTCAGGACCCCAGTTCAAACATTCAGGACTTGTGAGGTGTAATCGTAAAAGTCACTTTATTATTGTCTCTCCCTAGCCCTCTAAATTTGGCTTTGTCCCTTCCCTTCCCTGGAGGAAAACTCTGGTGGTCCCTTATGGCTCTGCAGGTCAGCTGAGGAAAGGGAAACCCCTATGGTCACTTTAAGTACAAAATAGAGCCTTGGTTCAGAAATTGGAATGTACAGTCTGAGATTCCCAGGTGGCTCAGTGGTAACGAATCTGCCTGCCAGTGCAGGAGCTACAGGAGACCTGGGTTTGATCCCTGGGTTGAGAAGATCCCCTGGAATAGGAAATGGCAACCCACTCCAGTATTCTGGAGAATCCCATGGACAGAGAAGCCTGGCAGGCTGAAGTCCATGGGGTTGCAAAGAGTTGGGCACAACTGAGCATGCATTCACTTACATACATCCAGTCTAGATCTATTCAATATTAGTACTTCAATGGGTTTCCAAGGTAAGTCACCTCCCTCTCCCTCCGCCATCCAGCTGGATTGCAGACAGGGCTCTGGCTTTGGGAAGGGGATGGTCCTTCTCTTTTCTTCTTATGGATAACTGTTATTTCTGGCTCCTCTGGGGCTGTGGAGCATTGGGTAGGGGAATGTGGAGGGAAGAAGGAAAGGGGATTCAGGGAAGGTCTATTTGCCTGGTAGTGTCATCACATGCCTTCCTGACCTTTGGACTGGCTGATGGAGCTGACCCTCTGCCAGACGTTGGATAGATTTTCCGGGGATCCCCCTGCTGCCCTCCACTCCTATTCTGTTCCCCTGGACATTGCTGCCCCATCAGCTCCTGGCTTTCCCATGATCCACTGCTGCAGACCCTCATGGTTGGTAGAAGGCTCCTGACTGCAAACCCTGTGTCCTTTTCCAGAGGCAGACATTGAGATCAGCCTTTGTATCCACATGGTTTATTAAGGAGATGCTCCCTGGAGAAACCTGTAAGCTAGTAGGGGAAAAGTGGACAGGGAAGGGGAGGAAGACAAAGTGTGGGTGAGAGACGTCGGGAGAAACCCCAGCATCAGTCAGGTTCCGTGGGAAGCTCTGGAGTGGATATGAAACCTCAGAGCACTTCCCCACTCAGAGCAAGACGCTGGTCTTTCATAGCGTCACACCAGAGAGCAGCCTCCGGTCCGGGGTGGGACGCTGCAGAGCGGCAAAACTACTCCAGTAGCCCAAGGGTGGGCTTCCAAAGAGAGTTTGCACTTGTAGCCTTTATAATCAAGGCATCTCGCAACTGAGAGGTGGGCACACAGGTCGGGTAAGAGCTATCTCCGTGTTAGTGGCTTCAGTCATGCCCGACTCTTTGTGACCCTGTGGACTGCAGCCTGCCAGGCTCCTCTTGTCTATGGTATTTCCCAGGCAGGAATCCTGGAGTGGGTAACCATTCCCTTTTCCAGGGGATCTTCCTGACCCGGAGTAGGGCACCAACAGTGTCCCCAGTACCATCCCTACTTGGATGGTTTTATTTTATTTCCCAAGTTGTTTGTCCAGCGATCAGCCCCCTTGTTTATCCTCATACCTCAGCCCTCCCTGGCATTTTAATTCCAAAACCCCTCACTAGAGACTGAACCCACTGGAGGAAAAGCCTGTCATGAGCCTGAGGCCACCCCCACCCCACCCTTCTCCCAACATCCGTCACAACTCATCACTTTCCCCGTAAACTTGGACATACACTTTGTGTATTTCCATAATGTTGTCAGCTGCCCATATAGCATTGAGAATATATTTCCCCATTTTGGAGTGCTGGTAACTCAATTTACAGCGATTTATTCCACAAAAGCAGACAGTAACTCAACTGATGAGAGGAGGGGCGAAAACCCTACCAACCCACCACCGTCTCTCTGCACTGGAAATCAAAATGGTAATTCATGGAATAGATTACGGCAAGTAATAGGCTTGGTCTGGAGACGTGCGAGCTGAGTTAAATGCCTTTTAAGTAAATCTCACTGTGAGTTATCTGTTCACTCAGACGTGCCTGCATGGAGACAGAGGGAGGCTGTGTGGACAGACGGGCACACGCTGTAACTTTCATTATCACACACTGAGGTTCTTTGTTAATAACCGCAGTCAGAGGGACTGCACATCTTCTGATCACTGTGACAGGTGGCTACCAGCGTGAGGTTGAGGCATTCATTCGTTCATTTGATCATTCATTCCCCAAGCCTCTGGGAGGCCCAAAATACCCTAGGCATTATGCTGGGCATTGGAGGCACAGAGATTCAGAGATGGATCGACCAGGTCCAGCCCCTGCAGAGCTTACAATCTGGTGGGAGGAGATGAAATAATAAACAGGTCAGGTGATCAGATATTCATGTGCTATGAGATTCGGCAAGGTCACAGGCTCTGGCATCAGACTGCTAGGATTCGAATCTGAGTCCTGCCGTTTACTTGGGCAAGATACTTACCCTCAGTTTCCTCATCTGTAAAGTGGATAGAAATAGTGCCTATTTGATAAAGTGGATAGAAATAGTGGATGGGAGGTTTAAATGACACATACATGGCAGACTGCCTGGTGACACTTAGTGCTCAATAAACGTCTTTTGCTGCTGTCAGGATTGCTGATGTCTGGGTAGGACCAGCGTCAGAAGGGTTCAGAATGGTTTGATGGAGTGGGTGATGCTTGTTGGGAGATTTGAGTGGTTCTAGTGCATCTAAGCCAGGAAAGGGACCTAAGAGCAGGGAATCAGGATGAACAAAGTTCAGAGTGAAGGGTAGGTGGTGGGGCACTTTAGGAAGGTGCTGCTGTCTGTCTTAGTCTGCTCGGGATGTCAGAACAATGGACCACAGACTGGTGACTTGAACAACAATTATTTTCTCACAGGTCTGGAAGCTAGAAGTCAATGATCAAGGTTCTGGCTGATTTTGTTTCTTAATGAGCACTCTCTTCCTGGCTTGCAGGTGGCTCCCTTCTTGCTGTATCCTCCTATGACCTTTTCTCTGAGCAGGTGGGGAGACAGAGGAAGAGACATCAGTGAGGTCTTTCTCGTTGATGTCTCTTCCTCTTCTTATAAAGGATACCACTCCTGTAGGATTAGGGCTTCACCCTTATGACCTAATTTAACCTTAATTACTTCCCTCAAGGCCCCATCTCTGAATACAGTCATACAGTCATTAGGGCTTCAACATACAAGTTTTGGAGAACACAAACATTCAGTCCATAACAGAGGCGCTGGAAAACTGGGTCTAAGAACCATGTTTCTCCATTTACTAGAGGTGTGGGCTTAGGTCAATTATGGCTAACTCTTGGGACTTTTGTATGAATTAATTCAGGTAGTATTTTGTGTGTTGAAGTGGCAGAAAATGTCGAAGGCTGTGGTTTCTTAGTTGGAATGGTAGAGATACGGCTCTCAGCGGAAGGAGAACCGTGCAGGGGCAAGAGTGTTTTCCATGTCCACTGGTGCCAAGGTCACCCAACCCAGTGGCCCATGGACCCACTGTGGAGTCTGAGCCTGGTGTCTGCAGCAAATCTAACTTCTGTTGTGGGATTTCCCAGGTGGTCCAGTGGCTAGGATTCTGTGTTCCCAATGCAGGGGGTCTGGGTTTGATCCCTGGTCAGGGAACTAGATCTCACACGCTGCAGCTAAATATCCCGCATGCTGCAGATGTTTGAAGAAGATTGAAGATCCCACATGCTTCAACTAAGACACAGAACAGTCAAATAAATAAGTAAGTATTAAAAAAAAATCTAACTTCTGCTGCAAATCCATCCAAGACTTCGTCTCCTGATGCTTTGGATGATGTGTGCTGCATGAATTCTTGGGGCTTTCTGTATCACAAGAGACTGTACATGTCACTGCTGATCAAAACCACACACAACAAATCTCGTTGGTGTTCTGTCCACTCTGTACATCCTGTCTTACTGCCTGTCATTAAGTATGTCCTTCCTTAGCTAGGTCATGAATAAAACACAAAAAGGAAATTTGGACAATCTAACAAGACCAGACAACAAGCTGCCTGGGGATCAATGAATCTCAGGGATGACTTTTAAGTTTGCAGTGTGTCGAGCTAATTCTACGGCATTCTCATTTTGCATAAGACTGGCATCTCAAAGATATCATTGCCCATTGACTAATGCTATGGCCTCCTATGAGGTTAAAAACATCGTCACTCATATAAATTGTAGGCCACTTTTTCTCTGTTCTCAACGGGAATCCCATGCAAAGAATGATCTGTCCAGAATCCAAAAGTAATTGAACAGGCAATTTAATTTTTTATTGCAATCCTCTTGAGAAAATAACAAAAGAAACTGGCGTCAAAAGGCATAGCAAAACTTCTTAAAGCTCCTTTCTTCTTATTTCTTATACTCTTCCTGTCTTTCATATACATAAAGCTCCCCTCAGCCCAATCCTCTCTGCTATAATGACCCTGTTACTTTTGTCCCCTGCCATCCACTTCCATTACTATTTATTTATTCAGTTTTGCATTGAGTCTCTCTTATGTGCCAATTTCTGAATATAATGGCAGACCAAAGGCTCGTGGCTCTTGCTTTCTCAAATTTGCATTGCTTTCCCCAGCTCTTTCCAGGTCTGTGTCCACCATTCCCACTGTTGTCGCTCACCTGGTTGACACCAGTGACCTTAATTTCTGGCCTCTTCTGCCCTTGCCCTGTGGATCTGCTGTTCAGACTGCCTGTCTGGGTTCTTGTTTCCAAAGTTCTCCCTTCTTTCCTTCTTTCACTTTGTTGCACTTCCCTCCCTCCATCTCCCTTTGTTGAGATATGATAAAGTTTATATTCTTTTTTTTTTTAATTTAATTTAAAAAATTGTTTTGGCTGTGCTGCATGTGGGATCTTAGTTCCCTGACTAGGGATCAAACCTGCACCTCTTGTGTTGGAAGCACATAGTCTTAACCACAGGACAAACAGGGAAGTCTCAAGTTTGCATTCTTTGATAGAAGACATATAGTTCCTTTTCCAGTCTCCCTAGATGATCCCTGGAAGCCTCTAGTCCTACGTGAAATTTGTAATGGGGAAAGGAACATCGGGACAAGAAAAACAGATCTGCTGTTTGGAAGGAATTTTAGAGATTATCTGGTCCAATTGGAAAGGGTTCTTTCAATCTAGACCCTCTCTGCAGTGTTCTTGGAATCACCCAGACTTTGCCTTGGCTTATCCAGCATATCATTTCCAAGGGTAGTTAACTTTCTATAGTGTTCCTGAGAGTAATGCAACACCTGGAGCTGTAGGTGCCTGGTGAGTAATCGTTGGCTTTTGGATAAATGGGGAACTTCTTTAGAAAATGGGGAACTCCCCTCAAGGAAGTTCTTCCCAATTGTTGTTGTTGTGTTCAATTGCTAAGTCGTGTCTGACTCTTTGTGACTCCATAGACTGCAGCACACCAGGCTTCCCTGTCCTTCACTATCTCCCAGAGTTTGCTCAAACTTATGTTCATTGAGTTGGTGATGTCATCCAACCATCTCATGCTCTGTCATCCCCTTCTCCTCCTGCCTTCAATCCCTCCCAGCATCAGAGTCTTTTCCAATGAGTCAACTCTTCGCATGAGGTGGCCAAAGTACTGGAGTTTCAGCTTCAGCATCATTCCCTCCAAAGAAATCCCAGGGCTGATCTCCTTCAGAATGGACTGGTTGGATCTCCTTGCAGTCCAAGGGACTCTCAAGAGTCTTCTCCAACACCACAGTTCAAAAGCATCAATTCTTCGGCGCTCAGCCTTCTTCACAGTCCAACTCTCACACCCATACATGACCACAGGAAAAACCATAGCCTTGACTAGATGAACCTTTGTTGGAAAAGTAATGTCTCTGTTTTGAATATGCTATCTAGGTTGGTCATAACTTTCCTTCCAAGGAGTAAGCGTCTTTTAATTTCATGGCTGCAGTTACCATCTGCAGTGATTTTGGAGCCCAAAAAAATAGAGTCTGACAGTGTTTCCACGGTTTCCCCATCTATTTCCCATGAAGTGATGGGACCAGATGCCATGATCTTCGTTTTCTGAATGTTGAGCTTTAAGCCAACTTGTTGACTCTCCACTTTCACTTTCATCAAGAGGCTTTTTAGTTCCTCTTCATGTTCTGCCCTAAGGGTGGTGTCATCTGCATATCTGAGGTTATTGATATTTCTCCTGGCAATCTTGATTCCAGCTTGTGCTTCTTCCAGTCCAGCATTTCTCATGATGTACTCTGCATATAAGTTAAATAAGCAGGGAGATAATATACAGCCGTGACGTACTCCTTTTCCTATTTGGAACCAGTCTGTTGTTCCATGTCCAGTTCTAACTGTTGCTTCCTGACCTGCATACAGATTTCTCAAGAGGCAGATCAGGTGGTCTGCTATTCCCATCTCTTTCATCATTTTCCACAGTTTCTTGTGATCCACACAGTCAAAGGCTTTGGCATAGTCAATAAAGCAGAAATAGATGTTTTTTCTGGAACTCTCTTGCTTTTTCCAGATCCAGTGGATGTTGGCAATTTGATCTCTGGTTCCTCTGCCTTTTGTAAAACCAGCTTGAACATCAGGAAGTTCACGGTGCACATATTGCTGAAGCCTGGCTTGGAGAATTTTGAGCATTACTTTACTAGCGTGTGAGATGAGTGCAATTGTGTGGTAGTTTGAACATTCTTCTTTATGATATCGAGCCTAAATCCTCCTTCCTATCCCATAGCTCTATTATTCTGAGCCCTTTCCTGCATAGAATGGTAGCTGCCAATGAAGCTGTACTTTCCAAGATCAATTCTAAGACAATTTCTGCAGTTCCTCTTGAAGAATGGTTTTTGGTGCTATTTCTGAGTTATATGAAGGAATGACACTTGGTGCTTTATCTTAATATCAGCGTCCTGGAGTCTTTCCTTTATTGGGATTTGCAATGGTCCTGTATTTAGACCAAGGGAGACTCAGATGGTGGGGGGAGGGCAAGGCTGGGTTGCAGAAATCACTTAGTGAGCTGACTCTTTCCCAGGGCTCATCTCTTTCTGATCAACAGATTAAAATTGTATGTAGAGATTTTTTTCACTCATTTATTTATTCAATAAACATTTATTTAACACTGACTGTGTGCCAAACCCTGTGTTAATCACTGGATACAGAGATGAATGAGAAATCTTATTTTCTCCAGAAGCTGTTAGCCTGGTGGGGAAATCAGATAGGGAGACAATTCTGATACACTGTGATACATACTAGAATAGTCAGTATGGTGCAGAAGACTCACTGGGAGCTCTAGAGTGGGAGGGTACATTCTACAAAGCAAATGGGGTCAGGGTAGTCCTCACTGGAGATCTGACACTTGAGCTGAAGTTTGGAGGTAGACCAGATGGATGGCTTCGAGGAAGGTGTTGGACAAACTCCCAGGTAAATGTGCAGGAAATGCAAAAGCTTGTTGAGGTGGGGCGTGAACGAGTGTGGTCTATTTGGGGAACTAGGCATGCTTGAGGATGGCAGACTTAGAGCACACAAGTAGGAAAGGATGGAGAGGGAAGACGGGGCAGACCTTTGGAGAAAAGCCCCTCAGCTCAGAGCTGCTTGTATTTTCAACACAGTTTTACTGAATCTTGTATTTCTAATGTGGAGTTCTTGGCTTTATGGAGATCATAAAAGGGTAGCCAGGTTTAAGAAAATAATTATAAAAAGTTTGAACAGGGGACTTCCCTGGTGGTCCAGTGGTTAAGAGTCTGTGCTTCTGCTGCAAGGGGCAAGGGTTGGATCACTGTTTGGGGAACTGGGATGCCATATGCCACAAGGCCAAAAAAAAAAAAAAAGAAATATCAAACTTGAACATACAAAAAGTTGAGATACAGTACAATGACTTCTCATATATTCATCATAATTACCTTGTTTGTGCTGCATTTGCTTTATCCGTATTTTTTCCTTTTTCCCTGCTGAAATACCTGAAAGCAAACCTCAGATGCTATGGCATTTCATCCCAACATACTTTATTAAGTGTTACTAAAAACTGGTCATTTTCAGGAATTCTCTGACAGTCTAGTCATTAGGACTCCACAATTTCATTCCTGGGCCCTGGTTGGGGAATTAGGATCCTGCAAGTCATGTGTTGAGGCCAAAGGAAAAAAAAGAAGTCATTTTCTTATCAGTTCAGTTCAGTTCAGTTCATTTCAGTTGCTCAGTTATGTCCAACTCTTTGCGACCCCATGAACTGCAGCACACCAGGCCTCGCTGTCCATCACCAACTCCCGGAGTTCACTTAAACTCATGTCCATTGAGTTGGTGATGCCATCCAACCATCTCATCCTCTGTCATCCCCTTCTCCTCCTGCCTTCAGTCTTTCCCAGCATCAGGGCCTTTTCAAATGAGTCAGTTCTTTGCATCAGGTGGCCAAAGTATTGGAGTTTCAGCTTCAGCATCAGTCCTTCCAATGAATATTCAGGACTGATTTCCTTTAGGATGGACTGGTTGGATCTCCTTGCAGTCCAAGGGACTCTCAAGAGTCTCCTCCAACCCCACAGTTTGAAAGCATCAATTCTTCAGTGCTCAACTTTCTTTACAGTCCAACTCTCACATCCATACATGACTACTAGAAAAACTGTAGCTTTGACTAGACAGACCTTTGCTGGCAAAGTAATGTCTCTGCTTCTTAATATGCTATCTAAGTTGGTCATAATTTTTCTTCCAAGGAGCAAGCATCTTTTAATTTTATGGCTGCAGTCACTATCTGCAGTGATTTTGGAGCCCCCCAAAATAAAGTCGGTCACTATTTCCACTGTTTCCCCATCTATTTCCCATGAAGTGACGGGATCAGATGCTATGATCTTAGTTTTCTGAATGTTCAGTTTTAAAGCCAACTTTTCCACTCTCTTTCACTTTCATTAAGAGGCTCTATAGTTCTTCTTTGCTTTCTGCCATAAGGGTGGGGTCATCTGCCTATCTGAGGTTACTTATATTTCTCCCGGCAATCTTGATTCCAGTTTGTGCTTCCTCCATCCCAGCATTTCTCATGATGTACTCTTCATATAAGTTAAATAAGCAGGGTGACAATATACAGCCTTGACGTACTCCTTTCCCGATTTGGAACCAGTCTGTTGTTCCATGTCCATTTCTAACTGTTGCTTCTTGACCTGTATACACATTTCTTAGGAGACAGGTCAGCTGGTTTAGTATTCCCATCACTTGAAGAATTTTCTACAGTTTGTTGTGATCCACACAGTCAAGGGCTTTGGCATAGTCGATAAAGCAGAAATAGATGTTTTTCTGGAACTCCCTTGTTTTTCCCATGATCCAATGGATGTTGGCAATTTGATCTCTGGTTCCTCTTCCTTTTCTAAATCCAGCTTGAACATCTGGAAGTTCATGGTTCACATTCTGTTGAAGCCTGGCTTGGAGAATTTTGAGGATTACTTTGTTAGTATGTGAGATGAGTGCAGTTGTGTGGTAGTTTGAACATTCTTTGGCATTGCCTTTCTTTGGGATTGTATTGAAAACTGACGTTTTCTTGTTTTTTATATAGAATCACAATTCCATTAGCACACCTAATAAAATTAACACTGTTTTCTTCCTATCATCCAGTTTATAGTTTATATTCAGAATCTTCCAAGTACCTTAAACATCTTTTGCAGGAGTTGGGTTGTTTGACTCAGGAGCGAGGTGGCCAGAGAGGATTTTCATCAGAATTCTATCAGTAGATGTATCAATACGGAGGTAGTGGTGGGCGAGTTGAAGGGTGGCTCTAGTAGCGCCCACCCGCTGGGAGTCATGCCTGCATCTAAATCCTTCTATGCACGTGGGCAGGACCTGTGACTTGCTTCTGCTGATGGAATATGGTAAAGGAGCAGACTTCTGTGACTGGGTTGTGAAGGATGCTGTCTTCTGTTGTATGCAGGGAATCTCTCTCTTGCTATTATTATTATTGTTTTTGATATTTACTTATTTATTTAGCCATGCTGGGTCTTAGTTGAGACTTGCAGGATTTTCAGAGTCTTTAGCTGCAACATAAGAATTCTTAGTTGTGGCATGTGAGATCTAGTTCCCTGATCAGGGATGGAATCCTGGACCCCCTGCATTGGGAGCATGGAGTCTTTGCCACTGGACCATCAGGGAAGTCTGGAGAGAAATAGCTTTCCCAGAAGCACTTGGTTGTCTTTTCTGAGCACCTTTTTTTTTTTTTCTCTCTTTTATTTCCAGAACTGGATCGAATGCCCATTTTTGGACTTAATACCTGGCAAAGAAATTGAAGATTGCACAATAGTTTGGAGCAATCAATCATGGTTTATCTGCCAGGCTGGGCACTTTGTCACCTGAATAAAACTGACGTTTTATTAACAGGGGAGAAGGGAGGAGTGACCCCTAGGCAGGCTGTGGTCGGTGTCTGTTAGAGCAATACTGCATGCCAGCGGGGGATGCATGTGACCTTTCCACACACTGGACCTGCACATCAGGCCTCTTCCCTCGGCCTCGTAGGAGCCAGAAGGAGCCTTCTCTCCCTCTAGCTGATGTCTGTAGTTAGCAGCGTATTGTCCTATAATGGATCTGAAGATAACAGGCATCCGGTGCTCAGAGCTGGGGCCTTTGGGAACATGGTCCCAGCTAACTCAAAGGAAACAAAAAAGTGCACGTGCGTGAGAAGACTGTGCATCACAATGTGACAAGTCAGTAGGTGTCAAAATCTGGGTCTGTCATTATCTGTGATATAAAATTTGACGATAACCTCTGTGAGCTTCAGAGCCCATTTGATTTTTTTTTTTTTTTTTTAACATTTCTCCTTCTGAAGCTGGTGGATTCTAAAGGACTATGCAAGTGTTTTAACCAGGGGACTCCTAGGGACTTTAATTGGAGCCCAGTGTCAAGGGCTTCTATACATGCATTTGGACAGTGAGGCCTGAAAATTCACTTCCTTTTACCAGTAATTCTCTTTTCTTTATTTCCAGGAAGGGCAATTCACATGTTTTCAGGAACACATTTGGTTGTGTGGCTTCATGCCATGGCAATCTAGGCAGTAGTGCCTCTTTCAGAGGGGTGGGGGCAGGATGCACAGTTTTGCAAACTGAATGAAGTTTAGCTGGGAAGGGGTGGTGGAGGTTTAGTCGCTAAGTTGTGTCCGACTCTTTGCGACCCTGTCGACTTTAGCCCACCAGGCTCCTCTGTCCATGGGATTCTCCAGGCAAGAATACTGGAGTGGGTTGCCATTTCCTTCTCCAGGGGATCTTCCCCACCCAGGAATGAAACTCTGCATTGCAGGGTCTCCTGCTTTGCAGGCAGATTCTTTACCAACTGAGCTACCAGGTGGGAATCTCTATATTATTGCAAATGAGCATGTGAAGCCTGATATATCCAAAGGATCAGAAACTCCTCCAAAATCCTGCCCTGGGTAGAGGGCACATTTCAGGACCCAGCTGGCTGTCTTGTTTAAAACAGCTGATAAAAAGCTGAAGCCTAATTCTTCTGGAAGCAGAGTCCAGCTAAAGTGAAGGATGTCACAATGTGAGGAGTGGCCCAGCTGAAGGGCTGGGCGGGGAAGTTGTCCAGGAGACTACATTTCTCAATTCCCTATGATTCTGCACAGTAGAATCATCTGGGAAGTGTATAAAAAGACTGAAGGCCTAGGCTGAACCCCGTAACAGAATCTCTAGGAGTAGGATCAGTTCTTATTTATTTTTTAATGTATTTTTTTAAATTGTGGACTGTTTTATTCCTTGCAAATTAGTAATCACTGCTTCCTGTCTCTTTTTACGTACACTAGCATTCCCTCATTCCTTTTATTAAAAATTTATTTATTTATTTATTTATGGCTGCCCTGGGCACAATAAAGGACAGAAATAGTATCAACCTAACAGAAGCAGAAGATATTAAGAAGAGGTGGCAAGAATACACAGAAGAACTGTACGAAAAAGAGCTTCACGACCCAGATAACCACGATAGTGTGATCACTCACCTAGAGCCAGACATCCTGGAATGTGAAATCAAATGGGCCTTAGGAAGCATCACTACAAACAAAGCTAGTGGAGGTGATGGAATTCCAGTTGAGCTATTTCAAATCCGAAAAGATGATGCTATGAAAGTGCTGCACTCAGTATGCCAGCAAATTTGGAAAACTCAGCAGTGGCCACAGGACTGGAAAAGGTCAGTTTGCATTCCAATCCCAAAGAAAGACAATGCCAAAGAATGTTTAAACTACCACACAATTGCACTCATCTCACAGGCTAGCAAAGTAATGCTCAAAATTTTCCAAACCAGGCTTCAACAGTACATGAACTGTGAACTTCCAGATGTTCAAGCTGGATTTAGGAAAGGCAGAGGAACCAGAGATCAAATTGCCAGCAACTGTTGGCACTGAAAAAGAAAGAAATAATTGAAAAAGCAAGAGAGTTCCAGAAGAACATCTATTTCTGCTTTATTGATTACAGCAAAGCCTCTGACTGTGTGGATCACAACAAACTGTGGAGAATTCTTCAAGAGATGGGAATACCAGACTACCTGACCTGCCTCCTGAGAAATCTGAATGCAGATCAAGAAGCAACAGTTAGAAATGGACATGGAACAACAGATTGGTTTCAAATACAGAAAGGAGTATGTCAAGGCTGTATATTGTCACCCTTCCTATTTAGCTCATATGCAGAACACATCATGTGAAATGCTGAGTTGGATGAAGCACAAGCTGGAATCAAGACTGCTGGGAGAAATATCAATAAACTCAGATACGCAGGTGACCCCACCCTTATGGCAGAAATCAAAGAAGAACTAAAGAGCCTCTTGAAAGTAAAAGAGGAGAGTGAAAAAATTGGCTTTAAAACTCAACATTCAGAAAACTAAGATCATGGCATCTGATCCCATCACTTCATGGCAAATAGATGGGGAAACAATGGAAATAGTGAGAGACTTTATTTTCTTGGGCTTCAAAATCACTGCAGATGGTGACTGCAGCCATGAAATTAAAAGATGCTTGCTCCTTGGAAGAAAAGCTATGACAAACCTAGACAGAATATTGAGAAGCAGAGACATCATTTGCCAACAAAGGTCCATCTAGTCAAGGCTATGATTTTTCCAGTAGTCATATATGTATGTGAGAGTTGGACTATAAAGAAAGCTGAGCACCAAAGAATTGATGCTTTTGAACTGTGGTGTTGGAGAAGACTCTTGGACTGCAAGAAGATCAAACCAGTCCATCCTAAAGGAAATCAGTCCTGAATAGTCTTTGGAAGGACTGATGCTGAAGTTGAAGCTCCAATACTTTGGCCACCTGATGCAAAGAACTAACTTATTAGAAAAGACCCCGAATCTGGGAAAGATTGAAGGCAGGAGGAGAAGCAGATGACAGAGGATGAGATGGTTGGATGGCATCACCAACTTGATGGACATGAGTTTGAACAAGTTCTGGGAGTTGGTGATGGACAGGGAGGTCTGGCGTGCTTCAGTCCATGGAGTTGCAAAGAGTCAGACATGACTGAGCGACTGAATTGAACTGGGTCTTCATTGCTACGTGTGGGCTTTCTCTAGTAGTGGCAAGTGGGGGCTATTCTCTAGTTGCAGTACGTAGGCTTCTCATTGCAGTGGCTTATCTTGTTGCAGAGCACAGGCTTCAGGGTGTGCAGGCTTCAGTAGTAGTGGTGCATGGGCTTGCTTGCCCCATGGCATGTGGAATCTTCCCAGGCCAGGATCGAACCCATACCCCTGCATTGGCAGGCAGATTCTTAACCACTGGACCACCAGGGAAGTCTAGGATCAGTAACTCTTAAAACTTCAAAGCTGATTCCAATATACAGCTAAGTTTGAGAACCAGTGATCATTCTAGCCCAGGGGTCTGCAAACTTTTCTGCTCAAGGACCAGATAGTGAATATTTTTGGCTTTGCTGGCCATGTGGTCTCTATTGCAACCACTCATCTCTGCAACTGTTGCAAAACAGCCATAGCCAGGGTGTAAATAAATGAGTGAGATGGGGCTCTAATAAAACTTTATGTAACCAAAACAGGGAGTGGGCTATGTTTGGCCCATGTGCCCTAGTTTGTGGATCCCTGTTCTAGACCCTATAATGCAGTTCGGGGCTATAAGCATCACTCGGGATCTTGTTGCAAATACAGGCTTCTGGGCCTCATTCTAGACCTACTGGATCTGCATCTACATTTAAGCAAGATTCTCTAAGTGATTCACATGCACACTGAAGTTTAAAAAGCCCTAGAGAGCTGGGTTGGTAAGCAGGGCTCCCCCCGACAAAGCATTCATTTGTGTGGGACAATGAAGGAGTATAGTTACCATAAGTGGAATGCAGGTAGGAGTCTCTTGGAAACGAAGCAAAACTCTAGTTGGAGAATTGAGGCACAAGGTGGGAGGGTCAGGCCAAAAGCGTGGTTAGTCGCTCAGTGTGTTAGTCGCTCAGTCGTGCCTGACTCTTAGTGACCACATGGACCGTAGCCCGCCAGGCTCCTCTGTCTGTGGAATTCTGCAGGCAAGAATACTGGAGTGGGTTACCTTGCCCTTCCTCCAGGGGATCTTCCCAACCCAAGGATCGAACTCACTTCTCTTATGTCTCCTGCATTGGCAAGAGGGTTCTTAACCATAGGTGCCACCTGGGAAGCCCGACTTAGCACACACATATGCACAAATCCCTCTTTTGTAAAAGTTTCATGAGACACTTCAAGTAAGGATTTAAATTGCTATTTATTTTTATTTTTAAAAAATTGGTGAGTAAAGTTTTTAAATTGATTCACTGATTGATTTTTGGCTGTGCTGGGTCTGCACTGCCGCGTGGGCTTTTCTCTGGTTGTGGCAGTCAGGGAGCTATTCTCCAGTTGTGGTGCATGGTCTTCTTATTGCAGCGGCTTCTCCTGTTGTGGAGCATGGGCTCTTGAGTGCACGGGCTTCACTAGTTGTTGCACACGGGCTTAGTTGCCCCGTGGCTGTCATGAGGTGGTGAGTACTGGGCCAGGGGAGAGGGAGGCAGGGGTCTCACCGGGAGCCTTTCTTGTTTGGGGGCCCCTTTTAACTTGTTGTAGTGAAGGGGGTTTGAGGACTTAACGAAGTGGGAGTGTTGATGTGACGCATCTTCTGAGCTTCCTTTTAACTCCTGAAGGCAGCCCAATGATACTGCATCCCTGCAGGACGTGATGCTCTCCCCTGCACCTCAGAACTGAGTATGGTCAGGACGTGGTCTGCTGTGGGATTTAAGAGGAGGTTGGTGCTGCCATGTTCATGGGGGATCTGCACACTTGTTCAGTCGCTCAGTCATGTCTGACTTTATGTGACCTCATGGACTGCAGCATGCCAGGCTTCCCTGTCCTTCACTATCTCCTGGAGGTTGCTCAAACTTACTTCCATTGAATCAATGATGCCATCCAACCATCTCATCCTCTGTCACCCCCTTCTCCTCCTGCCTTCAATCTTTCCCAGCATCAGGGCCTTTTCTAATGAGTTGGCTCTTCGCATCAGGTGGTCAAAGTATTGGAGCTTCAGCTTCAATATCAGTCCTTCCAATGGATATTCAGGGTTGATTTCCTTTCAGATTGACTGGTTTGATTATTGGCACTCTGCACACCTGTTAAAGGTGGCCCAGAGGGTCAGGCTTCCAGAACTGCTCAGAGCAGCGTGCAGGGTTTATTTTCCCAGAAGGCACGGCTGTGATCTGATTTGTCTTCTGCTTCTGTAGGGACTGAGGGTCAGAAAGGGGAGCCGCGGGGCTTGAAGTCTCCCCTTCTGTACCCCATCACCGGCCACCGTGAATCCCAGGACAACCAGCTGAGGAGGAGATTGAGCTGTGGTGTTTGTCAACCTCTGGTCATGACACAGCTCTTCCAACATTCCTGGCTGTCACAGGGACCCCCAAAAGAGCAAGGCCACTAAGGATGCCCCTCCTTGGGCTATTACTGACAATGCAAATTCCAGAATTAGCAGGAATTAGCAAATTCCAGTGGGTCAGCTAAGTAGGGTCAGCACTGATTGGCTTCCTGGCAGAGGAGCCTCTCAGGGCCTCCTTCCTACATGCATGCCCACGTAGCATGGCACAGTGGCAAGAGTAAGACTCAGGGCGAGTGCTCTGTTCCCATTTGCCCTCTAGCACTTACCAGCTGGTCATTTTGGGTCATTCAAGTAATGTCTTGGAGACTCACTTTTCTTATTTGTAGAAGACAGAGCAATGCATCCCTATAGGGTTGCCATGGGAATGGGGATAAATAGGATAAAGGATGGGTAGAGGATAAAAGTTAGGTTGTGTTAAGAACCTGGGCAGTAAGTACGAGTCCCTGGGTCTGAATTCCAGCTCCTCCACTTTGTACCTGTGTGGAGTTGGACAAAGGCATGACTTGGAGCTTGTTTACTCATCTATTGAATGAGTGTGTTAGTAACACCTATATTATGGGATTGCTAGGATTTGATGAGATAATACCTGTGAACCTCTTAGCGTAGTGTCTGATACGCGGTAAAGTTTCGATGTCTGATATTATTATAGGTTATCTGCTATTATTTCAGATTATCTGACTTTCAATTGGAAGGTTCTATACTGTACTCAGTTCAGTTCAGTCTCTCAGTCGTGTCCAACTCTTTGTGACCCCATGAACCGCAGCACGCCAGGCCTCCCTGTCCATCACCAACTCTCAGAGTCCACCCAAACCCATGTCCATCGAGTTGGTGATGCCATCCAGCCATCTCATCCTCTGTCGTCCCCTTCTCCTCCTGCCCTCAATCTTTCCCAGCATCAGGGTCTTTTCTAATTAGAGTCAGCTCTTCACATCAGGTGGCCAAAGTTTTGGAGTTTCAGCTTCAACATCAGTCCTTCCAATGAACACCCAGGACTGATCTCCTTTAGGATGGACTGGTTGGATCTCCTTGCAGTCAAGGGACTCTCAAGTGTCTTTTCCAAAACTACAGTTCAAAAGCATCAATTCTTCGGTGCTCAGCTTTCTTTATAGTCCAACTCTCACATCCATACATGACCACTGGAAAAACCATAGCCTTGACTAGATGGACCTTTGTTAGCAAAGTAATGTCTCTGCTTTTGAATATGCCATCTAGGTTGGTCATAACTTTCCTTCCAAGGAGTAAGCATCTTTTAATTTTATGGCTGCAATCACCATCTGCAGTGATTTTGAAGCCCAGAAAAGTAAAGTCAGCCATTGTTTCCACTGTTTCCCCATCTATTTCCCATGAAGTGATGGGACCAGATGCCATGATCTTAGTTTTCTAAATGTTGAGCTTTAAGGTAACTTTTTCACTCTCCACTTTCACTTTCATCAAGAGGCTCTTTAGTTCTTCTTTACTTTCTGCCATAAGGGTGGTGTCATCTGCATATCTGAGGTTATTGACATTTCTCCTGGAAATCTTGATTCCAGCTTGTGCTTCCTCCATCCCAGCGTTTCTCATGATGTACTCTCTATATACTGTACTGGGCACACCCAAATCCTTGGGAAGTTAGTATGAACAGGAAAAGGAACACAAGAGTCTTTTTTATTTTGCTTACTTTTGGCTACCTTGGGTCTTTGTTGCTTTTAGGGCTTTCTCTAGTTGCGGCAAGGGGGGCTACTCTTCATTACAGTGCACAGGCTTCTCATGGCAGTGGCTTTTCTGGATGCGGAGCACAGGCTCTAGGCATGCGGGCTTCAATAGTTGCAGCACTCGGGCTCAGTAGTTGCAGTTTTCAGGCTGTAGAGCATGGGCTCAGTGCTTGTGGTGCATGGGCTTAGTTGCCTGAAGGCATGTGGAATCTTCTGGAATCAGGAATCAAACCTGTGTCTCCTGCGTTGGCAGGTGGATTCTTATCCACTACACAACCAGGGAAGCCCAACACAGGAGTCTTGACCCTCCAGTCCCTCTGATTTCCCCCTGGCTGTAATTCCTTTCCTTCTAGACTAGGCTCCAGTGCCCAAGGCTACAATTTCAAGGTAGTGTAAGGAGCAGGGGATTATAGTCTGTTGCCTCTTTCTATGTCATCTCCAGTCTTCCTGTAGAAGTCATAAACTGACTCAGTGTCAGAGGTATGGATCTTCTGGTTCAATACTTCCCATTTTATAGGTGAGGAAACAGACTATAGGCCTAGATGGCAGAAGAGAGTGATCATCTGACTACTGGGTCTGTGCTCTTTCCACTACCCTGCACTGCTAGCTGATTAATTCTGCACTCACTCCCAACATTTTCTCCCTTGACTAGTCAATCTAGAGTACAGCTAGGTGTTTTAATGGGATCTTATTTTAGCCAACGAGGTATAAGTGGATATTTGCTGGGGGTGAGGTGAGGGTTCCAAGCTTTTGCTTTAGTGGTTAAAAAGGACTAGATAGACTTGTCTTTGCGCTTCTCTGTCTTTCATCCTGCCTGGAATGTGGGCATGATGCCTGGAGCTGTAGCAACCATTTTCTAACCATGAGGGAACAGATAGTATAATTGCAGAGACACAGCCCTGATATCATTGAGCTAATGAATAGATTCTGACAGCCCCTTATTTGTTTGTGTTAGTCAGATGTCCTGTTACCAGGAGCAGAAAGCATTCCTAACTCCCTTTTCTCTTGTTGAGCCCATCATAGAGGTGAAGGCATTGAGATCTTCAGATAGGAGGAAGGGCCTGTGTGGATGGTGGGGGACAAGAAAATGCTGGCTGCTCTTATGGAGCACTAACCCTTGGATCTAGCCATTTTCAGACATAGCTTTCAGTTCTCACTGGCCTCTGGGGCTTCATTCCAGCCTATGACTAAGAGCTCAGAGCCAGTTACTGGTTAATAATACTGCAGGATGATGTTGACAGGCACTCCCTGATGCATAGCAGTCTATGGATATATAGTATTATTATTATTATTAACCCTCCTCTGGCCCCCCTGAGCCTCCAGGAGCCAAAGAAAATGAACCATCCCATCTGTCTGAGAGACAGAGCAAGAAAGGTAGTTTTGATTTAATTCTTGGCTTCTCTGAAATGTGCCTGTATATTGCTCAGGGGTGGGAGGGGGAGGGACCATAGAGCTAGAAGATTCTCATGGATGGAGGGGAGAAAAATGGCAGCATGAAGGCGCATTGCTCTCCACTTAAAGGGCCATTTTCTATGTGACACCTTAGAAATTATTTAAAATATAATCTTTTTAAAATGGATTGTATTATTTATTTGTCCACACTGTGCAGCATGTGGGATCCTAGTTCCCCAACCAGGGATGGAACCTGGGCCCTCTGCATTGGAAGTGTGGCGTCTTAACCACTGGACTGCCAGGGAAGTTGCTCAGATATAATCTTGAACATAATCAACAGCCACGCTTCTGCCTGCCTCCCTCTGCTCCACCTCCTCCCTCACTGACCTTCGAAGGAAAAGATCTGGGGCTGGTGCACTGGGATGACCCAGAGGGATGGTATGGGGAGGGAGGTGGGAAGGGGGTTCAGGATTGGGAACATATGTACACCCGTGGCGGATTCATGTTGATGCATGGCAAAACCAGTACAATACTGTAAAGTAATAAAAATAAAATAAAATAAAATACTACTGAAAAAAAAAAAGAAGGAAAAGATCTTAGGTAAGTCTACCCTTCCATCAATTCCTCTAGAATAGCTAAAAGGAATTATGGCTTAAATGATCACTCAGCTTTAATGAAGGTAAATCTGTGCTGACCATTGAAAAGAGACAGAGTAAGTTTGGCTTCTGTGGCTCAGAATATCTCCTCTACCCACAAATGCAATGAATTAGTAATAAATAAACCAGTTTTGTGTGTGGGTAGCACTGACTTTATTTCATGTATCTGGCTATTATCTGGGAGCAGAGACTCTGCCTTACTTATTTCCACAAGAATATGAGCTGTGTAATTGTGATGACATGATGGATGCTGATATCACATTTCCTGGGTTCCAACCCTGATTCCACCAATGCCACTTAGCTGTGTGACCTTAGGCATGTTAATTTACCTCTCTGTGCCTCAGCTTCTTATCTGTAAACTGGGAGTGATAGTAATACCTACCTCCTGGGGTGGTTGTGAAGCTAAGGGAAAAGAGTAGGTGTAAAGCTCTTAGCTGTCGCTCTGAATGTGCTAGCAGTCTCACAGTGCCTGGAACAAGGCCAAGTGTGGTTAGCACAGAGGAAGAATCACCACAGTGTAAGTGGTGGTCATGCACTCACTTGCTAACCATGGTTATCAGATGCTGCACTTTCCAGGCACTGTGAATGCGATGGAAAACCCAAGACACAAGATCCCTGCTTCATGCAAGTTATATGCATTTACATTCTCATGGGGAGGCAAGACAGGAAACTAACAAAAACATCATCTACAGTAAAATGTTATGAAGGGATGAGAGAGATGCTCTAAGGAGAAGCCACGTGGCCTGGGAAGTAGGGCATTATGGGAAGAACTGTTTTAGGCAGAATGGTCAAGGGAGATCTCTTCATGGAGGTTGCCTTTCTGGAGACCACAGAGATGGAAGGGAATGGGCCATACTCCTCACTGGATTGGAGGGTTTAGGCAGGCATCCAACTCTCATGGGACTTCTGTTTTGGTGGGAGAGTCAGATGTGACATCTAGCCCTACAAGCAAGCATGACAAGAGTTGTCACAGGAAAAATGTGGGGCACTCTGAGGACACCACCTATCCAAGTGTCTCTCCTCTGGAAGTGACAGAAATCCCTCTTAACTGGATTAATGAAAAGAGGGACCTTCTAACTCAGGCAAGTTAAAGGTTGGGGTATGTTGGCTTCAGGCATGGCTGAATCCAGGTGTCCTAGTGGTGGCTTTAGGACAAAGTGATTTGGTTGTACATATCTTTGTGTGTATATCTATATTCAGTTTGGTACAAGATATTGAATATAGTTCCCTGTGCTGTACAATAAATCCTTGTTGTGTACCTATTTTATATTTAGTAGTGTGTGTCTGTTAATCTCATTTTATTTCTCCTCCTACCTTCCCTTGGATAACTATAAGTTTGATTTCTATTTCTATAAATCTGTTTTTGTTTGGTAAATAAGTTCCTTTGTGTCATATTTTAGATTTACATATAAGTGATATCATATAAATTTGTCTTTCTCTGTCTGACTTGACTTAGTATGATAATCTTTAGGTCCGTCCATGTTGCTGCAAATGACATTATTTCATTTTTTATGACTAGTAATATTCCATTATGTATATTGGGTTGACCAAAAAGTTCGTTTGTTTTTTTCCCCCCATAATATGGCTCTAGTAGCACTTTAACCTCATTTGAAACTAGTCTTTAACCTCATTTGAAACAATTTTGTTAGATTGTATTGTGACAGTTGTCATATCAGTGTGCATTTAAAAACTTATCAAAATTGGTGAATTTTTGTGTAGCCATTTTAATATTGAAGATGGAAGGAAAAGAGCAACATTTTCAGCATATTATGCTTTATGATTTCAAGAAAGGTAAAAAATTGCACCCCTTGTGGCTCAGCTGATAAAGAATCCACCTGCAATGTGGGAGACCTGGGTTTGATTCCTGGGTTGGGAAGATACCCTGGAGAAGGGAACAGCTACCCACTCCAGTATTTCTGGCCTGGAGAATTCCATGGACTGTATAGTCCATGGGGTCGCAAAGAGTCAGACACGACTGAGCAACTTTCACTTTCACTTTCAAAATGCAACTGAAACGCAAAAAAAAAATTGTGCAGTGTATGGAGAAGGTGCCGTGAGTAACAGAACTTGTCAAAAGTGGTTTGCAAAGTTTCAAGCTGAAGATTTCTCACTGGACGACACTCCAAGGTCAGGTATACTAGATAAAATTGATAGCAATCAAATTGAGACAGTAATTGAGAACAATCAATGTTAGACCACGTGGGAGATAGCTCACATACTCAAAATACCCACATCAAGCATTGAAAATTATTTGCACCAGCTTGGTTATGTTAATCACTTTGATGTTTGGGTTTCACATAAGTTAAGGGGAAAAAAACCTTGACCATATTTCCACATGCAATTCTCTACTTAAATGGAACAAAAATATTCTGTTTTTAAAACAAATTGTGACAGGTGATTAAAAATGGATATTGTACAGTGATGTGGAATGGAAGAGATCTTGGGGCAAGTGAAATGAACCACCACCAACCATACCACAAAGAAAGTCTTCATCCAAAGAAGGTGGTGTATATACGGTGGGACTGGAAGGGAGTCCTCCATTATGAGCAAGTCCTCTGTTGTAACCAAGACCACATGCTTTTTTGATGACCAGCAAAAACTGTTACAGCTTAACTGGGAAGTCCTGACTCACCTGCTGTATTCACTAGATATCACACCTTCGGATTTCCCTTCATTTTGGTCTTTACAAAATTCTCTTAATGGAAAAATTTCAATTCCTTGGAAGAGTGTAAAAGACATTTGGGACAATTCTTTGCTCAAAAAGATAAAAAGTTTTGGGAAGTTGGAATTATGAAGTTGCCCTAAAATGGCAGAAGGCAGTAGAACAAAACAGTGAGTGTTTTGTTCAATGAAGTTTTTGGTGACAATGAAAAATGAGTCTTTTATTTTTACTTGAAAATGGAAAGAACTTTTGGGTCAACCCTACACACCCCCATACACCCATACACACACACACATATGTTACTGTTGTTCAGTCGCCAAGTCATGTCTGACTCTTTGCAACCCCATGAACTGCAGCACACCAGATCTCCCTGTCCCTCACTATCTCCTGGAGTTTGCCCAAGTTCATGTCCATTGAATTGGTGATGCCATCCAACCATCTCATCCTCTGTCACCCCTTTCTCCTCCTGCTTTCAATCTTTCCCAGCATCAGGGTCTTTTCCAATGAGTTGACTGTTCCCATCAGGTGGTCAAGGTATCCATTCATCTGTTGATGGACACCTAGGTTATTTCCTTGTCTTAGTTATTGTAAATAGTTCTGCTATGAACACTGGGGCACATGTGTCTTTTCAAAATTGAGTTTTCTCCAGAAGACAGAGTAACTACTGAGCAACAGAGCCAGTGTTTGAACTTGCTGCCTGACTCTGGTATGCAGCACAGCCTCCCAGGCTTTTAATTAGAAAAATGTGTATTTGCATCCCAGCTTTGCACATGCTCACTGTGCACTTGGACACGTCGTTTTGTATCTCCGAGCCTTAGTCCTCTCACCTGTAAAATGGGTTAACAGCTACAACCTTCAGGAGGACTGCCATGAGTATCATGGCTGAAGAGGCTGTTTGCAAAGTTCCATAAAATTATTCAGCTTCCACCACTGCCTTTGTGATAGGCCTCAAAGAGCTGAGACAGTTGAGAAATGGGCCCCGGTGCCAAGCCTTAATGTCTTCACATTGACTGTTGCGCATAACAGATTGATTTGTTCCTGTTGCTCTGAAGAGAAAAACCACCTCTGGAGGGGATTGGCCTTGGGGAGGATGGGAGCCGGGTTCTGGGTGTGCGTCTAAACCTCAAGGGAAGTATTTCCCATAAGTTTTCTCCGAAGAACCTGCACACAGACTAGCCATTTTCCTTGCCATAAATAAAGGTGGCCCCACCGGCTCTGCGGCTGGAAGGAAATATCAATAACACGACTAATTATGGAAATTGCATAATGCATCATTAGTTAGTGATTATGACTTTGTCAAGCGCCTGTTAATTTTTATGTAAGAATCACTCAGTGTGTGACATGGACATATGAGCTTGTCATCCGGCTTTGCTTTCTGGTGGGGGAGAGAGATCTTGAATGTTTAGGTTAATAATGTGTCGGGTAGAAGGATGAGGAGGCAGAGTAGGGGGGTGGAGCAAGAGGAAGGGAAGGATGGGAGAGGACTTGAGGGAGGAAGACAGCAGAGGAGCCTGTGGCGGGACAGGTAATGTCATACTTGGAGAGATGCCCAAGGGAGGAGTCAGGAGCCGGCCTCAGAAGGTGACTGGTGTTAGATGGGCCTCCCCCTTCTATCCCAGAACCCAAGTTTGCATGGGGTGTTGACACATTTTCCTAATAAGATGGCTTTATCATTTTACAGCCTCCCCAGAGATTCCTGACATGTCTCATCTTGCTTGAATAAATTATTAATTTGGTCTAATTAGGTTCATCCAGCAGCTGGGAGGCAGGTTGAGCTAATTCAGGCTTCCTGTGTGGGTCTGCATGGATGCTTGGCTCCGTGGAGAAGGTGGTTGGAGTGGAAGGCTCTTGGAGGGTTTGAGGAAGGGGGAGATAAAGCTTCCTGTCATTTCATCTGCTTCTGTGACTATTTCTTCTCAGGCGCCTGACAACTGAGAAACAAGTGCTAAAAACCTCAGTCTTTCCTGGGACACCTGGATCCCAGGAAATTTCGGCAGCAGAGTTGCTTAGGTCAGGAGAGGACATGGTTTGAAAAAGTGTATTCTGTCAAGGTGTCTTCCAGCCTGGCGTTCAAGGAGCTCCACAGTCAGGCATGTATCTACCAAGTTCATTGCCTCAGAGTACCAGACTGTCAAAGACAGCTTTAGCTGATGGTTTTTAAAGCAAGACAGGTCCAGCTTCAGAATGTGGCTCCATCCCACGTAGCCCTTTGAATTCAGGAAGTTATGTCAACTCTCTCTGTGGCCTTTATCACACTGAGATAATAATGACTGGCCCTTGCACTCACTGTCAAGATGAATGGAGTTGATCAATGCCTGGAAACTTCCTAGGATGGTGTCTGGCATTGTGTTCAGTAAGTGGTAGCCATGAAGTTCATGGGAGAAGCAGAGCAGCAACAGTTACAGCTGCTTTATGTACAGGGAAATGAAAATTCACGGATTTACGCGGGACAGATGAGACAAAATCTCTATCCATTGTTCTTCCAGCCCCATCAGGTCACCTCTCAAGTTTGACATTGGCATTTAACTATTTATCTTTTTAGATAAAAGTTTATGTTTTCATAGGCGATGAAAACAATGTGCTTCTGAGCCCTAATTATGTTTTAATGATACTCAAATCCCCCTGACACTTCTCCCCAAGTAATAACATTTCAAGATTTAACATGCTTTGGGGAAAACAAAACCATCTTCCTGGTGCTTCAAGTGCTGCTGCTATTTCTAAGCAGCAGCACTGGAATCCATCTCACCTTCCCCTGAGCCCTGGAGCCCGGGTGGGAGCTCAGGCAGCACGTCTAGGCTGGGTCTTCGGTGGTTCTCTCTGGGTTTGTCTCCCAGGCTGGGCTTCAAGCAAATGGAAGAGATGCTTCCTCCCCCAGGTTAGGGGCTGTGACTAGGAGCTCTTATCTCTTATATCAGTGCCCCGGCTCAGTGTATGGCATCTCATGGCATTTCTAAAAAGTCTTGGTGGGTAAAGAAAATATGCTTAACAACAGAGCTGCAGTGGCTGTCATTTAATCGTTCCTCAGGGTTCAGAAGGCCCCAGAGCACCTCAGGGTCATCCATTTAAATCAATCAGGACACATAATAAATTTCACTCACTATTGCACTGCTTCTGTGCCCACGTGCCAGCTCACATAATCAGGGGATCAGAGACTCCCTTGTTGACAGACAGGAAGCCAAGGGCAGAAGAAGAAAACTTGTGCAAGGTCACCTGTGTTTAACTCTTCCCTCTCCACGGCCCCTTTCATTACAACATTATTGGCTCTTCTGATTATACATATGCGTGCATGCTCAGTCTCTTCAGTCGTGTTTGCTGCGCTATGGAGCCTATGCCGCCAGGCTCCCCTGTGCATGGGATTTCCCAGGCAAGAATACTGGAGAGGGTTACCATTTTCCTCTCTGACTATATGTAGATATAGATATAACAGATGATCTATGTATGTATGTATATATATGTGTGTGTATCTTTTCTCTACCACTTTATGCCAAGATTGCTGCAACCCCTCCTCACTGATCTTCCTGCCTTTGTCTCTTCCATCTCAGGCTATTTAGCTTCACAGAAAGAAAGGTTCTCCTGAAAGAGGGTTTCTTTGTCTTACTCCATTTCATTTTTTTTTTTTTTTGCTCTTTAAGAAAATTTTTATTGAAATACACCTGAGATATAACCTTGTGTAAATTTGAGGCATATAGCATGTCAATTTGATATATTTTATATTGTAGTATGACTGTAGTGATAATTAGCACCTCTATCTTGTTTCATAGCTATCATTTCTTTTTAGTGGTTGGTTATTCCGTTTCTTAAAAGAAGCTACTGTGACTTTTTCCTACTGTTTGTCCAAGGAAAGAAAATTTATACAAACTTGCTCAAGAAGAGTGTATGTGCATGGGGGTAGGGAGGGGCTTCAAAATTTGTCCGAGTGCTTAATACATGATACTATAACCATTTGTGCTGTTGTTGATATTATTGCTTATATTTTTTTATTAATATTAATCTCTAATAGAATTCTAGGGTAACAAACAAATCAGTGCAGCAGTACCTCAAGGGAATTGGAACTGAGACTCAGCAAAAGTATTACTTCTTCTAGGAAATGTTCCTGACACCCCAATGCTTTAAATGGATTCCCCAAGTGGCCCACAAATTCAAAACAGTCAAGAACCATTGTCTCAGTTCTTATTGATTTTGTCCTTGGATCAAGTCAGACATCAGGCAGCTATGGATTTGGGCTTTATTGTTTTGGCCCTTGTAGAGTTGGTTTCATATAGGCCTTCATTGAAAGACATTATAAAAAAGCAGGGCAAAAACAGGTTCTTGGGTTTGTTACAGGAATATCCAGAAACTGGTGTCCATTACCTCTATCCTTTCCCCTTTACTGGGGACAAACTTCTCTCAGTCTATGCAGCAGGGAAAGTTGTCATTGTTCTGCTGGTTTGTATTTGATGCTTTGGACATTGGGAATTTGCAATAATGTCCATGTTTCCCTCTTTGCTTTTGCTGCTAGGAATCTGAGTTACCTCTCCAGCTGACCTCTGGCAAGGATTTTTGGATGCATTTTGTGTGCTAATATCACTTCATCTTATGCTATTCTCTACCTTTTGGTTTGATTTCACGATAAAGATTCTGTTTTACTATTAGCATCCCTGTAACCCTCATTGATTCTTTTGGATATCAAGTAGTGTATCAGTGAACAAGTATTCCTCCCTATCCTTGTCCTCCTCATCCTGATTCTAAAGCCTGCATGAAAACAGAAAACCCCTAGAGGTTGCCAGGCAGAACCCATTCCCAGATCCCATATAGTTGAATTTTTAACCCACTGTTAAAATCTCAGTCTTTTAACTGGAGAATTTAGTCCATTCATATAAATTATAATTTATATATTTAGACTCATTTCTGACATCCAATTTTTATTTTTTATGCATTTCACTTTTTCTAGCCTTTTCCCTTTTCCTTTCATATTTTCTTTTGCTCTGATTGAGACATTTTTAGCCTTATTTCATTTCTACCTCTGTGTTGAGAAGTTGTGCTAAAACCATGTTTCTATTTTTTGTGGTTTCCCTAGAAATATATATGATAATAATATTAACATTGTATGTTATAATAAAGCAACATATATAATCGGGGCTTCCTTGGTGGCTCAGATGGTACAGAATTTGCCTGCAATGCAGGAGACCTGGATTTGATCCTTGGGTCAGGAAGATCCCCTGGAGAAGGGAATGGCTACCCATTCCAGTATTCTTGCTTGGAGAATTCCATGGAAAGAGGAAACTGGTGGACATGGGATTGCAAAGAGTTGGACACGACTGACATGTTATAATTATATAAAACATACTGAAATAACATATAAGAATATAACACATACAAATGGAAAATATTATATGTCACATATACACATATATGACAATGTCCTAAAATTAGTATCTTTACCTTCCTCCTGAACAAAGCCAGGTTCTGAGAATGCTTTATTATTATCTGCCTCTAGGCTTATTTCTCATTGTTCAGTATTTTAATTTTTTTTTTAACCTCATATACTGGTCATTATTGTGAGTGTTTCATTAAATCAGTTTTTATTTAAATTTATCCACAGATTTACCATTTATTTGTTCCTGTTTCTTCTTTCATGTGAAACATTCTCTGGGACCATTTTCCTTCCCTGTGAAGCATATCCTTTAAGAGTTCCCTTTGTGAAAGTCTGTTGGTTAATAATCACTTCTTGCTCTCCTCTCCTACCGTCCTCCTTCCACAAATGCCTTTATGTCACCTTGGTGCAGAATTCTAGGTTGATGATTGTTTTTAGCACTTTGAAGATGTTAATTCACTTTCTGTTGCCATGAAGTCAGTTTTCTTCCACTGTTGCTATGAAGTCAGTTGTCAGTCTTATTATTTCTTTGTATGTAGCAGATGCTTTTCTCTGATTTTTTTTTTTTAAGATTTCCCATTTAATCCTTTCACTGCACAAGTATTTATTGATGGTTATTATGTGCTTGGTGCTCCTTCCTGTCATGGAGCCTTGACTCTTGAATCTTTGGCATTCTGAAATTTGCCTTTAATGTATCAAGATAGGAATTTCTTTTCAATTTATCTTGCTTGGAACTTTCTTGGGTTCCTTGACTTTTTAGTTTCATGTCTTTTATCAGTTCTGGTAAAATCTTAGTCTTTTTATCTCTGTAAATACAGTGTATTCATTATTTTCCCTCTCACTTTGAGTTCTAATTAGACATTGTTGGATATTTCATTCTGTCCTCTATTTCTCTTCACTTTTCCTACCTTTATTTTTATCTCATGGGCATTTTAACTACTTTTTAAAAAGTTCTTTTCTCTTTTGATAATTTTCACCTTAGCTGGTTCTAATTTAATCTATCCACTGAATTTTACATTTTAATTATATTTTTAGTTCTGTAATTCTGTTTTAAACATATGCCTGGTAATCTTGATTGTTTCTTATTTTTCTGTCATACTTTAAGTGCCCTCTAATCCTTGCCTTGCACTGATACCACACTGTCCTGGTTACTGTAGCTTTATGGTAAACCTTGGAATCACGTAGTGAAAGTTCTTTAACTTTCTTTCTCAGGACTTTTCTGGCCATCTTAGGTCTTTTATATGTTCCTTTATTTTAGAATCAGCTTATCAGTTTCTTCAAAAAGTCTTGTGGGGGCTTCCCTGGTGGCTCAGTAGTAAAGAATCCACCTGCTAATGTAGGTTAGATTGTAGGATCTAACGGGTTAGATCCCTGGTCCAGGAAGATCCCACATGCCACAGAGCAACTAAGCTCGTGTGCCACAGCTGCTGAGCCCATGGTCTGGAACCTGTGCTCCACAAGAGGAGCACTGCAATGAGAGGCCTGTAGACTACAGCTAGAGAGCAGCCTCTGCTCGCCACAACTACAGAAAAGCCCACACAGCACTGAAGAGCCAGCACAGCCAAAAATACATAAATAAAATTAATTTTGGTATTTTAATCAAGATCGCACTGAATGATACGTAAATCTGAAGAAAATGGACAGAGTATCTCCTCATTTATTTAGATCTTTAATTTTTAATAGAGTGGTCTTGCATGTTTTTTTGTTAGAGTCATTATTTGGTAATTAATTTTTAATGCTATTTTTAATCAGATTGTTTTTAAAAATTTAGTCTTTTAACTGTTCCTTTCTGGTATATAGAAATACAATTAGTTTTTATGTGTTTTTTAGTTGCTCAATTGTCTTTTGCAACCCCATGGACTGTGGCCTGCCAGGCTCCTCTGTCCATGGGATTTCCCAGGCAAGAATATTGGAGTGGGTTGCCATTTCCTTCTCCAGGGAATCTTCCCAACCCAGGGATCCAACCTGAGTCTCCTGCAGTGCAGGTAGATTCTTTACCACTGAGTCATCTGGGACCCAATTTTTATGTGCTAGCCTTATATTCTATGAACTTGCTAAATTCACCTATTAGTCTTGTTGGTGTTTTTGTAGATTCCTTAGAGTTTTCTATGTAAACAATTTTCATTAGGGAATAAAGATATCCTTATTTTCCCTTTATAATATTTATGCTGGTGTTTCATTTTTATCACTTTATTGCACTGGATAGGACTTCCTATATCATGCTAAACAGAAGTAGTAAGAGAATACGTCTTTGACTTCTTCCAGATTTTAGGGAGATTCAGTGTTTCACTATTAAGAAGGACGTTGTGCATGTGTTTATGCTCAGTCACTTCAGTGATGTTCAACTCTTTGTGACCCTATGGACTGTAGCCCTCCAGGCTCCTTTGTCCGTGGGATTCTCCAAGCAAGAATATGGAGTGGGTTGCCCTGCTCTCCTCCAGGGGATCTTCCCAATTCGGGGATTGATCCCCCATCTGCCTGTGTCTCCTGCATTGCAGGCGGATTCTTTCCCCACTGAGCCACCTGGGAAACCCAAATAGGATGTTAGCTGTAGATATTTCATGTGCTATGCTGTGCTGTGCTTAGTCACTCAGTCACGTCCGACTCTTTGCGACCCCATGGACTGTAGCCCGCCAGGCTCCTCTGTCCATAGGGATTCTCCAGGCAAGAATACTGGAGTGGGTTGTCATGCCCTCCTCCAGGAAATCTTCCCAACCCAGGGATCAAACCCAGGTCTCTCCCATTGAAGGCAGATTCTTTACTGTCTGAGCCACCAGGGAAGATATTTCATAGATGCTCTTTATTGGATTGAGGAAGCTCCTTCCTAGTTTTAGTTTTCTGAGAATTTAAAAAACGAATTGGAACAGAGTTTTGTCAAAAGCCCTGTTTTTTCTTTTTTTTCGTCTTTTGACATGAATGTGTGACTTTTATCCTTTATCCTGTTTATTTACTTATTTATTTGTGACTGTGCTGGGTCTTCGTTGTTGTGAGTGGGCTTTGTCTAGTTGTGGTGAGCAGGGGCTACTCTCTAGTTGCTGTGTAGGGGCTTCTCATTGCATCGCTTCTCTTACTGCAGAGCATGGGCTCTAGAGCGTGCAGGCTTCAGTAATTGTAGTGCACCGGCTTAGCTGTCCCACAGTATGTGGAATCTTCCCGGACCAGGGATTGAATGCGTGTCCCCTGCACTGGCAGGTGGATTCTTAACCAGTGGATCGCCAGGGAAGTCCTATTCTTTATTATTTTAGTGTGATGAATTACATTGCTTTCTTTTTTTATATTAAACCAAGATTCAGATTCACAGAATGAATACCATTTGGCCATGATGTATTATAATTTCATTATATTTCACCAATTCAATTTGCTAATATTTAATTAAGGGATTTTTGCATCTATGTTCAAAAGGAGTACTAGCCTGTAATTGTCTTCTCTTATGATATCTTTTTCAGTTTTTGTTATTGAATTTTGACTGGCCTCATAAAATGAGTTGCAAAGTGTTTCCTCACCCTTTGGTGCCCCTGTCCTCTCCAGATACTCTCTCAGGAATGAAGGGATCATTTTTCCAGCTTCTGGGAATAGTGCCTATTGGTGACTCAGCCTCAGGAATTGCCCTGGGATAAGTGGAGCTGTCTTACTCTGTACCCAATGACTAGGTTGATGTAGGACCACAAAGATCTGGATCCCGCTTTGGTTTGGAACAGCTTTAAAGAGGCTGAAACCTCTCACAACCCCATCATTGTTCAACTCCTTCTGTTTAGTCTTTCTTCTTTTGCTCCATCATCGGTGTTGCTCCTCAGAGCATATTCTCACAAACCACTTCAGTAAAACTCTATCCTAAGGTCTATTTCTTGGGGACCTCAATCCACGACAGAGTTTATGTAAAGCTGGTTTTATTTATTTCTTAGATGTTACAATTCATTAAGCTATCTTGACCTTGTGAAACAGTTTTGATTAAGAATTCATTTTCTTTCACACATATGGGGCTATTCAAACTTCCTAGTTTTCTCGTGTTGTTTTCAGTGAGTTGTATTTTTCAAGGGATTTGTTCACTTTGCCTAATATTAATATAGGTAAGTTAGCTTTTTCATGCTTTAGAGCTTATTTTACATGGTATTTTTTTAAAGAAATACTTTAATCTGTCAGTTTTCATATTTAAAGTGCTTTATCTGCAAATAGTGTGCTGTTAGGGTTTTTTTTTTTATTTACACTGATAATTTCTGCTTTTGTTTTTTATTGTTTTATTTTTCCTTTTTTGGCTGCATCATCTGGCTTGTGGGATCCTAGTTCCCTGACTAGGGATTGAACCCAGGCCCTTGGCACTGAGAGCATGGAGTCCTAACCACTGGACCATATTTAGTCATTAAAAAAATTTTATTAGTGTCTAGTTAATTTACAATCTCTGATTTTGAGTTGAAATCCTTAGTCCTTTTACATAAGTGGAAGTATTGATCTTCTTTCTGGGTATATGTTTTTAATTTGTCTTTATTTTTTTGTCTCATCTATTTTAGTTCCTCTGTGAGTTGAGTAATTTTTACTATTCAGTTTGAACTCCTTTATTGTTTTTAGCTGTGCTGTATTATATGTGCTTTTAAAAAGTCATTGGTGGGACGATTTGGGAGAATGGCATTGAAACATGTATAATATCATATAAGAAATGAATCGCCACTCCAGGTTAGATGCAGGATACAGGATGCTTGGGGCTGGTGCACTGGGATGACCCAGAGGGATGATATGGGGAGGAAGGTTGGAGGGGGTTCAGGATTGGGAACATGTGTACACCCATGGCAGATTCATGTTGATGTATGGCAAAACCAATACAATATTGTAAAGTAATTAGCCTCCAATTAAAATAAATAAATTTAAATTAAAAAAATTAAATGGAAAAAAAAGTCATTGGTCTAGAAATTACAATATGTATCTTTAATACATCACTGTACCTTCAAATAATATACTAATTCACAATGTAAGAACGTTAAAACAATGATTTTCGTTTTATTGTCTTCTTGCTTTTTATACTCTGTGGTTGTATAGTTTCCTTCTATGCATGTTCTAAACCTCACAATAAATTGTTATTATTTTTGCTTTGATCAATCTTTTAAAATATACCAGTTCAGTTCAGTCGCTAAGTCGTGTCCAACTCTTTGTGACCCCATGAATCGCAGCACGCCAGGCCTCCCTGTCCATCACCAACTCCTGGAGTTCACTCAGACTCACGTCCATCTAGTCAGTGATGCCATCCAGCCATCTCATCCTCTGTCTTCCCCTTCTCCTCCTGCCCTCAATCCCTCCCAGCATCAGAGTCTTTTCCAATGAGTCAACTCTTCGCATGAGGTGGCCAAAGTACTGGAGTTTCAGCTTCAGCATCATTCCCTCCAAAGAAATCCCAGGGCTGATCTCCTTCAGAATGGACTGGTTGGATCTCCTTGCAGTCCAAGGGACTCTCAAGAGTCTTCTCCAACACCACAGTTCAAAAGCATCAATTCTTCAGCGCTCAGCCTTCTTCACAGTCCAACTCTCACATCCATACATGACCACTGGAAAAAACCATAGCCTTGACTAGATGAATCTTTGTTGGCAAAGTAATGTCTCTGCTTTTGAATATGCTATCTAGGTTGGTCATAACTTTTCTTCCAAGGAGTAAGCGTCTTTTAATTTCATGGCTGCAGTCACCATCTGCAGTGATTTTGGAGTCCCCAAAAATAAAGTCTGACACTGTTTCCACGGTTTCCCCATCTATTTCCCATAATTAAAATGAGTTATATAAATATTTACCCTCATATTGATCATTATTTTTTCTCTATTTCTTCCTGCAGATTCAGACTTCTATCTGGTTTAATTCCCCTTAAGTCTGAAGAACTTGTTTTTGTGTTTTTGTAGTCTGATGGAGAAAAATTCTCTTTGCATTTTTGTGTTTGAAAATATATTTCTTTCACTTTCATTTTTGAAGGATATTTTCATTGGACATAGACATCTTGGCTGACAGGTTTTTTTTTTTTTCTTTCACCACTTTAAAGATGCTGTTTCACTGTTTTCCAGCCAATTTTGTTTTCACTGAGACATCAGTTGTCATTCTTATTATTGGCGCTTCCATATATGATATGGCATTTTTCTCTTAATACGTCTAAGATTTTAAAAAATCTTTAACTGTGCCCTCCTGAGATGTGGATTTATTATATTTATCCTGATTAAGGTTCACTGTTCTTATTAGATCTGTGGGTCTAATATAAATTTTTGAATTTCATGTAGAGATGAAATTTAAAACAAAGTTAAAAATGAGTAAGTTTTGATGAACCCATCACATAAATTCTCTACTCTTCTATATATAGTGTCAAGAACAGATTATGAATTAAAAGTTTCATACCACAGAGGAGATACAAAACTTCTGGATTGAGAGAGGAAATAGGGAAGATTGGAGCTTCATTATTTAGTCATTAGAAAGAGCTCTGCTTGTTCCTTCTTTCCAGGAAAAAATGAAGAGAAGAGGAAATGAAAGAATTTCCCAATTGATTTCGGTACCTGAGAGCAGAGGGAATATGTGCCCTTTTTCCTGCATCAGCTCTGGAAAAATGGCAAGACCCCACGATTCTCCTGTGTCCCATTTGGCCTGAGGAACCGAGTAAAAATAGTCACAGGGGTCTGTCAGGGGTCTGTCAGGCGTCTATCAGGGGTCTGTCAGGGATCTATCAGGGGTCTTTCAGGGGTCTATCAGGTGTCTGTCAGGGATCTATCAGGGGTCTATCAGGTGTCTGTCTGTCAGGTGTCTGTCAGGGGTCTGTCAGGGGCCTATCAGGGGTCTGTCAGGTGTCCTATCTGTCAGGGATCTATCAGGGGTCTGTCAGGTGTCTGTCTATCAGGTGTCTGTCAGGGGTCTGTCAGGGGTCTGTCAGGTGTCTGTCAGGGGTCTATCAGGGGTCTATAAGGTGTCTGTCTGTCAGGGGTCTATCAGGGGTCTGTTAGGGGTCTGTCAGGCAGAAATTACTGGGTGAGTCTTATAAGTTTCCTGGGGAGCAAAAAATTACTTTCCTGGATCCCACCTGTATCACAGAGGTCAAGAAAAGCTTCAGTCTCCCAGCAGAAAGTTGTCTGGAGGCTCTGAATGGAATCTAGCCATGAGAGGACTTGGAGGTTTGGGTGCTGGGACAAAGACATACAACACTGCATTGTCTGAAGATGCCTGAAGACGTCTGAAGATGCCACATGGTTAGATAATGATGTCTTGTTACCGAAAGTGTGTGTAGGGTCTGGCTGCTTGCTGCTAAAGAAAGCCAATAAACAGGCCAAGTTGGTGGAAAGGGAAGTTTGCTTTATTTCAGATGCTGGCAACTGGGTGGGTGGAAGAGGGTGGCAGACATCTGTCCAAAGGCCGAAAACTCCCTACTCCCATCACCATCCTCACCCCCCACTGGTAGCCAGTGGGCCAAGAGCTTTTATAGACAAAAGTGAGGGGGGATACATGCTGAAAAATGGCAGTCAGCTCTGACAGTCATCTTCAGATTGGTCATCAGTGGTCTGTCCAGCATCATCTTGGTTGTTTCGGGTACAGTTCATCTTCAGGTCCAGGGTTAGTTTGTTTCCATTTCTTTGAAGCCAGTTCTTAGAATTGTGGAGGCTTATGTCATGGGTCAAACAAGAGATGGCAAGAGTGAATGTCGACATTCTAGGAATCAGTGAACTAAAATGGACTGGAATGGGTGAATTTAACTCAGATGACCATTATATCTACTACTGCGGGCAGGAATCCCTCAGAAGAAATGGAGTAGCCATCATGGTCAACAAAAGAGTCCGAAATGCAGTACTTGGATGCAATCTCAAAAACGACAGAATGATCTCTGTTCGTTTCCAAGGCAAACCATTCATTATCACAGTAATCCAAGTCTATGCCCCAACCAGTAATGCTGAAGAAGCTGAAGTTGAACAGTTCTATGAAGACCTACAAGACCTTTTAGAACTAACACCCAAAAAAGATGTCCTTTTCATTATAGGGGACTGGATTGCAAAAGTAGGAAGTCAAGAAACACCTGGAATAACAGGCAAATTTGGCCTTGGAATACAGAGTGAAACAGGGCAAAGACTAATAGAGTTTTGCCAAGAAAATTCACTGGTCACAACAAACACCTTCTTCCAACAACACAAGAGAAGACTCTATACATGGACATCACCGGATGGTCAACACCGAAATCAGATTGATTATATTCTTTGCAGCCAAAGATGGAGAAGCTCTATACAGTCAGCAAAAACAAGACCAGGAGCTGACTGTGGCTCAGATCATGAACTCCTTATTGCCAAATTCAGACTTAAATTGAAGAAAGTAGGGAAAACCACTAGACCATTTGGGTATGACCTAAATCAAATCCCTTATGATTATACAGTGGAAGTGAGAAATAGATTTAAGGGCCTAGATCTGATAGATAGAGTGCCTGATGAACTATGGACGGAGGTTTGTGACATTGTACAGAAGACAGGGATCAAGACCATCCCCATGGAAAAGAAATGTAAAAAAGCAAAATGGCCATCTGGGGAGGCCTTACAAATAGCTGTTTAAAGAAGAGAAGCGAAAAGCAAAGGAGAAAAGGAAAGATATAAGCATCTGAAAGCAGAGTTCCAAAGAACAGCAAGAAGAGATAAGAAAGCCTTCTTCAGCGATCAGTGCAAAGAAACAGAGGGAAACAACAGAATGGGAAAGACTAGAGAGCTCTTCAAGAAAATTAGAGATACCAAGGGAATATTTCATGCAAAGATGGGCTCAATAAAGGACAGAAATGGCATGGACCTAACAGAAGCAGAAGATATTAAGAAGAGGTGGCAAGAATACACAGAAGAACTGTACAAAAAAGATCTTCACAACCCAGATAATCACGATGGTGTGATCACTGACCTAGAGCCAGACATCCTGGAATGTGAAGTCAAGTGGGCCTTAGAAAGCATCACTACGAACAAAGCTAGTGGAGGTGATGGAATTCCAGTTGAGCTATTTCAAATCCTGAAGGATGATGCTGTTAAAGTGCTGCACTCAATATGCCAGCAAATTTGGAAAACTTAGCAGTGGCCACAGGACTGGAAAAGGTCAGTTTTCATTCCAATCCCAAAGAAAGGCAATACCAAAGAATGCTCAAACTACCGCACAATTGCACTCATCTCACATGCTAGTAAAGTAATGCTCAAAATTCTCCAAGCCAGGCTTCAGCAATATGTGAACCGTGAACTTCCTCATATTCAAGCTGGTTTTAGAAAAGGCAGAAGAACCAGAGATCAAATTGCCAACATCCACTGGATCATGGAAAAAGCAAGAGAGTTCCAGAAAAACATCTATTTCTGCTTTATTGACTATGCCAAAGCCTTTGACTGTGTGGATCACAATAAACTGTGGAAAATTCTGAAAGAGATGGGAATACCAGACCACCTGATCTGCCTCTTGAGAAATCTGTATGCAGGTCAGGAAGCAATAGTTAGAACTGGACATGGAACAACAGACTGGTTCCAAATAGGAAAAGGAGTACGTCAAGGCTGTATATTGTCACCCTGCTTATTTAACTTCTATGCAGAGTACATCATAAGAAATGCTCGGCTGGAAGAAGCACAAGCTGGAATCAAGATTGCTGGGAGAAATATCAATAACCTTAGATATGCAGATGACACCACCCTTATGGCAGAAAGTGAAGAGGAACTCAAAAGCCTCTTGATGAAAGTGAAAGCGGAGGGTGAAAAAGTTGGCTTAAAACTCAACATTCAGAAAACGAAGATTATGGCATCTGGTCCCATCACTTCATGGGAAATAGATGGGGAAACAGTGGAAACAGTGTCAGACTTTATTTTTTGGGGCTCCAAAATCACTGCAGATGGTGACTGCAGCCATGAAATTAAAAGACGCTTACTCCTTGGAAGAAAAGTAATGACCAACTTGAATAGCATATTCAAAAGCAGAGACATTACTTTTCCAACAAAGGTTCATCTAGTCAAGGCTATGGTTTTTCCAGTGGTCATGTATGGATGTGAGAGTTGGACTGTGAAGAAGGCTGAGCGCCGAAGAATTGATGCTTTTGAACTGTGGTGTTGGAGAAGACTCTTGAGAGTCCCTTGGACTGCAAGGAGATCCAACCAGTCCATTCTGAAGGAGATCAGCCCTGGGATTTCTTTGGAGGGAATGATGCTGAAGCTGAAACTCCAGTACTTTGGCCACCTCATGTGAAGAGTTGACTCATTGGAAAAGACTCTGATGCTGGGAGGGATTGGGGGCAGGAGGAGAAGGGGAAGACAGAGGATGAGATGGCTGGATGGCATCACTGACTAGATGGACGTGAGTCTGAGTGAACTCCAGGAGTTGGTGATGGACAGGGAGGCCTGACATGCTGTGATTCATGGGGTCACAGAGTCAGACACGACTGAGCAACTGAACTGAGCTGAAATGATGTTGTGGGTACAGAAGTTGACATCATGTAGTTAACTTCTTCCACCTGGGGTTTCAGTATCTGTAAGACAGTTCACAGGATATGGCTAAGGATATTATCTGTAGTCCTTGAGAAGGAACTAAAATGCTTAATGACTACATTATTATCATTCGGCCTCCTTTGACTGTTTTCCTTTGTTTCTGCATTTCTCATTTCTCAGATTAAACTTTTTCTTTGACTAAAGTTTTCCACAGACAAAAGGCAGGCAGAGGATATGGGGGGCAGGCAATGACCATAGGGTCCTGCTCCGTTTCAGTCTGAGGATCAGATTGAAGCTCCTTATACTTGTGCTTTGACTATTTTAACTCTTGAGAATATGAGAACTACCCAGCAGAAAAGTAGACTAGAAACTGAGTGAGGTTTAGTTTCTGCCATCAAACGAAATGAAGCTTAAGAGAGAAATTAAATTCATTGATGGTAATATGTTTTATTTCTCGAATCTGTGAGCTTTTGGACTGTGGTTCCATCTGCAGTGCTAGACTATTATTATTACTGGGTTATCAGGTACTCCCCCTAGGATGTCCACATTGTATCTGATCACTAAGTCTCATAAGTTTACTGTATTATGTTACATTGTGCTCAATACTTAGTAGACATCCCATAATGATTGAATCACTTGGTTGAATTCTTTGATGTATTGGACCAACTAAAGTTGTGCTAATTTGCTTCCTGGATGCCTGGTCCACCTTCTGTTTCAGTGTTTGATTCTTTTTTTTAAAATTTTTTCTATTTATAGTCCACTATTTAGGCAGAAAATGGGACAATTCAGGGGGAAAGGGAAAGTTCGGTGGGGAGTGTGTATGTGTGTGTGCTCAGTCGCTCAGTCAGGTCCATGTCTTTGTGACCCCATGGATTGTAGCCCTCCAGGTCCCCTCTGGACTTGTCAGGCAAGAATACTGGAATGGGCTGCCATTTCTTCCTCCAGGGGATCTTCCTGACCCAGGGATTAAACCTGTGTCTCACGTGTCACCTGCATTGCAGGTAGATTCTTAATCGCTGAGCCATCAGGGAAGCGCAGTGGCCAATATCCTGGGTCTTCATGGGTGTGCTCAACTACCTGAAGCACTTATTAATTTCTTCCTTTATGGAATCTCAGACACTTCTGTGTTCTTTTTCAGCACATGGCTCACTCTCATAGATACATATAGTGAATGTATATACTGTTATGTTAGAGTTAAAACCAGAAGTGTAATTCGAAAACACATCATGGAAGATCTTGACACCAGGCTGATGTGTTTGAACAGAATCTTGCAGGCTTGTAGAGTACAGAGGCATTGAATTTTAAACCTAGAAGAGACTTGATAAGAATGGTGTTTTAAGATTAGCCTGCTTTTCTGGCATTGAGATGTCTAGGGAGCTTTTAAAAAACACAGAAAACCTAGATTATTTTTTCTTCTCTTTTTAGGAAAAAGAGACCAATTATCTTACATAAAGTGATATGTGTCAGGTGGGCATGGGAGGTTAACAGTAGTAAAAAGCCATCTTCTAGACATGACACAGAGTATGTCCAGTCTCTGCAACTTTCTACATCCTCAAATATGCAGAATTTTCAAAGATGATGCCGAGACTCTACAAAAAAGGAAATTTTGAAATCTAGTGCATCTTAGGATTCTAACTTTAGCACTTCCTCTCCAATAAAGCCTTCCAGGATCTTTCTAGCCCCCAAGTTCCCATTGTAATACTTATCTGTTCCAATTTTAAGGCTCCTATCACTTTCTTGCCTTGATCGAGAGTTGGTGGCCCTGACTTACATGCTCTTTCAGACTGGGAGCTCTTTGAAGGCTGGGAAACATTATCTCTAACATGTAGTGGGCACTCAAAATATGGAGATTAACTACATGTGAACATCTAATAATATACGTGAACCACTAGTACTTACAAATCCTCAAAGGGAAAAAATGATTAGCATCTGTTCATGGAAATTTTAGATGGAAGTGTACTTAATTGAATGCTTGTATTCATTCTTTGAGGAGAGGAATTCTGGTAAGCTTAGGGGTAGGGAATTTTTAATTCTGATCATAGTCTGGAATCCACAGAAAATAGTTGATCACATTCAGTTCAATTCAGTTGTTCAGTCATGTCCAACTTTTTGCAATCCCATGGACTGTAGCACACCAGGCCTCCCTGTCTATCACCAACTCCCGGAGCTTGCTCAAACTCATGTTCATCAAGTTGGTGATGTCATCCAACCATCTCATCCCCTGTCATCCCCTTCTCCTCGTGCCTTCAATCTTTCCCAGCATCAGGGTCTTTTCCAGGGACTCAGTTCTTTGCATCAGGTGGCCAAAGTATTGGAGCTTCAGATTCAGCATCAGTCCTTCCAATGAATATTCAGAACTGATTTTCTTTAGAATTGACTGGTTTGATCTCCTTGCAGTCCAAGGGACTCTCAAGAATCTTTTCCAACACCACAGTTCAAAAGCATCAATTCTTTGGTGCTTAGCTTTCTTTATGGTCCTATAAAAGTTGATCAAGGGTCACCTATAAAAGAAAAAGAAAATTTGACAAGAAATTTCACAAAGTGTAGAATGTCCTTCTCTTGTGCATTCTAAATTAGGAGCAGGGATCACATATATTACTCTCTGATGGGGAGTAGGAATTGGGCTTTGGGATCAGACATTCCTGAGCTTGCATCCCAACCATACTAATTCTCAGCTGTGTGACTTTAGCCAAGTCACTCAACCTCTTTGAGTCTCGATGGCACAGGCTTTGAATCCAGACTACTTGAATTTGAAGTTTGACCCTGTAATGAACAAAATCGTGTGCCTCAATTTTTTTCATTCCTAAAATAGGGGAAATCATAGCCCTTGACCTTAGAGTTATTATGAGGCTTAAATGTGTTTTAACACTTGTGAAAGTGTTTTGAAAAGCATTTGACACACAGTAGGCACACAGTGTATCTTTTTTTATTACTATTACTTTATTACCTTTCTGAGTTGTTGTGTGGATTATGTATAAGCGTATCTATAGTATTATCTAGTGATTTTAGTTCCAGGCTTGACACAATAGGCATGGACTAGAGACTGATTCGGAGAAGGCAATGGCATCCCACTCCAGTACTCTTGCCTGGAAAATCCCATGGGTGGAGGAGCCTGGTGGGCTGCAGTCCATGGGGTCGCTAAGAGTCGGACACGACTGAGCGACTTCACTTTGACTTTTCACTTTCATGCATTGGAGAAGGAAATGGCAACCCACTCCAGTGTTCTTGCCTGGAGAATCCCAGGGACGGGGGAGCCTGGTGAGCTGCTGTCTATGGGGTCGCACAGAGTCGGACACGACTGAAACAACTTAGCAGCAGCAGCAGCAGTGATTTTAGTTCCAGGCTTGACACGAATAGGCATGGACTAGAGATTTGATTCAGAGAAGGCAATGGCACCCCACTCCAGTACTCTTGCCTGGAAAATCCCATGGGCAGAGGAGCCTGGTGGCCTGCCGTCTATGGGGTCACACAGAGTCGGACATGACTGAAGCGACTTAGCAGCAGCAGCAGAGACTGATTAGCAAATAGGCATACACTCCTTTTCTGATCATTTTAGAGGAAGCAGGGAGGGAAGGAGAAAAGGACCATGGCAGTGGAGAAAGAGAAATAGTAAAGGAAGTGGTATTGGTGAGGCAAGACTCAGGAGGAGAGAGAAAGAAGGAAAATGCAAGGGAGAGAGCAGAAGAGGAGAGACAGGGAGACAGATTCATTCTGGTGTTTTTCTATTATTACTGTTTAAAATTTAAGTATAGTGGATCTATAATGTTTCAGGTATGCAGCAAAGTGATTCAATTATACATCAGATATATACATATTTTTCAGGTTCTTTTCTTATAATATCTTATTACAAGGTATTGAATATAATTCCCTGTGCTATACAGTGAAGTGAAGTGAAGTTGCTCAGTCGTGTCCGACTCTTTGCGACCCCATGGATTGTAGCCTACCAGGCTCCTCGGCCCATGGGATTTTCCGGGCAAGAGTACTGGAGTGGGTTGCCATTTCCTTCTCCAGGGGATCTTCCCGACCCAGGGATCGAACCCGGGTGTCCCGCATTGTAGACAGACGCTTTACCGTCTGAGCTACCAGGGAAGCTATACAGTAGGTCCTTGTTATTTATTTCACATACAGTGTGTATCTGTTAATCCAAAATTCCTAATTTGTACCTCCTCTCCCCTATCCCCCTTTGTCAACCATACATTTGTTTTCTATGTCTGTGAATTTCTATTTTGGAAGTTCATTTGTATAATTTTTAATATTCCATATGTAAGTGATATCATATGATTTGTCTTTCTCTGTCTGACTTCACTTAGTATGATAATTTCTAGGTCCAACCACGTTGCTGCAGATGGCATTCTTTCCTTCTTTTTATGGCTGAGTAATATTCCACTGGGTATGTATACCAAATCTTCTTTATCCACTTACCTCTTGATGGACATTTGGGTTGCTTCCATGTCTTGGCTATTGTAAACAGTGCTGCTATGGACATCGGGTGCATGTATCTTTTCAGTTCATTGAGGTTTTCTTAAGTCAGGGCTCACACTCTTTATGACTCATTAAAGGTAGGGACTTCACATTATTTTTTGTTATTTTGAAATATTTACCAATAGTTAACCATGGCTTTCTGGTTCATTGTCAGCCTCTGGCTGGGAGACAGTCCTTTGGACAGCAGCAGCATCAGGATGGCACCTGCAGAGCTGAGGCTGGCTCTCCTTTGGCCCCAGCTCCCCACCCAGCTGAGCTTTGTTTGTGGCAACTGCCTGTTAAGAAGACCAGGAAGTTTACCCCCCAAATTTGGAGCCAATGGGAGTGTCCCCTACTGTGCCTAACCCCTCTGCCAGCCATTGTGCATTTGGACTCACTTGGATGGATGCCCCAGCTGAGAGAATCCGCAGAGACCACTGGCTGCATCTCCTTGGCATTCCTCGGATGCCTCTGTGATGTTTGGTGCTCTCCAATTTCCCTTTTCGATCACAGTTGCCCCTGACTCCTGTGGACATACCCACTTGGTCTTGCTCCTCTAATTTCAGGGAGACAGGGCAGTGGAAGGGGCTTGGTTCAGGGAGGAGATGAAGCAGAGAATGGGCACAGCTGCATTGTAATTTTCTATTCAGGTACTTCACCAACATTTGGCAAGAAGTCCCTGATTTTGTGTGGGTGTCCCTGGGGCTGCCAGCTTCCCAAAGCTTCCTGATGTCCACCAAGGACATGGCCATGTTCCCCTGTCCATCAGTGCCAGCCTGGTGCTCTGCTTGCTGGCACATCACAGGGATGATAGCTCTGAGAATGGAGGCTAGTTGTTGAAAGGCTGGGTGTGCAGAGGAATCATGCTAGGGACCCCCAGGTCTTCTGGGAATAAACAGAGAGTATGGTCAAGGCAGGCAGTAGTTCTGGGCCAGAAAGACAGGTGAGAAGCAGCCGAGTCAGTCTGGGATCAGGTGGGCAGTAAGGTGTAATTTCCACGTATGCGGAGCATCTCATAGAGGCGAGGCTCGTATCTGTCCACATCTGTTTCCTTCCTGGAATGATTGATGAGCTGTCCTATCCAAGGTCGCCCCTTATCTTCTTGAGGACAGCACTGCAGCTGCTTGTGCCTCTCCTGCAGCATCAGGCTTTCCTTCTAAACTCTGAATCCTTTCCATCATCATACAGATATGCTGTAATAGGTTTCATCTTAAACAAAACCCTTCTTTGAATCCAAATTTCCCTCCTGTGGCTCTTTCTCCCTTTTATTTTTTAAAAATATTTATTTTTAAATTTTATTTATTTATTTGGCTGTGTCAGGTCTGAGTTGTGGCTCATGGGATCTTTAGTTAAGGCGCGCATGTGTGTGTTAGTTGCTCAGTCGTGTCTGACTCTTTGCGACCCCATGGACTGTAGCCCACCGGGTTCCTCTGTCCATGGAATTCTCCAGGCAAGAATACTGGAGTGGGTAGCCATTCCCTTCTCCAGGGGACCTTCCTGACCCAGGGATCGAACTTGGGTCTCCTCCATTGTAGGCAGATTCTTTACTGTCTGAGCCACCAAGGAAGCCCAGTTAAGGCATGCGGGATCTTTTTTCTTTCTTTAGTGCAACATGCAAACTCTTAGTCCCCTGAACAGGGACTGAACTCGTGCCCCCTGCATTGAGAACGTGGAGTCTCAGCCACTGGACCACCAGGGAAGCGTCATCTTCTCTCTTTCTTTCCCCTCCTTTACTGTAAAACTCTTTGAAGAGTTCATACCTTCAGCCCATGCCTATTTGAACCTAGGACATGTATATCCAGTTATCTGCCTGACAGTTGCCTATTTCTACTTGTATATTTCACAAATATTTCAAACTTACAACTCCAAAACTTAACTCAAGATTCTACTTCCTTTCACCCCTGGCCCTAGTCTGATTTTCTCCCTGTCTTCCCCATCTTAGTAAGTGATTTTACCATCCACCAGGGCTTCTATGGTGCCTCAGTGGTAAAGAATCCCCTGGCAGGAGATGCAAGAGACACAGGTTTGATCTCTGGGTAGGAAAGATCCCCTGGAGAAGGGCACGGCAATCCATTCTAGTATTCTTGTCTGGAAAATTCCATGGACAGAGGAGTCTGATGGGCTACAGTCCTTGGGGTCACAAAGAGTTGGACACAACTGAGCAACTGAGCATGCATGCTTATTCAAGTCAGAGCCTCAGAAAGGATCCTTAAGTGCTTCTCCTCTCTTACCAGTCCACATCCAGTCCATTAGTGTGTATGTGTGCTAAGTTGCTGCCATGGTGTCCAACTCTGTGCGACCCGTGGACTGTAGCCCTCCAGGCTTCTCTGTCCATGGGATTCTCTAGGCAAGAATACTGGAGTGGGTTGCCATGCACTCCTCCAGGGGATATTCCTGACCCAGGGATCGAACTCACGTCTCTTAGGTCTCCTGCATTGGCCGGCGGGCTCTTTACCACTAGCACCATCTGGCAGCAGGTGTATCTTGGTGATGTCCTGACTGTGTTCATTGATCTCACTGTCATCTCTCACCTGGATGACACCCGTGGCTTTAATATCAGTCCCTCTTTCCACCCTTGTCCTGTGGATCTGCTGCTCTGACTGCTTGCCTGGATTCTTGTCCTCATGGTTCTGCTTTCCTCCCTCCCTCTGCCCCCCACACTGCCCCTCCCTCAGCCTTCCTCCCCACGCATCAGTGTTGCTTCATGCCTGTTCTGTGCCAGCTGTCAGGTGACCGCTGGGGATCCAGAGGTGATGGCGGTGTGGTCCCTGCCTTAAGGGACTCCCAGCCAATGTTCCCTTTTGCTTCCTCTGTGTGCTAACTTCTCCCTCACCGATGAATGTTCCACTTGGGTCTCTGTGTGCTCTTGTTTGGGGGCTGACACTAGCTCCTAGAAACACCAGCCAGGAGCTCAAACCAACGTCTGCTTTCCAGAATCAAGAGCCGAATCTGTGGGGTAGGGAGTCATCTCAATAGCCAAGAGTGGGAGGGGACAAATGATGAAACTGAACTTAGGCCCTAGGAAGCACAGAAGTTCAAAATCAGGAAGTCTGGTTGGCTCAACAAGTCCAGAAATGGGACCCTCGTACACTGCATTTGGTTGCACAGGTTGTGAACTGCACAAGAGGCTGCCTACCACAGGGGGCAAGTGGGGACTGAAATCAGCCTTCATTCCTTTCTTTTTTTTGCCTTGAGCGTGAACACCAGTTCCCTGGAGAAGATCCCCTAACACCCAGTTTGGAGTGGGTCTCACTTTTTTGGTCCTCATTTCCCTGTTTGGTCTTCCTAGCTCTTGTCAAACTTGGAATTGTGCATCTCTGCACTGACTTATTTATTACTGAATGTCCCACCAGGCTGCCTGCTCACAAAGGCAGGAGCTCTCTCTGTGTATCTAGCACCTGGCACATTGTGGGTGTTGGTTCATATCTGTGGAATGAAGGACCCAGGGCAGAAGTGGAACAGGGGATGGAGGTCAAGAGAGAGGATGAGATCAAAGTGCAGGTGAGTAGGCGAGACCCACGCCAGGCCTTCCTAACTGGCTGGGCCCTGTCTGGTTCCCAGGGTCTCCGTAACTATTCCCAGGTTCCTGCTCAGCTTGCCCTTGGCCCTTCCAGGACCTCACATTGTGCACCTGCTGTGTGCTGGCCCTGTACTAGGTGTGGGTGATAGAGGGAAGTGGTAAGGTCATGTCCCACCCTAAATGAACTTACCTGCCCTGGTGAGACAAGGCTTGTGAGCAGAGAAGCAGGCACAGGTGCAAGGAGATGAGTGCAGAGAAGTGGCAGAGGAATCACGCCTTCTTGAAGAATCAGAGAAGTTTTAGAGAAGAGGGGGCATCCAGGCTGGGACTCGAAGGAGGCACGTGATTTCCCTGGAGAAAATAAGAAGCGAGGGGAAGGGCAGTCTGGCCCAGGGGAGCAGCAACTAGACGGCCCAACAGAATTGTGTTCTTTGAGGTTTCAGCACAGGGTGTCTCTCAGCTGCTGAGCCAAGGCAGTTTAATACTTTCAACCAGTCTGCAGGTAATTATTATTCATTCTATTCTACAGATGAGGAAACTGAGGCTCAGGCAGGCTAACTGGGATGCCCGAGGCCACACAGCGAGAATGTAATGAAGACAGTGGAGGTTTTAGGAAATGATGTGAATGTGAAAGGGCATCCTTGTATTATTCTGTTCATGCTGCCACAACCAAGCACCCAGACTTGGGGGGCTTATGCAGTGAAATTTCTGTCCTCACAGTTCTGGAGGCTAGAAGTCCAAGATCAAGGTGTCGGCAGGGCTGGTTTCTCCTGAGGCTGCTCTCCTAGGTTTGCAGACGGCCGTCTTCTCCCGGTGTCTTCCCATGGTCGTCCCTCTGTGTGTGTCAGTGTCCTAATCTCTCTCCTTATAAGGACATCAATCACAAGGGATTAGGGCCCACCCTAAGGACCTCATCGTAACTTAATTGCCTCTTTAAAGAACCACGGAACAGCACATGGAACTCTGCTCAGTGTTATGGGGCACCCTGGATGGGAGGGAAGTTTGGGGGAGAACAGATTTGTGTATAAGTATGCTGAGTCCCTTCGCTGTTTACCTAAAACTATCACAACATTGTTAATTGGCCATGCTATGCTAAGTCACTTCAGTTGTGTCCGACTCTGTGTGACCCCATAGACGGCAGAACACCAGGCTCCACTGTCCCTGGGATTCTCTAGGCAAGAACACTGGAGTGGGTTGCCATTTCCTTCTCCAATGCATGAAAGTGAAAAGTCAAAGTGAAGTCGCTCAGTCGTGTCTGACTCTTAGCAACCCCATGGACTGCAGCCTAACAGGCTCCTCCATCCATGGGATTTTCCAAGCAAGAGTACTGGAGTGGGGTGCCATTGCCTTCTCCGTAATTGGCCATACCCCAGTACAAAATAAAAAGTAAAAAAAAAAAAGGTCTATGTCCAGGGCAGTCACATTCTGAGGTTCTGAGGGTTAAGGCTGTAACAGATGAATTTGGTGGGGGGTGGGGGCAGCGGGCAAGGACACAGTTGACAGTTCGACTCATAAGAGTTCCTCTGAGGCTGTATGTGGAAGCCGATCAGAGAGGTTGGGGAGGACATAAAGAGACCCAAGGAGCCACGAGCAGCCTGGTGAGGGGTGAGAGGAGGCTCTGGGGTGGATGGTCCAGCTCCAAAGGCCTGTGGCCTCTCGTCGTAGAGATGAGCTGGGACGCGGTTCTCAGGGAGAAAGTCTGTGATCTCCAGATGGTGAGGCACAGATGCTCTCAAGGGGCGTCCCCGTCTCCCCATCCTGTCCCCATACTGAATCTGGGACTGCCTTTTCACAAAGGAGACTAATTGATAGTCCAGGGTGATAAAATGTTATCACTGTCATGCCATTGAAATGCAACAGCAATGCTGGGTCCTATACATCACCCGGGGCTTAAAGAGGAGAGTGAAATGAGCATTGCATTATAAACCACAAAGCCCATTAATCACATGGCTACAAACCATAAATATGACAAGTACATCCATCAATCCGGCACCTTTCTTTCTGGTCTGCAAACGTACGCATTAGCAACTTAATGGATTTAGAAGGCATTTTCTCCTATGGACTGGGAAGCAGAGAGTATTTTATGATTAGCCTCATGGGCCCAGAAGGAAGGAAGAAGGAGTCACCTTTTCCAAAGTGCTGAGGGGCATTCTAGGGGGTGTCCAGGCACTGGTCGGAGCTACTGATTCTGCCTGCACTCTGAAGACGCAGGAAAACAGAGCCTGGCCTCTGGTGGGAAGGAGCCTTCAGTGGCCATGACCTGTCTGCTCCCCACCCTCTACCTTCGTCCCCCACAACTACAGCTTTTTGACCAGAAGGCTCAGGCCTGCTCTGGGCTTCTGGGCTGATCTTTCTCCAGGATTGGAGGGCTTTAGGTAACTTGAGTTTAATGCTGGAATCAGGTCCATTCCTGCTATTTGAGCTACTTTAGTTTTGTCTCAATGATGGGTATCCTGCCTGTGGAAAACACAGAGACAGAGGCCCGTTGGTGGCAAGAGTCCTTGTCCTCCACCTGCTCATGGGAACCCCTACTTGTCACCGCATCCTGACCTCAGGACATGGATTTACGGATTTTAGCACCCCAAAGATGCTGAGATATTTTCATTGTTTTAGTTCATGTTGTTCCTCAGCCTGGAAGGCCCTTCTCCCAGGCCAGTGGCTACTTACTCTGCCAGACCCAACCAACCCAATGGTCCCCTTCCCAATGGAGCCGTGACCCAGTCCCCCAGGCAGCCCGGTCTTGCCCTCCCTTGAGCCCTTTGTCACTTTTCTTTCACTGGTCTGTGTCTTCTCCTGGTCTATGAGCCCCAAAATGGTGGGCACTGGATCTTGTGCAAAGCAGAAAAGAGGAACTGATGTTTGGCAGGCAGTCAATAAATATTCCAGAGCGCACCCCTGATTGCCCTGTGCACGCATTGGCGCTTAGTCGCTCAGTCGTGTCTGACTCTCTGTGACCCTATGGACTGCAGCCCACCAGGCTCCTCTGTCCATGGGGTTCTCCAGGCAAGAATACCAGAGTAGGTTGCCTTGCCCTCCTCCAAAGGGATCTTCCTAGCCCAGAGATTGAACCCACATCTCTTAAGTCTCCTGCATTGGCAGGTGGGTTCTTTACCACTAGCGCCACTTGGGAAGGCTATTCTCACTGTAGTTCCTCCTGTATGCATTTTTGTGTCCCCCCTCCTTTGGCTGTGTCAGGTTTTAGTTGTGGCACAAGAACTGTTAACTGTGGCCTGTGGGATCTAGTTCTCTAACCAGGGATTGAACCTGGGCCCCTGCACTGGGAACGTGGCATTCTTAGTCACTGGACCACCAGGGATCTCCCTGCATTTCTGTCTTACATACCTTCGCACCATGTATTAGCTTCTTATTGCTGCTGTAACAAACTACCCCAAATTGGGTGGCTTGAAACAGCTTGAATTTATTATGTTACATTCCTCACAGAGCTGGAAGTCTGAAGCATGTCTCCCTGAGTGCGAACAATGTGCTGGCTGGGCTTCTCTCCTTTCGTTTTGGGGAGAATCTCTCTCCTTATCTGTTCGGCTTCTGGGGCCTGTCACACGCCTTGGCCCCTCTCCTCTACCTTCAAAGCTGGCAGTGTTGCATCTCTTTGGTCATTGTGTATATCACACGTCCCTCTGACTACAGCCAGGAAGGAAGGACCCGTGTGATTAGATGGGGCTCACGTGGATAACCTGGGCTTCCTTGGTGGCTCAGATGGTAAAGAATCTGCCAGCAATGCAGGGAACCCAGGTTTGATCCCCGGGTTGGGAAGATACCCTGGAGAAGGGAATGGCTACCCACTCCAGTATTCTTGCCTGGAGAATTCTGGGGACAGAAGAGCCTGGTGGGCTACATACAGTCCATGGGGTTGCAAAGAGTTGGACACGACTCAACGACAAGCACTTTCACTGGGGATAACCTAGGCTAATCTCTCCATCTCAAGGTCCTTAACCTTGTTCACTTCTGCAAAGTCCCTTTTGTCATGTCAGACAACAAATTCACAGATCCTGGGGATTATTAGGATGTGGGCATCTTTGGGGGCAGTGATTTTGTCAACCACATATATACAATTTCCTCTACCTGGACTTTTCTGCCTTCTCTGTGTCTACCTAGCTAGCTTCTATGGAACCCTTCAAGACTCATTCAAATATCTTTCTCCCCAGCCTTCCAAGAAACTTCCCCCACACTCCTCGGATGCTGGGAGTCAGTCACTCCCTGTTGAAGTTTCCATGAAGCCAACTGTGTTTTACCGTAATTGTTAGTGTATATCTCCTCCTCATTTGACAACAAACAAGATCCTTGGGATTGAGGTCTCTGACTTAGTTGTCTCCATATCCTTAAAATCTATTATAATGTTGAACATAAAGTGCTCTGTGTTTGTTAAGTGAATAACTATGTTTTTTCTTTTTATACAGTTTTATTCAGAGAGAGTGAAATTCATTTTTTTTTCCTTTTATAAACTGTCAGTTCTTTGCTCATTTTTCCACTAGGAGTTAATCTTTTTTCTTATCTATTTATATGATGTCTTTGAATATAATGCTATTAATCCCTGTTCTGTAATGTTTCTGGTAAACATTTGCTCTCACTTTGTTGTTTAAAAGTCTCTTTTCAAATAGGGACTGGGGGCTGGGATTGTTCAGCATGGCCCCGCCCATTTCCGTAGGGAATGATATTGACCTACATCCTTCCGTCCTCCAGTGAAGCCAGCCATCCCCCACCTCTCCCCCACCCTGCAGCTCCCAGCCCTTGGCTTCAAAATCTTTCATTTTGTCTTCAAAGGGAGTTGAACTTGAAGCGTCTTTCTTGGGTCCTCTGGGAGCAAAACCACTTTGCAGGCTTGAAATCATTCATTTCCTCCATTTCTTTTCTCTCTACTAGTCCTCACAAATAATCTCTGGCAATTATTAAGCATTTTTGTGTGGCTTTACACTTTTGAGTGCTTAATGATCCTTTCCTGGTTTATCAGAGAAAGCAGAATCTTTTCCTTCTTCTCTCGCCTCCTTAGGAAATTCTGGGCTGTGGGCATCTTCCTAACAGAATGAAAAGGAGAAGATCCCAGACAGCGGCCGTCACCCAGTCTGGATCCAGGATTTCAATAAAGGAAACAAAGACCCAGAGGGTATGGATGTCCCTTGGGGTCTCAGGGATGCTTGATGATGAAGACACACCGCAGGAAGTGAGGACTGAAGGAAACAGACAGTCCCTCTGCCGCAGACTGGCTGTTTGTGCCAGCCCCCAAATTCATATGTTGAAATGCTAGCACTCCTCCTCATGGCATGGTATTAGGGGGCATGGCCTTTGGGAGGTGCTTAGGTCCTGAGGGCGGAGCCTCATGAATGGGATTCCTGCCCTTATTACAGAGACTCCAGAGAGCTCCCTAGTCTCTTTACCATGAGGTTACACTGAGAAAGCGGCCATCTCTGAGCCAGGAACTTGGCCCTCACTAACACCAAATCTATGGGCACCTTGATCTTGGATTTGCCAGACTCAAGAATGGTGAAGCACACATTTCTGTTGTTTATAAGCCACTCCATCTGTGACATATTTGTAATAGCCGCCTGAATGGACTGAGAGCCTCGTCCGGAGAGGCAGTAGGCTAAGGGGATGATGGATCCAGAAACCACCTTGAGAGACCATGTTCTCACTGGCTGGTGTGTTGCGGTCACGGCTCTACCAAAGCAGGACCTCTGTCCTCTCCAGGTTTGAGAATAATCCTCCACTATGAACAGAGGTGACCTAAAGATTTCAGGAGTTTTTCTGGGTTTGCTATTCTGTGGTCGGCCATCCAGAACGGAAGTGTGTGTCCTGGGATCACCATGGTTGACTTTGGGTTTAAATCCTGCCTCTGTCAATTACCAGCTCTGTGACCTCAGCTTGATAGGATTAAGGGTAGGTAGGAGGAACAGGCCCACCAGCAAGTCACAAGCCTGGGATCTGGAGCGTGTGAGCTGGGTCATGTGAGTCTTCACAGCGGCTGTTTTGCAAACTTCCTCCTCCCTTCGGCCAAGACTGCTCCAGCCTTGACTTGCGCCTGATTTCTATGTGCATTGCAGCTGCCTACAGAGTCTGACTTCATTCTTGACCCCCCCCCCGCCCCGCCCCCCGCCACCGCAGCCAGTCCATAGTGTAGGGGTCCCAAGACCCTACTCAACCACAGCAAACTCCATCCCCAGAGTTCAGACTTTCTCCCAATTCCTTATTCACTGGCTGGTGCCTTTCTCCCCGGCACAGTAAGGCCCCATTGCGGACCACACCTGACGTCTCCTGAGGTACCTTCGCTCCTGTGCCCAGGACTCCTTCCTTGGATGGCCCAACTGTGGCTAACTCCCTTTAGACAAGACAAGGGGCCCCAGCCTACCCACTGACTGCCCCGCTTGCTGATACCACCCCAGAGACAAGACCCCCATCCTGCTGACCATCTTAGCTTCACACCTGGGCTAGTCCTTCTGTGAGACCCTTATCCATCCTGGGAGGAAACCCTTCTGAAAAAAAGTACTATTGATTTGGCCAAAGAGTTTGTTCGGGTTTTTCCATAAGAAACGGGCCCTTCAGCAACTGGCAGAAAGGCCAGACCCACACAACCCTGTCCAAGGAAACTCCAGCCTTGGCCCACTCTCTTCCCTCTGGCCTGAGAGCTGTGTGGCTAGCTGTGCCAAAGACCACAGGGACCTCAGGGGTGTGAGGAGCGACAGCCCAGGCCAGGCATGTGTTCTACTTGCCCACCTGGCCTAGCCCCGGAGGACTTCAGTGAAAAGTCAGTCCTCCTCCAGGCAGGAGAGGAGGGCGTTTAATCAGGGGGCTGCATACAAGGTGGGGTGGAGCCAGGAAACCTTCAGGCTGGTAAAGCTTCCTGGGCCTGGAAGCTCCTGGAAAGCACCACCAGCCCTCGGCTTGAACGGACAAAGGAAGGAGCTGTTTGGGACCCTCAGAGAGTTGTAGCTATAAGTGAGGCCACCAGGACCGGGGGCTTTGGGTTGAGGAAGGAGGGAGTGGGGGAATATATATTCCAGCTTCTCTCTCCTCTTGCCCTCTAGTCTCCTTCTGCTGCCTCCCATTGGCTGCTCCCTACAGGGAGCAGAGGACCAGGCAGCCTCTTCTTATAGCTGAGACTCGCCTCTGAGATGCAGAGCAGAGTGGAGAGGGAGGAGAAGAGGCTCATGGAAGCTTCGAGTATCCAACTCACCTCTGGGTCAAGGTCGCCCTGCTCTGTTACCTGCCTGCAAGCATAGAGGGCTCCCCACCTTCAAGGGCGGCTGTGGGGGCATCTCTAAGTGGTTTCTCTGAAGCTGAGCTGGTTTGACTCAGAAATCAGTGCAGTACAGAGGTGTCAGATCCCCGAGTTTAATTCCTGGCTCTACTGCTTGCTGGCTGTGTGACTTCAAGCAGATACTGTAGGTGAGTCTCAGGGTCCTCTCTGGTATAGTAGGGACAGACACTCCAACCTAGGTTCCTGTGAAGATTAAACACGGGGACTTCCCTGGTGGTCCAGTGGTTAAGACTTCACCTTCCAATGCATGGGGTGCGGGTTTGATCCCTGGTTGGGGGGCTAAGATCCCACATGCCTCATGGCCAAAAAACCAAAACATAAAACAGAAGCAATATTGTAATAGATTCAGTAGACTTTAAAAAAATGGTTCACATTAAAACAAATCTTAAAAAAGATTAAATGTGATATTGGTTCACCCCCTTCCAAGCCCTGCACCTAATGGGTTTCTAAATATATTCTTATGTTACTCTCTCCTCCATCCCTGTGTGGTATCCTTATTAGCATCCTTATTTCACAGAGGAGGATGCTCAGCGAGGGTAGATGACTCGCCCCATGTCTCATTCCAGCTAATAAGTGGTGTTGCCAAAGCCTTAACCAAGGCACAGGCTACTCCCTGTGACAAGTGATGCCGACTTCATGGAGAGCCTGAGATGTGTAAGCTCAGTGTGAAGTGAAAGTGAAAATTGCTCAGTCGTGTCTGATTGTTTCTGACCCCATGGACTATATAGTCCATGGAATTCTCCAGGCCAGAATACTAGAGTGGGTAGCCATTCCCTTTTCCAGGGGATCTTCCCAACCCAGGGATCGAACCCAGGTCTCCTGCATTGCAGGTGGATTCTTTACCAGCTGAGCCACAAGATAAGCTCAGTAAATCGCACTTAATACTCTTACAGTAATACTTTGTAGATGGAAAAGAATTAATAACTACTGGGTACCTCCAGGTATTGTAAGAAGCACTTTCCTTGAAATGATCTTAGCAGTTGGGATTATCAACCTTGTGGATGGGAAAGCAGGTTGAGGAGGTTAAATGTTTTGTCTCAGTCCTGCTCTTGCAGTCATGCTAAGTTGCTCCAGTCATGTCCGACTCTCTGTAACCTGCCAGGCTCCTCTGTCCATGGGATTCTCCAGGCAAGAAAACGAGTGGGTTGCTGTGCCCTGCTCCAGGGGATCTTCCACACCCAGGAACTGAACCCGTGTCTCTTGTATCTCCTGCATTGGCAGGCAGATTCTCTACCACTAGCGCCACCTGGGAAGCCCTACTCTGGCAATCAGCTTGCAGTCAGTTTATTTTAACTATGTATTCATTTATTTGTCTACCTGGGGTCTTAGTTGTAGCACGTGGGATCTTCACTGTGTTGGTGTGAACTCTTTTGCTGGGTCATGCAGGCTTAGTTGCTCCATGGCAGGTGGGGTCTTAGTTCCCCAAGCAGGAATGGAACCTGCATCCCCTGCACTGCAAGGTGGATTCTTAACAATTGGGCCACCCAGGGAAGTCCCTTGCAGTCTGTTTAATTTTAGCACATGGCTTTGCGAATTTGGGGAAAAATAAACCCAGTCTTGTCACTATCTGCTCATGGGACTATTACGTATGGTACATTTAGAGAAGTGTAAAATGGAAACGTTTTCAGAAAAAAAAAAAAAAAAAAGCAATGTTCTTCATCCAAGTGGGGGAACAATACTTGGAATAAAATAAAATACCTACCTCTCAATATTTCAACTATTTTTTCTTCTACAATGTTATCTCTCTGATGAGGAGTGAAAGCTTTAGGGCCTGCTGGTGACAGAGGGAGGCCGGTGGAGCCAGACATGGGCCAGATGGAATGGGCCAAGTGTCCAATCCGTTCCTTTAATGACTCCTGGGCCGGGGCGACCTGTCACTGTGAGCAAGGGGGAGGGAGAAAAATGAACCAATTCGTTTCTAAATGGCTCTGTAACTCCAGGGTGTTATCAAGCAGAGACAAAGGACACCCCATAATTCTTGGGAAGGGAATCAGGATCTCCGGGAAGCAGGCACAGAGGCTGTCCCATCGTCCACCACCCCCACACCTCCCTGGGATCTGAGCTCCATAAATACACAGCAAGATCGATCTCCGGGCGCCACCGATTTTCCCTGGCTGTTATTGATCGCATTCTTAGATGAGTGGAGGCTTTTCGACCAGAACTAAGCTCTGTGTATCTTTCTTGGAAGTCTCTGCAGTGCTGAGAGCCTGGCCAAGAGAGGAAGCGATATCTCCCATTCCCTTCTCAGAATGCTGCCCAGCCGCTGTGTCCTGGGCGAGAGGAAATTTGAGGCTTGTCTGTCCGTGGGCCACTCTGTCTTTCAGAAGGTATCAAGTTTGGAAGTTTCCCCACAAGAGAAGAAAATGATTTCAGCTGATGGCATCTATAGATGTGTTCTTTATCATAAAACCAACCCCAGTGATAATTCCTTGAACATGAACACAAAGGGAGTGAGATAGCCTCTTACAGGGTTTTTTCCAAACTTTTAATGCACACCTTGGCATCTTGTTAAAATGCAGATTCTGACTCAGCAGGTCCGGAGGGTCCTGGAATTGCACAATTGCTTACAAGCTCCCAGGGGATGCTGGTGTTGATGCTGCCGGCTCTGGGACCCCACATAGAACGGTGAAGTGTGGTCCCTCTCTGTCTGTGCTTGTGAGCCTTTCCTGTCCTTCAGGGCTGCCTTTAATTCCCTTCTTAACGCAGTCATCGAACATATATTAACTTCTGCTGTGTGCCAGACCCTGTGCTGGGTGCTTGGGGCAGCCAAGGAACAGAACATAGTGCCTGCCCTCAAATTTCCCACAGTTAAGTGGGAGAGACCAGTTTCACAAGCACTGCTAATATAATACAATGCGATTAGGTCTTGAGTCCCGCTGGGTGAGGAGTCTAATTAAATTCTGCTGGGAGGCCTCAAGGAAGTGACATTGAAGCTGAACTTTGTTTAAAGTTTATTATTATTTTATGTATCTATTTTATTGGAATATAATTGCTTTACAATGTTGTGTTGGTTTCTGCTCTATAGTGGGAATCAGCCACTTGTATACATCTATCCCCTCCCTCTTTAGCTCCCCCTCCACCCCATTCCTCTCCTCTAGGTCATCACAGAGCACCAGGCTGAGATCCCTGTGCTATATAGCAGGGAAGCTGGATATTGAAGCGAGATTAGGAGCCTTTGAGATGCAGAGGGTGTCTCCCTGGAGTGTTTCAAAGTGTTGGCCACCACCAAGGAAACAAAAATGATGCTTACAAACGCCCCCGACTCTGAGCTGTTGGTTCAGCGGGTGTGGAGAGCTGACTTGGCTGTTACCACCAATCTGGGAGTTCTTTGAGGTCAAGGCCCTCACCTGGCCCATCTCTGCACCCCTACCCTGGCAAACGGCTCAGCAAACACCTAATTAAGCTAAAATGAAGCTGATGTGTTCACTTTTGAAAGAAGTGCTCTTGCTTCACCCTACACCACAACCTCCTGGAGGACTTGTTCAAACAGAGTCATGATTCCCACCCTCAGAGTTTCTGAAGCCGCAGGTCTGGGTTGTTGTTGTTTAGTTGCTCTGTTGTGTCCGACTCTGTTGGGACCCCATGGACTGTAGCCTGCCAGCCTTCTCTGTCCATGGGATTTCCCAGGCAAGAATACTGGAGTGAGAATACTGCTGTTCCTTCTCCAGGGCATCCTCCTGGCCCAGGGATTGAACCCACGTCTCCTGCATTGCAGGTGGGCTCTTTATTGCTGAGCCACCAGGAAAGCCCAGGTCTGGGTTGGGGGCCAAATTTGCATTCCTAACAAGTTCCCTGTCAATGCTGTGGCTGCTAATCTAGGAACCTCCCTTTGAGAATGGACAATCAATAAGCAACATCACTGTCTTTGGTTCAGTTCAGTTCTGTTGCTCAGTCGTGTCTGATTCTTTGTGACCCCATGCATGCAGCATGCCAGGCCTCCCTGTCCATCACCAACTACTAGAGTTTACCCAAACTCATGTCCATTGAGTCGGTGATGCCATCCAACCATCTCATCCTCTGTCGTCCCCTTTTCCTCCTGCCCTCAATCTTTCCCAGCATCAGGGTCTTTTCAAATGAGTCGGCTTTTGCATCAGGTGGCCAAAGGATTGGAGTTTCAGCTTCAGCATCAGTCCTTCCAATGAACACCCAGGACTGATCTCTTTCAGGATGGACTGGTTGGATCTCCTTGCAGTCCAAGGGACTCTCAAGAGTCTTCTCCAACACCACAGTTCAAAAGCATCAATTCTTTGGTGCTCAGCTTTCTTTATAGTCCAACTCTCACATCCATACTGGAGGAGGCAATGGCAACCCACTTTAGTATTCTTGCCTGGAAAATCCCATGGATGGAGGAACCTGGTGGGCTGCAGTTCATGGGGTTGCACAGAGTTGGACATGACTGAAGTGCCTTAGTAGCAGCACATTCATACATGACCACTGGAAAAACCATAGCCTTGACTAGATGGACCCTTGTTGACAAAGTAATGTCTCTGCTTTTTAATTTGTTGTCTCGTTTGGTCATAACTTTCCTTCCAAGGAGTAAGTGTCTTTTAATTTCATGGCTGCAATACCATCTGCAGCGATTTTGGAGCCCAAAAAAATAGAGTCAGCCACTGTTTCCACTGTTTCCCTATCTATTTGCCATGAAGTGATGGGACCAGATGCCATGATCTTAGTTTCTGAATGTTGAAAACTAAGGAGCCGGCACAGGAGTGGCAGCGAGGAGAAATCCCAAGTCTAGGGTCAGGAGCAGCAGCTGTGAGGAGCTACCCCATGTCCAAGGTCAGGAGCAGTGGCTGTGAGGAGATACCCCACATCCAAGGTAAGAGAAACCCAAATAAGACGGTAGATGTTGCAAGAGGACATCAGAGGGCAGACAGTCTGAAACCACAATCACAGACAACTAGCCAATCTGATCACATGGACCACAGCCTTGTCTAGCTCATTGAAACTAAACCATGCCATGTGGGTCCACCCAAGAGGGACAGGTCATGGTGGAGAGGTCTGACAGAATGTGGTCCACTGGAGAAGGCAATGGCAAACCTCTTCAGTATTCTTGCCTTGAGAACCCCATGAACAGTATGAAAAGGCAGAGAGATAGGACACTGAAAGATGAACTCCCCAGGTTGGTAGGTGCCCAATATGCTACTGGAGATCAGTGGAGAAATAACTCCAGAAAGAATAAAGGGATGGAGCCAAAGCAAAAACAACACCCAGTTGCGAATGTGACTGTCTTTAGAGAAGTCCTTCTCCTCCACCAAGAAAGGGACGTCAGGTTTGGGCATCACAGGATAGAAGACAAGAATTCTGTAAGACCCATCATAGAACTCCTTTGTAAACTCTGAGGTGAAACCAACTCCATCCAATTTAAGAAATTAAAAAAAAAAAATTACTGGCATATATAACTCAGAAGTGTGGGTGTCTGGAGTCAGGAATGGCTGGATCATGAATTCAAATGATGCTCTCAGAACTCTCTTTCCATCTTTCAGCTCAAATTTCTGTTTTGGCGCCCTTCTCAGGTAGGCGCTCTCCCTATAACAGTTTTGATGACCAAGTAGCTTCAGGATTTTACTGACCCCCCAAAAAAGAGTGTCTCTCCCAGTACCTCTGGCTGGTAAAAGCCCCAGAGAGTCCTGTGACTGGCCTGGCCTGGGTCACGTGCTCACTCCTGGACCAATCACTGAACCTGGGAACATAGTTCTCTGATTGGCCAAACTTGGGTCATAGGGATGAGTGCAGGGAAACTCGTTGAGAATTTCCCCCTACAAAGCTGCTAGGTGGCCAGAAAAAAAGGGAGCAGGAAAATCATGCCTGGCGTTTAAAAACTCCCTTGCTTTCAAAGTATTTCTAATTTGGAATGTTCACCATTTTAGAATTCCTCCCAGTCTGCCTGGCTTAATGAGATTTTTAAAGGGCTGATAAGAACTTCAGAGCACTTCACATTATAATAGGACCGAGCATTCACTTGGCACTTACGAAGGGCCAGGTGGTGTTTTACATACCAATTTCCTTATTCTTTCCAATGAGTACACACTATGCTTATGTCTTTTCTTACAGAGGAGGAAACTGAGGCACAGAGAAGTTAAGTAACTTGCCCAATGTCACAGGGCTAGTGATTGGCAGAGACAAGACTGCAAACCCAGGCAGTCTAGTAGTCTGTGTGCCTAATTGCTATGTAACCATCTTGCAAATCTTGAAATCTTATTACCAGAGAATTTCTTATAGATGATCTCAACCAGTGGCACTCCCCTGTCTCCCCCCTGTACCTTTTTTGGCAAAAGTTGAGGCCTAAGAAAAGGATTTGTTTGTGGTCATGCAACCTGGTGTCACACAACCAGGAGTAGCACACTGGCCTTTTTTTTTTTTTAAATGACAAATATTTCTATTTTATTTTTTATGAAAAAATTTAAAAATATTCATTTATTTTTAATTGATTGATGATTGGCTTACAATACTGGTTTGATTTCTGTCATACATCAACATGCATTAACCAGAGGTGTACATAAGTCCCCTCTGTCTTGAATCTCCATCCCACCTCCTGTCCATTCCCACCTCTCTAGGTAATTACAGAGCCCCAGTTTGAGTTAACTGAGTCATACAGCTAACTCTCATTGGCTATCTGTTTACATATGGTAGCGTATACGCATCCATGCTACTATCTCCATGTATCTCACGTTGGCCTGTGAACACGGAATCCTGTGCCCTTTCTGCGATATTGTCCTTCTCCTGCCCCCTGCTGGACTTTCTGGAAATAGTCCCTGTTCTAAGAGTGCGAAGAAATAAGCTTTCCCACCCCAACGACTTTAGTGCAGACTAAGCTCTTTTTGCATCCCCAGCACCTGCCCCTGTCTCTGGCGCTTGTGGGCGCTCTCTCCCTGTGGGCGCTGTCGGGTAATACTCAGTCCAACTCCATTTCTTCTGTTTAGTTCACTCATAGGCTGTGCCCTCTGAGACCACTGACAACCTCCGATCCTCCTGGATGGGCTCCCGCCAGTCTTCCCGCTGCTCAGCACCGCTCAGGAATGCCATTTTCCTCTACCACTCAGAGTGGGGTCCGAGGACCACCAGTAGGAGCCTCTCCTGGGAGAGCCTTGGAAATGCAGAGTCTCAGGCCCCAGCCCCGACCTGCTGAGTCCGAATCTGCCCAGTTCAGTTCAGTCGCTCAGTAGTGTCCGACTCTTTGCGACTCCGTGGACTGCAGCAGGCCAGGCTTCCCTGTCCATCACCAACTCCCTGAGCTTGCTCAGACTCATGTCCCTTGAATCCGCCCAGGCGATTCCCCAAAACGAAGCCGCATCCTGGAGAGGCGAGAGTCACCACTAGGTGGCGGTGTTGCCCGGGCCGAGGCCAGTATAGAACTGCAGGATCCCCAGCCCGGCTTGAGCAGAGGCAGTCGGACTCTGTGCTGCAAAGGAACAGAGGTTTCAGGCTTCCGAGTGTCCCCACCGTCCGCACCCACGTGTCCCGCAACCCCCAGGAACCTTGAGAAGTTTCAGAATACTAGCCCCAAGGAGAAAGATTCCCGCCCCAGAATCAGAGAAAGCTCCCAGGCCCTGCAGCCACCCTAAAGCTGGGTTAATCCCACGGTGGTTGAGGAGACAGAGGGTCTAAGTGGGCCACTCCGGAAGCCGCTGGGTTGGAATTCCGTTTGAGGATCTGTGGCTCCAAAGCCGGTGCCCATCTGCCCCTCCATCCTGGCCCTGGAAATGCCCTGAATACCAAGCGCCTTGTTGGACTGAGTGGACTAAGTCACGCTGGGAACTTCTTTAAAGAATGTGGGCAGGAAGGACATTAGGCTGTAAAAATTCTGGACTTTTGTCCAAAAAACTTGCCACTAGAGATTGTCCCTGGTGGGCTGCCGTCTATGGGATCGCACAGAGTCGGACACGACTGAAGTGACTTAGCAGCAGCAGCAGCAGCAGCAGCAGCAGCAGCAGGGATTGTGTATTTTAACGTCACACTCTCAAAACCCTGTGTGTGTGTGTGTGTGTGTGTATTTGTAATTTTTTTCATCAGGGAGCAATATTCTTCCATTCCCTGGCTCTGCCACTAACTAGCTGTGTAAGCTTAGACATGTCATTCAACCTCTCTCAGCCCCGTTTTCCTCCTCTGAAAAATGAGGATGACAGTGTTGTCTCTTGCGTTTGTTATGAGGGTCGCAATCCAATGTTGTTATCAAGTGGAAGGACCTTCTTAGCTGCAGAGCACTGTACAAAATGAGATGTGATTGGGGTGGGGAGCATCAAGAGACAAGAAGGAATTTTGGGGGTATCCATGGCATCTTGGCTACAGAGGACCCCTCACTGTTCCCCAGATTCCATCAGTCTCACAATCCTGTCTCTACACAGCAACCAGAGTGATCTTTTATAATAAAAAATAAGATTGTTGTGGTTCAGTCCCCAAGTCATATCCAACTCTTTTGCAGCCTCATAGACTGTAGCCTGCCAGGCTCCTCTGTCCGTGGGATTTCCCAAGCAAGAATACTGGAGTCTGTTGCCATTTCCTTCTCCAGAGGATCTTCCCAACCCAGGGATGGAAACTGTGTCTCCTGCATTGGTAGGCAGATTCTTTACTGCTGAGCTATCAGGGAAGCAAAATAAGATGCAAACTATTAGTAATATATATTGAATAAACAACAAGGTCCTACTATATAGCACAGGGAACTACATTCAATATCCTCTGATAAACCATAATGGAAAAGAGTATGAAAAAGAACCAATATATATGTATATATATGTGTATAACTGAGTCACTTTGCTGTAGAGAAGAAATTAACACAGCATTGTGAATCAAGTATACTTCAATAAAATACATTTTAAAAATATAAAAAACAGTTTTCTGTTGCCCTTAAAATGAAATCCAGTTCCTTACTCTGATCTACAAGACTTCTCTGCTGCACTTATATATACAGTGGAAAGTTACTCAGCCATGAAAAGCAACATAAGTGTGCTATTTGCAGAGATGTGGATGGACCTAGAGTCTGTCATACAGAATGAAGTAAGCCAGAAAGAGAAAAACAAATATCGTATATTAATGCATGTATGTGGAATCTAGAAAATGATACAGATGAAACTATTTGCAAAGCAGAAATGGAGACACAGATGTAGGGAACAAATGTATGGATACTAAGGAGGAAAGGGGAGGGGTGAACTGGAAGATTGGGATTGACATATATACGCTTCTATGTGTAGGACCCTACTGTATAGCACAGGGGACTCTACTCAGTGCTCTGCAGTGACCTAAATGGGAACGAAGTCCAAAACAGAGTGGACGTATGTATACGTATGGCTGGTTCACTTTGCTGTACAGTAGAAATTAACACAACATTGTAAGTCAACTATGTGCTGTGCTAAGTTGCTCAGTCGTGTCCAACTCTTTGCAACCCCGTGGACTGTAGCCCGCCAGGCTCCACTGTCCATGGGGATTCTCCAGGCAAACATACTGGAGTGGGTTGCCATGCCCTCCTCCAGGGGATCTCAACCCAGGGATTGAACCCAGGTCTCCAATAAAATAAATTTTAAAGAATCAAAAATAGTTTATGACCCTGCCCACCCCTTAAAACCTTCCAATAGTTTTCCTTTGTCCTTAAAAATGAAATCCAGTTCCTTACGCTGATCCGTAAGACTCCTTTGCTGCATGTTCCCATGTCAGCACACTCTTGTCACCCTCGCTCCTTCCACCCCGACCTGCTGTCTATCCCTCCCTCTCTGGAATCTCTGCATTTGCTCTTCCCTGAACCCGCTTTGGCGTGAAACTTGGCCTCGAGACCTAGGATGCTCGATGCCTGGCACGTGGCCTTGAGACCTAGGATGCTCGATGCCTGGCATGTGGCCTTGAGACCTAGGATGCTCAATGCCTGGCACACAGTAGGCACTCCACAAATCTCTGCTGAACGAATAAACCCACAACATTCTGACTGCTGGGAATGCTCCCACCCCCGGAGGAACAGCCAGACCGCGTTCATGGACTTGTGACCCCATGCAGCTGTGCCCCTGGAGGCACACACCCTCAGGGAGGAGAAGCCGCCATCTCCACCCCTTTTGCACCCTGCCTCGGAGGGATTGGAGGAATTAGGAGGGAGAGACCTGCTTGCCCAAATGGCTACATGAAAGCATGTGTTTTCTCTGAGCCCATTAATTCTCATGAGTTGGGAAAATAATTAAATCTCATTTTAGAATGACGCAACATTATCTCACACTTTGGGTTCTATTGTAATTATTAAGCCGGATGCAAAATAAAACATCCAAATACCATAAATAACTTTTAGACCAGAACAGATGTCAGATAGGGGAGGGCTAGCAGCTCTGGGGCAGGTGTCTTGTCTTTGCCTTCTTTCTGCCACTGCCTGTCCATCCGTTGCCTCTGTCCTCCCTTCTCTCCATGCATCTAGACTCGTGTGCTTTAATTTCTTTGCTCATGTGGCCAGCAAATATCTGCCGAGCCCTGCTGGAGGATGGACACTTGTCTGGAGAGTAAGAAGGAGAGAGAATCCCTCCCCATTCTTCAAGGTTTAGCACGAGCATCACCTCTCACTCGTGACTCCCCGGGCCCTTTCCTTTCCACTCTCCTGGGAGTTTGTTATTGCCTCCTCTGAGCAGCTGGCACCCAGTCAAACTCCATATAGTACTTGCGCCCAGAACTTGGTGGAAGATGTGTTAGATGTTTGCTTGACCGTTTTGCCGACCAAACTGCCTGTAACTTGAATGCAGGATCATTTCTTTCTTGTGTATAATCATATTCAAATGCCTGGAACAGAACCTGTAAGGTACTTAATAGGTGCTCAGCTATTATTTATTGAATGAATTAAAGTTCTTATTCGTTTCTCTCTCTCCAGGAACTAGTTCGCTGTCATGCTCTGGAAACATGTGTAGAATGAATAGTTAGGGCTTATCTTCAGAGATGAAGGAGAGAGACTTGGGTAGGGGGAGTTATCAGGGGCCAGAGGAGAAAGAAGGATGGGGTATGGTTTTGTTTCCTAGCGCTGCTGTCACAAGGGACCTCAGGCTGGGAGGCCTAAACAGTGGAAATGAATTTCCTCGCAGTTCTGGAGGCTGAGAGTCTGATACTAAGGTGTCAGCAAGCTCGATTTTGGGCTTCCCAGGTGGTGCTAGTGGTAAAGAATCTGCCTCCATTGCAGGAGACCTGGGTTTGATCTCTGGGTTGGGAAGATCCCCTGGAGGAGGGCATGGCGACCCACTCCAGTATTCTTGCCTGGAGAATTCCATGGACAGAGGAGCCTGGTGGGCTTTAGTCCATAGGCTTGCAAAGAGTCAGACACGACTGAAGCGACTTAGCACGCACAAACTTGATTTCTCCCCAGGCCTCTTTGGCTTGTAGGTGGCTGTCTTCTCTCTATGTCTGTATGTCTCTGCCCTGCTGCTGGTTCTGCTGCTAAGTTACTTCAGTCGTGTCTGACTCTGTGCAACCCCATAGACGGCAGCCCGCCAGGCTCTGCCATCCCTGGGATTCTCCAGGCAAGAACACTGGAGTGGGTTGCCATTTCCTTCTCCAATGCATGAAAGTGAAAAGTGAAAGTGAAGCCGCTCAGTTGTGTCCGACTCTTCTCGACCCCATGCTGCAGCCTACCAGGCTCCTCCATCCATGGGATTTTCCAGGCAAGAGTACTGGAGTGGGCTGCCATTGCCTTCTCCGTGTCTCTGCCCTAATCCTCTTCTTATAAGAACACTAGTCAGATTCGATTAAGGCCCATCCCAATAACCTCATTTTAACTTAGTCACCTCTGTACAGATACTATCTCCAGATGCAATCACTTTCTGAATTACTAGGGGTTAGGGCTTCACTATGTGAATTTTTCTTGAGATGCAGTGGCAAAGAATCTGCCTGCCAGTGCAGGAGATGCAAGAGATACAGCTTGGGAAGACCCCCTGGAGTAGGAAATGGCAACCCCTCCTGTATTCTTGCCTGGAGAATTCCATGGACAGAGGAACCTGAAGGGCTACAGGCCACGGGGTTGCCAAAGAGTCAGACATGACTAAGCACCTGTGCGCACACACACACACACACACACACACACATGAATTTTTGTAGGGACACAATTCAGCCCATAATGGTGTTTGAGGTCTGTTCTGTTACTATTAAGGGGTGAAAACTGGACCAAGAGACTCTCATGAGGAAACTGACAGTGACTCGTGTTGCAGGGTTGGCTGGTCAGCTTATCCTTCCGGCTCCTGGCTGCCCACCTCCAGCTGACGATGGACAGCGTCATTCTGGGCATATCTGTGGTCTGGCCACAAGGGGGAGACAGAGCTCCTAGCGCCAGCCCTGGGGAGACCTACAGCCGCACCGCAGGGGCAAACCAGCTGGTGTCATCACTTGGTCACCGGTGCGGCTGCGGCTGACCCGGTTGGGAGGCGGCAGAATGTGGTCGCAAAAGCCCTGGCCCGCATGTCACGAGTCCTGGACATGGGGACATGGGGTGGGGGGCTCGGTGGGTGTCCCTGGATTTGTCATTCCTCGGCTCTGGGATGCCGCATTTGTAGCATGGGGTGGGGATGGTGGGTACTGGGTCGGGGGGCTCCCCCTGCCCAACCTCCTCCAGGTGCTGGCTTCCTGTCAGGGGAGCGCTCGGCCCCACATCTGGCTGCCATCCCCAGCTGTCACGGAGGATTAAAAATTGCAGCATAATGACGACGACTTCTTCGGGGGTTCTCCCCCTCCCGTTTCTGAGCATGTCAATTTTCTTTTCTCCCAAGTTAGGGGAAGAGTCTTCGATACAACCAGGATTATCCCATAAAGCTTAATGGAGGCCTCCTGGCGCCGGCCTGCAGATTACTGTAAGCCCTTGCTAACCTGCTGAGAGGATGATAGAAATCACCACTGGGGCAGGCTCGCCCACTCCGTTCCGAGGGGCTGTCAGAGCAGGGGCTGTGAGACCTTGACCCTGAGGCTGTGGCCTGGCTCCGGGAGACAGGGATAGAATCAGGAGAGAGAGCTGGGTGCCTACTGTTCTCTAGGCAGCGGCTGATGCCCTGTGAGACAGGCACTGTTGGACGGAGCCCTCGTGAGGAGGCACCTCTCTGGCTCCCACCCAGCTCTGCCTCTAGTGTATTGGGGACTGGAAACTAACCCACTCCTCTGCGTGGCACCTCCTCTGGAAAATGCGGGGAGTAAGTGGCCTCTTGCAGGTCAGCATCCTTTGATTGGTCCTGGCTGCGTGAAGGTCTTGCAGAGAAGCACTGTGGAGACCACAGCCATCGGGCTCGTCAAAGAGAGAAGGCTGTGATCAATTAGTGATGTCTGCCATGGCCCACACTGGGAGAGTACAAACGCTACTCCTCACCTCTGGACCAGATGAATGCTAAGTCTCATTCCAACTCTGGTATCTTACTAAATCTCAAGAATATTCATCCTGTGATCAAAGCACCAGTGATATTCTTACTGTGGCTTCTTACTAAGTCCTCAGATGTCGTTTTCTATCAGGTATTGGTGTCGAGGAATGTGTGCAGTGGTCCTGTGCTTTGCTACCCAGCTCTCCCATTCAGGCTGGAGCACCCACTTCTTTTCTGCAAGGATCAGGAGTTGCTGATGGCTCATGGCTGAGTCCCTTTCTTGGCATGGCCCTTTGGGAAAGAGAGTGACTTTGTCTTAGATAATATCCCCACCCCCGGCCAGGAGCCATCTGTCTGCAGTGGCTGGTCCCTCGAGGAATGTAATTCAGAACAACTTTGAAAGGCCATCCAAGCTCTGGGGCGGTTCCTAGGAGCAGCTGGGCTTCTGTGATCACTGTGTCCGAGTCTGGCTTTCCCCTCTGCCCAGCCCTGCAACCTGCACTTTCTCAGAGGTGCTGTTCCTGGAAAGGTTCCCCTCAAGAAACAGCCTGCAGATGCATCTCCTTCTGAGTCAGATTTTAGTGAATCCAACCTAAGGAGGGTGTGAGTTCACAGCAGGCCCATGCATGTCAATGACCCGAACCATCTCAGTTCCCTTGTGTCCTGCTCCCCTGCCTTTGAGTGAAGCTGATCCCCTGGATGCACAGCCTGTCAAGAGGATGGGAAGGGGACAGCCAATCAGCTGATGCCACTGTCCCTTGTCACCTAGTGACAGCCTTCCAGCCGTCTAACCAGATGACTAACCTCCTGCAGCGCCTCCCAGCTCTAGGTCCTTGGTACTGTGAGACTGGCAGTCTGCCTCTCTCTGGTAAGGTCACTAGTCATTGGATTCAGGACCCAAGAATAATCCAGGATAACTCTTCTTTTCAATACCCAAGTAACATCAGAAAGACCCTTTTTCCAGATAAAGTAACACTCCCAGGTTTCAGGGACTTCACATGGATGTTTTAGGCAGGGGCATTTTTTGACCTGCCATGCCTACTAAGGGTGGAATGAGTAGTCCTTAGGGGACTAGGCTGTTTGTAGGAGGCACAGCCTGTTGTCAGGGTCTCCTGGGCCAAATTAGTGTAAGAGGTCTAATTAGGTGGAGCTCGGCTGTCTGGTTATGGCAGGTCTTCTTTCTTTCTCTTCCATCAACCCTCCCCTCCTGTCTCCTGACTCCTCTGAAGAGGAGCTGTGTTGTATTTCTCTCCTCTCCCCCAAAGCAGGATTCTAAAGATAAAGTGGTCTGGAGATGGTCCTGGTCAGGAGAAGCACAGTCATGGGCCACCACCGGGCCACCTGGCAGGGCCCCTTGTCCCCAAAGCTCAGCTTCTTCTTTGACTGGAGTTACAGATTCAGCCCATTTTTGGATCATGGCCCTTCTGGGAAATTAATGAACAAAAAGAAATCCCTTTCTAAAATTTCAACACTTTTCATAAATCAATAGTCCAGTCAAAAGTCAATGTTCTTTTATGGCATTGACTTTTATATTGGTGTGAGTTTTCTCAGGAAAATAGAAACCTCTCTATATGTTCTAGGCAGGGAGGTTTACTACAGAAGTAGGAGTCTATGTAACAGTTGAAAGAACTGGGGAGGAGGGTGTGAATCAGCGGTCAAAGGAGCTGCTCCCCAAATCCAGGGATGTTGACCTGACCTGAAGCACTGAAGCAGGTGGCATTTGTAGGGATGTGGATGGACCTAGAGACGTGGATGGATCTAAAGACTGTTATACAGAGTGAAGTAAGTCAGAAAGAGAAAAACAAGTATTAATGTATATATGTGGAATCTGAAAAAAATTGGTACACATGATCTTATTTACAAAGCAGAAATAGAGACACAGATGTAGAGACCAAACATACCGATACCAAGGGGGAAATGGGGATCGGGATGAATCGGGAGACTGGGATTGACATATATACACCACTCCGTATAAAATGTATACTATGTATAGAATGGATAACTAATGAGAACCTACTGTATAGAACAGGGAATTCTATTCAATGCTCTGTGGTGACCTAAATGAAAAGGAAATCTGAAAAAGAGGGGATATATGTATACGTATAACTGACTCACCTTGCTGGACAATTGAAACTAACACAACTTTGTAAAGCAACTATAGTTCAGAAAAAAAAGAAAATGGTCACAATGCCCGGGGATTTCTAAAACTTTCTTCTGACCACCTTGGTTGGTCACAGCAAATCCACCATTTCCCAAGAGCTGCTACTCCCTGAGAATGATGCTTCCCTCTCTCTTCCACCTTCTAAATCTCATTCCAGCTCCTCCCAGGGGCAGACACTACTCTAGAGCCAGATAGGCAAGGAGGTTGAGGAGACTGGGAGACTGGGACTCCCAGTAGTTTCCTTCTCAAGCAGAGATCATGAAGGGGGGAGGGAAGGTGGTGAGCTGGAAACAGGCAGGGTTTTCAAATGATTTCGCTCCTTCTGAAACCTGCCACTTCCCTTTCTTTCTCCAAAAGAAGAGGATCCTAGTTGCCAGGGGTTGGATAAGAGGCCCACAATTGCTCTGGGATAAGGGTCCATGCATACCTAAATGATATGGAGGAGAACATCCATTAAAGGATGCTTAAGTAGCCTCATCTTGAGGACAAAGCCTGGGCTCTGCTGATGACTGACTGGGGCCATCCCGTGGCTCAGCTCTTTGACCATGACCTCAGTTCCCCTACCTTTCATTGCAATAAAGATCTGTTTGTCGAGGAAGGAGAATAGAACATATTTACCTAATAATATATAGTTTGAGTAGGGCTTTCCTGGTAGCTCAACTGGTAAAGAATCTGTCTGCAATGCAGAATACCCTGATTTAATTCCTGGGTCAGGAAGATCCCCTGGAGAAAGGATAGGCTACCCACTCCAGTATTCTCGGGCTTCCCTGGTGGCTCAGATGGTAAAGAATCCATCTGCATGCAGGAAACCTTGGTTTGATCCCTGGGTTGGGAAGATCCCCTGGAGGAGGGCATGGCAACCCAGTCCACTATTCTTGCCTGGAGAATCCCCATGGACAGAGGAGCCTAACGGACTACATACAATCAATGGGGTCAAAAAGAGTCGGACAGGACTGAGAAACTAAGCACAACACAGCACAGCACATATAGTTTGAGTGATAATTTAAAAATATTTAGATGTATGGTTACTGCTAGGCTACGTGGTAGCCAGGGAAAATATTTGTGGGTCCCTGTTTACATAAACAACTTGAGTCACTCCAAACCAATGTGGCAGCCTCATCCTGTGGCCCAATCCCAAATCATCTCATGAAGGAAATGCCACACCAGCCAGTGGGGACCATCTTCTTATCTGGCTTCCTTCCTGGAACTGGAGTCGGGTCATGGACCGGACCGAGCAGGAGGCTGGTGCTATGAGGGGGAGGACCTGAGAGCACCCCAAAGGGGAGAAGAGGGGACTGAGGCCCACATGGGATCCAGTCTGGGCCAAGAGCACCCCTCCAGGCTGGCATCGATGACTGTGGCTGCTCAGGGCAGTATCGGGCATGTCACGTAGGCTTCTGTCTCATCTCCCCACAAATGTCGGGAGTGCATCTGACCCTGTTGAGTACCGTGTGGCCCAGTCTGGTCTCAGTCTAGGACCTCCCAGGTGAGGAGCATGGTCCCTCATGTGGGGGCGCTCTCTGCCTAGATTCCCTCTCCTTAGCAGCCGAATTCCCATTTCCTGTAAGCCAGCTTGGACCTTGAAAGTGTCCTCCTTTCCCAAAGAGTGTCTTTTCTCAAAAGCGTCTGATGGTTTTCTTCCTGCCCTCGGTTAAATTCAAGGTCCCAGCCTGGGATGCCAGGCCCTTCCTGAGCCAGCCCACAGAGCCTTTCCAGGCCTTCCTCCTGCTGCTTTCAAACATCTGCCTCTCCAGCTACCTGGACGGTATTCTAATTCCAACTCAGTTCAAATTGAATGAGCAGCTACCTGTTGCTGGGGCCCGGGCTGCATATTAGAACTCCCAAGCAGTGGTTTCTGACCTCAGGCTCCTAGACGTGATAAGTCGCTTCAGTCGAATCCAGTCCTGTTGACCCTCTGTGACCCCCTGGACTGTAGCCCACCAGGCTCTTCTGTCCATGGGATTCTCCAGGCAAGAGTACTGGAGTGGGTTGCCATGCCCTCTTTCAGGGGATTTTCCCAACTCAGGGATTGATTATGTCTCCTGCATTGGCAGGTGGGTTCTTTATCACTAGTGCCACCTGGAAAGCTCCATCAAGCTCCAATAAATCCCTCTTTTTAGAAGGACCTTTCCAGAAACTCTCCTCCTCTTCTAGATGTCCTGTAGTTCTGTAGTTTTTTTTCTTTTGGCTGCGCTGGGTCTTAGTTGCTGTGTGATAGCTTTCTCTGGTGGCGGTGCAACTAGACCAAAAGGTTTTGTGCCCAGGAGCCCCACAGGGTCCAGGGCATCACTCTTACCCACCCTTCAATTCTTGGCTCAGGTGGCCCCTCGTGTCTCTGTGAGCTCTAGGTCATGGACTCTGGCATCCCCATTCTCATGACACTTGTCGCTGTGGGCTGTGGTTTTTCGTTTATCTGCCCACCTTCTTCCCCACTAGACCAGGGGCCACGAGTGAAGGGCCTCTGGGGGCAGGGCTGTGATTCGTTTTTCCTGGAGTCCCGGTGCCTAGTAGAGTGACTGCTGACGGTTGTGTTGATTCCCAGAATTCCTATGCTGGTGGGGGAGGCGTGTTCCCGAGTACAGATGCGCACACTTCAATTAGCCAGCCTGGCCTGTCTCCTAAACAGTCCTGTTTGGGGTTTTCTGCACATTCTGAATGTGCTGCATCCAGCCTCACCACCTGTTGGGAGATGGGGAGAAAATGAGGCAAATGGCTTTAAAAGGCCCAATTATCACAGCCGCAGTAATTCATTGCAGGCAATCCAGTCTTGCTGATCTCAGCTCCTTGGCTGTGAATTGGGGTTCCTGAACAGAGATGTCTGGTGGTAAAAATGTGCCCAATGAGATGCCATCCACCACGTACTGTTTCTTGATGAAAGTGAGAGAGGAGAGTGAGAAAGCTGGCTTAAAACTCAACATTCAAAAAATGAAGATCATGGCATCTGGTCCCATCACTTCATGGCAAATAGATTGGGAAACAATGGAAATAGTGACAGACTTTATTTTCTTCCCTGGTGGCTCAGTCAGTAAAGAGTCTGCCCACAATGCGGGAGACCCAGGTTCAATCCCTGGGACAGGAAGGTCCCCCTGGAGAAGGAAATGACAACCCACTTCAGTATTCTGGCCTGGAGAATTCCATGGTCAGAGGAGTCTGGGGGGCTACAGTCCACGGGGTCACAAAGAGTTGGACACCACTGAGTGACTAACACTTTCACTTTCTTACTTTCTTGGGCTCCAAAATCAGTGCAGATGGTGACTGCAGCCATGAAATTAAAAGACACTTGCTCCTTGGAAGAAAAGCTATGACCAACCCAGGCAGCATATTAAAAAGCAGAGACATTACTTTGCTGACATAGGTCTGTCTAGTCAAAGCTATGGTTTTTCCAGTAGTCATGTATGGATGTGACAGTTAGACCATAAAGAAAGTTGAGTGCTGGAGAATTGATGCTTTTGAACTGTGGTGTTGAAGAACTCTTGAGAGTCCCTTGGTCAGCAAGGAGATCAAACCAGTCAATCCTCAAGGAAATCAGTTCTGAATATTCATTGAAAGGACTGATGCTGAAGCTGAAGCTCCAGTACTTTGGCCACCTGATGTGAAGAGTCGACTCATTGGAAAAGACCCTGATGCTGGGAAAGATTGAAGACAGGAAGAAAAGGGGATGAGAGAGGATGAGATGGTGGGATGGCATCACCGACTCAATGGACATGAGTTTGAGCAAGCTCTGGGAGTTGGTGATGGACAGGAAAGCCTGGCATGCTGCAGTCCATGGGGTTGCAAAGAGTTGGACGCAACTGAGTGACTGAACTGAAACTGAATGTACTATTTCATACTGTGCATCACCTCTTTGAACACTTCCTGTAAAGTCTGAATCAGTACCATCCCATTTTACAGATGAGGAAACAGAGGCTTACCGAGGTGAGGGGACTTGCCCATGGTCATGCAGGTGATAGCAAAAGCAGGGACTGATGGGAATCCATCCCTGATTTTCCTTCTCAGCTGCTGGGAGCCTGTGTTTTCTCCCCAGAATATACAGCAAAGGGCCAGTTCAATGAATTGGATCAATCCTGTCTGAACTAAAAAGTCACTGAAGGTTGGGGAGGAAGGCCTATGTATAAAAGAATCATGTTTCACGGTTTTCTAGAAGTATCATACCCAGCTGCTCAGTCGTATCTGACTCTTTGTGGTCCCATGAACTGTAGCCCACCAGGATCCTCTACCCATAGAATTTTCCAGGCAAGTATACTGGAATGGGGTGCCATTTCCTACTCCAGGAGATCTTCCTGACCCAGGGATTGAACCTGCATCTCTGCATCTTCTGCATTGGCAGGTGGATTCTTTACCACTAGTGCCACCTGGGAAGCCCTCTAGAAGTATAAGTGTTAGCATTCTCCAAATTCTAAAAGACAAGAGTCCTGTGATGGGGAAGTTTTGAAGGCAGGACCTGATCACGAACGAATAACTCAGAACACACGGCTAGATTGAAGGCAGGTAGAGTGTCCCTAAGTACATCCCAATTGGCAGCTTTCCGAGGCTGTCCAGTTCTAAAATTGGGTGATTATGCCCATTGAGAAAGCTGTCAGCAACTTGTTCTCAGCACTGTGGGAAACAGACAGCAAGTGACTTCAAGAGAGTATGATAATTGGATAATGCCTGACGATGGAGCCTTGGTGAGGAAATGGAACCAGATGACCCCTTTGGGGCCTCCCAGCTTGAACGTATGGGATCCATGTCCACCCTTCAGTCTCTTTTTTTCTCTAGTGAGAGATGGAAGAACCAAGAAGAGAGAAGCAGTGCAGAAACCAATGGGGAGAGGATGCTTCTATTGTAAGTGCTTGAGTTCACGTGCAAAAATGAAAACCTATTCATGCAATTACAGTGTGATGCCTTCCCTGACTTCCATCTGCTTTCCACTGCCCATTCATATGGAGGCTGCAGGTATTACTCCGGATGAGCATCCTCAGATGGAAATGGAAAGCTAGGACAATATGGTCCAGTGGTGGGCAGGGGGTGATGGCAAGGGGAGGCTCCCATGCACACAGATGGTCTCAAAGTGTGGAATTACAAGATAAATGGCAGTCATTTCTTTCTTCCTTTTTTTGAAATTTATTTTTTAGGCAGCTCCATGTGGCACGTGGGATCTTAGTTCAATGAAGAGGGATCAAACCTCTGCCCCCAGCACTGGGAGCACAGTCATGATCACTGGATCACCAGGGAAGTACTCTCTCTCTCTCTTTTTTAAAATTGAAGTGTCTCTACCTGGAAAATTCCCTGGACAAAGAAGCCTGGCCGGCTACAGTCCATAGGGTCGCAAAGAGTCAGATATGATTTAGAGACTGAGTACTTCTATAGTTGATTTATAATATCGTGTTAGTTTCTGGTACACAGACAAGTGGTTCAGTTATACACACACACACACACACACACACACACACACACATATTCATTTGCATATTCTTTTCCGTATGCTTCACTACAGTATATTGAATATAATCTCCCTGCTATACTGTAGGGCCTTGTTTTTATCCATTCTATATGTAGTGGCTTGTATCTGCTAATCCCAAACTCCCAATTTATCCTGCCCACACCCCGCTTCCCCTTTGGGAACCCTAAGTTTGTTTTACAACATCAAAACTATTTTCTAAATTTTAGGATGTACAATTTTAAGAGAAGTAACAAATGTGGATACCAAACAAACATCAGGTACAAATTTGGTAGAGCTGATGCTCCAACACAGTCCAAGTATACACTGATTGTAACAAACCCAGGTTCAATGCAAATTAGAGCTAAAATCTTAAGGCACACCACAGACCCATGTAATTTTAGGGTTCAGCAACAATACTGATTTACAGACTCACTAGATTTACAGACATGTTGAAATTTCTCTAATATATATAAAATGATACATATATGTAGTTATTTATAAAAGAGGATCTTTTGGATTTTCTGCAGAAATAGTCCAATGTATGTACGTGATAGTATCTTACTAGATTTTTTTTAATACTAAGAAGACAATGCTATATTATTTTAGGTTTTGTCAGTTTCTTTATTTTTTATTTTATATTGGGTCATAATTGATTTACAATGTTGAGTTAGTTTCAGGTGTACAGCAAAGTGATTCAGTTTTACATATACACATATCTATTCTTTTTCAAATTCTTTTCCCATATAGATTATTACAAAATATTGAGTAGAGTTCCCTGTGTTCTTCAGTAAGTTCTTGTTGATAATCTATTTTATATATACACATATAGTGTGTCTATATTAATCCAAAACTCCTAATTTACTCCTCCCGCTACATGTCTCCTTTGGTAATCATAAGGTGGTTTTCCAAGTCTGTGATTAGGTTTCTGTTTTGTAAATAAGTTCATTTGTATCATCTTCTTAGATTCCACATAAAGTTCTTGCTGTCGTTCAGTCACTAAGTTGCATCCAGCTCTGTGACACCATGGGCTGCAGCGTGCCAGGCTCCCCTGTCCTTCACTATCTCCAAGAGTTTGCTCAAATTCATATCCATTGAGTTGGTGGTACTATCTAATCATCTCACACTCTACTGACCCCTTTTCCTTTTGCCCTCAATCTTTCCTGGCATCAGGGTATTTTCCAATGAGTCAGCTCTTCATAAAGTATTGGAGTGGACAAAGTATTGGAGTTTCAGCTTCAGCATCAGTCCTTCCAGTGAATATTAAGGGTTGATTTCCTTTAGGATTGACTAGTTTGATCTCCATGCTGTCCAAGGGACTCTTAAGAGTCTTCTCCAGCACCACAATTTGAAAGCATCAATTCTTTGGTGCTCGGCCTCCTTTACAGTCCAGCTCTCACATCAATACATGATTACTGGAAAAGCCATAGCTTTGACTATATGGACCTTTATCAACAAAGTGATGTCTCTGTTGTCTAGGTTTGTCATAGCTTTCTTTCCAAGGAACAAGCTCTCTTAATTTCATGACTGCAGTCACCGTTCAAGGTGATTTTGGAGCTCTAGAAAATAAAATCTGTCACTGTTTCCACTTTTCTACATTCTGTTTGCCATGAAGTGATGGGGCTGGATGCCGTGATCTTAGTTTTTCATAAAGGTTTTGTTTTGTTTTGTTTTAATAAACATTGGGCACATGCATTTGTTTTTGATTTAGATTTTCTTCAGATACTTTCCCAGGAGTGAGATTTCTGGATCATATGACAACTCTCTTTTTAGTATTTTAAGGAATCTCTGTTTCTGTGATGATGACACTCAAGTTCAAGTTCTCTGAATGGTGTGAGGTCATAGAGCTAAAAAATATCAAAACTGAGTTTAGAACTCAAGTTCATTTCTGTGACTAGCTCATATGGCAAAGTGCACACTAGAAGAAGGTCCATCTTCCAGGAAGATGAAGCCCTGTGCCAGGATGCACTGTTTCATGAGCTGAATTCAGTGGTATTCTAGCAACCCCCTCAGCCTATCAGCTGAATACCTTTGCACAGTGTGCAACCTGAACAAATGTACATGGCAGCCCTGCCTGAGTTTGTCTCCTAATTTTGTGCTCTTCAAGTCCTGTCATGCCACTTCCCAGTTGGGTAGAATTGCCTCCTCCATAGATACTCCTTTCATTTAGTAGTTGGATGAAAATCATTGAATGACAGAAGGAGTAGAGATGAGATCACCAATTCCTAGTCCCTCATTTTTCCAATGAGGAAACTGGCAACCAAAGTGCAGCATGATTGCAGAGGACACATCTTGAATCATGACGAGAAACTGCTAGCTGACTGACCTCCCCGCCCAGTTCACTTCTTGTCTAGGAAAGGGCTTGGCTTCAGACTGCCTGTCCTCTGTTCCTGGAATTTTATCCCAAACCACAAGAACATATGGGTCACTGCCAGGCTCTGACTCCTGGCACAGATCAATTTCCTTTCCTTCTCAGAATGACCGGTGGTGTTGGCCCTTATCCACCGCTCCAGGGAATTTACTGAAGTGTCTCTCCTGAGGACACACTGGTGGAAATTTAATGAAAGACTTTTTTCCTGTATGTTCCTCTCAAAGGGCAGAGCCACCTCCCTGTGTTAGAATTAAATGAGAGAAAGCATTTGGTGAGAGTCGCATCAGTCCCCAAGGGCACTGAAGAGCTGTTCGTGCCCTCTGTCCTCTCCCTGGCCCTCCTGCTTTCAAATACAGGAGGGTTTGATCCCTGTCAGGAAGATCCTCTGCAGGAGGAAATGTCAACCCACTCCAGTGTTCTTTCTTGGGAAATCCCATGGACAGAGAAGCCTGGAGGGCTACAGTCCATGGGTTTGCAAAGAATGAATGACTAAGCACACACATATTCTTCTAAGATATTCATGGTCAGCAGACTAGGGGTGCTGTCAGGGGAGATATTCAGTGTTTAACCCCTGGCAGGACCTAGGCACTGTCCAATCAGAACTGATGCAGGCTGCAGCTAGACAGGGTCCTGGGGACCCCCATGGCTGCATGATGAGTGGCTCTGGGGCAGGGATAAGGGGCAGGGGGCAGGGTTGCAGGTTCAGAACAGAAATGATCGGGTCTTTGACAAATGGCCTGCCTGTACCCACGCCTCGAAACTTACTGTCACACCTGGTTGTTGGTGAGACATGGATAAGCTCTGATTCAACCCCCACTAGCAACTTTCCCCAAGTCTGGGCCAAGTCCAGTGGAATCGGAGAAGCTGCCTGCAGACCAGGTCAGAATTCCAGATAGAAACTTTCTCTGGGACAGGGCGGGTGCTGCCCTCTCCTTCCTTTACCTTTTCACCCCGGTGCCCCGTTGGTGACCCAGGTTTATGGGGCTGCCTATCTTCGCCCACAGCTGCAAGGGGAGCCCTTATCGCCGTGCTGATTACACTTGACAAAGCACAAACACTCATCTTGCTTGCTCTGGCAGGAGGGCAGCATGGGCTCTAATTGTTTTATGGGCTTTTCAGACTCGGAGAAGAGGGGGAGAGATGCCAGCGGCACAGATCTATTTCACATTTGCCTCCGTGTCAACCCCTCCCGAGTTCCCAGTAGATTTCAGAGCGGTGGAGAGAAAACACCCCAGAACTTGTCTTCCCATTCAGTAGAAAGAAGCAGAGGGCTCCCCTAGAGGCAGACAAAGCCCACCCCCCCCCCACCTTACTGGTCCCTTTGCCAGGTCCAATGATGGGCACTGGGACTTGCCGGAGCCCAGTCAAATTGGGGAGCTACACAAGCCTGCCACGTATGTGGAGCAGAAAAAAATCACTGCTCTAACAGACCTCAGGACAGCCCTTGAGTCAGCAGTCAACTCCTGGTGCTGGCTGCAGCCCAGGTGGGAGTGGGGTTGGGGATGGCAGGGAGAGCAAAGGTTCTTCTTCATACTTCCCAGATGAGGAAACTGAGGCCAGGGATGGTAAGGAAGCTGCCCTTGACTGTGCAGCCAAGCAGTGGAGCTGAGGTCTGAAGACTCAGCTCTGAGGTCCAGAGCTCCTCTGGATTGAGGTCCAGTGTGTCCTGTCTGGTCTGCGTCTCAGCCTTAACTCTAACCTCCTCTCCTCTCCCCCTCCTGTCCCTTCCTTCTCCCCAGTCCATTTCTCTTTTCGTGTGTCTCTCTTCTTCTGTCTCTGTTTCTCTCTGTCCCTCTGTTTCTGTCTGTTTGTGACCCCTTTCAAGCCAGTGGCTGGGACAGTGAGCACACCTCAAGTCCAGACCTTTCTCCCATTGGCTCCCCTTTGCTATTTTATTATCAACTTGTATACATCATTAACTTTTATCTTGTTGGATCACTTATATCTCTGTACGCTGCCTTGAATCCTCTGGGGGAACAGAACAGGCAGGGCAGAGATAAATCCATTTAATTTAAAAGTGCCGGGTTAGTTGAAAGCAAAGTTCACCTTTGCAACTGAGAGAGGATTCCACAGCTGCGTGGATTTCCTGCTATTTCCCATCACCTGGCTTCTCGCCCCCAAAAGGCTGGACTGAAATTTGAAGTGAATACACAAATGAATAGGGGGACCTTGAACCAGAGCAGAGGTTTGCAAGCTGACCTGTAGAACCTCTGGGCTTCTTTGCCCCCTGGGTTTGCAGCATCCATAGTTTGGTATTCCTGGCTCCCAATTTCCACTGGAGTCTTCTGCTTTTCCTAATTTGTTTATCATGCTTCTGCGTGAGCCTGGAGGAAGATTTCCCACCTAAGGACAGTCTGAAAAGCCATAGAAATAAATAGACTCTAGAGATCTTTCAAGTTCTAAAAATCTGATGATAACTTCCCCTTGGGGGCTTTTCTTTGGGAGAAAGCAGCATTCAAAGTCACCCTGTGCTCCAGAACCTGTCAGGACCCCAAGATCTTTACAAAATTAAGGAGGTGCACACTCTAAGGGCTGGGCAATGCCCCTGCTCTTTAAGGAATGAGTGTCTCCTTAAGTTTTTGCCCTGCATACGTTTTTAAACATTTATTTTATTGAAATATAGTTGATTTACGATGTTGTGTTAATTTCTGCTGTACAGCAAAATGATTCCATTATATATATATATATATATAAATACTATTTTTCATTATAGTTTATCAAGGATATTGAATACACTTCCCAGTGCTATTCAGTAGGACTTTATTTATCCATTCTCTGTATACTAGTTTGTATCTGCTAATCCCAAGCTCCCAGTTCACCCCTCTCCCACCACCCCTGCCCCTTGGCAACCACAAGTCCGTTCTCTGAGTATGTGAGTCGGTTTCCATTTCACAGGTAAGTCCATTTTTGTATCGTATTTTAGATTCCATACGTAAGGGTATCATATGGTGTTTGTCTTCCTCTGACTTACTTCACTTAGTGTGATCATCTCTAGGTCCGTCTATGTTGTCACAAAGGCACCCCGCATACTGCTTGCCTTAGCTTCATTCCTACAATCTGCTTTGGTTGCCTCTTTTTTTCCCTCTCCTGCATTTTGTTCTCTTGGATCTTTTAAATGAGCCCAAATCCCACCCATGTTTTGAAAAACAAACACCTCCACTTCAACCTTGACCCCATGCTTCCCTCCAGCTGCCACCCTGCCTCTCTCCCCAGCTTGGGGGCCATACAGCTCCAAAGAGTGGCCAACATGTCCCATTTCTCCTCCTTCCTCAGCCCATGATGGTCTGGGTTCCCCCAACTCGCTCCAACAAGCTGCTCTCACTGTGGTGGCCAGCGTTCTCTGTGCTGCTACACATGTGGATATATCTCAGATCTCTTTCCTCCCTGAAGCGCCCATTTCCATGGGCTTATTCCACGCAGCAGTTTCCTGCCTGTCGTCTCACTTCTCTGGACACTTGCCCTTTGTCCCTTATCTGGCATTAAGTGTCAATGTTCCCCGAAGGTCCTTCCTGCTCTGTTCTTCCTCATCCACCATCTTGCCTTCAGTTACCACCTCTATCCATGTCTTCTAAATCTCTATCAGTAGCGCAGCCCTCGCTGCTAGATTCCACACCAACATAGAAATTGTCACTTGCCACTCCTTTTTGGAGGTCTCCAGTGTACCACAAAATCCACGTGTTCAAAACTGAACTCAAGATCTCCCTGTCCCCCTCTCCTAGTTGCCCCCAAATATCTTCTTGTTGTTGTTCAGTCGCTCAGTTGTGTCTGACATTTTGTGACCCCATGGACTACAGCATGCCAGGCCTCCCTGTCCTTTACTATCTCCTGGAGTTTGCTCAAACTCATGTGCATGGAGTCAGTGATGCCATCCAGCCATCTCATCCTCTGAAGTCCCCTTCTCCTCCTGCCCTCGATCTTTCCCGGCATCAGGAAATTCTGTTTATTCTGTCATCAGTTTATTCTGTCGTTTCAATGTTGTCTTAACTGAGAGCTGGAAGAATGCAAATGTGCCTGGGTGGGACTGTTGTGGAGGGCTGTGTAACCTTTAGTCCTAGAAGGGGAAAGAAATTATTTGTCAAAAACATGACAACACTGTCAAAAATAAATTCAACAAGGTACTTAAGTTGTGAAACATGAGTCAACGTTCTAGTCACTCTGAGATGCCACATTCATGAAAAACTTTTCATCAAAACAATTACATGCTATGGTGAAGTCTGTGGATGCTAACACTTGGTGACATGAGTAAACTCCGTCACTGCATTCGAGAAGCCTCTATGTCAACCCCCTGCCCTGCTCCCAGCCCACCTGTGGGGCTCTGCCACTGACTTGCAGGAGAAGCCCCCCAGAGGGAGCCAATGAAAGCAAAGTCCTACTTGGTACATGCTGCCTGGAATTTTTTTTCCTAATTTTCTCCCCTCTTTGGTCTCTCACCATTCCCTTCACTGACCTAGTCTTACTTATCCTCTGGTTGTCAAAATTCATTTCCTCCAGGAAGCCTTCCCAGAATCCCTAAAGTCTCCCAGGTCCTCCCTTACACATCCCTCCTGGTCCTCAAGCTTGCCCTTCCAGGCTCTAATGAAGTGGCAACTTATGAATTATACAGGGTTGTCTGTGGCCAGGTCAGCATCTCTGTCACTTCTTTCACTGTGGAGAGATGGCCAGGGACTGCCATTTCCCAGAATCCCCTCCTCAGGATGGTTCTGGGTTAGAGTTGGCCATTGAGGCACTGGTGGGACACATGATCCGTGGAGGAGAAAGAGAGACATTGTGCTTCAGAGGTGCTGCAGCCAGCCAGGTGTGCAGACGTGAGGCCGGAAGCAAGGCCCAGGTGGGCCTCTTGAGGGGCACCTGCATTAGGATTGCAGGCTGAGGTGGCTCCTGGGAGCTTCCCAGCGGCTTCCGGGTGAGCTCCTGAAAACCAGCTCATCAGGGGTGGCTCCCTGCCTGCAACATCAGGCAGACCTCGGATTTCCCACCCTGAATCCCTTCATACTTGCAATACACAGAGTGGCTTGTTTTCTTGACAGATTCCTTACTGATACAAAGACTGTGTGTGTAAATAGTGTTAATATCTGTCTTCCTCCCAAAACGTAAGCTCCACATGGTCAGGGCCACCTTGACTCGGGTGGCTGTATCTCCTGACATCAGCCTAAACTGAAATGGAATCCACACCATCCCATTTAACAGATTGGAAGACTGAGCCTCAGGGTGATCACAAGCTCATGGCAGAGCCATAATCCACTTGTTTTGGAGTTCATTCCTTCTTTGCCAAGAAGGCACTAGAAATGGAAGGAAGCACTTAAATACATAACAGCTTTTGAGTGGCTATTTCAGCTGTTACCCTCCTCCCTGCAATCAAGATGCTAGTCACACTGAAACCAAACCACAGCCCTCTCACTACTGCAACTGAGTTATTATCACCACTTTCCAGTTGACAAAATTATTTCTTATCTTTGTGTTTTACAGGTATAGCAATAAAAATTAGTGTCAAGGGCATTATTACAATTTTTAACTACTAATGAAATTATGACGCCTGACGGAATAGAGGCAACAAAATGTACTCCCTACAACATGCGGGAACTTTTTGTTTATTATCTCTGGGCATTATGGTTACCATAGCGATAAAATTCATATTCACTGGGATTATTACCATTTTCAGCAACTAATGGAATTATTGTTTTGTGTCTGGTTTTAAGCCTTCAGATAAAATGTAATCCCATCAACAGTACTGAAATTTTTAATGTCCTTCAACATTACTGCGAATGATCACTTACATGATAATAACAGAACTCTTCTATACATGTCGCTGTCACTTCTCCTTCAGCCATGGGATCTTCGTCTTGTTATGAGATTCAAATTTGTCAAGGGAGAATTAAAGGATTCACTCATTATATAGAGTGAGTGAAAGTCGCTCAGTCATGTCCAACTCTTTGCAACCCTGTAGACTATAGAGTCCATGGAATTCTCCAGGCCAGAATACTGGAGTGGGTAGCCTTTCCCTTCCCCAGGGAATCTTCCCAACCCAGGGATTGAACCCAGGTCTCCTGCATTGCAGGTGGGTTCTTTACCAGCTGAACCACAAAGGAAGCCCACTCATTATATAAGCATTTAGTAAATAGACCTCATGCTAGAGATGGAGACTTCCAGAATGAATGAGGCAGCTGAGCCTAGAAGCTGGGGTCTGTTTTGGGGGTCACCTGGACCTGAGTTTGAATCCTAGTTCCAATGAATGGCCCTTGGCAAGTTTTCTGACTGCCTGAAGTTTCCATTTCTTTAATCCAACCCCAAGAACCGCCCCCCCACCCCCCGCAAAACCTCAAAACAAACAAAACCAAAAAGGAAACCATTTCCACCTCTCAGTGTTGGAGTGAGAATCAAAGATGACTATTTTGCACATGCACCCCAAAGTTCATAGTAGCATTATTTACAATATTCAAGACATGGAAGCAACCTAGATAAATGGATAAACATGATATGGTATATATACACAATGGACTCCAGTTCAGTTCAGTTCAGTCACTCAGTCATGTCTGACTCTTGGTGACCCCATGAACTGCAGCACGCCAGGCCTCCCTGTCCATCACCAACTCCCGGAGTTTACCCAAACCCATGTCCATTAAGTCGGCGATGCCATCCAACCATCTCATCTTCTGTCATCCCCTTCTCCTCCTGCCCTCAATTTTCCCCAGCATCAGGGTGTTTTCAAATGAGTCAGCTCTTCACATCAGGTGGCCAAAGTATTGGAGTTTCAGCTTCAACATCAATCCTTCCAATGAACCACCCAGGCCTGATTCCCTTTAGGACGGGCTGGCTGGATCTCCTTGCAGTCCAAGGGACTCTCAAGAGTCTTCTCCAACACCACAGTTCAGCTGTAAAAAAGAATAAAATAATGCTGTTTACAGCAACATGGGTTGGCCTAGAGATGATCATACTAAGCGAAGTAAGTCAGACAGAGAAAGACAAATGCCTTATGATATCACTTATGGGTGGAATCTAAAATGTGATATGAACTTATGGTGGCTCAGACGGTAAAGAATCTGCCTACAATGTGGGAGACCCAGGTTCAATCCCTGAGAAGATCCCCTGGAGAAGGGAATAGCAACTCACCCTAGTGTTCTTGCCTGGAGAATCCCATGGACAGAGGAGCCTGGCAGACTATGGTCCATGGGGTCGCAAAAGAGTCAGAGATGGCTGAATGACTAACACTTCCACTTTCACTTATCTATGAAATAGAAACAGACTCACAGACATAGAGTACAGACTTGTGGTTGCCAAAGGGGAGGGAGGGAGAGGAGGGTTGGACTGGGAGTTTGAAACCAGCAGATGGACACTGTTATATAGAAAATGGATAAGCCGCAAGGTAATACTGTATAGCACAGGGAACTATATTCAATATCCTGTGATAAACCATAATGGAAAAGAATATGAAAAAGAATATATACATATAACTGAGTTGCTTTGTTGTACAGCAGAAATGAACACATTGTAAATCAATTATGAAAGTAAAAGAAAGTGAAGTTGCTCAGTCGTGTCTGACTCTTTGTGACCCCATGGACTGTAGCATACCAGGCTTCTCCGTCCATGGGATTTTCCAGGCAAGAGTACCGGAGTGGGTTGCCATTTCCTTCTCCAGAGGATCTTCCCAACCCAGGGATCGAACCCGGGTCTCCTGCATTGCAGGCAGCTGCTTTACCCTTTGAGCCACCAGGGAAAGGTGACTATCCTTGCCCTATGCTTTGGAAGATGCTTGGCACAGGGTAGGTGCTCAGTGAAGCATGGTAGTTGCTGTGTTTGTGGTTGCTGCCGTTGCTGTCATAATCCAGACCTTTCTCCCAAAGGATGTGCATTCTGATGGGGGGGGGGCACTCTGCAGTTGTGACGCGTGCTGCACAGAGAGCCATCTAACCCAGCCAGGAGACATTGGTTTGGAGTGGGGGGCATTTCCTGCTGGACGTGACTCCTAAGCTGAGTCCCGAAGGATGGGTGGCATTGACATTCAGGGAGAGAAGGAGATAAAGAGCTGTGGGCTTCCCCACAGGCTAAATGACCCCCACCAGGCCACTCTGTGACTTTGAGCAACTCCCCAAACTTCTTCCTTCTCAACAGGTGACAAGCCATTAATAATAATACACTCAGCTTGGAGAGCCTGCAGGCAGTCTTTGGATGAGAGAAAGCATTATCATATTAACTAATTACATGAATTAAAATAAATTAATTAAATAAATGACTTAATGAGATTAGGGCATTTGTTGTTTAATGATCCGTTACTGCTATTGATAATAATAATGTATTCTGCTCTTATGACAGGTGACAAGTCTGTCAACCAGCAGTGAAATTTGAAAGCACAAAAGAGCCACATGGGCAGGGGACGAGAGAGGACGCTGCAATTCCCCTGGCCTCATCCTGCAAAACCCGGGCAGTGAGAAAGTTCAGAAAGGGGTCGTTGGGGGGACTTGTCTTCACCTTACCCTCGGGCATCTTCTCAGAGCTAAGGATTCCTCACCTGTTTAAAGGGGCAGGAGTATCAGCGATACTGAAATTAGGTCATAGTCATGCTTGCTTCTGGGATTCCCCCAGAGCAGAGCCTGAGGCAGAGCTTGATGAGGGCATCACTTGCTTGGCACTTGGTACTTTGCATACTCAGTCTTGTCCAGCTCTTTTGAGACCCCATGGAATGTAGCCTGCCAGACTCCTCTGTCCATGGGATTTCCCAGGCAAGAATACTGGCATGGGTTTCCATTTCCTCTTCTAGGGGATCTTCCTCACCCAGGGATGGAAATTGTGTCTCCTGCATTGGTGGGGGGATTCTTTACCACTGAGCCATCAGGGAAGCCCACTTGGTACTTAACTGTTTGGATAAACCCATCCACTTGGCTACTGTAGACAATACACAATCATGTGGCCAGAATCCATCTTCTCCATCCATACTGACCACTGCGGTTCTGTGGCAGCATCTCCCACCCTTATCAGAAGGATAACAGGTCTTTGTATTGGTTTCCCTCCCATCCTGTGTTTAATGTTCTTTGGTCTTCACTCCTCCTTCCTGGATCACACTTCCAAATTAAACCATTCACACACAAAGCTTTGGGAGAGGGGGAACCCAGGCACAGACTCCTTGTGAAACTCCAATTGTCTCAAAATAAAAAGTCAAATTAAAAGTGAGTGACCTTCAGCAAATTACTTCTCTCAGCCTCAGGTCTTCCCACCTGTGAAATGGAGATCACAGGAGGATCCCCATTTGTAAAATAGGATGGTCAGAGTTTGGTTGTGGTGAGTTAAATAAAACAGGACAATTCCCCAGAAGAGCATCTGATATGTAGTCATTTCTTGTTACATGTTACTGGTAATTATTACTACCAATAAAAAGACCTGGGCTTCCCTGGTGACTCAGTAGTAAATAATCCATCTGCCAATGTAGAAGACAGAGTTTCTATCCTTGATTGGAGAAGATCCCACATGCCTCATGGCAACTAAGCCCATGTACCACAACTACTGAAACCCAAGCAGCCTGGAGTTCTGCAACAAGAGAAGTCACTGCAATGAAAAGCTTGTGCACCCAGACTAGAGAGTAGTCCCTGCTCACTGCAACTAGAGAAGAGTCTGGGTAGCAACAAAGACCCCCAAATTAAATAAATAATAAAATAAACATTAAAAAAAGAACCGCTTAGCACTGGGCAGTGGTCAAGTCCTTCACTTGGGTTTTCTCACTGAACCCTTAAAACAGTCTGGGAGATAGATGCTACCAGGATGGCCATTTCCCAGATGGGAAGACTGGAGCTTCAGCAAGTTGCCCAGTGTCACACAGCTAATAGGAGGCACATACAGGCTTTGAACCCAGGCCTCCGTGCTCCTTCTGTCCAGGTTCTGGACCACCTGGCCACGGAAGCCCAGATATTGGTTCTTCCTTCAGGGAAAACTCTGGAGACGTGGAGAGGCCATGCTTCATGCCCCTGTCTGGCCCCATCAGCTAGCCAGAAACCCAAAGGTTGGAGAAGGTGGGGGCAGTTTGAAAGGGGACAAGACAAGTAGGCAGGCTGGGGTTTCGGAGCCCATAATAAGAGATATAAAATGGATGAGAGAAGTTGACAAGGCTAGGAAAGGTCCCCTGGAGAAAGCGATGGCACCCCACTCCAGTACTTTTGCCTAGAAAGTCCCATGGACGGAGGAGCCTGGTGGGCTGCAGTCCATGGGGTCGCTAGGAGTCAGACACGACGGAGTGACTTCACTTTGACTTTTCACTTTCATGCATTGGAGGAGGAAATGGCAACCCACTCCAGTGTTCTTGCCTGGAGAATCCCAGGGACGGAGGAGCCTGGTGGGCTGCTGTCTCTGGGGTCACACAGAGTCGGACACGACTGAAGAGACTTAGCAGCAGCAGCAGCAGCAGGAAAGGTCCCCAAAGGGCTTACCAGTAGCTAGCCAGAAAGACTGACCTGTACTTAGATCCACATATTCCTACTTGCTGATGCTGTGACCTTGAGCAAGTGGCTTGACTTCTCTGAGCCCCAATTCACTTCACTGGGAAACAGGGCCTGCATTGGCACCGGGCAGGTGGGAGCTCTGAAGACCAGATGAGGTCCCAGCAGTAAGCACATGGCACCATTGCTGGTTCACGGTCGGTACTTCATAAATGTTCCCTCCTGCTCTCCCTGCAGGTGACTGATTTAAGGGGGTGGGGCTCAGAGAACCCAGGGGGAATCCATTGCTTCGAAGCCAGAGACCCAGTGTGGTGGGTGGTTTCCTGGTGCTGAAGGAACCCTCTTCTGAGACCCTTTTGTTGAGGGTATAAAGCAGTTGGGGAGGGAGGGGCCAGCTGTCCAGAGGGACTCCTTTCCTCAGGATTCAGGGCAGGGGGCTCAAGCCCCAGGTCTTTTTCCCCCCCTAAAACCAGCTGTGTAGCTCAGGAAATGAGGATTTCGTAACCACAACAATATATAATAATAAAAATAGCAACCGTAAGGCAGACACTTAGCATTATTAGCAGGCTAGTTTATCAGCAGAACACTCAGCAGGCATTAACTAATTAAAACTCCTCCAAGGTAAGCAGTTATTGATTTGTGAGGAAAGATAAAAAGAACTCCACAAGGAGGTACTTGTGTCCAACCACGCTGAACAATGAGTCAGTCTTGGGCCCCAGTGGTCTTCTGATGGCTCCATTCCCAGGGGGTGGGGGCACTGCCTTGGGGCGGGGGAGGTGGTCTAAGACCCTTTGATGGAATTGGATCCTGTGCACCAGCAGTTATCTTCAACTGCAGAGAGAAAGAAGACAATCAACCTTGCTCTCCAGAGGAGGAGAAGCGAGGAGGTGGCCTGGGCTAAACAGATAATCATGATATATGGTCCCAGGGATGCAGTGAACAGATGGTGGGAACTTGCTGCGGACGCTGCCATCCTTAGGGAGGGTTTGGGGTTGCTGTTAAGGGCTTTGCAATGACCCGCTCAGTGCGTCTGGCCAGCTTGCCTTCCTCAAGGCCTGGAGCGTTTTGGCCTGAGCAAGCCCTGGGATGCTCAGTCCTGGAACCAACGAGATGCACCCCCCTCCTGGCTGTAATAGCGCCACTTTGTAAAGCCAGTGAGTTCTTTCCACCAGTGCTGCGTCCCAGGCACAGGTTTTTATCCTGCAGCCATAAAGCGGGATCAGGGAAGAATTTACAATCAAGGCTGTAAAGTAATAATAGCAAAGGGGCTATTTCATTGGGTTCAAGTGGAGGTGAGCGAGGGGTTCAGAAGTTCAAGACCTCCAGGCATTTTCTGGCTGCTGATAATCATCCCTGGGAGCTGAAACCAGCTGGTGTCCCAGACACAGAAGCTTCTTGAAGACTGAATAAGGGGGGCCATTGTTCATGGTTCTTGGCTTAGACTGATGGACAACTGTTGGTTCAGGTGGTGCCCCAAGACAGGCAGCGGGGTAGGGTGCCATCTTCCCTGTCTCTCACCTGTGTGCCACCTGGGGAGATGTCTTCTCCGGCTTCTGCTCTACTCTGAGAGTGTAAATAGAGGGGCAGAGCATGGCCAGAGACATCAACCATGCCCTGACATGTGGGGTCTGACAGCCCTGGGCTCCTGCCCCAACTCCCACTTACTGGCTGTGTGACTTTGGCCAAGTCCCCTCACCTCTCTGAGCCTGGTTACTTATTTGTCCATGAGGAGGACAACACTTCCCTTAACTGCGGTCACAGCCTGGCACACAGGCTCTTTGGTCTTCCCTTTGCCATCCTTCTCTTTTCTCTTGCGGGGCCCTCCACTTCCTAGAACTCAGAGAATTGGACCTGAAGGGGCCTGGGAATTATCCATAGGTAGAGGTGAGAGTTAGAGGGCAGGAGCCTATTTAGCCCAACTAAATTCTGGTTCAAACTTGGATCCCTCTTAGCTCTGTGACCTCAGGCAAGTTTCCTAACCTCTCTGAGTCCTAGTTTCTACCTTCAGAGGAGACAGATTTTGGTACTGATGTTCTGAGGCTGTTCACCTGGACACCCTACTGGCTGCTGAATCTCTCCTAGAAGAGCCTTCACTACATACATTTAAAGGGGACTCAGGGAGGTAGCAGGACTTCCCAGCATCTGAAGAAGGAAGGTGCTTCTTGCTTGTCCTAACTGGGGTACTCAAGTTTTAAAATACAGAGTCACATGTCAATGGCAAGACGGATTTGCTGAAGTGGTCAACGTGATTGGCCATAGAAACTTCTGTGTTGGAATCTTCTTTATCGCCACAAAAATCCAGTAGCATTTTGGGGAGCCATTAGGGCAGGGGTTAGCAAGTGATGTCCTGTGAGAAAAATCCAACCCACTACCTGTTTTTGTAAATAAAGTTTTATTGGAACACAGCCATGCCATTGTCTCTGACTACTTATGAGCTACAAAGGCAGAGTTAACCAGGTGCTACAGCAGCCATAAAGCCTAAAATGTTTGTTACCTAGCCCTTGATAAAACACATTTGCAACCCCTTGGCCTGGTGGCTGGGGGTCTGAGGCTGGGATCTGGGCTTGAATCCAATGCCCACCCTTCATTTTATAAGAGGGGAAGCTGAGAGTCAGTGATTTGCCCACTCCCATGTGATGGCGGGCTGGCCTCTGAGGGTCAGAGTACAACATGGTCAGCTCAGTCCCGTTCCCATCCAGGGATCATAGTGACGACAGTGGAAATCTTTTGGCAGACCCTCAGCTGTCCCATCAAGTGTGATGTGCTTTGCAGTTGGTTAAGCAGACTATAGTCCCCTGTTTTCTCTCCTAGGCAAGATCATTTGGGTTTTTCTAAGATGTTACAAGGAAACCTGAACAAACTTCTTGGCCAACCCAATATTTGTGTCAATAAAGGTTGAATGAAGGAATGTACAAGGGAATTCATATATGTTTTAGAGCGATCATTGAAATTCCCATGACCAGCATCGGCAGATTTTGAACTCAGAGCCCCGTCTGCTCCTTCCTGGCTTCACCATCAAGTTCAGAACCTTCAGCATCCTTCTGCATTTGAGACATAGGCCAGGACAGCTGAGCACATGGGAAAATGCTCAGGACCCCAGGCTGTATTTTAATCCATCACCTCAAGCTCTCTGCCTGACATTTCCTCTGTTTATGTTGTAGGCTGTCAGACCCACATTGGCTTTATCCACTGGTCAGGCACCAAGACACAGTTTTACAGAACACCTCTTTTACAGACACCTCTTTGAATGAATATTTGAGAGACTGTTTTCCTGTCATAAAAAGAAAGTTGTGTTGGAAAAACCTACAGTATAGCACATGGAACTCTGCTCAGTGTTATGTGGCTGCCTGGATGGGAGGGGGGTTTGCGGGAGAGGGATACATGTATATACGTGGCTGAGTCCCTTCACTGTTCACCTGAAACTATCACAGCATTGTTCATTTGGCTATAGCCCAATACAAAATGCTTTTGGTGTTAAAAAATAAATAATTTTTTTTTAAAGGAAGTTATGTTGGTGGCGTGCCAGCACTGGCTGTGGAAATTGGAGCCTCGGCGGATGACTTCTCTCCCTTCTCCCTCCCACCCCCACCAAATCCAGGAGGCTCCTTGGGCTGTAGAGGGCAGCCCTTGAAAATCTGGATGCTGCACGGCCAGCAAAGTGGTCCAAGACACACCTGGAATGAGCATCCGTTTCTCCTGACTCCCTCTGTGGAGCGGGGCTGTACTGTGGTCCAGAAAAGAGGGCAAAAGCCATGGAGCCTGATGGACTTGGGTTTGGATTCAAAATTGGTCATGAGCTGTGTGGTTTTGAGCCTGTCCTAAGACCTCTGTGTACCGTTTTCTTCATCTGTGAATAAGGACAATAGTATTCCCTGTTGTTTCAATGGATGGGTCCTAGAGTTTTCTTCCAGATGTTAGCAGCTGCCACATGGATTAAACACAATAATCCCCCAAAGGATCTGGACCCAGCAGGCCCCCATGGGATGGCTATCTGTACTCTTCTTGCTCTTGTCTTCAGTACTGGTTTCTCCACCTTTCCCTTCTCTGGGGCCATGGAAAGGATCTCTTCACACAGAATCTGTGATGGGGCTGTAGGAGAATGATGAGGAGGGACAGGGGACTAGAGACCTTGTCCTGGGAAGGACCAGAGGTCGATGAGCTGGGGAAGATGGGACTCATGTGGACACTGTCGCTTTAGCCAGTATGCAGGAGGGGGTCCGGAAAAGGGCAGAGATGGGGCCAGAGTGGTGGCTTTGGAACCCAAGAGCCTGGGTTCTAAGCTCCCATCTGCTGCCTAGGTCTGTACACTCTGTGAGGGTGACTGATCAGGGTCTCTTCAGTGCACCAGAAATAGTCACAGACCCTAGTTCCTGGGCTGCTCTCAGGATTTGATGCATTCAGTCATTAGAATGGAGCCTGGCCCATGGGAAGGGCCCACAGGTGTGGGTATTATTATTCTAGGGACTCTGAGGGCAGAGCCTTGAGCAGAAGGCAAGGAAGCACAATGGCTATGTACATCGCCATTCTTGGCCTTTGGGTCAGACTGTCAGGGTTTGAGTCCTCGATCTGTTCCTCATTAGCTGGATAAGCAAGGAAAAGTAACGTAACTTCTCTGAAATCAGATTCTTCAGGTGTAGCAGAATCACATGCTGACTTCAGAGTGCTTGAGAAGTTTCTTTGAGATCACATCGAAAATACTCAGCACAGAGCCCGGCACATAGTAGATGTTCAATAAACGGTAGCCATAATTATTACTGTTTCCATAGATGAGTAGGTCAGGGAGGTGAATTTCAGTTTAATGAAGGGCTCTGAATGGAATTCCATTTCCAATGGTGGGGGTGGGTTGCCCCATCAGGGAATGAGTGCCTTTGAGTGGAGGGGCTGAGGGATCACTTGTAAGGATGGAATTGAAGAAACCCTTTAGTGAGAGGAGGCTACATTAGCTGCACTCAAAGTATTGGGTTGACCACAAAGTTCATTCTATAATATTTTACAGAAAAATTCAAATGAAATTTTTGACCAACCCCATACCTTCCAGCTTGAAAAAGAGCCCCATTATTAAGGTTAGTTGTTTTGTTCAGCCATAGAGATTAATCTTAGGGTGTTTTCCTAAATGTATGAGGGAAAATATTAATAGGTGTCCCTAAAAATATTCTTAGTCAAATAAAGTTGGAAAGTGCAATATACTATGGACCATCTTAAAAAATCACATGTTCTGTGCTGTGCTAAGTCCCTTCAATCATGCGCATATCAGCAAATTCAAGGCTCTGAGAAATCCAATGAATTTAAAAAATAGCCGAAGAACTTTTATTTTGTTTTTAAATAGAGTCCCTCCCCATTCAGTGATTGCCTGGCAATTTTATTCAACAGAAAGTACTCTAAAAACATGGATCTAGGAGAAATCCCACCTCTTGGGCAAGCCCCACATTTGTTTTTTTAATTTTAATTTGTTTGATGTGGACCATTTTAAAAGTCTTTATTGAATCTGTTACAACATTGCTTCTGTTTTATGTTTGGTTTTATGGCTGTGAGGCAGGTGGGACCTTAGTTCTCTGACCAGGGATCAAACCCATATCCTCTGGGTTGGAAGGTAAAGTCTTAACCACTGGGCTACCAGGGAAGTCCCAGGCCCCACATTTCTAAGCTGTGATTAGATGGCTTGCTTAAGTTGGTGGTTCACTTCATACTGAAACTCAAACTATCTCAGAAGCTCTTGGGTCAACATGCTTTCCTCTTCAACACCCTGTCATTCCAGAGAGGGCTTACATTTGTAACCTGTCAAATCAGCCCTGATCTGGCTTCTGTAAGGAAATCAACCCTGAATATTCATTAGATGGACTGATGTTGAAGCTGAAGCTCTAACACTTTGGTCACCTGATGTGAAGAGCTGACTCGTTGGAAAAGACTGTGATGCCAGGAAAGATTGAGGGCAGGAGGAGAAGGGGGTGACAGAGGATGAGACGGTTGGATGGCATCATTGACTCAGTGGGCATGAGTTTGAGCAAATTCCGGGAGATAGTGAAGGACCTGGAAGGCTGGCGTGGTGCAGTCCACGGGGTCTCAAAGAGTTGGAAAGGAGTGAATGACTGAACAACAACTGGTTCCTTTGAAAGACGGTGACACTGGGATGTAGGAGGAATGCCCTGCTGGCTTTTCCTTGCCCTTAAAAAGGCATTCAGCCACCTGGGGTGGAGGTCAGCTCCCCAATGTCATGTCTGCCCTGGTTTTTCCAGAGGCTTCATAGCCCATCTGATTGCTCTGAGTCCCCAGGCAGATCACTTCCTATCACCCTCCACCTGTATGCACACACATAGCACAATGACAGTGAAGGAATTACTAGAACTGTGTAGGAAATTGCTTACTATCTGACTTTCCTCCTGGAAAGAAAACTCTGAGAGCCTGTCCATCTTTTCTTTTTTCTTTTAAAGTTTATTTATTTTGATTTATTTATTTGGCTATGCTGGGTCTTAGTTGTGGTGCATGGGATATTTTAGTTGAGAGCACGTGGGATCTAGTTCCCTGACCAGAGATCGAACCCAAGCCCCCTGCATTGGGAGCTCGGAATCTTAGCCACTGGACCACCAGGGAAGTACCAGCATGTCCATTTTGTTTGCTCCTGAATCCCCAGCACCAGTGTGGTTCCCTGGCACACAGTAGGTGCTCAGCAAAAGCTGCTGAATGAATGAACATCTCTTTCCTGATGGTCATCTGAAAGTTGAAGCTGAATTTTGCTTTAGGGCCATAAATGCCATTTCAGAGATCACATGCGGGATAAGAAGACAACTTTGTCCTGGGCTTGACTGCATCAAGGAATGTTCAAGACATGTCCAAGGAAGGACCTGAGCCTGGAGAATCAGAGTTCCTGGGATTTCTCCCCCAAGTGCTTCTCAAGTCTCTGTTCTAACCTAGGTCAGCTGCTGCTTTCTCTCCAGCCTTCTTTCCTGCCTCTGGGATCTTGTTCATACTGTTCCCCCTCCTGGAGAACTAGACTTCTATCTCTGTCTCTTTCTCTTAGGAGTTAGGGATCCACCCCACTTTTTGTGAAACTTTTTTATACCTCTCAAAGAAAAAGCTCATTTCTCATCCATTACTGAACTCCTTTGGTGGGATTAATTTTACCACACTTCTGACTCTTACCTTGGAATTAAGCCGATGCTTTGCCTGTTTCTCCAAGCAGAAGCCACATTTCCTGGAGGCCATGTGTCTTCTAGACTCAGAGGACTACAGCACAGGACAGGGCCAAATAGGGCTAAGCAGGTTGACAGTCAGTACTATTGCGGGACTGCTTGCTGTGCCTCAGGGATATGTCAGGTGGCCTTACATGTTGCCTTCTTGAACCAGCTTGCACAGCTGGTTGAGCTGGGACACTAGCCCAGGACTTCCAGAGTCTGGATGCTTAACTCATCACACTTGTAAGGTTTAAGTGCACAGGGACTGATGGGATGAGGCCTGGCCTCCAGTTTCCTCATTTCTTGATCTAAGGGCACTGTCACAATATGGTACACATGTCTATTGGAAAGAGGGAATGGAGACAGATGGTCCAGAGTTCTGGACCTGGCTGCATTGCTTTCTGTCTTTCTACCTCAGGTTTGCTGCTTCCCCTCTCTAAGAGCACTCTAAGTTCCTCTTCTTTAAAGTGATGACAACAAAAGCAATGCCACAGGGCCACGGAGATGCTCCTGTGGGAGGCAGTTATTTCCCTCCATGTCCTCTCCCTTCTAATGCTTTGCTGCTGCTGCTGCTGCTGCTAAGTCACATCAGTCATGTCCAACTCTGTGCAACCCCCAAAATCTTTATCTGATTTTGATTGTGATCCTTGTAAACTTCGGGATTTGAGCAAATCTCCAACTCCTAGCACATGGCAAGTATCCCACAATAGTTTGTGGATTGACTCAATTTATATTCAGAAGAAACGTCTTGTGAAATTTCATCTGAACTCAGGGCGATGCAGGCCAAGAGATCCAGGTTTGACTCCTACCCTACATTTTTCTTACACTGACTCTGATTGACTGGTTTGATCTCCTTTCAGTCCAAGGGACTCTCAAGAGTCTTCTCCAACACCACAGTTCAAAAGCATTAATTCTTCGGCACTCAGCTTTCTTCACAGTCCAACTCTCATATCCATACATGGCTACCGGAAAAACCATAGCTTTGACTAGATGGACCTTTGTTGGCAAAGTAATGTCTCTGCTTTTTAATACATCTAGGTTTGTCTTAGCTTTCCTTCCAAGGAGCAAGCATCTTTTAATTTCATGGCTGTAGTCACCATCTGCAGTGATTTTGGAACCCAAGAAAATTAAGTCTGTCACTGTTTCCATTGTTTTCCCATCTATTTGCCATGAAATGATGGGACTGGATGCCATGATCTTAGTTTTTTGAATCTGAATTTTAAGCCAACTTTTTCACTCTCCTCTTTTACTTTCATCAGGAGGCTCTTTAGTTCTTCTTTGCTTTCTGCCCTAAGGGTGGTGTCATCTGCATATCTGAGGTTATTGATATTTCTCTTGGCCATCTTGATTCCTGTTCAGTTCAGTTTAGATGCTCAGTCAACTTTGCGACCCCATGGACTGCAGTACACCAGGCTTCCCTGTCCATCACGAACTCCCAGAGCTTACTCAAACTCATGTCTGTTGAGTTGGTGATGCCATCCCACCATTTCATCCTCTGTCATCCCCTTCTCCCACCTTCAATCATTCCCAGCATCAGGGTCTTTTCAAATGAGTCAGTTCTTTGTATCAGGTGGCCAAAGTATTGGAGTTTCAGTTTCAGCATCAGTCCTTCCAATGAATATTCAGGAGTGATTTCCTTTAGGATGGACTGGTAGGATCTCCTTGCTGTCCAAGGGAATCTCAAGAGTCTTCTCCAACACCACAGTTCAAAAGCATCAATTCTTTAGCACTCAGCTTTCTTTATAGTCCAACTCTCACATCCATACATGACTAATGGAAAACCAAAGCTTTGACTAGACGGACCTTTGTTGGCAAAGTAATGTCTCTGCTTTTTAATATGCTGTCCAGGTTGGTCATAACTTTTCTTCCAAGGAGCAAGTGAATTTTAATTTCATGTCTGCAGTCACCATCTGCAGTGATTTTGGAGCTCCCCGCCCCCCAAATAAAGTCAGTCACTGTTTCCATTGTTTCTCCATCTATTTGCCATGAAGTGATAGGACCAGATGCCATAATCTTAGTTTTCTGAATGTTGAGTTTTAAGCCAACTTTTTCACTCTCCTCTTTAACTTTCATCAAGAGGCTCTTTAGTTCTTCACTTGATTCTAGACAGTGTATTAAAAATCAGAGGCATTACTTTGCCTACAAAGGTCTATATAGTCAAAGCTATGGTTTTGTGAGAGTGAGATGTGAGAGTTGGACCATAAAGAAGGCTGAGCACCAAAGAATTAATACCTTCGAATTGTGGTACTGGAGATGACTCTTGAGAGTCCCTTGGATTGCAAGAAGATCAAATCAGTTAATCCCAAAGGAAATGAACCCTGAACAGTCATTAGAAGGACTAAAGCTGAAGCTGGTGCTAAAGTTGAAGCTTCAATGCTTTGGCTACCTGATGTGAAGTACTGACTCATTGGAAAAGACCCTGATTCTGGGAAAGATTGAAAACAAAAGGAGAAGTGGGTAGTAGAGGATGAGATGGTTAGATAGTATCACCAACTCAATGGATATGATCTGAGAAAACTAGGGAGTAGGGAAGGGCAGAGGAGCCTGGCATGCTGCAGTCCATGGGATCGTAGTGTGGCACATGACTTAGACACTGAACATCAACAACTCTTAAAGGGTACCCTCTTACACCATTGGTAGGAATGTAACTTGATACAGCCACTGTGGAAAACAGCAGGGAGTTTTCTCAAAAAACTAAAAATAGAGTTGCCATATGATCTAGCAATCCCACTCCTGGACATATATCTAGACAAGACTATAATTCAAAAAGATACATGCACCCCAGTGTTCCTAGCAGCACTATTTACAAAAGCCAAGACATGGAAACAATTGAAATGTCCATTGATGTTACCAAAGGTGGGGTTGAGAGGTCTCCTGGGGGCAGATCACAAAAAGTTCTTCTAGACCTTCTGGTCTGGGGGTTCTGGACCTCCATCTGGGTATCCTGGCAACTAGGGGGTCACAGGGAACTGAAAAGTTTTCAGCAGGGGTGGTTTTAAACCTCCCTCCAATAGTGCTGTAGAGAGGCACTGAGTGGGTGATTACGGAAGCTGGGAGACCACCCATGAGACCAGAGGTCATGAGAGCAGAAGCTGGGTGGGGGCAGATGGCCAGGATTGGTGTTCATCCATGAGACATTTGAGGGGCTTGTATCTAAGGCCCCTTTCCAGAAATCCCCACTGGGATCTGACTTAAGGAAAGAAGACTGATAGCCATTTTCTCTTGCAGGGCAGTGGGGCTGAGAGGAGACAACATTTGAGTGCAAAGAGGCAGCACCGACCAGCTGTGGACTGCCAGCTCCTGTCATGTGCCCTTCAGAAACCAGCTGGGGAGATGGAGGCGACCTTGGCCTTACACCTGGGGTACCCCTGGGGAGGAGCATGGATTCACCATACTTAGGGCATGGGGTTGAGGGGCGAGGGAGGGGAGAAGATACTTTGTCTCCTTCACACATCACCTCTGTGTTGTCTGTGTCACAGGGTCCTTTTAAATAAAATCAATAAAATAAATAAAAGGCTGGAGAGAAGGACTCGATTCTGGTCCTCTTGACACTGGCATATGACCCTGTGCAAGGCCCTTCTCCTCTGCTTCTTCTCGGCTGTAAACCAAGCCATTTGCATGAGGAATCTCCAAGGGCAATGATTCCCCATCCTGTTAGCTCCAAAGGGCATTCCAAGTCACAGGAGCCCCTGGGGGAGACTGGGCTAGCATGTCACCATCCCCTACATGTTATTCTCAGAGGGCTCATCAGTAGACTTCTTTGCCTGGGCCAGCTTGGCCTTGACCCAGAAGGACCCAAAGGAGGCATGTCAATGAGGAAATTTAAGACTAAGCAAGAAGCAACTTCTGTCACTGGACACAGCCCCAGGCCCTCTGCACTTCCTGGCCCTCTTGACTGAGGACCCCTGGACATCCTGCCTTCATGGAGGGGCTTCTTTTCATGACAGGACGCTGTGAACTCTGGGGCCTGAATGGGGTTACCTGTCTGACCACTTGAAGCCAGAAATGAAGCCAGGCAACACTGGGTGTGGGCAGCACTTCCCAGGGGCATCATTCACTGGGTGATGTTGATGTGGTACCCAAGGCCTCCAGAGAAGGAATATCGGTTCTCATTCTCCAGATGGGGACACTGAGACCCAGGGGTGTGGGAGCCACTGCCCATACGCATCCAGCAGCTGAGGGAAGCTTGGACATGAATCAGAACTGCCTGCTGCTAGCCCAGGACCCTCTGTCCTCTGCCTGGGGTCGCATCTTCCCAGAGGACATAGGAAACACCCTGGAGAATGAATGGTGGGGTGATGACACAGAACAAAATTGACTAAGTGGTTGCCCCTCTGTCCCTAACCTGAGACTTACGACCTACCAGCCACTACAGAGGATGAGGTGGTGAAAGTATTGCGCCACAGTTCCCTGGAGGGCAGTGTGCTCCAAGATCTGGGTCAGGTGATTCAGGAGAAAAGGTTTCCTTGCTTGAGAAGGAACGAATTTTAATTCTGTTTTTAGACTCACCGGAAGTGTTCTCCGGTGCCGTTTCCCACTGCTCCATGGAAAGAAAGGTCAGCCCGTTTACAGAAAGTTTGTGAGCTGAGTTCCTTGCCACCCAGGGACTCTGCAGACGAAATCTGACCTTCCCTTCAGGTGTAAAAGCCCTGTATCAACTCAAAGCCTCTCTTTGAAAGGCTGAAGAGGCGGGCGGTTTCCCTGCTCTTCAAAAAGGTAAGTGGGCGGAGCAAGTGGGATTGGAGAAAATCGGTTCCAGAGGTTAAGGAGGTGGGCAGGATCCAAACCCCTTGCGACTGGAATTTCTTTCAGCATGAATGAATGATTCAGGTGGGGAGGTTGCAGGACAGAAGCTGAGAGATGCTGGGCCTCCAATTAGCCTGAAGAATCACAAAAGGCTTCCGGGGCAGCTTGCTGTCGGGAGCCCTTAGCAGGGAAGGAAGGCATCCTGAAAGGGTGGGGTCCTTAGCTTTTTGGAACCACAGCCTCTTCTGGCTGGCTGGCAAAACTTGTGACCCTTTCTCTGAATAATGAATTGATGACGTAAGATACAGATTTTTTAAGACAATTAATTTTACAGAAATCCAGCTATCAAAATAGAAAAACATTTGTGATTCTGTAGCATACACGTGTTTCTTTAGTAATACCTTAGATATTTTGAGGTACCTGCAGGTCATAACTACTGTGAATACACTCCTGTGTAATTGTTGTCTGCAGTCCTAATGGAAGAAAATGCTGCATCTTAGTTGGAGATTTGTGAAAATACAGATGCACATGCCCATGGGATGTGGATGCATAATAAGAAAATAGTCTGAGCCAAGGCTCATAAAAAGGTTAGTGTTTTGAATAAATTGATTGCCATAAGGTTAAATGGAAAGGTATTAAATAATACCCTTGTCTGCTTTAGGAGATCTTTTTTCCCTCAATCTTTTAAAAATATTTTAACATCATAAAATGTGTTAAATATGTATTTTGTAATAGAGATACCCTTTTCTTTTCAGCATAGGAGGGAATGTATACTTATTTTTCCCTCTGTTAAGCCACTGTTGAGGGTAAGTGTACTGTTGAGTTCTCACGACTTGGATGTATTATAAACTAGGTCCGAGAGACCCCTCCCCTCGTAAGGAAAAGATCTCTGAAAGCTAGGTGCCCCTCCCCCCAACCCTCTGGAGCGTCCCCGTGGACTAGGTCAGAGGGAGACTCTTTCAAGTATGAAGCTCTACTACTCAGTATAGATTTTACTTGAGCCTCATTTTTTCGTGAGCTGTACCATGGGGATTGTAATCCAGGAATGGGATGCAGGGCTCATGCGCTGGTGCTCAGTAGCTAAGTTGTGTCCAGCTCTTTGTGATCCAGTGGACTGTAGCCCGCCAGGCTCCTCTCTCCAAGGATTTCCCAGGTGAGAATACTGGCGTGGGTAGCCAGTCCCTTCTCTAGGGGATTTTCCCCGTGCAGGGATTGAACTGGCGTTTCCTGTGTCTCCTGCATGGCAGGTGGATTCTTTACCCGTGGGGAAGCCCTGTGGTGCAGAATAGAGGCTAAATGAATATGAGTTCTCTTGAGGTCCTGTAGTTGTGTACAATCTGTGTAGCTACATGACATGGCCGTCAGTACCCAATATTTTAACTGCAGGACGTCCCCTACTCCCCTCAATTTTATTAAGGTGTAATTGGCAAATAAAAATTGTATGTATTTAAGAAGTATAATGTGATGGTTTGATATACATATGCATTGTGAAGTGATTAGCACGGTCAAATTAATTAACATGGTCAAATTAATTAACACATCTATCACCTCACGTAGTTATTTTTTTTTTTTTCTGGGAGGTGAGAATACTTAGGATCTATTCTCTTCGCAAATTTCTAGACTATAATAGAATATCATTAACTATTAATGGAATGCACATTACCTCCCCAGAACTTACTCATCTTAGAACTGAAAGCTTGTGTGCTGTAACCAACCTCTCTCTATTTTCCCCCACCCCCTTGCCCCTGGTAATCATGGTTCTACTCTCTGGTTCTATGAGTTCAATTTTTAATATTTCACATATAAGTGATATCATACAGCATTTGACTTTGTCTGACTAATTTCACTTAGCATAATATCCTTCAGGTTCCTCCTTGGTGTTCCAAATGGCAGGTGATTCTTCTTTTTTACTGCTAAACAGTATTCCATGATGTATATGTACATACCATATCTTCTTTACCTATTCATCTATGGGGGGGATACATAGGCTGTTTTCATATCTTGGCTATTTTGAATAATGCTGAAATGAACACAGAATGCAGATGTCTGTCTGAGACACTGATTTAGGTTCATTTGGATGCCTACCTGTTAGTGGGCTTGCTGGATCGCACGGTAGCTCTACTTTTCGCTTTTTAAGGAGCCCTGACTGAATGACTTCACTTTCACTTTTCACTTCCATTCATTGGAGAAGGAAATGGCAACCCACTCCAGTGTTCTTGCCTGGAGAATCCCAGGGACGGGGGAGCCCGGTGGGCTGCCATCTATGGGGTCGCACAGAGTTGGACACGACTGAAGCAACTTAGCAGCAGCAGCACAATATTTCCATGGAGACGGTGATGGCACCCCACTCCAGTACTCTTGCCTGCAAAATCCCATGGACTGAGGAGCCTGGTAGGCTGCAGTCCATGGGGTCGCAAAGAGTCGTACACAACTAAGCAAGTTCACTTTCACTTTTCACTTTCATGCATTGGAGAAGGAAATGGCAACCCACTCCAGTGTTCTTACCTGGAGAATCCCAGGGACGGGGGAGCCTGGTGAGCTGCCGTCTTTGGAGTTGCACAGAGTCGGACACAACTGAAGTGACTTAGCAGCAGCAGCAGCAGCAGCAACGTTTCCATGATGGCTGTACAACTTACATTTCCACCAACTATTCATAAGACTTCCCTTTTCTCCACACCCTTGGCAATACTTAGCTATTATCCTTTTGATAATAGCCATCTCAACAGGTGTGAGGTGATATCTCATCGTGATTTTGATTTGCATTTCTCTGATGATTAATGATGTTAAGCACCTTTTCATGTCCTTGCCAGAAATTTGCCTATTGTTTTTGGAAAAATGTTTTTTGAGGTCCTTTGCCTGTTTTTAAAATGGGTTATTTTGTTTGTTTGTTTGTTTTTGTTTTACTATTGAGTTGTAAGTGTCTCCTCAGTCGTGTCAGACTCTTTGCAACCCCATGGACTGTAGCCCACCAGGCTCCTCTGTCCATGGAATTATCCAGGCAAGAATATTCGAGTGAGTAACCATTCCTTTCTCCAGGAGATCTTCCCAATCCAGGGATGGAGCCTGGGTCTCCTACATTGCAGGCAGATTCTTTACCCTCTGAGACACCAAAGCTTATATTTTGGGTTATAAACTCCTAATTGGATATATAGTTTGCAAATATTTTCTCCTATCCTGTAGGTTGCCTTTTAATTTTGTCAATGGTTTCCTTTGCTGTGCAGAAGCTTTTCAGTTTGATTTAATACCATTTATTTATTATTGCTTTCTCTTGCATGTGATTTTGGTGTTATATCCCTGTAAATGACTGCCAAGACCAATGTCAAGGAGCTTTTACTCTATGTTTTCTCCTAGGAGTTTTATGGTTACACATCTTGTATTTGTCTTTAATCGACTTTGAGTGGATTTTTGTGAGTGGTCTAAGAGTTCAGTTTTATTCTTTTGCATTGGGGGTCTGATTTTCCAAACACCATTTATTTATCCTTTCTGCATTGTGTATTCTTGGCATCTTTGTCATAGATTAGTTGATCATATATGTGCGGGTTTATTTCTGGGCTCTCTATTCTATTCCATTGGTCTGTATGTCTGTTTTGATGCCAGTGCTATACTGTTTTGATGACTATAGCTAGTAATGTAGTTTGCAGTCAGAACGTGTGATGCCTCCCACTTCGTCCTTTCTCAATATTTGTTTGCCTATTTGGGTCTTTTATAGTTTTTTATGAATTTGGGGATTGCTTTTTCTATTTCTGTGTAATATGCCATTGGGATTTTGATAAGGATGACCGCAAGACTCTTAGTTATCCTCAGGCTCTGGAGATGTGTATTGGTGCCATATGACTTAACTGAATAATTCCTTGTTGAGAATCTATAACGACATGCACATGCTCCAGACTGGGAGTTCAAAAGTAGGAGTAGGAGAGCACAAAGATTCTAGAGAATATTTTATTTACATCTCCTGGAAAGTTTTAAATCTAAGGGTGCAGTAACTGTGATGTTCTTAGCATCTACTATGGAATAGACATACCAACTACCTCTCTGTGCCTCAGTTCCCCCTTGATAATATAGGAATACTACCAGTGTCTACCAACTCATTGGAAAAGACCCTGATGTTGGGAAAGATTGAGGGCAGGAGAAGGGAGTGACAGAAGGTGAGATGGTTGGATGGCATCATCAACTCTATGGGCATTAGTTTGAGCAAACACTGGTGATAGTGAAGGACAGAGGAGCCTGGCGTGCTGCAAGCCACAGGGTTGCAAACAGTCAGACATGACTTAGTGACTGAAGAGCAACAACAAAACCTCCTAGGTCTCTTAGGAGGGGTCAGTGAGGAGTATTATAAAGAATTCAGAACGGCACACGGTGCTCTATCTGTGCTTGCTAAGTAAGTACATAGACCCTTACCTGGGTAGAATTTTCACAAAGTTGGTTTATGACTTTCAGTTGTCAGGTGAGGAAACTGAGGAAACTGAAGCCTGATATTGTTGACGTTTGTCAAGGGAGAGGGACCGTGATCTCAGTCTGATCAGTCAGAGGCATCGACAAAGATTCTCAGAACTGTAAGGACGCACGGGGCTGCCTAGTCCACTGGTGCTGGCCTGTGCTGTACCTTTCCAGCCTCACCCACGGGGTCCTCTCAGCCCTACTCCCTAAGTTCCTCCATGCTGGCCTCCCTTTTGTTCTTCAGATATGCTCAAATTATTTCCACTGCAGAATTCCTGGATGTGCTGATCTTTGCACTTGGTTCATTGCTCTTCAAGCTTAGCTTTCAGCTCAGATGTCTTGGTCCTGTGGAGGCTTTGCCTGGTCACTGTAACTTGACTAGCCTCTCTCCCATTCTATGACATCACCCTTTTAATATCTTTAGAGCTATCTGTAACTATTACATTTATTTTTGTTTACTTGTCTCTTATCTGTTTCTCTCCCCTCCCCATCAGAATAGAAGTCCCAATACATCAGGGACTTTTCTCATTACTATTTTTCTACCTTCAATTGCGGCTTTGAACAATACAGATTCTCAAATATTTACTAACTGAGTGAGTCCTGCAAGGGGGTTGTTCAGCTTTAGCTCATCTGCACATATTGTCAGGGAGCTCGTTCCTTCCTGATGCACCTATTCTGCTGTCTGTGGCTTTGACTGTTAGGAAGTTCCTTCTTTAACTGGACTGATGCTCTTTTAGTATCAACAGACCAAGTCTTTTCCTACCATCTTTGGAAATCAGATGACTGACTGCCCACTTTTGAGTGCAGATACTTGAACTTCCCTGGTGGCTCAGAAGGTAAACTGCAATGCAGAAGACCCAGGTTCAATCCGTGGGTTGGGAAAAACCCTTGGAAAAGAGAGTGGCAACCCTCTCCAGTATTCTTGCCTGAAGAAATCCATGGACAGAGAAGCCTACAGTCCATGGGGTCGCAGAGTCGAACATGATCAAGTGACTAACACTACACGACTTGTCCTAACCAGGAGTGTATTACAGAACAGAAAGCCACTCAGTTTAACTTCAGCCCAAGAATGAGAAAGCAACTTGGATAAAATGATCCATATTTCTAGAACCTTCTTGTGCTACTAATAGATTTCCTGTGGGGTTTGAAAAGGTCCAGTAGTCAGAGTCTGAACACACTGGGGGTTTCATTGAATTAAACTTTCTTGTAGATCCTGGTTTCTTTCCTATAAATCTTGCCAGAACCTTTGAGATGCAGTGGGGCCTGTGGTTCTCTATGAGGGAGTCACAGTTTATGGATTTCCCAAACCCATACACCCAATAGGAATATTTTCATCCAGTAGCCACAAACATCTCATAAACCAAAGACGTCCAGAGTCTCTGATTTGGGAAATACATTCCTGAGTTTTGTTTTGTTTTTTAAGATTTTCTAGCTAATATTTCGTGATTCTGAAAAGGAATCTTCTAGAGACAGAACACTTTTCTCCTACAAAATCCACACAGATAGGCCTGCCTTGCCCACATCCGATGACCAGGCATGCGACTGGAGTTCTAAATTTTTCCTCTTTTCTCATCCCCATGGGCAGCCATCTTTCTTCCATGTCCTCTGTCATCATTCCCTGTCCCCAACCAGGTTCTTAGTTTATGACCTCTTTCGAATAACATCTCAGGATTCTTGGGGAGATAAGAGTCACCAGGTAATTGTTTGAGAGCTGTAAATGCCTTAAATTGGTTAGGATTCTAATTATCACGAAATGACTTTATTGCCTCCTGGTGATAACTGGGCTGTAACCTTCCTCCCCTGGGGAGTGTGGGTCCCCACTCCCAGGGGTCACACAGTGGTCAGGGCCCTGGCAGCTGGGGAAGAAGAGATAGAGGCTTTCTTCTTCCATCACCTCCTCCCCCAAATCTGGCAACACCTAGGAGCAGCCTGGGCTGTTGGCTGCCACTGTAATGGGACCTCGTTGGCAACTCCCTTCCCTCCATCACCCCATCGGCTTCCTGGGAACCTTGGCAAGGCCCCTGCCACTCTTTACCACTTGGACTACTTTTCTATCCCACGTGGAATCCTAGAGCCTAGTCCCATTTATTTATTCTATTGTCTATAAGTTTACCAGGGTGGGCGGACTGTGGGAAGAAGTGTATGCATATAAGCATACTACAGGATTTATTCATTCATCTATCCATCCATTCTCAAGTATTTTTTGAGGACTTACTATATTCCAGACAGTGTTACTAGAAAGGAAAATAGACTCAATGAATAATGGGATGAGTGTAAACACACACATACACCATTTATACATTCAGGCCCCCTGCACTGGGTGTACAGAGTCTTAGCCACTGGACCACCAGGGAAGTCCCAGCATATATAAGGAATAACATATGTATTCACACACACACACACATATATATATATATATACATTGGAGAAGGAAATGGCAACCTGCTCTAGTCTTGCCTGAGAAATCCCATGGACAGAGGAGCCCGGTGGGCTACAGTTCACGGGGTCACAAAGATTCAGACCTGACTCAGCGACTGAACAACACATAAGTTATAACATATATGCTTAAAATCTTGGCATCAGGCAAGTCTGAGTTGAAATTAGCCCTTTGCTGTGTGACGCTGAGCAAGTTGCACCCTGCTCTGATACTTATGATGCCTACATTATTGGACTAGGGTGAGAATGAGCGTATGCACCCCACTCCAGTACTCTTGCCTGGAAAATCCCTTGGACAGAGCCTGGTAGGCTACAGTCCATGGGGTCGCTAAGAGTCGGACACAACTGAGTGACTTCACTTTCACTTTTCACTTTCATGCATTGGAGAAGGAAATGGCAACCCACTCCAGTGTTATTGCCTGGAGAATCCCAGGGACGGGGGAGCCTGGTGGGCTGCCGTCTATGGGGTCGCACAGGGTTGGACACGACTGAAGTGACTTAGCAGCAGCAGCAGGGCCCTCCATATGTAAGAGCCACTCTTATAATAATTAAGGTACACAGTGTTGTGGGAGTAAAAAGGCAGAATCATTATAAAAGGTAATTTATAACTTATCTTTGATATCCATCTATAGAGATACGCACGGAACATCCACCAGCAGATTCAGAGCAATTATAGGATGATATTACTTCAAAAGAGATCAAGGGCAACGAGGGCAGCATTTGAGTTGGGCCTTGAGGCATGAGCAGAATTCCAATAGCTGGGGTGAGGGGAGTGCACTCCTAGCCAGGAAAATGCAGTGCAAAGGGCATGAGATAGGAATGTCCCTGCTGTGACCTAGAACCTCAAACGATTTAGTGTGGTTGGAACACAGGGCTCACAGATGGCTGCAGGAGAAGAGGAATTCGACAAAATGGGGGATAAGGGACTTCTGGAAAACCTAGTTCCAATGTTCTTTGCACTGACTTTAAACCTCCCTTTCTATAATTTCTGTATTGGTCCTGATGCTGCCTTCTGGGGTACTTAGAGTGAGCCTTTCCTCTTCCTCCAGACATTCCTTCAAACACTGGATCTCCTGGAACCTCTTACCCATGTCACAGACATCCCTGGTTCTTTCATGCAACCCTCAGGAACCTGGTTTCAAGAACTTGTGCTCTTGTGCTTTCCAGATCAATTTTTTTTTTTTTTCTGTTCTGTCCCCCTCTACCTCTGTTAAATGAATGGTTTCTGGATTAAAATTTCTTCATTATGAAAAATCTCCAGCATATACAAAGCTAGAGAGGATAGCTTTTGCCCATCAATAAGTCTCAGAAACGATGAACGTTTTGCCAGTCAGGTTTCCTAGTAGTTTAGAGCAAATCTCAAACATTATGTCTTTTAGTTCAAAAGATTTTAGTATGCCTCACTAACAAAAAGGGACAGTAAAAAACCTGACCATATTACTTTGACAATTAACAGTTTTGATATCCTCTATTACTCATGTTCAGAGTTCCTTGATTATATTTGAGATTTTCTCATTTAAAAAAATAGGGATCCAAAAAAATGTTTCCTATAGTAATTTGGGGCTTCCCAGATGACTTAGATGGTAAAGAATCCGCCTGCAGTGTAGGAGACCTGGGTTCCATCCCTGGGTCAGAAAGATCCCCTGGAGAAGGGAATGACAACCCATTCCAGTATTCTTGCCTGGAGAATCCCATGCACAGAGAGTCGCACACGACTGAGCAACTAAACCAGCACCACCTCTACCGTCCCATGTTCTGAATATGACTAACTGCTACTTCCTGGTATTTAATTTATTCTTCTGTCTTCTAGAACATGATTGGAGTCAAGTTCAATATTTTTTTAAAGCAGAAGAACAATTCACAGGTGGCTTTGTGTGCTTTATATCAGGAGTCCCACAGTGGACGGTTGTTCCACTCTTAGTGAGGTGGAAGCTGATGGAGGCTTAGATGGTATCAGCCTGATCTTTCTACAGGTCATCTCTTCTGAACAGAGTCCAGTTTGTCTACTCTTCAGTTTTAAAAAGAAGCATGGAGAAAGGACCGCATCACTCCTGCTGTTGTTGGATTATAGAGAAGTATCCCCTCCCTCATTCTGCACTTTGTACTTCATGCAGCCAAAGGCTCCCTTAACTCATTCCAGTGCTGCAACACACTGCTAACTTCCACTAAGCTCACTTTGAATAAATCTGCTAAGTCTTTTTCTCACGGGCTATTGTTAAGCCACCTCTCTTTCTTCATACACTTTCCTGTTTGGTTTTTTGGTCTCTATATTTATACAGATAAAACTTATAAATCTCATACATATGTAATCTTTATATTTTATATTATTCAAAGTGAAGTTTTCTTTTGTCTCAGCCAACTCTTCAAGGTTCATTTCCATTGTGATTTTGTCATTATAGGAGGGCTGCTGGGAGAAGGGATAGCTGAGAGCCTTGATTTTAGCTCTCTCACTTTATAGATGAAGAAATGAAGTACAGAGAAATTCCCTTTCTTGAATTAAGTTGCTCACGATCATGCACCGTGGAGTAGGTTGTTCCACTGGTGACCCCACCTTCTCTTCTCAGATTCCAGGCCTGCCTGCCTGCTCTGTGTTATTTATTTATTTCTGTGAATAGATCTCCATTGCTTTTTGTCCCAGATCTCTCTGTTCACCTCCCCTTGTGCCTGAGTCTGCCCTCCCCACCCCCAGAGGCTGCTTTCCAGCCCTCCATCCTCGTCTTGTGATTCTCAGCCGTGGCTTCTTGGGTGACCCCCTGTCCCAACAGGGGACCCCTCCAGCACCAGAAGAGGCAGGAAAAACATTTTCTTTGATAGCAAGAGGTCAAACTGTAAAGCACAAAAGAAGTGAGAAAGAACATCCATTGTCCTGTTATTTGTTAACATTTAATTTATAAAATTATATACTTAGGGCACAAAAATTCAAACAACACCAGGCAGCAGGAAAACAAACATTCCTCTCTCCATCACATTAGTCCACTCTTTAGAAATAATTGCTGTCAGGGTTTTTTTTTTTTTTTTTTGTATTTGTCTAGGAACATTCTAGACATATAGAGATGTGTGTGTGCATACCCATGTAACAAATATTAAGTGTCTACTATGTCCCAGGCCTGATTTTGTTCACCGTTTTGGGAATATCAGATCAGATCAGATCAGATCAGTCGTTCAGTCATGTCCAACTCTTTGCGACCCCATGAATCACAGCATGCCAGGCCTCCCTGTCCATCACCAACACCGGAGTTCACTCAGACTCACGTCCATCGAGTCAGTGATGCCATCCAGCCATCTCATCCTCTGTCGTCCACTTCTCCTCTTGCCCCCAATCCCTCCCAGCATCAGAGTCTTTTCCAATGAGTCAACTCTTCACATGAGATGGCCAAAGTACTGGAGTTTCAGCTTTAGCATCATTCCTTCCAAAGAAATCCCAGGGCTGATCTCCTTCAGAATGGACTGGTTGGATCTCCTTGCAGTCCAAGGGACTCTCAAGAGTCTTCTCCAACACCACAGTTCAAAAGCATCAATTCTTCGGCGCTCAGCCTTCTTCACAGTCCAACTCTCACATCCATACATGACCACAGGAAAAACCATAGCCTTGACTAGATGGACCTTTGTTGGCAAAGTAATGTCTCTGCTTTTGAATATGCTATCTAGGTTGGTCATAACTTTCCTTCCAAGGAGTAAGCATCTTTCAATTTCATGGCTGCAGTCACCATCTGTAGTGATTTTGGAGCCCAGAAAAATAAAGTCTGACACTGTTTCCACTGTTTCCCCATCTATTTCCCATGAAGTGATGGAACGGGATGCCATGATCTTCGTTTTCTGAATGTTGAGCTTTAAGCCAACTTTTTCACTCTCCACTTTCACTTTCATCAAGAGGCTTTTTAGTTCCTCTTCACTTTCTGCCATAAGAGTGGTGTCATCTGCATATCTGAGGTTATTGATATTTCTCCCGGCAATCTTGATTCCAGCTTGTGTTTCTTCCAGTCCAGAGTTTCTCATGATGTACTCTGCATATAAGTTAAATAAACGGGGTGACAGTATACAGCCTTGACAAACTCCTTTTCCTATTTGGAACCAGTCTGTTGTTCCATGTCCAGTTCTAACTGTTGCTTCTTGACCTGCATACAAATTTCTCAAGAGGCAAATCACATGACATCCCTGACCTCATGCAACTTTCATTCTACTGTTGGGAGAGAGACAGTAAATAAGTAAATGCATAATATGTCAGGTATTGATACAAAGTATAAAAATTAAGAAATGGAGTAAGGGGTGGGGGATGACAAGGAGTGTATGTGTGTGCTGTCTTAGATACGATGGCCTGAGGATGGCTGTCTGAGTACTATTTGAGTGGAGACCTGGTGGGAGTGAGGGAGTCAGTCAGAAAAATAGCTAGAAAAGGATTTTTCAGGCAGTGAGCAGAGGTGCAAAAGCCCTGGGGCAGGGGTGTATTCAGCATGGTGGAGCAGCAACTGGTATGGGACTGGCAAGACTGGAGCAGGGAGCAATGCGGAAAATGATGGGTGCCACAGAAAACCTCCCTGTGGCCACGAGAAGGACTTTGACTTGATTCCACGTGAGGCAGAGAAGAGCTTGAGGGCCTGAGTCATGATCTGACTCACATTCTCCAGCATCTCGCTGGCTGTGGAGTGAAGAATAGAGCACAGGTGGGGCGAGGTCACCACAGGGAGACACTGGGGAGATGACCAAGGTGACCCAGGCTGGCATAGAGGAGGAACAGTTGAATGCTGGGTTTGCTACTTCATGAGAAAACAGAGTTATTAGACAAATACACCTGAAAGTAACACAGCATTGCAAGTCAACCATATGCTCCAATAAAAACTAAATATATATACAGATTTTAAAAATATTTATTTGGTGGTGTCAGATCTTAGTTTCAGCATGTGGAATCTAGTTCCCTGACCAGGGATCAAACTCAGGCCCCCTGCATTGGGAATGTGATGTCTTAGCCATTGAATTACCAGAGAAGTCCCCTAGACACATATTTTTAATATATATATATATATTATATAATATATATATATGGAATTTCTTAACTGTCCAGTGGTTAGGACTCTGAACTTACACTGCCAGTTTCAGTTCTGGTCAGGTAACTAAGATTCTGCAAGCCATGTGGCTACATATATATATGTATATATATATATATATATGTAAATACATCTATTTATAAAGAAAAGATAGTCATCAAAAGCGCTATATGTATTTGTAAGGATCTGAGTGTGAACAACGAGAAGAAAGGCATTGCCCTGTGCTGAGAGGAAGAAGGCTGAGGAAGAGACAGGTTTGGGCTAGAGCATGAATAGAATTTGTTTTTAGACATGTTGGGTTTGAGATGATCGTTAGACAGTCAAGTAGAGGTGTCAGGAGAAATTAAGGAAGAAGTTGAGATGAGATATTCATTTGGGTGTTATGTTGTTGTTCAGTTGCTGAGTCTTGTCTGACTCTTTGTGACCCCATTGAGTGCAGCACACGAGACGTCCCTGTCCTTCACCATCTCCTGGAGTTTGCTCAAATGCACATCTATTGAGTTGGTGATGCCATCCAACCATCTCATAGTCTGTCATCCCCTTCTCCTCTTGCCTTCAATCGTTCCCAGCACCAAGGTCTTTTCCAATGAGTCGACTCTTCACATCAGGTGGCCAACGTATTAGAGCTTCATCTTCAGCATTAGTTCTTCCAATGAATATTCAGGGTTGATTTCCTTTAGGATTGAATGGTTTGATCTCCTTGCTGTCCAAGGGACTCTCAAGAGTCTTCTCCAACACTACAGTTTGAAAGCATCAATTCTTTGATGCTCAGCCTTCTTTATGGTCCAACTCTCACAGCTGTACATAACTACTGGAAAAACCATAGCTTTGACTGTATGGATCTTTGTTGGCAAAGTGATGTCTCTGCTTTTTGACATGCTGTCTAGGTTTGCTTTCTTCCAGAAGCAAGCATCTTGGGTGTTATGGTGGATGGTAAATGTGGCCACACACTTCACAGCTCTTCCCACACCTTGAGTCTAGGCTGACTTTGACTTGCTTTGACCAATGGATGTAGCAGAAGTGACAAGTGAATTCTCAGGCCAAGCCTCAAGAGCCCTTGCACACTCTGCTTTTGTGCTTTTGGAATCCTGTGGCTATTCCACTAGGAAGCCTCCTGTGACCCAGTAACCCTGTGACCTCAGCTATGCATGCATGCATGATAAGTCGCTTCAGTCGTGTCCAACTCTTTGTTAACTTATGGACTATGGGCTACCAGGCTCCTCTGTCCATGGGGATTCTCCAGGCAAGAATACTGGAGTGGGTGGCCGTGCCCTATGCCAACAGCCTGCCAAACCCAGGCCAGTCTGTGAGTGAGGCTACTTGAGATCCCTCAGCAGCCACCAACTGACCAGCTGACCACAGACACCTGATGAAGCCCAGCCAAGATCAGCCAAGTTAGCCCCGGACACACCAAGGGCCTGGTCAATCCTGGGTTGTGAGCCAAAGACGTCATTACTTCAAGCATTGATGTTTTGGTGAGATTTGTTATGGAGCAACTAATGTGTGCAGAAAGCATCACATTTTGATGGTGTTTATTTATCAGGCTATTTTGATATTTTTCTCACTCAAATGAGACCATAATATTGCACTGAAACGTGTCTTTTCCATTTAATGATGTGTCTAATGACAATTTCCCATGAGGTATATTTCAGTCTCTCATTATTTTTAACAGTTGGGTGAATATGCTATAATTAATTGGCTCAACCAGTGTCTTATTTTCGTGGTTTCCAGAGGTATCTGTCACAAAGCCTTGGTGAACATTCTTGTAGACCATATTTATTTGTTGTTGTTCAGTTGCTAAGTCATGTCAGACTCTTAAGACTCCATGGACTGCAGCGCACCAGGCTCCCCTGTCCTTCTCTATCTCCTGGAGTTTGCTTAAATCCACATCCGTTGAATCAGTGATGCTATCTAACCATCTCATCCTCTGCTGCCTGCTTCTCCGTTTGCCTTTGATCTTTCCCAGCCTCAAAGTCTTTTCAACCGAGTTGGCTCTTTGCACCAGGTGACCAAAGCACTAGAGCCTCAGTATTTTTATCTATGTGAATTTATCAGATGAATTCTTACAAAAAATTTACTGAGTCAAAGATATGTACATTTAGGATGTTAGTAGTTGTCAAGTTACCATCCAAAATAATTTACCAATTCATACTTCATTATATATAAGGGTGACTTTCATCAAGCCTTCACCAACACTTTGAAATATTTGCCAGCCTGAAAGGTAAAAAAAATGTATTTTATTACTGTTTTACTTACATTTTAAAATGATGGATGAGGTTGAGACTACATTCATATGTTTAGTATCTATTTGTATGTTTTTTTCTGTGAATCTTTTATTTCTGCTCTTTGCCCATTCTCTGTGGCTTGTTCAGGCTTTTGAAAAATTGAACCAAAAAAGGTCAATGAACATTAAAGTAGTGTTACTGTATTTCTGGGCTTCCCAGGTAGCGCTAGTGGTAAATAACCCACCTGCCAATGCAGGAGACTTCAGAGACAGGGGTTCGATCCCTGGGTTGGGAAGATCCCCTGAAGGAGGGCATGGCAACTCACTCCAGTATTCTTGCCTGGAACATCCCATGGACAGAAGAGCCTGGCGGGTCACAAAGAGTTGGATAAGATTGAAGTTAGCATGCACTGTATTTCTAAACACTTTCTATATGTGGACTTTTAAGTTTGAGTTCTAGAGGAGTTTTTTTCTTTGTTTAAAGTTTTTCTTTTTTCTTTTTTTTGATGTGGACTAATTTTAAAGCCTTTGTTGAATTAGTTACAATACTGATTCTGTTTTATGTTTTGGCTTTTTTGGCCAGGAAGCATGTGGGATCTTAGCTCCCCAGTCAGGGATCAAGTCTGCACCCCTTGCATTGGAAGGCAAAGTCCTAACCCGTGGACCACCAGGGAAGTCCTTAGAGGAATTCGAAAGGCAATAAATAATCATTTCCTAACTTCACAGTGTTTTACAAGTACAAAAAACTTCCTATATGATCTAATATAATCTCACAGCTAACTTCTGAGGCAGGTCCTGATATACTCAGAGAGATTAAGCAACTTCAGGTCAGGAAAAACTGTGAAAGACTTTGAAATGGGCATTAGGTTGCTTTGTCTAGCACACTCGTAGAATTTCAGGCCATTCCATCCTTTGTGAGCTATTTTTCCACTCATTAAATTGATAAAAAGTTAGTACTAATGCAAATGATTCTTGTCCATAGAAATGAAAATGAATTGTGTCCCGTTGAGATGCTATTGATTACTTCCATATGACCATTGAACCTTTTGGTCTCTATTTGTAATGCATTTCATCATTCCTGATTGCCTCTGCTCCATGTCTGTTCTTTGAGTTCTCCTTTGAACTGTTCTGATGTGTTACTTGTTCCCCATTAATTACTGAGTTAGATAAAGTGAGTTAGCACTTGTTCATTTTATATTTATATGATCTTACTGAAACAGGCTGTCTAGTCAAGGCTATGGTTTTTCCAGTAGTCATGTATGGATGTGAGAGTTGGACTATAAAGAAAGCTGAGCGCTGAAGAATTGATGCTTTTGAACTGTGGTGTTGGAGAGGACTCTTGAGAGTCCCTTCGACAGCAAGGAGATTCAACCAGTCCATCCTAAAGGAAATCAGTCCTGAATGTTCATTGTACAGGCTGATGTTGAAGCTGAAACTCCAATATTTTGGCCACCTAATGCGAAGAACTGACTCATTTGAAAAGACCCTGATGTGGGGAAAGATTGAAGGCAGGAAGAGAAGGGGATGACAGAGGATGAGATGGTTGGATGGCATCACCAACTAAATGGATATGAGTTTGAGTAAACTTCGGGGGTTGGTGATGGACAGGGAGGCCTGGCGTGCTGCAGTCCATGGGTTCACAAAGAGTCAGACACGACTGAGTGAACTGAACTGAACTGAAATAGGAGGGAAGAGGGGCAGGGCAGAACCTTTAAACGAATGACATAGCTCTTGAAGATACGAGACAGAATTGGTTAGAACTAACAAGGTCCAAGGTAGTTGAAGATTCGACTTCCAGTAGAACTTGAGACTCATTATATGCTCATTGTGGTGGCTCAGACAGTAAAGAATCTGCCTGCAATGAGGGAGACCAATGTTCGATCTCTGGGTTGGGAGGATTCCCTGGAGAAGGGAATGGCAACCCACCCCAGTATTCTTGGCTAGAGAATTCCATGGACAGAGGAGCCTGGTGGGCTACAGTCCATGGTGTCACAAAGAGTCGGACATAACTGAGCGACTAACACACACACACACACACACACACACAATACATTAACACAGGTTGAATGACACACCTAGCAGAGCCATGACAGTTCCAAGGCCTACCATAAAAGGTCAAAAAGTGGGCAGTGGCCCAATTCCTGGAAATCCCTTTCCCTGCTTGAAAATGTGGGAGACCCGCATTTGATCCCTGGGTCGGGAAGATCCTCTGGAAAAGGGAATGTCAACCCACTCCACGATTCTTGCCTGGAGAATTCCATGGACAGAGGAACCGGGTGGGACTACAGTTCATGGGATTGTAAAAAGTCGGACATGACTGAGCTACTAACACTTTCACTTTTCTCCAAAATAGTTGGAATAATCCTCCCACTCACTAGCCTATGAAATGACCCAGCCCATTAAGCTGTGTGTGCTCAGTCGCTTCAGTCACGTCAGAGTCTTTGTGACCCTAGTACTCTAGTAGGTTGCTGTCAGGTGAGTATAATCTCCTTGGTTCTATTTCATCTAAACACAAATTTGAAGCGATGGATATTAAAGCCCTCGGTGTGTCACAGACCGTGTTATAGCTCTCAGTTCTTGAACAGACTGTGTTATAGCTCTCAGATCAGTGTTACAGATCCATGTTACAGCTCAGTTTTATTTAGAAAATAGCAGGAAAATACATCCTTGAGGTGTGAGGGCATGCCGACCCAAAGACGCGAAGAGAAGAAAGAGCCCTGGCCCTTTGGCTCCTCTTTTTATGTTTTTTCCTCCCCCGTGGGCCTTCCCTATGTAAATTGGGCTAGCCAGGAGTGCTGTTTGTTCTACCTGATGTCCTCACTCTGGTCCTTGGACCTTCCTTTGACCTTCCTTTGTTTTATTTTCTCAGGCTTTTCCCTTCCTTGTCTTTTAGCCACTGCCATTTTGGACTCCTGTATTCCTATTCTAACTACCTAACAGTTGCCAAGCCACTCTCCAGGGGATCTTCCTGACCCAGGAAACTAACCAGCATCTCTTACGTCTCAGGCAGTTTACCACTACCACCACCTGGGAAGCCCTCCTCCCCCCCTTCCACCATTAAGACTAACCACCCCATATTTTGGGGTCTCTTGCCTTCTTAGGTGACCCACATTCTGTCTGTAGAGTGTGTTTCTCCCAGGGCCAGTCTCACCTTTTGAGATGGACTGCATTCTGTCTGCAGAGTGTGTGTCTCTCTAAATAAATCCACTTCTTACCTATCACTTTGCCTCTCACTGCATTCTTTCTGTGCTGAGACATAAAGAACTTGAGATTCAATAAGTCCTGAGACCAGGTATGTGCTTTCAATTAAAAGAGAATGAGTTCAAGTCTCAATCTGAAATATGAGGTTTCAGTACCTTTAAAAAAATGACCCTTTCATTTCTCTCATGCCTCTAGTCCACACAGCTAGAAAAGGATCCTATTGGGTCTGACTCAGATATGTGTAACAGGAAACCTTTATTGTTATTGTTGTTAGCTGAAACCTCTTTGAAAAGCTGATGAAAACAATGAATGTTTTGCCTGGGAAAAATAAACACACACACACAATCTTGCTTACTCTTTTCAGAGTTCCTTGACTTCCTGCAAACTGGTTTAAGAACTCCTGGGATAGTCTGGGATGAATATAGCTGGTCAAGATCAGAAGTTGAAGGAGATAGAAGGGAGAGTTGGTACAATGACTTTTTTCTTAATACCTGTGCTTACCATCTACCACAATGTATTATCTTATTTGGACTTCCCTCATGACTCAGTGGTAAAGAATACCCTGACACTGCAGGAGACACAAGAGACAGGAGTTTGATCCCTGTGTTGGGAAGATCCCCTGGAGTAGGAAATGGCAACCGACTCTAGGATTCTTGCCTGGAGAATCCTATGGACAGAGGAGCCTAGCAGGCTGCAGTCTGTGGGGTTGCAAAGAGTTGGATACAGCTGAGCATGCACACTCTCCTCTTTCACTTTCATCGACAGGCTCTTTAGTTCTTCTTCACTTTCTGCCATAAGGGTGGTGTCATCTGCATATCTGAGGTTACTGATAGTTCTCCCAGCAATCTTGATTCCAGCTTGTACTTCTTCCAGGCCAGCGTTTCTCATGATGTACTCTGCATATAAGTTAAATAAGCAGGGTGACATGGGAAATAGATGGGCAAACAGTGGAAACAGTGTCAGACTTTATTTTTTGGGGCTCCAAAATCACTGCAGATGGTGATCGCAGCCATGAAATTAAAAGACGCTTACTCCTTGGAAGGAAAGTTATGATCAACCTAGACAGCATATTAAAAAGCAGAGACATTACTTTGCCAACAAAGGTCCATCTAGTCAAGGCTGTGGCTTTTCCTGTGGTCATGTATGGATGTGAGACTTGGACTGTGAAGAAAGCTGAGTGCCAAAGAATTGATGCTTTTGCACTGTGGTGTTGGAGAAGACTCTTGAGAGTCCCTTGGACTGCAAGGAGATCCAACCAGTCCATTCTAAAGGAAACCAGTCCTGGGTGTTCATTGGAAGGCCTGATGCTAAGGCTGAAACTCCAGTACTTTGGCCACCTCATGAGAAGAGTTGACTCATTGGAAAAGACCCTGATGTTGGGAAAGATTGAGGGCAGGAGGAGAAGGGGACGACAGAGAATGAGATGGTTGGATGGTATCACTGACTCAATGGACATGAGTTTGAGTAGACTCCGGGAGTTGGTGATGGAGAGGGAGGCCTGGTGTGCTGCAGTTCATGGGGTCGCAAAGAGTCGGACACGACTGAGTGACTGAACTGAGTATGCACATGCACATGCTTATTAACTCATGTAATAGAGAAACCGTCAGAGACAAGAAACTTGCTCTCCAAGGAACACATAGGGAATGTGTTTCTCTCTTTCTCTCTCTTTTTTTTTTCATTTGGTTGCACCAGGTCTTAGCTGCGGCACGCAGGATCTTTGATCTTCGTTGGCAGCATGAGGGATCTTTAGTTGTGGTGTGTGAAATCTAGTTCCTGACTAGGGATTGAACCCAGTCCCCATGAATTGGGAGCTTGGAGTCTTAGCCACTAGACCACCAGGGAAGTCCTGGTGATGTGTCTCTTGCCCAAATTTTCACAGCTGGTAAGAGTGCTAAAGTGATTCATTTGCCCCACAGATATAAGGTAAAGAGAAGAAAATAGTTCTTGGGGGAAAAGGAACACCTAGAGTGGAAGAGGTGGCCCCCTAAAACCAACATTCACATCTGTACTGAAGCTGAGGCATTCTGGTCACCTGAACCCCTTATGCTTGGAGGGAGGATATGTGCCTAGGAAAGGGGATGGAGCCTGGGATGGTTAATTTTGTGTGTCAACATGATTGGCCCGCAGGGTAACTAGATATTCAGCTTCACATTATTCTGGGTATGTCTGTGAAGGTGTTCCTGGATGAGATGAACACTGTGATCAGTAGACTGAGTAAAGCAGATGGCCCTCCCCCTCCAATCCATTGAGGGCTGAATAGAACAAAACTGTGGGGGAAGGAAGAATTTGCTCTCTCTGCCTGATTGTCTTTGAGCTGGGACATGGAGCTTCTGCCTTCAGTCTCACACTGAAGCTGATACCCTCTGCTCTCCTGGGTCTCCATTTTCAATTGGCCAACTGCTGCTCATGGGACTTTTCAGCTTCCATAACTGTGAAAGCTAATTCCTTATATTAAAAAAAATCAATTTCTCTTTCTCCTTCTCTCCCTCTTTCTTAGGCTTTTCAGCATAGAGTGAGGCTGGCTTTCTAACTGGACCCCTTGCAAGGTCCTGGGAAGATGAACTGTGACAAGAGCTTACTATCTTTCCCTTCCTCCAAACTAGAAATGACAACATCCCTCCATAGCTCAGCAGAATAACCAAAGACACTAAATTCTGTTTAAAGTTTTAAAGAAATGTTTCTGTATTTCTCTTCCTCTTTAGAACATTCATATCAATGCCGAACAGAATGTGTTAGTCGTGGGCCTCTTGCAAGGTCATTGAGCGAATGTTCTGCCTGCAGGGGAAGGTCAGCATTACCCTTTTGGTCATCCTGCACTGAGCTCTTATGGGTAGAGCCTCAGTTGTTCATGCCAACATCCAGTTCCATTTATGAAGCACTCAGTAGGTACTTAATAAGTGTCTTATGAGTGAATGAACAAACAACCTGTCCTTGGCCTTCTCTGTGCTTCTGTTCTCATCATGGTTCATCTCACCAAGGTAAGGGCCAGAAGGGTGCTCAGGAGTCATCTTGTGCAACTGCCTGTGTTGCAGATGAAGTCCAGAGGGGCGAGCGACTGACTGGAGGTCACACAACCACATAAAGGAAGCACAGGGGCAAGAGTGCAACCTCTTCCTTCCAGGGCTCATCCTGAGACCTCACATAGCGTCTGTTGTCTGAAGCAGGAGGGCCACATTGGCCAGGAGAGAGGAGAGCTTCCTTTACCGGTCACCTTGCTGCTGAATCTGAAGCAACCTGCTGAAGGACATGCTCAGGGTGGCTTCCTGAACTGTGGGTCATCTCTGAATCATGAGATTGACTCCCCCAGAGACCTGGTCACTTTCCCACCACCTGTTTTCACCTGGAGAGGAGAGAGGCTCCACTCAGGAGAGGATGTCCAGTCTGTGTTATGGAGGTGGTACAGATGCTGCCTCCTCTGGGGTGCGGAGGTGGGAACAAAGCAGAATGTAGGGATGCAGGTCTGCTGGATGATGAGAGGGCCCGGCAGAGGCTGTGTCTCCCATGGGTGGCATGGGAGGAGGGCAATCTGGGTGGGGAGCCAGGCTTGAGCTCGTGGACAGCACCTGGTGAGAGGAAGCAGCCTGGGCTGTGCAGGGGGTGGCAGCATGGGGCCCTGTCAGAAGGAAAGGCCAGGAGAGAGGTCAGCTTTAAGTTTTACTCCACACTGTCCCTCGACTTTCCAGCCTTTCCCAGTGACTCTCTGGCAGCTTGGGGTGGATAGGGAGACCAACCTGGGAAGAAGTGCTTGCCCAGGGGGGCCAGGAAATCTGGTCCTCATTCCAGCATTTACAGCAACTGTTTGTCTCGGAAAAGTCACTTTGCTTCTCAGAGTCCAGTTTCTGCATCAGCAAAAATGGATAAATTAAAAATCCTGCCTCATAGAGTCATTGTGGGTTTGTACAAATCGTTAACCACAGGGCTGTCTATTTTGTGCACTGCTGTCTCACCTCTGTTCAGTTCAGTCGCTCAGTCATGTCCGACTCTTTGTGACCCCATGGACTGCACCAACTCCCAGAGTTTACTCAAACTCATGTCCATTGAGTTTGTGATGCCATCCAACCATCTCATCCTCTGTAGTCCCCTTCTCCTTCCACCTTCAATCTTTCCCCACATCAGGGTATTTTCAAATGAGTCAGTTCCTCGCATCAGGTGGCCAAAATATTGGGGTTTCAGCTTCAACATCAGTCCTTACAGTGAATGTTCAGGACTGGATCTGAATCCAGGACTAGCATCTGGTACACACTCCAAATTTGTTGACTCGATGAATGTTTAATTTTTAGCGACCACTTCCTGTGTGGCAGACATTCTTCAAGACTTGGTCATTTCATCCTCATCAAATCTATGACTGTCCTCTGAGGGGCACAATGACTCTTCCAGGTCACATACTGCTTAGGGCAGAGCTGCGATTCGAATCTCGGTCTTGGCAGCCTGACTCCGGAGCCAATGGGCTCCATTCCCACACAACGCCCTTTACTCTGTGACCCTGCTCCATAAACTAGGACGTTTTACACAAGTAATACAAGTCACTCCCTGGAAGAGGGAGAGGACTGTGATGGTCATTCAGTGGATGAGGACACGGGGACAGAGGCAGAGACTTCTAGCAGGTTTCCCAGGCATCCATGCCCTCTCTTTTTCTAAAAAAATTTCCAGTGTTTACAGGGGAGTTTGAGTAAGCTCCAGGAGTTCGTGATGGACAGGGAAGCCTGGCGTATTGCAGTCCATGGGGTCGCAAAGAGCTGGACTCTACTGTTTGACTGAACTGAACTGAACTAAACTGAACAGTGAACAGAGCCCCCGAGGTGTTCCAATCTGGATAAGATGGTCCCAGACAGTGACCCCGCCCCCAGCCACTCACGGCCACGTCCGGGTTTGTGGATGGGGCCAAGCCGGCCTCACTCGGCAGTTGCAAAGCCCCAAGGCTGTTTGTCTTCTCCTGCTTCCGCCACTTGGCTCGCTGATTCTGGAACCAGATCTGAGATGAAGGTGAGAGAGGATGGAGATAAGCAAAGGGGCTTTTCTCCATCCAGTTCCTCTCCTTAAAATACATGATGACTGCACCTTCCAAGGGACCATCCCTTTACAGTTTGTAAAGGTCAACGGCAGCCACGATTTCTTTGGATCTGATCTGCCTTGGGAGAGAGGATCCGAGGTCACAACCTTCCATGCCTACAGGGGCTGGGGGGCTCATAGGAGGGGGTGTGAACCAGCAGGGTGCCTTACAACTGGGAGTGGTGGGGTCCGCGGGGTGAACAGAGGCTGAAGGGGGCAGCGTCTCAGCCTCAGCCAATAGCCACCATGTGGAAATTTGAGGCCAGCGCTGCAGCTTCATCCAACTTCTAAGGCAGAAATCTTGATTTTTTTGTGAAAGCTCTGAGATTTAAAAACCATGCAGATCAGTGAAAACCCATCCATGGGCTCTTGCCTGCTGGTGGGCCACCTGTTTGCAACCCCAGTGGGCCCTCTGGTATCCACTGTTGAGGGTTGCCTGTATTCATGGGCACCCTGACTGTGACACATGGCCATTTGTACTTGATCATTCTGCTGAGACAGCTGCTGAATTCTGGGCTTTACACTAGATGTAGATGCTACCCACCTAGTTGGTGACTGATTTCAAATGGGAAGTAAAAGGGGAGAAGTCCACACAGGGGTGGGCCTTGACCAGACGATAAGTAGGCTTGGGTGAAATGAAGGGTGGAATATTGATGTGGACCCTGGTGAAGATTTTGAATTTAATAAGTCCATTGTATATTTCAAGAAAGTATTGAAATATAATTGATTTACAATGTTGTGTTAGTTTCAGACATACAGCAAAGTGATTCAGTTTTATGTATACTTACAAATATATGTATTCCTTTTTAACATTCTCTTCTGTTATAGGTTATTACAAGATATTGAAAGGTGGAGAGGAGAAGAGATAAAGTAGGAGATTGGGATTAACATATACACACTACTGTATATAAAATAGATAGCAAAGACCTACTGTATATCACAGGGAACTCTGCTCAGTACTCTGTGATAACCTTATATGGGATAAGAATCTGAAAAAGAATAGGTCCATGTTGATGTATGGCAAAACCAATACAATATTGTAAAGTGAAAAAAAATAATAATAAAAAAAATAAAAAAAGACTAGATCTATGTAATGTGTAACTAAATCACTTTGTTGTATACCTGAAACTAACACAACATTATAAATCAAATATACCCTAATATAAAATAAAAATTGTATTTTTGTTTTTCAAAGATTTTTTTATTCATTAAAAATTAAGTTATAAAAAAAGATGTTGAGTATAGTTCCCCCATCATATTTGTTAAAAAAAATGCAGAGTGATTTAGAAAACTGTTTTAGAGAGAGTGAAAATATGTAACAATTGGTTTTGGATTTGCTAGAGCAATACTTGCAGAACTGGGGATGTGCAAAGAGAGTTGGACATACCACTGGTGAGGGACTACTGTACATCTAACCACAGAGGAAGCCTAGACACTCAGGTGGGGGGAAGAAATGACAGATTACAGATTAGGTCTCTGACCATGGAGGGTCTTTGCCACTTCTCTGTGCTGCTGCCAAAGTGATACCTATGAGTTCCAAGTCAGAGATTGGCAGAGTTAACCTCAGGTTAACTCTGGCTTCCCACCTGTTTTTGTACAGCCCTTGTGCTACATATGGTTTACACATTTTTAAGTGGTTGGGAAAAAGAATCTAAATTTGGTGACATGCAAATGACACAAAATTCAAATTTTAGTGCTCATCAGTAACATTTATTGGAACATGCTCATTTGTTTGTATGTTGTAAACTATAGCTATTTTTGTGCTACAAGGGCAGAACTGAATAGTTATGACAGTGACCATATGGCCTCACAAAGCCTAACATAATCAGCACCTTGTCCCTTACAGAAGAAGTCTGTTGAGCCCTAGTCTAGATTGTCAAGACCTATTTTGAGGCTGCGTGGTGAATAATGCTTTGGAACTACAGGAAAGTGGAGAAGAAGGGAGTGCAGCAGATGCCAGTGGCCATCATAAAACCCCCTCCACATCTATTCTCCAGGGAGAGAAAGCGTCTATCTTATAACTATGGTGACCTCATTTCCTGGAAAATGATATTTGCACAAAATAACTGTATTCATGGGATAAAGCCAATGGAAAATTTCAGATGGGGCAGTCCCAGAGGGTGCAGGATACCTGGGGTCTCACCCATGCCTCCAAGGGCATTGAGGAGGGGGGTTGAGGGTGGGGATGGTTGTACCTGCACACGTGCTTCCGGGAGGTTGATCCTGGCTGCCAGCTGGTTGCGGACGTGGATGTCAGGATAGTGAGTGAAGTGGAAGACCTTCTCCAGCTCCTGCAGCTGCTCTGTGGTGAAGGTGGTTCGGAGCCTCCGCTTACCCTTCTTCCCCTCTGGAGGGAGGAGGGTCCAAGCTAGGTTAGTGACCTTCGTCTCAGTGAAGCTTTTGTGCTGCCTTGTTGTACCCATTAAACCAATGTTGCCACTACTTGGCCTCTGGCTTCTTAGGCTTGGACTTTTACAATGTTCTCTCTCCTAGAAACCCTCCCCCTAGGTTGACTCCCTCTATCCATTCTGGACAGTGTGGCCAAAATGACCTTCTAGAAACTTCTTTGATCGTCCTTTCTGCTGCTCAGATGCCTTCAAGCAAATTTCCCTTGTCTGTAACAAGGAATGGCAAATCACAGCCTGGGGGTCACATCTGGCCCACTGTCTGTTTTTAGAAATAAAGTTTTATTGAAACACAGCCTGACACATGGGTTTATGTATTGTCTATGGCTGTTTTTGTGCTATAATGGCAGAGTTGTGTTGCTGAAACAGAGACTGCAAAATCTAAAATAATTACCATCTAGTCCTTTACAGAAAAACCTCAGCAGTCAGCCCCTGACAGCCTGTTTCCAGCCACCTGTCCAGTCTCAGGCCCACTCAGGGATGCTACATCATAGGTGGGACCTAGTGCAAAAGGAGAAAAAAAGCTTTTTCCTTTCTTCCACAGTCTCCATCTCAACAGTCATAGTGATCTTTCACTTGCTACTTAAGGCCCTTCTCCCTCAGGCACAAGAATACTAACACACACACGATGGGGGTGGCAGAGGTCACTGGATTGAGGGGGTATAGGGAAACGGGACTGAGAAGCAGCCCATCTCAGGAAGCAAGGAGGTGGTGAGAGGGGCACTGAGCATGAGTTGAGGCTCCAGGACCCTGGTCCTTGCTTGGGCCATATTTTATTTACTCTCTGGGCCCCAGTATCCCGATTTGTAGAATGGAGGAGTGGAGAGGGGTTGAATGATCAAATCACAAAGGCCAAATCCACCCTGGCACTCTGCAGTTCTCTTTCTCTTCAGGTGGAGGCTTGAAGGACCTGGCCTCAGCCTTGCCTGGGGCCCAGTTGGCTGGGCAAAAGGTAGATGGATGAAGGAGAGATTTCTGCTGAGGATAACACTTCTGGCTGAGTTACTCCTGCATTTCTAAGAATTGACAAGTGCCTTCCATAGTCTGCCCTTTTTTTAAAATCTCTGATTTTATTTAATCTATTTTTTATTGGAGTATAATTGCTTTACAATGTTATGTTAGTTTCTGTTGTACAACAAAGTGAATCAGCTCTGTTGTTGTTCAGTTGCTATGATGTGTCTGACTCATTGCGCCTGCATGGACTGCAGCACATGAGGTTTCTCTGTCCTCCACTATCTCCGGGAGTTTGCTCAGATTCTTGCCCATTAAGTTGGTGATGCTATCTAACCATCCCATTCTCTGCCACCTCCTTCTCCTTTTGCCTTCATTCTTTCCCAGCATCAGGGTCTTTTCCAGTGAGTCAGCTCTTCACATCAAGTGGCCAAATCATTGGAGAAATAGCTATATGTATACATATTTCCCCTTCCCTCTTAAACTTCTACCATCTCACCCCTCTAGGTCATCACAGTGCAGTGAGCTGAGCTCCCTGTGCTATACTGCAGGTTTCTACAAGCTATCTCTTTTATACATGGTAGTGTACTGATGTCTGGGGAAGGAAATAGCAAGCCAGTCCAGTATTCTTGCCTGTAAAGCACTGAGGAGCCTGGGGGGCTACAGTCTATGGGATCACAAGAGTTGGACACAATTTAGAGACTAAACCACCAGTGTACTTATGTCAGTGCTATTCTCCCAATTCAGTTCACTCTCTCCACCCCACTGTGTCCATATGTTCGTTCCCTATATCTGTGTCCCTATTCGTGCCTTGCAAATAGGTTCATCTGTACCACTTTTCTAGATACCATACACACACACACACACACACACACATTAATACATGATATTTGTTTTTCCCTTTCTGACTTACTTCATTCTCTATGACAGACTCTAGGTCCAGCCACTCTACCCATTGAGCCACTTGTCTCACCCCTCCCAACTACCCCTCATTGTTATTAGTCCATTTTTTTTATCCCCTCAAAGTAATTTTATTCATTTTCCTGACTCTTGGAAGCTTCTTGGGGGTTGTGGACAGTGAGATTTCAAACATATTTACCCCTTGGAGGAAGCTGTTGGATTGTGAACCAGCTGATATGATCTGATCTCTTACCTTTTCTATCTCCCTTTCCCTCCTCAAGTCCACTGTACTTTTTAATTAAAAAAAAGAGAGATTTATTCTATATTTAGAGCTGGTGATGCATTTAAGTTGGTAGAGCCAAACCCAACTAGAATTGGTGTAGACAGAAATGGAAGGTATGAATCCATTGCCGAGACTGTACTGAATGTCTTTTGTGCTAGGCACAGAGGGCCTGTCTGCAGGAGTACAAAAACGAACAAGCTGTGCTGACAGTATCTCATTCATTCATTCACAAAGTCAATGTTTTAGACAATTGTAATGATACAGTGCAGTTTTATAGAAAATTCCCCAAAAATTCACAGAATGGAAGATTTCAGGTTGGATGGGCAAACAGAGGTTCAGGATAACATGCATCTGGGATTCTTCTAAGAATATAGAACTTTGGAATAGAGGATACTGAACCAAAAAGGTATGGTGTAGAGCTGGAATACCGGAAAGTAAGCAACATGGAGAACAGAGGATTAGAAACAGACTGTAAATTATAACAAAAATAGGGTCTTCCTTAGTGTTCTAGTGACTAAGACTTTGTGCTCCCAACATAGGGGGCTGGGTTCGGCCCCTGGTCAGGGAACTAGATCCCACATGCTCCAACTAAGAAGTCAGAATGCTAAGTAAATACATATTTTAAAAAGTTATTAAGAAATTAGCAAAAATAAACCATCTCTTGCTTTTTCCCCAGAAGGAAACTTAGGCAAACAAGTGTCCATGACTAAGTATAGACTCCTTAATAAAATAATTATCTCCAGTTTCCATTTGTGTAACTAGGGAAGCAGCTAACAAGACAAATACAGCTTCCCCTTATTTCCTAGAGGATCAGAAGGACATAACCTGGAGATAAGGTTGTAAGAAAAGGATCTGAGCCCTCCTCAGCAAAATAATGTGATTGTTGACTTTGCGGAGACGGGCTGCCTGTCAGTTATGAGCCAGTTAGAAAAATATTTATTCTCATTAACTTTGAACTAAACATCTTCAGGATAAATGTTTATTCTTGAGAGATGATGATCTCTCAATCATGGTGACAGGCTGTATATGTGTGTGTCCAACAGATGTAGTGACTTCTCCTGTAAAGAAAGAGGGTTGTCTAAAATATACATGGTTGGCGAGATGGAGGCTGAGCCCCACGTGGACCAGCCTGAAGCACTCAAGGGCCAAAGCCCTTCTCCCAAGACTGAGCATGGGTTCTTGGGGTGTCAGTAGTCAACACTGGTTATCTCTATACAACCCTTCTTGGGATGTTATTTGAAACTGCTGCTGCTGCTGCTAAGTCACTTCAGTCGTGTCCGACTCTGTGCGACCCCATAGACAGCAGCCCACCAGGCTCCTCCGTCCCTGGGATTCTCCAGGCAAGAACACTGGAGTGGGTTGCCGTTTCCTTCTTCAATGCAGGAAAGTGAAAGGTGAAAGTGAAGTCGCTCAGTCGTGTCCGACTCTGTGCGACCCCATGGGCTGCAGCCCACCAGGCTCCTCTGTCCATGGGACTTTCCAGGCAAGAGTACTGGAGTGGGGTGCCATAGCCTTCTCTGTATTTGAAACGGATGGGGGTGGGGGTCCCAGTGAGTGGGGGTCCTTGAAATATGACTAGTGACACCCAACCAGAAGAGTAGTTTTGGGAGACAGATAGACTTGAACCTGACATCAGGGAAATAAGGATAGGATCAAGGCTGGACCTTATTAGAAATTCAACTCTTTAGATCTGCATTGTTCATATGGTACCCACTATCTGCCTATGGCTATTTAAATCAAATCAAATCAAATAAAAAATATAGTTCTTTAGCCACACTAGTTATAGGTCAACCACATGTGGCTAGTGGCTACCATATTGGAGAGCATAGATAGAAAACATTTCCATCATCAGAGAAAGTTCTATTGGATAGGGCTCCCTTATAGGTTTTCCCGTTGGTTTCTGGAAAAAGTCATATTCTGGGCCTCACTTTAAGTTTCTCCTTGTGTTGCACTTTCCTCTGATTGCCACATATCTCTAGGAAAATGGGTATCCATTGGTCATAGAGCCGAATTTGATGGTGTTGGGAAAACTGGAATTACAGGAAAAGTAAGAGAAAGGGAAGGCTGGCCCACACCCATCTCCTTGCTGGTGCCTGGAGAGAAGGATGACCAGTGGAGAGGATGTTGCCCTGGAGCTCCAGGCAGTAACGCAGAGCAGAGTGACCTGCTTGTGGTCCACAGGGAAGCAGGGATGGGGAAGAGCAGAAGCTGAGTGGTTGGCTCAGGAAGGGTGAAGGCTGACACTTCAGTTTTCCCATCAAATGCTAGAGCTGCTTTAGGAAAGGAGGGAGGGGAGCCAGCAAGCCTGATGCTTGGGTTATAGACCATAGTAGGTGGTAAGAGAGAGGAAGCTGGTGAGGGCAGGAAGAACAGCATAAACAAATTATGGAAAAGAGAAGAAGGCAGAACACAGGACACTGAACGAACATAGTATTTTGGAACCAGAAGGAACCTCATTAAACAGGAAGCTGGAAGAACCAGTTCATGGGTGGAATGCCCATCACACAGGATGATTCTTAATTGTGGAAAAGGGCTGGGAGTTTCCAGCCCTGGGTCAGAGAAGACAATGCGGGTGTGGAACCCCATTCAAGGACACTCAGGGGAGGGTGGGAAGAGGGGAGATGAAGGAGGCAGGGAACTGCCACCTCTCTCAAGTTGCTCCTTTCAGGTTATTAATTGCTTGAGCTGTGATCACACTTCACTGGGTCTTCAAAGAGACTGAGTCAGCAGAACTTAATTAAACCTGAGCCGTTTAGCACATTGATCATAAGAAATACACAATTTACACAGGTGATTAGGCCACCTAATTATAAACTGATGTTTCTTTGTGCTTGGCTCCCTCCCTTGATTGCTCCTTCTCTGTGGTCTGCTAATTGGCCTTGGCCGCTCAGCTAGAGGCCCCAGGGGCTTTGCAGCTGGGCTAAGACTCCTGAAATGAGCCTTGTCCTTGTCATCCTAAAGCAGCGGTTGGAAGAAGATCCAGGCTCCCACACCCATGGAAGTGAGGACTGGGGAGAAAGCAGATGACACTGTTAAAGGGGAGAGTGAAAAGCCTTGAATGCCAAGCCAAGGAGGGTGCCTTGCATGCTGCAGGCACAGGCAATCGTAGAAGTCCAGGACCACTATGGGGGGAAAAGGCTGGTATATTCTGCCCTGGGAGGTGCCTCTCTGCAAGCCACCTGTCCTGTCTAGAAGGTGTCCTCAGCCTGCTGGAGGGCTCCAAAGGGAGCCTGCCCTTGTTCCTTTCCATTTTATACTTGTGACAAAGCAGGGGACCAGACATGACACCAGCTAGTAACACTGGAGGAGGTTCCCTGATGTGACCTGGAAAGAGCCACAGAACTTGTTTCTATTCAATGGGAGAGCTCATGTTTAGTTTTCCTTCCTGCCAAGGACTGAGGAGGAAGTCAGCTAATGCTTATGTCTGTGAAAATACACACAGAAGGCCAACCTAAATGCAAACCTGCAGAGTGCCCAGATTAGAGGTAGCCGAAGTCCTTGGTCTTGTAAGAGGGAGAAGAGCCACTTCTAGCCAAAAAAATGATGACCAACTACCACCTTACAAGGCATATGTGCTTAGTCACTCAGTCGTGTCCATGATCCTATGGTCTTTGTGACCCCATGGACTATAGCCTGCCAGGCTCCTCTGTCCATGGGGATTCTCCAGGCAAGAATACTGGAGTGGGTTGCCATGCCCCGATCCAGGGGTTGGGATCGAACTCAGGTCTCCCGCATTGCAGGTGGATTCTTTACCATCTGAGCCACCAGGAAAGCTCCACTACAAGGCATATCTTGGGAAGTAAACACTCTGTAGGAACACAGTAGGGATTTAAAAACTGAAAAAGGAAACTTTGAGAGTTCTACATATGGAGACCAAAAATGATCTATGAAGACTTATAAAAACCCATCATCCGAGCATGGAACAGTGTGAGAGAAGAAGAGGAACAGCAAGAAGATGGCCCCTGAGTCAGGGCTTCCTCTCCTAGGGCCCAGAGCAGAGCAGAAGGTCCACTGTCTTTAGTCCTAGGCATCGTCGGTGGGGAGGAGAGGATGAGGAAGGAGGGAAGGGGGAAAGAGAGAAGAAAGGGGAAGGGGACAAGGAAGGCGGGGGAATGAGGAAAATGAGGGGGATGAAGAAGTGAGGAAAGATGGAGCGGGTTGAATTGTCTTCCCCTCAGGAAGAAACATCTCAGTTCTAACACCTGGTACCTGTGAAGGTGACCTTATATGGAGATAAGGTCTTTGCAGGTACGATTAGGCCAAGGATCTTGAGATGCGACTCTCCTGGATTTAGGGTAGGTTCTATGTCCAATGACATGTGTCCTGATGAGATAAAGGAGAGGGGGATACCACATAGAGCCTGAGGTCAAGGCCAAATGACGATGGAGTCAGAGTGTGGGATGATGTGTCTACAGGCACATCATGGATTGTTGGCAGCCACGAGGAGCTGGGACAGTGGGACAAAGGCACTGAGTAGGCTTTCCCTTGGGGCCTCTGGAAAGAATTAACCCTACCAACACCTTGGTTTTGGACTTCTGGTTCTGAAACTCTAAGATGATAAGTTTCTGTTGTTTTAAGCCATTCAATTTGTGGTAATTGGCACAGCAGCTAAAGGAAGCTCATGTAGACGGAGGGGATGAGGGAAGGAAGAGGAAAGGGAGGAAGAAGGGGAAAGAGTGAGGGTTTGTTTTTTTTAATTTATTTTAATTTGAGGCTAATTACTTTACAATATTGTATTGGTTTTGCCATACATTGACATGAGTCTGCCACGGGTATACATGTGTTCCCCATCCTGAACGCCCCTCCCACCTCCCACCCCATGAGGGTTTTAAAGGGCAAAGTTTGGAGACATAAAAGGGCTTGAAAGACTGGAAGTGAGAGAGATGCTCCATGTGCCTGGAGGGTGAGGGCAGGCAGGCCATGATGGGGGATGAATCTGGGGACCCGCAGGGCTGGTCTGTGAAGGACTTTGAATGTCATGCCAATAGCTTTAGGGGTTGATGAACTACAGCCTGAGGCCAGACCTGGCATTCTGCCCATACTGTAAATAAAATTTTATTGGAACATAAACATACCCATTCATTTACACCTTGTCTGCTTTTTAGCTAGGACAGTTGTTGTGTAGCCGCTCAGTCATGTCCGACTCTTTTGTGACCCCACGGACTGTAGCCTGCCAGGCTCCTCTGACCAAGGGATTCTCCAGGTAAGAATATTGGAGGGCGTTGCCATTTTCTTCTTCAGGGATCTTCCCTACCCAGGGATCAAACTCACATCTCTCATATCTCCTGTATTGGCAGGCAGGTTCTTTACCACTAGCACCACCTGGGAAGCCCTAAATAAATGCATATATATTAAAAGAAAACCTCATATCATGACCATAAATGGGTAACTGGTATCATGCATCATAAATAGAAGGTTAGTGTAGAAATCATTACAGGACTATTGACATAAATAATCTTTGTCTTCCTCACCTTCAAAGTCATTTTGAAAACCTCCAGGGGGACCCTCATGAGTCTCTTTAGAAACATTGAATTCCTGAGACTTCCCTGGCTGTCCAGTGGCTAGGACTCTGCGCTTCCACTGTAAGGGGCATGGGTTTGATCCCTGGTTGGGTAAGTAGGATCCTTAATGCTATGTGATGTGGCCAAAAAAGTAGACACGCTGAATTCCAGCCTAGCAGGGAGATGGATGGATTTTAGCCACGTTCAGAAATAATCTAGAGTGGATGATCTCAGGCAACTGGGGTTCAATTCTAATGTGACCTACTCGTGTGGTTTTTGCAGGTGATTTATCTTCTCTTCTTGGTTTCACCAGCTCTAAGCTGGGGCTCACAACTGTGACAAATGGATGGAAACAATGGCCATCACATTGCTGTGAGAGCCCAGTCCAATCTTATGACTGCCGTTTTCCCAAGCACTTACAGGGTGTCTCCTCTGGGTCTAGCTGACCTGGAACATGCCAGCAGCTTCAGCGGAGGTTTAGCATGACTGGCCTCCTTTTTGTCAACAGCCAGTGTTGGGCTAGGGGAAGGGAAACTGCTCTGGGAAAGGAAATAAGATCTCTCTCTCTCTTCCTCTGCAGCAGAGAGGATGGGCATAGATTTTACGTAGCTGCAGCAAGAGACACTCAGGTCAGACCCTCAGTAGAATGGTTCCTGTGAATGCTCATTGCTCATTCAATTCACTGGAAGGTATTAATGAACTTCTGACAATTAAGCTGGGACCCTTTCCTATTGAAAAGGTCAGCTACTAGGAAACCCACTAGCTCTCTGGGGACACATGACCCCCCACCCCCTGCAGACTCTTTCCCTTGGCTCACTACCAGTGAGCACCAACCCCCTCTTAGGAGACTCTACCTGGGGGAGGGAGTGGGGCTCCGTGTTTGGAAGGAGAAGGCATCATGGCTTCCCTGAGTTTCTTTCCCTTGGATTGCTGTTGTTTAGTCACCCAGTCACGTCCGACTCTTTGTGACCCCATAGATTGTAGTCCGCCAGGCTCCTCTGCCCATGAGATTTCACAGGCAAGAATATTGGAGTGGGTTGCCATTTCCTCCTACAGGGGATCTTACTGACCCAGGGATCAAACCAGCATCTCCTGCATTGGCAGGCGTATTCTTTACCACTGAGCTGCCGGGGAAGCCTTTCCTTGGATTAAAGCTTTAGAAAGGAGAGAGGACCAGGACACTCTTGTGGACACTCCAGGCTCATCGCCGGTCAGACTCCAGTGGACCCCCAAGACATCACTAGCTTCATTTTCTCCCTCACTCAGCTGTCTCACTGGAGATGAAGCTGAGGCCAGAGTGGAAACGGGCAGGCCGGGGGAGAGCTGAGACTGACCGCGGTTGCCTGAATCCTAGGAACATGTATGTTCCCTCCTCTGTCCCCTCCTCAAGCTGGCCCTCAAGGAGGGGCCTGGGATCTGGTCATTGTTATTTGGGGGTAAATCCTGGGGAGGTCACTGGCCTAGGGTGTGATCAGGGTGGGCAGATTTGGGGCAGAGCTTCAGCCACTAGAGGCCGTGCAGGCCGAACTCTGCTTACGAAGGGAAAGAACACGACAGCCTAAGCAGGTGTTCGGGCGGCCGGGTCTCGGGTCCTCTGCTCTGCGGCTGTGTGACCTGGGGGCACCACCCGCCTCTTCTCTTTCACAGATGAGTTTCTCATCAGTCAAGTTTATGATAATTATACTTTTCTGCTCAAGTTAGAGACATGCACAGCCTCCAGGATGGTGCCGACCACAGAATAAATAAATGGTCACCGGCATTCTCAGCTACGGCCTGGTTATAGGAACAAGCCCCAGATTCCTGCATCCTGCAGTGAACTGGGCCTTGGTGACTGAATTAGAACAGCTCCATTTCTGGGCTAGGTAGAAAGGTATTTAAGGCTACTGGCCCAGTACCCGACATCTCTCTGAATTTTGGAGTCTTCTCTTCTGTTGATACAGAGCAGCTTTTTCTCTGCCTGAGCCCAGCTGGGGCTTGCAGACCCAGGAGTGGGTAAGAATTGGCAAGAAGACACTTACCTTTGGGCTGGTCCTGTTGGGGTCTCTCTGGCCCGAAATCTGCAGCTGTTGCCTGCCTGGTGCCCTGTCCACTTGCCCCTTCCGGCTTGACCACATCACTCCTCTCAGCTGGCCTCTTTAAGATGTCCTCAATGGAGAAGGACAGGCCCCGCTTCTTTGGGGCCTCATAGCACCCAAAGCTCTTCCTCTCCATCTCCCGTGGAGATCAGAGCCTGCCTTGGCACCCTCTGTGGGCAGCTGCGAGGGGGCAGAGGGGCCAATGCCCGTGGAGGGAGGGGTCCTTGCTTTCCTGAAACTCCTGGACAAGAGGGTGAGCAGAGGTGAACAGAGATTCTCACGTTGGATTATCCAGCACGGTTATGTCTCCATGGGTACATCTGTGGGTCACCTCAAAACACCTTGGGATCAAGGATGCTGGTCCCATTGGGAAAGCTGGAAGGGGCTGTGCCTGTGCCCATGGGCTTAGAGCCCTCGTTGACTCAACATCAAAGGAATCACCATTGCTAAACTGAATTCAGTCCTACTGTGATGGGTCTTTTCCGAGGTGGTCACTTTCACAGTCCACAGCCTAGGCCAGGGACCCTGAAGTCATGGCCAGTCGGGAACAGGACAAAAGAGCTGGAAGGAAAAGGGAGGCTGCCCCCAGAGGAGATCTGGAGGCAAAGTGTGCACCTTTACCCTTTCTCTGTTGTGTGGCTCTTTCCTGCTGGCTCCGGCCAGACCTCTGGAAGCAGGTGTTCGGGCGGCTGGGCGCCGGAGTGCCACCAGCGAGCCCCAGGTGGCCAACCCAGCCCTGGGCCACACTGCAGCTTGGGGGGTGCTCCCAGAAATCCTCCTAGATTCCTCTGGCTTCTGCTGCTCCCAGATTCCAGAACAGGCCTTCCTCCCAGAGCACCTGCAGGTGGAGGCTTCTGAAGAGGGTCGCGAGGTCACCGCCAGGCTGGCTCTCTGTGCCGGGGCTGGGCTGAACGCTGGTGTCTGAACCTCTCCTGGTGTCTCTGGTCCAGCCAGCACTTTCTTCTGCTCTCTCCCTGACTTCACTGCACAAGCCTCTCGGTAGGCTCCTTCCTGGCTCCTTTCCCTTCCTTTGGGGGTCCTTTCTGTCCCCCTCTTGTTTGCACACCTCTTACCTGCCTCCTGGGTCCTCACTGAGGGGACCCTTTCCCTCTGTCTAGTAAACTGTTGACTGCAAACTGATAGGATCAACCCGTTCTTGCCAGGAGTTCTGTTCCCAATTACTGTGTAACCAGGGAGGAGGGGGCAGTAAAACGGCTGATAAGAGAAGAAACTTTCCACCCTCCTTGTGGCGGGAGCTGGGGGAGACGGGTAGGAGGTGGAGGGAGACTTAAGGATGGGGCTTGGGGGTCCCAGAGAGGTGCGGTGTTGGGGAGCTGGCCAGGCCAGAGCAGGACACGGGAAGGTGGGAACAGTGAGGCCAGGAAGCGTCCCCAGGCCCCATAAAATGTGTTTGTTCAGCTGGGAGAATTTATGGGTCATATGTAGGCTGGAGGCTGGGCCAGGGTGCAGTCTGCTGGGTATTGGCTGTGGGCAGTCCGTTTCAGATGTGCTTTCCTGGACTTGAGGGCCATCTTCTGAGGTCCTTCTGGGGTGTGTGGGGAAACAGAGGTCCAGACCAAGAGGGTGTGGTAGAAGTCATGGTCTCATCTAAGCGGGACTTGGGGGAGCTCCAGACTGCCAGGCTGGCCACAGGGTGTGTCCTCACGAGGGTGATAGATACCTGGGGGAGTCTGTGGACCTGAATGGGGTGTGAGAACCCAGACCTTCTCGTGGAAGGAGGGGGAAGGGGAAGCTTGAGCCTTCCTCCCTGAGGAGGGTGAGTCAGAGGAAAGATCACCTGTACTGTTTGAGGAGCTGTGCCCCTGGGAAGGGTCAGGTGGTCTGGTCTAGCCAGGGGATCCTGTCTCTGCCATGTCACAGCGTGCATGCTTCAGTCATGTCTGACTCTTTGTGACCGCACGCACTGTAGCCCACCAGCCTCTGTCCATGGGATTCTCTAGGCAAGAGTACTGGAGTCGGTTGCCGTGCCCTTCTCCAGGGGATCTTCCCAACACAGGGATCGAACCTGCATTTCTTATGTCTCCTGCATTGGCAGGCAGGTTCCTTACCTCTAGCGCCACCTAGGAAGCCCAGCAAACCCTCAAATCTTGGGAGCTTCAGTTGCTTACTCATGTCACAGTCGATGTAGTTGGATGTCCCTCTGGGGACTCAAGCTTCTTCCAGACTGTGATGTAACCAACCTCCAATCAATCAAGGGCTTCAAGTTTTCCAAGGAAGAGGAGAGAGCAGAGGAGGAAATTTTAATGAGTCAGCAGTGGAAGTGGTTCAGTAACTTCTGCTTGTACTATGTGGCAGGGATGAGTCACATGGCCTTGCCCAGATTCTGGGAGGTGGAGTTCTCTGGGCCAGAAGGGAAGTAATCCAGCTGGGGTGGTGCACAGGGAAATGCCTGCCTTATGGTCAGAAGGCCAGAGGCCCACAGACGTCAGCACCCGCCCCGTTCAAAAGAGTTATTGCCTTGGGAGTGTGGATTTCCTTCTGCTTGGGGCTGAGAAGGTATGATGGACACTTGTGGTGGCCAGTCAAGAGTGAACACGGGGGGATTTCCCTGGTAGTCCAGTGGTTAAGACTCCACACTTTGACTGCAGGGGGCGTGGATTCAATCTCTGTTCAGGGAACTAAGATTCCATATGCTGTGTAACATGGACCAAAAAACCCCCCCCAAAAACCAAAAAAGACAGGGTGAGGACATGGACTCCGGGTTCCAAAGAAGGAGCAGGTATGAGGGGAGGCCACTGAGCCAGGGGCTGTGCACGCATCACCTGATTTAATCCACGTGACAGCTCTATCATTTGGGGTCACTCATGCCATTTTACAGCCGAGGAGAGGCGCCCAGAGAGGTGAGTGCGGATATAAGGCTGCACAGTTAATCCTGTAGAAGAAGCAGCGGTCACGCCCAGGTGAGTCCACGCTCTGCTCCCTTTGCCATAATCCCCAGAGGCCACCCGATCCAAGCCTCTCACTGTGCAGATGAAGAACCACGTCTCTGAGGGGGTATTTTCCTGAGTCACACCTGTCCTTTTCAGCACTGCACTGAGTTCTTGTATTTTCTCTCTCTCTGGGGTGAGCATTGCCCCGCTGCAATCCCTGGCATGGCTCATGGTGTGGAGTGTGAATCTTCCAAACCATGGCCTTTGTGGTGAGCCGTAGTCCAGGCAGTCACATCTGTGTTCATCCCACACATGTTGCTTGAGCATCTCCTACATGCCACCCATGGAGGGGTGGGCCTTTGTGGTGAGCCGTAGTCCAGGCAGTCACATCTGTGTTCATCCCACAGATGTTGCTTGAGCATCTACTACATGCCACACATGGAGGGGTGGGATGCAGATGAATGAGCCACGAACCTGACCAGAGGGACCCTCACTCTAGGGTGGGGAGTGTGTCGGGAGTGGAGGAGATGGCCAGGGACACAAGGTGGAAAGTGGTCAGTGGTCAGTGTTGGAGGAGTTCAGAGGAGTAACTCGGTACAGTCGGTTGAACCAAAGAAGGCTTTGCCGAGGAGGAAGGAGAGAAGGGGAGTCGTCACACAGGTTCCCTCATTTAATCCACCCTACATCACACAAGCAAGGAGAGACCCTTGGCAGCGTGGTGCACTGTTACTAGTCCATTTTATTTTATGAAAAGCTGTTTAGGAAGAACAAGTCAGCCATTTGCCTTTTTCAACAACATGGCTGGACTTGGAGGGTATTATGTGATGTGAAATTAATCAGACAAAGACAAATACTGTGTGATACCACCTATATGTGGAATCTAAAAAATAAAACTAGTGACGATAACGAAAAAGAAACAGGCTCCCAGGTATAGAGAACAAACTAGTGGTTACCAGTGGGGAGAGGGAAGGACGGAGGAGCTATATAGTGGGAAGGGATTAAGAGACACAAACTACTATGTATAAAAGAAAAAGCTACAAGGATATATTGTACAACACAGGGAACATTGCCGTATTTACTAATAATGATAAATGACATAGAACTTTAAAAATTTGTGACTCACCATGTTGTATACCTGAAAACTATATGATCTTGTATATCCACTATCTATGAGAGAGTGTTAGTCGCTCAGTTGTGTCTGACTCTTTGTAACCCTATCGACGACAGCCTGACAGGCTCCTCTGTCCAGGGAATTCTCCAGGCAAGAATACTGGAGTGAGTAACCATTCCCTTCTCCAGGGGATCTTCCCAACTCAGGAATCGAACCTGAGTCTCCTGCATTACAGGAGGATTCTTTACCGCCTGAGCCATCAGGGAAGCCCATACCAACTATACCTCAATTAAAAAAATATTTTTAAAGTACCCATGAATATGTGCCAGATTGTGATTGCATGACTGGAAAGATAGTTGTGATCAAAATAAGCAAGCACCCCACCCCCCCCCCAGCCCCCATCTTACAGAGCTTACATTGGAAATAGATAATAAACAGGTAAAAAAAAATACGGCCAATGTAATTTTTATTTGTGACAGTATTATAAAGAAAATAAGACAGAATGATGAGCTGGAGAGCAGCCAGGTGAGCGAGGGTACTTTAGTTTTTTTCAGGTTAAAATTTTATGCCACAGGTGATACAGAGTTGTGGATGGTATTGTGCGTGACAGTTCATGAATCCAACTACAAGGTGAAGTGAAGCATTCATCAGGGACTTGAATAAGATGGAGATGAGTTACAGGCTGTATGTAAATCAACTATACCCGAATATAGAATAAAAATAATAAAAAAGATCTCCTTTAATGACCTTCCATTACATATTATAGTTTTCAGGGTAGAGGTTTTTCCATCAGTTTAGTTTAGTACAGTTCAGTCGCTCAGTCGTGCAACCTCATGAGCCACAGCACGCCACGCCTCCCTGTCCATCACCAACTCCCGGAGTTTACCCAAATCCATGTCCATTGAGTTGGTGACGCCATCCAACCATCTCATCCTCTGTTGTCCCTTTCTCCTCCTGCCCTCAATCTTTCCCAGCATCAGGGTCTTTTCTAAGGAGTCAGCTCTTCGCATCAGGTGGCCAAAGGGTTGGAGTTTCAGCTTCAGCATCAGTCCTTCCAATGAACACTCAGGAATGATCTCCTTTAGTATGAACTGGTTGGACGTCTTTGCAGTCCAAGGGACTCTCAAGAGTCTTCTCCACGGTTCAAAAGCATCAATTCTTCAGTGCTCAGCTTTCTTTATAGTTCAACTCTTACATCCATACATGACCACTGCAAAAGCCATAGTCTTGACTAGACTGGTGACTGCAGCCATGAAATTAAAGGATGCTTACTCCTTGGAAGGAAAGTTATGACCAACCTAGATAGCATATTCAAAAGCAGAGACATTACTTTGCCAACAAAGGTTCGTCTAGTCAAGGCTATGGTTTATCCTGTGGTCATGTATGGATGTGAGAGTTGGACTGTGAAGAAGGCTGAGCGCCGAAGAATTGATGCTTTTGAACTGTGGTGTTGGAGAAGACTGTTGAGAGTCCCTTGGACTGCAAGGAGATCCAACCAGTCCATTCTGAAGGAGATCAGCCCTGGGATTTCTTTGGAAGGAATGATGCTAAAGCTGAAACTCCAGTACTTTGGCCACCTCATGCAAAGAGTTGACTCACTGGAGAAGACCCTGATGCTGGGAGGGATTGGGGGCAGGAGGAGAAGGGGACGACAGAGGATGAGATGGCTGGATGGCATCACTGACTCGATGGACGTGAGTCTGAGTGAACTCTGGGAGTTGGTGATGGACAGGGAGGCCTGGCATGCTGCGATTCATGGGGTGACAAAGAGTCGGACACGGCTGAGTGACTGATCTGATCTGACTAGACTACTTTGTTGGCAAAGTAATGTCTCTGCTTTTTAATATGCTGTCTAGGTTGGTCATAACTTTCCTTCCAAGGAGTAAGCATCTTTTAATTTCATGGCTGCAGTCACCATATGCAGTGATTTTAGAGCCCCTCAAAATAAAGTCAGCCACTGTTTCCACTGTTTCCCCATCTATTTGCCATGAAGTGATGGGACTGGATGCCATGATCTTAGTTTTCTGAATGTTGAGCTTTAAGCCAACTTTTTCACTCTCCACTTTCACTTTCATCAAGAGGCCCTTTAGTTCTTCTTCATTTTCTGCCATAAGGGTGGTGTCATCTGCATATCTGAGGTTATTGATACTCCTCCCAGCAACCTTGATTCCAGCTTGTGCTTCCTCCAGCCCAGCGTTTCTCATGATGTACTCTGCATATAAGTTAAATAAGCAGGGTGGCAATATACAACCTTGATGTACTCCTTTCCCGATTTGGACACAGTCTGTTGTTCCATGTCCAGTTCTAACTGTTGCTTCCTGACCTGCATACAGGTTTCTCAAGAGGCAGGTCAGGTGGTCTGGTATCCCCATCTCTTTCAGAATTTTCTACAGTTTATTATGATCCACACAGTCAAAGGCTTTGGCATAGTCACTAAAGCAGAAATAGATGTTTTTCTGGAACTCTCTTGGTTTTTTGATGATCCAGTGGATGTTGGCAATTTGATCTCTGGTTCCTCTGCCTTTTCTAAAACCAGCTTGAACATCTGAAAGTTCATGGTTCACATATTGCTGAAGCCTGGCTTGGAGAATTTTGAGCATTACTTTACTAGCGTGTGAGATGAGTGCATTTGTGTGGTAGTTTGAGCATTCTTTGGCGTTGCTTTTCTTTGGGATTGGAATGAAAACTGACCTGTCTTTTCCAGTCCTGTGGCCACTGCTGAGTTTTCCCAATTTACTGGCATATTGAGTGCAGCACGTTCACAGCATCATCTTTCAGGATTTGAAATAGCTCAACTGGAATTCCATCATCTACACTAGCTTTGTTCATAGTGATGCTTCCTAAGGCCCACTTGGCTTCCCATTCCAGGATGTCTGGTTCTAGGTGAGTGATCACACCATCGTGATTATCTGGGTTGTGAAGATCTTTTTTGTACAGTTCCATATCTCTCATTAAATTTATTTCCAAAGTGGTTTATGATATTTTCAGCCTCCATTGTAAGTGGAAGTGTTTTGCTAATTTCATTTTCCGAATGTTTGTTGTTCACATATAAAAATAGAAATTTTCTATATTGGAAAAAAAAGTCAGTCCAAAGGCCAGCATGTCAGAGTTGGCATAGATTTTGTAGGGGCCAGTTTGAACCACTCTGTTTGCCTATAGATCATGTCTCCTGTAGACAGCTGTATCAAGCACAGAGGACAGATAGTCATCAATGGATTTATAGGGTCTAGTATTTCTGAGTGTCAGTGCATTGCATGGATCTGGGAAATTTCCATTCAATCCTTCATTCAGCAAACATTCATTTGGTACCTTCTATGTGTCAGATGGGCTTCCCCAGTGGCTCAGAGGTAAAGAATCAACTTGCAGTGCAGGAGCTGCAGGAGACATGGGTTTGACCCTTGGGCCGGGAAGATTCCCTGGAGGAAGAAATGGCAACCCACTCCAGTATTCTTGCCTGGAGAATCCCATGGACACAGGAGCTTGGCAGGCTACAGTCCATAAGGGCGCAAAGAGTCGGACACAACTGAAGAGAAGGCAAGCACGCACACACAGTCAGATACTAGGCTAAGGAGGAGGAGCATATTAAGACCAAGAAGACTCCTGCCCAGATGGGATTATGATCAGAGAGGCGACATGGTAAGCAAGCAGACAAATAGATATTACAAATTACGGTAAATGGCTTGAAGAAGACAATGCTGTAAATAGTATTACAGTTAGCCTGTCTTATTCATTATTATGTTAAGGAAGGTGATTTTCAGATGGGGACAAGTGATGATATTCATCCCACCATAAACTAAGTATGGCCAGACCTGTTAGAACTCATGGTTCTACTCAAAGAGTGGAGGCATTTCAGAGGAATGAATTTTCAAGTTGGTGAAAGTTGTTTTTTTAAGAATCTCTTTAAATATCATGAAATGCCTTGGGTTTATCCCTCACTCATTATCAATGTAATTGTCAGCAAATTAAAACTGGCTTTGTTGGTTCATTTTTGGGGGGGGGGTCAATATGGATTTTGTCATTGTAGTTCTTAGTTTGATAAAGACTATCAGAAAGGAAAAGGAAAATAAATGAAGTAAGAAACAGAACCAGTTCTTCAAGTGTAACCAAGAAAGTGAGCTAATGTTAGAAGAGGAGTTTGGAAGCTTAGTTCAGTTCAGTTCAGTTGCTCAGTCACGTCCGACTCTTTGCAACCCCATAAATCACAGCACACCAGGCCTCCCTGTCCATCACCATCTCCCAGAGTTCACTCAAACTCATGTCCATTGAGTTGGTGATGCCATCCAACCATCTCATCCTCTGTTACCCCCTTCTCTTCCTGTCCCCAATCCCTCCCAGCATCAGAGTCTTTTCCAATGAGTCAACTCTTCGCATGAGGTGGCCAAAGTACTGGAGTTTCAGCTTCAGCATCAGTCCCTCCAATGAACACCCAGGACTGATTTCTTTTAGAATGGACTGTTTGGATCTCCTTGCAGTCCAAGGGACTCTCAAGAGTCTTCTCCAACACCACAGTTCAAAAGCATCAATTCTTCAGCGCTCAGCCTTCTTCACAGTCCAACTCTCACATCCATAACATGACCACTGGAAAAACCATAGCCTTGACTAGATGGACCTTTGTTGGCAAAGTAATGTCTCTGCTTTTGAATATGCTATCTAGGTTGGTCATAACTTTCCTTCCAAGGAGTAAACATCTTTTAATTTCATGGCTGCAGTCACCATCTGCAGTGATTTTGGAGCCCCCCAAAATAAAGTTTGACACTGTTTCCACTGTTTCCCCATTTATCTGCCATGAAGTGATAGGACCAGATGCTATGATCTTCATTTTCTGAATGTTGAGTTTTAAGCCAATCTTTTCACTCTCCTCTTTCACTTTCATCAAGAGGCTTTTGAGTTCCTCTTCACTTTCTGCCATAAGGGTGGTGTCATCTGCATATCTGAGGTTATTGATATTTCTCCTGGCAATCTTGATTCCAGCTTGTGCTTCCTCCAGCCCAGCGTTTCTCATGATGTACTCTGCATATAAGTTAAATAAGCAGGGTGACAATATACAGCCTTGACATATTCCTTTCCCTATTTGGAACCAGTCTGTTGTTCCATGTCCAGTTCTAACTGTTGCTTCCTGACCTGCATACAGGTTTCTCAAGAGGCAGGTCAGGTGGTCTGGTATCCCCATCTCTTTCAGAAGTTTCCACAGTTTATTATGATCCACAGTCAAAGGCTTTGGCATAGTCACTAAAGCAGAAATAGATGTTTTTCTGGAACTCTCTTGGTTTTTTGATGATCCAGTGGATGTTGGCAATTTGATCTCTGGTTCCTCTGCCTTTTCTAAAACCAGCTTGAACATCTGAAAGTTCATGGTTCACATATTGCTGAAGCCTGGCTTGGAGAATTTTGAGCATTACTTTACTAGCGTGTGAGATGAGTGCAATTGTGTGGTAGTTTGAGCATTCTTTGGCATTGCTTTTCTTTGGGATTGAAATGAAAACTGACCTTTTCCAGTCCTGTGGCCACTGCTGAGTTTTCCCAATTTACTGGCATATTGAGTGCAGCACTTTCACAGTATCATCTTTCAGGATTTGAAATAGCTCAACTGGAATTCCATCACCTCCACTAGCTTTGTTCATAGTGATGCTTTCTAAGGCCCACTTGACTTCACATTCCAGGATGTCTGGCTCTAGGTGAGTGATCACACCATCGTGATTATCTGGGTTGTGAAGATCTTTTTTGTACAGTTCTTCTGTGTATTCTTGCCACCTCTTCTTAATATCTTCTGCTTCTGTTAGGTCCATACCATTTCTGTCATTTATTGAGCCCATCTTTGCATGAAATGTTCCCTTGGTATCTCTAATTTTCTGGAAGAGACCTCTAGTCTTTCCCATTCTGTTGTTTTCCTGTATTTCTTTGCATTGACTGGAAGCTTAAGGGAGTTATAATAAAGCTTAAATCTTGCTATGTGGTGGTGGTGAGGGCTTCCCAGGTGGCCTAGTGGTAAAGAATCTGCCTGCCAATGCAGGAGACACAGCTTTGATCCTTGGGTCAGGAAGATCCCTTGAAGAAGGAAATGGTAACCCACTCCAGTATTCTTGTCTGGAGAATCCCATGGGCACAAGAGCCTGGTGGGCTTTATAGTCCACTGGGTTGCAAAGAGTCAGATGTGACTTAATAACTAAACAACAGCAATATAGTAATGGTGCATCTTGCTGGGACTTTGTTCTCAAGGATGTGATTCAGGGGATGGTGACTGGTCCTCAGCATGAGACACACACTTTAGCACTGCGTAAATCTCACGTCATGAGTTTCCCCCGCCAAAAGGTTGGCAGAAATGGTTATTTCTTCAAGGAAGTCCTAGATGGGGCAGTTGGCTCGTAGGGTTTATGTTGTTTGGAAACAGACATCTTTAAACTCTTGAGTCCCACTATTGCAGTGAGATGAGAGTCTCAGGGAAAAGATAGATTGTGATCCATCTCACCACCCATGCTGCAGCTTAGAATCCCCTGAGGGGAACTTTCTCAAAACCCTCCCTGGCTCAGCCCCACCCCCACTAGTTATGTCAGAATCCCTTGGCGAGGGAGATGATGCATTGTTCTTGCTCATTCATTCGGTTGTGTCTGACTCTTTGCAACCCCATGGACTGCAGCATGCTTATGGGAGAACAGATTTGGGGATTTTGGTTACCCTTAGCAGGAAACTGGACTGTGAGCTCAGAGGACTAGTTCTGAATTGATGCCCCCAAATCAGTGCCCCTCAGAGCTCAGTGTGCATCCGCATTCCCTGGGGGATCCTATTAAAATACAGATTCTGATTTGGTCTGCTTGGGCTGGGGCCAGAGACTTAGCTTTTCTAACAGCCCCCACATGGATTCTGATACACATCCAGGGTAGCCAGACCCCAGATGATACATGAAGTAAGCACCATGACATTGGAGAAGCATTCCTTAGAGCAGCGATCTCAACCTTGGCTGAACCTTTACATCACCTGGGTAACTTTCATAAAATACCCATACTGGGGCTTTACCTCAAGAGACTCTGATTCAACTGTCTGGGGTCGGGGAGCTGGGCATCAACTATTTAAGAAGTTTGTCAAGTGATTTTTAACATGCAGCCAGGTTTAGGAGACTCTGCTCTAGAGGATTCTTTTTTGTTGTTGTTAATTGAGATCATTGTTATTGTTTAGCTGTTCTTTGTGACCCTATGGATCCTAGCCTGCCAGGCTATAAAGACAAATTCCTCTGTCTTTGGGATTTCCCAGGCAAGAATACTGGAGTGGGTTTTCATTTTCTTCTCCAAGGGCTCTTCCTGACTCAGGAATTGAACCGATGTCTCCTGCATTGGCAGGGGGATTCTTTACCACTGAAGCCACCAGGGAAGCCAACTTGAGATTAGTGTTGCTTAATAGTAATAACATGAATGTGTATTAGCTATATGTTGCTATGTGATAGATTACCCACGGCTTAATATTTATGATGTCACATGGTTTCTGAAGGCCAGAAATCTGGGAGTGGCTTAACTGGGTGATTCTAATGCAGAGTCTTTCACGAGGTTGTAGTCAAGGCATTGCTTTGGCTGCAATTATCTGAAGGTTGGACTATGGCTGGAGGACCTGAGAGGGTTCATCCACATGGGTGTTGGCTGGAGGCCTTGGTTCCTCACTATGCAGGCTTGTTCACAGGGTTGCTCACAAATTAGCACTAACTTCCTCTAGAGTACCTGACTAGAGAGAGAGAGGGAGAAAGAGAGAGACAGACGGATAGACAGAAGTACTGAAAAAGAGACCAAAGGAGAAGCTTCAGCATATTTTGTAACCTAATCTTGAATGATACACCATTACTTCTGGTGTATTCCACTAAAAAATATACTGTAATGTTCCTTTAAGGAAGACTGAACAGGTCATGGGGCAAGATGACATTCACAAATCTGGGAATTACTGAATACTTGAACCTAGAAAATATTTTGTATTCTATAAACTGGTCCTAGGAAGGCAATGGCACCCCATTCCAGTACTCTTGCCTGGAAAATCCCATGGGCGGAGGAGCCTGGTAGGCTGCAGTCCATGGGGTCACCAAGGGTTGGAGACGACTGAGCAATTTCACTTTCACTTTTCACTTTCATGCATTGGAGAAGGAAATGGCAAGCCACTCCAGTTTTCTTGCCTGGAGAATCCCAGGGACAGGGGAGCCTGGTGGGCTGCCGTCTATGGGGTCACACAGAGTCGGACACGACTGAAGGGACTTAGCAGCAGCAGCAGCAGCAGCAGGCAAGCATGTGGCAGTTTTACATTTAGAGATGTACACAAAAAGTTACATGAACATTCTAACAATGTGTGTGCTAAGTCACTTCAGTCGTGTCTGACTCTTTGTGACCCAGTGGACTACAGCCCTCCAGGCTCCCTGTCCATGGGATTCTCCAGGCAAGAATACTGGAGTGGGTTGCCATTCCTTTCTTCAGGGGATCTTCCCAACACAGGGATTGAACTCACATCTCTTTTGTCTCCTGCATTGGCGGGTGGGTTCTTTACCACTAGCGCCACCTAATGAACTCAAACAAAAATATTCTATTGGTCACACAGACCAACCCTGATACAAAGCGGGAGGGGATCACAGAAGGGTGTGAATATCAGGAAGAATTACTGAGGGTCATCTTGGAGATGGCTACCACAGGGTGCATGCAAGTAATTTAAAACATTTTAGTAGGCATACAAAAAAGTAAAAAAAAGAAAGAAAAGATAGTATGATTTTTAATAATATATTTTATTTGACCAATCTATCCAAATATTATTGTTCTGACCCATACTCAATAAAAAAATTTGCATTATTTTTTTATCCTAAATTTGAATTCTGGTGTCTGCTTTATATTCATGAGTCATTTCTATTTGGACCTGGCGTGTTTCAAGCATTCATTCACGAGTTGATTGTTCTTCTTAATTCTACAGGTAACCTTGTCTGGATGGATCCTAAAGGTAGATTCTCCCACTTTGTAAGGCCCAGCCTCTATTGACCTTACCAAATGATAGACCTATTGGTTTATTTACTATTCCAACCAAAGCACCTGTCAATTTCCTCTTTTAGAAATGGCAGGTCTGGGGTTTTTCAGGTTGGTATTTTGTATGAAGAAGCCCTTGGGTTTTCAGCATATTTATTCCACATGATTGACCTTTTTTTATGCCACTGGTGCAAAAATTTGTCAGGAATGATATACGAATTGCAGTAGCAGTGACTGAGTCTGGCCTTTTGACTCAGTGGAGAGAAACTAATTATGTGGAGAGAAAGCAATTATGGGCTAAGCTGGAGGTGCTGATATTCATCCCCACCCTGGCACGGGCACTGACACAGAACTGCCCCTTAGCAGCGCCTGCAGGCTGGCGTCCAAAGGAATCGCATCCTCAAAAGCAGATGGTGAGTTCAAGCAGAGCACAGGAGCCATGCTCTGGTCCCAGCTCCCTCTAACATGTCTTGTATGACTTGAAAGAATTTCTGGATGAGCTGAATGAATTGCCCTTTGCTACAAGGAACAGAAAGTTGAAAGTCTTTTTCTATGCAGATGACGTGATTTTATTGTCATGAAGCAAGAATGGCCTCATTACTGTCAGGAAAAACTGGCTCAGGATGAACTGTTCTAACCCCCGATTGTCACTGTCGGCAGATGTCCTCCAACATTGAGTTGGCTTTTATTCAACAACCTGTGAATTGCATTCACTCATTTAGTCACTGAGGGTTGCATTTTCCTACTCAGCCATTTGCGGGACTCACCAGGAGGTGATATTTGCTTAACATTAGGTGTCTGTGGGTGCAGAGTTAGGATTTTTCTAGGGCCTTCTTGGGTGATTTGTAAAACATACGTTGAAAAAAAATTTAAGCTAAAATTATTATGGTTTGGCTTGATGGACTTGGACTTTATTTCTTGGTGTGGGAGAAGATGAAGAGCTGTTCTCTTAAGGACTACAGCTTTCCACAGGCATCCCCACAGCTTTCCTACTGGTATTCTCACAGGTATTCTTACAAGGTATTCCCACATGTACTCTCACAGGTATTATCGGAGTATTCCCATATGTATTTCCCTAAGTATTTCCCCAGGTATTCCCACAGGTACTCTCACAGGTATTACCAGAGTATTCCCATAGGTAGTCCCACAAATATTCCCACAGGTACTCTCACAAGTATTTTCACGGGTTTTCCCACAGGCATCCCCAAAAGATTTTCAACTGGTATTCCCACAAATATTCTGAGAGATGTTCCCTAAAATATTCCCACAGGTACTCTCACAAGTATTTCCATAGGTATTCCTACAAGTACTCTCACAGGTATTACCAGAGTATTCCCATAGGTAGTCCCACAAGTATTCCCACAGATACCCTCACAAGCATCCCCCAAAAGCTTTTATACTGGTATTCCCACAAGTATTCTGAGAGATGTTCCCTAAACTATTCCCACAGGTACCCTCACAAGTATCCCCACAAGTATTCTCAGAGGTGTTCCCAAAAGTATTCCCATAGACACTCCCACAGGTATTTTGACCTCTCTTTGTGTAGAGGTAAGTTCACGCGATTGTAAATCACACAGATCTTTCCTTAACTGGCACTGCAGCATGCCTCTTCCTCAGGCCAGTTCTTATTCCAGACTGTAACTTCAAACTTGTCCGCTATCCACATTTCATCTCTTTTCCAGGATGAGGTAGAGAAGTAAATAAACACTAGTGTGAAGAATGGGACAACAACCCATCTGTCATCCTGCTGCTGCTGCTGCTGCTAAGTTACTTCAGTCATGTCTGACTCTGTGCGACCCCATAGACGGCAGCCCATCAGGCTCCACCGTCCCTGGGATTCTCCAGGCAAGAACACTGGAGCGGGTTGCCATTTCCTTCTCCAATGCATGAAAGCGAAAAGTGAAAGTGAAGTCGCTCAGTCGTATCCGACCCTTAGCGACCCCATGGACTGCAGCCTACCAGGCTCCTCCGTCCATGGGATTCTCCAGGCAAGAGTACTGGAGTGGGGTGCCATTGCCTTCTCCGATCTGTCATCCTAGAACAGTTCAATATGAGGACTGGATCCCAGGTCTCCTGACTGCCTCACTGGTGTTTTCCTATCAGACCATGATATGGGCATGTGAGTTTAACAAGAAGAGTTTTTCTTTTGTGGAGGCACCACATTACTGCACCAATAGATGGAAATTCTGGATAAAAATAACCCGATATTTCACATGTAAGAGGGTATTTATTTATTTTCTGTCATGTAAATGGAGTCAAGAGTGTCAGGTCAGGGCTGGGCTGGGTTGGGCTGGCAAATTCACTATCAAAAGGGTCTACATACCTTTGTGCCAACTTCTATTCTCAATGTTGCCCCACAGCGCAAGTTGGCTGCTGTGGCTCTGGACATCAAGTTTGCATTCCAGGTGGAGAGGAAGAAGGACTAATCTCTTACCTTGGTCAGTTTTCCCTCAAGAGTTTTCTGGAAGGAAATGTATCCAATGACTTTCTCTTTCATTCCATTAAACCTCCTCTTATGGTTGAAGGTGGGACTAGGAAATGTAATCTTGAACCTGAAGACACTGCTACCCTGAATAAGACTGGGATTCTATTGCTGACAAGAAGGGAAATATGCATATTGGATATACAACAGAAGCCTGACTACAGCTTGTAGTTGGGAGCTACAATGAGTGAGCCCCTTAAAAACACGGAGGAAGGAAGTGAGGTGGCCTTTTTGGTGACACAGCTAATCCTGAACACATAAAACACTGAAGTGGAGAAGTGTAAAGGCAACTTAAGAAGACACAAAAGTTGCACTCTGTTAGTAATGTGGTCATGTGAAAGGGGCTGATCAGCCCCAGGGGCTCAGTGAAAATGCTCACTGGGGTACACGTAGGAGGCTCCATCTCTTCCTGAACTTTGGCAGTAGGAAGTGCATCTGGGGGGAGAAATTTAGTTATTTTGGTACCACTGGGAAGATCCTATGCTTGAGATGGGTGTGCAACCAGTTGTATCACTTGGGGTACACGTTGATTAAACGGCCCAAATGCTTAGCTAACAAATATGAGCATGTTGGGATCCAAAAGAATAAATCTATAAGATGGCAGGTGATAAATGCTATGAAGGGAAGAAAATAAGAAAACAAGAGCAAGGGGATGAGAATGACAATTAGGGAAGCTCTTCAGAAAGAACAAGAGAATAGACCGTCAGGATGCAAAGTCCTCATCCCTGCTCTCCTACTGACTTGTGTGTGTGTCTGCCTCACCGGGTCTCAGTCTCCAGCTCTGTGGAATGGGGACATTGGACTGGTGGCCAGAAAAGTGCAGTGATTAAGAGCATGGACTGTTGGATGGGTGCCTCCTGACTTTGAACAGCTCAAATATTAACTGAGCCTAGTGACCTCGTCTCTCTGAGCCTCAGTTGCCTCGCCTGTAAGTGGGAACCAGGGCAGCTATCCATAGGCGTCACTTGAGGAGGCTTAAGCCAGGCAATGCAAATAAAGCATCTGCACAGAAGAGCGTGGCTTCTCAGATGGCACAGTGGTGAAGAATCTATCTGCCAAAGCAGGAGACACAGAGACGTGGATTTGATCCCTGAGTGGGGAAGATCCCGTGGAGGAGGAAATGGCAGCCCACTTCAGTATTCTTGCCTGGAAAATTCCATGGACAGTGGAACCTGGCGGACTATAGTCCAGGGGATCACAAAGGGTCGGACACAGCAGAGCACACGCACACACGCACAAAGCAGTGCACAGCCGACAGTTTCCTCCCCGGCCTACTCCACTGGACCAGGAAATGCTGTCCTCTCTTGATAATCTGCTTCCAGCTGTCACCACCGCCAACTCCAGACTTCCTTTGGCAGCCCGTCTCCCTGGTGACCGTTGCTATGATTGTCTCAGAAGTAAAAGGACTACCACCCACTGTGCATGAGGAAGACCCTGTGTGCTGCTGTCTGGAGTCCTTTTAACCCGTGATTTATTAGGTTTGTTGTCACTAATGACTTCTCAAATGAGCCCATAAATTAGAAATATTAATAAAGAATCCCTGGGGTCTTAAACTGATAACTTGGGTTGCAGGGTCCATTTATGTATCAATTTAGGATCAGTTGACATTTCCATCTGTATCATTATCCATTCAGGGTGCAAATGGTTCTCAGACTCTGCTCTGGGGGTTCAAAAGAGACATCAGCGGAGAGACGGAAGGTTACATAGCTATAGTGATGTGGATCTTTAGTTCTTCTGCACCCACATGGTCCATCAGTTCACAAGTGTATCACTTGAATTTGCTTCACACCCTCTTGCTCCCCTTCTGCATTCCAGAGCTTTCTGTGGGTAATACATCCATTTATTCATTTTTTTCATTCGTTCTTCTTTCAGTTACTTCTTCCTTCCTGCCCAGCTTCTCTGCTCCATTTGCTGAAAGTTTCCTGAGTATCTCATATTGCTTTGGGTAAGTCTGTAATTATATCAGTAGGGATGATGAAGATGACAAGGATTTAAAAAACACCCCTCCCTGGTGGCTCAGATGGTAAAGAATCTGCCTGCAATGTGGGAGACCTGGGTTCAATCCCTGGGTTTGGAAGATCCTCTGCAGAAGGGAATGTCTACCCACTCCAGTGTTCTTGCCTGAAGAATCCCATGGACAGAGGAGCCTGGCCAGCACAGTCTATGGGGTTGCAAAGAGTTGGTCATGACTGAGCAACTGAGTGAAGTGAACTTGACTTCATCTGATTTTGAGTATTAATATGTGGCAGATATTTCATTTTCTAGAGAAGGTAACTAGGGCACACAGCAGTAAAATAACTTGTCCAAGATCAGGGAAGTTAAATGACTTACCCAAAGCCACACAGCAAAAAAGAAAAAGAAAGGAGCCAGGAAGCTTTGGGCAAATTGCTTTAACACTCTATGCTTCAGTCTCTTCTGTAAAATGGTAAAAGATAGATAGAACCCATGTCACAGGGCTGCTGTGAGAATTGAACATGAAGGGCTTCGAACAGTGCCAGACCTGCAGAAAGTACTGCTGTCAGTCTTGAACCTAAAATTGATCATGAAGAAACGGAGACCCACAGAGTATCTTGCCCGAGGCTGCCCAGTGAAGGAACGGCAGGTATGGGATTTGAACGTGGATCCGTTTTGCTCTAGAGCCTCTACACTCAGAAAGTACTTTACCTTTCAGCTCACAACCTAAAAACAAAAACTGGAAGTCACATTCAGCAGACACAGAAAGGGGAAAACTTTGTAATCTCACTTCTATATGGAATCTAAAAAAGTTGACTCTGTAGAAGCAAAGAGTAGAATGGTGGTCAGGAAGGGTGGGGGGTGGGAATGGGAAGATGCTGGAGGAGGGAACGGTCTTGCAGTTATATAGGATAAACAAGCCTAGCCATCTAAGGTGCAGCATGAGGCTCTGGTTAATAATACCGCAATGGCACAGGGAACTATATTCAGAATCCTGTGATAAAGCATAATGGAAAAGAATGAATATGGTATAACTGAGTCATTTGCTGTATGGTAGAAGTTAAACACAACATTGTAAATTTAAAAATATATTTTAAAAACTTAAAAAAGTAACATAATGAATGCTGAAAATCTGTTAAGAGTAGATCTAAGGTGCTTCCATCATGTGCACACTTGCGTGTGCGCGTGCGCACGCACACACACACATACACACACACACGGGAACTATGTGAGGATGTAATGCACTGACCAGCTTGGTTGTAGTAATCATTTTGCTGTCTACATGTATACCAAATCATCATGTTGTACATCTTGAACACACAAAATATTAATTAAAAAATAAAGTTAAAAGCAGAAAATGAAACTGTCTACGTGGTTCCAGTTAATCTGCCCCATTTTGGAGGGGGCACCATGGAGGACTTCCTGGAGGAGGTGGCACTTGAAACGTCTCTGAGAGGATGGGGAGGAGATACTGTGGGGATGGGAATGGTAACCCAGGGGGTGGGATTTGTCTGGAGAAGAGCTGCAGGTAGGTTTGCCTAGAGCAGAGAATCGAGGGACAGTGGAGAGAGGCAAAGACCCACCCTCCTGCGCCAGGGCCCTCGCCTCACCAACGCAGGTGTGCATTAAACTGTCTCCCTCCCCAGTTGTTGAGCGGGTGGATGTGGCGAGGCATGTGAATGTCGCATGGGTGCAGTGAATGGTGACTTCACGAGCTGCATTTAGAGACGTTCTCACAGTTGAAACAAAACCCTCTGCGCAGTTCTTGTTTTGACGAAGGAAACCAAAGAGAGAAAAGGGAGGACACCCACGGAAGGTCAGCAGCGCAGAGGAAGGTGGGTGTGGACAGGGCTCCGAGGGGCGGGCCCGGCCAGCTGGCGCTCCATCGGCGGCCACTTCCTCGGAGGGCAGTGGGCGGGTAGGGGACTGCTGACAGACCGGCGTGAATGAAGGGCGGTTTGACAGGGCTTCTCCCTGAAGTCGTCTGTGTAGAGGGCACTGCAATCCATCCCTCACTCTGAAAAGGTCCGTTGATGCCCGCTGGAACTTTCTGGAAATGGCGATATTCATACAGACATAGAGTTTTTGAGCAGAAAAGGCATTGGCGTGGCGGGGGGGTGGGGTTGTTTAAGCCCAGGTGGGGCCCATCAGGGAAGCGACTTTCCCAAGGTCACAGGTCAGTTAGTGGGAAAGCCAAGAGGGAGGCACGTGGGTCTCTTGACTTCTGATTTCATAGCACAAAATATACCAGAGCTGGGAGATCACTAGAGGTGATCTCTCCCATGTGCTTGGTGGTCAGGGAGGGGAGGTGACCTGTCTGGCACAGCGTCGGGGGCAGGGTCACATAGTAGTTGGGAACACAGGCTCTCCTGTCAAGAGAATCCCAGGTTTATGTCTCAGCTCTGCCACTTCTACCTGTGTGAACTTCGCTGATGTCTTTGGGCTCAGGGTCCCTCATCTCTTAAGTGGAACTAATGATGCGCATGTCACAGGCTTGTTGTGAACATTAAACGAGATGACAGGAGCAGAGCACAGTGCCTGGCACTCCGTAAGTCCCTACCTAGTGCATGCTGTTATTATTAAATCCAAGGCTGCAATGGTGGATGGCCATATGGTGGGGGCCCTGTGACTGACTCCCCACCACTCACTGCAGCCTTGATCTGTTGGATGGTGTCACTTCAGTTTGGGGAGCTGACCGAGGTCCCAGGTCAGGGGCCCAGATGGGCCAAAACCAAAAACCTAAAAATTATCCTGCATTTTCCTCTCTCATCCTACATCTAATTCATCAGCAAATTCTGTTGGTTACAACTTTTTTTTTCTTGGTTACATCTTTTGGGTGTGTCTGGAATCCTACTTCATCTCTGCTCCCCTTTGGTGAGCCAGCTGGGTCCCTGCCTTGGACAACTGTATACGATTCCCTTCTTTCCTCTATTCCCCTCCAGTCTCTGCCCCATATAACTGCCGTATCCAGCCTCTTCTGCTCAAGCACCTGCCCTGATCCCCCAAGAATCTAGAGGAGAACCTACAGCCATGTGAAATCTGATCTCTCTGTGCTCCCGCTACACAGACCTCCTGGCAGTTCCTTTGAACATGCTGAACACACTCTAATCTTTGCATTTGTTCTTCCCTCTGCCTGAAGTGCTTTTCCTTGCACAGTCTCATGTTTCACTCTTTCTTTCCTCCTGGTCTGCTCGAACACCACTTTCTCATCTAGACCCTCCCTGCTCACCCCTGCTTTGGTACCCTGTTCTTCGTTTCCATTTTCTACAGCACTTCAGTTCAGTTCAGTCGCTCAGTCATGTCTGACTCTTTGCGACCCCATGAACCGCAGCATGCCAGGCCTCCCTGTCCATCACCAACTCCCAGAATCCACCCAAACCCATGCCCATCGAGTCGGTGATGCCATCCAACCATCTCATCATCTTTCGTCCCCTTCTCCTCCTGCCCTCAGTCTTTCCCAACATTAGGGTGTTTTCAAATGAGTCAGCTGTTCGCATCAGGTGGCCAAAGTACTGGACTTTCAGTTTCAACATCAGTCCTTCCAATGAACACCCAGGACTGATCTCCCTTAGGATGGACTGGTTGGATCTCTTTGCAGTCCAAGGGACTCTTAACAGTCTTCTCCAACACCACAGTTCAAAAGCATCAATTCTTCAGTGCTCAGCTTTCTTCACAGTCCAACTCTCACATCCATACATGACCACTGGAAAAACCATAGCCTTGACTAGACGGACCTTTGTTGGCAAAGTAATGTCTCTGCTTTTGAATATGCTGTCTAGGCTGATCATAACTTTCCTTCCAAGGAGTAAGCATCTTTTAATTTTATGGCTGCAGTCACCATCTGCAGTGATTTTGGAGCCCCCAAAAATAAAGCCAGCCACTGTTTTCACTGTTTCCCCATGTATTTGCCATGAAGTGATGGGACCAGATGCCATGATCTTCGTTTTCTGAATGTTGAGCTTTAAGCCAACTTTTTCACTCTCCTCTTTCACTTTCATCAAGAGACTCTTTAGTTCTTCTTCATTTTCTGCCATAGGGTGGTGTCATCTGCATATCTGAGGTTACTGATATTTCTCCTGGCAATCTTGATTCCAGCTTGCGCTTCCTCCAGCCCAGCATTTCTCATGATGTACTACAGCACTTATGTGCATGTAAGTTGCTTTTTAATTTTTATTTTAATTGGAGGATAATTGGTTTACAATATTGTGTTAGTTTTTGCCATACAACAACATAAATCACATAAATCAGCTGTAAGTAATCAGTCCCCTCCCTCTTGAACCTTTCTCCAACCCCATCCCACCCCTTACGTTGTCCCAGAGCACTGGGTTTGAGCGCTCTGCATCATACAGGAAATTCCCACTGAGTATCTATTTTACATATGATAATGTATGTTTCAGTATTACCCTTTCAATTTGTCCCTCCCTCTCCCTCCCCTACTGTGTCCACAAGTCTGTTCTGTATTATTTGGCATGTCTATGGCTTAGAGCTTACTTTCTGTCCCTCTTGCCAGTTAGATTATAAGTCCATGAGAAGTGAGTTTTTTTTGGTCTATTTGTTCATGACTGTATCTCAAGGATCTAGAACAGTATCTGACACAGTAAATATTCACTGAAAGAAAATCTCGTTTCCACTTTCTTCTGACCTGAACTCCCTCTCTGGCCACACAAGTTATTTATGTCGCACAAGGGCAAGTGTTATCGAGTCCAAGCTCATTCTGTCCACTGCAGGACAGGTCAATGAATCGGAGACAAGGTGTTGAGGCAAGGATTATGACTTTATTCTGAAAGCCAGCAGACCAAGAGGATGGCAGACTAATGTCTCAAAATAACCATCATATCAGAGTCTGGATGCCAGGTTTCTTTTATAATAAGGTGGTGGAAGGTGAGGAGGTAAAGTAAAAAAGGCTATTAATCTTACAAATATCTCTGGGAATGGTTAGCCTTAGGAGGGGATGTGTTAATTTTTTCCTTCCTCTAACCATTCACAGGTGGACAGGGTCCTGAACAGAGGCATTTTGGTTTAACATTCAGGCAGAGTGGTAGGGTTACTTGAGGCAGGCCATTATATATAAACAGCATCCTTTTAGTGAACAAAAGCAATGGGAAGCAAAGATTAAAGTAAAAGAAACAGATCCAACATGGAGTCCTTCCCTGTAACACAAGGACATCATCTCTGCTGAATGTCAGCCTATGTGCCATCTCCTTGGTTGAGGCCAACCTGTCACTAAACATAAAGCAAATATAGGTGGCACAGTGGTAAAGAATCCAGCTGCCAATGCAGGAGACACAGGAGTTGCGGGTTCAATCTCTGGGTCAGGAAGATCCCCTGGAGGAGGAAATGGCAACTCACTCTAATATTCTTGCCTGGGAAATCCCATGAACAGAGGAGCTTGGTGAGCTATGGTCCATGGAGTTGCAAAGAGTTGGACACGACTGAGTGGATGAGCGCACACACACACACACACACACACGTTACATTAAACACTATTTTACTATAATTAAACGAGTGCTTTCGAACTTTTAGAATGAACAAAGAATGAATCACATTTTTCTACTTTTGGTGGAATTTTTCTGACAAGACGGTCTAATGGTGTGTTAGGACAACCTTCACTCCTTATTAGATTTTCAAGGCACCACTATAGAGAGGGTCATTTTTTTTTTTTCTTTATTTGCAAAAATGCTTGAGGGCTTCCTAAGTTTTCCTAAGGGCTTCTCTCAGTTCTTTGATATTTAAATTATTCTCTTTGGAGATACTTATTCATTATCCTCATTGATTTCCTCTTTGTTAATTATTAACTGGTCTCACCCTTCTACACAGTACTGATAACTAGCATTTTTTGAGTGTTTACCATGAGCAAGGCTCTTTGTGTATATTAATGGATTTATTCTTGCCATGATTCTATGTGGTAGGACATATTTGGTGTGTTTTATAAGGAAACTGGCATGGAGAGGTTTAGTAACTTTCTCATAGGTTTGTAAGAAGTAATAGGAAGAAGGAGGGGCTTGAATCACAAGACTGCTTCTTAGCTGCTCACTGATCAAAGGCTCTGTGTGTGATTGGAACCATGCTCTTATATCACTTTCTTTGAGCTTGTGAAATCCTGTCTCACTTGTGAGATTTGCACTTTCTTTAAAAAAATTTTTAATTTATTTATTTTAGGTTGTGCTGGGTCTTCATTGCTGGTGAGGGCTTTTCTATAGTTGCGGAGGCTAGGCGCTACTCTCTAACTGTGGTGCGTGGGCTGCTCGTTGCAGTGGCTTCTCTAGTTCAGAGTGCAGGCTTTAGGGCCCTTGGGCTTCAGTAGTTGCGGCTCCCAGGCTCTAGAGCACAGGCTCAATAGTTGTGATGCATGGGCTCAGTTGCTCTGCAGCATGTGGGATCTTCCCTGACCAGGAATTGAACCCATGTCTCTTGCATTGGCAGATAGATTCCCCACCACTGAGCTGCCAGGGAAGCCTGAGATTTGCATTTTCAAATACAGTTAATTGAACTTCATGGGCACAGCATCTTGGAGTGCTGAGGTCTGTCCATGAGGGTGACTCACTGCTGACTGGGTGGTGTGATGAGCCATGGGAGGCACAGTGTTAAATGGGGTGGGACATTCCAGCAAGGACATGTATATAAGTGGTTAGTTTATTGATGATTTTTATGTCTGACAATGGAAGGAATTGCAGGAGAACTGCTTTGCTGCTGCTGCTGCTAAGTTGCTTCAGTCGTGTCTGACTCTTTTGCAACCCCATGTACTGCAGCCCACCAGGCTCTTCCGTCCATGGGATTTTCCAGGCAAGAATACTGGAGTGGGTTGCCATTGTGCTATAGGGATAGATAAACTCACAGCTGTGTGTTCAGAGTGAAGAGACTGGGCCTTCCCCAAGCTGTCTCCTGAATTCATTCTTTGACATAATGAAAAGCACTTCTTGACAGTCATGGGGGAGGCAGGGCTGGAAGGGGGTATATAGGAGGAGGAGTGAAATTAACATGTTTTGGACACCAACACTATACCAGAGTTTCTGGGAGATTTAATTCATCCTTCCTACAAGCCAGGGTGAGAGGTATGACCTGCCCATTTTACAGATGAAGAAACTGAGGCATTGGGAGGGAAAGTCACCTGGCCTAGGTACTCAGATCTAGATTCAGTTTTGGGTTAGAGTGTCTCTCAAAGCCTCACTTTCCCCAAGACACTGTGTCCTTGCTAGTACAGAAGGATTAGCTGAGGCTGGGAAGGACCTTGGGGACTGCTGGCAGAGTTGGGCTGAGAGGCAGCTAGTGTGGCAGTGGTGACAGGAAGAGAGAAGCTGGGCCTGCAGGAAGCCATAGCCCTGAACAGATACAGCGGAGCCAGCATCTGTTCCCATTGCTTGCTGCCTGGCCTTTCCAATTCCTTACGGTTGGAAACAGACTTTTTCTCCAAGGATGAAAACGGGAGGCTAGTCCTCCCCATGGTTCGAAGGCTGCTACTTCCAAAAGCCTGAGAAGATGTCACTCCCCAGTTTAGGGGGTGCAACCAAGCATCTTCTCTGCCAGCTCCAGAAATGTCAGAGTGACCAGCTGGAGGAGTGCCAGAGTGTGGCAGAGGGACACAAGGAGGTTCCCACCGAGAACATAAAAGGGAGCGTGTCTTCTGATTCACGTACCAATTACACTCAGTGTATCACATTACAAGGCTAATAGGAAATAAAGCAGAAGGCCATCTGTCCATGCCCGAGCCCATGCAGGCCTCCGATTGCTCAGCTGTGGTTGGCCGCCTCCCGGCCTGGCCCCTGGAGGCTGATGGAGTGGATTATAGTTTTGGCACACCCAGGAATCATTGGGAAGGGGGCCACACACATCTCACAGTCGGTCTCCGTAGGCTGGGAGACCTCCTTTCTCTTCCTTTAGTTTCCCAAGATGGTTGGAGGTCAACAGCATCCTTTGGGTTGAGATGCTTTGAGTAGGACCTGTTGACTTAAAAAATATTCACAGCCTAAAAGTTGAGAGTTATGTTTTATTCAGTGGAAATTTTTAGAACTTCAAGCCCCAGAGATAGTATCTCAAGTAACCCTGAAAAAACTGCTTCAAGGAGGTGAGGAGATGAACCAGGTTATATAGAAGTTTTGCAGCAAAGGGCAGGTAGTCTGAACATCAAGAGATTATTGATATTAAAGAAAATCAGATATTCCAAGCTAAGGAATTTAGGACTTTTGTATGTATTGGAAGATGCAAGAGTCTGGACTCACTGAAATCCTTCCTTTGATATGCACCTCAGCTCCTGGGGCCAGTATCTTATATTTTTCACATCCTGAGCTTCCTTAGGGCTCAGCATAGGGAGTTGCTGTAGTCTGGTGGCGGCTAGATGGCAGGTATTCTTTTCCTTCCCATGTTCCCTCCGGGCTCATCAGCTCACATTGGAGAGCTGCGATCACTGATGACTGTGACATCCTTGTTTGCTGATACGGTGGGAATATTCCTTTTCTCAGAAAGCTGGGCCCCCCTCGCGTCCTCTGTCATTGGTAGTGCCAGACCTGCCGTCAGCCCACAGAGGACCTGGGGCCAGGTAGGAAGAGGCTCTCCTGAGGCAGATACGGGAGGGCGCAGAGCCTGGTAACAGGGAGAGCTGGGGTTTCCTGGCCCTCCCAGCTGCTGAGCCTGTGTAGATACAACCTAGGCAGTCACAAGTGGCCAGGGCCCTGGTGGTGATGGGGGTGGGAAGGGGGGCAGAGGGCTTTACCTTGCAGGAAAGGAAGTGCTTGGGATCCAGAGGTTGGGATGGGATATGGGACCACCCTTGCCTTCCTCCTGCTTTCCTCAGTCCCACTGTGACCACTTCCATGATTGCTTTCCCTCGTTATTGCCCTCTAGTCCCCCAGCCCTAGGCTAAGGTGACTCCATGAGGACTTTGGGAAGTAATCTTGGGGTTTAAAAGGACTCTGGAGGAAATGGCAATGATTATTATTAACATTTTAAAATTGCTAAATGATTATTAACATATGGAGAAGGGCTCCCTCTCATTAATAACCCAAGAAATGGAAGTGCATTTTTAAGATTTTTTATTTATTTATTTTTGGACTGTGTTTTGTGGCATGTGGGACTTTAGTTTCTTGACCAGGGATCGAACCTGCATCTCTGCAGTGGAAGCACATTTTAACCACCGGACCATCAGGGAAGTCCTGGGAATTTAGATGACAACCTGGAAATTGTTTTATATGAGAAAGGGATGGGATGGGACTGCTTTCTGAAGCAGTCAGTTTGGTTCAGTTTGAATTTGTTTATTCGGCCTATGACTTTCTGGGTATGTCTCAAGACGTAAATGTTTCAAATTTTGTATTTTTCCAAAATGTCACTGTTGTTCAGTTGCTAAGTTGTGTCCAACTCTTTGTAAACCCATTTCCAAAATGTGGAATATTCTAATACTGAAAATAGGTCTTCCCATCACTGGTGGCTGGTCCCCAAGCCCCTGTGTGATGCTGGGCTGCTCTCGAACTAGAAGGCAGAGCCGGATGAGAGCTGTGTCACAGTCTGGAGCAAGGACAGCACAGGAGCGAGTATGACTGGGGTGGCAAAGTGGTAATGAGCAGAGCTCCACAGGTGAGCACGCCTGGACGGAATCCAGGTGTGCCCTTCCTAAGGCCAGATGGGCACTGAGCTCTGCCACCAGGTGACAACCCTGAAATGGGAGGGGCAGGGCTCCTTGGGAGGGGAAGGGATGAGGCTTGAAATCCCTCAAGTCGGTCTCTCTGTCCCTTCTCAGAAGCTCACCAGTCGCACTGGATTAGCATCTGCCCTAATGACCTCATCTTAACTGGAGGACACCTGCAAAGACCTTGTTTCCTAACAATGGTGCATTCACAGGCACTGGGGTCAGGGTTTCCACAGTTACATTGTTCAGGGACACAATTAAACCCACAACAGTAAGGAAAGCACTTAGCTTGGGCCAGTGCCTCATGAGTGTTCAATCAATATTAGCCTTTATTATGACTTCTGAAGTCTCAAAGGAAACACAGCACACAGAGTTCCGCTGGGCAGAGCTGGGGCTGGCTGTTGGTATTTCCTTTATATTAATAGAAGGTGTTTTCAGACGGAGGCAGACATCCTTAGGGAAGAGAATGGTGATAAATAACTCAGAGAGCAGGTGTTAGCTGCAGAAGGCAGGGAGGGGAGGAAGAGCAGTCCAGGGCAGGAGGGTGTGTCCACCCACTGCTGGTGACCAGCTGCAGGAAGAACAGCAGAGATGCTGGGAGCTGGGCTGAGTGTGGACCCTGAGTGTGGATCCTGAGCATGGGCCCTGGACAAGGCCACAGCTCTTGTTCAAACCACCATTGCTTTGAACAATGGTGGCCCGTCATGAAAGCCTCCTCACCAGTTCCCTGCTACTCTCTTTGCCCCTTGCCCACTATGGTCACCTCTTTTATTTAAACAAAATTTTTTTTAAATTGGCGTATAATTGTTTTACAATGTTGTGCTGGCTTCTGCTGTACAATGTGAATCAGCTGTATGTACACACAGATCCCCTCCCTCTTGAACCTCCCTTGATCCCCCTCATTCTACCCCTAGCGATCATCACAGAGCTGAGCTCCCTGTGCTGTACAGCAGGCTCCCATTAACCATCTATTTAACACAGACATTTCTTGATGTAGCAGCCAGATCACTCCTTTTAAAACCGTAAGTCCGATCATGCTTGACTGCTTAAACCACTAAAGGGCTTCCCTGGTGGCTCAGCTGGTAAAGAAGCCTCTAAAAGCTTCTTACTGCACGTGAACCTTGACCTACATTTCTCCTCTCCATCTGGCTACCCATGCACTGCCTCCCTGTTTCTTTCGGCTCCTCCAGCACACCACGCCTGGTCTTGCCTCAGGACCTTTGCACATCCTGCCTTTTCCCTCTGTGTGGGGTCCTTCCTCCACATTTGGCCTGGCCTCCTCCATCTTGTCACTTACTCCTGTCTCTGTTTTTGTTTTAATCCCTGCCACTCCCTCTGCTATGCATGTTTTCATTTTCTCCCTCATATTATCTTTGATCTGAAATTATCTTGTATTTTATGTATTTCCTTGTGTGTCTGTTTCTGCTACTAGAATATAGCAGACACAAAGAGATAAGGAATTATGAACATCTTGTTTACTTCTGTGTCTTTAGTGCCCAGAATTGGGTATAGGGTGTAATGGGAGCTAGGAATATTTGCTGTAAGAGTGAAAAACAGCTCTGAGACCAACAAGATGGAATGTGTGTGTGTGTGTGTGTGTGTGTGTGTGTAGGCCTAGGGCATTCAGTATCAGCCCCTCTCATCACTTGTCCCTTAGTCCTCAGTTTTGATAAATAAGCCTCTACTTTGTTCCTGAAACCCAGTCCCCACTTCCCCAGTTTGTTTCAGTTCAGTCACTCAGTCGTGTCTGACTCTCTGTGACCCCTTGGACTGCAGCATGCCAGGCCTCCCTGTCCATCACCAACTCCCAGAGCTTGCTCAAACTCATGTCCATCGAGTTGGTGATGCCATCCCAGTTTGTTTGTTCACTCCCTTATTGGTTCAGCAGTCACCAAGAGCCTATAATGTGACAGGGGCTGGGAGGCAGATTTCAAAATATCAGCGGGTAAAAGCACACACAAAAAGACATCTGCCCAGACCTGGAGTAGGAGGAAAGCAGGGAGGGCTTCCAGGAGGAGGGGATGCCTAAATTTGCCTCATCGAGGATGTGCACAAGTCAGACAGGCAGGAATGAAGGGGAGTGGAGAGTGGGAGGACATGGCCACTGGGCAGCAAGCCTAGGAAGCAGAGGAAGGGGAATAATACTCATCATTGGCACTTTCTCAGCATCTCCAGGCCTTGTGCTAGCACGATCACCTGGCAAGAATTATCTCATTTGCACACCTGGCAACCCTGGAGGCAGGTACTATACCCTCCTCACATGGCAGAGAAGGGAATGGATGAAGAGAGCGGTTCACTCGTGCGTCTGAAGGAACACAGCTAATACATGGTGGGTGTCAGACTCCAGTAAGGGCAGTTCCACTCTCCGCCTGGTATTCTCACCTTCCCTGCCAGGAAATGGCCCGAGGGTACATCTTGGGTCCTGGCTCTGCATCCAGTTCTCCCATAGGGCCTCCTTTCGAGGCCCCTCTTATTCAGGGATCATAAGGATCTTCCTGGTGGGTACAGCCTGGCTGCCAGATGTCTTTGAAGCTCGATTCCCCAAATCTTGGCTTTCCCTGGATTCTGTGCTGCTCTTCCCTGGACGTCTCTCGTGGCAGACCCTCCCTGTAATATAGTTAATGATGCTTTGGGTGCAAGACAGGGATGCTCCAACTCAACCTGCCTTAAAAAAGAAATTATCTGATCCCTGTAACAGGTGTGGAGTCCTGCATCTGTCTGGCCTCTAGCAGTCACTTCTTGCTGCATCCACAAACCTGTCCATCCCTAATCTCATTAGACAGACAGGTGGGCAGCTGAGTTCCTGGGGCCCAAGGAATCGGCCCTCTGCTCAAAGTCACAGCCACTGGAGTGATAGAGTGTGGGGTAAGGGAAGGGAGATTCAGGAGCCCAGTAAACACCCTGCTCGCAACTCTCAGAGCCCAAGCGACCACCAGGATGAACCCAGCATGCTCACAGACCCATGTACAGCAGCCACCATGAGATACCAGGCCCTCGGGTCATCACAGTGGGGCCCAGGGGGAGGCAGGGGCACACAGGGGTACCAAGCCCAGAGTCTAGAGCCAGCTGACCTTGGTGGGAGCCTCGGCTCTTTCATCTGGAATCTGTAGATCCTCCAACCCGTCACGTATCTCTCAGGGCCACAGTTTCCTCCTCTGTAATATGGGGCTCATTACCGGGCCCAGCTCACAGGGTAGTTGCGAGGATTCAATGAATTGCTTTGTGTGAAGAAGTCCTCAGAAGAGGACAGCACATGTAGGGCGTTAGCTGCTCCAATGCCATGCTCCCGCCAAATCGCATCCTCTGCTGTTCTGGCTGCACCCCTAACTGACTCAACTTCATGCAACTCTGCAAACTAGCAGTCTACCCTGGTTCAGGTGAGAAGGGCTGTAGAGGATTTAAAACACGAATTAAACCAAAGTCAGCTTGCTTTCCAGAATCCCTGCCTTCCCACAATTCTAAACAATGTCAGTGATAAAACATTCCTCCTTCCCCAACAGGAAGTCCCACCTGCCGTGCCTGGGATGCCGAGGCCCAGACCCTCTAGCACTCAGCGTTGTGTCTGCAAGATTTCCCAGGTGCTCAGCCTCCTCCCTGGATCTTCCCTTTGCCCTCTTGCTCTGGGGGACGCATGGATCTCCCTGAGCACACGCGTCCCTGACAGCCTCTCAAGTAGTCCCGCCCTCCACACTGTGGGAACTCCTTGCCCATCCTTGCTGCCCAGGGTCAGCCACAGACGGTGAGATTCAAGCCTCCTGCCACCTCTTTTCCTTGTCATCTCTAGGGCTTGGGTTTGTGTCTCAGAGACTGAAGCCTTTGGCCTCTGCTGTGACTCCAGCCTGGGACATCCGGGGTCTAATTTGGGGGGACTTTAGTGTCTGCAGAGGGGATCTCTCCTGTAACCCAGCCTCCTCATTCCTTAGACTCTTTTCCTCATCCTGGCTCAGCCAGTCACCCCCATGGTTACACCCTGGACCTTGTTCCTACCAGTATTTGGCAACTGCAACTCCCCACTGGCCGGCCAATTCCATGCCTTAACTAAACCTTGTGTTATTCCCTATCCCTATGCTGCTTCCCTAACTCAGCCTTTTACAAGCCTCAGGTCAAGATTCACTTGTGGGTCAAGGAGACAATTTAGTAGGTCCAATAAGCATTAAAAAAGTGAGATAAAATAGAAAAAAGGTCAGAGCCCACCAAATACAATAAGGTTAAATACTGTTTTGTGAAATGTGTTGTCTACTGGATGTGAATGTAAATGAATTTTTCACCCTGGTGAGTGGTCCAAAGAGGTCTGAACATAGAACCAGGCTCATCCCCTACACTTTCCTAGATGACAGTTTCAGACTCGCTCTTCTCTAACCTCCAAAGTGTCCTCTTCCCTCCCTTGTCTTAGGGATGCTCTGGCATTGCTTCCCATTTCCTGGAGATGGTAGTTGCCATGATGACAATTCCACATGGCCCCTCCCACTTCTAGGCTGGACTTCCTTCCTCACACCATCAACAAACTGTCCTTTCACAGAAAGTCAACTCTTCCAGCCCTCAAGGATACTTTTCACACCAATGGCCTCCATTCTTTCTTGTCTTATCAATTTTTTATTCTCTACTGAATAGTTTGTCAATGGATAAATAGGCGATAACAATAAAGAATAATAATGTCTGCCTCGATTCCTTAGTGTCCTCTGGATCTTGCCTCACAGTTCTCCTCTTTATAGCAAAGTGTTAGTTGCTGAGTCGTGTCCAACTCTTTGCCATGAATGGATAAAGAAACTGTGTTGTATATATACAATGGACTACTACTCAGCCACAAAAAGATGAAATCTTGCCATTTGCACCAACTTGGATGGGCCTTGAAGGTAATTTTCTAAATGAAATAAATCAGATGGAGAAAGACAAATACTTTATGATTTCACTCATAAGTGGAATAAATAAAAGGTATGAACAAACCAAACCAGAACATACAGATACAGAGAAGAGTAATGGTTACCAGAGGGGAAGGGCAGAGGTCAAAATGGATAAAAGGGCCAACTGTAGGGTGATGGGTGGAAACTAAACTTTTGGCAGTGAGTACCCTGCAGCGTACACAGAAGTTGAAATATAACATCGTACACATGAGGCTTATATAATGTTATAAACCAACGTTGTGTGTTGTGCATAACCAACTCTTTGCGACCCCATGGACTGCAGCCCACCAGGCTCTTCTGTCCATGGGATTTTTCCAGGCAAGAATACTGGGGTGGGTTGCCATTCGCTTCTCCAGGGGATCTTCCAGACCCAATGATTGAACCCGAGTCTCCCGTGTCTCCTGCATTAGTATATGGATTCTTTACCAGTGAGCTACCTGGGAACCCCATATTGCCTCAATTCAAAAAATAAAAAAGAAGAGGAAAAAAGAAATACTGCCTTATGTAAAGGCACTGAGGATGAGACTGTATGCAAGACAAGGACAAAAGTGATTTTTGAGTCAAAAAGTGATTCAAAAGAGTTGGTCTTAGGATATGAAAATGTTTGCGGAATGAATGAGTGAAAGTCGCTCAGTCGTGTCCGACTCTTTGCAACCCCATGGACTATACAGTGGAATTCTCCAGGCTGGAATACTGGAGTGGGTAGCCTTTCCCTTCTCTAGGGGATCTTCCCAACCCAGGAATTGAACCCAGGTCTCCCTCATTGCAGGTGGATTCTTTACCAGCTGAGCCACAAGGGAAGCCCTTTTTATTTCACACACATTTTCCTTTCTACGTTTTCACAAGTGTGTCCAAATCTAAGTTTAAATAGTCTAAATAACTTCCAATCCATGTAAAATAAAATCTAAGTAATATGAAAGGCTCATGGTATGATTTAATTTGGCAGTGTATTTCCTTGTTAACGGATAAAAATCGTGCATCTGACAAATCATGGTGTATTAAATTAGGAGTCAGCAAACCATTTGTGTAAATGGTCAGATGGTCAATATTTCAGGCTTCCAGGGCCATCCCATCTCTGCTGTAACTACTTAACTGCTCCTGTGTTGTTTCAGCAACCACGGACAAGCCTTAACATGAAAAACATGGCTGCTTTTCAATAAAACTTTATGGAATTTAGATTTCATACAATTTTCACGTGTCATGAAATATTATTCTTTTGATTTTTTTTCCAACTGTGTAGAAAAAACCAAAACACAAAAAAACCACTCAGCTCACAGGCTTTACAAAAATAGGCCTGCATGCTGCAGGTTGCAGAATCTCGCATTAAATTCTGGAGGATGTGGTAAACCTGCTTTACAGATAAGGAAGCTGGCCCAGGGCATCACTAAATGTCTTGTTCAAGGGCAAAGAATCCTGGATCTGGGAGCTCTTAGTGTCTTCTGCAATTCCACCGGGCCCCTTCCCATTCTGCAGTCCCCAGATTCAGATTCAGGCGCCGAATCCACGTTCAAGACTCCTCGGTGCACCATCGGCCTTGTTGCGCCAGGATGCTCGCCGTTTTCAACCGTGTGTGCTTTTCAGATACAAAAACGGATGTCCAAGTGCTGAGCACTACCAAGGCACGTTTTAAACTCTTACCAAGAGTTATTCCCCTCTCCTGCTTGCTCGCTCCCCTTTTGGTAACTTTCTGTCCTTTCTCCCGGGAGTAGGCACCCCTCCCCCACCACCCCGCTCATGGCGCCCCTCCCAACCCCACCCCAGCTGGCTGGGCCGCCTTCCGCGCCAGCCGCGTGGTACCCAGATCTGGGGCGGGGAGGTGTGTTAGGAGTGGGAGGCAGAGCTCAGCGATCTGCGCCTCCAGCGCTCCCCTCTACCCCCGGCCACCGGAAGCTATTTGTGCTCCTTTAAGCCATCGACAGGCGCCGTCTTCCTCCCCTCACCTCTTTCTCGCTTACTCCGCGCTCTCTCTCCACTTAGTGGTTCATTTACTGCTCAATCTGTGATTAATTAAAACAATTTAAATAACTGTGCTGATGCTAAATTCATTTACAGCCACCTCCGACGCGCGCGGCTGCACCGGCACAGGGGAGCTGCGGTGCCGACTTAGGATGACCACCAGGGGGCGCTGCGGACTCGGGTTTGGCCGCAACCCGAAATTTAGGCTTAGGGCTGATTCCCGGCAAAGAAAGGGTTAAAACGGGCATTCTACTCGCGCCACCCCCATCCCCGCTTGCCTTCTTCCAGTAGGTCACCCACTGTGCCCTAGAAGTTCCCAGAGAACCTCTGGGCTAACCCCGGACAGAAACTGTTGGGAAAGTAAGCTCCATTCTCCTGCCCTGGGTCAGCCTTGGGATGTGATCTGGACGCATCTGGGTCCAGACACCAGGAAGGTCTGGTTTGCAGGAGAGGAGACAGGCTCAGACTGTGTGAGCCAACGACACCAGGATGGACTTTCTTGCTGGAAGAAGGGAACAGAGGTACAGGGCAGAGGCGGGGGCTTGGGTTCCTTGTCCATGAGGTGTGCGCTGGCCGGAAGAGGGTCTTGCTCCCCAAATACACTGTCCACACAAAACCTCAGAATATAACCTAATTTGGGAAAATGATATTTGCAGCTTCAATTAGTTAAACATCTCAAGACGTCATCATCCTGTTGTTGTTTGGTCATTCAGTCGTGTCTGACTCTTTGTGACCTCTTGGACCATAGCCCGCCAGCCTGCTCTGTCCATGAGATTCTCCTGCAACAATACTGGAGCGTGTTGCCATTTCCTCCTCCAGGGCATCTTCCCCACCCAGGGACTGAACCTGCATCTCCTGCATTGGCAGGCATATTCTCTACAATGAGCCACCTGGGAAGTCCAGGTAATCATTCTGATGGGCCTTAAATCCAATGACTGGAGTCCATATAGAAGGAGAGAACAAAGAGAGACTCACATATACAGGGAAGAAGGCTACGAAGCAGAGATGGGAGCAATGCGGTCACAAGCCAAGGAACCCAAGAACCACCAGAAACTGGAGGAGGTGAGGAACGTTCCTCCCTAGGAGCCTCTGGAGGGAACATGGCCCCACCAATACCCCCATCTCAGATGTCTGGCCTCAAAACTGCGAGAGAAGAAATTCCTGTGGTTTGAAGCCAACGAGGTGTGTGGGAATTTGTTTTAGAAGCCACAGCAACTGCATACAAGGTATTAAGACAGAAGCCAGCATGGAAGAGGCTACTTGGTGCTAGGCATTTTGCTGGGTGCGTTCACAATTGTCTTCTCACTTTGCCATGGTCTCGTAAGGCTGGTTATTATCAACGCCCCCACTGTGCAGGGTCAGGCAGCTAGGAAGTGGCAGAGCCAAGTTCAAGCTCAGGTTAGCCTGGAGACCCAGCAGGCAATCCAGCAACTTCCCTGCTTCGGGTCCCATGGCCCTGTGGTTTCCAGGCTCTTTTCTTGAGAAATGAGACCAAGGACATAGAAATTTGCTGGGTGGGTGATCCAGGCTGGTCCCACATAACAGCCCTTCTTAATGAGACCTAGACAGATCACCTTATTTATTTACTTATTATTTTTTAAAATTTGTAGAAAAATTTTTTCCTGTACTTAAAGATTTATTTATTTATTTGGCTATACTGGGTACAACTTAGTTGTAGCATGCTAGATCTTCCATTTTGTTACAACTCTTTAGTTGTAGCATGCAGAATCTAGTTTCCTGACCAGGGATCGAACCCAGACCTCCTGCACTGGGAGCTCGGAGTCTTAGCCACTGGACTATCAAGGAAGTCCCAACCACCTTATTTATTTATTTATTTTATTTATTTTTTTACTGAAGGATAATTGCTTTACAGAATTTTGTTGTTTTCTGTCCAACCTCAACATGAATCAGTTGTAAGTATACATATATCTCCTCCCTTTTGAAGCTCCCTCCCATCTCCCTCCCCATCCCCGCCCTCCATCCAGGTTGATACAGAGCCCCTGTTTGAGTTTCCTGAGTCACACAGTAAATTCCCATTGCTACGTATTTTACATATGGTAATGTAAATTTCCATGTTACTCTTTCCATACATCTCACCCTCTCCTCCCCTCTCCCCACGTCCATAAGTCTTTTCTCTATGTCTGTTTCTCCATTGCTGCCCTGTAAATAAATTCTTCAGAACCATTTTTCTAGATTCCATATATGTGCATTGCTGCTGCTGCTGCTAAGTTGCTTCAGTCGTGTCCGACTCTGTGCGACCCCATAGACGGCAGCCCACCAGGCTCCCCCGTCCCTGGGATTCTCCAGGCAAGAGTACTGGAGTGGGTTGCCGTTTCCTTCTCCAATGCATGAAAGTGAAAAGTGAAAGTGAAGTCACTTAGTCGTGTCCGACTCTTAGCGACCCCATGGACCGCAGCCTACCAGGCTCCTCCACCCATGGGATTTTCCAGGCAAGAGTACTGGAGTGGGGTGCCATTGCCTTCTCCGTATATGTGCATTAGAATATGATATTTATCTTTCTCTTTTACTCACTTCACTCTGTATGATAGGTTCTAGGTTCATCCACCTCATCAGAACTGACTCAGATGCATTCCTTTTTATGATTGAATAACATTCCATCGTGTATATGTACCACAACTTCTTTGTCCATTCATCTGTTGATAGGCATTTAGGTTGCTTCCATGTTCTAGCTATTGTAAATAGTGCTGCAATGAACAATGGGATACACGTGTCTTTTTCAACTCTGGTTTCCTCAGGGTATATGCCTAGGAGTGGGATTTGAAAGGTTGTTGCTGAATGAAAAGATGCCAGGATTCTTGGCCCCCAGAAGAGAAGAATTCAATCCGGGGCCAGAGACGAGGCTTGATCACTCAGAGCTTTTGTGTAATAAAGTTTTATTAAAGTATAAAGGAGATAGAGAAAGCTTCTGATATAGGCATCAGAAGGGGGCAGAAAGAGTACCCCTCTGCTAGTCTTCAGCTGGATGTTATATAGTCACTAGCAGTCTGTTAATGAAAGAAAGGAATGTCTTAAAACTCAGAATGGCACCAGGCCCCTCACCCATAAGATGCATTTTGTGATAATCTTGGCACCAAATGGTTCATCCTGGGCCATAAAATGATTAACTTGAATCTTGTAAAAGGGCAGGTTACCATACAAATTGTTTTGTTTACATAGATTAGGGGAACAATATCTGAGTATAACGTACTTGTTTGTCAAGTAGGTTCTGAGCCATTAGGCGGAACAGACTTGAAGACAGAGTTTGGGGTAAATGCATAGTACATTAGCATAGCTTAAGACAAGCATTTCCATAAGAAAAAGGCATTGGTTATCTCTAGGTTTGAGAACAGTTAACTTCAGGTGAAACCATTATGTCATTATGGCAACACAGTATTTTAAGAGAAACCTCCTTTTAAATTTGTATAGAGAAGGAAAAAAATATTGCCAGTTTGTTTCCTCCTGCCAATTAAGAGAGATAAAAATGTCTGACACTTGCAGGCTATTTCCTCCGTTTGGAGACCCCTGGCCTTCCTGCCTGTTACCCTCTCAGATTGCTGGGTCATACGGTGGTTTTATTCCTAGTTTTTTAAAGGAATCTCCATACTGTCTTCCATAGTGACTGTATCAATTTATATTCCCACCAACAGTGCAAGAGTGTTCCCTTTACTCCACACCCTCTCCAGCATTTATTGTTTGTAGACTTTTTGATGATGGTGATTCTGACCAGTGTGAGGTGACATTTCATTGTGGTTTTGATTTGCGTTTTTCTGATAATGAGTGATGTTGAGCATCTTTTCATGTGTTTGTTAGCCATCTGTGTGTCTTCTTTGGCGAAATATCTGTTTAGGTCTTTTTCCTACTTTTGGATTGGGTTGTTTGTTTTCCTGGTATTGAGTTGTATGAGCTGCTTGTACATTTTGGAAATTAATCCTTTGTCAGTTGTTTCATTTGCTATTATTTTCTCCCATCCCGAGGGTTGTCTTTTTACCTTGCTTATAGTTTCCTTTGCTGTGGAAAAGCTTTTAAGATTAATTAGGTCCCACTTGTTTACTTTTGTTTTTATTTCCATTACTCTAGGAAGTGGATCATAGAGGATCTTGCTTTGACTTATGTCATCGAGTGTTCTGCCTATTTTCCTCTAAGAGTTTTATATTTTCTGGTCTTACATTTAGTAAGACTATTTTGAGTTTAATCCATTTTGAGTTTATCTTTGTGTATGGTGTTAGGAAGTGTTCTAATTTCATTCTTTTACATGTAGCTGTCCAGTTTTCCCAGCACCATTTACTGAAGAACCTGTCTTTGCCCCATTGTATATTCTTGCCTCCTTTGTCAAAAATAAGGTACCCATAGGAGCATGGATTTATTTCTGGGCTTTATATCTTCCATTGGTCTATGTTTCTGTTTTTATGCCAATACCATATTGTTTTGATGACTATAGCTTTGTAGTATAATCTGAAGTCAGGAAGGTTGATTCCTCCAGCTCCATTCTTCTTTCTCAAGACTGCTTTGGCTATTTGGGGTCTTTTGTGTTTCCATATGAATTGTGAAATTTTTTGTTCTAGTTCTGTGAAAAATGCCATTGGTAATTTGATAGGGATCACATTGAATCTGTAGATTGCATTTGGTAGTATAGTCATATTCACAATATTGATTCTTCCTACCCAGGAACATGGACTATCTCTCCATCTGTTTATGTCATCTTTGATTTATTTCATCAGTGTCTTATAATTTTCTGTGTACAGTTCTGCTGTCTTCTTAGGTAAGTTTATTCCTAGACATTTAATTCTTTTTGTTGCAATGGTGAATGGGATTGATTCCTTACTTTCTCTTTCTGATTTTTCATTGTTAGTATATAGAAATGCAACTGATTTCTGTGTATTGATTTTGTATCCTGCAATTTTGCTAAATTCCCTAATTAGCTCTAATAATTTTCTGATACTATCTTTAGGGTTTTCTATGTACAGTATCATGTCATCTGCAAACAGTGAGAGCTTTACTTCTCCTTTTCCAATCTGGATTCCTTTTATTTCTTTTTCTTCTCTGATTGCTGTAGCTAGGACTTCCAGAACTATGTTGAATAATAGTGGCAAAAGTGGACACCCTTGTCTTGTTCCTGATCTTAGGGGAATGCTTTCAGTTTCTCACCATTGAGAATAATGTTTGCTGTAGGCTTATCTTATATGGCCTTTACTTTGTTGAGGTAGGTTCCTTCTATGCCCATTTTTTGAAGAGTTTTAATCATAAATCCCAACCACCTTATTTAAACTTGTATCCCTGTCCCTTTTCCATGGCCTTTCTAATCCCTCTTATCTTGCCTTTTTTTTTTTTAAATACTCATATCACATACCACCTTGTAGCATCATATGCATGTTAATTACATATGATCAACATATGTATGTTAATGTTAATTATTTCCTATGTTTTTTGTTTATTGTCCATCTCTTTTTTGGTTTATTTTAATGAGTGCTGTATTCTTCTCCAGTACTCTTGCCTGGAAAATCCCATGGACAGAGAAGCTTGGTGGGCTACAGTCCATGGGGTCGCTAAGAGTCAGACATGACTGAGCGACTTCATTTTCACTTTTCACTTTCATGCATTGGAGAAGGAAATGGCAACCCACTCCAGTGTTCTTGCCTGGAGAATCCCAGGAACAGCAGAGCCTGTTGGGCTGCCATCTACGGGGTCGCACAGAGTCAGACATGACTGAAGTGACTTAGTAGCTGCAGCAGCATCTGTATTCTTGGTGCTTAAAGGATGCTTGATACTTGATAGATGCTCAGTAAATATTTATTGAATTAAACAATGCCTCTTAAGTAGATTTCTAATGCACACTCAAGGCCCTAAGAAGTCTGACAGCAGAGAAGCCAGTTTGCCTTACCCAGGGCGTCTCATCTTACTTGACCATGGAATCTGCTTCCTCTCTCCCTTCATCCCCCGTCAACTAAGCCCATCATGCGGAAGTCACTGTAACAATCACTCATCTGTTCCAGTCTCCTCTGGGGGCTATTTGAGACCAAATATTCTGAAGAGAAGAGCCGGGGAGACTTATAACAAAGTAGTGGGGGCAGAAATACCCCCAGAGCAGCTCCATGGGGGACAGAGGCACCAGGGCCTGGCCCAGATGGGCAGTACTGGGTCTGTAGCCTGAACGCCTACTGGCTGGGAGTAGAAGCTCAATTGGACAGTGCTTCCCTTGCACCTGTGTAAATATTCCATTCTGTAAGCCCTGGAAAGAGCAAGACAGCATATGTCCAGGGACATTCTTTGGAAGAGCTGGGAAAATAAGCTCTTGCTTAATTTGCCTGACCTAACAGAAACCTGGCAGGAGGTCTGTGACACATCAGAGTGTGCATCTGGAAGACACTGACCAGCTAGTGTCTCTTTCAAGGCTCTGTGTGCTACAAAGTGGTGTCTGGGGGACCAGGACCAGATGAATCAGATGGGATGCTGGCATTCCAGTCTTCATCCAGAGGAGGGGGATGAGCTCGAAGGGCACGCCAAGGTCAAGAGGGAGTGCTGAGAATGGAGACAGCAATCATGGAGTGGACAGAAGACTTGATCACCATGGCCATACCGGCCAGAGTTAGGACCACTGAGGGACACTTATAAGGGGAGGCAGGCTTTAGCCTGAGATAAACCAGAAACTTCCAAGCACTAGCACACCTCCCAGAGGACTGGGCAACCTAATGAAGCTGACCAGCATTGTCCCCAGACAGGTCTGAGCGGGGCCCTGGTGGCCAGCTGGCTCTGTGTCCACACAGATCTGTGCTCAGGACATCACTGATCCCCAGTGCAGGAGTGGAAAGGGGGGTCAGACCCAAGTTCACATCCTGGCTCCACATTGACTTGCTGTGTGATCTTGAGCAAGTTGGTTAACTTCTCTGTGTTTTAGTTTCCTCATTACTAAGACTGAATAATGGGCTTCCCTTGTGGCTCAGCTGGTAAAGAATCCACCTGCAATGTGGGAGACCTGGGTTGGATCCCTGGGTTGGGAAGATGCCCTGGAGAAGGGAAAGGCTACCAAATCCAGTATTCTGGCCTAGAGAATTCCATGGATTGTATAGTTCATAGTGCATGGAATTCTCCAGGCCTCTTGATGAAAGTAAAAGAGGAGAGTGAAAAAGTTGGCTTAAAACTCAGCATTCAAAAAACTAAGATCATGGCATCTAGTCTCATCACTTCATGGCAAATAGATGGGGAAACAGTGGAAACAGTGACAGACTTTAGTTTCTTGGGCTCCAAAATCACTGCAGATGGTGACTGCAGACATGAAATTAAGACGCTTGCTCCTTGGAAGAAAAGCTATGACCAACCTAGACAGTACATTAAAAAGCAGAGACGTTACTCTGTCAACAAAGGTCTGTGTAGTCAAAGCTATGGTTTTTCCAGTAGTCATGTATGGATGTGAGAATTGGACTATAAAGAAAGCTGAGTGCTGAAGAATTGATGCTTTTGAACGGTGGTGTTGGAGAAGAGTCTTGAGAGTCCCTTGGACTGCAAAGAGATCCAACCAGTCCATCCTAAAGAAAATCACTCCTGAATATTCTTTGGAAGGACTGATGCTGAAGCTGAAACTCCAATACTTTGGCCACCTGATGCAAATAACTGACTCATTGGAAAAGACCCTGATGCTGGGAATGATTGAAGGTGGGAGAAGGGGACAACAGAGGATGAGATGGTTGGATGGCATCACCAACTCAATGGACATGAGTTTGAGTAAGCTCTGGGAGTTGGTGATGGACACAGAAGCCTGGTGTGTTGCAGTCTATGGGGTTGCAAAGAGTCGGACAAGACTGAGTGCCTAAACTGAACTGAAGACTGAATAATACTGTTTCTCCCTCATACAGTTATTGTGAAGATTAAATGAATTAGTATGTGGTAAGAGTCTGGACTGTCTGGCACATAAAAAGTACTACATGAACACCATTGCGGTTATTTCTGTTTTCCATTTGTACCCCCTCCCCCACTATCCTTCCTAGCCCTCAAGCCGTTGGCCCTGCCCCTGCTCTAACCTTTGGTTCAGGTTTCCTTGGGTTTGTTCCCTGGCTCCATGGACTTTGGTTCCCCATGTCTGGGTCTCCATTTCTAATTTTGGCTTACCTTGTTTCTCATGTTGCGTCTATAGTGGGTGCTGGTCACTAGTATAATACATTATCAGTATATTATCAGATGGTAAAGAATCTGCCTGCAATGCAGGAGACCTGGGTTTGATCCCTGGGTCAGGAAGATACCCTGGCGAAGGGAATGGCAACCCACTCCAGTGTTCTTGCCTGGAGAATTCCATGGACAGAGGAGTTTGGCAGGCTACAGTCCATGGGGTAGCAAAGAGTTGGACACAACTGAACGACTAACACTTTCATTTTCACTTCTTTCATATTATCAATTAAGAGCCTGGGGTCTGTTGTGGACACAGTGAGGGAAGGAGCGTCAGTGCATGTATGCTCAGTTGCTTCAGTCATGCCCTACTCTGTGTGACCCTATGGACTGTAGCCTACCAGGCTCTTCTGTCTGTGGGATTCTCCAAGCAAGAATCCTGGAGTGGGTTGCCATGCCCTCCTCCAGGGGATCTTTCTGACCTAGGGATTGAACCTGCGTCTCCTGCATTACAGGTGGATTCTGCCTGAGGGAAGGAGAGGGTGGGACAAATGAGATAGTAGCATTGACGTATATACAGCACTATGTGTAAAATAGTTATCTGGTGGGAAGCAGCTGTATAGTGCAGGGAACACAGTTCAGTGCTCTGTGGTGACCTAAAGGGCTGGGTTGATGGGGGTGGGGTGGGAGCGAGTATCAAGAGGGAGGAGATATATGTATACTTATAGCTGACTCACATTGTTATACAGCAGAAAGCAACACATCATTGTAAAGCAATTATCCTCCAATTAAAAAAAAAAAACAAAAAGCCTGGGATCTGGAGTCAGAAACAGGCTCTAATTCTACTTCTGTCACTTAGTGTCTGTGTGATTTTGGATCAATTCTGTAAACGTTGGGGCCTCAGTTCCCTTATCTACAAAATGGAAATACGACATAATACTTACCTTATAGGCTTAGGATGGTGTTTATATGAGAACAGTCCTGGAAAGTGCTTGCAGTAGTGCCTGGCACACAGTAAGAGGCCAGGAAGGGGTACCCATTACTACTCTAATCATCACCATTGCTGTTCCCAGCGTGCTGTTTGCACCGGGCCAGGAGAGGAGAATCTTGGATTCAAGTCCTCTCTTTACCACTTCCTACCTGTGTGACTTGGAGTAAGTTGCTGCCCCTCTCTGGGTCTCAGAATCACCATCTGTTCCCTGGAGAAGCCCTTTCTTTGGCTGCTTTCCTGTTTTCAAAGCTCTAATATCTTGATCTCCCAACTGCCTTTTGACCCAGGTCTCCTGAGTGACCCAACTTGAACTGGGTGTCTGATCTCCCAACTTTAAGCCCTTGGTTCCTGAGTGTAGGTACTGCTGCTCTGTGCCTCAGGATCTGCCTTGCCCAAGCACCTCCCTCCATTGCCCATTGGGGTTCTCTAGGGAGGACAGAAGGAGTCTTTCTTTGTGAGAGAGGCTGGAGTGGTGGTCTTTATGTTTCCTTCTGGCTGTAGGCATCTAAGGCTGCTGTCAGTTTCATTGCCTTTTTTTCCAGCTCTGGTAGCTGAATCTTTGGGTATATCAGATGCCACTGAGCCCATCTTACCTGGGAGTGCATCAGCCCCAGGACACAGGGCCTTAGTTAAGTCAAGCCATCAACCTTGGGTTCTGAACCTCTATCCATCCAATAAATATTAATTGAGCACCTGGAAAAGGTCAGTTTTCATTCCAATCCCAAAGAAAGGCAATGCCAAAGAATGCTCAAACTACCACATAATTGTACTCATCCCACACGCTAGTAAAGTGATGCTTAAAATTCTCCAAGCCAGGCTTCAGCAATACCTGAACTCTGAACTTCCAGATGTTCAAGTTGGTTTTAGAAAAGGTGGAGGAACCAGAGATCAAATTGCCAGTATCCACTGGATCATCAAAAAAGCAAGAGAGTTCCAGAAAAACATCTATTTCTGCTTTATTGACTATGCCAAAGCCTTTGTGTGGATCACAATAAACTGTAGAAAATTCTTAAAGAGATGGGAATACTAGACCACCTGACCTGCCTCTTTAGAAACCAGTGTGCAGGTCAGGAAGCAACAGAACTGGACATGGAACAACAGACTGGTTCCAAATTGGAAAAGGAGTATGTCAAAGCTGTATATTGTCACCCTGCTTATTTAACTTATATGCAGAGTACATCATGAGAAATGCTGGGCTGGAAGAAGCACAAGCTGGAATCAAGATTGCCAGGAGAAATATCAATAACCTCAGATATGTAGATGACACCACCCTTATGGCAGAAAGCAAAGAAGGACTAAAGAGCCTCTTGATAAAAGTGAAAGTGGAGAGTGAAAAATTTGGCTTAAAGCTCAACATTCAGAAAACTAAGATCACGGCATCTGGTCCCATCACTTCATGGCAAATAGATGGGGAAACAGTGGAAACCCTGTCAGACTTTATTTGTTTGGGCTCCAAAATCACTGCAGATGGTGACTGCAGCCATGAAATTAAAAGACGCTTATTCCTTGGAAGGAAAGTTATGACCAACCTAGACAGCATATTAAAAAGCAGAGATATTACTTTGTCCACAAAGGTCCATCTAGTCAAGGCTATGGTTTTTCCAGTGGTCGTGTATGGATGTGAGAGTTGGACTATAAAGAAAGCTGAGCAGTGAAGAATTGATGCTTTCGAACTGCGGTGTTGGAGAAGACTCTTGAGAGTCCCTTGGACTGCAAGGAGATCCAACCAGTCTATCCTAAAGGAGATCAGTCCTGGGTGTTCATTGGAAGGACTGATATTGAAGCTGAAACTCCAATACTTTGGCCGCCTGATGTGAAGAGCTGACTCATTGGAAAAGACCCTGATTCTGGGAAAGCTTGAGGGCAGGAGGAGAAGGGGACAACAGAGCATGAGATGGCTGGATGGCATCACTGACTCAATGGACATGAGTTTGGGTGAACTCTGGAAGTTGGTGATGGACAGGGAGGCCTGGTGTGCTGAGGTTCATGGCGTCTCAAAGAGTTGGACACGACTGATTGACTGAACTGAACTGAATCATACTGGGCACTATTTTGGACACAGAGACAGAGGAATAGATAGAACAACACTCCTAGCCTCTGGCAGACTGGTTACTATTCCCCAAGCTCTACTTCCTTTCCTGGAGAAGGACTGTACTTCCCTATTCCATTGAATTCAGCCTTGGCCAGTGGAATCTGAATGAGATGATGTGTACCAGCCAGGTCACCCTTGGCACATTCTCTTTTCCATCTGGCAAGTCACCTGCAGTATTCCAGATAGTGGTTTGTCCATTAGCCTAGGTCTTCAAGTGAGGATGATGGGCGCAGGACCCACAGCTGATCCATGTTGGACAGGGTGGGAGAAGTAAACTCTCATGCTTCAAAGCTGCTGAGCTTTTGAAGTTGTTTGTGCAGCAGAATTTGCCTTTTACTGACTGGAACACTGTTCTATGAAGATTCTATTCTAGTGGAGAAAAGCAGTGATCCATGATAAATAAATGTGATGTAATATTAGATACTGTGAGGAAATAGAAAGTAAGACAAAAGGATAGGAAGTGATGGAGGTGCTTTTGTAGATGGGGTGAACAGGGAAAGCCTTGTTGAATAGATGACCATGAGCTGAAGGAAGTGAGGGGTGGGTGAGCCAAGTGGGTAGTCGAGGGAAGGGCTTCCAGGCAGAGGGGCCAGGAGATGCTAACAGCTTGAGGTCAGCACGTGGTCCATGTGCTGAAGGAACAGCAGGGGGAAGGATGCCTGGTGCACAGAGGTGAGGGGAGAGTGGACCCTTTGTGGAGGCCAGGTCATGGAGACATCAGTGGATCATGGTAAGGATGAGGGGTTGGGTTCCAAGTGTGCTGGGAAGCTGATAGAGATAGAGTGGGGAAGTGACATGATGCAATTTACTTGACAAGACAGGCTCTCTGGATGCTCTGTGGGGAGGAGATTGTGGCGGATGAGGGACAAAGTAGGGCCACTCACTAGTCAGGAGGCTACTGTGGTCACTCAGAGCTCTTCCTCTAGGGAGATGCAGAATGGATGGTGAGAAAGGTGCCCCATTAAGTGCATCTTGTTTAATGGTGGGTATTGAGGGCTATTCTGGCTTTGGTTGGCATTTATATTCTCCAGGTGAGCATGCATTTACATTTATCTTTGGATGTTATCTTTTTATGTTCTCCGTGGTTTTCAGACTTACCCAGAACATGTAAAATGTGAAGGTAAGACACCCTATTCTGTAGGTTTTGAGGGCAGTTCAAGCATTTTAAATAAGAAGCCTAGGACATCCTATTGCATCTGACTTGGAGATCATACAATCAGAGACAAACTCCTAGATGATAAAGAGAAATCATATAATCCAGGGAGCTGTCTGATCCATTGGGGTTGGACCTGGCAGGGGCATAAGTAATCTCCTCTATGTCAAGAAGTTGAGTGAATGATTGATTACTTGGAAATTATTCAGAGCTCACAGTGGCAGCATATAATAGGTTTATTTTTTCCCCCAAATAAGAACCCTGAGAGGGTGACTTGGGGTGAAGATTGTTACTACCTGATATACCCCCTCATCATTTCTTGGATGCAACTTGCTTCAGAGAATCGAGATAGGGGAAGGGGCTGGAACTGTGTGAGGACTGTGAAATGTTTGCAAGGAGAGAAGTTTAAAAAAGGTTTTATTTTAACTGACATAGAAATTTTGGTCCACCTTGGTTTACTGAGAGATAGCCATGTCTTGTTCCTATCATGCCAATAGGCTTTAAGAAATCAGAAAATCTTCTAAGATCCTATTAGTCAAGACATCTTTCTCATTTCCGTTCATCCCAGGATCCCAAAGGCTGCTGTTACTCAGAGGGCAGTCCTGGTACCAGGGAAAAAGCACCCATTCCAAATTCACATCATCACTTGCAGTAAAAGCTGATTTGGACCCAAAACATAAGAGGTCCAGGCTAACAGCCTCCCCACTTCTTGGGCAGAGAACAAAATCTGAAGTGTAAGAAGGAGAAAATTCAGAGAGAGTCAGCCCCAGATGATCGATCAGACCGATGCTTTCTGGGCTCTTAGTTCTCGGGGATTTGAGACAAAGATCGATTGCTGTCTTGCCCGTTTCGGAAGACTCCTGCTTCATCTATCAGGCAGTCAGCCTCCATTTTTCAAAACCCTCTGAAGTTATCCCTTCCACATTTGCTTGGGGTTGGGCTTCTCTGGTGGTTCAGCAGTAAAGAATCCACCTCCAATGCAGGAGACGCAGGAGACGATGGTTCAATCCTTGGGTCAGGAAGATCCCCTGGAGGAGGGCATGGCAACCCACTCCAGTATTCTTGCCTGGGAAATTCCATGGACAGAGGAGCCTGGTGGGCTACAGTCCTTGGGGTTGCAAAGAGTTGGACATGACTGAAGCGACTGAGCATGCACAGTCTTATTATTGCTTATTTATTTATTTGCCTGCTCCAAGTCTTAGTCGTGGCACTCAGGATCTTCTATCTTCCTTGCGGCATGTGAGATCTAGTTCCCTGACCAGAGATCGAACCCAGGGCCGCTGCATTGGGAGTGCCGAGTCTTAGCCACTGGACCACTAGGGAAGTTGCTCATATTATTGCTTTTTGAAGTCACCGACATCAAGATTGTGGCGTGGGAAGCAGGGGCACGGGGGTGGAAAGGCGGAGGGATATGGTGTAATACCACAACAACAGGCAACCACAGAGCTGATGCTACACCATTAATTACAGGTCTTCCCTCCCCATCTGCCCTTCCCCTCTGCAGTATCTTACATGCTATCCCTGCTGCCACACCCACAGCCTTACTTTCCAGGTAAAGCCAATCTGGAGGCAGAAGGCCCTTAAGCAACCTCACAGTCCGCCGGTGGGCTTAGTCCACTCACATCTCCGCATCTTTAACCAGATTCTGGTGGCGCCTCTGGCTCTGTGCTGCCTCTGACGGTGCCCCCAGCTGGTCTCCCCAGTGAGGCAGCCAATTGGAATTCTATTTCAGGGTCACTCTTGGGTATCTGCTCTTGCCCATTCCTGCCCTCTGCTGTGTTGTAACAATACGCAGCCCCCACATTGTTCTCCACTCTCATCCACAGGTACCAGACCCTAAAGTGAAAAGGTAAGGTGAAAGTCACTCAGTCGTGCCCGACTCTTTGCAACCACATGGACTATACAGTCCATGCAATTCTCCAGGCCAGAATACTGGAATGGGTAGCCTTTCCCTTCTCCAGGGGATCCTCCCAACCCAGAGATCGAACCTGGGTCTCCCACATTTCAGGTGGATTCTTTACCAGCTGAGCCACAAGGGAAACCCAAGAATACTTGTATGGGTAGCCTATCCCTTCTCCAATGTGTCTTCCCGACTCAGGAATTGAACCGGGGTCTCCTGCATTGCAGGCGGATTCTTTACCAACTAAGCTACCAGACCCTAGGTTATCCCCAATTTATGTAACTGGGATTTTCTCCTTGACTTCCGTGCTTCTGTTCTCTTTGAGTCAGTGGGAGGCTGGGCCCTGGGGTGAGAGGTGGAGGGGGCACAGGAATGAGACAGGTGATAGCGAGACATTCAGAAAGCTTACTCTGTGCCACGTCCTGGGGTAGCTGCTGGAAGACACTGATAAACAAGACCTTGTCAAAACAATCACACCCAGGACAAGTCCTTGCCTGTAGGAAATACGAACCAGTTGGGGAGAAAAACTAGGACAAAGAGAATTTCTAGTCTGGGAAGATCATATCCATAAGAGAGAAAAATGTGGCTGCGGTGGAGGCTAGGAGAAGCCCTGAATCTGGTCTGGGGATAGAGGAGGGGAGGATTATGAGGCAGACAATCTACAGGAGATGCTTGAGCAAATTATCTGTGAAGTCTGTAGTCATGTGGGTGGAAAGGTTTGGAGATGAGAAATTTTGAGCAAAGCCAAGAGCAGGGACTCAGGCAAGTCCCTGAGGCCTTAGTAGGCTGGATCTAGGAGGGGACTGATGCTGAAGCTGAAGCTCCAATACTTTGGCCGCCTGATGTGAAGAGTCGCATCATTGGAAAAGACAGTTATGCTGGGAAAGATTGAGGGCGGGGGGAAAAGTGGGTAACAGAGGATGAGATGGTTAGATAGCATCACCAATTCAATAGACAAGAATTTTAGCAAACTCTGGGAGATAGTGGAGGATGTGGGAGATGGTGGTCTGCGATTCATGAGGTAAAAAAGAGTCAGACTTGACTTAGTGACTGCACAATGAGGGGACTATGTGTGATTTGGTGTAGCTAGAACACAGAACATTCTGAGTGGAGAGATGTGTGCTGGACACATGTGTGTTGGACAGGGCCATAGGCTCCTCTAAGAAGTTTGAGCTTTATTTCATAGACCAGGGTCATCAAAACTTTTTTTTTTTGGCAAAGGACCAGACAGTACTATTTTTTGGCTTTGTGGGTCCTATCGCTTTTTCCTCAACTGCTCAGTGTTGCATTGTAGTGTGGAAGCAGCCATTGATGACATGTAAACAAATGAGTATGGCTGTGTTCCAATAAAACTTTATTTACAAAAACAGATGGGTTGGGTTTGGTCCATGGGCTGCAGTTTGCTGGCCCTGTTGCAGACAATGGGGGCGGGGTGCAGAGGACATTTGAGAGTTTTAAGTATAAGAAACAGTCTGGGTTTTAGTGTTGATTGTCATTGATTCAATAGCTTAGCAAGCATTTATTATGCTCCTACTGTGTGCCAGGTGTTGTGCTAAGTCCTGGGGATCAGAGATGAAGACATAGATTCCTTCTTCCAGAAACCCACCATTCAGTGAGGGTGTGGACAGACTGACACACGAGCAACTAGATGATTGGCTCTGTAGGGTTCATGCCTGTTTTGGTGAGTATTATGTCTATAGAACATAGCACATAATATGTGCTCAATAAATATTTGTTGAGTGAATGAGAAAATCAATGAATAAATGAGTTCCCTAATCCAGGCCGACTCGGACTAGTGCTGTGATAGAAATGCAAGACATTTGGAAGAACGAGAGATTCATTGCCACTGGGATTTTCATGCATTAGTATACATGCGTGCATGTGTGTGTGTGTTGTGGGGATGAAATCTGACTTGGACTCTGCGGGATGGATGGGATTGACATGTCCAGGGGAGGAGTGGGTGGAGGGAAGGGGATTAGCTAATTTCTCTCACCATATCTCTCCTGGTTTTTTTTTTAGTTCTTTTGTTAGAATTCTTGCCACCAAAGCAGGTGGATCCTTAAACACTAGAGGGATGGAAATCCTTGGAAAGTATTTATGATCTGAAGAAAAAGTACCCTCATTCCCAGCTGCATGGACACTGTTAATTGGGATGCCCCCTCCCCGCCCCCCCCGCCCCGCCATGTCATTTGGAATCATCTTGGCCAGCTGTCCCTGCGCTAGGGGAGGCCAGGTCACAGTGTGGTGGGTGGGCTGAGTCTGTCAAATGAAATGATTTACTACAGCCACCTTAAGCCTGAGCAGACTGCTCTGTAATAATGATGCCATCAATGTGAAAGCAAATATTATTAAATTTTAGAATTGAGATTTATGGTGCTGATTTCTGAGCCATGGAGAGGCTGTAGTTTCTTGCTTTTAGGTTTTCTTGGCATAAACCATGAAGTTGAGCAGCTGGAGCCTAGAGTAGGGCAGGGGAAAATTCCCAGCTCTGACATGGCTCTAACCCTGATGCTGGGAGGGGAGTGAAGTCCAAGAATAACAAACCTTGGAGTAAAATAAAGTTGGATGTACAGACTTTGCCTCTTTTGGCTTCAAATTCCTAATATGAAAAGAGGATTAATTGATCCAGTCAATGCATATTTACTGAGAACCTGCAATGTGCCAAGTAGTGTGTGATACACTCCTCACGGCACAGCTGAAGGGACTGGAAGAGATGTGGGAACAGCCAGTTGGAAGACAGGTGTTCCATTAGTTCCTGAACACAGACTTTTTATTCATCACTCACTCAATAAATTAAAAACATAAACTTTTAACTTTAGAATCATTTTGGGTTTACAAAAAAGTTGCAAAGATAGTATAGAGAGATCCCATGAACCCTTCTTCCATTTTCTCCCATTGTTAATATCTTGCTTTGTCAAAGCTAAGAAACTGACATTGTATGTTACTTTTAACCAAAGTCCAGGCTTTATTTGGAGTTCATCAGTTTTCCACTAATGTCCTCTTTCTGTTGCAGTATCCAATCCTGGCTACCATACTGCTTTTAGCTGTTGTGTCTCCTTCCCCCTCTGATCCATGGCAGTTTCTCAGAATATGCTTTTACTGAGTTCATTCTACACCTGTTTTTAAAAAACAAAACTTAAAAAAATTGAAGTACAGTTGATTTACAATGTTGTGCTCGTCTCAGGTATACAGTAAAGTGACACAGTTAGACATGTGTATAGCTTCTCTGTCTCAAGTTCTTTTCCATTACAGATTATTGCAAGGCATTGAATACAGTTCCTGTGCTATAGAGCAGGTCCTTGTTGTTTATGCATTTTATATGCACTAGTGTGTATCTGTTAATTTCCTATATCCTGATATGTGCTTGGAGCTTCTGCTTTTGCCGTCTTAAAGCATCCTACAATCTGTGTCTTAAGGCTCCCCTGCGTCTCAGGTGTGACTTGAGCTGACACGTCTGTGACTTGGGTTCACACAGCACTTTTCCTGCAGCACAATGTCTCCGCACAGTGATTCGTGACAAGCACGGGGCGTACATATCTGACACCAGGTTTTAATGCTTCCACTTGCTATTGAGAACTTCAGGACAAATTACTCAAATTGGCTTGGGTTTTCTCTCTGAGAGAGAAAACTCAGATGATGTAAGCAATGAAGAAAATGTGGAACCTCACCCAATGAGAGGTCTTGAGGTTAGAGGGGCCAAGGCTGGTTCATTTACAGTCCATGAGCTGATTGGTGCTCTGGTTCTCTCTGTCTGGAATTTTTTCCTCTTTAGCTTGTCTTGGCTCCTCTCAGAGCCACAAGATGCCCTCCTGCCCACTTGGATTTCCTCCCTCTGCACCTGGGAATCTGGTGGTCTCACCTGTTCTTGGGGTCACCTTGGGAGGGTTCTGGGCTGGCTCTCTCCCTGTGGCCCAGACCTGGCCTAGCCTTGCCCACACCTGTGTAGTGAGATCCTGATGAAGTACATCTTCCATTCCTGCCTCACTGTCCAGGCCCATAGCTTCAGCCTCTCACCCCTAGACTCCTTAGACAACCATCACACAGAAAGTATGGACCAATCCAGGGGGTGGTCTCCATTGGCCTCCCTGAAGCCCATCTCTCTGGCTTGAGGGGAGAAGGAAGTATCTCACCTCCATTCCATCATCTTGGGTATCTGTCAGTTCACAGCTCCCCAAGCATTCCAAAAAATGTTATTTAATATTCATATGGAGCTTCCCATATGGTGCTAGTAAAGAATCTGCCTACAAACACGGGAGCCACAGGAGATCTCAGCTCTATCCCTGGGTCAGGAAGATCCCCTGGAGTAGGAAGTGGCCACCACTTCTGTATTCTTGGCCTGGAAAATTCCGTGGATAAAGGAGCTTGGTGGGCTACAGTTCATGGTGGTCTCAAAGAGTTGGACATGACTGAGCAATTGAACATACCCTCTCCATATAACGGAATCACTTTGCTGTCAACGGAAATTAGCACAATGTTGTAAATCAACTATACTTCAATAAAATAAATTTTTAAAAAGTAACCAATAACTAGGCTTTCCCAAGGCTCCTCCATCACTGAACATGTCAGCAGGGGGTGGTCAACCAAGTGTGGCAAAGCTGATGTTCAGCTACCTCCTGGAGGGGTGGTCGAACACTCACTTAAAAATGTAGAATGTCTTGGGGCCGGAAATTGAAATTGAGCTAGAAAAAAACCCATTTTAGCTCCTGTCATACTGTTATTGATTCTGTTGCTATTGACTATAATTGAAGGTGCCGTGTGGACCAGAGTCCAAGTCTCCTGACTCAAAGGGAGATCTCTTTAGCTCACCCTACACTGCTTTTCGGAGAAGGCAATGGCACCCCACTTCAGTACTCTTGCCTGGAGAATCCCATGGATGGAGGAGCCTGGTGGGCTGCAGTCCATGGGGTCGCTAAGAGTCAGACACGACTGAGCGACTTCACTTTCACTTTTCACTTTCCTGCATTGGAGAAGGAAATGGCAACCCACTCCAGTGTTCTTGCCTGGAGAATCCCAGGGACAGGGGAGCCTGGTGGGCTGCCGTCTACGGGGTCGCACAGAGTCGGACACGACTGAAGTGACTTAGCAGCAGCAGCAGCACACTGCTTTTGGGGATTGGGGTCGTGGACAGGCGTTCCAAGGGACAGGTCCATCTTCTGAAATCAGCTTCTTTTCTGCCCAAGCCAACCAGTGAGCCTTTCCCAGGGAACACAGGCGCACACACATACAGATGCTCTCACGCAGGGAAGGCAATTAAAGGAACACAGAGGCAGTCTGTCAACTGCGCCAAGTTGACAAATTTTGCATTGTAAAAACAAAAACAGGAGCTTAACCCCCTCCCTCCTCCTGCTAAGAGTGGAGCAGAAAAAGCGAGTCTCTGCTTTCACAGAGCAGAGGCAATGAGGTCTGGCAGAGGACTGTGGGGTCCCTACCGGGATACGCAGCCATCACTCCATCAGGAAGGTCAGGAGATGCACGAGGTGGGGGAGGGCTCTGCTGGGACCCTGATGGGGGAGACTGAAATTTATTAGGACCTGCAGACATTAGGCAGGTGATCCCTTCTGTCCCGTGCCAATACCCCTCCACACAGGATGAGAGCCCTCCACTTCTCAGGTGAGGAGGCAGGCTCCCGTAGGTAAAGGTCAGTACAGTGGCCCACCTCCAGAACACAACAGTTTGAGGGCTCAGGCCACTTTATCTGACCCCAAAAGCTAGGTTTTTGGGTCATGGATCTCTGCACCTCACACTTTGACAATCTCTTCATATTTCTTCCTAGTAGAAAAATTCCTTTGCTTCTACTGCCTTCCCAATCCTTTTGCCTCTGCCATGTTTTGTGCCTGGCAGAGTTTGTGTTCAAAAAATATTCTACAAGTTGGCCTCAGATCAGTGGAAGGAACTATTCTAGATGTTAAGGATCCAGTGATGAACAAAATACAGTCCCTGTCCTTGAGGAGGAGAGGTTCTGTGCCAGGGGAAACACAGAAAGTAGCATATAAGAATCAAAGTGGGGGCAAGGGGGGACTTCCCTGGTGGTCCAGAGGTTAAGAATCTACCCTGCAATACAGGGGAGGTGGGTTCGACCCCTGGTTGGGGAGCTAAGATCCCACATGCTGTGGAGCAAGTAAGCCCGCCCACTGCAAATAGAGAGTCCATGCACCACAGCAAAAGATCCCGCAAGCCGAAACTAAGACCTGACACTGCCAAATAAGTAATTAATTTACAAAATAAAATCAATTAAAAAAAAAAGAATCTAAAGGGGACCAACTCTTGCTGTGTGCCAGGCGTCATTCTGTCTTTACATCTTTACTCATGTTATCTTCATGACAGCCCTCTGGGGCAGGTGCTCTGACTTTCTCCATGTTACCAAGGGTGTTGAGGCTCAGGGATATAGGGAGCCATCCAGCCAGCTGGAAACAACTGGGATTGGGCCACGAGTCGTGTGGTCCTGGACCCCTTGCCCTTGACACCTGGGTTCTCTTTCACTGCAATGGAAGGTGCTCTAAGGAGAAAGCAGGTCTAATTCTCACTCTGCTCCATGTTAACATGTGAGTCCTTCCATGCCTCGGTTTCCCTACCTGCAAAACGGATCTGTAAGAGTGGAAACATCTAGTGTGCGCCTGGGAATGGTGTTGGGGAGAAGAGCTGCCTTGAGACAGATTTTTGGGAGTCATTGGTGCAGAGGAGGAAGTTCAAGTTTGGGGAGCAAAAGAGAGTCCTCTGTGAGTATGTCCAGTGAGGGGGAGAACTAAATAGTCCAAGGAGGGGACTTAATAAATAGGAGGAGAAGTGGAGAAATAGGACTCGCAGAGGGTGTGGAAAGAAACACCCAGTCATTAGAAGAAGCAGAGGAGTGATATTTCATTATGTCGTAAGTCTTATTTACATGCATGTCTCCTTCATTAGATTTCATTTTTGAAAGAAAGCATTATCTTCAAAAAAATGAATTTTATTGAAGTATAGATTTACAATGTTGTGTTAATTTCTGCCTTATGGCAAAGTGACTTAGTTGTGTGTGTATATATATATATATATATATACATATATAATACATTTTTTCATATTCTTTTCCACTATGGTTCATCATGGAACATTGAATATGATTCCCTGTGCTATACAGTAAGACCTTGTTGTTTTTCCATTTTATATATATTAGTTTGAATCAGCTAACCCCAAACTCCCACCTCATCCTTTCTTCCCTTCGGCAACTTCAGGTCTGCTCTCTGTGTCTGTGAGTCTGTCTCTGTTTCCTAGGTAAGTTCTTTTGTGTTGTATTTTAGATTTCACATATAAGTGATATCGTATGTCATCTGTCTAAGAAAGCATTATCTTCATTTCTGTATTCCCCAGATTTAACAGCTTGTCCAATACCTAGACAGCATATTAAAAAGCAGAGACATCACTTTGCCAACAGAGGTCCATATAGTCAAAGATATGGCTTTTCTGGTAGTCATGAACCATGTGAGAGTTGGACCATAAAGAAGGGTGAGCGCTGAAGAATTGATGCTTTTGAACTGTGGTGTTGGAGAAGACTCTTTACAGTCCCTTGGACAGCAAGGAGATCAAACCAATCAATCCTTGAGGAAATCAACCCTGAATATCCATTGGAAGGACTGATGCTGACGCTGAAGTTTCAATAATTTGGCCACCTGATGGGAAGAGCCGACTCATTGGAAAAGACCCTGATACTGGGAAAGATTGAAGGCAGGAGGACAAGGGGATGACAGAGGACAAGATGGTTGGATGGCATCACCAACTCAATGGAACTGAGTTTGAGCAAACTCTAGAAGATGGTGAAGGACAGGGAAGCCTGGCGTGCTGCAGTCCATGGGGTTGCAAAGAGCTGGACATGACTGAGTGACTGAACAAGGACAACCAACAGAGTAGCTGCTCAAAAAAATGTTGGTATTCAGTCATGTCTTCTGTCACTCCATTCTTGGACTGCCTCTCAACTGCTTGGCTGCTCTGCAGTTTTATTCCCATTTCCCATTCTCAGCCCTGCCTGCCTCACTATGCCTTGAAAGGCCTGTTGTAAAGCTCTGATCCAGAATATGAAGCATGACTCTTCTTAAAACAGCATGACAGATATCACTTCTCCTAGGTACCCTCTCCCATGGCAGACATTACTAATTGATCATGGCACTGTCTTCTGAGTCTGGTCTCGGATCTCAGATCCTGGATTTCAAATTCTTAACTCCGTGTCCCAGTAACATTCAGTACCAGTCAATAAACACTGAATTCGAGGTGAATCTACTTGGCATTCTTGCTCCAATGATGTTTCAGAGAAGCCAGAACGGGTTAGTCTCACCCTGGCTCCTGAGCCTGCACTGAGCTGGGCCTTAGGGAGTCCATTGTGGCTCTGGCCATAGGCAGAGTCTGCACTCTATTTGGAGTTTTCTGGCCCAGTTTTTTTCACACCATGGTGGCTCTTAAAAATACTTTCCTGGCAGCAAATGGGTGTCTTCCTGCTGGGAGGAAAAGGGAAGAAGAATTAGCAGCTTCCCATCTGAGAACTTCCACTGGAATTGATTTATCCCAGCAGAAAGAGCCCGGCATTTTCCTTCCAAATTAATATGCAAATAAGCGTTAAGCAACACCTCCCACGGGCAGGTTCAGAACACAGCAGTATTATCCTGGAACATTTATTAGCACTATTAATAGAGTTCACTGCCTTACTCCTCCTCCCTGCCTTTATTACCATTCTAATTATGGACCATTTGGCTTCATTTAATTTTTTCCTGTTTCTGGTGAAGGCCCATGGTCCTGGGTGGGGAAGGATGCTCTGTCATGCGAGTGGGCTTTGAGGGTGGGGGCCCGGATTCCTGGCGGGTGCCGCTCTCAGGACATCCCTCTTCTGGTGCCCTGAATTTTCAGAGGATGCTTTCTCCATACCTCTGACACCCTAGTAAGATGAAGACAATGGTACTGAGCTTGGGAAAACTGCCATGTGGAGTGCTATTTAAACCAAGCAGGCTAAGAAAAGGCTTTTGGGGTGTTTTTAGGGAAAGAAGCACTTGGTGGAGATGAAATCCGCTGGGAATGCCAGACCCTGGGAGTGCCAGACCCTTGGGGCTCTTCGCCATGGATGAGGTAGTATTCCAGGTGTCCTGTGTATATGAACTCATTTCATTCCCACCACAATTCAGTGAATCAAGGAACCATTAGCATTCCCATTCCCAGAGGAGGAAACTGAAGCATAGAGAAGTGAAGTGACTTGCCCTGGGTTACTTGAGTCTGGGTCCAGACCCTGTGTCTCCAGTTACCTGTCCTGTTCCAGATGTCCTCCTGGGGCCTCACTGCCTCCTTCCTATTCCTTGGCAAAGCAGTGAAGCTCAGCCTGGGCTCCTCCTAGGAGGCAATTGCTCTCCTGCTCAGAAACAGAAGACGCTTGGGGTCACTAGGATTCACCTCTTCAGGGGATACAGGGAGTTGTAAACAACAGATCAATTACTTTGCCACTGTTTTGGGAAAACTGCTTTTGCTCCAAGCTGCAGTGCCCCAAACTCTTCCTACATTGTAACCTGTTCACAGCCCTCCCCGATTCATCCTGTCCCATCTCCTGTGACTGTCATAGCCACATCCCATGATAGGCAGCCTGGTTATGTTTGGGATGGTACCTCGACCCTTCCCCAAAGCCCAGGGTCACAGAATTTCAGACTCAGCTGGAGTCAGGTGCTTTACTCTATTCACACACACACACACACACACACACCCCTCAGAAAAGTTTGTTTTGCTGTTGCTATTGTCCCCAGAGGAGGAAACTGAGTCATCAAGCAGTTAAATACCTTGCCCAGGTTTACACAGAGGGAGTGGCAGATTGGCTGCAGGGCCTCTGGTCTCAATGAAACAAGATTTATGTTGCCTTTGTTTCCCTGGTCTAACTGGGATTTGGAAGCTGATGAAATGGTTTTGAGGTTCCAGACCTTGATATGGGCTTATGACCTTTGACTTGGCTCCAATGGAAGAGCCCATAGTGGGGGGCCTGCATGCTCCTCCCATCAGGCAGGGAACAGCCCCATGCCTGGAGCCCCCTCCTCCCTGACCTCCTATTTGCAGGGAAGGAATGGAGATGTCGATATACAGAATGACCCTTGCACGTGTGGGAGGGAAAAAGTGGGAGAAATTAAGAGAGTAACATCAACAAATTAAGAGAGTAGCATCAACTATCAGGTGTAAATAAGATGGATAGCTGGTGGGAAGTTGTTGTGTAGCACGAGGAGCCCAGTCTGGTGCTCTGTGATGACCTGGAGGGGTAGGATGTGGGGAGGGGAGGGAGGCTAGAGAGGGAGGGGGTGTATGTATAATTATGTATGTGCAATTTGCATTGTTTGTATGGCAGAAATCAACCAACATTGTAAAAATTAAAAAAAATTAATAATAGAAAAAATACATAGTTTTTTCTGTTCATCCATCTGCCACTCACCCATCCATCCAGGAGTCCACTTGCATGGAGGCTTTAGAGCTATCAGTACCCATTCACAAGTTATTTTCCCTATCCCCCACTTAATGGGGGCCATATAAGGATGTAGTCAAGTGCACAGGATTGACCTTGGGCAGGTTTCTCATTCTGCAACTGGGAAGCTGATGACCTTTGACAAGCTGTTGAACTAGCCTTGGTGCCTCAGTGTCCTTGTCTGTAAAACAAGGCTGTGGATGGGATCTTCTTTACAGAGTGGTTGTGAGGAGTAAGTGAGCACTTAGAGTTTGAAACCATGCCGGACATTTGATGGCTGCTTATCCTTTGTTATGAATCAGTCTCAGAGAACTTAGCCTGAGTTCCTCTGAGTTTGTAAGTTGTAAGTGTCAGAGCAAGAATTTTAATCCAGATCTTTCTGACATGGCATCCATTGCCTTTTTCATGATACCACACAGCCTCATGCAGAGAGAGGCAGTGGGAGATGACCCTAGAAAGTGATGCAGGGGACAGATAGATCTTCAGTTCAGTTCAGTCACTCGGTTGTGTCTGACTCTTTGTGACCCCATGAACCATAGCACACCAGGCCTCCCTGTCATTACCAACTCCTGGAGTCCACCCAAACCCATGTCCATTGAGTCAGTGATGCCATCCAGCCATCTCATCCTCTGTCGTCCCCTTCTCCTCCTGCCCTCAAGCTTTCCCAAAATCAGGGTCTTTTCAAATGAGTCGGCTATTCACATCAGGTGGCCAAAGTATCGGAGTTTCAGCTTCAACATCAGACCTTCCAAAGAACACCCAGGACTGATCTCCTTTAGGATGGACTGGTTGGATCTCCTTGCAGTCCAAGGGACTCTCAAGAGTCTTCTCCAACACCACGGTTCAAAAGCATCAATTCTTCAGCACTCAGGTTTCTTTATAGTCCAACTCTCACATCCATACATGACCACTGGAAAACCATAGCCTTGACTAGATGGACCTTTGTGGACAAAGTAATATCTCTGCTTTTTAATATGCTGTCTAGGTTGGTCATAACTTTCCTTTCAAGGAGTGTCTTTTAATTTCATGGCTACAATCACCATCTGCAGTGATTTTGGAGCCCAGAAAAATAAAGTCAGCCACTGTTTCCACTGTTTCCCCATCTATTTGCAATGAAGTGATCTTGGATGGCCTTGGATGCCAGCTGGGGCCCTGGAGGTGTCCAACCAGGAGCTGGGTGGTAGTCTGCAGTCTGACTTTAGTCAATGCAGAATTTCAGATGCCACTGGGTATTAAAAGACTGAAACAGTTCCATATTGGTGGTCCATAAACGGCCAGTGATGTTCTAAGCATCCATATTGCCCTCTCTCACAGCGTGGTCACCCTGGACCCTTCCTCCAAGACCTCCTAGATCACTGCAAGATCAACTAGAGGGACAAATTCCTGCTCTAGTCCTCTGGCTCGTGGACAGGGTGATGGCCAGGGTCAGCACTGTGCCTGTTATTGAAGAGTTTAGATGTCCCTCTGGACCCAGCTCCTTCTGATTTACCCAGTGTCTCTTTTAGGAGGCTACAATGTGGCAAACAGTGGTGAGAGGGAGGAAAGATAATGGAAGATATTCAGCTGAAAAGGCAGGGGAGGGTAAGCCAGCTCCAAGAGCACCACGCCACCCCCAGGCTGGGCTGGAAGACTCAAGCTGAGGTCCAGCTTGCCAGCATTCAAATCTCCCCATTGCTTGTCAGTTTGTTCCAAGGACTGATGTCCCTGGGCTGCTCCAGGCAACAGGAAATTCCATTTCCTCTTTTCTTCGCATCATTTCCCTCCCTGGCTTATGGAGGTCATAAATGCTTTTTTTTGGTGATTCTTTTATTCCCTGCATCAAAAATAGCAAAGTCCTGCTCTCAGCCCTGCTAGGAGCTGGTTGTATGATCTTGGGGCTGTATAATCGGTTTCCTCCCTGAGTCCCAGTTCTTTCCTGTATAAAATGGGTGGGTTGGACTGGAAGTGGTTGTTTCCATGCTGGGCTCCACTGTGAGAATTGGGAGAGAGAAAGGAGTGAGGAAGAGGACTTCTTCCAGCTCCCTTATGTGATTCTATGGCTTAAAGCATGATGGATAGCCTTGGAAGAGATAGAACATCCTAGGGAAAGTTGGGTGGCTCCAAGCCCATCTTTAGGACAGGACTCCTCTGGTTTTCTTAGAGTATGCGTTTTCCCATCTAGAGGACAACAGAAATAGTAAATAATATTCATGGAGAACTTACTTTGTGCCAAGTGCTGTGCTCCAGCAGTGTGACACATGGTGGCCGTGGCATCAGACTTATTTAGTGAGTACTTACTATGGGTTTTCATACTGTTTATGGGGTTCTCAAGGCAAGAATACTTAAGTGGTTTGCCATTCCCTTCTCAGTGGACCACATTTTGTCAGAACTCTCCACCATGACCTGTCTGTCTTGGGTGGCCCCACAGGGCATGGCTCATAGTTTCATTCAGTTAAACGAGGCTGTGGTCCATGTGATCAGTTTGATTAGTTTTCTGTGATTGTGGTTTTCATTCTGTCTGCCCTCTGAGGGATAAAGATAAGAGGCTTACCCATTTGAATGAAGAGTTCCAAAGAACAGCAAGGAGAGATAAGAAACATTCCTCTGGGATCAATGCAAAGAAATAGAGGAAAACAACAGAATGGGAAAGACTAGAGATCTCTTGAAGAAAACTAGAGATACCAAGGGAACATTTCATGCAGAGATGGGCACAATAAAGGACAGAAATGGTATGGACTTAACAGAAGCAGAAGATATTAAGAAAAGGTGGCAAGAATTCACAGAAAAACTGTACAAAAAAGAGCTTCATGACCCAGATAACCACAATGGTGTGATCACTCACCTAGAGCCAGACATCCTGGAACGTGAAGTCATGTGGGCCTTAGGAAGTGGAGGTGATGGAATTCCAGTTGAGCTATGTCAAATCTTAAAAGATGATGCTTTGAAAGTTCTGCACTCAATATGCCAGCCAATTTGGAAAACTCAGCCGTGGCCACAGGACTAGAAAAGGTCAGTTTTCATTCTAATCCCAAGGAAAGGCAATGCCAAAGAATGCTCACACTACCGCACAGTAGCACTCATCTCACACACTAGCAAAATAATGCTCAAAATTCTCCAAGCCAGGCTTCAACAGTACACGCACTTTGAACTTCCAAATGTTCCATCTGGATTTAGAAAAGGAGATGGAACCAGAGATCAAGTTGCCAGCATCTGTTGGATCATTGAAAAAGCAAGAGAGTTCCAGAAAACATCTACTTCTGCTATACTGACTAAGTCAAAGCCTTTGACTGTGTGGATCACAACAAACTGGAAAATTCTTCAAGAGAAGGGAATACCAGACCATCTGACCTGCCTCTTGAGAAATCTGTATGCAGGTCAAGAAGCAACAGTTAGAAATGAACATGGAACAACAGATTGGTTCCAAATAGGAAAAGGAGTTCGTCAAGGCTATATATTGTCACCCTGCTTGTTTAACTTATATGCAGAATACATCATGCAAAATGTTGGGCTGGATGAAGCACAAGCTGGAATCAAGATTGCTGGGAGAAATATCAATAACCTCTGTTATGCAGATGACACCACCCTTATGACAGAAAGTGAAGAAGAACTAAAGAGCCTCTTGATGAAAGTGAAAGGAGAGTGAAAAAGTTGGCTTAAAACTCAACATCAGAAAACTAAGATCATGGCATCTGGTCCCATCACTTCATGATAAATAGATGGAGAAACAATGGAAACAGTGGCTGACTTTGTTTTTTGGGGCTCCAAAATTACGGCAGATGGTGACTGCAGTTATGGAATTAAAAGACGCTTGCTCCTTGGAAGAAAAACTATGACCAACCTAGACAGCATATTAAAAAGCAGAGATATTGCTTTGCCAACAAAGGATTATCTAGTCAAAGCTATGGTTTTTCCAGTAGTCATGTATGGATGACCCACTCCAGTACCGTTGCCTGGAAAATCCAATGAACGGAGGGGCCTGGTAGGCTATAGTCCATGGGGTCGCTAGGAGTCAGACATGACTGAGCAACTTCACTTTCACTTTTCACTTTCATGCATTGGAGAAGGAAATGGCAACCCACTCCAGTGTTCTTGCCTGGAGAATCCCAGGGATGGGGGAGCCTGGTGGGCTGCTGGCTATGGGGTCGCACAGGGTCAGACACAACTGAAGTGACTTAGCGGCAGCAGCAAGCAGCATGTATGGATGTGAGAGTTGGACTGTAAAGAAAGCTGAGTGCCAAAGAACTGTTGCTTTTAAGCAGTGGTGTTAGAAGAGACTCTTGAGAGTCCCTTGGACTGCAAGGAGATCCAACAAGTCCATCCTAAAGGAAATCAGTGCTGAACATTCATTGGAAGGACTGATGTTGAAGCTGAAACTCCAATACTTTGGCTACCTGACGCGAAGAGCTGACTCATTTGAAAAGACCCTGATGCTGGCAAAGATTGTGGGCAGGAGGAGAAGGGGATGACAGAGGATGAGATGATTGGATGGCATCACTGACTCAATGGACATGGGTTGGGTGGACTCCGGGAGTTGGTGATGGACAGGGAAGCCTTGCGTGCTGCAGTCCATGCGATTGCAAAGAGTTGGACATGACTGAGCAACTGAACTGAACTACTATAGTTTAGGCCTTGTGGTATTTACCTGAAATACTTCATTAAAGTTTTACAATATCTCTAAGGAGGAATGGATACATAGGAGGAACCAGAGGGAAGACTGATTAGGGGGTTTTTCCAAGATCCTTTTGCTGGTAAACGAATTCACTCCTTCATTTAATCAGCAAATATTTACTGAGTATCACTATGTCTTGGGCTTGATGCTAGGGGATCCAAAGGTGCCAGGTTAGGCATGGTCCCTGACTTCAAGGAGAAGAGGCCAGCAGTGGGAAAGAATTCTAACTCTTGTCTGACTTACAAAACCCAGACTTTAAAAAACTTGAAGTATAGGTGATTTGCAATGTTGAGTTAGTTTCAGGTATTCAGCAAAGTGATTCAGTTATACGTATATATCTATTCTTTTTCAGATTCTTTTACATTATAGGTTATTACAAGATATTGACTATAGTTTCTTATGCTATACAGTAGGTCCTATCTGTTTATCTATTTTGTATGTAGTAGTGTATATCTGTATGTATAGAAGTATGTATATACAGTATATTAATATATAGTAATGTGTATCTGTTAACCTTTAACTCTCAATTTATCCTCCCTCTTTCCCCTTTGGTAACCATCAGTTTGCTTTAGATTCCACCTATAGTGGCCCAGACAATAAAAAATATACCTGTAATGCAGGAGACTGGGGTTTGATCTCTGGGTTGGGAAGATCCCCTGGAGAAGGGAATGGCTACCTACTCCAATATTCTTGCCTGGAGAATTCCATGGGTGGAGGAGCCTGGCAGGCTATAGTCCATGGGGTTGTGATGAGTCAGACATGACTGAGTGACTAACACTCATTTTTTATAAGTGATATCATGTAATATTTGTCTGATTTATCTGACTTACTTCATTTAGTATGATAACCTCTGGGTCCATTCATGTTGCTGCAAATGACATTATTTTATTCTTGTTTATAACTAATATTCCATTCTGTGTATACATATGTGTGTGCATATATATATATATATGTGTGTGTGTGTATATATATATTATTCCTTTATCTATCTTTATCTATCTTCCTTTGTCTATCTATGCCTTCATTTTCCTTTATCCATCTATTCCTCTTTCCATGGACACTTAGGTTGCCTCCATGTCTTGACTCTTCTAAATAGTGCTGCTGTGAACACTGGGTTGCATGTATCTTTTTGAATTAAAGTTTTCATCTTTTCCATATATACATCCAAGAGTGGGATTGCTAGATCACATGTAAAACTCAGGCTTTTATCACCTATTTTAGAGTGACTTTTGTGAGAGCAGAGCAATTTTCAGGCATTCATTTTCACTTTCATCTATAGGAGTGACATCGCAGAGTGATTAAGAGCATAGACTCTGAGCATTGATGCTTAGGTTCAAATCTCAGCTCTGTTATTTACTAATTGGGTAACCTTGGGCAAGTGACTTAGCCTCTCTGAGCTTCAGTTCATCCTCTGTAACATAGGGGTGCTGATAGCTCTACCACCTCATAGGATTTTTGAGAGTATTAAGGGACATCATTTAAGTAGAGTTTAAATTGGTTGGATATGAGAACCAGGAGAGAGGTCTTTATCTCAGGTCCCTAGAATGCTCAGAAAATATCTGCTGAATGAAAGACTCCACACATTACCCGAGTGGGTACTGAATTTAACGTTCTTAAACTAAATACTTAAATCAAGGGAATGGCATATCCTTATCTGGCTCCAGGGACTGCCTGCCCCCTCAGTCTTCTGTTCTCTTGCATGGTGGGAGGACAACAGAAGAGCTGGGTTGAGTCTCAGGGTTTCTTCTAACAGGATGGATTTTTCTGTGCTAACCTCTGCAGTCCTAATCTTTCACCCGAGGGTCAGATCTTTCGTCACCATCTCCCTTGCCCCCACTCTATTCCACGGAGCACGAATTGATCTCTGCTCTCTCCCATGCGATGGTTTTATCAGGAAGTGGGCTTGCTTCTTAATAGAACCTCTTACTTCTGAGACCGACCCAGAGGAAAGAGGGCTTAATTACTACTGACTCTGTACTTTTATTTTACTTTGGCAGACAAAGTTTAATAACATTTAAGAATTAGAACAATTTTTTTCCTCAGGTAAGGTTCTGCTGACCAGCACAAAGTTTTCTCTGATTCATCACATCTTCTAAATCAAAATGACTAAATATGGTTTTTGCTGTCTTCTTTTTCTAAGAAGAGATGTTTATAACCAACGTGTATCACCCAAGCTCTCCTGCTTCCATCAGATAACTCCCTGAAGAAAGGAATGGCTACTTACTCCAGTGTTCTTGCCTGGAGAATTCCATGGACAGAGGAGCCTGGAGGGCTACAGTCCATGGGTTGCATAGAGTCAGTCAGCGACTAACATTTTATTAAACACAGATAAATCCTGGGATTCCATGTGGCTCAGGCTCAAGGCAGTGTCTCACTCAGAGACATCCTCAGTCAATTTTTAAATTAATTAAGCAATTAATTAATTGTTAAATTAATCAGGTGGCTCTAATTCCATGGCCACCTCTGTAAGCAAACAAAAATCTAACCTTGTGCTTGCTTTGGGTTACAGAATTGAAACCAAAGGACAACAAATCGCAAACTGCCAACTGTGCTTTAAACCACAGCGAATCAGCAATTTTCTTACTTTGCTTCTGCCTCTTTTCTTTATTTATACCTTATCTTATGGATTTATTGAGAGGATTAAATAAGGTATTAAATGAGGAATATAAAGCACCTAGCGCCTGACCAGCACAGAGAAGCACTCAATAAAAGCTGTTTTTATTAACATAGCTTTTTCTAAACTTTCTGAACTGAGCCTGTTTTTTTGAAAAAAAATTTTGTTGTTGGAGCATAGTTACTTTACGATGTTGTGTCAGTTTAAAATGGGGGGATGTAAGAACCAGGAGAGACGTCTCTATCTGTACTCTATCTGTATAGAGTTCTGCTGTACAGAAAAGTGAATTAGTTATAAATATACATGCATCCTCTCATTTTTGGATTTCCTTCCCATTTAGGTCACCACAGAGTGCAAGGGCTTCCACTGTGGCTCAGCTGGTAAAGAATCTGCCTGCAATGAGGGAGACCTGAGTTCAACCCCTGCATTGGGAAGATCCCCTGGAGAAGGTAAAGGCTACCCACTCCAGTATTCTGGCCTGGAGAATTCCAAGGACTGCATAGTCCATGGGGTCGCAAAGAGTCAGACACTGAATGACTTTCACTTTCACTTTCAGAGCACTGGCTAGTTCTCTCTGCTGTCCAGTAGGTTCTCATTAGTTGTCTGTTTTATGTGTAGCATCAGTAGTGTGTATATGTCCATCGTGATCTCCCAACCCTCCTTTCCCCCTCTGGTGTCCATGCATGTGTTCTCTATGTCTGTGTCTCTATTTCTGCTTAACAAGTAAGGTCATGTGTACCATTTTTCTAGATTCCACATGCATGTGTACTCAGTTGCCTCAGTCATGTCCGACTCTGTGACTGCATGGACTGCAGCCCACTAGGGTCCTCTGTCCATGGGATTTCCCAGGCCAGAATACTGGAGTGGGTTGTCATTTCTTCCTCCAGGAGATCTTTCTGACTCAGGGATTGAACCTACATCTCCTGTATTGACCAGCGTGTTCTTTACTGCTGAGCCACCAGGGAAGCCCCCTAGATTACACATATATGTGTTAATATATATTTGTTAAAAGTTTCTCCAAGCTTCTATCCCACCGATGTCTACTCCTCACCATTTCTTGTTTCTGGCTGCCCATTTGAATTGCTTTTTGCTCAAATAAACTCTTAAAGTTTTTAATATGCCTCAGTTTATCTTTTAACACAACCTGAAGGTAATGAACAATGCTTCATTTTTTCTCTTAATCTCTTGATGGGATGTCAGAAAAAGAGAATCCTCTTTATTTGTCCCTTTGAAAGAAAATGTAAGATAACTATTGATTATAAGATGAATCACTATTTTTTTTTCTAACATCAAGGAAAGAAAAACTCTGACAAGTGTGTTTTATAATCAATGGTAAAATGCGTCCTTATTTTAGAGATGCTAAAATGTGAAAAAAATGCATGTCTTAGATTCAGGGCGAAGTCATAGTACATACTATAGTACTATGCTGCTGCTGCTAAGTCGCTTCAGTCGTGTCCGACTCTGTGCGACCCCATAGACTGCAGCCCACCAGGCTCCGCCATCCCTGGGATTCTTCAGGCAAGAACACTGGAGTGGGTTGCCATTTCCTTCTCCAATGCAGGAAAGTGAAAAGTGAAAGTGAAGTCACTCAGTCATGTCTGACTGTTCTCGACCCCATGGACTGTAGCCCACCAAGCTCTTCCATCAATGGGATTTTCTAGGCAAGAGTACTGGAGTGGGGTGCCACTGCCTTCTCCGCTATAGTACTATAGTAGCCAGGAAAAAACCAACAGTGTGTAGAAGAACTTAGCTTGGCCTTTTATATTCCTCGTCCTCCACTCCAGAGGCAACTTAAAAATAAAAAAAAAAAATCAATTCTTTGGTTTTATCTCTACCACTAAACAATCTTTTCATCTTTTATTACATATTGGCTTATTTTCTTTAGATAGATAAATTTTTAAAACTGTAACAAATCATGTATTACTGCTACAGTTCCATCTCCCCTTTCCCTCTTATTTCCCCCTTTCATTATGTCTTGAATTTGGTGCATATTACTCTCAGATATGGGCTTACCTAGTGGCTCAGTGGAGGAGACGCAAGAGGCATGGGTTTGATCTCTGGGTCAAGAAGATCCCCTAGAGGAGAGCAAGGCAACCCATTCCAGTATTCTTGCCTGGGGAATCCCCTGGACAGAGGAACATGGCAGGCTATAGTCCATGCGGTCACAAAGAGTTGAACACAACTGAGCAACTAAACAACAACTCTCATATATGCTTTTAACAAATATTTATTTGGCTGCACTGGGTCTTAGTTATGGCATGAAGAACCTTTTGTTGAGTCACGCAAACTCTTGGTTGTGGTGTGTGGGATCTAGTTCCCTAATCAGGGGTTGAACCTGAGCACCCTGCATTGGGAGCACAGTCTTAGCCACTGGACCATCAGGAAAGTCCCTCTCTTACATGTTTTAATATTTTTACTATATATGTTTGTAATCATAAGTAAAAAGATTACTGACTTCTGATCAGACTATTTTCAAAATGGGGTTTCCTTGGTGGCTCAGTGGCAAAGAATCCACCAGCAATGCAGGAGATCCCTTGGTGGGGAAGATCCCCTGGAGAAAAAAATGGCAACTCACTCCAATATTCTTGTCTGGGAAATCCCTTGGAGAGGGGAGCCTGGCAAGCTACAGTCCATGGTGTCACAAAGAGTCCAGTGGCTAAACAATAACATTCTCAAAACACTAAAACATTCTGAAGACCCTCTGAAATGCTCTCAATATTATTATAGTGGTAGTGGCTGATTCCCCTCACCTCTAAATATCTTTGCTTCCCCCTTAAGTTCCCCCAACCCCCCACATTCATCTTGACATGCAACTTGTCTGAATTCTATACTACCTCTCTCTTAGCTTATCATATTAGCTCAGATGGTGAAAAATCTGCCTGCATTTTGGGATACCTGGATTCGATCCCTGGATTGGAAAGATCCCCTGGAGAAGGGAATGGCTACCTGCTCCAAGTACTCTTGCCTGGGAAATTCCATGGACAGAGGAGTCTGGCGGGCTACAGTCCTCGGGGTTGCAAAGAGTTGGACACGACTGAGTGACTAACACTTTCTCTCCTAGCTTATCATGTAGATCAGGGTTGGCAAACTTCTGTAAAGAGCTAGACTGGAAATAGTTCCAGCTTTGCAAACCACACAGTTTTGGTTCCAGCTACTCAGCTCTGACACTATCTCTGCAGCAGCTTTGGACAAGAAGGAAATGAGTGAGCATGGCTGTGTTTCAGTGCAACTCTGTGGACACTGAAATTTTAATTTCATGTCGTTTTCATGGATCATGAATTATTATTATTTTTTTATTTTTGTCTCAACCATTTAAGTCGGAGAAGGCAATGGCACCCCACTCCAGTACTCTTGCCTGGAAAATCCCATGGACGGAGGAGCCTGGTGGGCTGCAGTCCATGGGGTCGCAAAGAGTCGGGCACGACTGAGCGACTTCACTTTCACTTTTCACTTTCATGCACTGGAGGAGGAAATGGCAACCCACTCCAGTGTTCTTGCCTGGAGAATCCCAGGGACAGAGGAGCCTGGTAGGAGGCCATCTATGGGGTCACACAGAGTTGGACACGACTGAAGTGACTTAGCTTAGCAACCATTTAAACATTTAAAAACTAGTCTTAGATCATGGGATGTATGAAAAATAGGAAAAGGGTTGTAATGGGCCCAGTTTGGAGACCCCTGATGTGGATGATTTTAGCTTCTCAGATATCATTAGTATTCCTTCTGCTTCTCCCCAGTGAAGGAGGGTTGTAGTAGGCTGAGGTTGCAGGCAAGATTCCCCCAACTCAGCATCAAGATGGAGCGGGGACTCTGGGAATACTCATACATGTATCATGTTGTATCTGCTACACCAAAAGGGTATTGTGTACTCACACACACACTGACACACACACACACACACTTTAAAAGATTACCTTAAAAAAATCTGCTCTAATAAAGATGCTGACAGAGAGAGCAGACTTGTGGACACAGCGGGGGATGGAAAGGGTGGGAGGAATTGAGAATAACATTGACATGTGTACATTACCATATGTAAATGTCCCAGTGGCCTAATGGACAAGGCACTGGCCTCCTAAGTCAGGGATTGTGGGTTCAAGTCCCACCTGGGGTGGTGTCAGGGCAGGAGAGCTTGCCCCAAATTAACTTTTGGGCTTCCCAGATGGTGCTAGTGGTAAAGAACTCACCTGCCAATGTAGGAGACATAAGAGATGCGGGTTCTATCCCTGGGTTGGGAAGATCCCCTGGAGGAGGAAATGGCAACACACTGCAATATTCTTGCCTGGAGAATCCCATGGACAGAGAGGCCTGGCGGCCATAGTCTATGGGGTTGCAGAGTAGGACACAAATGAGCACACACACTGCTGCCATGTGGAAAACAGATAGCTAGTGAGAAGCTGCTGTACAGCACAGGGAGCTCAGTCCAGTGCTCCGGGATGACCTACAGGGGTGGGACGGGGGCAGGTTAAGAGGGAGGCTCAAGAGGGAAGGGATATATACACACACAGAGAGAGCTGATTCACATGGTTGTTCAGCAGAAACCAATGCAACATTGTAAAGCAATTATACTCCAATAAATAAATAAATAAAAGAAAACTACTCAGGAAAAAAAGTCTGCTGTGCTACCACCTGAATTTGACTTGGGAGGCGGCTCCCCTTTCTTCTCTTGTTTCCCTCAATCCCACTCTCCTTCACTGGCCAGCCCTGGGATTCCATTCAGAGCAATAGGTAGGGACTGATTCTAAGAGAAAAGGGTTCTGACTCAGCATTATCCGCTCAGCACCCTTTAAGGGCCCAGGGCTTGACTAGTTTATTTTTCTTATTGTCTCCATAATCAGGCCAGGAAACCAGGCTCAGTGAGGATGACCAACCAGTGAGAGCAAAGGCAACAAAAGCCACACCCCTTTTCCTCCTGGGAACTCTGAACATGGAGTTCCTCTGAGAACATGTAGAACATGTGCATGCTCAGTCATGTCTGACTCTTTGCAACTCTGTGGACTGTAGCCCACCAGTATCCTCTGCCCATGGAGTTTTCTAGGCAAGAATACTGGAGTGGGTTGCTATTTCCTAACCTAGGGATTGAACTCGTGTCCCTCGTGTCTCCTTTATTGGCAGGTGGATTCTTTACTGCTGAACCCCCTGGGAAGCCCAGGAGCTCTGAAGGCCTCCACAAATTCCTAGGAGAGTTGAGCACAAGAATTCATAGGATTTGTACACATAACGAGGCATACAAGTCGTAGTAAGAGTCCTGAGGTTGGAGAGGAGGTCCCTGCAGTCTATTTCTGTCACCTGTTCTGTGAGCCAGTGTCACCTGGGGCAGGTCTCCTGGCTTCTCTGGGAGTTTAAGCCATGAAATGGGATGATGTGACATCACCCACCTTAAGACCGGGAGTAGAACTTTCTCTTCTACACCATACCACCCTCTGGGTGTCAAGAACCTCAGCTGTGTTTTGAAGGGGTTTGAAAAACACAGGGCCATTGAAAAGAGGGATTTCCATGCAGGAAACTCTAGATGGGCACAGCCAAGCCTCTGGGCCTGGGCTGTTGTCCTGCTGCTGGACAGATCACAGCGCCCTGTGTATGCTGTGTGGGGAATCTGTGTGCTGTCCTTGTCTGAACAATGAGGGGTGGTTTGAGGTACTGACTTCATGCCCTCACCCCCTCCACAGCTCCATGCACTAGACACAGGGAGAGTGTGGCGGCTGTCTCAGTGCTGCCTGGGTGTCCTCAGCGTGGTCCAGGCCCCTTGACTTTCTCCTCGGTCACTCTTCACCTCTTTCTCTTCTACTCCAAGCCCTGTGTTGCTGCTGCTGCTGCTGCTAAGTCACTTCAGTCGTGTCTGACTCCGTGCAACCCCATAGACGGCAGCCCACCAGGCCCTGCCGTCTCTGGGATTCTCCAGGCAAGAACACAGGAGTGGGTTGCCATTTCCTCCTCCAATGCATGAAAGTGAAAAGTGAAAGTGAAGTCGCTCAGTCGTGTCTGACTCTTAGCGACGCCATGGACTGCAGCCTACCAGGCTCCTCCGTCCATGGGATTTTCCAGGCAAGAGAACTGGAGTGGGGTGCCATTGCCTTCTCCAGTTTGTTAAAGGGTACTTAAACAAAGTTATTGATTTAGCTGTGCCAGGTCTTAGTTGTGGCACATAAGGTCTTCAGTCGTAGCATGCAGGATCTTTAGTTGCAACATGCAGGATCTAGTTCCTTGACCAGGGACTGAACCCAGGCCTCCTGCATTGAGAATGAGGAGTTCTAGCCACTGGACCACCAGGAAGGTCCGTAAAGGGTAATTTTTTAAAAGTTAAAAATACAACACTTGTACAGATATGATATGAACAAAGATTTTATTTGACTCATTAATTAATACAGGGCCGGTAAGATATTAAAACCACACACACATCTCAAACAAGAATGCTGACATGAAATTTCTCATAGAGGCAAAATTAGTTAGTATAATGCAAAATTAGTTAATATTCTATAGGGTAGCAGTTCTCAAAAGTTTCCATCTCAGGATCCCTTTACACTCTTAAAGCTTATGCAACACCTCAAGGAGCTTTTGTTTATGTGGGTTAGATCTACCAATATTTGCCATGTTAGAAATTAAAACTGAGGACATTTAAAAACACAGGAGCATACCAACAAACACTCATTCCATAAGCCATCAGAGCAATGACAGTAACATTGCAAGTCATGTAGCCCCCCAAAAGGCACCGTATGCCTGTGAGGAAATGAGAGAAAAACAGGCAAATAATATTAATATGAAAATGGTTTTGATCTAACAGACTCCCTGAAACCATCTTGGGCAACTCCCAGATGGACACAGATGATGCATGAGTGAGCTCCACTGCTATTGGGCAATGAAATGGAATGTCTGAGGTTAGATTTTCCTTATTGGGTAGAAATCAATTATATCTCTACCAGATAAAATTCATTTCCATCATCATGGACAAGGATCATTTGCATCACTATGAGTTTCCTACAACTTCTATAAAGCTGGAAAATAGCTTTGTTGATTGAGATCTGTTTAAGGTGTTCATCCCGGTAGAAGAAGATAATCCCTTTGAGATCTACTAGGTAAAGTCCAGAACTCCACTGGCGAGACACTTGATTTTGCCTATTTCTGAGTCTTTACAAAATTTCCCCCGACATGAGGGAGCCATCCTCTGGTCTCCTAGGTGACAGGGTGTTTTGGCTCTCTGTTCTTTTTCTGGCTTGTTGTTATGGCATAAGTAGCATCACCAGCTTCCCTTGGGTCTGTCTCTTTGGTTCTAAAGAGCTTACTGAGGAAGTAAAAAGACTGCAGTAGAAAGATCATCATAATTCTAATTATTCTCCAGGCAATGTGGAAGAGAAAAAGCATGAGGATAAACATATTGACATTTGTTCCTGCTACAGCGTGATTCCAGGAAAGGCCTCACTGGAGCTTGATATTCCAGGTGGTGTGGTGTTTTCAACGTGGACAGAGTTGTCAGGAGGCAGCACTAGGTGGAACTGTAAAGTCTGGGTCACTTCAGTGTGTAAGCCATCTCTACCTTGAGTCTCATCCTGATACGGACATTATTTCTTGTGCCCTCGTCACAAGGCCAAAGGGATTATCTTGGTCACTAGGCCAGGATGATGGTTTGGAACTGAAGTCTAAATCTCATAGGAGCAGATGGGGGGCATCTTGAGGACTCCAGTTGTAAACGTCTAGAAGATTGGTCTAAGGAGAAGAAGAGGCAGGGAAATCAGCAAAGATCTGGCCAGAGCAGGGCAACTTAGATAGGATGACTGGCCAGTTTTTGTGTGTACTGGGCTTGCTTTTGGCTACAAAGGATATCAGATCAGATCAGTCGCTCAGTTGTGTCCAACTCTTTGCAACCCCATGAATCGCCAGGCCTCCCTGTCCATCACCGACTCCTGGAGTTCACTGAGACTCACGTCCATCAAGTCAGTGATGCCATCTAGCCATCTCATCCTCTGTTGTCCCCTTCTCCCCCTGCCCCCAATCCCTCCCAGCATCAGAGTCTTTTCCAATGAGTCAACTCTTCCCATGAGGTGGCCAAAGTACTGGAGTTTCAGCTTTAGCATCATTCCTTCCAAAGAAATCCCAGGGCTGATCTCCTTCAGAATGGACTGGTTGGATCTCCTTGCAGTCCAAGGGACTCTCAAGAGTCTTCTCCAACACCACAGTTCAAAAGCATCAATTCTTTGGCACTCAGCCTTCTTCACAGTTCAACTCTCACATCCATACATGACCACAGGAAAAACCATAGCCTTGACTGGACGAACCTTTGTTGGCAAGTAATGTCTCTGCTTTTGAATATGCTATCTAGGTTGGTCATAACTTTCCTTCCAAGGAGTAAGCGTCTTTTAATTTCATGGCTGCAGTCACAATCTGCAGTGATTTTGGAGCCCAGAAAAATAAAGTCTGACATTGTTTCCACTGTTTCCCCATCTATTTTCCATGAAGTGGTGGGACCGGATGCCATGATCTTCGTTTTCTGAATGTTGAGCTTTAAGCCAACTTTTTCACTCTCCACTTTCACTTTCACCAAGAGGCTTTGAGTTCCTCTTCACTTTCTGCCATAAGGGTGGTGTCATCTGCATATCTGAGGTTAGTGATATTTCTCCCGGCAATCTTGATTCCAGTTTGTGTTTCTTCCAGTCCAGCGTTTCTCATGATGTACTCTGCATATAAGTTATATAAACAGGGTGACAATATACAGCCTTGACTAACTCCTTTTCCTATTTGGAACCAGTCTGTTGTTCCATGTCCAGTTCTAACTGTTGCTTCCTGACCTGCATACAAATTTCCCAAGAGGCAGATCATGTGGTCTGGTATTCCCATCTCTTTCAGAATTTACCACAGTTTATTGTGATCCACACAGTCAAAGGCTTTGGCATAGTCACTAAAGCAGAAATAGATGTTTTTCTGGAACTCTCTTGCTTTTTCCATGATCCAGTGGATGTTGGCAATTTGATCTCTGGTTCCTCTGTCTTTTCTAAAACCAGCTTGAACATCAGGAAGTTCATGGTTCACATATTGCTGAAGCCTGGCTTGGAGAATTTTGAGCATTACTTTACTAGCGTGTGAGATGAGTGCAATTGTGCGGTAGTTTGAGCATTCTTTGGCATTGCCTTTCTTTGGGATTGGAATGAAAACTGACCTTTTCGAGTCCTGTGGCCACTGCTGAGTTTTCCAAATTTGCTGGCATATTGAGTGCAGCAGTTTCACAGCATCATCTTTCAGGATTTGGAATAGCTCAACTGGAATTCCATCACCTCCACTAGCTTTGTTCGTAGTGATGGTTTCTAAGGCCCACTTGACTTCACATTCCAGGATGTCTGGCTCTAGGTCAGTGATCACACCATCGTGACAAAGGATATAAAACCCTCCATCATGACTTAAAGGATTATTTGTCAAAGAGAGCAAGCACTCCACCTTGCTTACCACGTGGCGCTACACCTTAATGCTTATCACTTCATAGCCACACAGTGGCTGCTGCATCCCCAGAAGTCTCTTAGTAGGTTAGAAGGGGAAAGAGGCAAATGAAAAAGAGATACATACAATCGCATGTGCACACATACATGTATACACACAACTTCTCTTAGAAAAGATCCCTTGGGGCTTCTGTTACTTTCCACTGGCCAGAACCATTTAAAAAACTCTCCAGGCAGATGGCCAATAGATTGTTTTAGCTTTTCAACCTTTCTAATAGAGGAAGTCAAGGAGAAATTGGTTATAAATAGCCTTTAGTAGACAACACACAGTGTCCACCCCAGCAGCCTTGCGAGAAATGTGAGAGTGGGCAGATAGGACACTCAACTCCAGGTAAGGAGCCAGGTAGGAAAAGGAAGATCCTTGGTATGGTCCATCCTGCCTGACACCCCATCCTCTGTTGATGGCCCTGCCTACCTTCCCCCATGAACCTTCTTAGAGGCAAACATGACTGCTGCGTATTTTGTTTCCAATTTTATGAGTGTTGATAACTCCATGATTTTCTCATGCTTTCCTCTGTGCCTGGGGCCTGCCTGTCTCACCCTCCTCTTCCACATGGTGCCCATGCCATGTGCCAGCCATGAGGAGCACCACGATAAACAAGAGCTTGGAGTACTTGCCCTCATGGAACACAGACTTCAGACTCCTTTGACTTACACACCTTGGGAAGGGGCAAGACTAAGGATGAAGCCCACTTCTGATTGGCTGTAAGCAATCTATGGAGGGCTTATCATGTCCATTTTAGAGAAAAGGAAACAGACTTGGAGACATTAAATGACTTCCTCAAGATCACAAAGCTTGAAAGTGGTGGCGGTGGGTTTGAACCTGGGTTTGCCTGACTTTAAAGTCCACGTGTTGTGTGTTGTGCTACCTTATTGTGTTGCCTTCCCTTTTCAAATGACAGTCCTACATCTATTTGTGAAGACTGTAAGGTTCCCCAAGAGTCCTTCTTCGCAGGAAATACATCTTCATTCTAATCACCCAATCCTCCCTAGGCTGTGTGTCTTCGGAGGAAAGGCTTGAGCCCTATTTCATTTCGCATCTTTGGAGTTAAACACATTGTTTAACACAAACTGAGAACCCAAGAACCCAAGAAAGTTGGGTTTGAATCCCAGCTCCATCTAGACGGTTGACTTTGGGCAATTTGCTTAACCTGTATCTGGTGAGTGATCCCCATCTAAAAAGTAAGCATCAGATGGAAACATTTCTACTCTGTCATCTGATCAGCCTCCCAAATGCTTTATTCATAAGCAGAGGGTATGAGCTTGTGAGATTTTTGTCATGGATGGCCAAGGCTCAAGCTTAGTTCTGACTTCTTGCTATGTGATTTCCCCTGACTTTCAGCTCTATAAAATGAGAACGGAATACCTGCTTCAGAGAGAATCAGAAATAACATCTGTTATAATAATGAGACTTGCTACCTATCACTGAATGCATTCCATAGGCTGAGATCTCTGCTCAGTCCCTTTCACATGTTACTGCATAAAGGCTTTCAGAAACATAGGAAGAAGTGCATCACTATTGTTCCCATTTTTCTGATGGAAAAAGAGAGGTTAAACAACTTGCCTTAGGTTACATTGACGGTCAGGTTTGATTTCAATTCATAGTTGGCTCACAGCAAGTAAGCCAGCTCACTTGCCTCATAGTTGGCTCACTCAACTCACAGTAAGAAGATTTTGCTTTTAAAAGGCTGCTATTTCAGATATGCAGATGACACCACCCTTATGGCAGAAAGTGAAGAACTAAAGAGCCTCTTGAGGAAAGTGAAAGAGGAGAGTGAAAAAGTTGGCTTAAAGCTCAACATTCAGAAAACAAAGATCATGGCATCCGGTTCCATCACTTCATGGCAAATAGATGGGGAAACCGTGGAAACAGTGAGAGACTATTTTTTTGGGCTCCAAAATCACTGCAGATGGTGACAGCAGCCATGAAATTAAAAGACACTTATTCCTTGGAAGGAAAGTTATGACCAACCTAGACAGCATATTAAAAAGCAGAGACATTACTTTGTCAACAAAGGTCCATCTAGTCAAGGCTATGGTTTTTCCAGTGGTCATGTATGGGGTGTGAGAGTTGGACTATAAAGAAAGCTGAGTGCCAAGGAATTGTTGCTTTTGAACTGTGGTGTTGGAGAAGATTCTTGAGAGTCCCTCGGACTGCAAGGAGTACCAACCAGGCCATCCTAAAGGAGACCAGTCCTGGGTATTCATTGGAAGGACTGATGCTAAAGCTGAAACTCCAATCCTTTGGCCACCTGATGCGAAGAGCTGACTCATTTGAAAAGACCTTGATGCTGGGAAAGATTGAAGGCAGGAGGAGAAGGGGACGACAGAGGATGAGATGGTTAGATGGCATCACTGACTCAATGGACATGAGTTTGGGTGAACTCCGGGAGTTGATGATGGACAGGGAGGCCTGGCGTGCTGCGGTTCATGGGGTCGCAAAGAGTCAGACACGATTGAGTGACTGAACTGAACTGATTGATATAAAATGAAACCATGGAAATACAACGTGATGTGAAACACTAATCCAGGTGCCCAACACAGGTGAGTGAGTGCATGAATCAACAAACAAATCTGTCTTTTCCATCTTTTATCTCCTCCCCACTCATATCTAGCAGAATCCTAGACAGATGTCAGGCATGCAGTGTTTTGATAAATAACAACTAAATGAATGAATAGGCACATGCACTTTTGCATTCTTCTCTTACTGCATTTACCCTGCTAATTCATTCCACTGATACTTACTAGGTGCCTGCTGGGTACAGAATCTATTTTAGAGGAGAAGGATGAACCCAGAGTGAGGGGTAAAATAATTTCTCAGGAAGTAGTTTGTTGAACTATTAATAAGATGGAGAGACCACAGGGACTTCCCTGGTGGCCCAGTGGTTAAGACTCTCCACTTTCAATGTAGGGAGTGTGGGTTCCATCCCTGGTCAGGAAACTAAGATCTCGCATGGCACAGCCGAAAACAAACAAACAAACAGACCACAGAGGACTTTGCCTCAACAGACATCACACACTGGAATCCCAAGCCAGCTCCTGAGATCAGCTGATGCTTTTGGGAAAACAAACTAGCCACCTACCCTGTTGATCATGTCATTTGATATGCCATTTCCGTCTTCGCTGTTCTCTGGACATTTGAAAGCAGAGAGGTGCTCCCCTGTTCAGAGAGCATCTCCCTTCCTTTCTGGTAGTCTGGCCTCAGTTCGGATGATCATCTCCATCTGGTGATGCTGCAGTCAGCTCCGTGGGAGTTGACTGTGATGTTCCTCTGGGAATATTATGATCCTGAGTGGGACTGAATGGGAGGGAGAGGTGCAATGAAGGCTGCTCTCTGACAAAGACCTTGGGACACCGTTTACTACATCACGATCCATTTGGAGATGCCTGTTTAATAAATAACACTCAAAAATTTCCCTGAGATCTTAGCCAAGTCGCTCCAACTTACCAGGCCTCAGTTTGCTCATCTTTCAAATGGGATGATAAGTCTTTCCCTAGCTTCCTATTGGTCTTTCACTCCTGCACTCAAGCTTTCTTGGCTTGGAGCCTTTGACTTCACTTTAGTGCTCTTGTCTCTTCTGTTTACACAAATGGCTCCACTCCATCCTTAAGGTCTTGGCTGAAAAGTCACCTCCTCAGAGAGGTCTGTCTAAAGTAGTAGGCTAGCCCTCCTTAATCTCCTAGTTCCTTTCTGTCAGAGGACCCACATTATTATATGTGTCACATTTGAAATTATTTTCATTCATTTATAAACATGTTCATTATTTATCCTCCGTGAACTGTCTTATCCCTGCTGTGTCCCCAGGATGTGGCTCAGTGCCCAGAACATAGTAAACACTCAATAAATATTTGTCGGGTGAATCAATAATAGGCAGTTGGGAAATTAGATTGTTTTCAGTGCCGCCGACATCATCATTATAGAGGGTTGGAGATCTGGCTTGAGAGATAGTGGACATCTGGTACCTGAGTGCTTCCTCAGCTGCCACAGAATGACATTCTCTGCTAGTGAATCAGTGGATGTGTCTTCATTCTCTGAGCAGAAGGAGAAACAGAGATGAAACAGCACAGGCCAAGGGAATAAGTCGTGTTATCAGGAGACAGGGTCTGATGTAGCTGAGTTGCCCTCTCAATCCACGTGGAAGACTGGAATGTTTGATCGCAAGACAAGGAGATAGATTTGCTTCTAGATGGATTTGTGTGGAGGAATGGAAAGTGGGCTCAGCTGGTACAGAGGTCTGACTTGAATCTGTCTTAACTTCATCACTTAGGAGTTGTGCGATCTTAGGCAGTAGCTTACTTCCTTGAACCTCATTTTTTCATTCTTTATGAAGCTGAGGATACATTGAGTGTTAAATATAATAACAGTAGATATAAATGTGTTTGTAAAATGTCAAATATGATGCATACACAAAAGATTCCTTCCTCTCCCATTTCTTCCTCCACATCCTCCTCTTCTTCCTGCTTATCCTTCCTCCATCTCATCCACTCCCTGATTCTCATGTATTACTATCTCCTAAGTCTGGACTTTCATTATGGGAACGCAAATAGCAGATTTATGAACAGTAAAGGAGAGAAGGGATAGCAGGATTGCCTGTCTCTCAATTATCTGGCATAGAGGCGATTAAACATCAGACTGGACACCTGGATGTTATTGGATTCTCATACTATATGGCTTGGCTAGAGGATTTAAAGGGATATAGAAAAGATGGAAGTGGGAGGGTGGAGCAAACATCTTGAACTAATCTCTCCTACTCTCTGGGCCTTGTTTTCACCTTCTGTGAAGAGATGAGGGTCTATTGAGGATGGCCAAGGAGTGACTCTGCTAGGAAAGAGTCTGGGGCCATCATGGTACCCAGCAGCAAATAGTGCTGTGATGGACTAGTAATATCTGCTGTGAACCCATCAAGAGGAGTATGGCAGAGGTGCCTTGGACTGGTCCTTCCTGGTTCAAAGTGTCTTCTTATGGTGATTCTCTAACTGCATTGTCACAGGGAATCAACTTGGAGATATATACAACCTCATAATTTTGCCTATGACAGAGGTGCAGACAGAAGTATTATAAAAAGGACCCCTGTTTTCTAAGACTTCAGCCTTAAAGTTTAAGGAGTTGCTTCCTAACAGGCTTTGATAATCCATTAGGACTCAATCACTCATGAACTTAAGTAAGCCTTTTGGGAAATGATTGAAAATTTCCACCTCAGCAGCCTCCTGGGGAAATGAATTCCATAAGTTACCTACTGCATCACCTGATGCTTCTTTGTAAATTTCTGCTAAAATCGTCCAAGCTACTGAAAAGATGGAAGTGGAAAGGTCCCAGTCTCTAATCAGGAGCTGGTGAATGTGCTCACCGTCACCTCTCGGCCTGTCCTGAATTCTGTGGATTTCCTCCCTCTGCTCTCATTTGGTACCTATCCAGGAAGAAACCTTTTGGTTTTTAAGTAACAGCCCATGGAGTGAAGATGGCTCTGATCCTTCAAAGCTTGGATTAAATGCTGTCTCCTCCAGAGGACCCAGGGGAAGATGCTGAGACCCAGGGGATGCCACAAGATAGCAATAGCCTGGGTCCCTGAATGACTAAGTGAAGCAGAGGTCCCTTCCTTTCCTGCTACTCTGCAGCTTGCACTGGACTGTTCTGGGAGTGAAAAGTCAACCTTTACTGTGGTCATCCTCATTAAGGGTTGGGGTTGTTAGTTACAGCAGTTGGCCTACCCATATGAATAAGTCATCTCCACCATCCCTCAGAATAATTAGATAGAATCTGCATAAACAGAGCTTAAAATAGATATATGTATGTTGAATCTGTCTTGGTCTGTCCCTTTTCTGATTAGAAATTTTCTCTAATTTCTCATTCATTGAGTCATTATCATTTAATACTTAGCATATATATCAGCTATCTACCACTGCATAACAGTAGTACTATAACACTGTGATTTAAAACAACTTGAATTTGTTATGTCACAGTTTCTGTGGGTTAGAAGTCTTGAATTTGTTATGTCACAGTTTCTGTGGATTAGAAGGACATTGCTGTTCAGTCGCTCAGTCGTGTCCGACTCTGAGACCCTATGGACTGAGGCACGCCTGGCTTCCCTGTCCTTGGGCATCCCATGGAGTTTGCTCAAATTCATGTTCATTAAGCCAGTGATGCCATCCCACCATGACATGGTTGGACATGACATAGGTGTGTCTTTATGAGATTATAACTGAGGGGTTAGGGCTGGGGTCTCATCTGGTTGCTTGACTGAGGAAGGGTCTGCTTCCAACTCAGTTCTTGGCAGGTTTCAATTTTTGAGCTACGGGACTGGGAGCTTCAGTTTCACGATGGCTGTTAGTGAAGGTTGCCCTCGGCTCCTAGAGGTTGCCTGCAGTTCTTTGATGCATGACATGCCCTAAGGTGGCTGTTTGCTCAGAAATAGGAAGAGACTAAGAGATTCCACTAAGAAGGGTGCTGTAATCCAGTGTAACTCAATCACATAATCACTTACATGTAATCATGTATATCCAAACACTCTTGCCATATTCTATGGGTTAGAAGAATTGATGCATTTGACTAATTGGTGCTGGAGAAGGCTCTTGAGAGTCCCTTGGATTGCAAGAAGATCAAACCAGTCGATCCTAAAGGAAATCAACCTGAATATTCATTAGAAGGACTGTTGCTGAAGCTGAAGCTCCAATACTTTGGCCACCTGATGCAAAGAACTGACTCACTGGAAAAGACCCTGATGATGGGAAAGATTGACAGCAAAAGGAGAAAGGGGCAGCAGAGAATAAGATGGTTAGATAGCATCACTGACTCAATGGACATGAATTTGAGCAAACTCTGGGAGACAGAGAAGCCTGGGGTGCTGCAGTCCATGTGGTTGCAAGGTTAGACACAACTTATCTACTGAATAACAACAATAACATTGGTTAGAAGCAAGTCACAGGTTATAGGCACACTCGAGTTATTTTTTATTATTTCCCTCATAGTTTGTAATCCCTAGCTGTAGTAGGATGACAAGTGAAGTCGATCAGTCATGTCCGACTCTTTGCGACCCCATGGACTGCAGCCTACCAGCCTCCTCAGTCCATGGGATTCTCCAGGCAAGAATACTGAAGTGGGTTGCCTTTTTCTTCTCCAAGTAGAATGACAAGCCCTGAGTAAATACTATGTGAGAGAATTAATGGGCGGTGGGAGCTTCATGTTTCTGGGGAACGACAGTAATTTCCTAATGTCTAGGGGGGCTAACCAATGCCCCAGCAGTTAAAGAGGTATGTCTAACTTCTATAAGTGCCATTTGCTTCTTCTTAGCCCCTTCTAACTGAACCCATGGCCCATTAGGGCCTAACCAGTAGCCGGAGGCTTCCCAACAGCTGTGGTATCCTGCCAGGAGGCTTGAAACAGTTAGTAATTGTCACTGGAGCCAAATGTAATGAATTAGACAGCTTGATTATTTGCATTTAATTTATCACAGTTGCATCACAAAACTGGGGCATGATGAAGGATTCTGTCAAAAAGGAAAATAGGTGTAAAGAGGTCCTTAGGCACCTATGGAGAAGGATTGGGAGGAAAATGGACTCCTCTCCATTGAGCTCCCTCTCTGTGCCAAATGCTGTCCCCACCTTCATAAGCACAGTCATTTAAATCTCACAAGTGCTCTGTGAGCTAATGTAATATATTTTTTCAAATGAGGAAATGGAAGTTCAGAGAGGTTAAGTAACTTGCTCAAGGACACACAGCTAATAAGTGGCAGGGCAGGAATATAACCTGGCTCTATTTGACTCTGGGGCACTGTGCATACCCTAGGTGGTGCCAGCATGAGTTCTCTACACTTAGCTTTATTATCCACACAAATTTATGCAACTCATCTACATAGAGATTTCACAGCAGGGGCCCATTGCTGGGAGAAGCTTGGCTGGAGTGAGGGTAGGGGAGCAAAGGGGAAGGGGAGGAGGTGAGTACAATATTGCTTTCCTATTGTGGCTTTTTGCAACCCACGGTGGAAAAGTAGAGAAGCAGCAGACAGCTTGGAGATCTTCCTGGTAAAGGCTTGAAAAGCTATCGATAAATCCTGGTCTGTTTTGAGAATGCTTGGATTATGCCTTCAAATTGTCAAATACTTTTAATTTTTCCACCCCCACTGTCACCTTCATAGACCTCCATCGTGTCTCTCCTAGGGACAATTGTAATACCTCATGGGTGGCCAGCTCCAGTCCTATTGCTCTCTGGTCCATTCTAAATAAGCTAGTTAATAGGAGTTCTTTAGATCAGGTTAGCCATTTAAATCTCTTGCTTGGAATGTTTCAAGGACTTCCCTTTGCTTTTAGGACTACATCCAAATTTGTAGACATGATGTATAAGGCTCACAAGGTTTGGCCTCTGTTTACTGTCCCATTTCTCATCACTCCTTTCTTGTTCTTTCCAACTGAGTAGAAATTCTTTTTTTTAATACTCTCTCTGGCCTCAAGCACTTTCTTAGGACAACTCTCACTTTCCATGTCTCTGCATTCCAGATGCTTACATAAATAAACATATATATATATATTTAATTCTATGTAGCATTCCCTCTTCTAGAAATTGCACCTTGATTTTCCCTTGAGGAAACCCCACTCTCAGGCCATGTGGTTTACTGGAGTGAATTTGCATTCCAATGCCAAGGGTGGTCACATGACCCAGACCTGACCAATCAGTGCTCTGCATCTTCCTGGTCACAGTGAATCCACCCAGGAATTGGCTATGAGCCTGGCCAATGAGCATAGCATGATCTGGAGTGCCTAAGCTGAAGGCACACAAAGCTTAAAATTTAGGATCCTTCTTAACTAACCCCTGGAGAAAGCCTGCTTGAGAATGAAGCTCATGCAGATACTAGAACCCAGAGAAAAAGAGAGAACATTTCTTGAAGTATATTTTCAGCAACTAGATCTAGATGTAGCCTGAAGCATGAAACCTTGCACTTTTCAGTTATGTAAACCTATGCATTATCTGTTTTTCTTATGCTAAGTCACTTCAGTCGTGTCTGACTCTGTGCGACCCCATAGATGGCAGCCCACCAGGCTCCCCTGTCCCTGGGATTCTCCAGGCAAGAACACTGGAGTGGGTTGTCATTTCCTTCTCCAATGCATGAAAGTGAAAAGTGAAAGTGAAGTCGCTCAGTCGTGTCCGACTCCCAGCGATCCCATGGACTGCAGCCCACCAGGCTCCTCCATCCTTGGGATTCTCCAGGCAAGAGTACTGGAGTGGGGTGCCATTGCCTTCTGTTTTTCTTAGGCCATTTAAACTTCACCTGTACTCAAATGAGACCTGCCTGATGTACTCATCTTTCCAATCAGAGCCAAAAGCTCTTTATTCATGCCTTTCTCTACTTTTTAAGAAAATTTCCTTTACTTGCAGACAAACTTCACAAGCCTGTTTCTCCAAGGTGACCTGCACCAAGATCACATGACTGTGAGTGATGAAATCAGAACTTGAGCTAGATGGTTAACCTCTGGTCCCCCTTCCATCATACCCAGAGATCTCCTTCTCTGGCCTGACCCTCCATGTTCCTTGATGCCCATACAGATCCTCACTCTCCTCTCTTACTTCAGGAGACTCTCTGCTCTTCAAATGTATTTCATGGAGATATCTTGGAAGTGGAAGTTCTGATGATAAATCATGAGGATCACTGGTCATGCCTACCTTTACTTTAAAAAAAATTGTTATTTATTTGGCTGTGCCGGGTCTTAGTTGCAGCATGTGGGATCTAGTTCTCTGACCAAGGACTGAACCTGGGCCCCTTGCTGGGCCACGGGGAAGGCCCCACCTTGCTTTACTTTTGAGTAGATTTATTTATTTATTTATTTTTAATTTAATTTTATTTTTTTGAATTTACCAAGGCTAGATTTATGGCCCAGGATGTGATCTATCCTGGAGAAGGTTCCATGTGCGCTTGAGAAAAAGGTGAAATTCATTGTTTTGGGATAAAATGTCCTATAGATATCAATTAGGTCTAACTGGTCTATTGTATCGTTTAACGTTTGTGTTTCCTTGTTAATTTTCTGTTTAGTTGATCTATCCATAGGTGTGAGTGGGGTATTAAAGTCTCCCACTATTATTGTGTTATTGTTAATTTCTCCTTTCATACTTGTTAGCATTTGTCTTACATATTGCGGCGCTCCCGTGTTGGGTGCATATATATTTATAATTGTTATATCTTCTTCTTGGATTGATCCTTTGATCATTAGGTAGTGACCATCTTTGTCTCTTTTCACAGCCTTTGTTTTAAAGTCTATTTTATCTGATATAAGTATTGCTACTCCTGCTTTCTTTTGGTCCCTATATTTTTAAACTTTACATAATTGTATTAGTTTTGCCAATTATCAAAATGAATCCATTAAATCTCACTATTTGTTAATCAGTGATACTTATTGAGAGCACTATGGTTTCAGTAGAGTTGTCAGTGAACAAATTGGTAAAAAAAAATTTAAAATTTCCTCCCAGCAAGGAATGTACATTCTAGCAGAGGGGAGAAGTAATCAAAAAAGAAATGGGAGTTTCCTGGTGGTCCAGTGGTTAAGATTCAGTGCTTTTGCTGCCATGAACTGGGTTCAATCTCTTGTTGGGGAACTAAGATCTTGCCCTAGACTGAGATCTTGTCCCTAGATCGTTAGCTCTTATGCTACGAATCTCTCCATCTCCCTCTCCTCTCTCTCTCTCTCCTTACTCTTTTCTCTCTCTCCATGCTTTATTTTCTCAGTGTTTCAGTTTTGGGTATTTTATACTGATGGCTCTTTGAGTTCACTGATCTTATAAGCCGTGTGGCATGGCAAAAAAAAAAAAAGAGTATATAGTTAATTAATAATAAGAGGTAAGGAAAATATAAGGCACATGGTGAGAAGAAATTCCAGCTATGAGTGGGACAATGGAAATTTTGTATAGTGTGGTCAGGGATGACCTCACTGAGAGGGAGAGCTTTGAGCAAAACTTTGAAGGATGTGGGGGAATCATCCCTGTGACTCTGAGATCCAGGCACAAGGAACAGCATTTTTAAAGACCTGAGGGGAAAATACACTGATGGGTTACATACCCATAGAGTTATTATACTTTACTTTTTCAATTATAAGTATGTTAGATCATTAGCTTTTTAAAAAAAGTCTTCAATGAATTTGTTACAATATTGTTTTTGTTATATGTTTTGTTTTTTTTTAGCCATAAGGCATGTAGGATCTTAGCTCCTAGACCAGGGACTGAGCCTACACCCCTTGCATTGGAAGATGAAATCTTAAACATTGGACCACCAAGGAAGTCCCTAGATTGTTAGCTCTTATGCTACAAATCTCTCCATCTCCCTCTCCTTCTCTCTCTCCCCTCTACTCCTTTTTCTCTCTCCATGTTTTATTTTCTTAGTGTTTCAGCTTTGGGTATTTTATACTGATGGCTCTTTGAGTTCACTGGTTTGTTCTTCTATTGAATCTATTGTTATTAAGTCCTGAATTCTTCATTTCACATATTGTATTTTCAAGTTCTAGAATTTACAATTAGTTCTTTTTCTCATCTTTCCTTTATTTTCTAAAATTCCCTGTCTGTCCACTTGTTCTGCATATGTTTTCTTCCAAAATTCTTTCGTATGTTTATACTAATTATTTCAAAGTCCTGGTTTGCTCCTTCTCATGCCTTGGCCATCTGTAGGTCTCTCTATATTGGCTCTCTTTTCTCTTCATTATGGGTCATATTTTCTTGCTTCTTTGCATATCTTCTAATTTTTAATTGTATGTTGGATATTTTGATTAAAAGAACAGTAGAGACTGAACTAGAATCTATCTATCTGTCTGTCTGTCTACCCATCTATCATTTATCTTCTCCCCTACTCAAGAGAGGACAGCTTTTTTTCTAACAGAAGGCTAGGATGAGAGGCTAATCATTGAGATTCCACCATGAGCAAGCTGAGCTGGGCTAACATGAAGTTTGAATTAGTTTTAAGTTTACCTCTGGTTTTAAATGAGATAACAGAGATATCTCTTTGTCCTTCATCCCTAAATCCAACTTCCTATGCTGCCACTGCTGATGCACTGGTCCTTTGATATTATCAGAATGTGAGTTAGGATGGATTTGGTTTGCAGCTTTCATTAGTTTTAATTCACCTCTGGATTCAACCTAAGCACTGCACAAAACTGCAAGATCCATCTCTGGTTCAAGCTCCACCTCCACAGCTGCTTACTCAGCACAGTTCCTGTGAGGGACAACTGCTTGGCCAAGAGATTTATTTTTGCATTTGGACCCTTCTAGATTCCAATCTGCCTTGCCAGCCCACATTGTCAGTAAAAGTTTCCTGGTTTATCCTTGTTTCAGCAACATTCGTCTGCCTGTGGCAGGCCTACTCTTCTGCCTGCACAAACCCAGGCCTGGTAATTTTCCCCGGGTACTTTTCTTCACCAATACAGGGCTGTTCTACCTGCGTCCACCACTAGATGCTGTACTGCATCTAGCGCTCTTTGGTGACTTTATTTTATCTGATGTTTGCTTCTGCTAATGAGGGAAACAATCCTTTGTAACCCTGTGCATCCCAGCTGGCAGTGAATCTCCTATGCTACTTTTCATAACAGCGATAACATTTGTGATTACTTATAAAATTCCTTCCCTGGTGGCTTAGATGGTAAAGATTCTGCCTGCAATGTGGGAGACCTGGGTTTGATCCCTAGGTCAAGAAGATCCTTTGGAGAAGAAAATGGCAACCCACTCCAGTATTCTTACCTGGAGAATTCCATGGACGGAGGAGCCTGGCGGGCTGCAGTCCACGGGATTGCAAAGAGTTGGACACGGCTGAGTGACTAACACAAACTAACATAAAATTCCTGACTGCCCTGCCAGTCTGTAAGCATCACAAGGGCATAAGCTGTATTTTCTTTGTTCAGTAGGTGTTTGAAATACACCTAGTGCCTGGCACATGGTGGGGCTCAGGTGTATCACTGTGACAGATGCTGGGGCAGTAATTTGCTTAAGAACATCCTGATCCTCTAGGTGCTCATGGTTGAGTGTGGGCATGGGTCAGAGCACACCCATTTCTTCACCTGGAAAAGGATCATCAAAGCCCAGGACTTCTGGGCTGTGTCTCCAACTTCAATATGATTTAGGGAAATCATCACCTTTGTCATCGGACACAGAGGGACCAAACTTTCTTTCATCCAACTGGGCCTCCTTCTGTGATTCATCAGGTAAGGGCTGCTCTTCTCTCTGGGTGGAGGAATAGCCCAATTGTGGTGGGAGGGAGCCAAGTCTATGGGAAGATAGATGATCTGTCTTTCCTAGAACTTGTGCATCTGAACTTGGAGAGAATCATAAGCATAGAAGAGGCTCTGCTGAGTGGTGACCACTGAAATTCAAGTTCAAGAGCCCCTACTAGGGGAAACAAAGTCAAGGTGAGGGAGACACAAACCTTCATGCAGGAGAGATACTTTCTACCCAATCTCTAATGAGGACTATTTATTGATGCTCTCTGTGCTAGCACTATGCTAAACACTTTACATATATTATTTCTATTTATTCTGTTTATTTGGCTGCATCAGGTCTTAATTGCAGCTCAAGGGCTTCTCTCTAGTTGTGGCATTTGGGCTTAGTTGCCCTACTGCATGTGGGATCTTTGTTCCCCAACCAGGGATCGAACCCATGTGCCCTGCATTGGAAGGCAGATTCTTAACCACAGGATCACCAGGGAAGTCCCCAAACACACTTTATACTGTTGTTAATATCAGTCTGAATCAGGTGTTCTTACAATATCTATGTGGTAGGTGACAAGCTTGGGTTCAAATCAGTTAAACTGCTTGCCAAAATCACACCATTAAGGGGTGGTGGAGCCAGGATAGGAAACCTTGGCATTTGATTCCAAAGCCTGTGATATTTCAGCCACCTCCATGTCGTCAATTATCGACTTCATCTGTGCCAGTCCCCTATACATGATCTTTACAAACATTGTTCTAGTTTTTGAAACTGGATAATATACCATTATTGACAAGGATACCAAGGTTCAGAAAAGGTAAGGAATTTGTCATCACTTGTATCATATGTGCAAGAGTTGAGATCTAATCCCAAGTCAGTATTACCAATACCAAAAACTTTTTCCTCTGACCTGGATATCTCTTATTGCCCCATATCCATCTTCATCCCTTCCTTGGCTGGCTCCATGCTCCAGGAGCCTGCTTCTCTGGACTGCACCTGCAAGGCTCTTGACCCTTAACTTCTGGTTGGGTTCAGCTGGTAGAGGAGTAGGTATCTGAAGCTTCCTGCTCCTCCCTGCTTGACTGTGGGTTTCCAGTGGCTGTAAGTAGCCTCCTTTCCAGGCTCCAGCTCTCAAATGGACTCTGATAGTAACTTTCTCTCCCCTTGAACTTTTGCTGGCCCCTGGGTGCTCATACTCCCTGTGGACTCTCTGAATCCTGCCCATCCTTGGGTGCCCACCCTAGTTCCTTCATTAAAAGTCTCTTCAATATACCAGCTGAGTGAGCTTCTGTTTCCTGCCAAGACCTTGACTGATGTAATTTCTCATGAGAGATCCAAAATTCAGGAATAAGATTTCAAAACCTAGCTTGGCTCAGAGCCTATTTTGAGAAAATGTTCACTTCCCCCCAGAAACCCAGTTCCTGTCCTGGTCTCATCTCATGGTGCCCTCTGTAAGACTCTGTGGTTGGACTCCAGTCCCTCGACATCAGCCAAGCACCCATGCCTGGGGTTGGCAAACGTGTGGCATTTCGGGCATCTGTGCCTGGAGGCATCATGTTGCTGCACTTTGGTGGCACTGATCATCAAGGCAGCTGAAAGAAGAGACAATCTAATTAGGCTCATTCTGGGGGTTGGTGAGAAGGAAAGGGACAGATGTCTCTTCCTTGTCACTGTGGGAGCTGTTCCTACTTGGAGGATGATGTCTGAGTGGGATTTTTGGGCGGACCCTTCAGGAGAGCAACTTTCCAGACTGCCTGAGCTGAGACATGGGAAGATTTGGCCAAGGATCCCATCCTGGGGAGGCCTCCTCGCTGCCCATCATGGAGACGTGTTTCTTTTCTTGTCTCTGTCTCCTGACTCACCAAGTGGGTTTGGCACATTTTGGGCATTCAGGAAGGCTTGAAAGCACAGGTCGGGGATGGAGAGCATGGTGGAGTGGGAACCTGCAGTAAATCCAACCAGTGATGGGAACTTCTTGGCAGACAGTGGGTACTCTGTCTCAGTTGGCTGACAAAGGGCAGGGAAAGGAAGTGATGTTTACGGCACAAGCATCACTGATGGATGCTTCTTGGTTGTCTCAGGTGGTCCTCATTACAGCCTCTGAGATGAGTGGCAGCGCTATTTTACAGTTGACAGGTTCAGAAAGAGAGGTTATGTGACCTGCTCACGACCACACAGCTTCAAGTGGCAGGGCCAGGATGGTGAATCCAGGTCTTTGTCCTGTCCCTTCCACACACACCGCTGCAGTTTGGGTGACTCTACAGATGATGAGGACCAACTGGCAAAACTTACAGCCCTGACTTCTTCTCCCCTGTATCTCCCTGATGCACTGAGCCAGGCACGTGGCACGCAGAAAGCACTTCATCAGTTCCTCAAGTCCTAGGTGCCTGAGTCCTCAGAGATCATCTGGTGTTTTCCAGCTGGGATGTCTAGAGAAGGTGACCAAGGCCAGAGAGACAGAGATCACGCAGAGCACTGAATTTGATCAGAGCCCCACAAAGGGCACCTTCAATACCAAGAGTGATGTCCTCCCTTCTTCCCTCTGTTGAGCCAGGCTCCATCTGCTCTTCATCCAGACCTGGAATGTTTCTCTCCACTTTGTACATTTATTAAACATCTCCAGGCCACCAAGGTATAGACAGCTCACCTATCGACAATGATCACAGCTGCAGGTTTCCATCAGTACCAAGTTTGAGAGAATAGGCCGATTGGCTTTGAGCCCCACTGTCTGGGTTGGAATTTGTCTTTGTTTTGGAAGTCATCTGAAACTTCAATTTCTTGAGCCATCAAATAGGAATAAGGGTACTTGCTTGAGTGCACGGTTGTGAGGATCAAAGAGAATGGTTTTGTTAAAATTGAAAAAAATTTAAAATGTTGAACCAATAGGAGAAGCTGTAGTGACACCAAAATACTTGAATAAGAAGAGGTAGGGACACAATGTAATTAATTATACAAGGCAATGTAATTATACAAGCCATGCAAATGGTTAAATTTTTTTTTTTTATTAAACTTGCTCAGTAGAATTGCTTTACAATGCTATATTAATTTCTGCTGTACAATGAAGTGAATCAGCCATATGTATGCACATCTCTCTCTCTTTTGATCCTCTCTTCCATCATCCCCATCCCACCCATCTAGGTCTGAAATTGGATCATTTGCAGTGATGTAAATGGACCTAGAGTCTGTCATACAGAGTGAAGTTAAGTCAGAAAGAGAAAAACTAATATTATATATTAAAGAATATGTATGGAATCTAGAAAGCAAATAGTTTTGAGACTTGTTTGCAGAGGAAACATTTTTTTCCAGAAAATTTATATCTTTTTTCCTGATGTCATTGCCGGGTGGCTGATGGAGGTTGTGACGGGGTTAAAGCCTCTCAAGCCACCCTGTGGGTACCCTATTGGTTGTTATAGTGATGTTACTCATAATATGGAATGGGCTTCCATATCTCATGAGACCCAGCAGTTATCTTAATATCAGTTCTAGAATGGCAGAGCCCAGAATGATAGCCACTAGCCACAATGGAAATCTGTTAGAAATCTATCAGACTTAGAAGGAATTAACAACTCTGTTCCTTTATCACATCTGGCAACATTTCAAGTGTTAACAGCCACATGTGGCTCAGGCTGCCATACTGGACAGCTCAGATTTAGAACACTATCATTGTAGAAACTTCTGTTGAACAGTGCCGTTCTAGAAGACCCAGCAATGTCAAACTGCCAAAATTATCAGAATCCATGTAGTCTGATTCCCAGTTTCACCGAGAAAGGAGGTTCAGAGAAATACAATTGTCTTGGGATTCAGTGTGGTAAAGTGCCCGAGCAGTGACCTAGGGATCCTAAATAGTCAACAGAAGCTGGGTGATGGATTCAACAGCCCAGGTTGTTTCTGAAAGGTAGAGGCGTTCCTTCCTGCTGAATCCTTCGAGAGTCAGAGCAGGTGCTGCGAGAGGTAGACACTTCTTGGGTGATAGGGAGGAGGTGGGCTGTTTGCTGAGACTACTGGTTGTAGATGTAGGGGGGATGCCATCTGCTTTCTTGGAGCTTGCCAAGAAGCCTGGTATAGTTCTGGGATTCTGGGATTCCTGGCTTTTAAGTTCCTACCAGTCAGATGACTGGCCAGCCAAAGGTGGACTTGGCTCTTACTCTGGCAGAAGAACACGGAGACACAGGGGTCACACGGACCTGGGCTCAGATCTGTGGCCCACCACCTGTGGATGGGAAACTACGTGCCAGCCATTTGAATCTTGGTTTTCTCACCTAAAGACTGAGAGTAGTACTGACAGTTGTTTCCTCTTTGGTTTGTTGAAAGCTTCCTATATCAGATTATGCCTGTGGAGTGTTTAGCACAGAGCCTAACTCCAATGAATGCCCAATAAATATGAACCCTTATTAGGTGTGATTTAATTGGCAAGACTTCCCAAGATGTCAAGATCTGATTGTTTTCCTAGTTAATGTCATCTCTATATGAAATGAATGCATAAATCTGTTGCAGGGCTTAGCATATTATGCCTTCATCTTTTTGACTTTTTCATCTTGAAATGATTTCTGTGGCTGTAGCCGGCACCTGCAAGAAGGCACTTCTTCTGCCCTCCTGGGGTAATTGTCATGAGCTTTGGGGAAAGGGAAAATCGGGGAAACCCTGAAGGGTGGACCTGAGAAGGGGCTGTCTGTTAGGGGCCAGGATTCCTGCAAGTCTTTGAAGCTCACTCACATCTTATCTCTGGTGTGTTAACTAGCAACAATATCACCTAACAGTGGTTTTGAGACTGAGCCCAGAAGCTCTTATCCTCACACCCTAGCCATGAATCTGCCATAATCACTGTTTCCCAGCCCCTGGCTTCAAAGAGAAGCTGCGAGAGAGGAAATCCATTTCAATCTGTGAGGACACTGGTCACAGCATTCCTGTTGAAGGCTCTTGCTAACCAAGGTCAGAGAGGAGATGTGTGTGCATTAACACCCACAGATGGACAGATCATCATGCCCCGAGAAATGCGAATTGCAGACATATCCATCCACAAGCAGGGTGGAGGATTAGGCAGGTGGCCTGGCAGAGTGCAGGGGCACATTATGGAAGGAAAGACATTCCAGAACCAGCAGCCCTCCAAGAGGTGATGGTCTGCCCACAGGCTGAGATTTCTAGGGCCTGTTTTCCATTCTAGGGGGCCTATCTAGGAAGTGATTTTTTTATAACCAGGTCTTTTTATTCTATACTTCCTATTCAACCTTCCTTTGGGGTGGTTCTAGTGGTAAAGAACCCATCTTGCAGGAGATGCAAGAGATACAGGTTTGATCCTTGGGTTGAGAAGATCCCCTGGAGGAGAAAATGACAACCCACTCCAGTATTCTTGTCTGGAGAATCCTATGGACAGAGGAGCCCGGTGGGCTACTGTCCATGGGGTTGCAAAGAGTCAGACACAACTGATCAACTGAGTACACATTCTGGGCACCTTAGGATTCTAAGGACTGGATGTTGAGCTCTTCAGTCTAAGAGCATGTCCCAGGGATCATTTCCCTAGATGGCAAAGACAGCTAAAATAGAAAAATGACTTTATTTCTTAGTTCTGAATCTCAGTCACTTCCTCATTTGCCCCTTTATTGAATGCACACACATCAGACATGTAGTGGTTCCTACTTCCATCATTCAGTTTTCTCAGCTGCAATATGGGATCCTATTAGAACCCAGCTTGTGGGCTGTTGTAAGGATTCAATTAAATGATGTACATAAAGCTCTTAGCACAGAGCCTGGAAACAGAGTGTGTGCTTAGTAAATGGTGGTTATTATTAATATAGCGCATAGGAGCTCTTATGATGGGCATTGGAGCTACAGAGAGACCAGGCCACTTCTGTTCTAGGAAAGTTCTCGCTGAACAGAGAATATGATAAAGTATTGTGTGAGTACAGAAGAGGGGGTGACTAATTTTGCATGGAGGGACAAAGCAGTTTTCAGAGACGGGGAGCATGTCAATGGGGTTTTGAAGGATGGGTAGGAATTCACCATGTAAAGGGCAGAAAAGTCTTTTCCTGAAGAGGGATCAGCATGTATGAAAAAGCAAAGGTCCATAAGAAACCTCTCTTGCCCTCTCTCTTTGTCTTAGGCTGAGGCCCCAGACAAAACTGCCAAGCAGCTAACTCGTTAACCCTTGTGAGTTTGGGCCACATACCAATGTCAATGCTCCACTGGGCGAGAAGGAACTCAGGAATCCAGAGGCTGTGGCCCTGAATCAGAACCAAGCACTACTGAGCTTTGAACTTATAACTCGTCATGATTTTGATCATATGATGTTGGCTCCTAGATCTGACCTCCCTAGAGGACCCACAGAGCTGCCTCCCTCTTTCCAAGGCCTGTTAAAAACAGAACCGTTGTACTTGTTCTGAAATTTGATCTGCAAAAGGCTGCCTGACAAGGGGGATGGGGAATCTAGGAGCCTGAGTGGGGTTGGAAATTGCTTTTCGATATGGGTTCAGTCACTTGGTCAAGAGTCATGAGGCTCTTTGCAACCTCATGTACTGTAGCCCACCAAGCTCCTTTGTCCATGGAATTTTCCAGGCAAGAATACTGGAACTGGTTGCTATTTCCTCCTCCAGGGGATCTTCCAGACCCAGGGATTGAATTCGCATCTCCGGTGTCTTCTGCATTGGCAGATGGATTCCTTACCACTAGTGCTACCTGGGAAGCCTGATTTTCTGTAGTCCCTGATTGAGGAACAGAGGCAAGATGGGAACGCAGATGGGGCTTGTTCTAAAGCCACAGGACTCCTAGGACTTGCTCCTGGTGCCCACCTTACTCCCCAGCCCCTCATTCCTCCTGCTGGGGTCCCTCGCCTGCATTTATTCTTTACGCATGCTCTAGGTGCCAGAGACTCCTATAGGCGCTTGGTGCCACAGGAACCAAATGATGTCCTCGTCCCCATGCAGATTTCATTTTCATCGGGATGTCTGAGAATAGCAAAGTCCCTACCTCCATGGAGCTATTGTGAATAGAGACGACAGACAGTGAGCAAGTTGGTCCTGTCAGTGCTAAGCTCCATGAGGGAGATAAACCTGGAGTGGTAGCACAGGACGGACCACTCCAGTCATCAGGGAAGGCCTTTGCAAACATCTGACCTTGACTGGAGTCTGAAGGATGGGGCAGGGAAGCACCTTCTGGTCAAGCGATACTGCTGGTACCTCTGGGTAGAACAGCCTGGACTCCGCATCTTAAGAAACTGGCTCTGCACACAGGATGCAGGAAAACCTTGTCCCCACACTTAGTGACTTTGATTATCTTTAGTGCCTTCCTGTCCCAGCCTGCAAGGCTCTCTCGGGGACAATTCATGGGTCACTGTTCCTGGGAAGATTTCTTAGACCACTGCCACTCTATCAGGTAGAGTTTGTCCCTTTCCCACATTGAATGACCTTTCTCAAACACACCTAAGTGATGTGAATGCTGTTGCTTAGTCGCTAAGTCAGAAGATGCAAGAGACGCAGATCCGGTCCCTGGGTCAGGAAGATCCCCTGGAATAGGTAATGGCAACTCACTGCAGTATCCTTGCCTGGAAAACTCCATGGAAAGAGGAGCCTGATGGGCTACAGTCCATGGGATTGCAAAGAGTCGGACAGGACTGAGCACGTATGTGGGCATGCACGCACGCACACACACACACACACACACACACACACACACACACACACACACACACTGTGAGATGTGGGATGCTTGCTTGCTGGTCTCCCTGCCAGTCTGTGAGCATTTTGAGGGCAGGAATGGTGCTGGGTTCACCCTTATTATCTGGCACTTAGTTGGACACAGAGTAGGCTCCTGAAAAACATCTGTTGCTGAAAGCATAAGATATTTCGCTTGCTGAGGGCGGAACCCCATCTTCTAATTCTGAACTCCGCCATTGTCCCTCCAACTCCACTTTACAGTGCCTGCTGCAAACTGAGCCCTGATAAATGCTTATGGAATAAGTGATTATTTTATTTACTTGTTGAGTCACCACAGGTTTCCTTTAAATAGCATGTATCCTGGTGCATTTAACTGTTCATTTGTAAATAATTAACGATGCTACCAGGAAGCTTGGAGAAAGGAGATACATGTGATAAGGAGGGGCTGGCAGAAAATGACTACATGAGAAGATTAGCAGGAAGAGTGGAGAGAAAAGGATGACAGACCTGGGCTTGATGTCCTGTGTGCCAGCCCCTATCTAGCTGCATGACTTCAAACTCTTACAGCTGTCTGCAAATGGAGATCATCTTTTTGCTTTAACTGTTTCTCAGGGCAGTCACAGGATCAGATGTATTCACCAGTCTCCTACAACTTGGGATACAACAATGCATGGGGTAGACGAGTTGTCTTCAAGGGCCTTATAATCAAGTAAGCTTATAGACTGTGATGGATTTTACACTGGTGGCTCCCCACGTGACAACACTTCCTAATGTAGACTGTGTCCCTGTGACTTGCTTGGATCAATGGGCCATCAGCGATTGTAATGTGAGTAAAGGACTGACAAACACACGTGTGTGGCGGGGCTTCTCTCAGATCCTCACTCTGAGGAGGGAGCCATCGGGCTGTGAAAGAAGCTCAGTTAGACTAATGGATGACAAGAAGCTCCATGGACAGAGTCCTGGAGGCAGAGAGTGGTGGGAATGATGTTCAGCTCAGCATCACTCCCTGCTAAGCTCCTACTGAATACAGAGAGACCTCAGCTCCTTCACGTGGAGCAGAACTGCCTAGCTGAGCTTAGTCGAACATAGAATTGTAAAAGTAATAAATCATGGTGGTTTTAAGCATGAAGTTTCCTGGTGGCTCAGATGGTAAAGAATCTTCCTGTAATGCAGGAGACATGGGTTTGATCCCTGGGTCAGAATATATAACATATAACAACTTTTATATTTTATTCACTTATCTTTCGGAGAAGCCAATGGCAACCCACTCCAGTGTTCTTGCCTGGAGAATCCCAGGGATGGGGGAGCCTGGTGGGCTGCCGTCTATGGAGTCGCACAGAGTCGGACACAACTGAAGTGACTTAGCAGTAGCAACAGCATTTATCTTTATTTTTAATTTTTTGAATTGAAGTGTAGTTGAGTTACAAAGTTGTGTTAGTTTCAGATGTATAGTAAGTGATTCAGTTATATATCTGTATCTATTCTTTGTCGGATTCTTTTCCATTATAGGCTATTACTAGATATTGAGTATAGTTCTGTGTGCTATACAGTAAGACCTTGTTGTCTATCTATTTTATATACAATAGTGTGTATCTGTGAATCCCAGACTCCTAATTTATCCTCTTCCTTCATTCCCTTTTTGTAACCATAGTTCGTTTTCTATGTCTGTGAGTCTAAATCTGTCTCATAAATAAGCTCACTTGTATCATTGCTTTAGATTCCACATATGTGCTATCATATATTCGTCTCTTACTTCACTTGGTATGATAATCTCTAGGTTCATCCATGTTGCTGCAAATGGCATTATTTCATTTTCTTTATGGCCCAGCAATATTCCACTGTATATACGTTTCACATCTTTATCCATTCATCTGCTGATGGACATTTAGTTTGTTTACATGTTCTGGTTATTGTAGATAGTGCCACTATGAACATTATTTTTTGAATCTTATAATGTATGACAAAACTCACTAATAATACTTTATTGAGACTTTTCTATGCACCAGGCACTGTGCTGACTTGCATGCATCATCTCCCTTCACCCTAAAAATAACTCTGCCAAGTAGCACTGTACTGATACATGTCTTTGTTTTTGTTTTTACATATAAAGGAATGGAGGCACAGAGAAGCTGAGTAGCTTGCCAGGTCTTGTGCAACTAGTCGTGGTGATGCTGGGATTCAAGCGCTGGAAGACTCACTGTCACCTTGCGACTTCAAAGTGTGATCCATGGACCAGTATCATCAGCATCACCCGGGAGTGTGTTAGAAATTCAGGGTTTCACCCTCACTCCTGAGTCATTGCATCAGCACCTGTGTTTAAAAGGCTCTCCAGATGATTCTGTGCATGTGAAAGTTAGAGCTGGTCTGGACCATGATGGAGCTTATGTTTGGCATGGTTAAAGACTTCCTGGGTGATGTGTGTGCTCATTAAATTTTGACAACCACAGGTCCCTGGGAACAGCTTTGCTTCCAAAGGGCTCAAACTAATTCTCTCAACACTGGAGTAAGCCAAGAGAGGCTTTCAGATAAGAACACATGTGACATAAGGCAAATAATGCTTTCAGTGCTTGGCAGACTTGGATTTGCAGCTAGCTCTGCCACCTGTTGGGCTTCCTGGTGGCTCAAATGGTAAGAATCTGCTTGACAATGCAAGAGATCTAGTTTCTATCCCTGGGTCTGGAAGATTCCCTGGAGAAGAGAATGGCTACTCCCTCCAGTATTCTTGCCTGAAGAATTCCATGGACAAAGAAGCCTGCTGGGCTGCATTTCACAGGGTCTCAAAGAATCAGACGTGACTGAGTGATTAACACTTTCACTGACTGCCACCTGTTGGCCATGGTAATGAGCAAGTCATTTCTCACCACCCCAACTTCCTCATTTGTAAAATGGGCATGGCAATACCAAGGGAAGGCTCACTTTTACCCTTCCATGTGGTCCGTCCACGGAGAAGGCAATGGCACCCCACTCTAGTACTCTTGCCTGGAAAATCCCATCGATGGAGGAGCCTGGAGGGCTGCAGTCCTGGAAGGCTGCAGTCCATGGGGACGCTGAGGGTCGGACACGACTGAGCGACTTCCCTTTCACGTTTCACTTTCATGCATTGGAGAAGGAAATGGCAACCCACTCCAGTGTTCTTGCCTGGAGAATCCCAGGGATGGGGGAGCCTGGTGGGCTGCCGTCTATGGGGTCACAGAGTCGGACACGACTGAAGCGACTTAGCAGCAGCAGCAGCAGTGGTCCATCCAAGAAGACAGCTGATCTTGTGCTCTGGCTACCAAGTTTGTCATGAACTTCTCTAAAGTATGAACCCGTTTAGAAGACTTGGTACAGACTAGGCCACTTGGTCACTGCCCCTCCCTGATGTACAAAATGAGAATATTAGCTGCTATCATCTCAAATGAATGGACCTTGATAGCTTCAAGACAGATTTCTGTGATTTCTGTGTGTGTGTGTGTGTGTGTGTGTGTGTGTTGGGGAGAGAAAGGAGTTGAGGATTCTGTACACTGTATTACCTTTCTTCTCAGTTTCCAGAGTGGAAGTCACCTCCCAACCCCCAACTTTCCCCTTAGCTTTGCTGGCTTAACTCAGAGATCATTTCCAAGACAACTAGGAATTCTTAGTTGCAGGAAATGGTTTTGACCATTTTCTTTTTTGATTTCTGGAGGGCTGGGGATGCACTTTTAGGAAACAGAAGTAAAGGTACTTTAAAAGCTGACAAATCAAATGTACACACTGGTATATTTAAAATGGATTACCAACAAGGTGCTACTGTTTATCACAGGGAACTCTGCTCAATGTTAGGTGGCATCCTGGAGGGGAGGGGAGTTTGGGGAAGAATGGATACATGTATATGTTTGGCTGAGTCCCTTTGCTGTCCACCTGAAACTATCACAGCATTGTTTGTTAATCGGCTATACTCCAATACAAAATAAAAAGTTTCTAAAAAAGCTGAAAAGTCCAATCCCAGCTGTTAAGTTAGTAGGGAAGATGCTTTGAGGACCAAAGTGGGAGTATGTCTGAGCACCTTACATTCTACCAGGAGACCCCTGCTCACAGCATGCATAGAAGGTAGGGTGTGTGGTGTCACCCTGGCCTTGGCTGGCCTTGGCCTAGCTGAGGGATGCTCACCTCCTATTTTTAGGGTGGGCCCGGGGGAGGAGGAGGGGGGCGGTGGAGGAGACAGCCAGCTGGTGCCCCGGGGATTAGAGTGTCTGGCTGTCTGCTCCCGCAGCGAGGAGGAAGGAGCTTGCTTTCCCACCCAGCAGCACAGCCCCTCAGTCAGACATGTGAGCTTTCAGTTCCAGCACCAGGCATGCATTCTTCAAGGTCCTTTAGGCCTAGTTGTTTTTTTTTTTTTTTTTTTTCTCCTCCTCTCAATAACAGCTTCCCTTTAGGCATGGCTATTAAGACCTCACTCCCTGTGAAGCAGCCTGGGCTCTGCGAAGCATGAACTTAATGGGAAGAGACTGCGACCAGCATTTAAACCTGCGCATCCGAGGATGTGAGTGACGATTGCTTTTGTGCATTAATCTGCTTAATGAGTGCATCTTCTGGAAGACCTGGAGATCTCCGGCTCACAATTAAGAGGGCAGCTGGGGTGCTCTGCTGTTTCAGACTTGACCATGTACAAGGTCCATCCAAGTGCTCTGTGTACCATGTGTGTGTGTGTGTGTGTGGGTTAGTCACTCAGTCATGTCTGACTTCTTGTGACCCCATGGACTGTAGCCCGCCAGAGTCCTCTGTCCATGGAATTCTCCAGGCAAGAATACTGCAGTGGGTTGCCATTCCCTTCTCCAGGGGATCTTCCTGACCCAGGGACCAAATCTGAATCTCCTGCACTGCAGGCAGATTCTTTACCGTCTGAGCCACCAGTGAACTGTTCAATTCTCACCCCAGTCATTTGAAATAGATGTGATGATTGTTGTATTGCGGATGAGGGAACAGCCTCAGAGAGATCACATAACTTGCTCAAGGTCACGCAACTAACAAGTGATGAAGTTAGGGCTTGAATGTCTGCCAGAATACGTTTTTGCAAATCTAGTCACTGGAACTTCAGCTTCATCAACACGTAGAATATGAGCATGGAAGGGCCCTTGGTGTTCATTTAGTTCATGTGTCCGTTGAAGACAGGTATCTCGTGGATACCATCCTTACCAGGACTGGGCAACTTCCGCAGACATAATTCTGGTGTGATGGAGAGCTCACTACCTCACTAGGAAGCTGACTCCTTTGTTTCACTTCTCTCCCTTGGGCTAAAGCTTGCTTTCTGGGCTTCCTCAGAGAGTCTTAACCCTGCTCCTGGGCCCCCTTCCCTATGTAGCCTTTCAGAGGCCGAGGCCTCATTGCCTCTGCTCCCTAGCCTTCTCCGGGCACCCTAGCCTCGTTCTTTAACTCTCCACCTGCTCTGTTATAGACCAAAGAGCTACCTGACATTGTTCCTACCCACAAAAGGCTGATTCACCCAAAGGGCTGGGCTGAACCTCAGGGTGGAAGGAGGCATTTCTAAGATGCAGGAGCCAGAGCCCACTGGGCAGGGAAACTGTGTTTAAACAGCAAAATTCTCATTTATTCCACCTGCTTAATGGGGCACACACAGTTAGACCATGGCAGCAAGGGAGTCAGAACAAGGTGGGTTTGATGCTTACTCACCTTCCTTTCTAATTGCTTCTACCACGAACGCCTCTCAACCGTGGTTTGCCATGACCACCTCTGTGTCCCCTGTCCCCAGCCAGGACACCTGCAGGAAGGTTCTGGCCTCTCTCGATGGTGCAGGAACGGGGCACTGCTTCTGGGTCAGTGCCCACTGCTGAGGAACTGCTGGCTACAGCCCTCCTGGTGAACACCAGCTATGTGCTCCCAGGTCCCCAGGCAGACTGTTCAAAACAAGCAATCCTTTCTGATGGGCCCCTGAGAATGTGCCTTGCGGGATCTTGTGCTGGCAGAGAGAAGGGTGGAGCGAGAGACACTCAAGAGGGTTAATAACCTGCTATGTGAACTTGGGCAAGATCCCGCCCGTCTCTGGGTCCCGCCTTCCTCCTCTGCAGAAAGGGAGCTCTGGGCCAGACCCTCAGCTTTCTAGTGACAGCAGACCTTGCCGAGATCCTAGCCTGGGGGGCTGCTGTTTGTTTGGTCTGGGAAGAGGTGTGGGCACTGGTGTTTTTTCGAAGTCCCTCTGGGGATTTCAGTGGGCAGCCAGGCTCAGGAACCTGTGAGCTGGATAATAGCAATCTCTTTTTTGGACATGTCAAAAGATTGGGAGTTTACCCAGTTTCACAAATGTTGTCTTGTTTAATTGTCTCAGGAGAGGTGGGGGGATGGGGACTCTGGGCTCCACTTGGAGATGAGGACATTGGCTCTCAGAGAGTTTAAGCGACTTGCCCAGGGCCACAGAGAAAATACAGTAGAACTGGAACTCAAAATCAGAAATTCTGATTCCAATCCTGGGCTCTTTCCATGACATCTAACAGCCTTCTCATAATCTCTTCCAGCTCTATCAGTGTGTACTGTCCTCTGCCAAATGGACTAGCATTCTCCAGGGCAAGCTTTCTACCATTCAATGGTAATAATAATAATAATGACAATGTGTGTGCAAAGTCACTTCAGTCGTGTCAGACTCTTAGCGACCCTATGGACTGTAGCCCACCAGGCTCCTCTGTCCATGGGATTCTCCAGGCAAGAATACTGGAGTGGGTTGCCATGCCCTCCTCCAGGGGAACTTCACAACCCAGGGATTGAACACGCATTTCCTGCATTGACAGGCAGGTTCTTTACCACTAGTTCCACCCGGGAAGCCCCAGTAATGACAATAATAATTTACAGTTTACTAGGCACCCACAAGTCATTGGGTCCTCATTAGCTTGTTTCGTATAGTTTTCCCAGCAACGCTGCCAGGTGGGTATGTTATCCTTGGATTCACAAATGAGGAATTTGAGAAACAGAGAAGTTTAGCAGTTTGCCCCAGGTCACACAGCTGGCTGGTCACTGAGCTGAAATTTGAACCCTGGTTTGTCACATTGGCAAAGTCCTGGTGCCCTCCCCTGCACACATGGCCTTGCTTCTGAAGGCTGGCGGGATTCAAGCCTTTCTGCTGTCCGCCCACAGAGCTTCTCGCCTTGGATACCACTGTCAGTCACTCCTGGGTATTGATGGCTTTCTGCCTTCCCTGGCGAAGCTCGGCTGAGCCCCACGGCTGAGATTCAATTACACAATCGAAAAGACAAACAAATTAAAAGAGGAGCAGGGCTCTGCAAACAGCTTCTTTAATGAGTCTGAGGACCAAGCCTGCCTCTCTCTTTTGGCGTGAGCCTCTCCTGGCATCTTGGGTGTCTGGGGTTTTTCACAGACACAATAGCTTGTTAGGTCAGCACAGATGGGCAGGTGCCTCTCACGGCCAGAGTGCTTAGTCCTTAGAGTAATACACACGCTGCTCTAGAAGGACCCTTAGGGCAGCAGTCCCCAGCCTTTTTGGCACCAGGGACCGGTTTCACGATAGACAATTTTTTCGTGGACCGGGGTGAGGGGATGGTTTTGGGATGATTCAGGTGCATTACCTTTATCGTGCACTTTATTATTATTATATCAGCTCCACCTCAGATCATCAGACATTCGCTCCTGGAGGTTGGGGACCCCTGCCTTAGGGCATGTGTTAGAATCTAGAGATTCTGAGGACTTGGCGACATGTCTGGCTTCCTCTCGTGGGGAGTTTGTTAGAAATACAGATTCCAGAGCCCCACTGGAGATGCAGGTTTCAGGGTGGGCAGGAGGGGAGGAGAGGCCCAGGGATGTGATGCTAAACAGACCCGCCCCCCACCACAGTGGTGCTGGTTTGGCTGGTCCCTGACCACGTGGCAGGGAACCCCAAACTCCTCCTCGTGAGATCAAAGCTCAAAGTGGGAAATGACTTGCTCAAAGAGACAAGGTAGGTTAGCAGGAGAGCTGGACACTTTTCCAGTGCTCCCACCGTGACCTCCAGCTGTCTTACTCTGGGAATTTAGTCTGTGGTGTCAGAGATACAAGTATGCTAGTTTGCTGGGACTGCTAGCAAAGTACCACAAACAAGGTGACTTCAAATAGCAGACGTTCATTCTCGGTTCTGGAGGCTAGAGGTCTGAAATCCAGGTGCCAGTATAATCAGGCCTACTTCCTCTGAGGACCCTGGGGGCATCCTTCCAGCCTCTTACAGCTTCTGTGGTGGCTGGCAGTCCTTGCTGTTCCTTGACTTGTAGCTGCCTCACTCTGATCTCTGCCTCTAGCACCATGTGGCCTCTTCCCTGTACGTCTGTGGGGTGCAGACAGGCATGATGGCAATGTTGCTGTGACATTTTCCTCTTCTTATAAGGCCACCAATCATTGGATTTAGGGCCCACCTTGATCCAATAAGACCTCATCTTAGTTCATCATCTCTGCAAAGACCTTTATTTCCATTAAGTTTGCATTCTGAGGTTCTGGGTAGAAATGAATTTGATGTGGGGTGGATATTATTTAACCCACAACACTAATAATACACTTGTTCACTCCAACTATCCAAGTAGCATGACTCTTCCCAACCTGGTCTCAAGAGAAAAGCCACCTCCCCCGAGAAGCCCTCCCTCACTACTCCATCCCCACTGAGGCCCTCTTACCCAATCATCCTTCATCACAGCCTCCTATGGGCTTCCTTCACAGCGACATCGCCATCATACCTGTCTGCACCCCCAGACCCAAAACTCCTTGAAAGCTGGAACTGTGTCTGTTCTGTTCTCCTGGTTGCCCTTCCCATGCAGTTAATGAATGCTTCTAGAAGGAAGAAAGAAAGGAAGGAAGGGGAGGAATATTCAGCAGGCTGTGGTCCCAGCCCTGCCTCCACCTGCTTTGTGACCCCAGGAAGCCTCTGAGAGCCTGGTGCTAGTAGCCTCGTTTTTAAGACTGGGAACCTTTCCAAGGGCCCATCATTTTGAGAGGGGTTTGCCTCTGTTTCCATCTTCTTGACAGATCCCCGCTCTATGTTCAGAAGCCCCTCCTAGTAGATTTCCTGTCCTCTGAGCCTTTCCCTAGGGACTTCTGTAACTTCATTTTCCATCCAACTAATTTGCATGATTTTGCTTTTCTCAGCACTTATAAACACTCTCCTTTTCTCCCCCCACCTCCCCTCCCCTCCTCACCCCACAACCAATTTTTCCCTCCCTCCCATCTCTGCTCTTACAAAGGGAGGTCAGGTGTTTGCGATACCCAGTGAGTCTAATTACCCGGGAAAGTAATTAACATTTCTAATAGAAATGAGCCACTGCTCATTTTCACTGGGACCACACAAAAGCAATAAGGTAAAAGAGTTTTGTAATTAAAGACTCGTTACTGTGGGCTCCCCCTTCTATTCTGCAGCTAATAAGTCTTTTGCTGGAGAAATGAGTATACTGAGCTTCATGGAGACAGACGGCCCTGCTGGAAATCCTGTTTATTTTCCTGTCCTCCTGCTCAGCTTCCCCCTACATGTGGGCCTCCATCTTCTGCTCCATGCTCCTCTTAGAAAAAGGCTCATCTCAGAAACAAACGCTGAACAACCCAGAGAAGCTCTCGGCTGTGACCTCAAGGATGACTCAGGATAACTTGGAAGTGTGAGGCTAAATGAACAGGCTAAAGATTTGGGATTAAAAAAAAAACCCAGACATTACAAAGTTGATGAATTTAGCACTCAAAAAATTTATTTGGGTGCATCTGGTCTTAGTTTTGTGACCTTCCGTTGTGACACACGAATTCTCTAGTTGCGGCTCGTGGGTTCTGTATTTGCAGGACGTGGGCTCTATTTGCTCCATGGCATGTAGGATCTTAGTTCTCCAGCCAAGGGTCAAACCCACATCCCCTGCATTGCAAGGTGGATTCTTTACCACTGGACATCCAGGAAAGTGGGCAAGACCTGTCGGGGAAGACATTTGGGGTCGGGTGGGGTGGACAGAATAGGGTGAAGGTTGGCGTTTCCTCATTCCTGACTTAATTGTATAATCTGGGCCAATCACTTATATTTCATCTCAACTTAACCGGATTGGGAAGCTGGTATTTAAAGATAAACTATAATGATTCTTTACTGAGCACTTGCTATGTGTTGGACTTTTGGGCATCTCATGCATCAACTCATTTCATTGTCATAGCAGCCCTATGAGTTTAAGTGTATGCATATCCCTGTTTTTCATGTGAGGAAACTGAGGAATGGAAATATTAGGTGATTTGCTCAGTCATTCAGTTAGTAATTAGGAAAGCCGGATTCCCAGCTTTTCTCTCATGTAGATTTACTTGTTTGTTACCAGGGTGCTGCTAAGGGTCACACATCTCTGATCTGTGTCTCTAAAGGTGTTGTGTAAGGGCCAAGATGAGATTTCTACTTGCTTAGGCTGGTTTCTGAGAAGCCAGGTCATAAGAGATACAGATTCTAGTCTGAGGATATGAGGTGCCATTCTAGAAACCTATAGGGTGATAGCAGTGGGATACAGAACAAAAGGAACAGGCTCTGAAGCCAGGGAGTTGTTGTTTAGTTGCTAAGTTGTGTCTGACTCTTTTGCAGCCCCATGGACTGTAACCTGCCAGGCTTCTCTGTCCATGGGATTTCCCAGGCAAGAATACTGGAGTGGGTTGCCATTTCCTCCTCCAGAGGGTCTTCTTGACCCAGGGACAGAAGCCATGTCTCCTGCATTGTGGGCGGATTCTTTAACACTGAGCCACCAGGGAAGCCAGGGAGACCTGGGTTCAAATCTTTGTTCTGTCACTTACTATCTGTGCTACTTTAGGAAAATCAACTTACTTCTCTGATCCTCAGTAGTTTTATTTTTATTTTTTTGTCTACAGCTTGGGGAATGGTATAAAGTGGTTGTGATCATTACGAGTGATAATTTTGATAAATGGCCTGAAGAAGGTATTCATTAAATTGTAGCCCTGTTCTCCATCTTTCTCTATCCTCCTCTTCCTCATTTAATATTCATTCACTTGGGAAATAATTCTTGCTTGCCAACGGTGGGGTAAGTCCTATTTTGACCTGGGGAAGAGTGGTGAAAAAGTTCAGGTCTTTGCCTTCTTGGAGCTTACATATATTGGAAACAAAAAATAGATAAGAAAATGACTACTATCTACTATACCATCAAATAGCAAGAATTTTCCTCCAGATGAACTGCAGAGATGGGAGTATTTGACTAGTTTATTTCTAAGATTACAATTTGGGTGTCATTCTAAGTTAATATTTTTGATATCAGCTACTGAAAGCCTTAATGCAGGTTGTCTTACCTGTAAACCCTTTCCTTCAGGTTCTAGGACTGTGGAAAAAGGAAGGAAGGGGAAGAAGGGACGAGAGAAGAAAGAGGTTGAGAGGAAGACTCCACTGAAGAAAAAAGCAAGCAAACAAAGAGAGGACAAGGGGCAGAGAAAGAATGACCCCAGAAGGAGCAATAAAGCCAAGTGCTTGAAGGGCATTAAGCGAGGGTGAGTGGCACAGAGGCTGCTGAAGGGAAGGAGAAATAAAACTCACATCTCAGTAAGCAGCAGGCAGCCTTCAGTATAAACCTGGTCTCTGGAGTCAGCTGTGTGATGCGGGCAGTTTTGCCAACCTCTCTAAGCTCTAGCTTACTCATCTATAAGAACGGCATCATATAATGTATCAGTTATCACTGGCTGAATAACAAATTACCCCTAAATTTAGCAGCTTAAAACAGCAACATGGACTTCCCTGGAGGTACAGTGGATAGGAATCTGCCTGCTACTGCAGGGAACATTGTTCCATCCCTACATGCCATGGAGCAGCTAAGCCTGTGTGCTGCAGCTACTCAGCCTACGTGCTGCAACTATTAAAGCCCGTGTGCCTAGAGACTGCGCTCAGAAACAAGAGAAGCCACTGCAAGGAGAGGCCCTCACGCTGCAACTAGAGAGGAAGCCACCCACTCGCCTCAACTAGAGAAAGCCTGCGAGCAGCAAAGAAGACCCAGCACAGCCAAAACAAAACAAAGCGTTTACAATTTCACAGGCTCTTTGGGTCAGGGATCTGGGTCCTCAGACTCAGGGTTTCTCAGGATGTTTTCATCTGTGTAGTAGATGAACAAGAAAAGTTGCGTGACATGTCCTGGCATTCTACGTTACCATGCTGCCGCTGTTGCTGGTAATTTAATGCTGCAACCATCAATGTAGCTGCAGGTTTGGGCCAAGGAGAAGCTCACTGAGGATTCACACTTCCATCTTTAGTAATTTTCCTGAAGGCTAAGACATCTGTTTGGATGGCCAGTACCAAATGAGATGTTTGGGATTTGGGCTCAACTCAGAATAATTTGGAAACAGCACACCTGTTCTTCCATTTGTATTTCTTTTTCCTTAGGTCTTATGATTTATATCTTATGAATCTCTCTGAATGTTTTTTTCTTCCCCTCCTTCTGTTGCAGTTTGACCAGACTATAGAAGGGCAGTGTAGACATTTATACCTTTCATGAATGTCATTCCGTACCTGTAGGCCAGAACAGGTGTTACAGGAATTCCTGGGTGACTGCTTTTCAAACAGAACTGGATCCTTTCTGCCAATGGCTTCCATTAAAGTTACTTATTGGAGCAATAACATTTAGTATGGGAGTAGAAGCTGTTTCCTGGTATTTAAAAGTGGACAGAAATCTCTTATTTACTAATATGTTTGATTGTAATTGACAGACTTACCTCAAATATTTGCTAAGTAATTTAATATTTATTCTAAAAGAGCTAAAGTGAGAATTTTTGACTTACAGAGAATGGATTTCCCAGGTGAATCTCAGAAGGTTGATCTTGGGGAATGTTCGGTACTTAAATATATAGTACTTAAATCTATGAATACTTGACAGTTTGATAATAAGGGGTCAATCCATCCTATGAAAAGGAAGAGAGGGTAACTTCTAAAGTGCTTACTACTTTGAGCCTTAAAGAATAATCAGTGTTATTTCTTCAGCATTTATTATATGCCATGTGGTTTATATGCAGGGAGTAATTTACATAATCACCTAATTTAAATCTCACATGTGACCTATGCTCAAAATATTACTATCATTACTTTTGACAGGCGAGGAAATACAAATCTGGCTACCACATGAACTGGGATGGGAGTATAGGTTGGTTAGATTTTCTTTAAAATTGAGGTGAAATTCACATAACATAAACTTAGCCTTTTAGTAGTGAACATTTCAGTGACAGTTAATGTTTTCACAATGTTGCATGATCACCATCTGTATCCAGTTCCAAAACATTTTCATCAACCTCTCCCCCTGGTTAGTGGTAACCAGGAATCTGTGTTCTGTCTCTATGGAGTTAAGTGGGTCAGCTTTTAATTATAACATGACACTAATAGCTAGGATTTATTTAGTGCTCACTGTATGCTGAGCATCCTTCCAGGAATTTTGCATATGTGAAAGCATTTCATCCTCTACACTGTGCAGAAGGTATTGTTATTACCTTTAATTTTTTTTTTTAAATTACCTGTTTTACAGGTGAGAAAATGGAGGCACAAAAGGGTCCAGAAATTCACCCATGATTACACAGCAAGCAAGGGCCAGACCCTGGACTGGAACCTTGGTGGTCTGCCTCCAGGCTCCCCCTCTCAACCCCTGAGATGCACTGCCTTCATGTCATCTCATCCCTTTCACTAGGGTGGGTAGGATTCCCAGAAGATCCACAGCCTGTGCATCGCAGTCCGTACACACAGGACAGTCCAGTGCTGCAGCCCCTGGATGTGTCTGGGGAAGCTGCCTCATTCTCTGATCTTTACTTGAATCCTGGCTCCAGCTGTAGGGCGATGTGGTAAGACCTATCATGGAGGATGTACAAAGGCTTGCGGAATCCGAGAGAGGGGAGAGATTGGTTCTACAGAGGAGCCCAGAAAAGCATCCAGTTCTCCCATTTCTGTGTTCTTTTACACAAGAATCAAATTCAAAATGACATTTACATATCAGAGAAAAACAAATATCTTATCAAGTCTGGTTGAATTTTAGTAGTTGGATGAGAACCATGCCCATTGCCTTGGTTTGGCCACTTCTAGCCTTGTGACCTTTGGATGGTTGCTTTACCTTTCTGAGCCTTTATTTCCTCACCGTTAACATCAGGGCATTTTGACTTGCAAACATATAAAATTTCTGGCATATTATAAGACTGTGTTAAATGTTCTTAATAAATGTTTTGATGTCCTAATTAAGACATAGTATCAGGAACGGAGCTGATAAACTTCTTCATGCTAAGGTAAAATATCAAGAGCAGTAATAACAGTAACCTTTATCTATTGAGCTCTTATGATGTGCCAGACACTGTTTTTAAAAAAATACTTATTTATGTGTCTGCGTTTGGTCTAAGTTTGGGCATGTGGGGTCTTCGATCTTCACTGTGGCATGCTTGGTCGTGGCATTTAAACCCTTAGTTGCAGCATGTGGGATCTCGTTCCCTAACCGAGGATTGAACCTGGGGCCCCCTGCACTGTGAGTGAGAAATCCTAGTCATTGGACCACCAAGAAAGTCCCCTAGGCACCATTTTAAGGACTTTATCTGTATTTTGTTTAATGACTGGGAATATATTGCTTTAAAAAACCCTTTTTAAAATAAGAAGCAAAAAACCACAACACAACTGAGTCACGTTTCACAAACTGATGTTCTGAGGGGGAAATTTAGTCCCATGATTTGACCTGTGCAAAATAAAAATAAGAAGGCTCCATAGTCAAGTAGGTTAGGGACACCCTGCATACTCTGTCTCTATGGTTCCCCAACTTTGAGGAGCCCTGGGATCACCAAGGGGTCCGTGCTTGACCCCTGCTCCAGACATTGTGATGTAAGTGGTCTGGGTACCCCCGGGCACATGGATATTTTAAAACTCCATCTGCTCTCTTCCCCTCTTGAATCTTCAGTATGCTCAGTGGCACATCAAAGCTTTGAAGAGTTCATAATTTAAAAAAAAATTTATTGGAGTATACTTGATTTACAGTGTTGTGTTAGTTTCTGCTTCACAGCAAAGTGACTCAGCTATGCATATACCTATATCTATTCTCTTTAAGAGTCTTTTCCCATATAGGTCATTACAGAGTCCTGAGAAGTGTTCCTTGTGCTATGCAGTAGGTTTTTATTAGTTATCTATTTTATACATAGTAGTGTGAACATGTCAATTTCAGCCTCTCAGTTTATCCCTTTTAAAATTTGTGTTTCCTAATCTTAGTTTTCTTGAAATTCAACCAGATATAATTTGGAAAGTCCTCTCTCTTTCCATCCCTTTCTTCCTTCTCTGTAAAAACTATGAACCACTTAAAAGTCACATGATACCCCTACTTTGCCCCTTAACCTTTTGCACCTCATCTCCTACCTCTTCCTCCGCCCAGGACCCTGCCAGGAACTCTCTCACTTCTCCTCTCTTCCACGGCTCTCTTCTTCCTGCTGATTTTGACCCTTATATCTCCCTTTCATCCAAGTCCTTCCTGGCTTCCTACTTTATAACCTCTGCCCCCTTTTCCAGACACCTCTACCCCTCGTATTGCCCTTCCTTGCTTAATTTTTCTTCCATAATTGTATCAGCATCTCACAATTTAATATATCTTCCTCATGTATTTGTTGACCACCCATTTGACTAGTATCAGCTCCAGATGATCCAGGCTTCAGTCCTGTTCACAGCTATGGACCCAACGTTTAGAACAGTGCCTGGTATAGAGCAGATGCTCAATAAGTACTTGTAGAATGAAAGAATGAATGAGAAGTATTGACACTAAAATTACAAACATCTATGTAGCCAGAACCAAGTTTAATGAATGTTGGCATTTTGCCTTATTTCCCTAAATTCTTTCTCTTCCTAAGAAATAAGATGCTTTAATACTTTGAGTTGAATAGACTTCCCTGGTGGTCCAGTTAAGACTTCACCTCCCAATGCAGGGAGTGAGGATTCGATCCCTGGTCAGGGAATTAAGATCCCACATGTCTTGTGGCCAAAAATCAAAACATAAAACACAATCAGTATTGTAACAAATTCAATAAAGTCTTTAAAAATGGTTCACGTTAAAAAAAAATAGATACTGTTGGAGGCTCCCAGTTCTTCCAGTCCCTGCCCCCTTACTACTTTCCAAGAGGTGACCCTATTCTAATGTTGGTGTGTAGTCTTCAGGGCCATGATTTTATGCTTTTGTGCATGTACCCAGTATTCTTCTGGGGTTTTACAATTTTACATAAACTGAATATCTAACCTTCTACAATTTGCTTTTTTATATCAACATTATATTTTATTCATGGTGATACATGCAAATTTAATTCACTCATTTTAAGATTGGTAGAGAATCCCATTGTATAATTATACCGTAAATCATTTACATTTTCCCCTTTAAGTGAATATCTAGGTAATTTCTAATTTTTTGCTGTTACAAGCAAGGCCACAGTGAACCCCCTTGGGTGTATCTTTTGTGCATATATGTGAGATTTTTTTGAGATCTGGGATGTGGAATGTCTGGGTCTTAGGGTATGTGCATCTTCGTATTGACTAAGTGTTACTATATTTTTCATCAAAATGATGGCACCAATTTATGCTCCTCCCTGTAATGATCCTTGCCTACCTGGTAGAGGTAAGTTGATACAATTGCTTGTTAATTACCTGTTCCTGGCTTCTAGTGAGGCTAACCTCCTTGTCAAACATTTATTGGCCATTTTAGGTGAAATCATCTCTGAATTGTCTTTTGATGGCCCTCATTCATCATTGTTCTGAGTTGTTTGTCTTCTGTTATTGACTCGTAGAAATTCTTTATATATTCTGGACGCTAGACACTGTCAGTCATGTGTTTTGCAAATATCTCCCAGTCTATAGTCTTTTAACTCTGATTATGCTATCTTTGTTACACAGACTATACATTTTAATGTCAGAGTGTTTTCTGTTGCACAAAATGAAGGGGATGAGCAGTAGAATTTAGGCATCAGTTTGGCGAGTGATGCGGGGAGGAGGATGCAGTGTCTGAGGCTGGGAGTTTTACTGCTGCCCCATCACACCGCTGCAAAATCTCTTTGACTCCTAAACTCAAATATTTGTGGAAATAGGGCTACTTCTCACAGTGGGTCCCAGACTATTTTTTTGTCCGAGAAGCATCCTGCACCACTGTGCCCCATGGAAGCCAGAAATCTCAGCAGCTGCCTTTGCTGCAAACCCACCAGTTGCCAAGCCTGCACTTAGCTGACTTGCAGAAGTGGGCCATTTTCCCTTTCTGATATGTTTGTGTGATAACGGGAAACAGTAAGAGGGAGAGATGGGAACAAAGCAGACCCAGGGTGGCCCTGGGTTGTCCAGCAAACATGGACCTTTGTCAGCACTTCAGAAGGCTCAGACAGGGCAGCCAGATGAAGGGGCCCATGTTAGGCTATGGATACATGAAGAGATGGCAGGGACCTTCTTCCTTGGCCAACAGACTCTGGTGTAGATAACTCCTTTAGAACCTAGAATATGGATGATTTGGGGCACCATGTCCCATCACTTAGTTTTTACTGTATACCAGGTTACCCCCAAACTTAAGAATGGAGCATGATGCAACAGGCCAGCCTGTTATTCTGCTGGGAAGGAATTTGAGGAATGAACTGGTTCTGGGCATTGAGATACTGGGCTTCTCACCCTGATCTTGCTACAAGGTGATGTGTGACCTCCGTTGAGTCTGCAGCCTCTTTTTCACGTCTTCCTCATTTTTGAAATGAGGTCTTCAAGCTGCAGACGTGTGTTCAAGTTCCTGTGGTTTCAAGAGCATTCTACCCTGTTGACCATTATTTGCAATTATTCAACTGCCTGAGCAGGAGGCAGTAAAGGCAATGCCATTCTTATTACACCTCAAGTTCAGCTCATGAATATCAAAAGAAACATCCTAACAGATAAATGATAATAATTGTGATTATCGACTACGTGATTGATACTTTGCTTTGTGCTTTGCAGCTGTTAATTCAAAATCTCCCTATACCTGGTGAGGAACATATTCATCCCATGATTTGTCTCTGGGGGGCGCTGTTCCTGTGTTCTTTTTGCAAGGTCCTTTCTGGAGTACCACTCTGGAGTACATCTACCAAGGGAACCCCTTGGGTAGCTGGTGGCCCTGTAGGTTTTATAAGCTGCCCCTTCCCAAGATGAGAAGGCAGCTCAGCAGGATTCAGTAACTTCCCTGAGCACCTACTCATCATTAGAAGTAGAGGAGAGGGCTCAGGATTCTAACTCCAAAACCTGACCTTTTGCCAGGACACCAGGCTGCCAACTACAGACCAGATCAACTTCTTCATGAGAGGGGATGTGGGACTGGAGAAGTCTGGGTTCACAAACAGTCACTGAACTCCTTTGTGCCTCAGTTTCCCTATCAGCAAAATGGGGCCTTACTCATTCCTACTCCTTAGGCTTACATTAAATGAGGTAGTGTGATGCTCCGGGGGCTATCAGTGGCCCACGCCAGGTGTGCAGTGAACCCTAGGCACAAATAGAAAACACCTTTCTCCATGGAGGAAAGCCATACCGAGTGCTTTCTGAGAAACCTGCTCCCCCGTGGCAGACTGAGGTGGCTGGTGATCAGCACAGCCTTTTGAAGGGGGTCGTCTTTTCCAACAGAACATGACACCAGCCGCAGGGAAAGTTGCTTTAGTTCCACTTAGTTTGATTTATTATTGATAATGCTGGAGATAAATTAGGATCATTAAAATAAGAGGCTGCAGCCTGCAGGCTGTTTTGAATTCTGAAGCTGTCTGCTTTGCATTTGCTGGGACTGGAGTGAACAGGGGTGTGTCCAGAGGAGGAGAGTCTGGGAGAGACGGAGGCAGGAAGCACTGCTGGGAAAGTCTGGGCAGCAAGACAGGAAGAATAGCGCGGAGCTGTGTCTTAGTGGACTGGGGTTGCCATAACGAAATACCATAGACTGGGGGGCTTAAAGCACAGAAATTTATTTTCTCACAGTACTTAAAGGCTGAAAGTCCAAGATTAAGATGGTGGCTGATTCTGTCCCTGGTGTGGCATCTTTTCTTGGCTTGCAGATGGTCACTTTCGGTTCACATGGATTTTCCACTGAGTACCCTAGGCAGAGAAGATGGAGTTGGGGGTGGAGAAGGAGAGAGAGAGAGAGAAAGAGAAAGAGAGGGAGAAAGCCTGAGGAGCAAGGTCTGGTATCTTTTCTTAAAAGAGCATTAATCATACTGGATCAGGGACCCACTCTTATGACCTCATTTAACCTTATTTACATTCTAAAGGCCCCATCTCCAAATACAATCCCCACTGTTATCCACAATCTTAACAATCCATTGAGCCAACTGCTAAGCACACAGAAGAAATGATTCTAATTAAGCATGCACATACAAACTTAATTTAGAAGGCAAAATGCAATATTACCTGCATAGACGTATTCACCAGGGACTTATTCTTGGAGGTTCATGTCTTATTCATCTCTGTCTGTCTTAGAATTGAGCACAAGGCAGGTGATCAATGAATGGTTTTTCAAAGAATGACTTTGGTCTTGTAAATGCATATCTTCTTTATTAAAAAGTTAATAAAAGCTCTACTTCTGAGGCAGCTTGTTTCAGGGAAACAGGTACATTTAAGAGAAATATGTCAACCGTCACTTATTAAACACTTACTATGTGCCAGGAAATGTGACAAGAATTTTGTATGCAGTATATTGCTTATTCTTCACAGTAACCCATGGATATCAGGACACTGTATGTCTCTTAGCTCCCATTTTGGAGAAGTTGCAAGTGAAGCTCAGAGAGGTTGTGTGTATCTGCTCAGTCGTGTTCAACTCTTTGTAAACTGCCAGGCTCCTCTCTCCATGAAATTTTCCAGGCAAGAATACTGGAGTGGGCTGTCATTTCCTACTCCAGGAGATCTTCCCTATCCAAGGATCAAACCTGTGTCTCTTAAATCTCCTGCATTGGCAGGCAGGTTCTTTACCACTGTGTTACCTGGCAAGTCCCTGTCCCCTATTAAGTCTGCAGGTGGTAAGTGGGAGGGAAGGCTGTTTTGTTCATTTGGCTCAAAAGCTAAGTTCTTTGACAGATTCCACACAGCCTTCTTGGGGCTTGAGGGGTCTAGCCATGGCCTGGCACAGCCAAAGACTCATCCTCATCTCACCTACATTGTCATTGTCATTGTGAAAACTGCTGAGTCATGTCCAACTCTTTGTGACTCCATGGACTACACAGTCCATGGAATTCTCCAGGCCAGAATACTGGAGTAGGTAGCCTTTCCCTTCTCCAGGGGATCTTCCCAAGCCAGGAGGCGAACCCAGGTCTCCCTCATTGCAGGCAGATTCTTTACCAGCAGAGTCACAATGGAAGTCCAAGAATACTGGAGTGGGTAGCCCATCCCTTCTCCAGGGGATCTTCCTGACCTGGGAATCGAACCAGGGTCTCCTGCATTGTAGGCGGATTCTTTACCAACTGAGTTATCAGGGAAGTCCCATCTCACCTACACCTGGAATTTTAGTGGAGACTGCCTACTTAGGAGTCTATTTGGGTATTGGAGTTGATGTTTAGTGAAGGTTAGGTAACATGCAGATCCCTGTTCCCACTGACTGTCACTTTAAAATACTTTTAAGGTGGGTATCTTGTGTTCTCATTATCAGTTTCTTAATATAAATAATTTTAAAAGGGTGATAGATGATCTCAATACACTTGAACTTACCAAAGGAGTCTTCTGATATCAGATCCTGAAGGAGTAGCTGGGGTTATGTAAATGGCCAGCACCCTGATGAGCTGGAGTTCATGGCCCCATCCACATTGCAGGGTTTAGGCTGAGCTCTTGTCCTCTAGGGACTGTGGGTGACTCAGAGTCATCTTTAATAGCATTACTTCCAAGGAGACAGCAGGGGACAGAGGAAGGTGATGGATACGGGTTCAAAGCCAGAGCTGCCTTTTCCTAGCAGTACAACCCTGGACCACTGACTTCATTTCTCTGGGCCTCCATTTCCTCATCTGCCAAATGGGGACCATGGTACCGACTTCCTGGGCTGGATTAGGTGAGATAATAGCTCTGCATTTATCAAGCATTTATTATGTGCCAGGGACTTTTCTGGGCCACGGGGAGCCAGTGGTGAAGACCAAGTCATGGACACAATGGAGCTTACATTCTACAGGCCATGACAAGAACCTTGAAAACAAAGCAAAAAAAAAAAAAAAAATCATTTCAAGGGGTAATAAGTCCAAAAAGGCATGGCAAGAGGATGCAGGGACACAGTGTTACTGTGTGCTTGGAGTGGGCGTTGAGGAGCTCTTCTGGGAAGCTGGGATTTGAGCAGAGACCCAAGTTAAGTGAGCACAGGAGCTGATTTCAGGTCAAGGGGGCAGCCAGTGCAGCAGCTGAGGGAGAATCCCCCCCACCGTGATGCAGGAACAGCAAGGGCAGGTGGCTGACATGGTTTGAGGGGACAGAAGGATGAATGGAAGAGAAAGAAGTGACATGAAGCAGGACTGGATGGTGGAGTGCTCCAGAGTTCAGGATGAGGTCTTGGAATTAGAGTCTGTAAGACAGCTCATGGAAAGAGCCTGGTGTGGTAGGTGTCCACAGGCCAGTAGGACCAGCAATTCACCACCTGCCATCTGCAGGACCCTCTGCTGGGCGAGGGGACAGAGATGGGTTAGCTACACTCCTCATTCTTCAGACCACCTAGTTCCTTTTCCTTCCTCTACTCCCAGATTCTAGATCTTATCCTAAGAATGGAAGGCTGCCTGGGAGCTTTCCAGATCTTGAGCATTTTGCTCTATTCTGGCATCAGGGTCTAAAATATATCTGAAGAATGTCCTGGCTGATAAAAAGTATTTATTTTCCCTAATCAGTTGCATGAGAAAATAACAGAAAGGAGAATTTCCTTTTTGACTGAACTTTCTAATCCGTTTTCTTTGAGGTTGAGTTGCATTTACCAAACCTGCACTGGAGATGTTGTTGTTGCTGGGAAGTGAAGGGTCCTTGAGCACAAAGAGGAATGGGAACAGCCTCTCTTTCAAGTTGCAGCTTCAGAAGCACTTTGCCAACATCAATGCAGTTTGCCTCTTACAGTCTTCTTGGTGGGGGTGTATCAGGATAGCAGCTTAAGTGTCAGGGACTAAACACATTACTGGGGACCCTTCTGTGCCTTGGGGGTGGGAGGAATAGAGATCCAAGGTCCCATGCAACATGTCTCATCTAATCCTCACTATGCTGTGAGGTAGGGATCAGATACCATCCACATTTTGAAAAAAAAAAAAAAAGGAACCCAATTCTAAGAGGAGTAAAGTGACTTAGCTAAGGTCACACAGCTCAGAAGTGGGTGACCAAAAGTGCTCCCAATTATCCATAGGTTTGGCTTGACCAAACTTCAGTCAAGCTTACCTCTTTCCCACAAGCTCTGAAATTTTGGCTGGTCTCCAAGTGTAAGCAGGAACCAAGGTGCAGAAGTTGGGCTTCTCTGGTGGCTCAGATGGTAAAGAATCTGCCTGCCAATGCAGGAGACCTAGGTTCCACCCCTGAGTCAGGAAGATCCCCTGGAGAAGGGAACAGCAACCTACTCCAGTATTCTTGCTTGGAGAATTCCATGGACAGAGGAGCCTGGTGGGCTACAGTCCATGGAGTTGCAAAGAGTTGGACACGACTGAACAACTAACACAGCAACAACAAGACCCAGGACAACTTTTCAAAAAACTGGCCACAAAGAGAAATCCTGTTATGCTTCTCAGCCTTCCCCAAAGTCCCTCCCTACATGTTGCACAGCACAGCCCTCACAAAAGAAAAGGCTTTTTTCTTTTGAATTTTGAGGTGCTTGAAGATCCTGAAGTCAAAGCATTTTTCCTACTGCAATAGTCTTTTTGAATAAAATCTTTCCCATCCTAAGTCCAGATTTGTTTTTCACTTGGCACAGTTGAGCTGGAATTTGAACCCAGAATTCTTTAAACTTTCCAGTTTATTCAGCAGTTGGCATAGTTGCAAACATATACTTCTGTGTGGAATGCTGGGACTCACAGGTGTGTTTTCTTCTAGAAATCAAACTAGAAGTGATGTTGCTGATCACACGATCATATTAAAATCTGACTCTGTTATGTGTATGCTGGTCATTAAACCTAAAAAATATATAAAGAATCCTGACACCTGAAACTAACACAATATTGTAAATTAACTGTACTTCAATTAAAAAATAATATATAAAGAATCTTAATGACATCACCTTTTTTTTTTTTTTTTGGTTTCTAGGAAAGCATGTTTCTCTTTGTTCATTTGTCTTTTGACCACACAGACCAGAAAATGTATGATATTTTAGGGAAAGATTATGGGAAATAAGCTCAAGTGTGAGACAATCAATATAATATACATATTTTTGTGAAATATGGTGGAACTACCTTATTTGAATTCTGCAGAGTTGAATAAAGAAACTGGTTTCCTGAGCTCATTAAGCACAATTTCTGGGTTGGCAGACTTGTTTTAGTGGGAAAGGACATGAATCAGAACCAGATGGATCTGGGTCTGAGTCCAAGCTTTGCCATTTGCTGACTGTGCAGACTTGGGCAATTTCCTTGGTTCTTCAGTCTATAAAATCCTTCCCATTTTTCCTTCTATAGTGAGGCAGAAGTATAATCATGCATGGGGTGTGATGCATAATACTTGCTCAATAAACTTTAAAAAAATATAGGAGAAGGGATCCATTTTGGGGGAGAAGTACTGTTTAACATTAAAGAGATTTTGCAGAGCAAGGGAGACATTCTGATAAACCACAACAACCCAGGGTTTGAGTCTACTTACTTGCATGAAAATGTCTCTTGTCCCAACTTGTCCAATGGGTTGACTTTCCCAGCATCTGCTCTTAGCACATGCTTGCTCAGCTTGTTGCCTTTACTTGTAGAAGCTTATGGTGAACTCTTCAAAGGGCAGGGGCCCAGCACTCACTCCACAGCCCTCAGCACAAATGGCTCTGAATGCATAAATGGTGATGGGATCATTTGAGTTGAACTTTATTAGAAGGGTAGGAGTCCCTGGCAGAGAAGGAAGTGGCAACCCACTCCAGTATTCTTGCCTGGAGAATCCCAGGGATGGGAGCCTGGTGGGCTGCTGTCTATGGGGTCACACAGAGTCAGACATGACTGACTTAGCAGCAGCAGCAGGAGTCCCTGGTTGCTCAGTGGTAAAGAATCTACCTGCCAATGGAGGAGATGTGGGTTGAATCCCTGGGTCAACCTCAGGAAGATCCTCCAGAGAAGTAAACGGTAACCCACTCCAGTATTCTTGCCTGGAAAATCCCATGGACAGAAGAACCTGGTGGGCTACAGTCCATAGGGTCACAAAAGAGTCAGAGATGACTTAGCGACTAAACAACAACAGGAGTTTGTTATCTGAAGACGCAACCAGTCATTTAACAGACAAGGACCAATAGAATCAAAATCACTTTGCTGGAGTTTGGTCCTCAGAAAGGTGTGGGTGTGGCTAGGGCTGTCACTGTTCCCCAGTGTCCACGCTTCCTTTCTTTTTGTTAAAAATAACACACCCCTAACTTTTATCTGGGCACATAGCCACCCAGCTATCGACAGGTTTTCCCAGACTTCCTTGATCCCAGCTGTAGTCCTCTGATTAATTTTGTATCAGTGGATACAAAATTTGTATCAGTAACCTCCCTGTCATTTCTTTAAAAAGAAAGAGCTTACTTCCTGTGAAGCAAAGCACTGGCAATGATCCAGCTATGATCATGGAGGTGGAGGTGACATACTAGGTGCTGCTGTGGCAAGAACATGCGAAGAACCTGGGCTTCTGTATGACTTTGTGGAGCACAGCTGCCCTTGTGGCTTGGACCACTTGTCTTTGATTGTTAGGTGAGAAAGAAGTAACTTGCTATTTTATTAAATTGGCTACAATTTAGGGCTTCTTTATTGCATGACAACAGCTTAGTCTTTAATAGTTTGGATCTCAACCTGGACCAAATCTGGAGGAAGAGTCATTCAGTTCATTCAGTTCAACTCCCAGGAGAAGAGAGAAAAGGAAGGAGTAGGAGAAGCTTGATCTGCGGAAGAGGAGAAAAGCTGCAGGTCCCTCAATTTATTCATAGCAAATTCATAATTTTGTCAGTTTATTAATCCACAAACACTTCTTGAGCATGTGCCACAGCATCCACCCAACTCACTCAGCTATATTTTCTTCCCTGCTCCATTTTCTCCATCTCACTTATCACGATTGAAAATTACATTATCTGTCTTGAGTGCAGTAGTATTTACCAGAAGGTAAATTTATGGCATCGGAGAACAGAATGTTAGCAAGTTTTGCAAGAAGAAATATAATGTGGGAAGTTAGTGAATCCATGGGAACTGGTATAAATCATCATGACCGTGTGAAGAAATAGACAAAAAATAAGAGGGAATTTGAAACCCAGCAGAAGTCTGCTTTCTGATGAGCACAAGGTGAGGTGAGCCCTGAACACAGGTAGGGAGTTGGTAAGATGGGGCAGAGGGTATAATGGTAGCTGGAAAGGACTCATCTCCCACAGTTCAGTGGATTGGGCCTTGGGGCCCATTCAAATAGTAATGAGAAAAGCCCTGTGCAACTGGAGTAAATAACCAGGAAGGAGGATAACTTAAGGTTAGTTGAAGGGGAGGGGATTGAGAGGAGGCCTTCTGCAGAATGAGCATAAGGATGACACTGGATGGTGCAGAGAAGAGACTGACCTGGAACTTCTGAGGTCTTATGTCTCCCACTACATAACTCACAGTCAATCACAAGAAGTCAACGACTGACGTCTGTGTAGTCTCCCATGGTTAGTCTGTTGACCCGATGCCCAGGGAAGATGAGATGTGCGAGGACAGTTTATTACCTGTTCATTGTCAGTCTCCCTCATTAGAAGGAAACCTTAATGAGGGTGAGGACCTGGTCTGTCTGCTTCACAGCTTTCTCCAAAGCACCTAGAACAAAGCCTGGCACATATAGTAATTCAATAAATAGTATTTGAGTAAATCAATAAAGTAAGCAGACAAATAAATAAAACAACATCCAGCTCCAATAATTACAAAGCAGAAAGATGCAGCGACTTTGACATGGACAAAACAGAAGAAGGCTTTCTTTAGGACAATGGGCAGGGAAATAGTTTAAGAAGAAAGGGCCTTCCAGGTGGCGCTAGTGGTAAAGAACCTGCCTGCCAATGCAGGAGACACAGGAGATGTCAGTTCCATCCCTGGTTGGGAAAGATCCCCTGGAGGAGGATGTGGCAATCCACTCCAGTATTCTTGCCTAGAGAATCCCATGGACATAGAGGAGCCTGGAGGGCTAAAGTCGACGGGGTAACAAAGAGTAGGATATGACAGAAGTGACTTAGCACAAACACACACCAGAAAGAGAAAGAGTCAGCCATGCTGACAGCAGGGAGAAAGCCATTTCAGGAGAAGAAACAGCATATACAAAGTCCTCAATATGGGAGAGAGCTTGGCATGTTCCAGAAACAGAGAAGATTGGTCTGACTTCAGGGAGAGTGACATGAGCAGAACTAGGAGAGGTCAACAGAGGCTGGATCTTCAGGGATAGTGGCTGGATTTTATTCTTAGATAATTTATTCCTATTCTATGTCTGCTGCTGTGGCTGCTGCTGGTAAGTTGCTTCAGTCATGTCCAACTTTGTGCGACCCCATAGACGGCAGCCCACCAGGTTCCCCCATCCTGTCTGGGGATATATAATCCAATTTTGCTTTGGGGAAAGTGTGTGGAAACTGGATTGGAGGCAGGCAAGAGTGTAGGTGAGAGAATCACCCTCATATTCATGGCTTAAGACAACACTCATTTATTATTACAGCTCATGCCTCTGTGATTTGTTATTCATTGACTGTCCTAAGAAGGGTTCCCTGTTGATATTAGATGGACTTGCTCATGCTTTTGTGGATCTTCAGGGGTGGGAGTAGTGGGTGCTCTGTTTGAACCTAAGCTGATCTGGGTTAACTAAGCTGAGACAGCTCAGATGCAATGGATGCTCTTCTTTTTCCTCCTGGGTGAGCAGGTATGTTCTCCTCATGGTCATAGCAGAGGCACAAAAAGCAGAAATCATATAAGAGCAATTCAAGACTCTGCATAACATTTGTTAATATTCATTTTTGGCCAAAAAATGTCCTGCAGGGCCATGGAATTGTGCTTTAGTGTATGGGGAGTGCTGCCATCCAAACGGTGTGGATACCATGAAGGGTGAGGAATTGAGCCATTGCTGCAGTCTACCACAGATGCCTCTCATGCTTCTGGCTGGCTAGTATTCATTATAATTTCCCCTCTGGTCCACTCCAAACAATTCTCTTTCTCCACCCACAGGACACCCCTTCTGTTTGCTTGTTCTTGGAGCTTCTGATAGGAAGGAGACAGCAGAACTGGAAATCCATTCATGCAGTTTGGCCTTTCTGCAGAGAATGGGAGGGTACAGGTACCCCACCCTCTACCTTCAGTGGAAGTTTCACCCCTTGGAGTTTGGCTCTGAATCAACGGGACTGAGAATGGTTGTAGATTTCTGGCTATAATATTGTGTGGGCTGGCTGATTGAGGAACACACAAAGCGCAGGTTTACAAAAGCAATTGAGAAGGGCCTTGGCCGGAATGCAGAGAATATCTGCAGCTTAAATGCTGGAGCGATTATATCATTTGTGGGGCTTTGCAAGCTAATTTGTTTGCTGCCTTTTCAATTTGCCATTCAGTTTCCATGGTTTCACGGTTGGTCAGAGATGGAATATTTAAATCCAATAGATAAAGCCTGGAGTTGAAGAGCTAAAATGGCTGTGGAATTGTTTTATAGCACAGACCAGTGGAAAGATGACCGTGTAGGGAATGGAGAGAGTTAGAGTCTGGTCCTGGCTTTGCTGCCTTCATGCCCAAATCCTTCTCTGTGCCTCAATTTCTTCATCTGTGATATGGTGTGAGCTCTTCAGCAGCTCCGCCCTGGCTCTACAGTAACAGTAACAATAATGATAATAAATAGAACAGGAGTAATAATAGCTAGTGTCTATTCAGTGATTACTTGGTGCCAGGCATCGTTTGAGCACCTTATGTTCATTTCATCCACACAATAAGCACAAGAAGTGAGTGAAAGTGAAAGCGTTAGTTGCTCAGTCCTGTCTGACTCTTTGTGACCCCATGGAATGTAGCCTCCCAGGCTCCTCTGTCCACGGAATTCTCCAGGCAAGAATACTGGAGTGGGTTGTCATTTCCTTTTCCAGGGAATCTCCTGACCCAGGGATCAAACCCAGGTCTCCTGCATTGCAGGAGATGATTCTTTACCGTCTGAGCCACCATTCTCACAATAAGCACAGGAAGGGACGATGCCATTGCTCTGCCCATTTCAAAAGGTCATGAAACTGAGGCTTGCCCAGCATCACACAGCTAATAGTGCTAAAGCTGGAGTAGGAACTACATCTGCCTTATTGCAGATCCTAGGGTCTTACTCCCTTTATTCCCTCTCTCCAGGATTCTATTCTCCCTCATGCTATGCTGTGGAACTTTCTATTGGAAATGTCCTGTGTATGCACTGTCTGATTGGCCACTGGTTGTATGAGACTGTGGAGCACTTGAAAGGTGGTGAGTGTGACCGAGGGATAACATCCTTTTAAAAAAAAATATTTATTTATCTTTGGCTGCGCTTAGTCTTCGTTGCTTTGTGCAGGCTTTCTCTAATTGTGGAAAGCGGGGGCTACTCTTTGTTGCTGCGCATGGGCTTCTTTTTGCCGTGGCTTCTCTTGTTGTGAAGCACAGAGTCTAGGTGTACAGACTTCAATAGCTGCGGCACACAGACTCAGTAGCTGTGGCTCTCAGGCTTAGTTGCTCCGCAGCATATGGAATCTTTCCCAACCAGAGATTGAACCCATGTTGCCTGCACTGTGCCACCTGGGAAGTCTGAAGGATGGCATTCTAAATTTTATTTCATTTTAATGTTTTTAACTAGCTTTTTAGAATCACCTGTGGCTGGCAGCTCTTGTGTTAGAGTATGAGAAAGCAGGGACTTGGGCAAATGCCGTGGAGCATAGTGTTTAAGCGAAGGACTCTGGACCCATTTTCTGGGCATAAATATCCATTCTGCTACTTACTGGTGGCATGACCTTGGGCAAGTTACTTATCCTCTTTATGCTCTAGTCTTCACATCTTTAAAAGGGATAATAATGGACCGAGGATGAGAACTAAATATGTTAATACACTCAGAACAGTGTCTGGCACATAGTAAGAGTCATATGAGTGATAATCCATGTGATTGCACCCCTAGGTGAGACGATGAGAAAGCAAACCTGATAGGTATTCGCTGCTATTTAACTCATCCCCACAGAACAGTGTGAAGTAGTGAAACGGGCAGTGCTGGAACATGGCCCCGCCCCTCAGACCCCTCTTCTGGCTCTGCGTGCCCATCCCGTCACTGTGTGCTTTGCTGCTACAACTCACACCTGCCCCTGGCACCTTAGAGAACTGTCCTTGGATGCTAGAGCCTTCTTGATCCTGGGGAGAGTGGACCTGGCTGGGAGTCTATCTCACTCCCACTCCCAACAGCTTGTAGCCAAGAGTTGACTAGTGGATGTAAAATGCCCAACTCCTCTGCCCCCAGGGCTTTCAGTTCAGTTCAGTTCAGTCGCTCAGTCATGTCCGACTCTTTGCGACCCCATGAATTGCAGCACGCCAGGCCTCCCTGTCCATCACCAACTCCCAGAGTTCACTGAGACTCACGTCCATGGAGTCAGTGATGCCATCCAGCCATCTCATCCTCTGTCGTCCTCTTCTCCTCCTGCCCCCAATCGCTCCCAGCATCAGAGTCTTTTCCAATGAGTCAACTCTTCGTGTGAGGTGGCCAGAGAACTGGAGTTTCAGCTTCAGCATCATTCTCTCCAAAGAAATCCCAGGGCTGATCTCCTTCAGAATGGACTGGTTGGATCTCCTTGCAGTCCAAGGGACTCTCAACAGTCTTCTCCAACACCACAGTTCAAAAGCATCAATTCTTCGGTGCTCAGCTTTAAGGAGGTAATTAAGGTTGGATGCGGAGAAGGCGATGGCACCCCACTCCAGTACTCTTGCCTGGAAAATCCCATTGATGGAGGAGCCTGGAAGGCTGCAGTCCATGGGGTTGCTGAGGGTCGGATGCGACTGAGTGACTTCACTTTCACTTTTCACTTTCATGCATTGGAGAAGGAAATGGCAACCCACTCCTGTATTCTTGCCTGGAGAATCCCAGGGACGGGGCATCCAGGTGGGCTGCTGTCTATGGGGTCACACAGAGTTTGACACAACTGAAGTGACTCAGCAGCAGCAGCAGCAAGGTTGGATGAGGTCATAAGGGTGGTAACCTGATACAGTAAGATTGGTGGCTTACAAGAAGAGAAAAAGAGATTGTTTATTCTGTCCATACAGGCAAAGAAGAGGTTATGACTCAGTGAGAAGGCAACTGTCTTCAGGTTAGGAAGAGAGCCCTCACCGGAACTGAACTAGCCAGGATCTCGATCTGGGACTTTCAGCCTCCGCAACTGTGAGGAACTAAAGTTTTGTTGTTTAAGTCAGTCTTTTCAAGATGGCAGATCTCACTGGCAATAATTAGCCATCTAATCCCACCTCGTGGCTGAGGAGGCTGTGAAACATTGTCGTCCCAGGGTGAAAGGAAAACAGATTTGATGGACAGCTGGTTAGCTGTGGTGTAGCCCTTAACCCCTCCCTGGGCTTCCCTGGTGGCTCAGTTGGTAAAGAATCTGCCTGCAGTGTGGGAGACCCAGGTTTGATTCTTGGGTGGGGAAGATTCCCCTGGAGAAGGAAATGGCAACCCACTCCAGTATTCTGGCCTAGAAAATTCTATGGACAAAGGAGCCTGGTGGGCTACAGTCCATGGGGTTTCAAAGAGTCAGATACCACTGAGTGACTTAGCATGTAGCCTTTAATCCTTAACTATCAGGTAAGGTTAAAAGAGACTTGTGCTTTTGAAAGAATCTACTTTGTGGCCAACGGGTTGGAGTGAGTTTTGTTTTCTTGTGTTTTGTCAGAGAATTGCTTTAGAATCACTTAAGATATAAGTAAAGAAAACCACAAGAGGGAGGATCTAGAAATGTGAGTTGGCAAAGATCTGATTCTGTATTGGATTCTGTGTGTGCTGACCAATCATGTCTGCTCAGAAAATGAGCTGAAAGCTGGTGTCATCAATCAAGTCATAACGAATGTGATCTCCAAAGTCCAGAATGATCCAACCATTGATATCTCTCCCGTTTCCTAGCCCTTTCCCTCTCCTACTCAGAACTCCAGCCATACTGTCCTTTTAATTCCCTGAAGAATCCCTCTGTAATGCAGGAGACACAGGAGATGCAGGTTTGATCCCTGGATTCGGAAGATCCCCTAGAGAAGAACATGGCAACCCACTCCAGTATTGTTGTTTGAAAAATCCCATGGACAGAGGCGCCTGGCAGGCAACAGTCCAAAGGTTTGCAGAGTCAGACACTACTGAGCAACTAAGCACACACACACACACACACACACACACACACATGCTCTGTGTCACCCCTACCGTAGTGCCTTGCACAAGCTCTTTCGACATCCTAAAATGTACCAGACCTCCTGATGCTCCCACTGACCTCAAGCAGGAGGCAGGCAACATTTCAGTTGCTTTAAATCATCTTTTCCTTGGCCTTCTTGCCTGATGGGGTGGACTTGGTTCTAGTGGTAGGAAATATTGCCTGTGGATTAAAGCTTTTATTTTCTATGGTGGATAAAATACTGTTTACGCCTACAGCCCACCTAATGCATATGCCTTGTAATAATTTTAATAAACAAATTAAAGAGCAAAAGTTGTCCAGCTTTGTGCTTTTATTAACCACAATTTCTAGGCATTATTACTTTTTCTTTGTTTCATGCCATTATTTCCTTTCAGTGAGAAATCTGCTTAGTACATTTATTTGCTTTGGATAATAACAGAGTTTGTATGTGTGCCACTTAAAAGATTGTGCTTGGGCCAGGTTAGCACTTACAGAAATTTAAGATAAATAATGCTTGCTTTCTTTCTTTTTTTTTTTGCTAAATTCCCCCCATACACTGGCATATTACCATTCTCAGACCACATTCCCTGATGCTATTAATACTTTTCTATAAAGTCACTCAGTGGTGTTTCTGGCCAGAGTTTTTTTTAGTGGAGGTGGAGGAAATTAAAAGTTTAATAGAATCAAACAAATATTTATCAAACACCCATATTTTCTTATTTGAACTCCCTTTAATCCCTTTGAGAGGGCATTGTATTTCTCCTTCTGTTCTTCTCCATCTCTATTCTTCCTTCTGTGTTTCCTTTTGCCATCTTCTGAAGCCTCTGTTCCTGGTACAAAGAAGCAGAATATCTCGTATTTCCTTGTGGCAATAGTTTGAGCTGTCGTTTTTTCTCTATTTCCACCAAGATCACTAAGAGTAAAGGTGCCACCTTACCCAAGATTCATCCCAAAGGAGACCTTCTAAGAATAGCTGATTTGTGTCCCTTCCTCTCTCAGAGAACAAGTTGAAGATGGCAAACGCCACTTTTGAGAGAGGTCATCCTATTCCCTCCTTCCCACTTTAAAAGGGAAAGTGTTGGGGGAGCCATCTTCTCCATGAACAGTGGAGATTCCAAAGCCAGCTCTGGCATCTTCTTCCTGTCTGGAAACTAAGTGAAAGCTGGTGGCTCACAAAGAGACTGCTTGTGAGCTGGCATGAAGTTGCAGATGGGGGAATGGCTAAGAGGATAGCATGCGGGGTTCCCAGCACATGGAGGGCAGGGTTGCCGTGGCAAAGTACACTGCCATTCTGGTATTTCATCCTCCGGTCTCCACGCTCTTTACCCATTGCTGTTCATCCCAGAGACCTGAAGCCTGAAACAGAGCTTTCCAGCTGATCCACAGACCTGTGAGTATGATAATAACTGCTTATTGCAGTAAGACACAGATTTGGGGTATTTATTCAGCCCTGGGATTTCTTTGGAAGGAATGATGCTAAAGCTGAAACTCCAGTACTTTGGCCACCTCATGCGAAGAGTTGACTCATTGGAAAAGACTCTGATGCTGGGAGGGATTAGGGGCAAGAGAAGAAGGGGACGACAGAGGATGAGATGGCTGGATCACATCACTGACTCGATGGACGTGAGTCTGAGTGAACTCCGGGAGTTGGTGATGGACAGGGAGGCCTGGCGTGCTGCGATTCATGGGGTCGCAAAGAGTTGGACACAACTGAGCGACTAATCTGATCTGATCTGATTATGTGGCTTTGTTTCGGCAAGAGCTAACTGATCCATCTTGTCAGGGCCTGAAGTGAGGCAAGGGAGTAGGAAGGGCCAGGGCTAGCTCAGACCCCAGGACACTTCCTGGTGGAGTGAGAACCAGTATTTGGGAAAGGAAAAATGCTCTCTTGATAGGGTTACCCATGGCAGGAGGCTGCATTGAACACCCTGCTGGGGGCTGGGGGAACATGAAACAGTCCCTGAAATAGATGCAGTAGCTGGATGTGCCCAAGTCTATTACCCCTTGCTGTGGAGGTGGAGGTAGCATGCAGACCCCTCACGGGAGCAGAGTGTGTATCTGGCAAGAGGAGTTGAGCTGGATAATTATCCATATTTGCTGAGCAAGGAGCCAGGGAGTATTTCAGGTGCTGTGTATACAATGGTAAACAAATCAGTCCATGACCCTGCCCTCTTACAGCTTACTTTCCATTTACTCATGATAATAAAATTAATAATAATAATAATACCTATGTTAAGTTGAATACATACATGAAATAAGGCTAAGTCTTAAAACAGAAGTGACTGGAAAAATGACTAGATGGGGCTGTGTGGGCTGAATTGGACTAAATTTAATTTTCTTACTGTCAAGTAGGAATAGAGGCTTGTTAAAATAAAGTATGGGCAGTATAAAATTGAAGCGAGCTTAGGTGCTCCTGTATATAACCTGTGACCATCCAGATCTAACTGTGATGCTGGCGCACATATGTTCCTGTATCCTTGACTGTATCTCTGCCTCCTGTCCTCTCAGGCATAGTGAGGGGCTGCCTATTCCCTAAAGATGCCTCTTCACCTGTCACCCCCTTGAGAGGCCGTGCATGTCACTATGAGCTGTAGAACATTCCCCTGGCTTCAGATCATTGCCCCTGCCCCATCTTGGTGCAGAAGCCCTTCTGCTGAGATTCAAGGTCTCTCTCACACTGCCACCCTCCATCATTCCTCGTGATGGACATTTCTCAACCTCCTGGTCCCTCTTCCACCCTCCTGAAGATGCTGACTTGGGGGCTTCCTAGCCGCATCCCTTCCTACCATTATCAGGAAGGACCCGATGCCTATGAGTATGGCACTTCTTGTACCTTCCTCTTGTTTATCATTGACTTTCTCCAATTTAGTGATCTTCACCTCCACCAACCTCAGGTTCTCAGCTCCAATTGGAGCTCACTCAACTGTATGTGTGACTTTTCTCTTTATCTTCCTTCCACCCCAACCCCATTCCCTCCCTCCCTTCCTTCCTTGGGTATCAATGCCAGACCCTGCACTGCCCTTTGCGGATACAATGGTGATAAAAACAGACACATTCTGTGTCCTTGAGGGACCCTCCAGGGAGCCTCTATTCTTTCTGTCCCCTCCCTCTGCTCCTAAGACACCCGCTCACTGACGTCTAGTTCTGAGACTCCCATTAGCCCTTGGAATACAAGGTGCATTGTCCCAATCATTCCCATATTTAGTCTTCACATTAATCTTGCAAAGCATGTGCTGCTACTGCTGTTATGACAAATAATAGCTAACCCTTATATTATTAGTGATTCAGACCTGCCAGCACTGCCTGAAGGTTTTCCACATACTCAATAAATTCTTACAAAGCCCTCTCAAGTCAACATTATTGTTATCCTCATTTTACTGATGAAGAAACTGAGGTACAGAGAGCTTTTGTGAACTGCCCAAGGAAGGTCTCACTGCAGGATGTGATTCTGGAGCCGGAGTGGAGGGGCAGCAGGTGGCTGTAGTGTGGCGTGGGATTTGAGGCTTGGGGAAAACATTGTGGGAAGACAGGGTGGGGAGAGGCCAGGAGAGGAATGGTGAGTGAATGCAGAGTGGTTCTAGCCGTATGCAAATCATTCTAGGAGAAAAGAGGGTCAGCACGGCTGGGTGAGGTGGGCTATGGGGGAAATGCAATCACCCTCCACCCCATGCTAAGCAGTAATGCCACAGTCGAATAATTCTGATGAAGGAGGCAGTTTTATCTTTCTCAGGAAGCTTGGAAACACTTAAAAACCACCCTGCATTAAGGGCCTCTGAGGCTTATCCTATTTGAATTAGAAAAATGCATGGGGTCTCCAGCCTGTGAAATCCCAAAGGCGCCTTCCATCTGCCTCCCAGCTCACTGCTTCTCTCCGTAATGTGAACTACAGTCATCAAACAATGCCTGGCCTTTATCTATCCAGAGAGTTCACTTCTGTTTTTTCAAATTTCTTTCCAAGTAGCTGAAAGCTATTAATAGAGCTGATGGTGGTAACTCAGAAGGTTTGGAGTTTGCTTTTCATTTTCATTTGAATCATAAACTTGTGGCTTGTACTAAAGTTAAGAACAACTGGAGATAATGCCAAAGAATTTGTGAATCAGAAAGCAGATTAGTTTAAAATCTCCTTTTTATTTCGGTTGTAAAAACAGAAGGCGAGTCACTGGTCCGTCTGTATTCTGTGGACCAGGGTTGTACATTTTTTCTCTAGCATCTATTGATATCACAGATGTAATTGCTGGGTAGTGCCTTGTAAAACTGTCTACAGTCTCTTCCCCCGACTAGATTCTAAGTGTAATGACTTTCTCTTTCCCTTTTAGTGCAATTTTCCAGTGTCTGGCATGTAGAGGTTGGTCGATAAATATTTGTTAAATATGAGAAACGGATGAATGGATGAAGCTAAATGAAATCCAGAGCTGCTGGGGCTGGTGGCATCCCTGTCTGCATTAACTCTGACTATTCAGGGTTTCTGTTCTTGGTGTGGGGCATGATGAATAGAGCATTCTGGGAAGGAAGTGCTTATTTCTGCTTGGTTGGGCTTGGAAATCAGCTCGCCGGGGTCCTGGCAGCACAGGCCCCACCAGTGGGGAGGAGGGTGTGGGGACCAGGCAAGGGTAGAGCTGGGGAAATGTACCTGGTCACAGAGGTGGGCTCCAGAAGGGAACAGCTGGGACATCCAGGTGTAGGGTCTGGGGGCTGCATCTATCTTAGACCCAGGTTTGGCAGCGGGGTTTATTGAAGTAGCCGAACAGATCGGTGGCAAAGAGCAGAGGGGTTTGGTGGAGAAGGCAATGGCACCCCACTCCAGTGCTCTTGCCTGGAAAATCCCATGGATGGAGGAGCCTGGTAGGTTGCAGTCCATGGGGTCGCTGCCAGTCGGACACGACTGAGTGACTTCACTTTCACTTTTCACTTTCATGCATTGGAGAAGGAAATGGCAACCCACTCCAGTGTTCTTGCCTGGAGAATCCCAGGGATGGGGGAGCCTGGTGGGCTGCTGTCTCTGGGGTCACACAGAGTCGGACATGACTGACGCAACTTAGCAGCAGCAGCAGCAGCAGCAGCAGCAGCAGCAGTGGTGAGTTGTACACTGCGGTTGGGACTGACTCAGTTCGAAGCCCAGGACAGGACAGGCAGATCTGGGACCAGGCTGGAGCAGACCAACAAATACTAGAAATGATGTGAAGATACTGTAAAGGATGAGGTGTGGTGAGCCCCAGATTTTGAAAGGCATTGGCATATAATGTGAGATTCCCTTGTGGCTCAGTGGTAAAGAATCCGCCTGCCAATGCAGGAGATTCAGGATATGCTGGTTCGATCCCTGGGGCTTGGAAGATCCCCTGGAGGAGGAAGTGGCAATCCCCTCCAGTATTCTTGCTGGGAAAATCCCAGGGACAGAGGAGCCTGGCTGGCTGTAGTCTGTGGGGTCGAAGAGTTGGACATGACTGAGCGACTGAGAACTCACACATGGTGTATAATGCAGGCCATGTGTATCCAGGTAAAGCTAGAATAGACCACTAGAATGGGGGAGGGGATGCTATAGCTTGGGAACCTAAGGCCTCATTAATTCAGTGGTCAAGATTCTGAATCTGACAAATGTAACCTAAATTTAAATTATAAAATTATGCAGAGAGAAGGTATTATAATTAGGTGATCGCTTCCTTTTGGGTCTGGCCAAAAGTTTGACCCTGAAGGTCATTTTATTGAACTAGAGAGAGTTGGTTCCCATTTGTGGGAGGACATTGTGCTTCAGAAGTGCTGTACTCTAGAGAAGGGGTTCTCAGACCTGGTCCAAAAATGCTAGATGTGAATTAAAAATAGGATAGCTAGGGGTGGGCTAGGAAGACCCTAACCCATCTCCCTTTTCTTTGCTCCTCAGATAATGTATAATCATTTACCCCAAAGCACTCCCTTCCCAATCCAGTCCTGCTATGTGGATTTTGACCAGGTTCATGCAGGCATAACTTGACCAAAACTCACTGAAGTCTAATGCTGCCAGCCTCTTGCCTCCTACCCAGAGCTTTTCTGTTGAGGCCGATGGGTCAGGTGCCTATAGAACTAGGGTAACTGATATCCTCTTGCGAATCAATTCTTAACGGGATATAGGATGTAGGTAGGAGCCAGGGGATACTCCCTTCTCTTTCCACTGCCCCCCGAGTGGACCATCCTGAGATGCTCTTGATACGACTGATTGGAAGATGGCCCTGCAAGGGAGAGTGCTGGGAGCCAGTGTGAGAAACTCCGCCCATGGCAAAGGTCATGAGGAAGGAGGTTCGGCATACGAAAAGGTGGGAATCGAGCCTCAGGAGTCCCCCTGGAAATTCTCGAGCATCTACCCCCAAAACCAGAGTCTGCCTACTTTCTGCTTTGTGCTCTCACCTACATCTCTGACTTTACGGGGGGCTGTCCCCCACCACCTCTCTCTGAAAAAGAGTTAACTTACAGCTTCAGTTAATAAAGTTCCTGGGCGTGACAAGAGTGTTTCAACTCACAAACTCCTTTGGAAGTCCTCTAGCCTGCCTGAATAGGTTCTTCCGGCCACATGTGATTGTTCAGAGCCTCCCAACCGTGAGAGACATGAGATGTTCTAAACTGTCTAAATACAGATTCCTTTGAGCAGTTAAAAGATTGATTAGAAATTGTATTGGTGAAGGGTTTTTTACTTGTTGGGCCAATGTTTGCTGCTAAGTTTCCATATCCCTTACCTACTGTGTCCCTGGCAGTGTATTGATTAATATAATTGGTGTATAGGAATGTAAGTAGTAGCTTTAATGTTTGTAACCTTGGACCCTTGAGTTAATTCCTTTTCTTGTTATAGGCCACCACACCTTTGCCCTATAGGAATGCAACTTTATCTAATGCTTTTGGAGGGTGGTGCCTGACTAATCACCTTTAGAGAAAAATAAGTTTTCTGAAGAAAGGGTCTTAAAATGTTAACAGGCCTCTGGGCCAGAAGATGATGTAAATCATCTAAACTTTTGCATATGATAAGTTTGCAGGAAGAAAGCCTGGCTTACTGCTGACTCTACCCCTTTCCCCCATTATTCCCTATGCACAATTTAAGGGATAAAAACTACTTTGGAAAATAAAGTGTGGGCTTTGTTCACCGAAACTTGGTCTCCCCATGTCGTTCTTTCTCTCACCTTCTGGCTGAATTCCCATCTGGGGCGGGGAGGCTTGTCAAGCCTACTAATTTTGCCTGGGCTTCTAAGATCTGACATTAAGATCTTAGTGTCTCCTCTCCTTCGGGAGAACAGGAGGATGCCTGCGGCCTACGTAGGTGACGTAAATTCCTTATTTTGGAATTTTATTAGCTTTCCACGTAAACCAAGTTATTCAGCCTCTTTTCTCCGCTGAATATCCTCACTGAGCTATCCTTATTTAACCACTATTTATATCCTTAATTAACGTTTAATTAAGCAATTGTTTCCTGATCCTCGCCGACGCCATCCCCACTTCGAATTCCCTGGATCCACCGGGGCTGGACCCCGGCAGGAGAGAAACCCGTTGTCCTTAGCATTGGCCAGCTTATACCCTTCTTGGCATACTCTCCTCTGACTCACCCCCTTTCTTGGTTTCTCATGCGTCTGGGCCTGTACCCCTTAGTTGAGAAGGAGTGTTCATCAGTGATAGCTATGAGTCATTACTAATGTTATTCAGGGTGAATCACGGATGGCCAGTCATTGACTGTAGTGTCCTCATTTCCTTCTCCAGATTCCCTGGGAGTGACAGAGGACTCCAGATTCCCTGGAGGAGGGCATGGCCACCCACTTCAGTATTCTTAGCTGGAGACTCCCCATGGACAGAGGAGGCTGGTGGGCTACAGTCTATAGGGTTGAAAAGAGTTGGACATGACTGAAGTGACTTAGCGGACAGACAGGCAGACTCCTTCTATGGAAAATAGAATTTTGTTTTAGGGTGAACATTCTTCTTGCTTGTCATAAAATATATGTTTTCAGAAGGTATTGCATAAATGGTTCAGAACCTCAAGAGACAGACATTGATTAGAAAGTTAAAAAAAATTCAAGTAGTATTTGTTTTTTACTCAAAATGCTATTAAGTAAAAATCAATTACTACCAGCCCCTTGATGGTGAAGTCTTCTCCACCTGAGGAGACCTGGAGACCTCTCCCCATTTTGGGAGGGTGGGAGTGGGGAGATAAAGGGGCAGGGAAAGGTGAGCTGACAATGTCTTTTGTCTTTTGGGATCCTGAAAGATGGGGTTTCCTTTATTCTGTTTTTTCTTCTAAATCACTTGCTATAACTTATATAAATGATCTCCTGGGAACAAAACAGATTAAGCTCTCCTGGAATCCACTCACCCATTCTATACGTTCAGACATGGAGGATGGATCATCACATGCAAATGGCCAAGAAACCTTTTAGCAGAAGGAGTCAGAATTATCAAAATTTCCTTTGGCACCAAAATCTACTTAGGAGTTGAGATGGTAGCAGTAGAGAGATATGAACAAAACCAGCAGCAGAAATTGCTTTTTATTAAGCATGTGCCTTTGTTATTTTTCACTCATTGAGCATGTTGGGAATAACCACTCTCATCTTAACAAATAAAGGAACAGACTCAGAGAAGTTAAGTAATTTGCCAGAGACAGCACAGGACTTGGAAACCACCAGATGAGCAGGGATTTATATCTGGGTTTTGTCTGACCATTCTTCTAACGTTCTCCTTTAACTATGATACTGTCTTGCCTGTCTTTATTGTCATAAGGATCTAAGGAGATACAGCATATGAAGTGTTCAACATGTAGTGTGTATGTGTGTGTGTGTGTGTGTGTGTGTGTGTGTGTGCTGAGTCACTCAGTCGTGTCCTACTCCATGGATTGTAGCCTGCCAGGCTTCTCTGTCCATGAGATTTCCCAGGCAAGAATACTGGGGTGGGTTGCCATTTCTTTCTCCACGGTATCTTCCTGACCCAGGGATTGAACCCATGTCTCCTGCATTGGCAGGCAAATTCTTTACCACTGAGCCACCTGGGAAGCCCCCCAACCAGTGGTGCTAAATGTTAGGATGATGCTAAATGTTAGTTTCCTTCCTCTCCTCTTCAAGGTCATTGCTGTGCAATCCCACATTTCCCGCTTTGACACAGACCTTAACTCTCCCTATTGAAACATCTTATTCTGGACTCCGTGTTTCTGCGTATATCCTTCATTTCCCATTACTATCTTCCCACAGGGTCCCAAGTTCCCTCTTGCCACAGTTCACTTTTTTTTTTTGTGGCCATCAAAGTTGCAGTGATAGCTCCATCCCCTTTCTGTTGCTAGAGGCTACTGGTTCTGGTCTCTCCATCATTTCTGCTCTGCTGGGTGTCAAGGGGAAAGTGGCCTCCTTCTCCAGACTTCTGGGCCAGCAAACACACATTTCATATTGGAGCATTAGGGCAGCTTCCATCGTAGGTCATGTGCTTCTGTGCCTGCCAGCAGCAGTGTCCACGGCTGACCTACACCCATCATCCTGCTATGTGCAGTGACCAGGACATAAAGGACAATCTCAGAGAGCCCAGGAAGGGAGAGAGGGAGAGTGGCTAATAACAGTTACTCTGATGGTAATAACACTGCCTGATGGCTTGCTAGTGCTAGGCACTGTAGAATTAAGTATTTTATTTACTTGCACTGTTTCATCAGATCCCTTCCCCCATAACACTATTCATTAACACTTTTATTTCTATTACAGTCACTGTCAGCCCTGAGAACAATGACTGACACATAGAAGAGACTCATACTTGGTGTCATAAATAAGTTGCCTCTTTCACTGAAGCCAGGGAGGTTAAGTAGCTTGCTGAAGGTCACACAGCAAAAGAAGACTTGAACCCAGGGAATCTGTATCTAGAGTTTGTTTTTTCAGTCATTATTCAATGCAGGTTCCTGTGACAAGAGGCTATATGAGAGGCAAGGTAGTCTCTGTAAGCTGAGTCTCAGAGAGTTTGTTGCTGTACCACGCTCAGTTGTGCCTGACTTTTTGTGACTCTATGGACTATATAGCTCATGGGATTTTCCCAGCAAGAATACTGGAGCGGGTTGCCATTTCCTCCTCTGGGGATCTTCCTGACCCGGGGATCTTCCTGACCCAGGGATCAAAGCCATGTCTCCTGCATTACCAGGCAGATTCTTTACCACTGAGACACCAGGCAAGCCCCCTCAGTAAATTTATCCTGTGATAAAACATAATGGAAGAGCATATGATAAAGAAAATATGTGTATAACTGAATCACTTTGCTATACAGCAGAAATTAACATGACATTGTAAGTCAACTATACTCAATAAAAGAAAAATGACACAAGGAGAAAGCAGTCTTCTACAGCCAAGCAGGAAAGCACAGCCCCTGGCAGGAAGCAAACCCGCTGACACTTTCGTCTTGAACTTCTAGCCTCCAGACTGCTAGACAGTGAATTTCTGTTGCTTAGCATTCCCAGCCTGTAGCGCTTTATTATGACAGCGCTAGAACTAACACAGGCAGGAGAAAGGGCTTTTGAAGATTCCCTTGCAGCTAGGTCTGGTCAGGTGACACAATGCAAGCCAATGAAATGTGAATATATGAGAGAAAAGGGTACTGGGGGATTTCTGAGAAAGTCTTATGTTCCTGGGAGAGGTGGTTGGTACCTCTCCTTCACCTGATTTGACAGCAGATTGGATGTTTTGTCTATTTTATGACCATGAGAGAAAGTGCAAGAGAATTGCGGAGATGCCAGCCATGCTGCCATCGTCCCACCTGTAATGGCTCCCTTCTAGCCCCTTCCTTCCTTAAACCACACTTCTTAAAGCCCACAGAAGTCAGGGCTTCTGTGAGTGACAGCTGAACAAATACACACGCTCCTGGAACATGCTTTCTCTTCTACAGAGTGCGTCTGACCACCTTCATGGTGCTGTTGCACAGAGGAAATGAGATTCTACATAAAATGGTGCTGCAAGTGGTATACCACCATGCCACTGTGAGTTATGGTCACAATAAACAAAACCCTCCCCAAAGCTGTGATTTCAATTTAGAGCTTTGTTCCCAGCCCTGACTATAAAGCCCTGTGTTGGTTCCCCCACCAAGGAGCCAGATGGGCTGAAAGACATTTTGTTTCTAGTTCTTCAGCTTGATTGTTATTTTTTTTTTTTAGGAGGCTTCCCAGCGCCCCGCCCCGAGGAATCTGCCATTTTCCCGCCTTCAACTCAAAGGCCGGCCTCTCAAGTCGAATCCCCAGCTTGATTGTTATTTAAAGCTGGAAGGAGACCTGGAGATCTTTCAGATCAAACCCTTTATTTTACAGAGAGGGAAACTGGGGCCCAGAGAGGCTGAGTGAGTTGTCTGAGGTCACAGCTCACCTTGTCTGGGCATCAGGAAGCAAGCTGAATCAGGGTTGCTGGAGGGAAGTTAAAGGTGCCAAAAGGAAGAAGGATTTGTCCTGGTCACAACCTTCTCTGAGCTCTTGGAGGAACAGGCACCATGCTTTAAAAATCAGCAGTGGGAAGACAAGACCTACCTTCTGGGATCTCTGGATTAGGTTCTTGGGGAGGCTGCAGTGGGTCTGGAACTTCAGTGAGGAGTGGGGGACTGGGAAGAGTGATAAATAAGAAATCATGAGCCTCATTTCTGAATTGAAGGTTCTGGTCTTTGGTGGCACCAGACAGCTGTGGATTCTACTCCTCTTTTTCCACATTCTAGCCTTACAGGGGAGTGAAATGATTTTAAATTTCCAAACATTAATTTCTTATGGTGAAAATGAAGGTAAGATACACCCCTTACGGCTGCTGTGGGAAAATTTAATAACATGTGTTGACTACAGAGTACGGATTTAATAAATGTCTTTGTGATTCGCGAAAGTGATTTTGGATGCTACCTGAATTTTTCTGACATTTGCTCCATCAGATTTATGTATTGGGAAAAACGGGTGCCTTGACTTACTGTGTAATGATAGGCATGTTATTTCCACCTCTCGGTGTCTCAGCTTCTGAAAAATGGGATAACAATACTTACCTTACAGGATCATTAAGAAAATTCAACATTATAATGCATGTATTAATAGGTACCAGCATACAGGAAGGGCTCAATATAGGGCTGCTTTTATCATTAATATTGTTATCATTCTGCTACTTTTCAGCAGGAGAATATGATGCAGTTCTTCACTGCAGGGTCTCAGATTCTAAACAGCCCAGATGCCAAGGGAGAAGTCCTTGCCAACATAGCTGAGACTAGAAATATTGAATAACCTGGGAAGATAGATGGAATGAAAATGATACTCCTTTTGCAGATTTTTGTAACTGGAGGACTAATGGGAAAAAAGGTGCTTGCTGCTAAGAACTAAATTCGTAGCACTTCTTCATTCCCCCTCTATCTGAGGCCACCTAGCTGCCATGTGATCCACCTGCTCCCTACTCAAGTCAAGGCATGCCCAGGATACTATTTCACCTGTTGCCGTAATCTGACTTTTCCCAGGGATTCACCCTGAGAGCCTTAGCCACAGAAGGACCAATGGGATTCTCAGGCACCAGTAGCATAGCAAAGAGCGGGGCCTGTAAAAATGTGTCTCATGGGCTCAGTCTGTTGGTATGCTCAGTGATTTAAGAATCAGGAAGCTTTCTTTATAAAGGTCTGCATTTCAGCAGCCCACGAAAGATACAGATAATCTGACAACAGTCAGCTAAAGTTGAGGTCACCTTCTCTCCAGCTCACTATGTTCTACTTCCCCTTATTGTCTTTCATCTGGCCCACTTCACCCTTGTCCATGACCTGCCTGTTCCTGAAAGCGTTTATGTTCCCTCTCCATGTTCTGTCATCCCCAAGAGAACACGTTGGGCTGAATCAGCCTCCTCAATGAGGGATACTCCCCTTTGATGTTGGGTTTGACCATGTGACTTGTTTGTAAATGGAAAAGTTAGCAGATAGGGATATAAGAGTAAGGCTTAAGTGTGCCATGCTTGTGCCATTGAGCTCTCTGTGGCTGCCATTGCTGCCATCCTGGGTTAGCACACCCTAGCCAACTTACAGATGAATGTATGTGAATATGTGATAGAGGTTTTAAGCTCATGATAGTTGTTGTTTCACAGCAGTAGGTGATGAATACCCTGGGTTCTAATAGAAAATCTGCCTCTAACTCTCTGTGTGACTTTGTTCAAGTTATTTTACTTTCCTGGGCACTGTTTTCTCCCGTTTCTAAAATGGGAAGAATGGGACATGGTTTTTTTCCTAAGTACCCACATTTTGGTGATAACTTATTTCTCAAATATGCATACATCTGTTAATCCTGAACTCCTAGTTTATCCTCCTCCCCATTGAATATCTAGAAGTTGAAAGGGTTTGCTTTCTGTTTTCAAAGGTAAAAAGAACAAAATGACTTATGCAAATTCTAGGATAAAAGATACGTAAAATTTACTCATACATACACAACATCGATAGACACAGAGTGCTTTCCAATATGGACTCTGGTTTCCCACACTGAGGAAATGGTGTAAGCTCTTGCCCAGGATGGAATGGTTGGGAGCCTGGTCCAGTTCAGATGTGGTTGGCATCCTTTGTCTTCAGGCAGATGCTGGATCTCCTGGGAATCACAAGTTACTTAATATTGAAGTGTCTGGCTCAATGATCATTCTTCGTCTTTGCTTAGGTACTTGCTCCAAGTTCTTCTTAAGAGTCGATTTTGTTGTTGTTAGAGGAGCACTTAACAGAAGATCTACCCTCTTAGCAAATGTGGGAGTATTCAGTATGGTATTGTTAGCATGGCCACTGTGCTGTACAGTAGATATTGAGGACTTATTCATCTCATATACCTGAAACTTTGTGCCTTTTGACTGATTTCTCCCCATTTCCTCCTCCCCACAGCCCCTGGCAACTTGTATTTCACGCTCTGCTCCTTTGAGACCACTAGAAACCTCATATATGTGGTATCATGTAGTCTTTTCCTTCTAGGTCTGGTTTATTTCACTGTGTATTGTTTTCCAGATTCATATGCTTACTTTCAAATGCATCATTTGTACACATCAAATATGCACAGCTTTAAAAGATAAGTCGAATCTTCATTAGCAAGTTTCTGTGAATGATGTGCCGCCTATGAGTTCCAACAATTCTATTTCTCTCTGACTCGCAGCCTTTGCCTCTTTCCATGCTTTGGGTAACCCAAACCTATATTCTCTGTGTGTGGGGAGGGTGGGGGAGGGGCAGACAAGCTACGCCAGTCGACATTGGGCATTTAAAATCTTGATGTGAGACTGACTTTCAGTTTGGGTTTCAACATAACACTGACCCACTCCTTTCCAATGGCCCCAGTGCTTCCTCTGTATCACCAATAAATAACCTCCAAGAAGCAGGAAGGCGGCACACGGCACTCCTCCTAACTATGTTCAGCCTCTGTCATGAGATGGCTAAGGCAGACGTTTTTTAATTTTGCATAGTTATGATCATATTGCTTGTAACATTTCCCCCCAAGATTTTACATTTTACATCAGTTCAATTCCAGTTAAAAATTTTAGCATAAACAGTAGGCTACCAAACGTACCTGGAACGTAAGAAGTAATAATATGCACTCGTTGACAAATAATAGCTCATTTAAATCTTAAAAAATTGGACATGGACCATTTTTAAAGTCTTCATTGAATTTGTTGCAATATTGTTTCTGTTGTTTATATTTTTGGGGGGGAGGGCTGCTGTGAGGCATGTGGAATCTCACCTCCCTGATCTGGGATAGAACCCATACCCCCTGCATTGGAAGGTGAAGTCTCAACCACTGGACCACCAGGGAAGTCCCTCATTTAATCTTGGCAACAATAGGTAGATACTATTATTAGTAGTATGTTATAAAGAGAAACCAAAACCTTAAGGGGGCTGAATAATTTTCACACACTCACACATCTAACAATAATAATAAATGGTAGAGTCAGGATTAAAATCCAAAACCTTCTGGTATCAAATGTCTTGAGGACAAAGCTCTATTACTGCTTAAATTCAGAACCTCAGATACTTGTCTGAAAAGATTTATTGGAAAGAAGTAGGGTACGGAAGAGCCTGGTAGGCTGCAGTCTATGGGGTCGCTCAGAGTCGGACACAACTGAGCGACTTCACTTTCACTTTTCACTTTCATGCTTTGGAGAAGGAAATGGCAACCCACTCCAGTGTTCTTGCCTGGAGAATCCCAGGGACGGGGGAGCCTGGTGGGCTGCCATCTCAGGCATTGCACAGAGTCAGACACGACTGAAGTGACTTAGCAGCAGCAGCAGCAGCAGGGTAACAAGAAGTTGGTTTAGAGTAGGGCTACTGCCCATAATTCTTGAATGCTTATCTCACTTAATGTTATTTCAGCATTAAAATATACTATTATGTTATGTTATTCCCTGAGCTCTTACATATTCTAACAAAACACCTTTTGGACTGATTACATAATATTCCATCACATGGAAAAATTTAAAACATTTGTTCTCTTACAGTTGAACATTTTGGGTGTTCTTAATGTTACTAGTATATATAGTGAATATCTACTTGTAAAGTTTTTTTTTCCCTTTCCAAATTTAGGATCTCCTTCTTGGGCTAGATTTCCCAAAGCAGGATGATTTAGAATAATAAAGCCATGGTCATTTAAAAAAAGACTTCTGAAACCGTTTTCTAAATTACTCTCCCAAAGGGTGCACCAATTTAACCTCCCACCAGCATTGGATCAGAGAGCCCATTCATTGCTAAGAGGCAGTGTTTTTCAGGAGTTACTTTGAACAGTGGAAGAGAGCTAGCCCTGTAGGCTTCAAAGGTGTTTCAGATGAAAGGCATGATTTGAAAGGGGATGTCAAGGAGACAGGGGACAATTGGCAGGCCTGGTGGCTGGAGGAGGTTTAGCTGGGGAGGCAGAGTGGCAATAAGAGAGGGATAGATCTTGTAGACTTCACAGGGTCTCCGGGTTCTACTCGGCTTGGGCCTACACACTTCCCGGGAACTCCTTCTCAGCCATCAAGACCCAGCTCCAGTGTCCCCTCCTCTGGGAAGCCTTCCTGGGCTCCCAGGTAGAGCTGAGGTGACAACTCCTGCCTGTGTGCCTCATTAGATCTGAAGATTACCTGTGTCATGGTACTTACCATGCAGGACCCCAGCTCTGCCTGTGTTCTCATCGCCTAGAAGTTCAGTTAAGGCAGGGACCGCATCTACTCACTTGTGTCCACAATCCTCACTGTCTTGCTCACGATAGGGGACACTGGAGGTTTGTGGGCAGGATGATTTCATCGAATGCACTTTCTGTCACTTTGACTTTCTCCATCTGAGTGGCCATGCTGGTCATGGCACACAAGCAGCTTTTCCAGGACAGGGACTTGGCGGAACCTCTTCAGCTTTCCCGCTCACGTCTTCCTTGGCTCCTGGTCTCTGTGTCTTGCCTCTGATCACCTGTAGGCTCAGAACCACCTCAGACCCCAGGGTGCCTCCTGATGGGTTGATTAAGCTGCTCACTTAACAAATACTTACTGGGTACCACCCATGTGCCAGGCATTGTTTTAGGCACTGGAGGAGCGGTCATGAGCAAGACAAGCCCAGTTTCTGCTTCCACAGAACTCACCTTCTCGTTGTGCTGGTGGTTTTCAGTGCAGTGAAGGGGGCTGGAGCTTGATGTGGGCTGGGGTGGTTATGGGATAGGATTGGATCTGGGGTCTTTTGCTGCAGTGCTTACACCTGCACAAACACCTCCTTAAGCAACAAAATACAAAGAAACTATACGGGGCTGAAAATAACTGTGCCAGTGCAGTTTCGGAGAAGGCAATGGCACCCCACTCCAGTACTCTTGCCTGGAAAATCCCATGGATGGAGGAGCCTGGTTGGCTGCAGTCCATGGGGTCACTAAGAGTCGGACACGACAGCGACTTCACTTTCACTTTTCACTTTCATGCATTGGAGAAGGAAATGGCAACCCACTCCAGTGTTCTTGCCTGGAGAATCCCAGGGATGGGGGAGCCTGGTGGGCTGCCGTCTATGGGTTTGCACAGAGTCAGACACGACTGAAGTGACTTAGCAGCAGCAGCAGCAGTGCAGTTGGGACAAATTATGAACATTTGGCAAAATACAAAGAGACCAAAAATACAATGGGCGTGTCTGAAGAGCCGGGAGCAAAAGCAGGGTACTGTGCATGCCCCTTGCACACAACATTGCGAAAGGGGTGGGCAAACACCTAAGCCACCCCTCTAGGCCCAGCACTGGATCCGCCCCTGCCCTCATCCCATATAAAGAACAAACTCCCTGCCCCATCTCAGGGAGCAAACAAGCAAGCAAGCAAATGAGGGAACCTGTTGTTTGTTTTCACTCCCCACTGCTGCAGCAGGGGCCCCAAGAAAGCTTTGTCTGAATTCCTCGTCTGGCCTCATCAATTTCTATTGATTAAGGAGGCTAAGAACCCTGGTTGCTAACAGTTAGGGGAGGTCTTACACTTAAGCTGAGGTCTGAATGATAAGGAGGCACCGATCCTGGAAAAAGAGTGAAGGGCAGAGAGGGAACAATCCATGTAAGAGTCAGCAGGTGGTAAAAACCTGGCATGTGTGGGAAACAGAAAGAAGAGTGAAGTGGCTGAATCACGGGGCATGAGAAGGAAAGGTGTGGAAGGCAAGGTTAGCAGAGCCCAGGTGACGAGGGCCTCATGGGTTAGAGGGAGACACTTCCATTTAATTCTAAGGATGATAGAAAGCCGGTGGGGAGTTTTAAGTAGAAGATGTGATTAGGCTTACATTAAAAAAAAAAATCACTCTTGCTTGTCATGTGGAGAATGGGTAGCAGAAAGAAAAAGGGGACTCTGGGGAGATAGGTGAGGAGGGTCTTGCCCGTGTTCTAGGCATGAGCTGATGGTGGTGGTCTGGGCCATGTGAGCTCTGTGGAGAGATGGAAAGCGGTAGCTGGAGGCAAGCCATGTTTTGGCAGTGGAATTCGGGGCCTGAGGGCAAGGAAGGATTCTAGGATGGTTCTAAAGTATTTGGTCTGCATGTCTAGGTAGATGGTGGCATTTTACAAAACACTGGGGATGGGGGCTGAGTTGTCCCCCTACTCCAGGAGAAAGGGTAGGAAAGAGCCATGAATCAAAAATCCTCCCTTGGGTGCTAGACTCTCCAGGTCTGGGCTTCCGACTTGCTTTTTCCAATCTGTCCAGACAGCTGGGTCTTGTGTTTGAATCCCAGCCTAGGGAAACTTGGGGTACATCCTCCAGGAGCATGTTCCACTGGTATACACCTGTCCTTTCTGACCCCATCCCCACTTGTACCCTATTCCGGCTGCCATCGTAGACTTCCTCCTTTTCTCTGTAGCTCGCTCTGTTTCCATGCACTGTATTGCCCCCTCCCAGACTGGTCCCAGCTCCCAGTGTCTGTTCTGCTCCAGAGGGCAAAGTCAGCAGCATCACCACTTGTATGCCAGGTACATATCTTGGCTCAACCAGTTGTCACAGTAGTCTTATTCAGTAGCTACTGTTATTGAACAGAAGTGAGGTCAAGAGTATTTATGTAGCTTGCCCAAATTCACACAGATGCCAAGTGATGGAGCTGGGTATGAACTCAAAGCATCTGGCTCCGGAGCCCAGGTGCTGAATTACAAAGCTCTGCAAAATCATAAATAATATGGTATCAATGTGTCCTGCTGGTATAGTGGCCAACCCAGTGTGTGCTGAGGGCTCACTGGTGTTAGAACTGTGCTCAGTCAAGACCACTGAGCTTCCTCTGTCTTTTCAAACACCGTTTCACCACGTAAGACAAGAAGCTAGAGAGGGTCCAACAGAGATTCAGATTACTGATGAACCATGCCTGTGGAAGCATTTGTTCACTGGACATGTTTTTGTTGAGTGCCAACCACGCGCCGCCATGTGAGAAGTAACAAACAAGTCAGCACGTTTCCTGCACGTGTGGAACGTACGTTCTTCCTATGAGTCCCCCTTCTCTGGCATGCGCTAGTTCCTCCACTCTTCTCTGTCTCGCTTCTTCCACCACCCAGCCCCACCCCGCTTCGACCCAGGGGCTGGGAACTGCTTTTCTCTGATGCTGCCTGTTCTGTAACGCTAACTGTCCTTCTGGGCTGTTCTTGATCTGTTGTACTCTCTGCCTCCCTTTTTGGGATACTTCTCTAGTCTATTCTTTACCCATAGTCACTAAGCCCCCTCATTTCAGGCACTTCTGATCCTCTTCCCTGTGTGGGCTATATATGATGACAAGCTATATATGATGACGAACGTCTGACATGCTGAGTGGAGAAGCAGGAGACCTCTTCCTAACATTGTGGATGACTGGAGGCTGGGGAGTCTGTAACACAGGCTACAAAACCTGGATGAAGAGATCAAGGCTAAAGGACAATGAAGATTGGAAAAATCAAACAAAACTAGATTAATATGTAAAATGCCTTGCTAAATGGCTTTGAGCTCCCTAGCAATCAAAATAAAAAGGGAAAACATGATTGTAAGATTTTAATGATCCATGGGATTGTAAGATTTAATGATCATCCATTTTAATGATCCATTATTTTGAAAACAAAATAATTTGTCAGTGGAAGTTGAGATTTTCCTTGTACAGAGGACAGGTCTTCTCTGGTGATTCAGACTGTAAAGAACCCTGTCTGTGTAGTATGAGCTATCCTTAACAAAAACTACTGTATTAAAATGTGCTTGATTTGTGAAGTTATTTCATATTCACAGGCACTTCCTTGGGAATGCCCATCTCTTCAAGATCAGGCCCCACTTTTCCTTTCCCTTCGTGGCTCCTAGAGGGGTCTTCTGCGCATAGTAGGTTCTCTGTCAATGCAATCGCCTGGTTTACCCTTAATTAGATGTCTACAGAATCCCATTGCCCTGTGTAGCACACCCCCATCGTAGCTAAGAAACATCCTCTGACTTTAAAAATTGCTGATGGGAAATAACTGAGAGGGAAAATAATTAGTGAGAAAAATGGAAACAGTGCTTCCTAAATTTACGGGCATTCTTAGAGAGATATCTTTTAGGGAGTAAGAATTATCATAAATCCCAAGGGCGAACAATAGCACTGGATGTAAAAGCAAAGAAGCCAAGAGTCAGCAAAATCCTTTGGCAGTTCGGGCACTCTGTTTTCTGGAAGACAAAAGGCACTGCCATCAAGTTGGTTTTATGGGTCAGCTACTTGCCCCCTTTCTAGTCCTCTTGTTCCCCGCCGCATCCTGCCCTGTGTGGAATGTGAGGCGGGATCTTCCCTGGGAAGTCCCGAACGTGTAAGTTTCCAAGAGTGACAACATCCTCATTAGTTACTTCTGACTGCTTGCAAAGAAAGCATGGCTGGAAAGGGGAGGATTTTCTTTTTCCCAGAATTACAGCACCAGAAATGCACAAACTGGTCAAACTACGTTGGCAGCTAGGGAGAGGGGAGCCCTTAGCTCCTGCTCCATCTGGGAAGGGCATCCATTGTATTCCTACCCCAGGACCCTCTCTCATCTCCATGACTTCCTCTTGGAGGGCAAAGACTTAATCTGGCTGATCAGTTTGGAGAAGTGCGTCCTTGTCTTGGCCCCTGTGTGCTACAAGTGGAGGCCAGAATGCAATAACAGTGGAGAGTAGGAGAGGTATTATGCCTAGTTAACATTAACTGAGTATTTATCGGGACTTCCCAGGTGGCTCAGTGGTAAAGAACACGCCTGCCAGTGCAGGAGATATAAGAGATGCAGGTTTGATACCTGGGTCGGGAAGATCCCCTGGAAGAGGCATGACAACCCACTCCAGTATTGTTGCCTGGAGAATCCCATGGACAGAGGAACCTGGTGGGTTAAAGTACATGGGGTCGCAAAGAGTCGGACACTACTGAAGCCACTTAGCACACAGCACATGAGTATTTATTAAACAGAGCATTGTTCCTAGTACTTACATTTATTTTTTAATTTTTTTTTTTTATTTTTAGGCTGTGCCGTGAGGTGTGCAGTATCTTAGTTCCCCGACCAGGGATCAAACTCGTGCCCTCTGCACTGTTGGAAAGGAGTCCCAGCCATTGGATGGTTAGGGAAGTCCCATATTCCTAGTAGTTTAAATACACAATCTCATTTAATCGTCCTGATGAGTCCATGCAGCAGGTATCCATGCCATAGGTAAGAAAGTCAAAGAACTTGCTGGAAGCTAGTTCCCAGGGTGGCTGGGATTAAGGCGAAATATATGGAGTGAGTAGGGATGAAATTCTTGTGAAATTTGCTAGATTTCTATGCCAGATTGCAAATGTGTTAGAATATAATGCAAAGGGTTTAATGAGAGGGCAGAAAGGGCACTGCAATTTACTGAGCGCTCACTATATGCCAGGCAAATACCTGACCTCATGAAATCCTTATAATTACCCTACTTATTAAGCACTGTGAGCCACATTCTTATGAACAAAACTCAGACATATTTCGATTTTCCCTAAATCATGGTACTTGTAAGTGGCAAAAAAAAAAAAAGCCTGCTCCCTTAACATATTTTCTATCTACTGTATTCCCCCCTTTCTTTATGAAAATTATTTTATTTCTTATTGAAGTATAGTTGATTTACAGTGTTATGTTAGTTTCAGATGTATAGCAAAGCAATTCAGTTATACATAAACACACACATATATATTCTTTTCTGTTATAGGTTATTATAAGATATTGAGTATAGTTCTCTGTGCTATATAGTAAATCATTGTTGTTTACCTATTTTATATATGTTAATAGTGTGTAGCTGTTAATTCTATACTCCTAATTTATCTGTCCCCCTTCTCCTTTGGCAGCCATAAGATTGTTTTCTGTGCCTGTGAATCTGTTTCTGTTTTGTAAATATTAATAAGTTCATTTATATCATTTCTTAGCTTCCACAAATAAGTGGTATTATATATTTGTCTTTGTCTGACTTATTAGTATGATAATGTCTAGGTCTGTCCATGTTGCTGCAAATGACATTATTTCATTCTTTTTTATGACTGAGAAATATCTATATATCTGCCACATCTTCTTTATCCATTCATCTGTTAATGAACATTTATGCGGCTTCCATATCTTGAATATGGTAATAGTACGGCTATGAACATTAGGGTGGTTGCATCTTTTCTAATCAGTTTCTGTCTTTTCTGGATATACACCCAGGAGTGGGATTGCTGAATCATATGCTAACTCTGTTTTTAGTTTTTTAAGGAACCTCCACACTGTTCTCCAGAGTGTCTGCACCAGCTTACCTTCCCACCAGCAGTGGAGGAGGGCTCCCTTTTCTCCACACCCTCCCCAGCATTTATTGTTTGTAGACTTTTTGATGATGGCCATTTTGACTGGTGTGAGGTGATACCTCATGGTAGTTTTGATTTGCGTTTCTTTAGTAAACAGCAAGGTTGAGCATCTTTTCATGTGTCTCTTGGCCATCTGTATGTATGACAGTTATGTTTAATCTTCCCCCCACCCCGATCATCTGATAAAAACTATCGGTTCTGATGTGTTTACATGGAAATACATACAAATGAAATTTTGCCTGTGATTTCGTTTCATTGTATAGGAATTGAGACTATAAACCGAGATTTACAAAAATTTATTTCTTATCTTTTCCCTGCAAAGCATTAATAGCCACTTCCTTAAAAAAGCAATAATTCCAAATTTTGCCAATGAATAAAAATGTAAATTTAAATTCTGTTAAAATGTAAATTTCAGCCAGAAGCTTGCTGTTATTTGACTAAATAAGAAATTAAAATTTCAGAGCTGTCTTTACATGACAACATCTTTTTTGCTATCTAATCAATTTCAACACTTTTGTTGGCATCAAGTCCCCCTACACCATGGCTCTCAAAGATAAGTAAAAAACCACATCATCAGTCCTTGAGCTCGCTTTGCTAGACACAGTCAGATGTGTGTCAAGGAGCCCCAGAATTCCCTAAGACTCTTTGAGTTTAATTTGTTTTGTATAATCCCCTTTGTCCTAGAGTTAATGAGGTCAGTTTTCGCAAGTTCTCTGCATTTTTGATGCTGTCTGTGTCAGCAAGGTGAGGGTGAGATTCCAGTTCAATTGTAAGGCTGTCTACACAACAGTAAATGTCAAAAGAACTCAGCCCCATTTCCAGGGGGCTGCAGATTTCTGCTTGCAGAGCAACTGACAAGGTGTTCTCACTGCGGGCAACAATCCACAAAAGCATTTCTCCTCTCAGCTCTTCCAGAACAGTGAAAATGGCAGAAAAGCTTGGGGCTTTTGGGCAGCACCCATAATGGCGAATGCTGGGCTTAAATTCTAATTGCTGCCTTATTCAACTTGCTAAAAATGCCCACCAAGAATTTATCCCTGTCAGAATATACTGAGAAGGGGTCATCTTTCGTCTGCCAGAAGTTCAGTCAAGTGTTTTAAGATTTGTTCTCAAAAAGCTGGTAAATCTCTCTAGAGAAGGGCTTTAGAGTTTCCTGTTTATTTTCCTTTTTTAAAATCCTACACTCTCAATTTACCCTTCCTCCTCTTCCCCTTTGTTAACCGTGATTATTTTCTATGTCTGTGAGTTTCTTTCTGCTATGTAAATAAGTTCATTTGTGTCTATTTTTTAGATTTTACATATAAGTGACATCATATTTGTCTTTCTCTGTTTTACTTCATTTAGTTTGGCTGAGTAATATTCCATTATATATATATATATGGGTGGCTCAGACAGTAAAGAATCTGCTTGTAATGCAGGAGACTTGCGTTCGATCCCTGAGTCTGGAAGATCTCCTCGAGAAGGGAATGGCTACCCACTCCAGTATTCTTACCTGGAGAATTCCATGGAACACCTTGTCAGTTGCTCTGCCAGTAGAAATCTGTAGATGCCTGGAAACGGGGCTGAGTTCTTTTGACATCTACTGTTGTGCATACAGCCTTACAATTGAACTGGAGGAGGAGCCTTGCAGGTTATAGTACATGGCATTGCAAAGAGTCAGACATGACTGACTAACACACACACACACACACACACACACACACACACAGAGAAATGGATCTCATTTTTATCTATTCATCTGTTGATAGATACTTAGGTTGCTTCCATGTTTTGGCTATTGTAAATAGTGCTGCTATGAACATTGGGGAGCATATACCTTTACAAATTAGAGCTTTTAAATTGCATCATTTGCAAATTTGTCCTAGTCTGTAGGTTGTCTCTGCTCCATTTCTTGATAAAATGCATTGAGAAGGTGGTTCAAGGTAAGGGCAGCAGGACTTTCTCTGAGGCTGATTGTCTGGGTCTGAACCTTAAGCACAGTGATGTAGCAATGTTACCTGCCACTTCTTTCTTCTCTGTATCAGTTCTCCACTGCCACATGACAAACCACCCTAAAATTCAGTGGCTTCATCAACAGCCATTAGTTTGGCTCATGATTTTGTAGGTTGGCAGTTTAGGAGGGGCGTGTGGGTGGTTCTCCTGGCCCAGCTTGGCTCTGCTCATGTATCTTTGGCTTATTCATTCTTCTGCATTGACGCTGGTGGATTGGCAAGACCAGCTGGTTTGTGATGGCCTCCTGGTCTCTGCAGCTGGGCTGACTGAGCCCTCTGTTGGCATAGTCTCTTACCCTTCAGCCAACTGGCCCAGGCTTGTTCACGTGGTGGCTGGGTTCCAAGGAAAGCCGGAGAGCCCACCTCTGAGAACAAGCCCAAGTTTCTTTCCAAGTTCTTGTGTGTTGCCTTTGCTCCTGTCCTACTGGACAAAGTCAGGTCACGTGGTCAGTGCAGATTCAAGGCATGGACCAAAAGTCAACTAACGGTGAGAGAAGCCACCTTTCGAGGATGTAAGATACATGGAGGAGGAGAATTTACGGCGATTTTTCCAACTTACTACATTCACAAAACACAAAACAAGCTCCTTTAAGGTTTAAGGGGGCCAATAAATTATACCCTTTCTCCCATGTCTGAGTTTACAACCAATTGAGAGAAGTACATAGGACTCAAATGGGGCAGATCAAATACCAGCTTTTATTACTGGTGAAATTGGAATGAGGGCTTGGCTTTCTCTTGTAGTCTGAACAGACTTTATACAACTCCCTGGAATTAAAGTAACCATCTGGAAAAGGGATGTCCCCCTGCAGAAACTTAAAAAAAATGTGTGTGTTGTGGAGGTGGGCAGCCAGAGACAGAAACAAAAGGAAATGACTAGAAGGAGATGCTTTATCATCTGATCTGTAGAGAAAAGTGGACCAATGGATGCTAAACACTTCCTCTCCCATCAAGGAGCTAAAGAAAAATGTGGAAGGAAGGGGGAAAAGTGACTATTTTATGAGCCTAGGAGGGAGTGCTATGAAAGGGAGAAAAATGGTTCCCTTTAACCCAGATGTGTTTCCAAGCAACTAAGGTATTCTTTTTGTGCCCTGAGAGCCATTTTTTTCCCTCTAAGTGAAATTTTGCTTGGCAATGAAACTATTCATCATTTTGAAGATGTGGATGGCCAGTGAAGTTTCCCAATGGGACTTGCAAAATAGAGGACTTCTTCTTTGACAGAGCAAGTGAAAATAGATGAAAACCAAGAGTTGGCTGCATTGAAAGACATCAGTAGTTACATCCTTTTGCAAGTCGAAGGTAAATAGCTGTCAATTCCTAACCTGCTTCCAAATACTGGAGGAAATTTAATGTTTTGGAAGTGGTGCCATTTGATTGAGGGGCTGCTTTTTTTCCCCCCCAGTTCTCTAAGACCCAAAACAGCTTAACTATGGTGTCACAATGAACTTGTCTATACAGCTGTTTTTCCCCCCTTGTCAATGCCAAGAGCAAGTGATGGGAGGTGAATTTTCATAGTCATAACAACCCTCAAAAACTTAGGTTTGTAAACAATGTTAACTTGCTTTATTTCTATATAAAGAGAGTCTTAGCTCTCATGTCCCTAATTCTAGCTATAATAGAGAACTTAATCTTACAAAACCAAGTAGGCTCAGCCAAGTCTTGCTTAAAGTTCAATCTCTTTGGGATAACTTTTCAATCAATTCTGGATTCTTGCCTTCTCCTTTTTCTTTTCCTCAGATGATGGGCATCAGAAGAACACGGGCCGTCTGGTCCATGGTCACCATCTGACCTCTGATGAACTATCTTAACTAAGCTGTTCCTTGTCAACATGTGTTGACATTTGCTTCTGTGGTTTTGTTTGGCCTCCTGTTGACAGGCCATGCTCTTTATGAGCTCCTTGCCCTGACCTTAAGTGCTTTTGTGTCAACTGCCCTCTCTCAAGGGGCTTCCCTGGTGTCTCAGTGGTAAAGAATCTGCCTGCCAGGAGACTCAGGAGATGTGGGTTCGATCCCTGGGTCGGGAAGATCCCCTGGAGGAAGAAATGGCAACCCACTCCAAAATTCTTGCCTGGAGAATCCTATGGATGGAGGAGCCTGGTGGGCTACAGTGCACAGGGTCACAATGAGTCGTACATGACTGAAGTAACTGAGCACTCGTGCACACACCCTCTCTCAGCACTTCTGCTCCTCCCTTGATGTCTTTGAAACTCTTGGGGTTACTTCTTCCCATCACACTGCATTGATAGTATACAGGATCCCATGCTATGAGGCCACTTTGGGCCCACGCAGCAAAACTCCCCGCTTGGTCATTCTAAACCAACACCCTCACCCTTGTTGGAAACGAGCCTTTCTCTGAAAGGCTTGCAGCTTCCCCAGAGGATGCTGGAAGGGTAGACACATGTCTGCTCTGAAGTCTCCCCAAACCATTTAGAGTTTCTGTGAACCCCTTCTCATTCCCTAGAAAGGGCAAGAAGTATAGTCCCTTCTTCTGGGAATTACCCCCAAATAACCAATTCTCTCAATCTCCAGCATGTTCTGGGCGATGTATCCCTTGATCTGAATGAGGGTTACTGGGAGGAATAAGTGTGATGGAAGGAAAGTGGAGTTGCCTTTTTTCCCCCTCTTGATAAACAGATCATTTTAAGACAATCTGGTGGTAATAAAAGACTTTCATGGGTGAGACGCTGGCTCCTTCAACTAAAAAGACATTCCTGCTGACTCAGAGCAGCTACTTAGGATCTTCATGGGCAGATTTTGGTGCAAAGATTCCCGAGAAGGCAGGGACTCCTCCCCAGCCCACTGCTGACCTTGGATGAGCAGAAACAAAATGCACATCTGCAGGATCAGCTGCCTTGTGATTAGGACCTGCTAAGAACTGGCAGGCGAGGTCAGAGGAACACGTGTAGCTAAGAAAATTCACCCTGACTTACACACAAGCACGGTGCACGTCAGGGACACATTTGGGAAGGGAAAGAATTATCATGAGTTCCAAATTCATGGGCGGAAGCCACTGCCTGGGGATGCCCTCTCACCCTGCCTGGGAGCAGCTTCCAGGAACCATGATAAGCCCATCCCTTCAGCCTCCCCTTCTGCCACCCTGAATGCCCTCTGCTCATCCCCTGGAGTCTAAATCAAGCCTCAGCTCCATGCTCAGTGGGGTTGCCCACTGGTTTGACTTTATTCTGTGATTTGCCTTCTAGCGAAGGGAATTTCTTTGATAAGCTCATTGTGACTGAAAACTTAACCCTCCAAAAAATCTTCTTAGTAAAAAGCTTAAGATTTCCCCTGGGATTGCCTGACACATGCAACCTGCTCCTAGTAGCTAGGGTAGATATCTTTGAGCCCACTGTTGCTGTGAGAACCCCGACCCTCGGAGCACATGTATGGTAGAAGTTCCAGCAGAGACATTTTCCACATTCAATGTAAGGCATTCTGCACTGGTGTTGACCACCCAGCACCCATCTCTGTGACTACATGGGAGTCAGACGGGCTAATTTGGCAAGATCTGTCTCTGTTCTTTGCCAGTTGTGTGATGTTGGACAACTTACCTGCTCTCCGTGACCTGGCTCCTCATCTATTAAACAGAGATTATAACAACCAAGAATGATGGGGGTTACAAATGGGATGATACATGTAAGGCATTTAAAGGAGTGCCTTGCTCATAACAGCACGCACCCATGCATTTGTTACTGTTTTCATAGATATTTAAATTGTCACTTATTTGCCTGTCTCCTGTCATTTGCTTCTGAGCTGGGTCTCTGATGGAGAAAGACTTGGCCAGGATCTCCTAATATCCATTGCCACTTAGATATGGCAGAGGATCATTGACCAATGACAGCCATTACTTTCTTGCTAGATGCTGGCCTCAGACTGGGCATCCCAGGTGATGCTAGTGGCACTAGCCTGCCAATGCGGGGATATAAGAGACGCGGTTTCCATCCCTGGGTCAGGAAGATCCTCTGGAAGCGGGCATGGCAACCTACTCCAGTATTCCTGCCTGGAGAATCTCATGGACAGAGGAGCATGGCGGGCTACAGTCCATGGTGGCAAAGAGTTGGACATGACCGAAGTAGGTGGGCAGGCCTCAGATTACTGGGATGAGCTGGACAGGATCAGGTGTGAGTGGTGAGGCTCTAAGACCTGCTTTTGCCTGGGCTAGACGGAAGAGCAAGCTATTCTAGGGGCTTGGATTTGCCTGTTTCTTTCTAGTCTGCCCTTCAAGGATGGGAGTTGTTGGGAGTGGTGTTGGTTGTATGTCTCCCTGATTCCTTCAGCTGCTTGAGAGAGTAGTTCTGAGAAGGCAGAACAATCCCTGAAGCCACACCAAAGAGAGTATTTCAGCAAAAGGAAAAGCCCCTCTTGAATCCCTGCCCAGAGCTCCATTCTCCAGAGCTGGGTCCAATCCTGTCCCTCCTCCTGATTTCACGTCTGAGCAAAGCCCCAGGGATACCTGCAGACAGAGGTCCCTCACCCTGGCTGCACTTAGAAGTCATCTGGGGAGCCATAAGAAGATACTGTGTGAGCCTCAGCCCGGATCAATCAAGTCAGAGTGTCTGGGAGTTGGTTGGGGGATCCGGGTTACAAAAGTCTTTCCAGATGATTCTGAGCTGCAGTTACAGTCAAGGGGCTCAGAGCTGGAGAGTGTGCAGACTGAGTCCATTCTCTGCTCCCTGATGGCAGCTCATTTCCCGCTTGGGCCTGAAGGGCCCAGCTGCTGTGATCAGCATGCTCGGCACACCTCTGCCTCCCGTCTTGACTGTGCAGGTTTCAGGAGATCCCTCAGGGGCCTCTGGTTTAGTTCCAAGGTCCCAGACATACAGAGACTGGAGCTGGCCTTCATTGATTGGCTTCCCAGGGGGTGCTAGTGGTAAAGAACTGCCAACGCAAGAGACACAAGAGACACGTTTTCGATCCCTGGGTCAGAAAGATTCCCTGGAGGAGGAAATGGCAACACACTTGAGTATTCTTGCCTGGGGAATCCCATGGACAGAGGAGCCTGATGGGCTATAGTTCATAGCGTCACAAAGAGTTTCAGACACGACTGAAGTGACTTAGCAAGCCTGCACTGATGGCAGTTTCAAAATCTCTGCAACATTTGCATGCTTGGCTATTGTTTAAGGTTTACATATAAAAAAAGCGATGGTGCTCTATGTTTCTTCCTCCCCACTGCTTGCATTCTAAATCTTATTTGTGTTCTTGGTTTTATTTTTCTGCTGGGCACTTAGTACCCTCTGACATTCTAGCTTCTCTCTTTCTCTAAAAGAAGACACTGAAATGTTTTCTTTATTGCTTTTCTTCAGGAGACTGTAAGCTTTAGGAGAACAAGAATTCTGGTTTTTGTTCATGCTGTATCTTGAGCCTTTAGAACAATGCCTACCACCAAGTTAATCTTTCACACTATTCTTTTTGAACAAAAAAAGAAAACACCTTTTTTTTTGAGTAAACAAATGAAGTTTTCTCTTCACAGTTTGGCCTGGTTGGTGGAAAAGAAAGATACAGGAAGCTGAGAGATAGATGTAGATTAAAGCATTAAGATAATTAAACTAGTAGGTGAGCATCCTATAACTTCCCCAAATGTTGAATGTGGAGGGGACCTTATACCCCCAGCCCATTCCTTACTACCTCCAGAGACATGCATGTGGGTGTTTTAAATTCTAATGCTGATGATTATAAGAATACGGACACTCTGAGGGAGGAACTTGCATTTGTTCCCTTCCTCCCTGTGAAGCCAGCAGAATCATTTGCCTGTGGTCACATGGCTGCTACTGCTAAGTCACTTCAGTCGTGTCTGACTCTGTGCGACCCCATAGACGGCAGCCCACCAGGCTCCCCCATCCCTGGGATTCTCCAGGCAAGAACACTGGAGTGGGTTGCCATTTCCTTCTCCAATTCATGAAAGTGAAAAGTGAAAGTGAAGTCGCTCAGTCATGTCACATGGCTAGTTATTAGCAAAATTGGGATTCACAGCATGTAGCCCAGGATGAGGCTCAACTCAATGACCTGCTTTCACAAAGTTACCATAAAGTTCACTTACCACCTAGGTATATCAGAGGCTTCCCTAGTGGCTCAGTGGTAAAGAATCCATTTGACAAAGCAGGAGACACAGGAGACAAGGGTTTGATTCTTGGGTTGGGAAGATCCCCTGGAGAAGGAAATGGCAACTCACTCCAGTGTTCTTGCCTGGAAAATCCCATGGACAGAGGAGCCTGGCAGGCAACAGTCCATGGGGTCACAAAGAGTCAGACACGACTGATCTCACATGCACCAGGTATAACATAAGGCTCTTTCTCCTCATGTTCTTTTGCTCCCCCAAATTTCTCTTCTTGTGTCTTTACCCAGATTCATGGCTCATTGTACAAGATGTTGGGAATCTCAACCAGTGGCAGAATTAATATCTTTTTAGGGGTAGAGTTAACACCTTTATGGAGCAGAGTGTGATTTGCAAGTCTAGGTCCCCAATGAAACCTGCATCCCTGGGGAGCAGAGGAAGCATGGATTTCCTTCCAGCAGTTCCTGGATGAGAAAGAAGAGCAGAGTTGAAGCTGCTGAATCTCTGTCTCTCTTCCTCTCCTCTCTCTTTCTCTCTCTCTACAGATACATACACACACACACACACACACACACAATCTCACTGTATAAAACATTCTCTTGAGAATTCCCTGGTGACCCAGTGGTTAGTGTGTGTTAATTGCTGAGTGGTCTCTGACTGTTTGCGACCCCATGGACTGTAGCCTGCCAGGTGCCTCTGTCTGTGGGATTTTCCATGGTTAGCACACCATGCTTTCACTGCCAAGGATCTGGGTTCAATCCCTGCTCTGGGAACTAAGATCTGCAAGCTGCATACACTACTTAGTCACTCAGTCATGTCCGACTCTTTGTGACTCCGTGGACTGTAGCCTGCCAGGCTCCTCTGTCCATAGGGATTCTCCAGGCAAGAATACTAGAGTGGGTTGCCATGCCCTCCTCCAGGGGATCTTCCCAACCCAGGGATTGAACCCAGGTCTCCTGCACTGCAAGCAGATTCTTGACTGTCTGAGCCACGAGGGAAGCACAGCATGGCCACAAAAACACTCTTCTTCTCTGGGAAGGGATAGGAGAGAGGCCAGGAGTTTGTCTCCACACAGAAGGAGATATCTGGTACAGTAAAGCAGCACCCGGACCCCACCTCCACCCTCACTCTACAGCTGTATGTATTCTTTCTAAAACCTGCAACATCTTTGAAAGTCAGATGAAATCCTGAGAGGTGATATGTTTGATCTGAGGCTCTTTAGACAGCAGAGGATAGTAACCAGGGATATCCGTCCCAAAGCCTGTGTTCTTTCCTCCTCCAAACCGTCTCTCAGATGGCCCGTTTGATGCCAGGACTGGGTTAAGAGGGACGTCGTTCGTCTTAGGTATCAGCCAAGACTGGCCACATCTCAGCCTTTTTGGGTCTCTATAGAAACTGCCTTGATGGATGTTAGCGGGCATGGCTAGTAAAGCTGCAGAAGGGTTGGTACTTGCAAATTTATCCCCAGCATCTGGAGCCGAATCTGGGCACTGTACTCTAATATCAAATTAATTCTCAGAGACAGAGTTTTCGGTGAAGCAGAAAAGAATAGCTTTATCCTCGCTCAGCACTACCCTCATCAAAAGAGGCAAATACCCTCCTTCCAGCTAGGACCCTGCCCGGGCCAGCTGCAAGGCTTGAGAAGGACCACCCAGACTTGACTTCACATGGAAACTGGTCTCTTCCAGTGGGCTGATTTTCTCCAGGAGGGGTCATCATGTGAGCAGTTTGGATATTTCCCCGACAAGCAAAAAGACATTCGCTTCTGCAGTTCCATTTCTCCAGGCATTACCTGGACCCAGTGCCTCTGCCCTAACGAAGCTGTTTAATCTGAGATCAGCCTCTGTCACCACCAGAACGGGCTGACAGCATTAAGGTTCATTCAGCACCAGGGCATGTTATTTTTTCCAGAGCCCTAATATGAATTACTTCTTGGGAAAAAAAAAAAAGAAACCATTTGCAGACCTGGTCTTTCAAATGCCAATGTGTTTGCTTATCAGATTGTCTGACTAGAAGGAGGCATGCTAGCTTTTTGGCATAAGCTTTCCTAGGAAAAAATGAACTGCATGGGACTACTAGAAAATTTAAAAATTTAAGTACATAGGCAAAGTGCCATACACTAATTAGCAAATCTGGAAACTTCCACAGAGTTTCTGTGGACTCTTCTCCTTAACCAATGAAATACACTTGCTGATAATTGCGAAGGACCGCTCTAAGTTTTGCCTGCCTGATGAACAGTATCTCTTCTGGTTCCACGCCCAGATTTTACTGTGGGAAATGTTCTCTTGTCTATTGAACGTAGTCTTGGCAGGGCTGTCAATCAGCATGCCCCACCCGCAGCCAAAGAAGTTGAATCTTAACAGAAAAAGCACACGGTGGCCTCCGTTCATTCCAACAATCGCCCAAAGGGAGCATTCATTCCTTCTTGACTCTCAGATCCCCAGAGTTGTCCTAGTTTCGATTCTTTCTAAGACTCCTCTCTCCAGCTTGCTCTCTGACTCTGGGAGTTATCCATACTCTGCCAGTAGTTCATTTTTGCTAAAGTCAGAGTTGCTGTTTGTGGCCTGATGGCCCTGTGATCCTCACCATGGAAATGTTGCCGGTGGCGCCCTCTATAGGAAAAGCCTTTGTGTTGTGCAGTGGGGTCAGAGTTACTGGATGTGCCCTTCTCTGTTTTTAACTGAAACTGTTGCCTCATGCCTCGGTCTGAAGGCAGCTGGCCTAGGAAAGAGATGACCACGTAGGACAGGATGGACCAAGTGTTGCTCATCCTCCAGCCCCTCAAGCAATGGCCCTGCTGGGCTCAGCCAAACAGGTACCATTGTAATCAGTTAAGTCAGTCTGACCAGCGACTTCTTCTGAATTTGCAAGAGAGAATATGAAAAAGAGTGACACTTTGGTAACCAGAAGACATGGCAGTGGGCACACGGGGAGAAGCAGAGCTCTGACACTGGCATTCTTGTCCTTTTGATCTTCCCGGACAAGGCCCAAAGCGAGGATATGGCCTCTGCTTAATTCCTCCTTCTCACGTAGATCTCATCTTAAATGTCTCCTCTTCAGAGAAATCTCTCTGACTGCCTCCTCAAAAGATGTCTAACCATCTTATATAACGCTTGCCTTCACTATCCATACTTTCTTGTTTATGTATTTGCTGGTTAACTATCTGTCTTGGCCACTCCCCCAGTACCACCTCTAGAATGTAAGCTCCCTGAGGGCAGGTTCCCTGTCTGTTTTGTCTCTCTGGCCCTTAGATCTAGAACAGGGCTTGTTTTGTAACAGGCACTACTTCTTAAAACTCTAGTATTTCCTTTGGGTTGAACAGTGTCCCCCTGCCCCTGGCCCCCAGAAAGCTTGTTCAAGTTCTAATCCCTGGTACTTGTGTATGTGGCCTTATTTAGAAATAGGATCTTTGCAGATGTAATTAAGTTAAGATGAGCAAATACTGGAGTGGGGTGAGCCTTAATCCAATAACTGGTGTCCTATTAGAAGAGGGAAGTTTGGACACCCACACAGGGAGAATATGATGGACAGAAAGGGCAGAGTCTTGAGTGATGTGCTTACAAGCTAAGGACCACCAAAGATCACCAGTCATCACCAGAAGCTCAGTGAAAAACGTGGACCAGACCACTCACAGAGCCTCTAGGAGAAATCAACCTTACTGAAACCTTGATTTCAAACTTCTAGCCTCCAGAACTGTAAGAGAATACATTTCTATTTTCTTGATCTATTCAGTTGTAATACTTTGTTAGGGTGGCTCTGGAAAATTAATATGGTATCCTCAACAAATTATTTTATTAGCATCCTAAAGAAATTGCAAGCCATTTCTTTTTCTAAGTTGGAAACATTTCCTTATCAGTCAAAGCTTGAGGAAACGTCACTCCACTCATTCATTCAAACATTAGTTAATTGTCTACTACAAGTCAAGCAATGAGCTATAAATAGGGCTTTTTTGTTTTTGGATAAAATGACTCCCAGCCAATTAGCCATATTCTCCGTGGTGCTCACATAGCACTTTGCAAAGCCCATTAGTGTAGCCCTTATCACATCATATTTTTGGTAGTTTTTTTAACTTTTTTTTTGGTGGGACATTCTTTTAAAAAATTAATTATTAACGAATTGTTGGCTGTGGTGAGTCTTTGTTGCTTTGCACGGACTTTCTCTCATTGTGGCAAGCTGGGGCCGCTCTTCACTGGGATGCTTGGGCTTCTCACGCAGTGGTTTCTCTTGCTGTGCAGCGTGTGCTCTCCAGCACGGGCTTAGTAGTTGTGGTGTGTGGGCTTAGCTGCCTCACAGCACGTGAGATCTTCCCGGACCAGGGATCACACCCCATGTCCCCTGCACTGGCAAGCAGGTTCTTAATCACTGGACCACCAGGGAAGCCCCCTTTTTTAACTTCTTGATGACATAGACCCTATGCTCTTTAATGCTTAGTGCACTGTGCCTAGTACAAAGAAAATATTCAATAAACCCACCGAGTGAATGAGAAAACGATGGATTAAAGATTATACTCATAAGATAAAGAGGGAAATACTACTGCACTGCCAAAAGTATTGTTGGAAACACTCTAATTCTTGTTCTCTGTTTCTGTCCTAGGGTGAGGGAGCTAGCATAGTGTGAGGGATGAGCAAGGAAGGGAAATTAGGCAGTTCTAGGACTGGTTTTGCCCCTGGAGGGGAATCTTCTCAGTGTGGCCAGAACGTGGGCAAAACTGAGGGATGAGGAGGGAGGGAAGGAGAAAGAAAGATTGATTCCAGCTTCCTAGAGGTCAGACGTAAACAAACATAAATTGACTGGCCTGGGAAGTGAGGAGTTCTCTACTGCTAGAGGTGTTCAAGCAGAGGCCAGATGAATAGACAGAGGACACTCATGGAGGGGATTGTGATTAGGTTAGATGGTCTTTAAATCTCCATTCCAGTTCAGGAAAGTTATAGGCTTCTACTTGGGTGACTTGGGCCAAGCCACCATCTCTCTGGGCCCCAGCATCTCATCATCTGAGAGAATTGCCTTTAACAGTTCCTTGGAGTGGGAGTTTTGCAACTCTAACAGAAATAAACATGTCAGCAGTCTAGAGAGCTGGACAGTTATGCAAAATACTGGTCTTCATGAAAAGGAAGACCGCTGGACATTCCTACATAGCAGTGTGATGCATCAGAAGCAAATCTTGGTGTTTCAGAATTTCAGAATGAAATTTCTCTGCTAGCTCTAAACAGATGGTTATACAGGGTGTTTTGACCTTGAAGGAAGGACTTCTAAGAGACAGGGAGGTTCAGTGGCATAGGCAGGACTTGGATGTCTGGCTCTCTGAATGTCTGGTAGCCAACACCTGGGCTATCCTTGCGCTGGAGTTCAGGGACCAGGCCATGGTGTAGTCTAATGGGATTCCATCCTAGCTCTTTCATCGTGATCTGTTGGCAGTAAACATGATTGCCTCATGTTGCTTTCTCACTCACGTAGCTCCTTTTGTAAAATCTTCTTCTCCTAACAATTGATTTTCAAAGGAAATTAAGTTTGCAATAGAAAACTTACAAGATTGCAAGGAAACCACTGGGTAGAAAATAATGAACAAGGCAATGCCAAAGAGAATCACCCCAAAGCAGATATGCAATGATATACCCACGGGGGCCCAGTCATGGAGGAGGGTGGTGGGGTGGGAGAGTGGGGATGTAAAAAAATGGAGTAGAGGTGTTCTTTAATTTCTCTAGAGATTTATTAAAGTTGATTTTTAATGAGAGTAAAGACAAGCAACTAAACAATGGGCTGCCCAGGTGCTGCTCACTTGTTCACTCTTATTATTACCAGCATAACTCTTTACTGTTTTGCAAAGTGCTATTATAACTGTTATTTATTTAGATCTTCATAAGAGCATTGCACATTAAGATGCTGTTATCTCTATCTTGCCAGTTAGGAAAATGAGGCTAAGTGACGAGTTAAGCTCAAGTTTGCATAATCATCCTGAATCTTTCAGCTCCAAGCTCAATATCTCCCTACACCCAGCATCCAATATTTCTCTTCATGCCAACCCTGTGGTACTCTCCAAACTCTCATTTGGCAAAAGATGTTATGTTCCAAAGGAAAGACGATGGCTCATTAAACTTGATTACCTCTTCTGGTTTTGTGACTAAGTGTTCAAGTCCTAGGCTTTATCACTCGTTTTCAACTAGAGGAAATTTATTTACTTTTTTAACTCTTGATTTCAGTAGAGAGGGGTTCCCAGTTGGTGATGGTGGTAAAGAACCTGCCTGCCAGTGTAGGAGACAGGAGACATGGGTTCGATACCTGGGTCAGGAAGATCCTCTGGAAGAGGAAATGGCAACCCACTACAGTATCACCCAGTCCAATAATTCTTGTCTGGAGAATCCCATGGGCGGAGAAGCCTGGAGAGCTATAGTCTATAGGGTCTCGGACATGACTCTTTGCGACAGTAGAGACAATTTGTAAAACATAAATTATTGTCAGTAGAAGTAATAATTTATGTTTTAAAAATTCCACAGTATCAGTTTATTTATTCATTTCATTCATTTATTCATTCAAGAAATGTTTCCTTAGCGCCTGGCCTTTGTCACGTACCAGTGTTTGGTATTCAGAGCTTAAGGCTATGTTCAAGATTAAAGACATATATCCATTCTCATAACTGAATAATTTAACTGCAAACCTGAAACTAACCCAACATTGTACATCAACTATACTCTAATATAAAATTAAATTAAATAAAAGGAAAATAACTCAAAGGAAGAAAAATAAAGTTGGGGTAATGATGTGTCAAATCTCAATGAGTTCATAAATACAAAATGTTTAATTATTTCTGGCCTATAGTGAGAACTACATAATCATTAGCTATTACCATTATTAATAAACTGATGGCAAAACAATATGATTATATAAAACTATCCTGAAAAGTACTTGATGAAATTCAGGTCATTTCAGATAAATTCCATATAGGCGAAACAGGAATAATACACCTTAAAATGTTATATAATGTTTATCAGAAACATTAAACACATGTGCCTAGTCATGTCCGACTATTTGCAACCCCATGGACTGCAGCACACCAGGCTTCCCTGTCCTTCACTATCTCCTGGAGTTTGCTCAAACTTATGTCCATTGAGTTGATGATGCTATCCCACCATCTCATCCTCTGTCACCCCCTTCTCCTCCTGCCTTCAATCTTTCCAGCATCAAGGACTTTCCATATGAGCTGGCCTTTTGCATCAGGTGGCCAAAATATTGGAGTTTGAGCTTCAGCTTCAGCATCAGTCCTTCCAATGAATGTTCAGGGTTGATTTCATTTAAGATTGACTGGTTTGATCTCCTTGCACTCCAAGGGACTTTCAAGAGTCTTCTCCAGCACTGCAATTTGAAGGCCTCAATTCTTCAGTGCTCAGCCTTCTTTATGGTCCAACTCTCACATCTGTACATGATCAGTGGAAAAACCATGCTTTGACTATATGGACCTTTGTCAGCAAAGTGATGTCTCTGCTTTTTAATATGCTGTCTAGGTTTGTCATAGCTTTTCTTCCAAGGAGCAAGCGTCTTTTAATTTCATGGGTGCAGTCACCATCTGCAGTGATTTTGGAGCCCAAGAAAATAAAATCTGCCACTGTTTCCATTTTTTTCCCATCTATTTGCCATGAAATGATGGAATTGGATGCCATGATCTTTGTTTTTTGAATGCTGAGTTTTTAACTCAGCTTTTAAACTCTCTTCTTTCACCCTTATCAAGAAGTTCTTTAGTTCCTCCTTGATTTCTGCTATTAGAGTGGCATCATCTGCATGTGTGTGTGTGTTAATCACTCAGTCATGTTGGACTCCTTGCCACCTCATGGTCTGTAGCTCGTCAGGCTCCTCTGTCCGTGGATTTCTCCAGGCAAGAATATTGGAGTGGGTTGCCATTTCCTTCTCCAGGAGATCTTCCCAACCCAGGGATCAAACTCTGGTCTCCTGCATTTCAGGCAGATTCCTTACCATCTGAGCTACTAAGGAAGCCCATCATCTGCCTAAAAGGTTGTTGGTATTTCTCCTGGCAATCTTGATTCCAGCTTGTGATTCATCCAGCCCAGCATTTCATATGATGTACTCTGCAGTACATGCAGTACTCTGCATATAAGTTAAATCAGCAAGGTGACAATATAGAGAGCCTTGACATACTCTTTTCCCAATTGTGAACCGGTCTGTTGTTCCATGTCCATTTCTAACTGTTGCTTCTTGACCTGCGTACAGTTTTCTCAGGAGACAGGTAAAGTGGTCTGATATTCCCATCTCTTGAAGAATTTTCCATTTTGTCATGATTCACAAAGTCAAAGGTTTTTGCATAGTTAATGAAGCAGAAGTAGATGTTTTTTGGAATCTTCTTGCTTTTTCTATAACCCAATGGATGTTGACAATTTGATCTCTGGTTCCTCTGTCTTTTCTAAACACAGCTTGAACATCTGGAAATTCTTGGTTCACATACTGCTGAAGCCTACCTGGAAGGATTTTGAGCATTACCTTACTAGCATGTGAAATGAGTGCATTTCAGTTGATAGAAAGTTACAAAATTTGCTTAGAATATGTGACAGACTCTACAAAAGCAAGTTGAATGATGCAAAATAAATATAAAAAATTCAAGAGCTTTTTTATTTATATCTGTGAAAACTAGCTAGAAAATAAAATGTAAGTAAAGATTCCAATCACACTTGCATTAAAAACTATAAAATACATAGGACTAAGTTTTGTAAAAATGATATAATGAAAAAAGAGCAAAGACATAATGGGAGTGAAAGTGCTTCTCAAACTCTAAGTTGCTAACTAAATGCAAACTATATTGTTATTACCCCTTCTGGAATATTTGCATCTTAAATGACAATGGCTGGAAGACAGCCAAGCATAACTTGAAAGATGAATTCATAATGGTGGAATTTTAGGCATTCTGGTGTGTGTGTGTGTATGTGTGTGTGTGTGTGTGTGTGTGTGTGTGTATGTGTGTGTGTACTTACTTAAGATAGAGAGTGGTTGATAGTAAGGGAATAAGTTGGAAGCAGGGAGCATCTTTTACTTAGGGGAAATTCCCATTAATTCTCCCCACCCCCCACCAAAGAGGATATGCCAGACTTGCTCTAGAGGTGGGGGCAGAGAAGAGCCCCACTCCTCTGTGGAGCCCCAAGGACAAGCTTATACCATTGTTTGCTACTCAGTCATTAGGAGAATCAGAATTTCCAGTCTCTGTGAACTTTCCTTGCTTATAAGTACTGTCTTTGCTGACTCTGTCTGAACTTCAAAGCTGATAATGAACATATTTTAACTTCCTGCAAAAGGAAAGAGGTTGCCCCTTTATTGAAAACATCCATTCTCCCTAGAAGCCACACCATCACTGATTATACTTCTTTAGACTGGAGAACTGGAGGGCTTGGTGAAAACCTGGGCTGGATTTTAGTCCCTTCTAGGACTGCAAGGAGATCCAACCAGTCCATTCTAAAGGAGATCAGCCCTGGGATTTCTTTGGAAGGAATGATGCTAAAGCTGAAACTCCAGTACTTTGGCCACCTCATGCGAAGAGTTGACTCATTGGAAAAGACCCTGATGCTGGGAGGGAGTGGGGGCAGGAGGAGAAGGGGACGACAGAGGATGAGATGGTTGGATGGCATCACCAACTCGATGGACGTGCGTTTGAGTGAACTCTGGGAATTGGTGATGGACAGGGAGGCCTGGCGTGCTGCAGTTCATGGAGTCGCATAGAGTTGGACACGACTGAGCGACTGAACTGAACTGAACTGAACTGAGGAAAGCCCTTTTTCCTTTCTGGAAGTCCAGGATGAAAGGTTCTATCTCAGGTATCCTATCTTCCATAAGAACCTGGTGTTTGAGTCTTATAAATGTCAGTGTATTACCATGTGCTAAATATCGTCTGTTTCTGGCTGTATATTAGGTTCTGGGGTTTCATACTCATTTTGCAAAGGCCCATTCTGAGCCCTGCACGCAGCAGCAATAGTGGTTTTGAAGACTTTAGGGGGACAGAGGAGAGAAAGATCCGGGTGTCCTGATCAGGTATTATAATAAGGTTCCTCTACTTTGTGTGAGGGCAGGAGCCACTGGAAGGTTTTGAGAAGATATGTGACATGATCCAGCTTATGTTTTGAAAGATCATTCTGGGTGCTATTTCTAGAAGACTGAAAAAAGGGAAGACAGATGCAGAGGGAGCAATTAGGAGGCTGTGGTAATCATCCAGGAGAGGAAGATGGTGGCTGAACCAGGGTTGTTGCAGTGGAAGTGGAGAGCCATGCTCAGACTCTGGAGAGATTTTGAAGATTGAATTGACAGGACATACTGATGGGATCTGAAGGAAAGCGATGAGTCAAGGATGACTCATGTTTGCTATTTCCTGGGAATATAAGTTTCCTCTATTAGAATGTAGGTTCCACGTGGGCAGAGATCTTCATCTGTTTCATTCAATTGCAAGTGCCTAGAATAGTACCTGACACATAGAAGATGCTCGATAATCTTTTTCTTTTATTTTTTCAGAATTAAAAAAAATTGTAATTGCTTCATTTATTTTTGGCTGTGCTGGGTCTTCACTGCTGCACGGGGTTTTCTCCAGCTGTGGAGGGCAGGGGTGCTCTCTAGGTGTGGGGCACAGGCTTCTCGTTGCGGTGGCCTCTCTTGTTATGGAACATGGGCTCTAGGGTGTGTGGGTTTCAGCAGCAATGAAGCAATGAGGCTTGTGGGATCAGTAGTTGTGGCTTCCTGGTTCTAGAGTGCAGGCTCAATAGTTGTGGCACATAGGCTTAGCTGTTCCTGCAGCATGTGGGATCTTCCCAGATCAGGGATCAAATCCATGTCTCCTGTATTGGCAGGGGATTCTTTACCACTAAGCCACCAGGGAAGTCCTTATTTTCTTTTTTTTTTTAAAGTATAGCTGATTTACAATATTGTATTAGTTTCAGGTATGCAGCAAAGTGATTCGGATATATATATATAATATATATACATACATATTCTTTTTTTTTTAATCAATATTTTTTTTCCTTAAATGAATATGAGAGAAATTGGTTTAGGAGTGGACTCCAGATTATCTGATATGTCATTTGTAAGCACATTCTCCCAGTCCACAGTCTATCTTTTCATTCTCTCTCTTAAGAGTGACTTTTGGAGAGAAAAATGCTTCAGGGAACTCTAGTCAATATTCTGTAGAAACTTATATGGGAAAATAACCTGAAAAATAATGAATATATATATATAACTGAATCACTTTGCTATATACTTGAAACTAACACAATATTGTAAATCAATGATACTCCAATATAAAATAAACATCAAATTGGAAAAGCAATGTGCTTAATTTTGATAAAGGCTAGTTCATCATTTAAAAAGTTTATCATGCTTTTGGCACTATAGCTAGGAAATCTTTGCTTATTCAAGGTTGCAAAGATCTTTTTTCCGTATTTTTCTTCTAGAGTTTTATATTTTGTGTTTCCCAATTAGGCCTGTGATTATAATTTTTTAATATGGTGTGAGGTATGGATTAAAATTCTTTTTTTGCATATGGATATCCAGTTGTTCCAAAGCCATTTGCTGGCCTGAGTTGGTTTGGGGTAATAACTAGAATGTCAGCAGCTGGATAAGTAAGAGAGGACAAGCAGAGGAAGCAGCAGGATCAAAATCACAGTCCTGAGAAGGAGAGGATGGGTTTATGAAACTGTCCAGGTTTGTGTTTGGCTGGGACACAACATGTGAAAGGAGAGTAGTGGGATTTAAGGAGGCAAAGTCCAGGCTGTGGAGAGTCTAGCGCATCCTAGTATTTTCCTGAACTGTTAGAACTGGAAGTGTTCTTGGAGATTATAAATTTCCTCCCCATTGTACACATCAACAGATGAAAGTCCAAAAAAGGGACTTGACTTAATTTTAGAGTTTGATTACTACTCTGACTTTATGTGTTTTTATAGCCAGAATTACCTTATATAAAAAAGGAAAAGTTTAAACAACACAGCAGCAGAAGTGAAGCCAGGGTCTTAAAGAGAACGTGAATCATATGCTATTTTTGTCCAAGACTGATTCCTATTGAGAGGGTACTGATTAGTAGATCAGTGACTGATTCCTGCTGAGAGGGTACTGATTAGTAGATCAGTGACTGATTCCTGCTGAGAGGGTACTGATTAGTAGATCAGTGACTGATTCCTGCTGAGAGGGTACTGATTAGTAGATCAGTGACTGATTCCTGCTGAGAGGGTACTGATTAGTAGATCAGTGACTGATTCCTGCTGAGAGGGTACTGATTAGTAGATCAGGACTGATTCCTGCTGAGAGGGTACTGATTAGTAGATCAGTGACTTCTTAGAGAGAGGACGCTAATGCCGTCATGCCCTGTCCAACCTGATAATTTTATCAGCGTCTGGGATGAAGTTAGGGATGACATTTCCATCAAACCTGTGAAAGATTGGAAGTTGGGAGTGGAGAAAATGTGTTGAATGAGAAAATCAGGACCCCAGAAGCAACAGCTTCCAATTCTAGACCAAATTTAAGGGGAAGACTTTAAAAAAAGAAAAAGAAGTTTTACACTTGGATTTACAAAGCAGCTGAACAAACAAAGGGCTGGGGATTCAAGGCTGCACACAAGTCGTAGTAAGAACATTATAGAGGGAGGGGCATTCAAGTGGATAAAAGCCCATTTGAAGAAAAGGAATATAATCCTCAGCTTCATGGGGAGAAGTTGAGGATCCTGGTCAGCTATTCTGCTAGGATCAGACAACACCTGCAAAGCATTGTTTGGGGCACCACAATTTAAAACAGACATGGCTACCAAATATTGACTCTGAAACTAGAATATTGAGTCTCAGTTTCTGTCTCTGTCTCCTGTTGACTGTGACTTTGGGCAAGTTACTTAACCTCTCTCTACATGAGTGGTATGTGTACAGATGTACATGTCATATATAATAACACCATCATGACTAGTGAAGTGCAAATGAGTTCATGTATAAAGTGCTTAGTAGGTGCTATGTGGGAATTAGCTATAATTGTTATTTGCTTACTGAACACTTAATCATGGTGGATTCCATAACTGTTCTTTATACATCATCTAATGAAATCTTTATAAAAATCTTACAAGGTAGATAGTTTAAACAGTATAGATGAGGACCTTGAAGTTCAAAAGGTTAAGCATGAAGCCAACTCACAGATACCCTTGACCTGACACCCCCAGAACTGAACTCCAGGTGCCTGGTTCACGAACTTTCTAATATTACATGGTGCTGTCCAGTGAAACTGATTCCAAAAAGAATGACTAAGATGGGGAAGGGCTCAGAGCCATGTCGTGAGGTTTGACGGGAAGAGTGGGGGTGGGGGACTGATGACTAATCCTGGAAAACAGATGCCATATGTAGGAGGAAAGAAACTTGTTTGGGGTAGAAATAGTCTTTATCTACTGAAAACAGAATTTCAGATCAATCACTAGAGATGGAATTGGTGGCTTTGTGAAGTAATGAGTTCTTTGTTGCTGGAGGTATTACAAAAATCCAGGTAGAATTCAAGCAACCATAAAGGTGCATGGAGTAGTTGTCTTTTAAAACTGTTATGATCGGGACTTCCCTGGTCATGCAGGGATGGGTTCCATCCCTGGTTGGGGATCTGATCCCATATGCCACATGGCCGAAAACCTCCCCAATAAACCCAGCCCCCCCAAAGCCCCTCTTTGATTGTCTACATCTCTGAACCCTAGTATCTTTGTTCCCAAAGTAACTGTAATGATATTTTCTATCTTCTCCATTCTAAAGGGCATTCTGAGGGTTAAGAAAATAGTGCTTATTAAGCATGCCAAGATCCAGAGAGGAAATGTACTATTTTAAGATAAACTATTATTATAACACTATATGTAATTGCCAAGTGGATAATGGAACCAAGAATTTGCTAAACTCATGTACATAACAAACTGTGATAATTTCTTAGGACCAAATGTGTTTATTGCATGTGCCTAAGTATTGCAGCGGATAATTGTTATTATGTTCTGTTCCTTAGACCTAGTAAATTCTCATCAATTATTTGAAGGTTTCAAAAGGGAAATGCAACCGAAACAAAAGCAATCTTGCTATGCATTTGGAATCTCCCTACAGGATTTCCTAAAATATAAATGCTAAAAGTCCAGTGATGAGGTTTTTTGTTTGATTACGAGGTCCAGAAAGGAGAACAAGCCGTGGTCTCATGGGGATTGGTGATGCTCTGTTTGGTGTTCAGGTTTGGGAGAGTGGACCACAGCCCTTGTCCATTTCCAGTTTGTTTCTCTAGGCAATGATATGGGCATATTTTTGTCCAGTTGGGCCAATGAGGCTTAATTGCCTGCTACTTTTGTACTGGACTGAATTAATTTCAAGACCAAATTAATTAAAACAGATGAAGCTTCTTTTATCAATTATTCATGAACTTGTTAGAACAGGAGGGAGCATATCAACTGAATTAAGAATGTTACATTGTTTCAATGAACTTCTTTTTGGTGCCCATCAAAGTGGCAGACACAACTTATAGACTGAACATGCAGGCAATGGGACTTCTAAAAAATTTTATTTATTATCTATTTTTTGACTGCTCTGGATCTTCATTGCTATGGGCTTTCTCTAATTGTGGCAAGAGGGGTGTACTCTTCATTGCAGTGCTTGGGCCTTTCACTGCAGTGGCTTCTCTTGTTGTGGAGCATGGGCTCTAGGCACGTGGGCTCAGTGGTTGCAGCTCTTGGGCTCTGGAGTGAGGGCTCAGTAGCTGTGGTGCATGGGCTTAGTTGCCCCAGGGCATGTGGATCTTCCTGGACGAGGGATTGAACTCACATCCCCTGCATTGGCAGGAGGATTCTTATACCACTGGACTACCAGGGAAGCCTTAATGACATTTTTGAGGAACCTAACATGATTTTTTTATTCTGTGACTTTGTTCTGGTTTGCTCTGATAAATAGCGCATATACATAGAAATAGCTGCTTTGAAGGGCTTTCCTGATAGCTCAGCTGGTAAAGAATCCACCTGCAATGCAGGAGACCCTGGGTTGATTCCTGGGTTAAGATGATCCCCTGGAGAAGGGATAGGCTGCCCACTCCAGTATTCATGGGCTTCCCTGGTGGCTAAGATGGTAAAGAATTCGCCTGCAATGTGGGAGACCTGGGTTGGATTCCAGGAGAAGGGCATGGCAACCCACTCCAGTATTCTGGCCTGGAAAATCCCCATGGACAGAAGAGCCTGGTGGGCTACAGTCCTTGGGGTCACAAAGAGTCCGACACGACTCAGCAGCTAAGCACCGCTGCTTTGAAAGTTGATGGACTTTAAAAGGTGAGTGGTAGGTGTGTGTGTGGGCAGGTGGAGGGCAGGTGACAGAATTACACACCAAATGAACTGCAAATCAACTCTGGCTGTCCAGTTTCTGTGTGTAGAGATAGTGGCAGAGGAGGAGTGCAAGAAATGGATAATGTTAGTAAGACGGAGAATGTTTGGTTTATTGCATTCACCAGTTAAATGTTTCTTGCAAGCATACTTCTTGAGTGGCAGTCGGTAAATGCTGACAGGTAAGAACTTGATTCCCTGGGGAAGGGAACGTCAACCCACTCCAGTATTCTTGCCTGTTGAATCCCATGGACAGAGGAGCCTGGCAGGCTACAGTCCATGGAGTCGCAGAGTTGGACATGACTCGGCGACTAAGCATGCATGCACAAGAACTTTATTCAGGCAGTATCCTAATTCCTGTGGCCCACTGTGGCTACCAAAATCTTGCCTCTAGGCGGTTTCACCTTGCTGAGGTACTTATTTACTAATTCATCCAGAGCTAGTCTGTTTAAAGCCAGGTTTTAATGAAAACAAAATAAAAGGATGTATTCAGTTCAGTTCAGTCACTCAGTTGTGTCTGACTCTTTGCTACCCCATGGACTGCAGCACGCCAGGCTTCCCTGTCCATCACCAACTCCCAAAGCTTGCTCAAACTCATGTCCATCAAGTCGAACCATCTCATCCAACCATCTCATCCTCTGTTGTCTCCTTCTCCTCCTGCCTTCAATCTTTCCCAGCATCAGGGTCTTTTCAAATGAGTCAATTCTTTGCATCATTTGGTTTGGCCAAAGTGTTGGAGTTTCAGCTTCAGCATCAGTCCTTCCAATGAATATTCAGAACTGATCTCCTTTAGGATGAACTAGTTGGATCTCTTTGCAGTCTAAGGGACTCTCAAGGGTCTTCTCCAATACCACAGTTCAAAAGTATCAATTTTTTGGTGCTCAGCTTTCTTTGTAGTCCAACTCTCACATCCATACATGACCACTGGAAAAACCATAGCTTTGACTAGATGGACCTTTGTTGGCAGAGTAATGTCTCTGCTTTTTAATATGCTGTCTAGGTTGGTCATAGCTTTTCTTCCAAGGAGCAAGCATCTTTTAATTTCATGGCTGCAGTCACCGTCTGCAGTGATTTGGGAGCCCAAGGAAATAAAGTCTCTCACTGCTTCTATTGTCTCATTGTTTCCCCATCTATTTCCCATGAAGTGCTGGGACCAAATACCATAATCTTAGTTTTCTGAATGTTGAATTTTAGGCCAACTTTTTCACTCTCCTCTTTCACTTTCATCAAAAGGCTCTTTAGTTCTTCTTTACTTTCTGCCATATAGATGGTGTCATCCACGTATCTGAGGTTATTGATATTTCTCCCAGAAATCTTGATTCCAGCTTGTGCTTCATCCAGCCTGGGATTTAATATGATGTACTCTGCACATCAGTTAAATAAGCAGGATGTATTAGGTAAAAAGGATGTATTAAGAATGACTAATATACACTCTGTAGCTAGGGCACTGTGGAGTGGGTTGTGTTTAATATTGTACCCTTCATAGACTCTAAATGAAGTGTTGTTGGACTCTGTTATTCTTCACCAAGGATGTAGCAAAGATGCTTTCCAGGGTACCTGTGAGAGAGATGGATTAGGAGTTTTGGATTAGCACATGCAAACTATTATACCTAGGGTAGATAAACAGCAATTTCCTACTGTGTAGTACAGGGAAGTATATTCAGTATCCTGTACAACTGATAATTGAAAAGGATATGAGAAATAAGGTATCTATATATATTATAGATATTTCATATATATATATACATATATATCTGAATCACTTTGCTGTATAGCAGAAATTAACACAATGTGGTAAATTAACTATACTTTAATTGAAAAAAAAATGTTCCAGGGAATGAGTCTGTCCTAGAAGACACTCAGCCCAATTGCAAAGTCTGGGATGAGAGTGAAGATCTCTTTTCGCTAACTGTGGAGGAACCCGTCAACCTTAGGCTGGTTCCAAGAAGACCTTGTTTGAGCACATGATATCTGTCAGGCACTGGACCAGGTACAAAGTTGAGCATGACGAGGTTCCTTTCCTTAGAAAGATTGTAATCTCACCGAAGGACTTTTCTGAGAGTGGGTAGGAGGAGAGGAGGCAGGGAGAGTGGCTGAGCACTGACCCTGGAAGGATGCTATATCCTGAAGCCATAGATGGGCAACTGTACAGGTTCTGCTGAAGAGCCCAATTTTAGAATTCTATTCCTTTGTCAGCCATAACCACTGACTTGTGTTTTAGAAAAGACCCCAAACAGTAAGAGGGATGGGAAACTAACATTTGTTGAGCATCTATTATGTGCCAAACATCATACTTGACACTTGACACATCTAATCTCATTTCATCCTTGTGACTACCATGTGAGGAGCCAGGGCTATTTTTCTGGCATCCTGTGTTACAGATCAGCAGATGGGGTCCATTGAAGGGAAATAACATGGCTAGGACCATACCCTTTCATGTTGATCTTGTATTCTGAAGTTAAAAGCAGCAGAAAGGACGAGATGACTTGGACTTTAAAGTATTTTAGTCATACAGAAGTGCTCACTGTTTGGCACTGGAAGGAATTTCAGGAAAGGGATTATAACCAGCGAGGGATAAAGGAAAAACACTTCAAGTATTATACCTCAGTATTTTCCTTTGGTCCTCTGATTACTTCCATCTGCTTTGGAAAAAGAAGGGAACATCAGAGAATGGAAAGAGTCAAATGACACGAGAGACCTTGCTTCTGGTATAATCTGCCAGTAAGTGGCAGACGTGACAAAGTGGCCTTGGCATGTCACCACTCACCTCTTGCTCTCTGCTGGTCCTACTGTGGTGTAATGGAGGCTAATTAGGTGACCCTTAAGTGAAATCTACATCTTTAACAGTCAGAGGTGTCTTAACACACCCATCATCTTTACCAACATGTGTTATGTGCCCCTGTGTCACAGACAGCCTCACCCTTGAGTCTGGGGTTGGAGGAGACACTGAATCAACAGTGTATAGAAAACATCTCTATTTTAAGAGGCTAGCTTCCTAAAGTCAAGAGGAAAATATTCACCCCAAGAAAGAAGCATCATGTATCACATATCAGCTTTAATCCAATTCTGTGCACTATGGTGCAAAATGAAATAAAACAACAACAAAAAATGACACAGCACACAGAAAAATATATCCTGAGAAGTAAGTGTTAAGCAACAAAGACTGAATAGTCTCTGCTAAGAATGACTTAGAGTTTAAAAAGAACATCAGCCTCTCTGAGTTTCGATTTCTCCAACTATAAAATTGGGATGGGAATTTTTACCTCACAGGTAGATTCTTAGGTTACATGAGACATTGAGAATAAAGTGCTTAATTCAGAGTCTGGCCCGTGGTATGACTCAGGGAAGTCATCCTTTGCTGGATTCTTTTTTTTTTTTTTTTAAGATTTTTTTTTGATGTGGCCATTTTATTGAATTTGTTATAATATTGCTTCTGTTTTATGTTTCTAGTTTTTTGGCTGTGAGGCGTATGGGATCTTAGCTCCTCAACCAGGGGATCAAACCTATACTCCTTGCATTGAAAGATGAAGTCTTAACCACTGGACTGCCCAGGAAGTCTCTGCACAGTTCTGAGTCAAAACAGAATAGTTCGAGTTCAAACATTTGTTGTTGCTCAGTTGCTCAGTCGTGTCCGACTCTTTGTGACCCCATGGACTGCAGCATACTGGGCTTCCCTATCTCCCAGAGCTTGCTTAAACTCAGGTCCATTGAGTTGATGATGCCATCCAATCATCTCATCCTCTGTGGCCCCCTTCAAACACATCCACTACCATTTACTAGGGCCTGAGGATAATAATAGTAGTAGTAGTAATAATAATAATTATAATGGTCAATTGTTGTATAATATATTCCATGCTTAGATAGTGTAATAAGAAGTTTGCACTGAACTCATTTAATACTCTTAACAAGCTTGTGAGGTGGGCACTGTTATTGCTCCCATTTTATTGATGGGCAAACAGAGGACTAGAGGTTAAGTAACTTGCTCAGTATCATAGATCTAGTAAATAATGAAACCAGGATACCAACTCAACCTGTCTGATTACAGAGTCAGACCATTAACCACCTTGCTCTGGTGAAAAATGGATAAGCCAAGATCATCAACTCAAGAAACCTGCCATCTGTCCAGGAATGGGTGTGTAAAGGAAGTGATTGGATCCACAACTCTAGAACAGGGGTGGACAAAATTTTCCTGTAAAAGGCTAGATCTCAGGCTTTGCCAGACATATGGTCTCTGTGGCAACTACTCGACCGGCTTTTACAGCCTGAATGCAGCTAGACCATGTCAAAATCAGTGGGTGTGGCTGCGTTCCAGGAAAACTTTATATATGGGAAAAAATGGTGGGCTGGATTTGGTCGAAGATCACAGTTTAGTGTGGAGAAGGCAATGGCACCCCACTCCACTACTCTTGCCTGGAAAATCCCATGGACAGAGGGCCTGGTGGGCTGTAGTCCATGGGGTCGCTAAGAGTTGGACAGGACTGAGCGACTTCACTTTCACTTTTCACTTTCATGCACTGGAGAAGGAAATGGCAACCCACTCCAGTGTTCTTGCCTGGAGAATCCCAGGGACGGGGGAGCCTCGTGGGCTGTCGTCTATGGGGTCTCACAGTCAGACATGAGTAAAGCAACTTAGCAGCAGCACAGTTTAGTGCAAAGCAAAGCGTCCCAACCCGGACTAGCGGGGAGAGGCAGGGTCAGAGAAGGCCTCCCTGAATTTGGGCTTAAGAGGCAAGTGATGGATAAAAGAGAAATGGTAAGAGAGGCCACCAGGTGGAAGGCGGGCACACAGCAGAGCTGGACGGGCAATTGGACTGGAGGCTTGAGGGTCCAGTGGAGTGCCTGACCCGGGAACTAGAGTCTGCTCGAAGAAGGGGGGCCCAGATCTCAGACCACCCGGGGATCTTGGAGGAGAAGATGGAGGGCGCTTTCCCTACACCAGGACAATGCTGTACTCCGGTTTGCATTCCTGAGAAAGTCTTTCCATCAGTAACCTGGACTGTGGATGAGTGTGAGGCCAGAGGGGAAGCAGGAGGACCAGGAAACAGGCAGGGATGGAAGGAACCGGGTCTGGGTGAGTCTGAGTCGGGGAGGGAAACTGGGGAAGGGGTGTGATATCACGTAAGAGAAAGCGTTAAGGAACCAAACCCTTGGGTCTGCTTGCCCAGCAAGGGAGGAAAGTCGATCTACTGACACTGGGTTGTGGTGACAGAAAGTGCAATTTACTGTAAAAAGCCAGACAAGAGGCCAGGGGTAGCCAGTGCTCAGAAAGACTCTCCCTGATGGGTTTCAGCAAAGCACTTTTAAAGACCAGGTGAGGGAGGGGAGTTCCAGGGTGTATGATCAGCTCCGGTACAGTCCTCTGATTGGCTGATGGTGAGGTAACAGGGTGATGTCACAGGGGTTAACATGCTCAGTCCTTAGGTGCCAGTAAGTCTGGGGGCTCTATGCTCCTTGTCATCAAGTTCATTTCTTCCATCTGGTGGGGGTTTTAGCATCTGTAAAACAGCTCAGGAAGTGTGCCTCAAATCCTCTTACTTAGGTACTTCAGGAAGGAGCTACACCAGAGAATATGGGGGAGGGTGTCTGTCCTGGGAAGACACTTTAGGGTCCTGCATGGTTACAAAAGGAGGCGGCAGGGGAAACAGAGTAGAAAATAATTCAAGTCAGAACCAGCCCTCTCCTTCAGGGCTCTCTGCGTGAACAGTAGGTGCAGCTGGGCAAAAAGCATTTGCACGAAGAGAAAGGTCCGATTATGAAGGGGGCCAGATACACCTGTAAGAACGTCTGGTTTCAACTCTCCTTCTGTGGCTGGAAAAGCAAATACCCAGGCCCTTCTGGGGCCCCAGGAAGCAAGAGAGGGAAGCGCTGTCCGTGGGGGCTGAGAGCTGCAGGAACACGCAAGCGCCCCTGTGTAGGCCGGCATTCTTCTGAGTCTGGAAGCAAGCCGGAGGGGCCTCTCGCATCTGCTGTTCGAGTGTATCATTATTGCCAATATTTTAATTCGCCTGCGTGGGAAATAACATTGTCAGCAGCCGTGTCTCAGCTGTGAAGGACACCAGTGGCTATATATATCTACATATCTAAGGAAGGCCAACAGACTCATAAAAAGTAACCAGACATCCTGGTTTTAATAGCCCCTGCAGAGCTCTCTGTGGGGAAGGACTCCGCTGGCTGCTGGGCTGTGCCTGGCAGCAAAGCACGCACATACGCACGGACACCCACCATCATTTTTTAATCACTTGCATTACTTGATATCCTGCCGATCGCCTCCTATTTGCCAGAAATCCCAGACAAACCTGGGTCAGGAGTAGAAAATATTTTATTTATTTCTTTTTCTCTCAAAGGTCCTAGATTAGGTGGAAGGCTTATGGATGCGGAAGAAACATCAGCAACTTCTTTTCTCCTTGGTCTGGCATTTTTTTTTAGACCCTTGATTTCAGTCTGTGAGTTCTGGGATGGATGGCCCCCGTAACTGAAATGAAGGCTTCTGTCTCCTGGGCGTTGAAGGAGGAAAAGATGCCAGCTGCCTTCCAGTTTACAAATGAGCCTCCTCTGCGCTAAATACTGAGGCTGCCGAGGTTTGGGGTAGCAGGTCACTCGGCATTACTTTATTTTAGTTCAGCAGGAATCTGTTGGCTCTGGGTGGAAAAGAAAAGATTGAGTGGTGTAGCAGCGTTTAAATTACCTAAAGCACTAATGTTAAACACTTTAATCCTTCATTATGGCTAAAACAGAGCTGTGGATCATATAATGCAAAAGCCTTTATCACCAAGCCTTTATCTTTTAAAATTGAACAACACATACATTTGAAGGATGTGTTGTCTCCCTGTATCTGATCCTCCCTGACTTCTCGTTGGGTTCTTTCAAAATAATCACTGAAAGGCTGGCAGATCAATATTTAGTCGTATTTATGTGCATACACACAGTTAAGACTATGTAGATTTGTTTCTGTGTTTTTTGTTTGTTTTAAAGATAAGCTAATAACTGTTGTATTTACTAAGTTATTTCATATTTTATATTGTCTGCCTGAGAACTTACATTTCCAGCAGTTTAATAAATTAGAGTAATCTAACTAACTTTGAAATGCGAGTCAATTAGTGTATTGGATTAAATAGACCAGAAATAGTTTTAGGGACTTCCACTGGTTAAGACTCCAAGATTCCAAGGCAGGAAGTGTGGGTTCGATCCTTGCTGAGGAAACTAAGATCCCACATGCTGCACAGCATTGCCCACCCCCCTCCACCAAAGTTTTAAAGGCATTGCTGAGTTGAAAAGAATGTAAAGGACATTTCTGAGGTCAAAAAGAAGAAACTGAAAACTACAGTGGGAAGCAGTCTTCTTTATTTTAGTTTCCACTGCTAAGAGGATTGGGTTTAACAGCCATGTGGAGATAAGATAAATGCCTTTGGCTCCCTGAGAGGGTTAATTGGAAATGAGACAGTCATAAAGCCAGGACTCTCAAAGAGCTAGCTACATCCTCACTTAAAGTGTATATTAGAAAACTTTGCCCACCAGCCTGAGGAGATAAGAAGAAAAACTATATGGCTTCTGCTCTCAGTGTGGAAAATCTCCTTTAAGAAGCTGTAATCATAGAACTACTCTCATGTAGGGGTAGGATTAATATTTGTACTATCTTTATGCTCTAGAACTGCCAAACTAAGAAATTATATAAGTGAAAATTTGGATGTACACGAGCAAGTGTTTTGGCAAGAAATGCCAGATAGCATAGGATTACCGCAGCTGAAGTCCCAGTGAAGATGAGTTCACAATAAAAGTTATACAACGCAAAACAACAGTGCACCGTGGCAGAGCAAGTCAGCAGACACAACAAGCAATACAATTAGGACGTCTCACACTTTACGTAATTAATCTACTGGATGGCAATTATAAAAGAAATATTTTTAAAATGATCAAAGCTGTAAAAGAAAGTTAGAAAACAGTTCTTAGTAGATTTGAAAAAGAAAATAACAGGACTTCTAAAAATGAAAAAAGTGTGACAGATTAAAAAAATCAATGGTTGAATTAATTTGCAATTTAGACTCAAGGAGAGGATTAGTAAATCGGAGCTAGCTCTGAAATGAAGAATAGGCTAGAGTAGAAAGGTTCAGTGGGTATTTAATAGGAAAGAATGGAGAGAATAAAAGAGAAACAACATTAATGGTTCGAGGCTTTACCAGAATTTATAAAAGACATGAAATCTCAGTCCAAAAAGCATTAATACAAATGTTGATCATGAAAATAAATTAGATTATGCTAAGATTTACTTAATTGTATACTTTATAATTTATACAACTTTATAATTTACTTAATGCTATACTTTAATTGCAGAATAATAAAGAGAAAGAGAAGCTTTTAAAGAATATTTGTCTTTTATTTTTATACTTGAATGGTAATTTGGTAATGTAAATGTTATTATTGGGCCATATTTTCTTTTTCTCAAGATTTTGTAGGTAGTGTTCTGTTTCATCAGATATTGAATGCTCTGTGGAAAAGTCAGCCTGTTCTATTTTTCCTTTGATTTATTCTTTGCCTCATCACTGGCTGGATTCAGGAATTGACAGTTAGAGCATCCTATATAAACTTCCCTGTCATCCTCTGATGCTCATTGACTAGATTCATTAATGGTATGTAGTTTTAAATTTTGTTTTTAAAATTAATATATAGTTGATATTTTTAAGGGTACATTTCTATGGCTTTTGATACATGTACAGATTTGTGTAATCCTCACCACAACCAAAATACAGAGCAAATATACCACCCCTAAACCTCCCTCTTGCTCTCTCTCTATACCCTTCCCCATCTCTGTAAAATTTGTCAACTGCAGATCCATTCTCCAAAAGCAGAGTTTGGCTTTTCAAGAATGTCATATGTATGAAATCATAGTTTGTAATCTTTTGAGTCTGACTTATATTATTCAGCATAATGCTTTTGAGATTCATCTAAACTGAATGTGTAAGTTGTTCTTCCCTTTTTATTCTTGAGTAGGGTTCTAGTGCATGAATGAATGACACTGTGTTTATTCATTCACATATTCAATGACATTTGGATTGTTTTTAGATTGGGGCTTTAATAGAGAAGCTATAGAGTTTCTCAGGTGGTGCTAGTTGTCAAGAATCCACCTGCCAATGCAAGAGACATAAGAGATTTGGTTTTCATCCCTGGCTTGCGAAGATCCCCTGGAGGAGGGGATGGCACCCACTCTGATATTCTTGCCTGGAGAATCCCCATGGACAGAGGAGCCTGGCAGGCTACAGTCCATCGGGTCGCAAAGAGTCAGGGACAACTGAAGTGACTTAGCATGCACACATGCACAGAGAAGCTACAAATATTTGTGAACAGTTTTGACAGAACACACAATTTTATTTTTCAGGGCATATACTGAGGAGTGGGATTACTGGGCCATATGTTAATATATCTTTCAGTTTATAAGAAAATTCCAGTTTTCCAGAATGATTGGACCATTTTGCATTCTCATCAGTAATGCACGACATGTCTAGTTTCTCTGCATCATCATTAGTACTTGGTATTGATAGTATTTTAAATTTTCAGCTGCTATAATAGATGTGTGCTGGTATCTCACTGTGGTTTTGCGTTTTCTTTGTGACTAATAACATCTTAATGAAATGTCTGCTTTAGTCTTTTGTTCATTTTTAAGTTGGGTTGCTTGTTTTCTTATTGTTGAGTTCTGAGTGTTTTTTTATGTACTCTGTATGCAAATTATTTGTTGGATATGTGATTTGAAAATATTTTATTGCAGTCAATAGCTGTCTTTTCAATCTTTTAGCAATGTCTTCGCAGGGTAAGCTTTTAAATTTTTGATGAAGTTCAATTTATCTTTTTTTTCCTCTAAAGGATCATGATTTGGCATCATAATTAAGAATGCTTTGCCTAACTCAGCTCACAGAGATTTTCCTTCTTTCTTTTTTCCTAAAAATTTTAATTTCATCTTTTATCTTTAGGTCTGTGATCCATTCTGAGTTAATTTTCATATGTGATGTGAGTTATGGATCGAGTTCCTTTTCCCATATGGATATTCAGTTACAGTGTCATTGAATTGCTTTTGTACATTTGTTGAAAATCAATTTGCCTTATTTGTGCAGGGCTATTTCTCAACTCTATTCTCTTCCATTGATCTATGTCTCTATTCCTCTACCAATACTGTGTTATTGTTGTTTAGTTACTAAGTCATGTCCAACTCTTCCGTGACTATAGCCTGCTTGCTTCTCTGTCCAGGGGCTTTCCCAGGCACGAATACTGAAGTGGGCTGCCGTTTCCTTCTCCAGGGTCTCTTCCATGACTCAGGGATCAAACCTGCATCTCCTGCATTAACAGCCAAATTCTTTACCAGTGTGTCAGCAGGGAAGCCCACATCAATACCACGCTGGCTTAATCACTGTACCATTATCAGAAGTCATAAAATTGGATGGTGGATGGTGTAATTCCTTAACCTTCTTCTTCTTTTAAAACATTGTTTTAACCATTCTTGTTTAACTGCCTTTTTCTATGAATTTTTGAATCAACTTATCTATCTATAAAAAGTCCTGCTAGTATTTTGATTGGATTTTTGCTAACTTTATAGATCAATTGAAAAAACTGACATCTTCATTACGTTGAATCTTCTGGTTCATGAACACAACATGACTCTCCATTTATTTGGGATTTCTTTGATTTCTTTCATCAGCTTATTTTAGTTTTCATACAAATCTTGTATGTACTTTGTTAGATATATAATTATAGTGCATTTTAGTTTTACTAGGTAGGGCTTCCAAGGACTGTTTGAGTATCCATTTCCCAATATTCTTACCCATGCTGACTATTGTCAATTTTTAAAATCATTTTTCTTATTATATGTGCTTATTTTAAAGTGATTTATTTTGTAGGGTGGACAAAGTCATCTTCAGGACATCACAGCTCTCTTTAGGCCTGTCTTGCTGAATTTAGAATGTGTGTCCTAAATAAGAAGCATTGCAGATGTAATGTGTGTACCATATTACAGAAATAACTCATCTCTTGCCATCTCATAAGAAGGGGTGCTGTCAGCTCACTTAGTATTTTTTCAACTTTCTAAAGAATCAACCCAACCATTTTCCAGAAGAGCATTTTGGATCTGAGTTTCCATGAGATTGCTGTTGTTCTATCATTATGTCATGTTTGACTCTTTTTTGGACCCCATGGACTGCAGCATGCCAGGCTTCCCTGTCTTGCACTGTCTCCCAGAGTTTGCTCAAACTTAGGTCCACTGAGTTGGTGATGCCATCCAACCATCTCATCGTCTGTTGCCCCCTTCTCTTGCCCTCAATCTTCCCTAGCATCAGTCTTTTCCAGTGAGTCAGCTCTTCACATCACATAGCCAAAATATTGGAGCTTCAGCTTCAGTATCAGTCCTTCCAATAAATATTCAGGATTGATTTCCTTTAGGACTGACTGATTTGATCTTGCTATCCAAGGAACTCTCGAGAGTCTTCTTCAGCACCCCAGTTTGAAATCATCAATTCTTTGGTGCTCAATTTTCTTTATGGTTCAACTGTTAGATCCATACATGATTACTGGAAAAACCATAGCTTTGATTATATGGACTTTTGTCAGTAAAGTGATGTCTCTGTTTTTGAATACACTGTCTAGGTTTGTCATAGCTTTCCTTTCACTGAGCAAGTGTCTTTTAATTTCATGGCTGCAGTCACCATCCACAGTGATTTTGGAGCCCAGTCAGTTCAGTTCAGTTCAGTCGCTCAGTCATGTCCGACTCTTTGCAATCCCATGAAATGCAGCACGCCAGGCCTCCCTGTCCATCACCAACTCTGGGAGTCCACCCAAACCCATGTTCATTGAGTCAGTGATGCCATCCAGCCATCTCATCCTCTGCCGTTCCCTTCTCCTCCTGCCCTCAATCTTTCCCAGCATCAAGGTCTTTCCAATGAGTCAGCTCTTCATATCAGGTGTCCAAAGGATTGGAACCTGAGTTTCAGCTTCAGCATCAGTCCTTCCAATGAATACCCAGGACTGATCTCCTTTAGGATGGACTGGTTGGATCTCCTTGCAGTCCAAGGGACTCTTAAGAGTCTTCTCCAACACCACAGTTCAAAAGCATCAATTCTTCAGTGCTCAGCTTTCTTTATAGTCCAACTCTCACATCCATACATGACCACAGGAAAAACCATAGCCTTGACTTGATGGACGTTTGTTGACAAAGTAATGTCTCTGCTTTTGAATATGCTATCTAGGTTGGTCATAACTTTCCTTCCAAGGAGCAAGCGTCTTTTAATTTCATGGCTGCAGTCACCATCCACAGTGATTTTGGAGCCCAAAAAAATAAAGTCTGACACTGTTTCCACTGTTTCCCCATCTATTTCCCATGAAGTGATGGGACTGGATGCCATAATCTTTGTTTTCTGAATGTTGAGTTTTAAGCCAACTTTTTCACTCTCCTTTTTTACTTTCATCAAGAGGCTCTTTAGTTCTTCTTCACTTTCTGCCATAAGGGTGGTGTCATCTGCATATCTGAAGTTATTGATATTTCTCCTGGAAATCTTGGTTCCAGCTTGTGATTCCTTCAGCCCAGCATTTCTAATGATGTACTCTGCATATAAGTTAAATAAGCAGGGTGACAATATACAGCCTTGACGTACTCCTTTTCCTATTTGGAACCAGTCTGTGGTTCCATGTCCAGTTCTAACTGTTGCTTCCTGACTTGCATATAGGTTTCTCAAGAGGCAGGTCAGGTGGTCTGGTATTTCCATCCCCTTCAGAATTTTCCACAGTTTATTGTGATCCACACAGTCAAAGGCTTTGGCATAGTCAATAAAGCAGAAATAGATGTTTTTCTGGAACTCTCTTGCTTTTTCAATGATCCAGCAGATGTTGGCAATTTGATCTCTGGTTCCTCTGCCTTTTCTAAAACCATCTTGAACATCTGGAAGTTCACGGTTCACGTATTGCTGAAGCCTAGCTTGGAGAATTTTAAGCATCACTTTACTAGCATGTGAGATGAGTGTAATTGTGTGTTAATTTGAGAATTCTTTGGCATTGCCTTTCTTTGGGATTGGAATGAAAACTGGCCTTTTTCCCCCAGTCCTGTGGCCACTGCTGAGTTTTCCAAATTTGCTGGCATATTGAGTGCAGCACTTTCACAGCATCATCTTTTAGGATTTGAAATAGCTCAACTGGAATTCCATCACCTCCACTAGCTTTGTTTGTAGTGATGCTTCCTAAGGCCCACTTGACTTCACATTCCAGGATGTCTGGCTCTAGGTGAGTGATCACACCATCGTGGTTATCTGGGTCATGAAGATCTTTTTTGTACAGTTCTTCTGTGTATTCTTGCCACATCTTATTTATATCTTCTGCTTCTGTTAGGTCCCTATCATTTCTGTCCTTTATTGAGCCCATCTTTGCATGAAATGTTCTCTTGTTATCTCTAATTTTCCTGAAGAGATCTCACCCAAGAAAATGAAATCTGTCACTGTTTCCACTTTCCCCCTTCTATTTACCATGAAATGATGGAACCGGATGCCATGATCTTAGTTTTTTGAATTTGAGTTTAAGTTAGCTTTTCACTCTCCTTTTTCACCCTCATCAAGAGATAGTTCAGAGTAAATGAGGTATGGATTGATTGCTGGAGACCCAATTGAATTTCCAACTCTGTGATTGACCTGAGGTGTGAATTTGGGAAACCACTCTGCTGCCTTGTCCTTCAGTTCCCTGTAAAGTTAATGAGGCTGAAGATGCAAATATTGTTCTAGTTCTGTGCTTCTGTTTTATAGAAATGATCAATTATAATTCTCAAATGGGAAATAAAAAAATAGAGAAGTGGAGAAATTTTTTTTTAGAAAATGAGAGAAGGAAAGGACCAAAAGAAGAAAAGGAATCCAAGGTCTGATCACGGCCTCATTAGGCGTTGACTAGTTGTCCAAATCAGCAGTAACTCCAAAAGAGTTTTCCCAAGAGGAAGTAGATGATGGCAGTCACCTTTAGAACAAGCCCAAATGTCTAGTCTCCCAATTAGGGCTCATAAATTCTATTTGCATACTCTTAAGACAGCTATTGTTAAAATCTTCCTTTCCTGTTTTTCAGTATTGTGATTATACTTCCTTTTCACAGTAGACCAATAAATGTGTTAATCTTGTTGATTTCATATGTAAATGCAGCTTCTGAAAATGCCAATTTCTTGGAGGCAACAGGTGGTAAACAGGAAAAAAGAGAAAAAACCCAGCAATGATTTTGCAATAGAAGGAATGGAGATTCAGAGTTATCAAGATACTCCATTCCACAATTATTTATGGAGTGCCAGATGCTGTGCTGAGTTCTAAGGATTCAAAGGGAGCAAGGCATCCATGTCACCACCATTAGTGACACTTAGAGAATTTGCCCAAAGAGATACCCAGTAAGTGGTGAAACCTGTATGCACACCCTGGTCTGTCAGGCTCTAACATCAATTAGGAAAACACTAAACTAATGTGGCTTTAATATCTGTGAGACAAGCTGAGCACTCTGTTCTACCATTCTGTGTCTAGTTAACTCCAATATTTCTTAACTCAGTAGAAAAGTAACTTTGCCATTTACATAGCTGACTAGGCAGTTGATTATAATAACATTGCTATTATAATAATGCTTCATTTATTGAAGACTTTTCACAAAAAAAGATATTGATTGTTTGATAGACTTTTTTAAAAGTTTTCATTTTGAAATAGTTTTACATTCACAGGAAGTGGCAAAGATAGTAGAGGTCCCTGTATCCTTAACCCAGGGCTTCACAGGTATCCCTAATGGCAAAGAATTTACCTGCCAATTCAGAAGACATAGGAGATGTGGGTTCGATCCTCAGTTCGGGAAGATCCCCTGAAGGACAGCGTGGCAATGCATCCCAGTATTTTTTGCCCGGAGAATCCCCTGGACAGAGGAGCCTGGCAGGCTGCTGTCCCTGTGATCGCAAAGAGTGGGACATAACTGAAGTGACACATGCACACTTCCTTAGCCCAGTTTCTTAACTATAACTATACTATATCTATAACTTTATTCTCAATCCCTGAGCAATTAGCCCTATTTCTTGGCTGAATGCTTCTGAACCACTGTGACATAAATGAAAACTCTTGATGCTTGAACTTTGACCTCTTTGTTTCTGAAATCTGAGAATTTCTTTTTCTATTCCCAGGGTCAGTATATATTAAATATTTTCATTATTATATTTCATCTGAAGTCAAATATGGCATCTGTACCCTGACACTGAATTAAATCTCAGAGACAGAGTTTTAAGTGAAGTAGAAAAGAATAGCTTTATTGCTTTGCCAGGCAAAAGGGGTCACAGCAGGCTAATGCCCTGAAAATTGTATGTCCCAACCTGGAGGGAGTAATAAGTCTTACAGTAATGGTTCAAAGGAGGCATGATCAGCTCATGGACATTCTTCTGATTGGTTGGTGGTGAGGTAAGTAGGAGTCAGCATGATCAATCTTCAGGTTCTAATCTGTCTGCGGTCTACATGCTTGTGGGCAGCATATCATCATTAATTGGTAACTTCTCACACCTGGAGGGGGTTTTAGACTCTGCTGATGGATATTGCTGTGTATATCTGCTGATGGAGAACCAGGACCTTGCCCCAAGGCTGCACTGTTGTTTCTCTTGACTGCTTCTCCCTGGTCTTGCATCTCCTTCTTTCCCTAATTAACAACTGCTTGAATCTGCGTGTTGGAACTCAGGGAAGATCACGGAGGCTGAATGATGGCTGTTTCCCGTAATCAAAGAAGTGGGGGACACAGAAAGGCTTTGTGCCCAGGAGCCCCACTGGCCTTGCTTGTTATCAAAAGCAGAAGGAAAATAGCTGAATCCCCTAGAGACCAGCATGAACCAAACTTGGGACTGAAAAAGGACCCTGGAACCTCGGTATCTCTCAGTCACTTACCAAGATGCTTTTTGGAATACATCTGCTCACGAGGGTGGGATTGTAAAGTAAAAGTGACACTGCTAATCATAACTGTGAAAATAATTTTCTGAGCATCCCTTCTCATCCTGTCCCCCTTTGCTTTTTTTGTTTATCTTCATTGAGTTTGCTGTCCATTCAGACCCTCCCCTTACTAATAGTCTCTGCTCATCTTGGAGTATATGGAGGGCTGCGCATGACTGAAACATTCACGATTATCCATTTATTGATCAGCTTCCATGAAATTCCCTCATAGTCTTCTCAAGTTGTCTGCAATGTGGTGTCCTGATTACTCCCTTATTAGGTTTTGCTTTGGATGGAATTACCAAGCCAAATTGAAGTTCACGGCTGTTATGGACCATTTCTAAGACATTGCTCAAAAGCAAGTCAGGGGATGCCTCTTGCCTGCTTCTGCCCCTTAGATTTCAGATCAAGATTCACATCCCATGCCCATTAATGCGAGATTGTTGCTTTATTTATGACCTTTACTTGGTGTATTGCAGTCTATTTCTGTTGTCGCATTTTCATCAACTTATTTCAAATTCTGACTCTCACCTTGCACAGTTGCAGAAACTGCATGTCTGCGTTACTTTATTTAGCAGTTGCCTGGACCAATTATATCAGAAGTTCCTTTGCCTTTTCCTCTGCCCTTTCCTTGGACAAGGTGGAGGAGAGTGAGTAAAATTAGGACTTTCTCTATGCTTATTTTTAAACAAAGCCTCTTTAAAACTTAAGAGATATCATCTCCTTCCTCAGGAAGCTGGCAGCTGTCTGGCCCAGGGACACAATTACAGCTTTATCATTAAGACTGGGAGTCACTGATCAGGACCTCCATCTCCCCTATTCAGCGTATGCTGATGTGGATTCATTTACTAGATCAGCATGGAGGACAGCATGACCTCTTAGGAATTCTGAGAAGTGGGAGTTCAGAAGTGCACTCTCCTCAATGGGGGACCAGCCTGCTTTGCTTTCCCCAGAAGTTCCTGGATTTTTCTCCTGCTTGTCACCTGCCCAGCAATTCTATAGAGGTCATTCAATAGATGCTTAGCTGTGTAGGTGTCAGGTGTTAAGGTTTCATTGCAATGAAAGGATAATTCTCTAGAGTGGGATCAACACAGTCCTTGGTTCTAGTTCCAACACCATCACTTATGATTATAACTGTGACCTTGAACAAATTACTCATATCCTGAAAACTCCACACTTCATCCATAGTGCTCTGGGGAGAAGCTAGCATATCAATAAGTGAAACACACCTAATATTTGTGCTCACAGTGTGCCCCATTGCTACTGTAAAATAATTTTTTAGAGAACTGTAAGACTTTTGGCTATACTCTGGAGGAAAGGGCTTGGACCTTGGAATGAGATAGACCTGTGTTCAAAATCTGATTCCACCATTTATTAATTCTGTGACTTTGAATAAATCACAAAGATTTTGAGACTCAGAATTCTTATTTGCAATATAAGAATTAGGACATAAGATATGTGCAAAACTATTAGTGGTTTCCTTTTCCTTCAACTTTAACCTTGGCTATCATTTTACCATAGCTAGCACAGGTCGTTTTACTTAACATGGCTGATGTTTGGTTATCTGAGAAGGTGGTCATGTGGCTTGGTAATTTTAAGATGACCAAGCCCCTGGAGTTTTTCCTTTCCTAAGTTGTATGTGTTGGAGAAGGCAATGGCACCCCACTCCAGTACTCTTGCCTGGAAAAGCCCATGGATGGAGGAGCTTCGTAGGCTGCAGTCAGTGGGGTCACGAAGAGTCGGACACGACTGAGCAACTTCACTTTCACTTTTCACTTTCATGCATTGGAGAAGGAAATGGCAACCCACTCCAGTGTTCTTGCCTAGAGAATCCCAGGCACGGGGGAGCCTGGTGGGCTTCCGTCTATGGGGTCGCACAGAGTCGGACACGACTGAAGCGACTTAGCAGCAGCAGCAGCAGCAAGTTGTATGTGTATGTATGTGTGTATGTGCTCTTCGTTTTTCTCCCCACGAATTTTTATCTCCTTTGTTCTCTCCACCTGTGATCTACAGGCGAAGTCCCAGGTCCTCCTTATTTTTCCATTGCTGACTTCTCCTGATTTTTCTTTGGATGCTATCTTGCCCATTTGGTCCTGCAAAGTTGCTAAGGGGAACGCTGGGGGTACAGAGTCAGTCATTCTTTAACTACTTAATTATTTATTCTTACTCCTTTTAATCCAAGAAAGGAATCAATGGGTTAGGAAAGGCATTGTGTACTTCTGTTAAGCAGAAGTCAGGAGTCAGGTTAAATGTTACCTAGTGATCTCATTTTTATAATTAAGGTCTAAGGAGAACAGAGATGAACAAACAGAAAAAGGGACAAAGAGCCACCTACAAAGCTACTGCTTTCATTCCCCATCAGTCTACACTGAAAACAAACTCAAGGACACCAGGCCTAATTTGCCCATCAATGATGACCTCCCTGCTTGTCTGGCTAGTTCTATTGGCAGAAACGTGCAACTTATTCCCCAGCCTGGGCACTGCCATCTGTCACTGTGTCTTGTACTCCGGCAGGAAGCTGAATAGCTTGCTGACTCACAACAAAAATTAGGTAAATAGAAAGCCTCGAGTCTCTTTCCAAGAATTGACCTCAGCAGTTCATGTCCTCACCTTAGCTCATATCCCATCCACAGAGACAACCTGAATCTGATGACTGGTAAGTACAGGAGGTAGGGCTGAGGCCTCTGCAGTGACTCTATCCAGATCAGCTTTTCCCTCTGCCCCATCCTACCCCCTCTCCATCCTTCATAGTTGATCCCAAGGACAACTTCTAATATGCTTCCTACATGCAGATTTCCATCTCAGAGCCTGTTTCCTGGGAAACCTGGCCTGAGACCCTTTTATATTACAAATATTTTATTATGTCCTCTTTATAGGAAATTTATAGATAATATACCTACCACAACACAAAATTAAGGAAAAAAAAAACAACCCTAACTATAAAAAGCACAGCAATGCTTAATAAAATAGTAGTGCATTTAATATTTAATAAGGTAATAATATATCAGGTACAATTGTATCTGAAGATAAGAAGCATTCAGATGCCTGCACCATAAAATCACCCAGAATTTGAGAGACACATGATCCAGGGGTGTTGTTTTGCCAACTTAAATGCTGCCAGTAGTGCTGCTGTGGGGGTAGTTTGCGAATTAGTTATCAACTCTTGGGAAAGTTATGAACAAGACTAATATAATATACTAATATAATATACTCTTGATTTACCTGGTAGTTGTACTCCTGGATAATTCAATGTAAAAATAATATAGAAATAGGGAAACATTAGTTTGTGTTTTTCTATAAAGCAGGGAAAGTTTGTGTTTTTCTATAAAGCAGGGAAAGTTTCTCAGTGTGGATAACTATGTAGCTGTGCATTTTTTTTCCCCCATACAGATCTTTCTGCAGAGATGCTGAGAGGTCATGAGGGTCTTGGGGCAATTCTTTTATGTACAGACATGATCACTGCAGGGAGTAAGTGCACTAGGTCCTTACCCACAAACATCCCCATCAATGAGACAGCCCTAAACACTCCTGTAAGTTTTCCATATGCCTTCTGGGAATAGTGTTGGCTCTGCTAAAGAAGGCCAAGGGAGTAAAGGCAAGGAAGTGAATTTTGAGTGGTAACCCCCAAACTGAAGACATTTACATGCTATGCTTGTACGGCAGGACCCAAGTTTCAACTCAGGCCTGTGTGACCCAGCCCTGGTGCCCCTCCCCTCAGCCATTCTCCTGCTCTGTTTTACTTAGAAAAGATCAGGATTGAAGGAAGGACTTGCCTGACTTCCTAGGACCCCCCCTACCATCCTCTATTTTCTCCTAACTAATTTGAGGAGTGCTGAAATGCAGAGCCTTTTTAAAAAGACCCTCCTCATCCAGCCTTAGGGGTCACAGCAGTGCCCTTTGAAATGTAGGCACATGGTCTCTGCTAAATTGTAAGCTTCTATTTTGAGCACCATGATAGAGGGGCTGTGGTCCCAGGCTTCTCTAACTCCTTTTCCAGACAGACAGCTTTAATGGGCAAGCTTAGCTTTTATGGTTTGACAGCCTGGTAATTGGTAATTAGTTCATAAAGGCTGTGTCTTAACAGTCTCAGAGGGCATTTGTAGGGGGTGGTTTCTCTGTGAAGGAGCACACAATCCCTCCCTTCTCTTTTCTTTCTCATTTCCCCTGTCTTCCTCTGAGCCTTCCTCTTTGCTTCTGTGCCTTTCTTTAAAAAAAAAAATTTTTTTTTTTAATTGAAGTAGAGAGCACATTTTGTTTATCCATTCATCTGCTGTTGGACATTTAGGTTGCATCCATGCCTTGGCTATCGTAAATAGTTTTCTTCACCTTTCTTAATTAGACTGCTCCACTTCTCACCTGAATATGTAGATAGTAATGGGAGAGAGATGGGTGGCAGGATGGAGCGGGGAGAGAGAGAGAAAATACACTTATAAATGCCCAATTTCAAAGCACACTTTCTTTCCAGAGCCCTACTCCTTGCCAGTGTCTTAGTCTGTCTGGGCTGCTCTAACAAAATGCCATAAACTAGGTGAACCATAAACAACAGAAATTTATTTCTCATAGTCTGGAGGCTGGAAAGTCCAAGATGAAGGTGCTGGCAGATTTGGTGTCTCTGGTGAAAGAGTCTGCAGGACAGGTTTGTCAGTTACATGTGTCTCACATAGGGTTCGAGGCACACAAGCAACAGCTACTTGAGATTATTTTTAGATGCTTGAAATCTGCTCTTTGGCCCTTGTACTATCCCACTCAGGGACTAAGCCCAGTACATCACTCTCAGCTCTCTAAGTAGTGCCCTAAATTATTGAATTCCTTCATGACCATCCTCTCTTCAGATGGAGCCTGCTCTCGTTTATCCCTAACGCATCCCCAATTCTCCATTCAGATTGTGTTAGGTTTTACATTCCACCACTACTGCAAATAATTTACCACTTCCCCTCACAGCTAGCTCACTGCCTATTACTGTGAATTATTTACAGAAGAAACTCTGACTTGAGAAATTGAGATAATGTCACAAGTTATTTATGCAAAAAGAATGCAAGCTTTCTCAGACTTCCCTCCTGCTTTCTAACTTCCCTTGCTGCAATTCTTGTTCTGGCCCAGCACTTCAGAAGCATTAACCAAGTTGGTTTTTGCAGCCGATCTCTTGTCAAAATGAGAGAAATTACTGGTTCCATTGAACAGAAGGATAAAGGGACTAGTTCTGACATAGAGTCTTGGGAAGATGCCCTTTCAAGACGTATAGCTAGAAGAATCTTTGATAAGATCAGTTTTCCCTATAGCTTATTTAGGGGACAATGTAATTGTGTCTTTTATTTCAATTTAATTATCATTCAGGGCAGCAGAAAAGATATTATGGATTTTTTTTTTGGCTGGTTTTATATATATGCTTGCTTAGCTGCTTATAATGAGTTTGTTCTTTCAAAAGCTAGTTCTTGACCCCCTTTATAGTTTTAAAAAGACATTGTCCTGAATGCCTTTCTGACCACAGGCACAGGTGAGGAACTGTACAAGGACCGTAAAATGACTTCTGTCATGGTCTGTCCCTAAGCTGTTCTTCACACTCCATCTTCAAACCTGTTCTGTTGCCCAGATTTGAGAGATAGGAAAGAATCACACCCTTTCTCTCAATGTTGAGTCCACAACAGGATGAGAAACAGTTATCAGACAACTGAAGGGCAAAGTATCACTTTTATAAAGGATAACAGTAGATTGGAGCAGTTACCTTGGATGTACCTCGATAATCAAGCATCTGAGATTTTATCCTTGAACTGAGAGCTCAGAATGATGCATCCAAGTGAAAGCTGAGGTCTGTGAAGCTCTCCCCCTTATACAGATTAGTTGCATTAAACATATCAAGGTCAAAGAAGGAGGTCAGGGAAGGATAAGCCTTGAGACCTGCTGCTAGAATGCAGGTGTAGACCCTGATCCTGATATATGTGCCCCATGGTGGCAGCCATGCAGTAGAACAGATCAAATTTGCAGACAGGTAGATGAGAAAGGGAGGCCCAGATGGATCTGTGCATGCTTATTTCCCTTTTCTGATACAACCTCTTAGGTAAGTCATCACTGTATCCAGAAGAGAGGGGTGGAAGAGTTAAGTACATATTGTGTCACCATGGGAGTAGAAATTTCTATGTGGAAACATGAAGGCTGGGAAGAAGGGGGACCCCAAATATCTCTAATAGATTCTGGTTCAGACTGTTTTCCTTAGACCCGTTGTATTGGTTAAGACTCCGTGGTTGCAACTGATTGAAACCTCAAATCAATTAAGCAAAAGGAACGAGAGTGGTTTATCAAATCACAAAATGAATGACTACCACTCATTTTGTACGTGGCAAATCAGGAGCTCAAAGAATATTATCAGGGTTCTATTTCTTTCCTTTTTTTGTTTTCCTCTATTTTGGCCTTGTTCTCAAGCAAGCTGTCTACTTTTGTTAACAGGATGGCTGCCAGCTTACTTGTTCTTAGTGATCCTAGTAGGGACTGGGAAGAGCATCTCTTTCTTGATAGTTCCATCAAATGAACCAGAGGGGAGTCTCATGGGTGTGGCCTGGGTCATTTGTCCATTCCTGAGCCAATCACAGTGGCCATGGTGAAAGGGTGGATCATATGTTAGCCCTTCACTGGAACAAAAACAATAGGCAAAAGTTTTATCCAAATCACATGGGCTAAGATTGGAGGAGGAGAGGATTCCCGAAGACCAGGAAACACACAGAAAAATAAATCACAGTCTTTTATCTTTTTACTGATCTCTGTGGATTTTTTTAAAATAAGCTTTTTATGTTAGTATAGTTTTAGATTTACAAAAAGCTTGTGGGGATAGTACAGAGAGTTGTCATATAACCCACAGGCAATTGTCTCTATTGTTAGCATCATACATCACTGTGGTACATTTGTCATAATTAATGAAACAATATCGATACAGTGTGTGTGTGTGTGTGCTCAGTTGTGTCCAACTCTTTGAAACCCCAGGCTCCTCTGTCTGTGGCATTTTCCAGGCAAGAATACTGGAGTGGGTTGCCATTTCCTCCTCCAGGGGATCTTCCCCACCCAGGCATTAAACCCGTGGCTCTTGTGTCTCCTGAATTGGCAGGTGGAATCTTTACCACTGAGCCTCCAGGGAAGCCCACTGATACATTCAGTTCAGTCACTCAGTTGTGTCCGACTCTTTGCGACCCCATGAATCGCAGCACGCCAGGCCTCCCTGTCCATCACCGACTCCCGGAGTTCACCCAGACTCACATCCATCGAGTCAGTGATGCCATCTAGCCATCTCATCCTCTGTCGTCCCCTTCTCCTCCTGCCCCCAATCCCTTCCAGCATCAGGGTCTTTTCCATACATTATCATCCAGTAAAGTCTGTACTTTATTTGTATTTGGTTAGTGTTTAGCTCATGTCCCTTTTTGGTTTCAGGATCCTATCAAGGAAACTATGTAACAGGGAGGCATCAAGTCTCTTTAGATTCTTCTTGGCTGTTTTTATAGTTTCTCAGATTTTTCCTTGTTTTTGATGACCTTGACAGCTTTGAGGTGTGTGGTCAGGAGTTATATAGAATCTCCCTCAGTTGGGATTTGTCTTATGTTTTTTCTCATAGTTAGACCAGGGTCATGGGTTTTAGAAGAAAATCCACAGAGGTAAAGTACCATTTTACCTCTTTCACATCAGAGAACATGATATAAACATGACTTGTCACTGTTGATGGAACTCGTGATCACCTTGCCAAGGCTTTTTTGGTCAGGTTTTCCAGTTGTAAAGGTATTAATTTTCCTACCCTGTACCGTACTCTTTGGCAAAAAGTTACTGGGTACAGTTTATACATAAGGAATGATAATTATGCTCCATCACCTTGAAAGCAAAGTATTTACTTTATTATTTGAAATTTTTCTGTGCAGGAGATTTGCCTATTTTCCCTCATTTATTTATTTATCAATCATTTACATTAGTATGGCGTCGTGGGTATTTGTTTTATATTTGGGGTTGTAATCGAATTCTACTTTCTTTAGTCTAAATGGTTCCAACTTTGTACATGGGAAAGGTCTTCTTGCAGTTGGCTCCTGTGTCCACTCGCTTCACCCACCATTGTGTTCCCCACACCTCAACTTTCCTGCTTCCTAGCATTATAAGATTCTCCAGGCTTATCTTATATGTTGGTTGACTTCCTGCCCCAGTCCTAAAATCAGTAGTTTCTCCAAGAATTTCTGGTTCCTTTTATTGCAGAATGGTTTTAGACACCTATATCAGGGTGCTAGATGTGCTTGTGGCTATTGGGGTGTCTATGATTCCGGCCCTCTCAGCAACTGAACAAGGAAATAATATGTTGTATACCAATAGGCATGTATACACATATCTATAAATATTTCTGTATGCAACCATCTGTGTGTATATTAAGCTAAACATGAATTCATATTTATGTGTTGAATTCTGATTCATTACCACATGACTCATCCCAACCTTCTCCTGTTGCTTGTCTATAACCTTCCACCCTACAGTGAGAAACCTGGTTCCCACTTCTGTTTGTTCAGTTCCAGTAAAAATAGTTGATTGATTCAATTCCAATGAAAATGTAGAGTAGTTTCAGAATTGTTAACTTTATATTCCTTTGAATTTGATATTTTGCTTGTACTGCTGTTTACCTTATCTTTCTGCTAGCTGTGCTATTCAATCTAGTAGCCACTAATCATGTGTGGCTATTTAAACGTAAATTAAAATTAAGTAAAATGGAATGTTTGGTTCCTTAGTTACACTTCAAGCCACTGTTTAAGAGGTCTATAACCACCTTGGCTAATGGTCAGCATTAGGCACAACACGCTTCCATCATTGCATACAGTTCTATTGCATAATCTACATCCTGTTTTTCTCCACGTTCTTCTGCTATGTGTCTGGTAGCCACAGGCCAGTTCTGTCTTTCTAGCCTTGGCTCTCAGGGAGAACTTTGCCCCAGGTCAGATCCAAGATCCTGACTTACCCAAGAAAGGGAGTTTAGATGTCATATGCGGAGAGCTGGGAGCCAAATGTACTTTGCCCTAAAGAGCACAGTTTTGTGTGAGGGAGAAACATACAAGTTGTCATAGAGAAATACAGGACTGAGACTGGGGATGGATCAGAGAAGGCATGCCAAGGGAGATAATGCTTGAGCTAGGTCTTGAAGATTGCTGCAGGAATGGTAAGCAGACAAAAGGCAGGCCAGAGAATGAAACAGCACGTGAAATGTGAAGGCATGAGTACTGGTGTGTGTGTGCAGCTCAGTCGTGTGTGACTCTTTGCAACCCCGTGGACTATAGCCCACCAGGCTTCTCTGTCTAAAGGATTTTCCAGGCAAGAATACTGGAGTGGGTTGCCATTTTCTTTTCCAGGGGATCTTCCCAACCGAAGGATCAAACTCAAGTCTCTTGCATCTCCACCATGGACAGGCAGATTTTTACCACTGGCGCCACTTGGGAAACCTGAGTACTGGATGTATCATATTTGCTAAATGGAGCCCTAGAGAGTCAGTGCATCTTCAATGGTGAGTAGAACATGGAGGAAGTAGCAGGATATAGACTTGGAGAGTTGAGTGCTAGTAGACTGTGTCTTGCAAGCAGTTTTGGACTTGATTATAAAAATTGTGGGGAGTTAGGAGAGAGTTTTACATTGGGAAGTGATGTGATCTGATCTGTAGTTTAAAAATATCACCCTGCTGGTTGCTGGTGAAGCTGGAAATAGAAGAGGTGGGTTAATATGCAGGGAGAAGAGGGTGAGGATTTTTTTTTTCAGTTCTCATATCATTTAATTTTCTAATAGTTCTTAGCCATTCCTTCCTCCAAGGGAATCTTACCCACCCAGGGATCGAACCCAGGTCTCCCGCAAGGCAGGCAGATTCTTTACCATCTCACTCACCAGGGAAGCCCTTAAAATAGTTAGCCACCTTCTATTTCTTGAAGCTAATGTTCCTGGATTTCCTTGACCAATCCTCTCTCCTGGGTCTTCTTCTCTTCCTGTTTTTCTTGAGTGTGTTAGTTTTTTATTGCTGCTATAACACATCACCAAATTTAGTGGCTTAAAACAAGGCAGGTTTATCATCTCAAAATTCTGTAGTTTAGATATCTGACTCACATTTCACTGGGGTAAAGTCAAGGTGTCAGCAGTCTGTGTTCCCTTCTGGAGACTGTAGGGCCAGGTCAATTTCCTTGCCTCTTCCAGCTTCTAGAGGCTGCCTGGATTCCTTAGCTCATGGTCCATTTGTCCTTCTTCAAAGCCAGCCATCATAGATCAGTTTCTCTCCCCACATCCCGCTGGCCTCTTTTCTGCCTCCCTCTTGCACTTTTAAGGACCCTTATGTTTATAGTGGCCCACCCATATTATTCCAGTCTCCCATCTCAAAGTCATTAATTTAGTTAGAGACTTCTGCAAAGTCCCTATATAAGGTAATATATTCACAGCCTCCAGGGATTAGGGGATGGGCATCTTTCAGTTCAGTTCAGTTCAGTCGCTCAGTCATGTCCGACTCTTTGTGACCCCTTGAATCACAGCATGCCAAGCCTTCCTGTCCATCACCAACTCCAGGAGTTCACTCAGACTCATGTCCATCGAGTCAGTGATGCCATCCAGCCATCTCATCCTCTGTCGTCCCCTTCTCCTCCTGCCCCCAATCCCTCCCAGCATCAGAGTCTTTTCCAATGAGTCAACTCTTCGCATGAGGTAGCCAAAGTACTGGAGCTTCAGCTTTAGCATCATTCTTTCCAAAGAAATCCCAGGGCTGATCTCCTTCAGAATGGACTGGTTGGATCTCCTTGCAGTCCAAGGGACTCTCAAGCATCTTCTTCAACATCACAGTTCAAAAGCATCAATTCTTTGGCTCTCAGCTTTCTTCACAGTCCAACTCTCACATCCATACATGACCACTAGAAAAACCATAGCCTCGACTAGACGGACCATTGTTGGCAAAGTAATGTCTCTGCTTTTGAATATGCTATCTAGGTTGGTCATAACTTTTCTTCCAAGGAGTAAGCGTCTTTTAATTTCATGGCTGTAGTCACCATCTGCAGTGATTTTGGAGCCCCCAAAAATAAAGTCTGACACTGTTTCCACTGTTTTCCCATCTATTTCCCATGAAGTGATGGGACTGGATGCCATGATCTTTGTTTTCTGAATGTTGAGATTTAAGCCAACTTTTTCACTCTCCTCTTTCACTTTCATTGAGGCTTTTGAGTTCCTCTTCACTTTCTGCCATAAGGGTGGCATCATCTGCATATCTGAGGTTATTGATATTTCTCCCAGCAATCTTGATTCCAGCTTGTACTTCTTCCAGCCCAGCGTTTCTCATGATGTACTCTGCATAGAAGTTAAATAAGCAGGGTGACAATATACAGGCTTGATGTACTCCTTTTCCTATTTGGAACCAGTCTGTTGTTCCATGTCCAGTTCTAACTGTTGCTTCCTGATCTGTATATAGGTTTCTCAAGAGGCAGGTCAGGTGGTCTGGTATTCCCATCTCTTGAAGAATTTTCCACAGTTTATTGTGATCCACACAGTCAAAGGCTTTGGCATAGTCAATAAAGTAGAAATAGATGTTTTTCTGGAACTCTCTTGCTTTTTCGATGATACAGTGGATGTTGGCAATTTGATCTTTGGTTCCTCTGCCTTTTCTAAAACCATCTTGAACATCTGGAAGTTCACGGTTCACGTATTGCTGAAGCCTGGCTTGGAGAATTTTGAGCATTACTTTACTAGCGTGTGAGATGAGTGTAATTGTGTGGTAGTTTGAGAATTCTTTGGCATTGCCTTTCTTTGGGATTGGAATGGGCATCTTTACAGGGTTGTTATTGTGCCAACCACACTGAGGTTTCATAGTCATTTCTGGAGTCCATCTCTAAATTGTCATTCATCGTTGGCTCTTTACCTCAGTCCAGCTACTGGACTCATGTTTGGAATCTGTTTTTATCTCTATGCTGCATATTTGGGAAAGTAGCCTTGTAAGGAAAGGAAAAGTTGGTTTGGTGGAGCTACCTAAGATAAAAGGAAAATGGAAGTGAAGATGAGGTTGGTACCCAGATCTCATACTCCTTCTCGTTGCCCTGGTTACAGAGCACTGTCAGGTGTATGGGCCAGCCATGTGAAGGAGCAAGATAAGGTCCAGTCAGAGCCTGCTGTGCTGCTCCAAGGAGCCAGAAAAGTGGGAGAAGGTCAAAGCAAAGATGCCAGGATCATGGAATTGTAGAGGGAGCCATACAATTGCAGAGAGAGCCATACAACCTGGGAGGGCAGCATGGAATTAGATTTAGACCTCTACTGGGGTAAATTAGGACCCTTATTTTTCCAGAAAAAGAAAAAAGATTGTAAATTTTTTATGGAACAGAAGCAGAGACTTTTGTCAAACAGTAAAGCTTGCCTTGAGAATTGATGGCCCTGTGGCATCAGACTGCATTAGAAGTGGTAACCTAGGAAGAAAGAGATAATTATCATTTATTAAGTGCTTAGTATGTCCTGGGCTCTTTACAATTATCATCTCTAGTCCTTATAGTAATCCTGCAGTCTGTATTTTAAAGACGAGGGGATTAAGGCTTAGAGAGATGTAAAAAGGGGAGCCAGGATTTATATAAAAGTATGTGCAATGCTAAGGGCTTCCCTGGTGGCTCAGATAGTAAAGCAACTGCTTGCAATGCAGGAGACGGGAGTTCAATCCCTGGGTCAGGAAGATCCCCTGGAAAAGGAAAGGCTACCCACTCTAGCACTCTTGCTTAGAGAATGCCATGCACAGAGGAGCCTGGCAGGCTATAGTCCATGAGGTTGCAAAGACTCGACTGAAGACTCGGACATGACTGAAGCAACTTAAACACACACACACACTGTAAGATGCTAAAGCTAGAGCTCTTTTCACAGTACTATATATAAAATAGATCACCAGAAGGCGCCTACTGTATAGCACAGGGAACTGTGCTTGATATCTTATAATAACCTACGGTGGAAAAGAATCTGAAAATAATAGATTTATACATAAATTATATATGTATGTCTGACTCACTTTGCTGCACACCTGAAAAATCACACAGCATTGTAAATCAACTATACTTCAATTAAAAATTGAAGACATAGAAAGGAAAAGAAAAGCTAGAGCTCTTTCAAACACATTACACTTAAGGCCAGTTATTGGGGGAGAGAAACGAGAGAGCCCAATAGCACTGGAACATTGAGATGGGTTTGTGGTGCTGTGCTGGAAATGGGTATTCACAGACAAGGGTGTGCTCAGAGGAGGCCAGGAATGACGGTCCAGAGGCTGAGAACCACGTACAGGAACTGTTGATGGGAAGTTAAGTCTGTTTCAGAGAGGATTATGGGGTCAGCTAATTTATCTTTCCAAATACCCGAGGGTGGACACATGGAAAAACAACCCAGCAGAAATTACAGGGAGGTAGATTTCAGTGTTTCTGAAGGAAGTGCTCACTAACCATCATGGCTTGCCAACCCTGGGGTGGAGCCCTGTAGTTGCTGCTGTCCTACGGCTTCGCATATCTGCCTCGCTGCTTGAGTTCCAGCAGTGCTTGTCTAAACAGGTATCTGTCAGGCGTGACCCACAGAAGATTCCATCCTGAGGACAAGCGGCATAGGTACCTCTTAGATTCAAAGACGATGGAATTCTTTTCTCTGCTTCTGTGAGCTTTCCAAGACCGCCACAACTCCCACGATGGAGGCTTTTTGGAAGATAAGGTTGTGGTAATAGTTTAGTTGTTAAATTGCGTCCATCTCTTTTGTGACCTCATGGACTGTACCCCGTGAGGCCCCTCTGTCCAGGGGTTTTCCAGACAAGAATACTGGAATAGGTTGGCATTTCTTTCTCTAGGGAATCTTCCTGACCCAGGGATGGAACCCATGTCTCCTGCATTGCAGGCAGATTCTTTACCACTGAGCCACCTGGGAAACCCCTTTGAGAGATATATCCTTGTTCATATAAGCCAGAGGGTAGTAAACTGTGTTTTTAAGGGAGCAGGTTGTAAATATTTTAGGCTTTGTGAACCACATGGTTTCTGTTGCAACTACTCAACTCTACTATTGTGTAGGAAAGTAGCCATAGATAATGCTTAAGCAAATGCGGTGGCTCTTTTCCAAAAAAAAAAAAAGTTATCTTTACAAAGTCAGATGGGGGCTGAATTAAGTGCTCCTGGGCAGTTACTCACCTATACCTGATTTAGACCATTTATTTTGTGAAAAATAATGTCTTGTTTAGAGTTATTTTCAGCTACAAAGTAATGTATTACCATTTAACCCTTTACTCGTTAATATTTATCCATGTTGCATAGTCTCTGTTTCTTTCATTAGATTGGAAAACAGTTTATGGGTAAAAGGTCATATTCATCTTTAAATAGCCTCATAAATCTGTTAGGGGAACCACTGACTGAAACTTCCACCCTGGCCAGGCCCGATGCTAACCACTGCATGAGTTATCTTAAACAGGAGGGCCTGATAAAGAACTCAGAATTGACAAGCTACCACCTGAAGAATTCAGGAAAGGTCAAAAGGAGATAGGAGACTCCAGTCCGTATGTCCTACCAACCTCCCAGAATCCTTCTCACCGGAATCCATCTTGGCTGAGTGATGGACACAGGCCATAAGGAAGGATCCTGAATCAGTGATTGGCCAGAGACATCCCGGAAACTAATCCCAACACCATAAAACCCCAGACTACTGGCTTTGTGGCAAAGCATTTCCCCTAGGTTCCCTGACCCTGCTGCTCTCCGCCCAGGCACCCATTCCCCATAAAGTCTCATGCTTTGTCAGCAGGCATGTCTCCGCAGACAATTCATTTCCCAGGGTCGACAAGAGCCCACTCTCGGGTCCTGGCAGGTGACCCCCTTCCTGCAACAAGCCTAGCATAATGGCTCCAATCCCAAAGCCATTTCACCAAAACTTGTGCCTCTGTACAAAGTATCATGGAATCATTGGCATTTATGTGGGTCAGAATGGATAACAGAGATCAAGTAATTAAATATTCCATTTCTCAGATGAAAACCCTAAACCCAAGGCAAGAGCTATGTCTTTCCCAATGTCACACAACTAGTTGGAACCAGATGTCCTGATGTGCTGGCAAATGAGCTCACCCTGCACTGCTGGGGGCCATAGTGGTTTCTGCTGCCCCAGAGTGTCACTTATTCTGCACCTGCTGTTTACCAGAGAACTAGGAGCTGCAGACCCAGAGGGGAGGAAAATTCAGCATTTACTCTCAAGACCCATGATGAATATGGATGAGGGCGTCAGCCACACCCCACAGCGCATGCCTCTCTTTGTGTCACGGACAGTGAATTCTCCCAGGAAGTAAGCTTCAGACAATGGGACCACATGGTCCTTTTAATAAAAATGACTGCCATTATCGGATGCTTCCCTGGGATTGTATTAAATACCTGGGATTGTATTAAACACTTTGAATGCATTTAGTTCCCTTTCTTTGAATGACCCCAAGCCCTCTAACTGCAAACATATTAAAATTTTAATTAAGACAACACACCATGGCACACACATATCTTCCATCACATGTGTTGCTTCATTAAGTATCTTGCTGTAGACAGGAAGTGGGAATTTCTGGGTGATTTTAGTGGGCAAAAAATTCAATTACCTCAATAACATGGAAAGAGTGTAGCTATTTCCAGAGTCTGTCCTCAAGGCTCCTCCTAGTCTTACAGCTGGCCACCCCACAGGGCATGCTTCTTTTGGTCGCCTCTGGCAATGGACTTTGGGGGTACACAGTCCCATTTATATACAGAACAGGTCTTTCTTTTTACTGCACACTAATTCCAGTTATGCCTACAGAGCCATCTTTTATAGAAATTTCTTGTCTCAGCGATGTATCTTAGCCACTGCCAGGCCAAATTAGCATCAACACCCAGGTAGATAAACAAAGATATACTCTCCTTAAATAAACTGTTGTAAACTCTCAGCTCCACTCATGGTCTGGAAAGCACGATAGGCGCTTAATAGATATTTATTGATCCATCATTTATTTTTCCACAAAAATGTGCTCACGTGTTTGTAACATGATACACATACCATCGATTTTCTGTAAAACTCCAGGGACTTGACAGTGAGCTCCTTTCAAGTCCCAACCCTTTCGTGGTTATTTTTCTGCTGCTGCTTATATCTAATGGTGAAATGTGATCACAGGGGAATGATGGGAGGGAGGCCTTTCTCTTTTGCCATCAGCCCCCACGGCAAGAAGCAAGCCAACTTTTTCCTGTGTCTGTTTGGATGCCCATAAATCAGCACCAGAGCAGAAAGGACAGAGGATGAAGAGTCAGTGTCATCAACCAACATTCTGTGCTCTGAAGGCTGTGTTCAGAGCTGACTTGAAGTCCATTGCAATGCAAATGGTAGGGAAAAAATGACATTGACCTGGCATGATAGCATGGTGTGTTTTATAAAAGCACAATCCCACTGAGCTGGCTGTAGTTAGCCTGATCAGATTGGGCAGAAGCATGAGAGGCAGGGAATTGGAGGTGAATTTATTTCTCCAGGGAGGGCAATAAAAAGAACACACAGGGAGAGAGCTAGACAGGTAGGGCCAGATTCTAGGCTCAGCTCTGTTGCTCTGAGTGGAGTGACTTAACTTCTTGTAGGAAAAAGGAGGGAACAGCAGAGAGGGCTGTATCAGAAGTCTTCTAATGTCTCATCACATTCTGACATTTAGGGATTCTCTATCATCAGGAAACACTGCTTTGATACAGAATCAGAAAATGAGACCCCTCCCCCACACTGTGGATTGAATTGTGCCCATCCCCAAGAGACATATCCTAAACCCCAGCATCTGTGAATGTGACTTTACAGTAAGTCCCCTACATACAAACCTTCAAGTCTCGAACTGTCAAAGATGAGAATGTGTGTTCACATGGCCAGTCACTTAAGTTAGCTCTACTTGAGGAGGCATTGTTTAAGTTTTAGAGGCATAGAACCTGAATGCAGAATGGTACCTGAAGGTTGCAGCGCCCATTTAGAATGCAATCCAGGGCTACAAAGTCATCTATAATGAGAGGAAAAGAGCTATTACCCAGACATCACTGAATCATTTTTTCAAGAGGGTAGATGGAATTGAATCCAGCAAGGAACCAGAGCACGTGGCATCAACGTCATGTGTGATGAAATTGCAGCTTCTCCTCAGTCTCTTATTGCTGACGATCCTTCAGCTCTACTGTCTCCCACCTCCTCTACCCGCTCTAGTCGATAACTCTTCCTGCCTGTTCACTCAGTGCCAGCCCCTGTGTGCCAGCTGTTGTACTGTACTACTGTACTTTTCAAGGTACTGTACTGTAAGATTTTAAATATTTTGTTTTTTATGTTTTTTTATGTATTATTTATGTGAAAAGTATCCTTGGAAGAAAAGCTATGACAAACCTAGACAGCATATTAAAAACCAGAGACATCACTTTGTCCACAAAGGTCCATATAGTCAAACCGATGGTTTCTCCAGTGGTCATGTATGGATGTGAGAGTTGGACCATAAAGAAGGCTGAGTGCTGAAGAAATGATGCTTTCCAACTGTGGGGCTGGAGAAGACTCTTGAGAGTCCCTTGGACAGCAAGGAGATCAAACCAATCAATCCTAAAGGAAATCAATCCTGAATACTCTTTGGAAGGACTGATGCTGAAGCTGAAGCTCCAATACTTTGCCAGATACAAATAGCCGACTCATTGGAAAAGACTCTGATGCTTTGAAAGATTAAGGGCAAAAGGATAAGGGAGCAGTAGAGGATGAGATGGTTGGATGGCATCATTGACTCAATGGACATGAGTTTGAGCAAGATCTAGGAGATAGTGAAGGACAGGGAAGCCTGGCAGGCTACAGTCCATGAGGTTGCAAAGAGTTGGACATGACTGAGTGACTGACCAACAACAACATTATAAACCTATTATAGTACAGCACTGTAATATATAGCTGACTGTGTTAGCTGTATATCTAGGCTAACTTTGTTGGATTTATGAACATATTGGACTTACCAACACACTCTTGGAATAGAAGTCATTTGTATGTAGGGAATTTAAATGGAAAAAGAATCTTTTCAGACGTACTTAGGTCAAAGGTCTTGAGATGAGACCATCCTGAATGACTTGGGTGGGCTCCAAATCCAGTGATGAGTGTCTTGATAAGAGAGGTACACAGCAGAGAAGATGAAGTGAAGATGGCGGCAGAGATTGTAGCGATGAGGCCACAAGTCCAGGAGTGTCAGGGAAGCACCGGTAACTGGAAGAGGCAAGAAACAAATTCTCCCCAGAGCCCAGCTGAAGGATGTCCCTGATGACACATAGATTTCAGACTTCTCCAGAACTATGAGAGACTATATCCCCATTTTTTTCTTATTTTAAAGACTTGAAGTTTGTGGTAACTTGTTCTGGCAGTCATGAGATACTAATATACACAACCAAAGACATATAGAAAGAGAAACTTATGTCAGGAATGAAGCAAAACTATGATTTTTCAAATCTGAATTAAGACCCTTTAGCTTTTTTTTTTTTTTGCTGGAGCTCTCTGTGCAATTTACTTGGGTCGTGTGTGTTAAGTCATTCAGTAGTGTCCTACTCTTTGCAACTCTATGGACCATAGCCCACCAGGCTCCTCTGTCCATGGGGTTTTCTGGGCAAGAATACTGGAGTGGGTTGCCATTTCCTCCTCCAGGGGATCTTCCTGACCCAGGGATAGAACCAGAGTCTCCATTGTCTCCTGCATTGGCAAGGGTATTCTTTACCACTAGTGCCACCTTAGAGGAAGGCTGCTGCTGCTGCTAAGTTGCTTCAGTCGTGTCTGACTCTGTGCTACCCCATAGATGGCAGCCCACCAGGCTCCCCCGTCCCTGGGATTCTCCAGGCAAGAATATAAGATTGATTGCCATTTCCTTCTCTAATGCATGAAAGTGAAAAGTCAAAGTGAAGTTGCTCAGTCGTATCCGACTCTTAGCGACTTCATGGACTGCAGCCTACCAGGCTCCTCTGTCCATGTGATTTTCCAGGCAAGAGTACTGGAGTGGGGTGCCATTGCCTTCTCCGTAGGGATGGCAAATTATGTCCCACAGGCTTTATCTGGCCCACCACGTGTTTTTGTAAATAAAGTATTATTGGAACATAACCACACCCAATCATTTACATACATTCTGGGGCTCTATGGCTGTTTTTGCACTGCAATATTTGAGTTGAGGAGTTGCAACAGAGACCATCTGCCCTGCAAAACTGAAAATATTTTCTTTCTGTTGCTTTACAGAAAAACATAAAGATGACCCCTGGAATAGGGGAGAGAGCATGAGCCTTGGAAAACTGTTATTGTTTAGTGGCTAAGTCGAGTCTGACTCTTTTGCAACTCCCTGGACTGTAGCCCACCAGGCTCCTCTGTTCATGGGATTTTCTGGGCAAGAATACTGGAGTGGGTTGCCATTTCCTCCTCCAGGGGATCTCCCCAACCCAGGGATGGAATCCTCGTCTCTGGGTCTCCTGCATTAGCACTCAGATTCTATACCGCTGAGCCACCAAGGAAGTTTTGGGAAGAACTGGGTTCAAATCCTGACTCTCACCATTTCCTAGCCTGGACAAGCCCCCTGGACCTCACCTTCCTCCCTTCAGGCTGAAGCTGTCCCTGGGGGTTAGATGTTGATTCCTAGCATAGTGCTTGATCAGAGGAGGGATATCCCCATCCTGTGTCCCCTCCTCCACCTCGACCTGGCCCCTCTGACAAACCTAACCAGGAGCATTTCCTGGCAGCTTCCTTAGTCTTTCCTGGAAGGAAACTGCTCCCCTCTCTGTTCCTGGGTGGTCTGCAGTCTTCCCCACCCTAACTCTGCCCTGGTCCTGCAAGACTTCTCATTCACGTTAAAAAGGTCTGCCTCTTCTGGTAGGCTTTCCAGCCTCTGAGAAGTCCAGGACCATCCTCTAGTGGAGAACTGGTCCAGTCCCTTTTGGTCCTGACATCCCTCCGCCAAGCTGTGCAGAAATCTGGCATCCTCGCAGTGAGCAGCCCTTAGATTCTTTGAAACATACCACGGCTTGGCCCCCGTTTTCCTTGATTCCCTGCCAAACCCATTACACGTGTCGGAGCGGCAAGGGACTGGAAGAAATACGGTTTCCATTTGGCTTCTGCGGCCGTTTCGTCTAATTTGCACTGGCTTTGACATACTGCGATTGCTGTTTTTGTTGTTGGGATTTGGAGGCTGTTTGAAGCTCTGTCTCTTTTCTCCTGTTTTCTCTTAGCTCTTTCTCTTTCCGGGAGCGGGGTAGGGGCGGAAGCCTCGCAAGTAAGTAGCAAAACTCAGGCTTAGCTGCCACCATCAGAGCCCCCACGCTCACATGGACTCATTTGCTCCAGCACCAGATTTCATTAACTGAAGGGCGACATTGCAAGCCGAAGCATGATAATGAGGTTGGAACTAATCAGAACATATGGGATGTTTTTACCATTAGCTCCAATTCCTGACGTGGGAGGAGGCACGCTGGTAGGGGGGCAGTTTAAGCAGGATTTTATTACCCACATGGGGTTACATCCATGACCCCTGAGTCCATTCTCTCCAGGGTGGCCTCTTTCTCCTATTCCCATCCTTCACTCTGCAACCCCTGCCAGCCCTGCTGGGGCAGATCGTGGCCATAAGAATGAATAAAAACTCACAGAATCAAAGACTGGTCTTGCTGAAGATAGTTCCCAGCACCTCCTTGTTGACTAATCTAAACAGGACTTTTCCATCTTCTTCTGCTTGACTTCGGAGAAGGCAATGGCACCCCACTCCATTATTCTTGCTTAGAGAATCCCATGGATGGAGGAGCCTGGTAGGCTACAGTCCATGGGGTCGCTAAGAGTCGGACACGACTGAGTGACTTCACTTTCACTTTTCACTTTGATGCATTGGAGAAGGAAATGGCAACCCACTCCAGTGTTCTTGCCTGGAGAATGCCAGGGACGGGGGAGCCTGGTGGGCTGCTGTCTCTGGGGTCGCACAGAGTCGGACATGACTGATGCGACATAGCAGCAGCAGCAGTAGCTGCTTGACTTCTTGGTGGGTATGACTCTGCTGACTGTGCCCCTTCGACCTTGAATGAGTTCTAGGACACTGGCCTCCTTCGATTTTCCTCCTTCTCTGAATCCTTCTTGCTCCATCCATTTTTGCAGGTTAAATTTGTATATGTTGAGAAGCATCCACATTGCTACCCAAGGTGGGGAAGTTTTGGGAATCAAAATAGAGTAACTACCATACTATTTCCCAGAGACTTGCCCAACTGCCCTACCCACTCCTTTCTTAACCTCCTTTTATCCTTCTTTCTCTCTTTTTCTTTGTGCAGATTTTGCCAGTTGCTGGCAGAGCCCTGGAGATGCAAAGGTGAGGGGCAACAGTCGCTGGCCTGGAGGACATCACAGTCTGTGATCTGTGGCCGTCACTCCACTTCCCTCTCCACACTCTGCTCCGGAATTTTCCAAACACAGAACCAGGAAGGTTTTTCAAGTCCACAGTGACTCATAACCTCATTTAGCAAAAGAGGTCACAGGAATTCAGAGAGGGAAAGTCATTTATCTAAGATTACATCGCATGAGAGGGGCTGGTTCATACAGTGGCACCCTTTGAACATTATCCCTAACTGCTGTCTCCATCATAAATACATCATTTAAGAAGAGTTCGAGGGACTTTGCTGGCTGTCAGTGGTTAAGACCCTACACATGGGTTCAGTCCCTGGTCAGGGAACTAAGCTCCTGGATGCCGCACAGCCAAAGAAACAAAACAAAAAGTAGAAGTGTCACAGACTCTGTGGCAGATGCTTTTGGCATCCGTGTAGGTCCACCCTCTTCCCCTCACCCCTCCCTAGATTCTGCAGGTGTTGGCAGCTCTCATCTGCATTCTTTTCTGAGTAGTTGCCTTTGGCTGATGTTGCCACTTACCCAAAGATGCCTGGAAGATTGGCAGGGGGCAGCTCATGACCAATGACTGTTGTGTGGCACTGAGGCCCCAGGTCTCTTGCATTTGGGCAGAAAACCTCTGTGCTGCAGTTTATGCCCTGGGCTCCCAGAGGAATCAGGCTGCATCTAGGCTTCTGCTGAAGCCATGTTGTGGTCTAGTTTCTTCTCTACCTGCTCCTGCTTCCTCATGCCACTCTAGATTTCTCCTCCACCTAAGGCTCAACTTCTGGGAAATGTGCTCTATAACAAATGTTACCACCCCATCTGCCTGCATGGGCTTCCATTCTCCATCACTTAAATGAGGTAGTTGGCCTACAACAGGGCTGTTAGTATGTAGGCAGCAATCATAGTCAGCAATCATGGCCTTCGTCTTTGTCCTCTGCAGAGAACACTGGACACCTTGCCCTTGAAATAGGTCAGATGAGGCAGGGAGGCAGGGACAGAGAAGTATTTCTTTGGGAGAGCAGCGAGGATGTCTTGACTGAGGTAGAAATGGTTATGAAAGACTGGATGCTGACACAGAAGCATGAAACACTGCCTGTCTTCGCTAAGTGTTAGGGGAATTTCCTCCAGGCAGATATGGTTTGGATGGCATAACAGGTTAGGTTGCCTTCATCTGAGAATCACTCAGAATTAGATGACACAAAGAGCCTACGCTTAAGAAGAAGAAAAACAACCTGGAATTGATTCAAGCATTTTTCTTTCCTATGCTTCTCATCGCACACCCATCCGATAACTGAGGGATGCTCCCTGCTAGTACATTCCATCTAGAGATCAGTGCAAAGAAACATATTTATTGAGGACAGGACGTTGTATGTACAAGGGCCTGGCATGGGGATGGGAATGCACCATCTGATGGGAAAGACATATTCACATATAACTAGATGAGTAAGTGGATTCCAATGTTGTTTACATGGGGAGGTTTATAATCAAGAGGATCCCATTTCTCTATCACATATTCTTTGAGGTCTGCCATATCCATGGCCAACCCTCTAGTCCAAAATCCATCCTTTCCTTCTGAAATGGAGCAAGACCCTATGGCCATTGCCTCACCACCCATGTCCTCAGCCTGCCTTTTATGTGTGGAAAAACTTTAGCCAAAGAATAAGTTTAATCAGAGGAGTGAGAAAATGCACAAACAAAGGAAAACAGTCAGAAGAGACCAAATAATAATAGTGTGCGTGCATGCTTATCCCTGTCTGACTCTTTGTGACCCCACAGACTATAGCCCGCCAGGCTACTCTCTCCATGGGAATTTTTAGGCAAGAATACTGGAGTGAGTTGCCATTTTCTCCTCCAGGGGATCTTCCTGATCCAGGGATTGAACCCGAATTTCTTTTTTTCTTTTCTTTTTTTTTGGTGTGTTTGAAATATTTATTTATTTATTTATTATTTTTTTAATTTTTTTATTGAACCCGAATTTCTTATGTCTCATGCCTTGCAGGTGGATTTTTCACCTGCTGAGCCATAACGTAGTCATTAAACAAAGTCAAGGACCTTTAATTCCTTCTCAAGGGCTGTAGATAATATTCTGAACCATATCTTATGAATTGTCTTGTAGATACTGAAACACCCACCACGTGGAAGAAGTTAACTACATGGTGACCAGACAGTAGCCATGACATAAGCTGCCTCATAGGAATGCGAACAAATCAGCCCTGGAACTGAAGATGAACTATGCTTACAACAACCCTATCAAGATGACACTGGTCAGACCACAGATGACCAATTTCAAGATGACTTGTCAGAGCTGACTATGCTGTTTCTGCACATAGCTACCTTCTCTCCCTTATAAAATCTCTTTCCTACTGATTGTCAGTAGGTGGGGGAGTCAGCCTTTGGACAGGAATTTGTCCCCCCGACTCCCATAGCCATTGCCGGCATCCAAAGTAAAGCAAACTTTCTTTCCCACGAACTTTGCCTCATTATTGGCTTTTGAGTGGTGAGCATCCAGACCCCACTTTTGGTTACACCTCCTGAACTGCAGCACTCACCCCCTCATTTGTCTCTCCACATTCCCTCTTGCCTTTTTCCCATCCGGTCCCAACACAACAAGGCACAATGAGATTTTAAAGAGGTAAATTCAGTGGCAGTTTTTTGCATTAAGCCCTTTACCAGCACCTCGTAGCCTGGATCCTCTACTTGTATATAAGAGGTCTTAGCTTTCCTGTCGAACTTGCTCTTGACTGCAGCTACTTTGGCCTTTACATCTATGTTCCTTTCTGGCTCAGGGCCCCTTACACACTCTTCCCTCTGCTTAGAACACCTACCCAACCTTTGGCTCTTAACACGACCATATCTCCTCAGGGAAGCCCTCCCTTCCCTTCCGAAGCAGGTCGGCCTCCCTTCTACCTGCCCCACCACTGTAGCATGTTTGAGTTTTTGATGACTAAGGAAATGTGTAATTGGTGGTTTGACTGTTTTATTCACTGTTGCATCTTCAGAGCCTATCTCAAGGCCATATGCATCATGGATGGGCCTTTGATGGTTTCAATTGACTATATAAATGAACACAGAGGTTAAATCAGATAAATGAATCATATTGCACCCAGCTTTTGATGTCTATCACTCTCTCCTTTCAAATCCTTGGGCTGGTATGTTGTGAAAGTCAAAGTCGCTCAGTCATGTCTGACTGAGAGGGTAACAGGCAGGAAGGCCAGGGGTCTCCAAACAGAGGAAATAGCCTGCAAGTGTCAGACATTTTTATCTCTTTTAAGCGGCAGGAGGAAACAAACTAGCGATATTTTTTCCTTCTCTATACAAATTTAAAAGGAGGTTTCTCTTAAAATACTGTGTTGCCTTAATGACACCTGGCTTCACCTGAAGTTAACTAGTCTCAAACCTAGAGATAACCAATGCATTTCTCTTATGGAAATGTTTGTCTTAAGCTGTGCTAATGTACTATGCATTTACCCCAGACTCTGTCTTCAAGTAGGTTACACCTCTTGGCTCAGAACCTACTTGACAAACCAATATGTTATACTCAGATATTGTTCCCCTAATCTATGTAAACGAAATTATTTGTATGGTGATCTGCCCTTCTTCAAGATTCAAGCTAATCATTTTATGGCCTAGGATGAACCATTTGGTGCCAAGATTATCCCTAAATGCATCTTATGGGTGAGGGGCCTGGTGCCATTCTGCGTTTTAAGACATTCCTTTCTTTCATTAACAGACTGCTAGTGACTGTATAACATCCAGCTGAAGACTAGCAAGGGGGTACTCTTTCTGCCCCCTTCTGATGCCTATGTCAAAAGCTTTCTCTATCTCCTTTATACTTTAATAAAACTTTATTACACAAAAGCTCTGAGTGATCAAGCCTCGTCTCTGGCCCCAGATTGAATTCTTCTCCTCTGAGGGCCAAGAATCCCGGCGTCTTTGTGTAATTCAACAACAACCTTTCATGACTCTTTGTGACCCCGTGGACTATACAGTTCATGGAATTCTCCAGGCCAGAATACTGGAGCGGATAGTCTTTCCCTTCTCCAAGGGATCTTCCCAACCCAGGGATCAAAACCAGGTCTCCCGCATTCTTTACCAGCTGAGTCACCAGGGAAGCCCCTGGTATACGTCATAGACTGGTAATAACTGTGACAGTGACCATATATAGCACTTTGTGACTTCTTTAGATTTCATAAAGAAATACTTTCACATGCATTCCTTAACTTGACCCTTACAACAAGCCTTTTATTTTATTCCCACTTTACAGATGGGAAAACTGACCTTTGGTGTGATGTAGGTATTTGGCAGAAGCTGTGCCAGTCCTGATGCTTATTAGCTGTCTGAGCTTGGACAAGTCAGGAAAGTTCTCTGAGCCTCAACTCCTTCAAGGACGAGTCAAGTTCTCCCCACTCAGCCTGCCCACAGCAACTCTGCCTACTCCCATCATGGTGCATTTCATAGTATATTTTAACTTTTGAAAATGATCACTTGTTTCTTTTTGGCTGTGCTGGGTCTTCTCTGCTGCGAGCTTTCTCTAGTTGCAGTGAGCAGGGGCTGCTCTCTAGTTGTGGTGCACGGGCTTCTCACTGAAGTGGCTTCTCTTGGTGTAGAGCGTAGGCTCTAGGGTGCATGGACTTCAGTAGTTGCGGCTCGTGGGCTCTAGAGAATGGGCTCATTAGTTGTGGCCCACAGGCTTAGTTACTACTTGGCATGTGGAATCTTTCCAGACCAAGGATTGAACCCATGTCCCCTCTACTGACAGATGGATTCTTAATCATTAGACCATCAGGGAAGCCCTGTATTTTAATTTTTAAAAAATTCTCCTCTCTCCTGCACCAGACCTGAAGCACACTGACGGTAAAGATTAAGTGTTATTCAAAGCACAGTGCCCAGCACAGAGTAGCCCCTTAATCCATTAGGGTTGCTATAACAGAATACCACAAACTGGGTGTCTTATAAACACCAGACACTTAATTTTCACAGTTCTGGGGCCTGGAAGTCCCAGATCAAGGTGCTGGTGGTTTTGGGATCTGGTGAGGCTGGCTTCCTGGTTCATATAGCTGGTCGTCTTCTTGCTGTGTTCTCATAGGCGGAAGTAGGGAGGGAACTCCTTAGGTAGGGTCCCTTTTATAAGGTCACTGATCTCATTTATGGGGGCTCCACTCTTATTACCTAATCTGCTGCCAAAGACCCTACCATCACATGAGCGGGGTGGGGGGGGTTATAATTTCAATATATGGACTTTGCAGGGGACACATTCAGTCCAGAGTGATCCTCAAAATGTTGGCTGAGTGATAGTCTAATGAGACAGCACATGGAGGAACTCTCCAAATCATGATACTAACGTGGTGCCCCTGGCATCATCGCCCAGGGTAGGAAGAGACCACAGGCTTTGGGTAAAAGTCTGCAGCCTCTCTTGGCTTCAGTCAGGGTTGCTCAAAGTGTTAAACCTCATTTCTCCGCACAGGTAAGGGACTCCAGGTCCATTCGCATCCTTTAAAATTGCTGCTTGTGCTCATCTGGCAAGTTCCATGATTTGTATGGAAATTTCTAGGTCCCTGAATCTTTAAGCATCACTCAGAATTGAATGAGGCTGAGGCTGCCTTTTAAGCCTGTAATTGCAAACTTGAGTCACTACATCCTGCCCCTGATTGGGTTTTATTTTGAGTTTTCATTCTGTCTGTTAGTTTTCACTTCCCACAGAGTTAGTTACCTGACTAACCTGACACGTTTTCCTCACCCAAGAAGAGGGCAGTGATAGGAAAGCTGGCAGTCAGCCCCCATTTTTGCGATTTTACTTTTTATTTTCTCATGTACCTCCCAGAAAATACTCCTTTATTTTTTTTTCAACTGTATACCTTTTATTTTGTATTGAAGTATAGCCAGTGAACAAACAATGTTGTGATAGTTTCAGATAAACAGCGAAGGGACTCAGTCATACATATGCATGTATCTATTCTCCCCCAAACTCTCCTCCCATCCACGCTGCCATGTAACATTAAACAGAATTCTGTGTGCTATTGAATTTGTTGGTTATCCATTAAAAATACTCCTTTCAATCTGAAAAATTGTTTACGGACAAAACGTTAACTTTTTTTTTTTTTTCATTTTTAAACTTTACATAATTGTATTAGTTTGCCAAATATCAAAATGAATCCACCACAGGTACACATGTGAAAACGTTAACTTTTTTCCTAGCAATTATTTATCTGTCAACATCTTTCTCTATTCCCTTGCACTTGGTTGAAATGACCCTATGAGGCCATTTATTTTTCATTAGGCAACCATAGTGTGTGTGTGTGTGTGTGTGTGCACACACACTCACACACACATTTGTGTAGGTTTCAGAGGATCATGGGTGATTTTGGTGCATGGCTTATGCAAGAATCAAGTAACTATCAGATTGTTAGTATTTTTTAAAGTCTCATTTCAGTGGGTTCATGTGCCCGGGTGACATTTGTTTACACAGCTCTCGTTATTTATGGCACACGGTGAAAATGGGCAAAGAAATGAATTTACAGCTTGGAATGAGTCAAATAATTCTCAGTAACAACATCTCCCTAACAGCCCCATTAAGGTCGTTCACAACCATAGCCTTGCTGCCATGCTCTCAAAATGGTTCCTGGGTCTTAAAAAGCCCAAGCTTCAAGGAAAGCACTTTTCATGTCACACAAACCCTCCCTTAAAGGGACCCCGTCTCCCAGGCCACCCGCAGTGAACACCATCTGAAACTCTTAGATCAGATGGGTGAAAAGTAGAAACTGATCACTCACGTATAAGGAAATACAAATAGGAATTAAATACATGGAAAACGCTCAACCTCACTGCTTGTCACAAGAAAATAGAAAGGCTCCATTGTATCTCTGGGTTTCCCTGGTTGCTCAGTAGTAAAGAACTCGCCTGCCAAGTTGATGAGGGCAGAAGATGAGGGTTCAATCCTTGGGTCAGGAAGATCCCTTGGAAGAAGGAAATGGCACCCTATTCCAGTATTCTTGCCTAGAAAATTCCTTGGACAGGGGAGCCTGGTGAGCTACAGTCCATGGGGTCCCAAAAAGAGTTAGACATGACTTAGCAACTGAACAACAGCAACACTTGTATCTTTTTCATATAATAATAAATGGTAGGCATCCAGACCACCAATGGTTGGGTAGTTGTATTAGTGCTAACTAGTAGACTTTGTTTCCCTTCCCTCGTGGCTCAGATGGTAAAGAACCTGTCTGCAATGCAGGAGACCCAGGTCCTGGGTGGGGAAGATCCCCTGGAGAAGGAAATGGCAACCCACTCCAGTATTCTTGCCTGGAGAGTCCCATGGATAGAGGAGTCTGGGGGGGCTAAGTCCAGGTGATTGCAAAGAGTCGGACATGACTGAGTGATTAACACTAGCTATAGACTTTGCATAGCAGTGCAAATTAGTGAAACATTTCTGCAGGGCAATTTAGCAGTACACATCCAGAACTATATGATGCTTCATACCTGTTGGGCCAGCATTTTTTCTCATCTGTATGGAAAATGAAGAAATAATTCAATGAAAGAGGAAAAATTCCCTATAGCTGAAACTCTTGCAGGCAACATTATCTATAGCATGCAAAATTGGAAATGACCTCCAACAGTGGGAAAATGATTAAGTAATCATTGCACAGTCACTCACTGAAATATTATATAGTTATTAAAAAGTGATTATAAAGACCATGGAAACAATAAAAAAGTGTCCAACATAGTGTTTAGAGGAAAAAGAGGCTAAAAATCTAATCTTTGATTACAAAGTAAAACGTGTAAATGCATATGACAAAACTAGAGGCTAGAACTCAGAATGAGACTCTTTGGGAAAAGATCATTGTAGAAGTATGCTTTCTGTGTGTATGTATGTGTTTATAAAGCAACATATTTTCTTTTTAAAGAAATCTTGATGTTAAAATTACTGGTAGAGGTCAGGGAAAGGCAGTATTCCATATCAAGTTAGTAAGTTTTGGAATTAAATATGTGATGAAATCTTAGCCACTTACTGTGGTGTAAACTTGAGCAAATTATTTGACTTCTCTGGGTCTCAGTGTCTGTATCAGTAAAATGGGAATAAAAAATACAGCTTCTGTTTTTGGACTACGGTGGACATGTATGTATGAGGAAATACATATAAATAACTTACTACAATATTTGACATAGCTAACTTTCAGTGATTGCTATTATTTTTATGCATATATATCTATGTAAGCTATCAAAGTTTTTTAAAAGATGTTTTTTTTGATGTGGAGCATTTCTAAAGTTTTTATTGAGTTTGCTTCTGTTTTACATTTTGTTTTTTTGGCCCTGAGGCATGCAGGATCTTAGCTTCCGGAACAAGGATGGATCCCATCCCTCCTACATTGGAAGGCGAAGTCTTAACCACTGAACCACAAGCGAAGTCCATACTATAGTTTTAAAAGGCATAATTGTTGAGTATCCTATATCCATTTACCACAGACTATTAGTGAAAGCCATCATGGTGCCCCTTCCTCCTTCCAGTGATTGATCCAGGCATTGGTATAAGTTATTGTTTTTTAGTTATTAAGTCATGTCTGACTGTTTTCAGACCCCATGGACTGTAGCCCGCCAGGCCCCTCTGTCCATGGCATTTCCCAGGCAAGAATACTGGAGTGGGTTGCCATTTCCTTCTTCCAGGGGATCTTCCCAACCCAGGGATCGAACCCCAGTCTCCTGCATTGCAGGCAGATTCTTTACCACTGAGCCACCAGGGAAGCCCACTGACATGAGAGCTAATCCTAAATAATGAGACTTGAAAGGAGAAACACACAAAGAATGGATCTGTTTTATTTCTCTGAGCATTGCCAAGTTAGATGTAACACTTGGACCAATGGTGGTCTTCATCATCTGAGGATGAACCCAGTACCAGGAATGGCAGAGAAGGATAGAAAACATCTGGGTCCTCATGGACATTGTTGAGCCCTTGGATGAACAACACACATGTTCACCCTGCCTCACTTCTTTCAAATATATGAGAGAATAGCTTTACAAATGTTTTCATCAGTTGGAGTTAAGGTATTGAGTTACTTGCAAATTAAAACATCCTGATATAATCAGGATACAACAGTTACTTTTCCATGGGAGATCTGAAATTTATTGGTCAGAAAATGGTTACTATGACACTTTGCCCCTCTGATGTCTTCCTTTCCTTGGTATTCTCCTTGAATTTCAGACCTTCCTATATACTGTGGGCTTGACAGCTCCTCTTGGACATCTGAAAAGATACAGCGCAAACCTGACATCTCCAAAGCTGGGCCCATGATTCCTGTGTGTGCCGGTGTATGGACACGCATGTACACGTTTTCTCGCCCTCTCTCTTACACTCCCCTCCCATGGGCCCTTGTCTCAGGAAACATGACCACCCTCTCTAGCTTTGTAACTTAGAGCTCACTCTTGACACGTCCTTCTCCTTCTCTCCCCATATTCAGTCTATTGACAAATCTTCTTGATTTCACTTTTAAAATATTTTTGAATCTATCCACTTCTCTTGGCTTCCCCCATCACGACCCTGGCCCAGGTTATGATAGCTCTCACTTGACCTATAACAATAGGCTCATATTGGGATTCTCTACACTGAAGGTTGTTTTTCTCTAATCTATTCTCTATTTAGGCTATAGACCTATATCTTTATATGTAGATCTGATGCAAATCCCATCACCTTTTCACTTAAAAGTGTCCCATGTTTTCCATTTGCTCTTGGAATAAAGGCACAACTATTTCACATAGGCTAAGGGACCCTACATGATGAATGCTCACCTGCAATTGTTTTTGAGTCCTGATTTCTCTCCTTTCTTCTTTATATATCATGTTTCTGCTATCAAAAGACTTTTGGATATTCTTTCTACAGTGAAAGAATATCTTTCTTCTATTTTTATGCCAAGCTAATTGTATTGATTTTTTAGATCTTAGCTCAACTGTCACTTCTTTGGAGAGAGTTCTAAGACCAAGTCAAACATTCCTGTTGAACACACTCGTATATTTCCCAAATGGGTACTTAAGGGCCACTGCAATTTTGTGTTTATTTTTGTGACTCTTTGATCAAGGTCTGTTTCTTCTCCAGCAGACTGTAAAATTTTACTGCCCACCATTCTCTTCCCAGAGGAGGGATTCAGCAAATATTTGTTGGGTGACTAATGAATGAATGGATATTGACCTAATTCAGCCCCTTTATATTACATGAGCTACAGACACAGCCTCATAAAATGGTTCTGTCTCTCCAGTTGTACATAAAGCTACCAGAATTAACTCTGAATCATAAATCTGATTGCTATTTCTTTGCATTAAACTATCTAATGGTTCTCCACTACATCAAGAACAGAGTGTGTTATATTTCTGACCTCACTTTTCAATTTTGTCTCCTAATTCTACTCTTTCCACTGCCCTCTGCATTTGTTTTTTCACATTCAGTCACACTCAACTGCTTGCTGTTCCCCGACACCTTTGCTTTTCCTAGCTTTGTTTATGCTGTTCCCGCTAGCCATAACTCCATTCAAGCATCACCTCCTTTCAAAAATTGAATCCATCCTTCTAAATTCAGAGTAAATACATTCTACTTAAAGTTTTCCTTAATTCTTCTGATTTGTATTCATTTCCCCATTCTTGGTGGTCTCAGAGTCTTCAAGATACTGGGCACAAAATGGCCCCAAATTGTAACATGTCTTAAACACTACATCCATGGATACCTTGAGTGGTGTTACTAGGAAGAGTCACGAGTCATGTTTCCGCACCATAAAGACTCCATTTTTAAACTTCTATCCTTCGTTAGGGTTGCTGTTCACACACACATATATAGTTTTAATTTGTATTAGAGTGTAGTTGCTTTATAATGCTGTGTTAGTTTCTACTGTACAACAAAGTGAGTCGGCCACAAGTATACATACATTCCCTTTTTTTTTTTTTTAATTTCTTTCCCATTTAGGTCACCAGGGAGCATTGAGCAGAGTTCCCTGTGCTATATAGTAGTTTCTCATCAGTTGTCTTTCTGATACACAGTATCACTCATGTATATATGTCACTCTCAGTCTCCCAATTCATCCCACTTCCCTTCCCCACTTGGTATTCATATATTTGTTCTCTACATGTGTGTCTCTATTTCTGCTTTGTAAATATTTACTACTCTTTCCTGGGAGCCTCAGTCAGTGTAGAGCCCTGGAGCCAGAGGAGAGAGGAAGGGTTAAGTCTCTTGGAAGACAGGAGAGGAATGCACTTGAATGTACATGTGTATTATGTGTGGGGACAATGGGGTTCTCTTGTCCAGCTCTTGGAATTATTACCTGGGCAATCTCTCTTTGAGGCAGGTGGGAGAGGGATAGTTTTTCACGGAGTATGGAGTCATTCACACTCAAATACCCCTCGGCCAGCTGCAATCCTAGTCTGAATCAGGATCCACCTCAGTCCCTGGGTCCCGCTCCAAATTAAATTTCCGTAAGTCCCTTTAGGCTTAAAGGAAGGAATTCCTCTTGCCCTTGATACAGTTTCCTTTTAAAATAATTTGCCTAATGACATCACTGATGCAATGGGCAAACTCTGGGAGATGGTGAGGGACAGGGAAACCTGGCATGCTGCAGTCTAAGGGGTCATGAAGAGTCAGATGCGACTTGGCAACTGAGCAACAAAGATGTGTTTTAAATGCATTTGCAAAAGAGACACTGATGTATAGAACAGTCTTATGGACTCTGTGGGAGAGGGAGAGGGTGGGAAGATTTGGGAGAATGGCATTGAAACATGTAAAATATCATGTAGGAAACGAGTTGCCAGTCCAGGTTCGATGCATGATGCTGGATGCTTGGGGCTGGTGCACTGGGACGGCCCAGAGGGATGGTATGGGGAGGGAGGAGGGAGGAGGGTTCGGGATGGGGAACACATGTATACCTGTGGCGGATTCATTTTGATATTTGGCAAAACTAATACAATTATGTAAAGTTTAAAAATAAAATAAAATTAGAGAAAAAAAAAAGAAAAAAAAGAAAAAAAGAAAAATATAAATAAAAATACATGCATCGATGTAAAGGGAAAAAAAATGTCTGGTTGGTTCAGACTGGTAATAAGTGGATAACTGAGGTCTGGGAAGCCAAGTGAAGCCCTCTGTGCTGTGCTGTGCTAGGTACTTCAGTCGAGTCCGACTTTGTGATCCCATGGACTGTAGCCTGCCAGGCTCCTCTGTCCATGGATTCTCCAGGTAAGAATACCAGAGTGGGTTGCCATGCCCTCCTCCAGGGGATCTTCCCAACCCAGGGATCAAACCCAGGTCTCCCACATTGCAGGCGGATTCTTTACCAACTGAGCAACCAGGGAAACCCAAGAACATTGGAGTGGGTAGCCTATCCCTTCTCCAGGGGAAGAATAGCTGCCTGCAAAAAATTCTGAATGTCAGCCCTCATGCCGGCCCCCATGAGGCTGCCTGGCCAGGAAACCTTTGAGAGAAAATTAAAGTGGCTACCAGCATTTTGTTGTTCACTCCTTTTTTAATGGTTCTTGAGTTGCTGACCTTTTTTCACTCTCTTAAAAATAAGTGGAAAACATCCAGAACTGACAGATAAGACTTGGTTTCTTCCTGGGAATTTACTCTAAACAGGCACTGGTTAGAATCTTCGAAAGACAGAACAGATACAATGTTTGAAAGTAGGAAAGTAAAAATACAGCTGAGGATGAAATTGGAAAAAAAAATCACAAAGCAGCTCCTTCATTTCCCCAGACCTCCTTTTCACCGCTGGAAAACTTGTAGCAACTTGTGCCACTGTCTTTTTAAATTAGCCTCTCTGATCTTTGTTAGAAAAAAGAATAATCCTGCAGCTCTCCACTGCAGAACGAAATGTGTTGAACAAAACCATCTTGCTTAAGGCAGAGAGAGGAGTGCCCTTACCCATCTCTGGGGGACTGTTCCCAGGGCTAGCATTGGGCAGGTGAGGGGGGGCCAGCTAGAGACTATAGCAAATTACAGTGTATGGAAATCCTGTAGCCACCTGGATGTCTGCTTAAATAAACACGGTACCAGGGTCTTTAATTGCTGTCTGGACCTGAAACAAAAGCTTCAATCATCAATCTGGCAATTACCCCACCACCCCACGGTGTTAAGCCTTCAATTACCCTGTCGCTGCGTGCTGCCCACCAGATCATTACCTCCCATGCCACTCCACTCTGCCTATCAGGTGAATTCCTGGTGATCCAATCCCAGTGTTTCTCAGGTGAAACTCGAGTGCTGTTTGCATGGAGGGAGAGATATGGCCATTTCATATTAGAAATGATCACGAGGGCTGCCATTTTCCATCCTGGCTCTGCCATAGAATGTCCGAGGCTTTAGATCTGCAGCATAACTGTCTGTAATTGACAGGTTTAATACCCACTTTGTCTCTCCCCAGAATATAATGAGATGCTGTGGAAAGCTATTGAACATATAGAAGATGTTTTTCAACGCTAGGTTGTGGGCCTGTTGAGAGATGTAAACTCTCTGGTATCTTTCTCACCTCTCCTGCTATACACTCTTTAAAAGAAGAGCTGGCAAAGACAACTCAAGTTCAAGGTCAGCTTTTGGGGAGAAAGTATAGAAGGTCATGTGATAAAGGGATTAACACTGAATTTAGCATGGGGATGTTCCCTTTCTCCTTTTTTTCTTTCCCTTTCTCATTTCTCTCTTTTCATCTTTTTTCCCCAAGCAAGAACAGTATAACCGACCAGGAATTGCCACTTTGAACACTTCTTTACCCAGAGGAGCTCAAGATGAGCAAAGTAGTTGTCTTAGGCAGTCAGGGATGCCAGGGTTGTGCTGGCAAATGTCTAACACTGCCTCTTTTAGAAACCAAAACAAAAGAAAATCTGGTTTGTAGTGTATGCCAGTTTCTGTGGTGTAAATGTGATGTGTGTGTGTGTGCTCAGTTGTGTCTAACTCTTCTGTGACCCCATGGACTCTTGCCTGCCAGGCTCCTCTGTCCATGGGATTTCCCAGGCTAGAATACTGCAGTGAATTACCATTTTCTTCTCCATGGTATCTTCCCAACCCAGGGATCTAACCTGCATCTCCTACATTGGCAGGTGGATTCTTTACCACTGGATCCACCAGGTAAATATCATAAGGAAGAACAAGTCTGACTCCATATTGGATTTGTTTCTTTTATTCTAACCTTTGTATTTTATTGCTTTTGCTACAAGTTAATCACTGAAGAAATGTTGCTTATAGCTTAAAGTATATACATAATGGCCCATCTCTGGGAACTCTGCATCCCTGCCTGAGCAATTAAGCTGAAATACCTCTGTTTAGCTCAGAGGAAACATCCTGACCAAGCCCACCTATGAATGGCTTCAGGAAAGAGGAAATTAACACAGCCCCTCTGGAGTTTGGCCAGAACCAGGAAATACTTGCAACAACTTCTGCCTTTTTTACTTTTTACTTTTTTACTTTGCTTTACTTTTTACTTTTTTGCCTTTTTTTTACTTTTTTACTTTTTTTACTTCACTTTACTTTTTACTTTTTTTTACTTCGCCTCCTTACCTCTCTTTTCTTTGTTGTGTGAAAGAAATCAGTATCCAAACCCAGGCCAGATGGTTCTTCAAGATGCTGCTGCTGCTGCTGCTAAGTCACTTCAGTCGTGTCCGACTCTGTGTGACCCTGTAGATGGCAGCCCACCAGGGTCCCCCATCCCTGGGATTCTCCAGGCAAGAACACTGGAGTGGGTTGCCATTTCTTTCTCCAATGCATGAAATTGAAAAGTGAAAGTGGAGTCGCTCAGTCGTGTCCGACTCTTCGGGACCCCATGGACTGCAGCCCACCAGGCTCTTCCGTCCACTGGATTCTCCAGGCAAGAGTGCTGGAGTGGGGTGCCATTGCCTTCTCCTTCAAGATGCTAGTCTACCATATTCTTGGTCTGTTGGCTTTCTGAATAAAGTTGCTATTCCTTGTTCCAACAACTTGTCTCTTAATTTATTGGCATGTTGAGTGTGGCAAACAGTATGAACATGGACTAGATAGCATAAATACTCCCTTCATGACCAGTTTTCAGCCATCCATGTGAAGTGACTCTACATGATGGTGGGCAGAAATGCATGCCTTATCTCCCATGAGCCTGTAGGAGCCAGCTCTGCACACCCTGAGGCCAGGCCCCTTTCCTCTTCTTTCCCTGGCATGCTCTTCCTTAGGCCCATCTTTCCTAACCACTGGAATGGAACAACAGAGGGCAGAAATGTATGGTAGTACCCACAGGGAAAAGAGAATGGAGACAACTTGATCAACTCAGGTCAAAGACCTGTAGCCTTGATTGTGGAAGGACAGGGTTTGAGCTCAGGTGACAAGGACCCACCCCTAAAATGACACTCACAAAGGTGGGTTCTCAGAAGGTGATGAGCTTCAATCACTGGGGCAATGATTATAGACAAATTTACTTCATTAGCTTAAAAAAAATTGAAGTGTAGTTGCTCTAGTGTGTCAGTCAGACATGTCAGACTCTGCGACCACATGGACTGTAGCCTGCCAGGCTCCCCTGTCCATGGGATTCTCTTGGCAAGAATACTGGAGTTGGTAGCCATCCCCTCCTCCAGGAGATCTTCCCAACTCAGGGATCGAAACTGGGTGTTTTGCATTCTCTTGCATTGCAGGCAGGAGATTCTCTACCACTGAACCACCAGGGAAACCCTTACTGTAGGGTAAGGGAGTTAAAGAAGGTGACGTTTGGAAAAAGAATGAGACCGCCACTTTACAGGAACAGATCACCTTTAATGAGGCAAGAAGGGGAAGCAGTCAGATTAGTGAGCTGCTGCCATAACCCAAGAAAAGTATATATAGGCATATATGTGGAAAGCTACTGTCTTAAGGGGGTCTGTTCTTCTCCTAGAAGAAGAGAGTAGATATCTCTTAAAACATTGGGGCAAGGTTCTGGACATTGGCCAGAGGCTGGACTGGCTGGGAGCTGGGGTAATCAACCTTAATGTCCATTTTTTTTTCCTTTGGCTGAGAGAGTTCTTTGTTTTGCATAGAATGGTGTGGGGAAGACCTGGAGAGGAGTTTTAACTCCAGGCTATTTTGTAACTTTCCTTCACTTACAATATTCTATAAGTTATAGGTGTAGATTGTTAAAAATTGTTGTTCACAATTTTTAAAGGTTATGCCCCATTTATAGTTATAAAATACTGGCTATATTCCCCATATTGTATAATATATCCTTTTACTTCATTCATTTTTACTAGAATATGAACTGTGGCTGCACAATGCTGCCGTGCGAAGGGACATTAAGAATATTCTGTATGTCTTCTTTGGAGAAATGTCTGTTTAGGTCTTCTCCCCATTAATAATATCACTTATATGTGGAATCTAGAATAATGGTACAGATGAACTTACTTGCAGAACAGAAATATAGACAAAGATGTAGAGAACTAACTTATGGATATCAAGGTGAGAAGGGGAGTGGAATGAACTGGAAAATTGGGATTGACTTACATACACTATAAAAAGGGCTTCCCAGGTGGCACTAGTGGTAAAGAACCCACTTGCCAATGCAAGGAACATAAGAGACACAGGTTCGATCCCTGAGTCGGGAAGATCCCCTGGAGAAGGAAATGGCAACCCACTCCGGTATTCTTGCCTGGAGAATTCCATGGACAGAGGAGCCTGGTGGACTATAGTCCACCAGTCCGTCCGGTCACAAAGAGTCAGACATGTCTGAAGCGACTTAGCATGCGTATGCAAGTGTCATAAAATCTGGCCAATCAGATTACTTTTTCCTTCTGGTGGGGGATGGCATGCAGAGTGGGGAAATGTTTCCTCTCTCTTAACCTTTCCCAATAGGTCCCTTTCTAGGTCCTTTACTGCCTCCCGCTAACACACTCCACTGAGTTTCATCATTCTCACCCCACATCTAGTCACCATCTCCAGATGAATGATTCACAAACCTCTGTCCTTTTCACCTGTACAGAACTCTCTCATGAGCTTTAAACCTTTAAAGTCAACTGCTTATTAACACCCACCACCTGTGAGTTTTATGGGCATCTAAAATGTAGCATGTCAAAAAATTAACTTATGCCTTTCTCTCCAAACTGGCTCTGTTTCCCTATGTTCCTCATTTCAGTGATAACACCCATTTAGCTGTCAACCAAGCACAAAGCACAGCAGTCACTCTCAACCTCATCTTCTCCTTTCATCCTCACATGCAATTAGTCACCATATCTGGTGAATTCTCCCTCTGAAATGGCTTTAAATTCTGTCCACTCTTTCTACCTAGTTAAGGCACTCATCACTTATTGGCTGGATTATTACAATAATCTCTAAGCAATTTCCCTCCAGATAATCATCCTCATAGTAGCCAGAGGAAGACTCTTAAAAAGCAAATCAAATGTAGTCAATTCCTTAAATAAAAATCTTCAGTGACTCTCTCTCCCCCTGAATGTTAAGCATGACCAACAATTTCATCCCCTGATCATTGCCTCCTGTTTGTCCAGCCTCGCATCTTTCCAATACCTCTCCAGAATTACACCTTGGCCATGATGAGCTATTTGATATGCCCTAACATGTCATCTGTGTGAAGGTCAAGTTCCCTTTGTTGGAAGTTTTCTACATGCTGTGTCCTGAGGCTGAAACGCTCCCTTCTTAAAATTTTAAAAAACACCTTCTTAAAATTAAAAAAAAATTAGTTGTATTTTTACTTGCTATAGTAATTAAATATTTTTATTTGGGGAAAAGTTATATTTATTTGTATTAATGTGTATCATCTTAATAGTAGACATGGAAATTAATTTTTTCAACTTTGCATGCTAAGTCACTCCAGTTGTGGCTGACTCTTTGTGATCCTATGGGCCATAGCCTGCCAGGCTCCTCAGTCCATGGGGATTCTCCAGGCAAGAATACTGGAGTGGGCTGCCATGCCATCCTCCAGGGGATCTTCCCAACCCAGGGATTGAGCACTTGTCTCTTATCTCTCCTGCATTGGCAGGTGGGTTCTTTACCACTAGCACTACCTGGGAAGAATTGTAATATATTTAAAGTGTACAATGTGATGATATGATATATGTATGTATTGTGAAATTATTCCCAAGTTAATTAACACATCCATTATATCATACATAGTTAACTTTTTTTATGAGAATGTTTATGATCTACTCTCTTAGTAAATTCAAGTATAGAATACAGTATTGTTATTAACTATGGTTACCATGCTATACGTTTCTTCTCCAATACCGCAGTTCAAAAGCATCAATTCTTTGGCGCTCAGCTTTCTTCACAGTCCAACTCTCACATCCATACATGACCACTGGAAAAACCATAGCCTTGACTAGATGGACCTTTGTTGGCAAAGTAATGTCTCTGCTTTTCAATATGCTATCTAGGTTGGTCATAACTTTCCTTCCAAGGAGTAAGCATCTTTTAATTTCATGGCTGCAGTCACCATCTGCATCTTATTACTCAAAGTCTGCACCCTTTGATCAACCTCTCCCCATTTCCACCACTCCCAGCCCTTGCAACCACCAGTCTACTAATCTCATACAGTATTTGTCTTTGTCTGGCTTATTTCACTGAGCAAAATGCCCTCTAGGTTTCTCCATGTTGTTGTAAATAGCAGGATTTCCTTATTTTTTAAGATTGAATAATATTCCTATCTATATATCTACCTATAATATCTTCTTTATCCATTCATCTCTAGAGGGACACTTAGGTTGTTTCCATGTCTTGACTACTGTGAATAATGCTGAAATGAACATGGATGTGTAGCTATCTCTTCATGATATTGATTTCATTTTGTTATATACCTTGTAATGTGATTGCTAGATCATATGGTAGTTCTGTTTTTCATTTTTTGAGGAACTTCCATGCTGTTTTCGATAATAGTTGTATTAATTTAAAATCCTATTAACAATCCATAAGGATTCCAATTTTTCCAAGTCTTTATCAAATTTTGTTATGTCTTGTATTTTTGATAATAGACATCCTAAAAGGTATGGGTTATACCTCACTATGGTCTTGATTTGCACTTCCCTGATGATTAGTCATTGAAAAAGCAAGAGAGTTCCAGAAAAAACATCTATTTCTACTTTATTGACTATGCCAAAGCCTTTGGCTGTGTGGATCACAATAAACTGTGGGAAATTCTGAAGGAGATGGAAATACCAGACCACCTGACCTGCCTCTTGAGAAACCTATATGCAGGTCAGGAAGCAACAGTTAGAACTGGACATGGAACAACAGACTGGTTCCAAATAGGAAAAGGAGTACATCAAGCCTGTATATTGTCACCCTGCTTATTTAACTTATATGCAGAGTACATCATGAGAAACGCTGGGCTGGAAGAAGCACAAGCTGGAATTAAGATTGCCAGGAGAAATATCAATAACCTCAGATATGCATATGACACCATCCTTATGGCAGAAAGTGAAGAGGAACTAAAAAGCCTCTTGATGAAAGTGAAAGAGGAGAGTGAAAAAGTTGGCTCAAAGCTCAACATTCAGAAAATGAAGATCATGGCATCTGGTCCCATCACTTCATGGCAAATAGATGGGGAAACAGTGGAAACAGTGTCAGACTTTATTGTTTTGGGCTCCAAAACCATTGCAGATGGTGATTGCAGCCATGAAATTAAAAGACGCTTACTCTTTGGAAGGAAAGTTATGACCAACCTAGATAGCATATTGAAAAGCAGAGACATTATTTTGCCAACAAAGGTCTGTCTAGTCAAGGCTATGATTTTTCCAGTGGTCATGTATGGATGTGAGAGTTGGACTGTGAAGAAAGCTGAGCACCGAAGAATTGATGCTTTTGAACTGTGGTTCAAAGACTCTTGAGAGTCCCTTGGACTGCAAGGAGATCCAACCAGTCCATTCTGAAGGAGATCAGCCCTGGGTGTTCATTGGAAGGACTGATGCTAAAGCTGAAACTCCAATACTTTGGCCATCTCATGTGAAGAGTTGACTCATTGGAAAAGACCCTGATGCTGGGAGGGATTGGGGGCAGGAGGAGAAGGGGACGACAGAGGATGAAATGGCTGGATGGCATTATGGACTCAATGGACATGAATTTGAGTGAACTCCGAGACAAGGAGGCCTGGTGTGCTGCGATTCATGGGGTCACAAAGAGTCGGACACGACTGAGAGACTGAACTGACTGACTGATGATTAATAACGTTATCTTTTCATATACTTGTTGGTCGTTTTACATCTTCTTTGGAAAAAGTCTATTCAGGTCCTTTAACCATTTGAAAATTATCTTGCTTTTTGCTATTGAATTGTAAGAGTCTCTTATACATTTTGGATATTAAGCCATTATTGGGTATATGCTTTGGAAATATTTTCTCCCATTTTGTAGGTTGCCTTTTCATTTTGTTGATTGTTTCCTTGCTGTGCAGAAAACTTTTGTGTGGTGTAGGTCCACATTTTTGCTTTTGTTGCCTTTGCAGCAGGTTTTATATAATTAACTACTGTGATCCTGTGTCATTGTGATAACTGACAGCAGAGGATGCTTTAGTCAAATTAATCTGAAAGTTTTAACTATGAAATATTCAATTATATGAGAGTGTAGATTGGGGTTGTCCAATAGGACTTTCTATAATAATAGGAAAGTTCTGTAATCTACCTTGCTCATATGACAGCCACTTGCTTTCCAGTAGAGCAGTCACTAGCTGCATGTTAGCATGGGACACAGGAAATGTGGCTAGTATACTGAACTCAAATTTTAATTTTATACAATTTTAATTAATTTAAATCCAAAATGAATTAACCACAGGTGGCTAGTGTCAACTGTGCTAGAAAGAATATTTAAAAGCCCACTATCCATATTTATCAAATATTATTCATGTGTATTTTAGTCTTTTAAAAAGGAAACAAAATGTTATAGAAACAGCTAAATTGCCCTATAAACACTTTCTGCATCCTCCATCTTATTTACATCCCTTTCTTACCCACTGTAACCATTCTTCTGAGCATAGTTTAACACTCCCTGCACATTTTTACACTAGTATCATATATCTATCCATAAGTAAATTGTTGATATGCTTTGCACATTTTAAAATGAGGTTTATATCATACTTTACATGTCTTTGTACAATTTGTTTTTCTCCATATGCCCTTGGGATGTGTCCGTTTTGATGAAGGTAGGGCTAGTTCATTCCTCGGGCCTCCTGCTGCTGCTGCTCTAAATCGCTTCAGTCGTGTCCAACTCTGTGTGACCCCATAGACGGCAGCCCACCAGGCTTCCCCATCCCTGGGATTCTCCAGGCAAGAATACTGGAGTGGGCTGCCATTTCCTTCTCCAATGCATGAAAGTGACAAGTGAAAGTGAAGTCGCTCAGTTGTGTCCAACCCTCAGCGACCCCATGGACTGCAGCCTTCCAAGCTCCTCCATCCATGGGATTTTCCAGGCAAGAGTACTGGAGTGGGCTCCCATTGCCTTCTCCGCTGGCCTCCTGTATTCTAGTCTAATATCAGGATTTATTTACCTGTTCTCCTTCAAAGTGACATTTAAGCTAATTTGAAATTTTCACATTTACAGACAGTATTGTAGTTAACAGTCTTTTTGGTTAGTGTTAGTCACTCAGTTGTATCCGACTCTTTGCAACCCCAAGGACTGTAGCCCGGTATGCTCCTCTGTCCAAGGGGTTCTCCAGGCAAGAATACTGGAGTGGGTTGCCATTTCCTTCCTCAGGGGATCTTCCCAACTCAGAGATCGAACCCAGGTCTCCCACATTGCAGGCAGATTCTTTACCATCTGAGCCACCAGGGCAGACTAACAGTTTTGTACAGGTTCCAAAATGTTTGAAGGCCTAGGAGTGGAATAATTGGGTCATAGGTTATGTGCTCAGATGGTAAAGAATCTGCATGCAATTCGGAAGACCTGGGTTCTTTCTGTCCCTGGATTGGGAAGATCCTCTGGAGAAGGAAAGGGCAACACATTCCAGTGTTCTTGCCTGGAGAACCCCATGCACAGAGGAGCCTGGCAGTCTACAGTCCATGGGGTTACAAAGAGTCAGACACAACCGAGTGACTAACACACAGGGTATGTGCATCTTCAGCTTTGCAAGATGCTGCCAAATTGCTCCTCAAAAGTCTTGTCCCGAGGCGCACTCCCACCCCATCAGCAGTGCACGACTGTGACTATTAGTACATCCGGGCGTTCTGGGGAAAATGTGTTAGCTGGACACTTCCAAATGGCTGCCTCAGGGTATGCACAGGACTTTTGGCTTCTATTCGAGTCACAAACTTCATCCAACTCACTTTTACTTGAGAAACTGAAGGTAACCGATTGACCTGCCCGTATGTGCAATCTAGGAAAATGGTCCAGATGAACCTATTTGCAGGGAAGGGATAGAGACTCAGATGTAGAATATGGTCGTGTGGACATGGGAGCCGGGGGGCGGGGGAGTGAGGTGAATCCGGAGAGTAACAGGGACATACATGCACTGCCACATGAAAAATAGACAGCTAGTGAGAAGCTGCTGCGTAGCACAGGGAGCTCAGCTCGTACTCTCTGGTGGCCCATATGGATGGGATGGAGGGAGTTGAGAGGGAGGTCCAAGAGGGTAAGGATACGTACCTGACTCACTTTGTTGTACAGGAGAAACCAACACATGATTGTAAAGTAACTATTTCCCAATACAAAAAAAAAAAAAAGAAGAAAGAAACGGTCTCTCATTCATTGCTAAGACTCTTTGCTTTCTCCCCCTTCTCTTTCCTCTCTCTCTGATTCTTCCTTCCTATTCGCTAAGGCAGCAAACATAGGGGAATTTGAAGTGTAGATAGAAATAGAGATGAAAAGCACAGCTGTTTTCTCAAGGAGCTCCAGCTGAGCGCGCACACAGGGCTAAACCCCGTGCATACACAGACTGTGGGTGATGAAAGATGGAAGAACAGAATACATGGTAGGCTGTGTTATCATGAAGGGCTGTCTCTTAAAACATCACATCGGAGCTGAATAAAACAGGATTTGGGCAAAGACACAGTCAGGGGGCATTTCCAGTGGAGGTTCAGAGGTAAAATAAAAAGCAGGACATCCTCTAAGTATGTACCATCACAGTACAGTTATCGACAGATCTAAGAGACGAGGCAGGGAGGTAGACAGGGCCAGATGGTAAAGGCCCTTGCATGTCTTGCTAAAGGCTGTATATTTCATCTTTAGGACAATGACTACAAGCCATTAGGAGTTGGCATCTGTTGTTTTTGTCCGTCAAGCGTTCATTTCCTTCTTCTGATGTCACTCCCTCCAATCCCTCCTTTGATAGAAATACCTTTTTGAATTCCACTTGTTCTGGGCAGCTAGCCAATCACAGCTTTCTTCCACCCACGTGACCCAGGTCTGACCAATCCTAGTGCCCTAACCCCTTGATCCAAACACAAGGGCTATGTGATCTTAATGAACCAATCAGGGTCTGTCTCTAAGTTCTAGAGAAGGACAAGGAAGAGGACTATTTCTTTCAGTAGAAAATAGATGCTTCTCTTTTCAAGGCGTTTTCCAGGCAAGAATACGGGAGTGGATTGCCATTTCCTTCTCCACTGGGATATTCCAGACCCGGGGATTGAAACTGACTCTCTGTGTCTCCTGCATTGGCAGGTGGATTCTTTACCACTAATGCCACTTGGGAAGTCCCAAATAAAGACAAGAAGGAGGAACATTTCTTTTGGTAGAAAGGAGATAAAGATTTTATTTTTAGATTTATCATAGAACATTCAGATATAAATGTCCAATGTTGTCAGGATGTTGAAAGCCTGAGTTTGGAGAAATACTCTCCTGGAAATGGATTTAGGGGTTGTGTTTTGATTATTCTCTTTCTCCCCTTCCCTACATTCTACTCAAGAGCAAGTCCTTAAATATCTCTGCCTCTGAAATTTATCCTCATTCACTTATCATTCATTCAACAGATATTTAGGGCATGCCTACTCATTTTCAGGCAATAAAACAATGAAAAGGATAGGTCCTTGTTCTGATAGAGGGTAAGGACAGAAAATAATGAACAATACAGAAACAAGACTCTTTCAGTATTTATGAAGATAATAAAATAGAGTGATATAAAAAAATGATTGGTATTGGGTTGAGTGACACTGATATTGGGTGGCTTTCTCACTCTTTTTTCTCTAGATGAAGGGGCCAGGAGGTTAGGAAAAATGAGTATCTGATTTACATGATACATTTTTTCCTGGTTATTGTGTTAAAATACAATGTGTGTGTGAAGGAGTCAGGGATAGATGTAGGGAGAACCAGTTTGGAAGTTCTTGTAATAACTTAGGCAGGACAAGATGGTAGCTTCTTTCTCTACTTTCATGTAAGATTTCTTTCTACCTCAGGGCCTTGCATTTGAGGCTCCATCAACTCAGAGACCTTTGCTCCTAGCTCTCCTTATGGTTGCTTCATTCTTTCCATTAACACATCTCCTCCATGAGGGTTCCCAGACCACCCCGTCTGGTCTAGCTATAACCACAGTGTCCCTCTGTTTCATGAGATGCCCAACTAGGGACCTGGATGTCTGTGGGCCTGGGAATGGGTGGGTATCTTCAGAAATGGAATGAACACTAACAGGAAATCCACTCAGTAACTCTTTTTCCTAGTTCTTGCCCATTTTAAACTGGGGAAGGGGGCTCTTCCACAGGAGTGCTCTGGAATGTTCTTATTTAATATAAAGTCATCCTAGCTGAAAGACTAATAATAGAGATTAAAAGAAAATCTGGAAACTAAGAGGTAACCAGAGATGCAGGCAATTTCTTCAAAGGTCCAAATGCAGACAAACACCACAAAAGATCTCTGTCTCTGGATCTCAGTTTATTTCACTACAAAGTGACACTTAGACCAGGAAGTGCTATGGGACCTGCCGTTCTGAGCTCTGCTCATACTGTTCATGGTGTTTGAGGCACCAGGTCCCTTCATAGAGCTCTGGAGAGCTTGGTGCCGGCAGAGGCAAGAGTCGACCGTTAGCTGCAAGAGTCTACTTTCAGGGATTCTGGGGACTTCACCAGAGACTCTGCAGCAAGCCTGGAGGAGAACAGGAAAGCCAAGGGAGCTCATTAAAAGCTCTTTGATCATGGGAGGGAGGGTGAGGAGGGGTGGGCCCAGAAGTTGTTAGACATTTGCAGCTACAAATTGCTTTTCAGGCTCAGAACTGGCTCTAAGGAGAGACTTTTTGGGTTTGAAGGGTTCCCCACAACCACCTCCTGGGCTGTTATGTGAGGCTCTCCTAGGAACTCAAGGTCGAGGCAGGGGAGGGGATTGTTTGTGTGAGATGCATGCTGATGACAAAACAGGAAGTTATCCTTAGCTGAACCATTTGGTGTATCAGAGGCTGAAGTGTGGTCTCTATGTATCTAAAGAGGCCAGAAATAAAGCATCTTAAATCTCTGTCTGCTGGATGGAGGCTCCTCCCAGTTCCTGACTCCATTGGGAAAAACTTGTCTCTGCTTTTGTACAAGCTAGAGGCGTAGGACTGGATATACTTGGGGGTGAGCCTGGGTATCTCTGGGGGCATCAAGTCATAGCCTTCTCCTCATCTGGCTGGGCCAGCTCAGCCTCACAGACAGGCTTCCTACCCCAGGTTCCTATTGAACACATCTCTTTGCAGGGACACTTGGAACTCTGTCCTGACTCTCAGCCCTCTGACTCCTTTATCTATCTCTTAGCAGTCCCTTGGGGTCCTGTCCCTACCACTGGAACTGTTCTGATGACTCATACGTGGACTGTAGACACGATACACTACCTGCAGTATCTCACACTCATGGGAGCACATCTGTTAGACTGGAAAGCTGAGCCCCTGCAAACACGATGTATTGGACCCCTCTCATCTTCTTAACTGCATAACTTTCAGCACATCTTCCTGATCTGTGCAAGTCGGAGACATGAGAGCCATTCTGAGCTAGGCACTAGTGCTGCAATGATGAACTAAACAAGATTCTCAGCCCCCGTGCATCACAATCTCATAAGGACTCACACATTCACAGCTGATCTGAGTGTGATGAGAAGCAAAGTAGGGGGGATGAAAACCTGTTGTTCAGAGCAACTTGTTCAGAGGTGAAAAGAGGTGAAAAGTGGTTTATTCTGGTCAGGGGGTAGCAAGAGCCCTCCTCCCTCTTGGCCGTCATCTCCTACCTGTCTTCCTGCTACTCACCTTGCTCCAGGTGGGCAGCCTTCCAACTGTTCCCTGAACACACCCCTCTTTCCTTTTATCCAGGTCTCTACTCAAATGTCAACCATAGCATGGGAGAAGCCCTCCCAATCCTGTCACCCTGGCCTCCCTCTACCCCCTCACTTTCTGTTGCCACACACTTCTTATTCTTCTTTAGATAACTTGACATATTTCAGGTGTTTGTTTATTTTCTGTCTTTTCCAGGTAGAAGGTAAGCAGGATTTAATACTATCCACTGCCTGATCTGCCTTTTGAGAAATTTGTATGCAGGTCAGGAAGCAACAGTTAGAACTGGACATGGAACAACAGACTGGTTCCAAATAGGAAAAGGAGTACGTCAAGGCTGTATATTGTCACCCTGCTTATTTAACTTCTATGCAGAGTACATCATGAGAAACGCTGGACTGGAAGAAACACAAGCTGGAATCAAGATTGCCAGGAGAAATCTCAACAACCTCAGATATGCAGATGACACCACCTTTATTGCAGAAGGTGAAGAGGAACCCAAAAGCCTCTTGATGAAGGTGAAAGTGAAGAGTGAAAAAGTTGGCTTAAAGCTCAACATTCAGAAAACGAAGATCATGGCACCCGGTCCCATCACTTCATGGGAAATAGATGGGGAAACAGTGGAAACAGTGTCAGACTTTATTTTTTTGGGCTCCAAAATCACTGCAGATGGTGACTGCAGCCATGAAATTAAAAGACGCTTACTCTTTGGAAGGAAAGTTATGACCAGCCTAGATAGCATATTGAAAAGCAGAGACATTACTTTGCCAACAAAGGTTCGTCCAGTCAAGGCTATGGTTTTTCCTGTGGTCATGTATGGATGTGAGAGTTGGACTGTGAAGAAGGCTGAGTGCCAAAGAATTGATGCTTTTGAACTGTGGTGTTGGAGAAGACTCTTGAGAGTCCCTTGGACTGCAAGGAGATCCAACCAGTCCATTCTGAAGGAGATCAGCCCTGGGATTTCTCTGGAAGAAATGATGCTAAAGCTGAAACTCCAGTACTTTGGCCACCTCATGTGAAGCGTTGACTCATTGGAAAGGACTCTGATGCTGGGAGGGATTGGGGGCAGGAGGAGAAGGGAACGACAGAGCATGAGACGCCTGGATGGCATCACTGACTAGATGGACGTGAGTCTCAGTGAACTCCAGGAGTTGGTGATGGACAGGGAGGCCTGGCGTGCTGCGATGCATGGAGTCGCAAAGAGTCGGACACGACTGAGCGAATGAACTGAACTGAACTGAACTGCTTAATCCCCAGTACCTCAAAGGTTGCTGGGAGCATGTGCTGTGCTATGCTGTGCTTAGCTGCTCAGTCATGTCCGACTCTACCACCCCATGGACTGTAACTTGGCAGGCACCTCTGTCCATGGGGATTCTCTAGGCAAGAATACCGGAGTGGGTGGCCATGCACTCCTCCAGGGGATCTTCCCAACCCAGGGATTAAACCCAGATCTCCCACATTGCAAGAGGATTCTTTCCTGTCTGAGCTACCAGGGAAGCCTATGAATACTGAAGTGGGTAGCCTATCTTTTCTCCAGGGGATCTTCCCGACCCAGGAATCAAACTGGGGTGTCCTGCATTGCTGGCAGAGTCTTTACCAGCTGAGCTACCTGGGAAGCCCCGCTGGAAAAATAGTAAATACTAAACTGATGCTTATTAAATGAATGGGTAGATAGTACAGAAGGCTTCCAGCAGATGGAACATCATGGGCTGATCTTGAAGTATGGGTGGGATTCAGTTAAGTAGGCATTCCAGGAGGAAGCATTAGTATAGGCAAAAGCGTGAAGGTGAAAAAGTGCAAGAGAAATAGAGCAGGTGGGGTTTAAGATGACAGAAAGAGGAAGGGATGAGTTGCCAGAAAAGGGAAAAGTAGATGCTGATTTTTATGGAAACGCTCACTTCAGCCTGTGACTGTGTTGGATCCCCACCAACCACCTCTCATGCTTCTTCTCCGTTCCCCAAAACCCACATATCCCTTGAAGCTCAGCCAAAGTCTACTCTTCTGTAAACCATGTGAGTTGGAATCTCATAACTTTCAGTTAAAATCTTACCTTTGCTACTTATTAATATTAACTATGTCCTTTCTCAGAGTCCCTGTGTATTATAATCTGTTTGTTGTTGTTGGTCAGTTGCTAAGTCATGGCTGACTCTTTGAGACCCCATGGATGCAGTACACCAGTCTTCCCTGTCTTTCACAATCTCCTGGAGTTTGCTCAAACTCATGTCCATTGAATCGGTGATGCCATCCAGTCATCTTATCCTCTGTCGTCCCCTTCTCGTCCCGCCTTCAATCTTTCCCCAAATCAGAGTCGTTTCCAATGAATCAGCTCTTTGCATCCAGTGGCCAAAGTACTGGAGCTTCAGCTTCAGCATCAGTCCTTCCAGTGAATATTCAGGACTGATTTCCTTGAGGACTGACTAGTTTGATCTTCTTGCAGTCCAAGGGACCCTCAAGAATCTTCTCCAGCATCACAGTTCAAAAGCATCAATTCTTCGGTGCTCAGCCTTCTTTATGTAACCTGTACCCAATGTTGTAAATGTGCTTCCTGGGGTTGTCTCCCAGCATTCAGGTGATGTATTTCTTTCATTGGGTCATGAGCTTCTATGGGACATGGCCCCAATTTTACATCAATATTATGCAAAAGTGACTCAGGATGAGGAGAAAAGCAGAGGTGAACCTGATTCCTGGTCCTAGTCCCTTCCTGGCTCTATAAGTTGGGTGAACAATTTAACCTATCTGGACCTCAATATCCTTCAGTTCAGTTCAGTTCAGTTGCTCAGTCGTGTCCAACTCTTTGTGACCCCATGAATCTCAGCACGCCAGGCTTCCCTGTCCATCACCAACTCCTGGAGTTCACTGAGATTCACATCCATCTAGTCAGTGATGCCATCCAGCCATCTCATCCTCTGTCTTCCCCTTCTCCTCCTGCCCCCAATCCCTCCCAGCATCAGAGTCTTTTCCAATAAGTCAACTCTTCTCATGAGGTGGCCAAAGTACTGGAGTTTCAGCTTTAGCATCATTCCTTCCAAAGAAATCCCAGGGCTGATCTTCAGAATGGACTGGTTGGATCTCCTTGCAGTCCAAGGGACTCTCAAGAGTCTTCTCCAACACCACAGTTCAAAAACATCAATTCTTCAGCGCTCAGCCTTCTTCACAGTTCAACTCTCACATCCATACACAGGAAAAACCATAGCCTTGACTAGACGAACCTTTGTTGGCAAAGTAATGTCTCTGCTTTTCAATATGCTATCTAGGTTGCTTATAACTTTCCTTTCTACGAATAAGCGTCTTTTAATTTCATGGCTGCAGTCACCATCTGCAGTGATTTTGGAGCACATTTCTGTTTTGTGTTTGTTGTGAGGAGTAAATGCAATTGCATTTTAAAAAATTTATTTATTTATGTATTTATTTTTGTTGGTGCTGGGTCTTTATTCCTGTGTGCAGGCTTTTCTCTAGTTGCCATGAGCTGGGGCTACTCTCTAGCTGTGGCGCAAAAGTTTCTCATTGCCCGGCTTCTCTTGTTGCAGAGCATGGATTCTAGAGCCCAGGCTCAGTAGTTGTGGTACATGGGTTTAGTTGTCCTGCAGCACGTGGGATCTTCCCAGACCAGGATGGGACCCATGTCCCCTGCATTGGCAGGTGGATCCCTAACCACTGGACCACTAGGGAAGTCATTCGATTGCATTTTAAAGTGCTCAGCACAGAGAGGTGCCCAAAACAATTATATCTCACCTCCTTCTCAGTTCCATTTCTGCACACCACCCCCACCCCACCTCCACCTGCTATGAATCTTCCCAGGTGACCAAATCCACAATTCCTCATAGTGCCTGGGCCACCCCAGGCAACCAGGGTTCTTGCTAATTAATGGGTTGAATTTTTTTGTGCCATCTTAACCTCTCAGAGGGGATCGTCAGCCCCATTAATCAGAGGAGGACTTCTCAGGTCTCCTGTAAGGCAGCCTCGGGCATCGTGCAAAATTCATCATAAAAATCCAAATGAGATGGCAAAAGTGTGTTTCCATTTGAAAACTCTGATTACCCTTATGCTAATGCAAGCTGGCACTGAGACAGGGTAAGATTTTTATTTATTTATTTCTGGGTTTGTGTTTGTTCTTGCAAAGATGTTTTTATCCTTCTTCCAAAGACTGATTGGAGCCCATTCAGCAAGTAGGGCACATTTATTTGCTTAGAATCTAATCACATTATAGAGCAGTCAGGGCTGGCATCTTGCAGTTTTTCTAGTCTGCTTTCATTTTCCAAAACATATGAAGGCAGGTGGACGGAAGAGAGTAATCATTTTTCTCAGAATTGGTAAATAAATGGGGGCCAGAGGATTTGAGTGGATCCATTGCTGAAAGTGAAGAAACTGAGTCATCCCTTTCAGTTACATACCATGAACATATTTCACATTTGGCTCATGTACATCATGGGAAATCTGTACCCAGAATATTCCCTGAAAAATGTATCTTTTCCCTCTTATATTTATGTAGCTATAAGTAATAATACGTATTGAGCTTTTCTGAGGTTCTGGACACTGTTCTGGGCTTCCCTAGTGACTCAGATAGTAAACAATCTGCCTACAATGCAGGAGACCTGTGTTCAGTCCCTAAGTTGGGAAGATCCCCTGGAGAAGGGCATGGTAGCCCCCTCCAGAATTCTTGCCTGGAGAATCCCCATGGACAGAGGAGCCTGGTGGGCTACAGTCCATGGGGTTGCAAAGAGTTGGACACGACTGAGCAGCTAAGCACAGCACAAGACACTGTTCTAAGTACTTTAGTTGCATCACCTTCTTTCAGTTCAGTTCAGTTCAGTAGCTCAGTTGCGTCCGACTTCTTGAGACCCCATGAATCGCAGCACACCAGGCCTCCCTGTCCATCACCATCTCCTGGAGTTCACTCAGACTCATGTCCATCTAGTCAGTGATGCCATCCAGGCGTCTCATGCTCTGTCGTTCCCTTCTCCTCCTGCCCCCAATCCCTCCCAGCATCAGAGTCCTTTCCAATGAGTCAACGCTTTACATGAGGTGGCCAAAGTACTGGAGTTTCAACTTCAGTATCATTCCCTCCAAAGAAACCCCAGGGCTGATCTCCTTCAGAATGGACTGGTTAGATCTCCTTGCAGTCCAAGGGACTCTCAAGAGTTTTCTCCAACACCACAGTTCAAAAGCATCAATTCTTCGGCGCTCAGCTTTCTTCACAGTCCAACTCTCACATCCATACATGACCACTGGAAAAACCATAGGCTTGACTAGATGGACCATTGTTGGCAAAGTAATGTCTCTGCTTTTCAATATGCTATCTAGGCTGGTCATAACTTTCCTTCCAAGGAGTAAGCGTCTTTTAATTCCATGGCTGCAGTCACCATCTGCAGTGATCTTGGAGCCCCCCAAAAATAAAGTCTGACACTGTTTCCACTGTTTCCCCATCTATTTGCCATGAAGTGATGGGACCGGATGCCATGATCTTCATTTTCTGAATGTTGAGCTTTAAGACAACTTTTTCACTCTCCACTTTCACTTTCATCAAGAGGCTTTTTAGTTCCTCTTCACTTTCTGCCATAAGGGTGGTGTCATCTGCATATCTGAGGTTATTGATATTTCTCCCGGCAATCTTGATTCCCGCTTGTGCTTCTTCCAGCCCAGCGTTTCTCATGATGTACTCTGCATAGAAGTTAAATAAGCAGGGTGACAATATACAGCCTTGACGTACTCCTTTTCCTATTTGGAACCAGTCTGTTGTTCCATGTCCAGTTCTAACTGTTGCTTCCTGACCTGCATATAGGTTTCTCAAGAGGCAGGTCAGGTGGTCTGGTATTCCCATCTCTTGAAGAATTTTCCACAGTTTATTGTGATCCACAGAGTCAAAGGCTTTGGCATAGTCAAGAAAGCAGAAATAGATGTTTTTCTGGAACTCTCTTGCTTTTTCGATGATCCAGTGGATGTTGGCAATTTGATCTCTGGTTCCTCTGCCTTTTCTAAAACCAGCTTGGACATCTGGAAGTTCACACTCAACGTATTGCTGAAGCTGCTTGGAGAATTTTGACCATTACTTGACTAGCATGTGAGATGAGTGCAATTATGTGGTAGTTTGAGCATTCTTTGGCTTTGCCTTTCTTTGGGATTGGAATGAAAACTCACCTTTTCACTTTCTTTACTCTTCATGAAAACCTTATTGAGTAGATGCTTTTATTATCCCCATGTAACAAGGAAATGGAAGGATACAGAATTTAACTTGGCCACTGCCAACTATTAAATGGTGGAGCTAGATGTCGAAACCAAGCAGACTGACTCCAAAGTTGCATTTTTAACTATATTAGTTATTAATATTGATAGCTTAATAAACAAGTTAGTTGATGGATAATGGCAGATTATTACACTGATAGATGATCGTGGTAGAGTTTGCTGTTTAACAACCCTTTTCTTTCTTCTTGGATGCTAAGCTCAGACTACGTTTGCCAGCATCCCTTGCAGTGAGGCAGTCACTGAGCACATCAGGGGAAGAAGTATTTGTCCTGGACTTTGCCTGTTTCATTCTCACTGATGGATGTGGAGATGACTGGGATCTCTGTGGGAGCCTCAGGCTGAAGGCAGAGCCATGCCCACAGCAGCCTGGTTCCCGTGGCGACTTTATTGAGTGGGGGCTGCCGGACTGCCCCTACACTCATAGGTAGGAGTCATAAATTTCTTTGCTCTTTAAGTGACTGTTTGAGTCTCTTTTTTTACAGCAGCCTAACCCTTACTCCAAACAACATAGTGATTTTTCTTTCCCTCTCAGAGAATCAAAAAGTCTTTTCCTTGAAAAGTTATCTAGACTAATATTTAAAAAAAAAAAAAAAAAACTAAAGAATTTGGCTGCATCAGGTCTTAGCTGTGGCACTCAGGATCTTTGTTGCGTCATATGGGATCTTTTGTTGTGGCACACGGACTGCCTACTTGTGGCACGTGGGCTTTGGAGCATCGGCCCATGAACTCTCTAGTTGTGGTGTGTAGGCTTTGGAGCACTTGGGCTTAGTAGTTGCAGTGCCTGGGCTTAGTCACTCTGTGGCATGTGGGATCTTAGTTCCCTCACCAGGGTTTGAACCCATGTCCCCTGCATTACAAGGTGGATTCTTAAGCACTGGACCACCAGTGTAGTCCCCTAGACTAACTTCTGAATGTATCACCTGGTAGATCATCTCTTGAAGACCTTAAATTGTGGTTGTCTTACTTTCTGTTGAGTCAGCTCATTCTTTGCTTAAAAGCTCTATCATTAGAAAGTTGGTAAAACTTAAATTCTAAGGTACCTGTAGCTCAGTATTTCACATGCAGAGCTCCATTCTCCCTGTGGCCATATGATGCAATTGTGATTCCCCTTCCTACATGCAGAGTCTTCCATTTTCTAAAGACAAGGCTCATGCCCCACGAGTGCTCTTGGGGGCTAAATGTTACCCATCTTTTCACCCTTCCACTTCCTTCATATAACATTGTTTTGAGAGTCAGGTACCAATATCCTAGGGTGTCTATAGTCCTCAAAGCATGCTGATTCAAGACAAATTCCAATCCTGGACATGAGTTTTGCTCAACTTGTAGACCAACATTTCTATGCTTGTTTTCATTCATCTTTTTTTTTTTTTTTGAAACAGAGAAGAAACTATTCATTGACCAGGAGTTGAGGCAGGGATAACTTGTGCTCTGAAGACCCCTTCCTATTCATTCATCTTGATACTAAATTCAAGAAACATTTTCCCAGCTTTCTCTGTGTTCAGGGATGCTTGGAGCTTGCAGGCACAGCTTTAGTATATTCTCAGCATGGTTGGTTTACTCTGAGCCTTCTGTGAGCTGCTTTATCTTATTGTCCTCCCTGTCCTGGGAGGACAAGGGACAGCTTGTTTTTTGGACACAATGCAGAACCCAATAATGAACTTTGTACAATTCTATACAATGACATTTAATTCCCCACCCTGTCCAGTGAAATTGTTCCTCCTGATTCTGTTATCCAACGCTTCCTCCCAGGAAGACAATGAAACTGGAGAAGCAGTTTTAACAGAGACCCTCTAAAGAATAATTAAGCTGGAGTCTATCACCTGTGCTCAGTGGTTTCGTCAACTACGACTCTTTGCTACCACATGGACTGTAGCCTGCCAGGCTCCTCTGTCCTCAGGATTATCCAGGCAAGAATACTGGAGTGGGTTGCCATTTTCTACTGCAAGGGATCTTCCCAACCCAGAGATCAAACCCAAGTCTTTTGTGTTTCCTGCATTGGCAGGTGGATTCTTTACCACTACGTCACTTGTGAAGCCCCACAAACCACATTATTTATCCTCAGTCTGGTATTTCGTTGATGTGCATGAAAAAAATGACATTTTCAATACCAGAGAAAATGACTTACATCACCTTGAGAATGTCATTACTAAGATTATTATTATATGTAATGATTGGTTAAAAAAAAAAGCCTATGCTATATTTGATATAAAGCGTTTCATTCACTAACACAGGTTTGAATAATTTTCTGCTATTTGGAGAAGCAAACAGTCCAGTTAATCAAAATTAGAGCATGTTAGAGGGTCCTAATGGATTGAATGGACATTGCATATGAGGGTATTAAAAATGTCTACGGAAGAAGAATTCTTTGAGGTTCCCCTTGGAAACATTTACTTTGTTTGAACCTTCTCTTTTTTAGTTCACTTCCCTGATGGCTCAGTTGGTAAATAATCCACCTGCAATGCAGGAGACCCTGGTTCGATTCCTGGGTTGGGAAGATCTCCTGGAGAAGGGATAGGCTACCCACTCCAGTATTCTTGGGTTTCCCTTGTGGCTCAGCTGGTAAAGAATCCACCTGCAATGTGGGAGACCTGGGTTCTATCCCTGGGTTGAGAAGATCCTCTGGAGAAGTGGCTACCCACTCCAGTATTCTGGATTGGAGAATTCCATGGACTGTACAGTCCATGGGGTCACAAAGAGCTGGACATGGCTGAGCAACTTTCACGTTCACGTTTTTAAGTTCATGGCTATACTCTATTTCTTCTCACTGTATGTGATCATGTGCATTCACTTCCCTCCATCCATCTCCTTCCCTGGCCTCATTCTGTCTGTCTGTCTGTCTGTCTCTCTCTCTCACACACACATACAGCCAGAAACTCTCTTTTATATGGCTATATCATCTACCAGTTTTCAGGTTTGCTTTCGACTCTCCTTGCTCTTTTTGGTTAGGTATTCCCTGCTGATTCCTATAAGCACTGCTATTCAGACCTGGCCCCAGGGAACCGTATCCTTGATCAAGTCATTCCCTGCCTTCTCAGTAGTGGTTGATTTCTGAATTTCTGATGCGCTCAGACATCTTAAAGACTGGTCATCTTCCTCAGGACTAGCTGACACTCTAGAAGATTCAGTGACTCAGTGGCCAAGGCTGAGAAAGGCTAAGGAAGGCACAAGAGAGAGAGGAGAAGACTCAGCCATTCCATCCTTTCCAGGAAACCTGAGAAGCTCTCGGTACTCACTGGTGGAACGAGGTGAGACAGGTGCTTCTGTTCCGAGGCCACCAGGCATACGCATCCAGCAAGCATGAGTGTCTGATTCAGCTCAGCCTGTGGTAACATCAAAAAAACATAGACCAGGTGCCTTAAACAGCATATGTTTATCTCTCATGGTTCTAGAGGCTGGGAAGTCTAAGAACAAGGTGCTGACTGGTCTGGTTCCTCCTGATGAGGGCCCTCTTTCCAGCTTACTAACAGCCATCTTCTTGTTGTGTCCGCTCCTGACAGAGAGAGAAAGTCAACTCTGGTCTCTCTTCTGCTTCTTGCATGTATGTGTGCTCAGTTGCTTCAGCTGTGTCTGACTCTGAGATCCCATGGATTGTAGCCCACCAGGCTCCTCTGTCCACGGGATTTCCCAGGCAAGAATACTGGTGTGGGTTGCCATGCCCTCCTCCAGGGGATCTTCCCCACCCAGGAATCGAACCTGTGTCTCCTAAGTCTCCTGCATTGGCAGGCAGATTATCCACTGAGCCACCTGGGAAGCCCCTTCTGCAGATGCTAGTATAAAGACACTAATACCACCACAGGAGCCCCACCCTTATGACCTCATTCAAGCCTATTTATCAATACCTCTCAAAAGCCCCACCTCCTAATACCATCACACTGGGCTTAGTGCTTCAACATGTGGACTTGCAGGAGACACATTTAGTTCATAACAAGGAAAATAAGCCTATTCTTTTCATACCCCAATTTAGAATCCCAGCTCTGCCATTTATTAGAAAGAAACAAATTTTCCAAGCCACATTTATGCATTAATATATAATGTTTTTAATGTGTATTTATATAGAATCTAGACAAATGGTACAGATGAAATGGTTCTGATTTGCAAGGCAGAAAAGGAGACACAGGAAGATAACAAATGTATGGATACCACAGTGGGGACAGGATGAATTGGTAGGTTGAAATTGACATATGTACACTATTGATACCATGTATAAAATAGATAATTAATGAGAACCTAGTGTAGAGCACAGGGAACTCTACTCAATGCCCTATGGTGACTTAAATGGGAAGAAAATCTAAAAAAGAGGGAATGTATGTAAATATATAGCTGATTCCATTTGCTATACAGCAGAAACTAACACAACATTGTAAAGCAATTATATTTCAATAATAAAAAAAATTCTCCAAGCCCTCAAGGCTCATTTTTTCCCTCTGTCAAATGGGCATACGAGAGTGTGTGACAGCTCTAAGGGATATTTGAGTGCTCAGAAGATGTCATTTTCTATCTCTTTCCCTTGGAAGAGAAAAAAGTTCACAGTTTTCTCCAGCATTCTCTGAGTGCCAAGTTTTACTTTACCCTGGGTTAGGGTTATCAGTAAGGGTAGAATTAAGCTGGAAGAGTTTGAAGTCCAAATGTGTGGATAAACAAAGATCGAAACATTCTCCCAGCATAGATAATTAAAGAAGACAGAGGCTACTTCTCATGTAAATTCATGATGTTTCAAGATACACTCTCTGTCCTCCTGGGTCCCAGCAATTCTTTCAAAAATGCAAGAAATTGGTGATAAGACAGTTGAGTGCCAATACCCCTCCACTGTACTTCTCAGGTAGCACCAGCGATAAGGAACACACCTGCCAATGCAGGAGATATAAGAGATGTGGGTTTGATCCCTATATCAGGAAGATCCCCTGGGGGAGGGCTTGGCAACCCACTCCAGTACTCTTGTTTGGAGAATCCCACGGACAGAGGAGCCTGGTGGGCTACAGTGCATAGGGTCCCAAGTCAAACATGACTGAAATGAATTAGCAGGCAGGCACACACCCTTCCACTACCAAAAAGCTGGGTGTGAATCAAAACTGAACTCTTTGAATGCCCTGAACAGTCTACAATGACTTTCTGGTTATTTGTTTATTTAGCATATTTTTACTTAGAACCTCTGTGTGTGGGATTTTTTTTTAAATTTTATTTTATTTTTAAACTTTACATAATTGTATTAGTTTTGCCAAATATCAAAATGAATCCGCCACAGGTATACATGTGTTCCCCATCCTGAATCCTCCTCCCTCCTCCCTCCCCATACCATCCTTCTGGGTCGTCCCAGTGCACTAGCCCCAAGCATCCAGTATCGTGTATCGAACCTGGACTGGCATCTCATTTCATACATGATATTTTACATGTTTCAATGCCATTCTCCCAAATCTTCCCACCCTCTGTGGGATTTTAATGCTGGAGAATCACCATGATGCCATGTCTTTGCCCAGGCTATTCCCTCTACATTGACCACTCCTTCTCCTAACCCCCTTGTCTGTGTCTGCCTGGCAAACTGTTTCTTTTTTTTCCCAGTTTTTGTTGTTGTTGTTGTTGTGTACCACATTTAAAGTCTTAATAGAATTTATTACAATTCTGTTTCTGTTTTATGTTTTGGTTTTTTCCACCAAAATGCATTTGGGATGTGGGCTTCCCAGGTGGCTCAATGGTAAAGAATCTGCCTGCAGTGCAGGAGACTTGGGTTTTATCTATGGGTTGGGAAGATCCCCTGGAGAAGAAAATGGCAACCCATTCCAGTATTCTTGCCTGGAGAATCCCATGGACAGAGGGGCCTAGTGGGCTACAGTCCATGGGGTTGCATAAGAGTCACACATGACTAAGCATGCACACATATGGGATCTTAGCTCCTTGACCAGGGATTGAACCTGCACCCCCTGCATTGGAAGGTGAAATCTTAACCACTGGACTGCCAAGGAAGTCCCATTATTTCAAAACTCTTTTCACACATCATATTTAGCTTGATGCCTTCCCCGATCCATCTATGTATAATACTCTCTCTCTGTTCTCATGGCATTTCTTCTTGCATTCATTTGAATATTTGCCACATTAGATTGCAATGGTTTATTACACAGGACTGTGAGCTCCTCCAAAGAAAGGACAGCACCTTCATGCTTGTCTTTTTGAGATCATGTGTGCATCGCAGTAAATGTTGGTGCTCAATAAATAAATGATTAAAAGAATTAAAAAAAAAAAGGTCTATGTCCAGGAGAACTCATGGTCTAATAGAGAAAGAACATTGATTTCATCAAAGTCTCACAAAAATAATTAATGGTAGGTTACATTATGGGGCTTCCCAGGTGGCGCTAGTGGTAAAGAATCTGTCTGCCAATGCAGGAGATGTAAGAGATGTGGGTTCAATCCCTGGGTCAGAAAGATCCCCTGGTGAGGACATGGCAACCCCCTCCAGTATACTTGCCTAGAGAATCCCAAGGACAGAGGAACCTAGTGGGCTACAGTCCAACATTGGGTTGTAAAGAGTCAGACATGACTGAAGTGACTTTGCATGCACAGGTTTTATTATGCCCATTCTACAGATGAGGAAACTGAGTCTCACAGAGGCTAAACTACTTGCTTGAAGTCACACAGTGAGCAGCCAGCAGACTGGTGATTGAAACTGAAGCCAGTGTTGTTCCCTTTGCCTCACAATTATAAGTAACTGTGACATAGTGGTCTGAGAATTGCTGTAGTCTCAGGTGGAGTCCACATCCTTCAGAATTGAGGGTATCTTAGAAGATTGTAGGTTCTTCTAGGTTCAGGATAGATAGAGGAGGAGATAGATAGAGGCTGCTCAGAGTGGAAATTGGGAGAGGTAATGGCTTCTCACTGATTAGATACTAAAGCGAGACTCTTATGGGACTTGGGATCAACTGACTGAAGTCAGACCATCAACCTCTGCATGGCAGTTCTACCAAATTCATCTTCTCCTTCCCTGGAGAGGAGCAGCCTGGGAGGGAATGTGAGACCATATTAAATCCAGAATTTCCATTTGGTAGAGTGGAAATGCCCTGATGTTTGATCCCATTTACTTGAATAAGACTTTATACCCAGGCATCTCAAGTTTTAAATTACATGTCAGAGGCAATTTTGCTCTCTGGAAGTGATATTAGAGGTTGTCCTTTCAGGGAAGCCAATATGAGCTTAGTATTTGCCTGTTTCTGCCTGGGTATCTGCCTGTCTCAAGGAAGGGTCAGCTTCTTGGTTTCATTCCTTCTGCAAAGCTACGCTGAGCATCTCAGCAGTGCTGGGCCCTGTGAGGACAGGGATGATATAGCTGCTGGCTTTAAAAGGCTCAAAACATGATAATGCTGCTGCTGCTGCTAAGTCGCTTCAGTCGTGTCCGACTCTGTGCGACCCCAGAGACGGCAGCCCACCAGGCTTCCCCGTTCCTGGGATTCTCCAGGCAAGAACACTGGAGTGGGTTGCCATTTCCTTCTCCAATGCATGAAAGTGAAAAGTGAAAGTGAAGTCGCTCAGTCGTGTCCGACTCTTAGAGACCCCATGGACTGCAGCCTACCAGGCTCCTCTGTGCATGGGATTTTCCAGGCAAGAGTACTGGAGTGGGGTGCCATTGCCTTCTCCGATGATAATACTACTCACCATTATTGGTCTGCTCTTTCTTTCAATAAATATTTGTCAGTGTACCTACTGTGTGCAAAACACTGTGTCAGGCACATGAAATCTATCAGTGAACAGGACAGACAAAACCTTGTCCTGTTGAAGTTTATATTCTGTCAGGAGCCTGGTAAATAGCAAACACAATAAGTGAATAAATTACATAATATATTAGAATGTGATGAATGCTAAAGAAAATGGAAAAATATTAGGAACAGCATTAAGCAGACTGAGAGTGCCGGGGATGAGAGAGAGGGTGGCAATTGCAAATAGGGTAGTGGATTAGATATTTTTTAGGAAAGCTTGAAGGAGAGAATGAGGCCTGTGTGAATTGAGGGAATAACCCATGCACTTTAGGTGCAGTGTGCCTGGTGTGTTTTGAGATACAGCAAGGAGGCCCTTGGGGTTGGAGAGGAAAGAGAGGAGAGAGAGGAGGGGCTGGCATCAAAGAAGAAATGGGGGAACACAGTGTGGGGGCCTTGTAGACCATTGGTGGGAACTTGACTTTGATTCTGAGTGAGATGGGAAACTGCTGGAGGCTTTTAAGCAGAGGAAGGATGTGACATAGGACTAGAAAGGATGCTTCTCAAATTTCACCAAGGATGGAAGCAGGGAGACAGGAGAGGGGGATGTTCTTTTCATCCAGATGAGAGACCATGGTGACTAGGTGAGCTCTGGGAAGCAAAGTAGGGAGAGGTGGGCAAATTCTGAAGATGCTCTGGGGGTAGAACCAAGGAATATCCTGACGGATCAGATATGGAGTTGAGAGAAAAGGAGGACCAGGTTAGCTTGAGCCCCTGGAAGGTTGGTGTTACCATCCACTGAGACTGGGAGAGCTCTTCAGAGAACAGGGCTCGGAGGGAAATCACTAGTTTCGTTTTGGACATGTTACATTGGAAACAGCCAATATAAATCCAACTGGAGAAGCCAAGTAGACAGTTATTTATGCAAGCCTATAATTGGATGTGTATGTGGGCAGATTGGGTGGGGGGAGGTTTGGACTGGAGATATAAATTCAGGGAGTACTTACTAATTGCCAGCACTATATTAAGAATCTTATATACTTTATCTCACTGATTTCTTAACACTACCCTGGGAGATAATATTTCCTATTGATGAGAAAACTGAGGCTTAGATAGTTTCAGGCATCTTGCCCAGGGTCATGCAATGAATCAACAGTAGAACCAGGTCTCAAACACAATGTCATTCTAGGATAAACATGGGCATTGCTCCAGTTGGACCACCCAACTAGCGTTATGCTACAACTGTTCAACTGCATTGGGACAGAAGTTGGGAGCCAAAGCAGGTTTGTTGTGGTAGTGATGGTGCAGGGTCAGTGGAATCTGCAGGGTCAGAGAAGCATGTGCGAGTTAGGGTGGGTGGGGTGATTTAGGTACCCAGATCCCAAAGGGATCATATGCTGGTAAGCCAGCTGTTAATCAGGGATGGAATTAGAGTCTGGGAATGATGAAGCAGGAAAGGGAAACAGGGATTTGGAGATCCCCTGGCCTTTGGTGGCTCAACATCTGCTTCCTTCTCTTTATGAAAACCCCAGAGCCATGGTGGTGTGTAACATGCAGAGCTAGACATTTTGCTTTAAATTCTTCTTTGTGAAACGGAGCAGAACTCTGTGGGGCTCTTGGGCACAAAAGCCTTTCTGTGCCCCCCATTTCTTGAATACAGGAGATAGAATTCATTCAGCCTCCATGACCTTTCCTGAGTTCCAACTGCAGGTTCAAACAGGTGCTAACTGGGGAAAGGAGGGGAAGCAGATAAGGGAGGAGCAGAAAAGAAGTAAAAGTGCAGCCTGGGGTCAGGGTTCTGATTCCCCCTCAAGGGATATACATGACAATACCTTTGAACTGTTTTCTGGATACCGAAACACCCACCAAATAGGAGAAGTTAACTGTGTGCTGCCCACTACACTATAGACCCCAGATCAGTTGGAACCAGGTTGGCGATGCTGACTCCCACTTACGTCACCACTAACCATCAGAAGAAGTCCCTGAGCTGATCGTGCCCTCCTCTTTGAACCATTACTGTGAAACTCCTCACTACCCTCTCCAGGTTGGGACACACGGTTTTAAGGGCATTAGCCCTCTGTGGCCCCCTTTGCCTGGCAAGGCAATAAAGCTATCTTTCTACTTCACCCAAAACTCATCTTCAAGATTTAATTCAGTGTCGGAGTACAGAGGCCAGATTTAGCTTCATTTATATGACATAATTGTAGCATCAGCATGGTTTAGCAAGTTTGGGGATATTTCCAGAAAGGAGATGTGTTTACCTGGGCCCATTGGATATAACATACAATAATCGTATCTCAGTGAGACCTCTGATCCCGTGGCTTCACAGCTTCCCCTTGCATGGAGCAGGTAAATAATGAAAGACAAAATGAATGTCCTGACCAGATCTTGGGGCCTTTCTTAGCTTTGGATTCTTGTTTCTATCTCAGAGGGCTTCTTGCCTTGGTCTTACTCTTCTGAACATTGGGGATTGACCAAGTCAAGAATGGTACAACCAAGAAAGTTTTCTCAGCCAGTCATATTCACAGAATTTCAAAGGTCAAAAGACAATAAATTAGCATTCTCTAGCTGACCCATTCATTTCCTGTTCCCTTAATTTTTTAGCAAGTTCCTACATTATTGATCTCTTTCCTGTAACATGGAAATGCCGCTCTCTTCCTAGCTGGTTGTTGTAAGGATCTAGTACTGTTACTGAGTTAAAGCTTGCTCTGTTGCCTGCACAACAGGTCAATGAATCCGAGACAAGGGGTTGAAGCAAGGAAGAACCATATTGGGGAGCTGGCTGACTAAGAAGATGGCAGGCTAGTGCCTCAAAATAACCATCTTAAAGGATCCGCATGCCAGGTTCTTTTATACAACTGAGATGGGGGGAGGTGAGGAAGCAAAGTGAAAAAGGCCATTAATCTTGCAAACATCTCCTAGAATGGCAAGCCTCAGGCAAGAGATGTGTTAATTTCATTCTTCCTGCCATCCACAGGTGGACAGGGTACTGAACAAAGGCACTTTAGTTTAGCAGTCAGGCAGAGGGGCAGGATACTCTGAGGCAGACCATTCTGTCTGATTATAATAACAAAAGCAATGAAAAGCAAGTCCAGAAAGAGTTCCAATATGGAGTCAGAATTGGCTTCTTCTCTGCAACAGTATGATGGGATGGTTCTATGGTCAAGACCGTGGGCTGTGGAGTCAGACTGTGTTCAAATCTCTGTTCTCCTTGAAGCCCATCTTTTCCTGGGTAATTTACCTAAATTCTTTAAGGCTTCATTTTCTTTAGTTCCAAAATGAAAGTCAGAATAATGCTATCCTCCAAAGCAGGCAGGGCTACTGCGAGTTTATACATCACCTGTATGTGAATTTTGAGCATTACTTTACTAGCATGTGAGATGAGTAAAACTGTGTGGTAGTTTGAGCATTCTTTGGCATTGCCTTTCTTTGGGATCAGAATGAAAACTGACTTTTTCCAGTCCTGTGCACAAAATTCTCCAAGCCAGTTTTCAGCAATACGTGAACCATGAACTTCCTGATGTTCAAGCTGGTTTTAGAAAAGGCAGAAGAATCAGAGATCAAATTGCCAACATCTGTTGGATCATTGAAAAAGCAAGAGAGTTCCAGAAAAACATCTATTTCTGCTTTCTTGACTATGCCAAAGCCTTTGACTGTGTGGATCACAAGAAACTGTGGAAAATTCTTCAAGAGATGGGAATACCAGACCACCTGACCTGCCTCTTGAGAAATTTGTATGCAGGTCAGGAAGCAAAAGTTAGAACTGGACATGACAACAGACTGGTTCCAAATAGGAAAAGGAGTACGTCAAGGCTGTATATTGTCATCCTGCTTATTTAACTTATACGCAGAGTACATCATGAGAAACTCTGGACTGGAAGAAACACAAGCTGGAATCAAGATTGCCAGGAGAAATATCACTAACCTCAGATATGCAGATGACACCACCCTTATGGCAGAAAATGAAGAGGAACTCAAAAGCCTCTTGATGAAAGTGAAAGTGGAGAGTGAAGAAGTTGGCTTAAAGCTCAACATTCAGAAAACGAAGATCATGGCATCCGGTCCCATCACTTCATGGGAAATAGATGGGGAAACAGTGGAAACAGTGTCAGACTTTATTTTGGGGGGCTCCAAGATCACTGCAGATGGTGACTGCAGCCATGAAATTAAAAGACGCTTACTCCTTGGAAGGAAAGTTATGACCAACCTAGATAGCATATTCAAAAGCAGAGACATTACTTTGCCAACAAAGGTCCGTCTAGTCAAGGCTATGGTTTTTCCTGTGGTCATGTATGGATGTGAGAGTTGGACTGTGAAGAAAGCTGAGCACCGAAGAATTGATGCTTTTGAACTGTGGTGTTGGAGAAGACTCTTGAGAGTCCCTTGGACTGCAAGGAGATCCAACCAGTCCATTCTGAAGGAGATCAGCCCTGGGATTTCTTTGGAAGGAATGATGCTAAAGCTGAAACTCCAGTACTTTGGCCACCTCATGAGAAGAGTTGACTCATTGGAAAAGACTCTGATGCTGGGAGAGATTGGGGGCAGGAGGAGAAGGGGACGACAAAGGATGAGATGGCTGGATGGCATCACTGACTTGATGGATGTGAGTCTGGGTGAACTCCTGGAATTGGTGATGGACAGGGAGGCCTGGCGTGCTGCGATTCATGGGGTCGCAAAGAGTCGGACACGACTGAGCGACTGAACTGAACTGAACTGTATGTGAATTAGGAAAAGATTCTCCTTCCTCCAAGTGGATACAACTCTACATCTGGGTTCAAGACTTGGCAGTAGTGACCTCTCTCAGCCAGGCAGGCCCCATTCTGCAGGACACACCACAGCTGTGTGCTGACAAGTGTCACTGCTATGATTAATTCCTGGGAGTTATTCAGAACATGGTCTGGTATGTACACAATAAGCACTTGGTCAGCATTCAGTTCAGTTCAGTTGCTCAGTCGTGTCCAACTCTTTGCGACCCCATGAATCGTAGCATGCCAGGCCTCCCTGTCCATCACCATCTCCTGGAGTTCACTCAAACTCATGTCCATTGAGTCAGTGATGCCATCCAGCCATCTCATCCTCTGTCGTCCCCTTCTCCTCCTGCCCCCAATCCCTCCCAGCATCAGAGTCTTTTCCAATGAATCAACTCTTCTCATGAGGTGGCCAAAGTACTGGAGTTTCAGCTTTATCATCATTCCTTCCAAAGAAATCCCAGGGCTGATCTCCTTCAGAATGGACTGGTTGGATCCCCTTGCAGTCCAAGGGACTCTCAAGAGTCTTCTCCAACACCACAGTTCAAAAGCATCAATTCTTCGGTGCTCAGCCTTCTTCACAGTCCAAGTCTCACATCCATACATGACCACAGGAAAAACCATAGCCTTGACTAGATGGACCTTTGTTGGCAAAGTAATGTCTCTGCTTTTCAATATGCTATCTAGGTTGGTCATAACTTTCCTTCCAAGGAGTAAACGTCTTTTAATGTCATGGCTGCAATCACTGTCTGCAGTGATTCTGGAGCCCCCCAAAAATAAGGTCTGACACTGTTTCCCCATCTATTTCCCAGGGGAGGCCTTACAAATAGCTGTGAAATGAAGAGAAGCTAAAAGCAAAGAAGAAAAGGAAAGATATAAGCATCTGAATGCAGAGTTCCAAAGAATAGCAAGAAGAGAGAAGAAAGCCTTTCTCAGCGATCAATGCAAAGAAATAGAGGAAAACAACAGAATGGGAAAGACTAGAGATCTCTTCAAGAAAATTAGAGATACCAGGGGAACATTTCATGCAAAGATGGGCTTGCTAAAGGACAGAAATGGTATGGACCTAACAGAAGCAGAAGATATTAAGAAGAGGTGGCAAGAATACACAGAAGAACTGTACAAAAAAATCTTTACGACCAAGATAATCATGATGGTGTGATTACTCACCTAGAGCCAGGCATCATGGAATGTGAAGTCAAATGGGCCTTAGAGAGCATCACTACGAGCAAAGCTAGTGGAGGTGATAGAATTCCAGTTGAGCTATTTCAAATCCTGAAAGATGATGCTGTGAGAATGCTGCATTCAATATGCCAGCAAATTTGGAAAACTCAGCAGTGGCCACAGGACTGGAAAAGGTCAGTTTTCATTCCAATCCCAAAGAAAGGCAATGCCAAACAATGCTCAAACTACTGCACAATTGCCCTCTTCTCACACGCTAGTAAAGTAATGCTCAAAATTCTCCAAGCCAGGCTTTAGCAGTAGGTGATCCATGAACTTCCAGATGTTCAAGCTGGTTTTAGAAAAGGCAGAGGAACCAGAGATCAAATTGCCAACATCTGCTGGATCATGGAAAAAGCAAGAGAGTTCCAGAAAAACATCTATTTCTGCTTTATTGACTATGCCAAAGCCTTTGACTGTGTGGATCACAATAAACTGTGTCAGCATTAGTAATTATTATAGCGCAAAATATTAGCCTTTAAAGCCCTGTTTTATCATGGGACGGCTTGGATGATTTTCACCTATCTTCTGGGATGAAATCTGCCCCTTAACAAGCCGATCTTCTCCCCACTCTCTGTGATTTCATAAGCTCTCTTCTGCAGCATCACTCCTTGGACTGTTCTTGTGGAATTTTGATTACAGACATGTCCACAGTTCTCCCCTTGTCTTTGCATCTGTGCCCTTTGCCTTTGGGCTTCTCCTGTCAAAAGTTAGAATCTGTTTTCCCATCCTGCGAATCTGACCTAGCCAGGGAACTAGCCCTTTCATGCTTCCCTTTTTTCTTGGAACTTTGTCATCACCATATGAACAAGTCCAGTCTGGATGATGGCAGATGTATGGGAAGATGGCTAGATGTTGGGCTTCAGGACTTGCTACCCCCAAATAAGGCACTTTGGCATATTGAATATTTTAAGTTGAGGGAGTTTGGGAAAAATAGCAGAAAATAAGAAGGTGACTCTGACCTTTTCCCCTGCTCTTCCCCTTTGAAGCAAGTCATAAAACTCTCCTGAGAGAGTTGCCCTCCCCATACCAGGGGGAAGAGAGCATTCTTATCTCTGAAGACAAAGGGATGCTGAGAAGCATCTGAACAAACAAGTCTTACTAAGTTTCCCTCAGTTTATTGCACTTACCTCTCACTCTTCATCTATCATATTTTTCTATGACAATCTACTCTTTATCAAACCTAGCACAAAAATACTCAGCTTAACTGCTTTTTTGGTGTTTCATTTCCCCTGAAGGCTCCTATGTCATGTAGCACTTCTATGCAATCAATGTATATGCGTTTCTCCTGTTAATCTTTGTCAATTTAATTTTCAGACCCCATTAGGGACCTTAAAAGCATCAAAGAAATCTTTTGCTTTTCCTCCACCTCCACGTCCATTGCTTTAGCTAATAGCCAGCCAACTGCCAGACAGGAAAGTGAATTAGATCAGCCATCCCCCAGTGGACCCAGCAACAGACCACCGATACAGCAACAAGATCAGCTGAGATTCAGCCTGGCCCACAGACTTCGGAGAGAAGATCAATGCTTCCTGCTCTATGCCTCTGAGGTTTGGGGCCTGTTTGTTATGTTGCGTTACTATGGCAGTAGGTAACTGATACAGGTCTGAATTGTTGGTGGCTGTATCTAGCCATGTCTCTATTGGAGACAAGTCAATCCTACCCCTTATCATTACTATCATCCTTCCCCCTTGTCCACCCACCTCTGAATTTATAAGTATCCCCCACATCTCTCTTATCCCTAAGGCCAAAGTGGTTTTACACTCTTCATAATTTTTTCCTTGCCACCTCCTGGCTGAGACTGTGGGGACCATATTGGTCTGGAGGAATGCAGCACAGGCCCTGAGGCTTTCTCTCTGTTGGTCTTCATTTCAAAGTTCATTTGATTTTGGCACCACCACACACAGTTCTGAGCTTAATGATATCTCAGTGCTCCCACTAGAAAAGCCCTGGTTTTTCCAAGGGTGTATAACTTAGCTATTATGACTCACTCTAGGGGAGAACTGGGCAAACAAGACCTACCGCCCAAAGGCGATTTTGATTTTTAAATTATGAAATAAATCATCCTGAGCTTTTATGCTTTCTTGGGGTTTGTTTTTGTTTTTCTCTTTTGCTCCAAAACTTCCATGGTAGCTTTCTGGTTTGAGATTATTTATCACTTGGCTCTCTTATCACCCAAACTGTATTTGTTCTGTAAAATGACAAATCACCCCTGCGCATTCCAGGACAGAACCTTGTGTCCAGCGGCATGTGTGGGCACAGAAAAGGTCAAAAATAAAGCAGTGGGGCTGAGGGTCCTGGGGGCAGAAGAAAAGAAAGAATTCCTAAACCATGTTAGTGTGGGGATAGGTGACTCAGGTGGTAAAGAATCTGCCTGCAATGCAGGAGACCTGGGTTCGATCCCTGGGTTGGGAAGATCTTCTAGAAAAAGGAATGGCTACCCATTCCAGTATTCTTGCTGGAGAATTCCATGGACAGAGGAGCCTGGCTGGCTGCAGTCCATGGGGTCAGAAAGAGTCAAATTCATCTGACTCTTTCACTTTTCAGGGTTTGAATACACATTTACTTGACACTGGTGTCCGGGCTTTGGTGGATCTGCTTTTCTTATTTTGTACTTGTCTTCATTTCCTTGTTTAAAAAATCCCCATAGGGTTGTTGCAAACACCAAATGTTTTGTTTTATTTATTTATTTTTATTGGGGTAGAGTTGCTTTGCAATGTTTTACAACAATGTGAATCAGCTATAAGTGTACATATATCTCCTCCCTCTTGGCCCTTCCTCCCACCCACCTCCACCCCACACCCCTCTAGGTCATCACAGAGCACTGAGCTGAGCTCCCTGCATAGGTTCCCACTAGCTTTCTATTTTACACATTGCACAATGAATTATCACCTCACACCAGTCAGAACAGCCATCATAAAAATAAATAAATAAATCTAAAACCAATAAATGCTGGAGAGGATGTAGAGAAAATGGAACCCTCTTGCACTGTTGGTGGGAATATAAATCAATACGGCTACTTTGGAGAACAGTATGGAGGCTCCTTAAAAAAATTAAAAATAGAACTATCATATGACATAGCAATCCTACTATTGAGTGTATACCAGGACAAAACCTTAATTCAAAAAGACACATGCACCCCAATGTTCACTGCAGCACTATTTACAATAGCCAGGACATGGAAGCAACCTAGAGGTCCATCATCAGAGTAATGGATAAAGAAGATATGTGTATACAACGGGATATTCCTCAGTCATAAGAAGGAACAACATTGGTCATTTGTACGGAGGTAGATGGACCTACAGTCTATCATACAGAGTGAAGTCAAAAAGAGAAAATGCTTTAAACCAGAGGTTGGACACCTCCCAGAAACAATGGAATTATTATTCAGATTTCTCAAATCCACAAATGTTCCAGAACTGTAAAGCAGATAGATACGATGTCTCACAAATTCACATGCTCATCTTTTTATTAAATATAGAGTCACTACCGCACATGTGAAATTCTATTTTGATTGCTGCTGCTATTGCTAAGTCACTTCAGTTGTGTTCAACTCTGTGTGACCCCACAGATGGCAGCCCACCAGGCTCCCCCATCCCTGGGATTCTCCAGGCAAGAACACTGGAGTGGGTTGCCCTTTCCTTCTCCAATGCATGAAAGTGAAAAGTGAAAGTGAAGTCGCTCAGTCGTGTCCGACTCTTAGCGACCCCATGGACTGCAGCCTACCAGGCTCCTCCGTCCATGGGATTTTCCAGGCAAGAGTACTGGAGTGGGGTGCCATTGCCTTCTCCGTCTATTTTGATTAAGAAGGCAGAATTTCATTCAATGGCGTCTCTAAATTCAACCCAGATTTTAGCCATTCAGTTCAGTTCAGTTCAATTCAATCACTCAGTCGTGTCTGACTCTTTGCAACCCCATGAATCGCAGGACACCAGCCATCCCTGTCCATCACCAACTCCTGGAGTTCACTCAAACTCATGTCCATCGAGTCAGTGATGCCATCCAGCCATCTCATCCTCTGTCGTCCCCTTCTCCTCCTGCCCCCAATCCCTCCCAGCATCAGGGTCTTTTCCAATGAGTCAGTTCTTCACATGCTGTGGCCAAAGTATTGGAGTTTCAGCTTCAGCATCAGTCCTTCCAATGAACACCCAGGACTGATTAGGTACCTCAATTAGTGACTATTGAATATATGACTTCTACCATGGGCAGGAAGTTGGCTACTTGTTACTTTTTTATGCATGAGTCTTTGTACTTGAAACTTATAGGAAGCAAGTTCTATAAGGAGAAATGCCAACTGAGGGATTGGGCATGGGGAATGCTGAGAAGACAAGGTATTCTCCTCTCAGGGATGCTGACCAGTTTTATATATGAACTAAAGTAGCTGTAAAAGTTGAAATTCTGGGAAATCAACAACAAAATAGTCAATGGTAGGTTCCTGGCTGGCTTGGAGCCATGGTCTACAACTATGTGTTAACTGTAATGAAGAGGACAATGAACAGGCTTGGATTGGGAGGGCTAGGAGATGGTGACCATCTGCCTACCGATGGCTAACACACTAATGCAATCTCCAGGCTTGTCATAAAGGTAAATAAGGTCTTTTTGTTTAAGCCACTGTTACTTGGGTCTTCTGGTACTTGTGATCAAAAGTGTTCCTAACTGATGGCATGGACATGCAGTAAGCATTTGCTGAATATGAATCTGCATTGCACTTGTGTATCTTGAGGGTAAAATTCAACATTAGTCACATCTTGGCTCCCCACAGCCTTCAGCACTATGCTTGTTACCTGCTTAGTTACTTAGTCATGTCCAACTCTTTGGGACCCTATGGACTGTAGCCTGCCAGGGTCCTCTGTCTATGGAATTTTCCAGGCAAGAATACTGGAGTGGGTTGCCATTTCCTGCTCCAGGGGATCTTCCTGACTCAGGGGATCTAACCCACATGTCTTGTGTCTCCTGCATTGACAGGCAGATTCTTTACCATCTGAGGCACCAGGGAAGCCCCCGTGCCTGTTACACTGTTGGGTTTAAAGCATGTTGAGTTGAGTTAGCGTTCACTTTGTTCCCCCACATAAGAATCCAGAATAAACCTGAAGAATCTCACTGTTTCTAGTCTCTGCTGCAATCTATCCTTGCATAGACACCAGACTGATGATAAAGTTCCTCTTTTCTAAAACCAACAGTGGTTTCCCACAGGGTCTATAATAAAATAAAAAATACATCAATAAGACAGTCAAGCTTCTCAACAGTTTGACAATCACCTGTCTCCAGCTTCTTCCTCGGCATCTGGACAAATTCTCTACTTCACATACACTGGTTTCCTCATTGTCCTCTCTCCATGCTGGACACACACCCACATGGTTGTCACAGCCTGGAGCACCTGGCTACGTCCCCTCTCTTCATTCGAACTCCTTCATTTCAGGTAGAACACAGGCTCCGCTATCTTGTCTATTCATCCTAACCAGTAGGAGCAAGGGCTTGCTTGAAAGGATAAGATGGATAAGCGAGACATTAAAAGGAAAAATCAACTAGATTTGGACAATTGAGCCAAAAGGATAGTTCAGCCTGATCAGCTCAAAAAGGACCTTTGAATACGTCTGTACATTTGCAATAATTTTAAAAAGATTACCCCTGAGTCTGCCCATTCGTGTAAGTGGAGTCAATCACCACCATGGACTTTTACAGTGCAAAGCTATGAGATCAGAAGCTTGGAAAACAGATTTCAGATGGCTAAACTGTAACCGTGATGCTGAGTTCACACCCAACTGGAGCCCCTCCTCCTGCAAGGCTCCAGGAAAACATGATGAAGAACAATATTATCCCTAATTGAAAAATCATTCTTGCACCTGTGAGTTGTAAACTCTCCCCTCCAGTGGGGGCCACTTGCCCTTTTATGCTAGGGCTGCTAGAAATTCATTGCCACACAGGGGCTGGCGCTTGGTTTCTGCAGCCTGTTGGTTGTTTACTGCTATTGCTCCAAAGGGATGAGTGAACATATGCATGTTTTGGTTTCTTTCTTTGGGAGAAAGCAAGTGGAGACACCTGAGCGCATAAAACCTCAGCCCAAGTTCACATACAGAGAATTGAAAAGTCCACCCAAAATGGTGCATGTCATATTTGGTCAGAAATTGGAAGGGAAAAATTTCAGATAAAGCCAGATGCTAAGCAATTTCTTTTCTAGCCAGAAATGTGTAGCAATTACATTTGGTGTGTTAGCTGCTCAGGAATCAGTCCTTATTGAACTGCTATGTGCAAGATGCTTTGTAGACTTTCTCATTGAATCTTTGTGATAAACTGAGAGCCAGGCAATGGAAAAGCACCTTCCCATTTCATAGATTGAAAGAGGGAGACTGTGAGCTTAACCAGAGAAAGCTGGTGGGAAACAGTGGCACTGGCTTTCAAACTCATGTCAGGCTAATGTCCCATGGTCACTTTCATTCATTCAAATCAGAATCAGTATTCTATGAATGCCTGCTATGTGCCAGGCATCAGCCCACAGCACATCAGGGAAACATCTGCTCCTGATGGTAAAACTTGTAACCTTCAGAAATGAAAAACAACCTGGGAAAGTCTTTGCCATTCAACTACACAAGACCATGATCCAGAAGGGTTGATCCCAAGGTCGTTGAGCATCATTGGAACCAGAACTCTATTTACGCTGGCTTCAAGGCTTCCCTGGTGGCTCAGATGGTAAAGAATCTGCCTGCAATGCAGGAGACCCAGGTTTGATCCCAGGATTGGGAAGATCCCCTGGAGAAGAGAAAGGCAACCCACTCCAGTATTCTCGCCTGTAAAATTCCATGAACAGAGGAGCCTGGCAGGCTACACTTCATGGGGTCACAAAGAGTTGGACACTAACATTTTCACTTTCAACGTTCCTTTTCACTTTATTGGATGCAGGGTTCAAACTTACCCTTCAGCCAGGCTAGGTTTGTGTCTCATTTCTGCACCACACAACCCTCTCTCGAGAAGCTCTCTCTCAAGTCAATACTTCCCTGGGTTTCAGCCCTTCACTGCTTACTGGGTGGTTATTAACTGATTCAATAAATTACTCTGTGCCAAGGTTTTAATGGGTACCTTAATGTCTTGTGGAGACAGATAGCATATTTGCATTTTAACAGCAGCTTTTAATTCAGCCCTATTCCCCCCAGTTTAATTCAACCAATATGATGAGTTTAGCTACATGCAAGGCCTTTGGCTATGTGCTGTGGAGGATATAAAATGAAAAAGGCCCAGGGTCTCCCTTTAAAGGACTCTCAGGTTCTTTAGTGGAGGTGGGGGAATATAAATAACCAACCTGAATACTCAGAAAAATGGCAAGCAAAAATTTAAAAAACATGTTAAAGGAACACAAAAAGGAGCCTTTTACCTTACTACAAATGGATAAAGGATTAAGAAAAAAATGAGCACCCTTGTCTCCCAACCTTTGAATAAAGGGAGCTGAAATCTGAGTTCAAAAGCATAATACAGAGGTAATCCAGCCTCACAGAACACGTGTTAAAAGAATTTACAGGCCAGACGTTCCGAATGAACCCACTGGCACCTGAAACAAGGCAACAGCTTTCTACCTGACTTCCTGCCTTTAAACTTGACTCTTCCCCACCATTGTCTTCCCTGGAGAGCTGGAGTGGCCTTAGATGAACTCAATTCTAATTATCATTCTCCTGCAGTTAGCCTCCGTTACCCTTAGGATAACATTCAAAGCTTTAGGCCAATGTGAAATGACTGCACAAATAAATAAAACATTGGGTTCTGCTCCTGTTCAACCATACACCTGCCACGTTACATCTAGAATGTCGTGTCCAGTCTTGAGGCCTGGCTGTAAGAAGCAGAGAAGCAAATTTGAGCCCATGCAGAGGATACCATGAGAACACTGAAGGGACACAGGACCAGGAGATGTTCAAATGAGAGGACAAGGAGATGGGACAATGAGGATTTAACCTGTCCTCCAACTTCTGAATGCTTTCCGCATCGAATAGTGGAGCCTTGTCCTTTTTCCTTCCAGAAAACAGAGCCAAGGTCAAGTGATGAAGTAAGTAAGACTGTGTGGCTTAATCAAAGAATGTCCCAAGGTTGGGGCTTCCCTGACAGCTCAGCAGGTAAAGAACCTGCCTGCCGATGTAGGAGACACAGGAGAAGTGAGTTTGATACCTGGGTTCGAAAAATCGCCTGGAGAAGGAAATGGCAACCCAGTATTCTTGCCTGGAAGATCCCATGAAGATAGAAGCCTGGCGGGATATAGTCCATGGGGTCTCAAAGAGTCAGATATGACTGAGCACGCACAAGCACCCAGAGCTTGTTACACTTCCAAGTGGAGATATTGAGCATGCAGATGGTTAGACAAGGTAGGGTTTCAGGAGAGAAGCCTGAGCTGAAAATGCAAGTATGGGCTTCATCTTTACAAAAAACCTTCCCTCATCTTACCCTATAGCTATAGCTACTTTCCTAGAAAATTCAATGCGTGTTAAATTCAATGTATATGAAATTCAGTGCATATGGAAGCCATGTAAAAGATGTGTAGTGCTTATTTGGAGTCAGACTCTAAGCTCAGAACATTATAAACAGCAAGAGAAACATTCAGGGTAAAGGCTTCTTTATATGGAAAAGTCTCCAACATTGAGAACATTTAGCATGCCTGGCCCCCACCCAATAAAAGCCAACTATTGCTTCCTATCATCATTGTGACAATGAAAAAAATGCACACATCTCCAAAGTGTTCCCTGAGTTGCAACACTGAGAAAGTGAAAGTCACTCAGTCGTATGCGACTCTTTGCGATACCATGGACTGTAGCCTGCCAGGCTTCTCTGTCCATGGAATTCTCCAGGCAAGCAAGCAACACTTCCCTTGTTGAAAATCTCCACTCTTCACACTCTGCTCCAGGAGGTAAGGACCATATGTGCACTAGTGATTTCCAAATCTGTACTGCCAGGCTGGACCTTTCTTGCATTTTAGACCCAACTGGCTGCTACATGCCTCTGCTTGGAGCATCTACTTGATGTCTTGTGGGCAGCTCAAACTCAGTGTGTCAAAAGCTGCATGCATCTTATCATCTCGCCTCCCTGCTAAATTGGGTTCTTTTCTACTATTTCCGTAAGTAGTGGACCCAATTATTTTGTTGCCTGTTTGAGAAACCAGGGCATCATCCTTGGCTAATTCTCCTCTCTCAGCCAGTCATAAAATCTTATCATTTCTACCCTCTGTATCTTACCAATTCATCCCTTTCTTCCAACCCAGCTGCCATGATCAAGTCTAGACCACCATTTGGGATATTGCAACAGGTCTCTAATTGGTTCCCTGCCTGTAGACTTGATTCCTCCAATCCATTTTCTTCTCTGAAGAACTGGATTGATTTTTGGAAAACTCAATTCTGATCATTGCTATCTTGCTTAAAACCCTGCAGTTACTCTCAGTTGCTTTCAGGTTAAATTCAAACCTCTGGACATTGTACATTCTTTCATCTACTCTTCCACTTGCACTATATTTGGGTAATTATACTTATCTTTTATTCTCAGAAAACATAATTTTTCTTTGGAAATTATACCTTATCCCTTGCCCCAAATGTGGACTAAAATTCCCCTCTGCTTGGAGCATCTACTTGATGTCTTGTGGGCAGCTCTCAAAGTGTTCTGAGCATTTATCCCATTACATTTTTTGTTTATTTGTTAATCTTTTTTCAATTGTAAATGACATGAAGGAAGAGAATCAATGTCTGTTTCCTCTTGTCTTTCTAGTGCCTAGAACAGTTCCTAGGACATGGAGGATCCTGAGAAAAAAGGACTGACTGGGGTTGAATTAGTAGTTGGATGGAAGGATCTATAGATGGATGGATGAATGATGAATACAGAGGTAATACTCAAAACAGACCTATAAGACATGGGCATGTACCAATCAGAATGAATGCTAACTATAAAAACAATACAACCCAAATCATATGTGCTTACTGAATGTCAGTCCAGGATGAATGGATTAATCTAGCATTAATCTAGATCCCTGAGAAATAGGGAAAAATAAAAATATTGAGAAATAAGATCAGAGGGCTCAATGCCCATTGAGGTCCTTTAGAGAAGACTCGAAAAGACATCTTGATGTCTCTTAGCTATAATGTTTGACTAGCAATTTTTATCTTGGGGTCTCTGAGTAGTGTTTAGGGTGTCCGCCAGTTCACTGAAATTACAGGCAATTTTTTCATTAAGCTTGTGTATTTTTATGCTATGTGGCTCCATAGGCTTCATTAGGTTTCCAGAGGGGTCTATGACCTAGAAAAAGGTTAGGACCACTGCTTTAAAGACACCAGACCATCAAAGGCTAACGTTGCCCTGTCTTTGATGTATCACCCACCGTGGTGGCTTTGAAGCTGAAAAGGCCATTCTCAAAGGTTTTCACATTAAAGCAGGGGGCTCAAGCTTTTTCTGATGAGGAGCTATTTTTAACTTCTCTGAAGCCTCCTGAAAATGGGCCTAGCAGGTGTAGGGGTGAGGTGGGGGCCCGTTCTAAGAGAACAAGTCAGTGGGGGACGGTGTGGCAAGTGCAATGGCCCCAGTGGCCATGGTCTGATCTCTACTGGGAATCCCAGCAGGCTCCCAAGGAAGAGGGTGGTATGTAATAGTTGCATTCATCTGGGAGAGCAATTCTGTTAAACTTTGAGTTCATCTGAAGATTTTACACACAGCTTTAGAAACGATCTTCCAGGAAGCCCCAGTACCAGTTGAGAGTAAGCATAAAAAGATGCCAGACCCTGAAAACTGGAATCTGTTAAGCCAGTTGACAAGGGCCCTCACAGAATAGTACTGATGGTTGGATGAGTTTGTTAGAGGCGAGTGGGAGGTTTGGGGAGGAAAAGGTGCTGTTTCTGCTACTGACACTGGGTTGAAAACTCGGCCATAATATTGATCCTCAGCCTTCTTCCAGAAGGGTATGATATGACTGATAGATAGATAGACAGATAGATAGGTATCCAGGTAAATAGATAGATTTTGGACCAGAGCCAGACATATAGTCATATATTCAGTTTTTCAAACTGCAGGACTAATTATTGTTTTATAAATACACTCATTTGTATACAATGAGTTGCTGCTTTACAATGGTATGTTAGTTTCTGTTGTACAGTCAAGTGGATCAGTCACACGTTCATTTGTATACAGTCTTAAATAAAATCATACTCACATAGATCAACTATGGTCTTGAAGTCCTTGAAATTCCCAATCTGGAAAGGCCAGATCAGCCCTCAATAGACTAAAGGGCAGCCTCCCTTGACTCTAAAACCAATGCTTGAGCTTCTCCAGCCATTGTTGTATGCCATTCACGTGCTTCCTGGGATGACGATTCATTTAATTGTTGATACACATGCTAACATACATACACACACACTTCTACACACCCACACATATACACTCAGGAAATTATCTCCTGTTAATTTTTTTTTAGAACAATAACCCTTTGCCTTGTGAGGACCCAAGATGGACGTTTCCAAGTAAATCCAGTTTTGCCTCTTTAAGAAAGGTTCTCAGGCTCCTCTGGCTGGCTGGAGAGAGGGGAGGCAAGGGCTGTAATACCAGGATGTGTCTAGTCTGCGACTACAATGTGTGGCAGCTGAGGTCCTTTGTGAAAGCACAGGGCCATGGACTTCTATTAACTTTCTTGACTGAATCTGGCTCTGGCTAATGAAGCAGCGAATTCTCTGGCAGGAGCAGCCTCTCTCAGCGTGGTCGGGTGATCCAGCATCCCATGCAGTGCAGTTCTCCAGCCCTCAGTCTCGTCCCTTTTATTTCTGATTAGGGCAGTTTAGCCTGGACAGACTTCCTTGGCGTTATAGACTTTATTTTCCTTTCATGGAGTCTTGGCAGGAGTCTCAGCCACCCGCCCAGGGCAAAGCCCAGGGTCCTTCCTGTGGCATGCCTGCCTGTGTGTTGGGCAGCTCCTCCCATCTCCTATTTATTCTGTCACTGTCATTCTGGAGCCCACAGCACACACAGGGTGAGAGAGATATGTGGTTGTTTACCTGGTCTCCCTTGAGTGACCATGAAAGGTGCTATTAATCCCCAGCAGCAGCTAAACACTCGCACGAATTCTTGAGGTGCCTTTTAGGGCTAAGAGTCCTCCATTCTACAAGAAGGTTTAAGGGTAAAGAGGGAAATACCCCTTAGAGAGAAAAGCCTTTGACCTAAGTTTATTTACAAAAGGTACCAAGGGCTTCTCAGGTGGCTCAGTGGGTGAAGAATCCACCTGCCAATGCAGGAGACGAAAGAGATGTGTGTTCAGTCCCTGGGTCAGGAAGATCCCCTGGAGGAGGCCATGGCAATCCATTCCGGTATTCTTGCCTGGGGAATCTTATGGGCAGAGGAGCCTGGCAGGCTACAGTCCCTGGGGCCGCAAAGAATCGGAAACAACTGAGCGACTAAACAACAACAACCCAAGGGGGTGGTGCTGCTTCCCTGGAGGACTCAGGATTAGTGACTACACCCAGACAGTTGTCCAGAGACAGGAGGTGCACCTTGAACTGGGTGACCCCAGGAGCTGCCTTGTTGCTCAAAGTTGAGGAAATGCAGGAAGGTGATTTCAGACCAGAGCCAGGCTGGCACTCTTTCCCAATGAGGGAGCAACACAGGGGTGATGCAGAAGTGAGCAGCACAGGCAAGCGGGTTTCCCTGATGGCTCAGGCGGTGGCTCAGAATCTGCCTACAATGTGTGAGACCTGGATTTGATCCCTGGATCTGGAAGATCCCCTGGAGAAGGGAGTGGGCAGAGACTGTCTGCCAGAGTGCTGGAGACAGCCTCCTCCCTTCAAAAGCTTTTGAAAAGATAATCTCTAAGTGTCTGACCTTGTCTAAGACTTGACAAGAATCTGTGATGCCTATCTGGGAACTTGTTGATTTATAGAGGGTGAGGGAGAAGAATGGAAGAGTCTTGAGGTTCTGAAAAGAAACTGGGTGTCCTGGGGACAGGAGTGACAAAAGTATGTGGGAGGGGATTCTGGGCCCCGAGACCAAGCTTTGCCCTCTGCAGACTGAGGGGAGGGGCTTGGAGGTAGATCTCAGGTTCTCCTACTGCTGATTCAGAGAAGACTTGGGATAGCATGGGGGGGTGAACTGGGTTTAGCAAGGAGAGCTAGGAGAGAATGCCAAAGAACGATAGCATGGGTATATTTTATTTACAAGCAAGCATCAGTGTCGGCAAACCTATAATCTAGCAGTCAGAAAATCTCTTCACCAGTATCTCCCAACAGCGGCACCAGCTATTATGCTTCTGTCTTTCAGGAAGAAACTGATCACTTGCATTTCCCAACAGACCAGCCCTAATGCCCATCCACTGAGTGGGGCACAGGACAGCTGGGCATTCCTCTCCGCCACTCAGGTGACTTAGGAATGTCACTGAAAATCTCCCAAACTGCTACCTAATTGCTGACATGCAAATGACATATATATATATGAGTGGTTTCAAGTTTCAGGGGTTCAGGGTGAGGTTTCCACTACGCTCTAATGATCTCCTCTCTCCTGGGGAGGAATGTACACACAGGGAGAAAGAACCACATGAGAGCCAGGGAGCTGTCTTTATTGAGAGCTTGCACACCCAGGTGGGGGTGACATTAGAGAGCCAAGAGGCACAGGCACCAAGGCCAAGTGAGACGTACTGTTCGTGCCCATAATCTGAATCTTAAAGACAGTAGGCACAAGTCACATGGCAAAGGGTTATGCTTTTTGAGTACTTAGCCTTACAGTGACCAGTATAGGATAAAAAACTCAATTTAAAGTAGCTGTTAACTATTATGATTGATAATCTGATTTAGGATTATGCTTTTTTAGAGAAGACAAATATTTTCCTAAATCTATTTTTATATTGAGAACATCTTCCTTTTCACCAAATTCATTTAACTTTCAAAAGCATGCTTTAGAAAGGCAGAGGTGAAATCGTTAAGTGTGACCAGTGGCCAGTAGTCTAGTTACAGCCATTCGATGAAGTCAAGGGGTCTGATTTATTTTAGGAAATGAAATAAATTGATTTATTTTGGGAAACATGATGAAACACCGTGGGACACACCTAGGTTTATAATGTGATCGATATTTGTTTCTGATGGTTTATCTTTACCAGAGGCATCTCAAACCATCTACAGAGCTTCCAGTGCATTGTAGGCAAACACATGAGACTTGGAGTCAGGAGGCACAGCTTTTGGGCTCATCAACCTGCCATCCTAGGAACTCCATGTGATCCAGTTAACATATCTGTGACATGAGTATAGTAACACCAGCTTCGCCAGGTTGCAGCCAGGGTCAACATAGGCCTTCTCTCTGAGGGAGAGAGGGATGTCCCTTCTTTCTGAGGGACATCAGAAGTAGGGTGCTCAACTACTACATATAAAACAGATTGCCAACAAGGACCTACGGTATAGCACAGGGAGCTGTACTCAATATTTTGTAAAAAACTACAAGAGAAAAGAATCTGACAAAAAAGGTACATATGTAGGTACAACTGAATCACTTTGCTCTACACTTGAAACTAGCACAACATCGTAAATGAGCTATGCTTCAACAAAAAATGGAAGAAAAAGAAATGGGGTATTCAATAATTTACCTGCAACCGAACTAAACAAAGTTTCAATTGAATTAGAAGTTTCCTTTCTAGCTTCCATTTTCTTCATTTAGAAAATAAGAGAATTGGCCAACTTAGGTGTCTTTCATTTCTGTTATTCTATGTTATGGTTACAGTCAAGAAATTCAGGTAAAAAGACTGATGTAACCAATGCTAAAATACAGTTCATAATAAAAAAAATCTTGATTGAGTAACAGTTGTTGTTCAGTCCCACAGTCATGTTTGACTTGTTTCGACCCCATGGACTGCAGCACACCAGGTTTCCCTGTCCTTCACTATTTCCTGGAGTTTGCTCAAATTCATGTCCATTGAGTCAATGATGCCATCCAATCATCTCATCCTTTGTTCTCCCCTTCTCCTGTCTTCAATCTTTCCCAGCATCAGGGTCTTTTCCAGTGAGTCAGCTCTTTGCATCAGGTGGCCAAAGTATTGGAGCTTCAGCTTCAGCATCAGTCCTTTCAATGCATATTCAGGGTTGATTTCCTTAAGGATTGACTTGTTTGATCTTGCAGTCCAAAGGGCTCTCAAGAGTTTTCTCCAGCACTACAGTTCGAAAGCATCAATTCCTTGGTCCTCAGCCTTCTTTATGGTCCAACTCTCATACCCACACATGACTACTGGAAAAACCATAGCTTTGACTAATATGGACCTTTGTAAGCAAAATGATGTCTCTGCTTTTTAATATGCTGTCTAGGTTTGTCATTGCTTTTCTTCTAAGGAGCAATCATCTTTTAATTTCATGGCTGCAGTCACCATCCGCAGAGATTTTGGAGCCCGAGAAAATAAAGCCTGTCACTGTTTCCTTTTTTTCCCCATCTATTTGCCATGAAGTGATGGGACCAGATGCCATGATCTTCATTTCTTGAATGTGAAGTTTTAAAAAATCAAGTGACATTAAAAATGAGAACGAGAACTCATGTATAGGAGGTCCAAAGTAAGATTTCTTTCAACCCAGGAGACCAATATGGAATACACAGCTCTGAGTAATTCTCACACTGCTTCTTGAGGACACGGGTTGTTTGCAGTATCTGGGAGATGGAAGCCATGTAGACATTCAGCACTGTAGGGAATGCCTCATTGAAATGATTAGATACCAACTCCAGAGTACTGGTTAGCAGTAGTCAGAAAGAGCCAACTAATTACACATGTTCAGTCACTTCTGCTGCTGCTAAGTTGCTTCAGTTGTGTCCAACTCTGTACGACCCCAGGGACCATAGCCCACCAGGCTCCTCTGTCCATGAGATTTTCCAGGCAAGGATACTGGAGTGGGTTGCCATTTCCTGCTCTAGGGATCTTCCTAACTCAGGGATCGAACCCATGTCTCTTGCATCTCCTACACTGCAGGCTGATTCTTTTACTGATGAGCCACCAGGGAAGCCACTAGTTATATACATAGTAATAAGAATGGATTTTAAAAATACAATGCTGAGTTAAATAGCTCAGATGGTAAAGAATCTAAATTCAATGCAGGAAACCAGGGTTCAATCCCTGGGTCAGGAAGATCCCCTGGAGAAGGAAATGGCAATCCTCTCCAGTATTCTTGCTTAGAGAATTCCATGGACAAAGGAGCCTGGTGGGCTATAGTCTATGGGGTTGCAAAGAATTGGACACTGCTGAGCGACTAACACATACAAAAAGCTAAACAAAAGTATGAACCCTATAGTGCAATACCATTGCTGTGACTTCAAGACACCAATTCTCCTAAAATAAAATTGCAGACTTACAAAATAAATTCAAGAAGAGCTAACAAATGCATTAGCACAGCTGTTTAGGAGGGTGGGGAAAGTGAGTTGGGAATGGAAAATTTTCAAAAGGATAAATGAATCAATATAAGGGAAAAACGTAGTAAGAACAACAAAAGAAAAGCTAAGATCTTTGCCCACAGTCAGTGACCCACGCTCAGGACATTACACCTGTGTTCTGGTGGGATTCAGAACATGCAGAGAAAATAGGAAGCACGTCCTAATTAGGGCCACAATCAGAATATAGTGACAATTGGTTTAGATTTTGTGTAGAGAGTGTCCAGATAGAAAACAAGAAGACATTTCTCCAAAGAAGACATACAGATGGCTAACAAACACATGAAAAGATGCTCAACATCACTCATTATCAGAGAAATGCAAATCAAAACCACAATGAGGTACCATTTCACGCCAGTCAGAATGGGTGCAACCCAAAAGTCTACAAGCAATAAATGCTGCAGAGGGTGTGGAGAAAAGGAAACCCTCTTACACTGTTGGTGGGAATGCAAACTAGTACAGCCACTATGGAGAAGAGTGTGGAGATTCCTTAAAAAACTGGAACTAGAACTGCCTTATGACCTAGCAATCCCACTGCTGTGCATACACACTGAGGAAATCAGAATTGAAAGAGACACGTGTACCCCAATGTTCATTGCAGCACTGTCTATAATAGCCAGGATGTGGAAGCAACCTAGATGTCCATCAGCAGATGAATGGATAAGAAAGCAGTGGTACATATACACAATGGAGTATTACTCAGCCATTAAAAAGAATACATTTGAATCAGTTCTAATGAGGTGGATGAAACTGGAGCCTATTATACAGAGTGAAGCAAGCCAGAAAGAAAAACACCAATACAGTATACTAATGCATATATATGGAATTTAGAAAGATGGTAATGATAACCCTGTATGCGAGACAGCAAAAGAGACACAGTCTTTTGGACTCTGTGGGAGAGGGCGAGGGTGGGATGATTTGGGAGAATGGCATTGAAACATGTTTAATATCATATATGAAATGAATTGCCAGTCCAAGTTCGATGCATGATACTAGATGCTTGGGGCTGGTGCACTGGGACGACCCAGAGGGATGGTATGGGGAGGGAGGAGGGAGGGGGGTTCAGGATGGGGAACACGTGTATACCTGTGGCGGATTCATGTTGATGTATGGCAAAACCAATACAATATTGTAAAGTAATTAACCTCCAATTAAAATCAATAAATTTATATTTTTAAAAAAAGAAAAAAAAAAAAAAAAAAGAAAACAAGAAGTCTTGGATCGCTCTCATGGTGCTAGGCCTCTCCAGGTCTGCTCTGCTCCCATCTCCACCTGCTCTGAGCCCTGAGGCTGACATCTATAAACAGCATTTGCCTGGCTCCCTTACCCTGTGGCTCCTTAATGGTTTAGGCCAGTAGAAGAAGCTGACAGGAGATAGAAGTTCGGAATAGAGAGAGAGATTGGGGTTTTGGTTTCCCTCGACTCCTACCCACCAGGCTTCTGAATGCTTGTACATCTTGCCTGAAAGCCACAGCTCTAATGGGTCAGATCTCTCCTATAGCTTCAGCTCTTGCTGGTTCTGGTGACTAGTCCCATCCCTTGTTCCATTTAGACCTAGGAGTGTGTACAGCATCCTACAGTGGATGGTCCAGGTTCTTCAGCCTCCTTACCTCTGTCCCTGCATTTGCAAATAGTTCTTCCCTTAAACTCTCAGCCAGGGGCTCCCCTGGTTGGCTCTGTGGTAAAGAATCTGTCTGCCAATACAGGAGACACAGGTTTGATCCCTGATCTAGGAAGATCCCACATGCCGTGGAGCAACAAAGCCCAGAAACCAGTGTGCCACAACTATACAGCCTGTGCTCTAGAGCCTGGGAGGAACAGCTGCTGAAGCCTGTGTGCCCTAGAACCCATGCTCTACAACATGAGAAACCCACGCAGTGCAAATGGAGAGTAGCTAGCTCCTTCTTTGGAGAAGGCAATGGCACCCCACTCCAGTGCTCCTGCCTGGAAAATCCCATGAACGGAGGAGCCTGGTGGGCTGCAGTCCATGGGGTCGCTAAGAGTCGGACACAACCACGCAATTTCACTTTCACTTTTCACTTTCATGCACTGGAGAAGGAAATGGCAACCCACTCCAGTGTTCTTGCCTGGAGAATCACAGGGACGGGTGGGCTGCTGTCTCTGGGGTCGCACAGAGTCGGACACGACTGAAGCGACTTAGCAGCAGCAGCAGCCGCAGCTCCTTCTTACCGCAACTAGAGAAAGCCCAAGCACAGTAACAAAGACCTAGCACAGAAAAATAAATAAATAAATAAAATTATATATAAAAAAATAAACTCTCAGTTAAGATGCTGTCTTATACAGTGATTGTATCAGAGCTGGTTAAATAGGACTCAGGGTTTGGATCGCTCAGCCTCCTTGCTGGGGAAAATGAGATGCTGGTAATTTGTGCCATGTGTTGGTGTCAATTACCTAAATTATTACTGGGGGTAGCATGGGAGAGTGCTGGCGGAGGCCAAGACCTTGGGAAATCAAAGGTTTGAGATACTTAGTCACTATGGCAACAACAGAGATTTCAGAGAAGTCATCTGGGCAGCTTGCATCTGGGGGCGCTGGAGAATATATACAGAAAAAAGGACAAATGACAAATTGCAAGACTTGAATGTCCTTGAGAGGGCACAGGGGTAAAATCAGAAAGCCCCTGTGGTCATTCTGAATGAGTGTTTAATGCCCAGTAATAGCAGCTGAGGGTTAAGCTCAGGGCCTGATAGTAAGGGCTGTGGAGTTGCAGAGCCAAAGGCTGGTGTCTTTCTTCAAAAAAAGCAAAAGGCTGGGGCATAGAGACAGACCCTGAAGCATGGGATGGGAATTTTGAATGGAAATAGCAGCAGCTGACAACACCCTTTGAAGACTCCTGGTCCCTGTGTGAGGGGAAGGCTTCCCATGCATAAATGCATTTCATTAACTTCACCCAGGCAAAAGATGAATTCTTAGGACTTCCTACTATCTCTTTGCCTCCAGGCTCCTCAGGACAGTCAGAATTTCTGTTCAGATACAAGAAGAAGACTTGCTCCAAAAGGGGCTAGCCTATTGTTTTAGTTTAGCCTTGGGTAACAATCCACCCTGAAACTCAGAGACTTGAACTAACCACTGTAATATTACCTCTCACTTCACTCCAGTTTGGTTAGGGCTCAACTTGGCAGTTCTTTGGCTGGGAGCTTACCTGGATGTGGAACATTCGAGATAGTTTGGGATCTCCTTCCACATGACCTCTTTCTCCAGCAGTAGTGGGTCTTCTTCCATAGTAAGTGGCTTTGAGGTGGCTCAGATGGTAAAGAATCTGCCTGCAATGCAGGAGACCTGGGTTCAATCCCGAGGTCAGGAAGATCCCCTGAAGACGGGAATGGCTACCCACTCCAGTATTCTTGCCTGGAGAATTCCACAGACAGAGAAACCTGGCAGGCTACAGCTCATGGTCGAGAAGAATCTGACATGACTGAACGACTTTCACTTTGGGCTTCCCTGGTGGTGCTAGTGGTAAAGAACCCTCCTGCAATGCAGGAGGTATAAGAGATTTTGGCTCAATCCCTGGGTTGGGAAGATCCCCTGGAGGAGGGCATGGCAATCCACTCCAGTATTCTTGCCTGAAGAATCCCATGGATGGAGGAGCCTGGTGGGTTACAGTCCATGGGGTCACAAAAGAGTCTGAAACAACTTAGCATGCAAATGGCTTTGAAGAAGATGTGGTCCTAGGGGAAGGCAGAAGTTGCATATTTCCTGAGGTCTAGCCTCCGATGTTATATAATATTACTTCCACCACATCCTGATGTCCAAAACAGATCACAGGGTCAGCCCAATATTCAAGGGAAGGAATGACCGTTTTCCTTATTTATGAATAAATATGGATAGTATTAAGGGTTGAAGTGTGTGTGACTCGGTCACGTCTGACTCTTTGTGATCCCATGAGGTGTAGCTCACTAGGCTCCTCTGTTCATGGAATTTTGTCCCTCCCAAATTTATATGTTGAAGTCCTAGTCCCTAGAATTCCTGATTATGTCTGTATTTGAAGATAGGGTTATTAAATCAGTAATCAAGATTAAATGATGTCACTAAGTTGCACCCTAATCTGTTTGGTATTCTTGCTGCTGCTGCTGCTATGTCGCTTCAGTCATGTCCAACTCTGTGGGACCCCATAGACGGCAGCCCACCAGGCTCTGCCATCCCTGGAATTCTCAAGGTAAGAACACTGGAGTGGGTTGCCACTTCTTTCTTCAATGCATGAAAGTGAAAAGTGAAAGTGAAGTCGCTCAGTTGTGTCCGACTCTTCACGACCCCATGGACTGCAGTCCACCAGGCTCCTCCATCCATGGGATTTTCCAGGCAAGAGTACTGGAGTGGGGTGCCATCACCTTCTCCGTTGGTACTCTTACAAGAAAGCTATTAGGACACAGCCGTGTACAGAGGGAGGACCATGTGAAGACTTAGAGAGAAGATGATCATCTACAAGCCAAAGAGAAACCTTACAGAAAATTGACCTTGTCAATATTCTTATCTTGGGTTTCCAATCTTAAGAGCACCAAGGAAATAAATTTTTGTTGTTTAAGCCACACAGTCTATTGAACTTTATATGGCAGTTCTATAGCACACTAATAAAAATAACAAAGTATTTGCAGCCATCTTTACCAGATCTATAAACTGCTAGATTTGCAGTGTCTGGCTGACAGTTATCAACAGAGGTCTAGGGATTATGCGAGTTGATTCTGAGAGTAAAGATCAAGTAATAGATCACAATATATGATGAAATCAGAACAAATTTGTCAATGAAGGACATTCATCTAAGATTTGGGCTTAATGTATTGATATAAATACAGCTTGGATTGGCATGAACAGTCTACCAGGTTTGGTAACTGAAGACTTTATTCAATAGGACCCTAGAGTCAAAGAGGTTTGAATGCTAGAACTTTCTTGGCAAAAAGGAGGGAATTCTTGAAAAGTTCTGTGATGACTGTGCTTTGTAGACCCATGATGACGGTGGGATATGCTACAAGAAAATTGGTCTCACAAATTTCAGTGGGAATAATGGGATCCAGGAGTTGTAGAGGCCTGTGGTGCAACTTAATTGTCAGAGATAAGTGAGTGCAATTATAAAATTAAGCCCCAGGGAGAGAGTGGCAATCAGAGTGGTTTGACCCACAGGAAACTGTGGTGATGGCTAATTGATCAATGGGTATCTAGTAATGAAATAGATATGCAATCTTGACTTATAGATGGAAAATTTTTACCTTCAGTGCATACCAATCTGACTCGTTACCATAGTGAGGATTCATGGTCTTATTTCCAGCTCCCAGATCCAGGATAGCTCAACTATCCACGGCCAATCCATTGAAGGGGAGGTCAGGTCTCCTTGAGAGAAGACTCTTGGGACGCTTACCTGATGAATCTTTCCCCAGTTTCTTCAGAGGGGGCCTATTGCCATTTTTTAGGGTGAAAGGGAACAAGGGAATGGGAAGTATCTGGATGTCCCAGAAGTTATTGGCTCTAAGCCTATGTCTATTCCTCAGAGACATGTGCTTAGTCGCTAAGTCATGTCCGACTCTTTGAGATACCATGGACTGCTGCCCACCAGGCTCCTCTGTCCATGGGATTTCCCAGGCAAGAATACTGGAGTGGGTTGCCATTTCCTTCTCCAGGGGATCTTCCCAACCCAGGGATCAAACCCCTGTCTCCTGCATTGCCGATGGGTTCTTTACCACTGAGCCACCAGGGAAGCCTCAGAGACGTGACACATAATAATAAAGTCCTGTCACGCAACCTAGAGGTTTTTGGAAGTCAGATGATGAATTATAAGTCTTGGCATGAGTCTAATTCACAGGGACTAAGGATCTGTGGACCCACACTGTGCTTATATTCCCAGACTACAAATGTATGTTGATATGCAATGACTTCTATGAATGACTTGCAGTGACTCTCGCCCCTCGTGTAATATCCTCTTCTTTGAGCACGTGTGGAATCGGTGAATGTGATGAGCTGTCAGTTGTGATTATGTTATGTTATGTATCAAGAGACACATCATCCGAATGGGCCTAATCTAATAACATGAATCCTTTGAAAGTGGAGTTCTGTTACAGCAAAATAAAGGAAGAAGTGGCAGAAGAAGAAGTCAGAGATTTGAGGAACAGAGGGCAGTCTTCAGCCGCAGCTAGCAAGACAATGAACACCTCAGCCCTCCAGTTGCAAAGAACAGAATTCTGCAAACAATTGAAATGAATTTGGAAATGGATTCTTCTCCAGAGCTTTCAGATAAGAGTCCGACCCAGCCAAACCTTGATTTTGAATTTGTGTGAGACCTCAAGCAGAGAACCTGGTCGAGTCCATCCAGAATTCTCACCTGCAGAACTGCAAGATGATAAATAGGTATTTTTTTTAAGCAGCTAAATTTATGGTAATTTGTTACTCAGTGACAGAGAATTAGAAATACATTGGGAATAGACATACTTAGTAACTGGCAGAATCCTTCCAATTTACTGACCCATTAAGTGAGGGACACTTTGATACTTGATAAGGAATTTCCCACCTATTTTTTCCAAATAAAGAAGCAACACTATATATCTGGGGGCAACTGTGGACATAAACACCACCATAAAAACCTGAAAGATTTAGGGGTGATGATTCCCTATTTAACTCGAGTCTTTGTCTAGTGCAAAATACAAGTAGCTTGAGAATAACCAGATAATCACAAATACAATCAGATAGTGATGCCAACAACAACAATAGTTCAAACTGAGAGATGTTAGCTAGAAGAAGTTAAGTCTCTGTCATCTAATATACAGTTCTTTCTTTTTTTTTTTAATTGAAGTATAATTGCTTTACAATATTGTGCTAGTTTCTGCTGAAGTGAATCAGCTATACGTATACATATATCCCCTCCCGCTTGGGCCTCCCTTCCACTGGAAACTTTGGTATACACAGAGAGCTTAGCTGGGTGCTTTGTGCTCTGTGCCCTGTGGTGACCTAGTACACAGCTATCAAGGAGGCAAATGTTTTATTATTTTTTCCCCAATATCCACTGACAGAGGTAGTCAGAAGCAGTTTGCCTTCATGTGGCCAGGACATGAGTCCATGCTATTAAGACAGGGTTAAATCAGCATTGTCGGTTCTCCTGCTTACTGTTTTAATATTGTCATGAGGGAACTTGATTATCTTGTTGTCCTATAGAATACCACGTTAGTTCTACTACATAAAAGACATGATGTTAATTGGACTAAAAATTTATATACATTCTGAGACACATGGCATGCCAGAGGATGAGAGAAAAACCGAAAATTCAAGAGCCTGGTATATTGGTAAAGCTTCTAGGCATCTAGCGGTCTGGAAAAATTTCATTTAGGGGTAAGATTCAAATATCTGCCTATTGTCTTCAAGGGAACGTGTGTGTGTGTGTGTGTGTGTGTGTGTGTGTGTGTCTTTATAGATAGTGTAGTGTAAACCCTGACGGCTGGCTTTTGTTATTGTAATTCAAGTGCCTGACTTAAGTTTTGATTGCTCAGGCATCCACTTTAAAGAAGCATTCGCTTCAGTGAAGGCTATCTCGAATAAACACTTGAGAGCCACAGGACTAGATAAAGGGAAGAGCAGGACATGTTCTCAGCCTCCCACCTCCACAAGCACACTATGCAGCTCATTTGTGTAGAGATTCTGGTTGATTTAGATAACTGGCCGTTTAGGCTCCCCATTTTTCTTTCTTTCTCTCTCTTCTAATGCTTTAAATTCACCAATAGTGAGCTTGGAAGACCTTAGATCCCCACCCTCGACCCCAATAAAAGCAGAACCCCAGGCCCTGAGTTTGCATTCTCTCTCTCCCTATGACTTAGCTGTCCACTCTCTTGTGCCGTGTATACTCTAGGGTCTATAAGTAACAAACTCTCCTTCAGAGTCTCCTAATAGTCATTGCTAAAGAGTGTCTTGCAATCACAATAAGAAGCACAAGCATCAGTCCACTCATAACACTGTTTTGGAAAGAGATGTCCCTGGGAAGCTCATCAGGACCCAGGTGAATGCCCCCAGGCATTTCTAGTTGATAGCACTACCATTGTTGGGGTGAGACCAGCATAAAACAGATAGATGGATAGCTGGCTAGCTAGCTAGATATAGGTATTCTCAAAATCAACTAACCATCCCTGCTTGCAATGCTTCTGCCAGCATCACCAGTCATGGACTTAAAAATGTTTCATCTATTTCCATGTTATCCCATACTTTATGCCTCTTACATAGGAACTTATTTTATGGTGAAAGAAGAAAGTACATGGTTAGACTTAAATCCACTGGGTCCCCTCACTGAGGAGAAGTTGACTTGATAGACAGATGGAAAGCCTTGTTTGAAGTGCTTACAGTGCTAGCTGGGAGAAGACACTTTGTGAGGTCAGAACTTCCAAGGTATCATGTACGCATGCTAAGTTGCTTCAGTCGTATCTGACTATTTGAGATCCTGCCAGGCTCTTCTGTCTGTGGGATTTTCCAGGCAAGAATACTGGAATGGGTTGCGATTTCCTTCTCCAGGGGATCTTTCCGCCCCAGGGATCAAACTTAAGTTTCCTGCATCAGCAGGCAATTTCTTTACCACTGCACCACCCGGGAAGCCCATTTATCTATTGGTGTATAACAAATTATTCTGAACTTTAGTGGCTTAAAACAATAGGCATTTATTAGTCCAGCTTTATGCTTAAGGATCTCTCACAATGCTACAGCCAAGGCAGCATCTCATGTGAAGACTCAACTGGGGCGTCCAAGTTTACTCACAGTGTTGTCAGCAGAATTCAGTTCTGCTCTAGCTATTGAACTATCTCGGCTATTTACTGAAGGTTGCCTCAGTTCCTCTTCATAGGGTCCCTGATAACATGTCAAGTTGCTTCTTCATCAGAACAGATATACCAGAAGAGCAAAAGAAAGATGGGGAGTGGATACAGAGAGCAAGAGAGAAAAAGAGAAAAGGAGATGAAATCCTGAATTGCCTAATCTCAAGAGTAACATGGCATCATTGTTGCCATATTCTAAACATTAGAATCAAGTCACTAAGTCTCACCCATACCTGCACAATCAGGGGAGAGGTTTACACAAAGGTGTAAATACCAGGAGGTAGAGACCACAGGAGGTCAGTTTAGAAGGCTGCATAGGGACAGCCCTGGTGCCCAGTGGCTAAGACTCCATGTTCCCAATGAAGAAGTCCCAAGTTCGATCCCTGGTCAGGGAACTAGATTCTCACATGCTGCAAGTAAGAGTTTGCGTACCACAGCTAAGATCTGGCACAACAAAAAAACATTTTAAAAAGAAGGTTGCATGCCTCAAGGTACTTATTTTATGATAAAACAATTGAACCAATAGGCTTTATTCCTTTGTGCCCTATCACACAAAAGGACTAAATTGAAGGTCAAATGGGACCCAAGGAAATTCTCTAGGTCCCTCCTCACACTTCCTTTTCCAATAGCACTGGTCAATGGAAAACTGTTACAGTCTAGTAAGGAAAGATGATGAATGACTAAGACCCTAAAGACATGAGGGTTGATCATATTACCTGGTAAAGAAAATGCAGGAGATGCTCTGTAGGTAGTAATTTTAGCATGGTAGAAGGAAGTTGTGGTTATCAATTCATGCCTGTGACTAGTTACAAAAGTGTGAACTGTAGCAGCTAAGTTTTGGGTGAATTCATCGTTCCTTTGCCTTCTTCCTCACCCCTCTACTACCTTATATAAAGAGCTCTCTTTGTGTTAATATTCTAGGTGTAAGGTGGGATATGACTGAATTGGCATTATTAGGTGATGATAGAACAGCTGATGGAATCTTGTGTGTTCTACCTGTGAAGGACGTGAATTTTCTACTCTAAGCTAAGAGTGAATGCAAAGGGACAAAAGAAGGTGATTATGCTGAATATTCTTCATTTTCTCTCCCAAATCCACTCCCTACATTTCTCTATCATTGCTCTGTGTACCCTGAGAGACTGACCTCTAAGGATAGTTGGATTTCTGTAGGATTCAGTCAAAGAGAGTCATTGGGATAAGATTAGAGGTGGCAGGGGAGAGAACTTGAGTATTTATCTCCCTGTGTCCCTTCTGCATCAGTTTGGCAATGGATATTTTCTTCTAGCCAAAGTCGAAGTTCCAATTAGAAGACCATGTTCTGCTAGATCCAAAGCTCTCATTAGTTTTGGTAACAGCCTCTTCCTTTACCCCTTCTGGTATGCTGCTGCTGCTGCTAAGTCACTTCAATCGTGTCCGACTCTGTGTGACCCCATAGACGGCAGCCCACCAGGCTCCCCTGTCCCTGGGGTTCTCCAGGCAAGAACACTGGAGTGGGCTGCCGTTTCCTTCCCCAATGCATGAAAGTGAAAAGTGAAAGTGAAGTCGCTTAGTTGTGTCCAACCCCCAGCAACCCCATGGACTGCAGCATACCAGGCTCCCCGTCCATGGGATCTTCCAGGCAGGAGTAGTGGAGTGGGGTGCCATTGCCTTCTGGTATAGGAGAGGTAAAAGATTTTCACTACTGCTGGCCTCAGGATGCTTCATTATCCCTTGTGTGTTTCTCTTAACCCTGCCCTCACTTTTATAAATAGTTCTCTCTTGAACTTCATTCCTTTTGTGCAAACCATCTATTTCATGTTGGGATCATGATCAATTCAGTTACAGTGATGCATCAGAAATTTTTATGAATATTGGTTTCCTTTTCCATTCAGAAGATATATGCAATTGAAGTGTATGCTCATGAATTATTTAGTACATTTTTCAAGAAAATCAGAGATACCAAAGGAACATTTCATGCAAAGATGGGCTTGATAAAGGACAGAAATGGTATGGACCTAACAGAAGCAGAAGATATTAAGAAGAGATGGCAAGAATACACAGAACTGTACAAAAAAGATCTTCACGACCCAGATAATCACGATGGTGTGATCACTGACCTAGAGCCAGACATCCTGGAATGTGAAGTCAAGTGGGCCTTAGAAAGCATCACTATGAACAAAGCTAGTGGAGGTGATGGAATTCCAGTTGAGCTATTTCAAATCCTGAAAGATGATGCTGTGAGAGTGCTGCACTCAATATGCCAGCAAATTGGGAAAACTCAGCAGTGGCCACAGGACTGGAAAAGGTCAGTTTTCATTCCAATCCCAAAGAAAGGCAATGCCAAAGAATGCTCAAACTACTGCACAATTGCACTCATCTCACACGCTAGTAAAGTAATGCTCAAAATTCTCCAAGCCAGGCTTCAGCAATATGTGAACTATGAACTTCCTGATGTTCAAGCTGGTTTTAGAAAAGGCAGAGGAACCAGAGATCAAATTGCCAACATCCGCTGGATCATGGAAAAAGCAAGAGAGTTCCAGAAAAACATCTATTTCTGCTTTCTTGACTATGCCAAAGCCTTTGACTGTGTGGATCACAATAAACTGTGGGAAATTCTGAAAGAGATGGGAATACCAGACCACCTGACCTGCCTCTTGAGAAATTTGTATGCAGGTCAGGAAGCAACAGTTAGAACTGGACATGGAACAACAGACTGGTTCCAAATAGGAAAAGGAGTACATCAAGGCTGTATATTGTCACCCTGTTTATTTAACTTCTATGCAGAGTACATCATGAGAAACGCTGGACTGGAAGAAACACAAGCTGGAATCAAGATTGATGGGAGAAATCTCAGTAACCTCAGATATGCAGATGACACTACCCTTATGGCAGAAAGTGAAGAAGAACTCAAAAGCCTCTTGATGAAAGTGAAAGTGGAGAGTGAAAAAGTTGGCTTAAAGCTCAACATTCAGAAAATGAAGATCATGGCATCCGGTCCCATCTCTTCATGGGAAATAGATGGGGAAACAGTGGAAACAGTGTCAGACTTTATTTTTCTAGGCTCCAAAATCACTACAGATGGTGACTGCAGCCATGGAATTAAAAGATGCTTACTCCTTGGAAGGAAAGTTATGACCAACCTAGATAGCATATCGAAAAGCAGAGACATTACTTTGCCAACAAAGGTCCGTCTAGTCAAGGCTATGGTTTTTCCTGTTGTCATGTATGGATGTGAGAGTTGGACTGTGAAGAAGGCTGAGCGCCGAAGAATTGATGCTTTTGAACTGTGATGTTGGAGAGGACTCTTGAGAGTCCCTTGGACTGCAAGGAGATCCAACCAGTCCATTCTGAAGGAGATCAGCCCTGGGATTACTTTGGAAGGAATGGTGCTAAAGCTGAAACTCCAGTACTTTGGCCACCCTATGCAAAGAGTTGACTCATTGGAAAAGACTCTGATGCTGGGAGGGATTGGGAGCAAGAGGAGAAGGGGACAACAGAGGATGAGATGGCTGGATGGCATCACTGACTCGATGGACGTGAGTCTCAGTGAACTCCGGGAGTTGGTGATGGACAGGGAGGCTTGGCTTGCTGCAATTCATGGGGTCGCAAAGAGTCAGACACGACTGAGCGACAGATCTGATCTGATGATAAAATTTGTTTTGTGTTTCACAAAAGATGTTCCATCAACACTTATTGAATGAAATGTATGAGTTGTGACCTGAAATCTAACAAGACCATAGGGACAAAAGTGAAGGAACTTTCAAATATATTAGTAACGAGTCACTGCCAGAGTCTGGAAGGATAGATGTGACTGGCCTGAGTTCATGATGCACACAGTTCTGAATTTTCCTTAAAGGGAAAACTGGCTAAATTTGACCCTTTACAGAACTTATTTTGATGGAGAGAGAGGAGAGAGACAGCGCACTGAGGATGAGAATCTTCTCTTGTGAAGGACTTTCTGAAAGGGTACACGAAAAGACTGGGAGCGCTAAACACAACTTTCTTCACGAAACAGCTGCTAAAGGCTGACCTTCAACTTCAACTCCAGTCTCCCCCGAGCAGGGGAGTGAGACGGGTGGCTGTCTGCTTGTTCCGTTAAGATCCCCCAAAGCCTGGCCCCCATGTGAATGGAAATACAGTGGGTGATTTTACTCCCCTTCCTCCATTCTTGTTTGGCAAATGCAGGCTGATGCTACTCAGTGTCCATAACATCTCAGAGGTGACTAATTAGGTGTGCTAAATGCTTCTATTTTATTTTTAATTTTTTAAATTTTCATATAATTTTTAGAGGTTACTTTCTGCTTGCCTCTGACTATTTTTAAGGCTTGACTTTCAGTTGACTTTAAAGCAACATATTTGGATAAAGCGCTATCCTTGGCTTTGAGAAGTTGGCATGAGTCGGCTCACTGAGGCACTTTTTGATCTAACTTTCCTCAAATGCAGAGAACCATGGATCATGTTGAGTACCAGATTTCTTGAGCCTTATCCCAAGGTACTTAAAGACTTTCACTCTGACCCTGGGAAAGTACCTGCCAAAATCCTGGTCTCAGAATTACCATCTGTGTGTATGTTTCTCTCTTTTAATCTTTTCCAGAAAGATAGTCCCTAGAGTTCTTTGTTCATTTTCAGCTATCTCTGGCCTTTCTCTGAATTGCTTAAGATACAGTGATGTCTTTCTGATTGATATCTATGGAGGAACCATTTAAACTGACTTTGTTAGAGAACTTGTAGAAGATTAAAAGAGTCCGTATTATAGTGTTATATTAAAAGATGACTTTTCAAAGCCATATATACACAATATGTCACAACCATTTAAAATATAAACTGAACACTTAAAAAACAGCATACATGACTTTGGGATGTGGAAAAAGGAGTTAATTTTATGTAATTACATGTATAATTGTATATGTTTAAAATAATTTTTGATGACTAAATATTGCATGTTCAGTGAAAATATTAACTTTATTTAAAATAGGTTTAGGTTCACGATTTGAAATTGTGGGGTTTGCACACTGCTCACAGCACTGACTGAAGGGATCAGCTGGGGCTGAAATCTAGACCAAGCTTGACTATGGCATCGAGGTCACCTTCCCAGAATTCTACCTCTTTCTAATCTATGTCTCAGAGGAGGCAAATTTTCTAATCTGAATGGAAACTTTATAAAGAATACTGTAAACTCAGGATATAGAGCTGATGAATAAGCTGATCGGGGCTTCCTGGGGGCTCAGTGGTAAAGAATCCATCTGCCAGTACAGGAGACACAAGAGACTAGGGTTTGATTCCTAGGTGGGGAAGATCCCCTGGAGAAGGGCATGGCAACCCACTCCAGTTTACTTGCCTGGAGAATCCTATGGACAGTGGAGCCTGGCAGCCTATAGTCCATAAGGTAGCAAAGAGTTGTATAAGACTGAGTGATGAGCATGAATAAGCTGGTTAGCTTCATAATGGGAGGTTGGGGTCCTAGGTAATTTACCTAAATGGGACAATTGTTTTATGTGTTCCCCATCCTCTGACATCATTTAGAAGCCCAGAACAACTGGTGTATAATTGTGCTTTGTTGGGTCCAAATAGAGCTGAACGATTCCAATCCAATCCCTTGTGCTAGGAAGATGTGCCAACTTTCAGTGGCAACTTTGCAGCCTAAAGTTTGATTTCAGCAAAATGTTGGTGGTTTGGATCATTCAGCCCAAGACTCTCTGAGTAAGTGTTGCTCTCAGAAGAAAGTTGGACTGATGCTATCTGGTAGAAGTTAATCAGAAATTTCTTATCCCAGGTTTCTCAAATAGACTTTTGCAAGATATTAATGTGGTTTATATCCACACACATTGCATGCATGCATGCTCAGTTGTGTTTGACTCTGTGATCCCGTGGATTGTAGCCCACCAGGCTCCTCTGTTCATGGAATTTTCCAGGCAAGAATACTGGAGTGGGTTGTCATTTTCTTCTCCAGGGGATCTTCCCAACCAAGGAACTGAACATGCATCTTCTGTGTCTCCTACATTGCAGGAGTATTCTTTACCATTTGAGCCACTGGGAAAACCCATACTGACACATTGGGGAAGCCCATACAGACACATGTGCGCACATAAATGTTGCAACAATAGTTTTAATTAAAGAATATTAAATATCCTGTTTTCTTGAAGGACTCAAAGGTCAAGAGCAATACCATAGTCCTTAGTACTGGCACATGGTAAAGAGTTACTTTTCCAAGGATGTGAATGCATCTTGGCTTGCACTGGCTCAACACGCTCTCCAGCCTTGGTGTTAGGGGAGGTGGGTGGGATAGACAACTTTGGAGAGATTAAAAACTGAAGGCTTTTCAGAGAAAGGGCTGTCAGGGATCTGCGAGTCCCCAGTCCTCTCTCCACCATAGAGCAGGGGGTGCTTCCCCCACAACTCCAGCCAAGCAAGGAGAACTTCAAGAAGACATATCAAGAACTTGACATGTGTTCCCTGGAGTTGAGGAGTGCAGGGCCTGGTATCTGACTCACATCTGAAAAATCTGAACATGAGAACTGGGGCTGCACCAGCTGGCATGAGAGCAAGTCGAACTGCTCTGGGAAGGGCCCTGACTGATAGAATATGGGGCACAAAATGCATTCCTATATATGTAAAGTCAAGTTTGGATCCTTAGGAAGGGCATGGGGTTTAGGGGTCCTGAGAAGGACTCTCCCTGAAAAGACCACCTGGAAGGGGGTGAAAGTGAAAGTGTTAGTCACTCAGTTGTGTCTGACGCTTTGCAACCTCACGGACTGTAGCCTGACAGGCTCCTCTGTCCATGGAATTCTCCAGGCAACAATATGGGTGGTGAAGTGAATAAAATAGAGGAGTGGTTCACTGGAAACCAGGGAACTGTAGGAAAAGTCATCAAAGGGGTAATGGCTAAGAAGATACAGTGAGAAAGGAAGTTTATAGAGACCCAATAAAGATGCTGTAAGAACAGAAGGGTCACCTTTGGGCATGCATATTATTTGTAAGTTTCCAACTGAACTCAGAGTTTGTCAGATCAGATCTTCCCACCCTTTCCAAACTTTGTGGGTCTCAAAGAGCAGTTGGGAAGTGGAGGAGAAGGTAGTAGAAGGTGAAGAAGTAGAGAAAAAGGGACTCTAACTTTCCTTCTCATCTCAGCTTCTCAGCCTAAGGTTGGCCTGAACTGGGGGCAGAAAAATGTTTCAAATTGAAGTTGGAGTTTTGATATTTTGCTGGACTCTATTTTTTGATACCTAGCCAAAGGCTATTTGCTTAATAATATTGCCATGAAACTATGAGATCTTCCTGAGGTTTCTTCATAGCTAAGGAAAAACAAATCAAGAGAGAGAAAAATGTGTGAGAAACACTGTGATTTTCTGCTCACATCTTACTGAGTTTGGCTCATTCAGTTGACTGGCTATGGATAGTTAAATATAATGTCTTGCTGACTGGCCTTACCTACTGATAAGAGCAACCTGGTCTTATGCTTTTTTTTATAGCATTGTTACACAAAGAGCACCCAGCAGCCTACTTGTTAGAGATGATTTCAAATCACAGTGTCTACTTCTAGTCATTTGAGTTTTCTTCTGTGATGTTGAAATTTTTATCTGGAAATTCAAGTCTTTCTGGTCCCACCATTTAATTTTCTTGTTGCAATTTGCTGCCTCTTCTGTCATTGGTTTCACAACAATCAGCTAGTCTCTGATGATTCCACTGGACTGACCCTGATGACTTCTCCCTGACCCCAGTGAGAAGGCATTGCTTTCCTCATGGCCACAGTGTCATCTTGGTTGCTTGCACTGCTTCCCTGGAACAAGAAATGAGACCTGCCCCCCTTGAAACTGAGGGTTTTACAACTGCTGTCTGTCTCAGAAACCAGCCACTTCTACTTCTGGTGCTGATGCTGCCACCTGTTGAGGGTGCCTGAAAAAGCAGAATGCTCAGTGGTGTCCCTCGTCCTTAGCTGTCTCCACATACCTGGGGCACATTGAGGTGTCAAGCCCTTGGACCACTTCCCCTCTCTCCACATGTCTCCACTGCTTCCAGCCCCAGAGAGGAAGAAGTCCTCTTTCCTTTATTCCAAAGACTACCCTATTTCCTGTCCCCAGATTAACTACTTCCAGAGGATGACTTGACAAAGCAAATGTTAATTTCTTTTTACAAAAGTGCTCTATTACCAACCAGTAAATGTACTGGTGGCTGAGACAGTATAGAATCTGCCTGCAATGTGGGAGACCTGGGTTCAGTCCCTGGATTGGGAAGATCCCCTGGAGGAGGGCATGGCAACCCACTACAGTGTTCTTACCTGGAGAATTCCATGGACAGAGGAGCCTGGTGGGTTACAGTCCATCCGGTTGCAAAGAGTCGGACACGACTGAGTGACTAACAATGTAATTTTGACCTTCTCAACCTAACAAGATGATAACAAAATTTACTTTTTCTAGGCTTCAGAGTATCCTTGATCACTTTTTCATATAAAAAGCTAAATACATTTATGAAATTATCTCAATAATTATGTGATAAACTACATTGAAAATGTGTCATGTCACAACATTAATGTCATCCTTTTTAACATATTGTCTTATCATCTTAATACATGTTTGTATAGTATTCAAATTGTATTGCATGGTAAATATTTACCTATTCCCCATGGATCTATGGCAGAAAGAAGGAAGCTTTGAGTCAACTGTGAGTCTCATGTACTTCAACTATCTGAATCAAACAAACAAAAAAAGATAACCAAAAAGCCCCTCAAAATACAATTCCAAATGAAGACAAACAATTGCACCTTATAATACATGAGTTACCATTGGCATTCCATCAGTGCATGAAAGTTGTGACAGTGTTCAAAGTGTCAAATGTTTTAATAATTGGCAAATACAGTGCTATCAGATGAGTGGGGGCTGGTACGTAGGGAGTAGCGAACGGCTGGTCAGGTTATCTACAAATTATGAGCCCTTGAGTTCCTGCTGGGATCCCAGTGGCAGAGAGAATGAACAATCAGAGTTTGCTTTGCAGTTAAGAGTGTGGGAGTTATAGGAGGTGCCACAAAAAATTGTCATTTATCTTGCTGCCCAGGAGGTGTGGATGGAACTCTAGTGACCTGCGAGGAATGAATTATGTTTGTTTTTCTACCTGAAGGCTCTTGTCAGTTATGGGTTCTATAAATGTAAACTGGTACCCTGTAGGGGAGAAGGTTATAGGGCTTTGGGGATTTCTTTCTGTGCTGCTTCTTATTAGTAAGGATGAAACAGTCCTTGTCTGAGTGGGAGATGTAATCCAATAAGGTCAAAGAAAAGAAAAGATTCAGGGAGGCAGAAGAGAAATTAAAACCATTGTCCACAGGGCTGGCCAGAGGAAGAATGCATTGTGGAAGAGCAAGGGAAGGGAAAGACTTTGAAACTGGAGTGCTGGCAGGTCTGGGGCTCTGCCTGCCGAAGGTAACACTGTATGTTCTGGAAGAACTGCAGCAGCTCACGCTTGGGAGCAGTGAAGAAACAGGATCAAGGAGCCTTAGACAATGAGTCCAGGAGAAAAAGACACCCGGGGTGGTCTGAAAGTCTGCCGAGCTATATGGGGGTGTGTGCACGCAGATTGGATATGCCTGATCTGGAGGGGAGCTGGCTCCTTGCAGTGGCTAAGTGTCTGCCAAGATGTGTCAGACTTAGCAATCACTACCCACTTCTTTCAGGATGTGTGGGTAAAATTGATCCAACCTTATGTAGCTTGAAACTTGTCTCGGTATTAATAGTTTGATGTCTGGGGAAGAAGACTGAAGGCTCCCCACAACACAAGATATTGACATTTTTTTCCCCATGAAATGATGATCATTTAGAGGAGAAAGGAAGATATGTGGAATGAAACTTGTAAAAATGTCAAAGAAATGGGCCTTGGCCTTCTAGACTGTGTTTTGAAATACTAGGATAAAGAGTTTGCTAGTACTAGAGGCAACTGGAAAGAAAGGGTTTTATTAAAAGCATTGGTTATAAAACCATGAATGAGTTAATCATATACACAACTTACATAGACTTCTGTTGATTATAACACAGGTGAAAAATTACAGTTGCATAGTAAAAAATAATAATGATTGAGGTTCCACCATTGTCTTTCTTAAAAAAAAAAAAAAACTGTTGTGATCTTTGGTCTTCTAGTTTACTCAGGTATATGCAGCATGCAAAACTGCAAGGTCGTGGTCAAGGGTAGTAAGAGAGACTGTGAACTGAAGGACAAAGCGACATTGGTGCTTGGTTTTAAAACCTAGCAACCTATAGGTTTTTTCCAACCTATTTATTATTTTTAACTTGCAATAACAAGACCAACTTTAAGCTATGAAAAACACCTTTCATTCCGAAATTTTTGAAAGAAAAACAGCTTTGTTATTTTGAGTCTGAAATTCTCTACTCAATTTTTTTTCTTTCCTAGAAGAAACAATTGCTATTATAACATGATTTCCTGATAAAAGTTGTGTTTTCTCAAGAATATATCTTTTATGTTTTGTGGGAGAGTTAAGGGTGGACAAAGGACTTGTGATGTAACAAATTCCTTCTTTTCTATGCAGGGTCTTACCTTGGATGTCACTTTCCTGGGAAATCTTTCCCATCTCCGTTCCAAGGTCAGACCTTATCACAGCAGGTTATTATGTATTTACATGTTGCCCATCCATTCTGGACTAGATTTAACTTTCCCAAATGGCATGGGCTATGTCTTTTTTAGGAAATGTATTTTTTAACTGAAGTATAGTAGCTTCCCTGATACTGGGAAAAACTGAGTGCAATAGAAGGGCCAACAGAGCCTGAGATGGTTGGATGGCATCATCAACACAATGGACATAAGTATGAGCAAACTCTGGGAGACGGTGAAGGACAGGGAAGCCTGGCGTGCTGCAGTCCAAGGAGTTGCAAAGAGTCGGACATGACTTAGTGACTGAACAACAGCGTACTTACTTTGCAATGTTGTGTTAGTTTCTACTGTATACAAAGTAAATCAGTATATATGTACATATATCGCCACCCTCTTGGGCCCCCACCCCCACCATCCCACCCATCTAGGTCATCACGGAGCACAGAGCTGAGCTCCCTGTGCTATACTGCAGGTTCCCACTAGCCATCTATTTCACTCATGGTAGTGTATATATGTCAATCCTAATCTCCCAGTTCGTCCCACCTTCCCTTTCTCTCCTTATCTGGGCATATCCTCTGAGAAAACCATAATTCAAAAAGACACATGCACCCAATGTTCATTGCAGGACTATTTATAATAATCAGGACAGAAGCTATGTCTCGTTTACTGTTTACAGTACACCAAGCAAAGGAAATCAGTCCTGAATATTCATTGGAAGGACTGATACTAAAGCTGAAACTCCAGTACTTTGGCCACCTGATGGGAAGAACTGACTCATTGGAAAAGACCCTGATGCTGGGAAAGATTGGAGGCAGGAGAAGGGGACACCAGAGGATGAGATAATTGGATGGCATCACTGACTGGATGGACATGAGATTGAGCAAGCTCTGGGAGTTGGTGATAGACAGGGAAGCCTGGTGTGCTGCAGTCCATGGGGTTGCAAAGAGTCAGACACTGACTCTGAGCGATGGAACTGAACTGAACTGAAGCACAATAATGATCTCATAAATGCTGATTGAATGAGTGAATTGACAGAAGAGATTTTTGATGAGGTTTAAAGACTCTGATGCTGGGAGGGATTGGGGGCAGGAGGAGAAGGGGACGACAGAGGATGAGATGGCTGGATGGCATCACTGACTCGATGGATGTGAGTCTGGGTGAACTCCGGGAGTTGGTGATGGACAGGGAGGCCTGGCGTGCTGCAATTCATGGGGTGGCAAAGAGTCAGACATGACTGAGCAACTGAACTGAACTGAACTGAACTGAAATGAAGAAGGAACAGATGAGGTCTAGTGAGAATCTGGAGGAGCTCATTTGGCCAAATCAAGACAATCAAAACATGAGGAATAAATATGAGCAAGTGAGTTGAAGAGTCACAGGGGTAAGGAGGAAGGATACAGGTGAGCAAGAAGAGTCCATACCAAGGGAACAGTATCTAGAATCCAAAGAAAGCAAAGAGACAATGCACTTCGTTCTACTAGAACAGAAATGTAATGTTCTTGAAAAACTTCATATGATAAAAAAATCAAGTTGTTTAAGTATCATTTCAACACGAAAAGAAGGTTAGGGGGTTAGAGATTTTCAAACTCAAAATAACAGATGATGCTTTTTCTATGTGGATTTCAAAATCTTCAAAGAATTAAGATCTCCTACCAGGGGGAATTTCAACCAGGCAGACATCTGCTGGATGTCTAACCCTGTGAAAATGCATCAACTGGTAAATTGTTTAAAAGTCTAACAATCATTTCATTTTTCAGAGACTGGAACAAGCAATAAAGAGGGATGCAGTGAACTTAGCCGTGTTGGACGCAGAGCAGGGCAGTGATAAGGAAGTAGAGGCCCTTTCTTGGAGTCCTTCCCTCTGTTCCTCCCTCCTGTTCTCTTTTCCTTCAGCACTTACTGTGTGCTCAGTGCCGGTGACACAAGATGAAGATTAATAACAGTCCATTCATTTCTGTCCTCAAGGAGCTCACAGCCCAAGGAGAAAATAGACAGCCATAGGTAACTAAAAAGTAATGTAAGGGATGCTTTATCTGGGTTCAAAATGCAAAATTATAAACAAAGAATGGTGTGCATACGGTGGCACTGGCTATGGGGATGGTTCCATTTGGCTCTATTTGAAAAATTCCTTGTTAGCTTGTGTAAGAGTTTCTACTGCAACCGAGTGAGATAGGCAAAGGGCTTGACAAGAATTCCAAGTTGAGGGGGAAGCTTGAGAGAGGCATGGACATGAAAGTATGTCAGAGTGTATGGAAGAATGATGAACTGCCTGGTGTCGTTGAAATAAGAGGTATATAGAAAGAATGCCAAGGTAAGCCTGCAAATGCGAGCCTGTAAAGGTGTCTGCTTCACACATGTTGTATGTGTTAGATAAATGTGAGTTGTAAAAGCAAATAAATAGAAGGATTTTAAATAAAGGAGTTAAATGATTAGATTTGCATTTTAACACCTAGAAGTGAGTGGTTAATGGCATAGAAGGGAACTCTGAACATAAATAATGAAATGCAATCTACCTTACTTAGTTTTGAACACAGGAGACTTTGAAAAGGGTCAGGAAAAAAAAGATAGGGTTGGTCTTAGAGCTTTAGATGTGAGAAGAGAGAACTCGTTAGGAGATGCCACAAAAGAAACTAGATACATTTATTTATTCATTAATTCAGGTAAGTTTTATTAAGTAATGAATATATGTCAGGGATTTCAGTAGGTTCTTAGGATAGAGCTGTGAACAAAACAGCTCTGATCCTTGATCTTGTGGGCTTACAATCTAGAATGTACAGTCAGAACCCATTAGTTCTGGCTGTGGAATGAACTTAATGGGTTCTGTCAAGAAGAAGGAGGAGGAGAAGGAGGAGGAAATAAATAATGTACTATTTTTTTGTGTGTTTAGTCGCCAAGACATATCTGACTTTGTGACCCCATGGACTATAGCCCACCAAACTCCTCTGGCTATGGGATTTCCCAGGCAAGAATAGTGGAGTGGGTTGCCATTTTCTTCTCCAGGGGATCTTCCCAACCCAGGAATCAAAACCACATCTCCTGGATGGGCAGGTAGATTCTTTACCACTAAGCCACCAGGGAAGCCCAGAGATGAGGTTATTACTTCCCAAGTTAGGAGTTAAAAGTGAATTGTAGTATCACTGACTGGCTTCTTATTTTAACTGTAGGTCTGTACAGGGATTTTTTTTATCTTTTACTTTTTCAGATCCAAACTTAGGATGTGTGAGCAGGAATCACCCTGCTCTTTGGATTTTGCTGATGTGCAGGATCTCTGCATCCTTTTCCAAAATATCCCTCTGCATCTCTCACACAGTACCCAGCTTCCCTCCAGGCCAGATGAAATAGTGTTTCTTTCTCCAAGTCTGTAAGGCAAGGAAATCAATTGAGCCCAATGACAGCGTGATTCAGTGGGCTCTGGGCAGAGGCTGGGATATTGTCACTGGCTCTGTGTGTGGAGGAGGAAGCAAAAGGAGGAGAAATAAGAATTACCAGGCATGGTTGCTGAGAGTCTTTTTTTCCCTATTCTATTTTTTGGGCACATCATACACCACATGGAATGGGATCTTAGTTCTCTGACCAAGGATTAAAACTATGCTCCCTGCAGTGGAAAAGTAGAGTCGTAACCACTGGACTACCAGAGAAGTCCCCAAAGTCTTTTTTAACATGAAGGCACACATCACACTAGACCTATTGGCAGAAGACAATTCTGGCATCTTTTGAAAACAGTAACAAATAATAAGAACATAAAGTAAAAGTACCCTTCTGGCCTCCAGGAATCTCAGAGGTCTGGTGCTACCCTGGTGAGTCCAGCTCAGCTCTCAGGTGCCCCAGAGGTTCCTAGCAGGGCATGAATACAGGGAGGCTCTGAGAGCCAACTCCCTGCCAGGTGCTGAGCTAGGGCTCTTCATCTGCAGGCTCGATCAGTGCCCTGAGGCTCTGTGAGAGAAGCCTGCTGACAACCCGAACCCCACATGGAATTGAGGCTCCCAGAGGTAATTAGCTGGAACAAGGTCATCCATTCATTCTATGTAGACCCTCAGCATGTGACTTGGCCCTGGGCAAGGGGATACCGTGGTTAACAAATTAGGCAAGATCCTCCCTGTTAAAACGCTGTCAAAAGATAGACAGCTGGTATCTAAAGAAATATAAATGTGATTTTAGAGAGTGATCAGTGCCATGGAAACAATGGTGATAGAACGTGATTAAGAATAACCAGGGGTTTATTTTAGTTGCTGTGATCAGGGCAAGCCTCACAACAGAGGTGACATTTGAGCTGAGAAGTCCTGATGGGGAGGAGCTGGGCCTGAGGATGTCTGGGAAAGGTGTCTCAGGTAGATGACCTGCAAGTGTGAACTGTCCTTGGTGGGAATAAGCTTGACATGCTCAAGGGGCAAGAGAAAGGCCACTGTGGCTGTGGCATCATGTCAAAGGGGTCACAAAGGCCCCCCTTTGTGACCCCCTCAAAAAGAGGATTTGATCAGAGAAGGAGAAACACTGAGAATTATACAGCCAGAGCCTTTGTTATGGGGATTTAACCTTGTGTACTTGTAGGATCTCACTGAAGAGCTTGTATAAGGCTGTTACTCCACATCTGGTTTTGGGTCTGAAGTCAGCAGGACAGGCGGGAAGGAAAGATGGACATGAAGTGGGAGAGAGCAGGGGCGTATGTGACCAGCAGCAGCTGGAGCCCTTTGCCATGGAGTTGCACACACTGGACCAGGGTTTGGAGGAGCTAAAGGAAGGGGCAAGAGGGTGCTGGAGTTGGTCCAGCTATGTCGTTAGGTGAAGCAGCAGTCTAGGAACAAGGTTTATGTGAACAGTAACAGCACCTGGGTTCCATACAGACCTTCATGGGGTAAGAAAAGAAAAAAAGAGCTGCCATTTTTTCCCCTTCCACTTCTCAGTCTCATACATGTGCCTTTGATGGTCAGTGTATCCTGGAGATACACGGGGAATTCTGGGAAGCCCACTTCTAGCTTACTAGCTCAAAAGAGACCCCATCCTTTGTCAACCTGTCATGCACTCATATCTCTTTTAGCCATAGTTAACTCCTCAACAATGACAATGGCAGAAAATTGCTCCCGTCTAATATGCTTTTGTATACAACTGAAAACACACTAACCTCCTTAAAAAAGGATGCATGTTGCTTTACCCACCTTTGGGTGATGTCCATTCTTCTTCCAGTTAAGTCCATTCCTCTGATATCTCATAGCTTCAATATTGAGATATAAGATAAAATCCTACTAAATGCATTTTATGTTATATGGTAGGGAAATGGGCAAGGGAAGGAAAAGAAATGGTTAATACGTACACAATGATATTCATATCAAAATAAGGGATAAATATTTATCACTATTACAGCCTTTGTTTCTCAACTGGTCATGTGATGGTAGCTAATATTTGTAACTTCTTTTTATGATATTCCCTTTGCTCACAGCAAGCAGGTTGGCTCCGTGTGGCCTCATGCCTTTGCGTGACAAAGTTTATCTTTGAAGCTTATCGGCAGCTCCTTCTGGAGATGGGAAACTGAGGCACAGATCTTACAGTTAACAAGTGGTAGAACCATGATTTGAGCCTAATGGCTGGAACTCAGAGATAAAGTTCTTCACAATCAGGTCAAGTGACCTCTTTACTAATTGAGTAGAGAAATGTTGAGAAATGAGATGTGCCATGAAGAAGGCAAACCAGGGCCATGGAGTAGAGAGTGAAGAGAAGGGTGGAGTAGTGTCACTATGACGGGATGCTTCTGGAAGACCTCACTCAGGAGGTGATGTTCCAATGAAGTCTGATGAGGAAGTTCCAATGATGAGGAAGATCTGGCGTGAAATGGCCCCAGCACGAGGGTCTAATGGCCTCCATTGGGCCACTGAGAGTGAAGGAGAAAAAAGCAACAACAACGCAGTTTGTCTCCGGGCTGGATGTCCAGGTCAGAGGAGGGCTGGGCTGGAGAAGTTTTCAAAGGAGACTTAAGCCCAAGTGGCGTCAAGGCAGGATGCCGGCCCCCACCTCAGTGCATAGCTGCCCTGGGCTCCAGCCTGCAACCACTCTCCCTAGGTCCCAGCTATTTCTGGCTAATATTCATTGGCCTGGTGCTCTGGCTGAGAACTCAATGATACACGTATGCAGTCTGAGCTTTGAACAGGTAAACGTGTATTTCCTAATTCTGCCAGAGTTGGGGGCCAAGTCTCAGGGAGCAAATGTGTAACCAGGTGTCTTTGGAGTGGATGAGGCACTGGAGCTTATGGCAAAAGGCTGAAGGGCTCTCTGGGGCTCAGAAGACCACAGACCTTGTTCAGGAGGTTGTGTGGGAGGCCAGATCTTTGCAAGGAATACTGGCTAAGTTTCTGGCAGAGCAGATGGGAAAAATGCAGTTTTTGTAGAATTCTGAATCAAGAATTTGGCGATCTAAGTATTTATACTGTTTCTGCCACCAGCTTACTCTATGATCTTGGCCAAGTCATTTTCCCCCCTCTTTGGGCCTTATTCTCTCTGTAAAAAAAGGGGTCATGGCATTGAATGAACTCTGAAATTTCTGGCAGGTGCCTTGTTCTCAGGGCTTTAGCACTCAATTCATGAGCTGAACCCTACATAGAGCAGCTGCAACAAAGGGACAGCAAGAAAAATTGTTTTTCCAAATAGTTAGTTATTTCAATATTCCAACAGATGCTTCTAAGTTGCTATCATGGGGAGGAATCAGAGCTCTGTGGGATTCTTTGGGATTTAATAGAATGCTGTGAAGATAAGAAATATACAAAGGATGATCAGGAAGCATCATCTGTTTCAGCACCGAGTATCCCAGAGGGTACTAGGTCAGGCTTGCTCAGTCCTGCTCTTGACCTCTTGTGTCTGGAGCAGGCTGGAGGGGTGGGGGGTCCTATCTGTGTTCCCAGATTCCTATTCTCAACAGAAAACTCATATTTTTGCCAAAAACATGGAACTTAGGGATGGTACTGGGCTGGCCCATTGGACTTAAGGTATTCCATCAGATTTCTGCTTCTGTTGCCCTCTGAACTCAGCCTCTGCACTGAAGACTCAGAAGGCAGCTTGAAGAATGATAGACTCGTAAGGTGCAGAGGCGCTGATTCCCAGAAGATCGTGACAGTGGATGTCTGTACAGATTTTTCAACATTAACTACATTTGTTCTTCCAACTTACAAGCTTTTACCTCATCCCTGTTGCAACTAATATGATTTTTTAATAACGGTGACTGGTGGTCAATTGGCCACTTGGTTATAAGCTTCAGACTTAGCAGCTGGGGGAGGGTCAGTGGGTACAACCACTGGCCCCATCATTAGCTCATCATTTCTTAGAGAAATGGAAATAGCTATTGCAAATGTGGAAGCTGCCTCTGTGAACAGGAGGAATTCTTCTCTTACTTGTTTTCCTGTCATATTTTCAGGAGGCACAGAGTTACCTTCTTCTTCCAGACACATGGGTTCTGATTGTCACAAATAGGGATACAACAGACAAAAGACAGACTGTCTTGAGGAGCCTTTACCTGGTGCTTGCACGCTAAGGAGTCACACCTAACTGGTGCCAGCCTAAGCCTCTTTCTTGCCCAGGGTTTACAACCAGAGGTGGGTTTACCTCAAAGGGAGTAAATGAAATGGAAGATTCAGGACCCCTACTTGCCAAGATCCTTTTGAGGCTTGGAGGAAACCCTAGCAATATGCTTGCATGAGTATCACTGTCTGAATCTGTTCAGGCTGCCATATCAAGTACTATAGACCAAGTGGCTTATAAACAAAATTCATTTCTCATCATTCTGAAGGCTGGAAGCCCAAGGTCAGGATTCCAGCACGATTGAGTTCTGGTGAAGACTGTCTTCTGCAATGCAGACTGTTAACTTCTTGTGTCCTCAGGTGGTGGAAAGAAAGCCAATAGCTTTCTGACCTCTTCATAGAAGGGCACTAATCCAATTCATGAGCACTCCACCCTTATGATCTAATTACTTTCCAAAGGTCACCTTCCAATGCCATCACACTGGGGAATAGGTTTCAACTTAGGGATTTGGAAGGACTCAAACACTGAGTTCATAGCAATGTACTGCTGTAAAATTTGTAAAAGTAAGAAGTATTAACCATAAATGGTTAAGACAGATATCCCCTCATGCTGAGTGGTTGTTGGTTTGGAGGGACCACAAGCATCTCTGGCATTGGCAAAGGGGGAGCTAGGATGAGGGGACATGTTTGGTCAGTACCAGTGAGGTATTTTGATGTGGTTGCAGCCATTACTGCATATAATCACAGCACTGCTGGTCATTCTGGTGTAGGAATGGCTTCCTGCTGTGTCAATTCTGTTTGCAGTGTGAGCGGGAGACCTGGACTGGGGTATACTGTGAATGAAAGTGTCCTGCAGCACTGGGTTCTGGAGGAGCATGGGTGATGGAAGCAAAAAACAGGTTTGAAATGTACAAAATCAGAAATTCGTGTGTGGAAGATTCTTTCCCTCATCAGAGGATGTAAATTTTTGAGTGAAGGATTGATTCCTTTCCTATTAATGCCTTTTCAGCATGAAAGCCCCTTTGTCAGAAACAGACCTGATAACTGAGCACATACAATTACAAACACTACATAACTCTGGGGAGGGAGTTGTTCTGAATTTTGGTGAAGACTTTCTTCTGCATTTCAGGGTGTCAGCTTCTTCTATTCTTGGACAGGAGTTGTGGAAAAATGTGGTTTATCAAAACTCCCATGTTTTAGGACATCACTGGTGGTCAAGTGGCTAAAAATCTGCCTTCCATTGCAGGGGTTACCTGTTTGGCTCCTGGTTGGGAAACCAATGTGCTGCAGGACAAGTAAGCCTGCACGCCACAATTGGAGAGCCCATACACTGCAACTAAGACCTGAAGCAGCAAATAAATAAATGAATATTTTAAAAGACCAATTTCTATATTTTTAGGGGGAAAACCTATAGCAGTACCACAGTGAGTGCAACCTTAGCCGCTCATATGTGAAGCATGTGACAGAAGATTTATTGCATTTTGGACTATAATCATAATCATTTACATGACATTAACAACATTGTGCTGTGAAGTTAGAAGCCTTTTTATCAACTATTAATGAGATGTTTTTTGATCTGGAGTGAAGCCCGATCATTTCCCTGTTCTTTGTGCAGAATAATGCTACAAAACTGCTGTCACCTGGAGAGCAGAGTACGCTGCCCAAAGTTTAGAACAAAAGGAGGATTGTAGCAGTGATCAATTCATAAAAATATTCTGTGATTTCTCTAATGTTGTGGTGTCTTTTGTGAGTGTCTTTAAAAATTTTTTTTATTGGAGTATAGTTGATTTACAATGTTGTATTTGTTTCAAGTGTTCAGCAAAGTGAATTAGTTACACATATATACACTCTTTTTTAGGTTCTTTCCCATATAGGTCATTACAGAGTACTGAGTAGATTTCCCTGTGCCTTGTGAGTCCTCTAATTCGTATATCAGTTCAGTTCAGTTCAGTTCAGTCGCTCAGTTGTGTCCGACTCTTTGCCACCCCATGAATCGCAGCATGCCAGGCCTCCCTGTCCATCACCAACTCCCGGAGTTCACTCAGACTCATGTCCATTGAGTCAGTGATGCCATCCAACCATCTCATCCTCTGTTGTCCCCTTCTCCTCTTGCCCCCAATCCCTCCCAGCATCAGAGTCTTTTCCAATGAGTCAACTCTTCATATGAAGTGGCCAAAGTACTGGAGTTTCAGCTTTAGCATCATTCCTTCCAAAGAAATCCCAGGGCTGATCTCCTTCAGAATGGACTGGTTGGATCTCCTTGCAGTTCATATATAGTAGTCTGTTAATGTCGATCCCAGTCTCAAAATTTATCACTCTCTCCTTTTGCCCCTCTGGTAGCCATATGTTTGTTTTCCACATCTGTGACTGTATTTCTGTTTTGTAAATAAGTTCATTTGTACCATTTTTAAATGCTTAATTCCATTTTAACCTAATTTGCATTTTGTTTCTTAAAGAGGGCCCAAATTGTCCACACCCTATAAAGTATGGATCCATCCACACCACAGCTGCGACCACCAAAACATTCCGTGGTAGCCTGCAGCCAAGCCCTGAGGTTCAGCAAATCCCAGCAGCAAGGGTTGTAGCTGCTGCCCTTCCTCTTGTCTGAAGAAGTTGGGGTGCAATCCCACTTTCAGATCTGGTCCAGATGATGGCTGGAGTCTTTTGCTGCCCCAGAGGCTCCACACATCCCATCCAGGTCTAAATCTAGCAGAGGGGAGATGAACCCTAAAATTTAGGAAAGCAGCAGCCCCTCCCACAGCCATGTATGCACCCCACTAGTCTGTTCCTCAATCCTGACCAGATTGGCTTTGATCAAGGGGCTGGGCCCCTGTCCAGGCTTCATCCAATCCAAGCCAATCCACACACCTGGGGCTTACTCTGGGTCAGACTGTAGGATGTAGGAACAAATAGGATGCAGCTGTAGGAATATAGGAATGAATAAGAGTAAAAGGCCTGCCCTAGTGCCAGATGTGGAGAAGGCAATGGCACCCCACTCCAGTACTCCTGCCTGGAAAATCCCATGGACGGAGGAGCCTGGTAGGCTGCAGCCCACAGGGTCGCTAAGAGTCAGACACGACTGAGCGACTTCACTTTCACTTTTCACTTTCATGCATTGGAGAAGGAAATGGCAACCCACTCCAGTGTTCTTGCCTGGAGAATCCCAGGGACGGGGGAGCCTGGTGGGCTGCCGTCTGTGGGGTCACACAGAGTTGGACACGACTGAAGTGACTTAGCAGCAGCAGTGCCAGATGAAGACACAAAGAAGGTGATGCATCCTGTTATGTGGACACTCTTGGAGGTTGAATGGAGAGAAAAAGGGGAGAGGAGAGAGAGTGAGTCCTCCTTATTTATTCATAACAAAGATGGTGATAACAGTACACTTACCACTGATAACCATTCTCAATGGGAAGGATGAGCAATTTTGATTTCTCTAAGAGCAGAAGCCACACTGGTTTATAAACTTGTGTACCAGCAGCATCTGGTCCAGAACCTGGTGCATAATTGATATTCAAATAAATGGCTGTTCAGTGAAGAAATAAGTATTTTGAGGGCTTTCTTTGTGCCACTCATTTCAGCCTCACAACCATCCTATGAGAGGTAATAGGAGCACCCAGTCTACAGATGAGAAAACTAAGGCGGGTGCACATTCTATCATAAAAGGTCCCACAGCCTACTGGGGCAGGTCCTACCTGGTACCATTTTCTTATCTCAGTCTAAGCCAGGAAAATTCCTTTCGCTTACTCACTATCCATCTCTGGCCAGATTTCAGACCATTTAGTTGGAATTCAGGTATCCCAACTGCCAGTCTTCGTGCTACCCCAATTTTGCTGCCTGCAGAGACAGGTGTTCTAGAATGAGAACAGAACCACCAGCTCCTAGGTGCTGGGCCATTGGCTGGGCTTGCTACTTGGCCTGTCTCATCGGCTGGCTAGAGATGGTCTCCTTCTGAAAACAAGGCTTATTTAGCTGCCCAAATAGAACACACAGAACACAGCCAGGTTGTCCTGCATAACTAGTTTAAACTCGTCTCTCTGCCACCTGCCTGCTGGTTTTCTGGTTGTGTCCAGGTTTCCTGTCTACCCTGCCCATCCACTACATCTGAAGAAGTTGCTTAGAGCTAGAACTTTTGTAAGCATCATCAATGTTTTGCCCCTGCCTCCTCTAAAAAACCACGGACTCTCAGAGGCAGGGCTATGTGATCTATCTTCCTCTATGCCTTGTGTCCTGTGTGGACTCCTACATGTGACAACTTAACAGGATGATTCCAATCTTGGTTCTGCTCCTTACTAGTCATTGATCTTAGGCAAGTGACTTAACTTCCATTTCCTCAGTGTCTTCATCTGTAAAATGGGGAAGGATAATAGTATATACCTATGAGGGTTGCCATGAAGATTAATTTAGCCAATAAATGTAAAGACAAAGTGGTGACTGGCAGGGAGAAGCTCTATATCACTGTTAGTCATTATAATTCTTACTGACCTCTTTCCTTCTGTTTCAGGGTATTAATAGTCCACACAATACATTTTAACACCAAACCACTGCCTGTCTGCTGTTTTTCTCTGATTGTTTCTTATGGGTTAGTTTTGTTGCTTCCATTACATTTTACAAACTCTCTAACATTAAAAATTGTTCATTAGGATGCTGTTGATTTTTAACCTGGTTTGGGTTACGGACCTCTTTAAGAATCTAATGAAAAGTATGGCTGCTCCTGCCCTGCAAATGTGCATGGACCCATAGATGCAAAGTATCGCGCACCAGTTTTAGGAACTTCACCCACCACCAGCAATGGCTCTCCAGTCAGGAATGTCTGATCTGACTTCGGATCTGACTCTGTCACCAACATGCTGTGTGGCATTGGGCAAGCAACTATCCCTCTCTGGGCTTCTGGATGCAAGGGAGACTAGGGACTCGATGGATCCTTCTAGAGGGACATTCCACACTTTTCATCCTCTGCTTTGCCAAGCAATAACTTCCTTCTAAATTCCATTAGATCAGATAGAAGAGGTAAAAAAAAATGCCTATCGGATTGCATTGCAGCTAAAAAAGCTTTCTCTTCTCTCCCTAGCACCTTTTAAGTATGATAGACAGAGAGAAGGTTTCATAAATCTCTAAAAGCTTGACTAAGCTAATTTCAAGAGGGAGTGGGAAGGGGAGCTGGCCCTCCCACCTGCTGTGGCTGGAATCAGCTTCCCTTTTCCAGTTGCTAAGCTGCATCTGACTCTTTGTGACACCCATGGACTGCAGCATGCTAGGCTTTCCTGTCTTCCACTATCTCCCAGAGTTTGCTCAAATTCACGTCCGTTGAGTTGGTGATGCTATCTAATCATCTCATCCTTTGCCGCCCTCTTCTCCCTTTGTCTTCAGTCTTTCCCAGCATCAGCTTGCTTTAGTCCCCATGATATCAAAAACCAAAAAGAAGATGCCCTTGTACATCATCTCACCTCAAAACAGAGGTGGGAGTCAACAGCTGCTTGGAGGCAGGACAATCATACTTCAGGGACCTGCTCTCCCCTTGGGTGTTCTCTTAAGTCAGGTGTCTAGTAGTTTCATTACTCTTTCTCCATTTTCTAAACTTGTCATTCTGCCTCCCATACTCCCAAATGCATGTTGGCACAGGAAGAAAGTAAATAAACTTTGTGACTATTTTGTAAGCAATTGGTCTTACTTTCTTAGACCTTAAAATATCTTCCCAAACCCCAGCTTGGTATTTCCAAGACAAGGCTCCATCAGAGAGACCTTGATGCATGAAAACCCTGTGGTGGAGGTGCTCTCCAAGAACTGAAAAGTCAGGGCATCTGGGTACTGAAGGGTGTGGTGTGAAGTGTGGTGGTGAGCAGGGGCCAGCTCTTGTAGGACCTTGAGCTTCCCATGGAGTATTTTAATGTCCAGGAGAAATAGGCAGCCTACTAACAGGTTTCAACAAGGGTGGAGATGGGGATGGTGGCTTAAGTTCAATGGGCTTCAAAGAAGAATATCCCTTAGAGGAGCTGGGACATGGCAGATCACCCAGGCAAGGCTCAGGTGCCCAGTAATAGGCACAAGGTGGAGTACAGAAGCTGGCAGAAGTCTGGTTTCTAGAATTGGGACATAAGCTTCCCTGGTGGTTCAGAAGGGAAAGAACCTACCTGCAATGCAAAAGACCTGGGTTCAATCCCTGGGTCGGAAAGAACCTCTGTAGAAGGAAATGGAAACCCATTCTGGTATTCCTGCCTGGAGAATTCCACGGTCACACAAGCCTGGTGGGCTATAGTCCATAAGATCACAAAGAGTCAGACGTGACTGAACTACTAATACGAGCAAGAAAAGCAGGAAAGGCATCCTTTATTGTTGTTGTTGTTGTTTAGTCGCTCAGTTGGGTCCAACTATTTGTGACCCCATAGACTGTCGCTCACCAGGCTCCTCTGTCCATGGAATTCTCCAGGGAAGAATACTGGAGTGGGTTGCCATTTCCTTCTCTGGGGGATTTTCCCGACCCAGGAATCAAAACCCAGGTCTCCTGGATTGGCAGGTGGATTCTTTACCACTGGGCCACCAGGGAAGCCCAAAGGCATCCTTAGGTTGTGATTAAACTAGAGATTTGTGAAACCACATCTCTCCTCCTTCCTAGGAAGTGGATAAACTATGGCCAGCAGCTAGACAAAGGCAACTGTGTCTGTGGGTGAGGGTCATGTGACACCACCTTGGGGCTGGAGGGTCACAGGATGGACCATGCGTCATTTGGGGCTTGAAATCAGGGGGTATTGTAAAGGACTTGTGCTTTATCTTGCCTTTAAGAAGCTGTGAAGGAAAAGAGAAATATGGGGGAGGGAGGGTTGTTGAAGGCAGGGCACAAGTACATAGGTAGAGTGGTTGTTTTAAGATCATGTTAAAAAGTAGTGAAGGGGGAGACCCACTTTCTTATTTTTAGTGCACTTGCATTTAGGATCATGGGAGCTGAGAGCTTGCCAAAGATCATTATAGTGGGTATTTTCTTTTGTAGGAACCTGTTAATTTATCCCATTATACCTATGATTCTCCATTCTCCAAAATTATTTAAAAGAAGTCTTAATTCTGTTCCCTTTTAAAGCTGAGCCATGGGGAGGGCCCTGTGAATAATGGGGTCAGCACTCCTTTTCCCACTCCACCCCTCATAATTTCCTCCATTCTCAGTTGTCACAGAACCATTAACACTTGTCTGGAGTAACCCATTGGCTAAAGAGCATATTAGCATAGATGGCTTTCTCAAATGCACATCCTTAGGAAGCAATTCACCCAACTCAGTAGTCTAAGAAGGCAGGAGTTCAGGAGGATTTATTTTGGCTGAAAACAGTGTGGTCACCTAGAAGGAGACAGGATCCCAGATTTTGGTTCTCATTATGCCATTTCTCATCTATTTATTCATATAAGAAGATTTTTTCCTGGTAATTTCTAAGTGCCAGACAAGGACTCTGGCCTCAAAGATTCATGCCCTAAAATCCCATGGTAATGATATGATGGGCATATAGAGTTATTTGATATCTCCATTTATTCAATTAAAGGAGTTAAGGGAGTTCAGGGGAAAACAAATTTCTATCTCAGTTTGGGGTAAATCGAAGTCTTCATGGAAGAGTCAGCATTTGAACAAGGCTTTGCAGAATAAAAACAGACTGAACAACTCTTGAAGTGTCACCTGGAGTGCTACTTCTATTTCTGTGTCATAGTTTTTTTTTTTAATTTTTATCTTTTTATTATATCTGTAAAATGGAGAAGCTTCCATCTAGCTGTGTAAATGGATCATCTTTTGGTGAGCGTCTTTTCTGAAGCAGCTAGACACTAGTGATAAAGAGATGGAAGGGGTGAGACCTCTCAGTAAACAATCCCAAAGATATTACATTATGAACCATGAGAGCTAAGCGTGAACCAGCTTCTGACTTTTTCAAATGCCTCGAAATCTTTGTTTCAGAAGCAAGGCCAGCATCCATGATTGCATCCTCTGGGAAGTGTTGGTCAGATTCTACCGTTAAATTGTCCGTTAGTATCTATGTTTGCAGTATTCATGCCTAGTCTTGTGTTTTATGGACATGATTACCACTATCATGTCAGGTAAGGGGAAAAGCAGATACTGTGGAAGTTTCTGACAAAAAAGAGGAGTGTGATTATGGAAGAAATAAAAGCAGAAAATTGTGAAAAAAGGAAAGATGTCATGATTTTTATGGGATGATGTGAACCTAAAGACAGAACACAGATCATGAAGCATATGCAAAAGGCTGTGTGGATGTAATCATCACTCATCAGGAAAAACAATATAGCAACACCATTAGAGCACCTGCAATTTGCCAGGCAATTTCTAAGTCCTCTCTGTGTGCATTAATATGTTTATTTCTTGCAATCATTCTCAAGAGGTGGTGGTCACTGTCATTATCTCCATTTTATAGATGTGGAAACCAAGTCACTGAGTGGCTAAGCAACTGGCCCAAGGTCACACAGTTAGAAAAGGGCATTCTCTCCCCATTCCCAACTAATAAATGAACACCATTTAACATATATTGAGGCACAGTTTTAAGCTCCATCTATCCACCTGTTTCCACGTAAGTTCACTTCATCCTCAGCACAAATCTACGAGGTGGGCTCTAGTTATGGCTCTCCTCTTGAGACTGAGAAATGTTAAGAAACACGGCCAAGCAGCCAGCACTGAGAAGGGAATCCAGCCTGTCTAATTCCAGAGCCTTCCTCCGCATCAGAGAACATGAAGGCAGTGCCATGCTGATGGAGGGAAGGGAACCAAACTGAGAAATACTCACGAGAGAAAGCCCAAATGGCTCTGTGGCTGAAGATGCAGAACATAGAGAAGCCAAAGTTTCCCTCGGATTTCTTCCAACTCCCCCTCTAAGCTTCAAATGAGGAGAGCAGGTGTGATGACACTGTAAGCAGTCTGGGGCTTTTGAGGCAAAGACTGAACTGGCCCGGAACTGCAAAGGCTGGAGCTGGTGTGCAACCAACTGCTGACTTCAGGCAAATTATTTTTACTTCAATAAGCCTGCTTCCTCATCTGGAAAATAGAGGAAGTAAGATGTGCTTTCCAGTTACTTCATGTCAGTGTTTTCCAGATAAAAGACTGAGTTACGTGGAATGTCATGTCTCAGTTACCGTGGAGGAGAGCCCGGCTGTGAATGACTGACAGCTGCAAATGAGTTCACTCACTTGCTCACTCATAAACTCACTCACTCACAAACTCACAAAGTCACTCACTCATCCACTCACAAACTCACCCACCTACTCACTCAAAAACTCACTCACTCACAAATTCACTCACCCACCCACTTACAAACTCACTCACTCACAAACTCACCCACTCACTCACTCACCTACTCACAAACTCACTCACCCACCCACTCACTCACTCACTCACCCACTCACAAACTCACTCACTCACCTACTCACAAACTCACTCACCCACTCACTCAAAAACTCACTCGCCCACTCACAAACTCACTCACGCACTTACCTACCCACCCACTCACTCACAAAATCACTCACAAAGTCACTCATTCACTCACAAACTCGCCCACTCACTCACTCACAAACTCACTCACTCACTCACTCACCCACCCACTCACTCACTCACCCACCCACTCACTCACTCACTCACCCACTCACAAACTCACTCACTCACCTACTCACAGACTGACTCACCCACTCACTCATTTACAAACTCACTCACACACTCACAAACTCACTCACACACTCACCTACCCACCCACTCACTCACAAAATCACTCACTCACTCACAAAGTCACTCACTCACTCACAAAGTCACTCACCCACCCACTCACTCACAAAATCACTCACTCACCCACTCACAAACTCACAAACTCATTCACTCACTCACTCACAAGGTCACTCACTAACTACAAATTCAGTCACTCCCCCACTCACTCACTCACTAACTCACAAATTCATTCACTCGCAAAGTCACTCACAAAGTCATTCACTCACAAACTCACTCACAAAGTCACTCACTTACTCACAAATTCACTCACCCACTTACTCACTCACTCACAAAATCACTCACTCACTCAAAAAGTCACTCACCCACTTACTCACTCACTCACAAAATCACTCACTCACTCAAAAAGTCACTCACTCGCAAACTCACTCACCCACTTAATCACAAACTCATTCACTCACCTGATTACTCACTCACTCACAAACTCGCACTCACTCACTCACTCACAGAAGGAATATTGGAGTTTCCTCCTTCAAAGCAGGAATCCCATTTAAAATATCCTTGAGTAATAATCCTTTGTGTAAACACTTCCAATGATAGCTAAATACTGACATAGCAAGGTTGTCTTTCCTGTTATTAAAAAAGTTTGTCTGATGGAGAAAGTTATCCTTCTATTTAACTAAAAACTGCCTCTCTGTAGCTTCCTCCTTATGTTCTTATTTCATTTAAAACTTTGACTACTGATGACTGTTTGCCTTGTACTAGACACTGTGGAGGACCCAAGAGAAACAGCCATTGACATTTCCCTGGAGGAGTTTCCAATGTGCTTGAGGATACAATGTGAACATTCCCAAGGATCTATGCAGCCAATGAAAAAACTCTCAGAAGGCTGAGCCCTCTACTAGCCACACGGGTGGTGTGGAGTGTGTGTCACAGGGACTCAAAGGAGAAAGGGAAGCCAGTGTAGTCTTAGTGACCAGGAAGACCAGCAGGGTGTGGAATTGTGGGAGCACTTAACAGGAAAGGGAGATCTGAACCGGCAGAGAGGAAGAAAGCACACCCTGGAGCAAAGTGCCAAGACTTCAGAGAGGCTGTGCATTTCGTCCTTCAGAGTTATCCTACTATCTGAGGAACTGAGAGGTCAGACCCACAGTTTCTCCAGATTGAAACCTAGAGAGAAAGATAGACAGTCTAGACTGTGAGAAGCCTAAAACTGCAGCCTCAAGGACTTCAGGATTTGGTGGAAGATAATGTATAGAGTGGTTAAAATCTGGAAAGTAACAGTGGCATTGGCTGGGGTGAATCTCTGCTTTCATCTCTTACAGCCTGTGTTTCAGTGCAACTTCTTGAACACCTCTAAGCCTCAGTTTTATTATCTATAAAATGGAGTCAGTAATGACACCCAACTCAGAGGACTGTTGTGGAGATAAAATGAGACACACATGCAAGTAAAATGCTTGGCACAGATCCAGGCACAAATTGAACAGTTAGTGAAGGTGAGCTGCTATTGATACTGATGCTTTTGTTGTTTCACTCCTAGTCTCGGAGAGGTGGAGCTACAATCCTCTGTAAGCTTCAGGCTACTGTATTTTTCTTCCTGGAAAAAAATCACTAAGATCCTAACTGATAATGGCAGGTGATAGAAAGGACCACTCTGTCTCTTCTATGGCCAAGAGACCTCTTAGCTAAAAGAAAGAGAAAGAAACTGATAGACTGGAGGGAGAAATACAGGTGTTCATATCAGTTCTATTATCACTGACCCTCAGTAAATCCGCTACCCTTTCTTGTCCCATTTTCCTCATCTGTCAAGGGAGGGTCTTCATCCTGGCAATCATTCAGGTCTGTCTTTCTGCATCTCCATGTGTCTGACTGCAATACCCAGCCTGGATATGCAGTCTGTGAATAACAGTGGCTTGTCTCTATATGAAGTGTAATCATTATTCAAATTAATTCCTGTATTTGTCTACTGCTTTTTACACTTCATGAAGCTTCCCCATTTATCATCTCACCTGTGTCTCTTCAAAGCCCTGTGAAACATCCAGGGCAACTACTCTTCATCTCCCTTGACAGATGAGGAAACTGAGGTCTAAAGTTGAGAAGTGATTTGTTAACAGACCCGGAGCCACCAAGTCTCAGGTTCTGGACTCCCATCTCAGCTCTGGTTTCATTCCAGGGAATCTTCTAAAAAAAAATACATTGTACATTGAAAGTTGTTTTTCTTTTTCCAAATGAAACAATCTATTTAATTTCTCCCCTAATTCCTCTAAGCCTTTTCCATTGCAGTTGCCAAAATTTCAGATTGCTTGCAATACCAATATTAATTTGACTAATGAGACTTGAAAACTATCTGATCACATTTTCCAGTTTTTACTGCAATATAGAAATTAAAGAAGCATGCAAAGATCAGAATAACAAAGCAGTCTCAGATATTTCTTCCTTAAGAAAAGTTTGATAAAGGCTGAGACCTCTGAGTGTGTGGAAAGGTTAGATAGGTATACACACCCATTGAAGCTGATCAGGTTATGCTTGACAGAATATTTGAAATATTGATATTTGAAAACATAGGGTTTAAAAGTATAAAGACTGTTAGAACACGGACTGGGATTTCAGTTGTGTCTTAGTTATTTGCTGTGAGTGTGGTTATGGAGATGTCATATGACCTTGCAGAGCCTCAGTTTTACTATCTCTCAAGTGGTATGCTAATAACATCTCCCTCACAGGCTTGGAGAGCTCTCCAGGTGGTTCAGTGGTAAAGAACCCACCTGCCAAGGCAGGAGATGCAGGACACTTGGGTTCAAACTCTGGGTCTGGAAGATCTCCTGGAGGAGGAAATGGCAACTCATTCCAGTATTCTTGCCTGGAAAATTGCATGGACAGAGGAGCTACAGTCCATGGGGTCACAAGAGTTGGACATGACTGAGCTACTAAGCTGCACACATGCATAGAGTTGGAATGAAGACTGAATAAAGCAATTAGTGTAGAGTATCTTTCATAATGTTGGGTGCCGTATAAGAGCTCAGAAATGTTAGCTGTCATTAGCTTTAGTTTAGGACCTAGGATCCCATGGACCTAAGATATCCTTGTATGCTAATGTCCCCAGGGCCTTTGTATCTTAGCCCAGGCTCCTGAGCTGGGCTTCTGCCCTACATATTTCACTGTCCACTCAAACTCTTCCTTCAAAGCTTAATAGGCACACTGATCTCAACAGAGAACTAATGGTCTTTCTCCCAAACCATCTTATTCGCCAGTCTTCCACATCTCAGTCAGCGGCACAAATCTCCATTCAGTTGCTCTGCTAAAAAGTAGAAAGTAATCCTAGACTTCTCCAGCTCTCTACTGTTGCTGCTGTATACCAGGAGATCCTGTTAATTCCACCTCCTTTCCAACAATTCCAACACCTTTCGCTTCCCTGATAGCTCAGTTGGTACACAATCTGCCTGCAGTGCAGGAGACCTCAGTTCTATTCTTGGATTGGGAAGATTGGCTGGAGAAGGGCTAGGCTACCCACGCCAGTGTTCTTGGACTTCCCTTGTGGCTTAACTGGTAAAGAATCTGCCTGCAATGAGGGAGACCTGGGTTCGATCCCTGGGTTGGGAAGATCCCCTGGAGAAGGAAAGTCTACCCAGTCCAGTATTCTGGCTTGGAAAATTCCATGAACTGTATAGTCCATGGGGTCGCAAAGAGTCAGGCATGACTGAGCGACTTTCACTTTCAAACATCTTTCAATTCTTTCTATTTTCTTCTACATCCACTGCTATCATGCTAGCTTGAGAATCAGTGTGTCTCACTTGAAACTCTGCCATCACCTCTCCTAGCCCTTTCTTGGCCATCTCTAATCCATTTCTCGAAAGAGGTCAGAGGGACTTTTGAAGTTGGTCCAGGATTCTTCTTGGTAGCCTTGCAATCCTAACCCAACCCCTCACACACTAATGAATTTCTGAGCACAGTCCTATATATTTCAACATCATTCAGAGACTGTTCTTGCCTTCCCCCTGTGGTTTCATCTCATGGTTATTGGAGTCATTGCTGTTATTGGTTTTTAACCAATAGATTTTATTTTTAGAAGAGCTTTAGGTTTACAGGAAAATTGAGTATATAACACTGAAAGTTCCTATGTATGACTACCTCTCACCTTTGTTTTCCCTATCACTAACATCTTGCATTAGTGTGGTAAATTTGTTAAAATTAATGAGCCAATATTTATTTATTATTGTTAACAAAAGTCTATTATTTACATTAAGGTTGATTTCCTGTGTTGTATTGTTCTATGGGTTTGACAAATGCATAGTGTCATGTATCACACAGAATACTTTCACCCTAGACATCCCCTGAATTCTGCCTATTCGTATCGCTTCCCCTCCCTCAAACTCCTGGCAGCCACCGATCCATTTACTGTTGCTATAGTTTTTCTTTTCCAGAATGTCATACAGTTGGAACAATACAGCACTCAGTCTTCTTAGGTTGTCTTCTTTCATTTAGCCTTATACGCTTAAGGCTCCTCCATGTCTTTTTGTGGCTTGATAGCTCACTTCTTTTTATTGCTGAATAAGATTACATTGTATGGCTGTAACACAGTTTGTTTATCCGTTCATCTACTAAAGGACATCCTGGTGGCATCCAGTTTTTCACAGCTATAATAAATAAAGCTGCGTTAAACATTTGTGTGCAGGTTTTTATGTGAATAAAAGTTTCAACTCCTTTGGGTAAATACTTAGGAATGTGGTTTCTGGATTATATAATAAGATGATATTTAACTTTGTAAGAAACTACCCAATTGTCTTCCAAAGTAATTGAACCATTTGCATTCTCACAAGCAATGGATGAGAGTTTCTGCTGGTCTACAGCCTTGCCAGTGTCCTCAGTGTTTTGGCTTATAGTCATTATCATAGGTATGCCTGCAATCAGGAGACTTGGGTTCCATCCCTGGGTCAGGAAGATCCCTTGGAGAAAGGAATGGCAACCCACTCCAGTATTCTTGCCTGGAGAATTCCATGGACAGGAGTCTGGTAGACTATAGTCCATGGGGTAACAAAGAGCTGGACACAATTGAGTGACTATTACTTTCACTTTCACATTCATAATTATGTAGTGGTATGATGCTTTTTCCTCTTTTTATAATTGCTTATAAAGTTTACAGAAAGAACACATGTATCATTCTATTGTTGGTGGCAGTTGAACAATATCATAAAGCACAACTGTTCTTGAGTAGCTAATAATCATCAAAGATGGTAACTATATAGTATTGAGAAGTGTGGAATCTAGAAAGATGGTATTGATGAACCTATTTTCAGGGACGCAGTGGAGACACAGACATAGAGAACAGTCTTGTCGTTCTCTACAAGGACACAGTGGGGGAAGCAGAGAGTGGGACAGATTGGCAGAACGACACAGTATGATGTTTTAATTCACAATTCTGCAATGACATATGATGTCAGGGATCTTTTCAAATGCTCAGTTGCCTTTTGTATATTTCTTTGATAAGGTATCTGTTTAGATCTTTTGTTGCTGTTGCTGTTGTTTAGTTGCTCAGTCGTATCTGACTCTTTGTGACCCCAGGGACTGAAGCCCGCCAGACTCCTTTGTCCACAGGATTTTCCAGGAAAAAATACTGGAGTGGGTTGCCATTAGTAGAAGATCCCTACTCCAGGGATCTTCTCAAGCCAAGGACTGAACCTGGGTTTTCTGCAAGTCTTCTGCATTGCAGATGTATTCTTTGCCATTGAGCCACTGGGGAAGCCCTGTTTAGATCTTTGGCTCATTTTAAAATCTGATTGTTTTCTTATCATCGAATACTTTAAAAAGTGTTCTTTGCATATTTTAGATGTAAATACTTTTTTAGATTTGCATTTTGCAAATATTTTCTCCTAATCTATGGCATGACTTTGAAGAAGTGAAAGTTGCTCAGTCATGTTTGACTCTTTGTGACCCCATGGACTATACAGTCCATGAAATTCTCCAGGCCAGAATACTGGAGTGAGTAGCCTTTCCCTTCTCCAGGGGATCTTCCCAACCCAGCAATCGAACTGGGATCTCCTGCTTTGCAGGCAGAGTCTTTACCAACTGAACGATGAGGGAAGCCCCATGGTTTGACTTTGCAATCTATTATTGGTATCTTCTGAAAACAGAAGTTTTTAATTTTATGAAGTCCAACTTGTTGATTTTTCTTTCATGAATTTATTTTTGATGTTGCATTTAAAATTCATTACCACACAGATTTTTTTCTATGTTATTTTCTAGAATTTTATAGTTTTACATTTTACATTTAGGTCTATGGTCCATTTTTACAGATTGTTTTGAAAAAAGTAAGGCCTGTGTCTAGATTATTTTTTTGCATATGGATATCCAGTTGTTCCAGTATCATTTGTAGAAAAGACTATGCTTTCTCCATTGAATTGTCTTTGCATCTTTGTTTGGGTCCATTTCTGGGTTCTCTACTCTGTTCCATTGGTCTACATGTCCATTGTTTCACAAATACCACACTGTCTTGATTACTGTAGGTTTACAGAAAATCTCAAAGTCAGATAGTGTCAATCCTCTAATTTTTATTCATTGTTCTGTAGTTTTTGACAGCTTTACTGCACACCTGTCATGTCTAGGAGGTTGACTCCTCAAGGATTTTTTATAAGCCTCACAAATGTAACAGTGATGAGATGATCTTAGCTACTCATTCTGTAGGAAAATTTCAAGCAAGTTTTATCCAGTTGTACCCTCACCTAGGGTGACTAGTGGGGATACTTCCCAGATGGCTCAGTGGTAAAGAATCTGCCTGTCAATGCAGGAGAAGGGGGTTCGATCCCTGGGTTGGGAAGATCCCCTGGAAAAGGAAATGGCAACCCACTCCAATATTCTTGCCTGGAGAATCCCATGGACAGAGGAGCCTGGTGGGCTACAGTCTGTGGGGTCGTAAAGAGTCAGACACAACTAAGCACACACCCTGGCTGGGGAACATTATTTTCCCTCCTGCCCCTTCTGTGTAGGTTTTCTGCCCTCTGATCACCAGAGGAGACAGCTTATAAGGGTCTACAGCAATTGGCCAGCAGTTTCCTTAGGGAATGAGTTAATGAAAAGGCCCATAGTAGTGGACACACTGGAGAAGGCGATGGCACCCAACTCCAGTACTCTTGCCTGGAAAATCCCATGGACGGAGGAGCCTGGTGGGCTGCAGTCCATGGGGTCTCGAAGAGTCGGACACGGCTGAGCAACTTTACTTTCACTTTTCACTTTCATGCATTGGAGAAGGAAATGCAACCCACTCCAGTGTTCTTGCCTGGAGAATCCCAGGGATGGCAGAGCCTGGTGGGCTGCCCTCTATGGGGTCTCACAGAGTTGGACACAACTGAAGCGACTTAGCAGCAGCAGCAGCAGCAGCAGCAGCAGTGGACACACATGTTTGGAGTCCCTGTTACTCTTTGTCCTTCCCATCCATCTTTCCACTACAATCAAATCAGCTCTCCACTTACAGAAACCTGGTAAGAACTGGCTGCTCTCTGTGTACATCCCTCCAGGAGTCTCTTGTCTCCCCAGAGTTTTCCTGGAGCATATTAGGATAAACGTACAATACTTGCATCCCAGCTGGTGTCCCAACTACAGAGTAAGATGTCAGTTCCCTTCCTAGGGAAAAAGAAGACCCCAACATTTCAATGGGGTTCTTTTAGAAATCATCTCACTTTCCTTTGAATGAATGTAGTCTCCGCTCTTACTGAGGGCAGGAAAAAATGCAACCATGACTCAGTGAGGCCAACAGTTTTCTGAATATTTCAATCTTCTCTTCCTTGGACTGGTGACATGATGGAGGTGAGGAATGAAGGTCTTCTATCTTTTAATAAGATCTATGATGCAAAATCTGGCTGCTTCTATCAGGCAAGCATAGTTTGAACTTATTGTTTTAAACTATGGCACTATGATTTTTCCAGTAGTTATGTATGGATATGAGAGTTGGACTATAAACAAAGCTGAGCGCCAAATAATTGATGCTTTTGAACTGTGGTGTTGCAGAAGACTCTTGAGAGTCCCTTGGCCTGCAAGGAGATCCACCCAGTCTATCCTAAAGGAAATCAGTCTTGAATATTTATTGGAAGGATTGATACTGAAGCTGAAGCTCCAATACTTTGGCCATCTCATGTGAAGAACAGACTCACTGGAAAAGACCGTCCAAGAAGACTGGGAAATATTGAAGGTAGGAGAAGAAGGGGACGTCAGAGGATGAGATGGCTGGGTGGCATCACCGACTCGATGGACATGAGCTTGAGCAAGCTCTGGGAGGTGGTGATGGACAGGAAAGCTTGGCATGCTGCAGTCCATGGGGTCACAGAGTCGGACACAACTGAGTAGCTGAACTGAACTGATGGATCTCAAATATGGAGACCACAGAGAAACTGCCAGTTCATATCCATGCTCACCTGCTCACCTGAGGCCCTGTCTCCAACTCACTGAGTTTCTTGCTGTAGCTTATTAAGACTGCAAGTCAGGTCCTGGCTTCCCTCCCAAACACAGCATCTACCGCTTTCCCTCTGGCACGTTCTGCTCTGGCCACACTTGCTTCACACTGTGGGTCGTACATGCCACATTTGAGCTGCCCTGTGGTCTGTGAGCCCTCTGTTCTGTCTATCTGTGACTCTCTACTTCCAGATGATTACTTGGCTTGCTCACTTCATAAAAGCTCCTGCTCAAATGGTCTTAGCTTTATCCCTCTACCCTCTATCCTCTCATCCTGCATTTAGCACCACCTATGTATTATCTTGAATGTAAAGTCCATAATGGTGGGTGGATGTCTGTTCACCTCTGTGTTTCCAGTGCCTAGAACAGTGCCAGGTATGCTGTAAGTGTTCATGAAATGATTGTTGAAGATTCAATTCACTAATTACTCTGACGATGTGGACCAGAGGCTTGCTATAGATCAGGTCCTTTGTTATCTTCTTTATATGTTATCTCTAGGGATTCCCTTGTAGCTCAGCTGGTAAAGAATCTGCCTGCAATTCAGGGTTCGATTCCTGGGTGGGAAAGATTCCCCTGGAGAAGGAAATGGCAACCCACTCCAGTATTCTTGCCTGGAGAATCCCCTGAACAGAGAGGAGCCTGGTAAGCTACAGTCCATGGGGTCACAAGAGTCGGACAAGACTTACTGACTAAACCATGTTATTTCTTGCGCTTTGCAAATTATTTTGATTCTATGATAGAAATTATTATGATAAGTTTGTAGAGGCCCAGAGCTGGGCACACAATCATGTTTGTGGACAGACTGATCTTTTTGCTCTTAGTTTGTGCTTTTCAGCTGAGTGTGGTTTATGCCACATCTATATGGAGTCTATGGAATTAAGGGTCCCAGCAGCCTTTAATAAGATATTCAGTTCTGTACTAATTTTTGTCAGTTGCTTTTAATTCATTCCAACATTCTCTTTTTTTTTGCACTCCCACTGCAGTATTTTCACTGAGCAGATGTCTTCATCCAAACAGATGTCTTTGCTGAACTTTCTGAGATGACTCTGAACTCTCCCTCGGGAGACTGTCACTAATCCAGCCCATCACAGCATGCACACAGACTTACCATTTTCCTTCCAGCACACTCTACCAAGCACTTGTCTATGTCCTGTTTTGTTGTCTGCTGTGTAGGGTAATAACCCAATTAAAAAAAAAATTCCCAGGAGTACTCATGGTCTTCTTTTACCCTAAATCCTTTTGGTCTAAATGGGAAATGCTTCATCTTGGGCTTCCCAGGTGGCTCAGTGGTAAAGAATCTTCCTGCCAATGCAGGAAACATAGGAGACACGGGTTTGATTCCCTGAGTAGGGAAAATCCCCTGGAGGAGGAAATGGCAACCCAGTCCAGTATTCTTGCCTGGAAAATTCCGTGGACAGAGGAGTCTGGTGGGCTACAGTCCATAGGGTCACAAAGAGTCAGACATGACTGAGTGACTGAACACACATGCATGCAGTCAGGGATTTAGGGATATGCCCTAATGGGACTCACGCTTTAGGTCTGCTCTCCCCATGAGTGTGTGGCATAATGGGGGGTGGGGAAGGCCAGGGGGTTAGGAATGGGTGCCGGTGCCACGGGAAGGAACCAGAGTGGGGAATTCCTAACTGAATCAGCCAAGGGTACTGAGAACCAGAGTCACATACAGAGCCTTTCTGGGACATTATAAATTCAAATGCCAGGCACACCAAATCACCCTCAAGCCAGAGTCCTAGAGGCCAAGATGAGGACAGAGTCTTGAAGCCAAGAGCTTATGGCTTGGCTTAGATGGGATGGGAAATAGGAGGTCAGGATGGGATTCTGAGAATTCTCAAGCAGTGTTTTTGAGCCAGAAGACCCATGGAAACAGAAAGGTGGGCCAAAAATAGGAGGATAATCACTGCTTTGGAAGGACTTTTGATATTTCTGTGCGACCACAACAATCATCACTCAGACATCTGAATCTTGATGTAGAGTTTATGGAGAATTTTAACATGCAATTATATGTGCCCAACTCTGCTATTTATAAATGATTATATTTTCTAACTTTATAGCTAAGAAAACTAAGATGCAGAGAAGTTATGTGACTTCCCCAAAGTTTTATGGCTAGGAAATCACTGAGCCAGGATTCAAGCAGATATCTAATATAGAAGTCCTTCTTTTTGTTTATTCCGTGATATTTACTTGGTAGTTACCATATGCCAGACATAGTTCTAGAAGCTTAGGAAATATCAGTGAATCAGAAATACAAGGCACCTGCTCTTCTGGGTCTCACATTTCTCCATTATAGCTGTAGCATGCAGACCTTCTTGGCAGCATCTTAGTCCAATGAGGAGGGGGTAGTTGTACCTTATGCAGTAATGTAACAGATCTGTTCATGAAAGAGACATCCTCCAACCACAGCTAATAATAACAAGAGCCAGGACTTATTAAAAATTTATGCCAAACATTGTGAGAAGTACTTTCTCTGCATTATCTAATTTATCTTCATAGTAATCCTCTGAGGCAGGCACTGTTGTTACAGTTTTACAGATGAAGAATTTGAAGCTTGGAGGAAATTTTTAAAATTGGTTCAAACAGCTAGTTATATTAGAGCCATATTTGGATCTAGAAGGGCCTGAACCCAAAGCTCATGTCCTTTGTCATATAGCCTGAGTGTTACTAGAAATTTTATTTTTAATTTAATTTTAAAAGTTTTAATTTTTCTGGTATAGAAAAATAAAATATGGTAGGGAATGTAATCAAGGGTGGGATACTATTGGATTTCTGTTGGAGTTGCACTTTTCTCTCTTCTTATCCTTATGAACTAGGTGGTGGTTCTACAGTGCAGTGCGTGCTTGCTCAGTTGTGTCTGACTCTTTGTGACTATGGACAGCAACCCACAAGGCTTCTCTCCATGGGATTTTCCTGGAGAGAATAGAGAAGTGGGTTTTCCACTTCCTCCTCCATGGGATCTTCCTGATGCACGAATCAAACCTGTGTATCCCACATCTCCTGAATTGCAGACAGATTGGCAACTCTGGGATATAGCCCCCTCCTGAGAAGGTCCTGTGAGATTAAAAGCAATTAAGGATCAGAATGATTATTAGTGACCTTTGTTAATGCGGTTGCAAAAGAGAATTCAAGTGCAAAAATATTCACAAAAGATTACATTATTAAAGATTTTAAAAATAAACAAAGTAGATGTATCTACACTATGGAATACTACTCATTAATAAAAAAGAATAAAATACTGTCATTTGTAGCAATATGGATGGACCTAGGGATGATCATATGAAGTCAGAAAGAAAAAGACAAATACCATATGATACCACTTCTATATGGACTCTAAAATATGACACAAATAAACCTATCTATGAAATAGAAACAGAGTCACAGATACAGAGAACAGACTTGTCTTTGTCAAGGGGGAGGGAAAGTGGGAGATGGAAGGGTTGGGAATTTGGGATTAGCAGATGCAAACTATTAGATATATTAGGATGGATAAACAACAAGGTCCTACTGTATGACACGGGGAACTATATTCAGTCTCTTGTGATAAACCATTATGGAAAAGATTATGAAAAAGAATATATATATATGTACACACATATGTGTGTGTATATATATATATGTATATATATATATAACTGAATCACTTGCTGTACTACATAAATTAATACAACAATGTAAATCTTCCTGTACCTCATAGAATTATACTTCAATTTTTGTTATATTATTACTCACTCCATGAGGCTTGCTGCTGCTGCTGCTTAATCACTTCAGTTGTGTCTGTCTGACTCTTCGTGACCTTGTGGACTGTAGCCCACCAGGCTCCTCTGTCCATGGGATTCTGTAGGCTTATGGGATCTTAATTCCCCCAACCAGGGAATGAACCCAGGCCTATGGCAGTGAAAGGGTGCAATTCTAACCACTGAACTGCCAGGGAATAAAAGAAAAAAATGAAGTATTTAATAATAATAATCCAGGAGTAAGCTTCAAATTTTATAAGCAAGATAAGAAAGTTGGTAGAGAAACATTTTGAAAGAGGCAAGTATGCTGTTGTCTTCATTATAAAAGACATGGTTTTATTGGTTTCATTGTTGAAAGTAATGGTTTCATTGTTGAAGCTGATAAGATAAATATAATTTCAGGTATTTTCTTTAACATACAAGGGATTTGACTTTAAAGATATACTTATCTTCTCTTTTCAAAGTCCCACTAGAGGAAAAGTAACTCTAAACAGAATGAGAGAAGGCTCATTAGCAGATGAAGGAACTGAAAATATCTGGAAGAAGTAGCGACTAATAAAGCAGCATGAGACTCACTTTATGGTCCAGCATGTTGTCAATTTTAATAAATATTTTCCCCACATGCTCTTGAAAAGTACATATTTTGCAGTTTCTAAATGCATGTTTTGTATTTTTGTGATTGCTCAGATTAAGTAAGTACCTGTTATTCTCAATTTATCATACTGGATGCTAGAGATTAACAGTTTTATTTAAAAGCCACCCTCCTACACTGTTGGTGGGAGTGTAAATTGGTGCAGCCACTGTGGAGAACAGTATGGAAGTTCCTTAAAAAGTTAAAAATAGAGTTACCATATGATCCAGCAGTACCACTCCTGGGTATATATCTGAAGAAAACTATAGTTCTAAAGATACATAGATCCCAGTGTTCATAATAACTGTTTACAATAGCCAACACATGGAAGCAAACTAGATGTCCATTAACAGATGAATGGATAAAGAAGATGCATATACATATATATATATATACACACACACACACAATGGAATATTACTCATCCATAAAACCTAAATGCCCATTGACAGATGAATGGGTAAAGAATATCTGTGTATATATAAATATATATTATATTTATATAATGGAATATTACTCATCCATAAAAAAGAATGAAATAATGCCATTTGCAGCAACATTAATGGACTTAGGGAGAAGGCAATGGCACCCCACTCCAGTCCTCTTGCCTGGAAAATCCCATGGACGGAGGAGCCTGGTAGGCTGCAGTCCATGGGGTCACTAGGAGTCGGACACGACTGAGCGACTTCACTTTCACCTTTCACTTTCATGCATTGGAGAAGGAAATGGCAACCCACTCCAGTGTTCTTGCCTGGAGAATCCCAGGGACTGGGGAGCCTGGTGGGCTGCCGTCTCTGGGGTCGCACAGAGTTGGACATGACTGAAGCGACTTAGCAGCAGCAGTAGCAGTAATGGACCTAGACATTATCATTTTAAGTGAAGTAAGCTAGACAGAAAGACAGATATCATATGATATCACTTATATGTGGATTCTAAAAAAACAAAAGATACAAATGAACTTATTCACCAAACAGAAATAGACCCACACACGTAGAAAACAAGGTTATCAAAGGTTGGAGAGGAACAAATTAGGAGGTTAGCATGAACATATACATGCTACTATATTTATAGGAGACAACCAACAAAGACCTACTATGTAGCACAGGGAATTCTACTCAATATTTTGTAATAACCTAAGGAAAAAAGACTCTCTCATATATGCATATACAATGTGTATATATATAGTACTTATATATATTCCTGTGTGTGTGTGTGTGTGTGTGTGTGTGTGTGTGTGTATAAATGAATCACAGTGCTGTACACTTGAAACTAACACAACATTGTGAATCAACTCTACTTCAATAGAAAAAAAAGCCACAATATCTATTCTTAAAGAGTCTATAATTTAGCTGTCATTGCAATTCAGATTTTTAAAGAAATGGGTTTATGAAGGTAAAAAAGACACCCGTAATCTAACAAAAATGTTAACGTTTTATTTTCCTTATTCTAATTTTCCCTCCTACATATCTATTCCTAAACTTAATCATGTCATGAGGACAAGCAAATGCTCTGTGCTTCTGCACTCTGTTAGATGTTTCTACTTTGTCTTTTGACACCCACTCTCCTCAGCCCTCATCTATGTCCTGAGAGTCTGGCTGGTGTGGACACATCAACAGCTTCTCTTCCCTTTGGATTCCAGTAAACATTTGGCTAATGAGGATGCTCAGCAGGAGGTCAGAAGGAGGAAAAGAATGGTATATTGGGTTAATTTTTCTTCTGACTCTCTTCCTACAGTTCACTGCAGGCGGACTTCATTCTTCAGCTGAAGATCAAGGAGCCTGTTGAGGAACTCCTCTCTACATGATATCCTTGCCTCAGGTTTCAGAAACCATTTCTTTCTCCCTCTTCTTCAGACTGAGGGGCTGCAACCACTCTGGGGGAATGCACTGTATGGTTTGATAGCATGCTTAGGTTCATATCAAATTAAATCAGACAGAGAAAAACATTGTATATTAATGCATACATGTGGAATCTTGAAAAATGGTACAGATTATCTTATTTGCAAAGCAGAAATAAAGATACAGATGTAGTAAACAAATATATGGATGCCAAGGGGTAAAGAGGAGGTGGAAGGAAATGGGATTGACACATAGAATACTATTGATACTATGTATAAATTAGATGACTAAGGAGAACCTCGGGGAAGGGGATGGCACCCCACTCCAGTACTCTTGCCTGGAAAATCCCATGGACGGAAGAGCCGGGTAGGCTGCAGTCCATGGGGTCGCTCAGAGTCGGACAGGACTGAGCAACTTCACTTTCACTTTTCACCTTCATGCATTGGAGAAGGAAATGGCAACCCACTCCAGTATTCTTGCCTGAAGAATCCCAGGGACAGGGGAGCCTGGTGGGCTGCCGTCTATGGGGTAGAAAAGAGTCGGACACGGCTGAAGCGACTTAGCAGCAGCAGCAGCAAGGAGAACCTACTATCAGTTCAGTTCAGTTCAGTCACTCAGTTGTGTCCCACTCTTTGCGACCCCATGAACCACAGCACGCCAGGCCTCCCTGTCCATCATCTACTCCTGAGGTTTATTCAAACTCATGTCCATTGAGTCTGTGATGCCATCCATCCATCTCATCCTCTGTTGTCCCCTTCTCCTCCTGCCCCCAATCCCTCCCAGCATCAGGGTCTTTGCCAATGAGTCAACTCTTCGCATGAGGTGGCCAAAGTATTGTAGTTTCAGCTTTAACGTCAGTCCTTCCAATGAACACCTAGGACTGATTTCCTTTAGGATGGACCAGTTGAATCTCCTTGCAGTCCAAAGGACTCTCAAGAGTCTTCTCCAACACCACAGTTCAAAAGCATCAATTCTGCGCTCAGCTTTCTTTATAGTCCAACTCTCACATCCATACATGACCACTGGAGAAACCATAGCCTCAACTAGACGGACCTTTGTTGGCAAAGTAATGTCTTTGCTTTTTAATATGCTCTCTAGGTTGGTCATACCCACTCCAGTGTTCTTGCCTGGAGAATCCCAGGGACAGGGGAGCCTGATGGGCTGCCATCTATGGGGTTGCACAGAGTCGGACACGACTGAAGTGACTTAGCAGCAGCAGCAGGTTGGTCATAACTTTCCTTCCAAGGAGTAAGCATCTTTTAATTTCATGGATGCAATCCCCATCTGCAGTGATTTTGGAGCCCAGTAAAATAAAGTCAGCCACTGTTTCCACTGTTTCCCCATCTATTTGCCATGAAGTGATGGGACCAGATGCCATGATCTTAGTTTTCTGAATGTTTATAGCACAGGAAACTGTACTCAAGGCTCTATGGGGAAGGAAATCCAAACAACTCAACATTCAAAAAACTAAGATCTTGACATCTGGTCCCATCACTTCATTGCAAATAGATGGGGAAAAAGTGCAAAGAGTGGCAGATTTTGCTTCCTGGATTCCAAAATCTCTGTGGACAATGAGTGAAGCCATATAATTAAAAGACTTGTTCTTTGAAACAAAAGTTATGACAAACCTAGACAGCATATTAAAAAGCAGAGACATCACTGTGCCAACAAAGGTTCATATAGTCAAAGCTACGGTTTTTCCAGTAGTTATGTACAGATATGAGAGTTAGACTGTAAAGAAGGCTGAGTGCTGAAGAATTGATGCTTTCAAACTGTGGTCCTGGAGAAGACTCTTTGAGAGGCCCTTGGACACCAAGGAGATTAAATCAATCAATCCTAAAGAAAATCAACCCTGAATGTTCATTGCAAGGACTGATGCTGAAGCTGAAGCTTCAATATTTTGGCTACCTTATGCGAAGAGATGACTTATTGGAAAAGACCCTGATGCTGGGAAAGATTGAAGCAAGAAGAGAAGGGGGCAACAGAGGATGAGATGGCTGGATGGCATCACTGACTCAATGGACATTAATTTGAGCAAATTCCAGGAGATACTAAAGGACGGGGAAGCCTGGTGCACTGCAGCCCATGGGGTCACAAAGAGTTGGGCACAACTTAGCGACTGAATGACAACTACAAGCATGGATGAAGTGTGGGTAGGTGAAAGATGGAGGGAAGTTAAGTGCCTGTGACACTTTGTTGCTGTGATGACAATGATTGTAAATACTGTGAGTTCACATGGCCTCTTTTGATGGCCTTAGAAAGTATGACTTAGGAAGAGGAGAATTTGCAAGCTGTAAATGTCAGGCTGAGAAAAGTGATGGACAATCAGGAGGCTTTGATGTCATGTCCAAAGAAGCCTCACAAGTGATAAGATAGCTGTGGTGCGCCACCTAGAATCATCCTGAAATCACCCTCCTGCAGTCTGTGGAAAAATTGTCTTCCATGAAATCAGCCCCTGGTGCCAAAAATTTGGGGACTATTGGTCTAAGACACTAAGAATTCATTTGTGAGAGGAATAGAGGCATCCTTGAAACACACTGTATGGGCTGTCTTCTGTAGGATGGATTTTGGAATTGGATTTCTTGATCACGATGGAATTAATGGAATCCCAGGCTGATGTAAACTAGGTGGCACTGACGTAAAGTAGATGTGATAAGATAGCTGTGGTGAGGTCCAAGCCAGAGGTCTCTGTGGTGGGTTGCAGAATCTATAGCATCCATCATTTGCACATTCTGTGTGCTCTCTGCAACACAGGTAAGAGGTAGTGGTGGATGGCTGAGGCTGAAAAGTAAGTCCTCAGATTTCTTTGGTTCCTCTGAATCTCACTGGCTACAGAAGCAGTTCTACCCTGTACCTTCCTTGTCCCCAACCATGATCCACACCCTTGCCATCTGATGTGCAACCTTCAGAAGAAACTGATAATTGGAAGGTGATGCTGAATATCTCTGCACTCACTGCCTGCACACCTCATCATCTCTAGGTTCATAACCAAAACCAACATAGCAAGGGCTGAAAAGTACAAGGCCTGTTCCAATAAAAGAGCTTATTCACCAGAAAAGTCATGCAAAGCACGTGTGGGACTGAATTACAAGGGTGTTAGTTCAAGGGGGATAGTAAGTTTTAATGGGCCAAATTCATAGACATGGGAGCATCCTTCTAGGATTTGGGACTTAATGTGTTAATTAAGCCATATAGCCTAGACACCCAACATCTCTTAGGTTGGATAATTGAAATTTGGATTCAAAGAGTGTAAGTTAATAAGGTGTAAAAACTGCAGCTTTCTGAGTATATTTCAGAGGAGGAGGTCTGAAGGCTCAGGGAGAGGGGAGAGTTAGAATGGATCTATCACGTGTAATCTGTTTAGACTGCCCCTGACTATACTCTCACAGATGTGTCAGATGGGTCCTCTAAGGCAGGGGTCCCCCATCTCTGCTATCTAATGCATGATGAGCCAAGGTAGAGCTGCTGTAGTAATATTAGAAACAAAGTACAAAATAACTGTAATGTACTTGAATCATCCTGAAACTACACCCTCCTCCTCCCGCCACAGTTTGTGGAAAAATTGTCTTCCATGAAATTGGCCCCTGATGCCAAAGAGTTTGGGGACTACTGGTTTAAGACACTAAGAATTCATTGGTGAGAGGCAGAGCCATCCTTGAAACACACTGTATGGGCTGTCTTCTGAAGGATGGATTTTGGAATTGGATTTCTTGATTACGATGGAGTTAATGGAATCCCAGACTGATGCAAACTAGGCGGCAGCTCTTAAATAAGCAGTGGAGACAATGTGGGTGCAGGGAACAGGAAAGCCACAGAGATAGACTGCTCATCAGAATTTTTAACTATCAAGGATCTGTAAAGATGGCATTGATCACAGTGTCTCTAAATACAAAATAATCTATGAATGTGCTGCTTTACATAGATAGTAAAAATTCTAAGACAATTGGGCAGAAATATGGCTTAAGTCCTGTAGTAGGAATTTTCAGCCTTGTACTTAGTCTCTGCTGCTGCTGCTGCTAAGTCACATCAGTCGTGTCCGACTCTGTGCGACCCCATAGACGGCAGCCCACCAGGCTCCCCCGTCTCTGGGATTCTCCAGGCAAGAATACTGGAGTGGGTTGCATTTCCTTCTCCAACGCATGAAAGTGAAAAGTGAAAGTGAAGTTGCTCAGCCGTGTCCAACTCTTTGCCACCCCATAGACAGCGGCCTACCAGGCTCCTCCATCCCTGGATTTTCCAGGCAAGAGTACTGGAGTGGGGTGCCATTGCCTTCTCTGGTACTTAGTCTCTAAACTCAGGCTAATTCACATATCTATCCACAACCTATTAACTGTGGATGAGACTGTCCCTCCTGGAACAAAGATTCTACAGTGTTTTATTACATATATAATGTGAATCTTCCCTAAAGTCTTCTCCAAAAGTACCTGTAGCCACATATTAGGATGGTTACACTTTGGAAAAAAAGGATAATATCTACATAATTCTGTAATCATCAAGTCCTAGCTCCTAACGGATATTAATATGCAGAAACCTGAAATATTGCCCTGATGGTCCACCCATTATCTTATAGAGATAAGATAATAGATGGGATCTTGGCTTGAGAATGTGTCACATGGATCAAGTGGCCCAAACACTCACTCATTCCCCCCAGTCTTGGAATATATGTATGTGTATATATCCTGGTTAACAGGAAATTTCAAACACCCCACAAACTTTGGCAAGATATGTCCATGTCAGAAGGTAGGAGATAAATCCTGCTAAATTTCCCAATAGCTATCACGCTGATGAAGTTTGTAGGTTCCAATGGTCCTAGGCTTAGCAGCGTTTTGTCACTGAAACCAGATTGTGGTTGCTCTGCCTTTCATCCCCCACCATGAGGAAAGAAGCACACTCTTGGTGGGTCTTTTTTGTGTTTTGCAGGCGGCATACATCACACTTGGTCATGCTCCTTTGATCCATTTATTGAGTAACTCATAATGATGACAGTTTTGAATGGGGCTTAGAGCAAAATATGGCTCTGGACCAAGTCCAGTCTGTGGTGCAAAGTGATAAGGAGCTTTCTGATGCTGCTGCAGGCCCAGTGGCACAGGAAACATCGACAGCAAACAGTGATACTGTATGAAGCCTCTGGCAAGTCCCCAACGGTCCTTGGCCCCTGGGATTTGTAATGAGATCTTCTTCTGTGACAATTATTCTCTATTTGAAAAGCAGCTCTTGGACCCAGGTAGAAGCTGAATGTCCAGCCATGAGATACTAAGTGAATATGGGAGCCGACTCATCATGACTTTGGTGTTATCTGATACCCTGAAGCATAATATTGGCATGTAGAGTAGCATGTCATTATAAAACACAAATGGAATATATGATGCCAGGTCTGCATTGTTCTGGAGATACCAGTAAACTACACTTAGCAGATGGTAAGACTCTGAAGTTCATCTACTGCTTTGCCATCCGTCCCTCAACTCTTTCATCTGGCTTCATGAGTAGTTCCCTATGTTGGTTACTAGAAGAGGAAAGCATGTAGGCCTGGTTTGATGATGGGTCTGCAAAGTATGAGAGAATAAGCTGGAAATGGGTGACTGCTTCTTTCCCACTCTGTGTCCTCTCTGAAAGCAATGGAGGGAAGAATTCCCAAGATAAGAACCTCAGGTGCTGTGTCTGGTGGTCCAATTCGTGGGGAAGGAAAGATGGTCTGAGCATCAGATTAACACTGACTCAATGAGCAGTTTTCACTGGGTTAGATGGTTTCTTGAAGGATGGAAAAGGATTGAATGATTGGGGATATAAGGAAGAGATAGATCTAGACCTACTTAGAGTAGACAGAGAGACATTTCTATCCTACATGAATTTCTGTCTGTGGGTATTCATTGCAGAGGAAGCTTTTTTTTTTTTTTTTTCTTTTTTAGATTCTTTTCCCATACGGACCATTACAGAATATTGAGTATAGTTCTCTGTCCTATAGAGCTGGTTCTTATTAGTTACCTATTTTATATATAGCGGTATGTATATGTCAGTGACCGTCTCTCAGTATATCCCCCTACCTTATCTCCTGGTAACAATAAGTTTGTTTTCTACATCCGTGACTCTACAGAAGAAGCTTTTATAAATTAGGTGGACAAGAAACAATACTTTGTATTTGTCAGTTTTGGACACCCTGGTGTTTGCTCAGTGGACCCATATATACAGAGTGGTATCCATGACTACAGAGATGCAGACCATCATGATCTCAGCATCACGGAGTTCCCTTTAACAGTGGCCATGCTGTGCCATGCTGGAGTCTCACTTGGCAAGATCACGGGCCAACTCTAAGCTCTGGATATGGCACCATTCCAGGAGGAACAATTCAGCTATCTATTACAATATTGGTATCACCACATCCTTCCCTTCACAGATAAGGGTAACCCTTTGTTCTGGCAAAGATTCCAAGTATGGATTTACCTTATCTGCCTAGTACCAATGTTCTTAGCACAAAATTACACTATGCTTTATCTTTACCACGGTGTCTACAGCATTAGTAGTGTTGGTCGCTTGGTCATGTCCAGCTCTTTGTGATCCATGGACTGTTGCCAGCCAGGGTCCTCTGTCGATGGGATTTTCCAGGCAAGAATACTAGAGTGGGTTTCCATGTCCTCCTCCAGGGGATCTTCTCAACCAAGGAATCAAACCTGGGTCTCCTACATTGCACGCAGATTCTTTACCATCTGAGCTACCCTATAGCATTAGTTCATATTAATTGTTATGAGCCATGTGTAGAAAATTTAACACATTGTTAATATTTACTGCAACTATTATTTTAAGTCTGATTTTAGCCTTTGAATGTCCGTGTGTCAAGATTTTAAAAAATTGTAAGTAGCTGAATCTCTTGCTTTTATTCTTTGTGTTTTATTTTCTGGCTCTATGCTTGAAAAGTTTTTACTTCTCTAGAGACTGGATTGTTATTCACTTCTCTTTTTTCCTCTAGTTTTTCTAAGATTTGATATTTTTTATATTTAATTCTTCAATCCATCTGGAATTGATTTCTCTGCATGATGTGAAGTAAGGGCCTAAAATTGATTTTTTCCCCTAAATTGCTACCCAGAGGTCCTGGCACCATTTGTTAAATAATCTTTCCTTTTCTCATTGATGTGTGATGTCTTCTTTATCACATATTAAATTCTCATATATCCTGGAATCTATTCTCAGGCTATCTATTTTGTTCCATTGATCTTTCTGTCCAGTCCCGTGCAAACATCACACTAGTCAAAAAGAACTTAAAAGAAAAAAAGAACTTTAAACATGCTTAGAATAAGAAGATATGCAAGTAAGAGATAGGCTGCCCATTTGAGGCCAGCTATAAAACTCTGATGTAACAGTGAGAAAATCATACTCTCCCCCCGCCCCCACTTTAAGTATGTTTCTTTCAGGGAAATATCTCATAGGATAGAAAAGGCAAATATTAGTCAACAGGGTATTAGAAGCTAAAAATGGGTGGAAAGTTATAGCAAAAAGATAATATTTCATTTACCTTTTCAAATGAGCATCAGTCTCTTCATCTATGTCAGGTACTGGTGTCTTCTATGGTTCAAGACTTGTGTCTGAACTTTAAATATGAATTTTATTTAATCTTAAGATAATTCCTTGGCAGGAATTGTTGTTACCTCCATTTTCTATGTCTCCAAAACTTCATGTTCAACTCTTTGTGACCCCATGGACTGAAGCCTGCCTCTGCTGTCCATGGGGATTCTCCATGGAAGAATACTGGAATGGGTAGCCATGCCCTCCTGCAGGGGATCTTCCCAACCCAAGGATCAAACCCAGGTCTCCTGCACTGCAGGTGGATTCTTTACCATCTGAGCCACCAGGGAAACCCAAGAGTACTAGAGTGGGTAGCCAAGTCCTCCTCCAGGGGATCTTCCCAACCCAAGGATCAAACCCAGGTCTCTTGCATTACAGGCAGATTCTTTACCATCTGAGCTACCAGGGAAGCCCTCTGGAGCCCAAGCAGGATTCAAAATAGACTTCCAAGAAGGCAGGCTTCAGATGTCAGAGTAAGAAGAACCAGAACTTACCATCCCCTTCCTCCCCCTACCCCGTGTGCAGATCAACGCTACAAATAGAACAACTCTTGCTAAGAAAGACCTGAAAACCAGCAGCATGGCTCTTCTACAACCAAGGCTGTAAAGAAAGGACCCCAGAGTCTGGTGAGGGGGGAGGAGATGATCTTGTCAAGACTCACACCTCTAGCGAGTGACCCAGAAAAAGAATGGGGTATCCCAAGCTCAGGGATTCTCTGAAGGAGTCAGGGGTTCAAGCCCCATGTTAGGCACCCCTGCCCTGACATATGACACTGGGTAGATTAGCCCCCTTTAGCTGGTTTGAACAGAGAAGGCAATGGCACCCCACTCCAGTGTTCTTGCCTGGAAAATCCCAGGGATGGGGGAGCCTGGTGGGCTGCCATCTATGGGGTCGCACAGAGTCAGACACGACCGGAGAGACTTAGCAGCAGCAGCAGCAGCAGCTGATTTGAAAGCCAGTGGGGCTCATTGGAGGGCTGTAAGGAACTGAGCCTCCATTCTTGAAGAGTGCATGTACAGACTTGCTTGCTCCCAGTCCCCATGCAGAGGCAACAGTGAAAACTGCCTGGTGCTCGGGCTGGCCTGATGGGACACTCCAGCCTGCCCCAGCCCACACTGGCTCCTGCTTCAGCCCCTCCTGCTCCAGAACTGCTCCTCACTAAGGTGGAGACTGCTATTGCCATGGTGTGCAAAGAGTAGGGGAAAAAGTGGAGCCAGCTCACAAACATGGCTCTAACCCAATGGGCCCCAGTCCAGCCTCTGATCAAGGTCGAGACTGCTGTCACTCAAAGAAGCCCAGCACCCTCAGGGCTCCTGCTCCAGCCCTCTGGCCCCAGTCCTGTGCCCCCAAGAGGGCAGTGACGGCCACTGAGCTTAAGAGAAACTCTTGTTCTCACCTGGCTCTGCCTCTGGTCCCTCTGACTCCAGCCCCACCTACCACCAAGGCAGCTGTCAGTACACCCAAAAGAAGATGTGTTCCCTGCTCACTTCAGATCCAGCTCTCACACCAAAGCTGCTGGCCACATGCAGCCTGAATTACAATGCTCCTTTGCACAAGGACGTATCTTCAAGACTGGGTTAGGTAACTGTTTTGCCTAAGTGTATAGAGACAAACAGAGAGAGTCAAACAAAATGAGAAGACAGGGGAATATGTTCAAATGAAAGAGTAAGATAAAACCCAGAAAAATCCTAATGAAAAGGAGATTAATAATTTACCTGATAAAGAGGTCAAAGCAGTAGTAATAGAAATGCTTATTGAGCTTGGAAAAAGAATAGAGAAACTAACACATATATATGGAATGTAGAAAGATGGTAACAATAACCCTGTATGTGAGACAGCAGAAGAGACACAGATGTACAGAACAGTCTTTTGGACGCTGCAGGAGAGGGCAAGGGTGGGATAATTTGGGAGAATGGCATTGAAATATGTATAATATCATATGTGAAATGAATCGCCAGTCCAGGTTAGATGCATGATACAGGATGCTCAGGGCTGGTGCACTGGGATGACCCAGAGGGATTATATGAGGAGGTAGGTGGGAGGGGGGTTCAGGATGGGGAACATGTGTACACCCATGGCAGATTCATGTTGATATATGGCAAAACCAATACAATATTGTAAAGTAATTAGCCTCCAATTAAAATAAATAAATTTATATTAAAAAAAATAAAGTTCAGGACACTCTGCCAAAATAAATAAATAAATATACCTTAAAAAAAACTCAAATAACTAGAAAATATAAAGAGAATTTGAACTGAAGGATACAATAATTGCAATGAAAAATATGCTAGAGGGAATTAACAGCTGATTAAGTGATCCAGAAGAATGCATAAGTGACCTGAAAGATGGAATAGTTTGGAATAGTCTGATGAAGATGAAACAGTATGATTCACCCAATCAGATCAGCAAAAGGAAGCAAACAAAAAAATTAAATGGGGATCATTTAAGGGACCTCTGAGAAAACATCAAGCATATTAACATTTGCACTATAGGGATCCCAAAAGGAGGAGAGAGAGGTTAAAGGACAGAAAACATATTTGATAAAATAATGGTTTATAACTTCCCATCTACAACTGCATCAAAAAGAATAAAATATATAGAAATCAACTTAATCAAGGAGGTGAAACACCTACACTCTGAAAAGTATAAGATATTGATGAAAGAAAATTAAAGATGATACAAAGAAATAGAAAGATATCCTATGTTCATGGATGGAAAAATTAATATGGTTAAAATGTCCATACTACCCAATGAAATATACAGATTTAATGTAATCCCTATCAAAATATCAAGGGGCATTTTTCATAGAACTAGAACAAATAACCCTAAATATTGATATAACCATCAAAGACCCTGAATAGTCAATGAATTTCAAAGTGTAGAAGATCGTGATGCAATGTGGATAGTTTGACGATGGAGGGGCTATGAAAGAAGGAAAACGGAGAGCCTTGAGGAGAAGAGAGTGACCCTGGCAGAAGAGAAATGAAGACCTCAGTCCCATAACCACAAGGAACTGAATTTTCCCAACAATGTACAGGAACTTGGAAAAGGATTCTTCCCCAGAACCTCCAGATAAAAGCCCAATGGCACCCCACTCCAGTACTCTTGGCCTGGAAAATCCCATGGACAGAGGAGCCTGGTGGGCTGCAGTCCATGGGGTCACGAAGAGTCGGACACGACTGAGTGACTTCACTTTCAGTTTTCACTTTCATGCTTTGGAGAAGGAAATGGCAACCCACTCCAGTGTTCTTGCCTGGAGAATCCCAGGGACGGGGGAGCCTGATGGGCTGCCGTCTATGGGGTCGCACAGAGTCGGACACGACTGAAGCGACTTAGCAGCAGCAGCAGCAGCTGACACCAGGATTTCTGCCTTGTAATTGTGTGAGTAGAGAGCTCAGCTAAGTTCAACCAGATTTCTGACTCACAAACTGAGTTAGCAAATGGATGTCAAGTTGCTGAGTTGTTGGCTATTTGTTACAGAAGCAATGGAAAATAGATTTACAGACAGACCTCAGAGATACTTCAACTTTGGTTCCAGACCACACAATAAGTGAATATCACCATAAACAAAATCACACGAAATTTTTGGTGCATATAAAAGTTATGTTCACAATCTACTGTAGTCTATTAAGTGTGCAATAGCATTGTGTCTAAAAATAATTTAATCTAAAATACTTTATTATTAAAAAATTCTAACCATGACCTGAGCCTCCAGTGAGCTGTAGTAGTAACTCAATCATTGATCACCATCACAAATATAATAATAATGAAAAAGTTTTTGAAATATGGCTACAGTTGCCATAATGTGGAACAAGCAATTTCTATTGGAAAAATGGCACTTAAAGACTTGCTGGATGCAAGGTTGCCACAAACTTTCATTTGTAAAAAAAAAAAGCAAGAGCAAAACCACAAAACAACAGTATCTACAAAGCACAATGAAGTGAAGTGCAGTAAAACCAGGCCTGCCTGTACTTGGTTAATGTGCCTTGATAACATAGTAATAACAGTAACAATTTATTGATATAAATGTATTTATATGTGCTGAATACTTTAAAGGGGTTCTCTCAATGAATCCTCATCCCAGGGCTATGACCTAGATGACAAATTGCTCAAAGTAAATATTGGGTTGGCCAAAAGATTCATTCAACATTTTCCACAAGATGGTACAGAAAAAGGTGAGTGAACATTTTGGCCAAACAAATAGTAACGCCAGGCTTTGAACTTAGCTGAATCCTTCTATTCAATTACAAAATGACTCTTTTCCCCACAGCTTCAAGCATTGGTTCATCAATACCTGCAGTCACTGCAGATTTTTCAAACACAGATGCCACAATTCCATGCATCATCACGCCGTCTCCTCTTTGCTAAGGAGCATCACGGGGCTATAGTTATGTCCGCCTTTAGCTCCAGCTTCCCTGTACCCCATTTCAAGCCTTATCTGGCTACGCAAACACTTGGGAATTTCTACTTCCTTCACATTTCCTGAGCACCAGGTATTCGCATCACTTGTTTAGCATTTAGAGCCTCGTGGCATTATGACGATTCCCCTATATTTTATTTATTATATTTCTACCCCTCAGCAAAATATAAGCCTTATGAGGGAAGGAATTTTTTTGTTTTGGTTACTGCTAGGTTCCAAGTACCTAGTGTGTGTGTGTGCGCTCAGCTGCTTAGTCATGTCCGACTCTTTGCAACCCCTTGGGCTGTGGCCTGCCAGGCTCCTCTGCCCATGAGATTTTCTAGGCAAGAATACTGGAGTGGGTTGCCATTTCCTTCTCCAGAAGATCTCCCCGACTCAGGGATAGAACCTGTGTCTCTTGCGTCTCCAGCATCAGCAGGTGGATTCTCTACCACAAGTGCCATCTAGGAAGTCCCCAGGTACCTAGAACAGGTACTAATTCACTAGAGATACTCAATGCATTTTTGTGGAATGAATGAATAAACAAATGAACTTAGACTCTTTCACTTCTTTCATTCAAACTATATTGATCTGATCCATTTTATAATTCAATTTCTTCCTGAGTTCTACATGATGTTTTACTTTCTTCTGAGTTTCATGGAGATTATGCAGAAGATATAATGCTGCAATTTTCCCTTTCACCCAGAGCCACTTGTGCTCTAACTAGGCATGGGAAACACTATTTATTGATTAAGTTCTTCGTTCCTGGCCTTTCCTAGGTATTTTACATATATGCACTATTTCATGTAACCTTCATGCTACTGTATGAGGTTGGTGTTCTAGCTTCCATTTGACCAAAGAAGTTGAAGATCAGAGAAGACAGCCCAAGTTTACTTGTCTAGTAGAGGCTATGCCTGCCATTCAGATATTTCTGAATGCAAAGACTGTGCCTTTCCACTATAGCATAACCACTAGAATATAAACTCTATGAAAATGAGCTCTTGGTTACTTTCTTATGAGAGTCCCTTGGACAGCAAGGAGATCAAACCAGGCAATCCTAAAGGAAATCAACTCTGAATACTCATTGGAAGGACTGTTGCTGAAACTGAAGCTTCAATACTTTGGCTACTTGATGCAGAGGGCCAATTCACTGGAAAACACTCTCAATGCTGGGAAGGATTGAAGGCAAAAGAAGAAGGGGGCAGCAGAGGATGAGATGGTTAGATAGCATCACCAACTCAATGGATGTGAATTTGAGCAAACTCCGGGACAGAAGAGGCTGGCATGCTGTAGTCCATGTGGTCATAGAATCAGACATGACTTAGAGACTGAATAACAACAACAAAAAATCCTTAGGGCCTAGCGCATATTTGAAGATCAAATGCACATAAGATGAAAAAATTAATAAATCGAAGAACAGATAAATGGATCGTGCCTCTTCTCTACTTCTGCTTCAGAGGGAAAGCTCTTACCTTTCATCCAAGTACTTTTGATTAAGATTCTACTGTACATGCTTTAGCAAACTTTCTATCTTCTTCTTGACTTAATAGGGGTATTAGCATATTGGAATTGGAATCATTCTTAGAAGGTGGTTTTTCAGTTTCCCACCAATGTAGAAATCCTTTTTATAGCCTCCTGGACAGATGGTTGCCAGTCTCTGCATGGACACCTCCAGTGATGGAGGACAGAAGAGAACAGGAGGCAGATTGTTTCATTTTGGAGGCAGTTCTGATGATTAGAAACATTTTCAATTGAGTTGAACTAGATTCTGCTGTGTCAGTAAGGATTCTTCCTGTTTCAAAAAATGGAAAGCACAACTAAAGTTGGATTTTTAAATAATAAGGACTTATCAAGTCAGTGATTGAGAAATGCAGTGTGGGTGTAAGTTTCAGGTATAATTTGAGTCAAAAGCCCGTAGTGTCCTGAGGGTTCTGCTCCATTTCTCCAGAATTCTCTCTGCCCTGACATCCTCCAGGTGTCAGTGTCTCCTTGGGCTCCTTTTGTTTTGCAATAAGAAGAAAAAAATGCAGTTCTAGGGCCTTTTAGCTACACATTACTGTTACATGGAGGAAGAAAGAAAGAGATTTTGTTCCAGTCCATCAAGAAAAGTCATAAGGCTTAGTCTGACCAGACAGGATTAAGATCTGGTAACTCATGGGACCATGTGGTCAGCACATGGGGACTGACTGAACCTAAGTCAAAGGTCCCAAGGCTGTGGGAAGGTGAGTTTAGTGAACACTATTGAACCCTACAACCCTTCTACTCTTCCAGCAGAAACCAGATTTTATTAATATTCGTGTGTCTACCTATTGTCCATGCAGTTCATAGGACCAAGAAGAAGCCCTTCCATCCCTGGGTGAATTTTCATTTTTACATCCTGATTAGCCTAATACAGTCAGTGCATGGAACTCCCCTGGTGACTGCTCCTGGCTTGGGCTTAGGCCATCAGCTAAAGATTGTATTCTGTGCTTACAGAAGAGGTTATCCTTTCTCCTTGAGTGAGATAAATAGGAAAGTCTAAGGTCCTGATTGCTAAAAGCAGCCGTTTTGTCCCAATAGCAATGGTCAGACTTAGAAAGAAGCCACTTCTATTGGAAGCAGGAGATAGAAAAGACCAGGTTACCAGCAATGTTGTTGAGCTCCTAGTGGTTTCATGCCTGGACCTTCCGTAACCAAGTTCCTGATGTCTTATTTAACTATTTACGTTGGGATTTCTACACTTTGAAATAAAAATTATCTTTACTGGCACAGGTGGAAAGGATCTTGGCAATACTGTCAGTCAGCAAGCATAACCTCATAGGATTTCTCTGTCATCTATCCACTGGCTCAAAATCTACTGCTGAAGAATTTAAGAATGAGTTCCCTCCAAGGTGGTATAATACTTTGCCAGCTAACAGGCTCATCTTAGAAGTCTATCCTTCAGGCTGTGATTCCCAGGCTGGTTGATAGATCACCATATGATGTGGCATTCAGACTCTCATCATGTTGGTAAGTCTCACAAAGTTTACAAAACTGGACCCCATATTCCAAATGTGGTCTGGTCTCCTTGGGTGCAAGGAGAATATTATGTTTCATATATATGATTCAGCTTGGTGTACTGGAAAGAAAACTGGAGTGAGTGTGGTTGTAATGGATTCAAGTTTAGGATCCGCCCACTAGAAGCAAATCTTTCAACCACGCTGAGCCTCAGGTATCTTTCTGATAAAATGGGGAGAGCAATCTCTGTTTACCTCAAAGCATTGCTATGCGAATCAGATGAAATAACAGATATAACAGTTCTTTGTAAATTGCAAAACTATTCGAAAGTAAGAATGAAGATTAATGTATCTTAAGGTGGTGTCAGCTTCCTTTGGCAGTTGTATCACATGGTTTAATTATACCCTGCCTTGTTTCAGAAAGAATTTCAGGCATCTTACAAGAAAACATAAAAAAGATAATATAGCATAAATTAGAGACAAAGTTAAAAAAAAAAAGAAAAGAACTGTGTAGCCAAAAGGCAGACATTGAAAACCTGGTTCAGAGTGGGCACTGAGTAAACATTTTTCAATGAATATTGGAGTTGGTAAGAAAAGTTCTTCCAAAAATTCACTGTATGAGGTAGGGAGCTCAAATCTGCCCCTCTGTGACAACCTAGAGGGGTGGGATGGCATGGAAGATAGGAGCAAGGTTTTAAGAAGGATGGAACATACGTATACCTATGGCTGATTTATATTGATGTATGGAAGAAACCAACAAAATATTGTAAAACAACTATTCTCCAATTAAAAGTAAATTTAAAAAAATGTTCCTCGGAGCTTTCTAGAAGTCAGTGTGATTACAAACATTGTTTTTGTTAGTGCAGTTCTCAATTCCCATGAAATAAAAATGAATGTAACCTCTCTGTTGGTAGCTTTTCTGGATTTCCTAGGTGAGAACACACATTATCATCACATTTGCATTAATATCTCAAAACTCATATTTCCATGAACTGTATTAGCATATTACAGAACTTGTACCTCTGAGATGGGGCTCTGCAGGCTCAGACCCTCCCTAGGAAAAACTTCATTGTGTGTCTTTTTGACTAGCTTCCAGGCTATTTTCACAGGTCAAAGGTCCCTGTTCCCTTTCCACCATGAGAGTGTCCTTGTGCATGCCCCCATTTCCAGCCCTGAGGTTCTAAGTGCCTGGTAGTTCAGAGGGAAGAAGAGGTTCTGTTCTCACTCAGGTCAAGGACCACCTTGTGCATCCTCATTTACGCTTCACAATCTACTCTTCTCATTAGATTGGCAAATTGTCCCCTGCTTTTCAGGGAAACCCAGTCCCATCCAGAGAGATGTGACTTTATTCTGGACAGTCCTATACAGTCCTATACAGTAGGACAACTATATCAACATGCAAAATTTCCACCTAGTACAGTTCCCCTGGGCAGAGTTATTCACTCTTAAATAACAAAGAGATCAAACCAGTCCATCCTAAAGGAAATCAACCGCGAATATCTACTGGAAGGACTGATGCTGAAGCTCCAATCCTTTGGCCACCTGATGCAAAGAGCCGAATCATGGAAAAGACCCTGATGCTGGTGAAGATTGAGGGCAGGAGGAGAAGGGGGCAACAGAGGATGAGATGGCTGGATGGCATCACTGACTCAGTGGACATGAGTTTGAGCTAACTTTGGGAGATAGTGAAGGACAGGGAAGTCTGGCGTGCTGCAGTCCATGGGGTCGAAAAGTGTTAGACAGGACTTAGCAACTAAACAGAAACAACAACAACAAAATAACATCCACTAGGTTCGGGTTGAACTTTGCTCTTCAAAGCTGGTTTGCATGGTCCTTTCAGTCTGAGGAGAAGACCAGACCCACTCCTCAAAAAACAGCCTTGTTGAATGAAAGTGTGAATAAATGATACATGTGATTGAAAGCAACTCTTCTGAATTGCATTCTGTGTAGTCAAAGTGGCAAAGTCTATCAAAATGGATGTGGATCAAGTGAATTATTTTATAAAGGTTTCACTTAATTTCCAAAGAAATGCTGTAGTAAAATGTACACATAAGGAAATCGAGGATTAGAGTTAATAGTAAGCCTTCTAGATTGGTAAGACAAGTGGGGAGCAGCCAGAAGGTTTAGATTCAGACTTGTCTAGTTGTAAATCCTATCACTTAACCCGGCCTTAAAGCAGCTACACAATTGAAAGAAGACATAAATTAATTCATCAAATACCCTTGAACTCATATTATGTGCTAAGCCTTGTATTTGGCCCTTCAGCTCTATTACTTATCTTTCATTAATGAATTTACTAGTTTTCCCAATAGAATCTTATTCTCTATTTAAAGCAGAGTAGAGCTTCTTCCTTGTATTCCTCCTTCAAGGATATTGCCTAAGATTTGATACCAAAATGGCAGATGCCCCATGGATTCAGAACTATTAAGCAGAGGGAATATAGCATTTCCTCCTTCCTCCCATGCTGTATCATTTACTGCATGTATCATTCCACATTTAATTAGTCCAGGGAATTCCTTCCAAAGCCTCGCACAACTGCTTCCAGTGCTGGGACTTATCATGGTTGACTTCTTGGGTGGTCCATCTTCTGTACTTAGGGACCTCTGTCTTTGGTTTTCCTACCAGGAAAAGCAGTAGCACCTGCCAGTGTTGAACCAGCGCTGACTGAGGCCCTGGTTGGAGTTTGGTTCTGATAAACTTGCAGAGGGGGCCATTATGTTAGCTTCCGAAGGGCCAGAGAGCGAGTCAGGGAGAGAGGACGGGTCCCTGAAGCTCTGACGGTATATGCACGAGAATGTGCTTGTTGGAGGCATGCAGCCTAGAGAGTGTAAATCTGTCTGTTAGCTGGAAATGAATACAAATCAGCCCTCATTTGTATTCATTGATTCCACAAGCTAGCGGGTTTGAGAGGCTGCAGGGTGCCAGACAGGGAAGAAAGAGCCTGGCTTCTTGTCTCAGCCTTGCCGCTAACTTACAAGCGAACTCGGGCACATTATTTGCTGCCTGAGTCTCAGAATCTCCCTCCCTACGGCAGGTTCATTAATAACTGCCTGTTCGCAGAGCAGTGGGTTTCTCATGAGTCAAACAGGCCCATTCTTGAACCTCAGCTCTACTACTTGCTAGCTGTGTAGCTCTGAGCATGTATGTTACTTAAACTGAACCTCAGTTTCTTCATCTGAACAGTGGGAACAAGAATAATAGGTGACTCACTAGGCCATTGTGGAGCTTAAAGGAGCAGAACATATAAAGTGTTTAACAAAGAATGTGGCACATGGTAAGCCATGAAATAATGTCAGTGGTTCTTGTCAATGTTATTTTCCCATAGGGTGCTTGTAAACAGCAAATGAGACTTTACGTATACTCCATTTGATACAACCCCATGAAGTAATTGTAATTATATATGGACAATAAAAACTACATTATGGGTTTAAAGGATCATTGATATTGAGCTCTACTCAGCAATATACTAAGATAATAGAAACATCTATCTTTAGACTAACAGGATTTCAGAGATGATCAGATCCTGCTGTCTCTCCTTTTTAAAAACTTTTTATTTTGTATTGGGGTATAGCTGATTAACAAACAATGTTGTGATAGTTTCAGGTGAACAGCGAAGAGACTCAGCCATATGTATACACGTATCCATTCTCCCGCAGACTCCCCTCCCATCCAGGTTGCCACATAACATTGAGCAGAGTTCCATGTGCTCTCCAGTAGGTCCTTGCTGGTTATCCATTTTAAATATCCTGTTCTCTTGTTTTATAGATGAGAATATGCAGGCACAATGAAATAGAATTACTTGTCAATATCCAGAGCTAATTAGGGCCAGATTGGGACTGGAAACCAGATCTTGTGACTCAGCATATAGTTATATTTCCATCTATTCCATTTAACGTACCAGAAAACCAAAGTTGGGAAGACAGCAAATTGCCCGTGGTCACTCAGGTGAGTAGTGATAAATCTAGGAATCATATTTATAATAGCTCACCTTAAAGTGTGGTTTTGTAGGTATTAAGCATTGTCTCAGTGCATTATGTATATCAAAAAATTTAGTCTCTACAACCTTAAGAGTTACAATTAAGATCCTCATTTTTCAGATGTGGGGATGGAGACCCAGAGAGGTCAAGTACACTGCCCAGGGGTGCACAGGAGGCAACCACATTAGGACACAGATCATCTGGATTCTGCGTTTACACAATTCTTATCCATGGTATTCTGAGTCTCTCTACCTAACCTTGTTATTCTTCCCCCTGAAGCACAAATAAGTCTGAGCTCTTGTTGGGAAAATGAAGCATAAAGATAAAGAACAGTATTAGTAGCAACATACTAGCCAATCACTAGATGCATGCATGTGTGCATGCTAAGTCGCTTCAGTTGTATCCGACTCTTTGCAACCCTGTGAACTGTAGCTCACCCGGCTCCTTCCTCTGTCCATGGGATTCTCCATGTAAGAATACTGGAGTGGGCTGCCATGCCCTCCTCCAGGGCATCTTCCTGACCCAGGGATCAAATCTGAGTCTCTTACCTCTCCTGCATTGGCAGGTGGATTCTTTACCACTAGAGATACGTGGGTGATGAGACAGAGCATTTTGCATGAAGGCTAAGGAGTCTGTGCATAGCAAAGGAGCTAGCTTTTATTTTGAGCCTGTTGCTTTCAAGTTTCAGTGTTTTTAGAATCTCTCTGATAACTGCATAGGACACTTTTGCTAAAACAACATGTACCAGCAATGGCCCACAGAAGGATCAGTGGTTCTGAACACCTGCAGTTCAAGTGTCACTGTATCTGAAGGATAGACCTATGGTGTTATCTGGGACCAGAATCTGCATTCCACTGGGGATGGTGACTGTCTTGCCCTCTACCTACGTGTCCTAGAAAAGCCACTGCTGGAACAGCTTTGACATCTCTGCAGCAACACGTGGGTTCACTGGACAATGTGAGCACAGGTCTTAAATCAACCCTGTATGAAGCAATAGCAGGAAACATAGGCCCACCTCCTGGCTGGTACATCCAGTTCTCTCTAAAGCATCCGCAAATAGAGCTGCCTCTTTTGTGATGATTAAACATTCTTGGACCATTCAGGAGCCACAAGCAGGGCCCCTATAGGAAACTCTGGGCTTTTTGGTAATCTGGGCATATCAGAAGCTTGAGAAATTAATTGTACTATTAAAAGAGCTGTGACTTTATTTGTTCTGCAACTAGTTACATGTAATAATAGCGGGGACATTTAATGAGAACTTACGATGCTCCAGGCACAGTACCAAGTCATTTACATAACATAACTCCTTGACTCTTTGCAACATGAAAAGGTACTTTACACTCAAAGTACATTTTACACTCAAGGTAACTGAGCCCTGAGAAGGGAAATCACTCATTCAAGATCACCAAACTGTGGTATGGCCAAGACAGAAATCAGACTCAAGATTTCTGATAGCCTTTCTATCAGAAAGCCTTTCCCACTGTGAAACACAGCCATGCTTGAAATATAGAGACAGAAATGTTACAGTAGACACATTAGCTTATGGAATTCCCTGATGGTCCCTTGGTTCGGACTCCGCACGTCCACTGCAGGGGCCACGGGTTCAATCTAGGGTCAGGGAACTAAGATTCTGCAAGCTGTGTAGCTTGGCCAATAAGTAAATAAGAAATAAACATGTTAGATTAAAGGATGTGTATGTATTTTTGGAGTCGCCAAGAGTTGGATATAATTTAATGACTGGACAACAACAACAACGTGTATTTGTGAGATCTCTGTCTCAGAGCAAACTAAATTATCAGTGTGTCCTACCTTTAAGAGAGGAGTTTCGGTGGAAGAGGTTGGTGTCCAAATGGCAGGAAGCCCTTCTGAGCTCCTGGGCTACCAGGTGAACTTGGCCAAGTGGATTTTCTTTCTAATCTAAGAGCAGCCCAGTTGGAAAACCAGGCACAGCACAAGAGCTTTTTTCTGAAAAACAAATCTCGTAACCGAGCCAGGCTTTGTCCCTGGGTGGAAAGATTGCCACAAAATGAGTGGCAGGAAGAAGCATCCTTTTTTAACTGCCAGAGCGATTCCAGGGCTATGTGAAAATGTGCCAGAAGGCAACGCAATTAGCAAATCCTGACACCAGTGGCTGCTTCTCTCCTGGGCAATGTCTTTGTCGGAGCCAACATCTGCCGGCTTACCTTGCCCAGCCAGGATGGGGGCTGCACAGCCCTGCTGCCCACACACTCCATGCCAGGTGACTTGGCAGAGGCATGCCCCTCGAGGGCTGTGTGGCCTGGATGTCTTGAGAAAGGGCCCAGCCTAAAGGTCCCAGGTGGCCCCACAAGCAATGCTGCTACTGCCAACAGAACCCCTTGCCTGTAAATACTGACCACAGCTCAGAAGACAAGATAAGTACTATAAATAAGATTGAAGTGGACACGGAGCATATTAGAATGTCTTTTCTGCAAGGCACCTGCAAAATGTGTTTGTTCAACAAAACTAATAATATTAGCTAGCACTGACTGAGCAGGGGGATTCGGTGCAGTTTCTCTTCCAAGTGCTTTGGGCACTTTATCTCCATCAACCTTACAACACAGAGAGGAAGGTGGGGCCGCACACTCCATTCTCCAGACTGAGAAAACTGAAGCTCGGAGAGGCTAACTTCACCCCAATACTGGTAAGCAGCAGAGCCCAGGTAGAGTTAGAATTAGTCCCAACCCGGAAGGGCTTCCCAGGTGGCACTAGTGGTAAAGAACCCTTCTGCCAGTATAGGAGACATAAGAAATGTGGGTTCGATCCCTGGATCAGGAAGATCCTGGGGAGGAAGGCATGGCAACCCATTCCAGTATTCTTGCCTAGAGAATCCCATGGACAGAGGAGCCCAGCAGGCTACAGTCCATAGGGTCGCACAGAGTCAGACATGACTGAAGTGACTCAGCACACACATGCATGCACACCAACCTACAAGATTCTTATTCCACACTGCCTTCCACTAGTTCCGTCCTTGGTGAAGTAAATCCTGAAACACACACCCCAGGGAGTCAGCCCCCTTTAAAAGGAAGACAAAAATGCACATCTGCCTATTTCATACATTTTTGTGACTTTATATTCACATGCATGACTTGTAACAGTGTGACTACCTATTCACACTCATGACTAGTAGCAGTGTGACTACCTATTCACACTCATGACTAGTAATAGTGTGACTACATATTCACACTCATGATTAGTAACAGCACAATTTTTTGGGGGGTTATGAATCTAGATTGGAGCTCTGGCCAAAAAATCAATTTCAAGAAAAAGTAAATTTGGAAATTTTAAGCAAGAATCAGTGTGTCCTTTTTCCTCCCCTCTGTGTCTTAATTTTAGCTCTAAAGCCAGAGGGCAGGACAACAGAATGTCTGAGGTTCCTTCCAATTCCAAAATGCTCTGATTCCTCAGAAAACCTGCACCATGGGTACGCTGAGAGCAAAGGGAACACAACCAACCCTAGTGCATGGGCTTGATATATCAATATCGTGTCCATTACTCTCTGGCCTTCTGCCCTCAAATGGACTCTGTCTTCTGTTCCATCTGTCCAAATTCTCTCAAACAGCATAATTCCTACTCTTGTGCCATCTGCTACTTGAGGCCTTCTGTGAGCCACTGAGCTAGAGGTGGCTTCTATACCTCAAAACAGTATGCACACCCCCAGCGAATTACTGTCTATTCTGTGCTGTCTTGCAGCACAAGATAGAGAATTGTGTGCTAGCCCCACCTGGACTGTCCTGCAGGCGTGAGCCAAGCAGATGTGTAGGGGGTGACTGTGGCTAAGGTGCGGAAAGGAGGGCATGGCATGATGAAGTTCCATGAAAGCGCTCATGGAGTGGAGAGGGGGAAAGGTGTTTAGTAGGTGCTGAGTGTGAGGTTTTGGGGAGAAGGACACAAAACTGAAAGTAAGAATTGTTAGGAATTATTAGAGCCAATTGTATTCCTATACCTTAACATTTAAAAAATAATTTTATTTATCTATTCATTTATCGTTGGCTGTGCTGGGTCTTTGTTGCTTCGTGGGCTTTTCTCTAGTTGTGGTGAGTGAGGGAAACTCTCTTTCGTAGCGGGCTTCTTCTGTGGTAGAGCACAGGCTGTAGGTGGATGGGCTCCAGTAGTTGTGGCACGGGGCTTGGAAGTTGCAGCTCCAGGGCTCTAGAGCACAGTATCAGGAGTTGTGGCCCATAGACTTCGTTTCTCTGGGGCAGGTGGGATCTTTCTGGACCAGGGATTGAACCCATGTCTCTTTCATTGGCAGGTGGTTTCTTTAACACTGAGACACCAGGAAAGCCTTAGAAGCTCTAGATTTATCTCAAGTATGGCCTTTCTGAAGCCTCCACAGATACTATAGCCAAGTAGAACCATCCACTCACTCCAGGGCCTGAACTGTAGCCAGGTTAGATATGAACCATGGATGGATGCTATAGACTTTTCCATCCATTGATTTATTTACATATCTGTGCCCTCCACTGCATGGTGAGCAACTGGAGAGTTGAGACCATACTAGAATCCTTTTTAACGTCCAGGGCTTGGTAAGTGTTGAATTAGCAAAGGTGACAATTTTCAAGGCACCAAGTGCAGAATTTTGTGTATGATTAATCATTAGTAATATATAAGACTTAGTCATTGTTTACTATTTACCAGAGAGAATGCCGATTCTTTCAATGGAATATCAGATTTAATCTGTTTGATAACTCTATAAATAACCATATAACATAGGTGGCTCAATGATAAAGAACCTGCCTGCAATTCAGGAGACATAGCAGGAACCATGTGTTTGATTTCTGGGTCAGGAAGATTTCCAGGGAAAGAAGTGGCAACCCACTCCAGTATTCTTGCCTGGAAAATCCCACGGACAGCCCATAGGATGACAAAACAGTCAGACATGACTTAGCGGCACAACAGCAACTGCTATTGCTAGCATCTTACTTATGAGAAAAAAATGAAGCTTAAGAGGAAATAAGTCACTAGCTCAAGTCTCTACTACCAGAAAGACTGAAGGCAGGAGGAGAAGGGGACGACAGAGGATGAGATGGCTGGATGGCATCACTGACTTGATGGAAAAGAGTTTGAGCAAGCTCCGGGAGTTGGTGATGGACAGGGAAACCTGGCGCGCTGCAGTCCACGGGGTCTCAAAGAGTCAGACACGACTGAGCAAGTGAACTGAACTGAATTACTACTAGCAACTGGATGAGCCAGGAATCAAAACTAAACTGAACTTGTGTGTTCAGCTTTAATATTGCATCAAGATGGAAAAAGGTGAAGGAGGAAACACATTATCTATAATATGGGAACAGGGGTCAGATATTAATGTGGTGTAATGATGAAGTAACATATCTAAATTTTAAATAAGCATGTAGCACCTTACACAACTTGATAATTTTTGATTATGCATCCCGTGATTATTATATGTGGTTGATTATTATCCCTTTTCAGGTAGCTGCAATTGCTTCAATACAGATAACCAACTCAAAGACATTTTTGTGTACTGAAAGAAAGGAAATGGCTCAGTCGTGTCCAACTCTTTGCTACCCCATGGACTGTAGCTTACCAGGCTCCTCTGTCCATGGGATTTTCCAGGCAAGAGTACTGGAATGGGTTGCCATTTCCTTCTCCAGAGGATCTTCCTTACATAGGGATTGAACCCAGGTCTCCTGCATTGTAGGCAGAGGCTTTACAATCTGAGCACCAGGGAAGTCCTTTGTGTACTGAGAGGATGCCCTATTTGGAAAGAGTTGAGTCACTGGGACCCAAGCCTGAGTGCTATGATGGGCTATCAGGTAACAAGAAAAACTCATTCTCTTAGTTTAGGGAAAGAATGTAATGTTGTAGGAAGAGAATGCTCCTTGAAGCCAAAAAGCCCTCAGTTCCCGTCTCCTACCCAACACTTAGGCAACGTTTGACTTTGGTAAAGTCACTTAATTTTCTAAGCTTCCACTTCTTGTAGTTACATGGAAACGGTGATACATCACAGTGCAATTGAAAAAAGATAACGGTGTAAAAAACATAGCACAGTGCCCAGCACACAGCAAATGTGAGAAGGACTCTGAGAGGTAAGATTTTCAAATGATGAGCCTGATTTGTTTATGAAGTACAGGTCGTTCCTAATAGGAGATCCAGACGCGTTCTAAGGCAAGACTGTTATCATGAAGGTGAACTTTCCAAGTGCATTAACTTAGGTAAAATCAGTGAACATCTAATTTAGACATACCTCATACATCTCAGTACCCTCTAAGGTGCTTTGTGCACAAAAGGGAGGGAAGTCACTCAGTCACGTCCAACTCCTTGTGACCCCATGGGCTGTAGCCTACCAGGCTCCTCTGTCCATGGAATTTTCCAGGCAAGAGTACTGGAGTGGGTTGCCATTTCCTTCTCCAGGGGATCTTCCTGACCCAGGGATCAAGCCTGGGTCTCCCACATTGCAGACAGACGCTTTACCATCTGAGCCACCATAGTTTGGCTTCCCTGGTGGCTCAGACAGTAAAGCGTCTGCCTGCAATATGGGAGATCTGGTTCAATCCCTGGGTCAGGAAGATCCCCTGGAGAAGGAAATGGCAACCCACTCCAGTACCCTTGCCTGGAAGATCCCATGGACAGAGGAGACTGGTATGCTACAGTCCATGGGGTCGCAAAGAGTCGGACATGACTGAGCAACTCCACTTGTGCACAAAAAGACCCCAGCAAATACTTGGCTGGTTGACTCACAGGTTGAGAACTTAAATGGAATTCATGGTAGAAGAGAAGAAAATACTATAGGTGGCTCCCTCCACATCTGCTAGCCACCTCCTTCCAGTAGTCTTTCTTCTGTGCTACAGAGACTGGAAAACTGAAAGTGGTACTTCCTAGATTCCCTAGGACCTAAGGTTTTGGATATAATTTTGGTTTTGCATTCAGATTCACCTGGCAGCACTTGAATCAGACCCAAGTTGGGCAGGCTAGGTTGTAACATAGAAGGCATTGTGTTGTTGGTATTGATTGACCTTGCAGTCTCAATATGACTTTGGGGCCAAGAGTCCCAGCAGTGCCTTCCTGGCCTTCAGCATCCTTCCTGTGATACAGGCAGTAGTCCCTTTGGTGGCCAATTCTATAGTGCTATTCTAGAAATCAGCCTTGGAAGTTAATTCTATAGCATGCTCCTCTTATTCCTCTAATAATTCCCTGCATTAAATCTCTCAAAAATTATTAAAGAAGTCCTGACATCTATAGCTAAGATGTGATGGATACAATATTTGGTATCAGAAATGGTTATCAGCATTGGATTCCCAAGGATGAAAATCTAAGGTAGATTATGTGACCTGGCTAAAATGAAGGTAGTGAAGCCCTGGTTACCTTTGAGACTAGAACACTAGTAACCTATTGGTAAAACAGTATTTAAATGGCCACATGTGGTCACCTGGAATGAAGCATCTGTTGGAGGCACAGTTTTGGCAAACAGAGCAGTAACTGATTTTGTTCTGCTGACACCAGGTACCTGGCATCTGACGAAGGTTAGTAAACTAAGATAGTGAATGGAGGAATGGGCCCGACTTACCTCCTTCTTCCAACAGGCAGCATATTTGAGCATCCACATGATTTTCCCCCAGAACAGTTTTTGACACTTATCTGAAACTGGTGGAGGTGCCATGACAAATGCCCTATCGTTCTTCCAAATGAAATTATTACAGTTTTGGATAAGTGAGTGTGTATGTGTTTATACAGACAAGTGAGGAAGAATTATTCCCTAAAAATAACTAAAATTCAATTTTAGGGTAAACAAAACTGGCTTTATGGTCTTTATGGATATGCTAGTGCATTTCAGTGTTTTTCCACAAGTTGTCCAACTCCAAATTTGAGGAATGCCAATCTGTCAAAAGCCCTGGAGATTGTCCGCTCTCTCCACTTCACCCCATCTCAGGCTGCTTGACAAGTCACTAGTTGAGAACTTGTACCGGTCTTGTTGGCCACAACTATGATGAGCCCCCCAAATTCCTCCCTCACAATTTGGTATTATGTTGACTAAAACATGCACAATTTCGAATTGTGTTGACTAAAATATGCACTGAAGTTTTCTATTTCTGGTGCCAGGGAATATTGTTTACACAAGAACAAATTGAATCTCTGCCACACAGTAATTGCCCGGCGCCCCCAAAGTTGATGTGTTTGACTATGCAGCAGAGATTAAGCTTCTCCAAGGACCAACTCTCAGCATATTTAGAAAACTTAATTTTATATTCTTACTTACAAGGTTTTTTCCCTTTCTTGAATTACTTATTAAAAAATAAAAGTACTGTAACCATTTTTCTTTTGATAAAACTCAGGCAGCCACAGCCTGGTCTTCCCTTGGGTCCTCAACAAAGTGGTTTTATCTCTCCACTTCCTGGTCACAGACCACTCAGAGATCAAGGCTTCTGCAGCCCCTTCTGTCTTTCATGGAGAAGAGGAAAGAGAAGCTGGGCTGCTGAATATGTAAATCCTCCCTGGCAGACAGCCTTTGTTGTCTGATCATGGTGTGGGGAGGCTGAACTCTAACCCCAGAATCCACAAAATCTCAGAAGGAGGCTCTGCGAAGTGTTCATGGAGGGAATAGTGAAGGTTAAAGAAGAAAGCTAAAAGGAATCTCAGTGAAAAGGACTTGACTACACTGGGTTCTTTTTTTTCCCCTTCAGTTCACAGTATAAAATGGTAGCACAACGTTGAAAGAAAAGAAAGGCATGTCCCTGGCAATATCGATCCTGATGAAAGCTTGTCTCTAAACTGTTTGGGCACTTGGGGTTCCTCAACCAGACCATGCAAGCTGGGTTTCAGGGTGATCTGACTAGAGACCCAGACAATGTCAGCTGTGATGCTTAGCAACACTGACTCCAAGATCCAGGGGCATCCAAGTCAGTTAAAGCAAACAGTGATGAGTTCCAATGTACCATGGAGTGGCATCTGAAATTAGAACTTTGCTAACTTGATTCCCAGGGCTTTCCTCATGGCTCAGTGGTAAAGAACATGCCTATCAATAGAGGAGAAATGGGTTCAATCCCTGGGTCAGGAAGATCCCCTGGAATAGGAAATGGCAACCCACTCCAGTATTCTTGCCTGGAACATACCATGCACAGAGGAACCTTGTAGGTGATAGTCCATGGATCACAGAAGTGTCAGATATGACTTAGTGAGTAACCAACAATCCTGATTCCCATAGCTGGGAGTCTTTCTTTTTCTTCTTTTCTGTTTCCCTCATTCTATCTTGCTTTCTGATTGACTTTTCAGTCCCCCCACCGACACACACATCCTAGTAGTAGAGCTTGATTCCCATCTGTCCTCATTCACTGTAGCCCACTTGATGGGCTTATGAAGAGCTGCCTGTCCATGTCTGTCTGTCTCATCTTTGTATCTGCCTCCATGTAACAGCCGAGTCTGCTCTAATCCAGGCTGGTTGGAATTTGATGGTTTCTACCTAAATGACTCCAAGTATTGCTTCTTCCTGAGAGTTCTGCTGTGGGTCCCACTCACCAGAGTTGACTCCTAAATAATGATGTTGGCCCCCATCAAACTTTGAATCTGCTATAGCTTTCCCTGAGATGAAATTGTTTCACTTATCAAACATTCCTTGGTCTTGGGAGCTGGGGTCCAGAGAAGAATAAGGTCATGACCCCTACTTTTGAGGAACTCAGACTCTGCTCCAACTGAGGGGCATAGATATAATCAGTACTTTAAAATAATCAGGTGTTATAAAAAATGAGTTGAGGGATATCTTTTATTCTTTGGGCTGTTAAATAAATACTAAATATCACAGATTGGGTAGCTTATAAACAACAGAAATGTATTTCTTCTAGCTCTAGAGGCTGGAAGTATCAAGGTGCCAGCATGGGCTGGTGAGGGCCACATGATGGAGGGAGCAAGGGAACTCTCTTGGGCCTCTTCTATAACTCATTAATCTCATTCATTAGAGCTCTGCCCTCATGTTCCAATCACTTCCCAATGGCCCTTCTTCTAATATCCTCATCACATCACAGTCAGAATTTCATGCTAAGGAGATGGGAGCCTACGAATGACTCTAAGGCAGAGTGGACAATCTATAACCCATGGGCCAAATCTACAGGCTGCCTGTTTTTATAAATGCAGGTTTATTGAATATAGCCATGACTGTTCATGTACTTCCTGTGTCAGGCTCTTCATTAGTCCTGCAAGGTTGGAAATGAGTAGCTTCAACAGAGGCTATCTGGCCTAGTAAAAGTCTAACACATATACTGTCTGACTCTTTATAGAAAGAGTTTTCAGACCCTTGCTTTAAGCCAAGGAATAATATGGTCAGATGGACACTTTAGAAAGATTGTTCTAAAAGCTGTGTGCAGCTCTGTATAAGATCTCATTTGGAAACAAAAAAATATGGGGTTTCTAGGAGACTTTAAACCTCCAGACTGTTTCACAAAACCCAAATCTTTCAGTCTTGTGCAGTATTATTATGATTTTTTCACCTCCCTCCAATTTACTATCATGTTTATATATTGGCCTCTTGTACTCGTTCGCTAAGTCATGTCTGACTCTTTGTGACCCCATCGACTGTAGCCTGCCAGGCTCCTCTGTCCATGGGATTCCCCAGGCAATAGTACCGGAGTGGGTTGCTATTTCCTTCTCCAGGACATTGGTCTTTAAGTCAGACCAAATTCCTTTAGGACCAGGAATTTTAGCATTTTAAAACTTTTGTCTTTGTATCCCTGGTGCCTATGTCACTGCCTCCCACCTCTGGCTTAATAATTGAATTTAAAGGAAAGGGTGAAAAAAAAAAAATAAAGGAAAGGGTGAATTACTGTCCAATGCACATGGAACCACTATCGTCCCATTTACCTGCTCTGAGTGTGTCCTTAGCCTGGTGCCCATTTGCAAGTGGGAACCCTGAGAGGTGATGATCTGGTCTCTTGCTGTGCCTGGAGCCCTCAGAAAGACTCTGGCTTGAGAAGGTTTTTTTTTTTTTTTAATTGCCCATTTTTTCCCTATTTTTTTATTGGAGGAAAATTGCTTTACAATATTTTGTTGGCCTCTACCACACATCAGCATGAATCAGCCACAGGTATACATATGTCCCTTCCCTCCTGAATCCCCCCTCCCCATCTTCCAACCCATCCCACTTCTCTAAGTTGTCACAGAACTGAGTTGAGCTCCCTGTATTATACAGCAAATACCCACTTGCTATCTATTTTTACATATGGTAATGTACTTGTTTCCATGCTGTTCTCTCAATTTGTCCCACCCTTTCCTTCCCCCAGTGTCCACAATGTCTTCTCTATGTCTGTGTCTCCATTGCTGCCGTGCAAATAGATTCATCAGTACCATCTTTCTAGATTTATGTCTGTGTTTCTTTTGCCTTTAGGTACCTGGAGAAGATCTACTTTGAGGTTCTTTCCAGGCTGTATCGCCAGGTAGGCATCTTCTTGGCTGAGGTCCTAGGGGGAAGAAAGCAAGGCGAGGGTTGGGTTTACTCCTGGCCACCAGGAGTCCTTTGTGAGGCCAATCGGCATTTGCAAATGAAGATTAAGAACCAGGCAAACAACCCAGCAAATAATACCTGCAAAGCTGGCCTAATCTTAATGACATCTGCAACATATATTTATATAAATCAGAATGACTCTTGCTTGCTTTCCCTGTAATTTGCTCAGATGGGTTTGGAATGACACAGTCAATTGTTTAGCCACTGACTTTGCCCTATTTTGAAGAGTCCCTCAGCAGCCCATGCCATGCTTGCAATGACATCCAGCTGGCCCCATGGGAACTCAAGCCTGCTGAAAATGCATCACTTTCTGAAATCATCATTTCCTGAAATTCTCTCAGGAAAGCCAGGAATTGTCTTTCAACCTGAATCTCAAAGAGGATGCAGTGGAGGGAAGTGTGGGTGTGATGACTCTTACTGGGGTCCCATTAGCAATAATTTCCCTCCATCTCATACCAATTCTCCATCCTCATGTCCTCAGAGATTTCAGGGTTCCCAGAATGGAGCTCTTCAGCACCCACTGCTGTCATTATGACTCAGCTTGCCAATCCAGGCACGAAGAAGCCAGAACAAGCAGATCACAATAAGACACGGAAGCAGGACGCTGGTGGTATGACCTCACATCCTCCATCTGATTCACTACTTCCCCTGACACCCCACACCTGTCATGTCCCTCCTGTGTCCTCCTTCTTATCTCTTCAATTCAGTGGTTCTCCAAATGTGTTCTGAGGATGCCTGCATGCTAAGTCACTTCAGTTGTATCTGACTCTTTGTGATCCCATGAACTGTAGCCCACCAGGCTCCTCTGTCCATGGAATTCACCAGGCAAGAATACTGGAGTGGATTGTCATGACCTCCTCCAGGGGATCTTCCCAACCCAGGGACTGAACCTACGTCTCTTATGTCTCCTGCATTGCAGGCAGGTTCTTTACCACTAGCACGATCTGATCTGCATCAAAACCAACTCAGGTGTTTGTTTCAAGATTTTTTAAATCTCTTGGTCTGTAGCCCCAGAATGTGCTTTTTAAACAGACTCTGTGAAGGGATTCTTTTGCTCATTCAAGTTTGGGAATGACTGAGTTTAACCTAGAAATTGAGGGAACTTGGTTACTGTTACTGTAGTTTGGATCTGTCCTATTTTTAATTTGCCCAGTGCCCAAGACTCCTTCCTCCTGCTGCTGTTGCTAAGTCACTTCAGTCATGTCCGACTCTGTGCGGCCCCGTAGATGGCAGCCCACCAGGCTCCCCCGTCCCTGGGATTCTCCAGGCAAGAACACTGGAGTGGGTTGCCATTTCCTTCTCCAATGCGTGAAAGTGAAAAGTGAAAGTGAAGTCACTCAGTTGTGTCGGACTCGTGACGACCCCATGGACTGCAGCCTACTAGGCTCCTCTGTCCGTGGGATTTTCTAGGCAAGAGTACTGGAGTGGCATGCCATTGTCTTCTCTGAGACTCCTTCCTATGATTTCCCAATTCTTTTTACCCAGGTCATTTCTTTTTTTTTTTTTTTAATTTTATTTTATTTAACTTTGGCACACCTGTCGCAGCCACCTGAGCTTTGGCACGCCCATCGCAGAGAGGAGATACCCAGTGTCTGAGGTGAGGGGCAGCGATGAGAGGAGTTACCCTGCGTCGAGGTGAGGGGCGGTGACGAGAGGAGTTACCCCACGTCTGAGGTCAGGGGCGGCAATGAGAGGAGTTACCCCACGCCCGAATCAGGGGCGGCGGCCGGGAGGAGATACCCCATGCCCCAAGCCCAAGGCCAGGGGCCACGGGAGGAAGGAGCTACCCCACGTCCCCATGCCCGAGGCCAGGGGCAGCGGCCAGGAGGAGCAACCCCACATCCAAGGAGCTGTGGCTGTGCGGGTGCAGGAGGGCCTAGAGGAGCTATCCCACGTTGAAGGTCAGGAAGGGTGGTGATGAGGAGATACCCCTCGTCTGAGGTAAGGAGCAATGGCTGCGCTTTGCTGGAGCAGCTGTGAAGAGATACCCCACACCCAAGGTAAGAGAAACCCAAGTAAGATGGTAGGTGTTGCAAGAGGACATCAGAGGGCAAACACACTGAAACCATACTCACAGAAAACTAGTCAATCTAATCACACTAGGACCACAGTTTTGTCTAACTCAATGAAACTAAGCCATGCCCGTGGGGCAACCCAAGACGGGCGGGTCATGGTGGAGAGATCTGACAGAATGTGGTCCACCGGAGAAGGGAATGGCAAACCACTTCAGTATTCTTGCCTTGAGAACCCCATGAACAGTATGAAAAAGCAAAATGATAGGATACTGAAAGAGAAACTCCCCAGGTCAGTAGGTGCCCAATATGCTACTGGAGATCAGTGGAGAAATAACTCCAGAAAGAATGAAGGGATGGAGCCAAAGCAAAAACAATACCCAGCTGTGGATGTGACTGGTGATAGAAGCAAGGTCCGATGCTGTAAAGAGCAATATTGCGTAGGAACCTGGAATGTCAGGTCCATGAATCAAGGCAAATTGGAAGTGGTCAAACAGGAGACGGCAAGAGTGAATGTCGACATTCTAAGAATCAGCGAACTGAAATGGACTGGATTGGGTGAATTTAACTCAGATGACCATTATATCTACTATTGCAGGCAGGAATCCCTCAGAAGAAATGGAGTGGCCATCGTGGTCAACAAAAGAGTCTTAAATGCAGTACTTGGATACAATCTCAAAAACTACAGAATGATCTCTGTTCGTTTCCAAGGCAAACCATTCAATATCACAGTAATCCAAGTCTATGCACCAACCAGTAACACTGAAGAAGCTGAAGTTGAACGGTTCTATGAAGACCTACAAGACCTTTTAGAACTAACACCCAAAAAAGATGTCCTTTTCATTATAGGGGACTAGAATGCAAAAGTAGGAAGTCAAGAAACAGCTGGAGTAACAGGCATATTTGGCCTTGGAATACGGAATGAAGCAGGGCAAAGACTAAAAGAGTTTTGCCAAGAAAATGCACTGGTCATAACAAAGACCCTCTTCAAACAACACAAGAGAAGACTCTATACATGGACATCACCAGATGGTCAACACCGAAATCAGGTTGATTATATTCTTTGCAGCCAAAGATGGAGAAGCTCTAAAAAGTCAGTAAAAACAAGACCAGGAGCTGACTGTGGCTCATACCATGAACTCCTTATTGCCAAATTCAGACTTAAATTGAAGAAAGTAGGGAAAATCACTAGACCATTCAGGTATGACTTAAACCAAGTCCCTTATGATTATACAGTGGAAGTGAGAAATAGATTTAAGGGCCTAGATCTGATAGATAGAGTGCCTGATGAACTATGGAATGAGGTTCGTGACATTGTACAGGAGACAGGGATCAAGACCATCCCCATGGAAAAGAAATGCAAAAAAGCAAAATGGCTGTCTGGGGAGGCCTTACAAATAGCTGTGAAAAGAAGAGAAGTGAAAAGGAAAGGAGAAAAGGAAAGATAAAAACATCTGAATTCAGAGTTCCAAAGAATAGCAAGAAGAGATAAGAAAGCCTTCCTCAGCGATCAATGCAAAGAAATAGAGGAAAACAACAGAATGGGAAAGACTAGGGATCTCTTCAAGAAAATCAGAGATACCAAAGGAACATTTCATGCAAAGATAAACTCGATAAAGGACAGAAATGGTATGGACCTAACAGAAGCAGAAGATATTAAGAAGAGATGGCAAGAATACACAGAAGAACTGTACAAAAAAGATCTTCATGACCCAGATAATCACGATGGTGTGATCACTCACCTAGAGCCAGACATCCTGGAATGTGAGGTCAAGTGGGCCTTAGAAAGCATCACTACGAGCAAAGCTAGTGGAGGTGACGGAATTCCAGTTGAGCTATTCCAAATTCTGAAAGATGATGCTGTGAAAGTGCTGCACTCAATATGCCAGCAAATTTGGAAAACTCAGCAGTGGCCACAGGACTGGAAAAGGTCAGTTTTCATTCCAATCCCAAAGAAAGGCAATGCCAAAGAATGCTCAAACTATCGCACAATTGCACTCATCTCACACGCTAGTAAAGTAATGCTCAAAATTCTCCAAGCCAGGCTTCAGCAATATGTGAACCATGAACTTCCTGATGTTCAAGCTGGTTTTAGAAAAGGCAGAGGAACCAGAGATCAAATTGCCAACATCCGTTGGATCATGGAGAAAGCAAGAGAGTTCCAGAAAAACATCTATTTCTGCTTTCTTGACTATGCCAAAGCCTTTGATTGTGTGGATCACAATAAACTGTGGAAAATTCTGAAAGAGATGGGAATACCAGACCACCTGATCTGCCTCTTGAGAAATTTGTATGCAGGTCAGGAAGCAACAGTTAGAACTGGACATGGAACAACAGACTGGTTCCAAATAGGAAAAGGAGTTTGTCAAGGCTGTATATTGTCACCCTGCTTATTTAACTTATATGCAGAGTACATCACAAGAAACACTGGACTGGAAGAAGCACAAGCTGGAATCAAGATTGCGGGGAGAAATATCAATAACCTCAGATATGCAGATGACACCACGCTTATGGCAGAAAGTGAAGAGGAACTAAAAAGCCTCTTGATGAAAGTGAAAGAGGAGAGTGAAAAAGTTGGCTTAAAGCTCAACATTCAGAAAACGAAGATCATGGCATCTGGTCCCATCTCTTCATGGGAAATAGATGGGGAAACAGTGGAAACAGTGTCAGACTTTATTTTTCTAGGCTCCAAAATCACTACAGATGGTGACTGCAGCCATGAAATTAAAAGACGCTTACTCCTTGGAAGGAAAGTTATGACCAACCTAGATAGCATATTCAAAAGCAGAGACATTACTTTGCTAACAAAGGTCCGTCTAGTCAAGGCTATGGTTTTTCCTGTGGTCATGTATGGATGTGAGAGTTGGACTGTGAAGAAGGCTGAGCGCCAAAGAATTGATGCTTTTGAACTGTGATGTTGGAGAAGACTCTTGAGAGTCCCTTGGACTGCAAGGAAATCTAACCAGTCCATTCTGAAGGAGATCAGCCCTGGGATTTCTTTGGAAGGAATGGTGCTAAAGCTGAAACTCCAGTACTTTGGCCACTTCATGCGAAGAGTTGACTCATTGGAAAAGACTCTGATGCTGGGAGGGATTGGGGGCAGGAGGAGAAGGGGACGACAGAGGATGAGATGGCTGGATGGCATCACTGACTCGATGGACGTGAGTCTCAGTGAACTCCGGGAGTTGGTGATGGACAGGGAGGCTTGGCGTGCTGTGATTCATGGGGTCACAAAGAGTCGGACACAACTGAGCGACTGATCTGATCTGATCTGATTTGTTTTGCCATATATCAGAATGAATCTGCCACAGGTATACATGTGTTCCCCATCCTGAACCCTCCTCCCTCCTCCCTCCCCATACCATCCCCCTGGGTCGTCCCAGTGCACCAGCCCCAAGCATCCAGTATCGTGCATCGAACCTGGACTCGCAACTCTTTTCATATATGATATTATACATATTTCAATGCCATTCTCCCAAATCATCCCACCCTCTCCCTCTCCCACAGAGTCCAAAAGACTGTTCTGTACATCATTGTCTCTTTTGCTGTCTCATATACAGGGTTATTGTTACCATCTTTCTAAATTCCATATATATGCGTTAGTATACCTTATTGGTGTTTTTTTTTTTTTTTTTCTGGCTTACAGCCAGAGGCTGTATACAGAGGCTTACAGCCAGAGGCTTTCAGCCTCTGTATAAGAGGCTCCAGTTTCATCCACCTCATTAGAACTGATTCAAATGTATTCTTTTTAATGGCTGAGTAATACTCCATTGTGTATATGTACCACAGCTTTCTTATCCATTCATCTGCTGATGGACATCTAGGTTGCTTCCATGTCCTGGCTATTATAAACAGTGCTGCGATGAACATTGGGGTACACGTGTCTCTTTCCCTTCTGGTTTCCTCAGTGTGTATGCCCAGCAGTGGGATTGCTGGATCATAAGGCAGTTCTATTTCCAGTTTTTCAAGGAATCTCCACACTGTTCCATAGTGGCTGTACTAGTTTGCATTCCCACCAACAGTGTAAGAGGGTTCCCTTTTCTCCACACCCTCTCCAGCATTTATTGCTTATAGACTTTTGGATCACAGCCATTCTGACTGGTGTGAAATGGTACCTCATAGTGGTTTTGATTTGCATTTCTCTGATAATGAGTGATGTTGAGCATCTTTTCATGTGTTTGTTAGCCATCTGTATGTCTTCTTTGGAGAAATGTCTATTTAGTTCTTTGGCCCATTTTTTGATTGGGTCATTTATTTTTCCTGAATTGAGCTGTAGGAGTTGCTTGTATATTTTTGAGATTAGTTGTTTATCTCTTGCTTCATTTGCTATTATTTTCTCCCATTCTGAAGGCTGTCTTTTCACCTTTCTTATAGTTTCCTTTTTGTGCAGAAGTTTTAAAGTTTAATTAGGTCCCATTTGTTTATTTTTGCATTTATTTCCAATATTCTTTGAGGTGGGTCATAGAGGATCCTGCTGTCATGTATGTTGGAGAGTGTTTAGCCTATGTTCTCCTCTAGGAGTTTTATAGTTTCTGGTCTTACATTTAGATCTTTAATCCATTTTGAGTTTATTTTTGTGTATGGTGTTAGAAAGTGGTCTAGTTTCATTCTTTTACAAGTGGTTGCCCAGTTTTCCCAGCACCAGTTGTTAAAGAGATTGTCTTTAATCCATTGTATATTCTTGCCTCCTTTGTCAAAGATAAGGTGTCCATATGTGCGTGGATTTATCTTTGGGCTTTCTATTTTGTTCCACTGAACTATATTTCTGTCTTTGTGCCAGTACCATACTGTCTTGATGACTGTGGCTTTGTAGTAGAGCCTGAAGTCAGGCAGGTTGATTCCTGCAGTTCCATTCTTCTTTCTCAAGATAGCTTTGGCTATTTGAGTTTTTTTGTATTTCCATACAAATTGTGAAATTATTTGTTATAGCTCTGTGAAGAATACCGTTGGTAGCTTGATAGGGATTGCATTGAATTTATAAATTGCTTTGGGTAGTATACTCATTTTCACTATACTGATTCTTCCAATCCATGAACATGGTATATTTCTCCATCTATTAGTGTCCTCTTTGATTTCTTTCACCAGTGTTTTATAGTTTTCTATATATAGGTCTTTAGTTTCTTTAGGTAGATATATTCCTAAGTATTTTATTCTTTTCGTTGCAATGGTGAATGGAATTGTTTCCTTAATTTCTCTTTCTATTTTCTCATTATTAGTGTATAGGAATGCAAGGGATTTCTGTGTGTTGATTTTATATCCTTCAACTTTGCTATATTCATTGATTAGTTCTAGTAATTTTCTGGTGGAGTCTTTAGGGTTTTCTGTGTAGAGGATCATGTCATCTGCAAACAGTGAGAGTTTTACTTCTTCTTTTCCAATTTGGATTCCTTTTTTTCTTTTTCTGCCCTGATTGCTGTGGCCAAAACTTCCAAAACTATGTTGAATAGTAATGGTGAAAGTGGGCACCCTTGTCTTGTTCCTGACTTTAGAGGAAATGCTTTCAATTTTTCACCATTGAGGATAGTGTTTGCTGTGGGTTTGTCATATATAGCTTTTATTATGTTGAGGTATGTTCCTTCTATTCCTGCCTTCTGGAGAGTTTTTATCATAAATGGATGTTGAATTTTTTCAAAGGCTTTCTCTGCATCTATTGAGATAATCATATGGTTTTTATTTTTCAATTTGTTAATGTGGTGTATTACATTGATTGATTTGCGGATATTGAAGAATCCTTGCATCCCTGGGATAAACCCCACTTGGTCATGGTGTATGATCTATTTAATGTGTTGTTGGATTCTGATTACTGGAATTTTGTTAAGGATTTTTGCATCTATGTTCATCAGTGATATTGGCCTATAGTTTTCTTTTTTTGTGGCATCTTTGTCAGGTTTTGGTATTAGGGTGATGGGGGCCTCATAGAATGAGTTTGGAAGTTTACCTTCCTCTGCAATTTTCTGGAAGAGTTTGAGTAGGATAGGTGTTAGCTCTTCTCTAAACTTTTGGTAGAATTCAGCTGTGAAGCCGTCTGGACCTGTGCTTTTGTTTGCTGGAAGATTTCGGTTACAGTTTCAATTTCTGTGCTTGTGATGGGTCTGTTAAGATTTTCTATTTCTTCCTGGTTCAGTTTTGGAAAGTTGTACTTTTCTAAGAATTTGTCCATTTCTTCCACGTTGTCCATTTTATTGCCATATAATTGCTGATAGTAGTCTCTTATTATCCTTTGTATTTCTGTGTTGTCTGTTGTGATCTCTCCATTTTCATTTCTAATTTATCGATTTGATTTTTCTCCCTTTGTTTCTTGATGAGTCTGGCTAATGGTTTGTCAATTTTATTTAACTTCTCAAAGAACCAGCTTTTGGCTTTGTTGATTTTTGCTATGGTCTCTTTTGTTTCTTTTGCATTTATTTCTGCCCTAATTTTTAAGATTTCTTTCCTTCTACTAATCCTGGGGTTCTTCATTTCTTCCTTTTCTAGTTGCTTTAGGTGTAGAGTTAGATTATTTATTTGACTTTTTTCTTGTTTCTTGAAGTATGCCTGTATTGCTATGAACTTTCCCCTTAGGACTGCTTTTACAGTGTCCCACAGGTTTTGGGTTGTTGTGTTTTCATTTTCATTCGTTTCTATGCAAATTTGGATTTCTTTTTTGATTTCTTCTGTGATTTGTTGGTTATTCAGCAGCGTGTTGTTCAGCCTCCATATGTTGGAATTTTTAATAGTTTTTCTCCTGTAATTGAGATCTAATCTTACTGCATTGTGGTCAGAAAAGATGCTTGGAATGATTTCAATTTTTCTGAATTTACCAAGGCTAGATTTATGGCCCAGGATGTGATCTATCCTGGAGAAGGTTCCATGTGTGCTTGAGAAAAAGGTGAAATTCATTGTTTTGGGATGAAATGTCCTATAGATATCAATTAGGTCTAACTGGTCTATTGTATCATTTGAAGTTTGTGTTTCCTTGTTAATTTTCTGTTTAGTTGATCTATCCATAGGTGTGAGTGGGGTATTAAAGTCTCCCACTATTATTGTGTTATTGTTAATTTCTCCGTTCATACTTGTTAGTATTTGTCTTACATACTGCGGTGCTCCTATGTTGGGTGCATATATATTTATAATTGTTATATCTTCTTCTTGGATTGATCCTTTGATCATTATGTAGTGACCTTCTTTGTCTCTTTTCACAGCCTTTGTTTTAAAGTCTATTTTATCTGATATGAGTATTGCTACTCCTGCTTTCTTTTGGTCCCTATTAGCATGGAAAATCTTTTTCCAGCCCTTCACTTTCAGTCTGTATGTGTCCCCTGTTTTGAGGTAGGTCTCTTGTAGACAACATATGTAGGGGTCTTGTTTTTGTATCCATTCAGCCAGTCTTTGTCTTTTGGTTGGGGCATTCAACCTATTTACGTTTAAGGTAATTATTGATAAGTATGATCCCGTTGCCATTTACTTTATTGTTTTGGGTTCGAATTTATATACTCTTTTTGTGTTTCCTGTCTAGAGAATATCCTTTAGTATTTGTTGGAGAGCTGGTTTGGTGGTGCTGAATTCTCTCAGCTTTTGCTTGTCTGTAAAGCTTTTGATTTCTCCTTCATATTTGAATGAGATCCTTGCTGGGTACAATAATCTGGGCTGTAGGTTATTTTCTTTCATCACTTTAAGTATGTCTTGCCATTCCCTCCTGGCTTGGAGAGTTTCTATTGAAAGATCAGCTGTTATCCTTATGGGAATTCCCTTGTGTGTTATTTGTTGTTTTTCCCTTGCTGCTTTTAATATTTGTTCTTTGTGTTTGATCTTTGTTAATTTGATTAATATGTGTCTTGGGGTGTTTTGCCTTGGGTTTATCCTGTTTGGGACTCTGTGGGTTTCCTGGACTTGGGTGATTATTTCCTTCCCCATTTTAGGGAAGTTTTCCACTATTATCTCCTCAAGTATTTTCTCATGGTCTTTCTTTTTGTCTTCTTCTTCTGGAACCCCTATGATTCAAATGTTGTAGCGTTTAATATTGTCCTGGAGGTCTCTGAGATTCTCCTCATTTCTTTTAATTAATTAATTTATTTATTTTTCTTTTTTTTTTTTTTTACTTTTTTATTTTATTTTATTTTTAAACTTTACATAATTGTATTAGTTTTGTCAAATATCAAAATGAATCCACCACAGGTATACATGTGTTTCCCATCCTGAACCCTCCTCCCTCCTCCCTCCCCATACCATCCCTCTGGGTCGTCCCAGTGCACTAGCCCCAAGCATCCAGTATTGTGCATCGAACCTGGACTGGCATCTCATTTCATACATGATATTTTACATGTTTCAATGCCATTCTCCCAAATCTTCCCACCCTCTCCCTCTTCCACAGAGTCCATAAGACTGTTCTATACATCAGTGTCTCTTTTGCTGTCTCGTATACAGGGTTTTTGTTACCCTCTTTCTAAATTCCATATATATGCATTAGTATACTGTACTGTTGTTTTTCCTTCTGGCTTACTTCACTCTGTATAATAGGCTCCAGTTTCATCCACCTCATTAGAACGGATTCAAATGTATTCTTTTTAATGGCTGAGTAATACTCCATTGTGTATATGTACCACAGCTTTCTTATCCATTCATCTGCTGATGGACATCTAGGTTGCTTCCATGTCCTGGCTATTATAAACAGTGCTGCGATGAACATTGGGGTACACGTGTCTCTTTCCCTTCTGGTTTCCTCAGTGTGTATGCCCAGCAGTGGGATTGCTGGATCATAAGGCAGTTCTATTTCCAGTTTTTTAAGGAATCTCCTCACTGTTCTCCATAGTGGCTGTACTAGTTTGCATTCCCACCAACAGTGTAAGAGGGTTCCCTTTTCTCCACACCCTCTCCAGCATTTATTATTTGTAGACTTTTGGATCGCAGCCATTCTGACTGGTGTGAAATGGTACCTCATAGTGGTTTTGATTTGCATTTCTCTGATAATGAGTGATGTTGAGCATCTTTTCATGTGTTTGTTAGCCATCTGTATGTCTTCTTTGGAGAAATGTCTATTTAGTTCTTTGGCCCATTTTTTGATTGGGTCATTTATTTTTCTGGAGTTGAGCTGTAGGAGTTGCTTGTATATTTTTGAGATTAGTTGTTTGTCAGTTGCCTCATTTGCTATTATTTTCTCCCATTCTGAAGGCTGTCTTTTCACCTTGCTAATAGTTTCCTTTGATGTGCAGAAGCTTTTAAGGTTAATTCCTCATTTCTTTTAATTCGTTTTTCTTTTTTCCTCTCTGATTCATTTATTTCTACCATTCTATCTTCTAATTCACTAATCCTATCTTCTGCCTCTGTTATTCTACTATTTGTGGCCTCCAGAGTGTTTTTGATCTCATTTATTGTATTATTCATTATATATTGACTCTTTTTTATTTCTTCTAGGTCATTATTAAACCTTTCTTGCATCTTCTCAATCCTTGTCTCCAGGCTATTTATCTGTGATTCCATTTTAGTTTCAAGATTTTGGATCAATTTCACTATCATTATTCGGAATTCTTTATCAGGTAGATTCCCCATCTCTTCCTCTTTTGTTTGATTTGGTGGGCATTTATCCTGTTCCTTTACCTGCTGGATATTCCTCTGTCTCTTCATCTTGTTTAAATTGCTGAGTTTGGGGTGTCCTTTCTGTATTCTGGCAGTTTGTGGAGTTCTCTTTATTGTGGCGTTTCCTCACTGTGTGTGGGTTTGTACAGGTGGCTTGTTAAGGTTTCTTCGTTAGGGAAGCTTGTGTCGGTGTTCTGGTGGGTGGAGCTGGATTTCTTCTCTCTGGAGTGCAATGAAGTGTCCAGTAATTAGTTATGAGATGTCTATGGTTTTGGGGTGACTTTGGGCAGCCTGTGTATTGGAGCTCAGGGCTGTGTTTCTGTGTTGCTGGAGAATTTGCTTGGTATGTCTTGCCCTGGAACTTGTTGGCCCTTGTGCGGTGCTTGGTTTCAGTGTAGGTATGGAGGCATTTGATGAGCTCTTGTCAATTAATGTTCCCTGGAGTCAGGGTTTGGACTTAAGCCTCCTGCTTCCAGTTATCAGTCTTATTTTTACAGTAGTCTCAAAACTTCTCCTTCTATACAGCACCATTAATAAAACATCTAGGTTAAAGATGAAAAGTTTCTCCACCGTGAGGGTCACCCAGAGTGGTTCACAGCGTTACATGGAGAAGAGAAGAGGGAGGAGGGAGTTAGAGGTGACCTGAATGAGATGAGGTGGAATCAATAGAGGAGAGAGTGGGCTAACCAGTAATCACTTCCTTAAGTGCACTCCACAATTGGACCACTCAGAGATGTTCACAGAGTTATACAGAGAAGAGGGACAAAGGAGACAGAGGTGGCCAGGAGGATAAAAGGAGGGAATGAAAAGGAGAGAGACAGATCCAGCCAGTAATCAGTTCCCTAAGTGTTCTCCACCGTCTGGAACACATAGAAATTCAGAGTTGGGTAGAGTAGAGAAGGGTTAGGGAGGAGACACAGGCGACCTGGTGGAAAAAAAGAAGAGTCTGAACGGGAAGAGAGCAGTCAAGCCAGTAATCTCACTCCCTAGTGAAAAATGGGTACTGAAGATTGGGTTCTTAAAGGTACAAAATTGGTAACAAATACCTAAAAGCAAAAATTAAAAATCTAGAGTAGAGTTTGGAATTTCAAAAATACAATTTTAAAGACAAGAAGAAGGAAAAGAAAGAGAGAAAAAAAAAAAGTCATGAAAATTATAAAGAAAATATAGGTACAAAATTGATAACAAATACCAAAAAGCAAAAGTTAAAAAATCTAGAGTAGAGTTTGGAATTGCAAAAATACAATGTTAAAGAAAAGAAGAAGAAAAAGAAAGAGAAAAAAAAAAAAACAAAGTTACAAAAATTATAAAGAAGATATAGGTACAAAATTGATAACAAATACTGAAAAGCACAAATTAAAAATCTAAAGTAGAGTTTGGAATTTCAGGAATAGAATGTTAAAGAAAAAAATGAAGAGAAAGAAAGAGAGAAAAAAAAAGTCACAAAAGTTATTAAAAAAATATAGGTACAAAATTGATAACAAATACCAAAAAGCTAAAATGAAAAATCTAGAGCAGAGTTTGGAATTTCAAAAATACAATGTTAAAGAAAAGAAGAAGAAGAAAAAAAAAAAAGTCACAAAAGTTATAAAAAAAATATGTATGAAGTTTGCTTTTTTAAAAAAAAAAGGGTCTTTTTTTTTTTTTGCAAAGTAATAGTAGGTTATAATGGAGAAGGCAATGGCAACCCACTCCAGTACTCTTGCCTGGAAAATCCCATGGACGGAGGGGCCTGGTGAGCTGCAGTCCATGGGGTCGCTAGGAGTCAGACACGACTGAGCGACTTCACTTTCACTTTTCACTTTCCTGCATTGGAGAAGGAAATGGCAACCCACTCCAGTGTTCTTGCCTGGAGAATCCCAGGGACAGGGGAGCCTGGTGGGCTGCTGTCTCTGGGGTCGCACAGAGTCGGACATGACTGAAGCAACTTAGCAGCAGCAGCAGCAGCAGTAGGTTATAAAAGTGAAAAAGTAATAGAGGACTTAAAAATTTTAAAAAAAATTAAAAAAAAGAAAGAAAGAATGATCGTAAAAATAGTAAAAATATATATACGACTTTCTCTGATGTTGTTGTGGGTATTGTGGGTTCAGTTCATTTTCGGCTAGTTCCTTGTTCCGGCTTATATTTCTCAAGATCTATAGGCCCCTTCCTACGTAGTCGGTACTAACGACAGGGTTTTAATCTATTGCCTGTCACTTCCAAGGTGGTTCCCTCTGTTATAGCTTCTTCTGTTTGCTGGTCTCTTCAGTGTCTGATTTCCGCCCTGATACAAAGGGGGCGGTGGTGGACACCTTTTTTTTTTTTTTTTAAGGCTCACTTGTTTAGTCGTGCTGTGGGGAGGGAGGGACACTGCAAATAAATAAAACTGGTGTGTGCTCGCAGTGCCTCAGCCACACTGGGCCTGCCCCCGCTCACGGCGCGTGTAGCCTCCCTGCCCACACTGCTCAGGCTCTAGATTGCTCCGTTGGGAACCATCCGAGGCCGGCCCTGGGCTGCTTGCACCTCCCAGGTCTAAGCTGCTCAGGTTCAGGCACTCGGGTAGTCCTCAGAGGCACAGCCTCGGTTGGGCCCGCATTTTGTGCCCTTCCCAGGTCTGAGCAGCTTACCCAGGTCATTTCTGACTCTTTTATCTTATCCTTTATCTGCAAAGCCTTATATTTGCAGTTTTGTCCAGCTGAACCATTGTGTCTCCATCCCATTTTTCCAGGCCTCAGTTTAGATGTCACCTCCCCAGAGAAGTCTCCCCTGAATATCATTTTTAAAGTTCCTCCTTCAACTTGGTTCCTATCATATATTCTGCTTTTTTTCTTCAGAGCGTGTAGCAGAATCTAATCATGCTGTTGTTCATTCATTTGTGTTTGTTGTGTTATATCCTATGGGAATGTAAGCTTCACAAAGTCAGGAACCTGTGTCATCTCATTCTCTACTGGATCTCCAGAACCTAGCCCAGTGCCTGACACTTTATAGGTATTCAGTGAATGTTCACTAAATGTTTGGACGGTTGATGGGATCAAGGAAGATGGAAGATTTCAACAGAAGTCTAGCGATTCAAGTCATTTTGAACAAATGGCCTGGTGGTCTTCGATGATGGGTAGAGGGAGAGGGGCAGTGTCTCACTCTGGCATTCAGGGCTCCTCGCCATGTGGCCTAATTCATGTGTTTGGTCCCCAGGTCTCCTTAGACCCTACGAGTACCCTATCCTCTGTTTAGCACTCCCTATTCCTGAACCGCTACCTTTGTATTCCTACCTCTAATACTTTTCCTCAACAGTTCCCTCTACTAAGAATTCCTGCCTTCCCATTGTGGCCTTATAAGTCTATAAAAGTGCTATGTATAAGACTCAATAAATGAAGAAATATTTAGCGAGTGACTTGTAGGTGCCTGTGAAAAAGTGAAAGTGAAATTTGCTCAGTCGTGTCCAACTCTTTGGGACTCCACGGATTGTAGCGTGCCAGGCTCCTCTGTCCATGGAATTCTCCAGGTAGGAGTACTGGAGTGGGTAGCTATTCTCTTCTCCAGTGGATCTTCTTGACCCAGGGATTAAACCCAGGTCTTACGCATTGCACACAGATTCTTTACCATATGAGCCACCAGGGAAGCCCTGGCACTGGGGCTCATAGGGCTGGAAAAGCTGCCAGGATGTCTCTGTGTGAACTCAGAAAGGTACTTCCCCACAGGGTCTCCTTGACTCATTTTCCTCTGTCCAAGGTGTTTGTGTCACTACAGGCTTCTCTGGCTCTGAGATTACTCTGACACTCATAGTGGAACTGTAGGCATTGGGTTAGGTCAGAGGAGAGAAAGAATATCTGGGGAAGATTCTGCATCTCCTCAAATGCTGCCACATAGAAAACCACTCTTTGATCAGCTCTTGTCTTCTCTCACCTCAATGCCTCCCAGACACCCAGGCCACATGTAACATTGGGCAGATCAATGCAGCCCATTTCTAAAAAACAAATAAAACAGTCCCAGTGTCACGTTGAGGGTGATAATAGCTTAGCAGCACCTTTGGTTCAGAGGAGCCCTTAAATTTCGGGTTCCCCTGAGCACTTCCAGGAAAAGAGGTTCCCAAACCAGGTTGAACCTGCCCCAACCTGAGACTCAAGTCCCCTCCCTATAGGATGAAGAGGTTGTCTGAATGTGAAGCTGCAAAGAGGTTCATGGTCACAAGTATTCTGCCCTACCAGCATCCCACCTGCTCCAGCTGGTGCCCCTCTATTGGAACAAAAGGCAATAGAATGAACTTTAATTTACCTTACAGCCACATCTTTTCGAGATGCATCTGAGGTGAGTGAGAAAAGACCTCTGTGGACCTACTCCCAACAAAATGGCATGTAAGGGCTTTGAGGATAGACAGACCTGGGTTTGAAACCTGAGCCCTCCTTTTATTGCCTACAGAACCTTAATCCTGTTGCCTAAAGTCCTAGTTTCATCTTTTGTCAAAGGAACTATTGGAAGAATCACTAGCAATCATATGAAGCACCTGGCAACATTCAGGGGACATTGTAGGTGATCAGTAAATTATGTTTCTTTTCTTTTTGTCTGTTAGTCTGGTCTTTGCTCTGAGCCTACACGGTCATCTTTTTTCTTGCTTGCTTGTTTTTTTGTTTTTTGTTTTTTTTAATTGGAGGGCAACTGCTTTACAATGCTGTGCTAGTTTCTGCTGTACAACAGTGTAAATCTGTTATGCTGTTGTTCAGTTGCTAAGGAGTGTTCAACTTTTTGTGATCCCATGGAATGCAACATGCCAGGCTTCCCTGTTCTTTACTATCTTTCTGAGTTTGCTCAAACTCATGTCCATTGAATTGGTGATGCTACCCAACTATCTGATCCTCTCTCTCCCCCTTCTCCTCCTGCCCTCAATCTTTCCCAGCATCACAATCTTTACCAATGAGTCAGCTCTTTGCATCAGGTGGCCAAATTATTGGAGCTTCAGCTTCAGCATCAGTCCTCTTAATGAATATTCAGGGTTTATTTCCTTTAGGATTGACTGGTTCGATCTCTGTGCTGTTCAAGGGACTCTCAAGAGTCTTCTCCAGCACCACAATTCGAAAGCATCAATTCTTCAACACTTGGTCTTCTTTGGCACTTTTTCAGCACTTCTCAGTCCCTATGGTCCAACTCTCACATCCATACATGATTATTGGAAAAACCATAGCTTTGACTATACAGACCTTTGTTGACAAAGTGATGTCTCTGCTTTTTAGTATGTTGTCTAGTTTGTCATAGCTTTTCCCCCCCAAGGAGTAAGTGTCTTTTAATTTCGTGGTTGCTGTCACTATCTGCAGTGATTTTGAAGCCCAAGAAAATAAAATCTGCCACTGTTTCCACTTTTTCCCCATCAATTTGCCTTGAAGTAATGGGACCAGATGCCATGATCTTAGTTTTTTGAATGTTGAGTTTTAAGCCAGTTGTAAGCCAGAATCAGCTGTAAGGTTACATGTATCCCCTCCCCCTCGAACAGTCCTCGCAACCCCTATCCCAACCCTCTCTAGATCTTCACGGAGCACCAAATTGAGCTGGTGTTATCCAGCAGCTTTCTGCCAGCTATTTTACATACGATAGTGGAGACATGTCAGTGCTACTCTCTCAATTCGTATGGTCATCTTTGAATATACAATTCCTTAAACATGCCCTGCCTCCCAACCCATTTTTCAGTACAGGTGTTTGGTGGGAGGTATAAAGCTCTGTGTCTCCCACAGGCCAAATTCACCCAGCCAGCCTTCCGACTCACAAGGCTCACAGTATATATCCTTCTGGCACCAAGCTTATCAAAGTCAACTATGATTGTTTAAACTTCCCTCCCAAGATGGAGAGTTATTTCTGGACCTGCAGATTGTATTTGTTTCTATATCCCTATCACCAGGCAAAGCGCCTAGTATCTAATAAGTGTTCTGATTTCCTGTGGCCCAGGGATTTGAAACAACACCCTAGGTGAGCAGGAGACACCGTGAAGGCAGGAGATTCACCAGCTAATGGTGTGGCATAGAAGTCAAGAGGGACCCATAGCTCTATTTGTTACAGAAATCCAATACATAACAACAGCACTTCACAGGGAAGAAATGGCTTTTTTATTCTCTACACACTCATTCATGCAGCAAATATTTACTGGACATCAATACTGCATGAGATGCTGTGAGGCAGAACTAGAAATGAACTTTGAATCCAGCCTTCTTCAAATCAACCCAGTTCAATTTGGAAAGAATGCATGAGGCTGGCCTGAAACGAGAGTAACTATCAAACCACAGGCTGACTCTTTGCCTTCAGGGAGTCCCAAGTCTGGTTGGAGAGACAAGATTAAAAAACAAGGAGTAATTTTGTGTTTAAGATACTAGCCATATTATCTGTCATTGTAGTGCAAATATTTTGTCAGTGTGCTGTTTGCTTTTTATTTTGTTTGTGTGGATGTGAACTTGGAGAAACTTTCAATGTGTGTGTAGTCAAGTCTGTCAGTCATTTTCTTTCAGCCTCTTTGGGTATATAAGTCTGCCCATGAAGTTTCTGATTATTTCTGTGTTGGTGGGATTTATTTTTTTTTTATTTTTGCTAACTGGCAATTTTCATTTCTACACAGCGAGACTCTATTAGAATCTGGAATAAGAAAAGCCTTTTTTTCTTGTCATTATGCAAAGGATCATTATAAAATCAAACAGAATACATTGGAATTGAACAAAGAACCTAAGTATATCCAGAAAGAGTGAAAATGTATTCCAAACCATCTAATTAAGAAAACAAGGAAATGTGTATTACTTTTAAGAATTATTTCCATGAAAAATGTCAAACTGAAAAAAACCCCGTTAATCTCAGCTGTTTTGAAATTTAATTTCTGTAGGCTAATTTCTTTCCTAACCATTTTAATCAATAAAGTATGGTTGCAAAAATGAGAACTTGTGTGAGGACTAAGGGGCATTCATGTCAGGACTATACCACCATAGGAGTAACTAGGAAAGGAATTAGAAGTGGAAATTACTGATGAATGAGATTCAATACACATTTATTGAGATTATATTTATTAAAATATAACTTATTTAGCTGTTATAACAATGGTGAGGTCTGTGTTTTCATTCCTATTTTATCTTATTTATTTTTAAATGTTATTCTAAAGTATTTAATTTATTTTGATATTATTAATTTTGTCTTTCTTTCATTATTTCCCATTTCTTTATCTTTTTTCTTTTAAAATTAATTTTTATTGGAGTATAGTTGCTTCGCAGTGGTGTGTTAGTTTCTACTGTACAGCAAGATGAACCAGCCATCCATATACATATATCCCCTCCTTTTTGGACTTCCTTCCCTTTTAGGTCACCATAGTGAATTAAGTGGAGTTCCCTGTATATGTACAGTATGTTCCCTTTAGTTATCTATTTTATGCATAGTATCAATAGTATATAGGTATCAATGCCAGTCTCCCAACTTCTCCCACTCTCCCCACGTCTGCTTTCCCCTTTGGTATCCACATATTTGTTCACTATATCTACGTCTCTCTTTCTGCTTTACAAATAAGATCATCTGTACCATTTTTCTAGATTCCACATATATGTGTTAATATACAGTATTTGGTTTTTTCTTTCTGACTTACTTTACTCTGTATGACTAAGACTCAGAGATAGCAAACTATTTCCTTAAGTTTAAAGATAAACCTATAACTTTCAATAAAAGCGAAACTGGAGACTCTCCAGAAAGTTCCCTACATGGAGTCCAAGGACCCATTTACATTCTTGCTAGCTGCCTTATGCTGTTTCTCCTTTTAAGGGAAACAGATGAGACTGTTAAAATGGAGACCAGGCTTGAAAATCACCAAGACAAAATCATTTCAGCCATGTAAGCCTCATACTAAATTTAGCTTATTTCATGAACATAGGCTAAACCTAATAGGTTCTTTCTTACAAATGTCACTGATAATCATAAATAAAATTTGTCATCTTCCTAAACTAGTACAGGATAATAAAGTTTAACCAATTCCCTGTTGTCTAGAAATTCCATTGAAATTACCAATCACTCTAAAGGATATTCATTAGAACAATTTTCTCATTTTTACTTTATAAGCTGTCCTGTGCCATCATGCCTCTGAGCTTCATACCAGTTTGAGATTTGAATACTCCCAGTTTGTGAACTATTGTTTTGTGCACAATAAACTCTTACTAGATACTATTTTACTGGTTTCAATTTTCACTGTTTATGGATTCAGTTTTTACTGTTTATGGGTTTTGGACACACAGACTTGTGGCTATTATCAGTTATTTTTAAATAGGGAGCCCAGGTCTGGTTGCCATTCTCAGAGACACACCACCCCTTTGCCACATGGGAGAAAAGTGTTTGCAACATCCTGTTTCATACTCCTTTGTTTGCAAGTGTGCTTACTTGCCTGTTTGTTGGTATCAACATCAAGAAGAAATGTGTGCCCCTTTGGAACTTAAATAAGAAAAAGGATGATTATGAATCGATTTCCCCATAAGGAGTGACTTGTCTCTCCAGGGAGTGGGTTATCTGTAAGCTATTCTCTGCTTCCTCCAGCAACTGGGTGAGCAATAGCTGCTCTGGGTCTCTGCCTCTCACACAGTTTAAGATTCCCCCCTTCACAAGATACCTGAGTAAGGATGGTTCACTGAACATGTATGTTTACCACTGCTCCTTCCATCACTGGCTTTTGTACTACGTTTTAAGGTATCAATCTATAAGACAAAGGGAATAGAAATGAATAATATTGTGGGGGAAACTGGGAGGCAGATGAACCCAAGAAAGCTAAACTGAAACTTTTGCAATGTGTCAGAAAGGCTCAAAACCAGGGCCAGGTACAAGCAAATATGGAGGTGAATGTGGGGTTGCAAATACAGGAGTGGTTGAAAGTCTGTGAAAAAAGTTAATCCCATTCATTCCCCAACCCTGGAAGAAGACTGTTATTTCCACTACGGAGATAATGAACCAAAATGGCTGATAAAATGAAAATGAGGAAGCTGTTTAACCTTTACAGTGATGAGTTGTTACCATATGCATTTCCAGACAGTAGATGACTGGCTAAAAGTGATGATCTTGTACCATTTTAGGAAAATGACTTCAGTTTTGTTTATGATTATTAGAGAGACATTTACAGGAAATAATCTAAGTTAGGTTTAGCTTGCATGCATGCTATGTTGCTTCAGTCATGTCTGACTCTTTGTGACCCTATGGACTGTAGCCTACCAGGCTCCTCTGTCCATGGGATTTCCCAGGCAAGAATACTGGAGTGGGTTGCCATGTCCTCCTCCAGGGGATCCTCCCAACCCAGGGATCAAACCCTTGTCTCTTACACCTACCTGCATTGGCACGTGGGTTCTTTACCACTAGCACCATCTGGGAAGCCCAGGTTGAACTTAGGTTCATGAAATAAGCTAGATTTAGATCTGCTTCAATGGTTTAAGTGGATTTGTCTGGGAGATTTTCAAGCTTTGTCTCCATTTTATCAATATTTTATCAGAGCAATTCTGGCTTTAGAGGCTCTCTGACTGTATGGGGTCAAGTGGACTACTCCATAGTAAAGCTCCCCAGCTTATACTAGGTATAAGTCTTACCCAGCCCACAAAGGGTCCCCGATTATCTTACTCTTCTCTCTTAATGTGAATAGACAGCCAAATAGCCCCAGACATGTGAGGAAAACTTCCAGAGACAAAGATGCAAAAGAAAAGAAAAGAGATGAAAGAAAGAAAGAAATGAAATGAAAACAATAATTTGGAGAAAACAAAGACTCAGAACAGGACAGCTAAGAAAATTAAATGCTCAGGCTGATAAGGAAATATACTGTATTTGTGTAACAAAAGCAAGATGCTATAAAAAGAAACCTTCAGAGAACCAAAAGGAACTCTTTAAAATTAAAAATGATAGTAGAAATGAAAAACCCAATAGCAAGTATGAAAGATTAATGTGGGTACATATCTCAGAATAAAGATCAAAAAGATAGATGTGGTAAAGATTCCAGGGAGAGAGAAAGCAGAAGAGAGAAAACTATTTTTTTTTTTTAGAAAAATAACTTTTCTAAAATCTCAAGGCATGTGAGTTTCTAGCCCAAAATGTCCCCAAATGCCCAGTCTAATGGATAAAAAGGCTAACATGGAACTTCAGAACTCTAGACAAGAGCCTTAAAATTTCTAGAGAAAAAAAATAAAGTCACAATCAAAAGATGAAGTATCTGTATGGCATGAGATTGCACAACAATAGAAAAAAAGAAAAAAGAAGAAAAAAAAAAGATAAAAGACAAGGAATTCTTTTATAATTCTAAAGGGATTATAACAATGTTGAACAATCTTCAGTTCTATACTCAGCCCAAAGAATCCATTAAGTATGAACATACAATACACTATTAAAATTTCCAACTTCTAAAGATTTATCTCCTCTGCAGTCTTTCTTGGAATTCCCAGGTGGCTCAGTGGTAAAGAATCTGCCTGTTAATGCAGGAGACGCAGTTTTGATCGCTGGGTCAGGAAGATCCCCTGGAGGAAGAAGTGGCAACCCACTCCAGTATTGCCTGGGTAATCCAATGGACAGAGGAGCCTGGTGGGTTACAGTCCATGGGGTCACAAATGAGTCAGACATGACTGATCAGCTGAGCAAACACTTGCAAGCTTTCTCAGGAAGCTACTGGAGAAGGACTCTACCAAAATAAGGAAGTCATCTAAGAAAGAGAAGGTAAGGGCACTAAGAAACAGAAGAATAAACACAGGAGAGAAGAAAAGTGAATTCCAAGGTGACTGTGGTGGCCCCCGATACTGAAATGACAGGACAGCAGGTCCAGAAAAGGTGTCTCTGGGGAGATGTGGCTGATAGAAATCCAAGGTATTTGAGTGTATTGAAGGGAGATTTAGATATGTGATAGGGCTTTGGAGATTTGTGATAGGAATGGAGAAAATTATGTAACTGAATGAAAAATAGTTAACTCCAAGGTAAGGGGTGGGGCATACAACAAGAAAGGAAATTAAGACAGAGTTTGCCTCCTGGCTCAGCTGTGAATGTGGTTACAGAGTTATGGTAACATAATTACAGGATGAATTCCCATCTTCTAATAGTGAGGAGGTAATACAATATATGATGATCAAAACTAAGAGGTGGTGATTTTCCGATATAGGTATATTATTTTGAAATTGCTAGAGTGGGTTGCCATTTCTTACTCCAAAATATCTTCCCAACCCAGAGATTGAACCTGCATCTCCTACATTGGCAGGTGGATTCTTTACCACTGAGCTACCTGGGAAGCCCTGAGATAGGAAAGTGAAAATTGCTCAGTCATGTCCTACTCTTTGCAACCCCATGGATTACACAGTCCATGGAATTTTCCAGGTCAGAATACTGGAGTGGATAGCCTGTTCTTCTCCAGGGGATCTTCCCAACCCAGGGACCAAACCCAGGTCTCCCGCATTGCAGGCAGATTCCTTACCAACTGAGCCACAAGGCAAGCCCAGGAATAATGGAGTAGGTAGCCTATCCTTTCTCCAACAGATCTTCCAAACCCAGGAATAGAACCAGGGTCTCCTGCATTGCAGGTGGATTCTTTACCAACTGAGCTATTGGGGAAACTCTGAGATAGGAAGTTTTATCCTTAAAAATACAACTCAAGGAGTTGAAAGTGCCCATCTCTGGGGAATGGGAAAGAGAAGTTGGGAGTAGGGACAGGACAGGAACAAGAATCACTGTTTGTCATAATAAGTATCATAGAGCTCTTTGCCTTCTCATACAATATTCAGATATATCCTTAACAGAAATTAAAATCACATTTAATAAGCAGGCAGAAGGCAAGTGTTACATAGGTCATACCTGGATAATACTTTTCACTGCATTTGATAGGAAATAACAGGAGGGTGAAGTGGGGCAGGGAATAATCATTCAATTTCAGAAAATTATGGAAAAAAACAAAGATCAAAGTTTGGCTTGAAAATGAGGGGAGGTGGCCTAAGGTTGGCAGACCCTAGAACCTGAAATTCAAAGCTGCAAAGTGAAAGCATGCACATTGTTCAATTCAATTTTCATGGGAATCCATTATCATTATAGGAAAGGTAATACTTTATCTCCATTTTACAAATGAGGAACTTGAAACTCACAGAGATTAAGTGACTTGGCAAAGGCACTAGGCTCATGAGATGCAGAGCTGGGATGTCAAATGCCAAGTTCAGCGCTTTTTTCAATTTTGTGGTACCAGTTACTCTAAAAAATTGAGCCTGAGTTCAAGGATGGATGATTGATACAGCCCAAGAGGTGCATGTATTTAAACAGTTATTTGACTATAGGAAATAGTCAATAACTATATATTGAAAAACGTAGGAAACCATCTACGTTTCCTGAGATGGTTACATGGTACTCAACCAGGTGGTCACTATTCATTGCCTATGTGATCTTAAAGCTCAACATTCAGAAACTAAGATCATGGCATCTGGTCCCATCACTTCATGGGAAATAGATGGGGAAACAGTGTCAGACTTTATTTTGGGGGGCTCCATAATCACTGCAGATGGTGATTTGCAGCCATGAAATTAAAAGACGCTTACTCCTTGGAAGGAAAGTTATGACCAACCTAGATAGCATATTGAAAAGCAGAGACATTACTTTGCCAACAAAGGTCCATCTAGTCAAGGCTATGGTTTTTCCTATGGTCATGTATGGATGTGAGAGTTGGACTGTGAAGAAGGCTGAGCACCGAAGAATTGATGCTTTTGAACTGTGATGTTGGAGAAGACTCTTGAGAGTCCCTTGGACTGCAAGGAGATCCAACCAGTCCATTCTGAAGGAGATCAGCCCTGGGATTTCTTTGGAAGGAATGGTGCTAAAGCTGAAACTCCAGTACTTTGGCCACCTCATGCGAAGAGTTGACTCATTGGAAAAGACTCTGATGCTGGGAGGGATTGGGGGCAGGAGGAGAAGGGGACAACAGAGGGTGAGATGGCTGGATGGCATCACCAACTCGATGGATGTGAGTCTGAGTGAACTCCGGGAGTCGGTGATGGACAGGGAGGCCTGGTGTGCTGCGATTCATGGGGTCGCGAAGAGTCGGACATGACTGAGCGACTGAACTGAACTGAACTGATGTGGTCTGGGCCAGATTCCACAGAGAAACTGGTAAAATAAATGACTCAGGTACTGGCAGCTTTAGCTCAAGAGTGGAGGTGGCTTTCTCATGCCTCCTGCAGGCTGGTTCTGCCACCTACTTTCAGTTTGTCAGTGTTGCCTGTTTATTTCTGCCTTTGGAAATACTCTAGCCTCACTATGTGGCTTAGGAAATAAAAATCTGGTCTTGGTCTTAGCTACAGTGACCAACTTGTCTCAGTTTACCTGGGACTGTCCTCATTTTAGCACTGAAAGATGCCCACCCTAGGAAATCCCCTGTTGTTGTTCGGTTGCTAAGTCGTGTCCATCTCTTTTGCGACCCCATGGACTGTAGCACACCAGGCTCCTCTGTCCCTGAGGATTTCCAGGCAAGAATACTGGACTGGGTTGCCATTTCCTTCTCCAGGGGATCTTCCCAGACCAGGGATCAAACCTGTGTCTCCTGCATTGGCTGGTGGATTCTTTACCACTGAATCACCAGGGAAGCCCAGGAAACCCCTCAGTGTCAGGTTAAGGGGATGGCTAAGGGGTTCTTCTAGGGGAGGCATTTCTTAGCCACCTTTAGAAACTCAGATGGTAAAGAATCTACCTGCAATGCAGGAGACCCAGGTTTGATCCCTGGCTCAGGAAGTTTCCCTGGAGAAGGGGATGGCTACCCATTCCAGTAGTTTTGCCTGGAGAGTCCCATGGACAGAGAAGCCTGGTGGGCTACAGTCCATGGGGTTGCAAAGAGTCAGACCTGACTGAGTGACTAACACTTTCACTTTAGGAATAAGGGTGAGTTCATGCTCAAAGATAATCCAACACTTTGTGAATTCTTCTCTGGGAACTCACTTCGTTTCTAGGTTATGATTTCAACAGCCATGAGAAGCAGGGAGACATATGTTCACACAAATCCCTCTGCTTTCCATCACCTCATCTGCTCCTCCTTGAGCAAAGATTGGGCTACATGATCTTGAGCACATTACTTAAACAGTTTCCTCTTCCTCTTCGGGACTAACAATGCTTCACAGGGGGTTATAAAAGATTGAATTATGCCATTTACAAAATGCTTACTATGTGCCAGAAATCATATCTTTTATTGATATGTACTAAACTATTTGCTTTACTTTCTGTCTCCCATCAATAGAAAAAAAGGTACATGAATATGGGAATTTTATTTGCGTTCTTTTCTATCATATTTCAGTGATAGGGGGAAATGAGTGGTCATATTCTGAATATTTGTTGGGTGAATACATGAACGATTATAGAGGAGATCAAAATAATCAATCCTACAGGAAATCAACTCTGACTATTCACTGGGCAGATTGATGCTGGAGCTGAAGCTCCAATACTCTGGCCACCTAATACGAAGAGCCGACTCATTGGAAAAGACCCTGATGCTGGGAAAGATTGAGGGCAGGAGGAGAAGGGGGCAACAGAGAAAGAGATGGTTGGATGGCATCACTGACTCAATGGATATGAGTTTGAGCAAACTCTGGGAGATAACGAGGGACAGATAGGGGAGCTTGGCGTGCTGCAGTCCATGGAGTTGCAAAGAGTTGGACACAATTTAGCAGACTGAACAACACAAACTGTAAGGTAAGCTATTTCCATCCCAGTTTTACAAGTCAGGAAATTGATGCTCATCGAGTTTATATATATATATTTTTAACTTTTTATTTTATATTGGAGTATAGCTGTTAATAATGTTGTGATAGTTTCAGGTGGACAGCAAAGGGACTCAGGCATACATATGCATGTATCCATTCTCCCCCAAACTCCCCTCCCATCCAGACTGCCACATAACATTGTAAAACTTTTTTTTTGGCTGCACTGCAAGGCTTATAGGGATCTTAGTTCCCTGACCAGGGATCAAACCCACGCTCCCTGCAGTGGAAGCTCAGAGTCTTAACCAATGAACCACCAGGGGTGTCCTGATGCTCATAGAGTTTAAGTAACTCGCCATGACTGCAAATGAGTGGCAGACTCAGAATTCAAAACCAGGTCTGTCCAACCCAAAGGCCATACTCTTGGCTACTAAGCTAAGACAAAGCATGTGACCCACACAGCGTGGTACCTGGCCCACAGTAGGATGATAAACCCCCTTTCCTCTCATTCTTTTCCACCCCATTCTTCGATCATTGCTGCCACCAGCACAGACTCGTGGCCTATAAATTTAAAGTCCTGGAAGCTTCTTCCTTCCTGCCTTCCTCCCAGGCCTAGACCGTCAAGGCCTGTTCCAACAGGGAGGCAGGGCCAATGGAGCAGCATTAATCGCTGGTGACTCGTGTGTACATCCGAACGGGGAAGTGGCAACTTCCATCAGCGCTTGTCTCTTCACATCATCCTGGGAGTAATCTGACCTGACTCACTATCACCATTTGACAGCAATGTCGCTGCCTGGAGACACAAAATAATAAACAGGAAAGCTCAGGCAGAGTGACAGCCAGAACATATGTGTGTGAGACAGTGGCGAGTGGCCAGCACGAGGGAGGCTGGACACGTGTTGGGGGTTGCTCACCCCCTTTCTCAGTCCAGCCCTCACCTGCATCTGGGTCTGCTGAAAGTGTAGGTGGAAGAAGCTGTGCCCTCCTGGGTCTGCATGCTGGCCAAGCTCCTCCGTAGCTGCATCCTTACACGAGCTCTTTGCTCTCTGCTTCCTCCCCTGTCGCTCATCTTGTCATCCTTTCCCCAAGGTCCTCTGAGTTCTTGGAGTTTCGCAGTTGTCCTTTTGTTCACTTTTCTTCACTCTTCCACTCCCAGAATTCACCTGTATGTAGGACATAGCCCTTGTCATTAAATGTATCTTTTTTCCCCCAAAACAAGACAAAAATAGAAAGAATTCATATGTGCATGACATAGATTTCACTGGAGACTCTGGAACAACTGGCAGCTGTCACAGAGCCACCAACACAGAATCTCAGCATAGACAATGTCCCAGTACCACCAGGGGCCTCTTCTTGCCCCCATCCCCGCTGCCGCCACCGCTCTACCTCCCACTGTCTTGCAAAAGTCTCTCAACCTTCCTTCTTTGCCCTTCAAAGCCTCCTTCCAAAAACAACCCTGGACCTCTGAATTCTTCATTTATGCCTCAGAACAGAACAGGTTTCACAACCTCAAAATAATCAGAAACAAAGGGCTTTAAGATAGTGGAGATAGTTGAGGTTGAACTAGAAAGCAAAAAGAGGAACCAGACGTCCTGGTGCCTTATTATTAATATTAATGATTGTATCACCTTTTGAGACCTTCCCTCCACCTCCGCACCCACAGCAGGTTGCCTGAGCTTTTATGCAGTTTCCTCTCTGTACTGCTATGCAATGAATTAGTGTTTATGGCATCGCCCCCTCCAGGGGACCACTGACATGGCCCCTGATGGTCTCTAACCTAACATTATTCCCCCTTTGGGACTTAACACAGAGCAGCTGTGCCAGGCTCAGAAGCTATGCTCACTGAAGCTAACTAGGGTAGATTGTAAGACCCCAAGTTTCCCAAGAGACTAGCCGTAGAAGAACAAACTGACTGCTTTACCCAAATCACACGCATCTCCGGAATCAGCTCTCACCGACCTTTGTGCCTCTGCTGGCCCTGATGCAGCCTTCAGACTCAGGTCCCACCTTTACTTCTGATGACAAGTGGCTGCTTGCCAGCTGATGGACCCAGTGTCTGTTTTCCCCACTCTGTCTACCTATCTTTCCCCCGCTGGGTTTTTTAAACCACCTCCTCCATCATGAAAATAAAAAGTGAGTATGTGGCAAACTGAATCACTGGATGCTATTTAGTGTGTTGGCGTTCTCATCACTGCAGTGTTATAAGACGTGGTTTATTAATTTCTGAGAATTCCCAGCACTTCATGCGTCTTTCTCACCCCTCCCCCTCACCTAGGAAAAGTTTATCTTGTCTCACTCAAGTTTTTTTTCTTTCCCCACCCTTTAGGAGAGTCCCGTGTCTGCTTGGAGGTCCCCAAACACACTGCAGAATCAGGAATCTGAGTAAAGAGGAGGACAAGACTGGAGGGATGGGGCAAAAATGTTTGTTATGGAGTCCATTTTTCAGGTGCTGTTTTGTTTTGAGCAATGAGTACAGCAAGGATACAGCATCAGGGGTCATGTCATCTACATAATAAAGAGCTTGGTGGATGGAGGGGAGATGGAAAAACATGGCAGCTGGATGCAGCTGAGAATTTGGAGGATTTAGGGTGAGACACTCTGTAGCTGTGATATCCATCTAGTAGCCAGTAGACACATCGAACTATACAACTGAAACAAATTAAGTAAAGTCAAATAAAATTAAAAATTCATATTTTCAGTCATAGGCTAAAAAGTTTCAGTTCAAGTGCCCACCAGCCTCACGTGGCCAGCAGGCACTGTAGAGAACAGAACAGATGTGGGGTATCTTCATCGTCACCGGAAGTTCTTTGAATAGTGCTGCTCCAGAGCTATTGTCAGATGTGAAAACAATTAAATAGAAGAAACGTTTAAAGAATTATTGTTATGAATTATGAATTAGATCTTCCTTATCCTATGAGAGAGGCAAGTCAATGTTGAATTCTTTCTTTCTTTTTTGGTCCTGGAGATAATTTGTTTTCTATTGAATATAACTAGATACAGAATTGCTTTCCTTGAGTGCATGCTTCCATGGGTCCTATAGTTCTTTTTATAAAAGTTTGCAAATGTAGTTGTCCATTGGGGTTATAATGACTTAGGAGAAAGACTCTGGAAGTTGGCTTCAGAAAATCTGGGTTCAAATCCTAGCTTCTCCACTTACCATTTAAAGTCAAAGAATGTGAGGGGGTGAGAAAGACTCACTTTCCCACTGGTTTCATCTTGTTATGTGGGAGGAGAAATGTCAGGCAGTGAACATTTCTTGAGCTCCCACTAAGTACAAATTGTTCCACAGCTCATTGGGAGAGCAAATCAGAGGTGAACAAATGGCTTTTCTGGGGGAACTCCTATCACAGTAGAGAGAATGAATACAAAACAAACAAAACAATAGCTCTGGTATCTTCACCTAAGTGTACAATCTTGAAGAATCTAAAATCAGGTAGAACTTGACGTGATTTGAGTGGGTCAGATATCCTTTAGTCCTGGTCTGTCTCTTTGGGGCTATCTATCCACCTCTTAATTAGTCTCTTGTGCTTGGAGGTGATTTTATCTAAATCTGTTAACTTGAAACACTCATTGGTACTCTGTCTCTTAGACTTTTCAGGCATTCATTGGCATAAGTAAAATGAAATCACTTTTGCAAAGAGCCCATCCCCAGATGAGGTTTTGTACCTGAAGGGCTGCAGCTCTCAAAGATGTTTGGATCAATTGTTGTCAAATCAGGAATTTATTTGGCTTTCCTTTTGTCAGTCTTCTAAAAATCCTTCCCAGGGATCTATACATTTGTAAAATAGGATAGTTATTTAATGGTTTTCTTTGGAGTTTAAGATCTGGAGGCTGGTGAGAGGTATCCCCAAATAAAACCAGTGGTTGAGACCCTATATCCTTCTCTTGCTTTGTCCAGGCCACTGAACAGTATTTCAGAAAGACTGCAGAAAGATAGCGTTTTGCACCTAAATAGTATAAAGACAATCAGAAGCTCAGATGCATTATACTCACATATGCTTCCTCCCTCCACTCTATGCTTTCTCAGTTCCCTGACATATTATTCTTCCCTCCTATTTACAACTTGGGCAACTGGGAAACAAAACCACATGCACTGAAGATGTTCTAAGGAGGCGAGCCCCAACAAAATAGAACTTGAAAATCTTCTAGAGTCATCAGTAGCAGACCTGACTTGTTCCCTTTAAAACATCCATTGACTTTTTCTTGAAAACAGACAATCCGTTAAGATAGGCAGTGTGTGTGCATGCTGAGTCATTTCCGTCATGTCTGACTCTTTGCGACCGTATGTGCTGTAACCCTTCAGGCTCCCCTGTCCATGGGATTCTCCAGGCAAGAGTACTGGAGTGGGTTGCCAAGCCCTCCTGCAGGAGATCTTTCCTACTGGGGATAGAACCCGTGTCTCCTGCGGCTCCTGCATTGCAGGCGTATTCTTTACCACTGAGCCACTGGGGAAGCCCTTAAGATAGGCAATGGTGGTGGTTTGATTGCTAAGTTGTGTCTGATTCTTGAGACCCCATGGACTGTAGCCTGACAGGCTCCTCTGTCCATGGAATTTTCCAGGCAAGAATACTGGAGTGGGTTGCCATTTCCTTCTCCGGGGATCTTCTTGACCCAGGGGTCAAACTTGGGTCTTCTACATTGCAGGCAGTCTTCTACATTGCAGGTGGATTCTTTACCGACTGAGCCCCCAGGGAAGCAGTGTGCTCAGCAAATAATTCCTAATTTCAGCTTCCCACGCAGCCAAGGTTGGTCTGTGACATCATTCTTAACAATAACAACAGCAACCCTATTATGACATATAGCCAATTTCTGAGATGTAAATGCTTCCAATATGGTTGATTTCAAGCCACTCATGGTTAAAAACTGGCAAGTAAAGTCCATAAAAATTTAACAATCAACCCTTGCAAGCTAGTAAAAAAGCCAACTTCAACAGACAACTAGTTCTAGTCAATCAGGCATTGGCTAAGTTCTGCTGGAATTTTGGGGAATTTTTTGCTTTTCTAGCAAAAGAAAATAACACTGCAGTTACCATGATTCTTTTTCCAGTCTTGAACATAGATGTGATTCTGAAATTTCAGCAGAAGTCATAAGACAACAAAATGAAATGCGAATGTAGTGAAGTAGAAAAATGAAAAGGATCACGGAGCCACGACAATAGCTGCAGGTGACTTGCCTACAGTCTTATTCTTGTGTGATATAAACAGCCCCCAGGCTTGTTAGTTGCAGGTAGAAGTGCCTCATATGTGAAATGAGGCTCTAAGCTTAGTATAGGGGTGGGGAGCAGAAAAGAGATGGGAGGTGGTGAGGGGCTCATGTGTCTTAGGAGGGTGAAGCTCATGTTACATTAGTGATTGAGGCACCATTCCCCCTGCATATGATATTTTCCTCCTTCAGTGTTTGGAGGTCATGTATTCTATTTTTATTATTTAAGAGCTACCCTAGCAACTTTAATATACACACTTAAAGTCTAAAGTTCATACTTCTCCAATAAGTCTCCAATTGGAATCATACTTCACACTGACTCCAATTCACTTATAGCTATCTTCATCTGCAGTTCTGATTCCACAATCCTAAACATGACCAACACATAAACAACGGGCACCCTGCTCCTTTTTGAAAGATTGACCTTTACTCCAGTCCCACAGATTGACTTGCCAGGTGTAGGTTATAAAATAATATACTCTCCTCTTGAAAACTGTAAGGAACTTTCCTTGTTTGTATAATGTTGTCAAACATTTTAGTTCTATCTTCTTTTAACCTTTAAATTATCCTCTTCCCCTTTCTATTTTCTTCTCTGACACTTCAATGAGCATATATGAAAATGTTTTCTTATAGCTGGAAGTTTCCATTTTTGGATCACCTTTAGCCACTTCCCTAAACTCCTCCAGTTCCCACCTCTGGTTCTCTGTTTCTGTGAGTTTTTACTTTTAGATTCTACATATAAGTGGTGAAATACACTGTTTGTCCTCCTCTGACTTGTTTTACTTAGCATAAGGCTCTCAAGTTTCATCCATGTTGTTGCATATTGAAGAGTTCCTTCTGTTTGTGGTTGAATGTGTATATACATATATGTGTGTACATATATATGCTTTTCTTTGTCCATGCATCTCTTGATGGACACAAGGTTGTTTCCCAGTCTTGGCTATTGTAAACAAGGCTGCAATGAACAGGGAGGTGCAGTGATCTCTTCAAGACCCTGTTTTCATTTTCCTTGGATATATACCCAAAAGTGGGGTTGCTGGATCATATGGTAGTTCTATTTTAAATTTTTTGAGGAGCTTCCATACTGTTTTCTACAGCAGCTGTACCAATTTAAATTCCCACCAAAAATAAGTTCTGGGTATGTAATGTACAGTGTGATGAATATAGTTAACAATTCTATATTGTACACTCAAAACCTGCTTAAAGAGTAAGATCTTAAAAGTTTTCATCACAGGAAAAAAAGATTTATAACTGTGTGAAGTGATGGATGTTAAAGTGGTTATCATTTTACAATATATACATATTTGAAGTTATATTGTACACTTTAAACTTACATATTGTTATATGTCAATTATATCTCAGTAAAAAGGGAAAAATCGGTGAAAAAATCATTTAAAAATGAAATAAAATGTATCTCTTGGCTATGTCTCTTCATATTTCCCCTATAATTTACATTTAGTTATCTCCATGCTTAACAGTCTGTGTTATTTCTTTTGCCACATCAATTCTTTAGTTTAATCTTTCTGTTGAGTCATTAAAAAAAAAAAAAGTACATATTCTGGGTTTCTTCAAGGTCTGGTTGATTCTCTTGCAAGTACACCCAAACATTTTTGTTCATTTCTTGTTCTTGTTTCTTTAGTCATACCAGATGTATCTTATTTTATAACCTGTATCTGGCAAGTCAATCTGTGGGATTGGAGTAAAGGTCAACCTTTGAAAAAGGAGCAAGGGGCCCATTGTTTGTGTGTTGGTCATGTTTAGGATTCTGGAATCAGAACTGCAGATGAAGATGGACTTAAGTGGATTGGAGTCAGTGTCTGTAGGAGAAGCATAAATGCTATGACATCCTCACCGTACTGACCCACGGCCTGAGCTCCCAGGGAGGGGGACTGTCACCTCCCAGGGCAGTACTTCCAGATGTTAAGACTGCCAACCATTTGCTGTTCTTGAAGTTATCCTTTTTTTTTTTTCTAAATAGAAACCATCATTTCTAGTTTCTTCTCATTGGCCATGGGTCTGATTTCTGGAGTTAACAGAACCAATTTAATCTTTATCTCCCATACAACCGTTCAGATATCAGAATACAATGACATTCATCTTAAGCCAATTTCATCAGATACACGAATAGAAATGGTTAATTGGTGGGAAGAAGGCACAGGGCATACAGTATTTCCAAATCTCTAGCCCTCTAAAGATAATAAGCCCCTTTATTTACTCTGAACCTAACAGTTTACAAGGCATTTTCATAAGCACTATCTCCTTTATCTCACAAGATCTCTGTGAGAAGAGTATCACATCCCCATTATGCAGATGGCACCTATGAGGCTCTGAGAGTTTAAGTGACATGCTCAGACCAGGTGGCGCTAGTGGTAAAGAACCTGTTTGTCAATGCAGGAGACATAAGAGACCCGGATTCCATCCCTGGGTCAAGAAGAACCCCTGGAGGAGGGCATGGCAACCCACTCCAGTATTCTTGCCTGAAGAATCCTGCGGACAGAGGGGACTGTCAGGTTGCAACCCATAGTGTCACACAGAATTGGACGTGACTGAAGCAACTTAGGATGCACGCATGCTCAAACCACAAGCTCCGAACAGTGGAGTGGAGTGAGAGTTCAGAGCAGAGCTTCTGAGATCAAATGTATGTTTTTCTTACTTAGTTTCTCCTAAGAACCTGCTCTCTTTCTGCCCATCCCCATTCCTGAAAAAAAAAACATTTTTATTTTTATGGTCCGTTTCCAGCTGCTGATTTATTCTGAAAGCAAGAATTGGCTGTAACTGAATGATATTGCGTGCCCATCCTAGGATTACAAATTGGAAAACTCATGAGGAGGGGACAGAGTCTTTATGAGAAGAGGCACAGAGAATGCTACTCCTTTGGAAGAGCAACTGCAAATAGATTTAGGGCAGACAGCTAGCCAGATTCATTCCCAGGTTTTCAGTGTCCTTTGCTGATTATGGGAGGCAGATAAGTCAGGACATCCCACTCTGGGACATGTGAGGGACACAATTTCTCAAAGGTTCTTTGTCTCAGTCAAAGCCCAAGTGAAAGGCAATGAATCTGCCTTGATGCTCTCACATTTGCTCCAATTACTGGGTGCTGCTGGCTGGTACATAGTTTTGAGGCATCATCCAGACAATGCAGGTTTTGTGACTTATCTTCAGAGAAGCATCACAGGGAGAACTGGCATTCTGGAAGCATAGGAACGGCAGGGGCATGGAGCTTAAGCCATTCAGCTTCCAATTCTGAGTCATTAACTTAGTTTACTCTTCCAACAAATATTTCAGTTCAGTTCAGTCACTCAGTCATGTCCGACTCTTTGCAACCCCATGGATCACAGCACTCCAGGCCCCCCTGTCCATCATCAACTCCTGGAATTCACTCAAACTCATGTCCATTGAGTCGGTGATGCCACCCAGCCATCTCTTCCTCTGTCGTCCCCTTCTCCTCCTGCCCCCAATCCCTCCTAGCATCAGGGTCTTTTCCAATGAGTCAACTCTTTGCATGAGGTGGCCAAAGAATTGGAGTTTCAGCTTTAGCATCATTCCTTCCAAAGAAATTCCAGGGCTGATCTCCTTCAGAATGGACTGGTTGGATCTCCTTGCAGTCCAAGGGACTCTCAAGAGTCTTCTCCAACACCACAATTCAAAAGCATCAATTCTTCAGTGCTCAGCTTTATTCACAGTCCAACTCTCACATCCATACATGACCACCGGAAAAACCATAGCCTTGACTAGACGGACCTTTGTTGGCAAAGTAATGTCTCTGCTTTTGAATATGCTATCTAGGTTGGTCTTTCCTTCCAAGGAGTAAGTGCCTTTTAATTTCATGGCTGAAACCACCATCTGCAGTGATTTTGGAGCCCCCCAAAATAAAGCCTGACACTGTTTCCACTGTTTCCCCATTTATTTGCCATGAAATAATGGGACCAGATGCCATGATCTTCGTTTTCTGAATGTTGAGTTTTAAGCCAACTTTTTCACTCTCCTCTTTCACTTTCAACAAGAAGCTTTTTAGTTCCTCTTCACTTTCTGCCATAAGAGTGGTGTCATCTGCACATCTGAGGTTATTGATATTTCTCCCGGCAATCTTGATTCCAGCTTGTGCTTCTTCCAGCCCAGTGTTTCTCATGATGTACTCTGCATATAAGTTAAATAAGCAGGGTGACAATATACAGCCTTGACGTACTCCTTTTCCTATTTGGAACCAGTCTGTTGTTCCGTGTCCAGTTCTAACTGTTGCTTCCTGACCTGCATATAGGTTTCACTGCGATGGCACAGGAGCGGCCCAGATGAGCTACCCCACGTCTGAGGTCAGGGGCGGTGACCGAAAGGAGCTACCCCATGCCCGAGTGGCCGCTGCGCAGATGCAGGAGGGCGAGGGGAGCTACTCCACATTCAAGGTCAGGAGGGGTGGCCGTGAAGAGATATCCCTCGCCCAAGGTGAGGAGCAGCGGCTGCACTTTGCTGGAGCAGCCGTGAAGAGATTCCCCACGTACAAAGTAAGAGAAACCCAAGTAAGATGGTAGGTGTTGCCAGAGGGCATCAGCGGGCAGACACTGAAACCACAATCACAGAAAACTAGCCAATCATATGGACCACAGCCTTGTCTAACTCAATGAAACTAAGCCATGCCGTGTGGGGCCACCACATCCACTGGAGAAGGGAATGGCAAACCACTTCAGTATTCTTGCCTTGAGAACCCCATGAACAGTATGAAAAGGCAAAATGATAGGATACTGAAAGAGGAACTCCCCAGGTTGGTGAGTGCCCAATATGCTACTGGAGATCAGTGGAGAAATAACTCCAGAAAGAATGAAGGGATGGAGTCAAAGCGAAAACAATACCCAGTTGTGGATGTGACTGGTGATAGAAGAAAGGTCCGATGCGTAAAAAGCAACAAATATTTACTTGGGGCTTACTCTACTTCAGGGACTGTGCTAGGTGTGAGGACACAGTACTGAGCTGAACCAGACATGTGAGGCTGCTGCTCTCAGTAAAGCCTTGAGTTTACCCCGTTATAATAGCAGTGATTACTCTATTAGTGAGAGGAAAGGGAGAATGGATGATGGGTAGGTAACAGGTGTCTACCATATTGCTATAGAAAAATTGTGGGTCTACTACTAGCTGTAGCTATGTCACTATAACTATGACTTCAGTCAAATCAGATAAAGTCTCTGTGTCTCTATTTTTGCCTTCTGTGAAAAATAGGCAGTGAATGATATGAACCCTACCATGTCGTGCAATTATTAGCATCAGGGCCAAAGGCACATCGCAAAGTGCATGGGACTGAAAGTAAAAATCTTCCCTCGTATATGAAGAAGCCCTGCAGTATCCTATTAATCATTTTGATAAGGAGGCTCAGGAAATGGACCATCATTCACTCAGGAAAATGTTCTCCAAGGTACTAAGGGACATACTGATGTGTCTTTAAATCCGCAGCCACATTTTAGCATATATATCTAATGCCTTAGACTCTATTCCAATTGTAGTGGATAAGGTGTTTTTTTTTTTTTTTAGCATTTAGATAAAGTGTGTATTGTTGGAACATATTGAAGCCAGATTAATCTAAGGAATAACAATGCTGGAAGCACGAGGCTGTTGTACTGGGTGCCTGTCGCCCTGGGTGGCTAAGTAAGCAGCAACAGAGAAAGCTGATAATGTGCATATCTGATGTGGAGGAGGTGGTCCACAGGGCCGCCTCCTCCAACAATCTCATCTCCTTTCTTCATTTCCTGAACAATCCCGCCAGTGGCAGGGAAGGGGGACAAGCTGGCATTCTTGCTGCCTGCCTGCTGAGTAAAGCCTGGATGATTAATTTCCATTTACAGAAGACTGAATTATCTCTGCCCCCCACATGTTAGCGTGCATTGTCCAATAATTTCTTTTCTCCTCCAGCTTCATTTCAGCATGAGTTTAGATGGGATTCGGGGCCAGCAAGTCAGGATCACTAAATGGCTGTGTCTTTAGGAAATTAGTATATTTGCCTGAAGATGGTATTCAATGAAGATTTATCATTAATACTATAGAAGCTAATGGCTGTTGAACACTTTGGACTTCAATGTGTATGATTTTACAAATGATGACATTGAAGCATGGGGGAGGTAAGTAACCTGCCCAATGCCTTACAGCTTAATCAACAGTATAGCTGGAATTCAAACTCAGCTTTCTGATTCCTGTGTCCTTAAGCACCCACTACATAGCAGACACTGTATCAGGTACAGGGGATATTGTTACTAACCTTGTGGAAACAGGCTTATGAACAAGGGTTACAGATGTTCACTGAAATCTGGATGGGAAGGTGATGCAAAGTGAAATGGACAGCTCTAGCAGGGAGAAAAGGAAGGATCATGAAGAAGTAATGCTTGAGTCATTTACTGGCCACTGAGTCAGGAGTCCTGAATGTCATCAGAATATAAACCCAGTAAATGCAAGGGTTGTTTTTTTTTTTTTTTTTTTTGCCAATTTTGCTAGCCATTTTATCTCCAGGACCTATAACACTGCCTGGCATGCAGTAGGAACTCCATATACATCTATTGATGGAATGAATCAATTCATGAATCCTCAAGTGTGTCCCTATTAAATTTATGTGCTGTCAAGATTAAAGAATCACAAAGCTGAGCTGGGATGGGAGTCCTGGGAGATGACCAGGCTGTCCACTAGTCCTCATGCCCCGATCTATCAATGTGTGGGAGTCACATTAGTGCATGGATGGTCACAATGTCCTCTACTCTGAGGGTGTCACACCAGGCTTTCATTTCCAGGTGCAGGGAAAGGTTTCTGGCCCTAGGCTGCTCATCAGAATGAAATGCACTGGTCGAGGAATTAGAAAGTAAATGACCCCTACCCCAGTGCTCCACCCTATAGCATATGAGAAGCCCATAGTAGTAAACCCTTCCAGCTTTACCCAACTGTGACAATTACAAAGTTACAAAGCCTCACTGCCACCCAGCTGGATGGTCAAGGCAATTCTTCCCATTATACAGATGGAAAAACTGAAGCTCGCTTTACCCTGTCATGGGACCACTCAGAATATGGAAGGAATGACATTCAGACACTAAATTGATAGTAAAAGTATTATGAACAGTTGTATTTCAATACATTTTATAACCTAGATGAAATGGACAAATTCATTGAAATATACAAAACTGACTAAAAAGGAAATAAAAAATTCAAAACCCTATATCAAAGAAATTGAATTGGTAATTAGCCTTCCGCACAAAGAAAACTCCAGGCCTGGATGCCTTTAATAGTGGATTCTATCAAACCCTTGAAGATGACATGATAATAATCCTACACATTGTTCCAAAATTCATAGAGAGAAGAGTAAATGTAACTCCTACTTCACAAAAATAGCTTAAACAAATTATAGAATTATGTCTAAAAGCTATACATTGCAGTATATCGAAACAATGAAATACTATTGAGCGATTAGAAGGAATAAACTGCTGATAAATACAACAACATGGTAACATTCAAGGGCATTTTGCTAAGTAAGAGCAACCTCACAAAAAATGCATCTGGTGTGATTCCATATATGTAAAGTTCTGCAACAGACAAAACTAGCCTGTGCTGGAAAAAATCAAAACAGAAGTTGTCTTGACAGAGGAAAGATGGGGTGTTGCCTGAGAAAAGGCATTCAGGAACTCCAGACTGATGCTTCTAGGCTATGTTTTATAGGGATTTGTATTTGTCCAAACTTAGGGAATGCATGCTTAACATTTGTATTTTATTTTATAACCATTTTACCTTAAAATACATGTTAACAAATATTATATTCAAATTAGTAATATATTCTGAAATATTTAGGAAGAATTTGATTGATGTCTATAATTTACTTTGAAATGCACCAGCAATAAGGTAGATTGATGGATGAATAGAGAAATATACAAATATATAAACATGCAATAAATAAAGGAAAAGAAGTAAAATGTTAATGGTGGAATCTAGGTGACTGGTATATAGAGATTCACTATGTTTGATATTTTTAATATTGGAAACAATTATGCTGAACCAAAGAAGCTGGACACAGAGTATACATTGTCTGATTCCATTATGTGAAGTTCTGGAATAGGCAAAACTAATCATTCAGGATAAAAATCAGTTCGGTGGTTATCTGGGCTGGAAAGCAAGGGAGGTTGACTGGGAAGGCACAGGAGGGAATAATTTGGGATGAAGGAAAGTGCATACATATGTCAAAATATTTCATACTGCTCACTTTAATGGGTGCATTGTTTTATTGTACCTAAATCCTCACTCAATGAACTTGGTTTAAAAATTCTCTCTACTATTCTATAACCAAGTGTCCATCCCAAACTTCATGTGCTGCTGGTGGTTCGGACAGGCATACCTAATGCTTCGTGGTCTGTCTTCAGCCTACAGAGGCTCAAACTTTCCCCTGCTCCTGTTGGTAATGTCCTTCAGCGGGCTCATCCCTGGTGCTGACAAGGGGTCCATACTTCATGATAGAGCATCTCAGAGCAAGTCCAGGCTGGCCCCTCCCCATTGCCGCATGGAGAAGGGCACTGGCAGTAATGGAGGTCAGCTTAGGTGATCTGTGTCTGAGATGCACAGGGCATGCATCTTTACCTGGTATAGGGAATGGGAGCTGAGAAAATGGCAGGTTGGGGACACAGAGGTGGAAGCTGGGCCATCCTTTCTGGATACTGCCATGCGCTTGGAAACAAAGACTGTTGTGAGCACATTCTAGGAAATTCACTAGAGTGAGCACATTCTACGAAAGAAGTCAGCCTTGGGTTGGCTCCAAGTCAGAGTGGAGTGTTGAGTCCATGGAAGTCCCTAGAGTTCCTCTTTCCCCTTGGTCCTCTGCCCAGGCTCAGGTTGGCTTTATTTTTGGACCAAAACACACAAAGTATCAGATAACACTTCTGAAGACAGCCTCTGTACACTCGGTCTAAGATAAGGGAGACCACCTGTAGTGATCTTAGGGTGCGTGTCTGCTTTCCTCCCATCAGATTTTTAACTCAGATCATCTCTCCTCTTTAGCTCATGTGGATGCTAGGTTGCTTCAGTCATGTTCAACTCTTTGCGACCCCATGGACTGTAGACCGCCACGCTCCTCTGTCCATGGGATTCTCCAGGCAAGAATACTGGAGTGAGTTGCCATGTCCACCTTCAGGGGATCTTCCTGACCCGGGGATTGACCCCATGTCTCTTATGCCCCCTGCACTGGCGGGTGGGTTCTTTACCAATAATGCCACCTAGGAAGTCCTTCTTTAGCTCATGCTGTGCTTAGTACTCAGTGGTGTCTGACTCTTTGCAACCCCACGTACTGCAGGCCGCCAGGCTCCTCTGTTCTTGGAGATTCTCCAGGCAGGAATACCGGTGGGTTGTCGTGTCTTTCTCCAGAGGATTTTCCCAACCCAGGGATCAAACCCAGGTCTCCCACATTACAGGTGGATTCTTTACTGTCTGAGCCACCAGGGAAGCCCAAGAATACTGGAGTGAGTAGCCTATCTGTTCTCCAGGGGATCTTCCCGACCCAGGGATTGAACTGGGGTCTCCTGCATTGCAGGCGGCTTCTTTACCAACTGAGTGGATACCAGGGAAGCTCATAGACCTCAGCTATTTTATGTTCTTTTTTGACACCTTCCTGGGTGAAGTGGGGGTGGGGTGGTAGAAATTCATTCTCTGGCAGGACTCTGCCACATATCTTTAAATACGTGTGTTTCCCAGGAAATTGGCAGCTTTTGAGGGTGGAGATAACTTTCTGTTCATCTCTCTCCCTGCATAGCTTAGCATAAGCCAGGGCACTCTTTACCGAATGAGCATTTATTTTCCAAGCATTGCCTACATATATTAACCATCATTAGGGGACAGAATAAAGAGAGGGCATATTGCTTTTTCCTTAAGGAATGTGTTCTCCTGTCATGAAGATAAAACATTTATAAATAAAACAAATTAGCAAAAAAATAAACACAAGTGAGTACAAACTTGGCTCCTGGCTTCCATATAGTCAATTTCCCTTCCCTTATATGGGAAGGCAGAAATCAGGAGTGGTGTGTGCAGAATGCAGTTATTAAGAACTTTGTCATGGACAGACTGTAACCTGAGCCAGAACTTGGTGGATTGTTGCAGCTTAGCTAGGCAGGGAGGAAAAGGAGACTGACTTCTCAGCAGAGGGCTGGGTATGAGTAAAACCCAGAGATGTGTGTTATTATTATTATTATCATTGTTTATCCATCTGAGACTTTCCATTTCAAATCCCTTCCAGATTTCTTATCCCTCAAAGATGCAGGCTCCTTTTTCCTCCACTCTAAGTTGTAGGATAGTGAAATCTCATCACCAACCAAAGAGAGGGGTCCAAATGCCTGCTCCATAAGGGCACTGGTTGGCGTTATATTCAGAAAGTTTTTGCACAAGGATGAAAACAATGAATTATATGCATGTGCTATTTCTCCCACTGGAGTCCAACTTCCTTGAGAACTGATGCTATGATTCATCTCTAAGACCAACACCCTAGCTCCAGGCACAGAGCCACATATAGATTAAATACTTAGTATCTATCATATTTGCTCTAGCAAACACAAGTTATCAGAATTTAGTGATCAGCTCTTTTTCTTACAGCTAAGCCCCTGGAGAGCTGGTTTTAATGAAGAAGGGAGAAGGAAAGAAAAGTTCAGGATCCCAGGTTTGGAAGTTTGGGTAGACTATGGTCATGGGATACAGTGGTAGCCTGAGGCATAGAGAATGGACATAAAAGGTTATGAATGAAATTTAAAGGAAAAAATCACTGGATTTTGACTGTGATTACTGCTTCACCTAAATTGTTCTTGTTTCCCTATGCCATAGCCCTGAGAAGGACCTTCCCAGGCTAGTCTGCTGATCCTAGGAGGAGGATTAGAGACACATGGAAGAAACTTATCCAGAGCAGAGACTAGACCAGATTGGCCAACCCCTGGAAAATCAGCAGATACATTGTAAGTCATAAATGATTAGTGTTTGCTGAGTTTCACAGGGGTGTGAATACATAGCCATAGGTAACTAATAGACCAATCCTTCCATATATTCACTGGTGGGTCTTAAGCAAAACATTGATCCACCATTCTTAGTCAGCTAGAGCTGCTGAAACTGTGTTCCTCAAATTAGGACTTGAACACACATGGCCAGAACTCGAACCTAGCCAAAACCCATCTTCCAGTTGAGATCAAACACCTGGTCTCAGCATTTAATGAAGCTCAGGTTCTTGATGTCTCATCACAGAAAGAATTCAGTGAGAGACAGAGTGATAGGTAAGAAATGGATTTATTTAGGGAGAAACACACTCCACAGGCAGAGTGTAGACCATCTCAGAAGGTGAGAGCAGCCTCAAAATATGGCAGGGTTAGTTTTTATGGGCTGAGTTAATTTCATAGGTTAATGAGTGGAAGGGTTATTCCAAGTATATCAGAGAAATGGTGGAGATGTCCAGGAAATGGGCCACCACCTACATTTGATCTCTGATGATCTGCCTGGGAACTGTCATCCACCTGTGGATGTGTCGTTTAGCTTGCTGATGTGACACAATGAATGTATACTGAGGCTCAAGGTCTAGTGGAAGTTGACTTATCCATCATGTTGGGCCCATTTGGTTCTAGTTGGCTTATGTCCTGTCCTTGACTATGTCATTCTTTTAAAGGTTGTGCCCTGCCCCCTTCCCTTCTGTTTCACTGCCATAACAAAATACCATAGACTGGCTGGTTTAAACCACAGATGTTTATTTTCTCACAGTTCCAGGGGCTGGGAAGTCCAGGAAAAAGGTACTGGTAAATTCTGTTTCTGGTGAGTGCTCTCTTCTCTCTTCCTAGCTTGCAGATAGCTACTGTTCCTTTTCTTAGTGCTTGTGCAACAGCAGAAGATGGAGTAGAGTGAATGAACTCCCAGATGTGTCTTTCTATAAGGACACTAATCCTAAAGAACCCACCTTATACCCTCATTTAATTTTGATTACTTCCTTAGAGCACCATCTCTGAATACAGCTACAGTGATGGTTAGGGCTTCAACATAGGGATTTTGGGGTGAAATTAAAAAACCTGCTCCTTGGAAGAAAATGTATGGCAAACAGTGTAATTAAAAGCAGTGACATGGCTTTGCCGACAAAGGTCTATATAGTCAAAGCTATGGTTTTTCCAGTAATCATGTATGGATGTGAGAGTTGGATAGTAAAGAAGGCTGAGCACTGAGGAACTGATGCTTTCAAATTGTGGCACTGGAAAGACTCTTAAGAGAGTCCCTTGGACTGCAAGGAGATCAAACCAGTCAATGCTAAAGGACATCAAACCTGAATATTCATCAGAAAGACTGGTGTTGAAGCTGAAGCTCCAGTACTTCGGCCACCTAATGTGAAGAGCCAACTCATTGGAAAAGACTCTGATTCTGGGAAAGATTGAGGGCAAGAGGAGAAGGGGACAGCAAGAGGATGAGATGGTTGGATGGCATCACTGACTCACTGGAAATGAGTTTGAGCAAAGGACAGGTAAACCTGACATACTGCATGAAGTTCACGGGGTCGCAAAGAGTCAGACACGACTTAGCAACTGAACATCAAAAACAAACACTTAGGCAGTGCTTGTTGTTTATAAGTTCTTAACACCTCTTAGGCATCTTTTATTTATAAGGATGCTTGGTACACAGTACACAGTCAATAATTCAAGACTGACTATATAATTACTGAGTCATTATGAGGTGGTTTTCTTTTATTTTTTTTCCCCTTTTTGCCATAAAGTCATCCAGAGTTTATGGCAAAGGGAGAAATATCCTCCTCTATTGAAATGAAGCTGTCAGTGAAAAGGGAGGGGCATGGAGACGCCAGCATTTAAATGCACATAAGTATATTGAATCCTATTGAGAAAGGAACTCAACTATTTCATTCAATGCGATTTATCTAGATTCTACATTCCCTCTTGTCATATAGTAGGCCTCAATATATTTACAGAATAAAATAAATGAGTAATTGAATTAATGAGTCAAATTAAGGGCTCACAGCTGTCTGTAGCTGTCCTCAAAGGGTTCAGAGAAATGAGGCAAAATAAAGTCTGAGTCACTGGAGAGATGAGGTCCTCTGCTTGACTCATAAGAATTGCAAAGACAGAGGCAGGAGAGGTTCCGAGCTATCCTAGTGGGTTGAATTCCCCTGGTGCAGACTGCAACTCCTGCCTCCTTCCTCTGCCTCCCTCCCTGATTTTCCTTCCTCCCTAATGTGCCATAAACCTGTCAGCTGCAGCCTATTCCAAACCATACTCATTTTCCAGATTCTTTCTCCCAAACTAATTGTGCTTGTCCTCAGTTGCTGCCTAGTTGTCCAATTGAGAGATCTGAGTCACTGGAGTCCCTGAAACTGCTTCACTGAAACGGAAAAATCCAATTTGACCTTCATTCCCGGCACTGAGCCTCCATTTGCTGGGGATTTACCAAGGGCCAAGCACTGCACTAGATGACCAATGTGAGAGATCCCATCTAATCCTCACAATAACTCCATAAGGTGGATATAATCTTTATATCATAGTGAATAAATATGAACTCAGAAAGGTTAAGTGACTTTCCCAAGGTCACAGAGCTGGATCAGAGGATTTGCACCTCTGATTCAGTTCAGTTCAGTTGCTCAGTCATGTCCAACTCTTTGTGACCCCATGGACTGCAGCATGCCAGGCCTCCCTGTCCATCACCAACTCCCAGAGTTTACTCAAACTCATGTCCATTGAGTCGGATAATGCCACCCAACCATCTCATCCTCTATTGTCCCATTCTCCTGCCTTCAAACTTTCCCAATATTAGTGTCTCTTCAAATGAGTCAGTTCTTCACATCAGGTAGCCAAAGTATTGGAATTTCAGCTTCATCATCAGTCCTTCCAATGAATATTCAGGAATGACTGCCTTTAGGAAGGACTGGTTGGATCTTCTTGCAGTCCAAGGGACTCTCAAGAGTCTTCTCCAGCACCACAGTTCAAAAGCATCAATTCTTCAGTGCTCAGCTTTCTTTACAGTCCAACTCTTACATCCATACATGACTACTAGAAAAACCATAGTTTGACTAGACAGACCTTTGTTGGCAAAGTAATATCTCTGCTTTTGAATATGCTGTCTAGGTTGTCCTTTTATTCCAAGGAGCAAGCATCTTTTAATTTCATGGCTGCAGTCACCATAGGCAGTGCTTTTGGAGCCCCCCAAATAAAGTCTGCCACTGTTTCCATTGTTTCCCTATCTGTTTGCCATGAAGTGATGGGACCAGATGCCATCATCTTAGTTTTCGGAATGTTAAGTTTTAAGCCAACATTTTCACTCTCCTCTTTCATTTTCATCAAGAGGCTCTTTAGTTCTTCTTCGCTTTCTGCCATAAGGGTGGTATCATCTGCATATCTGAGGTTATTGATATTTCTCCCGGCAATCTTGATTCCAGCTTGTGCTTCATCCAGCCCAGCATTTCTCATGATGTACTTTGAATATAAGTTAAATAAGCAGGGTGACAATATACAGCCTTTAGGTACTCCTTTCCTGATTTAGAACCAGTCTGTTGTTCCATGTCCAATTCTAACTATTTCTTCCTTACCTGCATACAGATTTCTCAAGAGGCAGGTAAGGTGATCTGGTATTCCAATCTCTTTAAGAATTTTCCACAGCTTGTTGTGATCCACACAGTCAAAGGCTTTGGCATAATCAAGAAAGCAGAAGTAGATTTTTTTTGGAACTCTTGCTTTTTCGATGATCCAGTGGATGTCGATCTCTGGTTCCTCTGCCTTTTCTAAATCCAGCTTCAACATCTCGAAGTTCATGATTCACATACTGTTGAAACCTGGCTTGGAGAATTTTGAGCATTATTCATCTAATTACTAATATGTGGTAGTTTGAGCATTCTTTTGCATTGCCTTTTTTTAGGATTGGAGTGAAAACTGACCTTTTCTGGTCCTGTGGCCACTGCTATGTTTCCCAAATTTGCTGGCATATTGAGTGCAGCACTTTCACAGTATCATCTTTTAGGATTTGAAATAACTCAACTGGAATTCCATCACCTCCACTACCTTTGTTCGTAGTGATGCTTCCTGAGGCCCACTTGACTTTGCATTCCAGAATGTCTGGCTCTAGGTGAGTGATCACACCATTGTGACTATCTGGGTCATGAAGATCTTTTTTGTATAGTTCTTCTGTGTATTCTTGCCTCTTCTTAATATCTTCTTCTTCTGTTAGGTTCATTTCTGTCCTTTATTGTGCCCATCTTTGCATGAAATATTCCCTTGGTATCTCTAATTTTCTTGAAGAGATCTCTCGTCTTTCCCATTCTGTTGTTTTCCTCTATTTCTTTGCATTGACCACTGAGGAAAACTTTCTTATCTCTCCTTGCTATTCTTTGGAACTCTGCATTCAAATGGGTATATCTTTCCTTTTCTTCTTTGCTTTTCACTTCTCTTCCTTTCACAGCTATTTGTAAGGCCTCCTCAGACAACCATTTTGCCCTTTTGCATTTCTTTTTTTAGGGGATGGTCTTGATTCCTGCCTCCTGTAGAATGTCATGAACCTCCATCCATAGTTCTTTAGGCATGCTAGTCTATCAGATCTAATCCCTTGAGTCTATTTCTCACTTCCACTGTGTAATGTAAGGGATTTGATTTAGGTCATACCTGAATGATCTAGTGGTTTTCCCTACTTTCTTTAAAGTCTGAATTTGGCAATAAGGAGTTCATGATCTGTGCCACAGTCAGCTCCCAGTCTTGTTTTTGCTGACTGTATAGAGCTTCTTCATCTCTGGCTGCAAAGAATATAATCAATCTGATTTCGGTTTTGACCATCTGGCGATGTCCATGTGTAGAATCTTCTCTTGTGTTGTTAGAAGAGGGTGTTTGCTATGACTAGTGCATTCTCTTGACAAAACTCTATTAGCCTTTGCCCTGCTTCATTCTGTACTCCAAGGCCAAATTTGCCTGTTACTCCAGGTGTTTCTTGACTTCCTACTTTTGCATTCCAGTCCCCTATCATGAAAAGGACACCTTTTTTGGCTGTTAGTTCTAGAAGGTCTTATAGATCTTCATAGAACAGTTCAGCTTCTTCAGCATTACTGGCTGGGGCATAGGCTTGGATTACTGTGAAATTGAATGGTTTGCTTTGGAAATGAACAGAGATCATCCTGTTGTTTTTGAGATTTCATCCAAGTATTGCATTTCAGACTATTGTTGATTATGATTGCCTGGGGATAATGGTGACCTCCTTCAAAAGGTCCCATGGAGGCACTGATACACTCAGTGTCCCCAACCCTGCAGCAGGCCACTGCTGACCCAGATCTCTGCCGAAGACTCCTGGACACTCATCGGCAAGTCTGGGTCAGTCTCTTGTGGGATCACTGCTCTTTTACCCTGGATTCTTGTGCACACAAGGTTCTCTTTGTCTCCTCCAATGTGCACCTCATTAGATGGACTTTAAAATTCTTGCCCTTTCCATACTGTCAGATTATTTCCAGGTCAGATGTTCCCTTCTCCACTGTCTCCATTCTAACACCATTTACTCCTTTCTGCTCCCCCAAAACTGGCACATCTCTCTAGGCTAGCTCTTATCACATGAGATTATTCGTAATTATTCATCTGCCCACCTATGACCTTCTGGGAAGTGTCTTATTCTCCCCTCTATTCCACATTCTCAGTTCAGTGTCAGGTCTACATAACACCTGCTCCATGAATATTTTTAGAAATTAATTAAATTCCTACATTTCTAATTATCAAATATATTATCTTTTGTAGAGGGAGTAGAGAGTTACATAAATTGTGAATGAGAAGGAAATCCCCCTATCTGTCCATTCTTTTCTGTAAGAACAAATCTTTTTAGTTCCCAACTGGTCCATTGTTCTCTGTAGGTTGTTGCTGTTGTTCAGTCACTAAGTTGAGTCCAATTCTTTGCAACCCCATGAACTGCAGCATGCCAGACCTCCCTGTCCTTCAGTATTTCCCTGAGTTTGCACAAACTCATGCCCATTGAGTCAGCAATGCCATCCAAGTATCTCATCCTCACTCCTTTCTCCTCCTGCCCTCAATCTTTCCCAGAATCAGGGTCTTTTCTAGTGAATTGTCTCTTCACATTACATGGCCAAAATATTGGAACTTCAGCTTCAGCATCAGTCCTCTCAGTGAATATTCAGGGTTGATTTTCTTTAAGATTGACTGGTTTACCTCCTTGCTATCCTCTCAAGAGTCTTCTCCAGGTACACCTGCCATAAGATAAGGGCAGGAGAATTACCTCCATGCTCCACTGGTTCAAGGGCCCTGAACTCTCAAGGTCTTGCTGCTTTTGAAAGGATTGACCTGCCAGGGAATTCTTACTGAGTCCAGCTAAGCAGGTCTCAGTCATAGACTCCTTTCCTTCCAGAAGTCTGAAGCAGCTTCACCCTGTTACCTTAGTTCATTTTCTAGATCTTGTGGCCACAAGATGTCCTCTGAAAAACCAAACAAGCGAACCACAAAAACAAAGAAAATAGTACCCTCTGGCTTCCTTATGTAAAAAACATCCTTGTATTTTCCTGTCCTTCAACATCAAAGCTAAACTTCTCTTTGGCCATTTCATTCTCTCTTTCACAGTTCATGCTTGGGCACCAAGCAGACTGAAGAAAAGACTTCTAAAATTTTCCTGCTGTTCCGAAGAGAGAAAACAGCAGGGGAAGCCCGATTTCCTGAAGAGGGAAGGGGAGGCAGCCATCTTGGCTGCCAACTCATTCCAACATCCAAGCAATGCCTTTATTTACTTGGCAAAATACAAACCAGCAATTACCCAAGACAAGAAGTGAAGTGGTTTTTATTCTTGCCTGCATTTTTTTGCCTACATGAGGGAAATGACAAAATTTTTTATCTTGCTCTGCAAAGAACCAGTCTTGGCCCAGCAGAAAAAAAAGCTCTGCTGTGTTGTGTCAACTGATGAGAATATTTCTAGAATGTTTTAAAGAATTGATTATGGGCCCACAGCCTTAGGAAATGTATTAAGTGACACAGTTTGGGGAAAATAGGTGTTTCTGTGAAGAAAGTAAAGCAGGACTTCTTTTTTCTCCTTAATGTATATACAAATATATATATATATATATTTTATTGAAGTCTAGTTGACTTAACAATGATTCAGTTATACATACACACATATATTACTTTTGAAATTATTTTCCACTATAAGTTATTACAAGATATTGACTATAGTTCTCTGAAGCAGGACTTACTTCTGATTATCTTAACCTTAGTTTTTCAGGCTCACCTCTGTCCTTACCCCCTAAATTTAGCAGCTTAGGAACATGAGTGCAATGACTTCTGAAACTACCTACCTGGAGTTAGGACAAAGTTCACAGCCTGCCTTTAATTTAGACATCAGTCACAGGACCCTTAGATTCCCAGGTCCCCTTGTTTCTGACTCGCTGGCACAACTCAAGAGCTCTTCCTACTTCTTCTGGTGTGATAACTCACTAGAATGACTTGCAGAACTCAGGAAAAGTCTAGACTTATAATGACATTGTTGTCATAGCCAAAGGATACAGAGAGAAGCATAAGGTGAGGTCTGGGAGGGCCCCAGCTTCTGTTGGTGAGGATGAGTACCCTCCAGTGCACTGTGGACTATTACAATGAGGGGAGCTCACTGGAGCTTAGGGGGATTTAATTACATGAGTATGATTGGTTACTGATGCTGAAGCTGAAGCTTCAATACTTGGGCCACCTGATACAAAGAGATAATTCATTGGAAAAGACCCTGATGCTGGGGAAGATTGAGGGCAAGAAGAGAAGGGGGCGACAGAGGTCAAGCTGGTTGGATGGCATCATTGACTCAATGGACACAAGTTTGAGCAAACCCCAGGAGATGGTAAAGGGCAGGGAAGGTGATGGTGAAGGACTGGTATGCTGCAGTTCATGGTGTCACAAAGAGTCAGACATGACTGAGAGACTGAATAACAACAAATGATTGATTGGTTCACGGGCATGTACTTGAATTCAGTTTCCAATTGCTCTATCCTAGAGGTGAGGGTGATATCATATAATACAAAGCCTCAACTCTCTAATCACATAGTTGGTCTTTCTCATATGATGGACCCCTATCCTCAGGCATCTCATTAGCATAAACTATGTAAGGGCCTACCAGGAGTGACTTTATTAGCATAAACTATCAGGGGAGCAGGTGTGATCAGAGGTACTTATAGGAATAGAAAAGACATTGAGTCCCAGGACTGAAGAAATTCTGATAATTTAGAGGCTGTCACCCATGCTGCTGCTGCTGCTGTTAAGTTGCTTCAGTCGTGTAGACTCTGTGTGATCCCATAGACGGCAGCCCACCAGGCTCCCCAATCCCTGGAACTCTCCAGGCAAGAACACCAGAGTGGGTTGTCATTTCCTTCTCCAATGCATGAAAGTGAAAAGTGAAAGTGAAGTCACTCAGTCGTGTCCGACTCTTGAAGACCCAATGGACTGCAGCCCACCAGGCTCCTCTGTCCATGGGATGTGCCAGGCAAGAGTACTGGAGTGGGGTGCCATTGCCTTCTCCATAGCCGAGGACAAAGATAGCTAAATTCGTTATTACACAACAAGGAAGTTTGGATTTGGGCTTAAATATGACCTAAGCAGTGTTCTCTGACCTTTTTGGCACCAGGGACTGGTTTTGTAGAAGACAGTTTTTCCATGGACTGGGGCAGAGCGGGGATGGTTTTGAGATGATTGCAGTGCATTATATTTATTTTGTGCTTTATTTCTATCATCATTATATCACTTCCACCTCAGGTAATCAGGCATTAGATTCTGGAGGTTGGGGACATCAATGGATTTTGCCATTTTATCTCTTCTCCGCCTTAGACCAAATCATCTTAACTGATTTCGAGTGCTGCCAACTCAGCATGGGATTCTGAGAGTTCAAACACCTGAATCTCCTCCTGGACCCCCCATCTCACTGTGTAATCTTGGAAAAGTCTTTTAACTGGCTGAGCCTCAGTGTCCCTAACTGCAAGTGAAAATGTTAGACTGCAATATCTCCATGGACTACTAATACATCAAACTGATGCTTCTGTGGCTACTAAGGCTCTCTGAGACTCAATCTCCTTATCTTAAAATAAGAGGGTTGGATTAAATGATTTCTAAGGTCTCTTGCTGAGCTAATAATTGTGATTTTCATACCCTAAGACCTCCTTAATGTGTAAGGAAGAGATGATTCATTGCTCTTCCACATGGTGGATAGCATTTTTGAGTTTATTGTTCTCTCCTCTCCAGGAATAAGATGTTGGCTGGCTACTACCTTATCAGCAGCCCCTCGCACAGATGCATGAGAGGATGCCAAAGACTTTTCTTAGTTCTGGAGAAATGAAAGAAACAGAAGGTGGGAAACAGGAATAAATTTAAAGTCTGTGCCAAAGAAGACTGGGTAATGGACCAGCCAAGAAGGCACAGCTAAAGGAATTTTTCTCCTCTAGATAGATCTTAATTTTGCTTTAAATACTGTATTGCAACATATAGGAAACCATTTACAGGAAAAGGACCTCAGTTCCAAAATGTGGGCATTTTCTGTCAGGCAAATATGTTTTTCTGGAGGCCTATAAATATTTTGTACATAAAAATATGAAACAAATAAATACTGCATGATAATGCTACTAATATTCCCTGAAGCAAAAACAAAAAGTGTCCCTTTGCAGTTTTTAAGACTCCCCTGCTCTACGTCTTTGCCATTAAAGTTGGCAAAAACAAAACAACAACAACAAAAAAAGCAAACATTTACTTACTAGTATGTCTGACTCCCTGAACCAGAAACTTATAAACTTTTTTTGATAATAGACCTCCAAAATGGGTATAAAGTTCTTAAACATATATCATGTATTTTAAAATCACACATAGGTCATATTTTATCCAAATATATCTATTTTACACAAAACAATAGAAAGAAAGACAGCTAAGTTAAAAATGAATTTATTTACAATAATTTCATTTGATATGATAACAAAAAATCTCATTTCCTTCACTAAAACATCTCAACATTAAAAATATTTTAGCGAAGACAATGTGACTAAATATAATCTATTACTTTTGGAAATTGTAGTTTATTATAACATGATACAACAGTCTGAAGATCTGGCTCAAAATTCAGTCTGATACTTGATTTTAATGGTCATCATAACTGGAAAACATTTTTTTAATATTTATTTATTTGGCTGTGTCAGGTCTTAGTTGTGGCCGGCAGGATCTTTGTTGCATCATATAGGATCTTAAGTGCGGCGCACAGATCCTCTAGTTGTGGCACTCAGGCTTAGTTGCCCCGTGGGATGCAGGATTTTAGTTCCCTGACCAGGACTCGAACTCAAGTCTCTTGCACTGCAAGGAGGATTCTTAACCACTGGACCACCAGGGAAGTCCCTCTAACTGAAAATTGTAAAGCCAAATAGTACAGGGTTCAAATAGAAGAACTGTGTCATTGGCTGGACTGATTAAATCATAATAATGATTTTTCAACTATGCAAATGCTTTCATTCAAATCTGACTAGCATATTTTATACTCCCTAAGATTCATTACATTTTCTGTAAACAAAATGGGAACTACTGCATTGCTATATATGTGTGTGTGTATGTGTGTGTGTCTATATGTATTATCGTGCATGCATGCTTTCCTGCTAAGTCACTCCCATCGTGACTGACTCTCTGACCGACTCATGGCCTGCAGCCCGCCAGGCCAGGCTCCTCTGTCCATGGGATTCTCCAGGCAAGAATACTGGAGTGGGTTGCCATGCCCTCCTCCAGGGGATCTTCCCAACCCAGGGATCAAACCTGCATCTCTTATGTCTCCTGCCTTGGTAGGCACTTCTTTACCATCAGCACCACCTGGGAAGCCCCATACATACATAAAATACATACATAATATGCATGCTGCTGCTGCTAAGTCACTTCAGTCGTGTCCAACTCTGTGCAACTCTATAGACGACAGCCCACCAGGCTCCCCCATCCCTGGGATTCTCCAGGCAAGAATACTGGAATGGGTTGCCATTGCCTTCTCCAATGCATGAAAGTGAAAAGTCAAAGTGAAGTCCCTCAGTCATTTTCAACTCCTAGCAACCACATGGACTGCAGCCTAACAGGCTCCTCTGTCCATGGGATTTTCCAGACAAGAGTACTGAAGTGGGTTGCCATTGCCTTCTCCGATATAATATGCATATATATATATATATGTATATATATATATATATATATATATATATATAAAATACATATATAATATGCATAATATGGATCCAATATCTGATGGATCATTGAAAAAGCAAGAGAGTTCCAGAAAAACATTTATTTCTGCTTTATTGACTATGCCAAAGTCTTTGACTGTGAGGATTACAATAAACTGTGGAAAATTCTGAAAGAAATGGGCATACCAGACCACCTGACCTGTCTCTTGAGAAACCTGTATGCAGGTCAGGAAGCAACAGTTAGAACTGAACAACAGACTGGTTCCAAATAGGAAAAGGAGCATGTCAAGGCTGTATATTGTCACCCTGTTTATTTAACTTATATGCAGAGTACATCATGAGAAACACTGGGCTGGAGGAAGCACAAGCTGGAATCAAGATTGCTGGGAGAAATATCAATAACCTCAGATATGCAGATGACACCACCCTTATGGCAGAAAGTGAAGAAGAACTAAAGAGCCTCTTGATATAAATGAAAGAGGAAAGTGAAAAAGTTGGTTTAAAGCTCAACATTCAGAAAACTAAGATCATGGCATCCAGTTCCATCATTTCATGGCAGGTAGATGGGGAAACAGTGGAAACAGTGGCTGACTTTATTTTTTGGGGCTGCAAAATCACTGCTGATGGCGATTGCAGCAAAGAAATTAAAAGACTCTTACATCTTGGAAGGAAAGTTATGACCAACCTAGACAGCATATTAAAAAGCAGACATTACTTTGCCAACAAAAGTCTATCTAGTGAAGGCTATTGTTTTTCCAGTGGTCATATATGGATGTGAGAGTCCGACTATAAAGAAAGCTGAGTGCCGAAGAATTGATGCTTTTGAACTGTGGTGTTGGAGAAGACTCTTGAGAGTCCCTTGGGCTGCAAGGAGATCCAACCAGTCCATCCTAAAGGAGATCAGTCCTGGGTGTTCATTGGAAGGACTGATGTTGAAGCTGAAGCTCCAATACTTTGGCCACCTGATGCGAAGAGCTGACTCATTGGAAAAGACCCTGATGCTGGGAAAGATTGAGGGCAGGAGGAGAAGGGGACAGTAGAGGATGAGATGGTTGGATGGCATCACAGACTTAATGGACATGGGTTTGGATGGATTCTGGAAGTTGGTGATGGACAGTGAGGCCTAGTGTGCTGCAATTCATGGCGTCGCAAAGAGTCGGACACGAGTGAGCGACTGAACTGAACTGACTGATGCATATACTATTTAATCTATTTATATTTAATGTCTATGTACTTATAACACACTTCATATTTTTAGGACAGTTTTAGTTTCAAAGCAAAATTGAGTCAACATTAAAGAATCCTCATAGAATCCTATTTCTAACCTGCACTGCCTCCTCCATTAGCAACATCCCATACCATGATGATATACTCATTACAATCAAGGAACCTACTTGATATATTGTATATTTATTACAACCAAGGAACCCATTACTATCACCCAAAGTCTATAGTTTACATTAGGTTTCACACTTGATGTACATTCTATGTGTTTTGACAAACATGTAGCAAATATCCACCAATAATGCATCATATGAAATACTCTATGTGGTCTAAAAATCCTCTGTGATCCCCTATTTCTCCCTTTCCCCCAACTTCTGGCCGCTATTGATCTTTTAAGTTTTCCATACTTTTGAGTTTTACATGTACTTTGGCCACCTCATGCTAAGCGTTGACTCATTGGAAAAGACTCTGATGCTGGGAGGAATTGGGGGCAGGAGGAGAAGGGGACGGCAGAGCATGAGATGGCTGGATAGCATCACTGACTTGATGGACGTGAGTCTGAGTGAACTCTGGGAGTTGGTGATGGACAGGGAGGCCTGGCGTGCTGCGATTCATGGGGTCACAGAGAGTCGGACACGACTGAGCGACTGAATTGAACTGAACTGATACACTTGGAATAACACAGCATGAAGCCTTTTCAGATTGGCTTCTTTCACTTAGTAATATGCATTTAAGGTCCTTCCATGGTCTTTTCAGGGCATGATCTTTCATTTTTTTTTTTAGTGCTGAGTAACATCTCATTGTATGGATGTGCCATAATTTGTTTATCCATTTGCTTATGGAAGGAAATTTTGGTTGCTTTCAAGTTTTGACAATTATGAATAAAACTGCTGTAAATGTTCATGCTCAGGTTTCTGTTAAGATATAAGTTTTCAGCTCTTTTGGGTAAATACCAAGGAGCACATTGCTGGATTAATAGTCCGTGCAGTAATAGATTAGAATTGGACAATTATCAATTACTATTTTGTTTAATATAGATACAGTTGTCTAAATACAGAACTATTTATAGATATTACATATGAAGTAATTAGTAGATACACATCTATTTTCTCATTCTGTTGGCTGAGAGCATCTGGAAACAAAGTCACCACAGTAGCAATGAGACTACCTTGTACCCAGATCTTGGTTTTTAATACCATTTTCTAATAAAAGAAATCCGTGCTGTTGGGGAAGCAGCTGTTCCTAAGACTGGGGCAGTGAATTTATGAGATGAATCTGAAGCTTCTTGTGGTTCCAGAAAATAAGAAAGTTTTTTTTTTCCAAAAAAAGTACAATGAAGGGGAATGTCAAAGGGACATGAGAACCTTTGAAAGAGCTGCCAAAGGAAAAGTGAGAACAATTTGAGCAACAAAATAAGACGGTATTCCATTTGAAGTATAAAATAAAAATGTATGAATGCACACTGATGTAATAAGTTATTGAATAGGTAAGTGAAGGAGAGGAGACTCATCTCCCACACAGAGGAACTGCAAATAATGTACCACATAACCCACTCTCAAGGGTTTGGAGCGTCTCTCTTCACTCCTTAAGTGTGGACCCTACATGGTTACTTCCTTGCAAAGAGCACAGTATGCCAAGATGGAAACAAGAGTACAGGGGAGAAACCTGACAAATGATGCCTTTACTGCATGATCAAAGTGAACATCTTGAAATGAGAATTCATGATGCTAGTATGTCATGAGAATGGCATTTTACCTCTTTGGTCTTCCTCCCAAGAACTCATCATCCCAGTCAAAATGTGAAAAAAACATCAGAAAGCCAATGGTAAGAGAGTCTGCAAAATACTGCCAAGGTCATCAAAAACAAGGAAAAATAGGAGAAATTTCATAGCTAAGAGGAGCCTAGGGAGACACAGGTCAGTTTCAGTTCAGTTGCTCAGTCATGTCCAACTCTTTGCAACCCCATGGACTGCAGCATGCTGGCCTCCCTGTCCATCACCAAGTCCCAGAGTTTACTCAAACTCATGTCCATTGAGTTGGTGATCCCATCCAACCATCTCATCCTTTGTCGTCTCCTTCTCCTCCTGCCTTCAATCTTTCCCAGCATCAGGGTCTTTTCCAATGAGTCAGCTTTTCGCATCAGGTGGCCAAAGTATTGGAGCTTCAGCTTCAACATCAGTCCTTCCAATGAACACCCAGGACTGATCTCCTTTAGGATGGACTGGTTGGATCTCCTTGCAGCCCAAGGGACTCTCAAGAGTCTTCTCCAACACCACAGTTCAAAAGCATCAATTCTTCGGCACTCAGCTTTCTTTATAGTCCAACTCTCGCATCCATATGACTACTGGAAAAACCATAGCTTTGACTAGATGGACCTTTGTTGGCAAAATAATGTCTCTGCTTTTTAAATGACTTCAATAGTATGAAAAGGGAGCCATTACATAAATATTATGCAAATATAAATATAAGGTGGTGTTCTGAATGAATTCTGGGACAGAAAAGGCATATTAGGTACAAACTAAGGGAATCTGAGGTAATGAATTTAGTTAATGAAAATGGATTAATATTTATTCATTAGTTGTGACAAATATACTTTAGTAACATAAGATGCTGATTCATTCGAAAAGACCCTGATGCTGGGAAAGATTCAAGGCAGAAGGAGAATGGATGACAGAGGATGAGATGGTTGGATGGCATCACCGACTCAATGGACATGAGTTTGAGCAAGCTTCAGGAGTTGGTGATGGACAGGCAGTTGGTGATGGACAGGAAAGCCTGGTGTGCTGCAGTCCGTGGAGTCGCAAAGACTCAGATACTACTGAGCAGCTGAACTTGAACATAAATGCTACTAAAAAGGGTAAGTGGCTATGGGGCATTAGTGAATTTTATACTATCTTCTTAATTTTCCTGTAAACTCAAAACAATTCTGAAACTAAAAATTTATTTAAAATTTTAATTGATATTGACAAATTACTCCATTAAAATGCATCAGTATGTACTTCCACCTTCAATATGTGAAAGTCTCTGCTTCTCTGTACCCTTGGTAACAGTGAATATTATCAATCCTCTAATATTTGTACACTTGAAAGGTGACAAATGATATCTCACAGTTAAATTTGCATTTTTAAATTACAAATGAGATTTAGCAACCCTCTTGTCATTGATTGGTCATTTATATTTCTTTTTCTACAGCTGTACTTTGCTATCTTTTGCTCATTTTTCAAACTGGTTGCTGGTCTTTTTCCAACTGATCGCTGGTCTTTTTCCTGTGTAGAACTCTTGGTGTGGTTAAAAAAATAATCATTTTGTTTTATAGGTTTGCAAAACTTTTTTGCACATTGTTTTCTTTTGACATTCTTTCATTTTTTAAAAATATGCAAAAATTTAGCATTTATGGTAATCAAATCTCTCTTCATTTATAATTTCAGAGTTTCATCACACTTCTATTTTATTCTCAAATAAAGCTCCCAGTGGCTTGATTACTGTAAATGGGTCCCTTCAAGCTTGCTCCTAATTATTTTAGGTGTTCTTTTTTATTTTTTTGGCCATGCCATGTGTCATGTGGGATCTTAGTTCCTTGTCCAGGGATCGAATCTGAGTCCCCTACAGTGGAAGTGGGGCATCTTAACCACTGGACCACCAGGGGAGTCCCTAGGTGTTCTTGAAAGGATGTCTCACACAGGTTCACAGTCCACTATCACTTCAAATCCCTCTTGGGCTTTGCTCTTGTTCTTCCACTGCCATGCTACTTGTTTTCTGAAGCCACATGGAGACAGGTACTTACATCAACCCTGGAGACTCTAATCCCCACACCAAGAGCATTGTCCTCCCACCAGGTTAGGTTCCAGTCCTCAGGATGTCAGAACAGGTCGGTTCGATGCAATGGTATAAGCATCTTCCTTTTGGAAGGACGTTTGTTTTCGAACTTGGTTCCTGTACACTTCTGGTTCCTCACCAGTTATTCTGAATATCCTTTGCTGATTTCTCCTGACTTCCTGGTGATTAAATGCCAGATTGATGCTGCAGGAACTGGACCTTGATCTCCTCTTTAGCAGCAATTATTTATTGGATAATCTCAGTTCATTTCCCTGCTCTAGCTAATGCTTACCAGTGGCACATATTCCCAGCTGTAATTCTACTCTGACCCTCCTACTCTCTCCTCTCCAGACTCATACACTGAAGCCTGTTCAGCCTTTCTGCTTATTTATTTAATGACCGTTTCAAGGTTAACATGTCCAAAACTGAACTCCTGATCTTTGCTCCAGTCTTCAACACCTGAATAACTGGGAACTCTGTCATTCTGACTTCTTGGGCCAAAATTGTTAGAGTCATTCCTTACATTTCATCCCATCTCCAGTCTGTCTGGAAATTCAGTTAGCTTTAATTTCAAAGTATATCCATAATCCAAACATTTTCCCAGACTCTTACTGATAAGACCTAGGTCACAATCACTATCACCTCTCTTCTGGAATTCGCTTACACCTCCTAATCCTTCCTCTCACTTCAGGCTTTGTCTGCATCATCTATTCTCTATATGGCTACCAGAGAGGTCCTTGTAAAACATGTCAGAATATTTCACTTCTCAGCTTAAAACCCTCAAATGGCTTCCCATATTACTCTTTAAACCCCCAAACCCTATAAGTGGCCTCGGGCCCTAAATTATTCTGACACCCTGCTATTTCTCTGGTGTGATTACTTTTTTTTTTTCTCGCTCTCATCTGCTTTATTTTCCACCCTTTATTTTATTGCCACTGGATATACTATGGCTGTTTATTTGTTTATTGTATAACTTCCCACACTAGAGTTTAAACTCTGTATGAAAGAGCTACTTTATTATTTCGTTAGCTATATCCTTAGCAGAAAGAACAATGCCAGGTACTTAGTATGTATTCACAAATACTTGTTGAATAAGTGAATACATCCCATTATGTGCCTGGCAGCCAAATCTGAAGTGAACACTGAACTCTGGATCTGATCCCATCACTTACATTTTTTCCTTCTAATCTGCGGCCATATCTAGGTCCCCTGGTGTCGCAGCAGCCAGCACATTGGACCACTTCATGCTGATTTCGTGTGTCCCCATGGGCTGTAGCCTGCTGCAAGGCTCCTCTGTCCATGTGATTTTTCCAGGCAAGAAGACTGACACGGGTAGCCATTTCCTTTACCACGGGATCTTCCTGACCCAGGTCAGGATCCTGATCCAGGATCAAACCCCGGTCTTCTGCATTGCCGGTAGATTCTTTACCATTTGAACCCCCAGAGAAGCCCATCTTAATGAATAGAACTGAATTCCAAGAGTCTTGCAAACTGGAGAGGGTCCAGAAAGAGAGCAGAATAGGGTCTCCAGGAGCAAGTTCAGAGCATGGGGAGCATGAACAGAAGCGCAAGTAGAGAGGGCTCATGAGAATCTTAGCACCAGGTCTAGTGTCAGTGTGGGTGCAGAGGTAAGAGAACAGGGTCATTTTTCTGTGCCCTTTTCCTTCCATCAGATCTCATTTTTCTCTTTTGGATTCCAATTCCCAGTCACTGTTGGAAAAGGAGCCAGGGTTGTGTGGTGGAAAGAGTCCTGGATTCTTAGAAAGACTTGGGTTAGAATCCTGCCTCTGACACTGAGAGCTGAATAAATTTGGACACACCCTTTAATCTTTGGGAATGTCACTTTCCTTACCCATGAAAGGCGGCTAACAATGATTACTACCTCTCTAGTTCTGTATATGTATTAAATAGAAATGGTAAAAGAAAATATCCCATACCCAACATACACAACGGAGTCTCAGAATTGTAAATGGAGCCTATCAAGTTGGCAGGAATTGATCAACTTTATATGTGACTTGACATCTCTCTGGCTTTAATTATAGCCTCGGCTGATGGAATTTGTCCTGTTTATCTCTCTTTTAGACCCTTTTCCCATTCCTTCCTTGAATATCCTCTAGTCTGAGTCTTTGAACCCACAGGATTCTTATGTCTCTCTGATTCCTCTATCCACAAGATGGCAAACTCTTGGGTTTTAGAACAAAGAGAAATAAAAGAGAAGATAGTTAGATACTTTTATCTGGAGAAGTAGAGAAGTCAGTTCTCTCTCTCTCTCTCTCTCTCTCTCTCTCTCACACACACACACACACACACACACACACATTGACCGTGGTGATGGAAAGGAGTGAAAATGGAAAGGAAGTGATTTCCATACCCCTGCCTCTGCAGTGCCAGCTACAAAATCAGAACTGCTTAACAGAGTCCTGGGAAGCCCCCTAAGTGCATCCCACCCAGCATGGCATCAGCAGCTTCCACCATTAGGAAGCAGCAGGGCAGGTGAGGGTTTAGAATAACATGGGCCCCTGGGGTGTGCAGAACTGCCTTGATGAGAATGGACTGGGGCCCCCCTGGGAGCTCTGGCTTCTGACCCATGAGAGGGAAAAGGAGGCTTTAAGAATTAGAACTACACTTGAATTCTGGGAGGAAGACGTGTCTCCAGCACCGGTGAGAGCTATCCCAGGAGCGACATACCTGAAAACATTAAAGAAAGTGAGACAGAGTGAAAGCCACCTCCAGGATGTGTGTGTCTGAGCTGCTACTGCCATTTCCTTGGGCTCCCCTCTGAGTTCCAATCCTCTGCAGAATAATTCTCACCTAGATTCAGATGAAGTTTTCTTCCCAGCATGGTGTCCTTGAGAGACACACCTATTAGGGCCATAAAAGTCTATGTCTGAATTCCATCTTTGCCAGTCACTAGAGACTGACTTCGGAAAGTTACATAACATCTCCGAGCCTCATTTTCCTGTCTGTACATTGGAGGTAATAATGTTTGTCCCTCAGAATTGTTTGAGGCATCAAATGAGAGAGCATATGTGTAATACGAATATGCTGTTGTCGATCATTTCTTATTTGCATGGACGATTTCCACGTGGCAAAGCCCCTTTCTCTTTCCCAGTTCTCTGGAGAATTTCTGAGGTTGGGGATTTAAGTGTTAACCAGAAGGATTGTGATTTATATTCCTATCACTAGTGCTCCCTGCTTGGTTTATTTCTTCCATTTCTCCCCCATCACCAAGATCTGGCCTCACCTCTTTTTCTCTTCAGAAAGACAACGTGGCCACCGTGGACCACTTGGCACAGCTGGTCTTCCAAAATACTGGTCTCTTTGAATTGTCTTGTATTTCTCACCTCTGGTATCAACCAAGGAGACCCAAAGATTCTATCCTTATAAACAAAGGTAATGGAGTATGCGGTAATGCATAATTCTTTGCATTAACGCTCTCTTAATCCTTTCTCCATATGGTCATGACAATACTTTATTAAAAATTCCCAAGAATCTCACTTCTCTGCTAAAATTCTCAGGCGGCCTCCTGTCTCAATAGGGGGTACAATGTCTTTAAGATGACCTGCAAGGTTCTCCTTTGTCCTTCTCTCTGTTTTTCAAGTTTCTTCTCTAAGCTGATAAGTTGCCAAGAGTGCTGAAGTGTGTCCTTCCTTCACTCGTCTTGCTGGATGGGCCACTCAGTAATCTTCCTAAGTAACCAGCCTTAGGATTTCACTGTTGCCTTAAAATGGTTTAACAACTGACTTTTGTTTATTGTGGAACACTGAAGAAACTAATTTAATTCTTGAGCTCTGCAGTCAGGATCCACCCCCCTGGGATCTGTGTAACTGTGGAAACTAAATCCCATTGTGCCCATTTTATTTATAAAATGAAAATCATAAGAGTACCCTATGTAAAATCTCTGGTACAGTGCCTACCACCTAGTAAGTAATAAATAAATAGTAGGTGGTTTTGCTGAATTATATGGCAGATTCTAGACTCCTATAATACCAGGTAACACATTTAAAATATCTTTTTAAAATTTTTATTGAATTTTGTTACAATATTGCCTCTGTTTTATCTTTGGTCTTTTGGCCCCAGGCATGTGAGATGGTAGCTTTCTGATCAGGATTAAACCCATACCTCCTGCATCTGGAGGTGAAGCCTCAACCTTTGGACCGCCAAGGAAGTCACAAGGCTCTTTTTATTAGTAATATCCTCTAAACCTATCTAACTTTTAGATTCATCTTGTCTCTCTGTGTTTTCATAACTGCATTGCCTTGGTCTCTGTTTCTATCTGGCAAATACCCTCTTAATCTTCAAGACCCATTATAAAAATTGGATCAAGATGGTAGACTGAATTCACTTTTTTTTAATACCTTTTGCATAAAAATCTCTTTGAATGATGGAAAAAATATTGTAAAAGATAGTAAGTACTTAACAGCACTGGAAAACATAAGAGAATGTCATAAGCGAACCATAATTCTGATGTATATTTAAAATACAGAAAGCAATCAGAACATCTCTATTTCTGGCTATCTGAGAAGGTTTTTGGAAAGCTCCTGAATGAGGAAAAAATACTTGGAAATGATAGATAAAATGTTGCAAGCATTCTTTTAAATGCATAGCTGAGCTTCTGAGAAAGAAGGAGAAATCCCCAGGGACCTGAAACAGAGGGAGATGTAATTCAAATTGTAAGTTACACTCATGTAGATCAACTGTGAGAGCATTTGCCATGCTTATTAAGCAAGAAGCTTGAGCTTTAGTAGCTGTCACAGAAGAAAACAAGGCCTTTGACTTTTTAAAAGTAGAAGTTGCAAATGAAACTCTGCATAAACCTGGAACCCTCAAGAGGTTACACTGTGGGTAAAATAGTGGATCAGAAAAAAATATATCCTGGAACAAAGGAGACTGCAAGGAAATCACCTGTAACCACATGAGCTTGGGGAGGGAAAACGTCTTTCCTGTATATTTATAACCCTAGGCTGTCCATTATGAAGAAATGAGGTTCTGAGACAGCCCAAGCACATCAGGGTACCTCTCAATAACAAATGAAAATCTCTTAGCAGAGAAATGCCTTCAATTTAAGCTTCACAGGATTTTGAAAGCTGGAGATGCACTGAAGAACATAGCCAGGTTCAAGAAAGAAAGCATGAGAAAATCAAATCAGAAAGCAAGATTCAGCAGAAAGAATAAATACCAGAATTAGACATGCAATCAGCTCAGCTAATAGAATTATTTGATTCAGACAAATAAGTAGAGAATTAAAAACGGAATTGAAAATATATGAAATGAGCAGTGCACAATAAAAACTACAAAGTAAGACTGGCAAAAAAAAAAAAAATCTTAAAAATAAGATATACTTTAGTTTTGAAAAAGATAATAGAAAAATTTTGAAGTGGAATAAATATTAGAAGACTTTCAGAATGTGGCACAAATAGTAAAAGAGAGAGAACATGTCAGGTATAAAGAGTAAATAGAGAAATTAGCAGTACATACTGAATTAGATTTCTAGGGAAGAAATTGAATGGAATGTGGGGCAATTGTTGAGGATATAATGGGCAAAACTTTTCCATAATTGATAAGGAATTATGTTTCAGATTTGGAGAAGGCAATGGCACCCCACTCCAGTACTGTTGCCCAGAAAATCCCATGGATGGAGGGGCCTGGTAGGCTGCAGTCCATGGGGTTGCTGAGTTAGACACGACTGAGTGACTTCACTTTCACTTTCCACTTTCATGCATTGGAGAAGGAAATGGCAACCCACTCCAGTGTTCTTGCCTGGAGAATCCCATGGATGGAGAAGCCTGGTAGGCTGCAGTCCATGGGGTCGCATAGAATCGGACACGACTGAAGCGACTTGGCAGCATGTTTCAGATTTAGAACACAATGGAAATTATTCAGGATAATTTTTTTTTAAATACACATTTGAACACATTACTATAATACTGAAGAACACAAAAATAGAGTAAATTTGCTGAAGCAAGAAAGCAGGAAAGGCAGAGAAATATAGCTTTCAGTATCAAATAAATAGCTTCTTATTTTTCAGGGGAAAAATGTGAGTTTATTACAAAAGTTCCTTACTAATGAATGTATAAAAGATGTACGTTGGGAAGAAGAAACTCATGTCCAGAGGAAGGACTTAGATATAAGATGGAGTAGTGAGTAATTTAACAGAGAAATGTGATAGAGAATTTGAAAAGTACTATCTATATGAAACAGTGATAATAATAGCTAACTTGGAGGTGTATTAAAGGCAAATTGGAAATTAAAATATATGGATAATAAAAAAATTGATATGAGTATATTGTAGCAAAATTCTCTAAATTTCTTGTATAATCCTGTAGGAGATTGTACACTTAAATTTTAATGATTAGCACAAAAAGAATAGAAAACAGTGTGTAACTTACAAAAAATGAGGAAAACACTATTTGGCCAACCACAAACAAGTCAGGAAAAGAGAAAAATAACTATAAAATAGATAAATAGAAAGCAACAATTTATTTTCAGATATATATGAATATACAATATTTATATACTTTATATACTGTATTTATATGCAAAGTATTTACATTATTGTATATAAGACCATCACACATATATGTATGTATATTATATACACATGTAAATAAATAAATAAATACATTCATTGTTGTTCAGTCAGTAAGTTGTGTCCGACTTTTTGAGACCCTATGAACTGCAGCATGTCAGGCTTTCCTGTCCTTCACTATCTCCTTGAGTTTGCCCAAACTCATGTCTACTGCGTCAGTGATGCCATCCAACAATCTCAGTCACGTCTGACTCTTTGTGACCCCATGAACTGTAGCACGCCAGGCCTCCCTGTCCATCACCAACTCCCGGAGTTCACTCAAACTCACGTCCATCTAGTCAGTGATACCATCCAGCCATCTCATCCTCTGTGGTCCCCTTCTCCTCCCGCTTTCAATCTTTCCCAGCATCAGGGTCTTTTCCAATGAGATGGGCTCTTCTCATCAGGTGGTCAAAGTATTGGAACTTCAGCTTCAGCAGCAGTATTTCCAATGAATATTCAGGGTTGATTTCCTTTGGGATTGAGTGATTTGATCTGCTTGCAGTCCAAGGGACTCTCAAGAGTCTTCTCCAGCACCATAGTTCAAAAGCATCAACTCCATGAACAGTGTGAAAAGAATACTGGAGTGGGTTGCTGTTTCCTTCTCCAAGGGATCTTCCCAACTCAGGAATCAAACTTGTCATCTCCTACATTGGCAGGCAGACTCTTTACCACTGAGCCAGCAGGGAAGTCCACAATAAATACATAGGATTTTTTTTATAACTTAACGTGATGGATGAAATTGTGTCTCCTCTCACATTCATATGTTAAAGCTCCCATCCTTCACAACTCAAAATGTGATCTTATTTGGAAATAGGGTCATGTAAATAGTTAAGACAAGGTCACAGAGAAGTAAGGTGGACCCCACACCCAATTATGACTGGTATTCTTCAGTTCAGTTCAGTTCAGTCACTCAGTCATGTCCGACTCTTTGCGACCCCATGAATCGCAGCGTGCCAGGCCTCCCTGTCCATCACCAAAATCCCAGAGTTCACTCAGACTCACGTCCATCTAGCCATCTCATCCTCTGTCGTCCCCTTCTCCTCCTGCCCCCAATCCCTCCCAGCATCTTTTCCAATGAGTCAACTCTTCGCATGAGGTGGCCAAAGTACTGGAGTTTCAGCTTTAGCACCATTCCTTCCAAAGAAATCCCAGGGCTGATCTCCTTCAGAATGGACTGGCTGGATCTCCTTGCAGTCCAAGGGACTCTCAAGAGTCTTCTCCAACACCACAGTTCAAAAGCATCAATTTTTTGGTGCTCAGCTTTCTTCACAGTCCAACTCTCACATCCATACATGACTACTGGAAAAACCATAACCCTGACTAGACGGACCTTTGTTGGCAAAGTAATGCCTCTGCTTTTGAATATACTATCCAGGTTGGTCATAACTTTCCTTCCAAGGAGTAAGCATCTTTTAATTTCATGGCTGCAATCACCATCTGCAGTGATTTTGGAGCCCCCCAAAATAAAGTCTGATGCTGTTTCCACTGTTTCCCCATCTATTTCCCATGAAGTGATGGGACCAGACGCCATGATCTTTGTTTTCTGAATGTTGAGCTTTAAGCCAACTTTTTCACTCTCCTCTTTCACTTTCATCAAGAGGCTTTTGAGTTCCTCTTCACTTTCTGCCATAAGGATGGTGTCATCTGCATATCTGAGGTTATTGATATTTCTCCCGGCAATCTTGATTCCAGCTTGTGTTTCTTCCAGTCCATCATTTCTCATGATGTACTCTGCATAGAAGTTAAATAAGTATTCTTAGCAAAGAGTAAAAGTGGACTCAAAGACATAAACACGTGGAGGACACATGTGAAGACTAAGGCAGAGCTCAATCGGGGTGATGCTTCTGTAAGCCAAGGACTGCCAAAGCTTGTCAGCAATTAGCCAGAAATTAGGCAAGAGGCATGGAACAGTCTCTTCCTCACAAACCTCAGAAAGAACAAAAGCTGCTGACACCTCATCTCAGACTTCTAGCCTCCAGAACTGTGAGGCTATAAATGTCTATGTGTAAGTCATCCAGCTTATGATTCTTTTTACAGTACAGTTATGGCAGTCTTAACAAACTAATATACTCAGTGGTGTGTGTTTTGCCAGACATGTATCTTTAGAAGATAAGTACAAACAAAGCTTGAAAGTAAAATAGTTAGAACAAAGATATATCAGGTAAATTCTGGAAAAAAGAAACCTGAAACATTGGAGTAATATAAGAATTAAAAAAATAACTTCAAACAGTTTTGTGGTAATAAAAAGGATCACTCTATGATGTTAAAAAATGAACTGGGAAAATTGGATGATTCTGAAATTGTATGCATATTACATAGCTACGTATACACTGCATATTTACATATGTGCTGTGCTGCTGTGAAACTGTGCTAAGTTGAGTCAGTTGGTTCCTACTCTTTGCGACCCTATGTACTGTAGCCCACCAGGCTCCTTTGTACATGGGATTCTCCAAGCAACAATACTGGAGGAGATTGCTGTGCCCTCCTCCATGGGATCTTCCCAATCTAGGGCTCAAACCCAAGGGATCTTCTTTTTTATGTCTCCTACATTGGCAGGAGGGTTCTTTATCACTAGCGCCACCTGGGATACATACATAATTTACAAAAGAAAAATAAACAACTCAAAACTAAATTGAAAAAATAGAATTACAGTGAACTACAAGAAGATATCATAACACACCATTCTTTGTATTTAAAGAAAAAGCAATGAGAAAAACCGGAATATATAAAAGAATAGAACACAATTGAAAAATAATTTGAGCAACATAATTGACAAGCTTATTCTAAGAGTACTGGGAACCCTGACCACAACTCAAAGAATATACATTTTTCTTGAGGATATACTCAACATTTATGAAAATGAGTAACTAGCAGATCATAAGGCTAGGCTCAATAAATTTCCAAAAATAATTATCCCAGGCATCACATTTTTTAATGCAGTGCAACTTAAATTAAAAAATTTTTTTAAATTAAGTATTTCAGGAAAGAGCAAGCATTAGAACAATGTAAATAAGACATATCACACTTTATGGGATACAACTGAAGGCACAATTAGAATAAAACTAATATTTTTTTAAATATTGTGCTAAATCTGAAAATTGATGAAACAAAAATTCACTTAAGAGTTTAGAGTAAATTTTTGAGATTAGTTGTTTGTCAGTTGCTTCATTTGCTATTATTTTCTCCCATTCTGAAGGCTGCCTTTTCACCTTGCTAATAGTTTCCTTTATTGTGCAGAAGCTTTTAAGTTTAATTAGGTCCCATTTGTTTATTTTTGCTTTTATTTCCAATATTCTGGGAGGTGGGTGATAGAGGATCCTGCTGTGATGTATGTCAGAGAGTGTTTTGCCTATGTTCTCCTCTAGGAGTTTTATAGTTTCTGGTCTTACATTGAGATCTTTAATCCATTTTGAGTTTATTCAGAAAAATAAATGACCCAATCAAAAAATGGGCCAAAGAACTAAATAGACATTTCTCCAAAGAAGACATACAGATGGCTAACAAACACATGAAAAGATGCTCAACATCACTCATCAGAGAAATGCAAATCAAAACCACAATGAGGTACCATTTCACGCCAGTCAGAATGGGTGCGATCCAAAAGTCTACAAGCAATAAATGCTGCAGAGGGTGTGGAGAAAAGGAAACCCTCTTACACTGTTGGTGGGAATGCAAACTAGTACAGCCACTATGGAGAAGAGTGTGGAGATTCCTTAAAAAACTGGAAATAGAACTGCCTTATGATCCAGCAATCCCACTGCTGGGCATACACACTGAGGAAACCAGAAGGGAAAGAGACACGTGTACCCCAATGTTCATTGCAGCACTGTTTATAATAGCCAGGACATGGAAGCAACCTAGATGTCCATCAGCAGATGAATGGATAAGAAAGCTGTGGTACATATACACAATGGAGTATTACTCAGCCATTAAAAAGAATACATTTGAATCAGTTCTAATGAGATGGATGAAACTGGAACCTATTATACAGAGTGAAGTAAGCCAGAAAGAAAAACACCAATACAGTATACTAACGCATATATATGGAATTTAGAAAGATGGTAACAATAACCCTGTGTACGAGACAGCAAAAGAGACACTGATGTATAGATCAGTCTTATGGACTCTGTGGGAGAGGGAGAGGGAGAGGGTGGGGAGATTTGGGAGAATGGCATTGAAACATGTAGAATATCATGTATGAAACGAGTTGCCAGTCCAGGTTCGATGCACGATACTGGATGCTTGGGGCTGGTGCACTGGGATGACCCAGAGGGAGGGTATGGGGAGGGAGGAGGGTTCAGGATGGGGAACACAGGTATACCTGTGGCAGATTCATTTCGATATTTGGCAAAACTAATACAATATTGTTAAGTTTAAAAAAAAAAAAAGAATTTAGAGTAAAATAAAGAGGACTAAACCAAAAATCAAGTAGGGAAATAACCAGGATGACAGCATATAACAATAAATAGAAAACAAACTTTAAATGGATTGGAAATGATTGCTAATATTTTTTTTAAACCAATGAAATATATAAACTAGTAAAACAGATAACCTAGCATGATTTGTCATACCAAAAAGAGTTAAGGTCTAAGTACCTAATACGAAAATGGAGTAGAAAAGAAAGACGGTGAGCAAAGATTCAAAATATAAGTGAAAGAATGCTGTTTTAAAATAGATGATTAAAATTTTATTACATGGGCGATTTCTTAAACACAAAGAAAGCCTAGCTCAGTAAAACAAACAAAAAAGGCAAAAATCAAAACAGACTGACATCATTAAGGAAACTGAATATGAATCTAAAAAAAAATCATCACGAACAGATTTACAGGTGAGTTCTACTAAAAAAAATCAAGAAACAGAGCTCCAATATTATGGAAAATCTCATAAGAAATCAAAGAGACAGAAATCAAAGACAATACTATAGTTTTACTGTAAAAGACTAATATGACTTTTATACCAATACCAGACAATGATTTTGTGAAAATAAAATGACAAATCTCTCATACTTATGAACTTAGAGGCCAAACATTCTCTAAATATCTTGGTTAATCAAACATTGTGTGAGTTTTTCTCACCACCCCCGACATTCTCTTTCTGTTTCCACAGACTCATAATCATGATAAAGTTGGATTTACCCCAGAATACACGAACTTAATATTAGATAATCTATTATTGAAATTCACCGCGTTTAGAGATTATAGAGAAAAACCACGTGGTTTTCTCAATAGGGAAAGAAAACACAGCTGATAAAGATGAATATTCACAGGGACAAAATTTCTTAGCAATTAAATGGAAAGAGAACTTAATTTCATCAAGAACATCTCTGTAAAACCCTCAGAAAGTGTCATAATTAGTGGGCAAAACAGTAGACTATCTTGCCCTGTTAAATCAGAAATATAACAGGGCTGTCCGCTAGTGCTTCTTCTGGGGATCTTGCCAGCCCATAGTATTGCTGCCTTTCCCAAAGGGCATTACTGCATAAATGGTATTCCCCAGAGTCCTACAGAGCTCATCTTGTATGGCTATGCAACTGAAGTCCTGTTAGCAGAACTAGATAAGAAACAAAAAATATTAGGATTGAAAAGCTTCTTAATTCTTAGATATTATGATTATGTATCTAGAAAATCCAATAGAATCTATCTTCAAATTATTAAAATTAATAAGAGCATTGCCAAGTTGTCTGGACATAAAATAATCATACAAAACGTATTTGCCTTCTTTTAGAAAAGGCAGAGGAACCACAGACCAAATTGCCAACATCTGCTGGATCATTGAAAAAGCAAGAAAGTTCCAGAAAAACATCTATTTCTGCTTTATTGACTATGCCAAAGCCTTTGACTGTGTGGATCACAAGAAACTGTGGAAAATTCTGAAAGAGATGGGAATACCAGACCACCTGACCTGCCTCTTGAGAAATCTGTATGCAGGTCAGGAAGCAACAGTTAGAACTGGACATGGAACAACAGACTGGTTCCAAATAGGAAAAGGAGTACGTCAAGGCTGTATATTGTCACTCTGCTTATTTAACTTATATGCAGAGTACATTATGAGAAATGATGGGCTGGAAGAAGCACAAGCTGGAATCAAGATTGCGGGGAGAAATATCAATAACCTCAGATATGCAGATGACACCACCCTTATGGCAGAAAGTGAAGAGGAACTCAAAAGCCTCTTGATGAAAGTGAAAGAGGAGAGTGAAAAAATTGGCTTAAAGCTCAACATTCAGAAAACGAAGATCATGGCATCTGGTCCCATCACTTCATGGGAAATAGATGGGGAAACAGTGGAAACAGCATCAGACTTTATTTTGGGGGGGCTCCAAAATCACTGCAGATGGTGATTGCAGCCATGAAATTAAAAGATGCTTACTCTTTGGAAGAAAAGTTATGACCAACCTAGATAGCATATCGAAAAGCGGAGACATTACTTTGCCAACAAAGGTCCGTCTAGTCAAGGTTATGGTTTTTCACATGTATGGATGTGAGAGTTGGACTGTGAAGAAGGCTGAGCGCCAAAGAACTTTGAACTGTGGTGCTGGAGAAGACTCTTGAGAGTCCCTTGGACTGCAAGGAGATCCAACCAGTCCATTCTGAAGGAGATCAGCCCTGGGATTTCTTTGGAAGGAATGGTGCTAAAGCTGAAACTCCAGTACTTTGGCCACCTCATGCGAAGAGTTGACTCATTGGAAAAGACTCTGATGCTGGGAGGGATTGGGGGCAGGAGGAGAAGGGGATGACAGAGGATGAGATGGCTGGATGGCGTCACCGACTCGATGGACGTGAGTCTGAGTGAACTCTGGGAGTTGGTGATGGACAGGGAGGCCTGGCGTGCTGCAATTCATGGGGTCCCAAAGAGTTGGACACGACTGAGTGACTGATTTGATCTGATCTGACACACAGCAACAAATAGTTAATTAGATAAGGCAGAAAAATGATTAGATACACAGAGGAAAAAATCTAAAGAAAATGTGTAAGATCTTTATTTGCCGGGGTCCAGCCCCAGTAGATCCAGGGAAATTCGAAGGAGAGACGGCTTCGGCAAATACACTGGCTTTAATTAAATATTAATTAGAGATATAAAGAGTAATAGAATGAGGATAGCTCAGTAGGAAAATTCAGTGGAGAAAAGAGGCTGAATAACTTGGTTTACATGGAAAGCTAGTAAAATTCGAAGGCAAGGAATTTACTTCACCTACGTAGGCCGCAGGCGTCCTCCCGTTCTCCCAAAGGAGAGGAGACACTAAGGCCTCCCCGGTCAGATCTTAGAAGCCCAGGCATAATTAGTAGGCTTGACGAGCCTCCACGTTCCAGATGGGGGTTCAGCCAGAAGGTGAGAAAAAGAACGACATGGGGAGACCAGTCTTTCTAGGAACTGATCCCATTTTTTATTTTTCCAGGGTCTGTTTTTATACACTGAGATGTTATACAAAAGTCACGCGGGGTCAGCAGTCCTGACTTTTATTAAAGTCAGGTGCTTCATACAAATGTATACAGAGGTCTTAGAGGTGTTACATCATCTTCTGGCCAGGGGGCCTGCTGACAATTTATGACCCTCTCCTTGTGACAGTGGTCAGTCAACACTTATTTCTCCAAGGGTGATTATTCTTAAAACAGACGCCATCTTCCGAAGGTACCAGATAAAGTTACATTCCTATAGGGTGAGGGTGTAGTGGGTTTTAATTAAAGAAAGAATTTGCTTAGCCTAAAATATCAAAGGTTAATACTCATCTCTTCTATATATTCATTGATGTGTGTAAGGGCAGGGGATGTGGAGACTTAGAAGCAAACATTGGCTCAACAAATGAAAAACCCTTCACCAATACAATTTCTAATCAGCCCACTATACTATACTAATAGTTTTCTAACTTCTCTAAAGAACCTGTTTTTAGAAGGTTTAAAGCATCTCGTGCCTCTCGCTGTTGGGAGGCTGTGAGCAATTACATGTGGCCGGACAAACCTGTCAGGCAGGCTATAGAACCTTCAGAGGAGTTTGTAAGTTTGGAACACTCCTGTCACGCCCAGGAATTATTATTACCTGGATCTCTAAGTTAACTCCTTCTCCGAAAGAGGTGGTGGGGGACAGCCCCCCGTAAAGTCAGAGGTGTAGGTGAGAGCACAAAGTAGTAAAGTAGGCAGACTCTGGTTTTGGGGGTAGATGCTCGAGAATTTCCAGGGAGACTCCTGGGGCTCGATCCCGCCTTTGCATATGTCGAGCCTCCTTCCTCATGACCTTTGCCACCGGCGGAGCTCCTCACACTGGCTCCCGGCATTTATTGGTGAATATTATGATATAACACTGGTACAAAACATTGTATCAATTACATACAAAAGTGGGAAAACAGCCTGTGTACATTGATAAAATTAAGATCACAAAGCTGTCTCTTATGCCCAAATATGTGTAAATGTTCAAATAATTCCGGTTAGAATCCAAACCAGGTTATTTATTTAACAAGTTCATTCTAAAATTTATTTGGAAAATTGATGGGCCAAAAATAGCCAGTTCCTTTCTGAGCAAGGAAAACCTGATGAAGGGACATGTCCTATCAAATATCAAAAATTCTAGAAATACATAATATATTTTAAATATGGCATTTTAAAAGGAATAGACAGATCAAACAATGGACCAGGGTAAAGAATCTGGAAACAAAATTATTTAAAGGGAAACTTAACAAATTAAAATAGGCGTTGCACACCAGTGGAGAAAGGACAGTTTATTGAATAAAAGATGTGGTGCTGTTTGATTAGGTACAGAGGGAAAACGGATTCTTAACTCATTCATAAATAAAAATATATTCCTGGTGAACTCAATACCTAAGTATAATAAGAAATCTTTCGTTTTTTAAATTTTTGTCCACACTGTGCTTAATTCTCCAACCAGGGATTGAACCCATTTCTCCTGCAATGAAATCATGGAGTCTTAACTACTGAACCACGAGGGAAGTTCCTAACAAGCAAACTTTTTAATCTTTAAAAACAAATTGAGAGGCTATCTATATAAACTTATGCCAGCAAAGTTTTATTTTAAAAACACAAAAACATAGAGCATAAGGAAAAGTTACCTTATACAACATTAAAGTCAGTAGCTTTTATCAAAATTCATGTAAATAAGCAATATAAAGACAGGCTACAAATTACTAAAAGATATCTGCAATTCACTATGATCAATAAGAATTACTAATGATTTGCATTTCTCTGATAATGAGTAATGTTGAGCATCTTTTCATGTGTTTGTTAGCCATCTGTATGTCTTCTTTGGAGAAATGTCTATTTAGTTCTTTGGCCCATTTTTTGATTGGGTTGTTTATTTTTCTGGAATTGAGCTTCAGGAGTTGCTTGTGTATTTTTGAGATTAATTCTTTGTCAGTTGCTTCATTTGCTATTATTTTCTCCCATTCTGAAGGCTATCTTTTCACTTTACTTATAGTTTCTTTTGTTGTGCAGAAGCTTTTAATTTTAATTAGGTCCCATTTGTTTATTTTTGCTTTTATTTCCAATATTCTGGGAGATGGGCCATAGAGGATCCTGCTGTGATGTATGTCAGAGAGTGTTTTGCCTATGTTCTCCTCTAGGAGTTTTATAGTTTCTGGTCTTACGTTTAGATCTTTAATCCATTTTGAGTTTATTTTTGTGTATGGTGTTAGACAGTGTTCTAGTTTTATTCTTTTACAAGTGGTTGGCCAGTTTTCTCAGTATCACTTGTTAAAGAGATTGTCTTTTCTCCATTGTATATTCTTGCCTCCTGCTGGGCATACACACTGAGGAAACCATAATTGAAAGAGACACGTGTACCCCAATGTTCATTGCAGCACTGTTTAGAATAGCCAGGACATGGAAGCAACCTAGATGTCCATCAGCAGACAAATGGATAAGAAAGCTGTGGTACATATACACAATGGAGTATTACTCAGCCATTAAAAAGAATACATTTGAATCAGTTCAAATGAGGTAGATGAAACTGGAGCCTATTATATAGAGTGAAGTAAGCCAGAAAGAAAAGCACCAATATAGTATACTAATGCATATATATGGAATTTAGAAAGATGGTAACGATAACCCTGTATGCGAGATAGCAAAAGAGACACAGATGTATAGAACAGTCTTTTGGACTCTATGGGAGAGGCTGAGGGTGGGATGGTTTGGGAGAATGGCACTGAAACATGTATATTATCATATGTGAAACAAATCACCAGTCCAGGTTCAATGCATGATACAGGGTGCTCAGGGCTGGTGCACTGGGATGACCTAGAGGGATGGGATGAGGAAGGAGGTGGGAGGGGGCTTCAGGATGGGGAACACATGTACACCCATGGTGGATTCATGTCAATGTATGGCAAAACCAATACAATATTGTAAAGTAATTAGCCTCCAAGTAAAATAAATATGTATTAAAAAAATAAATAAAATTTTTGAATAACAACAACAACAAAAGAATTACTAATGAGCATTTAAGAAACCCCTTCTCAATAAAAAGGTAAAGTTAACCAATAAAATGTTAATTCATAGAAGAAATAACAAAACCTAATAAAATACGAAAGATACTCTATTTCACCAACACTTAGAGAAATGAAAATTAAAACTATGAGATATAATTTCATACTTACCATTTAAGCAAAATTTAGAAAGTATGCTGGGGCTTCAGGGGCAGCACTAGTGGTAAAGAATCTGCCTGCCAGTTCAGGAGACTCAGGCAATGCGGCTTTGATCCCTGGGTCAGGAAGATCCCCTGGAGTAGGAAATAGCAACCCACTCCAGTATTCTTGCCTGGAAAATTCCATGGACAGAGGAGTCTGGTGGGCTATAGTCCATGGGGTTGCAAAGAGTGGGACATGACTCAATGACTGAACATACACACACACAGAAATTATGACAATAATATGCATTTGAGGATGTGGATAAATGGGAGCTCTTACATACTGTGGTGAGGTTGGAAAACTGTTTCAAAGACTTTGGTGAACAATATGGCAATACCTACTATAGATGAAAATGAACATACTTGATGACCCAGGAATTTTAGTTGTGATTATAAATTGGAACACCAAACATAAAACCTGAAAGAGACAAAAAAATAAAGCATACTGGGTTGGTCTAAAGGAGAATCAAAGACAGAAAAAGTCAACTCTGGGGAGAAGTAATCACTGATGTTAAAGCTCATTCTCCCATAGACTCTCCTGAGAAATGCCAAGCTCAGAGTGAACATATACAAAGGTCTAGAGGGAACATGAGGAAATCATCAGATAAGTTAATTAAAGGACTAAATTCAAAACAGCTGCTCACATTGAACTTCTCTCCCTCCTCCGTTTTGAACATCTGGCTGCAAGGGCTTTTGCCCTTGGGAAAAAGCCTTGAAAGTGGTATAAAAACAAAGTGAATAACTTTTCTCTGAAGGGCTCTTAGCAGAAGTGTTGGCACTGAAGAAATAAACATAGAGTCTCAGGTAAATCTGTAAGAGTGTACATACATACAGATAGAACATCACACTTTGAAAATGTTAGCTGCCTTTAAGGTCTTCAACAAAGTAGTTGGAAGTGTAGATTTAGCCTGAGAGATTTAACACATTCTGTGTTCAGAGAAATAAGAAATGACACCTAGATGATAAAGCATAAAAACTTTATATAAGCACCTTCCCCTCATTTGTCAGCACTCATAAAATGTTTTTGCAATGTCCAGAATTTAGATTCATTGACAGGTAAGCAGAGATACCTAGTTGATCAAGAAAAGGGTATACTAGCTTCCACTATTGATCAGTCTAGCCTTAACCTACTGATAGGAGCAGCCAGGAATCATCAAGTATTGGAAAAAACATGTGCCTTGAAAGAGGCATCAGATTGAATACTCAGAAAAACTGTCTTCCTTCCGCCCCCTCAAGAAACCCCAAATACAACTGAGGATATAGAGAAAGCACTTCAGAATAAATACAGTTAATATCCTCAGGGAGATTATAAAACCATCTGCTGTGAAATAGAACCATAATTCTGGAACTTAAAAATAGGATAATTAGAAAAAATATATTAATAGGTAAATGACAGAATGTGAATAGCTGAAGATTCAATTAATGAGCTAAAAGACTGAACCAAGTAATTAGCCCAAGAATATAGTGCAATAAGATGAAAAGATGAAAAATATGAGACAAGAGTTAGGAGGTATGAAGAATAGATACAGAACTTCCAATATCTGTCTGTTAATATGTTCCGAAGGGAAAGTAATAGGCAAAGGAGAGTGGTAGGCAGAATAATGCCTCTACAATAAACAGTGGCCTAGTCTCCAATCTGCACATGTGTTACATGATACAGGATACTGCATAGTTGTCCCCCCGATATTTCCATGTTCTAATCCTCAGAACCTGTGAATGTTAATTTATCAGGCAAAAAAGAGTCTTTGTAGATGCGATTAAGTTAAGTATCTTGAGATGGGGAGCTTATCTTGAATTATTTGGATGGCCCTGCTTTACTTTCAGTGATCCTTTTAAGAGGGACATAGACGGGTCAGAGACAAAGCAGAAAGTGATGCTGAGAGATAGCAGTAGGAAAGAGTGGAGTGATGGAGCCAAGAGTCAAGAAATGCCAGCAGCCATCAGAAGTTGGAAATGGCAAAGACCACAGACCACTTTGGAGCCTCCAGGAGGAGCCAGGCATACTGACAACTTGATTTTAGTTCTTTAAGATTCATTTTAGACTTTTGAAATCCAGAACTGTGAGAGGTTATACAGAAATAAATGTAAAACCTAAAATGATAACATTTCTGGAAGAAAACATTGGAAAAAATATTCATGATCTTGGGTAAGGAAAAGATTTCTTTGATACAGATGGAAATTGTGACCCAAAAAGTGAAATATTGATCAACTGAATTTTTGAAATTCAGAAGGTTTTTTTTTGTTTAAATTTTTATTAATTCAACCAAATTTTTGGAATTTTTAAAATTAAGAAGTTCTGCTTTTTAAAAGATAAGTGTTAGAACTCTGTCCATAGGATTTTTCAGGCAAGAATATTGGAGTGGGTTGTCATTTCCGTCTCCAGGGGATCTTCCCCACTCAGGGATCGAGTGGGTCTCCTGCATTGCAGGCAGATTCTTTACCAACTGAGTCACCAGGGAAGTCTATCAGAACAAAGGAAAAACAAATGACTGACTGGAAGTAATAACAAATGTTAACAAATTACATGTCTGATCAGAGACTTGTATTTGTAACATATAAAGAAATCAATATACATTAATAATGATAAGATAGCTCAATAAAAGAGCAAATGGTTTAGTAGACATTCTACTAGCAAATAAGCACATAAAATAGTGTGGTCATGTGAGAGTTCTACCATAAAGAAAGCTGAGTGCCAAAGAATTGATGCTTTTGAATTATGGCGCTGGAGAAGACTCTTGAGAGTCCCTTAGACAGCAAGGAGATAGATAGTCAATCCAAAAGGAAATCAACCCTGAATATTTTTTGGAAGGACTGATGCTGAAACTGAAGCTCCAATACTTTGGCCACCTGATGTAGCGAGCTGACTCATTAGAAAAGACCCTGATGCTGGGAAAGATTGAGGGCAGGAAAAGGGGATGACAGAGGATGCGATGATTGGATGGCATCACGCACTCAATGAACATGAGTTTGAGCAAACTCCGGGAGATACTGAAGGACAGGAAAGCCTGGTGTGCTTCAGTCCATGGGGTCACAAAGAGTTAGACATGGCTTAACAACTAAACAACAACAAATCAGAACAAATCAGTGATCATAAAGGAATGCAAATCAAGATACACATTTAAGATGCCACTACTTATGTATCAGAATGTCTATAATTAAGAAGACTGATGGTACCAAGTAATGGGAAGGATATCAGATCAGATCAGATCAGTCGCTCAGTCGTGTTCGACTCTTTGTGACCCCATGAATCGCAGCACGCCAGGCCTCCCTGTCCATCACCAACTCCCGGAGTTCACTCAGACTCACGTCCATCGAGTCAGTGATGCCATCCAGCCATCTCATCCTCTGTCGTCCCCTTCTCCTCCTGCCCCCAATCCTTCCCAGCATCAGAGTCTTTTCCAATGAGTCAACTCTTCGCATGAGGTGGCCAAAGTACTGGAGTTTCAGCTTTAGCATCATTCCTTCCAAAGAAATCCCAGGGCTGATCTCCTTCAGAATGGACTGGTTGGATCTCCTTGCAGTCCAAGGGACTCTCAAGAGTCTTCTCCAGCATCACAGTTCAAAAGCATCAATTCTTCGGCGCTCAGCCTTCTTCACAGTCCAACTCTCACATGGGAAGGATATGGAGCAACTCAAAATATCTTGCACAAGGCGGACTTCCCTGGTGGTCCAGTAGTTAAAACTTCACCTTCCAATGCAAGGAATACAGGTTCAATCCCTGGTTGGGGAGCTAAGATTCCACATGCCTCATGGCCAGAATATCAAAATATAAAACAGTAGCAATACTGTAATAAATTCAATGAAGACTTTCAAGAAATGGTCCACATTATTTTTTTTTTTTTAAATTTCATAACACTACTGGTGTCAATGAAAATGACATAACCACTTTGGAAAAAAGTTTAACAGTTTCTCAAAATCTTTATATACACTTTCCATTGTAATGGGACATTCCATTACTGGGCATTTACCCAATGTAAATGAAAGTGTATGCTTACGTGAAGACTTACACACTAATGTTAATAGCAGCTTTCTTTTGTAATGATCTCAAATTGGAAATAACCCAAAAGTCCATCAACAGGTAAATGGGTAAACAAATTGCTGTTTATCTTTTCAAATGACTACTATTATACTTAATAACAAGGACTGAGAGCTATTTATACATGCAACAACACCAATAAAATTTAAAATACTTATGAGAGTTAAAAACAAAACCAAACAAAATGGGGTATATGCAGTTGATTTTATTTATATCAAACCTCTAGATAATGGATACTAATGAATAAGGCATAAAAAAGATTAGTGGCTGCCTGGGGGTAGGGTGAGAGGCAGAGAGGTCAAAGAGGGAGTGATGGCAGAGGCCATTAATAAACCTCTGGAGATGATTTATATGCTTGTTTTCTTGATTTTTGTGATAGATTCATTGGTGTACACATAGGTCAAAACTTATTAAAATTTACACTTTAAATACATTCAAAGTCTACTGGATCAAAGCTGTTTAAATAAAAACTTTTAAAAACGATAATATGAACAATGGAGCACATGTGTCTTTTACATTTGTGGTTTTCTCAGGGTATATGTATAGCAATGGGATTGCTAGGTCATATGGCAGATTTATTCCTGATTTTTTAAGGAATCTCTGTACTGTTTGCCATAATGGCTGTATCAGTTTACATTCCCACTAAGAGTGTAGGAGGGTTCCCTTTTTCACATCCTCTCCAGCATTTGTTGTAGATTTTTAAATGATGGCCATTCTGACTGGTGTGAGGTGATACCTCATTATAGTTTTGATTTGCATCTCTCGAATAATAAGCAACGTTGAACATCTTTTCATGTGTTTATTGGCCATCTCTTGTGGACACAGCAGGTAAAGGAGAGGGTGGGATGAATTGAGAAAGTAGCATTGACTTATATACATTATCATGTGTAAAGTAGATAGCCAGAGGGAAGCTGCTATAAAACACAGGGAGTCCAGCCTGGTGTGCTGTGATGACCTAGAGGGGTGGGATTGGGGGATGCAGGGAGGGATATATATATATACATATGTGAATAATTCTGGCTGATTTGTATTGTTGTATGGCAGAAACCAACACAATATTGTAAAGCAATTTTCCTAAAGAAAAAAAATGATAGTATGAACTATAACTTATTGAATAAAATTTGAATACTTTAAAATCAATAGCATATGAATAGTTAATCTAAATGTGATAGATAAAACAATACAGATTCCAGAAGATAACCTAGGAGATACATTTATGACACTGAGACAGGCTTAGTTTTGTTAAAGTAGATACGAAGAAACTAGCCATGTTAAAGGAAAACATTGGTTAATTTGATCAAGCTAAAATTAAAACTTCTGTTAATTAAACAATATTTTTTAAAAAGTAAAAAGGCAAGGCATAGAGTAAGGATAGATAGATAGGTGATGATAGAGTATATGCTGAACAATTTTATATAAATAAAATAAAAAAGGGCAAAGCTAATCTGTGTATATATAAGTGAAACTACAGTTGCCTTGATTGAGGGGGCAAGTTGTGAGAGTTTGTGATGCATGCAGGCTTCTTGGGGATGGGTGATACTTTTTAAAATCTGGGTATAGTCACAAGGGTGTTATCACAATGTACAAATTCAATTAATTTATGATATGTACACTTTTCTGTGTGTATGTTATCCTTCAAATTTATTATGTAGAAGAATAAATTAAAGAATAAAAACTTGTTATGATAATGAATACTTCTGAGTTGTTTTACATAAAATAAATGCTATTAAAAATTGCATAGAAAGGAAAGAAGAATATATGCCTTTGTTCACTTATAAATGAATTCAAATTCTAAAAAAGAATAAATGAGGAAAACCTTTACTAATGAGATTATGCCTCTTTTCATGCTTCCCTGGTAGCTCAGATGGTAAAGCATCTGCCTACAATGCGGGAGACCCAGGTTCGATACCTGGGTCGGGAAGATCCCCTGGAGAAGGAAATGGCAACCCATTCCAGTATTCATGCCTGGAAAATCCCATGGACCGAGGAAACTGGTGGGCTACAGTCCATGGGGTCGCAAAGAGTCGAACACGACTGAGCGACTTCACTTCACTTCACTTCAATAAACATTGCCACAGTCTATTTTGTAAGGTGCTTTTAAAATATCTGGTCCATTATAAAAAATTATGCTATTTATCTTTTCCTTAGTACTGTGTAAAAGTCCTTTATATATTTAGGATAAAAGTTTTTACTTGGATCTCTCTTTTTCTATCATCTGTTTATCTATGCCTTGCCTTTTTACTTTGTAAAATATTGTCTTTTAATTAACAGAAGTCTTAATTTTAAAACAATTGTGAGAAACAGTATCAGGAGAGGGAATTTTTGAGGTTTTGAAAAAATTTAAATTAAAAAATCTGAGGTTTGCAAAAGAAAATATAAATGGGAGGAAGAAAGAAAGGGAAGGTAGGAGAGTTGAGGGGGTGGAGAAAGAGCCTTCCAAAACCAGAGCCAGAGAAAACATGGTTGTCCATCCTGAAGATGATCAAGCAGGCCAGAGGTTTAGGGTCAACAATTCAAGGATGCCCAGATGGTGTCTCTGGGTTCTCTCGTCTCTCAGCATCTGCTTTTTGTTTCAGAGTTTTGAGATGGGTATTGTAACTTAGGACTTCATATCCGACAGACATGGCCAAAGAAGAGGAAAAAAGACAAAGGATCTAAACTGTGTCCCTTTTAAATGCTTTTCTAGAGCCCAGTCCATGACGTGGGTTTGTATCTCTTTGGCTAGAGCCCTGTCACGTGACCACACCTGGCTGCACGGTAACCTTGCAAGTGGGGATTCTGGGTAGAAGTATGTCTGTCACCCAGCAGGCTGGCTGTCACTGCACTGATTACTAGATCAAATTGGTAGGCTTGGTCCCTTGTCCTGTCTTTTTGGACTGGAATTCATTCTTCTTAAAACTTTCTGTGGTCTCTATAGTCTTAAAATAAGCTTAATCTCCTATTTATGACAGCTAAGGGTTTCATGATCTGGGTCCTGTCTACCTCTTTGTCTTCATCAACTAATACTCTGATTGGCACATAAAACTGCTCTCCTAAATAATTTGCCATTTTCTCTGCATGCTAGGCTATTTCACCCCTTCCCATATGCAGTTCCTTCTGCCTGAAGCCCTCCTTGACCTCAGCACAGAGTGTATTTGGCACTCATCCTCCAGGTTCCTACATCACTGGTGCACTTCCTTTCAGAGCAGCAACCAATCTTTATCACAATAGTCTGCCAATTTGTTCTACGCATGTGCGCGTGCTCAGTCGCTTCAGTTGTGTTTGACTCTTTGCAACCCCATGGACTGTAGCCTGCCAGACTCTTCAGTCCATGGGATTCTCCAGACAAGAATAATGGAGTGGCTTGCCATGCTCTCCAGAGGATCTTCCCTACTTAGGGATGGAACCCAAGTCTCCTTCCTTGCAGGCAGATTCTTTACCGCTGAGCCACCAGGGAAGCCCCAATTTGTTCTATATCCCTTATTGAGTTGGGATTTTCGTGGCAGAAACTCTGTTGCTTATCTCTGCAACCTCCATCCCTGAGATAGCAGTTGCTAAATTAATATTTATTGAATGGATAAAAGCTAAGAAGGGGAAGAATGCAGCAGCTCTATAATTTTACCAAGCATAAACCTCAAAACACTGGGAGAAGGCATTCCTCTCCTGTAAAGCAACATCTGGCAGGCACCTGCAAGTCCTCCTTTGTTGAGAAGCTTCTGGGAAATCAGAAATGTATGTAATAAAAGGTTTGGGCTTTTTTCTTCCATAGGGCATTCACTGAGCCCCACAGGGTGCTCTGGGGAAGAACTCAGGTTAGCAGCCAAGCAGAACCTGATTATAGATCAGCTGTCAAACTGCAGAAGAAATCTTTCTCATGCTGGACAGATTGCTTGCTGAGGATCATTAACCATTCGGGACACACGATATCTTTTTCCTTTAAAATTGCGTTCAAATCTAGCTATATGAAAATGAAACCCCATTATGACAAAATCATCTTTCATTTGTTATTGGAATCTCATCCTTCAAGTGCAATTAGGGAGAATTTGAGGTTGTCTCCCAGTCTTTGAGTTAGACCAGGATCAATAAAATGTTGACTTGGAAAGGGGATAAAGATTGAGTTGGCCTCCAACTACTTACGTATATGGAGCTCCTACTATGTATAAGACAGTTAACATAAATTTATTCTTAACATAAAGTGAAAGTGAAAGTCACTCAGTCATGTCTGACTCTTTGCGACCCATGGACTATACAGTCCAGGGAATTCTCCACATGAGGAAGTACTTATAATTATAATGACAAAAATGGATTTCAAAGAGCATAAGCAAAAGGTACAGACTGATAGGCAGTATCAGAACCAAGGTCAGCCATTAAGTCATTAATTTATTCGTCTAATAAATAAATAATGATTGACTGCCTAGTGTAAATTCCATCTCTGGATACAACAGTCAGAAAAATGAGGTCACAAAACATAGTATTTGGTTGTCACAACTGAGAGGGGTGGTACTGGCATTCAGAGAGTACTGGCCAGGGATACCGCTAAACATCCCACAGTGTATAGGACAGTCTTTGATCCTTGACAAAGAATTATCCAACCCCAGATGTCAGTAGTAGGACTTCCCTCGTGGTTCAGTCAGCAAAGAATCTGCTGGCAATGTGGGAGACTGCCTGCAATGCAGGAAAACTGGTTTCGATCCCTGGGTTGGGAAGATCTCCTGGAGAAGGAAACGGCAACCCACTCCAGTATTCTTGCCTGGGAAATCCCGTGGGCAGAGGAAACTGGCAGGCCACAGTCCATGGAGTCACAAGAGTTAGATAAGACTTAGCCACTAAACCAGCACCACCACCACCACCGCCAACGTCAGTAGGACGGAAAATCCTGATACACACACAGACCCATACACACATACACTTCATCACCACTGTCACCAACCCTTTCAACTTACTGTTTCTTCATAAATACTTCAGACATGATGAATATCAACTCTAAATTCAGAAAATCCAACTTTACTGAAACTATCCAGATTATGGAACTGTATAGACATGTTATGCTTGAATAAATAAATTAGGAGTAGATTAAAAACTGGAATTTATAAGATTAAATCTGTGTTATTAACTTAACCAATTAGAGGTACTCTAAGCATGTTTCCTGTCTTTAATAATTATATTAAAAAGTTAAAGACTACAATTATTACAAGAAATTAGTAAGTAAGTGGTAATGTCCTTAGGATTCTCTGAGGTGTTTTGGTTTGAAATTTAGAACTTTTTTCTACAGAAATCCAAGAAGATATTAAGACATTCTAGTTAATAGAAGTACAAAGCAAAATTATTTTTTAACTTTTTATTTTATAGGTGTGTGTGTGTGTGTTCTCAGTTGTGTCCGACTCTTTGCTACCTCTTGGACTGTAGCCCTCTAGGCTCCTCTGTCCATGGAATTTCCCGGGCAAGAATACTTGAGTGGGGTGCCATTTCCTTTCCAGGGGCTCTTCGCCACCCAAGGATCCAACCCTCTTGGCAGGCAAATTCTTTACCACTAGTGTCACCAACCTAGACAGCGTATTAAAAAGCAGAGACATTACTTTACCAACAATGGTCCGTCTAGTCAAAGCTATGGTTTTTCCAGTTGTCATGTATGGATGTGAGAGTTGGACTAAAAAGAAAGCTGAGAGCTGAAGAGTTGATGCTTTCAAACTGTGGTGCTGGAGAAAACTCTTGAGAGTCCCTTGGACTGCAAGGAGACCCAACCAGTCAATCCTAAAGGAAACTAGTCCTGAATATTCATTGGAAGGAATGATGCTGCAGCTGAAACTCCAATACTTTACCCACCTGATGTGAAGAACTGACTCATTGGAAAGGACCCTGATGCTGGGAAAGATTGAAGGTGGAGGAAAAGGGGACGGCAGAGGATGAGATGGTTGGGTGGCATCACCAATGCAATGGACATGAGTTTGAGTAGGCTCTGGGAGTGGTGATGGACAGGGAAGCCTGGCACGCTGCAGTCCATGGGGTTGCAAAGAGTTGGACGTGACTGAGTGACTGAAGTGAACTGAGCATCACCTAGTTTCAGGTGGACAGCAAAGGGACTCAGCCATACATCTACATGTATTCATTCTCCCCCAAATTCACCTCAAAATTATTTTGTTTATTTTATAATAACAATCAGAAGAATAGTAACAACTCAATCTGACTTCCATACCCTAAAAATTGAGGTGATCTCTTAAGAGAAAGAAAATATCAAGATTGCTTAAATAATTTTGGAAAAAAACATAAAATACTTCACAATTAAAAACTGAGGGTACAAAAATCTAAAGGTAGACACTAATGAATTTGTCTTAGTGGGATCTTCAAAAATCATTCCCAAACCCATAATAGCCTACCCCTATGCCCAATTCACTCTACAGGAACTGGTAACACCAAGGAATTTTTAAAAATATATTTATAGAATAAAGAATGGGCTTCCTTTCTCTTTACTGCAGACAGTAAAGAATCTGTCTGCAGTGCAGGAGACCCAAGTCCGATCTCGGTCAGGAAGATCCCCTGGAGAAGGGAATAGCTATCCACTCCAATGTTCTTGCCTGGAGAGTTCCATTGACAGAGGAGTCTGGCAGGCTACAGTCAGTGGGGTCGCAAAGAGTCACGACTGAAATGACTGACATTTTCACTTTTCAAAGAAGGAATAGCAGGCAAAAGTCCTTGAATTTCTATTTCAATGACTTGAGCAATAGCACAGAATATTGGCAAAGGGTATGAGTCTTGGACTTGTACAGCCCAGAATCAAATTTGGCTCAGTCATTTATTTGTTATTTTTATTTATGTATTTGTTATATTTGGCTGTGCCAGGTCTTAGTTATAGGACATGAGATCTTTGATCTTCGCTATGGCAGGCAGGATCTTTAGTTGCAGCACGCAAACTCTTGACAGTAAGTAACTCACTAGCTTGTCTGTGCTTCCTTGTCCACTTCTGTATGTTGTGTAGAAATAGAACCCAAATTATACTTTTAAGTAGTCAATATAAGTAAAGCATTTTGAACTATGATTATCTAATTCTAGATGCTACACAAATATCAGGTGATATCAGATTAATGTTGTTGCCATTGTGGCAGATGTCATCATTATCTTTGGTAAACTGATGAGAGGTTCTAGAGTTGGAATCGTAGTAGAGAAGAAGGAGGCAAAGCCAAGGATCAGGACCGTGTAGACTGCAGAGATGGCTGAATTTGCCACATCAGTTGGACCCATTCACTGTCACAAATTAGTGGTCACTTCAACTCTATTTTCTTCCCAAGCTCCCAAGCCTTGAGGAAGCCATATCGTCTTCGTCTCTCACTTGCCTCTTAGTGGGTTCGTGTGTGTGTGTGTGTGTGTGCGTGCATGCGCATGCACCGAGTCGCTGATTGTGTCTGACTCTTTTCGACCCTATGGACTATAGCCTGCCAGGCTCTTCTGTCCAAGGGATCCTCCAAGCAAGAATACTAGAGTGGGTTGTCATGCCCTTCTCCAGTCTCTTATGTCTCCAGCATTGGCAGGCCGGTTCTTTACCACTAGCACCACCTGGGAAATCCCTGCCTCTTAGTAAGACTCTGCTCCTGCCACACACAATCTGTGCAGCAGTTGAAGGCTCCTTTTAAAAAAGAAGTTAGACCATGCCACTCCCTGGCCCAATACCTTACAATGGTTACTCATTTCTTCACAGTGACAGACAAGGTCCTTACGATGACCCTTTAGGCTTTCCATGATCCAGTTCTTCTTACTTCTTTGTTCTCCTGGTATTCTCCCTTCCCTGGTTCCACTCCAGCCCCTCAGGCTCCTTATTGCTTTTCAAACATACCCAATGTGCTTTTGCCACAGACCCTTTGCATTATCTATTCTCTCTGCCTAGGATGTTCTTCCCACATTTACCCACTGAACTAACTCTTTATCTACTTCACATCTTTGCTCAAATATCCTTTTTCAATGCAACCTACACCAGCCACACTATTTAATGAAACTACCTGCCTCCTCAACTTCAACCCCTTGGCTAACTTGGTCCTTCTTTCCCTGCCGTACAGTTACCATCATGACCCTTTCTTGGACCAACCCATAGCATCCTAACAGGATCCCTATCACTATACTTGCCACCCTGTCTAATACTCACAGAAGCCAGGGTGTGCAGGACTCATTGCATTTCAATATACTGCATAATTCACTTAATTATTATGCGTACCATTTATTTCCTATCTGACCTTGCTGGAATGTAAGATCCAGGAGGGCAGAGATCTTTGTTTCATTCAGTGATATCTTACAAGCACCTTGTACAATGTTTGGCACACAGGAGAAACTAAAAACCTGAACCATGAATGAATCTCTTTCATTCTTATCCAGAACATGATAGCCAGACTCCTCAGGCAATGAGAGCCCTGGGGACATTCATTCATTCATTCATTCAATCATCCACCCACCCTACTAAGATATATTCAGTGTCTATTTGGCTTTCTGCCTTTGGTGAGGTATTATCAAAACAATGATGTTTTACCTCTGTCTCTTCTCAACCCCCACTCATTCATTTTATACTCCATCCCCACTTAGTTCATTGATTTTCCCCAAGCAAACAATGTTCTTTCAAACTCTGAGTTCACTAACCCTGTGATTTCCTCTGCACAACGAATAATAATGAATAATAGCTAAAACTTATTGAGGGCTCTGGTCCAGTGCTTTAAATGCATTTATTTATTTAGGCTTCATATCAATACAGTGATTTGGGCACTTTTAATATCCCTATGTCGACAATGGAAGAAAGCCAAGGCCCAGGAGGGTAAATTAAATTATCTAATGTCATGTAGCTGGTGAGCAATTCAAACATAGGACATTTGATTCCAAAATATCTCTTCTTTTAACCACTATACAACAGAGGAAGGCCGTTTTCTGTTTTTTATATGCCCTGAATCTTGTCTTTGCCTAAATTAGAGGTCATGAACTTAAAAGCATTCAGGAACCAAGCAGGTAACAAAAATATATGAAGGCATTAGATAAAATTATGGGAGTAGTGGGCTTGTAATAAATTAGCAACTTGTCTAGTTTTCTTATAAATGCTGGTATGCGTTGACCAAAGCATGTTTCTGCTGGATTCAGTCCATAGGTTTGAGAATCAGCCACATTGCTTTGGCCACATCTCAGAGATCAGTGTTGGTTATTACTCCCTCGTTGGTGTCTTTGTGTACTTAGTACTTCATCTATGACAGCACAGAATAAGTTGTTAACACACAACTGATTGAATGTAGATACATATAATATGGGTGGAGTTTAAGGTATCCTGGTACATTCCTGAACACGTTTAATCTGGCAAGGAGACAGACCTATACTAATGGTATCCAACGTGGAGACAGACCTACACTAATGGTACTCACCATTACAACTGCAGGGATAGAAGCTTGTCCAGGATCAAGTAGGGGACCGAGGGAGAAAGGGGTGGAAATGCTCAGTAAAGGCGTCAAGGAGGAGCTTGCCTCTCAAGTTGAAAGAGGGAAGCAACTGGAGGGGAAAAAAGTGGTTGAGGGAGGGTTTTCTTACTACAGAAGACATTTGAATATGTTACTCATGGGAAAGGAAGCAGCCTAGAGACAGTCTGGAGGTACAGGGTCTGAGCTGAGATGGAAAGGCATGAGATCAACAGCATAGGTCAAGGGTGTCCACACAGAAAGGAGACCATGGCCTCTGAGCCTGGGAGAAAGGAGATGTAAATGTGAATTGAAGTTACATTTTCAGTACCCCACTAGGAAGTGTGGGAAGGTCTCATCTGATATCATCAATTTTCTCTAGGAAGTAGCAAAGAAGGACCTCCAGTCAGAGGGCCATTTTCATAATCACATGGCCCATGTTCCAGAGAACATGCTTTTTTTGCTTCTGGGATTGTCTCTGTGTGTCCTTGTACTTTCTCAGGCAGTTGGAGGGTTTTTGTTGCCATAACAACAGGATGTGGTATTTTAGACTAGTTCTTAAAGAGTGTGTGTGTGTGTGTGCGCGTGCTATGCACAAACAGACTTGCATATTGTAGTAAGCATGATGTGAATATGGGCTGAAGTGTCTGAGTGTTAGACTGAGTGTTTCTTGTGATTATGCATGTGGATAATAAGTTGGCAAGAGTGTGAATCGTTGTTGTGTGTCGCTGTGTGGCGATGGAGAGGCAGCAACTGAGTATCTCTCTCTTTTTATTTTATTTTAATTTTATTTTTTAACTTTACAATATTGTATTGGTTTTGCCATTTATCAACATGAATCTACCACAGGTATACACGTGTTCCCCATCCTGAACCCTAGGTATGAGTGTGTTAGGGTATAGGGCTTCACTGGTGGCTCAGACGGTAAAGCGTCCGTCTGCAATGCAGGAGACTCGGGTTCTACCCCTGGGTTGGGAAGATCTCCTGGAGAAGGAAATGGAAGCCCACTCCATAATTCTTGCCTGGAAAATCCTGTGGATGAGGGAGCCTGGTAGGCTACTGTCCATGGGGTTGCAAATAGCATGATGGTGTGAACACAAGGGAAAGGTTGGTGTCTGGGCATGTGTGTGTGATATGTAGGTTTCTGTGAGGGAGAATCCACAAGCATGTGAGTTTTGAGTGTGTATGGTCAAGTTAGTAGGTACGTGTCTGTGTATATGTACCTTGTCATTGTTGTTGTTTAGTCACTAAATCCTATCTGACTGTTTTGCAACACCATGGACTGTAGTCTGCCAGGCTCCTCTGTCTAGGGGATTTCCCAGGCAAGAATACTGGAGTGGGTGGCTGTTTCCCTGTCCAGAGAATCTTAGTGACCTAGGGATCGAGCTTGCATCTCCTACATTGGCAGACAGATTCTTTACCACTGAGCCACCACGAAGGCCCCATGTATATATTTGAGTGATGGCAAATGTGTGTGAATGTGCATATGGGTGCATGACAGTGTGTATATGAATCTGAGTGCATACAGGTAGAAACCAGAAACTACTGTATGGCCTTAAAGTCCTTATGAAGACTTATTGAAATTTTCCACATGCTCCTTTGCATTTTCCATACAGATTTCAAATTTCATTTTGACCATCTTCTTTCATGTTGACAGACACCGAGAAATGATGTTAGAGTTCACCTGGTGTTAGGGGGAGTCAGATGCAGAGGACTTTGTGGACACCCTGCAGGTGTGTAAGAGTGATAAAGAGCAAATGTACATCAGAGGGTATGTGAGAATTGTTGTGGTGTGTATGTTTGAGTTTACACATGTTGTATGTGAGGGTCGGTTTTGCTTTGAGAGAAAAAAACAGAGCCCAGCTCTCTTTCGATAAGTATTTTTAGAGCAAATTCTCTGTGTCAAGCTTTGTTCCAGGTGCTGGGAAACAACAGTAAACAGAAAATCATGTTCCAGCTCTCCGAAAGCTTACATCCTAGTGAGGTGTGACAGACCATAAAGGAATAAGCTGATACATAACATGTGGTGTGGGGAGAAGTATTAAGAAGGAAAACAGAGCAGATAAGGCAAAAGGAGAGTGATGAAAGGCACTCTTTTATATCAGATGGTCCTGGAAGCCCTCTCTGGGGAGGTCATCTTTGAGCAGAGGCTGGTTTCGGGTAATGGAGCAAATGATGAAGTAGCTGGGGAAATTGTTCCTGACACAGGAAGAGCAGGAGCACCAAGGTGGGGGGTGGGTGCAGGTGGGGTGTTGAGAAGAGCAAGGAGGCCAATGTGGCTGAAGCAGGGAATTGTATGAAGATGTAAAATCTTCCTCAATCCTCACGTACTAAAGTTATCATGTGAAAGTGAAAGTCGCTTAGTCGTGTCTGACTCTTTGAAACCCCATGGGTATAGTCCATGGAATTCTCCAGGCCAGAATACTGGAGTGGGTAGCCTTTCCCTTCTCCAGGGGATCTTCCCAACCCAGGGATTGAACCCAGGTTTCCCGCATTGCAGGCAGATTCTTTACCAGCTGAGCCACAAGAGAAGTCCAAGAATACTGAAGTGGGTAGCCTATCCCTTCTCCAGTGGATCTTCCCGACCCAGGAATCAAACCAGGATCTCCTACCTTGCAGGCGGATTCTTTACCAACTGAGCTATCAAGTTATCATAAGTTAGTAAATTTGAGGATTTGAAGTCGGTCTTTGACCAGGGAAAGGGTGTACAAAGAAAGTTGGCAAAGAAAGTAGGAAGATCTTGATCATCACAAAGGATAACAGAACTGGAGCAGGGATAAAATCTGGGGGACCTAAGGAAAACACAGATGTCCCCAAAGTGTTGATGTATGGCAAAACCAATACAATATTGTAAAGTAATTAACCTCCAATTAAAATAAATAAATTTATATTAAAAATAAATAAATAAATATAAAGCAGATGCTTGGGGGGAGGAAAAAAAAAACTGCTTGGGTGAGAACACCAAACACAAGACAGGGCTGGAAGATCTGGCCTCCAAACCAATCTGTGTCACTTGAGTATTGCATGATCTTGAGCACATCATTTGTCCTCTTCACCTCTTTAAAAAGTAAATGGTAATCCTTTATCAAAGGGTTGTTCTGAGAACTGAATATTGTTTAATCCTCACTCAACAAATATTCTTTTAAAAAAGTTTTTTAAAATTTATTTGACTTGAGCTTCCCAGGTGGCGCCAGTGGTAGAGAACGCACTTGCCAATGCAGGAGACAAAAGAGACACGGGTTTCATCTCTGGGTTGGGAAGACCCCCTGGAGGAGGGCGTGGAAACCCACTAAAGTATTCTTGCCTGGGAAATCCCATGGACAGAGAAACCTGGCAGGCTACAGTTCTTGGGGCTGCAAAGAGTTGGACACGACTGAAGCAACTGAGCATACAAGCAAGATGAAGGTTAATTCTTTCTCACATAAAGGTTGAACTGGAATAACTTTTCCACAAAGGCAGCAAGAGGCCAGGCTGCTTCTCTCTCTCTCTCTGTGCCTCAGTTTCCTCATTTGTAAACTACCAAAAATAGTACTATCCAACTGGTAAGAATTAATTATACAGACAAACCTATATCTGTATCTAGCTTAGACTATGGTCACTTCACAGCAAGCACTATAAAAATATTTGTTACTATTGTACTGGTGAACCCTATATTTTCATAGACTCTGTTTAACATGTATGTAACTTCTTCCAAGGCAATGGTAACTATGTGCAGGTAGTATATGAGGCATAGTGTACTGGTTGTATGAGCTTCCCAGGTGGTGCTAGTGGTAAAGAAACTTCCTGCCAATGCAGGAAATGTAAGAGCCATGGGTTCGATCCCTGGGTTGGGAAGATCCCCTGGAGGAGGGCATGGAAATACACTCCAGAAATCTTGCCTGGAGAAGCCCATGGACAGAGGAACCTGGTGGACTATAGTCCATAGGGTTGCACAGTCGGACACAACTGAAGTGACTTAGCACACACACAACATACTAGTTATATACAAGCTTTTTTTCGAATATATTCTAGTCAATACTAAAACAAACCCACAAGTTTAAACATGTGACATCTGCAGTCATCTTATACATTATTGGTGCACCTGCACCCCACTTCAGGAAGTAATACTGGACCTGCAATGAGAAGACTCAGACTCCAGTTATTTGCGGTTTGACCCTGGGCTGTCATTTCTCTCTTCTAACACTCAGTGCCCTCCTGTATTAAACACGGAGAGAGTAAAGTCCATTTCAGGGGCTGATTGAGAAGACTAGGTGATAAAGCACCAAGACTCCAAGCCTGGTGTGGAATGGGTGTGTAGCAAAGTCCATCTGAATCTGAAACTCCACAAAGACAGATTTTGTTTTTGTTCCCCTCTGAGAAGAGTGGACTGTGGGGAGAGTCTTCCTTTAAAGGCTTTTGGAGAGGAAGTAGCAGCTTTAGAAGTCAATGGCCCATGACTGTCTTCTTTGCTGGATACAGAAGTCTCTTCTTTGAAGAGTGAGGTACTGAATCTGCCATGTAATTGTCCATTTCTTACAGTTCTTGCTAAAAGGAGGGCATACAGAAGTCAAGAGCAAGGTGACCTCCAAAGCTAAGATGGTTCCTTGGAAAGACAGCTCCCTTCTGCTTGCCTCCCCCACCTCCATTTTTTTTTCCCTTTCCATCTGTGCCTCCAACAGTTTCTGGGGATAAAATTTTCTTAGAATTGGGGAAGGAGCTCTGTTAGGGAGATGCAGCTCCTTATCCTAACAAGGTCACTATTGTCTCCACCTCCACCGTTTCCTTCTTATCTCTCCCCAGCTCTTCCAGATCTCTGGCTCATCACATGTCTCCTACTTTCTCTCTTCTTTGTTTTTAACACTCCCATCCTCATCTCTGGGGTTTACTTTCCAAGATTAAAAGGAAACGTGTGCCATCTAAAGACATGATGTGACTTTAGGGTCTCCTCTTTCTTTTCAAGGAATTGATCTCCACTCTTCTGATCTTCCATCCATGATGGCAACTTCAGATTCCAGGGGTGGGACGTTTTAGATTCTATTCAGTGCACTAGTTACATGACTTTGGACAAGTCAAGCTATCATACGTTCAAGAGGCCAGTTTTCCTCTTCTGTAAATCCTCTCCTCTAGGGGAAATAAAATCAGGAGATATTTTTATGGGACCTAGTGCAATTCCTGGAATGGAACAACTGTTCAATCAATGTTACTTTTTTCTTCTTTGCTTTCTTTTGGTTTTCTTCACTCCACTTCTAACTCTCCCATTACAGCAAAGGCTGGAGAGCTTATCCACAAAGAGTTGATGAAACTCACAGCTGAGGCTCACAAAGGAGATGAATTTATTTACTGTTGATATTGATGAATATGACATTAGGTTACTGAGTACCTACCTTGTATCAGATCATTTTTTATACCTTCATATGTGTTAATTCACCTAAAATCTTTCTAGGACCCTTAAGAAATCAGTATGCTTGTTGATTGCATTCCTTGCCTGAAGTCACTGATAAAAAACTAGCACAACTTGAATCTGTGTCCATCTTTTGTGATTAAGGTGAATACACTTTCCACACTTTCATGCTGGTATGAGATGATGCATCATTCAGGCCTACCGAGGAACACAGAAAATATTTCAGATATAAAGCAAAGGATATTTAATTATACAGCTGATAGAAGAGCTGAAAAACCCTACAGGGTTCCAACAGTTTAAAAAAAAAAAAAACCCACACAACTACAGGCAACTCAGGTTCCAGCAGTAAACTGGTTCTGCTGCAATCCCCTCTAGGGCTTTAATGTCAAGGAGAAATGATGGAGTGAACAGAACCCAGAAGTGGAGGCCCTCCAGCAGGAGGACCTGAATCCCAGAAGAGATAAAAGCTGGAGATGCTCCCAGATCAGAGAAAGGGGAAAAGAAATAGCCAAGTTGTCTCCTTGCCAGTCTTCTGCCAGTGCCTCCCATTGCCTGAAACCAGTTGGCGATTCAAGTGCAAAGGATTCTGGGGAGTGTAGTTCTCTGGGGGCGGGGGGTCAGGGAGCACACTGGGAGAGGACCTGGGAGCGAGCTTTTGAGAATCAACAAGCAAAAGGGCCACCAGGGTAGCAATGATGGAACAGAAAGAGAGCTTAAAAGAGGAACTGGTTAACCCTTTACACATGCATTTAAAGACAGAAACAAAGGAAAGTTGTTTGATGGAAGAAGAGGCGCTCACTTCCATTTGAGGTGATTTTCTGCCTGATTGGTTTGACTGAGAGCCTAAGATATTTCTTTTTCCAGGGAGGTAGAGAAAAAGCACACTTTAGGGGAGGAAAACAATCCAAAAGATATTACAGTAATAGGAAGACAACTGTACCTGCTGATAAATTGGGCACAAGCACTTGAAGAAAGGTTTGTTATGGATACCAGTGACCTGCTGCAGGATTTTGGGGAAAGGAGAGTTGACCAGAGCTGGGAAGAAGGCCATTTTCAGGACAGCGGTAGGTGGTGGCATGGGCTGAATCCCCTTATGTTCACTGTAGCTTATAGTGGAAAATGCTTGGAAAACCGTAGGAGGACCATCCCAGGTTGCAATACCTCCTGAGGGGGTGCTGCAGAGACCCTGGTCCTCTTCCCTGTAGGAACAACCAGTCTGAAACCAGGAGTGCTCCTGCACTATCCACCCACTGAGGGTAACAGCCAGAGGCAGGTTTAATTCTGTGTTAGAGCTGAAATATATTTGGAGCTAACAGCACAATGAGTAGAGATATCTACTGCACTTTGCCCCATTTCCTTTAGTATCTATCTATTTGTCCTTCTGGGTTGGACATCTGTATTCTGGGGCTAACTTTTATTCTGGTTTCTCACTGGGTTTAGGCAATGGGAGGCACCAGCTGGAGTCTGAGAAAGGAGGAGCAAGACACACAAGCCCTTGTTCCCTGCTCCCTCCTTGGGAGCTTCAGGTGGAGGTTATAGTATGTTAAGCCTAAGGCAACACCTTCCTATGGTTGCTAGTCTCGGACTGCTTCATTGGCCCTTACTGGTCTTCTCAACTCCACCCCAAACTCTGTAAACAATCCTTTCTGTTAAACTTTCTCAGCAACCCTTTGAATGTGCTCTTTGTTTGCTGCCTGGACAATGACTGATCCAGCATCCGTAGGTTACATACATTATCACAGAATCTCTATCAACAGATCACAGAAAACCTAGATGGTGAGAAGGACCTTGGACACCACTGGGTCTGACTTCCTCATTTTACAGTTGAAGAATCTGAAGCTCATCATAGTTAAGTTACGGTTGGATGAGAAATGACTCTTATCATAGAATATTTTCCATAACATTACACCAATTTTTTGCCTTAAGTAAAAATATTTTTTTCTGTGTCAATTACCTCTTGTAAAACTAAAACTGTGTCATCACAGCAGAACTGCCTTAATAACATGGAGATTCAATCAGCTGCTATTAAATATAACACACACCAAAGAAAATAGTAATTTGTATTATGCCACATCAGATTGTTTGAGCTGAAGTTTGTTGTGTTTGTAGAAGCAAGAGTTTCCTTCCCCAATCCTATGCCTGTCTAGTCGACATTTCTTCTTTTAAATTTCTAGCTGAAATATAAAAAGGCATCTGGCACTATAAACTGTAACCGTTCACCTGAGACATAAGATGACAGGATGGTGATCATCTTCAGCACCAGCCAACAATCAGCACCCTGGTTCATTTTTTAATTATTATTAATTTTTATTGGAATATAGTTGCTTTACAATACTGTGTTATATACACTACTGATACTAAGTATAAAATAGACAACTAATGAAAGTCTATTGGGTTATTCAGTGCTCTCTGGTGGTCTAAATGGGAAGGAAATCCAAAAGAGGGGGGGATATATACAAATATAGCTGATCCACTTGGCTATACAACAGCCTGGTGAAGAGAATTTGAGATTTTTCTCTAATCTTGTCAAACAAAATGACCACGTCTGATGGTCTGCCCCATTTCTAGGAGCCTCCTAACTTGCTCTCACATCCAGGGGCGGTGGGCTTCCCAGGTGGCCCAGCAGTAAAGAATCTGCCTGCCAATGCAGAGATGCAAGGGACGCAGGTTTGATCCCTGGGTTGGGAGGATCCCCTGGAGAAGGAAATGGCAACCCACTCCAGTATTCTTGCTTGGGAAATCCCATGGACAGATGAGCCTGGCAGGGGTTGGGTGGGGGGGCACTGTCCATGGAGTCATAAAGAGTCAGACACAACTGAGCGCACGCACACACACACACACACCAGGGGGTGGTTCTCAGCTGTTAAGTTGTATAATGATACTGTGTCTCTGACCACAGATGATTAGACCAGGAAATGGGAGGTATTTAACTCAAGTCAGCCAACTAGATTCTCTTTCCTGGGGATCCGGAAATAGGAGAGGACGACTTCTGAAGAGAGAGAAGTAAACAGAGAGACAGAGGGTACAGAATCATGTAGCCAGAAAACTCCAGAACTTGGCTGGTGATTATCCACCAAGTGGACTGGAGAACAGAGAAATCAGACCCACCAAGCCAGAGTGGTGATATGGCTTCTGGTACCAACAGCTCCCACCAAGACTTGGCCATCTTCCTGGCCTGAGATCATGGTCCATGTCCTCCCATATTAAAATGCTTTCTACTTTTATTTTGCTTAATGTGTATGCTGGTTCCTGCTGTTTAGAAAATGCCTCTACTGCTCACACTCCCTAAAAGAGTTCCAGTCAACTGTGAAAAAATAGAACTTCCTTGAAGAACAAACTCAGAAGTTCTGGGCTGAAAATGGACTCAGAATCTGCCCCATGGGTCATGACACCTCCAATGTGCTAGGTTTCCTTAGGTCTGACCTGCAGGAGTTGGCTCAGAAAACCTCCTTGGCATTCAGGAAAAAGGAAGAGCTTACTAGAAAAAAGAAAAGTACATTTTACCCCAAGGGTGTAGATCCAGAGAGGTTAAGTAATCACCTATGCAGGGGTTACTTCCCACAAATTCCATTACTCAGTTCCAAGGGAACTTATCTTTACTTCTCCTTATCCCTTGCAGATGAGAAAATGGGAGTGAACAAGGTTAAGAAATAGGAATAAAGTTAAAGTAACAGTTGAGTGCTTGAGGTGAAACTTGGAGGTGGGATCCTCTACACACAAGATATGATTCCTCCTGCCCTGAGGATCTGATTTGATTATTCCCAGTTTTCAGCTTCACCCACTCTCTTGGTCTGGCATCAGCCTGTCATCCACACCTTCCAGAGTTTCTTCCAGGTGCAGAGTCCTGAGCACTCGGCCAGTCCAGTGGTTCTCCAGCTTTGCTGTGGTCAGGACCTCCTGTGGGGTGGGATGGGAGAGGTTATGAAAACACAGTTTATTGGGCTTCATCACCAGAGCATCAGAGAAGGCAATGGCACCCCACTCTAGTACTCTTGCCTGGAAAATCCCATGGACGGAGGAGCCTGGTGGGCTACAGTCCGTGGGGTTGAGAAGAGTCGGACACGACTGAGCGACTTCACTTTCACTTTTCACTTTTCTGCATTGGAGAAGGAAATGGCAACCCACTCCTGTGTTCTTGCCTGGAGTATCCCAGGGACGGGGGAGCCTGGTGGGCTGCCGTCTATGGGGTAGCACAGAGTCAGACACGACTGAAGTGACTTAGCAGCAGCAGCACCAGAGCATCCAATTTACCAGGTCTGGGGTGGGACGGAGGTTTGCATTTCTAATAAGTTCCCAGGTGATGCTGATGCTGCTGGTCTGGGGACCACAGTTTAAGAGCCTGGTCCACCTCTTTTATTTGACAGGTGAAGATGCTGGGGTTCATAAGGTGCAAGCAACCTTCCCTGGGTCACACAGTGAGTAATGCAAATTTTCATCTTAGACTTGCAGCTCCTCATACCTGTCTTTAAATCTGCTTTAACCTGCTCACATACATTTCAGGGTGGACATGAAGGTAAAACAAAAATTGTAGGTAATTTTTCAGTTCCGTTGAGAAAGAATGGTTCAGGATGCAATTTAGGCATAGAGTAAAAGTTAGAAGTTTGGACTATGTACTTCTTCTCTGTTCCATGATTTTCTCTCCTGGGAATGAAAGTACTGGGCTATGTAAGGACTCTTGTATCTCTCAGTTGTGGGACAAGATACTCTTCCATGGTCAAGTCCTCATGTAAATTAGGAAACTTGCTACTTACTAATCATAAATGATTTTGCCAATTTATTAATCTCTATGACCTCCTCCTCCTTCAATACATCCTATGCACACACTGCTACACTGTGTTACCAACCCTGCAGCAGAGTACTGCCGATCCACCCCTCTGCCAGAGACTCCTGGACACTCACAGACAAGTGTGGGTCAGCCTCTTGTGGGGTCACTGCTCCTTTCTCCTGGGTCCTGGTGAGCACAAGGCTCTGTTTGTGCCCTTCCAGAATCTGTTTCCCCAGTCCTGTGTAAGTAAGTTCTGGTGGCTCTATGGTGGGTTAATGGTGACCTCCTTCAAGGGGGCTTATGCCATACCCAGGTCTGCTGGTCCCCTGCCCCTGTGGCAGTCCACTGCTGACCCGTACCTCCTCAGGAGACACCCAAACACAGTTCTGTCTCAGTCTCTGTGGGGTCTCTGGGTCCTGGCATGCACAAGGTATGTTTGAGCCCTCTGAGCGTCTCTGGCGGGTATGAGGTTTGATTCTAAATGCGATTTCCCCCATCCTATCATTTTGCTGGGGCTTCTCCTTTGCCCTTGGATGTGGATATCTCCTCAAAGTCACTACAGCACCACCCCAGCCACCGCTCCAGCACCTACCATTTTGCTGGGGCTTCTCTGTAAATCTTTAATCCAAAGTTATGGTTGTTCAGGTAGTCATGTATGGATGTGAGAGTAGGACTATAAAGAAAGCTGAACGCCAAAGAATTGATGCTTTTGAACTGTGGTGTTGGAGAAGACTCTTGAGAGTCCCTTCAAATGCAAGGAAATCCAACCAGTCCATCCTAAAGGAAATCAGTCCTGAATATTTATTGGAAGGACTGATATCGAAGTTGAAACTCCAATACTTTGACCACCTGATGTGAAAAATTGATTCATTTAAAAAGACCCTGATGCTGGGAAAGATTGAAGGTGGGAGGAGGAGATGACAAAGGATGAGATGGTTGGATGGCATCACTGACTCAACGGACATGAGTTTAAGTAAACTCTGGGAGTTGGTGATGGACAGGGAGGCCTGGTGTGCTGCAGTCCATGGGGTCACAAAGAGTTGGACACGACTGAGCAACTGAACTGATGACCTTCTCCATCTACCTGTGAGAAAGGAGTAATTATAACTCCCTCATAGAGTGGTAGAGAATATAAAATGTTGCTAAGCAGAGTATCCAACAGAGTCTCTGGAAGGGAGGAGGTTCCCAAGAAATGTTAGTGCTTCTCTCAACTCTCTTTCAAAAACAGAATAAAACAGCTATAGAGTGCTATGTGAATAACAGATCGGTGTAAGAATAGAGTGTAAGACCTTAGAGATTGTCTAGTTCAGTCTAAGCATTTTGTAGATGGAGAGACAGAAACATGAGTAATGAAAGCTGGGTAGAACAGAGAATGTTTCAAGGATGAGGGTGTACAATCTCCTCTATAGTTTTTTCTTCCTAGAATAGAGTGTATTTACACATGCAATGGCCCTGTCTGAAAGCTAAAATTTTGATCTAATAATTCCCTGTTTCCATTACACATTATATTAAAAAAACACATTGTAAACAGAAAAAAATGGAAGAAGATAACATATGGGGCATCTTTTATGTGTTGAGCACTATATTAGACCCTTTGCTTGTTTGATCTCAATGACAACGACACCGTGGGGAATATATTACTTCTCTGACTTGCAAATACAAGAGGAAAATGAGGTCCAGGGAGATAGCCTAGCAAGTCCAAGGGCACAAGATAGTCAGTGGTAGAGGCTGGCTTTGAACCAGGTCTGTCTGGTTCACAGCTCCTGCTTTTGTGCGTTTACCACTCTCTCTCACTCTTAAATTAGTATAAAGACTTCATGCTTTTGATGTACAAATGCTGTCATTGTGTGTATCCAGTGATGCCCTGGATATACCAAAGGCCACTTGACCATCTGGCACCAAAACAAGGGTGCCATTTGCATGTAAATTCCACATTTGTTAGGATCATTGGGCATCAAAGTCAGGTCTCCTTTAGGGCCCTAAGAATGGGCAATTTCATTAACAAATGAAATGGAGATGTATCAGGACCCTTGACATCCATCCATTGCCATTACCTGTACCCTAGCTGTTGCACTCCATTTGGCTGTGTACACAGAGGGGACTTAAGAGCAGCAGATCAACAGTGGCTTGCCTGAACTGAGCACTGAGCAGAAAAGTCAATTACACAGAAGAAGCCGACACTTGGGAATATCTCCTTTTCGTGGGTTATCAGACCTTGACATAACTAGAGGGAATTGTAGGCAAGTTGAAGAGCTGTTACACTAAAAAAAAAAAAAAAAGGAATAGGTTTGTTAAATTCATTCCATTTTAGCCCCAAGGGGTAGAAATAGGACTATGAGATGGAGGTTACTGGAAGTCAGACTTGGTTTGATACACTAAGGAACATTTTATTCTTAAGTGTGGAAAAATGGAAAGAGGGGCTTTGTGAGATAAAGAGATCCTTGTCACAGGAGGTGTATATGTACAGCTTGCATCAGTGTTTTTTGAAGATGTTGAAGATAACATTCAAGTAACAGATAAGTGGTTGTAACATTAGGAATTCTTTCTCTTACAAATGGGACAAAGTTCTGATATCATTATTGCCAAGAAAGTTGGGAATACCTAAATCCTAACCTCATCCCAGTGACTTCTTTCCTGTGCGGTTCTTAAGGAAACTGTACTTACAAGGAGCAGTGGAAAAATGAGAAGCAAAATGAATACTTTATGATTGATTGGGCCAGTCTGTACCTCCAAGAGAAAAATCCTCCTACTGCTAGGTTGTAGGAAAAGCCTCACCTATACATCCCGTAGGATTTCCATCTCAAACTGTTGAGTGTGTCTGTTTCCTTGACTGTGGTGATGGTATCACAGGTGTTTGCATATGTCTAACCTATCAGACTACAGACATTAAACATGTGCAGTTCCTTGCATTTCAATTATAAATCTGTTCTGTATGTTTCCTTTTTTAAAAAATGTTTTCCTGTATTTTCCATTTTTCTACACTGGATATGACTCCAAAATTTCTTTATCATCTAAACTACTTTTTTGAACTTCAGACTCAGTATCCAACTGCATCCTTGACATTTGTACTTGGATGTTTAATGAGTAACTTATTAAACTTAGCATGTCCCAAACCTGCTCCTCCCACAGTCATATTCATCTTGGAAAAGACTAACTGTCTCTCCACTTGATCAGGTCAAATCCTTGAGGACATTCTTCACTCATTTCTTTTCATCTGCAGCTCAGGTCCAATCCATAGCATATCTGTTGCCTCTGTCTTCAGAGTGGAAGCTGGATTAGACCATGTGGTAGATGATGGAATTATTTTCCAACTATCCTGACTTCTTTCCTTGTGATGCTCCTACCTGTGGGCAGAAGGATTTTTCATCTTTGCATTGCTGAACTCAGGAGGAATTCTGTGACTTCATTTGGCGAATGTCTCTTTTACACCTGCCACTCTTCCAGATGGAAACCAACTTGCCATCCTGGGTTTGGAAGTGAAAATGACATGAATCAGAACCACAGACATTCCATGAAGCACAAATGCTTCAACAAGAAATAAATCTTTGTTGTTCTATGCCACTGAGATATCAGATAACTTTTGTTATCACAGCATTATACAGCCTATTCTGATGGTCACAAGTCACTTTGGTCATCTCTACTATGACCATAGTAATCCAAGTCTCCTCATCTTCAGAAGCGAGCTTGCAATAATTCCCTGTTTCTTCTTTGTCCTCTTATAGTTTATTCTCAACACAGCAGCTAGACAGATCCTTTAAAAACACACTGAACCATGTCACCCTTCCACTTAAAACCTTCCAACTCCTTTTCTTCTTAAAATAAAGTATGACAGCCTTGTGCACTTGTTTCCAAAGCCTTATGCGACCTTGCAGGGCCATTTATGTCACTCTGTATTCAATACCACTATCTTTCAGATCTCATAAACTACTCCTCTCTTCTACTCTCTGGACTTCAATCACCTAACCTCCCTGCTGTTCCTCAGAGATGCTAAACACCACCAGGCCTCTTAGCCTTTGTGCTTGCTGTTCCCACTGCCTAGTTGCTCTTCCCTCAGATATCCCATGGCTCCTCCCTCACTTCCTTCTGGTCTGCACAGTTTTCTATGTCCACAGTTTATCTTCAAGCACTCCTTCTCCTTCTACCATTCTTTATTTCTCTCCATATGTATATTATCACCCAGAATAATATACATTTTATTTTTAATTTACATTTTAAATATTATAATTATATATTTTCTTTTCATTCCTTATAAAGTTTTTTATTGTGGTAAAAGTCACAGTATAAAACATACCACTTTAAGCTTTCATGGTGCAGTCACTGTCCACAGTGATTTTGGAGCCCAAGAAAATAAGATCTGTTGCTGCTTCCACTTTTTACCCTTCTGAAATTTACCGTGAAGTGATGGGACTGGATGCCATGACCTTAGCTTTTTTAATGTTTAAAAGATGCTTGCTCTTTGGAAGAAAAGCTATGACAAACTTAGACAGTGTATTAAAAAGCAGAGACATCACTTTGTTGTCAAAGGTCCATATAGTCAAAGCATGGTTTTTCCAAAAGTCATGCACAATGTGAGAGGCGGACCATAAAGAAGGCTGAGTGCTGAAGAACTGGTGCTTTCAAACTGTGGTGCTGGAGAAGACTCTTGAGAGTTCCTCGGAATGCTAAGAAATCAAATCACTCAATCCTAAAGGAAATCAACCCTGAATGTTCATTAGAATGACTGATGCTGAAGTCAAAGCTCCAATACTTTGGCCACCTGATGCCAAGAGCCAGCCCACTGGAAAAGACCCTGATGCTGGGAAAGATTGAAAGCAAAAGGAGAAGGGGGTGGCAGAGGATGAGATGGTTAGATAGCATCACTGACTCAATGGACATGAGCAAACTCTGGGAGATAGTAAAGGACAGGGAAGTCTGGCATGCTGTAGTGCATGGGGTCACAAAGTCAGACATGACTTAGCAAATGAACAACAATAACAGTTTAACTTTATTTAACTGTACAGTTCTGTGGCACTAAGTACATTCACAGTGTTGTGCAACTCTCACCATCATCCATCTCCTGAATTTTTCACCTCCCTAAACTGAAACTGTGTCCCCACTAAACGCTAATTCCCCATTTCCCCTCTCGACTCCCACCCCACCCCACACTGCCTGGCTCCTGGCACCAAACAAGGTACTTTCTGACTCTATGATTTTGACCACTTGCAGAGATGTGGATGGACCTAGAGACTGTCATATGCAGTGAAGTAAGTCAGAAAGAGAAAAATAAGTATCATATATTAACATACATACGTAGAAATCTAGAAAAAAATAGTACAGATGAACATATTTACAAAGCAGAAGTAGAGACACAAACATAGAGAACAAATGTATGGACATCAAGTGGTGGAAGGAGGAGGGTGGGATGAATTGGAAAATTGGGTTGACATATATATATATATAAATATATATATATATACACATTCACTTTATATTTGTCATCCATCTCCTCCTCCTAAAATGTAAGCCTCATGAAGGCAGAAATTTTATTTTGTTACTTGCTATTCTCCCCAGTATTTGACTTGTACCCAGCACATGGATCAATAAATATCTACTGAGTCAATGAATAAGTGAAATTTTTATAAGCATAAAAAAAGTAATGGGTAGTGAAGAAAGTATGTTTCTTTAAAAAAGCAACTTATGCGTGGAGGAGACAGTAAGTCACATACTAACATGTCACAAATTTCAAGACTATATTAATGAATGCCATGATTTGAGTGGCATCCCTGATAAATTAAGCTTTTCACTTTGAATTCAATTAGCACCTATATAGTTGGCACAAATTTACTTCTCACTTAAAAATAAAATTCCTTAAAAATTGTGTTTTGCTGATAACAGCAATAAAAAGTCAAGTAAGAAGAAGCTGAAGTAAAATGTTACCATACTTTATATTTTGGTAGAACATTGCATTCTTACTTGCTCAGTTGTGTCTGACTCTTTGTGACCCCATCAAATGTAGCCCGCCAGGCTCCTCTGTCCATGAGATTCTCCAGGCAAGAATACTGGAGTGGATTGCCATTCCCTTCTCCAAGGGATCTTCCTGAACCAGGGGTTGAACCCAGGTATCCTGCATTGTAGGCAGATTCTTTACCATCTGAGCCACAGGGAAGCCGAGGTAGAACATTATAGTGTTCAAAGGTCTTTTGCTTTCTTTGTCTTGAGGGGCTTTGCTTATTCCCATTTTATGGTTAGGGAAACACAGGCTCATAAAGGTGAAGTGACTTGCCCAAAGTCATAACAGAAGAGAAGTGGGAACACCAGAATTCTAACAGAGGCCTCCTGACATAGGACCAGTGATCTGTTTTCACCCTCCAAGCTACTTCACTCTGCATAATGTACTGTATGAAACATAATCCCATCAGAGAAAATCCTTTGCAAATGGTAAAGTCTACAGCACATGCTATTATTGTTATTATTTTTATTACCACAACTACCACCATTCACATGGCTTATTTTGAAAACTGTGACCTCACTGAAAGAGTTTGAACAAAAGCATCTCCTGGGGTCTTTTTCAGCATCAGTAGTCAATGATTTATTTTCCTTTAAGATCCTCTGGCATTACTAAATGGGCCTGGGCAAGTTCTTCCAGAAAGATCAAAGAAAAGGCTGTCAGGGAGGAGAGACAAACATGAAAAAGTTCAGCACCTCAAAAAAAGTAATTATTTCAGAGCAGGAGAAGCCAGCCAACAAAAACACCACACTTGAGGGTTGCAAATGAAAGTTTCTTTTCAACCATAGCTTTAATGGAAACCACTAATGAAACAGAACACCTGGTAAGGAATAAATAACTTCAAAGGGGGTTGGGACTGGGGCAGATTATGGAGTCTGATCTAAGACAGCCAAACAGGACATGGAAGGTTGGTTTTATTTTGCTGGAAGGCACGAGCATGGAGCATGTTCATGACATTTCATTTGTTTCAACAAATACTTATTGAATGCCTACTAAGTGCAAGGCTTCATTGTAGAAATAATTCACTTCCTAGTTGTGATCAAACAGGAAACAAGGTAAAGATTCTGTGATCTCTCATTGATTCAAATATTCAGCTTCTCCCTTAAATATTAATACTGAAGACTTGGAAGAAGCTGTCTAGGTAGCTAGGTGCCTGGGTAAACTGGAAAGGAAGTATTTTCAAAAGAGTTGATCCTAATTCTCTAAGGACAATATGGAAACAATTATTACATAATGAGAAAATGTATCTGAGCCCAAGTTGAGACATCATGGAAAATATCACTTTTTTAGGTGACAAGCTGAACTATAAATCTTGAAGGAAGAATGGGAATTTTCCAAATGTGACTGAGGTACCCATTCCCTTCTGTACTAGTCAGGGTTCTCTAGAGACACAGAACCAATACAGTGTGTGTATGTATGTGGATCGATCAATAGATGGATGAATAGATAGGTCATTAAATAGATAGATAATACAGACAGATAGATCAGATCTGTCTATCAAGAGATCAATGTGTTTTAAGGAACTGGCTCACATGATTGTGGAAGCAGCAAGTCCAAAATCTGCAGGGAGGCTGGCAGGAAGAGTTTATGTTGCAGTTTGAGTCCAAACAGAGAGTGTAGGGAGAATTCCCTCTTCCTTGTGGAGGTAAACCCTTTTCCTCTTAAATTGATTGATTGATCTATACATCAGTGATTGAGTTTCACTCCCATTATAGAAAGTAAACTTCTTTACACAGAGTTTACTAATTTACATGTTAATCTCATTTAAAAATACTTTCAGGGCAAAATCAAGACTAATGTTTGACCAAATACCTAGACGCAGCAGCCTGGCCATGTTGACATATGAAATTAACCATCACTCCCACTGTTCCCTGTGTACTAGGAGACACAGAGCATATTGGCTAGCCATAGTCTCACTCAATGGCACCCCACTCCAGTACTCTTGCCTAGAAAATCCCATGGACGGAGGAGCCTGGTGGGCTGCAGTCCATGGGGTCACGAAGAGTTGGACATGATCGAGCGACTTCCCTTTCACTTTTCACTTTCATGCATTGGAGAAGGAAATGGCAACCCACTCCAGTATTCTTGCCTGGAGAATCCCAGGGACGGGGGAGTCTGGTGGGCTGCCATCTATGGGGTCACACAGAGTTGGACACGACTGAAGTGACTTAGCAGCAACAGCAGTCTCACTCTCAGAGAAAATCATGGCACATCAAAGTGATATCTTGGTGGTTCACTGGATCATATCTTCCATGTTCATGGGGCATCTGCTTTGCATGGTCTACTGCTGCTGGAAACAGGAAACAGCAGTCCACACACATAATGAGGCTATAACTTGTACTGACACTGGAGGGGCCTTAGGATTCCCAGTCCTCTTATTCTTTTAGAGTTTGGGCACATATTTTGGTTTAATCTCCAAAGAACATTTATTGTTGAAAGTATCATCATCATTTTCCTATGGCCTATATTCGGCAAATTATAAATGTAATTAATAGGAAAAATATGATTTTTAGCATTTTAGTGTATTACTCATAGTGCCTAAAACAAGACTGAACACATAGGACACATGCTAAATAAAATACTAAATAACTGTACTCTGATGCATTAGGGTATTTCTATCAATTCAGTTCATCAAACTGTTAGAATCTAAGTGTATTCATGCTGAATTGATGAGTCATTTAACCCCATTCATGTGCTGTATAGATACAGAATACCCAACATTTCCTATTTCCTTAACAAACCAAACTAAAAATACCTTAACACAACATTCAAATGCTCTCCCAGTCTGGACCCTCACTTTTCCAGACATGTATTTTATCAGGTTTGCGTATTTTCCTAATACAGCATGTATTTTCACAACTTTGAACTTCTGCTTATATCTTTCCCTCTTCTTACAATGGCCATTTCTCATTTTCCTCAGTCTGTAAGTGTGTGTTAAATCGCTCAGTCATGTCCAGCTTTTAGCGACCTCATGGACTGTACCCACCAGGCTTCTCTGTACATGGGATTTCCCAGGCAAGAATACTGGAGTGAGTAGCCATTCCCTTCTCCGAGGGATCTTCCCAGCCCAGGGATTGAACCTGGGTCTCCTGAATTTGCAGGCTAACTCTTTACCCTCTGAGCCACCAGGGAAGTCCCTTTCTCAGTCTAGATAACTCTTATTTATCCTTTGAAATTCAGTTGAAAAATCAATCCCACTCTTGGGCATATATCCAGAAAAAACCATAATTCAAGAAGATACGTGTACCTCCAATGTTCATTGCAGCACTATTTACAAATCAGGACATGGAAGCAACCTAAGGTCCATTGACAGGAATGGATAAAGAAGATGTGATATATATACACAATGGAATACTTCTCAGCCATAAAAAGAATGAAATAATGCCATTTGAAGCAACATGGATAGATCTAGGGATTATCATACTAAATGAAGTCAGAAAGACAAATAGATGATATCACTTATAGGTGAAATCTAAAAAATGCTATGAATGAACTTATTTACAAAACAGAAATATAGTCACAGATATTAAAAACAAACTTATGGTTACCAGGGGACAAAGGGCAGTGCTAAACTGGGAGATTGGGATTGACACATACACTATATACACCACAAATATATACTACTATATATAAAAAAGCTAACTAATAAGGACCTATTGTACAGCACTGGGACCACTAAGAGTCGGACATGACTGAGCGACTTCACTTTGACTTTTCACTTTCATGCATTGGAGGAGGAAATGGCAACCCACTCCAGTGTCCTTGCCTGGAGAATCCCGTGGACAGAGGAGCATGGTGGGCTCCCGTCTGTGGGGTCGCACAGAGTCAGACATGACTGAAGCGACTTAACAGCAGCAGCAGCAGTACAGCACTGGGAACTCTACTCAATACTCTGTAATGTCTTACTTCACTCTGTATAATAGGCACCAGTTTCATCCACCTCATTAGAACTGATTCAAATGTATTCTTTTTTAATGGCTGAGTAATACTCCATTGTGTAGAATGGATACACATATTAAAAAAAAATACTCTGTAATGACCTATAATGGAAAAAGAATCTATAAAAGAGTGGATATATGTATATGTATATGTATAGCTGATTCACTTTTCTGTACAGCAGAAACTAACACAACTTTGGAAATCAACTATACTACCATAAAATTTTTTAAAAAATCACTTGTTCCATATACTATGTATTAGTGACTCTAGAGTTGACTATTCCACTCTGTACTCTCAAAATTCTTGGTACTTAAGGTAATGGCAGCATAAAATGTAATGCATTGTGATTTTTAAAAGGAAACATCAGTTCAGTTCAGTCGCTCAGTCGTGTCCAACTCTTTGCGACTCTATGGACTGCAGCATGCCAGGCTTCCCTGTCCATCACCAACTCCCAGAGCCTACTCAAACTAATGTCCATCACGTTGATGATGCCACCCAACCATCTCATCCTCTGTCATCCCCTTCTCCTCCCACCTTCAATCTTTCCCAGCATCAGGGTCTTTTCAAATGAGTCAGTTCTTTGCATCAGGTGGCCAAAGTACTGATGCTTCAGCTTCAGCATCAGTCCTTCCAATGCATATTCAGGACTGATTTCCTTTAGGGTGGACTGGTTAAATCTCCTTGCAGTCCAAGGGGCTCTCAAGAGTCTTCTCTAAAACTGTGGTTTTGAACACCACAGTTCAAAAGCACTAATTCTTCGGCTCTCAGCTTTCTTTATAGTGCAACTCTCACATCCATAAATGACCACTGGAAAAACCATACCTTTGACTAGATGGTCCTTTGTTGGCAGAGTAATGTCTCTACCTTTTAATATGCTGTCTAGGTTGGTCATAATTTTTCTTCCAAGAAGCAAGCATCTTTTAATTTCATGGCTGCAGTCACCATCTGCAGTGACTTTGGACCCCCAAAAATAAAGTCTGTCAATGTTTCCACTGTTTCCCCATCTATTTGCCATTAAGTTATGGGACCAGATGCCATGATCTTAATTTTCTGAGTGTTGAGTTTTAAGCCAACTTTTTCACTCTCCTCTTTCACTTTCATCAAGAGGCTCTTTAGTTCTTTTTCACTTTCTGCCATTAGGGTGGTGCCATCTGCGTATCTGGGGTTATTGATATTTCTCCCGGCAATCTTGATTCCAGCTTGTGCTTCTTCCAGCCCAGCATTTCTCATGATGTTCTCTGCATATAAGTTAAATAAGCAGGGTGACAATATACAGCCTTGATGTTCTCCTTTTCCTATTTGGAACCAGTCTGTTGTTCCACGTCCAGTTCTAACTGTTGCTTCCTGACCTGCATACAGATTTCTCAAGAGGCAGGTCAGGTGGTCTGGTATTCCCATCTCTTTCAGAATTTTCCACAGTTTATTGTGATCCACACAGTCAAAGGCTTTGGCATAGTCAAGAAAGCAGAAATAGATGTTTTTCTGGAACTCTCTTGCTTTTTCAATGATCCAGCAGATGTTGGCAATTTGATCTCTGGTTCCTCTGCCTTTTCTAAAACCAGCTTGAACATCAGGAAGTTCACGGTTCACATATTGCTGAAGCCTGGCTTGGAGAATTTTGAGCATTACTTTACTAGCGTGTGAGATGAGTGCAATTGTGTGATAGTTTGAGCATTCTTTGGCATTGCCTTTCTTTGGGATCGGAATGAAAACTGACCTTTTCCAGTCCTGCGGCCACTGCTGAGTTTTCCCAATTTGCTGGCGTATTGAGTGCAGCACTTTCACAGCATCATCTTTCAGGATTTTGAAATAGCTCAACTGGAATCCCATCACCTCCACTAGCTTTGTTCGTAGTGATGCTCCCCAAGACCCACTTGACTTTGCATTCATCCCTATATCCTTACTACTTAAGGGAATACCTGGCATGAGCTATGCATGTATGACATTTTTTAAATAATTGCCTTGATCCTATGAACTTAAAAAAAAAACAAGCTAGCAAAGTATGTCACATAGAACACCATAATATTCATTAATTAGAATAATTTTAATGCTTTGATTATAATTACTGACTGACAAACACAAAAGACAATACAGAAATACTCAGGTTATGAATTTAAAAAGAATACTGGACAAGAAATGCTGATAACTCTCTAAATACTACTGAGTTGGATTATAAGACCCCAAAATGTGTTTTATTACCAAAGAAACCAATTATAAAAATAGATTGTTACAGTATCTTTTAAATAGTTGTTTTCCTTGATAATAGAAGTCATTCGCACTATTTGCCAAAATTTGGAAAATGCAATAATATATGTAGAAGAAAATAAAAGCAAAACATAGAACCCCACATTTCCTACCTAATAACCACTATGATGTATTTTATTCCAGCCTTTTTTTATTAGCACAATATATGAAGAATTAGTGACAAAAATCAATGAAAGTGTTTACTCTTCTACTTTTTTCATTTATTATATTTTGAGTCATTTTTCCACGCCATTAAATGTTATTTGAAAACATGATTGCTGTGACAATGCTATCTGCTCACATTGGTTTAGCTGTTCTCCTCTTGTTATACATTTAGATTAATCCCTTGTTCTTTTGCTTCGATAAACAACATTGTGATTCACATGTTGTAGCAGAAAGTTTTCTTCGATACTAGTTTGCATGACATAGCAGGATAATGGTTTAAGGTTCTAACTCTCATACTCAGAGACTGCGTGGGTGCAAATTAATGGACAGTATTTATTGTCCAGACTACTTTGGAAGAGCCAGGACCTAGAAACAAGGATGAGCCTGGTCCCCCTGACCATTCACAGACCTGTCTGACAAAGCTCTCAGGTGATGGGATTGTATAAAGGGTCTTTGGTCCTTAGAGGAGGGGCACTAGTCCCAGAAGGATATCACATGATGTCCCTAAAAAGAATATGCCATCTGGTCACATGGGAGCTTTTACCTTCTCCCAATCTGTGGGCCCTCAACTGTGGTGCTCCCTGACTGCTCCCACTCAGGAGAAAGGAGATGCTGGGGACAAACCCAAACATTCTTGGAAAAGAAATATGGAAATCACCTGTGAAGCAGCAAAAGCACCTCAAAACTCCATATCCAAAGGAATGCCAATTCAAGCCCAAGCAAAGATGAAGTACACATCCCAAAGGGAAGATTCAAGGCCAAGGTGGTCAATTCAATGCAATAAACAGAGTGCCTCTGGCTCTGAACTCTCCAATGCACTCAGGGTCTTATCCTGGCTTTGCCTCTTGGAGCATTTTGAGTTGGTAGGTCACCACTCAATGTCTTGGCTTCCTGATTATAAGACAATAAATAATATCTACCTTGCATCATAGCTGTAAGGATTAGAAGGGCTTTAAGATGATTAAGAACAGTGTGGCAGCATATAAAGCACAGTTAGCAAATAGCAAGAAGAGGAAGAAAAGGGGGGAAAGAGAAGTGTATTATGTCAGGCTTGTTGAAAACCAAACTCTGAGACAGATGTGTGAGCAGAAGGTTTCTTGGGGAATCATCTTGGGATCACCACCTCTGAGAGAGTGAGGGAGGCAGATGGGGCGGGGTGGGGTGGGGTGGGGTGGGGAAGATACGCTGCTGGGACATTGCAACGAAGACTGTGACCAATTCCAATGGAGCTGTGAATCTGGGATGGCCCTTAAGAGTTGTCCTGAATCATGCAAGGGAGCCAGGCCCAGCTGCCCAGGAATGATCAGTCATTGGATACAGGCTGGCCCCAGAGACATGTGACCTTGGGTAAGGTAGCTCTCCTCAGCCAGCAATCCCAGTATCTGGGGAATGAGTGTGTCAGTCCTAAAGAAGGGATCTTAGATGGCAAAACACTGCATCTCCTGGAAGGAGAAAACTTATTTTTAATTTAGGCTGTGCTCAGCCTTTGCTGCTATGGGCACTTTTCTCTAGCTGCAGACAGTGGGGCTCCTCTCAGGTTGCGGTGCACTGGATTCTCCTTTCGGCGGCTTCTCCTGTTGCGGAGCACAGGCTCCAGGGCCCGTGGGCTTAGTAGGCGCAGCCTGTGGGCTCTAGAGCACAGGTTCCGTAGTTGTGGAGAATGAGCTTAGTTGCTTCATGGCATGTGGGATCTTTCTGGATCAGGGATTGAACCTGTGTCTCCTGCATTGGCAGGCAGGTTCTTTACCACTGAACCACCAGGGAAGCCCTGAGAAAACCTGTTATTCATCTAATCCTTCTACCATGTCCCAGACACATCTTCACAATAAAATCAAACACTTTTAGCATTTGCTTTCTTTCAGGCACAGTTCCAAGTTACCAATATTGACTCATGTACTCTTTAAGACAGCCCTTAGAAGGCAATGGCAACCCACTCAAGTATTCTTTTTTTTTTTTTCGCACTCCAATATTCTTGCCTGGAGAATTCCATGGACAGAGGAGTCTGGCGGGCTACAGTCCACGGGGTTGTAAAGAATCAGACATGACTGAGTGACTAACACATAGGAAGTTTTACCACACTCAGAGTGATTAAAAAATTGACCCACTGTTACCCAGCAGTACATGTCAGAGGCAGAGTTTGAACCCCAGTGGTCTAACTCCAGAGTCTATGTTCTTAACCTCAAGGATAATGAAATATATCCTCTGCTCTGGAGTAGCTCACTATTTCAATAGCTGTGGAACAAATTCTTGTTAAAGGCAGTGATTAGTTATTTATTGCTTCCCTAACAGATTACATATTACCACAGATATAACAGCCTGTAACAAAACTCTTATCATCTCACATTTCTGTAGATCAAAGCCTGGTGCAACATGGCTCCACTGGGTCTTCTGCTGAATTGCCAATGGGGCTGAAATCAACGTGTCAAGGAGGCTGGTTCCTTTTTGGAGGTTCAGGACATCCATCTACCTCCACACTCATTCAGTTCCTTATGGTTGTAAGACCGAAGTCTCTATTTCCTGGCTGGTGTCACCTGGAAACAATATTTGCTCTGAGAGGCTGCCAGCACTTTTCCTGTTTTCCAATTGTCCCTCCTCCAGTAACACTAGGTTGAGTCCTTCTGCTGCAAACATTCCTGACTTCTCCATGTGTCTCACATTTCTTACTCCAGCCCTTTCCTTGCTTTTAAGGGCTCAAGTGTCCCCTTGATAATCTGAGGTAACCTCCCTATCTTAATTATAACTGCAAAGTCCATTTTGTCATGTGACATAAGATATTTATTTGCAAGATCTAAGGATTAGGAAGAAGACATCTTGGGATGGGGGTGCATTCTGACTTCTACCAGCATTTAGGGCAACAGTCACACCAGGCTCATCATCACAGTGAATGTTCACTCTGATCTTTGTTTTTATATCGGGCAGTGCTGCCACTTATCCATGCAGCCAGCATCCAATAATGATGAGGGTGGGGCACTACCATTCAACTGATGATATTATTTTGGCTCTTTTCCTGATTAATAGTTTACTCCTCCTTTTGCTCTTTAATTTGTCTGCTTTTTGATTTTGTTTTTATCTCCATCTTCAAACCCTATTCATGTCCTTAGGCTTAATAAAGAAGGGGCTTCCCTGGTTTCCACTTGAGTCACCTACAAAAACAAGGCTCCTTGGGTTGGCAGGTCTAGGAAACCTCTCCACCTGACTGATCCTCCTTGCACTTCTTCAAGCCCTTCACTGCCCAGTCTCTGCCCACCTCTCAAACTCCACTTCCTTCTGCTAGGAATCTCCTCTCATAGAAGCACAATGACAGTGTCTTATTCATATCTTTAGCCACAACTTCAAGAATAGTGTCTGGTGTAGGGTAAGCAATCAATACAAGCTTGTCCAATTTTGAATGGAGGAAAAGTGGATGGATGTGTGGGTGAATTAAATGAACAAAAGAGCTCAATTAGTTATGAGATAAGAAGCCTTGCCTTTCCTAAGTGTGATGATTCATGAGTTAGGCTAGCAGGGTGAAACCAAATGTATTTTCCTTTATAGTTTACTTATTAAACAAATATTTACTGAGTGCCCTTATAAATGAGATTCTATAATAAGTTCTGGTGGTGATGAATGAGACATGCTTCTTGGCCTGAGAGAGGTTTACTTTCCATCAGGGAGAGAAGCTATGTACACATTTGTTTCTTTTCTCTCCCTCATGCCTTCTGACCCGTCCCTTCCCCATCTGTATTTCTTGACATTCTGCCGCTCCTTCCTAAATCAATCCCAAGACCCTGACCTGTGCCAGCAATTCCTCAAACAAAGAAATTGCTCATCTTAGGCTCAACTTTTAAAACTAAGTATTAGAAAGGGTTTGAGAGCTGGTTAAATGCCTTTGTTGGCAAGAAAGAGAATTAGAAAAGAACTTAAAAGAATTTTGTTATTTTTGACTGTTTCATGGTTACTTTTGAGGTTATTTATACTTAACTTCCATCCTTTCTGGCACAGATAAACCTGTCTTTCTACTGGTTCTATGATCAAACCAAATGAGAGAAACACCATGACTGTTGAAAGCAAGAAGATGGAAACTTTGGGGCCAGAGACACTGGGATATTTCATTATTTTTGTAGTTGTTGCTGAGGTGAAATTCACATAACATAAAACCACCAATTTAAAAGTGACAACAACAGTTTATTCAGTGATATTTAGTATAGTCACAGTGTTGTGCAACCATCATCTCTCTCTAATTCCACAACATTTTCATCACTCCAAAACGGAATCCCATATCCATTAAATCATTATTCCCTCTCCCCCTTCCCCAAAGCCCCTGGCATCCACCAATCTGCTTTCTGTCACTATGGATCTTCCTATTCTGGATATTTCATATAAATGGAACATATAATATGTCACCTTTTGGTTTTTGGCTGCTTTCCCTTAGCATAATGTTTCTGAGGATCATATATACACATTGCTGTGTATATCAGTAGTTCGTTCCTTTTTATGGATAAATAATGTTCTATTGTATGTATATACCATAATACTTCAGTTGTTTTCAACTTTTGGAATTATATTGCTATGAAAGTGCAGTTATGTGTATTTGTTTGCATACTCGTTATCATTTGGGGGCGTTTATACCTAAGAGAGGAATTCCTGGGTCACTCATATATATTTTTTATATATATATATATATATATATATATATATATATATGCCACTAGTGATAAAGAATCTGCCTGCTAATGGAGGAGATGCAGGAGATGCAAGTTGGATTCCTCAGTTGGGAATATCCCCTGGAGTAGGAAATGGCAACATGCTCCAGTATTCTTGCCTAGAAAATTCCAGGGACAGACTATCCTCAGGGGCTATAGTCCATGGAGTCACAAAGAATCAAACATGACTAAACACACACACACACACACACACACACACACACACACACCTCCCAGGTAGCTCAGCTGGTAAAGAATCCACCAGCAGTGCAGGAGATCCTGGTTTGATTCCTGGGTCAGGAAGTTCCCTTAGTGAATGAATAGGCTACCCACTCCAGTATTCTTGGGCTTCCCTGGTGACTCAGATGGTAAAGAACCCGCCTGCAATGCGGAAGACCTGGGTTTGATCCCTGGGTTAGGAAGATCCCCTGGAGAAGGGCATGGCAACCCACTCCAGTATTCTGGCCTAGAGAAACCCCATGGATGGAGGAGCCTGGCGGGCTACAGTCCATGGGGTTACAAAGAGTCAGACACAACTGAGCACTCATGCACACACACACACACACGCATATATATATATATATATACACACACATATATACATATATATATATTTCTATGTTTAACTTTTTGAAGACTCACCAAACTATTTTCCAAAGTGCCTACACCATTTTATTTTCAGACCAGAAATATATGGGTGGGAGGTATTCCTTGCCAGCGCTAGTTATTTTCCTTTTTTTCCCCTTACATTATATCTATGCTGAAGTGAAAGAAAGAAAAGTGAAAGTGAAAGTCGCTCAGTCATGTCCGACTCTTTCGGACCCCACAGATTATATAGTTCATGGGATTCTCCAGGCCAGAACACTGGAGTGGGTAGCCTTTCCTTTCTCCAGGGGATCTTCCCTACCCAGGTATCAAACCCAGGTCTCCCACATTGCAGGTAGATTGTTTACCAGATGAGCCACAAGGGAAGCCCAATAGCTATGTTAGTGGGTATGAAAAAGCATCTCACTCCTGACCCACCAGTTTCCCTCTACTCCATTTCCCACTTTCCTTCCTGTTGGAAAGGGTTTATTCTTCAGAACTTTGGCCTCTTTCATGCCAATGTGGACGTTGCTATCTCTAGGAAACCCTGTAGTCCTCATCTACCCCAGACTAAGTCCTTTATTTTGCAGAGATAACCTTCTGGGTTCTTAAAAATTACCAGAAAATCCAAGTTCACAGCATACTAAATAGGTGGTTTGGAGGAGACAACTTGACCTGAGGGACACTTAGGCTCTTTATTTGTTAAATGCATGGGAATTAACATCCCTTACAGGGTTGATATAAGAATCAAAGATGTTATGAATTGCAAATGCTTTGCTGTGTTATTGCTATTACTTGCCAGAAGGACTGGATGTATTATGACTGCATTTCTCCAGCATCGATCTGGCCAACAATAAAAGATCTATGATGAATGAATGACTATTATATCATTATTGTTTCACTGTGGAAATGGCAGAGAGATGGAAAAGATATTCCAGTTCTTCTTTCATCAAAGAAGTGTGTAACAGACTAAAGTATGTGCAAACTGGAGAGTGCATAAATCTAGTCCTACAAAAGGACTCCCTCTCTTCCTGTACTGGGCAGTCCTGGGTCCACTTGAACAACAAGGTAGCAGGCTCAGAAGGCAACCCACTGCCCACCAGCCACATTTTGCTGGCATAGTCTTGGCTACCATATGCTGTAGGAAGGCAGAGATAACATGGTCTCAGTTTATGGGCCTCTAGGCTTCACATCAGAGAAGGCAATGGCACCCCACTCCAGTCCTCTTGCCTGGAAAATCCCATGGATGGAGGAGCCTGGTGGGCTGCAGTCCATGGGGTCGCTAAGAGTTGGACTCAGCTGAGCGACTTCACTTTCACTTTTCACTTTCATGCATTGGAGAAGGAAATAGCAACCCACTCCAGTGTTCTTGCCTGGAGAATCCCAGGGACGGGGGAGCCTGGTGGGCTGCCATCTCTGGGGCTGCAAAGAGTCGGACACGACTGAAGCAACTTAGCAGCAGCAGCAGCAGGCTTCACATACAGAACAGAAGAATAGTCCTTTCCATGCATGAGATATACTTGGTCCTAATCCCCATTTGGGAAAGGGGACTCCAACCCCAACTACCTGTATCTGGTTCAAATCCCTACAATTCATAATCATTTAGCTTCAGGCTTGCAACTCTGGGCTCTCTGTTATCTTTGAATTGTTCTTTTTATTATATAAAATATTTTACCTACAATATCTATGCAACTGGATCAGAGAGAGAGAAGTTTCAGAGTATGCTCACTTCTCCAAATTACCCTGGAGAGATCTTCATTGCTTTTTCTACCATTCCATTAACCAGGGTTATCTGGTTCATCCTACACTCTCTCCACTTACAATCAAATAAATAACTCTCAGAGAATAACTTATAGAAGGTGTGCTATGTTTGGTCTTCATAACAACTCTATGTGGTAGATGGTTTTATTATCCTCCTATTGCATCAGAAGCATTAATTTGCTATGTCCAGGATGCCCATGTGAAATTGGATTCTTGTTTTACTCTGACTCTCACTACTGTTAAAGTTGATGTCTGTACACACTATATGGGTGTGATAAAGAGAGGACACACACACACACACATGTGTATGTGCACACACATGCCCAGATACCCATATACACACACAATAGATACATTTTTTGGTCCATGCTGCTAATCAAATGTTGAAAGGATCTTTGCTTAGGGCTTGTCAACAGACTCACTTGCTTTAGATGTCGAAATAGAGCATAGTACAGTTGCTCACTTGTCTTTCCCACTTGGATTGATTGGACAAATCAAGGCCTTTTCAGTGAGCCCAGCCCTATTAGCAGCCTACAGAAGTGGGTGCCCTTTGCCCTTTCCCACCCCCTTTCTCCAGAAGCCAGAGTGTATGGAGAGACAGGGAGCACCAAATCCGACAGTAATGGGCTGTAATTGAGTTCTCAGTTTGTTTTAACTGCCCGAGTGTGATTGCCTGTGAAAACGGTTTGATTTTATGCTCTTTGTGAAGCTGCGTCAAGCCCCATTTGAAATAACAAGGGCCTTTCTTTCCTTTGCTTCTGTTCAAAGTGGGGATGAGTGGAATCGGGGAAAGAAGGGAGGGTGAGTTTCCAAGAGAGCTGGCAGGGCAGGACTGTGAGCGATCATGGGTAGGAGTGAGTGGGCAGAGGGGGGAAGCAGTGCCATACAGGCACTGCCCACAGGCAACCTGCAGCCTCGGCAGATGCAGGCAATGGCATCTGGCACCTTCCAAACATCCCCTCCATTCGGCAGCTGTTCCGTGAGGACTGACCAGGCAGGCATTTGGTAGGACCTTCTCTATGTCTGTGTATAATGATAAAGCATAAGGGAAAAGTAGGAGGGTCGGAGGTTAGACATAGTAACTTGAGCACCATAGAATCCATACTGTTCATACTAGCTAGTCCCGGCTATTTCTTACAGAAACAGACCCCATAGCTGTGATGTCCAGGTCAGTAGACACATGTAGCTACAGAGCACTTAAAAGGGAACTGAATTGAGGTGGGCTGTGACTGTAGCATACACAGCAGAGTTCAAGGGCTCAATGTGATAAAAATAACTTAAAAATATCTCATTAATAATATTTTATGCTTTGCAAATATTCAGAAATATAGACAAAGAGGTAGAGAATAAATATATGGATACCAAGGGGGAAAGAGGTGGGGTGAGAGGAATTGGAAGAGTGGGGCTGACACACACTTGGAACTATGTATAAAATAGGGTTTCCCAGGCGGGACAGTGATAAAGAATTCACCTGCCAATTCAGAAGATGTGGATTCCATCCCTGGGTCGGGAAGATCCCCTGGAGAAGGAAATGGAAATCCACTCATATTCTTGCCTGGGAAATCCCAAGGACAGAGGAGCCTGGTGGGCTAAAGTTCATGGGGTCTTAAAGAGTTGGAGATGACTTAGCAACTAAACAGTAAACAGCAACCAAACAATAAGACAGAAAACTGATGAGAAAGTACTCTATAGCACAGAGAACTCTACTCAAAGCTGTGTGGTGTCCTAAATGGGAGGGAAATCCAAAAGGGAGGAGATATATGTATATGTCTGGCTGATTCATTTTGCTATGCAGTAGAAGCTAACACAGCATTGTAAAGCAACTATATTATAGTAAAAATTAATAAAAATCAACCAAACAAAAATATTTTATGCTGATTCAATGTTGAAATGATAATGCTTTGGATACATTGGTCTAACTAACATATATTATTAAAATTAATTTCTCCTTTTTGTGCTTTGTTAATGTGGTTACTGGAAAATGTGAAATTAAACGCATGGCTCCCATTACATTTCTACTGGACCGTGCTGATCCAAAAACCAAATCCAGCATGCTCCCATAGGTTCCTGTAGGCTGCAGTAGTTAACATCGAGTTCCCCACACAGAAACCTCACTTTGGCAACCCCAAATGTAGCTCAGTTTATTATACACTCATAAAAATGGCTTTATGAGCCCTTAATTGCTGCAGTAAAAGCTCAAAAATGCTTGATGTTCCAACTCCAAATGCAGTCAGTTGCAGAAAATCTTGTGGGCAGAATGGGGAAAAATACTTAAGACAGCACAGAGGTCACAATCCCCAGGAAGACACTTGCCACATTTTCCATCCACTTTGACCCCTGTTCTTCTTCTCTCCTTTTGTATCACCACCTTCCCTTACTTGCTTTTCCTTCTCCCTCCTAATGTTGGAGAAGCAAAGCTAGCATTTACCGCATAGCTACCAAGAGCTAGGTTTATGCCTGAAATAATCACACAACATTCATATGAACTAGGTATCATTGTCCCCATTTGAAAGATGAGAAAACTAAGGCTCAGGGAACTGAGGGCATTTGTCTGAGGTCACATCAGTCAGTTCAGTTGAGTCGCTCAGTCGTGTCCAACTCTTTGCGACCCCATGAATTGCAGCATGCCAGGCCTCCCTGTCCATCACCAACTCCTGGAGTTCACTCAAACTCACGTCCGTCGAGTCAGTGATGCCATCCAGCCATTTCATCCTCTGTCGTCCCCTTCACCTCCTGCCCCCAATCCTTCCCAGCATCAGAGTCTTTTCCAATGAGTCAACTCTTCACATGAGGTGGCCAAGGTATTGGAGTTTAAGCTTCATCATCAGTCCTTTCAAAGAACACCCAGGACCGATGTCCTTTAGAATGGACTGGTTAGATCTCCTTGCAGTCCAAGGGACTCTCAAGAGTCTTCTCCAACACCACAGTTCAAAAGCACCAATTCTTCGGTGCTCAGCTTTCTTCACAGTCCAACTCTCACATCCATACATGACCACTGGATAGTAAGCAGCAAAACTAGGATTGTAAATACAAGAAGTCTGAATCCAGTGCTAATGCTAATTCTATTTCTTAACTCCACCACTCTCTTTCCCATTTTGCTAAAGCCATCTCTGGCTGTTAATTGTAATACCCTTGCCTTCACATAGCCCAAGAAGCCCAGGGCTTCAAGCTTCATAGAAAGGAAAGGATAGAACCAACAGGGAAGCATCCTTGTTTTGCCCTTTGTAATAGATACATTGTCTTGCCTTTTTTTCTGTTTGAGTGGTTGACCTCCTGTTTCCATGTTCAGGACTTTTGTCTGTGGTGCAGAATGATCGGATGTGTATAAGCAGAAGCAAGAGGGCTGCTGCATCCTGGATATCTGCTTCCAACCTAACCGGCTTGCTCACCCTCCTTGTCCTGTATGTTTCACTCTTGCTGGTGTGATACTTCATCTTATGTCCCAAAGTCTGGTAGGCTCAGTGCCACCTCCTCTCATATATCCTAGTCTATTTCATCTCCAAGTCTCAACTTAATTGCCTCCTCCTGTTGGAAGTATTTCCTAATCCTGTTTAGCGAGACATGATCTCTTCCTGTGTCTGTCTTATGTTGCTCAGTTAGTCCTTTTCAGCCGTGTATTACAATGATGACTCATGCTTCTCATCTCCCCTACAATGTTTTGAAGGAAAAACAGGCATTGTGATGACTACATTGACCTGGAGGCAAAGGAACTTGGGTTCATATTCTGGTTCTGCCACTTAGTAGCTCTGTAACCTCAGGTAAGTGATGTAAACTCTCCAACTCTCATTTTCTTCATGTCTAACAAGGAGGGGCAAATGAATTTCAATTTATGATGATTTAACCTACGTTTTTTTCGACTTTGTGATGGTGTGAAAGATATACACATTCAAACTTTGAATTTTGATCTTCTCCCAGGCTAGTGATACACAGTATGATGATTCTTCCTGATGCTGGGCAGCAGTGAGCCACAGCTCTTAGTCAGCCACAGGACCACTAGGGTAAACAACCTTCATACTCACAACCATTCTGTACCACACAATCATTCTGTGTTTCATTTTCAGTACAGTATTCAAAAAATATTTTAAAATTCATATGATTTTCAGCACTTTATTATAAAATAGGTTTTAAGTTAGGTGACTTTGCCCAATTGTAAGCCACTGTAAGTGTTCTGAGTGTATTTATGTAGGCTAGGCTAAACTGTGATGTTTAGTAGCTTAAGTGCTAAGATGCAGTTTTGACTAATAATATTTTCAATTTACCATGGATTTATTTGGATGTAATCACATTGATAGATGGGGAAACAGTGGAAACAGTGTCAGACTTTATTTTTTTGGCTCCAAAATCACTGCAGATGGTGATTTCAGCCATGAAATTAAAAGATGCTTACTCCTTGGAAGGAAAGTTATGACCAACCTAGATAGCGTATTGAAAAGCAGATACATTACTTTGCCAACAAAGGTCCATCTAGTCAAGGCTATGGTTTTTCCAGTGGTCGTGTATGGATGTGAGAGTTGGACTGTGAAGAAAGCTGAGCACTGAAGAATTGATGCTTTTGAACTGTGGTGCTGGAGAAGACTCTTGAGAGTCCCTTGGACTGCAAGGAGATCCAACCAGTCCATTCTAAGGGAGATCAGTCCTGGGTATTCACTGGAAGGACTGATGATAAAACTGAAACTCCAATACTTGGGCTACCTCATGCTAAGAGTTGACTCATTGGAAAAGACCCCTTTGCTGGGAGGGATTGGAGGCAGGAGGAGAAGGGGACGACAGAGGATGAGATGGCTAGATGGCATCACCGACTTAAGGGACATGAGTTTGAGTGAACTCGGGGAGTTAGTAATGGACAGGGAGGCCTGGAGTGCTGCAGTTCATGGGGTCGCAAAGAGTCGGACACGACTAAGTGACTGAACTGAACTGAATAACATTGAAATTCGAGGTGGATCTGTACTAATATCTACATCATATATGTTAAAACCTAGCTCTGGAGTGAGGTGAAAGTGTTAGTCACTCAGTTGTGTCTGACACTTTGCCCCAGGGACTAGGGCAGGCTTCTCTGTCCATTGACTTCTCCAGGCAAGAATATTGGAATAGGTAGCCATTCCCTTCTCCAGGAGATCTTCCCAACCCAGGGACTGAACCTGGGTCTCCTGCACTGCAGGTGGATTCTTTACTGTTTGAGCCACCAATGAAGCCTAGAACACCACTCTACCTCTTACTAATCATTTGACTTTAGATATCTCCTTGAGTTTCAATTTCTTTACCCTTAGAATAGGAATAATACTTTTCTGATAGATTTTGAGATTAAAAGATACTGTATGTAAAAGGCACAGCACAGAAAATTATGACAAAGTTGGTATTCATAAAGTGCTTACTTAATGAATTAATAAATTAACAAATGGGGATGACAGGACCAGGGATATACAACAGATGGAGTTGGAGTCTATTCTGGTTTATTTAAAGACTACATGACCACTTACTGAAGATCTTACATAAAAATTAAACAGTAATAATCAAAACCATTTAGTGAGCACCTCCAATATGCAAATATTTAAAAACAGCATCTGATAACCTTATCAGACAGTAACCATTAGCCCTGACAAAGCTCTGCCCCATTTAGACTCCAAGCTTCTCACCACTCCATGATGCTGACATTCATCAAATGGGGGAATCCAAGTTTTTTGAGAGTCAAGACACTGTTAGTCTAAATGATAGAAAGGCAGCTTCAAATAGCACAAGCCAAAGAGAAACTTGTGATTCAAATAGTTGGGAAGACTATAAGCCTCTGAGATTTGAAAGAACTCCTGGAATCTTATGTTCTCCAGGACCCCTAACTATACTCACCCCATATCCAGATATTATAATAAAAACTGCATACTATTTAGGTGCATTTCTCTTCATTACTTTTCTCCTTCTCTTCACCTTGAAACACTAATTGCTCTATTCTCAGATTTCCCTGAATACTTTGTATGAAAGTACTTGCCATGTTTTACCTTATATTGTGGTGGTAGTCTTCTTTGCATTCATACATAGACCAGTTAGCAGATTGGCTGCTTAAATATATTTGACTAGATTGATGGGTAGATCAAGAGGTGGCTGGAGAGCTACATAGATAAATGGGTAGAGGTAAGATGAACATGTAGATGAACAGATGGATGGATAAATAAATGAGAGATGGAAATATATTGATGGATAGAATTGTGGTCAGATGAATGGACTGAAGGATGGATGGGTGCAAATGGATGGAGGGGGATATTTTGTGGGTGTTAGATTGATGTATGAATAGTTTATTGTATTAGTAGACATATTGGAGCATGTCAAGCCTGTATATTATCACCCTGTTTATTTAACTTATATGCAGAGTACATCATGAGAAATGCTGGACTGGAAGAAACACAAGCTGGAATCAAGATTGCTGGGAGAAATATCAATAACCTCAGATATGCAGATGACACCACTCTTATGGCAGAAAGTGAAGAGGAACTAAAAAGCCTCTTGATGAAAGTGAAAGTGGAGAGTGAAAAAGTTGGCTTAAAGCTCAACATTCAGAAAACGAAGATCATGGTATCCGGTCCCATCACTTCATGGGAAATAGATGGGGAAACAGTGGAAACAGTGTCAGACTTTATTTTTTGGGGTCCCAAATCACTGCAGATGGTGACTGCAGCCATGAAATTAAAAGATGCTTACTCTTTGGAAGGAAAGTTATGACCAACCTAGATAGCATATTCAAAAGCAGAGACATTACTTTGCCAACAAAGGTTCATCTAGTCAAGGCTATGGTTTTTCCAGTGGTCATGTATGGATGTGAGAGTTGGACTGTGAAGAAGGCTGAGCACCGAAGAACTGATGCTTTTGAACTGTGGTGTTGTAGAAGACTCTTGAGAGTCCCTTGGACTGCAAGGAGATCCAACCAGTCCATTCTGAAGGAGATCAGCCCTGGGATTTCTTTGGAAGGAATGATGCTAAAGCTGAAACTCCGGTACTTTGGCCACCTCATGCAAAGAGTTGACTCATTGGAAAAGACTCTGATGCTGGGAAGGATTGGGGGCAGGAGGAGAAGGGGACGACAGAGGATGAGATGGCTGGATGGCATCACTGACTCGATGGACGTGAGTCTGAGTGAACTCCAGGAGTTGGTGATGGACAGGGAGGCCTGGCATGCTGCGATTCATGGGGTTGCAAAGAGTCGGACACTACTGAGCCACTGAACTGAACTGAACTGAGACATACTGGAGAATGGATAAATGGACAATAAGAGAGGTAGCTGAAATGACAACATAAGCATCTGAAGGACACCTGTTCCTTTCAAGTATGCATAGAATTTTAGTTCTGTCTTGTATAAAATAATAAAATATGCAGCTGGCACAATTTTCATTTTTCCATGGTTAATATCTTAGAAGTCATCAGGGAAAGTTGATGCCTTCTTTCGATGGAGTCTGCAGAAATGTAAGTAAAATGTTTACCTGTGTTGTGGTTTACATATTACACATCATAAGGTGTCTGAGTATCTTAGGGAAGAAGAAATGGAGAAAGATACTTTCTGTAAACATATGACAGTCCATTAATCTTGAACTCTGAGAATAATACTGTCCACTTTTACAGGGAGAGAGAAAGGGGTTGGAGGCGAATGGAGCAGGAAGAGGAAAAAGTTAATCACTTAGTATCACTCATGGGGTAAAACAGCACTCAGACAAGCAAGTCCTACTTTCTTCCTTTAGCCTGCTCTTTGCTGTGCTCCTGCCACCAGGGTTAGCTGCTTTCTCTGCTTTGGAATGAGCAGAAACAAGTTGTATTCTGGAGCTCAGTCATAAGGAAAAGACATATAAGTTCTTAGCAATAAAGCTAGCATCCTTATTCTGATCTGACTCAACTGGAATAGAGAGGAACCATCACTATTCTGGTATTAGATGTAATATGTTTCAGGAGCTCTACCAAAGATGGGTTCTTAGAGGGAGGCAAATTTGGGTTTGTGTCCAAATTCTTTCTCTTACTGAGTGAGAGACTTCTGTTTCTAGCATCATGGTCTACCAGGTGTCTCCTATCAGCTCCCCGCTACCAGTTCTCCTGCTGAAAACAACCATCAATGCTAGATAAAACATTTTTATGCCTTTTTGAATGTTTCTCTGAGCTGGCAAGAAGTTAAATGGTGCTCATTATAAGGACCTAGAGATGTAAACATAACACTGAAGCTGCCTTGTGCCTAGAGGGCATTTTCTGATCTCTGTGAAACAAGTTTGTGCAGCCTTATGGAGCTTAGAGACAGAATACAAAACTCAGTCCACCCAACACAAGAGGATGGGACCCGACAGAGCTTTAGTACACTTTAGTGTACAGGAGAATTAGAAACACACACCCTGGACGATTTCAGAGAAATTTACAATGAAAGAAGTTTGCTCAAGAAATTTTAGCAATGAATGGAGAGAAAACACATCCCATGAGAAGTCATAAATGCAAACCAGCCATCATACAAAGTTGTAGTCGGAAGTCACTCTGTTGAATATCTAGCTACGAAAAATTTAAAATGGTTTTATCCTTGTTGTCCCTGAGAGACAGCAGAAACCTAGGCCAATCTTCTTTGGAATAACCATCTCAAATTATGTCTATAGGTAAAGTTTCAGGGAAATATGTCTATCTCAATAAATTCTTGACTGTATACATCATTTTATAGGCTAGACATAGCTTTCTCCCTCAACCTTATAGTTACCATCTTTCAAAATGGAAGGCTTTCATTTGGGTCCTGGATGATACTGCTTTATTTAAAAGAAGAAAATAGAACAGAAGATAAGAATAAAAATTAGAATGAGAAGGAGGAGGAGGAGAAGAAAGGTGCAAATATATAGAAGAAATGAGTGTTACCATATTGCTAGACATACAGACTTTGACCAGTTTCAACTAATATAATTAATGCTCAAAAGAGTATATTTATACTCAGAAGTTTGACTGTATTCTTTTTATGTACTTGATAATTCCCTAAAAGTACAATTACTGGATTGAAGTGACTGAACATTTTTATATCTTCTAATTCCTGATGGAATAATTTACACAAAAGATCCTTATAAACCTCAATGCAATAAAATATAAGGGACTTAATGTTATTTTTATGAAAAGGTAGAGAAATATGAAGAGTAAGAAAAGCACTGAATTTCAGTTTGATTAATTCACTTAATATGTCTTTGAGCTCATGCTTTTTCATCGAGGGAATTCTAGGTGCTGAGGATATCATCATAATAAGTAGTCACAACAGCCTAGAGGGATGGAATGGGGTGGGAGGTGGGAGGGAGGTTTAAGAGAGAGGGGAGATATGTATACCTATGGTTAATTTATGTTGATGTATGGCAGCAGCTGCTGCTGCTGCTAAGTCGCTTCAGTCGTGTCCAACTCTGTGCGACCCCATAGATGGCAGCCCACTAGGCTCCCCCATCCCTGGGATTCTCCAGGCAAGAACACTGGAGTGGGTTGCCATTGCCTTCTCCGATGTATGGCAGAAACCAATACAGTATTGTAAAGCAATTATCCTCCAATTAAAAATAAATATGAAACAGAGAAGTAGTCACAAGCTTTGCCCTCAAGGAACCAACTACAAGTAAAAGGAGATGGATAAACAGTTGTATATCCATGCTTGGAACTGTGCCAGCACATAGCAGATGGTCAGTAAATAGTTGTTGAATCAAATAAATGAATAATTTGAATACAATGATGCCATGATAAGGATGTAGAAGGGATTTTTCAGCTGAGCCTAAGCAGAGGCAGATGTAGGTTTGAAGGAGAATTTACAGAATCAGTTTCATGGTAAAAAGGCAGTGCCCTGGAAGGAGATGTGAAGGGTGAAATTACAATTGGCTTGGCCAAAAAGTTCATTCTGGTTTTTCCATACCAGGAAAAACCAAACGAACTTTTTGGCCAACCCAGTACCTTCTGCTGGGAGACTTGGGAAGTGAGTGCTAACAAACTTGGGGCAGTGGTGGAGAGTGGAAGCACAGGATACCTTGTGGAACCTTGAGTTTGAGCCTTACTGAAAACCCCCAAGATAGAAGCCAGAATTTTGAGTTGCTAAAATCCAAGATAACCTATGCTTCAAGGTGGCACTAGTGGTGAAGACCTCACGTGCCAGTGCAGGAGGCCTAAAAGACTCAGGTTCGATCCCTGGGTCAGGAAGATTTCCTGGAGGAGGGCATGGCAGCCCACTCCAGTATTTTTGCCTGGAGAATGCCAGGGACAGAGAAGCATGGAGGGCTACAGTCCATAGGGTCACAAAGAGTCAGACACTGACTGAAGTGACTTAGCATGCATGCAAGATAGCCTACGGGAAAGAGGGGTCCAGACATGGAAAATATTTCACGTGGATCAAATATCACTTCATTGGAGAGAATTTGCATGTCTCTCTTGAACTCCTTACACCCCTTATCCTATTTATCTCCATTTTACTACTAGCTGACTACTATTCTTATTTGTTGTCAACCTCCTACATGAAAAGAAAGAAGAAAAGGATATATGTCTTTTTCATTCACAATTATAACCTTAGTGTTCAGAACAAGCATGTAGTATGTAGCAGAAGTTCTGTATAGTCTACGGTTAATAATATTCATTGTTGTGTTTATTTCACAAAAGGGTGGAGAAACTCAAGAAAATTTTGAGGTGATGGCTGTCTATTACCTTATTGTGATGGTTTCACAGGTCTATACATATGTCCATACTCATCAAATAGTACATATTAAACATGTGCAGTTTTTGCAAATCAGTTATACCTCAATGAAGCTATTCAGAAAGGAAACTCAAAAAATATGTGCTGAATGAATAAGTAAATAAAGGCAATTTTGCCTAAAGACCCCTCTTATTTAGCTACTTCTTCTTGTAGTAACTGCCATTCACTCAGTGACCACTATTTTTAGGCACCATGTTGATTTTTGTTTGTACATTACTTCATTTAATCACCCAAAAAACATATGCAATGAACCCTGTTTATTTCTCATTTTATAGAGACAAATTTTGCAAGACAGAGAGGTTTTAAAATGTTCTTGGCCTAGTAGCTTTTATTTATTGTTGTTGTTTTGCTTTATTTAACATAAAGAGGGCTTTGTATGTCATCTTATTTATACCACGTAACAGCTAACAGAGTGAGGTCGTGGGGGGGAACATGGGATTTGAAATTAGGTCACCTGAATTCTAGCTCAAACTCTGGGACTATGTGGGGCTTCACTTTCCCCTTCCTAAAATTGAAAGCTTCTCCCTATCTTTCCTACCTCATAGGAATATTGTGAGCATAAGGCAAATTAATAAATGTGAAGGTTCTTAGCAAGCTATAATTTGCTGTACAAATCTGACTATACTTTTATAGCTATCCCCTCAGGGGAACTAAGTCTGAAAGACCTAAAGCTTCTGAGCTTCCAAGTATATCTTCCTTTGCATATTTCATTTGCCTAACTTTGGTGGACAGGATCATTAATATTAATGTTCAGGCTTCATGAATTATACACCTGAACCAAGAAAATTTTCTTCTACCTTTCCCATCTTATACTTCATCTCACAAGCCCAATGAGCTCCAGCCACTAACAAAGACCTCGTAGAGGATGAAGGCAAGATGTGTCCTTGGGATGGCAGGGCATGGGCCATTCCCACACTAGGCATCACCCACTGCCAGCAGGAAGTCTAGACTTATCAGTATGCCAGGATGCATCTACATTTCCAAGTATTGATCTCCATTTTCACGGAAGTCCAATTGGGCCATTTGCCACCTATTGACTCAGATGGAGACAAGGTTGGAAGTGCCTCTAGTGGAACCTGTTTACATACTCGGTCAATGGCCTGTCCACAAAATAACGGACCCTGAGGAGGCACATTAAAGATGTAACTTTAAAGGAAAAGACGGAAGAACATACATATGTGGTAAATAATGGTGTTCCTACCACATTCCACAACCAATAGGTGCCAAGGGAAGTAGGAAGAAAATGCCCCCATCCCAACGATGTCCACATCCAAGGACCCAGAACGCATGAAGTTGTTACCTACAGGACCTTTTTTTTTTATGTTATTTTTTAACTTTACAATATTGTATTGGTTTTGCCATATATCAAAATGAATCTGCCACAGGTATACATGTGTTCCCCATCCTGAACCCTCCTCCCTCCTCCTTCCCCATACCATCCCTCTGGGTCCGGCTGCAGAACATACAGGACCTTTTTAAAGTTTGCCAATAGAATTAAGGTTGCCGGTCATCTGACTTAGAGATGGGTTGATTGTCCTAGACTGTCCAGGTGGACCCAGTGTAATCACAAGAGTTTTTAAATGGAGAAGATACAGGCAGGAGAAAATGCATGTTGGAGTTAAAAAGACTCAATTTGCCACTGTTGGCTTTGGAGATGAAAGGATATGGGTAGCCTTTAGAAAGTGGCAAAGACAAGTAAATACATTTCTCTTAGAGCTTCCAGAAATGAATTCAGGCCTACCACATCTTGATTTTAGCCCAGCGACTCTCATTTCAGACATCTGACCTACAGAACTGTAATATAATAAATCTGTGCTGTTTTAAATTACTAAATTTGTGGTTAGTTGTTATAGAAGCAATAGGAGAATAGAACAGTGCCAACAGTTTGTGTATCGTCTACAAGTTTCTGATCAGAGACTCTGGCTCATTGCCATGAAGGCTAGAACTACAGAGATGCTATATCAATCTGGAAATTATAAGATCATGGGCATTATTCCTGAACAATATAGTGAGTTGAAAGATCTGCCTCCTCTTTGTTCATCTGGCTCCTCTTTATTCATCTCTGAGAGGTCTGGACATTGGTCTCTAGGGTTCCTCTAGGTCTGTGACCAAAGTCTCCAGGAAGGTTTTGCCTTGTGCTGATCACTACTGTCCTAATGGGAATGGACCCACTAATGTGGCTCTAGATGATAGGGTTACAAATACCAAGGTTATTTTAAAGACAATTCATAAGTACATGAGACATTTTATAATGCATTAAGTACTCATTGCTGTATAAAAGGACTCCCCAGGTGGCGCTAGTGGTAGAGGACCAGCCTACCAAGGCAGGAGACATAAGAGATGTGGGTTTGTTCCCTGGGATGGGAAGGTCCCCTGGAGGAAGGCATGGCAACCCACTACAATATTCTTGCCTGGAGAATCCCATGGACAGAGGAGCCTGGCAGGCTACAGTCCATAGCGTTGCAAAGAGTCAAACACGACTGAAGTGACTTAGCATGACACAGCATGGCTGTATAAAAAACTTGCAATTTAGGATAAGGAATATTTTCTATCTCACAGTTCCCATGGGTGAGGACTCTGAGCTCACCTTAGCTGGGTACCAATGGCTCAGAGTCTCTCTTTCACCAGGTTGTAATTAAGGTGTTAGAGCCACAGTCAACACTTGACTGGGGGAGGATCTGTTTCCAAGCTCATTGTTATGGTTTCTGGCCAACTTCATGTCCTCACAGGCTGCTGGGTAGACAGATTATTTCCTTGCCGTGTGGTCTTTTCATAGAGCAACTCACGACAGGGCAGCTGGCTTCCTAAGAAGGAGTGAGCCATAGTCTTAATGGGATCTAACATCTACAGTGACATCTGATCCTTCTGTATTCTATTCATTAGAAGATAATTAATAAGTCCAGTTCATAGTCATTCGATAGGGGCAGAGGATGACACAGGGCATGAACACCAAGAGACATTGCTCATTATAGGGGCCAACTTAGAGGCAGAACACCTTGGATGCATGCTATAATATGTGGAATGATAAATCAGTGAATATCCCCCAACATTACAAAGGATAATGAGTTTGATTCTCAGATAAGGGGGAAACAGTTGTATTTTAATAAGGCTGACCTATATGCATGTCAGGAAGCAACAGTTAGAACTGGACACAGAACAACAGATTGGTTCCAAATAGGAAAAGGAGTATGTCAAGGCTGTATATTGTCACCCTGCTTATTTAACTTCTATGCAGAGTACATCATGAGAAACACTGGGCTGGAAGAAGCACAAGCTGGAATCAAGATTGTCAGGAGAAATATCAATAATCTCAGATATGCAGATGACACCACCCTTATGGCAGAAAGTGAAGAGGAACTAAAAAGCCTCTTGATGAAAGTGAAAGAGGAGAGTGAAAAAGTTGGCTTAAAACTCAACATTCAGAAAACGAAGATCTTGGCATCTGGTCCCATCACTTCATGGGAAATAGATGGGGAAACAGTGAAAACAGTGTCAGACTTTATTTTGGGGGGCTCCAAAATCACTACAGATGGTGACTGCAGCCATGAAATTAAAAGACACTTACTGCTGGGAAGAAAAGTTATGACCAACCTAGATAGCATATTGAAAAACAGAGACATTACTTTGCCAACAAAGGTCCATCTAGTCAAGGCTATGGTTTTTCCGGTGGTCATGTATGGATGTGAGAGTTGGACTGTGAAGAAAGCTGAGCACTGAAGAATTGATGCTTTTGAACTGTGGTGCTGGAAAAGACTCTTGAGAGTCCCTTGGACTGCCAGAAGATCCAACCAGTCCATTCTGAAGGAGATCAGCCCTGGGTGTTCTTTGGAAGGAATGATGCTAAGGCTGAAACTCCAGTACTTTGGCCACCTCATGCGAAGAGTTGACTCATTGGAAAAGACCCTGATGCTGGGAGGGATTGGGGGCAGGAGGAGAATGGGACGACAGATGATGAGATGGCTGGATGGCATCACTGACTCGATGGACGTGAATCTGAGCGAACTCTGGGAGTTGGTGATGGACAGGGAGGCCTGGCGTGCTGCGATTCATGGGGTCACAAAGAGTCGGACACGACTGAATGACTGAACTGAACTGAACTGATGTTGAAGTTATGTCTTTTTTTTTTTTTAAATTAATTTTATTTTTAAACCTTACATAATTGTATTAGTTTTGCCAAATATCAAAATGAATCCACCACAGGTATACATGTGTTCCCCATCCTGGACCCTCCTCCCTCCTCCCTCCCCATACCATCCCTCTGGGTCGTCCCAGTGCACCAGCCCCAAGCATCCAGCATCGTGCATTGAACCTGGACTGGCATCTCGTTTCATACATGACATTTCACATGTTTCAATGCCATTCTCCCAAATCTTCCCACCCTCTCCCTCTCCCTCTCCCTTATGTCTTTAAAGTCCTCATGGACTTACCACCTGAGCCCTGCCTGGGTCTGCTAAGGTTGAACAATGGGAGTCTTTCTGCTGCACTCTTGGTATAAGCTCCCATCATTTAACACCTAGATAACTGCAATAGCTCCTTAATGGCCTATTGCCTTTTAATCTTGCTCCTTTTCAACTCATTTTCTACAAAATAGCTAGAATTATGCTACTCTTTAAAATAAATTATGCTACTCTTCTGCTTAAGGTCTTTCAGTGGTTCTTACATAAAATTAGGATAAAGCCTGAAATTTTTACCAGCTTAAAAGACCAGCGTGAGCCAGCAGATGCCTGTCTCTTTAGTTCTGTTTCAGGCTTTTATTCCCCCTCATCCTCTGTCCTCAAGTCACCATATCCTTATTTTAGCTCCTTGAACCTATCAAATTATTTCTGGCCCAGGGCCCTTGTACAATGCAGTTGCTTCTTGCCTGAATCAAGTTTCTTTGAAGTCTACCTGGTTAATTTCTAGTTAAGGAAATGCCATATATTCATGTGATGTTCTTTTTAATTTTACTAGTGGTTTCCCTGTTGAAGGTCTATATATTTCATTTGACTCCAAGTTTCAGAGGAGAAAAATCATATTTCATATGCTCACTGCTGTATACCAGCATCCTTAAAAAGTGCCTAGCATGTAGGATAAACAATTACTGAGTGAATGAAGAAAACACAAAAATATCCAAACTTTAGCTTGGTCAAGCCACATCTCCTTCCTGTAGGTCTTAGAAGAACTATATACACAAAGAAATAAGAACAAGACAGGGAATTTACATTAGAGTTGAACTCTAATAATCATGTAAGTGCTTTTCCCCCTATACTTATTATCTCTAAATATAGCTTAAATCAATCCAGCCAAAGATATATGTCTATTTCCTCCCATTGTTAAAATATGTATCCTAATTACTTTAATGAACATAGAGGCACTGCAGAAAAAGGATATATAGAGAAAAAGAATGTTTGCTCCATGGTATAGAGCCAACCTCGCTTAGGCTGCCCACTGACCTCTCAGCTTGGGTCAGAATCTATAGGAAGAAAAGAGGAAAAATAAAGGAAGAGAAAGAGAAAAGTAAGGCTGTACAATCATTGACTTCAAAAGAATGAAAGAGAAGGGCATGTGTACCCTCCTCATTTCCTTGAAAGTTCTACCCATCAGGATCATGGTCCTAATAAAATAGCCTGGAATAAAGTGATCCAAGAGAGCCTCCCCCTTCCAACTCTTCCTCCCTGATGGGGGAATGCTATGACCTTGGTCCTGCTGCTTCTTTAGGGACGACTAAAGATAAGAGTGGAAGAAAGATGGATTGGGGCCCTGGACTCTTTTCCCTAGAGGACAGTAACAACAGTTACTGGGGGAAATGGTTCCTGTGTATATGGAAAATTGAGATACTAGCTTGAGGCTTTTATTCTTTCCCCTTAGATAACACTAACATTTAAAGAGCAACTTCACATTTATTATCTTATTTGATCTTTACAGCACCTCTGCAACATTGGTTGGGATAAGATTTTGATCCTATTTGAAAGATGAAGTATTAGACTTGGGTCAATTTTAGGTCAGTTTTACGTATTTGAAAATATCAATATTTCTGCATTAAAATATGTGTATATACACACATATGTTCCCTGGCTCTGTCTGTCAAGAAAATTTGGGAGCAGCAACATCCTGATAGCAATGAACACACCTAGAGTGAATATCTTGGTTTCTTAATACCACTGTCCACTAAAAGAAATCTGAACTCCTAGGGAAACAGCTAATTTCATGAGTGGGCAAAGAAAGTACAAGATCAGACTGAAATATCTTGTAACAGAGAGAGATAATAAGAAAATTTTAAAGGGGTATAAAACTCAGCTTGAATGGAATCCCACTGGCCAAATTGGGAACAATTGAGTAACCAAATAAGTAATGATAGTCATAGATTATAATAACTGAATAAATAGAAAATCATGAATTTATACTGATAAAAATAACTTAAAAGTATAATGATGGTGGCATATTTACATAATGTGAAAATACTTTTCCATAAAATACTTGTTAGTTACAAAATGAAGAGTAGTGACTTTACAGCTAGGAAGACTGGCAGATGCACCTTAATCAAGAGATCAAGGAAACACATGGAATCATTCACCACCTGATGAGAAGCAATGAGAAGAATGCAGCATCACTTTGGCAATATTTCTGCCAAGAATGCAGAACCTGAATTTAATCATAAAGAAAGATAAAATCAAATTGAGAGACATCCTACAAAGTGAGTGACCTGTTCTCTTCAAAAGTGTCAAGGTCAGGAAAGACAAAGAAAGATTGACAACAGACTGAAAAAGACCCAAGTCGCACAAAACCAGACACAAACCAAGAATTATAACTCAGTCTTTTAGCAATAAGGGAAATTATTTGGGACAACTGGAAAAACTTGAATGGATCTGTGGGGCAGATGACATATTTAAGCTACCTTCCTGATTTGAGGGATATGCTGTGGTTATTTAGGAGAATACCATTGTTTATAAGAGAAATACACCAACGTATTCTGGGGTAATTGGACATCATGTTGCCAACTCACTCTCAACTGATTTAGGGAAGTGTTTATAATCTTTTGCATAATTTTAGTGCTGTTTCAAAAAATTTTAAAGGCAGTTGGAGGGATAACTCTGCGTTGGTTAAGAAAAATGCCCAAAGTCTTTGATTGGAATTAGTTTCTGATTAACACTGGTGGGATTTCTGTTCCTCTCAATCAGAAATCCTGATTTGTAGTCATGAATATCTTCTTTTTAATTAATGATTTTATTCTTGGCTGCACCGGATCTTCTCTGCTGCGAGCAGGGGCTACTCGTAATTGTGGGGCATAGGCTTCTCATTGCAGTGCTTTGTCTTGTCGCGGAGCGTGAGGCTCTAGAGCACAGTCTCAGTACTTGTGGTGCACAGGCTTAGTTGCTCTGTGGCATGTGGGGTCCTTCCAGACAAGGGATTGGACCAGTGGCCCCTGCATTGACAGGCAGATTCTTAACCACTGGACTACCAGGGAAGTCATTCATGAATATTTTTGATCCATTTTTAATGAAGTGGTGAAAGAGGGAAAAAATTAAGCAATCCTTACATGACTGAACAGACTATATTTTCCAATTTTTGCAATTCCTAGAATAAAAGACTACAAAAAGGATCTCAGTAACAATTTGTTGTTGTTTTTAGTCTCAAAGTAATGTTCAACTCTTTTTTACGACCCCATAGACTGTAGCCCTCCATGTTCTCCTGTCCATGGGATTTCCCCGGCAATACTGTAGTGGGTTGCCGTTTCCTTCTCCAGGGGATCTTCCTGACAAGGGATAGAACTCATGTCTCCTGCAGTGACAGATAGATTCTTTACCACTGAGCCACTGGGAAACCCCATAATTAAGGATAGATTTCATTAATACCACATTTTATGGACAAGCCCACAAATCTGGTAAGTAACACAGCTGAGATTCAAGCCTGTGTATGTTGACTCTTGGGGCCAAAATTGCTATGTTGGTAATAACAACTATTAACATTTTGGCGGTAAGTATTTAACATGTCTAAGGCACAACACTAGTAACTTGCGTTGTTCAATAGTCACATGAACCCTACAAATCAGAGTTTTCAGATAAGGAAAATGTGACCAATGATACCCAGTTAGTAAGTTTGGGTAGTAAAAATTCAAACCTGGCTCTATTTGACCCCAGAATCTGGACTCTAAGCAACTATACTACATCATCTATCTGCTGCTAAAAAGTCAGGAATCCTAGAATTTTACTTTGCTTTTCACTGTTCCCCAGAAGGTTTAGATTCTTTGTACAATGTCATTTTTTAAAAAGATAGAAATGAGGTTTGATATCTGTCAAACCCTGTTAGCAGCTGCCATGTTTAACTGATCTGGTCCTGTGAATGGTTGATCAGTTAGTCAATATACTTTTGAATAACCTTGTCTAGCAGAAAACTGACTTGGAAAGTCTCCCTCACAGTAGTGATCATGCACACATTGCTCTTATCATCCATCTTTTTCAAAGGCCAAGCTGATCAAAATCTTCTAACAGTCAGCCAAGTTGTTTCCTGAAACTTCACCTAATGGGTTCAGAAGCAGCTGTACTTTGCAAAATTGCCTCTTCTCTACTGTCATGTCTGAAATGGGATGAGTGGGAAAGCTGGATTGTATATAAGTGAAACCAACTGTCAAAGGTAGCTCTTTCTGTTGTCTCAGTGTTTTAACAGAGATCTCAAAAGTTTAGAATGTATAACAGATGATATGTACCCCTATACCCTAAAACGAGATACCATATCCCTCATATGGGACTTGGAAAGGATGTGATAAAAGCTGGCTCTTTCAGCAAAATCCCAGCCTGTAAAAATGTTAAGTTGCAAGTATTTGGAGAGTGGAGCCTTTTGGAAAATGCTGTTGGAATGCTGTAGGGTCTTTTTTCCTTTTTCCCCTCAAGATGGAGGGAAGGACCTATACCTCTTGACTTTAAACTAGATAATAAAAGATTACTGGGGTCACAGAGACAACTTGGCCTGTGTCCCTGGGGATTAAAAGAGTATTAGAATGGCATGAGCAGCTGAGTTGAACATGAGTAGAGTTCCACTGAGTAAAAGCTATTCTCTCAAAGGTGTGTATTTTCTTGGACCAGACAGATATCAGCCACAAATGAGAGACTGCCCGGAATGTCTCTGAAGAATCTTGTCCATGAGGATGCCTAGAAGCACTCAGTCAGAGGATGAACTACCAGAAGACCAAGGGCTGATGGGGAAACAAAAGATTGTCCCCCAGAGAACACATTAGTTTCAGTAGAGGAATTGCCCTGATGGAAAATCCCAAGGAAAACACACAAAAATGATCCAAGAAAGAAAAGCCAGTTTTAACTGTTCACCAAGCCTAGATGTCAACATTAGCTTCCAACAATGTCAGCCACGTGCAATTACTCCCCTCTTCATTTGGGCTAGCCCTAAAGGTGACAGAAGCAGCACATTCCTAGTGGAGTAGAAGGTGATCAAAAGAAAGACCAGAGTCAACCATATTCTTTGTCCCCACTGAGGGCCAATTTCCAAGCTGAGGGAGGTCAGAAGTTTAAATTTGAATTTTGTATGGCTTTACATGCATTATGGGCTTCACTGGTGGCTCAGATAGTAAACAATGCCTGTAATGCAGGAGGCCCAGGTTTGATCCCTGGGTTGGGAAGATCCTCTGGAGAAGGGAATGGATACCTACTCCAGTATTCTTGCCTGGAGAATTCCATGGAGAGTCCATGGGGTTGCAAAGAGTCAGACACAACTGAGTGACTAATGCTTACATGCATTATAAATCTGAACCACATGAAATTTCTTTTACATAGATCAAAAATTATCAAACATTGGCAATTTCTCATGGCTCAGCCTAAAACCCTAGATTGTATTAAATGGTTTAATTGCCTAGATGGAATTACTCTTGAGAATGAAAGGAACTCAAAAAGTTGTGGTACCTACATGAGATTTCTTCCAAGGTCAGGTTAAGAACTGACCCTAGTAGAGCTCCATGTGCTCAATATTTGACTTGGAACAGCCCAGGGAGACTTCTCTTAGCATAAAAATGCTTCCATGAAATCTGAAGGTGTCACCCTTGGGGGCTATCAGCCACCTCCATCCCTCACAGCAGGTTCCCTCTTGAAGGGAGGTTTTAGTGGGACACTCCCACATCTGCACAGATGCCTACTTAACAAATGGGGCATCTGAGGTCCAGGGAAGTTGGGTGCCCTGCCCAAAGTCATTCAGGAACTGACAGTTGTTATTCTAACCCGTCTACCCAAAATCAAAATGCTTTCCACCACAACAAAAGACAGGAGAGAAAGGTCAATGAAAAGGTATGGTACCTCTGACGTTTTCTCACTGTTATCCACCCCTCCACTGTGTTTTAATTTCATCCTGATTTTTATCTTTACTGCTCCTCCCATCTTATCTTTAATAAGTCAAGACCCAAGTTGTTGAGGCAGGAACAGCGATTTTATTTGGAAAGCCAGGTGACTGAGAAGATGGTGGACAAATATCCCAAAGAACAATTTACCTAAGCTGGAATTCAGGCTTACTTTATACTAAAAGGGGGGAGAGTATGGTTGATTATTTCAAACTTCTTGGTGTAAGAATCATTTGTTCTTGAGCTGTCCATGTAGGTTAGGTCACGATGTTCCTATAAACCTCCAACAAGACAAATGTTGTTCTGTTATGAAACTTTTTATCTATATATGAATGGAAAATGTGAGCATTCTTGAGAGTGTGCTCTTCTGTATATTTCAGGCTGTAGGTAACATTCTTAACTTGCAGCACAAACAATAGAATGCAAGGGTTAAAGTAAAAGAAACAGCTAACATGGAGTCAGATTCACTCTTCCTTACTACACCCTGAATCTAGGTTCCACTGAGATCCACTATACAGTCTTGGACAAGTCACTCCACCTCTCTGAGCCTGCTTCTTTGAATATAAAATGGACAATAATGCCTTCCCTCCTGGGTTGTTAGATGAATTAGATTGGACCTGAATTGAATTCTTTAAAGACATTCGATAAACAGTTCTTACTATCAGGAAGAGACTTCCTATCAGGAAGTGCAGAGGACCATGTGAACTTGACCGAGATCACACAGCAAGTTTGTGAATAAGGAACAGGACACAGGATTGCTTCTGCCTCAGTAACTGCACATCTGTGTAACTGAACCAGGAGGAGGACCTTCAGGTAAGAAAAGGACCTGGGCAGGGTTAAGGAGAGCAGCAAGCCAGCTCTGCTCTGTGGGGCACTGGGGCATGGCTGGCTGCCTGCCTGGCACATCAGATCCCAGATACCTGGTACTACGTGAAAGCCTGCAGCCAGGCAGCAGGAGTGCAATCTCTCTGCAATTAAGAAACTAATAGCATTTAAATGGAGCTGCTTCTTAAGCCAGCAAAAGCCAACTTGCCTCCAGGTTGTAATAGAAGATGGAGAGAGAGGAAGATGGAGCTTTTAAATCCAATCCAAGAGCATTAATTTTAAACTACCCATCTCTTCCTTTCATCCAGGCCACAGGCAATGTCTTCTCTGAAGGGTGGGCTAGGTGTTCTAGGTTTGGGCGGAGAGCTCAGACCCCTGGGATTTGGATGACTCCAGTACTCTAGCCTGGAAAATCCCATGGACAGAGAAGTCTGGTGGGCTGCAGTCCATGGGGTCACTAAGAGTTGGATACAACTGAGCGACTTCCCTTTCACTTTTCACTTTCATGCGTTGGAGAAGGAAATGGCAACCCACTCCAGTGTTCTTGCCTGGAGAATCCCATGGACAAGGTAGCCTGGTAGCTTCCATCTGTGGGGTCACACAGAGTCAGACACGACTGAAGTGACTTAGAGGCAACAGCAGCAGCAGCAGCAGCAATTCTCTTCATACCCAGCCAGTTCTGGGGCCTTTTGGGTTCTGGGTTAGTGGTCTGTCACTCACTTGACAAACCCAAGGAACTGGAGCTGTTGGTTAAGGGTTGAGCTAGGACCATGGGAAGACCAGGAAGTGGCGTGATGTTGCCAAAAGAACCCTGGCTGGGAGTTATGACACTTACGTTCTGCTTCCAGCTCTGATACTCACTAATTGTATGACCTTATAAAGATCACTTCTCTTCTTGTCCCTCCTCATCTAGGAAATAGCAGAGAGGCTGGTTAAATCAGATGATGGTGACAGTGATGATGCTGATGGTGATCATGATGGTAGGCAGCATTTAATTTAGTGTTTACCACTTCCTAAGCACTGTTCTTTTCACAGCTATTTGTAAGGCCTCCTCAGACAGCCATTTTGCTTTTTTGCATTTCTTTTCCATGGGGATGGTCTTGATCCCTGTCTCTTGTACAATGTCATGAACCTCCTTCCATAATTCATCAGGCACTCTATCTATCAGACCTAGGCCCTTAAATCTATTTCTCATTTCCACTGTATAATCATAAGGGATTTGATTTAGGTCATACCTGAATGGTCTAGTGGTTTTCCCTACTTTCTTCAATTTCAGTCTGAATTTGGCAATAAGGAGTTCATGATCTGAGCCACAGTCAGCTCCTGGTGTTATTTTTGCTGACTGTATAGAGCTTCTCCATCTTTGGCTGCAAAGAATATAATCAATCTGATTTCAGTGTTGACCATCTGATGATGTCCATGTGTAGAGTCTTCTCTTGTGTTGTTGGAAGAGGGTGTTTGTTATGACCAGTGCATTTTCTTGGCAAAACTCTATTAGTCTTTGCCCTGCTTCATTCCATATTCCAAGGCCAAATTTTCCTGTTACTCCAGGTGTTTCTTGACTTCCTACTTTTGCATTCCAGTCCCCTATGAAAAGGACATCTTTTTGGGGTGTTAGTTCTAAAAGATCTTGTAGGTCTTCATAGAACCGTTCAACTTCAGCTTCTTCAGCATTACTGGTTGGGGCATAGACTTGGATTACTGTGATATTGAATGGTCTGCCTTGGAAAAGAACAGAGATCACTCTGTCGTTTTTGAGATTGTATCCAAGTACTGCATTTCAGACTCTTTTGTTGACCATGATGGCTACTCCATTTCTTCTAAGGGATTCCTGCCTGCAGTAGTAGATATAAGGGTCATCGGAGTTAAATTCACCCATTCCAGTCCATTTTAGTTCGCTGATTCCTAGAATGTCGACATTCACTCCTGCCATCTCCTGTTTGACCACTTCCAATTTGCCTTGATTCATGGACCTGACATTCCAGATTCCTATGTAATATTGCTCTTTACAGCATCGGATCTTGCTTCTATCACCAGTCACATCCACAGCTGGGTATTGTTTTTGCTTTGGCTCCATCCCTTCATTCTTTCTGGAGTTATTTCTCCACTGATCTTCAGTAGCATATTGGGTACCTACTGACCTGGGGAGTTCCTCTTATAGTATCCTATCATTTTGCCTTTTCATACTGTTCATGGGGTTCTCAAGGCAAGAATACTGAAGTGATTTGCCATTCCCTTCTCGAGAGTTCCAGAAGAACATTTATTTCTGCTTTATTGACTATGCCAAAACCTTTGACTGTGTGGATCACAATAAACTGTGGAAAATTCTGAAAGAGATGGGAATACCAGACCACCTGACCTGCCTCTTGAGGAACCTATATGCAGGTCAGGAAGCAACAGTTAGAACTGGACACGGAACAACCGACTGGTTCCAAATAGGAAAAGGAGTATGTCAAGGCTGTATATTGTTACCCTGCTTATTTAACTTCTATGCAGAGTACATCATGAGAAACGCTGGGCTAGAAGAAGCACAAGCTGGAATCAAGACTGCTGGGAGAAATATCAATAACCTCAGATATGCAGATGACACCACCCTTATGGCAGAAAGTGAAGAGGAACTCAAAAGCCTCTTGATGAAAGTGAAAGAGGAGAGTGCAAAAGTTGGCTTAAAGCTCAACATTCAGAAAATGAAGATCATGGCATCTGGTCCCATCACTTCATGGGAAATAGATGGGGAAACAGTGAAAACAGTGTCAGACTTTGTTTTTTGGGGGCTCCAAAATCATTGCAGATGGTGACTGCAGCCATGAAATTAAAAAACACTTACTCCTTGGAAGAAAAGTTATGACCAACCTAGATAGCATATCGAAAAGCAGAGACATTACTTTGCCAACAAAGGTCCATCTAGTCAAGGCTATGGTTTTTCCAGTGGTCATTTGGCAAAACTAACACAATATTGTAAAGTTTAAAAATAAAATAAAACTAAAAAAAATAAAAACAAAACAAACAAACAAAAAACTTTCTGAAAGTAACACTTTTGGTAAGCATCAGTTCAGTTCAGTTCAGTCGCTCAGTTGTGTCCGACTCTTGTTGACCCCATGAATTGCAGCACGCCAGGCCTCCCTGTCCATCACCAACTCCCAGAGTTCACTCAAACTCATGTCCATCGAGTCGGTGATGCCATCCAGCCATCTCATCCTCTGTCGTCCCCTTCTCCTCCTGCCCCCAATCCCTCCCAGCATCAGCATCTTTTCCAATGAGTCAACTCTTCTCATGAGGTGGCCAAAATATTGGAGTTTCAGCCTCACCCCAGAACCCTCCTTCAGGGCTCAGCTCCAGCATCATCACTTTTTCCAGCTTCTTCATGACCACTCTTCACCCAAGATAAATTTGGGTGACTACTTCATCTCTGCTACACCTTGCCTCTTCTGCTACACTGTGAGCTCTTTGATGTCATAGATGGGGCTTTATACTCTTTCCCATCTCTGTACCCTCAGTTTACATAGCCTGGTGGATACATATGCAGAGGATTTACCCCAAATTAGGTCAGGTCATGGTGAGCTCTGACTAGCTATCAGGAAGGTTTAGATTTGATCTGAATTTGGGCTGGGGAATCAAATGACCCTGGGCAGATGAGTGATCCCATAAAATTTGTGTTCTATGAAACCCAAGCCAAAACGTGGGGTGGGTAGGACAATAATCTTTTTCCCTTTTCATATGGACTTAAGACAGATGAAGAGGAGATATTTATCATTCACCCTCTATAAACTTTATGAGGCTATTGGTAAGGATGAGTATGATGGTCATGGTGCTTTTGATGGTGGTGATGGTCAAGTTTGTCTTTTGGGTTTTGTTCTTCCAAGAATTCTTTTCCTAAGCGAGAAATATTTTTTACTTATTTTCCCTTAGAATTTCTCTCTGACAGCTCCCATGTCGCTTTTAGGTTCTAAGACAATGATTTCACATAGTAGGTTTAAAAAGTGAGGCAGGAGAAGGAGTTTTTCACAGCTTTTAGCACTTAGTAGATTTTAGGTCAAACAATCTAACTGAAGAGTTCCAGGGAAAATATTTCTTTGTTACCCAGATAGGCTATTTTCCCATTATACTACACTTGAAACTCGGTAGTTCTTTGTAGCTGATCAACTACTCTCCAGTTACAGGAGACACAGGAGAAGGGGTTAGGGTGGGCAGAGGAATCCTAAAGCTAGAAGCTCAGATGTACCCAGAGGAATTTTTTTTTTCCAAAAAGTGAAAGTAGATGGAATTCAAGATAAATTGGGATGAATGGCTTTGAGGTAATTCAGATAAGAGGAAGGTGCCCCAAACTGCTTTAATCCCAGAGCATGGCAAGAGAATTAGCCAGCACTTAGAGCTCTTGTCAGCAAAACTAGAGATGACAAGCAAAAGAATAATTCTTTAGAAATAACTAGAAAAGAAATGAGCCTCCCTAGTTGAAGAAAGAGGGAGCTGAAATGGCAGGGGTATTTAAACTTTCAGAGTATATTCATTCAAATCTTAGAGAGTGTCTCTAGAACCTGAGAGGTAAAGGCTTGACTCTTGGAAAGAACATACACACACACATACACACACACATACACACACACACACACACACACACACACAGCCACAATAAATGTCTGCTATAAACTAAAGAAGCTACCTGGACTTTAGATCCTCATGTTTTATAGGCATATCTTACAGGTATCCAGGAGGACCTGCTGCTCATTTGAGAGACCACTTAAGAAGAAAGAATTCTAGCTTCCCTTTAACCCCATCTGTACTTTATTAGGTAATTATGGCTCCTGAGACCCAGCTGTCGAGACAGGACTCCTCATTAGGAAGACACAATACAGCTTCAGGTCCCTGGAACTTGGGGGAAGTCAACACCTGACAAGACATACCCCAGTGAGATTGCAAATGACATTCACTCAAACATAAACACACCCCACCTTCTCCCTCTACCATCAACACCAACCACATATCCTTCAAGCACACATTCAAACTTTCATTACCTATTTATGTGCACACAGTACGCAACCACACACAAAGCCTGTCACCTCTACACAACCTCACTCTACTTCTTCACTAACTCACAGATAATGAGCTACCCAATCTCATTTCTACTCTCACAGTAAATTCTCTACCACCATTTTACATATACTCATATGCACATACACCCCACTGTCACATCACCTCCTAGATCCTTTTATTTTTTTATATGTCATGCACTGTTCTAAAAATAATTGATGCTATATCAGTAAATAAGATACAGGTGAATCCTACTCATACAGTTTACATTCCAGTGGATAAACAAATATGCAATTATGTAAATAAGATAGACAGTTATGAGTGGAAAGAAGACATTTAAACAAGATGATGTCATAGAGACAGAATAATTGAGCAGGATCCACAAACTCACACCCCTATCACTCACATGCATTACACCTCAGACTCTACTGCAAATGGCCCCATGTGTATACCCTACACACGAGTTCATTTTACTCTGCCATCCCAAGTCATCACCCACATCATCACATGTCCTATAGACAACTATACACATGACTCCTTCCCTACCATGTAGTATCATGACCTGTTTACATACAAATATTTTACAGTTTTACAAGCACATTCTCCCCATCACAACTACCTTACTTTACCACCCATGACAAACTCTTACAGATGGATAGACCCACACATAATTCTCCCCAACCACACTTCAGCTTCACCAACATGCCACAGGACTCCACAGGGACGCCACATCACAGCACTCTGGTATCTGTAGATTGCACCTTCTGTTTACACAAAGTTCACACCCACTTGATTCCCACACAAACACACACAGCTGATCTGGCATTTTGCTTCAGAAGGGAGTGCATCTGGTCTTGTTCACCAATTTACTTCAAGAAATACAGTGCCTATTATTCCTGCCACAGCCCCAAGGATCATTCAGTCTGTAGTTCTGTTAAGAAAAGACAGAGCTTACTCTGACCTCAAGCTAAATGATATCTGTAAACAGTGATAGGAAGAAAAAAGAAACGAATTTATTTGGTTGAGATCCACATCAAGAACATTTTGTCATTCCCCTTGAAGGCAAAGCCATAGGGAACTTGCCTCTTCCTTTCCCTCACCTCAGTTTCTCCACTGGCCATTCATTTTTAGAAACAAAGATTGTTCCAGAGGTCTGATGGAGACAACAGCATGGTGACTTGGCCAACTCTACAGAGAGTGAAGCAGCAGCATGTCTGCCCACGAAGCTAGAGGAGTGGGGGTGCTTTAGAGGAGTCAATGGCCCAGAGATCATTATGGAATATCAGTTTTATAGCTTAGTGACTTGAAACAACACCCATTTACCGTCCCAAAGATTTGTAGGTAAGGGACCTGAACATGGGTCTCTGCTTAGAATCTCAAAGGCTGAAATCAACGTACCAGCCAAGTTCTCATGTGAAGGCTCCGCAGAGGGGATTTATTCCCAGCTCATTCATGCTTGTAATCCGGTTCCTTGCAGTAATAGGATTTAAGCCCTGTTTCTTTGTTGACTATCAGCCAGGAGTTGCTCTCTGCTCTGGAAGACATACACCGTCTAGGTTCTGACGTCAAAGCTCTTTCATGCTTTGTAACTCTGACCTTCATTTCTGACATCTAGACCCAGATCTAAAGGGCTGTGTGATTAGGTCATTCTCACCAGGATTATCTATCTGAAGGTCAGCTGATTTAGGACCTTAATCACATTTGCAAAATATCTTCCCAGAAGTGCTTAGTGGGTAATATATAAACATATATATATATAATAAAATGTATATACATCAATTTTTTAATAAAATGTGTGTATATTCATATATATACACATCATTATAGCACTCAGGCTCTTCCTTGTGGTAAAGGAGCTATTCTAGTTGCCGTGCACAGGCTCTCTAGTTCTGGTGTGCAGGCTTAGTTGCCCCTTGGCATGTGGGATCTTAGTTCCTTGGCCAGGGATTGAACTTGCAACCCCTGCATTGAAAGGTGGATTCTTTTTTTTTTTTTTTTAGTTTTTAACTTTACAATATTGTATTGGTTTTGCCATATATCAAAATGAATCCCCCACAGGTATACATGTGTTCCCCATCCTGAACCCTCCTCCCTCCCCATACCATCCCTCTGGGTCGTCCCAGTTTACCAGCCCCAAGCATCCAGTATCGTGCATTGAACCTGGACTGGCGACTCATTCCATATATGATATTATACGTATTTCAATGCCATTCTCCCAAATCATCCCACCCTCTCGCCCTCCCACAGAGTCCAAAAGACTGTTCTATACATCAGTGTCTCTTTTGCTGTCTGATATACAGGGTTATTGTTACCATCTTTCTAAATTCCATATATATGCGTTAGTATACTATATTTGAAAGGTGGTTTCTTAACCACTGGGCCACCAGGGAAATCCCTAGACTAGTATTTTAATAACTGGGAAAAGGTGTGTGTAACCATGGACTGGGCACCTTAGGCTCATCATAGAATTCTGCCAACCACACCCAAGGAGTTGGTATCTGACTCACTTCTGTTAAGATTTCCTTTGGCCCTTACTTAGCCAGGTATCTCTATTTCCACTTTCATTTAATCTCCTGGCTTTAATCCATTCTTAACTAATCACTGTGCTGAGACCTAAGAGTATACTCTCTTTTTGACATCTAGTCTTCAAATATTTGGCATTGATTAGCAACCCCCCCTCCAACATCATTTTGCTTTATCTCACAAAACCAGGATTTTGCATTTTTCCTCATAAAGTACTCTTGACAGCCTTCCTTCTTCCAATCCTGGCCTGCATCCTCTAAGGACCAGGAAATGTCATCCCAGAAAGGGCATTTAAGTCACCAAGTCCAAGTCTCTCATTTTTCTGTTGAGGAAGCTCAGGTTACCCGAGAGATTGCTCAAGGTCATAACATCAAAGGGTTGTTAGAACTACATTGTCCCTGGATATTTCTGATCCATGAGCCCCAGTGGGAAAGACAAGAATCTTCCCACCCAATGAACCAGAGCAGAAGAAGGAACCAGAGACCAGAGACAGGAAGAAAGAACCCAATACTTGCTGAGTCCACTCCACGTTCCAGACACTGGATTGGGCATTGAACACACCACATCCTAAATTCTCATGATAATCTTTTGAATCGGTGGCTCTCAATGGGGCAGTTTTGCCCCCAGAGGACACCTGGCAGTGTCTGGACATATTTTTGGTGGTCACAACTAGGGGCAGGGGTGGGTGCTACTGGCATCTAGTGGGCAGAGGCCAGGGATGCTTCAAATATCCTACATTGTGTATGATAGCCCCTAAAGTAAAGAATTCCCTAGCCTAAGATGCCAATAGTGCCAAGGTGGAGAAACTGTGCTTTGAGTTACAGCCTACAGCTCATATGCTCCCAAGATTCTCATAGTGCACCAGACTTTTAGGCCAATTGGATATAACAATAGTAATTATCTTGGTTGTGTAGGCTGTTACCTTCCCCCTCTTCCAACCTGAAAAGACTCAGCTTCCCTCTGTTATCTCACACATCTCATGAACAGTTTTCTCTGCATCAAAAGGCACTCACCAGGCTCCTATTCAACTTCAGATATTTCTGATGTCTCCTGGCCTGGGTGGTGAACACCTGTGCTGCTGTGGGAAGGCACTTGTCCCTGCTTCTGAGGCTCACTTCCCTGAGTCCTTCTTCTGGGTGCTGTTGTAGCCTCTATTTTCCATGATGCATTGCAACCCTTGGAGTTCCAAGATGGCACTCCTTTCCCAGGAGCTTACAAAGGGCCCCATAGAGAAAACTTTCCCACTCCCTAGATTGGACATCTCACTTGGTCCTCTCAGCCCCCAAACAGGGCTGCCTGAGCCCCAAAATATCAAGGATTTTTTAAAATTTTATTTTATTTTTAAACTTTACAATATTGTATTGGTTCTGCCATATATCGAAATGAATCCGCCACAGACATACATGTGTTCCCCATCCTGAACCCTCCTCCCTCCTCCCTCCCCATACCATCCCTCTGGGTCGTCCCAGTGCACCAGCCCCAAGCATTTAAATGACAACAGTAGAAAGATTTTCTTCAGTTTCTGCCTTGATTGTCTCTTTTTCTAGGATCTGGATACAAGTTAGAAATCGAGGCTGAAAGGACAATTTGTGAGAGAAATAATGTTTGCTTCTCCCCATCCTTCTCCACTCTGCTCAAGCATTCATTGCATTCCTTCTACCAAACCCCATTGAGCAAGTAAATTTATGAAAAATGCGTCCTCAGGTATCTCCCCTACAGTCCTTTATAGCTGCCTCTAGACATTTGTCAGGCCAAGTCTGGGATGCTTGCTACTTACCAACGGGGAAAGTAAGACTCAGAAAGGTTAAGAAATGTGCCTACAAGTACACAATGTTGGAGCCAAGATTCTTTCAGGCTCCAAAGCCTGTTCTGATATATCCACAGAGATAGAATCAACTACCTACCTGCTGCCCAAGTATGAGACAAAAGCATATCCGTAACCCCCTGAATCTATTGTTAGCCAAAATGTTCATTCATTTTGGTCAACTCAATATTGTCAACCATAAAACTCAGTCAACCTAAGGCCATATTATATAAAATACATAGCTAAGCCAATTCTAGCTTCTCCCTCTATCTCTTATTTAATTTAAATTAGCAACTCATTTCTTTGTATTATTTATCCTAAAATGTGAGTTACATTAAAAAGTCATTTGGTACAGCAGAAATTAATGCAACATTGCAAATCAACTATACTTCAATAAAATTTTTTTAAAAAGTCATTTGGCTTAAACTTGCTCAGGAACAAGGCAAGCCTCTTTCTGTATGCGTATTAGGCCAAGGTGTCCCAACTGACTTTTCCAAAGTGCATTCATTTCAGTCTTTTCTCCAAAATTTGGGGTCATTCTCCTCCCTCAGGAAAGCAATATTTTCATCTAGTTGGAGTCAATTCACCCTTTCCCTCCTTCACTAGAGGTTTAAACTGCTGCTTCATTGTTTTCCTGGCTTCCTGGTTGAACAAAGTCTGAGTTGTTCTCCTCCCAAGCTTCTCTGCCTACTCTCAGTTCAAAGAGACCTTTCTGACCCAGTTCCCATGGGAACAGAGGTTCACATTGCTGAGGCCTTGTGTGACCAGAGCCTCAAGATTTCTTAGTGAAAACTCATTGTGACGCACAATAGGCTCAGTTGCAGCCCTCTGGCCTCCTCCACCTGTTCTAACAGGATGCCTGCCAAACCGCCGGTGGCTGAGATTCACTTGAAGGATGTCAGATTCAGTGGGTCTGGAGTAGGACCTAGAAAGTGTTATTCGTATCGATTTAAATTATCCAGGTGAGCCAAGTTCAGGAACCACTTTTCTAACCAATTAGCAATCCTGCCAAGACATCCCAGGGCCCAAGGCCTCCTACTAATGGAGATTAGGGCCAGGGGGAATGGTCCCAGGGCCAAATCCAATTTCTTGCTTCTTTGAGTCATTCATTCACTCACAGATGATTATTAAAGACCTATTGAGAGTCATGCACTGCTTTCAGGTAACACAATCCATGGAGGGACAGTAGTCTTCATCAAGAAAGCATTGCCAGAGCTCTTTGTCCCTGGTCCTGCTTACCCTGAGCAATGTCATCCTGGCTCAAGTTCAGATTTACCCATCAGGCATTGAAAAGTAGACATACCCAGAAAGTATGTTTATACCATGACGAGGCCAGTTTGCATGGAGTAGACCCTGAGGGAGCTGCTCACTTCACCATAAGAATTTAGCTGCAAAAACTGTCCCTGGGCAACCTCACCAGGTTTTACACTTTGACTGTTTCCATAAAACATTTGAGGCCAATGCACGATGTTAAGAAAAATAGATAAGGCATGTGAATTGAGGTCTAGGGGAGGACAAGAGGGCAATAGTTACCACCCCTCCTTCTTTGGTGAAATTTCCTTCTTCTCCAATTCTTTCTCCATTCTGTGTCACTTAAAAAGAGAGCTAGGAGTTTTATGAGGCTGCAGAAGCCCTTACAGTCCAATAAATCACAAATCTCAAGTCATCTGAGCTGCCAAAGAGCTCTATTTGGGGTCTACTACAGGGTATATTTGTGCTCAAACATCAGCCACTGTCTGAGATATATTTTCAGTCCTGTTCCCCAGAAAGTCTTCCTCTTGTGATCCTAGGACCAACAGCTCACTGAATGCTCTGGCAGAAAGAGATGCTGTGGGTCTGAAGGGTCTCACATAGAAGAATTCTTGCAGTCAAATGATTGGAAGAGATCTCTGAGGACAGCTATTCCAAACCCTCCATTTACAGATGTGAAACTAAGGCTCAGTGAGATTTTCCTATGACCTTTCAGCCTATGGAGGGAGTGATTTGCTCAAGTGAAAGTGAAAGTGGCTCAACTGTGTCCAACTCTTTGCAACCCCATGGACTATACAGTCCAGGCCAGAATACTAGAGTGGGTAGCCTTTCCCTTCTCCAAGGCATCTTCCCAACTCAGGGATCGAACCCAGGTCTCCCACATTGCAGGTGGATTCTTTACCAACTGAGCCACAAGTGGAGCCCAAGAATACTGGAGTGGTCACCTAGTTAAGGCCAGCCAGTGTGAAAGCCAAAGTCTACATCCCAACCAGATTCCTTTCACTTCTACCAGAGAGTATCTATATGTAAAGTTGTGGTGCTTAATCTATATTGCATAATTACAAATTATATAATTATCTCCCTGCTAGGATGAGAGTTTCTGGTGGCCACATATTTCATTTTAATTTACCAATATTTTAATATTTGGCACATAATAGGAAAAGAGTGAAGGATAAATGAGAGGATGCATGAATGGCTGACTGGACAAATGGATGAATTTAGGCAGAAGCTTTCTCCATCCTATCTCTTTCTCAAAATGTGGCTTGCCTTTGGCACTACTCTGGCATTTTCAAAGGTGCTAAACAGTGCCATCATGAGAAATGCTGGGCTGGAAGAAGCACAAGCTAGAATCAAGATTGCCGGGAGAAATATCAATAACCTCAGATATGCAGATGACACCACCCTTACGGCAGAAAGTGAAGAGGAACTAAAAAGCCTCTTGATGAAAGTGAAAGAAGAGAGTGAAAAAGTTGGCTTAAAGCTCAACATTCAGAAAACTGAAGATCATGGCATCTGGTCCCATCACTTCATGGGAAATAGATAGGGAAACAGTGGAAACAGTGTCAGACTATTTTGGGGGGCTCCAAAATCACTGCAGATGGTGATTGCAGCCATGAAATTAAAAGACGCTTACTCCTTGGAAGAAAAGTTATGACCAACCTAGACAGCATACTGAAAAGCAGAGACATTACTTTGCCAACAAAGGTCCGTCTAGTCAAGGCTATGGTTTTTCCTGTGGTCATGTATGGATGTGAGAGTTGGACTGTGAAGAAAGCTGAGTGCCAAAGAATTGATGCTTTTGAACTGTGGTGTTGGAGAAGACTCTTGCGAGTCCCTTGGACTGCAAGGAGAACCAACCAGTCCATTCTAAAGGACATCAACCCTGGGTGTTCTTTGGAAGGAATGATGCTAAAGCTGAAACTCCAGTACTTTGGCCACCTCATGTGAAGAGTTGACTCATTGGAAAAGACTCTGATGCTGGGAGGGGTTAGGGGCAGGAGGAGAAGGGGACGACAGAGGATGAGATGGCTGGATGGCATCACTGACTCGATGGACGTGAGTTTGAGTGAACTCTGGGAGATGGTGATGGACAGGGAGGCCTGGCGTGCTGCAATTCATGGGGTCTCAAAGAGTCGGACACGACTGAAGTGACTTAGCAGCAGTCATCTATTAGGTATTTAGCAGAAGTGAAGCACAGCACCATGATAGTAATAGTTACGGCATGATGCCATGTATCTCCCATGATAGTCCCAGAAGACAGGTATCTTTCACCTTCACTTTATAAATGAGGACCCTCAGGCAAAGGGCTGTTAAAGCACACTGCTCAAGTTTAAGTAATAGATTCTGAATTTAAACCCAGGCAGCCTCCCTTGAGAACCACTGTACTCAGTTGCTAAAGAATACCACTTACATTTTATATGAAGCACCCAGTAAACTGTCGGGCAACCTAGGTGCTCATTTAATATTTTCACTTATGTCCCCTACAGAAATGTTTCTGGCACTCAAGTGGACATTTAAAATGTTGTTGGATTGACTGCAATTGACATTGGAACTCCAGGTTTTATCCAAGTTGGAGTAGCTTGTATCAGACCCACCCTCTTGCCAAGAACAACTATAAAAGCTGAGTCAACAATAACAATGATAATATCTACAAAAGCAGCTGTTTGAGGGCTTTGGAGAGAAATCAAGTCAGCTACAATGTGAGAGAAGACATGGGTTGATTTGTTTACCATGGGGGGTGGGGTGAGGTAAATCTGCAAGGCTGAGGGGACTGGGGAGACAAACGTTGAACTTCATGGTTTCTAAATCAGCCAGGAATTAGGGACTAATACTCTCTAGCTATTCTTTTTCAAAGACTTCTTTTATCAAGGAGTTAGTTGAATTTGAAACCAGAGGTCTCAGCACTGTACTCTGATACTTCCAGTTCAGAGCTGATTTATCTTCCAGTTTATTTGCTGGGAGCAACTTGGGGGAGAGTTTCCACCCCTCAGCTCTCAAGTATTAGTCACGCAGTTGTGTCCACCTCTTTGCAACCCTCAGGACTGTAGCCCACCAGGCTCCTCTGTCCGTGGGATTCTCCAGGAAAGAATACTGGAGTGGGTTGCCATTTCCTTCTCTAGAGGATCTTCCCAACTCAGAGATCAAACCTGGGTGTCCTGCATTGCAGGCAGATTTTTTACCATCTGAGCAACCAGGGAAGCCCTCACCTCCCATATCCCATACCACATCCCATTAATCTCCAATTCCTGTTGCTTCTGCCTCCTTAATATCTCTCTAAGCTGCCCTGCTTTTCCATCCCCAATGACTAACATGCGGTGCTGTGCTAAGTCACTTCAGTCATGTCCAACTCTTTGTGACCCTGCGTACTGTAGCCCGCCAGGCTCCTTTGTCCATGGGGTTCTCCAGGCAAGCATGCCCTCCTCCAGGGGATCTTCCAGACTCAGAGATTGAACCCATGTCTCTTATGTCTCCTGCACTGGTAGGTTCTTTACCATTAGTGCCACCTGGGAACCCCAGAGCCTAAGGTGTGCTAAGTTGCTTTCAGTCTTATCTGACTCTTTGCAACTTCATGGACTGTAGCCCACTAGGCTCCTCTGTCCGTGGGATTCTCCAGGCAAGCATACTGGAGTGGGTTGCCATTTCCTTCTCCAGGGGATCTTCCCAACCCAAGGATCAATACATATCTTACAACACATCAATCAATACATCAATACAATCTCTTACATCTCCTGCATTGGAAGGTGGGTTCTTTACCTCTAGCATCACCTGGGAAGTTAAGGTAACTGCCTTGAATTGCTCAGATTTTCCTCCTGGATTCCTAACCCATCTCCTTGTCCCAGGCTCTCGCTGTGGTAATCTGTTCTTTGCACAGATGCTAAACCTATCTCCCCAAAACTAGAATCAGATCAAAAGATTTCTTGATTAAAAACTTTCCATGACTTCCCACTGCTTTCAGAAAAAGAAAAAGAAAGGTCCAATCTTTTTAGCATAATTCAAAAGTCTATTTATGCCCTGCCCCCTGCAAATATTTCATTTCTTTTTTAATCCTCTTACCCTCTGATCTGTCATCGCTGCCCACTTCAGTTCTCCAAACTCCCTTCATGTGCTTCTATATAATATACCCTGTTCAGAGAGAGTATCACCTTGTTCCCTCTGCCTTTACCCTGTTAGTTACTATTAATTGTCATACCCAGCACACACAATTCTGCCAGAACCTTCCCTAAGTGTTCCCTCTCTCCCACTCTTATGGCTGAACCACATGACCTTTCCTGTGTTATCACAGCACTTTGTATATTCATCTCTCTCAGCATTTACTATGATATAGGAAGCGGGTAGGGCACAAACCTATGAAGGAATGACATGGCCCAAAGACACAGCATAGACTGGTTGGAACAACTGGGTCCAAGATAGTGGACAAATCAACCTCCACTGGTTGTTGAGCCTTAGTATATGCTTATTGTAATACATCAGCAAGCTAAGCGACACATCCACAGGTGACATCAGAGCTCTGAGGCCAGCCATGAAAGGCCAAAATGTTGACCCAACACCCCTTCCCTCAAATAGTCGGAATGATCCTCCCACTCATTAGCCTATAAAATCACCCAGCCCTATAAAAATTGACAACTCCATACCCTTGCTCTCTCTCTCACCTCTCCTGCCTTTTGAATTGGCTCACTCTCTGTCTATGTTGTGTGTTGTTGTTTAGTCACTAAACTGTGTCCAATTATTTTGTGACCCTAAAGACTACAGCCCTTCAGGCTCCTCTGTCCATTCAATTTCCTAGGCAAGAATACTGAAGTGGATTGCCATTTCTGAATAAGCTTTCTTTGACTTTATTATGACTAGCTCTTGAATTCTTCCCTGCATGAAACCAAGAACCCACACTTGGCCATGGTCCTAGGGATTCTAATGTGACCTAGGACATGACCATCCTCCAATGCCCCACTTTCTTTCCTGCAACAACTGTGTCAGAGAGAACTGACTGGCTTCTTGCCCTACTCAGCCATGACCTTGCCAAGGGTAGAGCCCCGTGACTTGTCTGCACATCTGTAATGTATAGCATGGTTCTTGCCCAGCACAGCCAATATGTTTTGAATAAATACAAAAGGGTCATGGAAAGAAATGTATATGATGATAAGAGCTTCATTCAAACTAAGGTACACTCGGCTAAGCACAGAAGCAACTCAGCAGGCAAGACATTTTTTTTTTTTCCTCCCTCAGGTTTTATAAAGGAAGATTGTTTACCATAGAGTAAGGCTTCACTTAGAACTCTTTGGTCGCAACTCACAGAGGCCAAGTCAAACTAGCTTGAGAAAATAGGGGATATGATTGATTCACACACTGAGTCCAGAACAAGGTCAGGGAAGGTTGACACCAGGGAGTCTTAAGCTCACCTGCTGAGTTACCTATTCATAATTCAACTTCTATCTTCCAGCTCCCTGCTCCTAGATCAGATTCTCCATTTGACAGGGATTTGAGCAATGGTAGCTTCAGGTTCATATCTTTACTGTCCCCTTTCTAGTTTGGATGAAACGTTTTTCTTACCTTGCATCAATTTTCCAGTTGAGAAGTTCCAGGAATGACTCTGATGGCCCTGGCATGGTCATGTGCCCTCCTCCCACTGGACTAATCACTGCTGTTGGGAGTAAAGCACTCAAATTTTGTCCATATTGGACCATATGCTCATCTGTAGGCAGGAAAGAAGGTGGAGTCAATGTAAGAATGGAGGCTCTCCCTTTGGACCCTGTGGCTAAAGAAGGAATAAGAGGAAAAGTTCTCCTGGCTGACACATCATTGGTGGCTGGGACATCACTGGAGCTAGAAAGCCATTCCAATTTGTGTCAGTGAAAAATAGTTCTAGAGGAGCATTTGGAAAAGTGTGAAAGGGAGGTGTATCAGTTTGGTTGTATTAAAAAAATTAGTAGCTTAAATAACACTCTTTGGTTAGCTCACAATTCTGTAGGTTGACAATTGGTATTGGCTCAATTGATTGGGTACATTCCTGAATTTATAGTCAGCTTCTAGTCAATGAGTGGCTCTGATTTAGGGTGCTGACTGGCTTTGTTATGATGGCAGAGGTGATGGGCCTGTGTATCCCTCATTGTACAGCTGGATAGCCTGGTTGTTAACATGGTGGCTCAGCATGATTCCAAGAGAATGAATAGAAATACCAGGCATGTTTTCAGTCTGAGGCTCAGAATTGGCACAAGGTCAATTTTTTTTTTTTTTTGGCCATATTTTATTCATCAAAGAATCCTCCTGCCAAGCAGGAAATATGAGCTTGATCCCTGGGTTGGGAATATCCCCTAGAAAAGGAAATGGCAATCTCCCTCCAGTATTCTTACCTGGGAAATCCCATGGACACAGGAGCCTGGTGGGTTAAGTCCATGGGGTCACAAAGAGTCAGACACAACTTAACAACTAAGTAGCAGCAGAGCAGTATTCATCAAAGAAACTCACAGAACAGCCAGATTCAAGGGGAGTGAGAAATGGATCCTACCTCTCAATGGGAAACCTGGAAAGTGCAAGGAAGAGTGAGGAATTGTGGCCACTTTTGCAAATAACTTGCCATTGGAGGAGAGAAGTGAGAAATAAGAAGAAATAGAAGAAAGAGAAGGGTTGATAAGGGGAGGATAAAGGAAACAGAGGGACTAAAAGAATGAACAATGTCCTGGGATATCAAGGGAGTGTAGCCTGGTGGGATTTGAGGACCACAGAGTCAAGTTCAGGAGTGTTCACCTGTCTGGGGAGCTTGATGGTAGACTCTGGAGGACAAACATACCATAGTCTTAACTTCATGGCACCTAGTTCCAACACTGCCTCTTCGATTTTTCATCAAGAGTGTCTTTTCATTGGCTATCTCTAGGAAGACATTGAGACTCTGTCTTGGCCCAGAATTGCCAGGGACAAGAACAAGCCAAAGAAGAGAGGCATTTCTGAAGCAGATCTAAGTTTGGTTCTCTTCTTTGGCTTATGCATTTTGTTTTATAAAAATTAAAAAGATAAAAGGAAGGCAGCTCCTGAGTTCCACTAAACGGGCTGTTAGGAGACTCCAGAGGCAAATTAGCAATTGTGTATTATGATGATAGCATCTAGTTAAGCTAGCAAAATGGCTCCTCTGACTCCATCAGCAGAAAGAGTGGGTGGGAATTCGCACAGCATCTGAGAAAGCCAAGCATTTGCTCCTAACAGGCATTGTAGAAGCTGCAGCAGAGAGAAACTTCCTACTCAGGAATTTCTGTCTGGGCTGAACGCATGAGGATGTGCCAAAAGAATTGGGCAGATAGGTGGAAAACTGAGGAGCAAGCCCTAGGAAGAGCTCATGGTTTGGCATCAGAAAGCCTATTATTTGTGAAAAGTCCTTTCTGCCACTTTCAAACTGGGTAACCTGGGGCAAGTCAGTCTCTGAACTGCAGGCCCCACATCTGCAAAATAAAGATACCTGCTTCGATGGAAGATGTTAAGTATTCAATGAGATACACTGGTAGAGATGTGAAAAGGTTAAACACAAGACATAGTTCTTGCTATCTTGAGGAAGGTGAGTTCCACAAGTCAAAAGCAAGATACAGAAGGAATGATAAAATTTCTTCCCTGAGCCATAAAACTCCCTGCTCCCATTCCATAGTTTCAAATAAATGAAACTTCTCTAACCAGAATCTAAAGGAAAAGAACTCACTTATAAATGCCACTCTGCCTCAAAAATTCCAGAGAACCTGCCCCCACCCCCGCCCCCCACCTCCACACACATAATTATTCAACGTGGTTGGCAACATGAGGGCTGGGCTGAATCAGGACCACTGGACCCACTCTCCCAGGCTTGGGTCTCCAGGCTTTCCTTTGCGTTTCACTGAAATCCTGGGAAAGACATCTTGATTGGAGGGATCACATGCTAAGGATGAGCAAACATATCTACAAGTAAGCGAATATAATAAAAATAAAAATCCTTGGTGTGTATGCCCACGAGTGGGATTGCTGGGTCATAAGGCAGTTCTATTTCCAGTTTTTTAAGGAATCTCCACACTGGTCTCCATAGTGGCTGTACTAGTTTGCATTCCCACCAACAGTGTAAGAGGGTTCCCTTTTCTCCACACCCTCTCCAGCATTTATTGCTTGTAGACTTTTGGATTGCAGCCATTCTGACTGGCATGAAATGATACCTCATTGTGGTTTTGATTTGCATTTCTCTGATAATGAGTAATGTTGAGCATCTTTTCATGTGTTTGTTAGCCATCCGTATGTCTTCTTTGGAGAAATGTCTATCAGCAGATGAATGGATAAGAAAGCTGTGGTACATATACACAATGGAATATTACGCAGCCATTAAAAAGAATACATTTGAATCAGTTCTAATGAGGTGGATAAAACTGGAGCCCATTATACAGAATGAAGTAAGCCAAAAAGAAAAACACCAATACAGTATACTAACACATATATATGGAATTTAGAAAGATGGTAACGATAACCCTGTATGTGAGACAGCAAAAGAGACACAGATGTATAGAACAGTCTTTTGGACTCTGTGGGAGAGGGAGAGGGTGGGATGATTTGGGAAAATGGCATTGAAACATGTATAATATCATATATGAAATGAATTGCCAGTCCAGGTTTGATGCATAATACAGGATGCTTGGGGCTGGTGCACTGGGATGACTGAGAGGGATGGTACAGGGAGGGAGGAGGGAGGGGGGTTCGGGATGGGGAACACATGTATACCTGTGGCAGATTCATGTTGATGTATGGCAAAACCAATACAAGACTGTAAAGTAATTAACCTCCAATTAAAATAAATAAATTTATATTTTAAAAAAATAAGAAAATAAATAAATAAATAAAAATCCACATTTAAAAAATGATATCTCTTTCTAAACTACAAAATCAGGAAATAAAACAGGTAAAATTGCACTAAAAGATTATTCACTCTCTCTTTGTCAGTGAAGCCAGGGAGTTTGTGTGTGACTAAGACACATCAATAATTATGCCATTAGCAGACACTGCAGCGTCTGGCGGTACTGTACATGCACTCAGGAGCAAATTCTGTATGGAGTGAATCTTGTAGGTGCAAGGTAGGGAGGCTTCACACATTGGGGATGGGGAAGTAATAAGATGGTACCAAACAGTTTGGACACAGAAGTGGGTGAGAGGGCGAAAAGGAGTGAGAAAGACAAAAGAGAATGTGACGTGGACTGAAGAGAGTGTAAGTTCCAAGGAGCACTGGGTATTTTCTTTCTTTTCTTTTTCCTTTTCCTTTTTTTCTTTCTTCTCATCATTTCCTGAATGTAAAATGCTGGCACATAATATGTTCTCGATAAATTTTTGCTGAACAAATGAATAAAAAGTAAATGAAGAGCAGGCCACAAATCAGGTGGGATCTCAGCCAGGGTGGAATATACGTTTAACACCATCCACTCTGAGAAAGAAGGAATTCCCAATAGATGATAGCAGTTCATTGAAGTGGAATGTCCAGATTAAGCAAATCTATAGAGACCAAGCAAAAGTATGTTAGTGGTTGCCTAAGGCTGGGGTCTTGAGGAGAAATGGGAAGTGAATGCTGATGGGTTAGGGTTTCTTTGAAATTTATTATGGTGATAGTTGCGCAACTTTGCAAATATACTAAAAACCACTGAATTTTTTCCTTTAAATGGGTAAATTGTATGGTCTGTGCATTACATATCAATAAAGCCGTTGTACTTAAAAAAAAAATGCACTTTGAATACTATTTCCCTTTGGTCCTAATTTGTAAACCCCCCCAGAAGCAAATACTTTGGCAGCAACACTTCCTGGAAGGAAGGAGAAACAAGCCCCTCTACTCTTCTTCCTGGGGCCATCTCTATCTCTCTCTCTCTCTCACTCATCAGGGCCTCTGTCTTTTGCCCTGTTTACACAGTTCTGAATGCCACCTCCCACCAGTGTCCCTGCCAGTGTGTGTGTGACTGTGGTGGCAGCTTCTTCCTTGGCTTAGTTCAGAAGCACCAGACTGCTCAACCTGGGAAAGACTGCAGCTTGGAGTAGCAGAGAACACTGATGCACCGGACTGGGTACCTCCTTTCAGTAAGAAGAGAAAGAGAAAGAAAGGATTAAGTTACTCCTGAACAGGTCCTCCTTCCCAATTCACCAAGGGAAAAAATGCAACTTCCATAGAGGCAAAAAATGGAGGTGGAAGACGAGGGTCCAGGAGTGTTAACCTCATTTATGTTCCAACACATGGAAGGGAACAGCAGGAGCGAGAAGGAGATGTTCTGTCTTCACAAATAATTAAGCAAAAGGGCCTCTATAAAACACACAGCAGAGTATTTGACCCATAGCCTGCATTCAGTGATAATAATACCAACAAAGATGAAAATAACAACAATCATAAACATTGCTGAGTGTGCTACAGGGGCCAGAGACAATGCTAGGACTTCCAATATGTATTTTCATTTACTCTTTACAACAATTCTTGGAGGCAGGCATGAGTAGTAAGTTGAGGCAAGTGAATTTACCAATATTTTACTGTTGAATCTACAGTAGGAACATATTTTCCTACTTTAGAGGGAAGAGGAAAAGTTAAAATTTTACACAATCTCCTGCTCCTTCTGCATCTGTAACTCAGCTTGCTCCTTGCAAAGTCTGGATCACGTAGGTCACTTAGTCTCAGGAAGTGGGGACTTACAATACTAGGAACTGGAGCTTATCTCACTCACCCTTGTCCTGCTCTTTGCAACTGCCCAGCCCTGGCAAACTAGCTTAATCATGCCTGTCCATGTAAAGGTCAGGCATCCCCCTCCCCATCTTGACTGCTATTTTGCTGCATGCAAAACCCCTTAGTTTAAACCAGCCTATTAGCAGCTAGTGTCCATAAAAACTCTGTAACTCCTTTGTTTGGGGCTCAGAGCTTGGAGTGTTAACTCCTCTGGGCCCACCGGTGTAATAAACCTGAGTTCTTCAGCTCTCTGAGTGTGGTGCTTGGTTTCTCTAGTACTGGTTTCTGCAACAATAGGTTGGAAAACAATTTTGATTAATATTATTGTTGTTGCTGCTGTCAATGTACACTGTCAGTTTTTGAACTCACAGAAGCCCCTCCAGTGAAATGCAATGTAAGACAGATATGGTGATTTCTACTTCCTTTAATAGGGCTGAATTTGCATGGGGCCATCCTCTTTACCATACAGCAGTCCTTGTGCTCTGGAGCATAGTCCAAAATGCCAGGGGGAGGGGTCTTTCAAGGCTTGGTCTGTGCTCAACCTGGAACCACCCTCATCAATAGTTTTATCAGTTGGAGGGAGATTTAGCACATTGAGAAAATGTGCAAATGACATAGTGCCAAGAGAGCTAAATGAGCAAATATAATTTAAAAAATCTAATTAAGAGCTTCCATCAAAGGGATTAAATTCAATTAGATTACATACAACAGAAATAAACTCATCCATGCATTCTTTCACTCAAAAGATATTCATTGCTTGGGGGGGTGGGTGCGGGGGGGGGGGCGGCGATCCCTACATACACCAGGCACTGTGCTAGATGCACTAACTTCCTTAATGATCGAATTCAGAGACCCACAAGGAAGACAAGGTATCTACAGGTGCTCTGATGAGCTTATATTCCAGTTTCAGAGATCAACGGTAAACCAGTAAACCAATAAGATCATTACCAACTGTGACAAGAGCTATAAAATAGGGTGAAATGGAGTGTAGTCGGTGGAAAGGGGCTCTTTAGAGGTTTGTGGTTTGGAATTTGGGAAGGACCTGCGTCATAAGAAGGAGGCAATCATGAGAAATTATGGAGCGGGACGAGCTTTCCTGTCCTCAGCAATGCTTTGTACCAGGTTCCTGAGCTAGGAATGGCCTTGGTGAGTTCCAAGAATTAGACCAGAGGGACTGGAGTGGAAGAAGTGAGGAGGAGGAGGAGAGTAGCAGGAAATGAGATGTGAGCAGGGGCCAGATTGCACAGGGCCTTGGTAAGGAAAATGAGCTGTACTTCTTGTGACTAAATATGTGCTAATTCCCACAGGCTCAAAAATTACCTGCTCAAATACTGGATGAGGGAGAACTGGGAGAGACCATGAACTCCCTTAATGATCGAATTGTGCCGTGAGTCAGCATAGCAACAGCAGGCTATGTCTATGGAAAGCTATTCATAGAGCTATGTTGTTCCTTATCAAGGAGGCGAGCATCTGGTCTCTCCGGAATGCTCAGTGCACAGCTGTGGTCCTCTGTTCAGACCTGAGCACCACACATTCAAAACAGTGTCAACAAACTGAAGCACATCTAGAAGATGGAAAACAAAGTCCAGAGTGTCTGTAAACAATGTGAACAGCCAGCATTGAGGAAAGTGTGGCTTCATGGGCTGAAGGAAAGGAGATTCATTATGATCAAAGAAACCTTAAAAGTCATTATCTCAGGACTCCCCTAGTAGGCCAGTTAAGACTTCATGATCCCAATGCAGACAGCATGGGTTCAATCCTTGCTTGGGGAACTAAGATGCTATATGGTACAAATGAATAATAATAATGAAGTGCTTATGTCACTGAATCTGTCCAACAAGCTTTATGAAGTATTGAGCATCACTCCCACTTTTTTCTATGTGAGGAAACTAGCACTTAAGAATCCTAGATTCCTTGTCTAAGATTTCGTAACTGGTCAGTGACAAAGCGGGATTTGAACTCAGGACCAAGCTGGTGTTCTTTTCATTATGTCTCACTACCCTCAAAAGAAAGACAGTCACTTACTCATCATAAGTCCAAAGGACAAAGAGAGGCAGCCGTTATATCAAGGCAGATGTGGTTTCCAGAGGAGGAGGAACGTCTTAGGAACATCCATGCTGTATGTACAACAGTGGGTTATACAGCATCATAACAGAAGGCGTTTGGCCCTAAGACTGGGGGGAACTTTTATATAGGAAGCTGTGGAGGGATTCCACCTGTAGTGGAGAGTGGACTGGGGCTTCAGCACCCACAGGATTCTCTGGTCGTGTCTCGGGAGCAGTTTCCATCCAGCAGAACTAGCATGCTCAAAGCACCATAGGAGGCACATTAAACAATGGAACAGAGTTGACTGTCCAGAAAGAAACCTATGCATTTATGGCCTCTTGATTTTTGACCAGAAAGCTAAAGAAAGAGAATGTCTGGTAAATCCCCTCCTCCCTGGGCAGTTCTAGGGGATGCGCCTCCTATTCATCTCATCTCCTTAGCTCCATCCAAGGTCATCCAAGGCAAAGTGAAACAAGTCCAAGAGCTCTGATTTGACTTCTGGCTCTCTTCCCCTCTTGGATAAAGAGTTCTGTCTCAAGATGCTGACATGGGGATACTGCACAAACTCTTTTTCAGAACAGACTTAAATTCATTTCACAGATCCATCTGACCCAGAGGCTGATGTCCCTCTAGACCCAAGTTCCACAGACGAAGAGAGATCAAGAGAGTGGAATTTTCCTCTTTTCTTCACTTTTTGAAGAATTAATCGCTTAAAATTGACTAGTGCTCATGTGCTATGCTTAGTCAGGCAGTCGTGTCCAACTCTTTGTGACTGTAGCCTGCCAGGCTCCTCTGTCCATGGGGATTCTCCAGGTGAGAGTGCTGGAGTGGGATGCGATGCCCTCCTCCAGGGGATCTTTCCATCCCAGGGATCGAAGCCAGGTCTGCCACATTGCAGGAAGATTCTTTATCATCTGAGCCACCAGGGAATATACTACTCATGTTCACTGTACATGTTAAATTAGCAAATACATCCTGGCAACTTACATTCCACAAAATGAGCAAACACACAAAGTCTCCATACAGGACACAGTCATTCTAGGCATCATACACACCTTTCTACACACACCAAAGCCTCTGTCTCCTGCACAACACAAATATTCAGTGCAGATGCATTTTCAAGTTCCCTCCAATACAAGAGCATGCACATGTGTGGTACAGGCATATTCATAAGTGTGTGCATACACCTACTACTAACTAGAACCATCAGTAAACTAATCCCAGTGTGCCTGATTTTCCTGCAGATTCATGGTCAGAAAGGGACTCATCCTTTCTCCCTGCATCCCCTACACACAGAAGCCGATGGAAAATCTGCCTGTGTCTGTCAGCAGAAATATGTGCTCCCTTTCTGCACGCAGTCCCATCTATAAATAAATGTAACATCACATTCTCTGGTCCCCTGGGGCTGGGGATTAGTTAGGAGAATAGGTTGGTAATCTCTAGATAAACAATTACTCACATCTCCCAAATTGGAAACCAGGTGTTCTGAGCCAGCTGGAAAAGTATGAAAATGCTCCCTTCTTTGTCTTGAACAAATGAACTCTCTCTTCAAATACCCTTTAGCAGAAAAGTAGGAGATAAGAAGCAAATGGAAGGCTACTAATCTCTCTTTTATTTCATAAGAACAATATCTTTTTTTCCCCCTTTTTCTATTCCGCAGAAAATGCTAGTGAAAATCTAAATCAGTCTAGAAATTCATGGAAGGGGAGAAAAAGTAGTCACAGACATTCTAGCCTTAGACATGGTTTTCCTCTTCCCTCAAGGCTAAGTTTTCCCATCAGTGTAATGAAATTAACTCACACAAGAAATTTCTTGGCTCCATCCCATGTTTAATGTGCTACTCAAGCTAGTATTTATTGTAAAATAAATGTCAGACTGACTTGGGTTCAAACTGTAGCTTTGCTGCTTACTGGGCATATTCAAGTAAAATAATTCATGTCACTAAACTCCCCAGTTCTCTTCTGCAAAATGGGGAACTAGTACCCATCTCACACGATTATTGGAAGTGGTCAATTAATAATATAATAATTGTAAAACACTCTGTAAAACATAATGAGTCTAAAAGCATTAGTTGTTTGTTGACCTGGGGGAATAGCAACTAATTTCCCACATTTGTAAAAGTTCAAAATTGTAGAGAATAAATGTAGGTAAACTGTTGTGTGTGGCACAGAAAATAAAAAGTGCTTCTATTCAGTCTTAGTCGCTCAGTCATGTCTGACTCTTTATAACCTCATGGACAGCAGCATGGCAGGCTTCCCTGTCCTTCACTATCTCCCGGAGTTTGCTCAAACTTATGTCCACTTTCAGATAGTACACCTGGAAAGAAAATAGTTGAAATAAAGAAGTGGTGTCAAGGTACCTGTTAGAATCCTAATCCTGTTACTCATCTTTAAGTCTCAGTATAAATATTATCTTCCTTTTATAAGACCCAGGAATGAGGTGTGATGCCTTCAGTTATTTCTCCAATAGTACCATGTTTTTTTTTTTCCTACTGAAGCAATTAATCACATTTTCTCCTACACTTGATGATTTGTCTGTGCTTCCTGCAGTCTATGAGCTTGATGAGATATGAATCTGAGTTTTTGTTGCTTATTGCTTTAAGCCTAGCACCTGGCATAGAGTAGATGCTCGGTAAATAATGGCTTCGTGAATGAAAGGATGATCTCTGTCTAGTGATCTGTCGCTTGCTGTTGTTCAGTCACCCAGTCACGTCTGACTCTTTGCATCCCCATGGACTGCAGCATACCAGGCCTCCCTGTCTCTCACCCTCTCCTGGAGTTTGCCCAAGTTCATGTCCATTGCATCAATGATGCCATACAGCCATCACATCCTCTGATGCCCTCTTCTCTTTCTGCCCTCAATTTTTTCCAGCATCTGGGATTTTTTCCAGTGAATCAGCTGCTTGCATCAGATGACCAAAATGCTGGAGATTCAGCTTCAGCATCAGTCCTTCCAGCAAGTATTTAGGGTTGATTTCCCTTAAGATTGACTTGTTTTATCTCCTTGTGTCCAAGGGACTTTCAGGAGTCTTCTCCAGCACCACAGTTCAAAGGCATCAATTCTTTGGCACTCTGCCTTCTTTATGGTCCAGCTCTCACAAATTTACGTGACCAATGAGGAGACCATAGCCCTGACTGTATGGACTTCTGTCAGCAGAGTAATGTCTTTGCTTTTCAACAAACTGTCTATGTTTGTCATAGCTTTCCTGCCAAGAAGCAATCATCTTTTGATTTCAAGGCTGCAGTTACCATCTACAGTGACTTTAGAGCCCAAGAGAAGGAAATTTGTCACTACTTCCACCACTTCCCCTTCTATTTGCTGTGAAGTAATAGGGCCAGATGCCATGATCTTAGTTTTCTTAATATTTACTTTTAAGCTGGCTCTTTTACTCTCCTCCTTCATCTTCATCAAGAGGCTCTTTAGTTCCTCTTCGCTTTCTGCCATTAGAGTGGTATCATCTACATATCTGAGGTCGTGATGTTTCTCCCGCTTGTCTTGATTCCAGTGTGTAACTCATCCAACCTGGCATTTCTCATGATGTGCTCCACGTATAGGTTAAACAAACAGGATAACAGCAGACAGCCCTGTCACACTCCTTTCTCTATCTCAAAGGAATTGATTGTTCCATAGTGTTTTAACTGTTGCTTCTTGACCAGCATACAGATTTCTCAGGAGACAGGTAGGGTGTTCTGATATTCCCATCTTTTTAAGAGCTTTCCACAGTGTGTTAAGATCCATACAGTCAAAGGCTTTAGTGTAGTCAGTGAAACAGAGGTAGATGTTTTACTGGAATTCCCTTGTTTTCTCTATGATCCAGTGAATGTTGGCAATTTCACCTCTGGTTGCTCTGCCTTTTCTAAACTGAGCTTGGACATCTGGAAGTTCTTGGTTCACATAATGCTGAAGCCTAGCATGCAAGATTTTAAGCATGACCATGATGATCTCTGTCTAGAGATCTGTCTCTTAGTACATAAATAATCTCTCTTCTCTGCTTCTCATGCTGGATATATAGCTTTAACATCTTAACATAATTTCTCAGTAATGGGATATGCTATTTCCAAACCAAATGGTTGGACCGTATGTACTTCCTTAACTTGGGAATGTCTTTGCTGCCCCAGGGGTGAAGAGGTGACAAACATGACCAATCTGCTTTGGCAGAACTTGGATGAGACATCACTGTACTTGCTGAGCCTACAATACACACAATTCCAATGGGCTTTAGGACTTGTTTACATTAATTATAGAACATGCTTCTGTATAGGGAACAGGAGAGTTTGCACTGAGTGCAACGGATCCCAAGAGTTGAAGCAGCTTTGAAAGATGTGATGTTATCATCGGTGCTATGCAAATTGAGTTTGGGTTGAAATACGAGTTCTGCTTGCCTGACTTAAAAGCACCTGGTGAAAACATCAGTGCTACTGTAAAATATGGCGACATGCTGGAGTTCATACATTATGCCGAGAGGCCTCCAATAAGACAGTGCAGCACAAACAGTTCTCCTTTATTCTTTTATTCAGTGTTTGAAGGAGTTGCTGATCTAATAATAAATTCTTCTTCTTGGGAAAAGGGCACCAGATGAGCACAAAACAACATTTTTGATGAAGAAAAATGTATATATGTTGGAGGAGAAAATTACTTGGCATTTTTTCAGCTCTTTCACAGAAGGAATGAGTGTGGAAAAACACACACTCGTTTATTGTCACAGCAGCAGAACAGCAGGGACTCCACACTGTCTGTTTTTCTAAGAAAGGAAAATGGAGCCACAGGAGAGTTTCTGAGAACTAATAGCGACATGGAATCAGGGGCCAGAATGTTGAGCTGGGTCATCACTCTTAAGACTAGTAAGGTTCTAGGGGACCGCACCATCTGCAAGGACATAAGTGTGTCCAGTGTGATTGCCAAGACTTATGCTGGGTTTGTATAGAGTGGAATGAACTTGATTGTGATACTTAGAAAGCTTAAATAAACAGTTTCTAAATTTTGCAAAATTAATTACTTCATAAATTAAAAAAAAAATTTGAGTATGCATCACTAATACAGTAACTCCCCTGCATATGAATGAGTTCCGTTCTGAGAGTGCATTTGTAAGTCCAACAAAGTTAGCCTGGTTACCCAACTAATATAAACCACTGCTTTTACGCATACTTCTGGACATTCCAGGTTTGACATAAAGATACCATGCTATTGTACTGTGTTCAGTACTGTACAGTAAGATGCACAGCAACACAACCGCTTTCGAGGATGCATGCATGTGACAATGTACGCCAGACACATGAACTAAATTATGTGGTTGGACATGCTAACATACGTGCACATCTTTGAAAATTCACAACTTGAAGTTTCTCTGTCTCTCCCTCACCTTCCATGAGGAAAATATAAACTCCATAAGGACAAAGACTCTGCCTTATTCTATTCTGTATCTGAAGAGCCTAGAATAGTGCCTGGAGCATAGTGTGTGCCCAATAAACAATTGAAGAGTGAAATAATAAACATGAATAAATACATGTATATTTATTTATGAATTATATTCATGTTCTTAAACAAACCAATGTATATTCATGTAGTGAAATATTATGCAAATTTTGATACATATTGGAAAAGGGGGAGACTTTAAAGAAAGAGATATGAATATGAATAGTAGTTCCAGTGACAACTTCCACTCCCCAAATATTTCTATCTATGCCACTTTTCATTGGATATAAAAATATTTTTATACCTCAAAGTGAATATGAATCACCAGGGAAGCATTGTTTAAATGAATATTTTTATCCAGATCTCCCTTCTCTCTTTTGTCCAATCTTTGCCTTCAGTTCAGTTCAGTCGCTCAGTCGTGTCCAACTCTTTGCAACCCCATGGACTACCGCATGCCAGGCCTCCCTGTCCATTGCCAGTACCAAGAGTTTACTCAAACTCATGTCCATTGAGTTGGTGATGCCATCCAGCCATCTCATCCTCTGTCCTCCCCTTCTCATCTTGCCTTCAATCTTTCACAGCATCAGGGTCTTTTCAAGTGAGTCAGCTCTTTGCATCAGGTGGCTAAAGTATTGGAGTTTCAGCTTCAGCATCAGTCCTTCCAGTGAATATACAAGACTGATTTCCTTTACGATTGACTGATTTGATCTCCTTGCAACCCAAGGGACTCTCAAGAGTCTTCTCCAACACCACAGTTCAAAAGCATCAATTCTTCGGCACTCAGCTTTCTTCATAGTCCAAGTCTCACATCCATGCATGACTACTGGAAAAACCACAGCTTTGACTAGATGGACATTTGTTGGCAAAGTAATGTCCCTGCTTTTTAATATGCTGTCTAGGTTGGTCATAGCTTTTCTTCCAAGGAGCAAGCATCTTTTAATTTCATGGCTGCAGTCACCATCTGTAGTGATTTTGGAGCCCCCCAAAATAGTCTGGCACTATTTCCACTGCTTCCCCATCTATTTGCCATGAAGTGATGGGACCAGATGCCATGATCTCAGTTTTCTGAACGTTGAGCTTTAAGCCAACTTTTTCACTCTCCACTTTCACTTTCATCAAGAGGCTTTTTAGTTCCTCTTCACTTTCTGCCATAAGGGTGGTGTCATCTGCATATCTGAGGTTATTGATATTTTTCCCAGCAATCTTGATTCTAGCTTATATTTCTTCCAGCCCAGTATTTCTCATGATGTACTCTGCATATAAGTTAAATAAGCAGGGTGACAATATACAGCTGTGATGTACTCCTTTTCCTATTTGGAACCAGTCTGTTGTTCCATGTCCAGTTCTAGCTTTTGCTTCCTGACATGTATATAGGTTCCTCAAGAGGCGGGTCAGGTGGTCTGGTATTCCCATCTCTTTCAGAATTTTCCACAGTTGATTGTGATCCACACAGTCAAAAGCTTTGGCATAGTCAATAAAGCAGAAATAGATGTTTTTCTGGAACTCTCTTGCTTTTTTGATGATCCAGCAGATGTTGGCAATTTGATCTCTGGTTCCTCTACCTTTTCTAAAAACAGCTTGAACATCTGGAAGTTCATGGTTCACGTACTGCTGATGCCTGGCTTGGAGGATTTTGAGCATTACTTTACTAGCGTATGAGATGAATGCAATTGTGTGGTAGTTTGAGCATTCTTTGGCATTGCCTTTCTTTGGGATTGGAATGAAAACTGCCCTTTTCTAGTCCTGTGGCCACTGCTGAGTTTTCCAAATTTGCTGGCTTATTGAGTGCAGCAGTATCACAGCATCGTCTTTTAGGATTTAAAATAGCTCAACTGGAATTTCATCACCTCCACTAGCTTTGTTCATAGTGATGCTTCCTAAGGCCCACTTGAGTTCACATTCCCGGATGTCTGGCTCTAGGTGAGTGATCACACCATCATGTTTATATGGGTAATGAAGATCATTTTTGTATAGTTCTTCTGTATATTTTTCCATCTCTTCTTAATATATGCTTCTGTTAGATCCACACCATTTCTGTCCTTTATTATGCCCATCTTTGCATGAAATGTTCCCTTGGTATCTCTAATTTTCTTGCAGAGATCTCTAGTGTTTCCCATTCTATTGTTTTCCTCTATTTCTTTGCATTGATCACTGAGGAAGGCTTTCTTATTTCTTCTTGCTATTCTTTGGAACTCTGCCTTAAACTCTAACTCTAACTTTGCCTTTGATTCTGACTTAATAAACAAGTCTTGGAAATTGCATTTTTACAAGTCCAGGGAAATTATGTTCTAGGTGTAATACTTGGAATTGCACTTTATGAAGCATGTTATAGAGAAAGCATTGACTACAGGGGGCTCAATTCCTTCCAGGTCCAAGCTTCTGGAATGAGCCAGCTCAAGCTTCCACAGTGATGAAGTTCTTTGGAGCCTAGCTTAACAAATAGGAAAATACACACACACACACACACACACACACACACCCCATAATTCCCACAGTGCTTGGTACTCTAAAGTTCATATTTAATTACAGTTGCCACATGCAAAATCCAAGATCCCCGCTGGTCCAGGTTTGATGCACGAGACAGGGTGCCCAGGGCTGTTGCACTGGGATGACCCTGGGGATGGGATGGGGAGGGAGGTGAGAGGGGGCTTCTGGATGGGGAACATATGTACGCCCATGGCTGATTCATGTCGATGTATGGCAAAACCAGTACAATATTGTAAAGTAATTAGCCTCCAATTAAAATAAATTAGTTAATTTTTTCAAAAATTAAAAAAAAAAATCTAAAATCCCATGCCTGGGCCAGGTTAGGTCCTGGACATCTATCTCAGGACCATGGACAGCTCCCGGGAGCTTCTCAGCTGGCCAACTGCAGAGCCTCCTAAGCATCATTCTCAGTTGTCTGCTGCCCCCTATGTGGGAGTGCAGAGCAGTACAGATGACTATAAGATGCTGGAGCTGGGCTTCTGCTCTCCAAGGCCTCAACAGCACTGTGCACTGCGGTGCCTCTCAGTTTCCATGCCTATCTTTGTTTCTTCTCTAGTTCTCTCTTCTCCAGAATGTTTGTGAAACTGATCAGCAGCTCACATCAACATCAAATAATTCATGGCCACATATAATGTCATAAAGTGAAAGCTGCTCAATTGTGTCCAGCTCTTTGCAACTCATGGACTATACAATCCATGGAATTCTCCAGGCTGGAATACTGGAGTGGGTAGCCGTTCCCTTCTCCAGGGGAATCTTCCCAACCCAGGGATTGAACCCAGGTCTCCCACATTACAGGTGGATTCTTTACCAGCTGAGCCACCAGTGAAGCTCAATAATACTGGAATGGGTAACCTATCACTTCTCCAGCAGATATTCCCGACCCAGGAATTGAGCTGGGGACCCCTTATTCCAGGTGGATTCTTTACCAGGTGAGCTACTAGGGAAGCCTATTGTCATAAAATGAATCAAGAAATGTGGGATTGAGAGAATAACACCTCAGATGGGGGAAACTGGCAGATCAAGTATATGGTGCAAAAAAATTGCATGTGCGTTCTCAGTTGTGTCCAGTTCTTTGCAGCCCCATGGACTATAGACCACCAGGCTCCTCTGTCCATAAGATTATCCTGGCAAGAACACTGGAGTGGGTTGCCATTTCCTTGTGCAAGGGATCTTCCCAACCCAGGGATCAAACCTGTGTCTCCTGTGGCTCTTGCATTGACAGGCAGATTTTTTACCACTTAAGCCACCCGGGGAACCCAAAACTATTCTACTAGCATATATTAAATTTCTACTGTATGCCTGACACTGTGAAGGATCAACCAAATTAAGTATCTTTTTCATCTTTAAAATTTTTTATATCATTTTAGATTTACAGAAAAGTTACAAAAGTAGCATTAAGTGCTTACATTACTAATGCTAACAACTTAACCATAGATCAATTATCAGGTCAAGAAATGAACATTAAACACTATTCAAATCTGACTAGCTTTCCCTGAATGTCCCTTATCTGTTCTAGAGTCTAATCTAGAGTCCCACATTCCATGTATTAGTTATCAGTCATATTTCATTACCTTTGAATTGGTCACAGTTCCTCATTCTCTCCTTGTTTTTCATGACTTTGATACTTTTGATGGGTTTTGATTAGTTATCTTATAGATTGTCTCTCAGTTTAGGCTTGTCTGGAATTTTCTCATGATTAGTCTGAGGTCATTCACACTCAACATTCAAAAAAACTAAGATCATGGCAGCTGGTCCCATCCTTTCATGGCAAATAGTTAAGGAAACAATAGAAATAGTGAGAGACTTTATTTTCTTGGGCTCCAAAATCACTGCAGATTGTGACTGCAGCCATGAAATTAGAAGACACTTTCTCCTTGGAAGAAAAGCTATGACCAACCTAGACAGCATATTAAAAAGCAAAGACATTACTTTGCCAAGAAAGGTCCATATAGACAAAGCTGTTTTTTCCACTAATCATCTGTGGATGTGAGAGTTGGACTATAAAGAAAGCTAAGTGCCAAAGAATTGATGCTTTTGAACTGTGGTGTTGGAGATGACTCTTGAGAGTCCCGTGGACTGCAAGGAGGTCCAACCAGTCATTTGTAAAGGAAATCAATCCTGTATATTCATTGGAAGGACGGATGCTGAAGCTGAAGCTGAAGCTCCAATATTTTGGCCACCTGATGTGAAGAACTGACTCCTTTAAAAAGACCCTGATGCTGGGAAAGACTGAAGGCAGGAGGACAAAGGGATGACAGGGGACGATGTTGTTAGATAGCATCAGCAACTCTATGGACATGAGTTTGAAAAAGCTCTGGGAGACGGTGAAGGAAAGGGAAGCCTGGCATTCTGTACTCTGTGGGGTTGCAAAGAGTCTGACATGACTGAACTGAACTGAATTTGAGGTCAGTGGCTTTGCTTAAATTCTGTAAGTGGCCAGATTTGAGAAATACAATCATGCACGTGTATCGATACACATCTCATTCATTTGTCTTTATATATTCTAGAACCATAAATTCATACAGATATCTCTGATTTTAATCAATGGCACTAAGCTCATTCTAGCTTTTCTCCATCCCTTATTCTTAACTTCTTTCTCTGCAAAGATAACTAGCTCTCATTATCTACAATTTATTCACATGTTTGTGCAACAAGAATATATATACAGTAAGAAAATACAATGCATATCCTATGAGAATACAGTATTTATGCACAGTTCTCTTTGTCGTTAACCTTAAAGCCTTCTGATTAAAATTAAAAAAAAAACTGCTTTCCAAATGTAAAGTATCTTTGTTGCCAGTTTATGGGGAAGGTGTGTATGTTTGTGAGTGTATTTTACTCAGTTCAGTTCAGTTCAGCTCAGTCATTCAGTCGTGTCTGACTCTCTGCAACCGCATGGACTGCAGCACACCAGGCCTCCCCATCCATCACCAACTCCCGGAGTTTACACAAACTCATGTCCATTGAGTCAGTGATGCCATCCAACCATCTCATCTTCTGTCATCCCCTACTTCTCCCACATTCAATCTTTCTCAGCATCAGGGTCTTTTCTAATGAGTCAGCTCTTCACATCAGGTGGCCAAAGTATTGGAGTTTCAGCTTCAACATCAGTCCTTCCAATGAACACTCAAGATTTATCTCCTTTAGGATGGACTGGTTGGATCTCCTTGCAGTCCAAGGGACTCTCAAGAGTCTTCTCCAACACCACAGTTCAAAAGCATCAATTCTTTGACACTCAGCTTTCTTTATAATCCAACTCTCATATCCATACATGACTACTAGAAAAACCATAGCCTTGACTAGACAGACCTTTGCTGGCAAAGTAATGTCTCTGCTTTTTAATATGCTATCTAGGTTGGTCATAACTTTTCTTCCAAGGAGTAAGTGTCTTTAATTTCATGGCTGCAGTCACCATCTGTAGTGATTTTGGAGACCAAAAAGATAAAGTCTGACACTGTTTCCACTGTTTCCCCATCTATTTCCCAATAAAGTGATGGGACTGGATGCCATGATCTTAGTTTCCTGAATGTTGAGTTTTAAACCAACTTTTTCACTCTCTTCTTTCACTTTCATCAAGAGGCTCTTTAGTTCTTCTTTGATTCCTGCCTTAAGGGTAGTGTAATCTGCATATCTGAGGTTATTGATATTTCTCCTGGCAATCTTGATTCCAGCTTGTGTTTCATCCAACTCAGTGTTTCTCATGATGTACTCTGCATATAAGCTAAATAAGCCGGGTGACAATTTACGGCCTTGATGTACTCTTTTCCTGATTTGGAACCAGTCTGTTGTTCTATGTTCAGTTCTAACTGTTGCTTCCTGACCTGTATACAGATTTTTCAAGAAGCAGGTCAGGTGGTCTGGAATTCCCATCTCTTGAAGAATTTTCCACAGTTTGTTGGGATCCACACAGTCAAAGGCTTTGGCAGGTCAATAAAGCAGAAATAGATGTTTTTCTGGAACTCTCTTGCTTTTTCAATGATCCAGCAGATGTTGGCAATTTGATCTCTGGTTCCTCTGCCTTTTCTAAAACCAGCTTGAACATCTGGAAGTTCACGGTTCACGTATTGCTGAAGCCTGGCTTGGAGAATTTTGAGCATTACTTTACTAGCATGTTGCAATTGTGTTGTAGTTTGAGCATTTTTTGGCATTGCCTTTCATGGGATTGAAATGAAAACCGGCCTTTTCTAGTCCTGTGGCCACTACTGAGTTTTCCAAATTTGCTGGCATATTGAGTGCAGCACTTTCACAGCATCATCTTTTAGGATTTGAAATAGCTTAACTGGAACTTAATCACCTCCACTAGTTTTGTTCATAGTGATGCTTCCTAAGGCCCACTTGACTTAGAATTCCAGGATGTCTGGCTTTAGGTGAGTGATCACACCATCATGATTATCTGGGTCGTGAAGATCTTTTTTGTACAGTTCTTCTGTGTATTCTTGCCACCTCTTCTTAATATCTTCTGCTTATTAGGTCCATACAATTTCTGTCCTTTTTTGAGCCCAACTTTGCATGAAATGTTCCCTTGGTATCTCTAATTTTCTTGAAGAGATCTCTTGTCTTTCCCATTCTATTGTTTTCCTCTATTTCTTTGCACTGATCACTGAGGAAGGCTTTCTTATCTCTCCTTGCTATTCTTTGGAACTCTGCATTCAAATGGGTATATCTTTCCTTTTCTCCTTTGCTTTTTGCTTCTCTTCTTTTCACAGCTGTTTGTAAGGCCTCCTCAGACAGCCATTTTGCTTTTTTGCATTTCTTTTTCTTGGGGATGGTCTTGATCCCTGTATCCTGTACAATGTCATGAACCTTCATCTATAATTCAGCAGATCTAGTTCATCATATCATATCTAGTCCCTTATATCTATTTCTCACTTCCACTGTATAATCATAAGGGATTTGATTTAGGTCATACCTGAATGGCCCAGTGCTTTTTGCTACTTTCTTCAATTTAAGTATGAATTTGGCAATAAGAAGTTCATGATCTGAACCACAGTCAGCTCCCAGTCTTGTTTTTGCTGACTGTATAGAGCTTCTCCATCTTTGGCTGCAAAGAATATAAACAGTCTGATTTAGGTATTGACCACCTGGTGATGTCCATGTGTAGAGTCTTCTCTTGTGTTGTTGGAAGAGGGTGTTTACTATGACCAGTGCATTCTCTTGCAAAACTCTATTAGCCTTTACCCTGCTTCATTCTGTACTCAAAGGCCAAATTTGCCTGTTACACCAGGTGTTTCTTGACTTCCTACTTTTGCATTCCAGTCCCCTATAATAAAAAGGACATCTATTTTGGGTATTAGTTCTAAAAGGTCTTGTAGGTCTTTATAGAACCATTCAACTTCAGCTTCTTCAGCATTACTGGTTGGGGCATAGACTTGGATTACTGTGATATTGAATGGTCTGCCTTGGAAACGAACAGAGATCATTCTGTCATTTTTGAGATTGCATCCAAGTACTGCATTTAGGACTCTTTTGTTGACTATGATGGCTACTCCATTTCTTCTAAGGGATTCTTGCCCACAGTAGTAGATATAATGGTCATCTGAGTTAAATTCACCCATTCTGGTCCATTTTAGTTCGCTGATTCCTAAAATGTCGACGTTCACTCCTGCCATCTCCCGTTTGACCACTTCCAATTTGCCTTGATTCATGGACCTAATATTCCAGGTTCCTATGCAATATTGCTCTTTACAGTGTCGGACCTTGCTTCTATCACCAGTTTTACTCATGATTTAATGTACATGATTTAATGTACCTTCCATGATTTAAATGTTCCTGCTAGTGCCATTTCCCTAATGTAAACTGAAAATAAGCCAGTATAAATAGTTATTAATATGCAAGATGACTATAGTAGGTGTAGGAAAAGTATGAATGTCACAGAAGGCATTCTGTCTCAGATATCAGTTCCTTTCGGCTCTAACCCTTTTCATCTGTACTCAGACCTGCTCTACAAAGCTCAGGATTAATTGCTTGTCACTTTTGCATAAGCAAGAGCCAAACCTTCTCTGACCACTGTTTTCCAAAGTGTGTGCTTCCACAGACATCTGTGATTGCCTCTGTCATAACATTTACTAGAAACTATCTTTTTACTATTCTGTCTCTATCTCTCTCCTCCCAAGACCCTAAGTCTTTGAAAACAAGAGATTTTACCTTACTTGCATCTCTCTCTCTACTGAGACTGAACAACGACAACAAGAAGAAGTCCAGGTGCAGAATCCATAGCTTTGACCATCACAGGAGAAGGCAATGGCACCCCACTCCAGTACTCTTGCCTGGAAAATCCCATGGATGGAGGAGCCTGGTAGACTGTGGTCCATGAGGTCGCTAAGAGTCAGGCACAACTGAGCGACTTCCCTTTCACTTTTCACTTTCATGCATTGGAGAAGGAAATGGCAACCCACTCCAGTGTTCTTGCCTGGAGAATCCCAGGGACAGAGGAGCCTAGTGGGCTGCCGCCTATGGGGTAGCACAGAGTCGGACACGACTGAAGTGACTTAGCAGTAGCAGCACTGTGGTGTGAAAATCCTGTGTTTTACATAGCTACAGTTATTAATAATAGATATGGACTTCCTGATGGCTCAGCAGGAAAGAATCCTCCTGCAATGCAGGAGACACAGGTTCAGTCCCTGAGTCAGGAAGATCCCCTGGAGAAGGAAATGGCAACCCACTCCAGTATCCTTACCTGGAAAATCCCATAGAGAGAGAACCTTGATGGGCTACAGTCTATGGGGTTGCAAAAGAGGCGGACGTGACTCAGCAACTAAACAATAAAAGTTAACAGATATAAGTATATGAGTAAGTGTGTGTGTGTGTGTGTGTGTGTGTATGTGTGTTTCTTTTTGGCAGTGATGTGGCGGGGTCCCTGAAACTTAATCAGAAGCACTGTGAATTTATAATCTTTGTTCACTCTGAGGAAGATGAATGGGGAAGAGGCAACTGTGCTAGAGCACTGCATCTTGAAGCCAGCTTGATGAAGCTGAAGCCATAAATCTTCCTTCTGGTAGCAAAGCCTTCTTCCTAGGGAGACTGAAAGTGATGAGCAGAGGAGAGGGGTGCTGTCATCCAGATTATGGACATAACGGGACCTTCTCTGGGAGCCTGGGCAGCTGAGAGGCAGAGTAATGTATGATAGGAATAGTCCTCTGTTCTCTTCTCAGGCATAACAGGAGGGGACAACCAGGGACTAACCCCGAAATCTCCAAAGAATATGCTTTGGAAACAGGGAAACTGAGGTCTCAATCAGGGCTCTTCCTCTTATCAACTTTGTGACCATGGGGGAGTCATTTAATGTCTCCAGCCTAACCCACTAATGTGGGTGATCCCCCATGTGAAAACTGGATGATAATAATATCTCCCTCAGAAAGTTGTCAGGGTGATTTAGTACAATAGTATTTCATAAAATACTAGCTTGGAGGCTGGCATCTGGTAATGTCCAGTGTTTGTTGGAGACAAACTCTTTTTCTCCTTAACTAATGGTAATGAGACTAATGTTAGTCAGTGTTTTTCCTATAATCAGACCCCAAGCACATTCTGCAAGAAACAGTCAAAAGTAAATCCCTCCCCAGGTTTCAGATGTGGTAGAGCCAATGGGCTATGTACATGGACTTTGGCCAAAGCTACCTGTCTTCTAAGTCCAGCCCCACTGCTCCCCCTTTTTCTGGCTTGCAACAAGCTTATTAAGGTCCTGAAGCCTTAGTTTCTTCATCTGTGAAGTGGGTGATAATAGCAGTGTGCCACTGTGGGGTAGTTATGAGAGCTTGCCAGGCTAGTGTGGTTTATGGACTTGACAGAGTCCATGGCACATAGTAAACTCTTGATGCTCATTACCTCTGGTCATCATGGTACATGATATGAGATACATTGATTGAGAATGTGGGCTCTAGAACCAAACTTAGTAAACTCAAAACCTTCTGTGAGTTCCCAGAGCACAGTAGGCAACCTTGAGCAGCAGCTCAGTCTTCCTGGTCTCAGCCTGCCTACCTGTAATATGGTGATAACAGTGTAATCCTCACGGATGTTGCTGTTAAGATGAACTGAGTTGGTACATGAAAAACACTCAGAATAATGTCTGGCTAAAATAAGGACTCAGGAACCATTACATTGTCTTAATTTCTTTAAAAAAAAGTATCTACTTTGGGGCACAAAGGGACCCAAAATGTCTGCTATTTTGTGTCCCCATGGACTGTAGCCTGCCAGGCTCCTTTGTTCTTGGGGTTTCTCAGGTCACAAGATGACAGTATATATACACAAAATTCATTCTATCAGGAACATGAGCAGAAACAACCAAATAAAACTCCAGTAAAATATCTAGGAGAAAGGAATTAAAAAACAAGCAGAGGTTACTGATTGGGCAGGAAATGAAGTCAGTCCATGGTTTCTAAGCTCTATTAAATGGAGAAAAATACAAACAGTTGTGTCTGTAATAGAAGAGGTTCTCAAAAATTTAAATAGATATGATTTATGTATTTAAAATTATATATTTTATAGAAGTGAGCACATTTATATTTTGACTATATAAAATATGGAAATGTAGCAAAATGTTAAAGAATTCTCAATGCATGATATCCAGGAAACTGAACCTGGTCTACAGTTAAGGGAAGCAATGTGGTATATAACAGATGTTCACTAATGATTTATTGAATGAATGAATGAATATTGGGGATATAACACAAAATTATGAATTAATTTAATACCTGACCAAAAAAGCATGGAAACCACTGGTTTACAGAATTATTCTCCAATTCCTAGTTTAAGAATCCAAACTCTCCCCATTTCAATCCCATCACCCTTCCCTTTCTTTGTTCCTCCATCCATCCTCCATCTACTTGTGATTTCATCTCATTTTCCAAACATAAATTGCCCTGCTTCTCTCTTTGTTTGAGATATTCTTCCTTCTGTCCTCATTCATCCCCAATTCTTCCTTTCAAGCCCTATTTAAATGATTCATCCTCTATGAAGTCTTTCCTAACTCCCCCAATGGCCTCTTTCTTCCTTGCCTCTATATCATCTTGTACAAAGTTTTATTACAGCTCTGATCACAGTGTATTGTAATAATCCATTTTGAGTCTGTCTTCCCATTCTCTGTTCAACTGTGATATGACAGTGCTAGGCAAAAAGTGAACCCTTAATTTCTTTTTGTGAAAAAATGAACAAAATAATGAATGGAGGGATCTATGAGTGAATATTTTCAACTACTGGATGGACTCCTGTCCTCCTCTTCACTTCCCTTCTAGCAGAGACCTCTTTTTCCTCTGACTGTCCCTGAGGGACTTACTGAGTTATTTTTTCACCCTTATTTTTAAAGTTTTTGTCAATGTGGACCACTTTTTAAAAATCTTTATTGCATTTGTTACAATATCGCTTCTGTTTTATGGTTTGGCTTTGGGGCCACAAGGCATGTGGGATCTTAGCTCCCAACCACGGATCAAACTCACATCCCCTGCATTAGAAGGCAAAGTCTTAATTATTGGATCACCAAGGAAGTCCCTCTCTCACCTTTCTTAATCTTCCATCTTTGCATACCTTGCTTTTTTCTTTTCTTTTTACACTTTCTTCTATCTTTCTCAGCAATTCTAACATCTTCCATTCTCTATCCATACCTGGTCTTCTGACCTACCAGCTATTTCCCAAATGCTTTTTTTTTTTTTTTGGATCCAGGTCTCTGACAGACACTGATCTCAAAAGTCTTCTAAATCACCCATTTGGCTCTTTCCTACTCAGCGTTCAAAATTCTTGGTGGTGAATTCATCACCACCTCCAGCAAGTTTTGTACAACCAACTCAGAGCCTTTCAAAGAGCCTTCCAGGATTCAAGTCAAGCTGCACCAGGGCACCCTCATCCTCCACATCCTTGCTGTACATTAATTTCCACTTTATGCACTTGCATTTTGCCTGGAAATCTTCCTCCTTCTCTGGCTCCACTTCCAGTCTGCCTGCTGTAACACAGGGAGTTTTGTGTCAAACGCACAATTAACAAACTACTGTATTTAAGCTAAAGTATGAAGTAAAAGTGTTGGTTGTTCAGTCAAGTCCGACTCTTTATGACCCCATGGACTGTAGCCCACCAGGCAACTCTGCTCATGGGATTCTCCAGGCAAAAATGTTGGAGTGGGTAGCCATTCTCTTCTCCAAGGGATCATCTGGACCCAGGGATTGAACTTGGGTCTTTCGTATTGCAGACAGATTCTTTACTGGCTGAGCCACCAGGGAAGCCCTGTACTGAAGCTAATCTCAACCTAATTAATGGCTGCTTGAGCCATCAGTGCTGATAAAGCAGGGACTCAGGCAGCTCTGCTGCTTCTAGACTCAATTGTGTCAGAACAAGGAGGTGGCATGCATCCTGCCTCCATCAGAGCCCAGGGATTTCTTAGTTCAGTTGCAGGGGATTGAACACGGAGATGAATTTGCATTTTCCAGCCTTCTAGAACTCTTGGGAAGGCTGTCCTGTGGACTCAATTCCAACATCCCCCTCCCCAGCTCACTTAGAGATGCTTTCAGGAGCCTCCAGTATGCAGTGAATATTTGCCAGGCAAATCTGCTTGTTGATGTTCAGTCACCAAGTCATGTCCGACTCTTCAGGATTCCATGGACTACAACACTCCAGTTTTGCCTGTCCCTCACCATCTCCTGGAGTTTGCCCAAGCTCATGTCCATTGAATCGGTGATGCCATCCAACCATCTCATCCTCTGTCACCCTCTTCTCCTTCTGCCTTCAATCTTTCCCAGCATCAGGTCTTTTTCCAATGAGTCAGCTTTTTGCATTAGATGGCCTTCAGCTTCAGCATCAGTCCTTCCAAAGAGTATTCAGGGTTGATTTCCTTTAGGATTGATTGGTTGATCTCCTTGCTTTCCAAAGAACTCTCAAGAGTCTTCTTCATCACCACAGTTTAAAAACATCAATTCTTTGGTGCTCAGCTTTCTTTATGGTCCAACTGTCACATCAGTACATGACTGCTGGAAAGACTAGCCTTGACTGCTTGCACTTAGTCAAACTCACATTTTTCAGGTGAAAACATTTCAAAACTTTTCTGCTCATTTCCTTTGATGATTAAGGTAACATTAGCATATAATATTTAAAATTATATAGAATTAAATTTCCCTTTAATAAAATGCAGCATATTCTGATCACAGAAGTTTAAAAATATGGAAGTTTAATAAAAGGAAATACTGCCCATGCTTCTAAAGGCAACCTCTTGAATACTTTTGATACATTTCTCTGCAGTCTTTTTCTATTTTCATTCTCAATGTTTGCATAGTTTCAATGGTTTTATGAGTGCAATTTTGAATCTCAATTTAAAAATTAATATAATTAATACTTCCTAAGACTTTCTTTCCCCTGGAGTGGAGCATGGCAACCCACTCCAGTATTTTTGCCTGGAGAACCCCATGGACAGAGGATCCTGGAGGGCTACAGTCCATGGGGTAGCAAAGAGTCAGATATGACTAAAGAGACAGCACAGCACACATGCAAGTTTCTCTTGCTTGCATGGGTATAAGTAAGTGTCTGGAATACAACAAAATCATAATAGCTCATTTTGAATATTTACCTTTGTCCATAGTACAAGGCAATGGCACCCCACTCCAGTACTCTTGCCTGGAAAATCCCATGGACAGAGGAGCCTGGTAGGCTGCAGTCCATGGGGTCGCTGCCAGTCGGACACAACTGAGTGACTTCACTTTCACTTTTCACTTTCATGCATTGGAGAAGGAAATGGCAACCCACTCCAGTATTCTTGCCTGGAGAATCCCAGGGATGGGGGAGCCTGGTGGGCCTCCGTCTATGGGGTCGCAGAGAGTCGGACACAACTGAAGCGACTTAGCAGTAGCAGCAGCAGCAGCATAGTACATATTTCTATGTTATATGTATTTTCCAAACTAGAATCTGTGCACTAATCTTACAAGGTTGATGTGATTATAAACACTTACCCACTCAGGACAATGGGCCTCAGAGAAATGAAAGAACCCATCCAAATTCACAGGGTTAGGAAGTAGCAGAGATATTGTTTGAATTCTGGTCTCCTACATCCCAAAACCTGCTCTCTTAACCATTAAGCACACTGCAGCTCCAAAACACATTGACCAGTTTTCTCTACACTAGTGGTCTTTGTACATATTCATGGGAGGGAGAAATCTATTTAGATTTTAATAGATAAAAATCTAGTTAGAGTTCACGCATTTTGGGGATTCATTTTTCTTCTTAGCAGGTTGTTGTTCAGTCGATAAGATATGTCTGACTCTTTTCGACTTCATGGATTGCAGCATGCCAGGCTTCCCTGTCCTTCACTATCTCCGGGCACTTGCTCAAACTCATAGCCATTGAGTCGATGATACCCTCCAACCATCTCATCCAGTGTCGTCCCCTTCTCCTGCTCTCATCCTTTCCAGCATCAGGGTCTTAGTAGGTGGTTTATAGTAAACCATGTGATAGATAAGGCAGAAACAAAACAGAAGAGGAGCTGTAGAGATTTCTCTTTGTCATCAACTTAAACCTCACCCGCAAGTTCACATTATCCTTTCCCTGATTTTCTTATCATGATAACATGATCCTGTGGCTATTGATATAACAAGGGCTTGGAGCATGCCAATTTAATTTGAATGCTAACTGTGCCACTTGCTGCGTCTGTAGCTTTGAATCAGTTCCATACACTTTTAGTTTTCTCATCCACAAAACAGAAATAATAATGCCTATCCTACAAAGATAATTGCTTTGAGTCTTAAATGAGGATTAAAAGGTCAACAAATATAAAGCCTCTCAGAGTGTCCCTGAAAATTAGTAGAGTACTGTTAATGGTAGATACTTCTTTACGTAGGATTCAACACATTTAGGGTTTTTTAGCTTTTCTGATAGTATGTATTATCATCCATTTTGTTGTAAATTTTGTTTTTACTAAGAACAAGCCCTTGAGCTAAATTAGAAAGATGCCAAGATTAAAATTTTACTTATCTTTGGATTTTTCTCTATCTCTTCTGAGCGGTCCAGATACTCCTGCCTAAAAGGAGGAGGATGAGAGAGAAAATAAGACACAGGCTACTGCCAAATGCTCCAGCTCCAAGCAGCTTAATGGGCCAGGAGAAGCAGGAGCTTGGCCAGGCCAATGTCCCTCCACACAGTAGTAATTCTGGGTTGTGGCATGAGGATTCCCATTTATTTCATTATTTGTATTAACCACAAATATACTCAGTGGCTTACTGAAACAGAGTCTGAAAATGTTGGCCCCTTATAAATCCCCTTTGTGTGTGTGTGCGTGTGCACACTCAGTGACTGTCATGTCCAACTCTTGGGACCCCATGGGCAGTAGCACGCCAGACTCCTTTGTCCTTGGAATTTTCCAGGCAAGAATACTGGAGTGGGTTGCCATTTCCTTTTCCAGGGGATCTTCCTGATCCAAGGATCAAACCCATGTCTTTAGAATCTCCTGCATTGGCAGGCAGATCCTTTACCACTGAGCACACAGGAAGCCTATAACTCCCTTTACACAAGGTTCAAATTCTTCTCCTCCCAAGTTCCTTCTTTGCTGAGCAAATTTTCAAATTTGTTCAAATACTTGCCAAATACTTCAAAAATTTGCCAAATACTTCTCTCGGCCTGCCTCCAAAATGGAGCTGTGTAGAACTTTGGTTGCTTGTCTGTAGTTATGATTTATTTCATTAGCATATGGATTGGTTCCTTATTTCAAGATCATCACCACAGGGTGGCTTTATCACCAGGATACAACTTTATTATACCTGCACCTTCAGCTCTAGTCAGACAAATTTTTTATGTGCATACAGCAGATCTCATTTTTATGATCACAAGGGTGTAAAGATATAGCAGTTTATTTATTTTCTGAGGTTCCATTTGCCTATATACTCTTTTTTGCATTTTATCCCTGTATCTTATTCTACTTCCATTAACTAATATTGATAATTTTTCTTCATCTGATATAAAATATTCCCTTGTGATCAATGCTGCTTAATTAGCAGAGTTCACCATGTAATCCAGTAGACACACATAAAATCAAATATGGAAAACATCGGGGAAAACAATCTTACATCTGAACAGTGTGCACACTGTGGAGTGGTGACTGGAAGGAGAGTAGTTAATTCTGCTTCGAGCAATCAGGAAAACCTTTCAGGGAGGTAAAAGTTAAATTGTGTCTTTAAGACTCAGTACAAGACTTCCAGACATCTCCCTGAACAAATCAACAAAAAAGAACTGAGAGGTTAGTATGAGGCCAGACATGTGCAAAGACATTGGAGGCCTGAACCACGATAGACCAAGTAAATATTAGGTTCTTCAGCATGGCTAGAGTGTAGGGAGCATAGGGTTAAAAGTGGAAGACAATGATGGAAAATAGGTTTGAAGCCTGAGCACAGAAGGCTGTAGGTCTCTATAGGGTTTCAAACTGTAGGTGACTGGGAGCCATTAAATAATAAGCAAGCAAATAAAAAAATCTGTAATTAAAATAGCAATCATTTAGTGAGCCCAAAATAAAGTGACAGACTCTGTGCTAATTTCATGTAATTTCACTGTTAGAGATGAAAGGGAATTAAATGAGATTAAATAACAATATCATATGGTATTACAGTTAGTGACCCAGGAGGGCCTGGATGCTGCCTAGGAAGTCATACTGACCCTACCAAGAAGCTCTAATGTAGATAGTAAAATATGCAAACTTTAAATCCAGCCCTGTCACACTAAGCCTGCACTTCTAGTCACATTTTAGAGTGATTGGTAGTGACTGGGTGGGGAAAACCTTGGAGGAAGTAAAAAAGCAAGCAGAGTGTTATTTCATGAGTCAAGGTAAGGAGAAACTAAATTAAAGAAGTGGCCCTGGGGATGAAGAGAGAGAAACAGATTGGAGCGGTATTTAGGAGATAGAATAAACAAGACTTATTCACTGAAAGCAAAAAGTGAGCAAGAAAGAAAACATGACTGGGCTGCAGACTCTGAGATTTCAGGGATAAAGTACAGTTTGGAGAGCACTGCAGCCCTCTTCCAGCTGTCCTCCCATCCAGAACCTCAGCATACCACATCTTGAAACCGTCTGAAACTGCCCCCGAATGCCAGTACTCCCACTGCCTCCTCAGTCTTCCTTCTGTAACTACTGCAAACACAGAGGTGATTTAACTGTACCCTCTCAAGCTTTTCATCACCTTTGTTTGCAGTTAGCTCTTCATTGTTCTGCACTAATTGTTCTTCTGGACACAGCTCATGCTCAGCCAGCTCCAGCTTTACACAGAGCCAATTTCTCCTGAACTCTTGTGTCCCTGGTTGTAGAGTGATGGTGAATTGATCTTTACTTTTGAATCTCCAGTGCCTGGCACAGTATCTGGCACATAGAAGGCAAATGAATAAATAAATACTTGACTTTTCTAAGCTTAAGTTTCCTTGTACAAGAAAAGAGGATAGGAAGTCCTATCTTAGTGCATGGTTCTTTTTTCTTTTTCTTTTTTTTAAAGGTTTTTAAAATGTGGACCATTTTTAAAGTCTCTATTGAATTTGTTACAATATTGCTTCTGCTGTTTATGTTTTGGTGTTTTTTGACCATGAGACATGTGAGATCTTAGCTCCCCGACCAGGGATTGAACCTGCACCCCTGGATTCAAAGGTTAAGAGTTAACCACTGGACCACCAGGGAAGTCCCTCAATGCATGGTTTTGATGATAAAATGTGATTTTATTTATTTTATTTATTTTATTTTTAGAGTCACTTTCTTCTTCTTCTTCTTATTTTTTTACTTTACAATATTGTATTGGTTTTGCCATACATCAACATGCTTTTAAAAAGGTAAAAATGTCTTGCAGGTTGCATTGTACAATGTCCGTGAGAGGAAATATTACTGTCTTCATTACCATGAACACTGGTTAACTTTGTGGGTCAACTTGACTGAGTCAATAAGTATCCAGACATTTGATCAAACATTATTCTGGGTGTGTCTGTGATGGTGTTTCTGGATGAGATTAACATTTGAATTGGTAGACTGAGGAAAGTATATTGCCCTTCCCAATGTAGGTGGATCCTGGAAAATCATTGGAAGGCTTGAATAGAATGAAAAGGCTGACCCTTGCCTGAATAAGAGGGAACCTCTCCTGCTTGGCTATCTGTGAACCGGGACATCAGTTCTTTTCTTGGATTCATGATTGAACTGAAAACTCAACCCTTCTTGGGTCTTGAGGCTTCAGCTTTCAAATTAGAACTTCAGTCTCAGATTGGAACTGCACTGTCAGCTCTCCTGGGTCTCCAGCTTGCCAACTGCAGATCTTGGGATTTGTTAGTCTCCCTAGTCACATGAGTCAATTCCTTATAATACATCTCTTTCTCCTATGGACCGATCGATCAATAGATAGATTGATTGATAGATAAAACATAGATATAAGTAAACAGAGAGATGAATGGCATGTAGATAGCTAGCTAGCTGGATAGATAGATGACTTTGCTGTTACTGTTCAGTTGTCTGTTGTGTCTGACTCTCTGGGACCCCATGGACTACAGCACACCAGGCTTCCCTGTCCTTCACCATCTACCAGAGTTTGCTCAAGCTCATGTCCATTGAGTCAGTGATGCCATCCAACCATCTCATCCTCTGTCACCCCCTTCTCCTCCTGCTTTCAATCTTTCCCAGCATCAGGGTCTTTTCCAATGAGTCAGCTCTTGGCATCAGGTGACCAAAGTATTAGAGCTTCAGCATCAGTCCTTCCTGTGAATATTCAGGGTTGATTTCCTTTAAGACTGATTCATTTGATCTCCTTACTGTCGAAGGGAGTCTCAAAAGTCTTCTCCAGGACCACAGTTCAAAGGCAGCAATTCTTTGGCACTCAGCCTTTTTTATTGTCCAGCTCTCATATCTGTACATGACTACTGGAAACACCATAGCTTTGGCTAGACAGACCTTTGTAGGCAAAGTAATGTCTCTGCTTTTTAATATACTGTCTAGGTTTGTCATTGCTTCTCTCCCAAGGAGCAAGCGTCTTTTAATTTCATGGCTGCAGTCACAGTCCACAGTGATGTTGGAGCCCAAGAAAATAAAGTATGTCACTATTTCCATTGTTCCCCATCTATTCACCATGAAGTGACAGGACTAGAAGCCATGATCTTCATTTTTTTGAATGTTGAGTTTTAAGCCAGCCTTTCCACCTTCATCAAGAGGCTCTTTAATTCCTCTTCATTTTCTGCCACAAGGATTGTATCATTTGTGTATCTGAGGTTATAGATGATAGATAGATATAGATAGAGATTCTATTGGCTCTATTTCTCTGGAGAACACTCACTAATAAGACATGGTTATTGCCAAGGCCAACATTCCAGAATTCTTCCCTTCTAAGAAGCTCCCACTGAAATCCAACCCATGATGAACAGAGTAAGAAATTTTACTGTGGAGAACTTGGGCAAACTCAAGGGACTGGAGTGGACTGTATATGTGGGAGCTGGGCAGGAGAGACCCACAAGGTCAGCAGCATAATCCACACCTTCTATTAAGCAAAAAAACCTCAGAAGTGTCCTCAAAACCACAGCAGGAGCAACGGCTGGACAGTCAACTACTGGAAGGAGACACAACCAATCGTATCAAGATAAACCCCAGGGCTACACTCTGAGACTTCCAGCTTGTTACTTTTTGTTGTGATGTATCCGGATACACTCAGGATTATTTCAGGAAACAGAATGAGAAGTGAACAGACAAAATACGTGGCAAATGGCCAGGGTATGGGCATCTTTAATATGTGAAGAAAAATCATTGAAAGATTCAAAGATGCAGGGTGAGTTCTAACAAGTGGTTCAACACACACACACACACAAACAAAGTCATGGAGTCAGGGGCCTGTGTGTAAGTCGTAGCTCCAACTTGGTGTGATAACAGGAGGGAGGTGGGAGGAGGGTTCAGGATTGGGAACATGTGTACACCTGTGGTGGATTCATATTGCTGTATGGCAAAACCAATACAATATTGTGAAGTAATTAGCCTCTAATTAAAATAAATAAATTTAAATAAAAAAAAAGAAATTAGGTAAATTAAAGGCTCTGGAGGAAATTCTTTTCATTTCTTTCTTCATTTTTTAAAATATTTGAACCTAAGCATTCATTTTCCAAAAGAAATTCTCTTTAGAAACATGTGCAGCCTGAATAGCTCTGGACTTGAGTTGGAAATGAGTTCTTCCAACAGACCTTTAAAGTCATCTGTCAGGCCTGAAACAAATTAACTCTAATATTGTGAAATCACCATCCCCAGCTCTACAAGGTCCCCAGGAAACATGTCCTTGGACAGCAGAGATGCATAAGAAATATGAGTGGACTGCCCTACCTGAAGGGAGACTCTGATCAATGTGTTCTTGAATGTCCAGGAAGGATCCGATATAAACTACATCAGCCTTGCTATAAAAGAGTGTGCAAAGACCTTGATGGAAGAGCTGCCCAGTTTTGAACCAATCATAAAAGGCACAGACATGATAAAGGACAAACTGGAGGATCAATGCTGGGTCTGGGCCAAGTCAGGTGGTGGACCAGATGAGCTCTACTCAGTTTCAAGGTCACCTGCTTGAATCAAGAAAGCTTATGAATAATTCAGTAGGCCAAGTGTGTGGCTCAGGGGCCTGGGTTGATCTCTGTGAACGCATATATACTTATAGAGGTACCAGTGCATTAGTAGAAAGATATTTTCCTCTGAAAGAATTCTTTTTCAGTATCATTTATAGCACTATAAGTTATGAGATATTTAAAGATTTACATACCTCTCTGATCTATCTTTCACGTTCATGCATTGGAGAAGGAAATGGCAACCCACTCCAGTGTTCTTGCCTGGAGAATCCCAGGGACAGAGGAGCCTGGTGGGCTGCCATCTATGGGGTCCCACAGAGTTGGACATGACTAACTCAACTTAGCAGTAGCAGCTGATCTATCTGGGCTTTTCTGGTGACTCAGTGGTAAAGAATCTGTCTGCCAATACAGGAGACATGAGTTTGATCCCTGATCTGGGATGATCCCTTGGAGAAAGAAATGGCAACACACTCTAGTATTCTTGCCTGGAGAATTCCATGGACAGAGGAGCCTGGCAGGCTACAGTCCATGGCGTCACAAAAAGTCGGACACGACTGAGGAACTGAACATTGCAATGCATTGCTGATTTATCTATCTGCTAAAAAGAAATTAAGATTATTTGGGGAGACTTCCTTGGTTAAAACTTTGTGCTGTCATTGCAGGGGGCATGGGTTCGATCCCTGGTTGGGGAACTAAGATCCCACATACTGCATGTCACAGCCAAAAATAAATGAATAAAAATAAAACAAAATCTCTTGGGTACAAATGAGAGGAAACCAATTTAATCAAGCTTAAGGAAAAAGGAATTTGCTGATTCATTGACTTACATCATTTAAAATTTACTTTTTGATGTGGACCATTTTTTTTTTTAAGTCTTCACTGAATTTGTTACAATATTGCTTCTGTTTTATATTTTGGCTTTTTAGCTCTTTGATCAGGGATTGAACCCATGCCCCCTGAATTGGAAGGAGAAGTCTTAACCACCAGGCCAATTTTTTTTTTCTTTAATGTGGACCATTTTTTAAAAGTCATTATAGAATTTACTGACTTGTATCAAGGAAAAGTTCAGAAAAATGCAAAAGTCAGGCAAGGCAAGGATTCAGTCAAAATAGTCAAGATTCTGTTACTCTCCCCAGTTCTCAGATACAGTCTATCCGTATGAAGGAAAATATGGGAGCTGGCAACTCCAGACCCAGAGTTTATTTCCAATGGAAACAAATCCTTCCAAAAATTCCAGCAGAAGGCATCATGGAAGATTCTAATTGGTCCAACTTGGATCATATTTCCATATCCCTAAGCAAATCACTTTGGCAAGGAGAATAGGATATTCTTATGAAAACAGAGATGCAAGAAACGGTAGTGCAGTGGTGAAATGGGTGGTATATAGATAAAAGGAACAGATGTCTATACTTGTTTCCTTTTCTATGTTTTTAGGACCAGATGAGATAACTACTTGAAAATTATGTTTTAAAGTGAAAATTCTTATAAAAATTCAGATATGTCTAGCACTTCACAGAGGGATTGTCAATGTTAATGCTTATTCATCCACAAATAGCTGAGAGATAAATGTGGGATCTTTTCTGGCATGGCAACCCACTCCAGTATTCTTGCCTGGAGAATACCATGGACAGAGGAGCCTGGTGGGCTACAATCCATGGGGTCGCAAAGATTCGTACACAACTGAGCGACTTCACTTCTCTTTTCCACATTGAGTAATACAAAGATAGAGTTTCTGGAACAATGAGACCTGAATTCAAGTTTAGACACCCCTGTGTTACCAGATGCATGATCCAAGGCATGATGTGCTAGTTCACAGGACTGCTAGGGGGAGTAAATGAAACTTACTATGTGGAATTACTTTGTTACCCAGAGAGCTGTATGCAAACATAAGAGGAAACAGTGAGAGTTATGAAGCCATGTTCCAGAACAAAGAGAGATGGGAAAAATGCAAACAGCCAGGAGCTTAAATGCCCCCCAAAAGCCTGCAAGGCAGCTTCAAGGTCTGAGGTGGAAAGGTCAGTTAGATTCAACTCTCTGGAGTGGTCAGTTACAAAAGCAGGGTCAGCCTGGGGCAATCACTGATGTCAGGGTCTTTTGGTAAATACTTTTAGTGGAGAGAAGACCAGGTTCAAGACTTCTCAGCCATGCCAGCTTCTCTCCATCATCCCACATCACTCTGGTCCTACAGCCTACACTTCAGCCTCCTTGGGAAAGGTCCAAAGAAAGGATTCTTAACAAAAGAAAGGCTATGCAGAAAGCAGAGCTTAGTGTTAATATCTCATCATCCAAGATTCAAGAATAATATCTACATTTGCATTTACATGAGCTGGGAAAGGCAGGGAGAGGGAGACTGGTGGATGGGGGTTGAATAATTTGGCTAGAGTACATAGATGTTTTCTACACCAGACTCTTGGACTTAACCTTGCCTGATGAGCCCTGTAAGACAGAGCAAAAAAAAAAAAAAAAAAAAAAAGCCCTTTTTGGGGGGTCATCCTCTGCCTAATTCATTGATTTAACTAAACTATTTCATTCTTATTCTCTAAACATCCCATCGAGTTGCTCAGTGCTTTTCTATTAAAATTCATTGAGTCCTTACTCTGTGCCAGGTCTCATGCTGGAATCTGAAATGTGAGAATGAACCCATGTTCCCTGTCATATCAAGAAGCCCAAGAGGTAAGGATAGTACAGCATGATAGGGATCACAGGGGAATTAGAAAACAGAAAAGTGGTATCAAATACAGTCCAAGGAGGCATTCCAAGAATGCTTCCCGAAGGAAGAGAGTTGACATTATCCAGGCAAAGGAATGTGGGAAGACCATTTTGAGTTAAAGAAATATGAGAAGCCTCATAATATGTACAGAGATTATGAAAAAGTGTATTTTACAAAGGACAAAGTGTGTGATAGAAATGACGTTGTTGAGGGGGTAATTTGGGTGTATAAGGAGCATGGACCTTATCCTGAGGTTGTTAGAGAGCCAGTGAAGGGCCTAACATGGACTGCCTGGTCTTATTTTTGTTTCAGAAATATCTTTATGGTGTCTGCATGGATGATCTATTAGCGGTAAAGCTGGGTGTAGGAAATAGAGAGCTAGAGCAATAACTCAGTTGGAAGATAATGAGGTTTTGAATGAAGACAGAGCTCTAGTAGGGATGAGAGAAGAGAATTAATTTTAAAATATATATGGAAGGTAAACTTGGCCAGATAGGCTACAAACTGATTGAATATAGAGCTGAGGGAGAGGGCAAAATCCAGTCTAACTCCAGGCTTCTGACTATGGGAACTGGTGTGTGTGTGGGTGTGTGTCTGTCATGTTTGACTCTTTGTGAATCCATGGACTGTAGCCCACCAGGCTCCTCTGTCCATGGGGTTTCCCAGGCAAGAATACTGGAGTGGGTTGCCATTTCCTTCTACAGGGGATCTTCTTAACACAGGAATTGAACCCACGTCTCTTCCATCTCCTACACTGGCAAGAGGAATCTTTACCACTAGCGCCACCTGGGAACAAGTAGTACCATTAAATGAGTTACTGAAAGCAAGAGGGATAGGCTTAGTGGAGCCATGATAAATTTGCTTTACTGCTGCTGCTAAGTCGCTTCAGTCATGTCCGACTCTGTGCCATCCCATAGACGGCAACCCCGTCCCTGGGATTCTCCAGCCAAGAACATTGGAGTGGGTTGCCATTTCCTTCTCCAATGCATGAAAATGAAAAGTGAAAGTGAAGTCGCTCAGTCATGTCCGAATCCTAGCGACCCCGTGAACTGCAGCCTACCAGGCTCCTCCATCCATGGGATTTTCCAGGTAAGAGTGCTGGAGTGGGGTGCCATTGCCTTCTCCAAAATTTGTTTTAGGATGTATTTAAAACTGTGATGTTCATGGAACATCTAAATGAAGAGGTCTGTTAAGTAACTGCATCCACAATTCTCTGTGTCAGGGTGAGTCACACGAGACTAGGGGCTTCCCAGGTGACTCAGTGTTAAACAATCCTCTTGCCAATGCAAAAGATGTTGGTTCAATCCCTGGGATGGGAAAATCTCCTGGAGGAAGAAATGTCAACACACTCTAGTGTTCTTGCCTGGAGAATCCCATGGACAGAAGAGCCTGGTGGGCTACAGTCCATGGGGTCACAAAAGGAGCTGGACACAACTTAGCAACTAAATAACAGCAATCACCAGACTAGAGACAGTAGTTAAATCCACAGAACCATGTGCTATTGCTCAAGGATAACAAAGACTGATGAAAGGTGTCAGCTGTGTATGCCAAGAATCCAAGATGTAAGGGAAGAAAGGAGGAAGTAGAACAGATAAACAAAGCCAAGATAAGAATGGCCAGAAAAGGAAAGACAAAGAAGAGGGAAGTCTCAAGACAGAACACAAGTGGTCATTGTTATCAAAGGCTACTTAGCTGTCAGGTGAGTGACAGGCTGAAGAGTCCTTTGGAGGTGGCAATTAGTAAGTCACAGGTGAGAAGAGTAATTGTGATTGAGAGAGATCAGTTCTGGGGGAGCCAATTAATAGCATCCCTACCTCCTCAGTCTGTGGGCAGAACCAACTGAGAAATTAAGACAGAAAAATCAGATGGAAAGCAAAATGTGGCTTAGAAGTGTAATGAGAGAGGCTTGCTTCTTCTCCCTCTTCCCTGAATTGACCTCCTCCCTTGCTAGTTGAGTTCTATTGGTTGCAGTGTAGAATGTGTCAGAGTGAGCTCACTGCATGGATGAACAGATAAACCTGAAAGAAGGCAGGAAAGGGTTGAGGAAGCAGGCTTCATCTTATTTCCAGTATCATCCATCAGATGAGTCTATCCATCCACAGAAAATCAGAGGGAACAGTGAAGCTGCCTTTTTGGCAAAGTTTCATTCTGGGAGGGAAGGAAAAGTTGCCTTCCCTGCTTGAAACAAAAGTGAGAGGAGAAGCTAATGTTCTCTTCTAACAGTGGTGGGGATAAAATCCAAATTTTAAGACACTGAGGATGTGAAGAACTGACTCATTGGAAGAGACCCTGATGCTGGGAAAGATTGAAGGCAAGAGGAGAAGGGATGACAGGGGAAGAGATGGTTGAATAGCATCAATGACTCAATGGACATGAGTTTGAGCAAGCTCCAGGAGTTGGTGATAGGACACCATGACAGGGAAGCCTGGCATGCTGCAGTCCATGGGGTCACAAAGAGTCAGACACTACTGAGAGACTGAACTGACTGACTGAGGAATGAATGGGAATGAGGAAGTAGAGACTGTCCATGTAGATAACCATTCTGGGGGCCCAGCCAGGAAGGGCAGGAGAGAGAGACTGGGAGAGGAATGTTGAATGTTTGCGTTGGAGCACATGGATGTCTTCGACACCAGACTCAGATTTTGTCTTACTTGCCACAAGGCCATGACTCCTCAATTTCAATTAGCATTACACCCAGAGGCAAGAGAGAAACTTCCTTATCTTAACCAAGCTGAATCAGCTGGTCTTTCCCTCAGTTTGCTCTTTGATGATAGAAAGAGCACTGGGTTTGGAATCAGAACATCTGGACTTCAATGCCAGCTCTTTGATTCACTTCTCTCACCTGGAGTAAATCTTTTTCTATTCTGAGCCTCAGATTTCCCATCTCTGAAATGGAAGTAATTGGCCACGTCTCATTGGGTTGCTGTTAAAATTGACTCAAGTGGGATCACATCAGTTTAGGCTGATATCAGTAGGAGAATGCACATGATCTGGCCTCAGTACATTGCTCAGGTACTTGATACACCTTCATTGATTCTAAATCCATTTACTGCCAACAACACTTTCTGTAAAAGCATCTAAGAACTATAATTTAGGACTATTACACGTGACAGTTAGTACACAGTTGTCCCTCTGGGAAGACTCTCTTTTTGTTTACATAGAAGAAACATTGGGCCAAGAGTTTGGCTGACTGCTCAGAGCACAGCACTGTCTTGTCAAAATCACACATTTCTAGAGTTTAGTCACCCACTTTGCCAATTTGGATTCTCAACTTTGTCTGAATACCTAGAGGCAGTATAATTCAAGGGAATAGATTAGCACTGGCCAAATTTACAAGAGACCTGGTATGTGATATAAGAGGTGCCAGTATATTTTTAACAAATCTGTCTATTGGTGTTATATTTAATGTGTTACTTTTCTATACTCAATCATTCATTCAAAGCTTAGTTTGTTCTGTGCCAGATATTGTGAATACAAAGATGACAATAATGATCCCTTTAGGAGCTAACAGTCTGTTAGCAGAGAGATTTGGGCAAACAGATGCCTGTGAAGCAAGAGATGAGTGCAAAATATCAAGTCTAGGGACTTCAGTATCACTGAAGAAAGGTGATCTCTTCTTGTAGGAAATCAGGGGAGATTCGAGAGCAGCAACTGCTTGAGCCCAGTCTTGAAGAGTAAGTAGGAGATGGAGATGGTAAGAAAGAGTCCTGCAGACAGAGGGAACTGTGATCTGGAGGCATGAAAGAAACTGCTCATTCTAGAAAATGTTCATCTTGGGAACAAGTTCCATGGGAATGGAGTATTGGATGTAAGTGATGTAAGCTGCAGTGGAAAGTGGAAAAGCAGGTGTTATATCAGGGAAGACCATGAATATGAGGATTTAGGGCTCATCCCATGGGCAGAGGTAGTAAGGGAGAGGGGCTGGGATGAGGCAGTCTCTGCATGCGTGAAACCAGACTCCCAGGAAACGACTTGCTGATCCTGATGTCAGAACAAACATATATTGATGACATTCTTCATTAAGATCATACAACCCACCTCATTAGCTCATTACTCAGTTGGCTTGCTATCATTAGTTTGGCAGAGCATCTGCCTTCCTCTTCTATGAGCGAGGGGACTATTCTATGTCCCATATGGATAACTTGTTTCCATTTTAAAATATCTTGTTTCTAACCTATTACAATATAGCTCAGCCATCAAGAACATGGAGCCAGACTTCTTGGGTATGAATCCTGGCTTCTTCATAGTCGTGGGACCTAAAATGTGAGCTAAAGGCTGTTGTATCTCAGTTTCCTTATCTATAAAATGGGGGGTAATATAACTGTCTACCTTTAAATGTTGTTGGATTAAATGGGTCAGTATACACATGAAGTGCTTAGAAATGTTAGTTGTTGTTATTATATCTTAGCAATTAGATTATACCTTTAAAAGTTCCATTCTAGACTTTTAACAACACCAGGCCCCAAATGGAGTCATTTATGTTAAGCCCCATGTCACCAAACTGAGACTTAATTAACAGTTTCAGCTCTCCCAGAAATGGAATCTTAAAACAGTCAGTAAGGAATTGCTTGATCAGCCCTACTTAGGTAATCTGCCTGATATACTCCTATTATCCCCTAAAGAAAAGTCAGCTTTCAATAACAATCCTTCCTTTTTTTCTCTTTGCCTAGTATAACTTCATTATTCTTGCTTCCTTCTGCCTATAAGTCTTTCATTTTGTTCAACTCCTCAGATTTCCTTTCTATCTGTTAGATTGTATTCTATATGAATGTGCTCAGTCACTTCAGTCATGACCGACTCTATTCAACCCCATGGACTGTAGCCAGCCAGGCTTCTCTGTCCATGGGATTCTCCAGGCAAGAACCCTGGAGTGGGTTGCCATTCCCTCCTCCAGGGGATCTTCCTGACCCAGGGATGCAATCATCTGCATTTCCTGTATTGCAGGCTGAAGCCCAGATTGGATGCTACCTGATTCAGATTGATTTTTGTTCAAATAAACTCTTAAAATTCTTAATATTTCTCAGTTTGTCTTTCAACAAGACCCATGAGATTTCCCTAGACTCTGGAGGATTCTGTCTGGTGTTAATCAAAGAAGTTCAAACTGTCTAGGTTCAAATCCCAGTTTTGACCCTCAGAGTCCAGATAATCTTTGGCAAGTTATAAAATTCTGTTAACCTCAATTTCCTCATTTATAATATAAAAGTGATAATGTGCACCTCAAAGGATTAGCATGAGGGTTTAACACAATAATGGCTGTAAATATTCTCATCACACAGAAGAGATACAATAATTTCCTATTTTTTCCATTAGGAATCAGTGAACACTGATTCTTCCCTGTAACCCAAATAAGAAAATCAACCCAACAAGAAAGAGCACATAGGGAATTTTGTCAACTAGGTTTCAGAGATGAAAAACTGAGTAAGAATGGACTTTGGATTTGTCTTTAAAGCCCAGTGAATAGATTAATCATGTTTTATCCAGACACTAATTAACCTAAGTAGATTTGAAAATTGTGAAAAATGTCTTTTTTCTCTTTGACCATAAACTTGAGTCTTGGGCACATCCATCACAGATTTCTTTCATGTAGATAAATGGTGCTGAAATTGCACTATGAATAGTCACCTTGGTTATAGCCTCTGGATTCCTATACAAGTTGTTTCTGAAGTCCCAAAGCATACATCTATCTGACCTGAAGAGGTGCCAGTTGGAAGATGATTTTGAGTTAATCTGGCTGCCTTTCATAGACACTCAAATGTATCCCTGGTTTAGGCACACCTAAGTGAATAAACTGGAAAATTCTGAAAGAGATGGGAATACCAGTCCACCTGACCTACCTCTTGAGAAATCTGTATGCAGGTCAGGAAGCAACAGTTAGAACTGGACATGGAACAACAGACTGGTTCCAAATAGGAAAAAGAGTACATCAAGGCTGTATATTGTCACCCTACTTATTTAACTTATATGCAGAGTACATCATGAGAAACTCTGGGCTGGAAGAAACACAAGCTGGAATCAAGATTGCTGGAAGAAATATCAATAACCTCAGATATGCAGATGACACCACCCTTATGGCAGAAAGTGAAGAGGAACTCAAAAGCCTCTTGATGAAAGTGAAAGTGGAGAGTGAAAAAGTTGGCTTAAAGCTCAACATTCAGAAAACGAAGATCATGGCACCCGGTCCCATCACTTCATGAGAAATAGATGGGGAAACAGTGGAAACAGTGTCAGACTTTATTTTTGGGGGCTCCAAAATCACTGAAGATGGTGATTGCAGCCATGAAATTAAAAGATGCTTACTCCTTGGAAGGAAAGTTATGACCAACCTAGACAGAATATTCAAAAGCAGAGATATTACTTTGCCAACAAAGGTCCACCTAGTCAAGGCTGTGGTTTTTCCTGTGGTCGTGTATGGATGTGAGAGTTGGACTGTGAAGAAGGCTGAGCACTGAAGAACTGATGCTTTTGAACTGTGATGTTGGAGAAGACTCTTGAGAGTCCCTTGGACTGCAAGGAGATCCAACCAGTCCATTCTGAAGGAGATCAGCCCTGGGATTTCTTTGGAAGGAATGATGCTGAAGCTGAAATTCCAGTACTTTGGCCACCTCATGCGAAGAGTTGACTTATTCGAAAAGACTCTGATGCTGGGAGGGATTGGGGGCCAGAGGAGAAGGGGACGACAGAGGATGAGATGGCTGGATGGCATCACTGACTCGATGGACGTGAGTCTGAGTGAACTCCGGGTGTTTGTGATGGACAGGGAGGCCTGGGGTGCTGCGATTCATGGGGTTGCAAAGAGTCGGACATGACTGAGCAACTGAACTGAACTGAACTGAAAGTGAATATACATTTACAAACATTTCTTCTGAAATTTACTCATCTTGGCAGCCAGTTTCTCATTAGTAAAATGGGGAGTTTTGATTATCTGGGATCTTTTTTCAATTTTTTATTTTTTGTTAAGATATAACATTGTGTTAGTTTCAGGTTGTACAGCATAATAATTTGATATGTATATATACTGTGAAATGAATACTACAACAAGTCTAGTTAACATCTAGTTTGTAACTAGTTAGTTACAAAATATTTTTCTTGTGTTGAGAACTTTTAGGATTTATTCTGTTTAACAACTTTCAAATATGCAACGCACTATTATTAACTATAGTTACTATGCTTTAAATTATATCCCCAAGACTTATTTGTTTTATAACTGGCAGTCTGTACCTTTTGACCACCTTCACACGTTTCACCCACAGCCAGTCTGCATCTCTTACAATTACCAATCTGTTCTCTGTAACTATGAGCTCACCTGTGGTCATTGTTGTGTTTTATTTTTAGATTCCACACATATATGGTATAGAAGAGAAATTTGGGAGTTGTCAATATTTTCAGGGTAGATATGCTTTCTTTAAATGGTGCAAGCCTCCTGGGTATTCTGACAGTTGCTTTCCTGGAAAAAGGAAAGAGGAAAATGCTTCCCTGCTCCCATAATGGAGAAGTCCAAAATCATGTAATAAAAGCTCTTTATTTATTTTTTGGGTAGGAATATGAAGAAGAAATGTTAAGAACTATTGGATTATAGTATTTCTGAGAGCTTAGTAAACTCTCAGAAGTGAGGTAGTTGAAAGGGAACAAGTTTAGATGCTGGAGAGGTGATATTCAAATTCCAAATGCATCTTTTATTAGTGAGAGTGAAAAGTTGTTCAAGTCCTAGCTTTGATTTCTCCATCTTCAAAATGGGGATGATCATAACTATCTCACAGAAGAGTGAGAGATTGTAAAATCATACTAAATGCTCAAAAACATTAGCTACTTTATCCCATGCAGGACACTATGGGACCTCCCCAGAACAGACACCACTCCCTCCCAACCACCATCCCTTGTCCTCAGCCTGCCTCTTGCCTGTAAAAAATTTTATCCAAAGAATAAATTTAATCAGAGAAGACAGAAAATGATGAAACAAAAGAAAACAAGACTAAATAATAATAGTTTAGCCCCATCAAGCAAAGTCAATGACCTTTAGTTCCTTCTCAAGGGCTATAGATAATATTCTGAGCCATATAGCCTTTGATTTGTTTTTCAGGTACTGAAACTCCCATCAGGTGGAAGACGTTAACTACATGGTAACCAGATTATAGCCATGACATAAGATGCTCCATTTGACCAAATTCCAAGGAAATGGGAACAAACCTACCCTGGAGTTGAAGGTAAATTGTACTTAAAGCAATCAAGATGATACTGATCAGACCATCACATGACCAATTTCAAGATGATTGCAGGAGCCACCTGTGCTGTTATACATGTAACCCCCCTACCTGTGAACTCCTGAATCCCCCCTTTAAAAACTGTTGCCCCTTGATTGCAGTGAGGACTTGAGTCTTTGGGACATGAGTCTACCTTCTCCCTAGGATTGCCAGCTTTCTCAATAAAGCTATCTTTCCTTTTACCCAGTATCTGTCTCTCTGTATTGGATTCTTGAGCGATGAGCAGCCCAACCTAAGTTAGGTAACAATACCATTTTTTCCCCTAACATCCTGAATCTATGATTCAGAGTAGAGGTCATAGTCATCCATCGTTTTACTCTGTATTTGAAATAAATTACTAATATTGGGTGTCTCCCAGTAATTAAATATACTGATTCATACAATTCAACTCCTGTTGCCATTGCTGGAAATACTTAAATATAGTAACAATAATCTGCTTTTTTAATTACTTTAAAAGATGATGGGATGGGAAGTTGTATTAAATGCAATTTAAACTCAAAGTCTTTAAGATTCTTTGTAAGTCACTTCTAACTTTTAAAATGTCCTAATAGATAAACTAGATGTTCTAAAGACTATTCACAAGAGTTCAAAGTGACAATACCTCAGTGACCCAGAGAAAGAAAATCTTTAAACATGAGCTTGATCATGGGAAGAAAGTTCTATTAACATTATTTAACTTCAAAGGCATCAATATCCTCGAGATACCATAGAATTAATTGATTACTTTGTAAAAATGTAGATTACACAGAGTCACACCTGTCAACTTCAAAAAAAAAAAAAAAAAAAGGACAGGAAAAACTATGCAACAAAAAGGTTGCTCATTTATGTGTCCCCCAAAACAAACAGTTTCACCTCTTGTCCTTTGTGAATTGACTTGAATTAACTTCAGCATTTATCAGAGGGAAGGAGAATAATACAGCCTTACAGATTGCTATGGCCTCTTTTATTTAGAAAGAAAGCAAGGTTTCATGATGCAATCCTAAGCTTCAGCCCCATCTCCGCCCCTTACAGCAATATGTCTTTGAGCTAGTCATAAAATGCCCTGGAATTTCAATTTCCTCATCTGTAAATAGGAATAAGTTTTAAACACCTTGAAGAGTGGTTGTAAGAATAGTTGAGATTTGCTTTCCAAAATGTGTATTTTTTTTTTTTTTTTTTGCAAAATAGTACAGCCACTTTGGAAGACAGTTTGGCGATTTCCTACAAAACTAAATGTGCTCTTAAAATTATTGACTCAAAAGGCACAGAAAATTTATGTCCACACAAAAATCTGGACAAGGATGTTTATAGAAGTTTTATTCATAGTTCCCCAAACCTGGGAGTAGCCAAGCTGTCCTTCAGTAGATGAATGAATTGTGGTATATCCAGGCAATGGAATATTACTTAGTGCTAAAAATAAATAAGCTATAAAGACATGAACAGATATAGAGGAAACTTAAAACTTAAATGCATATTACTAAGTAAAAGAAGCCAATCTGAAAAGGCTACATACTATATGATTCCAATTATATAGCATTCTGGAAAAGAAAAATCTATGAAGACAATCTGATAGAGTGCCTGATGAACTATGGATGGAGGTTCGTGACATTGTACAGGAGACAGGGAGCAAGACCATCCCCAAGAAAAAGATGTGCAAAAAGCAAAATGGCTATCTGAGGAGGTCTTACAAATTGCTGTGAAAGAAGAGAAGTGAAAAAGCAAAGGAGAAAGGGAAAGATATACCCACTTGAATGCAGAGTTCCAAAGAATAGCAAGGAGAGATAAGAAAGCCGTCCTCAGTGATCAGTGCAAAGAAATAGAGGAAAACAAGAGAATGGGAAAGACTAGAGATCTCTTCAAGAAAATTAGAGATACCAAGGGAACATTTCATACAAAGATGGGCTCAATAAAGGACAGAAATGGTTTGGACCTAACAGAAGCAGAAGACATTAAGAAGAGGTGGGAAGAATACACAGAAGAACTGTACAAAAAAGATCTTCACTACCCAGATAATCATGAAGGTGTGATCACTCCCACTTACCTAGAGCCGGACATCCTGGAATGTGAAATCAAGTGGACCTTAGGAAACATCACTACGAACAAAGCTAGTGGAGGTGATGGAATTCCAGTTGAGCTATTTCAAATTCTAAAAGATGATGCTGTGAAAGTGCTGCACTCAATATGCCAGCAAATCTGGAAAACTCAGCAGCGACCACGGGACAGGAAAGGGTCAGTTTTCATTCCAATCCCAAAGAAAGGTATGCCAAAGAATGCTCAAACTACTGCACAATTGCACTCATCTCACACGCTAGTAAAGTCATGCTCAAAATTCTCCAAGCCAGGCTTCAGCAATACATGAACCGCGAACTTCCAGATGTTCAAGCTGGTTTTAGAGAAGGTGAAGGAACCAGAGATCAAATTGCCAACATCCAATGGATCATGAAAAAAGCAAGAGAGTTCCAGAAAACATCTATTTCTGCTTTAGTGACTATGCCAAAGCCTTTGACTGTGTGGATCACAATAAACTGTGGAAAATTCTGAAAGAGATAGGAATACCAGACCACCTGACCTGCCTCTTGAGAAACCTATGTGTAGGTCAGGAAGCAACAGTTAGAACTGAAATGGAACAACAGACTCGTTCCAAATAGGGAAAGGAGTACGTCAAGGCTGTATATTGTCACCCTGCTTATTCAACTAATATGCAGAGTACATCATGAGAAACGCTGGGCTGGAAGAAGCACAAGCTGGAATCAAGATTGCCGGGAGAAATATTAATAACCTCAGATATGCAGATGACACCACTCATATGGCAGAAAGTGAAAAAGAACTAAAGAGCCTCTTGATGAAAGTGATAGAAGAGAGGGAAAAAGTTGGCTTAAAGCTCAACATTCAGAAAACTAAGATCATGGCCTCTAGTCCCATCACTTCATGGCAAATAGATGGAGAAACAGTGGAAACAGTGTCAGACTTTATTTTTCTGGGCTCCAAAATCACTGCAGATGGTGACTGCAGCCATGAAATTAAAAGACGCTTACTACTTGGAAGGAAAGTTATGACCAACTTAGACAAACCTAGACAGCATATTTGGAGAAGGCAATGGCACCCCACTCCAGTACTCTTGTCTGGAAAATCCCATGGACGGAGGAGCCTGGAAGGCTGCAGTCCATGGGGCCACTAAAAGTCGGACACGACTGAGCGACTTCACTTTCAATGTTCACTTTCATGCATTGGAGAAGGAAATGGCAACCCACTTCAGTGTTCTTGCCTGGAGAATCCCAGGGACAGGGCAGTCTGGTGGGCTGCCGTCTATGGGGTCACACAGAGTCAGACACGACTGAGGTGACTTAGCAGTAGCAGCAGACAGCATATTAAAAAGCAGAGACACTACTTTGCCAACAAAGGTCCATCTAGTCGAGACTATGGTTTTTATAGTAGTCATGTATGGATGTGAGAGTTGGACTATAAAGAAAGCTGAGCACCGAAGAATTGATGCTTTTGAACTGTGGTGTTCGAGAAGACTCTTGAGAGTCCTTTGGACTGCAAGGAGATCCAACCAGTCCATCCTAAAGGAGATCAGTCCTGGGTGTTTATTGGAGGGACTGATGTTGAAGCTGAAACTCCAATATTTGGCCACCTGATGAGGAGAGTTGACTCATTTGAAAAGACCCTGATGCTGGGAGATTGAGGGCAGGAGGAGAAGGGGATGACAGAGGATGAAATGGTTGGATGGAATCACTGAAACAATGGACATGGGTTTGGGTGGACTCCGGGAGTTGGTGATAGACAGGGAGGCCTGGTGTGCTGCAGTTCATGGGATTGCAAAGAATCCGACATGACTGAGAGACTGAACTGAACTGAACTGATGAAGACAATAAAAGATGGGTGTTTGCCAGGAATTGGTTGGGGCAGGTGGAGGAATGAAGAGGTAAAACATAGAAGATTGTTAAAGCAGTGAAAGGACTCTGTCATTAATGATGGATCCATGTCATTATACATTGGTCTAAATCCATAGAATTCACAGCAGGAGTGAACCCCAAGGTAGACGATGGACTTTGGTTGACTATGATGTGTCAGTGTAGGTTAATCAACTATAACAAGTGTACCACTCAGGTGGGGGATGTTAATAACCTGGGCGGGGGGTGGTGGGGGATGCTATGTGTGGGAGCAGGGAGTATGTGAAAAATGTCTTTACATGCTGTGAACCTAAAACTGCTCTTATTTGCTGCATGTCTCAGGAAACCCACAACAGAGGCTTTGTATCAACCTAGAGGGGTGGGATGGGGAGGGAGATGGGAGGGAGGTTTAAAGGGAGGGGATATACGTATACCTATGGTTGATTCATGTTGAGGTTTGACAGAAAACAACACAATTCTGTAAAGCAATTATCCTTTGATTAAAAAATAATTTAATTGTTTAAAAGTCTTTTAAAAATGTGATTCTTGTGTCACTACTGTTCTGCCTATACAGAAGGTATAGGCAGATAAACAGATAAAGTCTGGGTCTTCTCACTCCACAAAGTCAAGAGTAGCTCTATATTGGCTCCAAGATTTTAAGTATTTGAAAACTCTTAAACATTTTCATTTAGTTATTCAGGTATTCACACATGTATACTTTATTTTGCTATGATCCAGACACTGTTGTAACTCCTGGGGATACAAGAGTGATCAAGATAGACAAAGTCCTGGACTTCATATTCTAATGGGGTAATGTCCATAGGACTGAGGGGAAAGTGATTATTATTTTATTAGAGGATTGGCTTTAAGAAAACCAACAAGTCTGGCTGTCACTTGGAGAATATGTGAAATCTGAGTTTGGAAGCCAAATCTCTATGTCATATTTTTCAAGAAGTTGTGCCAGTCTGGCCAAAATGCTTCTACTTTGGGGAAACGGAGTTGCCAAATGGCAAGACAGGTTCCAGTGAGATGGTACAGGCATCCTTCCCCAAGGTGGGGCAAGTAACCTACTGCTCAGAGTAACTTGCCAAGTATCCTCTTTATGACATAAAAAATTCACCACTCTCCACTCTTTAATCATACTGCTGCTTAACCAGCAATCAAATGCTGTCTATGGATTGCCTTGAACTAGTCTTTACTAAGCATGGGTCATTTTCATATCACTTTCAAGGTATTTCTCCTCTTTTTTGCCATACACATGTACTTTCATTATCATGTATAGATGTGAGAGTTGGACCATAAAAAAGGCTGAGCACTGAAGAATTGATGCTTTTAAATTGTGGTGCTGGAGAAGACTCTTGAGAGTACCTTGGACTGAACAGAGATCAAATTATTCATTCATAAAGGAAATCAACCCTGAATATTCACTGAAAGAACTGATGCTGAAGCTCCAATAATTTGACCACCAAAGAGCTGACTCATTAGAAAAGGCCCTGATGCTGGAAAAGATTGAAGGCAAAAGGAGAAGGAGGCAACAGAGGATGAGATGGTTAGACAACATCACCGACTCATTGGACATGAATTTGAGCAAACTCCAGGAAATAGTGGAGGACAGAGGAGCCTGGTGTGCTACAGTCCACGGGGTTGCAAAGAGTTGGACACAACTTAGTGACTGAAAAACAACAACAACTCACTACATAGGTTTAAATCTACTCACATTTTACCAAAATTTACTTATAAAAATTTCTAGTACATAAAAACCTGGGATCACTTTCCAGAAACCAGAAGGTGTGCATAGGGAATAAATGCTACACACACACACACACAATAATGTTACTAAACTCTAACATGCTGTCTGCTAAAGATTTTTAGCCTGAGACCTGCTTTCTCTTTTTAAAATATACTAAAGAAAGGGTTCAGTCAGTCAGTCAGTAGCTCAGTTCAGTTCAGTTCAGTTCAGTTACTCAGTCGTGTCTAACTCTTTGCGACCCCATGAATCGCAGCACGCCAGGCCTCCCTGTCCATCACAAACACCCGGAGTTCACTCAGACTCACGTCCATCGAGTCAGTGATGCCATCCAGCCATCTCATCCTCTGTCTTCCCCTTCTCCTCCTGTCCCCAATCCCTCCCAGCATCAGAGTCTTTTCCAATGAGTCAGCTCTTAGCATGAGGTGGCCAAAGTGCTGGAGTTTCTGCTTTAGCATTGTTCCCTCCAAGAAATCCCAGGGCTGATCTCCTTCAGAATGGACTGGTTGGATCTCCTTGCAGTCCAAGGGACTCAAGAGTCTTCTCCAACACCACAGTTCAAAAGCATCAATTCTTCGGCGCTCAGCCTTCTTCACAGTCCAACTCTCACATCCATACACGACCACAGGAAAAACCATATCCTTGACTAGGTGGACCTTTGTTGGCAAAGTAATGTCTCTGCTTTTCAAAATGTTATCTAGGTTGGTCTTAACTTTCCTTCCAAGGAGTAAGCGTTTTTTAATTTCATGGCTGCAGTCACCATCTGCAGTGATTTTGGAGCCCGCAAAAATAAAGTCTGACACTGTTTCCACTGTTTCCCCATCTATTTCTCATGAAGTGGTGGGACTGGATGCCATGATCTCAGTTTTCTGAATGTTGAGCTTTAAGCCAACTTTTTCACTCTCTTCTATCACTTTCATCAAGAGGCTTTTGAGTTCCTCTTCACTTTCTGCCATAAGGGTGGTGTCATCTGCATATCTGAGGTTATTGATATTTCTCCCGGCAATCTTGATTCCAGCTTGTGCTTCTTCCAGTCCAGCGTTTCTCATGAAGTACTCTGCATGTAAGTTAAATAAGCAGGGTGACAATATACAGCCTTGACGTACTCTTTTTCCTATTTGGAACCAGTCTGTAGCCCGCCAGGCTCCTGTCCATGGGATTTTCCAGGCAAGAATGCTGGGTTGCCATTTCCTGCTGCCAGGGATCACCCCAACCCGGGAATAGAACCTGTGTCTCTTGCATCTCTGGCCCTGGCAGGTGGATTCTTTACCCCTAGCATCACCTGGGAAGCCCGTAACAAGTGTTAGAGTGCTGCTAAAGATATGCTGACAGTAAACTGGACTTCCTGCTTGCCTTAATCAGAAACATGGAAATTGAAAAAGGGCTGTCTCAGTATGTGACTCAATGATATTTAATTCCGTGGCTGCATACCACCTAAATTCTTCTCACAGCACACACTGATCTAAAATAAAAAGACTGCCATATATTTCTCCAGCAAAAATGGGTTATTTAGAATCAGCAGACAATTGCAATTTGGGGTCTACAACCATGGTGAGCCACATGCAAGACCCCACATGGCAAGGGAAGGAGAATCTTTTTATAGCGGGAGGAGAAAAAGAAGAAGGGAGGGCTGTAGTAAATGAGGAATCTGTGGCTTTTCATTGGCTGAATCCTTGTCAGGAAAAAAGAGGAGTCTCTCTTCCTCCTGTTGGGCTCAGCTACCATCGCAGGGTATGAGAGCTCCCCCTGCAGGTCTCCTGACTATTCAACTGTGGTTTCTGTTCATTTGGGCTTCCCTGGTGGTTCAGGCTGTAAAGAATCAGCCCTCAATGCAGGATACGCGGGTTCGATCCCTGGGTCGGAAAGATCCCCTTGATTTGGGAATGGCTACCCCACCCCAGTACTCTTGCCTGGAGAATCCCATGAACAGAGTTGTCTGGTGAGCTACAGTCCATGAGGTCGCAAGAGTCGGACACGACTGAGCAACTAACACTCTGTTTATTAAATGTTTATCATTTCTGGCCTTACATTTAGGTCTTTAATCCATTTTGAGCTTATTATTGTGTATGGTGTTAGGAAGTGTTCTAATTACATTCTTTTACATGTAGCTGTCCAGTTTTCCCAGCTGCACTTACTGAAGAGGCTGTCTTTTCTTCATTGTATACTCTTGCCTCATTTGTACCCAGAGGTGCCCAGAGGTGCATCGGTTTATCTTTGGGCTTTCTGTTTTATTCCATTGACCTGTATTTCTGTGTTTGTACTAGTACCATACTTTCTTGCTTACGGTAGCTTTGTAGTATAAGTCTCAAGTCAGAGAGCCTGGTTCCCCCAGCTCCATTTTTCTTTCTCAAGATTTCTTTGACTATTCAGGGTCTTTTGTGTTTCCATACAAATTGTAAAAGTTTTTATTTGAATTCTGTGAAAAATATCCTAACCTTAAGATTTTGATTCAAAGGAAAAGGGAAATCTCACTTGGACCTCCAGGGTTAAACTCAATGATAGCTCAAAACAAATTTTTATCATACTTAGTCAGCCATCTGTATCTATGGGCTCAGAATCTGCAGATTCAACCAACCACAAATTAAAAGTATTTGGGAAAAAAAGTCCAGAAATTTCCAAAAAGCAAAACTTGAATTTGTTGTATGTCAGAAACTATAACATTTTCACTGTATTAGGTATTATAAGTCATTTAGACATGATTTTAAGTCAGTGGGAGGACGTATGTATATCACAAACAAATATTACACCATTTTATATGAGGAACTTGATCACCTGTGGATTTTGGTATCTGCAGGGGGTCCTGGAGCAAATTCCCCATAGATACCAAGGGATGGCTGTACATTGAGCTTTTGGGGAACTGGATCTGCTAATGATAAAGTGGAACTTTGATGTATCCTCCTATTGGTTTTCCTGTGTTTTGCTTCCTTAGGAACTTGGTGGAAATGAGAGTTGTATTATTTTCTATTACTGCTCATCAAACCACCCCAAAACCGAATGGATTAAAACAATGACCATTGATTTGTTCATCACTCTCCGGGTTGGCAATTTGGACAGGGTTCATCTGGGATGGCTCATTTCCGCTGCACCTGTGTCAGCTGGGCTCATTCATGTGTTTCCAGTTGGTGGATCAGCCAAGTGCTGGCTGTCCCTGGATGCCTGACGATTGCCGAGGGTGATGCGGGAGCTGGGCCACATGTCTCTCACCACCCCCCTTGTTAGTCTGAATGACTTCCTGTGGTGACTAAGTCCCAAAGGCAGCAAGAGCAACTTTCATTCCTTTGTTACCATTCTACTGGTCCAAACAGACCCAATCACATGACCAAGTCCAGAGACATTGTGGGAAAAGATAGGTATAAAGCCTTGTATGAACTGGGGCCACATTCACCTCTCTGGCTTTGTCTTTAGCTAGATTCCCCTCATCCTCAGCCTCACCAGTCTCCTTCCTTCTCTATCTGCCTCACTCCCACCGTATCTTATGATCTAGACTCATGGAAACTAATTGCATTCCCTACCTTCTCCATGTTTATTTTTCATCTCTGGCCCTTTGCTCATGCTATTTACCCAGTTTGGGACTTTTTTTAACCTACCACCATCCCTCTTCTGCTTCTTGTGACCAGTGCTGGCCATTCTTCAGCGTTAAATGCAACTTCCTACTTGAAGCTTTCTGCCAATCCTCTGAGACTGTAAACTTTTCTTAAAACACGTTTTCATGGCGCCCATCTCCTGTGCTATTACATAACATATGGAACTTGTCTGTTTGTTCATCTGTACCCCCACCAAACTATGGGCTTTGTAAGGCTGGAAACCATGCACATTTCTGTGAATATAGCCCATCAAACTTGTTTCCTCTAACCTTCCCAAGGAAAGAGTTCTCTAGAATATAAGAAACTCACTTTCGCATTACAATGGTGTGAGAACAGGCCAAACTCAGGACATGGAGATGTGGCATTTTTCCATTCTTTTCTGGACTTATGTTTGGCTAATGTGCTCTATAATCGGCCTTCTGAATCTGAAATGTTCTCCTCTGAAAGAAGTTTACCTATTATATATAGTTACTCTAACGTGCTCCCTGGGGGTGTTATTGGAAAGGAGAAGATTTAACTGCTACAATGTTAGGATTTTTTTTTCCTTTTTTTTTTTCTTATAAAGAGCTTGTATTTGTAGACATAAATGGGGGGAAATTGACCCACATGGTACAACAATAGAGAGATGAATCAGACAGCTAGACTAGAATTTAAGGGCTAATAACCAGACCTCAACACAATCATCAGTGTTTCTGCTTACAGGACACGTGTTGTGGGGCAAACGCCAGGAACACCTTAGTGAATAACCCTTGTCTGACCTTCAGGATTGGGAGGCATCTTGCTTTGGGGAAGGAACCCTTCACATACATACCATCCCACCACCCTAGACGTCAGTGTGGAAACCAGAGAAACTTTCACAAAGTAATTAGTCATCTAAAAGGAGACATCTAGAAACCCATCCCCTGCCCCCCCCCGCCCTCCCCTCCCCCCCCGCCACATCCAATGGTCATGAGGGTTGGATGCATGTCTTGTTCACAAAGCACAAACACAGCTTTATGCATCAGAGATACTTAATAATAATATGATGAATAAATTGATGATCTTGACGAACAGGAATATAAAGTCCACATTCAAGCCTATGTTCCAAGTGTGTAAAATTGTGAATGAAGCACACCTTCTAGAAGGTGCTGAAAAAGTCTTTGTTGAATGAAGGAAGGAAGCTGATGCCCTGGAGAATGTCATCATTGCTATTCAATCTCAGGAGTTGGTCTCCTCTCTTTGACATTTCTTCCAAAGTGAAAGTCCATTATCCTTGAAATCTGCTCCAACACTTTGCCTCTGATTATTCTTGAATATGTAAACAAAAGGAAAAAAAAAAAAACAAGGCAATCACCTGGGGAAGTAAAACTTATGATGGTAGGCTTTGAGAGGGAGATTTGATTCATTCTGGAACATCCAAGATGGAAACTTAATATGTAGCAATGGTAGAACAATGGCAATGCCTCTGGGAGTGATGAGTCCGGCCTACTGCTTCTCATTCCAAACTCCTACCTTGGGAAGCTGCAAGGTCATTAGAATATCAATCAGATCAGATCAGTCACTCAGTCGTGTCCGACTCTTTGCGACCCCATGAATCGCAGCACGCCAGGCCTCCCTGTCCATCACCATCTCCGAGAGTTCACTCAAACTCACGTCCATCAAGTCGGTGATGCCATACAGCCATCTCATCCTCTGTCGTCCCCTTCTCCTCCTGCCCCCAATCCCTCCCAGCATCAGAGTCTTTTCCAATGAGTCAACTCTTCGCATGAGGTGGCCAAAGTACTGGACTTTCAGCTTTAGCATCATTCCTTCCAAAGAAATCCCAGGGCTGATCTCCTTTAGAATGGACTGGTTGGATCTCCTTGCAGTCCAAGGGACTCTCAAGAGTCTTCTCCAACACCACAGTTCAAAAGCATCAATTCTTTGGCACTCAGCCTTCTTCACAGAATATCAATGCTGGGTCTGAAACAGAAGCCACCTTGTCTCTGCAGCTTCCTTGACTATATAAAGCTACAAATTCATCTCAAGACAAACAGGAGGGCAGCACATGGCATAAAGACAGAGTTCCATGTTGCAAGTTGATAAACCTGGGTTCAAATTCAGGCTCACCAAAGTGAGCTCAGGCTCAACAAAGTCTAGATACTGCACAAATTATTTCTGCCTTTCAGGCTTTAATTTTCTCATCAGTAAATAACTACAATGATGTTTCAGGTTGTGGTAGGCAGTAAAAGAGAAAATTATTTTATAATGAGCTGCAAGCTGTCATTACTATAAAGACAGAGCTCTCAACTAGAGGAACTTAAAATCTAATCAGAGATAGAAGCTGTGTTTGAAGCTGGAATTCATGGAAATCCATAATCCTAATCCATCTGTTCCTTGAGTGATTTTCAATCATTATGTGTCCATTTAACAAATATTTATTGGTCAGATAATGCCTAGGCACCGTGAGGGTATCATGGCAGAAAGAAGAGAGACCATCACTCTTCTCATGGACCTTCTAACTAGGAGGGTGATCTGCAGACACATTCAAACTGGATGTTGAGAGCTTTAAAGGCAAATCTCATTCGATTGCCTCCTATCTTTTTTTCCCATGGACTATACAGTCCATGGTTAACAAAAAGTTGGATACGACTAAGCAACTTTCACTTATTCACTATCTTTTGTTAAAGGCTTTTTATAATGATACAACAATTTATTTACTTGTTTATTTGTTTATAATTTTAGGCCACATGCCACAGCATGTAGGACCTTAGTTCCCTGGCCAGAGATTGACCCCTTGCCCCCTGCATTGGAAGGTGGAGTCTTAACCACTGAATTGCTGTGCCAGTCCCTCTCATCTCTCTTCTTTGAGTACTGTGATCACTCTAGTTATTTCAACTGCCTAATCTTTGAAGGGAAATGAGTTGGCAACAACTGGGCCTCCTATCTGGCTTTTTGATGAAGGGAATTTATGAGCCAAGTTGTTGTTGTTTAGTCTCTAAGTTGTGCTCAACTATTCTTGCAAACTGCTTGGACTGTAGCCTGCCAGGCTCCTCTGTCATTGGGATTTCCCAGCAAGAATGCTGGAGTGGGTTGCCATTTCCTTCTCCAGGGGATCTTCCTGACCCAGGGAGTAAACCCACATCTCCTGTATTGCAAGTGGATCCTTTACCACTGAGCCACCTGGGAAGCCCGTGTGAGCCAAAAGGAATGTTAAGATACACCTGACCATGGAAGGGATATGAAAAAAGTCTGGGAATGGAAAGACAAAAATTCTTAGGGATTAAAAAGATTCCCAGTCTGAACATTTTCACTGACATAAAGAATTCAGTTTAGGTACTTCTCTAGTGAGCCAGTGGCTAAGACTCTGTGCTTTCAGTTCAGAGGACCTGGGTTCAATCTCTGGTCAGGGAACTAGATCCCACATGCTGCAACTAAGACCTGGTACAGTCAACTAAGTAAATAATTAACTTTTCAAAGAATCCAGTTTAGATGAAGAAGTTCTTATGGTTTCCCTGGACTGGTTCTTCAAAGTTTTAGGAAAGTGGCCTTTGTAGAGGTAGGTCCAGGTCCACGTGGCCCTTGTTTCTAAAGTCAAGGAAAGAAAATTGGTGACTCCTTCAGGGATGTAGACAAAGCTGAAGTCACCATCTTAGTAAAAGGGACTCTGAGGAGTAGAAACATGGAAAATTTGTGAAATTCCCATTCTTGTTTTTTTATTTGCCTTTTCATACAGATCAACAGTGAAAACCCTTATAAAAGACAAGAAGGGACCATTTCTTCAGTAGAAGCTGAGAAAAGAGTGTGGATAATTTCTATCTCCTTTTGCAGCTAGAGTGGATCCTGAGCAAAAGCCTGGATGGGGTGTGCTGCAAAGACAACATGCTTCAAGGGCTCTGCTGGTTGGTAAGAGAGGGAGGGGGAATTAGCTGTTTGGATGCTGATCTGGACCAAAGAGGGCATCTGGGGCTGAGCCAGGAAGACCAGGGAGGATTCCCTGAAGAAGGGATTTAGCTATGAAGCCAGAGAAAGTCACCTAGGCAACTATGTCATTACCCAGATGGAAAGGCTGAAATCCAAGAAAGGGCTCATTTTTCACTGACAAGGACTCCTCTCCTCAACTGAACTCTAGTCAGGCCCCTCTGAGCCATCTTTTTGAGTAAGTATCAACCTTTGCCCCCATTCTGTCCTAAGACAGCCCTACAATAGCCCAGTTTTAGCAAGAATCCTGCTAAGTCAGTTCCTCAACAATCCTCTAACCTTGATGACCTCATCACCATAGATAATCTGATCAAGTTCATCATCCCTCACCTTTGATGTGTAAATCATGTCTGCCTTCAGCAAGAATCCTGTTAAGTCAGTTTAGCAAAAATCTCCCTCCCCTTAGTGTCTCCTCTTAGCAATTTTCCATCCACTGATCCCTCACTCTGTTGATTGGCTATAAATCCTGCTGCCTCTGCTCTGTTTACTATTGAGCTGAATTCTTCTCCCCAGTTGCAATAGCCTTGACTCCTAATGTGATAGTCCTGAATAAAAGTCTTCTCAACCCACTCCAGTATTCTGGCCTGGAGAATTCCATGGACAGAGGAGCCTGGCAGGCTACAGTCCATAGGGTCACAAAGAGCCAGACACGACTGAAGCGACACAGCAGCAGCAGCTACCAATTTAAGTGCCAGGATAACTTTATTTTCAACATGAACTCTAGTGACTCTGCAGAATAAGAACCAGATCCCGTGGTTCCAACTCCTGGGCTCTTTCTCCCAGTCATTCAGACTTACAGGTTCATACTACTCTACCCGCAGCTTGACACAGGTCCTCTGTCTTGAAGATCACAGGGAAGCCTCATGGCAGGTCTTACTACTTATCATGATCTCTGCTGCCATCCTCTCCACAATGTGGCCCATGCAGTATTTCTGGAGAATGCATGACAGAATACATTTACACCTAGAGCAGGCTCTGTGAAGAAGAGAGAGGATGAGTTGTCTCTCAGTTTGCATATGGAGGACTGGAAGTTAGATGCAGTCCTCATATATGTTTATTTTACCCACAGTCTTTTAAATTTTTTTCCATTTGTAATTAACAAAATATATTGTGTGTGTGTGTGTGTGTTCTCAGTTGCTTCAGTCGTGTCTGACTCTTTGCGACCCTATGGACTGTAGCCCACCAGGCTCCTCTGTCCATAGGATTCTCCAGGCAAGAATACTGGAATGGGTTGCCACGCACCCCTCCAGGGATCTTTCTGACCCAGGGATTGAACCCATGTCTCCTGTGTCTCCTGCACTGCAGGCAGATTCTTTACCCACTGGACCACCTGGGAAGCCCAAAATATATTTTAAATGGGCTAAATATATTTACATATTCACAGTAGTCTACTGGACTCTTTTTAACTCTAACTCCTTATAGTCAATTGATCAAGAAGCACTGTGAAGGCTTTCATAACACTGTGGATGGTGTTATTTCCACTGACACTTTAAATATGGTCTGACTTGATTAGCAAGAAGTCTGCTTTGTGTCTAGTTGAGATGGAGTTGGTGGTTGGTGACCTCAGAGTTTTTTTTTTTTTTTAAGAATCAGTTAACAACTAGAATTAAGAATGAAAATCAACCTGAAGAATCAGCTAAGAGCCTAAATTTCTTCCCTTGAAAAAAATGGAGCATCTAGCCCTACTGGGCCAGCATTTCTAAAAGGCAACAATCTATTCATCAGTTGATGGACTTTTAGGATGCTTCTTGTCCTATTGTAAATAGTGCAGCAATGAACATTGGGGTGCGTGTATCTTTTTTGAATTATGGTTTTCTCAGTGTAGGGTGCTCAACTCAATGTTCTGTGGTGACCTAGATGGGTGGGATGGGGGTGGGGTGGGAGGAAGGACCAAAAGAGAGGGGATATAAGTATATATATAGCTAATTCACTTTGTTATACAATACTATAAAACAACTACACCCTTATTTTGTAAATGTAATTAAAAGGCAACACTCCAGGGGGGGAGTAGTTGATGTTGTTCTCCTAGGTGAAGTGTGTGCCCCCAGTTTGCTCCCGTCCTCACCGTTCCCTGTTGCTCTACCCCCATCCCCCTCCATTGAGTGATTTAACTGCCTGATCTTTGATAACATGTATGTTTATAACAACTGGGGGACCTACTTGGGCTTTTCTGTGCTGTGTGATATTTGCAAGTTAAAGGGAAGAGTGGACATGTACCTAACAAAGGAAGAGAGATAAAAAGATTGGGTGGGCGGGGGGAAGAAGTTGGAGAGACGTATCAGAAATGGCTAATGGAAAAGTCTGATGAAGCAACCCACACCTTCCATGAAATCTCTACTTTTGAATGCTTTTTGTCATTGGCTTTGAGAGTTACAGAAAAGCATTCAGAATCAGCCACAGGTAGACACAGTCCCAGAGCAGAGACTGCCTAGGGGGTCGCCCAGCAAACATGGCTTGTGGCTCTTCCTGGTCACATTGCTCTCCTGTGATGAATCTGTGTCCCTCTTTCCTGCTCAGCTGTGGGCTTCTCATGAGTAGGGACCATGCTTTTTATCTGTGTCTCCCGTATCTTTCTATCACTTTCCTGATTAAATCCAAGTTGCTGAGACTAAAACATAAGGCCTTCAAGATCTGATTTACTTCCCAATTCTTTTTTTCTCACTTCTTCCTCCAAAGCACTGTAAACTCCTTCATTACCAAAATGTTTACAGTTCTCCAAATGCACCTTATTCTTCTACTTCCTCCTGCCTCCACATTTGATGCTTCCACTGTCTGCAATATCAAACGTCACTAAGCAAACAGAAAATTTTCTTCAAGCCTCAGCTTAAGTTTCTCCTTGTTTTTGAATTAATCCCAAAGTCTCATTTTTCCAAGGGCCAAATGAATCATTCAGCTGTTTTTGTGCATACCTGCATTACAGGCATTTCATTCATCATATTGTCATGTGAGCCCCTCTTTACAGGATTATCATCCCAAAAGTTTTCAGAGCAAAAGGTAATAGTAAAAGCATCATTCCACAGCTCAACCCCCACCTGTTAATATTCTGCAAATGGAATGCTGGCCCATCTATGAGCATTTCTCTGCCCTCTAACCAGTACGCTCTGCTGAATAGATGAGTATGTGGATGGATAAACATATACATGGCTTAAGAAATGGAAAAATGATTCCTGATGTATCCTAAGAAAGACTGCTCGCCCCCTCCATGCCCATGTTGTCTTGGCACACCCAAACTATCTTACCTCCTGGCCATTGCCGGATGCAGCCCTACACTTGAGTCCTCTTAGACTAGAAAGTGCCACTGAAGATGCTCCTGCTTGGCATCCATAGCACCTAGGGCTCTGTCTCTGGGTCACAGAATCTTTCATGTAAGGGGCCAAATAAAGCCTCTGGCATGATTCTTCAGAGTATGCTCTGTAATTGGATCAGCAGATGTTCTTTCTGTCTTACTTGTCATTTTTCTTATCATGCAGTGAAAGCCTTCCAAAAGGGATACATCTCACACTGGGAATGTTCTCATTTCTCAGACACTTGCACCATTATCTGGGTGTTTTTTTTTTCCCAAGTTCCATGGAGCGATTCAGTTCCCTCCATAGGGGAAGGTGCCCTTTCAGAGAGCTTGCCCCACCTTCCAAGCAGCTCTTTCAGCTTTCTGCTTCCTCTTCCCATTTCATAATATCTCAGTCAGCAGGCTTGACTTAATTCTTGTGATTTTCTTGAATGCTTTTGCTATACATAGAGGTCTATCTCTCTCACTAGACAAGGCTTCTGAAGAGTAGGAACCATCTTTTCTCATCTTTATGGGCCCTAGCCCAGCACTGACCAAAAGCTGTTGCTTAATATTAATAACTACTTGTTTAATTAATAATGATCTTAAATCCTGGCCTATAGTTGTAATAATAGCTATAATATTAATGACACAGTTTATTGAGCATGGGCATACATAAATTATGTCATTTAATTTTGCCCTGAATCCTGAATGGTCATATAATTTTTCCATTTACCAAACCAAGGTTCAGAAAAATATAGGAGTTGCCCAAAGTTACACAGTTTAAATAGTACCTGCGTTTTAGATTCGAACAAAGATTGGACTTCAAAACACATCCACAGAATGAATGCAAGAGCAACTATGTGTACGTTTGCATTTGACAGTGAATGAACAATTAAGTGGAGCCTAAATATTTCAGTGTAGGCATGATCCTATCACCTCCGCACGTGCTGTAATGCTGCACAGCTCTTATGATCTGCAGGTGCCTGGGGTCTTAGAAGCAAGAAGCTTGGGTACCCTTCAGTCTCCCAAATGTTGCTTGGTGATGAAGAAGACTCAGGGGTTAGGGCAGAGTAGGAGGCAGAAGGAAATAGGGGAGGAAGTTAACAGAATTTTGCTCTGATCTATTCATCCATTCTCTGGCTTGAAACATATTTTTATCCAATTCAAAAAGAAAAGAAAAACCAGAGATCTCTTTTGCCTGCCCCTGCTCTTCCTAAAGTCTCAAGCTCTTTCCCACAGGTCCACAGAACTATCAAATATCCACTGAAGTGGAAAAAAGGAGATTTTCTATACTTCAAGTTCTGATCTTAGGAACACCTCTGGAATGGATCTTTCAAGGAAAAGGCTGTTACCTCAGTAACTACATCACCCGCCACAAATTTCCTTGATGCCTCCAGCACACCTTGCTCTCCCTGGAATAGGTGACCTGAGACTGGAAGAGCTTCATTTTGTTGACATAGGTGAGGGGGACTCAGAGCCCTTTTCTGTAAGTGGGTTTTCCTCGTATTCTCAGGACTAGGACTGAGAGGAGTGTTGAGCCTTCTTGCTAAGGACACTGTGTCATTCCTCCAAAGAGTTGGCACCAGGGACATGGAGGTAGCTAGGCATCGTGAGGTAGGTAGCAGGCCTTCAGGACTTCTGGGCTTCCCTCAGAAGCCCAAACATGAAACACTCTCTGATCTTAGCAGCTTTTCCACTTGCTATTTTCTCTCATCCTCAAAATATGTGTCTTTGGTCTCTTCATCAAAGCTATTGGAATCCAGACTTGTGATCTCAGCCAAAAGATCACCTCCTCCAAGAAGTATCTCTTGACCATCAGATTATGTCACGGTGGTAGAGTGGTTAAGAGTGTAGGAGCTGGAATCCCTTGGCTTGGAGTTGTACCCAAGCTACCACTTGGAGTTGTACCCATAGCTGTGATCTTTGGGCAAATTGAGCACATTGCCCTGAGCTTCAATGTTCCCATTTCATATTAAATTGGGAGAATAATGCTGTGAGCATGAACTAAGTTACAGCATATAAATCACATAGAACAGCCCCTGCCATGTAGTAAAAATTCTATAACTGTCAGTTATTGTCATTATTATTATGATTTTCCTTGATTACACTTTGGCACTTGGAGTTATTTGTTCAATATCAGCATTTGCCCCTAGACTTCAAGATCCAAGGGCTGCAGCAAGTGTGTTTGTCTTGTTTACTGCTGAATTATGACTGCTGCTCATGGCACATCAAAGACTGAATAGTTTTGAATAATGAGTTACTCAATCAATGAATTGAAAATCTTTAACAAACGTTGAAAGTAACACCAGATACGTCTAAGAACATCTATCATGTTTTCTTTTAAATCCCGAAGACCCACCACAGTTTCAGGCTTCTAATAGACAAGAAAGAAGTATTTTGGGGGTGAGCAAATGACACTTCTATGGGGAGGAGGAAGAGTAGTAGAAATAAGAAATGCAGTTGCCATGCATGTGGCAAAATGCCAGAAAGTGTTTGTTTTTGCAACTGTTTAACATCCAACAAAAGTCATCTAGGATAAAGGGGCTTGCCCTATAGCAACCTATGAGAACACAGGAAGGAAGCACAGTGTGGCTGCCAAGTGAATACGTTTCAGGCAGGTGAGGCCAGGTTGTGTGGTGGAGGGTGAAAGCAAAAATAAATTCCTCACCACTGAAATCAATGAAGTTTGATTTCTGGTCCTGCTATTGGTGCAGGGCTGATCTACAGGGAGCCTGCTCCTTGGACTCCCCCAGGCACCAGGCTAATAGTGGCTCTGTGTGTGTGCTAAGTCCTGTCTGACTTTTTGAGACCCCATGGACTGTAGCCTGCCAGGATCCTCTGTCCATGGGATTCTGCGAGCAAGAATATTGGAGTGGGTTGCCATGCCCTCCTCCATGGGACCTTCCTGACCCAGGAATTAAACTGGGATCTCCTGCATTGCAGGAGAGCTACCAGCTGAGCTACCAGGGAAGCCTCAACAGAGGCTCTGAGTTCAGTTCAGTTCAGTCACTCAGTCATGTCTGACTCTTTGCGACCCCATGGATTGCAGCACACCAGGCCTTCCTGTCCATCACTAACTCCCAGAGTTTACTCAAACTCAAGTGCATTGAGTCAGTGATGCCATCCAACCATCTCATTGTCTGTGGTCCCCTTCTCCTCCCACCTTCAATCTTTCCCAGCAACAGGGTCTTTTCAAAGAGTCAGTTCTTTGCATTAGGTGGCCACAGTATTGGAGTTTCAGCTTCAGTCCTTCCAATGAATATTCAGGACTGATTTCCTTTAGGATGGATTTGTTGGATCTCCTTGCAGTCCAAGGAACTCTCAAGAGTCTTCCCCAACACCACAGTTCAAAAATTCTTCGGTGCTCAGCTTTCTTTATACTCCAAATCTCACATCCATACAGGACTACTTGAAAAATCATAACCTGGACTAGATGGACCTTTGTTGGCAAAGTAATGTCTTTTAATGTTTTTGAATACGCTATCTAGGTTGGTCATAACTTTTCTTCCAAGGAGTAAGTGTCTTTTAATTTCATGGCTGCAGTCACCATCTGCAGTGATTTTGGAGCCCCCCAAAAATAGTCTGTCACTGTTTCGACTGTTTCCCCATCTATTTGCCAAGAAGTGATGGGACCGGATGCCATGATCTTAGTTTTCTGAATGTTGAGCTTTAAGCCAACTTTTTTCACTCTCCTCTTTCACTTTTATCCAGAGGCTCTTTACTCCTTCACTTTCTGCCATAAGGGTGGTGTCATCTGCATATCTGAGGTTATTGATATTTTTCCCAGCAATCTTGATTCCAGCTTGTGCTTCATCCAGTCCAGCATTTCTTAAGATGTACTCTGCATAGTAGTTATATAAGCAAGGTGAAAAATATAGCCTTGACGTACTCCTTTTCCTATTTGGAACCAGTCTGTTGTTTCATGTCCAGTTCTAACTGTTGTTTCCTGACCTGCATACAGATGTCTCAAGAGGCAGATTGGGTGGTCTGGTATTCCCATCTCTTTAAGAATTTTCCAGTTTGTTGTGATCCACACAATTAAAGGCTTTGGCATAGTCAATAAAGTAGAAGCAGATGTTTTTCTGGAACTCTCTCACTTTTTCGATGATCCATCAGATGTTGGCAATTTGATCTCTGGTTCCTCTGCCTTTTCTAAATCCAGCTTGAACATCTGGAAGTTCACCATTCATGTACTGTTGAAGCCTGGCTTGGAGAACTTTGAGCATTACTTTACTAGCGTGTGAGATGAATGCAATTGTCTGGTAGTTTGAACATTCTTTGGCATCGCCTTTCTTTGGGATTGGAATGAAAACTGACCTTTTCCAGTCCTGTGGCCACTGCTGAGTTTTCCAAATTTGCTGGTATATTGACTGCAGCACTTTCACAGCATCTCTTTTAGGATGTGAAATAGCTCAACTGGAATTCCATCCCCTCCAGCTTTCCATCAATACCAGCTTTGTTCATAGTGATGTTTCCTAAGGCCCACTTAACTTCGCATTCCAGGATGTCTGGCTCTAGGTGAATGATCCACCATCGTGATTATCTGGGTCGTGAAGATCTTTTTTTGTATAGTTCTTCTGTGTATTCTTGCCACCTCTTCTTAATATCTTCTGCTTCTGTTAGGTCTCTACAATTTCTGTAATTTATTGAGCTCATCTTTGCATGAAATGTTCCCTTGGTATCTCTAATTTTCTTGAAGAGATCTCTAGTCTTTCCCATTCTATTGTTTCCCTCTATTTCTTTGCATTGATCTTTGAGGAAGGCTTTCTTATCTCTCCTTGCTATTCTTTGGAACTCTACATTCAAATGGGTATATCTTTCCTTTTCTCCTCTGTCTTTCACTTCTCTTTTTTCAGAGCTATTTGTAAGGTCTCCTCAGACAACCATTTTGCCTTTTTGCACATCTTTTTCTTGGGGATGGTCTTGCTCCCTGCCTCCTGTACAATGTCATGAACCTCCATCCATAGTTCATTAGGCACTCTGTCTATCAGATCTAATCCCTTGAATCTATTTCTCACTCCCACTGTATAATAGTAAAGGATTTGATTTAGGTCATACCTGAATGGTCTAGTGGTTTTTCCCTACTTTCTTCAATTTAAGTCTGAATTTGGCTATGAGGAGTTCATGATCTGAGCCACGGTCAGTTCCTGGTTCTGTTTTTGCTGACTGTATAGAGTTTCTCCATCTTTGCCTGTAAAGAGTATAATCAATCTGGTTTTGGTATTGATCATCTCATGATGGCCACGTGTAGTGTCTTCTCTTGTGTTGGAAGAGGGTGTTTGCTATGACCAGTGCATTCTCTTGGCAGAACTCTATTAGACTTTGCCCTGCTTCATTCTGTACTCCAAGGCCAAATTTGCCTGTTACCCCAGGTATTTCTTGACTTCCTATTTTTGCATTTCTGTCCCCTATAGTGAAAAAGACATCTTCATTACCTCCACCATAGTTTGGGAACACTGCTCCACCCATCAACAGAAAATTGGATTAAAGATTTACTGAGCATGGCCCCGTCCATCAGAAGAAGACCCAGTTTCCCCCTCAGTCAGTCTCTCCCATCAGGAAATTTCCATAAGCCTCTTATCCTTCTCCATCAGAGGGCAGATAGACTGAAAACCACAATCACAGAAAACTAAATAATCTGATCACAGGGACCACAGCCTTGTCTAACTCAATGAAACTATGAGCTATGCTGTGTAGGACCACCCAAGACGGAAGGGTTATGGTGGAGAGTTCTGACAAAATGTGGTCCACTGGAGAAGGGAAGGGCAAACCACTTCAGTATTCTTGCCTTGAGAACCCCATGAACAGTATGAGCAGGCAAAAATATAGGACAGTGAAAGATGAACTCCCCAGGTCAGCAGGTGCCCATGCTACTGAAGATTAGTGGAGAAATAACTCCAGAAAGAAGAGACAGAGCCAAAGTAAAAAAAAAAAAACCCAGTTGTGGGTGTAACTGGTGATATAAGCAAAGTCCGATGCTGTAAAGAGCAATATTGCATAGGAACCTGGAATGAAAGGTCCATGAATCAAGCCAAATTGGAAGTGGTCAAACAGGAGATGGCAAGAGTGAATGTCAACATTTTAGGAATCAGCGAACTAAAATGGACTGGAATGGGTGAATTTAACTCAGATAACCATTATATCTACTACTGTGGGCAAGAATCCCTTAGAAGAAATGGAGTAGAGCTCATAGTCAACAGAGGCTCTACCATCTTATAATTCACCATCTGAACACAAAACTTCAGGGTTTGCATCAGCATTGTGAAGAGCACACAGAAACATATGTCCCACAGTTCAGGGAAAGAAATTGAGCCTTGGATCATTTGGCAGTTCAGTTCAGTTTAGTCACTCAGTCACATCCGACTCTTTGCAACCTCATGGACTGCAGCATGCCAGGTTTCCCTGTTCATCACCATCTCCTGGAGCTTGTTCAAACTTGTGTCCGTTGAGTTGGTGATTCCATCCAACCGTCTCATCCTCTGTTGTCCCCTTCTCCTCCTGCCTTCAATCTTTCCCAGCATCAGAGTCTCTTCCAATGAGTCAGTTCTTCACATCAAGTGGCCAAAGTATTGGAGTTTCAGCTTAGCATCAGTCCTTCCAATGAATATTCAGGACTGATTTCCTTTAGAATTGACTGGTTTGATCTCTTTGCAGTCCAAGAGACTCTCAGTAGCCTTTTCGAACACCGAAGTTCAAAGGGATCAGTTCTTCGGTGCTCAGGTTTCTTTATGGTCCAACACTCACATCCATACATGACTACTGGAAAAACCGTAGTTTTGACTAGACAGACTTTTGTCAGCAAAGTAATGTCTCTTCTTTTTAATATGCTGTCTACTTGCATCTAAGTTGGCACCACTCCAGTATTCTTGCCTGGAGAATCCCCATGGACAGAGGAGTCTGGCAGGCTACAGTTCATCGTATCACAAAGAGTTGGACAGCACTGAGCGACTAGGCAAACATGCACGCACTGAGTTGGTGCCACTGGATCTGAGTCTGTTGTACAACTCCTAGAAAGCAAAAGTCTTTGAAAGTAGAGTGGGAGTGAAAATGCATTATCTTAGGAGCCGGTAGCAGCATTTTTCTTGAGGATGAAACTGTCTTTTTTAAGGGAAATGCTTTAGGAAGTTTCTTGGGGTAGGAGGTGGGACTCTGAAAGCAGTGATGCTGGCAGGAACTCTAAGCGGAAATAAGCCCTTCTGCAGGACATAAAAGAAACAAATGTAAAGGAGAGGAAATCTCATTTGTTCCTAAGAAGGGAAAGATGGTTAAGTGAATGAAATGATGCTCTTGAGATCTAAATCATGCCTCAGCTTTCCTCTTCACACACATCTTCAGTAATATCAACCAACACAAAGACAGCTTAATATAAGCGTATGGTGCATGAGTGTGTGGGTGGCTGAGTTCCTATATAGGCCGACCATGTATGGAGCCAAGACTGTACACTGGTGGGTGAGATATCCTGCACAAGAAGGAAGCCAAAAATTCTGCCAAAGGCAGCTATGAGGAATGTACAGGCCCTGGGAATTGTCAAAAATATGGGACAGTACTTTGAATTTCCGGAGACTAGGATGGAAGCCAAAGAGATAGGAAGAGTCTGGCTAGAATCTGGGACATCTATAAATTAAGCGATCATGAAAACATTTCTTCTCTAGTGCCCTGCAGTTGTAAAAATTGCACACTAAAAATAAAAGAGTTCATGGGAAGAATGAATTGGGGAAGATCATTCAAAGCTATTGGTTGGCCAAAAAGTTTGTTTGGTATTTTTCTGTAGGATCTTACAGAAAAACCTAAATGAACTTTTTGGCCAACCCAGTATTTGTAACCAGAGCACTCATAGAAAATCGCAACCCTAGTACAAAGGTCCATGTAGTCAAAGCTATGGTTTTTCCAGTAGTCATGCATGGATCTGAGAGTTGGGCCATAAAGAAGACTGAGCACTGAAGACCTGATGCGTTCGAACTGTGGTGCTGAAGAAGACTCTTACGAGAGTCCCTTTGACAGCAAGGAGATCAAACCTAAAGGAAATCCTAAAGGAAATCAACCCTGACTATTCATTGGAAAGACTGATGCTGAAGCTGAAGCTCCAATACTTTGGCCACCTGATGTGAAGAGAAGACTCATTGGAAAAGACCCTGATGCTGGGAAAGATTGAGGAAAGGTGGAGAAGGGGGCAACAGAGGGTGAGATGGTTGGATGGCATCATCGACTCAATGGACATGGGTTTGAGTGAACTCCAGGGTATAGTGAAGGACAGGGAAGTCGGGTGTGCTGCAGTCCATGGGGTCACAAATAGTTGGACACCACTGAGTGACTGAACAACAACAACAAAGTACAAATAATAACAGGATAAAGTTTGCAGCAGCAAATACATGCAGAGCAGAGTGAGATCTCAGGACCTTTACACCTAGGCCTTATGTCTCCTTTAACTAATAATTTCATCAAAATTAAAAATATGACCTAGGGTACAACTTTCTTCCTGAACCCATCTGTTTAATATAGGAGGAATGTCTTCCCAGATCCTCTAGAAGCTTAATATGTGGAAAGCACAGTAGTTCTTGTGGAGAAAGAAATGACACCCACTCCAGTATTCTTGCCTGGAGAATCCCATAGACAGAGAAGCTTGGCAGGCTACAGTCCATGGGGTCGCAAGAGTCAGACATGACTTAGCAACTAAACCACCACCACAATAGTTCTTGAGATGACCAAACTAGCCATGACATGTACAAACATTGCTGGGTCACTATCTTCTGTTATAAGCTCTTCTTTAATTACAGGAAAACTTGCTCCTAATCATGTCAAAGCATTAAAATGCTGGTGAAAAACTGTGAATGAGCTAATGTGACTTCTGCCTTACACAGACATCATGTCTTTCTTAACTGATCACATAGGAGATAATTCATGTCAATGAAATACGTTGGTAGAACAGACAGTACTGGCTACTTGCTTCTCTCTATCCCTTCTTTGTTATTTTTTCTTTAAGATGATAGAGACTTTAGGGCATCTTGGATCCCTCTGAATCACCCATTCGAAGCCCTGCTTGCCCCAGACAGCATCCCTGGCAATAGAGTAGCAGTGATCATTGAGACCTGGACAGGATCAAATGTTAGTCTTTCAGTCGTGTCTGACAGTTTGTGACCCCATGGACTGTAGCCCATCAGGCGCCTCTGTCCACAGAATTCTCCAGGCAAGAATGCTGGAGTGGGGTGCCATTTCCTTCTCCAGGGGATCTTCCCAACCCAGGGATCAAACCTGGGTCTCTTGCACTGCAAGAGCAAGAGCTCTTTGGAGCTCTATTGGGACCTGGACAGGACTAAATATCTGCTAATTAATTTTCAAACATTTTCATCTCCTCCAAAAGAAACCTGCACCTCTCAGCCATCACTCCTAATCCCCTCAATAACTCGTCTCAAAACTCTATTGAAAAATGTGTCATAGATGCAAAGGAATAATTTAATATATATGTAAAGTTTAAAAAAAAAACAAGCTTTCATTGAATGAAGAACTAATAAGTAAAACAATGTTAAAAAGTGAAAATGAAACAAATCTCAAATATTCATTTCCTAGATAAAAATACAAAACATTGCAAATACTATTAATGCTCCCCATGCTTTTCTCTGATTTCATGCACTTACTTTCCACCTAGAGGTACCCAGAGTCCTGAATATTTAAACACTAGTTTGATTGCTTTTGCTAATAATTTTAGAAGAAATGCATATGTTTTTTTGTTGTTGTTGCTGCTGTTGTTCAGTCGCTCAGTTGTGTCTGACTGCAGCATGCCAGGCTTCCCTATCCTTCATCATTTCCCAGAGCTTGTTCAAACTCATGTTCATTGAGTTGGTGATGCCATCCAATCATCTCATCCTCTGTCTTCCCCTTCTCCTCCTGCCTTCAAGCTTTCCCAATGTCTGGGTCTTTTCTGGTGAATCGGCTCTTAGTATCAGGTGGCCAAAGTATTGGAGTTGCAGCTTCAGTATCAGTCCTTCCAATGAATATTCAGGACTGATTTCCTTTAGGATTGACTAGTTTGATCTCCTTGCAGTCTAAGGAGCTCTCAAGAGTCTTCTCCAACACCACAGCTCAAAAGTGTCAATTCTTCAGCGTTCAGCCTTCTTTATGGTTCAATTTTCACATCCATACATGATACTTGGAAAAACCATAGCTTTGACTGTATGGACTTTGTAGGCAAACTAATGTCTCTGCTTTTTAATACGTTGTCTAGGTTTGTCATTGCTTTTCTTCCAAGAAGCAAGCATCTTTTAATTTCATGGCTGCAGTCACCATCTGCAGTGATTTTGGAGCCTAAGAAAATAAAGTCTGTCACTGTGTCCATTGTTTGCCCATCTATTTGCCATGAAGTGTTGGGACTGGATGCCATAATATTCATTTTTTGAATGTTGAGTTTTAAGCCAGCTTTTTCACTCTCCTCTTTCACTTTCATCAAGAAGCTCTTTAGTTCCTCTTCACTTTCTGCCATAAGGGTGGTGTCATCTGCATATCTGAGGTTATTGATATTTCTCCCAGCAATCTTGATTTCAACCTGTGCTTCATCCAGCCCAGAATTTGGCATGATGTACTCTTAATATAAGTTAAATAAGCAAGGTGACAATATACAGCCTTGATGTACTCCTTTTCTTGTTTGGAACCAGTCTGTTGTTCCATGTCTAGTTCTAACTGTTGCTTCTTGACCTGCACACAGGTTTCTCAGGAGGCAGGTCAGGCGGTCTGGTATTCCCATCTCTTTAAGAATTTCCCACAGTTCTTTAACTATGTATTATTTAGTTTTATCTGTTATCGACTAGGTTTCCCTGGTGGCTCAGTGGCAAAGAATCTGCCTAACAATGCAGGAGCCATGCTTCGTTCCCTGGGTTGGGACCATCCCCTGGAGGAGGGCATGGCAAACTACTCCAGTATTCTTGTCTGGAAAAGTCCCATGGACGGAGGAGCCTGGTGGGCTACAGTCCATAAGGTTTCAGAGTTGGACATGACTCAACGTGCAGGCATGCATCTGTTCTTGAAAGTTGAATAAATGATATCAAACTTAATATACTTTTCTGCAACTTGTTCTTTTCCCCTTCAATGTTATGGTTCTTGAGCTGTATCCATGTTGATGCTTGTAGCTATAGTTAATTTCACTGCTTATTCATTTCTGTTGTATGAGTGGAACACAATTTATTTATACATTTCATTTATAGACAATTTAGTCAGACATTTTAGTCATTGTTTTTGCAATTCTGAAAAAAATGCTGCAATAAACATTCTTTACATGCCTTTTAATATTCATAAGTATGCATGTATAAGGAGTATAGTTTCAGTTGTAGAAACCTGGATAATAAGGCAAGTCCCTCTTCAACTTTATGAGCTAGTGCCAAGATGTTTATCAAGGTAGTTGTTCTATTTTCCACTCCTTTTGTAAATAAATGATATTCCTAGTGTTTCACATCTTTGGTATTTTTAGACTTAAAATTTTTTTCAATTTAATATATTTATTTGGCTTTATCCCAATTAATACTGAGGTAACAAGCTTTTTGTCACATACATATTAGCCAATCATGTTTCCTATTCTGAGAAATGCCTAATTTTGTCTTTTGCTTATTTTTCGTTTTGATTTGTCTTTTCATATTGTTTCACAGGCACTCACTATACATTCTGGATAATAACTCTTCCTTGGTTATGCATATTGCAAATACCTACTTCAAATTTATGGCATATGTTTGTGGTGTCTTTTGATGAGAAGGAATTCTTAGTCAAAACTACCAAACTTTTCTTTACGGGTTGCATATTTTTGAATCTTGTTTAAAAAATTCTATCCTTTTTGCTGTCAGAAAGACTTTCTTTTATACTGTTTCATTCTTTATTTTTTAAGGTTTTTTGATGTAGACCATTTTTTTAAAGTTTTTATTACATTTGTTACAATATTGCTTCTGTTTTATGTGTTAGTTTTTTGCCCCCAAGGCACAGAGGGATCTTAGCTCCCTGACCAGGGATTGACCTTGCATCCCCTGTATTGTAGAGCAAAGTCTTAACCACTGTTCTGCCAGGAAAGTCCCTTCACTGTTGTCTAGTAATTTTAAAAGTTTTCTTTCATATTTAAATCTTAGATCCATCTGGGTGTGATTTTTATGTATACTGTGCAGAAAAGATCCATCCTACTTTTCCTTATGAATAAGCACTTAATATATAATGAAAAGGACTTCCCTGTAGCTCAAATGGTAAAGAATCTGCCTGTGATGCAGGAGACCAGCCTTTGATCCCTGGGTCAGGAAGATCCTGTGAAGGGAATGCAATCCACTCCAGTATTCTTGCCTGGAGAATTCCATGGACAGAGGAGCCTGGTGGGCTATGGTTCATGGGGTCACAAAGAGTCAGACATGACTGAACTACTAACACACACACATAAATAATGAAAAATAAGTAATAATACTGTTCATCTGAAACATCAGCTCCATCATGTATCATGACTCCAAGTAGACAAGGGTATGTTTATGGTACAAAATTGTGATCATATGGATTAATTACACCAATACCATCAATTACTAACTATTATAGCTTAATTGGACTTCCTCAGTGGCTCAGTGGTAAAGAGCCTGCCCACCAATGTAGGAGACACAGGAAACTCAGGTTTGATCCCCAGGTCAAGAAGATCCCCTGGAGAAGGAAATGGCAACTCACTTCAGTATTCTTGCCTGGGAAATCCCATGGACTGAGGAGCCTGGCAGGCTACAGTCCATGGTGTCGCAAAGAGTTGGACACAACTGAGTGACTAAACCACAACAGCAACAACTCTTCATTCTTTCTTCTTCATAATTATTAGTCTATCAAGTTCCATGAATACTCTTCTTGGGATGTTGATTGGGATTTTGGTGAATTTTCAAATGATTTTGGAAGGAATCGACATATTCATGACATTGAGTTTTCCTGTTCATTAGCACAGTTATCTCTTCCTGGTATTTGAATTTTCTCTAGTGACTTTCATATAACATTTTGTACCTTTTGCAGTAAAAGTCCTAGACAACTTCTCATATATTTGGTAATTTAAATATTGTTGGTTCATTCATTTTCAAGAAGGCGATAGCACCCCACTCCAGTACTCTTGCCTAGAAAATCACATGGAGGGAGGAAACTGGTAAGCTGCAGTCCATGGGGTCGCGAAGAGTCGGACACGACTGAGCGACTTCACTTTCAATGTCCACTTTCATGCATTGGAGAAGGAAATGGCAACCCACTCCAGTGTTCTTGCCTGGAGAATCCCAGGGACGGGGGAGCCTGGTGGGCTGCCGGCTATGGGGTTGCACAGAGTCGGACACAACTGAAGTGACTTAGCAGCAGCAGCAGCAATGTATAGAAATGCAATTGACTTTTGCATGTAGATCTTTTATCTAGAAATTTTGCTAAATTCTTTTACACATTACAAAAATCTTCAATAGATTCTTTGAAATTTTTGATATAGAAGATCTCATCCTCAAAAATGACAATTTTATTCTTGGTTTTCAGTGCATTTATCTTTTACTTCCTTTCCTTGTTTTATTTTGTTGACTAGAAATTTCCAATAAAATACTGGAAATATTTATGATACCTATCATTTTCATCTTTTTTCTGATTGTACAGAAAATACATTATCTATTCTACCAGAGGTATAATATTTGCTGCAGGGTTTGTGTATATATGTTAAAAGCAATTTTTATTTTATTTTGTTTTTTTTGGGGGGTTGTTGTGTTTTCATTTTCATTTGTTTCTATGCAAATTTTGATTTCTTTTTTGATTTCTTCTGTGATTTGTTGGTTATTCAGCAGGGTGTTGTTCAGCCTCCATATGTTGGAATTTTTAATAGTTTTTCTCCTGTAATTGAGATCTAATCTTACTGCATTGTGGTCAGAAAAGATGCTTGGAATGATTTCTATTTTTTTGAATTTACCAAGGCTAGCTTTATGGCCCAGGATGTGATCTATCCTGGAGAAGGTTCCATGTGCGCTTGAGAAAAAGGTGAAATTCATTGTTTTGGGATGAAATGTCCTATAGATATCAATTAGGTCTAACTGGTCTATTGTATCGTTTAAAGTTTGTGTTTCCTTGTTAATTTTCTGTTTAGTTGATCTATCCATAGGTGTGAGTGGGGTATTAAAGTCTCCCACTATTATTGTGTTATTGTTAATTTCTCCTTTCATACTTGTTAGCATTTGTCTTACATACTGCGGTGCTCCCGTGTTGGGTGCATATATATTTATAATTGTTATATCTTCTTCTTGGATTGATCCTTTGATCATTATGTAGTGACCTTCTTTGTCTCTTTTCACAGCCTTTGTTTTAAAGTCTATTTTATCTGATATGAGTATTGCTACTCCTGCTTTCTTTTGGTCCCTATTTGCATGGAAAATCTTTTTCCAGCCCTTCACTTTCAGTCTGTATGTGTCCCCTGTTTTGAGGTGGGTCTCCTGTAGACAACATATGTAGGGGTCTTGTTTTTGTATCCATTCAGCCAGTCTTTGTCTTTTGGTTGGGGCATTCAACCCATTTACGTTTAAGGTAATTACTGATAAGTATGATCCCGTTGCCATTTACTTTATTGTTTGGGGTTCGAATTTATATACCATTTTTGTGTTTCCTGTCTAGAGAATATCCTTTAGTATTTGTTGGAGAGCTGGTTTGGTGGTGCAGAATTCTCTCAGCTTTTGCTTGTCTGAGAAGCTTTTGATTTCTCCTTCATACTTGAATGAAATCCTTGCTGGGTACAATAATCTGGGCTGTAGGTTATTTTCTTTCATCATTTTAAGTATGTCTTGCCATTCCCTCCTGGCTTGAAGAGTTTCTATTGAAAGATCAGCTGTTATTCTTATGGGAATTCCCTTGTGTGTTATTTGTTGTTTTTCCCTTGCTGCTTTTAATATTTGTTCTTTGTGTTTGATCTTTGTTAATTTGATTAATATGTGTCTTGGGGTGTTTCGCCTTGGGTTTATCCTGTTTGGGATTCTCTGGGTTTCTTGGACTTGGGTGATTATTTCCTTCCCCAGTTTAGGGAAGTTTTCAACTATTATCTCCTCAAGTATTTTCTCATGGTCTTTCTTTTTGTCTTCTTCTTCTGGAACCCCTATGATTCGAATGTTGTAGCGTTTAATATTGTCCTGGAGGTCTCTGAGATTGTCCTCATTTCTTTTAATTCGTTTTTCTTTTATTCTCTCTGATTCATTTATTTCTACCATTCTATCTTCTAATTCACTAATCCTATCTTCTGCCTCTGTTATTCTACTATTTGTTGCCTCCAGAGTGTTTTTAATTTCATTTATTGCATTATTCATTATATATTGACTCTTTTTTATTTCTTCTAGGTCCTTGTTAAACCTTTCTTGCATCTTCTCAATCCTTGTGTCCAAGCTATTTATCTGTGATTCCATTTTAATTTCAAGATTTTGGATCAATTTCACTATCATTATTCGGAATTCTTTATCAGGTAGATTCCCTATCTCTTCCTCTTTTGTTTGGTTTGGTGGGCATTTATCCTGTTCCTTTATCTGCTGGCTATTCCTCTGTCTCTTCATCTTGTTAACGAGATGCCAGTCCAGGTCCAATGCACAACGCTGGATGCCCGGGGCTGGCGCACCGGGACGACCCAGAGGGACGGCATGAGGAGGGAGGAAGGAGGAGGGCCCAGGACGGGAAAAAAAGAAAAAAAAAAGAAAAAAAAACAAGATGTGGCCTATTTCAAGGAATCATTGAAAACAAAAATGAGTGTCATTTGAAGACTTTATGTAATAAATTTGAAATTACCAAATTAAAAAAAAAAAAAGAAAGAAAATTGACTTCCAGAAAATACAACTAATAAGGAAGCAAATGTTCAGAAATTACTAAAGGATTTTCTCCTCCCTCCTATTCCAGACAATCTTTTCTCCTACCTCTCAATCCAGGTAATATTTTCTCTGACATTCCATGCAACTGTCATACAGGGTAGATGGTTCCATTTCAAATTTTATTTGTCCAACATCTTTGAAAGTTTATTTTCCACTAATTTCACAATGCTTATTCGGTTGTTCAGACATCTTTGAAGATTCTCAGTTTCCAGCGGCTCAGTGGTCCAGGGAAAAGTAGAACTATGCCAACTGCTCAGGGCCTCATAAGGCTGAAATTAAGTTTGCTAGTCAGGCCATGTTCTTTTCTGGAATTTAAGATCCTTCTCTAAGCTCACACGATGGTAGACAAAAATGAGTTTTTTGCAGTTACAAGAATAAAGTCCCAGCTTTCTTGCCTGTGGTTCTTAATTTCTAGAGGCCAAGGAGCCCTCAAAACATGGCTGCTTTGAACTTCAAGGCCTGTAGAAGAAACTAAAAGCAATTTTTAAACTCCAAATCTGAGAATTATAATGTTATTAATTGGCATGGAATTTTGATAAATTCATTTTTGTATCCATTGAGGTGATCATTTATTAATAATTTCCCTCTAACTTGAAACACAATGGTTATAATAACAAAATTTTCTAATTTGAAATAACCAGGCATCCTTGGAAGAAACTTGGTCATGCTATATTATATATTTTTATACCTATGGATTATTAGATTTAGAGTACAAGTATATTCAGGAGTGAGATTGATCTATAATTTTTTGTCATTATGATTGCATGGTATAGTTTTGATGTCTAAGTTATGGAAGGCAAAGAGTTGGGAAATTTTTCATCATTTATTTTTAAAATTTATTTTAAATTTATATATAGTAAAATTCATTATTTTTTATGCATATTTGGCAAGGTTTATTTTTTTCTATTTCAGCCTCCAAATGCACTGATAGATGTGCACTGATATCTCAAGCAGTGACTAATGGTGTTGAATATCTTTCCACCGAGCCACCCATATATCTTCCTTGTTAAAGTATCTGTTCAGATTACCTGCTCATTTTTTAAACTGGATTATCTGTTTTATTATTGTGGCACTTTAAAAATTCTTTATTACTCATATGTATATATGTATATATATATATATATATATATATATGTGCTTCCCTAGTGGCTCAGATGGTAAAGAATCTGCCTGCAAAGCAGGAGACCCAGGTTCAGTCCCTGGGTTGGGAAGATCCCCTGAAGAAGGAAATGGCTACCCACTCCAGTATTTTTACCTGGAGAATTCCATGGATAGAGGAGCCTGGTGGGCTACAGTCCATGGAGTCATAAAGGGTCAGAAATGACTGAACAACTAATACTACACATATATATGCATATATATATGATTTAAAATATTTTCTCACCCTTACAGTTATGGTCATTCTTCAAGTTTTGATTTCCTGCTCCAGTTGGCCTGTTATTATTTTTTAGAATTCTCGGGTAGTTACTTTTGGGGGGAGTGAAGCAGGAGTCTAGAGCTTTGTTGTAATCAATGGGAAAGACATGCTATAAAAAACTAATTTCATCTCGACCTGCATGAAAATTCAGTCATTCTTTTATCCTCAAAAACTTTTTTATGAAAGATTGGAATGATTAGTTCTTTATGTTCCACAGAATTCACATATAAGACCATTTGAGCCTCTTAGGGTAGATTTTAATTATCTCCAGGTTTTGAAATGATCATAACATCATTCAGTTTTTCTATTTCTCCTTTAGCAGGTTCAGTAATACACATTTTGGAGGGAATTTGTGATATTACTTAAGTTTTAAAATTTATAAGCATAAAGTTATTCATAATATTCTCTTTTCAATTATTGTTTATTTCTAGTTATGGCTTTCTTTTGTTACAGTATTGTTTATCTTTGGCTTCTCTTTTTTGTGGAAGAGGGATGTGTCAACTGTGACAGAGGTTGACAAATACATTACCTTTTATAGAAAAGGACTTTCTATTTTTTTATACATTTGCATTCTATTTAATCTCTTCCTATTATCTTCTTTATAATTTCCTTCCATCTCTCTTCTTTGAATTCTATTTTATCCATAACTTTTCTAGTTGGCTGTGTATTTCATTTATCTCCATCTCTTCAGGATTGTGAGCATTAAAAGTTATACTTCTCCTCTATGTAGTTTTAGTCCACATGAGTACAGGTTTGTGGTTAAGAATTCTTACAATAGAGTCTTGCATTTCTTGGTTATGCATTTCTAATAGTCTATCCCACGGGGAAAATACAGGCTTTTGTTTGAGGTTTCTGCAGTTTCCAGTCAATTTTACTAGCCTCGCATGAATAGCCCATGCCTCGTTGGTCTCCCCCCAAGAAGAGTCCATCTGGGTATGACATGTCTGATTCTCATGCCTGATTTTCAGTATCTATTGTGGCAGAACCAATGGGGAATAAGTGACTGGCAATCAGCAGCTCACCCAGAAAAGTCTGATCTCTCTCTGGGGTTTTCATTCTTCTATTTTTCTTTGCTCTCATAGCCCTCAGTTATCTTTCAAAATATGAACTTGCAGTTTACTAATTTTTTCCAGTTAATACAAAGGGAAAGTGAGTCTGCCTCAACCTACAACATATCACTTAGAAATAAAAGTCCTCTTTGTACATTTTAAAACCATTTCTCATTTTCTTATGATGCATAAATTTATATCTCTAGTCCTGACCTCTTTCCTGATTCTTGAATTCACATGTTCACCTGCCCTCAGACCCATCAACAAGAACGCTCTGCTTAGAGTTTCAACAGGGTATCCAGAGTGGAACTCCTTAGGCACAGCTTCCCACACAGCTCAGTCCTCTCATGTTCCCTGCCTCAGTTGATGGTTCCCCCATCTCTCCAGTCATCCCAGGTGTTTCCATACCACGCAGCCCTAATGTGAATTGCTATCTACTTATATCTGTAAGCATAATGATTGGTTAATGAACGAAACATGCCTAAGCCTGAAATAAGAGGCCTTTTTTTCCCATCTAGAAAGACATGTGCCTGAAGCTATTTGAGACCATGGTCCCAGTCTCACGGATAAAGCAGGGTGAGAGGGTGAGACAGTAATGATAGCTCCCGTTACTTGAGCACTTACCATATGCCTGGCACTGTTCTTAACGCCTTGCATGTATTAACCGTTCAAATACTTCTAATAACCCTATGAAGAGGAACTAAAAAGCCTCTTGATGAAAGTGAAAGTGGACAGTGAAAAAGTTGGCTTAAAGCTCAACATTCAGAAGATGAAGATCATGGCATCTGGTCCCATCACTTCATGGGAAATAGATGGGGAAACGGTGGAAACAGTGTCAGACTTTAATTTTTTGGGCTCCAAAATCACTGCAGATGGTGACTGCAGCCATGAAATTAAAAGACGCTTACTCCTTGGAAGAAAAGTTATGACCAACCTAGATAGCATATTCAAAAGCAGAGACATTACTTTGCCAACAAAGGCCGTCTAGTCAAGGCTATGGTTTTTCCTGTGGTCATGTATGGATGTGAGAGTTGGACTGTGAAGAAAGCTGAGCGCCGAAGAGTTGATGCTTTTGAACTGTGGTGTTGGAGAAGACTCTTGAGAGTCCCTTGGACTGCAAGGAGATCCAACCAGTCCATTCTGAAGGAGATCAGCCCTGGGATTTCTTTGGAAGGAATGATGCTAAGGCTGAAACTCCAGTACTTTGGCCACCTCATGCGAAGAGTTGACTCATTGGAAAAGACTCTGATGCTGGGAAGGATTGGGGGCAGGAGGAGAAGGGGACGACAGAGGATGAGATGGCTGGATGGCATCACTGACTCGATGGATGTGAGTCTGAGTGAACGCCGGGAGTTGGTGATGGACAGGGAGGCCTGGCGTGCTGTGATTCATGGGGTCGCAAAGAGTCGGACACGACTGAGCGACTGAACTGAACTGAACTGAATAACCCTATGAGGTAAGTCGTATTATTCTCCCCATTATACAGATGAGAAACTGAAGCACAAAAGCATAAACTAACGGCCCAGACAGTCCGGTGCGGAGGCCAGACTAGGAACACAGGCAGCCTGACTCTGCTTTTAGTCGCTATGCTATACTGCCCCCTAATGGTTAGTCAGGCATTGTAGCTGAAGCACATCACATGCAAAAGCATGATCACGTGCAAGTTCATGGGAACAAGTATTCCCATTTGTATGGAGTAAATGTTCCTACAGAAAAGAAGTAGGAGAAAAGACTGAGTTCTGTCACTTGCTCAAGGTAGCAGATCCAGCACTCAAATTCAGATCTCACTGCTAGCAGCAGTGATATTTTAGTCCATTCAGCCTGCCTCTTTATCATCAAGGTTACACAAGATTTCCGCCATGGACACCGCGCTATTGATGAGCCAGTGCCAGGGGAAAGCTGACCAGCTGGTTCCTGATCAATCACACCTGGGATCAACTGTTGTCATTCAGTTGCTAAGTCCTGTCTGACTCTTTGTGACCACATGGAATGCAGCACAACAGGCTTCCCTGTCCTTCACTATCTCCCTGAGTTTGCTCAGACTCATACCCATTGAGTCAGTGATGCCATCCAACCATCTCATCCTCTGATCAAAGACCCTGCTGAACTTCCCATCAGCCCAAGAAGGCTTAAAGAAAATTAGCTTCCGGGTTGGAAAGGTAATAGTCCACGGAGTGGACTGCTGTTTGCTCTGAATACCACCAGCAAATAAAGCACAGAAGACAGGTGAGCAGTGTTCCTGGCAGCCAACGAAAGTGAAAATGAAATCTATTCTAAGCTGCCAACTCGCACCTCTCCTTCAGTTTAACAAGTATATTATTGTCAACTTTGCAGCTACGGACATGCCAGTTATGGTTCAAAACCATTTCTGTTTTAGCCCCAACTCAGTCAGATTTGGCAGGGAAGGATTTAAAAAAAAAAAAAAAAGAATACTTTTCAGTCATTGTTCTCCAATGTGAATCTTAAGTTACTGTGACTGTGTGTGAGTAGCAGTTGGAGAAGTCCCCGGAGGTTTTTCTCAGGTCATTGAAGAGGGCATTTGGCCCCGATTCCATTCCCTTATCTTTAACTGGTAACTTCTTCAAACAGATTTTTTTTTTCCCCTGGAATTGTTTAAAATTTCAAACATCAAACACAGCCTCCAGGGAATCCTGGTTGAGGGCATAGAATCCTTGCTGAGCCAAAGGAAAAAAGAGATGATTTTTAATTAAGGAACTTACTCCCTTGAAGAGATGCTACATTAAGACCTGAAGATGGATGACGAGTCAAAGAACCAAGAGATCCGTTGTAAGAAACAAGAAAAGGAAGAGAATCCTGCCACTCCTGCTAGGTGTCGGGTGCTGTTCTAAAAATTTACACTTATTAATTCATTTAAACATCACAACACCTTGACTGGTCAAATGCCATATTAGTCATCTCCTTTTACAGATAAGGAAACCGAGTCACTGAGAAGTTAGATAAATCACTCAAAGTCAAAAACATTGGTAGAGGTCTGGTTGAATGCAAGCTGTTGGACGCTTGTTTGGATATTGACCATCATGCCACATGCCTCTGAGTGCTTGCTTTGTTTCAAGGGACTTTCATGAAGACAATTCTCATGCAGCTGAACAGAGGAAGAGCTTAATCAGGGTACAAGCAATGTGCAATGGGTGCATACAAGAAGAAGCTAGAGGGGATGGAAAATAAGCACCCACCTTAGAGTATGGGTAGATTTGGGCAGGATCATGGGAAGTAGGTAGGATTTTAAAGGATTATAAACAAGAGGTTTGTGGATGGTTCCTTGCTCTTGAGTTCAGGCATGCAACTTCTTTTTGGACCTTCTAAACTTGGCCATTCACTGTGATTTCAACTCAGCATATCTGAAACTGAACTCAAAAGTTTTCCTCTCCCTCCAAACCTGTTTCTCTTGCACTCTGCTTCAAATAGTGGTCCCTTCATTCCTTCAACCACCCAACTCAATAATCAACCTTTATTCACTTCCTCAATATCTCATCAACAATTATCCTGACTCTCAAAATTTCTTATTTTGACAGGAAACCCAATTTATCAGGAAGGCTTGGCCTAAGGGACACACAGGGGAGTCTTTGGGAAACTCCACATGGGAAATACCCTCAAGAAGCTTGATTTGTTAAACTTAAACTGCTGCAAAATGAACACATATCCTTGGGGCTCAAATTCCTCTTCTGTAAAATGGCAGAAGAAACAATAAAGAATAAAAGTTGATGGACTAAATTATTTCTAAATTTCTTTTTAGTTTTAGCATTCTCTTGTTCTTTGCTTTCTGTCTTTGCTTGCAGTTACTTAAGAATTTATGATAGATTTTGTTTGGTCTTCATCAAGTTATAATTAATCCTTTTCCCATCCTTCATAAGTTCTGAAGGCAGAAAGAGCTTGATGGACCTGTAAATTCTGATTCCTACAAAATCAGAGGCCCTAGGGATCCTCAGGAGGCTCAGTGGTAAATAACCTGCCTAACAATCCTAACAATGTGGATGATGGAGGAGATATGGTTTTGATCCCTGGGTGAGGAAGATACCCTGGAGAAGGAAATGGCAACCTGCTCCAGTATTCTTGCCTGGGAAATCCCATGGACGGAGAAGCCTGGCCGGCTACAGTCTATGGGGTCTCAAAAGAATCAGACACGACTGAGTGACTAACCACACACACACACGGAAGCCCCAGTGAATCACCTTGCTGTCTTCTTGTTCTTATCTTAGTTATCAAGGTTAGTCCGTTGGTTTCTCTATCCTAGATCAGAGAGCAGATCTATGGCCTCAACAAAGCTTATTTCTCTATAAACCACACTCTGATTCCTGCCAGGTCCCTCAGGATGAAGTTTTCTCTTGAGAAGAGGCATTCCTTGATCTGCCTTATCGAGCCAGTCCCATGGGATGGAAAAAAGAAAAAAAGAATCAGATGAGAGAGAGAGGAGTCTAAGAAAGAACAAAGGAAAGAGTATCATAAATTCCCCAAATTTGAAACAAGAAATCTCAAAATACAAAGGTACCCAAATGCAATAAGAAGTTGATTTTTCCGTCCCAAAATTCCACTCCTTCCCTCTTCCCCCAAGGTCATGGCTCAAAACGGAGTCTTTGACAAAGAAACTCTCCTTTGGAGTAAAATAAGGCAGAAGAGACCTTGAGCTCCTCTTAGAACTCAAATCCTGCCACTGCTATACAACCTGCCAAATAAAAGGTAGATGTTCAATCAATATCTGTCAAGTGAAGGATGAATACATTAACATTGTTATGTTCTTCTCAACACTATATTTAATAAAAAATCTGATTCAAGCCACCATAAGTATTTGACCAGATAAAGCTGAGTTTCCTTCTCTCTGTTTTCCAATCATTTGGGCTTTGGATCTCTACTAATGTTGCTTTTATTTTTGTTTTATATATTTGTCAATTGAAAACATACTCATTATTCCATTCTTTTCATCGACGAGGAAACTGAATTTCAGAGAGTCTAGATGCTGACTGACAAGTAATAGAGCTGTGAGGGTAGCCAAGATTCAAATCCATTTCTACCAATTTTCAACTGGATAGCTTTTCCATCTCACTGTGTACTGATAGGAACAGATGTGAGCAAAATTCAGGACAGATAGACTCAAGTTTTATCATCCTCATACCCTCTAGCTTGCTGAGAAAGTAGAAATTTAATTTCCACTTTGCCTGTTCAAATATGTCTCTTAGGAGCTACATCAAGAGGAAGATAGTGTTTCTTGAAGGAGTATCCCATTTCCATGTCTACATATGATGGCAATACTGCAAGGCTGACAATACATTGCTATAGACTTTTTTTTACTTAATTGAAATTAATGAGCATTTCAGCTGGGACTCTCCTCCTAAGAATCCATCCTAAGATGCTAAAAGTACAGTCAGGTATATCTTTGTTACTCTCTTCCATTTCAAAAAAGAATAGGGACAAAACAGCCTTCTTACCAGGTGTGCAGGATGAGTGTGAGAGGCTGACAATTTTTTTTCCTTTTGCCCTTTCCCATCTCTGTCACAGCAATCCAGTCTATTCCACTTGCAGTTTAAAGAAATTATTAGACCCTTGTTGATAATAGTTCAGTTGGTAAAGAGTCTGCCTGCAATGAAGGAGACCCCAGTTCTATTCCTGGGTCAGGAAGATCTGCTGGAGAAGGGATAGGCTACCCACTCCAGTATTCTTGGGCTTCCCTGGTGGCTCAGCTGGTAAAGAATCCACCTGCAATGTGGGCGACTTGAGTTTGAAATCTGGGTTGGGAAGATCCCCTGCAGAAGGGAAAGGCTACCCACTCCAGTATTCTGGCCTGGAGAATTCCATGGACTGTATAGTCCTGCTGCTGCTGCTAAGTCGCTTCAGTCGTGTCCGATTCTGTGCGACCCCACAGACGGAAGCCCACCAGGCTCCCCCGTCCCTGGGATTCTCCAGGCAAGAACACTGGAGTGGGTTGCCATTTCCTTCTCCAATGCATGAAAGTGAAAAGTGAAAGTGAAGTCACTCAGTCGTGTCCAACTCTTTGCAACCCCATGGACTGCAGCCTACCAGGCTCCTCAGTCCATGGGATTTTCCAGGCAAGAGTACTGGAGTGGGGTGCCATTGCCTTCTCCAACTGTATAGTCCATAGGGTAGCAAAGAGTCAGACACGACTGAGCAACTTTCACTTTCACTTTCACTTATACTCTTGTTGGTTCTTATGGAGCCCACTGTTCTTTTCAAAAGACCTGTGCCCAAAATACAAAGACCTAAGTCAAACTCTTAGAGGTATCAGCATGAGCTGCAGGGCTTATCTAGATATTAGCTCAGCTGAATGTAGATGCTAAATCTTAAGGAAAAAAGAGACAATGTATATACATTGCAAAGGTTTTGGTCTTCCAAATGAATCATACACTTATAACTTTAAAGAGTTTCTGTTCTTTAAAGATAATTTTTTGTGATGATATTTCAATTTATGTATCTTGTCAAGGTAAAATACTAGTAAAATGACTGGTTGGATAGTGCCAGTATTCATCAATTCATATTGATCCATATTCACCTGTGCCCATGTATAAGTACCCACACACAGCAGCTCCCTTTTCACCCCTTTCCACTTTAGAATTGGTAGACAGGAAGTCTTATTCCTGTAATTTGATGTTTACTTGCAAATGAATTAATATCCACTAGAAAGATTCCCCTGTGTCTTGCTTACACCTCATCCCCTCCTCCTCTGAGTGTGAGGGGCTTGCTCTGGTAACATTTATATGTTATATGACTTTGAGAAGATGAACCAGGTACGAATAGAGATCTACCTCTTCCATTCTTATTATCTCTTTAAGAGCACCCTTCTGTCAACCACAAGGTAAGTTTACCTGTAAAGTCCTGCCTCTTGTTAGTGAGACTTTCCCTAACCCTGCTTGTGTCTCATTCTAAAGCTTGGTATCAGGAAGCCCACAGTGGCAACTCATCCAAGCCATGAATCTAGCTTTAATAATGCTAATACCTTCTCTCTCAGTGCTGAACACAGGCAGGAGGAAGGGAAATTATGTATTTACAACAACAACCCTCAACAATGGCAACTACAATTGCCCCTTACTATGAGAGAGTCAATTCCTAGGCAGGTTGATAAGAAGTTCAGGGGTCCCCAAGGAGAGAGGGGTCTGGAATTCTCAAGGAGGAGGAAAGGGCAAACTTTTTTTGGCTACATTCCTTATTCTTAGTCAATTACACAACTCAGTTTAAACTCTGTACTAGGGATTATGCAACAACAATGTATCCTGCTTGAGGACAGTTTCACCTTCCTGAAAACCTTCTGGGTAATCCTGTTATCTTAAAATGTAAATTATGGGAGTGGGTCTAGTGAGGTCTTTACAACCTCCAGACATTCTTTTGATTCACTGTAATAAGTAATTAAAAAGTATATAACTCCCTTGCTAACACTAGGGGGGGGGTACTCTTTCTGCCCCCTTCTGATGTCTATGTCAGAAACTTTCTCTATCTCCTTTATACTTTAATGAAACTTTATTACACAAAAGCTCTGAGCGATCAAGCCTCATCTCTGGCCCCGAATTGAATTCTTCTGGAGGCCAAGAATCCTGGCATCTTTCATGGTTCAGCAACAGCCCTTCATCTATCTGTGGAGAGCTGGTTCTAGGACCCATGGCGTACCCCAAACATTATAGATGCTCTAGAAACATAGTTGACCCTCTGTATACACAATTCTCAGGGAAGGCAATGGCACCACTCCAGTACTCTTGCCTGGAAAATCCCATGGACGGAGGAGCCTGGTAGGCTGCAGTCCATGGGGTCGCTAGGAGTCAGACACGACTGTATAACTTTCAAGTAGACAACCTGAGCGACTTCACTTTCACTTTTCACTTTCATGCATTGGAGAAGGAAATGGCAAGCTACTCCAGTGTTCTTGCCTGGAGAATCCCAGGGATGGGGGAGCCTGGTGGGCTTCCATCTGTGGGGTCGCACAGAGTTGGACACGACTGAAGCGACTTAGCAGCAGCAGCAGCATACACAGTTCCACATCTGAGGACCAATAGACAAGTCTGAATGGTGCAATGCTGTATATATTTACTGAAAAAACTTGCATGTAAGTGGACCTGGGCAGTTCAAACCCATGTTACTCAAGGGTCAACATTATTTCCATTTTCTAACCTGTAAGTGGACACTGGCTAAAGGAAGGGAACAAACACATGCTATATTGATGGAACACAAAAGTCCTCCCCAGACAACAGCTCTCAAATATCCCTTCCATTAAATGGTGGGGGTGGGAAGGGAATTCTGGCTTCCTTTTTGGGCTCAGCCATGAAACCAGCACCATCACAGTACCACCAAACAAGTTACACACACTCTTATGTTCATAGCAGCACTATTCATAATAGCCAAGACATGGAAACAGCCTAAATGTCCATCAAGAAATGAATGGATAAAGCAAATGTGGTGCATATATACAATGGAATGCTACTCAGCCATAAAAAACAACAAAATAACATTACTTTGTCAACAAAGGTCTGTCTAGTCAAGGCTATGGTTTTTCCAGCGGTCATATATGGATGTGAGAGTTGGACATAAAGAAAGCTGAGCACCGAAGAATTCATGCTTTTGAACTAGGGTGTTGGAGAAGACTCTTGAGAGTCCCTTGGACTGCAAAGAGATCCAACCAGTCCATCCTAAAGGAGATCAGTCCTGGGTGTTCATTGGAAGGACTGATGCTGAAGCTGAAACTCCAATATTTGGCCACCTGATGTGAAGAGCTGACTCATTTGAAAAGACCTTGATGCTGGGAATGATTGAGGGCAGGAGGAGAAGGGGACGACAGAGGATGAGATGGTTGGATGGCATCACTGACTCAATGGACATGAGTTTGGGTAAATTCTGGGAGTTGGTGATGGACAGAGAGGCCTGGTGTGCTGCAGTTCATGGGGTCACAAAGAGTCAGACATGACTGAGTGACTGAACTGAACTGAACTGAATGCCATTTGCAACAACATAGATGCAAATAGAGATTATCATACTAAGTGAAGTAAAGATATCTTCACACTGTGAAGTGAAGATAGACAAATACCGTATGATATCACTTATATGTGGAGTCTAAAATATGATACAAATGAACTTATCTATGAAACAGAGACAGAATCACAGACGTAGAGAACAGACTTGTGGTTGCCAAGGGGGAGGAGAGTCAGAAAGGGTGGGAGTGGGAGTTTTGGGATTAGCAGATGCAAACTGGCATATATAGAATGGATGAACAGAAAGGTCCTACTGTACAGCACAGGGAACGATATTCAATATCCTGTGATAAACCATTGTGGAAAAGAATATGAAAAAGAATATATATAACTGAGTCACTTCGCTGTACTGCAGTAATGAACACAACATTGGAATTCAACTACACTTCAATAAAATGTAAATTAAAAAAAAAAAAGATACTTCCCCCACACCCCTTGTGAGCATAGAGATCCTCTACTGACCCATTTTATAGATGAGGCACCTCTCTGGGCTGTACCTCTTTCACCTTCTGGGGATAATATGTAAATAATAGTGTTATCCACCTTATAGGGTTACTGGCGGATAAAATGAAGACACCAGACAGAAAATAGTTTTGGACACTCTAGAGGTCTCAGTAATAGAGACTTTATCCAGATTTGTTATTTCTTTGCTTTGTTTTTACTTCGCTTTGTTAGTTTTGACAATGAGGCCCAGGGAGGTTATGCATCTTCATGCAAACATTCATTTCACAATTTGGCATCTGTTTGCTTTGACATCTCACCCGTCTCTCATCTCAGCTCGTTGTTAGCATAATGCCAAATTAGCCTAAGTGGGCAGGTCTCCTTTTCATGAAGATTGAGTTAGAATCCTAATCATTTTTTCTAAGTGATCACCTTTAGTCAAGAGAGACAGGACCTCTGTGTACACAAGAGTCCTCACTCTTTCCTGCATTGATTGGTAAAGGTGTTCATGGCACCAAGTCTATAATTAATTACGCAACCCTCATAGGTCAGCTTTTCCACTATCTCCAATTTTATTACAGATGCATCCAAAGTGAGGGAGGAAGGCACAGGGGAAGAGTCTAGTAGGCTCTTCAAGACAGTTACAACCCTGTGAGGACTCTGGGAGCCATAGCTGCAGAAGAAGCAGATCAGGTCAAGAGGAAGTGATGATTTCAGATGCGTGCATGCATGCTAAGTCGCTTCAGTTGTGTTCAACTCTTTGCAACCCTATGGACTGTAGCCTACCAGGCTCCTCTGCCCTTGGAATTTTCCAAGTAAGGATTCTAGAGTGGGTTGCCATGCCCTCCTCCGGGGGATCTTTCTCCATCCAGGGATTGACCCTGTGTCTCTTATGTCTACTGCACTGACAGGCAGGTTCTTTACCACTGGTGCCATCTGGGAAGTCTGATAGTTCAGAAAGCTGGGCCCCTGAGCAGAAAGGGTATGGCTTTGAAGTTTGGAGTTCTGGGTTCAGGTCACCTGTCTGCCTCTAAGTGGCTGCCTGAACGCTGACAATAGAAGGAAACTGGCATCACTGAATGCTTACTCTGCCAGACTGCTCATGAATTTTATTTCACTTCTTTAAAATCGCCATGAGAGAGACATTATTTCCCCTTCCCCCAATCTACAAAGAGTAAAAATTAAGCTCAGACCAACAAAAACTGACTCAAGAGCACACAGTGAGTAGATTGCAAATATGGGATCCAAACCCTAGAGACAGGCTTGTTGCCTGGCATCCTTCTGTCTCCAAGATACCAAGCTTCTAAACTGCAAGATGAAGGATGCCTCTACATCACAAACTGTTCACATGTTGCCCACCAGCCAGCGGAAGCTCTGTGCTATTTCATCCATCACATTGCCTCTGACTCCATCCAGGTACTATTATCTTTTTGTCCTTTAGATGCCAAGGTTATGGTCATTTAGAGGAATCTTCTCCATTACCTCTGCCTTAAATATACTAGTCCTTTAAAAAGCATTTTGCTTGTGCCTATAATGGACATAAATTATTAAGACTTCCCAGAATTTCTCCCTTCCAACGGGAATAGAAATTTCTTTTCCTGGAGCTTCTCTTCCTGCAATTTCAGCCGTGGTGTTCAAGTGGCTACCACTCTCTTCTTACAAGCCCTATCTTCCTGACTACATTGAGTTCAAACCAGTCTATCATAATAGCACATCTCCCAGTCTTTCTCCACTCTTGCTATGAAACAAGCAAAGGAAAGACTCTGAAAGTGGAAGCAGCAGGATTAAAAATGGGTGGCCCATGGAACTCATGGGTGGCTATATCCCATGCCAAGCAGAGAAAGCAGTGTGTGTTGGAACTGATTGAAACAGATGATTAAGACCAAGGCAAAGGGGGCCCTGTTATTGTTATGGCTCAGTTGCTAAGTCGTGTCCAACTCTTTTCGACTGCATGGACTGTAGCCTGCCAGGATCCTCTGCCCATGGGATTTCCCGGGCAAGAATACTAGAGTGGGTTGCCATTTCCTTCTCCAGGGGATCTTCCTGACCCAGGGAACCTTCACCTCCTGCACTGGCCACCTGGGAAGCCCAAAGGGCATCAGCTCAGTTCAGTAGCTCAGTCGTGTCCAACTCTTTGTGACCTCATGGACTGCAGCACACCAGGCTTCCCTGTCCATCACCAACTCCTGGAGCCTACTCAAACTCATGTCCATCAAGTCGGTGATGCCATCCAACCATCTCATCCTCTGTTGTCTCCTTCTCCTCCTGCCTTCAATCTTTCCCAGCATCAGGGTCTTTTTCAATGAGTCAGTTCTTCACATCAAGTGGCCAAAGTATTGGAGCTTCAGCTACAGCATCAAGGGCATCCAGCGATGTTCAAATCCTCCAGGTCCTGTTTAGCTGCATCTGTACACTGCCTGCCACATTGTAGTTCAGCTAATACCAGGATACCTTCACAACAACTTCTAGTTTTTGCCTTCTTAAATTGAGTATACTGATAACAAAAATATCCTAATTTAATATCTATTCACTCCTCTTTTAGAGAAAGAGAAGGAAAATCAATCCTCATTATTCAGATTCCTAGTCACAAATTTTTATACTTGCTGAAATTATTTATAAAAATTGCTCATGGCACTTTTGCAGTCACTTGTAGATATGTAGGGATACAAAAATACTTGTTGCTGACATGCATGTTTTCAGATGAGGTTGAACGAGGCATTGGTCTGCTTTCTTGTTTCATGTCATACTGTAAACAAATGTCCTTTTCACAGTTATTTAGTTCTACTTTTTTTTGGTGATGCTATCCAACCATCTCATCCCCTGTGCCCTCTTCTCCTCCTGCCCTCAGTCTTTCCCAGAATCAGGGTCTTTTCCAATGAGTCAGCTGTTCACATCAAATGGCCAAAGTGTTGGAGCTTCAGCTTCAGCATGAGTCCTTCCAATGAATATTCAGGATTGATTTCCTTTAGGATTGACTGGTTTGATCTCCTTGCTCTTAGAGGGACTCTCAAAGAGTTTTCTCCAGCACTGCAGTTCAAAAGCATCAGTTTTTTGGCTCTCAGCCTTCTTTATGGTCCAACTCTCACATCCATACATAACTACTCAAAAAACAATAGCTTTGACTATACAAACCTTTGTTAGTGAATTCATGTTTCTTCTTTTTTATACATTATCTAGGTTTGTCATAGCTTTTCTTCCAAGGAACAAGTGTCTTTTAATTTCATGGCTGCAGTCACCATCCACAATGATTTTGTAGCCCAAGAAACTAAAATTGGCCACTGTCTGCATTTTTTCATGATCAATTTGTCTTGACTGCATGCCATGATCTTAGTTTTTTGAATGTTGAATTTTAAGTCAGCTTTTTCACTTTCTTCTTTCACCTTCAAGAGGCTCTTTAGTTCCTCTTCACTTTCTGCCATTAGGGAGGTATCATATGCATATCTTAGGTTGTTGATATTTATCACAGCAATCTTGATTCCAGTTTGTGATTTATCCAGCTCAGCATTTTGCATGGTGTACTCTGCATGTAAGTTAAATAAGCAGGGGGACAATATGCAGCCAATTTTTATTATTCACACACACACATATATATGCCTGTAAAGAGAATATTACATATATATGTATGTATATAAAGAGAACATAACTGCCATATATATTTATGTGTGTGTGTGTGTGTGTATCTTCCCTGGTGACTCAGTGATAAGGAATACACCTGCCAAGCAGGTGGGTTTTATCCCTGGGTGGGGAAGGGCCCCTGGAGAAGGACATGGCAACCCACTCCAGTATTCTTGCCTGGGAAATCCCATGGACAGAGAAGCCTGGTGGGCTACAGTCCATGGGGTTACAAAGAGTTGGACATGAAGGGGCAACTAACACTTTTACATACACATACACACACGTATCCATATATGTGTGTGTGTGAGAGAGAGAGAGAGACAGAGGAAAAGAGAGTGAGAGAGATTTATTAGAAGTATTTTCCAAAATCTTCCGATGGATAGGGACAATTTTATACATACTCTTAAACCCTTTCTTCACCACCACCCTACTTTCCTCTTATTATTGAGTAAATAAATGCCTACTCAATGAAATGATGGTTTTCTCACCTATCTAATCAGAGGCTGATTATCAAGCACCTACTATATCACCATAGACTGTATATTATGACTCATCTGCACAGAAATCCTGCAGAAGCAATCATAGCCACTCCCAGTAAAAGGAGAGCAGCTTATCCTGGGTTTGCCCATTGTCAGGGGCATTGGAGAGTAACTTCAAGGGGAAACAGAAACATGAACTTGGGTAGTCTAATACCTGAGTTCGATTTTTAGCACTCATTAGCCCTGAGACTTTGGCCAGTCACTTAATATTTGTCCCATAAAATATTCCTCTCGCCATGAGAAGGTGCTCTAGAGAAACCCTTGACCAGCAATCCTCTGAGATGTGTGATGGGCAAATGTCCCTGCAATCATGCAGAGGAAGGGGTTCTAGAGAATAATACACTCTCAATGCCTCCCCTGATAGTGACTCATATGACAGGTAAGACGAGAGAGAGAGTTCGCATAAGACAACACAGAGAAAGCTTGAGCCCACAGCTTCATTCTGAAACCACCAGAAATAACCTGCCAGAGTCAAAGCTGAAGATGTCAGCAGGGATAAAAGGAGGTTGAGTAATTAAAAGCCCCAGCGAGGGTTCTGTAATAAGGGGAAAGGTGAATTGTGGCATGGTGGGCAGAAGCTATCCTGGAGCTATTTGCAAGTTAGGAGAACAAAAAGACAAATCTCTGAGGAACCTTTAGTGATCTGGGGAGCCAGGTCTCTATGGCCGAGCCTCCTGTGCATGCTTGGAAGCTGCTGACTAGCTAAATTTGTTGCATAAAAGAAAATAACTGCTTACACATGGCCTAAGCACTTTTTAGTCAGCAAAGCACTTTCCCTATGTTGTCTCACATTTGATTCTTGCAAATACTCTAGAAAGTAGGCACTTTTACAATAAGGAAATAGAGACACAAAAGTTAGGTGAAATGCATGAGGTTACACTGGCAGTGAGGGCAGAGCTGGGGCCAGAACTCAGGTCATCTGATTCCAAACCCAGAGCTCTTTCTGCCCACCATCACTGTGTCCACTAGACATAGGGACCCTAGGGACATTAGGAGTATATTCTGGACTTCTTCATAGAAGACAACAGTGATAAACCTAATTTCCTATACAGAAATCAAGGAAATATGATATCAACAAAGGAACAAACACCAGGGTGGACCCAAACATCTTCACATGGAAAAGGGGAAAGTGTTTAAAAATATTCCTCAGGTGATTCCAATGTGCAAACAGGAATGAGAACCACTGGACTAAGATAGTGTTTTTCAAACTTTGATATGCATCAAAATCACCTGTATGATTTATTAAAACCCCTGTTACTGGGCCTTTATGTGCCAAGTTTCTGATTCATTCGGGGGGTCATTCATTTTCACTTTTAATAAGTTGTCAGGCGGTTCTAATTGATACAGCTGGTCCAGGGACCACACTCTGAGAACCACTGGGTTACAGCATGACAGGCTCAGGTGTGCCTCTCTCCCCTCTTCAGCCCTACCGGTTTGCAGAGGGATTTCTTTCTAGGCAGCTTCCCTGCCTAGGTGGTAAACTGCATTGGAGAGACTCTTACTCCATCAGAGTGAGACGTGCAATTTTTTTAAGGGAAACCAAATAAATCTCAGACTGAAGCTGTATTTCCCAATCCAGCTGTGCTTGAAGTGAAGTTAATGTTTCTGATTCCTTGTACAATTTTCAATTGATTCCATACCCAGAAGATGAAGACAAAGTTATAGTTCATTGGTACTCTTCAAGCTCCAATAATAGAGAACATAATTTTCAGAACTTTGAGCTTGATGCTGCTGCTGCTGCTAAGTCACTTCAGTCGTGTCCAACTCTGTGTGACCCCATAGACAGCAGCCCACCAGGCTTCCCCATCCCTGGGATTCTCCAGGCAAGAACACTGGAGCGGGTTGCCATTTCCTTCTCCATGAGCTTGATGCTAGATGGGATGAAACTTTGGGGGCCTTGGGTGAAGGTGAATATATTTTGCATATGTGACCAAGAAGGTTGCTGTGATAGATGGAATCATTAGCCCAGATGCCTCATTCCCCCACTGTGATGTTATGTATCCACAAGCATGCCATGTCATTGATGATGTTTCCCTATCTATGCTTTGACTTGACTTCACTCAATGGGATTTTAGCAAATGTAACATTGACAAGACTTAAAATATGCCTTCCTATTTGGATTTTCCCTCTTGTGCTTCTGAACATGTCACTGTAGGAAGAATGTGTCTAAAGAAGCCATGTTCCTCTGACCTCTGCTCCCCTAAAGATATATGGAACAGTGTTAATCTGACCAACACTCAAAACTGAAGCTCCAAGCAGAGTCATCTGTGAAAACCTGAGTGAGAAGTATCTGCTTATTACTAAATGTCATTGCATTTTATAGCGAACTTATGTAGCACTATTATAATGATGACTGACTAATACAGGAAGAATGATAGAAATTTCAGAATGAGATTAAATAAGAAATAGAGGAATGAAAATATCTGGAGAAATTATACGTGTATCAGTCAGAGTTGTCTATTAAAAAGAGACAGTGGCATACATATATATTAAGAAATTGGTTCATATGATGTTGGAGGCTGACAGGTCCTAAGATCTGCAAGCTGGGGACCCAGGAGATTTGGTGGTATAGTTCTAGCCTGACCTGTAGTCAGCAGACCTAAGACTCAAAAGCGTCAATGTTTCTGCTAAAGACTGAAGGCAAATAAAGAAAAAAAAATCCCAGCTCAAAGGCAGTCAGGCAGGAGGAGATTCCCCTTATTCAAGAAAGACTCCACATTTCTGTTCCATTCAGGCCTCCAACTGATTGGATGAGGCCCACCTACATTAGGGAGGGCAATCTGTTTTATTCACTTTATTACATGGCTCAGTAAAGTTGACACATAACATTAACCATTATTATCTGCAAGAATGTTCCCAAAGTAAAGAAACAATAAGACCGCATATTGAAAAACCTCATGCAATACCAAGCAAGATAGAAAAAAGAAGCCCTCAACTCAACATACATAGTGATACTGAGCACAAAAGGACAAAGAGAAAAATATAAGTGCTTATGAGAAAAACGTCTTTTTGTAGTGATCACACCAGTCAATCTTAAAGGAAATCAACCCTGAATATTCATTGGAAGAACTGGTGCTGAAGCTGAAGCTCCAATACTTTGGCTACCTGATGGGAAGAGCTGACTCATTGGAAAAGACCCTGATGCTGGGAAAGATTAAGGGCAGAAGGAGAAGAGGGTGTCAGAGGATGAGATGGCTGGATGGCACCATTGATGCAATGGATATGAACTTGGACAAACTTTGGGAGATGGTGAGCAACAGGGGGGCCCAGTGTGCTGCAGTCCACAGGGTCACAAAGAGCTGTACACGACTGGGTGACTGAACAGCAATGAGATAAATGGAAGGCCAAGTAAAGAGAGAGAATATTTGGTTTGGGGAGTTTGGGGTTGACATAAATGCATTACTAAATTTAAAACAGATAATGGAATTTAGAAAGATGATAACAATAACCCTGTATTCGAGACAGCAAAAGAGACACTGATGTATAGAACTGTCTATTGGACTCTGTGGGATTGGGAGAGGGTGGGATGATTTGGGAGAATGGCATTGAAACATGTATAATATCATATATGAAATGAGTCGCCAGTCCAGGTTTGATGCACGATACTGGATGCTTGGGGCTGGTGCACTGGGACGACCCAGAGGGATGGTACGGGGAGGGAGGAGGGAGGGGGGTTCAGGATGGGGAACATATGTATACCTGTGGGGGATTCATTTTGATATATGGCAAAACCAATACAATATTGTAAAGTTAAAAAATAAAATAAAATTTAAAAAAAAAAAAACAGATAACCAACAGGAACCTGCTACATAGCATAGGGAGCTCTGTTCAATGTTGTATAATAACCTAAGAAAAAATTTAGGTTTTTAGGGAATATTATTTTTAGGGAAAAATATTTAAAATAATAGATATGTGTATACGTACAACTAGATCACTTGGCTGTACACCTGAAACTAACACAACATTGTTAATCAACTCTACTTCAATATAAGACAAAAGTTAAAAAACAAAGATCTTATTTAAGAGAAAAAAGCAATATTGCATAGTCAAATTCAGCTGGACCGATGGCTAGCAACATATCATTAGTCAAGTGATGTAACTTCCTGTGCCTCATTTCCTTATCTGTAAAAAGGGTTAATAATGGTCATACCCACATTTATGAAGTCTTTATGAATAGTAAATGGACTACTACACATCAAGTGCCTAAAATAAGACGTGGCACATCAGGACTGATGTTTAAGTGTTTATTTCTGTTATCTGGCTAAAACTTGTAAAAAGCACCAGATGCTAGAATATGATGTAATATTTTAAAGTGTTGTATGATGAGGATTTTGGATTTATATTTTATGCTTCACTAAACTAAAAGTTAAAATTAATATAAAATATATTCTTGGATGTTTAAGCCCTCTAATGTTTACGTTTAAAAAGACCTTTATGAAAATGTTCATGAAGAAGAAATATGGCAGGGAGGAACCAGAGAAATATGGTGCCAAGAGGGGGGATTAATGGGACTCAATAAGAGTTGATGTTGATTAAATAAACAGTAACCAAACATACAAGGAAAGGAAAAGCATACTTGTGACAGCACAGACCAAAACTTTTTGATTAAATCAAATTGCTGGGGTACACACCATGACAAATGAAATCAAATGTTCATGCAAAAATTTGTGCACAAATGAAAGAACTTGCCAGCCAATGCAAGAGATGTAGTTTTAATCCTTGGATTGGAAAGATCCCCTGGAGAAGGAAATGGCAACCCACTCCAGAAATCTTGCCTGGCAAGTTTCATGGACAGAAGAGCCTGGTGGCCTATAGTCCGTGGGGATGCAAAGAGTCAGAGACAATTAAGCAACTGAGCACGCACATTCATAGCAGTGCTGTTCGTAATGGCCAGAAAGCAGAAACAACTCAAATTTCCATCAACCAATGAATGGGTAACTAATATGTGGTATCCACAGCAGATTATTATTTAATAATAAAAAGTAATGAAGTGCTGGTACATTTCACAATGTGGATGAACCTTGAAAACACTGTGCTAAGAGAAAGGAGCCAGTCACAGAAGACCACATATTTTACAATTCAGTTTATATGAAATGTTCAAAATAGGCAAATCTACAGAGTCAGAGAGTAGATAAGTGGAGTCTAGGGCTCAGAATTGGAGGCAGGGGAGGAACACAGAGGGTAACTTAGTGGGTAAAAGTCTTCTTTTTTAGGTTACTAAACATAACCTAAGATAGATCATGACAATGGTTGCACAACTGTGAATACACTGAAACTATTGTACTGTGCAATTTAAATAGGTAAATTGTATAATACATAAATTACATCTCAACAAAGAAAAATGAAAGTTTAAGCAAATTTAAACAAAAATTCTTCAAGAATTCATAAAAATAATTCTAGGCAATAATCATTTCAAAAAGGTCATTAAAATGAATAAAATATTAATACCAGACCCAGAGGGATGGTATGGGGAGGGAGGAGGGAGGGGGGTTCAGGATGGATTTTCTTTTAAAAATTTAAAATAAATAAAAAATAAATAAAAAAATATTAATTTCATAGTGATTATAAAAGAATCACTCATCTTAAAGGTCAAGAAAAAGATCAAAATTTTTATTTATTAGATGAGATATTCATAAAAACAATCTTTGAGAATGACTTTAATACCCCTTTCTTGCTTTGGACAGAACAGAATGTGAAAAGAGAATGACAAAGAAGGTTTAATCATTTAAACAGTATGAAAAAATTAATAAACTATATATACAAATATACTGACATTAAACAGAAGACACACCTTTGTAAGTATTCCTGTGATGTTTCCAGAACTAAATTATATTGTAGAAATCATACAGGCCATATTATATTCTCTGGCAACATTGTATGAAAGCTAGAAATTAATCACAAAGTGTAATCTAAACAATGTGAAAAAACCACTTGGAAATTAAACAACATTCTATTAAATAAGGATTGGTTCAAAGAAGAAATAAAAAGTATAATTACATGCCATTTAGAAAACAGAAAAAATGAGAACAATATTTATCAAAACTGATGGGAAAAGTTACCCTTTACGTAAAGTCACAGTCAACAAAAAAGTCTGAAATGCAGTACTTGGATGCAATCTCAAAAATGACAGAAGGATCTCTGTTCGTTTCCAAGGCAAACCATTCAATACCATAGTAATCCAAGTCTTTGCCCCGACCAGTAATGCTGAATAAGCTGAAGTTGAACTGTTCTATGAAGACCTACAAGACCTTCTATAACTAACACCCCCAAAAGATGTCTTTCATTATAGGGGACTGGAATGCAAAAGTGGAAGTCAAGAAATACCTTGAATAACAAGCAAATTTGGCCTTGGAGTACAGAATGAAGCAGGGCAAGGCTAATAGAGTTTTGCCAAGAGAACACACTGGTCATAGCAAACACCTTCTTTCAACAACACAAGAGAAGACACTACATGTGAACATCACCAGGTGACCAACACCGAAATCAGATTGATTATATCCTTTGCAGCCAGAGAGGGAGAAGCTCTATACAGTCAGCAAAAACAGAACCAGGAGCTGACTGTGTCTCAGATCATGAACTCCTTATTGCCAAATTCAGACTTAAATTGAAGAAAGCAGGGAAAACCACTAGACCATTCGGTTATGACCTAAATCAAATCCCTTACAAGGATATAGTAGAAGTGAGAAATAGATACAAGGGATTAGATCTAATAGACAGAGTACCTGAAAAACTATGGACGGAGGTTCGTGACATTGTACAGGAGGCAGGGATCAAGACCGTCCCCAAGAAAAAGATGTGCAAAAAGGCAAAATGGTTGCCTGAGGAGGCCTTACAAATAGCTATGAAAAAAGAGAAGTGAAAGGCAAAGGAGAAAAGGAAAGATATACCCATTTGAATACACAGTTTCAAAGAATAGCAAAGAGAGATAAGAAACCTTCCTCAGTGATCAGTGCAAAGAAATAGAGGGAATGGGAAAGACTAGAGATCTCTTCAAAAAAATTAGAAATATCAAGGGAACATTTCATGCAAAGATGGGCTCAATAAAGGAAAGAAATGGTATGGACCTAACAGAAGCAGAAGATATTAAGAAGAGGTGGCAAGAATACACAGAAGAACTATACAAAAAAGACCTTCATGACTCAGATAATCACAGTGGCATGATCATTCACCTAGAGCCAGACATCCTGAAATGCGAAGTCAAGTGGGCCTTAGGAAGCATCACTATGAACAAAGCTAATGGAGGTGATGGATTTCCAATTGAGCTATTTCAAAACCTAAAAGATGATGCTGTGAAAGTGCTGCACTCAATATGTCAACAAATTTGGAAAACTCAGCAGTGGCCACTGGACTGGAAAAGGTCAGTTTTCATTCCAATCCTTAAGAAAGGCAATGCCAAAGAAAGCCCAAACTACCACACAATTGCACTTATCTCACATGCTAGCAAAGTAATACTCAAAATTCTTCAAGCCAAGCTTTAATGGTATGTGAAAAGTGAACTTCCGGATGTTCAAGCTGGATTTAGAAAAGGCAGGGGAGCCAGAGATCATATTGCCAATATCTGTTTGATCATTGAAAAAGGAAGATTTCCAGAAAAACATCTTTGACTATGCCAAAGCCTTTGACTGTGTGGATCACAACAAACTGAAAAATTCTTCAAGAGATGGGACTAGCAGACCACCTGACCTGCCACCTGAGAAATCTGTATGCAGGTCAAGAAGCAACAGTGAGAACTGGACACGGAACAACAGACTGGTTCCAAATAGGGAAAGGAGTATGTCAATACTGTACATTGTCACCCTATTTATCTAACTTATATGCAGAGTACATCATACGAAATGCTGGGCTGGATGAAGCATAAGCTGGAATCAAGATTGCCAAGAGAAATATCAATAACTTCAGATATGCAGATGACACCACCCTTATGGCAGAAAGTGAAGAAGAACTAAAGAGCCTCTTGATGAAAGTGAAAGAGGAGAGTGAAAAAGTTGGCTTAAAACTCAACATTCAGAAAACTGAGATCATGGCATCTGGTCTCATCACTTCATGGCAAATAGATGAGGAAATAGTGTCAGACTTTATTTTGGGGGCTCCAAAATCCCTGCAGATAGTGATTGCAGCCATGAAATTAAAAGACGCTTACTCCTTGGAAGGAAAGTTGTGACCAACCTAGATAACATATTAAAAAGCAGAGATATTACTTTGCCAACAAAGGTCCATCTAGTCAAGGCTATGGTTTTTCCTGTGGTCATGTATGGGTGTAAGAGTTGGACTGTGAAGAAAGCTGAGCACTGAGGAATTGATGCTTTTGAACTGTGGTGTTGGAGAAGACTCTTGAGAGTCCCTTGGCCTGCAAGGAGATCCAACCACTTCATCCTAAAGGAGACCAGTCCTGGGTGTTCATTGGAAGGTCTGATGCTGAGGCTGAAACTCCAATACTTTGGCCACCTCATGCGAAGAGTTGACCCATTGGAAAAGACCTTGATGCTGGGAGGGATTGGGGGCAAGAGGAGAAGGGGATGACAGAGGATGAGATGGCTGGATGGCATCACTGACTCAATGCACATGAGTTTGGGTGAACTCCGGGAGTTGGTGATGGACAGAGAGACCTGGCGTGCTGTGATTCATGGGGTCACAAAGAGTCAGACATGACTGAGTGACTGAACTGAACTGAATGGGAGGCAGCAGAAAGAAGTAATCATGCTCACGATGACTGTAGATGTGGGAATTATCAGATAGATGGCATAAAACTGAATATACAATTTACTTAAAAACAAAAGAGGTCAAGGAATTTAGAGTTCAATATGCAGTTATTGTTTAGTTGCTAAGTCATGTCCAACTCTTTTGCAACCCCATGGACTGTAGCCCACCAGGCTCCTCTGTCCATGGAGTTTCCCAGGCAAGAATATTGGAGTGGGTTGCCATTTCCCTCTCCAGAGGATCTTCCCTACTCAGGGACCGAACCCTCATCTCCTGCATTGCAGGTGGATTATTTACCTCTGAGCCACCAGGACAGCCATAGCTCAATAGAATGTCTATCAAAATCCCAATGACTTTTTTTTTTTTTTTTTTTTTGCAAAAGTAGAAAAATCCACCCTAAAATTCATATGGAATCTTGAGGGACCCTGAATAGCCAAACAAAATGTTGAAAAGGAAGAATAAATTTGGAGGACTTATACCTTCTGTTTCACTTACTGCAAAGCTACCACATACAGCAGCAAAATTAAAAGAATTATTCACAATGACCAAATAAGAGTTACCTAAGAAATGCAAAATCACTTATTATAAGGAGATCTATCAGTGTAACATTTCATATGAATATACTTAAGGAGAAAACAGGAGTAACAATTTTAATAGAGGAAGAAAAAAAAAGTCAGTAACATGCAAAGTACAGGATACAATCCCCAAATTTGCTTTTTTGGGGGAAATATAAATAGAAGATTTTTTTAAAACATATTAAGGCTTTGAGTCTGAAACTAACTACTAACATTATCTTTAAGAGTGAAAACTAAAAAAGAATTCCTATTAAAACCATAGGCAAAGGCAAGCAAACAAGATATCATTGTCATCATTATCATTTGCCATTGTTCTGAAAATTCCCAGCAATGCAATCAGCATGAAACAAGAAGAAGAGATATGATTATGAAAAAGATGGCAAAACTGTCTCTTTGTACAATAATGCAATTATATTCTTTAAAACTTCAGAGAATCAATCTTTAAAATTTATCTTTTTAGTTTTGTAAAATAGCTTCATAGAAGGTATTGTTAAAATCTGTATTTTTATATCAGTTCAGTTCAGTTCAGTCACTCATCGTGTCAAGACTCTTTGCGACCCCATGAATCGCAGCATGCCAGGCCTCCCTGTCCATCACCAACTCCCGAAGTTTACCCAAACTCATGTACATCGAGTCAGTGATGCCATCCAGCCATGTCATCCTCTGTCATCCCCTTCTCTTCCTGCCCCCAATCCCTCCCAGTATCAGAGTCTTTTCCAATGAGTCAACTTTTCGTAAGAGGTGGCCAAAGTATTGGAGTTTCAGCCTCAGCATCAGTCTTTCCAATGAACACCCAGGACTGGTCTCCTTTAGGATGGACTGGTTGGATCTTCTTGCAAGTCAAGGTACTCTCAAGAGTCTTCTCCAGCACCACAGTTCAAAAGCATCAATTCTTCACCACTCAGCTTTCTTCATAGTCCAGTTCTCACATCCATACATGACCACTGGAAAAACCATAGCCTTGACTAGACTGACCTTTTTTGGCAAAATAATACCTCTGCTTTTTAATATGCTATCTAGGTTGGTCATAACTTTCCTCCAAGGAGTAAGTGTCTTTTAATTTCATGGCTGCAATCACTATCTGCAGGGATTTTGGAGCCCCCAAAATAAAGTCTGACACTCTTTCCACTCTTTCCCCATCTATTTCCCATGAAGTGATGGGACCGGATGCCATGATCTCAGTTTTCTGAATGTTGAGTTTTAAGCCAACTTTTTCACTCTCCTCTTTCACTTTCATCAAGAGGCTCTTTAGTTCTTCTTCACTTTCTGCCATAAGGGTGGTGTCATCTGCATGTCTGAGGTTATTGATATTTCTCCTGGAAATCTTGATTCCAGCTTGTGCTTCTTCCAGCCCAGCATTTCTCATGATGTACTCTGCATAGAAGTTAAATAAGCAGGGTGACAATACACAGCCTTGACGTACTCCTTTTCCTATTTGGAACCAGTCTGTTGTTCCATGTCCAGTTCTAACTGTTGCTTCCTGACCTGCATATAGGTTTCTCAAGAGGCAGGTCAGGTGGTCTGGTATTCCCATCTCTTTCAGAATTTTCCACAGTTTATTGTGATCTACACAGACAAAGGCTTTGGCAGAGTCAATAAAGCAGAAGTAGATGTTTTTCTGGAACTCTCTTGCTTTTTTGATGATCCAGCAGATGTTGACAATTTGATCTCTGGTTCCTCTGCCTTTTCTAAAACCAGCTTGAACATCTGGAAGTTCACGGTTCATGTATTGCTGAAGCCTGGCTTGGAGAATTTTGAGCATTACTTTACTAGTGTGTGAGATGAGTGAAATTGTGTGGTAGTTTGAGCATTCTTTGGCATTGCCTTTCTTTGGGAATGGAATGAAAACTGGCCTTTTGCAGTCCTGTGGCCACTGCTGAGTTTTCCAAAGTTGCTGGCATATTGAGTGCAGTACTTTCACAGCATCATCTTTCAGAATTTGAAGTAGCTCAACTGGAATTCTTTCACCTCCACTAGCTTTGCTCGTAGTGATGCTTTCTAAGGCCCGCTTGACTTCACATTCCAGGATGTCTGGCTCTAGGTGAGTAATCACACCGTCGTGATTATCTTGGTCATGAAGATCTTTTTTTGTACAGTTCTTCTGTGTATTCTTGCGACTTCTTCTTAATATCTTCTGCTTCTGTTAGGTCCATACCATTTCTGTCCTTTATCAAGCCCATTTTGCATGAAATATTCCCTTGCTCTCTCTAATTTTCTCGAAAAGATCTCTAGTCTTTCCCATTCTGTTGTTTTCCTCTATTTCTTTGCATTTATCATTGAAGAAGGCTTTCTTATCTCTTCTTGCTATTCTTTGGAACTGTGCATTCAGATGCTTATATCTTTCCTTTTCTCCTTTGCTTTTCACTTCTCTTCTTTTCACAGCTATATGTAAGGCCTCCTCAGACAGCCATTTTGCTTTTATGCATTTCTTTTCCATGGGTATGGTCTTGATCCCTGTCTCCTGTACAATGTCACGAACCTCCATACATAGTTCATCAGGCACTCTATCTATCAGATCTAGTCCCTTAAATCTCTTTCTCACTTCCACTGTATAATCATAAGGGATTTGATTTAGGTCAAAGCTGAATGGTTTAGTGGATTTCCCTTTCTTCAATTTAAGTCTGAATTTGGCAATAAGGAGTTCATGATCTGAGCCACAGTCAGCTCCTGATGTTATTTTTGCTGACTGTATAAAGCTTCTCCATCTTTGTCTGTAAAGAATATAATCAATCTCATTTCAGTGTTGACCGTCTAGTGATGTCCATGTGTAGAGTCTTCTCTTGTGTTGTTTGAAGGGGGTGTTTGCTATGACCAGTGCATTCTCTTGGCAAAACCCTATTAGCCTTTCCCTGCTTCAAGGCCAAATTTGCTTGTTACTCCAGGTGTTTCTTGACTTCCTACTTTTGCATTCCAGTCCCCTATAATGAAAAGGACATCTTTTTTTGGGTGTTAGTTCTAAAAGGTCTTGTAAGTCTTCATAGAACAGTTAAACTTCAGCTTCTTCAGCGTTACTGGTTGGGGCATAGGCTTGGATGACCATGATATTGAATGGTTTGCCTTGGAAACGAACAGAGATCATTCTGTCGTTTTTGAGATTGCATCCAAGTACTGCATTCCAGACTCTTCTGTTGACCATGATGGCGACTCCATTTCTTCTAAAATATTCCTGCCTACAGTAGTAAATATAATGGTCATCTGAGTTAAATTCACCCATTCCAGTGCATTTTAGATCGCTGATTCCTAGAATGTCAATGTTCACTCTTGCTGTCTCCTGTTTGACCACTTCCAATTTGCCTTGATTCATGGACCTAACTTTCCAGGTTCCTATGCAATATTTCCCTTTACAGCATCGGACCTTGCTTCTATCACCAGTCACATCCACAACTGGGTATTGTTTTTGCTTTGGCTCCATCCCTTCATTCTTTCTGGAGTTATTTCTCCACTGATCTCCAGTAGCATATTGGGCACCTACCGACCTGGGGAGTTCTTCTTTCAGTATCCTATCATTTTGCCTTTTCATACTCTTCATGGGGTTCTCAAGGCAAGAATACTGAAGTGGTTTGCCATTCCCTCCTCCAGTGGACCACATTCTGTCAGACCTCTCCACCATGACCCGTCCGTCTTGGGTGGCCCCAAATGGCATGGCTTAGTTTCATTGAGTTAGGCAAGGCTGTGGTCCGTGTGATCAGATTGACTAGTTTTCTGTGATTATGGTTTCAGTGTGTCTGCCCTCTGATGTCCTCTTGCAACACTTACCTTGTGTCTCACTTGGGTTTCTCTTACCTTGGACGTGGGGTATCTCTTCACAGCTACTCCAGCAAAGTGTAGCCGCTGCTCCTTACCTTGGACGAGGTCGCCCCTCCTGACCTTGGACGTGGGGTAGCTCCTCTCACCTGCTCCTGCGCCGTTGCTGCCTGGCGCTCTCAGTCGCCACCCCTGACCTTGGGCGTGGGGTAGCGCCTCTCATTTTTTTTTTTTTTAATAATCCATGAGAATGCCAAAAAAGACATTTTACCATGGTAATCAGAATATAAAACTCTGAGAAAAAAAAGACTTTTGGAAGAATAGGTAGAATTTATGGGGTACCCTAAAAAATTTACTGAAAATAACAAGAACAATTTTTAACTTACAGGCAAAAATATTCATGCGTGAGAGATTTGTATAATAATTCTTCTGGAATTAATTTATGGGCTTAATGAAATCCCCATTACAATCCTAATGGAATTTGTTTGGAACTTAATTATTGGATTCTTAAGTTCTCCTGGGGGAAAAAGCAATAATAAGACAAACAAAGCAGATTAATAAAAAGAAAAACTACAGAGAATTTTTTTTTAAGAGTGATTAGGAGAGAATTTTCTTACAAAAAATAAAAAAATCAAAGCATACAACCATCAAAATCATGTGATAAAAGCAAAAGGAGAAAGCTCATTTGAGGAGGGTGGTTGAGAAATAGGACTGTTTCCTAACTGAGTAGGAAACCTCTACTCAGGAAGTGAGAGAATATTCACAATATTTTAATGGAAAAATTCACTCTAGGTTTAGGGGAATAAACTGTAACTTCAACCAAACCACTACACACAAACTTTGTTAAGAAAAAAGTTGAAACAAACAAACAAATATACAAACTCAGAAATCAGAAATAAGGGGAAAATATGGGTAAGTGTTTTAACTTCTGTAGCTCATCAGAGTTTCTTCATCAAGCCCTGCCTTCCTCCTCACACCCCACCACTACCCCGATCTCACCCCTCATCAAGTCCTTTGGAGCTAAGTTCTACAGCCTGTCTCGAATGCTTGCCCATTTCTCCATCTTCTCTGCTACCTCACCTGCCCAGGTCACTCTCCCCTGGACCACTGCTGCTATCTCCAGGGGTCTTCTGGTCTTTCATCCTTCCAATCCATTCCCCACCTAGCAACCAAAGTGACCTTCATCACACACAAATTTATTTGCATTATTGGTATCCTTACTTCCCTTCCAGGATTCCCAGGTGGCATTGGTGGTAAAGAATCTGCCTACCAATGCAGGAGACGCAAGACACACCGATTTGATTCCTGGGTCGGGAAGATCCCCTAGAGGAGAAAATGGCAACCCACTCCAGTATTCTTGCCTGGAAAGTTCCATGAACAGAGGAATCTGTGTGGGTCACAAAGAGTCGGACACGACTGAGCACGCACGCCAGTGCACTTCCCTTCCTGGCAATCTGTTGCACTTAAATACATCCCACAATCTAAAGAATTTTCTTATCTGTCTCCTCTTTGCCTCTCCAATCCCAAATTTGCACATCTCCCTCTCTCTCATCTTCTGCTCCAGCTACATTGCATTGATCAGTTTTCAAAAATAAGAAGCTTGGGAAGAAAATAGAAACAGGCAATGAAAGAATAGCTAAGAGTAAAGATTGATAGACCTGATAACATAAAATTTTAAACCTTCTTTCCATAAAAATCATCACTGAAGAAAATCATCATTAATAAGAGGATGAGAGATGATGAACTGGAGAAGGATTTGCCACAGATAACTAGACCTGGATTCAGATGCACTGCTACTTAACAAGGCTTTTCAAATTAGTGCAATAAGACCCCAAAATTCTGATTGCAATCTGGGTCTGGAATACACCCGGGAAATTCACCAACTAAATGCTTAAGACAGATTAACATGTGAAAGATTTTCTTTCTTACTGAGTCAAAGAAATGAAAGTTTGAACTACAAGATAGCATTTTTCACCTATTGCTTTGGTAAATACATTTTTTCTTTAAAAATATGTTTCTATTGAGTTTTAATGTATACACTAAAATATTCATATATGAAACATACATAGTTTTTGTATCCATGTAACCACACCCATTGGAGAAGGCAATGCAACCCCCTCTAGTACTCTTGCCTGGAAAATCCCATGGACAGAGGAACCTGGTAGGCTGCAGTCCATGGGGTCGCGAAGAGCCGGACACGACTGAGTGACTGAACTGAGGTTTGAAGAGCACCCCACTCCAGTACTCTTGCCTGGAAAATCCCATGGATGGAGGAGCCTGGTAGGCTGCCGTCCATGGGGTCGCGAAGAGTCGGACACGACTGAGCGACTTCACTTTCCCTTTTCCCTTTCATGCACTGGAGAAGGAAATGGCAACCCACTCCAGTGTTCTTGCCTGGAGAATCCCAGGGACAGGGTGCCTGGTGGGCTGCTGTCTATGGGGTCGCACAGAGTTGGACACTACTGAAGTGACTTAGCAGGAGCAGCAGCAACCATACCCAGATCAAGATATAGAACATGTACAGCCCCCTGAGAAGCTTCTTTATGACTCTTTCCAGTTAATACCTCCCTCATAAAAAGTAACTGTCTGGCTTCTGTTTCCCTAGTTTAGTTTTGTCCACTCTTGAATTGGACAAAGGTGGGATTTTATAAAATGTCCTTTTTTGTATCTGTCTTGTTTTGCTCATATGTAGAAAACACTTCACCCCACTCCAGTACTCTTGCCTGAAAAATCCCATGGACAGAGGAACCTGGTAGGCTGCAGTCCATGGGGTCGCTAAGGGTTGGACACGACTGAGCGACTTCACTTTCACTTTTCACTTTCATGCATTGGAGAAGGAAATGGCAACCCACTCCAGTGTTCTTGCCTGGAGAATCCCAGGGACTGGGGAGCCTGGAGGGCTGCCGTCTATGGGGTCGCACAGAGTCGGACACAACTGAAGTGACTTAGCAGCAGCAGAAAACACTTCAATGTATCTCTTCATTCTCTTTTTGATGGACATTAAGGTTGTTGTTTGGAGAAGGCAATGGAACCCCACTCCAGTACTCTTGTTTGGAAAATCCCATGGATGGAGGAGCCTGTTAGGCTGCAATCCATGGGGTCGCTAAGAGTCGGACATGACTGAGCAACTTCACTTTCACTTTTCATTTTCATGCATTGGAGGAAGAAATGGCAACTCACTCCAGTGTTCTTGCCTGGAGAATCCCAGGGACGGGGTTGCCATCTATGGGATCACACAGAGTCGGACACGACTGAAGTGACTTAGCAAGGTTGTTGTTTAGAACAAATTTGAAGAGATTTGCTCTGATACAGGCATGTGTGCTAAATCACTCTGTTGTGCCCAACTCTTTGTGACCCTATAGACTGTAGCCCGCCAGGCTCCTCTGTCCATGAGATTTTCCAGGAATGAATACTGGAGTGGGTTTTCATGCCCTCCTCCAGGGGATCTTTGTGACCCAGGGATTGAACCTGTGTCTCTTAAGTCTCCTGCATTGGCAGGTGGGTTCTTTACCACTAGCACCACCTGGGAAGTCCTTGCTCTGATATTCTTGTATATATATTTTGGGGGACATATATATTCATTTCTCCTAGATATAAATCTTGGAGCTGGACCAGATTGCCTGGGTCATACATATTTCATACGTTCGGCTTTGGTTCAGCTCAGTTCAGTTCAGTCACTCAGTCGTGTCCGACTCTTTGCAACCCCATGAATCACAGCATGGCAGGCCTCCCTGTCCATCACCAACTCTTGGAGTTCACTCAAACTTATGTCCATCGAGTCGGTGATGCCATCCAGTAAATAATACCAAAAGTTGTTCAAAGTTATTACATCAGTGATTGGTGCTCAAGCCTTCTACAATGGAGTTTGGTTCTCTTTCCTAGAATGTGAAGATAGAATATTGTTTCCTTCTTTTCTTCCTCCACCACTCCTTCCTCCCATCCTTCCTTCCTTTTCCAATCTCTCTCTCCCTCCTTTAATCTCACACTCTTTTTTCTTTAATCTTTCCCTCTCTTTCTTTCCTTTACTCTCCCTACTCAACTTGTCCTCTCCCCATTCTCTCTCTTGCCCTCCTACAGGCACCATTTCAGACCACTTACAGCTGGAGATGCTTCTGGCCTGAGCAAGGCTGTAAACTAGATTTTGTGCTCCTTGGATCAGCAACTGCCTAATTAGAGACACAATTTGCGGTCCAGTGAAGTCTCCACCAGCCTAATGTGCCTCACAGAGCTGCATCCTGCCTGTAATTACCTCCAACTTCCAGTTAACAGAAGGGCAAGAGCAAATGTATCAAGAGTGATGAGAAAACCCTTGCCCAGGGTCTTCTGCAACAAGAATGTAAAGCAGGGAGCCAGCATGAATGGTCCTTCTGTGGGCCATCCTTTACTCCTTCTGACAGCTCCTCGGCACCTCCTGTCCTCTGTCTCTCTTGCTCAAAGGAGAGGACTCAGTTTCTGCTTTTGGAGCCAGTATTTATCATTTAAATGGGAGAAGAAGGACAGAATGAGGCTTGTGTGCAGCATATATTCTTATTTTTAAAAATTAATTTTTTAATTTTATTTTTGGCTGTGCTGGGCCGTCGTTGCTGTGCAGGCTCTTCTCTAGTCGCAGTGAGCACGGCTACTCTCTAGCTGTTGTGCATGGCTTCTCTTGCTGCAGTGGCTTCTTTTGTTGCAGAGCATCGTCTCTAGGGTACGTGGGCTTCGGTAGTTGCAGCTTCTGGATTCTAGAGAACAGGCTCAGTAGATGTGGTGCATGGGCTTAGTTCCCCTGCTGTGTGTGGGATCTTCCCAGATCAGGGATCAAACCTGTGTTTCCCGCATTGGCAGGTGGATTCTTTACCACTAAGCCACCAGGGAAGTCCTGGAGCCTGGATTTTTAAACATAAGAACACTGAGGCATGTTGCAAAGTTAGTCGGTTCCTAATAATTAAAGCACCAAAATCTCCAAGTGATTCTCTTTTCCTATAGATAGAAGATGTACATCTTTCCTTGCAATAGCAATTCAATACCATGCGTTTGACTCTCTTTAGTACCTACCATGTGCCAGGCAGTGGAGATTCAGTATAAGAAAAATAGAAGCTGTTCCTATTGTGGTACTTTTACAGTCTAGTTGTATATTAACCAAATCATCTCTCAGTTATTTACTTAGTAACTATTTCATGTTAGGAAGTAAGGGAGAGGTTACGGAGATCTAAGGGCAAATTTCAAGGGTCTTAAAGAAGGGTGAGGAGGTCAGGAAAGGCATCACTGAGGAAATGACAGTTGTGGGCTACAGGATGGATGGTTGTTAGGAGGTTGGAGGGCCATGGATCAAATAGTCCAGAGTGAAAGGGTGCTGTGTTGGTGGGAAAGAAGGGGCCAGAATGACAATCAGGTACTGGAATTACCAACTTCCCTGGTCATTCCCATTAGAACATCACAGGCATGCAAAATTTACTGTAGCTTAATTGGCTGGAACAGATAAAAGCAGAAACTTGGTCTGGCAGATATCATTTCTTGAGCACTTACTATGTCCCATGCATCAAACCAGTCAATCCAAAAGGAAATCAGTCCTGAATATTCACTAGAAGGACTGATGCTGAAGCTGAAACTCCAATTCTTTGGCCACTTGATGCAAAGAACTGACTCATTGGAAAAGACGCTGATGCTGGGAAAGATTGAAGACAGGAGGAGAAGGGGATGACAGAGGATGAGATGGTTGGATGGATGGCATAACTGTCTCAGTGGACATGAGTTTGAGCAAACTCTGGGAGACAGTGAAGGTCAAGGAAGCCTGGTGTGCTGCAGTTCATTGGGTCACAAAGAGTCGGACACAACTTAGAAACTGAACAACAACAACAATGATTTAAAAGTATTTTCTCATTTAATCTTTACACTCATTTTTTGAGCTTGGCCCTCTTGTCATCCCCAATGTACAGAAGTGGAAACGGAGGCACAGAGTAGTTAAACAAACTTCACAAAGTTGCCTTACTAGTAATTTCAGAGCCAAGTACACAAAAATTCCTATGTTCGGTGGAAGCAGCAGCAGGCCACCATCCATCCTGGGCCTTCTCTTTAGTTGCAAACCTATTGTCAGCCCAGGGAGTTCCCAGACTCAGTGAAGCCAAAAGCTTCTCAGGGGCCTCTTCTTTCATGCAGACACAGCTGCTGGTCCTGACCTTGCCCAACTGAACTTCTGAGATATATCCACCCAAGGAATCTGGAGAAGCCTAGGAATGGCATGAGGCAGCTGGTAGAACAAACCCTGTACTTTCAACATGATATTACCCAGTGTCGCAAGCATGACTTTACTCCACAAATTTCAGGTTGAAAAATATTTCAGAATGTGTTCTCTGAACCAAAAGAAATCTGGCTTCTAGGGTCATTAACAGGCAGACCATTCCACTTTCTAAGTTCACTCAAGGGCTCAGAGGGACAGAATCGGTACAAAAAATGTTGTGAATACCACTGCTTTCTTCTTTCCTCCAGACTTAGTCTTCTCCGCTCCCTCTGATGAAATTTGGACTTCTCCCCATCATGGGAGTTCCAGACCTAAAGCCCAGCTTTGGGGGTGGGGGGGCGGGGAATGTTCATTCATACCCTGTTGGGGCAAGTGGAATCCAGCCCTCCACTTGCTACATGGCAGAGCAAAATAATATATCACTTAGTACTTTCTAATGAGCTTAGGGGAGAATCAAGTTATCTTGGGGAGTCTGTGTGAGAGAGAGGAGACAGGAGAAAAAGACAAAAATCTAACTAGAAGAAAATACTCCAAATATAAATACTAATTATCTCAGCATATCAGGATTTGGGATGATTTTTGCTTCTTAACATGTTTTGCTATTTTCTAAATTTTCTAAGACTGACTCTTGTTACCGTCATAATCAGAAAGGAAACAGTAGAAGTCCTCCCTCTCTCCTGCATTTTTCCTTCCTTCCTCTGTTTCTTTCTCTCTCTCCATCCCTCTCTCTCTCTCTTTCTTTTTCTCATTGGCTCTTGTGTTTATTCAACTCTGTATAATTGCAGGGTGCCTTCACAGAACGTGAGCTCCTAGAATTCCACGGCACTTTCAGCTGCATTTTTGTTTCCTTCTGTCTAACTGGCATCAGCAAGCACTGTTATTATCACCAGCCTTCCCCCTGCCTCACGGTCCAGGGAAATGGGAGCTCAGACACCCAGCCTCCGCATCTCACAGCTGCAAATTAGGTCTAAGTTTGCGGTGACCGTGGCCCGCGCCAGGAGTCCAGAACTGAGAGGGAATTTGTTGAGGCCACTTGGGCCTCCATTAGGCTAGGAGGAGAGAGGGGGAGGCACTTGGGACAAAGGGACCTGAGATGCTGTCGTGCTGGCTCTGCAATTTTGTGTGTTTTGACAAGAGTGATTTAGCTCTAATTACCGACAATAATTATTTTCCAGCCACAGTGGGAAGCTGTCAGGCTTGTAGCTATGTGGATTCTAAGGACCTCTACTTGGGCAATGCCTCTGCTGAGAAGCGGTTTGGACCCTAAGGGCTCTCTGGTATGAAGGACTGAGCCTAGAGATGAAGGGGAGTGGGGAGGAGGAATTCCAGGAGGGCGAGAGCTGCTGGAAACCAGGCTGATGGCCAGAGCGCCTGCATCAGAGCATCTGCCTGTGGCAAGAACACTAGCCTCAGCACCAGGAGCCCAACTCTGATGCTAACTTGCTGTGTGAATGCAGACCTCTTTAAGCCTCAGATTTCTCATCTGTAAAATGGTGATATAATGCCAACCTCACAGGCTTGTTGTGAAGATTGAATGGAAAGCTCTGGAAGAGAGAGCCTTTGTTGGGTTTTGGCCTCCCAGCCCTCTTCCTACCTTCCCTGAGTTAATGACACTTCAACTTCTATCTGAGGAATTTCTCCCCCCCCCAATCTTGGTTCACACGTTTCAGAGGCTTCCCTCTCTTGGCTCAAGTGGCCCCAAGTCAATCAGTGCATACGGATCCAAGACCCTAGGGTCTCACACGAAGAATGTGTGTGCGCATGTTGAGTTACAAAAGCCAAATGGAAATTGTACATGTACTCAAAGCGAGGTCACTCAAGCAAACTAAAACGTCAAATTTTCTCCCCCCCCCTTTTTTTTCCAAACTTAAGACTCAAACTATATTCATTCAATGTTAAAAAAAAAAAAAAAAACTGATTAATTCGTGCCCATCAGTAGGTCTCTTTGTGGAATATCTTTGGTTTTCAAAAAAGCATAAGTACAAATTAATTATTACTTAACAGATGCACTCTTTTAGATATAGCCTTCTGAAACATTCGGTCCCAGGGGAAAATAGCTACAGGGCTGCTTGGGTGTTAAAAATGATGAGATCCTAACGAATTCCCTTCTGGCTCTAACCATCTAGGAGCATCCTGTGGAAATTGTAAGCCTCCTGACAGACAGAAGGGAGTGTTTGAGGACTCGAAATGTAGGTCAACAAACCTGAGACCGCGCTGGACTGCCAGGTGAAGGAATGGCCGAACGAATGGCTCTGCTGGGCTCCTCCCATGAGTGTTCTCACTGAAGTCTCACAAAACCCTGAGACGTAGGAAGATTATCCACATTTTATAGGTGGGAAAATTGAGGCTTGGTGAAGTGAAGTAACTTTCACAAGGTCCCTGTAAGAGAGCAGTGCAGTGAAGGCTAGAAGGCAGAATTCAGAACTTTAAAGGGATGTTACGTCCAGCCTCAGGCCCAGCTCCCCCAAGCCGGCTCAGAGGCAAGAGCTACAGCCAGTTTCCTGACCCCTGAATCGTAGCTCAGCTGTTTTGCACCTGAAGCCAAAATTTCTAGTGTTGGAACTTCTTAATCCCCCAAATTCTTGAGAGTGACCAAGGAAGCAGCTCCATGGGTGGGCTAGTTCTGTAGTGTCATTCTGGGATGTTCTATGAGCCCAGACTTCTGGCCACTCCTCTATCCTTTCCAAAGATTCTGAGATATCCTAATCTTCTGTTTGGGCTTCCTAGGTGGCTCAGTGGTAAAGAATCTGCCTGCCAAGGCAGGAGAGGCAGGAGTGTGGGTTCGGTCCTTGGGTCAGGAAGATCCCTTGCAATTGTTGTTTTTCAGTTACTAAGTCATGTTTGACTCTTTGTGACTCCATGGACTGAAACACACCAGGCTTCCCTGCCCTTCACTATATCCTGGAGCTCGCTCAAATTCACATCCATTGAGTTGGTGATGCCATCCAACCATCTCATTCTCTGTGGCCCCCCTACTCCTCCTGCCTTCAATCTTTCCCAGCATCAGGGTCTTTTCCAATGAGTTGGCTCTTTGCATCAGGTGGCCAAAGTATTGGAGCTTCAGCTTCACTGTCGGTGCTTCCAGGTAATATTCAGGGTTGATTTCCTTTAGGATTGACTGGTTTGATCTCCTTGCTGTTTAAGAGACTCTCAGGAGTTTTCTCCAGCACCACACTTCAAAAGCATTGATTCTTCCATGCTCAGTAACCCACTTCAGTATTCTTGCCTGGAAAATTCCATAGACAGAGGAGCCTAGCGGGCTACAATCTATGGATTCGCACAGAGTCACACATGACTGAGCAACTAAGCACAGCAGACAGCAGTCCTCTGTTTAAAATACTTCCTGATGAAAATACCTACCATAGTCTCTATGCTTGCAACTGATTCCTGATTGAGTCAACTCTCAACCTCTCGCACCATAAACATGCTTCTCTTATCTGGGAACAGGAGGAAAGGAAACAGCCAGCATGTCTGAACACAAAGCAGAATGCCTCCATGGGGCTTATTTTCATTTCTTTACCCAGTGGGTTCTGTCCTCTTACCTTGGGATATCTGTGACTATACTGGTTTTGGGGCTATTAAATCCACTCCTTTTTTTTCTACTCTGCAGCAGAATGTCTCCCAGAACACATTTGCTTATGGAGCAGTGTGAGCCTTCTTTCTGAGATGTCCTCCAAGGGTAAACTGGCATTTAGGAAGTCCTTGCACGTTGATAAAGGGTTTAGCAAAACTATTTATCTAGATATTCCTTCTGCTGATATACCAAACTAGGCTCTGGAATAGGGCCTCAGAACGCATGTCAGCAGGAAGCTAAAAATTCCTGCAAGCAGAGTACAAATAAGCACATTCTAGGGACCCAAAGGTACCTCTAGGATCTCCCCCATCTCCCAATCCTTGCTGGAAGGCAGCATGGTTCTCTGGAGCCTCCCAGGTCTAGAGTAAGTATTTTGTATTTATACCAGTTTTCCATAATACTATATAACCATGGAAAAATTTTTAACCACTTGTGTTATTGTTGCATTGACTGGAAAACTATGATTAAATGGTACCTATGTACTCCGTAAAGTGGTTGTCAGAATTAAATGAAATGATGTGTATATTTCACTTAGGACAAACAGGTCCGAGTAAAATTAAGTTCTGTACAAACACTCACTATTATTATTGTTCACTTAATGTACAAGGCAGACGATATTTCTCCATGTTACATTTGAGGAATCTGAAGCTCAGAGAAGTAACTCACCTAAAATCTCTGCTGCCACTTCCTGTCTGTCAAACAAAATGTCACCCCACTTCCTGGCCCAGTACGAATGCTCTTCTCTGTGAAGCTCTTTCTAGTACATGTACACTTATGGATGGGCAAACACACACACACACAAAGAAACAGCCGCCATGTTAGGTGTAATGTTTCCTTTTACTATACCCTTCCCATAAGATTTAACACACTTTGACATATACAATTGGCAAGGGCACTAACGTTATCCACTTTCACAAATTGCAAGTGAAATTTCTATGAGACAAAGACACTGTATTTCAGTGTTTGAATTTGCCCCAGTGCCTAGCATTTTTCCTTTCACATAATAATTATAATGATCACAACACGGGTATGTGGCCTTTCAGTTTATATCAAGCTTTCATTTGGTCCCTTAGTTCTCACCGTCCCCCTAAGGATTGGGTATCGATCTCCACATTTTACAATAAAGAAACAGAGCTGGGAGACGTGGTGGTAGAGTGAGGGTTTGAACTTCAGTCCGACATCAGAACTCGTGGCTTTTGTAATACACTACTATTACTTCAGTAAGAATCTTTGAGACAGAATGGAGTGAAGGAGGATGGACTGGGGAGATGAGACAGATGAGAGGCAAGGCGAGGACCATGTGTACAGGAAAAACAGGATGCCTTATCAGAGTCAGACGGAAGAGGTGAGCAGCACAGCTTGATCACTGGATCACACTTTCACAATAAAACCACTGGTACCTTCCTTTTCTTCAAGGCTGTTGTGAGAGTGAAATGAGGGAAAAAGCTGAAACTGTTGAGGAGAAAACAGTGCTTTCTGAAAACATAAAGGATGGTTAATGTCATCCCACGTCATCTCAGTGACGACCAGAAGATGACAAAATTCCTGGGCACTCTCTGGGCACTCTCTCAGTCAGAAAGCCCTGGTCAGACAATACTGACACTGAAACTATTGAGGGCAAATCATGCTTTCCTCTCCTCTCACAAATGCAGTGCCCATTTCTCCTCTCCATGGAGCTGGGATGCCAGAACAGAAGGTAAAGGCTAGACCTACTAGGCTCAGGGCAGCTCAGAGGAACTGAGGCCCTGGGTCATGTTTCTAGCTGGTCAGTCAAAGGCAGGAATTCCTGTGGGGATAGTACTGTAAATCTGAGGGGGAACCATGCAGAAGCTCAAGACCTTAGTTTTAGGTCAGCATCTGGACACCCTGATCTAAGGCAGCAAGGACTCACTTCACCAGAACAGACTTCACGCTCAAAACTCCATTTTTTTAATGAATTTTGTACAGAAGCAATATCTTTCTGTCTCACTTATTTCACTTAGCATAATGCTCTCCCAGTACATCCACCTTGCTGCAAATGGCAAAATTTCATTTTTTATGGCTGAGTAGCATTCCACTGTGTTTGCGTGTGTATCTCACATCCTCTTTGTCCATTCATCTTCTGATGGACACGATTCCATATCTTGGCAATTGTCAATAATGCTGCTATGAACGTTTAGGTAAATGAAATAAGTCGGACTGAGAAAGACAAATATGGCGTCTTTGACAAATGTGGAATCTAAAAAATACAAAAAAAAACACTAGTAAATATAACAAAAAAGAAGTAGACTCACAGACATGGAGAATAAACTAGTAGTTACCAGTGAGAAGCAAGATAGGAATGGGGGAATGGGAGATACAAACAAACTACTGGGTATAATATAGGCTCAAGAATGTATATTGTACAACACAGGGAATATAGCCAACATTTTGTAATAACTGTTAATGGAAAGTAACCTTTCAAAATTATTCAAAACATAAATTTAAAATTGTAAATATTTGACACTCTTTCCACAGGCAACGCGCCTTGCAATGGATAGGAACTGGACTACAAGGACGTTCAAAGCCACGTTGACTCAAATGGAGGCACAGTGGCCAGAGCAAGTCTAGGAACAAAAGTTCTGTGATTCTGAGTCCCAGGAACTCCCCAGCAGCCATAGTCTAAGCATCAGAATTGACCAGGCTGCTCTTCTAAGCAGAGGTCAAGAGTTTCCATCTTCAGGAGTTTCCATCTTCCAGGTCATGGGTCTGCTCCTATTCATGCAAAATAAAGATATCTACTGCCGATTGTATTCAAACCAAGTCATGCCCTTGCTTTAATATTATGGGATGTATATAAGATATGGGATGAAATCTTGGAATCACAACCTGAGCTATGGACACCCTCCCTCCTACATTTTTAGATATTTCCAGATTTCAAGAGTCCATTTATATGAGAATTCAAGAAGCACATAGCAGGGCCAATGATTAAACACGTGTGATCAGGGACCAAGGTCACACATTCATTCATTCTTTTTATTTTTTACTTATCAAACATGACAAATGGAAGATTGTCCCTGACTTTAAGGATCTTGCATGAGATAAACATGTAAATAAATGATTGTGTTCTTTGAGCAAAACACCATGCCACTGGCAAGCATGTTAGCATTGAGAAAAACATCTTAATCACACTTGGGATGGAGAGAAGGCTTCTAGGAAGAGATGAGGCTTAGCTTGAATCAGTTCAGATCAGTTCAGTTGCTCAGTCGTGTCTGACTCTTTGTGACCCCATGAACTGCAGCACACCAGGCCTCCCTGCTGCTGCCCCTAAGTTGCTTCAGTCGTGTCTGACTCTGTGCGACCCCAGAGACGGCAGCCCACCAGGCTCCCCCATCCCTGGGATTCTCCAGGCAAGAACACTGGAGTGGGTTGTCGTTTCCTTCTCCAATGCATGAAAGTGAAAACTGAAAGTGAAATCGCTCAGTCGTGTCCAACTCCTAGCGATCCCATGGACTGCAGCCTATCAGGCTCCTCCATCCATGGGATTTTCCAGGCAAGAGTATTGGAGTGGGGTGCCATTGCCTTCTCTGCCAGGCCTCCCTATCCATCACCAACACCAGGAGTGTACTCAAACTTATGTCCATTGAGTCGGTGATGCCATCCAGCCATCTCATCCTCTGTCTTCCCCTTTTCATCTTGCCTTCAATCTTTCACAACATCAGGGTCTTTTCAAGTAAGTCAGCTCTTTGCATCAGGTGGCCAAAGTATTGGAGTTTCAACTTCAACATCAGTCCCTCCAATGAACATCCAGGACTGATCTTCTTTAGGATGGACTGGTTGGATCTCCTTGCAGTCCAAGGGACTCTCAAGAGTCGTCTCCAACACCACAGTTCAAAAGCATCAATTCTTCTGCACTCAGCTTTCTTTATGTCCAACTCTCACATCCAAACATGACCACTGGAAAAACCATAGCCTTGACTAGACAGACCTTTGTTGACAAAGTAATGTCTCTGATTTTTAGTATGCTGTCTAGGTTGGTCATAACTTTCCTTCCAAGGAGTAAGCGTCTTTTAATTTCATGGCTGCAATCACCATCTGCAGTGATTTTGGAGCCCAGAAAAATAAAGTCTGACACTGTTTCCATGTTTTCTGATCTACTTCCCATGAAGTGATGGGACCAGATGTCATGATCTTAGTTTTCTGAATGTTGAACTTTAAGACAACTTTTTCACTCTCCTCTTTCATGTACATCAAGAGGCTCTTTAGTTCTTCTTCGCTTTCTGCCATAAGGGTGGTGTCATCTGCATATCTGAGGTTATTGATATTTCTCCCAGCAATCTTGATTCCAGCTTGTGCTTCTTCCAGCCCAGCATTTCTCATGATGTACTCTGCACATAAGTTAAATAAGCAGGGTGACAATACACGGCCTTGACATACTCCTTTTCCTATTTGGAACCAGTCTGTTCCATGTCCAGTTCTAACTGTTGCTACCTGACCTGCATACAGATTTATCAAGAAGCAGGTCAGGTGGTCTGGTATTCCCATCTCTTTCAGAATTTTCCACAGTTTATTGTGATCCACACAGTCAAAGGTTTTGGCATAGTCAATAAAGCAGAAATAGATGTTTTTCTGGAACTTTCTTGCTTTTTCAATGATCCAGCGGATGTTGGTAATTTGATCTCTGGTTCCTCTGCCTTTTCTAAAACCAGCTTGAACATCTGGAAGTTCATGTATTACTGACACCTGGCTTGGAGAATTTTAAGCATTACTTTATTAGTGTGTGAGATGAGTGCAATTGAATACTGGGGGATAAGAATGGATGATTAAGAAGGAGAAGAACATCTGGGGAAATATTTAGTTTACTGAACATGTATTTGCTGAGACTATATTATGTGCCACGTCCTCTACTAGTAACTAGGCATATACAGTGAATGAAACAAGCATGGTCCCTGGCTTCATGGAAATTGCCTCTAAGTACTTAACTGTAGATACCAAATAAATTTACTTCCAGCTGGCATCCCTAATAGAAAAATAAATTGCAGAGAGACTTATTTTATATAAAGTTGTGGGAAAGAATGGTAACAGTTAATGAAAAGCTGGATCAAGTTTCCCATGGACATAAGCAATGGCTTTTATCTAGGAACTTGAACCAATGTCCTAGGAAGCAGAATCCACTCATGCTGAAGCTGAAGATCCAATACTTTGGCCACCTGATACCAAGAGCTGACTCACTGGGAAAGATCCTGATGCTGGGAAAGATTGAAGGCAAAAGGAGAAGGGGGCGGCAGAGGATGAGATAGTGAGACAGTATTACCAACTAAATGGACATGAATTTGAGCAAACTCTGGGAGAGATGGTGAAGGACAGGGGAGCTTGGCATGCTGCAGTTCATGGGGTCAAAGAAAGTCGGACACAACTTAGAGCCTCTGAACAACAAAAATAAAAAGGGAACAGAATCACGATATAGGGTGGCAACTTGATGCTAAAATAAGACTGCATTCAAGGAAATGGCTATATCTCTGCATCTTTTGGTGGAAACCAAAGCTTTATAACCCAGTGAGAGAAGGCAGTGTGGGTAAAATAGAAAATGAATTCACAGGGATTCACTTAACAATTTTTGGAACAGAAGAAATCTGTTAAGTTGTTAGGGAGAAGTGTTATCTCACCTCAGTAGCTTTTAAGTAGAGAAAGGACTACCCTTCAGCTAAAGGGTCATTTAGTGGTCTGTATCAAGGGAGGAGGAGCTAGAAGTTGCCACGGATGGAAGGAAATGGTGGGTGCAGCCAGTGGTGATCCCTACAAGGCACCCTCATGGACCCCTGCAGGGAAGGGCAGAAGGTTTGCATTGGCGGGGTCCTAAGGACTCATTGTAGGGACTGAACTAGGGTATTAATTTTGGTGTCATCCAGAGAAGTCATGGTACCCCAACTCAAAGACCACCACCTCTCGCTCATCAAGTCCCCCCTCTTTGAGATCAGAACGGCAGACCACACTGCTGGGGACTGGGTAAATTGGTACACACTTTCTTTAAAATACTTGTAAAATTTCTATCATGAATGTTTTTTGAAAAAAAAAATCAGGCAACATGATATTTTGATATCTATACACATTGTGAAACTATTAGCATAGCCAAGCTAATTAACATATCCATCATTTCAACAGTGGGAGAATGCCACTGAAAGAACTTCTAATTGACACCAACTCAGTACCCCCAGATCTGCCAGGATAGCCAGTAAGGAAAGGTCACATCCTTCCCCACCACTGGCTGCCAAGCCATCCGCATCCCCTTGTGCTGCTGCCAAATTCCACAGCTCTCAGTGGGGACACTTCAGACGAGCAGGAGCAAGTGGCCCACGGGAAAGACAGACACTGGGGACTGGCAGAACACTTGAGACATAAAGTCAAAACCCAAGATTCTGGGAACAATGCAGCCTGCAAAGCGTACACTGTCAGCAAGTTCCAGGACTCTTCTTCCTAGAAAGTTTTTGAAAAGAGAGAAATAGGGAGTGAGAGAAAGCATTATTTTACTGACTTTAAAAGCCCTGACCTTTCAATCCAGCCAAAGAGAGAACAGTTTGTGTTTCACAATGTCTTTGGAGTCAATGAGCCTGAATACGTTCCTTGAAATAGGCGCTCATAAATCTATATATATACAAGTTAAAAAGATAACTAAGTGCTCTGATTCTGAGAAGCAGCAGTCCTTAACAATTAAAAAACTGAAAATGCATTCATCTCAAACTCTTCTCTTCTTAGACCCAAAGACCTTCCTTCCTATTCTCACTCATTCTCATAATAATTCAATCAAAGCAACACCCGGAGCATATTTTCTTGTCCAGCTTGAAGAAAGCCTTGCAGAGAATACAAAATAAATAAGAGAATGTGGACCCTAGACTCAAAGAACTTAGACCTGGGGCAAGGAAAATACAATTATTTACCCCACACGTATTGTCAGGTGCTAGAGCTATAATAGGGACCTATAGAGACACAGTCTTTCACCATATGGAGGTTAAAATCTATTGAAAATAGGTAATGGGCAACCCAAAGTGAAACCCCGAGGCTCAGATAAGTGGCAAGGACAGGAAGAAGCTGAAAGTGTAACTGGGTGAGGCTGGTACTGAACCCAAGTTCGGCTGCTCGCCACTCAAAAGGCCAATGCTTTTGAGACAAGTGTTAATGGAAAAGAAAGAGTTGCTTTATTCACTAGGTCAGCAACCTGGAAAGATGGTAGACTAATGTCCTAAGACCATGTCTAAGTTGAAAATTAGGAGACAAAGGTTTTAAAGACAGTGTGAGGGAGGGGTCTGTAGGGTGTGTGGTCAGCTTGTGCTCAGTTCTTGGATTGATTGGCATCAAGGTGAAGTTTTGAGCATCAGTCTTCTGGTTTCAGTGGTTCTGAGATCTACATGCTCACAGTCAGCAGTTCTTACCTGGTGGGGTCTGTTTCCTGTTAAAACAACTTAGTAGTGTGTGTCAGACCTTTATATCTTTCAAGGAACTGGGAGTTCGTTTGGTAACTCTGCTAAGTGGTTGGTTTATAGTCTAAATTGTTACCAGTTTCCAGGCCAAACAAGTAATTCTTTGTTTCTACATCTTCACATTTCCTAAGAGAAACCTGGTGGGCTACACTCCATGGTGCTGCAAGAGTCAGACATGACTTAGCAACTGAACAACAACAACTCTTGAGCCATCCTTTTGACACTCAGGAGAGGCCCTGGGAGTGTCAGGGCCAAAAATCCTTTTACTTTAAAGGACAGAGACACAGGAGCTTGTATGCAGTTTCAATTCCCCCTTTTCTGTGATGTCCCTCAACCTTGAGGGGAGCACATGTTGGATAAGAAAGGGAATAAGGTTTTGGATAGAGAGGTTAATCATACACTCCTCAGAGGAGTGCTTGTTTTGTGCCAACACCATGAAGGATGCTTGGCATGCACTGTATCATTTAATTCTAGAAGGAAGGAGTAGGGATTGTACTCCTTGGTGGGAAATCGATTGCCTCCAGATTTCATGAAGAGTATGATGACATAAGCCAGGTCTCACTCCAAGTGTGTGGTCTTCCAGCAATAATAGAAGTGCTACAGGGACTTCCCTGGTGGTCCAGTGGCTAAGACTCTGTGGTCCCAATTCAGGGAGCACAGGTTCAATCCCTGGTCAGGGAACTAGATCCCACAGGCTACAATGAAAAGATCCTTCATGCTGCAACTAAGACCCAGCACAGCCAATATGTATTTTTTTTACAAATACAAATTGTAAAAAAAAAAAAGAAGAAGAAGAAGAAGAAGTGTCACAGCTTAAGATCCTGGATCCAGGGACCAAAGGATTGATTGGCTCCCCAGTAAGTGATACTAGTAAAGCAAATTCCTCATTGGATACTGAGGGTCACTGAAATAGACAAGATTCCTCACAGAAGGAACAGGCATACTGTCATTTCCCTGCCTCAGATAAAATCCTGCTTTGGAAAGTCTCTGTTTCCAGCTCCCCTTGGAGTGAAATTGAAAATTCCCCTGTTTGTTCCTGGGAAGCATCAGTATTGATTTTCTAGGGCTGCCATAGCAAGTTTCCATATACTTGGGGTGATAAGTTTAAATAAAAGAGATGTATTGCCTCCCAGGTCTGAAAGCTAGAAGTCCCAAATCAAGTTACTGGAAAGGCCACACTCTCTCTGAACTTGCAAGGGCAAGATCTTTCCTTGCCTTCAACTTATGGTGGTTCTGGGTGTTCCTTGGGCTTCTCTGATGGCTCAGATGGTAAAGAATCCACCAATGCGAGAGATCTGGGTTTGATCCCTGAGTAGGGAAGATCCCATGGAGAAGGGAATGGCAATCCACTCCAGTATTCCTGACTGGAGAATTCCACGGACAGAGGAGCCTAGTGGGCTGCAGTACATGGGGTCGCAAAGAGTCAGACATAACTGAGCAACTGATACTTTGGATGTTCTTCGACTACAACAGTTTAACTCCAGTCTCTGCCTTATCTTCACATGGCTTTCTTTCCTGGGTGTCTGTGGCCTCTCTTCTTTTTATAAGGATACAAGTCATTGGATGTGGGAACTACCTTACATCAAGGAGGATATCTTGATATCCTACTATATTTCAGAGACTCTATTTCCAAATAAGATTATATTCTGAGGTTCTGAATGGATATTTTTGGGTGGTACTATACAACCTATTGCTGGACCCCATCACCCATTTCTTTGTTCTATAAAAACACCTAAATGTTGATCAGTTTAAAATAATTCTTTCCTAAGCTTCAAATAGGGTATAAGGAAAAAGTGGAAGGGAAATGGTCTTCACTGACCTGAAACATTTTTATGATTTTGAGAGATGTGGTAGTGACAGTATAGAATATGAACTGGGAGATATTGCTTTCAGTATTAACCCCATTGTTTGCCAATAATGAGACTTCAGATAATTTATTTGACATCTCTTGGAACTCCATTTTTCAGGTCAAGAACTGGAGGCTTAGAGAGGTTTAGTAGGTTGCCATTTCCTTCTCCAGGAATAGCTCACCAACCACCAAAGAGTGTTGTTATCTCTTCAATAGTATAGGTTATTGCTTCGAAGTAGTTGACCAACCAAAGGTTACATTTCAAGTTCACCTTTCATCTTACTGAGTCTTTTGAAAAGATCTTGCCAATGGGATTGTGTCACCTTCAGGCTGAGTTGGCCAAGAATTGGTAACGAGATGCCAGTCCAGGTTCGATGCACGATACTGGATGCATGGGGCTAGTGCACTGGGACGACCCAGAGGGATGGTATGGGGAGGGAGGAGGGAGGAGGGTTCAGGATGGGGAACACATGTATACCTGTGGTGGATTCATTTTGATATTTGGCAAAACTAATACAATTATGTAAAGTTAAAAAAAAAAAAAAAGAATTGGTTACACCTCTTCTATCCCCTACTTCCCTGTATGGAGATTGGATGAAGAGGATTCTGAGGGCCTCTGAGAGGGTGGAGAATGGGCAGAGCCTAAGTTCCTGAATCACCATATGGAAGGCTGCCCAATAACAAGGAGCACAAAGGTCAAGTTCTTAAGTGAACAAGAAATATGGAGGACAGTGTGGAGATTCCTTAAAAAACTGGACATATAACTGCCTTATGACCCAGAAATCCCACTGCTGAGCATACACACTGAGGAAACCAGAATTGAAAGAGACACGTGTACCCCAATGTTCATCGCAACACTGTTTATAATAGCTAGGACATGGAAGCAACCTAGATGTCCATCAGCAGATGAATGGATAAGAAAGCTGTGGTACATATACACAATGGAGTATTACTCAGCCATTAAAAAGAATACATTTGAATCAGTTCTAATGAGGTGGATGAAACTGGAGCCTATTATGCAGAGTGAAGTAAGCCAAAAAGAAAAACACCAATACAGTATACTAATACATATATATGGAATTTAGAAAGATGGTAACAATAACCCTGTATACGAGACAGCAAAAGAGACACTGATATATAGAACAGTCTTTTGGACTCTGTGGGAGAGGGAGAGGGTGGGATGATTTGGTAGAATGGCATTGAAATATGTATAATATCATATGTGAAAAGAGTTGCGAGTCCAGGTTCGATGCACGATACTGGATGCTTGGGGCTGGTACACTGGGACGACCCAGAGGGAGGAGGGATCAGGATGGGAAACACATGTATACCTGTGGCAGATTCATTTTGATATATGGCAAAACCAAAACAATATTGTAAAGTTACATAAAATTAAATTTAAAAAAAAAAGAGAAAAAAAACATCAATTACATATCTCTTACATCTGGGGCTTTGTCATTCATCATAGCACATAGTATCACCCTAGATAATAATCCTAGGGTGCGCTGACATGTGATTAAAGCCCTTTCCCTTAAGACCCATATTCTTCACCATACTTTCCTGTTGCAAGATGTGAAAGGAGTGGACCTGGACTCAGGCCAGTATCTCCATCCCACAATCTAGATGAGCATTTGGCTGGAATACAGCTCATCCTAAAGCCTTAGGGAACTGAGCTTGTTGGAAGCAAGTACTAAAAGGGGTCACAGAGCGAACTGGAAAGGTGAGTGAGTGAGTGAAAGTCGCTCAGTCATGTCTGACTCTTTGCGACCCCATGGACTATACAGTCCATGGAATTCTCCAGGCCAGTAGATTGACTGAATCAGCATGAAGGTTGTTGAGGATGAGTTCAGGACCAATACTGGAGGGAATATTGTACAAGCTTCCCTTGTCGTTCAGTTGGTAAAGAATCTACCTTCAATGTAGGAGACCCAGGGTTTGATTCCTGGGTTGGGAAGATCCCCTGGAGAAGGAAATGGCAACCCATTACAGTATTCTTGCCTGGAAAATCCCATGGACAAAGAAGCCTGGCAGGCTACAGTCCATGGGTTGCAAGAGTCAGACACAACTCAGCGACTAAGCCACCATTGGAGGGAAATCTCCACACCAATGAGCAAGTCCTCAGTTTCGCAAAGGGTGCTATCTTTGAGATGCAGGGTAACCTCTTTCAGACCTGCCTCTTCCTCATCTTCCAGACGACCAACCCAACAACTTCTCAAAGATGTATAATTGTTCTTTTAATAAACCCAAGTTTCTCTTCTCTTTCCTGTCACAGAAATGTATGGGCCTATGGTAAAAAAAAAAAAAAAAAAAAAACCCTAACGACAAAGTCAAACATCAGATATTAAAAGTCAACTGTTGGAGTTTAAAAAAAAATAATAAAATAAAAAGAACACTTCTTGTACAGCACATTCCTTTGAAAAGCCTTTGTATTTCCCATTATTGAAGTGATGGTATTTTATTCAGCCCAGCATAAGAAATTTGAAGCCATTGTAGAATATCCAGAGGAAGTTTGCAGATGGAATTTTCTGTCTGAGATTAAAGGCGTGTTAGAGCAAATGCTTAGCATTTTATTATACAGAGGAGATCCCATCAGAGCTCATGCTTTGTTAGGTGGTGGAAAGGCCTTTATTGCTACATTTAATGCCTTGTGTTATACCAAGTTTTGTACATTCAGAGCACTGGATTTGAAGCCTGACAGGCGTGATTTCAGGAATTCATTGTAAGAAGGTTTTGGTCTTTGGAACCCAAAAGAGTACTCAGATCCAGCCATCCTGGCTTCATCCCAAGGGAGAGACACTCACAAAGGACAATGACAAGTGGGAAAACTCGGTAAAATGTTATTATTAGTTGGGCTTGTGCCTAAAGCCACATGCAGAGCTTTCTGGTGAATATAACTGGAGAATGAAGAGGTTCACGTGAAGCTTGGGGCAGAGGGATCTACTCCAACCCCAAGGGACCAAACCCTATGTTTACCTGATGACAACATTCAAGTCCAAGGAACAAAGAGAGAAGAACAGAGAGAGAGAAGACAGATAGATAGAGAAACTATTATCATCCCAGTGCTGCCTTCGTATGGATAATCAACCCCACCCTCTAGGACAGGGGTCCCCAGCCTCCAGGATCTAATGGCTGATGATCTGAGGTGGAACTTATGATGTAAGAAAAACAGAAATAAAGTGCACAATAAATGTAATGCACTTGAATCATCTGAAAACCATCCCCCTCCCTGGTCCATGGAAAATTGTTTTTCATTAAACTGATCCTCAGTGCCAAAAAGGTTGGGGACCACTGTTCTGGGATACTGAGCCAAATCAGACTTTTCAAATGTACCTATCGGATGAAGAACTCCTGAGTGAAGGGTTAAAGGACAGTAAAATTGCAGGGGGAAGGAAGACACATGATTTGGGTGCATCTCACATCCTAAAATCCTACCCTCCCTCAAAACCCATCCCTCCCGCTCACTATTTGTGTGCCCTTGGGACAGTCATTGGTCCTTCTGCCTCGACCTTCTTCAGATGATTGACAGAGGCAGTAAAAGGAGTAAAATACATAAAGTTTCTACAGCAATACCTGGATTCTATAGAGGTGGTGCTATTCCCAGGTCAGATCAAAATAGACCCTACAGATTAGGTGGAAGGATGAGCTGAAGGTAGAGGTTAGGTTTGTCAGATGGCAACTAAGAAGGATGCAAGCCTGATGAGGTTTCAAAAGTAGGGTGACAAGCCAAGAATGAAGACAAAAACTGAAATTCCTTGCTTGGAAGCAACAAGAGCCAGGGTCACCCTGGGTTTGGAGCACAGGTCACCATGAGATCCTCAGATAGGCTAGGTAGCCAAAGATTTCTGCCCCCCACCCCTACCTCTGATTAAGAGGCTGATTAGTTTCAGAGCCTGAGGCAAGTCAGACCTGCTTTGAGGACTAAATTGCTAGTGCTGCAGAGGATTGGAGAAATATGGGGGCAGGGAGCCAGGCAGGTTTATTACGAATTCCAGGTGCCAAGCTACAAAGGAAGTAGGGTCTGGCAGTCACAGGCCAAAGAACTGCCAAGACTTTTGACAATTGTCATTTAAGATTTAATTGTTCTGAGGCAGCATTGCTCAGAAGTAAATACACTTAGGAGGCTTGCAGAGAACTGGGATATTCTGGTGGCCGTTGTGGCATGATAAACAACTGAATAACTCTGTCAAAGAGGAAGCAGGCCAGGGGAGGAAAGGAGACCCCTGTGAAGGGAACTGTGCTGCCCCATTGTTTTGGCAGAAAAATGTCCAGGACTCAGAGCTCAACAGTCCCTCTTCTGGGCCCTGATCCCTGGTCTAGAAGTTTATTTAAGGTAATTTTTGTTCAGAACTCTCTGCCCTACCAGGGAAGCCAGGGATAGTTGGGCTTTTCTAGGTCTCCCAAAGCTGGGCGTGTGCAAAGGATTTTCCTTAACCAAAGCCGTTAAGTGAAGATTATAGAAAGTAAATTGTATTTCCTTATATTTGTTAAACATTTCTAATTTTCAAAGCACTACAGGAGTGCTTTCTAAGGATTATTTCATTTAACCCTCTAAATAGCCCTATGGATTCAGAACAATTATATACCCCTTGTTTAGATGAAGAAACTGAGGCCTATGTATGTTAAATAACTTACCCAAGAATGCCCAACTGGTCAGCGGTCAGTCAGAAACTCATACCAATGCCCACATCCCTAGCTATTATACATCGCCATTTGCTAGGAACCCAAGAGCCTGAAGAAAATATGTATTTGGCACCATTTCCACTAGAATACATTTGAATGCAAGTAATAGATTGTTTCAGAGCAGCTTAGAGCCTAAAAACAGTTGCTAGTAAAGTCAGCACTTCATCAACGTAAACACTGGTCAAAGCTTTTGAAGTCTTCTTGGACTTTCCCTGGTGGTCGAAAGGTCTTGCCTCAGCTGTAAGGGTTACTTCCCACCTAAGTGTCACCACCTCATTTCTCTGACCCCCTTTACAGGGCAGCTCTTCAAAATCATTTTCCATGCCCTCTCTTTCTCCTTCATCTCCAGCCATTCTCTCTAGAAACAAATCCAATCTGGCAATTTTTCACCCCAAGCCCACCGAAACTGCCTCTTTGCAGGTCACCAATGACCTCATGTTGTCCAATCCAAGAGTCAGTTCCCAGTCCTGATCTTACGTAGCCCACTTACAGCATTTGATACACAGGACAACTCTCTCCTTTGTGAAACACTGCCTTGTTTTGCTTCTGGACATCACTCACTCTTTGTCCCCCTTTCTGGTCACTATATTTCAGTCCCTCTGCTGGTTTCTCCCCATCTTTTCCAACTTCCAAATGCTGGTGTGCCTCCAGGCTCAGGAGTTAGACCTCATTGTCCTATATTCCATACACAATCCATAGGTAACATAACCCAGCAAGGTTTTAAACACCATATGTAAACTCATCATTCAAAATGTATCTTTCCAGCACTAACTTCCAGATCTAAATATAAGACTGACTTTTTAATAGCTTCATTTAGGTACATTCAAAGTTAACATACCCCAAACAGAATTTCTGATCTCACTTTCTCTCCCAAACTTAATTCTTGTTCAGTTTGACCCTTCTCAGTAAATGACAACTCTATTTCTCCAGTCACTCAAGTCTTAGGATTGTCTTTATCTTTCACCTTTATTTATCACCCCATGTCCAACTTATCAGAAAATGTGCTGGGTCTTTCTCTGAAATAAATCTATAATCAGACCACTTCTCACCACTTCTAGTTTTCGGTTCCAACCACCACCACCTCTTATGTAGACTGTCACAGTAGCCTCTGTCTGTTCTCTGTGCCTCCACCCTTGGCCAATTACATTGCATTCTCCAAAGAGCGACCAGAGTTATGTTTTTATTGTATTTATGTATTTTTGGCTGGGCTGGGTCTTCTTTGCTTCATTTGCTTTTCTCTAGATGCAGCAAGTGGGGGCCACTCTCTAGTTGTGGTGAGTGGGTTTCTCATTGTGGTGGCTTCTCTTGTTGAGGAGCACAGGCTCTAGGGTTTGCTGGCTTCAGGAGTTGCAGCTCCTGGGCTCTAGAGCGCAGGCTCCGTAGCTGTGGTGCAGGGGCTTAATTGCTCTTCGGCATGTGGGATCTTCCCAGATCAGGGTTTGAACCCATGTCCCCTGCATTGGCAGATGGATTCTTTACCACTGAACCACCAGGGAAACCCCAGAGTCAAGTTTCAAACATATAAATTGCTCTTTAACTCCAAATGTTTTAATAGCTTTCTTACCCAGTCCCCTTTCAGAACCTGAAAAGCACATTCTCTGCCCCTCATTACCTCTCTGATCTGAATTCCTACCACTCTCAACCTATCTCAGTGTAACTGTGGGATCTGATCTACTAATAGGTAATATAATCTATACAGATAATCATGACCAGACTTTTTTTTTTTTTAATTGGGGTATAGTTGATTCACAGTGTGTGTTAGTTTCAGGTGTACAGCAAAGTGAATCTGTTACACATATTCATATAGCCATTCTTTTTTAGATTCTTTTCCCGTATAGGCCATGACAGAGTATTGAGTAGAGTTCCCAATGCTATACAGTAGGTCCTTATTAGGTAACAAAATAGAATAAAATAGAATAGACAACATCAGGGTGCACTGCACAGGATAAAGGCAAGCATTCCTTTGTGAAATTTTGAGTTCAGTGTGTGTATGTGTGTGCAAGTGAGTGAGTGTGTGTGTATCTTGGTTCCAGCAGAAAATTTATGTCTCACTGTGGGTCATGGTCCAAAAGTTTGAGCCCCAGCTCACTCTGCTCCAATCATTCAGATTCCTGTTTAATTTCTCCAACATGCCAATCAAACCATTGCCTGAAGGACTTTGCCCTCTGCCTGAAATTCTCTTGCACCAGATATCTGCTTTCTCACTTCTTTTCAATCATTTCTCAAGGTTCCCCTGATGAGAGAGGTCTTCTCTGGTCACATTATATAAAATAGCACCTCATCTCTTTCTGCTCTACCCTGCTTAATTTTTTTTTCATATGACTTCTCACCACTTGACATGCTGTGGATTAATTTTTAAACTAATTCCTATCTTCCTTCTTCCAGTATAAGTTCCATTAGAGTAAAGATTTTTCTGTCCTGTTCCTTACTGTTTCCTGGCAAATATTGGCAACTCGACAAATATTTTTCAAATGAATGGATTACATAACTCAAATAATATCCTTCCTAGAGATGGGAATAAGGTATTCTCCCAGTATATTTGATTTCTCTCACTAAGAAGAGGTAGAAGAAGCCTCCTTCCAAATGCTGCTTAGTCGCTTCAGTTGTGTCCGACTCTGTGCAACCCCAGAGACGGCATCCCACCAGGCTCCCCCATCCCTGGGATTCTCCAGGCAAGAACACTGGAGTGGGTTGCCATTTCATTCTCCAATGCATGAAAGTGAAAAGTGAAAGTGAAGTTGCTCAGTCGTGTCTGACTCTTAGCGACCCCATGGACTGCAGCCCACCAGGCTCCTCGGTCCATGGAATTTTCCAGGCAAGAGTACTGGAGTAGGGTGCCATTGCCTTCTCCATTCCAAATGCTGGGTATACTCAAAATTGGGAAGGAAGAACCTAGACTCCAGGGTAGAATTATAAACTGAAGGCTTACGGCTTCTCTAAATGAGTTCCTCACCCAGCAGACCCAAATCCATATTGGGCTCTGTGTCTGGGCATCAGATTGGAAGGCTTCTTATCTGCCATCCCCAGCTCCTGGCTCACACTCAGGAGTGGCCCCAGCCCCATTTTGAAACAGCAGTGAGAATTTAGCTAGCCCATCTCAGGGGATAGTAACTCATTCATATCCCAAAATGTTGAATGAACATTTTTATATGAGGCTCTGCTCTAAATTCTTGGGATAGAGCTGTGAATAATACAGACAGAGTCCCTGCTCTGATGAAGCTCGTGTTGTAGTCAATTTTAGAATAATTAAACTAATGAATAGCTTCAGCTTGATGTAAATGCTATGAAAAAATTAAATAGGATAATGTGACAGAGTGACAGAGTGACAGAGGGAGGAGGAACAGGACCATCTGAAATAAGGCAAGTTAGGGAAACCTTCTCTGAGAAGGTACATTTGAGTAGAGACAGGAAAAGGCACATGGTAGGATACATCACTGCTCTTCCAAATACATGCAGACATTGTTGTGCACAGGAGTGTGGGATCAGAAAAATGGCCATGCAAGTAGAACAAAGCAATCTTAGCAACAGGAACAATTATGATCATTCCACGGCCTTGAAAATGTTTGTCAAAGCATCACACTGCCTACCATTTGTAAATCCATACAGAAATGAGAAAATTTAAAAATAGATACAATAGTTCTGCTTCTCTTCCAAGGTATCCCCTCTCTGTGACAGGATTATGTTTCTGCCTCATTCCTGGGAGATTTGATGAGGACAATGGAATGTAAATTCAGAGCAAAATTGTTTTTCTTTTTAATATATATATATATATTTTTTTTTTTTTTAATTTAGCTGCATCAGGTCTTAGTTGCAACGTACGGAGCCCTGCAGCGTGTGGGATCCAACTTCTCCCACAAGGAATCAAACCTGTGGCCTCTGCATTGGAAGGTAGATTCTCAACCACTGAACCACCAGGGAAATTCCCTGAAGTGAAGTTTTAAGAGCTAACTCTTGGTTTGTGTCTCTCTTTTCGGTCTCAGTAGGGTGTGCTCCATATGCTAGCAAAGTAAGATGTAGAACAAAGCTACAGACAATCCCCAGTGCTTTTGTAAGTTTAATCAAAAGCAAACCTTTCTTATTTAAGTTTTTAAAATTTTAGTGTACACCTAAAGCAACCAGAGGTCTCGGTAAAACAAGAGAAATGGGCCCCATCCCAAGTTTTTCGTTCAGGAGGTCTGGATCTGCATTTTTACCAAGTCCCCACATGAATTGATGCTGCCTGTCTAGGGATCACACCTTGAGAATCATTGTTCTAAATCACTCTAATTTGGGGGTTCAGTTGTTACGTGGGATAACTTAGCCTACACTGACTAGTACGAGGAGAATAAACAAGTTCTGTACAGATAGAGGTAAAGAAGGATGCAAGTAGAAGTTACTTTAGGGCTTTGAAATTAGACAGATTGGAATTAAAATCTTTGTTGTTGTTGTTCAGTCTCTAAGTCGCATCTGACTCTTCAATCTCATGGACTGCAGCACACCAGATTTCTCTGTTCTTCACTATCTCCCAGAGTTTGCTCCGATTATGTCCATTGAGTTGGTGATGCTATCTAACCATCTCATTCTCTGCCACTCTCCTCTCATTGTGCCTTCAATCTTTCCCAGCATCAGGGTCTTTTCTAATGGGTCATCTCTTCACATCAGGTGGCCAAAGTACTGGAGCTTCAGCTTCAACATCAGTCTTTCCAATTAATATTTAGGGTTGATTTCCTTGAGGATTGAAAATCCTTACAACTGCTTATCATATATCAGGCATTGTGTCAAGATTCATGAAGAGGAGAGTTGCTACTTTCAAAAGTTTATACCCTTGGAATGTTTGTCTGGATTTTTTTTTTAATGGTTCTCTAATTACTTCTATTACTCAACAAAATAACACTTATTATTCCTCTAGGTAATTTTACACTGAATCAAAAATGGGCCAATTTGAATATTTCTCCAAGAAAGTTAAAATTTGATTATAGATATTCTAGTTAAGGCTGACCTATACTTGCAAAAAGATGGTAACTCAAGATTCTACTGTGTGGCCAAGGATAGCTTGGCATGTGTAATGTGGAATATAAAAGAAAGCTTTAGAAGAATATGACGTAATTGTTCAAAGAAAAGTGAACATGTGAGTTAAAAAGATTGTCCTGATGTGTTTCCAGATCCTGGTTCCAATTTTTTTTCCTGAGACTCAGCTACTTTCTTCCCCTTGGGTGATGTAAGACACTTAAGTATTTTTATAATGAAGTCCTCTAATCCCTCATGATTTTTTTTTTTTTTGGTTTAGCAATCTCCAGTGGATATCTACAATTTATACTTTAATAAAGTTTATAAGAATGGAGTTTTTAAATAAAGAAATACACTATACTGTGAGAAGTATAATGGCATTAATCCATTGGATATATTCTGAATGGTTTTGATGAGTTTAATCATCCTAACAACTCTGGCAAACACATTATCCTTATGCTCTAAAACTGCAAGACAGATGTAATGAAATGTTTCTTTGGCAGCATTTAAATATATAATGACTCGCTAAATTCTCATCTGACTAGACACTGCTTTTAGACAGGATGCCATATAGGCGATGGTAGGAGGTGGAATGTTTGTTTTCAGAGTCAAGGACGGAGTAGTCTTAGAAGAATGAGACTTTATGTCAAGGATTTATCAGTTCCACCCTAATCTCAACCCCACGTTCTAGAAAGGCTCACTGCTTGGTTTTAGTAACCAACTTCAGGCATGCTCCCTACACAGAAGACCTTGAAGTCTTACCTTGGTCATCAATGTATGTCATTGTCTGCTGCTGGAAAAGTTTGTTGTCATTTTCAAACTGAGGTCTGTTCAGGGCACAGTCTATCAGTGGGTTGGTGAGGCATTGTTGCATCTCCAGATATATTCATTTCTTCATCCAGCCAGCCAGCCAATCATCCATTCATTATTCATTATGGTGGAAGGGAGGCTCTGTATGGGGGTAAAACATATCAGTTCAGTTCAGTTCAGTCACTCAGTCATGTCCGATTCTTTACGGCCCCATGAACTGCAGCATGCCAGGCCTCCCTGTCCATCACCAACTCCCAGAGTTCACCCAAACTCACGTTCATTGAGTCGGTGATGCCATCTAACCCTCTCATCCTCTGTTGTCTACTTCTCCTCCTGCCTTCAATCTTTCCCAAACCAGGGTCTTTTCAAATGAGTTAGCTCTTCACATCAGGTGGCCAAAATACTGGAGTTTCAGCTTTAACATCAGTCCTTCCGATGAACACCCAGGACCGATTTCCCTTAGGATGGACTGGTTGTATCTCTCTCTCCTTGAGAGTCCAAGAGTCTTCTCCAACACAACAGTTCAAAAGCATCAGTTCTGCACTCAGCTTTCTTTATAGTCCAACTCTCACATCCATACATGACTATTGGAAAAACCATAGCCTTGACTAGACAGACCTTTGTTGGCAAAGTAATGTCTCTGCTTTATAATATGCTGTCTAGGTTGGTCATAACTTTCCTTCCAAGGAGTAAGCGTCTTTTAATTTCATGGCTGCAATCACCATCTGCAGTGATTTTGGAGTCCCCCCAAAAAAGTCAGCGACTGTTTCTGCTGTTTCCCCATCTATTTCCCATGAAGTGATGGGACCAGATGCCATGATCTTAGTTATCTGAACGTTGAGCTTTAATATAACTTTTTCTCTCCTCTTTCACTTTCATCAAGAGGCTTTTTAGTTCCTCTTCACTTTCTGCCATAAGGGTGGTATCATATGCATATCTGAGGTTATTGACATTTCTCCTGGCAATCTTGATTCCAGCTTGTGTTTCTTCCAGCCCAGTGTTTCTCATGATGTACTCTGCATATAAGTTAAATAAGCAGGGTGACAATATACAGCCTTGACGGACTCCTTTTCCTATTTGGAACCAGTCTGTTGTTCCATGACCAGTTCTAACTGTTGCTTCCTGACCTGCATACAGGTTTCTCAAGAGGTAGGTCAGGTGGTCTGGTATTCCCATCTCTTTCAGAATTTTCCACAGTTTATTGTGATCCACTCAGTCAAAGGCTTTGGCATAGTCAATAAAGCAGAAATAGATGTTTTTCTGGAACTCTCTTGCATTTTCAATGATCCAGAGGATGTTGGCAATTTGATCTCTGGTTCCTCTGCCTTTTCTAAAATCAGCTTGAACATCTGGAAGTTTATGGTTCACATTTTGCTGAAGCCATGTATACCTATGGCTGATTCATGTTGATGTATAGCAAAAGCCATCACAATATTGTAAAGTATTTATCCTCCAATTAAAATAAATAAACATCAAAACAAAGCAAAAAGTCTAATTATCAATCACCTTTCATGAGTCAGATCTCATGTTGTAGATATACAGACACTATAGATATAAACATTGTTGTTCAGTTGCTAAGTTGTGTTCAACTCTTTGTGACCCCATGGACAGCAGCATGCAGTCTTCTCTGTCCTCACTATCTCTAGGAGTTTGCTCAAACTGATGTCCACTGATCTGGTGATGCTATCTAACCATCTTATCCTCCATTGGCCCCCAGTCTTTCCCAGCATCAGGGTCTTTTCCAATGAGTTGGCTCTTTGCATCAGGTGACCAAAGTATTGGAGCTTCACCTTTAGCATCAGCCCTTCCAGTGAATATTCCAGGTTGATTTCCTTTAAGATTGACTGATTTGACCCCATGGTCTATAGCCTGCCAGGCTCCTTTGTCCATGAATTACCCTGGCAAGAATACTGGAGTGGGTTGACATTTTTTCCTCCAGGGGATCTTCCTGACCCAGGGATTTAAGCTGCATCTCCTGTGTCTCCTGCATTGCAGGTGGATTATGCACTACTGAGCCATCAGGGAAGCCCAGATAAAAACATAAATACAGTTTTACTCCTACCTTCCAGAAGTCTAAAGTCTTTTGGTAGTCAAGAGCATAGACTTTGTGGTTTCTTTATCTTCAAAATGATGGCTTATTCATCATAAATTGTTTTAAATATTCTTTGAGGTTGGGACTTTCCTGGTGGTCCAGTGGTTAAGACTTCATTTTCCAATGCAGGGGGTGTGGGTTCTCAATGCCTGTACAGGGAACTAAGGCCTACATGCCTCGAGGCCAAAAAACATAAGGACTTTTTAAAATGGTCCACGTAAAAAATTTTTTTTAAATTTATTGAGGTAATGCATGTAAATAAAACACTAAAACAGCCTAGAATTTTGATAAGTCTTTGCATGATGTGTGTGTGTCTGTGTGTACACTCTCCCTTTTACTTATGACCTATGTTTTTATATTTAAAGTGGTTTATTGTAAGTAACATATAGCTTGGTGTTTATTTTTTATCCAATATGAGCATCTCTGGAGCATCATACCATTTTGATTTAATGTAATCATCAGTGTGATTGTGTTTTAAACTACCATATTGCACATTTGTTTTCTTTTTATTCCATCTGTTCTTTGTTCCCTTTTCCCTATTTTCCTGCCTTCTTTTGAATTAATTCGGTATATTTTAGCATTTCATTTTGTGTCTATGATTGGCTTCTTGACTATGCCTCTTCATTTATTTTCTTAGTGGTTGCTCTTGAGTTTACATTATATAACTTTAATTAATCATAGTCTACCTTCAAACAATATTATAATACTTCATGGATAGCATAAGAATATTATAGTCTTGTGCTTCCTTGTCTCCTCCTTATTTCTTGTGTTATTCTTATATTTTTTTCTATAGGTTATAAACCTCAAAACATATTGCTAAAATTTTTGCTTTAAACAGTCAGTTAACTTTTAAAGTGATTAAAAATGAGAAAAAGGAAATTCCCTAGCTGTCCAATGGTTAAGATTCAGTGCTTTCACAGCTGTGGCCCTGGGTTCAATCTCTGGTTGGGGAGCTAAGATCCCGCAAGCTGTGTAGCCAAAAGACAAAATGAGAAAAAGCACTTTATATTTATTTCAACACTAGTCACTTCTGGTTGTGTTTATTTCTTTACATATACTGAAATTTCTGTCTGATATCATTCTCCTTCTGCTTACATAGCTTAACAATTTTCATAATGTGGTTTGTTCATAAACTGACCCAGCTTTTAGTTTTCAATTACTTTTGAATAATATTTTCACTAAATGAACAATTTTTCTGATCCTGTCAAATTCGTCACTCCGATGTCTTCTTGCTTGTATAAATTTTGATGACAGGTCTGCTGTGTTTACTAAATTTGCTCCTCTACATGCTATGTGATTTTCTTTTGCTCTGACTTTTCTAATTTTCTAATTACTACTAGCTTTTGGCAATTTAATTATGATATATATTTGTGCAATTTTCTTAATTTTTTGTCAATTTTTATTGGAGTATAATTGATTTACAATGTTGTGTTTCTTACTGCTCTACAGCAAAGTCAATCAGTTATACACATACCAATATCCACCCTTTTTAAGGTTTTTCCCATATAGATCATGGCAAAGTATTGAATAGAGTCCCCTGTGCTATACAGTAGGTCTTATTAGATGTCTATTTTTATATGGTAATGTGTATATGTCAATCCCAATCTCCCAATTTATCCCTTCCTTGTTACCCCCAGTGAAACTATAAGACTGTTTTCTACATCTGTGACTCTGTTTCTGTTTTATTGACTTTCTTACTAGTTTACTTAGGGTTCACTGAGCTCTTTGTTTCTGTGAGTATATACTTTTCATCAAATATGGGCTTTCTTTAGCTATTATTTCTTTAAATACTTTTTCTGTTTCCCACCTGCTTCTGAAATTTTAAACACATGTGCTACATTGTTTGACATTCATGCACAGAACGTAACAGATTTCTCTGCAGCCTATTATGAAATATTTGAGTTCTCTAAGCTTGGGTTTCCTGAGTGGTGATGCAAACTCTCTTGGGCCCTTCTGTGTTGCTCCTGTTGGATTTGGGAGGCAAAGAAAACCAAGGAAAATCTGAGGCTTAGGCTTCTTGCTGTGCTGTGAGTGATCTGTGTCCTTTGACTCTAACTCAGGAATTTCATGTCTCCTACCAGCACCCAGGAAGCTGAAGCAGTCGTCACAGTTCTTGACAGTTGACTCCACATCAGACCCTATACCACACAGTCTAGGCTAACTGTGATAATTCTATCCCCTTTTACAGACCTACTAAGGTGTGGACATGAGCTCTGATTTTAACCAATGAGATACAAGAGGAAGCTAGCTTCATAGTGCCTCTGGGCAAATTTTCTTGTTTTCCAAGAGAATGAAAAACAGGAGGAGGAGGAGGGCAGGGGAGAGGAGAGAAGGAGGAGAAAGAGAAGGAGGAGATTTCTTCTGTTTCTCTCTTTGTATAGGATGATAATTTCTGAAATTAATAGAATCATATTTAAACTAGTATAAAAATAAAGAAGTTTATCTCAAGAAAGCAAGGTCTATTTAATGGCTGAGTAATACTCCATTGTGTATATGTATAATATCATATATGAAACGAGTCGCCAGTCCAGGTTCGATGCATGATACTGGATGCTTGGGGCTGGTGCACTGGGACGACCCAGAGGGATGGTATGGGGAGGGAGGAGGGAGGAGGGTTCAGGATGGGGAACACATGTATATCTGTGGTGGATTCATTTTGATATTTGGCAAAACCAATACAATATTGTAAAGTTTAAAAATAAAATTAAAAAAAAAGAAAGCAAGGTCTAAATGTAGGAAGCTTCCAGGGTTAGGAATCAAGAACTCAGATTTTTTTTCATGTTTCTTCACTCCTATTTTTAGTGTTTTTTTTTAAACTGATCTTTGGAATGATAACCAATGGCTACTCATTCAAATATATTTCGGGGAAAAGCAGGGTCAGAGGCTGTGCTGTCACCACTTTCTTCTCCACTCTGCTCCATTACCCTGCCTTTTTTCCTTCTCTGCTTCTTCCCCCTTCCCTTCATCTTCCAACCAGAGATGTCTAAGTGTGCACTAAAACCACAATGGAGGGCTGCCATAGTAAGCACTAACAGGGACCATCCTGATGATACTATGATCACCAAGAAGGAGGCTGCTGTGGCTAAAGCTAGGATCATCCCAAAAGGGTAAAACTTTTTCTGGAGACAGTGCCAAGAGCAGAAAAAGAGAAAGCAAATATAAGGCTTTTCCCCCTCCGACAGTATCTTTTTATTGGCAAAACTGAACAAAAAGCCAGATGGTAAGTGAGTTCAGGAAATGTAATTTACACAGGCTCCTGGCCTCAGCATTACAGACAGAGGTACAGGTGTATCACTTCTACTGGAGAAAGGAAAACGGACTGGAAGGGAAGAGATGATGATGACGATGATGGCATTGATGATGATGGTGGTGGTGATGATGCTGGTGATGAAGAAGATGGTGGTGATGATGACGAAGATGATGACTGTAATGATGAAGATGGTGGTGGTGGTAACAGTGATGATGAAGATGATGATGATGGTGGTGATGATGATGATGGTGGTGATGAAGATGGTGGTGATGATGATGAAGATGGTGATAAGATGGTGATGACAGTGATGATGAAGATGGCGGTGGTAATGATGATGATGAAGAAGATGATAGTGGTGGCCGTGGTAACAGTGACGATGAAGATGATGACAGTTACAACAGAAAGACTAACAACAACAGAAAAATTAGGATTTGTGGCCAGGCCCTGTTCTAAGCACTTTGAATGTATTTGCTCAGGAGAGAGAAGGAAAGAAAAGAGGAGAAATCAGGGGGAAAGGATGGACAAGAAGAAAACTCACTGCTCTGATATATAGCTTATCATCCCTGAGAAACTTCAGTTTGCCCTTGTTCTTGCTCACTGCCGTGCTCTAAGACACAGAGGAGAAAAAATTAGCATATGTTGAATGAGAAGCCAGGGACTAGATATGGTGCTGAGGACTCCTTACCATTTATCTCATCCAATGTTTGCAATAATTGTATGTTAAAAAGGGCACAAGGGGACTTCCCTGGCAGTCCAGTGGTTAAGACTCTGAGCTTCCAATGCAGGGGATGTAGGTTCTATCCCTGATCAGGGAACTATGATCCCACAGGCCCATGGTATGGCAAAAATAAAAAAATAAATAATAAATAAATAAATAACCAGATAAATAGTTCCACATCATTTTTAAAAAGGAAAAGAAAGAAAGAAAAAGGAGTACCAGGACAAGTTAAATAACTTGCTAACCATCAGTAAATAGCTTACAGAAATAATCAGAATTATTTCTGATTTTAGAGCTCCTGCTCATTCAATCTAAGTGAAAAAAATAAAAGCTATTCTCACCTGGATATCCAAACCCCGTGCTCATACCTGCACCCTCTCAGAAGGCTGCTTCCACCCACGAGAGGCACAGGGGATATGGTGCTGTCTTTTAACTGGGAATCTGAGTGAGTCTAGAGCCTCTGGCCTGGGGCAACCCACTCGGGCCTAAAGAGGATTTGCTTTGAGAAAGGGGTTTTGAAATTGACAATGAAAGTAATTTTCTCCCCAATAGAGCAAAAATAGCAGATCATGAAAATCTGTCAAGCAAAGAATAGTTTAAAAGAGAGAAAAATTCAAAGTGCTACCACTATCCACCTTCCTTCCCCCAAAGCGGGGACATAATTCAAGACATAGTGAATTATCTAAATTAAATAGTCACAACCAACCAATAAACCTTTTTTTCCCCAGCTTTATTAGAACATTATTAACATATAATATGTGTCAGTTTAAGGTGTTCATTGCAGTAATTTGATATGTATGTATATTTGTGAAATGATTATCACAAGAAGATTATTTAGCACTTCCATCCTCTCACATAATTACCACTTTTTGTGTGTGTAGGTGATGATAACAGTTAAAAATCTATGTTCTTAACAATTCTCAAGTATGTTGTATGGTGTTGTCAATTATAGTCACCATGCTGTATATTAGATCCCCAGAACTTATTCATCTTATACCTGGAAGTTTGCCCCCTTTGACCAAAATTCCCCTTTCCCCCATCCCCCACCCCTTCATAGCCACTATTTTACTGTTTATTTCTATGAGTTAGGCTTTTTTAGACACCACATATAAATTAGATCATATTTGTCTTTCTCTGAATTTTTCATTTAGCATAATGCCCTCAAGTTTCATCCATGTCACAATGGCAAGATTTTCTTTCCTTTTTATGGATGAATAAAACATATAAGGGAGAAGGCAATGGCACCCCACTCCAGTACTCTTGCCTGGAAAATCCCATGGACAGAGGAGCCTGGAAGGCTGCAGTCCATGGGGTCGCTGAGGGTTGGACACAACTGAGCGACTTCACTTTCACTTTTCACTTTCATGCATTGGAGAAGGAAATGGCAATCCATTCCAGTGTTCTTGCCTGGAGAATCCCAGGGACAGGGGGACAGATGGGCTGCCATCTATGGGGTCGCACAGAGTCAGACACAACTGAAGTGATTTAGCAGCAGCAAAACATATAAGACCATATATACGCATATGTATTTGGCTTCCCAGCTGGTACTAGTGGTAAAGAACCCTCCTGTCAATGCAGGAGATGTAAGAGACAGACGTTTGATGGATTTGATTCCTGGGTTGGGAAGATCCCCTGGAGGAGGGCATGGCAACCCACTCCTGTATTCTTGCCTGGAGAATCCCATGGACAAAGGAGCCTGGCAGGCTACAGGCTATATGGTCACAGAGTCAGACAATCTGAGGTGACTTAGCACACATGTGTGCGCGCACACACACGCACATAGATAGATATACATCACAACTTCTTTATCCATTCATCCATAAGTGGACACAGGTTGTTTCCATGTCTTAGTTATTATAAACAAAGCAGCAGTGAACACAGGAATGCAGGTATCTCTGCAAGATAGTCATTTCATTTTGAATATATACCCCAAGTGAGACTGTTGGATCATATGGTGGTTCTATTTTTAATTTCTGGAGGAATATTCATGATGTTTTTTATCCTGGCTGCATCAGTTTACATTCCCACCAACAATGCATAAAGGTTTCCTTTCCTCTCCATCTTTATCAGCATTTGTGGTCTCATGTTTTTTTGATAATAGCCATCATAAAAGGTATGAGGTGATATCTTATTGTGGTTCTGATTTGCATTTCCCAAACAATTAGTGATAGTAAGCATCTTTTAATGTACCTGTTGGACATCTGTATGTCTTCTTTGGGAAAATGTCTATTCACATTCTTTCAGTTCAGTTAAATTCAGTTCAGTCGCTCAGTCGTGTCCAACTCTTTGCGACCCCATGAATCGCAGCACGCCAGGCCTCCCTGTCCATCACCAACTCCCGGAGTTCACTCAGACTCACGTCCATCGAGTCAGTGATGCCATCCAGCCATCTCATCCTCTGTTGTCCCCTTCTCCTCTTGCTCCCAATCCCTCCCAGCATCAGAGTCTTTTCCAATGAGTCAACTCTTCACATGAGGTGGCCAAAGTACTGGAGTTTCAGCTGTAGCATCATTCCTTCCAAAGAAATCCCAGGGCTGATCTCCTTCAGAATGGACTGGTTGGATTTCCTTGCAGTCCAAGGGAGTCTCAAGAGTCTTCTCCAACACCACAGTTCAAAAGCATCAATTCTTCAGCGCTCAGCCTCCTTCACAGTCCAACTCTCACATCCATCCATGACCACAGGAAAAACCATAGCCTTGACTAGACGGACCTTTGTTGGCAAAGTAATGTCTCTGCTTTTGAATATGCTATCTAGGTTGGTCATAACTTTTCTTCCAAGGAGTAAGTGTCTTTTAATTTCATGGCTGCAGTCACCATCTGCAGTGATTTTGGAGCCCAAATAAATAAAGTCTGTCAAGTTCTTTAATCATTTTTAAATCAGATTTTTTTTTCTTGCTACTGAGTTGTATGAATTCCTAATATATTTGATAAAGGGTTAATATGCAACAGTTTCATTTACAAGTAACCACGGCTTTTAAGGCTCCCTGTGTATGACAGCTTCTGTTGGCAGAGTAGCTAGTTAAGTTCATGTAAGTGTGAATGGATTTACTGTCCTTTTCCAAGAGGCATTTGTGATGATGGAAGAAATAACATCCAGGCCCTAGTGCTCAAGGCAGGAAGGAAAAGGGGCCACTCCATTCATTTTTTATCACTGTTGGTTTCTGCCACTGCAGACATTACATGTTTATTATAGATATTACACATTTATTATCTCACAGTCTCTGTAAGTCAGGAGTTCCAGCATGGCTTATAGTTCTCTGTTCATGGGTTACAAGCCTGCAGGCAAGGTGTCGACCAGACCTGGACTTCATCTGAGACTGAAGGTCCTTTTCCAAGCTCATTTAGTTTGCTTGCAGCAGTCAGTTTCAATCTTAGTTGTAAGATTCCTAGTGGCTCACTTCTTCAAGTCAGACACACAGAGAAAAAGATTGTCTAGAGTGAAGTGAAAGTTACTCAGTCGTGTTTGACTCTTTGTGACCCTGTGGACTATACAGTGCATGGAATTCTCCAGGCCAGAATACTGGAATGGGTAGCCTTTCCCTTCTCCAGGGGATCTTCCCAACCCAGAGATCACACTCAGGTCTCCCACATTGCAGGTGGATTCTTTACCAGCTGAGCCACAAGGAAAGCCCAAGTGAACTGGTCAGCAAAATGAGCCTTACATATCCCGCTCACAGGATGTCTTATCACCCTTGACATGTCCATTGGTTAGAAGTGAGTGGCAGGGTCCATCCACACTGTGGGGAAAGAACTTACACAGGGGTGTGAACACCTGGAGTCGAGGATCATTGGAACCACCCTAGAGTCTGTCTGCCACAACCACTGGGGCTGCAGAGCAGAGTAGTGACAAGATGCTGATGGGGGCCTTCTCAGCTTCCTCACTTTCTCTCTATCTTGTGCCCTTCACCCACTCTTTTCCTACTTTGCCCTGCCACCATCCTCTAGACCACGCAGCAGCCTCTGATCACACCTCACATCTGCCTAGAAGCAACACTGGAAGTCTTTGCCACTCAGGGCTCTCCTAACAGGTCCAGGAGCAGGAAAGGAGGCCTTCAAGGGCTCTGTGTGCCTCGGCAGATCCACGCCTAAGGCCCCTGCACCAGGGCCTATGGTGGGAATGAAGAGCAGGGGATTAGCAGGTGATGAGAACAGGCAGGACTGTGCTTAAACCTTCTCCCCTATCTAAGCTCTTATTGATCGAGAAACATCACAAGGAGGTGTCTGGGAGGAATTAACACTAATCCCTTTCCAACTCCGCAGTGCCTTCATTCACCAACCTTCTCCTCTGCCTGGATGCTCCACTGGGGATCTGTCAGTCACAGAGGATCCTGGGTAATCAGTTAAGATGCTCACACACCACCTTCAGAAATGCATTAGCTATGGTCCCACCAATACATTTTTAAGTAAATCACAATAGAAGTGAGATCTGGAGCATCACAAATGAATTAAAAGGGGAAAATGAAAGTGGGAGAGACAGGCATGGTACAGGTTTTCACTTAAATAGGAAAAGAGAGATAAGAAAAGGAAAGGAAGACAAAGGGAAAGGAGAGAAGAAAAAAGAGAAAGGAGCTAATTTTTCTTTTAAAGCTTAATTCTGCTGCTATAAACTGGGTCTGACAAAGTCCCCAAGAACCTACTTGAAATACATAGTTAGGCCTGCCAAAAGGTGAAATTCACAGTCGTGAAAGTGTAACAAGAGTTGAATGGTCCAAAATGAGGGACTTGTGCATTAGAAAGAAGTCTGATCCTTATGTCTTGGGTCATTTTGTCCAGCACATGGCCTGATACAGAGGAGACATTTTGGAAATGTTTTGTTAAATGAATTATTTTTTGTTTCCTATACCAATGTTTAATCACGTTATCTTCCTCCAAGTTTCTGCTTACCCTATTTTCATTCACTCATCTATCAGTTCATCTATTTATCAGGCATTTATTGAGTTTAACCCCATCTGTGCCTGTCCCTATGATAATAAGTGGTGACATAACAGTGACTGAGATGACATTACTTTTCCAGCATACCCCTTTAATTGGGCAGATATTCATAAGAGCTAGAAGATGTTAATAAGTGATTAAGTATTAAGTTAGGACCCATAGGAAAGGCACTTAACCTCTGTTTTATGGGATATAGAGAACATTCAGGAGCTAGTTACATCTAAGTTAAGACCTAACAAGCGAAAGCAGGCAAGGGAGCTTGGGACAAGAGTCTTCCATTCAGAGAGAAGAGCATACTTGAAGACTTGATGTCAAAGCAGCACATCAGAGGAGATCAGCATGGTTCAGAATGACAAGAGCAGGGGCCAGGTACAAGTTACCAAGTATAATAAGTACAGGGGTGTCTGAGACATAAGCCTGGAGAAATAAGCAGCATCAGATTATGTTTCATGTTTTGTTCTCAGGGCAACAGAGGCCTCCTGGAGAGTTTCAGGGAAGAAAAATGGCATAAATCGATTTGTGTTTAAAAAGTGTTACCCCAAGTCTAGAGAAGTCTCAAGGAAGTAAAACTAGAGGTAGTCAAACTAGTCAGGAGGCAGACTGAGACAGCACTCTTGGTAATAGATAAAGGTGACTTGAATGTGGGTAGCAGTGGAGGTGATGGGGAAACGAAGAGATTTGGGTGGGGGGAGGGTGGGAAATTGGCAGAACTTAATGGCCGATTGTGCCTGGGTGGAAAGTCAGGAATGGCTTTTCTCCTGGTATCTCTCTTGCTCAACTGGGTGATTGGTGGTTCTGTTTACTGGTAGAGTGGTAGGATTGGGGAGGGAGAGAGGTGCTGAGTTTAAGTATAGGGACTCTCGTTTATCCACAGCACATCCAAGCAGAGATTTCTAGTAGGCTTTAAGGGAGAAATCCTGGCTAGAGGCATCATCATATGGATGGTGATCAAGATCATGGAACTAGATGAGATTACTCAGGGAGATGTGGGTCCCACAGGCATGCCTTGCTTTACTCATTCTTCCTTCCCCCATCAGATCTTGACTCCCAGCCCATGTCAGAAGTATAGGTGTGGCTGAGCTCCACTAAAACGGACTTTATAGCAGCTTTTGGTGGGGAGTGAGAGTTGGGGAGGGACCACTTCCTTAGCATTAGGTTTGGACCACAGAAAAGCTTTCTGCTGTTCTCACTGTGATTCTTAGAGCCAGAAATATGTATTTGGAACGCTAGCTATTTTTATACTGCCTGTTTTCACTGCAATTATTTCCTTTCAGTTTCTCTTAGTGTTTAGTAAAACTCTTTCTGAAAATACCAGCCTGTCTCAGTTGTGTTAAAGAAATAGAAGAAAAAGGAGTTTTGTCAAGCTTGGGTTGCACTGTTGAAAGGGTAACTGTGGCCCTTGGGGCCCTGGCATGGTGTCACAGCAGGGACCAGCCAGGAAGAGACCCAAATGGAGGGTAAAACCCTGGGGAATGGAGTTGGGGGCCATGTACACATCTGTCCCCTCTTACATGAAGGGGGACATATCTGTCCCCATGTACACATCTGTCCCCTCTACATGAAGATGGTCTTCCAACCTGATTCTCTGCTCTCACTTGTTCTGTGAGATGTGGTGGAATATTGTGAAAAGCAGAAGGAGATTGGAGGTAGACAGAAAGGACTTTGATCCTCAAGACTGACATTTAGTAAACTGAGAGATTTGGGGCGAGTGATTTAACCATTCTGAGCATCTGTTGTCTCACAGGTAAAATGGAAATAATGATAAACAACCTTGCAATATTGTTAGAAAATGTCTATAAAACTCAAGGCACAGAGTAGGAACTCAATAGATGGTGATTATTGTCATGATTATCCCTGTGAGTAGCTGTAAGGAATGAAAACGGCTGAGGTCTAAAATTAAAAAATTAAAGATGAGCCTAAAGGAGTTGAATCTAGGGAACTAAAGGAAAAAAAAAAAAAAAAGGTCAACATTGGGGTCAAAATCAAGATTCAGACCCGCTGGTGAGAAACAGGAGACCTGTCAGAAACAGAAGCACAGAACAGAGAGAAGATAAGAGGCCCCACCTTCAGAAGATACCAACTTGAGATCAAGTCATGCCTCAGCCCTTGCATTCTTGTACTTTTCCTTCTGGGGCAGAAGTCTACCCATCAGCTCAGTTCCCCTGTGATCTGAGGCTGGCCCAATGGCCAGAGGGAGCAGGTGTCTGGAACATAGATGGAAGATTCTGGTGTTCTTTCTGGGATGTTGAAGTTATTGACCTATTCACACTGAGCCCCTACTACCTACCAGTGACTCTGGGTGTAGCCTGTATGCTCTATTTACCTTCTCTACTTCTTCTCTCATCCCTAAGAAATGGATTGGGATGAGATTTCAGTTACCTTTCAAAGACTGGGTGGGTGACTACAGAGAACAACTGGTGGCCTCCAGCTCATTTCCTCCCCCTTGCCAGTTGTCTGCATTCCTCTTCCCATCTCCAGTGGTGGGAGGTGGTTGGATTATAGTTATTTCCTAGGAATTACAGATGTGGAGATGACAAGATGGCTAAGAAGTAGGTCTACCTGGCAAAATTCACCCTTTTTGGGTAGATATTTATGATGCCAGGGATGAAAGAAAGAGCTCATGAACTCACAAAATACAGAAGTTGCAAACTAAACTGCCTCACCTCAATCCTATGTGCCCTTGTCCCTGGGAGACAAGGTACCCAAGCCAGAGGGATGCACTCTCCCAGGTGTCCACCAACCAGTACATGCATTCTTCTGTGGGTACAGGACTGATGTTGTCACAAGGGAATGAGCTTCAAGACATTCATTCAGTGGTTGGCAGGTAAAAAGTCATCTCTCTGCTTCTAGATGTGAGTGAGGGACCAGGTAGCCCCAGGAGCTGTCAGCATCTATAGTGTTGACCTGAGAACTGAGCCTGAGATCAAAGCCAAACTACAAAGAAGTAGAACCAAGACACCTGGGGGGAAATGGAATGGCAGCCCCATATCCCTGGTATGTCCCTAAATGCAACAAACGCTGAAACCTGCTCTCCTGGTTTCCTGGATCACTGCCTGTAAGCCACCTTGAGTCAACTTCTCATAATTTGAAATATCAGAGCTTTCTCTTGACTTACTACATGGAGAGTCTTACTGTTCTGCTCCCCTTTGGATCAACATGGGCCCCAGAAAGTACATGCACATTCCCACACTCTTCTGTACTCCATATGGAGTGCTGACTACCCTTTTGACCTTTGGAAAATTATGTAACCTCAGAACCTCAGGTTTTATTATCAGCAAAATGGGATAATAATAGATGAACTGCAAAGAATGTGCTCAGACCAGCACATGAGTGCTCACTGTACACTGACAGCTGTTGTTTCAAACTGTAGTAATAGCACTGATGGTCATTTTATCATGTTGGTATTATTACCCACAACTCTAATTCTGGGACAGTTCTTCATTTTTTTCCCCTTGCTCTGTGGTCTGGAGTTAAGTCACTGGGGATAAGTATTAACTTTGTATTTAATAATCCCCAAGTCTGGGAAAGAGCCTGGGTCTAAGAGGGAGCTAGGTGGGGAGATCTGGCCAGGTATCAGTCATGTGGAGTGTGCTGTGATCTGAGTGACAAGGGGTGACAGCCAGACAGCCAGACTGAGAGGTGCTTATCAGAGGAGAGAGGAAACACATGAACAGGCAAATTCAAAGCAAACCCAAACAAACTGAAGTTAACCAAGTCTAAACGTGATTAACCAGGTCAAAATTCAGGCAAAAATAAGAACAGAACTAGGGTAGGGGAGGAAGGAAGAAAGCTTCTAGGGAGATTGCTCTCAGGCCATGTGGTCTTTGGTGAACTGGACTGCCTCCTCTAGACACTGTTGTCACTGAGGGAGTTAGCATGTTCTCAGCTCCACCTTACTGGTCATTGCTTGTGTGGGTCATGGGGATGGGGGCAGGGAGAGCTGCATTAAAGAATCAGGGTCAGGGTGGACAAGAGCTACTGAGGATTCAATGTCAGTTACTGCAAAGCCCCTATGGGTCCTGTGATTCTGTGAACCCTAAAAAACAGGAGCAATCTTTCCTGTTGTTTTTTGTGGAATTGTCAACTTCCAATGGCATCCTGAATTTTTCTTACTGCAAAGTAGTCATCAACCTGCCTGATGCCTTCCTGATCAGTGCTTCTTCCTGATACCAAGTCATTCCAGGTGGACAGAACAATTTTCCAGGGGAACCAAGAGATATCATTTTGCTTTCTTCATAATACAATTTGTCTCTGATAATCAGCTCGTCATTTCTAACTTTCCCCCTTCCTACCGGCAGCAACAAGGGCTCTTCTCATTACATGGCTGCCAGGCTGTCTCCAGCCCAGCCTGCTGCAGAATTAACTTGTCATGTCCACCTCACTATGGGGACTGGCAGGGTGTCAGAGACACCAGCAGATGAAATGCCTGAGGGAAAGGGGACCGGCTTCCTGTGTCAGTTCCCATCTTCAGCACCACGGCCAGCTCATTAAGGAGTGCGTTGGAAAGTGCTGTGGATGGATAGTGTACAAGGAGTATGGGGACTTGTTTTCGAACTTAAAGCCAGGAGGACACGTGTTTGTAGGACATTTTACACCTTCCAAAACACTTTCTCACATTCTCACGTGTGAGGCAGGCCGTTGGGAGGTGATTATTTCTCTTTTCACAGAGTTAGCTGCCATGCTGCAGGAAAAGAATCCCTGAACTCTGAGTCAGGAGCACTCGTCTAAGTAATGTCTCTGCTACCAACCAATTTGTGAATTTGTGCAAAGTCACTTAACTTTTTCAATCTTTGGTCTTCTCAGCTTCAAAATCGAGGCCATAAAACCAATGTTAAGAGGATTTGATTAGGTGAACATGATTTTAAAATGTTTTATAAATTCTAAAGTGTTGCAAACATTAATCCATTATAATGATTCAATTATGAAGCTGCAGTTCATGCTGAAGTTATGAAGTGTCAGCAAAGGCAGGAGGGCAGCATGTGCCCTGGGGCCAAACTCCCCAGGTTCCAATTTTTTTTCCTCCTCTTCCTCACTCTGTGGCCTGGGGTAAGATACTTAACTTCTTTGTGGACTGATTGTTGCATCTGTAAAATGAAAAATAATAAAAGCTACTTTGAGGTTTATTTCTTATCCCTCTGTGCTATCCTTTGGAACTCTGCATTCAAATGGGTATATCTTTCCTTTTCTCCTTTTCCTCTCACTTCTCTTCTTTTCTCAGCTTTCTAAGGCCTCCTCAGGCAGCCATTTTGCCTTTTTGCATTTCTTTTTCTTGGAGATGATCTTGATCACTGCCTCCTATACAATGTCACAAACCTCCATTCATAGTTCTTCAGGTACTCTGTCTATCAGATCTAATCCTGTGAATCTATTTGTCACTTCCACTGTATAATCATAAGGGATTTGATTTAGGTCATACCTGAATGGTCTAGGGGTTTTCCCTACTTTCTTCAATTTAAATCTAAATTTTGCACTAAGGATCTCATGATCTGAGTGACAGCCAGCTCCCAGTCTTGTTTCTGCTGACTGTATAGAGCTTCTCCATCTTTGGCTGCAAAGAATATAATCAATCTGATTTCAGTATTGACCATCTGGTGATGCCCATGTGTAGAGTCTTCTCTTGTGTTGTTGGAAGAGGGTGTTTGCTATGACCAGTGAGTTCTCTAACAGGGTAAAACTCTGTTAGACTTTGCCCTCCTTCATTTTGCACTCCAAAGCCAAATTTGCCTGTTACTCCAGGTATTTCTTGACTTCCTACTTTTGCATTCCTGTCTCCTATAATGAAAATGACATCTTTTTTGGGTGTTAGTTCTAGAAGGTCTTGTAGTTCTTCATACATCTGGGCCCATAACCTCATGGCAAATAGATGGGGAAACAATGGAAACAGTGAGAGACTTTATTTTGGGGGGCTCCAAAATCACTGCAGATGGTGACTGCAGCCATGAAATTAAAAGACGCTTGCTCCTTGGAAGAAAAGTTATGGTCAACATAGACAGAATATTAAAAAGCAGAGACATTATTTTGCCAACAAAGTTCCATCTTGTCAAAGCTATGGTTTTTACCGTAGTCAAGTGTGGATGTGAGAGTTGGACTATAAAGAAAGCTGAGCACCGAAGAATTGATGCTTTTGAACTGTGGTGTTGGAGAAGACTCTTGAGAGTCCCTTGGACTGCAAGGAGATCCAACCAGTCAATCCTAAAGGAAGTCAGTCCTGAATATTCATCGGAAGGACTGATGCTGAAGCTGAAACTCCAACTCCAATACTTTGGCCACCTGATGTGAAGAACTGACTCACTGGAAAAGACCCTGATGCTGGGAAAGATTGAAGGTGGGAGGAGAAGGGGATGACAGAGGATGAGATTGCATCACCGACTCAATGAACATGAGTTTGAGCAAGCTTCCAGAGTTGATGATGGACAGCGAAGCCTGGTGTGCTGCAGTCCATGGGGTCTCAAAGAGTCAGACATGACTGAATGACTGAACTCAACTGTGATTTATTTTGAGGATTAAGTAAGATAGTGCAGGCAAAGTACACAACACAGAGACTAGAACATCATTACATGTTCAGTGAATACTTAGTATTGTCATCATCATCATTATTCACTTCTAGTTACTAAACTATAGAACTAGAAGCCAGAATCCATGATTCCTTGTCCAGTGCTGCAGAAGTCTCCCATCAATTTGATGACTCTAAAGGGGTACTGGCAACCACAGGCCGCCTTTCTACTATTATAGACAAGACAACTGGTGTTCAGAGAGGGAACTGAGCTACTCAAAGTCATAGGAGGTAAGGAAAGGGCTCAGACTTCAACTCAAGTTCCTGGGCTCTCAGTCCAGTTCTGGCACCATCCTGCTGAGCCAGAGACACATAGATCTTGGAACTGTGAAGAGTGTGAAGGGCCATCTATGCCTCATCCCATTACTCATGATGGGAAATGGGAGGCACGTCCTATTAGTCATGATGGGAGATGGGAGGCAGTCATGACACAGCAGACAAGGAAACAACGTTGCTACTCCAGGGTCCTCCTGATTCACCTCAAGTCTCCTAAGAAACTTTGCTCTGAGCACCAATGTCAAAATGAAAATCTAAAAATTCCAAACCAAAAGGAGAAACTGCCTTCAGAGAAACAAAAGAAACAAAGATAACACACTTATCAACAGATACCAGCAATGCCAGAAAACAAAAGGAATGGCCTCATAAAGCTCTGAAAAAAGCAATTGCCAGTATACAATTCTACTCAGAAAAACCATCCCTAAGAAATGAAGGCAAAACAAAGACATTTTCAGAAAAACACAAAAGGAGAGAATTTGTGGTCCACAGATTCACATTGCAAGAAATGAAACCTTTTGGAATGAAGAAAATTTACTCCAGATGATTGTACAACAGTTCAGGAAGGAATGACCAGCACTGAAGGGCCTAGATCTGATAGACAGAGTGCCTGATGAGCTATGGAATGAGGTTCATGACATTGTACAGGAGACAGGGATCAAGACCATCCCTGTGGAAAAGAAATGCAAAAAAGCAAAATGGCTGTCTGAGGAGGCCTTACAAATAGCCGTGAAAAGAAGAGAAGCAAAAAGCAAAGGAGAAGAGGAAAGATATAAGCATCTGAATGCAGAGTTCCAAAGAATAGCAAGAAGAGATAGGAAAGCCTTCTTCAGCGATCAATGCAAAGAAATAGAGGAAAACAACAGAATGGGAAAGACTAGAGATCTCTTCAAGAAAATTAGAGATACCAAAGGAACATTTCATGCAAAGATGGGCTTGATAAAGGACAGAAATGGTATGGACCTAACGGAAGCAGAAGATATCAAGAAGAGATGGCAAGAATACACAGAAGAACTGTACAAGAAAGATCTTCACGACCCAGATAATCACGATGGTGTGATCACTGACCTAGAGCCAGACATCCTGGAATGTGAAGTCAAGTGGGCCTTATTAGAAAGCATCACTATGAACAAAGCTAGTGGAGGTGATAGAATTCAAGTTGAGCTATTCCAAATCCTGAAAGATGATGCTGTGAAAGTGCTGTACTCAATATGCCAACAAATTTGGAAAACTCAGCAGTGGCCACAGGACTGGAAAAGGTCAGTTTTCATTCCAATCTCAAAGAAAGGCAATGCCAAAGAATGCTCAAACTCCTGCACAATTGCACTCATCTCAAAATTCTCCAAGCCAGGCTTCAGCAATATGTGAACCATGAACTTCCAGATGTTCAAGCTGGTTTTAGAAAAGATGGAGGAACTAGAGATCAAATTGCCAACATCTGCTGGATCATGGAAAAAGCAAGAGAGTTCCAGAAAAACATCTATTTCTGCTTTATTGACTATGCCAAAGCCTTTGACTGTGTGGATCACAATAAACTGTGGAAAATTCTGAAAGAGATGGGAATACCAGACCACCTGACCTGCCTCTTGAGAAATCTATATGCAGGTCAGGAAGCAACAGTTAGAACTGGACATGGAACAAGAGACTGGTTCCAAATAGGAAAAGGAGTACATCAAGGCTGTATATTGTCACCCTGTTTATTTAACTTATATGCAGAGTACATCATGAGAAACGCTGGACTGGAAGAAACACAAGCTGGAATCAGGAGAAATCTCCTGTGCCAGAAGAAATATCAATAACCTCAGATATGCAGATGACACCACCCTTATGGCAGAAAGTGAAGAGGAACTCAAAAGCCTCTTGATGAAAGTGAAAGTGGAGAGGGGAAAAGTTGGCTTAAAGCTCAACATTCAGAAAACGAAGATCGTGGCATCCGGTCCCATCACTTCATGGGAAATAGATGGGGAAACAATGGAAACAGTGTCAGACTTTATTTTTCTGGGCTCCAAAATCACTGCAGATGGTGACTGCAGCCATGAAATTAAAAGACGCTTACTCCTTGGAAGGAAAGTTATGACCAACCTAGATAGAATATTCAAAAGCAGAGACATTACTTTGCCAACAAAGGTTCGTCTAGTCAAGGCTATGGTTTTTCCAGTGGTCATATATGGATGTGAGAGTTGGACTGTGAAGAAGGCTGAGTGCCGAAGAATTGATGCTTTTGAACTGTGGTATTGGAGAAGACTCTTGAGAGTCCCTTGGACTTCAAGGAGATCCAACCAGTCCATTCTGAAGGAGATCAGCCCTGGGATTTCTTTGGAAGGAATGATGCTACAGCTGAAACTCCAGTACTTTGGCCACCTCATGCGAAGACTTGACTCATTGGAAAAGACTCTGATGCTGGGAGGGATTGGGGGCAAGAGGAGAAGGGGACGACAGAGGATGAGATGGCTGGATGGCATCACTGACTCGATGGACGTGAGTCTGAGTGAACTCCGGGAGTTGGTGATGGACAGGGAGGCCTGGCGTGCTGCAATTCATGGGGTCGCAAAGAGTCGGACATGACTGAGCGACTGATCTGATCTGATCTGAAGAGGGTAAATATATGGGTTCACTTTAAGAAATATATGGATGGTTTAAAGCAACATTAAAAGCAATGCCTTGTGAAAAGTACAACATATTTTGAGAGAAATATATGATAAAAAAGAGAAAAAACTGAAAAGAGATAAGTGGAGTTAAACTACAGTAAAGATGAAGCAGTGTTCTGAGTGTGATAAAATATTAACTGTAGGTAGATTATAATAAGTTCAAAATGCATTTCATAATTTCTGGGATAATCACAAAAATATGATATTGAAAGGAAAAAAATGGAGGAGATAAAATGGACTAGTGAAAATACATAATAAATACCTCATACATAGTAAACAGGGAGTAATAGAGCAAAGAACAGGATGGACATACAAAAAATACCAACATGGTAAATTTGATAATCTTAACCTCAATTTTATAAGTAGCTGCCTTGAATTACAATAAATACTTCAATTAAAAGATTTCCAATGAAGCAAGAAAAAACAAGACCAGCATGTGTGTTAATTACAAGAAATACATTTCAAATATAAGGGATAGGTTGAAAGTAAAAGGATGAAAAATATATATCAGTTCAGTTCAGTTCAGTCACTCAGTCGTGTCCGACTCTTTGCGACCCCATGAATCGCCACACGCCAGGCCTCCCTATAACATTTATCAAAACAGACTGCAGTGCAGGCTACAAATCAAGTCTTAAAAGAATTCCAGGGCTTCCCTGGTGGCTCAGTGGTAAAGAATCTGCCTGCCAATCGATGCAGGAGACACAAGTTTGATCCCTGATCCAGGAGGATCCCACATGCCAAGGAGCAACTAAGCCCATGTGCCACAATTACTGAGCCTGTGCTCTAGAGCCTGGGAGCGGCAACTACTGAGCCCATGAGGCAACTGCTGAAGCTCATGCTCCCTAGAGCCCGTGCTCCACAAGAGAAGCCACCCCAATGAGAAGCCTGTGCACCACAGCTAGAGAGTAGCCCCTGCTATCTGCAACTAGAGAAAAGCCCAGGCACCAATGAAGACCCAGCACAGCCAAAAATAAATAAAATTATTAAAAAGGAAGAAATAGAAACAATTATTTTAAAAGAACTGCAAAGAAGAAAATAATTCAATGCGTACTCTGATGAATGTGAAATTAAATTAAAATTCAATAACAGAAAGATAACTAGAAAATTTCCAAGTGATTGAAACTTAGTTAACATAGCTCTAAATAACCCACATGTAAAATGGAAATCTAAATGGAATTTAGAAGATATTTTTATCTGAATACTGAATATCTCAAATACTAATATCTAAATTTGTGAAATGAAGCTAAAGTAGGACCTGGGAGGAAAGTATATATTTATATGCATATATTAGGAAAAAAGAAAAGTTGAAAATCAATTATCTAAGCTTCTAACTCAATAAACTTGAAAAATATCACCAAATTAAGCCCCCCAAATGTTAACAAAAACAAAAAGAGAAGCATAAAAAATTATGAGAATATAGATTGTGGACAGGCTAAATTTATACAGCTAAAAGTTGATTCTTGAAAAGATCAATAAAATAAAACAATAGTGAGACAAAGAAATAAAACAAAAAGCAAACACAAATTATGAGTATCAGGAATTAAAAGTTACATTATTATAGAATTTGTTGACATTTATGTTGACATGTTGACATTTCATGATAAGAGATCATGAAAAATTTTATTCCAGTAAATTTACTAAATACATGCAATGAACAAATTTCTTGAAACACACAATTACCAAAACTTTTACTGGGAGAAATTGAAAGTGAGGACAATCCTGTAACTACAAGGCTTCACTGTCAGATAGCAGAGGATCAAATAATACAAATCTTTTTGAAAGTCTTCCAGAAAACAGAAGAATAATGAACACTTGCTAACTTCTATCATAGTTCAGTGTACTCTTGTTCTAAAACCTGACAAGAACATTGTAAGAAACAAAACTTGAGATTAATATCCTTCCTGAATAGAGAAGAAATCAGTCACATCAAAATATTAGCAAATCTAACTCAGTGGCTGTTTTTATTTGTTCCACTAATGCACTGAAGAATGAACATTACAGGAGACATTTTAAAAAGTTGCATGTCAACCTCTCTTGTGAACATAGTAGTAAAAATTGCAAAGAGCACTCCTATGTATGTGTACAGGAGAAATGAGTGCATATGTACAGAGGCATGTACAGAAATTTATATTCATTTATTCATCACAGTCAAATCCTAGAAATGGTCAAAATGTCCAACAACAGAAAAAGGGATAAAATTTTCTACATTAGGTATGAAATACCGCACAGCAACAAATAAGAACAAAGCACTCAAACACAGAGCAACATGAATAAATTTCACAGGTATTAGCACGAGTGAAGCCAGTTTCCATCTTCTGATTGGACTCTGATTATTGCAAACACATACTGTATGATCTTGTTAGACATGCCTGAACAGACCCAATTTATCTATGGTGCTAGAAATCAGAACAGAAGTTACCTCTGGGGTGGTAATATTGACCAGGAGAGGACAGGAAGAAATCTTTTGAAGTGTTGGTGGTATTCTATATTTTGACTAGTATGGCAGCTACACAGTTGTATACACATTGCAAACACTTATTGAGTTTTCACTGTATGTAAAAAAGAAAAATACTGAACTTCCCTTTCAAATCATTTTACTGTTACAGTATCTTTTTCTTGTCAAGCTGTAAGCACATTTTTAGTTTACAGATACCATGTCTTGATCTTTCAGCAATATTAAATTTTTTCAGATCTATTATTTATTGATTCTGTCCATTGCTTTTGTTTATGGCATCTTTCATCACACAGAGTTTAAGTTTTTTTTTTTTATATAGACAAATATTCTGCTTTTAAATCTTCTGGGTCTCTAATTATGGTTAGCCAGTTCTCAAGGTCCCAGATTGTGTATGTTATTCCCTGGATACATTGTAAGATATTTATTCATTTTCCTTACATACATATTTCAATCTATATAGAATTTTTTGTACATTGTGTGTTCTATGGGTTGAGTTCTGTCCACTCAAAATTTATACACTGAAGCCCTAACCCCTAATGACTATATTTGAATATATGGCTTAAAAGGAGGTTAGGTGAGGTCATTAGGGTGGGACTCTTGACACTATAGAATTAATACCTTTGTAAGAAGAGACATGAGAGACAGATCACTCTCTCTTCATTATGTGAAGACACAGTGAGAAAATGACTGTCTGCAAGTCAGAAAGAGAATCCCCACCAGAAACCAAACACTACCAAGAACTTGATATTGGACTTTGTAGCCTCCAGAACTGTGAGAAAATATATTTCTGTTGTTTAAGCCACCAGTCAATGATATTTTGTTATGACAGCCAGAGGAGACTAAAACCATCTGTTACGTTAATCTATTTTTTATTTTCTTTGAGGTATATAATCAAACTCAAAAGATTTTAAATAATATTTCTTTATCACAAATATTTTGGGATCAATATCTGGATTCTCCATTCTATTACATTAATAAGTTTGCCATTTCTATATACATTTCAATACCGTATGAAAGAATAAATGCCCAGGAATAGTCACAAAAAAAGAACACTATACTACAAAGCTCCTAAAATCAAATTAACATAGTGTTGCCAAGGGGGATACACTTAGAAGTGCTTTCACATATTGCTGGTGGAAATGTGGAGGCCACAGCTCTCGTAGAAAGCGAATTTTCCAACATCTATTAAAATTAATAATACATAGTGTCTTCAATGAACCATTTCAATTCAGAGTATATACCTATGGAAATGAAAGAATAAGTACACAAAGGCATGAATTCTGGGGTGTTTATTTCAGTATTTTTCTAAGTAGAATGCACTGGAAATCAAGTGAATACCCATTAATAGATAAAAGACTGAGTAAACTATGGAATATTTACATGCAATAGTATGTAGTCCATTTATAGAAAATTAATTAAAACTATCTGAGGACTTGGAAACATTTCTAAAAGGAACTGTTGAGTGAAAAAAGTAAGATGCCTGAAAGATCATAAACTATGACTCCATCTGTGTAGGTTGAACAATACTATCAAACGTTTGATATGTATGTGTATTATGTGTGCTCAGTCACTCAGCCATGTCTGACTCTTTGCTATCCTGTGGACTGTAGCCTGCCAGGCTCCTCTATCCATGGGATTTTCCCAGCATGCATACAGGAATGGGTTGCCAAAATATCTATATAGAATCTTATGGGCTTTCCAGGTAGCTCAGTGGTAAAGAATCTGCCTGCCAATGCAGGAGATGTAGGTTCCATCTTGGGTCAGGAAGATCTCCTGGGGAAGAAAACAGCAACCCACTCCAGTATTCTTGCTTGGGAAATCCCATGGACAAAGGGGCCTGGTGAGTTACAGTCCTTGGGGTCCCAAAAGACTCAGACATGATTGAGAGACAAAACAACAACTCAGAACTATATGGATACCAATAGAAATATGGAAGAATTCATCATAGTCTATTAATACAAGTACACAGGGAGAGCAAGAAGATAAAAAGATTAAGGATGTGGGGGGAAAAGTCACACTAAGGAAAAGCAGGTTTATGACTACATTTATGTATTACTGTAAAACTCTGTGTGTGTGTGTGTGTGTGTGTAGGGGACAATGTACAAAATCTTTTAAAGAATTTTTACATAAAAGGAAAAACATTGAAAATTTAAAAACTGAGGTTAAGCTCAAGAAATTACAGTAAAAAACTGAGAAATAGAGGATGAAACAACATAGAAAATATCAGAAAGTAAATAAATAGAAAAAAACAACTATAAAGGTGAGTAATAAAAAAAACTTGCTATTTTAAAAAGCTAATAAATACATCAAATGTCTGACAAAATAAATCAAGGGAAAAGGAAGAGGGAGTGCTACTGCATACAGCAGCACACAGAAACCAGAAGAAATCTGCTAAATGATGTAACAGATTGTCCTAAGAATCTAGGTTTGGAAGAGGAGTTAAATGTCACTCCAACAATTTAAACAGTGATGGAATTCTCATTCACCTTAAGAGTATCTATAATCATTTGTGCAGCTACATAGCTATTTCAGCACTACAATGGGCTTACAATGGGAAGATCTGGATCAAATTAAATGTCTACAACAACAGGACAATGAGAAACCAAATCAATTTTCTAAATATTCTTTGAAGCTTAATTCAGTGGCAAGCCTTGTGTTAAAAGCTTTAGTTGCTTTCTAATTTACTCTTCACAGCAATCTTGTAAGATAAGAACTATTATTATTTTGCCCATTTTTTGTTTTCAGGTGAGCAAGTTTCAACATGAGGAATTAAATTGTCCAGAGTCAACTCACTTGTAAATGATAGAGCTAGAACCCACTCCAGTGTTCTTGCCTGGAGAATTCCAGGGATGGGGGAGCCTGGTGGGCTGCCGTCTATGGGGTTGCACAGAGTTGGACACGACTGAAGCGACTTAGCAGCAGAATCATCCCACGTACTCAGAACCTCAGTTTCTCATTTATAGAAGGTGGCTAGTGACCTCTATCTCAGAGGGTGGATCTCAGAACAAAGAGATCAGGAGATTGAATGCTGGACATCTACTAAATGTGGATGAATGATTACCGGGTTTCCAGAGACAAACAGATCTAGGTTCAAGTCAATCTCCGTTAACTGAGAAGTGGTCTTGAGAATGCTGACTCTCTAAACCTCCACTGAGAGCTGCTAGATTTAACAGGTAAAATGCAGAAGTGGAATTAAATTTGATTTCAGATACACAGTGAATAATTTGAGCATAAGTATGTCCTAGGCAACATCAGAGACATAATTGTACTAAGAAAATGTTGTTCATTTGAAATTCAAATTTACCTGGGCAGCCTCTATTTTATCTAGCAACTCTACCTCAGTTTTCTTGTCTGAAAAGATGAAAATAAGGTGGAAGTAACTACCAAGAACATTAGTGTCACTGAGTGTGTTAGTTGTGGCCAAGTATCCATCCTCTTCTTTTCCCTAATAGAACCCTGATTTGTAGCTTAGCATTTAGGTACCCACCTAAATAACTGCATTTTCTAACCTTCCTCATAGGAAGTTGTGGTCATGTGACTTCGTTCTGTCCGATGAAGAGATAGAGGAGTATAGAATGGATTTCCAGGAACTTGCCTTGAAAGTAAAAAGATATGCCCATCCTTAATCTCATTTTCCTCCATCTTACTTTTCAAAACATGGATGTGATGGCTGAAATTCAAATAGCCATCTAGACCATGAGGTTAGCCATAAAGCTCATGTCTGTCCTAAGGTTTGCAGTGCCAAGAGTTGGAAAAATTGGGAAGTAATGACCATTATCAATGGTCTGTAACTTGCCTGCCTATTAGAATTACCTGAGCAGCATTTAAAACTCTTAATATCTCAAATGTTTAAATTAGAACCTCTGTGGGCATCTGTATTTCTTAAATACCCCTTAGGTTACATTATTTGGCCAAAGTTGAGAAGTTCTCTTCTTTTTATTTTATTTATTATTGAAGTATAGTTGATTTACAATGTTGTTAGTTTCAGGTGTACAGCAAAGTGATTCATATATACATATATATGTATATATATTCTTTTTCAGATTCTTTTCTCTTACATGTTATTAAAAATAGTGAGTATAGTTCCCTGTGCTGTACAGTAGGTCCTTCTTGTTTATCTGTTTTATACATTGGTGTTGTTTAGTTGTTAAGTCAATGTCTGACTCTTTTGTGAACCCGTGCACTATAGCCTTGCATGGGATTTCCCAGGCAAGAATACTGGAGTGGGTTGCCATTTCCTTCTCCAGGGGATCATCCTGACCCAGGGATGGAACCTGTGTCTACTGCTTGGCAGACAGAGTCTTTACCCCACTGACCTACCTTATATGTATGTATATATATTTATTTATTTATTTATACTGTGTATATGTTAATCCCAAACTCCTAATCTATCCCTCTTTCCTCTTTCTACTTTGGTAGCCATAAATTTGATTTCTATGCTCGTGGGTCTATTTCTGCTTTATATATAAGTTCATTTGTATCATTTTTAAAAGCTTCCACACATAAGTGATATCATATGATATTTCTCTCTTTCTGACTTATTTCACTTAGTATAATGATCCTAGGTCCATCCAGGTTGCTGCACATGGCATTGTTTCATTCTTCTTCCTGGCTGAATAATATTCCTTTATTTATATATATATATATATATATATATACACACCCCATCTTATTTATCCATTCATCTGTCAATGGACATTTAGGTTGCTTCCATGTCTTGGCTATTGTAAATAGTGCTGCAGTGAACACTGGGGTGATCCCATATACCTTTTCAAATTACAGTTTTCTCTGGACAGAAGTCCAGGAGTGGGATTGCTATATCATATGGTAAGTCTATGTTTCACTTTTTAAGGAACTTCCATACTGATCTCTATAGTGTCTGTACCAATTTACATTCCCACAACAGTATAGGAGGGTTCCTTTTTCTCTATACCCTCTCTATCTTTTATTACTTGTAGAATTTTTGATTATGGCCATTCTGACTCTTGTGAGGTGATACCTCATTGCAGTTTTGATGTACATTTCTCTAAATTCACGATTTCTCTAATAATTAAGTTCTCTTCTGTGTTTCCCAAACAATATCCAATGAACAGCAAGAGTTACTATGTCCTTCCATACCCACCCAATGGGGACTATAATTCAGTAAATTTACATGGGGACCCAGGAATCTGTTTTGTTTCTGTTTTCACTCGGCACTCTGAGAGATGCTTATCTTTAGTCAGGTTTGGGAAATACTAGGTCAGTGTGTCTGAGTCTGCACATCTAAAATTATAATGAGCATCAAAATCACCTGGAAAGCTTGCTTTTTTAGAACAACTTTATTGAGATATATTTTACATATCATAAAATTCACCTATTTCACATGCACAATTCAGTGATTTTTAGTAACTTGACTGAATGGCACCATAAATCAGTTTTAGAACATTTTCATTCTCCCAGTAAGATCTCTCAAGCCTGCCAACAATTAATTCCCGTTACCACCCCCAACCCCGGACAACCACTAATCTACTTTCTGTCTTTATAAATTTTGCCTTTTCTGGACATTGCCTATAAATGGAATCATAAAATGAGTGGTCCTCGGTGTCCGGCTTTTTTCACCAAGCATCATGTTTTTGAAGTTTATCCATGATACAGCATTTATCAGAGTGCAGTCATTTATTTTTGCTGAGTGGTGTTTGGACAGTTTGTTAAAACTCAGAACTACCAGTGGGATCCACCCCTCAGAGATTCTCATTCAGTATAATTTGCATTTCTAACATGCTCTCAGGTGGTACACCACACTTGAGCAGTGGTCCAGAAAATGCCAAACCACAACTGCCTATACTAACACACCTGTCTACTAAATAGCACTCCCACTTTCCTTTAAGTGCCAGGATGTCATTATGAAGGTGTCCCCAGCATAAGGGCTCATCCTGAGGAGGCTTGTTGCTGGAAGTTACCTTTTATTTTTACTTTATCATTTACTGACACAGATGTCGCTGCATGCATGTCCCTGCAAAAATCTCAGAAGTCATTTAGAAAAATAGGGAAATCAGGTCATTGACATGTGGGAGCATTGCATTTGTCCAATAACTGGGAAGAAAATGTTAAATTTCACTAATAATTTAAAAGATAAAAATTAAAATCATCTTATCAAATTGCCAATGATGCATTTAAATATCAAATGCTCAGAGTTGTGGGGGTCATCATGAACTAAGTGTCCCCAGCTGATGGAAGATTAATGGTAAAACCATTTTTACCAAAAATGGTAAAACCATTTTTGAGGATAATGTAGCAATATTGTCTGTATCAAGATCCTTAAAAAGGTTTGTGCTTCTTTCTCTTCTGAATTCTATTTTTAACTTAATCCTAACAAAATAAAGATGTACACACATAAACAATGTTATTTGAAGCAGTGATGTTTTTCATGTTGAAAGCTAACTGCAACTTAAGTCCTCAGCATGATAAGGAGAGGGGTTACACATATTTTAAGGCATTATATGGTAGAGGCCAAGAGCAGGAATTTTTTCTCTAATTTAGAAGAGTTCAAATCCCAGCTGTGTCAATTGTTGGCTCCATAACTGTGGGAAAATAACTTAATACCTCTCTGCCTTAGTTTCCCCATCTGTAAAATAGATACAGTAATATTACCTATAGGCTTCCCCAGTGGCTCAGTGGTAAAGAATCCACCTGCAATGCAGGAGATGTAGGTTAGATCCTTGGTTGGGAAGATCCCCAGAGAAGGAAATGGCAAACCACTCCAGTTTTCTTGCCTGGGAAATCCCATGGATAGAGAAGCCTGGTGGGCTACAGTCCATGAGGCCACAGAAGAGCTGGAAATGACTTAGTGACTAGACAACAACAGTCTACCTCCAAATATATGATGGTTAATTCTATGTGTTAATTTGACTGGGCCACAAAGTACACAGCTATCTGGTCAAACATTATTCTAGGTGTTTGTATGAGGGTGTTTTAGAGAGGAATTTAGACTGACTTAAGTAAATTGTCACTGGAAAAGACTCTGATACTGGGAGGGATTGGGAGCAAGAGGAGAAGGGGACGACAGAGGATGAGATGGCTAGATGGCATCACCGACTCGATGGACGTGAGTCTGAGTGAACTCCGGGAGCTGGTGATGGACAGGGAGGCCTGGCGTGCTGTGATTCATGGGGTTTCAAAGAGTCAGACACAACTGAGCAACAGAACTGACCTGAACTGAAGTAAATTGTCCTCAGTAAGTAAGTAAATGGGCCTCATCCAATCAATTGAAGACATGAATAAACAAAAAAGGCTGACACTTCTCCAGATAAAACCTCCCGAGATAAAACCTCCTACCTGACTGCCTGTGATGTGAGACAATGGGTTTTCCCTGCCTTGAGAGTCAACTGAAACATTAGTTCTCATGGTTCTCCAGCTTGTTGACTGCCGATCTTGGGACCTGTCAATCTCCATCCTCATGGGGGCTGACTTCACATAGATCTATTGCCATAGATGACAGATAGAAAAATAGAGAAAATATATGTAATGTACATATATCCTCTCGGTTGCATTTCTCTGGAGAACTCTGGATAACATAAAATGGCACTATGGTGATTTCTCAAAACCTTAAAAATAGAATTACTGTTTGACCCAGGAATCTCACTTCCAGGTTTATTCCAAAATAATTGAAGGCAGAGACTCAAAAAGATATTTGTGCCTCCATGCTCCTAGCAGTGTTACAATAGCCAAAGGGTTGAAGCAAACTCAAGTGCCCATTTGGCCTATGACTTGATAAACAAAATGTGGTCTATATACATTAAAAATAATCCTATTCAGGCTCAATTAGGAAGAAAGTTTTTGACATATGCTACATGGTGGATTAACCTTGAAGATATTGTGCTAAGTGAAATAAACCAATCAAAAAAGGACAAATGTTGTATAATTCCACTTGAATGAGGCACCTAGAATAGTTGAATTCATAAAAACAGAAAGCAAAATGTTGGTAAGCAAGGGCAGCAAGGAAAGGAAATGGAGAGTTAGTATTTACCAGGTCCAGATTCACTTTGGGAAGATGAAAAAGTCTAGAGATGGATGGTGGGGATGGCTCCACAGCCCTGTGAATATACTTTACCCTACAAAATGATACACTTAAATGGTTAAAGTGGTAAATGTTATGTGTCAGTTCAGTTCAGCCACTGAGTCATGTCCAACTCTTTGCGACCCCATGAATCACAGCATGCCAGGCCACCCTGTCCATTACCAACACCCGAGGTTCACTCAGACTCACGTCCATCGAGTCAGTGATGCCATCCAGCCATCTCATCCTCTGTCAGCCCCTTCTCCTCCTGCCCCCAATCCCTCCCAGCATCAGAGTCTTTTCCAATGAGTCAACTCTTCACATGAGGTGGCCAAAATATTGGAGTTTCAGCTTTAGCATCATTCCTTCCAAAGAAATCCCAGGGCTGATCTCCTTCAGAATGGACTGGTTGGAACTCCTTGCAGTCCACGGGACTCTCAAGAGTCTTCTCCAACACCAGAGTTCAAAAGCATTCTTCGGCACTCAGCCTTCTTCACAGTCCAACTCTCACATCCATACATGACCACTGGAAAAACCATAGCCTTGACTAGATGGACCTTTTTTGGCAAAGTAATGTCTCTGCTTTTGAATATGCTATCTAGGTTGGTCATAACTTTCCTTCCAAGGAGTAAGCGTCTTTTAATTTCATGGCTGCAATCACTATCTGCAGTGATTTTGGAGCCCACAAAAATAAAGTCTGACACTGTTTCCACTGGTTCCCCATCTATTTGCCATGAAGTGATGGGACCAGATGCCATGATCTTCGTTTTCTGAATGTTGAGCTTTAAGCCAACTTTTCCCCTCTCCACTTTCACTTTCATCAAGAGGCTTTTGAGTTCCTCTTCACTTTCTGCCATAAGGGTGGTATCATATGCATATCTGAGGTTATTGATATTTCTCCCAGCAATCTTGACCCAGCTTTTGCTTCTTCCAGTCCAGCGTTTCTCATGACGTACTCTGCATAGAAGTTAAATAAGCAGGATGACAATATACAGCCTTGACAGACTCCTTTCCTATTTGGAACCCGTCTGTTGTTCTAGGTCCAGTTCTAACTGTTGCTTCCTGACCTGCATATGGGTTTCTCAAGAGGCACGTCAGGTGGTCTGGTATTCCCATCTCTTTCAGAACTTTCCACAGTTTATTGTGATCCACACAGTCAAAGGCTTTGGCATAGTCAAGAAAGCAGAAATAGATGTTTTTCTGGAACTCTCTTCCTTTTTCGATGATCCAGCGGATGTTGGCAGTTTGATCTCTGGTTCCTCTGTCTTTTCTAAAACCAGCTTGAACGTCTGGAAGTTCACAGTTCACGTATTGCTGAAGCCTGGCTTGGAGAATTTTGAGCATTACTTTTCTAGCATATGAGATGAGTGCAATTGTGCAGTAGTTTGAATATTCTTTGGCATTGCCTTTCTTTGGGATTGGAATGAAAACTGATCTTTTCCAGTCCTGTGGCCACTGCTGAGTTTTCCAAATTTGCTGGCATATTGAGTGCAGCACTTCACAGCATCATCTTTCAGGATTTGATATAGCTTAACTGGAATTCCATCACCTCCACTAGCTTTGTTCGTAGTGATGCTTTCTAAGGCCCACTTGACTTCACATTCCAGGATATCTGGCTCTAGGTGAGTGATCACACTATCGTGATTATCTTGGTCATGAAGATCTTTTTGTACAGTTCTGTGTATTCCCACCACCTCTTCTTAATATCTTCTGCTTATTAGGTCCATACCATTTCTGTCCTTTATCGAGCCCATCTTTGCATGAAATGTTCCCTTGGTGTTTCTAATTTTCTTGAAGAGATCTCTAGTTTTTCCCACTCTGTTGTTTTCCTCTATTTCTTTGCATTGATCGCTGAAGAAGGCTTTCTTATCTCTCCTTGCTATTCTTTGGAACTTTGCATTCAGATGCTTATATCTTTCCTTTTCGCCTTTGCTTTTCGCTTCTCTTCTTTTCACAGCTATTTGTAAGGCCTCCTCAGACAGCAAAATGTTATGAACCTCCATCCATAGTTCATCAGGTACTCTATCTATCAGATCTAGTCCCTTAAATCTATTTCTCACTTCCACTGTATAATCATAATGGATTTGATTTAGGTCATACCTGAATGGTCTAGTGGTTTTCCCTACTTTCTTCAATTTAAGTCTGAATTTGGAAATAAGGAGTTCATGATCTGAGCCACAGTCCGCTCCCGGTCTTGTTTTTGTTGACTGTATAGAGCTTCTCCATCTTTGGCTGCAAAGATTATAATCAATCTGATTTCGGTGTTTACCATCTGGTGATGTCCATGTGTAGAGTCTTCTCTTGTGTTGTTGGAAGAGGGTGTTTGCTATGACCAGTGCGTTCTCCTGGAAAAACTCTATTAGCTTTTGCCCTGCTTCATTCCGTATTCCAAGGCCAAATTTGCCTGTTACTCCAGGTGTTTCTTGACTTCCTACTTTTGCATTCCGTCCCCTATAATAAAAAGGACATATTTTGGGGGGTGTTAGTTCTAAAAGGTCTTGTAGGTCTTCATAGAACAGTTCAATTTCAGCTTCTTCAGCATTACTGGTTGGGGCATAGACTTGGATTACTGTGATATTGAATGGTTTGCCTTGGAAACGAACAGAGATCATTCTGTCGTTTTTGAGATTGCATCCAAGTACTGCATTTCAGACTCTTTTGTTGAGCATGATGGCTACTCCATTTCTTCTAAGGGATTCCTGCCCACAGTAGTAGATATAATGGTCATCTGAGTTAAATTCACCCATTCCAGTTCATTTTAGTTCGCTGATTCCTAGAATGTCGATGTTCACTCTTGCCATCTCCTGTTTGACCGCTTCCAATTTGCCTTGATTCATGGACCTGACATTCCAGGTTCCTATGCAATATTGCTCTTTACAGCATCAGACCTTGCTTCTATCACCAGTCACATCCACAACTGGGTATTGTTTTTGCTTTGGCCCCATCCCTTCATTCTTTCTGGAGTTATTTCTCCACTGATCTCCAGTAGCATATTGGGCACCTACTGACCTGGCGAGTTCCTCTTTCAGTATCCTATCATTTTGCCTTTTCATACTGTTCATGGGGTTCTCAAGGCAAGAATACTGAAGTTATTATGTTATGTGTACTTTACCATAATAAAAAAATGAAGGAAAGTTACTTACCTCATAGAGTCTCTGTGAGAAATAAAAGCATTAATATATATAAAATGACAGACACACTGAGCATGATATAAATATATTTGTTTCACAAATACAGATCTCACATATTTTCCAAGTACATTAACACATAAAAATACTCATGAGAGAAGGTAAAATTAAAATGCAGAATACAAACCTATGCATTACCAGTATAATTCCAGCTTTACTTGAAATATTTTTTAAGATCTACATATATCTCTGCTTGGCCATCTGATTCAAAAAGTTGACTCATTGGAAAAGACCCTGATGCTGGGGAAGATTGAAGGCAAAAGGAGAAGGGTATGGAAGAGGATGAGCTAGTTAGATAGCATCACCAACTCAATGGACACAAATTTGAGCAAACTCCAGGAGACAGTGGACAGAGAAGCCTGGCATGCTGAAGTCCATGGGGTCACAAAGAGTCAGATATGACTTAGCAACTGAACAGAAACAACAACAAATATCTATGCATGGAAATGTGATCAAGAGTCTTGACATGTTTCTTATTTTCCCAGTTTTGACAAAGGATGTGTATTATTTTATTAGCTTCCCCCCTAAATGATGATTGTACGTGCTTAAGGGGAGCTTATCTGTATCCTCTGTTCTAACACTTCCTCATTTACAGGGGAAGACTGTCTGTGCACTGTTTATATCCCCCAGACACTTCACCTATATGTCCAAGACAAAGCAAGGGTCTAAGTACTAAGGACATTTCTTGGCCCATTTGTTTCACATCCTGTCTTCAGAAGAATTTTGAGAGTCCACAGAGACATGGAGACTATAAATTAGAAACAGGAGTCAGATAAGAAAGTTGGCTCCTGTCAGATATGGGCAAAGTTGGCATTTCTGTGTATGTTCCACTTTTTTTCAGTTAAAGAGACATCAGGGAACTCGCCCCACATCCCATGTAATCAGGGCTTAGTTGGACATCTCTGAGACTTCTTATCTCTGGGCTCTCTGTTGTCAACCACATCTTCTCTTGCCTTCTGTGTAGTTGGAGGGTTTCAGAAGCAAAACTTCATAGAATGTCACTTACGTCCTTCCAAATTTGGCCTCAAGTCTCATCACCTTACTCCAGGAGTTCTAAATCTAAAACATACCAGCTACAGCTTTCCACCATCCTCTGCTGGGCACATGCACAGTATGCTTGTGCTCTTCTCCCTGCCTAGATGTATTCTTCCTGTCTTCTGCCTTTCTATTTCCCATTTTTCAAGGCCCACATGAATTGTCACCTCTGGACAGCCATTCCCAACTCTCTAGGCAGAGTGGAGTTCCCCATCCTCTGAGTTGCCAGGGCAGTTGGCAACCACCCAGATGATTCATTCTTGATGTATGTCTAGGGAGACAAATCAAGAAAGAATCTGAGAATGTGAGCTTCCTGAGGGCAAGGATGGTAGTCACTCAGCTTTGTAGCCAGAACTCATTGACTATACATCAGATATTAAAGTATTCTGTTCAGCTTCCTCTCAGCTGTGACATATCCAGGTGGCGCTAGTGATAAAGAGCCTCCTGCCAATGCAGGAGACATAAGAGATGCAGGTTTAATCCCTGGGTCAGGAAGATCCCCTGGAGGAAAGCATGGCAACCCACTCCAGTATTCTTGCCTGGAGAATCCCAAAGAAAGAGGAGCCTGGTGGGTTACAGTCCATAGGGTCCCAAAGAGTTGGACACAACTGAAGGAACTTAGCATGCATGCACAAACTTGATCAATAACGGTATCCACAATGGGAAGACCATTCTTGTCTACTTTGCTTGGTTGGCAGAAGGTGAAGATCCAAAAAGTTATTGAAAATCTCTTATTCAGAAAGTTTCAAAATTATCCCAAAGGATCATGATAACAACCATGAACTTGCCTGACTCCAACAAAGCAAGCCTGAGCCAAACCATTGCTCTGGTCACAGCATTGCTTAATACTGCTAGAAGTGGAAGCTTTTCAACTGCATTCACCTGAATAATTGAATGGTTCCGTGCTTGGGAGAGGAACAATTGAGTATTCAACTGTTGGGAGAGGAACAATTGAGGATGCTCCATTGTTTGGGAGAGGACTGATTGAATGTTCCATTGCTTGAGAGAGGAACAATTGAGCATGGAACTATTTGGAAGAGAAATAATTAGGCATTCCATTGTTTAGGAGAGGAACAATTTAATATCCCATTCCTTGGGAGAACATTTAAGGACACACGTACACCAAATTAAGCTGCTGTTCCACCTAAAAAGTTAGTTTCCAAGTCATTTATTTGTTTGGAACAGAGAACATTTTTATCCAGAAAAACAATGTTTATAATGATTTATAGATTTGTAGATTTCCAGAGTAGCAGTTTCACCCCCTGCAACATCTATTAACTTTCCATTATATTTGAAGGAGAGTGCTGGCTTCGATTTTCCCTTTCAACGTATCACCACTTCTGATTGTGCATCAGTAAGAAAGTGTGTCTTGGCAATACAGTCCATGGAATTCTCTAGGCCAGAATACTGGAGTGGGTAGCCTTTCCCTTCTCCAGGGGATCTTCTCAACCCAGGGATCAAACCCAGGTCTCCCGCATTGCAGGCAGATTCTTTACCAGCTGAGCCACAAGGGAAGCCCAAGAATACTGGAGTGGGTAGCCTATCCCTTCACCAGAGGATCTCCCCAATCCAGGAATCGAACCGGGTTCTCCTGCATTGCAGGCAGATTCTTCACCAACTGAGCTATCAGGGAAGCCTGCTCAGTCACTCCGTCATGTCCAACTCTTTGGGACCCTATGGAGTGTAGCCTACCAGGCTCCTCTGTCCATGGGATTTTCCAGGCAAGAATCCTGGAGTGGGTTGCCATGTCTCCTCCCAGGAGACCTTCCCAACCCAGGAATCGAACCTGTGTATCCTGTGTCTCCTGCATTGGCAGGCAGATTCTTTACTACTGAGCCACCTGTAAGCCCTTCGGTAAGGAAATGCAACCCTAAATTCAGCCCTGGATGGCAAGAGTTTGCATTCCCTGCCTTCTCTGCAAACATGTGAACTCTTTTTTGTTTTTTGCTGTCCCTGTTGTTTTGGTCCTTCACAAGTAGAACGTGCTGGATAGCCCAGACTGGTCACTCTCTCAATCACTCTATGTACATTGAAATCAGTTCTGTGTATATGCAATTAAAGAAAGTAACTCTAGGCCATTCACTCCTCAGTGTGTCCCAAATGTCCAAAGGTCAGTGTTATACATCAGGTTACCATAGTTTCATTGCTTTATATTTCTTATCTTCTAAGAGCAAGTTACAGTGAATTGTACCAACTGCTAAGCCACTGGTACAAGATTTCTTTTTTTCTCTATTTTTTAAATTAAAGTATAGTTGACTTAAAATGTTGTACTAATTTCTTCTGTACAGCAAAGTGTGTACAGCTATAAACATATGCACATTCTTTTTTAATATTCTTTTCCATTATGGATTATCTCAGGAAATTGTATATAGTTCCCTGTGCTGTACAGCAGGACTTTGCTGTTTATGCATTCTAAATGTAACAGTTTACATCAACTAACCCCAAACTCCCAGTCCATTCCTCTCCCCGCACTTCCCTCTTAGCCACCACAAGTCTGTTCTGTAGTCGGCTTCTGTTATGTAGATAGGTTTCAGTTCAGTTCAGTCATTCAGTCGTGTCCGACTCTTTGCGACCCCATGAATCACAGCACGCCAGGCCTCCCTGTCCATCACCAACTCCCGGAGTTCACTCAGACTCAAGTTCATCGAGCCAGTGATGCTATCCAGCCATCTCATCTTCTGTCAGCCCCTTCTCCTCCTGCCCCCAATCCCTCCCAGCATCAGAGTCTTTTCCAATGAGTCAACTCTTCACATGAGGTGGCCAAAGTACTGGAGTTTCAGCTTCAGCATCATTCCCTCCAAAGAAATCCCAGGGCTGATCTCCTTCAGAATGGACTGGTTGGATCTCCTTGCAGTCCAAGGGACTCTCAAGAGTCTTCTCCAACACCACAGTTCAGAAGCATCAATTCTTCGGCACTCAGCCTTCTTCATAGTCCAACTCTCACATCCATACATGACCACAGGAAAAACCATAGCCTTGACTAGACGGAACTTTGTTGGCAAAGTAATGTCTCTGCTTTTTAATAGGCTATCTAGGTTGGTCATAACTTTCCTTCCAAGAAGTAAGCGTCTTTTAATTTCATGGCTGCAATCACCATCTGCAGTGATTTTGGGGCCCACAAAAATAAAGTCTGACACTGTTTCCACTGTTTCCCCATCTATTTGCCATGAAGTGATGGGACCAGATGCCATGATCTTCGTTTTCTGAATGTTGAGCTTTAAGACAACTTTTTCATTCTCCACTTTCACTTGCATCAAGAGGCTTCTGAGTTCCTCTTCACTTTCTGCCATAAGTGTGGTGTCATCTGCATATCTGAGGTTATTGATATTTCTCCCGGTAATCTTGATTCCAGCTTGTGCTGTTTCCAGCCCAGCGTTTCTCATGACATACTCTGCATATAAGTTAAATAAGCAGGGTGACAATATACAGCCTTGACGGACTCCTTTTCCTATTTGGAACCAGTCTGTTGTTCCATGTCCAGTTCTAACTGTTGCTTCCTGACCTGCATATAGGTTTCTCAAGAGGCAGGTCAGGTGGTCTGGTATTCCCATCTCTTTCAGAATTTTCCACAGTTTATTGTGATCCACACAGTCAAAGGCTTTGGCATAGTCAATAAAGCAGAAATAGATGTTTTTCTGGAACTCTCTTGCTTTTTTGATGATCCAGCGGATGTTGGCAATTTGATCTCTGGTTCCTCTGTCTTTTCTAAAACCAGCTTGAACATTAGGAAGTTCACGGTTCATGTATTGCTGAAGCCTGGCTTGGAGAATTTTGAGCATTACTTTACTAGCGTGTGAGATGAGTGCAACTGTGAGGTAGTTTGAGCATTCTTTGGCATTGCCTTTCTTTGAGATTGGAATGAAAACTGACCTTTTCCAGTCCTGTGGCCACTGCTGAGTTTTCTAAAGTTGCTGGCAAATTGAGTGCAGCACTTTCACAGCATCATCTTTCAGGATTTGAAATGGTTCAACTGGAATTCCATTATCTCCACTAGCTTTGTTAGTAGTGATGTTTTCTAAGGCCCACTTGACTTCCTATTCCAGAATGTTTGGCTCTAGGTGAGTGATCACACCATTGTGATTACCTTGGTTGTGAAGATCTTTTTGTACAGTTCTTCTGTGTATTCTTGCCACCTCTTCTTAATATCTTCTGCTTCTGTTAGGTCCATACCATTTCTGTCCTTTATTGAGCCTATCTTTGCATGAAATGTTCTCTTGGTATCTCTAATTTTCTTGAAGAGATCTCTAGTCTTTCCCATTCTGTTGTTTTCCTCTATTTCTTTGCATTGATAGCTGAGGAAGGCTTTCCTATCTCTTCTTGCTATTCTTTGGAACTCTGAATTCAGATGCTTATATCTTTCCTCTTCTCCTTTGCTTTTTGTTTCTCTTCTTTTCACAGCTATTTGTAAGGCCTCCTCAGACAGCCATTTTGCTTTTTTTGCATTTCTTTTCCATGGGGATGGTCTTGATCCCTGTCTCCTGGACTACATCACGAACCTCCGTTCGTAGTTCATCAGGCACTCTACCAGATCTAGTCCCTTAAATCTATTTCTCACTTCCACTGTATAATCATAAGGGATTTGATTTAGGTCATACCTGAATGGTCTAGTGGTTTTCCCTACTTTCTTCAATTTAAGTCTGAATTTGGAAATAAGGAGTTCATGATCTGAGCCACAGTCAGCTCCCGGTCTTGTTTTTGTTGACTGTATAGAGCTTCTCCATCTTTGGCTGCAAAGATTATAATCAATCTGATTTTGGTGTTGACCATCTGGTGATGTCCATGTGTAGAGTCTTCTCTTGTGTTGTTGGAAGAGGGTGTTTGCTATGATCAGTGTGTTCTCTTGGCAAAACTCTATTAGCCTTTGCCCTGCTTCATTCCGTATTCCAAGGCCAAATTTGCCTGTTACTCCAGGTGTTTCTTGACTTCCTACTTTTGCATTCCAGTCCCTATAAGGAAAAGGACATCTTTTTTCGGTGTTAGTTCTAAAAGGTCTTGTAGGTCTTCATAGAACAGTTCAGCTTCTTCAGCATTACTGGTCGGGGCATAGACTTAGATTACTGTGATATTGAATGGTTTGCCTTGGAAACAAACAGAGATCATTCTGTCGTTTTTGAGATTGCATCCAAGTACTGCATTTCAGACTCTTTTGTTGACCATGATGGCTACTGCATTTCTTCTAAGGGATTCCTGCCCACAGTAGTAGATATAATGGTCATCTGAGTTAAATTCACCCATTCCAGTCCATTTTAGTTCGCTGATTCCTAGAATGTCGATGTTCACTCTTGCCATCTCCTGTTTGACCGCTTCCAATTTGCCTTGATTCATGGACCTGACATTCCAGGTTCCTATGCAATATTGCTCTTTACAGCATCGGACCTTGCTTCTTTCACCAGTCACATCCACAACTGGGTATTGTTTTTGCTTTGGTTCCATCCCTTCATTCTGGAGTTATTTCTCTTCTGATCTCCAGTAGCATATTGGGCACCTACTGACCTGGGGAGTTCCTCTTTCAGTATCCTATCATTTTGCCTTTTCATACTGTTCATGGGGTTCTCAAGGCAAGCATACTGAAGTGGTTTGCCATTCCCTTCTCCAGTGGACCACATCCTGTCAGACCTCTCCACCATGCCTGCTCATCTTGGGTGGCCCCAAACAGCATGGTTTAGTTTCATTGATTTAGACAAGGCTGTCATCCTAGTGTGATTAGATTGACTAGTTTTCTGTGATTATGGTTTCAGTGTGTCTGCCCTCTGATACTCTCTTGCAACACCTACCATCTTACTTGGGTTTCTCTTACCTTGGGCATGGGGTATCTCTTCACGGCTGCTCCAGCAAAGCGCAGCCACTGCTCCTTACCTTGGACGAGGGGTATCTCTTCACCGCTGTCCCTCCCCACCGTGAACGTGGAATAGCTCCTCTAGGCCCTCCAGTGCCCGCGCAGCCACCACTCCTTGAACGTGGGGTTGCTCTTCCCAGCAGCCGCCCCTGGCCTTGGGCATGGGGTAGCTCCTCCCGGCTGCTGCTGCGACCTAGATAGGTTTATTTGTGCCAAATTTTATATTCCACATGCAAGTGGTGTCATACAGTATTTGTCTTTCTCTTTCTGTTCTATTTCACTTAGTATGGGACGAGACGTCAAAGCATTCATTCTTTTGGAGCTGGTTGCTTCTTCTAAGAGAGAAATCTCTGACAGTGACAGTTTTCTTCAGATAGGATTTTGAACACGTCCTTCCCTCTTTCCTTCTCTTCATTTTATACCTGTGATAACTGTTTGCCAAACTGGCTGCCATAGTCACCATCCTTGTGACCATACCCCTGGGTAACCTCTTTCCATGCTGACTCTGGGCTTGACCGTATAACTTGATTGAGCAACAGAACAACAGAGAATGCAAAGCAGGCAGAGACTTGAAAAGTGTTTATGTGTTGGGGCTTTATCTGTTCTTAAAGCTCAGCTATCATGTGGGCAGGCCTGACCTAGCTTGTTTGATGATGGGAAACACATAGCCAGTTACCCCTGCTGCCTCAACTTTCAATTGGTTTTCAACTTCCATGTGTATGAGTGTGGTTACAGATGACTCACTCAGTCACTGGTCATTCTGCCAGGTGACAAGAGGCTCATGAGTGAACCCAGCAAACATCAGCCAAGTTTGGTTGGCCCAAACCAAAAGTAAGAGTCGGTCCATGGAATCAGAAGCTGAAAAAAAAAGTGTTTAGTGTATTACTCCAGTGAGTTCTAGAGTAGTTCTGTATACAAAGGCTTCCCAGGTAGCGCAGTGGTAAAGACTCTGTATGCCAATGCAGGAGATGCAAGAGATTTGGGTTCAATTCTGGGTCAGGAATATCCCCAGGAGTAGGAAACAGCAAACCATTCCAATATTCTTGCCTGGGAAATCCCATGCATAGAAGAGCCTGGCAGGCTACAGTCCATGGGGTCGCAAAAAGTCGGACCAAACTTAGCAACTGAACTCACGTGCACACACACACACACGCACACACACGCACACACAAATTATATAACAAAAGCTAACTGCTACAGGAATTGACACCTAAAAGTTGGAAGCTGCTGTAACTAAAATCTAAGGTCTCTAGATCAAAGAGACCCACATTCAAAGAACCACAGCCACAGAGCCTCATCATATCTGGGCTTGAAGAAGTTTAGGAGATCCCAGACTTTCATTCTACTGTTGTAACTGGATGATATTTCAGAGGATTCAGAGATGGAACAAGTATGTTTTGCACGTGGGTGGAACGTAATTGATTTTTCAGAGGGAAGACTGTGGTAGATTGTATAGGGAGCCAAAGACTCTTCTTAGAAAGGCTTGTACACTATGTTTTCACTTTCTTGCTTCTCTTGAAATGTGTGCCTAGTTACTCAGTCATGACCAAATTTTTGCAACCCTAAGTACTGGAGTCTGCCAGGCTTCTCTGTCCATGGGATTTCTCAGGCAAGAATACTAGAGTGGTTAGCCATTTCCTTCTTCAGGGGATCTTCTTGACCCAGGGATCAAACTTGGGTCTCCTGCATTGCTGGTGGATTCTTTACCATCTGAGCCACCAATAAGCCTCGGTAATTCTGACATGTGGAAAAGTCTTAGCTAGCCGTGAGTCTGAGTGAACTCCCAGAGTTGGGGATGGACAGGGAGGCCTGGCGTGCTGCGATTCATGGGGTCGCAAAGAGTCGGACATGACTGAGTGACTGAACTGAACTGACTGAACTGAGCCTGTTGGATGATGAGAGACCTGTGGCAGACATGCTCCTTGCCAGTAACCCACCAGAAGTTTGAGTGATGCCATCTATGACCAGCCAACCTGCTGAGGCCAAACGATACAAAGTGAATGCAAACCTATGAGCAAGCTCTGCTGAGATTCACAGAGTCCCACCTGTTAGAAGAGTCATACATCAGAAATGCGAGCAAAAACTGACACACCTCTAAACACCTATGATTTACTATTAACTGGAGCTTCCCAGGTGGAGCTAGAGGTAAAGAACACACTTGCCAATGCAGGCAATGTAAAAGACACCGGTCCAATCCCCTGAGTAGAGAAGATACCCTGGAGAAGGGTGTGGCAACCCACTCCAGTATTCTTGCCTGGAGAATTCCATGGACAGAGGAGCCTGCAGGGGTACAGTCCATGGGTGCACCATGAATCAGACATGACTGAAGTGACTTAGCATGCACAATTAACCACTTTATCAAAACGATACCATAAAACCACTGGAATAAATTATACATATTCTAATTTTTTGTTTAAGATTTCTTTTTTTTTTGACATGGAGCATTTTTTAAAGTCTATTGAAGTTGTTAAAATATTGCTTCTGTGTTTTGTTTCAGTTATATGGCCATGAGGCACGTGGAATCTTAGCTCCAGAACCAGGGATTGAACCCACAACCCCTGCACTGGAACTTGCAATCTTAACCACTGGACCACCAGGGAAGTCCCTACATATTCTAATTTGGAAACTTTAAAGATGCTCCAACTATACCATGTACTTACCGCTCCCTTTTATCCATTCAAAACAAGGCTTCCTCCTTTATTTATTAAGGAGAAAATCTCACCTCTTCCCTATCTATACTGTAAACTCTACCCACCTCTCCCCCCCAAAAAATGTGGCATAATGGTTAACTTCACAGACTTTGGAGTCACACTATGTGATTCAGGTCTCAACTTCATGACTACAAGTTCTGTGACTTTGAGTAAGCCATGTGACCTCACTGTATTCAATTTTCTTAGCCCTAAAATAGGTGAGTTTTATGTGTTTCCATTATTTGAGGTTCAAGATGAGTCTTAGACAATGCCAGATCCCCCTTAATTCCTCATGCTTTGATTGGTAGTACATATCTATAAATTGTTTGCTGTTTCATCACTAAGTCAAAGTCCAACTCTTTTGAGATGCCATGGACTGGAACCCACCAGGCTCCTCTATCCATGAGATTTTCCCAGACAAGAACACTGGAGTGGGCTGCTCTTCTCCAGTGGATCTTCCAGACCCAGGGATCGAACCCATATCTCCTTCACTGGCAGGTGGATTCTTTACCACTAAGCCACTAGGGAAGCCCGCATCTATAAATAAAGTAATGGTTAATCAAAGATGTGGGAAATTCCAGGGATTAATTAGACTAGGAAGGAGTGAAATAGATGTAATATATTCATAAAGTTGTCAGTATATGGTATTTGTGCAGCACTTTGCTTTTAAGAATCTGGGAGTATTCCTCAACCATTATCACAACCAGCTCTGCCACATGCCCTGCTATGTTCTAAGCCTAAAAATGGGTAGATGACTTTTTACACATTAAAGCTGTGTTTTATTATTAGAATCTCCCTTCCTGTGCAGTGAAAACAAGAAAACACCTGTGGTACTTCCTCCAAGTCTGGCCGAGGCTGACAAGGGCAGCCCCCAGGTGTTCACATCTCACCTTCTTGATGGGATCTACTGTGTGTTCTGTGAGTTCTGCTTTTCACAAGGCCTTTGTCAGGTCTCTGGACAATCAAGCAGCACAATGTCTTTGAAGGCAAAGTCACACTTTGTTGCATGAGACAAAATCTGGAAAGGAGTCCTCTGTGAGTCAGCACAGGTGAATTCTCCATAGACGGAGGAAGGGTGAATAGGTAATTCCATGAAAAGAGGAAGCTGCCTCAACGCAAGGAATCTTCATCTCAGGCGTGAGGCTTGTCATCCCTCAGTCCACTGTGGTCTTGGTAAGAATGTCCACTGGACAAGTCAGGCATAGCTGGTTGCTATCAATCAACACCTGCATTGATTTAATCTGTCCTTGCATTATGGATATTTGTAAAATATGATCCTTGACTCTACATCTGAATCTCCATGAGCCAACTCAAAATTCTGATGCTGAGCTCAACCCAGGCATATCAGGTACATGTCTCTAGGGTGGGTGAGGCCTGGGAAACTCCTCTTAATGATCTCCCAGATGCCCCTTGCACCCACTCACGTGTAGGTCAGGTGCTGACTTGTGTTATAATGACGAGAAGCACGATGAAGAGATTGCAATAGAGAGGAAACAGAGTGCATCAAATATCCATCCTTAACACATTTCTCCTTTCATTAAAGACAGAATGAATGCCTGTGCAGAACATTTTTTACATCAAGAGCTGACAGACATACCCAGAAACACACACACTTAACCAAAACAAAAGTTTCTGAAAATAATACTTACAAAAACTTCCAGACACAACTTGGATTTCTTCTATCTTTTCAGTATACTTTTTTAAGAAACCAGTCACATTCAAGTAAATTGGTTTTTTCCACCCACTAATGGTTTGTAAAAAGCATTGGTGTGGATGAATTGGTTGGTGGTAACAGTGGAAATTGAGACTCTCTCCAAGTGAGAGTTCCTTGGACTGCAAGGAGATCAAACCAGTCAATCCTAAAGGAAATCAACTCTGAACATTCTGTGGAAGGACTGATGATGAAGCTGAAGTTCCAATACTCTGGCCACCTGATAGGAAGAGCTGACTCATTGGAAAATACCCTGATGCTGGGAAAGATTGAAGGCAAAAGGGAAAGAGGGTAGCTGAGGCTGAGATGGTAGATAACATCACTGACTCAATGGACATGAGTTTAAGCAAACTTCAGGAGACAGTGGAGGACAGAGAAGCCTGGTATGCTATAGTCCACGGAGTCTGCAAAGACTTAGTGATTGAACAAAACAACAATGGAAATCAAGGTAGATGAGAATCAGAGATTGGGCTTTTTCTTCTTGCAGGGAGAGGTGATAACTAATATTGCTCAGAAAGAAAAAGAAATCCCTTTATTCCCCTTGCCTCAGTCACTTTCATGACATGGATCTTATGGATTCCCTATGATAAATAAAAATCTTGGGAAAGATGAATTGAGAATAAAAATGGTAGCTAGCCAGGAAGCAAACACACTGAGTTGGAGGAAGAGAATAGAATAAGATGACTTTCTGGGGACAATGAGGTTTATACCAAAGCTGTTTCTCATGGAGGAACAGTTGTCCTTAGGTCAACATGAATCTCCAGAAGTCTGGAGACATTCAGCTCTGGTTTGTGCCAAAATACCTAACTTCCCACAACATTCTTTTGCTCGTCCAACAGAGATTTATTGAATGCCTAGTGAAATGAGGGATAGAGCACTGAACTAAAAGAGAGGAAATCCCCTGCCTTCATGGAGCTCATATTCCAGTGGAAGAAGGCAGAATTTTTTTTAACTTTTTTATTTTGTATTGAATTATAACTGGTTAACAATGTTGCAATAATTTCAGGTGAACAGCAAAGGGACTCAGCCATACATCTACATGTATCACATTCTCCCTCAGAAGTCTTCTTTAAAGTGAGCAACATATGTGATATGTTTAATAACAGTGGGTGTTAAGGAAACAAGGAAGACAAGAGTAACAGAGGATGTTGGGGAAAGGGTTGCAGTTTTAGATAGAGATAGCCAGAGAAGGTTTCACTTCAAAGTGCCTGTAGTGGTAGAATTGTGCCACATCCCCACTTTTCCCACTTTGGGGGTAGGGATATGGTTGCTTTACGATATTGTGTTAGTTTCTGCCATACAATGAAGTGAATCAACTATATATGATTACCTCTTGGACCTCTACAGATACCTGCAACCTTCCTTCAAAGAGTGTTAAACTTTGCTTTAGCAAGTACTTAAGTTACTGGATGATCACCTATTCATTTTGAGATTTCTTTTGAAACTTTGCTAGACTGTGTTTACAGCAGACTTTAATCCAGGCTAGTTTCTCCTTGGGCTTCCCTGTGGCTCAGATGGAAAGAATCCATCTGCATTCCGGGACACCTGGGTTTGATCCTTGGGTTGGGAATATCTCCTGGAGCAGGGCATGGCAACCAGTTAATCCTTAGTACTAAAGTGTGACTCCACTGGGGTCTCTACTGAATGCCTATTGTTCATCAAGGACTCTCTACTGAAGCTGATTGGAGCTCTAATGCCTTCAGCCCTGTATGGGGTCTGGAAACGATTTAACTTACAGCTTCCTGGCTATCCTTTGCCCAACCTTGCAGTTACACCCTATACATCTATGTAATGTATTAGTGATTTAGAGTCCTCCCAAGTGGCGCTAGTGGTAAAGAATCTGCCTGCCAACATAGGAGAAGGTAAGAGACGCAGGTTCGATCCCTGGGTCAGGAAGATCCCCTGGCGTAGGGACTGGCAATCCACTTCAGTATTCTTGCCTGGAAAATTTCATGGACAGAGGAACCTCACGGGCTACAGTCCAGGGAGTCACAAAGAGCTGGACACAACGGAGTGACTGAGCACATGCATTAGTGACTTAGTAGTCATCAGCAGACTCAAGAAAACTCGTGTTCAGATGTCTGAAGCTTTCTTTTTATTGCATTGATTCTCTGCTGCTAAGTCACTTCAGTCGTGTCTGACTCTGTGTGACCCCATAGACAGCAGCCCACCAGCCTCCCCTGTCCCTGGGATTCTCCAGGAAAGAACACTGGAGTGGGTTGCCATTTTGATTGTCTAGGTTAGACTAATCTCAGTTATTCTATCATAGCCAGAAATAAAAATATTGTTTGGGCTTAAGTACTATTGTAAAACACTGAAGAACTGTACAAAAAAAGATCTTCACAACCAAGATAATCACGATGGTGTGATCACTCACCTAGAGCTAGACATCCTGGAATGGGAAGTCAAGTGGGCCTTAGAAATCATCACTACGAACAAAGCTAGTGGAGGAGATGAAATTCCAGTTGAGCTATTTCAAATCCTGAAAGATGATGCTGTGAAAGTGCTGCACTCAATTTGCCAGCAAATTTGGAAAACTCAGCAGTGGCCACAGGACTTGGAAAGCTCAGTTTTCATTCCAATTCCAAAGAAAGGCAATGCCAAAGAATGCTCAAACTACCGCACAATTGCACTCATCTTACATGCTAGTAAAGTAATGCTCAAAATTCTCCAAGCCAGGCTTCAGCAATATGTGAACCGTGAACTTCCTGATGTTCAAGCTGGTTTTAGAAAAGGCAGAGCAACCAGAGATCAAACTGCCAGCATCCGCTGGATCATGAAAAAAGCAAGACAGTTCCAGAAAAACATCTACTTCTGTTTTATTGACTATGCCAAACCTTTGACTGTGTGGATCACAATAAACTGTGGAAAATTCTGAAAGAGATGGGAATACCAGACCACCTGACCTGCCTCTTGAGAAACCTATATGCAGATCAGGAAGCAACAGTTAGAACTGGACATGGAACAACAGACTGGTTCCAAATAGGAAAAGCAGTATGTCAAGGCTGTATATTGTCACCCTGTTTATTTAACTTATATGCAGAGTACCTCATGAGAAACTCTGGGCTGGAAGAAGCACAAGCTGGAATCAAGATTGCCAGGAGAAATATCAGTAACCTCAGATATGCAGATGATATCACCCTTATAGCAGAAAGTGAAGAGGAACTAAAAAGCCTCTTGATGAAAGTGAAAGAGGAGACTGAAAAAGTTGTCTTAAAGCTCAACATTCAGAAAATTAAGATCATGGCATCTGGTCCCATCACTTCATGGGAAATAGATGGGGAAACAGTGGAAACAGTGTCAGACTTTATTTTTGGGGGCTCCAAAATCACTGCAGATAGTGATTGCAGCCATGAAATTAAAGGACACTTACTCCTTGGAAGGAAAGTTAAGACCAACCTGGATAGCATATTCAAAAGCAGAGATATTACTTTGCCAACAAAGGTCTGTCTAGTCAAGGCTACAGTTTTTCCAGTGGTCATGTATGGATGTGAGATTTGGACTGTGAAGAAAGCTGAGTGCCGAAGAATTGATGCTTTTGAGCTGTGGTGTTGGAGAAGACTCTTGAGAGTCCCTTGGACTACAAGGAGATCCAACCAGTCCATTCTAAAGGAGATCAGTCCTGGGTGTTCTTTGGAAGGACTGATGCTAAAGCTGAAACTCCAATATTTTGGCCACCTCATGTGAAGATTTGACTCATTGGAAAAGATTCTGATGCTGGGAGGGATTGGGAGCAGGAGGGAAAGGGGACGACAGAGAATGAGATGGCTGGATGGCATCACCGACTCGATGGACATGAGTTTGAGTGAACTCCGGGAGTTGGTGATAGACAGGGAGGCCTGGCGTGCTGCAATTCATGGGGTCACAAAGAGTTGGACACGACTGAACAACTGAACCAAACTGAACTATTATAAACACAGATTTAAGTATGTTTTGTAGTTATTATTCTCTTTTCACCAATAGATGTCTCATAAAGGTAAGTTTCAGGTCTTCCGTACATATTCTCATTAATTACAATAGCTTTCTGGGTTCTACGAAGATGGTTCAGGCTTGTCTTATTATTTTGTCTGTCCAAGATCTGGAGTCAAACATTTCTACAGATGCCCTGGTTTCTTCCATTTGGAAGTGGGGTTGGGGACCACTCTGCTTCCTTTGCAGCTCAGTCTGTAAAGAATCTGCCTGCAGTGCAGGAGACCCACGTTCGATCCCTGGGTTGGGAAGATCCCCTGGAGAAGGAAATGGCAACTCACTCCAGAATCCTTGCCTGGAAAATCTCACGGGCAGAGAAGCCTGGTGGGCTGCAGTCCATGAGGTCACAAAGAGTCGGGTACGAATGAGCGACTAACACTAACTTACTTACTGTGATACTAGGGACACTCATTGCTACAGGACTGGTCATCGAATCCCGTACTTCTCAGTATGCTAAGCTAGGAAATAAGATTTTTATTTTCTTTTTCATTTGAGGGGATTCATTATGAGTCATATGCAAACTTCCAAATCAAATTCAAGACTAAGGAGTTTTTATTCTCTTCAATCTGACACCTTTATATCTACTACCCCCCACCACACACACACGCTAATAATTTTAGTTCTCAAGATACCAATATAAGCACTCATTTAATTTATCCCACAACGTACACACAGAAGTCTCAGAATAACCATAGCCACACTACACCAACATTATTACTGCAGATGTTTAAGTGTATTTTATAGCTATTTTTATCCATGGAATGTATGCCACTAGAGATGTAGTCAAATTATTGTGTTTGGAAATCACTCAAAATAATTCTTCTCTATTTGATTATTGAACACACGGCTAAATTCATTTCTTTCACTTTGCTTTCAATCTTTAGAGATTGCTATCTTCTAAATTTGATTTTGCTTTGTAATTATGTAAAATGCCTTTCTGGTTCCAGAGTTGAGTCTATAAAGCCAGGTATATTCAGAGATATTTCACTTCACCCTCTATGTCCTTCATCTTGTTTCCTCACTGTCCTTAGAGGTATGTGTAACCTTTTTATTTGTGTTATCCTTCCAGCATTATTCTAAATATCCATATATATATGTGTGTGTGTATATGCATGGGCTTCCTTGGTGGCTCATATAACTTATAAACTTACTCCTGTTTTCTCAAATTACACATGCTTCTTTCCACTTTTTTTGATTTACTTGCTTTATCCCAGAATATACTCTGAGATCACTCCATTGCCGTTTATAAACATACTCCTTGTTATAGCCCTGTGGACATTCCAAAGTTTATCCAGTTAGTGCCCTGTTGATGAACTGCATTTAGGTTTTCCCACTCTGTCATATGCCTTTCTTTTTGCCCAAGAGTATTTTTAGGCTCTCCTGTGGATTTTTATGGAATCTTTGACTCTATAGACAATAGGGTCTTTAATCAATGGCGAGAAATATACTCTTTATGCCTTATTTCAACTTCAAGGATATTATTGATCCTGTGCTATGCCCAAAGCACTGTGCTAAATAAGTGTACAGGCAACACTAAGATAATGAGAACCATCTTGCCCTAAAGAGCCCCAAAAGAGTCACAAAAGCATGAGACAATTAGTCATTAATAAAAGGCACAATAAGATCAGTGTTACAGAGAATTACAGATGAGAAGATGAAGAAAAAATATGGGATGACATAGCTGGGAAGAATCAGATATAATATCATGATGGAAGAATATTGGATCTTTTAAACAATTATAAATTTTTGACCAACAAAGGTAAAGGAGGATGGGCATGCCAGGAAGAATTACAGGGCATAAGCACAGCTGTGCTCAAGGGACATGTGACTTGAAGCTTGGGGGATTCAAAGGGAAGCATTCAGAGGTAACATAAGGATAGCATAAAATTACAACTCGGGAGTCAGACACCAGCCTTCAAGTCTTGGATGTTCACTTAGGCTCTGGTCTTCAGCAAGTTCACGCAACATGTATGTTTGTTTATACTGGACCTGTTGTGACATATAATTTGCTTATATTGCACTTATTAGTTTTCCCTTGTCCAGCCGAGTCCTAAAATAGAGTTCCACAGTGCCTGACATTGTTGATGACCTCTTAAAACTCTTCATCATGGACTTCTGAGATGACCTCCTCATTTTCTGAGACTAACTCCCCATTCTTCTCTCCTCTGACTGGCTGCCTTTCTCCTAAGCTCACAGGGAGGAGCTCTAGCTGCAGAGGAAGCCGGACCTTTGTTCTTAGCACAGATTTCATCTTCCTCAGGTTCCTGCCTTCATGGTGTGGTGATGTGATGGCTTCTATGGCAACCATCTCCTTCATGTGCACATCTCTACTTGCATGGCCCTTTCTTCAGACATCTCAAGACATCTTCAGACATCTATTCCATGCCTGAGATGCTGGTTTGCACCAGCAATATCTCAGCCATCCTACGACTATATAGGTCAGAGAAGTTTCTCCAAACCATCTTTCCCAGCACACCTTACTCTTTGTTTCCATACCAAACTCCTTCAGGCATGTGATGTAAAATTACCCTTCATCTCTCCTCAATTACAATAATAATGATCAATTGATAGCTGACATTTTAATATATATTCAACAAATATTGATTGATTGCCTCTTTTGTACCTGGCAAAGTTCTAGACATTGAGGATAAAGTCATGAACAAAATACCCTGATGAAGCTGTTAAGGAGCATGCAATATATCAACTGTTTAGTCACTAAATTATGTAGGACTCTTTCGACCCCATGGAATTTAACCCAACAGGCTCCTCTATCCATGGGATTTCCCAGGCAAGAATACTGGAGTGGGTTGCTATTTCCTTCTCCAGGGGATCTTTCAGACCCAAGGATTGAGCCTGTGTCTTCTGCACTGGCAGGTGGATTCATTACCACCAAGACACCAGGGGAGCCCTAAAGAGAGCTGGGACACTCAGCTGAGGCACCACTGGGGTATATGCCAGTCAGTCCGCTAAATATTTTATGTCTATCAAATGACTGAATCCTTGCAACAAGTCTGTGGGATCAGTATTTTTCTTGAGTTTGTTATAGGTAAATAAAATGAGTGTTGGTTAGAGGAACTAATGTGACACCTGAGCTTGTTTGTATTTTGCTCTTCCTCTGACGAGTTGTCTAATTTTGACACAAATTTCTTTTGACAGCTCTGTGCCTCACTTTCCCTACCTGAGAAATGGGGATTATAGTCACTCCCTCGTAAGCCTTGTGAGAAATAAATGAGCTCTTTCCTGGAAAGGAAGTAGTAGCAGTAGTGACAGGGTATTTCATAAATGTTAAAATTATTGTTGTATGTTTCCAGACTTATCATGCTTCCCTGGTGCCGTAGAGGCAAAGAATCCGCTTACAATGCAGGAGACGTGGGTTCGATCCCTGGGTGGGATCTCCCGGGGAAATCCCCTGGAGAAGGCAATGGCAACCCATTCCAGTATTCTTGCTTGGGAAATCCCATGGACCGAGGAGCCTGGCGGGCTGCAGTTCACATTGTCAGAAAAGAGTCGGACACGACTTAGCAAAGAAACAAGAACAACAAAGAGTGTCCTACTCATGGGACAGGACAGTGTTGGCAATTTATACTCTTGCTACTTTCTAAGTCTTATATGATATGACATTCATTTGTTTAAGCATTTGTTCCCTTAGATTGTGAGAGTCAAAGGATCTCAATTTTGCTTTATTTCAGTTTCAAAATCCTCATGTATAAATGGGGTTGCTAATACTTTGCAGCTGAGTTGCAGGATTAGTGTGAGTATTTTGTTCTTGTTAAAAGCACAGTTCCTAATCTATAGTAGATGCTTAATAAATTTCTATTTTTATAATTATTATTGTTATTACTATCATCACTATTAATTCTTTAATGATTAGCACAGTTCTAGTAATGAGAGAGTGTTCAAAAAACATTTTGTGACTCAAATGGAAATAAGTGGGAAAGAATTGATTTGGAAGCACCCCTGCCGTCCATGAGACCTGAGGGCGTACCATTGCCCCCTTCTGCTTCCTAAATGGCAACTCATCACTCGCTTTGGTTGACACTGAGCAGGAAGGGCTTACCCTTGCTAACTACTTAAAAACTAATATTGAGTTTGCAAAAACTGCTTTTAATGATCTTCAACAGCCCTCCAGAAAACCTCATTAGCAGGCATCAAATCACTTGGGGCTGTGCAGAGTGGGGTTTGCATGCATGGCCAGAGGTCATCAGCACCCATTTGTCTCTGATTAAAGGCAGAGCATGTGCTCTGTACGAGCTCCACAGAGACACTTCCCCCAGGTTCCTGAGAATCACTTCTTCCTGTCCATCTTATCTGGGGTCTCAGGGCTCAGCCACCAGCCACCTGACCCACCAGATTCCAGACTTTTCCTGCATGGATCCTCCCTGGTCCTAACAGATAGGCACCATTCCCCTGCTCAAATGTCCAGCAAGGATCCCTATTTCCTCTGCCACCAACTCTGAGCTCTTTACAGGGGCCCCTTCCCACCTCCAGCACTTGCTTCTCATGACTCCCCCACCCTGAGACCGTCTGAATCAAGTAAATCAGGATGCTGTGTCCCAGACCCACAACTTCCCTGCTTCTAAGCTTTTGCCCATGAAGTTACCACCACGTGGACTGCCACTACTCACTCCCCAGTTGCCCCTGTGGCAACGTGGGGGAAGAAAAAGAACTCAGGAAGTGGATTCCATAGATAGGGGTTCTGATTCTATCTTTGTCCCTAAACAATTCTTTGTGAGAGAAAATTCCATGGTCCACCTGTTCTTTATGATTCAAAATATTTCTACAGTACTAACATGTAGGGCCAGGTAATTCTTTGTTGTTGGGGTGGGTTGGAGGCTGCCCTGTACATTGTAGAATGTTTAGGAGCATTCTGGACCTCTATCCACTAGATGCTGGTACTTGTTCCCTTTCCCCAAGCATGACAATTCAAAATGGATCCAGACATTTTCCAATGTCCCCTGGGGAGCAAAACTGCTGGCAGTTAAGTAGTATTGCATCATACTGATCATAAGAACCTTTCTCATATTCTACCTAGGATACTGTAATTTTCCTCTTCATATATCTAGTATCCCTTTTAACAAAAACAGCAACAGCAAATACTTCTGCAACCCTCATTAAATGCCTAGCATTGTCCTTAAGAGAGCTACTTACATTAGTTTATCATCACCTCCCCAATGAAGTAAGTACTTTTATTGTCTGTTTTACAGAGATGAACATAAGAGTCACAGGGAAGTTAGATAACTTGCCCACAGTCACACAGGCAGAATTTACTCCCAGGCACTGTGTCTCCAGGATTTCCCCTCTGAATCCATAACAGCTCTTGAATTAAGCAAATATTTTGAAATAAGAAAGATCTAGGTTTACATTCCAGCTCTGGCAAATGTGAGCTCCAGAGTTTTGGGCAAGTTGGATCTCTGATTTCCTTAGTCATCAAAATGGAGATGAAAATATTGATGTTGCAGGACTGTTTGAAGTTTAAAACTAATATGTGTGTGTGTGTGCACTCAGTCATGTCCAGCTCTTTGCAACCCCATGGACTGTAGCCCACCATGCTCCTCTGTCCACTGGATTTCCCAGGCTAGAATACTGGAGTGGGTTACCACTTCCTTCTCCAGGGGATCTTCCTGACCAGGGGTCGAATCCATGTCTCCTGCTGCATAGCAGGTGGATTCTTTACCACTGAGCCACATATATGTATGTGTGTGTGTGTGTGTGTGTGTGTGTATATATATATAGGAAAGGTCCCGGTGGGAGGGAGAGGGAAAAAGAGCTCCTAGAATAGGTCTGGCCCAGAGAAGATGCACCATTAAGAGGGCCAATGGTGGTGGTGGTGACTGAGATAAAAGAGAAGTCAAAAAAGGAGAGAAGAAACTGTAAAATCCTAGGGAAAAAAAAAAGGTCAGTGCCCTTTTTCTTCTATATATTCCCACAGTTCAGACGGTTCCTGACATAGAGGAGATGTCGTAACTCTGTCTTCCTGGGCCCCCAGAGCATGGGCTGGCAAACCACAGTCCACAAGCCAACACGGCCCACCACCTATTGTTGTTAATGAAGTTTTACTGGAATCCAGCTCCACCTGTTCACTATTCATTGTCTATGACCACTTTGATACCGCAGTGGCAGAGTTCAGTAGTTTCAACAGAGACTGATGGCCCACAAAGTCAAAAATATTTGTTACTGGGTTTTTTTTACAGAAGAGGTTTGCTTACCTCTTGTATATAATGTGAATTATAAAACTCTGAATGTTAAGACCTCCAATGTTCTTTCCTGACTCAAATGCTTCCTGTGATTTTCTGAATTCCCAGCTCCAGACTCACTTCTTCCACATTACCTTCTGTAATCGACTTCACCCAGTTCAGGCTTTGCTGATTGTTTTTTTCTCGTTGTCCCTCTTGCACCCTCAGATGAAGGCACTGTGCTGTTAATTTTCACCATCTCTCATGTTGTCAATCTGCAGGTGTCTCACGATTGCTTCCAGCATAAGCTTCTGCAGACAAACTCCCTGGGGCTAGCTCAATGTTGTTGCCAAGGGCTGCCCTCTGAAGCTTTCTGACAGCACAGCTGCTGGCTTCCAGACTGGAGAAACAACACTAGTCTTGCATTCAAAGGGAGCAGACTGAGGCAGGCCCACAGCTGACCCAACCCTTTGCATCCTGGTTTCCCTCCATCCCTCCTAGGGTCTCCAGATCTGATTGATTTCCTGTAGATATTGCCATGACACTCAACAGCTATCAAAACTCCTCTCTATCTTTATCAGTTACAATAGAACAAAGTTCTCTCTTAAGAAGAATTCAGAAACTTGAAGGGAAGAATAAAACAAACACAAAAGTATAAAGAAAAAGAAGTTCTGGGTCCATTTTGCTTTCTAGAGACAGGTGCTTAATTTTTAAGGTAGCTTCCAACTCCATAACTCCATTTTCCACAGATTGATGCTGTGATATTAACAGACAGGGTGTTCAGCAAATGTAGATCAGGGCCACTTACCAGCTGTGACACTGAGGTATCTCTCTTTATTGGGGAAGAAAACTCTTAAAATAGGTTCATATGCTCTTGCCATAGCTGCATGAGAGTTTGAGGTAGTGAGCACCTGTCATTCTCAACATCTGTTGTGAGAAGTGGTCTCTTCCAAAAGGCGGAAGAGAGAGGGAAATGGCTGTTGAGCAGGAGCAATCTGTGTTTGTCATCCTGAGTCACTACTATCCACGAATATATAATAAAATGCCCTATGTCTATACACAACAATGTATATTATTGTTTACAAATGTCAGCTACCCAGAGGGCCCACACTGTGAGTCCCTTTTCATTTTTGCTCACAGAAAGACAAGGCTCTATTCATTCTAGCAAGATGCTTTTTTCCCTTTCAAAAGGCTTGAAATTTTTAACAAATTCCTTGAGTCACCTTTCCACAGCCTGTTGAGATTGGCACATTGGAGACGGGAGCTCAGTATGTGAATATTCACTGTCCCCATGTACCCAACATCCCTCTAATTACTTTCAATGCATCACTTTATTTAGACTCAGGTAGGCCTATATCTCTATCTCATATCAACCCTATGAGAAAGAGATATGATCATCATCAGGGCCAGGGGACTAGGGTGAAGGATTGGGTACCTAAGGCTAAAATTTTAAGGAGATTATTCTCAGGGCTGAGCCGGTGGCTTCCCTGTACTGACAAGACCTAGAGAGTGGGTGCCTCCTTAAATTTTGCACTCTAGGGTCCTCACTCAACTTAGCCTCAATCTGGCCTGATCATCACCCCTGTATAGAGGAGACCATCCTAGAGGCTGTAACTTCTCCAAAAAGTTCTCCTGGAATTCTCCTGAAATTTGACTGTCTGCCTGACTCCAGAGAACTCACCCTTAAACACTGGATTCTGCTGCTTTAAGTGATGCAGGCAGGTTCCATGGAAATGGGGTGGAGGTCTGTTAGAAGAGCTGGGACCTACTAGTAAGCCAGACATCTTAAAGAAACAAGGCTCCACTTTGCTGAGTAGCTCAGCCATTAAGGGTATGTGTTGACCACAGGTGGTAGAAGGCAGCTGCTTCCCTCCCCTCCTTGGCTTGCTGTTAAGTCCCACCCACAGCTCCAGCCCCTTTTGTTCTGTTCCTCTCTGTGGCATTTGCCTTCCCTCCTGGTAGAATACACCTGCAAGTCCCTAGAGCATTCCCCAATCCCTCTTCTGAGTAATTAATTAAAAATCTGAAATACAGCATTACCCCATGCCTCCCTGGTGTCATTCAACAAGAGATAGCTTGTTGTTTACCACTTCTTAGCTTAGATTTCCTGTGTGCTAAGTATTGAGGCAACTTAGTAACAGAGTTCTTTTCCACCTCCAGGTGAATGTCACAAGACAATTTGTCTAACTGTGTCTATGCCCTTCCAGTTAATCACAAGAATCTGAGTATAGAAAAAAAAAATCCATCTGGTGTCCAGAAAAGAAGACAATGTTCAAATGGTGTTTAATTTGATTGGCAAGTACTTGGTGAGTTGTTATGATGTGTGAGACACTGTATAAGTCTTTGCCAAGGACACAAGGACACATGTGCTGAGCTGCTGAGGTTCTGCCCTCCCTGTAACCTAAATTTATGGGCCAATTAACACCTACCCATAGATCCATCCTGCCACAAATGTGGTGACAGATTTTTATTACTCAAGTAAGGGGTACATTACAAAAAGACATCCAAATCTACCCAGCCCCATGCTTTAGCTTTTATTTCCTTAATTAGATGAAGTGTCATTTTACTTTATAATTTAACAGCTAAGCTTCTACTGTATATCCCACATTTAGGGAGCAGGTTTCTCTTACCTCACCAGGCTTATGCAGCACCTTTTCTATCCCTGGGTAGACTTCATGGTGTAATGAAAAGAACATGGACTTTGGAAGGAGTTAGATCTGTTTAGGAAAACCTGAGCTGAAGCAGGAAGGTTCCCTCCCAGTCTAAATATTACCTATGGATACTAGCTAACACTTAACAGAGATCATTTGCCAGGGACTGTTCTGGGTAGTTTATATAGGTGGACTCATTGACTCCCCATAGAAATTCTTAAGCACAGTTGTTATGTCTGTGAGGAGGTCGAAGGCACAGAGGGTTTAAATATCTTGTCCAAGTTTGCATAGCAGAGTGGTGGGGCCTCATCAGCCCCAGCAGTCACATGTGAGAGACTGTGATCATAAATACTATGCTTTACTGCTTCTCATATGAAATTATTGGACAAAAGTAAGGACAACAAAAATTAAAATTATTTTTCACTTTTAGAGATAATTCTCAGATGCCACAAAGAGAGAATTTAAAGCAAAGAAGTAAGCAGGGGTAGAAGTAAATATCCAAATTGGTACTGGAATAAAATGTGGAATTTAGAAGCTATGACTAGGGTTCTAATATCCATTGAGGAACAGGGACTGATATCTCATAACATATTTAAAGAAATAAAATAGGGTAGCAAAAGTATGACAAAAGATCATCTCTTCTCCTCCTATCAAAATTGATGGGGAAATTTTGAAAAAGAATTTCAAAATGGGAACTTTAATAACTGAATAAATAATACTAATTTAACACTATGAATAGATTACATAGTAGATTAGGTAGAGGTGAAGAATCTTGGTGAACTGGAATATAGGTTTAATTAATTACCAATATTGCAATCAAGAAAGACAAAAAGACAGGAAATATGAAAAGGAATCATAGAAGATACAGCAAAAGATCTAACCCAACAGTTGGTGTCCACAGGAGACAAGAGAAAGACTAGAGAGACAAAGGTCATATTTAGATTGTTACTGAAAAATTTTCAGAATCACTGAAAGGCATAATTCTATAGTTTTAGGAAATCTAATAAGTCCCAGAAGACAAAAATGAATGTTACTGTCAAAAGGGTTACAGACTAAAATATGATTTCTCATTCACAAAACTGAAAGCCAGAAGATGATTGAATAATATCAAAAATAGTGAAAGAAAATCATTGTCAATCTAGAATATATATAGTCAGAGAAACCATCTTTTCATAGAAATAAAGACATTTTCAGACACACAAAAACATAGTATTTACTACCAAGAAACTTTCATTAAGTATGTATTTAAAAAGGAAAAAAAGTGAGCCTCAAAAAAGGAGTTACATACAAGGAGGAATGGTAAGGGAAGAAAGTAAATGTGGGAAAAGTAAATGTGGGTGAACCTAAATACTTTAGAAATGTACACAGCAATAAAATGAAGTCTTAAAAAAAATGAAGTCTTGTTTGTCAGGCTAAAAAGGAACTTAAAAATGCATCAATTTTTATTACTGGAGGGTAAGAAGTGAACAGCAACTAAAGAGCCTCTTGATGAGGTGAAAGATGAGAGTGAAAAGCTGACTTGAAACACAACATTCAAAAGCTAAGATCATGGTATCTAGTCCCATCACTTCATGGCAAATAGAAAACATTGACAGATTTTATTTTCTTGTGTTCCAAAATCAGCGTGGACGGTGACTGCAGCTAGGAAATTAAAAGACTCTTGCTCCTTAGAAGGAAAGCTGTAACAAACCTTGACAGTATTAAAAAGCAAAGACATCACTTTGCTGACCAAGATCTGTATGGTTAAAGCTATGGTTTTTCTGGTAGTCATGTATAGATGTGAGAGTTGGTCCATAAAGAAGGCTGAGCACCAAAAAATTGATGCTTTTGAATTGTGGTGCTGGAGAAGACTCTTGAGAGTCCCTTGGACTGCAAGATCAAACCAGTCAGTTTTAAAGGAAATCAACCCTGAATATTCATTGGAAGGACTGATGCTGAAGCTGAAACTCCAATATTTTGGCCACCTGATGTGAAGAGCTGACACATTGGAAAAGACCCTGATGCTGGGAAAGATTGAGGGCAGGAGAAGAAGAGGGAGGCAGAGGAAGAGATGGACAGATAGCAACCAACTCAATGGACATGAATTTGAGCAAACCTCAGGCGAGAGTGGAGGACAGAAGAGCCTGGTGTGCTACAGTCCACGGGGTCACAGAGTTGGACACGATTTAGCAACTAAATAACAACAAGACATATAAAAGCATTCTCTGATCCTTTTATTGGTCTATGCTATGCTTAGTTGCTCAGTCGTGTCTGACTCTTTGCGATCCCATCCCATGGACTGCAGTCTGCCAGGCTCCTCTGTTCATAGGGATTCTCCAGGCAAGAATACTGGAATGGGTTGCCATGCCCTCCTCGAGGGGATCTTCCCAACCCAGGGATTAAACACAGGTCTCCTGCATTGCAGGCAGATTCTTTACTGTCTGAGCCACCAGGGAAGTCTTATATTTATTCATCAGGAAAATATAATTAGTCCTTTTATTTGTCAGCAAGATAATTGGGCTTCCCTGGTGGCTCAAATGGTCTAGAATCTGCCTGCAATGCAGGAGAACCAGGTTCAATCCGAGTCAGAAAGATCCCCGGAGAAGGGAATGGCAACCCACTCTAGCTTTCTTGCTTGGACAGAGGAGCCTGGCAGGCTACAGTCTGGGGTTGAAAAGAGTAGGACATAACTGAGCAACTAACCCTTTCACTTAGATTATTTTAAGTTAAATATACATTTTAAAGGGCTTCCTTGGTGGCTCAGTGGTAAAGAACCCGCCTGGCAATGCAGGAGACATGGCTTTGATCCCTGGGCCAGGAAGATCCTCTGGAGGAGGGCATGGCAACCCACTCCAGTATTCTTGCCTGGGAAATCCCCATGGATGGAGGAGAGTGGAGGGCTACAGTCCACGGGGTCACAAAGAGTTGTACACAACTGAGTAACTAAATGACAACAACAACATACATATTAAAACATCTAACTACTAAAAGAACAGAAATAGCTAACTTTAAGACTAACAGTAAGAAAACTATAAAATGAAAGATCTCAATTCACAAGATGAAGCAAAAGGAGATGAAATCGAAACATAGAAATTAAAAACAAACAAAAGTAAACCATATTATCTTTATTCCCTTCCTTCCTTTATTCCATATTATCTTTATTTCCTTCCTTGGAGAAGGAGCAATGAACTTTCCTGACCACCTGAGCTGGAGGAAGTTGTCTTCACTGGATATCTCCATAAGTCGGGACATATGGGCTCCACAAAAGTTGCAACTAAAAATGAGCTTGTAGTAAAAAAAAAAAAAAAAAAAAAAATTAGTAACTACATGAGGAATGTCAGTGAGAGTCAGTACAAGTGTTAGAGTCACATGTCAAGAACCGTGTATGATAATAACAACAACAAAGACAATAATAATATGACAGCACTATTTTATAAACATAGAACTCAGTTTTAGAGAAGTTAACCTGTTTTTCTAGTATTCAGTATGTTACTTTCTACTCAACATTCTGACATTTTGGAGCCAAGGCCAGGTAGAGGATGAGGCTTCCAACTTAAGTATGTTTAAAAATATTCAAAGAGATAAAAGAAGGAAGAGATTCACTAATACAATAACTACAAAAAATTACCACCAGATTTGAAAAAGAACAAAAAGAAACTCAAGAAGTGAAAAATATAGCAATAGAAAACAAATAAAACTTCAGTAAATAGATCGAATGGAAAATCTTTCATTGAATTTCAATTCTATAACCTACTGATTAATCACAGTTAGGCAAATTATTTTATTTCTCTAAACCTTTGTTTCTATATTTATAAAATGGTCTATTAATAGCTATCGCATAAGACTATTATGGTATTTAAATGAATAATATACGTAGACTGTCATGTGGTTATGCTCAACCTTGTTCATTTTCCAAATGCTTGCCTGTTGTTATTTTTTTTTTTTGGTCCTGTATTATAGTTATTTTTATACTTGAATTTTCCACTATCTAAGTTCTTCACAAGAAAGATCTACCACAAAGTTTGCTCAGAGAGGATTTTGAATAAATAAAATTATGTATGTATAATTAATATGAGAAAACTAAAATATATTGAAAATGAAGTAGAAAATGAAGGATCTCTGTCCAAACACACTCAAAAAAAGAACCTGAACAGTGCCCCAAATTTGAACTGATGGTTCCTGGCATTCAGCCACACTCATTAAAATAGCTTAGAAATCAACAACCTTTTTCTGTTAAAGACTTGGAAGTAAATATTTTAGGTTTTGTAGATCATATGGTTTCTGCTGTAACTACTGAACTTGGCCACTGCTGTGCAAAAGTAAGCTCTATTTAAATAATTGAGTGTGGCTGTGTTCCAATAAGATTTTACTTATACAAACAGGCTGGATTTGGCACATAGGGCATAGTTTGCTAACCTCTGAAGCAAGCTGCTTTTCTCTATGCTCTTTCTTCTTTTCGTTCCTTCCTTTTCTAGTCACTATCATAATATATGCACATTAGGGGTATGCATATCTGCCTCTATTACTGAACCATAAGCTTCTCCAGGTTAGGTATATGAATAATTCTCTTTCATAACCCCCAGTAGTACTTAGCCATGCCTTGACACAGGAGAGGAGCTCTGTAAATACTGACTGTGGAAATGAAAGCTTGAGAGGTGGGGTTTAATACCCCTCTGCTTGAATCTGCACTGGTCTTAGGACTTACTTAACTAATAGAATGTGACAGAAATGATGAGGTGGGGGGGGGGGGGTTGTTCCTGAAACTTTGACATAAGAAATCTTACTGCTTCTGCTTGGGTTTCATGAAACACTGTCTCGTAGCCCTGAGTACCTATGTGAGAAGTCAGACTATTCTGCAGGAGAGAATGTTTGGAGTGGCAGATGCTGAGACTACATGCAGTGACCTGAGACTGGTCTTCTAGTCACTCCTGACAAGGAAACAGTGTAAACAAGTTATATTGGACCCTACAGCCCAGCCCAGCCCAGCCATCTCTTGAATACCATGGTTCTAGGTGCAACATGGAACAGAAGAATCATCCAACTGAGCCCTGTCTGAATTCCTGACCAACCAAGTTATAAAATTAAAAAGTGGTTGTTTTGGGCTGCTACAATTTGGGGTGGTTTGCTATACAGCATCAGATTATTGGAACCCTTGAAGATGTATTTATATCAAGGAGGTAAGCTCCTTCCATGTCTCTGGGTAGCACTTGTTTGAGAAGCTGTCTTCTCCAGCAGTCTTAGAATTTTTCTGTTCCATTCATCACTTTTCCAGAGGGCTCTCCTGGCTTATGCTGACCTTTGAAAATCTTGCCTTCAGGATCTAGACCAAGCCTTGTAGACCCCAAAGAAAGGCCTTTCTGGGTTCCTGCAGGCCATGGTCAACACTTCCTTCTCTACAGATCAATACTACTTATTTCCTGGTCCACCCTCTGGAAATTCTTACACTGCTATTACCTAAAATTGTTGTTTAAGTCTTACTTAGGTTTTTATTAACACATTTTATGTTCCAACATTTGTGGGAGATTGGGCTGTATGACTTCTGAATTCTCTTCCAGCTCAGCAATTCCTAGGTCACATCTAGGATAGCTGAGCACTTATTCTAGCTGGGTCTAAACTTCTCTTTAACAATATAAATAGCAAGGATAAAGCCTGGAGCAAACCCTCAGGATCACTGAATGCACAGGAAGAAGGGCAACACGTTTCTGGGTCCCCTGTAATCTCTTCACCTGCAGTGATGGATACTTGGGTCTGGGCACAGCTGGACAACCTGTCAGTCTGAACTCAAGAGAAGGGACCCCACCTGTTGCTCTCCCTTTGTAACAGGTGATCATGAATATGACCTTGCAAAGGGAAATACACATTCTGGACTTGTACACAGGCAGACTGAGGCTGGGTGCCAGATACTGAGAGGCACCTTGGGGATGACCAGATGCCCAACACCTGGAGACCTGGGGAAGCAGGTGTCAAGCATAGCCCCTCCCACTAGGGGCAGGGCTAAGACCCCTCTCACTGGTTGCCAGGCAACGTGAAGAGAGCTGGAGAGGTTATTCAGCCGTTCTAGGCTGCCCTGGAAGCCTTGTCCCCCATCCCTTTTATGCTGTCCTATGGGCTAAAACAATCCTAAACTTTTGCATTGCTGGGCCCCCTCCCCCACCAGCTCTGCCTGATGGGGAACAAACAAACATGCCCTGTGCTCTTTAGGGCTGTCAAGAATTTCTTTTTCTCACACTCTGTATCCTTGAGCAGTCCTTCATGAATCCACAGCAGATGTTTCTTAGTCCTTTCATTTTCCTTTTTCAGAGGAATTGTAATCGGCTGCGCTTTAATTAGGATCTCCCTCAGGATACTCCTGCTTTCTTCCACACCCGCAAGTTTGCAGCTTCCTTCTTAGTGCACCAGCCTGATTAGATTTCTTAATTCTCTAAAATTTCCTGTCTCAAAGCCTAATACCCTTGTAGTGATGAGGTCTGCTCCTCTCCCTCTCTTCTCCCTGTGCTCACTCCAGGCACCTGTCCCTGGTTAAGAGGCTGATTCTCTGACTTGGGATCCCTTTCTCCAGCAGGTAAGCTGGCCTTGCAGATGGAGCCTCTCCTGGGCGAACAGCTTTGCTGTGCCCTCTGCATTGGGATTCCCAGGTGGAGCCAGAATTAAAGAACCCACCTGCCAATGCAGGAGATATGAGATGATGGTTCAATCCCTGGGTGGGGAAGATCCCCTGGGGGAGGGCATGGCAACCCACTCCAGTATTCTTACCTGGAGAATCCCATGGACAGAGGAGCCTGGCAGGCTACAACCCATAGGGTCGCAAAGAGTTGGACACCACTAAAGTGACTTAGCATGCACACACTGCACTGATTTGGACAGTCCTCCTCCTCAGCAGATTGCTCTGGCCCCACCGGGTTGAGGGCTTCCCAGGTGGCTCAGTGGTAAAGAATCGTCCTGCCAACCTGGAGACTCTGGTTCCATCTCTGGGTTGGGAAGATCCCCTGGAGAAGGGAATGGCTACCCACTCTAGTATTCTTGCCTGGAAAATTTCAGGGACAGAGGGAGCCTGGCGGGTTATAGTCCATGGAGTCACAAGAGTCTGACACGACTGAGCATGCATGCACACCACCGGGTTGAGTCTAATTTGGAGGCACAAGAATCAGCCTAGCGTGGGCTATAGCTTCTTATTCATTCACCCTCACGCCTTCCATGAATTTTTATGGGGTGCCTACAATTTGCAGTGGAGATATCATGATAAACATGGCCATTAATTTCTCAGAAATTATTAAGAGGGAGAGACCAGTAAGTGGAAAGACAATTAAATACTTGGTGGTGAAAATGCCTTTGAGCAAAGCAGGACACCTAGGTGGGCATCTCATCAGTCTTTGTGGAATAGAGAGGAATTTCTGGAAAGAGAGAGGAGTTTCTGGGAAGAGAAATATTTAAACTGAGACTTGACGTGTAAGTAGATGTTTCAGGCCAGGAAGGCATGACAGAAAAGAAGGTCTTCTAAGCAAAAGGAAGACACAGTGAGGCTTGTGGTAGGACTTGCAAGCAATTCATTGTTTCTGGAGGGTAATCCAGTGGACAAGGAAGTGAGGTGGGATGTATTTGTGTAAGGAGTGTTGAGAGCAAAAGCTGGCAGAGCAGGCAGAGGCCACAGCAAGAGTCAGTGAAGCAACGGGAACCATTGATCACGTGCAATGCATCTGATAGAAGTGCTGCTCTCACTGCTTTCAATCCCTTATAATGTGGGGTTTATGACCTGGCACATCTGTGTTCAGTTTACATGTGGCACACCTGTGCCAGTTTACACCTGGCACCTAGTGTTCATGGGAATTGGGAGAGTCCATCACTACTCACATCCTAGTTCAGGCTGGTCCTGGCTGCAGTGTTGCCATCAAAATCTAAAATACACACCATCTCTGCTCTTTGAAGCCTGTAAACCACTCTAATGGCAGAAACTGAGGGGCAGCTAAAGAGCCTCTTGATGAGCGTGAACGAGGAAAGTGAAAAAGCTGGCTTGAAACTCAACATTCAAAAAACTAAGATTATGATATTCGGTCCCATTACTTCATGGCAAATAGAAGGAGAAAAAGTAGAAGCAGTGACAGATTTTATTACCTTGGGCTCCAAAATTACTGCAGATGGTGACTGCAGCCAGAAAATTAAAAGACACTTGCTCCTTGGAAGGAAAGCTCTGACAAACCTAGACAGTGTATTCAAAAGCAGAGACAGCACTTTGTCGATGAAAGTCCATATAGTCAAAGCTACAGTTTGTCATGTATGGATGTAAGAGTTGGACTATAAAGAAGGCTAAGAGTTGAAGAACTGATGCTTTTGAATTGTGCTACTGGAAAGACTCTTGAGAGTCCCTTGGACTGCAAGGAAATCAACCAGTCAATCCTAAAAGAAATCAACCCTGAATATTCATTGGAAGGCTGATGCAGAAGCTGAAGCTGCAATGCTCTGGTCACCTGATGCAAAGAGTCAACTCATCGGAAAAGACCGTGATGCTGGGAAAGATTGAAGGCAAAAGGAGAAAAGGGTGGCAGAACATATGGTTAAATAGCATCACTGACTCAGTGGACATGAATTAGAGCAAACTCAGAGAGATGGTAGAGGACAGAGGAGCCCGGCATGCTGTAGTCCATGGGATCTCAAAGAGTCGGACACAACTTAGCAACTGCACCACCGCAACAAACCTTCTGACCAAGGAAGCAGTTTGGAAAAGGCAAAATGGGTCCAGCAAAGAAGCAGAAAGAAAATGCTCACAGCCTCTGTGAACCAGAAGCTGGGTGTCCTGGGCTCTTAAAGAAGAAGCCAGAGTGATGGGGCAAAGCTGCCTTCAATTTTCTACTGTCAGAAATACCCTCGCTACATCCAAACATGGCCAATAGCCTCTCCAGGTGGACCCTGTCATTGATACTTGACACAGATGTATGGGTTGTCTTTTTTTTTTATCTTTTTGAAGTTTTGAAACTTTAGTTTGTCTCAAAAGCTTCTTACTAAAGGGTAGAACAATGGAGGAATGGGGCAGACACGGCAGTTGTGTTTATTATTTTTTTAATCCAGATTCAGGGAAACACAGAGAAATAGAGCTTTCTCAGAGGATCCAAGATCAGGATAAATAGGAATTCACAGAGACCAGAGAATGACTGGAGTTAGAGACTAGGATAGGAAAAGAGTAAAAGGCAAGAAGACATCAGAAACTGAAGCCAGCCAGGAGACAAAACCCACAAAATCCCAGTAGCAGATTGGGCAAAAGTATCAGGTATGAGGGCTTTTCTGATGGCTCAAATGGTAAAGAATCTGCCTACAATGCAGGAGACCTGGGTTTGACCCCAGGTTAGGAAGATCCTATAGAGAAGGAAATGGCAAACTAATCCAGTATTCTTGCCTCAGAAATCTCATGGACAGAGGAGCCTGGCAAAGAGTCAGATATAACTGAGCAACTGAGCACACACACACAAACATCACTCTTTCCTCAAGCCATGGGGTCACAAAGAACTGGACAAGACTGAGTGACTCACACACACACACACATCAGGTGTGAACGTTAATAAATATCAACCAGTTGATAACACTGTTATCAACATTAGTTACAATGATTGTTATTGTTAACATGATAATCTGTTATCAATCAATTAACACTATCAATGATCATTAACAATCAGTGTGCCATTATCAGGCATTTACTTTGTGCCAGGCACAATGTTTTCTAGAAGATTGGTAGACAAATACACACACATACATACATTTAGATATCTAGGTAAGTAGGTAGACACATAGCAGGACTGTCTGTCTCCTGTTCCCCCTTATTAGTAGCTAAAATCCAATTACTTCAAAGCCATAATTGGGCAAAATAGTGGTCATGTATAGATGTGAAAGTTGGACTGTGAAGAAAGCTGAATGTCGAAGAATTGATGCTTATGAACTGTGGTGTTGGAGAAGACTCTTGAGAGTCCCTTGGACTGCAAGGAGATCCAACCAGTCCATTCTAAAGGAGATCAGTCCTGGGTGTTTTTTGGAAGGACTGATGCTACAGCTAAAACTCCAATACTTTGGCCACCTCATGCAAAGAGTTGACTCATTGGAAAAGACTCTGATGCTGGGAGGGATTGGGGGCAGGAGGAGAAGGGGATGACAGAGAATGAGATGGCTGGATGGCATCACCGACTCAATGGACATGAGTCTAAGTGAACTCTGGGAGTTGGTGATGGACAGGGAAGCCTGGCGTGCTGCAGTTCATGGGGTCACAAAGAGTTGGACACGACTGAGTGACTGAACTGAACTGACATCCGAAATTAATTCAGTTCAGTTCAATTGCTCAGTAGTGTCCGACTCTTTGCAACCCTATGAACTGCAGCATGTCAGTCCTCCCTGTCCATCACCAACTCCCGGAGTCTACCCAAACCCATGTCCACTGAGTCGGTGATGCCATCCTACTATCTAATCCTCTGTTGTCCCCTTCTCCTCCCACCTTCAATCTTTCCCAGCATCAGGGTCTTTTCAAATGAGTCAGCTCTTCACATGAGGTGGCCAAAGTATTGGAGTTTCAGCTTCAACATCAGTCCTTCCAATGAACACCCAGGACTGATCTCCTTTAGGATGGACTGGTTGGATCTCCTTGCAGTCCAAGGGACTCTCAAGAGTCTTCTCCAACACCACAATTCAAAAGCATCAATTCTTTGGAGCTCAGCTTTCTTTATAATCCAACTCTCACATCCACACATGACCACTGGAAAAACCATAGCCTTGACTAGATGGACCTTTGTTGGCAAAGTAATGTCTCTGCTTTTTAATATGCTATCTAGGTTGGTCATAACTTTCCTTCCAAGGAGTAAGCGTCTTTTAATTTCATGGCTGCAATCACCATCTGCAGTGATTTTGGACCCAGAAAAATAAAGTCAGCCACTGTTTCCCCATCTATTTGCCATGAAGTGATGGGACTGGATGCCATGATCTTAATTTTCTGAATGTTGAGCTTTAAGCCAACTTTTTCACTCTCCTCTTTCACTTTCATCAAGAGGCTCTTTAGTTCTTCTTCACTTTCTGCCATAAGGGTGGTGTCATCTGCATATCTGAGGTTATTGATATTTCTCCTGGCAATCTTGATTCCAGTTTGTGCTTCCTCTAGCCCAGCGTTTCTCATGATGTACTCTGCATATAAGTTAAATTAGCAGGGTGACAATATACAGCCTTGACATACAAAGTTAATAAAAAAGGTTTATATTGGGCAAGAAAGACATACAAGCACTGTGAAAAACTGAATCTTATATATAGCCCTCAGGGAGGACTTTTGGCAGAATATTAACCCTTGAGGGACAAGGTATCTGATTTAAAAAAAAAAAAAAGAAAAGAAAACTACTCCAGACTACTGAAGGGAAAGAGGGGGATAAAAGAGTCAAGAAGGGACCCACGGCAAATGGTTCTCAAGTCTTTCCCTAACCCCACTTCACCTCCATGGTTTTCTGTCTGCCCTCACCCAGCAATAGAAATACATGCAAGAATCCTGAGATGCAGAATGAGGCTGGAAACTTGATCATTGCTAGAGAAGGATGATGGTCTGGGAAAGGAGTGGAGGGGCCTTTCTGAGAAAGGTAGGAAGCTGCTTGACATTCTTCACAGACTAGAAGATTGTCTGCAAGGGCTCCTGGAGACAGGCAGCTGGGGAACTGCTGCAAAAGCCCTAATCCAGAGCAATTAAAACCAGCTAGTTGAAAAGATGGTTAAGGAAGAGAAATCTTTAAAAATGAAAGATGCATATCTTAAAAATTTTGTTTCCACCTAAAACATATTCATGAACATGTGTTTGCCTTTTTCCAGAGGGCCCATATCTTTTTTCCACATCATCCTGCAGATTGGATACCCCCAGTCTTCTTCACTGGGAAAGACCCTGATGCTGGGAATGATTGAAGGTAGAAGGAGAAGGGAGCGACAGAGGATAAAACGGTTGGATGGCATCACCGATTCAATTCACATGAACTTGGGCAAACTCCGGGAGATGGTGAGGGACAGGGAGGCCTGGCATGCTGCAGCACATAGGGTCTCAAAGAGCAGGATATGACTTGGCGACTGAACAACAACACAACAATCTTCTTGTGGCTTCCCCAATGGCTCATTGGGGAAAGAATCCACCTGCAATGCAAGAGTCACAGGAGATGTGGGTTTGATCCCTGGGTCAGGAAGATCCCCTGGAGAGGGAAGTGGCAACCCACTCTAGCATTCTTGCCTGAAAAAGTCCCATGGACAGAGGAGACTGGTGGGCTACAATCCATGGACTCACAAAGGGTAGGATACAACTGAATAACCAAGCACACACACAGTCTTCTTTTAGAAACCACCTTTATGTTTCAATTTTTAGTTTCAAATCCTTTAAAATGGAATGAGAGTACAGAGACCCACGTGAAGCAATCAGACTGAAGAGTCATTTTCCGTTTTTACTACTATTTTCCAACCACTTACTATTGCCTCACGTACACCTGATGGAACAGCATTTTTTAAATGACTTGCCTTTTCCAATTTTTCCAATTAATTTAACTTTATTTTTATGGGCACGCTGCTCTATTTCCTTTTACATGCACATTTTATCAACTTATATAATTTCTAATTAGGTTAAAGTAACAAGAGTAGCAGGATCTCAAATGCAATTTTTACTGTTGACCCAGAATTAGCAAATGACAAGGTGGTGTTGAGTAGCCCATATGCTAAAGAGAACTGAGAAGACCCTCCCTCAGGGTGTCTAGGGGAGGCTGAACCCGCAAACCTCTCCTGTGTATGAGCAGATTGCTAGGGGAAGGATGAGATTTCAGATACCAGCAGAGTCCTCATAGGCGTCAGTATGGTTTTGTCCCTCTCTTCTCGCAGGGGAAAGAGAAGATGGCCCCTTCTTCCAAGACACGAAAGGAAGATGATGAGGGCCCCCCAGTAAAGGCTGGGGACACTTCAACCTTTAGTGAGTTGTTGGGTATACAGCATATTTCTGATTTCCCTTTGCTCCATGCCTGTTTGAGCAGAAGGAGAAGACAGCAGGGAAGAAATGCCAGGGCTAAGAGGAAGAAGCAGCAGAGAAGACTGTACTCTCACAGCTGTGGCAAGGAGGGAGGGCCTCCTGTGGGTTAGTGGATACTGCAGAATGTAGCCATGAGCTGGGAGCAGAGGGTTGGTCACTAGTGAGAAGACTTTCTTAGCCAAAGTATGAGAGTTGTAATATAGGAAATGAGCAGAAGACAGGCGTTACATCCTAGTACACACAGTAGAGAGCCCCCCGCCCCCCCACCACAAAGGCCCACACGTGTGTCTGAAGAGTCAATCTATCACCACACAAAGGGCATTGCTGGCAATCAATGATGGACACAGCTGGCTTGCTGCTGCTACTGCTGCTAAGTCGCTTCAGTTGTGTCCGACTCTGTGTGACCGCATAGACGGCAGCCCACCAGGTTTCCCCGTCCCTGGGATTCTCCAGGCAAGAACACTGGAGTGGGTTGCCATTTCCTTCTCCAATGCATGAAAGTGAAAAGTGAAAGTGAAGTCGCTCAGTCATGTCCGACTCTTAGCGACCCCATGGACTGCAGCCCACCAGGCTCCTCCATCCATGGGATTTTCTAGGCAAGAGTACTGGAGTGGGGTGCCCTCGCCTTCTCCGACAGCTGGCTTATAGCATGGTTTATTTTTCCCTGTTGCCCATTTGTATCCCAGGAGTTAAAGAGATGCTGGTAATTACTGAAGGCAGTAGAGAGTACTTCTAGAAACTGTCTGAATATACATATAAACCTATAGATACCTAAATGACAAAAAAGATACCAAATCTTTATATGGTACCTATTAGTAGGCACTACTTTAAATGCTTCACCTCTGTGCTAATTAATTTCTAAATATTTATTTGCATATTTATATATAAGAAGATAAAAGAATACATATAACATATGCATTTTATCCAATAAAAGTGGAACTTATTTATTCAGGAATAGAGACCTGTGGCAGATACTGCTAGTTGCTTACCCACCAGCCATCCTTCTTTCTTCTTCCTTTCTAACAGAACCTGACTTTATTTCAGGCAAAATCATGCCCATCTCCAACTGATGAATTGTGATTGCTCTTAGCCTTTTTTCCCTTGCTACCCGTCTGTTTCTTCCCAAGGGGTAAAAAGGAAAGTGTACCAGGAACTTTTCAGAAAGGTTTTGCTTTTCTGATTAAAGAGGCCACTGAAGCTGCTCCTTCTCTCCTTCTTTCTCCTTGGATATGGATGTGGTATCTGGCACAGCAGCAATCATCTTGCATTTATTAGGTAATAACAATTATTATCATTGTATTATAATTATATATTGTTATAATTATGATATTATATAATTATGATTAGGAAAAGCCAATGTACTAAGGATAGTGAAGCAGAAGGACAGAAAAATGCATAGTCTTTGACAACATTTTTCAGCAGCTGAATCAGTAACAACAACAAACTCCTTAATGGGGTAAAGGTGGGTGTTATTTAACCATCACTTAGGTTTTATGCTATTAATTATAGCCACCCTCAAATAGTCTTATTCCTAAACTACTACATATCTAGATTTAAAATCCTTTTTGATAAAATTGTATCAGTTATATATTAAGATACAAAATAAAGTTTGGAAGATGATATGAGTTCATAAGAATAACATATAAATAGTACTGTAACTGAAAAGTAACTTCTACATAACTAGTCAACCTCATATAAGGGACTGAATGACTCTGAAACATGGTTCTGATTAGAAATATACATATCATCACAGGGTTTTATCAGAACAAGCAAAGTTACATTCTCATTATTTTTCTGAGCATGTCTGCTCTAATTATAAAAGGATAAGTTTTTAAAATGAAACAGAAGAGATGTGCACCAGTCGCTGGATTTCTTGAGCAAGACAGAATAAAAACAAGGGGGGGGGGGTGCTATTCAATAAATAAAAGGATTGCTTCTGTATTAATTAGGAATAACTAAGAATAAGATGTCACACTCCACAGTGATCTTCATTAACTTCTGCTACCCCTAGCCGTCAGAAGTTAACTCACACTGTGGTTTATCAAGCATTCTGTATGTTTGTTCCCCATTTGCTGAAGTTGTGCGTTCAGACCCAGGCTGAAAGGTGCCCCGTGAGAATAGTAACCATCTGACCTTAGGAGTCTTCTGAATGGACCACTCCTGATACACAAGTAAACTTGATCTAAGGAAAGCAGTAGCAGGACCTTCACTTTTTGAAAAGCAGAGGCTAGAAGCATATCTTGGTCAAATCTCTTTCGACTGCAAATGACAGAACTCAACTCTGCTTTAAAGAATGGAGGGGTAGCTGTTGGTGGCTCATTCAAAGGCAGAATTGGGTATTCTAGCTTTAAGCAAGACTGGATCCAGTTAGTCAGACAATATCAACAGAAATCAATCTCCCTGTCTTTTAACTGTTCTTTCCATTGTATTGGCTTCATTTTCAGCCAATGCTTCTCCATACTGGTTGGAGGAGTGGGGATAAATGGCAGAAGCTCTTGCAAGCTTCATGTTTGCATGATCCCAGCCTCAAGGCAAGAGGAAAGAAAGGTTCTTCTTTCCAGGAGTCCCAACAAAACTCTGTAATTGCATCTTATTGATGCCTGGACTGGGTCACATGCCCCCTGATTTGGTCTACTCAGACTGCTCTAACAAAGTACCATAGATTGGGAAGCTTAAACAACAGTCACTTACTTCTCATGATTCTGGAGGCTGGGAGTTCAAGGTCAAGATGCTGGTATGGCCATGTTCTGGTAAGAGCCCTCTTCGTGGCTTGCAGATGGCCATTGTCTCATTGTGTCCTCATATGGCAAAGAGAGAGGGCTTCACTTTCTGTTTCTCTTCTTATAAGGACACTAATCTTATTATGGGGATCCCATTAGCATGACCTCATATAACCCTAATGATCTCTCAAAGTCCCCACCTACAAATTCCAATACATTGGAGGTTAGAGCTCCAGCATATGAATTTGAGATGGGGCTGGGGGACACATACCTTCAATTCTTAATACCCATTGTGAACCAACTGCTGTGCTGAAAGGGAAGAAGCTATGCTGTGAATAGCCCAGCTCACAAGGGCTAGGTACCCTTCCCTGGGGTGAGGGGTGAAGTCAGCTCTACCTGAACCACATAGACTAAGCTAGGAGAGCTTTCCCAGAGGAGTATCAGGACACTGTCAAAAGGAGAAGGGGGATGGATCCCTGGTAGGAAAAAAATCAGATTTCTTCAACAGATAAGGAAGGTTATTGCACTGCCACTAACAGAGAGCATACTATGTGCTAAGAGAGCTACATGCCTTGTGTCTGTTCATCCCCACAACCACTTTGAGAGACAGACAGCATTATCCCTATTTCACAATAAAATAAACTGAGACTCAGTACCTTGAGAAAACTTTCCCCCAGCATCACAGAACTAGTAAATAAAGTTGCAGGGACTCTTATCTAGAATACATCTCATCTCTAAGTGCCTAATCCCTGGAATTCTGCCTTCTGTTGTGTCATTTACAAATCAACCAACATAGCAAGCAAGTCCCTGCTCCATTTGATGTGGGGGTAAGGTTGGTGTTTATCTTCCATAGTCTTGGGATCAGCAGGTAATTTCAATGGTGGGCAGAGAACTGAACGGGATTTTGAAGGCGAGGCATAATTAGCTAATTGTGGGGGGGAAAAAACATTCAAAATTATAAATACTGAATAGTTTATTAGAAATGTAGAAAAAGAAAAAAAGAAAAACACACAAACTGGAATCATATAACCCAAAGGTTGAGAATAAATGCTTCAGCGAATTAAAATGTAAGGAATTCTTTTTTCCTCTTTATATTTTTCTGATCTTTCCAAATTTTCTGCCATGAGAATGATTTCTTCTTAATCAAGGGAAATTTTCTTTTTTTTAACAATCCTGGAAATACAGGGTGAGAAAAGCTAAAATAACCACTAAAATATTTGAATCAGGTTGATAAGCTGGAAAAGCTAAAAATCTCATCAGGTTTCTGTGAATGAATTTTTAAAAAAATGAACCATTGGAGTTAATAGGAAATTCTCTGCATGAACAGAAGCTGATATTTTCATGCCCTCTGGCTCTCGGAGGCCAGAAGCACAGAGGGCAGGTATATATATTAACAACCCAGACATGAGTGCAAGTAGCAAGGTTGAAAATTTTTTCTGATTCAGCCAAGCTCCCAGGGTTGGAGGAGATGAAGCAAAGGCAAAATTCTGAGAACTCTTCCTGGAAGAACTAGAGCTTCCAGGATCATAGACAAGGGAAAGGTGAGCGATGAACCTGGAAAAGGAAAATGAAATGGAATTTTCCCCTGGGATGCAAAGCTCCAGGCAATACTTGGTGGTGGCTCCCTCCTGGTCACCCCCTAAAATGCCTCTCAGATCTTTCTATTCATTACAGTTTAAAAACCACTTTCTCATTTACAACCTCATTGTATTCTGGTTGTATCAAAGAATGATTTTGTTTTTAACGAAACACACACTGAAGTATTTGGGGGTAAAAAGGCATCAAGCTCTCAAATGAAATTATTCAGAGAGAGCGAGAGAGCAAAGAAGCAATGGAGAGGGAAAGAGAGAGGTCTACACACACACACACACACACACATATGCACATACAGAAAGATAAAACCAATGGTATATAAAAGTAGACATAGAGATATAGGCATAGGTATAAAATAATAAAGCCTGCTGACAGTTGGGCAATCTGAGTAGAGGTTATAAAACATTTTTTTTTACTCTTCCTGCAGCTTTTATGTCAGTGTGAAACTCTTTCAAAATAAGAAGTTTAAAATAAAGAAAATAAATAAATGAAGTACCTCTGAGTGTATAGATTTGGGGTAGATGGGCACCTGAGAAGCAAGTTCCCACTGCATTCGACAGAGGCAGGAAGAGGACAGGTGGTTGAATATGGTCACGGATGGGACTCATGAGGTGTACATTACTTGTTTCCAAAATGAGGTGTACCTGGCTTGACTCTTTTATTTTTTCTACACAAGTCACTGTCTGGAGAAAACTCACTACAGTCACATGAGAGTTGCAATCATACCTGGACAGACATCCTAATGCATGTGAATATCATGCCTTGGATCCAAGAAATGGAGATGAGGGGAAATTAGCTATTTGTGACTCCTCTAATAAATACACTTCAGTCTTGAGTATGAGTGTTAAAAGCATTTATTTCAACTGGTCCATCTGGACAGGTAGTTGAGGAGCGTAATAAGTTGTTCTTATGACGCTGAAATAATGGAGCTTATCCATGAGCTGGACAAGTCTCTCATGTTAGCTATAATAAGATGGTCCAGCAGAGCCCAAAGCATCTATCTTCAGCACAAATGAAATGGATCGACCACAGAAACCCTGCCCACAGCAAGATGCCAGTGAGGTACATGAGATTAAGTGCCCAGACTAGGACAGCATCTGAGGAAACAGCAGAGAGATGTCTTAAATAACTTGTGTGACTTCTTCATGGTGTTTTGAAAGACTGCCAATACCACCCAGTCATGGATTAAATTTCAAATCCTCCACATCGGTGTGGGGGCCCTCTGCTTATCATCCTATCTAACCCAAGGTCTCCTGGGAAGGACAAGTCCCTTTTCCATTTTGAAGGTGAGAAAAGCCCAGAGATTAAATGACTGGCTCAAAGACACACAGAACAAGACTATAGACCCGAAAATTGCACATCTTACATCCTCTTAATTGCACATCTTAGAAGAATCACTTTTAGAACTTGTGATTTTCCACACAGTATTTCCATCTTTGTCCACTAGACAAAAAAAATTTGTGGACAAGATCTTTGTAGATTTCATTTTGAATTTACCCCAATTCTAGGATAATACCAGTTATGAGGTTAGTGTATAATAAGTGTTTGTTGAGTAGATAGTCATGAAACCTTAGTGGTCATCTCAACCAGTGGTTCTCAATCATGGCTATAGATTAGATTTATCTTGGAAGGCTTATTTAAAAATCTCAGTCCCCCCAAAAAATGTGGATACATGTGTTATATGTATAACTGATTCATTTTGCTATACAGCCGAAACCAATACAACATTGTAAATCAATTATACTCCAATAAAATTTTAAAAAGAAAAAGAAAAACTTGCAACTCCACTCTAATCATGAAAAATCCTCAGTAACACACGAAATGAAGGACACTCTACAGACTACCCAACAAGTACTCCCCAGAGTGTTGCTGCTGCTGCTGCTAAGTCGCTTCAGTTGTGTCCGACTCTGTGAGACCCCGTAGACGGCAGCCCACCAGGCTCCTGCATCCATGAGATTCTCCAGGCAAGAGTACTGGAGTGGGTTGCCATTGCCTTCTCCAATGCATTAAAGTGAAAAGTGAAAGTGAAGTCGCTCAGTCGTGTCTGACTCTTATCAACCCCACGGACTGCACCCTACCAGGCTCCTCCGCCCATGGGATTCTCCAGGCAAGAGTACTGGAGTGGGTTGCCATTGCCTTCTCCCCCAGAGTGTTAAGGTCATAAAATGTGAGCAACTGTCACAACCAAGAGGAATCTGAGGGGACATGACAACTAAATGTCACACGGAATCCTGGCTGGGATCTTGGAACAGAAAAAGGACATTAGGGAAAAACCAAGGATGTCTGGATTAAAAAAAAAAAAAAAGACTTGAATTAATAAGAAAAAAATTTTAAGTTAAAAATTAAAAACTGAAAACAAGAAAACAATCACTGACCTACCTTGGATTATTGTTTTTATTCAGTCTGTCTTTGATTTATTTATCTGTTTTATTTATTGTCTTTATTTAAGTCATGTCTGACTCTTTGTGACCCAAGGAACTGCAGCACACCAGGCTCCTCTGTCCTCCACTATCTCCTGGATTTTGCTCAAGTTCCATTGAGTCAGTTCAGTTGCTCAGTCATGTCCGACTCCTTGCAACCCCATGGACTGCAGCATGCCAGGCTTCCCTGTCCATCACCAATTCCTGGAGCTTGCTCAAACTCATGTTCATCGAGTCAGTGATGCCATCCAACCATCTCATCCTTTGTCATCCTATTTTCCTCCTGCCTTCAATCTTTCCCAGTGTTGGGGTCTTTTCCAATAAGTCGGCTCTTCGCATCAGGTGGCCAAAGTATTGGAGCTTCAGCTTCAGCATCAGTCCTTCCAATGAATATCAGGGTTGATTTCCTTTAGGATGGACTGGTTTGATCTCCTTGCAGTCCAAGGGACTGACTAAATTCAAATACATGGGATTGGGGGAAAAGTTGAGGAAGTCAGAGGTTCTATAGTTCTTTAAAGTTCTTCAAGTGATTCTAACATGCTGCCAGGATTGAAACCACAGATTAAACCAAAATCTCTCACATTTCAGAGGCAGAATTGAGAAATGTGGAGAAGAGAAGTGAACTTGTTAAGGTCTTACATAATTAAATGGGATGACAGAGACTGGAAGGCTCTTTCCTGGCTATCAGCCCTATAATCTTTCCATTCATCATGATGCTTCCTAATTCAGTCGCATTGTCTGGAATGGAATGAGGTGAGAATAAATGGGGAGGTACAGGGTGGAAACGGATGCAAGAAAGAGGAATAAGATGGGATGGGAAGGAATGGGATTGGATGAGAGGATAGGATGAGATGGGTTGTAATGGTCTGGAATGGAATGAAACTGAATGCAATGGGATGGGCAGAGACAATATGTTATAGAAAGGAATGAAATAGAAAGAGCTGTGATGCAGTGTGGTACCCTGCAATGTGTGTGATAGGATTATAAAACGGGAAAGACACCATCAGGCAGAAAACAGAATGTGGATGACAGATCCTAACATTCATGGCAGGAAGCAACATTGCACCTGGATAACGCACTCCATACTCAAAATTCTGCACGATTTAGTTCCATGTTCTTCTATATTTAGATCCATGTTCCTCTCAGAGAGAAGTTCGTAATATGAGCATCTGACTTGCCAGCCAGGAAGATCAAGATATTTGTATCCACTGGCCAGCCAGGCAACTTTGGAAAAGTCCTTAATCTCTAAATCCCCCAAGCCTTACCTCTGTAAAGCTTCCAGAAACATCTGATACAATCCACTGCCAAATGCACAGAGCACAGAACAGCTCCCTGGAATAAATGCATTATGTTCCACTGCCTAAATTCAGGGTTGACTCCATTCACCCCATTACAGGCTCCTGAAAAGATCAACTTGAAACTCATATCAACATATAAATTGTCAGGGTGTGATTAAGCCTTAGAGAAGATTAATTACTGACTTTCTTATGTATTAACCCTCCTCCTCTGCTCACATTCCCTACCCCCAACTAAGCCTCTGAAAGAATCTAACATTATAAACAAGGATCTAATTAGCAACTTGAATTCAGACTTAAGATCTTTTGTGAAGGTTTGGTCACAGGTGCTGCTTTAATCTCTGAGGATTATTCCTCAGCATCCAGAGATACATCAGTTATTTTCCAGGGCCTTTGAGGAATTTTATCCCATTTGAATACTGCTGCCAGCTTCTGAAGACCTGCTGAGAAGTGGACCCAAGATTAGCCCTGAGAGTGCTTAAAAGAGCTCTCTCTCTAGCATTAGACTTCCTTCCCATTCTGTTTTCATCTTCAGAGGAAGCTAACTCCCCTAACTCAAGTTCTTGGTTGGGATGACAAGGAGAATGTAAGTCTTCAAACGCTGGCTTCATGTTGGGGAAGATACAAGAGAGCACTGGTTTGCTTGCCAACTCTAAAGAGCTTTGATGGTCAAGACCCCCAGTGTGGTCTCTGGAGCTGACATTCCTTCCCTCCCCTCATTCCCACTGTTCCATCCTCACAGGAGTTATGAAATGAAATGTTTTCTGCTCTATGTTTACAAGTAAACAAGCCTTTTCCAAATGCAGGCTTCCAGTCCCAGGTGAAATAAAGTCAGCTATTTGGAAGCCATCAGCTACTTCTTCCTCAGCTACTTTCTTCCCAGCTACACACTCTCCACTGGAGAAGAGAATGGCAACCACTTCAGTATTCTTGCCTTGAGAACCCCAAGAACAGTATGAAAAGGCAAAAAGATAGGACACTGAGAGATGAATTCCCCAGGTCGGTAGGTGCCCAATATACTACTGGAGATCACTGGAGAAATAACTCCAGAAAGAATGAAGAGACGGAGCCAAAGCAAGAACAACACCCAGTTGTGGATGTGACTGGTGATGGAAGTAAAGCCTGATGCTGTAAAGAACAATAATTCATAGGAACCTGAAATGTTAGGTCCATGAATCAAGGCAAATTGGGAGTGGTCAAACAGGAGATGACAAGACTGAACATCAACACTTTAGGAATCAGCAAACTAAAATGGACTGGAATCAGTGAATTTAACTCAGATGACCATTATATCTACTACTGTGGGCAAGAATCCCTTAGAAGAAATGGAGTAACCATCATAGTCAACAAAAGAGTCCAAAATGCAGTACTTGGATACAATCTGAAAAATGACAGAATGATCTCTGTTCGTTTCCAAGGCAAACCATTCAATATCACAATAATCCAAGTCTATGCCCCGACCAGTAATTCTGAAGAAGTTGAAGTTGAACACTTCTATGAAGACCTACAAGACCTTCTAGAACTAACACACAAAAATGATGTCATTTTCATTATAGGAGACAGGAATGCAAAAGTAGGAAGTCAAGAAATACCTGGAGTAACAGGCAAATTTGGCCTTGGATAAAAGAATGAAGCAGGGCAAAGGCTAATAGAGTTTTGCCAAGAGAAGGCACTGGTCATAGCAAACACCCTCTTCCAAAAACACAAGAGAAGACTCTACACGTGGACATCACCAGATGGTCAACACCGAAATCAGACTGATTATATTCTTTGCAGCCAAAGGTGGAGAAGCTCCATAACAGTCAGCAAAAACAAGACCAGGAGCCGACTGTGGCTCAGATCATGAACTCCTCATTGCCCGATTCAGACCTAAATCAAAGAAAGTAGGGAAAACCACTAGACCATTCAGGTATGAACTAAGTCAAATCCCTTATGATTATACAGTGGAAGTGACAAATAGATTCAAGGGATTAGATCTGATAGACTGTCTGAAGAACTATGGACAGAGGTTCATGACATTGTACAGGAGGCAGGGATCAAGACTATCCCCAAGAAAAAGAAATGCAAAATGGTTGTCTGAGGAGGCCTTACAAACAGCTGTGAAAAGTAGAGAAGTGAAAGGCAAAGGAGAAAAGGAAGGATATGCCCATTTGAATGCAGAGTTCCAAAGAATAGCAAGGAGAGATAAGAAAGTCTTCCTCAGTGATCAGTTCAAAGAAACAGAGGAAAACAATAGAATGGGAAAGACTAGAGATTTCTTCAAGAAAACCAGAGATACCAAGGGAACATTTCATGCAAAGATGGGGTCAATAAAGGAGAGAAATTGTATGGACATAACAGAAGCAGAAGATATCAAGAAGAGTTGGCAAGAATACACAGAAGCACTATACAAAAAAGATCTTCATGACACAGATAATCACAGTGGTGTCACGATTACTCACCTAGAGCCAGACATCAACATCCTGGAATGTGAAGTCAAATGGGCCTTAGGAAGCATCGCTATGAACAAAGCTAGTGGAGGTGATGCAATTACGCTTGAGCTATTTAGGATCCTAAAAGGTGATGCCTTGAAAGTGTTGTGCTCAATATACCAGCAAATTTGGAAAACTCAGCAGTGGCCACAGGACTGGAAAAGGTCAGTTTTCATTCCAATCCCTAAGAAAGGCAATGCCAAAGAATGCTCAAACTACCACACAATTGCACTCATCTAAAATGCTAGCAAAGTAATGCTCAAAATTCTTCAAGCCAGGCTTCAACAGTATGTGAACCATGAACCTCCAGATGTTCAAGGTGGATTTAGAAAAGGCAGCGGAACCAGAGATCAATTTGCCAACATGTTGGATCATCAAAAAAATGAGAGTTCCAGATAAACATCTATTTCTGTTTTATTGACTATGACAGAGCCTTTGACTGTGTGGATCACAATAAACTGTGGAAAATTCTTCAAGAGATGGGACTACCAGACCACCTGACCTGCTTCCTGAGAAATTTGTATGCAGGTCATGAAGCAGCAGTTACAACTGGACATGGAACAACAGACTGGTTCCAAATCGGGAAAGGAGTACGTCGAGGCTGTATATTGTCACCCTGTTTATTTAACTTATATGCAGAGTGTATCATGAGAAATGCCAGACTGGATGAAGCACAAGCTGGAATCAAGATTTTGCGGTGAAATATCAATGACCTCAGATATGCAGATGACATCACACGTATGGCAGAAGGCAAAGAAGAACTAAAGAGCCTCTTGATGAAAGTGAAAAAGGAGAGTGAAAAAGTTGGCTTAAAACTCAACATTCATAAAACTAAGGTCATGGCATCTGGTCCTCTCACTTAATGGCAAATAGATGGGGAAACAACAGAAACAGTGACAAACTTTATTTTGGGGGGCTCCAAAATCACTGCAGATGGTGACTGCAGCAATGAAATTAAAAGATGATTGCTCCTTGGAAGAAAAGTTGTGACCAACTTACAAAGCATATTATAAAGCAAAGACATTACTTTCCTAACAAAGTTCTGTCTAGTCAAAGCTATGGTTTTCCAGTTGTCATGTATGGATGTGAGAGTTGGACTATAGAAAGCTGAGTGCAGAAGAACTGATGCTTTTGAACTGTGGTGTTGGAGAAGATTCTTGAGAGTCCCTTTGACTGCAAGGAGATCCAACCAGTCCATCCTAAAGGAAATCAGTCCTGAATAAGCTGAAACTCCAAGACTTTGGCCACCTGAGGCGAAGAATGGACTCGTTGGAAAAGACCTAAAAGACCCTGATGCTGGGAAAGATTGAAGGCAGGAGGAAAAGGGGACGATAGAAGATAAGATGGTTGGATGGCATCAGCGACTCGATGGACATGAGTTTGAGCAAGGTCTGGAGTTGGTGATGGACAGGGAAGCCTGGCGTGCTGCAATCCATGGAGCCGCAAAGAGTTGGACACGACTGAGTGACTGAACTGAACTGAACTTCCTCCCCAGTAAGGGCTGAGGAGCTGGGCGAATGTGATAGGTGGTGACCTGCCACATTCACCATCTCTTACAGTAAACAAGGAATTAGTATGTGAAAAAATAAAGAAAGCAAGATTGGCCCCAGATAGCTAGATGCATATGAAAGAAATTATTTCAGCAAGCCCAGACACTTGCATCTTCCTATACATAGAAGATCACTAAATCTCTTCATGTGAGAGATTTAGTTTTCTCTTAACGAACAGTAATCTTTTAGTATTCGGATTACCTGCCCCTTGTTGCAAACTTGTATATAGCCTGGTTATTTCACTGGCTCCTTCTCCGCCTTCTCAGAGTCTGCTTTCTCAGGGTCACCTGAGATGGTATATCCCAGGCTTGAGTCCTAATATTCACACTGAATAAAACCTAACTCTCAACTTGTAGGTTGTGTGTATTTTTTTTAATCAACAGGTTCCATATGCCTCATGCCTGGACCACATCTATCTTCATTCCACTCCCATCTGTCTTCACTCCTACATAACTTTTCTGCTACAGCCAGCTTCATGGTCTTCGAAACAGTTTTCATCGTATTACTGCGTTCAAACAAACCTTTAGTGGCTCCTGGTTGTTCAGTGACCAAAATCCAGAGTCCCTGCTATGGATCCAAACCACCATGTCTACCCTTCTGCCTTACCCTCACTGACACACTTTTATACCAGGTTCTTCAAGCTGCTGGCAATGGCTTATTAAGAAGGCTCTACAGGATGTCCCTGGTGGTCCAGTGGCTAACCCTTTGAACTCCCAATGCAGAGGGCCTGGGTTCAATCCTTGGTCAGGGAACTAGATCCCACATGTCACAATTAAGGCTCAGCATAGCCAAGTAAATAAATATTTTAAGAAGGGGGGGTATCAACATTTAAAAAAAGGAGGTCCTGAAAATCAATTAAGTGTATTGTGATCAGTATTTTTAATGAGGTGTACAGCAAAATGGCAAATATGCATTAATATTTGGCTTCATCCCCTGGAAAAGGGAATGGCTACCCACTCCAGTATTCTTGCCTGAGACATCCCATGGACAGAGCAACCTGGCAGGCTACAGTCCATGGGGTCATAGAGTCAGACACAACAGAGCGACTAACACTTTCACTTTTTCCTTAAAGCAGGCTCTGTGCTAAATCCTTTACATTAGACTCACAGATGAGGACACTAGGACCCCATGAGTTTAAATAAGTTGCCTAAGGTGGTTAAGCCAGCCGCCTGAGGGCAGAGGCCGTATCCCTAACCACCATGCAGTATGGCCTCCTATGCTATAGAACTATATGGAATAGAAGAGAAAATCCAGGTGCACTGCTTCCATAAGGGTAACCGTTTTATGAAGGTCTGTTGCAGATGAATGTAAATATATATATACACAAGAATGACAGAAAATGTGTGTCACCTTGAGCACACAGTGTAAGAGTGTCTTATTGGCACTTGAGGTCAAAATGTGTGAAACCCTCTCTTCCAGCCAAACTGAAGGACCCTCCAGTGGTTCCCTCACACTTCTCTGCCTCCATGCCTTTACCCACTCTGAGCCCAGCACTTGAAATGTCTTTCCTTATCTTCTTCTACCTATGCATCTTCAATCCAAATACTATCTCCTCCACAAAGCCCTTCTTAGTTCTTCTCTCCATTCTGTCTTCTAAAGTAGAACATTCTCAAGGACTTGTGTATATTAATTTCATGCTTTCTGATTGAGCCTCATCCTCCCAGAAGTTTTCACTCTTACTCCCCATCAATTTGATAGTTTTCTTGGTCTTCAACTTATTTCTGTGTCAGTTCAGGGCAGTGGGAAGTGTGGTCCCCAGACCTACAGCTTCAGCACCACCTGGGAACCTGTTAGAGATGCACATTCTCAGGTACCGATCATCACCTACTGAATCACAGATTCTGAGGGTGAACAACAGGAATGTGTGCTACAACAAGCCCTCCAAACAACTCTGCTGTTTGCTCAAATGTGAGAATCATTGGCTTAAGAAAAAATCATTCTTATTCAATATCAGAGAAGAGTTTCCTCCATGAATCTGGGCCAGTTGATGCAATGTGATGTTGATAAGGACAAGGTCACGGGATCAACCTCATGGATGCAGGTCGGAGATATTTCTCACTTATATGCTGATCTCTAGTTTTAGCCTTTGTGCAATTGTAGGCTATTTAGTCCTAAGACAAACAATGGATGCTTCAGTGCTCATCTGTCCCCTGTTCAAGGCTAACTTGCAGCTCTAAATGATTACTGCATAGCTCTGGCTCATTTGAGGAGCCAGGCCTGGGCCATGTGCTATCAGCACTCAGAAGCAGGCAGTAAAAGCAAATCTAGGGATGGACAAGGATATGGTCAGAGGCCAAGAGAACCTGGGCAGAATAGCAGTCTATAAGGCAAAAGCATTTCCAGAAGTATAGCCAAGACAGATTGAAAATGATTCCAAAAGATAACGCAAGTCCATGTGGGTTTAGAATGGGAATAAAATTTCACAGGACATTCAGTGAAAGTCGCTCAGTCATGTCCGATTCTTTGTGACCCCATGGACTATAGCCTGCCAGGCTCCTTTGTCCATGGGATTCTCCAGGCAAGAATACGGGAATGGCTTGCCATTTCTTCTCCAGGGGATCTTCCTGACCCAGGGATCAAACCTGAGTTTCCTGAATTGGCAGGCATATTCCTTATCATTGACCACCAGGGAAGCACACAACCCCAAATGCCACCATGTCTGATCCCAGGGCTCTGCCCTTTCTGTTTGTTCTCCTTTAAGTATTCTGCCCCAGAGGTTCCCACAGCTGCCTCCTCCTCATCCTCTCAGTCTCAAATGCTGCTTCCTCATAAAGGTCTTCTCTGACCACTCAGGCTACCCTCTATCCCTGAATTTGTTTCCTGAGGCTGCAAAAATCAATGGCCACAACTGGATAGCTGAACACAACAGGAATCTATTCTCTCATGGCTCTGGAGGCCAAAGGTCTGAAATCAAAGTGTCAGCAGGACCCTGTCTCTCTAGGGGAGAACCTGCTCCATACCTCTCTCTTGGTTTCTGGTGGTTACCAGCAACCGTTGGCATTCCTTGGCTTGTCAATGCTTCACTCCAGGCTCTGCCTCCATCATCCCATGGCATTGTCCTCTCTGTGTCTGCGTCCATGTTTTCAGAAGGACACCACTCACTGGATTAGGGACCACCTTGACACACATGAGCTCACCTCAATTTGAGTACATCTACAAATATCCTATTTCCAAATAACGTCACATTCATAAGTACTGGGGATTAGGACTTCAATATATCTGTTTGTGGGAGACACATATCAACCCACAACAGCCCCAGACACTTCCACCACAGTATCTTGTTTTATTACCTTCATAGCACTTATCAGTACATGGTACTATCCTATTGACTGATAAGCATATTCATTGTTGCCTACTCCTACAGTCAACTAGAAAATTGAGAATCCTTCCAGCCAAGGTGTCTCTCTATCTTCTTCACAGCTAAATCTCCAGCACCTAGAATGGGGCCTGGCACAAAGTGATGTTTATCACATATTGATGACTGAAATCCCTCTCTCCACTGGGATCTTTAATCACCTGGACCCACCTCTGCAACCACAGGGATGAGTGTATGACCTGGGCTGGCCAATCAGAACCATTTTAAGGAGATAAGATTGTGTAAAAGGGGGAAACCATGATCTTTCTTTGAAGTTACTGGCTGTGCAGATGATGAATGATACTGTGGGGTTGCCAGATAAAGATCAGAATAACTAATACATGTTTTAGTATAAGCGTAAACCAAATGGGCTTCCCAGGTGGCACTAGTGGTAAAGTACCTGCCTGCCAATGCAGAAGACATAAGAGATGCAGGTTCAATCCCTGGGTTGGGAAGATCCCCTGGAGAAGGGTATGGCAACCCAGTCCAATATTCTTCTTTGGAGAGTCCCATGGACAGAGGAGCCTGGTGGGCTACAGTCCACAGAGTCACAAAGAGTTAGATACCACTGAAGTGACTGAGTATGCATGGACGCATATCTCAAATATTGCATGGGAAATACTTATACTAAAATATGTACTAGCTGTCTGAGATTCAAGTCTAACTGAGCCTTCTATATTTTTATTGGTAAATCTGGCAATTCTATGATGTCAGCCTCAAACCACCAGCAGCCAGGTTGTCCACCCCATGGAGAAAGCATGCCTCAGAATGAAACTTTCGAAAAGAAGACAGAGCCAAGATAAAATGACTGATTCCTGGTGATATTTTCCAAATGTCTGCATCCTGTCATGTCTAAATTCTTTCTTTGCCACAGGGACTTTCTGGTAATCTGGCTCAATAAAATCATCTTTTTTTATTTCCTTAATTTTTTTGAATTAGGTTTTGCCACCTGCCAATGAAGGCATTCTGGTGAATACAAGCTGTCTTCCAATCAGCACCAATTCATAGCTCCATGAACAGCAGAAAGTCCATGATCTCTCCATTTCCCTCCTTGCTTTTCTACCACTTTCTTCATGTATCCCTATTTCATTCTGATGTGGTCCTTTGTATTCAGGCCAGACATCTCATCTGCACACCCTGGATCTGTATTATCAAGTCCCACCAAGATGCAGAGCAAGAATCAACAAGATACAAAGCCTTGCATGTTGATGTTGATCACCTTTCAGAGCATAAATTCAATGTGTCATTTGATGCAATTTAGTAGTGATGAATGAGAGGGACAAAAAAGGTGAAGAAGACAGAGAACCCCATCCTGTTGCAGCAAAAATGTCAACAGAACCTCAGGAGAGACAGGCCCTAGTGCTTGAGCTGGATGCTGTAGATTTCCTGAGCAACAGGACCCCAGCCTTTCATTCCCTTCTCCAGCTTCACAGCAGAAGCCCTAGAGAAGACCTAGTTGACCATACAAGAGAGACAGCAAAGGGAGGCCCCCAGAGGGAAGAGAACACCCCAGAAGGCATTACCTGGAGAAGATTTGTGCATTATTTTCACTGTAAAATGTTCTCCTTTGCTTCTGCATAATAGATCTTCTCTTGTTGAAGCGGCAGATAGCTGGGATCGCTACATTTAGTGTTGACAGATCTTGATTTAATAAAGCTTGACTCTTTCATTCCAGGAGAAGAGAAAAAAGAGGCCAAATACCAATGTGCCAGTCTCTGACCATCTGAGCAGGAGAGAAGAAAGAAAACTCATGGCCTTATCAAGAGATCATTCAAATGGCCATAGGCAAGGTCATTGACCTCCATTCAAATGAAACAGTCAGGCTTCTGAGTCCCGTATTTGCCAAGCATATACTTCATAAAGACACTGCTTATTTATCCACCAAATATTTATTAAGCATAAAGAATATACAGATGTTGTGCTCTGCATTTGGGAAACAATAGTGAGCAAATGTGAATGTGATCTCTTCACCCTGGCTTCTCTAGTTGGGAAAATGAACATTGATCGAATGAACACTCAAGTAAATGAAAACATTATTGTGCTAAATGCTTCCAAAAAGAGAAATATGTAATATGAGAACAAATAAGAGAGATTCAACAGACTTTATTCAATATTCAACAAATATTTGTTGAACCCCTGCTGTGTGCCAGGCACTTGTGGGTAAGTGACAACCACACTCTATTCATCCAGGGACTGGATGTGTTTATTAACTGGAGTTATTTACCACCCCACCCCACCACCAAACACCCAGTGTAGAATCTCCTCTTGGTCCCAACTTATATAATGAATATTCCTTCCATCCTGTTGCCCATTTCCTGGTTATCTTTAGCCCAGAATAGACACTTGTCATACCTGTTAGTTTAAACCTGCAGAAGTCCAGGGTCTGCAATCAGTCAGACTCTGGGCTCTCAGGGAAGCAGGGCACAGGCAAATGAGGTCCTGAATCTGAACAGAGCAGGCTGTTATTTTGTTTTTGGCCTCCACCTGAGAAGGAGTAGAATTGAGAGAATTACAGAGTGGTGTTAATGCAGTACCCAACTGGTTAGCATTCAGAGCGCTACACTTTGTTGATGACTCATGAGGTGGGAAGTCTGGAATTTTAACTGTTACATATGGACCTTTGCAGTGTTTTGTTTTGTTTAATATTCCTGACTGCCCATGGCATCTCTCCAAGTGATGGGCCCTGTGATAGCCTGACTTCAGACCCACTCACCACAGCCAGCTGAGGAAAATCCAGTGGTGGTTTCCTTGCCATGAAATTGCCCTTGCTCTTCCTATAGTTTGGCTATTTGCCCAGATTCAAAATTCTCAAAAATTTTGCAAACTTAGAAAGCATCTTCCAGCAGTTCTGGATCACAGCAGTTCATGTGTTCATCAAGTCTTTTGAGGGTAAAAGCAACCCACTCCAAATGAACTTAAGCAGCAAAAACAAAAAGTGGAGAGGGACATGCCTGGTGGTCCAGGGGTGAAGACTCTGCTCCCAATGCAGCTGGATCAGGTTCGATCCCTGGCTGGGGAACCAGATTCAACAGGCCACAGCTAAGATCTGGGACAGCTAATCAATAAATAAAAATAAATATTAAAAAAAAAAGAAAAGGGGGAGAGGTAGGAGGATGTATTTGGAGGACACACATGTGACTTACAGAACCCAAGGGAGCAGAATGTCACCGGCCCCTACAAGGGTCTGGAACCAGGAATTGGGAAGCCCACAGGGAACAAAATGATCACAAGTTAATTTCCTCAGTGTCCCCAAGGTCCCTCCTCTTCACTGGCCTCTATGTTACCAGAGTCATTCATCTTGTGCAGAATAGCTGTCTCTTCACTCTGTGCCCAGATGGAAGGATGACTACAGTTTCTGCATTTCTACGTCCTTACTTTCTGCCACACAAGAGGTTAACTAGCTGTTGTTTTCCTCTGAAGTTGTAAAATTCAGCCACATACTCACTTAACTGCACTTATGACAGGTGACTCAGTGGTAAAGAGACCACCTGCCAATGCAGGAGAGGCAGGAGATGCAGGTTCAATTCCTGGGTTGGGAAGATCCCCTGGAGGAAGAAATGGCAACTCACTCCAGTATCCTTGCTTGGAAAAGCCTATTGGCAGAGGAGCCTAGTGGGCTACGGTCCATGGAGTCGCAAAGAGTCAGACACAACTAGCAAGCATGCACGTATTATGAAGCACCTGCCAGAACCCTGTTCTAAGCACTCTACAAATATTCACAGGTTGAGGTGAGCCCTTCAGAGTTATTATTGTGAGGGTTTTTTGTGAGGGTCTGATAAATGCCATCCCCTCCCACATGGTGTATGGAATAATTTGAGAGACAAGAATATCAAGCCAAGTGCAACTGAAAGTCACTCAGTTGGGTCCGACTCTTCGCAACCCCATGGACTATACAGTCCATGGAATTCCCCAGGCCAGAATACTGGAGTGGGTAGCCTTTCCCTTCTCCAGGCTATCTTCCCAACCTAAGGATCAAACCCAGGTGTCCCACATTACAAGTGGATTCTTTACCAGCTCACGTAGGAGGGAAGCCCAAGAATACTGGAGTGGGTAGCCTATCCCTTCTTCAGCAGATCTTTCTGACCCAGGAATCAAACTAGGGTCTCCTGCATTGCAGGTGGATTCTTTACCAACTGAGCTATGACAGAAGCCCCATAGCAGTAGTATGTTTTTATTATTTTCAAACCAAGTAGTATTGTTTTTATTATTAAGACTAGGTTGGATTACGTGAGTTCTATTTGTACATTTTCAAAAACTGAACCCCAGAATTTAAGACATACCCTCAATGGCAACCCACTCCAGTACTCTTGCCTAGAGAATCCTATGGACAGAGAAGGCTAGTGGGCTACAGTTCATGGGGTAGCAAGGAGTTGGACATGACTGAGTGACTAACACTCTCAGACATAGGCGAACCTGCCAGGCTAGGCCTAAAGCCCTAAGCAGAGATGAGAGCCACTGCCTGCAGGAACAGCTTAGAACTCGTATATCCTAAGGGCAGCTTATCCCACAGAAGAACCAGGAAGAGTTTAGATGAATGTGACCCGTTTACTTTTTCTAAATTTACCAAATAGATAAATCATTTTTCCTCCCCTCCGGCAGAGCGTCTGAAGAGGCAGAGAGAGCTCAGGAGTAGCAGAACTATCTTGCTACATGGGAAAAAAACAAGAAGAATAGAAAAAGCACCGTTCATCCTGAAATAATCATGTATACTATTATTCTTTGTCATTATCATTTTTTTAAATCTTTCATTAAAAAGCCTGATTTTCTTTATTTTTAAACTGTGTGGGCATGTTTTGCTGCTGATATTTTGGAAATTTGGGGGCTTTGTTTGTTCCAAGTGGCTGTCTTTATAACTATGTGTGATACTTAATTCTCTATTCTTCAGCTGATGTCTGTCAACTCTCTAATATGAACTATGACAACAATATATTTTCTCTTCCTCACATATCTTCTTTCTTTTTGTTAGTACTCAATTTTCATTGAAGTATGTTGACTTAACAATGTTTTGTTAGCTTCAGGTACATAGCAAAGTGATTCAGTTATAAATTCAGTATAAAAATGTGTATACATTTTTAGATTTTTTTTGATTATTTTTCATTATAGGTTAAAAGCTATGATAAACCTAGACAGCATATTAAAAAGCAGAGACATCACTTTACTGACAAAGATCTGTATAGGTAAAGCTATGGTTTTTCCAGCAGTCATTTACAGATGTGAGAGCTGGACCATAAAGAAGGCTAACTGGTGAAGAACAGATGCTTTCAAACTATGGTGGTAGAGAAGACTCTTGAGAGTAGCTTGGAGCTCAAATCAGCCAATCCTGAAGGAAATCAACCCTGAATATTCTTTGGAAGGACTGATGCTGAAACTGAAGTTTCAACATTTTGGCCACCTAATGCGAAGAGCTGACTCACTGGTAAAGACTGGGAAAGGTTGAGGGCAGGAGGAGAAGGGGGCACCAGAGGATGAGATACTTGGATGGTATTACTGACTCAATGGACATGAGTTTGAGCAAACTCTGGGCGATAGTTAAGGACAGGGAAGCCTGGCACACTGCAGTCTGTAGGTCTGCAAAGAGTCAGACACGATTTAGCAACTGCACAACAACAACACAGTATTGACTATAGTTCCCTGTGCCATACAGTAGGGTCTTTTATCTGTTTTATATATATTTGTATGTGCGTCTCAGTCACTTCAGCCGTGTCCTGCCAGGCTCCTCTGTCCATGGGATTCTCTAGGCAAGAACACCAAAGTGGGTTGCCATTTCCTTCTCCAGTGATAAAGTATGAAATGAGTGAAGTGAGTGAAGTGAAGTCGCTCAGCCGTGTCCGACTCCTTGCAACCCCATGGACTGTAGCCTACCAGGCCCCTCCATCCATGGAAATTTCCAGGCAAGAGTACTGGAGTGGGTTGCCACTTCTTTCTCTTATATTTGTAGGTATCTGGTATCTACTAATCCCAAACTCCCAATTTATCCTCACCCTGCTTACCCTTTAGTCACTGTAAATTTGTTTTCTATGTCTGTGAGTCTGTTTCTATTTCATAAGCAAGTTTATTTGTATCATTTTTTGGAATCCACATATAAATGATATCATATGGTGTTTGTCTTTCTCTGTCTTACTTCACTTAGTGTGATAATCTCTACGTCCATCCATGTTGCTACAAACGGCATTATTTACTTCTTTTTTATGGCTGAATAATATTCCATTGTATATATGTACTACATTTTCTTTAATCTGTTGATGGACATTTAGGTTGCTCTAGGTGATTCTTATATTTTTAAATATACTTCTACTACTTGATTTATCAGCTTTGTGTTGTTGTGTTGTTAGTCACTCAGCCATGACCAACTCTTGCAACCCCATGGACTGTAGCCCACCAGACTCCTCTCTCCATGGAATTCTCCAGGCAAGAATACTGAAGTGGGTTGCCATTCCCTTCTCTAGAGGGTCTTCCTGACCCAGGGATTGAATCCAGGTCTCCTGCATTACAGGCAGATTCTTTACCAACTGAGCTATCAGAGTAGCCCCTTCGCCCTTACACACCCTGACAAACGTCTCTGTATCCTTCAAAACACAGTGGACTATTTTGCCTACCCTGCCCCACCTGCAGACTGCTTCTTGGGTTTGTGGTTTGTCTGTGTGAATTTCCCATTCAGTCCTCCCTTCTCTGCTTCTCCATCAGGTCAAACTGGGTCCAGGGAAACTACTGCCATGAATTTATATACCAGTCCCTGGTGTTCTAATAAGGGCTCACTGGGTTTGCCTTCTGGCTGTACCATGGACTTTGGAGAATGTGTTTGACCATTTTCTCCTGAGGATCTGTAGTGTGAACATACTCTCTCTGTACTTTCCCTCCCTTCATTTGATCTTCACTCTATCAGCAGCTCCTCTCTATAAACTGTGGTTCAGGGTTGCCGATGTCTCCTGGCATCGCTAGAGATGGAGATTTCATTTCTTTCCACACAATCTTTGTTGCTTTGAGGGTGAACTCCAAGAGGAAAAAGAAGAAATAATCTCTCTCTACCGTATGAAAGTGGAAATCACAAGATATGCGATTAGTAATTTGCTTTTAAGAAGATAAATCTTGACTATAGTAGTTAGGTTGGACTGGGAGTAGAAAACAAAAGGGCAGGTTTATACTACTTGGTAATAGCAGATGGTCCAAAGAGAGGTGTCCAGGAGGCTGTTGGAAGTTAGAGTCCAAAGAGGTTACCAAAGGATTCAGCAAAACAAAACCTTAAACAATGTATTCACTCCAGTGAGCCAGTCAGGGCTCAGTTGTAAATAACAAAACTATTCTTTTTAAATTTTTTAAAAGATATTTAAGGGAATCAAATCAATACAAGACCTATAGAAGCAAGTTCTAAGTAGGGAATTGACCAGGCATGACTCTGAAAGAGCACCCCAGAACTGACTCATCAAGGGAACTCTGCAACAAAAAGGCTATTAAGGAATCAGAAAGCCAGTGTTCTAGCTACTGCTTCCACAATCCAGGCCCAGTGCCACAAATGTTGGATCCAGGAACAATGCACCTTAAGAGTCATGTAAGTATACATTACCATATGTAAAATAGATAGCCAGTGGGAATTTGCTGTACGACACAAGGAACCCAAACCCAGTGCTCTGTGACAACCTAGAGGGGTGGGATGGGGAGGGAGGTTCAAGAGTGAGGAGACATATGTATACCTATGGCTGATTCATGTTGATACATGGCAGAAACCATCACAATACTGTAAAGCAATTATCCTCCAATTAATAAAACAAAATTTAAAAAAGAATCATGTGGGGTCTGGGAAGCCACCATCAGCATGATAACCCCTCTTGAGCCAGAGTGGTCCAGACACTGGCAACATAACACTTCATGTGTTGTCCCCTTCCACTCACCTCAGTTCTGAATCCGAGTCTCACATGTGTCTGATTGGCAGGATTTTTACATCAAAAACTACACTTTCAATGGAGCATGTTATTTTTAGATTCCCAACCTGTCTAGTTTAGAAAAGCATATAAGAAGAACACTGGAGCAGATGATGAGCAAAAATACCCAACTTTGGTCCAACTTTCTCTTGCCTCCTCTTGAGCTCAGTTTATTGATGCATTGGCTGTTATTAATGTGGATTCCCTCAAACTCCAGTCCTCTCCCACAAATACCTCTCTTACTGAATATCACATACTATCATATTTTCTTTTTTTTAATGTTTTTAATTTTTATTTATTTTTTAAATTTTATTTTATTTTTAAACTTTACAATATTGTATTAGTTTTGCCAAATATCGAAATGAATCCACCACAGGTATACCTGTGTTCCCTATCCTGAACCCTCCTCTCTCCTCCCTCCCCATACCCTCCCTCTTATCAAAACAGCCCTAGATATTATTAAACTTCATTTTATAGAGAAAGACACTGAGACCCATAAACGGTGAAGTGATGTGCCTAAAGTCACCCAGACGACAAATGATGGATTTGGGACTTAGCCTCACAATCTAACTGCAGCAGGAAACGGCTACCCACTCCAGTATTCCTGCCTGAAAAATTCTACAGGATCACAAAGAGTCAAACATGACTGAGCGACTGAGCACATACATACCTCACGATCTAAGGGCTTCCCAGATGGCACAATGGTAAAGAATATACCTGCAATGCAGGAGACACTTGTTTGATCCCTGGGTAGGGAAGATTCCCTGGAGGAGGAAATAGCAACCTGCTCCAGGATTCTTGCCTGGAGAATCACCATGGACAGAGGAGCCTGGAGGGCTACACTCCATGGGGTTGCAAAGAGTCAGACACGACTGAGCATGCGCACTCACGGCCTAACTCTGAATCCCATTGTGTTTCTTCTGCCTTTTAAATTTATTGTTCTTCAACTATATTTCCTTTTAAACTGAGAAGGGCTTTGGCCTCTTCTGAGCAAGTAAAGTTGGTTTCTTAATCCCTATTTTTTTTTTTTTTCAGAAGCCTGGTTACTCTGTACCCCTCACCACTGCATGTCCAGACGGTTAATGTTGTTGCCAGCCTGGCTGAGGATACACATAACATTCCCCTATTCTTAAGGGGCTGCCACCTTATTGGCTGCTTCATTTTGCCTGTGCAAATCATGAATCAAGTTTCCCCACACTGGCCAAAGTTACTGATGGTCACTTGCTCCTGAATATCTAAAAGGAAAACTCTGGGCTCTCTGATCCACAGTACTGTTCAGTCTATAAACTGACTGGAGCCCTCATTGTCCCAATTTCCCCTGATAACCATCACTTGCCTCCACAAATCTGGCTGAGTTATTCTTGGGCATGCCCCTGCTTTCATGCCTTTGTTGATAACTATCCTCTTTGCCTGAATTTTCCTTCTTTTTCCCAATGCCTGGGAACCCATAACTTCACTCATCTTACATGATTTATCTCCATCAACCCCTTGTCCACAATTCTAGACTCCTGCATAGATTTCCCCAAAATCTCCACTCCCAAATTTGAGTTCTTGCCACTGCAGACAGTTCTCTGCACCGGACATAGAAATGTGGTAACCTATAAGCACAGTTATCTTCAAAGTAGATCTAGAGGTTCAGTCGAAAGGATGACCTACTTCTCTTTTCTTCAGCACCTCAGGCCCCCTCTTAGTTCAGGGACTGTTGGCTCTGGCACTGGCCTCACCCCTCAGCAGCTGGGAACAGTGGGAGTTCATGTTTGCGGAGAGCCAGCCTGACTTTGAACACAGCAGGGGAAAGTCAGAGTCACCCTCTCCTACTGGTTGTGATTTCAACAGCATGCAGGCTGTCTGTGCTGTCACAGAAAGCTTGGGGCCATAGAAAGGGGCCTATGATCTGGAGGCACTGGTTCTAATACCTGATCGCTGGTTAGTGGTCAATGACCTTGGACAGGGCACATAGTCTCTAAGACAACTCAGTATTCTAATCTGTAAAACAGGAGCAACAAGAGCTAAATTCCAGGGGTGAGGTAGGCGTTTGAATGAGATAATGCACGTGTTCACCTATAGCGGTTGCTCTGCATTCGTTGGTCTCCTCTGCACTGACCCCTTCATTCTTCCTCTTCATGCATCAGTCAGGATAGATACATGGAGGACACAACACTAAGACAGAAGGACAGACTGCAGTAATGCATCCGCAAGCCAAGGAATGTCAAAGAGTGTTGGCAAAGGGCAGAAGCTAGAAAGAGACAAGGAAGGAGCCTCCCTTAGAGCCTACATAAAAAAAGAGGATGGCCCTACCAATACCTGGATTTTGGAAACACGAGACAATACATTTTGTTTTCTAAGCCACTCCATCTGTGGTACCTTGTTACGGCAACTAGAAGAAAATACAGTTGGTTATCGTTCTTATGTGGCTATAAGGCTTCTTGAAGACAAGAAGGATTTCATGCCTTTCAGACATCCTCTTTGGGTTTCTGGAGCCCTTTGGGAGCCTAGAGAGAAGGCAGTCTGGTTTGCAGAATCACGGGAGATTTTATGAATTCATCCTTTTTATGACATCATGGAAACAAAACCACGAATTATCTCCAGCCTCGTTTACTAGGTGAATTTTAACTGAGGCTTATATAAGGCACACACACAACTAAGCACTCTGCTCCTTTTTGAATGCCTCCTAGCTCTCTTACAGTTTCAACCTAACTTCCATCACCATAATAAGACATATCCCAGGACAAGCAGCAGGAATGTCATCTAGAGAGACAAGGAGAACCAGCCAGGCAGTGTAGCCTCTGTCTTCATCTCAGAAGACTTGTCATTACCAGTTAGGTCACAGCCTAACTGGTTCACTTTCTGCATTTGATGTTCTTCCCTATGAGCTCTGAAAGGGCTCCATATGGAATCAGACTTCAGACAAAATCTTGACTCCAGGTAAATGACTTAAAAACTTCCTCCATGTATTTTTCCACCCAACTTCTACCTGCTGATCACGTCAACTGGAAGGCATGTATCTTAGTGGATGGATGCGTATCCATAGTAGCCATAGTTGGTTGCTCACTCAGCATCCATTTATCCATTTCTCCCTCTTCCTCTTCCACAAGCCATGGGTCTCAGGAAACCCATCCCTACTCCCTGAGTTCAGGAATAGATCCTGATTGGTCTAAACATAGTTTTATTTCCCTGGCCAGGGGTTGGTGCAAGACTGAATGGTACCCAATTCAGAACCATAATATGAGCGGGATTCTGCAGGTGGGCTAGTGAGAAAAACGTCCTCACCCAACCAAAGAATGGCAGAAGGAGGCAGGAAAGGGCAAAGAAGACAAAGAGGAGAGAGAGATGCAATCTTTTTTCTTTTATGGACATTACTGGGTCTGGATATAACACTTCGACCCTAAGGATGAAGACATCATGCAGAATAGCAGAGGAGAGATTTAGAAACCGGATTGTTGATAAAAAAAAAAATGCTGAGCTGCTAAACCAACCAATTTGGAAGCCTCACATGTTCTGGGTTTTTTTTTTTTTTTTTCCTATTATATGAACTTACTATATTTACTTTATTATTTAAGCCAGTTTGAGTCTGTGTCTGATACCAGCAAAATAAACGCATTTCAACAAATAAAAAATATATTTTAAAGCAAAATTACCATATTGAAAATAAAATTTACCTTGCTTTTTCACTTACCAAGAGAATTTTCTTATGTTGGTAGATAAACTTTATAAATTTAATTCTATAGAAAGATTATTTTTACATCATAATTTACTTAACTATTTTGGGCTAATTAGGTTTAATTTCATTTTCACTATTATAAACAACATTGAAAGCAACATCTACAAACAACTCTTTTTAGTTTCCTCAACTAGATCAGAGAGGTAACATTTCTGGTTCAAAAAAAACTTTTTGAAGGTTTTTGATATTGCCAAATTGCTTTCTAGAAAGACTAAATCTATTTAAACTTCCATTAGCGTGATATAAGAGAACCTCTCTCACCACAATGTAAATCAAAGGTATTTTATTAAGATAAAAGAATAGCATTCTCATCTTAATTGAAATGTTTGATTACTAGTGATGCAATATTTTCCTCTGTTTACTGGCCACATATATTTTTCTTCAATAAATTGCTTGTTCATGTTCTTACTAATTTTTAAATTTAGGTTTAATATTTCCCTGCATAATTATAAAAGCTCTAGGACTAATATATGCAATAAACTTTCAATTCATAATTTACTTTAATCCTCAAAATAATTTTGTTAGGTTGTTGTTGTTTAGTCGCTCAGTCGTATCTGACTCTTCCATGACCCCATGGACTATATAGCCTGCCAGGCTCCTCTGTCCATGGGATTTTCCAAGCAAGAATACTGGAGTGGGTTGCCATTTCCTACTCCAGGGGAATCGTCCCAACCCAGGGAGTGAACCCATGTCTCCTGCATTGCAAGCAGATTCTTAATGGCTGAGTCACCAGGGAAGACCAATTTTGTTAGGCAGGTTTGATTAAACCCATCTTGGGATAGGATGTAGGATCAGAGAAGTTAAGTAAATTTGTAGCAGTCGTCAGGGTGTGATTCAAGGCTGAGTACAGGTGCACACACAATACCAGCTTGACATCTGCCATCTGAAGTGACTCAGCTGTCACCCAGGCTCTGTTCTTTTTCTAGCAGGTGAGCTTTATATCTGGGTAATAATCTAGTTCTCCATGAAAAAGAGATATTGGTAAATATATGGATGTATTTTTTCCACTTGGTATGTTTCCTGTTCTTTTGATATAACCTCAGCTCCCTGAGAGTGACATATTTCCTACCATTGGAATGCCCCCCAATGCAGCAACTGTAGCGATAAACACAAATGTTTCTAATGCATGAAATATGACCAGTAATTGCCTTCACCACCTGCTTCTTGCTTGTTAGCAATTGCAGGGACAATTGCATCCCATGCTCACACTGACAGATGACACAGTGGTCGTGGGACACTTTGAGCTCCCACTTTGGCAGAAATCATAAAAAGTAATCCAAAGAAACTGGTGGGAAGGGGGTGGGTAACATATCTGGGTTAGGAACCATAGAGCACCAGTTTTGAAACCACATATAAGAATCACCAGAGAGATTTTTAAAACCATCATGCTTCAGGTCACACTCAATACCAAGTAAATCAAAAGCTCAGGTGGGTGGGATCGAGACATCGGTGTTTTTTATACAACCTCTCAGGTGACTCTAACATGCAGTCAAGTTTGAGCACCAGTGCTGTAGAATCACACCTCTGATTTTCTGTCTTGCAAAGGAAACCTTGCACTCAGAGATGCAGGAAGGCTCCAGGAGAGAGAGAAGAAAGGTAGGGCTCAGGAAGAGCTTGGAGACCTGGCAGGAGCAGTCAGACCATGCTGAGATGGCTTCTACACTGCCTGCCTCAACTCCAGGACGTTCTTTGATTTAAAAGTAAGGTACCTCCACTGGCTTAGGTGACTGATGTTGAGATAGTTCTATCTTTGAGTAAACTCATACACTGAAAAAGTCAGCTCATTGGAGAAAAGGGCACGGGTAAAATACTGAGGCGGGTCCTAGGCTTAGAAACCAAGTCGCTGTTAGGAGATGGAGCTTATGTTCTTTTAAAAAGGAAATTTCTCTTGAGCTCAAGAAAGATACAAGCATGAGGTGAAAGGATCCAGGGACCTTCTTAATGAGCATGATGATGCTATAAGCACTTCCCAAACTCTGAACTCTTGTTACATCCTTCTGATTTTCTAGAGACTGGGGACTCATAAAACAATATCCCCCACTACTGCCAGGAAACAAACCAGAATAAAAAGAGCAGATATGCTGAAGGATCTCTTCCTGCCTCTAAGCACAGCAAACTCCCATTTCATCCTTTTCTCCTTTGGTTTTTCTTTCCACCACCTCCACAATGGTAGAACTAAATTAGGTTTCTCCTGAACCTAATTAAATGGTGATTATTTATGCACAAGCATTCTTCAACATTTCTACTGTCCTGAAATGTCTTTCTCCCCCATGATCACACTTTGAACTACAGCTTTATCTCCCCTTATGATATGTGTCTTCTACTCTCCCTCGCCATTTTTAGTAAAAATCCTCAGATGTGGAACAAGAGCTACAATTCCTAATTTACAGATGAAGAGATCAAGAGAATTCCTAGGGTCCAAATCTACTCAGTGGAGAAGCTGAGAGACAGTAAGACACAGATGTGGCCAGTGAGAAAGACTAGCCCAAAGACAACCAGAAAGGAGGCAGATGTTCACAGATTCAAAGGAAAAGAAAGACACAGATTCTGGTGGATGCAAAGACGTAGAAACATGAGAGAGATCCAAAGTCAGGAACAGACGAGCTTTTCTTCCACTGCAGACAGGTCTTAGCAGAAAAACCTATTCGTAGGTTCTGCTGCAGGTGTTGGGTCATTTCCCCCGCTCAGGTTCCCCCCTGTGCGACTGGGAGTAGAACAGTGGTGACAAATGAGTATCATTTAGTGTGCCAACTCCAATCAGCAGTCACTTACACACTGTATTGACAAGGCTTTGAGGCTACACCTGGGTTCATAGAAAAAGACCGCAGTGATGGATTAGCAATGTCTGCCATGGATGCGGGTGACGAGAACTGCAGCACACATGCCAAGTGTTCTCCAGCTCTGAAGTGGATTGTTTTTAAATTCTAACTTTGGCGCTAACATTCTATGATTCGATGCAACCATGGCAAAAATGCAGAGTCTTTTCACTAGATCACTGTTTTCTTCTAAAATTGTAACTATTAACTGCCATCATTGAGTCTAAGGAAAAAAAATAGGATTGAAGGAATATTTAAAGAGGGAACATTTGTGGGTTTTCGTTTCTCCCAGAGCTTCTAGAAATACGAACATTTTAGAGTGCTAGAGGCTGCTTTTTTGCATCCCTTGGAGAGATGGAAAAAGGGAGACAGCTGGAAAAATTTAGGACACTTCTAAATTATTTAAGACCCTTTGCTTTACTTGTACTTTCCAAAAGAACACAGGCGCCAAGGCTTCAACCCATGCACCCTGCTCACTCAATAAGAAATATGGAAGCTTAAGCTGTGAAAATAAAATAACCACAGCATGTGCTCAGAAACATCTGAAAGCTGGAGTTTAGTGATTTGTGTTTTACAGTACAGGTGATTGGTCCTCCAGGAACTGAAATCTGTGAAGGGATGGGGTGGTTGGCAAGGAGTTCAGACCCATGGTGTTCAGAGGGTGGTGATCTTGGGAAACAGAACTGTCTAGCTTAGGGTCTAAATACAAGAATGCCAATGGGTGGTCTTGCCCTCCTAATGACCTTACAGCACAGGCAGTCTGTTATGAGATGCTCTGGACTTGGGAGTCTAGAGATCGATTTTAGATTCTGAATATTTCAGAAATCTGTTTCTTTCTTTCTGACTCTCCCACTAATTCTCTAGGTATGTCCTTATCCAGTTTCACCCAGATTCCTCCTAAGGTCTTTTATCTCTTCTCTTGACCTGTTGGTCCATCCTCAACATTGTAGCCAGACTGATCTCTTCAAAATTTATACTTGACCACACTACTCCTACTTAAAACCCCTTAATGACTCATGTGTGTATAAGTTTATTTTTATTTTAAATGAATTTTTATTGGAGTATAGTTGCTTTACAACATTGTATTACTTTCTGCTGTACAGCAAAGTGAATCACTCATACGTATACACATATCCCATATTTTTTGGATTTCCTTTCCATTTAGGTCACCATAGAGCACTGAGTAGGGTTTCCTGAGCTGTACAATAGGTTCTCATTAGTTATCTATTTTATACATAGTAAATTCAAATTCCTGAAAGTGTTCTAAGAGACTTTGATCCCTACTTCATATGTACTAACACCAACACAGCTGAGTTTCCCCTGCATGGTGTGCTCTGTTCTACCTTTAATCCTTCATTGGGAGTGGCTGATCCATAGCTGTCTGCCTGGCTAATTCTTTAGCCTCCCCACCCCTGCCCCTGCCCCAACTCTGCATATCATGACATTTATCATATTTTGCTATAATAAATATACTGTTTCTCTACTCTTCCAGACAAGAGCACCTTGAGGATAAGAACAACATCCTGCTCATCTCTAAACTTTTGCCATCTGAAAATGTACCAGGACCATATAAATTTGTGTTGAAAACAATGAATGGAAAATATAAAGTATCTACCTTTTACAAGAATCACTCCTGTTCTTTAGCAAATTTACCCAAAGAAAGTTACAGTGTATCTTTAAAAGGATGAAATAAAAATCAGCTTGAAGTTCAAAATGGGTTTGTATGAATAGTCTACTATCCCTTTTCTTCCCATTTGACCATCTTCTCAGTGAAACCATACTCGGCTACCTACCTCTTCCTGATTATGTGGAATTATTGTTTCTTTTCATGGTTTCCTTAACATCTAATTTCAGATCTTCAATACAAAGTAAATTTTATATATCAATAAAAATATCAGTCTCCCTAGAAAGAATATGAGCTCCTTGAAGGCAGGAATTGTGGTTGATTTGTGTTTGGAGTAAAAATTCACAGTACAGATAGTAATGATTTAATAATTTTTAAAGCAAAAAAGTAAATAATTTATTATTATAATACCTTGTATTTATTGAGTACTTATCTAACTTAACTCTCATAGCAACTCAATGAGCTAGATACTATTATTATATCTATTTTGCAGATGAATCAACTGAGTCTTCTAAATGGTAGGTGATTTGTCCAAGGTTACATTACCCCCAAGTAGCTGAGCCAAAACTTGAAGTTCGATCTGGCACACAATGAAGTGCTTCAGTGAATGGATAGGTTGATGGATGGATGAATGGATGGGTGGGTGGGTGGATGGATGGATAGGTGGATGCGTGGATGGATGACGAGCAAACTACTTGGATTCTAAAATCAAAGGGAAACATTAGACATTCTTCACCACCACTACTATCACCACCACCCCCTGCTCCAATGTCTTGAGAAGACTAATAGCTCCAGCACTCACTGAAAATGATGATTTTGTAACTAGCAGAACCCACTGGGCCCTTCCCAGCACAGATTCCCCTCCCCACATCCTCTGCATGCCTCTTGTCTTGAGAAAAACTTTAGCCTCCTAAGTGAAAGAAAGAAAGTGAAGTTGCTCAGTCGTGTCCAACTCTTTGCGACCCCATGGACTGTAGCGTATCAGGCTCCTCCGTCCATGGGATTTTCCAGGCAAGAGTGCTGGAGTGGATTGCCATTTCCTCCTCCAAGGGATCTTCCCGACCCAGGAATCGAACCCGGGTCTCCCGCATTGCAGGCAGATGTCTTACCATCTGAGCCACCAGGGAAGCCCCCAGGCCTCCCCCAAGTCCTGAAGAATAAATTTAACCAGATAAGTAAGAAAATGCAGAAAGGAAAAGTCAAGCAAGATAAAATAATAATGACAATAAGATACTAAATAATAAATTAAATAATAATAGTTTAGCCATTATACAAAGTCAAGGACCTATAGTTCCTCAAGTGCTTATGCTCAGTTGCTAAGTTGTGTCTCTTTGAGACCCCATGGGCTGAAGCCCACCAGGTTCCTCTGTTCATGGGGTTCTCCAGGCAAGAATACTGGAGTGGGTTGCCATTTCTTTCTCCAGGGAATCTTCCCAAACCCAGGGATCAAATCTGCATCTCCTGCACTGGCAGGCAGATTCTTTATCACTGAGCCACCAGGGAAGCCCCTCCTCCTCCAGGGCTGTAGATAATATTCTTAGCCATATCCTCTGAACTGTTTTGCAGATACTAAAATCCCTACGAAGTGGAAGAAGTTAACTGTATGCTGTCCACAAGCACATAGACCTCAAATCAGCTGGAATCAGAAGGTTGATGGTGTTGACTCCCGATTACCTCACCACCAACCAATCAGAAGACCGTACACAAACTGATCACACACCCCAAACATCCCTCCGTCACCCTATCTTTAAAAGATGGTAACAATAACCCTGTGTACGAGACTGCAAAAGAGACACCGATGTATAGATCAGTCTTATGGACTCTGTGGGAGAGGGAGAGGGTGGGGAGATTTGGGAGAATAGCATTGAAACATGTATAATAACATGTATGAAACAAGTCGCCAGTCCAGGTTCGATGCATGGTACTGGATGCTTGGGGCTGGTGCACCGGGATGACCCAGAGGGAGGGTAGGGGAGGGAGGAGGGAGGAGGGTTCAGGATGGGGAACGCGGGTATACCTGTAGCGGATTCATTTCGATATTTGGCAAAACTAATACAATATTGTAAAGTTTAAAAATAAAATTAAAAAAATAATAATAATAAATAAAAGCCTTTCCATGAAAGCCATTCCTGAGTTTGGGTCTTATAAACACTAGCTGCCTAGACTTGCTAGGTGCTCTGAAGTAAACATTTTCCTTCACCACAACCCAATGATAAAAGCTTGACTTTACTGCATGCAGGCAAGTGGGCCCAAGTTTGGTTTAGTAGAATTCTTTGTGGGGAGCAGGGAGAAAATCTTGGAAGAGAAGCCTAGTTCGATTCATCAAGAAATGATAATTTCTTAGTACCTGCATTGTATCTGAAAGCTTGTTTTAAGTTATAGGATCTCAGCCTTTGTCCGTATTCATTCTTCTTACTCCTTGAATATTGCTAAACTATTATATGTGTCTCTGTGTTAGAGATGAGTCTCTTCCCTTTTTACAAAAGAAATACTGACTTTTTTTTTAAGTGATTCTTGACATTTTCCCATGCCAGAAGGAATTCCCACTTAGTCTAATTAGGCTCTCTCCTTCCTTAGGTCCCTATCACTCATTTGTTTCCAGCTGAGTGATGCATTACAGGGAGCTTTCTAATTACTTTTGTTTTGTAGGCAGCCTCACCTGCAGGTAGCCAGTGAATGCTTACCTAAGCCAGACTACTGATCTCTACTGACTACTGACCTAATAATACCTACAATCTGCTCCCCCCATCTCCTCTCACCCTATTAAGAAATCAAGAACAAAGACCCACACCATACAGTAAAAGAATATCACCAAATAAAAATTTCTTAGAGGAGCATCATACTCCAGATGAAGAAGCAGAGTTTCACTTTTGAACCTACCTTTCTTAAAGCCTCAAGTTTATCTACCGCATGATTTCTCAATCAGAGCACACTGGTCCTGCAGTGGCTCTCCATGCTCTACCAGATAAAACCTTTAGCTGCTTCCTACCAACTGCCATTCTTTTGAATGCAGCAGCAGCTCACAGAAATTTTCAATAACTTGAGTGACTTTATAATTTATTATCCCAAATTAGTGCATTTTTGGGAGTCAAAGTGGGCATTATCCTGATGACACCAAGGAAATAAGTGCAAACTAGGATCATCCCAGTCAACAGCCCTATCAATAACTACTTAAGCATCTTTGTATTCCACCCCTTAACCTCTGTCCATGTTTTCCAAGCCTCGTGAGGCTTTAGGATGAAGCTGCCTGAGCTACGACTCAGTTCTTACTATGGCTCTCGCCACATGCTTCCACCAAACTTCTCACAGAACACAGGTTTACTCCGTCACGGTTGCTTGTGTCATCGTGTTCCCTTCTAGACGATAAGCTAGATGATGGCAGGAATTGGGCCTGTGTCCCTAGCACTTGGCACAGTTCCTAGTATAGAATCAGTGCCTAATAAATACTTGTTTTGCACATGGACAGTAACTACCATGTAACCTGCTTCACTGATGACCCAATAAAGACCTTGTGTAGGTGGCTCAATTGTGTCCAACTCTTTGTGACCCCATCGACTGTAGCCCACCAGGCTCCTCTGTCCATGGAATTTTCCAGGCAAGAATACTGGCGTGGGCTGTTGTTTCCCACTCCAGGGGATCTTCCCGACCCAGGGATTGAGTCTGCGTCTCTTACTTCTCCTGCATTGGCAGGCAGATTCTTTACCAACCGCACCACCTGGAAAGCCCAATAAAGACCTTAGGCTCATGGTACTAAAGATGACGCAATTCACCCATTCATTCCTTTTCCCATCTACTGAGCACATATTAACATGAGCCGCCAGATCTTCATTTGAGAGCAAACTAACCCAGGACTATGGGTCATCTCTGTAAATCGATTTCACATTTTCTCCTAAAGTGAATCAGCTGATATCATGTGGGCCCTGTGCCTTATAACTCTTAAATTTTCCTTTTCCTTTTGCTGTCCAAAACACTACGCCTATTTTCTAAAAACCGGGTCAGAAGATTTTGATCCTGACAGACCACAATGGCATAATATGATAGATTAAGCCTAGACAGTCACAATTAATTCCTAAACGCACTTAATTTAATTTCCCTTCTCCAATAAACCCAATTTACCTCAGCGGAGGTGTGACACGTCTGATTAGACACAGCGATGCTGAGAGCAACCGGCCTTACAGAGGAAGGGTTGTGTGCACAGGGCGATAAGAAATCAAAGCGAAGTGGGATTCCTCCGCTGCGTGATTAGCAGTAATTCACCAGAACCTCCAGTTCTGCCGTCCCTCTGCTGCTCTTTAATTGGAGGGATAATTAAGCTGGAAGAGGGTGGGGAAGGGTAGGCGGGGTCAGCCCTCGCTTAGCGTTGGAATTACAGGGCGAGGAGAGACTTGTTCAAGGAAACAATTTTATAATTTTTGAATGCTAACTCAGAGTTCTGCTCCCATGCAGTCCTACTGAGGAAGAAATGGGGTCAAGCCCAGTGCTTCAGAGATACTCAGTTTTCTCAAGAGCAGCTAGAGAAACTGATGTTTAAGTCAATGTGCAAAGTATGTTTTTAAATTGAACAAGCATGATAACTGTCAATGCTTAGGGCACAGAACTTTTAGACCTCTCTGTTCGATGTACTCTGGGTGTTGAGGGTAGTGAAATTAATAAGACACACCAGTTTTTTTTTCATTAGTTCCGAAAAACTCAAGAGGTTGAGTATCACAGATTTGGAGTTTCCCCCATCCAGTTGTTATTGTTAATTCCCCTGATGAACTGATAATCAAAAGCATTTACTGAAGCATTAATAATTGCTTCAGACATTTGAGGTCTCCTCCTTTATAAGGGCAATTTCATCATCCTACCTCTCACTCCTTTAGTATCCTTCTCAAGACATGGCAAAGACAACCTACTGGGGACTCCCCTGGTGGTCCAGTGGTTAAGATTCTGCCTTGTAGTGCAGAGGACACAGGTTTGATCCCTGGTTGGGGAACTAAGATTTCCTAAGCTCTGGGGCTACAGCTACTGAGCCAGCAGCCTCTGGAGCCCACCCTACCCCATATAATGCAATGAAGACCCCACATGCTGCAACTAAGACACAATGCAGCCAAATAAAAATAAATGTGTTTTTAAAAGACAGCTGAGGGCTTTCCTGGTGGGTCAGTGGTAAAGAGTCTCCCAGCCAATACAGGAGACACAGTTTTGATACCTGATCCGGGAGCATCCCACATGCCTTAGAGCAACTAACCCTGTGTGCCACAATTATTGAGTCTGTGCTCTAGAGCCTGGGAGCCACAGTTACTGAAGCCCATGCGCCCTAGAGCCTGTGCTCCACAAGAGAAGCTGCTGCAAGGAGAAGCCTGCACACTGCAACTAGAGAGCAGCTCCCACTCACTGCAACTAGAGAGAAGCCTGCACAGCAATGAACACCCAGCACAGCAAAAAATAAATAAATAAAATTATAGGTATATAAAACAGACACCTGATTCTGTTTTTAATTCTTGTTCATGCCCTGACAAGCTGTGCAATCTTAGGCAAGCTACCTAACCTCTCTGAGCCTCAGTTTCTTCTCAGCATTAATGGGGATAATATGACCCGCCAAATGGAAATCAAACCAAGTAACTAACAGAAAGCAGCACTTAGTATGTTCTCCATAGAACATGGTACCTTTCTTCCCTAGGAATCACTACAATGACACACTGCCCATGGGAATAGTTCAATTTCCAGATGAAGCAAGGAAGCCTCACAATCAGGGGTCTTCAAATGATAGTAGGAAAAAGAAAGACAAAAGCACCTCTGAATTGTGACTCTGTAGAACAGAACTGACACGACTGAGCGACTTCACTTTCACTTTTCATTTTCATGCACTGGAGAAGGAAATGGCAACCCACTCCAGTGTTCTTGCCTGGAGAATCCCAGGGACAGGGGAGCCTGGTAGGCTGCCGTCTATGGGGTCGCACAGAGTCGGACACGACTGACTTAGCAGCAGCAGCAGCAGAACAGAACTGAATTTTAATTAAGCAACAAGATAGGAGACACCATGCATTTCCAGGCAATTATGGAGCACCACAGGGGGTGTTGTAAAGTAAAAGGCTGCAGGCTGAGCGACTTCAGAAGCTCACCAATTCCACTGAAACATGGACCCCAGGATATCTTGTTGCGAATGGGGAGCAGTGTCCGTCAATGAAAAGAGGAGAGAACTCTGGTGGCGAGTCATCGGACGGAAAAGCTGGATTCTCATGTCTGAACAGAATGATCCTGAGCTCTTTCTGTGTAGTGGTGCTGAGCACATACCAGGCTTTCCCGGTGGCTCAGTGGTAAAGAATCTGCTTGTTAATGCAGGGGACACGGGTTCGATCCCTGGGCCAGGAAGATCCCACATGCCACAGAGCAACCAAGTTCATGTGCTACAACAAGAGAAGCCACCGCAATGAGAAGCCCACGCACCACAACTAGAGTAGCCCTGCTTGCTGCAACCAGAAAAAGCCCACGCAGCAACAAAGACCCAGCGCAGACAAAAGTAAGTAATACATTAATAGTTTTTTTAATTAAAATAAAGATTAGACATTTTGTTAAAAAAAAAAGTTCTTGATGGACAGATGTTAATATCTTACCATGGTTGGCTCTACTCATGTCAGTTTGAGGCAGGACTCAAATTTAAGTTTTCAGAATAGAATTGTTGATACTCTACCCCAAGCCTACCCTTCTCCTAATCTTCTCCATTTCATTAAAGGTTACCACCATCCACAACATCCTTGCTGCTGCTACTGCTGCTAAGTCGCTTCAGTCGTGTCCAACTCTGTGTGACTCCATAGACGGCAGCCCACCAGGCTCCCCCATCCCTGGTATTCTCCAGGCAAGAATACTGGAGTGGGTTGCCATTTCCTTCTCCAATGCATAAAAGTGAAAAGTCAAAGTGAAGTCGCTCAGTCGTGTCCGACTCTTAGCAACATCATGGACTGCAGCCTACCAGGCTCCTCCGTCCATGGGATTTTCCAGGCAAGAGTACTGGAGTGGGGTGCCTTTGCCTTCTCTTCATGATCATCCTTAATTTCTGGCTATTTACACACTCTGTGTCCACCAGCAAGTCTTTTAGCTCTTATTTCAAAAAATACATCCCACATCTAACCACTTCTCACGTTTGTAGCGTCCTTCCAACCGTACTCTCCACTTCCTCTTTTGCTTTGTATATTTTATTCTCTACATAGCAGCTTGAATCCCCTTTAAAAGACATAAATCTCTCCCCTATACAAAACCCTCCAGTGGCCCATATTCACTCAGAATAAGATCCAAATTCTTTCCTGTGACCCACAAGGTCCTACTTGATACAAGCCATACCTTCACCTCTCACTCTTGTCTCATTCCACTCTCCTTTCTCACTCTATTTCAGCCACATTGATCTTGCTATTTCTGTAAAATGCCAAGCTAGTCACCACCACAGGGACTTTTAATCTGCTTTTCTCTCTGCCTGAACGATTTGCCTCACAGAACTATCATATAACAATCAATAACATGAGGCTTGCTTCCTCATGTTACTCAGTTTCTACCACAGTGAACTTCCTTCAAGAATATTTCCCTGTCACTCATATATCCAGACAAAACTATAATTCAAAAAGATACCTGCACCCAATGTTCACAGCAGCACTATTTACAACAGCACAAACATGAAAACAATCCACATGCCCATCAACAGATGAATGAAGGTGTGCTGCATGTATGCAATGGAATATTACTTGGCCATAAAAAGAATTGTGTTGCCATTTGAAGCAACACGGGAGAACCTAGAGCTTATCATACTAAGTGAAGTAAATAAAAACAGAAAGGAAAATACCATATGGTATCATTTATGTGTGGAACCTAAAATATTACATAAATGAACTCATCTACAGAACAGACTCACAGCCATAGAGAACAGACTCACCATGGTGGTGTGGGGAAGGGATGGATTGAAGTTTGGGATCAGCAGATGCAAATTAGTGTATACAGAATGATAAACAACAAGATCTTACTATATATAGCACAGGGAACTATATCCAATATCCTGTGATGAACTGTAACAGAAAAGAATACAAAAAAGAATGTATCTGTGTGTGTGAGTGTGTATAATTGAAACAGAAAAAAATATTTCCCCATCACATATTCTTCTTTTCCAATTTCCCCCAAAGTTTACATTCTACCTACTTTATTTTTCCTGATAATATTTCTCTCTGCCATAAATTATACATTTATTTGTTTATTTCCCATTTTCCCTGCTAGCATACAGATTCTACCAGGGCAGGAAACTCATCCATCGGACTCACCTCTATGCCCCTCATACCTATTACAGAATCTGGCATGTGGTAGGAGCCAGAAATATTTGTTGAAGAAAAGAATAAACTGATAGTGGAAGATGGGTAACCATTTAAGATTTAACTGGAATAAGGGGAAAAGAATGGTGGGCAAGTACTGGCCACAATGTATCCCTATATAGAAGTATCTGGTTAGCAGATCAACCCATTTTCTGAATTTCCAGTAACTAAGAGGAACCACATGTAGTTGTAATAATAACAACACACATAAGAGACCAGCCTTTTCCTGGCTCATCCAAAATACTGGGTTTATTAAATATGTTCAAGAAAGACCCTGATGCTGGGAAAGATTGAAGGCAAAAGGAGAAGAGGGTGGCAGAGGATGAGATGCTTAGTTGGCATCACTGACTCAATGGACATGAGTTTGAGCAAATTCCAGGAGATAGTGAAGGACAGGGAAGCGTGGCATGCTGCAGTCCATGGGGTCCAGGGAAGCCTCGCATGCTGCAGTCCATGGGGTCCAGGGAAGCCTGGCATGCTGCAGTCCGCAAAGAGTCGGACATGACTTAGCGACTGAACAACAAAAAGAAGAAAAACTACTGAGATGTGGGACTCGCGTTCTGGGCTATTTAGACTTTTGGTTCAGAAATTCAAAAGTAAACAAGAAGTTTGTGAAGGAGCTGCTTGCTGTAAGTGAGGTTGCAAGGTACCAGTGAAATACACCATTTCATATTTCAATTTAGCATCAGAACACGTTGACTGAATATTTCCACCTTCCTTTTTTACACAAGAAGAACTATAAGGATGGGTATTTAAGAAAGTAAAGGTAAAGATTTCATCATCCTAAACTGGTCTGATTTGATTTCAGACATAAAAGCTGAACTACTTTGAATGCATGAACTAGATCATTCTCTTCCTATAAATACAGCAGAGCAGCCTAACCTATTTTCAGGTGATGTGGCGCCTTTTTTTTCCTTCATAAAGCTTGTATTAAGAGTCTGATTTTAAGAGCAGATGATCAACACTATGGCCTCATTTGCAATGATGAAAGGCTGAAATTTTTTTCCACTTGTATTCTTCACTCTCTTTCAATCAATTGCCTTAAGATTTTAGAGATAGCTTCATTGATTCCCCAAATCTCCCCATCCACCCTTCTATCAATACTGAGTTCAAGGTTACAGGAGGTACCATTTGTCTTATTGATGTAATTCTTCCTTCTATTTCCACTGGCCTAGCTTGAATCAATTTTATTAATAATACAATTGGTATCTTTCCACCCTTTCCCCCTCCCTCAATCCCCAAATACACTTCAACTTCAACCTTTCCATTAAAAGTATTCCCTCTTTCTCAGAACATTCTGAAAAACTGTGCTGTCAAGAAATAACCCTCCCTCGGCTGTCTCTGAACTGAGGATGTTTGACCTCCAATGAATGTTTGAAAAACTCCAAGCTTAGGGAGTCTTTGTCTCCAATGTTTGCATGTTCTTTTCATCGCAAAAGGTTCAAAAGTCCAATCTCATTTTATTTATCTTTCTACTATGAATGATCTTTCTTTTTGTATGTTTCAAATTTACTTTTTTTTATCATAAGCTTCTTGGAGGTAGATATTGTATTTTAGTCACCTTTAAGCCTCCCCTATGGCTTAGCAAGGAGCTTGACACATAGGAGGCATTCAATAAGTATTTGGAGAATGCATAAGTAAATGGATTGTTAAGGTTTCCATAGGGACATTTATGTTATCCTCCTACAGATTTTCTAGAAGGTAGATTCAAAATGAGTGAACTGACTCCACCGGACTGAGCTTCCAGGAGCCTGGGTGTCCCTTATCTCTGTATCCCCAGGAGTGAACAAACAGCTGGTGACACAGAGGAGTAAAAAGAAATGAAATATTGTTGAAAGAAAGAATAACAGCAATACTTTCAATTTTTTGTTTACTAGGGTGAAAAGTTGCATACAAAGCTCCTCGAATTCCACAGGATGCTAGACTTTTTCTGCTGGAAAGAGAAACTTGATGAAAGGTACTGCATGGGTTGAATGGTAACCCTGACTTACCTAAAAGATGAGTCCAAGTGCAAACCCATAGAACCTGTGCATGTGTCTCTATTTGGAAGAAAGAGTCTCTGAAGATATAATTAAGGATCTTGAGATGAGATAGATCATCCTGGATTTCCTGCTGCTGCTAAGTTGCTTCAGTCGTGTCCGACTCTGTGTTACCCCATAGACGGCAGCCCATCAGGCTCCCCCGTCCCTGGGATTCTCCAGGCAAGAACACTGGAGTGGGTTGCCATTTCCTTCTCCAATGCATGAAAGTGAAAAGTCAAAGTGAAGTCATGTCTGACTCTTCGCGACCCCATGGACTGCAGCCTACCAGGCTCCTCCATCCATGGGATTTTCCAGGCAAGAGTACTGGAGTGGGGTGCCATTGCCTTCTCTGCCTGGATTTCCTAGTAGGCTTGAAATCCAATGACAGATGTCCTTAAAAGAGACAAAAGAGGAAAATACACAAAAAAGACGAGAATGTGATGTGAAGATGGAAGCAGAGACTGGAGTGATGTGGCCACAAAGAAAAGGATGCCAGCAGACACCAGAAGCTATAAGAGGCAAAGAAAGAGTCTCCCTTAGAACCTCCAAAGGAAATGCAGCACTTCTGGTCTCCAGAACTGTGAGAGAGTATGTTTCTGTTGTTTTAAGCCACAGAGTGTGTGACAATTTTTACAGCAGCCTCAGGACTCTGATACAGATGCTTACATTGAATCCTTATCCTGTTGAATCCTTTCAGCTTTCACTATTTTCATTTTTTCACGAGGGGAAAGTTGAAGCACACAGAAGTGAAGTGATGGTAGTCTCATAGCTGGTCAGTAAGAGAGCTGAGATTTCAAACAATGTGCATCTTGAATAACAGCTCAACAGATTTTCAATGAGACCAGGCTTTTGCTCCCAGCCCAGGTGAGACTCCGGGGTTATAGACCCAAATAAGGTGTGAGATCTACCTTTGAGGAGCTTTCAGGAAACCTATGCAGGGAGGAAAGGAAGAAGAAGAAAGAGAAAGCCAATCTCCAAGAAAGTGGTAACAAGGGAGTATTTCTGTGATGAAGGACACTGGCTATCTGATACACAACTGGAAGCTAGTTTTGCCCTCTGGAGTGACAAGAAGTTTAAAAAAAAAATCTTTCTCGGGAATTCCTTCCGATATTGAAAGCCAGCTATTATATTCTACCTATGTGTACTCTTTTTCAAGTACATCTTGTATTACTTTAAGGTTTGAAAAACTCTTTCATCACATATTAAGATGTTTAACCCTTCTCATGATTGAATGAGGTAGGAATAAAATTTTAACTTAGTAGGAAAGGAAATAGTTTCATGGATAGTACATGATTTTCCAGATTAGAGATAGAATTCACATCCAAGAACTCTGAATACACATTTCCTTACATCTGCACATGAAAAATTAGGGACAGGGAGACTTTGTATCAGGGGAAGCTAGTCCTCTAAAATTCACTCTGCCTGTCAAATTTTAGCTAGGCGTGTGGTCACTCAAATAAAAGCAACATTTCTTAGGCACCTCAGCCACTAATTGTGGCACGTGACTAAGTTCCAGCAAAAAAAGAAACATACAGAAAGTTATTTCCAATTCTTAGAATAAAGTCATACACAGAAAAACTATGTTCTTCTTTTCTCCCTGTCTTCCTGATTCCTAACTGGAATGTTGATGTGTTGGCAAGACATGGGCAGTTATGGACTATGAGGTGAAGCTGTTTTGAAATGGTGGATTAGATGCTAGAAAAGAACTAAGTTCCAGTGATCATGGTAATGTCTTGTCCACCATGGATTATTTATATTTACCCACATGTACTGGGGGGGCTTCCCTGATAGCTCAGTTGGTAAAGAATCCACCTGCAGTGCAGGAGACCCCTGAGTTACCCAGATGACACCATCCTTATGGAAGAAAGCAAAGAAGAACTAAAGAGCCTCTTGATGAAAATAAAAGGGGAGAGTGAAAAAGTTGGCCTAAAATTCAACATTCAGAAAACTAAGATCATGGCATTCAGTCCCATCATTTCATGACAAATAGATTGGGAAACAATAGATACAGTGACAGACTTCATTTTGGGGGGCTCCAATATCACTGCAGATGGTAACTGCAGCCATGAAATTAAAAAACACTTGCTCCTTGGAAGAAAAGCTATGACTAACCTAGACAGCATATTAAAAAGCAGAGACATTACTCTGCCAACAAAGGTCCATCTAGTCAAAGCTATGGTTTTTCCAGTAGTCATGTATGGATGTGAAAGTGCGACTATAAAGAAAGCTGAGTACCAAAGAATTAATGCTTTTGAACTGTGGTGTTGGAGAAAACTCTTGAGAGTCCCTTGGACTGCAAGGAGATCAAACTAGTCAGTCCTAAAGGAAAACAGTCCTGAATATTCATTGGAAGGACTGATGCTAAAGCTGAAACTCCAATCCTTTGGCCACCTGATGCAAAGAACTGACTCATCAGAAAAGACTCTGATGCTGGGAAAGATTGAAGGTAGGAGAAGAAGGGCATGACAGAAGATGAGATGTTTGGATAGCATCACAGACTGGATGGACATGAGTTTGAACAAGCTCTGGGGGTTGGTGGTGGACAGGGAAGCCTGGCATGCGGCAGTCCATGGGGTCGCAAAGAGTAGGACACAACTGAGTGACTGAACTGAACTGAACATTTACTGGGAAAGAATTAATTTCAATAAAGTTTGTTTAATTTCAGTTCAGTTCAGTTGCTCAGTCATGTCCGACTCTTTGCAACCCCATGAATGTTTAATTTATTATTACCTTAACGTTTCTGTTATTTTCTCTGAAATCTAATTTTAACTGATACAGTTTCTAAATCTTCAAGGAGACCTACTGGTTCAAAATCTCTTGGGTTTAAGGTTCAGGTGACTTGCCAATGTTAAATTTCTTAAAATTGCTTTTGTTGTCTGTAAAAACTGTAAAAATGGAAGGACATTAAAAAATCAGAATTGCACTAAACTGTGGCATACTCATGAGGAGCTGGGATTTTGTTAAGAAAGAATTATTGACACGGATATCGAGTCACTCTATTTCTCTTGGGCCTTGCTACAGGTTGAACTATTGCCTGTTAGAGAGATTGGTTAAATAATTAGGTTTGGTGTAGTCAGCTTATTTCATCCTTTTTTGGCATCAGCTTTACTGTGACATAATTTACTACCATTCAATTCATCCATTTGAAGTATACAATCCAGTGGTTTTTATATTTGCAGAGCTGCTGGCAACCACTGCTGTAGTCAGTTATGGCACCTTTTCATTATCTCCCCAAAAGAAACCCCATGCCCTTGAGTAGTCACTTCCCATTGCACCCTATCCCTCCAGTCCTAAGCAATCAGTAATCTACTTTCTATCTCTATGGGTTTGCCTATTCTAGACATTTTTATATAAATGGCATCATGTCATGTGAGCTTTTTGCCTGGTTTCTTTCATTTAGCACAAAGTTTCAAAGGTTCAACTGTGTTGCAGCATGCATCAGTACTTTCTTTTATTGGCATAATAGTATTCCGCTGGGGGGATATACCACATTTTATTATCCAATCATCAACTGGTAGACATTTAGGTTGACCCCAATTTGGGGCTTTGATGAACATGGCTGCTGTGAACACTCCTGTCTTATCTCAACTTTGAAGAGTTCTGACCATTACAAAGTTTTTATTCACAGTAAACCACATTCTAGGACTAAGTTACTATTGGTCTTGATTTACTTTCTTGATAATTATTTTAGAAGACAAAATATGTTCCCATTGGTCAACTGGAGTCCTGTCATAGCATCAAGGGAAAAAGCAACTTGTTTCTAGGGTCAGAGTTTAACAACAGCAAAGATATTAATAACAATAACAGTACTATTAACTGTTGAGATTCTCTTATGTGTTTATCACTTCCCATTAATGCTGTTGATGCATCTTAATTTGGTGAATAATTCCCCTATCACTCCCATTTTGTAACATGAAGGTTAATACTTCAAAAACCATTTTCAGGCAGAAAAGTTTTTCTTCTTTCCCCTAAGAGTATCTTCTCAGGATAAATTCCCAGGTGGCGCTCATGGTAAAGAATCAGCCTGCCAGTTCAGCAGACGCAAGAGACCTGGGTTTGATCCCTGGGTGGGGAAGATCCCCTGGAGAAGGGAATGGCAACCCACTTCAGTATTCTTGCCTGGAGAATCCCATGGACAGAGGAGCCTGGCAGGCTACAGTCCCCTGGGGTCACAAAGAGACAGACATGACTGAGCACTTGTCAGCAGCAGCAATAGAAGCCTCTTCTGAGGATAAATTCACAGTGCTGTTGGTGAAAAGGATAAACCCTCCTAATGCCTAAATGCCATATTGATTTATAAAAGCATTTAGAAATACTAATTTCAGCACACTTCACCGTCCCTGGGTTCTAACCTTTAAAACTTTTACAAATTTAATCAGTGAAAAACACAAACTTCTCAATAATGACTTAATTTGCATATCTTTGATTACTTCTTTATTGTTTTGTTGAGAACTGGGGCTGGGTTACCCCATGGAGTCTTTGTGAAAAATTGGATTTAAATGAACACAAACTTTAACCCATATCCTTATGAGCAACTGACCAAAGGAGTGATGACATATTCGAATTAAAGGTGATTTCCTGGAACAAGAAGGAGCCTCAGGGGAATTTCCCAGAAATGCCTGCAAAATTCAATTTCATTGAATGTGTTATCTTCATTAATGATTTGGGAGAAAAGAGTAAACAGCACTGAAATTAACTTCACAGATGGCTCTAAATTGAGAGGATTGTAAATAGCAATGAATAATGAGAAATTACACAGGGATCAGAAAGGTGAGAACCAGCAATACATAAACACCAATCCATCCTGGGAAACAAGACTGCCATGGCAGGAAAGCAGAGGCTTATGACCAATACAAAAGTGGGAAAAAAAAAGAGAGGTCCAACACACCCACACCCATGGACACCCACCCTGCATCAAGCAAGTGCCAGGGCCTCTCAGATTGCCACATGCAACCTATTATTTCATCCATGACCACTCACACACAATGTTCCCTTTACCTGAATGTCTTATTCTCCAGTATTTACCCAATGGAACACATTCCTCTGGGACTTTGTTCAGACAGCAGTTCCCTCCTCAAACTGACCCCCAACTCTTGCCCCAGTCTTCCTCCATACTTCAGGAGTATCCCCTGTCTACAGCTAATTTAGCACTTAAAAAAAAAAAAAAATTGGGCCACACCATGCAGCATGTGGGATTGAACTTGTGCCTCCTGCATTGTAAGGCAGAGTTTTAACCACTGGATCGCCAGGGAAGTCCCTATTTTAGCACTTTTAGAGCTACATTTTGGAATCGTGGAAAGATGGCTACAATGGTCCGGTAGTTTTTGGATCCCTTCCCATGAGACCATACAGAGCAATTATGATAGCAAACTAAAATCCCACAGACAATGAATATTTCCAACACAACCAGGTGATAAGATATTCTCAAGAGCAGCATAACAAGTCCCAGTGAAGACAACCCATGGCTGTCTGTGCTGCACAGTATCAGCATGTGTGTGTCAGGTAGGAGAGGGAAATAGTTAGGAATCTGGCAGCCTGAGGCCAGAAGAGCTTCTAAAAGAACCTCATATGTTCATTAGGAAGTGCAGTGAGTCAACCTAAGAAAGACCGGACACACGGTGAAGCTTCCTCTGTTGTTCGTGAGTGAATGCCAAGGGTTCTCACAAAACTGAAGCAGTCCATGCCCTATAAACAGTCAAAACTAACTGGTCGACCTACCACACCTTTTCAAGACCAAGATTCACACTGAGGAAAACCTCTGGAAAGAGAGCTGGTATTGATCAGGATAGAGACAATAGAAGCAAAGGTCAGAGAAATCTAGATAAACGTGGAAGGAGGAAAAGCAATCATGAGCTCTCAGAATTCATAGGGCCTTGACTTCTTAAAACTGCAAAAACAGCAGAAAAGAGAACTCCAGAGTTCTAAAGCTAGAAAATCTATCCTGACTCATCCCTCCCTCCACAGACTACAGGAAAAGAAATTTCATGTAAAACTGAGCATGAGAAAAAGACTATACTTAAATACCACACAAAATGATTATGAAAACAGCAAGGCAAGAACAGGAGGACAAGGGGACGACAGAGGATGAGATGGTTGGATGGCATCACCAACTCAATGGACACGAGTTTGAGTAAACTCTGGGAGTTGGTGATGGACAGGGAAGCCTGGTGTGCTGCAGTCCATGGGGTCGCAAAGAGTCGGACACAAATGAGCAGCTGAACTGAACTGAAGAGGAGAATAATGTTCTTACATATGATAAAAGAATGACCCCTCCAAACTGTACAGACAAGAGGCTGTCATATAGAGGGAAGTAAGTCAAAAGAGAAACACAAATATCATATATTAATGCATATATGTAGAATCTAGAAGAACAGTACAGATGAACCTATTTGCAAAGCAGAAATATAGACACAGACACAGAGAACAAATGTCTGGACACCGGGGTGGGGGGTGGGGGGAGTGGGATGGACTGGAGGATTGGGATTCACATATATACACTACTGTGTATAAAGCACCAGCTTCCCTGGTGGCACTAGAGGTAAAGAACTCGCATGCCAGCACAGGAGAAAAAAGAGACATGGGTTCGATCCCTGGGTCAGAAAGATCCCCTGGTGAAGGAAATGGTAACCCACTCCAGTATCAGTATTTTTGCCTGGAGAAGCCCATGGATAGACGAACCTGGTGGGCTACAGCCCATGGGGTCGCAAAGAGTTCAACACAACTGAAGCAACTTAGCACATGTATAAAATAGAGAACTAATAAGAACCTGTTGTATAGCACAGAGAACTCTACTCAGTGCTCTGTGGTGACAAAGAGAAGATATATGTTTATAGCTGATTCACTTTTCTGTACAGCGGAAACTAGCACAAATTGTAAAGCAACTAAACTCCAATAACAAAATAAGAGATAAATTCAAAAATAAATAAAATTTTAAAAAGCGGTGACTCTTTAAGTTTTCTTGTTTTCTAGGGGCAGAAAAATGTATTGCATTATGAATGATAAGTCCTGAGCCTGTTCTGTTAATTAAAGTCATGAGAAAAAAAAATATTACTTCTTAGTGGGGAATGAGAGGAGGAAGAATCTGTTTATTAATTGCAATTGCTTATAGCAGAAAATCAACAGACCATAACTAAAAACAAGGAGATTGAAGGTGTTAGTATACAGATGAAAAAAAAAAGAAAGAAAGAAATATCTATACACTGCTATGCAGTTAAGTCCCAAATTACATGTTTAAGGGAAAATAAGAAAATATATCAATACAATATTGTAAAGTTAAAAAATGAAAAAATATATATATAAACATGCATTTGATATGCTCCTATTTATTGAGAAAGATTATGTATATACTTCAGTTCTTAAAAAACAATAAAAGATAAACCATGAGTATTTTTAATGGTTATCTATAAGTGAAGGATTAGGTTAGAGTTAGCTTCCCTGGTGGCTTAGTGGTAAATACCCTGCCTGCCAATGAAGGAGAGGTGAGCACAATCCCTGGGTTGGGAAGATCCATTGGAGGAGGAAATGGTAACCAACTCCAGTATTCTTACCTGGGAAATCCCACAGATAGAGAATCCTGGTGGGCTATAGTCCAAGGGGTCACGAAAGAGTCAGACATGACTTAGAGACTAAACAGCAACAACATAAGGGAAAGAAGGAGTAGGGTGAAAGGCACAGAGATCGAAGGTGGTCTTATTTGAATACATTTTGTCTTACAAGTTTGATTTAGAATTATAAACTATTTTATGTAATTGTAAACTAAACTAAAAGTACTGAAAATGAAAAATAAATCAAGTTAATAACAACAAAAATCCCTAAAAATGCATCTGATTTGTGGCAGAGCCACACAGACAGGAATTATTCCAAATTATTTATTTATTTTTGGTTTTATGATTTCTTTTTTTAAATTTTATTATATATATATATATAAAACTTTACAATATTGTTGGTTTTGCCATACATCAACATGCATCTGCAACGGGTGTACACATGTTCCCCATCCTGAACCCCCCTCCCTCCTCCCTCCCCATACCATCCCTCTGGGTCATCCCAGTGCACCAGCCCCAAGCTTCCTGTATCCTGCATCGAACCTGGACTGGCAATTCATTTCTTATATGATATTATACATGTTTCAATGCCATTCTCCCAAATCACCCCCCCTCCCTCTCCCACAGAGTCCAAAAGACTGTTCTATACATCTATATATGGAATTTAGAAAGATGGTAATGACAACCCTGTATGCGAGACAGCAAAAGAGACACAGATGTATTTCAAATAACTTTAAAGGACAGTAATTTTACCTGTACATCCCTAGTGGACTACAGACCAAGGATTTTTTTTAAGATACAATATCAAAATACTGTTTTCCATAATTATAGTGCAAGAGATGGTGTTGGTATTCTTCTCCCACTGTGTGTTCAATAATTAGGCAACTTTCTATAATACTCTAATTCTATTATTCCCAATTTTCATGAGATCAAGCATCTCCCAAGAAAGGAGATAAATATGTAACACAGAAAAGATTAAGGAAAACCCCTATAATCCTGGCATTAAATTGGAAATATCAGTATAAATTCACGATATAGATTCTCTTAGAAAATATTTCGTGTACCCCAATGTTCATTGCAGCACTGTTTATAATAGCCAGGACATGGAAGCAACCTAGATGCCCATCAGCAGATGAATGGATAAGAAAGCTGTGGTACATATACACAATGGAGTATTACTCAGCCATTAAAAAGAATACATGTGAATCAGTTCTAATGAGATGGATGAAACTGGAACCTATTATACAGAGTGAAGTAAGCCAGAAAGAAAAACACCAATACAGTATACTAACGCATATATATGGAATTTAGAAAGATGGTAACAATAACCCTGTGTACGAGACTTCAAAAGAGACACCGATGTATAGATCAGTCTTATGGACTCTGTGGGAGAGGGAGAGGGTGGGAAGATTTGGGAGAATAGCATTGAAACATGTATATTATCATGTATGAAACGAGTCGCCAGTCCAGGTTCGATATACGGTACTGGATGCTTGGGCCTGGTACACTGGGACGACCCAGAGGGAGGGTAGGGGAGGGAGGAGGGAGGAGGGTTCAGGATGGGGAACGCGGTATACCTGTGGCGGATTCATTTCGATATTTGGCAAAACTAATACAATATTGTAAAGTTTAAAAATAAAATAAAATAAAAAAAAAAAAAGAAAATATTTCTTAGCTTTGTTGACTGAAAAGACTTAAAACATTGAAAACCTGATAGCAATGAACATTCCCAAAGCACAGACTGCAATCTTGAAATTTCATTTCCTAGTAGAAGAAATCAGGTTCCTAGCAGAAAAGACTGATTCTCTACCTGAAGCAGGAAATGCACAAGGTGAGCCTAGAACATTATTAATATAAATTAATAAATTAATATTAATATTGCCACACTGGATTCCTATAAAACTTTCCAAGATGACCGCTAGCATAGTGTCAGAATCAGGAACCAAATCAAAGAGACTTTCACTGGCCAAAACAGGACATTTTGAGCATCAGGCGGAAATAACTTCAATTGGTTAAAACACAACAAATTTCTTTGCACTCATGAGAACATAATGATGATTTCAAAATGTAAAGTAATTGGTCACTATTGAAAGATAATAGAGAACTCAGTTTACTATTTTTGAAACCTTGACTTCCTTACTCTAGGTAACGAGAGTAGAGGGGAAAAGTTTTTTTATTCCTAAGTCAATAATTCTATACTGAATCAATAATTCAATGAATCAAAAAGAAGCAATAAAATTAGAATGTTGCCATTTTGTAACCCCTGCTTAATAAACAAATGCAGGTATTGACAATTGTCACCAACATAACAAAAAGAGACTTCATGTGCCTCCTGGTGGAAAGTCTTGTCAAAGAAAAAATAATCAACCTGAATACTTTAGATCCAATTGCCAGTTTATAAGAAATAGAGGACAGAGAAAATGTCTTAAATGTAACATGTGGATGCAATCACTCAAATCCAGAATTAGGGAAGCTATGGGGTCACTAAGAGTCAGACACGACTGCGCGACTTCACTTTCACTTTTCACTTTCACGCATTGGAGAAGGAAATGGCAACCCACTCCAGTGTTCTTGCCTGGAGAATCCCAGGACGGGGGAGCCTAGTGGGCTGCCGTCTATGGGGTCGCACAGAGTTGGACACGACTGAAGTGACTTAGCAGCAGCAGCAAAGACAAAAGACATAGTTGCAAAGGGGAAAAAAGAGATGGAGTGAATGTTAGATTTAGGATCTTAAAATACATGTCAAACAAGGTATGGACTTATTCAAACAAAGTTATTAAAAAGTGACGCATGAAAAACGGAAATTTGACTACCACCTTAATATAGTGTTGAAGAACTCAAGTATTAAGGTTACTGAAGAATTATTGTTAACTTTTGAAGGTATAATAATGATATTCTGTGTTGTTTATAGATTCCTTGATTTGTAAAAATATATAACTAGTAATTCTGGGAGCAATTATATAATGTCTGAGATTTGCTTCAATGTATAATATTATGGACAAAACACACATATGAGTACAAATACACAGGTGAAACAGGGAGAAATCTGAATAAGATCGGCAGATTGTAGCACTGTTAATATCCTAGTTGTGATATTGTATGGCAGTTTTTGTTTCGTTTGTTTGTTTTTATTTTCTGTACAGCATGTGGGATCTTAGTTCCCTGACCAGGGATCAAACTTGCACCCCTTGCATTAGAAATAAGAGTCTTAACCACTGGACTGCCAGGGAATTTCCTGTATTACAGTTTTCGCAGGATGTTACTTTTAGGGGGAAAACTGGGTGAAAGGTATACAGATCTGTTTCATTTCTTACAGCTTCATGTGATCTACAATGATCTCAACAAAAATTCAAATTAAAAAATAATAATTTTGAGGATATTGGTGGAAGCATAGACAAAATAAGAATGGCAATGTTGGTGATTAATTTATAATTGTTGAAGCTGAATTTTAAGTTCAAGGGAGTTTATTATACTATCTTAAAGCTCAACATTCAGAAAACGAAGATCATGGCATCCGGTCCCATCACTTCATGGGAAATAGATGGGGAAACAGTGGAAACAATGTCAGACTTTATTTTGGGGGGCTCCAAAATCACTGCAGATGGTGACTGCAGCCATGAAATTAAAAGACACTCCTTGGAAGGAAAGTTATGACCAACCTAGATAGCATATTCAAAAGCAGAGACATTACTTTGCCAACAAAGGTTTGTCTAGTCAAGGCTATGGTTTTTCCAGTGGTCATGTATGGATGTGAGAGTTGGACTGTGAAGAAGGCTGAGTACCGAAGAATTGATGCTTTTGAACTGTGGTGTTGGAGAAGACTTGAGAGTCCCTTGGACTGCAAGGACATCCAACCAGTCCATTCTGAAGGAGATCAGCCCTGGAATTTCTTTGGAAGGAATGATGCTAAAGCTGAAACTCCAGTACTTTGGTCACCTCATGCGAAGAGTTGATTCATTGGAAAAGACTCTGATGCTGGGAGGGATTGGGGGCAGGAGGAGAAGGGGACGACAGAGGATGAGATGGCTGGATGGCATCATTGACTCAATGGACGTGAGTCTTGGTGAACTCCGGGAGTTAGTAATGGACAGGGAGGCCTGGCATGCTGCGATTCATGGGGTCACTAAGAGTTGGACACGACTGAGCGACTGAACTGAACTGAATTCAAATTTGTATATGTTTGTAATTTTCTATGACACAGTTTTTAGTAAATTTATTTTTCATATCTCTCCATCTGTGAAACTTTTGAAGACAGTATTTGTATCTCATATATCCCTAGTTGTTTGCATAGGACTTGGTTGAAATATGTCAACCAGTCAAGCTCCTGGTTCAATGAACTAATAGAAAAATGGAATAATGAATGAAAGCATATATAAATAGAAAAATACATCATACTGGTGAAGGTTTTAATCCGGGAACAGATGCCAATGTCCAATTGTTATCAACTGTGCCAAAATAAAGACTTGGGATAACAGAGCTACAGTAGACGATGAAAGTGTGTGTACTCAGTAGTGTCTGACTCTTTGCAACCCCACGGACTGTAGCCCGTTGGGCTCCTCTGTCCATGGAATTTTCCGGGCAAGAATACTGGAGTGGGTTGCCATTTTCTGCTCCAGGGGATCTTCCTGACCTAGGGATCAAGCCCACGTCTCTTGTGTCTCCTGAATTAACAGGTAGATTTTTTAATACTGTGCTACCTGGGAAGCCCAGTAGACTATGAAACTACTTGCCAACATTTGATTACCCACCTTGGTGGTGTATAATTTTATTGAAACTTTGTTTGTCATATGACTTGCTTCAGTTCAGTTCAGTTCAGTCCCTCAGTCGTGCCCGACCGTTTGCGACCCCATGAATCACAGCACGCCAGGCCTCCCTGTCCATCACTAACTCCCGGAGTTCACCAAGACTCATGTCCATTGAGTCAGTGATGCCATCCAGCCATCTCATCCTCTGTCTTCCCCTTCTCCTCCTGCCCCCAATCCCTCCCAGCATCAGAGTCTTTTCCAGTGAGTCAACTCTTCGCATGAGGTGGCCAAAGTACTGGAGTTTCAGCTTTAGCATCATTCCTTCCAAAGAAATTCCAGGGCTGATCTCCTTCAGAATGGACTGGTTGGATCTCCTTGCCGTCCAAGGGACTCTCAAGAGTCTTCTCCAACACCACAGTTCAAAAGCATCAATTCTTTGGTGCTCAGCCTTCTTCACAGTCCAACTCTCACATCCATACATGACCACAGGAAAAACCATAGCCTTGACTAGACGGACCTTTGTCGGCAAAGTAATGTCTCTGCTCTTGAATATGCTATCTAGGTTGGTCATAACTTTCCTTCCAAGGAGTAAGCATCTTTTAATTTCATGGCTGCAGTCACCATCTGCAGTGATTTTGGAGCCCCAAAAAATAAAGTCTGACACTGTTTCCACTGTTTCCCCATTTATTTGCCATGAAGTGATGGGACCAGATGCCATGATCTTCGTTTCTGAATGTTGAGCTTTAAGACAACTTTTTCACTCTCCACTTTCACTTTCATCAAGAGGCTTTTTAGTTCCTCTTCACTTTCTGCCATAAGGGTGGTGTCATCTGCATATCTGAGGTTATTGATATTTCTCCCAGCAATCTTGATTCCAGCTTGTGCTGTTTCCAGCCCAGCGTTTCTCACGATGTACTCTGCATAGAAGTTAAATAAACAGGGTGACAATATACAGCCTTGACATACTCCTTTTCCTATTTGGAACCAGTCTGTTGTTCCATGTCCAGTTGTAACTGCTGCTTCCTGACCTGCATATAGATTTCTCAAGAGGCAAGTCAGGTGGTCTGGTATTCCCTTCTCTTGAAGAATTTTCCACAGTTTACTGTGATCCACACAGTCAAAGGCTTTGGCATAGTCAATAAAGCAGAAATAGATGTTTTTCTGGAACTCTCTTGCTTTTTCAATGATCCAGTGGATGTTGGCAATTTGATCTCTGGTTCCTCTGCCTTTTCTAAAACCAGCTTGAACATCAGGAAGTTCATGGTTCACATATTGCTGAAGCCTGGCTTGGAGAATTTTGAGCATTACTTTACTAGTGTGTGAGATGAGTGCAATTGTGCAGGAGTTTGAGCATTCTTTGGCATTGCCTTTCTTTGGGATTGGAATGAAAACTGACCTTTTCCAGTCCTGTGGCCACTGCTGAGTTTTCCAAATTTGCTGGCATACTGAGTGCAGCACTTTCACAGCATCATCTTTCAGGATTTGAAATAGCTCAACTGGAATTCCATCACCTCCACTAGCTTTGTTTGTAGTGATGCTTTCTAAGGCCCACTTGACTTCACATTCCAGGATGTCTGGCTCTAGGTCAGTGATCACACCATCGTGATTATCTGGGTCGTGAAGATCTTTTTTGTACAGTTCTTCGGTGTATTCTTGCCATCTCTTCTTAATATCTTCTGCTTCTGTTAGGCCCATACCATTTCTGTCCTTTATCGAGCCCATCTTTGCATGAAATGTTCCCTTGGTATCTCTAATTTTCTTGAAGAGATCTCTAGTCTTTCCCATTCTGTTGTTTTCCTCTATTTCTTTGCATTGATCGCTGAAGAAGGCTTTCTTATCTCTTCTTGCTATTCTTTGGGACTCTGCATTCAGATGCTTATATCTTTCCTTTTCTCGTTTGCTTTTTGCTTCTCTTCTTTTCACAGCTATTTGTGAGGCCTCCCCAGATAGCCATTTTGCTTTTTTGCATTTCTTTTCCACAGGGATGGTCTTGATCCCTGTCTCCTGTACAGTGTCACGAACCTCATTCCATAGTTCATCAGGCACTCTATCTATCAGATCTAGGCCCTTAAATCTATTTTATTTTTAATAATTTTATTGAAACTTTGTTTGTCATATGACTTGCTTAGCCAATTACATATGATGAGAAGTCATTAGTGTCACTTCTAGGAAAATCGTTAGGCAATAAATCACCAGGGGTAAAAAAAAAAGAAAGAGAGAAAGAGAATTCACCATGTTCTCTCTCCTTCTCTGTGACATGAAGACAAACATTAATTATTTCAGAAAGTGTTTGCTGCATTTCAATGTATGGATCCCGAGTAATGTAGAACAGAGATGCAGACAGCCAGTGATGAGTATGTAAAGTATGCAAGAAAGAAACCTCTGTGTTGAACACCACCAAGATTTTAGAGTTGTTTTTTACTATATGATAAGAATAGCATCACCTGATAGAGAGTTACTGGGGTTTTGCTTTATTTTAGCAGGAGCAAGAATAGTAAAAGCCAAGCTCACAACACCCCAGAGAGGGGTTGATGAAAACATAAACTAATGGCAGTAGAAAGTGATGGAGCTGAGAGACATCATAAAAGTAACATCCACAGGACCAGAAAAATGAATAGAAGGCATCAGGGAGAGAAAGATTCAAGAAGTTGTCCAGGAATGTCTGGGTACATGGTGCTACTATTACTGAGAAAGCACTGGGAGACGAAGAGAAGGCTGTTATGGAAGGGGAAGATAATGACTTTGGTCAAGCAAGACTAAAACTATACTCTATTTGTGTTAAAAGCTCTGCTCGCCACCCAACAGACCAATAAAAGATGCTGGGATAGGGAATAATGACTTGGAAAGCTGAAAGTCCAAGAAGATGGCAGACTAATGTCCTAGGAAATCATCTTACCCAAGTCAGAATTCAGGCTTCTTTTATACTAAAAGAGGAGGGAGTATGACTGGCTTTTGCAAACTTCTTGAGGTTGGAATCCTTTGTTCTTGCAGCTGTCCACAGAGGCCAGGTCATGATGTTCCTATAAGCCTCCATCAGGACAAATGTTACTCTATTCTGCAACTTCCTATCTCCTTATGAATGCTGCTAAGTCGCTTCAGTCGTGTGCGACTCTGTGTGACCCCATAGATGGCAGCCCACCAAACTCCCCGCCCCTGGGATTCTCCAGGCAAGATCACTGGAGTGGGTTGCCATTTCCTTCTCCTTATGAATAGGAACGTGTTAAACTCTTAAACGGAGAAGGCAATGGCACCCCACTCCAGAACTCTTGCCTGGAAAATCCCATGGATGGAGGAGCCTGGTAGGCTGCAGTCCATGGGGTCTCGAAGAGTCGGACATGACTGAAAGACTTCGCTTTCACTTTTCACTTTCATGCTTTGGAGAAGGAAATGGCAACCCACTCCAGTGTTCTTGCCTGGAGAATCCCAAGGACGGGGGAGCTGGTGGGCTGCCATCTCTGGGGTCGCACAGAGTCGGACACGACTGAAGCGACTTAGCAGCAGCAGCAGCAAACTCTTAAAAGTCACAACCTTGACAATGGATGATCTTGTATATTTCCGGCTACAGGTAAAATTCTTAACTGGAAGAAAAAACAGTAGAATACAAAGATTAAAGAAATAAATCTAATATGGAGTCAGATTTGTTTTTTCCCTGTTAATTTGTACAGTCTATCTGTTCAGTAAGCAAAGTAGAATCTCAACACAGACTGCAGGTATCAAAAGGGTAGTGATATGAGAGGGGGCTCCTCCCAGGGTTGTGTACGTGTCCAGCCAGGCTAAGCCTGCAAAATCCCTGACAGATGGGGGTGTTCCTGCTTCTCCACCTTTGCCAAGGAAGGCAAATTCCCTGACTTCTCCAGGACCCCAGCAGTGTCTGACAAGGCCAGTCGTCAGCAGGTTTTCCTCTTAGTAGGCAGGCAGCATCCACCCCTGGGGTGGGCAGACCGCAGAGCATCAATCAATAATCACTTTTATCAGAGCTTTCAAGATTTGGCATTGGAGGTAGTGTTCCTGGATTCCTGGAGTCTGTCTGAGCTTCAACCTTGAAAAGGCCTCTTTCCAGAAGTCTCTTTCCTTGCCAAAAATAAAACAAGCTATGAGAGATCTAAGCCATATATCTTTATTTGGGAGCTTTCTGTGGGCAGTCTCTTACTAGCAGTGGTAATAATAAAATAAAAATTATAAAAATTATAATTTATTTAGCACTTCATTATATTCCAGATATTGTGCAAATGGCTATTGTGCAAATGGCTATTGAGCCTGGCAGGAACGGGGGAACCTGGGTCTTTCCAGTCTCAGCTGGCCTTTTCCAAACAGTGAATCCAGCCTCAGTGAAGCAAGATGCTACCCACTCAACCCCATAACAGATCAGGAGCTTCCTTCTGCCTATCCCCACTACTGACCCCAATCACCCTACCAGAGAAGCAGGTGGATCTAGCCTGAAATGCCAAGGACTGGATCCCTTGAGTGACGTAATTTATCAGATTCCCCAGTTCCCCGACAAAATGAGGACAATGGGCAAGACCTACCTAACAATGAGCTAGTCAGGCTCAAATGGACTTACGTATATGAAAGAACTAACGACCAGGCTTGGTAGCCATTCAGCCAAAACACAGACATAGCATCTTCCATCTCCACTACTGGGAGACTCAGGGCTTTTCTCTTTGAGGCATGACTTAGAGACAGGAGCTGGAAACCAGATATACCAGGGCACACATCTCTAGCTCATCACAAGTTCTCCAAACTCTGCTCATTTGTAAAATGGGAACAATGACAGGGGCTCCTTCCCAAGACTCTTCTCAGGTCCCAGTGAGATCTTACACGTAAAGCTCTCAGGATGGAGGCTGGCCTGTCATCGTGTTCACCAACCAGGCTGTTAGAACGCTTGGTTTGGTTTCGTTTTCAAACGCCTCTTCTCCCATTTCCCTGTCATGTGCTACCATGTGCAGCGCCCACCTGCACTCATTTGAGAGGACCGCGTTTTAATCACCACTCAGGCTGGTCTGCAGACGGGCAAACTCAGAGCCTCAGTCACGTCCTAATGCTTCACAGGGTACATGAAGCAGCCCCGGACTGTACTTTGAAAACATCCTGTTACTGGCTTCTGGGGAATGAATAACTCCTTCCAGATCTTTATTTTAGAGATGTCTCTGCCTAAAAGGGCAAAAGTGTTCAAGGGAAGAGGATTATATTCTTGTTCTCAGACGTTGTTCTGGAAAAGGAACACAAAGTGCTCCCAGTAGGTCGGCATCGATACAATTCTATATTTAATGGTGTGGTTTTGCTTTTGTGAATTCATTATTAGCTGGTCATTAAGAGTATAATCACTGATTGGAATTGGTGCAGAGGGAGGAATTTTCTTGCTGTCTGCTTCTGAATCTTAATTGTAAGGCAGATGGAATGAGTTTGTGAACTGACCTGGGAACGTGTCTGAAGACATCTTTCTGGTGAAGATGAAAACAAACAAATCAGCCCACAGGCAGCCTGGTTCCCAACTCAGTCTGAATGGTGGGAGGGAGGGAAAAGCAGGCAGACCTTTCTTGGGCTGAACTCTGGCACCAGTGGCAAAGGAATTTGAAATCCACCAAAGATATTTGAATTGACCACCAGAGAGACAAAAGCTAGAGGGATACTCAAATAGATTCATCAAACTTGTTCATTACCCCTAGGAATAAGCATACCCACCTAGATGCTTATTACGTACCAACCACATGCCCCTGGGAAAGTGCCTTTTTCTCCCTGAGCCTATTTACCTGCCTGTAAAATGGAAATAACAATGTTTTCTCAAGATAATTTCTGTAAGATTTAGTGAACCTATGCTTGGTATATGGTAACTGTTCAGTATGAATTATAATATTATATTATATTATTATTGTATATATTATGCTATAATATAATAATTGCAGGTTTTACTTGTTAAGTAGTTTATATAGGTTTACACACATTACACAGATTAGTTCATGTAATACACACAATCCTATAAATAATCATTCTTATTCTTTAAAAAGAAAAAAGAGGAAAACAGAGGCAGAACACTCGATGACACAAATCAAAGCAAGATCCTCTATGACCCACCTCCTAGAGTAATGGAAATAAAAACAAAAGTAAACAAGTGGGACCTAATTAAACTTAAAGGCTTTTGCACAGCAAAGGAAATGATAAGCAAGGTGAAAAGACAAGCCTCAGAATGGGAGAAAATAATACCAAATGAAACAACTGACAAAGGATTAATTTCCAAAATATACAAGCAGTTCATCCAACTCAATACCAGTAAAACAAACAACCCAATCCAAAAGTGGGAAAAAGACCTAAACAGACAATTCCCCAAAGAAGACGTACAGATGGCTAACAAATACATGAAAAGATGTCAACATTGCTCATTATTAGAGAAAGGCAAATCAAAACTAGAATGAGATACCACCTCACACTCATCAGAATGGCCATCGTAAAAAGTCTATAGACAATAAATGCTGGAGAAGGTGTGAAGAAAAGGGAACTCTCTTGCACTGTTGGTGGGAATGTAAATTGGTACAGCCACTATGGAAGACAGTACGGAAAGTCCTTAAAAAAAAACTAGGAATAAAACCACCATATGACCCAGCAATCCCACTCCTAGGCATATACCTTGAGGAAACCAAAATTGAAAGAGACACATGTAACCCATTATTCACTGCAGCACTATTACAACAGCTAGAAGATGAAAGCAACCTAGATGTCCACTGACAGATGAATGGATAAGGAAGTTGTGGTACATATACACAATGGAATATTACTCAGCCATAAAAAGGAACACATTTGAGTCATTTCTAATGAGGTGGATGAACCCAGAGCCTATTATACAGAGCGAAGTAAGTCAGAAAGAGAAAGATAAATATTGTACACTAACATATATATATGGAATCTAGAAAGATGGTACCAAAGAATTTATTTGCAGGGCAGCAATGGAGAAGCAGACACAGAGGACAGACCTATGGATATGGGTAGAGGGGAGGAGAGGGTGAGGTGTATGGAGAGAGTAGCCTGGAAACTTACATTACCATATGTAGAACAGATAGCCAATGGGAAATTGCTGTATGTCTCAGGGGACTCAAACAGGGGCTCTGTATCAACCTAGAGGGGTGGGGTGGGGAGGGAGATGGGAGTGAGGCTGAGAGGGAGGGGACATATGTATACCTATGATTGATTCATGTTTAGGTTTGACAGAAAACAACAAAATTCTGCAAAGCAATTATCTTTCAATTAAAAAAAAATAAATTTTAAAAAAGAGCATTTACAACTCAAAACAAACAACCAAAAACCCCAGAAAATTTAGACTTAAAGAAGGTAACTTACTTTCCTGGTCTCAAAGCCAGCAAGTACAGGGTAGAACAGGTTTTAAATTCAGATGATAATCTGATTTCAAATCTTAAGTCTTAATTCCTACAATATCATGGTCAGCAGCAGAAGCAGGAACATCTGGATTCATCAATAAATAACCCACCATCCATCCTAGCCCCCAAACAGCTTGCAGACTGATGGGGGAGTCAGACATGGAAACACATAAATGACTCAACGATGTGTTAAGCACTGGAATAGAGTCACAGACAAATGCTGTGAATATGTCAAGGAGAGACAAGCTTGTCTGTCTCGTCAAGTGAGAACAGAATCACAGAGGAGACAATATCGAAGCTCAGGAGCCCACCAGGCTGAGAAAAGGGAGCTGAGGTCAAACCAAGGAAATGGGAAAACAGGCACAAGGTCATAAAATCACATGGGCATGCTTTGCCCAGGCTGATGGAAAGTCCAGTGTGCCTTTAGTGGATAGAGCATGGATTGAGAGGGCAGAAAAAGCTCAGCATGGAGAGGTTTACTGGGCCAGATTATGAAAACTCTTATGTATGACAAGTTTCAGCATTTGTCCTGTAAAAACCATGGAGTGAATGGCAGGGAAGTAGACCCATAAGGTTATCAAACTGCATTTTTTTAAAGAAAACTCTCCCATGGCAGTTTAGGGTAGTGGAGGCAGAACTTGAAACGGTGGAAGAGACTTTGAGAATCAAAGAACTGGTGAAGGACAGACAAATAGAACACAGTGTCAGCAAACTGTAGCCTGCAAATAAGGCAGAGTAAATTCTCTGGTCCAAGAACGAAATTCATGTTCTAAGATGGGGAATCATGTCTGCATAGAGGTCAGACACAGAGATGGGGAGGCTTTAAAATGAGAAATGAAGGAGGCAGAAAATGCCCAGAAAAGGCCTTTTGCTTGAAGAAGACAAGCATTTACTCAGACATTCAATAAATTCATATTAAGTGCTTATTTGTAGGCACTGGGAACACAAAGATGAACACATTGCTGTAGTTATGTCGTTCTCTCCCCTGAGCAGAGTCAGTACATGAGAAGAACACAGAGGACAGGAGGGCTCAAGGGTCACGTGGGAAAGGCCTTACAAAACATGCTCAAGTATCTCTTCACCTTCCAGCAGAGCAAGCGTGGATGATGAACGACTTGACCTGGGGGTCATCACCCAGGGAGGCAGTGCGCTCCCAGAGCACCACAGGGATCTGGTGAAACAGGATTTGAAATAGGATGACCAGGATGGAGAAAGGTATTTTTTTTCTCCTCAAGAAGGATGTAGAGTCCACAGACCCAACACTGGTAATCTGAGTGACAATGGAGAATAACTTTCTGTGACAACATTAGGACAAGATAGAGCAGCCTGGCGCCACTTTAGGAACATGAGATCTGGAGTTTGGCCAACCGAGATTCTCTACTATTGAGTCTCTGAGTGATCTTGATTGGCAACTTCATCTTTCTCCTGTTTCTCCAGCCTCTTCATCTGAAGAATGTGAACAATAATATCTTCCACCTAGGTTTGTGGAGAGGAATACATGGGACAAATATGAAATGCCTGTTGAAGGGACTGCAATATAGCAGTCGAATGCTGGGAGTCTCTGAGGAAGACTAAAATGTTTATCTCTTCTCCTTGCCCACATTTCTAAGCAAGGGGAGAAATAAAATATAAGAATGTTCTGTAATAACCTAAATGGGGAAAGAATCTGAAAAAGAATGGATCCATGTATATGCATAACTGAATCATTTTCCTGTATATCTGAAACTAATATAATATTGTAAATCAACTATACTCCAATATAAAATAAAAATTAAGATTAAAAAACACAAGAGTAAAGATGGAGGTCCAATATTAACTTTATTACTCATGTGCAACTCTTTGCAACCCTTTGGACTGTAGCCCACCAGGCTCCTCGGTCCGTGGGATTTTTCAGGCAAGAATACTCGAGTGGGTTGCCATTTCCTCCTCCAGGGATCTTCCTGACCCAGGAATTAAGCCCATGTCTCCTGTATCTCCTGCACTGCAGGCAAATTCTTTACTTGCTGAGCCATCTGGGAAAACCATTACTAATTATCTGCATAACAAAGCACCTTAAAATTTAGTGACTGAAAAACAATCTTCATTTTGCCTCTAAAGCTGCCATTTGGACACAACTAAATGGGAACGCCTTGTCTCTGCTCTACTGAGAATCAGGTGGGGCAACTCGAAGGTCAAGGGCTAGAATCATGTGATGATTCAGTCACACAACTGGCAATTGAGGCTGCCATCAGCTGGGCCCCACGGCTGGGACACTGATAAGAGTCCCCTCAATATACCAGTTGGATTCTGTGAGCAAGCCTCCCCAGAGGACCAGGCGGAAGTTGTATTGCCTTTTATGACTTAGCCGTGGCATTCACCTGGCATCACTTCTGCCATTTCCATGGTCCCACCCAGAAGTAGGGGTGGGGACACAGATTCCCGACTCTTGATGGAGGAGCATCAACATCACATTTTAATAAGAACACATGTGAAACAAGATATGTATTGACACAATCATCTTTGGAAAATACAATCTGTCCCATCAATAGGTGTAACCAGTCAGGCTAAGCTGTGGAGGAGGGTTTAGTATACACACAGATGTGGGAAAAGTTTAGGAAAGGACCTGGACCTAATTATGGTGGAAGTTGTTACCACATCTTAGCCTGAGGGATAAGGGAGAGGAGTGGTTGCCTGGCAGACTTCAGTAAAGAAAGTGGCCAACCAAAAACAGTCAGTGCAGAGAGAGCCAAGGAAATAAATACCCCACCCTCACTCTCCTTTTGATCTCCCTCCAGACCCCTCATTCCAAGTCTTCAACCAGAGGGCAAGATAGTGTGTCGATGCAGGAGGCAGTTCAGGATGCAGCAGAGAAGAGAGAAAGCAGAATATGGATCTGGAGGGGCAAATAAAAGTCATACAATACAAAATCCACGTTGGGATATCTGGGTTTAGGTAGGATGGCTAAATGGTTTAACTGTCTTAAAGCCTCTCAATCTCCAAGTAGGGCCAGCCCATCCATAGGAAGCTGGCATCCTCAGAGTAGAAACTTTTACCCTGGCCATTGCCCGCCACACGTTGTGTAGAAAAAGGAGGAGGAAGGGACCATATCAGTCCCCTTTGCTTCATTAACCCAAACAGAAATGCAGATGGGTCACCAACTGGAAAATTCACTCCACCACTCCAGAGGTGGGAGGTGTAAAGAGGATGGGGGAAGGGAAGTCCCAATTAAGGAACTGGGCAGGGGTCAGAGGGGGGTTCCCTCCAACAGGGTTCAGTCCTCCTCTCCCTCTTGTCTACCAGCCCCTTGCCTCCTGCTAAAAAGGAAACCATGACACTAAGTTATGTGAGTGGAGTGTAGAGAAGGAGATTCTGTCTACATTAAGCCAGCAGCACAATCCATCAATTTCAGGCACATCAAACAGACCAACTGAAAACAAAAGACTTTGCACTGGATTTCTGCATTTCCCATGTACGCAAATAATACGAGAGGAGACAAGCAATGCCCGAGCATCTCAATCTTCCTCCTTCCAGATCCTAATAGAAGCTGACACTCTGCAGGGCAACTTCTCAAATAAACAGCCAGGGATGGACAAGAAGCAAATGCTTTGTGCAAACACCAATAATTCTCATTCTATCCTCTTATGTATTGACATGTTCTAGCTGTAATCTTTAAAAAAAAAAAAAAAAAACTTTCTCCTTTGGGAGAAGGTAAAGTGGCTCAGAAGGCAATTCCAGTGACAGAGAGAGCAGAGGAGAAAGAAGGGTGACATGGAAGGTGGTAGCCTGGTGGTGGCCTCATCTGGGAACCCATCCCAGATCTCCCATGCATGACCAATAACCTCTCCTTTTTACTCCTTCCACACGCTGAATTATACATGGTGTCTCTCTGTTCACATGGTCCACCCTCCTTAAGGGTAGAGGCAGCTTCCTACAGGTAGAGGCTGCATTTTTCTCACCTGTACCTGGCTCATTAAACATGAGGCATTTAATAGCGTGAAGTAGGATTGGATGGGGCTTCCCAGGTGGCACTAGTGGTAAAGAACCCTGCCAATGCAGGAGACGTAAAGAGATGCGAATTCGATCCCTGGGTCAAGAAGATCCCTTGAGGAGGGCATGGCAATCCACTCCAGTATTCTTGCCCAGAGAATCCCATGAACAGAGAAGCCTGGGAGTCTACAGTACCTAGGGTCACAAAGAGTCAGACATGACTGAAGCAACTTAGCACACATGCAGGGTAGGCCGGAGTGCACACACCTGCTATGGAGAAAACTGTAACATTCTTCCTCTTCTCCACTTGTAATGTTCTGTATATGATACATGGGAAATTGCAGTACAAGCCATAATGACTACAGTGTACTACACTCTCTGAGTGCTGAGAGGCGCAGCAGTCAAGACCCAGGGGCTCCATGGTCAGAATAGTACAGACTATTTCAAATCAGAAATACAGTACAGTTGTTAAAAGCAAGATGGCCTTGGTTCAAATCCCAGTTCAACGTATTACTCACTGTGTGATTTTTCTCAAGTCACTTACCCTCTCTGTGCCTTGGTTTAAACATTTGTAAATTTGGGACTATCATGCCATTACCTCATGGAGTGGCTTGAGAGTCAAATGAGCCAATACAGAAAAACTCTTGGGGGACATCCCTGGCAGTCCAGTGGTTAGGACTTCATCTTCCAATACAGGGGGCTATGGGTCCTATCCCTGGGCAGGGAGCTAAGAACCCACATGCTTTGAGGCCAAAAAAAATAAAACAGAAACAATATTGTAATAAACTCAATAAAGATTTTTTAAATGGTCTACATCAAAAAAAAGAAAAGAAAGAAAAACTCGTGAAACAGAACCTGGCATAGAACATGCACTATATTATTAGCTGCCATTGATAAACATTTTTATTTTCATTATAAATATTAATAACCTATATATAGCTAGTGCCTCAATCTCCTGCAAATCTTAGAGGTATAATATTCCATCCTCTTGCCACCGCACTTCTGGTGGACAGGTGCACACTGTCACACTTTTGTCTCCATAAAATTCACTGAGGTAGATATCATTATTCCCCCATTTAGTAGATGAGGAAACTGACGTTCAACAGGAAAGCTACTCCTGGTCACACAGCCAGGAAAGGGTAGAATCGGAATCCCAACAGAGCTCGCCATACTGTCAAGCCCTAATCAGCCCTTTCTTAGCCGGAGGATCACTTTGGGCTCCAGTCACTATGTGTGAGCTAACCTTCCCTCTCCCACCTGCTATCTCCTCCTGCTCCATCCCTTCCACCCACTTTCATTTAGTAAGTGTAAAAATACTTCTACTGATTTATTTATTCATAATTTTCTGAACACCCACATGTGCCAGTCACTAGCATGTGTGCTGTGGGTTAAAAGAAAAAAAGAGTACTCCACAGTCCCTGACCACAGAGTCTAGGGAACTCTGAGTTTTTAGTGCCAGGCAAATATTCATTAGGTCATTTCATGATGGAGCTGGAGGGAGAGGGATGAACACAGTAAATGGCTTAGGCTGAGGTCCTCCTGGAAAGCAGAGCCTGAGTCAAGGCCTTATATGCAGGTATTTTGTTTTGGACAATGAGCCAGGGAACAGGAGTGGGAGACTGGATAGTGAATCATAGAAGTGGAACCCATGTAAGGCACGATGCATGATATTGTGCAAGTATTAAGTTGGCCCACACAGTGAACACTTGGGACATGGCCCCCTGAGACCTTCAGAGGAACCCTCTAGAATGCATCTCAGAACTGTCTACCAATATTTGTCTACTATCTCAGTAAAATATATAAATGGAAAATAAAATCATATAAAACCTAGAAGAAAATCTCAGCAAAAAAAAAAAACAAAAACAAATTGTGACCTTTGGCAAAAAGTTCTTAGACATGAAAGCAAAGGCATGATCCACAAAATAACAAATTTATAAACTATACTTCATTAAAAAAAAACACAACAAACTTCTACTTTGCAGAAAGAAATGTTAAGAGGATGAAAGGGAAAGCCAGATACTGAAAGAAAATATTTGCAAATCCCCCAAATTTTGTATTCAGTATATATAAAGAAAGTAAAAACTAAGCAATAAGAAAACAATCTGATTTTTAAAATAGGTAAAAGATTTGAACAGATACTTCAAAGAAGATATCTGTATGGCCGATAAGAAAATGAAAAGATATTCAACATCATAAGTCGTTAGGAAAATGAAATTAAAATCATGGATATCCCGAATGTAGAATGGCTACAATCAGATCAGATCAGATCAGTCGCTCAGTCGTGTCTGACTCTTCTCGACCCCATGAATCGCAGCACACCAGGCCTCCCTGTCCATCACCAACTCCCGGAGTTCACTCAGACTCACATCCATCGAGTCAGTGATGCCATCCAGCCATCTCATCCTCTGTCGTCCCCTTCTCCTCCTGCCCCCAATCCCTCCCAGCATCAGAGTCTTTTCCAATGAGTCAACTCTTCGAATGAGGTGGCCAAAGTACTGGAGTTTCAGCTTTAGCGTCATTCCTTCCAAAGAAATCCCAGGGCTGATCTTCAGAATGGACTGGTTGGATCTCCTTGCAGTCCAAGGGACTCTCAAGAGTCTTCTCTAACAACAGTTCAAAAGCATCAATTCTTAGGCGCTCAGCCTTCTTCACAGTCCAACTCTCACATCCATCCATGACCACAGGAAAAACCATAGCCTTGACTAGACGGACCTTTGTTGGCAAAGTAATGTCTCTGCTCTTGAATATGCTGTCTAGGTTGGCCATAACTTTCCTTCCAAGGAGTAAGCGTCTTTTAATTTCATGGCTACAATCACCATCTGCAGTGATTTTGGAGCCCCAAAAAATAAAGTCTGACACTGTTTCCACTGTTTCCCCATCTATTTCCCATGAAGTGGTGGGACTGGATGCCATGATCTTCGTTTTGAAAAGCCAACTTTTTCACTCTCCACTTTCACTTTCATCAAGAGGCTTTAAGGGTGGTGTCATCTGCATATCCGAGGTTATTGATATTTCTCCTGGCAATCTTGATTCCAGCTTGTGTTTCTTCCAGTCCAGCGTTTCTCATGATGTACTCTGCATAGAAGTTAAATGAACAGGGTGACAATATACAGCCTTGACGAACTCCTTTTCCTATTTGGAACCAGTCTGTTGTTCCATGTCCAGTTCTAACTGTTGCTTCCTGACCTACATACAAATTTCTCAAGAGGCAGATCAGTAAAAAATTGTTAAAAATCCAACATTACCAAGTCCTGGTAAGTTCAGAGAGCACTGGATCTTTTGTGCTTTGCTGTTGAGAATGTAAAATGATACAGGAAAATATTTTGGCAATTTCTTATAAAATTGTAAACATACACTTATTACATAGCTAAGAAATCACAATCCTTACATGTACACTAAAGGAATGAAGTGAAAGTGAAAGTCACTCAGTCGTGTCTGACTCTTTGCAGACCCCATGGGCTGTAGCCTCCCAGGCTCCTCCATCCATGGGATTTTCCAGGCAAGAATACTGGAGCGGGTTGCCATTTCCTTCTCCCAAAGGAATGAAGAGATGTATTTACTCAAAAATCTATATGTTAATGTTTATAGCAGCTCTATTCAAAATCATTCCAAAAAAAATTGTAAATAACCGATATGTCCTTTAGAAGGTGAGTAGATAAACAAACGATAAATAAATAGATAAATAGTAGATAAATAAACATCCACACAATGGAATACTACTCATCAGTACAAGAAACAAATTATGGATACTCACAGCAGCTTGGCTGAATCTCAAAGGCACTGTGCTAAGTGAAGGAAGTCAAATTTAAAAGATTATACAGTGTGTGTGTGTGTGTGTGCGCGTGTGTGGGTGTGTGTATCTTCCCAACCCTGGGATCAAACCCACATCTCCTGCGTCCCCTGAATTGGCAGGTGGATTCTTTACCGCTGTACCACCTGGGAAGCCTATGCACAGTATACGGCATGAGATTTTAGAAAAGACCAAACAGTTGCAAAGGCTAGAGATGGGGAATGGTGAGACTACAGAGGAACAGCACAAGGGAGGTTTTCTAAATCTTGGGGCTGTCGTGACTGTGAAGGTGGTCACAGAAACATATATGTAATAAAACTCCCAGAACTGTAACAACAAAATCAAATGAGTTTTACTGTATATAAATTAAGAGCAAACAACCCAAAATAAAACCCAGAAGGTAGGCTCTAGGATCATTTTATCTATTTGGTTCTCAGCTGCAACTCTGGCTGTGTGACCTTCAGTGAGTCACTTAACCTCTCTTTGCCTCAGTGTTGTAAAATGAAGACATTTTCTGCCTCATAAAATTTTGGGGAGGACTGAGAAAATCATACATATCCAGAATGTGGTGTATAAAATAAATGTCATTATAAAAAAATGCTTACTCTCATCATTAAGTTTAGTCCAGTTGTACACTGATTTTACTTTGTTATTCAAAGACTGATCTCTTCAGGGGGTTTGTACAGGAATTCTCACTTAATTCAGAATATCCTTATTTCTCAATGAAATTTTTTCATCTGTACCAGATTCAGAAGGAGTTTAAGAATTTTGTAATTTACCCTTATGAGACCCTGAGATCATCCTTCTGTATTAAGCTGTCTGCCAGGTTTTGAAGATTTTTCAAGTTTGCCAGTTTAAACTAGTTTTGGGGAGGAAGTCGGGACCAAAAATTGGAGTCCAGAAATGGAGTGGTGTCATCTGCTTAACACTGCATGGCTCAAATTCTTCCTAGCCTGTCTTGAATACCATCACTTTGATAGAGTGAATTGTGATTCTTGACACAGAACAACAAATGACTCACACACTCTTCCTCAACCGTGGAATTTCCTGTTATTCTTTTCTTTCGTGTCCTGTGGTTCTTGAAATAATCTCTCTTTTATATTCCTTCCATCTCCCAGTCCCCAGCTTCCCACCGACTCTAACACGCTCAAATAAGGAGATGATGGCCTTTGATATGCCATTTTCGTCTTCAAAGGACTAAGTGTCTCCGCTCTCCTTCTTGAGTCATCATTAGACTCCTTTAGCACATTTTCCACTGGAGATAATTGTTGTGACATGTCCTCAATTCCTTTCTAATGAAAGTGGAGCATAACCCAAGGCTTTTCAAAATTTGAACAAAAGGATTTCATCTCAGGCACACAAAACGCAGTCATAGCCAGTTGCCAGTTCCACGCCTTAACAAATGTATATTGAACACTGTTTGTGCAACGCACGAAAGGAACAAACACGACTATGAACAGCCCCATGAAGCCACAGGGATTCTCATATATTGCTGCCGAGAGTGTAAGTGGGACTAACACTGGAGAAAACAGTTTGCCATTATTATTAATGCTGAAGATATACCCTGTGACCCAGCCATTTCACTCATGGGTCTCTATCTTAAAGAACCCACGCACGTGTGCACCAAGAGAAGTGTCTAAAAATGTTACACAGCATTGTTCCTGACAACACCCAAACCTGAACAGCCCAAAGGCTCATCAACATCTGAATGGATAACATACTACTGTCTGTTTATACAACGGTACACAGAAATGAAAATTAATTAACAACAGCTATGCACAACGACATGGATGAGTCTCACAAACACTGTCAAATGAAAGAAAGTCAGACATAAAAGAGTACATTTGATTTAAATAAAGTTCGAAAAAGGTATAATTAAGTCATACTGTGGTACAGATGGTAAATAAAAGATAAGTATGGAAATAGTTCCTATAAAGTCAGTAGTTAACAGTCACTTCTAGCAAGGAGGGGAATGAGTCATCAGTGATATCAATAATGTTTTATTTCTTAACCTGAGTGGTTGTGTCAATTCATACTAATTTAACTATATATATGTGTATATATATGCATATATTGTTATATATGTATTTATGCTCTTTTCTTATGTCAATTTATACTCATTCAGCTATATGGATATAACTATATATGTGCATATAGTTATATATATATATCTCTTATGCTCTTTTCTTATGCAAATTTGTTATGTAAATTGATACTCATTTAACTATATATATATGTGTATATAGAGTTATATATATATCCCTTATGCTCTTTTCTTATGCATATTATGTTTCATAATAAAAACTTTTTTAAAAAGGTAAAGTTAAAAGAGAAAAGTAAAGAAACAGGCTTACCATCTTTCTCCCACTGGATGCAGACTGCTAAAAAATAAACAGCAGGGGACGTCATTGGTGGTCCAGGGCTGGGGATGTGGGTTCCAACCCTAATCAGAGAACTAAGGTCCCTATGGCACTGAGTGCTGCCAAAAATTTTCAAAAATAAATAGCATCAGGTAAACTAGCGAAGATGAGAATTTGAACCACCAAATGGGAGGGGGGTTTGGGGATTGTTTTGTGGTTTTTTTTACTAATTTTATTTCTTTTTTATTGGAATGTAATTGTTTTACAATGTTGTATTCGTTTCTGCTATACAACAAAGTGAATCAGCAATCTGTATGTATGGACCCCTTCCCTCTTGAACCTCCCTCCCACCTCACACCCTTCCCGCCCCTCTAGGTCATTACAGAGCAAGGAGCTGTGCTCCAAGCTTCTAGCTGGGGCTCCAGACTCAGAAAGAGTATGAAAACACTCACCTTTTCCTTCTCTCTGTTCACAGGTATCCATGATCTCAAGGGGCAGAGGGTTCTATGGGAAGCCACGAGGGCCAAATTGTGAGCTAGGCGATCTGGCTCTGATCCGTGCAACTGTGATCCCAAGAAGGTGGGAGAAGGTGGGACTTTTAAAAACATGCATTTTTATTTTAAAATAGTTTTAGATTTATAGAGAAGTTGGGAAGGGAGCACAGAGAATTTCCATTTACCCCACAGGCAATTTCTCCTATAGTTAACATCTTACAGTCTGAGCTGGGCCCTGAATACACGCACAGTTTAAGTGGTTGGTGCAGAAATGTACTTAACACCCTACCTTTCTACCCAAAGGAGAGGAAAGGGGACCCTAAACAAATGTAAGGTGCCAGAGGCATGAGGGAGACATGAGAGCTCAGGAAAGTGATTGCATAAAGTGGTTGATGAATTCCTATGCTCACATCCAAGCTGTGCCCGAACAGGTCTGATCTGAATCTCTCTTAACCCTGAGACCTGGATCAGCAGCTACACCACTACTCACATACTTAGAATAACCACTGGAGGGTGCAGACATGGGCAGACATATAGCATTATGGAGTCTTGGAAACAATTGATATTAAAATCAGAGGCCACACAAGGAAAGTTGGAACTTTCCACCGGAGTCTAAGCAGATTGATTTCCTACCTGAACAAAAATGTTCCACCAGGTCCCAGAGTTACATAACAGGCAATTCAAAATGTCCAGAGTCTAATCCAAAATTATTTAACATACCAATAATCAGAAAACTTTTAACTCCTATGGGGAAAAACAGTTAAAAAATGACATAGATGTTGGAATTATCTAACAAAGGTAGTCAACATACAAAAATTTTATTAAAAAAAAGAATAAAAGTATAGTCTAACTATAATAATACTTATGTTAGATACCAAAAAAATAAAAATAAAAAATAAAACTCAATATACAATATAATATACATTGTATATTATATTGTATTATATATTATGTATATGTATATATATATGTATATATATATATACACATATGTATATATGTATATACATATGTGTATATATATAATATAATCATTATATATATATAATACACACATATATATGTATATATATACATATATACATGTATATACATACATATACATACATATATATACATATATACATATATATACATACATACATATATGTGTATGTATGTATGTATACATATACATACATATACATACATATACATACATATATACATATATATATAATATAATCATTATATATATATAATACATATATATATACATATATATGTATATACATACATACATATACATACATATACATACATACATACATATACATACATACATACATACATATACATACATATACATACATATATATATACACATATATATACATATATACATATATATACATACATACATATGTGTGTATGTATGTATGTATACATATACATACATATACATACATATACATACATATATACATATATATATAATATAATCATTATATATAATACATATATATATATACATATATATATGTATATACATACATATACATACATATATACATATGTATGTATGTGTATATACATATACATACATACATATACATACATATACATACATACATACATACATACACATACATACATACATATACATACACATATATACATACATATATATACATATATATACATACATACATATATACATACATATATGTATATATATATAATATAATCATTATATATATAATACATATACATAATATATATGTATATGTATATATATATTATATATATATAATGATTATATCATAATAATACAATATACAATATACAATAAGCAATCAGCAACAATCTTGAAACACGCAGAAACATAAAAAGTCTTATTAAAGAAATAAAAGATCCATCAAAGAATCAAATAGAAATTAAAAAAAAAAAAACTGAAATTAAAAAAAAAAGAATCTCCCTGGATGAATTCAGTTGCAGATTGGATATGACAGAGAAAATATTTAGTGAACTTGAAGGTTTATTAGTAAAAATTATCCAATTTTAAGAACAGAGAAAAAAGATTGAAAAAAAACAAGCAATCCATTACAGGCCTGTGGCATTATAACAAAAGGTCTAATATTATTGTCATCTGAGTCTAAAGGGGGCAGTTAAAGAGTGTGACAGTGAAAAACTATTTGAAGAAATAAAGGCTGAAAACTTCCCCAATCTGGCACTTTGGGATTATTAAAAGGAATATAGTCAAAGTCTAAATAGAAACATTAAAACAAAATAATAAAAAACATTCAAAATAATCCATAAGAAAGCAGGATAGAGAAAATAGAGAAACAAAACCAAAGGGAACAGAGAACAAAAAACAAAAGAATAAACCTAAATCAGAACATATGCCACCTAACAAGTTTCAAAACACCCCAAGCCAAAAAAAAAATCCACATAAATCCACAATTATGGTATGAAATGTTTAACCCTCGTCTTTCAGTAATAGATAGAACTAATAGTCAAGAAATTAGCAAAGATATGGAAGAAATAACAAAAACATCAACTGACCAGACCTCATTAGTTTTATAGAACATTCTACCCAACAACATCAAAATACATATTCTATCCGTGTGCATGTGGAATACTTACCAGGTAGACCATATTCTTAGCCATAAGACACACCTTAACAAACTTAAAAGAATCAAAATTCTCCAGAATATGTTCTTTGACTACAACTGAATTATATATTAACAAAGTCTGGAAAATCCCAACACAGCTGTTTATTAAAAACATCCTTCTAATTAATCAATGAGCCGAAGAGAAAATCTCAAGAGAATCATGTTGAACTGAATAAAAATATAACACCAAATTTGTCAGGTGCAGGTAAAGCCGTGCATAAGGGAAATTTCATAACATTAAATGCTCATGTTAGAAAAGAAGAAGGGTCTCAAGTCAACAATCTAACTTTACACCTTAAGAAACTAGAAAAAAATGAGCAAAATAACCCAAAATTAAGCAGAAGGAAGAAAATAAAAAAGAGCAGAAAGAAAAATGGAGTATTACTCAGCCATTAAAAAGAATACATTTGAATCAGTTCTAATGAGATGGATGAAACTGGAACCTATTATACAGAGTGAAGTAAGCCAGAAAGAAAAACACCAATACAGTATACTAACGCATATATATGGAATTTAGAAGGATGGTAACAATAACCCTGTGTATGAGACAGCAAAAGAGACACCGATGTATGGGTCAGTCTTATGGACTCTGTGGGAGAGGGAGAGGGTGGGGACATTTGGGAGAATAGCATTGAAACATGTATAATATCATGTATGAAACAAGTCGCCAGTCCAGGTTCGATGCACGGTACTGGATGCTTGGGGCTGGTGCACTGGGACGACCCAGAGGGAGGGTAGGGGAGGGAGGAGGGAGGAGGGTTCAGGATGGGGAATGCGGGTATACCTGTGGCGGATTCATTTCAATATTTGGCAAAACTAATACAATATTGTAAAGTTTAAAAATAAAATAAAATTAAAAAATAAATAAAAATGTAGAGTGAGATATATATTTTGAAAAGAGATAAATATCACCTAAATAGCCATAAACAAAGAATATTAACTTTTAATTATAATTGTTTTCTAAGTTATCTGCTCTAAAGATCAAAATGTATTCTGTATTATTCCTATTATTACTTGTTACAAAGTTTAAGTTATTTAGTATAACAAATCTGGAAACATTTTTATTGAAAATATTTTTAGCATAATATTATTTAAATATGTACAAATGTAAATTAAGGAAAAAATAAAATCCTCATTTGTATGGCCCTTATTCACCAATGCAACCAAAATAAGCATATTAATTAATAATAAACATAATAAAAGTTAGCAAAATTTAAATTAAAAAAAATGAAAAGAGAAAATCAATGAACTGCTATTTTAAAAGACAAAAAAAAAAGATAAATCTCTGAGACTGACTGTAAAAGACACCAATTACCAACATCAGAAATAAAAGAGGAGAGAGAAAAAAAAGAAAGAAGGAAAGAAAAGAGGAACTAGTAATAGAACCTACAGACATTAAAAGGATTGAAAAAATGTTATGAACAAATTGACAAGGTAAGGTAAGGTAATTGACAAGGTAAGGTAAACTTCACTAATTGGAAGAAATGGACCAATTCCTGAAAAATACACGAACTTCTCGATTTCATCCAAGTGAAACAGATACACTGAATGGACTTACACCTATTAAACAAGTTGAATCCAGAGTTTTAAAGTCTTCCAAAAGAGAAATTTCCTTACCCAAACTGTATCAGTGCAAATTCTCCCAAACATTTAAGGAATGAATAACGTCAATTCTAAACAATCTCTTAAAGAAAATATAAGTAGAGGAAACACTTCCCAACTCATTTTGAGACCAGCATTACCGTGATACCAAGGACAGTTCAGAGCTGGCAGTACAGAAGTGCGAGTCATAGTGTAACAAGGCTTTCCGGGTAGCTCATCTGGTAAAGAGTCCTCCTGCACTGCAAGAGACCCCAGTTCGATTTCTGGGCCAGAAAGTTCCCCTGGAGAAGGGATAGGCGACCCACTCCAGTATTCTTGGGCCTCTCTGGTGGCTCAGATGGTAAAGAATCTGCCTGCAATGCAGGAGACCTGGGCTCTATCCCTGGGTTGGGAAGATCCCCTGGAGAAGGCATGGCAACCCACTCCAGGATTCTTGCCTGGAGAATCCCCTCCAAAGGAGCCTGGCAGGTACAATCCATGGGGTCACAAAGAGTCATGGGGTTACATGACTGAGAGACTAAGCACAGCACAACAGCACAGTGTAGTAGGAAATAGCAGTGCACATGCAAAATCCGTGCAATTAGCTGAGATTATCCAAGAAGAACACATCTAATAGGAAGAACCCGGAACCCATGGGAGAACACTGGGAAACCACAAAGGACTGGCAGCTGAGAAGTGATCAGAACTGAGAGCAAGGGAAGCAACAGCTTCACACACACACACACACACACACACAAAACGAGAGGTCAATAGCATCAAGAGAAGCAGTGTGATGCTAAATGAGAAGAAAGGTGCCTACAATTATTGTCCACTTACGAGTACAGGCTCCCTAAAAGGGAACCATTGTGCACTCACTGTTGGGATTGTAAAGTGGTTCGACCACCATCAAGAAGAGTATGAAAGTTCCTCAAAAAATTGAAAATAGAACTATAAGTACAACCCATCAATCCCACTTCTGGGTATATAGCCAAAGGAAATGAAAACAGGTCATTGAAGAGCCATCTGCCCTCCCATGTTTATTATAGCATGATTCCCTGGTGGATCAGACAATAATGAATCTGCCTGCAATGCAGAGGACCCAGCTTCAATTCCTGGGATGGGATGATCCCCTGGATAAGGGGATGACTACCCCCTCCAGTATCCTTGCCTGGAGAATCTCATGGACACAGGAGCCTGGCAAGCTACAGTCTATGGGGTTACAAAGAGTCGGGCACAACTGAGCGACTAAGCACACACACACATTCACAATAGCAGCTATGGAAACAACCTATGTGACCGCCAGTGGACAAACGGATAAAGCCGTAGAATGCATACATAATAGAATACTGTTCAGCCATGAGAAAAGAAAGAAAATCCGGTCATTTGTGACAACACGGATGGACTTTGAGGACATGATGCTAAGTGGGATAAATGAGAGAAAGACAAATACTGTATAATAGCCCTTTTACCTGGAGTCTAAAAAGAACTGAACTCACAGAAACAAAGGGTGGAACTCTGAGTTGGGGAAATAGGAGAGATACTGTTTAAGGTGCTTGTGTGTGTGCTAGGTCACTTCAGTTGTGTCTGACTCTTTGTGATACTCTAGATTGTAGCCTGCCAGGCTCTTCTGTCCATGGGATTCTCCTGGCAAGAATACTGGAGTGTTTGCTAACACCTCCATCACATAACTGCAATATAAATGCATCATCTTATACAATAAATAAATGCAAAACTTATGCAATGAAAAGTGAAAGTGTTAGTGGCTCAGTCATGTCTGACTCTTTACAACTTCATGGACAGCCCACTAGGCTCCTATGTCCATGGGATTTCCCAGGCAAGAATACTGGGACAAGTTTTCATTCCTTTCTCCAGGGGATCTTCCTGAGCCAGGAATGAAACCCAGATCTCTTGGATTGCAGGCAGATTCTTTACCATCTGAGCCTCCAGGAAAGCCCCATATTGCAATATAAATGCATCAAATCAATATGATGCACCCCTTATACAATATTATATGTCAGTTATTCTTTAATTTTTTTAAGGGAATATAGGCTGTCAAGTTCATCTCACTGGGCTCAAATCCTGGCTTCAGTAACTTGGTGCTGAAGTTACTTGGTGCCTTATCTATAAAATGGGCTGATAATGGTTCCTGTTTCAAAGATTGCTGTCAAAGAAAAGAATGAGCTAACAGGAGTAAACACTTGGAATAGTTGCTGGGCACAAAGAAAATACTTGATAAATATTGTGTATGTATGTGTGTGCTCAGTCGTGTCTGACTGCTTGTGACCCCATGGACTGTAGCCCTCCAGGCTCCTCTGTCCATGGATAAATATTAGCTACTAATATTTCAGTGTTCTTCCTGCTGACTTTCCTGGCAGGAACTATACATAACATGCTGCTGCTGCTGTTAAGTCGCTTTAGTCGTGTCCAACTCTGTGTAACCCCATAGACAGCAGCCCACCAGGCTCCCCTGTCCCTGAGATTCTCCAGGCAAGAACACTGGAGTGGGTTGCCATTTCCTTCTCCAATGCATGAAAGGGAAAAGTGAAAGTGAAGTCGCTCAGTTGTGTCCGACTCTTAGCGACCCCATGGACTGCAGCTTTCCAGGCTCCTCCGTCCATGGGATTTTCCAGGCAAGAGTACTGGAGTAGGGTGCCATTGCCTTCTCCGATGTGGAGGCAAAATGAAGTGAACAACCAACCCCCACCCCCCACCTTAGCTGGTCTTAATGTAAACACATGATGGCCCTTGCAGCAAACTCTGACATCAATAGAGCTTCAGTCCTTCTCTGAAAATGCTCAGACAGCACAGTGAAAACCCAGGTATGGGTGTGACCTTGTTTTCTGACTGTGCCATGTAAATGAGCCTATCTTCCACATACAATTAAAAGACAACATGATATTTATATAGGATCTGTAGGCCAGTTCGCCAAAAATAATGGTTATAGCCCTGGATTCTGCCTCCAACTGGCTGTGTGCCTGAATGCTCAGTTGCCTCTGAGTCTGACTCTTTCCAACCCTACGGACTGTAGCTCACCAGGCTCCTCTGTTCACGGGATTTTCCAGGCCAGAATACTTGAGTAGGTTGTAGTTTCCTCCTCTTTCGGACTGCGAGATCAAACCTGCATCTCCTGCATTGGCGAGTGAATTATTTACCACTGAACCACCTGGAAAACTCTGAAGTGGCCACAGGACTAGAAAAGGTCAGTTTACATTCCAATCCCAAAGAAGGGCAATGCCAAAGAATGTTCCAACTACTGCACAATGTACTCATCTCACACACTAGCAAAGTAACGCACAAAATTCTCCAAGCCGGGCTTCAACAGTACATGAACCATGAACTTCCAGATGTTCAAGCTGTATTGAAAAAAGAGGAACTGAAGATCAAATTGCCAACATCCACTGGATCATAGAAAAAGCAAGAGAGTTCCAGTAAAACATCTACTTTTGCTTTATTGACTATGCCAAAGCCTTTGACTGTGTGGATCACACAAACTGTGGAAAATTCTTCAAGAGATCGGAATACCAGACCACCTTACCTGCCTCCTGAGAAATCTGTATGCAGGTCAAGAAGCAACAGTTAAACTGGACATGGTACAACAGACTGGTTTCAAATTGGGAAAGGAGTACATCAAGGCTGTATATTGTCACCCTGCTTATTTAGCTTATATGCAGAGTATATCATGTGAAATGCTGGGCTGGATGAAGCACAAGCTGGAATCAAGATTTCCGGGAGAAATATCAATAACCTCAGATATGCAGATGACACCACCCTTATGGCAGAAAGTGAAGAAGAACTAAAGAGCCTCTTGATATAAATGAAAGAGGAAAGTGAAAAAGTTGGCTTAAAGCTCAACATTCAGAAAACTAAGATCGTGGCACCCAGTCCCATCACTTTATGGCAAATAGATGGGGAAACAATGGAAACAGTGATAGACTTTATTTACTTGGGCTCCAAAATCACAGGAGATGGTGACTGCAGCCATGAAATTAAAGATGCTTGCTCCTTGGAAGAAAAGCTATGACCAACCTAGACAGCATAATAAAAAGCAGAGACATTACTTTGCCAACAAAGGTCCATCTAGTCAAAGCTATGGCTTTTCCAGTAGTCATGGATGGATGTAAGTTGGACCATAAAGAAAGCTGAGTGTCAAAGAATTGATGCTTTTGAACTGTGGGGTTGGAGGAGACTCTTGAGAGTCCCTTGGACTGCAAGGAGATCCAACCAGTCCATCCTAAAGGAAATCAGTCCTGAATATTCACTGGAAGGACTGATGCTGAAGCTGAAACTCCAATCCTTTGGCCACCTGATGCGAAGAACTGACTCATTTGAAAAGGCCCGGATTCTGGGAAAGATTGAAGGTAGGAGAAGAAGGGGACGACAGAGGATGAGATGGCTGGATGTCATCCCGACTCAATGGACATGAATTGAGTAAACTCTGGGAGTTTGTGATGGACAGTGAGGCCTGGTATGCTACAGTCCATGGGGTCTCAAAGAGTCAGACACAACTCAGCGACTGAACTGAACTGAACACCTGGAGTTCCCAATGGGCTGTGTGAACCTGGGCAGTTCCATTGACTTCTCTGAGCCTCAGTCCCTCCTCAGTTTTGACTCTTATCTTCCCGTCTCATATCACAGCTGTAGGGCTTGAGCAATCACTGAAAGCAGACTCCTCTCTCACCTCAGTATTCCTGAAGATCTTCAAGGTGCAGCTGTGTCTGAAGTTGCCAGCCTGAGACTTAGATGGGAGGGTTTGAGGATCAACAGGCCAGTGTGGATGGTTTAGAAATGACACAATCACTCCTTTTAATCCTGGGGTTAGAAAGAGTCCTTGGAGAAGGGAATGGCTACATATTCCAGTATATTTGCCTGGAGAATTCCATGGACAGAGGAGCCTGGCTATGGTCCATGGGGTCACAAAGAGTTGGACATGACTAAGCTACTAACACTTTCACTTTCCCATCACTCCCTAGAATTTCAAATCCCCTTCTAAGAGGTCAAGAGGTTACCCAAACTTTCTGCCATAATGTTGGTGATGGAGATCTCACTATATACCAAAGCCAGACCCCAAAAGCCTATTCTGCATTTGAACAGTTCTCACCATTCAAGAGTCCCTGAGGATGTGGGTATAGCAGAATCACTCATACAACAGTCATGGGAGCTGAGTGCCAGGCCAACTCCTGACCCCAGTTAACTGTGAGATCTTGAACAAAATACTTCTCCTCTGTGGACCAGTTTCCTCTGTGGAACTACCCAAGGAGATAAACAAAAACAAGTAAATTTCCAACCAGAATACTTTACTGCTATTCAATAAGAAGGTTTTCTTCCCTCCTCCTTCTCTTTGTCTTTGGGTGGCATTTAACGTCCATGGAAAGTGTAGGTTTTAAAGCCACCGTGGCAAAAATGCTAGCTGACAGTGATGCCAAATGGGATGAGGGCAACGTCACCTCAAAACTGCTTATCATTTGGGGACACAGGAGGAAATCAACTCCCTGTTATTTCCCAATTATTTCTCCTTCTGAAGCTCATTAAGGCATTCTTAATTCATAATCAATACATTAAAGTCCCTCTGTTTTATAAAATAGTTCATCAATATTTTATGGTTTTAATAATTTATGTTTTATTACAGAAGCAGATGGAACCCTACAGCACACATGTTCTCAAGAGAGTCAACAGAGGAGAAAGAAAACCTGAGTTGCAGATTCTGGGCTTCAGTAATCAGCCTTTCTGGGCCCCTGACTCCAATTTGGAGCTTTGGGAGGCAGAATGGAGGCTGGAAGATGAGCCACCTGACCAGACACTTCAAGAGGGAGGATCTGGATCCGATTATTTCCTGACCATCTCCCCCATGTCAGTCATTACACTGAGTACTCTGTCATGGCAGTCCAAACGCAGGTTAGAAAAGAATTTCCAGACACAGAGTATAGCAGAAAGGAGTGAGTTAATTAACAAAGAGCAGAGACAGTGCGGACAATGGGAGCATGGCAGGCCGACGCCTTCTGATATGCCAGGGAGAGTCGACCCTCTTCATGGGTTAGTGGCCAATTTTTCTAGCCTCAAGACAAATAAAATTCCTGCTGGAAGGGTGGCATTAGGTGGTTATTTGGGGCATTTTTGCCTAATGCCCCAAATTTAGGGGTCAGGAGGCTGGCTGGGAAGGATCATGGGGACTTCTGGCAATGGTTCCAATGGGGCTCAGTCAGTTTCGAAGGTGACCTTATTTCTCCATGTCCGCGGCCTTGGTGCAAAGCCTTATGTGTGTGGGCTAGGACTCCACTCCACAAACTCAATGGGTGTTATATCATCAGCTCTCCCTAGTAACCTGACGACAAATCTTAGTTCAGGCATATAAACCAGAGTCAGGCAGTCACTGAGAATCTGATCCCAGACACATGCCTGTAGCACTGAGAACCTGAACTTTCTGGACTGTACCAGAGCTAAAGACACCACCAGTCATTTTTTAGAATATCTGCTAGCTGCCACCTTGTAGTTTCAAGGATCTCTCCTTGCAACTAGGCAACCAATTCAGACTCCAGCCAATCCTTGCTTAACAAGTACCCTTCTTACCAGCTCCAATCATAGTACTTGAAAAACAATGTAAGTGTCTAACTGTGGCCTTGTGAGTTTTGCCTTTATAAGCCTCCTTCATTTTATGGTCCAGGAGAAAAAACACAGGGGCTTCCCAGGTGGCTCAGTGGTAAAGAATCCTCCTGCAATGCAAGCGAAGAGGGTTCCATCCCTGGGTGGGGAAGATCCCCTGGAGAAGGAAATTCTAGTATTCTTGCCTGGAGAATTCCATGGACAGAGGAGCCTGGCGAGCTACAGTCCATGGGGTTGCAAGGAGTCAGACACGACTTAGTGACATACAGCAGCAGCCACAGAACAAACACAATTCAAGTGCTTCTTGAATCTGTGCTTCCCGGCCTGCAGTCCTAAAATAACCCCAAATAAATGCCTCTTGACTTCAATCAGGTCTTCATTTCTAAAGTTTTGGTTAACAAACCATAGGAGATATGTATCCTTGTCCCCACTGCCCAGATGGAAATTGGGGCTCGCAGTTAGCGTGTAACTTAGCCAAGACAGCACAGTCAGGAAACAGCAAAGCTGGGATTGAAATAAAGTCATCTGACTCCAGCATCTATGCAGTTAACAGCTTGCCATACAAGCTGTTACATTACAGTCAACAATTTCTTCCTTTGGAAATATTTGTTTACTGATCACAGGCTTTTCTAAGCATCCAGGATGCTAAGATGAGCCACACAGGCAGGAACCTGAACTCATGGAGCTAACATATTGGTGGAGTTAGACCACATACAAGTAAAGGTTTTTAAAAATCAAGAGAACACAGAACTCCCACCAGCATCCATTCAATTTTGCCTTTGCAACAAAGCTCCTGAAGCAGCCCATTTTGCATCACTAGCCAGGTCATGGCATGACGTGATCATCTCAGCCAGGCTCATGTGGTTGAGAGCAAAGACCTGGACTGGACAAAGGAGAGGTCAGACTAGGTTCCAAACAAGTACCCCCAGAAGTACATGATTTGATTGACTTTCCCGCTGGGAGTGTGTTTTCCCTATGTACCTATGAGTATTCTCCTGGGTGTTAATGTTTTCCCCGCAGCTGTTATTCTCAAGGGAGCTGTGGTTTACTGCAAGGCCAGGAGAGTACCTTCTTTCATAAGCTCACAAAGGAACTTCAGGCTTGGAGAAATACTTACTTTGATTTCCAAGACGAAGACAAATGTATAAAGGCTTGTTCCACTATAATTTCACTGTCTGCTTATGAATCTATCTCCCATATTAACTTCTTAAAATGGAGGTCTGTTTCATTACGTGCTAGACTCCATTGCCTAACACAATGCTGCTGCTGCTGCTGCTAAGTCACTTCAGTCGAGTCCGACTCTGTGTGACCCCGTAGACAGCAGCCCACCAGGCTCCCCCGTCCCTGGGATTCTCCAGGCAAGAACACTGGAGTGGGTTGCCATTTCCTTCTCCAATACATGAGAGTGAAAAGTGAAAGTGAAGTCGCTCAGTCGTGTCCGACTCTTGACAACCCCATGGACTGCAGCCCACCAGGCTTCTCCGTCCATGGGATTTTCCAGGCAAGAGTACAGGAGTGGGATGCCATTGCCTAGGTGCTCAATAAATGAATCAAGGGATCACTCCTATGCGACTTCGTGCTAGGCACTTCACGCTCTGTGCCTCCATGTCCTCATAGATAAAATAAGCCATAGAATAGTACCCACCTCAAAGAGCTTTCAGGCTTTCCTGGTGACTCAGTGGTAAAGAACCCATCTGCCAATGCAGGAAGCTCGGATTCAATCCCTGGGTCGGGAAGATCCCCTGGAGAAGGGAATGGCAACCCGCTCCAAAATTCTTGCCTGGAAAATCCCATGGACAGAGGACCCTGGTAGGCTACAGCCCATGAGGTTGCAAAAGAGTTGGAAGTGACTTAGCAACTAAACAACAACAAGGTAGAACTTTCATGAGAATTAAGTGAGCAAACAGACATGAAGCTGTTAGGGGAATGCATGGTCCATAACATACACAAAATAAACAGTAGTTTCCTGTTTGTCACAGTGGGTATGTTTAGTCATGACCATTTTCCTGATGAATATAATTTTCTCATGCATATTTTGTGCATAAGTATTTGTCCCATCCAGGATACGTTTTTGTAGGTATTTTAAATATTAAGTGTAGTTTTTTTTCCAGAATATATTTTTATCTGTGCCTATTTCTGGAGCACTTTTTTCTCCTAGTGAAAATTTTTCTTGTAGGCATTTTTTCCAGAAAGACTATTTCTCCAGAGGTTATCCCCACCTCACCCCTATTTTTTGCAATGATTTTTTTCCAGTGTATACTTTTCCTAATGAATATGTTCCTGGTGACCATTTTCATAATTACCATTTTTCTTAGGGAGCATTTTTAGTTAGAATTCTTCTTGATGTGTATTTTTCACAGTAGGTACTTTGATTAGACAGTATATGTTTCCATGGAAAAGGAAGTTTGTATCCAGTGGTTGTTTTTCCAAATAGGCATGTTTTCCCAGAAGTTATGTGTTTCTCCTTGAGTATTTCCACCAAGAAGCATGATCTTCATTATGGACTGAATTTTGCACCACTCCCCCCCAACTCAAATGTTGAGAGTACAAATGTGAGAGTTGGACCATAAAGAAGGCTGAATGCCAAAGAATTGATGTTTTCAAATTGTGCTGGAGGACTCTTGAGAGTCCCTTGGACAGCAAGGAAATGAAATCGGTTAATCGTAAAGGAAATCAACCCTGAACATTCTTTGGAAAGACTGATGCTGAAGCTCCAATATTTTGGCCACCTGATGCAAAGAGCCAACTCATTCAAAAAGACCCTGATGCTGGGAAAGATTGAAGGCAGAAGAAGGGGACAACACAGGATGAGATGGTTGGATGGCATCATCAACTCAATTGATGTGAGTCTGAGCAAACTCAAGGAGATGGTAAAGGATGGGGAAGCCTAGTATGCTGCAGTCCCTGGGGTGACAAAGAGTCAGGCGTGACTGAGAAACTGAACAACAACAACTCATATATTGAACAAGAATCCCTATGTATTTGGAGGTGGGGGGGCCTTTAAGGAGGTAATAATTAAGGTTAAATGAATTCATAAGGATGGGGCTCTGATCCAATAGGATGAGTGTCCTTATAAGAAGAGAGAGAAACACCAGGAGTGTGTGCACTGAGAAAAGGCCATGTGAGGACATGGCAAGAAGGTAGCCATCTACACACTGTGAAGAGAGGTCTCAGGAGAAACTCATCCTGCTGACACCTTGATCTTGGACTTCTCACCTCCACAACTGTGGGAAAATATGTTTCTGATTTTTTAAACCACCCAGGCTGGTGTTCTGTTATAGCAGCCCAAGAAAACTAACATAGCCCCCAGTATTTCATATTTTTTTCAATGAAGCCAAAATAGCTGTAACCTTTGGCCACTTTCTGCTGATCACTCAAGAGCATCTCTTGCTCACTCCACATTGAACATTAAGGCCTAACACAGTAGAAGCAGAAAACCTACACTGGTCTATGGCTCCCTTGTGTGCTGATAAAAGGAGATACTGTCTTTAATCCAATTTATTTCCCAGCCAGCAGCCCTCCATAACTCTAGCCCTGCAAAATCAGCTCAATAATGAGTGCCTCCTTCCCATCCGTGCAGCCTGGAGGTCATATCACAAAGTGCTGCAGACACATAAAAGATTGTGAGGAGTGCAGAGAAATGGCTTAGGTCCCTTTGCCTGGGTAATCACATCAGGGGGGCACCCCAAGAGTCCTCTCCTCAAAGGTCCATCCCTTCCATTCTCAGGATGGTTCCAGAGACCTGATTTGGATTTGGAGACTTCAGACTCTCTCCACTAGAGGTCTTTCAATGGAGACTGGCTTAGCATTTGGGAAGATGCACCTTATATTGCATCTTCCCAAATGATATATATCTGATATAATGATATATATCTCCTTTTATCTCCTGAGACCTCTCTCCACAGCATGAGGGCTTCCCTCACAGCTCAGGTGGTAAAGAATCCACCTGCAATGCAGGAGATCTGGGTTCGATCCCTGGGTTGGGAAGATTCCCTGCAGAAGGGAAAGGCTACCCACTCCAGTATTCTGGCCTGGAGAATTCCATGGACTTTGCCGTCCATGGGGTCACAAAGAGTCAGACACAACTGAGCTACTTTCACCTTATATTGAGGGCTTCCCTGGTGGCTCAGACATTAAAAAATCAACCTGCAATACAGGAGACTGGGGTTCAATCCCTGAGTCAGGAAGATCCCCTGAAAAGGGGAATGGCTATCCACTCCAGTATTCTTGCCTGGAAAATTCCATGGACAGAGGAGCTTGGCAGGCTACAGACCATGGTGTTGCAAAGAGTCAGACACTTTTCACCTTATATTAATACATTTACATGTTAGACTTTGAATAATCATATATTAACTCTGTGAGCATAAGGAGAAGTGCTGGGCAAAATAGACCAGAAAACGACGTCCTTGGCAGTCCAATGGTTAAGACTCCACATTTCCAATGAAGAGGGTGTGGGTTTGATCCCTGGTCAGGGAACTAAGGTCCCACATGCCTTGTGGCCAAAATAAAATATGTATTTCTTAAAAAAAAAAAAGAAGAAGAAGAAGAAGAACTGAGTTCTGGCCAATGAAATCTGAACAAAAATGATGTATGTCACTTCTATGTCCAACTGATAAAAGCCTCTTGGCTTGATCCTCACATTCTTCCTCCAGCTAAACAGAGATGTCTCTGATGACTTGTAGCAGAGCCACAAGGTAAAAAGAATATGGGTTCCTGAGGGACTGTGTGGAGGAGAGCCCTGCCCGCCCATGCTGGATGTGATGTGAGTGAGAATTACAACTTGAATGCATTAAGCCACTAAAATCTTTGGAGTCTTCACTACAGCAGTTAGCCTACCTTTGGCCATTTACTGCCCCTAGTTGAGCCTCAGTTTCTGGATTAACTAAAATAAGGCAACCATGCAATTTCTAAGATCACTTGCCTTAAAAAAAATCTACAAAACTCTTACCTTACTTTAACACTCATGTAACAGAAAACATTTGGAAGCAAAAAATAAGGCAGATTTCCAATTTTCATTAAACACTTCTTAATTACCTACAAAAAAAAAAAAAAAATCTGCATGTCTCTGACTTTCTCCAGAATTTGGTTCCAAGTCTTCAGGGATAAAAAAAAAGTCAAGCGTGTCCATCCACCAAGTGAGCCCTTAATGTTATGTATGTTATGCTCTGAACAGATCCATTTGTTTTAATAATAGAACACCAGTTCCATCCATAACTGGCTCATTCTGAAACCAGGTTTCAATTGACTGAGCCTCAGAGCGTTTGAATTCCATAACAGAAAATCAGTCAGCGATTGACTGAGTTTAACTAATTTCAATTTGTGGGATGGCTCCTGATTTAAACACCATTTCTTTTTCTTTTTTCCTATCACTCAGCTCTTTGCCAGCTGTACACTTCCAGATGGATGATTCTTCTAGATTTTCCAGCTAAGAGAGCTCTCTGGGGGTACCGTCCGTCTTAATGGAGCAAACACGTATCTTGATCGCCTCTGTTTGGGAAATTTGGGGCACAGCTAGAGGGAAGGACCTCTCTCTCCCCAGGCAAACTGTATTCACTGACAATAGTGAAGTCTTTCCCAGTTCCCATGATACTATCTGCCGGTGAAATCCACCAGGGCAAGTGAGAGAAAGAAAAGGTGTGTTTTGTTTGTTATATGATGATGACTGATCTTCCTAATGGTCCCACTCTTTCCCTGCTTGACCCTAGAGTTTACGCTCAACCCAGCAGCCAGTATGATCCTATTAAAACACAAGTTGGACCAGGTCACACCTCTGCCTACAGAATTTAAAAGAGTTCTATCTTGTTCAAAGTCAAAGCCATAGTCCTTCCAAAGGTTCATGGGGCCCTACATTTTCTGGTCTGATGACATTTCCTTCTCATCTATTGTTCTTCCAACCCTGTGACTCGAACACTCTAACCAAACTCCTGCCTCAGGGCCTTGGCACTTGCTGTTTTTGCTTTCTGGAACAGACTTCCCGAGATCTCTTTGTATCCACCCCCACTTCCTTCAACTCTGTTCTGATAGAGAGCTCTTCCCTGCAAATCCTATTTATAACTCCTGTCACCAGTGTACTGCCTGTGCTTCTTCCCTGATATTATTTCCTCTGATATTATTTCCTTTTCACCTTCTATATAGTCTTACTAGCACACCTAGGTTTTATTTTATTGTCTACCTAGCCCTTCTGTGAGAGCTTTTGGTGTTCTTTTGCTGCCATTCCCCTAGCACCTGGACTACTGACTGGGACATAGTGAATACTCACTAAATATGTTTAACCAAACTGAAATTTCGCTCTGCCCTCGTATTTATCAAATGATATTTGAGGCACATTGTATTCAACATATTCCATTCCGTGCTCTGGGCGGGTGTCAATTGTTTTTACCATAACTTTCCAGTAATTGCAAGTTTCTCACCCAAAGGTAGAAAATGCAGTGGCATTGCCCCACTCTGAAAAGCCAAACTTGAGAAAGATGGTGGTGGGCACTGCTGGATCATGGAGATCCCTTTCACTGATTTTTGACTGCATGGAAGGTTGGCTCCCGTAACTCCAGCATTGTTCAGGGTCAACTGTATATGTATATATAAAGTCATATAGGCCATGATATGATATTTTATATAATTGTTTCTTTTTTTAATTTTATTTTATTTTTAAACTTTACATAATTGTATTAGTTTTGCCAAATATCAAAATGAATCCACCACCGGTATACATGTGTTCCCCATCCTGAACCCTCCTCCCTCCTGCCTCCCTATACCATCCCTCTGAGTCGTCCCAGTGCACTAGCCCCAAGCATCCAGTATCGTACATCGAACCTGGACTGGCATCTCGTTTCATACATGATATTTTACATGTTTCATTGCCATTCTCCCAAATCTTCCCACCCACCTTTATATAAATATAAAATTATATATTTTATATAATTGATTGCATATTGTGTTATGCTATGTTGTGCTATAGTCAGAGCTTCTGTTATCAATCAAATAACCTTAGCTGTAATCAGATCTCAAAAGGATCTAGGATCTCCAAAGTTTAAGAATAGTGTTCTGGAATCTCAGCCATAGAGAATGGACTAGTGATTGCCCAGAGGGAGGGGGTTGGGAGACGGATGGAGTGAGGGGCTGGATTAGCAGATGTAAGCTTTTTTACAGAGAATGGATAAACAATAAGGTCCTACTGTATAGCACAGAGAACTATATTCAATATGTATAGGATATTCAATGTCCTATGATAAATAATATTGGAAAAGAAAATTTAAAAAATAATACATATATATGTATAACTGAATCACTTTACAGTAAAGCAGTAATTAACACAGCATTGTAATTAAGTTATACTTCAATACAAAATAAAATAGTGTTTTGGAGTTTTATTAATCAAATTATGGCCTGACCAGCATCAGCTTCACCCAGGCAATGGTTACAAATGCAGTCTTTTGGATCCCACCCCAGACCTATTCGATAAGCACCTGCACTTTCACACAATCCCCAGGGGACTGTTATGGAAACTTGAGGAGCCCTGTGTGAGCATCAGCATGATGTGGGAGGAAGCTGTCAGAATGGAATTCAGGAAACCCGGGTCCTAGATTTGATCAGTCCAGATCTATACTAGTGTTCAGGAAATGTTTTTGAACAAATGATTTAATTAAAAGAGTCCTTTAGAAACGCACACTGAATGCAGAGAGCAAGGTAGTTTTTAATTATTACCATTATTATGAGGATTATCTCTTTAGAGATCCCTCCCCAGTTCCAACAGCCTATGAATTACGGAATGAGTCACTTATCACTTGAAGGGCTAGCAAGGATGGGTGTTTTGGAAATCGCAGACCCTCAGCTGATGCTTTTCTTAAGAAGATGTCATCAGCAGGTTATGTCGACCCACTCATAGAAACCTTCTTAGAAAACAAGGATTAACAAATAATTCACCTGCCTAGAAAAAAAAAAACAGGTGCTAACTTCAACTTTATGGCTAAGCCTTGGGGAGGGGGAGTTGATAAAAGGGACTGTTTCCATAGCAACAGAAATGCACACATTAAAGAACATAGTGTCTTGCTTAAATCTATTTATAAAAGAATGTGTAGGAAATACAATTAAGGAAACTAACAGCAGATGAAGTGCTTGGGCTCTGGCTTAATTGTCTGTCTTCCATCCTTTAGCACTCGAGAAAAATGGGCTGCAAGAGGGTTGAGGGGTCAGCGCCTGAGTGGGGGTGGGGGCACCAAGAGGAGCAGTGACTTTCCTGCATGGCTGCAGAGAGCTGAGCGGCCCCCTCCCCCCAGCACCCTGGTATTCCCCCGCCCCCAAAGCAGTAGCTCCTTCTGCCAGAACCAGAACTGACCCTGTTCAGTTTTTCAGAGCTGACCAGAGTTGTAGGTTAGTAAGCCATCACCTCAGGGGCTTGATTTAACTGTCCTCTGAAGCTGCAAAAGTCTTTATTGTTGACCTGAAATTCCCACCATGAGATCCCCAAAGCTTCATCTATATTCCTTGACTCTTTCCCCAAACTCATAATGCTACCTGGTACTTCAATAGTGCTGATAACTCAGCCTTTTTAAAAGCAGTTGCCCTTCCTGACTGGTTTCCTTCTGTCCCATCACCCTCTCTAGCTTCTAGAACTGATACCTCCCACATCCCTAAATCTTGCTCACTTTTTATCCTCAACTGTCTCTTACAAACCTTTCCATTGTTGTATGCCAAGATTGCACAAAACACAGCTGAGCCCGGCTGAATGCAGGTCTTCTGAGGACAGTTCTGGGCTGTTTCCTGAGCCACGTCATCGCTCCCATCACACACCCTGGTCCCAGGTTCCCAACCCAGGGTGTACTCAGCTGTCTAAATCCAGTATGCTAAGCAAAAACTCAACCACACAGTTCCTGAACTTCCTAGCCCAACGCTTGAGGATTTGATGCTGGAGCAAACACAGGATGGCTTTATTCCCTGTACAGTATTGCCAGGTGTTTTCGGCCTTCCCCTGGTTTTGTGGAAGCTGGGGTTCTGAGCCTTCCCCCACCACTTCCACCTTCATGCTGCGTGAGGCACTCAGGACATGGCCAACTGTCAGTGGTGACTGCTAACCTCCCTCCCCCATCCTCTCAAGCTCCACAGCATTCACAGGCTCTTATTCAACCTGGAAAAAGGAAAAGAACACCCAGAATATACCTATGTCTCTCTTACTAATGAGACGAAGCCAATTGGGCCACCTGAGACCAGCGCAAGCATGCCTGTCCTCATCTCCTCATCACGTGGGTTGATAATGACCCAACACTGCAGCTGACAGAGAAAAATCCTAAACACAAGAACACACAGCCCCTTGCTTGTTCAACGAGCTCTCCTGATTCGTTTTTTCAGCACCCTCCTCCCTTCCACCAAACTGTAAATCTTCCATCTTTTCTCTGTAGTAACTAAAGGTCAGGATGCTGCTGGAGGAACTTCACCCTTAGGTCATCGTCCTCGAGCCAAGTTCAGGTTCTCTTCAAACAATCCAGGTGCATTCCCCTGGGACAGGCTGCTCCCTCTCCCTGAATCTCTTTCCTCCAAATCCTTCTCTGTTTGGCTCCTCCTTCCCATTCTGTTCTCAGCTCAGAGTAGCCTTCCTGGACCATCCTGTCTAAAGAACCTCCCCTTCCCAAAAATGCCATTCTGTTTGCTGTTTCCTTCATGGGATTTGTCCCTGCTTGCGATTATTTTGTTCATTAATAGTTTCACTTACTTTCTATTTCCTCAGCTTGGCTATCCATTTGTTGAAACAAATACCTTGTCTATGTTGTTCACCGTGATATCCCCAGAATAATGCCTGAAAAGAAGTAAGAGTTCATCAAGTATGCACTGCATGGATGAATGGTTTGTTCATACAGCCTAACGCTTAGAACCATAGGCTTCAAAGTCTGTCATCCTCCATGTAAATCCTGGATTGAACCATCAGTAGTTACCTGACTGCAAACTGTCCAAGGTCTTTCTCTCTCTCTCTCTCTTTTTTCTCATTTGTAAAGTAGAGTAAAAGAAAGCGATTTATCTCATAAGGTGATTGTGAGAACTGAGAGAGAAATCAGGTCAAACACTAAATACAGTGTCTGGCACATAACCTCAACAAATGGAAATGATCATTATCTTCCTATTTACCCTTATTCTACTTTAAAATGCTCTTCCTATTATTGCCAATTAATAAAAATTAAAATTCATATTCTATCTCACCTATAGTCTTAAGGAGGCTCTGGTCTAATCCAATTCTTCCCTATAGCCATATGGAATTCCTATCTCTTCACAAGTTACTGTAAAACAAGAACAGACTGCTTATTTATCAAGCATCTACTGTACTAAGGCATTTGACATATATTCTCTCTCACCCTTGGGGAACCCTGCCAGGAAGAGGGCAGACACTGACAACTGTCACACAATATCCTTTCTACCTTCCTTCTTCAGTGACATGGCCCTGATTATTGGGGAAGAGGGAGCAAAGAGAAGATTTCTCAGCCTCTTTTCCTTAATTGTATTCAAGTCAGTGGTACCTGGGTTTTTTCTCCCTAAGTAGGAAAACTTAATCCCAATCTTTACCATAGGCATTAAAGGTCCATGTTCTTGAAAAGCAACCAGAACTCAGAAAGAATGAATAATGTGCTTAAGATCGCACAGCTAAAAAGTCACCACCTCGTATTTGAAAGCAGATGAACTTCATTCCAATATACTAGTCTTCATAAGACATTAATCTGCAAGCTGTTTTTCAACGCAGAACAGAAACATCAGAGCAGCAGCCTAGTGATGGAGCAAAGCTACCACAGAAGCAAAAAACCAATAACATATCAACACAAAAACAGAAGGCACCAAAAACATGACAACAACAGCAACAACAACAAAGCCCACTATAATGAATAAGTCAAATAAAAACAGGAGCCGCTGAAAGAGCTCCCAACTGCAAAAGCTGGAAGAACGTGAGCAACAAAATAAATTACTATTGGGTTATAACCCAAACCAGAAAATATTCATGAGTTTGTGCGAATCACTGAGTCAGTAAATAAATGGGAGGAAAGAGAAAAATCTCCCACGCAGAAAAATTTCAAACAATATTTGGAAAAACTCCACCCTCAAGCAGGTGGAGCTTCATTTCATACTCCTTAAGTGCCAGCTGTGCAGAGGGACTTCCTTCCGAAGAAAACAATGTGGCAAGTGGGCAGGATAACTTTGCAGTGGAGAAGCCGGGCATACGTGACTTTGAAAGGTGACCAAGATCAACACCAACAGTGACAAGTCATGCTGACGATGTGTACCCTTTACCTCTGTGATCTTCCTCCCCGAAACCCTTAAGTCTCCTTAAGACTATAGGTGAGATAGTCGATAAGGTGTGTCCAACTCTTTCGGCCTCATGGACTACAGCCTGCACAGGCTCCTCTGTCTATGGGATTTCCCAGGCAAGAATACTGGAGTGGGTTGCCCTTTCCTTCTCCAGGGGAGCTTCCTGACCCAGGGATCAAACCTCACTGCAGGTGGATGCTTTACCTCTGAACCACCAGGGAATCCCTCCAAAACCCATAGCCCCTGTCTAATCACAAAAAAACACTGGACAAATTTCTACTGAGGGACAGCCTTCAAAATACCTACCCAATACTTCTCCAAATTGTCAAGGCCATCAAAAGCAAGGCAAGTCTGAGAAAATGTCACAACCTAGAGATGCCTAAGGAGCCACGATGCCTAAATGCAACATGGTGTCCTGGTTGGGGTCTCGGAATAGAAAGAGGATGCTAGGGGAAACTGAGGAAATCTGAATAAAGTACAGACTTTAGTTAATAATAATGTATCAATATTGACTTCTTAATTGTGACAAATATGCCATACTAATGTAAGATGTTAAACACAGAGGAAACTGGATATGCAGTCTATGGGAACTTCCTGTACTATCTTTGCAATGATTCTGTAAATCAAAAACTATTTAATGCACTAACATTAAAAGTGTATTAAAAACACAAAACAGATGGCATCAGACCATGTGTGTTTCAGGGCTCTGCACATCTGTGGAGAGAACCCTGACCAGCCTCTCTAGAGCAATGACCAGTAAGGGTCTCAAAGATTTGATCTGAATTCAAAGGCCCTATTTCTCTCCTCTTTAAGATCATCTAAGATATGCTCTCCCTTTTTACTCAGATTCTAACTTACAGAGACACAGGGGAGGAAAGGCACTCTAAAAATCAATGAATTATCACAGATAAAAAGGGAGCTTAAAACACTGGACTTTGATTACTGCTTGGACCCATCCAGTGGGGCAGAGACACTTGAATGATAAGAATGATCTTGGGGAAAAAAAGAAGCTCCATTTATGCTGCACAATTAAAAAAAAATTTTATTGAAATATAGTTGATTTACAATGTTGTGTTAATTTCTGCTTTATAACAAAGTGACTCAGTTATATATATCATTTTTCATATTCTTTTTTTTTCACTTTCTTTTCATATGGTTTATCACAGAATAGTGAATATAGTTCCCTGTGTTATACTGTAGGACATTTTTGTTTACCCATTCTATATATGATAGTCTGCATCTGTTAATCCCAAACTCCCAGTCCTTTCCTCCCCCACTCCCCACTTCCTCCCTGGCAACCACAAATCTGTTCTCTGTGTCTGTGAGTCTGTTTCTGGTTTGTAGATAAGTTCATTTGTGTCGTTATGCTGCATAATTAAATGTTATGTGCCTGAAGAGCTAAGATTGCCAGAGAAAGAATGAAAAGAACAAAAAGTTGTGAGCTGTAGATTTGTGAATAAAAGTTTCTCCCATTCTGCTGGATATACTTTTTTTTGAGGCTCTTGCCCCCAGGATCTGCCTTCCCAAGTTCAAAAATAAACTTTGACTTAAATTGGTGAGTTGTAAAGAACAAGTGATTAAACAAGGACTCCATGGGCTGAAAAGTCAAGGCCCTATTAAACAGAGGAGAGTTAGTTTCCTATCCTGCCCTTGATAAAAGGTTGGTTAGCAAGCCTGTTTTAATAAAGGCTGCTCTCAGGGTGTCTGGAGTTAAACTGACATTCATAACACCCATCCAAGGAATGGACAATAATCTCATCTATTGTGCATTTATTTTAAAAGTAATTGCTTGTATTGTACTCTTGCTAAATCATTCATTGAACACTTACTACATATTATGGTTCCTGGGAATAGAAATGAAGGACCAGACCCTACTCTTCAAATGGTTCACAATCTAAAGAGGAAGAAGGACAAATAAAGGGTCTGTGATAATGCAATTTAATGGGTACTGTGATGAGATGTATTTGCAGAGAGGGAAGAGGAATTGACATCTGAACCAAGAGTTGAAGGATGAAAAAAAACTTGGCCTACGTCATGAACTTAACTGTATGTTGTTTGCTGTTGTGGGATTACCCTGGGGGCTTGACAATAAGGAACCCACCTGCCAATGCAGGAGACAAGGTTTCGATCCCTGGGCTGGGAAGATGCCCTGGAGAAGGAAATAGCAACCCACTCCAGTACTCTTGCCTGGGAAATCCTATGGACAGAGGAGCCTGACAGTCTACAGTCATGGGGTCACAAAAGAGTTGGACATGACTTAGCGACTAAACAACGTCATGATTGTTGTTTAGTTGTATCCCTCCCCCAGTTTTGAAGTCTTAACCCCTAACATGATGGAATTTGTAAGTGGGCCTTTAGGAGGTAATTAGGGTTAGATGGGGTCATGAAGAAGGGTCCCATCATGATGGTGGGATGAGTGGCTTTTTAAAAAGAGGGAGAAAGAGCACTCTCTCACCCAGAGAGGACACAGAGAGAAGGTGCTGTGGATGAAAAATGTTGCCTGTCATTATCAGCAAACAAAGGACGCTTCAGACATCATGCCATCAAGCCGCTATAGCTGCTCTCAACAGTGAGCCTGAGGGAACTGGGAGACAGATGGGCTGCATGCCAAGCCCTCAACCACTGCAGCTGCCTGAAAGGGTGTATCCTGAGGGGCTCAGGGTAGGAAAGCACAGGACCCCGAAAGAAAGAAAGTGAAAGTCACTCAGTCATGTCCAGTCTTTAAGACTCATGGACTGTAGCCTGCCAGGCTCCTCTGTCTATGGAATTCTCCAGGCCAGAATACTGGAGTGGGTAGCCATTCCTTTTTCAGGGGATCTTCCCAACTCAGGGATCTAACCCAGGTCTCCCACATTGCAGGCAAATTCTTTACAGACTGGGCCACCCCTAGATATCAAAGGGATGATTTCAACATGTCTGGATTCTTGCATCTTCCATACACAGAAAAGCACTAAATTCATTAACTGAAAATGTCTGGTTTTCTTTAACAGTAACATTTGATGTTCTGACTACCTGGTCTTTGTCGCAAAACCTCCTATACACCCTGGCTCCTCCCTTTCCTCTTAAGAGCTGTCCCTCAGAGCTATCTGAGAGTCTGCCTTCCGGGCTTCCAAATAAAATGTAATTCTCAACTTTTCGGTTGTGCATTTTTTTTTTCAGTCAACAGTTTCCATCTGAAAACCAGGAAGATGGTTTTCACCTGGCACCTTAATCTTAGATTTTCAGCCTCCGGAATTGTGAGAAGTAAATGCCTTTTGTTTGAGCCTCCCAGTCTGTGGTAATTTTTTTTTTTTTTTTAATGCCAGTCCAGGCAGACTCAAACAGACTTAAAGGGAGAGACAGTATTCTAAGCAGCAGAAGCAGCACAAGTAGACTCCAAAAAGATGTGCTGAGTTTAGTCGCTCAGTTGCGTCCGACTCTTTTGTGACTCCATGGGCTGTAGCCCACCAGGCTCCTCTGTCCATGGGGATTCTCAAGGCAAGAATACAGAGTGGGTTGCCATGCCCTCCTCCAGGGGATCTTCCCAACTCAGGGATCAAACCCGGGTCTCCAGCATTGCAGGCAGATTCTTTACTGTCTGAGCCACCAGGGAAGCCCCCCAAAGAGAGGAACTCCTGCCATTTTGGGGGAGCTATAAACAGTTCCAGAGTTCACAGTTCCTGTATTACTGGTGCTACAAGAGAGGTAACAATGACAATGAGAATTAGAAATGAAAGGCAACAGATACCCAAGTCAACCTAATTTGTATATGCCCTTCCAAGGAAGGGCAAGTTCAGTAAATGGTGAGCAGGGGCCACGGGGCAGGAAAGATGCTTGGAGGGGATGTGGCCACAGAGGGGGCAGGCGCTGGCCCCAAGCCCAAAATAGAATCCAGTACATCCCTATTCTACATCCAATTGTAATATGAGCAAGGCCTCCTTTCTCCTCTCAGCCCCTTTGCAGATTTTTTTTTTTTTCCCACCCGGAAGTTGTTGAGGGGCTTGTTTTTTTATTTGATTAAGGCAGATTAGAGAGGCGAGGCTTTGGTAAATGTACATGGAGTTCTTTCAAATTGGATAAATTAAAGTACCTTTTGGCCAAAGGATTCCCAAAAGTCTTTGCCAGGCAGGTTACACAGAGACAGTGCTATGTATCGTATCCTCTGATACTATTTCATGGGCTGGGTTGTACATCCACTGTGGACCCCTATACCAAGGTTACAGGTAGGGAGCCCTGTACCAGGGTCACAGGATAAAAACCTCAGGAACTGACCAAGTCTCATAGCAACTGTTGCCTTGAGCCTTCAGATCTAAACAGGCCAGTTTCCTGACCCCATATTAGGTACCACCCCCCCATCACCCACCCTATAGTTTCCTAATCAATCACTTAATTCCACTATTCCAGTAGGAATTTTCTCTGTCTTGAGGCTATAAAAATTGGCTACTAGCCTGAGAAAGGTTCAGCTCCCCCTTGAGCCAGCCCACTGTTCTAACAGCATCTCCCACTCTAATAAACTTTATTCTTCTTTCATTCTGTCTCGCATCTCGAAGAGACACGCACAGCTCTATTAAACCATTTAACACTACCATCCTCAGGCACTTGGGGCCAGAAAAGATGGTGTGTTTGAAGGGTGGTATTTAAAAAGACTCATTCCAAGCATGTACAGAAATCATTTTTTCTAACAATTAAGAAACATTTTCAGATACTTTACTTTTATGGGGTATTTCAGAAACATTTGTGTCTTTAAATGCCAGTTTCTTCAGACTGGTTATTGTAGAAGTATGGAAAAAATTCTATTTGAAGACATTTGTTTCAGAATGCACTCAGTGGTTCAGCATGGGGGACTTTTTAATTCTTTCTCAAACTTTGAAGCCTATCCAGGAGTGGTTGGGACCTTTGAGGACCTTAAGACCAGCTCCCTACCTCTATAGTTCAGTTCAGTTCAGCTCAGTCATCGCTAAGTCGTGTCCAGCTCTTTGTGACTCCATGGACTGCAGCACACCAGGCCTCCCTGTCCATCATCAACTCCCGAGGTTTACTCAAACTCATGTCCATTGAGTCGGGATTCCATCCAACCATCTCATCCTCTGTCGTCCCCTTCTCCTCCTGCCTTCAATCTTTCCCAGCATCAGGACTTTTTCAAATGAGTCAGTTCTTCACATCAGGTGGCCAAAGGATTGGAGTTTCAGCTTCAACATCAGTCCTTCTTATGAATATTCAGGATTCATTTCCTTTAGGATGGACTGGTTGGATCTTCTCGAAGTCCAAGGGACTTTCAAGAGTCTTCTCCAATACCACAGTTCAAAGTATCAATTCTTTGGCACTCAGCTTTCTTTATGGTCCAACTCCCACATCTATCCATGACCACTAGAAACAGAATAGCTTTGACTAGTCGAAACTTTGTTAGCAAAGTAATGTCTCTGCTTTTTAATATGCTGTCTAGGTAGTCATAGTCTTTCTTCCAAGGAGCAAGTGTCTTTTAATTTCATGGCTGCAGTCACCATCTGCAGTGATTTTGGAGCCTAAGAAAATAAAGTCTGTCATTGTTTCCCCATCTATTTGCCATGAAGTGATGGGACTGAATGCCATGATCGTAGTTTTCTGAATATTGAGTTTTAGGCCAACTTTTTCACTCTCCTCTTTTACTTTCATCAAGAGGCTCTTCAGTTCTTCGATTTCTGCCATAAGGGTGGTGTCATCTGTATGTCTGAGGTTATTGGTTTCTCCCAGCAATCTTGATTCCAGATTGCGTTTCATCCAACCCAGCATTTCACATGATGTACTCTGTGTATAAGTTAAATAAGCAGGGTGACAAGATACAGCCTTGACGTACTCCTTTCCCAATTTGAAACCAGTCTGTTGTACCATGTCCAGTTCTAACTCTTGCTTCCTGACCTGCATACAGATTTCTCAGGAGGCAGGTCAGGTGGTCTGGTATTCCCATCTCTTGAAGAATTTTCCAGAGTTTGTGTGATCCACACAGTCAAAGGCTTTGACACAGTCAATAAAGCAGAAATAGATGTTTTTCTGGAACTCTCTTGCTTTTTCGATGATCCAACAGATGTTGGCAATTTGATCTCTGGTTTCTCTGCCTTTTTTAAATCCAGCTTGAACATCTGGAAGTTCACAGTTCACATATTGTTGAAGCCTGTCTTGGAGAATTTTGAGCATTACTTTACTAGCGTGTGAGATATGTGCAATTGTGTGGTAGTTTGAGCATTCTTTGGCATTACCTTTCTTAGGGATTGGAATGAAAACTGACCTTTTCCAGTCCTGGCTGGAAATTTGGCTATGCCAAATTTTGTGGCATAGTGAGTGCAGCACTTTTAGGATTTGAAATAGCTCCACTGGAATTTTATCACCTCCACTAGCTTTGTTCATAGTGATGCTTCCTAAGGCTCACTTGAATTCGCATTCTAGGATATCTGACTCTAGGTGAGTGATCACACCATCGTGATTATCTGGGTCGTGAAGATTTTTTTTGTACAGTTCTTCTGTGTACTCTTGCCACCTCTTCTTAATATCTTCTGCTTCTGTTAGGTCCATACCATTTCTGTCCTTTATTGAGCCCATCTTTGCATGAAATGTTTCCTCTGTATCTCTAATTTTCTTGAAGAGATCTCTAGTCTTTCTCCTTCTATTGTTTTCCTCTATTTCTTTGCATTGATCACTGAGGAAGGCTTTCTAATCTCTCCTTGCTACTTAGAACTCTGCGTTCAAATGGATATATCTTTCCTTTTCTCCTTTGCCTTTCACTTCTCTTTTTTCACAGCTATTTGTAAAGCCTCCTCAGACAATCATTTTGCCTTTTTGCACATCTTTTTCTTGGGGATGGTCTCCATACCTGCCTTTGATACAATGTAACAAACTCCATCCTTAGTTCTTCAAGCACTCTGTCTATCAGATCTAATCCCTTGAATCTATTTCTCACTTCCACTGTGTGGAATTTGATTTGATTTAGGTCATACCTGAATGGTCTAGTGCTTTTCCCCTACTTTCTTCAATTTAAGTCTGAATTTGTCAATAAGGAGTTCGTGATCTGAGTCACAGTCAGCTCCTGGTTCTGTTTTTGCTGACTGTATAGAGCTTCCCCATCTTTGGCTGCAAAGAATACAATCAATCTGATTTTGGTGTTGGCCATCAGGGGATGTTCACGTGTAGAGTCTTCTCTTGTGTTGTTGGAAGAGGGTGTTTGCTATGACCAGTGCATTCTCTTGGCAAAACTCTATTAGCCTTGCCCTGCTTGATTCTGTACTCCAAGACCAAATTTGCTTGTTACTCCAGGTATTTCTTGACTTCTTACTTTTGCATTCCAGTCTCCTATAATGAAAAGGACATCTTTTGGGGGGTGTTAGGTCTAGAAGGTCTTTTAGGTCTTCATAGAACCATTCAACTTCAGCTTCTTAAGCATTACTTGTTGGGGCATAGTCTTGGATTACCGTGATATTGAATGGTTTGCCTTGGAAATAAACAGAGATCATTCTGTTGTTTTGAGATTGCATCCAAGTACTGCATTTCGACCTCTTTTGTTGACTATGGTGGCTAGTCCATTTCTTCCAAGGAATCTTGCCCACAGTAGTAGATATAACCTCTATTGGTTCATTTCTTTTTTGGAAAGTCTTCCGTTTATCTACTATACTCAAATACTGCCAAAATGTCAATAATCGACCAAACATTTCATGCTATTGGGTGTCTTTGTTTTTGTGCTGTTTCCTTGGCCTAGAGAGAACTTTCACATCCATCTGCCTGGTGAACACTTTCTTTTATTTTTTAATTTTTTTTAATATAAATTTATTTATTTTCATTGGAGGTTAATTTATTTACAATATTGTATTGGTTTTGCCACACATCAACATGAATCCGCCACGGGCATACACGTGTTCCCCATCCTGAACCCCCCTTCCACCTCCCTCCCCATACCATCCCTCTGAGTCATCCCAGTGCACCAGCCCCAAGCATTCTGTATCAAACCTGGATTGGTGATTTGTTTCTTATATGATATTATACATGTTTCAGTGCCATTCCCCCAGATTGTCCCACCCTCTCCCTCTCCCATAGAGTCCAAAAGACTGTTCTATACATCTGTATCTCTTTTGCTGTCTCGCATACAGGGTTATCATTACCATCTTAAAAGCCTCTTGATGAAGGTGAAAGAGGAGAGTGAAAAAGTTGGCTTAAAACTCAACATTCAGAAAACGAAGATCATGGCATCTGGTCCCATCACTTCATGGGAAATAGATGGGGAAACAGTGGAAACAGTGTCAGACTTTATTTTGGGGGGCTCCAAAATCACTGCAGATGGTGACTGCAGCCATGAAATTAAAAGACGCTTACTCCTTGGAAGAAAAGTTATGACCAACCTAGATAGCATATTCAAGAGCAGAGACATTACTCTGCCAACAAAGGTCCATCTAGTCAAGGCTATGGTTTTTCCAGTGGTCATGTATGGATGTGAGAGTTGGACTGTGAAGAAGGCTGAGTGCAGAAGAATTGATGCTTTTGAACTGTGGTGTTGGAGAAGACTCTTGAGAGTCCCTTGGACTGTGAGGAGATCCAACCAGTCCATTCTGAAGGAGATCAGCCCTGGGATTTCTTTGGAAGGAATGATGCTGATGCTGAAACTCCAGTACTTTGGCCACCTCATGCGAGGAGTTGACTCATTGGAAAAGACTCTGATGCTGGGAGGGATTGGGGGCAGGAGGAGAAGGGGACGACAGAGGATGAGATGGCTGGATGGCATCACTGACTGGATGGACGTGAGTCTGAGTGAACTCTGGGAGTTGGTGATGGACAGGGAGGCCTGGCATGCTGCGATTCATGGGGCCGCAAAGAGTCGGACATGACTGAGCAACTGAACTGAACTGAACTGAACTGATACTGTATTGGTGTTTTTCTTTCTGGCTTACTTCACTCTGTATAATAGGCTCCAGTTTCATCCACCTCATTAGAACTGTATCAAATGTTTTCTTTTTAATGGCTGAGTAATACTCCATTGCGTATATGTACCACAGCTTTCTTATCCATTCATCTGCTGATGGACATCTAGGTTGCTTCCATGTCCTGGCTATTATAAACAGTGCTGCGATGAACACTGGGGTACACGTGTCTCTTTCAATTCTGGTTTCCTCAGTATGTATGCCCAGCAGTGGGATTGCTGGGTCATAAGGCAGTTCTATTTCCAGTTTTTTAAGGAATCTCCACACTGTTCTCCATAGTGGCTGTACCAGTTCACATCCCCACCAACAGTATAAGAGGGTTACCTTTTCTCCACACCCTCTCTGGCATTTATTGCTTGTAGACTTTTGGATCGCAGCCATTCTGACTGGCATGCAATGGTACCTCATTGTGGTTTTGATTTGCATTTCTCTGATAATGAGTGATGTTGAGCATCTTTTCATGTGTTTGTTAGCCATCTGTATGTCTTCTTTGGAGAAACGTCTGTTTAGTTCTTTGGCCCATTTTTTGATTTGGTTGTATATTTTTCTGGAATTGAGCTGCAGGAGTTGCTTGTATATTTTTTAGATTAGTTGTTTGTCAGTATACATCCTTTGAAATAGTAGAGACATGACTTCCTCCAGAATCCACAGGATAAATTTACTCACTTCCTCTCTGCTGCAGCAACACCTACAAGTTCAGTTCCTACTCTTGGCTACTTGGAGAGTAGAGGTGAGCTTCTGACCCTCTCCTCCCTGCCTTATAAAAATGGAGAATCATGGCAGTTTAAAAAAAAAAAAAAAGAATGAAATAATGCCACTTGCAGTACCATGGATGGACCAGAGATTATCATGCTAAGTGAAGTAACTCAGACAGAGACAAATACAATATATCACTTATATGTGGGATCTAAAAAAACTGATATGAATTAATTTATTTACAACACAGAAATAGACTCACAGACATAGAAAATAAACATGATTACTGGAAGGGATGGGAGGATAAATTAGGAGATTGGGATTAATATATATACACTGCTGGGGACTTCCCTAGTGGTCCAGTGGTTAAGAATTCACCTGCCAATGCAGGGGATACAGGTTCGATCCCTGATTTAGGAAGATCACATATGCTGAGGAGCAACTAAGCCCAGGCTTTAGAGCCCAGAAACCACAACTACTGAAACCTGTGTGCCTAGAGCCTATGCTCTGCAGCAAGAGAAGCCACCACAATGGGAAGCTCAAGCACCGCAACTAGAAAGTAACTCCCACTTGTCACAACTAGAGAAAGCCCACTCGCAGCAACAAAGATGCAGCACAGCCAAAAACAAATAAATAAATACATGCTGCTGCTGCTAAGTCACTTCAGTCGTGTATCAAATACATATACGACAAGGCCTACTGTATAGCACAAGGAACTATATTTAATGATTGAATGTCTTATAACCTGTAATGGAGAAGAATCTGAAAATTTTAGTATATAAATATATGACCAATGTCTTATAATAACTTACAATGGAAAAGATCTGGCAAAGTTTATATATATATATATGAATCACTGCTGTATATCTGTAGCTAACACAACATTGTAAATTATACTTCAATTATTAAAAATTTAAAAAAAATGGAGAGTCAGAACCAGCTTCAGAACATGACCCTTTGCTCCTTGTCCATCCCAGACACTCATCTTCCCTGGCTCTGGCCCAGGCTTATTCCAAAGCTCTCTCAAAGCTCAAGTGGGCACATTCCTTCCCTGGTGAGTGTTAGAACTGTGTCCATCCTCTTGATGAACTTATAGGTACCTGGATGCACACACAATGATATCTGACAGTCTGTGCTGTGAGCTTTCCTAAGTATGTCTGGCGTCTTAACAAGTAAATTATGTTTTACTCTCAGTCTTTGTAGGCCTGGGCTTTTGGGGCAGTGCAAACCAAAGCTCAGCCTCATATTGGCCAGCCAGCCAGGAATGAGGATTGAATTTTAGGCATTCTGATGAGTACTTAATAGAATTTTTGGCACAGAGTGCTGTGGGAGCACAGAGGATGGAGCTGCTGATTTTGCCCAGGGAACAAAGATAGTTTCACAAAGGAGATGATCTGTACAATCATTACATCTATGCCAGCGCATCCTGGACAACAATGTGGGCTTATTTGGGCTATTTGGTAGTTCATGGATGAACATTTAAGTTTAAAATATGTGTCAGTTTAAAGATAAAAAATAGTAAAGGTAGAATATGGGTTTGGCAAATATTCAAACAACCCAAGTTTATCATCTGCAATTCTATTTGCTTAGTTGATGAATGCCATTTTGTCCTTACTGTGAGAGGGTCACTCATTTATTGTTTTCAAATATTAATTCATTTGATAAAAAATTCATTTGAGAACAATTCTGTGAAGTAGATACTCTACTATGTTTAAATCCAAAGGATAGAGGAACTAAGGCACAGAAATGCTACAGAATTTCCCAAGGTCATGAACTAGCAAGTGGAAGCATTTGATCCCAGGCAGTATGGGGCTAGAACTCGTACACTTAGATGCTGTAGTATGTTGCCTGCTATGCAAATACATTTGGAAAAACCGTAAGCTCTAGGAAGCTAAGATTCATATCTCTTTTTTTCCCCTCCACTGTATATCCATCCCTGAGCTTACAGCATGACTCATAATAGGAGCTAAATACTAAATACTTTTGAAAAAACGGACAACAGAAACAATCCAAAAAAATCTTTTGGTTGCATTGCTCACACTATTGTTTATGTCTGTTTACATATTTGTCTTCTCTTCAGACCTTGAAATTCTTAAACATAAGAACTAGATTTTTTTATTCATCTCAGAATCTTCCCAGGCCCAGCCCACTCCTGTCACATAGTATTTACTCGGTGAATTAATTAATTTAAAAGCCATGTATTTAGTCCTTTAAAACTAAGTATCACATAATAGAAGATCTGTAAATGCCGCTATAATGGTGCTCTAAGAACTTGGTGGGGGAATTTTTTCAATCAAAAATTATTAGCACATCAATCATAGGCCTATATTTGTGTACAGTCATCACCACAGCAAGGGTAACCCCTTTAAGAAAGTCCGATTTCACAAAAGAGAAGTTGACAGAACACCATGCTACTTGTGTTACAAAGAACACAGTAGGGTTCCTCCTTATATTGTGTTCTAAGCCACTTCAGTCGTGTCTGATTCTTTGTGACAGGATGGACTGTAGTCCGCTAGGCTCTTCTGTCCATGGGATTCTCCAGGCAAGAATACTGGAGTAGGTTGCCATTTCCTTCTCCATCCCTTGTATTGGTTCCCCTGAAACAGATTTCAAAGTTATAATTTTCAAAACTTTAACTTACACTTGTTCGAGGGCAGTTCTGTGATGTAAAATGAGTGTACCCATAAATCAATCAACTTACATTACACACATATATTTCACAGTGATGCCCACAGGAAAGGGCACAGAGCTTTCTCATCAGATAGTTCATAATTCTTCCAGCAAAATGATGTGATGGTTCCCCTTTCAGTTGTAATTAGTGATGTTATCTGGTAGAACATGTTGCAGAATAGTGAGTAACAATCAGCTTTAAAGTTGGACTTACATGGGTCAGATTTCAGTCCAACACCTCTAGTTGTATGCCCTGGAACAAATGAATCCTGAAAAAAAAAAAGGAAATAATAATTGTTCGTCTACATGGACATTGTGAAACACCATATGTCAAGTACCAGATGCATAAGAGTTCCGAAATAAAAATTGCTTCCTTTTCTTTTTTCTCATGATCCTCTATATTCATAAAAAGTTATCAATTGTATATTATTAATAAGAAGCACCTAAGCTAGAAAATATATGCCTTACCAATGTCTTGACCCCTCCAGTGTTACTCAAGGAGTCTGGTTATCCAGGATGACTAATAAGGGCTAGAAATTGAAACAGGGTAATAGAATTGACTTCCCCCAATACTTTCAGGGTCATTTTAGTGAGTTCTTTGAAAACTCAATAAAGGGAATTCCCATTGTATTGTTTCCTGAGGTGAGTGATACAAGCTCCAGCAAGCTATTTATAAAATATGTATGCATGCACATGGGCTTCCCCAGTAGCTCAGCAGTAAAGAATCTGCCTACAATGCAGGAGCCACAGGAGACCCTGGTTCAATCCCTGGGTCAGAAAGATCCCCTGGAACAGGTCATAGCAACCCACTCCAGTATTCTTGCCTGGAGAATCCCACGGACAGAGGAGCCTGGCAGGCTGTAGTCCATGGGGAGTCAAAGAGTCAGACACGACTGAAGCAACTTAGTACTTACATACTTAATAGTATGATATAGTTTTCAAGAATGTGGATCCCAGAGATGGACTACCTAAATTAAAATTTGAGATTTCACATGTACTAGTTGTGTGTTCTTAGGAGATGTATGCAGCTTCTATATGCCTCAAGTATGTCCTTTGTAAAAGGGAGTTGAGAATGGTATCTATCTTTAAGGGTTGTTCGGAGGATTGAATGAAATAAGGCATGTAGAACACTTAGATCAGTGCCCACCATGTTGGAAGTGCCCAAACAACCATGAACATCCAAATATTTAACAGGATTATGTGGGTGGTGGGATAATGGTTGACTCTCAGTACTTTATATTATTACTTATTTCTTGAATCCTTTACAATGTGAGCATATTCATTCATCCTCTTACACACACACCGAAAACCTTAATTTTGTTTTGACATGAGAGACTTTTTAAAAGTGAGCAACCTTTAATTCAAAGAGGTGAGAGTTGGAGACTTGCATAGAGTCAATGCGTAGAATACAGGAAGAACCAACAGCTAAAGATGGGGTGATACAGTCCAGAGAAATTTCTAGGGGGAAAGTAGCTGCAAAAGCTTTTCACACAGGCCTCAGGGATGAAAAATCTTTTAAAAAATCTTTTTATGGAGTATAGTTGTTTTACAATGGTGTGTTATTTTCTGCTGTACAGCAAAGGGAATCAGCTATATGTAAACATATATCTCCTCTTTTTTGAATTTCCTTCACCACAGAGGATTGAGTAGAGTTTCCTGTGCTAAACACCTAGATTCTCATTAGTTATCTATCTTATACCTAGTAAGGCATATACGTCGATCCCAATCTCTCAATTCATCCTATCCCTCCTTTCCCTGTTGGTGTCTGTCTATAATTTTGTTCTCTACATCTGTGTCTCCATTTCTCTTTTGCAAATAATTCATCTGTACCATTTTTTTCTAGATTATGCATATACAGAGGTGAAAAATTTGTAAAGTAAGATCCAAAATCAAATACCAGCAGATGATACAAATGAGTGAGGGTGAGAGGTTGCAATGAGTAGGGAGTGGCGGGAACGCTGGAGAAACGACAATACACACAGGTTCTCTAGAGAGGGCACTTCTTGCTTGCTGTGGCCATGCAAAGTTTCTAGAGCTTGTCTTTTTTAAAGACAACTAAAAAATCTGGAACTTTATGTAAAATATACTAAAATTTAAATGTTGGAAACTAAATTTAAAAAAATATATATATTGAAAGCTAAATAAACTTGTCATGAAGCCATCAATTTACAACCAACCAATGCATTAAAAGCTCATCTCTATCCCCAAAAGAAGTCTGTAGAAGAACTCCATCTACTGTGCACTTTATTTCTGTTATTATTACATCACCTCCGTTTCAGATCATCAGGCATTAGATCCTGGAGGTTGGGGACCCCTGATCTAGAGAACAATTTCATGTCAGGCAAGGTGAAGAAATAAAACTGTAGACTTGCCTTTGGCTGGCTGCCAAGAACATGGAGCCTGAGTACAAAAATCAAGGACAGAGTGTTTAGTCGGAGGCCTCAATGCCTTATTCATAACTATGTTCATCTGGCTGGTATCTGGGAAGGTCCTGGCTCTCATCTACTTGTCACTTTCTTGTACTGTCCAATTTGACAGCATATTTTCCAGTTTTCCCTTCTCAGATACTCCCAAGGCCTGAAATGAGTAGATAAGTAGAGGAGAAAACTGGGAGAAGTTAGGGAGACTGGGTGTCTGGGAGGAAGAAACTGGCTGGAAATCACTGCCTTAGGAAGATGAGCAGGAAGTTGTTATTCTCAGGGTCTCTGTTTGTAGCTCCTCCCTCTTATCTGCCCACCATACTCTTCCTAACCCTAACCCTATCCCTATCCCTAACCCTAACCCTGGTATAGACACTAATGCCAGCTCTGGAGAAAAGCTGAAGCTGGTTCAACTGTCTCAGAAATTTGAGTAAATCAAAAGATGAGAGCCAGGTGTGTCCAACAGGAAAGAACCTCTTCTTTTGTTTCCACATCCTTGTGCTCAGAAGTGGAAGCTGGGTGCATGCCACAAAGGGCAGGAAAGAGGATTTCTTCCCCAAAGAGCCCTATTTCCTTCTCCAAAGCCCTCTTCAAATAGGAGACATGTTTTTCACCTTTCTTCCTCAAACCAGAATTAACCCTTTGTGACTAAGGCCAGGCACATTTAAGTACTTAAAGCAGCAGCCCCCAGCCTTTTTGTTGAGTGACTAACTGAAAGAAAAATAGCATCGCAGAACATGTCACTTGGAGGAAGAAAATGAAGGTGAGGGATGGCTGTTCAATCTGCTCTTCCTCCTTCCATCCCTGTGGCTTCTCTTTCGCTCTCCCTCCCATCTTTTCATTACCAGGAAGATCACAGAACTTGAAAACCATCTCTCATCCTCAACTTTCCTATGCTAGTTCTACTTCTGGCAGATTGACTTTTGACTAAGTGTCTTAAATCTTTCATGCTCCCTCTATAGCTAACAAGCTTCTAGTCATCACTCAGAACCCAACTGAAGTGGTACCTCCTCAGCAGAGTCGTCTCACCTCCATCAGGGAATATAAGCACCCACTCCCCAGATTCTAAAGAACTTTCGTTGTTGTTCACAGTTCTGCTCTTACAATAGCCAGGCTGAAATCTTTGCCATGTATGTCCTCCTCCTCATAAGAAGAGTTACCTGGGGGCAAGGACTGAGTCTTCCTCTCTCTACCTCTGGCATCCAGCAGAGAGGCTGGCAGCTAGCAGGTGCTCAGGAAATGCATTGAATAAATGAATGAGTGAATGAATGACCAGGATGTGTCCAGTTTTTTTAATAGAAGATTTCTCAGAAGGCAATAGCATTCAGACATTCCATAGCTATTTCTTAAGTGCCTATTCTGTGCTGGGGACAGTTCAAGGCCCTGGAGCTAAAGTGTTGTACAAGGTAAGAGAGATAAGAAGCAAGTAGAGAATTAAACAAGATTAAGTTGTATAGCCGTGATGCTATGAGGGAAATCATGTGGGAGGATGTAAGAGAGAGTCACTGGGATTTCTTATAAACAAGAGATTGGGATGGCCTCTCTGAGGAGCTGAGGCCTGAATAACCAGCAGGAGCTGGTGGGAAAGATGAGTGAGCAAAGCTGTAACAGGCAAAGTGAGCATTGAGGGACCTGTCCTCAGGAAAAATAGGTTTATCATGTTGGAGGCAGAGTGAAGGGATCTGGGTATCTGGTGAGGTGGGAATGAAGAGGGTGGAGGAGATGAGCTTGGAGACCATATGTAAGGATCAGATCATCCAGGCTAGTGGATCATGGTAAGGACGTCAAAGGGTATGCAAAAGGACAGTGACTTGATCTCCCTTTTGTCGTTGGGAAATTCCTCTGGTTCAGGAGAATGGGTTTGATGCTATAGTGGGAGGAAACACAGGAAAACAAGTTAGGAGACCACTGCATGAGTCCATTGTCAGCTGATGGCAGCTGGTCCAGGATGTATAGTAGGGATGTAGAGGAGAGGTGCGATTCGGAAGATGTTTCAGAGGTGGGACCTACTGACCTTGCTGGTGTAGTCAGTGCAAAGAGTGAGAAAAAGACGAGAGTGGAGGGGAGTGGTTGTTTGCACAAATGCATTTATAAACTAATACATTTCCATTATTCCTTGCTTCCAGAGAGGATCGCTCTCAGTTTCGCCCCTCCACGGATCTGGCGGAAGGTGCTGGAGCATGAAATCTACCAGCACACTGGGCTGCCTTCTTCCTATTTTCCAACCCTTCTCCGCTTGCCTCCTGCATCTTTTCCTCTCAAAAGCACGGCCTAAGCCTGCAAGTCATTGCTATTGATTTCTCCAGCAAAATGTAATTTGGGAGGCTGGTTTACTTTTTTTAAAACATCATTTGTACACAGGAAAGCGTTATGTGGGGGCTGATGGCTTCTATGGAAAGCCATGCCATCTCAGGCGTGGTAAGGCACTGGATGAGTCAACAGTGTGGGGATGGGATGGGGGGCTGTAACATTTCATGAAGTGCTGATTCCTTGTGGGGTTTCGTGTCATGGAGGGAAGTGACCTGAGCCGATCTCAGGCTTCTTTGGCTCATGGTTGCCAGAGCTCTTTAAGGAGGTTTAGAGGTTCATTGAGAAAAGAGCCTGTCATAGATCAGACCCCATTGAATCCTAGGCCAGGCTATTAAATTGATTTCTTGTACTTTATTTTCATGGTTTAAATAGCAAATGGGGGTGTCTGTGGTTGGTCTACAAAAATCCAGAAATTGAAAAGGCACCCTACTTCCAGATGGCCCATTCTCTCCTCCCCTCATTGATGTACATTGGTCAGGCTGAGCTCTTCCCCAGGTTTTCAGAGCATTTAGTCAGTCAGACAATATACAAGCATTGAATGCCTCTGAATACTCTGGAGTTAAAGCCAAAATCAAGGCAGAGGTCCCCACTCTCATGGAATTCACATCCCAGTGGGGAAGGGGAGACTGAAATAACAAAGGAGATGATTTCATAGAACAGTATAACAAGGAAAATAGAACTTATTGCTATAGAGTGACTCCAGAGCTGGGCCTGGCAACTGTTTTCTGTCAAGAGCCAGAGAGTAGATATTTTTGGCTTAGTGGGCTGTAGGGTCTCTGTCACAACTACTCAGCTCACCTGTTGCAGGATGCAAGCAGTCATGGACCATATATAAAGAAATGAGGAATGAAACTTTATTCTGAGAAACAGGTGGCAGGCCCAGGGACTATATTTTATCCACCCCTTCTTTAAGGGAAGGTGGGAGGAGTATTGAATAAAGTGGACTGAAATAGGGTGACATTTAAGCTGAGGTCTGAATAAAGAGACAGAACCAGCCCATAAAGATGAAAAGGGAAGACATTCCAGACAAGGAGACAGAAGTGCAAAGCCCTGAGTCATGTCTATTTCAGGAGCAGAAACACCCACCCATGTGTTAGGGCAACAGGAAGTTGGAGGGAGAGAGATGATAGGTTGACAGTGATCAGGCTGTGATTGGCCTCATAGTCCACGTTGAGACCTGGCACATAGTAGGTCTTCAATAAATTAATTATGGCTCTAGCAAAGGAAATTTAAGGAGCTATAGGTTATTACTCAAGTCTTCCCCAGTAGCTCAGATGGTAAAGAATCCACCTACAATACAGGAGACCCAGGTTCAATCCCTAGGTCAAGAAGATCCCCTGGAGAAGGGAATGGCAACCCACTCCACTATTCTTGCCTGGAAAGTCCCATGGACAGATGAGCCTTGTGGGTGAGAGTCCATAGGGTCTCAAAGAGTCAGACGTGACCTGAACACGAGTCCAAGGTTACTACTCAAATAATTAGATGACATTCCATAATCTTTGAAATACTGAGGGTAGGAGGAGAAGGGAGTGACAGGATGAGATAGTTGGATGGCATCACCAACTCAGTAGACATGAGTTTGAGCAAACTCTGGGAGATTTGAAGGACAGGGAAGCCTGACCTGCTGCAGTTGATGCAGTCATAAAGATTTGGACATGACTTAGCAACTGAACAACAGCAATCTTTGTTAGCTTTATGTGCATCATTTGTGCCAATTCTAGAATCTTACTTTGCTCCTGTGATCAAACTCCCACCTAGAACCTAGAACCTCAGTTCCCTGAATTATGTTTAGCCTTGACTCCTATAAGGGGCCCACCTGTGCCTAAACCCTGCCTCCATAACCTAACTTGAGATCCCAGATCTTTCCAAACCAAGCCCTCATTAACTTGAACCTAAGGAATTCTTGCCTCTGACCCCTTAGAAGGAAGGGTATTCCTATGTGCCAACTGCTTACAGGTGAAGACTTGTTAAGACAGTTATTGGGAATATTCACGAGTATTCTAGTCATAATTTTTCCAGGTTCTTCCTCATTCCCTGAAAGTTTTATGCAATCAGTGACTTGCTTTAGCCAATGAACTGTAAACAGACAGGGCATGTGTCACTTCCAAGTACAAGCTTTAAGAGTCCAGGTACAAATTGCCATCTCTCTCTCTGTCACCACAACTGTGGGAGCATCTGCCAAGAGGGAAATATGGTATCAGCAGAAATAAACTTGTGTCAAAGCACAAAGACTTTGTGGTTATGATTCCAGCATGGTGAGCTCCTCCATCCTGACTAACACGGAAATGAATACTTAGAAGTAAGAGACTGTCATAGCAAAAATCTAAAATGTGTTGCATTGACCTAGAAGTTGGACAGTAGGTGAGTCAGGATATCCAAAATTAAGTCAAGAGAGAATAAGCCATGGGACGGTAGGAACACAGTAAATCTAAGAAATATGGCTCCTCAAGAGTTGTGGGCATAACCATGGGCTCACAGGAACCACTAGAGATGAATTCTGGCTCTAGATGCTCACACTCTATGAAGAGCACATCCGAGTAAGCAAGGAAACACAATGCACTGTGTAACAAATTCCATGGTAGGGTCATGAACAGAGTCATTGGGGATCAGAGAAAGTGATGTGTCATGAATACTATCTTTAACTGTACAGTGATAGTAAGATTAATGGGCCAGGCTAACTTTCATAGATTATGTAGGCTGGATGAAAGTTGGGATTTGTCTGGCTAATCCTCTGTTATATTCCTGGAACCCTCCTATGGGACTGGTGAGTAGGTGTTTAATAGATTTTTGTTGAATAAATGAGTTTTGAATTTCAGAAATTTAGTGGTGAAAGAGTATTTCAGACAGAGGCAAGAGCATACGCTGAGGCATGGGGCTTATCTCTGTAGTCTAAAGATTTCCACTTACCTGATAATGTGTTGTGCCAAGGATGAGGCTGAGGAGACAAGAGAAGGGGTTGGAATGGTCCTGGAGAAGTAATGTGGGAATCTGTTTTGCAGGCACCCTTGCATGCTTCACTGTGGCTGACTATTAACTTAGAGACCACGCTACATGAATGTGTGAGGTCATAAGTTGTCAAGACAATATGTGCCGGTGAAAACCAGGACAACTTGATGAACTATTGGTGCATGTTCTCCTGAAAGCTGTAAGTAAGTGATGTTTAAAAATATGATGGGGCTTCCCAGGTGGCAGAGTGGGAAAGAATCTGCCTGTCAAGGCTGAAGACACAAGAGAGTCCCGTTAGATCCCTGGGCTGGGAAGATACTCTGGAGTAGGAAATGGCAACCCACACCCAATATTATTGTCTGGGAAATTCCATGGACAGAGAAGCCTTGTGGGCTACAGTCCAAGGGGTCACAAAGAGTCAGACATGACTGAGCATGAATGCATGCCCCAAAATATGATGATGGCCAAATACAACATGTCTGTAGGTCATAAACCAGTTGCAAGGCACCAGTTTTCAAATGCTGCTAAAAGAGACAGTCAGAAGCTGACAGAAGTTTCTAGAAAAAGATTTCAACTCCACAATCCATTAACCCTTATCTTAAAATTCTAAAAGCCAACAATCGAAGACTTTTTCATGAGTTTGGCACAAACTCATTTGTCAGTGAACACTAAACTTACATGAACGCTATTTGTAATCTTTATTTGTCCCTCTTCATGTAAGTGCTCTTTTGCATTTCAGGATAGAGTGATGGCTCAGAGTACACTACAAGGCCTACACAGTGTCCTGAATCTTGATTTTCTTTCATCCGAAAGATTCTGAACTTTTGCAACACTCCAAGTTTTAGATAAAGGATTATGGATCTCTAGCACCATCAGATTCATAATCTTTTGGTGGAAAACTTTGGCAGCAGCATTAATGATAAACCGGAGGAAGGAGAGAAGGAAGCTGGTGAAAGAGCTGTGGGCAAACCAGTGGTGATAAACACTGACGGCTGCAGCAAGATGGAAATTCTGGAAATGGAAAGCTCTGGGGGCTATTTCCCAGTCATATCAACACAGCTTGGAGCCTGATTGGAGGTGGGAGGTAAGAGAGGAAGGAATCTAAGATGAGCCTCATGCTTCTAGCTTGTAAGACTGGACAGATGGTGAGCCTTCCACCACAAGAGAAAATTGAGAATGATTAGAAGTAAGAAAAAATGATAAATGTCAGTTTGGACCTGTGTCTATGAGATTCTTCTGCACCCTGGGGTTGGAGACGTGTGGTAGGGAGTTGGCAATGTGGATCTGGACCCCAGAGAGCAGCTGGTGATGGAGGTACCAATTTGGATGGGTGAGGGGGGGTAGTGCTTTGAATAGAGTCCCTCCCTGAAAAGGTATGTCCAAGTCTTAATCCCTGGTAAAGTGAATGTGAACTTATCTGTAGGTAGGGTCTTGGTGGATGTAATTAATTTAAGGATCTTGAAATGAGATAATCCTGGATTTATAGTGGGCCTAAATACAAAGAACTGGACAGGACTTCATGACTGAACAACAACAACAATGAAACACAGTAACTGTTGTCCAAATAAGAGAAAGGAAAAGGAGATTTGAGACATGGAGGGAAAGACATATGATGATGGGGGTAGAGATTACATGGATACATCTGCAAGCCAAAGATTGCTAGCGCCTCCAAAACCTAGGAGAAAGGCATGAAACAGAGGCTCCCTCAGTCCTTCCTGGAAAAACCAAACCTATGACACCTTGATTTTGGACTTTTGGCCTCCAGAACTCTGAGAGGATAAATTTCTATTACTTTGCATGCATGCTAAGTTGCTTCAGTTGTGTCCAACTCTTTGAGACCAAATGGACCATAGCCTGCCACACTTCTCTGTCCATGGGATTCTCCAGGCAAGAATACTGCAGTGAGGTGCTGTGCCCTCTTCCAGGGGCTTTTTCCTGACCCAGGGATAGAACCTGGGTGATAGATAAGAACTGGGAGAGTGGAGGATCAGAAAGGCATGAGCTCCAGGCAGGAAGCTATGTTCCATGGTGTCAAATTTTGCAAAGAAGACATCTAGGATTAAGGTTTAGAAGAGAATATCAGATTTAGAAATAAGGTCATTGATGACATCAAGATGGAGCAGTTTCAGTAACTAAGAAAGAAATGTCAAATCAGTAGAGAATTCTTCCAAGATGTTTAGCAGTAGTGAAGGGGACAAAGAGGCCATGTCAGTAGCTTGAGAGAGTTTAGAGTAAAGAGAAATCATAGGTAGGATGGGAAGCAAGAATATATCTAAGACTTCTGTGGAAATTGTGCCAAGCAAGGCTGTCAGTGAAGGAAACAACAAAGAAAATGAAAGAACCAGGATCATATGACAGCAATAGTTAAATGTCCACCAACATTTGGTGTATAGAGTACAGAGGATTTCTTAATACAGAGTTGTTTTTGGAAAGCAGGTACCATTGAGAGGCAACCTTTCCCAGCCTCCTTTGCATCCAGATGAGGACATCAATCAGTTCTAGCCAACAGAGTAGAGTGGAAGTGGTAAGTCGCCTTCAAGCCACGGTGGGTGTGCTTTCCCTACTCTTTCCCCCATCTTCAACTGGAAGTAGAGGATTTCATAGTCCTCAGAGATTGCAGAACCACAAAAGTGAAGTGTCTCAAATTCCTGAATCACCATTTCCCATTAATAGGAAAACCCACAATGGATTGTTATACAAGCAAGAATAAAGATTGTCTTAAGTCACTGAAATATGGAAGTTCATTTGCTACAGCAGCTAGTGTGACTCTAATACAGACTGCATTTTATATGTGTCCAGATCTTACAATGTTAGGTTCCCACCACCTGTCAAAGAGTCAACTCCCACCAGCCTAGCCCACTAAAGACCATCTACCTGGCAGCACCTGGGACCTATCCCATTCTGACTGAAGGTCTTTCATTCATTCAACACAGAGTTATTAATCTCCTACTATGTGTAGTATACTGGACTGGAGTCAGGGATGTGGTCATAGATGTGATCAAGACCTGCCTTCAGGTAGATTATATTCTAATGGAGCAGATAGAAACTAAACAGATAGACACATAAAGAAACATAATAACATCAGGTAGGAAAGTATGATGTGCTATTTAAAGAATAAATAAGATAGCTTTGGCTATTCGAGGTTTTTTGTATTTCCATACAAATTGTGAAATTATTTGTTCTAGCTCTGTGAAGAATACCGTTGGTAGCTTGATAGGGATTGCATTGAATCTATAAATTGCTTTGGGTAGTATACTCAGTTTCACTATATTTATTCTTCCAATCCATGACAATGGAGTATTACTCAGCCATTAAAAAGAATACATTTGAATCAGTTCTAATGAGGTGGATGAAACTGGAACCTATTATACAGAGTGAAGTAAGCCAGAAAGAAAAACACCAATAAGTATACTAATGCATATATATGGAATTTAGAAAGATGGTAACAATAACCCTGTGTATGAGACAGCAAAAGAGACACTGATGTATAGATCAGTCTTACCGACTCTGTGGGAGAGGGAGAGGGTGGGGAGATTTGGGAGAATGGCATTGAAACATGTATAATATCATATATGAAATGAGTCGCCAGTCCAGGTTCGATGCACGATACTGGATGCTTAGGGCTGGTGCACTGGGACGACCCAGAGGGAGGGTATGGGGAGGGAGGAGGGAGGAGGGTTCAGGATGGGGAGCACGGGTATACCTGTGGTGGATTCATTTTGATATTTGGCAAAACTAATACAATATTGTAAAGTTTAAAAATAAAATTAATTGAAAAGGCTAAAAAAAAAAAGAATAAATAAGGCAGAATAAAGGGATAGAAAGTGATGAGCAGGATATGGTGCAATTTTATTTTTATTTATTTTTTTTAATTGAAGGATTGCTTCAGAATTGCTTTACAGAATTTTGTTGTTTTCTATCAGTGCAATTTTAAATAGATTGGTCTGAAAGGCTGCTTTGAGGATGTGGTATGGATGCAGAGACCTATGTGAAGGGATCAAGTCAACAAAGAAAGAGCTGGAGGAAGGATAGCCTGGACAGAGGGAGCAGCTCATGCAAAAGTCCAGAGCAGAGCACAAGCTGGGTGTTTTGGAGATGATCAGGAAGGCCAGTGTGGCCAGAGCAAAGCAAACAAGGTGAGGAGAAATGACCAAAATGAGGCAGAAAGATAGCAAGGGGTCAAATTACAACGGGTCCTGGTGAGGACATCAAGTTCTATTCTAAGAAATAGAGTGACACTGACCCTGCCTAGCCTCCCAGGCAGGCAGAATTTCTCCCACCACTCCCCATGAGTCAGCTTCTTCCTCGCAGACCTGTCCAGCAGCCAGGACCCAGATCCAGTCCATCTGTTAACTTGCTCTGAGCTCCCCTGGGCACTGAGTCGGCAGACTGCAAGGTGCATTTGCCAAGGGTGAGCAAAGCAGAGGAAGTCTTTTTTTTTTTTCACGGAGAGGTAACTCCTCTGCAAAGAAAATAAAGTTCATAGGTTTCCTAGGGGAGAAGCAGCACCCACGAGGCACTGAGCACTAAGTCTATATTTGAGCTGAAAACATGCAGACGGGCGGGCGGGAGCCCAAACACAACTGCTTCTGCCTTCTGCGATGGCAAATGAGTAATTTTGCCTCCTGGAGTTTCAGGAAGCTCCTCTAAGCTCTGAAATGGAGCCATTCCTCATACTAGAAGGCTGCAAAGATACGTGTGAGGGCTTTGGGGCCGCCACAGATGGAAACAATCCTAAGAGCCACAGCAACTCTCATTTGCAATCTACACTTCCCTCCTCCCATCCAAGCTGTTCCATCTTCACAGCAGTATAGGATGGAGCCTGGACAACTTCATCCTACAAAGGACATTCTGGCCATGAGAGGTGAAGTGTTAGGACTATATGATCACAAAGTCAGTGACTTGGCTATTCTCATGAACCACATTTAAAAATAATCATGATTCCCCTGCTTGAAATTGTCCATGTGTACTTAAAATTCAAACCTCTCCCAAGGTCCTACAACATCTTGTACCAGGGACCAGTTAACTGCAGCCCATGACCCGACTCTGTAAATATAGTTTTACTGGGACACAGCCATGCCCTCTCATTTGCATATTGTCTATGACTGCTTTTGTACTATGACGCGAGAATTGAGTCGTTGTTTCAGAAAGTATTAGAGCCACAAAGCTGAAATATTAGCTGTCGAACCCTTTACAGAAAAACATGTCTCCCTGGCTCTTTGAGATTAGTCCAGCGCCCATTCTCTCACGTGTTCTGTCTTCCATCTGCTCAGTCTTTTCCAGGCACCTTATTCTTTCTTCTCTCCCCAAACAAGCCTGGATTTCCTGCCTCAGGATCTGTGCACTTGCCACTGTCTCTGCCTGAAACTCCTTCCTTCATGATTTGACTCTCTGACTTTCTTTCACTTTTCAGGCCTCAGATCCAATGCTGATTCCACAATCTCCATATCTAACAGCCTCCCCACCCCCACAGTACTGTCTCAAATTCATTCCTTTATTTATGGCATATATAACCTTCTAAATTATCTTATTTGTTTATGTACTAACAGCTCCACGGGAACAAGTACCCAGACAGTCTCGATCATAATGAAATCCTTGATGTATAGAATAATGTCTGACACATTCTGGGTGCTTCACTGTCAACAGCTAAATGAATAAATCAAATGACTATTGAATAAATCCTAACTGTCCTTACTCTACATCAGAGTTTCTCATCACTCAATGATCTCATCAATTTCAAATGTCCAGCATCATTGACAGTTGGGGCTGGATAATCCTTTGTTGTATGGGGCTGTCTTGTGTATTGTAGAATGCCGAGTAGCATCCCTGGTCTCTACACACCAGATACCTGTAGCAACAACCCACTACCAAACTTTGACAATTAAAAATGTCTCTGTGTGTATGTGCTCTGCTGCTGCTGCTAAGTCACTTCAGTCATGTCCGACTCTGTGCGACCCCATAGACGGCAGCCCAGCAGGGTCCCCCATCCTTGGGATTCTCCAGGCAAGAACACTAGAGTGGGTTGCCATTTACTTCTCCAATGCATGAAAGTGAAAAGTGAAAGTGAAGTTGCTCAGTCGTGTCCAACTCTTAGCAACCCCATGGACTGAAGCCTACCAGGCTCCTCCATCCATGGGATTTGTATGTGCTCAATCGTGTCTAATTCTTTGTGACCCATGAACTCCTGTGTCCACCAAGCTCCTCTGTCCATGGAAATTTCCAAGCAAGAATACTGGAGCAGGTTGATATTTTCTCCTCCAGGGGATCTTTCTCATACAGGGATCGAACCCGCATCTCTTGTGTCTCCTGCACTGGCAGGTGGATTCTTCACCACTGTGCCACCTGGGAAGCCAAAAATGTGTCTCCAGATATTGCCAAATGTCCTCCTGGGGGAGAACCACTGGGCTACATGGTTTGAATTTACCCTTGAAGCTTAAAATATAACAGTAAGTTTGTGCACAAGACCACAATCACTCTGGACTTCTGATTAATTGTAGTTGTACCTAAGGATGACCTTGGCATTGGGGCCAGCTTCAATAATAAGTTGATGAGATGGCTCCTGAAAGGAAGTATCAGCATGTTTTGGAAACAGAAGTCCCAAGTTAGAAATCACTTTCGAGTTTTCAGTAGGGAACAATTAATAACAAGAAAGCCAGAAGGTATAGCACTACAAGTTATTACCACAGTCCAGACTGACATCACTGCAAAAAGATGCTGTTGTGTGACAATGAGAGTGGCAGGAGGAGGAGGCAATGAGCATGGCGAGGCCAAGGGGCTCTCTTGGGGATTTGGCCATTTACGGGGCATCAGAATTATTGATGTGAGTGTTTTGTTAAGTCTCCCTCCATGACAACAAGAAAAATGAATGAGAACAGAGATGGAGCAAATGCACCTACTGGCAAGGCCTGCCGGTGATCTCTGGGGTCCGTGGATGAAGGAAGGATATGGAAAGTCATTTAGTGATCTTGTTTTCTACAAGGAAAATGCTGAGTGCAGGGAGGCTGTTACTGCTGCAATCTGGCCACTGCTGCTGCCTTTGATGTAAAGGTTGGTCAATGTATTTTGCTCAGTTCCCGGGGATGGAGTCTATTTTAATAGCTCTGGCCCCCATGGGGCACAGCTTAATGTGCTATCCAATGGCTATAGTTCTGCTCACTAGAAGGAGGCTTGCCCTCCAGCAGATGACCCATGGGGCACCATGGTATTAGCCAAGAGGAAGGACTCAGGTCACATAGGCTTCCATGACCTTTAAGCTGCATTTTCTGATGAAAGTGGGGTTTGGAGTGGAGATATGGGGGCATCACAGCCAGCACCCAGGCACCAGGCCTATTGAAGTAAGTAAGTTTCTCCCAGACCAACTCCCCATGGGTCCCTCTTCCCTCCTGAAAGCCTCCAGGGATGAATTCTGCTTCCTATCCCTCCTCCCTACCATCTCTATTTCTCAGATTTGTCTCCCACCAAAGACTAGTTTCAAATCAGGATGTAGTCCTGGCTCCCAAATTTCACTGTGGAAAACAAGCCTCCAGTCTTTTCTTCCTTGGATGTCAGGACTAGGAAATAGAGGGATGCATATAAATAGAAAAAGGAGAGAAACAAATATAGCATAATCTGTTGTTTTAAAATATTTCTAGCATCTATTTCCCCTTCCTATTTTAACACTTACATATTGGGGAAGATCCATTGTACCCTAACTCTCAGTCCTTGGAATTTGTGTTATGGCTAGACTCAGCCATACCAGACTCAGGGGCAGGCACATGGCCCAGTCCTGGGGCCAATCAGGATGTTCCATCTTCTGTTCATGAAAATGGGTGTCCAGATGGACAAATGACCCAGGTCAATTCAATCATCATTAATTCAAATTTATATGCTCAAGAGTTTAGAGAAAAGGAATGTTTCTTCTGCCTGGATTGAGGAGAGAACAGGAGAAAGGCTAGGAACTGCTAGAAATCATTTTGTCATCACTGGTAGGGAGTCTGCCAACAGTGAAAGATAGCAGATAGAAACAGGAGATGGGACAGTGTGACTGCATCCTGGTGGCCACTCGATACAGCCATGCCTGAAGATGGTCCTACTATGAATTTAGCAATTACACAGATGTTCACTATATAGAATACTCTTTGTTGATTTTTTTTTTCTCAAGCATGTTTCAGTTCAGTTTGGTATCACTTGCAACAAAAGAATCTTGTGTTTTAACTGACAAAGTTCCAAAACTCTCTGAATTTCACAGGGACATGCTATTTGGTCAGTATTAGTTTTCCTTAGTCCCTTAAACAGTGGGTGGGTACTTTCTTAAGTTTAAGAGTATTCACTCTTTAATCCCAGCTACTAAGTATTTGTTGAGCACCAAATATATTCAAGGCATCATGTTTGGTTTTTAGCTAGGCTTTTTCATTTACCTTAGGTTATAAGAACATGTGATACACAGTCTTACTCTCAATTTAAAGGTAAACAAACTGGAATTCAGAAAATAGAGAAAGTGCTAAGTCATACAGCTAATAAAGGGTAAAGTGAACCTTTAAATCCAAGACACATTTCCTGGGTCACAGAAACTCTCCCATTGAAGCCTGAAGTCATAATTATGTACTGCTTGACAGTTCAATGTAAGTAATACAACTCACCATTTGAGTACCCACTAGAAGCCCGTGCTCTAGGCTAAATACATTGCCTATGTTTCTAATAACGATACAGTAGGATAAGGATTCTTTTCTTTTCGTCATCATCTCTTTTTTAATAAAGGAAGATACTAAGGCTTAGAAAATGTGAAACAACTTGCCTAAGATTATATATACAGTTAGTTCAGGAAAAGATTGGGTACAAAATCAAACAGACTCTAAGCCCGTTGCTCTCTCCAGTAGTTAAATTTTCTCCCAAGTCTCTAGTGAGAAATTAGCATCTTAAGAGTTTTGTCTTCTCCACCCCCAGGTATCCCTAATATGTAAGAGAAGGCTCTCTTAGAAAATTTCGTCATATACCATCCACTTAAATACTTCACGCAGGAAAAGCATGAATCCCCAGTTAAAATAAGGTACTTGGAGGCTGGGTTCATGAATTACACATCCACCCAGAGGCATAGCAAGTGTGCGGTAAATACTTACTGAAGCCTACACTCTTTCCATACCTTTAAAGCCTCCATTTACACCTTTTCCCCAAGTGTGGTCTATGGAGATTTCCCCAGGAATTCTGCTAAAATTAAAAGTAGCCAGATCTCAGCCCAGGCCTATGAAATCAGACTATATGGGATGAATGGATAAAGAAAATGCAGTATATTGAAATAGTGTATACATATAACATATATAAATGATATAATTTATGTAAGCTATAAATTAAATATGCAGCATATATAATATGATTTATATATTACAAATTATGCCACATAAAATTGTATATTATATACAAGGTTCCAATAATGAGTATATTATTTGTTTATGTATCAATATAAATTAATGTATTATAAAAGTATTTTTATATTAATGAATACATCTACATATAAATAAATTTACATGTAAACTATATAATTGTATATAAATAATATATAAGTTATATGACATTTAATTATATTGTATATAATTATATATAATATTATTTATCATTACACATATAATAATTACTATATATCAATGACATGATTTATATAAATCACTATTATATAACAACCCAGTGAACCACATAGTCCTTATATATTTATATGTAACACTCATACTGAGCTCTGAAGGTTGGGTAGGAAATTACCAAGTATACCGGCAAACTGTTGCAAGCATGAAGGTCAATATGTGCAAAGGTCCTGAGATGGAAAGGTGAAAAGAGGATTCTAGAAACTGAAGGAAAGGGAAAGAGTCTATGTCCTGGAGACAGAGAGTGAGAGAGAGCTCTACATCCTCAGGCTGGAGAATCACAGCACACAGGAGTCCCTACCCCACAGTCAGGGTCACATTTTTGAGCTCTCAGTCCAGCTGCTTTGTTGAGACGAGAAGGGAAGAGGACCAGGGTGAAAGCAGAAAAAGCAACAGGACTGTGATCGTTCTCCAAACTGGAAAGGAAGGTGACATGGACTGTGTGATTGTAGACAACGGACACAACAGTGTTTTGGGGAAATAGAAACAAGTCTCAGTGATTGAGCTGATACCATGGTTAGGAGAAGAAAGAGTTGCATGACTAGGTGGAAACTCCAGAAGAGAACCAGCATGTGTCAAAGGATGGGATGAACTTGGTCTTAAAAACGTTGAATTTAGGTATATATCAGTCAAGGCTCAGTTGCAGACAACAAAACCCCCTCTAGCTATTTTAAGCAATAGTGGATTTATTTCCCAGATAGGTATTCTCTCTGCTATCTCTGGCTGTGTAACAAACCACTCCAAACTTTGTGGCTTCTAACAAAAGCCATGTACTTAGCTCATGATCCTGTGGGTTCTTTGGGTTGAGCTTAACTGGGTTTTTCTTCTGGTCTTGGCTGGGTCACTCTTTCCTGTGTTCAGTTGCAAATTAGCTAAGCCTCACTGCATCTGTTGCTTGAGCATGATGAAGACAATGGGGCCACGTATTTATGATCATTCAGCAGGCTAGCTTGAGCTTTTCACAGAGCTGCCGAGAGAGTTGCAAAAGGGAAACTGCCTCTTAAGGCACAGGCTGAGAATGGGCACAATGTTACTTTGCCTCATTCTGTTGGTTAAAGCAAGTTACAAGCAGCCCAAATTCTAGGAGTGGGGAAACAGACTCTCTCCAAGGGATGGGTTGCAAAGTTTCATTGCAGAGTCATGAATTTTAGAAGGAAGAGGGGAAATTGTGGCCATTTTTTGTGACCGATCTACCATAAGTACTTAACAAATCGTTCAAATGATAGCAGAACATGCTCAGCCTCTAAGAATGAGTCTGCTCACCAGGGGAGCTTATGCCTCTGCCACCATCAGGAAGTCTATCCCAGGACCATTGATTCCAAGAATATACCACTGTCTTATGATCCTACAATCAAGAAGCCTCTTGAGCTATCCCTTCAGCAGAACACATTCAGGAAAGCAGTGAGTGGAGCCTGGAACTCTGCTGCAGAAAAATCCAACATCCCAGCTACTGCAACAAAACAATGACCTCAGCTTCCAAATCTCACACAAGTACATATAACTGATGGAGTTGATGGTTTTGATCCAAAACTTCAAGAGAGTCTAAGAAGTGTAACTGCTAGCTTTCCAACTTCAATAATATAGGAAGTCACTCTGGAAGGAGTTTGGAATGAATTCTGCATGACAAATCACTATATACATTCCATATATTATGAAAAAGCCAAAGAGAAATCATAATGAAGCAGTAGAATGGATGCAACTGCAACTCAGAGGATTCTGGGCTGATCTGGGATTTGAGCAAAGACCTGAGCAGGGTCCAGAAATTCATCACTGTGTGCCTAAGACTCATGCCAAGATCAAACATCCTAACCATTTCTGGAATGTAGTTAATGTCCAATCCTATTCCCACTGACTTGGTGATTCATGCTTCAAGAGCGGAAGAGTAAAAACATTTTTCAATTACACCAAGGAGACCAGAGTCTAAGCTTGTTATTCAACAGCTCTGTGAGCTTGACCACCCTCTTTCCTCCCATAGCCTGGTATTTTCCCTATCCAACAAGTTGAGTGGGATTTGTCTACATGGGTGAATGGCAAAAGCCTCTTTCAGCAACAGAATCTATGAAAGTTCCTTGCTCCCATGCCCAGGTAGGACTCACCTACATGACAGAGTCTCTTTGTCAAATGTATACTTCCCAACTGGTGCGTGTATGCTCAGTCGCTTCAGTTGGATCCAACTCTTTGCAACCCCATGGACCATAGCCTGCCAGGCTCCTCTGTCCATGGAATTCTCCAGGCAAGAACACTGGAGTGGGTTGCCATGCCCTCCAGGGGATCTTCCCAACCCAGGGATCAAACCTGTGTCTCTTCCACTGCAGGCGGATTCTTTACTGCTGAGCCAGTGGGGAAGCCCAGCTGGTAGAAGGGCTTATTCACTCAACACTTGGGCAATTAAAGCGAGGGAGGTGCCCTGGATGCTTGCCAGGCTGTCCTGTTCCCCACTCCTGATGGAAGCAGCTGTGCCCCCTGCACTGGGATCCCTTCTTTTTCTTTCCCACTTCACCCTTCCTTCTGATAACATTCCTACCCCATCCTGCCCTGGACCTGGTCTCTGCTGGGGGCCAATTATAGGACATAATCCATCTGTCCTACAAGAGCAGCTTAATGGCTGGGATCTCAGTAAACTCCTAATCCATCCATTACAAATCCAATAGTTATTCAGGGACCAGCCAGATGGTTGGTAAATTTGCATTCAACTCACAAATGGTATAAATAACACTCCTATGCATCCTGGCCAGAGAAGATGCCACACCAACCCTGATCCTCAGTTACTAGCAGTATCCAGAGAATGGTACCAATGCAGTAACCCATCCATTTCTCCAGACTGGTCGAGAAAAATTTATTGGACAATTACTTGGAGCCAGGCGTGGTTCTCAGTGGTAGAGTTTCAAAGGTTAACATATTTGACAAAAGCTGTGCTGTTGTTGAGTTTGCCTTCTAGAGAGGACACAGTGAATAGAGAACTGAGCCCATAAATGAACAACAAACACTAGTGAGTGTTAAGTGCTATGAAGAAATCAAAACAGGACAAGGGAAGGTTGAGGGACTAAAACAATATGCTTGATTCCAGTGACTAAGAAGGCTGCTCGCAGGCCACAGAGGGCATCACCAAGCAAGTGGCCCATGAACTTGAACTGTGCCCGATGGTGAGAAGCATCAGGAGACAAAATTATGAGAGTATCAGGTTCCAGAAAGATGCGGGAACAAGTGCAAAAACTCTGAGAGGGGATCAAACTTGAGACATTCAGGTACAGAGAGGCAGTCTGTGTGGCTGGAACTCAATGAGTGAACTGTGGGATGTGTCAAGGCCCAAGATGTCTGCAGGAATTGATGAAGTAGAATTGAACAGGTCACTCAAGGAGGGGATTTTATTCTAAGAGCAATAGGGAGGAGTCAGAGGGTTTTAAGCATGGGCATGTGTAATCCAGCTTGAAAGATCACTCTGAGTGCTACAGAAAGAGGAGATAAAGGGGTGAGAGAAGGAGGTGAATTGATCAGGAAGCTATTGCTGAGACCTAGGTAGGAGGAGACGTGAAAGATGATGGAGCCTCTGCAGAGGTAATGGCAGGAGAGATGGTTGAGCTGTGGTCAGATTGGGGAGGGGGAGAGTTAGCCAACAGGACTTGCCATTGCAAGGGGTTAAGGGAAACAAAGAAACAGAATGACTTCTAGTTGGTTTCCTTGAGCTTGCGGGTGGGTCATGCCAACATCACTGAGATGGAAAGTTCTAGAAGAAAAAGTTGAAGAATAAAAGTGTCAAACTTGGCCCAAGTCACAGTTGAGATGTGCATACAGTGCTGAATTAGATGTGTGAAATAATAGATAATGGATATGGGGATGTGGAGACAAGGAAAGTCACGTCCAGAGATGACAATTTTAGCATTATCACAAAATACATGGTTTATAAAGGTTTGCACTGTTTATATGTGGAATCTAAAAAGAAATAATACAAATGAACTTAGTCACAAAACAGAAACAGACTCACAGACTTAGAAAATGAATTTATGGGTTGCCAGGAGGAAGGACAGAGTAAGGGATAGTTAGGGAGTTTGGAATGTACAGGACACATTGCTATATTTAGAATGGATAACCCGCAAGGACCTATTGTATAGTACAGGGAACTCTGCTCAATGTTACGGGGCAGCCTGGATGGGAGGGGAGTTTAGAGGAGAATGGATACCTATATATGTATTGCTGACTCCCTTTGCTGTCCACCTGAAACTATTACAACATTGTTAATCGGCTATACTCCAGTATAAAATAAAAAGTTAAAAAATAAACAAAACAAAACCAAGTGGAAAAATATTTTTAAAGATCATAAAGGCTTAGGCTGGATGCACACACAAGTAAAGGATCCTGGACTGAGCCCAGGGGCACTTATTTTTTTGCAATTCAGTTCAGTCGCTCAGTCGTGTCTGACTCTTTGCAACCCCATGAATCACAGCACATCAGGCCTTAGAGGATAACAAATCATCAGGGCAGAATGACCAAGCTAGTGAGGTAGAAGTGAAAGCAGGAGATGGTGGTATCCTGAAGCCAAGAGAAGCCCAGCACCTGAGTAGAGGAGGTTTGCTCTTGCTCAGTCACTTCAGTTGTGTCTGACTCTCTGTGACCCCATGGACTATGGCCCGCCAGGCTCCCCTGTCCATGGGATTCTCCAGGCAAGAACACTGGAGTGGGTTGCCATTTCCTACTTCAGTGATAAAGTATGAAGTGAGTGAAATGAAGTCGCTCAGTCATGTCCAACTCTTTGCGACCCCATGGACTGTAGCCTACCAGGCTCCTCCATCCATGGAATTTTCCAGGCAAGAGTACTGGAGTGGGTTGCCATTTCCTTCTCCAGTAGATGAGGTTAGGAAAGTCCAAATCAATCACCCCTTCTGGAAGTACATTCAATCAGGGCTATTATCTCCATAGAGAAAGGGGAGGCACTTACTGAGGAAATGATGTTGGGTAAATAACTACATGATAATCAATAACCATCACCAGGGAGAAGAACTATTTGGTTCAAACAGTAATTACAAGCCCAAATCACAGATCATGGTTTGAATTAATTTTGAGAGCTTAATCTGGTAAACCCCAGTTCCAAGAATATGTTGAGACCAACTAGACAGGAAATATCATGAGAAACTCTACTCCATCCTTTAGATGATGTCTCCATAGCGGCCATTAATTTTTTAGAAAGGTCTTAATATTTAACTTGCTTAACTTACAATTGCTTTGCAGTGTTTTTAATTGTAGATAATCACTTGCAGCTTCAAAGTGAAATGAGATGCATCAGTTGCAGGAGACAGAAGAGCACCAGGGAAAAAAAGAGGATTGATTTCAAATTATTCTAGAAGCAGGGATCCCTTGAGGAGCTGTGGACAGAACTCATGGGTCTGTAAAACTGGGGGGCAAAATTTTTCATCTTTATTTTTACTAACTGCTGATACTTGGCACTTCTTTCAGTGCCTTTGTCACCCAAATCAGTCCCTTATGACTATACTGTGGAAGTGAGAAATAGATTTAAGGGACTAGATCTGATAGAGTGCCTGATGAACTATGGATGGAGGTTCATGCCATTCTACAGGAGACAAGAATCAAGACCATCCCCAAGAAAAAGAAATGCAAAAAAGCAAAATGGCCGTCTGAGGAGGCCTTACAAATAGCTGTGAAAAGAAGGGAAGTGAACAGCAAAGGAGAAAAGGAAAGATATACCCATTTGAATGCTGAGTTCCAAAGAATAGCAAAGAGAGATAAGAAAGCCTTCCTCAGTGACCAATGCAAAGAAATAGAGGAAAACAATAGAATGGGAAGGACTAGAGATCTCTTCAACAAAATTAGAGATACCAAGAGAACATTTCATGCAAAGATGGGCTCAATAAAGGACAGAAATGGTAGGAATCTAACAGAAGCAGAAGATATTAAAAAGAGGTGGCAAGAATACATAGAAGAACTGTACAAAAAAGATATTCATGACCCAGATAATCGTGATGGTGTGATCACTCACCTAGAGCCAGATATCCTGGAATGTGAAGTCAAGTGGGCTTAAGAAAGCATCACTACAAACAAAGCTAGTGGAGGTGATAGAATTCCAGTTGAGCTATTTCAAATCCTGAAAGATGATGCTGTGAAAGTGTTGCACTCAATATGCCAGCACATTTGGAAAACTCAGCAGTGGCCACAGGACTGGAAAAGGTCAGCTTTCATTCCAATCCCAAAGAAAGGCAATACCAAAGAATGCTCAAACTACTGCACAATTGCACTCATCTCACACGCTAGTAAAGTGGTGCTCAAAATTCTCCAAGCCAGGCTTCAGCAATACGTGAACCGTGAACTTTCTGATGTTCAAGCTGGTTTTAGAAAAGGCAGAGGAACCAGAGATCAAATGGCCAACATCCACTGGATCATTGAAAAAGCAAGAGAGTTCCAGAAAAACATCTATTTCTGCTTTATTGACTATGCCAAAGCCTTTGACTGTGTGGATCACAATAAACTGTGGAAAATTCTTCAAGAGATGGGAATACCAGACCACCTGACCTGCCTCTTGAGAAATCTATATGCAGGTCAGGAAGCAGCAGTTACAACTGGACATGGAACAACAGACTGGTTCCAAATAGGAAAATAAGTACATCAAGGCTGCATGTTGTCACCCTGTTTATTTAACTTATATGCAGAGTACATCGTGTGAAATGCTGGGCTGGAAGTAGCACAAACTGGAATCAAGATTGCCGGGAGAAATATCAATAACTGCAGATACACAGATGACACCACCCTTATGGCAGAAAGTGAAGAGGAACTAAAGAACCTCTTGATAAAAGTAAAAGAGGAGAGTGAAAAAGTTGGCTTAAAGCTCAACATTCAGAAAACTAAGATCATGGCACCTGGTCCCATCACTTCATGGGAATTATATGGGGAAACAGTAGCTGACTTTGTTTTTCTGGGCCCCAGAATCACTGCAAATGGTGATTGCAGCCATGAAATTAAAAGACACTTACTCCTTGGAAGGAAAGTTATGATCAACATAGCATATTCAAAAGCAGAGACATTACTTTGTCAACAAAGGTCTGTCTAGTCAAGGTTATGATTTTTCCAGTGGTCATGTGTGGATGTGAGAGTTGGACAATAAAGACAGCTGAGCACCAAAGAATTGATGCTTTTGAACTGTGGTGTTGGAGAAGACTCTTGAGAGTCCCTTGGACTGCAAGGAGATCCAACCAGTCCATCCTAAAGGAGATCAGTCCTGGATGTTCATTGGAAAGAGTAATGTTGAAGCTGAAACTCCAATACTTTGGCCACCTCATGCGAAGAGCTGACTCATTTGAAAAGACCCTGATGCTGGGAAAGATTGAGGGCAGGAGGAGAAGGGGACAACAGAGGATAAGATGGTTGGATGGCATCACCGACACAATGGACATGGGTTTGGGTGGACTCAGGGAATTGATGGACAGGGAGGCCTGGCATGCTGCAGTTCATGGGGTTGCAAAGAGTCAGACATGACTGAGCAACTGGACTGACCTGTCACCCAAAGAATCAAGGAATTTCTCTATCATATTAGAGTTGTTACAGGTATCTTGAAATATTATTGATGCTCACCTACTACACTGGAGGAAACTGACATCTAGGTCTTAAAATTTAATGTGTTAATAAAGAAGTGCATAACATCATTAAATTATGATGCTTATTTGTTTCATCAATATTTTGATAGCTGAATTTCAATGTAACTCCTTAGTACTCCCTTGTGTTTTACTTTCTGCATTTAAAAGCATTACTCTGAGGGGGGCCCATCAGCCTCACCAGACTACCAAGGAATCCACGATGCAAAAAAGATGAAGAGCCTGTGTCTAGAAGGAAGCCTGGGCCCAGCAGGGGAAAATTATTTCAGGAAAAATGGAGAAGATGGGTGACTCCAGAAACAAACCTGATCCAGAAGAGAAGGTATTCAACAGGGAAGATTCCACACATGAGAAGAACAGAGCTAAGTGGAAACGGCTCCTCAGAAAATCCAAAAAACATCAAGCAGCTCTTACTACCTGGGAACAGCAAAGAAATAAACCCCCACTTTGGAAGTATCTGAGGCAGAAAAACCCAAAGCAGCAATTTTATCGTAAAATTTAAAAAAGACCATCAGATCAGATCAGTCCCTCAGTCGTGTCCGACTCTTTGCGACCCCATGAAGCGCAGCACGCCAGGCCTCCCTGTCCATCACCAACTCCCGGAGTTCACTCAGACTCACGTCCATCGAGTCAGTGATGCCATCCAGCCATCTCATCCTCTGTCTTCCCCTTCTCCTCCTGCCCCCAATCCCTCCCAGCATCAGAATCTTTTCCAATGAGTCAACTCTTCGCATGAGGTGGCCGAAGTACTGGAGTTTCAGCTGTAGCATCATTCCTTCCAAAGAAATCCCAGGGCTGATCTCCTTCAGAATGGACTGGTTGGATCTCCTTGCAGTCCAAGGGACTCTCAAGAGTCTTCTCCAACACCACAGTTCAAAAGCATCAATTATTCAGCACTCAGCCTTCTTCACAGTCCAACTCTCACGTCCATACATGACCACAGGAAAAACCATAGCCTTGACTAGATGAACCTTTGTTGGCAAAGTAATGTCTCTGCTCTTGAATATGCTATCTAGGTTGGTCATAACTTTCCTTCCAAGGAGTAAGCGTCTTTTAATTTCATGGCTGCAGTCACCATCTGTAGTGATTTTGGAGCCCATAAAAATAAAGTCTGACACTGATTCCACTGTTTCCCTATCTATTTCCCATGAAGTGATGGGACCAGATGCCATGATCTTCGTTTTCTGAATGTTGAGCTTTAAGCTATAGCCCAGGTGATATATTCTTACATTAATGGTTTTCAATATAGAGATGCCAGATTTGGCCAATAAAAATATTGGGTGACTGGTTACACTTTAATTTTAGGTAAACAAAAAATAATATTTAATATAAGTATGTCCCAAATAGTGCATAGGACATGTGCTCAGTCACTCAATCATGTCCGACTCTCTGATCCCATGGACTATATAGCCCATCAGGCTCCTCTGTCTGTGGAATTTTCCAGTCAAAAATACTGGAGTAGGTTGCCATCTCAAAGAAAAAATTTTAGTGTGTTCCCCAAATATTGCATGTAATCCACTTATACTATATATATATGTAATATATATATGTATACTATATATATATATATATATATAATTTCTTTAACTGAAATCCAAATACAACTGATTGTCCTGTATTTCATTTGGCAACCCTACCAATAAACTGTAGCTCCCAGCAGCCGTAGCTTTGCATGCCCTTCCCACATTGACTCTGGTCATGTGACTTGCTTTGGCCAATAATATGTCAGCAAACGTAACACAGACAGAGACTTGATAAATGCTTCTGCAGTGAGGCTGATTCTTTTGAAATGCTGCTGCCACCATGTGAGGAAGCTTGGTTTAGCCTCTTTGAGGATGGAAAGCACCATGGAGAAAGAGGACCAGCTGGCCAGTTGGCTTAATCCCAGCTGATGCTCCAGCTGAACGCAGCCTCATGAGGGACCCAAGTGGGCCCAGCAGCACAATCCAGAGTGCCAACCCACAGGATTTAAAAAATAACAAATCATTGCTGTTTAGTGGTGGTTTGTTATGTAGCAACAGATAATTAATATGGTGCATCTTCATCAAATTCACTTAATGATTCTGGAGCACCTACTACCTGGCAAACACTAAAATAGGTTGATGAGCTGTAATTTCCAGAGCACTGTGATCCACCTGCATTAGAATGACATGGGTTATTTGTTAAAACTCCGTATTCATGGACCAGTCGGATTGAAACCAAACCTTTGGAGGCTGGACTGCATAATTTGCATTTTTGACAAGCCTCCCTGGTGATGTGTGATCCTCCCTCTTTAGAATTTGAAGATCACTGAACTAAAGAGACAGAAATACGTTAGACACCGCTCTGCCCTTATGCTATGCAACCTAGGAGAGGAGATAGAGAGGTACACAGATACCTATAATACAAGACTGAAGGAAAGGACTGCCCCAAATAGGTCTAAAGGAAAACTCCATGAGCCACAAAGAAAGGTTAGATTAACTCCCAAAGAGAGGTACAAGAAGGATGGGTCAGCCCTGGATAATAGAAAAGGGCTGGACTAAGAACTGGGGTTCCTGGGTTTGGGTCTCAGCTAATAATAGCCATCATTCATTGAGCGACTACTATTTGTAAATGAATGAGCTAGACTCTTCATACGTACTGTTTTGAATCTTCACAAAAACTCTTCAAGGTAAGTACTGTAATCCCATTTCTAAATAAGAAAAGAGGCTCAGAGAGAAGACATCACTTGCCCAAGGACACACAGTTAGGAATTGGCAGAATGAAGATTTAACGCTACTGCTAAGTCACATCAGTCGTGTCCGACTCTGTGCGACCCCATAGACGGCAGCCTACCAGGGTCCGCCGTCCCTGGGATTCTCCAGGCAAGAACACTGGAGTGGATTGCCATTTCCTTCTCCAATGCATGAAAGTGAAAAGTGAAAGTGAAGTCACTCAGTCATGTCCGACTCAGCGACCCCATGGACTGATGCCTACCAGGCTCCTCCATCCATGGGATTTTCCAGGCAAGAGTACTGGAGTGGGTTGCCATTGCCTTCTCTGGAAGATTTAATACCTGTATACCTGACCCCATGAATTAGGTACCTTTCACTGGCTCACACTGCCAGCTCACCCTTCTGGGCTGCCCTCTACCTTCTCATCTATGAGATGAGACAGGGTGTACAAGATGATTTCTGAGGCCCTATTATTGGGGCCTAATCAACTCTACTCCACATAATGATTGTACTTGTTGGGTGGGGGGAGGAGGGAGTGAAGTCACTGAAGGAGTGAACCTCAGCCCTTGGGGATTTGTTGCTATGTCAGCTTGTGCTGCTACAGCAAGGTCATCAACTGGGTGGTAAGTAAAATGTTTACTTCTCACAGCTCTGAAAGTTGAAAGTCCAAGATCAGGGTGGCAGGATGAGTGACTTCTGGTGAAAACCCTCTTACAGGTTGCAGACTGCCAACTTATTGCTGTAGCCTCACACAGCTGAGAGCAGAAACAAACTCTCTTGTGATTCTTATAAGGGCACCAATTGTATTCATGAGGACTCCACCCTCATGACCTCAACCTCATGTAATCCTATTTACCTTTCAAAGTCTCTACCTCCTAATACTATCCCACTGTGGAGACAGAGTTTTAACATACAATTTTTGAGGGGACACAAACATTCAGTCCATGACAGAACTCAACCCAGAATGCCAGTTACAAACAGTAACTCTAAAGACTCTGCTGGTCTCCTTCTCAAGGAAGAGAATGAGCAGGAAAAAAGGATGAAGGGAGTGATGCAAGTTAATGAATAACTGGATAATTATTTGAGAATAACTGAATGACCAGATGAATGATTGAATGGATAATAAGTCAATAAATAAATAATGGGGAAACAGGTGGTTGAGGAAACTCTCATAGATTGGCTTCCATTTACTCAAATTAAGAGGAAAATTGGGGCTTCCCTGGTGGCCCAGTGGTTAAGAATCTGCCTTCCAATGCAAGGGGCACGGGTTCCATCCCTGGTCAGGGAACTAAGATCCCACATGCCATAGGGCAAATAAGCCCATGCTCCACAAATAGAGAGAAGCCCCCACACATCATAACTAAGACCCAGCACAGCCAAATAAATAAATAATTTTTTAAGAAGTAAAAATCGAGTGACTGAGAAGGAGGCAAAGGGGGTAATCTGTTTTTGGAGCAAGAAGAGTTTAGCAAGCATGGACTAAGGAGTAAGACAAGGTGTGAATGAATGGATGATGAGACCAACAACTTTGGCCATGATGGTTCAGGAGGAAGGGCAGAGAGGATCCAGCAGAGGGTGAAATAGAGCCAGAGTCTTGGGGTGGTGATAGCAGCCAGCTTGCCATGAAATGCAGGCTGAGTGAGGAGCATGTTAACACCCTCTGCACAAGTTCTACCCACAGTGGGATCAGTCACTAATTAATGATGATGTAAACAGGGAGATTTCACTGCAAAAGGTCAGAAAGGCCATTCAGATGCCTGGGTGGTGAAGTATTGGAATCATCAGATTCTGAGACAGTGAAGGCTAATGTGATGGTCAAGAATATCAGCCCATGCTGAGAGACCTTAATTCTGTACTAAATGAAATCAATTCAGATCATTTAATTAACTGTGTTTCTCAAGTCTTCTTACTTTGAAGAGAAAAAAATGCTTTCATTTTATTCTGATTTCTGAGAAAATTAGACTAGGCTCTAAGACTGTGCATGTAAGCACTTTGAAAATATGAAGTGCTTTTAAGTACAAGAGATTGCTTTGTTAAACAAAGCAATCTGCCCAGAATGGGGAAAAGGAACCAGCATTTATATGCCAAGCTGTGTACTTGATGAACATCAAATCCTGTAATCCATATCACAACCCTCAATGGTGTCTTGTCTCAACTATACAGGTAAGGAAACCCAACCCAGCAGTATCCAGCCAACAAGAAACCAAGCCCCCAGTTTGGAGCTTGGCCAAGGGCTTTCCTGTAGGACTGTGATGTGTGTGTCATTGTTTTATTTCCTTTCTCAGGGCACAACCCGGAGAGTACATCTCTTCCAATATTTGCCATACTAAAATACCTTTTCCATTCCAAAACCCATTCTATTTATTGAATTTGGGAATCCTGACTAGGGTCTAATAATTTGATATTATTTAATACAATCGCTTTCTCCTAGTTAAAAGGGTAAATGTAAGAGATGGAAAGAAATTTTCAATCCAGTGTGCCTCTAATCAAGACTCTGTTTCTGGGAGAATAATGATAAATTATATTTACATGCAATGTCATAAAACTGCAGGCATTTCATGCCTGACACATTCAGAACTGAAGCCTGGATTTTCCCTGAAGTTCTCCATCCTTTTACTATCTTTCCTCATCTCAGTCAGTGTCCCTGGCACCCATCATATTGCTCAGGCTGTGTTTAGCAGGGATTGTAGGATTTCCATTCCCCAAATAGGGATAGAACCTGTGTTCCCTGCAGTGGAAGTGTGGAGCCCTAACTACTGGACCATCAGGGAGGTCCCAGGAGACATTTAATTTTTTTTCCTTTACCCCCAATTTGTTCCTCATAAAAACCTTGAGTCCCAAACCCTTTCATTTTCTCCATCCTCATTGTCAGCCTCATATCCCACCATCTCTCACTCAGTTCCCCACTGTGGCTTTCTAACTAATCCTCCATTTCCAGCCTTATCCCACTCTGATTCATTCCCAGCCAGGCCATTTTCTACAAAGACTGTCCCTCTATTATGTTTATCTTAAAGATTAGGAGACTATGTTAATTGGTTATACCCCAATACAAAATAAAAAGTTTAAAAAAGATTACTTGGACTAAAATTCAAACTCCTTCCTACAGCCCACCTGCCTCCCATAAAGAGTTATTGTTACCCTCCCACGCTCCTTCTTCTCCATTCACTGCAGCTTCTTCTCGTAGAAAATGCCAGTCATGAAAAGCCCCTCCTCACCCCTGGATCTTGCACCTGCCATCTTTTCTTCTGGTAACTCCTTCCTCCGCTTTTCATATTGCTTTTTTTGGGTCCTTAGGTATCAGATGAAAACTGCTCAGTGTCTTTCCTGATGCCCCAGCCAGCATGGTTTCCTCTCTGAGGTACTAATTCTCCCAGTTGCATACATATAGTAAGTAGCAGAGTCAGACTTTAAACCCAGGTAGTCTGGTTTTTGGAGAAAGCAATGGCACCCCACTCCAGTACTCTTGCCTGGAAAATCCCATGGATGGAGGAGCCTGGTGGGCTGCCGTCTATGGGGTTGCAGAGTCAAACACAACTGAAGCGACTTAGCAGCAGCAGCAGCAGCCTGGTTTTTTATTCTGTGCACTTAAATCTAAAAGTCTTACCTATCTTTAATGAGCAAAGAGAAATCTGCTCACTAAAAAAAAAAAAGTATTCTTATTTGAGGGAAATGAGAATGTACAGAATGTTAAACTTTTGGTCTACTTCCTTTTAGGCTTTCTTGTTTTTTTTTTCTAACTTTGTTTAAGCAGACTATAACCACAGTTTACATACAAATTTAAAGCCTGCTTTTGAAGGAAATGGCTACATAATTAACTTTGTTACAAATATCTTTGTAAAAAAGTTTTGCAAAGTGAAAATAATAAACATGCTTATTGCTTGCAAGTAATGGTACCCAGCCCACAAGTTGGAATTCCTCTCCACCAAGGGTTGTAGGGACTCTGACAGAGCCTCCATCTCAGAATTTCAATCTGAAATGTAGAAGCTGACGATATTTAGTTGGTGCCTTGACTTTATATACTCAAGAACATTCCATTGCTTTCCATCTAGTGTTACTGTTTCCTCCACACACTACTCGATACCTTCTTTCCTTTGCTTCCCTTCACATCTCCCAGCTAGGGTTCTATTTGGACCACTGCTATTGAACATAGCAGGGGACAGTAAGTCCTTGTTTTTCCTTTGAGTCCTTGTTTATCTTCTGGGGCCTGTGAGTTACACTTTGCAGAAAACAGAGTCTATGCCTTTCAAAAGCAGTTAATAAAGTGTTACAGCTAAACCTTGTACACCCTTCGCCCATTGTTTATATCCAAACACAGCATTTATTAAGCCTTCCTATGTGTTGAAAAGAATGTATCAAGTGAAAGATTTGGAAGTTTTTATTTTCCCCTGATATTGACCTGAAATATCTAAGTAGTCTCCTTATTTCTCAACATTACTTCTCCCAGGAATACATAAACCAATGTTTATATATTTTATATGATTTAAATTTGGCTGATTAGTAGTATCTCATGCATAGTTTGATTTAAATACAAATTCTAAAAATTTCCTTATCCCTCCTCGATTAGAATTTCCAAAGATAAGACGCAAAATGTTCTGATTTTGAAATATACCCCAGTGTATCTGATGGTCAGTCATACTGGGAACCACAAAACTAATTCAAGGTATACTGAAAGATACTGGGTAATTGAATTTCAACTGAAATTTTATCTTTTCACTTGGAAAACATTAATTAAGATGTAACTTGATAGTAAAAAGACCAACACAAGTGAAAGTGGGCAAAGGATCTGAATAGACATCTCTCCAGAGTACGTATTCAAACAGATACAATAAACACACGGAAAGGTCTCAACACCATTAGCAATTAGGGAATTGCAAATTAAAACCACAATAAGATATCACTTCATACCCGTTAGGATGGCTATAATAAGAAGGTAGATAATAACAAGTATTGACAACATGCGGAGAAATTTGAGCCCTCATACACTACTGGTGGGAGAAGGCAGTGGCACCCCACTCCAGTACTTTTGCCTGGAAAATCCCATGGATGGAGGAGCCTGGTAGGCTACAGTCCATGGGGTCGCTAAGAGTCAGACACAACTGAGCGACTTCACTTTCACTTTTCACTTTCATGCATTGGAGAAGGAAATGGCAACCCACTCCAGTGTTCTTGCCTGGAGAATCCCAGGGACAGGGGAGCCTAGAGGGCTGCTGTCTACGGGGTCGCACAGAGTTGGACACGACTGAAGCGACTTAGCAGCAGCAGCAGCACACTACTGGTGGGGATGGAAAATGGCACGGCTACTGTGGAAAACAGTCAGGCAGTTCTTCAAAAGATTAAACATCAGGTCACAAGGTGACCAAACAACTCCACTCCTAGTTACATACATAAAAGAAATGAAAGCATATATCCAGGGAATTCTCTGGTGGTCCAGTGGCTAAGATTCCAAACTCCCAATGCAGGGGGCTGGGTTCAATCCCTGGTTAGGGAACTAGATCCCACATACCACAACTAAAAATTCGCATGCCACAGCTAAAGATCCCACATGCTACAGTGAAGATTGAAGACCCCATGCACTGCAACTAGGACCCAGAGCAGCTAAATAAATAAATACTAAAGAAAGAAAGAAAGAAAGAAAGCATATGTCCATACAGAATTCATATGCAAATGGTTATAGCAGCACTAATTATGATAGCAGAAACAATCCAAATATCCATCAACTGATGAATGGATAAATAAAATGTAGTATATTCATATAATGAAATATTATTTGATAATAAAAAGAAATGAAGTCCTGACAGATGCTACAGCACAGAAAGGTCTTTCCATGTTTTCCTTGAAAACACACTAAGTGAAAGAATCCAAAGATCACATAATGCATGTTTCATTTGTATGATATTTCCATAATAGGCAGATTTATGCAAATAGAAGTAGATTAATGGTTGCTTAGGGATCAAGGGAAGGAATGATGGGAATTTGAGAATGACTGCTAGTAGGTACAAGATTTCTTTAAGGGGCTATACAAATATCCTAAAATTGATTTGGTGATGATTACACAACTTTGAGGGCTTCCCTGGTAGCTCAGGTGGTAAAGAATCCTCCTGCAATATAGGAGACTCCAGTTCAATTCCTGGGTCAGGAAGATCCCCTGGAGAGGGGATAGGCTACCCGCTCCAGTATTCTTGGGCTTCCCTGGTGGCTCATACAGTAAAGAATCTGCCTGCAATGTGGGAGACCTGAGATCGATCCCTAGGTTGGGAAGATCCCCTGGAGGAGGGCATAGCAACCTGCTCCAATATTCTTAACTGGGGAATCCCCATGGACAAAGGAGCCTGGTGGGCCACAGTCCATGGGGTGGCAAAGAGTCGCTCAGACACAACTGAGTGACTAAGCACAACACAGAACAAAACTCTGAATATGCTAAAAAAAATTAAATTATACATTTAGATGAGTTAGATGGAATATAAATTACATCTCAATAAAGCTATTTTTAAAAAATTGATTAAGATAAACAATTAGCTTAGTCAGACAGCAGTCATTGCATCATTAAGATAGTCGGACACACCAATCAGATGGGAGGGAGGAGGAAGGAGGGTTCAGGATGGGGAACACGTGTATACCTGTGGCGGATTCATGTTGATATATTGCAAAACCAATACAATATTGTAAAGTTAAAAAATAAAAAAAATAAAAAATAAATCAGACATTTTTGACTCAGTCTTTTCCTTTGTCTGGATATGCTAACCATCCCAAAATACAGTATCTTACAATGGCAATCACTTATTTAGCTCATAGACCTGTGGATCCCTTGTGGTGATGCTGGACTGGGTTGAGCCTAACTTGGCTGATCTTGGCTAGGCTGACTCATGTCTGTAGTCAGCTGGCCAGTCATTGGGGAGTGGTGAGTTAAAGTGATGTCCACTGCAGTGATTCATGTCTGTCTTGCATGCTCTCTCCTTCAATGGAGTATCCCAGTTTTGTTTTGTTCACATGGAGATAGTAGAGTTCTAAGAGGAGAACTGGAAACCTGCCAGACCTCTTGAGCCCTAGCCTGAAATTGGAAATTGCAGTACAGTCACTGCCACCACATTGAATTGGATAAAGATGGTCATAAATCCAGTCCAGATTTAAGGGGGTGGGGGGGTGTCCCTGAAAAATCATACTGCAAAGGGCAAGCATATAGGAGGAAATAAAGAATTGAGGCAGTTTTTATAATCAATCAATTTCATAGTCTTGGAGCCATAAGTCTAGCTTTTAATTTCATATTAACCACTCATCTTACAGGTAGTGTTGGCCACGTTTATTGCTTCTTCTTGCAAAGAGATCAGGCACATTTGACCTTCCATTAGATTTCTTGGTTGAAATTAGATTTAAAACTTCTTTATGCTACCTATTAAAAAAAATTTTAAAGGTTAAATACAAAGAGAGTATTCCATACTTATTAACAGTAAATGTCTTATGATCCATGGATATAAATAAGGCAGAGTTTAAGCTATCACATACTGGAGAGATCTGAGATTTCTGAGAATTAAAAACCTATTTAGGTAATGCCTTCCTTGGAATAAAAACAGAGTACAGAAAATCCTTACATACATAGTATGAGTCACCCACTCTAGCCTGTTCAGTTCACTATGACACTGTGTAAGACACTGGGATACAAGAATGAACAACACCTGACCATTCCTTCCAGGAGCAGGTTTAGGTGAGACTAGGAAAAGAAAAGATGCATTCTAGAATCCAAGGTATGAGAGCATTTCAAGAAGGATGACCAGTCAGCAACATCAAAGGCATCCGAGAAGACTCTTAGAGTGACAGTGGAAACGGTCCATTGGGTTGAGCTGAGCTCATTCACTCTAGACAAGTTAGTTGACCACTTCTCTGTCTTTTGGCTAAGACCAAGTGTAGTCTTTCTTCTTATCAGTTTACTATAAATGTTAGCTAAGAAGTTACAATCTACTAGGCCTTCTGTTGGATGCTGCTGCTGCTAAGTCCAGTAAACTTTAGAAATACCTGGAAATGGCAATATATTTGAATTCAAAGTAAATCTCCCTCGACCGTCTCTCTTTGATCTCAAGTGACCCAAATTGCTCTGTGTTCAGATATTTGGTTAAAAAATATGAGCCCTTCTCTTTAATGGAAGAGTTTGAGTAGGATAGGTGTTGCTAATTCACTTCAGTCGTGTCTGACTCTGTGTGATCACACAGATGGCAGTCCACCAGGCTCTGCCATCCCTGGGATTCTCCAGGCAAGAACACTGGAGTGGGTTGCCATTTCCTTCTCCACTGTTGGATGCTAGAGTACAGTATTTTTTTAATCTTTTTTTATTTTTTGGCCTTGCCACACGGCTTATGGGATCTTAGTTTTCTAACCAGAGATCCAACCTGGGCACCCTACCGTGGAAGTGGGGAGTCCTAACCACTGGACAGCCAGGGAATTCTTTAGAGCACAGTATTGATAAGGCTCTTAGATTTCTAAGAACAGGCCAGTGGGAGAAGAGAGACATCGAAAAATAACAGTAAGTGTTTTGACGGAGTTTTTTGGTCTCCGTACAAAGTATGCTTTCAATGGAAAGAGAGTCAGAGCAAGAACAAGACCGATGCAGGATGGATAATGAGGGAAAGGTAAAGATAATACTAGTAATTGAAGAGAAAAATAAATCAGGGAACACCTTGAGGAGAAGGCTGAATTCTGGGAAATGTTTAGTGTGTTTTGTCTTGGCTTTTATTTTGGTTTGAATTTTGTATGTATTTTGCACAAACCTCAAAGTACATTTGAAGGTTACCAGAAGAAGCCAGTGGAAAAGAAGAGCTTGGAAGTCAAGAGCCGGGGAAAGCAATAGCATTGCCTCCTAAAAGGGAACTGGATCCAAGACACATGACAAAGATTTATTTGGAAAGGAAAAAGGAGCACTTTTTTTCTGTATGTAGGAAGGATAGGAGTAAACTTGAGCAAGGGCTCATATTTTGTGTGTGTGTGTATGTGTGGCAAGCTACTGTCTTTTTAAATTTTTTTTAATTTATTTTATTTTTTAACTTTACAATATTGTGTTGGTTTTGCCATATATCAACATGAATCTGCCACAGGTATGCACGTGTTCCCCATCCTGAACCCTCCTCCCTCCTCCCTCCTCGTACCATCCCTCTGGGTCATCCCAGTGCACCAAGCCCAGGTCCAGATGGCTTCACAGCTGAATTCTAACAAAAATTTAGAGAAGAGCTAACACCTATCTTCGGAGAAGGCAATGGCACCCCACTCCAGTACTTTTGCCTAGAAAATCCCATGGACAGAGGAGCCTGGTAGGCTGCAGTCCATGGGGTCTCTAGAGTTGGACGCGACTAAGCGACTTCACTTTCATTTTTCACTTTCATGCATTGGAGAAGGAAATGGCATCCCACTCCAGTGTTCTTGCCTGGAGAATCGCAGGGATGGGGAAGCCTGGTGGGCTGCCATCTATGGGGTCGCACAGAGTCAGACACGACTGAAGTGACTTAGCAACACCTATCCTACTCAAACTTTTCCATTAAAGAGAAGGGCTCATATTTTTTAACCAAATATCTGAACACAGAGCAATTTGGGTCACTTGAAATCAAAGAGAGACGGTCGAGGGAAATTTACTTAGGATTCAAATATATTGCCATTTCCAGGTATTTCTAAAGTTTCCTGGAAACAAACAAAACAGAATAATTGAAATGGGGAGCTTCCAGGAAAACTCTGACATGAGTTTGCTCAGTTATTCTTTTTTAGAGATGAGTGTGAGGGAAGCTGAGAAACATCAGGGCAACACATCTCCATTTTTCTTGGTAGGGTTGGAATAAGGTCGTCTGCTGAGAGTAGCACTGAAGCAGGGGACTTTCAGGAGGCAATGAATTGGACCAACTGACATGAAGGTGGGAAAGGGTGCCAACCAGCAGTCATCTCCCCAATTTATTGGATATAACTGAAAATGAATTTATATAGTCTGGGATAGATGCTAAAGATCATAGGTGCTAAAGACCAGCTAAACCATGCTGGTTTGTGGAAAGACTAATTAGGAAAGTTAATCAGATGCAAAATTATCCCAGTGAATTCCATGCATTCCCAAGCTCAAGCATTATTATTTGAGAATTGCCTGCTGTTTTGGACCCTGCACACTGCCAACTCTCCTCTACTATTGGAGATAACTGTATTCATGGTATAGGGTGTCTCTATATACAAATGTGCAGAGCAAGCCACACTTTTCCTGGGAGCCGCTTGTCTCTATGCTAGCTTGTTGCCTTGAAAACAGAAGTACTTGTGGCTGTGCTTGGACAAACAATACAGCCAGATACCGCTACCGCTTGATACAGCTACAAAGCCTTTGATGGTGTGTGAGTGTTAAGTGTACCGTCCTGATTCCTAAAACTACATATTCTCTATCCCCAAAATGTCAGCTCCAATACCTCTTATTGAAATCTGCTTTCTTATTTGCTAGGAGCACAAATAGTTGAGGGAGATAGTTGACACTTTTGTATTTTTCCTTTCTTCACAGGAAAATTTTAAATGACTGTACTGAAAAAGACTTGCTGGCTACTTTATTCATAATCTTAATTAGTTTTTAAAAAAACAGCACAAGTTTTGGAGTCAGGTAGTTTAGACTAGAAAGTCAGCTCTGTCATCTGGGGTCTGCTAAGTTTTCTGAGCCTTTTGTTTTCTTCTCTGTATTACTGGGCTAACTATATGTACACAAATATGTGTATAGAGTATGTAAACAGTAGAAAGATGATTGATAGAGAATGGTAGACAGATAAATAATGGATATTATGATGGTGGTGATGAAGATAGATAAATAGATGATAGATAGATAGCTAGATAATAGACAGTGAAGGAGAGAGAGAAGAATAAAAATGCACATGTAATTTGAAGTATACTAGTTAAAAGCACAGGCTATAGAGTTAAACTGCCTAAATTAAGTCCAAAATGTTTTAGTTACTAGCTATGGTAACTTGGGAAGTTCTGACTCATCGGATGGTTATGGGGATTTAAACTCACTAATCCTCTAAAATCCCTGGCACATAGCCATATTAATAACCAATTGTTATTGCATGCCTATTTTGTGTCAGCTTCCAAGCTAAGCAATTTATGCACAGTAACCTACTTAACTCTCCCAAGATCCCCAGGAGGAAAGTATTGTCCCCGTTTTCAGATGAGAGGATGAAAAGTCCAGGCAACGTGTACAGCCAGGAGGTCTATGCTTTGCCTGCCCCATGGCTGCCGTCCACGAGGACTAGATGGGGTTGAGCCGTCATGGAAATTAAGTAACTTGCCTGAGGTTATACGGAAAGCAAATAGTGAATCAATTACTTAAATCCAGGTACATATAATATCTAAATAAATTTGTATTTTTAACCCCTAAATCCCTTCTACCATAAACACTGTTTATTTTGTTACCTAAATCAGGCTGGTTGAAAACTCAGTTTAGTGTTCAGAAAGGTAAAGAAGGTAGGGGGATTAAAAAAAAAAAAAAAACTGTTGAAAAAATTATCTTGACATGTCTCCTTTTCTTCACTGACCCTCTGTCTCGGGCATTGCACAAGTTCTATTAGCAAGCTTACAAAGCCAGCTTACATAGGATTTAAAATTTTTTGCACTTAAGCTCTGGTTGCTCCCTACTCTCAACCAATTGGGTGTGGCCTATCCCTTGCAAATCCGTTCCTTATTTCCCAACCAGTAACTATTGGCCACTCTTGCCTCTCTGTCCTTCAGAGTTTGCTGAGGGAACAAAAGCCAATTTAAATCATAGCCCTAGGAAATCTCCATTAGGACGTCTGTATGCTGTTCCCTTTCTCTTTCCTCTGACAAATTCCATGCCCGAAGGTCCAAGTCTTGGCAGGATCAGAGTGGAGACACTTATCAATGTTTAGATAATCTGGCCAGGAATAGATGCTGAAGGTGCTAGCATGCAGGTTCCAGCTCACTCAGGAGTTGTCAGCATCTCACCCCAATCTGCTCTTCCAACAGTGACTTCAGCCCATTTTCTTCCTCCTTCTTAGAGTCCTCTCCAGATGACATATATATGTCCACCAAAAGATTTAAAGTAGGGGAATAATATAGCCAGATTTGCATTTCAGGGAAAATCATCTGACGGAAGAATGGATTGAAGTGGGGGCAAGACTAGAAAAAAGAAAATAAATCAGAAACCTATTGCAACTTGTTCAGAATTCAGATGGAAGGACAGATATGACTGAAGAGATACTGGAGGAATTTCTCTATGTGACTTCCCCCAATTCTCCCATTCTGCTCCAACCTCAGACTAGAATTTGCCTCTTTCTTCTCAGAATGCCATTTTTATTGATAATTTTCTTATAGTCTTGGCAATTTTCACCATTCATTATAGGCTTACCTACTCAACTGGATTGTTGCCTTTGGTGACTAAACTTTGATTTATTTCTCCTCATTGACTGGAGTCAGAGTTAGCCGTTAATAAATAAATTCACAAAATGGATTAATCCTTACAAGTTAGAAAAGAAACACCTGGGCAAAATCAACAAAGGGTAAACCTGAAAAGGGAGCTGTAGCAGTTACCTGTTGCTATATAACACACCATTCTGAAAACATACTAACTTAACCACAATGATGATTTCCTGCTCACAAATTTACAGGTGAGATGGGTGGTTCTGCTGACCCGAGCCAGGCATCACCTCATTCATGTGTCTGTGGTCATCTGGCAAGCTGCTGAGGACTGATCAAGAGAGGACAATTGTCAGCTGGGTAATGAGGACTCCTGGACCATGTGTCCTCATCTAGCATGCTAGGTTTGGTTCTCATGGTAACAAGGCAAATTTCCAAAAAAGTAAACAGAAGCATGGGAGGCCACTTGAGGTCTGAGTTCAAAAGTGGAACAATATCATTTCTTCTGTATCCAGTTAGCCAAAGCAAGTTGTACAACCAGTCCAAATTCACGAGGTAAGGAAAGAGAGATGGGAGGAGCTGACAAGTCACACTGTTAGGGACACAGAATAGGGAGGGGTAGAAAACTGGGGGCATTTCTGCAATGAATCTACCATGGGAAATTTCCACACACAGCTTTGGCTGAGGCAAAATCCCCTCTTACCAGCAGTGACCAAGAGAGAGATTTGTTTAATGATTACAGATGATGATAATGATGATGCTGATGATAATGAAGATGTTGATAATGATGATGTTTATAAAGATCACACATCACAAGGGTTCTCCTCCATAAATATCTTAGGTAAATGCTGCTGTGATCCCCATTTTACAGATAAGGAAAGGTAGTTTTCAAGCAAGGAAGTGCCTTACTCAAAATTTTCTATCTACTAAGATGATAAATAACAGAACTAGTAAAATACATCTTGTTTGTGCTTTACATGAAGTATTTTCTTTAAAAGCTTTGTGTACAATTAAAATGTGTATATTTTCCTGCAGATCTCCATTGTGACTTTCAGAGATATAGCCTTAAAAAAAAAAAAATTGGTCCTGAGAAATTTCTTCAGTGTTTTTCCAGGCGACTTCTATACATTGAGGTTATTAGGTCTCCACTAGACCCAATGGCACCCCATTCCAGTACTCTTGCCTGGAAAATCCCATGGACGGATGAACCTGGTAGGCTGCAGTCCATGGGGTCGCTAAGAGTTGGACACGACCGAGCGACTTCACTTTCCCTTTTCACTTTCATGCATTGGAGAAGGAAATGGCAACCCACTCCAGTGTTCTTGCCTGGAGAATCCCAGGGACGGGGGAGCCTGGTGGTCTGCCGTCTCTGGGGTCTCACAGAGTCGGACACCACTGAAGTGACTTACCAGCAGCAGTAGCAGTAGAAGCAACAAACATAATCACCTTATGGAATGCTGGACAGTTGACTTGGGATCCAACTGCAGGGGAAATTTGACACAGGCTGCCCTGCTTGGTTTGGAACTACAGAAGATTTTTCATTGAGGTCTTTTCTTCCTATTGCATCTTCTTTGTTTTCTCATCCCTCTTGACTATTCCTATTCCTGTTACGTATATTTTTAAGATCTAGTTCATAATGTTTTATAATAAAAAAACTTTTTTCATTGCTTTATAGAGACATGGAGAGGATTAACACTTCATTTAATATTTGCAAATGCCTTAAGCACCTTGGAATTAAACATGTCATGTGCAAATAAATAAATAAAGGCTTTAGAGTAGAGCCATAGGTCTTCCTGAATTATATACTCAAAGCATCTAAATGCATGCATGCACACAGTTGAAAAATCCCTAGACAGGGACCAAGTGACCCTAAAATTTGCTCTTTTTCATGAGGTATTAGAAGGAAGAGATGTAAGACAAGATTCCATCATCCACCACATTTTCTATCTGTACATGGAGGAGATAAAAATAAATTAAAAATTCTAGGTTGCTTCCATGTCCTGGCTATTATAAACAGTGCTATGATGAACATTGGGGTACACGTGTCTCTTTCAATTCTGGTTTCTCCAGTGTGTATGCCCAGCAGTGGGATTGCTAGATCATAAGGCAGTTCTATTTCCAGTTTTTTAAGGAATCTCCACACTGTTCTCCATAGTGACTGTACTAGTTTGCATTCCCACCAACAGTGTAAGAGGGTTCCCTTTTCTCCACACGCTCTCCAGCATTTATTGCTTGTAGACTTTTGGATCATAGCCATTCTGACTGGCGTGAAATGGTACCTCATAGTGGTTTTGATTTGCATTTCTCTGATAATGAGTGATATTGAGCATCTTTTCATGTGTTTGTTAGACATCTATATGTCTTCTCTGGAGAAATGTCTATTTAGTTCTTTGGCCCATTTTTTGATTGGGTCATTTATTTTTCTGAAATTGAGCTGCAGGTGTTGCTTGTATATTTTTGAGATTAGTTGTTTGTCAGTTGCTTCATTTGCTATTATTTTCTCCCATTCTGAAGGCTGTCTTTTCACCTTGCTTATAGTTTCCTTTGTTGTGCAGAAGCTTTTAAGTCAGCAGATGAATGGATAAGAAAGCTGTGGTACATATACACAATGGAGTATTACTTAGCCATTAAAAAGAATACATTTGAATCAGTTCTAATGAGGTGGATGAAACTGGAGCCTATTATACAGAATGAAGTAATCCAGAAAGAAAAACACCAATACAGTATACTAATGCATATATATGGAATTTAGAAAGATGGTAAACAATAACCCTGTATACGAGACAGCAAAAGAGACACTGATGTATAGAACAGTCTTTTGGACTCTGTGGAAGAGGGAGATGGTGGGATGATTTGGGAGAATGGCATTGAAACATGTATAATATCATATATGAAACGAGTCACCAGTCCAAGTTTGATGCACAATACTGGATTCTTGGGGCTGGTGCACTGGGATGACCCAGAGGATTGATATGGGGAGAGAGGAGGGAGGAGGGTTCAGGATGGGGAACACATGTATACCTATGGCGGATTCATTTTGATATATGGGAAATCCAATACAATATTGTAAAGTAATAAAATAAATACAAAAAAAAACCACACACAAAAATTAAAAATTCTTTCCTTAATGTTTGACAATCCAAGTACACACACACATACACACATCTTTCATATGTTTTTATATTCCCTCCTTTCTCTATTCCGTCTCTCCAAAACTCCTTTACTTCTCCAGGATCCAATCACCTGGTGGGTGACTGAACAAAGAGGGGGAATTGGAGGGTCTGCTTTAAAGTAGACCCAGAAAGAAGTTTGATGCTTACATGAAGGCAATGCCTAGTTTATTAGCATGCTTTTATAGCAATAACCAGTTTATTGATAACCTCTCTGGCTACTGCAGTTAGGGTTTTCACCCATGTTATCCAATCCTAGCTTCATGACTCAGCTAAGTACTACCCTGAGAACTCAGCATGCACAGAAACCTGTGATTGGAGAGAACCTCTGGAACTTGTAATTTAGCTGAAATTACACATAAACTTAATATGTCTTTGTGGGTTTCCCTAAAACCACTTAAAACATCTTCTAAACAACCAATGTATGGATGGAGTTTTAGAATAAAAATCTATGGTTGTCGAGTATGTGGCATGCATGCTAAGTCACTTCAGTCGTGTACGACACTTTGCAACCCTATAGACAGTAACTCACCAGCCTCCTCTGTGCATGGGGCTTCTCCAGGCAAGAATACTGGAGTAGGTTACCGTGCCCTCCTCTAGGGGGTCTTCCCAACCCAGGGATCGAACCTGCATCTCTTTGTATCCACTTGCATTGGCAGGCGTGTTCTTTACCATGAGCACCACCTGGGAAGCCCTAAACCATCGCACCGCTTCCTAACTCCCTAAACCCTATACATTCTCAGAGAAATGTGGGAAACAGATGGAAAAGCAATCTTTACTTCCTCATCCAGAGCAGAAGTGGCCTAAGACACATGTGGGAGGCTTCCAGCCCAGGACCCTAGTCTGGTTTCTGAGGTATCCAGATGTAAGGGAAGAAGAGCCTCCCAAAAGGAAGCAATTGGGTTACAGGAGAGACAAAGAAAACAGCAGCTTGCCATGAGAAAGCAGGTCTTGCATGAAACTCTTTGTTTCTTCCATGGAAAACTCCACTCCATCCTCATAGACAATTGGCAACTTTATAAGAGCTCCTCCTTCCAAGTAGGGAGGTGAGGTTAGAGCTGGGGAGAGACCTGGAGAAACTCCGAAGGGCAGAGTTTGTCCAAGTGCGGTTGTTCTACCACCTGCATCGGAGCCTCCCGAGATACCTGTTAACATTTCCATCTCCGTTGCATCACCCTCCACACATGTGCTAATCAAACTCAGAAACTGGGGTTTTTCCAATGGGCAAAAGTGATTCTTAGTCTTGATGAAATGAATCAGACTCACTTAGGAAGGTCACTTAAAATGTACATGTTGAGAACTTCCCTTTCTATCCAATGGTTAAGACAGTGCTCTTCCAATGCGGGGGCATGGGTTCAATCTCTGGTCGGGGAACTAAGATCCCACATGCTGCACTGCACAGCCAAAAAATAAATATAAAATGTACATGTCTGGGCCTCATAAGAGGAGATACTGACTCAGTAGATCCAGGAGAGGGCCCTAAAATCTACAGGTTGATGAAGATTTACAGGTGATTTTGATGCTAGTTCAAGTTAGACTTTGCAAAAAGCACAGATTTTCTTTTTCTTTTTTATTCTCACAGGATAAGCTTTTTTGAATTTCTTTGCCAGAAAAATCTAGGAATTGTCATCAAACACTGCTAACCACATAGTGGAGACTTAATATGAGCAGGCACTGTGCTGAGCTTTTTAGCATGGATTACTTCATTTAATCCTCAAAGCAAACCTGTGAGGTAGAAATGTCTATTGCAGGTACAGAATATATTATTATTCCCATTTTATAGATGAGGAAATTGAGGCTTGGAGAAGTAAAGTCATTTCTGTGAGGCCAAAAATCTAATGAGGCAAAGCCAGAATTTACACCCAGGCAGTTTGATGCTGGGACCTTTACCCTTAATTATTAAGCCTATTGCCTTCCAAAGATGTTCAGACTAAAACGATCAAAAAATTTAATTTAAAAACCTGGCCAACTGAGCAAAAGTTGTTGGTTTTCTTTTTTTTAATCTTAAACATTTCTCCAAAATGTCAAATTCCATTTTTCTGGATTTTCCTCATATAGAAGTTTGAACTAGTTAAAATGGATGTATATGGGTGGAAAGCAATCAGAATAATTGGTTTGAGTCGAGCAAAGTAAGCAATAAATTAACTTGAACAAGACCTTTCTGAGGTGGCCTTCTATTTTGTTCCTATTCTCTGGCCTGGCTTTGTCCCTCATTAATTGGTAATTTGTTCTCTAGTCGGGCTGCCTTTTTCTGACACTGCGTAATGTATTATGAGATAATCTACTTTCTGTGACTTCACACAGTTCCCATGGCAACTGTCAATGCCATTTCCCCGCAGAACGGCTGCTTCATTTGTTCCCAATGTGTTGCAGGAATGTAAACATCTTCGATAAAAATGTCCACTAAAATGACAGTCCAAGAAAAGGATGAGATCTATATAATTACAAAAGGGAAACAATCTATAAATATACCAACTTCTTTCCCCAAATTAAAAAAGCAAGGGGAGGATCTTGTTACTGTTGTGTTTTATTTTAACTTGTTTCAGGGGGGCGGGGGGAATCCAGAAAAGGTTTGCTTAACAAAACTAAATTGAAGAGACACAACACTTCCGTGAAAAGATCTTGTTCATTAAAGCTTTAGTTCATTGAAGTTGAGGTGGCAGAATTTCTAGAAGGAACATATCTATCAGCCCAACCACCCCAAATGCAAGGCAAGTGCTCACCGGGAGCATTGCCTCAGGTGATCTAGACATCTGGACATTCGAAACCAATAATTCAAGATTTTCCTGGTCACTAGAAAGAGTTCTTTATTTTTTGTTCTTGCTAGCTAGCCACTTGTGTCCTCAGAGTGAGTTTCTGAGAAAATCTCTCCAATCAAAACTCTAAGATGCTATCCCAAAGTGAAGGAAATCAGAGTCTAGGTTTTTATAAGCTTTGTGTGTGTTAGTTGCTCATTTATGTCCGACCCTTTGGAAAATCCCATAGACTGTAGCCCTCCAGGCTCCTCTGTCCATGGAATTCTCCAGGCAAGAACACTGGAATGGGTAGCCATTCCCTTCTCCAGAGGAACTTGTGACCCAGGGATTGAACCCAGGGCTCCTGCATTACAAGCAGACTGTTTACCATCTGAGCTCCCAGAGAAGCCCATTTTTAAAGCTTTATTAAGGTATAATTCATACACAAAAATATGCACATATTTAATGTATACAACTTAATCAGTTTGGACTAGCATTTGGATCTTGAGATCCAAGAGCATCTGCTCCTTTTCTCTACCTTCTTTGCTCTCTCCTCTTTGTACATGATGTTCCTCCTGCCTTGCCTGCTCATCCCACCTTTTAGGTCAGTTCACTTCACTGTCTTTTGGAACTAAATTCAAGTGTCACCCACTCTGGCAAGCTAGAGCAGGCAGGATTTTAAGATTATCCCCAAGACGCCCATCCCCTGGTATACACATACTGTGTAATCTCCCCTTGGACGTGGGTGGCATGTATGAATATGATGGAATTTATCTCCTGGCATTACAGTAATCAAGAAATTTATCCACAGTGGGCCTGACTTAATCAGGTATCAAAAGAAGTTACTATGGGGCTATCTATTTCAACTTGGATATATGAAGAGCTTAAAAATTATCACTCCTATCCTCACACCAACAAAAAATTAAACAATCTGAAAAATCAATAAATTTTTTGGACCCTTGAGATAATTGAAGATGAAGAAGAAGTCTTGTCCAGAGAGAAATAGCTAAGATCATCTTACCTGGAGCAGAAACATCTGGGGTCATAAACTGATAGGAAAAATCAAAGGGCGATTTTGATGAATTTCTAGGGGCTCAGCATGTTCTAGCATGTGAGTGAGAAACCCCTGGGGACAGCAGGCTTAGGAAGACTCCCACACTTATGAACTTTACCTCCAGGAATTCTACTAGGTTTATGTGGTGAAGGTTCAAGAAATATGCTTTTCTGGCTCAGAAGCATGAGGGGAAGAGTTCAGTTCAGTTCAGTCGCTCAGTCGTGTCTGACTGTGATCCCATGAATTGCAGCACACCAGGCCTCCCTGTCCATCATCAACTCCCGGAGTTTACCCAAACTCATGTCCATCGAGTCGGTGATGCCATCCAGCCGTCTCTTCCTCTGTTGTCCCCTTCTCCTCCTGCCCCCAATCCCTCCCAGCATCAGGATCTTTTCCAATGAGTCAGCTCTTCCCATGAGGTGGCCAGAGTATTGGAGTTTCAGCTTCAACATCAGTCCTTCCAATGAATACCCAGGACTGATCCCCTTTAGGATGGACTGGTTGGATCTCCTTGCAGTCCAAGGGACTCTCAAGAGTCTTCTCCAACACCACGGTTCAAAAGCATCAATTCTTTGGTGCTCAGCTTTCTTCACAGTCCAACTCTTGCATCCATACATGACCAATGGAAAAACCATAGCCTTGACTAGACGGAACTTTGTTGGCAAAGTAATGTCTCTGCTTTTCAATATGCTATCTAGGTTGGTCAGAACTTTCCTTCCAAGGAGTAAGGGGAAGAGTAATCACTTGGAAATATACCAGTGCTTTCTCCAATACAAAGGGCTAGTCTACAGAACAACTTTGCCAGAGCCATCCAGCTTGAGGGAAGCAATTCTTCCACTCTAACCCCCTTCAATATTTCTATCTCACCAAAGGGGAGGAAACAGATAGTCAAGAAGGGAGTCAAGGAAATAGATAGGAAACACCATAGCCAGAGAAAAGAGGATACAACAAACAAAAAACTCTATTCCTGGAGAAATATTCGCGAGGATCACAGCCTCAAAACACAAGCACAACAAAAGATTGAGATTTAATGGGAAGCTTATAGAATGCTCCCCCTCCTTCATACCTTACCACTGCATCAACAGGATTGTTGATATATGGCAAAACCAATACAATACTGTAAAGTAATTAGCCTCCAATTAAAATAAATAATTTTTTAAAAATTAAAAATAAATAAATAAAATTAAAAAGCAAAAACTAAAAATAAAATAAAAGGTAAAAAAAATAATAACTTAGCAGGTCACAGTTGAAAGAGCTACAAGACACAGACTCTGAGAAGGAGCATTAAGGACGATCCAAGTCAAGAAGAGAGGCACAAATAAGGACAGTAATGAATTTGAAGCCACTGGCACCCATAGCTAAGTAACCATTAAACAGAATCCAACTTCTTCCCAGATTAACATAAACCCTTACACTAAAGGCCTACTTACCCTGGGGAGCTGGCTCCTATTGCCTAATACAACACATCTGGCTTTCAATAATAATTATAAAGTAGGTCAAAAGGCAAGGAAAAAAAAATGTCTAAGGAGACAAAGCAATCATCAGATCTAGACTCAGATATGACACAAATGTCAGAATTATCTGTCAGAGAATTTCAAATAGCTATGGTTAATATATTAAGAGATCTAATGGGAAAAGTAGACAACATTAAAAAAATAGAAGGCTGACATAAACAGGTAGAAACTCTAAGAAACAATCAAATCATGCTAAAAATCAAACACAGAAATAGAAATTAAAAATTTCTTCCAAGGGTTCATCAGTAGACTCAGCACAACCAAGGAAAGAATCAGTGAGCTTGAAAACAATTAAAAGAAACATCTCAAAATAAAATGCATACAAAGGTAAAAAAAGAAAGAAAAATAATAGAACATCCAAGAATTGTGGAACAACATCAAAAGGTGTAACATACACATGACAGAAATACTGTAAGAAGAAAGAGAGAGTGAAACAAAGAAACATGTGAAGCAATAATGTTTGAGAACTTTTCAAAATTAATAACAACACCAAACCACACGTCCAGAGAAAACCAGTGAGGATAAATGAAAAGAAAAACATTAAGGCATTCATATTCAAACCTCAAAAAGACAAAGAAAAAAAATCTTAAAAGAAGCCAAAAGAAAAGTACACCTTACCTATAGGAGAACAACAATGAATCACAAGGGACATTGCATCAGAAACCATACAAGAGAGAAGATAGTGTAGTGAAATCTTTAAATGTTGAAATAAAAAAATACCATCAGCCTAGAAATTTATATCCAGCAAAATTATTCTCCAAAAGTGAAGAAGAAATAAAGACTTCTTGCACAAAATTGGAGGAATTTCATTGCCCAAAAGACCTGCCCTACAATAAATATTAAAAGAAGTTGTTTAGGCAGAAGGAAAATTATATGGATCAAAAACTTGGATGTGCATTTTAAAAATGAAGAATATTGGAGGAGGAACAAATGAAAGTAAAATAAAATCTTTTACTTTTCTAATTTTTAATCAATCTAAAATAAAACATTATAAGGCAACAATGGTAACAAAGTATTGCATAATTATATCATATGGATAGTTGAAATAAATAACAGTAATATCACAATGGATGAGAATGAGAAATTGGGAATACTCTATTATGACATACCTGCAGGACCTGTGAAGTGGTGTAGTATTATTTGAAACCAGACTTAGATTATATGTTAAGGTGTGTTGCAGATAATAAATGGAATGTGGTATCCTGAATGGGAACCCAGAACAAAAGAGGATATTAGAAGAAAACATGAGGAAATTTGAATAAAATATGGATTTCAGTTCATGATAATGTATCAATATTGGTTCATCAATGATGCTAAAAGTAAGATGTTAATGACAGGAGAAAAGAGGCGTGGGATAGATGGGGAATTATCTGTGTTATCTTGCAACTTTTTCATAAATCTGAATCTGTTCTAAATGGAAAGGGAAAAGAAAATGAAGCTCAGAGAGATGATCCCGCTAGTGCCAAGGAAGAAAGCAAACACAGCTGCCTCTGGAGAAGGGCTGCTGCTGTTGCTGCTGCTGCTGCTGCTGCTGCTAAGTCTCTTTAGTCGTGTCCGACTCTGTGCGACCCCATAGACGGCAGCCCATCAGGCTCCCCCATCCCTGGGATTCTCCAGGCACTGGAGAAGGGCAGAATCTAGTAACCGAGGGACTCAGTCTCACAACCACAAGTAACTGAATTCTGCCAAAATCCAAAAGGAGCTTGGAAGAGGATCCCAGGCTGCAACTGAGAACCACAGTATGGTCAACATTTGATTGCAGCTTGATGGAGCCTGAGCAGAGGTTTCATCTGAGCTGTGCCTGAATTCCTGACCCACAAAACTGTGAGATAATAGGTTTATGTTTTTTTTAAGGTGCTATATGTGTATCCATTTGTTATACATCAAAAAAAAAAAAAAAGCACAAGTCTTCCCTGACGATTCTAACCCAGATATATGTGTTTCCCCTGGGGGTGCCCATCTCCTTTATCCATTCATGCAGCCTACACATATTAAGACTTACTACCTGCTACACATTGTGATAGACAATGAATGCATTCATGCATGCTCAGTTGTGTATGACTCTTTGTGACCCCATGGACTATAGCCCACCAGGCTTCTCTGTCCACAAAATTTTTCAGGCAAGAATATTGTATTGGGTTGCCATTTCCTTTGATAAACAATGAGTAGATAGTGGTAAATGAAATATACTCCTTACCTTCTTGAAGCCTTGAGTGTGGTGAAAGGCACAAACAAACACCATGTAGATGCTTAATTTATAAACTATGGTATCTTCAAAACTAAGAAAAAACAGGATTTCACAAAGAGAAGAAATTTTTAAATACTGGAGAATCTGAAGAATCTTCTTTGAGGAAATTGAAATTAAAGCTAAGACCCAAAAGATACATGTGAATTGGCCAGACAGCAAATGAGAGCAGAGAAAATAATATGTGCTAAGGCTCCAAGAAAAGAAGGAGCTGGAAGGTTTTGAGGACCTGGAAACCACCACATGATAGGAAACTGAAGATCAAGAGAAAATCTTGAAAAGAGCCAGAGAAAATAGCCAGTGTGGCTGCTGTGAGTGATCAAGGGGAGAGACACAGGAGGTACATGTAGAAGGGTAGAGAGAGGTTGACTGTGTAAGGTCTCATGGGCCAGAGTACGACTCTAGGAAGCCCTTGAAGGGTTTAAGCAGGATGGTGCTCAGATTTGCTGTTTTAGAAAGTTCAATCTGGCTGATGGAAAACAGATCCTCTGAGGGCAAGAATGGGCTTGAACACAACAGTGAGGAGAGGATTCCAAAAGCCCAGGTAGGAAACCAGTCAGGGAAGAATGGTTGCCATAGATATGAAAAGAAGAAGACCTGAGAGCAACTCGGATGCTGGAGTAACTGGACTTGAAGTGAGTTGATGAGAGCATGAAAGAAACATCCGTGCCAAGAAGGACCTTGAGGTCTTCCACATCCTGGATGAAAGCATCAAATGATGCTAAGGTGAGGAAGGATAAGCAAGAAGCCCACCTGTTCTCTTTCAGGACTACACCTTTCTATTACTATTTCCTCTGCCTCAAATACTCTTCCCAGCCATCCTTACCGAGCCAGTTCCTATTCTACCTTCAGAACCCAGCTCAATGCCACCTCTTCTGAGAAGCAACCCTTGACTACTCATTCTTCTTATTCTTGAACTTCCTCTTGTCCCTGAGCACTTGGGCACCACTCTTACAGCACAGTGTTCTATGACATGTATGTATACTCCCTTGCCCCACAAAAAAAAAAAAGAAGAAAAAAAAATGTACTTCAAAACTCTCTATTTCCAACTGGAATATATTTGGCATACAATAAAGGTTTACTGCATGAGCAAATAGAGTAAAAATGTAAGAATGATTCAACATAGGGAGCTACTGTTCCTCAGCGCACAGCCCAAATGTGAGGAATAAAGAAAAGTCCTTTGAAACGTGGAAGGAAATACCTTTAAAGGCAAGCAGTAAAGTTCATGCACTCTACTCCAATGCGAGACACCTTGACAGAATTGAGAAGCAGTTCACAATTTTAAGAAATACGACTTCTCAGGTCTCCTCATCCAGAACAGATTAGTTGGAATTTATGGAAGTTGCCACCCTGAAAATGAGCACAGAGCAGGAAAATAAAGTGCACTTGACTGTTGAAACCGGGGCATCTTGTAGCCAAAAAGCAGCCAGTGGGTGTCTAATCTCCAGTCCGTAGCCACATACTGATTGCAGATTTTAAAACAAGGTAATTGTAATAATGAGTATTTACATCGCACTGTCCACAAACAAGATTAATTCAATCTTCTTAACAAATGTATGAGAAATTTAAAAATCTGTTTCAAGAAATGATCCATCGAAAATTCTGGAGGGGGCTTTTCCTGGCCATCCAGTGGTTAAGACTCAGTGCTTCCACTGTGAGCAGCTCAGACTCTATCCCTGGTCAGGGAATTAAGATCCCACAAGCTGCGGAGCATGGCCAAAAACTAAAATAAAAAGCAAAATAAAAAATATAAATCACCAAAAAATAAATAAAATAAAATTCTGGAGGTAAGGGGATGGCGTGGCACAGAATACAGAGAAAGAGGATTATGAGATGAAAGATGAACTCCCCAGGGCCTCCATGGGTGTTGGTGATGATCTGGGTGATAGTATTAAGATGTTTATTTATAAGCTTTTACTTGAGAATTACATTCAATGTTTTTATTTGCATGTAGGAATTATAAGACATAGCTTGCTTGCTCAGGGTTACGCGGCAGAGCTGGTTGAAACTTCAACTCAGACTTTGCAATTCTAAGTCTAGTGCCACTGCCAGCACTCTTTAATGACATTGTTGCATAGCAAGTGTCACCATGTGCTACATCATGGCGCATCGCAACTAGTGTCTGTATGTGACAGGGGTATCCAGGGAGATGTGCGCATCTTCTTTGGTTAATATCATAAAGTTTGATAATAATCATGCCCATGTTATGGTTACTCTTATGGTTTTTTCACTGCATGGGTGTACATTGCTTCACTCTATAACTGAGTTTATATATAGAAAAATCACTCAATCACATCACAATTGCCCTTCAGGACAAGTCATATGACTCCCATTAAACAGAAAAGGAGATTAGGGCTAAGTAACTCAAAGACTAGGTGGAGTTTAACTCCTTTCTCCCTGATTCCAAAATGTCATTCTAGCTCTAGTCTCTTCTGGTAGTGTAGGTCTCTACTCAACCTGTTCATCATACTTCTCAGCAGTAAAACATGGTGCACACAAGATTGCTCAGGTCCTCACTTGGCCACCATGGCACCTGCTTACACAAGGGACAATTACAGAATGGTTGTCAAGACTTCGCTTCAGCCAGTTTCCCATTAGCTGAACTCATCATTGTGGAGTTCAGGTACAATGCTGAGCTTGTGGCTCAGATCTCGGGTCTAAGCATCCCTCCACCTTCTGACACTGAGGGTGAACATGCTCAAACAGACATGCAGCAAGACAGACAGAAAGACAGAGAGAACTCTTGACTCCAAGGCCCTCTGATTCCTCAAGAGGGCCCTGAGCCCAGCTACCCAGAAAGCCATGTGGATAAGAGGGAGGAGGTGTTGAGATTCATGTCTTGGTAGTCACAGTGACCTGGAACCCAGGTAATTTGAAGAGTAATTTGATATCATTTTCCTTCCTTATAGCGGTTCAGTGCCTGAAATGTGCACTGGGAGTAGACAGAGTACTTTCTCCAGACCCAGATGATGCTTTCCATATTGCTTCCAATACCAGCCTTAATGAGCCTAGGCACTGCACAGGCACTCCTGTCTTCTGAAGCACATCAACCTTATCTCTACATGCAAGAGTTCAAGGTCCAGCTCTAAGTCATAAGTAAAAGTGAGGAACCCATTCTCCCTTTTGTTGCATGCTGCATGGGTTGGTTTCCTCCTAGAATCAAACAAGACAGTCTCATGTGAGCATCACACTTAATGCTCTCTCAGCTGGATGCCCATGACTGCCCTGCAGATACCCTTTGTCCTGACACATTATTAACTTGAAAAGCTTGAGGTTATTTGCATCCTTGAAGATGCTATTGTGAAGAGCAATTGTGAAAGTACTTAAAGTCTAAGACCTCACAAATCCTGCTCTTTGAGTGTCTCCCTCAAGAGAAAGGTAATAGTCATTAGATTCTAAACATTAAGCTGGTCTATTCTGTAGTCCTCTTCCATGAGTAATTTTTTCCCAATAGGTACACTTCCACATAGAATAAATGTCTATTTTGTTTTCATATTTGAATGATAGTTTCACCAAGTTTGGAATTCTATATTGACAGATTTGAGTTTTGGTCAGTATGTTAATCTACTTGGGATCCCATTTAAACAAATCATAGACTGAGAAGCCTAAACAAAAGAAATTTCTTTTCCCACTGTCCTGGAGGCCAGAAGTTCCAGATCAAGGTCTAGCAAGGTCAGTCTCTGATGAGGGCTCTCTTCTTGGTTTGCACCAAGGCTCTCTTCTTGTTGCACCAACACACTCGTTGCTGTGTTCTCACAAAGGGGAGAGAGAGATAGAGTCTAGTGTCTTTTCTTATAAGGACACTAATTCTGTTGGATCAGAACCCCACCCTTATGACACATTTAATCTTAACTACTTCCTTACTCAAAATACTGCCGTACTAAGGGTTAGGGCTTCAACATACAGATTTGGGGGTTCAGGGGGGACGCATTCATTCAGTGCATAACAGTGGTGATTTTAATTTTAGTTTATTGTCTTCTAGTTTGCTCTATTTCTGTCATGAAGACTATAGTCATTCTTGTCTTGACTCCCCGGTACATCCTATGTCCTTTTTCCTGGCTGGTTCAGGTTTGTTGAGTTTTTTAGACCTGTGAATTTATAGTGTTCAGCAAATTGGAAAGTTTTCAATTATTTCTTCAAATATCTTCTCTGTCCCTGCTCCTGTCTACCTAGAACTCCAATTACACCCATATTATATCACTTGATATTATCTTACAACGTCAAAAGTGACACGTTACCAAAACTTTGTTCATTTCTTCTTTTATTTTAAAATTTCTTTTGATTCAGCTTAGATGATTAGATTTCTATTGCTACATCTTCAACTTCATTTGATTTTTGAAGTCCCTAGTCATCCAGTGAATTTTTCATTTCAGATGTTACATTTTTGATTTCCAAAAGTTTTATTTGGTTCATTTTTAATATCTTACTCTCCTTAATATGTTCATATTTTCTTTTAAATCCTGGTATCTTCCCAAGTGATACGAGTGGTAAAGAATCTGCCTGCCTGTCTGCAGGAGACTCAGCAGACAAGGGTTTGGTTCCTGGGTCAAGAAGATCCCCTGGAGGAGGAAATAACAACCTGATCCAATATTCTTGCTTGGAAGAATCCCATGGACAAAGGAGCCTGGAGGGTTACAAACCATAGGATCACAAAGAGTCAGAGACTACTGAGTAACTGAACATGCACACATATACACATATTTAGAATAGCTTTTTTCATGTCCTTGGCTGATTATACCATTGTTCCTGCTATTCCTGTATCTGTTTAGATTGCCTGGTCACATTTGTTTCTTTGTATGTGAAATTTTTTATTAGATTAAATTTTTGTCTTCCCTTCAAAAAATGTTGGGTATTTTCAGGCAAGCAATGTGTTACTCGGAGTTCATTCTTTTTAGTGTTACTTTTAGACCCAGGCCTTCCCTCTGGGTCTAGTCTAGCCTCACTACTAAGGCATGATCCTTCTGGGTCTCCACAAATTGCCCTGGGTATTCAAAGAGCCCTTCCACCCTGGATAGTCACAACTCAGATGTCTTCAGCCCTGTGTGAACTCTGGGAATTCCTCAGCTTATAGCTTACCAGTCACTTTGCCCAGCCTCATGGAGTTTCACCCTACACACACGGCTTAGCACTCAGCAAGACTTGGATGAATTCCTATGGAGATTTCTGGAGTTTTCTCTTTCAACTTCCCTCTCTCTCTCTGTATCCTCTCTTACTCTCTGTGTGTGTATGCTCAGTTGCTTCAGTTGTGTCCGAGTCTTTGGGACCCTATGGGCTGTGACCCACCAGGCACCTCTTTCCACGGGATTCTCCAGGCAAGAATACCGGAGCAGGCTGGCATGACCTCCTCCAGGGGATCTTCCTGACCCAGGGAATGAACCTGCATCTTCTGCATTGCAGTAGATTCTTTATCCACTGAGCCACCTGGGAAACCCATCCTCTCTTACTCTATGCCCCATAAGTGCCAGCCACCACAACCTCCCTGACCTCCAAGCCCTATGTCTTCATCTCAGCCAGACCACCATGCAACATGGTTAGGACAGTGCCTCCAAGCCAAAAGCCAGGACACCGGCAGGAATTACACTCTCGTTCCACTTCTCTCAGCAGTCATTGTCCTACACCGCCTGCTATCCAACGACTGAAGACAGTTCCATATACTTTATCCTGTTTTTTAGCAGTTTATAGTGGAGAGTGCAATTCTGGTCCCAGTTATTCCATCCTGACTAGGAACAGGAATCTTGTCCCTTTTCAAGCTATTTTTAGCCACAAAATTCTCTTTTTGAATGAAACCTGTCATAGGATCACAATAGAGCAGAGGGGTAAGTGTGAAAAATTTGGAGTGCCTCTGAATTTAAATCATATTCTTAGACATAATTCTTTCATTATTTATGGAACCCCTTATTGCTCCTCTGTATGCATGAAGTTTGAAAGTCATCCTCTAGATCAGTCTTCAAATCTCTAGAACAAAGAAGGCTCAAAATGAGCCTTTGGGGTTTTGGAAATAATACCTGAATTGATCTTTATTTTCAACTCATTTTTAAATGTCCATTTTGCATAAATGCTTTATGGTTAAAAAATATATTAGTGGCATGGTAGGACATTTAAATACTACTTCATAAGTAAACAAATATACATATGTAGGTCAAAAGATGTGGGTTTTTTAAGAGGAGTCCATGATCAAAATAGCTTGAAGGCCTCTGGACTTGATGTGGTCAGTAAACTTTTCCTGTAGAAAACCAAATAGTAAAGTATTTTGGGCTTTGGAGACCATATGGTCTTTGTCAAAACTACTCAGCTCTGCTCTTATAGCATGAAAGCTGTATGCACATAAATGAGCATGGCTGTGTTCCAACAAAATTTTATTTGCAAAAACAGGTGGTAGGCTAGATTTGGCCTGCAAGCTATAGTTTGTCAACCCTTGGTGTAGGTGATTTCTGAAGACCCTTTCAGCAGATTGACCCTTTCAGCTCAATCTCAATCTACAAACTAGACCGGGACAGAGTGGAATCTCTTTGATATGTCCAGCTCCTATACTTTCTTAAAGGGCCAACATGATTTATATCACTTAATCCTAACATTCCCACAAACAAAACCCTCTTCTTTCACAGCATTGAAATATATAATTAAAAACTCTCTCTCCCCTTATGCAGGCAAGGGCAGGGGGCGGCAGTGGCTGCTTGGTCTGCCCAGAGCCCCCAGTGGGTGAGCCTGGAGCCTCTCTGGTCGTCTTCCACGATGTTGGCGTGCTGACAGACAAGCTCTTCCCTGTCGTGGAGGCCATGCAGAAGCACTTCAGTGCTGGCTCTGGGTTTTAAGTTTTTTAAAAAAATAAATAAATAAATAAAAACTCTTCCAAAATCACTGAGTAGTTAAAACTCAGGCACTGGAATAAAAGAGAAGTCAAAATCCTTATGCCATTGTGTAGAGCTAAGCTCAGCTTTATCATTACTTCTGTGGACTTCCATCCCCATCATGTGTAACACAGGGACTCCAAGCTAGCTAGCAGGTCTGCTCCACTGCTTGAAAGAGATAATGTATTTGAATTTGGCAGCACGGGTTTACAATAAATGCTCCTCCAATCTTCACTCAAGGACCTTTTCGCCCTCCAAAGAAAAAAATGGAAAGAGAAAAACAGGGAGAGAGCAAATGGAAAGATGGAGAGAGAGAGAAAAAGAGAGAAAGAGTTTTGTTACACCTTTGTCCTTCTCCCAAAGGTTTTGCTTCCTGTATAGGGAAAGATGAAGCTCTTTAATGCTTTAGTAACCACACCAAAGGTACCTCCCTAAGGCAAGAAAAGTAGGTAATGGCTAGCAAACCTGGTAAGATATCCCTTAAGATGTATGCATTTGAACTGCTCAGTTTGTCTGAATCTTTGCAGCTACATGGACTGCAGCACACCCGGTTTCTCTGTCCTTCAGTATTTCCTAGTTTGCCCAAATTAATGTCCACTGAGTCAGTGATGCTATCCAGCCACCTCATCTTTTACTGCCTCCTTCTCCTTTTGCCTTCGATCTTTCCCAGCATCAGGGTCTTTTCCAATGAGTCGGCTCTTTCCATCAGGAGGCCAAAGTGTTGGAGATTCAGCTTCAGCTTCAGCATCAGTCCTTCCAATGAATATTCAGGACTGACTTCCTTTAGGATTGACTGGTTTGATCTTCTTGCTTTCCAAGGGACTCTCAAGAGTCTTCTCCAACACAATTCAGAAGAATCAACTCTTTGGCACTCAGCCTTCTTTATGGTTCAACTTTCATATCCATACATGACTACTGGAAAAACCATAACTTTGACTATACAGACCTTTGTTGGCAAAGTGATGTCTCTGCTTTTTAATATGCTCTGTAGGTTGGTCATACCAAGCTCTTTTAATTTCATGGCTGCAGTCACCATCTGCAGTGATTTTGGAGCCCAAGAAAATAAAGTCTGTCACTGTTTCCACATTTTCCCCTTCAATTTGCCTTGAAATAATGAGACTAAATGCCATGATCTTTGTTTTTTTAATGTTGAGTTTTAAGCCAGCTTTTCATTCTTCCTGTTTCACCCTCATCAAGAGGTTTTTTAGTCCCTCTTCACTTTCTGCCATTAGAGTGGTATCATCTGCATATCTAAGGTTGTTGATATTTCCCCAGGCAATCTTGATTCCAGCTCATGCCTCATCCAGCCCAGTATTTCGCATGATTTACTCTGCATATAAGTTAAATAAGCAAGGTGACAAAATACATTTAATTACTGCTTAATAATAAAATGTATTCTCTCTCTTCTCCAGGTAAATGACTAGGGGGAAAGCATCTGTGATTTGGCTGTTGGTGCAAATGCTCAGTGTCGGGCATGCACCAGGATGCCCAACTCGTCTGCTTTGCAGAAAAACCTCATAAAGAGGCACAGTGCCCTTCCTAAGACATTATCAGCTCTTTCCCATTTAAGTTGACAGAGAAATATTTATCCAGGGTTGCAAAAATCCTCCAGGAGGGCATTACATGGAAAAAAAATAGAGAAAAGAAAAAAGAAAGAAAGAAATTTCTTGCCATCTTGGAAAAGCAGCGCTTCCCTTTTGACATTTCATAAGGCATAAATTTGATAGCAATAGAAGCCCCAGAGACATGCTGTTAGCTGAACTGCAGGTGAAGGCATATTGCTGGGCAGCCTGGGAAGCACCGTGTCCTTGCCTCTGTTATCCTGAGCAGAGCCTTGTCTACAGCATCTCTGCTACACATCTTCCTTCCCAATATTAACTCACCGGGGACTCCAGCTTCCAGTTTACCCTCTTAGAGATGCATGCTTTAATCCCCATCCCTGGCTCCCTCCCAGAAGCCGTCCTGATGGCAAATAACTCCGGGGTCTGAGTTTAAAAAATTTGGCAGAGCTCTCTGGGCCCTGGCAAGAGCTGATTATTATTATTTCTGCTGCCTTTTAAAAGTCACCCCCCTGCTCTTGAGTAAGAGGGAGAGGAAAGCCGGACTGCCATCCAGATGGTGACATTTGGACCAAGGGGAGGCTTTAGACAAGAGTGCATTTCCTGAGCTACCAGCAACTCCTGGTGGGTTTCAATGAGGCATGTGCTGCCACCAGCTTTAAAAAGAAAAAAAAAAAAATTTATGGTTGCCAGGTCCATGGATGTCATGTACACATTGCTATATTTAAAATGGATAACCAGCAAGTTCTATGACACATGGAACTCTGCTCAATGTTATGTAACAACCTGGATGGGAGAGGTGTTTGGGGGAGATTGGATATATGTATATGTATGGCTGAGCTCCTTCGTTGTTCTCCTGAAACTATCACAACACTGTTAATCAGCTATACCCCAATAGAAAATTAAAAGTTAAAAAAAAAAGGAAAACAATTTTAAATAACAAATGGGTGGGGTTCAGAATCTGACCCTTACTGAGATGAACTTCAGTTCAGTTCAGTTCAATTCAGTCGCTCAGTCGTGTCTGACTCTTTGTGACCCCATGAATCGCAGCACGCCAGGTCTCCCTGTCCATCACCATCTCCCAGAGTTCACTCAGACTCATGTCCATCGAGTCAGTGATGCCATCCAGCCATCTCATCCTCTGTTGTCCCCTTTTCCTCCTGCCCCCAGTCCCTCCCAGCATAGGGATCCTCTAAGTTAATTAGAGAAGGTTGACTTGCTGTGGCTCTTGACCTTTCATGTATTTGATTTGCCTGCTTGCTTTACTGAAAATACAGAATCCTAGCCCCCATTCCAGGAAAGTCTGATTCAATAGGGTGGTATCTTTGACTCTGCATTTTGCAAGTCATAGGTATAATTTTGATGCAGATGGCTAGGAAGTCAACTTCAGGAAATTCTGATTAAATGAAAAGAAAAATAACTGCAGAATCAGAAAGCAATATCTACTCTGATTCAAACCCTCACTAGGTCATTGATTTGCTGAGTGACTTTGGGCATGGAGCTTAACCTCTCTGGGCCTTGGTTTCCTCATCTGTCAAGAAACCTCTGTCTCAGGGAGACCGCCACCACTTGGATTCCTGATCTACTGAATCTTTGAGTGGAAGAGAAAAAAAACAGGAACCAGCATTTGATCGAGCCCCTGTGGTGTAAGCACTGAGCTCTTCCCCTCCTGTGCCCTCTCAGCTGAGTATGCCTCCTTGCCAAGTCAAAAAGCCTATACTAATGTCTTTGGGCTTCTGGAAAATATAGGGCAGTGGTTTCTGACCCATATTCTAACACAAAATATGGGTGGTGGGTTAATTTTGTTCAACACACTTTAGTTGTTTTATGAAAAGAAAGTCGTTTCACATGGGTTATTTAATGCAGTTCAATTTCTTTTATTCAGCAATCATTTAATGACTGTGTTCCCAGCCATGTGTGAGATGCTAGGGATCCCACCTGGAAAAAGCGCTAGGCTGACCTCTCTGGGCTGGGCGCACTGGCCTTCCTGGCTGGCCCACAGGGCAAGTTTATTAGAAGCAGCAGGAGCAGACATTTCCCTGCTCATTCTGGGCAAGGAGAGGCTGAAGAGGAGCTGGGAGGGATTGGCTCCAGCGGCCAGGCTGAGCTGTCAGAGTTTGGCTGCTCTACACTGCAAGAGGCTCAGGCCAGGTTCAGAACACCTGCATAAGACAAATAGCAAGATAAGAATAATGTGACATTTAAACCCTGGCATCTAGACCTTTGGGGCTTCCCTGAGGCTCAGATAGTAAAGAATCTGCCTGAAATGCAAGAGACCCCAGGTTTGATCTTTGGTTCAGGAAGGTCCCCTTGGAGAAGGGAATGCCAACCCACTCCAGGATTCTTGCCTGGAGAATCCCATGGATAGAGGAGCCTGGAGGGCTACAGACCATGCGGTCGCAAAGAGTCAGACACGACTAAGTGACTAACACACATCGAGACCTCTTATCAGCTGTGCAGGTGTGTAGGGAGAAGGTTAAAACAATGGAAAGGCCACACATATCCCCTTAGATGGAAACACTGTGACTCAAACAAGCAGGATTTCTTTAAATGTGGTTCCCAGGCCACTGGCCACAAAACTACATGGGGAGCTTATTTAAAATGCAGATTCTTCCCTCTTACTCTGTTGGCGGGAATGTAAATCGATGCAGCCACTGTGGAAAGCACTATGGAGGCTTGTTAGAAAAACTAAAAATAGATGCACCATATGACCCAGTAATTCCATTCCTGGGTATTTTGGTATCAGTCGCTCAGTTGTGTCCAACTCTTTGAGACCCCAAGGACTGCAGCATGCCAGGCTTCCCTGTCCTTCACCATCTCCCAGAACTTGCTCAAACTCATGTCCATTGAGTCAATGTTGCCATTCTACCATCTCATTTTCTGTCATCCCCTTCTCCTCCTGCCTTCAATGTTTTCCAGCATCAGGGTCTTTTCAGATGAGTCAGCTCTTTGCATCAGATGGCCAAAATATTGGAGCTTCAGCTTCAGCGTCCATCCTTCCAATGGATATTCAGTGTTGATTTCCTTTAGGTTTGACTGGTTTGATCTAAAAACAAAAACACTAATTTGAAAAGACACATGCACCCCAGTGTTCATCAGTTCAGTTCAGTCACTCAGTCATGTCCGACTTTTTGCAACCCCATGGACTGCAGCACACCAGGCTTCCCTGTCCATCACCATCTCCCCGAGCTAGCTCAAAATCATGTCCATCGAGTCAGTGATGCCATCCAACCATTTCATCCTCTGTCATCCCCTTCTCCTCCTCCCTTCAGTCTTTCCCAGCATCAGAGTCTTTCCCAATGAGTCAGTTCTTCGCATCAGGTGGCCAAAGTATTGGAGTTTCAGCTTCCAATGTTCATAGCAGCACTATTTACAACAGCCAAGGCATGGAAACAACATAAGGGTCCTTTGACAGACAAATGGATAAAGAAGAGGTGGAATGCATATACACTGGAATACCGCTCAACCATAAAAAAGAACAAACTTCTGCCATCTGCAGCAACTTGGATGGACTTGGAGGGTATCGTGCTAAAAGTGAAATAAGCCAGACAGAGAATGACAAATACCATCACTTATATGTGGAATCTAAAACATACTACAGACTAGTGAATTAAATGAAAAAGAAGGAGACTCACAGATACAGAGACCAAAATAATGGTTACCAGTGGAATGAGAGCGAGAGAACAGGGTTAGGGCAACATAGGGGTAGAGTAAAAAGGGGTTATTATGGGATTATATGAAATCATGTGTGTGGAACTTCTGAAAATTGTAAAACACTACAGAATTAAGACTTTCACTCAATAAAAAAATGGAAAAATTAAAATAAAATAACGTAAAAATGAAGATTCCTGACATCCCTCCACCACCACCACTCCCACCTCCACCAAAATTTGCTGCGAAGAACTCAGATTGGGGGGGTGGTGGGGGTTGGTGGTTGGGAAGCTTGAAAGCTGCATATATAACAAGCTTCACCCCTCCCCTCTCCCACAGTGAATTGCTACAGCTAATCTGAGAATTGCTGGAATCTTTCTGTATCTAACCTGTATGGGTTTTGCAGTAGATGTGTCTTCCTCCTTTGTGTTATTAGTGCCAAAAAAAAATAATAATTGATAATGTTTCCTGAGCACTTTCTATCTGCCAGGGAGTGATCTAGGCACCTCACCTGAACTTGTTTTATTGCTACCAAAAAACTCTATCTGGGTCCTAGTGTTGTTCTCCATTTTATAGGTGGGGAAACTGAGGCACCAACCTTTCCAGAAAGATTGGTGATCTTCAGGGATGCAGCCAAGATTCATTCTCAGACCTATAGGCCACCCAAGAAAAAAAATCCAACATTTTGTAAAAACGAAATAAAATAAAAGCAAGATATTGGTGGCCGATCTTAGGGTAGTGGGAATACAAAGAAGTTTAATTGTTGCCTATATACCTTTCTAAATTTTCTACAATGTTTGTGTGCCTGTGTGTGTGCTCCATCATGTCTGATTCCTTGGAACACTATGGACTGTAGCGTCCCAGGCTCCTCTGTTCATGGAATTTTCCAGGCAAGAATAGTGGAGTGGGTTGCCATTTCCTTCTCCAGGGGATCTTTCAGACCCAGGGATCAAACCCACGTCTCTTGCATTTCCTACATCGGCAGGCAGATTCTTTACCACTGCAGCACCTGGGAAGCCTTTTTCTACAGTAAACATGCGTTTTTTTGTGTTTTGTTTGTTTGTTTGTTTTTAGTGTGAAAACAGACCTTGGTTCATATTTGTTATTTTGCATTTATCTGCCATATGAATTCAGGTAAATGCCTTAAACTCATTGAAGTTCAAGGTTTACATCTGTAGAATGGGTATAATAATTATTATCATCAGATTGAACTAAGATATTTTATGCTAAACAGATGGCTCAGGGCAGTTGTATAGCTATTGGTGCCAAAACAGGGTCCTTTTCCCTGCTTCTTTTTCATTGCTAGTCTCTGCCCTCAAAAAGGCATCCTTGTTTCACCTATCACAAGTGATGAACTGGAGTCTTTCTGCCCTAAGGATGGTCCTGGACCACAAGCACTCTTATCCCTGGGAAGCTTGTTGGACGCTTGTGTTCCTACCTCCAAGATCTACTGAATCAGAATTATGCATTTGGGGACTTCCCTGGTGGTCCAGGGGCTTCCTTGGTGACTCAGTGGTAAAGAATCCGCCTGCCAATGTAGATGATTTGGGTTTTGAGCCCTGGGTCAAGAAGATCCTCTGGAGGAGAAAACAGCAACCCACTCCAGTATTCTTGCCTGGAAAATCCCACAGAGGAGTCTAGAAGGCTCCTCAATGGGGTCACAAAGAGTCAGACATGACTGAGCAATTGAGCAGGCATACATGCTGGTGGTCCAGTGGTTAAGGATCTGCCTTCCAGTATAGAGGATACCCATTCGATCCCTGGTGCAGGATCTAAGATCCCACATGCTGTGACCCAGCTAAGGCCACATGCCACAACTACTGAGCCTGCACACCACAACTAGAGAGAAGCCCGTGAGCCACGACAAAGATCCCATGTGCAGCAACTAAGACCCAACGCACACACACACACACACACACACACAATATGCAATTTAAGATCCACAAGTGATTCTCATGGAAACTTGGGCTGGAAGATTAGTTTCCACATGAAGTGGTATTACACAGGAATTAGAACAATGATCTCCTGGGGTACAAGAAGAAATTATTAGAGCTTCTATTTATATTTAAGCTCCCATTTTAATGCCTGATATTTGTGTATATTCTGTGATGCCTTTGGTTGATGAGTACCAGGTACAGACATATATACAGTTTATAAGCAAACATGGTTATGGTCCTGAATGAAGGGTGCACTCAGATTTTCACAAACTCAGATAACATCGTCCCTTTGGCCCTGGATCACTGCCTTCCAGGGGCTCTGTTGATTTTAATGGGGATACCCCTTCCCCACAACCTTACTTTGAGTAAAGGACTCTCTATTTTGGTAATATGTCCAACCTCTATCCTTCCTGGGAAAGGGAGAGTGAATTAATCACTTCATAAGTTGGTGACCTAGCCCCTTTCTCTTCCACCTCCTTGGGGAAAAGACATTTCACTCTGTTTTCCCATGACGTGTGCTATAAAGGGGCTAGTCTTTCCCTATAGGGTACCCCGTGGTCACCCCCATGCCTAGCCTGTCAAGTCTCTTGCCTGTCCTTTCTCCATTGAACTTGCCTGACAAAACTCAAATCCTGGTCTACTCCAACACTCAGCCTGTCGGCTCCTCTCCCAGAAAGTTGGATGTAATCTGCAAAAACACACACCCAGCTGACAGCACTCTCCTGGAATTTATGTCCATGAAGGTCGAATGGACCTTTAATTTTGCGTGACCTTCCTACCGTGTTTTCCCTGTCAGTTACTCTCACTTTCTCCTTTCCCTCCTTCCTCAAACCTCCAAAATCTCCTTTCCCTCCCCACCCTGAGCTCGGGACCTCTGTCCCATGCTTCAAGTTTTGGGAAGATGCCTGTTCCTTGCCAGGGCTGTTCCCACCTGGATTCTATATTCAGACATTTCAGCCCTCTGGGATCAAATCAGATCATCTCTAGTTCTGTGTTCTTTCCGGCACACACAGCACTGCAGGCTCCCTATCAGTGCTGAATCCAAACACCACAGCTTCAGAAACTGCCCCTTTTCTGAGAACCTTGTGTTGTGTTAGTAACTCAGTCGTATCCAACTCTTTGCGACCCATGGTCTGTCCATGGGACTCTCTAGAGTGGGTTACCATTCCCTTCTCCAGGGGATCTTACTGACCCAGAGATCGAACTGAGGTCTCCTGGATTGCAGACAGATTCTTTACCATCTGAGCCACCAGGGAAGCCCCTACTAACCTGGTAAGAGGGTCTAATTATGTTTTAACTCTGTGTGCTCAGTAGCTCAATCGTGTCTGACACTTTACAGCTCCATGGACTGTAGTCTGCCAGGCTTCTCTGTCCATGGAAGTTTCCAGGCAAGAATACTGAAGTGGGTTGCCATTTTCTATTCCAGGGGCTCTTCCCCACCCAGAGATTGAACCCATGTCTCTTGTATCTCTTATACTGGCAGGCAGACTCTTTACTACCTGGAAGGACCCATGTTCTAACTCTAAGGGAATCAGAAAATACAAAATGCAAGGATTTCTCCCTGGCTCCCCAAATGAGTTTATATAACTAGTCTGGAAGATTTCTACAGATGTGGGCTAGTTTCAAGACCCAAAATCCAAGAAGGGTGTGAGGGGTGCCAGGGAGAGATCAACGCTCTCCAATGAGAACTTTTTAAAAAAACAAGAATGACCCGATCCAAGCTGGCTGCAAAGGGCCCTCAGATCTTTAAGTAGTTCTCAAGCACTAGGCAGGCTGATGATGGGCTTTGCAGAATCCCCTAAGTCTATTGCAAATACATATTTCTAGGCCCTAACTTACACCAACAGTATCAGAATCTCCAGAGTAGGATCAGAAAATCTGTATTTGTAACAAACTCCTCAGCTGTTCATGATACACAGCCAGGTTCGGGAAACCTTGAGTGCCCCTCATTATGAATCTATTTCAGTCCTAAAATGACAAAGCTGGCAGGGGCATAGAGATCCTTTAGACCAACTCTTCATTTTATAGATAAGAAAATGAACTCTCAGAGAGCTGTTGCCTGTCCAAGTTCCTAGACCCAGGGTGAGTTAGCTGTGGCCCATTTGACTTTGAGTTACAGTCTCAGATCTAATTTCAGGATCAAATCAGTACCACTGAAATACACTTGAATGTTCATCCATGATGTTGCAAATGGCAGGATTTCCTTCTTTGTTAAGACTAAATAATATCCCACTGTGGTGTGTGTGTGTGTGTGTGCGCGTGTGCGTGTGCGTGCGTGCATGCGCACCATGTGCTACATCTTTTTTTATCCATTCAGCTGTCCAAGGAAACTTGGGAAGTTTTCATGTCTTGGTTATCATGAGTGATACTGCAACAAACATTTGAGTGCATACAACCCCAACCCACTCCAGGTTGTTTACTGTCTGTGGATCCCTCTTCAGACAGTAAACACCTCAAGGGTAGGGATCTTTGTTTCTGTTTGCTAATCTTGCCAAACATCTGAAACAGTGGCTGGAACATGGTAGGTGATTCACAAATATTTCTGAATGACTTTGATTCTGATGGAGTCTGGATTCCAGTCTCCTTTCTGCTTATTGTTATCTCTGGATCCTAGGACAATGCTGTTTTTTCGTTAGCTTCATTTTCCTTACTGGTGAATCAGGAACAGAGACTCATTCCCTAGTTTAGGGTTAGAGGCATTTAGGATCATTGGTACCAAAATCCTGGGCTTTGGAAAAGCCAGATAGACTTTCTGCCTCAATTACATACTTGTTATGACCTTGAGCAAGCCACTTATCTTCTCTGGTCTCAGAAGTCCCTGCCCTGATGGAGCTTTCAATCTAGTTCATGTTATTTCATTTATATTCAACAGCCCCATCGGATGGATAGCTACTGTAATTATACCTATTTTATAGGTGGAGAAACAGAGGCCCTTAAAAAGCAGCTGGACAGCACAGTACACAATGTTGAGGAATCTATCAGTCTCATAGGGTGATTAAAGCAACTTCAGTAGCTGAGAAGGCCCAGTCCAGTGAGTGAGGGATGGCAGTTCAAAATCAATGCTGTGATTATGTGATCATATGAGCACATGATTATGTGATCATATCATATGATCATAGAAAGTCCTTTATCAGCAGAGGACAGGCAAGACTCACCTCCGACCCCAGGGGATGGATGAACAAGAAATAAATGGCAAGAACCCATGTGTACCAGGGGCACAGCTTCTGGGTAGTCATGAACATCTGTGCTTGTAATCCCTCAGTTTGTGAGCTCACCTCTGGTCGGCATACATCCTAGGCAAATCTGTGGGAGATTTCCTAAGTTGTTTTCTGTGACTCTTATACCCTCCTCACAAAAAAATTTACCACATCTGCAAAAATCACGATACAGCTGAATCCAATATAGGAATCAGTGAAGGGTCCACTTTATGGGAAGGTTGACTCAAAGCCAGAGCAAAGCCAACCTATACAGTCAAAGGGACCACTGATGGTTAGCCAAACTGTACAAGGTAATGTTCCAGTTGAGCAAATACTTACCTGTGTGCATGAGAGAGTTGCACAGATGATCTCATTCAACATTTACAGTATTATGAGAAGCAAGCACTCTTATTCTCTGCATTTTGAAATTTAAAATATAAAATAAGGGCCAGAGAGTTTCAGTAAGTTGCTCAAGGTCGTTAAGGAGTAGAACTTGGGTTTGAACTCCATTCCATTTGACTCCATGTTCTTGTTCTTAATTACTATACTCTCCAGCTCCTCAAATTAAAGGACTGGGTGTAGCCTGCAGAGAGGAGAGTCTGGGGAAGAGACTGACAAGGAAGCTGTTACTCTTTTTTGACTCCCCGTTACCCTTTCTGCCTACCTACCAGGCACTTTGCTTTTACATTTCGGTGGTGTTTTAAAAAATTGGAACAAGAGCAAAGATCAACTACACGGCCCTGCATCCAGCTCTCATCCCCAAATCCTGTAACTAGTAGAACATATTTGAAAGACTACATCTACAGCAAGGATGAAAATCAATAAAGGACAAGTGGATCAGAGGAATATCTGAGAGACTGAAGGCAAATTGGATCAGACCACTGATGGAGGGAAAACATGACCTAAAACACCTGCAGGGGCTTCCCAGGTTCTGGGGATGCTCGAAGATGAGAGACAATGCCTGCCTTGCATCGCAGGAGAGGGCTCTGAAGCAGACATCAAGGTGATTGGTCAGGGAGCCTATACTTTAAGCATCAAGGCACTGAGCCCCTTCTGTGTCTTACATCTTCTTATGCCAAGCAATGGGCAGGGAGGTTCCTGTCCCACTCCCCCGTCCAGAACAGAGTTATGAGTGTAGTGTTTGGGCTAAAGAACCTAAGTGGTGCCCAAATAGTACCACCGAGAAAGAATGTTCAGTCGCTAAGTCATGCTCAACTCTTTGCGACCCCATGGACTGCAGCACGCCAGGCTCCTCTGTCCTTCACTATCTCTCAAAGTTTGCTCAAATTCATGTCCATTGAGGCAGTGATGCACTGCCTCAAGATCAAGGCAGTGATCTTGAGGAGTCCCCATATATTAAGGGAAAAATTACTGAGACACCATCCTTGGATTATGTCCTATCGTTTCTTCATAGCTATTAGAGATAGAAGGTAATAAAAAGAGAAGCCACAGAAGGAAGGCGGGGCATCTCCAAAACAAGTGAGTGAAAGTCACTCAGTCGTGTCCAACTCTTTGCGACCCCACGGACTATACAGTCTACGGAATTCTCCAGGCCAGAATACTGGAGTGGATAGCCTTTCCCTTCTCCAGGAGATCTTCACAACCCAGGTATTGAACCCAGGTCTCCCACATTGCAGGCAGATTCTTTACCAGCTGAGCCACATGGGAAGCCCAATAATACTGGATTGGGTATCTTATCCCTTCTCTAGCGGATCTTCCCCACCCAGGAATCGAACCAGGGTCTCCTGCATTGCAGGTGGATTCTTTACCAACTGAACTATGAGGGAAGCCTCTCTCCAAAACAAAGAGGGGCATAAAACCTAAAATCACTGATAACCTGAGGAAAAGCAACATCCAGAGAGATGTATGTACCACCAGCCTTAGAAGAGAAGGAAATGTTGTCATATGCTACAACACGGATGAAACTGGAGGATGTTATTATCATAAGTAAAATAAGCCAATCACATATAGGAGGTATCTAAAACAGTCAAACCTGTAGAAGCAGAAAGTAGAATGATGGTTTACAGGAGCTGGGGGAAAGGAAAATGGTTCAATGCATATAGTTTCCATCATGCAAGGTGAAAAAGTTCTCGAGATCTGCTGTAGCTTAATGCACATATAGTTAATGATACTGTGCTGTACACCTAAAATTTTGTTTAGAGGGTAGATTTCAAGTTATGTTTGTGTTTTTTGTTTGTTTGTTTGTTTGTTTCACCACAATGGAAAGAGAGGGAGAGAGGAGCAGAGAGGGAGAGAGAGACAAAGAAGAAAAGAGGGAGGGAGAGAGGGAAGGGAGGGAGACAGAAAAAAAAGGATTTATTCTTCTCTAGAGCCTTCAGAGGGAGAATGGTCCTGCCAAAGCCTTGATTACAGCTACCCAACTTAAAAAAGACCCTGATGCTGGAAGAGATTGAGGGCAGGAGGAGAAGGAAGTGACAGAATGAGATGGTTGAATGACATTATTGACTCAATGGACATGAGTTTGAGCAAACTCCGGGAGATAGTGAAGGACAGGGAAACCTGGCGTGCTGCAGTTCATGGGGTCACAAAGAGCTGGACACGACTGAACAACAATAACAATCTCCAGAACTGTGGAAGAGCACATCACTGTTGTTTTGTGGCCATTTGTTACAGGAGCCCTAGGAAACCAATGCAAGACAGAAACAGCAAGCTCAAAAAATGAAAGAACTGATGCCCAAGGAAATATGAGGACGAAAAAAAAGGAAAAATATTTTCAAAGAATAAGAAGTAAACATTTTCAATGACAAGGGAAGATATCCATAAAATAGAAATAGGCTCTTAAGAGATAAGACCAATTAGCTACCACGGATAACATCCTAAAACAAAACAGATTTGATAGTGTAAGGCACAGGGTATACACACATGGCAGAGGGCAGGGGGGGCCGACCATGTGGTAGATGGAGCCTGGGAATTCTCCCAAAATGCTGTGCAAAAGAATAAAAAGGTAGAAAATAAGAAAGAAGGTTCAGATATAGAAAATAATTTGAAAAGACTCAACATCTTCAAACAGGTATTCTAGAAAAAGAGGACAGAGGAAACATAGGGAGGTGAAAAATGAATGAAGGACTTTTCTCATGGTCCAGTGGTTCATGTTTCCAAGGCAGCGTGAGGAGTGGGGCATGTGTTGGATCCCTGGTTGGGGAACTAAGATCCAACATGCCTGGTGGCAAATAAATAAATAAAAGTAAAAATGAATGAGAAGACATTTCCAGAGTTCATGAACGACACAAGACTTCAGACTCCATGGGCATTAAAATGCTGAGTGTTTGATGGGAAAGACAATATTTTGATGTTATAAATTTGGCTCCTTTGCTCATGAGATTGCTCAGAGGCAATTGGTTCCTCACCCTCAGCCCTGACATTTATATTAAGCACATGCCTATCTGGAGGTGTTCTCCTTTCTCTCTCATTTTCAATGCAACTTCTCCTCTATTATCTGAAATGCAATAAAAACATCGGCTCAGACTTCATCCTTGATTCGGGGCCAATATTTGTGGTGTATGGAATTGGAAGTGTCCATTTCAGAAGAGGCCTGTGGTGTAATTAAGTTTATTAGTCTCAGTAGTGTATATTCATTAGAAGTTCACCCCATTTGACACAGTCTTGGCCTGTGACAGGCTAAAGCTTTCATCCTTGCCAAATTAGAAGGGAAATCAAAATAAGGAATCATCTCTGGGATCCTTTATTGCATATAAAGTGTGCAAAATGCTAAAAACAACAACAACCTCATGTAACAATCTGTTTGGATAATATTGGAATGTATTTATTGGAGATGTTAACATGTTTAAGTGAGACAACTATTGTTCATAAAGTGAAATGGACTGGGGATTATAAGAATCTCTGACCAGATAACAAAAATAAAGAGCTCCATAAACCAATCAATTCTTTAAATTAAAAGAGCATTAATCTGGGCTGTGAGATATCAATTTTGTAAACATGGTTCAGGAATCGTCCTGGGTGACCTCCAGTGTCTCTTGAGAAGTCAACAATTCACAGGATTATTTTGTTAATCAGCTCTTAAGAGACAGAATCAGACAAAAAAAAAATTTTTACTTAGTAAATGAAACATATTTAATTTGCTATCTCCTTCTGTGTTAGGCCGTCTTTAGAGGAACCCATATCAAGACATATAACAACAGCTTTCCATCAATAATTATTTGACAGTTACTATGCTACTGGGTGTACCTTTCAAATTTATAATTAGGAAGACTTAGGCAGATGGGACACATTGATCAATAACATAGTCAATTTTCCATCATGGAAATAAATTGATATTTCCATTGTAAAAACATTTCTTTCAGTACCTGAGAATACCACCATTTATTTCTAGCAAGAAAGTAACTAAGGGGAAGTATAAATGTTAGACAAATAAGTGGTGCAGTGGTAAAGAATCTGCCTGCCAATGAAGGAGATACAAGAGAAACAGGTTTGATTCCTGAGCTGGAAAGATCCCCTGAAGGAGGGCATGGCAACCCCCTCCAGTATTCTTGCCTGTAAAATCCCACAGACAGAGGAGCCTAGCTGGCTACTGTCCATGGGGTCACATAGAGTCGGACAGGACTGAGCAGCAAGCTTGGACCAGTCCTTTCAAATACACTGCATTTTCAGCATCCCTAGGAGATGTCAGTTGGAGAAGGAAATGGCAACCCACTCCAGTGTTCTTGCCTGGAGAATCCCAGGGATGGGGGAGCCTGGTGGGCTGCTGCCTATGGGGTCGCACAGAGTCGGACACGACTGAAGTGACTTGGTAGGAGGAGGAGGAGGAGGAGGAGGAGGAGATGTCAGATTTGCTCAGCAACTTCCTTGCAAGAGTTTTATTCCTAGATGGCTGCCTCAGGTCAGGACAGCTGGACCCAAAACTTATCTTACTGTTCATCCAAAGTGAGTGTTATTGGAAATGGAGTTGGCATCAGTGGCAGGTGGGAGGCAGAGGAATACAGAGCACAAATGTAGAAATCAAACAGATCTGGACATAGATCTTGGCCTTGAACTTGAACACATTACTGACTCTCTCTGAACCCTAGATTCCTTGTCTATAAAATGGACCTGAAGGAATCGAAAGAGGGAGTGAGTGGCCTTAGGAATGGAAAGAAAGATATTTTAAAGGTTTGGTGGAGGAGCTGCAAATTGCTGCTCTCCTCCCCAGGGTGAGACTGTGCTTGCCAAAAATGGCTGCAACGACCTCTCCCATCTCACACACTCATCTGCAGTGTGACCTTGACTCTCCTCCATTGACACATGGTATCTAAGTTCCTTCCCTTGAAATTTGAACTCATCTCCTGACTTGCTTGTAACCAGTAAAACGTATCAAAAAAGGCATAGATACATGTATGTGTATAACTGAATCACTCCACTGTACACATGAAACTAACACAACATTGTTAATCAACTATAAGTAATTTGTGTGCCAAGTCGCTTCAGTCATGTCCAATGCTCGAAACCCTATGAACTGTAGCCCACCAGGCTCCTCTGTCCATGGGATTTTCCAGGCAAGAATACTGGAGTGGGTTGGCATTGCCTCTTCCAGGGGATTTTCCTGACCCAGGGACTGAACATGCATCTCTTACGTTTCCTGCATTGGCAGATGGGTTCTTTACCACTAGCACCACCTGGGAAGCTCCAATATAATTTTTCTTTAAATTTTTTAATTAATTAATTAAAAAAAAAGAAGTGACTCTGACATTTCTAGGACTAGGTCAGAGAGTCCAGGCAGCTCCCACCTGGTTTTTGTGAAACCAGGCACTATGCAGTGAGAGGGTTGTGCACACCTGTGTGCTCCGGATGAGTCACCCCAGCCCGGGTACCAGACCAGCCCAGACCTCCAGATGATTGTAGCTCCCAGGTGTCTAAGTCCCCACCAGTCATTTGAGTCTCCCCAAGGGAAGCTCCACGCACTGTGGAGCAGAGACAAGCCGTCCTCTTTGCTCCCTGCATTCCTGATCCGCACAATCTGTGAGCTGGACAACACGCCACCATCTCACCCTGCTGAGTTCGGACTGTTTTGTCGTGTGGCATCAGTGACTGGGACACTTCCCAACGCAGATAACAAGTAAGCACAAGCACACACACACTTGTGCATGCTCGCCCATAGTGGGAAGTAGAGCAAATGTTACAAAAGAGAGACCGACTCACTAACTCTCCATGGCCCAGTTTCCCCACCTGCAGGTGATGGGGAGGTGAGATGGGGCTCCCAAAGGCTCTCTCAGTTCTAACGTTCTGCCCCTGTGATCTTCTCTCCCTCCTCTTCCATTAAAGCCCAGTCTGAAATCCTTCAGGTTCTCTGAGGTACACATGACTGACAACTCCCCAGCAGTGGTTGTATTTTAGGCAGCATCAAAGCCTAAAGGAAAAGGAATAAAGCTTTGATGGTGGAATTTTAGAGCCCGTGGTTATTTATTTATTTATTTATTTTTAGAAGATGACAGAGATGGGTTATCCTAAGTCTTGAAGATGTAACTGCATCTGCATATCCTTATGATATAAATGAGTTCTATGATACAAATTAGACACAGTGATTATTTTACATGGAGTGTTACCACCTGTTGATTCGAATTTTGTGCTGAACGTAATTCCAGGCACTGTGCATGCATTATGCTCCCACCTCATCATGAGTGGTACCTTCCCTGACACCATATTTGAGAACATAAAGGAATCTGTCCCCTGGGGAGATGAGTCTGCCTGAGAATGCTACACTAAATGAGAGCCCATCTAGCCCAGAGGTTTTCAAATCTCATTACACTGAAACACTTATATTCTGTATTCTGAATCAAGGTGTTCTGCTGGTAAAAATTGAATAATGGTCATTTCTTCATTTGCATGAGGAATATGTTAATGAAGAGGGTTTTCAATTTTCCTCCCATAATTTTTTAAACATCGACATTCGGCACCACTTGCTGGTTAGGAAAACCAATTCTAGCTCGAAGGAGAGGAAAATATTAAAGCAGTTATTCAAATGGGCTCTAGAGTTAGACCAAAGTTTGAAAAATGAACAAAAATTAGCTATTTACTGCTGTGTAACCTTGGGTGAGTCACTGTTCTAATGCTTAATTGTATTATTTGTAAAGTAGAATGGCTATAGTTTCTTCCACATAGGATTGAGTTGGGACTGAAGGAGACAAGGCATTAGGTATAGTGCCTAGCACACATAAATAGTTAATCCAAGTTTGCTACTTTTATCAATAAACCATTCCTGTATCACTGTAGCCAGACACAAGGCAGAAGGCAGTTTTGTTTTCAAAGTGATTTGGACCTGCCAGAGAAAGTCTTAGGAAAAAGGGAAATTGCCTGTGAGCATGCATTCACATCTGAGTTTTGCAAAGTAGATAACGTCTTACAATATAACTTCCAGATGGGTTGTTTAATTTTCACTCGTTTCTGATCTATAAATACCCTAGAGAAAAAGAATACAGTGAAGCAGGAATAGCATGGGCTTTGGAGTAGGACAAAAATGGATTCTAATCCCAGATTAGTTACTTGTCTTCTCTGAACCTTGGTGCAAACATGTATTAAGTGTTCAATAAATATTTGCAAAGCAGAATTCTAAACTTTTAATACTATTTACCTGTTTCTTTTTTAGGATTAAATGAGATATAGAGTGAAAGTATCTAGCTCACAGATGCTAGCTGGCAAATGATCGTTTTCTTTATCCACACATGATTTTTTAAATGCCTGGCATTTTTTATTAAGAAACTCCAAATTTGATCAGTTCTTTTCATCCTGATACATGTCAGTTCCTCTGTTTATCATGCAGGTAACTGTTTTAGCCACAAACCTGGTTTTGTGTACTCACTCTATTCTATCCCAGAGATTCTCTAAAACTATACGCTGTGTGGATAAAGCAATGGTGCTTCTTGAAGGAACTCAGAAACTGCACAGATATTAATCCTCATCTTGATGAAAATAGAAAACACATCATTTTTCATTAAGAGCTAGCTGAGTTTCCTTTTATCATGGAGACACACATACACACACACTCTTACCCCTTGAGTATGCTGTCTCCTTATAACCATGAAGTTCTATACGGTCATGGAGTCATTAGACTTTTCTTCCTCTGGGGATAAATTTAGATCTCTATGATTTCCTGAAAGAAGATAATTTGTTTCATCTTTAAAATGAAGGAGTAGAAGGGAAAAGTTCCAGTGATTCTTTTTTTAATGTTCAGCAACTTTTCCACTTAGAAGCAACTAAATTCACATCATGTGACTTACCTTCCTGTCATAAATCTGGTGATCAATCTATAAGCCCCAGCCAGCCAGGCATTTCCTACATAACCAACCCCAAGTGGCTTTAATGGACAGCCCAAAGCAGTCAAAAACCAGCAAGAGAAAGAAAACACTTGCCCTTCTGTACTTTTCTCAATATGTTTAAATAATTTAAAACACCATCAAGAAGCTAATCCATAGATAAAATGACATGTAAAATATGATTGCAGAGTTCTCCTCTCCCTTCATTGATTCACTCAGGAGGGGAAAGAGCCACTTACTCAAGGCTTTACTCGTCCCCAAAGAAACTTCTTCCAACCTTTGAAATGAAGTTAGAGTTATCAGGCTCAGTCTTGTCCATTGGATGAGTTACAAATGGGCATGAGCTTTAAAAGTAACAAAACTGGGTCATTTGCAGAGACGCGGATGGACTAGAGACTGTCACAAACAGTGAAGTAAGTCAGAAAGAGAAAGACAAATACCATATATTAACACACATATGTGGAATCTAGAAAAATGGTATGGATGATCTTATTTGCAAAGCAGAACTAGAGACACAAACATAGAGAACGTATGGACACCAAGGGGGAAAGAGGGTTGGGGGGTGGTTGGGATGAATTACAAGATTGGGATTGACATATGTACAGTACTATGTATAAAATGAATAGCTAATGAGAACCTACTGTACAGCACAGGGAACTCTGCTCAATGTTCTGTGATGACTTAATGGGAAGGAAATCCAAAAAGGGAGGAGGAGGAATATATGTAAGCATACAGCTGATTCATTTTGCTGTACAGTAGAAACTAACATCGGAGAAGGCAGTGGCACCCCACTCCAGTACTCTTGCCTAGAGAATCCCATGGACGGAGGAGCCTGGTAGGCTGCAGTCCATTGGGTTGCTAAGAGTTGGACACGACTGAGCGACTTCACCTTCCCTTTTCACTTTCATGCATTGGAGAAGGAAATGGCAACCCACTCCAGTGTTCTTGCCTGGAGAATCCCAGGGACAGGGGAGCCTGGTGGGCTGCTGTCTCTGGGGTGTCACAGAGTCGGACACGACTGAAGCGACTTAGCAGTAGCAGCTTAGAAACTAACATATAGCAACTATACTCCAATAAAAATTAAAAAAACAAATGAGCATGAGCTAAATGTTTGCAACAGTCATGACTTCTAAGTTTCCTTTTAATTTGGAAATATCATAAACTGACTCTTTTTGGAATGTTCACTGGATTAAATTTAGTAATTCAAGAAAGTATAAAGGTTAAAGCATCCATCAGGGAGTTAGTCCACAGCTGAATCCTGACTCCAACGTGTAACAGTGCATGACCTTTGGAAAGGATACATAATCTTTTGAGACTCTATGCATTGCTTCGTTAGGTGGGAGGAATGAAAATAGATTGTATTTCATCGGATTGTTGGGGATGCCTAAATCAGGTAATACAGGTCAAACGCCTAGCACAATGCTGGTCACAGGATAAGCATTTAACAAAGGTTAGAAATAAATGAAAAAAAGAAGGAGGGGGGAATCACTTTCTTATATGTAAGTACCTCTGAGTGTCAGGGACCAGATTAAAGCATTTATACACTTGAAAATACAAGAGCCATAAAGAGTTAAATGGCTCTAATTGGAAGAAAAAAACCCTTTAACTCTGGAATATCATGGTTGACATCATAGACAGCAAACATATACTGAGCATCCTTTTTGTGCAAAACAGAGGAGCAGATGGAGAGACCATGGGTTTAGAATCAGATAGATTTAGGTTCAAATTCTGTTTTTCCATATTAGTTGTATGACCAGGGATAAACAACAGATCTCATCTTCAAAACAGGTACAGTTGTCAGGGCTTATGGTTGCAATCTACATAAATGGACTCAGCAAATTTAACCAAACATGCAATTCATGAAAAGTACTTGGAACACTTACAGAGTCAACGAGAGACTGGAAGACCAATTTGGAAAACTGGTTAAGGTTTGGGAAGTTCTCAGACAGCTAGGTGGAGAGAACCACAGAAAGGCTACACAGTAGTCTGTTAGAGGCCATCAATATTACCAGCATAAACGCGACCTCCAATTGACTCCCTGCCCTTAGATCACTGGCTTAAGATTCAAAGTCCTTGCTTGTGACTGCCACATGATTCACATGCTGCTGCTGGCTCTGCAGGATCCAAGAGACCTCTTTAACCTCCATCACAGGACTGTGATGGTCCCTCCGCCAGCCCATGCATGATGAGCTATTCCAGAAAAGGACAACTGGGCACCAGACCAGCAAACACCCTCGTGAGAATAATGGTGTTTATAACAGAATATCAGAAACTTGTGAGGATGAAAGTGCATATCACAATTCCTGGCACGTAGTTGACACTCAAGCTATTATTACTAAATGTTCTGAGCATAGGCTCTGGAAGAGAGAAAACTTTAAATTTTTATTTTATTTATTTTTAATTAATTAATTTTTTTTTTTTTTTGGCTGTGCCACATGGCATGTGGGATCTCAGTTCCTCGACCAGGGATTGAGCCCATATCCGCTACATCAGAAACTTAGAGCCTTAATCCCTGGACCAGCAAGAAGTCCCAGAAAAGTTTAACTGACCACCTATTCTGCGCCTGGTCCCACGCTAGACTGAAGATGGACTGGTGAAAATATAGCTTAATATAGTATGACATCTGCTCATAATGAGATTACAGTGGATTGAGGAAGACTGAGAAGTCAAAAATAATAATAGCAATTTTAAATAGCCATGATGAGGACCATATGCTCTGGGTAGAAGTGAAGTGCTCTAAATTCTAAAAGGAAAAAAACTTTTTATTCTGTCTTGGATGGCTAGAGAAAGTGAGGGGGAAAAAGGAATTTCCCACTGGAATAGTGGCAGTTAAGCCTGGAAAGTATTCTTCTGTCTTCTCTGCTGATTTCGTACATTTTTCAAGGTGCTGCCTTGAATGAAACAGTCTTGCTACTTAATCCAAAATGCTCATTGAGGACTTGAATAGATAAAAGTTCTGGGACAAAACCTTCCAAGTGAGCAAGAGGTTGCCAGTCAAAGACATTCTTACATTCTGGGTTTTGTTTTGTTTTTTTCATTATTAGTCATTGTCATCTTGACATTATTCCCAGAGAAATATTTTTCATCCTTAATTAATGGTCTGGTGCAAATAAAAGGTTTTTCTCTTACTTACTCATTTATGATTCCAATAGATGGCCAACATTCTCTGAAGTGACCCAGACAGTAATTTTTAGTGGTTAAGCCCTGGGATGATGGAATCAAGCAGATCAGGATCTAGACCCTACCTTTACCCTTACTCACCAAAAAATATTGGGCAACTCACTGAAACTGTTTGTTGTTTATTCACTGAGTTGTGTCCAAATCTTTTTCAACCCCAGGCTGTAGCCCACAAGGCTCTTCTGTCCATGAAATTTCCCAGGCAAGAACACTGGAGTGGGTTGCCATTTCCTTCTCCAGGGATCTTCCTGACCCAGGGATCAAACCCACATCTCCTGCATTGGCAGGCAGGTTCTTTACCACTGAGCCACCAGCAAAACCTTAAAAATGTTTCAGTTCAGTTCAGTCGCTCAGTCATGTCCAACTCTTTGTGACCCCATGAATCGCAGCATGCCAGGCCTCCCTGTCCATCGCCAGCTCCTGGAGTTCACTCAAATTCACTTCCATCAAGTCGGTGATGCCATCCAGCCATCTCATCCTCTGTCGTCCCCTTCTCCTCCTGCCCCCAATCCCTCCCAGCATCAGAGTCTTTTCCAATGAGTCAGCTCTTCGCATGAGGTGGCCAAAGTTAACTACGTGCAAACCAGGAATACACACAATATACATGATTCTCAGAGTTGTGACCCCACACACATATATCCTTACAGGATGACAGGTGTTCAAGAAATGTTAGCTGTAATAATGAAATATGAGAGAAGTGCTTTCCATTAGCAAAAGACAGCCTAGAATTTTCAACATGTATATAAATACAAGCAGAGCCAGGAAAGAAATAAAGAAAGTTCAAGAAGTACAAAAGTTTGACCTAATCAAGAAGAGATTTCTGATTCTTTCATCACCATTGCTGAGAGAGGAAAATGGGCAGGTCTGCCTATGGTAATAATTTATGGTGGTAAAAGAGTAGAGAAATGAGGTCAGGTTCCCACGTGGCTCAGTGGGTAAAGAATCCACCTGCAAAGCAGGAGATGCAGGAGACATGTGTTCAATCCCTGGGTCAGGAAGATCTCCTGGAAGAGGGCAAACCACTCCAGTTCATGCCTGGAGAATCCAGTGGACAGAGGAGCCTGGCGGGCTACCATTCATGGACTCACAAAGAGTCAGACACGACTGAATCTACCGAGCGCACAGCACACACAGACCTGGATTTAAGCTTTTTACTAAATTGTGTGATGTTGGGCAATTTACATTGGGAATCTCAAAATTCAATGAACTGTGATTCATAGAGTGCCAGGCGGAAGGGTCAACCCTGAATAAAAAGTAGTTATAACTAAAGCTTCCCTGATTGTTCCACAGTGATCGATTCTTCTGCAACCCTCTCTCACATTCAGTCTAAACAGAGTTAGCAAAGCACAACCAGTGGATCAAAAACAGCAGGCTATCTGTGCTTGTAAATAAAGTTTTATTGAAATGCAGCCAAGCTCATTCACTTACTTTATCATCTATGGCTGCTTTCACACTACAATGACCAAGTTGAGTTGCTACAGCAGAGACCAGATGTCCCACAAAGCCTAAAATATTTTCTATCTCACACTTTGCAGAAAAAAGTTGGCCCATCCCTGATCTAATCACCAACTGAATACATTTTCTGTGCTGTTTATGATGATGAAGATCTATTGTTACATGCAAACATCCTCTTCCACATTAAGATTTTAAGTTCTTTGAAGTTGGACCACTGCATGTAGTTTTCCTCTAATAATACTACTTCACATTCACTTCTTGCTTGCCAAAGAACTTTGATGTGTGAGCTGTCATGTCCCACAGAGTAGAGTATAGTGTTGAGCAAACAGAAGACACTTGAAAAATATTTGACTGATTGATTGCCTTTCTCTGATATATTTCAAGTTCTAAGCAATTGGGCCAATGGTTATTTTTATCACTGACATGATAGGTCATGAAGACCATACAAATCCCTGTATCAAATGGAGACAGAATATTTCAAACCACTGTATGAAATGGCTTTTTTTTTTTTTTTTGGTAACATTTCTGGTTGTCACTCCTTTCCATCTGAATCCTTTATAAGCATTATGTGATTTTTTTCCCCCATAAGAGACAGTACTGTTTCTGTAGAAAAGAACAATGTTTAGAGTCAGACTTGAGCTAAAAATCCCAGTTTGACCACTTCCTGTCTTTGAGGCCTCAGCCATATGGCTCATGTTTCAGGATCATTTAGAATCTAGACAAGTCAGAAATACGTTCCTCTTTCAGTCATCTGTCTTAGTCTCACTTTTCTACCTAGCAGCTCCCCAGAAACAATGGTTTAGAATTTACCAGTTCCTGGGAAATCATATTGGTAAACTGTCTTTTTTAATTCTAGGCAAAGGCACAGACTGACCTAAAGTCAGAAAAGTTCACTAAGAAAAAATAATGATAACAGGCAATGTTCAAGGCAGGAGCTAAAGAGATGCTGAGAAATACACATGCCTGTTTGAGAAGCTCTGAACTGATGTGACGTTTCTTGTCATTGGCTTGACCTACTTATTGCTCCTCCATGTAACAAATGGCAAAGCACTCAACACTACTAAATATTCTAATTCTGCACAATGTGCAGTTAATTTTAATAATGGCCTCTAGTTATTTTGTGCTTTTTCTTTTGTTTGTTTTAACTTTTTATTTTATATTGATGTAGAGCCGATTAACAGTGCTATGATAGTTTCAGGTGGACAGCAAAGGGACTCAGTCATACGTATACATGTATCCATTCTCTCATGGACAGAGGAGCCTGGCAGACTACAGTGCATGGGGCTGCAAAGGGTCGGACATGGCTGAGCAGCTAACACTTTGACTTTCACACTTGTCTCCCCCATGGGCAGGAAACAGGTGGTGCTAGTGCTTAAGAAACTGCCTGACAATGCGGGAGATATAAGAGACATGGGTTCGATCGCAAGGTCAGGAAGATCCACTGGTGGAAGGCAAGTCAACTCCAGTATTCTTGCCTGGAGAAGCCCATAGACAGAGGAGCCTGGTAGGCTACAGTCTATGGGACTGCAAAGAGTTAGACTCCACTGGAGCAACTTTGCATGCACGCATTCTCCCCCAAACTCCCCTCCCATCCAGGTGGCCACATAACACTAAGCAGAGTTCCCTGTGCTATACACCAAGTCCTTGTTGGTTATCCATTTTGAATATATTTGTGCTTTATATCATGTGAACAAGGAGGACCTCTTAGAAAAAATTGAATTTACCAAGGAGATTTCACTACAAAAACAAGTTGAACATGGTCCAACTACTTAATATTGTGGCTAAATGTAAACCTGATGCTGAAGATTTTAAATGGGAGATTTATGCAATTATTCTGAATTAATTCTGTCTTTATTCCAGGTATTAGATTCTTCTTTGTTGGAATCTTGTATTTACTAGATGCATTTTTTTGCTGGGTAATTTATTTTTAAAAGCCTCTGAAAGGGATTATGTAGCCAAAAAACAAGGCCGAGTGTGGAAGAGATGTTTTTCAACTAAAGGAGAATATGACATAGTCACTAGCAATTCTGCACACCATTGAAGGTAACCAAAGGCATGAATTGCCTTCCATATCATCATATATTTGACAGCAAAATGGATTTCATATTTATATTTGAATATGGAGAGAGCTTATATTATGGAAATTCACTTCAAATTAAATAATGAACCATGAAGACTTAAACATGGTTGAACGAGCTTGAACTCATCCTTCAGAACTTTAATAGTGATATGTCTTGACTAATAAGTAATAATATTCTCCCCATGTCACTTATCTTATCTCATTTGATCACCATAGTGATCCCATAAGGTAGGCATCAGTTCAGTTCAGTTCAGTTGCTCAGTCACGTCCGACTCTTTACGACCCCATGAACCGCAACATGCCAGGCCTCCCTGTCTATCACCAACTCCCGGAGTCCACCCAAACCCATGTCCATTGAGTTGGTGATGCCATCCAGCCATCTCATCCTCTGTCCTCCCCTTCTCCTCCTGCCCTCAACCTTTCCCAGCATCAGGGTCTTTTCAAATGAGTCAGCTCTTTGCATCAAGGGCCAAAATATTGGAGTTTCAGCTTCGACATCAGTCCTTCCAATGAACACCCAGGACTGATCTCTTTCAGGATGGACTGGTTGGATCTCCTTGCAGTCCAAGGGACTCTCAAGAGTCTTCTCCAACACCACAGCTCAAAAGCATCAATTCTTCTGCACTCAGCTTTCTTTATGGTCCAACTCTCACATCCATACATGACAACTGGAAAAATAATAGCCTTGACTAGACAGACCTTTGTTGGCAAAGTAATGTCTCTGCTTTTTAATATGCTGTCTAGGTTGGTCATAACTTTCCTTCCAAGGAGTAAGCGTCTTTAATTTCATGGCTGCAATCACCATCTGCGGTGATTTTGGAGCCCAGAAAAATAAAGTCAGCCACTGTTTCCACTGTTTCCACTATTTCCCATGAAGTGATGGGACCAGATGCCATCTTAGTTTTCTGAATGTTGAGCTTTAAGCCAACTTTTTCCCTCTCCTCTTTCACTTTCAGCAAGAGGCTCTTTAGTTCTTTTTCTTCACTTTCTGCCATAAGGGTGGTGTCATCTGCATATCTGAGGTTATTGATATTTCTCCTGGCAATCTTGATTCCAGCTTGTGCTTCTTCCAGCCCAGCGTTTCTCATGATGTACTCTGCATGTAAGTTAAATAAGCAGGGTGACAATAGGCAGCCTTGACGTACACCTTTTCCTATTTGGAACCAGTCTGTTGTTCCATGACCAGTTCTAACTGTTGCTTCCCGACCTGCATACAGGTTTCTCAAGAGGCAGGTCAGGTGATCTGGTATTCCCATCTCTTTCAGAATTTTCCACAGTTTATTGTGATCCACGCAGTCAAAGGCTTTGGCACAGTCAATAAAGCAGAAGTAGATATTTTTCTGGAACTCTCTTGCTTTTTCGATGATCCATCAGATGTTGGCAATTTGATCTCTGGTTCCTCTGCCTTTTCTAAAACCAGCTTGAACATCTGGAAGTTCATGGTTCACGTATTGCTGAAGCCTGGCTTGGAGAACTTTGAGCATTACTTTACTAGCATGGCAGGTATTAAAATTTCTATTTTATAGGGAAAGAAAGTAAGCCTCAGGGAAAGCAAGAGATTTCTCCATGCATACTACTGGGTTTTAAACCTGTGTGTGTGTCTTAGTCGCTCAGTTGTGTTCGACTCTTTGCAACCTCATGGACTATAGCCCACCAGGCTTATCTGTCCATGGAATTCTATGGGCAGAATACTGGAGCGGGTTTCCATTTCCTTCTCCAGGGTATCTTCCCAACCCAGGGATTGAACCCAGTCTCCTGCATTGCAGGTAGATGCTTTACCATCTGAGATACCTGACTTTAAATTGGTTAAGATGTCTAATCTTTTATCAATGTGCCATCCTCTGCTCTTCAGAAAAGGAGCAAGCATGATCTTAACAATTGTCCTATGTTCTCCTTCCCTACAGAGTCCGTCTGGCTTCTGACTTTTTCTTTGGTCTTGTCTCTCAACTCTAATCTACACCATCCCCTTGGGAGCCAATAAAGAATTCACCTTCTCTTTGGGGGCCATATTTCTGGCTCCATGTTGTTTCAAGGTAAATAGTACTACCCAATGCACCTGCAAGGCCTGGATCTATTCCTCTCCACTTTTGGAAGACAGTTCCTGCTCTAGTAAGTTATTTTGGTCGCCAAAGAATCTCTGTACTCCATTTACTCTGGGAGCATATGTTCAGATCTAATAGCAGAGACTAGAGTTCTGGTTGAGGGCTGAGGATTGAAGAGAAGACAAAGACTATGAGGAAAATATTCCCCACCTGGCAGGCTGCTAGAATCAGTTTTGGTCCCTATTGCTAAAAGAGAAAGACAGGATTGTTTTATTGAGAAACTTTATGAGACTCTGAGCCAAGTCCAAACTTCTTTGGTGCCTGGCGCCTTATATAGGCATTCATTCAGCAAATATTTAATGAGAAACTACTGTGTGCCATATGCTGTTAATAGACATGAAAGAAACATCAGGGAATGAAACAGGGGAAGATTCCTGCTCTCAAAGAGCTTACATTCTGGTGGAAGATGCAGACAATAAACATAAACAAAAATAAAAACATTTTAGCTTTCCAATCCTTGAACATATGTTTCAATTTACTTATTTATTTCACTTCTCTCAACAATGTTTAATAATTTTTAGTGTACAGAACTTGGCCTTTGGTATATTTAGTTATAAGTATTTCATGTTTTCAGTTTGACTGTAAATAGGATTTTTAAAAATTTCACTTTCCAATTTTTTCCTACCAACATGTACAACACAGTTCATAGGTTTATAACAACCAAGAATTGTGTGACCTTGCTAAATTCACTTACTATTTCTTGTAGTTGTTTTATAGATTCCTTAGACTTTTCTATGTAAATAATCATGACATCTGCAAATAGAGACAGTTTTACTTCTTTCTTTCTGATTTATAAATTTTTTAGTAAATATCTTTTGACAGATTAAGGAAGTTCCCGTCTATTCCTAGTGTGCAGAGGTGTTTTATTATGACTCAGTATTGACTTTTGTCAATGTGTCTTTACATCTACTGAAATATTTATATGGTTTTTCTTAATTATTCTGTTAATATTATCAACTATATCAAATTTTTAAACACAGATATATAAGAAAGTTGTAGAATAAATGCTATAAAGAAAAATGGACAAGTTAAAAGGAATAATACTAATAGGAAGTACTGTTTCAAACAGAGTGGACAAGGAAGTCTTTTTTAAAGATATAATATTTGAATAAAGGTATAGATGAAGGGAAGGAGCAAACTATGCAAAAGCATGAGGAAATATTCCAGGCACCAGATCGTAGAAGAAGGGTTTAAAGAGATATCCAGGGGCTGACTATAAAGCCCTGGAGGATATTTTAAAAAGTTTGAAATTTTGTTCTGAGACCATGGGGAATCATCAGTAGGTTTTCAGCAAAAGAGCACCATAAAGTGATCTATTATCTTAAAAGATAATTCCAGCTGTTAAGTGGAGAAGTGAATGTAAGTGGCAAGAGTGGAATGGGGAAATTAATCAGGAAACAGTTTTATTATGCCACCAGGGATTCTAGCATCCTGGATTAGAATGGTAACAGGAGGTGGTAAAACATGATCTCTTTTGGAATTCCTGTTGGGTTGGATCTGGACCCAAGGGAAAATGAGAATTCAAGGAGAAATCCTAGAGTTTGGAGCCTGAGAAACTGGATGCATGATGTGCCATTAACTGATGGAGGAGAAGAGGATTGGGAGATTGAATCAAGAGAGCGGTTTTTGCAATTTGGATATTCACCTCTTTAGATGAATTCAACATACATGGCTGGATATAGAGTGCTGAAGCTCAGGGAAGAAGGGAGAGAAAAAAGGTCTCAAGAATACAGGTGGTATTTAACTCCACTGCAACAGGTGAGTTCACAAAGTATATGAGAATAAATAGAACCATGTACTGGGAATTTCTAAAACAGGTAGAATCAAAAAGAAGAGGGAAGGCCAGCAAAGGAGGTTGAGAAGGAGCAGCCAGCAGGGTAAGAGGAAAACAGGAGGAGTAGGGTGACTCAAAAGCCAAGAGAAAAAAGGTTTTGAGAAAGAGGGAATGATCTACTGTGTCCAATGCTTCCAGGAGGCCAAGTGAAACAAAAATAAAAAGTTGAGAGGTTTGGGAATATGGTGGTGCCTGAGGTAACAAGGGATGGGAGGCATAATGGGATCAGGGTCTTGTAAGGGGAGTTAAGTTCCCAATTTTCATTACGGACTCCTCTTAGGGATTGACCAAGTGGATAGTCAGTTGTGGGGGCCAACTGTAATGGTCTATCAAGTGTGTATAGATTTCCAGGGGCCTATGATGGTTACACCATGAGATGTCTCTCCTCACATCTGCACAGAAGCCCATACTCCAAGTCCTGGCAGTTTGGGAAGGACTGGGTCACTCTGCCCTTCGTAGACCAAGGAAGCATTGTGATGAGCATGCAGAACAGTGACTGCCCCAGACATGCTTTAAGCAGATTCCAGAGTGGTCAAGATGAATGATGGGAGCTGGAGCAGGAGAAGAAGGTCATCCTTTTAAGAATTCCCCCCAAATATCCTACATCCTTGCATGGGAGAATAGGGGTGGAGAGCTTCCTAGTCACTGTGACTTGAACGTAAGTGTGAAGTGACTCAATTCTGTAATCATGGGTGGATGAGGCCAGAGGCCATAGAAGTTACAGGCAACTGTTCTAAAATCAAGTCTCCTTGCAAAACTTTTCCCAAATAACTCACTTCTTGCTCCCTCTCTTTCAAAAAAAAAAAAAATTGAAATTTGTGTTTTTTGAAAGCATTCCCTGGAGCCTGCTCCTTGGAAGGCAAATCTAGACAGTGTATTAAAAAGCAAAGACATCACTTTGCCGACAAAGGTCCATATAGTCAAAACTACAGTTTTTCCAGTAGTCATGTATGAATGTGAGAGTTGGACTATAAAGAAGGCTGAGTGTCGAAGAACTGATGCTTCTGAACTATGGTGTTGGAGAAGATTCTTGAGAGTCCTTTGGACAGCAAGGAGATCAAACCAGTCAATCCTAAAGGAAATCAACCCTGAATATTCATTGGAAGGACTGAAGCTCCAATACTTCGGCCACCTGATGTGAAGAGCCAACTCATTGGAAAAAACCCTGATGCTGGGCAAGACTGAGGGCAAATGGAGAAGAGGGTGACAGAGGGTGAGATGGTTGGATGGCATCACTGACTCAATGGCCATGAGTTTGAGCAAACTCTGGTAGATGGTGAAGGACAGGGAAGCTGGGTGTGCTGAAGTCCATGGGGTCACAAAGAGTTGGACACAACTTAGCAACTGAACAGCAGGAGCAGCCATGGCTCTTCACCAGATAGACTTCAAAGAATGTCTTCATTGGCAGAGCTATCCAGAGTTGAGGTGTCAACAAACTAAGTGAGAAAGTAGAGCAGTCTAGCGTCTCACATACAGCCGTGCAAGTTCTACATGGGGCACCCAGAACAAGGAGCGCTATTTTCTAATCTGAACGAAGGCAACATATGGGCTAATGGCAGTCCTGAGTGGATAAACCTGAAAACAAAGCCAGAGCATGTGTCCAAGAGGCAGCAGAGTACTCTTCATCTGTATAAAGTGGGAGGACATGGACTTCATTTATGGAAAGATTCTGGTGAAAGATGGAGAAAAAGACCTGGCTATTTAAATACTTCTCAGTGTTCAACATTTTTTTAGCAAATCTTTTCAAAACAAGCAATTCATGATATTTTGTCTTCCATTCTACATGGCGTGAAGGATCTCTCAACATCTGTTCTAGCTCTATTAAGATATTCACTTCTATGTTTCCCTTCCCTTTCTGAGGGTTAGGATCATAGTCTAATTCCTCTTATATTCCCAGGATTTGACCAAACATGGATACTCAGAATATGCTTGTTGAATGGAACTGAGCATCACATTGTCTGTAACGTGAAGCTTCAGTTCTAAGACAATTCTGAATTCAGAATTTTAATCTTACAAAATCAGAATGGAACTAAGAATAACTAATTTTTATTGAGTTCTATATGAATTATATTATTTAGTCCTCACAGTATAGTCTGTAAGGTAGGTATTGTTATTACTTCTTTTATAAATAATAATAACAACAATAATAAATAACATATAGTACCTAATATGTTCCATTCAGTGTTCTAAGCACTCTTGCTTATGTTAGCTAATTTAATCATCTGAACAAACCTTTCAGGTAAGTACTATTATTCTCCCCCTGTTAATAGCATGATAGGAAAACTGAGTTGTAATTAATGCACTTAGTAAATAGTAGAGCTTGGAATATCTCCGGCTTCAAGGTCCAAGTGATTTCATTGCCTCTCTCCAAATTCCCCAGCCCAAATAACAAACATTCCAAGATTTTCCTAAACATCTATATTGACCTCCATCTAAAAAACAATGTCATTCTTAACACTAAATCCAAAAGATTCTGTGTTCTTAGGAGAGGAGGGAGTAACTAGAAATGGGAGAGTGTGTCTTTGAATGTATTTCATCCCGATGTAATCTTCATGGGAGAAAAAAAAAATATCAAGAGTTTAGAAATGTTATTGCAAAGCTTGACTGCACCCTTTCAATGACCTGTGTGCCCCCCTCACGGTAAGTGGCTCAAGTACAGATTTCCCATTTGGTCATTAACACCCATTATTTCACTTCCCGCCCGCCCCCGCCACAGACTTGCCAAATTTACTTTTAACTGCTCTCAGCACTGAGACAGAAGGGGGGCCAAGATAATGAGCCTCCACAATGTATAATTATTATAAATGAGCAGAGATAAACTACACCTGTCAAAATAAATGATCAGCATCCTAAATCGCTGGTTTCTCCACGTACTGTTTTGTAAACTCGAGTTATTCATTCCTGCTAATTTCTCCCACAGCCATTCCCACAGCTTTTTTCCCCCTGATTTGAGCTCCTAGAGTTCGCTCAGAAAGTGCTTGTCACCCCTAGATTCTTCAGAGGATAAGAGACAAGCTCGAAGTAAATTGTTCCTGCAGGAAATGAATTACTACATCGCGAGAGTTCCCTTGAAAGGATGTCAGACATAGGCTGGTTCATTGTGGCTCTGTCTATCAATGTTCAGCCCTTCAATAATATCCCCTTTTTGTTCTTTTCCTAAGATTCTGCCAAAGTGACAAAAAGACAATGGTGGCACGGCATAGAAGTCAGGCTAATTCTAAGTGTAACTGTATTTAAGGAATGTTCAGCTGACAGTATTTTGGATGCAGAAAAAACACTTACTTCATAGTCTACAAAGTTCAAATCCAACTAAGAAAACTATTGCTGGTTTCAGGTCTATGCATCTACACTCATGTAAAATAACTATCTATGTGGTTTTTAATGAGAGTACACACACCTCTTTTTGCTGTGATTTTCTTTTACCTTACTACCTGGGTCTATTGGTCAGGATCCCCAGGACGCAAGCAACCAAAAAAAAGAAAGGAAGAAAGGGAGCTTTGTTTAGAAAGACAATGAGTTCATTCAGCAATTCAGAAATAGAACAGGACAAACAGACAGCGTGTTGGCAATAAGGACACAGTTCCTCCTAGGGGGACTGAATGGGATTGATTTGAACACCCCCATTCTTTTGAGAAAAGATCTGATTGACCTTGAGAGACCCATGTGGCCAACCACAGGGTTGAGTGAGTCTATAACCAAAGGAAGGGAAAATAAGAACAAAAGCAAAAAATACATAGCTTACACCCTCTGATTGATCTGTTACTCCACACAAGGAACTCTCAGGCTTCCAGAGTTTAGTTCCTGTTCCAACACATGCTCTGGCCCAAGACACAGATCTGTTTTCCTTTGAGTTCTTGGGCGACAAGCAGATCTGTGGAAAGAAAGGCAGGTGGGAGTCAGCACACGAAGTTGTTCAGATCGTGCTGTGTCCACTGCCTGCTCCTTGCTGCACTGGTCTGGATATTCAGAGTTTAGGAAGAAAAACGATTGTGTAGCTTCATCTCTATATATTAAATGCCCTCAAAAGTCGCTCTCACACTCTCAATCGACTGGTGATCCTGTGGTTAACTTCACCTTGAGGGTAAATACATCCAAGGATGCTATTCAAAGCCTGCAGTAAACTGCATTGCTCAGGCTACTGGCTCCCCTGCCCCCCACCCGCCCAGCTCAGTTCAGTTCAGTTGCTCAGTCGTGTCTCACTCTTTGCGACCCGATGAACCGCAGCACGCCAGGTCTCCCTGTCCATCACCAACTTCCAGAGTTTACTCAAACTTATGTCCATTGTGTTGGTGATGCCATCTAACCATCTCATCCATTGTCATCCCCTTCTCCTCTTGCCTTCAATCTTTCCCAACATCAGGGTCTTTTCAAAAGAGTCAGCTCTTCGCATCAGGTGGCCAAAGTATTGGAGTTTCAGCTTCAACATCAGTCCTTCCAATGAACACCCAGGACTGATTTCCTTTAGGATGGACTGGCTGGATCTCCTTGCAGTCCAAGGGACTCTCAAGAATCTTCTCCAACACCACAGTTCAAAAGCATCAATTCTTCGGCACTCAGCTTTCTTTGTAGTCCAACTCTCACAACCATACATGACTACTGGAAAAACCATAGCCTTAATTAACTAGACGGACCTTTGTTGGCAAAGTAATGTCTCTTCTTTTTAATGTGCTGTCTAGGTTGGTCATAACTTTTCTTCCAAGGAGTAAGCGTCTTTTAATTTCATGGCTGCAATCACCATCTGCAGTGATTTTGGAGCCCTCAAAAATAAAGTCTGACACTGTTTCCACTGTTTCCCCATCTATCTGCCATGAAGTGATGGGACTGGATGCCATGATCTTAGTTTTCTGAATGTTGAGCTTTAAGCCAACTTTCTCACTCTCCTCTCCAGCTCAGGACAGATCCAATTCCTGCTATGCCAAGAATTATCCCTTTAGTTGCTGGATCATGGGAGGTCCAAAAGCTAGTGGGGTGCAGAATATTTGCAGGAACACTCATGGGTCTCAGCACAACAGCTGTTTACCAACCAGCAGAGAACATTTCAGTAGGTGAACAATCTGCATGGCTGTGCTGATGTGTTTCTGATACCAACCCTAAATATAGACTCTGAAAGACTTAAGCCCATGGGCCTTTGGGGTTTTTTAAACCCAAATAAAACCCAGATGAAATCTAAGGGCAGTCTTAATGATGAGAAATTTTGATTGAGTAGAGAGAAATAGAGGGGACCAAAAAAAGTAAAAAAGGCAGATACATCCCAGCACAGACCAAATGCTTACTCCTCAGCCCAGGTGATGCTTCCTCCAGCCGGCCAGTCTCCGAGACCCTTCCCTCTTGCTGCTGCCTCTGGAGGCCCCCCTGCCAGTCATTAGGAGCATGCTGGGAGCTCTAGTCTTGGTCTTGGCATCAAGTCCTTTGTGACACAACTGAATCAGGTGTGATGAACCTGTTGTATATCTGGATTCCAGTTCTATTTTTGAGCAAGAGTCCCCACGGAGTGACCCATTATTTAGATACTACAGACACTCTTTGTCCCCTGGAACCAGCTTCCATTCCAGTACTACGCCTAGGACCTCATTCCCAACCGAGGACATGGACATGGACTGCTGGGCACCATTTCCCCTGCCATTCATCCACTGGTCCATTCACAAATATTCCCTGGGGACTCTGAGATTAATTGAAACATAATACTTGGGACTTACCTGGTGGTCCAGTGGTTAAGAATCCAGCTGTCAATGCAGGAGACATCTCTGGTCCTGGAAGATCCCGTGTGCTTCAAGGCAACTACGCCCATGTGCTACAACTATTGAACCCGAGCTCTAGAGACTCGTGAACTGCAGTTACTGAAGCCCTCAAGCCAAGAGCCCATGCTCTGCAACAATAGAAGCTACCCATAACCCTGTGTGCGAGACAGCAAAAGAGACACAGATGTATAGAACAGTCTTTTGGACTCTATGGGAGAGGGAGAAGGTGGGATGATTTGGGGGAATGGCACCAAGACGTGTATATTATCATATAAGAAATGAATCGCCAGTCCAGGTTCGATACAGGATGCTTGGGGCTGGTGTACTGGAGTGACTTGGAGGGATGGTACGGGGAGGGAGGTGGGAGGGGGGTTCATGATGGGGAACACGCATATGCCTGTGGCGGATTCATGTTGATGTGTGGCAGAACCAATACAATATTGTAAAGTAAAAAAAAATTAAAAATTTAAAATAAATAAAACCACCAGGAACTTCAAAATAAAAATAAAAATGTTTAAAAAGCAAAAAAAAAAGAAGCTACCCCAGTGAGAAGCCCAAGCATTCCAACTAGAAAATAGCCTCTGCTTGCCTCAACTAGAGAAAGCCCACATGCAGCAAGACCCAGAACAGCCAAAATAAAACAAAACCCACAATCCTTGTCGAGAGAAAAAAAATCCTATTCTTTGAGCAAAGGACTGGCTACCTGCTTGTGGAACTCTTAGAAAGCAATAACCTTTTGGTTTATTGCCAAGTCTAAAATTGAAGAAACTGTCCTCTACTCATTTCTTGGGAAGGCTGAATACTGAGATGGACACTACCGACTGGAGAGCTTGGATATTAGGATTCCCTGGTAGCTCAGATGGTAAAGAATTTGCCTTCAATGCAGGAGACTTAGGTTCATCCCTGGATGGAAAGACGCCCTGGAGAAAGTAATGGCTACCCACTCCAGTATTCTTGCCTGGAGAATCCCGTGGACAGAGGAGCCTGGAGGGCTACAGTCCATGGGGTCGCAAAGAGTTGGACGGGACTGAGCAACTAACATTTTCACTTTCACTTTTCCTTCAACACTAGGAGCTGCTCCATTCCCCGCCTCTCCCCACCCCCCGCCCACAAATGGTATTAATTTAGCTCTCTTTACCCTCCTCTTGGTTTCACAGATGGCACTAGTGGTAAAGAACCTGCCTGCCAATGCAGGAGACATAAAGATACATGGGTTTGATCCCTGAGTCAGGAAGATCCCCTGGAGGAGGGCATGGCAATGCACTCCAGCTTTCCTGCCTGGAGGATCCCATGGACAGAGGAGCCTGGCGGGCTACAGTCCATAGGATTGCGAAGAGTCGGACGTGACTGAAGTGACTTAGCACACAGGTACCCTCCTCTCACATTTCCAGTCTTACTAAGTTACAAGACACACCTAGCTACATCCCCACATAGTACCCTTAAACTCACCATAAATTTCTGATTCATTGTTATCATGGGGTCTCTTGTGTTTACCCTAGGACAAGAGTAACTCTAAGGCCAAAGGCTGTCCTAGTCTGTATAAAATGTGAATGTTCAGCTTTCCCCAAAGCCTCTGCTTTAATATAAAAAGTATATTAGCTTAGAGAGGTCACCCTAAAAAAAAAAATCACCAAAAATAGGTTATTAATTCAGAAGATGCCTGATTTTGAGATGTCCTACTTTATTACCCTAAATTTCAGACTGCTATATCCATATCCATGACTAGATATTATATAGCTATTGTAGTGTTCACAAAATATAGGAAATTGGAAGCATTGGCTGAAATATGTTTGAGGATATATTTGTCCTTCAGAACAGAAAATAAACTCCCAAAGACAAAATGTCACTGTGGCTATCAGACAAAATTTTTTATTCAAAGGCAAGCAGGACACATAGCTGGTGAAAACTGAGAAAGTACCAGATTGTCTTCCTCTACTGGTTCTGTAGTTAAGTGAAACCTGCAAAGGTTCATGGGTAATATTGGGTTGGCTTTATCTTGTCATTGCATCTTGTCAGTGCTGTAAGATGTAAAGAGGGAACATTTTTAGTAGTAAACAGCCACTGGCCTTCAGCCCTGCAAGAGCCTGTCTCCCTGATTCATCAACCTGGATCTGGAATGCCCAGAGTTACCTGGCTCTGACCCTCTTCCAAGGCCCACTCAGTGCATGCACTGCATTGCAACCTGGCTCCAATCCCCGTTTCCATCATTCTTTCCTGTTGATGGTCATGGTCCATTTTTAAGGTCTGGTGTTCAGTCCCTCTTTCTCTCCTTTCTTAGTATGACCTTCAATGATATTTAAAAGCCATTTCCAGCTACTTTGCCTCTGGATGCTCTGGGTAAATACCTATCCCAATTCTTTTGGATCACTGGGCACTAGAAAGGGGCTCTAGAAAAAGGAATGTTAGACAAGCAATCCTTCTCTACAATAAGCTAACATTTATCTTTCCCATAAAGACTGGCCATGGCAGGAGGCCATTCCCTTCTAAAGAAGCTGTGAAGTCTATTGCCCTTGTTTCTATCTGAGCATCCTGAGGATGCAGGATTGCAAGCATCTGAAGATGGTTTCAGAACTGATTAAATCAAGGTTCAGAGAGTGACATATATTAAAGATCCATCTCTCTTCTCTTTTTTGACAGTGCCATTTAAAAAAAAAAAATTATTTATTTGGCTTCACCAGGTTTTAGTTTTGGCACACGTGATCCTTAGTTGCTGCATATGGGATCTAGTTCCCTGAAAGTGAAAAAGTGAAAGTCACTCAGTTGTGTCTGACTCTTTGCAATCCCATGGACTATACAGTCCACAGAATTCTCCAGGCCAGAATACTGGAGTGGGTAGCCATTCCCTTCTCCAGGGGATCTTCCCAACCCAGGGATCAAACCCAGTTCTCCCTGTCCAGGGATCAAATCTGGGCCCCCTGAATCTCAGCCACTGTACTATCAGGGAAGTCCCCCATGGTATTAGCTTCATGCTTGGTGAAATCATGGTCATAGGACAGCTGCTGTCATTTCAAGCATGATATGAACACACTAAAGTGTCCAAAGGAAGGGGGGGCTATCTCTTCTATCGTGTCCCTTTACATCGGTAATGACACCTGTGCCGAAAGCTGCAGAATATTTATCACATCTCTTTGGCCAGAACTCCCTTAAGTCACAACTCTAAACCAATTTCAGGCAAGGAGTACCTCAATGGTAGATTCAGACTAACAAGCATTTCTTCCTGGAGCTGGTGGTGGTTTAGTCGCTAAGTCATATCTGACTCTTTTGATCCCATGGACTATAGCCCACCATGCTCCTCTGTCCATGGGATTTTCCAGGCAGGTATACTGGAATGGTTTGCCATATTCTTCTCCAGGGGATCTTCCCAACCCAGGGTTTGAACCTGAGTAGGTCAGCTCGTAAAGAATTTGCCTATAGTGCAGACCTGGGTTCAATTCCCAGGTCGGGAAGATTCTCCTGGAGAGGGAAATGGCAACCCACTTCAGTATTCTTGCCTGGAGAATCCCATGGACAGAGGAACCTGGCAGGCTACAGTCCACGGGGTCGCAAGAGTTGGAGACGACTTAGCAACCAAACCACTCAGGCCTGGAGCTGGGGACTTTGCCAATAAGGATGAAGGAAGAATAGCCTTGGCAGTGGGCGGGGCACTCCATCTGGATGGCAGAATTACTGTGGACAGTTTGCATACTGGTTGCTTTTCAGAAAATAATCAGGCCTCCCAGGATTGCTTTCAGTGGAAGGGTACACAGTGAGTGGCCTAGGAGTGTTTTATAAACAAATATTTAACAATGAGCTGCTCTTCTGAGCTCTGGGTGATAAGGGAACAGACTTGGAAATATCGCCTCAGGCTATTTCCTGCTAGATGTGCATTTCTGGCAATGGACCAAAATTTTTCTGTGCACAATGGATACTCCAAACTTCCCTTAAGATTCCCTAGCAGAAAGAGTCAGTTACACTACAAAGTTAGTGTGAGATTGTGATTTATAAAAAGCAATCTGTATTTAGTCTTTGTCCTTTAGAGCACAAAGTTCCAAAAACCCTTAGAATTTCCTGAAAGATTTGAAGTATCTTTTGTTATGTTAATGAGATGCCTTTGGACTGAACCTAAGGTTGGAGGCTGATTACCAGGAAACCAACTGGGTTATTAGAGGGTTGGAACTCTCAGTAGCCCCCTGACGTCCAGGAAGGGGAGATGGGTTAGAGGTTGAATCTGTAGCCAAAGACTAGTGCCTTATTCAACTGTGCTTGTGTAAAAAAAAGCCTCCATAAAACCCCAAAATGTGGGGTTCAGAGAGCTTCCAGGTTGGTGGGCACCTGGAGGTGCTGGGAGAGCCTGGATGCTCTGTTACCTGCCTCCCAACCTGTCCTATGTATCTATTCCATCTGGCTGTTCTGGAGTTGTATCCTTTTACAAGAAACCATTGATTTAGTTTTCTTTAAAGCTATGACAAACCTAGATAAATGTATTACAAAGCAGAGACATCACTTTGCCAGCAAAAGTCTGTATAGTGAAAGCTATGGTTTTTCCAGTAGTCATGTATGGATGTGAGAGTTGGATAGTAACGAAGGCAGAGTGCTAAAGAATTGATGCTTTTGAGTTGTGGTGCTGAAGAAGACTCTTGAGAGCCCCTTGGAGAGCAAAGAGATCAAACCAGTCCATCCTAAGGGAAATTAACTCTGGATATTCATTGGAAGGACTGATACTGAAGCTGAAGCTCCAATACTTTGGCCACCTGACATGAAGAGCCGACTCATTGGAAAAGACCCTGATGCTGGAAAGATTGAGGGCAGGAGGAGAAGTAGGCAACAGAAGATGAGATGGTTGGCTGTCATCATTGACTCAATGGACATGAGTTTGAGCAAGCTTCAGGAGTTGGTGATGGACAGGGAAGCCTGGTGTGCAGCAGTCCATGGGGTCCCAAAGAGTCAGACACAACTTACCAACTGAACAACAACAAAATGGTACAACCATTATCAAGGCCATGCCTCAGAAAGAGTGTGATTAGGAGACCACTCTGGGTCCTGTCATTCTAACGTGTTAGCTTTCTTTAATTTCTGAGCCTACACTGCTGCCATACCAGCTTTTCAGTGGTCACTGGAACCATCTCCAACTGACCTGGGTGTCTGCTTTACTCTCTCAGATGTCAAAGTCTTTGATGGGGACATTTGATTGGCTCAGCCTAATTCACCTGCTCATGCCTTAGTTCCCAGAGAGTGCCGGGAGGGAATATCTGCCCTGTGATATGTATTTGGATATTTGTCCTGGTTTTGGCTGCCCAGTTCCTTTTGATCACTTTGTAATCTCTGAGTAATCCACGCCTTTCCCAACAGGTCTCATCTTCTCAAGGTAGAAATCCGAAAAATAATTTTTCTGGATTCCTTCCAAGTCTCGGCCTAGATCTGTGACCTCAGCTCCACCCACTGACAGAGGACAACACAAGGAAATGGGTTCTATGTGAAGCTTCCATTTTGTGGAAGGTTAAGAACCATGCAGAAGTGGCATCTGAACTGTAGCAACAAGTCTAGTTCCTAACAGGGGCATAAGCTCTAGAATCTAAGACTCAACGGCAGCTCCAAAGTTTCCTTACTGGACCAGCTCTCCAGAAGTTTGGTGCATGGTCATCTGCCTATTTCTTTCACCCTCCCAATGATCTATAAATGATCCCACTTTGTGTTGATCACGATCAAGATCCCTGCCTGATGATGTATCCCTCTCCAGTTTCTTCAGCTGAAGTCTGGAACTTGCCTCCTACCAAGACCAAAATAACAGGGATTTCCCCCAAAGAGGAGTGGGATTCTGATCCTGGGAAGCCAAAGATAAAAAAATACGTATTATTTCTAGGACTGCACTCTCACATACATTATCTCAAACTCTCTCAGTGGTCTCTAAATTTTCTATTTCTTGTTGCTGTTGTTGTTTAGCTGCTTAATCATGTCCTACTCTTTTGCAACCACATGGACTGTAGCCCGCCAGGCGCCTCTGACCACGGGATTTCCCCGTCAAGAGTACTGGACTGGGTTCCTATTTCCTTCTCCAGGGTATCTTCCCAACCCAGGGATCAACCTGCGTCTCCTGCATTGGCAGGAGGATTCCTTACCACTGAACCACCTGGGAAGCCAAAGTTTGCTATTAGTATAATCATTTCAGAAATTAAACCAAGGCTCAAAGAGATAAAGCAACTCCAGAGAAGTCACATAAGTCAGCAGAGCTGTACCTAAGCCCGTCAAGTTCTGATTCCCAGAGAGCATTCAAAGCCAGTTCTTTCTAATTCTTGTGTGGTGTAGTGCATGCGTGCTCAGTCGTGTCTGACCCTGCCACCCCATGGACAGGGCCCACCAAGCTCCTCTGTCCATGGAATTTTCCAGGCAAGGATACTTCCCTGGAAATAGGAATGGGTTGCCATTTCCTATTCCAGGGGATCTTCCCAACCCAGGGATTAAACCCACGTCTCTTGTGTCTCCTGCATTGGTAAGTGGATTCTTTACCACTGGCACCACCTGGGACACCCATTACTATTTTTTCATGGTAACACATAAAACACATTTCTTTTTGTTAACAGAAAGCAAAAACACAAAATGGCACCAAACACAAAAGTCAACATCCATAAAAACCCCTTCCCTTCAGGGAAATTTTACTACTAGAGTTTTCCAGAGTCCTTAGCTAGGAAGATTTCATAGGGTGACAATGTCCTTGGAGAAGGAAATGGCAACCCACTCCAGTATTCTTGCCTGGAGAATCCTGTGGACAGAGGAGCCTGGTGGGCTGCTGTCCACAGGGTCACACAGAGTTGGACACGACTGAAATGACTTAGCAGCAGCAGCATTGTCCTTACCAAGACATTCACAGCAAACACGAGGGGTTCTGTGGGTTCCTGAGGCAGCACTGCATCATATCTAGCATTAAAAAAAAAAAAAAGTAATTAACCTTCAATTAAAATAAATAAATTTATGTTTAAAAAATTATTTATTAGTTTATTTTGGCTGTGCTGAGCCTTTGTTGCTGTGTGCATGCTTTTCTCAGTTGCGGTGAGGAGGGGCACTCTCTAACTCCAGTGCTTGGGCTTCTCATTGCGGTGTCTTCTTCTGTGGAGCATGGGCTCAGGGCACATGGGCTTCAGTAGTGGTGGCACAAGGGCTTTGTTCCCCCAAGCCAGGTAGAATCTTCCCAGACCAGGAATCAAATCTGTGTCCACTGCTTTGGCAGGCAGATTCTTAACCACTGGACCACAGGGAAGTCCCAGCATACCGTTCCTAAGAGTGCAGGGTGGGGAGACACACACACCGGACTTTGAACCCTGCCTGTGTCACTGAAGCTGCGGCATCCCGGATGCATTCCTCAACCTCTCTGAGCTTCATATTAGTCTTCTGAGCAACAGGGATAATAATAGAACCATCCCCTTTGTCATGAGAGTTGAAAGATAATGCTTTTAAAGCACTTGGGGAGCACAATATCTGACATAATATTAAAGTCTCAACAAAGGTTGGCTATTCTTATCCTTGGGTGACCTTTGCTAAAAGGCGAAGGCATTGCACAAGGAGCAAGTCAGGCTCAGAGGGAGACTGTAGTGATATGGCTGAAGCCTCACATTGGTCCAGCTTGATCCTGAATCTCTCTCTACAGGAGCAAATTAAGGCTGAGTTTTGTTTTATTTTTTCCCCGGGGAGATAATAACATCCACCCTCCCTGATTCACAGAGTCATTAAACAGACAAAATAAGATAATGTATGTGCAAAAAAAGCACTAGGCAAAGAGTTAAGCGCCATCAAGTTGCAAGGTATTGCTGTCCTTGCAGCTGTTATCACTTTTGGAAAGCTTTTACCATGGTAAGAAGACTTGCCCTTGAAAGCCCTTAAATACATAAGGTCCAAGTGTGTGACCAAAAAAGGGGGAAAAAAAAAGTTTAAGGGATTTAAATTAGTCTAGCAAAAGGAAGGTTGAACGGGGTGATTTAATTATTTTTTTGTAACACAAATATTGACTCCACAGGGAAGGTTGTGACCAAATCATCTGGTTTCTACCAAGGTCTGAACAATAGGAAATTAGTTGCAAGTGCAAGTGGAAGAGATTAGGTTAACTCTAACAGATTTTATTGGAAGGATTAAAACTGTCATACGAGAATGCTCTCTGTATAACCGTAGGGGCCTTCTAGTACCAGGAGCCCAGGTGAATGATTGGACAAAATTTAAAGGTTTGTAAAAATAAGATCGTGGTTTTTATTTTAAAGGTAAGCAGAGATGGGATATGAGTTTCTCAAAATGGAAACTCAGAGTTGAGCAATATATTAGAGGTGGTCCCGGTAAAGCCAGATTACTGAAAGGTCATCCCATTCCCACAGGGAAGGAGATGACTGAGGATGGGATGAGGGACACTTTTAGAAACTATAATAGGGAAGAATAAATCTGACTCCATACCAGATCTGTTACTTTAACCTGGGTATTCTATTGCTTTTGCTACAAGTTAATCACTAAAGATGGACTTCCCAGGTGGCACTAGTGGTAAAGAACCTACCTGACAATGCTGGAGACATAAGAGATGCATGTTCAATCCCTGGGTCGGGAAGGCCCTCTCGAGTAGAGCATGGCAACCCACTCCAGTATAATCCCATGGACAGAGGAGCCTGGTGGGTTGCAGTCTGTAGGGTCGCAAAGAGTCAGACACAGCTCAAGCAATTTAGCATGCATGCATGCATACAATCACTAAAGATAGGTTGCCTATAAGTATAAATTACATATCATATGGCCCATCTCTGGGAACCCTGCCTCCCAGGTAATGAGCATTAAGCTGAAATACCTGTGTTTAGCTCACAGGAAACATCCTGACCAGGTCCACCTGTGAATGACTGAAGATAAGAAGAAATGAATACATCCCCTCCAGATGCAGACTAGAACCAAGAAATGTTTGACTTTACTCCTTCCTCTTTCAATATAAAAGAAGCCTGGATTCTAATCAGGCAAGAGGGTTCTTTGGGACATTAGTCCACCATCTTCTCAGCCTGCTGGCTTTCCGAATAAAGTTGCTGTTCCCTGCCCCCACAATGCTTCTCTTGATTTTTTGGTCTGTTGTGTGGTGAGTGGTACAAGCTGGGATTCAGTATCAAAGCCAGCTCAGTTCAGAGTCAAAGACATATTGACAGCTTTCCAATAATCTCTCTGCTTAGGATAGTGTGTTCCCAGCATATGATTTAAGGGGGTTAAGTAGGTCTTCCAGCACAAATGAGAGAAATGCAGAGGGAAGGGAGCAGGGAGACCATCACCAAGAGTAAAGCTGGGTTTCCCCACGTCTCCTTAATAGGCAAAACTGAAAGACAGACAGAGTGATAGGATTTTGCTGGAGAAAATTCCAAAACGGTGCTGACTTGGATCAGCATTAATTTGTGTGAAGTTCAAGGGACCACACTGCTCCTTGGCAATGCACTTATTCATCTTTTGTTGATTCCCCCAAATGCCCTCAACAGCTGTTTATATCCTATTCCTTTCTGTAAGACTCTGCCTCCTACTCATTAACCTCCAACTGCCCTGGCCTTCTTTCAGTCCCTCCAACCTGCCATGTTCTCCTGCCTCATTGCTTTGTACATGCTCTTCCTTCAACATGGAATAGCTTGTCTTCATTCATTGCCTGAATTACTTCTACTGCAACCTAAATCACCCTTCCTTGGAGAGATCATCCTGAACTCTAACTTTGGTCCTTTTCCCATTGTACCGATTTGGTTTCCTTTTTAGTATTTCCCTAATTAACAATTATGTATGTTTTTTGTTTTGTTTTGTTTTTTTACTTAATGTTTGTCTCTCCAACCTGATCATACTCTTCATGAGGCCCACGGGAAGTCCTGGTTGAACACATGTTAAATATCTTCAGCAGAGATAACTTCCACCAGCAATCAGCACATAATAGGTTGGGCAGGAAAGAGTTAATTCATTGCCACATTTGTCTCAATGGAAGGGCGAATCCAAAGCAACAACCAGGCTAATTGTTAGACTAATCTAACTGGCTTTGCTGTGATAATTGAGCACTAAATAGGCCTTTTTGTATTCTTCTTATGTTCCCTTGAAGTGGATGATTGTTCTGAGAGAAGATGCAATATTTGAATTCTCACAACCTGTTTCCATTGGGAAGCTGGAATATATACTTTTCACTAAATCGTAGCATCAAACAAATCCTTCAGCAGGTGATGTTCATAAACAAATTGCCTCATAACCCAGTACCAGAAAATAATAAGCTGTGGTCCTCTCCCTTGTGAGCGTGGAATAGCTTTGATTGGTCACACATTGCCTTTTGTGACTTCTTACCACAAAATAACATGGAAAAGTGGGCCTCACAGTTGAGTTATTATTTCTACCAACTACACAGCTGTTGGTGAGATGGAGAGGCAAACAGTCATGGGTCAGCTTTATTGAGGCAATTGAAGCATCAGGAGCTTGAATTCATAGGTAGACCCTTCCTCTGTTTGAGAAAGTCTAGGTCTCAACTCATGAGAATCTGAAAGATATAGTCCCTGCAGGTACATCAGTATAGGGATGAGCAGTGAAGGGAACAGCTAAGAACCTTTGCCTGCTTCTCTTGTTCAGAATGTGGCTTCCCTGGTGGCTCAGTGGTAAAGAATCCACCTGCAATGCAATGCAGGAGATGGGTTTCATCCCTGAATCAGGAAGATCCCCTGGAGGAGGAAATGGCAACCCACTTCAATACTCTTGCTTGGGAAATCCCATGGACAGAGAAGCCTGGTGGGCTACAGTCCAAGGGGTCACAAAAGAGTCAAACATGACTTAGCAACTAAACAACAAAAGGAACTAGTTCAGAGTTTTGGAGAGCCAGGTGGCAGGGAAAGAGAAGATTCATTCTCAATCCTCGGCAAGCCACACGTGACCCACGTTGGCCAAGGAGGGGACATTGGGCGAGGAGCTAAGTATGCCTACCAATCTCTGCCCAGCTGTAGATCTGGAAAACAATTCCAAGCTACCACTCTTGAGGCTTGAGCTAAGGGAAATCCATCATCAGTGTACTGGTGAATACTTCGTGTAGGTGGATGTGTTCTTATTTGAGGATAAATAAGCAGAAAACCACAACTACTCAAAGCCATCAAAAAGCACCACAGAATAAGGGAAAGGGAAGAACACCTTAAAGATTCAAGGAAAGAGGAGTTCTCTCAAAATGATTTACTGTTGGAAATAAAGTAATACTTTAGAACCTGACTGACATCCATAAAACTGGAGCAGAAAGGCCAAGATGTCAAGGCAAAGAAAATGAAGTTAAAGAAGAGACAGATGACATAAATAAGAATTGTAAGGAGAACAACAACAGCAAAAAGAAAATACAAACAAAAAAATTAAAATTTACAATGAAACAGTAAAAAACAGAAGTGAACATATGGAAATGTGGATCAGTGCAAGGGAGGACAAACCAGGGTAGCCCTCTCTGAAGGTATATGTCAATGATAGGGTGCTAAAGATAATGAGATGCTGAATGGCATCTATATGAGATGACACACGTGGACAAAAACATAGGGAACTAGCCTGCATCTTTATCCACCTCTTCCCCAGCCATTATTCAAGTTGTGAATAACCTTTCAAAAGCTCCTGCAGCTCTGTTTTGGTGGCTCAGAGATGTGCCTCCAAATTCATACCTTAGTCTTGTTATGATCTTAATTTGTTTTTGATTGCATTTTACAGAAGCAATATGGCAGAGTGGTTAAGAGCAGATGTGTTTGTGCTCACTCAGTCATGTCCAACTCTTTTCCACCCTGTGGACTGGGGCCTGCCAGGCTCTTCTGTCCATGGGATTTTCCAGGCAAGAATACTAGAGCAGGTTGCCATTTCCTACTCCAGGGGATCTTCCCAACCCTGGGATCGAACCTGTGTCTCTTGTGTCTCCTGCACTGCAAGTGGATTCTTTACCACTAGTGCCACCTGGGAAGCCCAGACTAGAAATAAATCATGTGTGTTTGAATTCCAGTTCATTATTACTAATTGTGTAAACTTTGGTAAGTTATATGACTTCTTTATGTCCTATTTATCTAATCTGTAAACTGGTCATGATGATGATAGTAGAGATGTGCCCTGCTGTATGAAAGAAGAGCATTCCTATGTCACCTTTCGTAAACTGACCTTAAGACACATCTTGCTAACAGATGCACATATAGATGGAGACGAAGCCTAGATGCTCACAGACATGGTTCAAAGCTATGGGGGCTTGAAGCAGAGATGTTTAATATATCTCCCTGGGAAGGAGCTCACAGGGCTGCTCTCACAGCTTGGGGTCCAGTCTCCCTGCAAATAAATGCGAACACTGTTTTCGTTTTTTTGCCCTTTTTCATAGAAACAAAAATCCTCTTTAGATTTCTTTATGTTAGCAAAAACAGGTACTAATGTAGGGCTTCCATAAAAGAGAGGTGGTGTAAAGTGAACTTTGAAAATGTGTTATAATATACTATTCTCATAAGATGTAGTAGGATTAAATGATCCAATGTATGAAAGTGTTTTGAACATTGCCTAGTGGATTGCAAAATCCATACCAAGTCACTATTCGTACCTTTTGGTTTGTCCCTGGTTTCTTGTTTTTACATTAATTTTTAATTTTATATTGGAGTATAGTTGATTTACAATGTTGTGTTAGTTTCAGGTGTACAGCAAAATGATTCAGTTATACATACACATATATCCATTCTCTTTCAGATTATTTTCCCATATAGCTTATTATAGAATACTGAGTAGTGTTCCCTGTGCTATACAATACGTTCTTGTTGATTATCTATTGATAGTTTATATATAGTAGTCTGGGCTTCCCTTGTGGCTCACTGGTAAAGAATTTGCCTTAATGTGGGAGAACTGGTTTTGATCCCTAGGTTGGGAAGATCCCCTGGAGAAGGGAAAGGGTACCCACTCCAGTATTCTGGCCTGAAGAATTTCATGGACTGTATAGTCCATGGGGTCGCAAAGAGTTGGACACGACTGAGCAACTTTCACTATATACTAGTTTGTACATGTTCTGGAGAAGAAAACAGCAATGCACCCCAGTATTCTGCCTAGAGAATCCTATGGACAGAGGAGGCTGGTGGGCTGCTGTCTATGGGGGCACACAGGGTCGGACCTGACTGAAGCTATTTAGCAGCAACAACAGCAATTTGTATATGTTAGTCTCAAACTCTTAATTTATCCCTACTCACCACCATGGTCTGTTCAGTTCAGTTCAGTCACTCAGTCATGTCCGACTCTTTGTGCTCCCATGAGTCACAGCACGCCAGGCCTCTCTGTCCATCACCAACTCCCGGAGTTCACTCAAACTCACATCGATCAAGTCAGTGATGCCATCCAGCCATCTCATCCTCTGTCGTCCCCTTTTCATCCTGCCCCGAATCCCTCCCAGCATCAGAGTCTTTTCCAATGAGTCAACTTTCCGCATGAGGTGGTCAAAGTACTGGAGTTTCAGCACAACATTCCTTCCAAAGAAATCCCAGGGCTGATCTCCTTCAGAATGGACTGGTTGGATCTCCTTGCAGTCCAAGGGACTCTCAGAGTCTTCTCCAACACCACAGTTCAAAAGCATCAATTCTTTGGCACTCAGCCTTCTTCACAGTCCAACTCTCACATCCATACATGATCACAGGAAAAACCATAGCCTTGACTAGACGAACCTTTGTTGGCAAAGTAATGTCTCTGCATTTGAATATGCTATCTAGGTTGGTCATAGCTTTCCTTCCAAGGAGTAAGCGTCTTTTAATTTCATGGCTGCAATCACCATCTGCAGTGATTTTGGAGCCTAAAAAAGTAAAGTCTGACACTGTTTCCACTGTTTCCCCATCTATTTCCCATGAAGTGATGGGACCAGATGCCATGATCTTCGTTTTCTCAATGTTGAGCTTTAAGCCAACTTTTTCACTCTCCTCTTTCACTTTCAGCAAGAGGCTTTTTAGCTCCTCTTCACTTGCTGCCATAAGGGTGGTGTCATCTGCATATCTGAGGTTATTGAGATTTCTCCAGGCAATCTTGATTCCAGTTTGTGTTTCTTCCAATCAGCGTTTCTCGTGATGTACTCTGCATAGAAGTTAAATAAGCAGGGTGACAATATACAGCCTTGACGTACTCCTTTTCCTATTTGGAACCAGTCTGTTGTTCCATGTCCAGTTCTAACTGTTGCTTCCTGACCTGCATATAGGTTTCTCAAGAGGCAGGTCAGGTGGTCTGGTATTCCCATCTCTTTCAGAGTTTTCCACAGTTTATTGTGATCCACACAGTCAAAGCTTTGGCATAGTCAATAAAGCAGAAATAGATGTTTTTCTGGAGCTCTCTTGCTTTTTCGATGATCCAATGGATGTTGGCAATTTGATCTCTGGTTCCTCTGCTTTTTCTAAAACGAGCTTGAACATCAGGAAGTTCATGGTTCATGTATTGCTGAAGCCTGGCTTGGAGAATTTTGAGCATTACTTTACTAGCATGTGAGATGAGTGCAATTGTGCGGTAGTTTGAGCACTCTTTGGCATTGCCTTTCTTTGGGATTGGAATGAAAACTGACCTTTTCCAGTCCTGTGGCCACTGCTGAGTTTTCCAAATTTGCTGGCATATTGAGTGCAGCACTTTCACAGCATCATCTTTCAGGATTTGAAATAGCTCAACTGGAATTCCATCACCTCCACTAGCTTTGTTTGTAGTGATGCTTTCTTAAGCCCACTTGACTTCACATTCCAGGATGTCTGGCTCTAGGTCAGTGATCACACCATCATGATTATCTGGGTCGTGAAGATCTTTTTTGTACAGCTCTTCTGGGTGTTCTTGTCACCTCTTCTTAATATCTTCTGCTTCTGTTAGGTCCATACCATTTCTGTCCTTTATTGACCCCATCTTTGCATGAAATGTTCCCTTGGTATCTCTAATTTTCTTGAAGAGATCTCTAGTCTTTCCCATTCTCTTGTTTTCCTTTATTTCTTTGCATTGATCGCTGAAGAAGGCTTTCTTATCTCTTCTTGCTATTCTTTGGAACTCTGCATTCAAATGCTTATATCTTTCCTTTTCTCCTTTGCTTTTTGCTTCTCTTCTTTTCACAGCTATTTGTAAGGCCTCCCCAGACGGCCATTTTGCTTTTTTACATTTCTTATCCATGGGGATGGTCTTGATCCCTGTCTCCTGTACAATGCCACAAACCTCAGCCAGGCACTCTATCTATCAGATCTAGTCATCAGGCACTCTATCTATCAGGTCTAGTCCCTTAAATCTATTTCTCACTTCCACTGTATAATCATAAGGGATTTGATTTAGGTCATACCTGAATGGTCTAGTGGTTTTCCCTACTTTCTTCAATTTAAGTCTGAATTTGGCAATAAGGAGCTCATGATCTGAGCCACAGTCAGCTCCCGGTCTTGTTTCTGCTGACTGTATAGAACTTCTCCACCTTTGGCTACAAAGAATATAATCAATCTGATTTTGGTGTTGACCATCTGGTGATGTCCATGTGTAGAGTCTTCTCTTGTGTTGTTGGAAGAGGGTGTTTGCTATGACCAGTGCATTCTCTTGGCAAAATTCTATTAGCCTTTGCCCTGCTTCATTCTGTATTCCAAGGCCAAATTTGCCTGTTACTCCAGGTGTTTCTTGACTTCCTACTTTTGCATTCCAGTCCCCTATAATGAAAAGGACATGTTTTTTGGGTGTTAGTTCTAAAAGGTCTTGTAGGTCTTCATAGAACCGTTCAACTTCAGTTTCTTCAGCATTACTGAAGGTTGGGGCATAGACTTGGATTACTGTGATATTGAATGGTCTGCCTTGGAAATGAACAGAGATCATTCTGTCATTTTTGAGATTGCATCCAAGTACTGCATTTCAGACTCTTTTGTTGACCATGATGGCTACTCCATTTCTTCTAAGAAATTCCTGCCCACAGTAGTAGATATAATGATCATCTGAGTTAAATTCACTCATTCCAGTCCATTTCAGTTCACTGATTCCTAGAATGTTGACGTTCACTCTTGCCATCTCTTGTTTGACCACTTCCAATTTGCCTTGATTCATGGACCTGACATTCCAGATTCCTATGCAATATTGCTCTTTACAGCATCGGACCTTGCTTCTATCACCCGTCACATCCACAACTGGGCATTGTTTTTGCTTTGTCTCCATCCCTTCATTCTTTCTGGAGTTATTTCTCCACTGATCTCCAGTAGCATATTGGGCACCTACTGACCTGGGGAGTTCCTCTTTCAGTATCCTATCATTTTGTCTTTTCGTACTGTTCATGGGGTTCTCAAGGCAAGAATACTGAAGTGATTTGCCATTCCCTTCTCCAGAGGACCACATTCTGTCAGACCTCTCCACCATGACCCGCCTGTCTTTGGTGGCCCCACAGGGCATGGCTTAGTTTCGTTGAGTTAGACAAGGCTGTGGTCCTAGTGTGATTAAATTGACTAGTTTTCTGTGAGTATGGTTTCAGTGTGTCTGCCCTATGATGCCCACTTCCAGTCATGTTGCTGCAAATGGCATTATTTCATTCTTTTTTTCCCCCCACAATTGGGTAATATTCCAGTTTGCTTCCCAGGTAGCTCAATGGTAAAGAATCCACTTGCAAGACAGAAGACACAGTTTTCATCCCTGCATCAGGAAGATTCCCTGGAGAAGGAAAAGGCAACCCAGTCCAGTGTTCTTGCCTGGGAAATCCCATGGATAGAGGAGTCTGGTGAGCTACAATCCATGGGGTCACAAAAGAGTTGGACATGGCTAGATGACTAAACAACAGCAACAACAATTCCAGTTTAAGTAAATGAATGACTGCATGAAAGTGTTTTGAACAGTGCCTGTGGGCATGTTAAGTCATTTTAGTCATGTCTAGCTCTGCATCCCTATGGACTATAGCCCGTAAGGCTCCTCGGTCCATGGGATTCTCCAGGCAAGAATACTGGAGTGGATTGCTATGCCCTCCTCCAGGGGACCTTCTCTACCCAGGGATAGAACCTGCCTCTCTTATGTCTCTTGCATTGGCAGACAGATTCTTTATCACTAGAAAAGCTTTATGACTGGAAATCCCCTCTGAATAGTGCCTATTGGTTTGGAAATCCATGGTAAATCATTATTCACATCTTTTGCATTGTCCCTGATTTCTTCTGTTGTACTCAAACCTGACTGGTATTTCAGGGTTGACACTTCACTTGAGGGTTTCAAATTAAGTTCTGAACTTTAGGCTTTCCCTTGGCTCTACACTCTGCAGCCCTTGGAGCTCTGGGATCACCCCAAACCTGTCTGGGGTTGGTACCCAGACCCCCACACAGGGAAGTCAGACTAAAATTATAAACATTTTTTTTTTTTGCAAAGTAAATGGAATAAATAAGACATAGGAACCATGAGTTTCGAGAAGGCAATGGCAACCCACTCCAGTACTCTTGCCTGGAAAATCCCATGGAAGGAGGAGTCTGGTAGGCTACAGTCCATGGGGTCCCAAAGAGTCGGACACGACTGAGCGATTTCACTTTCACTTTTCACTTTCATGCATTGGAGAAGGAAATGGCAACCCACTCCAGTACTCTTGCCTGGAGAATCCCAGCGATGGGGAAGCCTGATGGGCTGTCATCTATGGGGTCACACAGAGTCGGACACTACTGAAGCGACTTAGCAGCAGCAGCAGGAACCATGAGTTAATAAAAAATACACTTAGATATACTCGGTGGAAGTAAATTGGTTAATATGTAGGTATGGGGAAAGGCCAGTGTTAGGAAGCTGAAACTAGTAAGTGGGTTTTGCAGTATTTCAGGTGACAGATAAAAATCTGAGATAAGACAGTAACAGTTTGGATGAAGAAGTGGGAATGGATTTGAAGGATATTTTGAGGGTAGGATGGACAAGAATTGGGGACTGAGGAAAAACAGTGGATGAGTCGAAGAAAAGTTAAAAATTTAACCCTTCGTCTTTTATTAGTAATATTTCCTCTCTGTAACTTGGCATATGCTATAAAAGAAGAAGAATTGTTTATTTTTATTAAAATCCTCAATGGCCAACATAATAACTGACACACAGTAGGGATTCAGATACTCTTTGTCAAATAATTCTAGACCCAACTTACATTTCCGGTTTCTGATCCCTTAAATAAATGTGTCACGTTAGCCAATCACACCTTCTGCTTAACATCTTTGTTGCTTCTCAAAGATTGAAACTTCTTCCTTTTACATATGGTCCACTCTTGCCAGATCTTCAGCCCAACAAGAACCTCCTGCTTTTAGACGTTTTCCAAAGACTAGATGAACCGTGTTTCTCTCTCTTCCAGATTCACAACACTGCTTATCTTCACTGCATCTTTTGACAACACTCAATGACACCCCTTTATATTGACTTAATGTTTGCAAAGTCATTTAACTCTTCAAAGTAAATGCTTGACTCCTGAATTGAGAATTGGAGGTTCTCAGTTGCAGGACTCACATCCACCTTCCCCACCACTCCCAATCCCATAGAATGCATAGAATGGTAGTAATATATGAATAGTAACTACTTATAAGCCATAGGCTACACCATTCTAAACACTCAAGTTACATGTTTTGATTTCTTAAGTTAGCAATTTAAAAAATCATTTAAGATGAGAAATCTTTGACTTTCTAGAAATCTTTGTCAGTGGGTAAAACACTGTCAGAAATGGCCCTTCCGTAGCTTCTGTGCATACCCTAATCTCCCATGAGAGAGGAGACTAATTTGAGGCTTGGGTTTGGAGTTTAACTGGGACAGCAATGACTTGACCCATCTATACATAGGTCATCAATCTAAATTCCCTAGTTCTGTGACCGTAGCAATCCTCAAGTCCAAACATACAGAAATAAAAGCCAAAGGTCAATTGACATGGTAGAGAAAAGAGTTGTTACGGGCACTTTGAGTCATCAGCAGTTCTCAAGTCAGATTCTTGCCAGAATGTAGATCTGCAAAGGTCAAAGCAAAGGTTCTGGAGGCAGCATCCAGCCCCCATGACAGAAATACTGGAAGGAACTATGGGGCAGGGGTGAGATGGCTAAAGGATCAACCAAGCAGGCTGGGTCTCAGGATTAGCTTCAGACTCAGTGGGGGGTTGGTGTGTTAAATAGATCCTCAGGCAAAGCGTAGTTGTGGTTCAGGAGACCAAGCATGGATGACCGGCATTAGGTTGAGAATTGCAGGTTAATGTTCATGAGGCATGTAGGTCTCTGTTCATGCCAAGCATAAAATAGCAAATGATTTCCAAACCAAATTTCACTCTTGGGAAGAGGGGGAGCACCTTGAACCCTTTGAGGATCAGCCGTCATTGCATCCAGGAATAAGAAGGATGAGATCTGCTGTATCTGAGTCTTTGGACAGGAAATCTTTTTATCTATATTGGTTAGGATGTTCTTGGATCCAAGTGAGAGAAACAATTAAAATTTACACAGTAGGTGGATTTATTGACTCATGTAAATGAGGAATTCAGAGTGAGGGTAAGTTTCAGGGTTGGTCCTATTCAGTGGCTCAGTGGTGTCAACAAGTGTGAGACACTATTAGTATGTACCCAAGAGCCACGTCCTCTCTTTCTTTGCTAATGAAACTCCACAGTGTTCTATTTCTAGAAGGTGGGTCATGATTAGCATAAGTCAATCCTAAGAGGGAAATATAGCAAAAGAGGAAATACTTTCTGCCTGTCTTTTTCTTTCTGCTTTGGATGTTGGTTTGAGAAGATGATGTTTGGAGCTACTGCAGCCATCTAGTGACCATGAGGCAACCCGTAAAGCCAATGTGGCTGATAGCAGAGCAGCAGACTGGATATAAAAATCTTGGGTCCATGGGGCTTCCCTGTTGGTCCAGTGGTTGGGAGTCTGCCTGCCAATGCAGAGGACATGGCTCAATCCCTGGTGTGGGGAAAATCCCACATGCCTCAGTGCCACACCTACTGAGCCTAAGAGCCCATACTCCACAACAAGAGAAGCACTGCGATGAGAAGTCTGTGCACGATAACGAAGAGTAGCCCCTGCCTGCTACAACTATAGGAAACCTGCACATCGCAACAAAAACCCAGTACCGATAAATGAATCAATCTTAAAAAAAATTCTTATGTCCTTGAGCTGTCACACCAAATCTGGACTTGCCTACCTTGAGACTTCTCATTATGTGATATCATTACTTAAGGTCCTGCTGCTGCTGCTAAGTCACGTCAATCGTGTCCAACTCTGTGCGACCCCATAGACGGCAGCCCACAAGGCTCCCCCGTCCCTGGGATTCTCCAGGCAAGAACACTGGAGTGGGTTGCCATTTCCTTCTCCAATGGATGAAAGTGAAAAGTGAAAGCGAAGTCGGTCAGTTGTGTCCAACTCTTCACGACCCCATGGACTGTAGCCTACCAGGCTCCTCCTTCCATGGGATTTTCCAGGCAAGCGTACTGGAGTGGGTTGCCATTGCCTTCTCTGACTTAAGGTCCTGTGAGCTGGGTATTCTGTCACTGGCAGCTCAAAGCAATCCTAACCAATACAAACTGGGTTTTCTGTCTCTGAGTGCTCTGCTGTTCTCCATGTCAGTCACATCCTTTGTGGCAGCAAAATCACTGCAGTTTTGTATCTGTGGATCACGTGGTCCAGAGGTGACAGAATCTTTTCAGTAGTCCAGCATCCCAAAGTCCCAAGAGTCACCTTGATTGAACCAGCCTAGATAATCTACTAGGCTTTGCACCAAGATGGTCATCAGGAGTATGGAATGCATGGAAGAGCTTATGCTATTCAGGGTCTACTCCTGGAATGAAGGAGAGGTCAGGTCAGGTCAGGTGCAGACAAAAATCTGGATTCTTTTAGCAAAGGCTGTTAGTACCTTGCTCATCTCTCCTAGACCCATCTCCTTGGGGATCACCTCCATCTGTGATGGACAATGTCCATATACACTGAAGGTTTCCTACTTAGGCACCTGTGACTCTTTGCTGTGGGTATGCTCTGACCAGGGGAGCATGGTAGAACTACTAGGAACTGACCAATTTCCAGGAATAACCCTCAAGAAGGAAGAGATTTGGAGGGTAAATACCCCTCTAGATTTCTTGGTCCTTAATGGGACAATTCCAAGTTATTTTCTATACCTATTCTGTCCAACACAGTAGGCAGTAACCTCATGTGGCTATTTAAATGCAAACTGATGAATATTAAAATAAAAGATTTAGTGTCTAAGTCACACTAGTCTCAATTCAACTGCATAGTACTCACAGATGGCTAGTGGCTGCCATATTGGACAGGGCAAACATATAACATTTTCATCACAGGTAAGTTTTTTTCTTTTTTTTTGGACAATGGCGTTGTATACAGGGGCTTCTCAGGTGCCTCAGGGGTAAAGAATCTTCCAGCCAAGCAGGAGACATGGGTTCCATCCCTGGGTAGGGAAGATCCCCTGGAGAAGGAAACAGTAACCCACCCCAGTATTCTTGCCTGGGAAATCCCTCTGTCCATGGGGTGCTGGTGTGCTACACGAGGTCAAAAAGAGTCAGACACAACTTAGCGACTAAACAACAACAGCAACATTCTACACAATCTCTTACGGGGTCCTTACCAGAAGAGCACCATTGACAGTTTATTGATTCACCCCTTATTGGTCTTCCTCCCTTTCCTATTTCATTTCCTCACTCTCATTGAAGCTTCCAAATAAGTTTCTTGCCCCTAAACCCTTGTCTCAGTGTTTACTTTGTGGGGAGCACTGCTAACATAATACCCTTGGGATAAGAAAGGGGACACAGGATGTGGTTGACTACAAACAAAAGTCCTCTACAGTCTTTCTACTTAAAGTTTGGTCCGTGGACAGGAACTAGATGCCAAAGCAGAATGCTGGGCCCTACTCTAGGCCTGCTGAATCAGTGTTAACCTTTTAACAAAATTCCCTAGTGATCTGTACGCACGTCGAGGTTTGAGATGTCCTGATCTATGAGTCCTTTAGACAGAGAGAGGGAAAAAAAGCAAGACCTGATAAAATATACCCACACAACTATGACAGCTTTTTAAACAGAGGTTTTTCTGCTTAAAAGTCCCCAAAGGCATGTGCCATCATCTTTTATTTCAGAACTTCAATTTCTTTACCAATGTTTGATTTTTTTTGCTTCTTTTGAGGGTCTTGTGATCCATTAGCTTGAGGTCCCCTTATCTTTATGGGGGCCATGATCTCAGGAGAAAAACTCACTCTGTGCTTTATTTTTTTTTTTAAACCCAAGTGCATTTTATTAAGATGCAAATTGTACAAAAATATCTGGTATTTTATTTCACTTTGTCATCATCTGTATTACAAGCAATAATAAAATTTCCTATACTTCTCCCTTCCAAAAATTAAAAAAAATTCCTTCTTTTAAAAAGTTAGTTATTTATCTCAAAAAACCTATCATTAAGGCCAGAAAGGAGATTCAGTCAGAACCTCCCTAGAGTCTAAAACTCAGGAAACACTTTAATACTGAGGAAGGTCTTGTTTATAACTGCCTCTAGATTTAATCTAAACTCAGTGGATAAAGGAGCATATTAAGATTTTCCACAAAATTTATTCTTTTATTCTCTTATTTCAAGTGCACATTTGTAATGACCCACAGTAATAGTGTGGGGTGTTTTCCGTTCCATCTTAAAACAATTCAAGGATAATGAATTAGTACCTAAGTAAAGGACCATCTGTTACTCTTGTACTTTAAATTCATCTCTTTAGCACTGATGTTTCCTTCCTGTCTTCAGAGGGGCTTTGAGTTCCCAGTTGAGCATTTTGTCATAAGGTGATCAGGGTGCTATATACCTGGCAAGGTTTTCCTCTAATGGATTTTCACAGTCAGTGAGTGAATAAACTCTCTCTCCTAAAGACAATAGGATTCTCCATCTAGAACCAAATTTGTTCTCATTAGCTGGCTCTGAGGCTTTCAGTGGCAAGTTTTCTGGATGTTAATAATGCTATTTTGAGAATACCTGTACCTTACCTGCTTAATGAACATGATGATGGAAAAGCAAACTATTTTTCATTCCACTAAGAAAGACTTCATGCCCATTCCCTGTCTCATGTTTCAGTTCTAGACTTGCTTTGCTTTTTGTGAAATTATGTTCAAATCACACTTCCATTAGTGTTAATTTGGTGGCTTTTGCAATGGTCTTTAATTCTTCAGCTAGCAAGTAGCTTGTTCCCTGCTTATCCCTGATGGAGGCATTTTGTTTGGCTCAGGAATGTCTTTTGAATACTGGCTTCAGTGACAGAAGAGTGTCACAAACGGTGCTTAAATTTACACCTTAAACGTATCTGGAAAGGACATCTGTTGTATCAGCAGATTATTTATACAGTACTGGTTAATTAAAGAATAATCAGGCTTCTCCATATATGTGCAATCTGAGTGCTGTTTGATTCTTGATCCTCATAAAAGACATCTTAATCTTATTTACTGGGAAGATGTGGGAAATACATTATGTGACAGCTAAGGATTTGGAAGCCCTGAAAATGTGATTGCTAGATATTAAAGTCTAGGAAAAATTTGGGGCAACTTTATGTATGGTCAGGCTGATATTCAGTTGTTTTGAAAAATAAAACATTATTGTTAAAATATTAAAATATTTCCACATTGGCTGTTAAGTGTTTCCAGAGGTAAGCTCCCCCACCACACACACATGATTCCTGCTATACCCTGCCTCACCACCCCAGCAGCCACTGTTTTCCCCCCAAGGAATCTCCACCTTCCTCCTACCTCTAAAATTTTACCATTAAATCCACTAAAGATTTAACACCTGGCCTTCCGGGTTCTTCTGATCTCAAGGAGATAGCAGTGAGCAATGGCTTGGACGGAGAAGGCAATGGGATCCCACTCCAGTACTCTTGCCTGGAAAATCCCATGGACGGAGGAGCCTGGAAGGCTGCAGTCCATGGGGTTGCTAAGAGTTGGGCACGACAGAGCGACTTCACTTTCACTTTTCACTTTCATGCATTGGAGAAAGAAATGGCAACCCACTCCAGTGTTCTTGCCTGGAGAATCCCAGGGACGGGGGAGCCTGGTGGGCTGCCGTCTATGGGGTCGCACAAAGTCGGACACGACTGAAGCGACTTAGCAGCAGCAGCAGCAGCAGCAATGGCTTGGAGTGAGATCTTAGTTCCCTGCCCAGGCAATGAACTTGGGTAGCCTGGTGAAAAAATCAGAAATCCTAGCCACTAGACCAGGAAGGGTTAGAGGCTAGAGGCAAAGTTTCCCTGGCTTTTGTTCCATTTGAAAGTAAAAATGTTTCAAGGAGGCAAAAACTGTAAAAACAAGTAAAAAGTTTATTATTAGAGATATAGCCTAACAAGTTGGAGAGGGCACAAAGAAACAGTTTATTGAAGACAGAAGCAAGGCAGAGATGCACACCTGGAGAGAAAAGGGTGTGGGTATCGTCCCTAATGGGGAGGAGTGCCCCAGAGAGGTGACCATTACTTACATAGAGCACTTCTTCTGGGCCTGTGTTTCCCTTTGGCCAATCATCTCATTGCTTTCACATCTGACTTGTCCTAGGTGCCTCCTTGGCATGCATGCACATCTTTTAATCAAGAAGGATTCCAACACAGAGGCCTATGGGAAGGTTGACAATCCCTTATGAGGTGGCACCTCTCCTTTTTGACCCCTAAGGAGACTTTCTGCGCATGAATAATCAAGGAAGTCTCCTTGACCTGGAGAGTGAGAAATACATGGTTTCTTTATCTTTTATTCAAGCAGGACGCAGCTCTTCCTCACTCCTGTCATCACCTTTATCTTGGAGTGTCTGCCCACAGGGGGCAGTTTTCAGCTGCTCAGCCTGGGGACCTTCTATCTCAAGCCTCACTTCTAGGACTTTGGTTATTGCTAGTGCCCCTGTGGCTAGCTGGCTTTCCATAAGTTGGCTGGTGGATGTTCTGCTGTACAGGTTGCTTAAAGTTTTTTCATGTCACCCCTGTGATTTATTACTGTGAGGATTCATTCATCTTGCTACCTATCACTTGAACATTCAAAGCATTCAGAAAACAGCCCTACAATCTTAGACGGAAGGTTCTATTTGGAATAGTAAAAATAACTGAGTCGACTTAAAGTGGGTAAGACTGGCCACTTTCATCTCAATGAATCCAATATTCCTTTTACTGTTGTATTTTTTGGAGGCAAGCAGAGTGGGGCAAATATTCTTCACTCGTCAGTCAAAATGAGACTCTGGTCTTTTAAGACGTAATGCTCAACTTTCCTCCAAACTTTGCACCATGCTCCTAACTTGTTTTTAGATTCCAGTTTCATTAGTACCCAGAAAATAAGACCTGGAAAAACAGAGGTGAGAGCAGGTTTTTCTCCTTCCTCTTTGAGATGCTTTTAGGGCCCCCTAGTGGCTGTTTTGAAATAGGTTTCTTATGATTAGATCTCCTTGACCCTGATTTTTTTTTTTTTTTTTTGAAGAGACCTTTTTGAATCTCTCCTATGACAGGTGCAATAACAGTATGGAGATAAATAGATAACAGTCGGTTTAGAGGGCTCAATATTTTTTTCAGTTCTCAGCTCTTAACAAAAGCAGTGTAGATTCCTTAGAAATAACAGATATATCACCTTACCTATTCTGTTCTGCATTCCTCATACTATATCATAGCTGAAATCCTTTGAAGACATTTATATTTGGTTTGTGTCAAAGGGCTATAATTCATAGGCAAGTACATCCTACTTTTGGAGATAAAGATACAGATACAGGTATAGATAAAATCTCCCACTGGTGGGGGAAGAAATTCTTCAAATGTGGGGTTTGACGTGATATTAACTAACAGAAGGGTTCAGTTTGTGGAATAATTCAGTCTGGCAACATTCCTATCATTTACAGTATTAGATATTCCACTGACTTTAAAACACTGCAAAACTGAACTGACAGAGGAAAGCTTTTACATGTTTAAGGTGCTTACTGACTGATGCAAGTAATTTTTGTGAAACCCCTGAATAATGAATGTACCTTACTGATCAAGGTGACTATTATTCCCTTCCCTACCATGGTCATATTTTTCTTTCTAAAATCAAATCTCAAGAATACACTATATTGGGGTAATCATAATGGAGATGTTTATTTCCCACATGCTTATCTTTTAGTTTCTGATGTTATTCTATTGTTTTCCCCTTTGCTTGTAAATTTCAGGTCTCTCCTTTGTCAGTCACATTACTCTTATTCATATGCTAATATAATAATGTATTTTACACCACTAATAAATTGAAGCAAAGCAATGAATAAAAAGAAAGCCCAAATTCTTGCCATAACTTTACCCGGATCTGAGGCGAGGGTTGGACTAGCGGGGAGTAGGAGGAAGCAAGGACAGTCGGCCGCAAAAAATAAAAATGATCCCCTTGTTTTCAGCGAGTTCTAGAACAGAGCTGCACGTCACAGGAAGAGAGGAGCAGCTTTCGAGCTAAAAGGGTTGGCATTAAACTTTGACACCTAAATGGCCTCTAAGGATATTAGATAGTATTTAATCATTTAATATTCTCCGACACAGTAATGGCATCAAAACCAGAGATCTCCTATCCCTGCAAATGTGCAGGGTCAGACTCGTCCCCGCGGAGGTAAGACAGCAGGACCCCAGCTTCATAGTTAACTTATCCCAAAGCTCCAATGCAAACGTTTTTTACTCCTTCGCCGGGGCCGCTGCTGTGCAACCACTACCTTCTTTTCGCATTCTCCTCGGCTCGGTGTGCCACAGAGATTAGGTAAACTGCGCTCCGAAGCTGGACAAGAGCGGGTGGTGGTGTTGCTCGCGGTGTAAGTTGGGGTGGGTGGGTTGGGGAGTCGTTGCTAAAAGAGGCTGGAAAGAAGGGAGCGGGTGGGGGGAAGGGTCCTGGCGATGACTCGGGTTATTGAGGCAGGAGTCAGCTCCCGAGCGGAGCGAGGGACAAACGTCCGGAGCCCTTGGGTCCCCAGCCTGACCTCTGGGGAATGTGGTCAGCGCAGCACCCCGAGCTCGGCGTCCTTTCCTTACGCACCCACTCCCTTCCCCACCCTTGTACTTTCTCTTTTTGCCTCCTTTCCTTGCCTCTTCCAAGAACTAGGGTGGGCTTTCCGCTGCCTCCTCTGAAACCCAGGCTAAGAGAGCCCCGCGCGGAGGCGAGGCGGAGACCCGGCTGCCCACCCGGCTGGGGAGAGGTGGGGACCCTGGGGGGAAGGGGACCCCAGAAGCTCTGGGACCGAGCTGAGGAAAAACCCAGGAGCTGGATCGCGCGCCGGAGCTCCGGGCTCCCAGAGTTGTCCATCCTTCTCCCTGTCTCTCTGCTTTCTCCGTCTCTGGGTTTTCTCTCCGGGCCTCCACGTTCCAGCCACCCTCACCGCCCCCCTCCCCCCAACCCCCGGCCCAACCGATTTCACCCTTTCCTTCCTATAGAGAAGTCTCGGCGACCCACGCTGGTCTTTAGGATTGGGAGGCTGGAAGTCCATTCAATGGGATCCTGCGCTCGGGATTCTTATGCCGAGAGGGAAAGAGCAAGAATGAAATCAGAACAGGGAGGGGGCGTGTTGTGCTTGCATGGGGGTGTGTGTGTAGCGTGGGGGGTGGGGGGCGCAAAGAAATGCAGTTTCCCCGAAAGAATACGGAGCCTTGGACCGGATTCTTGAATACGTAGCTCCAAATGATGCTGTCAAAGCCCTTCAACGTGGCTTCTCGCAGCCTCAGCCTGTCCCATATCCTGCCCACCTTCGAGAGGAGCGGCGACCCGAGTAAAAGTGGAGGCGGGGAAACTTCCTACTTTCCACGACGGCTGCTTTGTATAAGCAGGCGTGGACAGGCTGCACGGCCTCGCGAGCTTGCAACACGAGTGTCTACGGCAGCAGCTGCGGACCCGTCCCGCTTCCCTTCCCCCTCTTTCCGCGAGGCTCGCCAAGCCCGAGGCGGCCGGGAGCGGCCCGGCTGGGGAGGGAGAAGGGCGGGGAGCTCCCAGCTTGCACCCTTTCATCTCGGCCCGGGCCAGAATCCCGGCTCCGGGTGTTGCTTCCGCCTGCGTGCGAGAGAGCAGAAGAAGTAGAAGGGAGGAGCCTCGCCCGGGGGCGGAGCCTAGGCGGGGGGCGGCCGCTAGGTCCGTGAGGCTGAGGCGCCTGCAATTGGCCGGTCCCGCCGTCACGGGGTGGAGGCGGGCGCCGAGGCGGGCACTGGCCCCGCCCCCGCTCGGAGCCCGGCCGGGGCTCGCGGTCCCCCCCAGCTGCACAGACATGACACAGACACACAGTCACTGCAGCTGCTGAGCGAGCCCGGCGCCCTGGGCACGCGGCGGCGGGGCCAGCCCGGACCCCGGACCCCAACGCTCGCCCGTCCGCACCCCCGCCGAGCCCCGCGCGGCGGCCCCCGCCTGGTCCGGCGCGCGAGGCGGGGATCGCGCGCCGGCTCCGGCCAGCGGCGCCCGGCTGCCTGCGGCGGCTGCAGCGACCGCCCAGCTCCGAGTGCCGGGCGCTCGGGGAAGCCGGCGCGTTTCGGAGGCGGCGGCGGCGGCCGAGGCCGGCGAGCGCTCCCGGAGGCAGCGGGGCCGCCCGCCTCGGCTCCCCGCACCCACTGCTCTGCGCCCCGCCTCCGCTCCGGTGACCTTCCCGGGGCGCCTCCCCCGGCCCCGCGCCCCCGGCCCCGCGCCCCAGGCCGGGGCGAGGCCCTCTCCAGCGTCTCCTTACCGCGGAGCCGCGGGCGGGCGGCGCAGGCCCGGGGGGAGGGGGCGCCGCGGCCGGTTGCAGCCCCCTAGCCGCTGCGCTCTCGGTGCCCGGCCCGGCCGGACTGCCGCCGCTCCGCCGCCGCGCGGGAGCCCGGGCGCCCGAAGCTGGGGGCGCGGTTGCCGGGCAGGGAGCGGGCAGGCCCTGCCCTGAAGGGGCGAAGCGGCTCCGGGGAGCGCGGGAGGTGGAGCCGGCCCCGGCGGCCGCCCCGCGTCTCTCCCCAGCGCCACCTCCCCGGACCCCAGTCCGAGGCAGACCCAGGCCCCATCCCATGCGGGGCGCCCCCGGCTCGGAAGAGTCCGGGGGGCAGGGAGCAGCTCCAGGCAGCAGTGCCCAAGGGAGAGGAAGAAGAAACGGTGCTCAGCTCGAGCGGCCCGGACCCTCCCCGCCGCCTTCCGAGGCGGGGGCTGCCCCGAAGTCTGCGCTTGGCACCGACGCTCGGACTCGGGCAGCGCCTGCTGGGACCCCGACCCGGAACCCCTGCGCCTCGTAGGCGGCGGCGCCGCCGCGCCACCCGGCTCTTCCGCGGTCTCCCTCTGCCCAGCGGCAGTCACGGCCAAGGTAGGAACCCCGGGAGTGCGAGAGAGCCAGCGCGGGGCTCCCTGGTGAGCGGCGCCGGACAAGTTCTCCCGACCTGTGGCTGGTACTCCCTGTACTCAGGATGCCGGGGAAGAGGGAGGGAGTGAGGGAACACCCTCTGCCGCCTGGGCCCAGAGCCCTGGAGAGGCTGGAGTGAGAAGTCGCCGAGTTTCTGGAGTCCTGCTGGACTCGTCCCCGGGCCTGCCCTCCTCCTAGGCTCTCGGGCTGCTAACTGGAAGCAAGGAGGAATTTCCCGTTAACACCAGGAGGTGTTATCCACTCACCCTTTCCCATGCTGCTTGTTAGCTGTGAGCATCTGTGCTTTAGGGGAACCTGCTGTATTTGAAGCTGTCCCTTTGGGCGATCCCCACCAGCCTTTCCAGGCGTGATGCTGTGAAGAACTTTCTTTGATCCATGTTGCAGAGTCGAGGCCAATTTGGGGTGAGAGCCACAGATTGCGAGTCCCTCGATTGGACAGTGCGATTTCGGTGACAGTGGTAGCTGGAGGCAGGAAACCCCATCAGTATCACCCCTATTAGACAAACCTGCTTGTGAGGGGTAGTCTCTAGGTAGCGATCCAGTCTTGTGAAAGTCATTGTTTCTGAAGGGTGGAATGACTCCAAAGTTTGTGCATTCTTAAGTTGTTTTGCTTACTGCCTTAGCACCTTCTTTGAAATTTTCCTCTTAAGGAACCTCAGTCCCCGCAAGCCTACCCTTGCCTGTTTGAAATTTACTGAACCCTTGAGCTTTCCTTGGAACGATCTGATTTTAAATGGGTCACCTAGGAGGGAGCAGATTGTCTCTCCTGCCCTGAATATGTCCCCCCGGGTGACCCTGTTAATGGGGATGGATTTTTTTTTTTTTTTTTGTCCCTGAGCTGATGTACCTCAGTTGAGCAGGTTTTTGCCCATTTCTGAATCTGTGAATTTTGTCACTCAGTCATTAAAATGAACCCCCGAGGGAGCAGGATAGCAGCTTACACTCTGCTTGAATGTCACAGGAAGTTTTCCAGGGTCTTATGTAAGTGCCCCCAGAGTGGGCTCTGGTGCCAGCTTCCTTCCTGGGTGGGAGTGGGACTGGGGAAGGGGCACCAGGTGGGCATTCGTCTTCCCTAAAGGCAAGTGCCAGCCCTCTTCGACACAGGTGAAAACCCAAAGTGCTTATTCACTCCCTGCCGGCAGTCACTTCAGGTTAATTTTCCTCCTCACCTCTCTTGCCTCCTTCCCACCTCAGGAGTCAGCTTTGATAGACTTAAGATAAAGGAAGATTCTAAATTGGGAAAGGAACACGTGGAGGTTTCTTCTCTCATCCCTCACAAATGGGTGACATGAATGAATTACTCACGGGCATGGAGAGTCCTTGCTGAGGACTAAAAAAAAAAACAAAACTGGCTTGAAGGTTTCACACGTCTTTTAGTGCACCTTTATTTTTCAAGAGTACTTTACACTTTAGTGAAAATTGCTTGCGGAGAACACACATTTATCGAGCCTGGCCCTATTAATTCCATCCCGGGAAGAAAACTAAATGGAACAGAGAGGCAAAATCGTCAAGGTTTAGCTCTTAGTGGGTTTTTGAGAATGGTAGGGAAAGGAAATAAATCTCCCTAGTGGTTTTAAAAGAAAATACGGTATCACTCTGGGATAAGTGGATGTTGCTAGCAAGTATGGCTAACACTGAATGAAGTGTGCTGGGTTGGGGGTTAACTTTTTGGCGTGGGATAATGCAGATTCCTTTGCCTTTTTAAAACATAACTTAGAAGGGCCTCCATAATGAAATGCAAGGTTTTTCCATATCATTGCAGGTCCCAGGAGTGCTTCCACCTCTTGGGAAGGAAGCGAAGGTTTCCTGTGGTTCTGGGATCCTGAGTCCTGCTTGAAAGTTGATGCAGGAGTGCCTCCATCCTTCCGCTTTGTACAGTGGCAGGACACTAGGGGGGACTAGTTTTCTATTCCATCACCGATGAAGAAAACACCAGGACCTGTGTTACAAAAGGCTGTGGTTTATCTTGAAAGCTCAGGAATCCAAGTTTTTGGTACCCAGTACATGCTTGCACTAATGAGTGGATTCTGAATGCTTAAGCAGTAGGCCTGCTTACATCTAAAGTGTCATTTGGGCAATGACAGGTGATCTACAAAGTACTGTGTGAGACTCTGAAAAGACTCGGTGATAATCTAAGTACATGAGGGCTATAAGTTTTGGGGAGACAGAACCTCCTGCAAACTCTCTCCTTGGGCATTAGATGATGGTCTCATTTCCCTGGGGGTTTGTAATCTTAACACCCCCTTTTGGTTTTTTGAGCTGTACATCTCCTGCTGTCTTCATAAAAACATGCCACCTCCATTCTAGTTGGTGCCTAAATTGACTCCATTAAGCTTAAAGTTTCTCACTGCCATTCCCTTAAAAGTACATGCCTGTATTTATACAGATGTAACAACTGTTGGCAGTGTGGCTGTGCGCTCATCTCAGGTGCTCTCTGTGCACTTTTAACAGTATTAAATCATTAGTGTCTAGGTGTTATGCAGCAAAAATGGAAGATAATTCTATTTCAGCTGAAGAACAAAGCTGCCTGGCCCAGGCTTACCCACCGTGGCCAAGTCTTATCAAAACTGACTCCAGAGATGGGCAGACAGGAAAGGTTGGAGAAAGAGTCCAAGAAGAGACTGCCCAGCTTGGAATACTGGCACAAAGAGAGGCAGATGTTGCCAAGATTTAGGAGTTACTGGAGTCTTAAAGACCCAGCACAGCATCAAGAATCAGACTCAGCCTTTGGGTCTGTGAAGCTGCTGGAGTCATTACATTTCCCAGAATTTTGGAGTCTAGTAGGCTGTATTTGTGATCCTTTACCCATATGTATAGTGCATATTTAAGTAGTTTGAGGAGAGCTACTGATGGGACCTAGGGGAAATGGTCAGCATAAAACTATTTCTGCTATCAAAGGCTTTGTAGATTGATTCTCCTAAGCACAGTATAGCCAGGGGGTAAGAGATTAGAACAGGAAAATAGAAAACTGGTCTTGGGGAAGGTGTGTCCTGTAATCTTAAGATATGAATTAAGTCTTGTGACTTTCAAGGAAGCCACGTGGCAGAGGTTGAGTAAGAAATTGACGCATGATTTGGGCCTCCTTTAGGGTCCAAGAATAAGGTGAAGGTGTGTTTGCAGCCAGGGATTCTCAGAGTGGGTGCACACAGGGTCATGGATGTAAGACTTAGGGGACTAAGAACTCCAGGTCACCCCCTCACCCCCAGCCCTTGACACCCTTGGTGATTCAGCCACCTCACAAGATCTGCTAGTGTTGATGAGGCTTTGAACCTCTGCTCCAGAGCATTTGACAGTGAGAGGCACTCAGGTCCTCTGTTCCTTCCTGACCCTACTGACATTTGGCGAGCAGGAGGCAGCAGCCAGTAAAGCTAAGGCTCGGAAGTGAAAGTCACTAAGTTGTGTCCAACTCCTTGCAACCCCATGGGCTGTAGCCTGCCAGGCTCCTCTATCCATGGAATTCTCCAGGCAAGAATACTGGAGTGGGTAGCCATTCCTTTCCCCAGGGGATCTTCTTGAGTGTATTCCAGGAGGCTTTTCTTCTTTTAACTTAGCAGATGATAACAGAACATCTGTCATGTGACAGATGCCATGCTCTGTGTGGAGGCTCCTGAGGGCCCATGATTAGTTTATAGTCTTCTGGGGGCAGGCAGACATTGAACCACTACAATGAGGTATTCTAGAGTACAGGTTTGTTTGAAGAATGAGCTTGAGTTTGCCAGGATAGTAGAATGGGAGGGAATGCCAGGCAGAAAGAACAGCATGGAAACCTTAAAATATGTAGTGTGAATGGAGAACAGTCAGTAGTGTGGCTGGAAGATAGGATGTTCTGGAAGAGGAAAGCTTGGTGTTACTTAGCAGGGAAATAATTTAACAGGATTCCTAGTTTCATGCTCTGTGTATTCAAGCTGTGGCAAGAATGATTGCTGGATAAGGTCCAAGAGTACCAGTTGATTATCCCACATTGTTATTAAAAGCAGAAAAGGACATTTTCTTTTTTTGTTCTTTATCCTACATGTAGCATTTTGCCTGTTTGTTGTTTTTTTTTAATAAACTATTAGCAATACAAATAAAGAAAAGGTCCCTTATCAACCATAAGTCTGTCCTCCTGTGTACATGAATTACATCTGCGCCTTTCATTAGGTGATTATGCAGCAGTGGGAGAAATGACAGTGTTACTTGACAAATGATACAGTGAGGGGGAAAATTCTTCCCTATGAGAGCAAATTCCATTTTGTCAGATTTGCTTCTGGGTAGAGTTATGGCTGCATTTAACCCTCAAAAAGCGTCTTGTGTTTGGATTGTCTCAGTTGTGGCCTCAACTTTCTTTGCTGTTGGAAAAGGAAGAGTTTTGTAGTATTGAGGATGGGCATGCGTGTGCCCATGACTGTTTTGTGGGATGAAAACTTGAAGTGAGGAACAGAGGCATCCGTCTTCCTTGATGGCACTAGTGGTAAAGAACCCTCCTGCCAATGCAGGAGATGTAAGAAATGTGGGTTTGATCCCTGGGTTGGGAAGATCCCCTGGAGAAGGACATGGCAACCCACTCCTGGATTCTTGCCTGGAGAATCCCATGGACAAAGGAGCCTGGTCAGCTACAGTCCATGGGGTTGCAAAGAGTTGGACGTGACTGAAGCGACTTGGCACACACATACACACTGGCCAGAGGATATTAGAGAGAACGGAAAACCACAGTTGCAGTAGTGATCCCCAGGGTCAAATATATTTAGTTTTCCCAAAACAGTAGTCAGGATGAAAGTGAAAGTAGATGTCTCTCTCTCTCTCTCTCTCTGTGTATATGTTGTCTCTGTCATCCTTCCCTGAGTTCAATTGAGTTGACTGGGAGGCAGCAGAGTTTAGGTAAAATCTGGAGATCTGGGTTCACATCTTGCTTCAACTTATGCTGATTTGCACTTCCTGGCAAATAGATGGGAAAGCAATGGAAACAGTGAGAGACTTTATTTTCGTGGGCTCTAAAATCACTGCAGATGGTGACGGCAGTCTGAAATTAAAGGATGCTTGCTCCTTGGAAGAAAGGCTGTGCCCAACCTAGACAGCGTATCAAAAAGCAGAGACATTGCTTTGCTGACAAAGGTCTGTCTAGTCAAAGCTATGGTTTTTCCAGTGGTCATGTATAGATGTGAGAGTTAGACTATAAACAAAGCTGAGCGCTGAAGAATTGATGCTTCTAAACTGTGGTGTTGGAGAGGACTCTTGAGAGTCCCTTGGACTGCAAGGAGATCCAATCAGTCCATCCTAAAGGCGATCAGTCCTGAATATTCATTGGAAGGACTGATGCTGAAGTTGAAACTTAAGTACTTTGGTCACGTGATGTGAAGAACTGACTCATTGGAAAAGATCCTGATGCTGGGAAAGATTGACGGCAGGAGGAGAGGGGGTCGACAAAGGATAAGATGGTTGGATGGTATCACTGACTCGATGGACTTGAATTTGAGCAAGCTCTGGGAGTTGGTTGTGGACCAGGGAAGCCTGGTGTGCTGCAGTCCATGGGGTTGCAAAGAGTCAGACACGACTGAGTGACTGAACTGAACTGATGCTGACTTACTGTGTGACCTTAGACTGTGTATTGACATCTCCGGGTGGCTTCGGGTGCTGTCTCCATACTTCATTGAGTTTTTTGTCTTGTAACTAGGAATGCAGAGGCCAGAGGAAGGGTTTGTCTAAGTTAGTGGCAAAGCCCAGAGTACTTAGGTTTTCTAGTTTTCTAGCTCTAAAATGGGAAGAGACCTGACCAGTTCAAAGGTGTACTGTACCTTGAATTATCAAACCACTGCAAGCATACGGTGATGAAGAAAAGAACCACAAAACCTTTGCTGTGTTGATTTTAGATTCCATAGAATTGTAGATTGCAATAGAATTTCTCTGATATGTTAGGCCATTGATATGCATCTGGGCTTGCTTGCTAAGTTCTGTATTATGGAAACCAGTGGGTTTGGAAGTATTATCTATTCTTTGAGAACTACATGATGATGATGCACTTTGTGATAAAAGCGATGCTGAAAATTGTAATTGTTTCCAAATTAAGTAGATAAAAGCTGAGTTGACCCTGTGGCATTTTGCAAAGCCTGGACTCTAACAGGGAAAGGGGAACCTTCTCATTTCGCCTGGGAGATTACCTTGTAGGGGAGATGTGGGGTGAGTGTGAAGGGAGGAATTTTGGGAAGAAAAACAGATGCAGAAAAGCAATTGTGTCGAAGTAGAAGTCAGGAAAATTGCAAACCAACTTAACTTTAAGCCTTCAAATTTGTGTTGCTAGAAAGAAGTTTCCTCACCACTCTGGCTCTGATGCTCTCCTGGGTAGAAAGGGCTGTGCTTATTGGAAAGAGGAGATTAGAAGTAAGTGCAATTGTAAATATAAGGTTTGTGGCATTATTATTTCAATATTGAAGCTAAGTGGCCTATTTTAGGAGAATTGGGAGAATTTTTTTCAATCTTTAACTGTTTATTTTGTAATTGTAGCTAAGCATAGGAATGCCCTGTTTTAGGAGAATTTGGCTTATAAATCTGATTTTTAGAAGCAAATAATTCAAAGGAAGTAATTAGGGTACAAAAGTATTTTTATTTTACAAAAATGATTCATAGCAAAGCTTTTTGTAATAGTTCCTTTATTGTATTTCAGGTTATTTGAGTAACACAATCATGATGGACACTTTTGAGAGCCTTGCCTATTATAGGAAAACCAAGGATTTTTCAAATATAAACTTTTCAAGGAATAGAACTATCATAACCCCCAGCAATCCCACTACTGGGCATATACCTTGAGAAAACCATAGTTGAAAGAGATACATGTATCTCAGTGTTCATTGTAGCACTTTTTACAATAGCTAGGACATGGAAGCAACCTAGATGTCCATCAACAGATGAATGGATACAGAAATTGTGGTACACATTTACAATGAAATATTACTCAGCTATAAAAAACATATTCAAGTCAGTCCTAATGCGATACATGAACCTAGAGCCTATTATACAAGTAAAGTAAAACAGAAAGACAAATATTGTATATTAATGCATGCATATGGAATCTAGAAAGATGGCGCTGATGAACCCATTTGCAGGGCAGTAATGGAGATGCAGACATAGAGAACAGACTTGTGGGCACAATGGGGGAAGAAGAGAATGGGACGAATTGAGAGAATAGCATGGTAACATATACATTACCATATGTAAAATAGATAGCAAATGTGAATTTGCTGTATAACACAGGGAGCTCAGGGCTTCCCTGGTGGCTCAGATGGTAAAGAAGCCACCTGCAGTGTGGGAGGCCTGGGTTCAATTCCTGGGTTGGGAAGATACCCTGGAGGAGGGCATGTCATCCCACTCCACTATTCTTGCCTGGAAAATCCCCATGTACAGAGAAGCCTGACCCGTGACAGTCCATGGGGTCGCAAAGAGTTTGACATGACTGAGTGCCTAAGCACAGCACAGGGAGCTCAACTCATATCTATAACAACCTAGAGGGGTGGAATGGGGTGGGAGATGGGGAGGGGGGTTCAGGAGGGAGGGGACATACGTATACCTGTGGCTGATTCGTGTTGATGTGTGGCAGAGGCCAACACAATATTGTAGAGCAAGTGTCCTCCAATAATTGTATTTTGTTCCCTACTTCTCAGTATTGTACAGGTATAACCTTTGGTGATTATAGTTAACTCAAAACAAAACAAAACACCTACTTCAGTATTCTAACAAATAATACCAGCTTCTCCTGCCAAGGAGCCTAATATTGAACTGTGTTACGGAAAAGAAGTAGTTGCATAAACTTTGTAACCACTGACTGCATAGTGTTACTTTGCTTGCTTACCTACTGGGGCCAGTTTGTCAGTTTAACCACCATTCCTCCTGGCGATTTCAGTCATAACTTCCTAACTATCCATCTGCATGAGTTCCTCAACCACCCTCATGTTCTATGTCTTAGGACATACCAGGAACAGAAGTGGTTTAAAAAGTAAATTGAGTTAGAGTTTCCAGGCTTCTGAGTTTTCCTAGTTGGAGAGACATGGAATTAATTTTGTTCCACCGAAGTATACAGTTGAGGCGATATGCATGAGACATTTACAAAAAAATCGAAATCGTGCTCACTTGCTGGCTCCTTTTTCCCTGCCCTGAAATATCTAGGGCTTTTGGGTTTTGGTTTTTTTTTCCTTTATCTCTTGTGAAAGTTTCCAAAAAAGAATTGGTTCTAGGAATGAAAGAAAATGGAAGGCGTTTAAGGCTCCAGAGGTAATTTTGGGCAACCTGGAGTGGTAGATAATCACAGGCTGGGGTGAGAATGGGATGTGCAGTCTCACCCATAATTTTAGCTTCTCGTGTCACATTATGGGGCCATGCTTTGGATGGGCAGCAAACGCAGATGGAGATGGAACCTGGGCTACTGGATGGAGCCTGCCCTTAACAGAGCCCTTTATTTTGACATCCCCAGGCCAATTGGAAAGAAAGGACTTTCGCTGATCTTTCTCATGCTAAATGGTAGCCTGAGAATTTAGGGGGATTTCATTCTTACTCTTCTTTTTTTTTTTTTTTTAAATTCAGTAGCCAATCATGGACTCTTTAGTGTTACTCTGTGGTTAGGGACTGCCTTGATGCATTAGACACATGTTTGTTATTATTGAGGTTAACATTTTTGTGGCTAACTGGGAACCATCCCCTCCTGCTTTTGTTTCCAGAACAGTTGCATAGATCTTTAATCTGCCAACACTATTTGTGTACCAGCCTCCTTGACTGATGCCAGCTCTCCTCCGGGAAGGGAATGGTATTTCGTGGCTGCTTGAGGAGCCAAAACAGGCGCAGGCTGAGTGATTCACAGGGTGGGGCTTCTCTCGCCTACAAGCATGGCGCCTGTCACTTAGTGGGTCTGCAGTGAATAAACAGTTGTGTCCACACAGCATGATTTGCTGGCAGAGTTGTGTTTCCAGCTTCAGAGTCGGGTGATGGGGAGAGATAGCTGAGTGGATACTGGTGGACTCACAGACATGGGCTTCTTGAGGTCTCTGCCGAATGCTGTTATCTTAAAAATGCGAGGGACATTTCAGATCAGCGAAATGAATTCTCTTAGGGGTTCATTGTTGTGGTTCAGACATTGATGACTTTGTAAAAAGGCAGGAGAAATAGGATCCTGGAATGCAGCGTGTGTCTCCTTTCCTCTGGGTTTCTAAGGACTGTGACTTCTCTGGCCTGGGAGGAGTGGACAGGCTCTGATGCTGATTCACATGTGCATGTCAGGTTGCCTTGAAAAGCATCTTAAATACAGCACACCTTTGGATGGATGGTGGATGATGACCTTTCTGTTGATGAATGTGGAGGGACTTAGATGTGGATGTGGCCAGGGCTCCCGCATTTGGAGGATGAAATGGACCTGAGTAAACAGAGGGGGGACTCAGGTGCTAAACATCCAGTAGGAAGGACTTTCTTTGCCATCTTGGCATCTTCTCCCCCTTCTCTGTTGGCATAATTCCTTCCTGCCCAGGCTTGGCAGTACCTTGTAAGTACTCACGGATTCCTTCTTGGTGGACATCTGAGCTGCAGTGTTGAGACACCGCTGGGGCTGCAGCTGACCCTTGAGCCCACTTGACCTTCATTTCACGGTCGGGAAACTAAGGCTGGGGAGGTCAAGAGAATGGTCCAGAAGGGAGGCAGGAGAGGACCCTGGCTTCCTGACCATCTCGTGCAACCTGAGGCTCTCCCTCTTCATATCCCCTACCTTCTGGGTGTCTGCCCTCTGCCCTTTCCTCCAGCACACTCAGCTCCAGTTTTTTCCACGCCCACATTTCTTGTGTGCTGCTTTTGTGCCAGCCACTCTTCCATTTGTTCATTTTATGTCACTTCATCCTTAACAATCACCCTATGAGGTAAGTGGTCTTACTCTCCCATTTTCCAGTTGTGGAAGCTGAGGTTTGCCCAGATCACACAGTCATGGAGCATGGAGCCAGGATCCAACTCACAGCTGTCCCAACTCCTCTGTCTGCTGTCTCTGTACTGACCTGGCTTCTAATCAGAATTTCTCCTTCCTGCCCACAGGCCCTCTACACTTTCTGTCTCCTTGAGGTCATCAGTCAACATCTTCTTAGCCCGTGTTCATTCATCAGCCACCATTCAGGAAACTCCTGCTTTGTGAGATCTCTGTTTGACGTTAGGAACATGGAAATGAGATCAGGCCTTGCATCCTCTAGTAGCCTTGTCTTGGTGAGGGAGGTCGATGGGATGAAGGCATGGATGGAGGGCAGTGGGCGTGGGGTCTTGGGTAGCATTTTGCTGGAGGGAGTCAGAGAAGGAGAGAGTTTCGATCTGGGTCTTAGTGACTAGGAGCTGGAAGGACAGAGTGAGAGGGGGCATCACCTAAAACACCCCAAAATGTGCTTGTCCTCTTCTCCTTGGCATTGTCAATATCTGTCTGCTTTTCTTATTTTCTTCCTTCTGCGTCATGCCTTGAAGCACTGAGACTGGCTTATACTCCTCCCGCTCCTCTCCTAGCACTTAGGAATCCTTCAAGAAACATTTATTAAATTACATTGAAAGCCTTCTGTCCTTGCCCTCAGGCAACATAGTTGGAGTGATTGGGGAAAAAAAAAATGTGTGAGAAGTTAACAACAGAAGATTCAAATGAATGGTTCAGAGCAGCAGCAGCAACAGTGTGGCAGTGCAGTAAAACGCAGTGGATTATTGGAGCCGAAAGTTGATGGGAAATCAGAAGTGGGAGTTTACTTTAGCTGTTTCAACTCAACTGAGGTAGGATTTGACTTGGGTCCTTGGACACAGGATAATTAAAATTTGAATGGAAGGATTAAACGAGGTAGAGGGGCCGGCTTAGGCTGATGAATGCACACATAGACATTTTGGGGTTGTGAAGTCAGTCAGCTTGGGTTTCCGTTAGTGAGGAACTGGAGATGAAATTGGCAAGCTAGACGGAGGCTATGGGCTTTTGGAAGGCTTTTGATCGGGAAGATGGTGTATGTACGCAAAGCTCTGTTTTAGGAAGCTGAACCTAGTGGCAATATTGAGGCCAGACTGGAGTGGGGAGAGATGGCAGCTGGGAGGTCACCGAGTAGGCTTTTGTACTATCGGATATGAAGTTCTAAAGGCCACTGGGTTAGAACCAGTCCAGGTGGATGGAAACAGAGGGATGCGTCAGAATTTTCCCCAGGTCCCACTCACTGAAGTCCGAGATGATTTTCACTGCCCAATGGAAAGTAGTCTCATTGGAATGAAGTCTGTTTGTGGCAGTAGCAGCAGTTCTTAGTGGTACTTTCTCCCTTGTCTAGGCTGGGCATGAGGATGGGTTTGGGGTAAAAATGAACCCTTGGACCCTGTCTTATTGGGGGCTTGTTCAAATGAGCTCTTGATGATAGAATAACCCTTTTCCTAGTCTTGGAAAATTTTCCTTTCCTTGTGAGCGGTTCCTAAAGCAGCTCTGGAGGGATGAGTGTGAAATAATTGGAACTCTGACATCTGGGCTCCACATCCACCTTGAAAGTGAAGCTGGGTCGTGCTCCGTGTGACTGGTGGTGTGTCTGCCTGAGGAGGGCCCTGCTGTGAGAGATCACAGTACACACTTTTCAGAATTGTGCAATTGGCCATTATGGTTAACAGAATTTTTCAAATAGGATAGTCCAGTTCCTTATAGAGAGTCTTTCTTTTGAATCTTTAAAAAGAATGAGGGCTTTTCTAGAATGTCCTATGTATTTATCCTCACTGACTCACTCTCAGCCACTGGAAAACATCCAACTTTCTTATCAGGAAGCACAAAGCTTGCTGTGAACTGGCCCCTGCCTTTCTCTGCAGTCTCATCTACCCCCACCACCACCCCCCCCAGTCCCTAGCTTATTATTTTTCTTCCTTACTGTTTGGTGTGTGTGTGTGTGTGTTAGTTGCTTCAGTCTTGTCCGACTCTGTGACCCTATGGGCTGTAGCCCGCCAGGCTCCACTGTCCATGGGATTCTCTAGGCATGAATACTAGAGTGGCTTGCCATGTCCTTCTCCAGGGGATCTTCCTGACTCAGGAATCAAACCTGCATCTCTTTATGTCTCCTGCATTGGCAGATGGGTTCTTAACCCTTAGTGCCACCTGCGAAGCCCTCAATGTCTTATTTGCCCTCAAACCTACCCAACTGGGCATCTCCCTCTCCTTCTGCCTGATAAGCTCTTTCCCTCTTTATCTGCTTGGGGTACTTCTATTTTTCCTTCAAACCCAGCTCAGGCAGTCTTTCCTTCAAGCTTTTCTTGATACTGGGCACTGAATTGCATCTGTCTTTGCACGGCTTCTCCTGCTGTGCTTTCTGCACTATGTTCCCTGTGCCTCCAGCTGGCTGGCCCGCCCGAGTGTAGGAGCCCTTCAGTATAGACAGCTTCTCACAGCTCTGGTTGTACCATGTGCCTGGACCATGTTTTATACCCAATGAGTGGTGGATGGTGGTGGTGGTGATTTTGGATTTCATTGAATTTGCTGTCCAGGCATAATGGAATACTTTCTAGCTGAACCTGGAGTATTCTGCTGTCCTGCAAGGGGATACTCAAACCTAAAGAAGGTATACTCCCTTGCCAGTGACCAGATGGTGGTGGGTCATCCCTGGGGTCCCTTGATGCCTTGAAGGAATGTGGTGGAGGTGGAGGGGAAGGGGGTGGTGGTGCCTTACCATTTCTCCAGGTTAGACATGTCTTCACACCAGCCTTTATACCAGTAACCAAGGGGACGGGCGGGCTGGAAGGCCTTTGGTCTCTGTAATCTCCACGACTGTGTTGCCACCACTCTCATCCCCATCCCTCTTCTACTTACTGCTTTTCCTGCTATTTCCCTGCTACATTTTTCTGCTTTTTCCATTTTCTCAGATCTTCAGCCTCCTCATTCCTCTCCTCTTAGGCTTTTTAAGCCCTGATGGAGTTATCGTCAGGCAATCCAAAACACACCTTTTCTTCAAGTGTTTGATTGAAGGCCTTACCCTCAAGTGTTTCCTTTTTTCTGGCCACAGTGTCAGTCCCTCGATGCTCACGGAGGCTTGGATCGCATTTTCCGTTTACTAGGCTTAATACCATTCCACATTCCTAGAGAACCAGTTGCAGAATTGCAATTGTAATTGACTGAGAAATTATCAGACAGTGAAGGGGAGTGGCTGGGGAGGGTTGGCTGAATTTGTGCAGAAGCCCAGCGCCCAAAGACTCTTCACTCGATAAGCACGTGTTTATGTTGGAATATTTATTATTGCCTCTAGTATTTGTGAGGTCCATTTGGGTTTTTATTACACTGCCCTTGTAAGCCAGGCATTGGTGCTGCCTGAATAGGTTTGCTCAGCAAATTACGGAGGAGTGATGGATGAACCCTAGGCTTATCAGACGGGTCGTGTGATCCAGGCACCACAGTTTGTGAACCTGCATGCGGCGTGGGCTCTGGTTACATGGTTCGGGAAGTCCTGCTGCTTTTCCGGCGGCGGTCTGATTTAACGCATACCCAGGGGTGCTCTCTCTGTCTTGTTCTTTGTGCCAATTTCCTTTTCCTTCTGCTCGGATTTATCCATAACGCCTGTTGAAATGGCATTTTTGAGCTCAGTAAATCTGTTAATGCGTGTGTAATGCTCAGGACAGGAACTGGTACACAGAAAGCACTCTATACACATTAGCTGTTGTAATTGTTGTTTTTATTTAGAGTCTCTCCATTGTGTCTCCCCCATCTCTCCCCCTTCTGGTAGCTGTGCTTAGTGAAATAGGAAAACACAGTACCCAGGGATGAGGAGAGGGGCCACTGACTTTCTCTGTTCAGCCCTGTCCGGAGGTCTCAGAAAATCTGCAGAAATTGGAAGGTGAAGGCACACACTTACCCAGTAATCACTCGAGGCCATTTTTTTCAGGAGCTTTTGGTCCATCTTGCTGCTGACTCTCACTGGGGATTTGGGCTCCAACAGGTAAAGTGGCTGAGAGCCAATAAAGAGTATAGGAAGGCACTCTTAAGTAAGTTGTCATGAGCAGTATTTAAAATAACAGTAACATGATAACAGGTGATCACCATGATAGCTCCCATTTATCAGATGCTTCTTATGCACTTCTGAGACGTGCTTGACATGCATGGGAACTTATAACCCTCCGAGCCATACAGGTTCATGTTACAGATAGGAAACTGAGGTGCCCAGAGGCTATTTGTCCATGTGATAAAGCCAGAGATGGGAACTCAGTTCTGGCTCTAGAATTGTTTCCTTGTAATCACTGGTCCATGATCCACTAGCCCAGGTATCTTGACACTGGATTATACAGACCCCTGGGGATACATGAAGCCTTTCATGGAGTATGACAGGTGCGGGTAGTTTTAAAGGGGAGTCAACATCCAGAATTTTGACCTCGTATGTGGACGCTTTCTTGAAATTGATTGGACTGACACCACCACTTCCACCTCCCCTTTCATAGTCCTTTGTCTCCATTTTATAAAGCCACATCTCTTGTCCAGCACTAATCTTACTGACGTACATTGCTCTGAGTACAAAATCCTTAAGGGGCACTGAACAAAGGAACTGTTTGAATTGGTGTGTGGGAAACTTCTAAATAAGCAAGGCACTTCTGCAAGGCTGCCTCTTCCTCCTTTTTTTACCTGTTTAAACTTGGTGCTAAAAACAAGGCATTTGGGTCCCTTTCGTATACTAAGGAATGCTATAAAAATTTCAGATCTTAAAAAATAACTTGCTTTTAAATCTTTAAAAATGAATGATAGGTATCAGATTTAGATTCCATTTAAAAATATGATGTGAAAGTTTTATTTTAAAATGTTTGTGTTTACCATATGCTCAAAATTCTGTTCTTAGAAGGTACTCAGTTTATAATGAAAACATTAGACAGTAGCCTAAAAATAGGTGAGGTTTTCAAATCTCAGAATTCAAAAAAAGCTTGAAGATCACTGTAGTATACTTCTTCCTAAGATACTGCAGTTCAGAGGGGACAGTTCTAAAGTTGTTTTCTGCCACAGACCCTTATACACTACTGTATGTGTTTTGTTTTGTTTTTTTTCCCCATAGAATTTTAGCAACATCAATGTCTTCCCAGGTAGTTCAGCTGGTAAAGAATATTGCCTAGAATGCAGGAGACCCTGGGGTTTGATTGCTGGGTCAGGAAGATCCCCTGGAGAAGGGATAGGCTACCCACTCCAGTATTCTTGGGTTTCCCTGGTGGCTCAGATGGTAGAGAATCTGCCTGCAATGCGAGAGACCTGAGTTCGATACCTGGATTGGAAAGATTCCCTGGAGGTGGGCATGGCAACCCACTCCAGTATTCTTGCCTGGAGAATCCCCATGGATAGAGGAGCCTGGCGGGCTGTAGTCCATGAGGTTGCAAATAGTCAGACAAGACTGAGTGACTAAGCACAGTGCACAGTGTCTTCAAGGCTCCTTCACTGTACTCCTGATTATGTTGTTGTTGTTGTTCAGTCACTCAGTCGTGTCTGACTCTTTGCGACCCCATGGACTGCAGCACTCCAGACTCCCCTGTCCTTTACTATCTCCTGAAGTTTGTTCAGATTTATGCCCATTGAGTCAGTGATGCTAACCATCTCATCCTGATTAAGCATCCTTCAAATTGTACAGAATTTCAGTAAAATGCAATCATACTTTAAATTTTGATGAAACTTTTAAGTATGTAACTAGATATGTGGTCTTGTATACCAGAGTGCCTAGTGACTCAGCAAGGACTGTTTCAGGCACAAGTGATAGAAACCCTATTCACACTGATGTTAAAGAAAGAGAAATGGACTTTATCTGCTTCAGTAACTAGATTCTAAAAGGCACCTTAAGGTAGTGCTGGATCCAGGTCCTCAACCTTCATCATGAAGTCCTTGCTCTGTCTCTTGACTCTGCTCTCTTCTCAGGCAGAATGTCCCCATGGGATGGCAGGGATGGTCCTCAGGAACCCCAGGCTTACATCCTAGCCATCTCAGCATCACAAAGGAGAGCATCTTTTCCCAACAGATGTGATGGAAGTCCTGGCTGTGAGCCGATTGGAAGGGCCAAGATCACATCCTTGAACCTGATCGGGAGAGACGGGATCCATCCTATTTGAATTGCTTGGAGAGAGGAGACAAGGTGGTTCTGAAGGAGAAGCTGAGCAAACAGAAAACCCCAACATGTTCAGTAGGAATATTAACCCGAAGACCTTGAAGATCAAATGAACTACAGGTGTCTTCTCTAAAACTCTTTCACTCTCCTGGGCATGCGTCTTCCCTTCCACGCATTACCAGCCAATACTTGTACTTGTTGTGACACCCATCTGCCCATCGACAAAATGACATTAGTGATACCGTCTGTTCCCTGCGTTGGTAATCTCAAGACTTTTAAGGCAGTGCCAGAAATCCCTGACTTAATGTATTTTGTGATTTTTTTTAAAGCCATTAGTTATGCAATTAAAAAAAAGAAATTAAAAATCATGGAACTCCATCTGTGTTAGTTTGCTAGGGCTGCCATAGCAAAGTACCAGGGACTGGGTGGCTTAAACAAAAGAATTTTGCTTTCTCACAGCTTAAGAGGCTATAAGTCCCCAGATCAAGTTGTCAGCCACGTTGTCTGTCCCGAGGCCCCTCGCCTTGGTTATGAGACAGCCATCTTCTCCCTGTGTCTTCACGTGGCGTTCCCTATGTGTATATCTGACACATAGTCATACTGGATTAGGGCCCATGACCTCATTTAACCATCATCCTCTCTTTAACCTATTCTCAAAATACAGTCACTTTCTGAGGTCCTGGGTGTTAAGATTTCAGCATGTGAATTTGTGGGGGATTCCTTTCAGTCCATACCATACCTGTTATTTTAACTCTGTGCGTGGGTTATATTTTGAAAAATAATATGAATGCACACACCTTTTTAAAAATCCAAATTAGTAACAGGTTCACCTGTGCAAACACAAACTAACAATTTTAAATTGGACACAGTTTGTTATTTGAGTATAGTTTCCTTTGAATAGGATCAGAGAGAAGACAGAGTAGAGATGACACCTGGTTGTGAGTTTGTCAAAGTTGATTGGGATCAGAGAGTAGGAATCTGGACCTTGCTCATCCTTAAGCTCAGTGCTGCCGCTGTTATTGTAGTAACAACTTCCCTGATCTGGCTGGGAGCTCTCCTTGTACCAGAGCTGGTGTGTGTTAGAGAGAATCTTGTCATTCTACTTTTTATGTCTTAGGGAGCAAAGTTTGTACACAAGGGGCTTAATGAGTCACTTTGACCCAGGTCCCTGAAGGACCGTTATTGCATCAGAAATCGCTTTCCATTCGCATCCAGGGCTCAGCCTCTTTAAACGCCGCAGATGACAAACCAGCCCATTATTCTCTTCTGCTAAGCAGTTGTCACTGTTCTTTTCCCAGCATTAATTATTGTTTTAATATGGCTTGTGTGTTCATTGTCTGGTCTGTCGATGTTTGTAATGGAACATCACAGCCAAAAGGATGTGGAGAGTAGGTAGGAGCTTGTCAAAATGGTAATCTTTTCATGTCAGAAACCAAAAAATCCCCCACCTGAAATTTAGCTTGCCTACAATCCAGAAATTCCAAAGCTTCAATGCTTTGCAAAGCAGTTTGCTACAGGATGTGTTTGAAGTGCACATGTGTTACCTGGGAGGAGGATGAGGTTTCGAAAAACCCATCCACATAGCATCACCCCTTCATATGCCAGTGTGGATGGTGGTAACTGATTTGGAGACTGACTTATTAAGAGTAAATCCCAGTGAGAGAACAGGACCCAGGAGCAAGAAGTTTTCACTGAGCACAGTGTTATTAGACGGCTCATCTTGGATGAGGCACCTTCCTACACTGTATGGACTACATACGGCTGCTGTAACAAAGCACCGCAAACTCAGGGGCTTAGAACAACACAAGTGCAGGGTTTCACAGTTCCGAAGGCTAGAATCCAAAATCAAGCTGTCCCCAGGTGTCAGCAGGGCCACAGTCTCTGTGTTGGCTCTGGGGGACAATCCTTTCTTGCCTCTCCTAACTTCTGGTGTTTGCCGACAGTCCTTGACAATCCTTGGCTTTGAGATGCATCACTCAGGTCACATGACCATGTTCTCACGGTGTGTTTTCACATCGTTTTCCCTCTGTGTGAGTCCCTGTGTTCAGATCTCCCCCTTTAAAAGGACACAGATTATACTTGGTGGCTCAGTAATAAAGATCTGCCTGCAATGCAGGAGACACAGTATATGCAGGTTCTATCCCTGGATCCGGAAGGCCCCCTGGAGAAAGAAATGGCCATCCACTCCAGTATTCTTACCTGGAAAAATCCCATGGACAGAGGAGCCTGGCGGACTATAGTCCACAGGGTCGCAAGGACTCAGACATGACTGAGCGACTGAGCACCCATGCAATCATTCTGGATTAGGGCTCAGCTCAGTGACTTCATTTTAACTTGAATCCTTTGTAAAGACCTTCTTTCCAAATACGGTCACTCTCTGAGGCCCTGGAGGTTAGACCTTCATCATATCTTTCTTGGGGAAATGCAGTTCAACTCATAACTCCACAAGCTTTATTTTTCCTCCTCTAGGAAACGAGGTACACCTTCAGCCTAAGGTTCAAACACAGTCACAAGAGAAAGCACCCTAGGAAATACAACCCCTGGATGATGGCAGAACGCCCCGTGGGACGTTAGATGTCTCTTATTACTGCTGTATGGTATCTAGTGAGTGTTTGGATCTGATACTCGTGACTTCTGTTCTATGCAGGTTTTCTATGGTAAGTCCTCCAGGGGTGCTGCGAATGTTTGACCCGGGCTGTGTGCTCAGTGGAAACTTGGAGCAACTTGTAAGCTGGCAAGACTTGCAGGGGAAGTGCCACCCTGAGGGTCGAGCTGTGGCCCCGTGTAGACTTTCTGACAGTTGTGTCGGCTGCTTCATCCTGACTTGTCCATTCGCTGTTGCCTCGTAGGACTGTTTGTTTGTAAATCCTGAGATATCTGTCCCAACTCTTGAATCCTTCACGGAGAGCATGGGAATGTGTAGTAGTTTTATTGGTTTCTTTTCAAGAGTTGTGTTTTGGTATTCATAAGAGGTTCACTGGGGCAGAGGCTAAGCGTGTTTTCAGAATACGTTTCTCTTTTGCCTGCTGCTAGTAACTTGCAGTGATAAGGAAAAAGCGACCTAAGAAACAGGCCAAAAGCAACCCTTAAAGCCCTCACACTGACACTTAAAGGATTTGGTGTCTCTAATTGCCTTTTACATAAGGCACAGGCATGTATTGCTGTCTGATATATGTACATATAGGTGTTTTCTTTGAAATGCTCAAAGTTGCACAGAAATCTCACTTTATTGGTTAGTTTTAGCTCTCTTCCCATTAGCTGGATCCAGGTTTTTTTTAGAAGGGGCTACAGGTCCTGGGGGCCACTTGGCTTCACTTCATTTCTTTACTCACTCATTCAGTGAACACACTGCCTTTGGTCATCCGTATGTGCCAGGCACTGAGCTGAGCTCTGCAGCGGAAAGGAGAGCAAGGGCCCTGGCTGAATGGAGCTTTCACCCTGGGTGGCCTGGTTCATTGTGACCAGGTTTGCTTATCTCCCAAATCTCCATCCTCTTTGCAGGCAAACCTGCCTCCTCTGCCACCTGCCCCCTGCATTCTCGGCTAAAAGCTACCATATATCTAACTCCACTTGGTATTTATTGGGTTGTTACACCAAATTTTGCAAAGCCAGAGGCATCACCTGGTTAGAAGGAATCCTCTTTATTCTGCTCCTCAGAGGCCACTCAGTAGGCTTTGATGATCCGTAAAACCCAGCTCCAAATCTAACATGGGAGCTTATAACTTATTTTTTGCCTTTGAGCTCTTTATAGAGTATTTTGAGAGTTGGGCACCATCAGGCGGGTTTTATGTTGCTGCCTCTCGGATGGGTGATGAAGTTCTGAGATCAATTTTGTTATATGACAGCCTCCCACAGCACGGCTGTTGGAAGCATGACACCATGAGAAGTGGTCTTTTCATGGCATGATTTCCACATGGTAATTGACATGGGGCTTCCCTGGTAGCTCAGATGGTAGAGAATCCAGCTGCAATGCAGGAGACCCAGGTTTGATCCCTTGATGGGGAATATCTCCTGGAGAAGGGAATGACAACCCAGTCCAGTATTCTTGCCTGGAGAATCCCATGGACAGAGGATCCTGGCAGGCTACAGTCCATGGAGTCGCAAAGAGTCGGATACGACTGAGCGACTAAACACAATTGAGACAGAGACGCCAGAAAGGGCTATTAGTGTCTCTATGCTGCACACGGGAGTCCACAGCCATCCTCCAGAAGACCCTAAGGGATTTGCTGTCCTGCTTGCTTCTGATGGGGAAGAGTGCATGCTGGTCTCCCTCTTTGGGCATCTGGCTCAGCACATTCTGTCTTTGGGTATCCAGCCTTCCATCCACTTCCTGACGGATAACTCTGCGACAGGACTTGTTTACAGTACTTAGGTTGTGCTGCCTTGAAAGGCAACTCAAGGGGTGAGGGAACAGGAGGGAAGAAGGTTTCTACATGAGGGAGGATGTCTAGGACAGTTGCGTATGTGTTGGTTTTATCTTAAGATGAATCTTGTAATGATTTTATTGAGGAAAAGGTGGAAATAGAAGCTATTATTATCTGGCTTAAAGCTCTTTGCACTCTGCATCTTAGAGCAATGCAACCTTCCAGCTCCAAAGAGGCTTGTGGACAAACTGTATTGTTTGGACAGATGGAACACTTCCATCCAGGAGGTCAAAGGACTTGCCCAAGGTCACACCAACTTAATGGTAAAACCCAGGCCCCCTGGGTTCCAAACTCTTACAGTATCCTTCCAGCCCAGGCTGCCTGCCACATGATTTGGTGGCTCTTTAAACATGACTCAGGCTGTTTGGGGGGCAGGTGGGTGCTCACAGAAACAGCACAGCCCTCCTGGAAATAGTTGGGTATCTTTGGAGTTGCCACAGCCATGGCCACATTGATGTTAGAAGGCATGTCAGGGCTGGGTCTTGTTTTTTTTCTTTTTTAAAGCAGGGGTCTCATTGCTATAATTATCGAATGTATCTTTTAAAGATGAATATAAAACAGCTACCCTCCCAAGCAAATCATAAAACAAATTATACCCTTGCCACCCAGAACTACAGAGAAACAGCAGGCTCTTCGTGGCACAGAGAGTAATGGCTGCAATATTAAAACAATGATGGGGAAACCAGGATCCAAGAGCCGAAAGGCAGGGAGGGAAACAGTCCCGTAATCCCCCAGGGATAATGGTTCTCAGTGACAGGTTCCTGTGATTTATTGTGCTTAATGTACTTATTTTTATTTGTCCCCTTCAACACAGAGCTTTGTCACTGAAGAGATTTGATAATGGCCTGTTTGTAGTCACTTAGACTCCATAATAAAGCGCCACATTTTGGCTGTCTGGGGATCCGGCGGCCTCATTGGCATTCCCTCTCCGATTTCACCTTCACTGGCTGAGATGGGATAGAGGGAGATAAGGGCTTCTCTGCTGCCCTTGGCGTTGTCCCGTCAGGCCACCCATCCCAACTCCTACCCCAGAGCCAGACTGGCTTGGCAGCTGTCCAGACCCCCCTGCCTCCCTCTCTCATCTGGTGCTACTTGGGGACAGCAGGAAGGAACCCCTTATTCTGCTGTGATCATAGATCTCCGAGACTTTGTTTTCCTGAACCACCAGTGAGAGTTTACTGCTTACAGCTTTGGGGCTAAGCAAAAATAAGAATGGAGGAGTAGACGTGGGAGGTTTTTCAAAAGAATGAGCTTGATTTGAAGGCTGTAGCTAGTCGGGTCGTGGTGGCCAGCTGTTTTGCAGAAATGGGGGTGTCCCCTTCAGCAGCAGTGACTGAGTCAGCCAAAGATTTCATTTCGGCTTCTTCCTGGGTTTTAGGGGACAGGAGCTGGAAGACAGGGAGCATGTCAAAGGACTGGAGAACTGCCCACAACCTGTGAAGGTGTGGGCAGAGAACTCCACGATGCAGCAGTCTAGGGAGATGGCAGGAAAAGAAACTCCAAGTCTTTTCTGATCCCTGTTTGCTCCCTTGAGAACCCCTGCTGGAATTCAGCTGTTGGGTCTGGTGGGCAGGGAAGGGGCTCTGATGTGTTGTATCCACACTCGGGCCCTGGGGTGCTGCTGCTGCTAAGACTACTGCTTTCGCTGTGGCTTGTCTGAGGACCAGGAGAGAGCAGATAAGTTTCTAATTACAGAAAACTCAGAGAGCAGAACCCAGAAAGACTCATTTCAAGTGCAGAATAATAGCAGAAGTCAGGAGCAAGGGTGGGTGCTGGGGGTGGGCAGTGTCCCTGGGCCTCTGTAGGTGGGTCCCTGCAAACACTGTTATGTTTGTACAACATCGCAAGGCAGCGGCACCAGGAGGTCAAATGGGGACAGGTGATGTGGCTGTGTTACACTGCTCTTGGCTACTTGGGCACTTTTTTTAACTCACTCTCTGCTCCTATAAATCTTAACAGGTTCCCAAGCCACTCTGTTCCAGTAGAGGTACATGGAGCTTCAGCAGTGTTCATAGTACCATGTGATCCAGCAATTCCCCTTCTGGATATATATCCCAGAGAATCAGAAGTAGGGACTTGAATGAATGTTTGAACACCCAGGCTTACACTAGTGTTACTCACAGTAGCCAGAAGCAACCCAGATGTCCACTGATAGATGAATGGAAAAATACAGTGCAGTTATAGCCATACATTGAATGTTGGTGATTGTGGTTCATGGTTACGTGCCTAAGTCATGCCTGACGCTCTCGCGACCCTGTGGACTGTAGCTCACCAGGCTTCTCTGTCCATGGGATTTCCCAGGCAAGAAAACTGAAGTGGAATGCTGTTCCCTTCTCCAGAGGATCTTCCCAACCTGGGGTGGAACCTGGTCTCCTGCGCTGCAGGCAGATTCTTTACCAACTGAGCCACCAATTATTCAGCCTTAAAAAGAAGGATTTTCTGATACATGAACCATCCTGGATGAACCTTGAAGGTATCATGCTATGTGAAATAATAAGCCAGTCACAAAGGACAGATAATTATGATTCCACTTAGATACCTCAAGTAGTCAGATTCGTAGAGATAGGAAGGTAGAGTAGAGGTTTCCAGGGCCTGGGCCATTAGTGTTTCTGGGTACAGAGTTTCCCCTTGAGAAGATGAAAACTCTGGAGATGGATGGTGGTGATGGTTACATGATAGTGTGAATGTACTTAATGCCACTGAACTATGCACTTAAAAATGGTGAATATGGTTATATATATATATATATATATATTTTTTTTTTTACCATAATGAAAAAAAGAAACCGATTCCCTGTATCCCCATGTCCTGATGTTCATGCCCTTGTGTGATAACTGTATCCCCACTGTATCCCACTGTATCCCCAAGGGCATGACTTTCATGCCCTTGGGTAATCACATCCACTTGGGTGTGAGTGGACGGAACCAATGACTCGCCTCACCAACGGGATACAGTAAAGGTGATGGGATGTGATCCCTATGACTGCATTTATTGGCTGACTTTGCTGTAGCATCTCTCCTTGCTGGCTTGATGCTGTTGGAGAAACCCACGTGGCCAGGAACTGTAGGTGGCTTCTAGGAGCTGAGGGTGACTCCTAGTCAGCTGCCAGCAGGAAGGTAAGACGCCCTCAGCCCTATGGATACATGGAAGTGAATTCCGCCAACACCCGCGCTTACAGGTGGATTCTCCCCACCCACCCAGAGCCTCCACCTGGGGACACCTAGATTGCAGCCTTGTGAGTCTCTCTTCTGCTGCAGACCCAGCTAAGCCATGGCCAGACTGGTGAGCCACAAAAACTGTGAGATAAAGTGCTATTTCAAGCCACCAACTTTGTGATAATTTGTTACACACCAGTAGCTAACTAAAACACAGCCTCGCCAGAGGCTTTTCTGAATCTGTTCCATCCTCACTTTCTGCCCCAGACAGCCTCAGACCTCTTGCATCCCTTGTTGTCCACTGGAAGTCTGGATAGCCTGCTTTTCTCTTTTCTACATATGTTCATTGTTGGGGCCACTTCATCCTTCTGGTTCCTACCTCCTCCCTTCTGGTTTCTGCCTTAAGGGATGTGTCCCGTCCCTTAAGGAAGAACAGTAGGTTTTGTTGTTTGCTATTTTTATTGAAGTGTATTTGATTCGCAGCGCTGTGTTAGTTTCAGGTTTGTAGCACAATTTCAGGTTTAGATCATTGTGCTATACACAGCTTATCTATGTCTATATATGTATTTTTTTTTTTTTCAGATTCTTTTTCCAATATTACAAGATTTTGAGAACAGTGGGTTTTAATGCAGTGACTGAGTCCTGAGACCCAGGATACCACCTCCACCCACCTCTGTGCAGGCGAGCTCTTCTCTCCATCCACTCAGGCATAAACCCATGTCTTCTTGGTCACAATGCTCATTACACAAAATGCATGTAATCAGATTTTTCTAAGGTGGCTCTAATTTCAAATATTCTGCCTCATTCATTGTCCCCATAAACTTGGCAGCTGTCCCACATATTCTGTGTTGGTATATAAATGCTTATTAGACTGGCTCTCTTATGATAAATTAGTAAAAGCCCCTGCCATGTGAGGGAGGGAGGCATGTGCTATATGTCAGACACTTGATTAATGATTCTCATTGTGTCTTCCTATGAGCCCCAGTGAGGCTGGTATCACAGTGCCTGATTTACAGAGGAGCACACTGAGACGCTGTGGGCTTCATTTTCTTGGCCAAGGTCACATGGAGCTTGTGTATGTCCAGACCAGGATTTGAATGCCAAACTGGGCTCTAACTTACTTGCCTTGCAAAAAGAGTACGGGGGTATTTTTGCCAGATCCTGTGTCCCAGCTTTGTTGGATAATAGAGTTGCTACACACAGGCCACCTGGAAGGTTCTGGTGCATCCTTCCTACTGGACCACAGTGGGATAACGTGGAGCTGAGGAGCATAGCTGAAACCTTAAGTTGAAATAGTGAAGGAGCCCAGATGGTCAGGGGTGGAGGTGCAAGCCTGGTGAGGGGAGAGAGTGTTCTAGGTTTCCCGTGTGTCTTAGGACATCTGGGAAGCTTTAATGTCTACTGATGCCTGGGCTCATCCCTGGAAATATTGATTCAGCTGGTTTAGGATGCAGCTTGAGTCCTGGGATCCAAAACTCCCCAGGAGATTAGCATAATGCCCCGATTCAGAGCTGTGGAAGGAGGGCCTTCGTATGACGGGCAGTTGGGCAGGAGAAAGAGAAGACAGAGGCTAAGGATGGGGCATGGTTCTGACACCACCACAGTTCCCAACCCCATTGAGAGGCAGACCCTGTGTTCTTCTAGCCTTGGACTTGTAGAGTCACGTCTCACAAGACTGGCCTCTAGGAACCCAGTTTGGGGACCCAGGGAGGCAGGCTTGTGGTTTCCTAGGGATTTGATAGACCCTCCATTGTTAGTGCCGTGAACTCACTCCTTACTCAACACACAGTGAAAGGGATTGAGGACTTGGGGCACGCACCTAAAAGGCCTTAATCAGTCAGCTGTCGGTATCTACATGGGCTGCCTTTTGCCATTGCTCAGAGTGAGTGGTTAAATCTGGGCCTTGTGGTTCTTCTGTGTTACTTGAGTTCCTCTGGATTGCAAACACCTCGTAGCTAGGGCACCCCACCTTTGTGTCTGCCAGAGCAAATGACACAATAATTCACCTGTCCTGGGCGTTTTTTGCAATTTCATTTGGTGGTTGATTTTAAAAGCTTTTCAAAGTGAAAGCACAAAGAACCTAAGGTTACTGAGGGAAATGAAACACCTGGTGCTTGTGCTTGTCTTTAAGTGTGCAGCTTTCTGTTAACTCGACCCGCTGGTTTCCTCCGTCTGCTCCGTTTTTCCCAATAGCATCACTGTTAATACGATGTGCCATTTTCTTGAGTATACGCTGATGACTGCAGAAATTTCTGCCCTGTTCTGTCTTGCACAGAAGCCTTTCAATAAATATTTGTGGAGTGAATGAGCAAATGGTGGCTTGTAGCTGGTGTCAGTGGGATCCAGAGGGAGAAATAGACTCATCTAAGACTCATTCCTTGGCTTGAGCTCCAGGAGGGAGCTGTGGGCATTTCTGGGGCAGGGGGACTGGGGAGTTGAAGGTTAATTTTATTTTGCTTCTTCTTTTGGAACAGGTGTCTCCTTTCTCAATTAAAATGTATACATATATATATATATATATATTTTTTAGCAATTACCTTGTAACAAAAAACGATACTTCTGTAGGTTTTCAATCTTTAATGTCTTCTAAACAGTGCATCTTCCCCTGCTGTGGCTTCAATGATGCATCATTTCATAAGTTCACGGACTTTAATGTGTTTCTGTGGAACCTCTAGTCTCAGCTAGGTAGTTAAATGGAAATTAACCACCATGGGTTTGATTTAAAGTCAACTTTTCACCTTCTCTCTCTTCATCCCCCTCCACCCACCCTATATAGGCAAAACGGTGTTGCATTTTCCTTCTTTTACTGAGCAGGTTGATGTGTGTGTTCTCATGGACTCCCAAGTGTGAATGGATATATTGATTCATTTTATAATCAGAGAGCCATGAAAAAATAACCATGTGTACATACAAGTTTTTGAAATTCCACCTCTCCAGCTAAAGTGCAGTGGTGTCTAGGGACCCATCATAAACTAATATTAATGAGAGTGGTACTGATGAACCAGATTTCGGATTCATAATGACTGCTGGTAAATTGTCTTGTGTCTTGAAGACGCTGAAATTTACTCAGTATTCATTCATTCATTCAGTGTCTGAAGATTATTTTATATGAGGCACCTGGGTGGTGGATGTGGTTTGCTGTTTGTATGAATGACCCAATTCTTTTACAACTTTCTGAATTCCTACCCGAAGATCCTATCGTTTTCTGCAACTTTTGACTTTGGGCTTAGCCCTGTGGCTTATTTTGAAGGACGAGGCAGAGGTGATGGGGTGTGCTGGATCTGAGCCTAGTCCTTAGAAGACCCTGAGTGTTTCTCCTTTCTCCACACCCCCTGCCCTCCCTGGCTTCTCTGCCTTTGCTTTGAGAACAGCATGCCCTGGTAGGCTGGTTGGTCCAGGGAGCAGCAGGATGAGCGACACTCGGGACGGAGCTGCCCAGCCAAGCCTAGAGTCTTCAGTGAGAACCCAAGCCCACCTGAGGTCACCGAAGTTCCAGCCGACCTGCAGATGCACGAGTGAAGATGAATGCTTGTGGCCTCAAGACGCTGCTTCCTGGGGTGGCGTGTTAGGTGGTGTGCTTATACAGCAGATGACTGATAACAGTAAGATATGATATGACCCCTGTGTGATGTGGATCCCGTTTGCAGGAAGAAGTTTAGTGACGGTGGTGGGAGGGCCAGGACAAGATCAGTAACTCTTCCAGGGTAGAGAAAGTGCTAAGTGCCCTCTATGATATGACCCTTGTGTGATGTGGGTCCTGTTTGCAGGAAGAAGTTTAGTGGCGGTGGTGGGAGGGCCAGGACAAGATCAATAACTCTTCCAGGGTAGAGAAAGTGCTAAGTGTCTTCAGAAAGGACTCGATATGAGGGGAATTTAAGGAGGGAGAGTCTTCCGTTAATTTGAAAAGATGCATGTACCCCAGTGTTCATAACAGCACTGTTTACAATAGGCAAGACATGGAAGCAACCCAAATGTTCATCAACAGACGTTGATAAAGAAGATGTGGTAAACACACACTGCGTGGCCTGTTAGTCATAAAAAAAGAATGAAATAATACTATTCATAGCACTATGGATGAACCTATAGATGACCATACTAAGTGAAGTCAGAGAAAGACAAATATCATATATCATTTATATGTGGAGTCTAAAAAAATGGTACAAAGCAAATTTACTTACAGAGCAAACAGACTCACAGACACAGAAAACAAACTTGTAGTTCGTAAAAGGGAAAGGGGGTGGGGAGGGATAAATTAGGAGTTTAGAATGAGCAGATGCAAACTATTATTTATAAAATACCAATAGACAAGCAACAAGGTCCTACTTATAACATATTCAATATCTTGGAATAGTCTGTAGTGAAAAAGAATATGCGTATTATGTATAACTGGATCACTTTGTATACACCAGAAACTAACACAATATTGTCAGTCAACTACATTTCAATTAAAAAAAGAAAAAGGAGGGGGAGTCTTCTGGGTGAAGGATCAAAGAAAGCCTCATGAGGGTGTGGGCTTTGAAAAGGTGTTTTTAGATGATGTATCAAAGTTTAGAGTAGAAAGGCATTGACTAGGCTTCTGAATTTAAAATACGTGATGTTTCAAAATTGATTTCTCATCTGAGCCGATAGACTATGACAATTTCCCATTAAATAGCCAACAACTTTGCTTTCACTGTTACCAAAACAAAAAAAGACTCAAGACTTAAAGCTTCATTGGTATCAGAAAGCGACACCCCACCCGCCTTGATAATAGCCAACATTGACAATGCTCATCACAAAGAATTATCCCGAATGGGTTTGGCTTACATACTGAGCGCCATGGATCTGCTTGCTCAGCATTTTATAAGCATGATATCATGTAACCCTCTTCATCTTCTTAAAAGACAGTAATAGATACTAATATTAATTCCACTTTCCAGATAAACCAAGCCAGAGAGAGGAGGTTACTTGCTAAAGCCACACCGTGACGTCAAAGTGTCATTCCTGACTCCCTGTACCTAACTCTCCTGTTTGATTGACTTCCTTTCCATTAATTTCTCTATCACCAGCACAATGCATGAGGCTTGGCACAGAGTAGGTGCTCCAGAGATGTTTGTTCAAGGAAAATATGAATAAATCTCTTAAAAAGGAATCATGGCTTCATCTACATCCAAATGGAAGTCATCGTCTGGTAGAGAGACAGATTCCTGGGCTGATTCTTATAAAACAGGCAAGGTCAGTGGCGGAGAGGTAGGGAATATTGATCAGTATTTGGAAGAGCACAGAGGAGATGCCTTTGGTATAACCTAGAAAGGTAACACCTTCTGGAAATGGTAAACTCTGGAATGAGTCTCAGATAAGGAGCCTGAATTAGACAAGGGAGGTGTAGGTGGCTTGCGTTCAGAGGAGACGTGAGGTTGCAGTTTATAGCTTCTGGAACACAGTAGTTGCTCTGTTATAAATGTTTATTGTTCTGACCTGGTATCTGAGGGAGACACTGGCCATGAACCTTCTGAACTGCTCTGACCAATAAAGCTACAAAGATTGAGTCTTGGCCGTCTCATTACCTCTTTCTTTCCAAATTTCCCAATACTTGTCACATTAGGGAAACTGAGGCAGCACAAAGGGATTATGACCTACTTTGACCTAAAGATCTTGAGGAATTGTTGCCTAATAAGACCAGCTTATAATTGAGATAATGATCTTGATGAATAGTCCTCAGAATTGTGCAGGTATAAGATACACCTGAAGTAGCCTACTACAAGGTAACCTCACCTTGAAGGTTTTAAAACTATTTACTGAAGACTCAAATTGACCCAAATCTGAATCCTGGCTTCAGCGTTTTCCTGTGAGATTTTGGTGTAGTTCCTTAATAGCTTTCTGAGCCTCAGTGTTTTCATCTGTGAAATAGGGATAAAATCTACATCCTAGAAATATTACTCAGCCATAAAAATAAGAATGAAATAATGCCATCCACAGCAATGTGGATGGACCTAGAGACTGTCATACTAAGGAAGACAGATACATGATACCTATGAGTCTAAAAGGGATACAATGAATTTATATACAAAACAGAAACAGACTCACAGACATAGAAAACATAGTTAGGGTTATCAAATGGGAAAGAGGGGAAGGGATAAATTAGGAATTTGGGATTAACAGATTCACGCTACTATATATAAAATAAATAACAAGGACCTACTGTATAGCACAGGGAACTATATTCAAATTCTTACGATAAATAACCGATGATGGAAAAGAATCTGAAAAAGATATATGTATGTATAAATGAATCACTTTGTTCTGTACCTGAAACCAGCACAGCATTGTAAACCAATTATTTTGTTGTTTAGTTGCTAGGCTGTGTCAGTCTCTTTGCAATCCCATGGACTATAACCTGCCGGGCGCCTCTCTCCATGGGATTTCCCAGGCAAGAATACTGGAGTGGGTTGCCATTTCCTTCTCCAGGGGTTCTTCCCCACCCAGGGATCCAACCCATAGCTCCTGCATTGGCAGGTGGTTTCTTTACCACTGAGCCACCAGGGAACCAACTATACTTCATTAAAAAAAAAAAAAATCCTAGAGTTGTATCAGTTCAGTTCAGTTGCTCAGTCGTGTCTGACTCTTTGCGACGCCATGAATCGCAGAGTTGTATAGGTTAATTTAAAAAATAGCTACAATTTTATTTTTTTAAGCGCCAACTATGTGCCAGGCCCTCTTTTAAACCTCTGTATGAATGGATCTATTTGACATTTTAAGTTCTTACCAAAAAACCTTATGATGACCTTCACTTTACAACATGGAGTTTATAACTTGCCCAGATTACAGGGCTAGTTAGGGGAGCAACTAAGATTTGAACCCCCAGATTCATGCTCTTCACACCTAAACTGTACTAACTCTGTACCTGGCACACAACAAGCACCCATTGTCCCTTGTCCCCGTTGCCTTATCTCTGCAGGACTGACCACCATTGTTCTCCCCCTGCCCTGAGGACCCAGTGGGTCTGCTGGGCTAGGGAGGTCTCTCAGCACAAGCATGGCGGGTACAGTAAGTCCCTTACATACGAATGTGTTCCCTTCCAAGAGCATGTTTGGAAGTCAGTCCAGTTGGTTCCTAAGTCCAGCAGCATTAGCCTAGGTACCATCTAACACAGTCAGCTATATAGTACTGTACTTTAATTGGTTTATAATACTTTTCACATAAATAGTACATAAAAAGCACAAAAAAATCATTTTTATCTTACAGTACAGTAATTATTACCAGCTACATCCCCATTGCTTTTACTTTTATTTCTGGACATTCTGGGCTTAAAGATTCTGTACTCTGTATTGTGCTATAAAGTACCCAAAAGCACAACCACTTGTAGAGAATGCATACATGTGACAGTGTGCACCAGACACATAACTAACTTACGTGGTTGGATGTGTGAACACACTTGCATCTTTGAAAGTTGAAACGTGAAGGCTCATATGTAGGGATTGTTGTTCAGTTGCTAAGTCGTGTCTGACTCTTTGCAACCCATGAACTGCAGCATACCACCCTTCCCTGTCCTTCACTATCTCCTGGAGTTTGTGTAAACTCCTGTCCATTGAGTCACTGATGCTATCTAACCATCTCATCCTCTGTCACCCTCTTCTCCTCCTGTCCTGAATCTTTCCCAGCATCAGGGTCTTATCCAATGAGTCAGCTCTTCTCATCAGGTGGCCAAAGTATTGGAGCTTCAGCTTTAGCATCAGTCCTTCTGATGAATATTCAGGGTTGATTTCCTTTCAGGTTGACTGTTTTGATCTTACTGTTTGCCTATGTGTTTATCCTGTGAGATTGCACAGTTCACTGGGGCCGGGGCTGTGTCTGGTTTCCTGGACCACATTGTATTTCTGGTCCTAAGCTTTGTCCCTTTTCTACATTGAGCACTCAGTAAATACTCAAGGAATAAATATACTTTTGTTCACTTCTCTCCCCACCACCCACCTGATCTTCTGGTTACTCCAGACCATTCTCCACTCAAGGTCTGGCTCAAATGATCCCATCCCTTCTCTTGGAGAAGCTAGCAGCTAGAACCTGTCTGTGATGCTGGCATTTTATGTCGGTGTGTCTGTGGGTCTTGGGGTCTCCTTTCCTCCCCACTGGTGAGCCCCTGGGGACCCCCAGAGCCCACCTCCCCACATTGAATATTCTCCATCAATGGTGTTGACGTAAGTTGATTGAACAGAGGCCCCTTTTGAAGAGTCTGACCTCTGCCTCTGCTAGAATTTCAGAAGGGACCAAGAAAACAAAGTTTATTTATGGAAGCCCTTCTGCAGAATTTCCAAAGATGTATTATTCCAGTTTCAAAATCTCAAACTTAGGAATGGATGGATTCCAAAGCTTGCATTTTCTTTTCTCCAATTGAGAAGGCTGTCACAGATGCTGGGGAGTGGTGGTCAATGTACAAGAGGCTGCCTAGCCCAGGAGAGAGCAGTCTTCCTGGACCTTTGCCATGAGAATCATCAGAGAGCTGCACTTGCAAACCTGACAATTAAAACCGGAAGATGAGAAGATTGAATAAGAATCATTTTCATTTATATTGAATGAAGGGGCTTGAGGAAAGGCTTCTGTAATTAAAAGGAGAACCATGGTACTTCATAAAGGAGCTTGAGGAGAGTTTTAGAGGCTCCACAAATTTCACTGCAGCCAGTTCTGTTTCAGAAGATAGAATTCTCTTTGGAGGAATGAATTGATGTCCTGTGCAAAACTTAAGTTTTAGGGTCAGGTCAGACCTCAATTTAAATAAGGTCCTTGCATATATCCAGAGAAAAAAATTATAGTTTGAAAAGATATGTGTACCCCAATGTCCATAGCAGCATTGTTTACAATAGCCAAGATGTGGAAGTCACTCAAGTGTCCAGAGACAAATGAATGGATAAATATGTATATATACAATAGAATATCATTCAGTCAGAAAAAAGTAATGCCATTTGCAGCAACATGGTTGCATGTAGAGACTGTCATATTAAGTAAAGTAAGCCAGACAAGGACAAATCCCATATGATATCCTTTATATGTGAAATCTGTTAATAAAAATGACACAAATGAACTTATTTACAAAGCAAAGAGACTCACAGAGAAAACAGATTTACAGTTACCAGAGGGCAAAGGGTGGGAGGGATACATTAGGGATTTGGGATTAGCTGATGTATACTATTATATATAAAAATAAACAAACAAGGACCTACTGTATAGCACAGGGAATAATACTCAATATCTTGTAATAATTTATAAGGGAAAAGATTCTGAAAAAAGAATATACACACACATATAAAAACTAACAACATTGTAAACCAACCTTAGTTTCTGAAAATTAAGGAAAAATAGGAAAAATAAATTGTACCCTTGACTATATGTGCATCTGACTTAAATCTGCTGAGCACCACCGATTTTTGCACCTCTAAAAAGGATGAAGTGTTTGTCAAAACTGTTCTGAGGATTGTGTGAGCATATATTTGAAGGTGCTCTGTAGGTGGGAGGGGCTCCAGTGTTGGCCGCTTTCCTACCCCCATCCGTGATACAGAAACATCCTTCTTACATTGATCCGCCAAATGCACAGCGTTCCCTGGATTGGAAGGACCATGGAGAGGCAATTGAAAATGAAGCAGGGAGGGGCTTTTTAGAGGCTGTCCAAGATTTTGACAAAATTGAAGAGAAGACTTACTAGGAATTTGTTTCTCCAACAGTGTGGGCTTGCAGGTGTTCTCGGAGTCACTTTTTAAAACTGTGCCAAGTCGTGTCTGACTCTTTGTCGCCCCATGGATTGTAGCCCACCAGGCTCCTCTGTCCGTTGAATTTTCCAGGAAAGAATACTGGAGTGGGTTGCCATTTCCTACTCCAGGAGATCTTGCAGACCCAGGGATCAAACCCATGTCTCCTGCATTGGCAGGTGGATTCTTTACTACTATTCCCACCTTTTTGTTTTTCATTGACATGATTTAAATTGACATGTTGATGTCATCTCGATACAAGTACTCTCTGGGTTATTCACATGACCACAAATGGCCAAATACTGCTGGATGGGTACACATCCTGTGCCATAAATATTGGGTTTGAAGCAAGCTCTGCTACTTCCTGGCAGAGACTCAGCTTCCATGTGGGTGAAATAGGGGTAGTAGTGTTTCATCAGGGCACTGGGATGAAAGGAGTTGTCATCTGAAAACATCCCCATTCATCCCTCAAGCACAATATTCCTGCCTGTTAAGTCGCTTCAGTTGTGTCTGACTCTTTGCAACCCTATAGTCTGTATCCCTCCAGGCTTCTGTGTCCATCGGATCCTCCAGGCAAGAATACTGGAGTGGGTTGCCATGCCCTCCTCCAGGGGATCTTCCCAACCCAGGGGTTGAACCCATGTCTCTTATGTCTGGTGCATTGGCAGACAGGTTCTTTACCATTGATGCCACCTGGGAAGCCCTTTTAATATTCCTAGTCCCCCCAGATTCTTACCTGTTATTTAATTTTTTTAAGTTTTATTTATTTATTGGTTTATTTTTGGCCATGCTGGGTGCGTTGTGGGTCTTACTTGCTGTGCACAGGCTTTTCTCTGATTGTGGTGAGTGGAGGCTGCTCTCTAGTTGCAGTGAGTGGGCTTCTCATTTTGGTGGCTTCTCTTGTGGAGCACTGGCTCTAGGGTGCGTGGGTTTTGTTGTTGTGGCGCACAGGCGCAGTTGTTAGCTGCCCCTCTGTATGTGGGATCTCCCCACATCAGGGATCCAAACCATGCCCTGTGTATTGGCAAGTAGATTCTTAACTGCTAGACTACCAGAGAAGTCTTGTTCTTTTATTTAAAAAAAATTTTTTTTTCCAAATAAATAGTCTCCCCAACGCATGTGCTGTTGGTATGATGACGGACTCAGGTGACCACCTCTATACTGGGCAAGCACCTTAGAAGCACAGGGAGCTTGGGCTTCAGAGCCAGGAAGGAGGTGGTTTTGAACCACTGGGAAAGCTGGAGGTGCTCCTGTCACTGTCTCTCAGACATGAGGCTTGGCTTTTGATGTCAGTGCATGGGTGCCACCAAGATGGTGACTTGTGGGAAGTGGGGGGCCTCTCTTCCCTGGCCAGGCAGATCAGAGGCTGTGGTGTGGCCCCCAGTGGTGTGAGTAGCAACCTAGAGCATCTGGTAGCTCTGCAGGGTGGTGGCATCTGTGCTTTGAGGTCCTGCCCCATCTGGTCCTGGGCTTCCCAGGTGGTGCTAGTGGTGAAGAACCCACCTGCTGATGCAGGAGACATAGGAGATGTGGGTTCGATCCCTGGGTGGGGAAGGTCCCCTGGAAGAGGGCATGGCAACCTACCCACTCCAGTATTCATGCCTGGAGAATACCATGAACAGAGGATCCTGGCAGGCTACAGTCCCTATGGGGGGTCACAAAGAGTCAGACACGACTGAAGCAACTTAGCATACAGGCACACATGCATCTGGCCCTGCCCAGCTGGTTGATCCCTCGCATTGCTGTAACACTCCAGCCAAACTCACAGTCACTCAAATGTGACATGGACCTTCCCACGTCAGGCACCCTGTAGGGCTGGCACGGTGCTGGGGCCTCAGAAGAGACGTAGAGGGTGATACGTGGGCAGCTTCTCCTGGATGGACTCACCTGAATGTAGTGTGTAACGAGCACGCTCTTTAATGCCAGCAGACGAAAGGGGTCCCGGGTACGTGTATGGAGACCCAGGCCTGTGTCTTTTGCAAATATACAAGTGCTTTCTTTAAAGTGATGTGTTGCCCAGGCTGGAGGGACAGCAGGTCAGTGATGACTAGTTGATGGGAGGAAACCCATGTGGATTAAGGCCCATTCTGTGGGCTCAGTTCCTGCCCTCATGGGTCTTAAGCTCTGGTTGTGATGGAGAGAGGTGGTGCGATGAGCAGAGACCACCCTGTGGCAGTTGTTCAGTCGCTGAGTCACGTCCGACTCTGCAGCAAGCTGGTCTTCCCTGTCCTTCACTGTCTCCTGGAGTTTGCTCAAACTCATGACCATTGAGTCAGTGATGCCATCCAACCATCTCATCCTCTGTCGTCCCCTTCTCCTCCTGCCCTCAATCTTTCCCAGCATCAGGGTCCTTTCCAGTGAGTCAGCTCTTCACATCAGGTGGCCAAAGTACTGAAGTTTCAGCTTCAGCATCAGTCCTTCCAATGAATATCCAGAGTTGATTTCCTTTAGGATGGACTGGTCTTTCATTCAAATCTTAATTTTTTTTTCATTCGTTCGCACAGATATTTATTGAATCCTGTGTGTGAGTCACTGCTCTTGCACAATGGATCTATTAATAAACTGAGTGGTAGAGGGCCCTATCCTCAGGGAGCTCATCTTCTAGTTGAGGGAGGGATGTGTGTGTGTGTGTGTGCATGTGTGTGTTTATGGTGGTGGTGGCTAGAGTTTGCAGGTTTAAGTTGGTCACAAAGGGATTCTCAGAGAAGGTGATTTGAGCAGACACCTGAGAAGGTGAAGAGATGAGTCATCTGGAGACATCTGGGGGAAGAGCTAAAGCTGAGGTAAGTGCAAAGGCCCTGAGACCACTTCTCAGTTGCTGACTGAGAGACCACAAGGCTGTCACATGGCTGCAAGGGAGGGAGCAGGTCCTGGAGGATGAAGTCCCAGGGGAATGGGGCTCAGTTCAGGACTTGTCTGTGGCTCAGCCGGTTAAGAATCCACCTGCAGTGCAGGAGATTTGGGTTCGATCCTGGGTGGGAAGGATCCCCTGGAGGAGGGCATGACTCTCCACTCCAGTGTTCTTGCCTAGAGAATCCCATGGACAGGAGCCCAGCAGGCTACAGTCCATGGGGTTGTAGAGTCAGACACAACTGCGTGACTAACAGGTGTAAGCCCTTGAGGGCCGGGGTCAGTGGATCAATGGCATGAGTTGCTCATCACAGGCACTGGTACCTCTCCTATGTTGAGAGTCGCCCATCAAGAGCAAAGATGAGGAGGGGTGCCATGTAGGAGGGGCTTCAATTCAGGCAGCACTGAGGATGACCCGGCTAGGGTGACACTGGTAGAAGGCGTTGAAAAATGTTGGTTCTGGGTCTCTCTGGCTTACATCTCTGCTATCCTGGGCGGGCCACTCAGTGTCATTGACTTTCCATTTTCTCTATGCTGCAGCAGAGTTAATAAAACCTGCCTAGTCAGAAAGAAAAAAAAAAACAAAAACAAATATTGTACATTAATGCATATATATGACATCTAGAAAGATGGTAGGAAGAACCTATTTGCAGGGCAGCAGTGGAGACAGCCACAGAGAATGGGCTTGTGTGCATAGTAGGGGAAAGAGAGGGTGGGATGAATTGAAAGAGAGCATGGAAACGTACATTACCGTATGTAAAATAGATAGCCAGTAGGAATTTGCTGTTAAGAGGCAGGAAGCTCAAACCCACCAGGTGCTCTGTGACAGCCTAGAGGGGTGGGATGGGGTAGGAGGTGGGAGGGAGGGTCAAGAGGGAGGGGACATATGTATACCTATGGTTGATGCATGTTGATGTATGGCAGAAACCAACACAGTATTGTAAAGCAATTACCCTCCAATTAAAAATAAATTTAAAAAGAGAAACCCTGCTGCACAGGGTGGTTACAAGGTATCAGCCAAGCATTGGCCTGGCTCTGGAGGGGTCCTGCCCTTATGTTGCTGGTGCTGGAGGTTCATGTGTCACTGCTTCCATCACATCACAGGGAAAGGCTCTTATGTGGCTGAGGCTGTTGAAGCATGAAAACTTCATGCTGCGCAGGCTCCTCCAGCGTTGGCGGCCGGGGAGACCTTTAGAAAAGTTCTAACCTGACCTTCTCGTGTTATTGATTCGGAAACTGGGGCCCAAAGTGATGAGTTTTCCCATTTTCCACATAATTTGTCCAGCCGTATGTCGCATCTCACAGCCCCTGTGGATTTGTGAGGAGGCCAGTGACTTGTGGTCCAGTGTGAAGAAAATTGGATTATGGAGTGATAAATTAAAAAGAGTGCTCTATCTGTCTGTTGAACTCCCTGTAACTTTGGGTTCCTGGAGTTCAAGGTAATCCTAGAAAAGAAAGTAGAAGAAGGGTGGAAGAAAATAAAAGTTTGAGTTCCGGTTTGTAAGCAGGGAATACACTCCTGTTGGTGCAAGACTGAATCTCAGGAATTTCCTACAGATGCTGGAGTGGGGTAGTTAAGTGCATTTGATTGCTCTGAAGAATGTGTGGAACTTGGAATTTGAAAAGTGCTTTATTTACCCTTTGTTAATTACTTTATATGACTAGGTCAACACTGCTGTTCAACAGGAGACCCCATGCTTTCCTTGCAGAATTCATCCTGGGTGTTTTTCCTACACTCTAACCATGATTCCTGCTGGGAAGTCCCCTGACCCCTTTCAGGGGTGCTAGTGGCCTGGCCAGTCTGGAGAGAAGCTGGGCCAGCTTTAGACACAGGTTCACTTGCATGAGGTCATAGGCCTTTGTCATGATGCAGATGGACAAGGAGTATGGAGGAACAGAGGCAGTCTTTTTTTAAAAAAATATTTTTATTTTTGGTGGCTCTGGGTCTCTGTTGCTTTGTGCAGGCTTTCTTTAGTTGCATTGAGCAGGGGCTCCTCTTCTTACAGTACACAGGCTTATTGCAGTAGCTTCTCTTGTTGCGGAACACAGGCTCTAGGGTGCCTGGGCTTCAGCAGTTGCGGCACACAGGCTCAATAGCTGTGGAGCATGGGTTTAGTTGCCCTGAGGCATGTGGAATCTTCCTGGACCAGGGATTGAACCAATGTCCCCTTCATTGGTAGGCAAATTCTTAACCCACTAGACCACCAGGCAAGTCCCAGGGGCAGTCTTGCTGGTGCAGAAATAGCGTTTGCACCTGCTCTCCGAATGTGCTGGGGTTGACTTTGCTCCATGTCATGAGCCCATTCTGGTTGTTAAACCCTGAGGGCTTTTGCAGCATCAGTCCTGGAGAACAGGCCCCAGAGGTCAGCATCCTGTCCACCCACAGGAGAGCGATCCTCGACTTCAGCTCTCTGTTTCATCCACAGCCCTTTAACCCCTTGTAACAATGTGATGAAACTTGTTTCCCAAACCCTCCAGGTGCAACCAGGATGAGATCGACTTGGTAGATGGGTTCTTCTCCAAACGGGATCCATGGGGTCTGAAATCTGTATATTCTGGGAGAGGGAGATGGTATTTCAACAACACTTTTTAATTAGGGGCTTATATTTTGAGGATAAACAATGAAACAAAACCTCCCTGTGATTCTTGGCTGAACTCATTTGCAATGGAAATGTAGTCTCATAAAACTAGACCTGTGCTTTTTTACCAACTTCCTGCTCTTCTTTAAAAGGGTCAGTTTATTACCCACGTTTGGAAGATTTGATAATCCTAATTGTTTGACCTTCCATTTCTCAAATCCCTCTCTAGGCGGTGAGGCTTAGGTCAGCCTTCCCCCGCAGATGCTCATCTTGCCTTTCAATTCTCTACCTGCTCATTCGAGAGAGCGCCAGAGTGACTTCACCTGGCAACGTAGCACGGGGGCTCCTGGGCCGCTGCAGGCTCTGAGCGGCTCGCTCGTTACGCGGGACTGTAAGCCATGTGGCGCGTCTGCTGTGCAGCACTGCTTTTCCGGTCCCAGGGGGCTGGTAACTATGCTTCTGGAAACCTGGTACACGGAGGCATCTGGAATGTCAGCCTCTCCATATGGGAGCCTGTCAGGGCCTGTCATCAGGAGTCGGCCCAGCGGCCTCTGTGGCATCTTTATTGAATGTTTAAAAAAAAAAAAAAAAAGCACTACTTATAAAATGAAAGGGGACAATTTGGAAGGGTAACATTCATCCTTTGCAAGCAGAAGCTTGAAAAGTGCATTCTCATGTATAGGAAATCCCTCCCTCTTCCTTTGGTCCTTGTGCTTCTGTGTTTCCTGCCCGCCAAACGAGACACAGCAGGCAGGAGTGAAGGACAGGGAAAATACCTGCCTCCAACACCTGTGTTCTAAGACGGGCCAAAAATGTTCCGATGAAAAATGTTTTCGAGTTGGAAAGCAAGATCTCGAGGGAGGTTCAGATGAAAACATCTTAAGGTGTGACAACTAGAAGGGTGGATAAACCTTTTCGGCACAGGAAAGAAAACGTCGATTGCATGAGGCTGCCTGCTTCACTGAAGTGACTGGCAGGTGGCTGGCAGGTCTGGGGGAGTGAACCAGGCCACATGTAAGAGGCAGGAGTGTGACCATCAAGTCTTGGGTGGCAGGGACTCTGCAGGACTCCTGCAGTGATGATGAGTGAGTCTGGGTCTTAGCTCTGTCTCATCCAGCTGGGTGACCCTGGGCAAGTCTGTAGCATATTTCTCCATTGAGCCTCAGTTTCCTTATCTGAATGCTGGCATAATAACAGGAATCTCAAAGGATGGTGAAAGGACTCAGACAAACAAGTACATCAGAGTTCACTCAGGTACCTACCTGCTGTATAGAAGCTATGCATGGCTGAGATTTTGATCAAGACTGTTCTTCCATCTAATCTGACTCAGACCCAAAGGTTCTGAAAAACATGGCAGTCGAACAAGATCCAAAAGACTGTGATATCATTCCTTTTGCTTCAGCTTACACCTTGTTTTCTTGGCCATCCAGAAATGCTTTCATGTTAGCGTGGGTGGGCAAAATTTGGAGTGCTTGATTAACCCTGCAATTAATAAAAGTGGAGAGGTGACAATTGGTGTTACCGAGCTACAGTCGAAAGCGTTGCACTTGGCCTTTCTCCATGCAAACAGATTGGTGGAGAAGCCGCCCGTGGGGAAGAACATCAGAATGCAGAAAAGGGAAGCTGGTTGGCAAGAGGGATGCAGAACAAAAACCAGGGTGTCAAGACAGGTTGGTTGATTATTTCATTCAATCAACAGATTATTTATTGAGTACTTCCTATGTGCCTGATACTGTGCCAGGAACTGAAACTGTACATATGGACAAGGTAAGGCTTCTCTGAAGAGGCTCAGGCTGTTGTGGAGGTAATAGACATGTAAGCAATGAACTCTAACACTTAGTGGTAAGTGCAAGATTTGTTGTTGTCGTTTAGTCACTAAGCTGTGTCCGACTCTTTTGTGACCCTGTGGACTGTGGCCCACCAGGCTTCTCTGTCCATGGAATTTTCCAGGCAAGAATACTGGAGCAGGTTTCCATTTCCTTCTCCAGGGGAATCTTCCTGACTCAGATGGAACCCAGGTCCCTTCATTGGCAGGCAGTTTCTTTACCACTGAGACACCTGGGATAGATGAAGTTTAAAGCTCATGGGTGATCAAAGAAAGGAGTGATTGGGTTTATGAAAGAGGAGAGAGATTTTTGACTTTACAGAAAATGTGGTTTGAGCCAGACCTTGCTGAGGATGAGGGGGCATTCTAAGCCAGGGGACCATAGGAGCAAAGACTCGGAGGTGTGAAGCAGGGATTCATCGTTGTTAACGAGCACTGGGATGGAATTCCAGCTCTGCCACTTCCTAGCTGGGTGACTGGGCAGATCACTGAGCCTTCCTGGGAGTTTGTTTGCTCATCTGTAAAATGGGCATAAAGAATCCAGGTCTCAGGGGGTACAGAGAGGATTCATTCTTAGTTCATGTAAGGCACAGCTGATCCAACGTGACCCCTCTGGTAGCAGTTAGAGCCCTGCAGCGGCTCGAGTTCCTTGAGTGATTCCGAGTAAGAAGTAGCCAAGACTGGACTTGTCATTTGACACCTGATCTGGAATGCAAAAGTAGGAAGTCAAAAAACACCTGGAGTTACAGGCAAACAGGGCAAAGACTAATAGAGTTTTGCCAAGAAAATGCACTGGTCATAGCAAACACCCTCTTCCAACAACACAAGAGAAGACTCTACACATGGACATCACCAGATGGTCAACACCGAAATCAGATTGATTATATTCTTTGCAGCCAAAGATGGAGAAGCTCTATACAGTCAGCAAAAACAAGACCAGGAGCTGACTGTGGCTCAGACCATGAACTCCTTATTGCCAAATTCAGACTTAAATTGAAGAAAGTAGGGAAAACCACTAGACCATTCAGGTATGACCTAAATCAAATCCCTTATGATTATACAGGGGAAGTGAGAAATAGATTTAAGGGACTAGATCTGATAGATAGAGTGCCTGATGAACTATGGAATGAGGTTCGTGACATTGTACAGGAGACAGGGATCAAGACCATTCCCATGGAAAAGAAATGCAAAAAAGCAAAATGGCTGTCTGGGGAGGCCTTACAAATAGCTGTGAAAAGAAGAGAAGTGAAAAGCAAAGGAGAAAAGGAAAGATATAAACATCTGAATGCAGAGTTCCAAAGAATAGCAAGAAGACATAAGAAAGCCTTCTTCAGTGATCAATGCAAAGAAATAGAGGAAAACAACAGAATGGGAAAGACTAGCGATCTCTTCAAGAAAATCAGAGATACCAAAGGAACATTTCATGCAAAGATGAGCTCAATAAAGGACAGAAATGGTATGGACCTAACAGAAGCAGAAGATATTAAGAAGAGATGGCAAGAATACACATAAGAATTGTACAAAAAGATCTTCACAACCCAGATAATCACGATGGTGAGATCATTGACCTAGAGCCAGACATCCTGGAATGTGAAGTCAAGTGGGCCTTAGAAAGCATCACTACGAACAAAGCTAGTGGAGGTGATGAAATTCCAGTTGAGCTACTTCAAATTCTGAAAGATGATGCTGTGAAAGTGCTGCACTCAATATGCCAGCAAATTTGGAAAACTCAGCAGTGGCCACAGGACTGGAAAAGGTCAGTTTTCATTCCAATCCCAAAGAAAGGCAATGCCAAAGAATGCTCAAACTCCTGCACAATTGCACTCATCTCACACGCTAGTAAAGTAATGCTCAAAATTCTCCAAGCCAGGCTTCAGCAATATGTGAACCATGAACTTCCTGATGTTCAAGCTGGTTTTAGAAAAGGCAGAGGAACCAGAGATCAAATTGCCAACATCCGCTGGATCATAGAAAAAGCAAGAGAGTTCCAGAAAAACATCTATTTCTGCTTTATTGACTATGCCAAAGCCTTTGACTGTGTGGATCACAATAAACTGTGGAAAATTCTGAAAGAGATGGGAATACCAGACCACCTGATCTGCCTCTTGAGAAATTTGTATGCAGGTCAGGAAGCAACAGTTAGAACTGGACATGGAACAACAGACTGGTTCCAAATAGGAAAAGGAGTACGTCAAGGCTGTATATTGTCACCCTGCTTATTTAACTTCTATGCAGAGTACATCATGAGAAACGCTGGACTGGAAGAAACACAAACTGGAATCAAGATTGCCAGGAGAAATATCAATAACCTCAGATATGCAGATGACACCACCCTTATGGCAGAAAGTGAAGAGGAACTCAAAAGCCTCTTGATGAAAGTAAAAGTGGAGAGTGAAAAAGTTGGCTTAAAGCTCAGCATTCAGAAAACGAAGATCATGGCATCCAGTCCCACCACTTCATGGGAAATAGATAGGGAAACAGTGGAAACAGTGTCAGACTTTATTTTTGTGGGCTCCAAAATCACTACAGATGGTGACTGCAGCCATGAAATTAAAAGACGCTTACTCCTTGGAAGGAAAGTTACGACCAACCTAGATAGCATATTCAAAAGCAGAGACATTACTTTGCCAACAAAGGTGTGTCTAGTCAAGGCTATGGTTTTTCCTGTGGTCATGTATGGATGTGAGAGTTGGACTGTGAAGAAGGCTGAGTGCCGAAGAATTGATGCTTTTGAACTGTGGTGTTGGAGAAGACTCTTGAGAGTCCTTTGGACTGCAAGGAGATCCAACCAGTCCATTCTGAAGGAGATCAGCCCTGGGATTTCTTTGGAAGGAATGATGCTAAAGCTGAAACTCCAGTACTTTGGCCGCCTCATGCGAAGAGTTGACTCATTGGAAAAGATTCTGATGCTGGGAGGGATTGGGGGCAGGAGGAGAAGGGGACGATAGAGGATGAGATGGCTGGATGGCATCACTGACTCGATGGACGTGAGTCTCAGTGAACTCCGGGAGTTGGTGATGGACAGGGAGGCCTGGCGTGCTGCAATTCATGGGGTCGCAAAGAGTTGGACACGACTGAGCAACTGATCTGATCTGATCTGATCTGACGGCCTGGTATCAAAAGTGTGAGAACATCTCACATTCTAATCTTACCTCTGCAAATGCTCACTCACACCCTGGTTAAGCCACGTTCCTCCTTGCCCCCCTCGAGGTACCAGTCTTACCCTTTAAAACACAGCTACCCACTGGGGGTCCTGGTGAAAAGTAACAGACAGTTTATTCTTTCCTGGGGTGACTGTGTGGAGAGACCAGCATCTCGAAGAGATCAGTGTCTCGAGATTTGGAGACAGGACTGAAATAGAGTCAAGAGCTCAATTCAGCACCTCTCTGGACCCGGAGTCGAATTCTGGCTCTTCCATTGGTCAGCCTCATGCCCTTAGGCGACTCACTTCATCTCTCCCAGGCTCAGTTTCTACATCCATGGAACTTGGTCTAAAATATATTTCTGTATCGAGAGGAGACATCTATCTTAAGAACTGGGATGAAAATTCCTTTGAAAGAGAAAACTGCCTTTGTGTACGAAGACATGTTGATAAGCTGAAACAGTGCTGCACAATAGAAATACGTATCAGGTCACATATGAGATTTTAAATTTCCCAGTAGTCATATTAAAAAAAAGAGTAAAAAGAAATAGGTGAAGTTAATTTTAGTAATATGTCAATATAGCCAAAGTATATTAAAAAAATTCTTGAGATATTTTAACTCTTCATTTCATGCAAAGTCTTTGAAATCCGGTGTATGTTTTACATGTATAGCGCAATTCAGGTGCTCAGTAGCCACATGTAGTTACGGCTACTGTACTGGACAGTATCCACGTTGGTAAAAAACCAAAGCCAAATGTAAAGTGGTTCCACAGAGAAAGTGAATTTCCATCCTCCCTATATCCCCATCCCCATCCCTTCTCTCTGTCTCTCTCTCCCTTATTTGGGTCCCCTTTCTGAGAAGGTAAATGACTTGTGAATGCTCTGGGTTGGTAGGGTTTCATGGGAAAAGAAGACAGGTAAATTTCATGGACAGATGTAGCAAAAGACACAGCTCACTGGGAATTCGCAGAAATTAACGAAAACAGCCAGAGTGCATTAAGTGCCTACTATATGCCAAGCACTGCTCTAAACATTTTACTGCCTCGTCTTATATAATTCTCTCAGAACCCTGAGGGGGAGTCATTACTCCCATTTTCAAAAAGAGAACACTGAGGGTTAGAGAGGTTAAAGAGCTTCACCTAGAGATGATACATGTGCATCAGAGCTCTGCTGTGCTAGATGCCTCAGAAAACCTTGAAGGGAAAAAAAATCATAACCAGACTCTTGGCTTCCAATAGGCATGGACTGGGAGGGAGGGCTGCAGCTGAGAAAGCCCCAGGAATCATATGGAGGCACCTGAAAGGAAGCCTTTTTGAAAGAAGGAGCATTCTTAGTTTTCTTCTTCTCCGGGCCCATGCCTGGCCCACAGTAGCTGCTCAGTGAACATTTGTGCAAGCCAGTGAGGATGGTTTGGCATCACTGGCTGGGATGGCCCTAAATCCACTGGGGGTGGGGGGTCTACAGATGCCACTGGGTCATTATGGGATGGCTTTATGAATAATTTGCCATGGAATTAAAAGATGCTTGCTTCTTGGAAGAAAAGCTATGACAAACCTAGGCAACATATTAAAAAGCAGAGACATTACTTTGCCAACAAAGGTCCATTTAGTCAAAGCTATGGTTTTTCCAGTAGTCATGTGTGGCTGTGAGAATTGGACTCTAAAGAAAGCTGAGCACCAAAGAATTGATGCTTTTGAACTGTGGTGTTGGAGAAGACTCTTGAGAGTCCCTTGGACTGCCAGGAGATCCAACCAGTCAATCCTAAAGGAGATCAAAGCAGTCAATTGTAAAGGAAATCAGTCCTGAATATTCATTGGAAGGACTGATGCTGAAGCTGAAACTCCAATACTTTGTCCACCTGATGCAAAGAACTGACTCTTTGGAAAAGACCCTGATGCTGGGAAAGATTGAAGGCAGAAGAAGGGGACAACAGAGGATGAGATGTTTGGATGGCATCACCAACTCGACAGACATGAGTTTGAGGAAGGTCCGGGAGTTGGTGATGGACAGGGAAGCCTGGCGTGCTGCAGTCCATGGGTTTGCAAAGAGGTGGACACGACTGAGAGACTGAACTGAACTGAGCTTGTGATAAGCCCTGGGGGAAGGGGCCCACGTGGCAAGGTAACTGGCATGTTCAGATCCAGGTTCATTCTTCGAGCTTAGGTCAAAGGCTGGTTTATACATCCCTCCCAAAGCTTTGTTTGTTTGTTTGTTCTCATAAATTCTAAAAATTGAACATATTCTACAATATTGTTTATTCTACAAGCAGCAAAGTACAAGAAGCATGCAGTGTGAAGCTTGGCATATTTTTACAAAGGGAGTCCACCTTTATAACCAGCTCCCAGATCAAGAAGTAGGACTTTACCAGTACCCCTGGGCACCTGCCCCTCCTACCTCCTGCCCTGGCCCTCCTCTCTGCCTCCTTGCCCCTCGCAAAGGTGCTTGCCCTCCTGGTTTCTGATTTAATGGACTATCTTTTTGTGCCCACGCCTTTCAGTGAATTCTGAATATTGTAGTTATGGGGTTCATGGTCTCCAGGGTTGGGGTTCTAGGCTGGTTGTCCTGTCCATTGCATAGATGAGAATGACTCAGAGGCTGTGCAGCTTGTCTGGGTCTCATGGCTTAAGAATATGTCAGTGATTCAGACTCAGAGCTGTGGTGTGCCAAAGTCCATGCTCTTGACCACCCCCTGGGTTTTCTTCTCTGACGTTTTGCCTACAGTCCGGAGGTTAGGATGCTCAGGTTGAGATTGCTGGATTTCACAATATCCAGGTGTGGCTACCATGGTGCTGTACTGTATTTGTCCTGAAGGCATGCTTCCAGGCCCATGGGGACAAAAGGCCCCACCTCCCCTGCCAGAATGACTTGGCTGGTGGAGCCCATCCTGGGTGGGACTGTAGGAGGCATCAGCATTTGGAGCAGGGAGGGTTGTTCCTTGTGGCCCCATGCTTCCCATCTCCCCTTGCTGCTGACAAATGTGCTCAGGCTCTGGTGGGAGAAGCTTTCAATTAAACAAACAGCTCCCTCCCACTGCAGTGGAAGGACTGTGTGCTGCCAAGTTCAGGCTGAAGGCGCTGGTCGGCTCTGGGGGCACAGCTGGGGCTGCTGCCCAGAGCATGATGGATTTCAACACCAGTCAACGCTTGCTCAGGATGGAGCCAGGGGAGGGCAGTCCCCGTCCAGCTTGCAGGCCCCTGGGAATGGTCGGAGGTGGGCCTATCTGTGTCAGGCTGGGGAGCTTTCCTCTCTGCATGGAGTGGCCTTCTGCCCCCACCGCTTCCCATTCGAGAGTGACAGGTGGTGGCTGTCATTCTGCAGTTGGCCCTGGCCACGGAGAGATTTGCCAACAATTCTAGAGTGCAGATACCCCCAGCCTCTCCAGCTCAGAGAGTGCAGCCTGACCCATGAAGCTGTGCGTAGGCAGGCAGTTTCCTGAGCCCAGCTTTCTTTCCAACAGGATGGGAATGGATAGCCTGCAGAAACATAAGCGATTACACTAGGTTTTGTGCCCCTAGGATGGAAATTTAATTCAAAAAGGCAAAATAAAAAATCACCCCCCTGGAGGCAGTGGTGTTTATAGAAATAAAGACAGTGTATTATGATAATCCTAGCGACTGAGCTGTTGAACAGCTTACTCTCTGCTGTCCACTGAGCCTAACGTCAGAGACTGGACAGTGTAGGTCTGGAGCCAGACTGTCTAGAAGTGGAGTCTACATCCTCAGCTCAGCTGTGTGACCTTGGGCAAGTTACTCGACTTCTCGGTCCGTCTGTGAAATGGGACCATAACAGTCCCCAGTGAGGGTTATTGTGTTAATGAATTAATCCATGTTAGACACTTACTGTCTGACATGTTGACATCTCAGTAAATGTTCACATAACAATGATGAAGCACCAATACTTTGGCTACCTGATGTGAGGAGCTGACTCATTGGAAAAGACCCTGATGCTGGGAAAGATTGAAGGTAGGAGGGAAAAGGCTGGATGGCATCACTGACTCAATGGATATGAGTTTGAGCAAACTCTGGGAGGTGGTGAAGGACAGGGAAGCCTGGCTCATGCTCCAGTCCATGGGTCGGTCACAAAGAGTCAGACACTTAGCAACTGAACAACAGCAAATAATGATGAGGATGTGTATAGGGTCAATATCAGGTATTCTGGGTGGGTTAGTGGGCTTCCCAGGTGGTAAAGAACCCACCTGACGGTTCAGGAGGTATAGGAGACACTGGTTCAGCCCCTGGGTCAGGAAGATCCCCTAGAGGAGGAAATGGCAACCCACTCCAGTATTCTTGCCTAGAGAATCCCATGGACAGAGGAGCCTGGCAGGCTACAGTCCTTGGGATCTCAGAGAGTCAAAAACAACTGAGATGGCTTAGTATTCTTAGTTTACCCACTAAGAAACTGAGGCACAGACAGGGTGGGTTCCTGGCCCTGTAGCGGAGGTGGGATTTGAACCCAGAGCTGCCTGATGGCATGCTTTCCAATGAATGGTGATCAAAGTCTTGATTGGCTTATTTAGGATTTATTGCCTAAAGAGTGAATGTATTTCAGAACAGCCTCCCTCACCAAAATTGTTCCAGTAGAAACAGGATGAGTTCTATTTTATGACTCTTTTAAAATAATAAACATAACTATGTCTGTTAAGGGCTTCCCTGGTGGCTCAGATGGTAAAAAATCTGCCTGTAATGTGGGAGACCCAGGTTCAATCGGGAAGATCCCTTGGAAAAGGGAATGGCTATCCACTCTGGTATTCTTACCTGGAGAATTCCATGGACAGAGGAGACTTGCAGGACGCAGTCCATGGGATCTCAAAGAATCGGGCACGGACACGACTGAGCTACTAACACAAACAATGTCCGTTAAGCGCATTGGCCCATTCCAGCCTCTACATCTCTGTCACCTTATTGTTTGGGCCATGTCCTCTGTGCAAAAGTTTTGAGATCAGATCCAGTTAGAGGTGCTGCTTTTCTCAGCAAGGCTGTCGGCCGTGCTCCTGAAAGACAAGCTGCCTTGGTGTGTGGGGGCCCTCGTGGTGGCATCTTTGGAGCCGGGGATCCTGCTCTTTCATCTGTGTCAATGCTGTGTGTCCTTCATGGGAAATATGCCCGTCACCCCAGCTGGCTGTCCCTCTTGTGGCCTGCCCGTGGTGTCTGTATCAGCTCTCACAAAGGCCCAAATCATCGAGGAAAGATGAGGTTTGGGGTTTAACAAAGGTAGGACGGCACAGTGCAGTCTGCGGAAATAATGTACAGAAATTTTCTCATTTAAGTTCTCTGAACAGAGGTGGGAACACAGAGGACCGGAGGAGAGGCATAAGAGGGGTGGGAGAGAGAGAAAAAATACAGGATGGAATAGGGGGTGGGGACGAACTCTCGGGGTGGGAGAGTGAGAGGGGAGGGCAGGGGCAGGAGTGGAGTTGGAGGAGGAGGCGGGTACAGTGGGTGATTTGAACTTGGATTTTTGTGACATGAGCAGGATGGGGCGAGACCTTGCAGGAGGCAGATGCTCAGCCTGGTGGGAGCCGGGAGAGGAATGTGAGATGCAGCCGTGGGAGGGTGAAGAATGCGAGTCGATAGGAGAAAGGCTCTACAAGTTTGTTTTTTTAATTAATTTTTAAAAAATTGAACCATAGTTGATTTACAAGGTTGTTGTTAACAACAAAGTGATTCGATTATACACATAGATACGTTTGTTTAATGTTCTTTTCTATTGTGGTTGATCATAGTAATTTTTTTTTTTGTTAGAGATTTTCTTGGTTTATTAAATTTTTATTTATTTATTATTTTTGGCTGTCCTGGATCTTCAGCGTGATGCTTGGGTTTCTCATTGTGGTGGCTTCTCGTTGCAGAGCAGGGGCTCCAGGCGCGTGGGTTTCAGTGGTTGCAGCACTTGGGCTCGGTAGTGGGGGCACACGGGCCCAGTTTCTTTGTGGCATGTGGTATCTTTCCAGAACAGGGATCGAACCCGTGTCCCCTGCATTGGCAGGAGGATTCTTATCCACTGCGCCACCAGGGAAGTCCCATATCATAGGATATTGAATATGGTACTCTGTGCTGTACAGTAGGACCTGTTGGTTTATCCATTCTCTCTATGAAAGCTCACATCTGCTGACCCCAATTTCCTACTCCATTCTTCCCCCAGCCCCCTCCCCTTGGTAACCACCAGTATATTCTTTATGTCCATGATTACTATTTTTATTTTGAAAGATGCTTACTCAAATTTATTTTTATTTGTTTATTTTTTGGCCATGCTGTGCCGTATGTGGGATCTTAGTTCCCCCACCAGGGATTGAACCCATGCTCCCAGCAGTGGAAGCAAGGACTCTTAACCACTGGACTGCCAGGGAAGTCCCTCTATGTCTGTGATTCTGTTTCTGTTTCATAGATAGTTTCATTTGTAACTGGCTGGCGGAGGCCCACTGTTGGCCACAAAACTGATGGGTGGCAGTTTCCTAATCCTGACCTACTGCTCCTCAGCCTTGTCGCCTCTCTGGCCAGAGGGCAACAAGCTCACTGAGCTGGGTCTGCTGGGTGGTTCGGTCGGGATGTGTGCAGCATTGCCCTCCCACATCAGAGCTTCCTGGGGATGCCAAGCCCCGGGGCCGGAGCAGGCACTGTTTGACCTCTTTCAGCAGAGACCACACCAGTGAACCTCACGGTGCTTTGTTAGTCGGGGGACAGCTCAAGCTGATGGAGGCGTGCCTCTGTTGTGCAATGCTCATGCCAGGGGTTAAAAAAAGAAATACTCATGTAGATCCAAGGGCTTTTTGTAAGCAGTGCAGAAATAATAAACCCAAGCACAGAGTCCAGCCACTTCAGGCTCGAGGTTGCACGTCCTTTAGGGCCAGGAGATCAACGAGGCTGCCAGAGGCGGTTGACTCTGAACCCTTCTGGGGGGCAGCTTCCTCAGTGCAGGGCAGAGGTGAGTGGGCATGTTTTCTGTTCATAGGATCCGATTTTAGTGGAAGGGGCTTGTTTGTTTACTTGGTGAGACCAATGCCACGGCTCTGTACTGTGGCCCCAGAACCACTCCAGTTGGGCAGCTTCTGGTGTGAGCGGGGCCTGGCCTCACTGTGCCAAAGTGTCACGTATTGTCCTCACGGTCCATGAGAACTCACTTAACCAATGTGGAAATTCAGGCCCAGGCTGTAAATGACCTGCCCAAAGCTTATGTGCAGCTTTGGTGGCAGTGATGGTGATGATGATGGTGAGGATAAAGGAATAGGATCGTCAGGTTCGCTGATGGTGAAGACTGTGTTCATTCAACACTGTCGTGGCTAACGTGGATTGCGTGTCTGTGCTCTGTAACATCCCACTGGTGCTGGGAACGCCTATCAGGCAGATTCTCTGTGTCCTGTTTACAGTGCAGATAGCAGAGGTCTGGGTCAAGTCAGAGCCTGCAGTCTTTCTGCTAATCCACCTGCAAAGTGATGGCTGTGCCAGCTTGCTGAGTGTGGTGTGACCCTGTGGGTGGGTGAGTGGCCGGCTGAAAATTGGTGGCAGGGCACACCTTTATTCTAGATCTTTCTTCTTTGGCTCCCAGGAACCCATGTCCCCAGCTTCCTGGCATACCTTCCACCGCCTGTGTCCCCATCCCTTTTTCCAGGGCTGTGTCCTCCTCCATTGTTGGTAGAAATAGACTATCTCTACATCTGTTAATCGAGGGGGAGAGAGTTTAGCCGAGGACTTCCCTGGTGGCTCAGTTGTAAAGAACCCACCTGCCAATGTAGGAAACTTGGGTTCGATCCTTGGGTCACAAAGATCCCCTGGAGTAGGAAATGGCAACTCACTCCAGTATTCTTGCCTGGGAAATCCCATGGACTGAGAAGCCTGGAGGGCTTTAGTCCATGGGTTTGCAAAAGAGTCTTACATGACTGAGCAGCTAAACAACAGTTTAGCTGAATTAACATTAACCATCACTGGTTATCTATTAACTTCAGTTATTCAAGGCTCTGGCCCTAAAAGTATTTTTTCTGAAGATGACCAATTACTTCTGTTCCTTTCATTATGGATGAGAAGTCACAAACAATGATTATTGCTGAATATCTTGTTGGTCACCTGTGGGCTTCCCAGAGATGCTAGTGGTAAAGAATCTGCCTGGCAACGCAGGCGACCTAAGAGATGTGGGTTTGATCCCTGGGTCAGGAAGATTCCTCTGGAGGAGGGTATGGCAATCCACTCCAGTATTGTTGCATGGAGAATCCCCATGAACAGAAGAGCCTGGTGGGCTACAGTCTGTAGAGTCATAAAGAATCAGACATGCCTGAAGCAACTTGGCATACATGCTCGTGGTTCATGCAGTGAAAAAAATCTAGTATTTAAGGGGAAAGTTGCGTAAAGAAGGCTAGAAAGGAGGAAGGAGGGGGGAAAGAAAGATGGGTGTGTTTGTATGTGTTGGAAAGAGGTAGGGTTAGATTAGCCTTAAAATAAGAATAAAATGCATCTTGAAATTAAAGATGCGTTTCAGATGTCACCTGCTCTGAAACCATGAACTAGGTCTTCCAACAGCACCTCTGTTCTGACTTCAGAGTTAAGACTTCTCAGGATATATGGCAATCTGATCATGGGCATGTCCCTCCTGGGCTGGGGTCATGTCATTTATGCTGCCATTACCTGACACTGTACTGGCACATAGTAGGAGCTCATTAAATGTTTACTGAAAAGGCTTAGTACCTGAAAGCTTTGTAAGGGAGAAGCTTCATGTCACTTGGCCTGTTTAGGGCTCCAATAACCTAGTTACTCGTTTCCTGATTTCTGTTGTCCATATGGACCTGGGTCAGCCTCAATTGCTAAAATGAGCTAATTTAAATTTAATTTGAACTCATGGGATGTATGCAAGCCACCGCTCATTTGATTAATTTGTTTGTGTCAGCGGATAAGCATTTTAAGGGGCAGCTCAGTACAGAACATTCTGTTTGGCAGGTGGACGACAAAGTAGAAAAAGGATACATGCGTTGAAACCAGACCACCTGAGTTCAGGTTCAGATTCAATACTCTTCTGGCTTTCGGTGGTTATAGTGGTTAAGAGGACAGATCCTGGGTTTGAGTTTGAATCCTGACTTCACCACTTAAACGCTGTGTGACCTCAGGCAAATTACCTAACCTCTCTCTGCCTTACTTTTTTTATTCTTCATTAAAGTGGGATAGCTTCATGGGGTTGGTGTAGGACTAGGATTTTTGTGGGGATTAAATGAGTTACTACTCTATGTAAAGCACTTTGCACCATGTTGGTATTTGTTATTGGTAAAATTTGCTTTTGATTAAGCTTCAATGCCCTCATGTGTAAAACCTGACTTTTTAGTACCTAAGTCTTCATCAAAGTGTGATGAGGATTGTATTAGTTTCCTGTGGCTGCTGTAACAAAATATACTAAGTCCTCGACATACAAATGTTCACAGAGAACATTTGTAAGTCCAATTTGTTTGTAAATCCAACAACGTTGGGCTTCCCAGGTGGTAAAGAACTCACCTGCCAGTGCAAGAGACATAAGAGATGCAGGTTCAATCCCTGGATCAGGAAGATCCCCTGGAGGAGAGCATGGCAACCCATTCCAGTACTCTTGCCTGGAGAATCCCTTGGACAGAGGAGCCTGATGGGCTGCAGTCCATAGGGTCACACAGAGTCAGACATGACTGAAGCAACTTAGCACACACACAACAAAGTTAGCCTAGGTACCCAAGTAGCACAGTATGCTATACTGTAATAGGTTTATAATACTTTTCATGCAAATAATATGTAAAAACAAAAAAAAAGAAACACTTTTAATCTTACAGTACAGTATCTTGAAAAGCACAGTAATAAAGTACAATAGCTGGCATACAGGGGCTGGCATTGCCTGAATAGGCAAGAATAGTTACTGGAGGAGCGAGAGGAGGCGGGAGATGGTGGAGCTAAAGGATCATCAGTAGTAGGAAGTGGAGGGTATGCTGCAGTGTCACTCATGCCTGATGTTGATGGAATGTACATTTGCATCTTTGAAAGTTTGCAACTTGAAGGTTTGTATGTAGGGGACGAACTAGGTAGCCTCAAAGAAGAGAAATGTATTGTCTGACATTTTGGGAGGCTAAAAATTAAAAATTAAGGTGTGTCACCAGGCCCCAACTCCCTCTAAAACCTGTAGGGTAATCATTCTCGCTTCTTCCTAATGTCCAGTCACTTGCTAACAATCGGATGTTCCTTGGCTTGTAGATATATCACTCTAATCCTCTGTCATCACATGCCTTTCTCTCTGTGTCTGTCTTCATGTGGCGGTCTTTTTATAAGGACATCAGTCGTAGTGGTTTGAGGGCCCATTCTCCTTCAGTATGATCTCATCTTCATTACATCTGCAGTGTCACTGTTTCCAAATTAGGTTGAGAGATTGACGGCAAAAGGAGAAGGGGCAGCAGAGGATGAGATGGCAAGATAGCACCACTGACTCAATGGACATGAGTCTGAGCAAACTCCGGGAGACAGTGAAGGACAGAGGAGCCTCGCATGCTGCAGTCCATGGGGTTGCAAAGAGTTGGACATGACTTAGTGACTGAAAAACAGCACCACTACCAGGAGTTAGGACTCCATCCTACCTTTTTTGAGCAGACAATTTAGCCCATAATAAGGATGAAATGGGAGAACCAGTAGGGCACTGAGCACAGAACATTGAACGAAACGGTGTCAGTAAACGTTAACTACGGTTGTTCTTAACTGTTACCCTGTCCTCATTGTCATGAGGACTGCCCTTGGCTGGATGGCTTTGGGTGGTTCTCTGGCCATCTTTGAACCCCAGTTTCCTATGTACTAAGTGTGAATAGTGTGGCCCATTGCAGGGTGGCTGAGGTACTCATCTTCCCAGATCTGCATTGTCTCATCTCCGAAATGAGAAGGAGGTAGACCCACCTTCGGGAAGGTCCCCCCGGGCAGCCTGGAGTGAGGGCAAGTGTGTACTGGTGGCTCAGACATACGGGGTCTCCTGTGTTTGCCCCTGCTTATTTCCTGCTGGTGCCTTGTAGCTCAGTGAGGTCAGGCCCCTATGGGTGCCACTGTGCTGTCCAAGAAGCCTCTTCTCTCCCTTTTCATGGGGTCAGGAAGGCTCAGAGATGTCTAGACCTGAGAAGCCTGGGATTCCTCCAGATCCCCAGTTGCTTTGCATTCAGAACAGAAAAAAAATTTTTTTTCTTCACTTGGGAGCTGAGCAGATTTGCTACAGAGAAGCCTATATCTATGGAAACAGCCCTAATTTTAGCCTTGCTGCACTTAATGCCAACTCTGAGAGTGCAGTGTTGGGTCAGGGCCCAGGGAATGGGGAGGATGAGCAGGCGGAAAGGGTCAGAACGGGTGCAGAGTAGCCAACTGACAAGCAAGATGCTGTGGCAATCTAAGTGGTCCACCGAGGGGCTGGGGTTTTCTTCAAGGAGAAAATGGATCTGAAGAGAAGGGAAGGATGGGCATGTATAAAAATTAGCACTTTGAACTGAGGGATCTCCTCGCCCTCCCCATCCCTATCTGAATTCAGCTTGTCTTCAGCTTGGTTTGAGACCCCTGTTTCCACTCTTGCCCTGAATTTGTACATCTTTTAGAATTCTCTTGAAGCACTTATGGCAGTCCACTTAGTTTTCAGGTAACTCTATGTCGTTGCTGTCCCGCATTTGTTTTTGAGGCCCTCAAGGTCAGCTATGGCCATTGTCCTGTGTGTGTGCTGAGCTTGCCATATAGAAGACATGCAGAAAATACTTAACGGGTGGAAATAGACATGGCTGGTGATTTCTGGGTGACCAGCCAGGCAGCTACTGGAAAGGGGCATTAAGCATGTGACTGTTACAAAGTGTACAGAAGCACTTTCAGTGGAAAGAATCCACTTGGATGGAGATAGAAGTTGCTGGGTAATTCTGCTCAGGACATGTTGGGGAAGGCCACAGCAAAACAAGGCCATATCTGGTGGGCATTGAGTGCTGTGAGTGATGGATGACATACATGGAGGCCATTTCAGCAATGCAGACAGAGAGCGTCACTTTCCTTGGGTCAGCCCCATCTTTCCATCCAGGTCAACCCCTAGCAGAAATCACCATAGAATATAAAACAAGGGAAGGTTTCCCAGGTGGCTCAGTGGTAAAGAATCCTCCTGCCAATGCAGAAGATACAGAAGCCATGGGTTCAATTCCTGTGTCGAGAAAATCCCCTGGAGGAGGAAATGACAACCCACGTCAGTATTCTTGCCTGAAGAATCCCTCAGACAGAAGAGCCTGGCAGGCTACAGTCCATGGAATCGCAAAGAGTTGGACACGCCTTAGTTGACTATGCACGCACCCACATATCAAACATAGGAAGAACCCTAGATTTCATCTACATCTGTGTGTTTTGAAGTGTGATAATCAAGACAAGCATTTTTATGTTAATTCTTGGTGATTTATTTTTATGTGTGAGACCTGTAATCATACATCCTGGTCCTGATGTGAGCATATGGATGGAGAGGTTGTTGGGGTGAATTCTGGTACTGAATTTCCATATGCCTTGTATTCTTTTCAGCAGGATGAAAAGCAGTGTGGTTATAAACTTAGGAAGGTCATGTGCAAGAGATTGCAGGGTGGGCAGCACGGCCAGATCCCACTCCCCCCTCCTTTGAGTGACAAGGTGGTGGGTGAGACACAGGTAGACCAGATGGCCGTGATAAAGTAGTGACAGGATTAGGGCCTTGATCCATATCTCCTCCTGTCTGACCATCTTGACACATGAGGTAGAATATAAACTAGTTCCTACTGAGTATAAGTTATCTCATTTAATGCCACAAACAATGTTGTGAAGCAAACAGTGTTTCTTCTTACTACACCACAAGGCTGAGGCTGAAAGATTTGAAATGCCATGCTATGGCCTGCCTTGCTGGTAAGACAAAGATTCAATGATTCCACATAGCCCCTCCTGTGACTTTTAGCTGTGTCAGGGAGCTGCAAACCTACCAACATGAGCTTCAGGGTTTGGAAATAGAAGCACATTCAGAGCTGTGGTGCCATCTTCCTCTTCCTGGGAGAATTCTGCCCACTGAGTCCTAGAAGCCAGGCCAGCAGGCCAGTCTGAGGGAGGGTAGGAGTTTTCAGGGCACCCTCTTCCTCTCGGGTGACTCTGTGTGTCCAGAACCAGTGCGGGGCTATTTGCCCAGTGGGAGAGGTGGGTGCCAGCTTCCTGGCTGGTTCTGTTCCCCCCTGGGTACTGTAGAGGGGAGGGAGCCGGCCCTGTTGACAGCTTGAGTCAGAGCACAGCCCAGAATAGAAGCCGGAGGGCACGCATGTGAAGGCTTCTCTATCCCAGTTACTAGGGTTTCAAGATTCTCTTGTTAAAGATGATTAAGCTTTATACAGAACCCAGCTTGTGGACTGCTTGGGAATCATTTATTAGTGTTGCTTGGCAACAACTCTCTGAGCTAGCCACACCCATCAAAGGGTAGTTAGCTGAATCACCCAGGGCCCAGCTCCCTGCTTATGCATCTATTGGGTCTGCTCTCGGCTCCTTTCCTCCATTTGTTCATTCACTTTCATTAGGCACCCTCTTTGTAGCTACCTTTGTATTTGACAGCACTCCTTTTTGATTGGTGGGGATCTTTAATAGGTGGTTAAAAATGGAAATGTTGGTATTTCTGTTGCATTGACATCATCACCCCATTTATTGAGACTGTAAGCTTCATGAGGGCAGGGCCTTTATTTGCTTCTGTGTCTCTAGAGCCTAGAAGAATGTTGAGTACATAGTAAGTGCTTCATGAACATTTGTTGAAAAAAATGAGTGTGTGAACTGAGTATCTCTTTGGCCCCATGGGATGGGCTTTACATAAAAGTCTTTCTAATTCTCCCAACAGTCCATTCTGTGTGTACCTGTCTGTCACTCACTGTAGGGTATCAGCTGGTGGCATTTATAAGCACTTACCAGGCAGGTGATCCTCACCATGACTGAATAATACAGTGACTATTATCCCCGTTCAACAGATGAGGGAATGAGGCACAGAGAGGTTAAATAACTTGCCTAAGGTCACACAGACCCTCTAGAGTCAAGCCATTTTTCTTTACCTCTATGCCATTGCAGTCCAAGAGAACTTAGTGCAGGATGGAACTCCCCTGTGTCTACCCTGTCCACTAGCCACAGGTGATGACCGAGCACCTGAAAGGTGTTAGTGAAATTCAGCATCTGGCTTTTAAATTTAATTTTAATTAACTCAAATGCCACCTGCAGCTAGTGACTGCTATATTGGACATTAAAGCTCCCTATGATGCTATCTCTAAATAATAGTAACAATAATAGTAACATTTATTGAGTGCTTTCTATATGCTGAAATTTTTTACATGCTTTCCCTGTAGTAAGTGATTTAAATCAGTCCTCACAACCACAGATGACTGGAGGTTAAGCACCTCTTCCCATCTCCAAGATTTTACAGCAAGAAACTGATGTAGCTGAATTCTACCCCAGGGAGAACTCTGCCTGAGTTTATAAGTTCTCACTGCCCCTTTTCCTATTTTCCATGAGTATCACCATAAAAAACAGGATTTCATTGTCCGAAGTGTTTTTCAGCCCCAAACACAATGTTGCCCACTGTACTTCTTGATAAAGGGGTCATTCCATTTGCAGACTTGCAAACTCACTGTTCCCACCCAATGACTCATTTAGGCTGAAAACATATACTTGAAATAGCGTTGGGTCAGTGTCACTCTGAAAACACATATAAACACACACACACACACACACACACACACACACACACACACACACACACACCAAGGGGCCAGTATTCCTTACCAGAATGTTCATTAATGTAAACCAACCAAATGAAACCCACTTCTTGGTGTAATGGTGATAATAGTTTGAGGTGGGACTGGAAAGGAGAGAAAGAGGAGCTGAAATTTTCCATGTCTTGCTGGGTGAAACAGGTAACTGCAGCCTGTGGGCATAGTAATCAGACTTGACTACTCCCTTCTCAAGGATGGGTGGGTGAGAGTGGGCTCTGTGTAAGGGCTGGGCATCAGAGGAGGAACCAGAGGTCACTGGATTTTGTTCCATGGTAGAGATCAGCCGTACTTGGGATAAAAATTCATCTGAATGTGTTCTGTGTGCTGGACTGGATCTGTCATGCATGCCTGTGGTTCATCCCGAGGCTGATCTTGAGGCAGGGCCAGGAATTGAGGTTAGGAGCAGAATTGGGGTAAAGGTGATTGGGAGAGGCACAAGGAAAGAGTGACAGAGAGAGAGGCTTGAGGGATGAGACCACATCAGGAGCACAGTCCACATGTAGGCAGTAGTTTTAAACCTGGGAACGCAGGTCAGGAGTGCTTTGGGTTTTGATCAAAAGGAAAAGGAGAAATGTGACGATAGACCTCTGTGGAAAACATTGTTTTGAGGACTTTGATTAACCAGTTAAATTCATGTTGTTTTTCCTGTTGCTGTCTCGACAGTCATGCAGCTTCCCAAACCATCCCCATCTCTTTCATCTCTTTGTTCATCTGTCCATTCATCCATCCATCTGTCCGTTCATTCATCCACCATCTATTCATTCATCCATCCATCCATCTACCCACCAATCCAGCCATCTATCCATCCACCTATTCATCTATCCACCAGTCCATTCATCTATTCATTTAACATTATGTCTTATCTCTTTCCGCAGTACTGGGGATAGTGTGGTGAACAGGTACCATCCCTACCCTCAAGGAGCTCACAGTCTTGTCTAGAGATCTATGTTTCTGAAGCAAGTAAAGGAAGTCTTTGATGCTCTATATCCCAAAGCTAACTGCATCTTGCTGGTGTAGCTTTCCCTAATAACATGAAGCCAGCCTTGGTTTCTCTACTTACCCTCTCGTCTTTATCATACATGTACTTATTATGTGTATTGTGCTTTGGGATAGGTATTTAATTTATACTCAGTATAGCACTTTATTGAATCTTTATGGTGATCTTTTAAAATATGGGCCTCCTTGTCCTCCCCGGCCCAGTTCAATTGTAGTAGGCACAGCTGGGAATTATTGAGATAAATCAGATCCCTTAAACCTAGAAGGGACCTAAACAGTCATCAGTGATCTGAGGGGTTACTCTCAGTCTTGTCCTCTCTGCCCCTCTTAGATGAGGTCCATCTGGATAGATAAAATCATAAGCCATTGCAGTCAGTGGAAGAAGAAAGGGAAGCTCATCCCTCTCTGAAAATTACACCTCCTCCCACTTCACAGTCCCCTGGAGGTATGGGAGGGATTTGTTTGCCAGATTAACAAATGTGGGATTTTGCACATTTACTTTGCATTTAGGTAAACCTGATGTGAACATACCAGTTTGTTTGGCTACCAAAAAGAAAAAAAAGAAAATCCAGGTTATATTGCTGTCCTCGAAGTAGGGGACCACAATTTGTGATCTTTTGCAAATAAAGGCATGCCTGTGTGCATGCATGCCAAGTCACTTCAGGCATAGACTGTAGCTCGCCAGGTTCCTATGGAATTTTCCAGGCAACAATAATGGAGTAGGTTGCCATGCCCTCCTCCAGAGGATCTTCCTGATTCAGTGATTGAACTCACGTCTCCTGAGGTTCCTGCCTTGCAGGTGGATTCTTCACTGCTGAGCCACCAGGGAAGCCCCAAAGGCATGCCTGCTGCTGCTGCTGCTGCGTCACTTCAGTCGTGTCCGACTCTGTGCGACCCCATAGATGGAAGCCCACCAGGCTCTGCCGTCCCTGGGCTTCTCCAGGCAAGAACACTGGAGTGGGTTGCCATTTCCTTCTCCAATGCATGAAAATGAAAAGTGAAAGTGAAGTCACTCAGTTGTGTCTGTCTCCTAGCGACCCCATGGACTGTAGCCCACCAGGCTCCTCCGACCATGGGATTTTCCAGGCAAGAGTACTGGAGTGGGGTGCCATTGCCTTCTCCAAAGGCATGCCTACTCCCCTTCTAGTTCTAATAAAAACCTGAGCCTAGAACAAGTCCAAGGCCTGGCCCAAATGCATATTGGAATGGCATTGTCCAGGCCTTGTGAGGTGTCCAGTAGGCTAGGAGCAAGCCCAGAGGGCAGAGATCTTCAAACTGCTAAAAGAAAAGACAGTGACATTATAGGAGTTTCCTTGGTGTCAAGTATTTGAGTCATGTTGCTTCATTTTAATTGTCTCAGTTACCCAGGGAGGCTGGGTTATTTCTTCACTTTAGAAATGAGGAAACTCTGTAAGCCCAATGAAACCCATTTGGGACTTATAACCTTCAGAAGTAAGATAATAAATTTGTCTTAAGCCAAAAAGAAAAGAAAAAGAAAGAAAATCCCAGGGAAAAAAACCAAAGACTTAAAGAGATGACATGCCCAAGGTCAAACAGCTGTTGAGTAGCAGATCTGAGACTTGAACTCTACCTAATCTGTTGGCTCTGGTGTTTCCATCTGCCACCCTGCTGAGGCCCCTTGTGGAGGGAATGCCCTTTCTGGATGTATTCACACCATCTCGGGTTACTCAGCTGACTTCAGTGCCTGTGTTCTCATCTATAAAATAGGTTAAAAATAATAGTCTTATCTTGTAGATGAGTAAGGAGTAAGTGAGATTGTGCACATCATAAGCACTCAGCACAGGTTAGCTCTAAAATAAAAAGCTGTAATAGTGGCACTTCCCTGGTGGTCCAGTGGCTAAGACTCCATGCTCCCATTGCAAGGGGCTTGGGTTCGATCCCTGGTCAGGGAGCTAGACTCCACATGCCCTTAACAAAAGATCCTGCATGCTGCAACGAAGCTCGAACATCCCTCGTGCCACAACTAAGACCTGGCACAGTCAAATAAATAAATAAATATTTAAGAAACTATAATCGTAACATGAATGATCATTATGGTTTGGATAGTTTTTACTCTTCCTAACAATGTTGACAATTGTGTTGCTGGACTGCCCCTTCTGTGTTAATAGAATTGCTGTAATGATGAAGATACAGCTCTTAGAATAAGAATTTGTATTTTGGGTTATTAGGCCCCCATTGGAGAAGGCAGTGGCACCCCACTCCGGTACTCTTGTCTGGAAAATCCCATGGATGGAGGGGCCTGGTAGGCTGCAGTCTATGGGGTCGCTAAGAGTCAGACACGACTGAGTGACTTGACTTTCATTTTGCACTTTCATGCATTGGAGAAGGAAATGGCAACCCACTCCAGTGTTCTTGCCTGGAGAATCCCAGGGACGGGGGAGCCTGGTGGGCTGCGTCTATTCGGTCACACAGAGTTGGACACGACTGAAGCGACTTAGCAGCAGCAGCAGTAGCAGAGTGTGTTCTGGGCACTTTTCTAGGCACCGTCCACACATTCATTCTCAGAATGGTCTCCTCTGAGCTCTGGGCTCTTCAGCTGCCTGCATGGAGGCTGGGTGACTGTCCTCAGGCCAAACTGGAGGCTAAGTGGAGAAACCAGGTTTGTCTCAGGGCATTATGACTGCAGAGTTTCTGACTGCTGTGGTTTCTCTTCTAGGCACTTATCTTGTCTGGGTCACAGCTTTCTTTTCTTTTTCCTTTCTTTTCTTTTAATTGAAGTATAGTTGATGTACAGTATTGTGTCAGTTTCAGGTGTCCAGCAAGGTGATTCCGTTGTATATATGTATTCTTTTCAGATTATCTTCCATTATAAGTTATTACAAGGTATTGAATATTGTTCTCTTTGTTGTACAGTAAATCCTTGTCATTTATCTATTTTATATGTAATAGTGTGCACCTGTTAACCCCGTGCTACCCCTGCTAGATGTGACCCCAGGCACTGTAGCCCGCCAGGCTCCTCTGTCCATGGGATTCTCCAGGCAAGGACACGGGAGTGTGTGCCCAGGCCCTCCTCAGGGCATCTTCCCGACCCTGCAGGTGGGTTCTTTTACCCAGGTTCTGCTACCTGGGAAGCCTGTTAATCCCATACTCCTAATTTATCCCTCCCCTGCCCCCTTTTCCCTTTGATAGCCATAAATTTGTTTCCTAGGTCAGTGAATCTGTTTCTGTGTTGTAAATACAGCTTGATTTCTTATTTTGAAAATAAAGGCAATGGCAGTCACAAATATTTATTTAAACACCTCTTGTGTGCCAGGTCCTATATTTAGATTATGGACATTATATTGTCTAAATCTTGTTTCAAGCCCTGGGGCTTATGTATCACTCTGTTGATTTTTTAAAAAGACGTATTTAAAAGTTTTTAATTGTGGTATAATGCACATACAATGAACCATCTTAACCACTTTTAAAGGTACAGTTTAGACACATTAAATATATCCACATTGTTGTGTAACCAGTCTCCGGAATTCTTCAAGACCAAGTTCCCATAGATAACTAACGAGAACCTACTGTATAGCACAGGGAACTCTACTCAGTGCTCTGTGGTGACCTAAATGGGAAGGAAATCTAAAAAAGTGGGGATATATGTATTGGAAGGACTGATGTTGAAGCTGAAACTCCAATACTTTGGCCACCTGATGTGAAGAGCTGACTCATTGGAAAAGACCCTGAGGCTGGGAAAGATTGAAAGCAGGAGAAGGGGACGACAGAAGATGAGATGGTTGGATGGCATCACTGACTCGATGGACATGGGTTTGGGTGGACTCCAAGAGTTGGTGATGGACAGGGAGGCCTGGCGTGCTGCAGTTCATGGGGTCACAAAGAATCGGACACGACTGAGCAACTGAACTGAACTGATACATATACATAAGACTGATTCCTTTTGCTGTGTTGCAGAAACTAACACAATGTGGTAAAACAACTAAGCTCCAAGAAAAACTGAAAAAAAAAAAAAAAAAAAAGACTGAGTCTCCACACCCATTAGACAAGTCCACTTCCTCCCTCCTTCCAGCCCTGGTGACCAGCATTCTACTCTCTGTCTCTATGAATTTGACTACTCTTTAGGTACCTCATGTAAGTGGAATCTTACTGTGTTTATCCTTTTGTGACTTGCTTATTTCACATTATTTCACAATCTCCTCAAGATGCATTCACGCTGTTGCATGTGTGAGAATTGCCTTCCTATGTAAGGCTGAGTGATACTCCCTTGCATGAATAAACTACACTGCATTTCTCCATTCATCTGTCAATGGACACCTGGGTTTGTTTCTGCCTTTTGCCCGTTTTCTTGATTTAAGTAATCAGTTGAGATCAAGGTCACATACGGCTGCATTTAAACCCAGGCCTCTGTTTGATGTTCGACTTTTGACTTCTTTTTACAGCTAAGAAGTTGAGACTTTCGCTATATGAGAGAATGATGTTTTCCATAAGGGAGCCAATGGGGAAAGTTCTAGAAATGGTGTCTGTGGGTCTTCTAGCCCCTCCTGCAACCTGGCTGCTGTGTGCTGCTGCTTTTCCACCCAGGCTTCTGCAGTGCCTGCACAAGGGGTTCTGGGGAGTCCAGGGAGGTAGAACAGCAAGAGCAGAAGGCGCCTGGTTTCTGGCCCTGATGCTGTCTCCCGGCATGCGCCTGCACCCACCTCCTCTGCTCTGTGCTCAGTAAGTCATCTGAAGAAGTTCTCCATGGTGTCCAGTACCTGGAGCTTTCATGTGCCTTTGAGGTCTGGCCCTGCTTGGCCAGCGAAGTACGTTGACCAGGCTCTCATTAAACCTAGAATGACTTTGGACCCTTTTTGAATCACTTCTCAGAGTATTTCTCCCAGAAGCTTTACAGAGACCCACTTTCTATCACTGGAAACCAGTGAAAAAGTGAAAGTGTTAGTTGCTCAGTCCTGTCTGACTCTTTGTGACCCCAGGGACTATAGCCCACCAAGCTCCTCTGTCCATGGAATTCTCCAGGCAAGAATACTGGAGTGGGTAGCCATTCCGTTCTCCAGGGGATCTTCCTGACCCAGGCAGATTCTTTACCATCTGAGCCGCCAGGGAAGACCCCATAATCTAGAAGTAAAGGCTTTTGTTTGTATTCTGTCGGTGCCCATAATTTTCCCAAGGTGTACTTTCTCCAAGTATTTGACTGTATCCCAGTTTGCTGGATTCATGTAAAGCTCTTGCCTTTCTTTTTGTATCTAAAAACTGAGTATCTTGAGTAGTTCTTCTGAAATTAGCAAGTATAGTAATATAACACTATTGTCATTATATTGGTTTGAGTTTTCATGGGTGGCTTCCTTGAGTCTTAAGAGTTTATTTCTGCAGACCAATCAATGGATGGCACAGTCATGGGGCTTATGGTGGTACAAGCCAGGCCTCCTATGGGATGTGCCAAGAGTTTAGCATTTTGTTTAGATTTTATTGTTGTTGTCCCTCTGTTTATGAGATTTTCCAGGCAAGAATACTGGAGTGGGTGAGTTTTTTTCTGCAGACCGATCAATGGATGGCACAGTCATGGGGCTTATGGTGGTACAAGCCAGGCCTCCTATGGGATGTGCCAAGAGTTTAGCATTTTGTTTAGATTTTGTTGTTGTTGTCCCTCTGTTTATGAGATTTTCCAGGCAAGAATACTGGAGTGGGTTGCCTTTCCCTTCTCCAGGGGATCTTTCCGACTCAGGGATCAAACCTGGGTCTCCTGCATTGGCAGGTGGCTTCTTTACCACTGTGCCACCTGGGAAGCCCCTTTGTTTAAATAGGAGAGCGTTAATTACCAATTGCTAACATTCAGGTTGTTCCGGAAGAAACTAACTACCCTTGAATGCTTAGTTTAGCTGTACCTTCCTCTGACCCCTTTTCTTACAATTGTGTGTCCACTGGGGATGTTTCTTGCTCCCATCTCTTGAACTCCAGTATTTGGGGCTTTCCTTGTTATTTGAGTGTCAAAAGCTCATCATGGATGTTCTCCTGATCCTGAGAAGAGCCTGTTTTTTAGCTTCCAGCTTAGAGCAAAAGAGATGTGTGAGCAATAAGGTAAACTCCCAGAGGTCACCAAGCTCCGTCTGCCCCACCAACCTTAAGATGCTATTTCTGCCTTTTCCGCTTGCTCTTGGCAAAACAAAAATGGGAAGAAAAAGAAAAAGATAATGACAGGTTCATCAGACAGCTAACTTACAGGATTCTAGACTCTTTTAGAAACTACATTTAGAAACAAATTCAGAGGTATCAGCCCATTGGGGAGCACCTGTTGTGGGCCAGGTAAGATGAGAAGCATTTTCAGAGTTTTATTAAATCTCCATGGAAATGCCTCTGAGTTCAGGGCTCTGTTATAGTTCTCCCATCACAGAAGATGTAATGGCTTCTTCATGTTGACCCAGAAGTGATTCTAAGTCCTAGCTCCAGAGGGACTCTCTCTCTCTGCATTTTTTTATTTTTTAAAATTGAAGTATAATTGATTTACAGTATTTCTGGTGTACAGCAAAGTGATTCAGTTATATATGTATATGTATATATATGTGTGTGTATATATATATATATACACTTTTTCAGATTTTTTTCCATTACAGGTTATTATATGATAGTGCATCCTAAAGGAGATCAGTCCTGGGTGTTCATTGGAAGGACTGATATTGAAGCTGAAACTCCAATACTTTGGCCACCTCATGTGAAGAGCTGACTCATTTCAAAAGACCCTGATGCTGGGAAAGATTGAAGGCAGGAGGAGAAGGGGAGGACAGAGGATGAAATGGTTGGATGGCATCACCGACTCAATGAACATGGGTTTGGGTGGACTCTGGGAGTTGGTGATGGACAGGGAGGCCTGGCATGCTGTGGTTCATGGGGTCACAAAGAGTTGGACATGACTGAGTGACTGAACTGAACTGAACTGAAATATAATTTCCTGTGCTAGACAGTAGGACCCTATTGGTTATCTACTTTATTTATGGTGGTGTGTATCTGCTAATCCCAAACTCTTTATTATCTCTTCCCCTCTTTCAGTTCAGTTCAGTCACTCAGTCGTGTCCGACTCTTCGTGACCCCGTGAATCTCAGCACACCAGGCCTCCCTGTCCATTGCCAACTCCTGGAGTTCATCCAAACACGTGTGCATCGAGTCGGTGATACCATCCAGCCATCTCATCCTCTGTCATCCCCTTCTCCTCCTGCCCCCAATCCCTCCCAGCCTCAGGGTCTTTTCCAGTGAGTCAACTCTTCCCATCAGGTGGCCAAAGTATTGGAGTTTCAGCTTCAGCATCAGTCCTTCAAATGAATACCCAGGACTGGTCTCCTTTAGGATGGACTGATTGGATCTCCTTGCAGTCCAAGGGACTCTCAAGAGTCTTCTCCAGCACCACAGTTCAAAAGCATCAGTTCTTCGGCGCTCAGCCTTCTTCACAGTCCAACTCTCACATCCATACATGACCACTGGAAAAACCATAGCCTTGACTAGACGGACCTTTGTTGGCAAAGTAATGTCTCTGCTTTTTAATATGCTATCTAGGTTGGTCATAACTTTCCTTCCAAGGAGTAACTACAAGTTTATTTTCTATGCCTGTGATTCTATTTCTCTTTTGCAAATAAGTTCATTTGTATCTTTTTAAAAATTACACATATAGTCAACATTGATATTTGTCTTTCTCTGTCTGACTTACATGTAGTATGATGATCTCTAGGTCCATCCATGTTGCTGCAAATGGCCTGATTTCATCTGTTCTTACGGCCAAGTAATATTCCATTATATGGCTGTGAGTGTGTATACATATACCATATATACACAACACCACAGCTTCTTTATCCTTTTCCCCTTGTGTCTGTTCTCTCTGCCGATGGTTGGTACATTCTTTCTTCATCACTCCTAGGAGCTGCAGAGACCTCAGAGGCATTGTTTTAGCCTCTTAGTTTGGTCTTCACTGAAGCCCTGAGAGGAGAATAACTACTTAGACCCTTCACACAGCTGTTTCATCAGGAATGATTTCTGTCCTTCTGTGAAGGGTGCATGACTTTCTGAATGGAGAACATTTCCAGAGGAGCATGGCGCCCAAGAGTGGATTCAGCCATGATTGTGGAGCATTCTAGAATCTCTTCAGACTGGCATGGAACTCTCTTCCTTGGCTTCCCCCACCTTGCTCTGATCCCGCTTCTGAAAATAGAGGCCATTCCTTATGCTTATCACCCAGGGGCTATCTGCAGGAGGCCCCGTCAGTTAGCAGCCCTGGGGTAAAAGATGCTTCTCAGAAAGCTCAGGCTGAACCCTGACTCTATGATATATTCTTTGTGTTCACTTAGCCTTCTATTTCTCAGTTTCTTTATCTCAAAAAAAAAAAAAAAAAAAGGACAGGTGAGAATAATACCCCCATGGTTTTGCTGCAAGGATTTAGTGAGCAACAATGTTTAATGAAGGCAGGTATTTTTGTTTTATTCTGTGATGTAATTGCAGGGAGGTATTCAATACATATTCGTTGAATGATTGAAGAAATACGGAAACCTTTCATTCTGCCTCATTTGCCCCACTTTGGAAAATAAGGTAATAGTGTTGATTAGTGGTTCTTAAGGGGTTTGCTCATCAGAAATTCTTTGGGGGCCTTTTTTGGCTTTTTAAAATTTTTACAAATTTTATAATTTGTTTGAAAATTGGTGGATAACTGCTTTACAATGCTATGTTAGTTTCTGCTGTACAACAACATGAATCAGCTGTAGGTATACATGTCCCCTTCCTCTTGAGCCTCCTTTCCACCCCCGCACCTCCCAGTCCCATCCTTTAGGGCATCACAGAAAGCCTAGCTGAGCTTCCTGTGCTGTACAACAGCTTCTAAGCACATGACCAAGCCCTGCTTCTGAAGTTTTGGCTCATTATGTTTGGGGCTTGGCATGTGCATTCTGAAAACAAGATTGCCAGGTGATTCTCCTGTGCAGCCCTGGTTAAGGATGAGGGGCCTCCTGGCCTTCAAGGTCTCTTTCCTGATTCTGTGTTTGAGATGCTGGGGACAAATGGAATGGCCAGCACATCGTCAGAGTCTTCTCAATGCTCATGCCACTCCTCCACTTCCCACCCATTCTTCAAACCCAGCTTAAACGTCACCTCCAGAAGACTCTCCTATTTCCAGATTTAAATCACTCCTCTCTGCTGGATGCCCCAGGGTCATCCTCCTTGGCTTCTGTGGTGCCCCCATCATGTAAGGGCATCTTGTTTATCAGGTGTGTCTTTATGAGATGTGTCTTCTTTATCAGCCAATAGACGAGTTGAGGACAAAGTCTCCCTGATTCAATATGGTGCTCCTTGCAGCATTTTCAAAGCCTAGCCTCTTGGATCTAATTGGGACATCGTATATATTTAAATATGTCACCAGTAAATTTTATGAAAGGCGATTTCAAAAGCTAACTTCTTTGGTTTTATGTGTGTGAATCACAGCTGTCTCCCCGGAGATTCCTTCTGTACTTATTCAGACCAGTAACAAAGGGCATCTTTGTTAGATGGGTCTTTTTTTTTTTTTTAATAAACCAGAGACAGTTGTGGGGGTGGGGGGGTGGGAAGCGATTTACTCTTCCTTTGCAATTAGCCTTGATGATTAGACTATCTTTTCTATTATGTTTTATTTTTACTTTCCTGGAATTTATCAAGTGGCCTCTTTTCTGTGAAGGTTATCCTTCAGATGAGTAAGGGAGCTTGATTAGAGTGCTGTGGGATTTATGTTGTGTTTTATGTTGTGTTTTTTAAAAAATAAAGAATATGATGGAGAGGGCTGATGTGAGCAGATGGGTGAAAGGTCAGCCCTTGGGATATGAAGAGACCTTCGTGAGAAACTGAAACTGATGCTCCAAGGACAAGACTTTTTTTTTTTGGCTGACTGACGACTGCTAAAGCAATTCATAGTCACTTTTGTGTTTTGAATTTGCTTTATATTTGACAAAGCTCCCTGACCAATTCTTCATGGCTTGACCTTTATGTTCAGGGCAATTTCCTTTTCTTTTTTTTTTAAAAAAGCACATTAATAATTGCATTCATCAACTATAACATTATGTTAGCTATTTGAGTGTGATTTTTATTTTTTTGGATACAGATAGATTTCAGAGTCAATTCTAGAGTGCCTTGGTAGGCTACTTAACCCTTACAAAGCGACTTAATCTTCTTGTTCAGGATCTAAAAGAAGTGTCCAGTGAGGCCAGACTGGGTACCAGATGCCTTTCTCCCTTCCTGATTAGGACTTAGCTGGGGATTTGCTGAGAACACTTTCACTTTAATACTTGCTTTCTCTTGTCCATGGCTGAATCATGAGGCTTTCTTGGTGGAGGAATGGGTGCCCTGGAGTGTTGAGAGCAAAGAGCAGAAGGAAATGCTTTCATCCATCCATCTATCTACCCATACATCCATCCATCATCCATCCTCCATCGATCCATCCACCCATTCATCATTCCATCCATCTACCATCCATTGATTCATCCATCCATCCATCCATCCATCCATCATCCATCCTCCATCCATGCACTCACCTATTCATCCATCCATCCACCTGTCATCCATCCTCCATCTATCCATCCGCCCATTCATATATCCATCTATCCACAATCCATGCATCCATTCACCATCCATCCATCCAATGGCTATGTAGTTCCTACCCCAAAACAGGTTCTGAGGAAACAGAATACGACCCCAAATCCTGTCCCTGTGAACATTCTTCAGCACCAAGCTCTTTCCAACTCAGCTTATGTGGGAAGGGAGGCGTCCTTGCTGCCTTAGACCTACTTATTTAGTATCACAACTCTGTGCAGTAAACCATCGTTAGTGCATACACACACATCTGTAAACATTATACTGGTGTGTGGTGTTTTGCAAATCATTTCTAGCTATGGAATTATGAAGTCTGATTTGAAGATAGACTCTGCCTCTTAGCAGCTATGTGGTATTGAACTTCAGCTTTATAAACACAACTTTATAGACTTGTGTCCTTTGCTGAATGAGGTTAATGGTTGGACCTACATGTTGGGGTCACTGAGATAACACATGAAGGGCTTAGCAGATAGCCTGACTACACATGGTAAGCTCTTAGTAAGTTGGAACCCTAACAAGGAAATAAAGATTTTCCTCTGCCCTGTTAGACTCAGTGGCCAGGCCTATGAAATAAACCGACAAAGGTAGATTAACAGGAGAAAAGTGTACGAATTTTATTGGATGTTAAGAGTTTTACCTGGCCAGGGCTTAGGGCAAGGGTGGGTGGAGGAGTGGAGGAGGTTTTATAGAAAGAAGAAAAAAAAAAAAAACAAAAACCCAAAGAAGCAGCTAGGGGACTTCCCTGGTGGTCCAGTGGCTAAGACTCTGCTCCCAATGCAGGCGGCCTGGATTCCGTCTCTGATCAGGGAACTAGATCTCACATGCCCCTACTAAGAGTTCATGCTGGCATGCCATAACTAAAGATCCTGCATGCTGCAATGAAGATCAGAGATCCTGTGTGCCACAACTAAGACCTGGCACAGCTAAATAAATATTAATAATAAAAAACAGAAAGCAGCTAGGCTGGAAGGCTTGTCTATATTCTGACAAAGGATGATAGGTTTGTAGAGAAGAGACAAGACAAATGAAAGGGTTTCTGGATTTTTTAGGGGCAGTAAATTGTGGGAATATACATATATGGAAAGTGTTTTCCAGTAGTCATGTATGGATGTGAGAGTTGGACTCTAAAGAAGGCTGAGTGCTGAAGAATTGATACTTTTAAACTGGGGTGCTTGAGAAGATTCTTGAGAGTCCCTTGGACTGCAAGGAGATCCAACTAGTTAATCTGAAAGGAAATCAACTCTGAATATTCATTGGCTGGACCGATGCTGAAGCTGAAGTTCTAATACTCTGGCTACCTGAGGTGAAGAACTGGCTCATTGGAAAAGACCCTGATGCTGGGAAAGATTGAGGACAAGAGAAGAAGGGGACGACAGAGGGTGAGATGGTTGGATGGCATCACTGACTCAATGGACATGAGTTTGAGCAAACTCAGGGAGATGGTGAAGGACAGAGGAAACTGGCATGCTGCCGTTCATGGGATCTCAGAGTCGGACACAACTGAGCGGCTGAACAACAACAACAAATATATGGAGGACAGTAATGGCAGACAAAGGTTATTGAACAGAATTTGTTTATGTTGCTGCTCCTTGGTGTCATCTGCATCTCTAATAATAAGGATGCTCTCTCTTTGTTCCTGGTTTTGGAAGATGGGGGCATCTTCACAGGGGAATTGATGCCCTGTTTTCCAGTAGATATGGAGAGGGCAGAAGACTCATTCCGTGTCTGCTTTTCCTCGGTGCGTCTGTTCTGTCCTATGCCAGAGAGGCATCGTTTGGTGGGGGCTGTATTCTGATTCTCTTCAGTGTGGATCTGCAGTTCTAGCCACAGCCCATGGGAGAGTGAGAAAGCAGAGGCTCTTCCTGGTTTCAGGCCTCATGCTTCACCTGGCAGTCTGGAGTCACTCTGGCTTGCAGTCCTGAGTCTGAGATCTGGTTTGTTGTTGGAAAGAACTTGCCTGCCAATGCAGGAGATGCAGGTTTGATCCCTGGGTCGGGAAGATCCCCTGGAGAAGGAAATGGCAACCCACTCCAATATTCTTGCCTAGAGAGTCCTATGGACAGAGGAACCTGGCAGGCTTCAGTCCTTGGGTTTGCAAGAAGTCAGACACTGCTGAACGACTGAGCACTAGGCAGATTGCGGCAGAGTGTTCGGAGCCCCGAGTGCTCCCTGGCTTCCCCATATAATTGCTGGGCAGTCTCAGACACACTCCCTGGCCCCTCTAAGTCTCACTTTTCTCATTTCTGAACTGGAACAAGGGTGATGCTCATTTTCACATTTATCTCCTCCACTTCCTTCATCTGTTTAAATTTCCTGTGGAGGAGGACTTCTTTGGTTACTCTGCTTATGTTGCTACTCTAGCCTACCGCTCCTAGTCCCTCTGACTCTGCTCTGCTTTTTCTTTCCTTCCCCCCCCCCCATAACACTTATAACCTTTTAACAAACTGTAAGTTTTTCTTTTAATGTTTATTTTTAATTATCTCATTCCCCCCTTGGAATGTCATCTCATTTAGGGTTGGGATCTTTACTTATTTTGTACCAAGACCCCCTTATAATTGCCTGACACAAGCAGGTGCTCTAAACAGTTGAACAAATTACTGGGAAAAGGAAAAAGAAAAAACAAAACCAGCAACTTCTGACTGCTGTCAGCTCGGAGCTGGGCGGGCTGTGATACTGGGCCCTGGTATTCTCCTCTGGACATGAAGAATTTCACAGCACACTGACATGTGACAAGGTTTCTCCACGATGGTGATAGAATAAGACAAAAACAAGACCACTCCATAGTCAAGACAGAGCACAGATGAAAACAAGAACACTGCAGTCCACAAAACTGACCAAACATCTGCCTGTCTCAGAGCAGATGAGTGACTGCTGCGTCTTTACCAATTACAGCCAGAGCCCTGTGTCCCTGCCGTGTTCTAGGTGAATGTTTACAAGGAAACCTGAGCATCGCAGTTCTGCTTTATGACTGCACCCAGCAGGGCAAAACTGTTTCCTAGAACCTTCCCCCAAATCCCCCAAGCCACATCTGTACAGTGAGCACCCCCTAACATCCTCTACTGAGATACCAAGGTTCTCTGTGGCATGGTGGCAAACCCAACTGTGTCTGACTTCACGTATGTTCTGGGTGGCCTTCTGCTGGAGGCTTCAGCATCATGTCTCATGGCAAATAAAACTTTGTAACTAGGCATCACTCTACAACTGTGTAGGTTATTACAGCTGGCTTCCCTGTCCGTGGGTTCCATGTCCAAGTGTTCTGCATCCATGATACAACTAAGTGTGGACCGATTTTCATTCTTCTGTCCATGGTTGGTTGAATCTGAGAACATGGAACCTGTGAATATGAAGGCTTACTGTGTCATTCAAAAAAGGGACTGAAATATCCATGGATTTCGGTATCTGGGTAAGGGGCAGAGCAAGGATGCTGGAACCAATCCCCAGTGGATTTCGAGGGATAAGTATATTCATTGGTGAGCAAATTGAACAGGTGTGCTGTCTGCTGAGCCTGAGTATTCTAATCTACAGCATGAGAGGGTTGACCAGATGACTCTCCTTACAGGTATCACATTCTGTAATTTCTGAGTATTACTAAGCACTTACTGTATGTTGTACATTGTAAGGACTATAAAAAGAAGAGAAGCAGGAGGTGGCATCTTGGAATTCTCTGCTTGGCTGCAGTGCTTACTTGCTGTGTGACCCTGGGCTAGATACAGAACCCTGAAATTTTTTAAATTGTAACATTGTGATGATGTTGGTTAATAATAATATTAATGATAATAATAGCATAAAATTTCCAAAAGCTAACTCTGTTACCTGAATCAAGCTCTCATTGATTCTCACAATAACCTTAAGAGGTCAGCACTAATACTCATTAAACCCATGAGGGAATGAAGTCATATAGCAGTTAAATAACTTTCCTAAGATCACACGGCTCAGTAGTGTCAGATCTGTGATTCACACTGAGGTTTTTGTCATATGAAGTTCCATGTCATGTTGTGATTTCTAGGCTCAAACTCTTAACAACAACCCTAGTGAACTAAGGTGGTTGCTACTTAAGAGATGTCAAGCCATATTTAACATGAATCCTGCTTTAAAGGGTGAACAGTTTAATTGCAGAACGAAGTCATACATACACTTGCTGGTAGTTGAAACAAACCAGTCTGTGATAACAAAAATTCAGGGGTTGGGGTGTACAGGCCAATAGCCATGAAGATGAGTGAAAGGGAGTGGAGTGGACTGATAGAGGACGAGGTACACTCTAAGAGCAGTGCCCCAACTCAAGTAAGCACCAATTTGGATGCTGAAAGACCCAAGGTCTTATCTTGACCCTACTACACAGGAGCTCTTAACAACTCTAATTGTTATGTTCTTAATTTGTAAAAATAGAGTCAGTCATCTCTCCACGTCCTCTCACATAGTAGGTAACACCTGTGAGAGCACTTTATAAATGCCCTGGCTCCAATTGTGGAGAAAAAAAAATTCTTATGCAGTTTTAAGGCATTTCACGCAACCTAAGCCAGGTGCTAAGTGATCCATGTGCCTTCCGCTGCCCCAACTTTAGAAACAAGGGTTGCCATAGGAACCTTGTCATTATCATTCAGCAGATATGGACTTGTTAGGGTGGAGTACTTCCTAAAAGACCCTTTAGGTTATAGGTAGGGTCTTGGGAGCTGGAGTGTGATGGCAGGGGCATGCTGGAGATGGGGAGGGATTAGAAGAAGGAGGGGAGCAAAAGAAGCCCTGCCCTTCCACCAGTTGAGGGAGGGGCCCAGGCTCCATCAGTCACCTTTAGAGCATTCATCCTATCTCCTCCATTCTGAATCAGTCTTAATGGTTCAAGGATTTAAACTGGAAAGTGTGTTAGCCAGATTATCCTTCTGAATCAGGTTCTTGGAAGGTCTTACCTGTATTAAAGAAAGGAGGAGCTCCTTCTGTGGACTTTCAGATCACAATGATGGGATGGTGACAATAATACTGCCATCTCCCACATTTTGGGCTGTGGATACCAGACACCGTATTCAGCATGTGCCCACATAACCTTACTGAGCACTGCCCTTTTGCAGTTGAGGAAACTGAAAGAAGTGGAAGTGAAGTCACTCAGTCGTGTCCGACTCTTTGCGACCCCATGGAGCCCTACCAGGCCCCTCTGTCCATGGGATTCTCCAGGCAAGAATACCAGAGTGGGTTGCCTTTTCCTTTTCCAGGATATCTTCCTGACTGAGGGATTGAACCCGGGTCTCCCACATTGTAGGCAGACGCTTTACCATCTGAGCCACCAGGGAAGTCAAGGAAACTGAGGCATAGGCTAAATTACCACCCACAGTCACGAGGTTTTATAGCCTAGATTTGAACTAAGTTCTTCAGGCCTCATGTCCCAAAGCCTTAAGACTGCTCACTCTGTCCTTACAGATAATCCTATAATATAAGACCTATTGTTTAGGACCATCATCTTTTAGAGGGGAGAAAGGTTAGAAGACATGAGGTCCCTATTGAAAGGCTGTGTCATTACTGGTGTCAGGGACTGTGATTGAGCCTGGATCTCCTTATTGATCCAGGGAGTTTACATTTCTTTTCTCCAGATGGATTTAATGTGTGTTTGTGGCTGCTCTGGTTTCTCAGGCAGAAGTATGCACCTTTTGTTTTTCAATTCGGAAAGACCTAAGGCTATGAAATGCAGGACCCTTTGGCCCTTGCTTTCCCACCCCACCCCCAGCCCCTGCCATGTCCTCGCCTGCCTTTTGTCTGTGGAACAGCTTTAGCCAAAGAATAAGTTTAATCAGATGGAGAAGGCAGTGGCACCCCGCTCCAGTCCTCTTGCCTGGAAAATCCCATGGGCGGAGGAGCCTGGTAGGCTGCAGTCCATGGGGTCACAAAGAGTCGGATACGACTGAGCGACTTCACTTTCACTTTTCACTTTCATGCATTGGAGAAGGAAATGGCAACCCACTCCAGTGTTCTTGCCTGGAGAATCCCAGGGATGGGGGAGCCTGGTGGCCTGCCGTCTATGGGGTCACACAGAGTTGGACATGACTGAAGCGACTTAGCAGCAGCAGCAAGTTTAATCAGAGAAGTGAGAGAACACAGAAACAAAGGAAAACAGTCCAACAAGACTAAATAATAATAGTTTAGACATTAAGCATAGTTAGGGACCTGTAGTTCCTTCTCAAGGGCTAGAGATAATATTCTGAGCCATATCCTGTAAGCTGTCTTGTAGAGACTGAAACCTCCACCAGGTGGAAGAAGTTAACTACATGATGACCAGACTGTAGCCATGTCATAGCCTGCCACAATTCCAAGAACTGACCTCAAGGAAACTGGAACAAACCAGCCCTGGAGCTGAAAATTAACTGTACCTAAAACAGTCAAGATAATTCTAGTCAGACCACAATTTCAAGATGAGTGTCAGAGCAGACTGTGCTGTTTCTGCGTGTAGCCCCATCCTTGGCTACTGGTTGTCAGTGGTGGGGGTGAGGGAGTCAGTCTTTAGACAGGCATCCACACCCCTGCGCCCTTACCAGCATCCAAAATAAAGCAAACGCAAACTTTCTTTTTCACCAGCTTGGCCTCTTTATTGTCTTTTGAGCGACAAACAGCCAGACCCCACTTTGAGTTACAGTTACAGAGCCAGGGCCCCCAATCCTGTTTGTACTAGCCCTGACCAGCCATATGACCTGGGCCTTGTCACTGAATCTCTTTATACCTGTACGTCCCTGCATGTGGAAAATTGAGATGCCAGGGTTGTGATGGGAACTAGTGGAACTGATATAGTTACAACTTTTAGCCCAGTGTCTGGTCGGTCGGGAGTTGTCTGTGCGTACTTTGTTGTTCAGCCACCCAGTCATGTCTGATTCTTTTTGACCATATGGACTGTAGCCCACCAGGCTCCTCTGTTCATGGGATTTCCCAGGTAAGAACACTGGAGTATGTTGCCGTTTCTGTCTGTGAGTGCTGTCTGGTGATGAAGTGCTTGTTTGAAGTTGTAATCCTAAGTGGAGTCTGTTCCAGTTGGCTGAGGTTCCTGTTCTTTCCCTGCCCGAACCCATACCTTCCTGAAATATGGATATTGTTGAAGATATAGTGAAAGTGGTGAGGTGCTGGATGGTGGGGCAGAGAGTTTCTGGTTCATGAAAAAATATTTGTTGGCCATGGTCACCCTGGTGGTTGGGGTGTCTAAGGAGTGGACTTCATATGTGTCCGCTGTACCTGGTGTTTAGGAGACAGGTTTATTTTAATGCAGCATCCCAGCTTTGGTGACTCAGGGAGGCCGAGGCATTGCCTGGTGATTGAGGCTGATGACGCACCATCACCCCTAGACCAGGAATGGCGCAGGGCTTCCGGGTTATATTCTGCTTATCTTTCTCTGCACGGCCCCTGTGGCAGAGCCTGTGCTTGCTGAGTGAATGGTCCAGGAACTGTCCTCAGTGGTCAGGTGCAGATAAAGTAGATGGGGTATGCAAATGAAGAACATGGAAGGGAAGCAGAGAGAATGAAAAGGGATAGGATGGAAAAGAAAGGAATTAGCCTTTCTCATGGAATTCGCCTTTTTAATCCTTTACAGAAACCTTAGGATCTTCCAACTTGACTTGGAGAGAAGAGAGGTTTCTTAGATGAGGTATTTGTACAGGCTAGTTAGAGATGGATCGGTGGCTCAGTGGTGAAGAATCTGCCTGCAATGCAGGAGACGCAGGAGATGCAGGTTCGATTCCTGGGCTGGGAAGATCTCTTGGAGGAGGAGATGGCAACACACTCCAGTATTCTTGCTGGTATAATCCCATGACAGAGGTGCCTGGTGGGCTACAGTCTATGGGGTCGCAAAGAATTAATTGGCTATACTCCAGTACAAAATAAAAAGTTTAAAAAAAAAATAAGGTGTCTGTAGTTGGTAGGTATGCCTTTGGTGAGACCACTGAGATCAAGGTCCAGTGTCTGGTAGCCTGTAAAGAGGGCTGGGCATTCCTGAGCATTAGGCAAAGCCCCCTCCCTTGTCTGGCAGAAGTGGAACCTGGGTCATGGTGGGGGTGGGCTCCGGCTGTGGGGACAGGTTATAATCTGCCTCTTTCTTTCTCTTCATTAACCCAGGAGGGAATGGTTCACACTTCGAGGGATTCAGTGGCTCTTGAGGAGTAGGAAGAAGAAGAGAGCTGCTGGCTGAAAACTCTTAATGCCTGCCCTTTTTTATCGCTTGGCCTCCTTGGGCCTATGAACTGGGTTTAAAACCCACTTAACCACCATCTTGTTTCCCTCCATATACACTCCATACTTTAGATGTAAATAGGTTTGTAATGAAAAATATTGTCGCAGCTGAGATAGACTAGGTGGAAGATTGTTTTTAATAATTTTGTTTATTTATTTATTTACTTCTGATTGTGTGGGTCTCCCCTGTTGTCCGGAGGCCTCTTATTGTGGTGGCTTCTTCTGTTGTGGAGCACAGGCTCAGTATTTGTGGTGTACAGGCTTAGTTGCTTTGTGGCGCGTGGGATCTTCCTGGCCCAGGGATTGAACGCGTGTCCCCTGCATTGGCAGGCGGGTTACTGTTCACTGTACCACCAGGGAAGTCCTAGGTGGGAGATTTTTTATTAGACTTTTCCTAATAAGCACTCACTTTATGCTCTGAGCTTTCATGGCAGATACAAGTATTAGTAGCCTTCTAGTGTAAGACAAAATAAAAAACGAACGCCTACAGAGGACTTAAAAATCTATTTTGCCTGATTTAATTTTGATTGCTCATGTCTCTGGCTGCTTTTGTAGGACAATTAATTGACTGTTGGGAGTGGCTGCTTCTCGCCACAGTAAGTTCCCAGTCATGAAGTGGAACGGTGACATTGATCGTTTTGGGTCCTTGAGACTCGGCTACACAGAAACAGGCTGCTAATTTTGTAACCACCAGTTAGCTTTAGTGGGGGCGGCAGGAATTACTGGTTTGATTATCGATCAGGGGCTATGATTTATGCTTCAGCTATTTGGGGGAGGAGAAAACTGATGAATGGGTGAGTTAAGGCAGTAAAAGATGGAGTCATATGGGTTTTAGGCAGTTGTTTTAAAAAAAGGACAAAATGTAATATGGTGAAGAACACGACTTGCTTGGCTTTGCTTAATTTATAATCTGAGAAGACAGTGGGAATTTTTAGAAGACTTGGTATAACATACAGTACAGCTGGTGGAGCCCTTGTGTGAATTAAGTGATAGTGTAGCAGTACTTCTAGGAAATCCACTGGATTTACTGGTATTGCTTATTTATTCAGGAACTATTCATCAGTCACTTTTTTGGGGGGGCCACTCCATTTAGCATGTGGAATCTTAGTTCCTTGACCAGGGATCTAACTGGTGCCCCCTGCCTTGGGAACGCAGAGTCTTAACCATTGGACCACCAGGGACATCCTTGTCAGTCACTTACTATGTATAAAGCACTGTTCCATACACATGCCAGAATTTAAACTATAATTGTTAATGTGTATCTTACTGAATTTTAATTTCTTTAAATTAATAAACTTACATTGTAAAATAAAAAGTTTCAGAACAGGAGTGGAGTTTAACACAATGTGGGTAAAAATTTTAAAATACAACTTTGTGTTTATGTATGAAACATTTTAGAAGAGACAGAAGCTGAAAAATAAGCTAATATAGAAAATGGTCATCTATGGCTGTCAGCAACACAAAAAAAGAGAAACAACCGGATGTTATGTGCCTCCCGATGCAACTTGAATGTAGTTAAGACCCTGGATTTGACACTGGGATCACTAGAAAGTTCGTGTTAAATGATGAACAGAGATGCAGTCAGGGAAATTCAGGCAATGGGAAGCTGTAGAAAAATGACTCAGTTCTTCTTCAAATTAATTGTGAGAAAGAGCACAGTGCAGCAGTGATCTTGGATGTCAGATGATGGTAAATAATTCATATTCTTATTTTTCTTGGTGTAGAAACCGAGGTCTAGTTTTTCAAAATCTCTATCTTTTAGATTACTATACTGAAATGTTTTTAAGTAGTTGGATAATATATTGGAGATTTGCTTCAAAATAATCTCAAGTATATGGAAATGGGCTGAGTCGAGATAAAACAATATGATAATTGTTGACGCTGGGCCATGAGTATGTGTGTGCATGTATGCTCAGTTGCTTCAGTTGTGTCCGACTCTTTGTGACCCCATGGACTGTGGCCCACCAGGCTCCTCTGTCCATGGAATTCTCCAGGCAAGAATACTGGAGTGGGTTGCCATGCCCTCCTCCAGGGGATCTTCCCAATCCAGGGATCGTACCCTAGTCTCCTCCATCTCCTGCATTGCAGGCAGATTCTTTACTGCTGAGCCACCAGGGAAACCAGGGCCAAGAGTATATGCTTTGAATATTTTTCAAATATTTTTGACATTTTTTTCATGATAAAATTAAGTGAGATCATCAGTCTAGCCCTATTTTTTATCCATTCTACATTGAGAGGTGTCATAAAGTCCGTTGTTGGGAACATCCTGAAATATTCCAATTTGATGTGATCTTAGAAAAATGATCTGGTTGGCTGACACATTCCCTGAGTTTCCAGGATTCTGGGTGTTCTAGGGGAAGGGAGAGAGGCTTAAGTAGATGGGGCTTCATAAATCCCCTTCATAAATGCACTGTGATCATAGCTGCTCTGCTGTATGTTTTATATTTTGGAGTTTCCCCATGAGATTTCATTTTAGACAAAAGGCACTTTTTTTCCCTTAAAACAAAAAAAAAGGTTGGGAACCTCTCCCCTCCCTCAATTTTATAGACAAGGAAACTGAAGCCCAGACAGGGAGGGTGGTATGTCCAAGTTCATAGAGCAGGCAAATCGCAGAGCCCAGACTTCCTGTTAGATGTTGGTTACACTACTCAGTCGTGCTACAGGGTACCCTTTACACCTCCTGCACAGGGTCACCGGGGAAGATCGGTCACCTGCATTCTGAATTCTGGTGCTGCTTTGCCGTGAAGTAGATGCCGGGCTGACCTCATTCCCTGCGTGCAAATAGCCAAAGAGAAAGCCTGGTTGGAGATGCACTTGCCTTGCATTCTGCACACCCTGATGTTGTCTCTTACTAAACTCCTGGCTGAGTGCCGGTGCCGGGGAGTCTTGTAGCAGGAGGAAGACATTGAATCTGGGAATAAGCACTCCAGTATTCTTGCCTGGAAAATTCCATGGACACAGGAGCCTGGCAGGTCACAAAGAATCAGGACACCTCTAAGTGACTGAGCACACACACACACAGTACCCCTGACACTCTACATGGGCTAGAAAGCCTGTATATTGAACACTTAAGCATTTTTTTTTAATGCTTGTTTCACCTGCCACTCATCTTCATTTACCTTCAGTGACACCTCAGAACCTCAGAGGGCCTCAGGAGATGTCCCCATCATTCAGGGTTAGATGCATAGGTGGAGTGCAGTTAGAGTCTAGGTGTGTAGGATGTTTTGGTAAATTGAAGGTTTTTCTCCCCCCTCCCCAATCCAGATATCCACCTAGGAAAATAGGGGGACAGGCAAACTAGAAGCTTCGTGTTTCTTACATGTATCTGTTATGTTAATGTTAGACTACTGGCCTGTAAGCTTTGATTACTGCCCCCCAAAATCTGCAGGATACATCTTACCTCCATCAGAAACATTTTGACCATGTCTTGGGGATTTGGAGAGGGTCCGGTAGGACATCAGGGGAGGTGGTGGGGGAGTCAGTTTGGATGCACTTTGACTAAGAATGCATAAAAATCTTTAATCTCCCTGGGATCTCACCCTTCTGCCCTTGCCCACGTCTGATTGAGATCTCTTTTTTAGTCTCTTTCACATTTAGAACAAGGTTTTTTAGTCTTATGGAGGGTATTCAGAACCTAGTTTAAGATTAATCATCTTTAATGAGTGTATACTGTGTACTCTGACTCCATATTGGGATGGCTAAGGCCTAGTACCTTCTTAAAGGTGTGTAGTCTAATAATTTGATGACAAATAATGATCTGCCTCTTGAGAAATTTGTATGCAGGTCAGGAAGCAACAGTTAGAACTGGACATGGAACAACAGACTGGTTCCAAATAGGAAAAGGAGTACGTCAAGGCTGTATATTGTCACCCTGTTTATTTAACTTCTATGCAGAGTACATCATGAGAAACACTGGACTGGAAGAGCACAAGCTGGAATCAAGATTGCCGGGAGAAATATCAATAACCTCAGATATGCAGATGACACCACCCTTATGGCAGAAAGTGAAGAGGAACTAAAAAGCCTCTTGAGGAAAGTGAAAGTGGAGAGTGAAAAAGTTGGCTTAAAGCTCAACATTCAGAAAACAAAGATCATGGCATCCAGTCCAATTACTTCATGGGAAATGAATGGGGAAACAGTGGAAACAATGTCAGACTTTAATTTTTGGGCTCCAAAATCACTACAGATGGTGACTGCAGCCATGAAATTAAAAGACGCTTACTCCTTGGAAGAAAAGTTATGACCAACCTAGATAGCATATTCAAAAGCAGAGACATTACTTTTCCAACAAAGGTCCGTCTAGTCAAGGCTATGGTTTTTCCTGTGGTCATGTATGGATGTGAGAGTTGGACTGTGAAGAAGGCTGAGTGCTGAAGAATTGATGCTTTTGAACTGTGGTGTTGGAGAAGACTCTTGAGAGTCCCTTGGACTGCAAGGAGATCCAACCGATCCATTCTAAAGGAGATCAGCCCTGGGATTTCTTTGGAAGGAATGATGCTAAAGCTGAAACTCCAGTACTTTGGCCACCTCATGTGAAGAGTTGACTCATTGGAAAAGACTCTGATGCTGAGAGGGATTGGGGGCAGGAGGAGAAGGGGATGACAGAGGATGAGAGGGCTGGATGGCATTACTGACTCAATGGACTTGAGTCTGAGTGAACTCCAGGAGTTGGTGATGGACAGGGAGGCCTGGCGTGCTGCGATTCATGGGGTCGCAAAGAGTCAGACATGACTGAGCGACTGAACTGAACTGAACTGAATGTATATGAGGGCTTCCCAGGTGGCACTGGTGGTAAAAAAATCTGCCTGCCAATGCAGAAGATGCAAGAGAAGCGAGTTAGGTCCCTGGGTCAGGAAGATCCCCTGAAGAAGGGAATGGCTACTCACTCCATTATTCTTGCTTGGAAAATTCCATGGACAGAGGAGTCTGATGGACTATGGTCCATAGTGTCGCAAAAAGTTGGACATGACTGAGCAATGAGCAAAATGCATATGAGCTCAATCTTTGCTCCTTGCCAGGCAACCTGGTAATGTTTTATCTGCATTTGGTCATTTAACCATAAGGAGTTATCATTAATGACTTGATTTTACAGATGGGGCATTGAGCTCAGAGAGGTGGTATAACTTGCCTGATGTTATAGAGCTACTAATAAGTGCTAGAGCTGGGGATTTGACACTTGGCAGCTGTCTGTGGAGCACTCATTCGTAGTACTGTGTCCTACCCCTTCCATTGTGGAAGGGATGGGCTTGAGACTCATCAGAGTATGGTAAGTCCAGTCACAGAAATACGCAAGCACAGAGGCAGTGGAGAAGGAGAGGTGACCCAGTCTCATGAGTGGGGAAGAGAGAAGAAGCAGCAGGGAAGGCTTCAGAGAAGCTGTGACACTTGGACTAGGTCTAGGCGATGAAGAGAAGCCTACCAAGCAGGCTAGGAGTGGAAATTCCAGACCAAAGGAACAGCATGTATAGGAGTTCAGAGCTACCAACAGATACCCTGTTTGGGGAACAGCAGGTGACTTTCTGTTGGGATAGAAAATGCAAGTGGGAGAGAGCAATCGATGACATGCCAGAGAAATTTTCAAGGGTGCCATCTGTATTGCCCTCCAATTCAGTTACCACTAGCCACATGTGGCTACTCTAATTAAATAATTAGAATAAAGTTTAAAAAAAAACCCTCCAATTTGTCAGTCTCAGTAGCTCATGTTTAACTAGTGACTACCGTACTGGACAGCACAGATATAGAAGTTTTGCATCATCACAGGAAGTTCTGTTGGACAGTGCTGGGCTAAATCATTTTCTCATTTGGCTCATACCCAGCAGGCTCCACCTGGTGTTCTGTGCCATGAGCGTGTGTCGGGTTTTAGAGGATGTGGTGGCTCTGGGGGAAGAGCATGTGTTGGCTGCCTCAGCCTGCTGTGGAGGAGTGGAGTGATGGTTTGTGCAGTTAGAGGAGAAGCATTGAGCAATTTCTCAAGATATGAATATTGGTAACTTCTTTTAAATGTGCTGCTCAGATCAATATGTAAAAATCCCAAGAAATATGTCATTTCCTCTCTAAGCTGGCAGAGCTAGCAGTTTCATTAGAAAGGCAATGGCAAATCTATTTTTAATTTTATTTTTTATTAAAAAAGGCCCTCTTTCTTGAGATTCTAATCTCCAGCTGAATAATAGGTGTCATTTTAGAGTTGCAAATAGCCAGTGCAATAGCATGCGTTGATGCCACTTAATAAATAGGAGTCGGGGCTGTACATTAGCGTAGGGACAAAACTAGGTCAAAAAGCTTTCCCTTTTTCCTTTTGAGTACAATGTCCTGACTTTGCAGATGGTGAGGAACCATTTAGAGCTGTAAAGGGATTTTGATTTAGATAATGCTCACCATGTTTAATTTTACAAAATTCATATTTTGTAAAATGAACTTGGCTTTCTTTGAAGTTCTGTAGGCAGTCGATCAATATTTTAGAATGTTATTTGTGACCAAGAGATTCCATTTGGGAGACTGCTTGTGATTTACTCTCTGTGTTTTAAACCAATTTGCCACTATTTTTGGAGCACTTGGTTTCAGAGATTGGTACTTGAGTCCTTCCTGATTTTTGTCTGCTTGTATCTGAGACTTCGGGCAAGTCATATAGTCTATGGCTGGCTCCTCTTGGTTGTCCAACCTTATTCACCCTGCTCCGTTTTTCTTTGGGAATCCACCGTTCAGCCCATGAGCATTGGTATAGATGATATTGCAAGACTTTAGGGTGAGAGAGATGATTCAAATTACCCTGACCACAGTAATTTGAGTGGGCATATAACCTTGTCAGAGCCAATAAAACATGCTGGGGATTTTTTGTAGAGACTGTTGAGAGAGGTACATGTGTTCTTTTCCATTGGGCTTGAGCCTGAGAGGATGAGGCTGTGCACATCCTTGTTACATCCTACCTACAACTGTCTGTCTACATTTGGGAATGAAGTTGGTATGATACTGACCAGGGTTCTTGGCCTTCCCCAATCAATAGAAATTGACTAGAGGCCAAACAAGACATCCAAGCAAGGTCATGGAACCCCTGCTGCAGCAAGAACAAGCAACAGGTTCCTTGCTTGATCCTTCCTGAGCAGGGACAAGCTTGTTCCTTATATGGGGTGACATAAGGTGTGTCCAAGGGTCAGGCTGGAGTGGAGCTTGGGTGGCTTGCCCCTAGGTGGAATACAGGGTGCACGTGCAGTACACTGCTTTTGCTCCTGGCTCTTCAGAAGTGGTTGTTGTGGTTTTGGTCTTTTTGTATCTTTTGTCCAGAATTTGCCCCAGTTGCATGCATGCAGTTATTTTTAGTCCCTTATAGTTTCTTAGTATTTTGTTGTTCCAGGAGAGGTTTGTCCAGGTGCAAGCATTGCAGCTCTGCAGCAAAAGATCCCAGGTCCTAGCCTGTTTCAAACATGAATAAAAGCAGAGGTGAGAAGTGGAGAGAGATCAGGTCCTCCCATCTACCCAGATGGAACCTTACCTGAAGGCAGGTCTACCCTTGGGCTTCGTAGATAATAAACCACTAAATTCTGTGTTTTGTTTAGTTTTTTTTACCACTTGCTACTGGGAAAGCCTTTTTTTTTTTTTTTTTTAAACACATTTCTAAGAGGAAATAAACAATGAGTATTTATCTATGACCTAGGGTTGTTGTAATGACAAAGGAAAGAAATATATTTTCAAAAGCATTTTCAAAGTGGTAAAACCATAATTGGATATTAGATATCTGCAAGGGAAAATGAGCTAGAACCTTTCAAAATGGATTTTGACTTTGTCTTCGTTAGAGAGCAGTAACTTTTCACAGATGAAAGCTAACGGAAGAGATTAGACTATATCATAACACTCTGTATTTTCCCAAAGTGAGTTGACTTTCAAAAATAATCTTAAATGAATATACGTAAAAGCAGTTCTAAAGGACTGGGAGTAAAACTGCAAAAGGATTCTGTATTTATTTTTAGGACCACTTTCACTTTTCTGAATTAGATTCTTTTCTTAGTATATGTGCATGCTGAGTTGCTTCAGTTGTGTCCGACTCTTTGCAACCCTATGGACTGTAGCCTACGACACTCTTCTGTCCATGGGGATTCTCCAGGCAGGAATACTGAAGTGGGTTGCCATTTCCTTTTCCAGGGGAGCTTCCCAATCCAGGATCAAACCCGCATCTCTTCTGTCTCCTGCATGGGCAGGCAGGTTCTCTACTGATGAGCCACTAGGAAAGCCCCTAGTATGTGTGGCCTCGACTCATTTTCCTTGATTTTTTTTTCTTTGAACTTTTTACTTTGTGTTCTTGCCTGGAGAATCCCAGAGATGGGGGAGCCTGGTGCACTGCCGTCCATGGGGTCGCACAGAGTTGGACACGACTGAAGCGACTTAGCAGCAGGAGCAGCAGCATAGCTGATTTACAATGTTGTGATAGTTTCAGCTGGACAGGGAATGGACTCAGCCATACCTATACATGCATCCATTCTCCCCCAAACTAATTTTCCTAGATTTGTAAGTAGGGGCTGTTCATTGTGAGGGGTGCCTATTTGGTGCAGTACTAGCTGGTTTGCTTATGATGTCATTAAATTGAGTACTTTGTGTTAAGTATGAAGTAGGAAAGAATCCCTAACCTGGTCAGTATGGATATGTGTTCTTCATATTACACATTTTCCTCTGTAGGTTTGCATAAGCTTTTACTTTTTGCAATTCAGAGGCATTTTAGAGGCTTGTTCTCAAGTGATTTGGCCAGTGCGTCATTTCATGATTTTATAATCCACAAGTGACTGGAATGAACAGTTTTAAGTCACATGCAGCAGAAAGGGCCTAGATTTTAAGGCTGTGTGGATCTGGGCTTGAAACCCTGGTGCCCGCAACACCCTGAGTTTGGGTGACCTCATCTGAAAAACCAAAGGACCATAGTTCTGTATAGTATGTTTGTTATAAAGATTGAAAGAGGCAATGCATGTGAAAGTGCCTCATACCAGGTAGATAGTCAGTAATCACATTTCTTATCCTTTTATTTATTCATATAAATGAGATATTTTAAGGCAGTCATCCTGGCTCTAGGGAAATTAAGAATTTTATTAAGAATCGATTGGTCTCTATAGCTTTCATCTTGCAACTCTTTAGGCTACTAAATCTTATTCTCATGAATTGTTCTGTTTTTGTGATCTGGACTAGTTTTGAGAGAATGTTTTTTGATTAGGCATACTAAAAGATGTTTATTTGTTCATTTATTCATCCAATCAACAAATACATAATTCATTATGTGCCAGGTCACCTCGAGGGAATATCTTTTTCTTTTCCTAAGTCATTTCTTGACTTCCTGGTTTGTCTGTGAACTAAACTATTTCTGAAGCTGATGTTGAGATAAAAATGGAGTTTTCTACCAAAAATTCCATGTAGGCGCCCTCTCTTGGGATAGATTTTTCTGTCATGGAAGTAGTCCATTCCTTTCATTTCTTCCTCTCCTGCAGCAGATAAAAATGTGGAGAACTCTCGTGGGGAAAATGGACTGGCTAGATTCTGCAGATGTCACTGGGGAGACCCAGGAGCTCCGGGGAGATGGGGAGGCACCCCCAGTGGAACTATCAGCCCTGGAGCTGTCTGCCTGCAGGATGGGACCTTGCAGGATGCAACTGAGACCTGCTGCAGCTCATCAGGACCAAAGGATAATTTCTAACAAAGATGATCTGAGGTCCTAGTAGTTCTATGAGTCACTGAACACTGAATAGAGGAGATTCCAGCAGCCTCCGTTCCAGTAAAGACTGTCAGAAAGACCTTGACATTCTGACCACGTGATCACAGACAGCAATGGGGAATGTTTATAGCAGGAGTTGGCAAAAAAGTGTGCCCTGCCCCTGCCCTGCAAAGAAGGACGTTTCCATTTACATTTTTCAGTGGTCCAAAAGAAACAAAAATAGAGAATACCATTCCGTGGCGTGTGAAAATTACATGAAATTTAAATGTCAATGTCCATAAATAAGGTTTGCTGGCACGCAACCACACCTATTCATTTACCTTTGTCTCTGGCTGCTTTCTGCTACTGTGGCAGAGTTAAGTAGTTGTAGCAGAGACCATATGACCTCCAAAGCCTAAAATATAGACTGTCTGACGATTTACATAAGATGTTCGAAGATCCCTGTACTAAAGTACAACTTCCTGACTCCTGGCAACCTGAAGCTTAGTGGAAAGTGCTAATGTTTGCACAGCACACTGGGATAAATGGTGACAGATGAGGCATTCAAGGAACATGAGGAAACAGACAGTCCTTGCCTTCTTGGATGTTATGTTCCAGGGTAAGGAAATATGAAAAAAGAATTAATGATTAGTGCTATGGAGAAGTAATCCAGATTATGGCTAGAGAGTGGCTGGTGAAATGGAAAAGTTAGATGGTTAGAGAGGGCACTTGGGGAGGGGACAACTGAAGGCTGTGATAAAGCTGCCATGCAAAGACAGGACAGTAGAGAATTTCAGGCAGAGGGAATAGCAGGTTTAAAGGTCCTGAGATACAAATAGACTTTGCTTGCTTAAAGGACAGAGAAAAGCCATTGTGGCTGAGAGGTAGCAGTAGATGTGGGTTTGGAAAAGACATGACCAAGGAGCAGCTGAATCAGCCTATGGCCGAACTCATACTTGCCCAGCTAGGTCCCTTGTGTCGCCTGGGCTCTAGCTTCCAGCTCTACATTGCTTACTTGCACTATAGCTGCTGTTGTGAAGTTCACGGGAGGGCCTGCCTTCCATGTGCTTTCTAAGTGTTACCGGGAATAACGACCATTATCTGAGCTGGTGTCATCGAGTCTCTGTGTTCTGCAATCGGTTACTAATCACGGCTAGGACTTATAATACGCTGGGCCTTGTCCTTACACTTTGTGTGTGTGTGTCAGTTGCTCAGTTGTGTCCAACTCTTTGCAACCCCATGGACTATAGCCCGCCAAGCTACTCTGTCCCTGGGATTCTGCAGGCAAGAATACTGGAGTGGGTAGCCATACCCTTTTCCAAGAATCTTCCCAACACAGGGATTGAACCTGGGTCTCCTGCCTTGTAGGCAGACCCTTTACCATCTGAGCCGGAAGCCCCTCGCACTTTGCATGGGTTACCTATTTTTTTTCCCAGTGAAGTAGATAATAGGATCATCCCCATTTTATAGGTGAGGAACCTGAGTCACAGAGATATTGAGTTACTGGTCTTCAGCCATCAGCTAGGAACTGGGAAGGCTGATGTTTGAACCTCGGTGGCTCATTTCTGAAGCTGTGTTGCTTCTTGAAACCAAAGAACACAGCTGGGACTAGGCAAGGGGTGGAGTTTGGTAGCAGTAGAAAGAATGTTGCGCTGTAGGGAGGCATAGACAGGTGAGGTTGAGCCTGGCCAGATACGGGCATAGTGAAGGTGGGGGTGTTCATGGGGTGCAGAGAAGCAGTCAATGGACAGAAAGGTAGGACAGTTGCTCCTATTGGCCAGAAAGAACCTTCTTTTTTCCCAGCAGACACTGAATGGAGAGACGGACACTCAGTTGGCACTGCTGCATGCCAAATATTTGCTATTGTATTTAACTCTCCCAGCAGCCCTGTGGGGAGATAGCCTTGACCCTGTGTTACTGAGGTGGCCACAGTGCTCAGAGGGGTGGAGAGCCCAGCCAAGGTCACCTAGTGAGGAGGGCACAGAGCCAGGATTTGAACTGCTGAACCATCTGACTCCTTTGTTTTCCTTCTATCACACTACCTCTCTCCTGCCTGCAGGAAGCAGGCTGAACCAGAAGAGAGCTGGGCTCCACACGGCTCACTGTCAGCTCTTTCTGGTGGTGATTCCTTTTGAGAGGCTGTTGTAATTTGGCCTCTTTCCCAAAAGTGCTTGCTTGTGCACATGTACACAAACACACATACACACACACACACACACACACTCACACACACACACACAGAATTCTGCATGCAGATTGAAGGGCTTTGCTGAATCCCTCTGGAGGCCCAGAACCCCAGAGGTGTAAGGTGTTCTGACCTTACAAAGTCAGGCTGAACACAGAGCTATAAAAGTCGGAAGGAAGAGTGATTCCTAACCTTGGTCCTTGTCCAGATCTTTCTGGCTAATAATCACTGAACTTGTTCATCTAAATAGCATCACTGGAGCACCTAGCATGTGTCAGACCTAGGCTCAAGAGCTCACATGCCTGATCTCATTTCCACGTCAGTTTAATCCTGTGACGTGGGTATTGTGACTTTTATTTTAAAGATGACAGAGCAAAGGTTAGAACTGGAGGGATTTATCCATACCAGGTGGGCTCCGAATTGCGGACTTTAACGTAGCTTGCGTTCTGGCTCCCCACATAGCTGGGTGCTGCTGTCGGCGCTGCTGTGTGCTTAGTGTAAGTGAGCGCATGCCGGGAGATGCCACCAGGTCCTCAGGTGTCATTTCTCACCTGCCTTTGTCAGGCAGCTCAGATCCACCAGCCTGCGGGATGCTATTGAGTTTCTGGTTCTGGTCTTGAATGCCATCTGATGCAAGACTTAATGTGACTCTGGAGGCATCTCCCACTCAAGTAGGGGTATAGAAATGAGAAATCCTCGTAGCCCATCCATTGCCATTGGTGCCATTCATCCCCACTGACACTGCTCTGAGCCATTGCAGGGGCTGACAATTACAGGGGGCTACACAGACTCACCTGTCATTACAGACCCCAAAGTGCAGACTTGTAAATGGAAAAAAAAAAAAAAAAACACTTAAAGATGCCACATATTGTGTAAATGCTTTTCTACAGGTAAAATATTATGCCAACATAAAACCCTTATAAACATGTAATAATAATTTATGCCTAAGCACCAGCCATAAAGTGAAATTCACCTCCATCCAGTTTTGCAAGAATTTTCCCTTGCAGAAAGTGCTAGCTAGCCATTGTGTGAATTCTCATCTGGGTGAAGAAAAACAAAATCCATTTCCCTGAGCATGGTTATTCTTTGAAATAGCTTTGGCCTCAAACTTTAGAGGGAAACGTTTTTCCTGCATAGGAAATGCTTAACTGTATCACTTCTAAAACCGCAGCTTTGTGGCTGAGTCCTATTAACATGATAGAAACTTTTACCCAGAGCTGATAACTTGATCCTGTCTGCTGTTTTTCATTGACTTAAAGAAGAATGAAATAAATAAGCAATACTCTCTGACCCCCTCCCATCCCAATTTCCCTTTGAATATTCACTTTTATGGTTTAGCTTTCCTTTTTAGAAAGGAAACTGTGTTTGTCTTAAATGTTTAGAATCAAAATTTAGACTAGAATGAGAAAAAAAAATTGCTTATATTCTCAAAATGTTTCACTTATTTCTGAAGGTTGCTGTTGTTTCATTGCTAAGTCATGTTTGACTCTTTGTGACCCCATGGACTATAGCCAACAGGCTCCTCTGTCCGTGGAATTCTTCAGGCAAGGATACTGGTGTGGGTTGCCATTTCCTTCTCCATTTATAAAGGTAGTATTTTATATTTATATGATGATAGTTATTTACCTCCTTCTCTAGTTATAAGCTCCATGAGAGAAGGGACTTCTTGGTCATTACAGTATCCTTAGCACCTTAAATAGATCTTGTTGTCATTCAGTCACTGAGTCGTGTTCGACTCTATGACCCCATTGACTGCAGCACGCCAGGCTTCCCTGTCCTTCACCATCTCCCTGAGTTTGCTCAAATTCCTGTCCATTGAGTCAGTGATGCTATCTATCTCATCCCCTGCTGCCCTCTTCTTCTTTCGCCTTCAGTCTTTTCCAGCATCACGGTCTTTTCTAATGAGTTGGCTCTTCGCGTCAGGTGGCCAGAGTATTGGAGCTTCAGCTTCAGCATCAGTCCTTCCAATGAATATTCAGGATTGATTTCCTTTAGGAATAATCTTAGCACATGGAAAATATTCAGTAAATGTTGAATAACTTTCAGATCCTCAGAAAGTAGTGGCAATGGCTAATTCTCTTGATTCTCAACTTTATCACTTGGTGTCTGACTGGCTCGGGCAAGTCTGAGATTCCAGTGTTCTCACGGTAAAATGACAGTAATCACATCAAGACTGGTGCATTACGGGGTATTTTGGTTAGTTAGGGCTGCTGTTACAGAGCACCATAGACTGAGTGGCTTCAGAAATAGAGGCTCATTTGCTCACAGTTCTGGAAATAGATCAGAGCGTCTGCAGGGTAGTTTCTCCTGAGCCCGCTCTCCTTGGCTTGTAGATGGCATCACCTTCCTGTCTTTATGTGGTCATCCCTCTGTGTGTGTCTGTGTCCATATCTCCTTTCCTTATAAGGACACCAGTCAGATCGGACCGCCCAGTGATGTCATCCAAACACCATTACTTTTTTTTTTTAATAATTTTATTTACTTACTTATTTTTGACTGTGCTGGGTCTTCATTGCCAGGCAGGCTTTTCTCTAGCTGCAGCGAGACGGGGCCACTCTCTAGTTGTGGTGTACAGGCTTCGCATTGTGGGGGCCGCTCTTGCTGTACAGCATGGGCTCTAGGCGTGTGGGCTTCGATGGTTGTGGCTCCTGGGCTCTAGAGCACAGGCTCAACAGTTGTGGTGCACAGTCTTAGTCACTCCATAGCATGTGGGATCTTCCGAGACCCAGGACGGAACCCATGTCTTCTGCATTGGCAGGCAGATTCTTTATCACTGAGCCACTAGGGAAGCCCTGCCATTAAAGAATTAAAGACCCCATGTCCAAGTGCAGTCACATTCTGAGGCCCTGGGAGTTAGGAATTCAATATATGATTTTGCATGCAGAGAGGAGGGAGGATGGGAAAGACACAGTTCTGCCCATATCACAGATTGTCGATTTGATTATATTTTGTCATCGGTAAGGTGCTCTTCAGGGGTTTAGGTGTTATTGGGGAGTTTAAAATCTAATTGAGATAATATCATTAACAACATAAAAGTCAACTTGCTGCCCAGGCTTATAAATTCTTAGCTCCTTGGTGAGTGTGGTGCTTTTGGGCTTCTGGAGAAGACTTCATTGTACCTCCTTAGTGTGACAGAGGGGCATTCTCCAGACTGGACCTTCCAGTCGACGATACCTGTATGCCCTGGGGCTTATGGAATCCCCGTGGCCTGCCTTTACCCACCTGCGGGCAGGGCTACACCTCAGTCAGTACAGGGTGCCTGCCAGGCCCTGCCTGGTCCAACAGCAGTGGACTAACAGCAGCGCTTACCATATGCTGGGCCCAGTTCCAAGTGTAGTCTCAGAAGGCTCCCCCACAATCACACCGCATGTGCTGGAGTCTGCATTTGAACCCAGGGCATCTGCTTCTGGCTCTGTGTTCCTCTCAGCTGCTGAGCTGTACTGGTTCCATCCTCAGGGATGCTCAGCCTTGCTGGCCTGGGCTGCAGATGGGTGGCTGCTGAGCCTAGAGGCAGCTGGAAACCCCCAGGGGCAAGTCTGTGGCCGCAGCTTCCAACAGCTAGTTTTGAGGTGCCCTGAGAGTGCTCCTGTGGACCAGGGCCATCCAAGGCCATTCTGGGGTGGGCATGGGGTCCTGGTGCAACCAGGGGAAGGTGGCAGATCCTGAGGAGCTGCCTGCCTACCCTCCTGCAACTTTCTTCCAATTCTTGGCATCTTGTGAGCTCTCCAGACTGTCCCCTTGTCTTCAGGGTTGTTACTGGAAGACTAGGAAAGCAGATGCAGAGAGATGGAGCTCATATGCACCCACGCACCAGCTAAAATACAGCATTTTTACAAAACTTCATGAAATTTTTGGTCACCCCTTTTCCCTGCGTACCCCAGAATCTCTGCCGACATGTGAATGGTGATGTCACCACCATCACTATGACTCTTCCACCAGCACTATCTCCAGCGTCACCATTTTCATCTTCTTTCCTTTCTCTTCCTCCTTCCTCCTCCTCCTTCTCCATCATCACCATCACCATCATCATTATCACCACCAGCATTCTCATCATACCATCATCATCATCATCTCATCACCTCTAGCCTCTTGAATGCTTTCATGACCCTCTTGATATACGTGAACTCATGTAAGTCACGTAACAACCCTGAGTGGCCATTACTTGTTGGGATCCTCATGTAACCTTTGAGGAAACGGAGGCACAGAGGTGTTAAGTGAGCTGTCCCTGATCGCATCATTGATAAGCAATAGAGGTAGAATTCAAAACCGAGGCACCTGGCATAGTGTGCACGTTCCTACCTCTTATAGAGGATGGGAAATGTGTCCTTGATGGTTCCTTATTCCTGAGCTGGGAAGAGGGAAGGACAGCAGCTGCCAGCTCCTCCTACCTGGGCATCTGCATGGCATTGGTTTCCTCTTCTCTCTGGAGCTCCCTGAAGTTTTATGTTCTCATTGAATGGGCTCGGTACTTGCCCATAGCAATTGATGAAACTGGACAACCTCTTTCTGTACTTCAAAGATAGAGGGTCCCTTGAAGACAAAGTGGCCATGGGTCTCAGGCATAAGGACTGGGAGTGTACACACTGCTTTAATAAATGAGCTGAAGGCACCGTTGGTTCCCAGCCGTAAGACCTCCGTTGACTGATGGGCAAATGGTGTGCTACATGTCATGGTGGCGTCATTCCTCATGGCCCATGGCCATTATCTTGCCTAAGCACTTTTTCTCAGAGTTTCTCCATCTCATCTTTTCCTGGAACAAGTCATCTGTAATCTCCCAAGTAGCGATCCTGCCTGTCTCCTGCCTTCATTCTCAGGGAAGGATGGTTTTTTTTCTCAGGATGCCTGGAAGCTCGGTGACTCCTGGCTCGGAAGGAGTTAAGTCCAGCCCGGCTGCCTCCTGGGAACCTGTCCCCCTGGATCACTGTTGGTTTTTATCTTCATTATCTTGAATGACAATGCTGTCAGCACCCAGGATGGGTCCTTGAACAGCCAGATGGTGGCTGGATTTTTCTGCTACTCATCAGTTTTCATCTGATTGCAGTGCAGGTGCGGGGGTGGGGGGAGTTATTTCTCAGCACTCCCCCTGACTTCCACTGTTCAAGTACATTCCTCCAGGAGCCCTTAAAGTGGCTACCAAGGCTGAGAGAACTCCGGAGAGGTAAGAGAGTGGATTCAATTCATTTAATAGATATTGACTGAGCACCTACTATGTGCCGGCAACTACATCAGGCACTGAGGGTACAAGAATGAACAAAGCCAAGCTGTTGCTCCAGTGGATCTTATATTCTAGTAAACAAAGAAACAAGTGTGGAGTCAGTCAAGTGTAGGGGCAGGGCTGGGGAGGAAAGATACAGCTGGTTACAGTACAAGGGGTCAAATGGTGATCAGCCCATGAGTGATGGCTAGGATTTGTTTTAGAAAAAGAGATTCTTAGCAGCCTCTCAGAGAAGATAACAAGTGATTGCAACACTGAATGAAGTCACCTAGGTGAGCGGGAAGAGCATTCCAGGGAGAGAGCAAGGACGGGGCTCTGAGTGTGGCGTGTCATTAGCACTGAGTGCGGGGTGGGGAGGGTTACACACCCATTACCTGATCAAAGAATGCTTCGCTTCCTCTCATTCTAGCATTCTTACTTCATTCAGTGACCCTTTACTAAGGCTGCCATCGGTACCAAGTACTGCTTCAGCACCTGGGGATTTAGAAACACATATAATCCTTTGGGGAACCCCCTGGGATGCTAGGTGCTGGCATTTCGGCACTTCCGGAGTTTCCATTCACTTGTTTCACTGATTCCTGGTACTCAGGCCATCCATATCACTTCTCTTACTTACCCCTTCCATCTCTCTTTGTATGACTTTTGTCTCTGTGGAGAATGGCTCCTCATTGTAAAGATATAAAACCCTGTCTCTCAACCCTGCTTCCTTCTGCATCCACCTTCATCACCAAAGAAGAGCCTGCAGAGAAGGCATTGACTTTCTCATCTTGGCCACCAGCGTCTGGCTTCTATCCCACACGCTGCTCTGTGTACCGCTGGCGGCCTGGTTGTCACATCTAAATGACATCTCTGCCGTCCTTACCTTTCCTGAGCTTGCCTGCTGATCTCATCACATTGACACCTCCTTCAGCAGAGACCTCTTTGCGATTTTGGAAGAGGGCTCGCTGGAGATCCAGCTTACTCTTGAGAGCTCCCATCTGGTCCCCTCTTGCATTTCAAAGGCAGGCTGTCTCTGGGTTCTGTGGCTTTTTCTCATCTAAGAACTCACCCCCCCCCCCGCCCCGGGGTACAGATGTATTTTCCCGCCTGTCCCACTGGTGGCTTTATATCAACATGTCAGTTACAGAGTCCTTCATCTTCCCTCCTCTGCTCTATCGGTGAGCCTTACCTTTGTCCCTTTCTGCCATCCTGTGTCTTCTCATCCCTCAGAATGTTAGGGATTCTCCCAGGACGGTCTCTGACATACATCTCTTGGGTTCCATTTCTACTGCTTTTCTCCTTCCTCACCGCCCCTAGCAGCTTCACCAGCACCTGGGAACTTGTTAGAAATGCACGTTCTTGGGACTCCCCTGGTGGTGGTCCCATGGTTAGGACACCGTACTTCTACTGCTCGGGTTCAGTCCTTGGTTGGGGAACTAAGTTCCCACATTCTTCAACTAAGAAAAAATGCAGATTCCTTGGCCTTACCCGAGATTTACAGAAGTGCAAACTCTGGAGACGGGGCCCAGTAATCTGTTTCAACACAGCTGTCCAAGTGGCTGATGCTCCCTGACATCTGAGAGCCGGGGAAGGAGACGCTGCTTCCTTCATGGTGGCCATGGCTCAGTGCTTGCTGCTCCAGGCAATGGTGCACCATGATGCCAGCTTGCCTTCTCCAAGAGCAGCCCCCATCTCAGCCCTCCTCTCATCAGCCATCTCTTGTGGTCCCCTTATCAGCCGCGGTGTCTGAGTTCACATGGTCCAGATGTGAACCCAGGCCAGAACACTTGAACTTTTTATCTCCAGTCTGCTGAGCTAACTCGGAGATTACTTTTTTTGGTAAATGATATCCCAGGTGGCGCTAGTGGTAAACAACCTGCCCGCCAATGCAGGAGACGTAAGAGATGCAAGGTTTCATCCCTGGGTCGGGAAGATTCCCTGGAGAAGAGCATGACAACCCACTCCAGTGTTCTTGCCTGGAGAACCCCATGGACAGAGGAGTGGTCCACAGGATCACATAGAGTTGGACACAACTGAAGCGACTTAAGCATGCATGCGTTCCTTTGTAGGGGCTTCCCTGATGGCTTAGTGTTAGAGAACCCGTCTGCCAGTGCAGGAGACTCAGGTTCTATCCCTAGGTCAGGAAGATCCCCTGGAGAAGGAAATGGCAACCTACTCCAGGATTCTTGCCTGGGAAATCCCAGGGACAGAGGAGCCTGGCAGGCTACAGTCCCTGGGGTCACAGAAAGAGTTGACGCGACTGAGTGACTAACCAGCAACAACAATCTCTTTGTAGAGATGTGGCTCTTTTTATACAGTAGATGGGTTCCAAATTTTATGCACAGTGTGTTTTTCTGGGTGGGGAGGGAGAGAGGGTGATAGATTACTATTTTCAAGGAACTCTTTTAAATGCCCTGGGAGAAGCTGTGAATTGAAATAGCTCTTGTGTGCTAGTAGGGTGAATCTTCTGAAAGTGAAAGCAAATCACTTGCACTTCCGGCTTCCTCTTTTTCGTTGGAGGAAACAGGAGTTTGCTGATTTCCAAGGCTATTCTCAGCTTGGATGTTTTAGCTTTATGCTTCTTCCTCATTTGTTTTGAAAGGTTACCTATATGATTTTCTTAAGATTAGGTAAGATGAGAATTGTAGCAGGATGAAAAAAAGTCCCCCAAATACATCAGGTCCTAGTCCCTGGAACCTGTAAATGGTACCTTATTTGAAAAATAGGGAAAAGCCCATGGGAGATAATTCTGGCTGATAGGCGTAGAGTGGACCCTAAGTGCAACCCCATGTGTCCTTATCAGAGGGTGGCAGAGGGAAATACTCACACACCAAAGAGGAGAAGGCGAGGTGACCAGAGGCAGAGATTGGAGCCGTGCAGGTGCTAAGACGTGGGCTGCTGGCAGTCTCTAGGAGCTGGGAGAGGCGAGGAGCGGGTTCTCCCCTGGAGCTAGCACAGCCCTGTGACACCTTGAGTTTGCATTTCTGGCCTCTCAAGCCGTGAGAGAGTAAGTTTCTGTTCTTTTAAGCCACCGAGTTTGTATTACAGCAGATAGGGGATTTTCGTAGTTACAGTGTTTAATCACTAAGTCACGTCAGACCCTTTTACGACCCTTTGGACTACGGCCTGCCAGGCTTCCCTGTCCATGGGATTCTCCAGGCAAGAATACTGGAGTGGGTTGCCATTTCCTTCTCCAATGCATGAAAGTGAAAAGTGAAAGTGAAGCCGCTCAGTCGTGTCCGACTCTTAGCGACCCCATGGAGTGCAGCCTACCAGGTTCCTCCATCCATGGGATTTTCCAGGCAAGAGTACTGGAGTAGAAATTAAATAGAAGCTGTAAAAAAAAAAAAGAGAGAGAGAAATGGCTATGTCTGTGTATAAAGGATGTCCCGGATGGCAGGTCTGTCTGTCCTTGGAATCAAGGTGTGGGACAGGTGGGGTTTGTGTCCTCAGCCCTGGCCTTCCCCAGCTCTGTTCTGACAATTTCCTAACCCTCCTACTCTGTCTTCTCCCTCAAGACTGGCAGTCCTGTCTCGCATTCCCAGCCGCTCCCTCCACATCATGGTGCTCCCCCACATCCACACCTGCTCTTTTGTGCTCACTGATTGCCACGGGGGAGTTTAGCAACATCCAGTCCCTTTTGGAATTGGGATGGACCGGTGGCGGGAAGAACCAGGTGGGCTTTCTCCTGTCTCTGTCCCTACCCAGTGTCTGGAGACCAGACAAATATCCCAATTCTGAAATGAGCAAACTGGCCTCTGGAATGTTCCTTTAGGATGCTTTTCCTTTAGGGCCCCTCCATAGTTTTTTGTAGCAAAGGCCAGTGTTCTCTGCAAGGTGCACTTGCAGAGCTGCCTGGGATGCTTAGTCATTAAGTTACCCGTTTACTGGTCAACCACCAGAAGCACAGAAATGGGGACAGGAGTGCCTCGGGCTCTCAATTCATGTTTATAGGTGAAAGAATAGAGATGAACAGGTAAGTCATGGACTCAGAGAAATAGATGGAACTAAGAAACATCAGTCAATAAAATGCTAGCAAGATTCAGGGGACTGTGTGTCTCATGGGGACAAGTGACATGAACTTTTGGTTCTGTTGTTTTCTAGTCTTTGAAGTGAGGGTAATAATATCTACCTTATAAGACTGTTCTAAGGATTAGATGGGGTAATTGTATAAATGAAGTACCTAGCCCAGTACACACTATAATGGCATTTTTGAAATTAGTGAACACTCAGTAATTGGCTACAGTTTTTGCTCACTCTTAGGTAATGTACTTAATGCAGATAAAGAATTCATTGTCATGGGTCGTGGGGTGCCCTGGGGTAACTGTAAAGTCTTGTACCAAGATCTGCCCTTTAATCAGGACAGGGAGCATGAAGTACTGATGACTCAGTTTGAACAAGGATATCTTGACCCAAAGGGCTGCAGAAAAAGCTCTGCCCACCAATGGACCTGGCCAGAAAATTCCTCCCCGTCTAAGGGGAAGGCCAAAGAGGACAGAGGGTGCTGTTGGCTTTGGGCAGACGCATCTGTCCATGGTCACAGTGTCTCTAGGCATGAGTCATTGGCTCTGTCCTCAGATAGAGGGCAAGGACAGGGGACACGCCATGTCATCAGACCTCACCCATCAGTGAGTGGGTGGGTGGAGCTCTGTCCTTGTAGAAGGATGGCTGGGCCTAATTCCTTCTTTAGTGACAAGCTTCATGTAAACTTGGGCAAGTTGTCATAAAGATTTTCTCCTCCTTGATATCCAGCAAGAGGGTTAACTTCGATAAATATGTAATATGTATTGACCTCTACTCTGTACCAGGCCGTGTTATTAGGTTCTGGGAAGACAGGAGGAAAAGACATGGTCTCTATCCTTGGGTCTTTAGGCAGCTTAGAGCTCCTAGTAGACTTGCACTGCAGGGAAGCAGCAGTGACAGGTGCCCTCTAGTTCTGTGGATGTATTTACACACACACACACCCTTTGGGCAGCCAAGGTGTGTGTCATGGTCTGAATATAAGCTTATACAGTTTTCTCATTGGAGGGCCTCTTGGCTGATGACTCATGATCTTGTTATTTTATTTTTAATATACCATTTATATTTATCAGGATGGATAGGGTTATGCTATTTATATTAACAACCCCCAAATCTCTGTGGTTTAAATAACAGAGATGCATTTCTTACTCATATTAACACTTTCATCTGAGGTGGGTATGTGTGTATGTGGAGGATGAGGTCCTGCCCTATGTTGTATTCTGGGACCCAGGCGGGTCCCAGCACTGGTATGTCAGAGCTCACAGTGACCAGAGGAAGTTGGAACCTGGGGAGTCATGTTCTGGCTCTTGAAGCCTTTTCTCCTAGTTCACTGGCCTGAGCTAGTCACCCAGGCACTGTTCACTTCAAGGAGCTAGGGAAGATTGAGTCTACCTGTGACGGTGAGAAGAGGAACCAGTGGATTCCTGACAGCCTGAAGGACCCCTACGCTACACCGACTGGCTTCAGGTTTGAATTCTTAAGCTAGAGAATATAACATAATGGTGTCCTTGGAAGAGGAGCTCGAGAAGCTGGTCAGAAACGTGAGAGACGAGTGGGTCTGACCTCTCGGAAAAGTACCAGGAAAGCTGTGTCCACAAGCTGTAAGGTCATGTAGATCTACTGTATAGGACTCTTTGTAACTCCCAAGGGCACACCTAATGTCATTGAAGCTTAAGTAAAATTTAGTGCTACACAGTTCCTTTGCCAGGCACCATGCCAAGGGAGGGGATACATGATTAACTGGGATCATTAAGAAAAATTTAGAATATATTTATTATACTGATTATAAGATCAGGGAAGCATCTTTTCGCTTAGTTAAAACTAAATGTTTTAGCAATATAAACAGTAAGACTTTTGTTACCTAAAAAAAGTCTCTTAAATGGTACCTGGGGAATTGGGGCATTGCTGTTTGTAGTTTTGCATTTCCTTCCTGTACTGTTTGTAAGTGCTGAATCATGTGGGCAGTCTTCTGTTTCACTCCCTTTTTCTTATTTTCTTTCTTGTTCATCATGCTTATGACTGTTGAGCATTTCTAGTAGTGTATTGAAATTGAGCCACTTTGATATAAGCATATTTGTGTACATACACACGTACACACACACACACACACACACACACACACACACACACGCCTGCCTGCCTGCCTGCCTGCCTGCCTGCCTGCTAGGAGATATGTGGGCTTTACCAAACAGAAGCTCATTGGTTGGGGTGAGAGAAGGTACATGGCATCATTTTGGAGTGATCTTGCCTGTTAATCTCTACTCTATTTTCCTCACATGCTCTTACTCTTCCTTTGTGCAGGTGGTTGGAAAGAAAGCTTCTTAAATATCTTTGGCTCAGTTTCCTGGAGATCTTTACTACCCAATCAGTCAAACAGACATTTATCAGACATGGTTTTTATACCCAAGGCATGGTGTGGGAAAAAAAAGAGAAGTGTCAGGTATGACCCACCCCCACTCTCTGGTAGTTTACAATTTAGGGATGGGGACATAAACTAGTAGGCACCTGCTGTGTGCCAGGCACTGTTCCAAGCCTATTCTGGATACATCATCTCATGTAAACCTATAATAGTCCCCAATAGCTTCTGGTTTTTCTACTTTGTGATGAAGAGATTGAAACTCAGAGAAGACCACTGACGTTGCCATGCCTATGTAGTAAGTGACAGCATTTATAAACAAAACTAGAATACTCTTTTAAATCCAGTCAATGCTCTTACCGCAATGCCTGCCAGCCAACACAAAGCAGTTAGAGAACCCTAAAGCAGAGTAGGCTCTCAGGATAGCAGAGATTTTTGTTTGATCTCTTCACCATTGTGTTTCCAGGGACTAGGTAAGAGCCTGACACAGATACAGTGATGATCGAGGTCTCCTGCCTTCAAGGAGTGTATAGTCCAGAGCAGTGACACTGACAAGCACATTTATCATGTCAGCGTGGGGTGTCGTGGACCTCAGGGCAGAGGAGGGTGCATCCTGTGAAGGTTTTCAGTAGATGTATGGGTTTTAGACATTGTGCCTCTTGAGCAGCAGCCTGGAGAAAGACTGGAGGGGGCAAATATGGAGGTAATAAGGCCAGTCAAAACCTTGAATGAGTATAAATGAGAAGGGACTGGATCCAGACAGTAGCAGTGGGATGATGTTACAAGGGGTGGCACTGGAGATGTTAAGCATCGGCAATAAAGGAGCGAGAAGAATCTGGGAAGACCTGCACATTCCTGGCTTGTGCAAATAGGTGGATGATAGTGGACAAGGAGGAAGCCCAGGTTTGACCAAAAAGATCCTCCTATGGGATGAGAACCTCCAAAGCCCAGGTTCTGTATTAAGGACTTGTCTGGTGGCTCAGTGGTAAAGAATCCTCCTGCCAGTGTAGGAGATGCAGGAAATGTGGGGTTGATCCCTGGATAGGGGAGATCCCCTGGAGGAAGAAATGGCAACCCACTCCAATATTCTTGCCCAGAGAATCCTGTGGACAGAGGAACCTGGTGGGCTACAGTCCATGGGATCACAAAGAGTTGGCTATGACTGAGTGTGCACACAGCATGCACACGCCTGGTTCTATATTAGCTTTTTGACCTTGGGCAGAATTCTTAACCCCTGAGCCTTATATTCTTATACTGTGGAAATACTAATTATACCTGCCTCATAAGGTTATTGTAAGGATGGTATGAAATCATACACATAAAGCACTTAAAGTTTGACATGTAAATGCTGGCTTTTGGTAATTATTAATAATTAATAATGAATAACTAATGATGAATATGGATAAACTTAACTGTAGTGGAGAAGTTAATATCTGGTAACCTGTATTCTCCTTTTAACGAGTTGTGGCAAAAAGCTATAGGAAAAAATAAAGAGAGGAGGAAAATTATTAATCAAGTATCTGTTATATTGCCAGGGTCTGTGTCTGGTCCTATACACTGTGTTTTGCAAATTTTCACTGTTTAATTATCTTAACCATCTGTCAAGCTAGGAAAATGGTGCCTTAGGTAGAAGCCAGCCGAGTAGACCCAAGAATGTCTAATGACTTAAGATGTTTATTTCTCATTCTCAGAATGAGTATGTTGGGAGAATAAAGGAGGAGATGTCTCTGCTCCACACAGTGACTCAGGCCACAGGAAACCTATCGTCCACAAGTGATGTCTAAGCTCTGGACAGCAGAGAGCAGGATCGCGAGCAGTGAGTGTGGGACCACATCTTTGCTGCTCACATCCCTCTGGTTAGAACCTTGTCAGATAGGTGAACTCCAGGAGAGAGTGGAGGACAGAGGAGGTGTGTGTGCCACAGTCCATGGGGTCGCAAAGGTTCAGACACGACTTAGTGACTGAACAACAGCACCTCTCACAGCATGGAGGCTGGGGAATTGTCTCACCCTGACCAATTGCTGGACAGTTGCCCTTCTCCAAAAGAGGCCCAATTTATAGATGAAGAAACTGAATTTTTGAAAAACTAACAGTCTTATTTAAGGGCACATTGATTATTTACAGGGATGGTAAGATTCACTTTCAAGTTTGTCTCCCCCCATCAACACCCCACGGAATATGTAGAGGATGGTTAGGGAGGCTGTGTGGGTTAAATGAAGTGGATTTGGTTGGATTAAGTACTTGATAAAGTATGTATGTAAGTAAGTAATAAAGGAAGGATATTGGAAGTCAGGGTTGTTGAGTCAGCTCCTAGAGGATGTGGAGGGCCGGGAGCTGGTACCAAGGAGGTGCAGGTGCAGGTTGTTGGCATCAAGGAAATGAGTGACTTGGTAAACCAGTGGTGTGGGTGAGTAGCCACAGTCCTGCTGGAGTTGCCCTGGATGGCAGTATACTTTGAAAATGGAGGAGCCAAGATTTCCTAAAGGACAGCAGAGGGATACAGAGCTTGTGGCCAGAAAGCCTAAACTTCAAAAAAGTCATCTTGAGCATTTGTATATGTGCACTGTTTTTTAGCTCTGCCATGAATATTATAGAATATTAAACTGATGGTGAGCTTTGAGCTCACGTACCACAGGGAGGAGATAAAATGTGATGTGATGATGGGCCTGACAGAAATTGGCTGTTGTGATCAATATCTTTGGATTACAGAGACCACAGGGGCCTGTGTGAACTTTCAAGTTGCTTGCCATCTGGGATCAGGCTGCTGGTGAAATCGATGAGTCTAGTTCTCTTCAAACTGGTGGTCTTTGAAGTTGCTTTTGAACGTGGGGATAAATCAGTACATCAACATGTATTTATTGAACATGTACCACGTGCCCAAATATTTTCAGCACCAGTTCTTAGGATGACAATGGGGAACAGGAATGAGGAATAGTCTGCAGCCTTGGCTGGAATCCAGTTGTAGAGAGGATGCCCTCCTGGGGAGTGGTTGAGGGATCACAGAAAACAGAGCCCTAGATGTTGGGATGACCTGAATTCTCATCCACTGAGTTTGTGAGCCTTTGACAAGTTACTGGGTTGGCTGGTCCTTGGGTGTCTCATCCATTTAACAGTGGACTTCCCTGGTGGCTCAGATGGTAAAGAATCTGCCTGCAATGTGGAAGATCCAGGTTTAGTCAGTGGGTCAAGAAGATCCCCTGAAGAAGGGAATGGCTACCCCCTCCAGTATTCTTGCCTCCAGAATTCCATGGACAAAGGAACCTGGCGGCTACCATTCATAGGGTCACAAAAGAGTCAGACACAACTTACCAACTAAACAACAACAATAGCAAATATTGTGAATGAGTGTGTGCACTCAAATATACCACCTGTATTTTTTTTTATGAAAGATTTTCTCCTACTTTTTGCATTAAAAATGCTCTGACTGTTGAAGGACTGTTAAACATACACATGAACAAATTTTATAAACTGCACTCTCACCCTGCACTGTTCATTGACTGAACCCGGGAGCCCCACATTGGTATCTTCAGCCCCCCGTTCCCTTGTGCCCCACATTGAGTAGGAGGGGAAATGCCACGTATTCAGCAATTATGAACTGGCCCTTGTGTCATAGGGAGATCTGAATATTTGTGCCATTTGAGTAGGTATAGTAATACCCCCATTTTTATAGTTGTAAACTGTCCAAGGTCAAGTTAGTTAGGGAGCTGGGGTCTATACCTGCGAAGGCCCTTTGACCACCCACCCTGTTCTTGCTTCCTCCCTCCATCCTTCAGCTTCCCGGTCTGTCAGCTGTGGATAATGATTTTGTCCTGTCTTACTGCTGACCCCCTCAATAATATTGACCTAGCAGGAAGTTGTAAGGCATAACTAATAAAAATGACAGGGAAGCCTTCTGCCAATAGAAGGTGTGCTGCTGCTTGCTAATTCACGGAGGAGCCCAGCAGTGATGGGAGGGCAGATTTATTAGGCAGCTATTTATCTAGTGGATTTTTCCTGCCCTCAGTTCAATTAGGAAGCTGCATCTGGCTCCAGCAGCTCCATCCTCTATATTTTTGCTCTGTTACCTTCCGTGATCTCTCCATATGTGGATTTGGGGACTTCGCGACCACTCGACAGCACTGTTACTTTGGGAGTTGGGTTTGGGGATGCTGTGTTGGGTGTCCAGCCATGAAAGCTGTGGGGTCTGGCCCAGGGGTCTCCTGGTCTAGAGGGAGGGCACAGATGAGTAAGTGACCAGGAGCAGCAAGGGATGGTGAAGCTGGAGAAAGGCCCTGAACACAGCGCTGTGGAACACCTTACCTCTGAGTGAAGGAGAGGGAAGAGGCAGTCAGGGGGGCCTTCCACAAGGAGTGGCACTGGCAGAGTCTGAGCCAAGGGCCCTTGCAGGGGTCAGGAGCTTAAACTCTGGAGCCCACCGGCCCCTTTCTGGCTGGGAGACCTTGAAAGTGTTGTGAAAATGTTAGTTGCTCAGTTGTGTCCGACCCATAGACAGCTAGATGGATGGATGGATAGCCAGATAAGACATGCTGCGCTGGATTAGTTGCTCAGTCATATTCAACTCTTTGCAACCCCGTGGATGGCAGCCTGCCAGGCTCCTCTGTCCATGGAATTCTGGAGGCAAGAATACTGGAGTGGGTAGCCATTTCCTTCTCCAGAGGATCTTCCCAACCCAGGGATCAAACCCGGGTCTTTTGCATTGCAGGCTGATTCTTTACTGTCTGAGCCACCAGGGAATTGACTCTCTCTCTATGGCTGTAATACGGAAGTGGCGAGACTGTCATCATAGCATGACAGTAGGGCTGTCTTGAGCACTAAATGAATTTTTACATGCAGAAGGCTTACAACAGTAGGTGATACCTGAGTAGTTTAAGCATGAGTGTGTGTGGACCTGCGTGTTCCCAGCAGAGGCATCAGCACCTGCACGGGCTGGTGGTGAGAATGTATTTACTCAGGGCTGGGTGGGAGTTGGGGCTGGAGGCAGGTGTCAGGACACCCGTGTGACAGGCAAAGAGGGACCTACTGAGGCTTGGGTGTATATATTTGACATTGTGTGCATATGTGTGTGTGTGTTTGTGGGTACATACACACCTGTGGCACTCACTCAGTGTCTTAACTCTAAGGACAGGTTGTGGTGAGTGAGGTCAAGTGGAGGAGGATGACACCTGAGAAAAGGATGACAATCCATCACCATCACCTTTCCAGGAGAGTATTCTGGAATTGGAGATGAGTGAGTGAGAGTCATGGAGGGGATATTAATTTGGGGGGCTAGAGAGGCCTGAACTAGAATCTTGGTCCCCAACATATCTATCTATCTGTTGCTCCATCTATCTAGCTACCACTCAGTTAATCATCCATCACTCCATATGTTTATATCTATGCATGTTTTATCTATCTCTCTCCCCACCTCTATCCATCTATCTAGCTATCTAGCAGTCATCTATCTCTCTGTTTACTTATATCTCTCTGTGTTTTATAGCTGTCTATCTACCTACTTATCAATCATCCATCTCTCTATTTGTATCTATATATATCTTATCTAGGGGGCTTCCTAGATAAGAGAGCTTCCTAGATAAGAAAGCTTCCTCAGTTCAGTTCAGTCGCTCAGTCATGTCTGACTCTTTGCGACCCCATGAATCGCAGCACACCAGTGTTCCCTGTCCATCACCAACTCCCAGAGTTCACTCAGACTCACGTCCATCGAGTCAGTGATGCCATCCAGCCATCTCATCCTCTATCGTCCCCTTCTCCTCCTGCCCCCAATCCCTCCCAGCATCAGAGTTTTTTCCAATGAGTCAACTCTTTGCGTGAGGTAGCCAAAGTACTGGAGTTTCAGCTTTAGCATCATTCCTTCCAAAGAAATCCCAGGGCTGATCTCCTTCAGAATGGACTGATTGTATCTCCTTGCAGTCCAAGGGATTCTCAAGAGTCTTCTCCAACACCACCACCACCACAAAAGCATCAATTCTTCAGCACTCAGCCTTCTTCACAGTCCAACTCTCACATCCATAATGACCACTGGAAAAACCATAAACTTGACTAGACGGACATTTGTTGGCAAAGTAATGTCTCTGCTTTTGAATATGCTATCTAGGTTGGTCATAACTTTTCTTCCAAGGAGTAAGTGTCTTTTAATTTCATGGCTGCAGTCACCATCTGCAGTGATTTTGGCCCCCCCCCCCCAAATAAAGTCTGACACTGTTTCCATTGTTTCCCCATCTATTTGCCATGAAGTGATGGGACCAGATGTCATGATCTTCGTTTTCTGAATGTTGAGTTTTAAGCCAGCTTTTTCACTCTCCTCTTTCACCTTCATCAAGAGGCTTTTTAGTTCCTCTTCACTTTCTGCCATAAGGGTGGTGTCATCTGCATATCTGAGGTTACTGATATTTCTCCCGGCAATCTTGATTCCAGCTTGTGCTTCTTCCAGCCCAGCATTTCTCATGATGTAATCTGCATATAAGTTAAAGAAGCAGGGTGACAATATACAGCTTTGACGTACTCCTTTTCCTATTTGGAGCCAGTCTGTTGTTCCATGTCGAGTTCTAACTGTTGCTTCCTGAACTGCATACAAATTTCTCAAGAGGCAGGTCAGGTGATCTGGTATTCCCATCTCTTTCAGAATTTTCCACAGTTTATTGTGATCCACACAGTCAAAGGCTTTGACATAGTCAATAAAGCAGAAATAGATGTTTTTCTGGAACTCTCTTGCTTTTTCCATGATCCAGCGGATGTTGGCAATTTGGTCTCTAAAGCTTCCTAGATAAGCTCAAATCTTCAGCTGGTAAAGAATCTACCTGCAATGCAGGAGACTCCAGTTTGATCCCTGCATCAGGAATCCCTGGAGAAGGGATAGGCAACCCACTCCAGTATTCTTGGGCTTCCCTGGTAGCTCAGATAGTAAAGAATCCTCCTGCAATACAGGAGACCTGGGTTCAATTCCTGCATTGGGAAGATCCCCTGGAGGAGGGCATGGCAACCCAGTCCAGTATTCTTGCCTAGAGAACCCCCAGGGACAGAGGAGCCTGGTGGGCTACAGTCCATGGGGTTGCAAAGAGTTGAATATGACTGAGCAACCAAGCCAGCACAGCATGTCTTATCTAGCTATCCATCCATCCATCTAGCTATCAGTCATCCATCTCTGTATTATGTATGGTTTATCTATCTATATATCATCTATCTATCTGCCTATCAATTAGTCATCCATCTCTCTATTTATATTTATATATGTTCTCTCTCTCTCTTTCTCTCCTTCTCTCTCAAAACCAGAATACCTCTTGAGGATTAAGTCAGGAAGGAGAACCCAGATGCTGCCCCGCTCTGCTCTGAGATAGTTTTTCACTCTTCATTTCTTTCCCACGCAGACCACAGTGGGGCGTTGTCTGAGTCAAGCCTTGAGTTTCTATGTCTTAGACACTTTCCATTTGTGAAAACTGTGCAAGCGTCCAAAAGCCAGGCCATGCCTTTGTGTGCTCATTTAATGAGCAAATTGAATGCAAAAGAGGAAAAGTTTGGAGATAATTGGACTCAGGAGGGTTGCCTGCTTTTTGGGAGGTGATGAGCAGTTGATAGTCTCATAAGAAGTGCTTATGATGATCTGTACATGGTTCAGCAGCTGTATGCCTTCCTTTTGAAGCACCTCCGGGAGGTTTTCCCTTCACGATGAACCCTCCCCATTCTCTGCAGATGCTGAACTCGCAGGGCGGTGGTATAGACGGAAGCACACACATCTTCCAGCACCATCCCCTGTGGGAAGGATGGAGAAGGAGCTCAAATCTTCGCTGTAATCCTGTGTCGAGGCTTCATTTTTCACGGCCAGCCAGTCTCTTCCCTGAAGTCACAGCCCCAAGTGTGTGGGCCCCTGAGCTGGGTTGATGGACAGGTGCCTGCACTTTGCACTCTGCTCTGTTTCCAAGATCGTACCTCGGATGCAAAGAGTTCTGTTTGGTGGTTGTCGAAGCCACTGTCCAAAGCTGATCACTTACCCACATGTCTTAGAACAAATGAGGGCCACACAGTGCTTTTTCTCCAATGGCAGATTTGCCCGGCATGAAGAAAGAACATAATTGGAAAATGGGCAATATTCACATAGCAATTACTGTGCCTGTTAATGAGGTTTACATGAAGGCTTCCAGTGAATGGATGAAGAACAGTGAGTTTGGCATTCATGTTGAGCAGCTGGACAGCCTGATAAGGGAGCAGACGAGGGGGGCCTGGGCTTAGCCAAGGGGAGCAGGACCAAGAGAAACCCTCGCCTTGGCTCTCCCCTTGCTCAGTGCTGCCCTGGTCTCCTTACTGTCCTGGGAGAAACTGAGCCTGTTAGACTCCAACCTCCAGACTGCACCGCCCCAGCCAAGAGGGAGAGGAGCCAGTTTGGCTAGGTTGTGGGACCCCTCGGGCTATGCTCAAAGTGTAGCCAGTGGCAAACTATTAAATCTCCTTTTCTTGGTATTAGGACCTGTGGTAATTTTGGGGGACCACATGTCAGGGAAAGCATTATTACCATATTGAGTGTGAAGGTCTGAGCCTAAATCAAGGCTCTGTTAGTAACATCTGTGTAATTTGGCTGCAGGGAGCTGCGGTTTCCTCATCCATAGGAAAGTCAGTCTAATGGAAGTGAATGGTTTACATGACATGACGTTATGCATATGGTGGTTGCTGTTTCATTCAGTGTTCAGAGCAATAGAACCGATGGGAGCTGTAGATATAAGCAGATACAGATATACATATTCCCAGAGGTTTAGGTGTAAGGGATCAGCTCACATGACTATTGAGCCTGGCAAGTCTGAAGTTTATGGGGCAGCCAGCAGGCTGGGACCTCAGGCGGGAGAGAATGCTGCAGTCTGAAGGCAGAATTTCTTCTTCTCTGGGAAACCTCCACCTCAAGTTTTGCCCCAGAGGCCTTTGACTGATTGAATGAGGCCCACTCCCATCATTGAGGGTCCTCTCTTTTACTTAAAGTTATCTGACTGTAGATGTTGCCCATGTCTATCTACAAAATACCTTCACAGGATTGCTGAGACTAGTGTTTGGTGAATACCTGGGGACTCTAGGCCAAGTTGACATCAAAGGAACCGTCACAGCCACTGTCGTTGTCATGGGCGAGCCAGAAACCAGGTGCTGTGCTTGGCCCCGTTGGAGGTGATTGGTAAACTGTCACTTCTGGCCTGACACACACCTGGTGTCTTAGCTCCAGGGACGGATTGTGGTGGATGAGGTTGGGTTGAGGAGGATGACTTGAGTGATTGAGGCGCTTAGAGGAGGGTGACAGTCCATCATACTAGCCTTTCGAGGAGAGTATCCTGAAATTGGAGATGATTGAATGAGAGTTAAACGTATGTCATCAAGAGGATATTAATTTTGGAGGTCAGACAGAGCTGACGTGGAATCTTGGCCTCAAGACATCTTCTTTCCCACCCCACATTATGATCAGTAACTTAATCCTAATGATAGTTTTTTTTTTTTTATGTTGTTCTGTAAAATGGGAAAAAAACGTTATCTTTTAAGCTCATGGCAAGAGTTTTGAGTATATCTGATGTGATTTGAATACTCAGTAAATTTTTGTTTCCCTCTCTGTATCTGTTCAGTGTTCATGGGATATTTGTTTCAATCTTAAGATTTTCCTGTACGGGCTTTTAAATTGGGAGCATTACAGAATGCAGGGGAGTTAAACTGGAAATACCCATCAAAATGGGGAAGAGTATGTTGCTCAGCAGTGCCTGGGCTTACTGTGTTCTTAGTGAACATGCATTTCCCCATGAGCTTTTTGTTTGTTTGTTGGACAGGCTGGGCTGGGTCTTGGTTGCTACATAGCCATTCTCTGTGCAACAAGCATACGAGCGATGAGCGGGGGCTACTTTTCTCTGTGGTACATGGGCTTCTTACTATGGTGGCTTCACTTGTGGCAGAGCACAGATTCTAGAGCAGGCAGGCTTCCGTAGTTGTGGCACACGGGACCAGTAGTTGAGGCTCGTGGGCTCTGGAACTCTGGCTCAGTAGTTACGGTGCGTGGGCTTAGTTGCTCTGTAGCATGTGGGATCTGCCTGGACTGGGGATTGAACCAGTGTCCCCTTCATTGGCAGCTGAGTTCTTAACCACTAGGCCACCAGGGAAGCCGCCCTCCCCCCATACACACACACACACACACAACATCTTTGAGCAGAAGATATAGAGTATCCTGAGCAGTGTTTTGTCATCTGAGTGGAGAGCTGAGATAGGTAGAGGTAGAGGACTGTTTCCTGATGATTGTGTTTACATGGGACCAGCAGCACATCACTGCCTCTGAAAATGAGTGCTCACTCTTCTCCATCCTTTTTCATGTGTCCCCTGGTCTCTTAGGCAAAAGGGGTCCTACATGCGAGATGTACCTTTTCTACCAAGATGTGTGTGGGTGGGGGACAGCACGGGCACCCTGTTCTGTTTCTGATCCTGGGATACTTGACTGTCAGGGGCTGAACAAAACAATCTATGTGATACTGGTTATATTTCTACAAGCTTGACATCCTTATCTGGGACAGCTCCTTAGAATGGCACTTCTTAACGCACTAGATGTTTCTGATAGCACCCCTGCAGTAGACTGGATGTCTGTGTCATCTCCCCTCCCCAGTCATTCATATGTTGAAATCTAGTCCTTAAAGTGGTGGTATTAGGAGGTGGGACCTTTGGAGTTAGTTATGATTAAATGAGAGCATAAAGATGGAACCCCCATGAATGGAATTAGTGCCCTTATAAGAGTCACCACCACCTGCTCTCCACTACTGACTCCAAAGAGTCGGACATGAGTGAAGCAGTCTACCTAGCACATATACATGTCGAGGGGGTGACACAGACATTCAGTGGTGCTGTTACAAACATCTCCTGCATTCAGAAGTGCCATTCTAAGAGGCAATAAGCTATCCCAAATAAGGATGTTAAGCTTTTAGAAATATACCCATATCACACCCAGATTTCAGACTCTCCAACCTCCAGAATTATGAGAAATAACTTATTTTTTTTATTAGCCAGTCAGTGTATGGTACTTTGTCATAGCTGCCTGAAGTGACTTAGGACAACCACTGAAACCAAATCTAAACTAATAGCCTGAATTTATATGCTAACTTGGTACCACCTAGTGGGAAGAAAAACCAGAAAGCCACCAGAACCAATCACAATAAATATACCTGTACTTTGTCTTCTTCTTTCTTTGTCTCCTTGAGGAAGCCATGAATTCCTTGAAGGACAGCTGGTTTTCTTTTCATCTCCATGCTTCACTGTCTGGGGTCTGGTGTGCTGTCACGGCCGAGTTCATGTTTGTGGATGAGTGAACAAACTGTGAAGGAACATCCTGATCAGTGTTGTGTTCTTGGCCTGGACAGCTGTTGAGGTCTAACTGTGTTTATGGAATGAATTACTCTACACAAAGGGAAACTCAGCAATGGACCAGCATCCTAAGGGGATATCTCAGAGGGTCTGTTAGATGGATGGACCATCTGTGCCCTGGCCATGTGGATCAAAGATGAACATGTGATTGAGTGAGGTCTTAGCAATGACAACCAACCCTGGCTGGAATGTGCAATGGAACGCTCTGGTTTGAGTCCTGGTTTCCCTTGGGGACTTGAGTGGATGGAAATGACATTGTGTTACAGAGAGCCATCACTTGGGCAAACATCTGGGGGATGTAATGACAAGGGAAAGACAATACATGCCCAAAAGAGCCTTGTCCAAAACGAAACTGTCTGTCACAAGCTATGGGCAGGTGAGTTACTCTTTTGGAATCCTAGGAAGGCAGAGTAGGGCAAGCATGATTCCCAGTACCTTCAGAGCTTGCTGGAGCTTATTAGCATGGCTGTGATCTCATGAACAGGTTCTCTGGGGCCTCTGTTCCTGGAGCATCAGATATTAAATCCTCTTGAGGAAGAAAAGAAATGAGTTTTTAAGGTCTATATTTACATGTGTTAATTGTCTTCTGCACTGGTCCACTAGATTAAACCTATCAAAACAAATTTTTCAAATCTCTTTTAGTGGCATCATTATGTCCCCAAGGTTGACATCTCAGAGTCATCCTTAGAAACATATTCTCTCTACAGTTTTCCCTCTCCTTGCCCCTGTCTTGCTTAGGTCATCAGGTTGAGCTTTAGACCAGGTAGTCCATTCCCTCCTGGTGTTGCTGGCAAGTCTTTTCACCTCCATCTGTCACGGCCTTGGGCAGGGTTCCCATCCTCTCTGACCTGGAGTGTTGTACTAGCCTGGTGTCCTCCTCCCTTTTTCTTCTAATCCATCATTCTCCTGCTGCCACAGTGGTTTTTCTAAAGCTCAGAGCAGCTCATGCAGCCCCTGCTTAAGCCTCCTTGGTCACTCCTCATTGCCTCTAGAAAAAGTCCAAACAGCTTAATAGGATGTATAAATCTGTTCCCAGGCGGGGTCCTTCCTGGCCTTGGGCCCTACCTCTATACATCAGATCTCAACTTCCCCACTCTCTAGATCTGACATATTCTCCCATGTTTCCAAGATTTGGAGATTCTTTTTCCCTCTTGGAAAGCATATTAACTTTTTCTGCCTGTCAGACACCTCCTTATCCTTCAAGACTTCAGGTTTTGTTGGTAGAACTGAATTGCAGGCAAATGATGACTCAGAAGGTGCTGAGACTGGCAGGCTTCTGTGAAATGCATGGCTTTCTTTTCGTGGAAATTCTCTCCAGCTCAAGCCAGCAGTGCTGCACAAGGGAGCCTGGTTTGTTCATGCCTTTACTCGCTCTGCTAAATTGTGTTTTATTAATGTGTGTGATTGTACTGATGTTCGGGCTACTGTGCTAATGGCTGATAATTGCCTTAATGAGATATTTGTGAGAAATACAGTAATACCCGGAGGAATGAAAGCAGTCCCACCACAGCTGGTGATGGAACAGCCCTTTGGCTGACTTCAGGGAGGAACAGCTCGTAGGATTCTGGCAGTTAGAAGAAGGAAGAGCTCCAAGTTCCCCACTTATTTTGAATGCCCAAGTTACCCAACTTCCACTCAAAAGTTAACCACGCACATGTCAGGAGAGCACATGATGCTGGGCAGCACATCTCAGAGGCAGATGATAATCAGAGTTTTCCCCATACTGTGTGTCCATCCAAGTTCAGTCTCCTGGGGCTCCGTTCCGTGCTGTTTTCACCATGGGATCCAGGATGGTGAGGCCACCCCATCAAGACTATTGTTGGTCATCTTAGCAGAGAGAGGAAGGCACACAACTGGTTCTTAAAGCTTCCTCTTCATCACTTGTGTTCTTATTTCATCGGCCAGAGTAAGTCATGTAGCTGTGCCTGGGCAGAGCAGTTCTGTCCTGATGTACTCAGAGCCTGACGATGGTATTGTGAACAGCCTGAGGGTCCCTGAAGCACAGTATAGTGGATTGTGAAATTCCTGTTGTCACATCCTCGGAGAAATACAATCCCCGTGCACACATCACCATTTGGACTGCATCTGTCTCTAGTATCAGATCTTAAGCATCCTTGGGATGGGGAGATTTCTGGGTCTTATTTACATTTGATCCCAGAGTTGTGCAAAGTGCCTCCTTCAAGATTTGTAAACACTCAACAAATAATAGTTGATTAAATTTATATGTGACTGAAGAAGGCGTGTCATCTGGATTCCCACCCCCCTCTCACACACACTTATTTGTGTCAAGCACCGTTGTGACAGGTGGGGAGGGTTTGTGTGTGTTCTCTTGCTGACTTCTCCCAGCTCTCTGGCAAGTCTTCACCCTTCTTATTTCGGATAAGGAGATGAAGAAACTTAAAGAGCAGGAACTTAAAAATTTAATACGTGGTTGTAAACACAAAAGCTTACTAAGTAAGCACTTACTATGCACTGGTCCCTATTGTAAGCACTTCTTATGGATTAACTTATTCACTTCCCAACAGTTCTGTGAAGCAGATGGCTATCATCCTGGTTTTGCAGATGATGAAACTGAGCGCAGAGAAGTTGAGAAGGTTAGCCAAGGTCACACGCTTGGAAGTGGCAGAGCTGGGATTTTTATCCAGGCAAGCTCTCTCCAAGGCTTTGCTCTTTATAACTCTCTGTGGTCTCACCTGCTGTGCCAAACTACTGATCACACTGGGTTTTTGGGAGCTGCACAGTTTGAAAATGCAAGGGAGAAGATTTGAGGTCAGCTCTGAGTCTCATTGACTCCCTTTGAGCAGGGCAGTCGGTATCCCTGACAAGTTTCAGGGGCCTGAGTACTGCTCTGGGGACCAGAATGTAAAGATAAATAAGCTCACTTCCCATTTTCAAGGAGTTTATAGTTGGGGAGATGTCATGTTACAGATAATTTCAATGTAATGACATAGCCATGTTCTTGGAAAGTGTTCAAGAAGCTATTTGTTTTCGTCCAATATGTGATTACGTAAAGAGGTGTTTTTGCTGAAGGTCCAGTAAGCACTGCATCTAGAAAACACCAGGTTCATTTGTACAGCTCCAGACTGTCCTGAAGGCCAGACTCAGACTCTGGGCCATTCGAACATGTGTGTATAGCCAGGTTTGCTGCCGCCATCTCTGGATTTGGTTTCACAGTTACGTCTGATCCTCTCAACTCCTTCAGGGAGCCTTGCTTCAATCTGCTTTTGCTTATTTCTTCTTATTCTGGATGATGTGACCCTTTATTCATTCATTCATTCATTCTACTTGTCCATCTGTTCATTCACTTAACAGACACTTAAAAATTTACCTACTTGTTTTGTTTTTGTATTTTTGTGTGTTTTTTTTTGACCAGGCACAACTTCTTGGCACAGGAAATACAAGTGGTGAATAACACAAAGACTTGTCATAAGCTTAAATTCTACTGAGAGACAGTGAAAGAAGTCAGACACTAGAAAGGTCCCATATTGTATCATCCCATTTATGTGAACCATCCAGAATAGTTCATCTCTAGAGACAAAAATCCAAGTTGATCATGATCAAGGTTTGCTGGGGAAGGGGGCAGAGAGGGGATGGGGAGAAACTGCCTAGTGTATAGGGGTTTATTTGGAGTGATGGAACTGCTTTGAAAATAGATAGAGATGCTGGGTGCACAGCACTGTGAGTGCACTAAATGGTGGTGGATGGATAGTTCACTTTAAAATAGTTAATTTTGTGGTATGTTGCATTTCACTTTGATAAATTTATTTAAATGGTAAAAAAAATTCTAGGGAGGAAAGATGGACATTAAACAATGCTCACAGTGATAGTGAATGTTTCAGCATATAAGAAAGGAAAGGTAAGGGAAATAGGACATGATGTGGTGGGGGGTGATGGGCTGTCATTTTACATAGGCATGTATTAGGGGACAGCTGAGGGATCCTGAGGGAGGTGGGGGAAAGAACATCCCAGGCAGAGGACATAGCAAGGCAAAGGGCTAAAGAGAGTGTGGCCATGTGACGGAGTCCAAACTCATACTGCTTGCTGTACAATACACCAGTGAATCAAGAGATGAAGGGCTGAACAAGAAAGAGCAACTTTATTCAGAAAGTCTGTTGATCAAGAATGTGGTGGACTAGTGTCCCAAAGAACTGTCATCTGAATTAGAATTCAGGCTTCTTTTATACAAAAAGGGGAAGGGGTGCGAGAAGTCTTTGTTCTTGAAGCTGTCCACCTAGGTCTGGTCACAATGTTCACATAAACCTCCAGCAAGACAAATGTTATTCTCTGTTCTGCAAGTGTTTGTCTCTGTATGAATGAAAAGTGTTACACCTCTAAAGGTCAGAGCCCAGAGAATAGGCTGTCTTGTATATTTTGGGGTATAGACAGCATTCTTAACTTTATAGCAAATGCAATAGTATACCAAAGTTAAAGAAACAGCTCCAGTATGGAGTCATATTTGTTCTTCCCTATTATAGCCATTGTAGTCTAGAAACAGGCTGAGTGAGGAGGAGGGTGAGACAGCACTTCCTCTGTCCCCCAGGTGCCTTTGTACAAATGAGAAAGACAGCTCCTTGGAGGTACAGCCTGAGGCCAGGGCCCATGAGAGGGGTGGGTTGGATTTTCACCTGTCCTGTCCGCTCCCCTTGTTCAGGGCACGTTGAGCTTGTGTCACATGGTGGCCCTGCTAAGAGCTGAGGTCAGACAGGGAAAATCACATGTAGGGTGTTTACTCGAAGTGAAATGGAGTAAGAGAACCACTGGAGGGCTCCCAGCAGGGTAGAGATGACCCGCTTGCTTTTCAAAAGAACTCCTCTGATTCCAAGGGTCAAGGAAGCAATATAGTTAGGAAACAGGGACAGTAATTCAGGCAAGAGATGCTGCTGGCTTGGACCAGAATTGCAGTAGCAATAGTGGTGGGAAGTAATCAGAATCTGGATGTGCTTTCAAGACTGGTTCAATACTTTGGCTGTGCCAACTAACAGAAAGCAAGGAGTCAGTGGTGAATCTAGTTTCTCACTGAGCAGCAATTAATAGAAGGAATGGGGGAGACTTCCATTTTCTGTAATGGGAAAGATCATAGGGATAACCAATTTGGAAGAGGATATTAGTAGTTTGGTTTTAGTCTTATGGAATTAGCAATGCTTTTCAGGTGGATAGCTGCGTGAAGACACTGGGCTGGCAGGTGGCTGGCTACGAGCCTGGGGTTCTAGAGCAAACTTGGGCTGGGAGATAGAGTTTGGGAGTTGCCGGCATTTGGGTGGCATTTCAGGCCATAAGCCTGGCTGAGATTGGTAAGAGAATGAGTGAGAGCAGAGAAGGGGAGCCTGAACTTGGCTGCTCTCTCTTCGTGCCCTGGAAAAATAAAATCTGGGCTGCACTGGGAACACTGGGGGCCAGTTCAGTTATTTTTAAAAACAGATTTCCTTTTTTTTTTTTTTTTTTTTTAAAGCAAAGAGTTACAGCCTTACTCCCAGGGGAAAATAAAAGTAGGTTGTTCATGGTATCAAAACCACACAAATACAGCTGGCTCTCTGCAGAGCTTTCCCTGGGAAGCAGTGCCCAGGTATGTGCATGGTAAGTGTTTATTGTACTGAACAGCAGTGAGTGGGGCTGTGGGTTCTTACAGCCATCTTTCTCATACGCGTGTCCCTAGCAACTAACAAATCATCTGAAGTCAGAGGTGCCAAATACATGTTTAGGGCTCCCGAGGTGGCACTAGTGGTAAAGAATCTGCCTGGCAATGAAGGAGATCCAAAAGACGTGGGTTTGATCCCTGGGTTGGGAAGATCCCTAGAGTAGGAAATGGCAACCCACTCCAGTATTATTGCCTGGAAATTTCCATGGACAGAGGAACCTGGAGGGCAGAGGCTGCAAAGAGTTGGACACAACTGAACACACACACACAAATATGTGTTTGAAGAATGAATGGAGGGATGGCCTTTGCCCTCTGTGTTTGGAGACCAAGATAGAAGGATCCAGTTTTATTATTTTATTGTTAATTTGTGGTTTGAACCAAAGAGGCTTGTCTATACCTTGGTTGTTGGAGATAAGGTCCATCTGCATGGGTTGAAGTTTCAGAAATATTGCACACAGGGCTCTTAGGCAATTGCCAAAGAGAAATCCCAAACTGTTATGAACAAAGGCAGCATTGTTGGAATCAGTGAATGACTTCCCAAGAAGACTACTCTGGCCAAAATTCATTTGTGTGTACCCCCTCTGGAGAAGAAGTTGACTTAATGAGCCTGACCACTATCTGTAGAAAGCCATTGGCTTGAGGCTAGGGATCAAGGGATCCCACCTTTCCTAAAGCTCAGAAGAGTGACTTCCTGTGCCTACACCATTTGTATAGACAGTATCGTTCATGCTGAACACTTCTTTCCTTCTGCATGTCCAGGCTTTTAGTACATGTTAGGCAAAGGATGCTTAGCTGCGAGTCCCCAGTGGAAACACTGGATGCTGAGTTTCCAAGGAGTTTCCCCTGTGGACCATGTCATATGTGTGGTCACAGCTCATTGCTGGGTGAATTAGGTGCATCCTGGGTGACTCCACTGGGAGGGGACCCTCAAAGCTTATGCCTGGTTTCCTCAGATTTAACCCCACTTTCCTTTACCCTTTGCTGATTCTACTTTGTGTCCTTTGGCTGTAAGAAGTCATAGTCATGAGTATGCATGGGTTTGTGCTAGGTGTGTGAGTCCGGCTGGAGAGTCATGGAACCTGAGGGCTCTGACACCCCCATCCCCTTTTCTTTTTGTTTGCTTTATTAAACCATCAGTCATATTACGTTATAGACCACTTAATGCCGTTAGCATCTCCTGGGTTCTCACTCTATGCATAACACATCATAAAATGGGCAGCTCTCCAGGTGAGTTTAACTTTAGAAACTGACTCACATCCTAACATGCTTCCATGGGTGACTTGTTCTCGAGCCATTTCTGCATATGGTGCGCCGTGTAAACTATAGACGTGATAGATGTAGACAAATACAATCTCAATTTGAGGGAGAAAATGTAAGTTCTGTAAAAGCAGAATTCCCTGAACTTTGGGGAAATGAAGTTCTCTGCCACTTCTCTGATGTAACAGTAGCTTTTATTGAAGAGAGGCGTTATGATTCTTGTCTCGAGGGAGATACAGAAGTGACTGTAAGGCATTAGTAGAGTTGGATGATTTGGAGAAAGAATACTTTGCTTTTCCCTGGCATCCCTTACTCTTCTTTCAATTTTTATCCGTCTGTCCATCCATCTACCCATCTTCCTATCCATCCACTTACCTGTTCACCCAGCCATCCAGTGTTGCCAGGCAACTTGTTCCATTACTGAACATTGATTATGTCCCAGGCACTGAGGTACAAGAGAGCTGACTGGGGTCCCTGCTCTCCTGTGTATGGCCTGGGGTAGGGAGATGTGGAAACAAATACTTCCAGGTGGAAAGTAACAGGCATCCTACCATGTGTCCTGGGAGATTATCCAAACAAGGGCACCAGCGCTGGGCTGTTCTCTGTCCCCACCTTCATGGTCATTTAAGCAAAGTAAAGGGAAGACAGCCTCCTCTTGTGGGAGTTCCCCAAAGGTTAATTTAAAATACTCTTTTCATTTGGCATTAAGCTGGCACAGAGCCACCCATTAGTACACAGCTAAGGACACAGCTGTGTCCTAAGGCAAATGGAGATTACCCTTCCTCACCTGCCAGTGGGAATCAAAGGACACACTCACACTGAGTGGTTTGGAACATTCAGCAGGGCCTAAGAACTTTTCTCTAAATGCTCAGGCGTCCAAAGCCCCCCTTTCTTGTGCCTCCTTTGCAATGCTGAGCTCTTTGAAATGGGAACAGTGGTAATGGAGTCTGCAGTTGTGAGGGGAAGAAGCCAAATTATAGATTTTATTTTGGCTTTGCCTTGGGTCACAATTCCTTTTGTTTCTGATTTACCTTTTGTTTGAGAAACTTGGCCCAATTTATGTATTCAGGGCATTCTTTAGTCATCTCTGCCTCCACCGGGTCTTTACTTTGCACAGATGTTTGTTCACCTGCATTTTTTTCATAGTTTATTATCCGGCATTTGCTGTCAGGATTTTCCCAAGGTCGTCTGAGCAAACGAAGGTATTACACATTTTCTAATAATAGTACTAATAATAACAGCAAGCACTGTGTGTTGGGTACTGTGTAAGTGCTTTATATAGCTCAACTCTGCATTCTTAAAATAACTCATTAAGTAGGTGCTATAATTACTCTCCCCATTTTACATGTGAGGAAACTGAGTCATAGGAGGGTTAAGGATTGACTCAAGTGTCTTTACTAATTTGGGGTTAAAAAAGAGGGGGAGGGGGACACACAAGTCACAACTCATAAACAAAAAGGATACATTGGGCTTAATCAAAATTTAAAATGCTGTTTTGGCAGAGGAGTCTGTTAAGAGGAAAAAAAGATATTGAGAGACTTCCTTGGTGGTTCAGTGGTTAAGACTCTATGCTCCCAATGCAGGGGACCCAGGTTTGATCCCTGCTCAGGGAACTAAGATCCCACATGCTGCAACTAGAGAAGCCCATGGGCTGCAATGAAGACCCAGCATTGCCAAAATAAAAAACAGTAACAGTAAAACAAGATAAGCCACTGACTGACCGGCTGATCTTCAGGCCAAGATTGACCAGGGCACAGACTGTCTCAGGCGTGTTTCCAGGCTGTGTTCTCTTCCCTCAACCACTGTGGGTTCTACAATCATCAGAGCAACTCAGACCCCATGCAGACCCTGAGTCAGTCACTGGCATGGGGGCTTTAATTACACTGAATGCAACCAACCAGAAGACCTGAGGTGATGAACCCCCCTCCAAACCCAAAGGGCTAGGTCATGGGGACCTTTTGGGAGGTGGGGAGAGGAGCAAATGCCTGGGAGGTAAAGCGGGTGGATGACAAGTTTCAGAGGCCTCAGGTCACCTGCACAAGGCAAGGTGGGGCTATGAGGGCTCCTTCCGAGAAGGCGATGGTAGCTGAGGGACTGAAGGCACAGCTGGGAAGGTGGATGGCCGGGATGCGAGGGGTGTCCTTCCCTCCCATTCATCCACCTACTTCCACATTTACTTGAAATCCAGTCACCCACTTATGCACCCACCCACTCCATCTGTTTCTTTTTCCAAAAAATGTATTCTTTAAATTTATTTTTTATTTTGTCTGCAATTTTTAAAGGTTACTTCCATTTATGATTGTTACGCAGTGTTGGCTGTATTCCCCCAGTTGTACAGTACATCCTTGAGCCTGTTGTACACCCAGGAGTTTGTACCTCTCACTCCCCACCCCTAGATTGCCCCCTCCCTGCCACTGGCAACTGCTAGTCTGTTCTCCATATTTGTGAGTCTGCTGCTGCTTTGTTATCATTGCTAGTCTGTTGTATTTAGATGCCACATATCAGCAGTATCATATAGGATTTATCCTTCTCTGTCTGACTTGTCTCACTTAGCATAGTGTCGTCCAAGTCCATCCTCCTGTGCTTAACCCCGTGCTCAGTCACTAAGTCGTGTCTGACTCTTTGTGACTCCATGGACTGTAGCTTACCTACCAGGCTCCTCTGTCCATGGAATTTTCCAGGCAAGAATACTGCATTGGGTTGCCATTTTCTTCTCCAGGGGATCTTCTCGACTTGGGGGTCGAACCCATGTCTCCTGCATTGGCAGGTAGATTCTTTATCACTGCGCCACCTGGGAAGCCCCAAGTCTGTCCATGTTGCTGCATGTGGCAAAATTTCATTCTTTTCTGTGGCTGAGTAGTATTCCATTGAATATAACCCATCTGTTTCTCATGTTTTTTGTAGGGTTTCACTTTAATGAGCACCTTTCGAAATGCTCTTAGAAGAACCCAAGTCTTATCATGTCACTTTTAAGGTAGAAACATCCTCTCCTCTTCCTTCGAGGATTTTGCTATTTTCATATATAATGTATACTTAAACGTCACAAAATCCCTATGAGATAGGTATAATTTTTTATCACATTTTACAGATGAGGAAACAGGTCCAGAGATGCCAGTTGAATTGCATAAAATCACACACCCTGTGGGTGGCAGAGGCAGGATTTGAACCTAGGCAGTGTGCCTCCAGAGTCTACACTCAATCATTATGTCTACTGTGTTTACAACACACACACACACACACACACACACACACATGAACACACACACACATATTTGTATACCTCCATATACATATGTCCATTAATCTGCCAGAATCAAATTGGTAACATCTATGTAAACAGAAATATAAGTAAGTAGCAGTGATTGTTATCACTAAGAGTTCACCAAATATATACTGTACGCCAGGCATTCTGCTCATTGCTTTACTTACATTATTCCACGCTGAGCTTTCAGTAGTCTTACAGGTTGCTACTATTGTGTCATCCCACTTTTTAGATGAAGATATGTGAGGCTGAGAGATTCATTCATTTCTGCTGGGTAACACAGTTGATAAAAATGGAACCAGAATCTCTTTGGGGATCAGTTCTCTTCAAACAGGACCCGCAGCAATGATGACCACTCACTGAGTCCTAGTCCATGCTTAGAGATGAGGAAGACCACTCATGGAGTCCTGTTCTGTGCTAGGGACTAGGAAGACCACTCACCGAGCCCTAGTCCATGCTAGAGATGGGGAAGCCACTCCTAACATCATCATATGTCCACCACCGTCTGGTATTTGGTTTCTGTGAATGGAGCTCCTTTTCACTCTAGAGATGGTCTCACTTTAGGTGATTGAGTCTGTCTGCTGCACAGATGAGGACACTTGAGTTTAGAGAACTTGTGTGAGTTGCCCATGGCTACACAGCAGTGAAAGGGCAAGTTGGCTTTGAAATATCTGCCCGAAAAGCCAAGAGGATCAGCTGTCATAGCCACTGGTTCCTGTGAGATCTGCTGCCTCCGTGCTTCTCCTGAGAGCAGTATTGGCTGGAAAAGTTAGGTCTGTGGACAGACACCCCATGCTCTAGCCCGAGTCTCCAAGGCCTCCTGGAACTACTGGTGCCTGAGATGCCACGGCTTCGGCCCGCCTCCCCTCTTTCACCCTCCTTTCCCTCCCTCCTTCCTTCCTTCCCACCAGACACCATCTTTTGTGGTCCACTATCTGGTAAAAAACACAGTGTCCTTCAGCATTTGCAAATTATCCACAAATTATATGCACAGATGCATGGGGTCCTGCCAACTACTTCACGGACTTGAATGCAGGTCTTGGGAAGATTGTGGATTTGGGAGTTTAGGAGAGTGAGCATCTCGTCAAGCATAGACTTATCTTCATGCCTTTGGCCTTACAGTATCCACACCCAGGTTATTCTTTATTTTGCTTGCAGTTGGAGGAGAGAGAGCCCCTACAGAAAACTTGGAAATTAAACACATTCTTTTGCAAAAAAAAAAAAAAGAACAAACCCAAAATGCAGAAGAAAACAAAAGAAAAGCTACCTCTATCTGTTCTGTTTTTGTTAGTTTTTCTTTATTTTCAGATCTGTTTGCATGAAAGCAAGAAATTCCTTCACCTTTTTTTATGATTATAACAGAGAGGCAAGAAAAAGGCAGATTTTTGAGGAAAAGAGGGGGCTGGCCTTATTTAAATAAGCAGAAGCCTGCCTGGAGGAGGAAGGAAGGCAAACCTCCCAGGTGGGTTAGGAGAGGAGCTAGGGAACGTTCTCTGTAGGAGGAAGTTTCCCTGAGTTCTTGAGGGGTGGCAGGGGGCACTCGGAAATTGACAGCTGCTGTCCATATCTTTGTAGCTCAGATGGTAGAGAATCTGCCTGCAACGTAGGAGATCTAGGTTTGATCCCTGGGTTGGGAAGATCCCCTGGAGAAGGAAACGGCAACCTACTCCAGTATTCTTACTGAAGAATCCCATGGACAGAGGATCCTGGCGGACTGCAGTCCATGGGGTCGCAAAGAGTCGGACACAACTGAGTGACTAACACTACTACTACTACATTCATATTCTGGAAGGAAAGTCTTGCTCCTGAGAGAAGGGGAATTCTTCTCTCCTCACTCACAACCAGTGCTGGGTTTCAGGTTTGCAGGTGGGGACTGGGCAGTGGAGGCTTTCATTTCCTACAGTGAAATTGTAATAAAATGAAACCAAAGTCCTAATTCAAATAAAGATGGGGGAGCTGTTGGGAGCAGCTGTTCCCTGGTTGGGAGGGTCCTTTCTGCTCAGTTGTGGGGATGCCAGGCAGGAGCTGAGATCTCTGGTGTTCTTCCTCCTCTAAAATTGGAGAAGGCCAGTGTCCCCTACCAGATACAGGGCAGTTGGCTGTTTACTTTCTTCCCCAGCTGTTGCAGTTTTGGAAATTGGCAGTCCTGGAGCAATCCAGAATGGTGAGAGAGTGAAATTTCAAACTTCTGGGACATGTTTCCAAGTCTTTTTCAGATCACTAATGTGAGTGATGATGTCCCATGGAAAACCTGTCTTGGAGACGCCTTGGGAGTGCAGTGGGCATCTCCGAAATCAGGAAGGCATGGTGTGTGATGGCCCAGCCAGTCACGGACCTCCCTTCTCTGAATGCACATGGGGGTCTTTGTTGTTTTTGTGAAAAATCATTTGTGGATGTTGAATAAAATAGTACTAGATGGTCAGTAATATGGTTCCTTCTGCCTCTCACCCTGTGTGGCCCCTGCCCTCCTTTTCCTTTCTTTGTTTTTTTCAGGTGTGGTGTTTGGGGAAAACTCTTGGGCCCCTCAGAAAGGGAAGTCTGTGTTCCCCTGGGAGTCAGGCGTGTTGGGTAGCAAAGGGAGTGAGGGAGACTGGTGTGAACAGTGGGGCAGGGGCTCTTCCTAAGGAGGGACAGTCTGGAAGCCTGTATTTTTGGTGTGTGTACTTTTTATAATTTTTATTGGAAGATAGTTGATTTGCAGTGTTGTGCTATTTGTATACAGTACAGTTGATTCAGTTATACATAAACTCATACCCACTGTTTTTTCAATTCTGTTCCCATGTAAGTCATCACAGACTGAGCAGAGTTCCCTGTGCGGTACAGTAGGTCCTTATTTTTGTTGTTGTTCAGTTGCTCCAGAGAAGGCAATGGCACCCCACTCCAGTACTCTTGCCTGGAAAATCCCATGGATGGAGGAACCTGGTAGGCTGCAGTCCATAGGGTCGCTAAGAGTCAGACATGACTGAGCGACTTCACTTTCACTTTCATGCATTGGAGAAGGAAATGGCAACCCACTCCAGTGTTCTTGCCTGGAGAATCCCAGGGACGAGGGAGCCTGGTGGGCTGCCGTCTGTGGGGTCGCAGAGAGTCGGGCACGACTGAAGCAACTTAGCAGCAGTTGCTCAGTTGTGTCTGACTCTTTGCAACCCCATGGACTGCAGCATACTAAGCTTCTCTGCCCTCCACTATCTCCCAGAGTTTGCTCAGATTCGTGTCCATTGAGTTGATGGATATCATCCAGCCATCTCGTCCTCTGTTGCCCCCTTCTCTTCCTGCCCTCATTCTTTCCCAGCATCAGGGTCTTTTGCACTGAGTTGGCTCTTCACATCAGTTTTATTTATATATATATATTTATATATATATATATTTATATATATATATATATATACATACACACACACACACACACATACATACATACACACACACTACTATACGTGTTGATCCCAGTCTACCAATTTATCTTCCCCCACGTATCTCCTGGTAACTGTAAGTTTATTTTCTACATCTGTTACTCTGTTTCTTGGTGTGTGTGTGCTCTGCTTTTCATTTTCGAAGACGGGATGATGAGTCTAGTTTGTAATGCCACCTTAGGGTGTAAAAGATGCTTCTCATTCCTTGCTGGTCCCCTACATTCTGCCCTCTTTGTGAGGATCCCTAATGTCAGGTTTTCCTGGTCATGTTCTTCTCCTCCTGATCTGTTTCATCCCACCAAGTCTGCAGTCCTAGTGTGTCCTGTCGCACAGAGTGACAGTAACACTCGCCTTGAACTTGGTGTGTCTGAGCATGGACATTGGCCCTGTGCTGGTGGCAGGCGCCTCGATGTCCACTCGGTCTCTCTGACATTCTGTTCCTCAGATAGAAGAGGGGACAGACGATAAGAGTATCCTTTACTCCTTAGGGCTATTGTGGAGCATTAAGTGAGATGATATGATCCAGGGGCTCTCCATGCTCGGAGCAGGCGCCTAACAAATAAGATGTATGAAGGCTTCCTTTTCCCTTAGACAGAATAAGAGTTACAGTATTTTACTAGAAAGACAGCAGTAGTCATTATTAGTGATGGTAGTGCTATAGTAGCGATACTAGTGCTAGTATTAATATTTGGTTGGCCAAAAGGTTTGTTTGGGTTTGTCCATAACTTGAAGCACTGTACTGTACACCTGAACTAACACAACATTCCAAATCAACTCCACTCTAATCACAACTATTAAAAAAGTACACACACCAGAAGCACAAGCTTCTACAAACTGTCCCTCTATAGGAAACACAGACATTTTCCATAACACGGGATGGAAAAACCCAAACAAACTTTTTGGCCAACCCAATGGTAGCAGCAAACCTTTGGCTTAGCTTCCATAGGGAAGTCCATGAGGATTTCTATATAATGATCCACTGTATTATTATACTGAATATAACATGCTGCTGATAGTATTATTCATAATTAATAAATAATAATGTAACATAATATTAATCATCAATAATATTATTAACAGTTCAACTGAGCAGTAATATTCCTATGGAAATTTATCCATGAAATGCCCCCAAAGCCTAATGATAAGGCATTATTAGTAATTAAGTATTCCATACACTTGAATTTCCAGATGAAGGAACAGTTTGCCTTTTTTTGGCAGCAAAATTTCCCAAAACAAACCCCAAAATGCATAATGCTTTCCTGGAAGATGTTCTAAACTTGTATTTTTTTCCCTTCTCAAAAAGGCAAGTCTGAATCTTTTAAAACTCTTCCTTCTTGTGGCTCATTTCGCCTTTGTACTGTACTGTAATCCAGGGGAATTACCCAGGTGTGAAGAACCATTTGCCCCAACAGTCAATGGCCCCAAACTAGCCTGCTTTTGTAGTTCTTGTGACCACTTTTTATTGTTCGTCTTTCTTTAGCGCTGCTGTCAGACCATCCTCACCATGTCTCAATTACTTGGTAAAAATTTGAAAGTGGCTACAGCTTTTTCAGTATGGAGCTCATAGACATTTTAATTTGAATGATTTATCTCATCACTCATGGGCTTTTCTCATTTACTTCTAGGAAAGTGGATTCTTTCTTCATTTCAAGCCTCGTCTTTATAAGTAATACAAGTTATGAAGCAGAGCTCTTTATGTTCTTTTAAGAAAATTTTGTTTATGGTGCATGGAAAGAAAAGTTACCACAGCTGTTTTTGGTAGAATTTTTACCTGAAGTTCACTTTGAAAGGACGTGTGCCTGTGGGCATTTAAAGCAAAAAAAAAAAAAAAAAGGATTGAAACTCCAGAAGTCATCTAAATAAATATTCTGGATATTTATTATGGAAAAAAATTCAAGTCAACTTTTGGAAACACCTGTCAATTCTTATATCTTGCTGAATTTAGGAAGGTGGCATGTGAGACTTGTAGATCCTCTGGGTGTGGAGTTTTTCAGGGTAAACCTAAACTTGGATCAACTTCCATGGATGGACAGTTGGCCTTTCATCATATCTTTGAAGGCAAAAGAATAGATGGAGATTACTGGGTGGTATGAATTCCAAGTATTTCTTTGCGGTTACAAATACCTCAAGGAAAAGAACTATTTTAGTTTAATAAATAACAAATATTTATTGGCTTTTGAGTTTGGTATAGAGTTCCAAAGTTGAAAACGTTTGGGTCTTAGAGTAAGAAGAGTCTTAGAGTAAGAAGATGTGCTTGAAATTCCAGCTGTGTCCTTGCATGATTCAGCTGCGTTCCTGAGTTTCAGGTTCCCTCCACAAATAGTTATTGAGTGGCTAGTTCATTCCAGGTACTATGCCAAGTGCACAGACAGAGCTGAGAACCAGCTGGACACTCTGTCCCTGGCCCCATGGAGTTTACAGTGGGGCAGGGCTTTGTCCCAGGTGGCTCAGAAGTATAGAATCTGCCTGCAGTGCAGGAGGACACAGGTGATGTGGGTTCGATCCCTGGGTGGGGAAGATCCCCTGGAGGAGGCCCTAGCAACCCATTCCAGTATTCTTGCTGGGGTAATCCCACGGACAGAGGAACCTGGTGGGCTACCGTCTGTGAGGTCACAAGGAGTTGGTCAGACACAACGGAAGCAACTAAGCACGAGCAGGCACAGGGGTTTGTCAACTCCGTCATTACCGTTTTTCTGTGCAGCGTTTGGTCACATCTTCTAAGACCTTATTATTTATACGAATGCTTTTATGGTAATAAGAATAAATCTCTCCATAAGCAGCAGATAACCAAAGGAACCATCCTGTGTTCAAGTCTGGCCAGGTGCCATTGTCAGCCAGAAGCTGTGCAGTGAGAATTCCCAATTCCCCTTGTCAAGTGTTGGAGGCTGTAAGGATATACTAGTGCCATATTGAGGGTTGAAAAGGGAGGAAGAAACCTTCTCACTGATTCCTTTTAAACTGAAATAGGAAGATTTTTAACATGGAGTTGAGTGAGTGATTTTCTCACTCAGATGGAGCTGAGCTCTGTCTGATGGGGAAGACTTCACGGAGGAGGAGATGGTTGGGTGGGGTCTGGAAAGACAATTAGGAGTTGACCTGGCAGATAACTGGGAATAAGCATATTTCAAAAGAATGGTCATCAAAATTGATTTTATTGGTTTTGAAATATATTTTATTTGTTGTGGTTGTTCAGTTGATAAGTTGTGCAACCCCATGAACTGTAACACGCCAAGCTTCCTTTTCCTTCACTATCTCCCAGAGTTTGCTCAAACTCATGTCCATTGAGTCAGTGACGCCATCCAGCCAGCTCATCTTCTTTTGCCCCCTTATATTTGGTATAAAATATAGAAGTCTGAAATTGCGGAAATTAAAAGACATTTCTCCTGTAATGAAGAATGTTAAGACTTTACCATGAAGACTTATTTTTAATAAGATCATAGGGGGAAATGTCCTGGTCAGTCCCCACCTGCTTTTACTTCCTGCTAAGGATGAAAACATCACCTCTTGGATTAAAGTCACTAGCCTGCCTCCTAGTCCTCAGGCCATGAAACTTTACTCCCCAGCAATTTTTCAGAAGTTTGGATTAACCTGTAAGTCAGGGTGTTTCAAAGATCTTCAGAAATTTTCTATCGTCCCTGTTTAAAATTGGGTGAAAAATAATATGAGCAATTTTACTTGTATTTATTTTACTTAGAAAGAAGCCCTGAGGGAACTTACACTCTAGAGGGGAAGAAAGTAAAGAAATAAAATAACCTTGCAAATAAGTGTATTTTGTAAAGATGGTACATGCTTAGAAGGAGTGGTATTCCCTGAGCAAGTGAGAACTGAGACTTGTGTGGGATGTTAAGGGGATAAAGGAGAAAAGGATCTGGAAGGTGAAGATGCTCAGAGACCCTCTGGAGAGAGTGGGCAGAGAACTGTCTGGGGAGTAGGGAGAGAACTGTGCCTCTGACCTCCCTCCATGGTGGCTTTATATAAGGTCAGGATGTTTCATACCATTTCCCAACTTCTGGGGAAAAAAGAATCTGTCTTCTCCTACACAATCTGCCAGCTCTGGAGAGTCTGAAATGGAATTCCAAGGGATGTAACTGTGACATGTGCACTGCAGCATGCCAGCTTCCCTGTCTTCCACCATCTCCGAGAGTTTGCTCAAGTTTGTGTGACTTGAGTCAGTGATACCATACAACCATCTCATCCTCTGTCACCCCCTTCTCCTTTTGCCTTCAGTCTTTCCCATCATTAGGGTCTTTTCCAGTGAGTCAACTCGTCCCATCAGGTGGCCAAAGTATTGGAGCTTCAGCTTCAGCATCAGTCCTTCCAATGAATATTCAGGGTTAATTTCCTTTAGGATTGACTGGTTTGATATCCTTGCTGTCTGAGGGACTCTCAAGAGTCTTCTCCTGCACCACAATTCCAAAGCGTCAATTCTTCAGCACTCAGCACTAGAAAAACCATGGCTTTGACTATATGAACCTTTGAACATAACTAATTCCTCAAAGGAGAAGTGCCCCTAGGCTATGGAATAGCAACATTGAATCTTACCTTCCAGCTTATGATGGCACAATTGGGAAACAGATATTGGGGATGCTTTATTATTCTGATTCAGTCAGTTCACTTCACTCAGTCGTGTCCGACTCTTTGTGACCTCATGGACTGTAGCACACCAGGCCTCCCTGTCCATCACCAACTCTCAGAATTTACTCAAACTCATGTCTATTGAGTTGGTGATGCCATCCAACCATCTCATCCTCTGTTGTCCCCTTCTCCTCCCACCTTTGATCTTTCCCAGCATCAGGGTCTTTTCAAATGAATCATTTCTTCACATCAGATGGCCAAAGTATTTGAGTTTCAGCTTATTCTGATTAATACACTTGTATAAGAACCTTCATGTTCCTTTGCATTACAACATGCATGTCATATTAAAACATCAGTTTTCCTCTATCAAGGGCCTTATTAGAATTTGGAAAGCCATTTTTCCATCTTCCCAGCGTCTAAACAGTGTGCCCTACTTACTTATGCCCTAGACTACAAGTTTCTTAAGGAATTCTTCATTTTCTCATGATCCCGAGTTTTATAATTTGAAACCATGTTTTTGCTACTTACAGGATTAAAAAAAAAAAGGCAGGCAGAGTTGGCTTCCAGGCGATTTAGAGCTGCCTATGGCTTGAGTGCCAAAGAATTGATGCTTTTGAACTGTGGTGTTGGAGAAGACTCTTGAGAGTCCCTTGGACAGCAAGGAGATCCAACTGATCCATCCTAAAGGAAATCAGTCCTGAATATTCATTGGAAGGACTGATTCTGAAGCTGAAACTCCAATACTTTGGCCACCTGATGTGCAGAACTGATTCATTTGAAAAGACCCTGATGCTGGGAAAGACTGAAGGAAAGAGGAGATGGGGGTGACTGCCGGGAGCCAGTGTGAGGAACTCCGCCCGTGGCAAAGGTCATGAGGAAGGAGGCTCAGCATATGCAAAGGCGGGATCGAGCCTCAGGAGTCCCCCTGGAAATTCTCGAGCATCTACCCCTAAAACCAGAATCTGCCTACTTTACTGCTTTGTGCTCTCACCTACACCTCTGACTTTACAGGGGGCTGTCCCCCACCACCATCTCTCTCTCTGAAAAAGCGTTAACTTACAGCTCCAGTTAATAAAGTTCCTGGGCATGACAAGAGTGTTTCAACCTACAAACTCCTTTGGAAGTCCTCTAGCATGCCTGAATAGGTTCTTCCGGCCACATGTGATTGTTCAGAGCCTCCCAACTGTGAGAAGCATGAGATGTTCTAAACTGTCTAAATACAGATTCTTTGAGCAGTTAAAAAATTGATTAGAAATTGTATTGGTGAAGGTTTTTTCACTTGTTGGGCCAATGTTTGCTACTAAGTTTCCATATCCCTTACCTACTGTGTCCCTGGGAGTGTACTGATTAATATAATTGGTGTATAGGAATGTAAGTAGTAGCTTTAATGTTTGTAACCTTGGGCCCTTGAGTTAGTTCTTTTCTTGTTATAGCCCACCACACCTTTGCCCTATAGGAATGCAACTTTATCTAATGCTTTTGGAGGGTGGCGCCTGACTTTAGAATAATCACCTTTAGAGAAAAATAAGTTTTCTGAAAAAAGGATCTTAAAATGTTGACAGGCCTCCAGGCCAGAAGATGATGTAAATCACCTAAACTTTTGCATATGATAAGTTTGCAGGAAGAAAGCCTGGCTTACTGCTGACTCTACCCCTTCCCCCATTATCCCCTATGCACAACTTAAGGTATAAAAACTACTTTGGAAAATAAAGTGCGGGCCTTGTTCACTGAAACTTGGTCTCCCCATGTCGTTCTTTCTCTCACCTGGCTGAATTCCCATCTGGAGCATGGAGGCTCGTCAAGCCTACTAATTTTGCCTGGGCTTCTAAGATCTGACCAGGGAGGCCTTAGTGTCTCCTCTCTTTGGGGAGAACTGGAGGACGCCTGCGGCCTACATGGGTGACGCAAATTCCTTGTCTGGAATTTTATTGGCTTTCCACATAAACCAAGTTATTCAGCCTCTTTTCTCTGCTGAATTTTCCTACTGAGCTATCCTTATTCTATTACTCTTTATGTCTCTGATTAATATTTAATTAAAGCTATTGTATCCAGTTCACCGATGCCATCCCCGCTTCGAATTCCCTGGATCCACTGGGGCTGGACCCCGGCAGGTGACAGAGGATGAGATGGTTGGATGGCATCACCAACTCAATGGACATGAGTTTGAGTAGATTCCAGGTGTTGGTGATGGACAGGGAGGCCTGGTGTGCTGCAGTCCATAGGGTCAAAAAGAGTCAGACACAACTGAGTGACTGAACTGAACTGAACTGACTATGGCTTCCAACTCGGGGCATTTTAAACATTCTCTGTCTTTCTCCTTTCTTGTGTTTCTTCATCGTCCTGCCCTGGTTGTGGAGACTTAATATCTCATGCCTGTAAATATCTACTCTTTGTTTGCACAAAAATAGTGCACAAAATGGATTAAATAGCATTTCCTTTGGAGAAGGAAATGGCAACCCACTCCAGTATTCTTGCCTGGAGAATCCCAGGGACAGAGGACCCTGGTGAGCTGTCTATGGGGTTGCACAGAGTCAGACACGACTGAAGCGACCTAGCAGCAGCATTTCCTTTCTCTCCTGACAGCTTGGACTTTTTTTTTTAAGTGTCTTTGACAAGAGTCAGCGCCAAATGGCACCCCACTCCAGTACTCTGGCCTGGAAAATCCCATGGACGGAGGAGCCTGGTAGGCTGCAGTCCATGGGGTCGCTAAGAGTCAGACACGACTGAGCGACTTCATTTTCACTTTTCACTTTCATGCATTGGAGAAGGAAATGACAACCCACTCCAGTGTTCTTGCCTGGAGAATTCTAGGGACGGGGGAGCCTGGTGGGCTGCTGTCTATGGGTCGCACAGGGTCAGACACAACTGAAGTGACTTAGCAGCAGGGCCAAATTACTAAATCATCAGGGTGACCCTTTCTGTTCATCAGCTGGTAATGAGCTTAGGAAATTGGGATCTCATCTGGCAGACAGAATCATTTTGTTTGACAAACAACTTAAAAGTATTTGTAAACAAGAACAAATTGGGATATGTCATTTCCAACCCCCCCCCCACTGCCCCCTGCCAACAAACTGGGCCTATGATCAGGATTGCCTGGGTTTTAGAGGTTTCTTTTGTCTTTAAACTTTACTGAGAAACAACGCACTGAATTTCTTCATATTTTAGTTACTACCATTGTGTTGTCAGCCTGGTGAATCCCGAATACAGCAGCCCTTCCAGAATTAATGAGTAGGGTGCATTAGACAGTGGTCCCCACACTTTCTGGCCCCAGAGACTGGTTTTTTGGAAGATAATTTTTCTAGGAGGGATGGGGAAAATGGTTTCAGGATGATTCAAGCACATTACATTTATTGTGCACTGTATTTCTGTTATTATGTTAGCTCCACGTCAGAACATCAGGCATTAGATCCCAGAGGCTGGAGACCCCTGCGATTAGAAAGGATGCTAGAAGCTGTGCGAGTGAGATGTGGTTTGACCAGTTATGTGTTGATTTGATGATGATGATAAAACTGAAACAGCAGCTCAAGAAAACTAAAATTCAGAATCTAGACTTAATTCTGATCTTATGCTCTCTAGATAACTTTGGACACGTCATTCCCTTGTCTGAGTCCCCGTTTCCTTATTCACATAATTTGTATTGGATTCAAGAAATGCTCCCTTTGCAACTTTTCTTTTATATTTAAACGTATTGATTTTTAAATCTGTACCTATATATATCAATTTGCCTTAAATATGCTTGTTAAAGTTTCTTTCTGCTTTTTCTTATCCACAAAGCTGAAATTACCTTCTTTCTTTCAGTTTCAGTGTTCTAATAAATACAAAATAAGTAAATGTATTATATATTCCCATTTGTGTATGGGTGTACATAAAACAGTGGCTTTTTTTCTTTCAGGCCCCTCTCCTCCGAGAACTAATGAGACAAGTCATGTAAATTACTTAGCACAGGGCTTGGCACATGGTAAGTACTAGGTAAAAATTCTTTGCTAGGTAAATAATGGGTCACCCTGGGTAGACCAGTTGACCTTTACCCATGTGCCCTTGTTAAATTAATTGTCCCAGATGATCCCAATTGGAAGCTGCTTTGGTCTCAGGATGGGGCCTCTGCTATCTGCTCTCTTTACCTGTCTTTGCCTTCACTGGTTTGTGGAATGTGTCAGTGTGAAATTATAGATTTAAAAAAAAAAAAACAAATGTCATGAGAGGAACAATTTACCTTATTCCTCTCTCTTCAAGTGGCATGGGAAATGAAAAACGTCCAAATGAAGACAAATTTATTGGATACCAAAACCACCAGGCTATTGATTCTTAAAGCCAGACAGCAAGGTTATGAATTGGGTGATAAAAATGGAAAGCATTTAGCTTGACTTCTAAGATGGGAACCGCGTTGTGTTATCACAGCTCTTGGGTGCTCCTGACAGCCCCACAACTAATGAACTCGCACTTCTTAACTAGACTGTTTACTTTATGTGCTGCATCTGTCTAATGTGCTGTGGGAGTGAGATATATCGGAACAATTTGATTTTTTTATAGAAGGCTGGATGCCTGCGATTTAATCTGATTTAATTTGAAAGTGGCAGGAATGTTAGCTGAAAGTTCTTACCTACAGCTAGAAAAGGAAAAGATTGTTAGAAACCATGAATAGTTCTGGAGTCCTGCAGAGAAGGGATTTAAATCTCCCCATGGATTTTGGAACTGATAAGCAGATGTTGTGTTTTGGGTGTCAGAGATCAGTTATGGAACCTGTAATTATTTTAATTGGATGCTGAGGCCTCAAGAAAGTGAGGGTCCAGTTGGGTCATGAAGTCAGTTGCTAGAACTCAGTGTTCTAGAACTTGCCTTTTTGCTGTTCCTTTGACACCATTTAAAGTATTGACCACCTGATGCGAAGGGCCAACTCACTGGAAAAGACCCTAATGCTGAGAAAGATTGAGGGCCAGAGGAGAAGGGGGTGACAGGAAGTGAGATGATTAGATAGCATCACTGATTCAAAGGACATGAACTCCAGGAGATAGTGGAGGACAGGGAAGCCTGTCGTGCTGCAGTCCATGGGGCTGCAAAGAGTCAGATATAACTTAGTGACTGAGCAACAACAGAGTGTTGAGACCCGTGGTAGTTTTCAGGCCATCTCATCCATCCTCCACTTGTCTTGAGTCAGCCCCACTCCTCTTTGACCTGTGACCCCTGGGGACTGGGTATCCCTGACCCTATAGAACCAAACTACCTCTTCCTGACTCTTCCTCATGTTGCTTTCTTTTCTTTACCTTTGTGTGATGGTGAAGGTAACTGTTATGGAATAAATCGTGTCCCCGCAAAATTTATATGCTGGAGTCTCAGCCCCCAGGACCTCCATATATGTTAAGATGTCATTGATGTCAGTAGCTGGAATGAGATCATACTCGATGAGGGTGGGCCCCCATCCATGTAAAGGCCAGAGCTGTGCTACCCTAGCTGAGGAACCACCAGAAGCTCAGAGAGAGATCTGGAATGGGTCTTCCCCTAAGTGTCTTCAGAGAGAGCATGCCCTACTCACACCAAGAGCTTGGATTTCTAGGCAAGTAATGTGAGCAGTGGGGAGCAGTAGATGAAACTTCACTTGCTTGCCTGGCACTCACCTCTTACTGTGCAGCCCAATTCTTAGCAGGCCGTGTGGACCAGTACTGATTAGAATTTCAATATATTAAACCTCAGGAGATACATTCAGTTCATTGTATCCACCTGTGGAGCATGTCCCCAAATCAAGGACATGGCTCTTGGCTTGGTCCCCAGCCATCAGGTTAGCCTCTGGGTTGCACTTTCTTTGGCACAAACCCTGTCCTGACACTACTTGCAGAGTTGTTGGCTTCCTCAAGCACAGATACTTAGGAATCTCTCCAGGAGACATGGAATGAAGTTGATGTCTTCTTCACTTGCAAGTCAAGGCCATCTCAATCTTACTCCCTCCACCCATCAACCTTGTCATGTGATGGCTCTGTGTTCTGCTCACCCAAAGGAGTGATTGGCTGCCGTCCACTGCCCCAGGCATGCCCTTTCACTTTTCCCGTGGTTCCCTCATCTTCTAGGATGACTGCTGTCTCTTCACCAGCCTTTTGACATTGTGGCATCCTCTTTGGCTCCAGTCAAATGTTTTTCTCCTGAGAATCCTTCCTTCCCTGGCCCTGTCTGTGTTCATGTTCATGGCATCTATGTCTGTCTGTTTGCTGCATTCTCACAGGGGATCCTCAAGGCAGGGATGGGGTAAAGGACAGCTGTCAGAGTCACTTCTGTATCCCTAGCCCCAAGCCCTGGGCCCAGAGTAGAGCATGGGCCCAGTAAACATGGCCTGTGTGCAATGGATGAATGGCAGAGAGTAGAGGAAAAGTAAAGAAATCACTGCCTTCATTTTCATTTGCCACAAGAGTTATTTGCATAAAATCTCCATCGGTCTCTGCACGCGGAGGAAAAAATAGACTCGGCAAGTTAGACACGTAATCCTCCAACAGTCGGGAGGACTAGAGTGCATTTTGCAGTATCGGCCCTTGTTAAATGCTTGTGAGTGTTTGCTTAAGCAGAATGAAAATGTGAGGCAGGCCTGCCTAAGTCATCCCTTTCCAGAATGGATATCAAAAGAATGAAGACCAAAACACTCCGATGGGTGGCTTCACGGGTAGCCTTGTGGATGTGATTAAGAGCTGATTTAACATTCAGAAGAAAAACATGAAAATCAGCCTTCGTGGAGCTAGAGTCTGACCCCAGGAAAAGTGTATATCCTCAGGAAAGATCAATTTGCATTCAAGATCTCTTTGGCAATGCATTGTTCAAAGAGATTAATATTGTAGGTGGAAATTTTTGATTGCTTCACAATTCTTTTCCCCCTTTCTGCTTCTCCACCTGTGTCACCCCAGAGAGAGCTCTACGTTAGAAGTGATATTCACAATGCCTGCCTGTGGATGTCTCTATTAAACTTGAGTTCCTGTCCTTAAAAAGCAGAATCCAGGTTGGATGGTGTAATAGAAGGGGAGGAAATTAGGAAAAGTACCTGGAATGGAGATCAATGTATTTTGCTTTCCCAGGCCACAGGAGGTGACTGGAGGAGAAGATGACCACTGTGAATTTGTAGTTCTTCCTGGCAACTGCCCCTTGGAAACATGCACTGAGCCCTTTAATATGGGATGGACAGGTCCCCCCTGAAGAGGTGGTGCCTTCAACCTGGGTTCCCCAAAGGCAACAAAGGGTTTCAGCCCTTTGTTATTTTGGGCTTTATAACTGTTTGGGGGCTGTCCTGTGCTTTGTAAGATGCTTACTAGCATCGCTGACCTCTACCCACTAAATGTTAGTAAAACAGGAGGGAAGGGGGCAGGACACAACCTTTAAAAGAATGGCATAGCCATAGGACATGACAAAGACTGGTTAGAATCAATGGGTCCAAGATGGTGGAAGATTTCACTTCCAGTAGACCTTAAGCCTCATTATATGCTGATGTTATACATTAGCAACATCTAAATGACACACCCACCAGTGCCAAGATAGTTCTGGGACTGACCATAAAATGTAAAAATGTGGGTGGTGGCCCAAATCCTGGAAATCCCTGTCTCTTCCCCCAAATAATTGGAATAATCCTCCCACTCAGTAGCCTATGAAACTACCCAGCCAGTAAAAACTAACCAGGCCATATTTCAAGGCTCTCTCTATCCTTCTGAGATGGCCCACACTCTGTCTATGGAGTATGTTTCTCTCTAACAGATCCACTTCTTACCTATCACTTCATCTCCAAATTCAAATTCTTTCCTAATGAAACAAGAACCTCAAATTCACTGGGAAGATTGGTACCCCATTCTCTCCTGTCTTGATCAAAAGTGTCCCTTCAGTTCAGTTCAGTTCAGTTGCTCAGTGGTGTCCTACTCTTTGTGACCCCATGAATTGCAGCATGCCAGGCCTCCCTGTACATCACCAACTCCCAGAGTTCACTCAAACTCACGTCCATCGAGTCAGTGATGCCATCCAGCCATCTCATCCTCTGTCGTCCCCTTCTCCTCCTGCCCCCAATCCCTTCCAGCATCAGAGTCTTTTTCCAATGAGTCAACTCTTTGCATGAGGTGGCAAAGTACTGGAGTTTCAGCTTTAGCATCATTCCTTCCAAAGAACACCCAGGGCCGATCTCCTTCAGAATGGACTGGTTGGATCTCCTTGCAGTCCAAGGGACTCTCAAGAGTCTTCTCCATCACCACAGTTCAAAAGCATCAATTCTTCAGCACTCAGCTTTCTTCACAGTCCAGCTCTCACATCCATGCATGACTACTGGAAAAAAACATAGCCTTGACTAGATGGACCTTTGTTGGCAAAGTGAGTAGGGCACTAGACCATTCAGGTATGATGTAAATCAAATCCCTTATGATTATACAGTGGAAGTGAGAAATAGATTTAAGGGACTAGATCTGATAGAGTGCCTGATGAACTATGGAAGGAGGTTTGTGACTTTGTACAGGAGACAAGGATCAAGACTATCCCCATGGAAAAGAAATGCAAAAAGCAAAATGGCTGTCTGGGGAGTTCTTACAAATAGCTGTGATAAGAAGAGAAGTGAAAAGCAAAGGAGAAAAGGAAAGATATAAGCATCTGAATGCAGAGTTCCAAAGAATAGCAAGAAGAGATAAGAAAGGCTTCCTCAGTGATCAATGCAAAGAAATAGAGGAAAACAACAGAATGGGAAAGACTAGAGATCTCTTCAAGAAAATTAGAGATACCGAGGGAACATTTCATGCAAAGATGGGCTTGATAAAGGACAGAAATGGTATGGACCTAACAGAAGCAGAAGATATTAAGACGAGGTGGCAAGAATACACTGAAGAACTGTACAAAAAAGATCTTCACGACCAAGATAATCACGATGGTGTGATCACTGACCTAGAGCCAGACATCCTGGAATGTGAAGTCAAGTGGGCCTTAGAAAGCACCACTACGAACAAAGTGTCCCTTAGACATTGCTAAATGTCCCTATGTATAGAGCAAAATCACCCCCAGTAGGGAACTACTTGTTTTAGAGGCTTACCATGTTGATAAGCAGGAGGTAGTCTAATAGGAACAGGAAGCAGCTGGTGGAAAGGCAGGGAAGTATGAAGGACATGGTGCCCCTCATTTACCTGGTGGGACTGTACTGGAAGTTGTGGTTATGGTGGACCTGCAGTGACTTAGTTAGCAGGATTCAGACCTCAGAGGCCTTTAAAGTCATCCTGAGGAAAACACATTGAATCTGAAGTCAAAAGTCTTGGGGCGAATCCAGTGCCCCTCTTCCCAGCTGTGTGACCTGCGTTACTGAACCTTCTGAGCCCTGATACCCTTATCTGTAATGGGGACTCTCACAGATTGATTGTGAAGCCTGAGTGAACCAAGGCTGTCGGGGAGTGTCAGTGGGATACCTGGCATCCTATTTGTGCAATGAACATTGTCTTCTTTCCCAAGCACTCCCACCTCAGTTAAATCCAGTTCTCTCTAGTTCTGCCACCACCAGCTCAGACTACTGTTAATCAAACTGTATTACTACAGACTCACCTGGGCTGTCTGCCTCAAGTCCATTCTTAAGCCCACAGCCAAACTTACTTCCCTAAACAGGATGGTGTGAAGGCCTGGAAGATATTTAAACTTTGTACTGTCTAACATCATGGCTCTCTAGCACCTGAAGTGTGGATAGTTCAGATGGAGATAGGCTGTTAATATAAGGAGCCCTTGAAGGAGAGAGTGAAAAAGTTGGCTTAAAGCTCAACATTCAGAAAACGAAGATCATGGCATCTGGTCCCATCACTTCATGGGAAATAGATGGGGAAACAGTGGAAACAGTGTCAGACTTTATTTTGGGGGGCTCCAAAATCACTGCAGATGGTGATTGCAGCAATGAAATTAAAAGATGCTTATTCCTTGGAAGGAAAGTTATGACCCACCTAGATAGCATATTGAAAAGCAGAGACATTACTTTGCCAACAAAGGTCCGTCTAGTCAAGGCTATGGTTTTTCCAGTAGTTATGTATGGATGTGAGAGTTGGACTGTGAAGAAAGCTGAGCGCCGAAGAAGTGATACTTTTGAACTGTGGCATTGGAGAAGACTCTTGAGAGTCCCTTGGACTGCAAGGAGATCCAACCGATCCATCTAAAAGGAGATCAGCCCTGGGCTTTCTTTGGAAGGAATGATGCTAAAGCTGAAACTCCAGTACTTTGGCCACCTCTTGCAAAGAGTTGACTCATTGGAAAAGACCCTGATGCTGGGATGGATTGGGGGCAGGAGGAGAAGGGGACGACAGAGGATGAGATGGCTGGATGGCATCACTGACTCGATGGACGTGAGTTTGAGTGAACTCTGGGAGTTGGTGATGGACAGGGAGGCCTGGCATGCTGCGATTCATGGGGTCACAAAGAGTCAGACACGACTGAGCAACTGAACTTTACTGAATGGAGAATAGTATAGCAATCCTCTCCAGTATTCTTGCCCGGAAAATCCCGTGGACAGAGAATCCTGGCAGACTACAGTCCATGGGGTTGCAAAGAGTTGGACACGACTGAGCGACTAACACTTCAGTTCACTTAGACATGCTAAATTGAACAAAATATATTATTAAAACTAACTTCCCTTTTTAAAAAATTTTTTTAATGTGGACCATTTTAAAGGTATTTATTGAATTTGTTAAAATATTGCTTCCATTTTATGTTTTAGTTTTTTGGCCCCTTTGGGTTCCCAGGTAGCACTAGTGGTAAAGAATTTTCCTGCCAATGCAGGAGATGTAAGAGTTGTGGGTTCGATCCCTTTGTTGGGAATATCCCCTGTAGGAGGACATGCAACCCACTCCAGTATTCTTGGTTCGAAAATCCCATGGACAGAGGAGTCTTGTGGGCTACAGTCCATGCGTTTTCAAAAAGTTGGACACAGCTGAGCCTCTGAGTCCAAACAAATGTGGAGTCTTAACTCCCCAAGCAGGACTTGAACCCACACCTCCTGTACCAGAAGGCAACGTGTTAACAACTGACCTACCAGGGAAGTGCCTTAACTTACCTTATTTACTTCTGCCTTTCAAAAAGTAGCTATGGAAAATAGGATGAGTTTTATAAGAGCTGCTATTGTCTTGTCCAGGGAAGCATATTGGTTCCTCATAGGAGAATCATTTCCAGGTACTAAGTACTGAAATAGAATTTGTTTCATGAGGTAGTCCCTTTTTAAAGTACAGAAGTAGTCCCTTTATAAACAGCAGTGATGTATTGAGTAATGTGGTTATTTAGCACAGTTTATTTTCTTCCCTCCTAGTGGATGTTAGGATGGGCTTCTCAGGTGGTGCTAGTTATAAAGAACTCACCTGCCAACACAGGAGATGTAAGAGATGCTGATTCGATCCCTAGGTCGGGAAGATCCCCTGGAGGAGGGCTTAACAACCCACTCCAGGATTCTTGCCTGGAGAATCCCATGGACAGAGGAGCCTGGTGGGCTACAGTCCATGGGGTCACAAAGAGTCAGACATGACTGAAGCGATTTGGCACACACACACGTTAGGATGTTCTTTCCCTTGTATGGTACTCCCTCTTCTGATATGTGCCACCTTGAAGCAGAGCATGGCACAGTCTTGTTTATTCATCCTCTCTCCTTTGTATGGATTGAGTGTTTGTGTCCCCCTAAAACCTGTAGGTGGTACAGTAGTAAAGAATCTGCCTGCCAATGCAGGAGATGCAAGAGATGAGGTTTTGACCCCTGGGTCAGGAAGATTCCCTGGAGAAGGAAATGGCAACCCACTCCAGTATTCTTGCTGGGAAATCCCACGGACAGAGGACCCTGCAGGCTACAGTGCATGGAATTGCAGAGTCTGACACGACTGAGTGACTGAGCACGTGCACACATGCACACACACACACACACACACACATATACAATCTGTGTGTTGAATCCTAATGCCTCAGTGTGATGGCTTTGGGAGGTGATTAGGTCATGAGTGTAGAACTCCCATGAATGGGGTCAGTGTTCTTATAAAAGAGATCCCAGGGAACTCCCTCACCTTTTCCATTTGAGGGCACAAGGAGAAGGTGGCCACCTACAAACCAGGATGCACCAGACACCATCCTCACCGGACACTGAACCTACTCGTACCTTGATCTTGGGCTTCTTAGTCTCCAGAACTGTGAGAAATAAGTGCTTGATGTGTATGTCACCAATGTATGATATTTTTGCTGTGGCAGCCCAGATGAACTCAGACGCCCTTCTGCACACTTTGTGGATGTCACAGCAAGGAGGCGGTACTCTCTATACTATCTTTAGAATTTGATCAAGCAGCTAAAAGTCAACTAATTCATTTTAATGTTATTACTACTATTAATACATAGCATCTTATGTTGTTGTGTAAATGTATTTGGAATTCATTTGCTGTCCTTTGATCCTTGCATCAACCCTTAATACTTGATATTTGCCATGGGTTTTCAGACAAAGAGATGGATGGTCTCAAGGTATTGAATGACTTTCTGAGATCCTGAAGCCAATGGGAAGAGCCCAGGTCCTGACTCCCATTCCTCTGTAAATGCCATGAGGTCTGTATGAAATCATGCTGTGCCTTGGGGTTGTATTTTAACATAATTAGAAGCAAAATGGTCAAAACTCTCAGGCTGTAGGTAGCATGTCCTAACTGCAGAGTTTTAGAAAGATGGGTGGTTAACTACTGAGGTCATGACCCTAGGAAGGGCTCCGCCCTTGATGTGGGCCATAGCAGTTGTTCCAAGGGCAGAAGAACCTATTTTCCCACAGCAGGAGAATTGACTCTGCAGTGGGATAAAGACAAAGTAAGCTGGTGGGGATGGACCCTTTGAGACCTTAAATCACAGTGAACTCCACGTTGTCAGCGTTTGTTTCAAAGCATATTGCATGTGGCTATTACTCTTGCAGTTCACATGACCAATCTTTACACAGTGCCTCCAAGGCCAAATGTCATTTTCTAAATGAAAAAAGAGATCAAGAGTGCCAGTTTGATAGGCCAAAGGGTCATCTACAGGAGACTGAGGCTTTGGGGCCTGATACACAGAAAGGAGATGGAGGAGGAAAGTGACTGCTGATAACTTTCAGGAGGGGGATGCTCTAGGCCCAGTGCCTCTTGTGTGCTCTTCCTCCAGGGGCAGAGAAAGGAGAGGAAGTTGCCAAGGTGAAGTTTGCAAGCAGCCACAGACATCACAAAGGATTTCTGAAGGGCACACCATTACCGCAAGGCCCTAATTGAGATACTGTGAGAATTTTGTTTCTCATATTACAGATGGCATATGGTCAGACCACTGACTGGCAGGCTTTTGTTTAAAAGGGATTTGGGGACAATACTAGAGTGACAGCAAGGTGCGTGCTCGCCTAGGCTCTCCTGGCACCTTTGACCATTCATTCAAGGAATACCTCCTGGAATTTACCATTCAGAAAAGAAGACATCTGGGGAGAAAAGGAATGTATAAATTAATTATCTCAAAGGACAGGATAGTTAAGGAATCTGGGATGGACATGTACATACTACTATTTTTTAAATGGATAACCAATAGGAACCTATTGTATAGCACGTGGAACTCTGGATATAGCCTGGATGGGAGGGAAGTTTGGGGGAGAATGTATACATAGTATGTATGGATGAGTCCCTTTGCTGTTTACCTGAAACTATCACAGTATTGTTAATTGGCTATCAGTCAGTTCAGTCACTCAGTCTTGTCCAGCTCTTCACTACCCCATGGACTTCAGCATGCCAGGCTTCCCTGTCCATCACCAACTCCTGGAGCTTGCTTAAATGCATGTCCATCGAGTCGGTGATGCCATCCAACTATCTCATCCTCTGTTGTCCCCTTCTCCTCCTGCCTTCAATTTTTCCCAGCATCACAGTCTTTTCCAATGAGTCAGTTCTTCGCATCAGGTGGCCAAAGTATTGGAGCTTCAGCTTCAGCATCAGTCCTTCCAATTAATATTCAGAACTGATTTCCTTTAGGATTGACTGATTTGATCTCCTTGCAGTCCAAGGGACTCTCAAGAGTCTTCTCCAATACCACAGTTCAAAAGCATCAATTCTTTGGCGCTCAGCTTTCTTTATGGTCCAGCTCTCACATCCATACATAACTACTGGAAAAACCGTAGCTTTGACTAGACAGACCTTTGTTGGCAAAGTAATGTCTCTTCTTTTTAATGTGCTGTCTAGGTTGGTCATAGCTTTTCTTCCAAGGAGAAGTGTGAGTGCTGCTGCTGCTGCTGCTGCTAAGTTGCGTCAGTCGTGTCCGACTCTGTGCGACCCCACAGACGGCAGCCCACCAGGCTCTGCGGTCCCTGGGATTCTCCAGGCAAGAACACTGGAGTGGGTTGCCATTTCCTTCTCCAATGCATGAAAGTGAAAAGTGAAAGTGAAGTCGCTCAATCGTGTCCGACTCTAGCGACCCCATGGACTGCAGCCTATCAGGCTCCTCCATCCATGGTATTTTCTAGGCAAGAGTACCGGAGAGAAGTGTGACTAGGACTTGCCAAATGACTGACAAGGACAGAGAGAACCATGGGGGTCACCAAGGAACAGTGATCTTCCTTCGAGGGAGGGGCAATACGATTCTGTAGTGACAGCTGGAAACCAGGAGGGTGGAGACTGTGCACTAAAAATTAGTCACAACCTGAAATTAGAGTTATTTTATTTGGTGGGAATGTTAAGGACTTCAGGACCGGGAGACAGTATCTCAGTAGCTCTGAGAAAACTGCTCCGAGGAGTCAGGAGAGGGAGTCAAGCTACATACTAGTTTCCATAAAGGGGGCAGGCAGTCTGAACATCAAAGATTTTTGTTAAGTAGTGAGGAAAACCAGATTCAAGCCACGGAATTTAGTGTTCTATGTATGGAAAATGCAAGCCTCTGGGCTCACCGAATTCATTCCTTTCATATGCACCTCAGCTGTCTGGGGCCAAATCCTGTTTCCCGTCACTGTAAGGGGTGACAGGTGTGGTGGATGGCTGCTGCTTGCTTCTCACCCCCACCCACCCCCACATCCTCAGCAACCTCCATGGGGAAAGGGGTGGGGGCATCTGCTGGATTTCAGGCATTGTGTTCTCTTTTGGGAGCCCTCATTCACATTAGGAGACCAGAAATTGCTGATAGCTGTGACTTTTTTTTTTTTTTTGCCCACCTATATGGCAGGAAATATTTCATTTCACAAGACCAAATTCCTAGCCCTTAGGTATGTGGACTCGGAATGCCACCTGCCATATCAGTAAACTTAGAATGTTGGGGCCATCAAACCCTCAGCTACTGCAGCCGCCCCCAGCTGTGCACCCTGAGGGGACTCGAATGGGCAGGAACAGGATCCTGGCCTCAGATAGCTAAGATGCTTATCAAAGGAATGATTTCAGGGAGCCCAGACCCTTGTATCTTCCCATACATGGAAAAGCACTATATTCATTAATTTGAGATGTCTGGTTTTCTTTAATTAACAGCAATCTTTTGATGTTTCAATTACCTGTTTTTTTTTGTTGTTGTTGTTGTTGTTGCAAAACTTCTATACATCCTGGCTCCTCCCTTACCTCTTCAAGAGCAGTCCCTCAGAGCCATCTGAGAGACTGCCTCCAGGGCCTGAAATATTCAGAAAGTCCACCAAATAAAACATAATTCTTAACTTTTATGTTGTGCTTTTGTTTTTTCTCCCTAGTTGATGTGTATTTGCCTTGAAAGAGTAGGGGAAAGGCTTTTCTCCTGGGAAAGCAGTGGTCTAGGGGACAGCTGTTGCCTTCACTCAAGAGCTGGAGGTAGAATGAAGCAAGGGGAAGTTGAGGATAAAGCAGAATTTGTTGCTCACATAATAGGAGTTCCGCAGGATTCCATGTTGGATTGGGGAGGAAGGAGTGGGTTGGAGGTTGTGTGACAAGAGTCGTTTGTATGATAATGAACATCCAGGGAGGCTGCTGGCTGTGCCTGAAATATTCATACCTTGACCCACTCAATACATAATTATTGATCACCTTTTTATATGCCAGATACAGTGCTGACAACAAAGAAAACAGGAGTGACCAAATGGACAAGGTGCTTGCCCCTTTGAGGTATCCGCTCTGACTGGGGAGGGACAGATTGGTCATCACTGGTGTGTCCTGTAGCAAAGAACTGATTTTCTGTTTTTCCAGAAAATACTAGAATTTGAGTTCCAGGGTTTCCAGTAACTAATTCAGCACCCTTAGCCTCTCTTAGTCTTCCCCTTCTGTGAGATGGCTGAAGTGATGCCTCTGTGGGTGATGTCGGTGCTGTTCAGTCATTATTCAAATGTGTAAGAAGAGTTTTGATGGAAGGTCAGGATGGGTCCTGATGGCATTAGTGGTAAAGAATCTACCTGCCAATGCTGGCAACTCAAGAGATGCAGGTTCAATCCTTGGGTCAGGTAGATGCCCTGGAGAAAGAAATGGCAACCCACTCCAATTTTCTTGCCTGGAAAATACCAGGGAAAGTGGAGCCTGGTGGGCTACAGTCCATAAGATTGCAAGGAGTTGGACACAATTAAAGTGACTTCGCACACACACACAGAGGATGGGTCATCAGAGCTACCGTTAGTCCTTAAGATGCTTCTTTTTAATTAGACACTTTTCCTTCTAGAAACCTGCTTCCAACTGCCAGAGAACTGTTGTAGTAAATATGCAGTCAAAGAAGTCCAGGAAGTAAATGGTGCTGTCTTCTGCACTGGCTGGTCCCTGTAGGGTAAGGTGAGGGGTAAGAGAGAGATATGTACATGCTCAGTTGCATTAGACTCTTTGCAACTCCATGGACTATAACCTGCTAGGGTCCTCTGTCCATGACATTTTCCTAGGCGAGAATACTGGAGTGGGTTGCCATTTTTCCTTCTCTAGGTTAGGCGAGGTGGTGATGCTGAAAACCCGGCCTCTGTGCACTGGTGCTGAATCAAATCTCAGAGACAGAGTTTGGTGTGCCATGGAAAAGAATAGCTTTATTGCTTTGCCAGCCAAAGGATGACACACAGTGGGCTCATGCATATCAAAACATTGTGTCCCAACCCAGAGGGATTTGGTGAGGAGTTCTACAGCAGTGGTTCAAAGGCAGAGTTGCTAATAGGAGCAGAGTGTGTATAAGGCCTGCACTCCTTTAATCTGGCCTCACGTGGTCTCCTGATGAGTGTCTCTGGTTCATGGATGAAGAATGCTAATACCTACCATTGGCTCAGTGGTAAAGAATCTGCCTGCCCATGCAAGAGACCTGGGTTTATTCTCTGGGTTGGGAAGATCCCGTGGAGAAGGAAAGGCCCATCCACTTCAGTATTCTTGCCTGGAAAATTCTATGGACAGAGGAGCCTGGTGGGCTGCAGTCCATGGGGTCACAAAGAGTTGGCACTATTGAGCACATGTGTATAATGAACTTTTGTTGGGAGTTTTGGTTCTGTAAAGAACTCAGATATAGTTATGTGTATCCCTTGAGGTGGAACAAGGACCCTGCCCCAAGGCTGCAGTCTTATTTCTTGACTGCTTCTTTCTTGTCTCCCTTCCGTGATTAGCAGTTGTTCAGATTTGCTCTTTGAAACTCAGGGAAGCTCAGGGAGACTGGAATCTGTTCCCTACAAGCTAGAAATGGGAGAAACGGAAAGGCTTCTGTGCCCAGGAGCCCCACAGAGTCCTGCTTGGTTTCAGTGGGAGGCCAGCTTTGGGTATTAACTAGTTATTTACTAAGTGCTTGGGTACAGGCATCTTAAACAGTAAGGTGTGCTTGAATCACCTTGGATCTTGTTAAAATGCAGATTCTGACTTAGTAGGGCTGGGATAGGGGCTGAGATTCTGCATTTCTACTGTTACTGCTGGTTCAGGAACCACACTTTGAGTTGAGATGGCTAAGTATAAACTTCTGTCTTAGTTACTGGTAGAAGACTGGGATTCTTTGCCCTTAGGGGTTTTGATCTGATGCAGAGAGATTAATGCACAGGAAGTGACTAGAAAACAATTATGTGATCAGGAAATGTGCTTTTGACACCTATTGGGATTTAGGAAAAAAAGGAAGGAATGCCATCAAGCCTGGACTTGCTGGAGAGGTTCCAAAGAACAGCAATGACTTGAAATTCCTCCTGAGGTTCAGCAGAGGAGGAAGGACATTGCAGGTTCTGGGGCTGTGTATGAGAGGATGGCTTGGGTATAGACATGAGATAAGGGTGTCATACCAGCAATAGTATGAATAATGGTAATAGCCAAGCTAACATCAGTCGGCTATCTATCTGCTGTGGGGGGGGGGGGGGGGAGGGGTTGGGGTGGGGTGGGTGTATGTGTGCTCAGTCATATCCAACTCTTTGCAAATCCCTGGATTGTAGCCCTCTGTCTGTGGGATTTCCCAGGCGAGAATACTGGAGTGGGTTGCCATTTCCTATTCCAGGGAGTCTTCCCGACCCAGAGATGGAACCTGCACCTCCTGCATTGGCAGACAGATTCTACACCACTGAGCCACCTGGCTTCCTCTCTGCTATAGGACCTATATTATAAGCTCAGTGAAAGACAATTCTTTGCCTACTTGCTATAGGGGTGACAATGCTTGACTCTCAGGATTTGGTCAATCTTTTAGTGAGGCAAATTAGTGGCCCTTATCTGCTACATGTCTGTAGGATCAGTTTTTGGATCCTAAGTGATTCCTTTGGATTTTGACCATTGAATTCCTTAGATTTTTTTTTTTTTTTTTTTTTGAAGGTTACTTAGATTTTTATTCCCTCTTCATGTGCAGTGTTTCTGGAAAATCTGCACATCTTGAACACCCATGAAGAATCATTTCTAATATCTGATGCTAATGAAAGGACAGCCCCTGTGCTGATGAGAGATGGCTGAACACAGCAGTGTTTGGAATGTAAACCTCTGGCTGGTCTTTTGAGTGGTAACCAGCCAACCATGGAGGGTATATTCCCAACTGGCATCCTACAGATGTTAACTGACTGCCCCTAGCATGCAAAGAAGGAGTAACACATACATACTACACTGTCAGCACAGAGGTATTTTGAATCACAAGCAATACAACAAGAAGTCATGGTGATTTAAGTTTTTAAATATTTTTAAATGATAAAAGCAATGCATGCTCCTTATATACTATTTAGGAAAAATATGTGTTCGTATTTGTTGAAATTACCCATATGCTATACCCAGCGATAACTTCCAAAACATACCTTTTTCATATCTATAGCTATGATAGTATTTATACATTTATAAACAGTTTATCACATTGGATGAAGGATACTTGCAATCACATTTAATGTTCAACTTTGAATCCTACTTTTGTGGCTAAACAGATCATGATCATTTTTCTGGCACATACAGTGTATTTTGTAGATTTGAATTTAATTGGTTAAGATAGATGGGAGAAGACAAATGGAGTAGATACTTAGGAGGAGTGTTGGCCAAGAGATTGGATTTGGATTTGAGAGAGGGGTATTTAAAGATGACTCTTAGACACCTGGGTTAATAAATGAGGCCTTCTCCCTTCCCCCAGGCAAGAACAGTTTAGAGACTGGTTTTCTAGTTAATACATGAATATTTGCATATGCTTGGGATGTAATTTGCAGCCCACCTCTGTTTTTCCCCTTCCTTTCTTCTTCTTGTGTTGATTCCAGTATTAACTTCCTGGAGGAACCTCTGATATAAATTGAGATTTTTCTTTAAAATGTGTTTTTAGTGCACAGAGGTGTCATTTAAAAGTCAAATTCATGAAGGAATATTTTTTACCTGCTGGGTTTAATTTCAGATGCCAGTGTTATCATAAAATGCAAACCACCCTAGACTTGGTTCTAAAACTTTGTACAAATTGTGCCAGTTGAAATTAACTTCTGCAGATGGAGAGAGGAGAGGACGAAAATAAGTGTTATAAAGAGTCTTAAAAAATGTTATTTAAATATTAATGCCACTTGAGTTCCGCTCCATATATGTTCCATCTTTTCCCTAAGTATCAACTTTTCTATAGCTTTCCAATTATATTTTTGTCTATTTAACCTTTTTTTGTGTGTGTGTGTGTGCAATGGGAGCAAACAATGGTGATATGTTTGACCCTGGGAAAGAAAATAATCATAAGATTCAAGATGAAGGATTTAGGTTTGATCAGAAAGAAAATGCCCCCCAGCAGAGTTGATAGAATGAATTATTTAAGGAGAGCAAAGCTTGAGGTGTCTCTGCCCCAGATGTGTGTAACCTTTGGCGAGTTAATTCATCTTTCTGGATTTTAGTATTCTCATCCATAAAATGGGGAGGAAAAATAGTATTAATACCTACCTCAGGTTATTTTAAGAGTTAAACAGGTAAAAAACATAGGAAAGTGTTTGACAGATAATAAGTGCTATTTACTGTTGGTTTTCTTTACCTTAAGTGAACTGTAAAAAAAGAAAAAAGTGATTTGAATATAATGGTATCACCTGAAGGGGACTTCCCTGGTGGCTCAGTGGTAAAGAATCCACCTGCTGATGCAGGAGACGTGGGTTCGATCCCTGGGTCAGGAAGATCCCCTGGAGAAGAAAATGGCAACCCACTCCAGTATTCTTGCCAGAGAAATCCCATGGACAGAGGAGCCTGGCAGGCTGCAGTCCAGGGGGTCGCAAAAGAGTCGGACATGACTGAGCAACTAAACAAGACACCCACCTGAAGGAGAATTGAGTAGGCAGGTCTTTCAGGTTTAAAACACCCCTGTGGAATGTCAGGCAAGACCTACTGATTGAGATCTATTTTTTTAAACTAAGCTCTTTGGGGGTGGGGGAGAGTGGCCGGTGAAGGGATAATAATAGAAGTAAGGCTGTTTTTTGGCATTTTGGAAGGGGGTTAGGGTCACCTCTGCCAGGTGCTTGATCACTTTGCTAGTCACTTATTCTAGAGCATTCTCATTTAAGACTCATAACCACCCTCCTTGACAGAAGACGTTGCTTATCTTAAAGAGGAAAAAAATGAAGTGTCCCCAGAGAAGAGGGGGCTTCCCCCGTGGCTCTAATGGTGAAGAATCTGCCTGCTAATTCAGGAGACGTTAGAGACACAGATTTGATCCCTGGGTCAGGTAGATCCCCTGGAGGAGGGCATGGCAACCCACCCCAGTATTCTTGCCTGGAGAATCAATCTCATGGCCAGAGGAGCCTGATGGCTATAGTTCATAGGGTCAGAAAGAGTCGAACATGACTAAAGTGACTTAGCACACGATGCACAGAGAAGTGGGACTTGCTAAGGTCACAGCTCTTCAGGTGTGGCACCCAGATTTGCATCCAGATGTTTCTAACTGCATAGCCTCTGCCAACACTCCCTCTCCCTGAGAGATCCTCAGCATATCTGCCATCCCCCTTCTTAGTGACTAGCAGTCTGTATGTAGGGTTTGTTTCCTGTGCTTCAGAATGTAAAACTTCCCTAAGAGGGACTTCTCAAGTCAACATTCTCCTTGTTTAAAGAGATTTTGCTTTTTCAGGTTTTACTTCCTCATCCACACCCTCTAGCCCTGTGGTCTTTGATCTGTTTTTAGAAAGAGCCATTCAGGAAATCCCATCAGAGTGGTTGCAGAAGAAAGCTTGGCCTTAACAGCTGAGATTGACTCCATTAGGTGTTCATTGCCAACAACTTGGCTAACAAAGACTCCTGAAGCTTGAGAGGGTCGCCTTTGGTTAGGATCCAATTTTGTTTATTTGTTCAACAGACAATCAGCAAGCCCTGCAGGTGACAGGCAGTAGGCTAAGTCTTAGTGAATATGAGGTGAGTCGGAGGGGGCACCTGCCTTCTGAAAGCACCAAGGGTGGTGGGGAAGGAGACACTTCAACCGGACCTTTGTCCCGTAGGGTTTAAGGGATACATCTAAGGGAACATTCAAATCAGCTCTTCCATGGCCATACCTTCCTTAGGAATCTGCAGGCTTTTGTGCCTGTCTGCCCTGTGTCCATGTGGACTTTTCACTTTCAGCCAGTATGTGATGTCCGTGTTAGGACTTGGGAGGAGATGAGACTGTATGACCTGCTGGTTTTTACATTTTTTTTTAAATAAGTCATGTCCCTTCCTGGTCAAGTACTTGGGTGAAAGATCCTGGGCCCTCTAGTCCATCTGAATTGACCTTCTGCCTCTTCTTTGGTCCTCTCTCTACCAGCCTTCTGCGTGGTCTACAATTGTCCCTCTGCAGGCTGGTTGTAGGTTGTCTGTCTTCTCCTCTCCAATCTGTTCCTGTTTGAATTGTTTCATGCTTTTCTGGACATCTTCCCTGTGAAAGGGGTAAAACTGTAAAGACAGCCTCTGTGGAATGTTTCTAGGTTTTCCACAGTGACTGAGGTGCAGCCTCCCGACCATGATCTTGGGGCCTCTCCAGTCTCCTTTCCTTTGAGTGTGTTGTTCATCAGCCTGATGGGCCTTCTGCATCTCTCTCTGCTGGAACATGGGGACTGTTCTGCCTTCTTGACCAAACACAGATGGATCAGCTTCACTGGTTTGTGAAAGAATGGCATTGAAACATGTATAATATCATATAAGAAACAAATCGCCAGTCCAGGTTTGATGCAGGATACAGGATGCTTGGGGCTGGTGCACTGGGATGACCCAGAGGGATGGTATGGGGAGGGAGGTGGGAGGGGGGAGATGGGGAACGTGTACACCTGTGGTGGATTCATGTTGATGTATGGCAAAACCAATACAATATTGTAAAGTAATTAACCTCTAATTAAAATAAATAAATTTAAATTAAAAAAAATCCCAGTCATCACATTCTTGGGGTTCCTGATGTTGGTCTTTCTTGTTAGACTGTGCTTTTAGAGCCAGCCCTTGTTTTGGTCAATTTTGAAAATGCAGCCCTTGTTTAGTGCTTGGTACTTACAAGATGTTTACTAGGTACTCTTTTTAATAAGTGTTAGTCCAGGCTTCAAAACTCACCTGTGTACTTGTCTGTGTATATATGCATGAGAGAGAGAGAGAAACAAAGTGGGGGGTGTCTGTTACAGTTCATTTCATCCTGCATTTGTTTATTTTGTAAAGAACTCTTTTTGAGATTTGACAGAAAACAAAGAAATTCTGTAAAGCAATTATCCTTCAATTAAAAAATAAATTAATTAAAAACAACAAGGGAAAGAAAAAAAAAGAACTCTTGCAGTTTGGGTAGACTGCAAGACTACAGCATCATCTCTTGCGATGAAGTTGTAGATGAGCTGAACCACTCTCAGGATCTGCAGGATGTTTCTCTTTTGCAATTTGCATCCATTGACAATGCTAAGAACTCAGCCCTTCCTCTTTGCTCTTCCTTCCAGAAAGTATTATGAGGGAGGCTGAGGACGCCACGCTCGGGGCAGAGACACGGCGCTGGGATTAGGGACTGCCACTTCTGAGAGGATGCTGGGGGTCTGCAGAGGGAGACGGAAATTCCTGGCTGCTTCGTTGACTCTGCTCTGCATACCAGCCATCACCTGGCTTTACCTGTTTGCCGGAAGCTTTGAAGGTAAGAAGGAAGCTTTTCCACAGGGAGAGGGGTGGAGGGAAGAAGGAACACTGGCTGCCCTGGAGTCCTCGGAACAAGCTCCAAGTCTTCTAATCCCAACTTCTCATTCTTTTGAACAGTGGAATATTGGTGCCCCATCACAGGGAAAGATTTGTATAGGTTTGGGTCTTCCCAGGTGGTGCTAGTGGTAAAGAACCCATCTGCCAATGCAGGAGACATAAGAGACATGGCTTCGTTTTCCTGGGTTAGGAAGATCCCCTGGAGGAGGGCATGGCAACCTCCTCCATGCCTGGAAAATCCCATGGACAGAGTAGCCTGGTGGGCTACAGTCCATAGGGTTGCAAAGAGTCAGACATGACTAAAGCTGCTTAGCATGCACATACACAGGAAACTGGAGGGAGTCAGTGATGGGAGGAGAAAAAGGTAAATACAAAGATAAAAATAAGGTGCCTCTGGATGCAGCAGTATAGTGGAGGTTACACAAATGTCAGATACCAGCCTTGTAGGCTGATCACTGTGTTGATAATGGGAAAAAGGTTGGGTCCTGCAGGGATTACTTCATGCAGTTTATGGAGTCAAATGTTTCATGCATTCTTCCATCTATTCATTCACTTATCTGTTCAGCCAACATTTTGCAACTGTTTAACATCTGTGCTAAACTAGGTGCTGGGAATCTGGTGAAAACAGATTTGAACCTTCAGAGTGTCATGGAGGAGATAGGTTAACACGTGATTGCTATGCATTGCTGTACCTGGTAACTCCTTAAGATGAGGCAAGCTCACAGGGCTGGGAGATAGGGTGGTCAGAGCCATCAGGTGGGCTGATTGTAGAAGATGAGTGGTGATGCTGATGGGCTGAGTACAGAGGTTCAGCAAAGGAGATGCCCTTCCTGAGCAAACAACAAACACTCCTCCCTGCCACTTTCCTGAAATCCATAGAAGAGATGCACGCACCATCCTTCTAGCCAGGAGTTTCTAATGTAGTGCGACGCTCTGCGTATCAGAGATGCTTTTCTAAGCTTTAGGAAGGGAAGGAATGGAAGTATTGAAGAGCCTACTTTCTTTATATTTACCCCCAAACTTGACTTTAAAAAAAAAATGTATGTATATATATATATATATACACACACACACACACATCTCCAATGAAAATCTGTCTCCAGAAAGTCACTACAGTGTTTTTAAACATTTCCTTTATGCATAATTGTATTGACAGCTCAAGGCTACCTTTTAATTAGGAGTTCCACTTCACTTTCTGAGATTTGCCCTGAATTTGCTTGGCTGAATATCAATGAGCTGAAACTCTTCCCTTCAGGTCAGGGAAGGGCCTAATACCACACCCCTGTCCCTTTCCTGTCCCCAGACCTCCTTGGAGTGGCAGATAGAGCTTTCACCTAAGCATCTAGATAGAGTGGATTATGCCCTGGCTGTGGGTGATGGATTATGCCATGGCCGTGGATGGTTAAGTTTTGGTAAAGAGATCAGAGGGAGGATGGTGAGTTGGTATTGGCAGTAGAAAAAAGAAGAAGGAAGCATTCTCCAGGGATGATGGCAGAAACCCTGTGAAAGAAAGCCAAGAGCATTAGTGCCGGTACAGGTTTAACACATTGAAACGTTGACTTTGACAGGATGACTAGACTGGTATAAGAGTATAGCACTGGTATAGCAGCAATAATGATAATGACAACAACATACACTGTAATATTCTGAGCATTTCTACATGCCTGGCATTGTTGTGAGGATTTAATGCATATTAACTCCTCCTTCACAATAATCCTGTGTGGTGGGTTCCAATGAGGAGGTCTAGGAAGATCAGCTGTGGTGATATGCCCAGGGACCCAAAGCCAGTCAAGATGGGGCCTGGGCTGATTGGACTTGAGAGCAGGAGGTTTTAACTGCAATTCCATGTTGTGGACTGGGCTTCAGTGAGGGGAGACTTTGGGTGGGAAAACAGGAACCTGCAAGGTGTCACATGACCTTTCTGGATGTGTGAGGGAAGCTGTACAATTTTGATTTCTGCTCATTGGTAGAAACCCAACTCCAGATGATTTTGGCAAAGAGGGAATTTGGTGACTACTGAAACTAATAAGTTCAAAGGAAAAATTCGGCTTCAGGTAGGGTTGGATCCAGGGGCTCCAATGATATTTTTGTAGCTCTGTCTCCCTACTTTGTTTTGCTCTACTTTTCTCTGCTGTAGTTCTTTTCAGGATAGCTTTTCCTCTCCGGTGAAAACTTTGGCCAACAATTTATTCTCACCAGTCCCTTGTAGAAAGAGGGGGATTCCTCCCCCATAATTCTCCAGCATCACCTCTGGTTAGATTACCGCTGGTCCCTCTTGGTCTGGAGAGCAATTACTGTGGTTGGGGGAGGCGAATGAGGGCATCTCTGAGCTCTGTGGCTATTTCTAGACCAGAGTTCCCTGAAGCATGTGAAGTGAGACTGGGGAAGTGTGGTCCCTAAGGGTACGTGGTGCAATTCCCCAAAGAGGGGAAACTAGAAGTTGGTCTGGGTTGTGGAGAACTCAGATCTGGCTGTGCTTAGTGATGGGTTGATATCAACTTGAAGGTCTCTTTCCAGCATCATGCTCTCTAGTCCAGCTCTGGCTGATGGAGTGACTGTGCCCATGGACTTTTATTAGACTGGCAGATAGATTGCATTAAATAGGGGTTGGATGATCCAGATACAGAAAAGATCTTCATGACCCAGATAATCATGATGGTGTGATCACTCACCTAGAGCCAGACCTCCTGAAATGTGAAGTCAAGTGGGCCTTAGAAAGCATCACTACAAACAAAGCTAGTGGAAATGATGGACTTCCAGTTGAACTATTTCAAATCCTAAAAGATGATGCTGTGAAAGTTGCATTCAAAATGCCAGCAAATTGGGAAAACTCAGCAGTGGCCACAGGACTGGAAAAGGGCAGTTTTCATTCCAATCCCAAAGAAAAGCAATGCCAAAGAATGCTCAAACTATCACACAGTTGCACTCATCTCACACGCTAGTAAAGTAATGCTCAAAATTCTCCAAGCCAGGCTTCAACAATACATGAACCATGAACTTCCAGATGTTCAAGCTGGTTTTAGAAAAGGCAGAGGAACCAGAGATCAAATTGCCAACATCTGCTGGATCATCAAAAAAGCAAGAGAGTTCCAGAAAAACATCTACTTCTTCTTTCTTGACTATGCCAAAGCCTTTGACTGTGTGGGTCATAACAAACTGTGGAAAATTCTGAAAGAGATGGGAATACCAGACCACCTGACCTGCCTCTTGAGAAACCTGTATACAGGTCAGGAAGCAACAGTTAGAACTGGACATGGAACAACAGACTGGTTTCAAATAGAAAAAGGAGTACATCAAGGCTGTATATTGTCACCGTGCTTATTTAACTTATATGCAGAGTACATCATGAGAAACACTGGGCTGGATGAAGCACAAGCTGGAATCAAGATTGCCTGGAGAAATATCAATAACCTCAGATAAGCAGATGACACCACCCTTATGGCAGAAAGTGAAGAAGGACTAAAGAGCCTCTTGATGAAAGTGAAAGAAGAGAGTGAAAAAGCTGGCTTAAAACTCAACATTCAGAAAACTAAGATCATGACATCTGGTCCCATCACTTGATGGCAAATAGATGGGGAATCAATGGAAACAATGGCAGACTTTATTTGGGGGGGGGGGGCCCAAATCACTGCAGATGGTGACTGTAGCCATGAAATTAAAAGACGCTTACTCCTTGGAAGGAAAGTTATGACCAACCTAGACAGCATATTAAAAAGCAGAGACATTACTTTGCCAACAAAGGTCCATCTAGTCAAGGCTATGATTTTTCCAGTCATCATGTATGGATGTGAGATTTGGACCATAAAGAAAGCGGAGCACCAAAGAATTGATGCTTTTGAACTGTGGCGTTGGAGAAGACTCTTGAGAGTCCCTTGCACTGCAAGGAGATCCAACCAATCCATCCTGAAGGAAATCAGGCCTGAACATTCATTGGAAGGACTGATGCTGAAGCTGAAACTCCAATACTTTGGCCACCTGATGCGAAGAGCTGACTCATTTGAAAAGACCCTGATGCTGGGAAGGGGAAAACAGAGGATGAGATGGTTGGATGGCATCACTGACTCAATGGACATGAGTTTGAGTAAGTTCTGGGAGTTGGTGATGGACAGGGAGGCCTGGCATGCTGCAGTCCATGGAGTCACAAAGAGTCGGACATGACTGAGCAACTGAAATGACTGATCCAGATACATTAACAGAAGCAAGACCTAGGTTTGATCCCTGAGTCGGGAATATCCCCTGGAGAAGGGAATGGCAATCCACTCCAGTACTCTTGCCTAGAGAATTCAATGGACAGAGGAGCCTGGCGGGTTATAGTCCATGGGGTCGCAAAGAGTCAGACATGATTGAACGACTGACACTTCAACTTTCTAGCTAGGAGGATGAAGGTGACACATTTGTTTTACCAGGTATCAGTTAGTCCATAGCCGGGCCACTGCATTTATTTCTGGATGCTACACTTTGAGAGCAATCTAGATAAGTCAGCACATTTAGAAGAATCTAGGTGAATGACAGTGCCATTTCAAACTTTATTTTGTACGAAATAGTGGAAAGAATGGGGCTATTTACCCTGGAGAAAGAGAGGCTCCAGGTGTATATGACCAGCTTCAGCAAACAATCAAATGGCCACCATCTGAAATAGAGATTGGGCTTACTCTGACAGTCCCTGAATCTATGGAGGGATGTGGCAGGGAGCCAGATATCAAGATCATCATAATAAGGGTCATTCTGTCCAGTGCTGGGATGAGAGGGAAGGAGCCCTGGGAGGGAGAGATGAGAGGTGTGCAGACAGAAGGGTGATCATCAAGGCAGTTGCACAGGGGGAACTGCCTGCCTGGTCCTAACCCAGAGATCCTGAGACTCTAGAAAAGCCTGAATGTTTATTCAGAAACAAAAATTTCCTCCTTGGAGTTCTTGCCAGTTGCCGCAGGCATCAGTACACTTCCAAAAGGGCCTGCAGAGACATTCTTTTCTCTGTAGTTAAACATAACAACTTTGAAATCCATTTATTGACACCCTTGAGTTTTCTGTCTCGAGGCAAGTGGAACCATAAATAAGGGACAGAGTTGCTGCCTGAATTCGGAGTTTATGTGGGTTTATTTATTTCTCAACCCTGTCTAATTTCGATGGATGATCTCCTGAGAGCAGAGCCTAGAACTCTTCCTGAGATGTGGATGCTTTTAGATAGAATATGATTTTGGAGTCAGATTACACACAACATCATGATATATTGAGAGAGCAAGGGAGGGAGTCAGGTCTCAGACTATAAAGTCAACTCAGAGTAGCTGGTAATTTGGGGCATAATCATGCTTCTCTTCTCCTTCTGCTTGAAATGATGTTATAAAAGTGAAGCTCCCCTATTGGGGCACAACATTTTACATGTCTATGATTCTAAGCATCAGATGTGAGTGAATGAGTTGGAAATGACCAGAATCTTCTCCAGTTAATGGGAAATAGGACAGGAGGAGGAAAAAGTCTTACTGTGATTTGCTCTGGAGTGTGGTGGCGCTAGTGGTAAAGAACCTGCCTGCCAGTGGAAGAGATCTAGAGACATGGTTTGATTCCTGAGTTGGGATGATCCCCTGGAGGAGGGCAAGGCAACCCACTCCAATATTCTTGCCTGGAGAATCCCATGGACAGAGGAGCCCGGCAAACGACTGTGCATAGGGTGGCAAAGAGTCGGACACAACCAAAGCAACTTAGCACACGCACACATGTGGATCCAGGATCAGTGCATAAAAGTTATGGGGAAGCAGGCATTTTCTTAATGTAAGAAAGAATACCTCTTCTAACTCCTTTGCCAGGTGTTAGAATTCACCATTTGGGAAAGCATTGAAATCTTCCTTCCTGGAGCTATTTGTCAAAAGCCAGGTGACCATTGGTTAAGAATGCCCATCAGGGATGTTTCTGCTGATGCTTCAATCCCCAAATTCCTAAACACTACTGACTCCATGTCTTCCCACACCTTGTGTTCCTCTACCATCTTGGGTAACATCCCCAGCTGCCCATGCTGCAGGCTCTAAGCTTTGGAGCCTCCCTTGGTTGCCGTATCCTGTCACATCTGATCTTGGCCTCATGCAGCTGTGTCTTTTGTTTCCCCCGCTTTCACCACCTCTGATGCACTGGCTCTGCTGTCCACGTTCATCCTTTGGGGTCAGGTCTGATGCAGCAGCTGGCTCTCCTACCCATCTCCTCCACCCTCAGTCACAGCACCTCTCTGCTCCTCATCTGCCCTGCAGCCCCATGTCCTCACACCCTCCTCGCATTCCTGTCCAGCCAGGCTAGACTTCCCTCCATGCTCTGTGTCCTCTGGGTTTTGGATATGCTGTTCCTTCCCCTCCCGTCTTTGCTTGGCCAACTTAGAATCTCCTGTCTCAGCGTAAACATGAGAGCTCCTCACCCTTAACTAGGGTGCTCAACTTTAACTCTGGCTTCCTCTGCTCCAGCCCCCACCCCTAACTCCTTGTCCTTTTCCCTCCCTCATACTCAGGACACTTCGTTTTTCTTGTGTTTGGAATTGCTGTCTTCTCTACTGACTGTATTTCTCTATTGACTATTTTGTCATCTGATGACATTTTGGATTTATTTTGGTCATCTGATGTGAACAGACTACTCATTGGAAAAGTCCCTGATGCTGGGAAAGATTGAAGGCAGAAAGAGAAGAGGGCATCAGAGAAGGAGATAGTTGATGGCATCACCGATGCAATGAACATGAACTTGGCCAGACTCCGGGAGATGGTGTGGGACTGGGAGGTCTGGCATGCTGCAGTCCATGAGGTTGCAAAGAGTCAGACACGACTGGGCAACTGAACAGCAGCTACTGACTGTAAGCATCAGGAGGCAAGTGGTTTACCCTGTTCATTCTTCCATCTCCAGCACCTACTGTGTGCCAGGATAACTGCTGAATGCATGAATGAGCAAAGGAACGTGCGCTCTTCAGGCTTTGAGTGTTGCCAGCTCTCTTTGTTGCCTCCTGATTAACGGCAGACTCCTTGTCATGGTGCTGGGGTCTTTCACAGGCTTTCTCTCTCAGTCTATAATGTCTGTCTTCACTCAGGTGAGGACGCCTCATCAAACATCCTGAGAAAACCCGTCTTCATTTTCACTCTCTGTTCTTTCTGCCCAGGATACAGTTCTCTTTTCCACAACCCTTCCTCCCAGCCTGCTCCTTTAGTGCCCGTACTCAGCGTCACTTTCTCCTAATGTCTGATCCTGTCTTAAAACTTCTGTGACAAAACTCACCAAGGGATATTTTGCTTGCTTGGTGTCTTTCTAGGCACTTGTGTATGAAATTCTTGAGACAACAGACTGTTTACTGATTATCACATCCCCAAAGCCTGGGCATCACTCTGCTCGATTCTTTGTAAATGTTGCCTAGAAACGATTCTGCTATTAAGGGCAGCAGGAGCCCATGTAGCTTCCCAGTTGGCGCTAGTTGTGAAGAACTTGCCTCCAGTGTGGGAAACATAATGAGGCATGGGTTTGATCCCTGGGTCGGGAAGATCCCCTCAAGAAGGAAATGGCAACCCACTCCAGTTTTCTTGCCTGCAGAAATTCCCTGGACAGATGAGCTTGGGAGGCTACAGTCCATAGGGTCATAAAGAGTCGGACGTGACTGAATCAACTTAGCATGTATGCACGCACATAGGAGCCTGTGTAGACAAGGGCTTCTCCTGGTGCTCTGAGCATCTCTGATTTTGAGACCTCAGGATATGGCACTGGATGCCTCACCTGCCTTCTGGTAGGGATGTTAATTCTGGGACTTGACTAGTTCTGCTTAAACAGATCTCTCTTTGAATTTAGATCCTGCCTATTATTTTCTGCCAGAATCGCCTTTTCTCGTGGGCATGGGAGTGGTTCTTTCTTCTCTGACCATCAAGGAGATGGCGTTCAGCTGCCATTGAGTTATCAGCAGGTGGAGAAGGGTGCTTTTCAGCCACTCAGAAAATGGTTCACACATGGTGCCCTCCGAGCATTTATTACTAGCTCCGCACAGGCACTGCCTGTGGTCACGGGAGGCGGGCCAGTGAGGGTTGCGGGGGTTATTTAAAAGCAGATGCTTTCAGCGGTGTAGCACCTAGAACGTTTAAAAGCAGTACCATGAATGGGCACAGGATATTAATTCCTGGCTGATTTCAGCCGGCACCCACGTTTGTCATTCCTGAAGCCTCCCCTCATTGTTCATGCACTCTTTATCAACACAAGCTCCTCTTGAAATGAATGGTTTGCAAGTCGTTACTGTAAATTTCAACAGGAGAAAATGAGGTGGGCATTTGGCCATTTTGAAGAGTTGCAGTGAGAACCAAGGAGTTGTAAGTTAAAGCGTTTTCCTTGTTTGTTCGTTATGGGGGACCATGGAGCACGTGAACAGTGGGGTAGGGGAGGTGGGGGCTTGTCCAAACATAACCACTTGCCCAGCCCCACATTCCTTTGCCCCATCCTTCAGCCTGGACCTGATGCAGGAGGTTTGTGAATTTCAGACAAGGTGCTAGTGGATACTTTGCTGAAGGTTTCATTAGCCCCGGAGGCTGGGCTGTGTGGCAGCTTTGATGGCAGCCAAACCATTTTGCCTTCCTGCCGATGGCCCCAATGTATCACTTAATAAGGATATTATGAGGTATAAGAACATAGGATGCTGAATGCAAAATGAAATAGGAAGTGTAATATAAAAGTTTTATTGATCTTAAAAAAAAAGATCAGAAATGAAGGGCTTTTCTAGCCAGGGCTTAATAGCATTAGTGCTGAGCTTAAGCAAAAGTCTGCAAAGGATGAGAATGTACAAGAGGCTGCAAGTGGTGCCCTGGGCACAGGGCACAGTGGGGCTGTGTGTGTCAGTGGTTCTTACCTTAGACCAAAAAGCATCTCTTCAGGGTCTTGGAATCTGAAAGTGCAGCCCAAGTCTATCGAGGTCCACGGTTTTATCTGGTTGTGAGATGGTTGCTAAGGCGACCTCTACTTTCCTTATACCCAGCTTTTAACCTTAAAATACTATCAGTGGTCCTGCTGGGGTGGAGAAAATGACCCTGAAGAGTCAGTTGGCTGCATCTCCTGGAAGAGCTCATAGCAAGAGCCTTGGGTGAGGCGTCAGGAAACCTGGTTTCCACGAGCCCCAGCAGCCCCCTGTATTAATTTTTTGTGGCTTCTGTAGTGTGTTACCACAAATGTAGTGGCTTCAAACACAGATTTGCTGTCTTACAGTTTCAGAGGTCAGAAATCCAAAATGAGTTTCGTTGGGCTGAAGCCAGGATGTTGCCAGGGCTGGCTCTTTCTGGAGGCCCCTGGAGAGAAACCGTTTCCTGGCCTCATTCGTCTTCTGGAGGCTGCCATTTCCCTTGGCTTGTGGCGTCTTCCTCCGTCTCCAAGGCCAGAGGGGTAGCATCTTCAGATTATTCTTTCTGACTGCGACCTCTGCTTCTGTGGTCACATCTCTTTCTCCAATTGTGACCCCCCCTGCCTCCCTCTTAGAAGGACCCTTGTGATTATGTTGAGCCCATCTGGATAATCCAGGATAATTGTCCCATCTTAGAATCCTTAATCTAATCATATCCACCAAGTCATTGTTGCCATGTACAATAGCATAGTCACAGGTTGTGGGGATTAGGATGTGCACATAACTGGGGAACCATTATGTGGTTCTCCATACCCCTCCCGTGCAGTCCTCTACTCCTGCATCCCCTCCATCATCATCTTCTTTAGAGACAAAGCAAAGGGGGGTTGTACCATCTACTTTCTCGTAAAGACATCTTATCCTGCTCCAGGAGTTTTGACTTCAATCATTTGGATACATGAATGTCTAGCAGGACTTAGCACTCATGAAAAAGGGCATTGTATTTAGACGTGTTTGCCTGTTCGATTTTGACCCTAATACTTTGTCTGTAATAGGTGCTTCATCAGTAACCAGTGATAGGTTAAGGTTTTCTGAAATGAAAGGCTCAGAACTTCTGCTCTTTGAGGATTCTTGTCTGAAAATGGTTTATTTTCTAGTTTCAGATACCAATTTAACAAAAGGAGGGGGATTTCATCAACCTATTGATGGTTGAGTACATCAATTTTAAGTAAATAAAAGCCACTGTGTAACTATTTGGGCTGCTCTTCGTATTATCACCTAAACCTATCGCCTACCTAAATCAGCCATCTACCAAAGAGAAATGTGTCTATATCGGCACAAAAGATGAGTAAGAAGAGGTTTACATGGGTGTGTGTAAATGCTTGTCCACAGTAAAAATAAACACATCAATAGTGGCATATTGTGAAATATAGCAGAACAATTAAAATCTACTCATGGTGTTAAGCAAAAGAAGCCAGACACAGAAGAATAAATGCTGTATGATTTCAATTATACGGGCAAACAGTCAACTTAGGGATAGAGATGAGACTGGGGCAGGACTAAAAGACTTTGTGTGCTGGCAATAATTGAATTTACTTTTTAACCTCTGATTATATGATAATACAGATGTGTTCACTTTGACAGTTCATCCAGTTTTTCATTGATCTATTTTCCTGTGTGTGTGTGTGTTTTTAATAAAAAACCTATGCAGGCTTTGTTAAATAAGTACCTGAATTTGAAAAGATGGTGTAGATCTTGCATTCTTTTCAGATGAGAGGGATTTTATTAACTTTTGCAATTTACAAATCTATGTCACTGTTTAATTTTGAAATTCAAATGCTTTTCAAGCATGGGACTTTTCTTTGGGGATAGATGTTTAACATTTCTGTGCAACCACATTTCCATTTTTCCTTCATGCTATACCTCATCATTTGGACACATATTCTCCCTGTGAGAGTCTGATCACAGCTCTGACTTCGAGTTCTGAAATTTGCTCATAAAACCCTAATTCTGAAAGTGTTTTTATCCATTTGCAACACGACCAGTATTCCTACCCGAATTCTGGCAATAACATAGCTCCAATTAATATTAAAATGGTATTATTTCATATCAAGGACACCAAACCACGTTGGATAAATGGTCCTATCTGCTTTAGTCAACAAAAATGCATCTTTATAAAGCCCTGGTGCCTGGAAAAGAAGACTTTTATTGTGTTATAGGGAATAGAAAACATGAAAAGGCTATGTACTATTTAAACTATAACTATAATGGAAGCAATAGCAATAGTTTCTGTTTGTGTGTTAGTTGCTCAGTCGTGTCCAACTGTGTCTGACCCCCATGGACTGTAGCCCGCCAAGCTCCTCTATCCATGGAATTCTCCATGCAGGAACACTGTTTCTGTTTATCGCTTGTTAAAACAAATTGGCTGCCTCTGGTCTGCAGGTGTATTGGGTTTGGCTTGCTGAGAGCTTTTACCATTTTGGAATTGTTACTAATAGTTAAATTTGGAGATGGCACTTAAAAATCATGATTTCTGGCTTAAGTAATAAAGTGGAAAGATCTTAGCAAATTGGACCCACATTGCACAGCGTCCATTGACTGGAGCTTAGTGCTGCTCCTTTGCACAGTGCACGATGCTTCAGTTTGCCATGGTCTCCACCCTCCCTGGTTGTCCCTGTGTCATTCTATGCACAGAGCCAAAGGGAGAAGAACGAGCCCCTGGTCTTTGCTAATGTCACTTACTGACTCCCAGCTGGCTCAGGTTAACTTTGGACTTTGGGCTTACTGTCTGCCATGTGCTGTGTTGGGTATTGTACATACATAATCTCATTTATTTCTCCAAACACTTTCCCATTTTATAGACGAGGAAACAGGCTTTGGGATGTTTCGTTCTTTGGCCAAGTTCACCTAGCCAGCGGGTAATGGAGGCAGCATTGGAACCCAGGCCGTGCCTGTAAAGGCCCTGCACACTGCTCTCCCGGTAACTTGTAGATACAGAAATAACTGGTAGATGACATTTTAAAGTCAACATGCCCAAGTTCTAGACAAGGACAAGACAAACCCTGTGACGAGGGAACAGGGCCATCTTAGACTAGAAGGCAGACCATGTTCTGTGGCTGGCAAGATTATTATAAGCCAATAATAAGCAGAAAATTCAATCAGACCTTCAGTGCAATTTGCATTTTGTCTCTGCCATAGGCTCATACAATTAAGAGCACAAAAGGACAGTAGGAATCTAGTCAGGCTTACAACCCAAACAGATCAAGCCTTTGAAAACTGCCCAAGGACTTTAGAGCAAGGGCTGATGGTGGAGGGGAGGTGTCCATAAATGACAGGTGACACTTAAATCAGTGATGACAAGTTGCTTAATATCACTGCTGGTCAGTTTCTCCTCCATGAGAAGGGGAATGTACTATGTAGCTCATACAGGTGTTAACAGGGTAAAGTTGAGTACATACTATTGAATGGCAGTGAGTATTTTTTCCCCTTCTCGAATTTTCCTAGAATGTTGGAAAGTCATTGTGTGTGCATGCTCAGGTGCTTAGTCTTGTCCAACTCTTTGCAGCCTCATGGATTGTAGCCCTCCAGGCTCCCCTGTCTGTGCGATTTCCCAGGAAAGAATACAAGAGTGGGTTGCCATTTCCTTCTCCAGGGGATCTTCCTGACCCAGGGATAAACCTGTGTCTCCTGCATTGGCAGGCGGATTCTTTACCACTGAACCACCTGGGAAGCCCTAAGGTCATTCTGGGAAAGACGCAGAAGATCACCCACCTGATATGAATAAGGCTCATTGAGGGACCTGAGGTCTAGAGCATGTGATCTAATGAACTAAACTCACAGCCTCGGTCGGTGGTATAATTGGAACCACCGCTCAGGTGTGTTGCATTTGGCCTGCTGACTGCTTTTATATCATTTTGGAATTTGTTATTAGCAGTTAAAAAATTTGAAGATGGCTCATAAAAAATCATGATTTCTGGCTTTCCTTAATAAAATGAAAAGACCTGATCTCACTGCTTGATATCCATGTCTTCATTTTTAGTGAAGGCAAGAGTGAATGTCCATTTATTTATGTCCTATCCATCTATATTTCCAGGCATTTTGCAGTTAGAAAGCAGCAGGTTAGGTGGGAGGGGACAGGGAGACTCTTGAGACATAGTATATGTGTGTGCTCAGTTGCTTCAGTTGTGCCTGACTCTTTTCGACCCAATGGACTGTAGCCTGCCAGGCTCAGCCATGGTCATAAACACACCAGCATCTCACTGTGGACCCAGCAGCCATGTTTGGAGAAAATTATTTCACACACATTTAAAGAGTCACAAAAAGGAAAGGACCATCCTCTGATGCAAAGTGAAATCACTTTTCTATCTGAAGATTTTTCTGAGGGGGCTGTAGCTGAATCAGCACACTTTGAATTCCATACCTCCCCTTAAATGCTGTGTGTCATTAATAGAGTGACTTAACCTCTCTGAACTCAAATGGTTTCCTCCAAAGTGGGAAGTACTGCTTCCTATTGAATAGGGGTTTTCTACCCTGATCTTCCCTGTAGCTCAGATGGCAAAGAATCTGCAATGCAGGAGACCTGGGTTTGATTCCTGGGTCAGGAAGATACTCTGGAGAAGGGAACGGCAAATCTACTCCAGTATTCTTGCCTAGAAAATCTCATGGATACAAGCCTGATGGGCTACAGTTTGTGGGGTTGCAAAGAGTCGGACACGGCTGAGCAACTAACACTGCTACTGCAGATGAAAAGGAATCCGTTGTGCCTAGCATAGATTTTCAGAGTCACTTTGTGTTCAGCCAGGTTCTATGTGCTGACTATGTGTCTGAAGCAAATTGTTTAAGGAATAGAGAGTTAAGTGTTAAGATTACACTATTTGGAAGAACCCTGACAATGCCAGATTCCTTTTCTTTCTAGAGTGGGATGTTCAGACAGTGGGTATTTGTCATTTTTGCCCCAGCAGAGGGCACCCCATACCCCGTCTCCTGTCCATCATGAATTCTCCTGTTGATACAGAGCCAGTGCTGGGATTGAAGCTTGCACTGATGCCTCAGAAGGAAGTTGCTGCATTGAACCAATAGTAGCTATTTGAGGTAGGGATCAGGGTGGTGTTGAACCAGAGCTCTCCCATATACATTTAAATAACCCTCTCATTACCCCATCAGGGAGTGGGGATCTTCCATTTCTGAGATGAGGTGATCGAACTTCAGAACCCTTAGGTGACTCCTCCAAGGTGGTTCATTCCTTCAACTAACACCATCAGACACTATTTTAGGATGTTAGGTACAGAGCTGTGAATTACACAAGCATGCCCCCTTTTCTTGTGCAGCTCACTATCTAGGGCAGAAAGAGAGATGATTCATAAATTCATAGTCTGCTGAGTGGTGATCCGCACCACAGACAGAAAGCAGGGGAGCTTTGGTGAAGAAGGTGTTTTTGATAAGATGGTCTGGACAGGGGCTCTCAAGTGATGTTTAAGCAGAGTCAAGCATAAACTGAGGGCTTCCCAGGAGGTGCTAGTGGTAAAGAACCCGCCTACCAGTGCAGGAGATGTAAGAAATGCAGGTTCGTTCCCTGGGTCGGGAACCCTGGAGGAGGGCATGGCAACCCACTCCAGTATTCTTTCCTGGAAGAATCTCATGGACAGAGGAACCTGGGGGACTGCAGTTCCATAGGAGTCAGACATGACTCAATCGACTTAGCACTCATGCATGCAGGCAGAGAAAAAGAGGCACAGCATTTCAGGCAGAAGGGGATAGCTGGATGTGTAGAGGGCTTGGTGCCTTTGCAGAAAAGCAGGGAGCAACCAGGGTTGCTGGAGGGAAGGGAGAGGACGGGGCAGGGTGGACAAAGCCAGGAAAGGTGGGTGGACCCACTTCACAGGCTTTGTGACCGGGTCTTAGGACCTGTATTCTGACTTCTCTTTCCTCATCCTGTCTCCTCCTTGGGAAGCTTATCCCTTACGATCCGGACTTGCCTTTGGCTGCTTGCCTCGAAGGAACCTGAGAGTGTTTCCTCCTCCAGCCTGGAAGGAGGTCACCTGGCTCTCTGGTTCCAGAATTGCCAGATAAGAATCACCTGGACAGGACTTTCCTGGTGGTGCAGTGGCTAAGAATCTGCCTGCCAGTGCAGGGGACACAGGTTCAAACCCTGGTCCGGGAAGATCCCACATGCCGTGGGGAAACTAAGCCCGTGTGCCACAACTACTGAGCCCATGCTGCACGAGAAAAGCCACCGCGATGAGAAGCCCAAGCACCACAACTGGAGAGTTGCCCTGGCTCGCTGCAACTATTTATAGAGAAAGCCCATGCAGCAGCCAAGACCCGGCGTAGACAAAAAGAAAGAAATTTAAAGAGTCACCTAGGCATCTGTCAAACATGCAGTCAACTCAGCCCACCCTGGGGCAGTGCTTAGGAGAAACACAGCGTCAGGGCCCTGTGCTAGGTCTGCTAAACCAGAGTCTGCAGGGGGATGCCCCCGTATCTGCATTTTTAGCAACGACCCCAGGTGATCCTTACCTTCTGGCCCATTTGGGAAGTTTAACCTGGATCAGCTGAAACCCCTGGGTGGGTGATCTTTCTCCTCTCCTCAGGCCCCGGCCTCCAGGGCTTGGGTTTAAGAAGGTGGAATCAGGCTGGTGATGACAGCGCTGATGGAGGGCCTGCTGTTGTCTCACAAAGCAGCTTTGTCGCCTTTGACATTTAAGTCTTAGTCTTCACACCAGGTTCCTGAGGACGATATTATTATCCTCAGCCAATCTATCATTTGTGCCTCTGTTAATCCCTTGTATTGAATTGCACCTCACTTACATAACTTACCTCCTAGGTTGTATAGACCTAATAGTGTGCATTACTTAGAAAAGTGCTTGGCGCGTAATGAACTCTGGATAAATTGTCATTAGTACTTCCTCTGATTTCTACACCTTCAGATGGCAAGGCCTCGCCTTTCTGTAGTCATCTCCGAATCCTTAGTCTTTGGCACAATACCTGGAATAAAGTAGATGCTTAATAGTCATTGAAGTGCCAGAGACGAGGATAATATTAGCTGCTCTTTATGGAGCATTTAATCTTTGACTTGTATTAACTTGTGTGTCCTTCAGAAGTGCCCTACATAAGGTAGATACTGATAGTCCCATTTTGCAGATAAGGAAAATGAGGCGCAGGAAAGTTCAATAATCAGCTCAAGTTTCCAGAGCTAGTAGGTGATAAGGTTTAACCCGAGCATACCTAGAACAATCAAATTCATAGAGTCAGAAAGTACACTGGTACGTGCCAGGGTCCCCAGGGATGGGATGGGGAGAGGGACGGGGAGTTAGTGTTTAATGCGGACAGTTTCCGTTTAGGAAGGAGAAAAATCCAATGATGGTGAGAGTTGCAAACAAACAATGTGAATGTCCTTAGTGCCGCTGAACTGTACAGTAAAATATGGTTGAAAAGTATGTTTTATATTATGTGATTTTTACCACAATAGGGAAAAAAAAGCATTAAAAAAGAAAAAGATTTAACCCCGCAGCCGTGTTCACTGAGATCTCTCCAAGGTTTTGTTTACCTCTTAAATTGACATAACTTTTAAAAAAAACAATAGGGTTTGTTTTTTTTTTTTTTTTGGCTGCACTGGCCTTCATTGCTGTGCGTGGGCTTTCTCTGGTTGTGGCAAGCGGGGCCCACTGTCTAGTTGTGGTGGGGGCTCCTCATTGTGGAGGCTTCTCGTTGCAGAGCACAGGCTCCAGGTGCATGGGCTTCAGGAGTTGCAGCCTGCAGGCTCCACACTTGCAGCACTTGGTCTCTAGTAGCTGTGGCTCACAGGCTCAGTTGCCCCTTAGCATGTGGAATCTTCCAGGACCAGGGATCAAACCCGTGTGTCCTGAAATGGCAGGCAGATTCTTATCCACTGGTCCACCAGTGAAGTCCTTAAATTGACATTATTGATCTTCCTCTTTGCTAAGTAAAATTCTTTCCTCTTGCTGCGCTCTCCATGGCGATTGGGAAAAGTTGGTCATTTCCAAGTATAACCTTCACATATACTTGAAAAAGATACTAGATTCAAACTTCTGCAAGCTCAGTGAACTCGGTTGTGTTCACCTTTCTGACTTCTCAAAGCATGCCTTTTCCTTGCTTGCCTCTGACCCGGTGGCTGGTTAGATGCAATCCTCGGGGACAGGTGAGGGTTAGCCTGTCCTGAGCAGTAAGGTAACTGGGCCCTCGCCTTCCCTTCCTAGGAGCTGTACCTGTGGTTTGTGGTCCCCAGGATGCTTGCCTGGCTTGCTCCAGAGAGACTTGGAGACAGTCAGGGTTCCAGGACTCCTGAAGTCAGCAGTCCAGAAATGAATGCAGACACCTTCATGCCTGGAGAGGCAGGGCACCCCCAGGGCTGGTTCCAGGGTGACTGTGAGGGAGACAGGTCAGGAGAGAGAGGAGCATCTCACACACGACTTCCTCTCATGTTTTAGGTAAACACTGAGTGAGTGGCATGAAGGAGCGGGTAAGTAAGCATCTCTGGGAGCGAGTATTCATGAAATTTTTCTGTTTCTCTCTCACCAGTCTCTCTTCAGAGAGTCCTGCTCTGATGCCTGTCTGAGCAGAAAAGAGTCTGCTTTTCCCTTTGATCCACTTCTCTGCCCCAAATAATCTCTGCCTTGCTTTCCAGATCCTTCAGGGACATGTAGTAATCAGAAAGAGACCCTGGACTTGTGTATTTTCTCCATTTCCTCACTAGTTCCATTCCCAGGTGACATCGCTGGTCTCCTCTTGGCTGTGAGGCAGTTCTTCCCTTCTTGTCCTTACTGTTCAGTTCAGATGCTCAGTTGTGTCCAACTCTTTGTGACCCCATGGACTGCAGCACACTAGGCTTCCCTGTCCATCACCAACTCCTGGAGCTTGCTCAAACTCATGTCTATCAAGTTGGTGATGCCATCCAACTATCTCATCCTCTGTTATCCCCTTCTTGTCCTGCCTTCAAGCGTTCCCAGCATCAGGGTCTTTTTCAGTGAGTCAGTTCTTCACATCAGGTGGCCAAAGTATTGGAACTTTAGCATCAGTCCTTCCAATGAATATTCAGGACTGATCTCCTTTAGGATTGACTGGTTGGATCTCCTTGCAGTCCAAGGGACTCTCAAGAGTCTTCTCCAGCACCACAGTTCAAAAGCATCAATTCTTTAGTGCTCATCTTTCTTTATAGTCCAACTCTCATGTCCATACATGACTACTGGAAAAACCAAAGCTTTGACTGGATGGACCTTTGTTGGCAAAGTAATGTCTCTGCTTTTTAATATGGTGTCTGGGTTGGTCATAGCTTTTCTTCCAAGGAGTGAGCATCTTTTAATTTCATGGCTGCAGTCACCATCTGCAGTGATTTTGGAGGATTTTGGCCAGCATCTGCTCTCAGCACTGTTCTCAGCCCCCGTCTCCATCATCCCCTTCTTGTAGATCACGTGCAGGAGCCTCCCCTGGTCACAGAGCCAGTTCATGCAGACCCAGCTTGTCAGACTCGGAGCCCTGCTCTTAACTGCTGATGCTCAGCCTCCTGCTTCCCTCCCTGCCACCTTGTCCCCCTTCCTTTCTGTTCTGAACAGTAGCCTGCATGAAGTTCTTCTCTCTTCTGAGCACCATACCAGTCATTAGGTACCAGAAGTTAGAGATTTAGACACAGGAGTGAAACAGCCTGGGTGAAAGGGAAATTCAAAGGTGTCCCAAGTGTTCTGAGCTTCTCCAGTGCCTGTTGGAGAGGAAGATCACCTCCCAGGAGTGAGGACAGCAGGTCAAAGTTGGGAAGGACTTGGCTTTGCAGCCAGAAAGCTTTGGGTTTCTGTGCCACACATATAGCAGCTGTGTGACCCCAGGCATGTCTCTTCCCTTTTCTAAACCTCCGTCTTATCATATATAAATGGAAACCACCCTATCTCCCATCCAGATTTATGTGAAGGTCTCATCACTGATTTAGGCAGGCAGCTGATGTATATTGGTAAATTCCTACTCCTTTTTTTATTGCCTTTATTTTTGATGAGGTCGTTTATCGATGAACTTCAGATCTGTAATTGCAAATAAAGTATAGCATAAGAAAATCTCTTGGCACATGGTTGTTGGCCAATAAATATTAAGCAGAGGGTTCATCTGCATGCAGTCAGACTGGTTTCATGGCCGCATAATGGAAAAAGCAAAATGAGAGCAGAGAGTGGGTAAGTGGATGGCTCGGGGTCACTCGGCTCGTAAGTGTCAGGGCTTTCTCATTAGTTCTGCAGCAGCTCTGGGTCAAGCGAGGATAGCATTGTCTTCCTCTTAGAGAAAATGTGGATCTGGGAAAGCTGAATACATCTCATCCAAGCTTTCAAGTCATTACTGCCTAGAATGGACTTCATCACCAAACAGCAATGTGGCACGACAAGGACTAGGTTTCCTCATCTGTAGGATGGGAGTGATACTGTCTGCCCTGACCTCCTCTAAGAGTGGTTCTGGAGATCAGATGGAATATATTATGAAGGAAACCATGACATACAAAGGTGAGCTGGCCTGACACAGGACAGAATTTTTTTCTTCTTTTATTTTTTATTTAAACTTTTTATTTTGTACTGGATTATAGCCAATTGACAGTGTTGTGATAGTTTCGGGTGGACAGCCGAGTGACCCAGCCATACGTATACATGGATCCATTCTCCCCCAAACTCCCCTCTCATCCATGCTGCCCCATGACATTGAGCAGAGTTCCCAGGACAGGTGGAATTTCATTGCCAGATTGTAATTTCCCAGGGCTCCCCTATTGCGTCCATTTTCATTTTCTAGAAATGGGGAAAGCATTTGGAAATAAACTGTTTTTGGTCCACACGAGGAGCTAGGATAGAAGTCGAAAGATAAATGTCTCCTCCCTCTGAATACAGCTGAGGTCTGCGGGATAGATGGTGAAGGTATTTAGCGCCATAGGAGAATTTCTGAATTTATTACATGCCTCATTGCATCATTCGGAGAGTAGCTTCGGAACCTGAGCTCACACCTTCACTTTCCCAGCTCCAGCCCACCTTTCAAACCCCAGCTTCAAGCCACACTGCCCTCCCAGGGCTCTTCCCCAAGCCTTATTCTTCCCAACCCCCAGTGATCACTCTTCCCTGTGCTATCCATCCACCTCCAGGCACTGAGAAGCAGGGTCTTCAGTCTTGTGTTGATTTCATAAGCTTCATGTACTTATTCACTCAAGAAACATCACTGAGGACCTGCTTAATGTAACTCAGGCACGCTTGAATACTTTGGAAATACTCCAGTTCCCATGGAGCTTATAAGTTAACTTATAGACAAGAAAATGATGCCTGCATGCACCATTTTGGATGTTGTAATGAGGAAGGACTTTGATGAAGTGATATTTGCACTGATACCTGGAGTATAATTGTGAGCCACCTGTGTGGGGACAACACCCCAGCAAAGGGAGCAAGCATAGTTGCTCAGAGGCTAGATGGGACTGGATGTGTATGGGAAAAGCTGCTGGAGCTAAACACTTCTGGTGGATGAGCAGAAAAATACAGGTCAGAGATGAGGTTGGGGACTTTGGCAGACACCTTGTGGACAGGCCACTGAGAGGAGTTCGGACACTTTTAAAGTCCACAGGTTGTCTGCCTGAGTCTAGGCTGAAGGCATGGCTATGTGTATTAGTTTTCTGTAGCTGCTGTAACATATGGTCACAACCAGACTCGCCTTCTGTTGAAACAACAAATTTATTCTTAGAGCTTGGAGATCAGTTGTCTTGAGTCAGTCTCACTGGGCTTACATCAATATGTCTGCGGCATTGATTTCCTCCAGGGCCTCTGTTTTCTTTCCTGCCTTTTCCAGTTTATAGAGGTGATCAGCATCCCTTGGCTCTTGGTCCCTTCCTCCACTTTCAGAGCCAGCCGTCACATCACCCCAACCTGTTTCCATCATGACATCTCTCTGACTTGGATCCTCCTGCCTCCTCCTTATAAGGACTTTTATGATTACGTTATACCCACCTGGATAATTAGGGTAATCTTTGCATCTCAGGCTGTGCGTTAATTTAATCACACCTGCAAAATCCTGTAAGTCAACCTAGTCATAGCTTCAGAGCTCAGGATGTGGACAACTCTAGTGGTTATATCCAGCCAAACATGCCTGGTGTGTGTTTCCAAACAGTCTTGTGTCTGTGGAGAATGACTGAAGGGGCATAAGAATTTAGGCCAGGCCTCCAGCTAGGTGACCGCTGTACTCATTCAGGTGAGCAGTGAGGTGACCTGAACTTGGATGGTGTCAGTGGAGATGAGGAGACAGGTTTTGGAGGCCGAGCCTCTGCATCTTGGGGGGATGTTTGGGCTGTGAAGGTGAGAAGTGGAATGAATCAAAGATGACTCCAGGTTTTGATGGGAGCAAGTGGGTTTCAGGTGGAGAGGCCTGGAAGCAAAACAGGGGTGGCACAGGCGATCGTTTGCTGGTTGGGGACAGAGAGCAGAATAAATATCTGACAGTCAGCACCCCTACCCTGCTCCCACCTGGATGTTGGGACACTTGAACTGGTGATGCCCAGCATGGAGGTGAACTAGGACTCCAGGTCAACCGTCTTTCCTAGGGGGGAAAAAAAAAAAAAAGGTAATATGGAAAAAAAAAAAATAAAAGTTTGAGATGCCTTTTTCAATTTCAAGATGAAGTATATACTGTACTACAGCTTTTATCATAAAAGTGTGGTTGAAGTAGCACTGGAGTGCCAGCCGTGACTGTCAGGGGTGCGGTAGAGGTGTGTTAGGGTGGGTAGTGCATGGGATAGCACGTAGGGTGGGTAGTCTGATTCTGCCACTCGCTAGCTGCATGGTAGGAGCCACCTTTGCCCTTTCTGACCCTCCGCTCCTCATCACTGGGGAGTGGTTGTGATATTTAAATGAGCTAATACGTGAGCCTTGCATGCATGGTGCTAGGTGTATAGGGGTTGTTCTGCAAGTGTTTGCTTCCTTTAAGGGAGCAGTGATGGGAAAGAATGTAATTATCATCTGTAATAATAACCACTAATTCAGTGAACACTTACTATAATGCATCATGACACACTTGCTGGATGCAGGTGTGTAAATTACGTAGATTTCACTCATTCAATCCTTACAACCATCTTGAAGTCGGTCCTATTAATATCCCCAGTTGCAGGTAAGGACCCCGAAGCCCAGAGAGGTTAAATTACTCTGTCCAAGGTCACTCAGCTTGGGTTCAGACTGGGGAGCCTGCCATCTGGCCCCCAGGGACCATTCTTGTAAATTACTGAACTGTACAATCTCTGTATGTTGGGAGGAACCGTGGTCACTCCCATCTTACAGGGGAGGAGACCCAGCCACTGAGACATTAAACAGAAAACTCAGCGGGTCCGTGGCAGTTGGCACGTTTCTCACTGGTGGATGAATGTTCAGAGCTGAAGCCGATTCTGCTGGGACTCTGAGTCCAGGAGTTCTAGATCCTGGATCCAGCAGAAGTTCTGTCTGGAGGTTCTGCATGGATCCAGGCTCAGATGCTCTTACTTGGCTCTCTCCTTCCAGCCCTGGGTCTTGGGAAGGCTGGATTTTTTTGCAAGGTTTTGCCAGTGCTGCTGCCCTTTTCTCCTTTCAGGGGCACTTGACTCAGCTGCCTCACTCAGCATCCTGGTGCCCTGTAGCCCCTCCCGCTGGGTCTCCCCTGCCCCTGCCCCTTCCTGTGGCTTGGTGAGAAATTACAGTCTTGAGTGCTGGGGGCCTGTTGGTGCTTCAGCCATAATCCTGCCTCTCTGAGGACTCACAGCCCAACCGGGTCAGGTGTAATTGCTGGCTCAGCATTTCTGCACTTGGCTCGGGCATACTTGGACATTTAGGAAAGTCTCCATTCCCCTCAGCTGCTGACTTTTCTGTGGATACATACATTCCTATCAGCCTGGAAATGCCTTGAAGGTTCAGACTGGCTCTGCTGCTGCTGCTGCTGCTGCTAAGTTGCTTCAGTCGTGTCCCACTGTGTGACCCCATAGACAGCAGCCCACCAGGCTCCCTTGTCCCTGGGATTCTCCAGGCAAGAACACTGGAGTGGGTTGCCATTTCCTTCTCCAGTGCATGAAAATGAAAAGTGAAAGCGAAGTCACTCAGTAGTGCCCAACTCTTAACGACCCCATGGACTGCAGTCCACCAGGTTCCTCTATCCATGGGATTTTCCAGGCAAGAGTACTCCAGTACACCCAGTGGGGTGCCATTGCCTTCTCCTCAGACTGGCTCTGGGGCTCTTCAAATCCCTGTGGATTTGACAACTGTATGTTGTCCACAGTGGAACTGATTCAGTTGTGGAGGAGGTCCTGTATCAACCACTTTTTAAATTTCTTTTTAAACTTACTTGAGAGAGCCATGTCATTGCATGATGTATCAACTTGGGTTTTGTTTGTGTTTTTGGTATTGGTGAGCTACAGTGTTGTCAGAACTAATCTACAGGCAGACCTCATTTTATTGCACTTAGCTTTAACTGTGCTTTGCAGAGTACATCTTTTAAAAAAACAAATTGCAGGTTTGTGACAACCCTACGTCAAATCTATTGGCGCTGTTTTCTCACAGCAGTTTCTCACTTTGTCTCTGTCACATTTTGGTACTTCTTACAATATTTTGAACTTTTTCATTATTCTTCTTAGGTTGACCTGCGATCAGTGATCTCTTGTTTTAAATTGAAGTATAGTTGACTTATAATGTTAATTTGTGCAGTTCAGCAAAGTGATTCAGTTATACATACATACATATATATATATACACACACACGCATTCTTTTTTATATTCTCTCCCATTATGGTTTATCACAGGATACTATGAATATGCTTCCTTGTGCTATACAGTAGGACCTTGTTGTTTATCCAGTCTCTGTGTTTGCATCTGCTAATCCAAAACTCCTGCTCTGTCCCTCCCCAACTGCCTTGGCAACCACAAGTCTTCTGTCTGTGAGTCTGTTTCCATCTTGTAGATAAGTTTATTTGTGTCATATTTTAGATTTCATGTGTAAGTGATATTGTATATGTCTTTCTCTGACTTATTTCACTTAGTATGATAATCTCTAGTTGCATCCATTTTGCTACGAATGGCATTATTTTGTTCTTTATGGCTGAGTAGTATTCCTGTGTGTGTGAGTGTGTGTACCGCATCATCTTTATTCCTCTGTTGATGGGCATTTAGGTTTCCATGTCTTGGCTATTGTGAGTAGTGCTGCTATGAACAAAAGGGTGCATGTGTCTTTTATAATTATAGTTTTGTCTGGATATTTGCCCAGGAATGGGATTGCTGTGTGATCATTGATCTTTGATGTTATTACTGTAATTGTTTTGGGATACCATTAACCACACCCATTGAAGATGGAGAAATTAATCAGTTGTTGATAGGACAACAATGGATTCAGAATATTAAATAAATTTATTTGATAAAGCTAAGATTTTGAGAGGACTGACTTTAAAAGAGGCCCTACCATGGGTGAAATGTTATAAAACAGCATTGCATGCTGCAGAGAAATCCTCCCTGAAAGGAAGAGTCAATCAGTGTGGCAGACTTCACTGTGGTCCTATTTTAAGAAATTGCCAAAGTCATCCCAGCCTGATCAGTCACTCAACAGCCATCCACACTGAGGCAAGACCCTCAATCAGCAAAAAGATTACAACTCCATGAAGGCTCAGATAGTGGTTAGTATTTTTTAAGCATTATTTTTAAATCAATGAAGCATTATTTTAAATCAATGTTTTTAAATTATAGTATGTACATGATTTTCTTAGACATAATGTTATTGTACACCTAAGTATGCATAAACATAACATTCGTAAACACTGGGGAGCCAAAAAATTCATATGACTCACTTTATTGTGATATTTGCTTTGTTGTGTCTGGAACCCCGCCTCCGGTATCTCCAGGACATGCCTGTGATGAAAAGCTGGGGCAGAGAAGCCTCCATACTTCTCAGGCTGCCCCATTTATTCTGTGTCGCATGTGCTTTGTGTTCCCATGAGCTGATGATTCTATACCTAACACAGATGCTATGTTCGTCAGGCACATTTTGGTGATGGCTTGTCCTTTTGAGTGAATCCCAGACTAGTCCCCCTTCACATTTGAAGCTTCATGCACTTAATGCAATGATTCCAGTTCACTCTGAAATAAGAGGTTAATTTCTTCTGCAGGTGATCTGCCCTTCAGGGATTCTTCCCTTCTGAGCCCACATGTCCCAAGTCCTTAAGACCAATTGTCCGCTGGGGTGGGATTTGGGGAACTGGGAATCCTGAGCTTATTTGAGATGAAAATTCACCCAGCATTTGAGTGAGGATTAGTAAAGTGTGTGGAGGAGATTAAAGGCAGGAGACGAGGGTGACAGAGGATGAGATGGTTGGATAACATCACTGATGATGACATGAACTTGGGCAAACTCTGGGAGATGGTGAGGGACAGGAAGGCCAAGCATGCTACAGGCCATGGGGTTGCAAAGAATCAGACTTGATCGAGCAACTGAAGAACAAGTGGAGGAGATACTCCTTTTTGCTGCTGTTTTTTTTTTTTTTTTTAATGACCACGTTTTTAAGAGTATCTTAATACTTTTGAACAGGTAAGAGCTGTGTTACCCCTGATATATTTGTACATTTCATCGTGATCCTGAGGTTTCCTCACCTGCATCCTTCTCAGTTTTGATGCCTCTATTTTCTACTCCTCTGTTCTGTTATTTAGATGATGGGACAAATATTAATATTAAGCCAATGTGTGGTTAGTACTGGACTAGAGTCTGAGAAAGACACAAAGAACTTTGAGACATGGTTCTTGACCTTAAAAATAAATTGTTCTCTGGGTGGTCTTGGGTGATAATGGCCTTTCTCTGTGTGCTTATTCCTCAAAGATAGTGGATCCTTGGAGGAAAGCAGGAGATGAGGTGATAGAGATACTATTTAATGGATAAGGAAAGTTACAGGATGATAGGAAGCAAACATTCAACTCTAAGAGTAGCAATCTCTTTTGGAGGATGGCTCCCAATTGCAATCCACAGGAATTACTGTAATAGAAGTATGTATACCTGTATATGGGAGTCCAGAAGGAAGACTCATAACTCTCTGGGGATGGGTGTCCAGGAAAGCTTCATGAAGATGGTGCCTCTTGAGCTTTGTTTTGGAACATGGCTTGGAGTCATCCATGGAGAGTGGAGTTGGAAGGCGTACCCAAGCTAATAACCTTGGCTGGGGCCTTAAGATTGCAAGGGGGTGATGGTCTCTCCTGAGACCATCCAGTCTTTGAAATCAGCATGTTTAACCAAATTGATCCAGTCGTCTTAGTAGGAAAAGCGCCAAGTACACCTAGTACTGCATAGTGTCATGTGCTGCCTCAGCCAGCAGGTTTCTGTTATAACTTTTGAGCCTTGAGGAAATCCTGTCTTTGTGCATTCAGGGTGTCCCTTTCTGCTTTTGTATAGTATTGGCAAAGCATTCTCATCCCTTCCCCCACTTCCCTCCACGCCCCCCTCTTTGGCCCTCAGTGATTCTGTATTAATAGAAGCGATTAAGCCCGCCTCATCTCATCAGGGAGGAGATATTAATCTTCATCAGGCCCAGGAAGGGGCTGCCTTTTTTTCCCCCTGCTCTCGCCTCCTCTCCCTGGACTCCCTCCATGAGCTCAGAGACTACTCCAGTGTCTGTGGGGAGCTTTCTAATCTGCTTCTGCAGATGCCTTTCAGGGGGTCACTTCCCTGCTCACCTCCCTTAGCCTCCTGGTATCCAAGCATCACACACTGTAATTGAAGACTACTGTTGGAGGATGGAGGGAAGGGAAAAAATGTTCCCTCAAATGGAAACTCCCAGCTTCATTGTCCTCGCTGCTGCTAGGGAAATTAGAGCAGGGCAATACCACAGCTGGAAGCTGTAGGCTCTTTTTGGTTTATGAAATCCTATTCAGCCCTTGGAGAAGTATGCTGGCACCTGGGTGCCTTTTTTTTATGCTCTGTTTCTGTGATTAGCAGTAAGCCAAGGACACTGGATGCCAGGGGGCAGGGCAGGAGGAAGGGAGGCTTGAGGATCACTCAGAGAATCAGGATGGAAAGGATTTTTTCCCCAAAGCTCAGTGTCCCAGCACTTCTGATCTGAGCTTAACTGCCAATAACAACTTCACATGCCTTGAGGTTCTATTATGTGCTGGCATAAGGAAATAACATACATTGTCTTGTGGAATCCTCACAAACTTGTCAGATGTGTATTGTTGTTCCATTTTTCAGATGAAGAAACTGAGACTGGGAGTTTCAGAACCTCTGTTGGGGTGGCATGAGGAGCAGCGTCTATGTTAAGTCCCTTCATTAATGTCCGACTGTATGTGACCCCATGGACTGCAGCCTGCCAGTCTCCTCTATCCATGGGATTCTCCAGGCAAGAATATTGGAGTGGGTTGCCATGCCCTCCTCCAGGGGATCTTCCTGACCCAGGGATCGAACTTGTGTCTCTCACCTCTAACCTGACCTGAATTGGCAGGCGGGTTCTTTACCACTAGCACCACCTGGTTGGCTTCCCTGGTGGCTCAGATGGGGAGCAGAGAGGGAACCACATTCTCTCCTTGGTTTCTTGACTCTTCCTTGGGAGAAAGCTCCTTTGCATCCTGATTCTCTGAGTGATCCTCAAGCCTCCCTTCCTCCTGCCCTTCCTTCTGGCATCCAGCATCCCTCAGCTCATCACTAATGTTGTGCCCACTGGACCTAGGAATGTGGTTACAATTTATTGTCCAAGCTGGGGTGCTTTAAAGGATGCTATAATTAGGCTGGAACAGCAGGCATAAATGGGGATGGTGCTTAGTCACTCAGTTGTGTCTGTGGACTGTAGCCCACCAGGCTCCTCTGTTCATGGGATTTTTCAGGCAAGAATACTGCAGTAGGTTGCCATGCCCTCCTCCAGGGGATCTTCCAGACCCAGGGATTGAACCTGCGTCTCCTGTGTCTCCTGCTTCCCAGGTGGATTCTCTACCCACTGAGCCATCGGGGAAGTCCATTAAATGGGGATTGGTTCAGGGTAAACTAAGACGCTTCTGCTGTACCTGGGGGCAAGGGGATGCTTTCATGCTCCTTTGGAAGCAGAGGTGGCACAATGCACATTGCCCTACCCTGGCTTCTGCAGTCCCCTCCTTTCACCAGGAGTCATCTGAGGTCCCTGAGAGCCCCGCTGGCCTGCCACATGCCTGGTGCCAGAGGGCATGATGAGTTTGATTCCACAACATCTCAAATAACCACTGCCCCTTCTGCTCAGCATGCAGCCTCCATGCCCAGATCACCTTGAAGGATCTGTTTAACTCCCTCTACCCGGAGGGACTGGCCTTCTCTGCAGCCTTTGAGCACACCTGGGTTGAGGAAATGATTCTTTTTCCCAGAATGGGCTCTATTTGCATTCCACCAGCAATCTTCTTACTCAGAGGGATTCCAAACACATTAAATTAACAGAAAATGACATTAGCACTAAGAACCAAACTCGATTATCTGAAATACAAGTATTTATTGTAAGGACTCAAACAACCTCATCTCTGCCTCCCCACACCTCGATCTTATCCTTGCACAGTATTTCATTAACACCATTTTCCTTTTCGTTGGCAGTGAGTGTTTTGGGGGAGCGAGGCAGATTGTTTCAAAGGCAGAGTCTGCTGCAGTGATACTATGTACCAGCACAAGGGGAGTCTGTCTGTGGCTTTTCCCCATGTAACTTGCTGGCTCTCCAGGCAGTGGTCCATGAATATGAATTCTGATAGAAGCCACACCCTTCCCCTTCGCTTGCTTCATCTCCTTCCTCTGCTCACTTTTGCCATCAGATCAGATCAGTCGCTCAGTCGTGTCCGACTCTTTGTGACCCCATGAACCGCAGCATGCCAGGCCTCCCTGTCCATCACCAACTCCCAGAGTTCACTCAGACTCACGTCCATCGAGTCAGTGATGCCATCCAGCCATCTCATCCTCTGTCGTCCCCTTCTCCTCCTGCCCCAAATCCCTCCCAGCATCAGAGTCTTTTCCAATGAGTCAACTCTTTGCAAGAGGTGGCCAAAGTACTGGAGTTTCAGCTTTAGCATCATTCTTTCCAAAGAAATCCCAGGGCTGATCTCCTTCAGAATGGACTGGTTGGATCTCCTTGCAGTCCAAGGGACTCTCAAGAGTCTTCTCCAACACCACAGTTCAAAAGCATCAATTCTTTGGCGCTCAGCCTTCTTCACGGTCCAACTCTCACATCCATACATGACCACAGGAAAAACCATAGCCTTGACTAGATGAACCTTTGTTGGCAAAGTAATGTCTCTGCTTTTGAATATGCTATCTAGGTTGGTCATAACTTTCCTTCCAAGGAGTAAGCGTCTTTTAATTTCATGGCTGCAGTCACCATCTGTAGTGATTTTGGAGCCCAGAAAAATAAAGTCTGACACTGTTTGCACTGTTTCCCCAACTACTTCCCATGAAGTGATGGGACCAGATGCCATGATCTTTGTTTTCTGAATGTTGAGCTTTAAGCCAACTTTTTCACTCTCCACTTTCACTTTCATCAAGAGGCTTTTGAGTTCCTCACTTTCTGCCATAACGGTGGTATCATCTGCATATCTGAGGTTATTGATATTTCTCCTGGCAATCTTGATTCCAGCTTGTGTTTCTTCCAGTCCAGCGTTTCTCATGATGTACTCTGCATAGAAGTTAAATAAACAGGGTGACAATATACAGCCTTGACGAACTCCTTTTCCTATTTGGAACCAGTCTGTTGTTCCATGTCCAGTTCTAACTGCTTCCTGACCTGCATACAAATTTCTCAAGAGGCAGATCAGGTGGTCTGGTATTCCCATCTCTTTCAGAATTTTCCACAGTTTATTGTGATCCACACAGTCAAAGGCTTTGGCATAGTCAATAAAGCAGAAATAGATGTTTTTCTGGAACTCTCTTGCTTTTTCTATGATCCAGTGGATGTTGGCAATTTGATCTCTGGTTCCTCTGCCTTTTCTAAAACCAGCTTGAACATCTGGAAGTTCATGGTTCATATATTGCTGAAGCCTGGCTTGGAGAATTTTGAGCATTATTTTATTAGCGTGTGAGATGAGTGCAACTGTGCGGTAGTTTGAGCATTCTTTGCCATTGCCTTTCTTTGGGATTGGAATGAAAACTGACCTTTTCCAGTCCTGTGGCCACTGCTGAGTTTTCCAAATTTGCTGGCATATTGAGTACAGCACTTTCACAGCATCATCTTTCAGGATTTGGAATAGCTCAACTGGAATTCCATCACCTCCACTAGCTTTGTTCATAGTGATGCTTTCTAAGGCCCACTTGACTTCACATTCCAGGAAGTCTGGCTCTAGGTCAGTGATCACACCATTGTGATTATCTGGGTTGTGAAGATCTTTTTTGTACAGTTCTTCGGTGTATTCTTGCCATCTCTTCTTAATATCTTCTGCTTCTGTTAGGTCCATACCATTTCTGTCCTTTATCGAGCCCATCTTTGCATGAAATGTTCCTTTGGTATCTCTGATTTTCTTGAAGCGATCCCTAGTCTTTCCCATTCTTTTGTTTTCCTCTATTTCTTTGCATTGATCGCTGAAGAAGGCTTTCTTATCTCTTCTTGCTCTTCTTTGGAACTCTGCATTCAGATGCTTGTATCTTTCCTTTTCTCCTTTGCTTTTCACTTTTCTTTTCACAGCTATCTGTAAGGCCTCCCCAGGCAGCCATTTTGCTTTTTTGCATTTCTTTTCCATGGGGATGGTCTTGATCCCTGTCTCCTGTACAATGTCATGAACTTCATTCCATAGTTCATCAGGCACTCTATCTATCAGATCTAGTCCCTTAAATCTATTTCTCACTTCCACTGTATAATCATAAGGGATTTGATTTAGGTCATACCTGAATGGTCTAGTGGTTTTCCCTACTTTCTTCAATTTAAGTCTGAATTTGGCAATAAGGAGTTCATGGTCTGAGGCACAGTCAGCTCCTGGTCTTGTTTTTGCTGACTGTATAGAGCTGCTCCATCTTTGGCTGCAAAGAATGTAATCAGTCTGATTTCGGTGTTGACCATCTGGTGATGTCCATGTGTAGAGCCTTCTCTTGTGTTGTTGGAAGAGGGTGTTTGTTATGACCAGTGCATTTTCTTACTTGTGTGCCTTTATTTGTGCCCCTTCTGTTTTCTCCCCAGAGAAAAATTCCTGTGTCAGAGTTCAACCCCAGGTCCCCTTGTATGTGGGGCTGTGTCCCCATCCACACTGTGCTCCTGGCCCTTACTCGCCCTTCTATTAGAGTGCCTTGTGTAGGATTGGTGCCTCATATGCACTGTAAACAGAGGACCAACAGCCCTACGTCATAAAGTTAGAGTTATGAATGCATGTAGAGCACAAAGTACAGAACCGGGCATTTAGTAATTAATATTATAACTGCAGTTGTTGTTATTCAACATTGGGAAGGTGATAAAGTGCCAGCTCTTGGTGTAGGTCCCCCTCACTGAAGTGACAGCTCCTCTAGGGCAGGAGCCGTATCATCTTGCTCAGTTTTGTATCCCCAGGGCTGAATACAGGTGCTGCTCAGTGTTCAATAAATTTAATTCTTATTGCAAGGTAACAGTCCACTTGGGAAAGATCCTTTTGATAAAGATCCTTTAGCCCCCTACATACCTGGGGGTCAGTGTGTGGCAGAGAGCAGGACACAGGGTCTGAGATTAATTAGGGTTCTGTGATAAGAAGCAGATGACAGATATGGCAAGTCTTGCAGGCATGCAGAGTCATTTCAGGTCACTGCAGGGCTGAACCTTAGTGTTTACATGGGGTGCCACCGCCTCTGTGGAGAGGGAGAGAGGACCCTTCTGACCCCTACACCGTTGGAGACGTGGGTGCGTTGCAGGAGGTTTGGTCTTTATTGTCAAGATGCTCCTCCTTTCTAGAAGCTTTACCATAAGGTGGCTTGGTTTTGGGAAAGTTAAATTTCATGTGGCATACCATCCCCTCAAAGGGTAAAAATGAGTATCAACTCAAAATGGATCATAGATCTCAAATAAACATAATGAAAGCTGTAAGGAAGGAAGGAAACACAGGAGTAAATCTTTGGGACCTTGAATTAGGCACTTGTACTTAAATATGACACCAAAAGCATGAGCCAAAAAAAAAAAAAATTGGACTTCATCAGAATTTAAATCTATGGTGTGAATACCATTAAGAAAGTGAAAAGAGAGCCAAAAACATAGAAGAAAATATTTGCAATCATATATCTGATAAGGGACTCATATCCAGAATAGATGAGGAACGTTTGTAATTCAACAAAGACAAATAACCCACTTTAAACAGGGCAAAGGACTTGAACAGACATTTCTCCAAAGAAGATTTACAAATAGCCAATAGGCACTTGATAAAGATGCTCAGCATCATTAGTCATTGGGGAATGCAAATCAGACCCACAGTTGGGTACCACTTCATACCCACTAGGGTGGTGATTATCAAAAAGATAGAAAATAGCAAGTGTTGGATAGGATGTGGAAAAATCGGAACCCTTGGACCTTGCTGGAGGGAATGTGAAATGGCCCAGGCACTTTGGAAAACAGCTGGGCAGTTCCTCAAGGTTATACATAGTCTACAACCCAGCAATTCTACTCCTACATAAATGCCTAAGAGGACTGAAAACAGATACTCAAACTTATGCACAAATGTTCATAGCAACTTATTCATAATATTAGGAAAGAAACTACCCAAATGTCTATGTATTGATTTTTAAAAATGTGATATAGCCATACAGCAGAATGTTATTCAGAACCCACTCCAGTATTCTTGCCTAGAGAATCCCTTAGAGGAGCCTGACGGGCTACCGTCCACAGGGTCACAAAGAGTCAGATACAACTGAAGCAACTTAGCACACAGCCCGCAAAAAGGAATGACGTACCGATACCTGCTACAGTATGGCTGAACCTTGAAAATATAAGTGAAAGAAGCCAGCCACAAAAGGATGTACTTATGATTCCATTCATATGAAATGTCAAAATAAGCCATTGCATAGAGACAGCAAGTGTTTCCCAGAGTCAGGGGAGGATAAAACGGGGTATGACAAGGAGTGGGTAGAGGGTTTGTTTTTTGGGTCATGAAGTCATTCTGGAATTAGATGGTGGTGATGGTTGCATAACTCTAGGGATATACTAAAAACCACTGAATTATGTACTTTAAAGGGGTAAATTTTATGATTTGTGAATTATAATGTCTCAGTAAAGGTGTTATTTTAAAAAAGAAAACCAGTAGATAAAAAGGGAGCTGTTTTGGGTAAGGCAGGACCAGGAGGCCTGGGTTGTCTCAGCTGTTCATTGTCTTGACCTCACCTTTCAAGGTGTTCCCATCACCTTTCCAAGGGGCAGAATCTGGAGGGCCTCTGTGTCCTCTGGCTTGGGTATCATCTGGTTCTAGGAAACTAATGTGAGGGATGTCAGGGCAGCAAGAGGAGGTGTGGAGATGGTTCCCTTTCTCTCTTAAAAAATATTTGTCTTTTTTCGGCTGCTTTGGGTCTTAGTCGCAGCGCTCAGGCTCTTGTTTGCGTCATGCGGGGTCTCTCACCGAGGTGCACACCCTCTGCCACTGTGGCGTGCAGGCCCTAGAGCACTCAGGCTTTGGCAGTTGCTGTGTGTGGACTTAGTTGCTCCATGGCATGTGGAATCTTAATTTCCCGACCAAGGATCCAACCCACGTCCACTGCATTGCAAGGCAGATTCTTAACCCCTGGGCCACCAGGGAAGTCCTAAGACGTTTCCCTTTCCATTTGGTTCTGACTCCCTGGCTGTGAAAGGGGTGTGCCCGCCAACCTCCCAGTCTAAATAGAAGGAGGAGGTCACTGTGATGACTTGGCACTTGAGGTACAGGTCAGTTCTGTGCCAGAGTGGAGGCAAGGTTGTTAGGAAAGAGAAACTTGAACCCCAGCCTCCCTCCCCCATTGTAATGTGAAGGTTGAATGAGACTCCCCTGCCAGTTCTTGGGACAAAGGCAGACAAAGGGACAAAGTAAAAAGTATGTTGCAAACGGCCACGAATATGTTGCAGAGCACTGTACTGTTGTCGCAGTTCCGTGCTTCAAGCCCTTCAGTGGTTTCTTGATTCTATTAGGATGGGAGCCATTGTCAAGGCCTTGAGTGACCTTATCTGATCTTCCATGCCCTGACCTGTGTCACCAGCCTGCTTGCTGGACAGTCCTACTCTCTCCTAGTCTTCCATTCCCTTGACCGTGCCTGTGATCTTCTGTCCTGTCGGTGAGCTTGTGTTTGTCCTTTAAAATCCAGCTTTTCACCATGTTGTGGGTTGACTTCTCTCCCTACCCTGCCACCTGCCACAAACAATATTGAAGTTACAATTCCCAGTGCCTATAGATGTGACCTTACTTGGAAATAGAGTCTTTGTGGTGGGTCAGGTTAAGATGAAGTCATTAGGGTGAGGTCTAATCCAACATGACCGGCATCCTTACAAGGGGAAACGTGGATGCAGACATGTACAAAGCAAGGACTCAAGGAGACCTAGACATGAGCCAAGGAGTGCCTGAGGCCACCAGCAGCAAGTAGAGAGGCCTGGGACCATTCTCCCTCAGGGCGGTCAAAAGGAACCAACCCTGCTGGCATCTTCATCTTGGACATCCAGCCTGCAGAAATGAGAGGGAAGGCATTTCTGTTGTCTGTGCCATCCTGTTTGTGCTACTTTCTTATAGCGGCCCCAGGAAATGGATGTGTACCATCTTCATGAATAGTTTTCTTCAACAAACCATTTACTACTTGTAGCTGTTTATCATTTGACTATTATACTTAACACATTACATTATATTTAATTCTGTGTGTGCCTCTGAATAGACTGTGATGGTAGGGATGACCTGTTTGAATTCCTAAGGCTTAATGGTATATATGTCATACAGGAAGGACAGATGGATGGATCAAAAAGTCAGCTAATCTTTCTTGATTCCAAAAGAGAAGAGCTAAGTTCTTTGTATCAAAGTTAAAAATGCAAATTAACATTTGAAAGATAGATGTGTCACCTCTATTTGAGTCTCTCTTTGGCAAGCAGTCTTCGGGCATGCATATCCCAACATAAATAACTTTGGATGTGTTAAAGAGGTCACCAGTGTTTAAGTTCATTAAATTAATGTTGTCATTTGAGTTGCTGAGTGTGTTGCAGGTTGTAAACTATTCACTGCATTTCTGTGATTCTGCCGTAGAGTCATCTTCAGGAATATGGGGTGTATTAAATATAGAGTTGCTTCATACTATAGAGTCCTAGACCAGGAATTAAACAGTGCAGGTCTACTGCTTAATGCTGTGTGGATTTTATTTGTTCATCCACTCAGGTGTTCAACCAAAATTTAAATGCAAACATTCTGCCAGGATCTCTGAATATCAGGGGTACAGAGATAAAAGCAGTAAGCTGTTCCCCTTTAGGGGCTTGTAGTCTGGATGGCATGTGAGAGATGAATGAAGTGAAATTATTGTTGTTGTTCAGTCACTAAGTCATGTCAGACTCTTTGTGATCCCGTGGACTGCAGCATGCCAGGCTTCTCTGTCCATCACTATCTCCCCGAGTTTGTTCAAACTGATGTCCATTGAGCCAGTGATGCCATCCAACCATCTCATCCTCTGTCACTCCCTTCTCCACTTGCCCTCAATTTTTCCCAGCATCAGGATCTTTTCCAATGAGTCAGCTCTTCACATCAGGTGGCCAAGGTATTGGAGCTTCAGCTTCAGCATCAATCCTTCCAATGAATATTCAGGGTTGATTTCATTAAAAGTGATATGATGGTAGTGAGGGCAGGGGAGCTGTGGGCATTGAACAGGATACTCATTCTCTAAAGGTAGTTGTCAGGAAAGGCTTGGTCACGGGTGATTTTCCTGGCCACAGGTAACAGGGAGGGTGGTGTTCTGGACTCAGAAAAGCGTATGCAAAGGCACTGTGGCCAGTCCAAGGCCCCACAGGCAGATCCCTGAGCAAGGCCTGCAGTGACAGCCAGCAGTGGCTGCAGCATGAGAGTAAGTAAAGTGGCCTCTGACTGTGAGTACTTTGGAAGTGACTGCAGTTGTTTGGGTACAGAGGTTCCAGGGTACTTTTTGGAAATTAAGTCACATTATTGTTTTTCTCATATGCAAATGATTTGCATACTTTTCACTTACCCACCACTCACCTGTCCATCCACTGGCAGAATGCATACACTTGTGCACACACCTTGTGTCTGCAGGAACTGTACATTTCTGTCTCATTCCCAGGACCACTGCAGGCCTTGGGACAGCCTGGTCCCTCCTCTCACTAACCCTGGGCTGCTGACGTGCCTATCATGTCCCTGAATTCCACTCCTTTATTACTGTCTCCTCACATTATCCGATTGGAGTGTGCCATCTTCCTGCCAGGAATTTGACAAGCTATTCCCTTTCCTGAAATACAGGGTTCCCCCCCCACCTCAGATACCCAGCTTTTGCTGAAAGACCACCTGCTCCATAATTTCCCTCTGATCACTCAGTCTGTTTATTGGATTGGCCGAAAGTGAATTAGGATAAAACCCTAACAAGCTTTTGGGCCAAAGCAAATAAAAATGCAAACCTGTCTCCCATGACTTATCTCTAGTTTCTACTTGATTTTTCTCTTTAGTACTTGTCACTTTTTGTGTGCTTATTTGCTCAGTCATATCCATCTCTTTGTGACCCCATGGACTGTAGCCTGCCAGGCTCCTCTGGTCCATGGGATTCTCCAGACAAGAATACTGGAGTGGGTTGCCATGCTCTCCTCCAGAGGATCTTCCCAGCTCAGGGATCGAACCCAGGTCTTCCACATTGCAGGTGGATTCCTTACCAACTGAACTACCAGGGAAGCTCTCACTCTTTAGTATGTTGCAGAAGGTGTGTGTGTGTTGTTTTTTGTTTTGTTTTTTTTTTTAACTTGGGTCTTCCCAGGACACATACACACAAATAAAACCTTCATGGGATGCTCAACATCACTCATTATCAGAGAAATGCAAATCAAAACCACAATGAGGTACCATTTCATGCCAATCAGAATGGCTGCTATCCAAAATTCTACAAGCAATAAATTCTGGAGAGGGTGTGGAGAAAGGGGAACCCTCTTACACTGTTGGTGGGAATGCAAACTAGTACAGCCACTATGGAGAACAGTGTGGAGATTCCTTAAAAAACTGGAAATAGAACTGCCATATGACCCAGCAATCCCACTGCTGGGTATATATACCGAGGAAACCAGAATTGAAAGAGACATGTGTACCCCAATGTTCATCGCAGCACTGTTTATAATAGCCAGGACATGGAAGCAACCTAGATGTCCATCAGCAGATGAATGGATAAGAAAGCTGTGGTACATATACACAATGGAATATTATTCCACCATTAAAAAGAATACATTTGGATCAGTTCCAATGAGGTGGATGAAACTGGAGCCTGTTATACAGAGTGAAGTAAGCCAGAAAGAAAAACACCAATACAGTATACTAACCCATATATATGGAATTTAGAAAGACGGTAACGATAACCCTGTATGTGAGACAGCAAAAGAGACACAGATGTGTAGAACAGTCTTTTGGATTCTGCGGGAGAGGACGAGGGTGGGATGATTTGGGAGAATGACATTGAAATATGTATATTATCAAATGTGAAACGAATCGCCAGTCCAGGTTCGATGCATGATACAGGATGCTCGGGGCTGGTGCACTGGGATGGCCCAGAGGGATGGTATGGGGAGGGAGGTGGGAGAGGGATTCACGATGGGGAACACATTTGCACCCGTGGTGGATTCATGTTGGTGTATGGCAAAACCAATACAGTATTGTAAAGTAATTAGCCTCCAATTAAATAAATTAAAAAAAAAAAAAACCTTCATGGGACTAAGGATTTTTCTCTTTGTGGAATGGTGTTGTACCCCAACACTGAGAACTGTACCTGGCGTGTTATAGGTCTCTGTAATTATATGCCAAAGGGATGCGAGGGGTAGGCAGTGTGTGTGTGTGTGTGCGCGCGTGCGTGCAGGTCCTCACACAGCTGTCTCTTCTGCTTCTCCTGACAGCCTTCTGCAGGAAGCTGAGAAATTGACATCTGATGTGTAGGAGGAGCCAGGGCCGGGGTTGTGTCCATCCTGCATTCTGACTATTGGCCTTCGTCATTGTTCTCAACATTGTCTGTTGCTTGAGAGTAAGCTCTGAAGGCATATCTAAACAAGGGCAGTGCCACATTTGGGGCGATGGTGGCATTTTTAGCTGACTTTTAGTTGGAGTAAATGAAACGCCTCTTAAGATGCTGCTCTGGGGGAGACAGAAGTCAGTGGATGTGGGAGGCCTGGAGGGTTCCAATCTGATTCATTATGTTCTTAGCACATTGCTCTTTCATGCGTCCAAATAAGGATATCTTTGGTTCCCTATCTCTTAATACAATGCATTGAGGCTTGTATATGTCCCCCAAAAGCTGGCTTTGAATGCTTTCCCCATGACATTGTTTATTGCCCCTGCCCTGGTCACATGAGAAAGACTTTCTTCAACTCATCTGCCTTTCCTGCCCTGACTGCCCCTTTCAATGGGAGGGTTGATTGTAGTCACTGTCTTTGCTGGGACTCAGTGTGTGATTATCTCCTTTCCAACACCCTACCCCATCACGTATCTCCTCTTGCCAAATCTACACTTGGAGTTCTTTATATATTGTGTTTAATCACCCATGATAAAATCAACCATGGCCACTTAATGAAAGCAAAGGGTTTGGAGCACTTCTGGGTGGGTGAACACTTGGAGGTGCTGGGAGGGTGGTGCATCTGAATGGCATGGGTGTGCTGTGCCCTTCTCTCCTATTTCCTACCCAGTGCATCTCTTCCATTTGGCTGTTTCTCAGCTGTATTCATTAAAATAAACTAGTGGTTGTAGGTAAAGTGCTTTTCTGAGTCTTATGAGTCAGTTCAGCAAATCATAGAACCTGAGGAGGGGATCTTGGGAACTCCCAGACTGGTTGGTTCAGGAGGCCCAAACTTGTGTATGGTGTCCAAAATGGGACACATTCTTGGGAGCTGAGCCTTTCACTTGTGATGTTTGCATTGACTCCAGGTAATGTCAGAATTGAATTGGATTCGAGGGCACTCAGATGTGCAAGGGGGAAAAAAAAAAAAAAAACACATATATTTGATGTCAGAAATGTTGAGTTCAACCTGTTTGTTGCTTTGCACTGTTGTCATTGTGTAATTCAGCATGGTGTTCGCTGCACTCTCTTTGGGTAAGTTAATAGCCCAGTGGCTCAGCTTTTTCAAAGAGTTATTAGGAGGATTAAATAATTTCTCAGGTTCGGCACTTAGACATTTGGGACCTGAAAATTCTTTGTATTTGAATGAAGTTTGGCAGTTTACCTAGCTTCTACCTGCCAGATGCCAGTGGCTCCCTGCTCATGACACATGCATGTCCAGTTGTGATACCAAAAATGTCTCTGGTCATTGTCAAGTGTCCCGGGGTGGGAGGCAGGGGGCCAGTACCCTCAGCTAAGTACTGGCATAGAATAAGACTTCATTAAGTGTTTTTAAAAGCATCGCCATTCTTCTTCTGATGATGATGGTGATAGAGATGTAGTTCTTTAATTTATCTCCCAAGTATTTATATAGTGCTTACTGTGTATATTGCATGGCATGAGTTCAGAGAGATAAATTGTTGTTGTTTAGTCGCTAAGTCGTGTCTGACTCTTTGCAGCCCTATAGACTGCAGCATGCCAGGCTTCCCTGTCCTTCACTATCTCCCAGAGTTTGCTCAGATTTGTGTCCCTTGAGTCGATGATGCCATCAAACTATCTCATCCTCCATTGCTGTCTTTTCCTATCCTCAGACTTTCCCCAAATCAGGGTCTTTTCCAAGGAGTTGGCTCTTCCCATCAGGTGGCCAAAGTACTGAAGCTTCAGCTTCAGCATCAGCCCTTCCAATGAATATTCAGGGTTGATTTCCTTTAGAATTGACTGGTTTGATCTCCTTGTAGTCCGAGGGACTCTCAAGAGTTCTCCAGCACCACAGTTCAAAAGCGTCGATTCTTCGGCATTCAACCTTCTTTATGGCCCAGCTCTCACATCCGTACATGACTATATGAACCTTTGTTGCCAAAGTGATGTCTCTGCTTTTTAATACACTGTCTAGGCTTGTCATAGCTTTTCTTCCCAGGAGCAACCATCTTTTAATTTCATGGCTGCAGTCACTGACTGCAGTGACTTTGGAGCCCAAGAAAATAAAATCTGTCACTGTTTTCTTTTTTTCCCCATCTATTTGCCAGGAAGTGAAGGGACCAGATGCCATGATCTTGGTTTTTTGAATGTTGAGTTTTAAACCAGTTTTTTCACTGTCCACTTTCATGGAGACAAATAAATAATGTCAGCCTGTGGTTCTTGCCCTCAAGCAGGTTATGATGGGGTAGGAGAATCTTCCATTGTTGTCTGAAGTGTTTTGGCCTGACTTGATTACAGCAAAAGAATGATGATGAGGCAAGCTTACTGGCTCTCAGGCTTCTTCCTGGTGGACAGATCCCCTCTTTTGATTTCCAGTGAACATGGCGATGCAGAGAGGAAACACCCCTGTGGATTGATGCCCTGGTTCCTGATGAAACCTGGCCTAGGAAGGGCTGACCCTGACCCAGAGCAGTGGCTCTTTGAAAGGGCAGCCATTGTCCATTGGGGCTGCTCTTTGATGCTTTCAGAATTCCTGCCAGGATCTTGTGGGGAGAGCACTGCCACGTCCTCAGTTTGTATCCCATAAAGCAGCAGAAGGGTCCTTTCCACCCCCAGCACATTGCACAGCACCTCTGCTCCATAGTCTCCATCAAACCTGACCACTGGCCTTCTGGAATCTTCTGGAACTGCTGCACCCTGCTCCTCCCCCACCCCTAACTGACTTCCACCAACTCCTCTCCTGTCCCTGCTCCTCCTCCTCCTGCCCAGTTCGCCTGTTCCCACCACAGTTGCTCTCCTGGCTGCCTCTCTGGGAATATTCTCCCCACCAAGATCCATCAGAGCTCATTCCTTAACTCCCGCTTCCCTTAGGGCCCTTTATAAAATAGCAAGCCTCCTCCTCCCCCTGCCTGTATCTCCTTGCCTTGTGTTCTTTACAGCTCTGATCACCACCTGACACAGCCACTGTGTCCTGCCATCGTTGAGGCTGTTGCTTGTCTGTGTTCTTCCTTTAGAAGGTGAATGTCCTGAGGACCGGCCATTTGTCCATCTTATTCAGTGTCCAGAAGAGTGCCTGGCGTGCCTGGCACTCAGTAATAGCCAGTGGATAATAAATGAATGCACAGATGGATGGACGGACAGATGGACGGGTTCTCGCTTGAGAAAGGAGATGTTAAGGTGATTCTGTGTTAAGAAAGACAAATATCAGATGATATCTCTTGTCTGTGGAATCTAAAAAGATGACACAAGTGAACTCACAAAGCAAATAGACTCACAGACATTATAAACAGCCTTAGGGTTACCAGAGGGGATAGTGGGGATGGGGGATAAATTAGGAGTTTGGAATTAACAGATACACACTACTATATATAAAATAAACAGCAGGGACCTACTGTATGGCCCAGAAAACTATGCTCAATATCTTGTGATAATCTATAATAGAAAAAAGTCTGAAAAATAATATATATATGTGTGTGTGTGTATAACTGAATCATTTTGCTGTACACTTGAAACTAACACAACATTGTAAATTATACTTCACTTTAAAGAAAGACAGACTCTGTGTTAATACAAAGTTGCCAAGATTGTGCAGAACCTTTGTTCACCCTTTTCTGGGAGGGATGGGCTTCTCCTACCATGACCTGGGTGCTGGCGGAGTCAGTACCTATTTAAAACTCTCACTAAGGTCAAGTCCAGGGCTTCCCTTATAGCTCAGTTGGTAAAGAATCTGGCTGCAGTGCAGGAGACCCTGGCTGGATTCCTGGGTCAGGAAGATCCACTGGAGAAGGGATAGGCTACCCTCTCCAGTATTCTTGGGCTTCCCCTGTGGCTCACCTGGTAAAGAGTCAGCCTGCAATGTGGGAGACCTGGGTTCGATCCCTAGGTTGGGAAGATTCCCCTGGAGAAGGGAAAGACTACCCACTCTAGTATTCTGGCCTGGAGAATTCCATGGACTGTATAGTACAAGGGGTCATGAAGAGTCAGACATGACTGAGTGAGTTTGACTTTCACAAGGTCAAGTCCGTGTTATGACAATCCTTCCCTCTCTATCTCGAGATAATTTTCTCCTGGTTAATGAGCCCACCTGGGCATATAGATGAGGGCATGAAGGGCGACCCTTGTAGAACTCTGTGTCTGACAGCCCCAGGGTCTCACCTTTGACCCACAGCATCATCAGTCTTGTCTTCATATTTTGGGTTCTTCGTCCCTGGACCTTTGCTGTGCTCTCTGCTTTGCTCATCCCTAACATGCAAGACAGAGAAGGCAATGGCACCCCACTCCAGTACTTTTGCCTGGAAAATCCCATGGACCTAGGAGCCTGGTGGGCTGCAGTCCATGGGGTCGCTAAGAGTCGGACATGACTGAGTGACTTGACTTTCACTTTTCACTTTCATGCATTGGAGAAGGAAATGGCAACCCACTCCAGTGTTCTTGCCTGAATAATCCCAGGGACCGGGGAGCCTGGTGGGCTGCCGTCTATGGGGTCGCACAGAGTCGGACATGACTGAAGCAACTTAGCGGCAGCAGCAGCAACATGCAAGAAGGATATTGCCATCCTTTTCATCTAATGCATGTGGAGTTTTCAGGAGGAAATAAAAACATGCATTTTGTCGTTGTCACTCCTCCAACTGGTTGTCTTGCACTCAGCATCCTGTGCAAATTTGCCCATCACCCTGGTGGGCTCCATCACCCACACACCTCTGCTTCCCCAGCCTGTTTCCTTGTACATGTCCCCTTCTCTGTCCTCTGTTGCTCTCACTCACCATCTCTCCTGTTCCCCTCTGCCCCTACCCTGAGCCTGGTCCATGCTTTTCTCTCCAGTAAGCCTCCTTTGACTCTTCTTCTCTTGGTATGTACAGCCTTCTTCACCTGATGTATCAGAGTCACTCCATTTCTAAAGCAGGCAACTGTCTTGTTTGAATAAGCCTTCGTGACCTTTTATCTGACCTTGCCTTCTGCCTCCTTTTACTCCTTTTATTTTTTTATTTAAAATTTTTATTTTTTTGTCTACATCATGTGGTTAGTTCCCCAACCAGGAATCAAACCTGTGCCCCCTGCAGTGGAAGCACAGTCTGAACTACTAGAATCACTAAAAAAAAAAAGGAAATGGAGTTGGGGTTGTACACAAAGCTTTTCTGTTCCCAGGTAGCAACAAGGAAAATAACTGCTCAGACCAAGTCAGTGGTTTTTTGTGCAGAGGCGGTGTGAATTCTAGAGCTTCTGTGAGAAGAGAAGTTTGTTCTTAAACCACTTGTAGTTTTACTACTGTACCTTTAGGCTGCACTGACCAATCAGTGTAGAAGGGGCACTGCTCATGTTTGTTCTCTGGCTGCCCTAGTCTCATCTGTTGAGTTTTCACAATGCCCTTCAACTGGGAATCTAGATTTGACTTAAAAGACCCCTCTTCAAGGCACTTCATGAAAATGCTGGAGTGCATTTCTTCTTTGTGCTCATCATGCCTTTGTAGCCTTTCTTACTGTTTGTCTCAATTCACCCGGACCTTTAAGTGAGGAACTTCTAACTTTATGGTCAACCTCCCGTAATTGTCGAGTGTTGTATTAGGTTGGCCAAAAGGTTTGTTTGGGTGTTTGTAAGATGGTACAGGAAACCCGACCAACTTTTTGGCTAACTCAATGCTTAGAAGCGACTCACCTATTCAGATTCTCATGTAGTCTTCATAATAAAGCTGAGAAGACAGGTATTTCTGTCCACATCCTCTGAATGAGACAACTGAAATTCAGAAGGAATACACATTTTGTTGTTGTTCAGTGACTTGCCCAAAGTCACAAACCTGGAGAACCAAGATTTCCATCTAGAGCCGGTGGCTCCAAGTTCAGCACTCTTTGCCCTACGCCTGATTCCAAACTCACTTTGACTTAAAAATCTGAATCATGCAAGTGGTTGTAAATAATAAAGCCCAGTTATGTTGTTTAGTTGACACTGCACTGCTGAATCCCACTTCCTTCTGCCTCTGGCTTTGGTTTTGTTTTCCATAATTTTTTTTTCTTCTTTTTGCCCCCACTGTGTGTCATGTGAAATCTTGATTCCCTGACCAGGGACCAAACTCATGCCCCCTGAGTATTAACCACCAGACCTCCAGGAAAGTCCCTCCATCAAAATCTTCAAAATCTGACTTGCCTTTACTGCTTTGAATTTGTGGCTTCCTTCCAAGCTCTCAGGAATACCGTAGGCACTAGGAACCCAGGAATCGCCCTTCCAGAGCTGAGCCAGGGCTCTGCATGGGGATGGCAGTCCTGGAGGACCAAGCTCTGCTTCCGCCGGCCCTCTGGCTTCAGTCACTTCAGTTTTTATCAGCACCCATCTTCTACTCTGCAGCCAGACTTAACCTCCCACCACCCCGCCCCACAGTGGCGTAAGACAGTGTAAATTTCTGGATCTGTTCAGAGTAGCCCCTGCCCACCTTGCATCTCTGGCCATTTCCTTCTGTGACATCTTACATGTCAACCTTGTATAACCATAGACTGTCTTCTCCAGCCTTGGGCCTCACATGTGCACTAGTATACCAATTCTCAGAAAAGAGGGATTTTTAAAAGGCTCTGATAGGTGGCATTTGCCCATTTCTGTAGTGTAAATTCTCCCACCAGTCAGGAGCCAGCTCTAGCACCCAGCTGGAGCCAGGCTGCCTGGAATGCCCTTCTCTATTCTCCTTGTTGATTCTTAGACATTGCTTCTTTCAGGGTGACTTTCTCAACCAACGCCCACCTGTCCCCTGCCTGGCAGAAGCTCTGTGTTTCTACATGCCCCCTTGCTAACACCAGTTATAAATAGCACTCACCAGACTGGCTTATAATTGTGTGTGCTTGGCCATCTCCCTTCTGTTTTCTGCACTCTGTGGGTGGGTACCAGCTGTGTGTTGATTCATTTCTCTAACCCAATGCTACATACAAGGTCACAGACATACAAAGATGCTCAAACAAATGTTTGTTCGATGGAGGCGCGTTTTGACTTTAAAAGGACAGTAACCTTTGTACTTAGTTCAGGAAGAGGATTTCGTGTGGATGCAAGTTCTAATCTTCCATATTTTAGTTGCAAGACATACTGATCTGCTCGAAGAGAGGGATGGCTGTCATGACACTTGGGTATGTGTCCAAACACCCAGGAGCAGGAAGTACAGCTCAGTTTTTACCTGAAAATTTTGGAATCGAGGCTCTTTCTTCTAGGAGGTAGGAGGGACTGTCTAGTTCTGTCTCTTGTCTCTGTCTCTCCATCTTTTCCCTCTGATTCTCTCGTTCTGTTTCTCAGTCCTCCACCCCATGTGCTCTCCTTGGTTTCCTTGTTCACCAGCTGCGTTCTTTTCCCCTTCACCTGTCCAGCTCCCTCTGTTCTTTCATCTTTTGCGTGACTCAGGATGGTCTCCCAGCCCCAGCTGTAAATGACTGTCAGCTTAGACACTTAACATCCATGAGAACTTGATTTTGTGCCTTCTGTAAAATTTCCATGATAATAAATATGTTTGGCTCAGCACTGCTGGTTGAACCACCCTCCCCTCTGCCCAGTCCCCATCTCAGATCGGGCATCCCTGGCTGGTGTGATGAGCAGAGGGGAGAGTGGGGTTGGGGTGGGACACACAGGCATGACAGACCTGTCCAGGCCTCTCGAAAGCAAAGATGTTTCCCTCTAGATGTGCAATCCCAGTCTGTTTGAAGCTAAAAATGATGGCAACTTGGAGTTGGTAGGGTAACCACTTCATTTCTCAGTAGAATAATCATGGATCAGAAAGAAGAGAACTCAGCCCATTGACCATGTGGCCAGGCAGCTCTTGTATTGACTTACATTGCATCCACCCAATAGGAACCTAAGTCTATTAAAATAATCATGGCTGCAGCTTCTGTGATTGCCTTGGGGAGTCCCATGAACACATTAATTAATTATCCTCAGTGTGAGCAGATTTCCTCTCGAGAGCCTCTTGTCTGTTTTCTTAGCCTCGTTCTGTGCCTTCCAATTTTTCCACCTTGCTCCCTTCATAAATTATCCACTGTCTTCAATTTACCCCCAGAATCTGGTTTGGCTCTGCACAGCATGGTCTTGGTGAGCCAGCTGTGGTTCTGATGGACTACACTTAGCCTAGAATCCTTGAAGCAGAAAGGTGGGGATTTGTTATGGTCTGCCTCTTGATCAATACCTCAGGGTATTGACATCCTTGGACATTTTCTCTGTAGACACAGTCAAAGTGCTAATAAGGGACTGTGAACTGATAAAGAATAGTAGCCCATTGGCTTGATTGAACTGTGAACTGATAAAGAATAGTAGCCCATTTGGCTTGATGAAAGAGAGGTAAAGACAGTACCTCAAGTTGTCAGCAGTGCAACAGAAATAGTTGTCTACACTGCAATATTGTGATGGAGCTTTTATTTTATTTTATTTTTTTTATTTGTGGCTTTTATTTAAAAGTATTACAGGAACCTAGAGGCTAGAAAGAGAGAAGCTTTAGAGCTGAGATGGAAGGAATAAAAGCAGAGTGATGACAAATAGAAGGATGTCTCAGATGGAAAGTAATGGTGAAACGAGTGGGAAGGCCCAGCTCAGGAGGGCTGAAACAAGGATAGACAGCCTGACCCTTTGGGACAAAGTGACTTCAGAAGAGTATATTTGAAATGAAATTTTAGGATGTGGTTGGCTAAGTGGTTTCATGTATGGTTGTGGTAACCTTTAATCCTTCATGCATGAAGTTTCCTTTGCCATTTGTTGCACCAGAGAGAGAAATAAGTGCCAGTTAGTTTCTTAAGCACAATCATTAGTGCTTGGGATTGTTTAAAGAGGAAGAATCTGTTGGGTCAGCAGCCTTCTCAACCTGTGGCTGGGAGCCCTCCTGCCCCACTGTGGGTATGGGAATGTCCTGGAGTGGATTTATTAGTGTTCTGGAATGGATCTACAGGGTTGTGATCTGAACTTAAGGAAGTATACTGAGTAGGTGAGGAGAGAGTCCAGTTCAGTTCAGTTAAGTCACTCAGTCGTGTCCGACTCTTTGCGACCCCATGAATCACAGCACGCCAAGCCTCCCTGTCCATCACCAACTCCCGGAGTTCACTCAAACTCATGTCCATCAAGTCAGTGATGCCATCCAGCCATCTCATCCTCTGTCAATCCCCTTCTGCTCCTGCCCCCAATCCCTCCCAGAATCAGAGTCTTTTCCAATGAGTCAACTCTTCTCATGAAGTGGCCAAAATACTGGAGTTTCAGCCTTAGCATCATTCCTTCCAAAGAAATCCCAGGGCTGATCTCCTTCAGAATGGACTGGTTGGATCTCCTCGCAGTCCAAGGGACTCTCAAGAGTCTTCTCCAACACCACAGTTCAAAAGCATCAATTCTTCGGCACTCAGCTTTCTTCACAGTCCAACTCTCGCATCCATACATAACCACAGGAAAAACCATAGCCTTGACTAGACGGACCTTTGTTGGCAAAGTAATGTCTCTGCTTTTCAATATGCTACCTAGGTTGGTCATAACTTTTCTTCCAAGGAGTAAGCATCTTTTAATTTCATGGCTGCAGTCACCATCTGCAATGATTTTGGAGCCCCAAAAAATAAAGTCTGACACTGTTTCCACTGTTTCCCCATCTATTTCCCATGAAATGATAGGACCAGATGCCATGATCTTAGTTTTCTTAGTGTTGAGCTTTAAGCCAACTTTTTCACTCTCCTCTTTCACCTTCATCAAGAGGCTTTTGAGTTCCTCTTCACTTTCTGCCATAAGGGTGGTGTCATCAGCATATCTGACGTTATTGATATTTCTCCCGGCAATCTTGATTCCAGCTTGTGCTTCTTCCAGTCCAGCGTTCCTCATGATGTACTCTGCATATAAGTTAAATAAGCAGGGTGACAATATATAGCCTTGACGTACTCCTTTTCCTATTTGGAACCAGTCTGTTGTTCCATGTCCAGTTCTAACTGTTGCTTCCTGACCTGCATACAGGTTTCTGAAGAGGCAGGTCAGGTGGTCTGGTATTCCCATCTCTTTCAGAATTTTCCACAGTTTATTGTGATCCCCACAGTCAAAGGCTTTGGCATAGTCAATAAAGCAGAAATAGATGTTTTTCTGGAACTCTCTTGCTTTTTCCATGATCCAGTGGATGTTGGCAATTTGATCTCTGGTTCCTCTGCCTTTTCTAAAACCAGCTTGAACATCTGGAAGTTTATGGTTCACGTATTGCTGAAGCCTGGCTTGGAGAATTTTGAGCATTACTTTACTACCATGTGAGATGAGTGCAATTGTGCGATAGTTTGAGCATTCTTTAGCATTGCTTTTCTTTGGGATTGGAATGAAAACTGACCTTTTCCAGTCCTGTGGCCACTGTTGAGTTTTCCAAATTTGCTGGCATATTGAGTGCAGCACTTTCACAGCATCATCTTTCAGGATTTGAAATAGCTCAACTGGAATTCTATCACCTCCACTAGCTTTGTTCATAGTGATGCTTTCTAAGGCCCACTTGACTTCACATTCCAGAATATCTGGCTCTAGGTGAGTGATCACACCATCATGATTATCTGGGTCATGAAGATCTTTTTTGTACAGTTCTTCTGTGTATTCTTGCCATCTCTTCTTAATATCTTCTGCTTCTGTTAGGTCCATACCATTTCTGTCCTTTATCGAGCCCATCTTTGCATGAAATGTTCCCTTGGTATCTCTAATTTTGTTGAAGAGATATATTAGAAGGAAAAAAGTCTGGACTCTATGGCAGCCCCTGGGGGCAGATTTACAAAGTACTCTTTTAGGGAGGCTTTTGATGGTAAACATTGGCGATTGACTCTCAGAGTCCATTAGAGGCACTAGTTGGGCTGTCTCCCCACAGCCCTAGAGCATTGCTCTGTTGGATGTTACAACTGAATAAAAAGACAAGGTGATATACATTGTGTATCCCTGGTGGCTCAGACGATAAAGAATCCACCTACAATGCGGGAGACCTGGGTTCAATCCCAGGGTTGGGAAGATCCCCTGGAGGAGGGCATGGCAACCCACTCCAGTATTCTTGCCTGGAGAATCTCCATGGACGGAGGAGCCTGATGGGCTATATAGTCCATGGGGTCACAGAGAGTCAGACATGACTACACCACTGAGGGACTAACACAGCACAGCACACTGTGTGTAATGGGCGGGCAGGTAGGAGGACGAGTAATGAAAGGGAAGGAAAGAAGAGATCCAGCAATCTGACTCTTCAGCAGAAACAATTTTTGGTCCACTTGGAGAGGTAGAAGATAACATACATAGCAAAGACGAGTATCTTTTGTGTATCAGTTGGGAATCATTTTGGTACTAGTAGCAGAAAACCCAACTAACAGTGTCTTAAGTAAGGGTATATTTGTCTCTTTCTTTAATTGGAGTGTAATTGCTTTACAACATGGTTGGTTTCTGCTGTACAACTGAAGTGAATCAGCCATCTGTATACATATATCCCTCCCTCTTATATCTCCCTCCCACTCCACTCCCATCCCACCCTTCTGGGTCATCACGGAGCACCAAGCTGAGTTCCCTGTGCTGCACTGCAGGTTCCCACTAGCTACTTCTTTTACACATGGCAGTGCATCTACATCAAACCTAATCTCCCAGTTCATCACACTCTCCCCTTTAAAAAATGAAGGAAAAAATGTACATTATCCAGAAGAAGTGTATTTGTCTTGCTGTATAAGATCATGAGAAAGGTGGTTGTTGCCATCAGTGGCATGGCTAAATGATCTTGTTGCTCTGGGTGGGCTTTTCCGCTGACCTGTCGTCTCCTCATATTTTTGCAAGCTGATTGCAGGAAATACAGTCTCAGAAAATACTGAAAATTATCCCCACCCTAACAAATACTTTTTAAACATTTACCTTACACCCCTGCCTATTTGTCTTGTAGCAAGCAACACATCAGTTCAGTTCATTCACTCAGTCATGTCCGACTCTTCAACCCCATCAGTCACAGCACACCAGGCCTCCCTGTCCATGACCAACTCCCAGAGTTCACTCAAACTCATGTCCATCGAGTTGGTGATACCATCCAGCCATCTCATCCTCTGTCATCCCCTTCTCATCCTGCCCCAAATCTCTCCCAGCATCAGGGTCTTTTCCAATGAGTCAACTCTTTGCATGAGGTGGCCAAAGTATTGGAGTTTCAGCTTTAGCATCATTCCTTCCAAAGAAATCCCAGGGCTGATCTCCTTCAGAATGGACTGGTTGGATCTCCTTGCAGTCCAAGGGACTCTCAAGAGTCTTCTCCAACACCACAGTTCAAAAGCATCAATTTTTCGGTGCTCAGCTTTCTTCACAGTCCAACTCTCACATCCATACATGACCACTGGAAAAACCATAGCCTTGACTAGATGAACCTTTGTTGGCAAAGTAATGTTAATGTCTCTGCTTTTGAATATGCTATCTAGGTTGGTCATAACTTTTCTTCCAAGGAGTAAGTGTCTTTTAATTTCATGGCTGCAGTCACCATCTGCAGTGATTTTGGAGCCCAAAAAAATAAAGTCTGACACTGTTTCCACTGTTTCCCCATCTATTTCCCATGAAGTGATGGGACCAGATGCCATGATCTTCGTTTTCTGAATGTTGAGCTTTAAGCCAACTTTTTCACTCTCCTCTTTCACCTTCATCAAGAGGCTTTTGAGTTCCTCTTCACTTTCTGCCATAAGGGTGGTGTCATCTGCATATCTGAGGTTATTGATATTTCTCCCGGCAACCTTGATTCCAGCTTGTGCTTCACATAGTAGAGGTTTAATATATATCTTTTGAATGAGTGCACAGGTATAGTAGCAGTGTCAGTTAAAACACAAGGGTCTTTATTTTTTTTAATTGGGGTATAATTGCTTTACAATGTTGTGTTAGTTCCTGCTGTACAACAATGTGAATCAGCTCTGTGTATACATCTGTTCCCTCCTTCTTGAGATTCCCTCCTCTGCCCCCAGTCACACCCTTCTGTGTTATCACAGAGCACAAGCTGCTGCTGCTGTTCAGTCACCAAGCTGTATCTGACTCTCTGCGACCCCGTAGCCCAGGCTCCTCTGTCCATGGGATTTCCCAGGCAAGAATACTGGAGTGGGTTGACATTTTTTTCTCCAGGGAATCTTCCTGACCCAGGAATCAAACCTGTGTCTCCTGCATTGGCAGGTGGATTCTTTACCATGGAGCCAACTGGGAAGCCCACAGAGCACAAGAATCTTTATTAAATCTGAATTTCAGATAAATGTTTAACAATTTTTACTATAAGTACATCCCAGATGTTTCATGGGACATGCTTATATTTTTTAAAAAATCTTATATAGTTCATCTGAAATTCAAATATAACTGGGTATCCTGTATTTTTCTTCTCAGTCTGGCAACCTAAGGGCATAGGAGTGACTTTATGGAAATAGATTTGAAGATTTACCTCTATTTTGCAAAGTGAGGGCTACCTGTCTGAATCATTCTTCAGCATATGGGATGAGGTAGAAATTTGGTCACAGATTGTGCAAAGGGTTGGAACAATTTATCTAGAGGGAAACATGAAATTGGAAATAGTAGTTAGTGATGGAGAATTAACTCAACATTAAATAAATTGTGGATGGTTTGTAACTCCTTAGAGAGTTGTTTTTTTTTTTTTTTTTTTTTTTTAGTGTTGGTTTCAGAACAGTGAAAAGAAAGTTTCCTGCCAGCTGGGACCCATAGGATGTCAGTACGGGGTCCCTTGCTCAGTGACATTTGTCTGTGATCTCAGGAGAGGTCTGAGCTGTGTCTGAAATCAGAATGACTTTAGTCAGGTATGTCTGATGCCATTGGCATCGCAGATGGGGGCTCTGATTTGCGATTCTTGGCCACATGTCACCGGATGGGGGAATTTGGCAGAGGGAATTTCTGAACCTACAACTTGTTTGAAATGCAAATTCTTGGACTCCACTCCAGACCTACTGCAACAGGTGCCTTGGTGGCATGGGGCCCTGCATTCTTATATTTTAGCCAGACCTCAAGGTGACTGTGATGTCCACTGAAGTTTGGGAGCTACTGTTCTAGTTGGTAGAGGAGCCATGGAAGAGTGGTAGGTTTGCATTCCACCAAAGGGCCACTTGCAGTGTGGGGTCAGAACACAGCTGGCTTGGAGAGACCACTTGTGGACTAGGTAATCGCCTAGCTGTTACTGTGATATTGATATATGCTTTAAGTGATTACCCTGATATCGATTACCCTTTATGTGATTATTGATACACCCCTTAAGTGAACATTCACTTAAACAGATGGCAAAGGATCTGTGGCACTTCTGAAGGAGGAGTGGGGAGGGCTCTGTGGTTGGTGGAATGGCTCGTGTTGATGGAAAGATGTGGGTGATAGGTAGGTACCCTGGGTTCTAGTCCTCACCTGGCCAGGAACTTGCTGCCCAGTTCTTGCTTTTTCCTGGACTCCAGTTTCTGACTGTGTAAAATGAGGATCTCAGAGGAACAGCCCATTTCCAATTCTTTCTAGCCCAGAGTGAAAGTGTTAAACACTCAGTCGTGTCTGACTCTTTGAGACCCCATGGACTGTATCCTGCCAGGCTCCTCTGTCCATGGCACTCTCCAGGCAATAATACTAGAGTGGGTTGCCATTTCCTCCTCCAGGGGATCTTCCTGACCCAGGGATCAAATCCAGGTCTCCTTCACTGTAGGCAGATTCTTTACTGTCTGAGCCACCAGGGAAGCTCCAAGCTTATGGGAAACACGTAGAGAGTGGAAGGCAAGGGTTCCCCCCAGTTGAGCATGACTTTCAAGTCCCCCTGCTTCCGTCCAGGCTCCCTTCTCTCTGTGCTGTGGACGTCATTTCTCCCACCACTGCTTGTACACAAGCACTTCTGGCAGTGTGTCTCATGAGGATGTAAGTTGGGGACGGCTTGTATTTGAATTCCAGAGAATGGCCTGGGGTGAGCCAGGGGGATCTTGGAGGACTTCAGAGCTAAGTTGACCTTACTAAACTGGGCAACAGACAAGAGGATGTCGGATGAATAATCTATCGAGCCTCACTTTTTCCATCTGAGTAATGGGCTAAGGAGCCCAGACTCAGCAGGGCATGGTGATGGGATGAGTGAGGCATTGAGAGGCTAATTCCCTCCCTCCCTCCCTCCCCTTCCACCCTCCCTCCCCTTCTCCCCTCTGCTTGTTCTGATAGGATCATCTCAGGATGTCTCCCTGGGGCCGCCTCTGCATATTCAGAGCCCAATGTTCAGGACACGTGAGATGGCCACCCTGAATCCTTCCAGAACCTGAGGTGGCTCACATAGGAATTCAGGGTGCCCCATTGGCAGCATGAGGTTTAAATGGGTCAGAGAGCTGTGCTTGGTTGGCTGGTCTTAGAGGGGCTGGTGATGGGTGCATGTGAGGCAGTATGGGTGGCAAGATTTTACCTGGACACTGCAGATTTTTTTTAATTCCTTTTGTTTTTCTTGTGATTGGTTTGTTACTCAGGTGCGTTTGTATTACAATGCCCAATTGAGCACTTATATGATCAAAGCAGTGCTTACTGTCTGTATCTCCAATGTGGTGTCTTTAAAAAAAAATTAATTGGAGGATAATTGCTTTACGGTATTGTGTTGGTTTTTGCCATACGTCAGCATGAATCAGCCATAGGTATACATATATGCCCTCCCACTTGAACCTCCCTGCCACCTCACCCCCCACCCCGCCCGACCCCAGGTTGTCGCAGAGCATGGGGTTGAGCTCCCTGCTTCATACAGCAGGTTCCCACTGGCTATCTGTTTTACATATGGCAATGTATATGTTTCCATGCTGCTCTCTCAGTTCGTCCCACCCTCTCCTTCCCCCACTGTGTCCACAGTCTGTTCTTTATGTCTGCGTCTTCAGTGTGGTGTCTTTCATCTCAATTTTGACTTTGCCCATCTGATCCTGTGAAGCAGGTGTAATTCCTTCCCCTGGTTTACAGGTGAGGCCACAGGCTTAATGAGGGAAGTGCTGTGCTCAAGAGTGCACAAAGAAGTCAAGATTTAAAGTGGTTTATCTGACCCCAGAGCAGGCAGTTGAATCTTTCCAGGCAAAGATCAACTTTTTCATTCCCCTGGAGTTACGTGGTCAAGTGGCAGAGTAGAAAGTCCACCTCTGGCCTGTCAATCACCATAGTGACATCATGACACCACTGTAGTTACCACTATCCTTCCAGCTGTCTTAGCCAACTTAGTAGAAAGGCCGGAAGCAGTCCCCACTCGCCTGGACCAGTCTGCTAGATGGCCTGGTTTATCCTTACTGACTGGTGGGGGCTGATTTTTAACCCAGACTATTGAAGAAGACTAAATACAGGGATTCATCATTTATAACTTAAGAAATTTATACCTGGGGTTGAGGGAGCCTAAAACAAAACCACCAACTAGATAATTAAGGAACTGTCAGATTAAATAGAGTGTCAAAACCTGGTTTTCTGTGTCCAGCCATGTGTGTGCCAGCTGTTGTGTTTAAAAATAAACCACCAGTAACTACAGTAAGGAGTGAACCCCAAACTGTAATTGATGTGCTTCCGAAAGCCAGAGATGATGCCCTGAATTTATATCCTTGAGGAGTAGCCAAGGTGGGAGGTTCTTAGCGAAAGGCTGTCTGGGGATACATTTTAATGTGGTTCCAGAAGGAAGTAGAGATAACCCTCTCTTTTTTCTTTATCCAATTCAGGGGAGGCAGGGGGAGCTGGAATTTTTTTTTAAACCAACTCCATCCATTTCTTTAATGATCATCTGAACAGCAGAACCTCCTGGGACTCTTATGCATAATTGTTCTCTAAATTGTATCCATTTTCCTTGGTCTGTAGATATATATATATTGCCTTCCTTCTCTTTAAATAAAACTGATTAATTATAAGAGATTGAAGCTCCAAGATTCACTGATCCCTTAAGTATATGTGATTTTGCTCTTAAGATGGAGAGGTTCATAAAGGGGAGATTTTTGAGGACAAACACAAAACAAAGCCATGGAGATAGGCAGCTTAGGTGGCTGTTAATTAGTAGCTGTCCTTGTCACCATTGCCAAATATTTATAACACACCTCTGTGAGGACTGCCACGCATGGCAAATTCCTGAAGGCGCTAGAGTCTGTGCCATGGGAATATAATTTAAACTTGGTTCTGGTTGAGGCTGTTGAAGGAAGTTGGGGGCCAAGGTCACTGGTCCTTCTTCCCCCTGTTGTTGCCTCTACTTCCTTTTAAAAAATAAAACTAGTATATTACTAGGTTTTGTTGCTGCCCTCATTAGGATGCATGATACCCACATGTGTATGCACACACACACAACACACAAACTCATTGTCTCTCCCTTCATCCTTCACCCCTGTGTCCATCCCTCCTCCCCTCTCTCCATCTCTTCATTCGCCTCTCCATTCTCCTCTCCCTCCATCCTTCCAGCTCTCAGTCCTCTTTCTCAGTTGCTGTGACTCTAACTCTTCTTCATTTCCTCCAGTTCTCTACCTGTTCCCTTCTGTGTCTTGACTACCCTGGAGCCGTTGAGATTTCCTGATGTTTTTCCATCAGTGATGGAATGGAGTGCGTGGCTTACCTAGTTGCTCAGTGGTTGGGCTTTCATTCTGCTGTGTCTCATAGCCAGTGAGTCCCTGGCCTTAGTGAACACTCCCCTTGAAGACCTCAGGTCCCATGAACCAACTGATCCTGCCTGCCTCGAGACAGCTTAGATGCTCAGGAAAGGACCATTTCTCCAACTGAAACTGACATCCTTCCTGGTACAAGGCCTGGCATCCAAGTTCCTGGCTTCCCTCCCAAGTAGTTCCAACTACCAAGGTGGCATCCACCGTCTTGTTCTTCACCCCACAGGGTGGTTACATTGGGTAGCAGGAGTGATTGAAGCTCTCTAGAGGCAAACTCGGAGAAGGCAATGGCACTCCACTCAAGTACTCTTGCCTCAAAAATCCCATGGACGGAGGAGCCTGGTAGGCTGCAGTCCATGGGGTTGCTGAGGGTCAGACATGACTGAGCGACTTCACTTTCACTTTTCACTTTCATGCATTGGAGAAGGAAATGGCAACCCACTCCAGTGTTCTTGCCTGGAGAATCCCAGGGACGGGGGAGCCTGGTGGGCTGCCGTCTATGAAGTCGCACAGAGTCGGACACGACTGAAGTGACTTAGCAGCAGCAGCAGCAGAGGCAAACTATATGGTTTGAGTCTTGGCATTAGCTTCTAATGGCTGGGTGATTGTGACAGGTTACTCTACTTCCCTGAGTCTCAATTTCCTCATCTATAAAATGGCACAGCACTAAATATGCAGCTAGCAGGAACTCTTACCTTCATTTTGTGAAATCTGGAAGAAGCAACTTTTATTTAAACCCCACATTTCTCCTCGCTTTCCCCGCCTCTGTGCTCTTTTCTGTCTGTCTGGGCTCGGGTATTTCTGCTCATATTGTTTGGCTGGAGGCAACACATATTTTTTCTGAATGGCACGTGCCATATGGATCAGTCTACTGTGGGCAACTTACCTTCCTTCTCTACAGTGAGATCATCAACCCTTTTCCTGGTTTCCAGAGCACTCCTCAGACTTCTATTCCGTGTAGTATTTTAGGACACATTTAAATGCACGTATGAAGAATTTGAATTGAGGCTGAGTATAGCAGAGTCTTACGTCACAGTTAGAAGGCTTGACAGGGCTCAGTGCAGTCTGCTTTTGGAGTCTCAGTTTCCTCCTCTCTTGCAAAAGCTATGTTCTTCCGTCCCTCCTCCTCTCTGTCCTTTGTTTCTCCGTCCTCTGTCTCTCTGTCCCTTGGCCCCAGCGGTTGACAAATTTGCTGGCCCTGAGGCCACACTTTGTCCTTCTGCCTTAGCACAGACCCTTTTCTCTCTCCTGCCTTGGTTCCACTATTCACTGTGTGAAACTGCCACATCTCTGAGGAATAAAGCTGGAGTCGGGTGTTTCTCGGGCTTCCCTGGCGGTTCGGACAATAAAGAATCTGCCTGCAATGCAGGAGACCTGGGTTTGATCCCTAGGTCAGAAAGATCCCTTGGAGAAGGGAATGGCTACCTACTCCAGTATTCTTGCCTGAAAAATTGCATGGACAGAGGGGCCTGGTGGGCTACAGTCCATGGGGTTGCAAAGAGTCGGACAGGACTGAGCGACTAACACTTTGACTTTTTTGCTTCAGGTGTTTCTCATCCCCTTGCTGCTGCTGCTAAGTCGCTTCAGTCGTGTCTGACTCTGTGCGACCCCATAGACGGAAGCCCACCAGGCTCCCCGGTCCCTGGGATTTTCCAGGCAAGAACACTGGAATGGGTTGCCATTTCCTTCTCCAATGCATGAAAGTGAAAAGTGAAAGTGAAGTCGCTCGTCGTGTCCGACTCCTAGCGACCCCATGGACTGCAGCCTACCAGGCTCCTCCGTCCATGGGATTTTCCAGGCAAGAGTACTGGAGTGGGGTGCCATTCCCTTCTCCTCTCATCCCCTTACTGCTCTTGTAATACCTGGCACACTCATGCCTGCTCCGTGCCTAGCATGGTGCCTCATACACAGTGTGGGCTCAATAAGTGATGAATGAATGACTCCCTAAAATAAGGGTTTGGAACAGTTTGCTCTTAGAGCTCTTTTTCCAGTCTGTGATTTGTTGCTTTGGAAATCTCTAAAATTTATAACTGGTCTTTTGAGAAAAATGTCATATAACACTTATATTCCACTCTAGTGCCCTATCATTGAAGGAATATCTTCCTGTTGAAACGTGTCCCTGGTTTTCAGGAACTTTGCTCTTTCTTTCTCTAATGCATGGGTCCTCCTCACTGCCCTCGAATCATCGTGTCTGCCATTGAGGGTCACCTCTTTGATTCATTTGACTCCAATCAAAGCAGTGCAGTTGGAATGCTGTCAATTCCTCAGAAACCGCCTACATAATTTTGTTCCTCTGCTCAGGATAATGGAATGGCTTTCTGATGCCCATTATGTCCAGTCTAAATGTCTCAGTTGAAAGGATCACTTATGGCCCCCCAGGAACCTCCTACACCCTGTGGTTGTCAGCTCCATCTTCCTTCTCCAGACCACCCCACCTCCTTTTTGTCCCTTTTCCCATGACATGTGTTATAGCTTCTGGGCCTTTAATTTAAGGCGCTGTTCTTTCTGACTTGTTTACCAGCCTGGTCAATCTATGCCCATGGTCATCCGTCAGACCCAGACCTAGCTATTTCCTGTGGTCAAGGCCAAAGTTTCCAGTTTGAGTTTCCCATTTAATTCTTTGATCTACTGATTCACGGTCTCTTCTCTTCAAAAAGACTCTAAAATCCTAGCTATCCACTGGTCACTGAGTATTCTTCAAAAAATAAACATGTGTTAATATAATTTGCATTATATCATTCTGCATTCTTGTATTTTTTATTTCCTTTAATTACTTGTAAATGCCTTAAGTTATATCATCTTTTGCTTCTTTGGTAAATGCTTTCTTTGGAAAATGCTTATGGTAACTCTTTGCTTATAGAATTACTCAAACACATTCCTTGAATGACAGTGGCATTTTCCATAAAGGAGCATAGATCACAGGGACAGTGGAGTCAGATAATGACTGAAATTTTCCTTCTTTCTTTCTACTCAGTAAGGGTCTGGCAAGAGAAGAAAGAATATCAAGTTAGTGTTGGGATTAATTCTAAGGGAAAGTTTCATTGGTCCCTGGACTCTCCATGCTGTACCTGGGTAAGGGCTGTTATCCTCAAGGGCACTTCCATTTCCATTGGTGATGCTGCCCTGATTTGCTGACTGGGTGGAGGAAGATACACAGTAGGAAGGAAAGGCACTGGTTTGGGTCTGATACAGTCCTCACCCATGAAGCAGCAATCAAGTGTCACGTCCTGTATCAGATCGTGGAATTTAAAACTGGTTGCCTTGACTACTCCTTCCATTCCTATGTACATTCATCCATTCAGCAAATATTTATCAGCTGTCTACTACATGTAAGGTTTTCTGCTGGGTACCATCATGAGGCTCTTAGGAAGCATGAAATCCAATTTAGAGAACAAGCATCAATCAAATGGGGACTTTCTGAGGGTTGTCATGATTCTACAGTTGAATGGCCTGCAATGAAGTTTTTTTTTTTTAAAACATTTTTGCTGTGCTATGGAGAGTGTGTAGCTCTGCACATCATGGTGTCTAGACAACCCTGAATAGAGGAGAGTGAGTCAGGATGATGGGCAGTTACTGGCTCAACAAAGAGCAGTTTTCATCTGAGTAGTCTTGGCATGTTCTGTGCAATTAACTACTGGGGATAAAATTAGCTAGACCCTGGATGCAAGTCCCAGTGGCACGCTTTTAAGATTCATAGCTGTCTGGTAAGCTACTTCACCTTCTTGAGCACTGGTTGGAGGCAGCTCTTCTGTTTGTTTGTTTGTTTGTTTGTTTGTTTTAATAGTTTATTTATTTCTGGCTGCACTGGGTCTTCGTTGCTGTGCATGGGCTTTCTCCAGTTGCTGTGTACAGGCTTCTCATCGTGGTGGCTTCTCTTGTTGCAGAGTCTGAGCTCTAGAGTGCAGGCTCAGTAGTTGTGGTGCATGGGCTTAGTTGCCCCCTGGCATGTGGGATCCTAGTTCCAGCCCAGGGATAGAACTTGTGTCCCCTGCATTGGCAGGCAGATTCTTAACCACTGTACTACCAGGGAAGTCCATGGAGGCAACTCTTTTGGAGCAAAAGGATTGTGTTTTTAGGGAATAGGAAAGATGGGTTTGAATCTTAGGTGGGCGTGGTGTGTCTTTTGAGAAGTCAATTGCCTCCTGTGTGCCTCATGTCCCTCAGTGGTGTATAGATGGTAATGACTTTGACGGGTTGACTTGTCCCCCTTAGCATTCTTACGTTCAAATCCTAACCCTCAGTATCTCAGAACGTGACTGTGTTTGCAGTCGGGACCTTGAAAGAGGTAATTAATATCAAATGAGGTCATGTCTAGTGTGACTGTTGTCCAGTATTGACACTGTGGCTGTCCTAATCCAGTGTGACTGTTGTCTTTATAAGAAGAGGAGATTGGGACACAGAGAAGGACCGTGTGAAGGAACAGTGAGAACACGGCCATCTGCAGGCCAAGGAGAGAGGCCACGGAGGAAACCAGCATTACCGACACCTTGATCTAGGACTTCCAACTCCCAGAACTATGAGAAAGTGAATTTCTGCCATTTAAGCCACTTTTTCTGCCATTTAAGCCACCTGACCTGCCTCTTGAGAAATTTGTATGCAGGTCAGGAAGCAACAGTTAGAACTGGACATGGAACAACAGACTGGTTCCAAATAGGAAAAGGAGTACGTCAAGGCTGTATATTGTCACCCTGCTTATTTAACTTATATGCAGAGTACATCATGAGAAACGCTGGTCTGGAAGAAGCACAAGCTGGAATCAAGATTGCCAGGAGAAATATCAATAACGTCAGATATGCTGATGACACCACCCTTATGGCAGAAAGTGAAGAGGAACTAAAAAGCCTCTTGATGCAGGTGAAAGTAGAGAGTGAAAAAGTTGACTTAAAGCTCAACATTCAGAAAACGAAGATCATGGCATCTGGTCCCATCACTTCATTGGGAAATAGATGGGGAAACAGTGGAAACAGTGTCAGACTTTATTTTTTTAGGCTTCAAAATCACTACAGATGGTGACTGCAGCCATGAAATTAAAAGATGCTTACTCCTTGGAAGAAAAGTTATGACCAACCTAGATAGCATATTGAAAAGCAGAGACATTACTTTGCCAACAAAGGTCCGTCTAGTCAAGGCTATGGTTTTTCCAGTGGTCATGTATGGATGTGAAAGTTGGACTGTGAAGAAGGCTGAGCACCGAAGAATTGATGCTTTTGAACTGTGGTGTTGGAGAAGACTCTTGAGAGTCCCTTGGACTGCAAGGAGATCCAACCAGTCCATTCTGAAGGAGATCAGCCCTGGGATTTCTTTGGAAGAAATGATGCTAAAGCTAAACTCCAGTACTTTGGTCACCTCATGCAAAGAGTTGACTCATTGGAAAAGACTCTGATGCTGGGAGGGATTGGAGGCAGGAGGAGAAGGGGATGATAGGATGAGATGGCTGGATGGCATCACTCACTCGATGGACGTGAGTCTGAGTGAACTCCGGGAGTTGGTGATGGACAGAGAGGCCTGGCGTGCTGGGATTCATGGGGTCGCAAAGAGTCGGACACGACTAAGCAACTGAACTGAACTGAAGCCACTTTTTGGCCTTGGTTACGGCAGCCCTACTACTGTGACAGTCACCTGAAGAGATACAGTGACTCAGAAGGCATGCCATTGGATGTCTAGACGAAGGTACATGGCACATGGCAGGCATCCTGGCAAAGCCATGTGAAACAGGGTCAGGCTGGCCTCTCTGTGGACACGTTCACTACTGCTGCCACCTTCTGTGGTGCTCCTTCTGGTGGACAGACTCAGGGCCTGGCAGTAGCAGCCTTTAACTAGATTCCTGTATTATTGGCAGCTCCTCTGCATGTCAACAGCTTCCCTTCAATCTGGGGAGGCTGGTCGCATGGCAGTGCCAGGCTCCGTTGAAGGCACGTTTTCTCCTCCAGGCCATGTGGCTGATGAGTTGAGCTCTCCATCCTGGGAGATGGTCAAAGACCTTTTTCCTAAGGGTCCTGTCAGGTGTCATTTGGGGCCACACCATTCTCAGCCCCTCAGACTTTGTCGGCCTGGTGGAGTGTTTCTACCTCTGAAAGACCTTGGCTCAGTCTGGCTGACACGTGTGCACAATGTCCTTCTGATGGGTCTCTGCTTGGCAATGCTGCAGACATTTTCAGAGCCAAGGACACATTGGTTCTCTCGTTTTTATCTCTCTGGCTTGCTCACATGTGCTTGCTGTTGTTGATTTTTATGGGGGTACTTGCCCAAGGCCTGCACAGTACTACTAAAATCACACCAGTGCCTTCAGCCTCTTGGGTGTGTGGGTAGCCAGTGGGAGGCAGCTCCATCTGGAAACTAAAAAGAGAAACAAAATCCTCTTCTTTTACTTCCCCCGGACTTTTCTGTGTTTTTACAGGTAGACAGGGCCAAGTAGGGAATTTACAAATTGACATCTTTTTTCCCCCAAGCAGCTTGATTTTTTTTTTAAGTTCCTTTGATTCCAAAGAACTGGGAGCAGGGAGTCAGTTTGGCTGGGAAGCCAGAGCAATCGGAGAGAGATTGGGCTTGGGGATGCTGATGCATATATGCCTGGAGTCTTGTGTGCTCAGAAAATCTCGGTTGAACACTGTGAATATGGCTGTAAACCCCAGCAAGAGTAACCCACTAACCATTTCCAGCTGTTAACACCTGGAGACTTCCGAAGTTATGATGAAAAGAGCATCTCTGGCAAGCCAAACTTGACTTTATGAATTTTGTTATGTTGGCGTGAATACTTTTCCTTCTCACCTGGGCATTCTGTGTACTTTACTGATAGACACACAAGAAAAGCATTATGGTGCTGGTGACAGACAGCAGGGCTTTAGCCGTTGCACGAGGATGACAAGGATAAAGGCACATTCTGCTCATACTGGGGCAGTAGGCAGGGAAGTAGAGTGACCTTTCCCCCTTCTCCCTCCTATTTCTTAACTAGTCATAGCATTGTTCAGCTGGCATTGGCGTCCCTTCTGCCGATTCTGGATCTCTTGGAGATGATCAAAGTCTTATTTGATGGAGGTAATGATTTATTTCTTAGACTGTTTTCAGTCTGCAGTATTACTAAGCTGTGAATTGGTGTAAGATCATGAAGATGCTGTGATGGTAGCTGCCTTAGGGCAGAAAGGGTCCAATGCATGGGTTTTTGCCTGTGCATTTTGAGGACGAGAACTTCTAAGATGAACGGTTACTTGTGCAAATGATCTAGGACCCAGGTATCTTGTCTTGATTTGCTGAATCCTTTCTTTAAGAATTTAAGTCATTCTTTACTAAGAATCGCCCCCAGTTCTTCCAGAGGGAAGTTCAGAATTACATCATGTTGTTTAATAACTGTGCTAGTGTCCATGAAGCCAAGACTGACTTGCTCCAGGTCACACTTTGGGTTGTGGGCAGGGCTGGAACTTGAACTTGTGACTTCTTTCCTAGCCTGATGCTGTTCCCCTTACACAAACCTGTTAGCTGCTTTCTACTCCTGCCTCTGCACTGCAGAGGGCGCCCCTGAGAGGGAGCCTTCCTGTATTCTTCCAGGCTCTGGTGACAAGGTCCCTCTTAGCCCTTGGAGGCTTGTGTCAGGATATGTACCAATCCTTGTGGCTTTCCTTTGCTATAATGGGAAGCAGCTCTCAGAAGAGCGAGAATGCGTTTATATGCAGCCAACCTGATGGTGTTGAAATAAACGCTGCATGGATGAAACTACACACAGCGAGTGCATCGTGGGGAAGAGGAACCAAAATGGAATGCTGATTTTTCTCACCGTCTTCTTTAGAAACCCTCTTCCTCGCCACCCACCAGATGATGTTGGCTGTTGGGGCAGTCTAGCATTGCAACAAAATGATTAGGTTTGGGAGACAGCCCTGTGTTCAAATTCGTTTATCAATGGATGTGGTTTCCATTTATAATCTGTGGGTGCTCTTGAGGGAAGTTGCTTTTCTGAGCTTTACTCTTTCATCTATAAACCAGTCCTGTTAGAGACTCGCTCATAGGTGTTGAGAGTTAAAATAATCGATGAATGTAAAGGGCTTTGCACAATGCCTCACACGTGTTAGCGTTCAGAGCCGGTTGGTGCCAGCCTTATCAGAGGCAACATCATCGTTATGACTGCCTCATTGACTTGGATGGATGTGGGAGCATATGTAATAAAGTACCCATTCTAGAACCTGGACTATGGCTATCATTAATAAATGAAAGCTGTTGTCATCATCGTGTGGAAAAGCTCAGAGATCCGAATCATTCAGCAGATACAACACAACTGGAGGATTCTGGGACTTAGATTCTTCTCCCAGTCCTGTCTCAAAAGAACTGTATTGCTCTGGGCCAATCACTTTATTACCTCGCTTTCCACATCAACTGAATGGGGCTTAACTGAGGTTTGTGGTTGCCAGGTGGCTCAGTGGTAAAGAATCTACCTGCCAAACAGGAGACTAGCATTCGATCCCTGGATTGGGAAGATCCCCTGGAGGAGGGCATGGCAACCCTCTCCAGTATTCTTGCCTGGAGAGTCCTATGGACAGAGGAGCCTGGTGGGCTATAGTCCACAGGGTCACTAAAGAATGAGAACATGACTTAGTGACTAAACAACAATTACTGACCTTTGTGGGCCACTGAAAAGAAGACAGAAGAGAGGTGCTTAGCTCAGTTTTGTGACAAAGCCAGGGCTCCATCAACGGCTGTCCAATCTGGATTGCTGGTCACATCTGCATCGTTCTTTCTAGAGAGTAAACTGCTGGTTCATCCCAAGAACTATAAATTGGCCTTACCCTTTAACTCAGTGATTCTCTTTTTAGAGTGTACTGTCTCCACATATGGATTCTTAAAGGAAAGTTGGAGCTGGGTAGCGTAGAGCCTGTCAGAGGGCTTTGTAGCAGTGCTCTTTGCATGCGTGCATGCTAAGTCCTTTCAGTCGTGTCCAACTCTTTGCGACCCCATGACTATAGCCTGCCAGACTCCTCTGTCCATGGGATTCTCCAGGCCAGAGTGGGTTGGAGTGGGCAACTGGAGTGGGTTGCCATATCCTCCTCCAGGGGATCTTCCCAACCCAGGGATCCAACCCACATCTCTTATGTCTCCTGCATCGGCAGGTGAGTTTTGTTTACAGCAGGTCAAATAGACTCCACATGTGCTCAAAGGTGTCAGGCATCTTGGGTGTTTTAATACCACAGAGCCCTCTGGGGCTGTGGGGAACGTCAGAGCCTGGGAAGCGTATGTGGCCTTCACATTGTGGGGTATCCCGTTTGGGAAGGAGCCAAGCGCTGCTCTGAAGGCAGTGACTTATTATTTTAACTGAGGTCCGAGAGGGCTAGTGATGTTTGAAATTTGTTCTTCAGTTAGTTGAACGCCGCTCCCCTGGGTCCCCTGCTTTGGCCATAGCCAGGGCACTGCCTTGGAACTGGGCCTGTGCCATGGCCTCAGGGGTTGGGTAGTGGTGCCAGAGCAAAGCCAACTTGTTCAGATCTAGGGCTGCTTTGATGCCACCTTGGCAATGCCTTTGGAAGCAAGTGACATTCGGCCAAGGGCGTGGCTGGAAGAGGAGGGTGTTGGGGGAGGATGTGATGCACAGAGAGGGTCTGGGGAGCAGGGAGCCTGGTGGTGGCTGCACTTGTGTGTGTCAGGCTGTTCTGTGTGTAGACCCTGGGCAGAGGCTTGGGGGGCACAGGACGGAGGGATAGTCTCCTGTGCCTGGTTTCTCTGGTGGGCTTTATGCTCGGGGAATGGAGCTCAGTCACACGAGACTCACAGAGCCCCTGGCACCTAGTGTGTGCTGAGAAGGGTGACCATCGCCCATCCTCAGAATCCACCAAGGTGGTGTTCACATGCTAGTGGCCCTGAGTCAGCGCTCAGTATGTAGGTTCCTTCCCCCTTCCTAGAGGTGGAGAAGGGGGCTGTTGATTATTTGAGTGTGTGGCCTTTTTATTTTTTAGTTTTTTAAATTTATTAACTCATTTATCTTTGGCTGCACTGAGTCTTTGTTGCTTTGCATGGACTTTCTCTTGTTGCAGCAAGTGGCAGCTACTCTTCATTGTGATACGTGGCTTCTCATTCTCGAGTTCTTCTCTTGTTGCAGAGCATGGGCTCTAGGGTGCTTGGGCTCAGTAGTTGTGATGCACGGGCTTAGTTGCTCTGCAGCATGTGAGATCTTCTGAGACCAGGGGTCAAATCTGTGTCCCCAGCATTGGTAGGCGGATTCTTAACCACTGGACCACCAGGGAAGTCCTCATGGCCTTTTAAGACATACAGTAATCATCTGGCTAGAATTTGGGGGGAAACTCCCAATTCTGGTGCAGTCCAGCTGCCTGCTCATGCATGCTCATCCTTGATTGCAGCTCTACAAATATAGCCATGCATGCGTCTTCAAAAACATTTTAATGGAATCAGGGGATTGGAAATAGTTACACCCACCAGTTATTCCTTCTTTTCCTAAATTCATTACAGCCCATGAGAAAAATGTGAGTCAATAAAGTGGGGAATTAGACATGTGGTAATTCCTAAGATGTAAGGTCTCCAAGTTTGAGGATTCAGAGATTTAGCAATCTTATTCTCTCATCCCCCTACTTAATATCTGTTAGCAGCAGCTTCACGTGGAAGATAATTCAGCCCGGTACACAAAGCCTTTCATGCTTTGGCTCGTGGCTTGTGTCCTCAGCTGGTTTCATCTTTCTGACATGTTTCTTTAATACTAGTGAAGATGCACCTTAAACAATGTATGTATTATTAATTTCTTGCTGCTCTAACAAATGACCACACACTTAACAACTTAAAATAATACAAATTTATTCTTTTATACTTCTAGAGATTTGAAGTCCAGCATCAGTCTTTCCTGGATAATGTCAGGGTGTCCATAGGGCTGGTTTCTTATGGAAGCTCTGGGGGGAGAATCCATTGCCTCACTCTTTCTTAGCTTCATGTGATGGCCTGCATTTCTTGGCTTGTGGCCTCATCCTTCATCTGTGAAGTGCATTTCTTCAATCCCTGCTTCCATTAGTACAGTGACTTTTTCTCTGATGCTGACTCTTTCTGCCTCTCAGTACAAGGATTTTGTGACTATATCAGATCCAGCCAGATACTCCAGGATAATTGCATGTCACACTCTTAATCATACCTACAAAGTCTCTTTTGCCATGTAATTGACATCTACAGATTCCAGGCATTAGCACTTGGGCATCTTTGGGGACTGTTACTCAGCCTACCGTAATGTGTCCCCAGTCTTTGTGCCTCATCTTTTTGCTGCCTCGAATGCCTTTTCCTGCCTTCTTTGCCAGGCCAACTCCTGTTCATCCTTCAGAACCCAGCCTCAGGGTCTTCCTGGTAAGAAGACTTTCTTGAACATCTTTCCTCTCCTGTCTCACTGGTCGGGTAGTGTGCCTCTCCTTGCTTACCTAGTATCTTGTGCCTGTACTCTTAGTATCATTATCTCACACTGTACTATAGTTGTCAGTTTGTCTGTCTCAGTCACCCTTGCAGGGGGACTGCACTGTAATCGCTTTCTCACTCCTACCGTGTAGACTCAGGGCTGCACTTCTTAGGCACTGGTTGATGCATGTTCAGGGGACCAGGGTAGGAGTACGACTCCCATCTTGAAGACATTCCCAAGGAGAAGCCCCTTGTCCTGATTTCTATTCCTTGTTGGCCTGGAATTGCATTTCCTCCCAGGACCTGAAGTCCTTTGGGCTTCAGTATGTCCAAGTCCCATGTTTTCCTGTCCCTTCTGCCATTTGATTCCCTCTTTGTTGGGCTGCAGGAGAGCAGCCTAAGTTAGAGCAGAGAGACAATTTCTATTAACATTTATATTGCTTTGCTTTTCTATTTCTTGGCGAGACTCTGAGGACTGGATGGCTGCAGAAAATGTTCTTTCATCTAAATAATGTCCCTGTGGGGGGTGGATTTGGGCTTTTTTCTCAGCTGTGGAGAAGAGCTGGTGTGATAGACGTATGAGCCCAGGAAAAATTGAGGCGCAGACATCAATGCAGAAATTGCAAGTTCAATTCAGTCAGTGTTTATTGAGAACCCACTGTGTGTCTGCTTCCATGTGAGGGCTTGGTGTCCAGGATTAATGTCTAGCATTTATTAAGTGGTTATTATGGTAAAGAATCTGCCTGCAATGCAGGAGATACAGGTTCAATTCCTGGGTCAGGAAGATCCTTTGGAAAAGGGAATGGCAACCCACTCCAGTATTCTTGCCTGGAGAATTCTGGGGACAGAGGAGCCTGGTGGGCTGCAGTCCACAGGGTCGCAAAGGGTCAGACATGACTGAGCAACTAACACTGACATTGGCTAGGTATCAAACATTGTTCCAAATGCTTTGATTCTCTCACCTCTTTGAATTCGTAGAACTACCCCATGATACATAGAGTCCCATTGTTTTCTGAGTCTTACAGGTAAAGAAACTGAGGCAGAGAGAAAATGCCTCAAATGTTTTAAGTTACACTCTAGTAGGTGGCATGGGCTCCAGAGCCCACTGCTGTACCGCCTTGCTGACGTGGGAGACTTGGTCTCTCTCCCCAAAACCCTCATGGAGGCGGCGTCTGAACTGAGAGCACATTGAAAGGTGAATGAGGGGATCCACAGATTTTCAGAGGTTTCAGAGGGATCCCAGGCAGAGGGAATTAGGAGGAAAAAAAAAAAGGGCATGTAAGTATTTTGTCCATGAAAGAGTGAGTAGCAATTCAGGGTGGTCTAGGTGGCGTTTAGGGTTGTGGCAAAGATTGAGAAAGAGTGAGAGACCCAGGGGAGGGGAGAGGGTGTAGCCAGAGCCTGCGTCTCCCAGTCTGTGGTCTGAGGTGAGCAACTGCAAGTGAAGATGATGGTGGCAGTAATGTCTCTCAGGCTGTGATGGACATAGACACATTTCCTGGGATTTGGTCAAAATGCAGGCTCTGATTCATAAGCCTGGGGTAAGCCTGAGAGTCTGTTTTTCCGATAAACTCCCAGGTGACACTGTGGAAGTTGCTCCCTGGGTCATACTTTGAACAGTGAAGTGTAAGGGGGAATGCTACAGGGTGTGTGGGTGAAAACACTTGGAAAAGATACCCTTATTTTGTTGTCAGCCTAAAGGGTTGGGTGGGTCTATGAGAATGTTCTCAAGAAGAACAACTGTGGATGGAGGGGAAGATGGGAAGTGGGAGCTGAGGTATTCAGCAAGAAGAACCTGGAGTTTTGCAGACCTGAAGGAGGCTGATGGAAAGAGAGCAGCACGCCAGTGATAATTCGGCTCCATAGCATATGACAGCAGGTCCCCTGTAACTGTGGTTTCACCAGAGGGAGGCTGGTTTCTCTCCCCCATCCAAGAAGTCAGGGTGTTGGCAGTGTCAGGTGGCATGGTAGCCTCACAGTGTCATCAGATCCCAGCATGCTGTCTTGCAGTTTTGCCATCCTCAGCTCTGAGCCAAGGCATCTCAGTGTCCAGTGTGGCTCATGGGCATCAGTGTCCTTGCGGACCAGCAGCCAAGAAGCAGCAGGGAGAAGGCAAGGATGGGCACACATCTCAGCAGGCAAACTGCCTCCGAGTGGTCTTCCTGACCACTTGGTCTTCTGAGTTGCACACCCTCACATGGTGCCTGGCATAGGATGCATTCTCAGAATGTTCTAATTAAACGTCAGTGAGTAGTTGAACTTGAGTGATCAAGCTGCTGGTATATGGTGCTTGGTGATTTTCCTGAAATAGGGCCTCTTAAACACTACAGTGCATCAAAATCAACTGGAAAGCTATTTATAATAACTCCCCTCCACACAATTTCTGATTTAGGAGGACTTTGGAGGGCCTGGGGCTTCCTGGGTGGCACTAGTGGTGAGGAAACCACCCGCCAAGGCAGGAGACACAAGAGACGTGGGTTTGATCCGTGGGTTGGGAAAATCCCCTGGAGGAGAGCATGGCAACCCAGTCCAGTATTCTTGCCTGGAGAAACCCCATGGACAGAGGAGCCTGGTGGACTATGGTCCATGGGGTCATAGAGTCATACACAACTGAAGCAACTTAGCACGCATGCATGGGAGGACCTAAGGGTGTGCATCTCTAAAAAATTGCCACATGACACTGATCCTGCTAGCCCTAGGACAATCCTTCAAGAGGTCATTATCCTTGAGAAACACTCAGATTTGCTTCTTCCCTCTGGGGAAATGCATGATATAAATCAGGCCTGAAAATAGACACAGGGATTAAATACAGGAAAATTAAGTCAATGGATAAACCAGGAGAGAAATACTTGGGGTCAAGAGTGCATTAGAATTTTGTTGCCAATTTTTTTCTCAAACAAATTTCCTATATCGCCTAATCTTAGATACTGCCAATTGTAAGATGCACCATCATTTTATCTTAAGCCAAGAAATTTTAAAGGCTTTTAATTAAGCTGTGACACAATGCTTTCTCATCTGTTTGAATCTTTTATATTTATTGAAAGAGCCCTTTTAGACCTAATCAAATGGGATTTTATCATATTTTACTGCTCTGCCTACGTATGAAGGAAAATATGGGCAAACATGTTGGTTCACGTATTCTTAAAGCTTCCTCATATTGAGCCTCACTCTTTGGAATTCCTCCTCTACTTAGTGTCATTGCCATCTGTGTTTTCTGCATCATACTGTCCTCCGCATTATTGTGAGTGTCAGGTTTCTTATAAGAATCCCACGAAGAAGGCCCTTATCCCCACTTTGTAGTCGAGCAAGCCTACTCTTGGCTCCTCTTTTGGGAATGCTGCAAACACATCTGACCCTCCACCTGCCCCTTCCCACAAGCATTTGGTGCACAGAGTTACAAGAGAGAACCCCCTTGGCCATCAACTGCCAGATGTTCCTGGGGCCCCTGACACCTGTTGTCCACCTATTTCTGAATGTGCAAGCTGTGCAGCTATGTTACCACTGCTGTGTGGTCTCCGGTTATTGCTGTTGGCTGCTTGATTTCAGAGGTGTTTTCAAATGTTAAAACCAGTTTGTCCTAGAATCAGTAAATTTTCAAAAACATCCGCCACATGTGTTTCACTGTTATGGCTTTTCATATAACCCATCTCAGTATTTATGACGGTTGTTAAAAGTCAGCATTGTGACCTCAGGTTTAGAGGTGAGACCCTTGGGTCCCCTTTAAACATGCAGACAGGCAGCTTGAGTTCATTCCTCACATTCATTGAGCTCCTACTATGTGCCAGTCCAGAAAAGGCAATGGCACCCCACTCCAGTACTCTTGCCTGGAAAATCCCATGGACGGAGGAGCCTGGAAGGCTGCAGTCCATGGGGTCGCTGAGGGTTGGACATGACTGAGTGACTTCACTTTCACTTTTCACTTTCATGCATTGGAGAAGGAAATGGCAACCCACTCCAGTGTTCTTGCCTGGAGAATCCCAGGGACGGGGTAGCCTGGTGGGCTGCTGTCCATGGGGTCGCATAGAGTCGGACACGACTGAAGTGACTTAGTAGTAGTAGCAGTATGTGCCAGTCATCATTCTAAGCACTGGGAATACTGACCTGGAAAATAGCTACATCTGGCCATCTGTTACTGTGCATTCCACATCTCTGGATTCAACCAACCTTGGATCAAAGATATTCTGGGAAGAAAATTCCAGAAAATTCTAAAAAGCTAGAACTTTGATTTTCCATAGGCCTGTAACTAATTAGCAATTCCATTGTATTAGATATAATAAGAAGTGATATATTCTAAGATATATAATCTAGAAGTGATTTTAAGCATAGAAAAGGATGTGTATAGGTTATATGCAAACACTACACCATTTTATATATGGGACTTGAGCATTTTGATATTCCTGGTATGGTGTGGGGGTGTCCTGGAACCAATCCCCCATATATACCGAAGGAAGACTGGTCATAAGACTGAATCACATATGTGCTATAAGAACAGCAAGTCAGGATATGCCGGTATTCATTTTTTCATTCATGTTATGCTCAATTGTGTCCAACTCTTTGTGACCCTTTGTACTGTAGCCCACCAGTCTCCTCTGTCCATGGGATTTCCCAGGCAATCCCATGGAGTGGGTTTTCATTTACTCCTCCAGGGTGTCTTCCTGACCCAGAGATGGAAGCCACATCTCTTATCACCTGCATTGCAGGCAGATTATCTAGTGAGCCATTGGGGAAGTCATTCCAGTTATTGCTGCTGCTGCTGCTGCTGCTGCTAAGTTGCTTCAGTCATGTCCAACTCTGTGTGACCCCATAGACAGCAGCCCACCAGGCTCCACTGTCCCTGGGATTCTCCAGGCAAGAACGTTGGAGTGGATTGCCATTTCCTTCTCCAATGCATGAAAGTGAAAAGTGAAAGTGAAGTCACTCAGTCATGTCCGACTCTCCGCAACCCCATGGACTGCAGCCCACCAGGCTCCTCCGTCCATGGGATTTTCCAGGCAAGAGTACTGGAGTGGGTTGCCATTTACTCCTCCAGGGAATCTTCCTGACCCAGAGATGGAAGCCACATCTCCTATCGCCTGCATTGCAGGCAGATTCTCTATCTGCTGAGCCATTGGGGAAGTCATGCCAGTTATTAGGGAAGGCTTTTTGAGTAAACACTAGAATGAAATGAAGTGCATGCCATACAGATCACAAGGATGCAGGCTCCAACCAGAGGAAATTGCAGGTGCAAAGGTCCCATGGCAGGAGTCTGCTTGTCTTATTGGAGGAACAGCAAGTCAACACAATTTTTATCTACACTTCTGACATCACATACATGGGGGTTACTTCCCACACCAGTTTTCCAACTCCCTGCACTCCAGCTGTGTTCTGGCACTCATTCCTCAAGTGCCTCATTTGAGGAATGCAGGGCCTCATTCCTCAAGACTGTTCCTACTTCAGTACGTGTCTCAGGTTGGCACCTGTCCTTCTGACCAACTGGGTATAAATTCAGGGGGTTTCTACACCTCCCTCCCCTGGAACTCAGGAAAGTGCTCTACTTACTATCCTAGTTTACTCTTCAAGGATGCAACTTAGGAACATGGTATGGTGGGGCAGGGGGTGCATACTCTTACATGCTCCCTAGGCATCCTTTTCTTAGGACCTTCTCTGTCAACCCAGAAGCTGTGTTGAACCCTGTCCTTTAGGGGGGTTATAGACAACTGAGCAACTGAACAATACAATACAATACAATAATAGAGGTTCATTTTACAGCAATACTTGATTAAATCATTGGCCCCTGGTGCTTAACTCAGCCTCTAGCCCCTCAACTCTTCCTGGACTTTGGGGGCCTGGTAGGGCTGAAAGTTGCAACTCTCTAATCTTACCATAGTCTTTTTGGCAACCACACCCAATCCTCAAGCTACCTAGGAGTACCCAGCCACCAGTCAACTCATTAGCATATGTAAGACCCTCATCATTCCAGAACTCCAAAGGTTTAAGATGTAGTGTGTCAGGAACTGGGCACAGAAACCAAGTATGTTTATCACAGCCAGGAAGCCAAAGGGGCTGGAGCAGTAGAAGCTCAGAAAAAAAAAGGCTTGATCAGTAACCCAAGTTGGGACATAGCTGGACTGCACTTTTCAGATCTTTGAGTTCCAAGTTCAGGGTTTGTCCACATGCAGGTGAGCATGGGAAACCACTTTAGATTACATCCTTCTCTGTTTACTAGAGTGAGTTTAATCTTCAAAGAAACAAATGTCTTGATTAATTCAGATCCAGCGGTGAGGCACAGCAGAAAAATGTCCCCATGGATGTCACCATTGTGCTATCTGGAAAGTACCCACAGTGTCTGGGTCCAACCCAGGTAATGATGACGGCGGGTGTGGGAAAGTGGGCAAAGGAAATGGCATAGTAATACAAACATTTTATTCCCAGCGCATGTTCTCAAAATAGAGTATGGGACTTCCAACTCTTTCTCCTTTGAAGAACGTTGTCAGGAGAGAGACTCCAGCAGCGCATAGTAGAAGAAAGAACAGAGATCAGGTTTTGATCCCTGCTCTGCCAGTAATTAGTCATGGGACTCTGTCTATCAGAGTTCAGTTACAGACTAGAGAATGCATGAGTTTAAGCAGAAAAGGATTTACTGCCGTTGTTAGGTGCCTTGCAGAATTCTAGGAGAGGCTGGAGGCACTGACTCTCAGCTGAGCTGCGAGCAGCAGTTCTGGGAACCACCCAGAACCAGACCACCAGGGAAATTGTGGTTAAGAAGCCCCAGGACCGCTCTTCCCATAAGGAGCACCTTGTCTGCAGACATCTGTGAGGGCAGTTCAGGCAGTGTGTTTTGGCTCTCGTGAAGCTCAGGACTGGACTTGGGGATCTAACTACAGATGGCTCTGAAAAAACCAAACATCTCTTCCTTGCCAGGAAAGACTCAAGGCAACGGAAGAGCTGCCCTACCTCCTGTTGTTCATTTTTGCATCTAATCTCACACAGGTGTGTCTGCTTGTTGGAAACTAAGTTTCACAGTAGGTGTCCAAGATATAAAGGCATTTTGAAAATGTCTGATGTGGCTTTCGATGTATGTCAGGGAAATATTAAAACAGTTTGATTGTAAATGGGAGAGAATAAAGGGATGCAAAGAGAGGTAAGGTTTCTGCACTTTGCTCAAACTGGTAAAATGTCTGCCCCAGTAGGTGTTACTAAGTTTTGTGGGTATAATGCAATATTCAGAGCAACCACTTGAAAAGCCATATGAAGAGATACATTGAGAAACACCATAAGCAAATTAATGGAATTCTATTCAAAGAAAAAGTTTGAGGACCCCACAAAAAGGCAGGAAAAACTGTGACGAGATGCTTCCACAAACCCACCGGAATGGCTAAAATTAAAAAGATTGACATCAAATATTGGTAAGGATGTGGCACAACTGTAACTCTTCTACTTTATTGGTAGGAGTATAAAATGGATCATCTATTTTGAAAACTGGCAGTTTCTTATAAAACTAAACAGACACCTGCCTTCTGACTCTTCAGTTTGAATTGTAATCATTGCCAGAACTGCAAACAGACCAGGTGCTCATCAATAAGAGAGTGATAGTGATTTGTTAATACAATGGTGTATCATTCATTGAGCAGTACAAAGAAACAGCCGATAAATGCAACAACATGGTTATATCGCATAAATGTTACACTCTGAACAAGGCATACCCAAAAGATTATATACTTTGAATCCTAATGAATGAAGTTCTGGGATGGGAAAAACCAATTTATAATGGAAATAAATTTAAAAATGGTTGCATATGGGGAGTGTAGGCAGAGATTAAGTGGAAAGTGGGTTGAGTGAATTACATCATTACCCCAGTATGGTCTGTATCTTAAAAGTGATTTGGGTTATATACGTATAGACATTTGTCAAAACTCACCCAGTGGTTGGCCTGTGCATTTCGTTGTATATAATTTTATCAAACCCTAGTTGATGCAATACATACCAAAGTGGCTAGAGAGCAATACTGAGCTGATGACTAACGTACTATTTTGAAATGCATTTTAAGAATAGGTTGATGGATGGTGAGAAGAATGGATAGGTATGATATAGCAAGTATGATAAGATGTTAATAATGGTAGAATATACATGTGGGGATTTTCATATCCACTGTGAAATTCTTTTTTTTTTTTTTTTTTTAATAATTTTGTATGAGGCCATTGCGGAACCACGAGAGGAAGGCTGTCTCATGCGCCTTCCGGAGGAGCCAGGCGTCTGCGCGGTCCAGCTCGGACACGGGCGGCGGCGAAGCCCCAGCGCGGGGGCCATGGCCAGGGGCAAAGGACCCCCGAGCGCTCCCGCTCCGGGGCCGCGGAGGCGGCAGCAGCGCCCCCCGGAAGCGGAGTCGGGCAAGGCGGGCGGCTCGAGCCCACCACCAGCCGCCTCCCATGGTTCGCACTACGGCCGCCGAGCCCCACCCCTGAAATTCTTTTATCTTTATGTTTGAAAACTTTCATAAAATGTTAGGAGAAAAAAATCTGGAAAAAAAAAAAAAATCACAGAATTACTGGTTCCTTCCTCTCCTGCCGCAGGTAACAGTTGGTTAAGGTCACTCCAGTTCTCTGACACTACTTTATTGGACAAAGTGATTTTTGCTGAACTGGAAAGCTGTTGTTCAGTCGCTCAGTCATGTCCAACTCTTTGTGATCCCATGGACAGCAGCATGCCAGGCTTCCCTGTCCTTCATCATCTCCCAGAGCTTGTTCAAACTCATGTCCATTAAGTTGGCGATGCCATCTGACCATCTTGTCCTCTGTCATCTCCTTCTCCTCCTGCCTTCAATCTTTCCCAACATCAGAGTCCTTTCTAATGATTCGGCTGTTTGCCTCAAGTGGCCAAAGTATTGGAGTTTCAGCTTCAGCATCAGTCCTTCCAATGAATATTCAGAATTAATTTCTTTTAGGATCGACCGGTTTGATCTCCTTGTAGTCCAAAGAACTCTCAAGAGTCTTCTCCAATACCACAGTTCAAAAGCATCAATTCTACTGTTCTCAGCTTTCTTTATAATCCAACTCTCACATCCCTACATGACTACTGGAAAAATCATAGCTTTGACTAGACGGACCTTTGTCGGCAAAGTAATGTCTCTAATTTTTAATATGCTATCTAGGTTTGTCATACATTTTCTTCCAAGAAGCAAGCATCTTTTAATTTCATGGCTGCAGTCACGATCTGCAGGGATTTTGGAGCCCAAGAAAATAAAGTCTGTCACTGTTTCCATTGTTTCCCCATCTATTTGCCATAAAGTGATGGGACTGGATTCTATAATCTTAGTTTTTTGAATGTTTAGTTTCAAACAAGCTTTTTCACTCTCTTCTTTCACCTTCATCAAGAGGCTCTTTAGTTCTTCTTCACTTTCTGCCATAAGGGTGGTGTCTTTATGGGACAAAGTGATTTTTACTGAACTGGATGGAGACCACCGGGGCGGGGGAAAAAACTCTCAAAAATGTAGGTAACTAAAATAGTTGAAATTGAAGATCAAGTGTGGATAGAAAATCCATCCACAGATGATGGCCAGTAGGAAGCTAACTACTACTCTTACTCTTGAATGATAATCCCAAACTCTGACTTCTTTTTTTCACCCCCATCCCAGTCTCTGCACCCTAGACTCAGGGCCAGCCATGCAAAGACTACAACCAGCTATTTCAGAGATGAGATTAATAGCTCAGATGGTAAAGAATCTGCCTGCAAGGCTGAGACCCTGCATTGCAAGCCCAGGGACTGAACCTGAGTTGGAAAGGTCTCCTGGAGAAAGGAATGGCTACCAACTCCAGGATTCTTGGCTGGAGAACCCCATGGATAGAGGAGCCTGGTGGGCTACCCTCCATGTGGTCACAAAGAGTTGGACATGACTGAGTGACTAATTTTATAGTTGGAAGAGACCGAAGGACTACCTGATCCTATTTCTGTTTTATATATATATATATATATATATTTGGCTGCTCTGGGTCTTAGTTACAGCTCACAATATCTTCTATCTTTGTTTCGCCAAATCTTAGTTGTAGCATGTGGGATCTAGTTCCCTTACCAGGGATCCAGCCCAGGCCTCCTGCTTTGGGAGTGTGGAGTCTTAGCCACTGGACCACCAGGGAAGTCCCCCTATTTCTTTTTTTGTGTGTGTGAATTTACCTAAATCAATTCAGTCATGCAAAAATCTTGAATGATTTTGTTTGGTAACACCAGTGGCCAAAAGGTTTTTTGAGGTGAAAGAGGGTTAGCATCCCACTACACCCTCACTATATTCATTAGTCAAGAGTCCTCAGATGATTCTAGCAACCTCTCTGCCTTAGATCATTTCAGATGCTCTAGCCAGCGCCTCGCAGACAGGCTAACGAGAGGCAGGCATGGTGTTATTATAGGGTCCATAACTCTCACATTATTATTAATAGCTCATGTTAGGCAAACAGAAAGAAGTCTTTCCAAATAGAGTCTGAAAACAAGACTGCTTAGCGATCACCCCTGGGATGACCTCACTAAGGCTGCTCACTCTAGTCTCTCTAGATGTTCAGTCTGCTTATGAAAAGGAGGAGAGAACCTCTAAAATATTTCATCCAGTCCACATTTCTTGAACACCTTGTCTCACCAATGAGCCCTCTTTTCCAACAGTCCAAATGCCATTTAACAAGCTGCTTTGTCACCAAGAAAACTTCATTCCAAATTCACTAGATCCAGATATTGATAACATACAACCTGTAGCATGCTTCTGGGTTGAGGTTTTCCAAGTAGAGTACCTCTCATTTAATTGTCATAAAATAAAACATAGGGACTTCCCTGGCAGTCCAAAGGTTAAAACTCCATGCTTTCACTACAGGGGGCATGAGTTACATCCCTGGTTGGGGAACTAAGCTCCTACATGCCTCTTGGGGTTGCAAAACCAAAACATATATATATACATACATAACATAAAATTTACCAGTTCAGTCATTAAGTGTGCACCTCCCTGGCATTAAGTACATTCACAGTGTTGTGTAACCATCGCCAGGTTTCATATCCAAAACTTTCATTACGGCAGTTTCTCATTCCCCTCCCCCGGCCCCTGGTAACCTCAGTTCTATTTTGGTTCCATCAGTTTGCCTATTCTAAGTTCCTCACATATGTGAAATCATGCGTTGTTTGTCCTTTCAAGTCTGGCTTATTTTACTTGGAAGAGTATCATTAAGGTTCCTCCACATTGTAGCACGTATCAGAATTTCCTTTCTTTTCAAGGCTGAGTGATACTCCCTTGTATGTATGTACTGCATTTAGTTTATCCATTCATCTTTTGATAAATATTTGGATTCTTCTATCTTTTGTGGACTGCAGGTAATATTATTGCTCCCCTTCTTTTTTTTTTTAATACTTTGTATAAAGTACGTATCTTTTTTTGTGTGTGGAAAATTTTTTTATGAATGTTTTTCTCACCCTTTAATTTGGGTGATTAAACTGCAGGAAATTTTATAAAAAAACTGACATGAGAAATGAGCCTGGTGGCTAGATATGAAAATATGTGTCTATTCTTCCTTTTTTTTTAATTAATTTTTATTGCATTAAATAGTTGCTTTACAATGGAAAGTACATATCTCAGTGTATTTGGGGGATGATATTTATATAGAGATAATTTTTATTTGCAAAATCAATATATTTTAAATAAAATAATACAATAAATAAGTCCTAGACCAGATACAGTTAGTAGAAAATTGGAATTGTCTACAGACACTCTGGAGCCTCCCTGGTGGCTCTGTGGTAAAGAATCTGCCTGCCAACGCAGGAGATGTGAATTTGATCCCTGGGTTGGGAAGATCCCCTGGAGAAGGAAATGGCAACACTCTCCAGTATTCTTGCCTGGAAATTCCCTGGTCAGAGGAGCCTGGTGGGCTAGAGTGCATGGGGTCACCAAGATCAGACCACAACTGAGCATGCACGCACACATGCACATCCTAATAGACACTCTGAGACACCTCCAAGCCTGAACAAGCCAGGGATGTGTGTGCTGCCGGCACTGAAAATGGCCAGGCGGCCTCACGCGCAAGTGCAGGTTGACAGCAGCACGGAGCCTGTTCTGATCAGGAAGCAGTGTTGTAAACATTTTACATCCTCACAGGAGAATTTGTCACTTCTGCACAGGTGTCTGATGTTTACGATGTCTTTATTTCATTTTAGGAAATTGGGAGGGGAGAGTTGGTGTCACATCGAACGCATTGTTAAGTTTCAATTACCATCTAAATTTATAATTTTAATTAGAACTTTTCCCATTGAAAATTATGGGAAATTGGTTCCCTGTTAGCTTTGTGACTCAGGACATTTTATTTAAAGGAATGAATTACTGGGATAAGGGAGATGCTTGCCTTTAAAGGTGTGTGACAGAAACTAAGACACAGAAGAAGGGATGTGGGTGCAGAGGAAGGAAGAAGCCTGCTCCCTCAGATTCTTGGTGCTACCTGAAGATGAACAGTGTGGGTCCCTCCTAGACCCTCTCTCTCCCTGGTTCCTTAAAGGCCTCCCATTGTGTCCATATAAGAACCATCAAGAGGCTGGCCCAGAGAGTTGGGCCAGGTTCACTGTTAAGAGGAGTCGTGGCCTTTGCCCATGCTTGTTAGGAGTGGGCCAGGACACACTGGGAAGCTTAGGAGAGGTGACTGGGGGGCTTGGTCAGTTTTTGTGTCTGAGTGTGTATGGGCGATGGGTGGATGTGAGCTGAGAGGCATGGATTTTGCTTGCTGACTCGCCCACTCATGGCCTATGAAGGTCCATGATCCAGTCTTGGACTCGCAGGCTTTCTTACTGCACAGTCAATATTTGTGGGTGAGAAATGAGTCCACTGGTACCTCCATGTCCAATACTCAGCCACGTGGATTCTCTCTGATCAATGTCGTGTGTGTGGCTTGCAGTGTTACGGCGACAACAAATCTATTTTTAATTCCCCCTTCCTCCCATCTTTTAGAAAGGTATGAAACCGTTCTTCCTGACCAGCAACCTAATCTCCTCCTCCCCTCCTCCCTGAATATGTCAATTGAATTCAGATTTTGCAGTCGGGGCCGACTCCACATCTGCTTACAGCACGTGGCTGGACTTTGGAAAGCCTTTGCATGGAGTCCTTGTGGAGTTTCAGTATTTATTTTCTCTTGGTAACGTCCACAGCAAATTTACTCTGCTCTCGAGCCAAAGGGTGATGCGTGCAACTGCCAGGGCTGCACAGTCGAGCTGGGTGCTCCCCAGGCAAGGGCTGTGGGGCCTGATGCTTCATCAGCTGTAATGCAACTTCTGAAGCTAGGAAGGGATCCTCATGCTTTGAAGAGGTTCCGAGGCAGGGTCTGTGGGAGCCCCTGTTCTGTGCAGCAGCAGTGGCTTTGTGGTGCTGGATGAGTCCAGGAGAGTGTTGGATGCTCTATGGGAGGACCAGCCCAGTGGACCCCTTCCTAGAGCTGGCCTCATTGGCTAGAGGGACCCAGTTGGCCGGATGGGGATGGTCCCTCAACTTGGTTACCTTTGTCAAGGTCGGGCTCTTTCTGCCCACTCCACCCCTTTGTTCTCTTCCCTCTTCTCTGATTTCTTTGCCTTCTCAATGTCTTCCATTTCACCTAAAGAGAAAATGATGCTTCTTCCTCCATTTTTGGTTTTTTCTCTTTTACATGCTCTCCTTCCCTCCTTCCTCTCTCCTGTGGTCTGTAGTCTAAGGAGCTTGAAGTGTGTTTGAGTTCCATCTCCTGCTGCTTATTGGGTGTATTAACTGGGGTACCAGCATCTTCAAGGGTTAACTGGGGATGCAGGTATCTCCATCTGGGGTTGTTGGGAGGATGAAGTGATCAGAGCAGTCGTGTAAACTTGGGTAGCTCTGATGATTATATGACACTTACTGGTTCTACATGTGTGCATTCAATCCTTAGGACCACCCATGGGGCAAAACTGTTATCCTCAATGTAGATGAGGAAACTGAGAGCTGGAGAGGTCCGCCAACTTGCTGAGAGTCATAGAGCTATTACAGGATGAAGGCTGTGTTTGGCCCCAGCCTGCCCGGCTTCACCCCTCACACCATGACAGGATTACCCTGGAAGCATCTAGTGCTTGGGGCAGTGACATTTAGTGAACATCTATGAGCAAAAGTTCTTTAAGATGCATTGTGAAAGATGTATATTATATGCGTTTAAAATATTTTCTCTCCATTTTAATTATCCTTTTTTTTCTCTCTCTCTCTTTATGTTTCTACTTATCCCTTCTCTTGGGGACTTGGTCTAGCCCTCCATCCTCTTTCCTTTGTCTCTCTTACTTTTTGGACTCCCCCAAATATGTTTCTCCTTCCCTTTTTGTTTATTTTTTCCCCAGAGATTCCCCCTTCCCTTTTTGTCTCCCTAAATCTCTCCTCCTAGCCCTCTGCGCCATGCCTGTTTTTTGGGGGTTTTTTTCTCCTTTCTTTCCCTCATCTCTGTCTCATCTCAGTGGTTTTTTCCTGTCTTGATATTTGCCAAACTAAATCCTGAAATTCCAGCAGGGTTTGAAGTCGGCCCCCAGATGCACAGCATGACATGAGCCCCAGGATCTGTGGGGCCTCCCACGGCATGATGGACAGGAGCAGAGGATGGAGCATGGCTGCTTGAGCGTCATCCGGGCTCACTCTGTATTTGCTCCCGTTAGAGGAAATGGACCACATGCTGACGGCGGTCACTGCCTCATGACTGTGGCTGAGGATTTCATCTCCCCAAATCAGAAAAGTTCCAGAATGAATTTTTGCGTTCCTCATAACTTAACCAGGCACATGCGCATGCACACACATATATAAAGGAGGTATGTTTGTCAGCCCATACAGTAATACACGGTTCTAAGTAGGAACACAGTAGGAAGAGAGATGGTTACTATGGGATCTGTAATTTTTAATTTACTGACTTGGAGGCTCTAAACCAGGGCCTGGTGCTTAATGTAGTGTTCTTACATTTGGATTGGAAAGGCATAAAATCTTGCAAAACGCAGACCAGTGTTGTGGGGGAAATCACTGGAGGGGGTTCAGGCTGTGGAGTGAGTGGTGGTTGAAGAATTTGGAAGATGAAATGGGGCCAAGTACTGTGCCTATATCAATCAGAGGGAAGAAGCAGACAGATCCCAGAGAGCCCAGCTCATCAGCTTGGGCACTTAATGACCAGCCACGGCCACTTCTGTCAACTTTTAGATGAGACCCAGGTCCAGAGAAAAGGGGTGATGTGTCTGGAGAAGGAGGAGGGTACCCAGAGGATATGTTCAAAACAATGCAAAATACAAGGAATTTGGACTCCAAACATCTGAGCTTAAAGAGATGCTGACCACTTAGGTTCTACTTGCTCTGTGCTGGGTGCTGTTCTCAGCAGTTAAGACTCACACATTTAACTTTCGTTGCGTCTCTGAGAGGCAAGTACTCCTCTTCTTGTAGTTGCTTTATAGATGGACGTTATGGTAGAGAGGGTGTTAGGCCTCGGTTTCATCTTACGCATCCCAGCTATCAAGTTCTTACGTTGAACATGTTATGTTTCACTGCATTTAAATCCTGACTTGGTTACTTCCTCTCTTTGCGGTCTTGTGTATGTTACCTAACCTTGCTGAGCCTGGGTGACAGAGGATGAGATGGTTGGATGGCATCACTAACTCAGTGGATGTGAGTTTGAGCAAACTCCAGGAGATGGTGAAGGACAGGAAAGCCTGGAGTGCTGCAGTCCAGGGATCACAGAGTCAGACGCAACTTGGCTACTGAACAACAACAACAATAAAATGAGAACAGTCATAACTACCACGTGTGGTTGCGTGGAATCTCGGGGGAAAGTGAACATATGGAAGGTCTCTGCAGCCACGGTGTTTTATTGTTTACCATGCATAGGTAGAGAAGCTGATTGAGGGCCCTTTTTTTTTTTTTGTAAAAATTGGGGTATAGTTAGTTTATAATGTTGTGTTTCAAGTGTAGGGCAAAGTGATTCAGTTTTACATACATATGTATATATTTTCTTCAAATTCTTCTCTATTGTTGATTATTACAAGATACTGAATATAGTTCCCTGTGCTGTATTGTAGGTATTTGTTGATTATCTTTTTCATATATAGTAGTGTGTATCTGTTAATCGCAAACTCCTCATTTACCCCTCCCCACGCCTTTCCACTTTGGTAACCCTAAGTTTGTTTTCTATGTGAGAGCCCCTCTTTTTGAGGAAAAATAGGCCAAGGATTGGCATTGAGGTATCTTTGCTATTTAGGTAGACATCCCGGTTGGCATCAGCCCTCCCTGACAAACAGGTCCCCTGCTGCCTCCCAGCCCCCTCCTGCCCTGCCACACTTTCCCAGCATGATCTGTACCTGAGTTCATGTCCACTCCTGAACGGCCACCTGCCCATCCCCCACCTGCCAGGTGTTTCTGGCTCGCACAGCTTCTGTGGGGCTCTCATGAGTGGAGTGGAATGCAATGCCTTCTCCAACATTCCTTCACTCCACGATTATTTATTTTGTACCCACTATGTACCACCCATGTTCCTCAGCTCTGGGAGTACATTCATAACTAAGAGAGGCTTTGTCTTCATAAAACTTGCTTCCCAGTAAGGGCAATGATAAGAAATTCTGTCCACTAGCAATGAATATCGGAGAAGGCAATGGCACCCCCCTCCAGTACTCTTGCCTGGAAAATTGCATGGACGGAGGAGCCTGGTAGGCTGCAGTCCATGGGGTCGCTAAGAGTCAGACAAGACTGAGCGACTTCACTTTCACTTTTCACTTTCCTGCATTGGAGAAGAAAATGGCAACCCACTCCAGTGTTCTTGCCTGGAGAATCCCAGGGACAGCAGAGCCTGGTGGGCTGCCATCTATGGGGTCACACAGAGTCGAACACGACTGAAGCGACTTAGCAGCAGCAGCAGCAATGAATATTATAAAATAATAAGATAAACAGCTAGACCCTGAGGGAGAATGTCTTTGAAGAGGCTGTCTTAGATTATAGTAAATTCCCTGCATAGGAACGTTCAAGTTATGGTTTCAAAGATGCAAACATGCATCTGGTGCCTGCAAGGAACCTGTGCTATCAATGTTGGGTGTGATGAAATTGCAGCTTTCCTTCCATCTCCTATTGCTGAGGATCCTTCAGCTCTGCCATCTCCCACGTCCTATCCCTCCTCCAGTCAGTAACTCTTCTTGACTATTCACTTGATGCCAGCCCCTGTATGCTGGCTGTTGTCCTGTACTGCTGTACTTTTCATGTTACTGTGTGGTGGTGGTTCAGTTACTGTGTCGTGTCCGACTCTTTGCAACCCCATGGATTGCAGCACACCACACTTCCCTCTCCTCCATTCTCTCCTGGAGTTGGCTGAAACTCATGTCCATTCGGAGAAGGCAATGGCACCCCACTCCAGTACTCTTGCCTGGAAAGTCGCATGGACGGAGGAGCCTGGTAGGCTGCAGTCCATGGGGTCGCTAAGAGTCAGACAAGACTGAGCGACTTCACTTTCACTTTTCACTTTCATGCATTGGAGAAGGAAATGGCAACCCATTCCAGTGTTCTTGCCTGGAGAATCCCAGGTGGGCTGCCGTCTATGGGGTCACACAGAGTCGGACATGACTGATGTGACTTAGCATAACATAGCATAACATGTCCATTGAGTGGGTGAGGCCATCCAACCATCTCATTTTCTGTCACCCCCTTATCCTCCTGCCCTCAATCTTTCTCATCATTAGAGTCTTTTCCAATGAGCTGGCTCTTTGCATCAGATATTGGAGTATACATCAGGTATACTCTTTGCCAAAGTATTGGAACTTCAGCATCAGTTCTTTCAAGGAATATTCAGAGTTGATTTCCTTTAGGATTGACTGGTTTGATCTCCTTGCTGTTCAAGGGACTCTCAAGAGTCTTCTCCAGCCCCACAGTTCAAAAGTGTCAGTTCTTTGGTGTTCAGCCTTCTTTCTGGTCCAACTCTCACATGCCTACATGACTACTGGAGAAACCATAGTTTTGACTATGTGGAACTTTGTTGGCAAAATGATGTCTCCGATTTTTTATTACACTGTCTAGGATTGTCGTAGCTTTTCTTCCAAGGAGCAAGCATCTTAATTCCGTGGCTGCATGGTACTGTACTGTAAGATTAAAAATGTTTTCATAGCAGATCCTCAAAAAATTTTGTTGTTGAGTGAATAGTGTGTGTTTGAATACAAAATTGTTATGCATATACAAATTTATTTTATGAGTATATTTCAACAAAAATTATTGAAAACAAAAAAATAAGTGTATAAATAGAAAATTTTTATTTTTGTGTTTGTTCTTTGTGTGAAAAGTATTATAAACCCTATTATAGTGTAGTATTTTACAGCTGATTGTATTAGTTGGGTATCTAGGCTAATTTTGTTGGACTGACTTATGAACAAATCGGACTTACCAACACACTCTTGGAGCAGAACTCGTTCATGTGTAGAATACTTACTGTTAAGGGCTGAATGGAGCCAAGGCTAGAACCAAGCAAAGATCTGAGAGAAGAACGTCATAGATGGAGGGAATGACAAGTGTAGCCATCCTAAGGCTGCAAGATAGATGTGCTCAGGGAACAATGAGAGCAGGAGGTGAGAGCAGAGGGTGAGGCCGATGCCAGTGGTGTGAGGCTTGCAGATGCTAGTCCAGAGATCGGTTTTGATTCCAAGTGCAGCAGAAAGCCATTGATAAAAGTTGCCAGATAAAATACAGGATGGCCAGTTAAATTTGAATTGCAGATAAACCATGGTTAATTGTATAGTTTGGACATAACTGGGCATTCTGTATTTTTATTTGCTGAATGCTGGCAACCCTGCATTGATGGGCTCGGAGCAGGGGCCTGCTGTTTGGAGAGAGTGTTCGCTGGGAGTAATTTTGCAGTCGGGACCCAGAAGGAGGCATTGTCTTCCACAAGCTGGGGCTGGTCCAATCCCTGGTGGTCCCGTGTGGAGGGGCTAAGAAGTATTTGGGTTGGACATGCTTTCGAACTTTGGTGCTGGAGAAGACTCTTGAGAGTTCCTTGGACAGCAAGGAGATCAAACCAGTCCATCCTAAAGGAAATTAATCCTGAATATTCATTAGAAGGACTGACGCTGAAGCTGAAGCTCCAATACTTTGGCCACCTGACTTGAAGTGCCAGCTCATTGGAAAAGACCTTGATGCTGGGAAAGATTGAGGACAAGAGGAGAAGGGGATGACAGAGGATGAGATGGTTGGATGGCATCACTGACTCAATAGGTTTGAGCCAGCTCTAGGAGATGGTGAAGGACAGGGAAGCCTGGCATGCTACAGTCATGGGGTTGCAGAGTTGGACACAACTGAGGAACTGAACAATAAGAACAAATATTGTGATACCTATGGGACTTGGTGATGGATTGGATATGCCAGGGAAAGAGGGAGTCAGGCGGTCTTAAGTTGGTTCCTAAGCTCTGGTTCACAAAAGAAAGCATTTTTTCTCAGCCTGGTAAGCTGTAGGCTAGGTTGCCTGCTGTATCCCTGAGCTCTGATGGGTTAAAGGTTCAGATGCCCAAAAAGGAGGGCAATTTGCCATGTTTTGCTGCATCTGTTTGTATACTTGTTAAATTTATATGCAACCATATAGATGGATCGACAGATACTGTCATAGAAGAATATATCATCTTGTGAGCACTTAGGCTGTGCCAGACCCTCTGCTAATTGCTCTCCATGTCTGCCTCCTCTTGTCTGAGTCTTGCACAACCAGCTGGGATCATCCACATTTTACATCTGAGAAAGTTGAGGTGCCATGAGAACGTGACATGCATGTTCTTTGCTTTACTTATGTCAGGATTATTTCTCTGTTCTCTACAGGGTTGTGGGCATGTGAATACCAGTCCCACATTCAGCCCTCAGCAAGGACATCGCTTAGATGAGGGACATCTTCCAAAGATGTCCTCATCCTCAGGACCAGACTTAGAACCTAGTTCTGAGTCCCCAAATTTATATCGCTGTGTCCTCTGTCTTTAGTGGGAATAAAAACCACTGAGGGGCGTTGTTTAAAAAAAAAAAAGCAGATTCCTGAAATCCTTGCCTGGGATTCTGACTTGATCAGAACGGGGTTATGGCCCAAGAATATGCATTTGGATAAACCTTACAGTTGATTCTGATGCCATTGTTTTTATAGCATGCCAAACATAGAAAACCTCTCCTCCCCGAGATGTCCCAGTGGGTATGCTTCGATTCCATAGTCTGGCTATTAGGAGTGCAATTTTGAATGCAGTTTAATAGCACGTGTTCCTCATATTCATATTTTCAGGAATTTCCACACGTCTTCATAGATACTTCCAGGAGGATCTGTTTTCAGCATTTCAGGCAGAGTCACTCTGGATTTCTTTTGTGTATCAATGCCCTTGTGTTTTCTCAGCACTCACCTAGTACCAAGGGTTTCCCAGCCTTCATCATGCTGCCTTTGTCCTTCTTCCATCTCCAGGACCTGTGACAGCTGTCCCCACACCCCTTCCTGAGCCAGATGCTGTCTCCTCCCCTCCCTGGGTGCAGAGTTGAAAGACAAAGTTCAGTGGACTCTGTCTTGGTTACATACTCATTGCCAGGGAGATCTCTGCTGTTAGGAGTCTGGAGAAGCATGGTGGTTCCACTGTAGGAAGTCATCAAAATGAAGACGCAAGATGATGTGGACCCTCAGCAGAAGTCACAGGGCACCTTAAGGAAGGGAAGTAAAAAGCTCAGACCTCGGCTGGGACAGTAGGAGGCCTGGAGGGAAGAAAGGGGAGGTGGCTGTGAGAAGCCAAATGGGACTGGAGAACCACCATGGCCAAATGTGCAGGGGATTTCAGGGAGGAGAGGGTAGCATTCTGTAGCTGGTTCTCTGCTTCTTGGCTACACTTGAGCAGGCTTGGCAACATTTTTCTCCATCCCTGGGTGCATGACTCATGACTAATGAGAAACGTGTTGTGATATACACAGTGACCTCCAGTGCATTAGGTCCTGAAATTCCACAGTTCCACACGGGGTTCTCTGCAACTGTGACTGTCCCTAAGTGAGCCACTCCCTTGCCAATAGGCAGTACTACTTAAGAAGCCAAAGAAACACAAGATTAATCCTCAAGGAAAACGTCATCAAGGGGTCTCTTGCATCAATCCTGTTCCTTGAGGGTAGATTGCACCCTAGTTGCACCAGCGATGTGAAGTTATAAAACACATGGATAGCCTGTGGCCAGTCTTTGCACTCTTACTGGTCTCTCTCACTGTGCCACGGTTCTCTCATATGTTTCCTGTAAGTTGTCGTCTAGGTGCCATTGGTTGGATGTTTGAGTAGAGAAAGGGAACAGATGCCAAAGAGAAGGGATTCCAGAGAGAAGGGTCTTATGACGTTCCTTCCCCAGCCACATTCTGTGCTCACCGTGGGTACCACCCGAGATAATTTCTGGTGCTGCTGACTTAAGGGCAAACACATTTGGTACCAAATCTTGCTTCATGTCTTATTAAAGAGCTTCCCACTGTAAAACTCTTATGTTAGTATCTCAGGATGATTTAGTGTCAACACCACCCTCACCTCCTGGCTTCCATGTCAGAGGGCAGCTTTCAGGCTCGAGCCGTCTTGTTACTATTACAACCAATGCTAGTAATGTGAAGATGCTGCGTGTCCTGGACTCTGGGTCAGGGTGGGGCTGGGGGGCGGTATTTGTCTCCAGTAAGACATCTGTTCTAGTCTGGTAGTTCTGGACCCACACTTGAGCTTTCCACCAAGGGCTGCCAAAAGGGTTCCCCGGTATCCTGGTGGGGTACAGTCAGCCTGCTGGGAAGAGGCAGGTATGGTGGGTGGTTCACATTGCCATTTCCGCCATTTAGTTGCTGTAGGCTTTGTGGTACCTTGCCTAATCATTCTTTTCCTCAGTTTCCTCTCCTCTAAAAATGGAAATAATAACAGCATACATCTTACAGTGTTGTAAGGCTAAAATTAAAATGCAAAGTGCCTAGCGCAGTACTTGTTACATGGGAGGGTTGTAACGTGTTACCTACTGCTATTTCCATCATCGTTACTGTTTCCTCTTATGTGGTAGGTTGAAGCCAGGAAACCTGGGATGAACTTCTTGCTCCGCTTCCTGCTCTTGGTGTCACTTTGGGCTAAGGATTGGCCTCCCAAGTCCCAGGGAAATCAAACCACATGTCTCCAGTGTTCCCTTGGGTTCAGATAACACAGTGGCAAGCACCCAGAAGAGTGCCTGGCCCACAGTGGGTTGTGCACTCAGAAGTGGATTTTCACCAAGCTTCTGCTCTATGGCACATTGTGCGTTAGTTGGGGTAAATCCGGTGATTCAGAGGCACGTGCTCTATGGTTTGCAGCAGGCTTCTGTTTTCTGAGAACACAGATGTGACCAGAGAGGGTTTCATACAAAGAGATAGTTACTGAAGTGGAAGACTGCATGCACAGTGGCAGAACCAATCGAAGAAGAACTAAATTCTGCCTGTGGGAGTTCTATGGATGGGTGTTAGGAAACGAGAGTTGTTTAAGAATTTTCCATTTGGAGGAAATAGTAGAGGCCTGAGTGATAGGGAATAGCATGGGGTGCTCTAGTGAAGGATAAGGGATGGGAGTGGGTGTGCACCAGGGCCAGGTCACAGGCCCTTTCATCTGTCTCTCTTCAGGCTAAATTCTTCAGCTTGAGTATCTTGCAGTCCCCTTCCCAAGCAACACAATTTTCACAGACATAAGTAACTTTCATGGTGTTACTTTCATGTGCAACTTTGTTGCAACTGCTGTGAAAAGACAGTTTGAATTAATTGGAATAGCGCAATACACAGATTTATATAATATTTCTAACAAAACTGCAGAGTCAACAAGAAGTTCACATTATCAACGTGATGTTAATACATCAGGTGATGCTGTGTTGGTCTCCCAGCATGAGTGTGGGAGGGAGCTTGGTAACAGAATTTGGAATATCCCTGTGTCGTGTGATTGCTTGCTTTTCCTTGCTTTCCTCTCTCCTGCCCAAGAGTCTGGCCCTAGATCCCTTGTGCCTAAAAATTACAGACATGAATTGACCTTTCAACTTGTCTTTTGGTAGCTACCTACCCAAATAACTAATGACCCTTTTTCATCATTCTCTGAATGTGTTTAGTGGTTGACGACTTGTTAAAACTTAATATTCAGAGCCATGCTGCCCACCGCTATTTGACAATTTCAGATATAAATCTATCTTAAAGATGTACAAGTACAAATTATGCAATTTGATTTTTAAGTGCTTTTCCAGCAATATAAATAATGAAGGGTGTTGGAACTGGCAGGTATATACATTAAATTGAGTGCAATTAAAACACTGTGCTATTTTTAAATTAACAAGAAAAAATAAGTGGCAAAATTATAAAATCCAAATCTGTCTTTGCAGCCTCCTCCAGCTGATAGCAGGCTGGGTGACTGCAGAGGGTATTAGTAACATTTATGCTCTGGATTTCAAGTGAGATGATAGTCACATTTAACACAAAGAGCACTTTGATTTGCTTCTGCGTAACAGGCAGATGACATTTCCAACAACATCATCTTTTCAGTTTTTTTGAAAGCAGATGACAAGGGGGTATTCTGGGAAGACATCTGAGTTGAAATAATGACTTGCCTTCTGGGTAGCGTCTCAATGAGACATCTGAAAGTCAGGATTCTCTTTGCTAAATGCAAGAAGAATCTGCATCTTCCACCCTCATGGGTGGGCTTCGCCCTTTCCAAAAGGCAAGAGTCTGTTCTTTGGGACCCAGGAGGATGGCACAGCTGTTCAGATTGTTTTTCATGTGCCTCCCAAAAGCTTGTCAGGTGGGGCAAGAGTTGCTCCCAGCTAATCGTTACTGTAAAACCTGGTGGATACATGTTTGTTTATCAAAGATCTCCTTTGGACTTCCTCTCAGTTCTGAAGCTGGGAAGGTTCAGACAAGAGACTACTGACTGATTTTGATGTAAACATGCCTGTACCTCTGAATTCATGTGAGGGTATTTGCCCCGGAAATGGTTATCTCATTTACCTGTCCACTTACTCCCAATGCTTATTTCCCTTTATCATTGCTCAGAGGCTCTGTGAAAGTGTTAGTTGCACAGTTGTGTCTGACTTTTTGTGACCCCATGGACTGTAGCCTGCAAGCTCCTCTGTCCATGTAATTCTCCAGGCAAGAATACTGGAGTGGGTACCCCTTCCATTCTCCAGGGGATCTTCCCAACCCAGGGACTGAACCTGAGCCTTCTGCATTTCAGACAGATTATTTACCTTCTGAGCCACTAGAGAAACTCGGTGTTCAGAGGCTCCATGGAAATCCCATTTTTTGACAGTAGCCTGGAGAATGTGGTTTCGGGTGGCCCAGCTGGGAACTGTGAATAGCTCCAGACTGGAATGGAATATCCTTGGTTTGGAGTCCCTGTGTATTAGTCTGCTAGGGCTGCCATGATACAGTGCCACAAACTGAGTGGCTCAAACAAACGAAATGTATTGTCTTAACATTTCTGGAGGCCAGAAGTCCAAAATCCAGATATGAGTAAGTCCGTGCTCCATCACAGGTGCTAGTGAAGGTCTGTCTAGGGTCTCCCTCTGGTCATCCCTCAGCTTGTGGCTGCATCACTCTGGTCTTTTACAGCCTTCTCTTGCCTGCATGCTTCTTTGCAGATTTCCCATTTTCTAAGAACACCAGTCATACTGGAATAGGGGCCCACTCTGCTGCAGGGTGACCTCATCTTAGCTAGTTACCTACAACTACCCTGTTTCCAAGGTTAGTGTGTCAAAGTACAAACTTGGGGGATACGTGGGCCAACCCATTACAGCCTGTAACCAGCCAGTGGCTGTACATGGATCGGTTCCTACATTCATTGTTCAGTCGGTGAAGACCTGAGAAATTTGTGCCAGGTGCTGTTCTAGACATTGGAGGTAACCAGTCAGCGAAACAGACTTCTTGATCTCAGGAAGTTTACTTCATGATGGGAAAGACAGACTTCTAAAACAATATATTTATTTTTAGGGTCTTTAGTTGTGGCATGTGGGGTCTAGTTCCCTGACCAGGGCTAGAATCGTGGACCCTTGCATTGGGAGCACAGTCTCAGCCACTAGACCACCGGGGAAGTCCTGGGAAAGACGAATACTAAATTTTAAAAATATAATGGCAAATCGTGGTATGTTCTAAGGAAAAATAGGAAGGCAGATAACCAGTGGCACTTGGCATGGGAGGCTGTTTGAGACAGAGTGCTCAAGGCAAGTGTCTTGGACCTGCAGACATGTGGACCAAGTTTCACTGAAGTCAGGAGTAAGCCATGGAGAAATCTCGAGAACGAGTGTCTTCGAGACAAGTGCTCATTGTACGTTCATTAATAGTATGTGTAGAGTCATTTCAAGGAGGTATTTTGCGGTGAGGAGGTTATTTTTAAAGCACCTTCTGAGTATTTGGGAGTGAATTTTGATAAATAAGAAATGGATAAGCATGTTAGGGGAAAAGGGAAAAGCAACTTAGGTTTAATACATGGTAGAACTCTCAGAATCTTCTGTCACATTGAATCTGAACATTGGCCTGGAAAACCATTCCAGAGGCCACAGGGCATCCTACCTTGTGTGAATCTTGGATTCATGGAGTTTCAGAGAAACTCCACATCCACTCAGCCCCTCCTCCCACCTGATGCAGAGATGAGCCTCCTCTTCTGACATCTCCAGTGTGGCTCTGCCTTCAGCCCTCTCCTGAGCCACCTCTTAGGTGTGAACTCAGCTGCAGTACACAGCCCCTGCACAAGCAGCTCCAGACCTCACTTGCTGGACCGTAGAGATCTTTATGTTATGCTAAGTCGCTTCAGTCGTGTCCGACTGTGCAACCCCGTAGACGGCAGCCCATCAGGCTCCGCCATCCCTGGGATCCTCCAGGCAAGAATACTGGAGTGGGCTGCCATTTCCTTTTCCAATGCATGAAAGTGAAAGTGAAGTCGCTCAGTCGTGTCTGACTCCTAGTGACCCCATGGACTGCAGCCCACCAGGCTCCTCAGTCCATGAGATTTGCCAAGCAAGAGTACTGGAGTGGGTTGCCATTGCCTTCTCCAATAGAGATCTTTATTCATCTGCTTTCCCTCCTTGGCTAAGGTGTCTGCATCCTTGTTTAAATGTTTCTTGCCCTAAACCAGCAGTCTTCAAGGCTGACTAAATGACAAGAGCCATCTGAAGGACTCTGTGCTTGTGCTCAGTCAGTTCAGTTCAGTTGCTCAGTCGTGTCCGACTCTTTGTGACCCCATGAACAGCAGTACGCCAGGCCTCTCTGTCCATCATCAACTCCCAGAGTTTTACTCAGACGCATGTACATTGAGTTGGTGATGCCATCCAACCATCTCATCCTCTCTCATCCCCTTCTCCTCCCGCCTTCAATCTTTCCCAGCATCAGTCTTTTCAAATGAGTCAGCTCTTCGCATCAGGTGGCCAAAGTATTGGAGTTTCAGCTTCACCATCAGTCTTTCTAATGAACACCCAGGACTGATTTCCTTTAGGATGGACTGACTGGATCTCCTTGCAGTCCAAGGGACTCTCAAGAGTCTTCTCCAATACCACAGTTCAAAAGCATCAATTCTTCGGTGTTCAGCTTTCTTCACAGTCCAACTCTCACATCCATACATGACCACTGGAAAAACCATAGCCTTGACTAGACAGACCTTTGTTGGCAAAGTAACACCTCTGTTTTTTAATATGCTGTCTAAGTCACTTCCTCATGTCCAACTCCTTGGGACCCTATGGACTATAGCCCACCAGGCTCCTCTGTCCTTGTGATTCTCCAGGCAGGAATACTGGAGCGGGTTGCCATGCCCTGCTTCAGGGGATCTTCCCAACCCAGAAATCGAACCTAAGTCTCTTAAGTCTCTCATATTGGCAGGTGATGGATAATTAATTCCTAGATCCATATTAAACTAAAAAACATAATGTGATACATGCTGAATTGGAGTTTTGTGTGTGGGTACCTGGCAAATTTTTTTTTTAATTTTTTTTCGTTTTTTAAATTTTATTTTATTTTTTAACTTTACAATATTGTATTGGTTTTGCCATATATCAACATATTTTTATTACAAAACTCTAAAGATAATTCTGCCATTAAGACTCACTGCCTAAAGCCCTGAGACTATGTCCTCAGTGTGCAACTCTTTTACTAGCAGAACATCAAGAAAAAGAATGGGGGGGGGGGGGTCACTTGTGCCACGATGTCTTGGCCATCGAGATGCAAAACTGTCTCAGATGCTCTTCTTCCTCGTGGTGGTCATGAAGGGTTCCGTCCTGTAGCGGAACTCCGCTCAGAATTGTGGAGGATCAGCCACCTCGTAACCACACACTGTCCTCAGATCTCAGCATGTGTTTAAAGAACGCTGAGAGATCTGGGTCAGCTTGGAGAAGCAGAGGGAGAGAGCTGGTTCCAGTGCTTATGCTAAAAACAGAACTTGAGCAGAGATTTATTTTCTCATTGCCTAAGGTCCATTTGGACAGAGAAATCAAAGAAATTAATGAGGTTTCCTGGTCTAGCATCTCCATGTTGAATTCTGGTACAAAGTGAAGAATTGTTTGCAATGCTAGTTAACCTCCCCCTTCCCACGTTCTGTGTACACATTCAGGTTAACTTATACCTAGTTACTTAAGTCGATTCAGACACTGTGTTGTACCCATTCATGGCCTCTGTTGGAATTTACTATCAACTTCTTCATGTCAGACAGGTGCCCCTGCCTGGGTTCTTGTTCTCTGGTATTCTCCCCTTCATGGGGTTAAAAAGCAGCTTTCTGCAACTGTTCAATAGTACCCCTTTTTACATAAGATAAGAGCAGCCTTCACCACAATTGTATTTTTATAGTTTTGCATACTGGAGTTTTTCATCCATATGATTATTTTTATCACTTTCATTTGGTCTCTCTCCAAGAATCTTCAGATTCTTCCCGAACTGAGTAAACACATCCCACTTCTTTTAAGTACTTTTTTGATTCCAGCTTGGCTTTGTGCTCCTCCAGCCTGTCTGCTGTTGCTCTTGGATTGTAGATCCCAGTCACCCTTCCTCTCTTTCTGATGTTAGGCATGTTTGAGGTGAACGCCAGCCCCTCTCAAAGAACTAGCTGTTGCCCATGGCTCCGGCAGGCATCCCTAAATATGTCTGGCATCACAGGTCTGCTCCATCCTTGACCATGGCTGTTTGGGCTAAGAAAGCGCCTGTGACCCAGGCCTGGTTAATCCCTGAGCTTGTGACCAGTTGGATGCTCCATCCCAAGAATTTGGACAGAGAGACACTGGGCGGAAGCTGTGGGTCCAGAGCAGAAGGAGAGGGTGGCATCAGGGCACTGGTGCCACTCTGGCAGGTGTACCCATTCTCACATCAGCTGGGGATGTGGAGGCAGACACCCGAGAGTTAGCAGAGAACATTGGATGGTAGAGCAGGGAGAATGTTGTGGACACCTAAGGAGAGCATCGCTGGGAGACTCTGGGACTTTGGACAGAGAGGTAGGGAGGTTGGGAGGGAAGGAGAAGAGAGAGAAAGGGAAGGTGAAGGAGGGGAGGGATCGAGGGGGAGGTAGGGAGGGAGAACAAGGGAAGGATAGAGAGAGGGAGAGATAGGGAGGGTGGCGGGGCGGGGGGTGGAAGGCAAGAGGGTCGGTAAATTATGGACTGCAGGTAAAATCAGGCTCACTGTAGGTTTCTGTAAAGAACATTTTCTTGGAGCACAGCTTTTTTAAATATACTGTCTGTGGCTACTTTGAGCTACAGGTGACCCAGCTGAGTCAAAAATATTTAGTATCTGGACCCTTATAGGAAAAGTTTTCCAACACCTTTTCAAGGATCTCAGAGTCTCCGTGGGAATTAATAAAATAGCATCTACTATTCCTGTTGTATATTATCTTAGACTCTAACTTTCACATTTTATTGTTTAGCCCTATTGGTCTTTATGTATTTTGGCTTTTCACTTAAATTTGTCTAGTATACTTGATGCCATTCTTGGTTCTGTTTAACTGTCTTTAGAAAGCATTCTGAGATAGGTGGTAAAGAATCCACCTGCATGCAGGAGACGCATGTTCCATCCCTACTGTGGGAAGATCCCCTAGAGAAGGAAGTGGCAACCCACTCCAGTATTCTTGCCTGGGAAAGCCCATTGACTGAGGAGCCTGGTGGGCTGTAGTCCATGGGGTTGCAAAGAGTCAGACACAACTGGGCAACAACAAATGTTTTTTCTTCCCTTTGAGTCTGTAACCATGTGATGTTCCAGATGAACCCACCAGACACACTGTCACATGCAAAGAACCGCTCGTGGCCACTGACATGGCTCGGAGGATTCTCCCGCCTGTAACTGACTGGCTCTTGCTCCTCTGGTTTCATTTCCAGAACCTGGCTTCTTTGGGGAAACTTAGAGCTGTGACATGAGTCTCCCAGCAAGTACAGTGAGCACTGAATCTGTATTAGCTACTTTTTTATATTTTCTGCAAAAAAAAAAAAATCCCTAATATCCTTTGTTACTAAAATATCACCTACAACTTGCATAGACTGCTGTATTGTCTATGATGCCTCAAAACATAGAACTGTCTTTTGGAAGAATTTAAATAAGTATTAAAAAAGAAAAAAACAAAAACAAAAAAACTCCAGGCTTCAAAAGGACATGATTTGGTGAAAACTTCATGGATGTTGAAGACAAATCTTGTCCAGATCTCAGACTCTCACTTACCAGCAGAATGACCTTGGGCTAGTTACTTGTCTTTGCTTCAATTTACTATCCTATAGATTGGAGAGGATTATTTACTTCAAAAAGGTGTTGGGAGGATTAATTGAGACAATGCATATAAGAAATTAGAGTTATTGCCCTGCCTACAATCCTTATGTGTGGGGTAAGGGTAGTCTTGGAGAGTTACTTAGAGACGGTTCTTTTGAAAAGCCCCTCAACAGTATAGTACTTTTTACACTAAAACTTGCTGGGATTGGAAGTCTTCAGAGCTTATCAATTTGAAAGTGAAAAAGTGAAAGCGTCAGTTTCTCAGTTGTGTCTGACTCTTAGCAGCCCTGTGGACTGTAGCCTGCCAGGCTCCTCTGTCCTTGGAATTCTGCAGGCAAGAAAACTGGAGTGGGTAGCCCTTCTCTTTTCCAGGGGATCTTCCTGACCTCGGGATTGAACTTGGGTCTCCTGCATTGCAGGCAGACTCTACCACCTGAGCCACCAGGGAAGTCTAATTACCTCTTTGCTCAGGCCTTTAGGTCCTGTTGCTTGGGGCAGTTCATCTCCTGGAACCCCCTCCCTGTTCATGCTCCTCCCCCCACTCTGGTTTTTGCTTTGTGTTATGTAGTTTGTTTTCCGGTTTCCTGAGTCTACCAACCTACTTCTCCCATGAGGACTTTGACTTCCTGCCCTTCTATTTTGGATCTACTATCTCTCCTGTGTTTGCTAATTAATCTTTTTATCATTTTTTAGTTCTTGGATCAAGTCTCCCTTTCTCAGGCATATGCCTTTCCTGAACCCATGCAAGGCAGGTTTTACTCTTGTGCTCATTTGTTCCCCAATGCTGGGTGCTGCAGAGAATGGAAATCAGGCACTTGTGAGCCAAGAACATTCTGCTAGGCGAGGGAAGCCAGCTGTCCAAAGACAGATCTTGTGTGATTCCTCTTATGGGGGCTACCTAGAGTAGTTAGATTCAGAGAGACAGAAAGTAGAATGGTTCTTCCAGGAGCTGAGGGGAAGCAGTATGGAGAATTTTTGTTTGATGGGTACAGAGTTTCAGTTTTGCCAGATGAAAAGAGTTTTGGAAATGGATGGTGGTGACGGTCAGAACAATAAGGATGTGCTTAGTGCCACTTCCTTGTACATTTAAAGATGGTAAATTTCATGCTATGTTTATTTTACCACAATTAAAAACACTTTTAAAAAAAACAATGGATCCAAGCAGATCAATTGGGAGATGATTTGCAGCAGTCAGGTGAAGAGACCAACTGGGAAACTGATGTGTGGAGTTTCTGGGAGGGATGGAGAGAGTCTGATTTGCCTGCAAGGTGATGGGAAGATAAGTAGCTAGGACTGAATGATGGATTAGCTCTGGTCCAGGATGGGGACTGGTGCAGAGAAGGCAATGGCAACTCACTCTAGTGTTCTTGCCTGTAGAATCCCAGGGAGGGTGGAGCCTGGTGGGCTGCCATCTGTGGGGTCGCAGCCTGAGGTGACTTAGAAGCAGCAGCAGGAAGTGGGGTGGAATGTTGGTGTTGAGAGTGGTTCCTGAGTCTTAGCTTGCCCATATGGTGGAGACATTGACCACAATAGAGAATTTCTTTCTGTTTTGTTTTTTTTAACTTCTTATTTTGTATTGGGGTATAGCCGGTTAACGATGCTGTGATAGTTTCAGGTGACCAGCGAAGGGATTCAGCCATATGTACACATGTATCCATTTTCCCCCAAACTCCCCAGACATCTAGGCTGCCACATAACACTCAGCTGAGTTCCCTGTGCTATACAGTAGGTCTTTGTTGGTTATCCATTTTAAATATAGCAGTGTGTACATGTCCATCCGAAACTCCCTAACTTCCCCTCTCCTTCCCTCCTGCAACCATAAGTTCGTTCTCTAAGTCTGTGAGTCTCTTTCTGTTTTGTAAGTAAGTTCTTGTGTATCATTTCTTTTTAGATTCCTCATATAGGGAATGTCATATGACATTTCTTCTCTAAGACAGAGATTCTTGATGAGGTCTCTCTCACAGCACTTTGCACTTATCACAAATATGACTAAAAAGTAACTGTGGGGGCGTTGATTATACTCCTGTTGAACTATAAATAGCTCCCAAGGAAAAACCGTATCTGCCTTCTTCCCCAAGTGTCCCCATCAGCTAAATAATGTCTTGAATACAATGGAGACTCCGTATTATATTTGTGCTCAGTCGTGTCTGACTCTTTGTGACCTCAAGAACTGTAGCCCACAAGGTTCCTCTGCCCATGGAATTCTCCAGACAAGAATACTGGAGTGGGTAGCCATTCCCTTCTCCAGGGGATCTTCCCGACACAGGCATTGAACCTGTGTCTCCTGCATTGCAGGCAGATTCTTTACTGCTGAGCCATTGAGATGCAGATGATTTGTGGTTTGTCAGATCTACCTTTCAACCAGCTGACTTGGTTCTTTGCCTTCTTTATAGAGTTAAGGTTTTAGGGGTCAGTACATAGTACCCCACCCCTTCCATGTCTGAGATGAGAACACATTGAGAGAGACACAGGACTAGGCAGAAAGAGATCAAGATACTACTTTTTTTGATGAAATAATTTGGGGAATGAATGTATCTCCACGAGGTAGACTTATTTGCTCACCTGAATCAGACCATCTTAGCAGCAGAGTAAACCACATCAGGTCCTTTTCCTGGGGACTCGTGACACATGCTCCCTATAGGCAGATGGAGCTTGAAAGAGCAGGGAGCAGGGTCAAGCTGAGAGCTAACACATCCTTCACACAGACTCCTGACCAGCTGTGTCACTCCGCTTCCCTGGGGAGGGGAGAGTGATGGCTGGGAGGACAGCCTGAGCTTGTTTGTGGCTCTGTAGGGCTCCCTCTTCCTGGAACCCTGAGCAGTGAGGTGGAAGGGTTAGTAAACATATGATAGCTTTTCTAGATGCAGTTTTCAGAGCTAGTAGGTTTTTCTGCTGGAAATCTTGGGAATAGCCAACGTCTCTGTCCCCTGACCATTCTCTGTCCTGTACAAGAGAAGGAGCTTGTGATACACACGTGCTCCTGGCTCCTCTGCTAGGTGCTCACTCTCGGTCAGCCTTTAAGACATCCCCTCCTTCCATCTTTCAAAGACCCAGGGTGGCCAGGAAGACTTTTGTCTTCCTGTTACTGTAATTTTTTTTTTTTTTCTAACTAATGGACATGCCAGGGACTTGGGAGTGACAAAGTCAGTTTAGCTTTAGGCTGATAAAGCTTTTCTGTGACTGGTAAGAAGTTTTTCTTCAATATGACACTTTAAAGGATAAAAGAAACCTTCATGTAAATGTTTTAGGAGATGGGTTTTCCGTATTTATTGTAAATCGTATCACACAGGCAGACAAGAAGAGTCAGCATTCTTAAAACTCTTAGATTACACTTCAGAGAAATGACAACATGCATTGTTTCAAATGCTTTTTCACAATGGGCTATTATTGAGCCATGAAACAGAATGAAATAATGCCATTTGCGGCTACATGGTTGGACCTAGAGATTATCATACTAAGCAAAGTAAGTCAGAAAGAGAAAGACAAATACCATAGTTCAGTTCAGTCTCTCTGTCATGTCCGACTCTTTGTGACCCCATGGACTGCAGCATGCCAAGCTTCCCTGTCCTTCACCAACTCCCGGAGCTTACTCAAACTCATGTCCATCGAGTTGGTGATGCCATCCAACCATCTCATCCTTTGTTGTCCCCTTCTCCTCCTGCCTTCAATCTTGCCTAGCATCAGGGTCTTTTCCAATGAGTCAGTTCTTCGCATTGGAGAAGGAAATGGCAACCCACTCCAGTACTCTTGCTTGGAAAATTCCATGGACTGAGGAGCCTGGTGGGCTACAGTCCATGGGCTCGCAAAGAGTCGGACACGACTGAGTGACTTCACTTTCACTTTCACTTTCTCCTCCTGCCTTCAATCTTTCCCAGCATCAGGGTCTTTTCCAATGAGTCAGCTCTTCACATCAGGTGGCCAAAGTATTGGAGTTTCAGCTTCAGCATCAGTCCTTCTAATGAATATTCAGGACTGACTTCCTTTAGGATGGACTGGTTGGATCTCCATAGGATATCACTTACATGTGGGATCTAAAATATGACACAAATGCACTTATCTACCAAACAGAAGATTCACGGACATAGAGAACAAACCTGTGGTGCCTAGGAGGAGGAGTTTAGGGGAGGGATGGAGTGGGAGTCTGGGACTAGCAGATGCAAATTCTTACATACAGGATGGATAAAGAATAAGGTCCTACTGCACAGCACAGGGAACTATAGTCAGTATCCTGTGATAAACCATAATGGAAAAGAGAAAGAATATATATATATATATATATATATATATATATATAGAATCACTTTGCTATACAGCAGAAACTAACACAATGCTGTGAATCTGTATACCTGTGGTGGATTCATTTTGATATTTGGCAAAACTAATACAATTATGTAAAGTTTAAAAATTAAATAAAATTTAAAAAAAAAGAAAACTTTAAATGGATAAAAAAAATTAAAAAAAATAAAAAAATAAAAATAAACGACTCTTGAGGTTAAGCAGTCTGGAGAAGGGAATGACTACCCACTCCAGTATTCTTGCCTGGAGAATTCCATGGACCGAGGAGCCTGTTGAAACACAACTGACTAACACTTTCAATAAAAACAAATGCCTCCTGAAGCTAAGCAGTCCAGAGTTCACCATATAGCTCTTTCTTGGTTTTTCCAAAAGTTGTTTTAAGGATTAGAGGAATAACCATGCATGAGCTTTGGAGGTGATACAGAATAAGGAAAGGAGATGATAGCAACCCACCAAAGAAGGGGTCAAGGCAGGACTGATATTCACTGTTGGTTGGCTACTTTTAGAATATGCAGCTCACATATCGGAATGCTAGCTAGTGATAAAGCATTCTACACTTTACACTGTTTTTCCTTAGGTTCAATGAATTAGGTGATGGTGCAAGCCATTCTGCAGAAGCCTCACAAGAGCTTCTGCCAGAACTGTCTGGTTCTCACCTGTTCTCACCCATCATTCCTCAAGTGGACTCCACAGTTTGGTATCCACATGGCTGAAATGCAGCCCTTCCAAGAACTGAGTAAAATCCAGTAAAAGTCGGGTAGTATTTTGTGCAACAATGAAGTTTAAAACTCCTGTGGCTTCCCCTGGCCTCAGAGTGAAGGCCAAGTTCATACAAGTGCTTGCAAAGCTTTCTGGGATCTGTCCTATCTACCTTTCCAGCAGCATCTTTCACCAGTCCAGTCCTCACCTTGTCCTCGGTGTCTTAGTCAGATGAAAGGATTTTCTGTCTGCTCTAAGGATTGTCTCTCTGGGCTCTAATCCAAAGGTTTCCCACATTTTCTTATTTCTTGGACCCTTGGTGTAAAAATTTCAGTAATTTTCTCACCCTACTCATAGGCCAAATCAAAGACTTAGCTATTCCATTTACTAAGTGGTTATGTCCTAACAGTTTAGTAGTTGTTTGAAAAGAGAACATGCATAAACTGAAGGAAAAAGTATTTTTATTTCCCTCTTAAATAACCACAACCATTTATTTGTGGGATGTTTCAGTCAGTCAGTTCAGTCGCTCAGTCGTGTCCGACTCTTTACGACCCCATGGACTGCAGCACGCCAGGCTTCCCTGTCCATCACCAGCTCCTGGAGCTTACTCAAACTCATGTCTATTAAGTCAGTGATCCCATCCAACCATCTCATCCTCTGTCGTCCCATTCTTTGTTTACCTGTTGGGCAAACATCCACAGACCTTCTTGTCAGACTTTAGCATCAGACTGGACACCCATTGCACATTAATTTTCATGCAGCTACTGCTTTTTATCACAGCGAATTCTGAAAACCCAGCTTTGCAAAAAATTCAGGGTGCGGTATAATCTACTGTGGAAACCCTGAGCTACCTAGTCACGCAGGAAGTGCCCAGAGATACTGAGAATTGCTATACTTCTCGGGAGCTTTTCAAATGTCCACGGTGCCCCTGGGAGTTTACTGTGGTATGCTGGGGCACCTGGGCAGACAGTATGGGAACTATGGTTCTGAGCCTTTGTGTTTGCTCTTAACTCTGCTTGAACGTGTCTCCTCGCATGCTTTAGCTCTCAGCATGGATGCGATGACTCATAGAAGGTTCCCTGAACCTCTCAGACTAAGCTCGGAGGGGCTCCTACGTGTTCCCTAGCACACACTGTCCTTAGTCCTATAAGTAATCTCTTCACACCGTCATTTTGATTTCTCTTTCCTTGCACTGGGCTTTCAGTTCCTTGAAGAGCTGCCCTCATGTTATTATATTGCAGATGCTTTATAAAGGTGTAGATTGATTGAATGAATGAATGAGTGAGTGAAAAGCTATTGGTTTGTAATAAGCTTGTATATTGCAGGAAATAAAATAATAGTTGACATGTACGCATACAGGTTGACATGTACACGGCTCTTTTCATTTGTATGAGGATGTCTTTTGAAATGGCCTGACCTTAAGGACATGCCATATATATTTCTCCCCATGGCCTCATTTTCTCTCTGGCCACTTTCTACTGACCTCTCTGGGAACAAGCACACCATCCTCCTAAATCATAATACCGACCATAGTGGAGGGCAGTTTGATTCTTATGCATTTATTCGTGTTGTGAGGCATTGACCCATACATACATCTCTGGGCTCAGAAACTGTAGATACAACCTGTTTCAGATGTGTTTGTTGTTTCCTTGAGAAGGAAATATATTAAGTTGCCTGATGGCTCGGATTCCCAGGCCCCTGTAATATTCTAGAAAATACAGCTGTGCTTGCAGCTACTTAACTGAAAGGTGATGGCTACTTGGGGACTGGGGCACGGCTCCTCTCAGAGGGAGTAGGGCTTGGGTTTTACACTAAAGCAGGTGGGCAAGGTCACTCCAGGCCTCGACTAGCAGATGGTGGCCAGTTAGGGGCCTGCTCACTGTCTTGTTTATTGTTCATGTCTGTTCCTGGAACTAATGTAACATCAGGAGCCTTCTGACATGATGAGTACCCTCCACCAGGTTGGAAGGACTCACATGGCTTTTCAGAGCTCTATGAACATTGTTCGTCTTCAGTTTTGCCTTATCTTTATAATATGAGGATGGCAATGCTTTCATGAGCACAGAGGGCTGTTTTTACTAGTAAATTAAACAACAGGCTCACCTGAATAGTAATACAGACTTAGTCCTGTGTATCTTCACTTAGGAAGAACATTGTTTCCTGTTCCCATAAGATTGCCTGTCCAATCTAGGCCTTTTCCATAGGCTGTTTTTTTAAAAAAACATTTCCCAATGGCCCTGGAAAGTGACAGAAAAGTTTGTTCCTTGTTCATTGAGGCTTAGCAGTGTTCAGCGACTTACCCAAGGGCAGCGCAGCTGGGAAATCCTCTGCTTTCTCCTCTGCATTGACTCCCTCACTGCAGACAAAGATTTTGTTCCCTTCTACTGCAACTGTGCAGTCCTTGAAGACTTTAGTTACACAGACTGAGGCTTCAGGACTGAAGGTCTGGCCAGTGTTTCATGTGGGAGCCCATGGAGGGCTGAGGGGTCTGCAGAGATGTTTCCATCTACTCACTCCTGATGTTTTTGCAAAGGAATATCTGTTTCTATTCCCCTTTTCATGTCATTAAATAATAGCATCTTTATAACTTTAGAAGAAGTATAAGAAGCAGCATCATATGCATTAGAACAACTTCAGAAAATGTGAAATAGCATGAAGAGAATTCCTTTCACCTTCTGGTCCTGCTCCTAACATTCTCAGAGACGTTAGGCAACTGCCTGTTGTCCCTGGATCTCACTTGCCTCATGGAGAAGTTATCGCTTCTCCACCTGCATCACTTCACGTGAAGGAACAATGGACTAGCACATCCACGGGTGCTCCAAATTGGGCTCTGGGTGTTCCACCAATGGGAAGGACTAGTATTTTTATCAGAAGCACATGGGAAGTGATTTCAACGCTAGCATCCATCGTTGACAGGAAAAGTGGCTTGACTGATGTAATGAGATAAATTACTACTAAGAAATTTTTACCAAGTCTTGATTTCATACCTATTATGGGAATCTAAATGCCTCTTGTGCACTGTCTTATGTATTCATCCCAGCAGTGCCGCCAGGTAGATAGTCAGTGGAAGATTTCTTACTCCACATAAGAACACACCCAGTAACCTAGCATTCCTCCAGGCCCTCTCTCAAGCACTGTCCACTGTCTGGGCCATGTGGAGTCTCTTGCTCTTGGCTGTTTTCTAAGGCTGTTTGGCACTGCTGATTCCCCCCACTTGAACTGTGTTCTTAGCTAAAGTCATTTTAATATATCATCAAGACTTTTGGGTGTACCTTTACCATATAATTAAATAATATAATTAATATAACTAAATTATAATTAATAACAATTTAATTGTTACATAACAATGACATAGTATAGGAAGAAGCATGTCAATAAACAACTAAGTTGTATATTTTGGAACAATCTTGATTGCTGTAAAAATTAAATATAAACAAGACAACTGAAAAAAAGGAGGGAAAGATAAAAATGAGAAAGGAATGCTGTACTCTGATTAGTTCACAAATGTCTTTTTACATTTTCCCTACATCTTAAAGATACCTAGGCCAAAAGCATTTGGCAATTTCTTTGTGGTTTTAGCACATGAAACAGGAAGGCAATGTTTTAATAGAATTTCCTACCTGAGCATGTTCTTACAGGAGAAGTCTTAGTTTCATATCAAAACATTGTCTAATGAAGGCATGTTTATAGATGTCTGCTACTGCTGCTGCTAAGTCGCTTTAGTCGTGTCCAACTCTGTGCGACCCCATAGACGGCGGCCCACCAGGCTCCCCCGTCCCTGGGATTCTCCAGGCAAGAACACTGGAGTGGGTTGCCATTTCCTTCTCCAATGCATGAAAGGGAAAACTGAAAGTGAAGTCACTCAGTCGTGTCCGACTCTTCGCGACCCCATGGTCTGCAGCCTACCAGGCTCCTCCGTCCATGGGATTTGCCAGGCAAGAGTACTGGAGTGGGGTGCCATTGCCTTCTCCATAGATGTTTATAGATCTTATATTAAAATGTAGTTGGCCTCATGTAAGAATTCCTGCAGAATCTTTACTCCCATTTTCCAGATGGGGCAACTGAGGTGCCAAGAGGATCATGGACTTTAGCTCAGAATGGAAAGACCCAGAGTTAATCATTTATATTGTTTCTTCATCCTGTTGTCTGTTTCTGTCTTTAGAATGTCATGGGTATCATCTTAGACATCCTACACAATTTAGACAATCCTGGCAGCTTCCTTATTACAGTCATGTCCCAGCAAATGACATTGGTCTTTTGAAGTCCCTGATTTTTCAAGCCATGCTAAGGACAGTGTCCTCGCTATACTCCTGGGAATGAAGGCTTTTTTCTGTGTGCCATCTTTTCCCGTGGGAGGAGAGACAAGCCCAGTAACTTTCCTCCTCGCAAGCCAAGATAAATGTCATAACAGAGATGAGCCATCAGATACTTGGAATTTGATGCTGTTTGCGTTTCCTTCTTGCTTCTTTGGGGCTGAAGCTTCTTAATCGACAGGTGCCAAGATTGAAAAGTGTCAAATATGTGAGGAGGATAAAAGCCTTCTTTTTGGAGAAACTAATAACCGCTCCATCATCCTGTACAATAACCCAGGTGTGTGTGTGCCTGCCCACATGTACCAGATTGGGTAATCTCAGGCCTTACAGACACCTACCACAGTAGACTGCCTCTTCACCAGAGCTGAGAGGGAGGTCTCTTATCCGAGCTGGGGATTTTGACAAAGGCGCATTTTGAGATGTGGGGTTTATTTCTGCTGAGTATCTGGCTTGATGAGTATGGAGAAGCACGTACGAAGCAGGCTGGAGCCCCGCCCGGCCCCAGCCTCCCCAGGGCTGCACAATCAGGAAGTGCTTCTCCCTCCCATTGTGGCTTCAGAGGGAAGTATGCTTTACATATGCAAATACAAGCCCCCAGTTTCACTTAATAATTATCAGCTGGAGATTCTATTGATGAGCAGCTGAAGCTACTCATCAGGAGAGAAACTGTGAGTTAACCATTTCTAGGTCCCCCTGGAGACTGCTGCTTCCAACCAGCCTCTGAATATTCTGTTGATGGCAGACAAAGGTTCTGATTCCCCCCATTCTTCCCTTCTCCTGCCTGGTGGGAGTCTGGCAGCTGAGCCTTCCTGACCCCTTTTATCATCGTGTGTGTATCTTTCCTCTGCCCCCACCTCCTCTCTGTTGCATAGACTACGGAAGGCAAAATAGGTCCATCTCTATTTACAGCCTTGGGATTGCTTACAGCTTCACAAATAATGGCCTCGTGTTAACTCCTACAGTAGCTCTCCAGCTTAGGTGACCAAAAGGCTGGCATTCTTTCAAAAGGACCCAAGATGGGGAAGGGGATTGGGAAGAATGAACTGGGAGTTTGAGGTTAGTAGATGCAAACTATTATGTTTAGAACCGATGGACAGCAAGGTCCTACTCAGTAACACAGGGAACTATATTCAATGTCCTGGGATAAACTATAATGGAAAAGAACATTAAAAAGAGGAATTTCCCTGGTGATCCAATGGCTAAGACTCCAGGCTCCCAATGCAGGGGGCCTGGATTTGATCCCTGATCAGGGAACTAGATCCCACATGCTGCAACTAAGATCCAGTGTGGTCAAATACATGTTTATTTTTTTTAATAAAAGAATGCAAATACATGTATAAGTGAGTCACTTTGCTGTACAGTAGAAACTAACACAGCATTGTAAGTCAGCTGTGTTAGTCACTCAGTCGTGTCTGACTCTTTGCGACCTCATGGACTGTAGCCCGCCTGGCTCCTCTTATCTTTCCAGGCAAGAATACTGGAATGGGTAACCATTCCCTTCTCCATGGGATCTTCCCCACCCAGGGATCAAACCTGGGTCTCCTGCATTGCAGGCAGATTGTTTATTGTCTGAGCCACCAGGGAAGCCCCCGAGGTCAAATGTACTTAAATTTAAAATACAAAATTTGATGGTGAAATAACACAAGAGGACTTCACAGCAGGGCACCCAGGATGCTGAGATCAAGATCAGTCAGTCAGTTCAGCTGCTCAGTCATGTCTGACTCTGAGACCCCATGGACTGCAGTACACCAGGCCTCCCTGTACATCACCAACTCCCGAGTTTACCCAAACTCATGTCCATCAAGTCGGTGATGCCATCCAACCATCTCATCCTCTGTCGTCCCCTTCTCCTCCTGCTTTCAGTCTTTCCCAGCATCCATTTTCCAATGAGTCAGTTCTTTGCAACAGGTGGCCAAAGTATTAGAGTTTCAGCTTCAGCATCAGTCCTTCCAATGAATATTCAGGACTGATTTCCTTTAGGATGGAATGGTTGTGTCAGGCGAGTGTATTCTCCTTGGTTCTGTCTTGTCACAACAAAGATTTGGAGCGACAGACATTAAAGCCCTCAGCGCGTCATAGCTCTCGGGTCTTGGACAAACCATGTTATAGCTCTTAGACAAATCAGTGTTACAGCTCTATTTTATTTAGAAGATAGCAGGAGAATCCATCCTCCAAGTATGAGGGCATGCCAACCCAAAGACGCGAAGAGAAGAGAGTGGAGGAGTACGCCGCTGGGGGGCGGAGAGAGAGAAGGCCGCGGCGGGGGGCGGGGGGGGGGGGGGCTTTGGCTCCTCCTCTTGTATGTTTTTTTCCTCCCCTGGGCCTGCCCTATGTAAATTGGGCTTAGCCAGGAGTGCTGTTTGTTCTTCCTGAGGTCTTCACTCCAGTCCTCGGGACCTTCCTTTGACCTTCCTTTGTTCTATTTTCTTGGGCTTTTCCCTTCCTTGTCTTTTAGCCACCGCCATTTTAGACTCCTGTTTTCTATTCTAACTACCTAAGAGTTGGATCTCCTTGCAGGCCAAGGGACCCTCAAGAGTCTTCTTCAACACCACAGTTCAAAAGCATCAATTCTTCAATGCTCAGCTTTCTTTATGGTCCAACTCTCACATCCATACATGACTACTGGAAAAACCATAGATTTGACTAGGTGGACCTTTGTCGGCAAAGTAATGTCTCTGCTTTTTAATATGCTGCCTAGGTTGTCATAGCATTTCTTCCAAGGAGCAAGTGTCTTTTAATTTCATGGCTACAGTCACCATCTGCAGTGATTTTGGAGCCCAAGAAAATAAAGTCTGTCACTGTTTCCATTGTTTCCCCATCTATTTGCCATGAAGTGATGGGACCAGATGCCATGATCTTAGTTTTCTGAATGTTTTAAGCCAGCTTTTTCACTCTCCTCTTTCAGTTTCATCAAGAGGCTCTTTAGTTCTTCTTCACTTTCTGCCATAAGGGTGGTGTCATCTGCATATCTGAGATCAAGATACCAGGAATTTTCCTCTCTGCTTCCCCTTTTCTTTCTTCTGCATGTGCTTGTCCTCCAGGACATCTGATAGTGTAGTTGGGTTGCTTTGTCAGCCTCATGTGTTCTGGCTGTGTTTGAACAGAGTTCAGAGGGCTGTTAGAAATGGTTTTATGAGGATTTTCTTCCTATCTGTCTTTTTGCAGGAAGTTCTTTACTTTCTTGATCGCTACTGAAACTGTTCTGCTACTTGTCTCTCTCATAAGTATACGCCATGCAGGGTGTCCCCACTTGTCACATGGGAATGCAACCTTGATTTCCTGGAAAGAGCTATTTAGAGGCAGAAGGTGAAATGAAAACAGGGGTTTGGTGGGTGGTGGGGGAGGTGGTGTGGTGTCAATTCAACCTCATCCCTTTGTTTGCAGAAAGTCTTGGCAAGTTACTACAGCTCAGCAAGCCCTTGCTTTTTCCTTTTTAAAATGGAAACAATAAAACCCTCTTCAGAGATTCAGGACCTAAATAAGATAATGTCTGAGACTCACTCAGCCAACATGCGTGGTCAGTAAGGGTGCTCAGAATTGTCATCCTCATTCAGAACCCAATCACTGTCATTGACCTATTCTAGTAATTGCTTGTATTCCTTGCCTTGGTCATTTAAGATCTTGATTGCAAGCCTATTACATGCTTGGTTCTATAGACTCTGGAGGTATAATAGTGGCTGAGACAGATCCACAAAAGACCCTTCTACCACTGAACTTGTATTCTAGGGGTAGAGACAGGCCAACAAGAAGGAAACAAAGAAATGTCTACATGGGGAGAATGCTGTGATATGTAGAGAAGAAGAGCTAGAGATGGAGTGAGAGAGACTGGGGCTGACAGATGGGCAGGGGTGGGGCTTCAGGAGCTGGTGCACAGATTCTTCTCTAAGGACTGGTAATGAAGCAGGCCCCCTAGTTCAGAGTGTGAAAGCCAACAGCGGGTGCAGAAGCCCCAAGGTGAGACAGTGCTTGGTACATTCGAGAACGCCTAGAAGGCCAGTGAGGTGGCTGCAGAGGGAGTGGAGGAACTTTCTAAGGTCAGATAGATAACTGTGGTCAAGGTTTCGTGGGACCGTGTAACCCATGGTGAAGTGTTTGGCTTTTGTCTCTGGTTTAATGGGAAGCCATATGAGGGGTGGTTTGAACAGGGTGCTAAGAGGGTCTGAGAACCATTTTTAAGTGTCCTCCGGCTGCTAAGTGGGGAGTGGACTGAAGCAGGGTGGCTGGGTAGGAGGCTGTTGCATGAATCCAGGTGGGAAATGGTGGGGCCTGGGACTTGCGTGGTGATGGTGGTCAGATTGTGGATTCAGGGTGTACTTTGAAGGCAGAGTCAACATTCCGACACATTGCTCACACAGCGTGTGTGGAAAGTGAGGGAAGAAATTCAGGGATGAGCCCTGGGTTTTTGGCCTGTTGCACTGGGAACAGCAGTAATGCTGTTGACTGAAGTAGGGGGCAGAAGGTTTAGGAAGGTCTCTAATCTGTTTGGCTGTTTCGTTTGGCTGCACCGGGTCTTAGTATGGCACGCGAGACCTTCAGTTGTGGCATGTAGGATCTAATTCCTTGACCAGGGATCCAACCTGGGCCCCCTGCATTGGGAACACAGAGTCTTAACCACTGGACCACCAGGGACGTCCCAGGAAAGGCTCTCTTTGGATGAGGGGCATCACTTCACTCCTCAGTCGTCGTCATCTTTCCGCAGTTGGGAGCATGTAAGAATGCCTATCACTTACAGACATGCTGCTGGACATTCAGGAAACTAAAGTGGCGCAATGTCATCCCTGCCTTCCCTGGCACAGTATCTGCCTTGAACAGGTGCTGAGGGGATGGGAGTCCCAGTGCCAAGCAGTTTGCACAGACAGCTGCTACAAATATAGTAAGACCCCTCACCTTAGATCCATGGTAGGGGGTTCCAGGAAATCTAGTTACTGGGAGAGGAACAGAGCAGCCAGCCCACTCTGGGCAGATTGGATAAGGCTGCCTCGAAGGGACTTTTGAACCAGGTACTGGAGAGGCAATGGTAATTCACCAGGTGACAAGACCTGCAAATGAAACAGCACAAACAATGCTCATTCCAGTTGCCAGTGGTGCCAGCCAGCATCTTAGCACAGGGCTTCCATGTGTAAGGGCTTTGGAGATAACTGGGTAGTGAAGATCCCTGGTTCTTGGAGGTACACTTCAGGCAGAAAATGGAGTCAGAAAGTGCAGGAGATTTCAAGAGCAGTTCCAGAAAGCCCGATGAATAAGGATTTCCTCTTGATAGATCCTCTCCGATTATCCCATCTTGACGTGGCTTCTGAGGTCAGTCCCATTAGTACAGCCTCAGGTGGGCCTCTGGCCTGCCAGGGGATCTTCTATCTGTGGCCAGGAATTGCAGTCTGGCCCTGGACCACCACCACCCAGGTATCCCTTGGGTCCTCTCTAGGTGCTCCCTGCACCCAAGCCCATGCTTCTTTGAACTTGCCAAGGAAACTCCTAGCTTTGTCCCCTAGTGGAGCTGAGTTGAGAGTCCTTCATTTTCTTTTTGCCTCTGTGATAAGGTTGGAAGCACCTTCTAGAAAAATCTCTATTACCTCTGGAGTAGGACTTGGGAGAAAATAACAATCTGCCAAAAGTAGAGATGGAAGCTTTTTCTTAATAGGTATTAGCACGATATTTTACCCAAGCATCTATCTTGCTCTTGGTAATGTCTTATCTTTGCCAAGTGCCCATCCTGATAAAATACTATTTCTGTCAAACTGAACTCCTGATAAAAATCTTCTATCTATCCCTGCCCCCAATCTATGCTGATAAAACCTCATGCTTCATTTCTTATTTCCTCCCAAGGGATAGTTTGGATTTGTCAGAAAAGGGTGAAAAAAGGATGATAAGGGTTTTTCTTCTTCTTTTTAAAAATTTTGTCTCCATATATTAATAGATGCTCATGGCAATTGGAGTATAACTTGAAGTCAAACTGATAAGGAGGGCATTGGAGACTGTGAAGAAAGGAAAAGGAGAGAAGGAAAAGCAGAGCAGTCATTTATAGGCAAAGGGATGCTCAGGCAGGCTTTTGCTTGCTTTCTCTTGTTTTTAATTTACAATTGAGCCGAGGCTGGTAACATTGATTTAGGTGACGTGGCAGTTTACAGGAAGGGGATGCTGTTGAAAGAATCAACCGCATTCACAAAAATACTCGCTTCCTCTGGTCTTTGAAATGTGTAGAAATAGTCTCTTTTATTATTGAAGTATAATTGCTTTACAGTTTCTGCTGTACAATGAAGTGAATCAGCTGTGTGTTTTATATCTATCCCCTCCCTCTTGAGCCTCCCTCTGCCTCCCTTATCCCAACCACCTAGGTCATCAGAGTACCAAGCTGAACTCCCTGTGCTAGACAGCAGGTTCCCACCAGCTGTTTACACATGGTTATGTGTATATGTCAAACCCAACCTCCCAATTCATCCCACCCTACCCTTTCCCCATGTCCACATGTCCACCTTCTGTGTCTTCATCTCTATTCCTGCCCTGGAAATAGGTTCATCTGTAGCATTTTTATAAATTCCACACACATGTATTAATATACAATATTTGTTTTTTTCTTTTTTTCTTTTTTTTCTCTTTCTGACTTCACTCTGCATGACAGATTCTAGGTCCATCCACAACTCTGCAAATGAGCCAGTTTTGTGCCTTTTTATGATTGAGTAATATCCCATTGTGTATATGTACCACATCTTCTTTATCCATTCATCTGTTGATGGACATTTGGGTTGCTTCCTTGTCCTGGCTATTGTAAATAGTGCTGCAGTGAACATCGGGGTACAATGTGTCATTATGAATTCTGTTTTTCTCAGGGTATATACCCAGAAGTAGGATTCCTGGGTCCTATGATAGTTCTAATTTTAGTTATTTAAGGAACTTCTGTTTTGTTCTCCATAGTAGCTATATCAACTTACATTCCCACTAACAGTGCAAGAGGCTTCCCTTTTCTCCACACCGTCTCCAGCATTTATTGTTTATAGATTTTTTGATGATGGCCATTTTGACCAGTGTGGGGATGATACTTCAATTGTAGTAACAGTTTTGATTTGCATTTCTCTAATAATTAGTGATGTTGAGCATCTTCTCATGTGCCTCTTGGTCATCTGTATGTCTTCTTTGGAGAGATGTAGGCATATTCTTTATGGCATTACTGGTGCTGGTGGTGGGCTCCATAACCATTTCAGACTTTAACCATGCACGTCAAGAGTCCTGCTTGTCTTGGATAATTCTTTCTGCTGGTCTGCTTCCCAACTCCTTTTTTTCAGCATCTCATCAGGTCTAACTATATCATGAACACTGCAGGCCAAGTTGGGTTCTCCTGAGGCAGGGCTTTCTGTATGAGGTTTGCATGAAGAGCAGTGGCTATGTCTCAAAGCCAGTTCAATGTAGAGCAGATGAGGTGTGTCAGAGGGCCCAGAAAACGTGATGCAGATCAAGCCAGTCCTCACTGACACAAGACCTCCTGAAATACCAGAGGTGGGAGATGGGGTTTTTCCCCTCACTTACATGCAGCCCAGAGAAAGAGCCTTTGCTCAGATTGGCACCTGCCTCATTTCAGATGCCGTGGCGGATAAGCACAGTGATCCCTGTCACTGACATAGAGCTTGGAGAATACTGTCCCAACTTCTAGTCATGTTTTGCACTCAGTTTTCCTTTTTCACTCCCAGAACATTCATGAGAATGTGCCAGCCTCCAAACTCAGGAGAATATCAAGTCGAGCTGTGCTGTTTGTTTGTCCCCTTCTTCCCTAGATGAGTGGAGCACCATCCTTCAAGTCTGACACGGTCCGGTGAAAGATGCATGCGTGCTAGAAGGTGATCGTTCTTTTTAGTCCTTTTTACAAGAGTCCTTGACTCTTTTCCCTAGATCTGAATTCCGCTCTGACACTTCACTTCTAAAATGAGATAACCTAGGAGCCCTGGGGGTAGGGGGGTTTCGCTGGTGGCTCAGTGGTAAAGAACCCACCGGCTAATGCAAGAAATATGGGTTTGATCCCTGGGTGGGGAAGAAGCCCTGAAGAAGGAAATGACAACCCACTCCAGTATTCTTGCCTGGAAAACCCCACGGACAGAAGAGTCTGGCAGGCTATAGTCCATGGGGTCGCAAAAGAGTCAGACACGACTTAGCAACTAAACAACAACAGCAACAAAGAGCCCTGAGGAAGAGAAGGGAGCAGCATGGATGAGTGAGGGCTTTGCAGATTTGTCTTGAGTCCTGATGCAGCTGCTGTCTGCCACTGAAATCTTCTATTCCTCCATAATCCAAACCAGACATTCATGTCAATACTCCTCATTAAAATTATTTTTCAATGTTTTCTGATGAATAAAAATGGCCACCAAGAATGACAATGTGAGGCTTACGCCAAGTATGAGTTCACATTTTTAGAAAAGAATAGTTTTCAGTATCCTTAGTGTGATGGATATAAAATTTAAAACCTTGATGAAGAGTTCATCCCATGTAGCTTCCTTGATGTGAACAAGATTTTAGTTACCAAAAAAAAAAAAAAAAAGTAAGCCTCATTAAGAATGGTTTACTATAAAATATGATTCTCTCCAATGTATATGATTTGCTACTCTTGGAACATATTAGTGGGATTTTATAAGGGCTATGAATATTTCATATAAAATAGCACATTTATTGCTAAGGTTAAAAAAAAATAGATCAGTGGAAAAATATGAAGTCATTTATCTTGAGTGTTTCCAAGAAGGAAATTACAAGGAAGAATGCTAGAATATTTCTGAGTCTGATTATTTCATCAAAGGCCATGTTGGTTGGTAACTTGGGGTGGCATGTCCATTTCACACTTTGCAAAGGATAAAATCATTGTCCTCATTTTGCTTCTGGTTTTGAAGTCTCTCCTAATTAAGGGAACTTTTTCCAACTATTGCAAGTATATGAACTATGTCTCAAGGGACTATAGAACAGGAAACAGCCATTGAAGATCACCAGTAAAGCTGGGCATCTTTGAGGCTATGCAAGAAACACATGATTGAAGTTAATGAACTAAATGGGGGCAGAGAGTGATCAAAGGTGATGGGAATGTGAATTTATTTTGCTCTCACACACTGGTTGATTCTTGAGATTGGAATAAAGACCACATTTTCTGGGGTCCACCGTATTGTTAACCTCCAATAGTTGTTTTCTAAACTACCTAAGTGGTCTAAGAACTCAACTCTGCTCCCCATGTCATTCAATTATATAAAAAATAGAGCTCTAAATACATTATACTTTGTCTTGTTTGGTGACGATTTCAATGCTAACAACAAAGTCTTTCTGTTAATACTTAGATTCTTTGGACATCAAAGAGAAATAAGATTGGCCAGATTTAGAAGCGGAAAGATTCAGTTACACTTCTATAAGAACAGTGGTTCAAAGACCAACTGTCTCTGACTTTCAGAACTTAGGATGTTTGGGGGGGGGGGGAATTGAAGCTTTGAAATCATTGATCCTGAAGTTTCAAGGGGCAAACCACTGACACTGTTGCTTATTAGGATCCCTTTAAGCACTTCGAGCCAAAACCCAGCTAGGGAGACAGCAAATTGGTGCTAAAAATGTCTTCATTTTCTTGACTTAATGAAGCTGTTTAAGACAAGGTTCTGGAAAACAATTTCATGAAGGAAAAATCTATTACGATGAGATGAATCTAGGCCACTTTTCCTGGCCTCCTGGTTGCAGTTCTTTTCTGCCTTTTTTTTTTTCTTTATAGTATATATATATATATATATTTTTTTTAATTAGAGGATAATTACTTTACAATATTGTGATGGTTTTTGCCATACATCAACATGATTTGGCATTAGTTATATGTATTGTCCCCTCCCTCTTGAACCCCTATCCCACGTCCGTCCCCATTCCACCCCTCTAGGTTGTCAAAGAGCACTGGCTTTGGGTTCCTTGTATCATACAACAAACTCCCACTGGCTGTCTATTTTACATACAATAATGTATATGTTTCAATGCTGTTCTCTCATATCATCCCACCCTCTCCTTCCCCAATGTGTCCAAAATGTCTGTGTTTCCTTGGCTGCCCTTCAAGTAGAATCATCAGTGCTATCTTTCTAAATTCCATATATATATACATTAATATGATATTTGTCTTGCTCTTTTTGACTTACTTCACAATAACAGGCTCTAGGTTCGTCCAGCTCATTAAAACTGATTCAAATGTGTTCCTTTTTGTAGCTAAGTAATGTTCTATTGTATATATGTACCACAACTTCCTTATCAATTCATCCAGCGATAAACATCTAGGTTGCTTCCATGTCCTAGCTACTGTAAATAGTGCTGCAGTGAACATTGGGGTATATGTGTCTTTGTCAGTTCTGGTTTCTTGGGGTATATGCCTAGTAACAGAATGACTAGGTCATATAGTAGCTTTATTCCTAGTTTTTAAGAAATCTCCATACTGCTCTCCATAGGGACTGTATCAATTTACATTCCACTAACAATCTAAGAGTGTTCCCTTTTCTCCATACCCTTTCTAGCATTTATTGTCTGTATACTTTTTGATGATAGCCATTCTGACTGGTGTGAGATGATAACTCATTGTAGTTTTTATTTGCGTTTCTCTAATAATGAGCAATGTTGAGCATCTTTTCATGTGTTTATTAGCCATCTTCTTTGGAGAATGGCTTCTTTGTCTTCTTTGGAGAAATGTCTGTTTAGATCTTCTGCCCACTTTTTGATTGGGTTGTTTGTTTTGCTGGTATTGAGCCACATGAGCTGCTTGTATATTTTGGAGATGGGAAAACTGGCCAACTATGTGTAAAAGAATGGAATTAGAACACCTCCTAACACCATACACAAAAATAAACTCAAAATGGATGAAAGACCTAAATATAAGGCCAGAAACTATAAAACTCCTAGAGGAAAACATAGGCAGAACACTCTCTGACATACATCACGGCAAGATCCTCTATGACCCACTTCCTAGAATAATGGCAATAAAAATAAACAAATGGGACCTAATCAAACTTAAAAGCTTTTGCTCGCGGAGGAAACTATAAGCAAGGTGAAAACTCAGCCCTCAGAATAGGATAAATTATTAGCAAATGAAACAATTGATAAAGAATTAATTAATCTCCAAAATATACAAGCAGATTCTTTTTAGAAGCGTGTGGGGCGCTCTTTCCTTACTGTTGTGTTTGATCTTTGCCAGATGATCTTCAGGGTCTTTGCTGGAACTCAAGTTTGCTTTGGTTGCTGAACATGACTTCCAGAAAATGACTTTGGAGAATCTTGCGGTAAAACATACCCTATTTATCCCATGACAAGTAAGCAGCCTTTTCATGTCATCACTCCCATTTTTCTTCTCTGGGTGAGTCGGATTCCACAGGTTCAGAACTTGGGAAAATGGCTCCACCCAGACCTGCGTCTTTCTCTGAAACTATCAACTACCAAGAATTAGTGATACCTGGACTTGTGACATATCAGTAGAATCAACTGTCACGTGGGGCTCCAGTGATTAAAATTTAACAACAGTTTTATCTGCCTGCACCGCGGGAGACTTGGGTTCTATCCCTGGGTTAGGAAGATCCCCTGGAGAAGGAAACAACTACCCACTCCCGCATTCTGGCCCGGAGAATTCCATGGACTGTATATTCCATGGGGTCACAAAGAGTCAGACACAACAGAGTGACTTTCACTAAAACGTGCAACTTTCAAGGTTGGACTGAGATTTCTAAATTTTTCTAAAATGACTTTGGCCACAATGTTTAATTTATTTTTCAATTTCAAAATGCACTGAAGGAGGGTGTGAAGTTTTTGAGCTTCCCAAGTGGCCCTAGTGGTAAAGAACGCACCTGCCTATGCAGGAAGATGTAGGAGATGCAGATTCCATCCCTGAGTTGGGAAGTACCCCTGGAGGATGCATGGCATCCCACTCCAGTATTCTTGCTTAGAGTATCTCATGGACAGAGGAGCCTAGAGGGCTATGGTCCTTGGGGTTACAAAGAGTCAGACAACTGAAGCGACTTAGCACGCACGCACGTGAAGTTTTTATGTTGATTGAAAGAAGGGCATTGTGTTTTGTAAAATTACAAAATGCATCCCTAATGAGCAGAACCTTAGGTGGAAGGTGAAGAGTTGGACAGGTCATTGGAATGAAGTGACCTATTGGTCTTAGAGATGGGTGTCTGGGTGAACCAGGGAAGCTGCAAGTTCTGGCTGCTGCAGTCATAGGGCCCTGCTTTGGGAAGAGCTCTCATCCTGGAAGGAAGGGGGATGGATAGCAGCAACAGCCCCAAGCTTGGAGGAGCTAGAACACCAGGTAGCCTAGGGTATAAAGGAAATTAAGTTTCCCTGGGTTATGTGATGGGAGCTTCTAAGAATATAGTAGAGACTCAAACAAAGAATCTGGGCCCTGAGTTAGAGCAGCACCAGAATTAAGTGCAGCAGTGCTGCTAAAGACCTCTTTGTATCTAAGCCAGTTTCTTAAATTTGCTTTAAGGAGCAAACAGTGGTGGCTGGGGCTTGTGGTATCTCAGCCTGAGAACTGGGGGAAATTCCTAAGCCAGCATTTCTCAATCTCAGCTACACAGGAGAACCAGGAGAGTGGTGCTTCTTAAAATTCTGATATCTAGACCTTAATCTCCAGAGATTCTGAGCTAATTAATATGGGAGTTTTTGTTGTTGTTGTTTCTCAAGGGATTGTAATGGTAGCCAAGACTGAGAACCACTTGCCTAAGGGACCAAGAGATGAAGCAGAAGAAACAACAAACTAGATTGTACTTGTTTGGAGAGGGGCAAATAGGAAACATTATGGTTGGGGCAAATAGAGAAGTTGATCTGGAGCCAATGAACCTGGGTTCAAATTGCTCCGTTTGCTGTTTGTTGCTGGGATGACATTGAACAAGTTAAATCATGAGCCTGTTTCTTCTTCTTTTTCCCATTTGTCTAACACAGTGAGAACACCCACTTCATTTAAAGTGTTATATGAATTAAAATGAAATGACACAGCCTCTAAGCGCAGGACATGTGCTCAATAGGAACTGACGAAGTGTTTGATTGATGACGTTGAAGCAGACAGAGTGGCTTCTGTACATTTTTCAAATTGCAAAATGTGACGGAAATAGAGTTCTCATTAAGAACATGATCCTTGGCACCTGTGAGTAAGGCTGGCTGGAAGAGAGAGAAATTGGAAGTGGGGAGACAAACTGAGGAGACCAATGTGCTAGAACAATGGCCCAGGCTAGGGCTTGCAGGCCAAATCTGGCCCAGCACTTGTTGTTTTAAATAAAGTTTTGTTGGAACACAGCCATACTCATTAGGAATTTCTGTGTCTGCTTTTGTGCTGCCATGCCAGTTGAGTCCTTGCATTCGAGACTGCACGGCCTGCAAAGTAAAACATATTTAGTCTCTGGGCTTTTATAGAAAAAGTTTGACCCCTGTTTTAGGATACCATTAAAAGGCTGGGTTTGAGATGGAATGTTTGAAATAGAATGAGAAACAAGTGCTTCAAACATCAGGAAGGGAAAATTGGCAGGCCCTGGCAACAGATTGTACGTAGGGGGATTTTGCTGTATAAAGGTTAGGGATGCGGTGTCTTCATCATGGGTAGGATGATGTAGTTGGGGTGGTGTGGGGTGGGCAGGGACAGCCTTCATGAAATCTGAGGATGAGTGCAGGGACTCTGGTGTCCTTGCCTAGAAAGATCTAGGGGTGTCACCTCTGGAAGGAGCTGGTGTGAGCCCCCAACATGTATGGCCTCAGGGCTGAGGGGCCCTGCCTCCATTAATGAGCACCCAGTTCTATCTATCCATTTTCAATGATGGATATCACGGTGTGAAATGCCAGCACTCCAGAGAGATTTCAGCACACACAAATTGATTCAGATCATCACTTAGGAGGTTCTGGATGCCAAGTCCCTAATCTCTGTCACCGCACTGCACGGAGGTTGATTTTCAATTTACCTTTTTTGTTCTGAATCTTAGATGTTTTGATTCTTAATTCAGAACATTCATCTCAAGTGGATTCAGAGATTCAAATCCAGTGATAAATTCATGTTTTTTAAGAAGTTTGGGAGGGAGGAGGAAGATGTTGTCAAGTGAGATTTCAAATGATGTCTTGTTTGACATTGTAAAAGTGGGCTGAACTGTAGAGCAAAACGTATAGGCATTATGTGATAAAGATGCTCTCTGTGTGCAAATTGAGTGTAGATCAAAAAAAAAGAAAGAAAACTGGAAGGAAAGGTAACAGAAAAGCAAAGGTCAGGGGGGCTCAGAAATAAAGGGTCCTCTTCACCATGTCCTTGTGTCCTGCCTCCAGATTTGGTGGGGTGGGTAGAAAGGGGAAACTTGAGTGTCTACTCTGAATAGGCCTGATGCTGGGTAATATGCTTGAGACACACACACACACACACACACACACACACCACACACACACACACACACACACACAAACACACACACACCACACACACACACACACACCACACACACCACACACCACACACCACACACACACACACACCACACACACACCATTTTACATATGGGGACAAGGAGTCACAGAAGGTAAGTACTTTGCCTGAAGGGAAACCCACTCCAGTACTCTTGCCTGGCAAAATCCCGTGACAGAGGTGCTGGGTGGACTGCAGTCCATGGCGTCACACAGAGTTAAACATGACTGAGTGACTAACACACAATTATAAACAGGTGGCAGTACCATAATACAGACTCAGCCTTTTCTTATTCCAAATCCTATGCTCTTAGGAATAGATGTGATTTGTTTGCTTTTCTTGGCTATCTCTCCCACTTCCCCCAGCAATTCAGATTATAATGAGGTCACTTTGTAAATACAGTTGATCCTTGAATGACACAGGTTTGAACTGCACTGACCCTCAACATGCAGATTTTTTTCAACAAATATGTATCTCACTTGGTTGAATCTGCAGGTGTGGAACCACAGGCACCAGTGGACCTATCTTGGTGACTAGTGTATAGACTACTTGGTTGAATTCAGGTGATGAGTTGCATGTGGGGCGGGCTATGTGCTCGGCATGTGTATTGGGCCGGAATTTTATCCAAGCTGGATTGGAGGGGAAAGCTTCACCACTGCCAGCATGACAAATAATTGCTGTGGGTACAGTAGTTTCCATAGGCCAAAAAGTCCCATGTGATGGGAGAGACCAGGGCCCAGAAAGCATCACAGAGATGTTCAAATCACTTCTAAGAGAGCAGAGCTTGCACTGTCCTAACTGTCTCCTCACCCCACCTCCAGAGGGCTAGGAGCAGCAGGAGCAAAAGGGGCAGGAGCCAGAGAGGAGAGTAGTCCAGGAACAAAAGCCAGAGTCAGGCTGAATAAAACTGGAATGAGCAGTGGCAGGGCAATGGGCCCCACTGTCTTGATTTCTGCCCACGAAGTACTGGATGGGTCGCCCGGGTTAGAGACAGAGGGTCCATCTGTACTTGAGCTCCTGGGAAGTTAGAGCGAGAAGGGCATTGGAGCACATCTCCAGGACACTCACTCCCTGTCAGAATGAAAAACCAGCTGAGGAAGATGAAGGGTCCTGCTCAAGGTGGTGCACTGTTCAGACAAACACACAAACCAGCAATTCTTTTTTTTTAATTTATTTTTTAATTGAAGGGTAATTGCTTTCCAGAATTTTGTTTTCTGTCAAACCTCAACATGAATCAGCCATAGGTATACATATACCCCCTCCCTTTTGAATCTCCCTCCCATCTCCCTCCCTGCTGTTTACTGAGCCCTTCTTAGGTGCCAGGCACTGGGCACAGTCAAGCATGTTGCTTTAACATCAGCTCCCCCCTCCTTGAGGCCTGGCTTTTATTACTTTATTATTTTTATGTGACTTCATCAATGACAAATTTATGGAGTTTTATGGTAGAGAAAACACCTGCAAGTCTTTGAGAGCTATGTTTGGTCAAAACCAGCTGGGATTTAAAGCAGGAAATGGACACAGGTTACTGAAAGCATTCTCACTACCCTGGATTTAGAATTGCTTCGGGATTACATAATTGTGTCTTTACAAGCACATAATCAAAGAATTAGAAATAACGCAAAATGCGGAGCTTTGGGGAGAGGAGCTAGAGGAAGTGACCACGTCCCCATGGGAACCCTGTTTGCCTTTCTCTCTTGCCTCTGGATGAAATTTGACCTGCCTAAGGCTGAAGGGAAGAAGGTGCAGGGATGCCACATATCAAAGTAAGTGAAAGTTTGCTGGCCACTTGCTCCCAAGGACCACTCAGAGAACAGCCTGTATTCAGTAGATGGAGAGCCCTCAGCACCCTAATTTACAGCATCAGCTCATTTTGGCCATAACATCACGTGCACCCCTTGGACAGGGGTTGCGGGAACTAATTGACACCAAATGCCTTCCAATGAGAGGCCAAATGGTTGGTATTTCAGTGTCTTACACTTCCTGTCACCCTTGCAGGGTGAGGGTTTCCACTCTCAGAGAATGGAAAACCAAAGTTGAGAGTATTTAATCCCTCTAAAGAACAAATTTATTAGAGTTTCCATTTGTTATATTTTTTTTCCGGAGCTTCTGGGATCCTGGTGGGCTTTCAGAGCCTCCTGGGTTCCTCCCCAAATATGCTAAGGTCCTTTCAGAAAAAAGAAGACCCCTGAGACACCAGAACAACTATACCTCCAATTCAGGGCCTAAATGCAGGAGCTCGGCCACGTGCAGTCACAGAGACCTTGTTTCCTGTCACCACGAGGGGAATACGGCTTAAACTTTTAGAGGCTCAGTTCCCTCATCTGTAATGGGAACGCCAATGGCCACCTGCTTGTGCTGTGATAACCCAAGACATTACCATTGTCAGCTACCCAGCCCCACACAGAGCCATAGCAGGTATAAAGCCTAACTGTCCTGCCCACTGATGGAGCTAGGTGGTCATCTTCCTCACCCCTGCTGGAAGGGTCGATGTTGGCTGAGAAAACACAATTGCTGTTGCTACCTTTTCTTCTTCGTTTTCAGTGAAACTAATTTGGTTTTACCAACCAAGGAGACAGGTTTCAAAAGCCTGGGTCGAGCTTGTAATCAGAGAGCTTGGTAACAATGCAGTCCTAATCAACCTGTGATTTCATGTCCCCACACACTCTGCCTCGGCCTTTGATCTGTGGTCCCGAGCAGTGGAATTCAGCAAGTCATATTTGCTGTGTGGATAGCAGAGGACCCAGAGCTCAGGTGTTTTACCCTGAGGTGATTAAGAGGGAAAAAAGGAGTTGTGTTTGTGCAAACCCACAGACACATCAAAAGGCCCTGGGCAGAGGCCGTCACGGCAAGGCAACACAGGTGAAACTCATAGGGTGTAATTCATCACAGTCTTTGATCCTCAAGTTTTGTGAGTCACACAGTCTCCCTGGGACAGTCTGCAAGCTCAGTGGGGTCTGGGCAGGAAGGAGAAAAACTCCAAGTGGGAGGAAAAAAAAGAGCATATATATATATATATTTTTTTTTTTTAGCAGGCGGCTGAGAGAGGATAATTTTCTAGAGACGTGATTTTTGCTTGGTTGTCTCTGAGGCAGCTGTGTTGTAGCTGGATCCCGGGATTTCTGCAGCATGGGACAGTTTGGGGTGTGTCTTGTGTCCCTGTGGCTCCTCAACAGTAAGATTGCATTGAGCACCTACTGTATACAAGGAGTTATGCTAAGTATCCTTAGAGAAGGGGCTTTTGTATTCATTTTTAAATCCATGGCTCTTTATGTGGCCTTTTATGAAATTGCATTTAAGTGGAGATTGCACAGGCTCTGAGACAAGAGTAACCTGGTATAAATTCTGATCCCCCTATGTTCCGTTCATGTGACTTTGAGAGATGTAGTTGCCCTCTCTGTGTATGGTTTCTGACAGTGTATAGACTGTTTCTGGCATTCAGTTACATGATTATGCTCCTACTTCCTTCTTCGTTTTTGCACTTAACTATTTTACTCTTGGCATGGACAGATGCATCTACCATGCCAGCATTTATCAGATATAATGTTACCACAAAGATAAGTAAGACCCAGTTTTTATCCTTATTAAGCTCTCAATCTTCAAAGGAAACATTTAGTAAAACAATTTACCAAATCCAGTATGATAGATACATATTTGTCTTAGTGCTGTGTTGAAATATGCTGATAGATATTTTATCTGAAAATTGAAGAAGGCTTCCCTTGAGAGGTGATGCTTCTGGAACTGGGTTTTGAAGGATGAATAGGAGTTTACATAGGAAGAACTAAATAAACTTAGTAGTTAATATTTCTCCTTTTTATTTCTTCTCTTCCTTTTGCTCTTCTCCACTTCCTCCTATCCACCCCCATTCTTCTCCTTCCCTCCCACCACCGCCTCCTTCATATTCATATTTTATTGCTAACGAGAATATCTACCTGGAAATGTGCCCAGTAGGGAAAAGAAGACAGTGGATTTAATTAGGAAAATTACAATTGTCTTCTCTAAACAGCCTGTTAGTTTTTCTTTTTTTAACTGAAGTATAGTTGATTTACAGTATTGTGTTTCTGCTGTACAACAAAGTGAATCAATTATACATATATACATATTCTTTTTCATATTCTTTTCCATTATGGTTTATTACAGGATTTTGTATATAGCTCCCCATGCCATACAGTAAGACCTTGTTTATTTTATATATTGTAGTTTGAATGTTCTAATCCCAAACTCCTAATTTACTCTCCATATCCCTTTTCATAACCAAAGTTTGTTTTCTAAGCCTCTTGAATCTCTTTGTGTTTCATAAATAAGTTCGTTTGTATCATATTTTAGATTCCACATATAGTAGATATCATATGATATTTGCTTTTGACTTAGTATGATAATATCCAGGTCCGTCCATGTTGCTGCAAATGGCATTCTCTCTTTCCATGGCTGAGTAATGTTCCCAAGGGTATATACCACAGCTTTATCCTGTCAATGGACTCTGGTCTTGGCGATTGTAAATAGTTAAGCAGCATGTTAGTTTTTTACCCTCATGGCAAGTCATTCTGTTTTCAACTCTGTTCCCAGTTCACTCTGGATGCATATATGTGTAACTCACTTTCCACCTGCTTTCCCTTCTCAGTGGGACTGTGCAAGGAATCTGGATGTCCCGGGCACGTGGAGGGGCTCACGTTGTTTTCCTCGACCTTAACTGTTCCCATCTTGCCCACAGATGGGAAGCCGGTGTCTCTGTCCCCGCTGGAGGCCCAGCCGCACAGCCCCCGGTACACTGCGTCCAGCCAGCGGGAGCGCGAGAGCCTGGAGGTGCGCGTGCGCGAGGTGGAGGAGGAGAACCGTGCCCTCCGCCGGCAGCTCAGCTTGGCCCAGGGCCGCAGCCCATCCCACCGGCGTGGCAACCACTCTAAGACCTACTCCATGGAGGAGGGCACCGGCGACAGTGAGAATCTTCACGCCGGCATCGTGGCAGGCAACAGCTCCGAGTGCGGGCAGCAGCCAGTCGTGGAGAAGTGCGAGGTAAAGAGCCCTGGGAACCTTCCAAGGACCCAGCCCCGCATTGCCCATCCTGGCCCCAGGCCAATGCCTCCTGGAAGCATGGCCAGGGGCCTGGAAAGAGCTGGCATCCTTGACCCAGGCCTGGGCGTGAATCTGGCCTGGTTACTCACTTTGCCTGGCAGATTGTTTAAGCCTCAGCCTCAGTTTTCCTTATCTGAAAAATGGGGATAAGAAAGCCTGCACCACAGAGGTATTAAGAGCAGCCAGTTGATGGAAACTGCTACTTGTTTCTTTGCGGCTCATTTTGGCATGCTGAGAATTTCTAGCTGTCATCCTGGGGGCCCTGTTTCTTAGCCTCCAGTGACAGTGCTATCCCTGGCCTGTGGCTCAGCTGGGCAGTTCCCCTGGACCTCATTCTCACTTTACACCCAGCTTCTGTAATTCAGAACCAGAGACTTGCTCATCTAAAGCAGTTTTTTGAACTTCGATAGCTTTCCTTCATTTTCCCCCTTTTAGGGTATGCTGGCTTTCTTAGCAACTCTTTGGTCATTTGAAAAACTTACCCACTGCCTCTCCTTGCTGCCCCTCAGCCCTCTCCTTCATACATCTATGCTCTTCTGTGCTCTGAATGTGCATGAGGACAGACACACACACTCATTTTATACTTCTTCTAGTCCTAGTGGAGGGAAATTAGAGCATCTCTGTTAAGTGTTAGTCACCCAGTCGTGGCTGACTCTTTGAGACCCCATGGACTGTAGCCCTCCAGGCTTCTCTGTCCGTGGGATTCTCTAGCCAAGAATAGTGGAGTGGGTTGCCATGCCCTTCTCCAGGGGATCTTCCTGACCCAGGGATCGAACCCGAGTCTCCTGCATTGCAGGCAGATTCTTTACCGTCTGAGCCACCAGAGAAGCCCCTCCTTGTTAAAAGCAAGACCTTTTGAGATAAAGAAGCCTGAGTTCACTGCCCAACCCTGTTGGCTTTAGCTGTGAGTGCTTGAACAAATTACCTAACCTCTCTGAACTTCAGATGTGCCTCCTCAATAAACTTTAGAAAATAACACCTGCTTCATGCAGTATTGTGAAAAGGAGGTGGGATGGCCAGAGAAAGCCACAAATACTGTCTGGTACAGACTGTGTTTTCAATTGTGGGTCATTTTTGTTATTTTTAGTTAGATACAGACATATATTACTTGGTGTTTGTTTATTCTGTTTCCTGACCACATTCTCATAATGTTTAAACTTCGAACTCCCTGAAGAGAGAAGAATTTGCGAACTATAAGATGCTATTCACGTGAAGAAGGTTTTTAGTGATATCAGTGAGACACTGTAGTATGTCATAAGCAGATACAGGGCTTAGTTATGAAGTGATGTAGACTCAGGTCTGTGCAAGGTCAGGGAGGGGATTGTAGACTGTAGTGGTCAGGGAGAGCCCCTGAGGACTGGAACATTTCTTGTGGACTCTCCACACTGGTTGAAGTGTGGGCTGGTGGAGAGGTGGAGAAAGGTAGATGGGGGATGTCCTATGAGGACTGTGTGTGTGGGTAGGGAAAACGTGAAGCAAGACTCTGTCAAGCAAGAAAGGATTTAGGGCATGGTGAGATGGTTGGTCAGGTGAGCCCAGAGAACCCAGGCAGGGAAGTGGCTGCAGTTTCGTCATCATTCATCCAACGAGTATTTATTGAGTCTCTGTTGTGGATCTCACACTGTTTTCTGTGCTAGGAAATAGCAGTGATGGGAAAAGAGACAAAATTCCCTTTCTTCTGGTTCTTACCTTCTGAGGTGGGAAGTCAGGAAGAGATGATGGACGAAAAGAGAAATTCTGTTTGTTCCCAAACTCAGGTTTGTCTGCTCACCATTCAAAAGTCAATAATTTGAGAGGCAAGTATTAATAGAAAGGAAAGATGTTTTAATCCTAAATCTGGCAGTCTGGGGAGAAGATGGACTTGGGATCCGAAACCAACTCTGAAGATTGTGCTCTGCCATGATCATTTTTTTCCTTCATAAATTTCATTTTTGTTTCATTTTGTAAAGAAAATTTGTTTATTTATGTATGTATTTTCAGCTGTGCTGGGTCTTCACTGCTGTGTGCAGGTTTTCTCTAGTTGTGGCCAGAGGGACTACTTCTCCAGTTTATATGGGCTTCTCGTGGTGGTGGCTTCTCTTGGGGAGCATGGGCTCTAAGTGAGCGGGCTCAGGAGCAGTGGCACACGGGCTCAGTTGCCCCACAGCATGTGGAATCTTCCTGGACCAGAGATAGAGCCCGTGTCCCCTGTATTGCCAAGTGGATTCTTCACTACTCGACCACCAGGGAAGTCCTACAGGTTTGAAAGGGGAAAGGGGAGAAGGGGAGAATCTCATTGAGTCATCGAGGCAGGAAGTTGGGTTCTGCATCCTTCTCCATCGTGTGACTGACTCCTCCAAGTGTTATCTTGCCTGCATGGTCCACCTGCCAGGTTGCTTGGGGGCGCTGTTGGGGAGTAGAGAGCCAGCTAGTCATTTGTTAACTGCATAATTCTTCATTCTTCCCTCTATCTAGGAAAAGAATCAGTGGGTTAGCCAAGGCATGGTATGCATTCAGGAGAGCATAAGACAGGAATTATGTTAAATTGCCTGGTGATCTGCTTCCTATAAGTAGGTACTGACTATATGCCAGGCCCAGTCTCATTTAATTGTCTACAACCATTGCTAGTGGCCTCTGTTATGGAAGATCTCTGTTTTACATCTTTGAAAATGATCACTTAGCAACTTTAACAGTTAAATGTTGATGATCTAGGCTGGTCTGGGCTGGGCCCTAACTTGGGAATGGTCTTTCCCTGCCTGAGGGAAGGCTGGTTTGATTTCTTTCGGCTTCTCTACTCTCTGGTTATGATCATGACATCAGTTTAGAATGTGGGCTGGCCCGGGGGAGGAAATGCTTTTCCTCGAGTGTGTTTACATTATTATGACTCAGACTGACTTAAACCACTGGGTAAGATTAAGGAGGTGAAAAATAGAAAAGGAAAAGGAAAAAAAAATGGGAGGGTGCAAATGTAACAGAGGGCGAAAACTGAGGATTCCTCTTCCTGCTGTTGCCTGTGTGGCCAGTGGCTTCCTTCTCCTGCTCAGCTTTCTGAGATACACACATCCTATTTCTAAAGAGGGCTTCTGCCCCAAGTGTCCCACAAAATAGTGTGGGCAAAAGACCACTGGCTTTTTATTCCTGCCCTGTATCATTTTTCTAGATTCTACATACATGTGTTGATATATAATAATTGTTTTTCTCTTTCTGACTTCACTCTGTGTGACAGACTCTAGGTCCATTCACATCTCTACAGATGACCCAATTTCACTCCTTTATATTTTCTGAATAATAATAATTTTATTATTTATATAATTTTATTTATTTATTTAAATAAAATTATTTAAATAATTTTATTATTTATACATTACTGAATAATATTTCAGTAATGTATATATGTACCACATCTTCTTTATCCATTCGTCTGTCAGTGGACATTCAGGTTGCTTTCATATCCTGACTGTTATAAACAGTGCTGTGATGAACATTGGGGTGCACAAGCTTTTGATGGATGGGAGGGAGATCCAAGAGGGAGGGGGTATATGTATACATGTAACTGGTTCACTTTGTCATACAGCAGAAACCAACACAACATTGTAAAACAGTTATACCCCCATTTTTTTTTAAAAAAGGCTTTCAACGTGGGAGACAGGAGCCCAAATCTGGCTCCCTTCCTACCTTGATGGTGGTGAGGCTCTGAGCACTTTACATCACTCTTCTGAGTGTTGGTTTCTTTATTTGTGTGTTATGGATTAAAATCAAGTTCTTGCCTCAAACTGTTTCAGTGGTAACAATGTAACAATACTAGAACTTTAGGCAAACCGTGGCATTATTATTGTGTTAGTAGTTGATTTCACTGTTTATCAAACAATTCTAAGTAACAGCTACTTTGCACCTTGTTTCTATTTACATATAAGAAATCTGGAGGCTGTCATGTAGGGATGTTCATATCTGGAATGCAGGCTTCCTGTATCTTGTCACCCAGCTGGCTTGACTGGCATTCTCAAGGTCATTGCATGGTCTTTAATGACTGTCAGAGCTTCAGCTCTGTCAGTCACATTCCAACTAGCAGGAAGGGTGAGTGTATCAGCTTGCTTTAAGAACACGTCTTAGAAACTTCACAGTCAGTCCCTTTTAGATCACATTGGCAGAACTTCATTTAGCTGGTACCTTTAGCTGCCACCTGGCTGCAAGGGAGCCTAGAAAACAGATTTTTCTTCAAGGAAGCCACATTCTCTGTTAACATTTTGGAGTTTGGCTACTAGAAAGTGAAAGTGTTAGTCGCTCAGTTACGTCCAACTCTGTGTGATTCCATGGACTGTAGTCTGCAGGCTCCTCTGTCCATGGAATTCTCCAGACAAGAATACTGGAGTGGGTAGCCATTTCCTTCCCCACGGGATCTTCCAGACCCAGGTAACAAATCCAGGTTGCCTGCATTGCAGGCAGATTCTTTACTGTCTGAGCCATTGGGGAAGCCCTTGGCTACTAGACAACCGATGTTATGGTTACAGTGAACATTCTCTGTCAAATGAGTAGTTACCGGATTGGGTTGTACATTAGAATTACATAACCAAACATCCATATTCATGGAACCCATCCATCCTACTGATTGAGAATCCCTGAGAATAGGGCCCAAAATTTAGGTATTAAAATTTTGTATCCAAATGATTCTGAGATAGTAGAAACTGTTTGGAAACTACTGCTTTAAAGAACAACTAAAATAAATTGTGGGGTTCACTTTATCTCTATGCTCTTTGAAAGATAAAGATCTTGGGCTTGTTGCTACCATAACTTATTTTTTAGTCTTTTGTACCTGAGAATTAAGGTTTTGTACATTTATTTATTGAGTACACCCCATGGCATGAGGGACCTTAGTTCCTCGACCTGAACCCATCCCTGCTCAGAGTCTTAACCATTGGAGTGCTAGAGAAGTCCTTGTTCGTTTATTATACTCTGTGTGTGTCTTGATAATGTTACTTCTTTTTATTTTATTTATTTATTTATTTATTTATTTTGGTGGAATTCACCTGTGAACGCTGGATTCTGTTCAGAGGTTCCATAGATGAATTAGCAAGTTCTGGCCCGCTGGCATCTTATTTCAATGTTGTCTCCTCCAGGGGCACATGTGCCCTGCGATGCTGGCTTCAGACCTATTAGCAATAAGCTTCCTCTGTTTCCATCACTTGGCATCTTTAAAGATTTTAGGGAAAATTCCATATAGGCAAACAAGAAATGTCAGTCAGAGTCAAAATAGAATCCTCCTCCTTTGGCAGCGCTTATGGTTATGAGTGCTGAAGCTGGTCCTGACACCCTGTCAGCATGCAGGGCCTCATAACTAGGGACGTTGTCATCATCTCTGGTGGCACTGGAACTTCTCTGGGCTATGACAAGTATTTCTGAAAACGCTTCTGTAATGACACCTGGGCTGTCAGCTGAGATCGCTGGTGATAGAAATTGGAGCCTTGTGCCCTCTTATCGTTCCCTAATGATGTCCCCTTCAAGTCACTGCTGCCCATTTTCTTCCTGCATGTTTCTGTTGTCAGGGCAATTCTGCTTCCATGAGGGACTGGTTTCTCTGTGCTTCTGGACTTGGAACAGAATGATCCTCTTTGATCTCCAGTTCTGCCTCTGTTTGTACAGATATGTGCATTTTTCTTGCATTTCTGGTTCTGGTCCATTCTGGGAGTCAGCCATGGTTCAGCACAAAAACTGTAAACTGGAGTCAGAATGTCTAACCAGAAATCTTTACTTTGCCACTCACTAGCCATGTGACCTGGAGAAGGCAATGGCACCCCACTCCAGTACTCTTGCCTGGAAAATCCCATGGATGGAGGAGCCTGGTGGGCTACAGTCCATGGGGTTGCTAAGAGTCGGACACGACTGAGCAACTTTACTTTCACTTTTCACTTTCATGCATTGGAGAAGGAAATGGCAACCCACTCCAGTGTTCTTGCCTCGAGAATCCCAGAGACAGGGGAGCCTGGTGGGCTGCCGTCTATGGGATCGCACAGAATCAGACATGACTGAAGCAACTTAGCAGCAGCAGCAGCAGCCATGTGACCCGGGGCAGTTCAGTTACTCTCTTGGAGTCTATTTTATTAATACAAAATGAGAATAATAATGTGTTCTTCCCTGTGCAGATGAAATGAGATAGCAGGTGGGAAAGTAACCCTGGATAGGTGTCACATATGCTTATTATGAATCTTCCGGTTGCCAATTGCTGCCTAAGAGATCACCTAAAACAAAATGGCTTAAAACAACACCAATCATTTTGTTAGCTCTCATGGTGTCTGTGGGTGAGGGATTTGAGAAGGGCTTAGCTGAGTGATCCTGGCGGGTAGAAGGGCTCGTGCAGTTAGTTAGTGGCTGGAGCTGGAACAGCGAGGGTTGGAGCTGTGGGCATTGGCCTGGTGTCTTTCTTCACTGTTATAGATTTGGGGCCTTCCTTGTGGTCTCTCTCTGTGGCTGGTTTGAGCTTCCTCACAACATGGCAGCTCCAGGATGGCCAGCTACTTCCATAGCAGCTGATGGCTTTAAGTACAAGTATTCCAGTGAGCAAGGCAGAACAGAAACACTTTAATGACCTGATCTCAAAAGTCACATGGTGTCACTTTTGTCCATAGTATAGTCTGTTGGTTGAAACAGTTACAAAATCCCACCCACTTTGAAGGGAGAAGGGCATACACCCCATCTCTGAATGGAGGGAATGTCAAAGAGCTGAAACAGCAACAATTGATATTATTATTACGGAAAGTCAGGTGAATGGTAATGGCTGATGTCACACCACCCCTTGAGGAAGTATCCCTTTCCTTCTATCCCATGCTTTGAACGGTATTCAAAATTGTAATAGCAATGTAATAATAACAAAAGTGAACATGTATTGAGACCTGCAAATGTAGGAAACAGCATGCTAAAATTACATGAAGTATCTCATTTAATCTGCATAACATGCGTTCTTCTTTTTATGGAGTAGAAAGCTACCACTGAGAAAAGTTAAATAATTATGGCAATGTCATACTGCCAGGAAGAGGTGGAGCTCACATTTAAACCTAGGCAGTTTGCTTCCTAGAGCCTGTGCTTGGAACCACTGTGCTGAACCCTGTGAATTAGAGCTGCTGGGACCAGTGCTCCATCAGCTCAGAGCTGCAGTCCTTATTCTCTGCCTGGCAGGTGCCTCATCTCAGAAGGCTTCTGGGTGACAGGCATGAATGATGTGGGGGTCACCTTTCAGTTTGGGGGCTGTCGCAGCCCTATGGGGAGTACTCATTCCTCTGTGGTCTAAGCAAAGACATGACTGTTCTTTAAAAAGAAGTTGGGTTGTTTTACGGTGCCTGCCAGATTGTGATTGCATTTGTCAGCTCAGTAGGAGTTGAGCATTTTGCTTTAGGTTTTATGTTTATAAACCTTGACACCTCTTACCTGCATTTTCTGGGTCCCTAACAAACCCAACAGAATTTTGATCTGTCTTTTTGTTTTTACTTCGTCTTCAGGGTCTTTCTATAATTACCCCACAGTGAAGGGGTTTGTCTGACATCTTTTCATACACCGTGTCACTATTGGAAGATACTTGTACAGCCTTTGGATTCACATTTCATCAGCTTCATATGTTGTCTCTGAGGCTCCTTCAAGGACATAAATCTGCTAAAATATTTTCCCCTGAATGTCGCACCCTTGAACTAGGGAACTTGTACTAGAAGGTACCTCCATACGAAGCCGCTTCAGTCATGTCCCAATCTCTGCCACTCCATGGACTATACCCTACCAGGCTCCTCTATCCATAGGATTTACCAGGCAGGAATACTGGAATGGGTTGCCATTTCCTCCTTTAGGGGATCTTCCTGACTCAGGAATTGAACCGAGTCTGGTGGATCTCCTGCATTGGCAGGCAGGTTCTTTATCACTAGCACCACCTGGGAAGCCCACTGGAATGTACCTAGTAGGACTTTTTTCTGTAGTGATTTTCAGGGACCCAAGCTCTAAGTGACCCACTCCAGTGTTCTTGCCTGGAGAATCTCAGGGACGGGGGAGCCTGGTAGGCTGCCGTCTATGGGGTCGCACAGAGTCAGACACGACTGAAGTGACTTAGCAGCAAGCTCTAAGTGTGACCTTTCAGATGCCTCCCTTGAGTATCTTATTTATTGCTTCAGGGCAACTTATTCCCAAAACTTAACAGTTTCATGCCACATGCATTTTATTATCTCATAGTTTCTGAAAAGTGGGAATCTGGGAGCAGCTTAGCTGGGGGTTGTGGCTCAGGTCTCTCCTGAGGTTGCAGTTCAAGCATCTGCTGGGGCTGCCTCAGCCGAAGGCTTGATCAGGGCTGGGGCGTCTGTTTCCAAGCTGGCACACTGGCCTGACTGGGGGCCTCTGAATCCCTTTATAAAGGAGTCACTGAGGACCAGAGAGGTTAAGTCACTTGTCCAAGATCACCCAGCTGGCCAGAGGAAGAGCTAGGCCCACCATCTGGCTCTTCTGACTTCCAGGGCTTTACTTTTGTGCAGGAGAAGCCTGTGTTCCCTGTTCTTCTCCCTCTGCCTTTTCCTCACCCTGAAGGAGGAAAGGGAGACTGGGGTAGCTGTGGGCGGAGCTCTGCCTCTCCTTGTTCTGTAGAAGTGAGGGGGGTGGTCCTCCTCAGAGAAAGTCGGAAACAGATTCTGTGGACACCCCTCCTCTCCCAACAGAATCACAGCTAACGTCTGTGGAGTGTTTAACCAGAGACACTTCTCAGAGAGCTTTAGCTAGAGTGGTTCTTGAGGTGGGGTCCCTAGACCGCCAGCATCAGCATCACCTGGTTGCAGGAAATCCTCGGGCTCCTACAAAACCTCCTGAATGAGGAACTTTGGGGGAGGGACCCCGCACTCTGTGTTAACACACCCTCCAGGGCTTCTGATGGATGTTAGAGTTGGAGGACCACTTATCCTCAACGACCCCTAGAGGGTAAGTAGAATCATGTCCCCATTTTACAGATGAGGACGTTAAAGCCAGGGGATGACACCCAGCTTCTCTTTGTGCTGGGTGCAGTCAGTGACATGAACAAGCATCAGTTCAGTCATGCACGTATGTGTCTGATCCCCTCAGTTATCCAGTGGGGTATTTATTTTTATCTCCATTTTACAGGTGAGTCAATGAGGTCCAGGGATATAAAGCAGCTGTTCCAAGATCACACAGTGACTTGTGTTGACACTGCGGCTCAAACCAAGGTCTCTTCTACCTTTGTTGGGTTTTCCCTACTAACTGGGGAAACAGCCTCTGTGGCCAGCTGTGTGCCTCTCCCCAGCTGCTGCGACAGCATCTGTCTTCTGGGAGGTCCTGCCTCCCCACCCCTGTCCCCGGCAGCTTCAGTCCAGGGTCTAGACCTAGCCTTGACTTTTCCCCTCGCATCACATGCCAGCATTTAAATAGGTTTCCCTCTCACTCCCACTCCCAAAGGCTCCCAGTGAGCAGAGGCTTTCACTGCATTGTGCCCCTGGGGCAGAATGCCCTGAGGGGAGCACCTGAGCTTTTAGGCCTCTGCTAATGGTGTCAGTGGTGGAAGCAGGGTGAGCAGAGTGGTGTTTACTTCTGCCTGGGCCACAGCTTGCCTGCCATCCCTTATTAGTTTGGCCCAAATTTCATTTGGGACAGAGGTTCTTCTCCTGCATGCATGTATGAGCAAACAGCCCTATGGGACTCTCTCCTGTTGGAGGGCGGTTCTCTCTCAGGTTATGAGGAGGCTGACATAGCTATGAATCTGTGCTGACTCTGGAGACTGGAGTGAGTGTTGCCCTGGTCTAGTAACTGTCGTGTCTTCTGCTGGAAGCTCATGCTGCATCCGCTTGGTCTCAGTGCTGCTGGCCGCTCTGGGGGGCAGGGACCCTGAGCCTGTGTATATAGGAGCATCCGCAGTCTCTGATGCGATTGTCTGGTTGACTGTATTTCTCCCTCTCCCTTGACCAGGGGGACAAAGGCCGATTGACCTTTTTGTCCTTTGAGCCCAGGACAGCGCCTGGCACATCAGTCTCTCTAAAAGCACTCATGTCATGCCTGAATTCTTCCTGCAGGCCCCAGCAGTGAAGGTCACTTGACCCCAGTGGTGTCAGGAATAAAGCCCAGTTCACAGCTCTGGCACTCTGACCTGTGTCTCCAGCTACAGCTTGCAGCATCATATTGATGACTAAAGGGAGAAAGCAGGACGCTTTCCTTATTATAAATCGTGTAGTCCCTGTGTCTGAGAATTTTGTATAGTGCTTTAACATTTTTTTTTTAAATTAAAAAAAAAATTATTTTGGCCGCACTGCATGGCTTGTGGAATGTTACTTCCCTAACCAAGGATCGAACCCAGCTCTCAACAGTAAAAAACACTGAGTCCTAATCACTGGATCTCCAGGCAATGTCCCTTCCAATTTATACCTACAACTTATCCATTCTCAGGTTCATTTGGATGCCCTTCTACCTTGCTTTGCCTTAGGGATCAGTGATACGTCTATGGATGCTCCAAAGTCATCAGAGGTCCCCTTCTAGCCCCCAGGATAAATGGGGTGCTGAGGAATAGTTACCAGAATTAGTCAGGTCCTGGGAAGAAATGGGGGCACACTCACAAAAGGTGGGGAGAGGATTTAACACAGGGCCAGAGGCATGGGCGGGGTTCAGGGGAACCAGTGAGGGTTTTAAAGCTCGCAGGAGGGAGTCACCACAACCACTGGGCCTGCGGGGGCAGGAGGAGTACTTGTGGAACCAGAACTAGAGGTAAAGAGGGAGAGGAGCTTTGTTCTCCCACTGAAGTCCCCCATTGACCAAACTCAGCCAGAAACCAGAGGCAGGAGGAACACAGTTTGTTATTGTTGTTGTTCAGTCGCTGAGTCATGTCTGACTCTTTTCCACCCCATGGGCCACAGCAAGCCAGGCTTCCCTTTCCTTCACTATCTCCCGGACTTTGCTCAAACTCATGTCCATTGAGTCTGATGCCATCCAACTATCTCATTCTCTGTTGTCCCCTTCTCCTTTTGCCTTCAGTCTTTCCCAGCATCAGGGTCTTTTCCAGTGAGTCAGCTCTTCCCATCAGGTGGCCAAAGTATTGTAGCATCAGCATCAGTCTTTCCAATGAATATTCAAGACTGATTTCCTGTAGGATCGACTGGTTAGATTTCTTTGCAGTCCGAGGGACTCTCAAGAGTCTTCTGCAACACCACAGTTCAAAAACATCAATTCTTCTTTATGATCCAACTCTCACATCAGTATGTGACTACTGGAAAAACGATAGTGTTGACTAGATGGACTTTTGTCAGCAAAGTGATGTCTCTGCTTTTTTATATACTTTCTAGGTTCGTCATAGCTTACCTTCCAAGTAGCAAGTATCTTTTTATTTCATGGCTGCCCTTACCATCTGCAGTGATTTTGGAGCTCAAAAAAATAAAATCTGTCACTGCTTCTACTTTTTCCCCTTCTGTTCACCATGAAGTGATGGGACCAGATTCCATGATCTTAGTTTTTTGAATGTTGAGTTTTAAGCCAGGTTTTTCACTCTCCTCTTTCACCCTCATCAAGAGTTCCTCTTAGCTTTCTGCCATAAGGGTGACGTCACCTGCACATCTGAGGTTGTTGATATTTCTCCTGGCAATCTTGATTCCAGCTTGTGCTTCATCTAGCCCAGCATTTTGCATGGTGTCCTCTGCAGATAAGTTAAATAAACAGGGTGACAAGAACCCAATTAATTCGGTCTAAAAAAGGTTCTCAAGGCACAAATCCAGTTGGAAAATGGCAGTGAGTCCATGATCACACTATTCAGACTTTCTGACCAATAGAGACAAGTATGATGTCTGCCAAGTATAGGGGAGGAATGGACAAGTGGTCACAGAATCTGATGCTAGACCCTTTCTTTTGAGGGGAGGAACATCCAGGTGTCTGGGACCACCTTTAAGCCACCACATTGAGAAACTTGAAACCTGGACTTCATAGCTTCAGAATGGAAAATTCTCTTAGTGAGGCCATGTATGCACCCCTGGTCCTTCAAGGAACCTTCATCCCTGAACCCAGACTGTCCCCACTCCTGCCTTGAGCCTCGCCTCACTCCTGCCATTCTCTTCTGCACCCATAAAATTTGGGACCATCCCAAGCTCTTTCAGGTACGTGTTCGTGACACTCCAATTTTCTGCCTTCCTGGGTAGCAGGGCTCTGCGGTGGCGGCTGCAGATGATGAATTTATTCATGGTGGCAGGTGTACGGGATGAAGCTAAAGAGATTTGGGAAATTATGTAAAATGTTTGAGAACGTGCGCGCTTGTGCTTACATTTAATGGGCCCATTTTAAAAAGTCCCTGAACCCTGAAGCCAAGACAAAGTTTGATATCTCGGAGGCCGGGTATTTAAATATTTGCGATTCCAAAGAGCCTGATTCAGCGTGCATTTACCCATTCTTGTTCCCACCCTGGTTATACCTCCCATGGGCAGGCATTTTCCTATTCATCTCCTCCACTATTCAAACAGTGACAGTTGCATCTGCCTTACAGACTTTGATTCTGAGTCTTTGGGAGATGTTTTCTAGAGATAAACAGGGCTGTCGTCATTTTACAGGTGGGGAAGTTGAGATGTGCAGAAATGAGATTGAAAAGGTGGCTTTGGTGTTCTGTGGGATCTGAGCCTTTCTCACTGCCTCTCTCCTTCCTTAAAACAGGGTTTCCTAGAGACAGTGCTCTTGACCTTTTGCACATAGGGTGATTCTTTTGGGACCACCCTGTGCATTGTAGAATGCAGAGCAGCATCTCTGCCTCCCTCCGTAGAATGCCACTCCTCACATCCCCAGGAGTGACAACCCAAAACGACTTCAGACATCGCCACATGTCATAGGGGAGGCAAAGGGGAGTGGATTACCCCCTATTGAGAACCACTGCCTTCTAGTAGAGTAGTTAAGGTCTCGGACATATGAGAGTGTGAGTTAATTGGTGTGACACAGGGCTGGGGCACAGGGTACATTTTTGAGATCTTTTGGATGTTTCTGATGCACCACCAGCAGGGTGAAGAATCTCTTATGCAGAATTAAAATGCCATCTCTCTCAGCCTGTTTCCTGATCTCTAATACTGAAACAGTAACCCTGTACTTGTCTCGTACAGCTTAAACCTGGCAATCTGTATAAATTGCTGAATACTGTACCCAGTATGTACTAATTTGCTCAATAAATATTAGCTCTTAGCGTAGTGATTCTTCTCTTCTGTCTTCCCTCGTCTTCCTTCTTGGTCCCCCATGTAAGTGTGGAGCAGGGATCCTGCTGCCCTGACTGTGGGGTGCTGGCTTGTGTATTGCATGTGGGGCTGAACATTTCAGGGAGCCAAGGGCAGGGTAGATGGGTCAGGTAACCAGGTAGGGCCTGATACACAGGGCAAAGTGAGGGGTCTCCGTGAGGGGTCTCCATGAGGGGAAGGGGCAGCTGCAAGAGTGAGAGGCTCTGAGAATCCTAGAGCTGTGGGTGAACTGATAATTTCTCAAAAGTGATGATCTGGAGGAAGCTGAGGTTCAGTACCTGGCGCTGAGAGTGAGTGGCCAGGGTGGAGTAAAGGTCATTGGAATTGAAAAGGTCTTGCAAGTGCATCCTAGACTCTCGGTTGGTTTATCCTGGATATGGTTACCCTTTCCTTGGTGATGTCAGGAGGCATAGGCTGATGTAGGTCTGGGGAAGCCTGTATGGAAGTGAGCAGGACATCAGAACTGCCCTGTAGCTGGAAGTGGCTGGTGAGCAGAACAGGCAGTCTGGGAGCCATGCGCTAGGAGGAAGGGCCATGCATGGTTCTGAAAATGAAGCAGTGCCTATCAAGACCCCTTCTTTGAATTTCAGTATTGGGTGCCCAGAGGAACATAAAAATTTCAGGCAGCAGAGGGCAGCCAAGCCTGAGGGGTAGCCCTGCCTGGTAGCCTGGAACTCTCACTTGAAGACATGTGTTATCTTCATCACCTGTAATTCATTCATGGCACACCAAGATGGCAAATCACCCCCGTTTCGGAAGCTCAGTTCTCAAGGGCCTTTCTTCTGTGATCAGACTGCAGTGTGCCGCATCTCTGTACTTGACATAGTTGCCTTCCGTGACATCCTGCATGATGTGCGTCCTGACTGTCATGTTACAGTGAGCCACCTGATGCTGAAGCGTTCCTGGGTCACCAGGGGTTAATGGGCATGCTGGGGCCCATGCCCTCAAGTGCTTTGGTGAGATGATCCATCCATGTCCTATTGATTCTGCCAGCCTTCAGCTCTCTGAATGGTATCCCAGCCTTCAGCTCCCTGAATGGTATCCCAGCTGGGCCCTTCGGTGTTTCTTGGTTCCCTTTGTCCTGTTATCAGATTGCCCCTGACCTGAGATGTCCTGTGAGAACATTTCCTGAACTCTGAGCCACCACATCTCCAACTGAGATCCCCGGTTGTCAGTTCATACATTCAGGCGTATTTCTTTCTCCTCTCTTGTTACCGATTGTCATTGTCTCCAGGCTTGGGGGCACGGGACGCACTGTTTGCCTATTCAAGCCAATTGCCATTTCTCTCGTCCCCAAAATGTAATTGAAAAGAGCCTTAATGGTTTCTAAATGATGATAGCTCCATAAACCGATTAAAAAGGCCTTAATAAAACTGTCTGGAGTTATTCTTCACAGCTGCTGCCAATGTTCCTTGTGTCCCGACCATCCCAACAAGAATTAGGGCACTTTCTCATGCCGTCAGAAGCACCAGGAAAATCCTTCTCCTCCATCTAATTGCTCCTCTGTTCTCTTCCCAGACAATTCACGTTGCTATTGTCTGTGCCGGATACAACGCCAGCCGGGACGTAGTCACCTTGGTGAAGTCTGTCCTGTTTCACAGGTAAGCGCGTGGTTGTCCTCTGCAGGTTCCCGTGTGTAGCTGCCGGCCCGCGCCTTTCCTCCAAGAAGGGTTAAAGTAAAGCAACATTTCTCATCCATCATTTAAGCTGCCATGAAAATGTAATTATTGTCTGAAGCCCCGGGGAGATTATTGTGTTAATAATGTTTAACAGCAGGGTTGAGGTGCCCTCTCGCAATGTTGAGAATCGTAGCTCTGAGACCTCAAGGGACCTTCAAGGATGCTCTGAATTTGTTACTTCAGTTTCTTTATTGGTTTCCTCTGGTTGACAGCCATCAGACCTCTGTTTACACATCCCTGTTGACAGGTTGTGTTGTGGACTGAATTGTGATCCCTTAAAATGTATCCTTGGGAATCCTAAACCCCAGTAACTCAAACTGAATTTGGAGTTAAGGTCTTTGAAGAGGTAATTCAATTAAAATGAGGTCCTATGGGTAGACCCTCATCCAGTGGGACTGGGGTCCTTATAAGAAGAGGATACAGGATGGAGGCACAGCCATTTGCAAGCCAAGGAGAGAAACCTTAGAAGAAACCAACCCTGCTGACACTTTGACTTTGAATTTCTAGCCTTCAGAACTAGAGAAAATGAATTCCTGTTATTTAAGACACCCAGCTTATGGCATTTTGTTGGGGCAGCTCTAGCAAATTTATACAGATGCTTACTCTGTGCCAATGTGGCCCACCCTACCTTCAGGTGTCTCTGACCCTTAGACAGTCCTGCTTCATGTCAAACTGAACTTTTCCAATCTTTGGATGGTGTGATGATGTTCTCTGACACTAGTGTATTGCCATGGAGACAGTCCTATGAAAGATGGATTCCTCTTCCACCTGGAAGTGACCATCCTCTCCTGAGTCACCTCTTCTCCAAGTTAAACACCTGCCGTTTACTTTTCCTTTTTCATGGGACTTTTCTTCTGTCCCTTCACTGTTTTGATGTATATCTAATTATATTCAGAGTATATCCAGAATTGGGTCTACAACTCCAGCTAAGGTCCTTGGTTCTGCCTCTACCTTCTTACCAAGGGTTTGGATGAAGCTTATCCATAACTACAGCCACCAGTGTGGGAATGTATCAGATATCCATGGCAGGATCCAGAAGGATCTTACCAGAAGGAACAGGCATGAAAAGCTCCCAGAGTTTAACTGAACAGAGATCAAAGTTTTGCACCCACATCTAACTGTCAAGAGCATAAACAGAGTTGGGAAAGATGGTGGACACCCAAGACCTACCCACCCTGCAGGAAACTGGGGTTCATCTTGTGTCTACCCTCTCTCGCATTCCCCCAGCCAGCCTGTCCATTACCAATGCCTCCAGCTTCTCCCTCTTGAATAATTTTCAGTTCCACCTCTTCCTGTTCATCCCCACTGTGACTGGCATAGTTCATGTCTCCATGGACTCTCACCTGTCCTTTCTGTCTCCCTGACCCATCCTCTGTGATGCCAGAATGATGTTTCAGAGATGCTGATCTGATTTCCTAAAACCTTTCAGTAGCTTCTCCTTGTCCAGGATAGAGCATTGAAGCTTTTTGCCATGGCACGTGGAGCATCCAGGGCCTGATGTCATTCTCAGCAGTGTTCCCATGCTGCTCCTCAGTCTCCAGCAGCACTCGCCTGCTGGCAGCTCCACACCCTGTCTGAGGCGCACCCTGCCTCTTGTCTCTTCTTACTGCTCTACTGTGCCTTTCTCCCATCCTCCTCCACTCCAAGCTGGCAAACTCCCTGTCTTCTTTAAGCCTTGCCTAGGCATCATTTTTTTTTTCCTGACTTTTTTCTTTTTTTTGGAGTATAATTGCTTCGCAATATTATGTTGGTTTCTGCTATACAATGAAGTGGATCAACTGCATGTATACATATATCCCCTCCTTCTTGGACCTCCCTCCCAACTCCCCACCCCACCCCCAGGCCATCACAGAGCACCGAGCTGAGCTTCCTGTGCTTTATAGCAGTTTCCCACTGTCTGTCTCGTTTACTCATGGTAGTGTATATATGTCCCTCCCATTCATCTCATGCTCCCCATCCCCGACCATACCCCGTGTCCACATGTTCATGCTCTGCATCTGCATCTCTGTTCCTGCCCTGGAACTAGGTTCGTCTGTACGATTCTTCTAGATTCCACATACATGCATTAATATATGATATTTGTTTTTCTCTTTCTGACTTATTTCACTCTATATGACAGACCCTAGGTCCATTCCCATGTCTACAAATGACACAATTTCATTCCTTTTTCTGGCTGAGTAATACTCCATTGCATATATGTATCACATCTTCTTTATCCATTCACCTGTCCGTGGACACTTAGGTTGTTTCCATGTCCTGGCTATTGTAGATAGTGCTGCAGTGAACAAAGGGGCATGTGTATGTTTTGAACTATGGTTTTCTCAGGGTATGTGCCTAGTAACCGGAAGCCCACCTGTACCTCTCAGCCTGAGTCAGGCCTCCCCTTCTACCCGCCCATAAAGTCCTATGCATTTATTATCTTTATTACATTATATTTTGTTTATCTATACATGTTATATTTTCTAGTAGAATCTGGGCCTTCTGGAGATAGGACACCATGCTTTGATTTTCCTGTTTTCCCAGTATCTCAGCCAAGTACTATTTATATGCTCCATAAATGTTTCCTTATTTAATAACTAAACCTGGGAGGCTCTTGAGAGTACCGTGGACAGCAAAGAGATCCAACCAGCCCATCCTAAAGGAGATCAGTCCTGGGTGTTCATTGGAAGGACTGATGTTGACGCTGAAACTCCAATACTTTGGCCACCTGATGTGAAGAGCTGACTCATTGGAAAAGACCCTGATGCTGGGGGAGATTGAGGGCAGGAGGAGAAGGGGACGGCAGAGGATGAGATGGTTGGATGGCATCACTGACATGGGTTTGAGTAGACTCTGGCAGTTGGTGATGGACAGGGAGGCCTGGTGTGCTGTGGTTCATGGGGTCACAAAGAGTCAGACACAACTGATCGACAGAACTGAACTGAGGAGCCTGCGTTAATAAATAACCTAAAGACATATTTATTCAACCAGTTACCTATTAGCCCAGACTTAATTTTATTTCACTTCACATTCAGGCCACTATATAGCTCAGTGATTTTCAGCAGGCCATTTCACTCTTTAGACTGGAGTTTTTTTTTATCAGTTAGCTTATATCAGTTAGTTAGGAATCAGTTCACCCCAAAACTTACTTGGTAAAAGACAGCATTTATTTCCTAGCTCAGCTATTTGTACTGATCTCACCCGGCTGGTTCTTGATGGACTGCCCTGTTCCTGCAGTCAGCGGGCAGGTTAACAAAACATCGCATTGGCTGCCTTCCTGGAGCAGGGAAGGGAGGTGGGAGCTACTAATGACAAATACATTACAGGGTCAGTTACTGCTGGGGACGTGGGCCCTCCTGGTAGCTCTATCCATTTGCCACTGTGCTTTCAGTTGTACATCCGAGGAGAAAATGGGAATGTGGAATAAAGAGGAGCCTTTTCCCAAAACCCTGGTTTCTGTGCAGTTTTGGGAACTTGTGGTTCTGCAGCCTTGATCTGCTACTTGAAACCAGCCATCATGTAGGCTAAGCATTGAATTAGACAAGTGATTTTCAGCCTTTATGTATTGGGGTGGCCAAAAAGTTCATTCGGGTTTTTAAACTTTTTGGCCAACTCAATATTTATTCCTTGTCTGCACTAAAGAACTCATGGTTGGGAGGAAAAAAGGAAAAAAACACTCTTTAAAGAAGAGTATTTGCACAATTGGGCTTCCCAGTGGTGCAGTGTAAAGAGTTCACCTGCCAGTACAGGAGACACAAGAGATGTGGGTTCAGTCCCTCGGTCAGGAAGATCCCCTGGAGTAGGAAATAGCTACTTGCCCCAGTATTCTTGCCTGGAGAATTCCATGAATAGAGGAGCCTGGCAGGCTTCAGTCCATGGGGTCGCAAAGAGTTGGACACTACTGAACATGGCAGACATACATCGTATGATTACAGATAGTCATGCTCTTTCTCAATTATGGCACATTTTAAGATCATAAAAAGTTCTTATGATAGTATTGGGTGTAAGTACTATTCCAGCTACAATAATGTATATGTATACACCTAAATAATTCCAGTAGTTGTTGAAATTGTAAAAATCCTATTGAGTATAAACTCTTCCTCCTACAGTAGCTGCAGCACAAAGATGTTCAATTTAGAAATAGCAGTAGTTTTATTATCAGCTGCCTATGGCAGGCCATACTTTCATGGAGGCATGGAGATCTGAGAAGAAAGCAAATTCTCAACATGTGATGTGAAAATTCTGCACCCCACATCAGGGCCTGCTTGATCTCCCTGAACTGAGCAGCCAATTAAGTCCCTCCCATCCTTGGGATTCTACAGATACGAATGATTCTGTGAATTGATATGCTGGTCATAATGATTTGAGATATCAAGACAAAAGGACTTTTGAAAGACATTCCATTCAGGAAGTCCAGCTATAAATAGCTTCATTGCTTCCAAAGCATGTTATGAGGATTAACTAATACATGATTATAAAATACTTTGACAAATGGAGTACCTTCCTAATGTTAATAATATAATAATAGTGGTGCCGGATGCTTCTTTTGGCTTTCACTGTTAATTACAGTAATTAGATTTATTTTCCGGACAAGATTTTTAGCAAAATTTCATTTAAGGTTTGCTTTGTTACATCAAATCCGTTTTTCTGCAGCATGCCTGATGACAGTGGACACACTATATTTTAAAAGGTAGGAAAGGAGTGCTATGGGCACAGTTCTTTTTTTTTTTTAATTCTTCTTAGTATTTATTTGGATGCATCAGGTCTTTGTTGTGGCGTATGGGATCCTCAGTGGCGCACAGGCGTAGCAGTTGCAGCCTGCCGCCTTAGTTGCCCTGCAGCATGTGGGATCTAGTTCCCTGAGCAGGGATTGAACCCGTATCCCCTGCATTACTGCTAAGTTACTGGTAAGTTGCTTCAGTCGTGTCCGACTCTGTGTGACCCCATAGACAGCAGCCCACCAGGCTCCCCTGTCCCTGGGATTCTCCAGGCAAGAACACTGGAGCAGGTTGCCATTTCCTTCTCCAATGCATGAAAGTGAAAAGTGAAAGTGAAGTTGCCCAGTCGTGTCCGACTCTAGTGACCCCACAGACTGCAGCCTACCAGGCCCCTCCGTCCATGGGATTTTCCAGGCAAGAGTACTGGAGTGGGGTGCCATTGCCTTCTCCGTCCCCTGCATTGGAAGGCATATTTTTAACCACTGGACAGACCACCAGGGAAGTTCCTGTGAGCACTCTTATATACTGATGCTGGCATTAAAAATTGCTATAACCTTTTAGAAAGTTCATAGTATTGTTGCCTAAGATGTTTACCCTATATGACTACATTAAGGGATTCTGCCTTAAAGGGATAATCCTAACTACAGAGGAAAATTTTTTGTGAAATACTGCTCATAATCCTAAAAATTCTATTAATACTTAAACAGTAAGTCTAAATTTAATACTTAATAAGTCTAAATAATGGAATATCCCTCTTATAGTAAACCATATTCTTAATTGGTTATAAAAAGTATATTATAACATGGCTAAGTGATAGTTTATGATATAAAGTAAGTGACAAGACAGCTCAAAAACTCACACTTATCATCGTTCCACTATGTAAATACATGCACACATATGTGTCATGCATACACATACACATCTACATGGTTGACATACAGGGGGTGAAAGAGTTGCAAAAAATACATGAAAAATGGAATTTTTGCATGTTGTGTTCAGAATGGAAAAAGTACAAATGATCTTGGTTTTGTTTTCTCTTTACATACATCTTTGGTCATCTCATTTTGCACCCTTTGTAATGAAGAAAAAAAGTGGATGAGAAAAAATAAATACAAGGTATATGTGAGCAAAGGTTTACCTCGTTGAAAATAAGACAGTATCGTGTCTTCGTCACCTGGATGGGATACTATTTAAACAAAAATTGGGGAAATGCCTGTAACTCCAATCCTAATTGCAGATAAACTGGGAGATATAGCTATTCTGTAAGGAAACTGAGCTTTTAATGAGCAGAGAAAAAATTCTTACTTAGTCACTAAGTGGTTACCTTAGTGGTCAGAAAGGTGGACCAGCTTGTAAAAAGTTAATATTTGTTTGCTAGGAGGATCTATTTACTCGCTCACTCCATCACCCTGTTGGCAGGAGGAGACGGGGTGGTTTGCCTTGCTTTTCATATCAAGCAACTTTTTTGTGTGTTTGTTTTTAAATCTGTGCCCCTCAAGAGCAGAAAGGATAAAACAGCATAGCGTCTTCATGAACAGTATTTGCCTCTAATTGTCTTATTGCTTATTCAGGCTTAAACTTGGTATAGAAGCAGTTTCTAGATCCTGCAGGGAGGAACCTAGGATTGAATAAAACAAAGAACTAGAAGTAGGTTCTGATTCTGTCTTTCTGTCTGTGAGCTGCTGACCCAGGGAGGTCACTCTCCTCCTTGGAGCTTTGCTTTGTTCCCCAGTCTCTCATAGAGCCCTGTTGTGACTATCAAAAGAGGTAGTCAATGTGAAATGCTTCTGCATTTTATTTATTCAACAAATAGAAGGGTAGTTCTCACTCTGTTAGGCTGTGCTCTGAGTGTTTTTCAGATACCAACTCACTGAATGTTCTTCTAATTCCATGAGGGGGTCTACTGGGTATCCCCGTTTTACAGATGATGAAACTGAGGATCCATATGTGAAGTCATGAATCAGGGTCACAGAGAGGAAAGGCAGGGCTGGGTTTGGACCCAGACAGTCTAGCTTCAGAGTCCAAACTCTCGAAAAGTTACTGTTTTGAGTATGATTTTCTTATTTTCACTCATCATTTTGGGTGACCATGTAGACATTGTTACTATTCCTGTGATCCATTTCCATCTTTATCCCCCACCCAGGTTATGTATTTTTGAGGTATTAAATATAAATAGTGGGGTTTCTTTTTTGGCTGCCCCATGAAGCATTTAGGATCTTAGTTCCCCAACCAGGGGTCAAACTTGTGTACCCTGCATTGGAAAGTGGAGTCAATTGCTAGACCACTGGGGAAGTCCCTGGACTGAACATTACTGTTCTGGTAAGGCTTAAGAAAATGCATGGGGAAATGAAAATCTTCATGAGGCAATATATACATTAATTAGCTTGATTGCAATGATGATTTCACAATGTAGACATATATAAAAGTATCACCTTAAGTGTTTCATAGTATTAAATGTACTTTGGAAACACAAAGTATATAATACACTTTGCTGCTGCTGCTGCTAAGTCACTTCAGTCGTGTCTGACTCTGTGCGACCCTGGCAGCCCACCAGGCTCCACCGTCCTTGGGATTCTCTAGGCAAGAACACTGGAGTGGGTTGCCATTTCCTTCTCCAGTGCATGAAAGTGAAAAGTGAAAGCTAAGTCGCTCAGTTGTGTCCGACCCTCAGCGACCCCATGGACTGCAGCCTTCCAGGCTCCTCTGTCCATGGGATTTTCCAGGCAAGAATACTGGAGTGGGGTGCCATTGCCTTCTCTGTAATACACTTTAGATATACAGATTTTTATTTGTCAATTATACCTCAGTAAAGTTCGGGGGAAGAAAATAGCAAGGACATGTAATATCTTTGAACAGGTAAAAGATGTATGCTATGTAGTCGTGCATGTAAAAGCAAAAAGAATTAGTTAATATAGTTTATAGGTCCCAAGGATAGGTCATTTGACTTTCATCCCAGCCATGTACAAGTGCATACCCACAAATGGATGAGGAAACTGAGGCCCAGAGGTTAAATCCTGTGTTCAAGGTCACAGGTAAATAAGTGATGCTCCTGAGGTTCTACCCTTGGCTCTGGCCAACCTTGGAGTCCATGCTACTTTTACTACACTATGAGGTCTTTGATTTGCTCTGTTCTTCTCCGCTGGAGAGCTCTTCTGACATGATACTGAGATGTCCTCGATTCTCTCCACATTATCAAGGCCACTTGTCCTCCCCCACACCAAGAGCTCACACCAAAAAACCCTCATTTGGGCTTCTGTGCTTTTCTGCAGTGAGTTCCATTAAATCTCTCAGTGTAACAGATTCACTGAGCATTCGAGTTGCTGTCACAGGCTCTTTCTTTTTCTAAAATTGCAATTCCATTGTAAACTTAATAATTAAGGATTATTCAACTCAGCTGTCCTTGTATATTTTAATAAAAAACAGACCTTGGGTTGCCTTATAGGGACTGTGACACATTCCTGACAGAAATAAGAAAGGAAAGGCAGGGAGAAAACTGGGGTTTAATCATCTTTGCCTCTTTGTATTACCATATTTATTGCATCCCAGCCTGAACAGGGGAGCAGTTAAGGAAACCAGAGGCAGCGGGAGCATTGCTCATTATGAGCAAAATCTGCAGGCTCTGCTGAAGATGAAGCATGCACTTGCTTCCTTCTTTGTTAGGAAAGCGTGATCTGGTCTGAATTAGAAGAGACCTAATGTCTGGGTTGCTCGACCCCAATCAAGCTATGTGGGACCCATTGTATTTGAAGACGTGTACTCAAGCTGGCCCATTCAAGTAGAAGCCTTTTCCCATGGGCTTAAAGCATTGCTCCTAGAATGCATATGTAACTGGTGGACTGATATTAAAGGCTATTTTAGTTGTTTTATAGACACTGAATCATATATTAAGAAAATCATTCCTTTTGTGATTCTTCTGAATGAGTTCTTATTATCTTCAGTTGATGAAACTCATTTTGGTATAAATATGTCCTTAACATCTGTCCAACTCTTGCTAATCTCCCTCCAAACAACAGAGAATAGGATGGAGGCTCACGGCCTTTGGCTGGTTTGGGGATTTGCAGGCCTCTAGCATTAAAACGATTTTACCAGCCTGAGTTAGGAACCAAATGCAAAATCAGCCTTGGGGATTACACATTGGGAATGAAATTATCACCAGTGTTGCTGTTTGTCCTGAATTGTGGAATGTTCTTTGAATTGAGGGCACTTTTTTGTCCTCATGAGTTGGGGTTACTTATAGTCTGAGCCAACCTGGACAATTGCTGGCTTTTCCTACCTAGGCAGATCTTTTCTTGTACAACACAGCTTCTAAGACAGCTGAGTAGACCAGACCTCATTCCCGCTCCCAGACCCATAGGTTAGACTGTCACTCTCCATCTCAGGCCAGTGGAGAAGCATTGGGATGTAATTCACATACTATGAAATTCACTCTTTAAAAGTGGACAGTTCAGTGGTTTTTGGAACATTCAGAATTGTGCAACTATCCCCACCATCTAATATTATCAATGGCCCATTTTCAGCATCTCATAAAGAAACACCCGTCCGCATGAACAATCACTCCCCACTCCCTCTCCCTCCATCCCCTGGCAACCACTAATCTTTCTGTTTATGTGGACTGTTCATTCTGAACATTTGCTATCAATGGGACCATATGCTGTTTTGTCTTCTTGTAACTGGTGTCTCCTATGTAGTATAATCTTTTCAAGGTTCATCCACGTTGTAGCATCTGCCAGTCCTTCGTTCCTCTTCTTTGCCTAATAATGTTCCATTGTATGGATTTACTTCATTTTGTTTATTCATCACTTGGTGACCATTTGGGTTGTTTCCACTTCTTGACTGTTATAAATAATGCCAGGGTGGATGTTTGTGTTAAAGTTCTTGAGGGAACATATTTTCATATATTATTTGTTGATATCGGATTGGCCACAGATAGTTCAGGTGTTTCCAAAACATGTTACAGAAAAATCCCAGTAAACTTTTTGGCCAACCCAATAGCTAGGAGTGGGATTTCTGGGGAAGTCAGCAATGGTAACTTTATGCTTCATGTTTTGAAAAGCCGCCAAACTGTGTTGCAGAGCAGCTACAGTCATTGATTGTATAATCCCACAAGTAGCAGCTGAGGGTTCCAGTATCTCTACATCCTTAATGACACTTGTTATTGGCTGTTATTTTTACCTTAGTCGTTTTAGTGGGTTTCAGAGTGGTATCCCAGTTCTGATTTGCATTTCCCTACTGACTAGTGATGTTGAGCATCTTTTCCTCTGCTTATTGGCCTTTTGTATGTCTTCTCTGAGAAATGACTGTTCAGATCCTTCGCTCCATTTCTAATCTGCTTACTTGTGTTTGTATTGAGCTGTAAAATATTTTTATACTATGGTTACAAGTCCCTTACCAGGCATATCTATGCCTTGCAGATATTTTCTCTCATTTGGTGGCCCTCTTTTTCACTTTCTTGATGGTGCTTTTTGAAGTACAAAAGTTTTTAATCTTTTGTATTTTTCTTTTTCTTTTGAGCTTTAGATGTCTTATGTCAGAAACCATCACCTAATCCCAAATTAAAAGATAACGCTCTCACATTGTCTTCTAAGGGCCTCTACGCCAGACTTGCAAGTAATTGTGTCCACTCTGAGGGAATTTGGATCTCTTTGGTAATTATTCATTTGTCCTTTTATTCTTTTTTTTTTTTTTTTTTGATAGACTATTACTGGATGAGTATATCTATAAGGAATTGTTTTAAAAATCTGAGGAAAAGATTATTTTTAATAAAATTTATTTCATAGAACAGTTTTCGATTTACAAAGAAATTACGAAAGGAATAGCACAGATTTTCCAAAACCCTACAGCCCATTTCCCCTCTCATGACATCTCATGGTATATTTGTTGTAATTAATGAACCAGTCCCTAGTGGCTCAGCAGGTAAATAATCTGCCTGCAAGGCAGGAGACACAAGTTTGATCGTTGGGTTGGGAAGATCCCCTGGAGAAGGAAGTGGCAACTCACTCCAGTATTCTTGTCTGGAAAATTCCTTGGACAGGGAAACCTGGTGGGCTACAGTCCATGGGTCCTAAAAAGAGTTAGACATGACTTAGCAACTGAACAACAGCAACAATTGTATCTTTCTTATACAATAATAAATGGTAGGCATCCAGACCACCGATGCTGGTTGGGTAGTTGTATTAGTGCTAACTTACAGACTTAGTTTCCTTTCCCTGGTGGCTCAAATGGTAAAGAATCTGTCTGCAATGCAGGAGACCCAGGCCCGATCTCTGGGTGGAGAAGATGTCCTGGAGAAGGAAACGGCAACCTACTCCAGTATTCTTGCCTGGGAAAATCCCATAGACGAAGGAGCCTGGAAGGCTATAGACCATGGGGTCACAAAGAGTCGGACATGACTGAGCACATAAAACTCATTACTCGTTGATATATTATTATAAAGTCCTGTCCTTTGTTTCAGATTTCCTTAATTTTTGCCTAAGTTCTTTTTTCTGTTCCAGAATCCCATCCAGGATATGATACTGCATTTAATCATGTCTCCTTCGGCTCCTCTTTCTTGAGATAGCTGGGTGAAAGATTATTTACAAAATGTAGTTCCCAGTGCCAAGACTCCATCTAATAGGGAACAATTGCAAAAGTGTAAGTTTTGAGCCCTGAATTCAGTGGGAGGCTCTGAGAAAGGGCATCTTGACACCATGGAATGTCTTCCTCGGAGCTGTGGTGTCTGAACTGAGAGCCAGAGGCTGGAAGCAGGAGGTGTGGTACCATGCAGGCAGCTGTGGACACCACTCCAGCGTCAACACAGCCTATGGGAAGGTGTGGCTAAGCCCTGACCTGACTCACGGACAGACACTTTCTAGGCACCAGGGTTGTGGAGAAAGTAGACAAGAGAGTAGGTGCTTTGTGAAATAAGACAGTCTCTACCTTAGACAGCTTGTGTTCTACTGGAGGGTGGGCATAGATCTGTAGATGTATAGGAAGATTTCCAGCCCTGCTAGTCACTGCTGGAAAGAAACCAGTCATGGCAGTGGGGTGAGGCATGATGGGTAGGGAGAGGGGCTTTGGATGGAGTGGTCATGGCGGGCCTCTTTGTGGAGGTGAGATTTCAGTGTATTCCTGAAGGAGACTTTGGTTTATTCCTGAGGAAGAATGCAGAAGAGGGAGAAAGTCCCATAGAAATGCTGGCACCATCATCCTCTGAGAGCCTGTTCTTCTTACCCACACTGTCCATCTTCTGCTTGGTAACCAGATTAACCTTCTGAATTACAGCTTCGGTCTGCTGCCTGCCAAGCCCTATAAACCTTATCTGGCTGTCTTTCACTTGGAGAATCGAATTCTGTTTTTAGGAATTCACACACCCTGGCCCATCCTGTTGTTAATACTCTCTCTCTCCTTTTCTTTCCTCCCCATTCCTGACATACAGTGGACGTTCAATAAACATTGTATGATCTGCTCTAATAAGACTGTGGTTCTTTCACAGACATACTATGAACTTCTCCACCTGTGTTCTTTTCCTAATTCTGTTACATACTGCAGGATACATTTCCCTCTCCTTCATCTTTTCTCATCCAAATGTCCGGTTTACTTGCCACATTATCCGTGGAAACTTCTAGATTTGCCACTGCTGAGGAGCCGTCTCTCGTTCTTATTCTCCGTGAACGTGTGCGTTTGTCCTTGTGTAGCTGTTCTGTACGGTCGTGCAGGCTGTTCACTGTCCAACTCCAGGAATCCCTTTACTCACCATTCAGGTCAGTGTCTTCACATGGCTGCAGGGCAGCAGGGAGGGCCTGCTGTTCCCAAACTTGCAGCTGTGTGTGCAGCCCAGTGTTACAGAGCCCTTATGTACTAACATTTATGTGGTTATTTGTATTCTTTCTCTGTCTCTGCTACATTGATTGCTGCCTGAAAAGAGGACTCTGAGCTCATTCATCACCTAAATCCCTATTCTGCCTTACTTGATGCTTGATAGCTCTTTGTTGGATGTTTATCCATTCAATGCATTTTTTGGTCTATGAGTGGAAGAACTAATTGAAAATACTTTATTTGAAAAGTGATGTAAAAGCAGTAGAGAAAATAACGGTTTCATAAGTTCATGTTGATAACAGTTCTGGTCCATTCAGGCAGCTGTAACAAAATAGCAGGCCAGGTGGCTCATAAACAACAGGAATTTATTTTTTCCTCTCAGTTCTGGAGGCTAGGAAGTCCAAGATCATGACACCAGCATGGCCTGGCTCTGGCGGGGGCCAGCTTCCTGATCACAGACTGCAGACTTCCTTCTGTGTTGTCTTGTGTTAAAAAAAGCCAAGGAGCCTCTTTTGTAAGGGCACTAACCCCTTTCAGGAGGACTCTGCCCAGGGACCTATTCACCTCCCAAAGGCCCCACCTCCTGGTACTCTCACCCGAGGGGTTAGGGTTCAACATAATGAATTTGGGGTGGGAGTCAATGAACATTCAGACCATACCAATTATTAACATATATCGAAATATTACCCACGTGCCAGGCAATTTGCTAAGCACTTTATATATATCACATGTCACAATTAGCCAATATATTGATACTACTGCTTACTTACCATTATTGTTCCTGATTTGAAATGAAATTGAGGCCTAGAGAGATGAAATCACATGCTTGCATTCACTTAGTCATTAATGCAGCCAGGGTTCCAACCCAAATGTTCTGGAGCAAAACGCCAGCCCTGAACCACTGATGTAAGCATGTCTTCAGCTGCTTCTGCTTCTTATGGGGAATGTGAACAGTGATGGGGAAGGAGAGAGCACTGGCTTGCTTTTCCTGTTGTATGAGTGTTTCTTGAGCACACGTTACTTGCCAGCCTCTCTGCCCAGCACTGGGGGTGGAAATGAAAAGATGGCTGCTGTCCTTGGAGGCTTCATGGTGGAGGGAAGGAGCCAGGTGTTTGAATTTTTTGTTTGTTTGTTTGTTTTATTGAAGGATAATTGCTTTTCAGAATTTGTTGTTTTTTGTCAAACCTCTGCATGAATCAGCCATAAGTATACATATATCCCCTCCCTTTTGAAACCTCCTCCCATCTCTCTCCCCACCCCACCCCTCTAGGTTGATACAGAGCCCCTGTTTGAGTTTCCTGAGCCATACAGCAAATTCCCATTGGCTATCTATTTTACATATGGTAATGTAAGTTTCCATGTTACTCTTTCCATACATCTCACACTCTCCTCCCTTCTCCCCATGTCCATAAGTCCTCATGTCTCTATGTCTGTTTCTCCACTGCTGCCCTGTAAATAAATTCTTTAGTACCATTTTTCTAGATTCTGTATATATACATTAGAATACAATATTTATCTTTCTCTTTCTGACTTACTTCACTCTGTATAATAGGTTCTAGGTTCATCCACTTCATTAGAACTGACTCATATGCACTCCTTTTTAAGGATGAGGAATATTCCATTGTGTATATGTACCACAACTTTATCCGTTCGTCTGTCGATGGACATCTGGGTTGCTTCCATGTTCTAGCTATCATAAATAGTGCTGCAATGAACTCTTTTTCAATTTTTATTTCCTCAGGGTATATGCCTAGGAGTGGGATTTCTGGGTCATATGGTGGTTTTATTCCTAGTTTTTTAAGGAATCTCCATGCCGTTTTCCATAGTGGCTGTATCAATTTACATTCCCACTAACAGTGCAAGAGCATTTCCTTTTCTCCACACCCTCTCCAGCGTTTATTGTTTACAGACTTTTTGATGATGGCCATTCTGATCAGTGTGAGGTGATATCTCATTGCAGTTTTTTGATTTGCATTTCTCTAATAATGAGCAATGTTGAGCATCTTTTCATATGTTTGTTAGTCATCAGTATGTCTTCTTTGGAGAAATGTCTGTTTAGGGCTTTTTCCCATTTTTTGATTAGGTTGTTTTTCAGGTATTGAGTTGTATGAGCTGCTTGTATATTTTGGAAATTAATCCTCTGTTGTTTCATCTGCTATTATTTTCTCCCATTCTGAGGGTTGTCTTTTCACCTTGCTTATAGTTTCCTTTGATGTGCAAAAGCTTTTAAGTTTAATCAGGTCCCACTTGTTTATTTTTGTTTTTATTTTCATTACTCTAGGAGGTGGGTCATAGAGGATCTTGCTTTGATTTATGTCATTGTTTGTTCTGTCCATGTTTTCCTCTAAGAGTTTTATAGTTTCTGGTCTTACATTTAGGTCTTTAATCCATTTTGAGTTTATCTTTGTGTATGGTGTTAGGAAGTGTTCTAATTTCATTCTTTTACATGTAGCTGTCCAGTTTTCCCAGCACCATTTATTGAAGAGGTGTCTTTGCCCCATTGTATATTCTTGCCTCCTTTGTCAAAAATAAGGTACCCGTAGGTGCATGGGTTTATTTCTGGGCTTTCTATCTTGTTCCATTGGTCTATATTTCTGTTTTTGTGTCAGTACCATAGTGCCTTGAATACAGGTGTTTGAATTTGATCTCACAGTGCTTTGCTGTGAGTGCTCAATTAGCTTTTCATTGGAGGCACCCAGTTACGAGGAAAAGGGAAGGATAAGGATCCACTCACAGAGGAGGAGATGACTGACAGACAGTTGGAAGGGATGAACAGGAAATCACAGGCATTGGGAAGAATTCTGTGGGGAAGGAACAGCACAGGTAAAGATATAGATGTGTAGAAAATGTAATGTGTGGGAGCAAATATGTGTACCTTGGTTTGTTTGGTATTGTTATCCCCATGTCTAAAATTATGCCATCCCTCCACCGTGGATAAAAATGCAAGTTGACAATTATACAGTTTACATTTATCCGTTCTTCATACGTAAGATTCCTTTGTGGTTCCCGTGGGAGAGGGAGGTGGTTGTGACAATACTGAGGGCTAAAGGGACCCTCTGTCTTCCCAGGAGTGACAAGTTACCACTGGCTTAGCATCCAGGTTAAGTCACTGGCCAGTGAACAAACACACCATCACTCCCCCACGCCTCTGGTCATCACTTAGGACCTCAGGAAGCAATGGCCGCTGGCAGTTTTTATAGGGAAGCTTCTTATAGAGCTTCCAGGAAGGCTGTAGGGCAGGCATGCCACTTGCTTCTGAGCATACGTGGCTTAATCAGAGAGTTTGCAGTGTCCAGGCAGTGGGTACCGTGGAGAAGTTCAGTGGTGCTGATGGCTTCTTTGTCATTGATTCAGCTCAGCACCCTTGAGCACCTATTATCTGTTTGACAGATTGACCTTGGATAATAACTTTCTTCAGGTCTAGGCTCATCCTCCCAGCTCCACTTGGCTTTGCTTCCCTCACCTTCAACTTGCTATATCCAATACCAAACCCATCATCTTCCTCCAGTGTGCCTTTCTTCCCGTATCCCGTGTCCTAGAGGCATCACCACCAACCCAGGAAACCCCGTTGTATTCCTCTTCCCTGCTACTTTCCTCATATCCGTGATCTCCTCTGAAATCCCTCAAGATTTGACTTCTTCGTTCTTTGTTGCTCTTCTCCAGACGCGAAGTCAGGTTTTCATTTCACATTCATTTTTTTTTAATCGAACTCTTACTGCATCCGAGGCATGGAGCTCCATCCTGGGACTCTCCATTTCAACATCATTGGCATTATCCTTCATCTTTTTAAGCTCACAGTCAAGGAGGGATGCAGACAAGTAAGCAGATAGTTACAGCCTAAGGATGGTACAGATGCTGAGAGGACTGTGTGTTAGGAAGGGCCCCTGACCTCGTCACAGGTCATCAGGGAGGGATTCCAGGAGCACCCGATGGCCAACCTCAGAAGTGAAGGCTGGGTGAGAGAGAACCAGACGCTGAATGGCGACTGTGAAAGGGAGGGAGGAGGAGGAAGGAGAGGACAGGACTGGAATACGTGAGAGCAAGGACGGTGGGTTACCACCATGTCCCCAGCAACCTGCTCATCGCTTGGTGGGTAGCAGGTGTTCAGAAAGTGTAGAATAAGCAAATGCATGAGGATTTCCTACCCAGTAAACCACATATGCAAAGGTCTAGGTGGAAAGGGTGCATGGGGGAAGGGAGAATTGAAAGACGTGTATGTGTCTGGAACTTAGAACAGTGCTGGGGAGCCACTGTACAGGGGTTGAGAGCTATGGGGCAGGTCGTGTGACCCCCCCCCCTGCTGAGCTGATGAAGTACAGACTGTTTATTGCACTGCTTACTATGTACCTGCATCTCTCCCCTTCTCTGTTCCAACCCCCGAGTCCCTGCTAACCTTCCTGTCCCAACACACTCTCAGCGCCTGCTGGGCTCCATTCAGTCTCTTATTATTCTCCCTGGATCATGTCCCCTCTTCCTTTGCTTCCTGTGCCAAGGATAAAGCATCCCCAATGCTTACAATCCTTCTGACCCAGTCCAGATTCACCTTTTGTTTTCTTTAGTCTTCTGGAGCCTTGTATTCTGTTGTAGCTGTTACCACATTCCACCTCCTGTTTATATTTAATTATGTCTATATTTAACTATCTCTTCAAATAGTAAGAGCTCCTTGAGATTGGGGCAAGGGGTGAGGTCCTTCCCATCTTTAGATTTCTCAGCGGTGCCCCTTCATTACAATGCATGCTCTTATTATTACTAGTGCTGTGGTGTCTATGGTAGTAGTTCTGCTGGGTTCAACTGCGGCTTTGTTCCTGGCAGTCCCTCAAGAAGGCATCTCCACTGTCTATTATTATCCCACCTCTGTTTGCTGTTGAGATGCAGCGAGTGTTGTACTACCTATCTCATCCAATTGACCCAGTAGCCCCAAGGGGACTCTTCATTGTGCACAGTGAAGAAGCAGTACGGAGGTGTAAGTGACATGTTCAAAGCCCCCTCCATAGATGCTAGGTCTGGGCTTTGGACCTATTTACATTTGAATCAGAAGCTTTGCCCTTGTGTGCTGCTGGTTTGTATTTTGGGTGCTGGCTCAGTATGACAGCCGGCCAACTGAGATGGAATGCTAAAGACTTTAGAAATATTACATATGAGGGTGAGCTGATACTCAGTAATGGGAGCCCCAGGTGATGCCATTGTGGCTCCCTGGGGGATGGGAATGGACATGGTGGGGGGAACAAGCAGGAGACAGGATTTAGTGCTGTGCTATGAGAGAAGTACTTTCCAGCTCCATACAGCCAGTCTAAAGACCTCACCCTCTGTCCACGTGCTTCACTGAGGCCAGTACATCCAGCTGGTAAAGATAAAGCATTGACCAAATTGTACACATGCTATGATTTTTGGAGATATAGATGCCATAATAGCAGGTATGGTGGTTGGCTTGCATTGAGTGTCACCACGGAGAAGGCAATGGCACCCCACTCCAGTACTCCTCCCTGGAAAATCCCATGGACAGAGGAGCCTGGTAGGCTGCAGTCCATGGGGTCGCTGGGAGTAGAACACGACTGAGTGACTTCACTTTCACTTTTCACTTTCATGCGTTGGAGAAGGAAATGGCAACCCACTCCAGTGTTCTTGCCGGGAGAATCCCAGGGACGGGGAGCCTGGTGGGCTGCCATCTATGGGGTCACACAGAGTCGGACACGACTGAAGTGACTTAGCAGCAGCAGCAGAGTGTCACCAATGATTTTACCCTCTCCAGTCCTTGGAGTTGCCACATCTCTGAAATCTTGAGGTTGGATTAGGTATCCTCTCTCCTTGTTACCTCTGACATCCTCCCGAGCAGGCACTGGTTAGGCAAAATGCCTGGTTGACCTTCCCCATTGCTGTTACAAATTGGTTGTGTGTGTGTGCTCAGTCGCTTCGGTCGTGTCCAACTCTTTATAACCCTGTGGGCTGTAGCCCTCTGGGCTCCTCTGTCCACGGGATTTCCCAGGCAACAATACTGGAGTGGGTAGCCATTCCGTTCTCTAGGGGATCTTCCCAACCCAGGGATCGAACCCACATCTGCTTTGCAGGAGGATTCTTTACCACTGAGCACTGAGGAACCCAAATATTACCAGTTGGTAAGAATGGGGTTTTGTGGCTAGAATTCAAAGGTCTTGGTTCTCCCTCCTGACTCCTCCTCTCACTGCCCACAGGCGGAATCCTCTCCATTTCCACCTCATCGCCGACTCCATTGCCGAGCAGATCCTGGCAACACTCTTCCAGACCTGGATGGTACCTGCGGTGCGTGTAGACTTCTACAACGCTGATGAGCTCAAGGTACTGGCGGGAAGGGGGTCATGCTTTTCTTGTTTATGGTTTAGTAGACAGAAGCAAAGGCAGAAATCTCAACTCCCAACTCGAAATGTCCAGGTGTATCTGAGGGTTTTTGCCACTTGAAATTGATTTGATTATCTGAAGTGTTAACCACCTCTTTAGCACAGGATACATGTTGGTCTATGCAATTCTGACCACCAAGCGTTTCTGTGGAGACTGGAGGCCTCTGGCCTGGTCCGTATCTAAAGGAGGCCCATGATGGCTGATATCTGGAGAATTCGATTACCTGGTCAGGTCACCACTGAACTCAGAGTGTGATGGGACTGGGTTTGAATTTGTGTATTGTCATTTACTGGTCATAAGACACAAAGTTATACCTTTGTTGGGTCTGATTTTTCATGAGTAGAAATGTGATTATAACAACAACCTCATGGAGTAATGGCTCAAATGAGAGAATATATCTGAGTGCACTTTAAAAGACTATGCTGAATAGAGACTTCCCTAGCAGTCCATTGGTTCAGACTCTGCACTTCCACTGCAGGGGCCACAGGTTCGATTCCTTGTTGAGGAACTAAGATCCTTCATGCCATGTGGCATGGCCAAATAACCCCCACAACATTAGGCTGAATAAATATTAAGGATTATGTTGGGCCAGAAGGTTTCAACCAAATGAAGATCATTTGGCCATATAATTACCTTGCTTGAAATCCTGCTGTGGTACCACGTGGTCTGTGTCAAGCTTGAGTTTCACAGTCTGATTAAAACGCCCTTCATATACTGGCTCTAGACTCTTCTTCCAGTCTCGTCTCTGGCCGTTCCTGCAAATTCACTTATTACTTAGCTTTAAGAAACCACCTCTGGGCTCTCTTCCCTCCTTCCTGTGTTTGAGCCTTTCCTTCTATCCGACATGCCCTTCCAGCTACTTTGTCACCACTCCACTCGTCCTTCAAGACTCAGCTCCATGGCCGCCTCTTCTGAGATCTTTCTGTGACTCCCTCAGGGGAGAGGAAGATCTTTTCTGTTCACTTGTCCAACTACTGCTTTAGTTTAGAACCTTCTTAATGGGGGACGGGGCTGGGAACACTTCTTGTTCTTTTCTGTGTTTCTGATGCATTGCTTGTTACCCTGTGCTGCTAGTGGATTTTACAAATTGCTGTTATTAGTGGAACACGTAACTTTGCAGAAATTGTGGCTGCTCCATCTCCAGTCACCTTGGGAAGGACTAAACACGTAGGCATGAGGCTGATTTTAGCAAATTGCTTGCTCTAAACCTCATAAAGCCATTATCTTTTCATTTCAGAGCCATAACATTTTAAATAGATCACTCAGATGCCGGCCAGAGTTTCTGATTTTCCCATATTTCAGGCTCTGGGGTTGATCGAGATGTTGAGAATTTAGCATTTGGGGATTGTCGTGGCAATTTGTGTGCCATTCCAATCTATTCTGAGCTAAAATTGATTAACACTCTTAAAAAGGGAAAAACAAAATTTAGCAAATTGCTGCACTAATTAAGGTGAAAGCAAGCCACTCTGTCTCCCAGGGTCTGAGCACCAATTCCATGGGGAAGAGCTATGGGAGGGGAGGAGCTGTGTCTGGCACAGAAGGCTGCTGCTTCTGTCTTAGTGTGGTTCCAAGTCTGTGCTCTGTGTAAGCCTGGACCCCCCTGCTTTTTAAGAGAACACGGAGTGGTTGAAAAAACCCCAACTTCATATCCCATCTTGCCACTAAAGAGCTGTCTGACTTGGGTTTGAGCCATGAAAGTGAAAAGTAAAGTGTTAGTCAATCAGTTGTGTCTGACTCTTTGCAACCCCGTGAACTAATATAACCCTGCCAGGCTCCTCTGTTCATGGAATTCTCCAGGCAAGAATACTGGAGTGGGTAGCCATTCACTTCCTGATCCAAGGAATCTTCCTGACCCAAGAATCAAACCCTGGTCTCCAACATCACGGGCAGATTCTTTACCTCTGAGCCAAATGGGTAGGACACTGCCAGACACAGAGAAAGATACTGGATTAAATAAGACAACTCACGTGAAGGCCCAGCTGTGCCTGAGATGCAGCAGGTTCTTGATAGTCCCTTATTCCCCTTTGTAGCCATGGCAATGTAGGATTAAAATGCTCTTAATTGTATGGCCTACAGGGAAATCTCCGGGCCTTTGGGAGGTTGAAAGGTAAGGCACTGTGGCCTGTAACCTACCCTTGGGAACCCCAAGAATTTCTTAGGGTCCTGGAAGAAAGGAGGCAGGTGAGATTGGGAAAGACTGGAGTTCTGACTCCATCATGCCCACATGAATCCAAGTATCCATTATTTTTACACACTTTTTTTTCTTTTGGCCACACTGGGTCTTCATTGTTTCGTTGCTTTCTCCAGTTGCAGCGAGCAGGAGCGACTCTTTGTCGGGGTGCGTGGGCTTCTCATTGCGGTGGCTTCTCTTGTTATGGAGCATGGGCTCTAAAGTGTGGGCTCCATAGTTGTGGCACAAGGGCTTAGCTGCTCCTTGGCATGTGGAATCTTCCCGGCCTGGAGATCAAACCCCTGTCCCCTACATTGGGAGGCAGATTCTTAACAACTAGACCACTAGGGAAGCCTGCACACTGAATTTTTATCCATTTGAAGACTGCATGGCTTAAAAAATAAGAAAAAGAAAATTGCCATGTGATGTATTCTGAAGGATATGGTCTCCGGAGTCCTGCCCTTGACCCTGCCTTCTACTGATGATTGCAACACAAAGTCCCTCCCACCTGCATTTCATTTCCCTACCACTTAAACATCTATCACCCACAGTCCTGTATCCCATGAGGCAAGTTGTCAGAATCCAATAAGGACAATGAGTATGAGGCATTCTGTAAAATGTAATTTTTCCATAATTCATGAGAATGATCATAATAATTTATGCATAATTCTGCTTGACAAACCTAAATCATGATCTGCCCACTCTCCCGACCTGAGCCTTCCTCACATCTAGCACCACCATCTACTTAGCTGCTCATCCGGAACTAAGAGTCTGCCTTCAATGTGTCCCTTTCCCTCTCTCTATATCTGGCCATTTGAGGTCCAAGCTTGTCTCCGTCTCCCCTGATACTATCATAGTCTAAGCACGTGAGATTTTCCCCCAGACAAGTATCTTCCCTTCTTATCTGCCTACATCTCCTTTACTGAATCTATTCTTCATCAGTAACAAATCAACTTTCCCACAGGAAAGCCCAACACACCATCCCTGTCCTCTGTGTAAAACCTTTGATGGTTTCCTAGTGCTTTTAGGATGGAGAGTGCACTCCTTAACTGAGTTGTGTTTCTGGCTCCTGCCTCCTTCCAACTTCTAGTATTGTTAGCACCGCTGCTCACCTGCTAAATTTTCCAGGCTACTGTGCTCCTTCCCTTCTGCTGGGGGCCTTTGCACAAGTATTTCTTCTGTCTGTCGTATTAGGAGTCTGTTCTTTCCCCATTGCTAATTAATTCCCTATTATTTTGCTGAACCTCTATGTACTTGAGGAAACCTTCTCTGCTTTCATCATCTCATAGGGGTTTCTTTGTTATATCTTCTTGGAGGATCACATACGTTTCTTCTGTAAACTCACCACTGAGTGTAAACTTTCATGCCTTTGTGTGATGAGCAGGTAAATGTCTACCTTCCCTCAAGTGTAGGGTCCAAAAGAGCTAGGCTTCTGTTTTTTATCACTCTTGTTATCCCTACCACCTGGCATGATGCCTGGCCTATGAAAATATTTACTAAATGGATACACAGTAAACTCAATGCTGGGTGCCTAAGAGACAGACGCAAAGTCATTAGGAAAGGATTTCAGTTTGTTTGTTTGTTTTTTAATTGGAGTATAGTTGATTTGGAATGTTGTGTTAATTTCTGCTGTACAGCAAAGTAATTCAATTATGTGTGTGTGTGTATGTATGAGTGTGTGTACTGAAGTAGGAAATGGCAACTCATTCCAATATTTGCCTGGAAAATTACAGGACAGAGGAGCCTGGCAGGCTACAGACCTTGGATTTGCAAAGAGTCAGATGCAACTGAGCATATATTAATATATATGCATTCTTTTTTATATTCTTTTCCGTTATGGTTTATCATAGGATATTGAATATAGTTCCCTGTGGTTTACAGTAGGATCCTGTGATTTATCCATTCTCCATACATAAAATAGTTTGTATCTGATCCCAAACTCCCAATCCATCCCTCCCTCAACCCATTCCCCCTTAGCAACCAGTCTGTTCTCTATGTCCGTAATTCTATTTCTGTTTCGTACATATGTTCATTTGTGTCATATTTTAAATTCAACATATAAGTGATATTTGATGTCTATTTGTCTGACTAACTTTACTTAGTGTGGTAATCTCTAGTTGCCTTGATGTTGCTGCAAATGGAATCATCGCCCTCTTTATGGCTGGGTAGTATTCCATTGTGTATATGTACCACATTTTTATCCATCTTTATCCATTCATCTGTCAATAGACATTAGATTGAGGAAAGAGTTCTGGATCACCGTCAGGACTTTACCACATTCCTGAGGCCCATTGCACCTCAGGGCACTGGCAGCCAGCCAGGTGTTTGTTTGACCCTGCAATAGTATAGAGAAAACAGCTCCATCTGTACCAACCCACCTTAATCCCAAGAGCAGCCATGGGGCAGACATCTTTCCATGACAAGTAAACCAGGAAGGGGATGTATTGAAACACCATCCATCAGATGGTGTTAGAGGAGGGACAAATGATGTCGTGGAATCGTGCTGATTCTGCACTTGCATCCAGGAAACATATTGGATGGTACCCACAGCGGACGCATAAGACGGCCTCCCCCGATATGGCTGAGAAATCATTTTATATAGCTGTTGGAAATGACATTTTTCAGAAATACTCCTCTGGGGCCCTTATTCTGTCTGTTAGTGCTGGAGAATGGACAAATAGGGGAAAGGAAATTATGAAGGATCAGTGTGTGATTAAAAACAAGCTGTGAGAAATTTGCGCTGGACTGGTATGCTTCTCTCCATAATGACCAGTTAGTGCGGAATTGCAAACAGTGATCGCTCAGCATGCTCGTCCCCGTGGCCTGTGAAACACTCATTGGTCTTTCTGATGTTTTTGTGGTTCATTCATTTCCGGCTTTCTAGTTCCCGGATCCACAGGCTCCCAGGACTGAGTGCCTCCACATCCACTCAGGACACGAAGCCCCTGTCACCAGGGGAAGGAGCAGCAGGATGAGGACCATGACTTCTTTTTGCATGGAGCTTTGCAGGTGGTGGCATGCATCACTCATGCCTTGGGACAGCCCTGTGGAGTAGAAAGAGGAGCTTCATTACCTCCATCTCACAGGCAATTTGTAAACTGAAGCCCAGAGGTGAAGGATATTTCCCTGAGATTAGGCAGTGAATAAACGCCGAGACCACTATTTGATTTTTCCTTTCCAAATGAAATGGTGTGAGATCCGGGGTCATGTAACTCAGCAGACACGGAGGTGGGATGGATCTGAAGAAAAGGAGGGGAATGTGGGCTGCCACCTGACTGGGGGATGAGGTTGCCACTGTTGACTTGCACTTGAACTCAGAATTCCATTTTCATTGACTTTGAACCCCATATGCTATGGTGTGTGTTAGTCACTCATTGATATTCGACGCTTTGCGACCCCATAGACTGTAGCTTGCCAGGTTCCTCTGTCCATGGAATTCTCCAGGAAAGAATATTGAAGTGGGTAAGTAGCCATTCTCTTCTCCAGAAGATCTTCTCAACCCAGGGATTAAACCCATGTCTCCTGCATTGCAGGCAGATTCTTTACTGTCTGAGCCACCAGGGAAGCCCAGGCTACAGTATAAACCTCTGCTATATATGGAACAATTTCTTTCTTATGTTCTATGGTTTTCACATGGAATGCTCACCATAACTCTGTGGACTGATTCTATTATGATCCCCATTTTACAGATAAGGAAACTGAGGGTTAAGGAGATAAAATAACTAACCCCCAATCACATGCGTAGCTAGCGTTTGGCAGTTGTCATTTAGTTGCTGAGTCATATCCAACTCTTTTGTGACCCCATGGACTGTAGCCCACCAGGCTGCTCGGTCCAGGGGATTTCGGAGGCAAGAATACTGGAGTGGGTTGCCATTTTCTCCTCTAGCTGATATTCCCATCCCAGGGATAGAACCCACATCTCCTGCACTGGCAGATGGATTCTTTACCACTGAGCCACCTGGGAAGCCCAGTACGTGGCAGAGCCAGGAATAAAACCCAGAACTGACTCCACAATCCATGTTCTCTCTCCTCTGTTCTGGTTCCTTCACTGTGGGCTATTTTTAAGCTAAGATACCACAACTGTGTCTAGACAAAGGTCCTCTGAGCTCTCGGTGCTGTTCTTTTTCTGGTTGTTCCTGAAGAACAAATGTATTAAACCTAACTCCTCCATTTAAAGGCCTGCGGGGAGCGGCCTTCCTGCTGTGGACGAAAGTGTGTCTTACTAATGATGCTGTTGAGAGCTGGGACGGCCCCATCCCTGCCATCCAAGGATCACTAAACTAAGCAGTCCTCACTCTGGACAGTTTGCCTTAAATCAGCAAGATATTTGCCAGTGTTCAGATGAGGCCCTGAATACCCTGCCTTTGATCTTGCCCCTGGTTGGCCCAGGAAGTCACCCCTGGCCCCCACTGGGGGATAATCCAGAGCTCAGGAAGGGAAGTGGCTGGGGCAGGAGCTGTCTCATGAGGCCCCTGTCTCACTGGGAGCCCTCATTTATCTCCTTTTCTCTTAGACCTGATGCCTGCTCATTACCAGCATCAGAAAGATGATGAAGTAGGATTCAGGACCATGGTTACAGAAAGTGTTGATGGTTGACTCTAAAAATTAGCTTCCTACTCACATTCAATTGCCTTTGTGCTGGTCCCTATGGAGTATTGTAGAGGTTCTCTTTAGATAACCGCCGTCTTTCATCACCTGCTGTCCTCTGGGAGACAAACTTCTATTGTTCCTCTTCCTGGGGCAGGTGGAGACACGACTGCCTGCCTCATCTGTTTCCTAGGAAGCTATGCCTCCTAAGTGATGGGCATGTTCACTCGGCAGGGATTGATAATGGCATGAACTCATAGAGTCTCGGGGTTAAAAAGAAGCTCAATACTCATAGCTATATTTTTGACAAATGAGGCCTTGTGGTGGAGGGTTAAGCAGATTGACCAGAATCTCACATAGGATTCTTTCCGATCAGTCCTCTTCCTCAAATTGGATTCAGGTTGTATGATCTCGGGGCCTGGATTATAGTTCAGGGGGACCACACACTTGGCAGTGGCCAAGCTTCCAGTGCAGTGACAAAATACCCCCATGGGCAGGAGCAGTTCTGATTAGACTTGACCTGCAGAGGAAGGACCAACTCCCCCAGACGTGTCTTTCTCATGGAGGGTAAGGTATGTTCAGAGATGCCCTGCACAAGAATGAGAGATGAAGCAAGCGATATTTGGTCTTCAGAATTACCTTGTCCAGCATCACTAATTATATGGTGACAAGGAGAATGATCATCTTTCAAAGTTAGTGGCTCTAGGTCCCCTTTATTGGTGAAGAAATGCAGTCAAATGAGGTCTTATAAAGGAAAGCATGGTGCTTGACACATAATAGGCCCTCAACCATCTCATCTCATCCTCTGCCACCCTCTTCTCCTTGTGGACCATGGAGTTGCAAAGATTCAGACACGACTTAGGGACTGAACAGCAACAACAAAGGCCTTCAGCAGATTCTGTTTCCTTCCCTTCCTCTTTTGTGTATTTGAAGATGGCTGTGATTAACCTCTTAAGTCTTCTCTTTTCCAAACCTACCACATCAGCACACCTCTTCCCCTACATCGAAGAAACAGGTGATCGCTGACCGCTCCTTAGAGGGTGTATGTTTTAGATTGCTTTCCTAGAATAGTTTATGAATGTAGGCTCTTGTTCTTACGCAGGAGGACTGGCTGAGGTTTCCGGGTCTGGAAAAGGTGGCATTTTCCCACTTGCTTTATTGTTTTATGGTTCCTAGATTATACACATGATTTGTGAGTGGGAAAGCTGGTTCTTTAAGGCCTGCGATGGACCTCGGGCTTTTGTCTCAGGCTTTTCTAATAGTGAGGATGAGGTCACAGAACAAGTGTGGATAAGTGACATGTGTAACATGCTATTCTATATTCAGAAGACTGATCTGTGGCTTTTAAATATGAAACATGGAACCTTGTAGACAACCAACAGAAATTCATCTGTGTTAGAAAAGAAACTGTGTCAGTTGTACAATTCACTTTATGCTCAGGCAAATGTTTCTTTATGTAACATGGTGTCTTAATGAATGGGCCCTGTCCCCTTTTGAGAATCACAGAATCTTAATTAGGCAGGAACTTGGCATTCATCTGACACAACCTCCCATTTTCTTCTATAATATTCTATATAAATGGTCATTAATCTTCTCTTTTTGAGTCCTTCCAGAGATAAGAGATCATTACCTCCCAGAGGAACTTGTTCCATATTTAGAAACACAATTAGAAATGTTCACCTTGTGCTTTGCTAAAATCCTCATCTTTTTTATCTCCCCCCTCCCCCCTCCCCCATATTGGTCCTGAGTATTAAGAAAGGCCAAATGTCAGTGTATCTGTCATTGTCTGGTCACTCATCTGCCTTCCCCACCAGACTGGGAGAGGCTGGACTACAAGGCCTATACCGTTTATCTTTAGGCCCAGGGTTTAGGATAAAACCTGGCTCATGGTGGTTTCCAGAAATTGCATGAGTTCTGTCTTGGAGTAAGTCAGACAGGGGGTTGAGGACCTACTGTATTTACTGAGTCCACTGTTCATCATCCCTGTTCCCTCACCCATGATCAGAATGGCAGTGCAGGGAGCCTAGTTAACACTTAAAAGTGTCCTCTGACCTGTTAACATGATAAGTGGTTTCTGAGTTCTTATCTTCCATGAATGGGCTCACTTTTTTCTCTCTCTTTCATGTGTGCCATTCTCTGTGGTTCTTCAGCATACAACAGTTGTTCCAGATGTGTGTATGTGACATACCCCAGCTGGAGCTGTAATTGGTCTGAGCGCAGACTTAAACTCATTTTTAAAGCAATTAAGTGTCCCCTGACTCACCCTTTCCCCATCTGGAACACTGAGCCCTTTGCATTTTCATTGCTGTGGTTTTCTTGTCCATTCCTCTTGATAAAGAAGGAAATGCTTTCCTGTACCTGGTTTCATTGTGTGTTTTCAAGAATCCCATGCTATAGAAACATCATATGTTTTCTGTGGTTAATAAAAATTTATCAAAGGAATTAGCAGCATGCTGCTAATCAGAGATCTAAGTGATGCTAGGATCTAGTTCTCTTGGCCTTCAGTAAAGTACCTTCTCTTGTACCACAGATCTTCCCTGCTCAGGATTTGAGTTGAAAAACAACTTAAGTGATTCAAGAGAGTAGCTGTAATGAAGGATTTGGGGAATATGAGCTGCACCCCCCAAAATAAAAAAGACCGAAAAAGAGACCAGAGGTATTTATTTCATGGATAGTAAAAAGTGACAGCCAGAGCAAACTGGAGATTATGGTGTGGTTAGAAAACTTTTATAGTGAGAACGGGAGTTTCTGTCCAAATGCTTTAAAAGAATAAAAGGCTGGATTTGGGGAGTGAAACATTAGAGCTTCAGTGTTTCAGAGGAGGTACATTTTTGGCATGTTACCCTGGGATGGAGTGACTGAGTGTGAAAAGCTAACGAAAATTAAGGGCTGTAGGCTCATCACTTCAAAGTCAAGGTGTTAGATGGTTCCTCCAGAGTTTGATGAAATCTAAGAAAAATTTTCAGGAGCAGAAAACAATTCTATGCAGGTAGATCAAAAGGGGCCCCTACAATCTAGGTTAAATCAGTGGTAAGTTGCCTACATCAGGCTACACCCTGGAAACAAAATTTTTCAGTTTATTTTATTGAAGTATAGTTGATTTACAATGTTGCATCAATTTTCACTGTATAACAAAGAGATTCAGTATATATAATATTCTTTTTCATCTCATTTGCCATGTGGTTTATCACAGGATATTGAATATACAGTACGACCTTGCTGTTTATCCACTCTGTATATACTAGCTTGCATCTGCTAATCCCAAACTCCCAATGCATCCCTCCCCCATTCCCTCTCCCCATTAGCAACCGAAAATCTGTTCTCTGTGCCTGTGAGTCTCTTTCTGTTTTGTAGATAAGTTCAGCTGGGTCATATTTTAGATTCTACATATAAGGGATAGCATATGGTATTTGTCTTTCTCTTTCTGATTTACTTCCCTCAGTATGACAACCTCTAGATCTATCCATGTTGTTGCAAAGGGCATTATTTCCTTCTTTTTTGTGGCTGAGAGGTATTCCGTTGTGTACATATACCACATCTTCTTTACCCATTATCTGGTAATGGACATTTAGATCGTATCCATGTCTTGGCTATTATTAGTAGTTCTGTGAACATTAGGGTTCGTCTATCTCTTTGAATTATAGTTTTGTCTGGATATGTGCCCAGGAATGGGATTGTTGGATCACATGGCAACTCTATTTTTAATGTTTTGAAGAACCTCCATGCTGTTCTCCATTGTGGTTATACCAACTTACTTTCTCACTAATAGTGTAGGAAGATTCTCTTTACACCCTCTCCAGCATATGTTATTTGTAGACTTTTTAATGATGGCTATTCTGACCAGTGTGAGGTAGCACCTCATTGTAGTTTTGGTTTGCATTTCTGTAATAATTAGCTATGTTGAACATCTTTTCATTTACCTGCTGACCCCTATATGTCTTCTTTAGGAAAATGTCTATTTAGATTTCCTGCTCATTTTTCATTTGAGTTGTTTGTTGTTGTCTTCTTGAGTTGTATAAGCTATTTGTTTGGTTTGGAAATAAAGCCCTTGTTAGTTGCCTCATTTGCAAATATTTTCTTCCAGTCTGTTAGAAAAATAAATTATAAAGAAAAAATTCTTCCTTTAAGAATAATTCTCATTAAAAAAAGAATAATTCTAATTAATAAGAATTGATTATGTGCCAACTTAATAGCTTCACATGCATAATCTTATTTTATTTCCATAATAATCCTTGAAGTGAGTGTAACTATTTTCACCCATTTCCAGGTGAGGGAATAGAAGCTTATAAAAGAGACTTGTGGAAATTACTCAATACTATGGAACCAAAATAGGAATCCGAGTAGTCTGTGTCTTGAACATTGCCTTTGACTTCACTTTCCCTTTTCACTTTCACGCATTGGAGAAGGAAATGGCAACCCACTCCAGTGTTCTTGCCTGGAGAATCCCAGGGACAGGGGAGCCTTGGTGGGCTGCCGTCTATGGGGTCACACACAGTCGGACACTCTGAAGCGACTTAGCAGCAGCAGCAGAGCTGTAATGGTGAATCACATGGAATCAAAAGTTCCCTTGTTACCGTTGTTGTTCAGTTGCTAAGTCATGTCCAACTCTTTGCAACCTCGTGGACTGCAGCACACCAGGTTCCTGTGTCCTCCACTGTCTCCTGGAGTTTGCTCAAATTCATGTCCATTGAGTTGGTGATGCTATCTAACCATCTCATCCTCTTTCGCCCCCTTTCTCCTTTTGCCTTCAATGTGTCCCAGCATCAGGGTCTTTTCCAATGAGTTGGCTCTGCATCAGGTAGCCAAAGTATTGGAGCTTCAGCATCAGTCCCTGCAATGAACAGTCAGGGTTGATTTCCTTTAGGATGGACTGATTTGATCTCCTTGCAGTCCAAGGGACTCGCAAGAGTCTTTTCTAGCACCACAGTTCAAAGGCATCAATTCTTCGGTGATCAGCCTTCTTTATGGTCCAGCAAACTGAAACAATTGAAGTGAATTTTAATACTACATTTTATTTAATCCTGTATATCTAAAATATCATCTGTCAACATGGGATCAGTATTTTTTAAATTACTAATGAGATATCTTGCATACCTTTTTCCTACATGAAGTCTTTGAAGTCCAGCATATATTTTATTTTTCTCAACTTCAACAGGCTACATTTCACAGGCTTAGTAGCCACATATGGTTGGGACCATGGGCAAAGGGTAGAGTTTGCTATCTAAGCCTACCTCATAAGGCAAAGGTGAGTGGAGAAAACCCTCCTGTGTTTGAAGAACCAAAATTTTCACTATAATGATAAATGCCCTACTACAATGTCTATAGAGTTTTGAGCAAGACAGAGACCCAAGAATACCAGTCAAGTTCTCTTATGTAAAAGACAACAGAAAAAAAAAAAAGAAATGCTCTGCAAGTGCTCACAAAATATGCACTAGTATATAGTTCTTGAAGAAAGTATCATAAGTTATTTGCCAGCCAACCAAAAAAGCAATCAAAATGAATATTCATGATTGAAGAGGTCTTGTTTTAAAGGGGCAGGCATTGTATACTGGAAGAAGTTACACATGGAATTATCTGTAAATAATTATTTTGAGTCAGTTTCTAAGCTGAATGCAGATGTCAAAAGTTACTCTTGCAAACATACAAGGAACCAGCTGATCACAGGCATTTTAAAGCAGCTTTGGAATTATGGGTTTGAAACCTGCTTTGCTTCAGGCATTGTGTGGGGTAGCTCAGATGGTATTTAACCCTTCATTCTGATTATCAGGAAAAAAAGAGATGTTTCTGAATAGCTTAAAAGAGACCACTGGTAAAGTTATGTTGTTGTTCAGTCGCTACGTCATGTCAGACTCTTTGCAACCCCATGGACTGCAGCACACTAGGCTTCCCTGTCCTTCACCATTTCCCGGAGTTTGCTCAAACTCATGTCCATTGAATCAGTGATGCCATCCAACAACCTCATCCTCTGTCGCCCCCTTCTCCTCTTGCCCTCAATCATTCCCAGCATAAGGGTTTTTTTCAGTGAGTCGACCCTTTGCATCAAGTAGCCGAAGTATTGGAGCTTAAGGATCAGTCCTTCCAAAGAGTATTCAGGGTTGATTTCCTTTAGGATTGATTGGTTTGATCTCCTTGCTCTCCAGGGGACTCTCAAGAGCCTTCTCCAGCACCACAGTTTAATAGATTTAAAACTAAGTTATTGGAGATGATTACTACAAAGGAAACAGATACTATATAAAATATGTAGGAAGCAAAGAAAATGAGAAAAAAGTAATGATGCTGCAGTATTAAATAGCCATATGTGGAAAAATGAATTTTGACCTTCAGTATATAGTATATGCAAAAAATAACTTGAAATGAATCTGAATCTTATACCTCAGTGTAAGAGCTCAGATGGTAAAGAATCTGCCTGCAATGAGGGAGATCTGGGTTCAGTCCCTGAGTTTGGAAGATCCCCTGGAGGAGGGCATGGCAACCCACTCCAGTATTCTTGCCTGGAGAATCCCTGTGAACAGAGGAGCCTGGTGGGCTACAGTTGCAAAGAGTCAGGCAAGACTGAGTGACTAAGCACTCCACAGCACATATAGCATATACAAAAATTAACTTGAACTGAATCTTACACCTCAATGTAAGAGCCACAAATGTAGAACTGGTAGAAGAAAACAGGGGTGAAAATCTTAGTTAGGTAAAGATTTTGTCAATAGGATATGAAAAACGCAAATTAAAATAGAACGATACTGATAAATTGGACTTCACCTAGACTACTGGATTTTGTTTTTCCAAAGACATTAAGAAAATAAAATGACAAGCCACAGTCTGGAAGACGATGCTTGCAAAGCATATATCTGATGAAAGATTTGTATCTAGAGTGTATATAGAGAACTCTTATAACAAGAGCATAAATGACTCAGTTTGAAAATGGGCAATCATATTGTGAGATGTATCACTGGACAGGCCATAAAGATAGCCTACAAATGAAATCCCTGAAAACTGTTCAACATTGTTAGTCATCAGGGAAATGCAAATTAAGATTATCATCTTCACACTCACTACAATGACTAAGGTCAAACAGTCTGACTATAATGAGTGTTGGTGGGAATGGGGAACAGCCAGAACTCTCGTACATTGTTGGTGGAAGTATAAAATGGTACAGCCACTTTGGAAAACAATTCCTCAGTTTCTCAAAAAAAAATAAATAAGAAAACCTGTACTCACAATATGGCCCAATGATTCCACTCCTGGTTATTCATTCAAGAGTAATAAAAATGTACATGCACACAAAAATTTGTGTGTGAATATGCATAACTTTATTCATAGAACTCTAGAGTCTCTCCATTGGAGAAGACAATTGTGGTATATCCATTCAGTGGAATGTTACTCAGCAATGAAATATATGATGCCTGTAACAGTATGAATGACTCTCAAAGCGGTATGCTAAGTGAAAAAAGCCAGGCACAAAAGACTGGCTGTTACATCATTTCATTTATATGGAATTTCTGAAAGCAAGTCAGAAGTTACTAGGGATCAAATGGCAGTGTGATAGGGATTGCCTTCAAAGGAGCATGAAGAAACTTTGGGGCCTGATGGAATTGTTCTAGAAAGTGCTTGCAGTGGCAGTTTCAGACTATGCTTTCATTGAATTGTACATTTTAAAGGGCTCTTTGTAATGTACTTAAATTTTTTTTCTCAAAGCTCAAAAATAGTTTTTACTCAAAGCATAAAAGTACTATTCCAGAAACAAAACCAAAATCCTTTGTTTTAATAAATATAAATGTTTTAAACTCTTCTATTGTTGGACAAAACTCTGGTGCTTGATTAAATAGTCGTATCTTAGCTGTGTGCTTACTGTGCTTAGGAAGTACACCTAATATAAATTATAAAGTTTAAAAATAAAATATATATTATGTTTCAGACTTACAAATACAGCACAGATATGTTAATTGCAGATGAATACAAATATAATTAAATATATTTAATTGGATAAAATTAATAATTTCATCAGTTCAAAATTATTAATTTTATCCAATTAAATGAATTTGATTTAATTACATTTGAAGGAGTGTGGTTTTCACAAGGGGATATAATAGCCAACCTGTTTTCCAAGTAGAAATCTTCCAAATATATAAAGCAAATGCTGATAGAAATAGAAGGTGTATTGGGAGAATTTCAGCCACTGAGAAGGCAAATTGTATTCTTAAAAACATAGTTTTAAAACTATTCCAAGAAGGCAAATTGTATTCTTAAAAACATAGTTTTAAAACTATTCCATATCAATAGGTATCAAATTTCATATCCATAACATGGAATGAAAATGGATTTTCAAATGGAATAAAAATGGATTTTCAAGTGTTCATGAAAAAATTACATAAATTGAAGGCCAAAGAAAACCTTCTTAAAATTCAAATCATAAAAACTATATAGGCCCCACTTTTGGCCACAATGTAGTAAAACTGCATGTCAGAAACAAACTTTTAAGTCTAATCTCTGTGTCTGTGAGTCTGTTTCTGTTTGTAGATGGGTTCGTTTGTGCCAAAGGGAGGGGATTGAGGGGGGAGAACTGGGAATTGGGGATTAGCAGATGTAAACTGTTATCTATAGGATGGATAAACAAGGTCCTATCTGTAGCACAGGGAACCATATTCAATCTCCTGTGATAAACCATAGTAGAAAAGAATATTAAAAAAGTATTTCTCCATGTGTATAACTGAGTCACTTTGCTATACATCAGAGATTGGCACAACTTTATAAATCAACTATACTTCAGTTTCAAAAAAATTTTAAAGGAAAAACAAATTTTTAAATGGGTGGTTCAAAATACTTTGGAAATTAGGAGAGGGTGAAGAATTTTTCTAAATGCTTATTTAATCGAAAAGGAAATAAAAATTAAAATGATCGCCTATTCTGGAAACAGCAAAAGAAGAACATTTCACAATAAAGTTTATGGCATGTGCCCAAAGCTGTCACTGGAGATGTTTTAATATCCTTCAATGCTTTCATTACTCAAAGATGATGATCAATGAATCTCACATTCCAATTGGTAGTTTAGACAAGAACAGTGGTATGGACCTGAGGAAAGCAGAAGGGAAATAAAGTTAGCAGCACAAGTCCATGAAGTAAGAAAAAAAAAAAAGAAAACTATTAAAATTTTAAAAGCTGCTTCTGTGTATAGAAAATGACAGACATCTGGCAATCTAATAATGAACAATGGAGAAATTATTAAGCTAAAGAATAAAGAAGATAGTATACAATGATACACATAAAAAATGATAACAAATACATTAATATCCAATAATTTATTTGGTATTTATCACATACCAGATATAGTCATAAGCATTTAATGTACATTATCTCATTTATTTCTCGCAACAACCCATTATAATCAATGCTATTATGATCCCATTTTGCAGATGTGAAACCTGAGATGAGAGACTGAGACAAGAGACAATTTGGCCAGAACCTCCGGGTTAGAAAGGGGTGGAAACAGGAAGGAAGCCCCTCAGCCTCGCCCTAGGTCTGGGTTTTAACCAACACATAGCACTGTGTAAAACCCCTTGCTGATTGGTGAAATCGGTGGGGTGTAACCCTCTGTTGGCCTGAAAGAGTGTTTGCATTTATTGCTGCCAGTTGCCTCAGGCACTGTCAGTCCTGATTACTTTGAATTAAATTCTCCGTTTGATGTTTATTGGAGTAACAGGTAGCCTGAGTATGGTAGAGCTTACAGAATGGGTGCTCATTCTCAAGGCTCCCTGCCTGTGTCCAGCCACAGTCCCCCGCCAGGTTTAAGGACCAGGTGTTTCCTGTCTTTTCTCTCCCGGATGGTGGAGTTTATTTCTAGATCACCTTTATGCAGGGAGTAGTCTTTCAGGTCCTAGCTTTATACAGTGCCCTCTCTCCTTACTAGGGCAGACCATGATCCCTGCCTTCTCTCTTCTGCACCCCAGCCACGGCAATGAAAGCAGAGTTCAAGGACTGCTTCCCTCAGGGCAACAGTTGGTTTCAGGAATTACTTATAGTCTAATTGTCCAACTTTGCTTTGCTCTTAATGTTTGTAGTTTTTCCCAATTATGTTTTATATATATATAATATATATATAGTATAAATATATATAATTATATGTACATAATAATGACTTATGCATAACTATTATATAATATATATCTTAATATATATGATATGCATGTGTGCTCAGTCGTGCCTGACTCTTTGCCCACCAAAGAATGGGCAAAAGACTGTAGCCCACCGGGCTCCTCTGTCCAGGGGATTTTCCAGGCAAGAATACTGGAGTGGGTTGCCATTTTCTCCTCCAGGGCATCTTCCTTACCCAGGGATCAAACTGATATCTCCTGCATCTCCTTCATTGGCAGGCAGATTCTTTACCACTGAGCCATCTGGGCAGTCCAATATATACTGTGTATATATAAGGTATATAATATGCACAGAATATGTATATATTATTCCTATATTGAATATATCATATGTAAATATATATGCATATAAAATAGGGATAGGGAGGCCTGGTGTGCTGCAGTCCACGAGGTCGCAAAGAGTCAGACATGACTGGGCGACTGAACAACAATATATATATATGTCCCAGAGAGAGTGGTTTGGGGTTATCTAGCTCATGATGTTACCTGAAGCAGGCATCTATCATTTAGATCTCTGGTTAATCTCAAGGCCACTGCTCTTGGCCCTCCATTCTATTGCTATTTGGGTCCTCCTCTTACGGATTCTCATGCCGCTCTGTGCTTTCTTTGTCATACACTTGTCATTGTATAATTATTTGTTCAGTATCTTCCTTGTATAATTGTTAAGTATCTTCAAAGTCTGAAGTTCTTGGTTATAAGTCTGACTCATCTAGTACAAAGTAAAATCCACTGGATGGTCTTAACTACCCCATCCCTGTTGGCATATTGCTTTCCCATAATTGACTCTAAGTAAACAATTGAATGAAGTCTCGGTAAGGATGCTGAAATTTTTTCCTCCATTCAGCAAGGAAAAGTCCCAGGAGCAGTTATTTCTCTCAGCTGTGTATATGAAAAAGAGCAAGAGAGATACCTTATGTTCTAGGTATTTGTCACCCCTTTCTTTTTTTTAATATAAATTTATTTATTTTAATTGGAGGCTAATTACTTTACAATATTGTAGTGTTTTTGCCATACATTGACATGAATCTGACACCCCTTTCTTAAGGAAGAGTTAGCAACCTATAGAGAAAGAGTGGATTATGTAGCAAAAAGCATTATTATAAAGATTAAGGATTTGGGGGAAAAGTCAAATAGAAAATCGTCAGATGCAAAAGATAAATTTTGGGTTGATTAAAGAGTTAAGTTTAAAATATAGCTGGAAGAAAATATGAACATTAAACATATTAAACAAAGTTGGAAGAAAAATACAAACGTTTTCATCCAAGGGTAAGTAAAATTTGCATATGGCCAAGGGAGACAGAAAAAATTGTCAAAGGAAAAGTCTAGTAGATGTGATTAATTAAAATGGGAAAAAAAAGGAAATTTTTGAATGTCAGTCAGCAACTGAACCAAATTAAACGGCAGACAATAAATTGGAAAAATCATACTTTAAACAAACATAGCAGATAACATATAAAGGACTTTTACAAATCAATAGGAAAAATAAATAGACCAGTGGAAAATGAGTAATGGATAAGAATAAAGGAATTCACACAATAAGATAAGCAAATGGTTTAAAATATACGTATAGAGAAATATAACAATATTACTATTTAATGAAATAGGAAATAAGATTTTTATATCTAAATGGCAGATCAAATTGCTACCTTTTGTTGGATCCTAGAGAAAGCAAGGGAATTCCAGAAAAATATCTACTTCTGCTTCCTTGACTATACAAAAGACTTTGACTGTGTGGATCACAACAAACTGTGGAAAATTCTTAAAGAGATGGAATACCAGACCACCTTACCTGTCTCTTGGGGAACCTGTATGTGTATCAAGAAGTTAGAACCTTACATGGAACAATGGACCATTTCAAAATTGGGGAAGGAGTATATTGTCAACCTGCTTATTTATCTTATATGCAGAGACATCATGCTAAATGCAAAGCTAGATGACTCACCAGCTGGAATCAAGATTGCAGGGAGAAATTTCAACAAGCTCAGATGTGCAGATGATACCACTCTAATGGCAGAAAGTGAATAGGAACTAAAGAGCCTCTTGATTGAGGGTGAAAGATGAGAGTGAAAAAGCTGGCTTAAACTCACCATTCAGAAAACTACGATTATGGCATCTGGTCCCACCACTTCATGGCAAATAGAAGGGGGAAAAGTAGAAGCAGTGACAGCTTTTATTTTCTTGGGCTCCAAAATTACTGCAGATGATGACTGCAGTCATGAAAATAAAAGATGCTTGCTCCTTGCCAGCAAAACTATGACAAAACTAGACAGTGTATTAAAAAGCAGAGACATCACTTTGCCATCAGAGGTCCACATAGTCAAAGCTATAGTTTTTCCAGTAGTCATGTACGGGTGGTGAGAGCTGGACCATAAAGAAGGCTAAGCACTGAAGAATTGATGCTTTTGAACTGTGGTGCTGGAGAAGACTCTTGAGAGTACCTTGGACTGCAAGGAGACCAAATCAGTCAATCCTAAAGGAAATCAGCCCTGAATATTCACTGGAAAGACTATGCTGAAGTTGAAACTCCAATACTGTGGCCACGTGATGTGAAGAGTCAACTCACTGGAAAAGACCCTGATGCTGAGAAAGATCTAAAGCAAAAGGATAAGAGGGCATCAGAGGATGAGATGGTTAGATAGCATCATGACTCAATGGACATGAATCTGAGCAAACTGTGGGAGTGTAGGGGAAGCCTGGTGTGCTGCAGTCCATGGGGTCACAGTGTCAGGCATGACTTAGTGACTGAACAACAATAATATAAATGGCAAAAGCTTTAAGCGTGTATCACCTAATATTGGCGAGTATCTAGCAGGACTAACTCTCATGTTATAGATGAATATCAGAGTAACCTTTCATTTTAATAGTTTGGCAGTACTTATCAAGATTCTTTAAAATGATATACAAGTTAGATGGTACAAAAATGTGTGGTCAAACAGAGTCTCATTGTGGTATTGTTTGCTTAGCAGCAGCAAATGTTAGACACAGCTTACAGCTCTACAGTGGTGAAAGGGTATCTACACTATAGTACATCCTTACAATGACACACCTGAAGCTTCTCAAAAATCGCTCTTTTTAACAAGATTTAATGGTAAAGAACCTGCCTGCCAATGCAGGAGACGTAGGAGATGTGAGTTCAATCCCTGGGTTAGGAAGATCTCCTGGAGGGAGGGCATGGCAACCCACTCCAGTATTCTTGCCTGGAGAATCCCATGGACAGAGGCCTACAGTCCATGGGGTCACAGAGAGTCAGACACGGCTAAAGTGACTTAACACGCACACACATGTTGATTTAATAACATAAAGTTGAGCGTCACTTGAATAAATGAAAAATACTTGCAATGTAATACTAAGTTTAAAAAAAGACAATGCTACTTCTCCTATACCTTGATGTCATCGATACAGTAATTATTGCAAAAGGAATAGTAGGTCCCCTCTGGGTACTAGAAATCTAGTTCTCTTTGTTGATTCATTTTACAAAATTTCTATAGTACCACAGTTTTTAAGAAGTGTGATTTTCTTTCTGAAAGAAGGGAGGAAAAGAGGGAGAAAAGGAAAGAGAAGATAGTGACATGAAACAGATAAGTAACCAAAAGAAGAGCCTTTTCTCCCAGTGTAGAGGGCAGCACGGCTTGTTCACAGGTATCAGAGTGCACATGCTGTGGGTCCAGCCTGCCTGAATACGCATCGTGGCTGTCAGGGGTGTGATCATTTATGTATGAGGGGCTTGCTGGCGAGAAGCTGGTTGGAGGGGCCTCTAAGAATTTCTCAGGGCTTTTTGTCCTTTGGAGAACCCATCCTTTTCACTTAGATCAGGGGTCCCGCAACCTCTGGGATCTAATGTCTGATTATCTGAGGTGGAGCTGATGTCATAATAATAGAAAATAAAGTGCACAGTAAATGTGTACTTGAATCCTCTGGAAACCACCCCCCCTGCCCTGGTCAGTGGAAATAGTATTTTCCATGAAATCGATCCCTGGGGCCAAAGAAGTTGGGTAGTCCTGACTCAGATCATATCTGCGGTGTGTTTGTAGAATAGATAACGGGGCCTAATGTGGGCAGAGAGCATTAGGAATTTGCTTCACACCCTTTTGTCAGCCCCAGAGACACCTGCTCTATCTGTGTGGTCAGAATATTGTTGGTTCATCTATTCCAGGCTTAACCATTTTGGACTACAACAGTTCTCAGGAGAATTTCTGAAAGTGTTTTGGTTAAAACAAAAGTGTTTGGCTTCCTAGTCTTTAACATGATGATCTTATATAAAATAGATTGCTTTTGGTGCAAGTGGAGGTGGGGGAAGACCCCAATAAAGACAACTTAAACAACTTGGTTATTTTTTCTCACATAGCAAGAAGCCCAAAGTTTGGCAATTTTATATGAGACTGGTAGTCTTCCTGGGGATTCTCTTGGGTTCCTCATGGTCACTGTGGTCATTGCAAATCCAGCAGTCATCTCCTCGCAGGACAGGGGAGGGAAAAAGAGAACCTTAATTCCTCTCTACCAAGGAAGGACTCTTTCTCCCCAAATCTCCCAGCTGACTTCTCCTCAGCTGCATTGGCCATGATTGTGTCCTCTGTCCACTCATATCTACAGAGGAGACTGGGCAAGTGTGTATGTTGAGGGAGGGAAAGGGAAAGATTGCAGTCTTTACAGTTGAGAATGAGCAGAGTGGCTTAGGGTGGGCAAACAGTCTCTCACACTACCCTGAATAGGCTTACTGTAAGAAAATGTGTGCTTAGGAAGCAAGAATGATCACTGTAAGTGTTGCCATCCCCATCTCTTTCTCTCTCTCATCTGAGACTTCTGAGTTAACTAGTTTGGAGCTTGGGTTGTCTGGCTTTGTTGGGATTTCCTGAGGCACTTAGTCTGTACAAGAGGAGGTGCTCACACGCCCTCAATAAGACCAAGGTGAATGGACTGCCAGCAGTTGCCATTCTCTCAGCAGTGCAGGGCAGCTGGCTGGCTTGGGAAAGTGGATACTGACTAATTAATAGGTAGCTGAATTCTCTCCTAATTAAGAGGAAACAACTCAGGTTGGTGCCTGGGTGCCAATCAATCAGGAGATAAGGATGGGCTGAATGCACACTGTGGAGAAAGCAGATGCAGGAAAGCTAATGTCTTTTCCAAGGATTTATTTGGAAACCAGAGAAATAGGGAGGGACTTCCCAGGTGGTACAGCGGTAAAGAATACACCTGCCAGTGCAGGAGACGCAAGAGACGCAGGTTCGATCCCTGGTCGAGAAGATCCCCTGGAGTAGGAAATGGAAAACCACTGCAGTATTCTTGCTTGGAAAATTCCATGGTCGGAAGAGCATGGTGGGCTACATACAGTCCATGGGGTCACAAAGAGTTGGACATGACTTGAGCGACTGAGCACAGCACAGAGAAATAGGAAACAGAGCCGTACCAATCTGTTAGCAGCTGGATAGTCAGGGAAGGCTTCCGGGAGAGATGGGACTTGGAGCTGGGCCTGGGGGCAGTGTGAGATCCGGAAGGGACAGAGCATTCCCCATGCTAGGTGCATCACTATCAGGAACAGGTGGAGAGCTTTTTATCTTGCTCTATGAATTAACGATAGGCTTTCATTGCCTGAAGAAGAGAGTAGCTTTCCCCAAGCAGAACTCCTCTGCCTGCTTATGATCTGCTGAGCTTAGCTATAAAACATAATACCCTTATCATTGCACTTTTTCTGTCAGAAAAGAAAGAAATGCATTTCTTTTATCTGCCTGGCACTTCTTTCTATTTTTCACTTAGGAAGGCTACAACTTTTCATAGGGGAAGCACCTAATAAACTAGATTACGAAAAGTATCTCCCAGCACTGCTGAGGATGCCTGTAGATGGGGAAATTGGGATCATTTTACCTCTGGTCTTCACTGTCCAAGTAGTCATTGTATCCACATTCGAACGAAAAACAAATGGAATGTCTTTTATTTGCAAAATGTCTTGGAAAGCACTAAGGTAGTTTCCAAGGTAAAAATTGTGAGTCTTCCACAAAGGATAAAAAGGATGCTTGTATGGGGAGATAATTAATAGATACACGAATGCTGGAGTGTGTTACCTGTGTAGTTAATAAGGTGGAGAGGAGCATGCTTAGAAGCAGATGAGCGTGGACCTATTTGGCCTTACATTTGGAGAACTGAACTTTCATTTTATGTCCAGAGTTCTTTTTGTTTGTTTAAATTTATTTATTTTATTTTATTTATTTTTTAAATTTTATTTTATTTTTAAACTTTACAATATTGTATTAGGTTAAACCAGTTTTCCTGACCTGTTCAGTGGGTTTGAGGGCAAAAGAGACAGCTGGATGGGATAGGCATTGTTAAACTCCTGCCTGAAGTTCTTTATCTCTTATTTATTAGATAATGTGCAACAGAAAGCCAGCTCTTTGCCCTAGGGGCATTGCCAAAATGAACCAGTGAGTCCAAGATACCAAGCCTAAGGTTCTCAGGTCTAGAGACCTGGTGACAATGTGGTCAGATGTCATGGGAAATGAGTAGAACATCAGGAAAGAATAGAGTTGGCTCCTCTGCTCCAGATCTACCATTGTATGCCATGATATTTCCCAAAGAGAAAGCTCATAAGTGTTTTTGTTAAAAACTGCCTCTGGAGGCTGCCTTCATCCTCTCCAGGTAACTGCCTTGAAAGGCAGGTATGTGTTAACAGCAGGTGTGACAGGATTTGGACCTGCTGGATGTAGGGAGAGAGGGATCAAGTTCAACTCCTAGAATTCTGGAACAAGCTGGTGGGTGCCCAGTGCTATTAGCAAAGGTTGGGAAAACTGAGGAAGAGACAGGCCTTAGTGGCAGAAGCAGAGGTTCTGTCTGCTGGGTTAGGGTTATCAACATTGTTCAGTTGATAAGTCATGTCTTTTGCAACCCCATGGACTGCCACAATCCAGGCTTCCTCTGTCCTTCACCATCTCCCAGAGCTTGCTCAAACTCATGTCCATTGAGTCAGTGATGCCATCCAACCATCTCATTCTCCATCACCCACTTCTCCTCCTGTCCTCAATCTTCCCCAGCCTCAGGGTCTTTTCCCAGGGAGTCAGCTTTTTACATCAGGTGGTCAGAGTACTAGAGCTTCAGTCTCAGCATCCTTGGTTCAGTGTGACGTTGAGTTTAAGATGAGGCTTACCTGGTTGGCAGAGGAGACATTCAGCCACGTGGAAACATGGAATCCCTCTTGTGGAGGGTTCATTGCTCCAACTGTCTCTTGAATCTGCCCCTGGACAGTCTTCTTTGTCTCAAGTTTGTATTCTTTCATTTGTAAAGCCTCATTTAATTATCTTTCTTACTTGTGGAGGGTTGTGGACTTGTCACTTTTTCTTTAATTCAAGATGCTGAGGAGGTTAAAGCCTTAACCTCTTTCCTCAGAAGCAGTTCCTTAACTTTGGATAATGTAGAATTTTCTAGTAGGTCAAAATTGAGCAAAACGTGTACTCTTGTACAAGGATCAAATTAAGAACCTGCTGTTCACCCACACATTTTTGTGAGTCTTCACTAAAACTTCCCATCAAGGGGCCTCAACTCTTGATGTTCTGGGCCTGATATGTCTTTGTCATGGGGGCCATCCTGTCTGATGCTGTTTGACAGTCTCTCTAGCATCTGTCCTCTAGGTACCAACAGCATTCTTTACCTCATGTTGCAACAGCCAAAATGTCTCCAAGTATTGCCAAATGCCCTTTAGGGGGGAAATTTACCCCTGGTTGAGAAGCACTGCATTAGAATCTGAAAAAATTAAGGGTGACTCCACTGTTTAGGCAAGCCCTGACCAACCTGTGGTACTTCAGGTGGCAATGGGATAGAAAATTAAGTCCCTATGTCAGAGACCAGCCAGATAGATTTATGTCTTTTTATTCCCAGTCACATCAAATGTAAATAGATGTTCGTTACTAGATGCTTGATCTGAGGACCCCATGGTCCATGGTGATATTCATTCATAATTCTGACCTCATTTGGGATGCCAAGGGGCCAGATCCTCTTTGGTCCCTAATTGATATATGTAAAAAACTCCAGGATTATTGCAAAACAAGGATAACATTGAATAGGAAACTTGGAAACATTTCAAGTTTTCACACCGTGTTATACCATGTCACCAACTGGATTTTGGCAAAAGGTGTCAAAATGTGAGTTTTGTTTAAGAACAATAGACAGGACTTCACAGTCTGTAAATTCTGTCTGGTCCCCATGATCAAATCAAAGTATCACATAGAGGCATCAGAAGGCTGTAGACTTAATAAAAGTGATTTTCCTAAAGGTCAGAAGAAGCAGGTTTCAACCTTACCATTTACTAACTATGGGATTTTGAACAATGATGCTTTTGTTTGTTTTTAATTTTATATGGAGTCTAACTGATAAACAGTTTTGTGATAGTTTCAGGTGAATAGCAGGAGTGACTCAGCCATACATATACATGTATCGATCTGTGTGTGCTGAGTCGCTTCAGTCTTGTGCAACAGGGTTGCTCTTTGGGACCCTTTGGACTGTGGTCCACCAGACTTCTCTCCATGGGATTCTCCAGGCAAGAATACTGGAGTGGGTATGTTTCTGATCCAGGGATCGAACCCATGTCTTCTGCATTGGCAGGTGGGGTTTTTACCACTGGTCCCACCTGGGAAGCCCGTACATGAATCCATTCTCCCCTGAACTCCCTTCCTATCCCAGCTGCCACCCAACATTGAGCAGAGTTCTCTGTGCTATTTAGGAGGTCCTTGTGGATGGTGATGTTTTGAAGTTTCAGTTTCCTATATGTAACATGGAGATACAAATTTCTTCCTTGCTTAATTCACAGAATGTTTTCAAGAATCAAATGAAAGGGATATAAAACTGCATTGCAAACCTAGCCAATGCCCTGAATCCATGATTGTTATCATCAATACCATCATTATTCCTATTGTTTTTGAAAGATGGACATCTTTAGAAACTGACCTGTTAAATATCCTTTTATATACTCAACTCCCTTGGCTAAAAACTTATCTAACTAGGATGTTTTCATTGGATTTAACCACTCATTCAGGCTAAATTCAAGAACCCCAGTGGGTTTTAAATATGCTCACTACTGGCTAAATAATATGTTTGAAGAGAAAATAGCAAGCAGTGATCAACATCTTATTCACAGGCATAATAGTGCTGCTGAAACTCCCCTTTCTCATCCCCTGTTATTATTAATATGGTGCTATTACTTAATGTACATTGTGTCCCCGAGTGTGCTTGTTGCCTTTACATTTATATACATAATACATAAGCCCTCCCCTCCACAACCAGCCATTATAAAGAAGCGAGGGGAATCACGGGCGCTGGCAGCTGTGGTGAGGCACTGGCATTCTGAACTCCCTCCCTGTGATCAGACCTTTATTCTACTTGTCAAGTAATGAAATATTCCTTATTCTGGATTCAGAATTAACTAGCAGCTCCTAAACGCAGACCCTGTCAGGCCCTCTGCTAGCTGCTTCTGTGTACATCATCCCATCCTCAGTCTCTCAGGACCAATGTCAATGGCTTTGTCTCTGTTTTTCAGATGTTGAATCTGAGACAGCTGAGAATGGACCAGACTCCAGCTTGTGCTTTCCAACTCTGAGTCCAGGCTCCTTTAATTCTTCCAGGTTGCTTTCAAATCAAGAAGGCTTGAGTATTCCCACACCAGAGAGTAGAAAACAAACAAACATCTATAGTTAGGGACTTGCTGATATCTTTGCAGGTAACAACAGCACACTGAAGTTACAAAGCTGTGCCGTTAATCTGAGTGTTGATGGTCCCAGCCAGAAGTTAGCATGGATTGGTTGGTTCATTTCCCCAGTTGTTGGGTACCTAAGGCTTGATTGCACAAAGGAATCACTTGATAGCTTTTTTAATGCCAAGCAATACCCAAAAAACAATTCCAGGCCTTCCTCTTAACTGTATGTTAGCATCACTCCTGTGTGATCTTTATGAAACCAAAACAAGCAGTGATGCCAGGCCCCATCACTAGATACCCCAAGTTAGTTTTTCTGGAACAGGCCTGGGAGTGGGCCCAGGTGATTCTCATCTGGGTTGTGACTGCAGCTGATCTTCATCCACTTTCTGGAGAAGGGCACCCAGCCTCCAGAGGGCTTTTGCTCTGGCCCCTCTGAGCATTGCTATGAGCGTTGCTCATATAAAAGGCTGAGCATCAGAGGCCAAGATTTTCTCTGGCTCCCTCTTGAGGTGCTAAGGATTAACAGATAGACAGAGACATGCCGACAGAGGTCCATATAACCAAAGCTAAGGTTTTTCTAGTAGTCATGAATGGATGTGAGAGTTGGATCATAAAGAAGGCTGAGCACCAAAGAATTGATGCTTTCAAACTGTGGTGCTGGAGAAGACTTTTGAGAGTCCCTTGGAAAGCCAGGACATCAAACCAATCAAGCCTAAAGGAAATCAACCTTGAATATTCATTGGACTGATGCTGAAGCTCCAATACTTTGGCTACGTGATGCAAAGAGCCAACTCATTGGAAAAGACCCTGATGCTAGGAAGGATTGAGGGCAGGAGTAGAAGTGGGTGACAGAAGATGAGATGGTTTGATGGCATCACCAGCTCAATGAACATGAACTTGAGCAAACTCCAGGAGATTGTGAAGTACAGGGAAGCCTGGCATGCCACTGTCCATAGGGTTACGAAGAGTTGGACACGACTGAGTGAGTGAACAACAACTACTATATATAAACAAATAACCAACAAGGACCTACTGTAAAGCACAGGGACCGTTATGGGGGGTGGATGCCAATATATCTCCAGTCTAAGTCATCTTGAAACAAGGCTTTTGGAATCTAGACTTACTTTTCAAGCTTTTCTTTCTGCGTTTTTATTTGATGTTATTGACAGATTGCCTAGTAGAATGTTACTGACCACTTGGAAAGCTACAGAGGTTGTACATTTGTGCTGAGAAGGTTGGTGACTCTTTGTTAGTTGCGTTGACTGTCTCTGTGTTGCAGGGTTCGTTTGTGTTGCAAGTATGAGCTCAGTATAGTGGTCACCTTCTCCTTTTCTGATTTCACTTCCTACTTCCAGGTGCAGTTGGTGCTCTATTTCAGGAATTCTAATAAGACTTTATATTTAGCTTTCACTGCCTAATGATCATTTGAATATCTTCTTTGAGTCAGTTTCCACAATGACTAAGACTTTTGGAACGAAGCAAATCAGATTTTCTGCCCCAGCTCCTATAGTTCTTCAGGATTATGCGACTTCCTTGAAGTCGACTTTATTAGGGTTATTGTGTAACGTAAAAGATAACATTTGTAAATTTCTTCTAGTGTCTGTTACAAAGTGAGTATTCAACAAATGTGTTATTGTAATTATCATAAATATAATACTCTTTTCCTTTAACTGTGATCTCCTAGGAAATCGAAATGTTCCATGTTTGTTTTTTGTTTTTTTCCCATAACATCCAGTACAGAATCTGGCACACACAAAGAATGTTTAGATAAATGAGTCATTTTCAGAATTAGGTGATTTTTTTTTGAAGGGGGTTTTAAAGCATTAGGAATTCCTTTGATCAGTAACCAAATCCCCAAGTGGAAGCAAAGGCTTAAATGGTATTATCTTGTACTATGCACCATCATCTGTAGTACTTTATAAGGGTGACATTCTGTTCCATTCTGCATTCTCACGTATGATAAATTGTAAGTTAGACAAGTGAGGCAGCTATCCTCAACACCTGGTTTCCTTGACAACCCTTCATATAAATAGTAAGGGCCTGTTATGGGGGGTGGATGCCAATATATCTCCGGTCTAAGTCATCTTGAAACAAGGCTTTCAAGGTCAAGGTTAAAATATTTGAAATGATAATAAAACCTTTGGTTAATGTTTCCTAGATGCATTATAAGAGTTGAGTAAAGGCATCATCTCTTCAGGGGTGACTAGTGAAGAGGGTCATCTCTGGCTGTGAGCCAGGAGACATTGTGACTGTCATTGACCAGATTCTCCTTTGGATCTTTTTACAACACCAGGAGAGTTTTGCCTTCCATGTTTCATTAAAAGAAAACAGTTTTCAAACCAACCAGAAATTAATTAAGTGGCACCTCTGGTTCATCCTCCTTAACCCTCCTTCCCTGCTTGGCGTTGCCCTCCCCTGCGTTTAGAGTAAAGCTGACCTGCAGGGCGGATCTCTGAAGCCAGGAACAGAGTGTGTCACAGGCAAAGGCTTCACCTCCAAAGGATGACAGAGCCCTCTGAAAGGGGAAAAGCTGCTCATTAACGCAGAGCAGCATGGGGCCTCGTTAATTGCAGCCTCTGAGGCTGCCCTTTAGATGGTTCCCTGTGAGGGAGGTGGTGAGCCTGGAGGAGGAGGAATGGGGGTAAGAGGATGAGAATGGGTAAAGTATCCTCCACTCTCCAGGTGAACTTGAGAACAGATCGCTGGCATGTTTTGTGATTAAACTGCCTTCTGATTAAACTCAGGAAGGCAGCAAGAACCGCTCAGCTCAGCACATGCAAGTGTCTGGATTCAGGTTTGGGTTTACTTTTCTGTTCTCAGACACTTTTCTGTTTTGTAGCTAGTTTGGTGTCATATCCTACAGAGTAAAGTTTTTCAACTCTTTTGAAAAATGTGTTATCACCCACCCCTCCCCAGGAGCCTTTTAATATATTTTTTAATTGTCCCCCCCCCAGTAGATTTTAATAACATATCATAGTAATATCCAAGATTTTTTCATCCCACAAGAAGCAATTTTTGCTTTCTTGCAAGAAGCAAAATGTTTGCATTTTTAAAGAATGAATGCTAAAGAGTAATTTGTGGTAAGGAAAGAAGAGTTTTTTCTTCACATTTACTAGCAAAGTGATTGTCTGCATTCTTAGCAGGAGCTGAGTGTGCATGTCAGTGTATGGGTATATTTGTACACGTTTGTGACTTTTAGCTGGGTCCCCTTAATTGCTAGGTTCACTCCAGGTTACATTCTTCCCCCTTGGTCCTTTGTGATGTCTTTCTGTACACACAGGCATACACAAATGGTTGAAGACTGCAGATTAATAGATTATGACCTATACCAATAAAACACCACGCTATCTAACTTAGAACTATAACAGTATCACCAAATATACCTGGATGCCTTCCCATTCCATCACCCTACCTCCTCCAACCCCAATCAAGATAAACCTCTAATTTGAATGCTGTAATAATGCTTTTTGAAATTGTTTTTGTGTCTCCTCAACTGTTCTGTAATCTCTGAGCATTCATCTAATCTTTGAAGGAAGGAATGATGAACAAATGAATGAATGAAGCAGGGTTACCAATGTATCCCCATCAAAGGAATGGTTCTCAATAAGCATTGCTTGTTTACATGTGTTGTTCTAGTTTTTCAAAACTATTCATTGATTTGCCTCTGTGTGTCAGGCACTGTGCTAAGTAGACATACATAAATATGTGCCATGGATTGTAATAAGAATTGCAGCTTCTAAAAATATTAAGTCCAGGCTATGCAGGAGCTAATGCAATTTTCTCCTCAGTGCATTGAAAAATCTATTAGTTAAGAAGGCAGCAATATTTCAGGAAATTAAACCACTGTAACAGTCCAGTTCACAAATCAGAACTCCCAGTGCTTTGAAACGCTCCATTTCATAACATAAAGTACTCAGAGAGGTTCAGACGATCCATAAACGCTCCAGTGACCAATCCCCCCAAGCTTCACAGAGCTAAATAGAGGATGCTTCTTGCCAGGCATGAGCAAGGAAGGGGTCTTGTTGCTACTGATACTGGGAGGAATGTGTTTACAGATCTGTGATCACATTCCTCTTGATTCGCTGCCTTTGTCATCATCCTCGAATTAATTATGCTTGTGGAAGATGGCTGCTCAGTCGATTTCTGAATAATGAGCATTTCAGGTGAAAGCTAGATAACTCATTTTGGGCTGGGGTTATATTTTCTGAATAAATGTTCATTGATGCCTCATAGTGAGCTGGGGTTGTATTTTCTGAATAAATATTCACTGACACCTCATAAGGTCACTGTCACCCATAAAGACTAATTTGGGGGCTCTTACAAGGTTTCCTGTGAGACCCCATTGTGGGAAGATGGGAACTGTTTCACTTAGCTCTCCTGTTGCTACTGGTCACTTAGAATTTCACAGGAGGTGACCTAGAGATGCTTTTATTGAAATGGGATTTCTGAGTTTCGAAGTAGAATAGCCAGGAAGCCTCCATGCCATGTGACATAGGGTTATCTAAAGGAGCCCTGATCTTCCGTCAACACTTTCTTTTGTTAGTCCTTGAAAAGGGTCCTCTCTCCCTATACATCCAACCCTGTCAAGTTCAGGACTATCTTTAAAGACTTTTTTTTTATGTGGGCCGTCTTTATTGAATGTGTTACTATATTGCTTCTGCTTTATGTTTTGTTTTATTGGGCAGGAGGGATATGGAATCTTAGTTTCCCAACCAGGGATTGAACCTGCACCTTTTGCATTGGAAAGTGACGTCTTAACCACTCTACTACCAAGGAAGTCCCAGGGCTATCTTATATCTTGTTTCTGAGCAGTAAGCTACCTGGTGATCCAGTGTAAATGACTCCACCAACAACACCTGAAGAAATAAATGCTTCCTATTTCTCCAAGTTAGTGTTTCTTAGGGTGTATTCTGGAACACCTGCTTTAGGGTTCATGGGTCTCTGGTTAACAATTCAGATTTCTGGGCTCTACTCTGGACCTGATAAATCATCACTTCTGGGTATGATCCTGGCAATCTGCATTTTCTGTAGACGTCCTCCAAGGTCTTGATGCCTGTCAACTGCCTTCTGTTAATCTTTCTTTTCCATGGTTTGCTAGAGTATATTTCAAAATTACAATTGAGATTTTGTGTCCTTGCTAGTGAAAACCTTTTGTTTCTTCCGCCGGGCCTGAGGATATGATCCAGAATTCTTTAGCGTGGTATCCAGAGCACTCCAACATTTGTCTGTCTCCTCCTCCCCAAGGCCTTTTCCATCACTACCAGCTTCAAGCTTTACCTAGATATATCAGATTATACTTATTTTACACACACAAACACACATGACTGTTTATTTATAACTCCATGCCTCACTGATGCAGACACCTCTCCCAACCTGCTTTTCTCGCAATATTTGAAAAACTCAACTTTCAGCTCATTTTGTCCAGATCAAATTGAAGGCTCATCTTTTCCAGACATCTGTGATTATTCTCCCTTCCTTCCAGCGACCCTCCTTTGACTGTCCTTCTTATAGGCTGCTGCTGTGCATACACCTGGAGTTTATCATACTCCATTTATTACCATCTTAGTATTGGAATTGTGGAAGCCAGTTTCTAAAATAGCCCTCAGTGACGGCATCTCCTGGTACACACACTTTTGTCTGATCCCTTCCCACGTTGCCCAAGGCTAACCTGTATAATCAATAAGATGTTGCAAAAATGACACCATGCAACTTCTGAGGCCAAGTCATAAAAGACATCCTAGCTTCTTTCTTGTTCTCTGTTGGATCTCTTACTCTGGGAGAAGCCAGCCACCACGTTGTAAAGGCATCCAGACAGACCAAGGGGTGGTCCATCTGGTGTAGAACTGAAGTTTCCTACCAACAGCCCTGGTGGGCTTCACTGGTGGTGCAGACTGTAAAGAATCTGCCTGTAATGCAGGAGACCCGGGTCCATCCCTGGATCGGGAAGATCCCCTGAAGAAGGAAGTGACATCCCACTCCAGTATTCTTGCCTGGAGAATTCCATGGACAGAGGAGCCTGTGGGGCTGTAATCCATAGGGTCACAAAGAGTCAGACACGACTGAACAACTAATACACAACCAACAGCAAGCGTCACTTCCCAGGCATGTAGTAGGAGTGAGCCATCTTGAAGCAGATCCATTGCATTCAGATGTCTATAAGGTCAACCAAGGTCTTGACTACAGCCTGATGAGAAATCCTGAGCCAGAGCCACCCAGAAAGTGGGCTCCCAAATTCCTAACAGAAACTGTGTGAGATAATAAACAATTATTGCGGTTTTAAGCTTCTGTGTCTTGAGATAACTTGTTATGCAGCAAAGGATAATGAATATCCATTAGACCATAAACTCTTCAAGCACCAGCCATGTTTTATTCATTGTGGACGCTAGTCCCTAGCCCCTTCTCAGTACCTGACCCATATTAAGTGTTCCGTCAATGCTGATTTAAATGATTCCAACTGAGCTAAACTGGAGCATTTTTTTTTTTGCTGGCAAGGGTAAATACAAATGGAGATGACTTTATCTTGTAGGCAAGAATCTCATCTTCTCTTCTAAATATCATCAGTAATACTAACAATTAAAAATAATAGTCAATCCCTATATACAGCATCAGAATTCTCACAAGCCTGTTGAGTATGTTCTGTGTGGATGCCCATTTTGCAGATGAGAAAACAGAGGTACATGGAGCAGTGTTTAATTACTTGGCCAAAGTGACCCAGCCTGGTGAGTGATGGGGCCAGGATTCAAAGCCAGGCAGTCAGACTCCAGAGTGTGAGCTGCTAGCCAATTGAAAAGCTTATCTTGAGCGCTTGCAGTATAGCACACACTGTACCAGACCCTTTCATTCTCTTGCCTCATTTAGTGCTTTTGCAAACCTCATGGGATACATATTTATTTCCCCTCTTTTTTGGGTGAGCAGATTGAGGATGAGAGCAGTGAGCTTGCCAGTGGGAATCTGGCCGTTCAGACTCCTGAGCTTATGTTTAGTTCACAGTCCTCCACGGCACGGCCCAGGGTCCCCCACCCACCCACCCACCTGAGCTTCTTATCCTCCATTTCTCAGCAATTATGTTCTGAACACACAGGTTGGTTGCCAAGACAACCACTCAGAAACAACATGAAAGGCAAATGACTTTTCAGACATTCTGCAGCCAGGATGGTTTCTTCTTTAACTTTTAAAAATGAGTCAAGGTGATTTGTAATCCACAAGAAAAAGTGGATAGGTAAAAGAAATGTATTATTTTTTCCTTTTTGAAATAAATGTATTGGAATATAGCTGCTTTACAGTGTTGTGTTTCTGCTGTACAGCAAAGTGAATCAGCTATATGTATACATATGTCCCCTTGTTTTTAGGTCCTTCCCATTTAGGTCACCACAGAGCCCTGAGTAGAGTTCCCTGTGCTATACAGTAGGTTCCTGTTAGTTATCAATTTTATACACAGTATCAATAGTGTATATATGTCAATCCCAATCTCCCAGTACATCCGATGCCCCTCCTTCCCCCCTTTGGTGTCCATACATCTGTTTTCTATATCTGTGCCTCTGTTTCTGCTTTGCAAATAGGTTCATCTGTACCATTTTTCTAAATTCCACATATATGCATTAATAGACGATATTTTTTTTTCTCTTTTTGATGTAGGTCACTCTGTATGACAGTCTCCAAGTCCACCCATGTCTCTATAACTCAGTTTCATTCCTTTTAATTATTGTTGTTGCTAAGTTGTGTCTGACTCCTTGTGACCCCATGAACTGCAGCATGCCAGGCTTCCCTGTCCTTCACTATCTCCCAGAATTTGCTCAAACTCATGTCCATTGACTTGGTGATGCCATCTCATCCTCTGTCACCCTCTTCTCTTCCTGCCTTCAATTTTTCCCAGCATCAGGGTCATTTCTAGTGAGTCAGCTCTTCGCATCAGGTGGCCAAATTATTGGAGATTCAGCATCAGTCCTTCCAGTGAATATTCCAGGTCGATTTCCTTTAGGATTGTCTGAGTCTTCCATTGTATATATGTACTACATCTTCTTTATCCGTTTCTCTGTCGGACATTTAGTTTCTTTCCATGTCCTAGCTGAAGAAATTTATTTTGAGCAGAAAATATTTCTAGGATGATGAGGAAAGATTCCAAATTAGAAATAGAGCAATTCCCTAGGAAGGGAGCAAAATATACTACTCTTACTCCCGTTTTTTCACATGAAAAAATTAATCTCCACAGAGATTTTCAATTCAGGAATACCCAACTCCAAAGCCTTTGTATCTAATTGCCTTGAAAAAAGCTGCTTCTTGGTGAACATAGATTTTACTGATGAAGGCAGGGGCGTGGCTACGACCCTACAGTTACTAGCCCTGAGGAGTGGAGGACAGCTCTGAATAGACCAATAACTATGGGAAGGGTAAAGAAGAAAGAAACACTGCATCATTTCAGAGTAGAGCATCTAAGGCTGGGGGGCTGAAATTTGAGGAAGGGGAAAGGACTCGGTCCTCTCCCCACACAGTTCATATACTGCGATATTAAGACCTGACCTTTAGTCTAGTTGGAAGTAATGTAAATAAGATAGCACATAGAAAGCTCTCCCCACAGTGCCTGCATGCTTGCGTGCTCAGTCACTAAGTCATGTCTGACTCTCTGCAACCCTATGGACTGTAGCCCACCAGGCTCCTCTGTCCATGGGATTCTCCAGGCAAGAATACTGGAATGGGTTGCCATTCCCTTCTCCAGGGGATCTTCCCAATCCATGGATCAAAGTTGCATCTATCTCTTGCATTGGCACGTGGGTTCTTTGCTACTAGCGCTATCTAGGAAGCCCCCCAGGGAGCTCCCTGATGGCCAGTAAACAGCTCAAGCCCCAGCAAAGGCTAGATAGTATTATCATTATGGGGGCATCCCAGTGCCCCCATAAGAATTGCTTATGCTCCTTTATGTAAGTGGATTCAGTGGTATTCTTAAGCTCAGTTGCATTTTTGCTAATTAAATCTTAGAGCATGTCTGCTTAGAATTATTAACAGCCATTGCAAGGATAATAATCTATCCATTAACATAAACCTAGCTTTCATTCTTATTATTATTTTAATTACATGAACCCTTTGGCGTGTTCAGTGATGAAGAACATGCTAGGATATTGCTCAGCTAGGTGATGGTGTTTCTACAGGGTACTCTGGGGGTCAGTCTGCATGACACTTTCCAGGTCTCTGTAACTTGCCTCTGAAGATGGTCTTCTCCACATTGATTCCCTGGTGGCTCACATGGTCAGGAATCTGGCTGCAATGCAAGATACCTGGGTTCCTGCAGGTCAGGACAATCCCCTGGAGAAGGGAATGGCTACCCACTTCTAGTATTCTTGCCTGGAGAATTCCATGGACAGAGGAGCCTGGCAGGTTACAGTCCATGGGGTTGCAAAGAGTTGGACACTACCGGACGACTAACACTTTTACTTTCTGTTGATTCCAAGAATTTAATATCCTCAGTTGGACTGGAGTTTATTGTATGTAGGCTGGAAGTGAGATTAGTAGCAGTGTGGATTGTATGAGGAGACTCCCCCTAAAGGTTATATAGGCGAACACTCACACCCATTTCCGCGCCCCCCCCCCCAAAACCCAGGAGTGTGGTCCAATTTGGAGATTCACTAGAGAGGGCTTCACATTTCCCCATAGATCCCAGTTTGTGATTTATTAATCTTATATATAGAAATATAGGGAAAAGATATGGGTGATTTATTTTCCCTGTTAGAACTATCTCTGTTCCCTGTTTCCTTTTTATTGTCAAAGTTATTAATACCATGGGCTTCCCTGATAGCTCAGTTGGTAAAGAATCCGCCTGCAAAGCAGGAGACCCTGCTTCAGTTCCTAGGTCAGGAAGATCTGCTGAAGACGGGATAGGCTACCCACTCCAGTATTCTTGGGCTTCCCTTGTGGCTCAGCTGATGAAGAATCTACCTGCAATGCAGGAAACCTGAGTTCTATCCCTGGGTTTAATGTCTTATCTTTATCAAATTCCAAATCATGTATCATCTGAATCTGGGTAGCGCTGACACACACTCATTGGGAGAAGGGAAATGGACTTTACTTCCCTCCTCTTTTTTTAAAAAAATAATTTTATTTATTTATATGTATATTTTGCCTGTGGTGGGTTTTGGTTGCTGTGCGGGCTTTTCTCTAGTTTCGGTGAGTTGGGGCTACTCCCTAGTTGCGGTGCCTGGATCTCTCACTCTGGTTTCTCTTGTTGCTGAGCATAGACTCTAGGGCACATGTGCTTTAGTGGTTTCAGTGGAGCACAGGCTCAATAGTTGGGGCACACGGGCTTAGTTTATCCAAGGCATGAGGATCTTCCCGGACCAGGGATTAAACCCGTGTCCCCTGCTTTGGCAGGCAGCTTCTTTACCATAGACCCACCAGGGAAGCCCATTTACTTACCTTCTCTTAATGAATAGATGCTCTGTAATCCTCACAGCAATATTGTGAAGTGAGCGTTTGAAGTTCCCATTTTACAGATGAGAAAACTGAGGCTTATGGTGGTTAAGTGACTTGCCTTGAGTCACATAGCTTATAAGCTTATTAGAAGTGGTGCTAAAAACCAGGTTCTGGGGCTCAACAAGCTGTGCCTTTTTCAATGTACTGTACCGATCTGGACCCAAGCAATTACAGATGCCTCTTCTCCTAATTGGCAAAAATATCACAGGTGGCATTTGAACTGAGGCCTGGTTAAGTCTGCATCATACACATGGTCAAATGACTGTGTTGTTACCATAATATGAATGACATCATGCCTACCTCAAGGGTTTCTAGTCCAGAGCTGGAAAGAGACATGGAAAATTAGACAGTGTGATGGCTTGTTGTGCCGAAGGAAAGGAAACAGCTCGATTTGGGAGCCCTCACCCAGCCTTGGGCAGCAGGGAGGGGGGCCGGAGGCTGGTGCCTTCTAAGTTGGGACTTGAAGGAAGAGCAAGATTTGGACAGAGGCAGACAGCACAGGTTCCATGCTGCTGCTGAGAGAAGGAGCCATTTGTAACATATACATCTGCTTCTCACCACACGTTCTTCCCCCCTCTAGATTCCTTAGTTTTCTTTCTGGGATTTTCTTTCTGAATACAAACCCATTCGAATGCTTCCTCTACCTCTAATTGAACACTCTACTTAATTGATTATGTATTAAGTCGGGGACTTGGGGTGACATTCAGGCCTGGGCTTATGTTGAGATTAATTTATTCCTGTAGTCCTACTGTTCTGTGATGCATCCGAGTGCCTCGCCTGTGTGTGAAAAATAAAGCCGGGAGTTGGAGCCGCCTAATTAGACGGCTTAACCCAACGTCTCCACCAAGCTCTCTTGCTTTGATGGTAACCAAAATAGATGAATAAGTTAATCAAAGGTCTGATTAAATAGCACGACTCTGCGGCATGGGCCGGTGACTGCCAAGCTTCAGTTCAGGCAAATTCTCAGGGGAGTGAGGAAACCAAGCTGAGTTCCAAAGGCCCAGGCTTACGCGAAGAAGAGTTTTATAAAACCCACGGGAGGGAATTATTCAGAGTCCTCAGGCGTCAGATCTTAAGGTGATGGCTGGCCTGGAAGCTGACTTCAAAGGAAGACTATGGTTTGGGAAAGGAACACAAACATTTCGCCTGACAGATTCCAGCTATAGCTTTGCATCTTGCTTGGTGAGGATTTGCGACTAATCAGTCTCCTTCCTGTGCCATCCATCTGTCCGTCCGTCCATCCATCTGTCTTCCCATGCATCCTTCCATCTCCCCAGCCATCCTGCAGATGTGTGTTGTGTCTGTGATGTGTGAGGCTTGGTGCTTTGATCTTGCCATCATTTGTTTAAATTAATGGCCATTCTATTCTGTTAGGTTTGTCCCTCTGGATTCTTTCTCATCTTTCTTCACTCTTCCCCTTGAGCTGATGCCTAAGGGCTGCATCCCCAAGCTTACTTTCTCACTGGATTATGTTTGGGTTTGCCCAGTGGGCTACCCTGGCAGGAGTCCTAGGGGCAGGAGGAGAGGGGGAGCTGAGATCTCTCTCCCTGATCCATCCTGAGGGATTGTTGCAGCAAGGTCATGTCTCTCTTCTGAAGGTCACTGCTCCTGCTAAGGGGCTTATTCATCTGACTCCCCTCTTTGGACACTAGCAGCAGCTGGCATTGGCCCTTCATGCGTTGAGTGGTAACGGCCCCCAACTCTTCCGCTCACCAAGTCTGCCCAGTGCCTTGTTTCTGCCCTTAAATTCTGCATTCATCCACACCCTGACTGATAATGATACACTGGAAGTGACTCCCTTTTATAAACGGCAGAGACTCCCCTCGCAGATTTGGCCAAGTTGACGTGGTGATTAATTGACAGTGTCAGAATATGAACTCAGGTGTATCTGACTCCAGGACCCAAGGTTCAGTTCTGTACTAGATCCCAGAGATGCCCCCAGACTTCAATATTAAGTATTGAAGAGGCATATGCGCGCACGTGTGTGTTAGTTGCTCAGTTCAGTTCAGTCACTCAGTCATGTCCAATTCTTCGCTGACTCCATGGACTGCAGCACACCAAGCCTCCCTGTCCATAACCAACTCCCAGAGTTTACTCAAACTCATCTCCATTGAGTCGGTGATGCCATCCAACCATCTCATCCTCTGTCATCCCCTTCTTCTCCTGCCTTCAGTCTTTCCCAGTATCAGGGTCTTTTCAAATGAGTCAGTTCTTTGTATCAGGTGGCCAAAGTATTGGAGTTTCAGCTTCAGCATCAGTCCTTCCAATGAACACTCAGAACTGATCTCCTTTTAGGATGGACTTATTGGATCTCCTTGCAGTCCAGGGGACTCTCAAGAGTCTTCTCCAACACCACAGTTCAAAAGCATCATTTCTTCATTGGTTGCTCAGTCACGTCCAAGTCTTTACAACCCCATGGACTCCTCTGTCCATAGAATTTTCCAGGTAAGAATACTGGAGTGGGTTGCTGTTGCCTTCTCCAGGGCATCTTCCTCACCCAGAGATCAAACCCAAGCATAGCTATGTACATACTGGAAATGGGGAGAGAGAATCGGGATGAAGGGTGGGACCACATTTGCTGAGGATCTTTTGTGTACCAAGCAGTTGAGTCCTTTAAACTCCTTCAGTTTTTACATTAGCCATCTATTTGCTATGCTGGATGCCATGATCTTAGTTTTCTGAATGTTGAGCTTTAAGCTTTAATTTAAGCTTTTTCACTGTCCTCTTTCACGTTCATCAAGAGGTTCTTTAGTTCTTCCTCGCTTTCTGCCATAAGGGTGGTGTCATCTGCATATCTGAGGTTATTGATATTTCTCCCAGAAATCTTGATTCCAGGTTGTGCTTCATCCAGCCCAGCATTTCTCATGATGTACTCTGCATACAAGTTATGTAAGTTAAATAGCATGGTGACTATATACAGCCTTGACATACTCCTTTTCCTATTTGGAACCAGTCTGTTGTTACATGTCCAGGCAGATAGATGGGTAAACACTGGAAACAGTGACTGACTTTATTTTCTGGGCTTCAAAATCACTGCAGATGGTGATTGCAGCCATGAAATTAAAAGACGCTTACTCCTTGGAAGGAAAGTTATGACCAACCTAGACAGCATATTGAAAAGCAGAGACATTACTTTGTCAACAAAGGTCCATCTAGTCAAGGCTATGGTTTTCCCAGTGGTCATGTATGGATGTGAGAGTTGGATTATAAAGAAAGCTGAGTGCTGAAGAATTGATGCTTTTGAACTGTGGTGTTGGAGAAGACTCTTGAGAGTCCTTTGTACTGCAAGGAGATCCAACCAGTCCATCCTAAAAGTGATCAGTCCTGGGTATTCATTAGTAGGACTGATGTTGAAGCTGAAACTCCAATACTTTGGCCACCTGATGCGAAGAGCTGACTCATTTGAAAAGACCCTGATGCTGGGAAAGATTGAAGGCAGGAGGAGAAGGGGACGACAGAGGATGAGATGATTGGATGGCATCACCGACTCAATGGACATGGGTTTAGGTGAACTCCGGGAGTTGGTGATGGACAGGGAGGCCTGGCATACTGCCGTTCATGGGATTGCAAAGAGTCGAACACAGCTGAGCAACTGAACTGAACTGTGATGTAGCAGCAGCTCCATTTTTACTGATAAAGAAACCAAGGCTTAGGGAGATCAACCCTTCCTGTGGGGCTAGAGTCCAGATTTGAACTTTTGTTTCTTTTTTCCCTCCTCCATGCTACCCAGGAACAAGGTGACAGGTTGTAGGCAGTCAATGGTTCTTTCTCTTGAAATTGACACATGGTGAAGAGTTCAGTTTATGTTTTCTTTTTTTCTGCTCAAAATTGTACTCACTTAATGCAAAGAGCCATTGCAAAACTGAGAATAAGGAATAGCTAAAATTGTATTTTCAAACAAATTGGAGATGAAAACAGCATGGAGTAGGTGTGAGAAATGGAATGGGTCATATGGGTTATCAGAGAAGGTCCTTTCTGATAGCTTTCTTAAACTGACTTCATACACTCCGGTTTCCCATCACTGGATCCTTATATGTTTAAAATGAAGACTGTCACACTTAGTTTTTCTTTACAACATTAGTAGTTGATAATTTTTAAAGTTGGCAAGTATAGATTAAATGTGTGTATGTAACCTGAATATATATATATATATATATATATACACACACACACACACACATATATGTATGAATGTATGTATATCTGTATCTGGGGCTTCTCTGGTGGCTCAGATAGTAAAGAATCTGCCTACAATGCAGGAGACCCTGGTTCAATCCCTGGATTGGGAAGATCCCCTGGAGAAGAGAATGGCTACCCATTCCAATATTCTTGCCTGGTGAATTCTGTGGACAGAGGAGCCTGGCAGGCTACGATCCATGGGGTCTCAAAGAGTCAGACACGACTGAGCAATTTTTCATATCTATATCTATCTATAGAGAGAGACTGTACTCCTATCATCCCCCAAATGATTGATGTCAGTGGTTTGATGCTGTGCTTCCATTTCTTTTTTCTCTGCATTAATCTGAGTGGATATGTTTTCGTATTGTTTGATTATATCTAGTAGTTAATAAGCAAAAGCAATTTTTAAGCTTCCTTTTTTTATTTTTTTTTTTTACTTTTAACATGTCAGTTTCTTTTCATTTCATCTTAGTCTATATTGCTTGTAACAACTGCACAGTGTGCTATCAATGTTTTTTGTCTGCATCAGTTTTTAGTTGTGACATGCAGGGGTTTTTTTTGTTTTTTTTTTTCTTTAGCCACAGCATGAAGTCTCTTTGTTGAGAAGGAAATGAAATGGCAACCCACTCCAGTAATCTTGCCTGGAAAATCTCATGGACAGAGGGACCTTGTGGGCTACAGTCCATGGGGTCACAAAGAGTTGGACACGATTTAGTAATTAAACAACAAATATCGGCTCTTACCTATGGCATGTGGGATCTTAGGGTATATGGGTTCTAGTTCCCTGACCAAGGATCGAACCTGGGGTCCCCTGCATTGGGAGTGTGGAGTCTTAATCACTGTACCACTGGGAAAGTCCCTTATCAAATTTTTTAAATACTTTGTTTATATTAACTGTTTAATTTTTCGGCATTTGGATTGTTGCTATTTATTTACTTTTATGACATGGTGATGAACTTCAGGAATAAAACTTTGATCTCGTTCTTAAGCGTGACTTTAAAAAAAAAAAAAAGTGTGTCCTCGAATGGAATTATAAGGACCAAAAGGGAGAATATTTTTTGGAATTTTTATGATGTGACCACATTTTCCATTAAAGGGTTCCATTCCAAATGTTCATTTCTTGAAAACAAGTGTACTTTGGCTTCCATGGAGATTCCCGTGGCAGCTGAGACAATACCCTGTCCATAGGGTCTTCATAAATGACCTGTGCTTCTGGAAGCTTTCATCACACTGGTGTTCAGTATTACTGTTAGCCTTCATTATCATTAGTACTAGTCGTAGTACTAGTAGTATCATTAGTAGTATCATCAAATGGTACTAAGGTGTGTGACTCGCTGATGTTCCCACCACCTGAGGGACATTGGTTGTTCCTTTGTTTGCTCTTGTATGTTCTCAGTTGCTCGGTCGTGTCTGACTCTTTGGGACCCCATGGACTGTAGCTTGCCAGGCTCCTCTGTGTATGGAATTTTCCAGGCAAGAAAAGTGTACGCCTTAATGATACTATTAAGTAGTCATTTTTAATGACACAGAAATGGAATAAGACTTTAAGAAATATATCTATCCAGGAACAATTAGACATCGGTTGCAAAAATATATACAGTATGATTCAATTTTTGAAACTTTTATTTATTTTGTGAATATTATTTTCTCCAATGAGCCTATATAATTTCTATAATAACAGTAATCTTATTTTAAAATATCTGAGTGTAGTATTTGCATAGGGTAGTTATTTCAAAAACATTACTCTCCTTCTCCCTTGATTCAGGTACATTTTTCTTCCAAAAGAACTTCACAAGCCAAACTGTAAATTACATGAATAAATCTTTAAGAAAACATTCATTCATTTACTCAACAATTTTTATTGGAACCTTTTTATGTGCCAGGCACTATTTATAATGCTTGTACAAAAAAATTAAATGTAGTGATTTTTTTTTTTTTTTTTTTTTTTTTGCTTTCTCCTACTCTTTCTCTTCACTTCCCTGTCTAGTCTGAAGTTTCCTGGATCCCCAACAAACACTACTCTGGGATTTATGGTCTGATGAAGCTCGTCCTCACCAAGACTCTTCCTGCCAACCTGGAGAGGGTCATCGTCCTTGACACAGACATCACCTTTGCAACAGACATTGCCGAGCTCTGGGCTGTGTTCCACAAGTTCAAAGGTAATTGTAGCCCTTTTTTTTCCCTGATATCTGAAGGTGTCAAATGACATAACGAGAATAGCAATTGTATTTTTTTTTTAATGTGAGGGCAACTCTTAATGAGGTCATGCTAATGAAATAGACAAGGAATTATAAATAGAGGTGAGCATCAGTTCTCCTCTCACTTGGTACTTGTTAGAGGAAAACAGGGATTGGCTTGTATGTCTTTAATAATTGAAAAAGTAAGATCTGTGTTCATAGGAAGAACCCAGTTGAGGGTTGTTGAATTGCTTTGTAAGAGACAGATATCAAATGTGTGTATTTTGTGTGCCCATAATTGAGTGTTGGCTTCTTTGTGTGGAGACGCACATTTATCGGTTTTCCCTTCTTATCAAATGATACTTTGATTGCTGAGAAAGCCTGTGAGATGGTGGTGATGGGTATTCATTATAGAGTGTTTGAAAATGTTCTTATGACTTTTTCTTTCATTAAAAAGTTGATGGTTTATCATTTAAAGAAGTATGTAAGTTTGGCTTTCTAAGAGGTTCTTTCTAGTCAGTTTCTTCGTAGTTTTTATTGTTAACTCTTGTCACTGCCCCAAGGTATGTGTGAGTATCAGGTGGGAAATTGTGAGGACAATCAGTGTTTATAACTGGTGTGGATTCATGAGAGAAGTGGCAGGCACAAACCCTACTATTATTTTAATACCCCTCTACCAGGTGTCATCCTTTAAATTATGATATTAGTTTTATATTCTCAATATTAGACAAATACATTGAGAGATAAACCTAGCGGTGTTTTTTTTTTTTTTCCTGACTTTTGCACTCTGGCTTCTGTGTTTAAAATCCCTCCTGCCTCTTCTCTATAGCTCCTTATCCTCTGAAGGTGAAATATTGCTTAGTGATTTTGAATCACAGCATTCTCAAGAATCACAGGCTATTCCAGTTGGTTTCTGTTTCCATTCACTGACAGAAGAGTAAATTCCTCACCCACTCCAGTCTCTGCCTGCTTCCTTCTGGGAGCCTCCCAGCTTTGGGATAATTGAAAAAAGTCCTCAGCACACCACGGGGGCAAAACACTCTGACCCTTGGCTCTTTTCCTTGTCAGGATCAAAACTTTCCTTATTCATGTCAATAATGACACTAATAGACTGTTGAAACAGAGCATGTCTCAGCTTTCCGATCTCTTCTTCATAGAATGTTTGGATCTGTTTTAGTTCACAGATAAAGGAACAGAAGCTTGGTGGGATGCAAGGTTCCACTTGGAGCTGAGACCGCAGTGCATGTGTGTGTTGTCTTCCCTGAGCATCTCTTTTCAAGTCCCCCATCACATCTATTTGTTTTTGTTTTTTCCTGATTACACTGCACTCATTAGGGACTTTTTTTTCTATAGTTATGTGGCATTTTATTCCTATTTCAGTGCTGACCTTCAGTATTCAGTGATGTATTTATTCAGCAGGCATTGTTGCATCCCCGCCAGGGATCACCGGCTATAAGAAGTCACCCACTGGGCCTTGGCTGATGAAAAGTGAAGGGGAGGGAGAGTCACCACCTCCCATGGAGGAAGGGAACTCCACCTCCAGCTGGGACCATGTGACTGTAGAGGTGATGATCATGTCTGTCTTGCAGGATGAGAGTAGTGATTGTGTGTGGTAGACACTCACATTCCCCTTTGGGAGGAAAGGCTCATTCCTCCAGCTGCTGGAAGACTACCTGCAGGTGGGCTCTGCTCTCAGCCCTCTTTGGGGAGTGGTCTCAGGTGAAGAGAGTCACCTTGCCCGGGGCCACACCCCACCCCATGGACTGACTAATGCATGTGATATCTTGCAGGATCCACTGGCGTCTGCCTGGCAGCCCCATTTCTCCCTGTGCCCAGTCCTGCTGGCATGCCACCCCTTTCATAGATGTTGTCCTGAGAATTCTCCCTAAGTTAACCCCCAGCGGGCTCACTCCCATTCCCGCGTCTACTTCCCGAGAAACTCAGCCTGCCATATGCATTCAGAGCTGCAAGTCTCTCCTGGATGAGTGTAACCCAGCAAGATCCCAGGGACAGGTGGTCCCTAAAGGTAACCTGTCACTGGGAAATCACATCTATTCTGTCCCAGCAAGGACCTGCCACAGCGCTGGTAGGGTTCTGTCACCAGTCACAAGCACAGTAATAATCTGGTGTTAAGCCCGCCCACCCCCATATCCCCGTGGATGGGAAGGCATCCAAGGCTCTTGCTGCTCCCGGAGATGACCCAAGGACGTGGATTTGGAGGGCTCAGAGACTCAAGGCAGCTCCTGGGGCAGAGCAGAGTATGTGGGCCAAGGTCAGGGCCAGGGAAGTTTGACTGCAAGGAGTTCAGTTAATGGGCTGCATTTTATTTGCTCATCCTCTCGTTGGTTCATTTCGAGCATTAGTCAGGCCCCCACAGTGCAGAGGAATCTATTAGATGCTGTTGTTAGAACAGGGCACCTGCCTTCAAGGAGCTCACAAACAAGGGGTACTGTGTATGTGTTTACCTATCACCAGCAAAGGAGTGTAACAAGCGTCTGAGGTTTTCCCATGCCCGCCCTAACTTTTCTGGGGAAATAAGGAAATGAAAAGTAAGTAAGCTCTTCTCTTTTCCATATGGCGCTCTTTAGTATAGGGGTGTGTGTGTGAGAGAGAGAGAGAGAGATTATTTTTTCTAAATGGAATGATTAGAAGCCAGTTCATGGAATAGGAAGGAAGTCCCTTAGGACAGACCCATAAATGTGGAACACTCTGATCCAGGAGGGAAGGTTCCCCTCTCATAAAGGTAATCGCAGTTGATATGTTTCACTGTAAACCTTTTGAGTGACATTGATGCCATTTGGCCTTGCTGGGTTTTCTCTGGTCTGGAACACCTAGTTTATCTGGGCTGCAGTGACTCTAGTGTTCAGTCTCATATAGACTTGACTCCTTAAGGATGCTGTGAAATCCCCCTTGCCTAAACTCATTACATGGAGAACCTAGTAAAGAGCTTTTTAGTAAGGACTTAGACCAGCCTCAGTCTCTGCTGTGGTCATCGCCTCCGTGGCATTTGCCTGTCTCTGCATCCTGATCAAGTCTACTCCAACTGGCATGGGGGCAGAATCAAAGGCATAAGGAAGTGTGATTTTCCCCAGATTTGAGAAATAAAACCTCCATCTGCAGAATACTGGCCCAGCTTGCGAAGTTCCAGGACACCCTCTTTAAAGTAGCTGTGAGCCCTAGGAAGTCTCCGCATGTATTCATCATGGTCCAGTAGAATAAGCCAGAACTAGAGCCCCTCTGGAGACTCTGTGACTACAGGCAGGTTACTTGACTCCTCTGGGCCTCAGTGAGCCAAGAACAATGCCAGCAGGGTCCTTGCAGGAAATGCACAGATAGTTTGCATTATTCTTCCCATGTTCCATTTTCTCTAAGGACTCCTGCCAGCAGGTGTGGGGTAACAGCAGATACCATTAATGGGTGTCTGCTCCATTACCTTGCAACTTTGCCCACAAAGCCATGGGGCAGCTGTAAAGTGTACAATAATGTAAAAAGGCCAAATATGAAGAACTTTGGAAGTATTGTTTTTGAAAAGACATTTAAGAACTTCTGTGGTTTTAATCACTTGCCTTGAAGGGGTTTTTGGACCCTCTTAGAACCTTTGTGTGGGACCTTCCCGCATCCCTTCTTCCCTGTTCCTCCAACCCCACCTTCCACATCTATTTGGTCACTCATTCATTAATTCATTATCTTTTGAGCCCTTGGACCTGTCCTTGGCCCTGGGGATAAAAATAGTAAGTCACACAGACCCAGACCTGCCCCCGTGTTGCTAATTCCTATCAGCTGTTTTTTTTCTGTGTCAGGAGCCAGACTATCTTGTTTCCCCCTCAAAAGTCTCTAAGTGTCTTGCCTGAGACCCTACAGCCTGCACGAGGCCGTGGTGGAGCCTGGATGGAAGCCAGCCCGACCCCAGGCTGACCTCAGAGCCTACTAGGTGTTTAACCACTAGATTCGAGATCCAACTGAACTCACAGTTACATTAAAATGTGGAAAGTACCTTGAAAGGCAGAATTGACGGTGAAGTAGAATCACATTTGAGGGTGCCTTGGCAATGGCACCCCACTCCAGTACTCTTGCCTGGAAAATCCCATGTATGGAGGAGCCTGGTGGGCTGCAATCCATGGGGTCACTAAGAGTCAGACACGACTTCACTTTCACTTTTCACTTTCATGCATTGGAGAAGGAAATGGCAACCCACTCCAGTGTTCTTGCTTGGAGAATCCCAGGGATGGGGGAGCCTGGTGGGCTGCCGTCTCTGGGGTCACACAGAGTCACACACGACTGAATCGACTTAGCAGCAGCAGCCTTGGCCAAGGGGCTTCCCTGATGGTTCAAACAGCAAAGAATCTGCCTGCAATGCAGGAGACCCAGGTTTGATCCCTGGGTCAGGAAGGGCCCCTGGAGAAGGGAATGGCAACCCACTCCAGTAACTCTTGCCTGGAGAATTCCATGGACAGAGGAGCCTGGTGGGCTATAGTCCAAAGGGTCGCAAAGAGTCAGACAGGACTGAAGCGACAAAGCAGCAGCAGCAGTCCAGGCCAGGGAGGCTTGTGAAGGGAAGAAGCAATGGCAACATTAGCCTGATGGCCCCGCTTAGAAGGGATGCAGTATCCAGAGGCCAGAGGTCCAGAGAGAGAGCCGTGCAGACACTGAAACACACTGCAGTCTGTTCCTCAAACAGACCAGGCGGGCCCTGCCTTGGTCATTTGCTCTGATGTCCCCGTGCTGGGAATGCTAGTCCCCTAGGTCCCTCCCTGTCTTGCTGCCAGAACTCCCTTTAAGGTTTTGCTCCAAGCTCAGCTTCTCTCAAGATTTCCGCCAACTGGCCCCTTTAATCCTGCAACCTGGGATACCATCCTATCCCTCTCACACTGTTCTTTCCTATTTTTTACTGCACCCATCATCTTCTAATCTAGTCCATAATTGCTTATTAAGATTGTTCTGCTCCACCCAGGCAGCCACACAGACTCCCAGATACCAAGGACCTGGCTGGCTTTACCTGATTATTCTGTGTCTTTCCAGCTAATACATATGTACCTTGAGGGCAGGGGTCTTTGTCTTCTTCCTGACGATTTCCCAGCACCTAGAACAATACCTGGCAGGTGCTCCTTAAATGAACAGATAAAACGTGATTCCAGGTTTGCAGAATAGGAAATAAGGCAAGAGAACCACAAAAGGTTTTGTCAAGTGCAGCTTTGGTTTTTATCTAAAGGTAACTGAAAACCAGTTGAGAGTTTTAGGTACAGAAAAGGATGCTAAGATTTTCAGATTTGAAAAGGCTCCTTTGGCTGCAGCGTGGGGTTGTTCTATAAGATGAACCAGGAAACCAGTGCCTTGAAAGAAAGTTTTGGCAGCAGGTGGGAGGTTGTCTACTGCTGTGGTCCAAGCAAGATATGACAGTGGACTTTCAGCAGGATGTTGCCCTTGGGGGCAGCAGGTGATGTCCAAGAGAGACGAAGGCGGGAGTGGAGTGGATGGCCCCAGGTGACGGATTCCGTGTTGGGCGTGTGCAGATGGAATGAATAGGTCTGGATCTTACAAAAGAGTCTGGGCTGGAGGTATCTTTAGGTGATTGATTTTTGGAATGAAAACAAAGCTATTTTATTAAAGTGTTCCCTTTGGGCTATGATAGTTTCCTTTTCTGATTTCCAGGTATAGAATCCAGGGGTGCCGATGCTGTGGTTCCCAGCCCTGAAGGGAGGGTGGCTGGCTGGATCTGCTGTTTATCCAATGGGAGGTTCACTGGGTGATGGCAGGTAGGGGTCAGCACATCCAAAGGCTGGGCAAGGTGTGATTGGCAGGCTGGGATTAGCAAGGACGGGGAGCATACTTCTCGGGAGAAAGGGCCATGGAGTGCACCCTGATTGTGTCAGGAGACCCTGACGGTGCAGCTCACACCCAGTGAGCAATGTCAGTTCCTGCGTCTAGTTACCACTATGTCACCAAGCCAACCACGTCCTGATTGCCCTGTCTGCATGACTCATGGGATGGGACAGGACAGCCACGCCCATGCTCCCCAGGGTCCCCCGATGGGACAAAGGGACCTCTGTCCACTGTGTGAATTTCCTTCATGCACAGGGATGCAGGCTCTCTATGAAGTGAGCTAGAGAGACACTATGAGTCACCTAGGGAAAAGAAAGAAAGAGAAGTTTCTGGAGTCCTGTGAGGTATGTCTTCCACCTCATCCTCGTTCAGCTCAAGGGTCCACTCCCGGAGCTGCTGGACATAGACGTCCAGGGCCTTTCCTAAGGCTGCCTCCCACACATTCCCTCACCGCCGTTCTAACCTTGGCACTACTCACGTCTCTGGACCTGTTTCTTACTGGCAGAGTGGGGATGATGACGTGGTGAGGGTGATGTGAAATAAGACGTAAAAAGGTCTCAGAACGGCGCCTGATGCAGAGGAAGGACCAGCAGTGTGTCATTGCTGCTGTTTCAAATATATGAGAGTCATTTTACTGTCGTCACAGTAAGACAGCTGTCTGCCTACCTAAAAGAGTCAGGATGGGAAAATCTTCATCTTAGATGAGACGGTGTTAGTCCTCTACGAGTAAGAAAATTTCCCCAGATATCCTCGATCAAGATGAGGATGGGGTGGTGGGGGCGGGGTGGGGGATACAATTATACAATGCAATATTGCTCAGCCATTAAAAAGAAGGAAATAATGCCATATGCAGCAACATGGTTAGACCTAGAGATGGTCATCCTGAGTGAAATAAGTCAGAGAAGGAGAAAGTAAGTCAGAGAAGGAATGTCAAAAATAAGTTTGACATCCCTTATATGTGAAATCTAAAATGAAATGATACACTTGAACTTAGAAAACAGAAAAGCACTTACAAACTTAGAGAACAAACTTCTGGTTGCCTGCACATACTGCTGTGTTTAAAACGGATAACCAACAAGGATATACTGTAGAGCACAGGGAACTCTGCTCAATGTTACGTGACAGCCGGGGTAAGAGGGGAGTTTGGGGGAGAATGGGTACGTGAATATGAATGGCTGAGTCCCCTTGCTGTCCACCTGAAACTATCACAACATTGTTAATTGGCTATACTCCAATACAAAATAAAAAGTTGTGTTTTTTTTTAAAAAAGCTAAATGATAAAAAAAATTTTTTTAATGAGGATGGGGGCTTGGGAGGAAGGTCATGTAAGAAGAAGAATCAAGATTTTGTCCTGATGGGAGTCACCAACTGTGTGTCTCAGTGGGGAGAGCAGAGACCATGGAGTGTGAGGTTCTAGGACCTGAGTGGAGGCCCGGCTGTCCCCTGCAATTTACACTTCAGTTTTAATAGAAATAATATTTCAGAAACAAAAGATGTAACTCACCTAGTCCTTTGCAGAGATCTGGTAAATTATCTCACTTTTTGATGCAGATTTTTTCACATTTTACAGTTTCTGAAACTGAGATGTGACTTAACAAAGCCCCTTGACTGTTGATCTTTTTCTCCTAGAAAATGTTTTGCTATATCAGTGTCCCCTTAGAATCTAGAAAATATGCCACTGCTATTTTTATCAGTATTGTTTCTCTAGGTTTTCCTTTTGTCTTAGAGTGCTGGAGGGAAAATGGAGGGTGGGTTGAGTTCTGGGCTAGACAAGGAAGAACTGAATTGGGAGGCTGATTAGAATCAGTGAGAGAGAAGGATCTTAGGGTCTCAGATCTTAGGGTCCCCTTGAGGACCTTTTATTGTATGACCATAGGGCCCTGGAACTTGTTCTGTTGCCATCTTTGGTAAATACCCTGAGTCTCACAGTTAGAATGGTTACCACCTCCTGACGGGCCCACAGGATTTTTTTTTAAATTTCAGGGAGAAATAATGATAAGTTTAAGGATTAAGACTATAGGGAGTTCCTCTGCCCAAAGGTATTTTCTTTCTCATTCAGACACTCGATAAATGTTTACTGAACACCTACTTGGTACTGGTTGCACAAGTTATGCAATCTAAGGCCTAATGCAGTAGAAATTCATGTGACTAATTCATCCTTATTTGAAAAATATCAGACACTTCCGGGGAACATTTTGGGGTTACCTGCCATTAGTGTGAATTACTCACTTCAGTTGCTTTTCTAATATTTTTCTGATATCAACTACCTTGAGTGAAGGAAATTTTGATCGTGAATGTAGCCCCTGTGGGTGCCTGGATGCGTGGGCTGTCCTAGGTCATTCTGGGGGAATTAAGAGATGAGAAGGTGGGGCAGGATCAAATAAAGGTACTGAAGACTTAGTGGGGGTAACTGTGAGAGACATGCAGACCAAGTAGCAGATGCAGACCAAGTAGCAGGAAGAGGCAAGAAGCAAATACTTGCTGAATCAGTTTATGAAGGGACTTCCCTGGCAGTCCAGTGGTTAGGCTTCACCTTCCAACGCAGGGAGTGCCAGTTTGATCCCTAGTCAGGGAGCTCAGGTCCCACATGCCTCATAGCCAAATAATCAGAACAAAGAACAGAAGCAATACTGTAACAAATTCAATAAAGACTTTAAAAGTGGTCCACATCAAAAAAAAAAAAAAACTTTAAAAAATAAATTTATGGAGTTAGAGACAAAGCCCATCTTGAGAATCACGTGCTCAGGAAAGAAGGTTTTTTGTTCTTTTTGTTCTATAAGTATCTGGGCCAAAGGGGTCTTCCCTGAGGGTTAGCTCTGTTCCAAGTCTATATTAGTGAAATACCAAATCAGATTAACAGGCATATGCTAGTCAAGCAGCTAATGGTCATTTGCAATTGTGTTCTCTGAGCAGTAATTCTGAATTGCAGGGTGGAGGCTTTCAGTATCAGAATTAATTACCTGTGGTGTCTTCGCAAACTGTGCAACTCCAAGGCCCCTCCCATCTCCTGCCAGCAGTCTGGACAGCACCAGTGCTTTGGCTACCATTGCTTTCATGCATTCAGAGAAGGCGATGGCACCCCACTCCAGTATTCTTGCCTGGAAAATCCCACGGATGGAGGAGCCTGGTAGGCTGCAGTCCATGGGGTCGAGAAGAGTCGGACACGACTGAGCAACTTCACTTTCACTTTTCACTTTCATGCATTGGAGAAGGAAATGGCAACCCACTCCAGTGTTCTTGCCTGGAGAATCCCAGGGACAGGGGAGCCTGGTGGGCTGCCATCTATGGGGTCAAACAGAGTCGGACACGACTGAAGCACCTTAGCAGCAGCAGCAGCTTTCACACAAGGTTTCTCCACCTCGGTGCTCTTGACATTTGAGGTTGGGTAATTCATCATTATGGGGGGCTGTCCTGTCATCCCTTGCCTCTACTCACTAGATGCCAGTTGCACCCCCTTCCCCAGTTGTGACAAGCAAACATATCTCCAGGCATCTGGAAGTGTCCCCTGAAGGACAGTCTTTCTCTGTTGTGAACAACTTCCTTAGTGGTTCCATTACTGATTTTTGAAAAAGGTATAGGATGTCCAGTGCTGGTGGTGCTGCTTTACGTGGTTGATAATGGCCAGTGCCAAAGAAGAAATGAAATCTGAACTTTCTGCTGCTTGTTTATTGGTTCACATCTTGGAGACCCCCTTACCATGTGCCCTTAATGAATGACTTTCAGAGTCAACCCTATGCTCAAGCTTCTACTGTGTACACTTCAGACTTCCTGTCCCCCTTTTTTATGCTCAACGCTAGCTTCCAAGATGCTTGATCTGTGAATTTTTTCCTCTCTTAGGGCTACAGATAGTTGAATAGCCACTAGTGAATTTCGTCCTTCAGAAGATGAATTTGTTGTTGTAAGTAGCTAAGTTGTATCTGACTCTTTGTGACCCCATGAACTGCAGTACACCAGGCTCCTCTGTCCTCCACTGCCTCCCAGAGTTTGCTCAAATTCATGTCCATTGAATCGGTGATGCTATCCAACAGTCTTGTCCTCTCCTATTGCCTTCTCCTTCTGCCTTCAATCCTTCCCAGCATCAGGGTGTTTTCCAATGAGTTGGCGCTTTGCATCAGGTGGCCAAAGTACTGGAGTTTCAGCTTCAGTCCTTCCAATGAATATTCAGGATTGATTTTCTCTGGGATTGACTGGTTTGATCTCCTTGCTGTCCAGGAGAATCTCAAGAGTCTTCTCAAGAGTCTTCTCCAGCCCCACAGTTCAAAAGCATCAATTCTTCAGTGCTCAGCCTTCTTTATAATGCCTTCATTCCCTTGTACCTGGAAGGAAACTCGATACCAAGGGAAGGCATGATTGAATTGACCTGACGCAAATGCATTCTTAGCCATAAATTTGGGTAGGACCCTCTGGAATTTATTATTTTTCCCTCAAAAGAAGAGCCAACATGCTGCTCATCTCCATACTTGTGAAGAGAGGAAATCATGTCATTCTGTGACTATTGCAAGGACACATTTTTTTTTCTCCTAAACACGTACACATAGATTATTAGCAGCATCTAATATGTGACAAGGACGGACGTGGCCTGTCAGGGAAGACAAATGGCTGTTCTCTTCTCCGTGCGGTGCACTGGGCTTGCGCATCTGGACAGTGTAGTGGGCAGGGTTGTGTGTGCTGAGTCCTTATTGAGATGGATGGAGGGGCCGTTGAAGGGAACACTGTCAGCCAGCACAGGACGGAGTGAAATCACCAGCTTCCCGAGAAACAGAAGGACATTTCTTTTCATTATCCACCATCTCCATTTGACCAGGAAGCTTGGGTTTCTGTTTTCCTGTTTGCCTTTTGATGGGTCTCAGGACAGAGAAGGTGTGGCAATTTTGAGGCTTCTCTTCTTTATGGCTTAGATATCAAAAGATCATATCCCATGATGGCAAAAATGCTTAAAAGATTAAAAAAGGATTTCCCAAATCTACCCAATAATCCATTTTCTGGGGCAGGGAGGAGAATGATATGATACTAGAATATTTTTTAAAAAAGAGGCATCCTTTGAAGGATTTTTGGAAAGAAGGAAGGGAGGGAAGAGTTGGTTGGCAGAGATGGAACTTGCTTTTTTCTTATTTAAGTGAACTTTAAAAATCTTTGAAACAGTTTATTATTTACAGAAAAAATATGAAGTTAGTACAGAGTCCCCATATACCTTGCACCCAGTTTCCCTTATTATTATTAATATCTTGAAGAGTTTGGTACATTTGGGGGATACCTTGCTTTGATGAGATGCCTGATGCAGTCCAGATTCTGCGTGCACTTGGATGTTCCATATACATTAGCTCCTTTCATCCTCACAACAGTCCTGACAGATGGCTAGTCCAATCTGTGTCTTACAAGAGGGAGAGCTAATGCTTACAAAAGTTAAACAACACACCCACATCATCTGCCAGGTAAGTGGGAGAGCCACAGCCTCAGCCCTCAGCCTGTGTTTTTCATTTGTGGATTTAGTCCTTAGGTTTTTAAGCAGTGCTCCTTGTCCTTCTCAAAGTCAGTGCTGAGCTGTAAGGATGGGTAAGACGATACACCAGCCTTCATGAAGGTGAACTCTAGTTGAGAATTCAGAAGGGCAAATAAATAGTAAGAAAGGGTTATAGTGAGAGATAGGGGCATGTACGAAGCACAATGCTGCCATCATGGGAGGAGAGATTAACTCTGGGAGCTGGGAAAGTCATCACTAACAACACAAGAAAAAATGGGTCGTGGGTTGGCCGGAGATCTCCACATGGGAAAGTGGGACCAAGGAGAGCAAAATGGACCAAAATCATGATGTGAAACAGGACAGCATGTTGTCTGAACTTCAGGGCACTCCTACTGCTGGAATTTTTTTTGTGCAAAGAATTGAGTATGGGCGGATGGATGGGGAACCTGAGGGAAGATTGCCAAGTACTCGGGAGCTAGATCACGGAAGGTGTGGCGTGGCGTGCCACACCAGGGAATTTGGGTTTTTCTAGGAGATGGTGAGAACCCATTGACAGTCTCTAAGGCAAAGAGTGACCTAATCAGGCCGGTATGTCCTCAGGACAGAAAGGTAACTGGGCTACAGTGGGTGGGATGGGCTGGATGGCGCAAAACCAAAAGCAGAGTCCAGTCAGTTGGCCGTGTCAGTAATCCAAGAAACCAGTGATCATTGCCTGAGCTAAGGTGGAGGTAAGATGGAACAACATAATATTTAAAGATGGGTGTCCCAGTAAGACGTGGTACACGAGAGAAGAGATTCATCCCTACTTTCCCCGTTTAGACGATTAGGTGGGAAACAAGGAGAAAGCATATATTTAGGGCAAGAAAGTTCAGCTCTCTTGGCTCTGTGATTCTTTGCTGCTGCTGGTGAATGTTTATGTAACAAATGCTTCCTCATTATGCACCCCATTTGTGCTCCACTGTGGTAGAAGTTCTGTCTCAGCTGCTCAGCATACGTACCCCGCTTCCACCAGCATCAGCAGGATGTCTCTCCTTGTCGTGATTGGTTTTCGGTGTGTGTAACGGTTGGTGATCCTATCCCTGGTTGCAGGGATAAGGGCATGACCCTGTCCTGCCTAGCAGTGGGACTACAGTCATCTCTCAGGCTCTGCTGACTGGTCCACAGTGGTGGTATGCCTGAAGCTGAATCCATCGCAACTAATGAGGATAAGCCAAGAACTTTTATTGGAACTTTTGGGAAAGATTTTCTATTACAGTTGCTGTTACTATGAAAAGATAAGACCGGAACTTTTGTTGGTCACTTTGCCACTGTGTCAGGGGTCCCCAAGACCACCCCTAGATTCGGTGTTCTGTTAGGAGGACTCGTTCTGGGAGTCAACGTGAGTGGATTTCATGGCTGTGACTTATTACAGCAAAGGACATAAAGTAAAATCAGCAAAGACAAAGGTGCATGGGGTGAAGTCTAGGGGAAACAAGGCTGAGGCTTCCAGAATCTTCTCCCAATGGAGTCACATGGGACACACTCGATTCCTCCGGCAGTGTGTGAAATGCTGTCCACCAGAGAAGCTCATTAGAAACTCAGCACCCAAGACCTTTATTCGGGGCTGGTCATGTAGGCACCTCTCTTGTTGTTGTTTAGTCATTAAGTCTCTCTGACTCTCTTGTAGCCCGCCTGGTTCCTCTGTTCTTGGGATTTCCTAGGCAAGAATACTAGAGTGGGTTGCCATTTCCTCCTCTAGGGGATCTTCCTGACCTGGGGATCGAACCCATGTCTCCTGCATTAGCAAGCAGATTCTTTATTACCTAGCTACCTGGGAAGCCCCAGGCATCCTCTAGCACATAGCAAAATCCCAGACTCCCAAAAGGAAAGCGGGTGTTCATCATAAACTATAATATTTGCATAAGCAATTTTAAACACATTGGGCCATTCTTACCAGGGAATAATATTAATATCAACCTTCCTGGAACCCACATTCACACATGCCAGCCAAGGGCCAGCTTTGCAAGCAGGTCTTTCTAAGGATGGCCACCTCAGGCTGGGTGTGTAACCTCTTTCCTGCACAGCCACTGAGTCTGAGAGTGAAAGCAACTCTGATATCCTGAGAAGAGAGACAAATTCCATATTATGCTGTGTTGCAGTCTCTAGTTCCAGCCATGCCGGGAGCAAAATATCTTTCTTTTTTTTAATTTCTTAAAGTCAGTTTAAATTTCTGTCACTTGCAGCCTTAAGGAGCACACTGGCTAATAGAACCCATTCTACATACAGTGTTCTTTTTTTATTCCCTTTCCACACACCCCCATCACCACTTCCTGTCTCAGACAGACAGGGTCCTCCTCCGTGACCATAACAGGTAATAGACATTTGCACATTTGTGATACATGAAGAGATTTTTCTTTAGCATTTTAGAGTGCTGTTATGTCTAGATGGAGAAGGTAGATTTTGGAACCTACTGGCCCACAGATGTGGCCTAAATTGAAAGTTTAACATACCTGAATATCTCCTTGATCTTCCCTTTTGCAAATTGCTCTGCTCTGAGAAATTGTACGCTGCTCGTGGTAAGTAGTACCTGCAGCTTGGGCTCTGTTCTGGGCTTTCTTTCTTGTTTGGTCTAATTAATTGTGTCATCATTCAAGCAGATGAGGTGTGTGCCTTCCTGGGACATCAATTACAAAATAAATCAGTGTTTGTCAAAGTGAAAAGGTGACATGTTGAAAGATAAATTTTCTTTCCGGTCTTGTACAGAAACAACAGGAAACAAGGGAAGTTGTAGCGTGGCTTTGCTGGCATGTACACAAATAGAAAACAGGATTGAAAGGAATCTTAGGGATTGGGAACTAGTGCACCACTTTTTGTTGCAAAGGCAAGGAAGATCCAGAAGGTCTTTCATTTGTGTGATGCAGTTGCAAGAGTACTTAACTTGGATGCAGGTCTGTGTTCTACCGTCACTAGCCTCAGGCAAGTCACTCTCCCTTTCTGATCCAAGGATATCTGTTCAATAAGTATTTGTTGAATGACTGGTAAAGAGATGAATGAGTCTGTAAAATAGGTTTGACTGGGATCTCGGTGCTCCTTTCAGGTCTGCGAATCTTATACAAATTCACACTGGCAGAAGCAGAGCCAGAACCATATAAGGTGTGAGTACCTTTGATATCTTTCTTGCCCTCATGCTCTGCATTTATCTGTTGGCTCAGCCTTCAAGGTCTGTCCCAGTCTGAGCCTGGCTGATGCTAAAAAATTAGTTCCTATAGTCCCCCCTTATCTGCAAGTGGATGCCTAAAACTGGATAGGACCAAATGTTTTATAGGCTATGTCTTTTCCTACATTACTTTGGCAACAAAGGCCCATCTAGTTAAGGCTGTGGTTTTTCCAGTGGTCATGTATGGATGTGAGAGTTGGACTATAAAGAAAGCTGAGGGCCAAAGAATTGATGCTTTTAAACTGTGGTGTTGGAGAAGACTCTTGAGAGTCCCTTGGACTGCAAGGAAATCCAGCCAGTCCATCCTAAAGGAGATCAGTCCTGAGTGTTCATTGGAAGGACTGATGATGAAGTTGAAACTCCAATACTTTGACTACCTGATGTGAAGAGCTGACTCATTGGATAAGACCTGATGCTGGGAAAGATTGAGGAGGATTGGGAAAGGAGGAGAAGGGGATGACAGAGGATGAGGTGGTTGGATGGCATCACCAACTCAATGGACATGAGTTTGGGTAAACTCTGGGAGTTGGTGATGGACAGGAGGCCAACCTCCATGGGGTTGCAGAGTCAGACATGACTGAGTGACTGAACTGAACTGATACGTACCTTGGACTACAAAGAGATCAAACCAGTCAATCCTGAAGGAAATCAATCCTGAATATTCATTGGAAGGACTGATGAACAGCCGAAGCTCCAATACTTCGGCCACCTGATGCAAAGAACTGACTCACTGGAAAAGACCCTGATGCTGGGAAAGGTTGAAGGCAGGAGAAGAAGGGCATGAGATGGTTGGATGGCATCACCAACTCAATGGACATGAGTTTGAGCAAGCTCCGGGAGTTGCTAATGGACAGGGAAGCCTGGTGTGCTGCAGTCCATGGGGTCACAAAGAGTCAAACACAACTGAGTGACTGAACTGAACTAATATGTACCTACCTATGATAAAGTTTAATTTATAAATTAGGCATAGTAAGAGAGTATCCACATTGTCAACATCAGTACTCTTGGCTTTGGGCCATTGTTAAGTAAAACAAGGGTTCCTTGAACATGAGCATCACAATACCTAAACATCCCATCTAATAATCAAGGCAGCTATTAATACTAAATGACTCGTGTGTGGGCTTGTTTTCAGTTGCTAAGTTGTATCTGATTCTGAAGTCCCATGGACTGCAGCATGCCAGACTTCCCTGTCCTTCAGCATCTCCTGGAGTGTATTCAAACTCAGGTCCATTAAGTTGATGGTGTCATCCAACCATCTCTTCTTCTTTATTCTCTTCTCCTCCTACCCTCAACCATTCCCAGCATCAGGGTCTTTTCCAATAAGTCTGTTCTTTGCATCAGGTAGCTAAAGTATTGGAGCTTCAGCATCAGTCCTTCCAATGAAAGACATTAGAAATCAAATTCAGGATTGATTTCCTTTAGGATTGATTGCGTTGATCTCCTTGCTGACCAAGGGACTCTCAAGAGTCTTCTCTAGCACCACACACAGTTCGAAAGCATCAATTCTTTGGCACTCAGCCTTCTTTATGGTCCAACTCTCACATCCATATATGACTACTGGAAAAACCATAGCTTTGACTATCTGGACCTTTGTCAGCAAAGTAAAGTCTCTGATTTTTTAATACACTGTCTAGGTTTGTCAGAGCTTTCCTTCCAAGGAGCAAGCATCTTTTAATTTAATGGCTGCAGTCACCATCCACAGTGATTTTGGAGCCCAAGAAAATAAAATCTGCCACTGTTTCCACTTTTTCCCCTTCTGTTTGCCATGAAGTGATGGGACCAGATGCCATGATCTCAGTTTTTTTTTTGAATGTTGAGTTTTAGGCCAACTTTTTCACTCTCCTCTTTCACCCTTTTCAGGAGGCTCTTTAGCTCCTCTTTGCTTTCTGCCATTCGTGTAGTATCATGTGCATATCTGAGGTTGTTGGTATTTCTCCCAGCATCTTGATTCCAGTTTGTGATTCATCCAGCCCAGCATTCTGCATGATGTACTCTGCATATAAGTTAAATAAGCAGGATGACAATATACAGCCTTGTCTTGAATGAGAAAAATTAGCTTTTCAGTTTCTGTGGCTCTTTGGGTTCTACAACATTCTTTTTTTTCCCTTTCTGCTCCTGTGAAGTGGCAAACCACAGACGCCCTGGAGTCACCCTGGGGGCTTGTGCCACCAAGTTCCTACACCGGCAAAAAAAAAAAAAAAACACTATGTAAGGTAGAAACAGAGACACAGAGTACAGGGGAGTGATGATGTCAGGCCCCAAACAGAGTTCTTAGAGAAGTTAGATCTCCCAAGAGTGAGTGGTGACATGTTGGCTCAGCCTAGTGAAAATCTCAGAACAGATATCTGGCTTCCAAACCCATACTAGGTTCTAGTCTCTATCTCTGGAGATCGTCTTGGAAGCCACTATGGTGGGAGGTGGGGTTTTGAATACTCCTGGAAGCTGTACATAGCAGCATACAGTAGGCGCTCTTCCCCAAATGCTTGTTTCCCTTAGGACTTTAGAGATGCATTGATGGCATATGACATCACCTCCCCCTCCCCTCCCCCCGACATATATATATATATATATATATATATATATATATATATATATAGAGAGAGAGAGAGAGAGAGAGAGTGTATTTATTATACAATATATATTATATATAGTTTTTGCTTATTTTTTGGTCATACCATGTGGCATATGGTATCCTAGTTCCCTGACCAGGGGTCAAACCCATGCCCCTGCTTTGGAAGCTTGAAGTCTTAACCACTTGATCTCCAGGGAGGTCCATATTATATATATCAAATATGTACACACGTGTGTGTGTGTATATATACATATTCATTTCAAGGAAAATATGTATTCTTTGTAGAACCATAAGATCAGAATTCCAGACAGGACAGGGTGACTGCAGCATAAAGTGTCCCCAGGCATTACAGTAATACTGAAAGGCCTTCACTTCAGAGGCAGAAACAAGTATTTACTGGACCCTTTCAAAAGTAGACTCTTCTGTCGCAGGCATCATTAAGGTTCAGTTTGTGGATCTCCTTTATATGTGTGTGTCATGAATAAAACAGTGCCTATCCATAACACACAATGAAGAAAATACAATTCCTCCTGTGTTTCTACTACCTAGAGTTTTATTTAGAGTACCATTAACGTTTTAGGGTAAAGTGTTAGTTACTTGTTATTTAAGTGTTGTTGTTATAGTTATGTTGGCTTCCCTGATAGCTCAGTTGGTAAAGAATCCTCCTGCAATGCAGGAGACCCTGGTTCGATTCCTGGGTTGGGAAGGTCCACTGGAGAAGGGATAGGCTACCCACTCCAATATTCTTAGGCTTCGCTTGTGGCTCATCTGGTAAAGAATCCACCTGCAATGCAGGAGACCTGGGTTCTATCCCTGAGTTGGTAAGATCCCCTGGAGAAAGGAAGAGCTACCCACTCCAGTATTCTGTCCTGGAGAATTCCATGGACTATGTAGTCCATGGAGTCGCAGAGTCAACACAGCTGAGCAACTTCCACTTTCATAGTTGTTAGTTATTTTCTTTCAGGCACTTTTCTGTTTTTCTAATACATAAATTGGGATCATATTATAGTAATGTTTATATTCTAGTATTTTTTTCTTTACCTCCATATTATAACCATTTCCCCACCTTATGCATCGGGTCATTTGTTATGCTTCCTGGTATTCCATGATTATTATTTATCTGTTCAAGCCTTGGATTCTCAGTCTGTTTCCAGTTGCTTTGGGTCTTCTAAAAAGAGCAAAATGCTAGTCATCTCTTGAACTTTAGAAGACTATAGCCTGAGGCTGCTCACATACAGATGTCTATAGATGCTCTGAGCTCAACAGTGCAAAGTCATGGCTACAGAAAAAGTCAGACAGCCCTGCATCCAAGTGCCAAGTGGCTATGTGATCTTGGGATAAGCCAGTTAACCTCTCTCTGCTGGTTTCATATTCCTGGTATGAAACTGAGCACTTTCTCCACCAGTTCACAGAGGCGGGCCGGAGTACTGGACCAGATCATCCACGTCTCTGTTCCCTTCACTTCTCCCAAACACAGTTATATTTCACACTGGCTGCAGGTTAGAATCATGGCTTGGAGTGGGGATTGCATCTTAAGAAGAATGATGCCCAAGTCTGCCCTTTGCCAACCAAGCCAGAATGTCTAGTCTGGCCCCTCGACAGCCATACTTTCCAGGCTCCTTATCTAAGGCTTAAGTGCAGATGGGTCCATGCTCACTGCACAGAAGTTACTGGCCCAGGATCTGCTGTCGCCTGCAACAAAAGAGACATTGTGTCTTGGCCGTTTTGTCACTGGGGCAGGGTGGCATTTGGGAGAAGTGTTTGGAGACCAGGATTAAAATCCTGGCACTTGTACCTCCCAGGGAAGTATGCCAACCTGTTTACTTTGTGTTGAGAGCTCAAACAGTGATCAAAATCCGATCCGACATCATAAATACCAGAAAAGGTCAGGGTTGGGCTGGTTATGGGATCAGGCGCACACAGCCGCACTGGGGCTGGCACTGGGTCAGCTCCAGACTTTCAGTTGGGGGCAGGGGGACTCAGCCAGACCCAGGCACACAGCACCCCCAGCCAAAGAACGGGGATTCACATGGCTCTGTTGCTTTTACTGAAGGAGGAGAAATGCCATTTTCTCAGCAGTGGTTCTTCTTGACTCATTAGTGAAGTTGGCATGTGGTTATTTTGTAACTTCTCTGCAAACATTCATAGAAAGAGAAGGGGAGCAGAAGGCGGGAGGTATGAATGTCTGCTGAGCTCCTATTCTGTGCATGCCTTCCCAGGGGTTGACAGGACATCTCCCTTACCCCAGCCCCTGCCCACAGTGCAGCTGAGGGTCCCGCGTCAGTCACGTGGCCACCAAGTGGCAGAGATGGGGATTTTGTTCCAGGTCAGCAGAACTTTAAAGCCTGCCTTTTACTTTTTCTCCTCAAGGCTACACATCATAATAGTTAGGGGGATTTAATTAGGCCATTTCTAGATAATCAGATCTTGATTGTGACAATGAGAAGGAAATCCCATTGAAGGCTGTTTAAAAGAACTTTCCATGTACATTTTTAAAGCCAGTGGAGATAGTGGAACAAAATGATCAGGTCCTTTCCTCCTTGGGGCTCAGATGGGAACCCCACTGGCTCCTTTAATAAAAGAGCATCCCAATCCTCAGGGATGGCAACAGAGGGGGTGTGAAATACAGATACCCGTGGGCTTGGGGAGCTTGCCTGCTTTTTATTAAAAGAGCTGGTGGGAAAGATGCCCAATAAAATGCATTACTGGTGGAAAAAAATTACGAGCTGGTGGAGTCCATTGCCAGGCTTTGCTTTTTCTTTGTAACCAGGTGGAAATATTGGCCCATCTGTACTTTTCATAGCTTATTGACTTATTGTATCCCACAGTAGGAAATACATTTCGCGTCACAATCCAAAAAATGCATATGTGTGTGTTATACACATCTATACATATATGTGTGTGTCAGTCACTCAGTCGTGTCTGACTTTTTGCAATCCCATGGACTGTAGTCCACCAGGCTCCTCTGTCCGTGGAATTCTCCAGGCAAGATGACTGGAGTGAGTATCCATTCCCTTTCCCAGAGGATCTTCCTGACCCAGGGATCAAATTCGGGTCTCCTGCATTAGCAGGCAGATTGTTTACCATCTGAGCCACCAGGGAAGCCCACATATGTATGTACAGACACATTATGTAGATGCATAACCTAAATTTTTCTTTCATAAAACAATACTTCATCTTACTGTGTTCAATGAAGTTTATATGTTCAGTTTATTTGGTGTTTTAATTGTTAAAAAGCTTGTCAAATCCACTCAATTATTTTCACAACCCTGTAGTGTGTGGCAAACTCTAGTTGCAAAATATTGGACCAGAAGGTCTCTTAAGGTGCCTTTTAACTCCGTGTTAAGCATTCTGAAGTTCAGCAGAGCCGCCTATAATCATGGAAGAGATCATGAACTCATTTTCTAAAATCTATGTGCTGGCAGGGGGCACGGGGATCTCATTGAGGCTGCTTCCCTCTTCCCTGGCAGACCTCCGCTGAGGTCCTTTAAATGAGCTAATGTGTAGGGGTGTCATGCACAGTGGTGGGCACATAGCAGAGGACTCAGTGTATCTCATTATCCTTTCCTCCCAGGCAGGTGTCATGTTTTATTCATCTCTGTGTTGCCAACAGCTGGTATAATGCACAGCACTGGGCTCAGTAAATTGACGGAGGGGAAATGAAAAAAAAAAGTCTCAATTCTCTTTTACTTAGTCTTTGGGGAAGGCTACACAGTCTGCCTTTTATCATGCAGTTCCTTTCTTTTTTTTTAACTAGTTTCAATTTAATTCAGGAACATGTAATGAATGCTCTGCTATGTGCCGGGTAGTGTTGGGCATGGAAGACACTAAACAATCCATATAGAAAGGGATTCCTGTATAAACAGGAAAAAGAGAAAAAGCAGAAATAACTGCCAAGTTATGTGACTGTTGCTTGTACAGACAAGTTACCAAAGTTCTGCAGGGGCATTGAAGATGGAGAGCCAGTCCTGCTCAGGAGTGGTAGGAAAAAGATACTGAGGAGAAGCACTTGAGCTGGGCCTTGAAGTTTCAGTAGGAGTTTGTGAGGCACCAAGTAAAGGGAACTTTTAGGCAAAAGAAACCTAAAACCATGTCTTGGAAAAGACATGGAGGAATGGCCTTGTAAAGGTGTGGGGCACTGTGATCATGGGTGTGGCTAAAGCTCAAGGTTCAAGGGGGAAGTGGGTGTGCAGGGTAGTTGAATATTTGGTCTTTGGGCACAAGATTCTGGTCTGAACGCCAGGCTTTTCTCTTTCTGCGGGCATACATGATAAGTCACTTCAGTTGTGTCTGACTCTGTACGACCCCATGGACTGTAGCCTGCCAGGATCCTCTGTCCATGGGATTCTCCAGGCAAGAATACTGGAGTGGGTTGCTGTGCTGTCCTCCAGGGGATCTTCCCGACCCAGGGATCGAACCCGAGTCTCATATCTCCTGCAATGGCAGGCAGATTCTTTACCACTAGCACCACCAGGGAAGCCTTGTAGAAGAATATCTTCATCCTAATTGCTGGAACCTATGAAAGTTAACATATAAGGTAAAAGGGACCTTGCAGGTGTGATTGAGTTAAGGTTCTCGAGGTGGGAAGATCGTCCTGGACTGTAAGTGTCAGCCCTAAATGTGTCCATGATATAATAAAAAATATGTAATTGGTCTTTGTCGCAGATTCCTCACACGAGAGTTCCTAAACTCTTTGGAATTTTCCAAAGGAAAATAGGAACATCTTTTAGTCTATTAAGGCCACTCCTGGTCCCTCAATAACTTTAGGATGGGGCTGGTTGCTGGAAAGACCAGGGCATGATTAGAGGTTAGGAACTTTTAGCCACACCACCTCAAGGCAGAGGAGAGGGGCTGGAGACTGAAGTAGTCACCACTGGCCAGTGATTTGATCAATCCTTCTATGGCCTGAAACCTCTGATAGAAACCCTTAAATGATGGGATTAAGTGAGCTTCCAGGTTGGTGAATACAAGGAGGTGCTGGGAGGGTGGTCCACCCAGAGAGAACCTGGATGTTCTGTGCCCCTTACTTGTCCCATGCATATCTTCCATATGGATGTTCCCAAATTGAATCTTTTATAGTAAATGAGTCACAGTGTGTAAAGTGCTTTCCTGAGTTCTCTGAGTCTAGCAAGTTATCAAACCTGAAAGGCAAGGGTTGAGGGCACCCCTGGCTTTCTAGCCAAGTTGGACAGAAGTGTGGGTACCCTGGAGACCCAACACTGGCAACTGGCATCTAAAGTGAGGGCATCGTTTAAGACTGAGCCCCTCAACTTCTAGGGTCTGTGCCAATTCTATAAGCATGAGAAATAAATTGGGTCGAAAGACACCCAGGTGGTGTCCAGACTGTTGGGAATTGACTGGTGTGAGGAAAACGCCTATACATTTGATGTCCCAGGTGTTATGAGTAAAAGCAGTTCCGAGTATCTTCAGAGGAGGGGGAGAGGGAGATTTGACTGCAGGGAGAAGCCTCATGATGACAAAAGCAGTGGCTGGAGCGATGCGCTCTGAGGAAGGACCATGAGCTGGAAGATGCAGGCAGCACCAGAACTGCAAAGGGCGTGGGAGACAGAGTTTCGTCAGAGCCTCCGGAGGGACGCGCCCTGCTGACACCTTGACTTTAGCCTCATAGGGTTTGTATTGATCTCCAGAACCATGAGATAATAAATGTATGTGATATTAAGCCACTGAGTTTGTGGTATCTTGTGACAGCAAGGAAGACACTAACACAATGCCAAAACAGCCTTTGAAAATGACCTCTTCTCTTAAGCGCAGGGATAAATGGGAATAATCGTAGTGGAGGAGCAGCCTCATAGGGTTCTAGTGAGGATTGCATATGTAAACTTTACCTGAGGCTTGGCTGAGGATCTGGCACCAAGTAAGGCTAGGAAGCAGATAAAGATGAGCTAAGAGAAGCAATCACAGATGGGCTTTACATCTTATTGGGAGTGCATGTTGACATGTCTTTGTTTCTGGTGAAATATGATGGGAAGGGACCACACCTGTCTAGTCATTGCTGTCTCCTAGTATATAGTGGGGTCCCAGCCTGTTTCACCTTCTGCAGTTAACTGGTGAACGACTGAACGCAGGAACTGTTGTATTTAAAGGTCCTGAATCAGAGCAGAGAAAGGAACAGCACAGAAGCTGTTTATAGAGGGAGGGGTCCCAGGTAAGTGTGGTCAGCACACTGATCCAGAGGAGAGATGCCTTTTCTTCATATCTGTTTAAAATTCCTTTATTGTTGCTCTTCCGTGCTCAGGACCTGTCATTCCGTTCTCAGAGCAAGAGAAGAGCTGCCAACTGTCCTCCAACCGTCTCTCCTATACGTTAATTTGTTCTTCCACCTTCTCTTTCCAAGCAAAATGACCCAAATTATTTTGGCTTTCCCTTACGTAGGGTCTAGTATTACAGTGCCTGGCGATGTCCCAGAGGAGGAGTCTGACTTGTACATGTGTTTTAAGTGACCCACACATTCTTTTTTAAAAATGTGGTTTATACAAGATGGCAGATTGAACACAGGAGCTTATTGTTATACTTTCCCAAAGTCCACTAGAGTGGAGAGAAAGAATAAAGAAAAGACATAGTTCACAAGGGCAAAGATAATAGAAAAGGAGAAGAGCAGGCAAGTCTGGGAGCCAGAATGTAGATGGAAGGGCAGGGCATGGCATCTCAGAGCATCAATCTGATTGGGTCACAGGACAGCAGATGAGTGCTTGGCTCCATTGATCTCAGACAAGGCTCAGCCAGGAGAGGCTGCAGGTATCCCAGATGCAGCATGGAATGAGTACAAAGACAGCTGGGACTCCAGCCTTCCTCAGTGCAGCCAGGCAGCCATTCACCCCTGTCCCCCAAGGCGCTGGAGCTTTTCTCTTGGGACACACCACACCCTCATGGCTCAGGACACAGCTCACCATGCACAGATAGAGCTGGACAAGGTGCTAGAGTAAAAGTCTGCATCCAGAAAGAAAAGACCCCTCAGCCCCTTCCTCTACTCAGAACTTAAGAGGTCAGAGGCTGGTACTGTATTCTGCAGATAAGAAATTGTGTGATGTCTTCTGGGAAAAAACCCAGCCAAAGAATCTGGTACTGATGTTTGGGATACCCACACCTCACTGTGCTCACTTAAGGTAATTTTAAGTTATTAGTCTCAGTTTCAAACCCACCCTTCTGGACTGAGCTCTAGGCAGGGACCCTGCTAATATTTCGGTGTTGCCAGGGGCTCCTAGGAAGGTCGGCTTCGGGGAAAAAGGGAAACTGAGGCTGGAGAGAGTGAAGGGTTCTGCTTCTGCTTGTCCACTTTATATCTTGGGGAGCACCATCGCAGCGGGGCTTCCTCATCTGGTTGTGCAGTTCCTTCTGGTCTGCAGCCCTGCATTTAGATTCCCCCTTCCGCGAGGCTGGGTCCTTGTGCTGTGGCCCCCTTTCCAAGCTCCAAAAGCCTAGGAATCCTGACTCCTTCCTGTCACTGACCCAGCCCTAGGAATGGCAGCTGCCACTTTAGGTGCTATTTATGGACTGTCTTTGTATTCCCCTCTTGCTTTTACGGTCCATTGTACCTGGTGAGCAGGTCTTTATTAACATTTCTCTGTGAGGGCTTCCTGTTTCTTGAATGGACCCTGATGGATGGACCCAATAAAAGCCCATGGTTTGCTTTATTACCCTTTAGTGAAGACCAACCACCAAGAAGCCCACCCCCATGAGATGTCAAAAGGTACAAACTTCCACTTGCAAGATTAGCAATTTGGGGACTCACTGTGCAGCAGGGTGATGATAGCTAATAATGCTGCGTCTTGTATACTTAACCAACATGGCAAGAATAGATTGTAAATGTTCTTACTACTGAAAAGAAATGCAACTGTGATGGGACTGAGGGGCTACCTAACACTACAGTGGTGATCATTTTGCAATTTGTAAATGTATTCAATCAGTATGTTGTACACCTTAACGTACAGAGTGGTATGTGTCATATCGCAACAAAGCTGAGGGTAGGAAAGAAGCTTACCCACAGACTCAAAGCTACCAAGCCATCTCTAGGGCCTTACCCATCTGTACTGTGAAGAGTCAGCAGATACTGGAGGGAAAAGAAATGGAAAAGTCAAGGGTCTGTTTTGACAAATTAAAAAAGGAGTAGGTAAGAAACAAAGATATGGCAGAGGGGAGCAGGAAACTTCAAAGAAAAACTAAGGTCGGTGCCCTCAGAGAGGAGAAAATGGCTATTTCAGTCATAAGATATGAGCAGATCCTATGCTTAAACAAACAAAAAAAAAGGATTATTCAGAACACAGTCACTGTAAAAAATGAAAGATCTGAGAGCTGATAAGTTATAGAATGTTTAAAAGTTAGAAGACAAGGTTGAACAGTTCTTGAAGCAACACAAAGAGACAGATCTAGAAAAGAGGAGATAGAAGATAATTAGAGGATCAATTTGGGTCGGGGGAGATTTCTACATCTAATCAGTAGGAGATGAAGATGAGGAAAACTTTTTTCTTGTTTTAAATTTTTATTGAAATATAGTTGATTTACAGTGCTATGTTAGTTTCAGGTGTTCAGTTATGTGTGTGTGTGTGTATGTATTTTACATTCTCTTACATTCTCCATTATAGATTATTGCAAGACACAGAGCATAGTTCCCTGTGCTATACAATAGGTCTTTGTTGCTTATTTTATATTTTTTACAGCCTGCATTTCCAGATTGAATGGGCTCACCAAATGCTCTGCACAGCGAATAATTAAGAAACATCAAGGCATATCCTTGGGTAGGAATTTCTGACCCTGACACTTAATAACTTTTGGTCTTAAGAAAGATACTAAGTAGTTCTGGACTTCTATTTTCCTGTAAATAAAATGGGGATGACAGTACTTAGTCCCTCAAAGAACTCTTGTGAGTGTATATCATAAAATATAGACATCTAGCAAAGCTCTTGACACAATATTGCATAAACATTTTAATAATACTGATAAGTAATAATAAATAATAAGGATTGTTCAGCTTCATATCTGCTTAGCAAGGGAGCCTTACCATCTAGGTTCTTTCACATGTCTTTAAGCACACGAGAGAGAAACACAAACTAACATTTATTGAACACCAAGTGCCAGATCACTGGGCTCACTTTCCTTCCCTTTCATTATCCCATTTATTACTGGTGAGAAATCCACAAAGTTGAGAGTTTTACCTGTGCTGCATTGAGAAATTGATGCTCAGAGATCACTGCCTGATTCACAGCTCCTGTTAAAAATCCTCTGTGCCTCTGAGAAGGGGAGCTGCCTGAGAAGAGGCAGCATGCCACAAAGTTTCTGAGGGGCCATATGGACAGACAGCCTCTTCGTTGTCTAGTTAATTTAAAAACAGGAAGGTGTTCCAAATAGAACCCGGCTGATAGGAATAGTCCCAAGTGAAGTCTTGTTCTTTCAGGCATGGACGGGGCCACCCGGCAGCTGACAGCATTAATAAAATTGTCAGGCAGCTATTAGAATAGCTTAAAATTATCCACATTTGTATAGATACCTGAGGAGTTCGAATAGCTCTTGCCTTTGCTCATAAAATGAACATCTGTTAGCTCCTGAAAGACTGATATCTGCGCTTTGTGGCTGAGCCTTAGTGGCTCACTCCTTGTGGGATGCTCAGTGATACATCAGGTTTTTACCCCCTTCTCTAAAGTGGTCCTTACAATAAGTGCATCTGCTTGATGTTTCTTTGTTCTAAATATTTTTTACCTTTTTTTCTTTTAAATGACCCCCACTGAAAGATCTTGAAGTCAAGAATTCAGATTCAACAAGCATACCTCCCGTGTGTCTTGCTCTGTGCTGGCATTTGGTACTCTAGTTTACCATCTCTGTGACCATTTCTCATGAATCAGTTCAGTTCCGTCGTCACTCAGTCGTGTCCGACTCTTTGCAACTCCATGGATTGCAACATGCTAGGCTTCCCTGTCCATCACCAACTCCCGGAGCTTGCTCAAACTCATGTCCATCTAGTCTGTGATGCCATCCTAACTGGAGATTATCTCGCAGCCATTGCCAACCCAGTTGTGCTTAAACACTGTGTTTGGCAATCAGGGAGGAATGAACACAAACTTGTATATATAAAGGAAAGGGGTCATAAGACTGAATACTTTCATCCTGGTATATCAGCACAATCTGAATGTTATGTCTTAGAAATTCCAGGAGGAAGTAGCCTATAACTTAAGCAACTATTAATAATGGTGATGATGCCGATCCTTTGCAGACAAGAGCTATGATCACCTGTTAGTTGTCTACTCTTGAATCAAGGACAGTCATACCCTCTTAGCTTCAGTTTTTATATCTGTAAATTAGAGTGGTAGTATCTTAATTATTTGAGATAATCCACATGAAAGGCACAAATTGGCACCTGCACAAGAGTAGGGCTCAATAAATAGGTGTTCGATGTTGTTGTCCAGCCACTAAGTCATGTCCTACTCTGCGATTCCATGGACTGCAGCATGCCAGGCTTCCCTGTCCTTCATCATCTCCCGGAGCTTGCGCAAACTCACGTCCTTTGAGTCAGTGATGCCATCCAATCACGTCATCCTCTGTCGCCCCCTTCTCCTCCTTCGCTCAATCTTTCCCAGTATCAGGGTCTTTTCCAATGAGTTGGCTCTTCGTATCAGGTGGCCAAAGTATTGCAGCTTCAGCATCAGTCCTTCTAATGAATATTCAGGGTTGATTTCCCTTAGGATTGACTGGCTTGATCTCCTTGCTGTGTTCTATAATCTCCCTCTTTTTAGGACTTGCACATCTGTGCATTCACCTGTTACAGGCACAGACCCATCTTCCATCCTTGTGGGAACAGAAACAAGCATAACTGGTGTTATAGGTGGGGGGAAAATGGGACATTGAAAGATTAACAAGACCATGGCTCTCATTGTACAAGAAAAGAAGGATTTATAGAGTTTAATACCATTAGCACATGATGGAGATAAAATAAGGGAAATACCTGGTCCTCTTCATCCCTGTTCTATTCAGTTCGCTTGTTTGGCAAATATGTGTCACACATAGAGTTGTACCATTATTGCATCTAAGTTCATTTAAAAATTGTGCTTAAACAGGCTTCTGAATCTTCTTGGTGCTCCTGAGGCGTCAAGCCCTTGCTTATAAACCCTACCTTGCAAGTGTGCAGCTGGTGGCTCAGATGGTAAAGCATCTGTCTACAATGCAGGAGACCCAGGTTCGATCCCTGGGTTGGGAAGATCCCCTGGAGAAGGAAATGGCAATCCACTCCAGGACTATTGCCTGGAAAATCCCACGGACAGAGGAGCCTGGTAGGCTACAGTCCATGGGGTCGCAAAGAGTCAGACACGACTGAGCAACTTCACTCACTCACTCACTCACTCACTCGTATATATACCTTGGAAGGAAGCTCATCTGGCAAGACAGTCTTCTCTGTTTCTGGGCATCTGGAATAAACTTGGTATGAGCCTGAACCAAGGCTCTGTTACTTCCTCTCTCTGGTGTGAGTTCTGTCCTTGAGACCATACGGCCAAGGTTGGTTAATCCTCTTCTGACTGTCCTTCTAGTCACTGAAGGCTGTTTCCACACTGCCTGGGAGTTTCTCTACTCCAGCCAAATACTCTGAATTACCCTAGGAAAAGGCTCCCAAGTTCACAGGACCCCTGGCTGGGACAGCAGCGCAAAATCACAGGGTAGGAGCTGTTTCCTGTTACGCTCTGCCGTTTTCCAGCTGCGTGACCTTGAGGTAGTAAATCAGTCAGTCTGCATTAGGGCCCCTCAAAGGAAGTGGAGGTCACAGTGGTGTCCAGCCCCTGGGTCATGGGAGGTTAATTGATGCAATTTTACATACGAGTGTTGTACTTGGGAGTGGGGGTCCCAGTTGTCCACAAGTGCAGAGCTACTGGTCTCAGGTCATCAGTGAGGAGGCTGCAATATGATAAGGACAGGCCAGTCTCCCAGAGTGGCTCATCTGATGAGGGTGAAAGAGGAGATTGGAAATGCTGACTTAAAACTCAACATTCAAAAAAAAAACTAAGATCATGGCATCTGGTCCCATCTCTTCATGGCAAATAGAAGGGAAAACGTGGAAACAATGGCAGATTTGATTTTATTGGGCTCCAAAATTATAGATGGGAAACAATGGAAACTGAGAGACTTAATTTTGGGGGGCTCCAAAATCACTGCAGATGGTGACTGCAGCCATGAAATTAAAAGATCCTTGCTCCTTGGAAGGAAAACTCTGACCAACCTAGACAGTGTGTTAAAAAGCAGAGACATTACTTTGCTGACAAAGGTTTGGATAGTCAAAGCTATGGTTTTTCCAGTAGTCATGTATGGATGTGAGAGTTGGACCATAAAGAAGGCTGAGTGCCAAAGAATTGATGCTTTCGAACTGTGGTGCTGGAGAAGACTCTTGAGAGTCCCTTGGACAGCAAGGAGATCAAAGCAATCAATCCTAAAGGAAATCAACCCTGAATTTGATTTCTAATGTCAGTGATGGTTAACATTGGCACTCACTTTTGAGGGATCCTCTGAACTGCCACTCAGGAACCACCAACCACGAGTCTTGTGAAGATTGACCTCCAGTGTGAGGATAAATCTCACCGCCCTTGCTCTTGCACCCACTCCACACCCACCTGGCCCTTTGGAGCCCCTGCCACATGACAGTATCGTTGTCCCTGCGCCTGTGTTTCTCAGAGTTGTTCTCAGGACCACAGGCCAGAAGCGTGTGGGGCATCCTTGGGAAAGCAGATTTCCATGTCTGGCTCCCCAGACCCACTAGGATTCGTCCTTGGTGATAAGTATTTTTAACCCTCCCACAGTGGTGGGACCGCAGTCTTTGGGCCATGCTTTGCAAAACTGCTTGAGCTGCATGGGAGCAATTCTGTGCCCCTGTCTTTGCATTCCCAGCACCTTGCCTGATGTAATTGTTTTTAATTGAATGGTGAGTTAATTGAGTTACTTGATTAATTAGGTTACAAAGAGAACAGGAGTTATTCCAGGAAATGGAAAGTTGTAGTTTCCTAAGAGTAAAGCAAAACAGAATTAATCAAAGTTGCCCTGAAAGACCAGAATGGCGTTTATGATTTAAGGACTTGTGTTTGACTTCTCCATGTGAGCTTTCCTCAGGACTACACTCAATGCAGGTGCTGTCCTGAGTCATACACACTGAGACTGCAGGCTCTGGATCTTGTACTTGGCAGAATATAATCTCAAGCCAGACCCTCAGTTGGAGAACCTCACTGAAATATAAACAGATGCCTGTACTAGATGGATTCACCTGATCACTGCCTCCCAAGGCCCCCTTCCGGTGTGAGCATCACCTCCTCTCTCAAGTGGATTCTTCTCTCCCCAAGACGAGGATGAGATGAGACGAGGTCTCATCCCCAAGATGGACCCCAGACGAGGTCCATCTCTGCTTTATATAAGCACTGCCTGTTTCTAGAACAGACCTCTTTAAGAGCTTTGCATTGTAGTTATTTAATATGTTCATGTGTGTATCTCCATCATTAGACTAGAAGCTCTTGAAGTCAGAACTGCCAGTGCTGTATACATAGTTGGCATTTAAATCTTTCTGGAATGCATAAATGGTTAATGGAGTGACCATAGTTAATGGTTAATGGTTGAGTGATGCTGGTTATGCTTCTTCTGAACTAGCTGACTTCATCCCCCTGCTTCTGATTTTCTAGAATCTTAGAAAATGAATGATTAAGTAGTGGAACAGGCTATGAATGGAGGAAGATGCTAAGAGGTGGGCTGAAGGCTCTTTATTATCCTTTTATAACATGTACCATAGAGACCAATTACTTTAACTCATCTTCCAAAGTTATAAGGATGCTGGTTAACTTGGCTTTGATTTTTTTTTTCCCCTAGTACTAATTTTTTAGCAGGCATTCATTTACTGGGTCTTTCTTCAAGTATTGTATTTGGTAAGCCCATTTCTTTCTTTTTTAAATAGCAGCTTTATTGAGATATAATTCTTACAATTCACCCTTTTAAAGTATGCGGTTCAGTAATTTTTTTAGTATATTTGAGTATTCGAAGAGCTGTGCAGTCATCATGGCTTTCTAATTCAGAACATTTGAATCACCCCGAAATAGATACCTCCTTCCCGTCAGCAGTCACTCACCATCATTCTTTCCTCTACGGGTCCATGGTAACCACTAATCTGTCTCTAGAATTTGCCTGTTCTGGATGTTTCATATACATAGACTCAAACCGTTAGTGATCTTTTGTGACTTGCTTCTTTCGCCTAGTATCATGTTTTCAAGGCCCATCCGTGTTGCAGCATGTAACTGTGCTTCTTTATCTTTTAAGGTCAAATCATATTCCATTGTATGGATGTACCACAGGTTTAACATGCATTCATTCACTGACAGACATTGTTTCCACTTTGGGCCCATATGAATAATGCCACTGTAAATATTCACATACATAGTTTTTGTGTGGATATACTTTCAGTTCTCTCGGGAATAGACTTAGAAGTGGAATCCCTTAAGTGTCATCCCTAAGCAAGGTGACTCCTGTTTAATATTTTGAGGCACTGCCGGATTGTTTGTGCCCAAGCAACTAGACCATTTGCAAACCTCTATCTTGGACTTAGCTGTTCGTGTGCTAAGAATACCAATGCTTTGTATCTTTGTTGCATGCCAGCTAATCAGACAGGTGGAGCAGGTGATAAATGTAGAGTGGAGAATTGCAGAATCTTCTCATCCCTGCAGCCACGCTGGGCACCAGTTCAAACCCAATGAGTTGATCCAGTGCACTGGGTTCAAACACAGAGGATCCTGGGTATAGGGGTCACCAGAGAACAGATGAAGTTGTTTAACCATGAACTAAAGGCATGATGCTATTTAATAGATTCCCATGTCTGCGCCTATATCCTATTTACATATCATATATCACTTGCATTTGTTTGTCTTTAATTTCAGTGACATGTAACAAAATTATTTGAAAATCTATCTTTTGCAGCTTCTCCACTTGCTTAGATCTCTTTTTTCCTTTGCACAATAGTCACAATCAAGATTCTTAATCCCTCCAATCTCTAATTGGAGGTTACACGCTCTAAGCTGCAAATTGTGCTCATACTGTGGCCCTGGGATGTTGGTGGAAGTTGCACAGGACACAGTTTCATTGAAGACATCTTTTCTCTGGACCAAGAGAAAGAATGGAGCTGAGCATATTCTTGCCAGAAGGCCCAGGGATCCCTCTGATCCTGATAGCAGAGCATGTAATGGGACTTTTCTGAACAGAGTCAGGGCTGACCCTTGTCCTCTATCCTCCCTGCCCTGATTATGTATCTCAACTGAGATGGAACTTCCATGTTTATGACAATATCTGCCTGACAGAAAGATCCGAAACCAAAATTAAACACGTAAATGCTTCCTAAACCACAAGAGCTTTGTACTAAATTAATAAATGCTTATCCATCTCAGCGGTAGCAACCCTGCTGTGTTTCAGGCAGATTCTCTAGAGTCCTTCTTGCTGTGCCAACCTGAGACAAAGTTAGTAGATATGCATGGGGAAGAAAAGGCTACTGGGCTGTGCCTTCTCCCACTGCTGCTGCTGCTAAGTCGCTTCAGTCATGTCCGACTCTGTGCGACCCCATGGACTGTAGCCTACCAGGCTCCTCTGTCCATGGGATTCTCCAGGCAAGAATACTGGAGTGGATTGCCATTTTCTTCTCCGGGGGATCTCCCCAGCCCAGGGATCAAACCTGTCTCCTGCATTGGCAGGTGGATTCTTTACCTCTGTGCCACCAAGGGATCTTTTTTTTTTTAATCTCTACCTTGTGAATTTTGGTAGACCTGTGACTTCAGCTAGCCAGAAAAAGAGAAGGAGCCTTTTCAGACCGCCAGGTGCACATTTTTCCCTTTCTCCTCACACCCACATTGGAATGAGAAAAGAGATGGGCTGCTCCTAAGATCTCTGGACTGGGAGACAGTTGTCTGGTACCTGTGATAATTCTAGAAAAGGGGTAATTATAGAGAATGGGGGAGTTCAGGAAAGTGACAGTGAGTGAGATGGTATGTGACCCAGGACCAGTCAGAAGTCTGCTCTGCTCAAGTGAACAAGTTTTATATCTAATCCTATACCTGGAGCACTAGAGAAGATTTTATAAGTTGATGAGAGTATGAAGAAACAATCAATATATTAGAAAGGAAATAATATTAGCAGTGGCCAGGAGTTAGGGGTGATGGGGGAGGGGAGAGTGCAAGGGGATAGCTGTGATTTTTAAAGGGTTAAATTAGGGAGATCTTGGTGGTGATGAAACAGTTCTGTGTCTTGACTGCTGTGATGGTTTAATGAATCTACACCTATGATAAAGTGGTATATACACATGATACTAATGTCAGGTTCCCAGTTTGGTTGCTGTAGCCATCTAAGGCGATGGTACTTGAGACCTCTTTGCACTGTGTTGTAACTTTCTGTGCATTTATAATTATCTCAGAAATTTTAAAAAAATGTTTAACCTGGGAGGTAAAAAAAGGAAAACAGTAATGCAAACAGAAAAAAGTAAATGATATGATAGACAGTGAAAATAATGGCATAGCCTCTAGGTAGGTATAACCTCTATTAGGCTTCTGACAAATGGTGACATTTAAAACAGAAAGATAGCCACACTGTGACTAATGTAGTGGCTGTCATTAAGATTTCCCAAAATGTCTGTGACTCATGTCACAGACAGTGGGCTAATCTCAAAATTATATACAAAGAACTTCTAGAAATTAATATGGAAAAGACCAGTAACCATGGTCAAAGAATATGAATATATAGTTCATAGAGGAGGAAATACAGATTTTTTTATATTTTTTATTTTTATCTGTTTGGTCATCCTGTGAGCCTTGTGGGATCTTAGTTCCCTGACCAAGGATTGAACCTCCGACCCCTGCAGTAGAGGCATGGAGTCCTAACGACTGGGCCACCAGGGAAGTCCTGGTGGTCTTCCAGGACTGGTTCTTAAACTCAATTTTACCACTATCAAAAAAAATTTTTAAACAGTAAAGCAAATTTAAAGATACCAAGATGCCACTTTTTAAACTCCTAGTTTACTGAAAAATCTAAAAATTTGGTAATACGTTCTGCTGGTAATGCTGAGGCCCTCTCAGGCTTTACTGGTGGCAGCCCAGATGGATACAGCCCCCTACAGACACCTACTTGGCAGTCTTGACTCAGTTCCTGGAACAGAAATGGCTAAGTGTTCACCAAGATTCATTTTTCCCTTCCATAGTAATACAGATGCAACTGGAAAGTGGCTAGGCAGATACAGAAAGCACTCTTCAGCTCCCCTGCCAGACACATTGCACGTTCTTTCCAGTGGGATATGAGTAGAAAAGTAGCGTGTGCAAATGCTTGTGCATGTGTGTGTGCCTGTTTGCAAAGGTGGCCAAAAATTCTTCCCCTCCCTGTGCCTGGGTCATGACTTGGCAGCCCCTCCCAGGAAGAGAAGTCCGTCTTAACTTCCTGAATCTGGCCTGCCCTTATTGCTTACTGCCAGTGCAACAGTAAGAGACGTGCTAGGAGCAGAGACCTGAAAGCGCTTGCATTGGAGCTCACTCTCCTGCTGCTGTTGGAAGACTGCTGCTGTGATAGGAACAAGCCTGGGCCAGCCCGTCAAAGGATGGAGGACCATGCAGAGAGAAGCCCCGGTCATCTGAGCTGTCAGGACTGGCATGTAGTAGCTTTGCCAGCTGGTCCACAGGTGCTGAACAGGAACAGCCAAGAGATCAGCCATACCGGGTCAGATCCAGACCAGCCCGACTGAGTCAGGCCAGATTGCCCACCTGCACCTATAAGCCACTATATTAGGAGTGATTTGTTACACAGCAGTGCTAACTGATACAACGTCCTACTTCCAGGACAAGGTTTCTCGGAACTACGTATACAGATGTGGACCTGGGAAGCAGTGGTGGAACGGACCTTGATTCAGAACTGACCTAACTCCCAGAAGGGTAGTGGGGGCATGTGCTAGAGATGTGTGTTAGAGATGACCTTGTTCTGTGTTTGGCAGAGAGAGGTCTGTTACCTGCGATGCTTGTTGGAAACAGAAGCCTGGAGGGTTCTTTCTGCCCAGCTGTGGGTTCCAAGAAAGGACATTTTATGAACTCCCGCACATGTATCTCAGACCCACAGCAGCTTAAGAACCACAGGAACAGACCAACAGTCTCTTAGCCTACCAGAGGAGGCCAGATGGAGAAACTTTTTAACCCCAAAAAGAAGAAAATGCTCCTCAAATGAATAACTGATCCCCCTTTCCTTGAGAACATGACTTGGTCATCTTCTCTTTTATGCCTCAAAGTAAAAACAGACTGTAGGCTGGCGATGTAGTCCTCCAGATCAGATCTCTGAGCGATTGGCTTTCCTTTACTTTCTTTTTTTTTTTTCCCCCTCTCCTTTTAAAATACTAAGTTGTTTCTTTTGTTAAGTAACAGACTTTCTTCAGTAGAGGATGTAGAAAGGGCAATGATTTAGATGAAATCTGAGAAGGAATCTATCAATTTTTAAAAAATATTTAGGAGGTTAACTGCTTAGGGGCAGGAGATGGGGAGCCTAGTGTCTGATCTGGGACCTGAATGGCAGTTTCTGAAGGGTCTGCTTGATTATTAGCAGCTCAGGTAAGTAGCCTCAAGACCTGTATCTTAAGGTGGGTTTTAGAGGTAACAGTGCCCCCTTCTGGTGCGAATGGGGTTTTAAAGTATAATGTGCAAATCTGAGCCCACTGGCAGCTTTCGTCTCCTGAGAGGTGGAATCCTTGCCTTAGCAGATCTTCTAAGGGATAAACCTCTCTCTGGGATGTCTCTGTCTTCCCCGACGTGGGCAGCTCAGGGGCCTTTGAGTTTTGCCAGAGATCACTGCATTCCCTGGTGGCTGAGACAGTAAAGAATCTGCCTGCAATGCAGGAGACCCAGGTTTGATCCCTGGGTCGGGAAGATCCCCTGGAGAAGGGAGTAGCTACCCACTCTAGTATTCTTGCCTGGAGAGTCCCATGGACAAAGGAGCCTGGCAGGCTACAGTTCATGGAGTCGCAAAGAGTCAGACATGACTGAGCAACTAACATTTTCACTTTCTTTTTTTTTTCCCCCCACTGTGCCGAGTGAGGAGTTCTTCACTTGCTTTTCGAAGTCATCTAGGGTTCGCTTTCCCGTGGCTCAGGTTGTAGGGCCTCCAGATGATCAGCCAGGACTTATTCACAGATAAGGAGTATATACAGAAAAGAAAGGCACAATTGCCTTCTGGAGCTGGCATTCTCATCAGCTCGTCTGAATTACTCACACTCCTCACTCTCTTTATTGTTGTAAATAAGAGTTTGCTGCAATTTGGAGTCCAAGGACCCAACACAAGAGTGTTTACATTATTGTTGATTTATTTTAAGGCTCTAGTAAACATTTAAATAAATGATGATGCTGTCCTTGTGGGCTTTGCTGTGGGAGTCTTGCCATCACTCTCTAGTAAATGAGAGACAGGTGCTTAAATAGGAGAAAATTGGGGTGCTCACCCTGGTTAATGCAGGCGTTGTTCTCTAGGGTGCTCTTGGTCAGTCCTCCACCAATGGTGTGGTAGGAAGCAGGACCAACTTTGTAATCTGTGGGGTCCAGTGCACAATTAAACTTGGGGCCCTTTTAGAGTGATAGTTACGAATTCCAAAATGGTGACACAGCAGAGCTTCAAACCAAGCAGGCTCCTTCTCAGCACAGGGCCCTGTGTGATGGTGCAGGTCACAGGACCCCAAAACCAGCCATGGCTGGGATGCTAGCATGTGGGGCTCCTTCCCCTAGCCCCACTGCCCTTCAGTCTTGCTCCCTGCTGTGCCTTCATCATGCCGATCACACGCCTGCCTCATAGCTTCATGCTTGCTGTTCTGTTCCTCTAGATTTCTGCTCAGATGTCATTTAGTGGTGACACCTGAGTCTGTCTTCATAGTCTCCCTGCATCCTTTGCAATAAAGATATGACTCATTATGTATTTCCTAGTTTATCATTTATCAGTGCTCTTACCCCAGCAAAGCGTGAGCTCCTGGAAGACTGGTGCTTGATTGGCACTGTTCCCCAACATCATCTTTAGGGCTAGTGCAGTGCTGGGCACACAGGTGTGTGTGGAGTGCACAAGTCAGGGTGCTTGGGCCAGCTGATGAAGGCAAGCCAAGAGTTAAGAGTTCAAGGAAATGGTGAAGGTTTGCTTCTGACTCTTGGCCCACTTATCATTGATCTTCTCAAGTAGAAACTCTTTCTTCCTCCTGGTCTCCATCCCTCTGGGTGCCATTTGTAAGATTCAGGACCCTGACCATGAAACAGAGAAACTGCCTTGATGTGACAGAGGCTGAATTTGTCACTGATTTTTGAGAATCTGCTAAAACATACTCCTTTCCAAGGCGTGTTAAGGGCTGTGGTATAGGAGGGCTCTGAAGGAGTATGAGTTAGACAAGGTCACCTGATGCTTGACTGCAGGATGCTCAGAGCCCTTTGTTCACTGATACACATTCCTTTTCACCAACTTACTAGGCCACAGGAAGCTATAATTCATCAAGCATCACAGGGCACCAGTGATCTCTGAAGTATGTTCATACCTGCTAAGTCTCTTCAGTCGTGTCCAACTCTTTGTGATCCTATGGACTGTAGCCCACCAGACTCCTCTGTCCATGGATTCTCCAGGAAGGACTACTGGAGTGGGTTGCCAAGCCCTCCACCAGGGGATATTCCTGACCCAGGGATCAAACCCGCATCTCCTGTGGCTCCTGCATTGCAGGTGGATTCTTTACCACTGAGCCACTGGGGAAGCCCAGTCTATGAAGTATACATGGTTATATATTCACCCTGGCGTGGCGGCCTGCACGTCAGGAGACTAAATCCTGTCCACCCTCAGCTCTGCCTTCTAGTCAGATTAAGTCAAAGCACCACCACCCCTCTCCTGGGTTCTTGAGTCTGTAAAAGGAAGACTTTTCTGCATTTTACTATTGAATATGTTCTGGTTGATCCCAGAGTTCCTGTCCAGCTCCAACATTCTAGAAAAGACAATCTTGGCTGCTTCTTCTCTGATCCCTGTCAAAATTCATTTATTCAACAACTGTGTGTTCAGTGCTTAACATATGCCAGGGATTCTTCTAGCCCTTCAAAAAACAGCAGTGAAAATCAACACACCAAACCTCTGCCCTCTGGAGCTCGTTTTCACAGATGTCCGGGATGCACAGGCTGGTGGGGAAGGGTTTGCTGTCTGCCAAGGTCTGAGTGGATCAGTTAGCATTGACAAAATGCATCATCACACTGTAAAGAAAACAGCATTGTGACCCAAGTCTAGAGACCCAGCTTAAAGTCTAACCCTCGCCACCATCAGGAGTGACTTTGAGATCAAGAGCTTGTGCTCTCAAGTCTCTCCATGCAGGTCCTGTCTTGGCTCTCCTGCTTGCTGAGACCATGAGCTCATAACTTCTGAGGATCAGTTTGGGTTTGTTTTTGTCTTCATCTGGAGGATGGGGTCAGAGCCCCTTCCATCACCTTGGAGACACTGCCCATGAGGCACTGAGTCCAGGTCCTGGTTCCTGCTGTTCCTGCGATGATGCTGTTCACAGTTTCTTTCTGTTGTCACACCCTCAGCATACTTAGACATGTCAGCCTATTTTGACCTTGCTGTCTTCTCCTATAAGATGAAGTGCGTGTCTGAGCTCCATGTGAGTCTGCGTTTCAGACTCAGTTTGAGTAGTGTTGGAACTCGGATGACTGTCTCTCCTCCACACGTAGGCCAGTCAGCTGGAACGTGGCTGTGTGTGACGTCTTCATCTCTGTGTAGGTTCAGGCATACCTCGGAGATATGGCAGTTGAGTTCCAGACCACGGCAAGTAAGGCAAAGGTTGAAAAAGGCAAGCCACTTGGGTTTTTGGTCTCCCGGTGCATGTACAAGTTATGCTTTGCTGCCGTTGTTCAGTTGCTCAGTCACGTCTGACTATTTGTGACCCATGGACTGTAGCACACCGGGCTTCCCTATCCTTCACCATCTCCTGGAGCTTGCTCAAACTCATCTCCTTTGGGTCAGTGATGCCATCCAACCATCTCATCCTCTGTCGTCCCCTACTCCTGCCTTCAATCTTTCCCAACATCAGGGTCTTTTCCAGTGAGTCAGCTCCACTGTGGTCTACTAAGTGTGTAATAGAATTATGTCCAAAAAACCCAATGTACATGCCTTAATTAAAAATATTAGTAAAAAATGCTAACCATCATCAGAGTTTTCACTGAGTTGCAGTAGTAACATCAGAGATCACAGATCGCCGTAACAAATTTAGTAATAATGAGAAAGTTCAAAATATTGTGAGAATTACTAAAATGTGACACAGAGACATGAAGTGAGCAAATAGTCTTGGAAAAATAACACTAATAGACTTGCTAGACACACAGTTGTCACAAGCCTTCATTCTGTAAAAAAAAAAAAAAAAAGCTTAAAAAACACAGCATCTGTGAAGTCCAATAAAACTGAATGTATCTGTATAAATATATATGTATACATAAGTCTCCGCATATATATACCTGTGCTATGTGTATGTATGCGTCATCACTGGTGTGTGTTTGCACGTGCATACACACACACACACACACACACACACACCTCAGTTTCCAAGCCTCTAAAGCTTTCTGCACTGCACCACAACCTTTCAGCCAGCCTTCTGGCCTCTGAGACCTGTTGCTTTTGCACTTGCAGGTAGGCTCCAGGGTCAGAAAAATGAATTCCTGACCCTTCCAACGCAAGAATTCTATCATTCCTGTTGTAATCCAGGGAGATCTCACTTCCTCTTTTGCATGTGTCTTAGTTTTTTTTTTTTTTTGCAAGTTAACTCTTCCTCCCTCCTGGGTCTCTACCCATCAACCTGCTTACCACTTTCAGATTTCCTGGGGCAGAAGCATGTTCTTGCTGCTGGTCCACATCCATCTGCCTTTTGTAAGATTCAGGACCCCAGCCTTATAACAGTCTGGAATTGGAACCAAAAAGTGCTTGAATGGCTCCATGCTCAATAATATTCAGATTTCACAAGAGTTAGCCCATTTAGCACACAAAGGAGGCTCAGCCAAAATTTAGACATGGGTAGCTTTTCCTATTACCTTGAAATTAGTCTCGATTACCCTTAAATTTATTGAAGATTGACCAGCATGCAAAATGGTTTCTCTTTTCATTAATCTTACTAACCGGCTGCATTTGTTACAAGTCTTTTTTTTCCTAGCCAGCACATGGTTCCTTTTCTGCAGAAAGCCTTCTGTCCTGCAGTGCCTTTATTTTACATGACTTACTTTTATTTGAGCATTTGATTAATGGTCACACCAGAGCACATCCTGACAGCCTGTTTCTACCTGTGTTTCGCCAACAATGGCATCTGGATGCAGTGTTTGCATCGTCTGGGATCCTTGGGTACTAAGGACTTCTTTTTGCAAAAACTTTGGTCTGAGTGATGCAACACATCTGGCTCAGGGATTTAAAAAATGATATAAAAACTAAATAACAGTGAATATGCTTCTTTGTTATAGAATAAAGCATTTACATCACAGAATATGTTGGAGACTAGAGAAAATCAGGAGGGAGGAGAGAGAAATCATGTATTGCCTACCTAGAGATTGCCGTTATTTGATTAGTTACTTCCAATTTCTTTTTCTGCATATTTTTAAATATAGTTGTCTTCCTTCTGTGCACAGTTCTGGCTCCTGCTTTGTATTTTCACGTAACATTGTTGATCTTCATAATCGCTTTCACTGGCTGGGTTATGTTCCATCTAGTGACTTGTCATCATTATTACTTTTAAGACAGTCTCTTATTTGGGACCAGTTAGGATGTTTCTGAATTTTTGTAGATTTAATGAAGACTTTGTTGAATTTCTTTAGCATATAGCATTCGTTCTTTTGGTTCATCACTGAGTATAAATGAGCAGAATGTGATTTCTGAGTCAAAGGACTTGAATTTTCCTAAGGTTCTTAATCTACAGTGTTGATTTTCTTCTTAAAAGGCATGTGCTGCTTTATAGTGAAAAAAAAAAAAATATGTCAGAGAGAACCCTAGCAGAGATAAAATTTAATGTTTAATGCAGTTATGCCCATGACTTTGATTTTTCTTTAAGAGGATGGTTTTTATTTAAAAAAAAAAAAAAAGGTGGAGGGGAATAGTGGCTTTCAGAAAAATCATTTTAATTGTATGCCCACCATCTGACAAAAAGATTGTTCCATTTTCTGGACTTCAGTTTTCCTCCCTGTAAAATGAAGAGATCAGATGAGATGTTACACCCTGGTCCCTTCTTGCGTGGGGGTGGCCATTACAGGTAGACAGTTAGAAGCATCTCTTCTGGTGGAGTAGAAGGAAGAAAACCTGGCCACTAAGTAGAAAAATGGCATTTGGTTTCATGGGGAAAAAGCAAGTTTGACATCACTCAGATTTGTCTCACCAAGATGGAGTAGGCAGAAAGGGCCTCGAGATAGAAACAGGATGCCATGGAGGCAGTTAGATGTGAGAAGACATGCTCTGTGTAAACATATTTCTTCTCGTTCTCCTGAAGCATGCCATCCCTGCCATAGGGGCTTGCAAATGTCATTCTCTAGTCCAGAGTCATCCTGTCTTTATGGGATTAATCTCAGTGGTGAAACTGCTTAGTTCACCTAAATCCTTAGAATATTCGGGAACTTATGATAACAGAGCCGAAAAGGCTCTGCGGTTTATGATGCAAAGCTGATTCCTGCTTTGCTCTCTGTAGTAGCAACATGGATAACATGTAGAAAACCTCCTTAAATGCCAGGAAAATACCACCCGTGCTGTCTGTGTCAAAGCCTTCAAGCCTCCTTAACAGTGTAAAGGAGACGCAAATATTACCACGTAAAGTATTTAGCTTCCAGATCTCTCCATGTAAAGGCATAAGGAAGTGAAGACACAGGTACCACTCACGTGGGTGGTACCAGCGGCATGAGGAAGAGGCAGCAATAAAAGCTGTGTGTGAAGATACCCAAGTGCAGCTGCCACATGTGGAAACATCTGGCCAAATGGGAGCAAAATCTGGCTCCCCCAGATTGGTGTCATTAGTCATTTAATAGCCCATCAGTAGAAGAGGAAGAGAGTTGCTTTATGTGTGATGGATGGCATGACACTATAGCACCACCATGGCACCCTCCACCTTAAAACCTGTGCATTTATGAGCCTGCCACTTTCAAGAACAGGAACTATGTATCTGTCATCAGAAAGCCCTGGGAATATAGCACAGACTTCAGAATCAAAAGCTAAGTCAGTTTCTAACTTTGCAGGTTTCAGTTTTCTTACCCACTGAAAGATGGGCGACATCAGTCACCAGCAGCTTAGTCCTTAGTCAGTAGGACCCTCTGGAGCCAGTTAATGTGGGCACACATTTTACCTCCACCTTTTATTAGTGGCATGGCTTTGGCCAAGTGACTTAACCTCTCTATGGCTCAGTTTCCTCATCTGTGAAGTTCCTACCATGCAGGGTTGTCTGGTGCTGAAATAAATAAGCAAATACGTGCACAGCACTCTGAGGGAGTGTGGGACCCAGCAGGCACTGTGTGCACGTTCCCTGGCATCAGCAGTCCTGCCTCATTCTTTCAGGGGGGCTGCAGGGACAGAGACTCATACCCTGCTACCGCTTGGGACACGCAGCAGGCTTCATAACTGGTTGTTACAATGACCACGCTTATACTCTGAGGCCAGTGATTCTCAACAGACCGCCTGGGACCTGCAGTATCAGCACCACTTGGGAACATCTGAGAGATGTTCTTGGCCTCCCATCCCAGACCTACTGAATTTCTGGGGGGTGGGGCCCAGTGGTCTGTGCTTTCATAACCCTCCTGGTGATTCTGCCACATGGGAAAGTTTGAGGGCCACTGGGTTAGGCTGAACATTTCAGGTAGGTGATCCCTTTGATAAGACCAGCCTAAGGCCTGGTATACTTGCTCTTTTTCCTCACTCCCCAAGCAAATATATACCTGTGACCACACAATCAGAGCGGTAAATTGAAGCCAATTAGCAGCTAAGTAACTGCCAGCACTTGTCACCAGGGTAGTTGTTAGTAATTAGCACTAATGACTCTAGAGAGGAAAGCAGTTGTGGTTCAAAGACATCCCCACCATTTGAATTCACTCAGAGTTTTCTTCAATATCCGCCTGCCATGTTTGTCTTTTACATGCAAACACCATCTCAGTAGGATGGATGCTTCTCTTGAGGCAAGAGCACATGAAGCAGTAATACATGGTGGTGTTTTTTAATGAATGCCAGGATGAGCCGATTCAGTTGGGGTGTGCTCCAAAGTGGTGAATCAACCTTTGGGATGCACCCTGCATAGTAACTATAGAGATGTCAGGATATACCTTGTAAATTTCTCCAGGAAGCGCAAAGTGATTTATCGGCATGACAGAAATTGATGGATGAGCTCACCAAATGACAGTTCTTTCTGAATTTTGTGAGAATAGACCCAAGGGGAAGGAAGAGAAGCCAAGAAAGAATAATTTTCAAATAGGAAATCAAATATGTAAACTTTGGTGTGGAGTTACCAAATGCAGGTTTTTAATTAATGCATCATTGATTTATAATGTTGTGTTAGTTTCAGGTGTACAGAAAACTGATTCCTTTATGAATATACAAACATATATATATTCTTTCTGAGTTTCTTTTTCATTATATGTTATTTTAGAATATTGAATATAGTTCCCTGTGCTATACAGTAGGTCCTTGCTCGTTATCTCCCCTGCTTTCCTCTTTGGACACCGTAAGTTTGTTTTCTATGTCTGTGGGTTTTTTTTTTTAAGTTCATTTGTATATTTTTTTATTCCACATATAAGTGATATATGATATTTGCCTTTCCCTTTCTAACTTGCTTCACTCAATATGATAATCTCTATTACATCTATGTTGCTTCAGACTGCATTATTTTCTAACTTTTTATGGCTGAGTAGTATTCTGTTGTGTATATACACCACATCTTCTTTATCCATTCATCTATCAATGGATATTTAGATTGCTTCCATGTTGGCTATTATAAACAGTGCTGCAGTAAACATTGAGAAACCTATATGCAGGTCAGTAAGCAACAGTTAGAACTGGACATGGAACAACAGACTGGTTCCAAATAGGAAAAGGAGTACGTCAAGGCTGTATATTGTCACCCTGCTTATTTACTTATATGCAGAGTACATCATGAGAAACGCTGGGCTGGAAGAAGCACAAGCTGGAATCAAGATTGCTGGGAGAAATATCAATAATCTCAGATATGCAGATGACACCACCCTTACGGCAGAAAGTGAAGAGGAACTAAAAAGCCTCTTGATGAAAGTGAAAGAGGAGAGTGAAAAAGTTGGCTTAAACCTCAACATTCAGAAAACGAAGATCATGGCATCTGGTCCCATCACCTCATGGGAAATAGATGGGTAAACACTGGAAACAGTGACTGACTTTATTCTCTGGGCTCCAAAATCACTGCAGATGGTGATTGCAGCCATGAAATTAAGAGACGCTTACTCCTTGGAAGAAAAGTTATGACCAACCTAGACAGCATATTAAAAAGCAGAGACATTACTTTGCCAACAAATGTCCATCTAGTCAAGGCTATGGTTTTTCCAGTGGTCATGTATGGATGTGAGAGTTGGACTGTGAAGAAAGCTGAGCAGCGAAGAATTGATGCTTTTGAACTGTGATGTTGGAGAAGACTCTTGAGAGTCCCTTGGACTGCAAGGAGATCCAACCAGTCCATTCTAAAGGAGATTAGTCCTGGGTGTTCATTGGAAGGAATGATGCTAAAGCTGAAACTCCAGTACTTTGGGCACCTCATGCAAAGAGTTGACTCACTGGAAAAGACTGATGCTTGGAGGGATTGGGGGCAGGAGGAGAAGGGGATGACAGAGGATGAGATGGCTGGATGGCATCACTGAGTCCATGGACGTGAGTTTGAGTAAACTCCAGGAGTTGCTGATGAACAGGGAGGCCTGGCGTGCTGCGATTCATGGGGTCGCAAAGAGTCGGACACGACTGAGCGACTGAACCGAACTGAAACATTGGGGTGCATGTGTCTTTTTGACTTATGGTTTTCTTCAGATATACCCCAGGAGGAGTGGGATTGCAGGATCATATGATGGCTCCATTTTTATAAGAAGCTAAAAATAGAGCTACCAAATGCAGGTTTTAGAAAATTCTTCCAAGAAATAGTGAGGGATAGGATTAATGTGATTCCCCAATCCACTTGTCCATGAACGTGGGGTGTGTTGGAACAGGGGACGGGCTACCTTGGAACCCATGGTGCTCCTTCCAGTTGGCAGTGACTGTATGTTCCTTACCCAGGGTTGACTTTCCCAACGGTCTTCAGGAGGTTGGATTAAGTCGAGTGGCATTGGAGTGAATGGTCTGATTTGGGCTTTGTGAAACTCTCCTGTTCAGAGCAGATGCTGCGTGCTGTACTGTGATCAAAGCTCATCACTGTGAAAGTTTTTGAAATTGGCAGATGTTTAGTTGTGCAGGGTCTTGTTAATTAGAAGAAGGAGCAAGTTATCAAAGGGAAGCCTGGCTGTCTCAGCTGTCTTCTTCCTTCCCTCAACCCAAAGGTATAAAATTAGGGGCATTTGTTAAAAAAAAAAAAAAAAAAAAAAAACTTGGGGAGGAGGGGAAAATTATGTGATTGGAAGTTTCACCTCTTTCAGGAGGTGACAGCTACTTAAAACTGCTCGATTATTTGTAAAGAGTGAGCCTGAGACAGTTCCCACGAGTATATGATTTCCATATCGCATCAGCGCAAAACAGCCTGAGATTTCTGAGTTTCTACAGATTAGAGAAGGGTGGTCCTAAACATGTGTTTACCAGCACACCATCCTTCCTGGGTGCATTCTTTTTTTAAAAAGAGAATTATGGTGGTAAAATATACATAAAAGAAATCAGCATTTTAACCATTTAAGTGTACAGTGGCATTAAGTACACTCACACTACAGGCAGCCATCACCCCATCCACTAATCTTCCCAAACTGAACTTCTGTATCCATTTAACACTGACTTCTCATCCCTCCCATCCCCCTGCCTGGCAGTTACCATTGTACTTTTCATCTGTATGAATTTGACTGCTCTAAGTACCTCCTATGAATGGAATCATTGGGTATTTGTTCTTTCTGTGACTGGCTCTTTTCATAAAGCCTTCGGGGTCCATCCATGCAGTAGCCTGTGTCAGTTTCATTTCTCTGGGCATGTACTTAAGGACCATCGGCATCCTTAGCTATATGTTCAGGGTTCCTCTCTAGGTTTCCCTTCCAGCCCCAGGCGTCCACACAGATCCTTTGTTTCAGCCATACTGAACTCTTTGTGGTTCATTAGACTCACAAGTTCTCAGGTCTTTGTGCCTTAGCAGAAGCTCATACCTGTGCTCCAAGGCTCATCTCATCAACCTGCTAAGTTCCAACTCATCCTTAAGGCTTCTCTCAGGTGTCACCACGGGCTGGGTACTCAGATCCCTCTATTTACGTGGCTCACACCTGTGACATTCTCATAATTGGCAATTCTCTGCCCCTATTATAATTGTTCCCTATCTCTTCACGATGCTTCGCTCCTGGTCCCTTCAGCCTGTGAGGACCCTGAAAGCAGAGACTCTCGCTCTGAGGTCTCCCAAGTATCTGGCACAAAGCCCTGCAGTCTGTGCTCGTAACCTCCGTTGTTCAGATGATTCTGAGCAGCTTGCTAATCTTAGGCAAGAAAGCCCAAAAATTCACTAGAATTTTTACAAAAGAAGGGGATCCATTTGGGACCAAATGGATTCTTTATCTAGCTCTATTATACTATCTCAGCTCCTTCCTGGGTGGAATTATGCAACTGGTGTCCAGGCGAGGCAAAAAAGAAGTCTTCCCCATAGGATACGTCAGCAGTCATACACCCCTTATGTTGAATCCTTGCTCCAGGGGAGTCAATTTCTGGCCCCAGGAGCTGTGTGGTTTCTATGCCTGGTCCGCAATTGTCACTTACTGCTGGGTTTAAATGGAAAATTGTTCCAGAAGTAGCAGCTGCCTCCCTAGCCCTGAGTAAGAAGAATATCTCTTTCTCTGATTAAAACATTATATAGATTTTATGCAGCAATACTATGTTCAAGGGTTTTCCAGGTGGTACTAGTGGTAAAGAACCTGCCTGCCAGTGCAGGAGACATGAGAGATGTAGGTTCGATCCCTGGGTTGGAAAGACCCCTTGGAAGAGGGGATGGCCACCCACGCCAGTGTTCTTGCTTGGAGAATCCCATGGACAGAGGAGCCTGGCAGGCTGCAGCAGTCCATGGGGTTGCAGAGAGTCAGACACAACTGAAGCGACATAGCATGCAGCACGCACCGTGTTCAAGGCATCTTGTGAGGCCCAGAGGTTTACAAGGAGACTCATTCTCCCTTCAGGGAGAGTCAGGCAGGTGTCGGGAAGAATGCATTGCCGTGAGTCTTGAAACTGAGTGAGAACATTTTGTAATTGTAAAGCATAGTGGATGCTGCTGCCACTCTGACTTGGACTTTAAGCTCTGACTGTGCCTTAGGGCCCCAGAGTGTCTGGGACTAGTGGCGCCCCTGGCCAGGCTGGCAGCACAGCACCACCATGATATCCAGTATAAAATGGCCCAGGCTTTGTTGAGCAGAGGACAGGTTGCCCTGGAGAATAGTTGTCGTCAGATCCTTCTTTTTCTTAAGCATTGATAAGTGAGGGAAGACAAGGGAAATTGATTCCAAATGACAGGAAGTGAGAGATAACACCAAAAATGACCCACTCTCAGCATGACAAGGAATCCTGAAAGCCTGGGATGCCTGCGTGTCTTGCCTAAATCATCATCAGCCTGTGTGCACACACACAAACACACCCCAGTGACAGGGAACTCACTACCTCTCGCTGCAGCCCACCACACCTGCTCCAAAGAGCTCTTGACCTTTGAAAATTCTTCGTCTTGAGTCCTAGATCTCCTCCTGTAAGTTACGCGTGGGCTCTTGAAGTCACGTGCCTGCTCGGTTTTGGCCAGACTGACAAGCAGAGACTCTTCAGGAAGACCCTATGTTCTGAGCGTTTTCAACTTCGAATATTGAGCTGTTAGAAATGGAACAGCTTTTTCTGTCAGTCTGGCAGTCAACCCTTCATTGCCTGCTCACCCCTGATGCCTTCAGCCACTGCCTCCCTTCGGACCTGGGCTGGCCACCTGAGTCCTGTCTCCACATGCAGACTAGGACAGTGAACACATGAGTAATGCAGCACTTGCCTGAAAATGTGATTCACTGTGCTCCTGAATTCCATTTGTTGTTTCAGTAATCACAGCATCTAACTATGGGATTTAATTTTGTTAACTGCTCTATTCCCTTTGAGATGCGGGTGTCTTATGGGAAATAGGGTGCTTAGACTTCAGGTGAAATATTTCATTTCGGAGCGGCAGCAGCCCCATGAGTTGATTTATGCATCTTGCACAGATGTGGAAACGAAAGCTTGGCGAGAAAAAGAATTCACCTGCCCTATTTCACATGGCTTAGCGATTAGTAGAACTGGGACTCAAAATCCCGTTAGACTCTAGTATTTGAACTCTTACTTACTGTTCTTTTTTAAGACATAGTTCAGAGGTAAAAATCCACCCGTTTATAGAGTACAGTTCAGTGGTTGTAGTGTGCTTGCAGAGTTGTGTGACCATCACCACAATCTAATTTTAGAACTTTTTCAAAAGGAAACCTGTCCCCATGAGCAATCATTCCTCATTCCTTCTTCCTTTCAGCTCTAGGTAACTGCTAATCTACGTTCTCTCTCCATGGATTTGCCTGTTCTGAACATTTTATGTCAATTGATTTATACAACATATGGCCTTTTGTGACTGGCTTCCTTGGCTTAGCATAATGTTTTCAAGATTCATTCATATTACTGCAAGGAGCAGGGTTACATTTCAGTATGTAATATAGATGCATGAATATGCTACATTTTTTTATCCATTCATCAATTGATGGACATTTAGGTTATTTCCACTGTTTAATTTTTATGACTAGTGCTACCATGAATATTTGTGTACAGATTTTTGCATGGATGTATGTCTTCATTTGGTGTATACTTAGAATTTCTGGGTCATGTAGTAGGTCCATATGTAACATTTTGAGCAACTGCCACCCCGTTTTCCATGGTGACTGCACCATCTCCTACTCACTGTTGTTGACTGCTTTTCTGAGAGCAGGAATTGTGTCTAAGGTATTCTGGGCAAACTTTCCCCACCTCATTATTCTAGTTCAGTAACTCACCTGGTGATTTTTTACTCCACTGCACAAAACGGGAAACTTCCTGAAGCATACTGGATTGGAGTCTCACCCTTGGGATACACCACTTCCATAACTCTGGGTTTATCAAGTCTCTGTCAGTAAGATGAGTTGATTTGATGAGAATCAGTGTGGGACAGGATATAGAAGCCTGGCACAGAGCCTAGCACATAGTAGGTACTCTTTCATTCACTTGGTATTTCTACTTGAACTCCTTCTATGCACATTCAAAGCACATAGCAGGAACTGGAGGGGTAAGCAGTGGACAACACAGACAAAAGTCCACACCAGGCTGCTTTCAGCTCTGCCTGTGCACACCTCCCTCTTCCCAGCTGACTCCAGAAAGACTGGTGTTCTGTGTTTCTGGAGTGAAACTCCTTCCCTCCTCAGGCCCTTTCCACATGTTCCTCCCTCATGGTGGAGCGGTCTTCCCTATGTTCAGATCAGTTCCTCCTATTTTACCTCTACATAAACACCATGTGTTTCCCCCTGTAGCACTTATCTTGGCTGTCATTTTATGTTCATCTGTGTTTGCATGATTCTCTGATTAATGTCCGTGTCCCCCATTAGACTGTAAGCCCCAGGAGTGCAGGACCTGGGCTGCCATTGTTCATCGATGTATCCCCAGCACCTGACACGCCGTAGTAAATGCTCAACTAACATCTAATGAGGGGACGAATACCCATTCCTCTCCCCGTCTTTACAAACTGTCCAACGTGACCTGGTTTAAGCTGGAAGGCAGCATCATCCACACCATGCCTGGGTGAGTGAACAAGCCGCCTTGCTGTGCAAGCTGCCTGCCACCCCATCTGGACCTCTGTGTTTATTTAGAACATGAGATGGTGGACAGCCAGGTGTTCAGCAAGGCTGAGACTAAGAAAGACTTGGACCACTTCCTACCGGATCCAGGAAAGGACAGAGCACATGAGACCAGAACTGAGGGCTGTCAGAAGGCAACTGCAGGGCAGCCAGCCCATCTCCCACCCCACAATAAAGTTCATTAATCGTCCCTCTGATCCACTGTGCTCCCCCACCCCTGTGACCACTGCTAGCTCCTGATCACCAAAGGTGCATGCATCCAGACCCATGCCCCCTGGAGCTGGGCTCTTTTTGCAGCAGGGACCCAGGGGCAACCTCCCACACTCTATCCAAAGCAGCATGTTCTGTTTCCTGCTCCTCTTCGGAGGAACAGTGCCTCTCCCCAGCCCCTCTGCTGCTCACTGCCTTTGAAGTGTAAGTAATAAACTTTTACAGATGCTGACAAGAAAAGCCTCATTAGCTCCGTCCCTGACTTGGAGAGTGGCTCTAATCCACTCGCCTTCTCAGTCCAACTCTTTAATGTATCATTTCCAATCCCGTACTTCTCACATTCAGCCCAGCAGCTCCTTTGAAGTGTCTCAACACCTCCCCCCACCCTCCTGCACCGCACCCTCACTCTCTTGGTTCCTCTTTATGTTCTAAGCCTGTCCATGGAGGGGCCTGGGCTGGGCCTCCCATGGGACCTCCAGAAGCTTGCATCCTTTCACTGATCCAGAGATGGAGGTCTGCCTCTCTCCACTGCACTCACATCTGAGCTGAGGGCGTGTGATCCTCCTCCCGTCCTTCTGGGGATGGCGACTCTTCCTTTAACTGCTCAGTGAATCTCCATTAGGTCATTTGCTTGGACTGGCCTCAGTGTTACCAAGTACTAAAGTCATAACAATGATAATAATAGTAATGCCAGCAGTAATAATAAGACATTCCATTTATTGATAAAACTGATCATTAGACTAACAGCTTCATACATATTGCATTATTTAATCTCCCAACAATCATTGAAAGAAAAGTGTTTTTGTTCTTTTTTTTTTTTAGCACCATTTATGGATGAGGACACACAGATTTAGGGAGGTTAAGTAGTCAGCAGAGAGAGGCTCTGCACTTAGAATCGGACAGAATGGTGCAAGCACATACACTAAGCACCTTATAAACCAGAAGTGATGGGATGTGTTTTTCTTCCAATAGAATATTGTAAAGTAAAAATAATAATAATAAAAGAAAAAAAAAAGAAAAACGCACTAGAATTTGTATATCTGAGTAGTGTCCCTTGGGAGATTCGGCACTTTAAATAATACTTTCCCTTGCGTTAATTGTCAACATCATGGTTTTCAAATGGCATTTGTTCCTATAACTGGACAGGTGAGATTAGGGATTTGGGGGAGATTGAGATGAAGTAAGTATCTTGCTAATTCCTTCACTGCCTAAAGATGTTCCAAAGCTTAAATGTAATGGTCTAATTTTTTTTTAATTGGAATATAGTTGCTTTACAATGTTGTGTTACTTTCTGCTGTACAATGAAGGGAATCAACTATATGTATACATATATCCCCTCCCTCTTGGATGCCCCTCCTCCCCCCACCCCCATCCCACTCATCTAGGTCATCACAGAGCAGTAAACTGAAATCTCTGTGCTATGTGGCAGGTTCCCACTAGCTATCTGTGTTACACATGGCAGTGTATATGTCAATTCTAATCTCTGCTTGTCCCACCCACCCCTTCCCCGACTCCCGTCCACACATCCATTCTCTACGTCTGCGTCTGTATTCTTGCCCTGCAGATAGGTTCATCTGTACCATTTTTCTAGATTCGTATGCTTTAATGTATGATATTTGTTTTTCTCTTTCTGACTTACTTCACTTTGTATGACAGACTCTACGTCCATCCACGTCTCTATAAATGACCCAGTAGCATTCCTTTTTATGGCTGAGTAATATTCCATTACAATAAGCCTGGCATGCTGCAGTTCATGGAGTCTCAAAGAGTCGAGCATGACTTAGTGACTGAACAATATTCCACTGTGTGTGTGTATATGTTATATACCACAGTTGATGGGGATGTAAATTGATATAGCCACTATGAAGAACAGTATGGAGATTCCTTAAAAAAATAAAAGTAGAACTAACATATGATCCAGCCATCCCACTACTGGGCATACACCCTGAAAAAACTATAATTGAAAAAGATACATGCACCCCAGTGTTCATCGCAGCACTATTTACAATAGCCAGGACGTGAAAGCCACCAAAATGCCCATTAATAGATGTGATGGTCTTTTGAGAGAATCCTCTCCCACTTAGCACCTCACTGTGTGCTAAGCACCAGGGATTCAAAAGTGAATTAAACCCATTTTCTACTTTGAGAAGCTTACACACAGAAGAAAAGAGAAACGTATAAGCAGAGCTACATATTATCTCATGGATACATATGTACATATGTGTTTTAATGTATATATATTTATGATATAAAATTTTGACTCTGCATTCACATATCTAATAATTATTGTAAGGCCTGATGACATAAGGTGCTATGGAAACAGGGTATTAGGAAAAAAGTCAGAAGTAACTAATAATATATTACACTGATGCTCATGCCTCACGCTAGAAGTGTTGCTCTTACTTATTCAATAGTTTCTGGACACTTTGTATGTTTTATCACATTGAGAAAGTGACATGAATATAGCCCTGTGCTTCTGGCAATAATCTTCCATGAATCATCTCCACTGAAGTACAGGACTCTTTTTAAAACTGTGCAGAATAATGACTGTAGCTGGCACTTACATAGCCCTCTTGGCCAGTCACCACAAGGCAGGCATTTTATTATGGTCCTTAGTGTCTAATGAGTATACTGAAGCATAGACTGTTTATTTCCCTTAATTAAAAAAAAAATAGCAAAAATAGGGTCTTAACATGACGGTCTGGATCTTGAGCCTAGGATCTGGGTCCTTCTCCAAGTATCTCAGAATGCTACAGAAAGAGCCCAGTTTTCGTTAATAGAAGCAAAAAACAAAAATCAACAGATATAAAAAACATACAAACAATAAAAAGAAACAAAACAAAGTTGAATTTATTACTTCCTTGTCAGGTCAGGGAACACACACCAATGGGGAAAAATTACTGAATAGATGGCAGAGAGAAAAGTTAAGAGTTTTTAAGTGCAAAAAGGGGAAGGTCAGCTAGGAGATGAAGTCTGAAGACTGTGTTCTGCATAGGAAGGAATAAATTCATAGGTTTGCACAGAGTTGTTCATTGACTAGAAAAGAGGAGAAAACATCACATTGGACCAAGTCAGAGCTTGCCATGATGCCAGTCTATTGAAATACAAACTTCAGTTTTGATCTCCCCCAGGCAGGTACTGGTGAGGGCATGAATCTTTCTTTTCCTGCTAAATTCCAAGAGCTGCATGAAGTGAACAATATAGGCACCGGGCTTGTAGATTTCTAGTTGGGGGAAACAGACCATAAAGAAGGGAGTTATCTCAGATGGGAGTCAATGCTATGAGAAGTGCAAGAAGGAGCAACATAATAGATTGAGGAGTGAGAGTTGAAGGCTGTAAGAGGCTACTGTTTAAAGTCACAAAATATGAGGGACTTCCCTGGCGGTTCAGTGGTTAAGACTCCAGTTTTCCAAGACAGGGGGCATGGGTCCCATCCCTGATTGGGGAACTAGGATCCCACATGCCATGCAACACTGCCAAGAATTTTAAAAGATTAAGTCACAGAAGATGAGAAGGTTCAGCCGGGAGAAGATACCATCACCTGCAGGAGGAGGAGTGTTCTAAGCAGACAGGAGCGTGTGCAGAAGCAGGAGCGAGTTTGTGATGTTTGATGAAGAGAAAGGAAACCAGGGTCACTGAAGGGAAGCAAATGGAGGAGCAGGAGTCAGAGACTAGTTCCTGAAGGACTTCCTGATGAACTGCAGGCAGGAGGCAGAGAGAAGAGAGGAAGTCCTTAACTCATCCTGGACTTGGGGCTTGGATGGCATCTGTGAATGGAGTTTGGCTCTCCCTCTGAACCCCAGGATGCAGCCATCTGCCTGAAGGCAGCACAGGGAGAGGACAGAGACTTCAGAACAGTTTCCTGCCTTCTCATGGGCTTGCTATGTGGTCCTGGAGAAGTCGATGAGCTCTCTTGGCTGTGATTCTGCAGGACCTGCAGGTTTTTTCTAAAAGCAGTGGCAGATTAAAAAGGAGAATCCAGTTCCTGGTCTTAGCCACATGATATTCATTAACCTAGTACCTTGAAGCCAGTTCTTTAATCTCACATTTCTCATCTGCAAAATGAGTATATTAGTTGAGCTACCTACCTGCAAAGGGAGTTGTGATTCTCCACTGGAAAAACTAGTGGGAAAGCAGTTTGAGACAGTTGAAAAGATACAAATTCACAAGGCATTAATGTTATTGAGCTGACCAGTTCAAAGTATAAATGGCAACACAGTGTCTAATATTTTGACGCAGTTATTGTCATCATCAGCTACCACTTACTGAACGCTCACTACGTGGTAGGCACTGTAGTGAACACTTTCATGGGCAGTAATCTGTGTTGGATTTTAGCAGCAGCTCAGCCATTCCAGTCACTTATACAAGCCATCACGTAGCACTTACCTAGGGAAGCTCATCTCCATTGCTTTTTACAAGAGCCCCAAGAGACGAGCATTGCTATCTGCATTTTACAGGTGGGGGAAACAAAGATGTTGGTTAGATTCAGTGCTCAGAAGCTTGCAGCCCATAAGTGGAAAAATTCCAGATGTACACTCAGGGCTGTTTGTCTCCAAAGCTGATCATCTGACCACGATGTACTGCCTCCTCTCAGCAAAGTTCTCTATAGCTGTAAGCATTGCTGGTACCTACAAATTACCTAATACTCAGACTCAGCTCTTTGGCTGAAGAGATTCAAAAGCAAATGTCTCCTGGGCATTTACCCCTGTACCATGTTAAACTTAGGATGGGCATAGCCATGCTTGAAGTAACACCTTTGAGATGAGGACCTGTAGAAGGGATTGAATGACTGCTGTGTACTTTGCAAAAAGAAAGCGCCTCATGAGTACTACTGTCAGAAGACAGAGGATCCAACAAATATGTTAGCAGGGCTTCATAGTTGTGTCAAGAGAATGGATGCTGATATATACTAGCTTTGTATGATGCATATGTGGACCAAGGAGATAAGCTGCCTGGGACCACTGGGTAACATGAAGGCTCTTGAGTCCAATTACACAGCTGTGAATCCCAGTCCCAGGATGTCCTAGCTTGGGTCCTCTCCTGGGGCAGTGGCTCAACCACTGTGTCCTCAGTTCTCTCATCTGCAAAATGTGTATGACTGTGCTGCCCACCTCATAGGGTTGTTGAGGATGGGTAACTGGGCAGATCTCATGTAAAGCCCTTTGGCCAATGGACTGGACCAGCACTCAGAGTCAATCTGTCATTTCCATTAGACTGAACAATTGTATTACTTCCACAAAAGATGCTTATAGAGGTAAGCATGTAAAAACAAAAAAACAACAACAAAACCACACCATGCTGGTAGGGACATCCACTTGGACAGAGATGAATTTTACCAAGAAAGTAGCAGAGATAGGTTCTTTCTCAGTTCAAGAGAGTACACACATTTTACTTGCCTGAGCCCAACTACCCTCCTCACCAACCCAGCCATTAAACATAACTTTGATGGGGTATGCTGCTGTTTCCTATTTGGCCTTGGAAATGAAATGTTAGCAGGCAGGATGGTAGAATACATTGCCTTCAAGACAGAGTGCTCATCATCCCACATTGCCCTCCCAAGGGGACTCGCTATCATGGCAGATACTGTTCTAAACCCCAGGACAAGGTCAATAGACCCTTCCATATAGTTGTCGTTGTTGTTCAGCCACTCAGTCACATCTGACTCTTTGCAACCCTATGGACTGCAGCATGCCAGGCTTCCCTCTCCTTCGCTGTCTCCTGGAGTTTGCTTAAACTCATGTCTGTTGAGTCGGTGATGCCCTCCAGCCATCTCATCCTCTGTGGCCCCCTTCTCCTCCTGACTCATTTGAGCATATATTCATTCCTAAGGACTCTTAGGGATTATGTTAGTGATAGGACATGCAGAGCTCTGGGAGCGCACGATCTGTGCCTTTGGACAGATCAGCCTGAGTCTGTACTTGCTTCCCACTTGCTGTGCAACCAGAGTGTTGCTCAGAGCTTCAGTTTCCTCTGCTGTAGAATTAAGATAATATTGCTTTCCACTTGGGTGGTTTTGGGGCAGCATCAAAAGAGATGACCCGCATCCAGACAGAGCACAGTGCCCAGCAGATGGCTGACACCCAGTTCATCCCCCACCCTCCTTCAGCTTCGCTTTGGCCTTGGGGAATCAAGGTGGGCTCTGTTGCTGGCCTTACAGTCTGCAACCCGAACTGCTAGCCCTCTGTTCCTCCCCGCTACAGAAGCTTCATCTGGAGCTCAGAGCATCTCAATGCCTTTCTCACATCTCCCTTGGTGACACATTGTCTCCTCTGTACCTGCTAGTGGACAACCAGTCTCCATCAGTCTTGCTGTTACCTATTCATCTGCTTGCTTTTCTTCTTTTCTCTCATCACCCCATTAGTACTTCAGCACTTTCCTGGCACCCACTCTGTGCAGACAGAACACAGCAACTTTTGCATCTTTCTGGTTCTCTAATATTTGGTGAAACTCTTGTCATCTGTCTAGTCCCAGGGCCCCTTCAGTGGGTTGGTCCCCATCTCAGCAAAAACTTTGCTTTATGGCTGCCTCTGGAATGCTTTTTTTTTTTTTTTTTTTTAACCCCTGACCGTGTCTGCATTTTATAGTAGTTCAGCTGCATCTTGGATTCCTCTTCTTTTCTGTGTCAGTTGGACAGTTATGCTTAGTTTCAGCTACTCAGGCAGCAGTAGTCGAAAAGACAGATGGATCCATGCTATCCAAAAGCTTTTCAAACCTACCCAGTGCTGGGCACAGAATGGAGTTGTAAAGCCAGTGATAGAGTTCCAGCTTCAGAGTAAGTGGCTTATTGTCTAGGCAGAGACTTCTGTGACTTCTTCATCATAAACAAAGAGCTATAAGCTCAGGGGAAATGTAGCCAACCAACACTTTAATTAAAAGGAAGCTTTGAGAAGATTCTTTCATCTTCAGAATTTCCTCTCACCTTGAAATGAGTGCCTGGCATTGTCTTTTAAATTACTGAGTCCTGACTGGTTGTGATGCACAGTGGAGAATATGCATTCATCTTCTTAACTACTTTTATCAGCAGTTCTGTCTGACCTGCCTCTGATGCAGGTCTAGTGACCTCAGTCTCTTCCTAGCTCTATATAAAGACATAGTTCCTGCTTGAGCCTAATTAATAATTCTTGAGCTGTGTCTTACATAACCACATCAAGTAGATGGCCAGCTATTCAGTGAGAATGTTTTTGTGTCCTCAAGCTTTCAGAAGTCCCTGAGCTTGGAAGTAGACACAGAACAGCCATGGCGCTAATAACAATTCAACTATTTAAAAGCCAGTGTTGGGTCTTCCCTAGCAGTTTAGTGGCTAAGACTCTGCGCTCCCAATGCGGGTGCCTGGGTTCAATCCCTGGTTGGGGAACTAGATCTCACATGCTACAACTAAGACCCAGTTCAGCCAAAATAAAAACAAACAAAAAGCCAGTGTTGTCCCCACTTTACAAGAACATTCTGAAACCAAGACATATCTTCCCAAGTTGGTCTCACACACTTAAGTGGGACAGGCGGGTGCCACACTCAGTTTTGTCTGGGTGAGCTGCTGAGGTTGTTTGTGGTTTCTAAAGGACGATCTATGGGCAACATAAAAGAGGAGAAATAGGGGACGAAGAGGGAAGAATCCCCTGGGAGTTGGCAGCAGTGGTGGGAGGAGGCAAACAGTAGAGAAGGTTTATGAAGCGAGGGCTGCTCTGCAGCTCAGGCTTGGGAGCAAAGGGCCACCAAAGGGTCAGCACTGTAGGCTTTGAAGACAAAGAGTCTCTCCACCAGGTCTGAGTATGGAGAGTATTGGAAGTGACATAGGTCACCTCTGACTCAGCTCATATTTGAAGACATTGCACCATCTCGTTAGTGAGCAGACAAGCTGTACAGAATTCCCAGGAGCTGTAGCACCCACTGCGGGGCTACTCTGGTCAGAGACTAAAATCAGAAATGTATCAATAGTATACTAGGTAACAGAACATGTTATTATAGTGGATCTCCAAAAATTGATATAGATTAGTAATAATCTAAATTGCCCATAAGTCCTGAGCAGTTTACACATTCTGGTACTGTTGTATATGAGACACTTGCCAGCTATTATTTCATTTAAATAGCACATGAGTCCTTTGTTACAGATGAGTGCAGTAAAAAGAAAGGCAGTCTTTCCAGCAAGGACAAAATGTCAGGGGTTCCTCTTTTATTCTCTACGATAGGGAAGCTGGGCAGGCTTTGCCCTGGGTGTTCCATGAAAGTTTCTAGAGTGAATAAGTGAGGATGAATAAGACACAGTCCTCGTCCTCCAGGAATTTGAGCCCAGCAGAACTAACAGAAACCTAAACACAAAAGCATAAAGCAATATCATGTGATACTATGTAAATCAGAGTATTTGCAATGTACAGGGAGGACCAAGTTGAGAGAGGATCCAAAAAACTCCAAGGAAGCACCATTGCAGTCAGGGCTTGAAGGAGCAGGCGGCCCCATGTGCACCGTGGGGAAAGCACATTCCAGCAACTGTAAGCCAAGTGCATATGTCATCTGCATGTGCAGGTATAGTGACCTTCTCTACGGGTGGGAACGCCATCTATGCCAGCCCCATCTGTGTACTCCCATCTTCCTTCACCTGCTTTATCTGCCTTACCTTCATCTGAGCTTTTACAGTATTATCCTGTTTATGGTCTCTCTCTGCCGCTAGAAGGTAAGCTCCCTCAGTTCAGTTCAATTCAGTCGCTCAGTTGTATCTGACTCGTTGCCACCCCATGGACTGCAGCAAGCCAGTGTTCACTGTCCATCGCCAACTCCCAGAGTTCACTCAAACTCGTGTCCATGGAGTCAGTGATGCCATCCAACCATCTCATCCTCTGTTGCCCCCTTCTCCTCCTGCCTTCAATCTTTCCCAGCATCAGGGTCTGTTCTCATGAGTCAGTTCTTGGCATCAGGTGACCAACATGTTGGAGCTCCAGCTTCAGCATCAGTCCTTCCTATGAATATTCAGGACTGATTTCCTTTAGGATTGGTAGGCTCCCTCAGGGCAGAGCTTTTGTCTTTTCTGTTCATTGGTCTAATCCCAGCACACGTAGCATCTCTCAGCACATACTAAGGGTTCAGCAAAACCTCATTGAGTGAATGAATAAACAAATACAGCTTCAAAGGCTTTAAGAGAATAATGTAATGTCTAAATACAAAAAACGGCCCCACCACCACCCATTTTTTTGGCCTCTGTAGCACCATCACTATTTGGCATCCTATCAATATATATCTTAAACATGTTTATTTCTCTGTTGTCTGTCCTCTCATATTACAATGGAAGCTCCATGAGTGTAGGAATCTAATCTTGTTTTCTGTTGTCTCCAATACTACATTTCTAGTGCCTAGAGTAGTATCTGGCACATAGCAGTGCTGGATTAGTATTGTGGAAGGAATGAGTGGCTGAATGAGGCAGCCGCTGGAGGGTTGGGTGGAGAAAAGGCAGTGAGGGCAAGGGCGGAGTGATGGAGAGAGATGTGACAGATTGCATAGTCCCTTTGTGAAGGGGATCCTGCCACAGCTCAAGGGTTTCTGATGGGTACTCTGGGAATTGGAGTGCTTGAAGGGAATTTTGAAGCTGGGTGATGTGATCACATTCGCATTTTACATGGAGCATTGGGTGTGACCTGAGACAGGCTAGGAACACTAGTACATGGTAGGTTAAACTAGGCTTACCACCACTCCTTGTATTTGGGAAGTGGCCCCTTAGGGACAGATCGTCAGAATTAACATTGTCAGGGTAAATGGTAGGAGTGGATTCTGTATGCCTTTTTAAAAAATGTCTTTATTTTTGCTAATTAGAAAAAGATCTGAAAATACAGTACTTTTGAATGATGCTGAACTGTTGGTAACCATAGCTATTAAAGCTGCCTTATAAAGCAGTTGTTCTACATGCTCTGCTGCTGCTAAGTCGCTTCAGTCGTGTCCAACTCTGTGCGACCCCATAGACAGCAGCCCACCAGGCTCCTCCATCCCTGGGATTCTCCAGGCAAGAGCACTGGAGTGGGTTGCCATTGCCTTCTCCAATGTGCTCAGTCATGTCCAACTCTTTGCCACCCCATGGACTGTAGCCCACCAGGCTCCTCTATCCATGGCTTTTCCAGGCAAGAATACTGGCAGTGGGTTGCCATTTCCTCCTCCAGGGGATCTTCCTGACCCAGGAGAAGGTGAACCTGCATCTCCTGTGTCTCCTGCATTGGCAGGCGGATTCTTTACTGGGGGGGATCGGGGGGTGTGGGGTAGTGGTAAAGAAAAGCCCTATAAAGCCATTAAATATCCTGAAAGCACTTTTTCAGGACAGTCCACCAATGAGAACACTGTTGGTCCCCACAAATGTTTGAAACCATATAAAAATTGCATGAGCCTCTGTGGAATTGACCCTCAGGCCCTCCTGTTGACTTTTCTGTTTTTCCTGTCATAACTGATTTTCCATCTCCCAAGTCTATCCAACAGAACCTTCTGCAATGATGGAAATGATTTATATCTGCACTGTTCAATAAGATAGTTGCTAACCACATTGGTCATTAAGCATTTGAGATGTGGCAGTTGTAACTAGGAGAGTTAAATTTTAATTTGATCTAATTTCAATTAATGTAAAATTGAGTATCTACATGTGGCTGGTGCCTATCATATTAGTACAGCTGTAGACGTTTGGATCAACTCTGTCTGAGATTTCACCAAATTTTGTGTGCACCATTGATTTAAGCCTGGAACTATCTTGGTTGCTCCAGGAAAACATTCTTCCTAGCAAACAGAAATGGCAAATCCTTCACCAAGGCTAGCATGAGTTCAAACAACTGAGATTAAATAAGATTCTGTTTGTGAAAATGCTTCACGTGCTGCCTGACTCATTGTAAATGTTCAATAAAGGGAGCATTTACTTCATCCTCACAGTAACCCTGAGGCGAGATCTCTTTATCTCCATTTTACAAATAGGGAAACTGAAACACATTTTTTTTTATTAGGGTATAGTCATGTATGGATGTGAGAGTTGGACTATAAAGAAAGCTGAATACCAAAGAATTGATGCTTTTGAACTGTGGTGTTGGAGAAGACTCTTGAGAGTCCCTTGGACTGCAAGGAGATCCAACCAGTCCATCCTAAAGGATATCAGTCCTGAATATTCATTGGAAGGGCCGACGCTGAAGCTGAAATTCCAATACTTTGGCCACCTGATGCGAAGAACTGACTCATCTGAAAAGACCCTGGTGCTGGGAAAGATTGAAGGTGGGAGGAGAAGGGGATGTCAGAGGATAAGATGGTTGGATAGCATCACCAACTCAATGGACGTGAGTTTGAGTAAATTCCAGGAGTTGGTGATAGACAGGGAGGCCTGGCGTGCTGCAGTCCGTGGGGTCGCAAAGAGTCGGACACAACTGAGCGACTGAACTGAACTGATAGTTGTTTTACAATGTTGTGTTAGCTTCTACTGTATAGTAAAGTGAATTAGCTACATGTACATACAGCTCCTCTGTTTTGGATTTCCTTCCCATTTAGGTCACCACAGAGCACTGAGTAGAGTTCCCTGTGCTATACAGTAGTTTCTCATTTAGTTATCCATTTTATACACACTATCACTAGTGTGTTTATGTCAGTCCCAGTCTCCCAACTCATCTCATCCCTCTTCTTTCCCCCTTGGTGTCCGTACGTTTGTTCTCTACATCTGTCTCTGTTTCTGCTTTGCAAATAAGATCATCTGTACCATTTTTTTCAGATTCCACAAATATGTGTTAATAGATGATATTTGTTCTTCTCTTTCTAACATACTTCACTCTGTATGACAGGCTCCAGGTCCATCCACGTCTCTTTTTTAAATCAGCACCCGAGATGGTCCTGAAGCCAGTGAGTAGCAGAAGAGAAATTCCTTACCCAGGTCTGTTTGTGCTTTCCTGGATAGCAGGCCAAAAAGCAAACTTGTTTTCCAGATTTCAGTGCATGTTATCACCTTCTTCTGCTAAATGAGGTCAGTGACCTCTGCACACCACCAGTACATACACTGTCTTTTGCAGCTCGTTTGCCCGTCTCCTTTATTCAGTCCATATGCTGACTCTGAGAGATGGATGGATAGGTGCTTTCTCTGAGTACTCAGCTAGGAAAGGCCTTTAAAAACCAATTGCTTTCCAAAAGTCCAAAGGTCCTGACTCTGGTAACTCACAAGCCAGAAAAGCTGCCAGGGGGGTGTGTACTGGGGACAAGGACTTGGAAGGGAAAAGGAGGAACATACGCTGCCACAGAGAAACCCCCAGACTGATGTAAGTCAGAGCAGGAGGTCTCCATCTCCAGGTGGGAGCAGGGTCCAGGGATTCAGCAGACCTGCAATGAGGACAGGAGACTGCTTTCTAACTGCTGGCTCTGGTGACTGGTATCTTTTTCTCCAAGTTTGAATGACATTCTTTATCCCCCTTGCCTGGATCAGTGACTTGTTGATAGGAGATGTTCAGTAACTATTTGGTGAACGGATGAACAGGTGAACAAATAAATCACTTGATGAGTATAAATTTGCTGTTGTCCTGAAGCACTCTTCCTTTAAAAAAAAAAAAAAATGGTATTTGCTCTTGCAAGCTTACAGCAATCCAGAAAGACTGGAGAATAAACTTGGACTGCAATCACTCATCTGGAGAGAATGTGAAAAGGAATATTTGTGTCGGCAATTCAGATCTAGCCTTTTGATAAAAGTCACAGAATCACAATAAGATAGTTATATAACGCAGTAAACAAATTTGATAGGAATCTGGATATATTCTCCTAAATGAGTTATGGGAGATTTAGCAGCAGCTTTCAGAGGATGCCACAACCCTTCCTAGTTTTCTGCTCCCCCTCTCAGGGGTGGAGGAGGAGGCGCCAGGTTCAGATTGGCACCTGTTTGAGTAATCCCCGTGGAATTAGTGCAGTGTGACAATTGCATAAGGAGGACTTAAATAAGATTTGGATGTATTGTGTGAAAATTAACTCCCCTGCCTTTTTGGGGGCTCTTCTTCTCCTTTTCTCTGAAGTTAGCATTTAATCTGATGGATGGAGTTTCTCCGTCTTTCTCACCTGCCTCTCCCTATCTCTTCTGTTTAGTCCTGCTCAGTCAAGGTGTCTTGGGTGCCCTCCATGCTTCTGTTTGAGAATCTTAAACTGGTTAGCCAGTAGGTGAATTCATGAGATGGGCTTCCCTGTTGGCTTAGCAGTAAAGAATCCACCTGCAGTGCAGGAGACACGGGTTTGATCCATGGGTCAGGAAGATCCCCTGGAGAAGGAAATGGCAACCCACTGCTGTAAACTTGCCTGGGAAATCCCATGGACAGAGGAGCCTGGTGGGCTATAGTCCATGGGTTGCAAAAGAGTCAGATATGACTTAGCAACTAAACAACAAATTAATGAGATAATTGAAATGAAATCACTTAGAGAACTGTCCATTGCTGTGCCAGTGGAAGGAGGTGGACTGCATGGAGAGGTCGTGGTTAGACACACACCCTGCTTTCTCTGGGTTCATGTTGTTCTCCAAAGAGTCTGTGTAGTATTGAAGAGCAAGGCAGTGGAAGAGCCTGTAGGCATTAGGCCCTCTCATTTGCGTTAGCCAGGAGACTGGGTCTCAGGGTAGACAAGCCACATGCTCAAACTCAACCCAGAAATTAGCAATGGAGCCCACACTGGCCACAGGTCTCCTCTTCTCCTCCCTTCCCTCTGCTGGCAGAAGTGCTAAGGAGCAAGCCAACCTGCAAAGGCCATCGTTTGTTCCTAACAGCTCTTGCTTCTCTTGGCAAAGAGAAGCAGTCTTGGTTTTCTGGATAACCTGGGCTTATTCTTCAGCATCCTTTGCCCTTGAGCACTGGGGATATGGCCACAAACAAACAAAATCCATGTCCTCATGGAGCTCATGTTCTCCCTTGGGAAAATGTGTCAATATATACATACTAGATAGTATTATCTGCCTTGATGTAAAGCAAGCCAGAGTTAGGGGGACTGGAAACTCCAGGGTTCCCGGAAAGGGGGTCTCTGTGGTAAATGGCAGGTGTGGGTCAGCAAGGTCTTGCCGATAGCGTGATACTTAGACTAATTATTGAATTTGGACAGTGGTTGAATATAATTTATTGACCAGAGACGTATTAGTACATCTTCTGTTGCTGCTGCTAAGTCACTTCAGTCATGTCCAACTCTGTGCGACCCCATAGATGTCAGCCCACCAGGCTCCCCTTCCCTGGGTGTTTCAGTGTTCGTTTACATAAAAAGTTGTTGGCTGCAGACATTAGTTTCTTCAAACCACTGCCCCCTAGTCAGTAATGTGTTAAAATCCAAATTCAAAGTAAGAATTTGGTAGAAAGTAGTTCAAGATTTTTTTTAAAGCAAAATTGATAAGGTCACTGAATATCTACCAAAATGTTCACAATGCCAATCTCTAATTCATGGGACTACAATTATTTTGAATTTGTAGGGGTTTTTTTCTTGCCACATAGTATGTAGGATCTTAGTTCCCTGACCAGAGATCAAACCCATGCCCCTCACATTGGAAGCGTGGCATCTCAACCACTGGATGGCCAAGGAATTCCTTGTTTTGTATTTTTTTTTTTTTTTACTTTATGAATTTTCTACAAGGAATATATAATCCTTAAGTAATTTTAAAAGCAAACAAAAAACCCCCAAAGACTCATTGATTACGTTGGATGTGGGGATTTTGCTGTAGTGTGGCGGCAGCAAGCCACTGTGGGAGGGAGTGAGAGGTGTGGGGGAAGAGAGATTGAACTCAAGTACCACATGAGGGCAGGGCTTTAGTTCTGGCTCAGCATCTGTTGGCAGGTTTAACTAAAAGAATTTGGGAGAAGGAAAGAAAGAGCAGCCATTATGATTGACCCTTAAAGTCAGCAGGGGAATACCTCCTCAGCCTCTCCAATATCTGTGTTTCTCCAGTTTGAAAGCTCCTCCAGAGCCTTCCTGCATGCCTGTCCCTCCTCAATTTAAGACAGAGTCCTCAAGCTCGTTAGCATTGCTCCCACCTTCAGATGCAGAAACTCCAAGAAGATGGGAAAGAGGAATTTATCATCCTTTAACATTTGTTTTCCAGAAGCATTATTCCAAGTATGATTCATAATAAGATTTATTAAGTTCTGTACCTGCATTTAAATCATGATGACATTGAGTTTCAGTTGCGGGGGGAGACTCTTAAATAGTCATTAAGTTGAATCTCTTCAAGGTTAGAGACTGTGGCTCATTTTTCTTTGTATCACCTGTAGCACCTAGCCCCATAAATATTTATTGATTTTATCTGAAAAGAGTGTTTGAGAAAGTGAAAGGAGCCGTGGAAATGTAGCTAACTAGTTTTTTAAATATAGAGACATCAGAATCTCCCCCAAGTTGTCCATTATCCCAGTGTATTTGTTTATTTAGTGAAGAGTGTCTTTGAGAATTTGGTCATCTTCAGGAGCATCTTTGGAGAGAGAAATGTCTATGTAAGGAGGAGGCAGTGGTCATCAGCCTAGATCACTGCTTTCCGTTCCGTACAGTCAACTGTCTTCTCAGATGTGCTTGAGGATTAACAGAAAATCTAAAAACTTCGCAACTATCTTGGCATGGGTCTCACCTTGCCAAACCACCATGATGACTGCACCTATCACAAGGAGATGCCCAGCAGCAGGCTGAAATTCACAAGCAATGGGAAGTGCCTGCTAACAGGTACACCTCCCCTGCCCATCCAAGTGTGTTACCCCTTTGAGATCTCCAGCCCTCTGGTGTGTCATCCCTGTTTCTGAAGAGGGTTCTAAAAGCCAGGGGCCCACTGCCCTGCCTCCATCAGTTTAACTGACTGAAGATAATTTAATTGTTCCTTAACAAGGCAGGATCCGCAGTGCCTCTGGTTATAATTAAGAGCATCAGCGATCGTTATAAGCATCTATTATTCTGGTGTGGTCTCCTCCTCTTTTGTTCCCTGTAGTTACTCCTCTGCCCACCCTCACTTACCTCCCTCTGAGTTTAAGTGCCCTGAGCTTCCATCTCACAATTTCTAACCTGCTTCTTCACTGTCCTTACCTGCTTACCATCCATCCTTTCCTCCCCAAACTTTGCTGGACTACTGGTCATATGGGAGAGCATTTCCATTAATACATACTAAATAAATATATTAATATTGATAATAATTAATGCAAAGATTAAAAGTAAAAATGCCATCTTTTCTAAGAAGAGTTTGGTGCCCTCTAAATCTGTCATGGACTACAACTCAGTTGACACATGTGAAAATTTCTATGGCACAAGTAATCAAAAAAGGAAAAATATAACGGGGATTAAGCACTGGCAGTAATTTATATACACAGTTTCAGTGATGGTAAAGATTTAAAAAATGTAGACCCTTCTTGCTGGAGATACTATAAATTACAAAAGCATTTTTGTAGGACAGTTTGACAAAATGTATCTAATTTTTAAAACACTATATATATATATATATATTTATATATATATGTGTGTGTATGTAACATAGCACTTTTAAAAAATTTGTTTGGAGTATAATTGTTATAGTTTCTACTGTACAGCAAAGTGAATCAGGACATAGCACATTCAATTTCTAGAAAATCATAGCAGAAGAAAACAGGGAGATCTTACCATTATTTATGACAAGAAAAAATTTCAGACGAACCTAACTTCTAAAAACAAAGGCTTGTTAAATTTTGGTGTGTTCATATAACAGAATAATATGAAACTAATAAATAAGATGTAGAATTGGCATATTGCTGCTGTTGTTGTTCAGCCACTCAGTCCTCTCTGACTCTTTGATACCCTACGGACTGCAGCATGCCAGACCTCCCTGTCCTTCACTATCTCCCAGAGTTTACTCAAACTCATGTCCATTGAGTTGGTGATACCATAAAACCATCTCATCCTGCCGCCCCCTTCTCCCGCCTTCAGTCTTTCCAGTCTTTCATAGATAAGCTGTTAAAAGTGGGTTACATAATATTTCTACCGTTACCCTATTTTTGTCAAGACATGTGTCTGTATATCCAAACATGTTATAAAAGTCTGATTACAGTCTAATATTATCTCAAGGTGGTAAGATTGCAAGTAGTTTTTGTTTTTGTGTCTATGCTTTTTCTGCTTTGCACGTTTCATGCAAGGAACACTTTTTGGTTTTGTCCTCGGAAATAAAGGTAATATACGTGTAAAGTTATTGGAAACATGAGATTTGATTTACTGGGATTCCATCTATGGAATTGCCTTTGGAGAACGTGTTTATTGTTGAAAGCAAAGCCCATGACTCTACAACTAGAATAAGGGTTTCTTTCTGGAAAATATGCCCAGGGATGACAGGACAGTCTGCTCTAGGGCACTGGAGGCTCACCTTTCCTCCCTGGGCCGGGGGTGGGGGGGGGGGGTGGGGACAGAGAACCAGAGAAACGAGCAAGAGATTTATACCCACTTGACTTCCTGTTCTTATCCCTTTTGATTAAAAAATACGTCAAGACATGAAACGGATGGAAAAACCCATAAAAATTGTTTTACTGCATCATAAAAGGCTTACATTTCTGACACTGGGATCACAGAGGGATTAATTGATGCTGTCAGTCTCTGCCTTGCTATCAGAGTACACTCCAGTTGGGATGGGTGTCCCTTCTCAGCAATCTTTGAAGCCGAGGGTGGTGTTCCTTCTCCCTGAGCTGCTGTCAACCTGGACTGCTATTCAGTCCAGGCAGGGTTCTGGATCTTCGTGCTCTTGGAGGGCAGTGACCTTGTCTTCTTGCATCCCCTGAATTTTGTTTGTGGCTTAGCACACAGGAGACACTCATTTTTCTTACTGGCCCTCATTTTGGATTATATGAAAATTAAAATACCTGAATAATTTGGGAGAATAAACAGACCAGAAAGCAATCTGAGAGCAGTTTCATCTGTCAGTGAGTAAGTATCTTTAGGAGCCAGTTTTCCCAGTGGTGGCTTGGCTTATTTTTCAGTCATGCATCTCTTCATTCAATAGTTTCTACCAGTGCCGGGCAATGTCCTCGTCCCATTGGATACATGAGAGCTAACAAAGGACAAAGGTGTTGTTTTTAGGGAGATTATATTCCAGGAGCATTGCGGTTAGTTCCTTTCTTTACTCCTTCTTTTCTTTCCTATCCTCCTTCCTTCTTTTTGTCCATCTACCATTTATTGAGTGTTCTTCAGGTGCCAGGTGCTGTGCTGGGCATTGGCGGACACCAGTAAACGAGACCCCATCCTTATTCTGAAGGTCATAGAATTTAATGGGGGAAATGAGATGAGGTCCGGAGCATTCACAAGACCTATCCCAGACATAACTCCAGGGTGCCAAGGGGGGCATATGGGCCCACCCTCTACCAGCAGCAGCTCACCTCAGTTCCTACCACAGAGGTACCTGCCATGATCTAGTTCCTGCCACTGTGGTTCATCTGTTCTGGTAGAAAGGGGGGCCTCAGGAACTGGACATCAAGAAGTCAAGAGATATTGCCATTTTTCCAAAATCACACTGGTGGATAGTACAGCTTCTTGAGGAGGTAGCTGCTGACACATGCATTACAGAATGCAAATAATAAGACTCCTTGGGGAAACTGGTAAAATCCTCGATGTCAACCACACATTGAGCTGCCTCCTGCATTTTGGGATTCAGTGAAAGTGTAAGTCTTGGGAAACCCAAGGTCTAATCCCCAAGGAGCATTCTGAGAAGAGAGCTTGTAGTACTCACCTACACCTTTAAATGCCAAGTCAGTGACTCAGACTGTCCCTAGGAAAGGAATTCCATGAACTAAGAGGAACAAGTGCCAAAGAATTGATACTTTCAAATTGTGGTGCTAGAGGAGGCTCTTGAGAGTCCTTTTGACAGCAAGGAGATCAATCCAGTCAATCCTAAAGGAAATCAACCCTGAATATTCACTGGAAGGACTGGTGCTGAAGAACCAATACTTTTGGTCACTGATGTGAAGACCCAACTCAGGAAAAAACTCTGATACTGGGAAAGACTGAGAGCAGGAGGAGAAGGGGGCAACAGAGGATGAGGTAGTTGGATGATACCACTGACTCAATGGACATGAGTTTGAGCAATCTCCGGGAGATAGTGAAGGACAGGGAAGCCTAGCATGCTGCAATCCATGCGATTGCAAAGAATCAGACATGACTTGACTACTGAACAGCCAGAGGGACAAGAAACAAAGTCCTATCTATCACCTGTTAGATTTCTTCCAGGCATTTTATCAGATGCCTCCATGTGCTATCTCATTTAATTTTCACAGAAATCCTGTGACAAACAGTTCATTATGTTTTCATAGATGATGAAATAGTAGTTCAGAGAGGTTAATTGACTTGACCAAGGTCACAGGTATCTAACTGCTAAACTCAGTTCCCAAACAGAACTGTCTCACCGCTCCCTCCTTCTGCAATTAGGAAAGCCACATGGAGGACAGTGTACCCTCTGGCACTTTATTTGAAGTTCTCTCCCAGCAATTATTTCATCCTACTTTCTAATGCAATGCTGTGTCCCAGACTGTTTTGTAGAAGACCAGATGCCAGTAGGTGTTTGTGGTTAAAAACATTGAGGAGATACTGAGTTAAATAGGTTTAGGAGGGAACTCTTTCATGCCTTCAGTATACCCCCAAATATTGTGAAACTCAAGGAGAAATTGCAGTAGGTGTAGACGAACACTGGAGAAGGCAATGGCACCCCACTCCAGGACTCTTGCCTGGAGAATCCCATGGACGGGGTAGCCTGGTGGTCTGCAGTCCATGGGGTCTCGAAGAGTCAGACACAACTGAGCGACTTCACTTTCACTTTTCACTTTCATGCATTGGAGAAGGAAATGGCAATCCACTCCAATGTTCTTGCCTGGAGAATCCCAGGGATGAGGGAGCCTGGTGGGCTGCCATCTATGGGGTCGCACAGAGTCAGACATGACTGAAGTGACTTAGCAGTAGCAGTAGACGAACAAACAGTGCCTCAGGGCACTGATGTCCTGTGGAAGCCAGTTTGGGAAGTATTGTTCATTTAACAAGCATCTGATGAGCTGCTGCTCTGAGAATGGCCTGTGGTCCATGCTCTTGCCTCCCTCTGGATATAAACAGAGACTGTGTTGTGTTCCTCTCACCAGTGCCCACTGACTTGTCGTGGTTAGAACTTAATTAGTGTCTGAGGAAAGGAGTGAAATGGGCTTTGATCTTGACCCTGAAGGAGGTCATAGAAATAGTTGTAGACTGAGAAGTGGGCTTCCAGGAAAAAGTCATAGGAACTGACAAGTAAATTCTTTCTCGGAAGAGACCCATTGGTCATGCCTCCCTTTTGCTTGTGTTGTAATGCCAGTCTGCTGAGCTCCTCCCGATTCATATAAGAAGGGAGAATCTATACACTCAAGTGTCAGGATTTCTCCAGCCCCAGGTGGGACTTTTTCTAAGAGCATTGCTAACAGTCCCCTTGTCACCAGCGGCACTTTGAAAATTGTAAGTCACAGCGAAGCTCTTAGCACTTCTTCTTCATCTCTTTGAAAACTTTTTCCAAGGAAGTTATTTCTGCATGACCTGAGAAAGGAGAGCTTGTGACAGGCTCGTGAGGCAGCCTCCTACAAGAAGTTCCTTTGTGTCCTGGGCAACAATGTGCCTCCCCACTGCCCTTCATTTCAAGCAGGCTAGACTGAGGAGTAGCCAGTGTATTAATCTGCTCAGGCTGCCGTCACACGACACCATAGACCAAGTGGCTTGGACATTTATTTTCTCACAGTTCTAGAGGCTGGGAATGCACGTGCATTCATACTCAGTCGCTCAGTCGTGTCTGACTCTTTGCGACCCCATGGACTGTAGCCCACAGGCTCCTCTGTCCATTGGATTCTCTAGGCAAGAATACTGGGGTGGGTTGCCATTACCTACTTTAGGGGATCTTCCTTACCCAGGGATTGAATCTATGTCTCTTGTATCCCCTGGGACTCTGCATTGGCAGGCAGATTCTTGCCAATCTGAGCTACCTGAGAAGCACAGAGGCTAGGAAGTCCAAGATCAAAGTGCTAGCGAGGTAGGTTTCATTAGGAGGCCTCTTCCCTTGGTGTTATAGGTGGCTTCCATCTCACTCTGGGTTCACACAGCCTCTTCTCTGTGTCCATGGAGCAGTGGAGTGTGGGGCGGGGAGCACATGCTCTCTGATGTCTCTTCTTAAAAAGTTATTATAAGAGCACTAACCCCATCAGACCCGGACCTGCCATCATGACCTCCTCTAACCTGAATTACCTCCCAAAATCCCCCTCTATAAATCCCATCTCTTTGAGTTACAGGCTTCACTAAAAGAATCTTGGAAGGAAGTAAACTTTCAGTTCCTAACAGCAAGATATCACCTTGCATTTAGGAGTCCTGTCACTGAATTTTGTTGTGCATAAATAAAGAAAAATCCTATGTTATCCACACCCCAATGCAGCCATTCTGGTCTTTGATTCTTCTCCTTATTGTTCGTGACCTTGCCATGCATTTAGGGCCTGCATAATGAATACTCAGTTATTCCCTGAGGTGTAGGTATGGAACAGAATAGGAATGAAATGTTACTTTGTTTAAATGACAGCCTTCTCTAATTGTTCCTATTCAAGCTATGGTTTCTGAACAGTGTGTTGGTGGTGGTAATATGATTTAAAAGAATGCCTACTTGTTCAGTGCATTAATTATATCTTAATAAAACTGTAAATAAAAGATAAATGATGGATAACTGATACTGAATATCCAGAATAAAGCAGGAACTGGACAAAACATTTTCTCTGCATGTTCTCCTTCAGTTTTCTTCAGAACAACCTCTGTGGTATAAATTCTGTTATTAAAGAAATCAACCCTGAATATTCACTGGAAGGATTGATGCTGAAGCTCCAATACTTTGGCCACCTGATGCGAAGAGCTGACTCATTAGAAAAGACCCTTATGCTGGGAAAAATTGAGGGCACAAGGAAAAGGGGACAACCAAGGACAAGATGGTTGGCTGGCATTACAGACTCAATGGACACGAGTCTGAGTGAGCTCCGGGAGATAGTGAAGGGCAGGGAAGCTTGACATGCTACAATCCAAGGGGTCACAAAGAGTTGGACATGACTGAGTGACTGAACAACAACAAATCATCCTTACCAAATAAGGCAGCCAATTCTTTATTAGTCAACTTGGCTTTGACTGATAGGGTTATGGAAGAAGGAAAGGATTAAATAGGAATTTGAACCCTAGTGGTCCAACCCCAGAACCCACATTCGATTTTGGATCAGGCAAGATTTTGGAGAAAAAAAAAAAACTTATTCTAAATGCACTGTTTTACATCCAAAGCTCTATGCCAGTGAGTTGACTCCCTATCCCCTTTCCAAAATTCAGGTCTTCTGTCTGTGCCTTGTTGCCAGGGTCCAGCCCCGGTGGATCCAGGTAATTCAAAGGGGAGACGGCTTCGGCGATCAGGATACGATAGAATTAAAGATATAAAGAGTGGTTAAATAAGGATAGCTCAGAGAGAAAATACAGTGGAGAAAAGAGGCTGAATAACTTGGTTTACGTGGAAAGCTAATAAAATTCCAAAATAAGGAATTTGCATCACCTACGTAGGCCGCAGGCATCCTCCCGTTCTCCCGACATCCTCCCGTTCTCCCGAAGGAGAGGAGACACTAAGGCCTACCCGGTCAGATCTTAGAAGCCCAGGCATAGTTGGTAGGCTTGACGAGCCTCCACGCTCCAATTCAGCCAGAAGGTGAGAGAAAGAACGACATGGGGAGACCAAGTTTCGGTGAACAAGGCCCACACTTTATTTTCCAAAGTAGTTTTTATACCTTAAGTTGTGCATAGAGGATAATGGGGGAAGGGGTAGAGTCAGCATTAAGCCAGGCTTTCTTCCTGCAAACTTATCATATGCAAAAGTTTAAGTGAATTACATCATCTTCTGGCCAAGAGGCCTTGTTAACGTTTTAAGATCCTTTCTTCAGAAAACTTATTTTTCTCCAAAGGTGATTATTCTAAAGTCAGGCACCACCCTCCAAAAGCATTAGATAAAGTTGCATTCCTATAGGGCAAAGGTGTGGTGGGCTATAACAAGAAAAGAATTAACTCAAGGGCCCAAGGTTACAAACATTAAAGCTACTACTTACATTCCTATACACCAATTATATTAATCAATACACTCCCAAGGACACAGCAGGTAAGGGATATGGAAACTTAGCAGCAAACATTGGCCCAACAAGTGCAAAACCCTTCACCAATACAATTTCTAATCAATTTTTTAACTGCTCAAAGGAATCTGTATTTAGACAGTTTAGAACATCTCATGCCTCTCACAGTTGGGAGGCTCTGAACAATCACATGTGGCCGGAAGAACCTATTCAGGCAGGCTAGAGGACTTCCAAGGGAGTTTGTAGGTTGAAACACTCTTGTCATGCCCAGGAACTTTATTAACTGGAGCTGTAAGTTAACACTTTTTCAGAGAGAGGTGGTAGGGGACAGCCCCCCGTAAAGTCAGAGGTGTAGGTGAGATCACAAAGCCGAAAGTAGGCAGACTCTGGTTTTGGGGGTAGATGCTCGAGAATTTCCAGGGGGACTCCTGAGGCTCAATCCTGCCTTTGCATATGCTGAGCCTCCTTCCTCATGACGTTTGCCACAGGCGGAGCTCCTCACACTGGCTCCCGGCACCTTGTCATACTGCTTATAGGGTTCCCAAAGATGGTTGCATATAGAGGTGTGGCTCAACCTAATAGGCCATGCTGCTAAGTCACTTCAGTCATGTCTGACTCTGTGCGACCCCATAGACAGAAGCCCACCAGGCTCCCTGGTCCCTGGGATTCTCCAGGCAAGAACACTGGAGTGGGTTGCCATTTCCTTCTCCAATGCATGAAAGTGAAAAATGAAAGTGAAGTCTCTCAGTGGTGTCTGACTCTTAGCAACCCCATGAACTGCAGCCCACCAGGCTCCTCCATCCATGGGATTTTCCAGGCAAGAGTACTGGTGTGGGTTGCCATTAAGAGGCCATGCTGCTGCTGCTGCTAAGTCGCTTCAGTCGTGTCTGACTCTGTGTGACCCCAGAGATGGCAGCCCACCAGGCACCCCAGTCCCTGGGATTCTCCAGGCAAGAACACTGGAGTGGGTTGCCATTTCCTTCTCCAATGCATGAAAGTGAAAAGTGAAAGTGAAGTTGCTCAGTCATGTCCGACTCCTAGCGACCCCATGGACTACAGCCATGAGGTCTTGTTAAATCCTGACATTTCAGAAGCAGATGCTCTTGGCTTCTCACTTCCATTCGTCTGTCTTCTTTTGCAAACAATTCTCCCTTAAACAAAATTGCTTCAAGATTGCAGATGAGCAGCTGTGCTTTGGGTATAGGCACTTTCACATTTTGCTGACAGCTGAGTTTCCTCTGGGGACATCAGCCCACCAACAGCACCCTGCTCCTGTTCTGCCTGCCTTTATTTTCCTGAGAGCTTTGGTCGGCTTCCTCTTGTGACCACAGCTTAATTTCACAGAGAACCGTTTTTTAGTTAATACTCATTATCTCAAAGCAGATGTTCAAGGTGAGACTCAAGATCACATATCCAAAATATAGAAGGTATTTGTGTCTCCAAGTCACAGAGCATGCACTCAGACTCATATGTATGCAGGCAGAAGGGAGGTCATGTCAGTGCACAGAGCTTTCCAAATGCAGGTTGGGAGGCATTCTGTCTCAGGAATCATAACTGAGTGTGTCACCTGTCGAGTTATATTGCCTCTTAAAGGGCAGGCTATACACAGGGGCCACAAATACATGTCTGAGACCCTTTGAGTGAAAAAGATTCTTCCATTTGAATGATTTTGAGGTTCCAGTGAAAGTCCATGATCCTGTGATGATATGATTTCTTTGTGGAAGTTGAGTCAACCTATTTGCCACTGAAAAAAATGTGCTGGGGAGCAACTTTGCATTCAACTGTAATACTGTGTATGAGATGTCATCACGTTACAGGGTGGTCAGAAGGTGCACCTTCATATAAGCCACACATTTCTAGAAAGGAGCATGAATGGGGGTAAAATTTGTGTAACTGAAAAAATGCCCTCCTCTCTCTTTTTTTTTTTTTTTCTCTCATCTCTCATTCATTTAATGATATTTTTTCAGCACTTTCCATGTGCAGGTACTAGGGGAAACATGGAAACAGTGAGAAAGACTTAATTTTTTTTGGGGGGGGGGAGGTCTCCAAAATCACTGCTGATGGTGACTGCAGCCATGAAATTAAAACACGCTTGTGCCTTGGAATAAAAGCTATGACCAACCTAGACAGCATATTAAAAAGCAGAGACATTACTTTGCCAACAAAGATCCATCTAGTTAAATCCTCTATGTATGGAGGGTATAAAGGAAAAGAGGTGATATGATTTTGAAAGTATATTTTGGGGGGAGGGGGATTTTGTTTTTCTTTGGTGGGTTTTTTTCCCCCTTTGGCCACATCACATGGCATGTGAGTTCTTAGTTCCATGAATCAAGGCAAATTGGAAGTGGTCAAACAAGAGATGGCAAGAGTGAATGTCGACATTCTAGGAATCAGTGAACTAAAATGGACTAGAATGGGTGAATTTAACTCAGATGACCATTATATCCACTACTGTGGGCAGGAATCCCTCAAGAAATGGAGTAGCCATCATGATCAACAAAAGAGTCCGAAATGCAGTACTTGGATGCAATCTCAAAAACGACAGAATGATCTCTGTTTGTTTCCAAGGCAAACCATTCAATATCACAGTAATCCAAGTCTATGCCCCAACCAGTAATGCTGAAGAAGCTGAAGTTGAATGGTTCTATGAAGACCTACAAGACCTTTTAGAACTAACACCCAAAAAAGATGTCCTTTTCATTATAGGGTACTGGAATGCAAAAGTAGGAAGTCAAGAAACACCTGGAGTAACAGGCAAATTTGCCCTTGGAATACAGAATGAAGCAGGGCAAAGACTAATAGAGTTTTGCCAAGAGAATGCACTGGTCATAGCAAACACCCTCTTCCAACAACACAAGAGAAGACTCTACACATGGACATCACCAGATGGTCAACACCAAAATCAGATTGATTATATTCTTTGCAGCCAAAGATGGAAAAGCTCTATACAGTCAGCAGAAACAAGACCAGGAGCTGACTGTGGCTCAGATCATGAGTTCCTTATTGCCAAATTCAGACTTAAATTGAAGAAAGTAGGGAAAACCACTAGACCATTCATGTATGACCTAAATCAAATCCCTTACAGTGGAAGTGAGAAATAGATTTAAGGGCCTAGATCTGACAGATAGAGTGCCTGATGAACTATGGAATGAGGTTCATGACATTGTACAGGAGACAGGGATCAAGACAATCCCCATGAAAAAGAAATTCAAGAAAGCAAAATGGCTGTCTGGGGAGGCCTTACAAATAGCTGTGAAAAGAAGGGAAGTGAAAAGCAAAGGAGAAAAGGAAAGATATAAGCATCTGAATGCAGAGTTCCAAAGAACAGCAAGAAGAGATAAGAAAGCCTTCTTCAGCGATCAATGCAAAGAAATAGAGGAAAACAACAGAATGGGAAAGACTAGGGATCTCTTCAAGAAAATTAGAGATACCAAAGGAACATTTCATGCAAAGATGAGCTCGATAAAGGACAGAAATGGTATGGACCTAACAGAAGCAGAAGATATTAAGAAGAGTTGGCAAGAATACACAGAAGAACTGTACAAAAAAGATCTTCGCAACCCAGATAATCACAATGGTGTGATCACTCACCTAGAGCCAGACATCCTGGAATGTAAAATCAAGTGGGCCTTAGAAAGCATCACTACGAACAAAGCTAGTGGAGGTGATGGAATTCCAGTTGAGCTATTTCAAATCCTGAAAGATGATGCTGTGAAAGTGCTGCACTCAATATGCCAGCAAATTTGGAAAACTCAGCAGTGGCCACAGGACTGGAAAAGGTCAGTTTTCATTCCAATCCCAAAGAAAGGCAATGCCAAAGAATGCTCAAACTACCGCACAATTGCACTCATCTCACATGGTAGTCAAGTAATGCTCAAAATTCTCCAAGCCAGGCTTCAGCAATATGTGAACCATGAACTTCCTGATGTTCAAGCTTGTTTTAGAAAAGGCAGAGGAACCAGAGATCAAATTGCCAACAGCTGCTGGATCATGGAAAAAGCAAGAGAGTTCCAGAAAAACATCTATTTCTGCTTCATTGACTATACCAAAGCCTTTGACTGTGTGGATCACAATAAACTGTGGGAAATTCTGAAAGAGATGGGAATACCAGATCACCTGACCTGCCTCTTGAGAAATCTGTATGCAGGTCAGGAAGCAACAGTTAGAACTGGATATGGAACAACAGACTGGTTCCAAATAGGAAAAGGAGTACGTCAAGGCTGTATATTATCACCCTGCTTATTTAACTTCTATGCAGAGTACATCATGAGAAACTCTGGACTGGAAGAAGCACAAGCTGGAATCAAGATTGCCAGGAGAAATATCAATAACCTCAGATATGCAGATGACACCACCTTTATGGCAGAACATAAAGAGGAACTAAAATGCCTCTTGATGAAAGTGAAAGTGGAGAGTGAAAAAGTTGACTTAAAGCTCAACATTCAGAAAACGAAGATCATGGCATCCGGTCCCATCACTTCATGGGAAATAGATGGGGAAACAGTGGAAACAGTGTCAGACTTTATTTTTCTGGGCTCCAAAATCACTGCATGTGGTAACTGCAGCCATGAAATTAAAAGACACTTCCTCCTTGGAAGGAAAGTTATGACCAACCTAGATAGCATATTCAAAAGCAGAGACATTACTTTGCCAACAAAGGTCCATCTAGTCAAGGCTATGGTTTTTCCTGTGGTCATGTATGGATGTGAGAGTTGGACTGTGAAGAAGGCGGAGCACCAAAGAATTGATGCTTTTGAACTGTGGTGTTGGAGAAGACTCTTGAGAGTCCCTTGGACTGCAAGGAGATCCAACCAGTCCTTTCTGAAGGAGATCAGTCCTGGGATTTCTTTGGAGGGAATGATGCTGAAGCTGAAACTCCAGTACTTTGGCCACCTCATGAGAAGAGTTGACTCATTGGAAAAGACTCTGATGCTGGGAGGGATTGGGGGCAGGAGGAGAAGGGGACGACAGAGGATGAGATGGCTGGATGGCATCACTGACTCCATGGACGTGAGTCTGAGTGAACTCCAGGAGTTGGTGATGGACAGGGACGCCTCTCGTGCTGCAATTCAGGGGGTCGCGAAGAGTCGGACACGACTGAGCGACTGAACTGAACTGAATTGAACTGAACCAGGGATTGAACCCACAACCCCTGCATTGGCAGTACAGAGTCTTAATCACCCAGTTAGTCTGGACCACCCAGCGTATTTTTAAATGTTCCTGTTAATAGGCTGTCCAGCTCATCCCACTTTGCCTGAAACTTTCCTGATTTAGCATGAGAAGTCCTACATCCAGGAACCCCATCAGGACAATTAGTCACCCTAACGCTCAGAGTGACCACTCAAGAAGAAATGCTGGGGGCATCACAGGCAAGCATCAACATGTAGCATTCCTGTGCGTGTGACAGCCATACATGCAGAAGGTGCGAGGGTGGCTGTGTTGGTGACTCGGGGACTCCAACCAGCACTGCTGTTGTTGCCATTATCTTACAAAAAGATGAACAACTCTTGGTAAAATTCCAAACAAAACAGAGTCAGTCTTCCCTCAATTTCCACAGCTGTACATTGCTAGAAAATCCAGCATATATCAACAGGTGCATAAACCCTGGGATAGCATCAACAACTCAATGGGCATGAATCTGAGCAAACTCCAGGAAATAGTGAAGGACAGGGAAGCCAGGCATGCTCTAACCATGGGGTCACAAAGAGTCAGACATGACTTAGTAACTGAACGATGACAAAACCCTCGAAGCTTGAGTGTAAAACATGACTTAGATTTTATACACAGATGATTATTGACATCTTTTTCACTTAAATGAATATCTTTTGAAAGCCATGAGAAGCAAGGGACAATTCTTTGTTGTGTGGAATTGTCCCATATATTGCAGAATATTGATATCCCTTGACTTTGTTTCTCCATTTGGCCAATGGCATCCTTCAGTCAAAGCAACAACAAACCATATGCTTCGACTTCCGAAATATCCACTGAACAGCAGTCTTTTTTCCTTGGAAACCACTCTACTAGATATTTGAGAAGAAATAAGTATTTAAGAAAAGATAAAGTATTAGCTGAATCCTTTGACTGTCCTTTTCTCTTTATTCTTTTTCCCCCTCCTTCATCAACTATAAACTGTTCACATTTCTTTATGTACAACATCCTGCAAAGTGCTTCCTGAAAAGTCTACATATAGGTACCATCTTTGTCCACAAATGGCTTAAAAGTATGCTTGGATATACGAGCAATCTGAATGTCCATCAGCAGATGAATAAATAAAGAAGACGTGGTATCTATAGACAAGAGACTGTTCACTTCAGTTCAGTCGCTCAGTCATGTCTGACTCTGCAACCCCATGAATCGCAACACGCCAGGCCTCCCTGTCCATCACCAACTCCCGAAGTTCACTCAGACTCACATCCATCAAGTCGGTGATGCCATCCAGCCATCTCATCCTCTGCCATCCCCTTCTCCTCCTGCCCCCAATCCCTCCCAGCATCAGAGTCTTTTCCAATGAGTCAACTCTTCGCATGAGGTGGCCAAAGTATTGGAGTTTCAGCTTTAGCATCATTCCTTCCAAAGAACACCCAGGACTGATCTCCTTTAGAATGGACTGGTTGGATCTCCTTGCAGTCCAAGGGACTCTCAAGAGTCTTCTCCAACACCACAGTTCAAAAGCATCAATTCTTCGGCACTCAGCTTTCTTCACAGTCCAATTCTCACACCCATACATGACCACTGGAAAAACCATAGCCTTGACTAGATGGACCTTTGTTGGCAAAGTAATGTCTCTGCTTTTGAATATGCTATCTAGGTTGGTCATAACTTTCTTTCCAAGGAGTAAGCGTCTTTTAATTTCATGGCTGCAGTCACCATCTGCAGTGATTTTTGGAGCCCAAAAAAATAAAGTCTGACACTGTTTCCACTGTTTCCCCATCTATTTCCCATGAAGTGATTACTCAATCATAAAAAGAATGAAATAATGCCATTTGCAGCACCATGGATTGACCTAGAGATTATCATACTAAGTATGTAAAACAGACAATTATCATGTATCACTTGTATGTGGGATCTAAAATATGATAGATGAACGTATTTACAAAACATAAACAGACTCATATAGAAAACAAATTTATCATTACCAAAGGGGAAAGAGGAGGCATAAATTAGGAGTTTGAAATTAGCAGACAGATACAAACTATGTAAAATAGATAAACAGCAAGGTCCTACTGTATAACATAGGGAACTATATTCAATACCTTATAATAAATTATGACAGAAAAGAATATGTGTATAACTGAATCACTTTGCTATGTAGCAGAAACTGACATTGTAAGTTAACTGTGCTCTGCTGTGCTTGGTGCTGTGCTTGTGTCTGATTCTTTGCAACCCCATGGACTGTAGCCCGCCAGGCTCCTCTGTCCATGGGGATTCTCCAGGCAAGAATACTGGAGTGGGTTGCCATGCCCTTCTCCAGGGCATCTTCCCAACCCAGGGATCGACCCAGGTCTCCTGCACTGCAGGCAGGTTCTTTACTGTCTGAGCCAGCAGGGAAGCCCAAAATTTCCATTTAAAAAAATAAGTAAATAAAAACGAACAAAAGTTGGATCATCTGTAAGATGACCCACAGCACTGACTCAGGGATATCTGCTCACCTCCAACTGTAGCTAGTAGACTGGAGGGTGGGCTTTCCATCCCTTCCCTGACTTTCATCCAAGTCTCCACTTCTCTTCTGTTCTTGTTTTCAGTCGCTAAGTTGTATCTGACTCTTTGCAACCCCATGGACTGCAGCACGCCAGACTTCTCTGTCCTTCACTATCTCCCAAAGTTTGCTCAAATTCATGTCCATTGAGTCGATGATGCCATCCAACCATTGTATCCTCTGTAGCCCTCTTCTCCTCTTGCCCTCAATCTTTCCCAGCATTAGGGTCTTTTCCAGTGAGTTGGCTCTTCACATCAGGTGGCTGAAGTATTGGAGCTTCAACTTCAGATCCACTTCTCTTTTATGGGTCATAAAATCAGCCCAGTGTCTCCAGCCTCTTTTTGTCTCCTAGCTTGGCAGTGAGAGGGAAGGAAGGAGCTACGACCCATACCTGCTAGAGTAGAATATCCTGGATGGTCTTATATTTGCTCTCAACCAGTTATTCAACATATTACATATTGGCATTTTTTCAAGTGGGGTGAGGTTCAGTGGTGAGAAATAAGATGGATAAGACATACAAAATTAGAGATGAATGAGAAAAGAGACCTGAAAGAAATTAGAGAAGCACGTTGAGAATGTGAGCAGATGTTTCCTACTGCTCGAGAAGCAGCAGTAATAACAGCAATAATAATGTAGAACAATAAAAATATAATAATTGTTTTCATACTTCATGGGGTTCTTTTGGACTTTTCCAAAATCCACATTTCAGGGCTAGAAGAACAACTCGGATGTTGAATCTCACTGCATTTATAAGTCACTTTTAGAAACATTATCATATAAACAGTCATCCCTTGGTATCCATGGGGATTGGTTCCAAGACTCCCTGCAGATACCAAAATCTGCAGATGCTCGCCTCCCTTCTATAAAATGATGCAGTATTTGCATGTAACCTACGCATCCTCTGTATACTTTAAACCATCTCTAGATTACTTATAATACCTAAAACAATATAAATGCCATGTAAATAGTTGTAAATGCAATGTAAATGTTATGTAAATAGTTCCCTGGGCATGGAAGATTCCAATTTTGCTTTTCAGAACTTTCTGGAATTTTTTTCCAAATAGTTTCCATCCAACATTGGTTGAATCCACAGAGGCAAGCCAACTGGGCTCAGGAGAACCTACTTCCTGTCCCCAGTTTACAGAAGTGTAACCTGAGGCTCAGTGAGAATGGGTGATTTGGCGAAGGTCTCACAACCAGAAAGTAATTGGCTCCTATGGCTGGTGTGGTTTCTGTAACACCACACTGGTCTTTACATAATGGGTGTTTGTGGAACAAATCTACATGAAGCATGAGATGTGTGGGCTATACAAGAGGGATGGCAGGGCCTGCTCTCCCTAATGGAAGAACTGAAATTCAAACTAGGTCTAGAAATGGGGGGAAGATTTCTGAAGGGAGTGAGGGGCTCTTCCTGGGAGATGAGGGAGAGGGGCATGCCTGCAAGAGAGCCCAGAGGCTTCATAGTGAAACCAGGATTATTGGGCCAGTAGGTGCTTGTGTGTGTTTTGACAGGGAGGGGAATGTGGAACAAAAGGAACAGATTTTGAGGTCTTTAAGGCCAAAGTCTGCCTATTCATGTTTATCTCCCCAGGCTACGGAATATAGATGCCTGAAACAGAAGTAGGTGCCTAAAAAATGTGCACTTGAAGGTTGTGTGGGCAGGTTGAAGTCAAGCTTTTTTTTTTTTTTTTTTTTGAGATTTCTTACATATTAGGACAGACTTTTTTATTTGATTTTTTTTTATTGAAGGATAACTGCTTTACAATATTATATTGGTTTCTACCACACATTAACATGAATCAGTCACAGGTATACATACGTCCCTTCCCTCCTGAACCCCACTCCCAACTCCCTCCCCCTCCCAGGGCTCTGGGTTGTCACAGAGCACTGGGTGGAGCTCCCTGTGTCACACAGCAAATGCCCACTTTCTGTCTCTCTTTCATATGGCAGGGCTTATGTTCTCATGCTCTTCTCTCAATTCGCCCCACCCTTGGCTTTTCCCACCGTGCCCACAAGTCCATTCTCTGTGTCTGCGTCTCCGTTGCTACCTGCACGTAGGTTCATCGATACCATTTTTTAATGTGGACTGTTTTTCAAAGTCTTTATTTAAAATGTTACAATTTTGCTTCTGTTTTATGTTTTGTTTTTGACCATAAGGCACATGGGATCTTAGTTCCCTGCAAGGATCAGATCTTTACCCCCTACATAGAAAGGTGAAGTCTTCACCCTTGGACCACCAGGGAAGTCCCCAACCAAGGAGTTTAGACTTAAAGATGTCAGCAAGAGAGAACCTGTCTCCAGCAAGGGAGAACCTATCAGTCCATTAATAATATTGTGGTTTCTAATTACTAATGAAACTCACAGCTCCCAGGTAATGATTAATGGTGGACATGGTGTTATAGGAAGAGTAATCTGGTGGTGTGAAATGGAGGAAGATTCGGATAGAGGTCTGGGCTCATGAGCAATCCAGATGGGAAGAGCTGAGAGGCTATGAGACCCTCCAGGAGACAGGCCTGGGTAATTGAAAGAACAAAATTTTGTGGTCTCGCAACCGTGAGTTTGAATCCTGGCTCTACCAGTGTCTAACCATCTGCCCCAGACAGGAAGCCTCAGACATCAACCTCAGTTTCCTCATCTATAAAAAATGAGGTACATACCTCAGAAAGCTACTGGGAAAAAATAAAGCAGAGAGTACTTGTGAAGTTCCTGTGCCTAGGAAATAATCAACAAATGTTGTGCCTTTTTGTCTTTGTTTTTTTTTTTTTTTCCCCAAAGGAATGATTGATCAGAAGTTGATAACCAGTTGAGTTCAAGGCCCCAGATGTGTTGCCTAAAAAAATACTGACCATGTTAGAAAATGTAGGAGTTTGAGTTTTTGATGTGTTGAATTTGAGTGAGAGCCTAGGTGGACGTCTGGTGTGATGTTGGTGACATGAAACTCAGAAGAGATTTGATAAGAGTGAGTAGCTCTGGGAATGTTGATGTGGAATGAAAAGTGAAAATGTTAGTCATCAGTCATGTCTAATGCTTTGTGACCCCTGGCCTGTAGCCCACCAGGCTTCTCTCTCCACAGAATCCTCCAGGCAAGAATACTGGAGTGGGTAGTCCTTAGCAAATAGATCCTTCCTGCTGAGAGGGTGACAGGATCAGAGTAGAGACTGGGGTCTTTGTGTTCAGTAGCATCACCATGTTTTAGAAAACAGGCTGCTTAATTCCATTCAACAGGATACTTCTCAGATGTTACTGTCAGATTCCTCATGGGGCCACCCCTCAGAGCCCCATCACGATAGGAGAGAAACTCAAGCTGGAACTTCATAGCATTCTGGAGAGGCTGAGCTCTGCCCATCCCCACAGATGAGTGAACCAATGAGCAAGGCTTCAGGTGGCTTGGGACTCAACCAAAGCCACTCCAGATGTTAGAATCAGAGCACCCTGCTCTGTTGCTTTTCTCCCGTGTAGCATTGAAATTATCCAGAGCGCGAGTGCCAAGTAATGAAGTCTGGGTCATTCCCCGTCTGTCTCAGTAAATGCCACTTGGAGCCAGAGCCTTCTCATTTGACAATAAAATCAATGAATGAGATATTGCAGGGTTGCCTGCAACGCTGTGCAGAATTCATTACGGGCGGTGCTGTGTTCAGGGAATGGAAAGGCTTGGCCCACTGTACTTTACTTTCCGGAAACATCAACACATCTACTTAATGAAACTTGAACCTTCTGTTAATCCTTCACCTTATTTGCTTTTTAAACTTGACTCCTTTGAACAAAACTCAGAAGTCCTTCTCTTTGGATTCTGCCTCGTTATGAATGAGCTGTAATGAAAAAAATGGAATATTCATCAGTTAAGGCAAAAAGGGACTATTTAATTAGGAAAATAGTTGATGAGATTAGAGGGCTTTTTCTGGTAATCACCAGGTCCAGAAATAGCGCATGAACACTATTTCTTTTGGAATTGTTCTTTCCTTCCAGGGATCATCTCAATACTGAGTACACTGAACTGAGTATTAGGATTTGTATAGATTCAGAGATAGCCATGGGGTCAGTGGGCAAAGAAGGATGACCAAGGGAAGGGAGGGTTTCTCTAGGCTTTTCTTTGGAGTTGGCCCTGCCCCTTGGAGAGTATAAGAGACTATTGAAACAATAATATCATTCCTTCAGAAGTGATGAGAAGATAGGATTAGGGTGGGAAAACAACCTCTTAAGCTGTGTATGTGGCACAGTGGGGAGAACAGGAAAATCAGGGAAAAGTGAAGCAAGGGCTGGTTGTTCTGCTGCCCTTTTGTTACAAGGAAGTGTTCTTTCCTTAAGAAAGCAGGTGTTAAGTGAGGGATCAGGAAAGAAGAAGAACATCTGGGATCACAGTTAATGGCTCATCTAAGGAATACCTTCAATTTTAATCCAGGCTACCACTTTTTTTTTTTCCACCTTCAACAGATAGTGGACTTTCCTGGTGAGTCAGTGGTTAGGAATCCACCTGCCAATGTGGGGGACATGGGTTCATCCCTGCTCTGGGAAGATTTCACATGCCGTGGGGCAATTAAGCCCATGCTCCGCAACAAGAGAAGCCACCACAATGAGAAGCCCTTGCACAGCAACTAGAGAGTAGGCCCTGCTTGCCAAACCTAGAGAAAGCCCACACACAGCAACGAAGACCCAGCACAGCCAAAAAATTAAAATTAAGAAAGAAAAATTATTGAGCACTTACTATATTCCAGACCCTACTGGGCTCTAGGTATTTATATATAATAGCAACAACTCATAGCCTTTACTAAGAGGCTCACATCCAAGTATGGAAGAGAGGCAAGAGAAATGTATCAATGGGAGCTATGAGAATAAGGGCCTAGGAGCTACTTTGGAGGGAGGGTTGTGAAGGAAGGCCTCAGAGTTGCTGATACTGAAGAGGAGAGAAAGTGGAGGAAAGCATTCCAGCTTGTGTGGACCCTGGGGTAGGAAAGAGCTGATAGCCTTGGAGGAACAGGAAGTCCCCTGTAGCTGGATGAGTGAGTGGGAGGCACTGTTGGGAGGGACAGGAGATGAACAGGGGCTTGTTCCTAAAGGGACCCGGAGGCCATGAGAGTGAGTTTGCTTTTTATGTTTATAAATAGAGTTTTGTAGTGGGGGGCTAAGAGCTATAGTGATATGTGATTTGCATTCCAAAAGCCCTGCTGGTGTGCTGTGGATAATGAACTGGAGGAGACAAGCATGCAAGCAGGGTGACCGGTACACAGCAGCATTTGCAGAGAGATTGGACCTCGCATGCATTTGAGATGTGCTATTTTGGGATGCTAGGATGTGGTTGATGAGGGAGGGGGAGGAATCAGGGTTGACTTTTAGCTTTCTGGCTTAAGCAACAGAAGGAGGATGTGGTCACCACAAGTGCTGGTGGCCCGTTAACAATGTGCTCTGTACCTCCCCAGCCAGGGCTAAGGAAATGGACTCAAGTGGACTACAGGCCCTGCCCTCTCTGGGTTCACAGTTGAAACAGAAAGACACTTAATAGAATGTAATAGAACCTGTAGGTACAAACTTGCAGCTGGAGGTTTTATTAGAGTCCCCCTGTTCATTTGTTCTCCCCACTCCGGTTTATATTTATTTTGTAACAATTGTTGTCATTTTTGGTCTTGCTTAGATATTTAAAATATATATTGGGGGAGCATGGATACATGTATAGGTATGGCTGAGTCCCTTCACTGTTTACCTGAAACTATCACAACATCGTCAGTCAGCTATACCCCAATACAAAATAAAAAGGTAAAAAAAAAAAAATTATAACAAATGCCTATGAATATAATGAGTAATTAGAAACAACTCAAATTCCTCCAGATAGGAGCAACAGTAAAAATGAAATAAACGCTGTTTCAAAATTCCTCATGGGTGGTCAGCGTTTACATTGAATGTGCCAGGCAGCAGTAGAGCCATGTGGAATGCTTTACATGCATTAAAATGAAGCCAAGGAGAGGATGGAAATATAAGTAATTGTAGCGTTGGGCTTATTTTCAGTTTTTATATGCATTTCCTAAATGTTTCCTAAAAGCTATCATCTAAAAATAAGTACATCAACATCATTGTAATACGTGAGAAAGTGCTAATTACCTTAAAATGTTCAAGATTAAAGAATAAGGACATTGTAGTCTATATGGCTGGAAAAAATTTCCTTCTAACCTGTGATTTTGGAATAAAAACAATTAGTGTTCCAACAAAAAATAAAATGTATGATACATACTCTACATGGATAGGAATATATATTTACATTTTGTTTAAGTAATAAGAACTCCAACATCCATATATCTACCACCAAGCCAAACAAGTCAACCTTCATCAAACCCTTTGAAGCCCTATGTACACTATGACTCAGAGTTAAATATTATTCTGTATTTTGGATTTATCAATTCCATGATCTTCTTGGTAGTCAAATTCCCATGTTCCCAAACAGTATTTGCCTGTTTTAGCTTTATGTAAATGGGAGCATTCTATATACACACTTCTATGACTTCCTTTTTTGGCTCATTGTTGTAACATGTTAATTGAGCTCATTCATTTTCATGCCATGTATGAATAAGTCACAGTATATCAATTCTTTTGTCACAGATCACTTAGACTATTCACAATAATACTTCTGTGAATGTTATTTTAAAATCTGCTGGAGTTTTCCTGAGAACTTTGGGTTATAAAGTATATATGCTCAACTTTGTTTATAATTGACAATGGTTTTGCAAAGTGGTAATTACAGCTTACATTCCCATCCTAGTGATGAACAGTTCCCACAGCTACCCATCTTCAGCAGTATTTGCTCATTACTTTCCCTTTTTAATCTTTACCAACCTAGTAGATGAAGTATTATATGTTAATGGCATATTAGTTCACATTTTTATTACTAATGAGGTTGTACATTTTTAATATGTTTATTGGCTGGTTGAATTTTCTATTCTAGAAGTATTTGTCCATGTCTTTTGCACATTTTTAGTTGAGTTGCTCATCTTTCCCTTATTGATTTGTGGCCATTCCTTATACGTTCTGGATGCCAAGCCTTTGCCAATTTTATACGCTACAATTATCATCCCTGGGTTTACTGTGTGTCTTTCCACTTTTTTATGGTGTCAATTTCAGTTGATATACTGAAGTTCTTAATTGTAGTGTAGTTGAATTTATCAGGTTTTCCTTTATGGATAGCATGTTTTTATATTTGGTTTTAAAAAATAATTGATACTCTGAGGTTGTGAAAATATTTTCCTTAGAGTTTTGCCTTCCATTTAATTCTTTCATTCATGTGGGAGTGATTCCTATCTGAAGTATGGATTAAGTTTTTTGTTTATTTTTTGTGTAGTAACCAGTTGTTCCAAGATAATTTTTCAGATAATCTTTCCCTCATTTATCTGCCATATATCAAGTTCCTACATATGTATTATTTTGTTGCATTGCATATCCCTGTCAATATCATATTATCTTTATATAATTATACCTTTATAATAAATCTTAACATCTGGTAGCTCTAGTCCCCTCACTTGTTCTCCTTCCTTTTTAAAAACTTTAAAAAATTGAACTGTAACAAAAATACTGTGTTTACACATTAATAAGTATGTAACATAATGAATTATCACAGTCTTGGCTAATCTCAAATATACGTGTTTTAGAATAGACTTGTCAAGTTCTGTGCATGTGCATACATACACACACATATAGACACACAATGGAATTTTGATTGAAATTTTATTGACTCTCTATCCATAAATCACTTTGAGAATTGTTATCTTTATGGTAATGAGTCTTCCTGTCTATAAAATTGATTTGTTATTCTTTTGGTTTGTTCTTCTTTCATATCTTCCAATAACATTTTACAGTGTTCCCCATATGAGTTTCACACATCTCTTGGTACCGGTATTTCTGGATATCTAATATAGTTTGTTGACATGGCCAGTGATATTTTAGTGTATTTTTTTACCTATTGCTAGTATATGAAAAGGCGATTAATGTGTGTTATTCAGAACCTACTAAACTCTCTTGCTGATTCCAATAATTTATCAATAGAGTTCAAGTTTTCTATAATGTAAACATGTCCTGTAATAATGTCTTCTTATTAATAGCCATATTTCATATTTGCCTTTTGGATATTTTTTCATCTTTTTTATGTTCAGTTTCTTTGTTTTCAATGATATGAAGCTGCAGTTTTAAAATTTTTGTGTAAGTATCTTTCTCTCAGGAAGTTTAGTTTATTAAGCCAGGTAGCTGTTACCAATATGGTTGCTGTTGTTTCTGCCAGTTGATTTTTTGCTTCCTGTGTGTCTCATATTTCTTCAATTCTCCTTTCTTATCTTCTGTGAACTGATTATGGATTTTTATTACTCATTCAAAATTTAACATCTACTAGTTGAAAGTTACACAGAAGGGATCTTAACATGAATACTTAATGTTTGAAATTAGTATCTTCCCTTTTCTAAACAATGTGAGACCTTTAGAATACTTTGTCTATAATTACCTCCTCCTGAATTATATGCCTGTTATTTAAAGTATGCTTATTTATTTTCTGGTTGTTCCAATTTCTTTCATCACATGGTATTGTTGATTTTCACTTGGTGCCTAAGTGCATGCTCAGTCACTCAGTTTTGTCCAACTCTTTGCAACTCCACAAAATGTTGCCCACCAGGCTCCTCTGTCCATGGAATTCTCCAGACAAGAATACTGGAGTGGGTTGCCATTTCACTTTGTACATTTTAAGAATTTTATCTATAAATTGGCTGTTTTCTTTTTTCACTCTCCTTTCTCACATTTTAGACTTCCTTCTGGAATCATTTTTCTTCCTCCTGAAATATATCTTTTAAAATTTCCCGTAGTGAGTGTCTGCTACGAGTAAAATCTGTTTTTGATTCTGAAGAAAAAGTCTTTATTTTGCCATCCTGAAGGATGTTTTCACTGGATCTATAATTCTTGGTTGACAGTTATTCCTCTTGGCACACCAAAGATGTTATTCCACTCTCCTGGGCTTACATTGTTGCTGTTGATAAGTCAGCTGTCAGTTATTTTTCATTTCTATACCTTTTGCTTGGTTCATTTTCAAATATGCTGGGTCATTTTTTGACAGTTTTCATGTTCTTTGTTGTACTTTTTATAGTCTGTATAGTTGTCTATTCATGTATAACAAGTTACAATAAAACGTAGTAAGTTCAAACAAGTTGCTTTATTAGGTTGTATGGTTTCTGTTAGAAATTCAGCAATGTCTCAGCTAGGCACCTCTCTTTTGGCAGCTCTCATGCAGTTATAGTCATGTGTCAGCTTGGGCTGGATAATTGATTTTTTTTAATTAAAAAATGATATTGTGTTATGGTGTTTGTATTTTGGGTTTTGTTTGTTTTGTTTTCGGTTTTATTGAGATATGATTGGCTTATTGTATATATATTAAAGTCTACACTTTGTTGATTTGATACACTTAAACACTGCAAAATGATTACCACCGTAGTGATAGGTAATAATCTCCATTATGTCATATTACCACTTCTTTTCTTGGTGATAAGAACATTTAAGATCTAGTCTCTTAACAACTTTCAAGTATATAATATGCTATTATTAACTTTAATAACCATGTTCTATATTATTTCCTCAGAACTTAACTCATAACTGGAAATGTATACCTTTAACCAACATCTCCCAAATTCCCTCACCTTCCAGCTACTGGCAGCCACCATTTTCGTCTCTGTCTTCTAGGAGTTTGACTTTCATATTTCATATATAAATGATATCATACAGCATATATTTTTCTTTTTCTGATTTATTTCATTTAGCATAATGCCCTCATGGTCCATCTGTACTGACCCAAATGACAATATATCCCTGTTTTTATGGCTGAATAGTACACCCTTTGGCAGGGGACATTTTCCTTATCCATTTATCCATAGATATACACTGAGGCTTTTCATCTCTTGGCTGTTGTGAATAATGCTACAATAAATGTGAGTGTGCAGAGATCTCTTTGAGATCTGTTTTCAGTTCTTTTGGATATGCACCAAGAGGTGGGATTACTGGATCATGTGATAGTCTGTTGTTGGTTTTTTAAGGAGCCTCCATGCTGTTTTCCATAGTGGCTGCACCAATTTACATTCCCACTAACAGTGCACAAGTATTCCTGTTTCTCTACATTGCTGCTAATGCTTATTATCGCTTATCTTTTTGATCATAGCCATTCTTTTTCTTAAATTGGAGTACTGCCACCCCGTTCTAACTAGACGGGAAGTGATGTCTCAGGGTGGTTTTCATTTGCATTTTCCCGATGATTCATGATGATAAGATACTTTTTGTGTATCTTATATATCTTTGAAAAAATGTCTTTTCAGTCCTCGGCTCATTTTTTTTTTATCAGACTTGACTTTTTTGCTGTGGAACTGTTAAGAATTCTTTTGGACATTAACCCTTATCGTATATACTATTGGCAATATTTCTCCCATTTCATAGGTTTTGTTTTCATTTTGTTGATTATTTCCCTGTGCAGAAACTCTTTGACAATCCCACTGATTAATTTTTGCTTTTGATTCCTATGTTTCTTTTAATTTAATTGGAAAAGAATTGCTTTACAATGTTGCGTTGGTTTCTGCCGTATAATAGCATGAATCAGCCATAAGTACACATATGCTCCCTCCCTCTTGAATTTCCCCCTCCCACCTCTCTAGGTTGTCCTGTTTTTTGTGTCATATCTAAAGTATATTTGCCAAGATCAGTGTCAAAGAGCTTTTTCGCTGTTTTCTTCTAGATGTTTTATAGTTTCAGTTATCTTTAAGTTCGTAATCTATTTTGAATTAATTTTTGTGACTGGTATAAGATAGGGGTCTAATTTCATTCTCCTACATGTGGTTATCCAACTTTTCCAATATCATTTATTGAAGAGGCTAGATAATTGACTTAAGATACACTGACATAGCTGGCAGATTGATGACCGCTATAGGCCAGGGCCTTTCTTTTCCTTCCTTGGGAGCCTCTTCACAGTACATCCTGAGTATCCCATGACATGGAGACTGACCTCTCTCAAAGTGAGTAAACGGCGAGAGAGAGAAGGACAGAGAGAATAAGAATAAACAGGCAGATAGATAAGGAGGGTGAGGCAACAGAGGCGGTATCCTTTTCATCACCTGAATTCAAGGGTCGTATATAGTATCATATATAGTCATATATAGTATCACATCTGTCACATTCTGTTCATCAGAAAAGAGTCACTGAAATGAAGCATTTAATGGGAAGGGGTTTTGTTGTTGTTCAGTCTCTCAGTTGTGTCCGACTCTTTGTGACCCCATGGCCAGGTTTCCCTGTCCTTCACCATGTCCCAGAGGTTGCTCAAACTCAAGTCCATCGAGTCAGTGATGCCATCCAACCAATCTAGTCTTCTGTCATCCCCTTCTCCTCCTGCCGTCAATCTTTCCTAGCATCAGGGTCTTTTCCAGTTAGTTCTTCACATCAGGTGGCCAAAGTATTGGCGCTTCAGCATCAGTGCTTCCAATGAATATTCAGGATTGATTTCCTTTAGGATTGACTGATTTGATCTCCTTGCAGTTCAAGGGACTCTCAAGAGTCTTTTCCAATACCACAGTTCAAAAGCATCCATTCTTTGGCACTCAGCCTTCTGTATGGTCCAACTCTCACATCCATACACGACTACTGGTGAAAACATAGCTTTGACTATTCAAAAATACTTTGTTGGCAAGGTAATGTCTCTCCTTTTTAATATGCTGTCTAGGTTTGTCATAGCTTTTCTGCCAAGGAGCAAACATCTTTTAATTCTATAAGACCAAGGAGGGGGTTTAGGCTCTGTCTTTTCATGCAAAAAGAATGAAAGAATCTGGCGATATATTGTAAAACCACCACCTATTTCTTGTTACTTCTTTAAATATACTAAACAGATCTGCCTTGTCTTCTACATATATTAATTTCAATCAGTCTTTTGGAGTTAAATTCACTGTTACATCTGCAGCATTTGTTTCCTGATAGATTTTGTGTGTGTGTTTGTGTGTCAGTTCATTTTCCTCGAATATTTATCTGTGGAAATTGAGACCAGGTTTTAAAATACAGTCCTCTAGAGAGAATCTGTATTTACTTCCCCCAAACAACAGTTTGCACCATGGCCGTGAGACCAAAAAGATAGCTATGAGTTCTGGCCCTCAAACTACCTAACTCTGGGCCTAGAGTGAAGCATTCTCAGTAGTGACCCCTTGATCATTGCCTTTCACCCAGATCCAAGACTAAGATGAGTTTTTTACCCTCTTCTGCTATGGTGCTGGCTTTCTACCACTTCACCCTCCGAGGGTCTGACTTTTGGGAGACTGGATGTATACCTTGTTCTCCAGGCTGCTTTCACACAGAGCTATGTTTGGCTCATTTAAAATAGTGCTTCATGATGCCAGGGATGGGCAGGTTCTCCAGCTTACATCCTGCCGTCAGCCCGCTTCCCTGTCTGAACTATGCTCTCTTACAATTTTCATTACTGAGTCTGAAGAATTACCTTATTTTCTTGCCTATTCATTTTTTTTCTTACATTCACATGTGCATTGATACATACATATATTACTTTTTATTGATTCAGCATTTTTAGATTGTTCTCTACCATGGTTTTATTTTTCAGGATATATTGCCTTCCATGGTATTGGATAGTCATGGACCTAGAAAGCACTTTAAAAATACAAATTCCCTGGCCCAACCCAGACTTAGCAAATTAGAATCTCCTGAGATGGAGCCAAGTGCATGTATATATTTTTAAAAAGTCTCCCCAGAGGAACCTGATGCCCACTACTGCTAAGAGATAATTATTCTAGTGAAGACATGGTCCAGAAGCAACAGAAGTGCAGCAGGAGAGCTAAATTTGGCCCACAAAGTTGGGGAAGGTTTTATAGAGGAGGAAATTGCTTTTTTTCCGAACACTCTCTTTTATCCTTTAACTGCTGCAGTTAGCTTTATGGTGTGTGAGCACCCCCACATCAGCATCACTCCATGTATCCGAACACCCCTGGGGGATGTCCCCAGGCAGCCATCTTCTCACTGCGTGTGTATCAGGATCACATGACCTGACCTACGTTGTGGTATAAGGCTCCCAGCACTTGCTAATGCCTATCCACATGTCTGCCCGTTGCGTGGGCTCAGAGCTACCAGGAGTCAAGCTTACAGAGCAGGAACCCACTGGCATTGGTCTCTGGTCCAATTGAGGGTATGCAGTGGGCTTTCTGAATTGACAGGTAGAGCATGAAAGTCAAAGAATTTCAACTATATTGCCTGGGCAAGGAAGATTCTGCCAAGAAGACAACTCTCAGAAGGTCAGATCCCATTCTTACACAATCCTGAGCTGTACCAAACCCTATGATGTCAATAGAGCTTTGTTTAACCTTATTCTTCACTATTGTGTAAAGGCTTTCACATCTAGTCGATCTAGTGAACCATACCCCTAGATCCACTTTGAAAGGAGATGCTGAACAATTCAAGAGGCTTCCATACCTAGGGTCAGGAAGACCTAGTTTTGAATCCCAGCTCTACAACTTACTAGCAGCATAACCAGAGGCAGAGGACTTCAATCTTTCTGAGCTTCAGAATTTTTCCATTTCTGTTACATGGAAGATAATGATATCTGTCTTAAAAGGTTGTCAGAAAACTTAAGTACCCAGTATAGTGGGTACTGGGTGCTTCTGTTTGTTACTTTTGCTGTTGCTCTTGATTCTTAAAAACCCTGAGAGATAAATAGGACAAGGATTATTTTCATGTTCTTCTCCTATTTAGAAAATTGAATATGCACTTTTCGCTCCAAAGAGGTTGAGACCAGCCTTCTGTCTTCACATGCTGACTGAAGTCTGCTAAAATTTCCCAACTTCAGTGTGCAAGTAAAAGAAATTCCCTCTGTCCGAGTCGCATATGATGTGGAAATGGTGGCTGGATCCAATCTCCTGTTCCCAGTCCACGTCTTTCTCTCCAGCCCCCTTTGGCATCTCAGTTCTCACCTGGCATGGTATTCCAAGTCTGCAGAAGGTGACTGGACAGAATGTCAAGTTCTCTCCAATCAGAGCTGCAGCTGCCACCATGTACAGGCTTTTTAAAGTGATTCACCATGACGAGCCTTACACACGAGTTCCTGGGTCAGCATCAGTCAAAAATTGCATAAATGGAGTGGAATTAGAATCTCTCCAGGGCCAAGAGGTTGCATTTGTAACAGGTTCTTCCATTTCTCTGATGTCTTTCATTCAATGACATCTCAGTGGAAAGTTAATTGAAATGGAAAACGTCAAGCACAAAGGCAAAAAGGACTTGATAAGATGTTCAGGATTAGTCTACACTTGGATTTAGGTACAGATGCAAAAGTCACAGGCAAGCCGAAAACTGTATGTTTGAAAACTGTTAAGACAGTGATATTTCCAAAACCTTCCTTTCTCTAAGATTCAAAACACCCAAAATGGGGAGCATTGAGTCAGCAAATAATGTAAGGTGGGGTTCTTAGATCATATGGGAGATTTTTTGGTACAGATGGACTAGTGATTGGGTCTAGATCTTAAACAGCCATGGAATGATTGACAGCCATAGAATCCTAGACTATGAGAACCCAGCAGAGCCTTTGGGGTTATTTTTTGGAAATCTTTTGCAAAAGTGGAGGTCAAGGTCTCAGAACAGTTGGGCCTGGCCTAGATAGAACTCAAGGTCTCTCATTGCTTTTTTCTAATACCGACTGTAGCAATGACTCAGACTATCACAAAGCTGGCCACAACATAGGAAGAAAATGTATAAACAAATCATCACTGTGTGATAGGAGAATTGCTCCAAGTGAAGGTGATTTTACAGCCACAGATATTTCTTTGAGTTAGAGTCCATTTATTAGACTTTTGTGGCATTTTTCTTACATAGCCTATACCTGTAATGTTATTTCCAATTCCAGTTATTTAAAGCAGAGTTAATATTTAAAGGCATGCTTCAAGCACTGAAATCCAGAATCCAGCTAGATTCTTACTACCTTTCTGAGTTGTCTAGTACAATAGTATTTTTTTAAGTACTCATCCTTATCAAATCTTTTTCAAGAATTCAATTTAGTTTTCAGAGAAACAACTCTCTTTTCACACTTGTAATTAATCCATTTACATAATATTTACTTAGCATACTTAATTGCAACAATAAAAACTGATATAAAAAGGTTTGAGAACAACCACAACTCACTGTTGGTAAACACACAACCCGATGGGTGTGGGGACAGGGACAGTCCACATGCTGAGAGCTGCTCCCACTGAGCTTTGTTCTGTGTGCCGTGTGCTCCCATCCGTATAAAAATACTCCTGGGAAAGAAGGAAAGGGCTGGTAGCAGGCCCTCAGTGTATTGCAACCCAGTCCCTCCTTTTATTGGAGAAGACAATAGCAACCCATTCCAGTATTCTTGCCTGGGCAGTCTCATGGACAGAGGAGCCTGGTGGGCTACATACAGTCCATGGGGTCACAAGAATCGGACATGACTTGGCAATTAAACCACCACCCTTCCCTTGATGGACCTAGGAAAGAAAGAAAGAAAGGTGACTTGGTATGTATCAGCATGTCATGATGGAACTTCCATCACTCACTCGTAGTACTTATTGGGAGGGAATTCGTATCTATCATCTATTTATCTGTCTCTTTATCTCCATCTCTCTACCTCTCTGGCTGGCTGGCTGGCTAGTTAGCTAGCTGTGCCAGGTCTTATTTGTGGCACACAGAATCTCTAGCTGCAGCATATGAACTCTTAGTTGCAGCATGTCAGACCTAGTTCCCTGACCAGGGATCAAACCCGGGCCCCCTACATTGGGAGTGTGGAGTCTTAGCTGCTGGACCACCAGGGAAGTCACTGGGAGGGAGTTCTTATCTGTGGGTCTCTTCTAGCAGGCTGTACTAGGATTAATATGGTGTGTTAGTCTCTTTGGACTGTGGTAACAACCCCACTCCAGTACTCTTGCCTGGAAAATCCCATGGACGGAGGAGCCTAGTAGGCTGCAGTCCATGGGGTTGCGAAGAGTCGGACACGACTGAGCGATTTCACTTTCACTTTTCACTTTCATGCATTGGAGAAGGAAATGGCAACCCACTCCAGTGTTCTTGCCTGGAGAATCCCAGGGACGGGGGAGCCTGGTGGGCAGCCGTCTATGGGGTCGCACAGAGTCGGACACGACTGAAGCGACTTAGCAGCAGCAGCAACAGCATACCATAGACTACGGGACTTAGAAACAACACGCATTCATCCTCAGGGTTCTGGAGGCTGGGAAGTTCAAGATCAAGTCACCAACAGATTCGCAGTCTGGTGAGAACCTCCATCCTGATTCACAAATGGCCATCTTGCTGTGTCCTCAAGTGGAGAAAGGGGCAGGGGATCTCTCTGGGGATCCTTTCTAAGAACACTTATCCCTTTTAGGAGAGCTTTACCTTTATGACATAATTATCTGCGAAATGCCCCACCTCCACATAGCACATTGGGGGTGAGATTTTTACATGTGAATTTTGGAATACATAAATAGTCTGTATGTGTGCTCAGTAGCGTCTGACTCTTGTGACCCCATGGACTGTAGCCCTCCAAGCTCCTCTGTCCATGGAATTTTCCAGGCAAGAATACTGGAGTGGGTTGCCATGCCCTCCTCCAGGGGATCTTCCCGACCCAGGGACTGAACCCACGTCTCTTGTGTCTCCTGCATTGGCAGGTGGACTCTTTACCACTGACACCACCTGGGAAGCCCACTCAGTCTGTAGCGTCTGGTAAACAAAGCTAATCAGTGGATTTATGGGACAGGGCTCCATGGACAGTAGCACGTAAGTGGTGTAACTGTTGGAATATAAAATAGGGATGTTTCATGGCTGACATGTTCCCTTAGTGTAAGTGATGGCAGGATACATAACACAGCTCAGAGACCTCATATGTTTCATCTGGGCCAGAGCACTTGCCAGTGAGGAGAGGAATCAGGGCGTGACACTGGCCGTCCTGGCTTCTCTCTGCCTGGCTCATGCCTCGGGATTACTTGATTTTAGGAAGGAGCTCCAACCATTGTAGATCGGACCCTCGATGTCATTTCAGTTGCTTCATCCAGTACGTAGATTAAATGTGCTTCAGTGAAGAGCACCTCTGATGTATGTTCAAAATGTTCTGGGTAAAGTATAAAATGAGGGGTTTTCCCATTTTTCAGTTTTCTGAGAAAACTTTGAGAGAACCCAGGCAAGTAGTGGAAAACACAGAAAGTAAAACAATCATAGGAAGTGGAGATCAGAGCAGAGTTACTACTGTGTGAATTTAGCCAGAACCAATTATTTAAAAAAAAGAAAAACAGAATCCAGGAGAGAGAGGGAGACTGAGTCAGATGGAGTTAGAATGAGGAGGAACTTGCCCCAGTCAGCTGTTGGCTGTGCGCCAGGTCAAGGTTCGTGTTCAGGGCCAGGTCCCTTGGTCATGGGTGAACCTCTCTCTCCTTGACTGTAACTGACTCTCTGGGCATAAGATGTAGCTTGTAAACCCCACCCACTGCGGGTGGGACGAGTGGCTTGCTGTGTGGGATACTAGACTGTGTGTATGGAGTTGTCCACATTTGGAAGCCAGCAAAAGGACAGCATCTCAAAGTCTTAGCTCTAAGACAGTCCTAAGTTTTTATATGGTGACAATGAAGTCACTTCGTCCCTGGCCCACCATTAGAAACTGGAAAATGGGAAACAGGTTTTGAAAACTCACGTACAGCAAGTCACAGAGACCATGGAAGACGTTTAAACAAAGAGGAATCTAACAGGCACTGTGTGTGTGCAAATGTTCTGTTTTATTTATTACTCATTTATAGCCTGCTTTCTTTTACAAAAGGTTTTAGGCAACTTGGAAGAAGAGACACAGGAATTTATGGACAAGCATCATTGTGTGTGCTAAGTTGGTTCAGTCGTGTCTGACTCTTTGGTACCCTAGGGACTGTAGCCCACCAGGCTCCTCTGTCTGTGGGATTCTCCAAGAATAATGGAGTGGGTTGCCATGTCCTTCTCCAGGGGATCTTTCCAACTGAGGGACTAACCTCGCATCTCTAAATCTCCTGCACAGACAGGCGGGTTCTTTACCACTAGCGCCACCTGGTTATATCTGACTCTATTTTGAAAGTTGAACTCTGAGCCTCTTGGCAGTCTGCTTAGTCAGTTAGAGGATTCTTACTCCAAAAGAATATATATCATTTATTTTCAGTGGATTTGAGTTAACCCCATTGTTTAGTTTTGAAAGGAATTTCTTACCTTGGATTTCCCAAAAGGAATACTGACCTAGAACCATGGTAGACAGTGTCCTCAACAGTATCCCTGCCATAAATGCAACAGAAAGTTTTATAAAGCCTTTCTGTTCCATGTCCAGCATCCCATTTTCCCCTAAGGCACTAGCCTTCCGTGCAGACCCTGGCAGTGTGGGTCAGGCATGCAGGATTCTACGATTCCACTACTGGCCTTCAGAGAGTCAACCACTGTGTCTTCTCTCTGCTGGGCCTTTGGCAGACCTACATAGCAGATTATCCAGTATTAATTTCTGGCACAGAAAAAAAAAAAAAACAGGCCATTTTTTAAACTATAATGTAAATTAATTGAAGTAGTCCTCACTTTGGCTTAGGAAAGAGGATGGGAAAACTGCAACCATCTGCAAGGGAGTCACACTAGAACTTCTAAACCTGTGGGCTGAAGGGAGTGTGTCATTTTTCTGCAGTTTTCAGTCTTTACCCAAGTTGGGCATCTTCCCCTCCTTGGATGTCTCTGGAGTGTTATTCTGACATATCCACCATGCGGCCAGATCCCTTGCTGACCTATTCATTGTCAAACACTCCTGAGCCCTAAATAAGGAACAAATGTCATCCCAGGCCTATTTTCACCTGCCACTTGCTACAAAGTCGGTGACCTTTTCCAAATCGAGCCTGTGACAACAGCTTTTTACGCAGTCAGCTCACCTGGGACAGACACGTGGGAGCTGCCCCCAGCGTGCCTTTTCTGGAGGCCTCAGCACTGGAGCCTCACTGTTCACCTGCAGCTCTTTCTGCTTCCCCTGGCAATGCTCTGAGCAGGGAACATGTCCTTTCTCCTCAAATATCAGCTCAGCTCTGCTTTCAACCCTGCCCTCTGTCTTCTCTAGCAGATATCCCTCCCCGTCACTCTCCATGCCTTCATCTATGTTACTTTCATAGTATCTCTTAGCATCACTCGGAGTTTTATCATATATCTATTTGTCCAGCTTCCCTGCTGCAATGAACATACCCAAGAGACAGAGACCTTGGGATTCAGGCTTTGTTTTTGTTGTTGTTTATGACTCAGAGCCCAGAACAGTGCCTGGCACATAATTGGCACTTGGATGGAGGATGGATGGATGGATGGATGGACGGACAGATGGATGGGTGGGTGGACAGACAGATGGATAGGTGGATGGATGAGTGGGTGAGCGGGCGAACTTGGATTGAAGTGCAGTCTCTGGCTCCATATTCAATGTCACTGCTTAGTGCTCATCGCAGGCATCCTCCCCTTTTGCTCTCCCAGCCACTGCCCAACCATGGCTGTGACTTTACCAGACAAAAACGTTCTACCCTAAACTTGGAAGCCTGCACTTAGTTTCTATCAGAAAGGATTTCAGAACTATGAAGGGCAAGGTTCTGCTCCTTGTTATTGTTGGTGATTCGGTGCCATTCCAGGGGAAGGCCATTAGCTCACTCCTCTGAGCATGTTGCCCTTGGCTTGCTAAGAGGACTCTCTCCCAGAAGGGCAGCAAGGTGCAGGCTTATAGAGGGGGCCTTCTCTAGCTGAATCCCCAGGGGCCATGTGGCATGCTTGCTGCTCAGCATTCAGGGATGTTGGGTGGGAATAGTCTGTGTCAGGGCCTGAAGGAAGCTATGCTTCATCTATGCACCCAGTTCTAGCTGTTCATTTCAGCAGCCTTCATTTCCAAGTTGATATGGAGTGGCTGAGAGGCTCAGTTTTGTTAAGAAACAAGGGTTCTGGTCCCTACTCAGCTGTGTGATCTTTAGAATATCATTTCCCCTGGCTACAACTCAATTTCATCTGGTATACTGTGGAAAAAGTTAGACTACATGATTACTAAGGTTTTTGCCAGGTGTAATGTTTTTAATTATGTTAAGATCTCCTACTTGTATGGTCTTCAAATTTCCTCTTAAAGTCTGCCTTTTGTTAGCATATCTCCATAACACGTATTAATAGTTCAGTCTATCTGGTCATGTGTGCTTTGTCCCACAGCCTTTTCAAGGGGGAGAACCCCATCTCATCTACAGACTTGGCACCCAGAGACTGACACAGTGCCCAGTACTCGTGCATTCAGTGAGCAGTACAACCCACCTCTTCCTTCTGCATTTGCATACTCATTGGTTGAGTTATAAACGTGCGTGAAGCATCCCCAAAGACAGGTAACTTGTGCAGAATTCATAAATCATCCGTGCATAGGTTCTCAGAATCTTATCACCCATGCATGCCCTCTCTGACACCTCTTGGAAACGGAAACTTCTTTCTAATCCTTCTCCTTTAACTTCATCCCAGTGAAACAACACCAAGGCTTTGGGATCACACTCAGATCCCAGCTCCATCATTTGCTACCTAGTTGTGTGAAACTGTGCTGGTTACTTTGCATCTTTGAGCTTCAGGTTTCTTCATTGTAAATAAGGATAATAATACTAACCTTGCAGGGTTGGTTGCAGGATCAAAGTAGCCTCTAGCGCAGTACCTAAGATGTACTCAGTGATTTTAGTTGTTCCCTCCTGGGTTTAGTGCAAGGTACCCTTTCCCCTCAGAGCTTTCCCAGCCAACCCTTGGCAGTTGTTCTCTAGGCGTCTTAGTCTATGACACCTTTATTGTTATCTGTCTTGAAACATCTGAACTGACTTCTGAAAAAGGACCGTAGGGTGCTACGAGCCAGGGCACACCGTGGTACCTACGGAACTGTTTCCTCCTTTCATAGCCCAGTGTCCTGAAAACAACGGGTGCTCAGTTCATGTTGCTCGATGGCAAAGGCGACAGCACAGTGTGCAGGAGCGGAGCATCTTCACCATGTGGCCTTGCTCAGGTCGCGGGCCCTCTTTCTGCTTTAGTTCTCATCATTCAAAAGAAAAGTCTGGATCAAAATATTCCTCAGGCCCTTGCAGTTTTGATATCCTGTGCTGTGACGCTGTTATCAGATTTTAACAAAAGTACAAAAACCTCCTCTTGGGTGCAGGAGTTTCCCTCGACACAGAGAGGCCTCCTGCATATGGGAGCGCAGACTTCTTGCGTGAGCAGCTGCCCTCAGGTCGTTGACAAAGAGGCATGTGTTTGGGGCTCAGCTTTCCTTCAAAAGTAGGCTGGCTTGGCCATCCCATTGTTCTAGGGGGAAGGACCGGCACTGGTTTCTCTCCCGGAAGAATGTGCATCATGACACATGGGTACCAGGTGTTTCCAGCTGAAGCAGAAGCGAGGAAGAGACCTTGATTTTTCACTAAGAATGCTGAGGATGTCTATTACAGATCCCAGGATCTCACAGAGCATCTTGTGAAGGAAAGGTGGGGACAGCTATAATTAAATGGTGGTAAATATGAACTTTGGGATCAAGACTGCTTGTTGGCAGATTTCAGATCTAGAAAGATCTCACACAGGGACCGTCTAGAATCTCGACCCTTAGATCCCCATTGGCTCCTCTTGACACAACACCACATGGAGGCCTTCTGCTGTTCGCTGGGGGAGGAGGGGGACATGCACAACCTCTTTCAGGAAGACTTCTTTTCTGGCTTCTCTTCCTCTTTTGCTCAACAGCAGCTAAGCATTGCGGGGGAGGGGTAGCCCTCCACCTTGGTCTTCTTTTCCACTAACCTCTCCTATACATGAGCTTATGTTTTTAAATATCATTTAAGGTCAAAATCTGCAGTTTGGATCTCAGGCATAACTTAGGAAAAACAGAACTCCTGATTCCACCCAAATGGTTCTGTTGCCATACTTTGGAAGACCACTCAGTAATGAAAAGGAATGTGATAATAATACAAGTGACAACTTGGGTGAATTTCAGAAACATTATGCTGAGTACAGGGAGTCAATCACACAAAACTGCACACTCTGTGGTTTTGTGATTCTTTTCATGTGCAATTCTAGGAAAGGTTAAACTGTGGTAACAGGAAGGAGATCAGGGGTTACCTGGAGCTGAGTTTCAGGGAAGTGGATTAATTGCAAAAGGGCCATAAAAAAACTTAGGCTGCTGGAATAGTTCTGTATCCTGATGGTGATGATGGTTATGTGACTGTACACAACTGCCACCGTTTGTCAAAGCTGCACTTACTTAACGTGGATGAACTTAGTGAGTTTTATTGTACTTCAGTAAAGCTTAGGGGAAAAGAATGACTCCATAGTTTCTGGCCTAAGCAACTGGGCAGCTGGAGAGAGTGAGCAGCTCTTTCCTGACCTGGGTGACACTGGTTAGAGCAAGTGCAGAGGAGAAAAGTCAAGATTTCAATTTGGGATTTTAAATCTGAGATGCCTCTTAGCTGTCCAGAGTAGAGGCGTCAGGTGGGCAGTTGAATTTATGATTCTTGAAGTCAGTATAGAGGTCAGACTAGAGACATAAATTTTGGAGTTATCGACATATAGGTGGTATTTGAAGCAGTGGCCTGGAGGAGATGACCGAGGGTGCAGGGCTGGAATGGAAAAGAGAAGAGCTTGGGGAGGTGAGGGTTGGGGTCAGGAGTGAGGGCGTCCCAGGCACAACAGCCTTTGTAGTGAAGATGCAACAGGACAAACTGTGTAAAAGTACTATTGGCCTACTGCAGTTGTTCCTGCCATGCTAGCTGACCATTCTCATTTGTTTTATTAAGTTGAAATTCACATGATTTATAAATAGCCATTTTTTAAATGTGCCGTTCAGTGGTGCTTAGTTACTTACAGCATTATGAGGTGATCTCCTCTGTCTAGTTTCAGGACTTTTTCATCACCCCAGATAAGCACTGTGTACTCATCAAATAATCACTCCACATCCCCTCTCCCCTGTCCTCTGCTAACCACTGATCTGCTATCTTTATGGATCTGCCTCTTCTGGATACATCCTATAAGAGGAATCATAGACTATACGGCCTTTTGTGTCTCGCTGCTTTCATTGAGCGTGATGTGTCTGAGGTTCGTCCAAGTTGCAGCGTGTATCAGTACTTTGTTCCTTTTTATGGCTGAATACATTATTTTATTTTATTATTCTTCTACTTCTGTCCCCACACTGACTCCTGAGGATGCATGCGTGATTGAGTGTTCTTGCCCGAAAACTTTTCTCCAGTTCTCTGAAAACTCAAGTGGGTGTCCTACAGTTCATTTCAATTCCGGTAGTGGTGTGAGCAACAGACCCCACGGGTTTAGGGCTCAGACCCACAAGACTGCCTATACTTCAGATACCAGTGAAATGAGGTCATTAGGGTGGGCCCTGATCTAATCTGATTAGTGTTCTTTTAAGAGGGGATGAGGACATAGACCCACAGAGGAATGACCACACGAGGACCCAGGGAGAAGATGACCCTTTTGTGGGCCCAGGAGAGAGACCTCAGAAGAAACAACTTGTCAAAACCTCAATCTCAAACTTCTAGCCTCCAGAACTGTGAAGGTGTTAGTCACTCAGTAGTGTCCAGCTCTTTGCGACCCCATGGACTGAAGCCAGCTGGGCTGTTCATTTCATGGTATTCTCCAGGCAAGAATACTAAAGTGGGTAGCCATTCCCTTCTCCATGGGATCTTCCTGACCCAGGGATCGAACCCAGGTCTTCCTCACTGCAGGCAGATTCTTTACCATCTGAGCCTTAATTATCCACTGTTTAAGCTACCCAGTCTCTGGTACTTTGTTACAGCAGCCTTATACACACTATAAGGATGTAAGCTCCACCAAGGGGAGGAACCATCTCAGGGTCCACCCATCTTTGCATCCACGCAACTCATCTTGGCTCTGATGTATATTCACTAGCTGTTTGGTGAATGTATGAATTACTTACCTCAAGGTGAAGATAGAGATCTTTGAAATATGGATATTCTGTTAACCCTGTACAGAGTGGTCCATGGGCAATGCTCCTTTATCCTTTCAGTTTCTCTGTTTTGAATTTCCTGCCTGTCCTTCTTCACAGAAGAAGCATAACTACAGCTTGATAATCTGCCCAAGGACCAGCCTTAAGAATATAGAGAGATTTTTGTGCTCAAGCTTCCTGAGTGCTTCTCAGACACACAGGGGCCTCTCTGGATAACTCCCACCTGCTAGGCTGTGTGTCAAAGAATAAAGTTTGCTCAGTATCTGTATTTTGCAGAAATAGAATACCAGTGAATAATAATGTTATAATTTCAGAAACACTGCTATTGAGGGAAAAAAATCAGGTAATAGCTACATAAGATTCAGAAAGGCTTGGTCATAATGATAAGACTGAAAGTTAAGCAGTATTTTATAGTTTACAACCTTTCATTTCACCCTTAAAACAACCTTATGATGGCATAAAGGTGAATTTTATCATCATCCATTTTGTAAAGTGAAAATAATAACAAAATGATAAAAACTAAAGCTCAAAAGTGGAGTCGTTTGGGCCCAGGTTGTGTACAGTAAGTAACTGGAAAAGCCAGAAGTTTAAATGTTGCCCTTTGAATCCTGCAAGCAAGTACTTCTTATGGAACCCCAGTGGGGAAAGTTAGAGGGTTTCTCCTAGGCCCTTTTATTAGTGATTCAAGGAGTGTCTGTGAGTGAAGGATCTGAAAGATGCCAACCCACTGTGTTTTTAAAGAGAGACTGACCCAAGGAGTTCACGGATAGAAGTGGTAGTAGCTGGACTCAGGCCAGCTCTGTGCCCCAGCTGAGGCCCCGTCTGAGAGGTGACAGCAGCCGAGTGTCCTGGGAGTCGGTGTGATAAAAGCAGCCTTGGAAGAGAGCCCAGCGGCTGGCTCCACGTCCCTTTTTCATTTTTCCCATTTCCAAAGACCAGAGATCACGGAAGGAAGAAGAGAGAGATCATTATTTGAGATCGAGCAGGAGTTTTCAAACCGTAAATTAAGTTAAAGTGGGCTCACTTGGGACTGACTCGAGGGATGGGAACTTGTCCTTGTAACTTGGCAGACGAAATCGTCGTCTGGACCTTTATTGGATTGCAGGCTCTTCTCTGTGTCTCAGCCCTGCCTTTTTTATTCTCCCTAGATGCTCCTGGGTAGGATGTGCTCTTAGCTCAGCACCCTGGGATTACCGCTAAAAGAGATTAGACTCAGAGTGCCCTGATGGGGACCAAAGGACTCTTTAGAGCCCCCTAACCCTAACCTCTGCCTGTAGTCCCAGGAGGTACCATGGGCAGAAACAGTGGGCTTATCACATATTCCTTGACCAGCCTTTTCCCCCATCTTCTCTAGGTCCTTTGGAGCTTTTTGCCCACAGCTGTGCCAGCTGCAGCCCTTCCCCTGGGGAGAGGAATACCTTACAGCTGGTTCCCAACCACGAATGTAGCTATAAAACATGGGTTTTTTGCAACAAGGAGACCTGAACACAAGCCCCAGCTCTCTGGTCCTTAGTCACACGTCTTTGACACATGACTTTCCCTCTCAATCTCAGTTTCCCTTCTCTGCTCACCTCACTGGCTTGTTGTAAGGCACTCTGAAATGATGCAAGACAAGCACATTGTCTGGTGCCTGGGCGAAGTGCTCATGGAGCAGGGACTGCCCTGGGAACACAGCCTTCAGCTGTGCACACACACAGGAAGAACGTGTCTGAGGACAGTCCAGCATGAGGAGAAAGGCTTTGCTTGCCTAGAATAAAGAGATCTCACGACCAGGTTGGAAGGGAGCTTCAAGCTCCTCAAATCTAGTGTTCTGCTTGATGTAGGTGAGCCCTCTCCCACCTGCAGCCTGCTGGGTGACCTCCCACTCCCAAAGGTCCCCAGGCCCGCTTTGCATCAGAATTCATGCTGCTGTCCTTTGCAGAGAAACTCCTTGGCCTCACCCTGGGAGAATCTGCTTCAGTAAGATTTGGGCAGGGCCTGGCAGACCACAGCCAAAAGGCTTGAGAAGCTTTTTGTAGAGATCACATAACCCAGAAGGTTATGTTCTGGGTCTGTTCCTTTACCACTGTGTCTCCAGCAGTTGGCAGGGTCCCCGGTGCACAGTAGGAATGTGATGAACACCTGCCAGGTAGGTGTTCAATCATGCAGCCTCATCTAGAACTGTCCCAGTGCCCAGAAGCTTCTCCCTGAAAATGCAGCTCACTTCTGTTTGGGCAAACTCCGGTGGTACTTACAGTCTGGCCCATAAGAAGCAAAATCTATCTTCCTTCAATCTTAACTCATGCAGCCTAATTCTACCTTCTAGAGTGACACTGATTCTAATTCCTCTTAGAAGGGATTATCCCTCAGCTATAGAGGTCAGTAAGGGTGAAGTATTTTTGTCCAAATGAAATCAGGGTTGGCTGAACCAAGGTATAAACTGGAGCCAGGGGTGCTTCAACAAGCAGCCCAAAGGAAACAAAAGGATGGACGATGGGACCTTTTTAATTAGAGCATGTGGACTCCATCTCAAGGACAAAAACGTGGGGTATAGAAACCTGGTTAAGGATCTCAGTGCACCCTCGTGAAATAGAATCCTTTGCCATTTTAGAGAGGCAGAACCTGAGAGGCTAAGAACTTGCCCAGGATTACCATTCAGGCATAGAAGAGCTTGAAATTTGAACCAGATGAGAATTAAAATTCAAGGAAAGAAGAGGAGGCCAAGTTGGAGAAGCTTAAACATAGGGGAAAAACAAACCACGTGGTGTAGAGTTGGTGGTGGAGTCCCAGCTCTTGTGTTGATGGTGTAACATCTCCCTCCCTTTCTGTGGGCTTCATCTGTCAGAGTAGGCGATTCGAGGGGAATTACTAAGCCCTCCTCAGCCCCTGTGAACCTCTGTGATCCGAGAGTGCATTTAGCTGGAGCTGAACGGAAGAAGTTGGAGCTGTGAAACCTGCAAGTTCAGAAACAGTCCTTTCAAGCCTTTCAGGGTTGTTTAAATACCCTTTTGTGTCGCATCTTCTCAGGAGATGTTTTATTGTTCGGCACCCACTCGTAGTGGGGGGGTGGGGGGTGCACCTGTGGCTGTGAAGGATTCTGTCAGATGTTTCGTAAATGACAATGTGATACTCTTGTGTTTTCCTTATTACAGCCATCCTGCACTCACACATGCATGCAATGGTGCTATTAAAGCCTTTCTCTTTTAAAATAGCTTAGTAGAATATGTAAGAGGTTGGAAGTGCATTGTTAACTTTCTCTGCTGATACTCAGGACAGTTTTCATATTCACCTGCTGCCTTAAGCACAACTGGTTTGGTGTGCAGCAGTGATTGGCAGACTCCCTCTGTGTACCCAGGAGCTTCCCAGGGGGTGAGGAAAGAGAGCTCTGGAAGCATCCATGATCAGGACGAGAGCTACTGCTCCTGGTGTTTACCTGGAGAGGTTAACTAGTGCCCACCTAATTCCATGCCATTCACATAGAGCCCACCAGTTCCAGGCTAGGTTTATGGGTAACAGATAGTATTTACTTTTCATTTATCCATTCATCTGTCCCTCCATCCACACTATACTAGGCCCCAGGAGCATTAACTTTTTCAGTCAAGAAAGCAAAATCATTAAATTTGACTTCTAAATATTTCTCTGGCCAAGTAAAGCAAAATATTGGGTTGGCCCAAAAGTTCATTTGAGTTTTTCCTTAACAGCATACTAAAACCCAAACAAACTTTTTGGCCAACCCAATAGAGTAGCAAGGGGCTTCCCTGAGGGAAAGGCGACCAAGTATGAATCTGCTAAGGTGTCAGGGAAACAGAGGTGATGAGGATGGAGCCAGGAAGGGGATGAGTTTGAAAAATAAAAGATAAAACCTGTAGGAGCTGGTTATAGCAGTGATGTGAGAGGTGAGGGGGGCAGGGTGTCTTGGTTGACTCAAAGGTCCTGGCTTTGGTGACAAGTTGGGTCTTGATGCTACCAACCAACAGAATAGGCAGGAATCAGGCTGTTATTTATGAAGAGAAAATTATGGATCTGATTTTGATCAGTTTGAGTTGAAGGTCTCTGTGAAAGAGCCAAATGAACCCGTGAGCAGGTAGTTGGATTTAAGAGTAAGAAGCTCTGGAAAGCAGTCTGAGATGGAGATGGGTAACGATCTTCCTTTTGGTAGTATTTGAAGCCACTGGAGTAGATTCCATCACCCAGGGATAAAATGTAGAGCAAAGAGAGGGGCCGAGGATGGGCGTTGGGGAGCCCAGCTTTGAAGGGGAGGCAGAGGGAGGCGAGCCCCTGAAGGAGGCAGGGAAGGAGTGTTCAGAGGGAAGAAAACAGCCCAGAGACTAGTGCCACAGAAGTTAAAGGCTTCAGTGGGGCGGGGGAGAGGCCAGTAGGGCGGCAGGTAGGGGAGCCGTTGGCCAAATTTCCTAGAGTCCTGCCTATGTAGCTAGTGTCAGTGCTTCAAGCAGAAAACCTAGACTTCACGAACAATGACGATCACAAAAGAGAAGTCAAAAAATGCCTCTAGTTGAGCACCTACCAAGGCCCGGGTGCTTTATTTATGCATATTATTTATCTGCACATTTATTTTTGGAGGCAAGTGGGGAAATTCTATTCTTGTCCTTTTACTGATAAGGAACTTGAGGCCCAGAGAAATTATGCCTTGGTCAAGCCATAGATAACTGGGGCTAGAACTCTGTTTTGCCTCGTTCTAAAACCCTTTGTCTTTCTAATTTACACCTGGTGGATGAATGCCCCACCTGTCCTTGCCACATCCAGGGTGCCCCCTGGAAGCATCACCATGCCCTGCTCCCTTGGGCCCTCACCTCCTGAATGGCAGGAGCCTTGCCTGGAGCCAAAAGCTGCGGAAGGAGGGAGCCAGGGGAGCTCCCAGTCTGGAGTCATTCGTCTGCTGGCTGGTGACACCAACACCAGGGCCCCACCAGAAGAGCAAGCTTGTTCGCTCTTGTCTGGCTGTTCATGGTGATGTATGAATAAGCAAAGAAGACAGCTTCATTTTCATAAGTTAACTTGTGCCTAGAGTAAGGAAGACGGGAAACAGTGCACTTAATCATAACCACAGGGCCAGCACAGAAAACAATGACAAAGCCTTTTCTGTTTGCCATGGTGTTTTATGATAATAACTCCTAAGGAGAGGAGACAGACGGTGTGGGATGCTGAGGGAGGCGGCACACCAGCCACCTGAGTCATCTCCCTGAGAGGATTCCCTGGGATTTTTCCTCTTAATGGAATGGCAAGCCCAGGATGTGTTTGCATCATCAAGATTAAGGTTTTAGACTTTGACGTCCAGAGACCACACCCTGATTGCAGATGCCGCCTGGCTGGTGAGCTGGGATTGGCGAAGCTGTGAAGGATAATCTGTCTCACATGTGCTGTCACTGGGGGCCTGGGGGGACCTGATGTCTAGGAGGGTGTGACAGAATAGCAGTGTCATCCAAGAAGCTTTGGGGGAAGCCCAGGAGCTTGGAGGTTGGGTGGAAGGGGCAAGTGTGGCTGCGGTTCGGCAGGGGCTGTGGTAGATGCTCCAGGGGAGATGGGAAGTAGACTTCACCCACCCTGCCCATAGAATCCACTACTCCCTGCCCTCCACTCCTCTGACTTATCAGCATTTCTGTCATTGCAAGCATCTTGCTAAGTCATAATTGTTTATCTTTCTCCTTCTAACTGCCTCTAGGGTGCAGACTGTATTTTATTTGTCTTTGATTCCTTAGTACTTTGTGTGGTATCTGACACAAAGGCAAACCCTCAGTCGGTATTAAACTTAACCAAAGCCTAGGCAGAGTAAGGGTGGTGTCAGCTAAGGAAGCAAGGAAATGGCTGAGACCACAGATGCCTGAATCCAGGTAGAGGGGAAAGAATATAGGGCTGGGGGACTCTGGGTAGAATGTTAAGTGTAGATACCTACTGAACATTTTACTGTTTTCTGGACATTGTTTACTGGCGATCTGTGAATAAGCAAAGAACACAGCTTCATTTTCACAAATTAACTTGTGCCTGTGTGTGTGTACTCAGTCATGTCTGACTCTTTGCAACCCCAAGGACTGTAGCCCACCAGGCTCCTCTGTCCATGAGATTTCTCAGACGAGAAAGGTGGAGCGCGTTGCCATTCCCTACCCAGGGATCAAACCCACGTCTCTCGAGTCTGCTGCATTGGCAGTCAGGTTCTTTACCACTAGCGCCACCTGGAAAGCCTTAACTTGTACCTAGAGAAAAGAAAATGTTTAAAGTATGTACTTTTTGTCCACACCGTGTTATAAATGAACGGAAAAAAAAAAAAAAAAGGCACAGAGAGATTAAGTAACTAGTCAAAGGTCACACAGCTATCAGCTGGGCAGGGAGCCAGGATTGGAGCCCAGGGAGTCTGGCTCTGTTATTCACTTTCGTCACCACTGTACTACACTAGGGAAGTGTAGCACTAGAGGAGGCCGCTGGACTCTGCTGGTCGATGAACTGGATTTATACACCACATGAGTTGATTGTGTGCTAGTGGCTCTTCAGGGGAACCTTGCCATTGACTAAAGCAGAGACAGAGCTCCCAGACCTTGATGAATAATTCTCAAATTTTAATATACATCCAAATTACCTGGGGAATTTTTGAATGCATATTACCAGACTCAATGGCCAGAATTCTTATTTAGATGAGTGTTAGGTGACAAGGTAATTAATATGTAATATTATACCCACACTCCCAGACCTTAGAGATAAAATAGAAAAATGAGAACAAAATGTCACCTGATTTTGCTGGTAACAGTAAGTTTGGAGGATTTAACTTAATGTGCATCTACAGTGGATATTCACTTTGCAGACAAAGGTCCGTATAGTCATAGTTATAGTTTTTCCAGTAGTCATGTAGGGACGTGAGATTTGGACCATAAAGAAGACTGAGAACCAAAGAATTGATGCTTTTGAACTGTGGTGCTGGAGAAGACTCTTGAGAGTCCCTTGGGCAGCAAAGAGATCAAATTAGTCATTCCTAAAGGAAATCAACCCTGAATATTCATTGGAAGGACTAATGCTGAAGTTGAAGCTCCAATACTTTGGCCACCTAATGCAAAGAGCCAACTCATTGGAAAAGACACTGATGCTGGGAAAGACTGAGGGCAGAAGGGCCATCAGAGGATGAGATGGGTTGGATGGCATCATCAACTCAGTGGACATGAATTTGAGCAAACTCCGGGAGATAGTGAAGGATAGGGAAGCCTGGTGTGCTGCAGTCCATGGGGTCACAAAGAGTTGGATACATCTGAGTGAGTGAACGACAACAGCAGTGGATATTCAGAATACCAACCCCAGAGCTGGAATGGCCCAGCTTGTCACAGGAAGCATGCGGTGACTGCAGCCTGGTTCAGAGGGGGCCTGCCCTGTGAGACTCATCCAAGGCTACCCTCTGCTGGCAGGCTGGCTCCTGGGAGCGAGGAGGAAGGAGGGCGGGGCTGACTACCTGAACTCAGGTCTCTCTGAAACTCATGGGAGCAGGTAATTCCTTCCACATGTCCTTAATGAGAAATGGGAAGCAGCCTTCCAGTCACAATGAATTTCACAGCTGAGGCCCAGAAATCTGTCTTAACAAGAAGCTCTGGTGTTTCTTGATCTTCCCAACCCAGGGATTGAACCCAGGTCTCCTGCATTGCAGGCAGATTCTTTACCATCTGAGCCACCAGGGAAGCCCTAATTGGTCCTCAGACCACACTTAAAGAAACAAAGTTCTAGCGACTTTCCTGGCAGTCCAGTGGCTAAGACTTTGCCTTCCAATGCAGGGTGTGTGGGTTCAGTCCCTTTTTGGGGAGCTAAGATCCCGCATGCCTCATGGCCAAAAAGTCAGAACATAAACAACAGAAGCAATACTGTAACAAAGTCAACAAAGACTTGAAAAATGGTCCATGTCAAAAAAAAAAAATCTTAAAAAAATAATATTCTAGAAAGTCTTTGTTCTAGAAACAAAGTGCTAGCTGACCTCCAAAAAGAAAACCATGTGGATGGACTTGCTATCTTTCAGAAGCTGACAGATGAGCTTGAATGATGGTATTTCAAAAGAGCTGTTACATTACTTACATGGTGTTTCACATGGCCCAGCCCCTGTGGTTAGCCTTAACATATGTGAAGTCATTTAAACCCGTGAAGTCGCAATAGTTAGATATTAGGGCAGAGAGAGGTTAAGTAATTTTCTCCAAGCTGCACAGCTGAAACGTGGCAGGGCTAGAAATTGGAACCAGGATGTCTGGCTCCAGTCTTGCCCTCTGGCTACACTGCTACAAGTGGTTCCGTATCCACTGACACAGATTTCTGCAGGGGTGAAGGCACCAAGCAGTCCGCCCAGGGTGTTCCCAAACCCACTGGCAAACCCCAGCTATCAATTTACTCATTGACAGAGCAGCTAATGAATTCATCTAAAAAAGCAAAATGAAGTCTTAGTAGCTGTTTATTATTTTGCCTTCCCAACCAGTGGATATTAAAATTCTAACTATCATGTTGCTAATTAAGGATTTTGTTTTCTTCACCTTGAAGAGGACTGGCATAACGTGAAAGGGCTGTATGCCACCATCATAAGAAATGCAGCCTGGGTGCAAAGCGAGAGAAGGAGCACTTGGATGTTATTCTTTGAGATCACATGTTTTAAGGTTAACAATGCAAATTACTCCTTCTCTGGAGATGAAGACCTTCAGTTGAAGACTCCAGTAGAGCAACCCATATAAAAAATGCTTCAGGAGCTGTCACCCCATGTTGGCAGTTTTCCACGCAGCTGAGGATAATGCCAGGGTTCCCAGAGCTGAGTGGAAGAATGTGTTGATTTTGGCAAATGGAGAAAGGATGAAATGTTTTGCAGTGTCAGAAATGTGGGGACACTAATATACTAACATAAATGGTCTCCAGTCAGGAGAGATTTATGTACCAGACATCATTTATTTAGCAGACATTTATTAATGCGTTAGTGTGTTTGCTATTACACAGTCCTTGCCCTTGGTCAAATGGAGAGATGGACATTTACAGATGAGATGTGTATGTGAATATTATCCACTGTGTCCTTGGCAGGACGTAAGTCAGCAGACGGCAGAAATACCCAGAAGTGTTAGGTAGAAATGTCCCCCATCACAGGCATCTTCTTGCTAGAGATGAGCCTGAAAGGAATACTGTTGAGGGTTGGCAGGTGGGCAGGCCTACCGAGAGCTGTATGAGCAAGACAGATGTGAGGACACAAGCAGCAGAACTGTGCACTTTCGTGTGGCTATTAGAGAATTCACCTGTAGAAGTAGATTGAGGCAGAATACAGTTCATAGAATTCCAGAAAGTGGAATTTGGACTTCCAGACAGCTGAAGATTGTCTTTTGTGAAATTCAGATGGCCATCCTAGATTCAATGAAACCTCATTCCCTTTTGTCATTTCTGAGCAGGTGACACTCTTCCTTCATCGTACCAAAAAGCCATGATGGTGCCAACTAGGGTCATTAGTAATGATGAACAAGCTCCCCCAAAGACCCCATATCCCCTTTGCATTCTAACCTCAGAGCGAGATTATTTAGTAGGCTCTCTAACAAAGTCACAGCATCGGGACTCGGCACGCAGCTTGCTTGACTGAGGGCACCGCGCCTTTCAGTTCTGTTTTACACAAACGTCCCAAGCTTGTTGCGTGTGAAATTGATTGGCTCTTGCACTTGCTGAATTGGTGATCTGTTTTTCTGAGGGATTCTACATGTATTGGATATGATCATATACAATGACAAAGTGGGTGGTAGTATTTTTCCTATGCCTCTAATTTATGTATTTGTGCTGGGGTGATGATTTAGATGGGAGCTCGATAAATTGATCAAGTAAATTACACCAAACCCACACACCATCATTTCAAGGAGCTGTCATCACACCAAGGAGGTTTTATTTCACCCAGCATGGTATTCTCGGAGAACCACTGTTTTCTTCACGTGCTGCTGGGCTTTCATTTGGTCAGAAACGGCTTTATTTCTCAGACTGGCCAACAATATAAGAATTTTAGCTCCAGAAGGCATTGGTTAGCTGTGACAGACAGTGCCTGTTCATCTCCTGTGACCTTTAGCAAGTTATTTAAACTTTCTGAGTCTCAGTTTCTCATCCTATAAAATGTAGATTCATCATTTCTACCTCAAACATTTGTCCTAAAGGTAAGCAATAATGCACTGACAGTGGAAAGAATCCGGACGTTAGACGACTATGGATGCATATCTTAGCTCTGCTGCTACTTGTGCAAATCATGATCCCATGTGAGCCCACAGTTTCTTAGTCTATAAAAGCTGTTGATCATAGTTGCATGGAGGAATGGCTTCTGCACGTGGCAGGATAGGGTTGTCTAAGAGAAGACAGCTGATTCTGATGCCTACCTGCCCCACCTAGAAGACCTGAGTCTAGAAACATTAACACACAAGGAAGTTGGGGTGAGTGGCGGACTCACCTGAGGTGCTAAAGCTGCTAAGAAATTGCCTGAGAGACCTGACTCACCTTTGATCCTATGTGATTCTCATTATACTCACAAGCAACGCCAACGTCAGAGCCAAGCTCTGGGGACAGAGAAGCAGTTGTTCCTCTAGAAAACACTCCTGCCTTGCTGACACAAGACAGACTGGATGTGATAGTCAAAATGCTGTGAGAGGGAGGCTCTTCTCTGGGATATCCTTTCTCATTAGCCAAGGGTCCTTTCTTCCTTTCTGAGTGAGAAAATTAGCTCATGCCCTGAAAGCCAGTACATTAATATACCTTGAGAAAGAACTGGAACATTTAAAGAAGAGTATAGCAGTAAATAATACATGTTGCATGAGTTAAGGGATGGATGGATGGATAGATGAATGATTGGGGATTCTGGCTTTATCACAGACTAACTGAATGACCTTGCATACTGTCAGTTCAGTCCTGTCCGACTCTTTTCGACCCCATGGACTGCACCCTGCCAGGCTCCTCTGTCCATGGGATTCTCCAGGCAAGAATACTGGAGTGGGTTGCTGTGCACTCCTGCAGGGGATCTTCCTGACCCAGGGAGCAAACCCACATCTCCTGCATTGGCAGGCAAATTCTTTGCTACTAGTGGCACCTGGGAAACCATGAATGACCTTGGGCAAGTTAATTAGCTATTGTGGGTGACCTCCATTTCTTTTCTATAAAATAGGGATGATGAAAATGGCTAAGCTGCCTAAGTGTGAGAATTAAATACGTTAATAGAAGTTAAGCACTTACATCAGGTCTCGGTACCTCATAAACGAAAGCTGCATTACGATGATTTGCTGCTGTTCCCTGTTCTGTACTCACATGGCTCGGCTTCTTTTATGACTTTTGCATTCTCTGTACTTTGCAGGTCAGCAGGTCCTGGGCCTGGTAGAGAACCAGAGTGATTGGTACCTTGGAAACCTGTGGAAAAATCACCGTCCTTGGCCTGCCCTTGGAAGAGGCTACAACACAGGTAAACTCAGGAGGGTGACATGCTGGGCACTGGAGGGTGGGGTGCGATGTGATGTGAGGACTTTCTCAGGAAGAGGAGGTAAGTCAAAGCACGGAGAAGCCACCTGGTTGCCTGAGCTCGGCAGCAGACTGTACTCGAGTTGGCCCTCTGGTGCTTGCTTAGGGCTGCAGCTACAGGCAGTGTCGTTCCTGGGCCGTGGCAGTCGGTGGCATTCTCTCCTGACCTCCAGTCCCTGATCCAGCTGGCATCTTTATGAGTGTCACCTGTAGGATTCATTGTCTTTGTATGGGGATCAAAGTAGCTGATTTTTTTTTTTTTTTTTTGGCTACAACCTGTCATAGTTGCAGCATGTAGGATCTAGTTCCCTGTGTGGGTACTAAGTCACTTCAGTCACGTCTGACTCTTTGCAACCCCATGGACTATAGCCCACCAGGCTCCTCTGTCCATGGAATTTTCCAGGCAAGAATACTGGAGTGGGGTGCCATTTCCTCCTCCAGGGGATCTTCCCAACCCAGGGATCGAACCCACATCTCTTACATCTCCTGAATTGGCAGGAGAGTTCTTTACCACTAGCGCCACCTTGGAAGGCCTTAATTCCCTGACTAGGAATCAAACCCAAGCACCCTGCATTGGGAGTGTAGAGTCTTAGTCACTGTACCCCTGGGGAAGTCCCCTGATGTCTTACTGACTCTTAAAGTTTCTGATTAAAAGTGACATAATTTTCTTTTGCAATTTTTTTTTAACTCGAAGTATAGTTGATTTATAATGTGTTAGTTTCAGATGTATGGCAGTGATTCAGCTATACATACATATTTTTTTTCAGATTCTTTTCCCTTATAGGTTTTTACAAAATATTGAATATAGTTCCCTGTGCTATACAGTAGGTCCTTGCTGGCTATCTATTTTTTATATAGTAGTATGTATATGCTAATCTCAAACTCCTAATTTATCCCTCCCCCCTTCCACCTTGGTAACCATCAGTTTGTTTTCTATGTCTATGTGTCTATTTCTGCTTTGTATATAAGTTCATTTGTACCTTTTTCTTTCAGATTCCACATATAAGTGATGCATATGATGCTTGTCTTTCTCTGAATGGCTTCCTTCACTTAGTATGATCATCTCTAGTTGCATTCATGTTGCTGCAAGTGGTATTATTTCATCCTTTTGTGGCTGAGTAATATTCCATCATGTGTATATACCACATCTTCTTTATCCTTTCATCTAACAAGGAACTTTCACGTTGCTTTCGTGTTTTGGCTGTTGTAAATAATGCTGCAGTGAACACTGAGGTGCATGTGTCTTTTCCAAGAAGTGACATTTCCAACAACATTAAATTGGCTAAAGGATACCATGTGGCTGTGCCCACCTTCAGTGGGTGTGGCCAAGTGTAACACAGCCATGTGCCTGGAAGGAGAAAAGGCACATATATTTGGTAATTGGTAGTTAAAAGGAGCATAGCCCCTAAACACCCTGTGTCAGAAATCAAATCCATTTTCTGTCTTGCTGCTAACCCCACACATGGGTCTCTTCTCTTCTTTGTCTCTATTAGTAGTGTCATTCATTCATTCATTCTTCGTTCACCTCCTGTCTGTCTAACACTTACTGTGTGCTGGGCCCTGTGCTAGTGTACCAGACATAGCCCATGACCTTGTAGAGCTTATAAAGAAGGAAACTAGAGTAATCTCCCCTCTTTAGGCTCTGGTCCTGCCACTGTCTACCTTCAGAATGCCTCCGGAGATCCTCTTTGCTTTGATACCCAGTTCTCAAGGGTGAAGACCTGTGTTGTGGGTCAGGATGAGAACTTGGAGCTCAGGGAGAGCAGTAGGATAGGCCAGACCAAGAAGGGCTGGGACTCAGAACCTAGACCAGCTCTACTGAGTTAGGGCAGGGGTCTGGGGGTGGTGCCCCCGAAGGTGATATGTGGTAGACGATCCTGGAGACTCAGGTGAGTCTGTAGTGGGAGGAGTCAGTCAGCTTTGAGTGCTGAGGGTCAGATGCAAATATGAGACCCCAGCGGCCACAGGATGAAGGATGAGAGTTGAGCATCCAGATGTGCACATTCAGAGATCGGGTCAGAGTGGGGTCAGAGCTGGAATAAGACAAGGAAAGAAAGGTCCAGGCTGAATGTCCTGGGCAGCCAGAGGTCAGGGATGCCTGTATTGAAGGCCGTCCTGAGTGGGGAGACATTCCTTAGCTGACATTTGCCAGAAGGTCCAGGCGTCCCTCACAGGATGTCATTTTCCTCTGTAACACCTACCAGGCGTCACAACCTGTGGGGGCTGCAGTTGACAAATTTTAACCTCCAGCACTTCCCTGCTGTACAGGGTATTAACCCTTGAGTCACAGAATGGTGGGGGATTCTGGCCATCCCTGAGAGAGGCCATGTTCAGGGTGGTTGTTGTTCGGTCGCTCAGTTGTGTCCGACTCTTTGCAATCCCATGGACTGCAGCACTCCAGGCTTCCCTGTCCTTCACCATCTCCCGGAGCTTGCTCAAACTCATGTCCATTGAGTCAGTGATACCATCCAGCCATCTTGTCCTCTGTCATCCTCTTCTCCTCCTGCCTTCAGTCCTTCCTAGCATCAGAGTCTTTTTCCAGTGAGTTGGCGCTTCACATCAGTTGGCCAAAGTATTGAAGCTTCAGCTTCAGCATCAGTCCTTCCAATGAATATTCAAGGTTGATTTCTTTTAGAATTGACTGGTTTGATCTCCTTGCTGTCCAAAGGACTCTCAGGAGTCTTTTCCAACACCACAGTTCAAAAGCATCAATTCTTCAGGTTCAGGGAGGGGGCCCCAAAATGGGCTCAAATCAGCAGCTCTGATTAGCTGGTGTGGAGGTATTTCTGTTATGGTAATGGGCAAGGCGATGTCTCTGTATCCCAGCTAAGTACTGGCCAAGTGCTGTGCCCAGTGTGTTCTAGGTGTTACTCTCATCTGATCCTCACACTAACCTCATGGGGCAGGAACTATTCTCATCTCTATTTTATACCTAGGAGACTCAAGCTTAGAGAGTTAAAGGTTGGAATCTGATAAGTAAGGAGCCTGCTGTTGACCACTAACCTTCCTAGCTTGAATTTTAGTGGCCTCAGAATCAAGAATCCTTTTTTAAAAGGTAACCCTGTCTCAGTAAATCACTTTCAGTTGGGACTGTCCGCTGGTCACCTGGCTCTGTGTCAAAGATCTGGGGACAGGTGAGATTTGACTACTTAAATCTATGAGCGTATTAGATCATTTTAGCTGCTAGAAAGTTCTGAACGAAGTGACTTTGGTCTTTGTAAAGCCTTTTTATGTGAAATTCCTGGACCGTGCAGGTTATACAAAGTGAGGAAAGAGAACTGCAAAATTGTTTAAATCATTTCTCTACCTTAACTACAAAGTTAACAATGCATGGAGAGAAATTTGATCTGATCAAGAAGAGAAAGCATGAAAATAATTTCTTCTTTCTGTGACTTCGGAATCATTGCAATATTTTAGGCAAACAATAATGTAAGAACTCTTGATGCTTTTGTTATCTTATTCAACAAATCACAAAATACAACAGAATAATACTGTTTTTAAAAAATGTGGGATCTTGACTCTGCACCTTGAAAGGTCTGGAGGAGCCCAGGGTTCTACATTATACAAAGTCTCCAAGATGTTTCTGGAGCAGAAGGTGCAAGGATCTGCACTGATTAAATATGATACCTTGTTTCCCCTTCCCCTCCAAGGGACGGTTTTATCAGTGCGTTTGAGGCTGGACCCTTTAGAGACCCACAGTGGGCCAGTGAGAGGGCTTCCCCTGCTTCTTTTGCTCAGAGAATGATCACCTCATGTTGATCTCCTGTGCCTGGATTTCTACACCTTCACTCCAGGCTTTCTTAAAGCTGGAGACACCCATGCTTCTCTGAAGGGTGAAGGGGCATTGCAGGTAAACCCCGGTGTGTGTTTAGTCCCTGCCTTCCACAGCATGGAATAATAGAAAATGTCACATGGAGATAAACTATAGTGCCTCCAGGGCACAGGATCAGGGCCGTGATTATCCACATCAAACAAAAACCACCGGTTATCAATCTGGGTTTGCAAGGGGAAAGAAAAATGTAGCACACTGGGGAATTTATTATGACCAAAATGGCATGTCCCCTCCTGCTCCTCCTGGTCTATCTCTGCCTGTGAGGTTAGGAGACAGACAGGTACCTAAACCCTCTCAGCTCCTACTTGGTATGCCAAGACAGTGAGTTCCTTCCCTTCTTGCTGCTTTTGAAAGGGCAGAGCAGATGGGGGAAAACCCTGGTAGAAGTGATGTGTCCATTTAAATCAGCCAGTGACATCAAGTGATCATTAGAAAAGGATTTATGGGACATCAAAATGCATTGACTTTCATGACGGGATTTGTTATTTTAAGACTGAGGATTGTGCCACACATCAGTGGATGAGTCATCCAGGCCAGTCATTTAGATTCTCTTGGAAATTGTGAGGACTCCACTTGAGGGAACCTGTCTCCCTGAATCCAAGTGCATCTCAGGCATCCAGACAGGGTGTCTTCAGCCAAGCCCTGTGCTGAGCCTTCAGCTTGGTGCTGGGAAACTAAGGCAGTTTCGGATTAGGCTGGAATTCAGCTGCTTAGTCTCTGGGAGCTTAGCCAAGTTGCCTCCTTAAACCTTAGTTCTCTCCCTGGTAAAATACGATAAATAACAACAGTACCTAGTGTGTGAATATTAATGAGGTTAGTTGTTTAATCAGCTTTTAGTCTATGGCCTGTTGTATTTTTCTACCACTTATTCCATTAGATGAATGAGATCCACCTGCTTTGTTGTTTTTTTAACATCTTTTTTTAAAAGATTTTATTCACTTATTTTTGGCTGCACTGGGTTTTTGTTGCTGCACGTGAGCTTTCTCTAGTTTTGGTAAACAGGAGCTGCTTTCTAGTTGCCGTGTGCAGGCTTCTCACTGTGGTGGCTTCTCTTGTTGCAAAGCACAGGCTGTAGGTGTGCAGGCTCAGTCGTTGTGGCACGAGGGCTTAGTTGCCTCGAGGCACATGGGAACCTCCCAGTTCAGTTCAGTTCAGTCGCTCAGTCGTGTCCGACTCTCTGCGGCCCCATGAACCACAGCACGAAGGCCTCCCTGTCCATCACCAACTCCCGGAGTTCACTCAGACTCAAGTCCATCAAGCCAGTGATGCCATCCAGCCATCTCATCCTCTGTCGTCCCCTTCTCCTCCTGCCCCCAATCCGTCCCAGCATCAGAGTCTTTTCCAATGAGTCAACTCTTCCCATGAGGTGGCCAAAGTATTGGAGTTTCAGCTTTAGCATCATTCCTTCCAAAGAAATCCCAGGGCTGATCTCCTTCAGAATGGACTGGTTGGATCTCCTTGCAGTCCAAGGGACTCTCAAGAGTCTCTTCTCCGACACCACAGTTCAAAAGCATCAATTCTTTGGCGCTCAGCCTTCTTCACAGTCCAACTCTCACATCCATACATGACCACAGGAAAAACCATAGCCTTGACTAGATGGACCTTCGTTGGCAGAGTAAAGTCTCTGCTTTTGAATATGCTATCTAGGTTGGTCATAACTTTCTTTCCAAGGAGTAAGCGTCTTTTAATTTCATGGCTGCCGTCACCATCTGCAGTGATTTTGGAGCCCAGAAAAATAAAGTCTGACACTGTTTCTCCATCTGTTTCCCATGAAGTGATGGGACCGGATGCCATGATCAAACCCATGTCCCCTGCAGTAACAGGTGAATTCTTAACCACTTTACCACCAGGGAAGCCGCCACTTGCTTTAAAAATGGGGATTAACTGATTGCCTAGGGTTTGCTAAGGTTTCCTAAGCCCTTGGGTCAGAAAAAGTCCTTTTTTTGCCTTTCCCCAAGTATGACATAGTCACCTTGCAGATTTTAATCTCTCCACTGCCTAGAAAAGGTTAACTTTTTCATATTATTTTAGAAAAAAATGACAACTTATATATATCAGCTGTGTTCTGCTTGGAAGATCCCCAGAAAATGCATGAAATGTTAGAGTTGGAAGATGGGCCTTCAAGACTTGACCTTGTTGCTTTGTGCCTTTGGAAAGCTGCTCAGGTTCGATCCCTGGTTTGGGAAGATCCCCTGGAGAAGGGAATGGCTACCCACTCCAGTATTCTGGCCTGGAGTATTCCATGGGGTCGCAAAGAGTCAGACAGGACTAAGTGACTTCCACTTTCACTTTCAGGCTCTCCAAGCCTTGAGTTCCTTGTCCGTGATCTGAGAATGATAGTCCTACCCAGAGCCGTCAGAGAGACTCTGAGGTCGTGGTATAGCTCCAGGCAGGGCTGCTAAATCCAAGTGATCTTGGAATTTGGTTGTTTTTCTTTCTCTTCTTGACCATAGCCTAGCCGAGTACCTGTTTTCAAGGAATTCAGGTTTCAGCCATGTTGATCAAATTCAGCTGTGTTCACCAGGCATCCTACAGAGCACCGTAACCACGTGTTGTCTTTGTTAGATCTTAGAATTATCTTCTCGGAGAAGGCAATGGCACCCCACTCCAGTACTCTTGCCTGGAAAATTCCATGGATGGAGGAGCCTGGTGGGCTGCAGTCCATGGGGTTGCTAAGAGTCGGACACGACTGAGCGACTTCACTTTCACTTTTCACTTCATGCACTGGAGAAGGAAATGGCAACCCATTCCACTGTTCTTGCCTGGAGAATCCCAGGGACAGGGGAGCCTGGTGGGCTGCCGTCTATGGGGTCGCACAGAGTCAGACACGACTGAAGCGACTTAGCAGCAGCAGCAGCACCAGCAGAATTATCTTCGGAGAAGGCAGTGGCACCCCACTCCAGTACTCTTGCCTGGAAAATCCCATGGACAGAGGAGCCTGGTAGGCTGCAGTCCATGGGGTCGCAAAGAGTCGGACATGACTGAGCGACTTCATTTTCACTTTTCACTTTCATGCATTGGAGAAGGAAATGGCAACCCACTCCAGTGTTCTTGCCTGGAGAATCCCAGGGATGGGGGAGCCTGGTGGGCTGCCGTCTATAGGGTCGCACAGAGTCAGACACGACTGAAGCAACTTAGCAGCAGCAGCGGCGGCAGAATTATCTTTTGTGATAGACATTCACCTTTGAAGAGCCAGCCAGATCCCCTTCCTCTTTGTTTCCCTTTCCAGTCAGCTGTACAGAACCCACAGGCCCCTAAAATAGGAGGGAAGATCTGCCTACCTCTCCCATTTATCCCCCTCCCTCCTTATTAAAGCAATTTATGATTTAACTCACTACTGACCAGGGGATTTTTGTAGACACTAATGACTATGGCTTGGCGGTTTTTCTTTTGGCTGCCCCAAAACTAATTAATTCTGGTATTTCACTAGCAGTGGGTTATAATAGTCAATAGTTACACTTGACATACCTATAAAGTCTTCTAACTTTCGTGAAATGTCTTCAACCCACTCTTTTATAGAAGCTAAGGAGTGTTTTCCAGCACCCTGAGTTTCATGTTCACTGAATGTATCAGAATCAATCACTAAAGTTGTTGGTCTTATTGTTGATCCAATATTCACGTCTTCTGAATCAGAACTATATTCTGAAGAGCTATCATCTTCTGAGACACTAGTATATGTGTTGCTCGGATAATAAGAGAAAATGTCTACATAAAATTCACCTAAAACTTCTTCTTCACTCAAAATTTCACAATGGGCCGTTTTTTAAAATTTTGCATTTATAATATATGCAAGATTGGAACAAAAACATAATGGAGCAAAATGTGAATGATAACAATCCTAAGCTGTATAATGAACTCTTGATCAACTTTAAGTTCTAACAACTTCCCATGGTGATGTTTATTGCATCACTCTCTAAAAATGTATTGATATGTCTCCAGTCAATAACGTTCAGGTAACAAAGATGTATTAATATGTCTCTGGTGATGACAATATGCCATGACCAAATGTCTGTAGTCAATAATGTGTTAATTCTGTGTTAAGGGAGCCCCTAAAGCATAGCAGCTGTGGATGACTAGATAGACACCAGCACAGGGTCCTTGCTGCAGCTGCCCAGGTGGAATAAAGGGGAACTCCCACATCCTTGCACAGAGATGTTTTCACTCCCAACTGTTCTATCTATTCATCATCTCTTCTGTGCAAGCAGCTGTCATTCACCCAGCACTCAGCTGTCTGTAGAACTTTAAAAACAAATAAAACTAAGATGATGATAGTCTCATAAAGATTCAACCCACTTCAGTTCATATGCTGTTAGTGAGTATCTTAAAAACAAACACCAGCAAAAAAGAGAAGGGGAAGACAACTCAAAGTAGCAGGTGATTGGAGAAGGAGTGGGGGAAGGCAGGCCAGCTGAGAGAAGATGGCAAGTTTATAGGAGGCTTATTTGCACAGGATCCCAGACATTGCTTACAGAGAGGACGTGTTCTTCTGTATTAAGGACATAACATTAACCAGAAGATGTGCTTTAAGGAACAATTTAAAAGTAAACTGCATCCTGTTCCTTTCAGTCTCCAAATTAGGCCAGAGACAGGCAGATGGAGACCTGGCTCTCTAGGGAGGGAGGAAGAATTTCTCTAGGAATCCTTATCTGCAGAACAACAAAATTGGGATATTCAAGGACTGACTCACCTCTGAGTTTGGATCAAACTGGGTCATGAACAAGTAAGGGAAAGGTAATGATGGCAAAGTTGGACACCGTGGTAAATTTCATGGTGGTGATTAAGGAAACCAACATTTGACAACTTGCTAAATAACCGTTGAAGAGATACTTTGAGTGGGATGACTGGCAGTATGAGATGTAGGTCAACCCTCTGCTCTGGCCTCTGATACAGGGCGTTCTACAACCCTAGGCAAGTCTTCATTTCCCTGAGCCTTCCTTGGGTCAGGAACCAAGATCTCTTCATGCTGGAAAGCAATATTGTGTTTGGATGATTTCTGTCTATAATAATTCCATCCAAAGAAACCAGATTTAAATGTAGCTTATTCATTCAGCACATGCTGAATACCTGTTATTTGAGACAGAAAATTATTTTTTAAATGTGATACCAAGAGCCTTCCTTCAAGAAGATGATTGTCTAGTAGAGGAGAGTTTGCATATCTACAAATAAATTCAGTGTGACTTGAGCCTGTAGCCTGGTTGAGATTCACATTTGAACATCAGCCCTGCAGTAACCCTGGACTGGCATTTTCTAGACTAATTCTGGGAGATATTGCAGGAGACGGTAATATGTGCTCAGAAACTGTGGACGGAGAGGTTGAGAAATCCGCATATTCTACCCCTCCCTTGGACGTTCAGATTACATGCTGGCATATTAGAAATGCTGGGAAGTCCAGAAGTAAAGCTGTTAAACCCACTAGCATTCCCCACTCCTACTTGATCCTAAAAACATGGAAACAGGTTTGGGAAAAACCACCTTTACATGAACTCAGGACAGAGATTATCACTTTTTGAGCTCTGTAGTCCTTGGTCACCTCTCCATAGCCCGATTTCTCTGCTTGAGTCCTTGGCATACAAGTATTTAAATGGAGTGTGTAGAATAGTCCCTATGAAAGATGCTTGCTGTTCTAGGAACCATTCATCTGATACCACACTTAGTAGAAATGTTTATTATCTTTCATACTATAGGATCTCATTCATTTTCCTACTGTAAGGACATAGACACCATATTATTACACCTTTTCTTATGAATTTTTATTGAAGAATAGTTGATTTGCAATGTTGTGTTGTTTTCTACTACATAGCAAAATGAATCATATACATATATCCCCTCTTTTTTTAATTTCCTTCCCCTTTTAGATCACCACAGAACACTGAGTAGAGTTCCCTGAGCTATACAGTAGGTTCTCATTGGTTATCTATTTTATATGTAGTATCAATAGTGTATACATTGGACCTTCTTAACAATATGTGTGCAGTTGCATATCTGAAATAGTCATCAGACAACAGCCCTCTAGAACTTTCCATATGAAAGAATGGGGTGTGAGATGGCTTTAATCTTGATTGGTAGGTCACCTCTCCATAGCCTGATTTCTCTGCTTGAGGGTGACATTCTAATTCTGATGGCATCCTCTGGCTCTTATCAGACTATCGGAGGCTCACACCTCTGCCTGTACACTTTCGCACACTTTTCTGAATCATTTAACATGCCTGTTTAAGGTGTCACTTTTTAGGCCCTAACCTGGAGAAACTGATAAGAACTAAAATCCTTGTGTTTTTTATTTGGCTGCATTTTAGTTCTTAACTTAGGGTCCATCAAAAAAATAATGAAAATGGCTTCTTTTCATTCAGCCCATGGTCTTGCCCTGTTTTTTGTGACACATATTTTGAGCACCTCTTTTACAATCCTGGAGTAAAATTCAAAGATTACCTATATTACACTGTCTACAAGTGTAATTTCAATAAAATCAATACAATGCCCTAGCTGTGATATAAAGACAAAAAGGAAATTAATTAACTATAAAATAATATTGACTGCAACATGTAATTGTTGAGGCTTGGCTACAAAGTACATAATGAAGTACTAAATGCTTCTTCATTTGGAGTAGAGTTGTCTTCAGCATGACTGCACAGCAAGATGATTCTGATGGGAGACTGGTGATCCAGGTTCCTTGAGTGGGGTTTGCCATTTGTGACAGTTTTTCAAAGTAGAGAATAACTCTTCAGAGAGCAGGATGTACCGTATTTTCTTGATTTGTATTCCAAGTTCAGTGTCTATTAAATGATGCACCCCCCACCAAAAAAAAAAAAAAAACTGTTTTGTAAGTAGTAGTATTAACAGTTTCAGGCTCAGATAGTTACAGCAATTATACACAAGTGTAACATGAATGTTCAGTGGGGCCCAAGTGGGATGCAGGTATACTCTTCATTGTGCCAGCCTGTCTTGGAAAGGAGTTCTCTGTCACCATTGAGGATCATGAATCCAAGATCTTACAGGCTGGTTCATGAAGCTGTGATGCACCCAAGATCCTCCTGGACATTGACGTCAATGAGTAAGAGAGCTCCTGCCTGGAGTGGTGGTGGGGAATGAATTGGGAATTTGGGATTAGTAGGCACTAATTTGGGGAAGGCAATGGCAGCCCACTCCAGTGTTCTTGCCTGGAGAATCCCAGGGACGGGGGAGCCTGGTGGGCTGCCATCTATGTGGTCGCACAGAGTCGGACACGACTGCAGCGACTTAGTAGCAGCAGCAGGCGCTAATTTACTGGAAAGGACCCTGATGCTGGGAAAGATTGAGGAGGAGATGGGGGTGACAGAGGATGAGATGGTTGGATAGCATCAGTGAGTCAGTGAACATGAGTTTGAACAAACCCTGGGAGATAGTGAAACCCAATGTGCTGTAGTCCAAGGGGACACAAAGAGTTGGACATGATTTAGCAACTGAACAACAACAAGATGGGTAATAGCATGAATGAACAGCAAGGTCCTACTGTACAGCACAAGGGACAATATTCAGTATCCTGTGATAAACCATAATGGAAAAGAATATGAAGAATATATATACATATATATAGTATATATGTATAACTGGGCTTCCCTGGTGGCTCAGATGGTAAAGCATCGGTCTGCAATGCGGGAGACCCAGGTTAAATCCCTGGGTTGGGAAGATCCTCTGGAGAAGGAAATGGCAACCCACTCCAGTACCCTTGCCTGGAAAATCCCATGGACAGAGGAGCCTGGTAGGCTATAGTCCATGGGGTCGCAAAGAGTCATACACAACTGAGCAACTTCACTTCATGTATAACTGAATCATTTTGCTGTACAGTAGAAATGAGCACAATATTGCAAATAAACTATACTTAAATAAAATAAATTGTTAAAAAGAGTGCTCACAGAGATGGTTCAATCCACCAGAAATCTACTCAGCAGATATTCCATCCAAGCTACTTTTCTGCACTTAACTTTTTTCTAAGGTTTGGTAATTTTACCTGAGGCATGTCCTAAACCAAAATCTCCTTTGGCCTTAGTGCTGCCTTGTGGATTCACACAGGATAAATCTGTTCCCTTGGCTACCTGATGACCCCATAAGTATCTGAGGGAGAAAAGATGAATAATACATCGTAGTCTCCTCTTCTGGGGACTCATCACCCCTGGTTCCCTGCAGGTACTGATTCTGTGAGCCCCAGTTTATTTGGAGTAAGATGCACATGGCTGGTCCTTCTACCTCACAGAGGATTGTTGTAGGCCAGTGAGATCACAGAGTACATTTAAGATGATAAGGCAAGATGGGCTTATCAGGGCTAATTAAGTCAAGGCTCAGTAAATGTATGTTGCATGTTGTCATCAGTTACAAGGTAGAAAAAGAGACTGCAGGATGTCTGACCTCTAACCGTGTTGATCACCCTATGCTTCTTGAGCTCCTATTTCATTTTTCCTATTAAAAGATAGTATTGCTTATGTCCTGGAGAAGAACTATCCTGAGGTAGTCTTGCCTCCATGATTTGGGGCAATGGCCAGTTTCTTTCTTTAGTTATCATATCAGGACAAGAAGAGTTCCCACCTAACAAGGCTGCTTTGAGGAAGAAATGAGATCATATTTGAAAAGTGCTTAGGACGATGTTTGGATCAATAAATTGTCAGATATTAGTATTACTTGCCCCTTCCTTTTCTATTTGAGATCCACAGGCAGGACAGACAAGTGTGACTCTTCAGCATCTTTTGATATTAGCTGTCTTTTGTCCAGTGAAGACAATTGGGGCTGAGCTCTCCCTCCCCAGAGCTGACCATCCATGTGTCCATTCATTAGGAACATTCATCAGGCACCTTTCAAGGCCCTGGAGATGCCACTGACTGAGACAAACAGGAGCCCTATTCATAGGAGATCTCTTGTCATCATGGGAGAGATGCAGTCTTCCCCTGGTGTCCTTTGATGTTGTCATCTCCTGGGCTCCCACACCCACCCAACTCCAGCCCTTCTGCCTTTCCTGCTGTCCCTTGAACATCCCTATTTAACCCTGTGAGCCTCTCCATCCACCTCCAGACTGCAGCCTCACTCTAACCCTTGCCTGCCTCATTCTTCTCCATAGTGTTCATTGCCATCTGGTCTGTGATCATTTTGTCTATTTTCTTCATAATTATCTGTCTCTTTTCTTTTCCATGGGGATGGTCTTGATCCCTGTCTCCTGTACAATGTCACAAACCTCATTCCATAGTTCATCAGGCACTCTGTCTATCAGATCTAGGCCCTTAAATCTATTTCTCACTCCCACTATATAATCATAAGGGATTTTATGTAGGTCATACCTGAATGGTCTAGTGGTTTTCCCCACTTTCTTCAATTTAAGTCTGAATTTGGCAATAGGGAGTTCATGATCTGAGCCACAGTCAGCTCCTGCTCTTGCTTTTGCTGACTGTATAGAGCTTCTCCATCTTTGGCTACAAATAGGCCTTACAAATAGCTGTGAAAAGAAGAGAAGTGAAAAGCAAAGGAGAAAAGGAAAGATATAAGCATCTGAATGCAGAGTTCCAAAGAATAGCAAGAAGAAATAAGAAAGCCTTCTTCAGCGATCAATGCAAAGAAATAGAGGAAAACAATAGAATGGGAAAGACTAGAGATCTCTTCAAGAAAATTAGAGATACCAAGGGAACATTTCATGCAAAGATGGGCTCGATAAAGGACAGAAATGGTATGGACCTAACAAAAGCAGAAGATATTAAGAAGAGGTGGCAAGAATACACAGAAAAACTGTACAAAAAAGATCTTCACAACCCAGATAATCACGATGGTGTGATCACTCACCTAGAGCCAGACATCCTGGAATGTGAAGTCAAGTGGGCCTTAGAAAGCATCACTACGAACAAAGCTAGTGGAGGTGATGGAATTCCAGTTGAGCTGTTTCAAATCCTGAAAGATGATGCTGTGAAAGTGCTGCACTCAATATGCCAGCAAATTTGGAAAACTCAGCAGTGGCCACAGGACTGGAAAAGGTCAGTTTTCATTCCAATCCCAAAGAAAGGCAATGCCAAAGAATGCTCAAACTACCGCACAATTGCACTCATCTCACACGCTAGTAAAGTAATGCTCAAAATTCTCCAAGCCAGGCTTCAGCAATACGTGAACCGTGAACTTCCTGATGTTCAAGCTGGTTTTAGAAAAGGCAGAGGAACCAGAGATCAAATTGCCAACATCCACTGGATCATGGAAAAAGCAAGAGAGTTCCAGAAAAACATCTATTTCTGCTTTATTGACTATGCCAAAGCCTTTGACTGTGTGGATCACAATAAACTGTGGAAAATTCTTCAAGAGATGGGAATACCAGATCACCTGATCTGCCTCTTGAGAAATTTGTATGCAGGTCAGGAAGCAACAGTTAGAACTGGACATGGAACAACAGACTGGTTCCAAATAGGAAAAGGAGTACGTCAAGGCTGTATATTGTCACCCTGCTCATTTAACTTGTATGCAGAGTACATCATGAGAAACGCTGGGCTGGAAGAAACACAAGCTGGAATCAAGATTGCTGGGAGAAATATCAATAACCTCAGATATGCAGATGACACCACCCTTATGGCAGAAAAGCCTCTTGATGAAAGTGATAGAAGAGAGGGGAAAAGTTGGCTTAAAGCTCAACATTCAGAAAACTAAGATCATGGCATCCAGTCCCATCACTTCATGGGAAATAGATGGGGAAACAGTGGAAACAGTGTCAGACTTTATTTTTCTGGGCTCCAAAATCACTGCAGATGGTGACGGCAGCCATGAAATTAAAAGACGCTTACTCCTTGGAAGAAAAGTTATGACCAACCTAAATAGTATATTCAAAAGCAGAGACTACTTTGCCAACAAATGTCCATCTAGTCAAGGCTATGGTTTTTCCTGTGGTCATGTATGGATGTGAGAGTTGGACTGTGAAGAAGGCTGAGTGCCGAAGAATTGATGCTTTTGAACTGTGGTGTCGGAGAAGAGACTCTTGAGAGTCCCTTGGACTGCAAGGAGATCCAACCAGTCCATTCTGAAGGAGATCAGCCCTGGGATTTCTTTGGAAGGAATGATGCTAAAGCTGAAACTCCAGTACTTTGGCCACCTCATGTGAAGAGTTGACTCATTGGAAAAGACTCTGATGCTGGGACGGATTGGGGGCAGGAGGAGAAGGGGACGACAGAGGATGAGATGGCTGGATGGCATCACTGACTCGATGGATGTGAGTCTGAGTGAACTCCGGGAGTTGGTGATGGACAGGGAGGCCTGGCGTGCTGCGATTCATGGAGTCGCGGAGAGTCGGACACGACTGAGCGACTGAACTGAACTGAACTGTCTGTCTCTCTATGAGGATGTAAGCTCCTCAAGGGTTGTAATTATGTCTGTTAACTTCACTACTTTATCTCCTGTCCCTAGAATTATACCTGGCATATAGTATACTACTTACATATTGAGTAAGTAAGTTTTTGTTGTTGAATGAAATAATTTTGGAAGATGGTGTTTTGAAGACTAACATAGAACAGTGGTCATCAAAGGATGTTGGTGGCACATTTGATGTCCTAGGGGACAACTGAAAGTGTCCAGAGACATTTCTAGTTATCACAACTGGGGAGATACTGATGGCATTTAGTGGATAAAGGCCAAGGAGGCTGCTACACATCTTGCACTAAACAGGAGGGTCTCCTACAACAAAGAGTTATCCAACTTAAAAAGTCATAGTTCTGAGTCTGGAAAACCCTGACAGAGTGTGATGGCTGAGAAGCACGGGAGGGAATTGGATTCTTCTAGAAAGAACCTTCTTTTACAGAAGGGTTCTCTGAGAAAGTAATATTTGAGCTAAAGATCTTAGGAAGGGAAGTTGGCAGAGATCTAGAATAATAATATTCTAGGCAGAGGCCTCTCTTGACGGCAGAGACTTCTGAGTGGAAGTGGACCTGGATGTATCTGTTTCTTTCACATCATCATGCCTCACACCCCCTGGTCAGAGACATCAAGCAGGCAGGAGTTCACCAGGCTCCAGATGAGTAGCCCATGTCCAGGCCATTCCTGTCCCCCTCGCCTACACTCTAGTGATACTCTAGTGAATCAGATTCTGCAAGTTCTCAGACTGAGAATGCTGTCAATTCTTCCTTCCATGCTCTTTGAGCTCCCTGAATTAATTAACATGCTTTAGAGCTGTGCATTTGATCCTGTTTTCCTGCCTTAGCTTTAGAGTTTGTAAAGAACACCAGCAGCCCAGAGTGAATTGTGTCAAAGCCCAGCATCTGGGCAAGGGTCTTCCTGGGCTGGTCTTGGCTAGCTCTCCAGACACATGGCCTCTTCTCTTCCCTGGGCACTCCTGTTGAGCCCTGCTGGCCTCTGATTGTTGCCCAAATGCATTCCCATCCCTGCCTCAGCCCTCTGCCTGGACTGTTGTTCCACCAGCCCCCCACACTCCCACTCACTCCATTACTTCCTTCAGGCCTCTTGGGTGTCATCTCCTCATGGTGGGCCTCCCTGTCTTATCCAAAGTATCAATAGCACCTCTAGTGCCCTCACTCAGATTCATTCTACATTGTACTTTCTAGCAACATTATAAAATATATAAATCAAATACAAATATCAACTACAAAAATCAGATAACATTTTGATTATTCCCCTGCTGCCGCTTTGGTAGGCAGAATGCCTACCCACCCAAAGATGTCCATGCCCTAATCCCTGGACCTGTGGTTGTTATGTTACATGGCAAAAGAGATTTTGCAGCTGTAATTATGGAGCTTAAAATAGGGAGATTATCCTGGATTATCTGAGAGGCCCAGTCTAATCATGGGAGTCCTTAAAAGCAGAAAACTTCCTCCACTGGGGAGCAGAACAGATGTTGCAGAAGGGAATTCAGATTTGAACCACAAGGAAGACTCATTGTGCCTTAACTAGTTTGAAGATAGAGGGGACAAAGTGACAAGGAATGTAAGTAACCTTTAGGAGCCAATAAAGTGTCCCAGCTCACAGTCAGCAAGTAATAGGGAAGCTCAGTCCTACAACCATAAGAAAGTGAATTCTGCCAACAACCTGATTAGCTTGGAATAGACTTTCTCCCAGAACCTCCAGGTAAGATTCAGCGGGCTAACACATTGATTGTGACTTTGTGGGAGTTCAAGGGAAGAATCCAGCCCAGGCCCTAGATTTCTGACCTATACAACTGTGAAATAACAAACTGATATGTTTGAAGTCACTAAGATTCTTTGTTATGGCAGCAAGAGGAAACTCATGTCCCTGACTTTGCCTGTAAAAATGAAAGTTCCTTGAGAGAAAGGATCTTGTTTTGTTTACTCCTGTGTCCTTATCTGGAACATGAAAAGCTCTCAATAAATATTTGTTGAATGAAGAAGCGAATTCTAGCTTTCTGTACTCACGCCTTTCTGGTCATGGGAGAGAGCATGGAAAACTGTTGATGGGAAACATTCTGTATTCCCAGGTCTTACCATGTTTCCCATTCAATAGGCAGAGCCCTCAGCAGGTACTGGCTAGCTGGCATTGGATCTTGCACCAGGAGTTGAAATTAGAAATAAGATAGTAGTCTCCACAAAGAGGACTGAGCACCAAAGAATTGACACTTTTGAATTGTAGTGCTAGAGAAGATTCTTGAGAGTCCTTTGGACTGCAAGGAGATCAAACCAGTCAATCCTAAAGAAAATCAACCCTGAATGTTCATCAGAAGGACTGACATTGAAGTTGAAGCTCTAATACTTTGGTCACCTAATGCAAAGAGCCTATTCATTGAGAAAGACCCTGATGCTGGGAGAGATTGAAGGCAAAAAGATAAGTGGGCAGCAGAGGATGAGATGGTTAAATAACATCACCTACTCAGTGGACATGACATTGAGCAAACTCTGGGAGATAGTGGAGGACAGGGAAGGCTGGCACGCTGCAGTCCGCAGAGTCACAAAGTCAGACACGACTTAGCAACTGAACAATAACAGAGTCTCTGCTTACACCGTCATGACCCCCTGCCCCCTACAGTTGGTCCACCATATAATTAAAGGTCAGCAGGTTAAGGACAGCTAAATGCCACGTGGTTGGGTGCTGTGATGGAGGAGCACATCCATGGTATAAAGAGCTAGGTTGGAGGTGGGCTTGGCTACATTGAGAAGGGTGTCAGAGCCAGAAGGGCTGTAGGTGGGGAAGATGGAGTAGATGTTCCAGGCCAACAGAAGAGCAAGTGTGGAAATACTTGGCAGGGTTAGGGAACAACACATAGTTTGTCTATTTAATCACTTGTGTAATCTGCCCAGTACACAGGGTATGCTGAAGTGCCCAAACTCTGTCTCCATCCTTATTAGTAGAACAACCTTGGGTACATTCCTTCATCTTTTTTTGTCTTGGGTTTTGTTTGTTGGTCAGACTTTTCTCATCTGTATAGTAAGGGTATCGTTACAGACTCACAGGATTGCTGGAAAGGTGTTTTTAAAATTTTATTTGTTTTATTTTATTTATTTAAATGCACCGCTCTGCATTTGGGATCTTAGTTCCCCAACCAGGGATTGAACCTGTGCCCCCTGTAGTAGAAACACAGAGTCTTAACCACTGGACCACCAGGGAAGTGCCACGGGAAAGATGAAGTGAATGGAAATGCTCAGCAAACAGGAAGCACTCTGAACAGGATTACTGGAACTCCTAGTCCCACCATGGAGCTAGATGGGAAGTACAGGCAGGGTAGGCAGGGAGGCTGGGAGCTGAGTGGGTCAAAGGTCTGAATGCTAAAGAGGCAGTTCAGCTTTATCCACTGGCTTCAGGAAGGGTGTCAGTTAACAACGCAGTTTCACTCCAGGCCCCAGGGAGAAACCACCCTCACCCACCATCTTCTTCTCTTTATATGGTCTCCATTTATGTCTTGTCCCTGAGCCGAGTTTTCATCTCCTAACCCAGGGGCTCAGCCTGTTCAAACACTATGCAAAAGTTCCCATCAGCAAGCCCCGGGCACTTAACCCACCGCATCGCCTTCAGTGGCGCTGGGTCCTCTGAAGTACCCTCTGGAGGCAGCCAAGTGGGAGCGCTGCTCCCCGCCTTATTGGGCTTGGTGGGGGGCCTCTTATTAAGCTGAACTGCTGAAGAGTTCTCCCAGCTGCATCCTGGAAAGATGGGAAGATTTCCCATCACCCGCCCTCCTGAGCCAAAGCCACTGTTATAGAAGAGTTACCCTGCCATTGCTTCCCCCTTCCGGTTGCACAGCCTCTTGGTGGGGATAGAATGTGTATTTAATTTGAGGCTTTCAGAATCTGACCTTAAGTGCAAGAAGACTGCCCCAACTTCTCCTCTCCCTCTATCAAACCTTTTCGCCTGAACTATTTTCCTTATAAATGATTCTATTTCCTGAGTGGTTCTGACGGTATGGTTTTCCTCCCTCTTTGCTAAGTAAATCGCAAGGCTTCTGCATGCTGGATAATGAGAACAAAACAAAAAGAAACCAAAACCTTTCCACTAAACTGGGCCTCACCTGCCATTGTCCACATGAGCTAGAAGGGCTGCATCTGTCAGGCTGTAGAACTGGACACAGGGCGCACCCTCCTGGGGTTGTAACTTACTGCTTATGCTTCTGAACTTAAGGCATCTCCAAGCCCCAGTGTCCTCTTCTGTGAATTGAGACTAATGATGCTCTCTTAGTCTTTTCAGGCTTCTGTAGCAGAATACCGTAAGCTGGGGGCTTATAAATGACAGATGTTTATTCCTCCCGGTTCTGGGGACCTGGAGGTCCAAAATCAAGGCAGCTGGTAGATTCTGTGACTGGCGAGAGCTCACTTCCTGGTTCATAGTCGGCTGCCTTCCTAGTGGAAGGGGTGAGGGAGTTTTGTGGGGTCTCTTCCATAAGGGCACTAATTCCATCCCTGAGGGCTCCAACCCAATGACCTTTTGTTGTTGTTTACTCGCTAAGTTTTTTCGATTCTTTGCAACCCCATGGACAGCAGCACACCAGGCTTCCCTGTCCTTCACCATCTCCTGGAGTTCACTCAAACTCATGTCCATTGAGTAAATGATGCCTCATCCTCTGTTGGCCCCTTCTCCTCCTGCCTTCAATCTTTCCCACCATCAGGGTCTTTTCCAATGAGTCGGCTGTTTGCATCACGTGGCCAAAGTATTGGAACTTCAGCATCAGTCCTCCCAATGAATATTCAGGGTTAATTTCCCTTAGGATTAACTGGTTTGATGTCCTTGCTGTCCAAGGGACACTCAAGAGTCTTCTCCAGCACCGTAATTCAAAAGCATCAGTTATTCAGTACTCAGCCTTCTTTATGGTCCAAATGCTCAAAACTCTTTACTTTCTAATCATTTTACTGTTACCTAGGCTCTGGCACCCCACTCCAGTACTCTTGCCTGGCAAATCCCATGGATGGAGGAGCCTGGTAGGCTGCAGTCCATGGGGTCGCAAAGAGTCGGACACCACCATCGGACACGACTGAGCTACTTTGCTTTCACTTTTCACTTTCATGCATTGGAGAAGGAAATGGCAACCCACTCCAGTGTTCTTGCCTAGAGAATCCTAGGGACGGGGGAGCCTGGTGGACTGCTGTCTATGGGGTCACACAGAGTCGGACATGACTGAAGTGACTTAGCAGCAGGCTCTTAAAGTTATTTACATCTGCTCTGTCTATATGGTATTAATAGAAACACTGCATGTCCTACTGCACATAGCTTCCCAGTTCTGGTTAGTAGCCTGAAATCTGCCATGGCAGGACTATTTACACCATGGGAATGAGCAAGCAGTACAAATCAGGGCTTTTCTTTCTGTCTGTCTGTCTGTCTGTCTCTCTCTCTCCCCCTCCCCCCGCTCCCTCCCTGTCCTCTTCCCCTCCTCTCTTCCTCCCTCCCCTCCTCTCTTCCTCCCTCCCCTCCTCTCTTCCTCCCTCCCCTCCTCCCTCCCTTCCCTCCCTTCCTTCCTCATTTCCTCCCTTCTTGTCACACCTTTACCAACTGCCAATGAAATAGATGAATATAAAAAATCCCCTCTCCTCATCATGTTCTCTAGAATTAAACCCTGCTAGAAGTTTGCAGTATATTCTTCTCTTTCCACTTGTGTAATTATCTATTTCTCTCTGTATATGCATTTCCTTTTTAATTATTAAATGCTCATTTTACTTAAAAACAAAATGCTGGTTATCTTTCTATGTTGATACTTAAAGTATTTTTTTGAGAACAGCATAGTTTTTCCATTTGATGAAGGTACCATAATTTATCTCATTTCCTCTTAATTGGTATTTTAGTTCCTAGATTCTCCATGCCCCCAGTTATAAGCAGCAGCACGCACAAACATCCTTTATATTCATCTTTGTTTGCTGATACAGTGGATTCTCTGAAATGGTACTGCTGTAGTATAGATATTTTAAATTTTTATGCTTTGTAAAATGTCAAATGTGTCAGAGGTCAGATAGGTAAAAATAGAAGTAATATTTGTAAGTAAACCATTTTAAAATTAAACAAATGTGTGTGTGTCTGTCTGTCTGTCTTTTGCTTGTTTGGTTTCTGTGCTGGGAATACAGTGTGTGTGTTGTAGAAGAATTGGTATTTTGCAGAGTAGCTGCTTTAGAAGAACCTGCTTTGGACTGAATTGTGTCCCCCACCCAAAATTTATGTGTTGAAGCCTTAAACCCCAATGTGAGTTATTTGAAAATAGAGTCTTTGGGAGGTAATTAGGTTCAGATAAAGTCAAGAGGGTGGGGCCGTCAGGGTGGAATTAGTGCCCTTTTAAGAGGAGACCAGAGAGCTTGCTTTCTCTGTCGTCTGATCACACAGTGAAACAGTTCTCTTCTGCAAGCCACGAGGAGAACCCTCATTGTACCAGCACCTGGATCTGAGACTTCCAGCCTCCAGAACTCTGAGAAAATTCTGTTGCATAAGCTACAGACTCCATGGTATTTTGCTGCAGCATCTCAAGTCACCCAACAGAGAACCTAATTTCAGCTTTTGTCAACGTGGGCAATGGTCTCTTAACTAAAAGGGTCAGCCAGGCTTTTGAAGCCATAAATGATGGATGTTTCCTTGCTGTGGATAACTTTACATGGCTCTGATATTTCAGTAAATTGTTCTGGCCTGTGAGTGGACACAGAGGGTGGCCATTTCCTGAAAGTGTTTCTGCCCTGCTCTGCTGACCCATGCAAGGTCAGTGGTTCTGTGTCACTCACTCAGGTCTTGGCATAGTAAGCACTAACAGGAGCTGTGCCCTAGCCACCCTGACGCTGTGTTGTTCAGTTTGCAGTGCAAGGGAGAGAAGGGAAGATGTGATCCTGAATCCTCCTGCCATAAAAAAAGTAATTGTGTGTTTATTCAGTGCACAGTTTCCATGAAGGCATATTTATGATGAGAAAAGGCATCTGATTTCCTGGAGGTCTCTCGAGTTCACAGTCCCCAGCCCTTCGATTTGACTCATGCATTCATGTGCATTAGCTCACGTAATCCCCATTTCAGAGGAGCCAGTGGAGCTGCAGAGAGACTAATCGACTCCACAAGTTGGCAGCTAGTAGACCACAGAGCCCAGTGCCTCAGCCTACCTTCCAGTCTCTTCTTGGTGCTTCAGTACTTCAGGTTGGTGGAGCATTTGCTCAGAAGAGACACTTCCTCAATACACAGGACTAGACAGCTGAGAACCATCTTGTAGACCTGGTGCCATCTTTTAATTGAGAACCCATACACACACACACACACACACACACATATTCATGTCACCAACTAACATTCACTGAGCATTGACTTTGTGCCAAGTCTATGCTAAGTGCTTTTCATGCTTTATTTCATTCAGTTCTCAGTATATTCTTTGCAAGGTTTACATGCTTATTCAAAAGTCATTCTTTAGAACATCCTTCAGAATCATGGCTATACATGGAAATCACCTGAGGAAATTTTAAAAAGCTCTGAATCCAAGGCTCTCCTTAAATCATCAGGACCTCTGATATGGGACCCCTCCATTAGTAGTTTCTAAAACCATGCAGTTTTTTGTTGTTGTTGTTTAATCTCTAAGTCATATCTGACTCTTCATGAGTCCATGGGCTGAGCCCACCAGGCTCCTCTGTCCATGTGATTCTCCAGGCAAGAATACTGGAGTGGGTTGCCATTTCCTTCTCTAGAGGATCTTCCCAACCCAGGGATGAAACCCACATCTCCTGCATTGCAGGCGAATTCTTTACCCCTGAGCCTGTGGGAAACCCAAAACCATGCAGGTATACATCTATAATATAATACTCTAAGTCAATTATACTTCAACAAAAAAAGTAAAACCATGCAGGTGATTCCTATCTACTAGACAGAAATGCTTGCTTATCTTTGCAAATGTTGCATTAGAAAAACACATTAGTACCATTTTTTTGTAACCTTCTTTCCCTCTTTATTCTGTTTGTCCTGTTTTCCTAACCATCACCAGACTCTGGGACTCCATAGCTGTTTGAATTTCTGTATATTCATTCAGGAGAGATATTTTGAGTATTAGCTATGAATAATACCATTCCCCCAACTAGGCTATGGGGATGCTTAAGTGACACCAGAATCCTGACCTTGAAAGGCTACTGTCAGGAAGGATGTAGGACAATGAAATGCCCTTCAGATTCATCCCTGGTATTACAAATGGCAGGATTGCTTTTTTTTTTTTTTTTTAAGGCTAAGTAATTTTCTGGTGTTTGTGTGTGTGTGTGTGCATGTGTACACATTGTTTATACCCACACTGAGGAAACATTTCATTTTTAATCTTCATATATATATACACACACACACACACATTTTTTTTTTTTTCTTTATCCATTCATCCTCTAGGGACATGTAGGTTTTTCCATATCTTGGCTATAATATTGCAGTGAAATGGTGTGTGGATGTCTTTTCAAGATACTGATTTCGGTTCCTTTGGAGAGTTACCTGTGTGAGGTGATGGATGTGCTAATTGTCTTGATGATCATTCTGCAGTATATACCATATCATCATGATGGACACTTTAAACATACACAGTTTTGGGTCAGTTATTCCTCAATAATATTGAAAACCAAAGGAAGACTTATGAGAAATTACAAGAGATCATCATGCATAAATGCCCAGATGGAGAAAGCCCTTGGGCTACTTGTAGGGAAAAGGGGGTGCAGGAATGCCCCTTCCAGGGGTTGATCTGCACCTGGTTCTTGTCTGGATTACAATCCTGTGCTTTCTCTGGGACTGATGGAACCTGGCAAAAAATGTGAGTGACAGTAGAAAGGGAGAGAGCAGCCTGCTGGTCGTTTTCAGCAACCTTTACACTTGAGCATCCCCATTGCCCTACCCCTGCCCTGTCCCCCGAGCCCTCAGTTACTGAATCTCCGCTTAGATCATAGGTGACTTTTTGCCCCAGCAGGTCAGATGTATTTGAATCAGAATGACATGGTTGATCCTGAATTGGTTACTGGAGCCTTGTGGAACCTGCCACAAGTAAGGGAATCTCAGCTCAAACAATTATCCAAGAGAAATGGCCCATCTCTGGGCCCCTGATGCTGCTCTTTACAGGCAAGCTTTGCTGACTAGACCCACATGTGTTCATTCAGGCTAGACTGTGTGCCCAGCGTGGTGGAGAGGCTCCTTATCATCTCTGTTCAAAGTGAAAATGTTAGTCTCTCAGTCATGTCCACCTCTTTTCGACCCCATGGACTATAGCCTGCCAGGCTCCTCTGTCCTCTGGATTTCTCCAGGCAAAAATACTGGAATGGGTTGCCATTTCCTTCTCCAGGCAATCTTCCTGACTGAGAGATCAAGCCTGGGTCTCCTGCATTGCAGGCAGATTCTTTACTGTGTGAGCCATCAGGGAAGCTTGTTCAAGGGAGGCAAGAAAAAAAGTAGAAAACATGGTTCTTGGTTCAAAAAATTTAAAAAACCCTAACATCAAGTTGGAGTAGCAGGCAAATACACTGAGGAAACATGTAACTCTTAATCTTATTGAGAGTCGATTTAATATCGTCCTGAGGAATGCTTAACTGTTTACAGCAGGGGTTGGTTCGTGCCAGATTTACCTGCTTTTGTCTGTCTCAAGTGAGGAATGGTTTTCACATTTTTAATAATTTAGGTAAAAATCAAAAGACAAGCTATGTTTTGTGGCACATAAAAAAAATACATAAAATTCAAATTTCTGTGTCCAGTAATTAAGATTGAGTGATAACACAGCCACACCATTCATTTTTGTGTTGTCTGTGGCTGCTTTGGGGTTGAAATGGCAGAAGTTGGGCTGTTGCTGCAGAGACTTTTTGGCTCACAATGCCAAATATATATATAGAGAGAGAGAGAGAGAGAGAGAGAAAGAGAGACTGGCCCTTTAAGAAAAAGATGACCAGGGAAAGCTTGTAGCTTAGCAGAAAGAGCATAATTTGGGGAATTCAGGCTTGGATCAAGATGTTACCTCTGCCACTCAGTTTTCTACATCAGGAAAATGGGAATAGGAAGATGTCCTTAGTAGGCTATTGTGATGATTAAATAAGCCATTGTAAACATAGCACAGAATCCAATGATCTAGAACGTGTGTGTGTGTGTGTGCACGCGCGTGTGCGTGCACACGCATGTGCACACGCGCCTGCTTTGTAGCTTCAGTCATGTCCAACAAAGAGTTGTAGCCTACCAGGCATGTCCATGGGATTCTCCAGGCATGAATAGTGAAGTGGATTGCCATGCCCTTCTCCAGGAGATCTTCCTGACCCAGGGATCGAACCAAGTCTCTTGTATTAGCAGGCAGGTGATAACTAGTGTAGATGCTCCATCAATATTGGTTATCTTCTCCTACCTTAATTGTTGTTCAGGTATGATTTCATTTCTAGGCACCGAAAGAAGGACAGAATTGCTTGAGATTTAGTCCTACACTTAAGTGGAGAGTTCAGTTCAGTTCAGTCACTCAGTCGTTTCCAATTCTTTGCGACCCCATGGACTGCAGCACACCACAGGCTTCCCTGTCCATCACCAACTCTCGGAGCTTGCTCAAACTCATGTCTATTGAGTTGGTGATGCCATCCAACCATCTTATCCTCTGTCGCCCCCTTCTCCTCCTGCCTTCAATCTTTCCCAGCATCAGGGTTTTTCCAGTGAGTCTGTTCTTTGCATCAGGTGGCCAAAGTATTGGAGTTTCAGCTTCAGCATCAGTCCTGCCAGTGAATATTCAGGACTAGAGAGAGATGTCCCCAAAGGTAAAGAGGAAAGGAATGGGACTCATGTATGTATATGATCTGTTGAAATCTTCACTCCCCACCTATAAGGAAGAGACAGAGGGAGGGAAGAAAGACAGGAGTTATAGGTTGTGATTACTCCCTGAAGTAATGAACCAGGACTCTGTGGGTGAGGATATCAGCACAGACTTCTCTTGAGGGGATGGTGTTTGAGCTGAGACCTGAAGGGTGCACTGGAGCCGACCATGGGCCGATCTGGAAACAAGAGCACAACAGCCCTGATGGAAAGTACGCCCTTGCCTCATTCTGGAACTGACTGCAGGGTGAGGGGCAGGAGAAGCTGGAGGTGAGGCTGGGAGTCACACAAGAGCCTCCTGGGCTGTGATGAGATGCTTTGGAGTGTGGATTTTATTCTCTAACACGGTGACAAAGAAGCCTCTAGCTGAGAACATCAGTGATCTTTTGTCCATTAGTAATTAGTAATAATGACTATTATAAAATCAATTCCCATTTATCATTACTCATTCAATGCTGATTTTACAGGACATGCCCCCACTTGCATCTCAGTAAGATGTTTATCAGTGTGCTTTGCTTTGCCCGCCATATCTGGTACTCTCTCCAAGTGTTCATACGATTGTAGGACATTGAGGGAGACATTCCCAATTCTGGGTCCCAGCTGTGACTTAAATGACTGGGGTGAAAAGCACTCCCAGTAGCCTTCACTTGCCCTTCAGTGTTTCTTAGCCAGATGTTTGCATCATCTCCCCACCTCTGGCCTCCTGTGGCTCCTTCCAGCACTCAGGTGAGATACTCCAGATGGCTCTGGACTGTGGAGCATGGCCATTCCAGCACCTTCTACTGCTTTATCTTACCATCCTCTTCCCCCGTTGCCTCCCTTCTTTGGAATTATCACCAAAAGGTATGTTAAAATCTTTGTATAACTGAAGTATAAGTATTGTATTGGAAGGACAGAGCCACAGAAGTAACTGCTCACAGAGTAGAATATCCCCAGAGAGAATCTTGCCTCTGGAGAAAAGAGCTGTATTTGCTGTCCCCATTTCACAGGTGAGAACAGGGACGTTAAGTGACTGTCCCAGCATCACACAACCAGGGAGCATCAGAGACCAGGTTCAGACCCAGGTCTGTCTGACTTCCAACCCTAGCTCTTTCCAAAACCCTCTGCTTTGGCCCAGAGTTAGCAAGTGGGCTAAGGAGAGGGCCTGAGGAACTTTATGATGCAAAGTTGTGACACCTTTCACTATGATTGGGAGATACTGACTTCTTGGTCTGATTTGTCCTGGCCACCCTTCCAGGACACGCTTACTATGCTCCACAGGGCTTCTCAGATCTCTGTCTTTAACCAGTTTATTTGCGTGTATCGAAACCCTCTTTACCATTAGCCATTCAGTAGATATTAACTGAACTTCTGTTGGGTACCTCTGGGCAGGTTCTCTATCTTATTTCTGAGCTCATTCATTTGTTTATCAGCTCAGTCGTAAGTGTTCTCTGTGTCTGTCTGCCGGGTCTGCCATAGGGATGGGTTCTCCCTGCCTCAGAGAACTCATCGTCTATAGGGGACCCCAAGAAGTAAGGTGAGTAGTGTAAGGGACTAGCTTATGGGCAGAGAGGTGTGTAGCCAGCTGTGCTGCAGGGTCCAGGAAGGCATTCAAAGAGAAGGCTGGGAAGGGCAAGAAGCAGAGAGAGAAGCGGGTAAAGGAAGACAAGAGGGAGAAGAGCTCAGAATTTCATGATTTTTTTTTCTTCCAGTATTATTGACATATAATTAACATACAGCCCTGTATAAGTTTAAGGCGTACAGCATAATTATTTGACTTACATATGTCATGAAATGATCACCACAGTAAGTTCAGTGAACATCCATTGTCTCATATGGATACAAAATAGGAAGGAAAAAACAACATTTTCCTTGTGATGAGAATTCCTAGAATTTGTTTTGTTAACATTTAGTTTAATTTTATTTATTTTGTTCACATGTAACATATAGCAGTGTTAGTAGTACTTGTGTACTATATCACTAGTACTTACTCTTCTTATAACAGGAAGTTTGTACCTTCTGATCACCTTCATCCAGTTCACCCCCCCACACCTGCCACCTCTGTTAACCACAAATATGATCTCGTTTTCCATGAGGTTAGTTGGTTGGTTTTTAAAGTATAGTTCCATGATTTTAAAGAGATTCATCATTGTCTTGAAGAGACCAATTATAAGAGACCTGGGAGGGTTGAGGGTAGAAAGTAAGCATAGCTTAGGATAACTGCATGCCCTTAAAAGCAAACATCAGGAGGCCAGCAAATTCCTTTATCTTCTGATCCCCAGCCTCCCAATACAGAGTCCATCCATCTGGTATCCCCTTTGGTTACATCATTCCTGAGAATCTCCCTGAACAATTGCTGACTGGTTCAGCTCTCACCACATGCTTCCCCTCCCCCATTTAAGAGAAGCAGAAATTAGTTTCCAGGGTAAAAATCTCACCCTGCATTAAACAGCTCCTTAAAAGGATGAAGGACTTGGCTCCACCATCTCCCACCTCGCCTTCCTCCTTTCTGTGTTATTGAATGCTAGAAAAATTATCAAGGGAAGGACATTGATCACTCTTACCCAAAAGCTTGAACCAGGGATCATTTTGCACATTCTTTAAAATCATTGACACCACATGACACCACAACAAAGATGGGTTTATTATTAGTTCTTCCTTCTTTTTCCCCAGCACTCAATGCATGCCCTGCTAATCCAGTTTACAGGAAATCCTCTCCCAGGAACTGGACAGCCCATGGGTTTGCCACATCAGGCTGGCAGAGCGCACATAGTCCATTCATTAGTGAAGGTCCAGACCCCAAAGAGTGACCATGGCCTCCTCACCTACCAGAGTCACTTTCCAGTAAATTGGGGCCTTTATGTGCCCACAGGAATAACATTAATAGTCCTAGCTAACATTTATTGAGCACTTGTTATGAACGTGATATTTAAAATGGATTATTATCTTGTTTAACTTTCACAGCAACCCGGGAGGCAGGCACCCCTCGTTGTTGCTACAGTCAGTCAGTTCGCTCAGGGCCTTTGCACTTGTCGCTGATTCTGCCTGAGTTCTTGCCTTGTATCAGCATGGCATGCTCCCTCGCCTCCTGCAGTTCTTTGCTTGAATCATATCCCTTCTCATAGAAGCCTTTGCCAACCACCCATTGAAAATCTCAATAGTTTCCCCACCTGAGTCCCCTTGGCTTTCCCTACTCTGTCATTATCATATGTCATCCTGTATGTTTAACCTACTTACCTTGTTTAATGTCTGTTCTCTATTTGCCTGAAGCCTCCATGAGGATAAGTATTTCTATCTGAAGAATGGGTTCTGATATATCTGAGTCTCTCAGCAGGTATCCATTGAGTGAAAAAAATAAATGCAGTATCACCATAACCATTTTACAGGTTAGGTAGGAGAAGTTTACCTAACATTCAAAAAACTAAAATCATGGCATCTGGTCCCATTAGTTCATGGCAAATAGATGGAGAAACAATGGAAACAATAACAGACTTTATTTTCTTGGGCTCCAAAATCACTACAGATGGTGACTACAGTCATGAAATTAAAAGAGACTTGCTCCTTGAAAGAAAAACTATGACAAACCTACACAGCATATTGAAAAACAGAGATATCGCTTTACCAACGAAGGTCAGCATAGTGAAAGCTATGGTTTTCCCAGTAGTCATGCGTGGATGTGACAGCTGGACTATAAGGAAAGCTGAGCACTGAAGAATTGATGCTTTTGAACTGTGGTGTTGGAGAAGACTCTCAAGAATCCCTTGGACTGCAAGGAGATCCAACCAGTCCATCTGAAAGGAAATCAGTCCTGAATATTCATTGGAAGGACTGATGCTGAAGCTGAAACTCCAGTATTTTGGCCACCTAATGAAAAGAGCTGACTCATTAAAAAAGACCCTGATGCTGGGAAAGATTGAAAGCAGGAGGAGAAGGGGACGACAGAGGATGAGATGGTTGGATGGCATCACCGACTCAATAGACAAGAGTTTGAGCAAGCTCCAGGAGATGGTGATGGACAGGGAAGCCTGGCCTGCTGCAGTCCATGAAGTCGCAAGAGTCAGACACGACTGAGCAACTGATCAGCAACAACAAAGAGAAGTTTACAGACATTCACCCACAGGCCCCAGGTTCTATGGAGAACAAGTAATGGATCCAGAATTAACCTGCATCTCTGGCTTCTAAGTCTTTTTGACATTACAGAGCCAGCACTCAGCCAAATCCAAAGCCTTCTCTTGAACTGTGGTTTTGCTGGGAAACAAGGGGACAGAACTACCTGTTCACCGATTGAAATGTCCCATTGAAGTCAGCTTTGGTACAATAGGGATTTACCTTAATAGAAGAACCATCTCAACCCCTCCTCTGCTCTGGGCACTTGCTTATTGAGATCCAACTCCCTGGAGAGTATTCAGTTCCATTCAACATCAGTGCAGGTCATTATGCTTGAATGAGCAGACTGACTGTGTGCTGTAGATAGTGTCGGAAGCTGTGGATACAAAGTCAGTGAGATGCATGACTGCCTGTATGTATCTACACTCACTGTGCATTTTAAGGTCACACATAGACTGGTCACTTAGTGCTTTTCTGCCTCTAGTTTCCTATACTAGTCACATCCTACTTCATGTTATGGGCTTCCCTGGTGGCTCACATGACAAAGAATCTGCCTACAATGTGGGAGACCCTGGTTCAATCCCTGGGTCAGGAAGAACCCCTGGAAAAGGGAATAGTTACCCACTCTGGTATTCTTGCCTGAAGAATTGCATGGACTGATGAGCCTGGTGGGCCACAGTCCACAGGGTTGCAAAGAGTTGGGCACGAATGAGCGACTAACACTTTCATTTTCATTTTATCTTATCAACAGTGGTATTAGAAAATGCATGGGCTTGGGAGCCAGAGGAAATGATGTATGAATCTGGGTTCTTCCTTATTAGCCCCTTACTTACTGAGTATTTCTGGGAGGTTATAAGGAGGAGGGGTGATGCCTGGGGCCTGGTGGGCACCAAGCAGTGGTGTGCTGCCAGCTTTGTTAGCTGTCACTGCCATCATTTATTTTTGGTCAGCTTATGAGTGGTGGCTTTGGTGCCTACAAGAGAATAGGAACTTATTTTGAGTTTTTTAAATATCTGCCCGAGGTAATAACAATAGCTCTTATTTAATTGAGACTAGCCTTTGCATTGGGCTTCCTTGATGGCTCAGTGATAAACAATCCACCTGCCAATGCAGAAGACTAGGGTTCAATACCTGGGTTGGAAAGATCCCCTGGAGAAGGAAATGGCAACCCACTCCAGTATTCTTGCCTTGGGAAATCCTGTGGACAGAGGAGCCTAATGGGCTACAGTCCCTGGGATCAAAAAACACTCGGACATGATTTAGCAGCTGAACAGCAACAAAGCCTTTGTGTTAGTCACTGTGCTGAGTGGTCTCTTTTATCTTCTTTAATCCTTACCACAGTCCTATGCTTTTGGAGTCTATAGGTGAATAAGAGCTTAGTTTGGGTTTTAAAAAAATCTTCCCCAGGCAATACCTGTGGCTCTTATTTAATTGAGACTACCCTTTGTATTGGGCTTCCATGGTGGCTTAGATGGCAAAGAATCTGCCTGCAATGCAGGAGACCTGGGTTCAATCCCTGGGACAGTAAGATCCCCTGGAGAAGGAAATGGCAACCCACTCCAGTATTCTTGCCTGGAAAATCCAATGGACACAGGAGCCTGGTGAGCTACAGTCCATGGGATTGCAAAGGAGACCAACATGATTTAGCAACTAAACAACCACAAAGCCTTTGTATTAGTCACTATGCTAAGTGGTCTGTTTTATTTAAACCTTGCCACAGTCCTATGAGTCATTATTTATACCTATTTTACAGAGGAGTACATAGAGCAGTAATTTGGGCACATAGCCAAGGTCATAGAGCTGGTAAACGGGGAGCTGACATGTGGATGGATGCTGGGACCTTACTCTGATCTTTGTGTCAATTCCCCCAGGTGATCCAAATGTGGGACTTGAGAGGGGACTCTCTTCTTACGATCTTTCTCAAACTAGTCAGGGAAGCAACAAAAAGTACTGAAACTGGAGTCAGAAGACTTACACTCAAATCCTGATTCTGCCACTTGCGTAAGCATCCTGGCTTTAGGACATTGAGCTCACTTCTCTGAGTTTTGATTTCTCTATTTATGGCAAATTAAGAGATTGCCCTGGATGATGTCTGTGAGTCCTTCCTACTCGATGGACTTCTTTATTCAAACTGAGACAGGCTGAAGAATCTTTAATAACTACCTTAACTACAGTAGGTTTGAACTCAACAGAAATGCATACCTATGACACCAAAAGACATGTTCAAGAAAATTATGTCAGCTTTCAAAATTGGAAACCACCCACATATCCATTAGCAAAGTAATGTATAACTAGGGTGAGATATATTCATAGCGTGGGTAACAATACAGCATTATTGGCCTTTGATTCATGCCTGTTTGTTCAGCATGCTGCAGGCCTGCAGAGCCAGTCAGCCACACTGCCACTGGGGTCAGGAAGACCTCAGTGGAAATACCAGCTCTGCCACTCATGAGCTGTATGACCTCTCTGAGCCTCAATTTCCTTATCCATAAAATAAGCATTGTTGTTGTTCTTTAGTCAGTAAGTCATGGCAAACTCTTTGCATGAGTTGTAGCCTGCCGGGCTCCTCTGTCCATGGGCTTTCCCAGGCAAGAATATTTGAGTTTCCATTTCCTTCTCCAGGGGATCTTCATGACCCAGGGATCTAACTCATGTCTCCTGCTTTGGCAGGCAGATTCTTTACCACTGAACCACCAAGGAAGCCCAGAATATGCATGATCATTCCAATTTCCATGGGGGCAGTCCAGGGAATTAAATAAAATAACATATGTGTAATAGGAGCCCATCATCTTATCAGATTAATTCCAGTTCTTTTAATGAAAGGACTGTTTATGGAGTGGACAGAGAGCATTGATGTATCAGCAAGCAGGCTGAGGCCCCAGAGACCAGCAGAAGTGGTCACTGTTACCAGCTCTGGGCCAAGAGATATGTGTTAGTTTCCTGAGGCCACTGTCACTAAGGACCACGGACTGGGCGGCTTAGCAGAATTTATTTTCTTACGGTTCTTGAGGCTGAAAGTCCAAGATCAAGGGTTGGTTCTTTCTGAGGCCTCCAGCCTTTACTCACAAGATGGCTGTCTTCTCCTGGTGTGTTCACATGGTCCCCTCTCTGCCTGTCTGTCCAGATGTCCTCCTCTCATAAGGATAACTGTTCCTTCTGAATTAGGGCCCGCATTCATGACTTTAACACTTCTTTGAAGACCCTCCCTCTGAATATAGTCACATCCTGAGGTCCTGGGTGGGGGTTAGGACTCCAGCATATGAATTAGGGAGAGGACATAGTTCAGCCCATAACAGGATGCGAAGGAGGTGATGCTGTCAGACACCAGTTGAGACTTTGAGCTGTGAAGGGTAGCTGCCTGGCAGAAGCTGCAGGGGATGGGAGACAGGCCCTGCTGGAAGCACTACCCAGACCCAAGAATGTGCCAAGAGGACCGCCCCCTCCTGCCTCCCTCCCTCTGGTCCATTGCAGTGTTTCCAGTGGGAAACCAGCCACCAGGGATCCCAAGCGATTCCGTCTGAAGGCCATGAGCTCTACGTTCTTCACCAGCTGTTCTTTCAGCGCCTACTTTTCCTTCAAGTGTGTGAGCAAGTTAGCAATGAAGATACGTAGGGTGCCCTTCCGTGTGGGTTGACTTTGTTTAAGTTGGAAGTTGCAGAAATTCTCCTTGCCCTTCTGCTGTCCATTAGCTCCGTGTTCAGTCAGGCTCTAGTGCACATTCGGCTGGTCCACACACTCGGCCTCCCAAGCCGTATCGCCCTTCTTGGTGAGCAAATGAGACATCATCTTGTGCAGCAAAGCATCTAGCCAGACTGGTAGGGAGATGCAGGCTCATTATTTGTTAAAAATTAAAATCTGCATGCCAACAAGCCAGGCAGCAGATCTGACTTCTCTTCAAAGAGTAGTTATTTTTCTGTTCCTGATAGAAAGTCTGTGGGCCTTAGGACCCCTAGGCAGGCTCGGCACTGTCCTCGGCTTTTGCACCCACTTCTGACTTTTCTAAGCATCATAACATGTCCCGTTTTGCTCAGTGGTCATTTTAAGATCAAAATCTTGGACACTCTGTATTTTTCCCCTATACAAATCCAAAAAACACTTTCTTCAAACTGAAAGAGATGGGCTGAAGTCTTTAATAACTACCTTAAGTACAGTAGGTTTGCACTCAACAGAAATGCATACCTGTGACACCCAGAGACACGTTCCAGAATGTTATATCAGCTTTCAGAACTGAAAACAAGCTACATGTCTGTCAGCAATGTAGTGGAGAAGCAGGGTGAGATATGTTCATAGTGTAGGTAACAATGCAGCGTTAAGTGAACAGACTACAGTGACGTGCAGTAACATGAATGGGTTTCACAGATTTAATACTGAGCCAAAAGGCCAGGCATAAAAGGAGTCCATACTGTATGATTCAATTTATGTATAATTCAGAACCTGATGAGGTATCCCAGGTGGCACAGTTGGTAAAGAATCCACTTGTCAATGCAGGAGACACAAGAAACACAGGCTCAATCCCTGCGTCCAGAAGATCCCCTGGAACAGGAAATGGCAACCCCCTCCCCACCCACCCCCCGCCCCAGTATTCCTGGCCTAAAAATTCCGAAGACAGAGGAGTCTGGAGGGAGCTCAGTCCATGGGGTTGCAGAGAGTTGGACATGACTGAGCATGCACTGCTAGCTGGCGGAACCTGATGAAACTGAACTATGGTGTGAGAATTCAGGATCACAGCAGGGCGGTGTGTATGTATGTGACTTTGAGCCCACAGTAAGAGAGATTCTGGTCTGTCTGTGATGTTCTGTTTCTTAGTCCAAGTTCCAGTTAAAACAGTAATTTCACTTTGTGAAAATTCATCACACTATGTACTTAAGATCTATATACTTTTATGAGTGTATATATTAATAATACTTCAATATAAGTTCGCTATAAAAGGAGTGGTTAAAAGGTATTTGCCAACCACACCATCCCCATGGAAAAGAAATGCAAAAAAGCAAAATGGCTATCTGGGAAGCCTTACAAATAGCTGTGAAAAGAAGAGAAGCAAAAAGCAAAGGAGAAAAGGAAAGATATAAGCATCTGAAAGCAGAGTTCCAAAGAATAGCAAGAAGAGACAAGAAAGCCTTCCTCAGTGACCAGTGCAAAGAAATAGAGGAAAACAACAGAATGGGAAAGACTAGAGATCTCTTCAAGAAAATTAGAGATACCAAGGGAACATTTCATGCAAAGATGGGCTCGATACAGGACAGAAATGGCATGGACCTAACAGAAGCAGAAGATATTAAGAAGAGGTGGCAAAAATGCACAGAAGAACTGTACAAAAAAGATCTTCACAACCCAGATAATTACGATGATGTGATCACTGATGGGACATCCTGGAATGTGAAGTCAAGTGGGCCTTAGAAAGCATCACTATGAACAAAGCTAGTGGAGGTGATGGAATTCCAGTTGAGCTGTTTCAAATCCTGAAAGATGATGCTGTGAAAGTGCTGCACTCAATATGCCAGCAAATTTGGAAAACTCAGCAGTGGCCACAGGACTGGAAAAGGTCAGTTTTCATTCCAATCCCAAAGAAAGGCAATGCCAAAGAATGCTCAAACTACTGCACAATTGCACTCATCTCACATGCTAGTAAAGTAATGCTCAAAATTCTCCAAGCCAGGCTTCAGCAATATGTGAACCGTAAACTTCCAGATGTTCCAGCTGGTTTTAGAAAAGGCAGAGGAACCAGAGATCAAATTGCCAACATCCGCTGGATCGTAGAAAAAGCAAAAGAGTTCCAGAAAAACATCTATTTCTGCTTTATTGACTATGCCAAAGCCTTTGACTGTGTGGATCACAATAAACTGTGGAAAATTCTGAAAGAGATGGGAATGACCAACCTAGATAGCATATTCAAAAGTGGAGACATTACTTTGCTAACAAAGGTCCATCTAGTCAAGGCTATGGTTTTTCCAGTAGTCATGTATGGATGTGAGAGTTGGACTGTGAAGAAGGCTGAGCACCGAAGAATTGATGCTTTTGAACTGTGGTGTTGGAGAAGACTCTTGAAAGTCCTTTGGACTGCAAGGAGATCCAACCAGTCCATTCTGAAGGAGATCAGCCCTGGGATTTCTTTGGAAGGAATGATGCTAAAACTGAAACTCCAGTACTTTGGCCACCTCATGCGAAGAGTTGACTCATTGGAAAAGACTCTGATGCTGGGAAAGATTGGGGGCAGGAGGAGAAGGGGACGACAGAGGATGAGATGGCTGGATGACATCACTGACTCAATGGACATGAGTCCGAGTGAACTCTGGGAGTTGGTGATGGACAGGGAGGCCTCTCGTGCTGCGATTCATGGGGTCACGAAGAGTCGGACACACTGAGCGACTGAACTGAACTGAACTGAAACCCTTTATGTTCTTCCTCCTATCACAGCTCTGTTCAGTGAGAAGAAGAGATTATGGTAACATTGTATGCTCTTAAAGGACCACTCCCTATGATGTGAGATCTGAACTCACCTCTTTTTGAACCAACCTTGCTTGCCCAAAACACACCTTTCTTATTTCAGTGCCCCAAACACCTCCAGGCTCTTGAGAGCCGGGACTACTGTGTTGTTTATCTTTGTATACCTAGTGCCTAGCATGTAAAAGTCACTTGATAGACATTTATTGAATGAACGAATAAGTAAGTGAGTGAGTGAATGACCACCAGCCTTTTATAAGATTGAGCTGCTTTTTATACTTCATCCATTCACACTTTCAGAAACCCCAGCAAAGTCAGGGAACACTTCAGGAGAAAGGATTTCTATATTCTCTCTCTCTGATAAAGAATTTTCGAAAAGGAAAACACTTAAAAGCAAAAAGCAGAACCTTTTAATTTATATGATCAAAAGTAAGTCCTAGGTAAAATCAGCAGGGGATTTTAAATTAAGCGAATTTTAATAAATTCACTTTCCATTGGGTCATCATGCATAAGAAGAGAACTCTAGTGCTTCAAAGCAGAAGAGAGGAAAGTCAGAATTATGTGGGACATTGTCATAAACATTTCTAGGATGAGAGCCGGCATCTTCCCCAGAGGCTCCTGCGTAGACAACCATTCCATCTCCACTTAAAGTTTTGTTTCTTTGATGAAGCCAGCAAAGCTACAGGAAGGGCTAAAGGAAGGACCAAGGGATAGACTTCCATTTTCATATATCAGCCCTTGAAGTGCAGGCAGAAAGTTGAGAAAATGCAGACAGAAGCCAGAGAGGACTCAGGCAAAGGGAAAAAGCAATATTCTACCAGTTTCCTGGGGGAGAGATCCTGGTAAATAAATCTAGAAAGTGTCAGATGCAGTAACCACCTTTGAGATTCACCAGGCACATTGATAAAATCACCACAGTTTAACTGTATTTAACCCCCTATCTCCTAAACTTATTTAACATAGCAGACCCTGCTTCCCATAACATCTGTTAGCATCCTGCAGCAGGCCATGGAACATACTGTGGGAAACACTGCCTCTGGGAATAAAAGGTTTAATCTGAAATTTGTTCTCCACTGGTCGAAGGCATCAGGTAGCCACTTTGTACCTCAGTTTCTTCTGATTTAAGTAAGCACGTGATTGGAATTGACCTTTAGTCTGTCCCAGCCGTATTCTTTAGCTTGGCTGAAGCTTGAAAGCAGACTGCATGGAAAGAAAGAAAGAAAACAGAGGCAAAACCTCCTCATTTTTTACTTTTTTTTAAAAAAAAGTATTTGTTTGACTGTGCCAGGTCTTAGTTGTAGCACAGAGGATCTTTGATCTTCATTGCAGCGCGCATTCTCAGTTGTTAAGTCATGTCCAACCCTTTTCGGTCCTATGGACTATAGTCTGCCAGGCTCCTGTGTCCTTGAGATTTCCCAGATAAGAATACTGGAGTCCGTTGCCATTTCCTCCTTCAGGGGGTCTTCCCAACCCAGGGATAGAACCTGTGTCTCTTGCATCTCCTACATTACAGGAAGATTCTTTAGCACTGAGTCACGGTGACCTTTTTAGGTATGCAATCTTTAGCTGTGGCATGTGGGATCCAGTTCCCTGGCTAAGGATCAAACCCAGACTCCTTGGAGCATGGAGTCTTAACCAGTGAAAAACACCAGGAAAGTCCCAGAACCTCCTCTTAAACAGCAGATTTTCTTTAATACGAGCTTGAGGTCTTCCCTTTGGTGGAAGGGTTTTAAGGGATTCTCCTGGCCTGCAGGAGGTGGTACAGCACAGGCTAAGAGGTTAGTTGTGGACTCAGATACAGAAAGAAGAGAATTTCTGTGCCATGCGGGAGGGGAATTGACATGTTAGCTATAGAACAGCACACTGTTTTAAATTATTCTTGGCTGAAACCCCTGGTCCCTTACACAGGTTCAGACTCCACCTACATGAGCAGCCTCAGTCACACAGGTCTCCCTGTCTCTCCTGTCTTTGTATGCTTGGTTTCTTCCAGGTTCTGACAAAAGCAATCTGATTTTGGCCTGTGGTCTTCACAGAATCCTCCAAACATTCCCTAACTGTTCCTCTAGGAGCTCCCTGGCTTGTTTTGGCTTCAGGTCACAGATTCAGCAAAGTCTCGCCATATTTACTATGGTCATGTACACAGACGCACACTACCACAGGTGATCTAGTGTAGCTCAAAAGGCCACAGGGCTAAGAGTGAGAAGAATTTGGTCACCTACCAGCTAGACAAGAGCCTTAGTTTCTTCGTCTCAAAAATGGAAATAATTCCATGAACCTAGCTGGCCCATCATAAGAGTCGGAGGTTATCTAGGTCATGCACCTTGTCTTTCGGATACAGCAGTTGCTTAATAAATGGCAGGTGACACTCATCAGCTTGTCACCATTTTTATTCTGCTTCCCTCTTGCAGTTGCAGTGGTTAAAAAAAAAAAATCAGTATCTGGCTCATTTTTTTTTTTTAAAGCGTTATATTCTGTCTCTGCATTCACATCCAGCCTCCTCTCCCTGCCATATTGGCTATCAAGCTGTTGCTACATATTCAGTTTGGGAAAAAGAAACATTGTCCTCTGATCCAGAGATGAAACGCCCCACCACTGGACCAGATGTTCACAGGAGAAGCCTTTGATTTTTCATTTATTTATTCATTTATTTATTTAGTGTTAGTCTCTTAAGCTCCCAGCACAGCAGCAGAAGGTAAGGCTGTGCAAGCCCCACGCATACCAGCCAGCTCCATTGGGAGGGCTTTTCAAATTCCAGGCATGCTGCCTCCGTGCAGAGCTCTGGCCTCCGGGGCCAAGGGCTCGCTCTTCGCTCCCAGACCCCAACGGCAAGAATAGAAATGGCAGATCACGTAGCAGCAAATGCCAGGCAAAGGCCAGAGTCAAGCTTTTTGGCACCTCTGTCCCCCTGACAGCAGGAAGCAGTGTCAGTCTCTGTCCTGGGGCCCATATTCCAAAGCCAAAGCTGTGTTGTTTCAGCTTGAAAGGGTCCAATTGCAGAAGGAGCCATTTTCATCATTTTTAACTAGGGTTCACTGAAAAAGCTTCCTCCCACATTGTGTGTGTGCCCATTAATTTGTGTTAATTCGAGTGGGAATCAAGCCAGTTCAATGAGTGATAATTAGGTACCTTAATGAAGAAATGTATAGTTTCTGTAACTGTTATTTACAAGCTTTTATGTACCACTTCATATTTCCAGAGGCCTTCACAATCATTCATCAGGGCAACTCTCAGTACCGTAGGAGTGATGTCAATAAGTACTGAGAGTTGTGGTTCCCTTGGAAATGTTGTTTTCCAGCTCTTGTATAATCGAGGTACAAATTCCCCACCTTTGACAAGACAGAAAGATTATCTTACAAGTACATACCCATGTGATTATATTTAACAGCTTAACAGACTCCTTAGCTGCTTGAGGACACAATTATATACATGATTGTAAATACTGTAAATGATTTTTCTTAAATCATTAATTTTTGTATTTTGTTTTTTGTTTTTTTTTTTACTGTGCTGGGTCTTTACTGCTGAGCAGACTTTTCTCTAGTTGTGGCCAGTGGGATCTACTCTCTAGCTGTGATATGTGAGCTCATTGTTGAGATGGCTTCTGTTGAGGCTCTAGGGTGCGCGGGCTTCTGTAGTTGTGGCTTCCGGGCTCCGGAGCACAGGCTCTAGTGGTGCACAGGCTTAGTTGCCCTGCGGCATGTGGGATCTTTCCTGATCAGGAATCCAACTCGTGTCTCCTGCATTGGCAGGTGGATTCTTTACCACTGAGCCATCACGAAGCCCTGGAGTGTATTCTCTTTCCTTCAATCTTCTTTTTTTTTCATTTTCTGTGGGTTGTATGCCTTGGCAGCTGCTTGCAATATCCCGAAGGGAGATCCTAGTCACAAAAGTGCTTAAGTGATGAGCCCCTAAGCTGTTGCTGTTCAGTAGCTCAGTCGAGTCCGACTCTTTGTGACCCTGTGGACTGCAGCACACCAGGCTTCCATGTCCTTCACCATCTTCTGGAGTTTGCTCAAACTCATGTCCATTGAGTCAGCGATGCCATCCAACCATCTCATCCTCTGTCATCCTATTCTCCTCCTGCCTTCAATCTTTCCCAGCATCAGAGTCTTTTCCAGTGAGTCAGTTCTTCGCATTAGGTGGCCAAAGTATTGGAGCTTCAACTTCAGCATCAGTCCTTCCAATGAATATTCAGGACTGATTTCTTTTAGGATTGACTGGTTTGACCTCCTTGTAGTCCAAGGGACTCTCAAGAGTCTTAAGCTACCTATTGACAGAAGACTAAGAAGCAATATGGACCTGGCAATATCTCACAGTTTTTAAGTGTCCAGTGCATTCTACCTGCACAAGGGGATTTTTAGAAAGACCAAATAATTTAGGTTCATAAATAAATGAGTGTGTATAGACATTTATTATCAATATTTCTCAAGTCAGCAGTATTGAGAACAGTTTCTACTGTACTCAGTAACTTTTTTAATGTCATGGAATCTTTATTTCAAGGTAGAAAATCATAAATCATGGCTTATACCAGACACTTTTAAAGTTTTAGAGCTTCAGCATCAGTCCTTCCCATGAATATTCAGAGTAAATTTCCTGTAGGATTGACTGGTTTTATCTCCTTGTCCAGGAGATTCTCGAGAGTCTTCTCCAGCACCACAGTTTAAAGCATCATTTGGTGCTCAGCCTTGCAGCCTTCTTTATGGCCCAACTCACATATCTGTACATGACTACTGGAAAATCCATAGCTTTGACTATATGGACTTTTGTCACCAATGTGATACCTCTGCTTTTTTAATACTCTATCTAGGTTTGTCATAGCTTTTCTTCCAAAGAGCAAGTGTCTTTTAATTTCATTGCTGCAGTCACCATCCACAGTGATTTTGGAGCCCAAGAAAATAAAATATGTCACTGTTTCCACTTTTTCCCATCTATTTGCCATGAAGTGATGGGACTGGATGCCATGATCTTATTTTTTTGAATGTTGAGTTTTAAGCCAGCTTTTTCACCCTCCTCTTTAACCCTCATCAAGAAGCACTTTAGTTCCTCTTCGCTTTCTGCCATTAGGGTGGTGTCATTCACATATCTGAGGTTGTTTATATTTCTCCTGGCAATCTTGATTCCCACTTGTGATTCATCCAGCCCAACATTTCACATAATGTACTCTGCATATAAGTTAAGTAAGCAGGGTGACAATATACAGTCTTGATGTACTCCTTTCCCAATTTAGAACCAGTCAGTTGTTCCATGTCTGGGTTCTAACTGTTGCTTCTTGACCTTCATACAGATTTTCAGGAGGCAGGACAGGTGGTCTGGTATTCCCATCTCTTTAAGAATTTTCCACAGTTTGTTGTGATCCACACAGTCAAAGGCTTTAGCATAGTCAATGGAGCTGAAGTAGGTCGTTTTTTGAAATTCTCTTGCTTTATCTGTGATCCAGCGGATGTTGGCAATTTTATCTCTGGCTCCTCTGTCTTTTCTAACCTAATTTGTACATCTGGAAGTTCTCAGTTTACATACTGCTGAAGCCTAGCTTGAAGGATTTTGAGCATTACCTTGCTAGCATATGAAATGAACACAGTTGTATGGGAATTTGAACATTCTTTGGCATTTCCCTTCTTTGGGATTGGAGTAAAAACTGACCTTTCACAGCCCTGTGGCCACTGCTGAGTTTTCCAAATTTGCTGGCATATTGAGTGCAGCACTTTCACAGCATCATCTTTTGAGGTTTGAAATAGCTCAGCTGGAATTCCATCACCTCCTCTAGCTTTCTTCATAGTAATGTTTCCTAAGGCCCATTTGACTTCACATTCTAGGATGTCTGGCTCTAGGTGAGTGACCACATCATCATGGTTATCCAGGTCATTAAGACTTTCTTGTATATTTTTCCTATGTATTCTTGCCACTTTTTCTAAATCTCTTCTGTTACAACGAGATGCCAGTCCAGGTTCAATGCACGATACTGGATGCTTGGGGCTGGTGCACTGGGACGACCCAGAGGGATGGTATGGGGAGGGAGGAGGGAGGAGGGTTCAGGATGGGGAACACATGTATACCTGTGGTGGATTCATTTTGATATTTGGCAAAACTAATACAATTATGTAAAGTTTAAAAATAAAATAAAATTAATTTAAAAAAATAAATAAATAAATCTCTTCTGTTAGATCCATATGATTTCTGTCCTTTATTATGCTGATCTTTGCATGAAATCTTCCCTTGGTTCTCCAATTTTCCTGAAGAGATCTCTAATCTTTCCCATTCTGTTGTTTTCCTCTGTTTCTTTGCATTGTTTACTTATGAAGGCTTTCTTCTCTCTCCTTGCTGTTTTCTGGAACTCTGCAGCATTCTGTTGGGTATATCTTTCCCTTTCTCCTTTGCCTTTCCCTTCTCTCCTTTTCTCAGCTATTTGTAAGACCTCCTCAGACAACCACTTAGCCTTCTTGGCATTTTTTGCAATGCTCATGGTTAAAAATTTACCAGCCTACCACTGGGGGCATGCGGCAGTTTTCTGAGTTTGCAAAGGCAAGTAGCCCTGGTGGCTCAATGGTAAAGAATCAGCCTGCAATGCAGAAGACATGGGAGTTCAATCCCTGGGTCAGGAAGGTCCCCTGGTGAAGGCAATGGCACCCCACTCCAGCCTGGAAAATCCCATGGATGGAGGAGCCTGACAGGCTACAGTCCATGGGGTTGAAAAAGAGTTGGACACAACTTAGCAACTAAACTACAACAACCCAGGTAGAAACCAAAAGTCAGAAAATGAACAAGTCTTGGTCTGAGTCACAGAACTCCACAGAGGTATTGCTGGGCCTCTGGTCTGTGTGGTGTCGCTGAAGAAGCTCTGGCTTTGGAGTCAGGCAGATCTGACTTTGGATCTCATAGAACTGCTCTTACACAGTAAACTGTTTAAGTGTCTGACCCAGCGTCTACCCCACTCAGCCTCCCCACCTGCAAAATAAGGATGACAATATCTAGCTTATCCATGTGCCAAATAAACCTAACAAAGCACCAGGGAGATGTGCAATAGGTATGATTTGCCCTTTTGACTTACAAGTTCAGATCTGTGTGTATTACCCCATTCTTGCCATAACCATATATATGTTTTTTTTTTTTATTTCAACTCTACCCAATGGACCAAACACCTTTCACAAAATAGTAAATATTCTTTTTTCTCCAAATATGTTCCACTGGAATAAGTTTTTTTAAAAAGTCTCAGTGCTGACATTCATGTGTGATTTGGGGAATCAGTTTCTTTCCAACAGTCTTAGAAATGTATGTACTAGGTATCAAGTAAGATCATTTTTCAGCCGCCCGGAGTTTTCTCCACCGACTGTTCTGCTGAGCTAAGCTTCCTGAGGAGGATTGATTTGGGAGCCCATGGGTGCCATGGTTCCGTCCACCAAATTAACTGCAATAGCCTGCAGGGTGTCCTTCTCGCTGTTGTGTTCTGTGCCGTGTGCGTTCTCTGCATATGCTCACCAACCAGTTAGTAGACACTCGCTCCTAAGCTATTCAGCTAAGCCAAGAATGTACTTTTCTTTTTAGACTTTTACTAATTTATTTTTACCCGAATAATACATTTAGTTGTTTTTAACATTTTTAAAAATACAAAGGTGTATAAAATGACAATTGCCGTTCCTGTGTGGTAGAGTGTGCTCTGTTCAACTCTTTGCAAACCCATGAACTGTAGCCCACCAGGCTCCTCTGTCCATGGGATTTCCCCTGGACAAGAATACTGAAGTGGGTTGCCATTTCCTTCTCCAGGGGATCTTTCTGACCCAGGGATCAAACCCGCATCTCCTGCACTGGCAGGTAGATTCTTTCCACTGAGCTACCAGGAAATCCCTTCCCTTCCTATACAATCACCCCATTCACTCAAGTCTCTCCCATAAACCGCCCCCAACACTAAAAAGAGGGTAGAGAGGAGGAGGAAGCAACCTCTGACAATTAGTTTCTTATGAACTTGAAGGCTCCTGGGGCCCCATCTTGAACACCCAGCGTCAGCACAGCCTTCACCTTAGTTTCTACCTGTGTCTAATGCATTGGGCCAAAGAAAGCTATTAAAACCAGCAATACTGCAATGAGCTCATATGGCTTGTCAGGAGGTATAAAGCAAATTGGCAAAGACATACCCATAATAAAGTTGGAGAGGATCTGCTTTGTTTCTGTAAAGATAAATGACACAGGTTGTACAAACACCATCTATCAGCTAACCCTCAGTAGGTTGTCATTTATCTGGGGAAAAACAGGAGAGAATCTGTGTTTACAGGGTATGTACCATGTGTCAGGTGTACAGTGCTAGGCTCTTTTTTTCTTTTTTCTGGTGGTAAAATATACAAAACATAAAAATGCCATTTTAACCGTCTTTAAGTGTACAGTTCAATGGCATTAGGTACATTCACAATGTTATACGACCATCACCACCATCCATCTCCAGGGAGTGCTAGGCTCCTTTGCCCATCTCACTTGTTCCCTGCAGCAGCTTCTGAAATCTGTGTTAATATTCTCCATACAGTGAGGATATTTCAGAGAGACTATTTAACGTCTCATACCAAGTACCTGGCAGAGCCTGGGGTGAACCCAGGCGTGTTCGTCTCCAAAACACATGGTCAGGCGTGCCTGGCTCACTCTCTTACCTGTGGTTTTTTCCCTCTGTTTCATCCTATACTGTTGTCCAGGGGTGATCCTGCTGCTTCTAGATAAGCTGCGGAAGATGAAGTGGGAGCAGATGTGGAGGCTGACCGCAGAGAGGGAGCTGATGGGCATGCTCTCTACGTCCTTAGCCGACCAGGTGAGTCACCAGCCTAAAAGGTATGGTTATTCCCAAGCCCCCGGTGTGCTGCTTCTCAAACTTGCATGGGGCTGGGTCTACATTATTTTTCCAGCTCTTGCATGACTTCATACTTGGATAAATCTGCTTCATTCTTGCCAGCCGAAGACCACAGCCCTCTCCTTAGTTCATTCCCCCTGTTCATCCGTGTTCATCACACTTTTTCCTGCACACTGTGCATGCCAGGAACTATGTTCAGAAACAGGATTACAGGGATAAATGAAGGACAGAATCCTTGGCCTCAGAAAGTCCATAGTTTATTGATGTAGACTCTCAAGTAAGTGATAGTTTGGTGTGTTAAGAGGAGGTCACGGTCTTCACCTCAATGCAGAATGCACAGTGCCTGCCCCCTGAGATTCTGAAATGCCAAGGCCTATTTCCCGGACAAGATTTCATTTGTCTTTTTGGCAAATAGAATCAAACTTTTAAAGCCACGCCTTTTGCTTAGCTCCTGTACTGTGACCCCCATCCTCAAGGGGAATGGATTTAAATAGAAGGGACAAACCTCCTTGGCTGGTGAAATCAGCTTTTAATCCAGGCAGTCTGAAAAAGTCCATGAACTCCAGCAAGCAACTAACATAAATTCCTAAAACCCCCATTTCTCATTTCTGCTGAGCCTTTGACTTTGAATCTACTAGGGTCATACATCTTGATTCTGAGATCCCCATGTTATATGTGGCCATCTCAGAATGTAAAGATATCTCTGAGTTCGTTGCGTGTTATTCTTTCCTGTTCAACCAAAAAGCAAGCCCACTCTCCTTGTTTTTGCTCATCATTCAGCTGCCTGATTCATTGAATTCTTACAGAGTTTTCTAGTATGAAGGAAAACAAGAAACTCTGTAGGGTTACTTTACTATTTTTTTTTTTAGCATTGTTATTATTCAGTATTTCCCAAGCAGCCAGAAACTAATTTCCTTTTTCATACAGGAGATATGGTATAATGGATGAGTTAAAAATTACCCAGGTAGCTGTTTTAAACCTGAGGGGGAAATTGTCCTCCATCATCATATTTCAAGTCGGGTCACAGTGACTTGAGTGTGTCCCCAAAAGCTAGCAATTGCATGTCCATGTCCAGAGAAGATAGTTTATTCAGCCATCTCCTTCTGTGAAGGCCCATAATTCACCTTCCAGCTCCACTTGTCAGCAGCTAGTTAATAAGCATGGCCTGGTGGTGCAGGAGCTTGAAGAAGAGCTGGAAAGAGGGAAAGCCCCATAGAAAAGTCAGAGTTGAATTTGGAGATGGGGAGCACAGATACAGGCACCCTGGCCCATAGGAATCCCAGGGACATCCATCATCAAGTCTGCCCAGAGCCCCAGGAAATGCGGCTGAAGCAGGATGTATCATTTGTCTCAGCCCCTGAATCAGCAGAGCAACTTGTCATCACACAGTTTCCTATCCAGGAGGCTCAGGATGGATGACATGGGGTTCCTCTGTGAGGTAAGAAGCGGGCCAGAAAAGCGGCTTCATTTATTATATACCAGCTCGAGTGGAAAAGATGCTCTGTGTCTGCCCCCATGTCCCTTTGCTGGAAGGGGATCACTGAGACCAGCAAGACCCGTGAACATCAAGTCAGCATGGGGCATTCCCCCCAGTGTAGGGGGATCTATCCAAACAGGATTGCTTGGTTTCTAGAGATAAAAGGCACGGGAAATGCCCAGCAGGGCAAGCCAGCCTGTGCTCCAAGCAGGAGGCTCATGAGAGATTGCACGGGAGATGTCATGCCTCAAGAGCCAGCATCACAAGCTGAGCCCATTTGACTGACAGTTGTCTCTGGCTTTTATCCCCCAGGACATTTTCAATGCTGTCATCAAACAAAACCCCTTCCTCGTGTATCAGCTGCCCTGCTTCTGGAATGTGCAGCTGTCAGACCACACCCGCTCCGAGCAGTGCTACAGAGATGTGTCTGACCTAAAGGTAGGATAAGGAAAGCCCCGGTGGGCATCAGCTCACCCCCCGGGTAAAGTGAGGTGCCCAGCAGTGGCAGAGGGAACCTGAATGGGGCATGAGTGGCTCGGAGCCTGTGTGCAGTGTGGGGAAAGAGAGAAGGGTGCAGGAGAGCAGAATGAATGTGCTTTTCTTCTTTGTTTGGTTCCCCACCCGTCTTGTTTGGGCTTTCTGGAAAGCATAAGGCCTCCCAGCACAAGAACCAGCTTGTGTGGTTATGTTTCCTGCCACCTGCTGCTGGCTGTTTGGGTTCATGTCAGCTCCCCAAATCCAATCATTTAATTCAAACAAAGCATTTAGGGAGGGTCTACTCTGTAGATGTTATACAGCCAGATGCTGTAGATATGGATATGAACAATTTATTTTCTACTTTCAAATCAGTCTTGGCAGAGAGGAACAGAGAAACAAGTAAAGTTATGATAGCTATCCATGAGGTGAGCTGTTGAATAGTTATATGGATAGCTAGGGCTTCCCTGGTAGCTCAGATGGTAAAGAGTCTGCCAGCAATGCAGGAGACCCAGGTTCGATCCCAGAGTCAGGAAGATCCCCTGAAGAAGGGTCTTGGAGAAGGAAATGACAACCCATTACAGTATTCTTGCCTGGGAAATCCCATGGGCAGAGGGACCTGGTGGGCTATACCCCATGGGGTTGCAAAGAGTCAGTCATGATTGAGCAACTAACACACATATATGGATAGCTATTTATGATAGCATAAATTTCTCATTCAACCCCAGGGAGAAGGGACAGTGACAGAAAAGCCTTCACTGTAGTGTCTCCAAACACACCCGGTAGGGCCTAGCATTAGATAAAGAAGAAGGGATGTATCAGTTACCTACTGCCATAGATAATGCTGCATAACAAGCTGTTCTAATAATGGCTTAAATCATTGATTTAATCATCAATTAAATCATTAATTGTAGACAATTTAGTTGATCAGTCTAAAAGTTGGCTGGAAGATTGTCTGATAGTGGCTTAGCCAAATGTCTGTGGTCAGCTTCAGACCAGGAGTCTGGCGGCTAGCGCAACTTGCTTCTCCTCTAGTACCTACTGTGTCCCATCACCTGGCCAGTCTAGCTTGTTCCACAGCAAAGCAGAGGTAGAAAAGGAAGCCCTCGGGCACATAAGGAAGCCTGAATCCTTTTAAGGCTGCTGGCCTCCCATGTACCAAAGAATGCTGGCATCCTATGTACCAAAGGAACTGTGGGACTGAGCCCAGAGTTAAGCGGTGTGTCAGAATTCCTTGCTGTGGAACATATACACGATGGAGTATTACTCAGCCATTAAAAAGAATACATTTGAATCAGTTCTAATGAGGTGGATGAAACAGGAGCCTTTTCAGTGAAGTAAGCCAGAAAGAAAAACACCAATACAGTATACTAACGCATATATATGGAATTTAGAAAGATGGTAACGATAACCCTGTATGCGAGACAGCAAAAGAGACCCAGATGTATAGAACAGTCTTTTGGACTCCGTGGGAGAGGGCAAGGGTGGGATGATTTGGGAGAATGGCATTGAAACATGTATAATATCATATGTGAAACAAATCACTAGTCCAGGTTTGATGCAGGATACAGGATGCTTGGGGCTGGTGCACTGGGATGACCCAGAAGGATGGTATGGAGATGGAGGTGGGAGGGGGCTTCAGGATGGGGAACACGTGTACACCCGTGGCGGATTCATGCTGATGTATGGCAAAACCAATACAATATTATAAAGTAATTAGCCTCTAATTAAAATAAATACATTTATATATTAAAAAAAAGAATTCCTTACCTATCGTTGTGAAAGAATGAAAGAGTGAAGAGCTGACTTCAGCTATTAAATGACTGCTTAACGATTTAACCTAGGCCTGTCTGACACCAAGTGTGTTTGCCCTCTGGCTGTAACAAAGAGGAACAAGATACGTGTATCCATAGGGAGTTTATTTCATTAAAAATTTATACCCATCGCCCAGGTAACAATGTGATAACAATAATTGCAAGTTATCAAAAGGAAAAGGGGACCAAACCTTACTTTTCTAATAAGTCAGCCTTTTCTTACTGACTTTTGGGCCGTGTCTACATTATGTGTGTGGTCCATGTCTACATCGTGTGCATGTTATGTCTTATTTATGGTCACAATATACATGGAATTTTATACTTTTCCATTACATCGCCATAACTGATACTTTAGTTGTTTCCAAATTTTTGCAAATATAAATATGTTAAAATCAACAGCTCAAAGTTCACACCTTCTCAGGAGTAAGATCACAGAGTCAAAAAGAAAGAACTGTTTTTTTAAACGCAGTTGAAGTTCATTGCAAAATATTTAAAACAGAAGTACTTGCATTATTCATTCTTTCAATCAGCATTTATGCAATTCGTTCAATAGGCCATGTACTTCATAGACATAAGGAAAACAGATGAAATGCACATTTTCTAAGAAAATCATGAACAAAAAGTTCAAAGGGGAGGAAAGTAAAAACAGCCTTATAAAGAACACTTAAATATGCTGCATAACGATGCTGGATGCTTGGGGCTGGTGCACTGGGACGGCTCAGAGGGATGGTATGGGGAGGGAGGAGGGAGGAGGGTTCGGGATGGGGAACACATGTATACCTGTGGTGGATTCATTTTGATATTTGGCAAAACTAATACAATTATGTAAAGTTTAAAAATAAAATAAAATTGGAAGAATAAAAAAAAAAATATGCTGCATAAAATTTTTTTAATGTTTTGAAGGCATAGTTGATCAGTTCATATGGTAAATGAAGTAAGCAGAGTCCAGAAAACAATGATAACGTGTAACTCCAGACTGATAAAAAGCAGCTACATGTGCTACTTGCTGGGTATTTGCTGATTCTTGGTGGCTGGGAGCCTGGTGTCAAGGTAGATAACTGTATAATTATTTGTTCAAACAAGGGAATGCTATCGTGAGTTGCATGGAATAATAGTTGTCTTTCACCATCTCCCAGAGTTTGCTGAAACTTATGTCCATTGAGTCGATGATGTCATCCAACCATCTCATCCTCTGTTGCCCCTTCTTCCTTGCCTCAATTTCTCCCAGTATCAGGGTCTTTTCTAATGAGTCGGCTCTTTGCATCACGTGGCCAAAGTATTGGAGCTTTAGCTTCAGCATCAGTCCTTCCAGTGAATATTCAGAACTGATTTCCTTTAGGATTGACTGGTTTGATCTCCTGGCTGGAGATCCCTTGGACTCTCAAAAGTCTTCTCCAGCACTGCAGTTTGAAAGCATCAATTCTTCAGCACTCAGCCTTCCTTATGGTCCAATTCTCACATCCATACATGACTATTGGAAAATCATAGCTTTGACTATACGGATCTTTGTGGGCAGTGATGTCTCTGCTTTTAAATATGTTACCTAGGTTTGTCATAGCTTTTCTTCCAAGGAGCAAACGTCTTTTAATTTCATGGCTTTAATCACCATCTGCAGTGATTTTGAAGCTCAAGATAATAAAGTCTGTCACTGTTTCCATTGTTTCCGCATGTATTTGCCATGAAGTGATTGGACTGGATGCCATACTCTTAGTTTTCTGAATGTTGAGTTTTAAGCCAACTTTTTCACTCTCCTCTTTGACTTTCATCAAGAGGCTCTTTAGTTCCTCTTCACTTTCTGGTATCCTCTGCATATCTGAGGTTACTAATATTTTTCCTGACAGTTGACATTTGCATGATGTATTCTGCATATGAGTTAAATAAGCAGGGTGACTGTACACAGCCTTGCCATACTCCTTTCCCAATTTTGTTGTTCTGTGTCCAGTTCTAACTGTTGCTTCTTGAACTGCATACAGGTTTCTTAGGAGGCTGGTAAGGTGGTTTGGTATTCCCATCTCTTTAAGAATTTTTCACAGTTTGTTGTGATCCACACAGTCAAAGGCTTTAGTGTAGTCAGTGAAGCAGAAGTAGATGTTTTTTCCAGAATTCCCTTGCTTTCCCTTGTATGATATAAGAAATTAAAAAAAATAATAATACTGAAAGTAGGTTAGGAGAACAAGAGGTTACCAAAAATGAATAGGCCTATTTGGATCAACTAGAACTTTTAGAAGTGAAAAATATAATTATTGAAATTATAAATTAAATGCATATGTTAAGCAATAGATTAGTGCCAGCTGAAGAGAGATTTAGTGAACAGGAAGAAATATCTGAGGAAATTACCCAACCCAGCACACTGGGAAAAAAAGATGGAAAAACAGAGGGAAGATAAGATACTGGGATGTGTCTAATTAGATTATAGGAAAGAAATAAAGAGAAAAATTGGAAGTGAGGCATCACTGGATGGGATGGTGACTGGGAATTTTTCAACTGTTAAAATGTGTCCATATGTTTTCTGAACAGTTTAAAGAGAAAGGATTTTGTTTGCAAAACACAATAAATAAATAAAGAGAAAGCCATGTTTAGACTTACAACAGTGAAATTTCACTGAGGTAAAGAAAAGTGGTTTTAACAATAGCCAGAGTGAAAAGACAGATTCTCTACACAGCAGTTCCATGTGTGATGAGACTTCCAACAGCAATGGATGTCTGAAAAGAGTAAAAAGAATACCTTCGACATGCTGAGAGACAATAACAACACATTGTATACCCATGAAAACAATCTTCCAAGCATGAGAGAGGAATATCCAGATGAGTAAAAACAAAGAGGATTTACCATCAACATACATATGCAAAGCAACTTCCAAAGGGTATGTTTTGGAGTCTGTTGGAAAATGGTTCCACATTCAAGAAGGAATGTTGAACAAGCAAGTTAGAAATGTATCAGAACTCTAAATAGAGTTTCTAAATGATAGCAATAATAGTAATAATAATGCTATGGCATGTTGGTTTAAAAACATTATACCTAAATTATCAGAAAATGACAGTGTGTAATCAGGAAGGAAATGATGAGAATTAAAGTACTCTGACGACCCAGAGGGATGCTATGGGGAGGGAGGAGGGAGGAGGGTTCAGGATGGGGAACACATGTATACCAGTGGCGGATTCATTTTGATATTTGGCAAAACTAATACAATTATGTAAAGTTTAAAAATAAAATAAAATTTAAAAAAAATTTTCAAAGTAAAAATAAATAAATAAATAAATAAAACAACTCTTGGTAGGAAAATAAAATTTTATAGAGGAATAGAAAACAAATTCCCCCTCACCAGTATACGATTCTCCTATTCGTCTCATACACCTAAATACTATGATTAATTTCTATTATGTCCACACAAAATTTTCTGTAATACACATGCATATCTTTATATGGACTTTACTTGCTAGTTTAGTCAACATAATGCCTTGCTACTTTCTCTTTGTTATGTATTTATGTGTGTGTTTGTTTGCATATGAAACCTTTCTATATTAGCACTCTCTCACATTTCAAGTGATTATTAAATAAATATAGACCTTATGAAAATAAAAATAAATAAAGTACTCTGAAATTATTGCTTTATTGAAGAGGGTATGGGATAAGTTAGAACTGTATGTGTGAGCTTCCCTGGTGGCTCAGATGGTAAGGAATCTGCCTGCAGTGCAGGATACCTCGGTTTGATCCCTGGGTCAGGAAGACTACCTGGAAAAGGAAATGGCTACCCACCCCAGTATTCTTGACTGGAGAATCCCATGGACAGAGGAGCCTGGCAGACTGCAGTCCATGGGGTTGCAGAATTGGACAGGATTGAGCGACAAGCATTTTCACTTCACACTTTGCACTTAGCACTAGCCTATGCATGCTAACATTTCGAGATTAAGCTCTCATAGAATTGAAAAAGGAGGTGGGATGGTAAGGAATAAGAAAAACCAAACAACCAAACAAAACACCTCAATTATTTAAAAGAAAAATTAGATTTCAAGGAAAAAAAAAATAAGTGAAAGTAAAACTAGGGAGAAGTAGAAAACAAAAAATCAAGATGATATAAATAAGTCCAGATATATTGATAATCAAATAAACTAATTTTGCCAGTAAGAAGATAGGTTGTCATATTGAATAGGAAACAATATCCAACATATGCCATTTACAAAAGATATGCCTAATACAAAACAACTCATTAAGTTTGACAGTAAAAATTTTGGAAAGACTATCAAGCAGAAATTATCCCAAAGGAAACTAGGTAACTATCTTGATATCAGACAAAACATTGGTAGGCACAGAGATTGTCACAACTTAAAAACATAAAGTACATCAAGAAGATATAAGAATTCTAAACTTGTGTGCCTGTCATGCTGTAGCATATCTGTATGCAAACCTGAATAGAACTCCAGAGAGAAACTGACAAGTCTGCTATCATAGTAGAATATTTTAACATACCCTTTTCAAATTGAAAGATCAGACATGAAAAAAATGACATATATTCTTCTCAAACTTACATAGGACATTTATTAAAGAGTAACCACGTATTAGACCATAAAACAAATCTCAGCACATTTCAAAGAATCATACTAAACCATACATTCTAAACAGAAATCATAATTGAAACTGAAAAGTACTTAGAACTGAATGAAAATAAAAAGAGTACATGCCAAAATTAGTGAAATGAAATAACATACAGGGAAACTTATAGCCTTAAATGCTTATAATAAAAGAAAAGCCTGAAAATTAACCCAAGTATACAACTTAAGATGATATATGAAAAACATTAGGATAAACTCAAAGTTAAAAAAGGACCAGAAATTGATCAACAAAATCTTCAACAAATTCAAAGTTGGTTCTTTGAAAGACACCAATAAAATAGACAAAGCCATGGCAGGATTCATTGAGGAAAAACTAGAGAACTCACCAATAAATCAATCAGTAGGCACACATGCAATTTCATTCATTCATTCATTCTCCACATGTTTTTGAGCCCAGTGAATCGTCTGAGTTTTAGGAATACAACAAAGATTAAAGCATACAAAAGCCTCGCACTTATGGGGCTTTCAGTCTAGGAGATACAGCAGAGTTATAGGGGATAATATGAGAATACTGTGAACAAAATTATGTCAATAAATTTGAAAACTGTGAAAGGAACATATTCCTAGAAATGTATAATTTACTAAAACTGATTTAAGGAAAAATAAAAAGTCTGGATTATTTTCTAGTCATTAAGCTTCCTTACAAAGAGAGTAGCAGCCCTAGATAGTGAAAAGTTGTTCTACCAATTTTTTTAACCAAAAGATATTTCCAGTTTTAAGTCAACTTTTCCAGGGAATAGGAAAAGAGGACACTTTTTAATTCATTCAGTGAGGTCAGGCTATCCTTGATACCAAAACCAGTCAAGGAGATTACAAAAAAAAAGAAAATTGCAGGCCTACCTCATTCATGAATATTGATGTAAAAATCTTAAGCAAAATATTAGCAGACTAAATCCACCCATGTATAAAACAGATCATACATCATGGCCAAGTTGGGCTTATTCCAGGAAATCCAAAAGTGATCTAACACTGAAAAAATCCATAGCAGTCATTTAGCATGTTAATAGGTTAAAGGAGAAACACTGTCTGGTTATCTAAATAGATGCAGGAGAATTATTTGATAAAATTAAATATTTGTGACGAAACCTCTTATGAGTAGTATCTACTGAAAACCTACAGCAAGCTTTTGCTAAAGAGCTGTGCTAAAAAATGAAAAGAAAACAATAGGAAGCCCAGAAACACCCACACATTTATGAAAATTTGATATATGACATTATATGAGACATATATATGATATGGCATTGCTGGCCATTGGAGAGAAGATGTAATCTTCCATAAATGGTGTTGAGACACTTGATTATGTATGAGAATCAAGAAAAAATGAAAATAGGTCCCTGTCTCACACCATACACAGAACTTATTCTGATAGAGACTTAAAGGCCAGAGGGCTTCCCTGGCAGTCCAGTGGTTAAAATTCCACGCTTTCACTGCAGGGGGCACAGGTTCAATCCCTGGCCAGGAGACTAAGATCCCACATGCCAAATAGCACAAACAAAAAAATAAAAAGTGAAAGGCCAAATTAAACATTTATTTTTAAAAAACTGGAAAACTAGCCTATTACCTTAGAATAGGAAAGAATTTACTCAGGAAGACACCAAAAGTCATAGTTACTCAGTTGTGTCCAGCTCTCTGCGACCCCATAAACTGTAGCCTGCCAAGGCTCCTCTTGCCGTGGAATTCTCCAGGCAAGAGAATGTTTTAGCATTGTCCACTGGAGTGAGTAGCCTTTCCTTCTCCAGGGGATCTTCCCGATCCAGAGATCAAATCCAGATCTCCTGCATTGCAGGCAGATTCCTTACCGTCTGAGCCACCAAGAAAGCCCAAGACACCAAAAACATATATATCAAAATGAAAATGTCAGTGAATTCAACCACATTGAAATTAATAACTCATCAAAGTGGTATCAAAAAGAGAAAACAAATAAATAGTTGCAACATGTAGCACTAACAGTTTAGTTCAGTCGCTCAGTCGTGTCCGACTCTTTGCGACCCCATGAATCGCAGCACACCAGGCCTCCCTGTCCATCACCAACTCCCGGAGTTCACTCAAACTCACGTCCATCGATTCAGTGATGCCATCCAGCCATCTCATCCTCTGTCATCCCCTTCTCCTCCTGCCCCCAATCCCTCCCAGCATCAGAGTCCTTTCCAATGAGTCAACTCTTCGCATGAGGTGGCCAGAGTACTGGAGCTTCAGCTTTAGCATCATTCCCTCCAAAGAAATCCCAGAGTTGATCTCCTTTAGAATGGACTGGGTGGATCTCTCTGCAGTCCAAGGGACTCTCAGGAGTCTTCTCCAACACCACAGTTCAAAAGCGTCAATTCTTCGGCGCTCAGCCTTCTTCACAGTCCAACTCTCACATCCATACATGACCACTGGAAAAACCATAGCCTTGACTAGATAGACCTTTGTTGGCAAAGTAATGTCTCTGCTTTTGAATATGCTATCTAGGTTGGTCATAACTTTTCTTCCAAGGAGTAAGCGTCTTTTAATTTCATGGCTGCAATCACCATCTGCAGTGATTTTGGAACCCAAAAAAATAAAGTCTGACACTGTTTCCACTGTTTCCCCATCTTTTTCCCATGAAGTGGTGGGACCAGATGCCATGATCTTCATTTTCTGAATGTTGAGTTTTAAGACAACTTTTTCACTCTCCACTTTCACTTTCATCAAGAGGCTTTTTAGTTCCTTTTCACTTTCTGCCATAAGGGTGGTGTCATCTGCATATCTGAGGTTATTGATATTTCTCCCGGCAATCTTGATTCCAGCTTGTGCTTCTTCCAGCCCAGCGTTTCTCATGATGTACTCTGCATAGAAATTAAAGGACTAGTAAACAAAGTATAGAAAAAGTTTTAATTTTTAAGAAAAACATGTAAAATCTATAGAATCATTTCACAAAATTGCAAAGAAGATGGCCAATAAACACTTGAAAGAATGGACAACCTTTTTGTTAATCAGGGAAGTGAAAATTAAGACCACAGATAACTGGAAAAGTGATAGTAATACAGTCTCATTTATCAGTAGGAACACTTCTATACTGTATTTTTTGTTATTTGAGTTTCTTATTTCTAGTGTTTACCTTGACTGTTCCTAAGTTTCACTGGTGATGAAGAATGAAATAAGTACTCTTTTTTTTTTTTTAACATTTATTTATTTATTTCACGTGGGACCTTAGTTCCCCAACCAGGGATCAAACCCAGGTGCCTATATTGGAAGGTGGAGTCTTAACCACTGGACTGCCAGGGAAGTCCCTCTCCTATAGTGTTAATGCAAGTTTCAGTTCAGTTAAGTTCAGTCACTCAGTCATGTCTGACTCTTTGCGAGCCCATGGACTGTGGCACCCCAGGCTTCCCTGTCCATCAGCAACTCCTGGAGTTTACTCAAACTCATGTCCATCAAGTCAGGGATGCCATCCAACCATCTCATCCTCTGTCGTCCCCTTCTCCTCCCGTCTTCAATCTTTCCCAGCATCAGGGTCTTTTCTAGTGAGTCAGTTCTTCACATCAGGTGGCCAAAGTATTGGAGTTTCAGCATCAGCATCAGTCCTTCCAATGAATATTCAAGACTGATTTCCTTTAGGATGGACTGATTGGATCTCCTTGCAGTCCAAGGGACTCTCAACAGTCTTCTCCAACACCACAGTTCAAAAGCATCAATTCTTCAGCACTCAGCTTTCTTTCTAGTCCAACTCTCATATCCGTACATGACTACTGGAAACACCATAGCTTTGACTAGATGAACCTTTGTTGACAAAGTAATGTCTCTGCTTTTTAAATATATTGTCTAGGTTCACATAGCTTTTCTTCCAAGGAGCAAGCGTTTTTTAATTTCATGGCTACAGTCACCATCTGCAGTGATTTTGGAGCCCCAAAAAATAAAGTCTGTCACTGTTTCCATTGTTTCTCCATCTATTTGCCATGAAGTGATTGGATCGGATGCCATGATCTTAGTTGTCTGAATGTTGAGTTTTAAGCCAACTTTTTCATTCTCCTCTTTCAGTTTCATCAAGAGGCTCTTTAGCTCTTCTTTGCTTTCTCCCATAAGGGTGGTGTCATCTGCATATCTGAGGTTATTGATATTTCTCCTGGCAATCTTGATTCCAGCTTGTGCTTCCTGCAGCCCGGCATTTCACATGATGTACTCTGCATATAAGTTAAATAAGCAGGGTGACAATATACAGCCTTGACATACTCCTTTTCCTATTTGGAACCAGTCTGTTGTTCCATGTCCAGTTCTAACTGTTGCTTCCTGACCTGCATACAGGTTTCTCAGGAGGCAGGTCAGGTGGTCTGGTATTCCCATCTCTTTCAGAATTTTCCACAGTTTCTTGTGATCCACACAGTCAAAGGCTCTGACATAGTCAATAAAGCAGAAATAGATGTTTTTCTGGAACTCTCTTGCTTTTTTGATGATCCAACTTTTGATGATCCAGATGTTGGCAATTTGATTTCTGGTTCCTCTGCCTTTTCTAAATCCAGCTTGAACATCTGGAAGTTCACGGTTCATGTACTGTTGAAACCTGGCTTGGAGAATTTCGAGCATTACTTTGCTAGTGTATGATATGACTGCAATTGTGCAGTAGTTTGAACATTCTTTGGCATTGCCTTTCTTTGGGATTGGAATGAAAACTGACCTTTTCCAGTCCTGTGGCCCCTGCTGAGTTTTCCAAATTTGCTTGCATATTGAGGGCAGCACTTTCACAGCATCATCTTTTAGGATTTGAAATAACTCAGCTGGAATTGCATCACCTCCACTAGCTTTGTTTATGGTGATGCTTCCCTAAGACCCACTTGACTTCTCATTCCAGGATGTCTGGCTCTAGGCAAGTGGTCACACCATCATGTTTATCTAGGTCATGAAGATCTTTTTTGTATAGTTCTTCTGTGTATTCTTGCCACCTCTTCTTAATATCTTCTGCATCTGTTAGGTCCATACCATTTCTGTCCTTTAATTGTGCCCATCTTTGCATGAAATGTTCCCTTGGTATCTCTAATTTTCCTTGAAGAGATCTCTAGTCTTTCCCATTCTATTGTTTTCCTCTATATCTTTGAACTGATCACTGAGGAAGGCTTTCTCATCCCTCCTTGCTCTTCTTTGGAACTCTGCATTCAGATGGGTATATCTTTCCTTTTCCCCTTTGCCTTTGGCTTCTCTTCTTTTCTCAGCTATTTGTAAGGCCTCCTCAAACAACCATTTTGCCTTTTTGCATTTCTTTTTCTTGTGATGGTCTTGATCACTGCCTCCTGTACAATGTCATGAACCTCCATCTATAGTTCTTCAGGCACTCTGTCTATCAGATCTAGTCCCTTAAATCTATTTCTCACTTCCACTGTATAATCATAAGGGATTTGGCTTAGGTCATACCTGAATGTCTAGTGGTTTTCCCTACTTTCTTCAGTTTAAGTCTGATGGAAGTGTAAGTGGATGCAATCCAATTGAATAAAGACTTTGGCACCATCTTGTAAAATTGGAGTTGTGCTGTTTTACAACCTAAAGCTTGGCTGTAATTGGTCAAAAATTGAGATGTGGATGACTTCCTGCTAAAAGGAAACAGAGACGGATGGAAGTCAGGTCCCGCGTCCTCATAGTAAATGACGTTGTTTGAGTAGGAGAAGATGTGGTGGACTTAAACTCTCAAGTTGTATTTACATATCAAAAAGAAAAACATGAAACTTCCACTAAAATTGGCGCAACTAAAAACCTTGGCAGACCTTAAAAAAGAAGGAAATTATGACACAGGCTTTAGCATTGATGACCTTTGAAGACGTACTCAGTGACATACTCCAAACACAGGGCAAATATTGTATGAGTCCACTTATGTGAGATACGTAGAATAGTCAAATTCACAGATACAGAAAGTAGAATAAGGTTCCCAGGGGCTGGGATGAGGGGAGAATGTGGAGTTAATGGGTGCAGCGTTTGAGTCTGGGCTGCTGAGAAAGTCCTGGATTGGGCAGTGCTGGTGGTTGCACCACTGTGCAAATGCGCGAAGGGCCCTGAACTGTCCTCTTAGAAACGCTTGAAGTGCTAGCTTTTATGTATATTTTACCACAGGGAAAAAAAAATTATAGGGGTGGAAGGAACTTGGCAAGTATCCTATGAAATTGGTTGTTCCTAGAAGGATTAGTATGAGCTTCATTAAAGAAACTCTATGGGAGAGGTAGAGGGTGGGAAGATTTGGGAGAATGGCATTGAAACATGTAAAATATCATGTATGAAACGAGATGCCAGTCCAGGTTCGATGCATGATACTGGATGCTTGGGGCTAGTGCACTGGGACGACCCAGAGGGATGGTATGGGGAGGGAGGAGGGAGGAGGGTTCAGGTTGGGGAACACATGTATACCTGTGGCGGATTCATTTTGATATTTGGCAAAACTAATACAATTATGTAAAGTTTAAAAATAAAATAAAATTTAAAAAAAAAAAGAAAAGAAACCAGTCCTAAGCCAGTATATTTGGCATGATTTCTGAATAGCTCTGTATTGGCAGCCAGTTGTGAACTTTCAGTTTTGACATTTTATAGATGCACTTGGTCTCCAAATGTGTGTCCCGTCTTCCCCCCACGCATGTACCAGTGTGCTCATGTTCCAGTCTTTACTGGAGTGGTACTATACGCCAGGCACTGTTACAGGTCCTCATAATGCTGCAGACAAAGCCACTGGCAACATCCAGCTTAGGCATTGATGCAGCAAATTTGATTTTGCTTAGTGGTTGCTTCATTATTTCACTTGATGGGTTCAAAGTGACAAATGATTTGTGAACCCTCTTTGGCCGCCTCTTCTGTATGTAAGTAGAGGAATTTCCATGATATGACAAAACCACAAGAATGATTTAAACCAAGTTTATTCATCCATATCTTTTTAGATAAACCTAGAAAAGAAGTCATTTTATCCACTTATAGCTTATCTCACAAAGGCTGCTGCTGCTGCTGCTACTAAGTCACTTCAGTCGTGTCCAACTCTGTGCGACCCCATAGACGGCAGGCTACCAGGCTCCCCCGTCCCTGGGATTCTCCAGGCAAGAACACTGGAGTGGGTTGCCATTTCCTTCTCCAGTGTATGAAAGGGAAAAGTGAAAGTGAAGTCGCTCAGTCGTGTCCGACTCTTAGCAACCCCATGGACTACAGCCCACTAGGCTCCTCCGTCCATGGGATTTTCCTGAACCCTGAAATACAGGCCATATATAAGAAGAGGAACTGCCCTGGAGTAGGGGAAGAGAATTAAGGGATGAGGGAGAGAGATTGGAAGGTCTGAGCCCCACCTTCGGGGTCTTATCAGAGTTTGAACATTGATGAGGAGCCTAAAGAGCTGGTCCAAGAACCCAGCATGTCTGTAGGTCCTTTCAGGCCAAGCTGGGCCTCAGATTCCAGTTAAAGGTGCAACTTTGATGTTTTCTTTCTTCTTCCACCCTCTTCATTCATTCATTCATTGTGTTCACCATCTATAAAGAAGCTCCTGTTTGCTGATTATTATGTCACTTCCTGGGGAGTATCTAGGGTACCCTGAGCTCTGCTCTCCATCAGCTTACACTCTGTTCCCCAAAAGGGTAGCCAACCTGAGAAGCCCACCGGTGGGACCCACAGGCTCCTGAGCTGGGTCAGCTGATGGCAAATGTCAGTTTAAGCAAGAACCATAAAAATATGTTAACCTGACTGTCCTTTAGGGCAAACCAGGGCCGGGTCTTTTTGTGGCGGATTGTGCAGTACGACACTCATGTGACTCTCCTCCTGGTCCTCTGTGGTTTTCACGGTTCCTTCAAGTTAAGCAAGAACTTAAGGACCTTCACAAATCAACTGAAGAAGAGTCCTGGATTTTTGCATTCCCTCCACTCTTTTACGCTCATCTCACCCACACCTCATCTGACTTTTTTTTTTTGTCATTTATTTTTATTGAGTTGTTCCAGAATGTTTAACTTGCCTTTCATGGAAATAGTGACTCTCACTTAATTCAAAGAATGTTAATTGCATTTCCAATCACATTTGAAGTAGAAGTAGCGTAGAAACACATTTGGTAACAAATGCGGCTTCCTCCTGGTAGTACGGAGCTCAAGTGTAGGAGATGACAGGCTCCCACCTCCTGCTAGAGCAGGGTTTACCAGCCTTGGCATCTAGCCTGCCCTGGATGTCAGCTGACAACTTTGTGCTAAGTATAGGTTGGTTAAGAGAAGGTCTAAGGGGAGTAATGGTTTCATTGAGGAGGCAGAAGTAGATAGGCTTTTGGAGCTAAGCAATCTTGTAAATTCTAATGACAGTTCTGCCTCTTACCAGTTCTGTCTCTGAAGGACTTGAATAAGTCACTTCACCTCTCAGGCTCAGTTACAAGATTCTCAATAAATTGGAGGCCATTATTCTCGGCCCCATTCTCAGCCAGGCCCCTTGAGTGCTCCATTGAAATGCACTTGACTTTACCTCAGCCTTTTGTGTTTCAAAGACCTTCATTTTTATCTCTTCCATCCTAAAGCTTGATGACTCAGCCTTCCCTGGCTGAGTCTTAAAAGAGAAGGACCCAGAGGAGCAACTTTTTATTCCTTCCTCCTGCAGACTCAGGAGACCAGCAAAGAAGCTGTGGGCTGGCTTAAAGGAGGGAGATAGGAAGATATTCTAGGGAACTGTCTGGTCTTTGAGTCTTGAATAGACTGTTTATTAGGTGAGGAAGCCCTAGTCAGAAATAATGGGCAAAGCCAGGAAGTGGCAAGCAGAGGGTCTAGTCCTCAGGTCTAAAGAACCCAAGGTTGAGTAAGCCATGATTCCTGCCCTTGGGAAGGTCACAGACCAGGATTAACCAGTAAGGAAACAGAAAATCCCAGTGCAGCCTGCTTAGTGCTGTGAAAAGGGAAGAAGTGATAGCGTTAGTCACTCAGTCGTGTCTGACTCTTTGTGACCCCACATAGCCTGCCAGGCTCGTCTGTCCATGGGATTCTCCAGGTGAGAATACTGAAGCGGGTAGCCACTCCCTTCTCCAGGGGGATCTTCCCAACCCAGGGATCAAACCCACATCTCTTAACATCTCCTGCATCTGCAGGCAAGTTATTTACCACTAGTGTCACCTGAGAAGCCCAAATTCTTGTGAACCCTCTTTAAATTAAGTGGATTTTTGAGAGCTAACCCTAGAACAGAGACCCTTAGTATAACATTCTCTCCTTGAAAGAACATTTGAATTTGAAGCAGCAGGCACAGATGCTGAATTTTTGAATTGGGAACTGCATGTACTTAAAAAGAAAAACCCTAAAGGCGAGGAGAAAAACCAAGAGAAACCATGCCATCCGTATGGGGAAATGATCTATGTTCCTAGAGGCAATCTGTAGCATTTGCATAAGAGGAGCAGCACATAACTCAAGTTTTAAAACATTTTATAATACTTAGAGAGGTGTCAGATTTCGCATCTTTTGAGGAAGATAAGGGACCGCCATGGATTAGCATCCTGAGCTTGCCTTAGCTAAGCAGACTGCAGTGAAAAATGAAGCAGGGGAAGCCTGAGAGAGGGTAATAAGAATGATGAATGGTGAGGTTGATTTTGGAAGATTGGGATGGATCGAGGAAGAAAAAACAGTTGCGTTGGGGGAGAAGATCTAAAATCTAGAATTACCACCTTCCATCCAGCCCACTCTTTCCTTCAGGCCAGTGCCTGTTTGATTTCATTGCATGACCCACGTCCGAGGACTCGAGTGTTATTGTCTCCGTGCACTGCCGTGCTGGTAAACCCGAGGAGTTCTGGGATTAAATATGAGGCAGCTGGCCCCTATCCAAGGAGCCTGTCTTTTGGTACCATCACCCATGCTCATACCTGGGAATCACCCATTCACCCAGCAAACTGGGGAGCACCCACTGTGGGCCAGACTCCAGGGCTGTTACTGGGCTATCTAACCTCTCTGCACCTTGTCCTCATCTGAGAAATTAGGGAAGTAATAATTCTACAGAGGAGATGGAAAGATTAAAAGAAGTGGTACGTTAATATGAGACGTAGTGAGCCTAGCATTCTTTCTTTTTTGCCTTTTGTATTTTTTTAAATTGAAGTATAGTTGATTTACAATGCTGTGTTAGTTTCAGGTGTACAGCAAAACGATTCACTTGTATATGTATGTGTGCGTGTATGCGTATATATGTTTATGTATATATGCACACATATGTATTTTTTCAGATTCTTTTCCGTTATAGGTAATTACAAGACACTGAATATAGTTCCCTGTGCTATATAGTAGGTCTTGTTGTTTATCTGTTTTATATATAGTAGTATGTATCTCTTATACCTAGTATTCTTTTAAAAGAAAAAAAACCACCAATTTCTTAATCCCATTTGTTTTCAAAGAGAAGGATGGTTTTTCACGTGGCAGCGCTAAAGAGCCCCAGCCTATAAAAAGATATTTTCCTATAGCACATCCTAGTTGTGGTCTTTTGTTTTCTTGTCTTTTTGTTTGTCTATTTCAGGACTGTTATTTGACGTGAAAAGGTGCATGCCTGCTGTATTCCCATTGTGAATTGTACTCCAGTCCATTAAAGATAGGTCCTTTGTTTTAGTTTTCTTTTGATATCTGAATTTTTGTTTATTTTTAATTGGAGTATAGTTGCTTTACAATGCCATGTTGGTTTCTGTTGTACAACACTGTGAATCGGCTATATGTATACATATATTCCCTCCTTCTTGAGCCTCCTTCCCAACGCCTTCCCCATCCCACCCCTCTGGGTCATCACAGAACACTGAGCTGAGCTAGGATTCTTATTACTAACAAGCTATGAGTATTGTTTGCACTCTCTCTTGGGGTAATATTCAGTCAGACTAGTAGGCAAAACCAGGTGTCTTCTTCCTCATCCATTCCAATGCTTACATTTCGCAGACCGGAATCAGGGACCCACAGAGGGGAATGGGCTCACCCCAGGTTAAGCACTGATGGGTGGCCCATCACCTGATGTCTTGACATTGTGCTAGAGAATGGCTCACTCAGTGGAAGGGACTTAAGGTGCTTTTAGCCTTAGTCTTTCGTCTTTCCTCAACACTCACCCATTCTTGGCTCATTGGGTAATTTTTAGAACTTAACTCCTTTGATTGTTATTAAGTTATCCATTGCTGGCTTGGTTACACAAAGCTGATAAAGTTCAGATGCATTTATTCCTGGAAACATCAACCCTAGAAGCCAGGTGATGACCCTTGGAGAGTTTGCCTTGCTATATAGCACTTGGTGGAGCGTGTGGCCAAACGGTTCTGAGAACCATTAATGGGTTTTCTTTAAGACAGAGGAGACCTGGGGAGAGGGGATTTCTGTATACTATGTACTGTTCCGAATGCCGTATTATAAAATCCTGCACCAGGGAAATCTGACCAATTTTATGGACCCCCCCCCTTTTTCCCCCACATATTCTGTGTCAACACACAGAACTGTGAGTGTGGAATGCCTTTCAGACAGTTTCCTGAGAAGCCCACCATAAGAAACACTTCCCCAGATACACTGGGCTCTATTTAGAAGGAGAATGATTTTGAGAGAGTGGAGCACCAACTAAGCAGTATTTGTTAATTATGGACATGAGTCACTGAAGTTTTTAAGAATGGAGAAATGATGAGTTTGATAGGGAACAACATTTTACCTAAAAATCCCTATATAAAGAGGGAAACAGTTTCAAATATTTATTTCTAAAAGCTCCATCTATGTTACAGATTCTTTATAAAAGGAGTTACTTTTACATTCATCACATTTACATTGAAGGTCAGATTCAGGGGCGTATTTTTTTTTTTTCCAAAAGCATGAGATAGCATAACACCAACAACCATTTTTTCATAAAAGCAGAAATGTGTGAATCATCTTTACATATACCATCTATTATACTTCCTTTGCCATGAGTTAACTAGTGAAGCTCTACGTTGGCCAGAGGGTTTCATTCTCATTCGCATGTCATCAGAATGTATTGGAAAAAGTCTGTGATACCTTCAGTCTTTATAGTTACCCAAATTGACGCCATCTATTAATAATAGTACCAAAATACTGATGCGCACGGGCTTCCAGTGTTTTGTTACAACCTTGCCCATCAGTGGTGCAGGACAGGAATTCAGTAAGGGGCACTCCCTCTGTAACTTTTCTTAGAATCCTTTTGTTATTCCAGTTAAAGCAACTGTACCTTCAGTGATTCCACACATGCACTCTCCATAAAACATTATCATCATTGAAGTAGGAATTCACTGCGCAGAATAGAATGTCCTCAGGACATCTTTCCTGTAGCACTCACTGGGGAGTTGCTTTTTGTGTATTTCATTTTCTAAACAGAAGCTTGCAAATAACGTAAGATGATGCATGTTGGAATCCTCTGTACTTTGATTTAACTCTATAGCGAATCTCCCATGTAATTTGTTCTAATACTAGTTTCTTCACGCTTTCATCATCTGTTTTCTAGGACTCTTCCTACAATATTTGCTGACCAAGGAATTTACTTCGTTTGTTAACAGATTATCTTCTGTGTATTTTTCCAGCCATTTTTGCCAAGGCAGGAAAAACAAGTGTTTTCCTTATTGGGTTTTATTATCTTTCATTTTGATGTATGAAATCTCCAAAGAGACTGCAGAACCCTTTTCATGGGGTTTTGGTGAATGTGGCAAAGTTCAAGACTGGCTATCAGAAGACTTAAAACATCATCAAAAATTTATAAAGGCTTATCTTCATATTCTGCATGCTTTGTTTTTAAATGTCTTGCTAATCATGCATCTCTGTACTAATGTTAAGTAATATCTCAAGGCATAATACACACTTGGGGTGAAGTTCTTCCTTAACGATCATGGTTGTAAATTGTTTTTGAAGTAGTCTTGAGGATTTAATTTTTCTTTAACCAATTTCTTGTCAGATCTAATTAGATAGGCATTGCTGTACTTGAAGATGTAGCTAAGAAAGAGCTTGTGTTGGGAACAGAAGTATCAGCTCAGCTGTTTTCTTGCTGGTCACATACTTGTGTTCTTAGTATGCTCAATCTGTCGTCCCTTTGTAGAGCTCTTTTTTTGTTTTTAATATACACTTTTATTTGGAAGAATTTTAGACTTGAAGAAAAAATGTGAAAGTAGCAGGCAGAGTCCAGTTTTCCCTAATGTTCATATCTTGTGTGTGTGTGTTCAGTTGTGTGTGACTCTGCTGTCCTCTAGGCTGTAGCCCTCCAGGCTCCTCTGTCCATGGAGTTTCCCAGGCAAGAATACTGGAGTGGGTTGCCATTTCCTTTTCCAGGGGATCTTCCTGACCCAGAGAAAGAACCCGCATCTGCTGTGTCTCTTGCATTGCAGGCAGATTCTTTACCTGCTGAGCCACTGGGGATGCCAACATCTTATGTAACAATGGCCAACTTGTCAAAACTGACATACCAACATGGGTGCGTTGCTGTTACTAAACCCTCAGGCGTTAGCTTCATTTCACCAGTTCTACCGTTTATGTCCATAGTCTCATTTAGTCTCTGACAGTTTCTCAGTCTTTTTTTGTTTTTCTTTGATGATTGACCTTGATACTTTGGAGGTGTGAACTGATAAGGTAGTTTATAAATATCCCTCAAATGTGTATTCTCTCGTGATCAGACTGATAAGTTGTATGTCTTTGGCAAGACTGTCTCAGAAGTGAAATGCCCTCCTCATGACATTCTGTCTGAAGGAATCTCATCTCTACCTGTGGCACCACTAAGGTTGATAACCACCTTTTCCTTTTTTTTTTTCTTTTTGAATATTTTATTTTATTCTTTGTGGGTTTTTTTGGTTGTGCTGGGTCTTTGTTGTGGCATATGAGATCTTTAATTGCAGCATATGGGATCTAGTTCCTTGACCAAGGATCGAACCCAAGCCCCCTGCAGTCTTAGCCACTGGACCACCTTGGCAGGCTTCTCTGCTGTAAATTACTGTTTCCCTTTCCTTCTTCCTGTTTCGGAAGTGAGTCATGATACCTACCCCACACTGGAAGTGAGAAAATTGATCTCCGCTTCCTGGGGAGGGGGTGGAATCTACGTATATCATTGGGGTTCTTCTCCAAGGAGTTTTGTCTCTTTCCCGCATTTATACTTATTTCTTAAATCATGAAGTCATATCCCCATGGGCTCATATAGATTTATTTTGTACTTTGGGTTATAATGCAGGACTCTTTTTAAGTCCTTTGTTCATTTTGTGACAGTTATTTTAGCTAAATATTATTGTTATTATCAAGTAATATTCATAAGTGCACTGAAAGAGATATTAGTATGATTGGTAATACACTTAGCCAGGCATATTTGTTCCCAGTACATCTCAACATGAGAGTTCAGGACCCTGCCCTCTGCACTGACACAGTGAGACACGGACACTCCAGTGACAGAGCCCTCCCTGCCTCTCCTCCTCTCTCTGTTTCTTGCTCTCTCTGCCTCCTCTGTCCTGGCAGGGTGACTTCCGGCAGCCTCCGCAGCTAGTATGTAGAGCTTCGTCATTCAACAAATACGGATCGCACGTGTGCTGTGGACCAGACACTGTTCTGAGCACTGATCATACATGGTGAACCAGACAGTGGGGGCTCTGCTCTCCGAAGCTTATATTCCAGTGCAGAATACAGATATCAACTAAGAAAACAAATGATCAAACTGGTCCTTTCAGGCAGGAAAACACTGTGAAGAAATCCAAGCAAGGAAATATAAAAATGACTAGTACTCAGGATCTCAAATTGAAGAGAGAGACCCCTCTCTCCCTCGGTGCCCCTGCAGGGCAACTCTGTTGACCCTTTCTGGGACTCATGCCCGAGAATGGTCTGGAATGTCTCATTGGTTATGCCCTTTGAGTTGCATGCCCTTGCTCTGGCAGGTCAAGCCTGACCAGTAGCCCTGTTATAATCATCGGAAGAAAGCAAGGTCTGGTTCTGTGAAGGAAAGCACAGAGCACACAGAAAATCGACAGCCAGGCCTGCTGGGATCCTGAAGCCAGCTCTGCCTTCTCGGAGTCTCCAAGCAATGACTCAGGGGGTGTTACTAACATTCTACCAAACTGGCTTCTCAACCAGCCTTAATAGCATCCCTCACCTAAAGACTTCATACCTCTCTCTGGAGGTGGAACCTACTTCCTTCTGTCTTCCTGTCCTCAAATCAACAGAGACACCCTGGAGGGCCCTGTGCAGATTCTTTGAAAGTGAGTACAGTAAGTCCTCTACAGACGAACCTTCAAGTTGTAAACTTTCAACAATGTGAACATGCATTTGCATGTCCAGTCTTGTAAGTTAGTTCATGTGTCTGATGTACATTGTTACATGTGTGCATCCTCTACAAGTGGCTGTGCTTTTGTGTCCTGAACAGCACTGTATGCAGTACACCGTATGCAGTATACAGTACTATACAGCAGAAGATATTAAGAAGAGGTGGCAACAATACACAGAAGAACTGTACAAAAAAGATCTCCACGACCCAGATAATCACGATAGTGTGATCACTCACCTAGAGCCAGACATCCTGGAATACGAAGTCAAGTGGGCCTTAGGAAGCATCACTACGCACAAAGCTAGTGGAGGTGATAGCGTTCCAGCTGAGCTATTTCAAATCCTAAAAGATGATGCTTTGAAAGTGCTGCACTCAATATGTCAGCAAATTTGAAAAACACAGAAGTGGCCACAGGACTGGAAAAGGTCAGTTTTCATTCCAATCCCAAAGAATTCTCAAACTACTGCACAATTGCACTCATCTCACATGTTAGTAATGTAATGCTCAAAATTCTCCAAGCCAGGCTTCAGCAATATGTGAACTGTGAACTTCCTGATGTTCAAGCTGGTTTTAGAAAAGGCAGAGGAACCAGAGATCAAATTGCCAACATCTGCTGAATCATTGAATATGCAACAAAGTTCCAGAAAAACATCTATTTCTGCTTTATTGACTATGCCAAAGCCTTTGACTGTGTAGATCATGATAAATTGTGGAAAATTCTGAAAGAGATGGGAATACCAAGGCACCTGACCTGCCTCTTGAGAAACCTGTATGCAGGTCAGGAAGCAACAGTTAGAACTGGACATGGAACAACAGACTGGTTCCAAATAGGAAAAGGAGTACGTCAAGGCTGTATATTATCACCCTGCTTATTTAACTTATATGCAGAGTACATCATGAGAAATGCTGGACTGGAAGAAACACAAGCTGGAATCAAGATTGCCGGGAGAAATATCAATAACCTCAAATATGCAGATGACACCACCCTTATGGCAGAAAGTGAAGAGAAACTAAAAAGCCTCTTGATGAAAGTGAAAGTGGAGAGTGAAAAAGTTGGCTTAAAGCTCAACATTCAGAAAACTAAGATCATGGCATCCGGTCCCATCACTTCATGGCGAATAGATGGGGAAACAGTGGAAACAGTGGCTAACTTTATTTTTGGGGGCTCCAAAATCACTGCAGATGGTGATTGCAGCCACGAAATTAAAAGACACTTACTCCTTGGAAGGAAAGTTATGACCAACCTAGACAGCATATTGAAAAGCAGAGACATTAATTTGTCAACAAAGGTCCGTCTAGTCAAGGCCATGGTTTTTCCAATAGTCATGTATGGATGTGAGAGTTGGACTATAAGGAAAGCTGAGCACCGAAGAATTAATGCTTTTGAGCTGTGGTGTTGGAGAAGACTCTTGAGAGTCCCTTGGACTGCAAGGAGATCCAACCAGTCCATCCAAAAGGAGATCAGTCCCAGGTGTTCATTGGAAGGACTGACGTTGAAGCTGAAGCTCCAATACTTTGGCCACCTGATGTGAAGAACTGACTCATCTGAAAAGACCCTGATGCTGGGAAAGATTGAGGGCTGGAGGAGAAGGGGAGGACAGAGGATGAAATGGTTGGATGGCATCACCAACTCAATGGACATAAGTTTGGGTGAACTCCAGGAGTTGGTGATGGACAGGGAGGTCTGGCATGCTATGGTTCATGGGGTCGCAAAGAGTCAGACATGACTGAGTGACTACTGACTGACTGACAGCACTGTATAGAGTACAATAGTTTAGTATCTTTATTTCAAGCCCAGGATGTCCAGAAGTAAGCATTAACAGCAGCAGTGATGTAGTTGGCACTGCTATACTTTTCAAGGTACTGTACTGTAAGATGAAAAATGTTTTATTTTTTGTGTTTGTTTGTTTTTTATGTATTATTTGTGTGGAAAGTATTATAATCCTATTATAGTACTATATAGCCAGTTGTGTTATTTGGGTGCCTATGCTAACTTGGTTGGACTTATGCACGTGCTCTTGTTCATATGTTTGGATATAGGGGACTTAGTGTAAAGTTTTAGTAATTAATTCCCTCTGCAGGGAACACATAGGGCAGGTCCCCATCCACAGGTCGAGTCATTGCAGAGAAGCCATGTTAGGCAACATCACAGAAGATCCTTGTGCTGAGTGCATCACTTTCCCACTTCTGGCTCTCAGAGGTCCATCTGGAATTCTTCAGATAGACCAGACAGAATCCAGTTCAAGTTGATTGGTATTCCCATTTTTATAGCAAACAAAACAAAACATTGAACATGATGAATGTTAGAGAACATAACTGAATCTTCTTAGAGTTACGACCCTCCCAGCCCTGAGTATTTTCAAAGCTATCTGCTTTCCTGGTTTGTTTTTGTTTTTTTTTTTTTTTTGCCTCTCCTCAACCTCTACCACCTCAGGCAGGGAAAAATGAGAAATGTTACATATGACAGACTAGACATGATCAGCTGTAAGACAGGCCTCAGGTGCATGCCCTGGCCTAAGTGTCTACATTTTCCAGATGAGGGAGCTAAGTAATCACTAGTTTGGTCTTTCTTCCCCTTTCCTGGGTAATGATGCATTTTTGTCTGGGGAGAATTTTTTCTGGGACTTGTGAAAACCGAGAAGCAACAGGAACCTTTGTAAAAGGAGGAGGAGAGTCACAGAGGATCTGTGGCTTGTAGTCTTGAGCATCAAGGACACCGTTTTATTTAATAGCAGCTACCTGGCACTTGTCAGGAATGAGAAAAGAGAAGGGAGAGAACTGGAATAGAATCTTTAGCAGTTGATGGTTGGGGAGCAGGAAATGGAAGTGGATTCCGTGGCAGTCAGGAAACACTGACCAAACACTGCCACTGTGCGTGTGGAGACGGGCAAACGCAGGTCTCGCATTCACAGAACCAACGGTCTAGGTTTAAGTACAGCCTGAGGGTCAGCATCACTTTAAAGACAATCCCATGGGGACAGATCACATATATTCCTGAGACTCCTGCACACTGAGTGCCGGTCTGTTTCAGGCTCCACAGCGGACACCTTTCCATTTCTTGTCTCACTGGTCCTCTGAAGCATGTATTGTTATTGATAATTCCTTTTAACAGATTGGAAAATAGAGGTGCAGATATGTGAAGTTGTTTGGATGACAGAGTTGGGAAAAGCAAAGGTAACATTTGCCTCTCTCCCCTGCCTTTCAGCACTCTCCAGTCTCTGCCCAAGGAGTTAAATCCACCTGAGTGTCTGCCTTCCTGCATAGCCCCTTCTTGAGGTTCTACCAGGAGGACCTTCCTCTGGGCTGTGTTGTCTGCATGCATCCTACCGTTCTGCCCCTGGCTCCCTCAACCTGCAGTTTATCCTCTTAAGTCTTATTGCTGATTCCTCTTTGCTTTCCTGTTTTCATCCAGCCTTCCTAGTTGATAAGGTGGCTGTTTCATGAAGTCTAAAACCAGGTTTATTTTGTAATTTAATAAACACAAGTGAAATGCCTTCATGCCCATCAATCCCTCAGCCCTGGTCTTGACCACACACTGAAAGGCAGTTGCTTTTAGTCCCTTTTATAGATGAGGGACTATCTTCATGATACTAGGCAGCCATGTCCAAGCCACCTTGCAGATAAGAGCTGGAGCTGGGACTCGGATAAGGTGTGTGTCTTGTTCTTTTCTAGCATGCATCATAATCCTCAAGATGACAAGGAAAGGAACTTGTGAGACCATTGTCCTTCTTGAAATACCAGACAAGGGAAGAACAGAGGAGTTTAAACTCCTTCAAGAGAAAATGGCAAGCTGTTTGGTCCTTAGACGAAGAAAAGAGAATTGTGTTCCTCCATCCTAAAGCCCACATGAATAGGGCTTTTATAACTGATTTGCTGTAGACAGACAGAAAATGAGGATTATTGAGAATGTCATCATCATGATTTCCATTCTTGAATGAGATTGCAACTACTGAATACTAACTACCTGGCAGGCTGTATGGCACTCAGAAAGAATAATAAGTCATGGTCCCTGCTGGTTCAGAAATTCCTATGCCAATGCTGCCAGGTGCAGGAATGTAAATAAATAATTACAAGAGCATGCAATGAGTTCTCTAATAGAATTAAATATAAGAGCATTAAGGAAGGACCCAACAACTGCCTTGGGTGTTATATTACGAATGCTTACAATGAAAATCAGAAAACCCAATTTGTAGTGGCTAAAAATAAAATAGGGGGTTTGAATTTCTTGCCTGAGAGTTCTGGTGTAAGCACCTGTAGAATTGGTTTGTAGATTAGCAGTGTGTTGACCTCACAGTCACAGAATGGCTGTCATGGTGCCAATCTTCACATCTCTATTCACAACAGAAAGGTGAGCAGGTAGGAGAATGATATCTGAACCTTATGACTAAGAAATCAAATATATGCTTTGCCATCTCATTTTGAGCAATCCTGGGCCACATGGCCTCCCCTAGCAGCAAGGTAGTCTGGGAAATCAGAGTAGAATCATGATGATTAGCTGGATCTTGAATGAATCGTGAGCCACTCACGGGGGCTAGGGACATTGCAATTACAAACAAAATCAATGTTAGGAATGAAAAATAGGGAAGAGAGAAAGACTGCTCAGAGGCAACCTTCTGACATGAGTCATCAAGGAGAGAATTACAGAAAGTCATCAAAGAGAGAATTACATGAGCTCATCCATGAAGGATAAGCAGGCTTGTGTATGGTAGAGAAGAAATAAGGATATTCTGGGGGCGGGGGGACATATGCAAAGGCACTGAGTCATGGAAGACATGTTCAAGAAATACCAGAAAGTTCTTTTCTCCTGGAGTTAGAGTTGTAATTTTTAAGTGGAACAGGTTTCACTGCCCATCTAAAGAGGATAGTTGTTATTCTGTAAACCAAGAAAGTCAGTGGAGGTTTTGAGACAGAGACCCATTTTCCAAATACTCTTTATCTCAGTAATTTGGAACACATTAGCCCTGTGTTCTTATTTACCTGGCATTTGGACACAGGTTCTGATTTCTTAGCAGTTTTGCACCATCTATTATTTTTATGAGCCCTGATGGGTGACAGTTTGTTTCTCCTTTAATCACGTTGACTTCCGGGTCTTCTCAGATACTGTTTAAGTTTCCTGGACAGTAGTCAGTTTCCATCAACTTCTCAGGCTTATCTCAGGCTGACTCTAAGGCGGCACATATTTTCAGCCTTTACAGACTTTTCAGATCCAATCAGATCACACCCCTGGGGCCCCTAGTGCCTGGCAGCTTCTGCAGCCCACCTGCCATGCAATGTGGATGCCACCCCTCAACTTCCCTCTCAGTTGGAGGTTCAGCTTGTGTATCTAAGAAGCGCTAAGTCACCCTGCAGCCTTTGTATTCCAGGTTTGGGTGCAGTCTCTACATTCAGGAGGGGAGAGCAGGTATCGTTTCTCATCCTGTAATCTGAAGATCTCATATTCATTGCTGTAATCAGTCATTTGATGATCGCATGGGAGAAATAAGAGAGAGAGAGAGATTCTTAATGTCTCTACCTCTGTGGGTTCGAATCCTGCATCTCCCACTCTCTAGCTATGTGGCTCGGGGAGATTTGCTGAACTTCCCTTACCTGTAAGATGGGATCTTGAGAATATCACTTGTAGTATTAAGTAAAGGACCAATGAGCTATGAAAAGTGAAGTGTCCAGAGCAGTGCTTGGCACATAGCAAGCATCCAATATATGTTAGCTGCTAATATTAGTAATATTTTTATTACTGTGCTAATGTGTCCCAGCAAGCAGAATAAGTTAAGATCGGTTTTCAGAGACTCAGAAGTACTTGCAAAAATGTTTTTGGGGCACATTCCCAGCATCAGTTTCTCTCATAGGTGAAAGCTCGTCAGTGTATACCATCTACACCACCAACTTGCTGCCCCTGAGCTAGCGATGATGGGTGATTCTGCCCCTCAAGGGACCAGGAAATGACATTTCTCAGTAGTCAGACATGTGCTGATCAGAATTATCAGAAATCCTCATCCTGAGTCGGAGTTTCAGAAGCAGGCTGATGACTAGTGGCAGGAGCAGTGGCCTGGGAGGCAGAGCTGGGCCCTGCTTCTCCCTCTGCTGTGACTCTGGGCAAGTCCCTTTCTCCCTCTGTGTCTTAGTTTCTCTAAACTTGCAGTGACCCAGCCCAAAAATGACCACCAACAGCCTCTCTTTACCATCTCTTTAAAAAGCACACGTCATACTTAATGGATGGTTATGTAATATCAGCCTCTTCCCCTCAGTTGTAAATTCCAGAAATAGAACTTTGATCTTTTGAGTACATCACTGCAGCCAATTCAGGAGACCTAAGAAACATGAGTTCCATCCCTGGGTTGGGAAGATTCCCCTGGAGGAGGGCATGTCAGCCCACTCCAGTATTCTTGCCTGGAGAATCCCATGGAGTCTGGAGAGCCACAGTCCATGGGGTCACAAAGAGTCAGACACAACTGAAGCGACTTTGCACATGCACGAACTGCAGTCACAGACCCTGTCAGTACCTGACACAGAGTTATTGCTCATTCTAATATTTTTTTGAATGAATGAATGATGTGGTAGAAAGAAAAAGATTTGGGAGTAAGACCCAGTTTAGAATTAGGATTTGCTGCTTACTGAGAGACTCTCAGGATTATTGCCTGTAAAATAGGAATGATAACAGAAAAAAATTGCCAGGTTGTTTTGAGGACTGAATGTGAAAGTTTACACACACACACACACACACACCAGCAGCCCTGGCCTATGCCTAGCATATAATCAGTGTTAGGTAAACAGTAGATATTTTACTTACTTCTATAGAGCCTAGCAAAGGGGAATGGAGTGTTCTGTGTTCTGATGATTAAATCCTAGGTGGCAAAGGTAAATCTGAATATATATTAATAGACTTTGAGTGCACTTACCTATCACAGGGCAGCCTGGTTCATGCGTGCTTAGTCGTTCAGACACATCCAACTCTTTGGGACCCCATGGACTGCAACCCACTAGGCTCCATTGTCCATGGGATTCTCCAAGCAAGAATACTGGAGTGGGTAGCCATTCCTTTCTCCAGGAGATCTTCCTGACCCAGAGATTGAACCCAGATCTCCTGCACTGCAGGCGGATTCTTTACCGTCTGAGCCACTAGTGAAGCCAAGTTCCTAGGGTTTTCTAAAACCCCCTTGGCCTGCTAGTGACCCACCATCTTCTCCCCCTACCTTCCTTTAACTTTTGCTGCTTTTTATATAACCTCATATTTTGCCTTAGATGATACACAAATCTAGATCCCTGGGCAGACACAACAGAATGAGGCATAATGGGATGCGAGATGGCCGGGAGTAAGTGGAGGGTGGGAGGCAGTGGGGGAGCACCAGGAGGCCCATATCCTCTTCGCAGCCCTGGCCTGGTCCAAGCTCACCACGTGATTGTGAGCAAACCGTCTCCTCTGCAGGTTTCCCTCTCCACACCTGTAGAACTCTCAGCCACTGACACAGACCACGACAGCACTCAGGAACCTGGGGTCTGGGGTTCAGAGCTGGGTTTGTGTCTCAGCTCTGCACCCTGACTGCTGTGAACTATGGGCAGGTCAAAGTACCATCTTTGTACAATGGACAGTGGGATTCAGATGGGCTCGTTTAGAGCAAGGACACGGTGTCTCCAGAGTTTCCAGCAGGCTTGTGAATGCGAAGTTACAATTTGTTTGTTGGGAGGCTCACAGGCTGGCCCTGACTTCCCCCTTAGTTAAAGTTTCTCCCTGATGAAGAAGCTCAGGTTTCCTGAGTCAGATGCACATCCATCAGCCTTCCTGCTGGCTCAGCACTTGGCAAGCACCGGCATCTTTCACAGCAAAGACATGATCCCCACTGGGTGTGAGTGTCACCAGCTCGCATGCAATTATTTTAATGTCTGGCCCGGGACCTCCTTCTGCCCCGATTGGGCATATCTCAAGAGAGTCTCCCCTCTTTCACCCTTCAAGCCCCAGCTTGTGGCAAGGGCTAAGTCTCCTTCTAAGAGATGCTTCTCTGACCTTCCAGAGATGCCATTTCTTCTTGATCTTCCCTCCATGATTGCCTTCTACTAGCTGTCTGGGGACCCATCTCCCCAGCAGGCCACAGATGGGCACTGCCAACAGGGGCCTCTGCCATCTCCCAACTCTGTGTAATGTAGGCACCTAATAGTCAGAACCTGCATGTACCGAGCACTCATCCTACGCCAGGCAGTACTTCCATGCTTTACATGTATTAATGAGTTGATTTTTCCCAGCAGCTCTGGGAGACAGTGCATCCGTCAGTCCTGGCTGGAGGCAAAAACCATACCAATTATTTGAACAGAGAATTTAATCTTTAAAAATGATAACTAGATGTAAAGAGTTCACTTGGTAACTATAAAAGCAAAAATAGAAAATTGCAAGAAGCAGTTCCCACCCCTGGAGCTGAAGGAACAGAGGGAAGAGGTGGAAATTAGTCCAGCTCGGGCCTGGAAGCCACACTCTGAGGTGGGGTCTGCAGGCAACTCCTGAGCCAGCAGCACCCGGCGGGGACAAAGGACCATGAAGTGGGGGCTGAGTTTTGGAAAAACTGCAGAGTGGGTTTAGCTGCTGCTGAAGGAAGGAAGTGCCACAGCTGGTATGGAGAAAGGACATAGGGACAGGAAGCAAAAGGAACGGGCAAGTCTTTCTTTCTCCCCCTCCTGACTGTCTCCCTCTCATGAATAGGAAGTGGCTGGCAGAGCAGAAGTAGAGTTTGCAGAGCCCTGGCTTCAGCATCACAAAACAGGTTTGGAGCTGAGAGGCAAAAGCTTAAAAGACTGATCTCAGCTGGAGCTGTCACTATTCAGTTTCACAGATGAGGAAACTGAGGCACAGAGAGATTCAGCAATCTGCCCAAGATTAAACCACTACCTAGAGCAGAGCCAGGATTTGACTCCAGGCAGTCTGGCTTCAGCACCCTGGCTCTTAACCCCTGGACCATAAATGCTGAATGATGAATGGATGGATGAATGAATGGGCAGGTGGGTGGATGGATGGATGGATGGATGGGAAGGCCCCAAGATAGTGCTTAGACCAGTGCCAAGCCATGCTTCCCACAAGCACAGGTCCTCCTGGCCTGACTGTCTTTGTTGCCCACCAGGTCATTCACTGGAACTCCCCCAAGAAGCTGCGGGTGAAGAACAAGCACGTGGAGTTTTTCCGCAACCTCTACCTGACCTTCCTGGAGTATGATGGGAACCTCCTGCGACGGGAGTTGTTTGGCTGCCCCAGTGAGGCTGACGTCAACAGTGAAAACGTGAGTGGCCCCAGGGCTTGGCCATGCAGGCAGGGGGGCCTCTCTGCTGGTCTGCCAAGGACTGCCAGTGCTTGGCTCTGTGCCAGGCTCAGGGCAAGCCCAGGAGGAACCAGGCACCATCCCCCCCTTGGAGTGGGGAACAGGGCGGTGGAGCGGGGGTGGGGACACATCAGTAGGTCACTTCCACGCTCATCTCTGTGGATGCAGAGGGGATACGCGTGCCCAGACCAGGTGAAGTCAGAAGGGAGCTACCAAGCAGAGGGATCAGTGTTAGAAAAAACTCAGTGAAACAACAAGCAAAGGGTCTCTGCACACCTGGGGACTCTGAGGGCTTTGTGGACAAGACACCCACATAGGAGACCCAGGATTCAGGGTCAGTACATGGGGTGGCACAAAATATCTTCATAGCTAGATCACAGACATAGCTGGCATCTACTTTATTATCCTGTTTCTTCACTGTTTATAATTTCTTTGTATATCTTATTTGATGCTCATAGAAACCTTTTTTTTTCCCCCAATTAGAGTTGAAGACATTTTAGACACAGAGAGGTTTTGCAGTTTGCTCATTGTCCCACAGCACGTACAAGCAAAGTTGAGACTGATTTGAAGCTGTGAGGAGCAGGATGTGGGGAAGCAGCTTACTATAGTGGAAAAGGCAGGGTGTGTGGGGTCAGCTTGGCCTGGTTGGGCTTTAATCCCTTCTGATTTCCACTTCTGTGATCTCAGGCAAGTTACTCAATCTCTCTGTGCTTCAGTTTCCTCATCTGTCACATAGAGATAAAAACTGTCACAGGGCTATTCTGAGACTGAGACTATGTGTAATCCATCTCCGTCAGCATCTGCACTGCGTTGCTGTTGTTGTTGAGTTGCTATGTTGTGTCCAACTCTTTGTGACCCCATGGACTGCAGCACGCCAGGCTTCCCTATCCTTCACCATCTCCAGGAATTTGCTCAAACTCATGTCCATTGAGTCCTTGATGCCATCCAACCATCTCATCCTCTGTCATCCCCTTCTCCTCCTGCCTTCAATCTTTGCCCTATGTTAGATGCTTGATAAATATTTGCTCCCTGTCCTTTCCTTGACCCTTAGTATTAAACACATGAGTAACTGGTTCATTCAGTCAGTCAACAAACATTTATTGAAGGCCTTATTCTGAGCACTGAGGATTCATTCACAGGACAATGATCCCTGCTCTCATGGTGCTGATATTAATATTTTCGTAGGGAAGACACAATGACTAGACGAGCTATCAGGAAAAATTATCAGCCAGTGGCACGTGTTACATAATGACATATGAAGTCAAGGAGGACTTCTGAGGAGGTGACATTTTATCTGAGACTCAAATTCAAGAAAGAGACAGCTGTGGAAGAGCACAGGATCAGGGGAATACAAGTCAGAGTCACACAAGGGGGCGGCACCTCCTCACACCTGTCAGGAAGGCTGGTAACAAAAGATAATAAGAGTTGGCAAAGACGCAGAGAGGTTGAAACCTTGTCCACTGTCGGTAGAATGTAAAATGGTGTAGCTGCTATGGAAAACAGTATGGAGGGTCCTCAAATAATCATAATAATAGTAGAACTGTCATATAATCCGGCAGTCCTACTTCTGGGCATATGCCCTAAAGTGAATTGAAATCAGGTTCCTGGAGCAGTATCTTCATTTCCATGTTCAGTGTAGCAGTATTCTTAATAACCAAGCTATGGAAGTAACCTAAGTATCCATTGACAGGTGAATGGATAAGGAAAAGGCAGGATGTACATGCACAATGAATATTGTTCCACTTTAAAAATAAGGCCAGTCTTATCATCTGTGACAACATGGATGAACCTGGAAGACATTGTGCTAATGAAATGACTCAGTCACAGAAGGACAAATACTGCACAAGTTCTCAATATGAGGCTTCTGAACTAGTTCCACGTATTGATGCTGACAACAGAATGGTGGCTACCAGGAGCTGGGGAGAGGGAGTCATGAGGAGTTGATGTTCAGGGGCTATAAAGGTGCAGTTAGTTCCAGAGATGCCCTCTACAAATATATTTAAGAGTGTAGACTTCACGTTAAGTGATCTTACCACATACACACACACACACACAAAGGAAAAACCAAGAAAGTTTTGGAGGCGATAGTTATCTTTAATACCTTAAACGTGGTCATAGTAGCATGGGTACATAAATATAGCCAAACTCACTAGATTGTTTTAATTATGTGTCATTTTTTGTATGCCAACTATACTGCAGTAAGCCTTCCCTGATGGCTCAGTGGGTAAAGAATCCACCTGCAATGCAGGAGACACAGGAGATGTGGGTTTGATCCCTGGGTCGGAAAGATACCCTGGATGAGGAAAGAGCAGCCCACTTCAGTATTCTTGCCTGGAAAACCCCATGGACAGGAGCCTGGCAGGCTATAGTTCAAAGGTCACAAAGAGTCGGACACGACTGAGTGACTAAACATACACATACTGCAGTAAAGGCTGGAAAGGGGAAAAGAACAGCAAAGGAAGCGTATTCCAGGTGGATGAAGGTGCTGGCACGGATGTCCTGAGGCCGGGCAGGTTTGCTGTGAGGACTGGAAGGATGGACCGTTTGCCCAGGGGCTGATAGGAAAGGTGGAGAGCAGGAGATGCCGAGCAGCGGGGAAGCAGGAGGCAGGCTGGAAGGATGCTGGAAGTGTTGTTTGTATTCTTGGATGTCAGGAGGATTCTTTTAGGCTCTAGTGCAGGTGGGGGCGAGGGGTGGGGCAGAGCAGGAAGCTCTGCCAGCATACACCTACCTGGCCCTTTATCAGGATGACCAGTAGCACGGCCACTCTTGCTCTCTGTCACTTACCCCCAGGTCACAGCATCATCCCCTCAATCTCCAGCCTTTCTCTAGTCACCCTCCGTGCCTTCCTCAGCCTCTGCCCTTCTTTTCCACTCACCAGAGAGGAAACAAACCCATTAAGCTCTTGACCTCCATCTCAGACTCTGGGACGCCCTTAGAGGTCTCCACAGACACTGTGTTATTCTGGGTTTTCCTTCCGTTCTTTTCACTCAAGTCAGAATTTGTTATCATCACCAATATTTGAGTGCCCATTCAGCACTTTTCCCCCAAACATTAAATATAAACTGTTCTCCTGCTCCCTTTTTTTTTTTTCTTTCCTCCATGGACGAGGCTCAAATACAAAGCCTTGCAGGGTGATGTCATCCATTAATCTCTGTAGGGGTGAGTTCCCGTGGTGTGCTGCTCAATGCCTTACGAAGTGGAACTGCCTTTAACAGTGACTCACCAGCCCTTCCTACACCAGTCTCCCCTGGTGGATCATCAGAGGGGAGAAATCTTCCGTGGTCCTTCTTGGAATCTGTGGCTGCATTTACTTGGTGAATAAGCACTTATGAGAGCTGGCCACCTGCCAGGTGCCATGCAGGGCACCACGGTTGAAATTAGAGGCTGCTCCAGGCCCTGGAGATGGAGCTCACCATGTGACAGTGTCGGAGACGGTGAGAGGACAGTCTGCCTGGGTGTGGGGAGAGCGGCCTTCTCTAAGGCTCACCCCACCTGTCCCCCCCAAAACTCTCCCCTTGACACTGAGCCCGCACCCACCACCTTTGTGTTCCTTCCACCATCCCAGGCTCCCCCACCCTCCTCAGGGCCTTTGCACTTGCTTTTCAATTCCTGGCACACCCGGCCTGTCCCAGCCTCAGGTAACCCTTTACCTCAATCTCTGTGAGGTGCCCTATTTTCTTTTCATTGGCACATACATGCTGTCCACAATTACTTTTTTCATGTCATTTTTTCCGTCTTTTTCCCCCAAGTATAAGACTGTTAGACACTCTACCTGTACCATTCACCCCAGCAGAGCAGCAAGCACATAATGAACACTCAATAAATATTTACAAAAAGAGCAGAATGAAGGACCAGACCTGAAGAGCCAAGTAGAGAGTTCGCAAAGGACATGCTGGTGCTTTCTCAACTGGAGCAGAGGCGAATCGGGAGAAGGGCAGAGAATGAAGCTGACCCTTGCGGGGCCTTGGCTATGCTTGGGCATTTAAATTGAATCCTGTTGACCGTGAAGAGTCCCCAGAGGGCTTCAAACATGGTCAGGTTTACATTTGAGAAAAGTTTCTCTGGGTGGAGAATAGAATGGAAGTGTCTAGACTAGAAGCAGGGAGCCTAGGTAGAGGCCATTGCTGCATCCCAGGCAAAAAAGGTGGCGGTGGGGCTCTGAGCAGAGGCAGTGGCAGTGGGGACAAAGACAGCTGGAGTGTTTTCTGGGCACTGAGAACAGGGGAGCAAGTGCAGCCAATACCCATAAACCGAGGCGGCAGGTCCCTGGGCCCTGTTGCAGTCAGCCGCCTCCGGCCCGGCCGGCCCAAAGTGAGAGGGGCTAGAGCAGGAGTCTGTAACATACAGCCTGGAAACACATCTCTGCACCCCTGGTCCCTTGCCGCCTGCCCAGTGTTATTTGCAAACACTGCCAGAGGGAAAGGGTAAGACCTTGGATCTGGCCCAAAGCCGACTGCTCTCAGTTCTGGGAAGAGGTCATTGGAGCCGTGAGAAGCGTACTGATAGTGGTCCTCCTAAAGAGAGGAAGTCAGGGACCTCTCCATTGGACTGCGGATCCCAGGTGGGAAAGGGCTCCAGTGGCAGGCGCCAAGTCTCAAGACACGTTCATCCACTCGGCAGATAGTCATTCAAATAGTCATCAGCCACAGGGCCAGTGATCTGGGGCAGCAGTGCAGATCGAAGCCCGACTCTCACAGTGCTTGTCTATTGAGGGGTGCGGACAGGCAGGAGGTTGTCATCAGTGTGAGAAGTGCCGGGACAGGGTGGTGCTTTGAGAGCGCACAAGAAGAGGAGAGAAGGTGCGTCAGGGAAGACTTCCTGGAAGAGGTGGGATTCAAGGGATGACTAAGGAGGAGTGAGAAGGTGTGGAGGGAGCAGCATGGTCAGTAGGGACCAGAGGGGAACAGGAGCATGGCACTCTGCCTCTAGCAAAGCCAGCATGCACACAGGGCATTGCGCAAGTTCATTTTGTGTCATTATTGTTCCTTCATGGAGAAGGCGATGATGATAAGCTTCCTGGTCATTCCAGGCTGCTCATTCAGTAGACACAGGAACCTTGGAGAGGTCACATGGATGCTCTGAGCCTCGGGTTCATCCTCTGATAAGTAACTGCAGGCAGTGATGCCTTTGTCATAGTGTCTCACAGATAATTTATGTTAAATCACCAAAAATAGGGCTTAGGACCCAGAACACAATATTCATTGAGAAGGGTTTTTTTTTTACAAACCACCTGCCTGATCATAATCTGTTGTTATACAAATGGGTTTGGGATCTTTAAGATTTTTTTTTTCTAGGAAGGTCTAGTAGAGAGATGGACCTATATCTCTGTGTATAAAGCATGGGCGGGGACTGTCACATTTGCTCTGGTTCAAACAATCCCAGGTAGATTTCCCTGCAATTAAGAGAATTTGGGTAGGAAGGAAGAGGCCATTTGGTTGGTCTCAGTGCCAGAAAGAAAGAGGGAAAGAGAAAGGAAAAAGGAGAAGTAGGAGGGAAGGAGCATAAATTCAGGAAGTTGGGGATTCAGCCCTTCAGTAAGCAGCAGACCCCATCTTCCAGCCTCTGAGGTACTTGATCCAAAGCAAGATGATTTTGTTTGGAAGAGTTCAGGCTCCTCGTGTGGTGTAGAATGACAGTAGCTAATGGGACACAGTCACTCCTGTGTAGTTTGTCTGGGCATCTCTTCCTGGAACCAGTAAATTAATCTGTGTAATACAATAAGCATTCACTTGGCCTTAGTTACTATAATTTGATTGAAGTCGCAATGAAGGCTAGAATTTTATATATTAGCATTTCTCTCCCCTTTCCTCAGCAACCCAGCCCCTCAAGCATAGCCAAGAAACCCTGGGACTCCTCAGAACACAGCTGGATAATCATGGATATTCTCCACCCCCTAATCCATGCAAAAATCCTTCTACAGCATCCCTAACAGGCTCGCATCTGGCTTCTGCTGGGATCTTCCCAAAGACAGGGAGCCCACCATCTCCAACAGCTTACTGCACTGTTAGAAGGCTCCAGATGCTAACCCATTCTTCCTCATGTTGAGTTGAAATCCCCGCTTCTGGAAATAATCCATTAATCTGAGTGCTGTCCTTTGGAGCAGTGAAAAATAAGGACACCCCCTGTGGTCCCCAACAACGGGGCAGATAGTGTCGCTTCCATACAATGTGTTATCCAGAAACATGTAACTCTCCCCCAGGCACTGTATTTATAGCAGGCTGCTTTTATCATCAAGAGTGCCCTGCTCCACCTCAGGGATTTTTTTTCAGATAAAAGAAACTCACCTTTTTAAATGCAAGGCCATTAAAATATACATTGTTATAGATGTTTTATACTTTCCAATTTGGATGGGAAGTACATGCCCTTCCTCAGTAACCAAAGTGTACCAAACTCAATTTACAATTTGCAGTGACTAAGGTTGCACTGAGTGGGCTGAAGGGGCAGGAATTGGCCAGAGGAGGGAAGATGCTGTTTATCCTGGCAGGAAATGGCCTCGGACTGTTTGCTGCTTATTCTGCAGATTTCATTCTGACAGCTGTCACTTTCAGTTCATCAGCTTCAGAATAGTCCTTTCTGGACTCACCACCCTGTACATCCTTCCTCTAGCAGCCAAAAAAAAAAAAAAAAAAAACGGGAATCCAATAGTCAAAGTCCAATGGTAAAATAATTATCTACTGTCATGTTAGAAGTTAAATTATGAAACATAACATCCAAGGCGTGGGAAAAAAAACAAGACCGGACATCACTGAGTTTTCACATTTATATGTAATTGTAAGTCAGTAGACAGTGTCAGCAAACAGAGTTTTCTTTCATTTCTTTCTTTATTTTGGCTTTGCTGGGGCTTCACTGCTGCTTGGACTTTCCTCTGGTTGCCCTGAGCAGGGGCTACTCTCTAGTTGCGGTGTGCAGGCTTCTCATTGCAATGGCTTTTCTTGTTGTGGAGCTCAGGCTCTAGGCCATGTGGGCTTCAGTAGTTGTGGCACATGGGCTCTGTAATTTCGGCTCCCGGGCTCTAGAGTACGGGCTCAATAGTTGTACCCAGGCTTAGTTGCTCCATGGCACGTGGGATCTTCCCTGACTGGGGATCAAACCTGTGTCTCCTGCATTAGCAGGCAGATTCTTTACTACTGAGCCACTAGGGAAGCCCCCAGCTTAGAACTTTCTTATCCCATGCCCACAGCAGGCGTCACTAATTGATGACCTCACTCAGCCATCTGGGGTCAGCCCCAGACTCAGAATCCTCCCCAAGACAGCACGCCAGTGAACCAGTAACAGTTTCCCAGTGATGACACGAGATGCCGAAGCCTACTGGGGCATCCACGCCCTATGCCTTAGTCACTGTGTTCTCTCCTGCCTTGGAAGTGCTCTCTGTGCTGCTCAAAGAGCTTTCTCTGTTTCTTCTGGCCTTTGACAATTAGAGATTTCCTGCAGAGAAAGTAAAGAGGAAATGCAACTTTCTTCTTCACCACAATCAAGGGAGGGAGGCATTAACAAGTCACATTTCACAGAGAAGAAAGCTCAGAGATGAGTTACGTGCTCGAAGTCAAGCAGCTCCTACATGGTGGGGCCGTTATTGGAAACCAGGTTGCCTGACTTTGAAGCCATGCTTCTCAAGTGAATGTAGATCCCTATTTAAAATTAATAGAAGATGGACTGCCCTGGTGGTCCAGTGGTTAAGACTCCGTGCTTCCACTGCAGAAGACATGGGTTCAATCCCTGTTTGGGGAAGTTCCGCATGCCATATGACATGGCCAAAAAAATATATTGTTGTTGTTTAGTCACGAAGTCATGTCAGACTCTTGCAGCCCCGTGGACTGCCAGGCTCCTCTGCTCATAGAATTTCCCAGGCAAGAATACTGTAGTGGGCTGGTTGCCCTTTCCTTCTCCAGGGGATCTTTCTGACTCAGGGATCAAACCTGCAACTCCTGCTTGGCAGGCAGGTTTTTTACCACCTAGCCTCCAGGGAAGCCCCAGAAAGACATACATAATTAACATAAGAGGAACTACAAGTTATTCGGTGATTCTCCTAGCGTCTTTTAGTGTGTATCATTTTTCTTACTCTTTTATGAGCCTGCAAGGTGGTTATTATTAGCATTATTTTTTAGAGGAGGAAAAGGAGGCTCAGAGAATGGAATTCAGAGGATAGGTTGGCTTCAGCTCTGGAACTGGTGTCAAGCTGAGTGGTCATTTTTCAACGACTGAAAACACTCCCCAATCTAAAGTTGTCATACCTTCCCCAACCCCCGCTCCCCGTCTCCCAGAGCTCTTGCTTCTCATTTTCTCTGCAGCTCTTATCACCAATCAATGATTATATTCTGGACTTATTTATTTTTTTGGTTATATCTCTCCAACTAGAATGTAAGCTCGGGGATCGCGGGGCTGTTTATCTTTCATTCATCAGTATATCTTTATGCCTGTAAAAGACTGCCTGGTATGTGCTCGATAAATTTTGTCAAACAAATTAACTATTACAAGTCCTTGTCTTAAAGTATTTGTGGTGCTCTGGAAGGATCCCTGTACTTAAAAATCAGAAAACCTGGCCCTAGGACTAGATCTGCACCTTCAAATGTAACTCTTGCCTCCCATGAGCTTCAGTTTTCTCACTTATAAAATGGTCAATAAACAAACCGAGCCCAGGCTGGGATGAGGGCTCAGGCGGGTAAGGTGTTAGCAGGGCTGCAGGGTGCAGGAGGTCTCGTTACTAGTGTTGACCAGAAATCTCATTCTGGACACCTTCCCGTCCAGCTGCTCTGAGATCTCTGCCTCATTGCTGAAATGAGGGCTTCCAAGTTCAATGCCCTCGTGCTACAAGGGTGATGGGCTGCCTGCAGGGTCACATACCCAGATGCTGAGCTCACTAAGAAGGAAAGAAAACGGCAACACCATGGTTTAATGAGAAGTTAAAAATAAGACACATATAAACAGATCCTACAAACCCTTTACAGCATCACTGCACGGCAGTTCCAGGGAACAGATGGCTCTGTAGAAACAGCTGTATCCCCGAGAAACCCCAGAGAAACCCCGGAGTGCATCATTGCTCTCACATGCGAGCCGCGTGTCACCAGCTCCTTTATCACGCAGTGGGCAGAGGAACCCAGAGTGGATGGCACTCAGAGTCCCATGACAGGTTGCTCAAGGCTGGCCTCCAGTGACCCTCCTTGGCATGTTAAATCTCAGAGCTGAAGCATCTCAGTGTTTGCCTGGGTGGCCAGGAGAGGGGATGAAGAAGGAGCCCAGGGTCCAAAGACTCACAGGGCCACGGGCACACATCCCTCCTTCACACCCCTAGTCTCTGATCTATCCAAACATCATCTGTCCAAACCTGCCAAGTGCTTGACTCTCCCACATCTTTGTCACGGACCTCTGCCTACTTTTACTTTTGCCCTAACTGGCTCCTTGCATGAAACATAAGAGGAAAGCTCTGAAGCAACATTGCCTCATGTAAAATGGTAGGAATACTCCCTGTGGGATTTCAGGCCACTCAAACTCTGTGCCTCAGTTTTCTCATCTGTAAAATGGGAATCAGGTAGCACTGTTCCTACCTGGTAGGCTTGATGAGGGCTAAATACAGAAAGATAAGTCAGGAGCTTAGGTCAGTGTAGCACATAGCACACCACCACCCTTCCCTCCCCAGCTCCCCGTCATTTTATTTGTATTATGAATACACAGTTTTTACAGTCGCTTCTTTATTCCCCCAACCAGACGGTATAAGCAATTTAAATGCAGACACTTGGGTTCATTTCGCATTCCTAGCATGGGGCTTGGCATAAAATAAGGGCCTATTGATTGTGTGGGATGTTCACGTTAATACTGATACCTGGGAGGTAGCAGACCATGCCATTTTCTTCTTTATTTTCTCAGAGCCTCGATCAGTGCTGGGCAGATGTCTCTGAACCTTCACTGAATGGTCCTGAGCCCATGCCTCTCCCTTCCCACGAAAGAATGAAAGTGGCCCATGGTTTGGTTTCCTTGGAAGACAGTGTTTTGGGTTCCTGGAACTTTGATCATTACTATACACAGCAGGCAACCAGTGAACTGGTAATCTTTTTCTGCCTGTCCATGTGGTTTAATAAAATTTAACTGCTTCATGGAAACCACAGGGAAGAACCATGAATGAGGTTCCAAGAGATGTGTTAGGGCCCCAGCTCTTCTGAGCACATCCCTGGTGCCTCAGTTTCCTCATCTGTCAACTGAGGGCAAGAGGGCAGCCCTCCTGGTCTCATACACTTACTGGGAGGGACAGATGAAGAAATGGATATCAAGGCTGCTGAAAGCGAAAGGTGCTGAAAGTATAAAGCAACACTCCTGAGTGTTATTTTATCCCGATGTTTCTACGCATTGTCCTAAGGCATCAGAAGGACACGTGTCACGAGAAGGGGTGGCCTTAGAGACTTCTGAATTGGTCTGCTGTACTGTCTTCATCACTTACTCAAAGAGTTCAAGTAAGCATGTTAGTTAAGGGAACACAACTACTTATAAAATGGGCTTGGCAGGCTGGAAGTTTATGACTCACACAAAGTCCAAGTGGGTGTTCCTAATTGGCAGGTGGCTCTTCTCCATGTTCAGGGTCCAGACTCCTTCCATCTTGTGGCTCTGCCCTCCACGGAGCATCCTCCACTAGGCGCTCTTGCTTTTGCATGAGACAGTCTTAAAAATGGAGCCTGTAGTAGCCAGAATCTACCCACGTTCTACTGACCTGAACTTGGCCACTTCTCTCAGCCTGAGCACCAAAGATCTCTGTCACCAAGGGGGACACATGATTCAGAACTCTACAGTCACTGAACCATCTAGCATTAGACCCAGAGGTTGATGAACAAGGCATTGCAGTGACTTTATTACGTACAAGAACTTGGAGGAAATACCGCTAGTTGTGAATCTCAGCTGCTCTGTTCATTTACTGTGACCTTGACTAAATGGCCAAACCTTTCAGATGATGATCATCTTCGTCTGTAAAACAGGACTGCTGGTGGTCCCTGACCCATGTGAGTATTAATGAGGAAGTGCCTGCAGTGCTCTCAGCACTCACCTGGCCTGGTGAGCACATGATCCTTGCAACCCAAAGTCTTTGTCCTGCTCTCGAGAGAAGTGACTTGCTCCAGGTCACATAGCAAATGAGGGTCAGAGAAGTCAGGCCTCATTGCCCACTGATCCCCATAATCTCTCCATGTAGTTTTTCCTGACTTTGAGCAGAAGTTCAGAGGCCAGAGCCCCAGGACACAGTTCCTATCCCTCTAGAGTCCGCAGGCATGACAGCCATCATCTCTGGCATCTCAGGGGTCAATCTAGGCCACTGTCCTTAAGGATGGGAAGAAATAAATGCAAATGGCTTAAAGGCCATTTTCCTTTGAGTCCAAATTTCCCTGTGCCTCAGCTGGCTGCCCAAAGAAGCAATTTAGCAAATGCATTTTATCTCAGGAGGGATCTGTCTTTTGTTTCTGCAACTTGCTGGTTGGGAAACCCCCTGCTCCCCGAATGACTGGAATGTGGAGCGGGGGTAGCATTCAGACCTGTTAACAAAAGCCACGCCACCGTTGCCCTCCAGCTCAGCATCTCCCTGGAGATATTACCTGGATGTGAAGGAGACAGGTTTCAAGCTGCTCGATTCTTCTCCTTGGGATCAGCCTGAAATCCCATCAGCCATGCAGTCAGCAGTGAGCAGTTCTAGATTAGAATTTGAAAAGGAACATAATGCAATCATAATATTTCTGAGGTGTGTGTAGCACTCTACAGTTTACAAAGCACTTGTACATGCATTAGCTCATTTGAGAAAATTGCAGGGAATTACTTAAGTACAAAAAGTATAACAAGGCCAATAAAATTCATCTGTGAATCCTCCACTCAGAAAAGAGCTTGGTTAACATTGCAGTGGATTCCCTTTGGTCTGTTTCCGCCTGGTCTGTCTCTTTGCTGTGTTGTGATCATACTGCAAATGCATTTTTGTGGCCTGCTTTGTTCACACTGCATGGTATCTTCCACCAGCACATCTGACCTTCACATCCATCCCCCAGGAGAGAAGTAATTGTGTCGTGAGATGTCCCTGGTGTGAAAGGTCCGAGGGCTGGATTCACAGTCCAGACTGCTGCTCTCTAGCTGTAATTGGCAGGTGACAGACACTTTCTGGGCTTCATTCAGTTTCCTCCTTTGTAAAACAGAGATCTGTGCTGAAAACAAAGCAGTGCGTCTGATTTAGCACTGCACCTGGCACACCGGAGGTGCTCAGTCCACATTAGGACAGAGGTGCGAAGCACCATGTTGATAATTAATATTAAAACTCAAGAAAGGCATTGGTTGGTACAGAGTCCCAGACTCTAATGTATGTCTAATGTCATATCCACTGGGCTCTCCGCAGCCCGCTGTGTGGCTGGTAAACAACACTGTTATAGATCCTAGCCTTTAAGCATTGTGATGGTTAAGGGTGACCTTGGGAAGTGGCTGCCACTGAACCACATTGGTTCCATGCGGTTCCTAGATGGAGGCTACTTATCCCCCAGGACTGCTGGTAGACCCTCTTAGAAAGTGACTCTAGAAGCACTTTCATTGGCCACTGTTCCCTTTCTTAACATGCTATGAGTGGCTATGAGTATATCCACTAGAGGCTTGCTGGGCATACAAGGATCAGGGAGGAGTCCTGTAGGCCAGGAGACATTGAACTTAATCCTGCAGTCAGAAGGGGTCACCTGGCTCCTAGGGCCTTAGGCGGAGGGAGAATTCTAGTTTCCAGCCTTATATCAGTTAGCTACCCTGTTGGCATAGGGGGAACTTTCAAATAGGCAAGGACATCAAATTGGTCTTGAGAAGCTGAGGAATATCCCTGACTGCATCCTTTCTAAAGGTTAAAAATGTTCAAGATAGCTGAGCATATCTCAAAAATCACTGGATCACAACTGATTACCCAAGTGGCCTTTGGGAATGTATGGGAGCATTTGGAGTTATACTCAGTCATCTGGAGAATGCTACGATCATTTATTGGGCTGGGGCCCAGGAGGCTAGCAGCCCTGTGTTGTGTGGGACAGACTCGTGTGATGAAAGTGACACTATCTGTCGTCTAGTGCTCAAAACCCGTAAAACCTCAGTGGTGTACAGAGAGAAGCGTGAACAGTGAGAAGTGCTCGTAGAGGCAGCTGACCTTCGCCAGGCTTACTCGCGTGATGGGCAGCCGGGGAGACTCCACTCTGTGCCATCTGTCTCACCTCCCAGCAGGCCAGTCCAGGCACTTTCCCAAGAAGCATGCACTTCCTCTTGAACCTGATCCCTCACGGTTGGGACATCACTGCTTCCCCTCCATTCTGTTTGCCAAAGCAAGTCACAAGTCCAGCCAAGGAGGTTCAAGGATTGGGGAAATAATCTTTGCCTCTGTAGTAGGCAGCACCAAGGGTCACATGACAAAGGGCAAGGATATGGGGCAGGGGAAGTGAAGAAATCGGACCATTTAACGCAGTCAGCTGTTAGAGTACACATCTTGAGAAATAATATCATAGTTTAACCCAGCGGTTCCCAACCTTTTTGGCACCAGGGACTGGTTTTGTGGAAGACGATTTTGGACCGAGCTGGGGTGGGGCGGCGGTTTCAGGATGGGTCACACATTACATTCACTGTGTACTTTATTTCTAGTGGTATTATATTGTGATAGATAATGAAACAATTACACAGCTCACCATACCATAGCATCAGGGGGAGCCTTGGGCTTATTTTCCTGCAACTAGATAGTCCCATTTGGAGGTGATGGGAGAGTGATGGGTGCTGCTGTAAATATAAATGAAGCTTTGGTTGCTCGCCAACCGCTCTACCCTCACTGTGCAGCCTGGTTCCTAACAGGCCACAGACCAATACTGGTCCAGGGCTTGGGGACCCCTGGTTTAACCTATCAAGGCAATGGTCTTAACTGATAGAAATCATATGAAAGTCATATGAAGCCGTAGAAGTCATATGAAGGTCATAGAGAAGTGAGTGAATGTATTTTTTTATTGATTACTACACTGTTGGTTTGGAGATTTTAAAAAAATATTTATATATATACACCTTCTTGGAAAAATGTTCTATTGTATTCAGCTACTAATCTTAATAAATCTAGCCATGTAAACTTTCATCCATATTCAACTATGTATCATCATATAATGGACAAGGCTCAGGTACAGAAAAAGTATTGGAAGCAACCATGTGACTTTTGGCAAATTATTGTTTTCTTTCAATAAATTTTATTGAAATACGATTTGCATATATGCTAAATCCCCCCATTCTAAGTGTACATGTATTTTCACAAATGTGTGCTCCCATATTACCATCACCCTGATTGCGACATAAAACATCCCCATCACCCAAAGAGCTTCTCTCCTGTCTCTTCCCAGCCCTTTCATTCTGCTACTGCATATCCACTGGTCTGATTTCCAGTGGATATCGAAGTTTTCATATCCAGTGGATATGAACTTTTCTATTGAAGTTCATTAAAAAGCTGGAGTCTCCCCAGCTCCCCAGCTTTTTCATTGCCATTCTTCACCTGTAGAACAGGTATAGTCACCTCTGCCTGGGAGGGATACTGTGTATCGAACATCTGTGTATCAGCAGATCTGGAAACCTGCAGATCTGCATGTGTTTATGTTGGATGCTAAGTTCCTCCTTTCCTGTTAGTGGAACAGCTCACTCTTTCACTAGTTGGTTAGGAAGGAGGATAGAAGAGCTAAGTGAAGGAGTCCTCCTGGCAGATTAATGAAGTAAAGGATCTCAGAGTACCAGAATAGGAGAAAGAGAGAAAAGCAGGAACTGAGACTGATTGAACATGGATGAAATTAAAGGAGGAGGTTTTTTATTTATGGGATTGCTTTTCCTTTCCAGTACATGGTATAGAGTTTTAAGTCTGTAGCTCTAGGGAGAGAAAAGCATCAGGTCACACAAAGGTACTGTTCAGTTTGGTTTTCATTACTCTGTTCTTTGACAGTTACCACCTGTTGTTTGAAATTGTTGTGCTGGGTCATCAAAGAAAATGTTTTTTGTTTTATATAAGGAGTTGTGGTTGCTTATCCACTTGTCAGTGCTGCCAGCATCACTCTCAGCTCAGAGGGTCTCATTCTTCAGATGATGAGGCAGCTGCCCTCTATCATCACCTCTTTGAAATCAGATTATATTGCAGAAGAACATGAAGACAGGATCCTGTCCTTCTCTGACTGGCCGATCAACAAGGTCCAGTGGATAAGAAACTCAGGGAAGGACAGGGCACAACAGGCCAACCCCCTTGGGGATTTCCTTCTTGTTCCCAAGCCTTCTTTCCTATCTTTCAGCTCCAGAAGCAGCTCTCAGAACTGGACGAGGATGACTTATGTTATGAGTTCCGGAGAGAGCGGTTCACCGTCCACCGAACCCACCTGTACTTCCTGCACTATGAGTATGAGCCCGCTTCAGACAACACAGACGTCACCCTGGTGGCTCAGCTCTCCATGGACAGGTAGGCAGACGGACCCCACTGCCCACACAGTCTCCTCACAGCTGCCCTTCACCTGGAGAAGGCAGAAATGGCCCCACCAGCTTGGAACATGGAAGCCTGCTAACACAGGGCCTAGTCTTATCCCTTCTCCAGCACTGAAAACCAATGGCTCCTGTATGTTGATGATGCTGGTTGTTTTTGAGGATGGAGGAAGAACTGATTCTAAAAAAACAGAGTTCTAGTCAAATTACCTCAAGGAAAAGGGGAGGTGTGTTATAAGGAAACACCTGGACTGGACCCACAGTTGATGTTGGAAAGCAACTGCTACTTCTTTTCTTACACATGTATTGATGCAGGGATCATTCTTAGAGCCTTTATCAGGAAGTACTGCTGTGGTCCCTACCCTCATGTGGCTTACAGTCTATTGCACTGATTCTCAGCCTTAACTGGGGACAAATCAAATTACCAAAGGAGCTTTAGAAAAGAAAATTCATGGTCCGGCTCCATTGCAGACTAGTTCAGTAAGCATCTTTGTGAAGACCTTGCATCATTTTAGGTTTGCCGTGTGCATCCAGTATTGCTAATATAGGGCTAGCAAATAGTTAAGTCAAACAATTAACATTGTGATAAGTGCTTTGAAGGAACAGTGATCGATATTAACAGTGTCAAGTGAGGGACCTTCTTTAGGTGGTATGATCAGCGGGAGGTCTTTCAAAGGAGGGGACATTTCTGCAGAGACTTGAGGATAAGAAAAGAAGTCAAGCATAGTGGGGGAGTGTGAAAGTATTAGTTGCTCAGTCATGTCTGACTCTTTGTGACCCCATGGACTGTAGCCTGCCAGGCTCCTCTGTCCATGGAATTCTTCAAGCAAGGATACTGAAGTAGGTAGCCATTCCCTTCTCCAGGATATCATCCCAACTAGGGGTAGAACCTGAGTTTCCTGCATGGCAGGCAGATTCTTTACTGTGTGAGCCACCAGGGAAGCATATGCATTGCCAAAAAAAAAAAAGAAAAAGTTTTCCAGGCATTTAAAATAGCAAGTGCAAAGGCCCTGTGGTTGGAAGAGCCTTGTGTGTTCAGATACCCTGATAGAAGACCAGTGTGGCTGAAGCATCACTTGAGAGGGACTTGAGATGGAAGCTGCATGAGGTTAAGATTATAAACATTAGAAACTCATAAAATATTTGGGTTTTATTCTAAACGTGATGGGAATTTATTGTAGACATTTACACAGAGTTTTTGCTTTGGTTTATGTTTTTGAAAACATGTCTGGCTGCCAGGAGGTGAGTGGATTTAAAGCCTTTCAGGGTTATGCAGTTTTTCTATTTCTGGCCACCCTGTGTGCTTCCTGCCCACCTCTGCTAGCCAGCTTCCTCTCCAGTTGACACATGGTGTGCAAATGGCTGCCCTGGCCCCAGCTTTCTCCATGTCATTCCCTCTCGACTCCCATAGTTAGGAAGGGAGTTTGATGGCCTTATTCTGTCTTTGAGCCACTTTGGAGATGCCTGTGGATATGATTTCATGGGGTGGTTTTAGGAGGAAATAAGTTCATGCCTTTAAAGTGCTGAGGACAGTACCTGGCACACTTAGTAAGTGTTCAATAAATGTCACTTATGATTAGTCACGAGTGATTGGAGAATGAGCAAAATGAAGAAACAAGCACTGGGGCACAAAATGGTTCACAGACAGTAAGCAGCCTGAGAGTCCCAGAGAATGAGGGGGCACCTGGCCTCCGGAGGTATCCGGGAATGATGCGTGTTGACAGTAGCTGTGGAGGCGGTGAGTCCCACTGCTTCTTAGCAAATGACAGCTCGTGTAATTAAATCGCTTCATGGCTAGTGTCCTGGAGATTCAGACTCCAGAACACCTGTGCAGAACTTGCTGGCCATCGTTCAGTTGCTAAGTCGTGTCCGATTCTTTGCAATCCCATGGATTGCAGCACACCAGGCTTCCCTGTCCTTCACTATCTCCCAGAGTTTGCTTAAACTCATGTCCATTGAGTTGGGGATATTCTCTAACCATTTCACCCTCTGCCACCCTTTTATCCTTTTGACTTCAGTCTTTGCAAGCATCAGGGTCTTTTCCAATGAATCGGCTCTTTGCATCAGGTGGCCAAAGTATTGGAGCTGCAGCATCACCCCTTCTGATGAATATTCAGGGTTGATTTCCTTTAAGATTGACTGGTATGATCTCCTTACAGTCCAAGGGACTCGCAAGAGTCTTCTCCAGCACCACAATTTGAAGCCATCAGTTCTTCAGTGCTCAGCCTTCTTTATGGTCCAACTCTCACATCTGTACATGATTACTGGAAAAATCATAGCTTTGACTATACAGACCTTTGTCGACAAAGTGATGTCTCTGCTTTTTAGTATGCTGTCTGGGTTTGTCATGGCTTTCCAAGGAGCAGGGATCTTTTAATTTCATGGTTGCTGTCACTGTCCACAGTGATTTCACACCAGATAACAACAAAGACCAAAGGGACGAAAAGGACAAGTAGAGGTTCTGGCACCCACGAGGTCCTTGTCCTGCTGTGTCCTCTCAGGAAAGGTCTTTCCCTTCTTTTAACCCCAGTTTTCTCATCCCCAAAATTCACGTGATCTCTCAGCAGACACTATGTAAGCATCTATTACTGTGTTGTAGCCGACTCTTGTGGGGCTGGGACTATATAAGACCCTATTCCGCCCTCACAGAATATGTAGTGAACTCAGGACTCAGATCATGTATTTGTTTTCTGTTGTGGTTTAATCAGTCACCACAGATCTTGCAGCTTTAGAAACACATTTTTTCCTTTCTGACTGTGTCATGGATCAGAAGTCTGGATACATGTTAGCAGGTTCTCTGCTTGGGGTCTCAGGCCTGAACTCCAGGTGTTGACTAGACTGTAGCCTTACCTGGGAGTCAGGGTGCACTTCTAAGCTCATTCAGGTTTTGGCAGAACTCAGCTCTAGGACCAAGGTCCCCATTTCCTTGCTGGCTGTTAGTTGGGATCCTTCTGGGCTCCTAGAGGTCACCCTTAGGTCTTAGCTGTGTGGAGCAGCTTACTTCTTCGAAGCCAGTAGGAGAATCTCCCCAGTCTGTTATGTGACATGATCACAGCTGTACTAGTCTATCATATAGAATAGTACCAGCTTCTGCTCACACTCGAGGGAGGGGTGATCCAGGACCATACACCAGGAGCTGGGGCAAGAGTCTTGGGGCCAACTGAGAATTCAGGCTGCCACAGACAGGGAACAGTTTTGACAACAGACAGGTGCTATGAGAACCCATGGGAGGAGCCCCTGTCCTGGCTGGGGCAGAGAATGGAAGAAATGGCAAATATCCCCAAGAGGGGTTCTGCCTACATTGAGCTGGAGGCTGAGTCGACTGACAGTAGAAGGCTTATAGGGAGAGAAGGAGCCCCCTGCAAGGAAGGAGAGGACACCAGGCCCGCTGGGATGCACAGTTAGGGCTTAAGTGCTAGGGTGAGGAAGGACAGAGCAAATGATGTCAGCCAGGTAGGCAGGGCTTGGGGAAACCAGGGTAGGTGGCCAGCCCTTCCAGCTCAAACCTGCCAGGCTGCCAGTGAGGCTGCATGAGGGACTGACCTAGACCCATGTCCCAAGTCACCCCTACCCTTCCTCACCAGCCTGGTTGCACACGCCCTCTCCCACCAAGCACAACAGCAGGTCACCCACCAGAACAGTCCACTCTTCGTGTTTATTTTTCCTTCTTCTCTGTGCCATTTAAAATGAAGACAAAACCTAATCCTTGATCCTTGTGCTGAACGATGGTCAGGTTTGGTCTTCTGTTCTCCAGGCAGCATAAGTATATCTCAGTCCCCCCAGAGGAGGCACATGAAGCTCAGATACTATGATCTGCCCAGGTGAGTGAGTTCCAAGCGATTCCAGTTTCCCATCTTTCAGAGCATCCTGGTTTTCCTTGGTCACATTCATACCTTCTATTTGTATATTCAGTTTATCGCCAAGATATTCTCCATCAAGATCAGTAGCCAATGGCCACCTGTGAACTCAGGAGAAAAATGTGAGACTCTCTGGGGAAGCCCTGGGACATAATGATGTTCATTTAGTGCTTGCTGGATCCAGAGACTCTGACCACAGCTTCTGCACAGGGTAGGTATTTAGGAAAGGGAAAATGAAGTAGGGGGATAAAGGAGAGGAAGACTTGGGTTCAAAGTCAAGTTGCACTACAGACTAACCATATGAATTTAGACAGTTTATTTAGGCTGTTTGAGCCTCACTCTACTTACCTATACCCCACTCCAGTACTCTTCCCTGCAAAATCCCATGGATGGAGGAGCCTGGTAGGCTGCAGTCCATGGGGTCGCTAAGAGTCAGACACGACTGAGCGATTTCACTTTCACTTTTCACTTTCATGCATTGAGAAGGAAATGGCAACCCACTCCAGTGTTCTTGCTTGGAGAATCCCAGGGACAGGGAAGCCTGGCGGGCTGCCGTCTATGGGGTCGCACAGAGTCGGACACAACTGAAGCGACTTAGCAGCTTAGCAGCAGCAGCTACTTACCTATGAAGTGACAATAATACCGTCAAGCTCATAGGTTACCATCTATGCTTTATAAAGTAAGAGACTGGAAAGTGCCCAGTGATTAGCAAATGTGCCACAAACACTAGCACAGTTCTCTCAATGGTTTTTACCTTTATGCTGGCTATGGCATTTGCAACCTGGGATTCACAATTAGAAGGAAAAGACTTACGAGGTGGTCTAGTGGTTAAGAATCTGCACTTCCACTGCAGGGGGCACCGGTTCAATCCTTGGTTGGGGAACTAAGATCCTCCATACATCTAAGTGCCCCCCCCCCACAAAAAAAAGGAAAAAAATTAAATTATTAACAACCCAAATCCATCCTTATGTATATACTTGTTATCAACGAAACACAGATAGAACAGAGCCCCTCCTTCTGTGGCTAGCCCTGAGCATCCTCCCGGCCTGGGCTGCAGGAGACCTGGCACCTACCCTCACCACCCCCTTAAAGACAGGCCAGGCACCTCTCACATCAGCTGCAAATACCAACCACAGATGCCTTCCCTTCAAAGCACACGCATCCCCCAGCATGGCAGACGTGTGATCCCCCCTAACGCATTGTGACAAGTACTGCCATCCAGACAATACCTCAGAGAACTCAAGGAATTCTACACCCAAGCAAGAGACACTTAGCGGGACATAATCAGAAATTATAAAGCAGTAGCACACAAGCTGATGAAGACGGCGGAAATGCCTCCTTCCACTCCATCCCACACATCCAATTACGATGCAGCGGGCTGACTGGTGCCTCTTGGATTGATTTTTAATTGAAGAAACATTTTGGGTATGTTTGTAAACCTTTGAGTCAGAAGTAGGCCCTACGTGAGTGCCACAACAAATTAGGGGAGCCGGCATGCGGGCTCCTGTGCCCAGCTCCCTCTGGAATTCCGTTCAGAAAGAATGAATGTCGCCTGCTGCAGTGATGGACCCGGCAGGGCTGCTGCTTGCCCGGCCACTCACTCTGGAGGGTGATCGAAAGGACAGAGGGAGCTGGCCTGATTACAGCATCCCTGCCACCTGGCCAGGAGACGCTTGCTCTTCCCTGCTTCTTGAATGAAGCCTTTGAAGTGCCATCTGCAGTTCCAGGGACTCATGTGGCTGATGGGCCTGCTCTTTGTTTTCTGCAAGTGAGGGAAAGAGAACATGAACTGAGCTAACGGGGTCCCATTCTTAGGTCCCATCGCAGCACAGCATCTCTTGGGACTTTGTTAGAGCGCAGATACATGGATCTCACCCCAGATCTGCCCAACAGGGATCTCTGCAGTGGGGCCCAGGAATCTGTGTTGTAATAAGCCTCCCAGGTGACCCTGAGCCTGCTGAAGCTTGGAAAGCATCATTCTAGAGAGTGAAAAGTACTTTCACCATGTGACAGCCAGGGCAATCTTTAAATACATACAGCAGGTCACATCATTAGAACTCTCTGATGCATTCTTATGACCTTAAGAATAGTCTTAGAGCTGCCCACCAAGACCTTGATGTCCCTGTATGACCTGATCCCTGACCATCCCCGAACACCTCTCTCCTTCTGCCCCTTGCTTGTCCATCTGCCATCCATGCTGGTCCTGTTGCTTCTTACTTGTGTGAGAACACACTAAACTCTGTATCCCAAGGGCTCCTCCCTCTTGGAAAACTTTTTTCCCAGGCTTTCTCAAGATCAAGACCAGTCTTTCTCCTTGTCCAGGGCTCACACTGACTTTTCCACTTGCCCCCACCCTTACTCTTCATCCCGTTTCCTCTTCTGTGGCCCCTCTAGCCCTCAGTTCACTCTAATCTTATCTTGGTCTGCTTATTGTCTTCTCTCTCGGAACTGCATTTGAAAACCTTGTTTTTCTCATTCATTCTGGGGCCCAGCACAATACCTGCATGTTGTAGATGCTCAGTAGATATTTGCTGGAGGTGTGTGTATTTGAAAGGCAGGAATCACAGGTGTCAAGTACCGAGTGTGGACGTGTGCTGTCACTTCAGTCGTGTCCGACTCTTTGCAACCCTGTAGCAAAGAGTAGCCCACCAGGCTCCTCTGTCCATGGAATTCTCAAGGCAAGAAGACTGGAGTGGGTTGCCATGCCCTCCTCCAGGGGATCTTCCCAACCCAAGGATCGAACCCACATCTCCTGCAGCTCCCCCGTTGCAGGCGAATTCTTTACCACTAAGCCACCAGGGAAGCCCCCATGTACCGAGTGCCTGCTGCATATCCAGTTCTGTGACAGACACTTGATGGTCATGACTAAGGCTGTTCACAGGGCAGTGGTCACAAGGTTCCTGGGGCTCTGGGCAAGCCCCACCAAACAACCACTTTTCAAGTCCCCTGTTTGTGTCATTTGTTAACGTCCCATTGACCAAAGCATGTCCCATGGCCAGCCCAGAATCAGTGAGGGGGGAGGGTAATATCAAAGCATGTAGATAGAGGGGAAGAGTTTATAGCCAATTTGTCATTGACTAAGGTATTATTGTCCCCTATATGCATGTGCGGAAATGGAAGCACGAACAACTACAGTCACTTGCCCAGAGATACTGACACAGGTCAGAGTTCAGACCTAGTTCTGCCTGAGCCCAGAACCCTCAGTTACCCTCTGGACCCCTCAGCCTGCCTTGCTTAGGGTACCAGATGGGAGTCATCTGCCTTGTAGGGAGCGGGTTCCCCATTCCAGCAGAGGCTGAGTGGCCACCTGCCTGGCTGCTTGGAATGACTGACATTCTAGAATTCCTTCCAAGCCCAGTCTTCTAGATTTTGGACTCTGCCATCTCCCTGCCTGCTCCCTGACACCTCCACAGACTGTCTGGGGCTCCCTTCCTCAGTAGGACCCCCTTGGGGAAGCCCTGCCTCTTTCAGACATCTGAAAGCGGAAGGCCTCCCAGACATCTCTAGGCATCCCTGAGCCTTTGCCCTCCTCTTCCCAGCTCTGACAGGGCGGGGAGAGCAGGGGACAGAGCATCAGGACGGGTCCTGGTGTCAGCATTTCCTCTCCGACACTGTGTGCTCTTCAGCAAGTTAAGACCCTCCCTGAGGCTGAGCCCTTTCATCATCATGATGGTGTAATCAGATTGAAAATCTCAGAGATTCTTTCTAAATGGATGATACTGCACTTGCAGAATTAATCTTTGTCTCTTGAAACCCTCTCCATTGGTCCAGGTCCTTGATATGCCAGATCCTTATCTTCCTACCTAAGAAAGACTCAGCACAAAACTCGGTCTCAACAAGAACGACACAGGGATAGACCTTAGGGAACAAGTGTGTTTGAGGGGAAAACAACCAGGAGAAGAATGAAGAGGATGGGGGACCTCTGACCCCAAGAGAGACCAAGGAGGAAGAGGAGGAGGGGGGAATAACGGGAAGCTGATGCCAAGCTTAGACCAGTTTCCTGTTTGGGGAGACAGGTGATGGGGACATCTTTCTCAGCCAAACCCAGTTCATGTTGAATAGTGGTCTGGATCCCGGGCGCTGGAGTCAGACCTGGCTGTGTGGATCCAGCCTGTCTACCTTGTGACTTGAAAGAAGTCACTTCACCTCCTGGAGCATCCTCCCCTGTAACACAGTGATGAGAATCTGCACTGTGTTTAGAGCATTTCTGTGAGTCTTAAAAGTGCTACCAGCCCAAATGTGGCTGGCATGCCGTAAACAACAGGTATGTGGTAGAGATTTATTGTATCATGATCACATTCTCTCCATTATCATTATGATGAACCTCGGTTTGTCTGTCTGCCTGTTGCTCAGATCCCGGCAGAGAGCTTTGTTTTAAGGGACAAGAGAGATCGGAGCTGGTGGCAGAGAGACAGGAAGTGGTCGTGGCACCACTCGTTTTCACTCACTGAGGTTTTTTGGAACCTCTGGCGCTGTTTCCTGTAGAGTCCACGTGGATGTGACGTTTGTCACATTACCAGCACCTTTCTCCCGAAAACCCTAAGTATTTTGTGTCTCTGTCCTCACTCTAAAATCTTTGCTGAGGGGGGAAGACGAGCTGGATTAGGCAGGGCTTGCTCCCTGCTTAGAAAACTCCTCAGACACAGAGTCCAAAAGCAGGTCAGTGGGAGAGTCCACAGCCAAAGCTGTCCTCCCTTCACACTCAGTCATGCCTCCTGCATCCCATCCCCTCTAGCAGTTCTGACATACACATGGATGCAGAAATTATCCTTGCCCTTTACTCCCCAAATTTCAAAGGCTTTGTATAAACAGCTCTCTCATCCAATTGCAGAGTCCTTCCATTCTGCAGACAGAGACCGAGATGCAAGTGGGATCATTCAAAATCCCAGGTTCTTAGAGCCTAGCAGAAACCAGGGGCCTTGTAGCAGAGGCTGAACACAAATTTCAGTGAAATCAAGCATTGTGGAGAATATAGTGCCTCTTTCAAAACTGGCTGTGGTCAATTTGATTAACAAGTGCTATAAAGTATGAGAAATGGAGGGCATTTTACCCCGATGAATACCTTAATCCTCCTTAGTGAAAGAGGAAGCAAATCCAGGCAATACCAATTCACAGAATTACTGAGAAGAAACTGAAAGTCCATCAGGAAAACCATTGACACAAGATAGGTGTGCCCATTTTCTTTTGTTTAGAAGCATGGAATCTATTTCCTGGTAATTGTCCAAATAAAGTGAGCATTCTGATTCTGTACCTCTTGCTGGGTAGGGGAAAAAAAAATTGAAATAGGCTTTTGCTGTTTTTTTAACCATAGATTTTATGTAGTAGGCACTTCTAATGCTTCTGGGGGAAAAAATATTTTTTTTTCTAGATCTCTCTCCAAACATTTTTGCAGAACCCTCTTGGTTGGGAGCACCTTTTGTTTTTTATCTGTGCTCCATTCCCCTCCCCTCCCCCCTCCTCCCACCCCACCACTCTCCATGGCCCAGTGTCTCCCAGGTAGCCTTCCAAAATTGCAAGGTACCCTGGAGCTGTAAGGGCTCTGAAAAATGAAGACAGCATCACCCCAGGCTCACTTTTGTTTCCAGCATTCACGTATTTGGGGTTTTTTCCTTCCCTTTGCCAGTGTTTTCTTTTCACTGTCTTCAAAGTCCTGTCCAGATACCTGTCCACACAGTCCAAGCTCAAGAACTAAAGCTGACTGGACGCCTGGAGCCTCAATTCCTTCATCAGGAGAATGGGGGAAATGACAGATGGGGGCACAGGGTTTGGGAAGTGTCTGGTGCATAGTAATGAGTCAGTAATTGTGGTTATTATTATTATTCTTATTTTTACAGCTTGTTTTCATGCTGCTTGTAACTCATGGCCTCCCTTTGGCTAAGCCTCCTATCCCGGTCCCTGCTTCAGGAGAGTAGTAGCACTGCTGTCTACCTTTGCTGACCGAGACGGGGAGGTGGGGGAGTTTTAAGCTGGAAAGCGATCTTTACATCATTTAATGTACATTTCCCCACCCACTGTTGAAAAGAGGAGCCTGAAAAGGCTTATAGTGAAATGTGACTCCATGTCAGCTGTCTGGTTGTAAACATTCAAAGGCTAGAAGCAAAAAGGTGAGTGTTTTGTGCCCATTTTATAGATAAAGGAACTGAGGTTTGGTGATTGGCCCCCATCACATAGTGTTTAACTAATGCTTAGCGCAGGGGTTTGGATTTGGCGCCAGTCCCAGGCTGGCGGACGATGCGCAGATGCACAGATAATGGTTGGTTACGCGGGTGCGTCCCGCGCATGCGCACGTGCGTCAGGTGGCCTTTCTCCTCGCAGGCTCCAGATGCTGGAGGCCATCTGCAAGCACTGGGAGGGGCCCGTCAGCCTGGCACTCTACCTGTCGGACGCCGAGGCCCAGCAGTTCCTCCGCTACGCACAGGGCTCCGAGGTGCTCATGGGCCGCCACAACGTGGCCTACCACATCGTGTACAAGGAGGGCCAGTTCTACCCTGTGAACCTGCTGCGCAACGTGGCCATGAAGCACGTGGGCACGCCCTACATGTTCCTGTCCGACATCGACTTCCTGCCCATGTACGGACTCTATGAGTACCTCAGGTGAGGACGCGCGGGGTGCGGGCTCCAATGCCCCTCTGAATGGGGCGGCTGGAACACAGAAGGGGATGGGAACTACCTAAATCCACCCAGGGATACGGCCTCTGACTGCCTGACTATTGGCTTGAAATCCCAGGTTACCTCATGAAATGTTCGAGGCAGAGCTTGGTCTAGGAAGCATCTCTTGTCTCCCAGTCTAATGCTCTGTCTATAGCTTTCATGAAAACATCCCTCTTCTAATTTTGGATCAGACAGCCTTCATCTAAGCATTCTAGTAAGATCACTGCCTATTCTGTAAAACAAATCAAAGTGGTAGTGATGGCTAACATGTATTGAAGTGCTCGCTGAGTGCCTGGCACAGTTCTGAATGCCTGACAAGTGGGATTTCATTCCCTCCCCTTGCAATCCTTGCCACAGGTACCATTATTAATCTTTGTTTTCCCAGTGGGAGACTGAGGGACTGAGATGGTATGTGGGGCTGCATACCTACGAAAGTGGGAGCTGAGGGCAGCTGGCCTGACCCCGGGGTCATGTACTGACCATTGCTGCTGCCTTGGTAGCTGTGACTCCCTTCCAGCCCTCCCAACGTGGAGGGCAGGTGTCCAGCAGCTGGAGAAAGCTCTTGGCTTGTGAGAGGCATAGATGGCTGTGTGGGGAGTGGCATTTGTTACGGAATAACAAACCATCTGAAGTGGAAGGGACTGTAGAATCCACCTAGCCTGAAAGTCCCTAAGCAAGCAAACTGAAGTCACAACATATAACTGGTCAAAGTTTGTTTTAACCCTTTATCCCTGTCATATGTCAGCATGAGTTACCTCTGTTCCTGAATGCCTTCCTGATCCAGGTACCATGAGGGGTGGTTTGCATATATTGTCCTGCTAGATCCATACATCAAGTTTAAAAGACAGATATGGTTACACTCTCCCTGTTATCGTGGTGAACAGGGAGGCTCAGGAAGTCAAGGTATCCTGCTCAGGTACACGTGGGCTGCTTCAGGATTTGAACCAACATCTTTCAGACCCCAGCTCTACAGCCTGCCCACTTCATACTTGTCTGGCTGCTCTGTGGCTTATGACTGTGCCTAACGGAGCAGGATCAGAATTCTTTCTCGCCTGGACTCTGGCCCTCCCTACTTCCCTCCGTCATGTGTACCTGTCTGTCTCTCAGTCTTACAGTCTTAAAAGAACTCTCCCAAGAGTCTTTAAACCTTTGGTCCTGAAGCCAGAGTATGTGTTTGATGTGAGCACATCCGTTCCCCACCCCCCAACCCCCACCCTGCTCTCGAGAGCAGGGGAAGGCAGCCAGTGTTCTCTGTCCACTTTCTGAATTGAGTTTCCATCCAGGCTTATCTTGGGATGTTTCTCCCCTCTGAGCAGGTGGAGTCCCTTCCAGCCTGTCTTGGTTAAGAATCACAGATGAATGACCTCAAGGCAACACCCCTCAGTCAGGCAGGGTGGGAGGTGTCTTCCCAGAACACGTGGGCAGTGGCACTGAGCACCATGAACCCACGACCCTGCAGGGGCTTCAGGAATGGAGCTGTCCTCTGGTTCCCGCTGGGCCTTGGGATCTCTGTGGGTGGAGTGAGGGCGCCCCCGCGTGGCAAGACCATGCTTTCAGCCCCTGATTCTTGTGAATCCTGAGACCTCAGCTGCTTGCAGGTTGGTGACAGACTCTGGGTGCACTGGGTAGGGTTTCCAAGCGAACAGGTGGTGGTGGGGAAATCTGAGCTCCACCTGCCAGAGAGAGGCTTCGGGACTGGGCCACAGCCCACCCTGCACCCTCTGAGGCTCTTGTTCAGGAGCACCTGTGGAGACTGCCTTCCAGCTGGTTGAAAGGTAAACTGGCCCCATCTTAAAAGTCTGGTCTCTGCTCTCCCATCCAAAGACTGTTTTATTATTTTGCCTCATGGTCCTCGTCATTTGAAAAACATTACACGTGAACAGACTGTTCAGAATGTGTTTTATCTTCCTGTGTTTTATTGATCAAAGACATCAATCATTGCTAATCATGACCTTACCCAATGTGATATAACTGGTATTGCCCATTAATTAGCACTTTCTTACTGCAGAGCGACCTGAAGTTTCTGCTGGCCTGTAGCCACATCAGAGGAACATGTGTGGCTTCCCGTGTGCATTTTGAAATATTGCAAATTGCCCCTAAAAGCCCATTCCTTTCTTCACAGGCCAAGACCCTGAGCCGAGAATAACTGCTCCTATCCAGTGCTTTTTAATTATTTTTAATTGGAGAATAATTGCTTTACAATGTTGTGTTGGTTTCTGCCATACAGTAACATGAAGCAGCCTTAAGTATTCATGTCTCCTCCCTCTTGAACCTTCTCCCCACCCCATCCCGCCACTCTAGGTTGTCACAGAACACAGCATTAATTTCCCTGTGTTATACAGCAGCTTCCCACTAGCTATCTGTTTTACATGATAATGTATATATTTCAATGCTACTTTCTCAATTCGTCCCACCCTCTCTTTCCCCCACTGTGTCTGCATGTCTGTTCTCTGTTTGTATCTGTATTCCTGCCCTGCAGATAGGTTTATCAGTACCATTTTCCTAGATTCCATATATATGTATTAATATACGATATTTGTTTTTCTCTTTCTGACTTCACTCTAACAGGCTCTGGGTTTATCCACCTCACTGGAACTGACTCAAATGTGTCCCTTTTTATGGCTGAGTAATATTCTGTTGTATATAGGTACCACAACTTCTTTATCCGTTCATCTGTCAATTCGTCCAGCCTCTTTTAGTGCACACGTGAAGAGAGACCAGAGAAGCGAAGTGACTTCCCATCTAGGGTGAAAAGATAGTGGGACTTCCTTGACTTTTCTTCTCCTCCATCCAGAGTCTCCATTCATTGAATAACCACGACAAGGTACCTTAGGGCCCCCATATTTGTGACCCACACAGATAGGATCTGTGAATCCCATAGCTTTAGACCAACAGGAATGATGGTTGATTAAAGACAGACTCTTTAGGTACCCTGATGGGTGTGTCCTGTCCCAGGGTTGTCAGCTGACCTGGGGTGGAGGCAGTATAGGACGGATGTCCTACTGAGTTCGACCTAAATGGAGGCTTGAAGAATGAGCTGGAGTTCACCAGGGGAGGGGTGATGTTCCAGGTGGAGAGAGAGAGAGATCCATTCTGGAGAGGCAGGGTGGTTAGAGCCCTGATGGGGAGAACAGCAAGAGCTGATGTGGCCAGAAATGTAAGCCAGGGTGGGTCCTGCAGGACTTCTCAAAATATGCTAAGGAGTTTATGAGCAGGGGTGGAGGGACAGTGGAAAAACACTGAGAGCATGGCATGACTAGATGTCCATTTAAGGAAGATCATTTTCATTGCATCAGGAAAGGATCATAGTCAGGGCAAGAGAAGATAAGTTAAGGGACGACTGCATTCATTCTGGTGAGAGATGAAGGCCAGCAAAGGGATCAGAAGTAGCAGCAGAGACAGGTAGATGGACCAGAGAGCAGTTCTGCAGCTGAAATCAAGAACTGTCTGCAAAGGTGGCTGGACTTTAGAAGGCAAGACAGGGAACCTCTTTCAAATGTTGCCACCCAAGACTTCCTCTGCAAAAGTCTGTACCTGGAAGTCCTGCCTGCTTTGGTCTGTTTCTCGTACTGGCCCCCTCTTGATCTGCTGTGCCTATGTCCTTGGGCTGAGCAGGATGTCATTGAATTTGAGTGTTACAGTGGATGAGGCCTGCGAGGTGACCCTGGCTCCAGCTTGCGCCCTGTGCCATAAGTAACTGTGTGACTTGCAACAGTTCAGTTTTTTTCAGCCTGTTTCCTCATTGTGAAATGAAGAAACAGGCATATCAGGAGTCGCAAATACAGATGCCCGCTGGGGCCAGGACCTTGGCCTAAAGGAACCAAGGGTGGTGAGCATGATTCATTGCTAGGGAGACAGGAGTCCCCATCTCAGGCAGCTGCCATCTGTGCACTCCGATGTGGAATTCACTGGTGAGGGTAGAGGTCAGGCATAAGGTCTTTATATTTTGCAAGAGGAATGAGAAATCTGGATTTTCATGTTTTAATTTCTAGCGTTGACAACTAATTTAAAAAAAAAAACTGAAACACTCTTGAGTCAGACCAAACATGTCTTCAGGATGAATAGAACCTTCTTACCTCCAAAGACCACCAGTTTGTGACCTCTGACCTTTTAAAAAAATTTTATTGACGCATAGTTGATTTACATTGTTGTGCTAGTTTCTGCTGTACAGCAAAATGATTCAGTTATATTTCTTTTTTAGGGTCTTTTCTCATATAGTTTATTACAGTATATTGGGCAGAGTGCCGGTCATCTACCTTAGACATAGTAGTGTACATGTGTTCAACCCATGTTCCTGATTTACACCTCCCCACCCATGTCTCCCCTTCAGTAACCATAAGTTTGTTTTCAATATAAGTCTGCTTCTGTTTTGTAAATAAGTTCATCTGTATCTTTTTTAAAAATTAGATTCCACATATGACTGATATATATTTGTCTTTCTCTTTCTGACTTGCTTCACTTACTATGTAATCTCTAGGTCAAGCCATGTTGCTGCAAATGGCATTATTTCATCCTTTTTATAGCTGAGTAATACTCCATTGTATATATGTGTGTACCACATCTTCTTTATCCATTCCTCTCTTGATGGACACTTAGGTTGTTCCCATGTCTTGGCTGCTGTTAATAGTGCCGCTGTGAGCATAGGGGTGTGTGTATCCTTTAGGATCATGTTTTTTCCAGATGTGTGCCCCAGAGTGGGATTCTGGATCCTATGGTAAGTCTACTGTAAGGGTTTTAAGGAGCCTCCATACTGTTCTCCATTAGTAGTTGTACCAATTTACATTCCCACCAGCAGTGTAGGAGGGCTCCCTTTTCTCCACACACTCTCCAGCATTTATTGTTTGTAGACTTTTTGATAATGGCTGTTCTGACCATTGTGAGGTGATACCTGATGGTAGCTTTGATTTGCACTTCTCTGGTAATTAATGATGTTGAGCATCTTTTCCTGTTCTTTTTTGGCCATCTTTATGTCTTCTTTGGAGAATGTCTTTAGATCTACCCATTTTTTTTTTTTATTCCATTGGGGTTTTGTTTTGTTTTTTACATAGAGTTGCATGAGCTATTTGTAAATTTTGGTGATTAATCCCTTGTCAGTGTGACCTCTGATCTTGATCATCCCTAGGAATTAAAATTTTGAGAAATGGTAAGGAATATGATTGTATCAGAATAAGTCCCAAATCAGCACGCAGTCCTTTTCATGTGAAGATAACCATATTGACTTGCCGTAGGCTTAAGGAAAATTTTTTCCAGTGAGCGGGATAGACTTGTTCCTGATCCAAACACTAAAAGTGGATATGTTCGTGACCAGCATTATATAGCATTGGTTTGGGATGAGGTTCAGGGCACAGTTTGCCATGGCAGCTGTGAGCCCCAACAACACCCCCAAAGATTGACTTCTTCAACGTGGATATCCAACAAAATACTCTACCCAAGCCTTGTTAAAGCATTACTGCTAAAAATGATGATAGTTGCCACTTACTGAACCCTTACCAGCTACCAGCATCCCTGCCAGCTGCTTTGTATAAATTTCCTCTACTCTTCAACACTTCTTTATGAGGTAAGTGTTATAACGGGTGACCAAAATGATGCCCAGGGAGGTTAACTCTTTCTGTCCAGGAGAAAGGTAGATAGCCCTACACTAGGCTGCTCGGTAAATGGAAGCAGCTATATTCCCCCTTGAAACTCAGTATACCAGAGCAGTCTGATTGGCAGTCTTTTGATCAGACCCCCAAATACTTACCCATATCACCTTTTTTGGGGGGAGGGGGGTTATTTGATTACCAAAAAAAGGTCAGCATCCTAGCTCTCCAGCAGTTGCTTAGTAACCAGCTAACATTACAGCAAAAACAAACAGATCAATTGGGAAATAATGAAATGGGCTCTATGCATAGACATAGCTGCAGAGTTTCACTGAAATCTCTCTCCCACCCCCTCCACCTGTTTCTTCTAAAAATCGAGCATGGAGATGTGTGGCTTTCACTCCTGATTTCAGAAATGTCAAGTGAAATTCCACAGGCATGGTGGAAGTCACGCAGACCTGCCTTGGAACCCAGGTTCTGCTGTGCTCATCAAGGATGTGCCTTGGGGCTGCTTGTTTCATCTCCCCAATCCCGTTTCCTCAGTTAGTAAAGGGGCTAATAATAGCTTTGTGGGGGCTCTAGTAGGCGTTCAACAGGAGTTAATTGTCTGTGTTTTGGCCCATTGTCAGCACACGGAACTGAATGTCTCTGCCAGGCCCCCACCCAGAACCCCCACTCTTGCAAACTCTGCTGCCTTCAGTACAGCCTGGCAACTTAGTGTAACGATCTCGTTTTTTGAGAAATGAGAAACTATGTACTCATACTCATTCACTCTTAAAACTATTGAGTGAGCACCTGCTATACACTCGGCGGCAGGCAGCACTGTGGCTGTGCTGTCCCTGGAGTCACTCAGACCTGCATTTCGACACTGAGCACATTCTACCCTACATTCACTGAACCTTCCGAAAGGTACCTAACCTCTCAAGCTTTCTATGAGTGGGGACCATAAGATTTCTTCACACTTAAGGTTCTGGGAGGATTAAGTGGAGTAATAGTTGGGAAGCACATGGCTGAAATGTTCTACACTGCACAGGTGTGGTGGTGCATCTGCATGACCAGGCCCTGTTCTAGGCACTCGGGCTGTCGCAGTGCATGGGACAGGCCAGGTTCCTATCCATACAGGGGCTGCGCTCTAGAGGGCGCTCCAGCTGTGGGCACTGCCACTACTCTTAGCAACACAGGTACAGAGATACATATACAGGAGCTGAGACCCACAAGATGACGACCCAGTGTGGGTGGGTAGGGCGGCCTTGAAAGTAGTTCAGGCATGAAGGACTAGTTGGTAAACAGGCATGGAATGTCTTGGCATGTTTGAGGAATGTTGCAGAATAGCCGGAGCTCAGACAGCTCCATCAGCTGGCACTTCCCACGTCCATAAGACTGGGGCAGGTTTCTCACCTCTTTCCCTCACCCAGCAGAATCCTCATCTTTGTTCAGTGCTTATAGTTTTAAACCTCTCTGCTGTGCTTTTTTTTTGCCAATGTTGCCTTGCTCCCCAGGGAACAGACCTGCCCCATTGGTCGAGACTATATATCCTGGCTGTACAGGAGTGACAAATTCCACTTTTATTGTGTCCTCTGCAGGGTGGTGTCTCACCATCCTCCCCCATCACAAGTCCCCTGGCCCGTGATGGCTGCTCTGTCAGCACCGGTTGAATGAGGGTAGACAGGTGAACAAGGGGCCAGGAACAGGTGGTACCACACGAGGCCAACTGGCTACTTGATGAGGGACATGACCAGGTGGCGTTTCCTTGTGTTCGTCATTGTTTCTGCAACAGGGAACATTTGTTGAGCACGTAGTATAGGCCAAGCACCGTGGCAAGCAACGTCTGCATGTGTTTTGTCATTTAACCTCATCACAGTTCATTTAACAGATGAAGACACCTGGGGGATATCACACACCCACAGGCACAGCACTACTAAGAAGAAAACTCACTTAGCCTGGGTTAATCCAAAGGCATTCTGTGCTTAACCTGCTTTTTTTTTTTTTTTAATTGAAATATAGTTTATTTACAATGTTGTGTTAATTTCTGTTCTATGGCAGTGATTCAGCTATACATATATATACAGTATGTATCCTCTTCAGTTTTGGTTTATCGTAGGATATTGTATATAGCTCCCTGTGCTTATAGTAGGACCATGTTGTTTATCCATTCTATGTATTAATATAGTAATTTGCATCTGCTAATGCCAAACTCCCACTCCATCCCTCCCCAGCCCCTTGACAACCACAACTCTGTTTTCTATGTCTGTGAGATTGTCTTGCAATAAATTCATCTGTGGCATATTTTAGATTCCACATATAAGTGATGAAAATGTTAGCTGCTCAGTCGTGTCTGACACTTTACAACCCCGTGGACTGTAGCCTGCCAGACTCCTCTAATCCATGGAATTCTCCGGGCAGTCTTCCCAACCCTCGGATCGAACCCAGGTCTCCTGCATTGCAGGCAGATTCCTTGCCGTGTGAGCCACTAGGGAAGCCCGATGTAAGTGATACCATATGGTATTTGTCTTTCTCTTGCTGGCTTACTTATATGATAATCTCTAGGTCCATCCGTGTTGCTGTAAACGGGCATTATTTCATTTTTAATGGCTAATATTCCATTGTCTATATCACATCTTCTTCATCCACTCATCTGTCGGTGGACATTTAGGTTGTTTCCATGTCTTGGCTGCAGTTAACATAGGGTTGCCTGTACCCTTTTTGAGTTTTGTCTGGATATATGCCCAGGAGTAGGATTGTCAGATCATGTGGCAAGTCTATTTTTAGTATTTTTGAGGAGCCTCTATACCTTTTTCCATAATGGCTGCATCCACTTACATTCCCACCAACAGTGTAGGAGAGTTCCCTTTTCTCCACACCTTCTCCAGCATTTATGGTCTGTAGACTTTGATGATGGCCATTCTGACTGGTGTGAAGTGATACCCCATTATAGTTTTGATTTGCATTTCTCTAATAATTAGAAATATTGAGCATCTTTCCATGGCCTGTTGGCCATCTGTATGTCTTCTTTGGAGAAATGTCTGATGAGTATTTCTGTCCACTTTTTGATTGGATTGTTTGCATATTTTGGAAATTAGGTTGTATTGTTTACAAATGCTTTCTCTCCATAGTTGTTTTTTAGTTTTGCTTTTGCTTTCCTTTACTGTTGTGCTTAACCTATTTGTGGGTCCAAATGCCTGATGGGCCCATCTCTGCCATCATCGTGACAGCCGTGATCACCCTCAGCTTGTAGTTATCAAGTGCCTTCTATGCATTGAAGAAATGTCTCTGCTTCTACATGAGATGACCCATTTAATCTGTAGAGAACTCCCCTGACCAGGTCCTGATACTAGCTCCAGCTCAGAGAGGATAAAACAGTGGCACAAAGATGTAAGTTGCTGGAGAGTAAGAGCAGGTGAGTGTCCATGTAGGGCCTGAATCTGCGCAGGCTGCCCTCCAAACTTTGAAGCTCTTGACAGCCCCCCCACTGACCTCTGGCTCACAGCTAACCCAGGACAGCACACAGAAAGCACCCTTGTTCCTTCAGCCATAATTGCTAACAGGTAGGAATGAATAAGGATGTTGAGCCGGACATGAGACACTGACTAGAGTCCCTGGCAGAGATCCGGGTGCAAGCAACAGTAGCTTTTCTTTCTTTTCTGCCCCTCCCTCCCTGATATAACTTCACCTGGATATGTTAACACCGCCAATTCAGAAACCGCCCAGTCTTGCTGCCCCCCATCCCAGCCTTCAGAGGGCTCTGCCATCTCTGTCTGTGTTCCTGATGTGCCTTACAGCTCCATTCCCTGTAGTCAGTCTTGCCTCCCTCATTTGCAAGGCCTTGATGTTGTCCCCACATTCCTCCTGGAAGCCTGTCTGCTGGGAATTTATTTCCTAGGCAACTGGAATAGAATCTGAGGAAAACCATATTACCTGGCTGCCCGAGCAGGGGTGTGAAGCAAGGCCTGGGGTGGGCTGTGCCCAGGTCAGCCTCCATAGTTATCACACTAATGAGCAGCACACCCAGCCCAGAGGTAGGCTGCTAAGTTCTACCTGAGAGGTGTTATTCAGATGATCTCTCGTTGCTCTAGTGGAGGCCAAGCTTCTTTCGGGTCCTCTTGAAGCTAGGCAGTGTGAGGGGTGTGGGGCAGCTGGAGACAGGGGGGCTTCTCAGAGCTACACACACGCTTTTCTGTGGCCATGTTAACCCTGCTGCTTCTCACCATCTGCCAGCTTGCTCACTGGTTCGTTTGCACTGTACCCACACAGTTCCAGGAATAAGCAGAAATCAGAGAAATACGGGGGCATTTCAGACATGTCTCAGCCTCCTCTTCAAGTAGGGATCACCCCAGCTGTGCCCATCAACTCCTCGTGAGCCTCCCAGGAGGATATGAGGGTGCAAGCAATCCCTGCAGACTGGAGGATATACAGGCACCCTCCATGCACCAGGAGTTGTGCTAGGTGCTTGACAAATCTGATTGTTTTTATCACAAACATTACCATTTTTTAAACGCAGAAGATAAACTTGATCAAAAGCCCCATGTGGCAGAACTACAATTGCCATCCGGCCCTGTCCTGTCCAAGGGCCTTCTTCACAGTACTATCTATCTGTCACGTAAGATAACCGCAGATTGATTCCTTCATCCCCTGCATATTTATTTAATGCCTGCTGTGTGCCTGGCATGGTGCTGGAGCAAGAAACATAACCATGAGCAAGGCTCATCCCTGACCTCAAGCGTAGCAGAGCTGATGGGTACATGAGCAGGCAGTCCTGTGTGTGACTAACGCTGCCGCCACCCACCGTCCCTGGTGAGCAAAAAAGTCCAGGATGATGCTCAACATTGCTACTTATTAGAAAAATGCATATCAAAGCTACAGTGAGGTATCACCTCACACAAGTCAAAATGGACATCATCAAAAGTCTACAAACAATGCTGGAAATGATGGAGAGAAAATGGAACCCTCTTACATTGTTGGTAGGAATGTAAGTTGGTACAACCATTATGGAGAACAGTATGGGGGTTCCTTGAAAAACTAGAAATAGAATTCTCATATGATCCTTCAATCCCAGTCCTGGGCGTATATCCAGAGAAAACCGTAATTTGAGAAGGTACATGTACCCCAGTGTTCATGTTGGCACTATTTACAATATCCAAGGCATGGAAGCAACCTAAATGTCCATCAACAGAGGAATGGATAAAGATGTGGTACAAATATACAGTAGAATTCTACTCAGCCATTATAAGGAATGAACTACCATTTGCAGCAACATATCTGAAAACTAAAAATGCTACAAATGAACTTATTTACAATATACAAATAGGCTGAGACTTCAAAAACAAACTTATGATTACCAAAGGTAGGGAGGGATACATTAGGAGTTTAGGATTAACATACACACACTTGTTGTTTAGTTCTAAATTGTGTCCAGCTCTTTTTGTGACCCCATGGACTATAGCCCACATTGCTCCTCTGTCCCTAGGATTTCCCAGGCAAGAATACTGGAGTGGGTTGCCATTTCCTTCTCCAGGGGATCTTCCCAACCCAGGGAGCAAACCAGAGTCTTCTGCACTGGCAGGAAAATAAGAAAATCCATAAGGACCTACTGTATAGCACAGGGAACTCAGTATTCTATGAAAATCTATATAGGAAAAGAACCCGAAAAAGAATGGATATTTGTGTAATGGAACCACTCTGCCATACACCTGAAACTAACAACACTGTAAATCAGCTATACTGCAATATGAATTTAAGTCCAGAATGAACTAGTCCATAGAAGATGTAGCTCCCCATCAAGCAGGACACATCAAGACCAACAGAGGTGGTCAGGGGAGGTACAGGGAAGCAAGTTCCTCTAATTGGCTGCTCACAAAGCCTTGAGAGAGTGATGCTGTTCTGGTTTTGGAAGCGGAGGCACACTCCAGCACACATTTCTTTCCCTCCTCCTGTTCCTTTTACTATATAACTTTCCTGTGAGTGAGTCCTGGGAACTTGTATAAGCATCGCTTAGATTCCTTACAACTCAGGTTTCATTAAAAAGCAGGCTCTCTGACATTTGATATCCAAATGTGGGTATCCAAGCTCTGAGAGCTGAGGTCTCGTTCTCTCCTGGCAGCCTGACAGCAGACCCTGTACCTTCAGCCCCATGGTTCCCAGCAGTTTGTCACTTGTCAGCATCAGCCTCAGCCATTCATTGCACCAACACAAGGAAATCACCACAGCCACTTCTGTTAATGGAGTAGAAGCTTTCATGACCAGAGAGTGAGGATTTTCACCCCTACCCAGGGAGTAGGGGCAGCAAGAGCTGTCCAGATGACAACGAGCATCAAGAGGGCTCATGCACAAAGCAGCGAGAGTGGGGGAGAGAGTGGGAGACGGTGTTCTCAAGCTAAGGGCAGAGGGATTGGTCTTCAGCACCAAGTGCAAAGGAAAGGCAAAAATGAGAATGGCAAAATCTGTTGGATTTGACAGTGTGGGGCCATTTCTGACCTTGGCCTGATCCAAGGAGTCAAAAGCAGACTGTAGTAGAGAAACTCGTGGATGGTACAGAAAAGAAAAATCACCAGTGTAGGAAGCTCAGTAAGCCAGGAGGTCGGTGCACGCCTCTGTATCTCCAAATGCTGCCTGCATCCTGGCCTCTGCTCAGTTAGCTGCTACAAGGTGGGATCCCCCCGTGGGGATGCCGTGTAAGGAGCATCAGCATGCAGGCTCCAGCCTCCTGCCATCTCCCTCCATCCCTTTCCTAACCTCTCCCACCAGCTGCCTTGATCCATGAACTCCCACAAGGCTCATTGCTCTAGCTGCCAAGTCACCGCATTAACAGACCTGGTCCATACAGATCCTGTGATTGTTGATCTTTCCAGGTTATTTCTACACTGGTGTAGCCTTGATTCATACAGTACTGATTTCAGCATCTTCATCCTTTGTTAATGATGGTGGTGACCACTAGCTGTGCTTTAAGGCAAATTACTTAGCCTCTCTGAGACTGAATGTTCTCTTCAGTAAACTCGGAACACTAGTACATATGTCACAGGTTGCAGTGATTCAAGGAGTAATGTTGATATAAAGTGCCCGGCACGGGGATTGATACTGAATACATTGAAGAAATACAGGTAATTCTGATAACTGTGTATTCACCACTTACAATATATCAGGCACATTATAAGAAATTCAGTTCCCCTGGGTCCTTTATGCCTCCTTATTTCCAAACTTTGCAGATACCTTGAACCCCCTTCTCCTCCTGACTGGCTGACTCCTGCTTCTTAGAACACAGCTTAATCAATGGCATTTTTCACAGAATTAGAACAAAAAAAATCTTAAAATTTATATGGAAACACAAATGACCCCAAATAGCCAAATGAAGCTAGAGGAATCAGACTCCCAGATTCAGGCTATACAACGAAGCTACGGTATTCAAGACAGTATGGTAGTGACCTAAAAACAGAAATACAGATCAAGAAAAGGATAGTGAGCCCAGAAATAAATCCACACGCTTATGGTCAATAATGCACAATGAAGAAGAGAGAGTCTCTTCAATAAGTGATGCTGGGAAAACTGGACAGCCACCTATAAAAGAATGAAATTAGAACATTCTCTAACACCATACACAAAAATAAACTCAAAATGAATCAAAGACCTAAATGTAAGGCCAGACACTATGAAACATAGGCAGAACACACTTTGACATAAATTGCAGCAGTATCTTTTTTAATCCACTTTCTAGAGTAACAAAAATGAAAATGAAAATAAATGGGACCTAATTAAACTTAAAAGCTTCTTCACAGCAAAGGAAACCATAAACAAAACCAAAAGACAACCCACAGAATGGCAGAAAACATTTGCAAACAAAGTAAGCTACAAAGGACTAATCTCCAAAATACACAAACAGCTCATGCAGCTCTGTGTCAGAAAAAAACAAGCCAATTGAAAAATGAGAACTAAACAGACATTTCGCCAAAGAAGACATACAGATGGCCAACAGGTACATTAAAAGATACTCAACTTCACTAATTACTGGAGAAATAAATGTAGTTTATTATCTATAAACGCCAATCAGGTATCACCTCAAACCCAAAATGGCCATCAGCAGAAAGTCTACAAACAATAAATGCTGGAGAGGGTATGGAGAAAAGGGAACCCTCGTACACTGTTGGTGGGAAGGTAAATTGTTACAACCACTATAGAGAACAGTATAGAGACTCCTTTAAAATCTAAAAATAGAATGACCATATGATCCAGGAATCCCACTCTGGGACATATATCTTGAGAAAACAGTAACTCATAAAAGATATGTGCACCCCAGTGTTCACTGAAGCACTGTTCACAATAGCAGATGACTGGATGAAGATGTGGTGCATATACACATTGGAAGAGTACTCAGCTCTAAAAAGGAATGCAGCAGTGCCTTCTGCAGCAACGTGGATGGACCTAGAGATGATCGTACTAAGTGAAGTCAGTCAGAGACAAATATTACCAGTCATGTGTGGCATCTAATGTTTTCAGAAAGAGATACAAATGAAGTACTTACAGAACAGAAATAGACTTAAAATTATCAAAAACAAACCTGTGATTACCAAAGGGGAAAGGTGGTGGGGAGGGATAAATCAGGAGCTTGAATGAACACACAGACACACTACTAGGTATTATTAATAATTGATAACCAACTCAATATTCCATGATACTCTATGTGAGAAAAAATGATGAAAAAATAATGAACATATGTATAATTGAATCACTTGGCTATACACCTGAAACTGACATTAAAAAATGACTATACTCCAATAAAATTACAATTTTTAACAATGCATCATCCTAACCCATCTGTACATCTTTTAAGGGTAGAGTTTGGTGCATTCATAGTTTTGCAACCATCACCATTATCCATGTCCAGAACTATTTGTACCTTCAGAACTGAAACTCTGTAACCAAACAGTAACTCCCCACTCCCTCTCCCTTCAGTTCAGTTCAGTTGCTCAGTCCTGTCCGACTCTTTACAACCCCATGAATTGCAGCACGCCAGGCCTCCTTGTCCATCACCAACTCCCAGAGTTCACTCAGACTCACGTCCATCAAGTTAGTGATGCCATCCAGCCATCTCATCCTCTGTCGTCCCCTTCTCCTCTTGCCTCCAATCCCTCCCAGCATCAGAGTCTTTGCCAATGAGTCAGCTCTTCGCATGAGGTGGCCAAAGTACTGGAGTTTCAGCTTTAGCATCATTCCTTCCAAAGAAATCCCAGGGCTGATCTCCTTCAGAATGGACTGGTTGGATCTCCTTGCAATCCAAGGGACTCTCAAGAATCTTCTCCAACACCACAGTTCAAAAGCATCAATTCTTCGGCACTCAGCCTTCTTCACAGTCCAACTCTCACATCCATACATGACCACAGGAAAAACCATAGCCTTGACTAGATGAACCTTTGTTGGCAAAGTAATGTCTCTGCTTTTGAATGTGCTATCTAGGTTGGTCATAACTTTCCTTCCAAGGAATAAGCATCTTTTAATTTCATGGCTGCAGTCACCATCTGCAGTGATTTTGGATCCCAAAAAAATAAAGCCTGTCATTGTTTCCACTGTTTCCCCATCTGTTTCCCATGAAGTGATGGGACAAGATGCCATGATCTTCGTTTTCTGAATGTTGAGCTTTAAGCCAACTTTTTCACTCGCCTCTTTCACTTTCATCAAGAGGCTTTTGAGTTCCTCTTCACTTTCTGCCATAAGGGTGGTGTCATCTGCATATCTGAGGTTATTGATATTTCTCCCGGCAATCTTGATTCCAGCTTGTGCTTCTTCCAGCCCAGCGTTTCTCATGATGTACTCTGCATATAAGTTAAATAAGCAGGGTGACAATATACAGCCTTGACATTACTCCTTTTCCTGTTTGGAACCAGTCTGTTGTTCCATGTCCAGTTCTAACTGTTGCTTCCTGACCTGCATACAAATTTCTCAAGAGGCAGGTTAGGTGGTCTGGTATTCCCATCTCTTTCAGAATTTTCCAGTTTATTGTGAACCACACAGTCAGAGGCTTTGGCATAGTCAATAAAGCAGAAATAGATGTTTTTCTGGAACTCTCTTGCTTTTTCCATGATCCAGTGGATGTTGGCAATTTGATCTCTGGTTCCTCTGCCTTTTCTAAAACCAGCTTGAACATCAGGAAGTTCATGGTTCACATATTGCTGATCTTTAATATAGTGATACTTTGTCTCTCTAGGAAAAAAAAAAAAAGAACCCAGCTCAGTGATGAGAGACTCCACACCAGAGACCCTACATTTCTGTGTCCCTCACTCCCTGCTCTTTGGGTTGTCACGACAGAGATTATCATCAATTTGCTCAGTTCTGGACTCTCTTTTCCTGGCTTCATAAATATTCACTAATTAGTGAATATATTATCTTAGCTTTCTTAATAACCAAGCCTGTGAAGTAATTATTCTTACCAAGATAAGGAAACAAAAGCCCAGAGTTAAGAAAATTGCCTGTGATTACACAATTAGTGATATTGAGATAGAATCTGCATCATCCGATATAGAAGATGCTCTTTTTCTCACTGCTCAGTCTCTCTTCAAATCGGCATCCCCTGCGAGACACCCAGCCTTCACGTGTTGAAGATCACTTTAGTTGGCTCCTCTTGAAACATCAGAATATCTGGCCATCTTATGCGGCAGCACCTATATTATGTCAAGGGCTTTGTGATTGATCTCCTGGGAGACACTACAGTCAACTCTCAGCAGCAGAGTGATTTTTTTAATACAGAAAACTGATCCTCTCACCCCTCAGCTCAGAGTTCTCCAGTGGCTTATCTCACTAGTAAAACCCAAGATCTTTGTATGAGTTTCCTGTGGCTGCTGTAAGGATTCTGAGAAGGGTCAGGGTATCTGCAGGGCTGAACAGTCTCTGGGGGGCCCTAGAGGAAAAGCTGTTTTCCTGCTCCCTGGAGGCAAGACCTTTGTCCGCATCACTTCAGTCTCTGCTTCCGTCATCCCGCCTCCTTTTCTGACTCTCACGTGTGTGTGTGTGTGTGTGTGTGTGTGTGTGTGTGTGTGTGTGTGTGTATGTATTATTCGCTCAGTTGTGTCTGACTCTTTGTGACCCCAGGGACTGTAGCCTGCCAGGCTCGTCTGTCCATGGGATTCTCCAGGCAAGAATACTGGAGTGGGTTGCCATTTCCTTCTCTTACCTCCCTCTTACAAAGATCCTCACTGTTACAATGAACCCACCTGAATAATCCAGGATAACCTTCGTATCTCAGCATGCTTAATCACATTTGCAGCATCGCTTTGCCCTGGAAGGTCACATATCTGCAGGTTCCTGGGATTAGGAGGTGGATGGCTTTGGGGGCAGGGGGTTCGTTTGCCCACCACACCTTTCAGTGGCCTGTGAAGCCTGTATAACCTGCAGGAGCCTCTCCAGTCCCCTTTCTGGGTCCTCTCTCTGCTCCTTACTGTGCTTTTGTCAGGTGGGCCTTTGCACTGGCTGTTTCCTTAACCCAGAAAGCTCTTACCCCAGATCACCGTGCGGCGTGCTCCCTCACCTACTCCAGCCTTTTGTTTAAATATCCCCTTCTCTGTGAGGCCTGCCTGGACCACCTTATTTAAAATCACAACCCATTCCCCACCTCTGGCATTCCTAACATCCTCTCCCAGCGCCATTCTCTCTCAGCAGTTCTCACTTTCCAACATACCATACTGTTCACTCTTTGTTCTTCTCATCTGTCCCCTGACCACAAAATGTCAACTCCACGAGGGCAGGGATGTCTGCCTGTTCTGTTTACCAGTGTGGTCCAGGTGTTTGAGCAGCTCCTGGTACAGGGTGCAACAAACCAGGAAATGAACCAATGACAGTGAAATGGGAAGATCCAGGATGGGTGCCAGGCTGTGGACAGGCCAGCATAAAAAGAGGACAGGTGCCCATGCTGATGAGCAGTGCACACCACAGCTTGTCATCTGCCAGGCACAGGCTGAGCACTCGATGCGCACCAGCTCAGTCCTCACCAGCACCCTCTGAGATCAACGTTGGGATCACCATCCCCATCTTACAGACAGAAACTGCAGGACAAAGAGGTTAAGAAGTCAGCTGGGATGCATACCTAAGCCCCCAGCCTCAGAGCCCTCATCTTTACTGCATCAGAACCCACAATGTATCCCTGTTTCTTATTTCTCTGAGACTTTCCCATCATCTCCTCGTGTCAGAAACCTGGGCTGTTTCCTGATGACAGAGGCCTGCCTCTAGGATGGAGGATGGAGTTATAAAGAGAAGGGCTGTGGGTGTGTCGGGGGGTGGGGAGTGGGTATACACGTAGTCAACTACCAGGATCAGTCTTGCAGTTTGGTCATTTTAAGCACCGGGAAACCCATCTACCTACAGTAGAAAGTCTACCCTTTCGTGCTATTATTTGACTTAATGCTGAACCCCACGAAAGCCTACAGTCTCTACCCACCTCCACTCCCTCAACTGGAAACCTTGCTACTCTCACATTCCCTCCTCATCCCCACCAGCTTTAGCAAGTGGGAGCAAAACTGTCTGTGAACAGTTTGCATACTTGAGTAAACTAACACGAGAGGCTGAGGGGAAAAGACGCACAGGTGAGGAGACGGGACTTGGAAGACAGTGCTGGCTCACAGTCTCCTAGCAGGTCAGCTGGGCCAGGCTGGATGGGATGAATGGACTCTGTCAGGAACACTTGAATTGTTTGTGACGTGAAAGAGGACTCAGGGAGCTGGCTAGAGACCGAAATCAAATCAACTGTTTCCATAGACAGGCAGGCTGGCAAGCCAGAAAATGACCCTGGTTTAAGCAGTTGGTGGCCTTTACTGAGCCCTCTGTTCTCACCCTTTCACTTGCTCTGACCCACCGGGAAGCTGAACCTGAAGAGAGAACGCTAGCTCATTTGTTACTCAGTTATTCTAGAGTGTCTCTAGAGCAATGGTTTCACTTCATCCTCATAGCAGTTCCGATTGATAAGATCATGTCCATTTTACAGATGGGAAGGCTGTTAGTACAAGGTCCCCAAGGTCACAGGAGGGTGACAAGCAAGACCTGAACCTGGTGCTGGCTGCTTCCAAGTCACTGTGTTTACTGGGCGCTCTGTTACACCAAAGATTCTGAATACTGCTGTAGATAACTAAGCTGCCTTTTAAGAGTTCTGCATGCCCGAAATATTCTAGTAGGCTTGTGAATATTTTTGAAGGGGTCGTGGACAAAGGCAAGTGGGCCAGTCAGGATTTTTCAGAGAAACAGAACCACAGGATGATTAGATGGCTGGATAGTGACCTTAAGGACCTGTGATGGTGGCAAGTCTGAAATTCATAGAGCAGACCAGCAGGCTGGAAACAGGCAGGATTCCTGTGATACAGTTTGGGGGTAGAATTCCTTCTTTCCCAGTAAAGCTCAATTTTTGCTCTTAAGGCCTTCAACTGATTGGACGAGGCCCATCCACATTATCAAGGGTAAGGGTTTTTACTTGATCCTAAATGTTAATCACATCCATGAGATACCTTCACAGCAACATCTGGCAGGTTATTTGATCAACCAGATGAGCACCACAGCCCAGCCTAACTGACACATAAACCATCAGGAGCGGCCACCATCAAGTGGTCAGTGCCTAGCGCATACCAGGCACTGCACCAAGCGTTTCTACATGCAACGCGTACCTTTTCTCATCAGAATGTTTTACACGTGCGTGAACCCTGAGACTCAGAAGGGTCCAGGTGACTTGCCCAGAGGAGTGATGGAGTCCGGGCCAGAAACCAAGTTGCCTGGTTACTACCATACCAGACTGCCTTCCAAAATCTTCAGTTGAGGGCCTTCCCTCGGCGGTCCAGTGACTAGGACTCCATGCTCCCAGTGCAGGAGGTCCAGGTTTGATCCCTGGTCAGGGAACTAAATCCCACATGCTGCAACTAAAGATTCCACATGCCACAAGAAAACCAGAGAGCCTGTGTGTGCCACAACTAAGACCCGGTGAAGCCAAATAAGTAAAAATGTTGTTTTTAAAAAACCTTCAGTGTGACTACTCTAGATTAACTAGTCTCAGAGGAATGACAGGCTGCAGAGCCGTTGAGCCTGTCAGAGCTGGCTCCAGGCTGCAGGTCTCTTGGCCCCTGGGCCAGCGTGCCCACTTCACTGTCCTCCCTCTGCTCCTGGACGAACCTGCACTGGAGACATTGTGTCCCCTCCTGGACTCACTTTCAGGTAAAAGTGGCCATAGACCATGCCGCTCAAGGTGGTCAGCAGGCCAGCCAAGGTGGGAGGTGCTGGCTGGACACACTAGTGCAGGAAAGCCCAGGCTGCCGTTACCAGCTCAGGGAACAGATGTTCTCAGAGTTGGTGCCCTGAAACCACTTTGTTGCTGAAGCAACTTCTTAATAGGAACCATTCAGGACATCGATATCAAAGCCCCCTTGAACTGAGGCTGAAACGAACCTATCTAGTGACAAATCCGTCTCCATGGCATTTTGTGTCTCAGCGAGATTAAATGGAATTTACAGAAGGCACTCCAGAATCTCATGCTCTCTGTGCAGAGGGAAATAAGTTTTCTCAGAAATCAGTTTTGGGCGGCATGCTGCTGACTGGGTATGCTTACTCTGGACCTTGCAGTGTATTGGTTGTTTGGTCACAAGCAACAGAAACCAATGCTGGATGCTTAATTAAAATGAAAAGAAATCAAAGGGGAAGCATAATTGCTGAGTGGTTTATCTTATGGAATCAAAGTAGGATTCAGAAAACTAGTACTTGAGAGCATAAGTAACCCGTGGCAGCTCTGGGCCCCTGTGCAGCAGAAATTCAGAAACCTCGGGAGTGCTGCCTGATGTTAGCACAAGTGAGCTCTGTGGTCTCCAGCCTCTGCATCTGTTCAGATTTCCAAGAGTGAGAAACTGATTTACTCAGCCTTAGTGTCTGCCCCTGAACACCTGGTGAGGGCTTCACGTAGGGCAGCACAGCTCAGGGCTGCCCCTGTGTACAGGCACCATGAGAAGGGGAATTAGCTTCTATTCCAAGAAGTGGCTTCTAGAGACTTCCCTGGTGGCCCAGTGGCTAAAGCTCCATGCTCCCAGTGCTGGGAGTCCAGGTTCGATCCCTGGTCAGGGAACTAGATCTCACATGCAGCAACAAAGATCAAAGATCCTGCATGCCTCCACTAAGACCCAACACAGTCAAATAAATAAAATGTTTTTTTAGAAATTTTTTAAGAAGTGGTTTCTACAATAACCTTGATTGTAACAGCATTTGAGGTTCATGTAGAGATACCCACATTCATAGATCTCTGTAACTGTTGTGTACGTGTGCACACTTTGCCATTCCCTTTGTCGTTCAGCCCTCCCAGCCTCCCACTCCATTTCCACAGCAATCATATCTTCACATAATTAGCTGCAAATGCAAGCTTGAGTCCTAGTTTAGCTATCCTTGCCCTTGGGCTTTTAGCATCCTGAAACATTTTAGATGAGAATGTCAGCATCAGGCAGGGAGAGACTTTGGAGGTGGTGGTCTGTATTTACAAGCAGAGTGCCTGGCACATAGTAAATGCATGGTGACTGTTGAAGGAATAATGACCACCCATCAATGCTGGGATGTCTTCCCTCCCTCCAGGGGCTTTGGCATTTTGATCCAAGGATATTCTTTAGACCCATATGTCCCATCCCTAACACCCATGTCAATAAATAATATGCATGCCTTTCCTGGGTCTCCTAGGTTGCTCAATGGTAAAGAATGCATCTGCCAAGCAGATGAGCATTCGATTCCTCGGTAGGGAAGATCCCCTGGAGAAAGTAATGGCAACCCACTCCAGTATTCTTGCTTGGGAAATCCCATGGACAGAGGAGCCTGGTGTGCTGCAGTCTATGGGGTCACAAAGAGTCAGACACAACTTAGCAATTCAACAACAACAACGTACCTTTCCTGGAGGAAAGGTAACAAGCCCCTGGTCTGCCAGTGTCCAGCATAAGGTTGATATGAAAGAGAATGTCTGGCCACAGGCCAGGGAACCTTAGGTGTTTGTATAAAGGCATTGCTTAGAGGAAGAAGAGGAATGCAGGCCAGAACAGGCTGACTCAGACTTCTGATCCTCCAACCGGCCAAGGGTAGCTCACCCAGATTCTATCTTGGTGTCATCCTTTACAAATCTGTCTTGAAATAGTGATGTGAGGGTCATATCATTTGGTATATACTTAACTGAAGCATAGTTATAGAGTGAACTGCAAATGATACTTGAAGAATTCTGTCAACTTCCAGTCCATCTCAACCACCCTCTTGCACTGGGAGCTGATGAGACCCCTTCACCAAGAATGGTTCCGAGAAACCCGTCCTTATCTCGAGCTGGTCCAGATTCCCCTCATCTGTGGCTATCAAACCCTGCTGCTCTTCTTTTTTGGATTGCTTCCCTGTTCGTGTCCCAATCTGGCCCAGGCTCACAAGTTACTTCCTTGCACAAGTTACTGCTCCTTGCAGACCAACCTGGCCTGCACACAGAGCTCAGAGTCCTATTGAGTAAAGTTACTTTAAGTAAGAAGCAGTTGTGTTGCACTGGATGACTGCTCCTTACAGCATTTTTGCGAAATACCTCGTGTTACTCCAAGGGAGAATTCTTTCTCTGTCTCAGAGATAACGAGCATCTCAGGCTGGCCTGAGACCCCAGGGTCAGTAATCTGAGCAGGAAGCCAGCAGGAAGTATCACAGCCATGGCCAAAGAGATGCCTGGGAATAGGACGGCACTGCAGTATGTTGGGGACTGTTTGCCGTGTGCCCGGTACGCCTGGCAGTACTAGTATTTCTGGTACCTTGTCCAGTTTCCACAACAGCTCAGCAGGGAGATGCTATTGCCCCATTTTGAGGAGGAACCTGAGGTCATGAGAAATCGAATTACTTGTAAAATATAGCAAGACACCCAAAGTGAAGAGCCAGGCTTTTAAGTCCTATCTGTGGTTCATTACCAGCCTCATGCGCCGTGACCTTTCTGTCTTTCAAATGATGGCCTCAGAGCTGGCCCCAGGCAGACAAATCCAGAAGACAGGAGCTGGGTCTCAGAGATGCAGAAGGCAAGAGTGAGAGAGAGGATGGCGGGGTCCAGAGCTCTGGCATGTTGGGTGCTGACTCTGTGGGGTGAGTCAGGCGAGTTTGAAGGTTTAGCATCGGAAGGAGTCCAAGGAGTGAAGAGTCCCAGAGATGGGACCACAGATGCCCAGGTTGACAATCATCTCATCAGCGTTATATCCAGCTCTCCTTGTGGCCAGTGATGCATCAGGCATGCGGCCAGCCCAGGGGACCCAGCAAGCAGGCTGGTCTGCACATCTTTGAATCCTGGTCTCTTGGCTTTTGCACTTGGCTCTGACAGGGGCACACACTGTGAATGTACAACCCCTCCACTTCCTCTCCAGAAAGACTCTGCCTTCTGGCCCAGAGACAGCCAGGCTCCTGAGTGCTGCTGGACAAGCTTCCAGGCCTCCCTCAGGTCTTGGATTCCCTTGTGTTTAAACTGAGAGGCTTCCCCTGGCTTTCTCTCTGACCCCTCCTTGTGCCAGCCACCTCCACGCCCTCACATGGGGCAGCCTCTACCTGGCATTACAGGGGCCCTGTCTCTCTGCCTACCCTCTCTCCAGGAAGTCTGTCATCCAGCTGGACCTCGCCAACACCAAGAAGGCCATGATCGTCCCCGCGTTTGAGACACTGCGCTACCGGCTCTCCTTCCCCAAGTCAAAGGCAGAGCTGCTCTCGATGCTAGACATGGGGACCCTCTTCACATTCAGGTGAGTGGCCCTCACTGCCACGCACTGGGAGAGGGGGAGCCGAAAGTCCTTCTCGCTACTGGGAAACCAGAAGCCAGGAGAGCTGCTGGCCCAGACGGTTGGCATTGGCATTAGACCATCTTAAGGCCACAGAAGCACTGCTGGCCCAAACTGTGTGCTTGGAATACTCTTTGTCTTCCCACGTGCGTGTGCTTTTTGTGTGACTGACCTGTAGGGCTTCCCTGGTGGCTCAGTGGTAAAGAACCACCTGCCAATGCCTGAGACCTGGGTTCGATCCCTGGCTGGGAAGATGCCCTGGAGGAGGAAATGGTAACCCACACCAGTATTCTTGCCTGGGAAATCCCATGGAGAGAGGAGCCTGGCAGGCTACAGTCCATAGGGTCATGAAAGAGTCAGACACAACTTAGCAATGTTAGAGAGTTCGCCCTGTGTACCCAGATGGAAAGGACGGAAGGCTGGGTAGGGTGGTCAGCTTCTTTCTTTCCCACTTTAATCAGTTGATGTTCTGCCCCTGTCTGCTGACTCTGACTTCTCCTTTTGCTTTGCTCGTCCATTCACTCTTTTGATCAGTGGGTTTCGTCACATTAGGGCCATGGTGTCCATCTCTCATTTTCTTTTCTTGTGAGCGGTCTGTTCTCTGAGGTCCTCAGGCCTAGGATGGGCAGCAGTAGCTTCAACAGCTAAAGGCATCCAGGTGACTCCAAGATTGGATACAGCAGTGTGGCAGCTGTCTGTCCTGTTGCCCGAGTGACAATTTCGAACAAATCCCTCATTTCCCTGACTTCCCAGACCCCTCAGTCCTGCAGAAACATAGCAGAGGAGCTACCCATCCCCCTGTCCAAAGGGCCAGAGAGTCTGCACGATGGCACAGATGCAGATGGCTTCTGTCCCCAGGGACAGACTGCAGCATTAAGGGGAGCACCCCTAGGTGAGTAGGAATCCTGCTCGGTCTCCTGATTGTAAGAGAGAGCCGTGCTCGCCTTCTGCTCCCATTTTAAAGAAAGGCCTCCCTTTTAAACAGTATAAACACTTCCTTTGAACTAAAAAAAAAAACCACGTGCATGCTCAGTCACTTCAGTCACGTCCGACTCTTTGCGACTATATGGACTGTAGCCTGCCAGGCTCCTCTGTCCATGGGAATTCTCCAGGAAAAAATACTGGAGTGGGAAAAAAAAAATACTGGAGTAGTTTGCCATGCTTTCCTCCAGGGGATCTTCCCAATCCAGGGATCGAACCCACGCCTCTTATGTCTCCCACATTGGCAGGTGGGTTCTTTACCACTGGCATTACCTGGGAAGCCCCCCAAAACATACATTTCTATGCAATCTGAATTTTGCTGAAAAGATCCTAATAATAACTTAGGTTTTTATACCACTGTTAAGTTACTAGAAGTTTCTAGAAGGTTCTCTCAAGCAAACATTATTTTGTGAAGAGAACTTTATGAGATAGGTTATTCATGCAAAAATTCAGAGGTGCTCCCTTTTCACCTCTCATACAGATAAAGGAATTGAGGAGTGGAGTGAAGGACAGGTAAGCCTGGTGTGCTTCAGTCTATGGGGGTCACAAAGAGTCAGACACAACTTAGCAACTGAACAGCAAAGCATGAGCTGGGCACTGGGATCAGCTCATTTAATCCTCACAACAAATCCATGAGGCAGATATGCTGTCCCCATTTTACAGATAAAGAAACTTGAGGCTCTGAGAGGCTACATAACTAGCCCAAGCCACACAGCCAGTACATGACAGAGCCTGGATTCAGCCTAGGTCTAAAAACCACAGAGCCTAGGCTCTTAACCAAAATACCATGAGACCACTGGTCAAGTCCTGAATTTACTTACCAGCATCTGAAAATGCAGGCAAAAGTGGGGACTTTGGACTCTGTAGCCTACTGGCTGTGTGTGCGCTCAGTCACTCAGTGGTGCCTGACTCTGAGACCCCATGGACTGTGGTCCTCCAGGTTCCTCTGTCCATGGGATTTTTCAGGCAAGAGTACAGAAGTAGGTTGCCATTTCCTACTCCAGGTGATCTTCCCAAAGGCTGACCACCTGGCAAGTCTCCAAAGCACCCTTCCTTCCAAATCCCCAGGTTATTTAAGAACTCATTTCAAGGCCAAGTCCAAGGGCCTGAGAGCTGGGAGAGCTGAGGGTTGGCCTGCTGTGTCCGAGATTGCTGCTCTGGCCAAGAGCTTGCAAGCCATCACGCCAAGTGCTGAATTACAAACCTTCCTTCCAAGAAACTGCTTTGTCACCTTCCCTCCAAATGATGAGCTCTTAAACCTCCTAGCAGCTGAAGTCTACTCCCAACCGCACCTGAACTAATAAATCATGCTCAGGTCTACCCATCCTCCAGGGCAGCGGTTCTGAGCGTGGTCCCTGGACCAGTAGCATCAGCACCCGCTGGGAACTTGTTAGAAGGACCAAGTCTCAAGCCCCACCCCGGCCCTACTGGATCAGAAACTCTGGGGGTGGAATCCAGCAATCTGACTGTTAAGTAGTCCTCCAGGGGATTCTGATACACATGCCAACTGGAGAACCTCTGCTCAACGCAGAGTGCCCCGAGTTTCTTCTAAGCAGCATCCCACAAGGTGGACCCAGGAAATGTCTCTCATCACTGGTTTGTTTTTGTTGTTGTTGTTTTTTGTTTTTTTTTTTTTGAAGGCTAATGTTGATTTTCTCAGAAAGCAAGTTCTGGAGACCACTGTCTACTAGTGTGACAGTAGGTTTCTTGGGGCATTTTCTGAAGCTTTTCTTTCTAGAATTTTCTTTTTCTTGAACCCCATCTGCTGCTTCACTGGCTCTCAGCCCCCATCTCTTTTAGCATCCAGGGACATATTCCTGCCCCACTAACTGGCTTCTGTCTTAGGTGCCTCTCAGGTTTTTAGATTTCTTTCATTCATTCAACTTAGTGTATAGGCCCCATTGACTACTTGTTCTAGATACAGGTCAGAGAGTGTGCTGACAGTGACATATAAAAAGAGGTAATCAGCATAGTTAACTTAAACCTTAACCTGATTAAAGGTCCTATCCCTTGAACCAGGCTGCCTAGGTATGAATCCCTGATCTACCTATTGCTATTTGTACTTGATATTGGGTATATCATGAGAACTTAAAATTAAGGGTAGTACAATATAACCAGTTTAGAGTTAAGTGCTTACTAGAGCTTATTATCATCATTATTGTTGTTCAGTTGCTAAGCCATGTCCAAGTCTTTGTGACCTTATGGACCATAGGCTTCCAGGCTCCTCTGTCCATGGGATTCTCTAGGCAAGAATACTGGAGTGTGGTGCCATTTCCTCCCCCAGGGGATCTTCCCGACCTAGGGACTGAACCTGCATCTCTTATGTCTCCTGCACTGGCAGGTGGGTTCTTTACCACTAGGGCCACCCATAATTATATTCATTTCTATTGCTGTATAACAAATTACCACAAATTTAGAAGCCCAAAACAATACAAATTTATTCTCTCACAGTCATTTTCTGAGGGTCAGAGGTCAAAGCATGCAATGACTGGATTCTCTGCTTATGGTTCTCATTTGGCTGAAATCAGTGTGGGCAAGGCTGCAGTTGTCCCTAGAGTGTGTGGTTCTCCTCCAGGCACATTGGTTGCTGACAGGATTCCTTTCCTTGTGGTTGGAGGACTGAAGTCACCATTTACCTACAGGTTTTTTGCCACATGACCCCCACAGGCAGCTCACACATGGCTTTTTGCTTTCTTCCAAACCCAGATCTAAAGGTTCATATGATTAGGTCAGGCTTACCCCAGTAGTCTCAAGTCAACTGATTAGTAACCATAACTGCATCTACAAAAATCCTTTTTGCCATATAATGTAACATAACTGTAGGGGTGATATCATGCTCATAGGTCCTGCCTCAAGAGGAAGGACATTATACTAGGGCAGGGTCACCAAAAGTCATCCCAGACTTCTGCCTTCCACTTCCTGTTACAGACTAACCTGCTGTTCCACATAAATGACAGACAGCAATCCAGAAAGTCATGTACCTTTTCATAGTGATAGCCTCTTCATTAGTGAAGGATGTACTGGATTGGTCAGAAAGTTCATTCAGGGTTTTCCTTAAGATGTCATGGAAAGCCCTGAACACACTTTTTGGCCAACCCAAGGGGCTTCCCCAGTGGCAGAGCAGTAAAGAATCTGTGTGCAATGCAGGAGACGCCGGAGACACAGGTTTGATCCTTGCGTCAGGAAGATTTGCTGGAGAAGGAAATAGCAACCCACTCCACCATTCCTGCCTGGAAAATCCCAAGGATGGGGAGCCAGGCGGACTACAGTCCATGGGATCTCAAAGAGTCAGACACGACTGAGCACATGAGCACAAGGGTAGGAAAAAACAAAAACAACAACTAGGAATTCAGGAAAAGTAAATTTCAACGTTAATTACTTGGTCTTGGTCAAGCTGCTCAACCACTCTAATGCTAAAAAAAAAAAATGTAAGAGGCTGTCTCTCTTGCTATAGGGCTTCCCTGGTAGCTCAACTGGTAAAGAATCTGCCTGCAATGCAGGAGACCCTGATTCGATTCCTGGGTCGGGAAGATCCACTGGAGAATAGATAGGCTACCCACTCCAGTATTCTTGGGCTTCCCTGGTGGCTCAGTTGGTAAAGAATCTGCCTGCAGTGTAGGAGACCTGGGTTCAGTCCCTGGGTTGAGAAGATCCCTGGAGAAGGGAACAGCTGCCCACTCCAGTATTCTGGCCTGGAGAATTACATAGACTGCGTAGTCCATGGGGTCACAGAGAGTCGGACACGACAGAGCGACTTTCACTTGTGTTGGTAGAGCAAAGTACTACAAGCTGGGTGGCTTAAAATGATGGAAACTCATCCTCACCACTCTGCAACCACAAGTCCAAGATCCAGGTGCTGGTGATAGTTGCTTGCTTCCTCCAAAGGCTCAAGGGCAGATTTCTCTCTTGCCTCTTTCTAGCTTCTGGTGTTTGCCAGCAATCCTTGGCATTCCTTGGCTTGGAGGTGTCTCACTTCGTCTCTGCCCATGTCTTCACATAGAGCTCCTCCTGCATATCTCTGCGTCCAAAATTTCCTCATTTTATAAGGACTTTGGATTAGAGACCACAACAGGCCACTGTGACCTCCTCTTAACTTGATTACATCTGCAAAGATCTTCTCTCCAAATAGGTTGCATTCATGGATACTAGGGGTCAAGACTTGAACATAGCTTTTGCCGGGGCCAGGGTGGAGGGGTAGGGGAGGAATGGGGACAAAAATTCAACCCACAACAAAGACTATATCAGCATATACCTCTTCATCCTCCAGACCAGCATTTGGAAACCTCTGCTTCCCTCCCCTCCACCAATGGCTTTTCTGCTTGTGTCCCAGGTACCATGTCTGGACGAAAGGCCACGCACCCACAAACTTTGCCAAGTGGCGGACTGCCACCACACCTTACCGGGTTGAGTGGGAGGCTGATTTCGAGCCATATGTTGTTGTGAGACGGGACTGCCCTGAGTACGACCGGAGGTTTGTGGGCTTTGGCTGGAACAAGGTGGCTCACATCATGGAATTAGATGCCCAGGTGAGAACAGTAGAATGTTATGGCCCCAGTACTGTGGGGGTGGGGGGGGGGTGCAGTGGGGGTGGGGGAGGCCTGGACCTCAGAACTGAAAGGGCCTTGGAGATAAGAAGGCAGGGACTCAAGAAGGAACAATATGTGTTCACGGTCCTAGAGTAAGAATGTGACAGTACTTGTTCTCAGCTCTGTTGATTCCTAATCCATTTTTCTTTCTCCTCCCTTGGGTGAGAGTTGGGTTCCCAGCCAAGTCCCCAGCACATCTGAGTGTCCTAGAACAAACCATTTCACCCCCTCATCCTCATTCAACCAAGTGATGAAGATGAGTAAATGATGACCATTCATCACTCAGCCTGTCTGACACAAAGCATTCTAGGAATTCCACATAAATGACACAAAACATGCAGATAAGGTGCAGCTATTCTATCCTGTAACTAAAGGAGTGATTTAGTTACATGTGTTTAATCATGAAACCCTTTCGTTCATTCAGCTAATACTTATTGAGCACCTGCCTCAAAAGAAACTACAGAATTCTAATAGATTAAACCAGAGGTCTGCAAAGCTTTTCTCCAAAGGACCAGATAGAAAATTTAGGGGGATTTGTGGGGCTGGTAAGTTTCTTTTTGAGCTCCTCAGTTCTGCCTTCGTAGTTCAGTTATAGACTGTATACTATAGGTGTGACTGTGGTAGTAGTCTCAAGGTAGTAGAATTACTTTCACTTTATAGATGAGAAAACTAAGGCTCAGAGAAGCCAGGTAATGTACCCATGGCCATGGAGACAACCTTGAACTAACTGCCCTCATCCACGTGGTGGTGCTGTCCATGGTGCTGCCCTGGTACTGGTGTCATACACGACTTCATTCCTTTGTTTGCTTGGGCGCTCATTATACATCACTGGGGGACTCTGCAGGTCTCAGACTGCTCTTGTCTGCTTCCAGGAGTATGAATTCATCGTGCTGCCCAATGCATACATGATCCACATGCCTCATGCCCCCAGCTTCGACATCACCAAGTTCCGGTCCAACAAGCAATACCGCATCTGTCTCAAAACCCTGAAGGAAGAGTTTCAGCAGGACATGTCCCGCCGCTACGGCTTTGCTGCCCTCAAATATCTCACGGCCGAGAACAACAGCTAGCACCAGGAAGCCCACCACAAGCGACGGACGTTCTACAGAGTGGGGAGAGCCACTTGCTGTTTGGGGCCCAGCCTTCAAACTCAAATTGAGCATCACTGTTTTGGTTTGTTTTTATTTGTCTCTTTGGCCCAACTAAGCTGCCCTCATTATGGAGATCTGGGGCAAGGATCTGGCCAACCCCACTCTGGCCAATGATCCATCATTCCCAAAGCAGGGGAAATCACCTGTCTATGCAGTCTCTCCAAGAATGGGACACGGAGGGTGAGAGGGAGCAAAGGGGTTATCCTTCCACAAAGCCACACAGCCAGGTCTTTGGGATGTTTTGTTTTGTTTTTTTCTTTTTTTTTTTTTTAAGGGAAGGCAGGGTTCTGGCGGTTATCCATCCCAGGAAATAAAAGCAAAAATGTCTCTTTATCAGAGAAAACTTTCTTCTTCACCCTACAGTTTAACCATGTATCCAAAAGGAGGGCACGCCAATGATCGAACTATTGTACTTGACGTTGTACTTGACAGGTCCTGGAGGGAGGATTGATTGGCTCCTACCCTCAAGGTCACTCTTGTTTTGTTCCAGGGGGTTTTGTTTGTTTGTTTTGAGTCTGGGAATCCCAAATAGAAAACCTGATCCTTTAAAGCTCCGAAGGAAAACCAGCTGCCTCAGCTAATATCCCTTGATCAGCAGTGGCTCAACCAAGAAGACAAGAGTCTTCAACCAGTATTTAAACATGGGTAGCCTTCTTCAGGATGGTCCTCAAGGCCCCATGACCTTAAATTTCCAACTGTTCAGAATCCAGGGGCTACAGAGGACTGTGGAAGTGCAAAGACCAGCTGTTGTGCAGCTGGTCACGTTTTCTTTGGGCAGTGACTGAGTCATGGGGACAGGGCTTTAAATGGATGGTTTCTGTGCACGTGAAAGGTCTGAACCTCTCAGGCCTTTAGAAGAACTTTTTCAGTCCTGAAGATTCATGAGCCCGTTGGGAGAACTTTGGGAAGAATGTGTGGGGCTCCTCTGTGTTCATGTCTGCTCTGCTGCGGCTGGGCCAAGGTCATGACCTCAGGCTCCCTTGGGGACCCATCCAAGGGTAGGCCAGCACCTTCACCATCACACAGACTGAAGGGACACTGGACTTTTTACCCATTTTCTTGAATCTTCAATATTAATGTTGTGTTTACATTGATGAGAACAAGAGTCAGGGCCCCACTCTCTGCCGGGCTGTTTGTATCGAGTTGCAGTGTGACCAGCAGACGCTGCATCAGTAAATGCAAGTACAGACTGCTTCTTCCTCACTCCCCTCCCACTCTCTCAAGGACCTGCTGGAAACACTTCAGTGTAGAAAGCAAAGTCGATAAACAGCAACTTTACACTTCTGTCCTCCCGGTGTGTTCGCTCGTCATTTGAACTTGAACTTCTTTTTCTCCCTACCTGAGGTTAGATCTCATTTCACACTCGCGACCTCAGAGCAGTTTCCCACTGTCCGTTTAGCTTCCATCACAACATAGAAGCCAGGGATTTTAGGTACCAGATGTGCGCTAGCAAGGCAAATCATGGCAGCTTATGACAATTATGAAATTATGAAACCCTGCGACAGCCGGATTTATGAGAGCCCCTCAGTGTGTTACACACTCAAGTGCATTCGCTCAAATTTACTAAAAACTTTAGGAAGACTGTTAAGACTAACTCTCACACAGATATGTTGGGTTGACCAAAAAAATTGTTCAGGTTTTTGGTACGATCTTATAGAAAAACCCAAATTTTTTCAGCCAACCCAATATGTAAGTTCATGTGTATATTTATGTCTGAGTGTGTGTATGTATATGTATATATATCATGTACATATACTACATATATGCAGGATTTGTTATTATGAAAGTTATACATGAATATTGTAAAAAGTGAACCATCACAGAAGTATTCAAAGTTCATGTTAAATCCCCATTTTCTATTACTGCGTGGGAGCCAGCTCATACCAGCTCACGAGGACTTACTGCGCACATCTCTTACTCCTGTGTTCAGTAACATCACTTTTGTAGCATGGAATCACCTGTGATCATAGTATTTACACCATGGAAATCAGGAAACACCACAAATCAGGGCACCAACACCCTGAGAGCCAGTTGTTAAACATCCACTGGCACACCACCTTTTCCTTTCCCCTGTGTACACACACACACACACACAGTCTCTTTCAAACTTTCATATGCTGGTAGCTGTAATTCCTTGCTTTCACTCGCATTTCTGTGAGTATGGTTGTGTCTACATAATTTGTTATCTGAAGTGGGTCACCTCTGAGAACAAAAGAAGGTGCTAATTACTTAGACACAGTAGGTATAAATTGGGGGATGGTATTGCTTCACATACACTGAATTTATTAAAGCCAGAATCTGACACTCTATACCAATAAGAGAAAAATCCTGTTTTCCCCCAAGACAGGTGCCTGACACTCTGAAGCCAATCTCACTTAAGGCTAGAGCTCAGATGTTGGCTGATGCCCAAGTTCAACACAGAGACTGCCAACCCAGTGGAGACTGAAGTCTGTAGAGCCAACGGCGTGAATTCCCAGAACTTATGTTGAGAGCAACAGCTCATTGCCAGCCCCAGCTCCTGTGTGGGGAGCTGCAGCCACTTGGGCAGAAGCAATTGCTGCAGATGTCGATTCCTTCGTATCAGTTTCCTAGGGTAAAACAAGCTTATGAATGGGGCACACTGATGTTTTCATGCTTAAATAAGCCAATACCGTCTTGGCTTTCAGCTGGGAGGAAGGAAAGGATTGTCTCATTCAGCCCCCATAATACTCAGTGTACAAGAGAGCTGAGATTTATTGAGTAACCACTGTGCAAGGACCTTTGGCATGTATGAGCTCACTGAAGCCTTGCAGCAAAACAGCAAAGTGGATATTACTGTTTATTGATTGGGACCCTGAGCTCTGGGAAATTAAGTAACTTCCCCAAATTCACATAGTCCGTATATCGCAGAATCAAAATTTAAAACCCAAACCTACCTGTTTAAATCCAAAGCCATGTAACCTGCAATGATGCTCTCTTCCCCAATAAAAAAAAAAGAAACATACTAAATATTGCCAGAGGGCCTTCCCTGGTGGTCCAGGGGTTAAGAATCTACCTTCCAATGCAGGGGATGTGAGTTCAATCCCTGGTTGGGGAACTGAGACCCCACATGCCGTGGGGCAACTAAGTCTAAGCGCCACAAACTAGCGAGTCCACACGCCACAACTAGAGAGAAGCCCCCGCACCACAGTGACGAGTCCCCGGGCCACAACTTACTGACAGCCATAAACAAATAAATACTTAAATACTGACAGAGGATTTGAACCAATGGAGTACTATGAGATTCCTGATCCTTCACCATCCCTCCAATAATGCACACACCCTAGAGAGCAACCCTTCTTCAGATGCTCCAAAACTTGCAATGCTCATGGGCTTTCTGAAAATTCATTTGAAACAGGTCTGGGAAATCTATAACCATATATAGACAGCTGAGATCAACTCTAGGAGGGCAGTAATTGATTCCCTGCACACTTCTCCTGGGTTATTTCCTAGATGGTGTGGCCCAGGTAGAAACACTTAAGTTTTCAGCTCCCCTTTGGACCTCATCTGTGTGCTGCTTCAAAGTCATCTCTCCGAATGCCTTGAGCTGATTTACAGAGGACATATTTGCTGAATTGACTAATAGCGTCTTTGTACCCCATCATGAAAGGACAGACCCTACTTTAATTCTATTCCTTTCAAAGACTCTACTGTCTTTGAGTTAAGGCTTCATTTGTGGTCACCAGGCCTTTAGGGAGCTCTGTGTTAGTGGAAGAAACGTGATTAAAATCCCCTCTCAGATGCGGCCCCTGCACCCTCTTGCTGAAGATAATAAGAGCTGCCATTTACAGAGCCAAGACTTCTATGTGAGTTGGCACTGATAGGTCTTCACATCAACATTATAATATAAGGAAGGTATTATTATCTCTATTATTTAGCTAATGGAAGTGGTCCTGAAAGAAATTATGTTACTTACCTTAATTCACACAGAGGTTGTTAAGGAGGTGCTAGAATTTGAATCAAAATCTAGCTGACATCTGAAACCCACGTTGTTCTGCTCTGTGCTGCTATGTCCTCCTAAGATATTGAAATCAGCTTGGCTGATGGGCTTATACAGTTCTATCTTCATGTAGCTCATGACTATATGCTTTTTTTTTCCTCTTGCTTTTTTAATCCCAAGGGTTTATTTTTCAGTCCAATGTCAGTAAAGTTTAGGATAGTCAGTTATCTACCAAATGCATTCTAAGAAGTTTCAGATCCCGAAAATCTAGTATCAAAGATATACCTGTCTTTGTTTTCATTCATTTAACAAAAATGTTCTTAGTAAGTGTCCTCTAATTTCAAGGGATGATTGATGATATCTGAAAGGAGACAGTGGGGTACCACAAAGATGTAGGGGTTCTCTTGTGAATATTTGATGGATTTGATTATTGATTTATTACAACACATTCAATAGTCTTCAGAGATAGCATCTTCTGGAATGCAGGAGTGTCTGTCAGTCAGTAGGGAAGTGTTTCTCACTTGGTTCTCAGGTACCAAGACTATCTGGTCAATGAGGCTGGACATTGTCATGAAATGATTGACGGCTTGCTCAGAAGAGACTCATCAACAGATTCCTGGGTAAGTAATGCTGCTGTGGTTCCAAAGGAAAGAAGTCAAGGCTGTGGTAGCATCTTTATCACTTCTTCTGTATTCCACACAGCTGAGTATCTGCTCCATGATGGGCATGTGAATACAATAGTAAGCCAGGCACAATCTATTTTTGTGTCATGTAGAATTATATAGTTAACTGAAAAGTAAACAGACGATGCCAAGATGTTTCACCATATTACATTCATGGAAACAGCTTATTTTCAAACTTACAGTGCAGAAGAGTAACAAAAATAATACAAATGACTTTCGTATACCCTATTTAGTTTCACCCATTGTTAACATTTGGCCACATATGCTTCATATCTCTGTCTATAATATTTTTTCTGAAACATTTCAGAGTAAATTGCATATGTTATCCCCTTACATCCCAATATTTTAGCATGTGTTTTTTAAATAAAGACATTCCCTTCTGTAACTGCGGTGCACTGATCAAATTTTAGCAATTTAACACTGATGTAATACTATCATCTAACTCACAGCCTACATTTAAAGTCTGCCAGTTGTTCTAGTAATGTTTCATATCGGTAACACTTTTAATGTCCATCCCTTACCTCCACCCCTGATCCCAAGACCCTGTCCAAGATATTGCATTTTAGTTGCCCATAGTCTTTAATGAGAAACAATTCCTGGTTCTTTTTTTTTGCACCTTACGACAAGGACATTTTTGAAGAGCACAGACAGTTGTCTTGCTAGCTTAGTGTTTTGAATGAGAAGTAGGTACACATATACAGGGAAATTCAGAAAATAGATATGTATATATATGTGATTTTTTGAGTTCATTAATACTATATAGCACAAGATGTAACAAACATTTATGGCAGATGATGCTGAAGAAGCTGGGACTCAGAAGGCTCCCCACCAATGTGTACACATGTGTATTGCTGAGACGGTCACATGAGTGGTACCCTATAGCAGTGCACACTGTCACAGGACACTTCCTTCACCCCACTCTGCTGCCTTATCACCTGACAATGGAAGTGATCATGTTCTACCTGCTTAAAGTTCTGTAGCAACTTCTAAGATATAGCCACTAATTGAAATATTGTGTGTGTTCTGATGACTGCATGTTATATGCAGATATAAATGTGAGCCTTTTGGATTTTTTTCAGCTTCCCAGATTACAAGAAAAAGGTAAAACAACAATTCTAGGCCTTTCCCTGACTTCATTATATATAAGCCCACATTATCTTTCCCACTAATATTTCCATTCTCCCCAAGGATTATTTAGGTAGAACATTTAGGTAGAACTTGAGAAATCTATATGCAGGTCAGGAAGCAACAGTTAGAACTGGACATGGAAAAAAAAAAAAAGAACTGGACATGGAACAACAGACTGGTTCCAAATAGGAAAAGGAGTACATCAAGGCTGTATATTGTCACCCTGCTTATTTAACTTATATGCAGAGTACATCATGAGAAACACTGGGCTGGAAGAAGCACAAGCTGGAATCAAGGTTGCTGGGAGAAATATCAATAACCTCAGATATGCAGATGACACCACCCTTATGGCAGAAAGTGAAGAGGAACTCAAAAGCCTCTTGATGAAAGTGAAAGTGGAGAGTGAAAAAGTTGGCTTAAAGCTCAACATTCAGAAAACGAAGGTCGTGGCATCTGGTTCCATCACTTCATGGGAAATAGATGGGGAAACAATGGAAACAGTGTCAGACTTTATTTTTTTGGGATCCAAAATCACTGCAGATGGTGATTGCAGCCATGAAATTAAAAGATGCTTACTCCTTGGAAGGAAAGTTATGACCAACCTAGATAGCATATTAAAAAGCAGAGAAATTACTTTGCCAACAAAGGTCCGTCTAGTCAAGGCTATGGTTTTTCCAGTGGTCATGTATGGATGTGAGAGTTGGACCATAAAAAAGGCTGAGTGCTGAAGAACTGATGCTTTCAAACTGTGGTGTTGGAGAAGACTCCTGAGAGTCCCTTGGATAGCAAGGAGTACAAACCAGTCAATCTTAAAAGAAATATACCCTGAATATTCATTGGAAGGACTGATGCTGAAGCCAAAGCTCCAATACTTTGGCCACCTGATGTGAAGAGCCAAATCCTTAGAAAAGACCCTGATTTTGGAAAAGGTTGAGGGCAGGAAAGGAGGGCAACCGAGGATGAGATGGTTTGATGTCACCATCGACTCAATGGACATGAGTTTGAGCAAACTCCAGTAGACAGTAAAGGACAGGGAAGCCTGGTGTACTGCGGTCCATGGGGTTGCAAAAAGTCAGACACACCACCACTGAACAACACACACCACAGATTATGTATTAATAGTTGGTCCTGCATATGTGGTAAGTAATGGGAATAAGCTCAGAGATGAGCTTTGTCTACATATTATTTTTGGAACTTTATGATTTCCACCAATCACTGCATATGAGGGGCCATGAGCTCAGGAAAAGAGCAGCTCCAGTAAACAGAGAGGAGATGGACACTGCTTTGTGGTCTTCCTCCTGGCAGCAGAAAGCAGCAGTCTGAAGGCCTGGGAATGGGCAAGACAGAGAGGACCGAGACACTTCCACTGGTCTACAGAGACCTGCCTGTCCTACCTGCCTGACATGACACAGCAAATCTACCATTAGAACTTAAAAACAATGTTAACAGGATTCAGCAACTGGGGCTTCCCTGGTGGCTCAGTGCTACAGAATTTACCTGCCAGTGCAGGAAGACATGGGTTAGATCCCTGGTCTCGGAAGATCCCACATGCCTCAAAGCAACTAAGCTCGTGTGCCACAACTACTCAGCCTGTGCTCTAGAGTCCAGGAATCACAGCTGCTAAGCCCAAGAGCCACAGCTACTGAAGCCTAAAGGCCCTAGAGCCCATGCTCTGTAACAAGAGAAGCCACTGCAATGAGAAGCCAGCACACTGCAACTAGAGGGTAGCCCCCACTTGCCGCCGCTGGACAATAGTCTGTGAAGCAATGAAAACTCAGCACAGCCAAAAAGAAATAACAGATCTCATTTTGAATCAAGGATTCACTGCTTCCCAGCTAGTTATTGCACCTCTCTGAGCCTCCATGTCCTCATTTGCAAAGTGACAATGCTAAGGATTCCTACTTTCCAGGACTAAGAAATTTATGTGAAATAGTACCTGGGACATAGTAGGTACACAGAGTTGATCCTTTCTTTTCCTTTTATCTTCCTTGTGGTTTCCCTGTCCCTTTCACAGGTGTTTCCTCTGCAAATCCTTGCAGGAAAGAAAGGTCTTTAAGTTTGGACTCTGAGAACCATCAAGAGCGTAGGGGTGAGAGGGGGAAGAGAAGGGTAGAGCAGCGAGACTGGGATGGGAGGGAGCAGGATTGGGGATATCAGAAAGTAGAGCGGGCAGTACAAGATACACAGAAGAGGAAAAACAGAGGGCCAACCCCAACGCCTCTTGTATTTTTAATTACAGTCCTTCCTAGTGTTCCATCACTCTACACGCCTTGTATACATTGTCCCATCTGCCTCACAAAACAGCCCCGAGATATAGGCAGTGTGTACATTTTTAACCTGAGTTTGCAAATGAGGAAGTTAAAGCTTAGAGTGGTTAACCAGGGTGCCCAGGTCATACATAAGAAACAAAGTCGGCACTGGAACTCAGGCCTGACTCCAAGCCCTCTGCTTTTAAGATAACTCTTTGATGAGCCATCATCAAGAGGGGAGCAGCTGGAGGAAACTTTAGGTCCAAGCAGTTCATCAAAAACCCACTCTCAGAACCTGTCAGGGTTGGCAGGGGGCTTATTAATGGGAAAATAAAAGGCTCTGGTTGGCTGGAGGTTAACAAATACAGGAAGCAAAGGTTGAAGAGCTTACAATAAGTCATCCACAGATTTTCTTCAAGATTCCTGGTTGACTGAACAAAAACAACAAAAATGAGCAGGCAGAAAGCAGACAGCAGAGGCAGCTCTGCGTTACAGACAGGAGGAGAGAACGCACGGGCAGTAAGCAGCCGCCATGTCCTGGCCCTGTGCTGGCTGCAGGACCTTCATCACCTCATTGCATCCTCAACCAGCCCTGGGACACAGATGCTGTGATCCTCTTTTCTGTGCATGGGAAGTAAGGGTCATGGAGGGGAAGCAAGGGGACTTCCCTGGTGGTTCCCTGGTTGAGAATTCACCTTCCAGTGCAAGGGACATGGGTTCGATCCCTGGTCAAGGAACTAAGATCCCACATCTTGTGGGGCAGCTAAGCCAGTGCATCGCAACTACTGAACCCAGGAGCCCACATGCCACAATAAGACAGAAGCCCTTACACCACAATGAAGATGCCACGTGTGGCAACTGAGAGCCAATGCAGCCACATAAATAAATAATTTAAAAAAAAAAAAGGTGGTGAAGCAAAAGCCCACAGTCTTGCAGCTGGTAAGGGGTGCATCATGGAAATTAACTCAGGTGTGCCAGGCTCCAGAATCCTTGCCACTCCACCAGCATACTTCCCAAGACCAGAGGGATGTCACACGGGATTTCGCAGAAGGGAATGAAAGAAACCAGTCTGAGGAAGAGGTTTTAAAATATTGCTTTCAGTCACTAAATCATGTCCAACTCTTGCAACTCCATGGATCGTAGCCCACTAGGCTCCTCTGTCCATAGGATCTCCCAGGCAAGAATACTGGAGTGGATTGCCGTTTCCTTCTCCAGGGCATCTTCCCAACCCAGGGGTTGAACCCACATCTCCTGCACTGGCAGGTGGATTCTTTACCACTGAGCCACCTGGGAAGCCCTTTAAAATGTAGGTTTTGCTATTATTCAGGAATGATGAGGCCAACAGATTAGGAGATGGTTGTCACTGAAAATAGAGTTTGTTACAGTTCCCAAGGCGGCAGGGGGACTAGCACACCACACAGGGCCATGTAGGGAAGTAGCAGGACCAGTTTGGAGGCAGAAGGAATAGGAGAAAAATGTGGACAGGAGGCCCTGCTGAGGTTTCCAGGGAAGGAACAGGTGAGACAGACTAAGCAGGCTTAGGGTTGGCTAGTTAAAATTTTAGTAGGCTCTAGGTGAAGGGCTTTCTCTTCTTGTCTGGTACCTGACCCTGCAGTGACTGGTGCAGAGAAGTGGCTCAGTGTCAGAGCTTGATAAAGGAGGCAGAAGTGAGCTTTGCATTGGCTGACTTGCATATGGAAGATGAGCTCTGGGAGGGGCCAACTCTCCAGGGTCAACAAAGCCCCAGATGTTGGACACACATGGTCTTACAGAAGAGCAATATTTAACCAGGCAAACAGGTTACACCACAAAACTTCAAAGTAGCTAATAATGGTGCTCCTGGGTCTTCTCTTCATTCTGGAACCAGAGAGTGGAACAATACCAGGAAAGACCTCTCAGTTGCACTACCATCATTTGGAGAAAGCAGGATGGGCATTATTTTCAGCACCCTGACAGCAAGTGATTGCAGATCAAATGACCCAAGGGGATAAACTAATTGTAATTAAATGAGATTAATCAAAATAAGCTCTGTTATCTCTATATCAGGAATGTCAAGACATTGTTTCCTAAAATGAAGAAGTGCATATGAAGCAAGTGTGTGTGTGTGTGTGTGTCTGTGTACAGTGTTCACACAAATCCAGATTGGAAATATTGGAAATAAAGAGAGGGCATTTGATTGCCTAGGCAGGCAGGGAAGTAGGATGAAGCAAGGGACTGAAGGAATGTTCTTTCAAGTTTATTTTTTGCCCTTTCGATGATTTCTGGATATAAATAGAAACTGAATCTGCCTCCTCTATTACTTATCCTTAACATTATTTGACAGGGCGATTAAAGGTAAGGAATAGAAATAGGAATCAGATAAACCTTGCAATATTTCTAGGATAAAGATAAAGTTTCTTATCATGGCTTATAGGGTGCTGCAGGCTCCAACCTCCACCTCCATTTCTAACCTCGTCTCGCACCACACTCTACCCCACTGCCTAAAATGCCCTTGCTCCTCCATCAGCTGCCTAGCACCCTTTCATTCTCAGCTTTAGCACTATTCCATCAAGAAAGGGTTCACTGAGAAGTCACAAAGAAAAAGACAAATAGCATATGATGTATGTGCAAACTAGAATAGGACACAAATGAACTTATCCATGAAACAGAAACAGGCTCGCAGACACAGAACAGACCGCGCTCGTGAGTCGGGAGCGTGAAATTAACAGATGACTACTATATGCAAAATATAAACAACAGAGTCATGATGTACAGCTCAGGGAACTACATTCAATGCATAATGGGAAAGAATATGAAAAAGAATACACATATATGTATATATATAACTGGGTCACTTTGTTTTATACCAGAAACACAACATTGTAAATCAACTATACTTCAATTTTAAAAAAGGATTAAAAAAATCCTACTAACAGAGAAAAACAAAGTGTTTATTGAGCTCCCTGCTCAAGTCAAACCCCCAAACTATGTTCTCAAAGCACCAACAACGTCTCCCTTGCAACATCTGTCACAGCTGAGTTTCACACTTGTTTATGTAATGATTTGTTCAGTAAGGTTGACCTGAGGCTGTAGGCTCTTGAGGTAGGTAAGAACTGAAACTGTTTTCATTCAAGATTCTAACAGGCAGGAGGTCCTAGATACTTGTTAGATGAGTAAACACATGAATGATCTTGCATTCTCTCCCCAGACCCATCCCTATACAGCTCCTCATTCTTCAATAAGTAATTCCCCCAGCTACCGGCCTCCTTTATCTGTAATATGAAAGCATTGATTGCAATGGTTTCTAAAGTTGTTACTGGTCTGATGCTGTGAAGGGCTGTTTAAAGGCTTTCTGTGTCCTGGAAGGAGCAGTTTTATTTCCTCCTTCTAGTAAGGAGAAAGGGACTTCTTTCAGACGTGGGAAGGCTGTAGGGAGAGACAGCACTCAAAATGTTGAAGGGTGGTCAGGGGAAGTCTCACTGAGACGTTCAGAGACTTGAAGGAAGTGTGTGAGTGAGACGTGTGGACATCTGGGCAATAGCAGATGCAAACGCCCAGAGGCAGGAGAATCCTTGGCAGCCTAGAGGATTGGCAAGATGGCAAGGAGCATGGGAGTAGGGCAGACTAGGGAAGAGTAACAAGCAAGGAGGACCAGGAAGTAAGGGTGGGAGAGGACAAACACACAGGGCCCGTGGGGCCATTGTGAGCCTGGCTTTCACTCAGAGTGGGCTGAGAAACCACTGGAGAGCTTTGAGCAGAGGGGTGACACGAACATAAGACCTAAATGGGTTCCTGGATGATGGTGAAAAGATGAGTTATTGTAAATTGAGCTTATATTGTCTACAGGTGCAAATTCCCTGGAGTTCCATGTCCATAAATTCATGTCATGCCATAAAAATATTGCAATTACTGAAGAAAACAAACACCAATATATGTCATTAAAAAAGGTGCCCTTGGAATTCCAGCTACTCATTCCTTCACCTCTCTTTCCAATAGTGTAAACAAGCACTGGATGGATCTAGAGTTTGTCATACAGAGTGAAGTCATAAAGAGAAAAGTAAAGATCATATATTAATGCATATATGTGGAATCTAAAAAAATGGTATAAAGGAACCTATTTGCAGGGCAGAAACAGACACAGACATAAAGAACAGACTTGTAGACACAGGGTGGAAAGCGGGGATGGGATGAACTGGGAGGTCAGGATTGACATATATACACTGCTGCTGCTGCTGCTAAGTCACTTCAGTCGTGTCCAACTCTGTGTGACCCCATAGACAGCAGCCCACCAGGCTCCCCCGTCCCTGGGATTCTCCAGGCAAGAACACTGGAGTGGGTTGCCATTTCCTTCTCCAATGCATCAAAGTGAAAAGTGAAAGTGAAGTCACTCAGTCATGTCCGACCCTCAGCGACCCCATGGACCGCAGCCTTCAGGCTCCTCCATCCATGGATTTTCCACGTGTTAAATAGCTAGCTAGTGGGAAGCTGCTATACAGCACAGGGAGCTCAGCTCAGTACTCTGTAATGACCTAGAGGGTGAGAGGGAGATACAAGAGGGAGGGGATATATGTATACATGTAGCTTATTCACTTCATTGTACAGAAGAAACTAACAAAACATTATTAAGCAATCATACTTCAATTTTAAAAAACAGCTTTGTAGTAAACCTAGGACTTTAATTTTGTCTCTGAAAGTTATCAACTATGTGACTTTGAACTTAAGTCATCACTTAAATTCCTGGAATCTGGTCTACAAAATGAACACAGAAATAGACCTTAATACATGCTTCACTGGGCTAATGGAAAAGTTAAATGAAAGTGCACATGTAGTAACCTTCCGATAGTACTTGGGTCATACTTGGTGCTCAGAAGATGCTAGTTTCCTTTCCTCTCCTTTTTGCATGACTTGAACAATTCTCCATATGGGAACGGCAGACTGGGGCTTGGGGCATGTAAAGATCATGACAATAATATACATTTGACCAGAAATGAATTATGTTCCTAAACACTGGTACCAGACAATTTTGTGAGCTATCCAGAAGAGAGAAAAGCGTCTCCATTTTATAGTTGGAAAGAGTAAAATCCAGCAAGTTAGAGAGGCTTCTGTGGGATCACAGCATGAATAAATGGCAAAGCAGGCGTTTTGAGCTTTACACTCCAGTGCCCATTTCTGTGTTCTCTCCAGCTACTTCACTCCAGTGTTTGGCTTCAGTTTGTTTGAACAGTCAACCAATTTCCAAAAATGCTAGAATCTGTGAAAGGTTTAAATAATAAAGGCAGTCCCCACAGGTGTTATCCACACCATGCCTAAGAATCTCTTCTCATATCCTCCAGATGTATAAAAACCACATTTGAAAGATTCAAGGAGCCACATGTCTCTCGGTAGATTAATTCTGCGGGAGAATTACAGCTGATAAATTCTTGGCTCGCCTTGCTGACAGTTCCCTGCTCAGCTGGTAGAGGAAGCAGCAAGAACTGCCATTCTGGACTTGATTTAGATCAATAAGGAAACACTGACTGCTTGTCTGGCAATGACACTGAAATGAAAGAAACTGATCAGCGTGGGGTAAAAGGAAGAAGCCCCAGCACTCACCTCCTGGGGATCTAAACTTTGATAACGCAGATGTCAAAAGTAAGGCAAAAAAATGAACATGATCCCAGAAACTGACTCTTCAAAAAAGCAAAACATTTAATATAGAAGACCCTAAAAATGAAATCTGACAATATAATTTACAATATTCCTAGTCAGAGATGAAAGAAAGAGACATCTTAAGAAATTAATACAGCTGCCTAGGTGGGGCCTATATCTTAGGTAGGGTCCTTTTGGGCAGAAACAACAAATCACTTTGAACAAACTTTAGAAGAATCAAATAAAGCAGAATACATTAAAAGGATTCTGGGAAATATCACAATATCCACAGGTAGCTAAGTCCCTTTAGTGCTTCTGGATTTCAAACAGTAAACTCAGATATGCAAGAAATATTGCATCAATGTACATCTGGTTGTGGTTCTCCCATTTGCCAGGCTGAAGGGGTATAAAATCTTGGTTATCTGGGGGACATCCTTGCCCATCTTTGTCCATGGAGCACCAGAGAAGAGAGGAGGTCTCTCTGGTCTTTGGTTAGCAGTTCTCAGTTTCCATCTGTTGTTCTATTTTTTTCCTATCATCCCAGTCTGCAATTCAGGTCTTGAAACTCTGTTACTTCCTTGCTGAATCACATAAAATTCAATATGGCTATATACAAAACTTAAAAACAAAATAGCAATGGATTAAGATAGAAGTCTAAGGGGCTTCCCTGATGGCTCAGCAGGTAAAGAATCCGCCTGTGATGCAGGAGACCCAGGTTTGATTCCTGGGTCAGGAAGATCCCCTGGAGAAGGAAACATAACCCACTCCCATACTCTTGCCCCCAAAGTCTATTTCCCTCTCATAAAAAAAAAAAAAAAAAAGGGAAATCCAGCCACTTTTACAGGGATGACCAGCTAAAATTTGGCATTCTTTTCCTGAATAAGAAAAAAAGACTGGAGATTGGGAAGCTGCTAGCAGTCTGACATCCCTGCCGTCCTCTGGGCCTAGGGACGTCCAGTGAAGCTCAGGAGCACAGTCCTGCTTTTCCAGATTCATGAAGAAGGCAGTGCTCCCCTCTGAGGCTTGGCCCATCCTCAGACACCAGTTCAGAGTATTGCACGAACTGCTGCTCTGCCAGGCCACCCTAATCTCTACTGTCTACATGGTCTGCTCCTCCCAACACACACAGTATCCTACATGGTGCTCCTCTCCCTCATCTCATCCTCTGGGGTACTGTTCTTCAATTACTTTGGGTCTTCGGGGCGGGGGGGGGGGGGGCGGGGAACTATGATAATAAAAATAACTTGCACTTATTAGTTCCTTTATGACATGATGATGATTGTTCTAAGAATGTTATGTTTTTACTTAATTTAATTGTCACACTAACACCATGAGATAGGCAGCATTATCTCTACCTTACAGATAGGACAACAGGTAGATTAAGTTATTTGCCCAGGTTCACAGCCAGGAAGTGATACAATATCTTCTAAATCAGATGGCCCAGCTGGAGAACATTTGCTATTATTCACCACCCTATACTGCTTCTGTGTTATCTTTAGGCAGCTCTTGCTTTCTACCCTATAATATGAACAGCAGTAATCCAGCAACCACCTCATAGTGGGAGCAGGGACACACAGAAACGCAAATTGAAGTTTCAAAAAATAATCCTGCCATAATTTGCTCTATAAAAGTGAAACTCGCTCAGTCATGTCTGACTCTTTGTGATTCCACGTACTGTAGTCCATCAGGCTCCTCTGTCCGTGGGATTTCCCAGGCAAAAATACTGGAGTGGGTTGCCATTCCCTTCTCCAGGAGATCTTCCCAACCCAGGGATTGAATCCGGGTCCCCTGCATTGCAGGCGGACTATGTACCATCTGAGCCACCAGGGAAGCCATGATTTGCTAGGACCTGGAAAGTCATCAGGAGCTCATCTCCTTGGTTCACCATCTGTATGTCATTCTGTACATCTGTCCATTTTCCTCTCTCACCAATTCATTGTGTACAGTTCAATTATGCTGCATTGCACAACCTCTGAGGTCCCAATCTTTCCATTCAAGCAGTCAACCCAGACTAAAAGACCAACTCATTCTCAGCTCCAAATTGCTGGGAAAAAGAGTTTGATTCCCTAGGTGTCCATCCTTTTTCCAGTCTGCAATCAAGAGGGATGATGACCTCACATCAACCCTACATCTGGTGGTAGGCTCAGAGAAAGAGAGTGACCTCAAAAAGAATCGCCTAGGTTCTGTTTTCTTAAATAGAAGCGTCGTACAAAATCCAGAGAAAGGGAATCATAGCCAAACAACAATGACAAATTACTGAACCCAAAAGAATTTTGCCAGGAAAAGCAGAGGTTGACATAGTTGTAAATAATACAACAAAGCAAACAAAGAAAGGAATAGACTCACTTCTTTACGGCAGATATTAGAATGTTATCACATGAAACAGAGGAAAGTAAATGATTCAAGTCCTACTTTGCTTCACTGCCAAGGGGAATAATTCTAACAATAAATGGTAGAAAAACTGTCTTTAAAAGGACACTTCCCCGAAGATAAAAGATGATAATAAAAGAGCATTTAACATACTTTAAATTCCCAGGACCAGAGTAATTACATCTCAGGGCACAAAATGTATTAATAAAATGTATCTTTGTTGATGCAGTCAACATTTCTGCTCTTTAAGAAATGATGGAGAAGGACAGTTAGGCTGGAAGACTGGGGGAAGGTAAATGTCATTCTGTTTTACCAATAAGGTAAAAAAGAGGACTTTTAGAAATAACTATTAATGTTTTTGAAATTAGAACAAAAAAAAAACGGAAGGAAATATCATTAAAAACATGGTTTATAAGCATTTAAAAACTTTAAAAGATTATTAGGAGCTAGAAAAAATAACTTATGATTAATTTATTCATTTGTCAAACATCTATTGACTACATAATACATGTGTTGACTGAAAAAATATACAACCTAAAAGTTGAGAATTATGTTTTATTTGGTGAACTCGCTGAGGACTTAAGCCCAGAAGGTAGCCTCTCAGATAGCTCTGTGGGAGGGCTCTGAAGAGGTGAAGGAGGAGCCAGGATATATAGGAGTTTTTACAAAATAACAGGTAGTCAAAGAGTACTGGTAATTAAAGAAAACCAGACACCTCAAGCTAATGAATTTAATCCTTTTATACATATAGGAAGATGCAAGAATCTGGGCCTTACCTTTGATGTGCTCCTTAACTATATAGGGCCAGGATCCTGCTTTTCTCCATCCTGAAGCCCCTCAGGGGCACAGTAGAAGCAGCTGCAGTGGCTGATGGCTTGATGGCTGCAACACCATTTGTTTACTGATATGGCAGGGGTCAGTCTTCATCCACATGTGCCAGACAGAGAAGTTATAAAAATATATAACTTGGACTTCCCTGGAGGTCCAGTCCAGTCAATCCTAAAGGAAATCAGTCCTGAATATTCACTGGAAGGACTATGCTGAAGCTCCAATACTTTGGCCACCTGATGAGAAGAACTGACTCCTTAGAAAAGATTCTAATGCTGGGAAAGATTGAAGGCACAAGGAGAAGGGGATGACAGAAGATGAGATGGTTGGATGGTGTCACTGACTCGATAGACATGAGTTTGAGCAAGCTCTGGGAGTTGGTGATGGACAGGGAAGCCTGGCGTGCTGCAGTTCATGGAGTTGCATGAGTTCATGGGGTCAAAGTTCATGGGGTCAAAGAGTCGGACACGACTGAGTGACTGAACTGAACTGGTGGTCCAGTGGTTAAGGATCCACCTGCCAATGCAGGGGACACTGGTTTGATCCCTAATCCAGGAAGATTCCACATGCCATGGGGGAACTAAACCCACATACCACAACTATTGAAGCCCAAGTGCTCTAGAGCCCATGCTCTGCAACAAGAGAAGCCATAGCAATGAGAAGCTCCAGCCTGCTGCAACTAGAGAAAGCCCGTCTATGGCAAAGAAGACCTAGCCAAATAAATAAATAAATTCTTTAATTATATATATGTATGTGTACACACACAAACAGATATGATGATTTCAAAATGTGGTGCTGGAGAAGACTCTTGAGAGTCCCTTGGACTGCAAGGATATCAAACCAGTCAATCATAAAGGAAATCAACCATGACTTGTCATTGGAAGGACTGATGCTGAAGCTCAAGCTCCAATACTTTGGCCACCTGATGCAAAGAGCTGACTCATTGGAAAAGACCCTGATGCTGGGAAAGATTGAAGGCACAAGGAGAAGGGGGCAACAGAGGATAAGATGGTTGGATGGCATCAATGATTAAATGGACATGAGTTTGAGCAAACTCGGGGATATAGCGAAGGACAGGGAGGCCTGGGGTGCTGTAGCTCATGGGGTTGTAAAGAGTTGGACACAGTTGAGCAATTAAACAACAATACATACATACATACATACATATATATATATATATAGCTTTACTATCAATTTAGTAGCATTTTCCTAGCAAAAATTCATAACTAGCCTCACTGTACTTTTTGATACTTTTACTAGCTTGGTAGGGATACATTTAAATTCCAGTAAGCCCTTTGAAATGGACTCTGATAGCTTACAGACAAGATGAGGATATATGGACTGACTGGTATTTGTTAAATCACCATAAACAAAGGCCATTGACAACTTGTCAGTCTGACCACAGTGAACTTCTCTGAGGCCCAGGCATATTGTTTCCCAGCTGATGGGGACAAGGAGTGAGCTGAAAGGCTGTGTAGATTCCCAGCACCAAGGTGGGAGATCAGTGGAGGAAACTGATCTGGCAACAGAGGCCAGGTTTGGAATTTGAACAAAGTTGAATAATAGCATCCCTCTTCTAAGCTTTTGAATTAGGTGAGAGAGGTGAAACTATAAGTAAAGGGAGAACAAAAGTTCTACTTCGTTTACCGAGAAAAGGTGATATTGGTAAATGTGCCACAAAGGCCAGCTGAATCCCTAATACCAAGCCCTGAAATAGACAGATTCGTCTACCTTGTCACAGCTCGTGGGGGACGTCGGCCAGACTGCCTGTGTGAGGGCAGCCCCTTTTCTGTGTTTCACATGGTTCTGAGAGGAAACGAGAGGAAAGCTCTGGGTTACTCATGCCCAGTTTCTTCTTCAAAAATCACAAATCCCAGACTTCCCTGGTGGCCCAGGGTGGAGAGTCTGCCTGCTAATGCAGGAGATGTGGGTTCGATCCTTGGTCTGGGAGGATTCCACACACCACGAGGCAAATAAGCCCATACGCCACAACTACTTAGTCCATGCTCTAGAGCTCATGAGCCACAACTACTGAGCCCCTGTGCTGCAACTCCTGAAGCCTAGGCACCCTAGAGCCCATGCCCTGCAACAAGAGAAGCCATCACAGTGAGAAGCCTGTGCACCACAAACAGAGGAAGCCCATGTGCAATAACGAAGATCCAGCACAGTCAAAAATAAATAATTTTTTTTTTAATTACAAATCCCACAAAAAAAGGATAATTAAGGCCTGGTGTGTTTGACTTGTGGAGCTACCTCCACATGGAAGAACCCATCAGGAGTAAAGAAGAAACCTGTCTTTCTCAACAACAAGCTCCAGAAGGACACAAGTGGTCCATATTGAAAGGAACACTGTAGTCCTTCTTACCGCCAAATTTAAGCACTTGGCTCCAGGATATTCAACTGAGTGGGTGCAATATCAAGGGCCCAAGTGAGTGTACAAGCATGCAAAGTCACTTCAGTTGTTTCTGACTCTTTGCGACCCCATGGGCTGAAGCCCGCCAGGCTCCTCTGTCCGTTGGATTCTCCAGACAAGAATACTGCAGTGGATTGCCATTTCCTTCTCCAGGGGATCTTCCTGACCCAGGGATCAAACCCATGTCCCTTATGTCTCCTGCATTGGCAGGGGGGTTCTTTACCACTAGCGCCACCTGGAAATATCAAGTAGTGAGCAATCAGATTTAGTCATGGGTCAAAAAATCAAAGAATGGTTTCCAGTCTTGCGGGGGAAAGATGTGGCCAAAATGAGGATTGATGTTAACTAAATCAGTGGTCTGTGATTCAAACTGATTTTCTGCTCCAGAGGGAGGGGCTTTTAGAGGAGCTGCTACTGCTAAGTCACCTCAGTCGTGTCCGACTCTGTGCGACCCCATAGACGGCAGCCCACCAGGCTCCCCCGTCCCTGGGATTCTCCAGGCAAGAACACTGGAGTGGGTTGCCATTTCCTTCTCCAATCAGAATTTCTAGCACCGTCTCAATTTCTCAGCATTTGCAGACACTTCGTGGGCATTTGTTGCACACCAGGCACCAGTCTTAGGTTGTCCATAGCCAGTTCCATCATGAACAGCTTGACACATGTCCAGCTTCCACAATCAGTAGATAATTCCTTAATCTTTACACCTTCTAAATTGGAAGATCCCAATTCATCATTGTAAGGATGTTTAGATAATTCTGACTATTCAATTAAAACACTGACTCGGGAAGAACAAATTTATCACTGAAGATTGCTTTCCATGTTCATTAGACAAAAACACATCATAGGCAAAGTTTTAACTTTAATCTTTCAACCTGAAAGAGGAATACCAATTCATTCTCGGGTTGAATGCATCTCTGGAAAATATTTCTACATGGTTTGTGACAGCATTTTGATGTGATTTTTCAAACACTATCAATAATATATCATTAGTTTCTTTATCTGACAGTGGGAGAAAATAATTATCATGATGACTGAAGAATTTCTTTACAGTTTGGTCTTCTTAAGAAATTCTGCTATCTTGTCCTAAATATTAAAAATTATAATCCTTTATCTCTGAAATGATAGATTCAGTTTATTCAAGATATTGACTCCCATTTTGAAATATATCAATTCATTCCAAGTAATTGAAGTTATCAAGTCACAAAGAAATGTTTCCTTTTTATCCCTAACTTTAAAAAAAAACAGAACATTTTGTTTTTATCAGCCCCTATGCATCAGCATGAAAAGAACAATAGAGTTTTGTATACATCAACCATTTTTTCAACACATAGCACCAGAAAATTCACACATATAGGCTTTCATTCATCATGGTAAAAATTTCCATTTTTTTTCAACCTTGGATCAAGATTGGGAGGCATATTGTTGGCTACTGATGAGCCTCTGGGAATAAAATATTCTAAAAAATATATGTGCTCTATTGGTATGGGTCCTCTGCATCTCTACTTCTCATGGCTCACAAAATCACTTTAATTTAAATGAAAAAAGTTTTCTTACAACACAAGCTTTCAATGATCAGAGGTTACTGAATGCTTTTATGTCATATATGTGGAAAAGAGCAGGACTCTATGGGCCCTTCTCATCCTCATCCATGTCCTCTGTCTGCCTTTTGTATGTAGAAAAACCTTAGCTTCCTAGGCCTTCCCCAAGTTCCAAAGAATAAACTTAAACAAAAAAGTGAGAAAATTCAGAAAGAAAGAAAAACAAAGACAAATAATAGTAGCTTAGCTATTAAATAATTTCAAGGACCTTTAGTTTCTCAACAGCTATAGATAATATTCTTAGCCATGTATTTTGAGCTGTTCTGCAGATACTGAAACCCCTAACAAGTGGAAGAAGTTTACTGTATACTGCCCACAAGCACATAGGCCCCAAACCCACTGGAATCAGGTTAATGATGTTGACTCCTAATTACCTCACCAGCAACCAATCAGAAGAATGTCCACGAACTGATGAGCCAAAATCTCCCTCTCTCACCAAGTCTTTATAAACCTTTCCCTGGAAGCCATTCAGGGAGTTTAGGTCTTTTAAGCACTATCTGCCTGGACTCCTCTCTTGGAGCCTTGCAATACACTGCATGTTCCTTCACCACAACCTGGTCTCAGTAGATTGGCTTTACCAGGAGCAGGCAGGTGGACCCAAGTTTGTTCATGTAACACATGCACTATACATGTTTAAGGAGTTGACTCATGTTCTGCAAACCAGTGTGGTGACGCTGCTGCTGCTGCTAAGTCACTTCAGTCGTGTCTGACTCTGTATGACCCCATAGATGGCAGCCCACCAGGCTCCCCCGTCCCTGGGATTCTCTAGGCCAGAACACTGGAGTGGGTTGCCATTTCCTTCTCCAATGAATGAAAGTGAAAAGTGAAAGTGAAGTCACTCAGTCGTGTCCGACCCTCAGCGACCCCATGGACTGCAGCCTTCCAGGCTCCTCTGTCCATGGGATTTTCCAGGAAAGAGTACTGGAGTGGGGTGCCATTGCCTTCTCCGAGTGTGATGAGCTACATATAAAGCAAAGCACACACTAGAAATGTACACCTAGTAATTCTTCTTCACATTTTTTTTTTTTTTACAGTTGATAAGATGTAAGGTCAAAAAAAAAAAAAAACGCAGACATTTCTTTGCCAACAAAGACCCATCTAGTCAAAGCTATGGTTTTTCCAGTAGTCATGTATGATGTGAGAGTCAGACTGTAAAGAAAGCTGAGCACCGAAGAATTGATGCTTTTGAACTGTGGTGTTGGAGATGACTCTTGAGAGTCTCTTGGACTGCAAGATCCAACCAGTCCATCCTAATGGAAGTTGGTCCTGAATATTCATTGGAAGGACTGATGCTTAAGCTGAAACTCCAACAGTTCAGCCACCTGATGCGAAGAGCTGACTCATTAGAAAAGACCCTGATGCTGGGAAAGACTGAAGGTGGGAGGAGAAGGGGGCGACAGAGGATGAGATGGTTGGATGGCATCACCAACTCAATGGACATGAGTTTGAGTAAACTCTGGGAGTTGATGGTGATGGACAGGGAGGCCTGGCGTGCTGCAGTCCATGGGGTCACAAAGAGTCAGACATGACTGAGTGACTGAACTGAACTGAAGGTCCAAAAATGTTATATGGTGAAAGAATTTTGCAATTTTTTTTTTATTTTGGCCCTTCCTTAATCCAAAATGCACTAACTTTTTGACTAATTTGATAACATTTTCAGTGGTATGATTGGTATAAAGTTTGAATAATGCCTCTGGAGTTTGGAACTCTTTTCTCCATTTGTATATACAATTCACTTATATATCATACTATTAAGCATTATTTGGTGCAAGGACTGAGGGGAGAAAACGTGACTGGATTACCAAAGAGGTCACTATTTTATTTCAAAATAGTACATTTCTATGGCTATCTGTCAGTATTTGCAAGGATTCAAAACTGACAGTTCCCTAGGCAGCAGATGTAAATGGAATGCAAGCTCAATAAAATACACTTTCAGATACTATTATATTTAATATTTTTTGGCTGAGGATTTATTCTTCACTCTGTGTTGTATGGAGACCTTTCCTTAATTTATATCTATAATGTTATTTTGAATTCCTCTTCACCATGTATTGTATGGAGATCTCTCCACAATTTACATTTGTAATACCATTACTATTTTCATTATTTTTATGTTTCAAAAAAGTACTTTTGAATCAGTAGTATTTTGCACTTTGCAGAATTTAGCCCAAAGCAGAATAGTTCTTGTCATCACTTTTTAAAATATGACAGCACTCTAAATGTTGTCTTCATGGTTGTCATTAAGAAATTAGACAGAAATTAGAGAAGATGTAGGAAACTAGCACAGAGCCAGACACACAGTAAGCAGCTCCATAAATGACAGAAAAGGCCAAGAGAGGTGCCGTCACAGAAGTAAACGGGAGCATGAAGACAACATTCAGATAAATGGCTTTATCCAATTTAATCTTCCAGATAACCCCTTGATTCTACATTCTCCTCACCTGGATGCTATAGCCTAAGGGCTTACTCTAAATGTCACTTCTCAGGGAAAGTTTTCACAGCTCTCTACCCCAGTCCCCAGACAAGGCTAGATAATCTTGTTCTATGCTCCTATTCAATTCTGTAATTTCTACCTCATGGCACTTAATTTCTGGTTGATGCTTTGTTATCTTTACTCCCTCATTGGATTACATGTTTTATGAGGGTAGTGACTGTGACTGTTTTGTTCAGTGTTATACCCTTCGTAGCTTAGACAGTGATTAGTTTAAAAAAAAAATAGAGTAAAGATTGGGTAAATGAATGAATGAATAAAATTGGGGTCCAGTGTTTTTTGAGATGCTAAAAATCTCATAGTCTGCAAATCTCATAGTCTGCAAATCTCATAGTCTGGGAGGTGTCTAGAGCTACATACTTATACTGAAGTCCTAATGCCAGGTACCTCAGAATGTGATGTTAGGAAATAGGGTCATTGTAGGTGCAATTACATGTATCTAGATCAGGTCATACTGGAGTAGGATGGCCCTTAATCCAAAATGACTAGCGTCCTTATAAAAATGAGGAATTCTGACACAGAGATACACACAAGGGGCGCATCCCCTGAAGAAGAAGGCAGGGACTTCCCTGGTGGTCCAGTGGCCAAGACTCCATGCTCTCAATGCATGGTGCCTGGGCTCAATCCCTGGTCAGGGAATTAAATCCCACATGCTGCAACTAACAATTAGCATACTGCAACTAAAAAAAAGATACTGGGGGTTTCCCTGGTGGTTCAGTGGTAAAGAACCCACCTGCCAATGTAGGAGATGCAGGTTTGATCTGCATCTGGTGGGGGAAGATTTCCCCATGCCACAGAGCAACTAAGCCCTTACACCACAACTATTGAGCCTGTGCTCCAGAGCCCCGCAAGCCTCAACTACTGAAGCCCACACACCCTAGACCCTGTGCTTTGCAACAGGAGAAGCCACCACAACGAGAATTCCATGCAGCAATGAGGACCCAGCACAACCATAAACAAATAAAAATATTAAAAAGGAAAGATCCTGCATGCCACAATGAAGACTGAAGATCCTGCATGCCACAAGACCTGGGTAGTGAAGAAAGAAAAAAAAACCACGAAGGCAGAAATCAGTATGATGCTTGTCTAAGACTGCCAGTATACTACCAGAAACTAGGAGACATGGGACAGACTCTCCCTTACAATCTACGGAAAGAACCAATCATGCCACCACCTCAGACTTCTAGCCTATAGACTTATGAGAAAGCGCATTTCTGTTTTTAAGACCAGCTTGCAGTTCTTTGTTACGACAGCCCTAGCAAACTAATTCATGTCCCTTGAGTTTACTGTTCAGCCTTGTTAACCATTAAATTCAATTTATGTTTATCGAGTGTCATCAAGATCTTCAACATTAACTTAGATCCTATTAGGGGGAAAAACAGGAGAAATAAGAGCTGCTCTCCTTGGGGAATGTATATATGAAAAAAAAAGGAAGAAAAACTTGTTTTTTTTTTCATTCCCAGAAGAAGTTCTGAGATTGTATCCATGTCAACCAAAATTATGTAGAACTGCTTTAAAAAGTAGAGGCCAAAACACTCTTTTACCGCATATATCTATCTACTATTATGTGTTACCCAGCCAACACATATCTGTTCCAGTTAAGAATCTGCTTGGGAAGGGCTTTGAGATTAGAAGCTTGGTTGGTGCAAATATACTGATTTCGGACAAGGGATATTTTTTAACAAGTGTTGGGGGAAAATAGGTCACCTGTCTCCACCACAGGTACACGACTGCCATAAGGTCTTTAGTGAGTCGGGGTTCCCATCTCCTAAGAGTATTCTATGAACATATTGACAGTATCTATTAATTTTTTTAATTGATTTCTTTTTTTTTTTTTTTGGCCACACTGAGTGGCTTGTGAGATCTTAGTTCTCCAGCCAGGATCAAACTCATACCCCCTGCAGTGGAAGTGCAGAGTCTTAACCACTGGACCACCAGGGAAGTCCATCTACTTATTATTCATTCTTTCCTCTAACAAATATTGGTGGAGAGCCTTGTCTGTGCTGGGCACTGTACTAAGAGCTGGAAATTTAACAGTGAGAAAAACCCAGCTCCTGCCTTTGAGGAACACGGCATTAAGTGCTGCTATGAGGAATTGCAAGACGCTGTCATGAGAGTTCATAGAGGAACATCTTAACTACCCTTGAGGAATCAGGAATAATCTCTAAGCTAATAGGATGGGGAGTGGGTGTATCTGGGGGAACATATTGTTTGAGGTGGAAGTAACAGGGTGTGCTAAAGTCCAGATTTGAGAGAAAGTGTATGCGTTCACCAAAAGAGATGGCAGGTGTTCATGTGTTCATGAACATGTGTTCATCTTCTGTGAGAACATGGGTTCGTCATCTTTGTGAGAACACCAAAATTGCAACTAGCTGCTAAACAATCATCGACAGGAGAATGTTGGAATCCACCCAAAAAAGATACCCCATGTCCAAGCACAAAGGAGAAGCTGCAACAAGATGGTAGGAGGGGCTCAATCACATTTAAAATCAAACCTCATACCCGCCAGAGACACTTGAAGGGCATAAACAAAACCTTGTGCAGAGACTTCCCTGGTGGCACATTGGATAAGAATCCACCTGCCAAGGCAGGGGACACGGGTTTGATCCCTCATTGGGGAGGATCCCACATGCAGAGGAGAAACTAGGCCCATGCGCCACAACTACTGAAGCCCATGCTCTCCAATGAAGAGTAGCCGGTTCCCCACAACTAGAGAAAGCCTATGTGTAGCAACAAAGGCCTGCTGCAGCTGCTGCTGCTGCTAGGGCGCTTCAGTCGTGTCCGACTCTGTGCGACCCCATAGACGGCAGCCCACCAGGCTCCTCTGTCCCTGGGATTCTCCAGGCAAGAACACTGGAGTGGGCTGCCATTTCCTTTCAGTGAAAACTGAAAGTCAAGTCGCTCAGTCATGTCTGACTCTTAGTGACCTCATGGACTGCAGGCTACCAGGCTCCTCGGTCCATGGGATTTTCCAAGCAAGAGTACTGGAGTGGGGTGCCGTCACCTTCTCTGAACAAAGGCCTAGCATGCCCCAGAACAAATACATTTTAAAAACAAAAACCTGTGTGTACCGGGACCCAGGGAAAGGAGCAGTGACCTTCACAACAGACTGAACCAGACCTGCTTGTGAGTGTTTGAGGGTCTCCTGCAGAGGCATGGGTCAGCAGTGGCCTGCCATGGGGGACAGGGCCTCTGGCAGCAGCAGTACTGGGAGGTGCAGTGTGTGGGTAAGCCCTCTTGGAGGAAGTCGACATTAGCCCCACTTAAAGCCATCAGGTAGGCGATTCATAAACTAGAGAACAACTCTACCAAAGAAGTTCTCACACTGCTGCGAAAGTTCTAGGCCTACATCAGACTTCCCAGCTGATGGATCCAACAAAGGGACTGAGAATCCCCAGGGAATCTAACTTTGAAGGTCAGTGGGATTTGATTACAGAACTTCCAGAGGACTGGGTACACAGAGACTCTGGGAGGGCACAAACAAAGCCCGGTGCATACCAGGACCCAGGAGAAAGGAGCAGTGATCCCATAAGAGGCTGAGTCAGACTTGCCTGTTTGTATTTGGGAGTCTCTGGCAGGGGCATGTGTCAACAGTGGCCTGCGTAGGGTCAGGGGCACTGACTACAGCAGTCCTGGGAGGCACGGTGTGTTGGCATAAGTCCTTTTAGAGGAAGTCGCCATTACCCTAGTGTAGTTTGGCCTCAATGAAATTATGAGCCATGCTGTGTAGGGCCACCCAAGATGGACGGGTCATGGTGGAGAGCTCTGACAAAACCCCCTGGTGGTCCATGGAGAAGGCAAAGGCAAACCACTTCAGCATTCTTGCCTTGAGAACCCCATGAAAAGTATGAAAAGTCAAAAAGATATGACACTGAAAGATGAACCCCCCAGGTTGATAGGTGTCCAATATGCTACTGGAGAAGAGTGGACAAATAGCCCCAAAAGGAATGAAGAAGCTGAGCCAAAGAGGAAACGATGCCCAGCTGTGGATTTGTCTGGTGATGAAAGTAAAGTCCAATGTTGTAAAGAACAATACTGCATAGGAACCTAGAATGTTAGGTCCATCAGTTCAATTCAGTTCAGTTGCTCAGTCATGTCCAACTCTTTGTGACCCCATGGACTGCAGCATGCCAGACTTCCCTGTCCACCACCAACTCCCAGAGCTTGCTCAAGTTCATGTCCATCGAGTCAGTGATGCTATCCAACCATCTCATTCTCCTCCCACCTTCAATCTTTCCCAGCATCAGGGTCTTTTCCAATGAGTCAGCTCTTCGCATCAGGTGGACGAAGCACTGGAGTTTCAGCTTCAGCATCAGTCCTTCCAATGAATATTCAAGAATGATTTCCTTTAGGACGGACTGGTTGGATATCCTTGTTGTCCAAGGGACTCTCAAGCGTCTTCTCCAATGCCAGTTCAAAAGCATCAATTCTTCTTCTTTTTTTTTTTTAAAGCATCAATTCTTCAGCGCTCAGCTTTCTTTACAGTCTGACTCTCACATCCATACATGACTACTGGAAAAACTATAGCTTTGACTAGATGGACCTTTGTTGGCAAAGTAATGTCTCTGCTTTTTAATATGCTGTCTAGGTTGGTCATTGGAGAAGGCAATGGCGACCCACTCCAGTACTCTTGCCTGGAAAATCCCATGGACAGAGGAGCCTGGTGGGCTACAGTCCATGGGGTCGCGAAGAGTCGGACACGACTGAGTGACTTCACTTTCACTTTTCACTTTCATGCACTGGAGAAGGAAATGGCAACCCACTCCGGTGTTCTTGCCTGGAGAATCCCAGGGATGGGGGAGCCCGGTGGGCTGCCATCTATGGGGTTGCACAGAGTCGGACACGACTGAAGCGACTTAGCAGCAGCAGCAGGTTGGTCATAAATTTTCTTCCAAGGACCAAGCGTCTTTTAAGTTCATGGCTGCAGTCCCCATCTGCAGTGATTTTGGAGCCCCCCAAAATAAAGTCTGTCTCTGTTTCCACTGCTTCCTCATCTATTTGCTCTGAAGTGGTGGGACCAGTGTCCTATCTTTTTTGCCTTTTCATACTCTTTATGGGGTTCTCAAGGCAAGAATACTGAAGTGGTTTGCCATTCCCTTCTCCAGTGGACCACATTTTGTCAGAACTTGCCACCATGACCCATCCATCTTGGGTGGTCCTACACAGCATGGCTCAGTTTCATTGAGTTAGACCAAGGTTGTGGTCCACGTGATCAGATTGGTTAGTTTTCTGTGACTGTGGTTTTCAGTCTGTTTGCCCTCTGATGGAGAAGGATAAGAGGCTTATGAAAGCTTCCTGATTGGAGAGACTGACTGAGGGGGAAACTGGGTCTTGTTCTGATGGGCCATGCTCAGCAAATCTTTAATCCAATTTTCTATTGATGGGTGGGGCTGTGTTCCCTCCCTGTTATTTACCTGGGGCCAAACTATGGTGTTTCCCTTGTGGCTCAGATGGTAAAGAATCCACCTGCAATGTGGGAGGCCTGGGTTCGATCCCTGGGATGGGAAGATCCCCTGGAGAAGGGAAAGGCTACCTTTATACAGAATACTCCAGTATTCTGGCCTGGAGACTTGGATATGACTGAGCGACTTTCACTTTCACAAACTATAGTGGAGTTTGTGAAAGTGGAGGTAATGAAGATAATGGCGACCTCCTTCAAAAGGTCCCATGCATTCACTGCTACTGAGAGGGTAACAGGCAGGAAGGCCAGGGGTCTCCAAATGGAGGAAATAGCCTGCAAATGTCAGACATTTTTACCTCTCTTAAGCGGCAGGAGGAAACAAACTAGCAATATTTTTTCCTTCTCTATACAAATTTAAAGGGAGGTTTCTCTTAAAATACTGTGTTGCCATAATGACACCTGATTTGGCCTGAAGTTAGCTATTCTTGAGCCTAGAGATAGCCAATGCCTTTTTCTTATGGAAATGTTCGTCTTAAGCTATGCTAATGTACTATGCCTTTACCCCAAACTCTGTCTCCAAGTCCTTCCGCCTCTTGGCCCAGAACCTACTTGACAAACCAGTATGTTGTTCCCCTAATCTATGTAAATGAAACTATTTGTATGGTGGTCTGACCTTCTTCAAGATTCAAGTTAATCATTTTATGGCCCGGGATAAACCATTTGGTGCCAAGATTATCCCAAAACGCATCTTACGGGTGAGGGGCCTGGTGCCATTCTGAATTTTAAGACATTCCTTTCTTTCATTAACTGCTAGTGACTATATAACATCCAGCTGAAGACTAGCAGGGGGGTACTCTTTCTGCCCCCTTCTGATGCCTATGTCAGAAGCTTTCTCTATCTCCTTTATACTTTAATAAAACTTTATTACACAAAAGCTCTGAGCGATCAAGCCTCGTCTCTGGCCCCGGATTGAATTCTTCTCCTCCAGGGGCCAAGAATCCCGGTGTATTCGGGTGATTCAACAACAACCTTTCACTACATTCAGTGCCCCCAAGCCTGCAGCAGGCTACCACCGACCCACGCCTCCACCAGAGACTCCTGGACACTCACAGGCAAGTCTGGGTCAGTCTCTTGTGGGGTCACTGCTCCTTTCTCCTTGGTCCTGGTGCACACAAGGTTCTGTTTGTGCCCTCCAAGAGTCTGTTTCCCCAGTCCTGTGTAAGTTCTGGTGGCTCTATGGTGGGGTTAACAATGACCTCCTCCAAGAGGACTTATTCCATACCCAAGTCTGCTGGTCCCCTGCCCCTGCGGCAGTCCACTGCTGACCTGTACCTCCACAGGAGACACTCAAACACAGTTCTGTCTCAATTCTCTGGGGGGGGTCTCTGGGTCCTGGTGTACACAAGGTTTGTTTGAACCCTCTGAGTGTCTCTGGCAGGTATGCGGTTTGATTCTAAATGTTAGGTCCATGAGTCACAGTAAATTGGAAGTGGTCAGAAAGGAGACTGCAAGAGTGAACATTAACATTATAGAAATGAGTGAACTAAAATGGACTAGAATCAGCAAATTTAATTCAGATGATCCTTATATCTACTAATGTGGGCAAGAATCCCTTAGAAGAAATGGAGTAGCCCTCATAGTCAACAAAAGAGCCCAAAATGCAGTACTGGGATGCAATCTCAAAAATGACAGAATGATCTGTTCATTTCCAAGGCAAACCATTCACTATCACAATAATCCAAGTCTGTGCCCTAACCACTAATGCCAAAGAAGTTGAATAGTTCAATGAAGACCTACAAGACCTTCTAGAAATAATGCTTTAAAAAGATGCCTTTTTCATCATACAGTCTGGAATGCAAAAGTAGGTCAAGAGACCCTGGAGTAACAGGCAAGTTTGGCCTTGGAGTACAAAATGAAGCAGGACAAAGGCTAACAGAGTTTTGCAAAGAGAATGCACTGGTCATAGTAAACACCCTCTTGCGACTTCACAAGAGATGACTCTACACATGGACATCACCAGATGGTCAATACCAAAATCAGACTGATTATATTCTTTGTAGCTGAAGATGGAGCTCTATACAGTCAGCAAAAACAAGGCTGGGAGCTGACTGTGGCTGAGATCATGAACTCCCTACTGCCAAATTCAGACTTAAATTGAAGAAAGTAGGAAAAATCATTAGACCATTCAGGTATGATCTAAATCAAATCCCTTATGATTATACAGTGGAAGTGACAAATAGATTCAAGGGGTTAGGTCTGATAGAGTGCCTGAAAACTATGGGAAAATAGCTGAGAAAAGAGAAACCAAAGGCAAAGGAGAAAAGGAAAGATATACCCATCTGAACACAGAGTTCCAAAACATAGCAAGGAGAGAGATGAAACCCTTAAGTGAACAATGCAAATAATAATAATAGTACAGGAAAACAATAGAATGGGTAAGATTTAGAGAACTTTTCAATAAAATTAGAGATATTAAGGGAAGTTTCATGCAAAAATGGGTACAATAAAGGACAGAACTAGCAAGGAGCTAACAGAAGCAGAGGAGATTAAGAAGAGGTGGCAAGAACACACAGAAGAACTATACAAAAAAGATCTTGACCCAGATAACTACAGTGATGTGATCAGTCACCTAGAGCCATATATTCTGGAGTGTGAAGTCAAGTGGGCCTTAGGAAGCATTACTACAAACAAAGCTAGTGGGAGTGATGGAATTCCAGCTGATCTATTTCAAATCTTAAAAGATGATGCTGTTAAAATGCTGCACTAAATATGCCAGCAAGTTTGGAAAACTCAGCAGTGGCCACAGGACTGGAAAAGGTCGGTTTTCATTCCAATCCAAAAGAAGAGCAATGCCAAAGAATGTTCAAACTACTGCACAATTGTACTCATTTCACAGGCAAGCAAGGTAATGCTCAAAATCTTTTAAGCTAGGCTTCAACAGTATGTGAACTGAGAACTTCCAGATGTACAAATTGGACTTAGAAAAGGCAGAGGAACCAGAGATCAAATTACCAACATTTGTTGGATCATAGAAAAAGCAAGGGAATTCCAGAAAAAACATCTACTTCTGCTTCATTGACTATGCTAAAGCCTTTGACTGTGTGGATCACAATAAACTGTGGAAAATTCTTACAGACATGTGAATACAAGACCACCTTACCTGCCTCCTAAAAACTTGTATGTAGGTCAAGAAGCAACAATTAAAACCAGACAAGGAACAACAGACTGGTTCCAAATTGGGAAAGGAGTACATTAAGACTGTATATTGTCACCCTGCTTATTTAACTTATATGCAGAGTACAGCATGTGAAATGTTGAGCTGGATAAAGCTCAAGCTGGAATCAATATTGCTGGGAGAAATATCAATAACCTCAGATATGCAGATGACATCACCCTAATGGCAGAAAGGGAAGAGTAACTAAAGAGCCTCTTGATGAAGGTGAAAGAGGAGAGTGAAAAAGCTGACTTAAAACTCAGCATTCAAAAAACTAAGATAATGGCATCCAGTCCCATCACTTCATGGCAAATAGATGGGGAAAAAATGGAAACAGTGACAAAGTTTGTTTTCTTGGGCTCTAAAACCACTGCAGATGGTGACTGAAGCCATGAAATTAAAAGACTCCTGCTCCTTGGAAGAAAAGCTATGACAAATAGACAGTGTATTAAAAAGCAGAGACATCACTTTGCCAACACAGGTCTGTATAGCCAAAGCTATGGTTTTTCCAGCAGTTGTGTACAGATGTGAAAACTTGACCATAAAGAAGGCTGAGTGCCAAAGAGATGATGCTTTCAAACTGTGGTGCTGGAGAAGACTCTTGAGTGTCCCTTGGACAGCAGGGAGATCAAACCATTCAAACCTAAAGGAAATCAGTCCTGAACATTTATTGGGAGGACTGATGCTGAAGCTGAAGCTCCAATATTCTGGCCACCCTATGGGAAGAATGGATTCATTGTAAACGACCCTGATGCTGGGAAAGATTGAGAGCAAGAGAAGTGGGTGGCAGAAAATGTAATGATTGGATGGCCTCACCAACTCTATGGATGTGAGTTTGAGCAAACTCAGAGAGATAGTGAAGGACAGGGAAACCTGCCATGCTACAGTCCATGGGGGTCACAAAGAACTGGACAGGACTGAGCAACTGAACAGCAACAAACAAAATATACGTTCAGGGGACTACTAGTGGCTTATGATAGCTGAAGCAGTAATATAAAATAGTGAGGTTAAGTGAGGAAATCAGAGAGGTTCCCCCATTCAAAAGCTTGTCTACCACACTGAGCTGTTTGGAGATTGTTCTCCTGGCTTTTCCCAGGAGTACAAGGCATCCCATGGAATCTGTAAATGAGAGTGCCTGGTTCCCAAGACAGAGAGGTCACAATACTGAGTAGATAATCTGAGCAGAACTCACCCAGGAAGAAGAAGACAAGCCATGAACTCAGAGATAAGCTATGGATTGGTAATTAGAGGAGAGGTAAGGCATCAAGAGAGAATATTGGTACCAAGCTAAATTTAATTGGATGACAAAGTGAAGAGTCTAGGAGTTCAGACACAGAACAAGCAGCAAATAGTCCCTAGACCTAGGGTAGATTAGTAGTGGACAAGAAAGGGTTCCTCCAAATCAATGGCTTTTCAATCAATATGTAAGAATGTCCACTCTCTCCAAGCTGATTTATTAATACAAGCTAAATACAATATCAATCAAAACGTCATTGATGGACTTTCCAGGTGATACAGTGGGTAACAATCTACCTGCCAATGCAGGGGACATGGGTTCAATCCCTGGTCCAGGAAGATTTCACATCCCTCAGAGGAACCAAGCCTGTGTGTCACACCTACTGAGCTTGAGAGCCCATTAGCCACGGCTACTGAGCCTGCATGCTGCAACCACTGGAGCCCATGCATCTAGAGCCCATGTTCTGCAACAAAAGAAGCTGTCACATTGAGAATCCCCCGCTCGCAGCAACTACAGAAAAGCCACGCAGCAACGAAAACCCAGCACAGCCAAAAAAACAAAAAAATTATATATATTCTTCATTGACAAGCTTATTCTAAATTTATATGGAAACACAAGGAATTTTTTAAAGTTCATTTATATCATTTTTTTATTCCAAATACAAGTGATAGCATATCTTTGTCTTTCTTTGACTTACTTCACTCAGAATGATAATATCTAGATCTTGTTCTTTTTTTATGACTGAGTAGTATACCACATCTTCTTTATCCATTCATCTGTTGATAGACATTTAGGTTGCTTCCATACCTTGGCTGTTGTAAACAGTGCTGCTGTAACACTGGCGTGCATGCACATTTTTGAATTCGAGTTTTCTCTGGATATATACCCAGGAGTGGGATCACTGGATCATATGGTAACTCTATTTTTCATTTTTTGAAGAATCTCCATACTCTTCTTCATAGTGGCTGAACCTATTTACATTCCCACCAAGAAACACAAAGGATGTTAAAGAGCCAAAGCAATGCAGAAAACTGAGGAAAACCAGACACTATTACAGACACAAGGAGAGACAGACAGATCAATGGAACCTAACAGTTCAGAGGTATACTCACACATATATGGTCAACTGATTTTTTTGCCAAGGCACCAAGTCAATTCAGAGGAAGATAGAGGATTTTTTAAAAAAACAAATGGTACAAGAATAAATGAATATTATTTATGAAAAAAATTAAAAAGGGGGGACTTCCCTGGCGATCCAGTGGTTAAAATTCCACACTTTCACTGCAGGGGTGATTCACTGATTCCTTTTCAGGGAGCTATGATAATGCATGCCATTCAGCCAAAAAAGAAAAGAAAAAAAAAATTCATACCCAAAATAAAAGAATATAAACAAGTCCTTGAAATCAATAGTACAAAGGCAAACATTCCCCCAAATGGTCAAAGACTTAAAGACACTTGAAAAACAGTTATGAATGGGCGGTATGCAAATGTTACTAGTCTTCAGAACATTGAAAACAAACCGCAAGAAAGAATATGTCACACCCATTATAATGACAAAAATTTAAAGGGCAGACAAAATCAAATGCTAGTGAGAATGCAAAGCAACATGAACTTGTATACATTGCTGGTGGGAGTGTAAAATGATTCAACTATATTGGAGAATGTTTTGTCAGTTTCTTACAAAATTTAATGCATTTCTGTATTATGATCCAGACTTTCCACTTTCAGGCATATAGTCTCTAAAAATTAAAATGTATGTTCACAAAATGACTTGCAAATATACTTTCTTCCACTACAGGAGAAATTTTTTCTGCATTTAAATGACATAATATTATTGTCTGGAATTTACAACAAGCTTCTACAAGTGGAATTTTAACCACTAAGAGAAAAATGCAAACAATATGATAGTAAAAATACAGAATTTGAAAGGCTAGTCACAGAAGATAATATATAGAAATATCATTAAATTACTGACAACCAAGGACGTGTAAATTAAAATCACTACGATACACCATCTCACCTGGTTGCAACAAAAAGCCCCAAAGAACAACGTGTTAGTACTAAGTGTTAGCAAGCCTGTGGCTAAGTGAGCACTATCACCCACTGCTGGTAGAAGTGTGAATTATTATAATTATTTTGGAAATTCATTGACAATACACAATATCCTCTTTGACCCAGAAATTTTCCTAGGTATATACCCTTCCCCCAAATTCCAGCATAAATAGAATAATAAGAATTTTCAGTATAACACATTGATCTCTTTTTCTTTCCTGTCAATAACAATTTTATTCCCATACACCATCAATCACTGAATCAAAATAAAAGTTTCTAAAATCACCAAGAAAAATGACGTTGAGACTTCCAAAGTAGAAAATACAACTCATTCATGAAAGGCAGTCTACCAAATTGTTAACAGTACTGGATTCTGCCTACTACTTAGATAGGTTTCTGGGATGTTCCTAAATAAAAGGAGATCAATTTCCACCAGCAACAAACATAATTATCTAATAAGTCATATTTGTTATTTACATTTTAATGTATAGCTCTGCCTACTTTTTCCATTCCTAATAAGGTCAATTTTTGCTCTTTTTTTTTTTGATTGATATTTTATTCAGTTATTAGTCTTTTAAAGGGAACATTGGTTCTTTTGTTTTCTCTGTCATTAATTTTGACTCCTACTCTTCCATTCTTTTCCCTTTGGAGAGTATTCTGCTCTTTTTCTTTCATCTTCTTGATTGTGACAGCTTCCTAAATTATTTTCAGTATTGCTTATTTCTCAATATATGAATTTAAAGTTATAAATTTCCCACAAGGCATCGCTTTAGCAATGTCACAAAGTCTGAATGCACTAGTTTCATTGTTAAATGATTCTTATTTGCTGTTTAGTCGCTAAGTGTGGTATTCTGACTCTTTTTGACACCATGCACTGAAGCCTGCCAGGCTCCTCTGTCCATGGGATTCTCTAGGCAAGAAAATTGGAGTGGTTTGCCATTTCCTTCTCCAATAATTCTCCATATGGTTCTTCATATTTTCTAATTATTACTGTTACAATTTCTTTTTCAAACCATGAATAATAAAGATGTATATTTTCAGTTCCAAGCATGGTTTTAGCAGATTGTATTTTTGTTACTGATTTCTAATTTTATGGCACTGCATAATATTTATTCTTTGGTATTTGCTAAGTTTTATTTAAGGACTACTTTGTGGTCAATGTGGTGGGAAGATTTGTTAAGAACTGGACTAGAGACCATCACTGTCTAACCGTCCATGGTAATCTCTGCTGTCTTACACTTATTACATTTTTTAAAACAAGTCCCTATCCACTGTCTCACTTGACAATGAGATGTCAGTAGTTTGATGGTCTTTAAGGTTCAATCTGTAAGTCTTACATGACTGAAAGCCACTCAGTCGTGTCTGACTCTTTGTGACCCCATGGACTGCAGCCCGCCAGGCTTCCCTGTCCATCACCAACTCCTGGAGCCTACTCAAACTGTAAATCTCAGATTCTGGTAAACAGCTGGACTTCCTGTCTCTCTCTTCTACAAGTATGGTTGGGACACGCTCTATTCTTTCTAGATCCATGGATACTGGTCACATATACCCAGTTCCTGTGGTCGCCTCCTAGCTTTGAACTGGACTGGCCCTTGTGCCTTATGGGGAGAAGTGCCAACAGCCTCCAACAACACCTGGGTGATTAATTATGGCTCCTTGATCTCAGCCAGATGGGAGCTCAGAAATTGTCAAAGCTTTAGCTCAATCTCTACATACTGCTGAGAAAAGTTTAAAATTCAGTCTGGCAGAAAAAACAGTGAAACTTACACGTTGACATGTAAGCTACAGACCTACCCCAGGGGAAAATATTGTTGGTGTGTTCACACCCCAACACTTTCCAAAGAAGATATTGAGACTTACAGCAAGGAATACGCACACATATCACACATCATGGGTCACCCATAGAAACAGAACATAGGAATTACTAAAGGGAGAGGAAGCCAAGTTGACTGCTACTGTGGCTGTTACTGTTTGGAGATACGAACAGTAACAGCAAATTGTATTTTGCAAAGGTGGGCCTGACAATGTGTGTTTGTATGCTCCGTCACTCAGTCGTGTCTGAATCTTTGCAACTGCATGGCCCTTAGTCCACCAGGCTCCTCTGTCTGTGGGATTCTCCAGGCAAGAATACTGCAGTGGGTTGTGATTTCCTCCTCCAGGGGATCTTCTCAACTCAGGGATTGGACCCGCATATCCTGTGTCTCCTGCACTAGCCCGTGGATTCCTTACCGCTGTGCCACCTGGAAAGCCTGGGCCTGACATTGTCTCCCATTGTTATTCTTTTCTTCTTCTATGTGACTTTAACACATTTTTATCAAGTGGTGGAGTTCATTTTTTCACTCATGCATTTGTTTTCTAGGGCTGCTGTAACAAATTACCACAATTTGGGAAGCTTAAAACAACAGAAGTTAATTTTCTCGGAGTTCTGAAGGCCAGACATCCTAAATTAAGGTGTCAGCCGGGTTGGTTCCTTGTGGGGTCTCTGAAGGAGGATGGTCCCTGCCTCTTTCCAGCTCCTGGAGTTGCTGACAATCCTTGGTGCTCCTTGGATTAGAGTTGCATCACTCCAGTTTCTGCCTCTATCAGCACATGGGTTTCTTCCCTGTATCTCTGTATCCCACCTCTTACAAGGATACCAGTCATGATGTAGGGCTCACCCTAATCCAGTGTGACTTCATTTTAGCTTAACTAATCACATCAGCAAAGACCCAATAAAATGAGGTCACATTCTGAGATGGTGAATGAAAATGAAGTTTTCTGTGTGTGTGCTTAGTCACTCAGTCATGTCCAACTCTGCGACCCCATGAACTATAGCCCACGAGGCTCCTCTGTCCATGAGATTCTCCAGGCAAGAATACTGGAGTGGGTTGCACAAAAGTATGAGAAACCCTTTCATTTCTTAAGTGTTCCAAGTTTGTCCTGACACTAAGGCCTTGCAATGAACTTTTCTCCCCAAATGACTTTTCTTTCAAGCATTCACATGGGTGACTCCTTCCTATCATTCGGGCTTGAGCTCAAATGTCACCTCTCAAAGTAACCACTCTATCATAAAACCCCTAAATATTGTTGTTAGCTGACATTCACTTGCTTGCATAGTTGTTTACTTGGCTTTTATTCTGGATCTCCTCTTCTTCCTCTAAAATATATGTTCCACGCTGAAGAGACCTGTCTTGTTTACTGCTCTATTCCCAAGTCCTCAAGAGTGTCTGACATACAGGGGACTCTCGATAGGTGACTGTTGAATGAATGGAAAAATGACAGCTTGTGCTTTAAAGTTGGAAGTTTCTTGAATCAAGCTGTCTAGGGGTTCAAATATTAGCTGTAGCATTTATTAGTGTTCTTATGTGAGTTACCTAATTTTCCTGAGCTGTTTCTTCATCTATAAAACAGGAATAAAACTATTCATCTCAAAGTATTTCTGGTAGTTATTTGATGAAATCATTCATTGTAGCATGTACAGATCTCAGCTGGGAAACACTTTTTTTTCCTTTAAATACAATTACTTAATTTTATTGAAACTGGATTTTCTTGTAAGTCCCTTGTGTCTGAAGTATAATCTCACAACATTTGGGTTTCTCAGTTTCATTTATATTGTAAGTGCTGGGCATGTGTGGTATCACCAGGACATCTGGCCAAACAATTCTCCTTTCTTCCAGATATATGTGGTAGGGTTGGACCCTTTGAGGATAGGCATGACTTTATGATGCCCATTGCCCACTGAAATGTAAGCAGACAAGACACGTGTCACCTCCTGTAGAAGCATTAAGAGTGTCTTATATGTCACAGTCTCATTCTACCTTGGTAACTGTACAAGCAAAAATTAGGATAGAGGCTTCATGAACTGGATCCATGAGCAACTATGATGAGCAGAGACCCTTGCTGATACGTTAGACATGGAGCATGAGTGAGATTTTGTAGATGAGTCCATTGGATGTGGAGGCTGTTACTGCGGTCTATCCTTAATGATGCAAGGTGTTCCCTAGTGCAGGCATTGGTGGTGACACTCTGGTCTATGGGAGGCAGTAAAATATTGGGGCATAGAGCAGGAATAATGTTCCAAATATTTAGCAAACACTGTGGCACAAGCATTTATCTATCTGTGGTCTTATTTGGGAAAGAAGATCTAGCAAATCCTTTGAGTTTCCCCTTCTGCTCCTGATCCCTTAGGCTATCATTATGGACTGAACTGTGTGCCTATAAAGTTCCCATGTTGAAGTCTTAACCCCTGGAACCTCAGAGTGTGACTGTGTTTGAAGATAAGTTCTTTAAAGGGGTAACTGAGTTCAAATGAGTTTCCCCAGTGGTTCAGGCAGTGGTTCTGCCAATGCAAGAGACACAAGAGACATGGGTTTAATCCTTGGACCAGGAATATCCCCTGGAGGAGGGCATGGCAACCCACTCCAGTATTTCTGCCTGGAGAATCCCATGGACAGAAGAACCTGCCAGGCTACAGTCCATGGGGTCGCAAAGAAAGGGACATGACTGAAGTGACTTAGCACACATGCAGTGGTCATCTAATCCAGTATTACTAGGGTCCTTATATGAAGAGGAGATTAGGACACAGAGTCACTTAGAAGGTCATGTGAAGACAGCGGAGGGAAGACAACTATCCATAACTCAAGGAGAGGTGACTCAGAAGAAACCAACACTGTTACCATCTTGATCTTGAACTTTTCAACTTCAGAATCATGCGAAAATAAATTCCTGTTGTTGAAGCCACCCAGTCTGTGGTGTTTTGTTAAGGCAGCCCCTAGAGAACTAATACAGCCATCTCTGGAGGTGTCCAGCTATGAGACTTTTTTCTTAGAGACCAAAGCTTTGTGTCATCTCTCATACTGTCCCTTCACACTAGCCTGGGAAGTCTTTTCTCATCTGCAATCATACTTCTAACCAAGGAAAGCTGATCATGCATTCTCTATCGTCTGAGGTCCCCCATGACCTAGACCTTTCAATCCAGAGGTCAAATGAGTAAAGAGGGGAGGGGACTAAAAACACAGGATGTAGGATGGAGGCCAGAGGGAAGACAGGAGGTAGGAGAAGACACATGACACCTTTTATATACAGAGGTTCTCAGCGTAGGTTCAGTATAGAGTAAGTGCTCTGCAAGTGGTCACTGCTACTATTGTACTGCCATCATCTCCACCACCACCATCATCTCCATCATCACCACCACTACACAGGCTGCTAACAACCTAACTTAGCCAACTCCCTCTACCTGGAAGTTCACTACTTCTCCACCTTCATTGTGTTCTCTCCCAAGAGCCTCCCAGAATTCCTCCTCGCTCCCGAGCATGCTCAGTGTCTGGACCTGCCTTAGAAAACCAGTTCCTGATAATGGTTGGCAACCCTTGGAAAAATGAAAACTTCAATAAGTTGTAATAACAGAATTCAAAGCACAGCCTACCTTGGAAGCTCTGCAAAGGTCCCCAAGGCCTATGAATTCCCCCGCCCGGATGATAAATGGTGCACACAGATGCCTCATGAGTCATGAGGGTAAAATCCTGCTTTCTGCTCCCAGAAAGCTAAGTTGTATTTGGTGTGCAATTGCTTTCTCACTTTTCTCCATTGTTTTGAAACATGATTGCCAAGTCCTGAAAGACTTATAGGTCCATAAGTTAAGTACCTTGTGAAATGGCTACCATCGCTCTCCCATTCTTCACCCTGCCTTACCCATCAGCCCCATTTATCTGCGGCTTCCATGCCACAGAGCTTCTTCTCCCCTTTACTGCTTTGTGTTTCTGTCAAACAGACCTCACTAAGGTCATCACCTAGGATGCGCTTTGTCAAGAGAATCATGGCAAGAGCTGGAAGGGAGGAGCCTAAGTGAGAAAGCAGAAGCTCAGGCTTTCCAAATACCAGAAGGAAGATGGAACTTAATCTTCAGGCCGTCCACTGCCAGACTCACGGCCCCATGGTGGTTTTCTCTGGTTTATTTTCTCTCTTTCTTCCTGCAGATGAGCTTGACAGAGTTCATCCTTGCCTTTGGTCCCCAGAGGATGTACACAGACTTGTCATTTGCAGGAAACATTGCAAGTCAGTGGGTGTGCCACACTTTGGTGCTGTTACAGTTCTTAAAACACAGGCAGCTGCTGGGTGTAGAGAAAGCTGTTGGCCTGTGCTTTTTCTAAATAATTAATATGTCACTGGCATTTTGACAAATTGGCACCGATCGTCAGGCTCAGCAACCAGGAGCAATCTGTTTTGCAGGCTGAGAGAAACAGCTGTAAAACTCTGGTAAAAAATCTGTTCCATTGTGTTCAAATACATTTTAGGTTGAAAATTGTTGAAGTGGAAGAGGCATGGTTTGGGGATGCAGAGGTATCTAGGTTTGAATCCTGATACTTCTGCTAACTGTGTCTGAGTGGTGAGCAATTTTTTTTAGACATTTTCCTTGTCTGTAAAAATGGAGAGGTAAATACAGTCCTTGCAGAAATGCTGCAATGATTCAAGATAATGCCTTTATTTTAAACATGTCTAGTGTAAGATCGGTACATACATGGTTTCTGGTAGTAAGACAGAATTTCACAGCAGCACTATTAGTTATGGTTGTGGTAATAGGAGCTATAATAGCAGTAGTTGAAATTAAGTATTAGTAATAGCAGTTATAATAATAGTAGTAAAGTGATGAAGTTGCTGGTCATGAGCCAGGAGACTGAGGTTGTATAAGTGATAGAGATAATTGAATAAGTGGTAGGTTAAGAATCAAGAGACCTGATGTCTAAGTCTTGGTAGCTCCTCAATATTTTGTGAGTCGGTGTAGAATTTTAGAAAATTGGAAGATTTTATGGTCCTCTCCAAATCTTCGTTTAAATGTCTTTCTCTAATTGCAATAACATGGAAGTTGAATAGCAAATGTTTCTTCCTTGTTCTGTGTGATTTAAGTGTTAATAAAAATAATAGCAATTTATGCTGACTTATATTGAGCATTGCCATGTATCCAGAATATTTCAATTTTATGCATATTTCTTCATTAAATTCTTAAAAGTACTCTATGAGCTACGTCTTCTTTTATTCTTATAGTTCCATGTTGAGGTATAAAGAAATTAAACATCTTACCCAAGGCCACAGAGCTAGTGCTAGAATCAGAATTAGATCCTAGGAAACATGGCTCCAAAGCTTGTGTCTAAACAGTTTACTATACTATCCTGCATTAATGAAAGTTGTTCCAGTTTGGAGGGTAGGGCACATGGCTTGTATCATACAGAAGATTTCTTTTTCTATGTATAATCTGGTGTTACACTCTATCGAGTGGTTTAGTATAGCTGAGAAGCCAAGACTTAAAGATATATAAATTGCTTTTGTCTATTCAACCATTCAGCTAATCAATCAATAAACAATCAATATTTATTTAATAAACAGTTCATAAAATATGACTCATTTTCAAGGGTTGGTGAGTAGTCCAATCATTTTGAGGGGAGGGTTAGTCTGGGGAGTAGTAGATTATCTGAAAGGACTTGATGGTGAAAGGCCTAGGGTGTCAAGCTAAGTCTGAACTAGATAATGAGACAGACACCTCCTCTGGGTGGCTATCACATCCCATTTCTCTACTTAAGAGCACACCCATTCTTTATAATGAATATGAACTTATTGCATTCAGTGTCTTGTAAGTTCTTTGAGATCTGTGACAATTTCAATGTCCTCCTGGTCAGTCCAGACAACTGTGTGTGTCTTCCATTAGAACCTCCCAGGCCAGTAGGCAAGTTCAATCACCTACCCATATACAGACTTCCCTGGTGGCTCAGACAGCAAAGAATCCACCTGCAATGTGGGAGACCTGGGTTCAACCCCCGAGTTGGGAAGGTCCCCTGGAGGAGGGCATGGCAACCCACTCCATTATTCTTGCCTGGAGGATCCCCAAGAACAGAGGATCCTCGTAGGCTACTGTCCATGGGGTCACAAACAGCTGGACATGACTGAGCAACTAGCACACAGCACTTACCCATACTACCAGCCCAGCCCATCTCTGAGAAAGGATTTACTCCCAGAGGTTGGAGTAAGTTAAGAACCTAAAATCAGCACAAACTTATCTGCCATGAGTGTCTTTCCTTTTTCTAGAAAGGAAAAGATGCTTTATTTTTAGGAAATTCTAGGTCCATAAATACTGGCATCCACTCTGATTTCCAAGGGCCTTTTCATTGCTCTACAAGGACAAGGTTTGGAACTAATTGTTCCAGGATGCTCATCAATGCAGGGTTTCACCACGGCTCTTGAATAGGAAAGAGTTGGCATTAATTCCAGAATAGGTATTTAAGAACTTCAAAGATACTATTCTACAGTTCTCTGGTCATTATTGTTCATAAGAACTCTACTGTTAATCTTTTTTTTTTTCTACTGTTACTCTAATCATAATTCTTTTACAGGGTAGTCTTTTTTCCTTTCTCGTTGCTTTCAAGGTTTTCTTTTTTGTCTTCGATGTTAAGTTTCACCATGACGTGTCAACGTATGGGTTGGATTTTATTTATTATTCTCAAGATTCAGCGTGCCTTTTCAAGCCATCTTTGTTCTAGAAAACTTTGCCACTAATATCTCTTCAAACATTGCCTCTTCCCTATTCTATTCTTTCCTTCTGAGGTATTGATATTCTACCTTTCTGAAATTTCTATTAGATGTCTCCTTGCATCTTATGTCCTCATTTAAAACGATCTCATAAATTTTATTCCTCTTTAATATAATTTATTTCCTTGGGTTTATCTTCCAGTTTATTTGATCCTTTTTCCAGCTATATCTAATCTTGTATTTAAATCCACCATACTGTTTTCAATTTTAATGACTGTATTTCTTTATTCTTCAATATTTTGATAATTTTTAATATGTGGTTTTTCCTTGCTTTTCTTGTTTGTTACTTCTATTTAATAATTTTTCTCTTTATTTTACACATCATTTAATATTTTCTCAGGTTGTTTTCTTTTCTCAATCTGTGAGTACTAATTCTCTTTATTACTTGTTGAATTTTATCATGATAATTGTTATTTCATTTATAATTTTATATGGAAACTCATGTTCATATGATTTTTTCCCCCCAGTGGGAGGTCCATGCGTCTCATAGGTATCCTTACAGAGTGCTTTTGAATTTCCAGCTGCTAAGATCCTTGTGATCACACTAATTCCACAACAAATTAAGACTTTATTTCCTATTTGGGGTTTTCTGACATATGGTAGTAATGTTATTCAGCTTACCTACCAGGATGCTTCAGGCTCAATATTTCTATTTCTTATGGTGACTTTGTTTTTTCACCCATTTATATTAAAGCTTACCTGAGCAGGAAAACAAAGTTTTATTTCCTTCTAACAGATGGAACAGCACTTCAAGGCTCCTAGCTTTGTTAAAGCTCTCTCCTTCTCTCTCTTACCTTGCTACAAAAGCCAAGACTCTTTGCCTTCATATGGCTATAAATATCCCAGTCCATAGCTAACATGACCTATTTATAAGACCACTAACCCTGTGCAGCATCATTTCTTACTTAATATTTTCCTCAACTTCTTATTTTGTTTCTAGCAGCTACATATTTCTTTTTCTTCCTTTTGGGCTCAACATAAGGTCAAGCACATGGCTGCTACAACAGAAAAAGTGTATTTTCTTTTTTATTTTAATTTATTTTTAATTGGAAAATAATTGGTCTACAATATTGTGTTGGGTTCTGTCATACATCAACATTAATCAGCCATAGATATGTATATGTCCCCTTCCTCTTGAAACTCCCGTCTACTTCCCATCTCATCCCACCTCTCACAGAGCACTCATTGATCTCCCTGCATTATACAGTAACTTCCCACTAGCTGTCTATTTCATACATGGTAACGTATATGTTTCAACGCTACTCTCTCAATTCGGCTCACCCTCTTCTTCCCTCATTGTGCCCTCATATCTGTTCTCTACGTCTGCCTCTCTCTTCCTGCCCTGCAAATAGGTTCATCAGTACCGTTTTTCTAGATTCCATATATATGTATTAATATACAGTATTTGGGACAAGGTATATTTAAAAAAAATCTTTAGCTGAATTTATTTATTTGGCCGCACCTCCCAGCATGTGGGAACCTAGTTCTCCGACCAGGGATTGCACCTGTGCCCCCTGCAGTGAAGCAAGTGATCTTAACCACTGGACCACCAGGGAAATTTCCAAAACAGTACATATTTTACAGGCTCTGTATTAAACTTTTTCTGATTTTAACTTAGTATTTGGAGCGCTAAGAATTTCTGCGACATCAGGTCTGACATACTGTCAGAAGTTGCCCTCAATCAGCATCACAGGTGTTTAGTTTTCAGACAGAGCCAACATTCAAAACATACACAAGGTTTTCTTCCACGCTGCTTCTGTAGCATCCCTCTGATTTTGAGGCAACTAGTTAAGGAACAGAACAACTGTGCTGGGTAAGTATGTACTCCCATATAATGCTTGCTTCACAATGAGGCTGTCAAGGTAAGGATGTACTACCATCTCATTTATAATGATTCAACTTGAGCTCCAGTCACACTACATTTATCTTTTATCTTATATCATGGGTATCTATCATTACAGTTGGCAAATGATAAAAATAACAACATTTATTGAGTTCCTACTTTTGTTCCAGGCACTGTTTTACATACTCCACACATACAATTTCATTTTATCTTTACCACAAAGAACTGAGGTGCAGAGAAGCTAAATAACTTGCTGATGGTCACACAGCTAGTACGTGGTGGATCCAGTACTCAAGGGCTTACGCTATGGCTCCGCAGTAAAGGATCTGCCTGCAATGCAGGAGACATGAGTTTGATCCCTGGGTAGGCAAGATCCGCTGGAGGAGGGCATGGGAACCCACTCTAGTATACTTGCCTGGGAACTCCCATGGACAGAGCAGCCTGGCAGGCTACAGTCCATGGGGTCTCAAAGGTCGCAAAGTGTCAGACACAACTGAGCATGCGTGCAACTGCACTAGTATTCCAGTCTGGGCATTCTGATAGATGAGTACGTCTAGTGAGTACCTACAGAGACACCCATTGGATGAATAGGAAAATGCTGACATTACTATTACTACTATCATCATCATTGTATTTGGAGAAGAATGTATTTGAGTGAGATCCTCCCTGAGTGTGAGCAAATGGAAGACTGATGGGCAAGAGAACCAGGAGGTAAGAAGCGTGTCAAGGAAGCTATGCAGGCATGCGTCCAGCCCAGAGGTTTACATTCCATTTAGAACCGTGGCAAATTGCTCTTTCCTTCTGCCATGGCCCCAAGCACATTACTTATGCAACTGATCATTACAGGCAGCTTTTCTTTGAAATCTAGCTTTTCTCCTTCTAAACTCTGCAAGCCTTATAACTGTAGATAAAAGGTTTAAATGGAGCAAATTTTAAAATTATCTTTGGTAGCACCATGTAGATACCATGCTCTGTATTGTGCAATGAGCATGTTTTTTAAAGTCTAGACAGGTGTAGGGTCAAATCCAAGCTCTACCACTTACTCGCCTCCTTTTTTCCCAGAGGTGAAAGGGAGAGAACATAAACCAGCAGGGTTGTTATAAGAGAAACTTAGATAATACGACTGGGGGAGGGGCTCCAGGATCTAGTCAACAATATTTCTGAAACTTTGATGGCAGAAAGAGGGGACACAGTTGACAGCACTTCTTTTCTAAGGCCCCACCATGTAAGCTTGGTATTGTGTTTGGGACTAGGTCTCTCTCTGGGCAGAGGGGGACCACTGCAGGGAAGCCTAGTCCAGTAGTTAAGAGCATTGCTCCTCAGCCAAATGGCTTGGGTTAAATCCTGCTCTGTTACTTGCTGGCTGTGTGACATCAGGCAAATTACTCAGGCTTTCTGTGCCTCAGTGCTCTCATCTATCAAAATGGATGTTACTTCATACGATTATCATGAGCTAAGTATTTGGCACTCAGGCAGTATTCTGCAGGTCTTCTAAAAACATACCGACAGGGACTCCCCTGGTGGTCCCGTGGTTAAGCGTCTGTGCTCCCACTGCAGGAGGCACAGGTTCAAGTTGTGGTGCAGGGTGGGGATGGGGGGTGGGAGCACTAAGATCCCACATGCCACATAGCCAAAAAAAAACAAACCCTACTTACCTACATTCATTTATAACTTAGTCACTCAGAACTAAAGGCAAATGCTAAGTTTCACGTGTATATACTTGAATGGCTACTTTTTTTGTTTAATAATTACAGTGCTATCTTCATTACAGGTGGTATAGCTCAAGTGAATTGTTCCTACTTATTTCTTTTTAATTTTCCTCTTGTGAGGCTCTGGGAAAGAGGGGAAAGAGAAGGGGGCTGGAATGGCAATGTTAGGACTTAGAGAATTCCTGTCTGGAGAGATGAATGCGCCTGAGTGGGTCCCAGTGACAAGACAAGCTTCACGAGAAGGGAAGGGCTGGTGTGGCCTAGAAGCCGTGCCTATGGGTGTCCAGGTGCTGTGCAGTGTCCTTGTTTTATTCTTAAACTCTGGTCAGAAGCATCCAGCATGAATTAGCTGTGTGCTGGGACTTCAAAGAGGGTCCTGCCTACAGTGTGGTGGTGAGCAGGATGTGGCAATGTGCAAAGTGGCCCCAGCAAGGCTGGTGACAGCGTGGAAACATGATTTTGAGGCAGCCAATGCAAAAAGACATAAGTTCATAAAGCAGCCTAAAGGGAGTGGTGGGCAAGCAACAAATGGATTTTTGGAACATAAAGTAGTCTGGGAAGTCTCAGAAATTCCTGGGAGATGCCTTGTCCTTCCAGCAAGCTGCAGGATGAATGCTGATATTAGTTATTTAGAAATAAAAGACTTACTCTAAAATTTGGTAAAAGACATATAGCGCCTATCTTTAGAGCAGCCAGCATGGTCCCTAGCACATTATGGATGTTTAAACGTTGATCATTTTCTTCCCCTTAATTTTTTTTTAACCTTCGTGAACTAAGGTACTCCAAAGGCACCCCAGCATTCAGACCAAGAGGTTGGCAGCTCCTCCAGCCCTGCTCCTCAGCTCAGAGCATCCTCCAGGGCTTTGCTCAGCAAGTCACTCTCGGCTGCCTGACCTGGCTGGTCCCTGACACCACTCAGCAACACCTGTTCCCTACATCTACAGCCAAGCAGACGTAGGAAAGTGGTGTCTTCTGTCAGATGCTGAGCAGAAACTTTCTCAATGAGCCATTGAGATCCCTGACAACCAGCGTGGAGGGGACTTCATCGGGGAGTGTGGAGGACGGGACTGTCTGGCTTTCCAACCAGACCTCTGACAGGAGCTTGTCTGTCCAGCAGGCTCCACAGTCACCTAAGCACTTCCTGCAAAAGACGACAGTCTCTTTCTGCTTCTCCTTCAGACAAATGACTCTGAATAATTATTCTGATTCATTACTTTGGGCTGTCAGGCCCTGCTCTGTCTCCTTTTGACAAGGGTTGACAGCCTGGGAGCCCGTGGCCTACCTCTCCTGGTTCTTCTAAACACTGGCTCTCCCTGTCCTGTTACTGACACATGTCATAATCTGAACCACCTTTGATGAGGCCTGCAGTTAGGGATCAGATTCATTATTCACCTGGCACCAGGGAGCTTGTTGAGTCCCGATTCAAGACATGGTGGACTCCAGAACCCAGATCAGTGTTCTCTGAAGTGTGATACCTCTGAAGTGTTCATACCCTACACAGTTTTTGGTCATGTGAGGTTGGAACAGTTTACTGTGATACGATGCTGTTTACCATTTAGAATATGAAAGTGAAAGTCGCTCCATCGTGTTCAAGTCTTTGTGAACCCATGGACTATACAGTCCTTGAAATTCGCCAGGCTAGAATACTGGAGTGGTAGTCCTTCCCTTCTCCAGGGGATCTTCCCAACCCAGGGATCGAACGCAGGTCTCCCACATTGCAGGAGGATTCTTTACCAGCTGAGCTACAAGAGAAGCCCAAGAATACTGGATTGGGTAGCCTATCCCTTCTCCAGCAGATCTTCCCAACCCAGGAATCAAACCAGGGTCTCCGGTACTGTAGGAGGATTCTTTACCAACTGAGCTATCAGAGAAGCCCCTATTTAGAATTTAAAGTACCCTTTAAAGTAGGATTTCTACTCCTCAAACATTTAAGAAAAAAAGGTGATTCAATTTAAAGAATATCAAAAATATACTAGTATGGGCAGAATGTGGGTATAGAAAAACAAAGGTTAAAATAAGAATGAATACATTTGGAAGGGGGGTGGGAGGAAGATCCAAGAAGCAGGGGATATATGTATACATATAGCTGAGTCACTTCGTTGTACAGCAGAAACACAATACTGCAAAGCAATTATATCCCGATTATTTTTTTAAAGTAATGATATGTTATACTATGCCTTGCAATATCCGCTGAAAAAGTTGGCAGAATCAACCAGTGACTGATTTGATGTCTATTATTAATCCTAGCTTATAGTACTCTCCTCCTCATAACAACAACAAATCTGTTGAAACAGTTCATCCATTATCTGACTTGTGGAATTATATACACAGTCTAAGATGAATCTTTTATTGGTGATTAGACTTCTAAATTATGCAACTTTCATCTTTTTAATAAGAAATAAAATGTTTTCAATTTAAAAAAAAATTAATACATTTTAGGCAAATTTGACACCAGGAGGAAGCTGTACTGTGTACACAGAAGGGGAATGTGTTAATTTATTCATTCATTAAATAGCTTTTTGAGCACCCACTATGCTAGGCTTTTGCAGAGATGGTGAGAATTGGAGTGGCAATTGTACAAAGACACTGGGTTGCATGAGCATCAGGGAGTTGTTTTGGGCTTGGGTGATTGGCATTTAGAACAGCAAGCTGCAGGCCCAGGAGCTTGGTAGATCTGAAAAAGGTCCTGCACCAGAGACCTAAAATCAGGTAATGCTAGAGGCTGGTCCATGAAGAACTTGGATATCTTCATTTATGTATAACAAGTATGGTTCCAAGAGTCCAAAATGAGTCACACATGGCCAGTTTGAGAGTTGGCCTTTGAGGGACTGAGTTACATGAAGGATGTTTCTACTGAATGAGGGAAGAAGGAATTTGGTGTATGGGTGTCTGTCCACTTTCCCCCTAATATGGTGTTGGACACAGCATTGACTCATTGACTATAGGACAGATTGGGTACTACGCAACCCTGGAGGGCATTGTTCCCATCTGAAGCACAGACCATTTGAATTGTGGCAGTTTCTGGGCAGATGATAGTAAGCTGTTTTCTTCCATCCAAATTAGCATATTATAGCCACTTTCCCATAGATGGAAGCAAAATGTTTTGGGGAAGGTACACTGTAGGCAAATTCCCAAGTGATTCACAAGGAGCATCTTGTTCCTTAAATTTTGATTTTGCCTACCATCAACATTCTTGGCTCACAGAAATAAACCCACATGCCTACAATCGATCCTAAACAAGAGAAGCAAAAATGCACAATGGAGAAGACAGTCCCTTCAGCAAGTGGTACTAGGAAAGCTGGACAGCCACACATATATCAGTGAAGTTAGAACACTCCCTCATAAACTCAAAATGGCTTAAAGACTTAAATCTAAGACACTTACATTAAAATTTCCAGAAGAGAACATAGGTAAAATATTCTCTGACATAAATAATAGCAATGTTTTCTTAGGTCAGCCTCATAAGGCAACAGAAATAAAACAAAAATAAATAATTAGGACCTAATCAAACTTATAAGCTTTTGCACTGCAAAGGAAGCCATAAAGAAAACAAAACAAAATGTATGGACTAGGAGGACATATTTGCAAATGAGACAACCAACAAGGGCTTAATTTCCAAAATATACAAACAGCTCATTCAACTCAATAACAGAAAAACAAATAACCCAGTCAAACAATGAGCAGAAGATGTAGTCATTTCTCCAAAGAAGACATACAGATGGTCAATAACACATTAAAAGCTGCTCAACACTGCTAATTATTAGAGAAATGCAAATCAAATCTACAACAAAATATCACCCCACACCATTCAGAATGGCCATCCTCAAGAAGTCTACAAATAATAAATGCTGGAGAGGGTGTAAGAAAAGAAAATCCCACTACACTGTTGGTGGGAATGTAATTCCCATTCTTTGGCATTGCCTTTCTTAGGGACTGGAATGAAAACTGACCTTTTATCCAGAGAAAATTCTACTTTGAAAAAGATGCATGTACCCCAGCGTTCATAGCAGCACTATTTACAATAGCCAAGGCATGAAAGCCACCTAAATGTCCATCAATAGATTAATGTATAAAGAAGACATGGTATGTGTATACATATATACATACACACACACACACACACAATTCAGTATTACTCAGCCATAAAAATGAAATAATGCTATTTGCAGCCACATGGATAGAGCTAGAGTTATCATACTAAGTGAAGTCAGAGAAAGACAAATATCATTTGATATCACTTATGCATGGAGTCTAAACTATGATACAAATGAACTTATTTACAAAACAGAAACAGACACACAGATATAGAAAACTTATGGTTACCAAAGGGGAAATGCATGGAGGAGGAATAAATGTGGAGTCTGGGAGTAGCAGATAAAAATTACTAGATAAAAAATAGGTAAACAACAAGGCCCTACAGCACAGGGAACTGTGTCGATATCTTATAATAAACTATAATGGAGAAAACCAGTTCAATTGCTCCTCATGGGAATGCCTCGTTAGCATTGATTATTTTGAGATTTTAGGGAGTAAGTAACAGCCTATCTTCTCCACCTGAGAGATGGTCAAAAAAGTCAGGCAGATGGATATCAAAATGTTACCCTTATGACAGACAAGACTGGAGTGAAATGAATCAGATTTTTTGTAAAATGGTCTTGCTAATTTTAATACTGAGTAAGACATGCTCATTCATCCTGATACTGACCCAACTTCTCACACTCACAGAGCTCCCCATGCAGGGGCAGGCAGGCCCTTTACAACAAGGCAGAGAACAGGTGCGAAAAGACATGCAGGTAAGCAGATCCCATATGAGAGGAGATAGAAAGGTCTGGAAACTATGTAATAGGTCATTTTGCTTCCTATGGAGAAAAAGGCCAGGAAGATTACTCAAATGTCCCTCCTATCCAAAATGATCTACAGATTCAATGCAATCCGTATCAAAATTCCAATGGCATTCTTTTCACAAAAATAGAAAATACAATCCTAAAATGTGTGTGAAATCACAACAGACCCTGAATAGCCAAAGGAATCTTGAGAGAAATAAGCAAAGCTGGAGTCTTTACATGTTCTGATTTCAAACTACATGACAAAGCTGTAATCATCAAAACAGTATGGTGTCAAAACAGACACAATGATCAATGGAACAGAATAGAGAGCTCAGAAATATACCCAGGCATACATATGTGGTCAATTAATTTCTGACAGATGCACTAAGAACACTCAATGGGGAAAGATAGTCTCTTCAATAAACGGTATTGGGGAAACTGGAAAGTCACATACAAAAGAATGAAACTAGAACCTTGTCTTATACTACACACAAGAATCAACTCAAAATGGATTATAGAATGTAAAACTGGAAACTGTAAAACTTCTGGAAGAAACACAGGGATAAGCTTCTTGATACTGGTGTGGCAGTGACACATCGGATTTGACACTGAAAGCCAGCGGAACAAAAGCAACAATAAACAAGTGGGACTACATCAAGTTATACTCAGTTTCAATAACTAGTATTTTTAATACAAAGCAGAAGCAACATTCAGACTTCAAAACTATGGCCTGGCCTTCATTTGGCAGGTAGCCACTTGTAGAAGAGTATCAAGGTGAGCAGAGGGGAGGAAGAGAGGGAGAGGGGGTGAGGGGGAGAAGGGGAGAGAGAGAGGCGGGTATAGGAAAAGACAGCACAGCCACTTTCCCTGGATGTTTATAGTTGACTTTGCTAGAGATGTAAACAACATAATATTTGTTACCAGAATTGTATGTCAAATTAATTCTTTTGTTCTTTGTGTATGCATGTTCAGTCATCTCTGACTCTTTGCGACCCCATGGACTGTAACCCACCAGGCTCCTCGGTCCATGGGATTTTCCAGGCAAGAATACTGGTGTGGGTTGCCATTTCCTTCTCCAGGGAATCTTTCTGACCCAGGGCTCTAAGTGCCTTCTGCATTGGCAGGTGGATTCTTTACCACTAAGCTCCCCTTCTGTTCTTCCCTCTCCCTTTTTTCACAAGTGCAAAACATTGAGCAGAAAAGTGATATACCTTATAATTTAATAAGTTCCTTAATGGTAGGAGGATATCCTATACCTTTGCTTCTGGTGTGTGTAGTGGGGAAGATGTGGTGGGGACTGGAAACCTAGGGCCCCATGGAAACCTTCCCTTTCAATTTTTCATGGTCTCTCTCTTGTTGGAGTAGGAGAGATAATAAGGCAGACTGGAGCCCAGAAGTCTTGCTCTACCCATGCAAGGCAGAATCTCTGTACCCTAAATAGCAAGGGATTACAGTCAGCTGTCTTCCTAAGAGAACGAGCTTGCAAGATTCAGCTGAAGGGTTTCCAGGAGATGAAGGGAGAGGAAGGAGGGCAGCCAGTGTGGGCTGTTAAAATGTACAAGATGCAAAAATTGATTCCTTTCTGCAGCTGTATCCTCTGTTAAACAGCATCTGACTCAGAGGAGTCTATGCACAGCTTCAGTGCCACGCTCAAGCAATTGAAAACTTTCTAAGATTACCCTTCAAAACCTAAGAGAAATTGAAGAGGAAAAAAAGAACAGGGTCATGGACAGTCTGGGTGGGTAGGGGCGTCAAGAAAGTGAAAAATTTATGCCACACTTCCTTCAAATGAAAGAGAGGAAGGCAGGACCTAAATTTTCTTCCCCTTTTCAGGATAGCAAGTTCTTTTATCTATTTGCTCTCTTTTTCTATGCTTACTCTCCACTTCCCCTCCGTTCTTTCTTTAGTCTTTTTACTTGGTGTGGGGCTTTTTTCCCCTCGATTTTTCCACATTTTAAACAACTGTTAAAACAAAACATAAAGCTGACAAAACAGGCAAATATCATTTTATAACCTAACCTCTGAGCTCGTAACAATATTAGCATAATATCACTCCCCAGAGAAAGCCATTTTGAGAAAATGGCTTGAGCTGGCAGCAAACTCAATAAATTCCATGCTCCCTGAGCTGTGTGTGACCTCACAAGTCCAGAGAAGGCCTTTCTTTGTCCTCTTCCATTAAGAGAGGTTAGCAGTTTTCCCCAGAGTCCACAGTAGTGGAATTCAAGATGGAATCAAATTCACCATCAGTTGGATGAGGCTAGCATTATCAGTCTTATAGAATAGTACAACACACACCAAGGTTATAGTGGACTTTTATCAGAAAGTAACCTCAAAGTTTCTTTTTCCTCCTCAGGACTAAGGCTTTTTGAGGGGGAGGATCCTTTATGAAAGATTCTATTGGGAATAAATTATCCCTGGTGACAGTGGGGGGAAATCTGAGTTTAACCACTGCTCTAAGCTTCAGACAAGTTACCTGCTTCATGGGCAGGCTGGACAGTAAGTCCGGCAGACATGAGGTCTGAGTTGTGACAGCTTGAAAGACAGCCTTCAGAATCAACAGCAGAGGGCCCATTGTAGCACTATTGACAATAGCCAAAACACGGAAGCCAGCTAAATGTCACTGACAGAGGAATGGATAAAGAAGATGGACGTATTTACAACGGAATACTACTCAGCCATAAAAAGGAGGAAACAATGCCTTTGCAGGACGTAGGTGGGCCTAGAGATTATCATATTAAGTGAAGTAAGAGAGACAAATAAACGGTATCACTTATACCCACTTATATGTGGAATCTTTAAAAATGATACAAATGAACTCTTTTATAAAACAGAAATAGACTCACAGACTTCAAAAACAAACTCATGGTTATCAAAGGAGAAAGGTGTGGGAAAGAATGAATTAGGAATTAACATACACACTGCTGTTGCTGCTAAGTCACTTCAGTCGTGTCCAGCTCTGCGCGACCCCATAGATGGCAGCCCAGCAGGCCCCGCCGTCCCTGGGATTCTCTAGGCAAGAACACTGGAGTGGGTTGCCATTTCCTCCTCCAATGCATGAAAGTGAAAAGTGAAAGTGAAGTCGCTGAGTCGTGTCCGACTCTTAGCGACCCCATGGACTGCAGCCTACCAGGCTCCTCCGTCCATGGGATTTTCCAGGCAAGAGTACTGGAGTGGGGTGCCATTGCCTTCTCCCCCATAGACACTACTATATACAAATAGTCAACAAGGCCTGGTGCATAGCACAGGAAACTCTACTCAACATTCTGTAATAGCCCGTATGGGGGAAAAAACCTGGAAAAGCATGGAGAGAGAGAGAGAGAGAGAGAGATATAAAACTGAATCACTTTGCTGTACACCTGAAACTAAAACATTGTAAATCAACTATATCTAATATAAAATAAAAATTAAACCAAAAGTAAAAAACAAAACCAAAAAAAAAAAAATACCAGCAGAGGGCCATTTCTGACAATGGTTGTTTTTTTTTTTTCTGACAATGGTTTAATGTCTTCCTGACTCCAGAAGGGATCCTGAGGGTGTTATCCAATAGGGATTAGGGAAACTGCACTGGATTTGGAATGAGGAAGACATGAAAGGTCTGGGGTGCCTTTCCAGATAAATGCCCTGCTGGCTCATACTTTTTGTTCACTCGTGTCCACAAAGCTGCTGGGTCTCTACTCTGTGCAAGCACTATGCTAACTATTAGAAGGAGACAGCACAGAGTGGAAAAGAGTTGCTCAATTTTTAGCATGTGCCTTCCCAGGTGGTGCCCTGGTAAAGAATCTGCCTACCAAGGCAGGAGATGTAAGAGACACACACGGGTTCAAACCCTGGGTCTGAAAGATCCCCTGGAGTAGGAAATGGCAACCCACTCCAGTATTCTTGCCTGGGAAATCCCATAGACAGAAAAGCCTGGCGGGCTACAGTCCATGAGGTCCCAGAGAGTCTGACAGGACTGAGCACGCACTCACAGTGTGAGTTCAATTCTCCTGGGGAGATTGTTAATAATGCTGATTGTTGTTGTTAAGTACTGGAGAGATTTTAATTCAGAAGACCTGGGGCGAGGTCCCACGTCTACATGTTAGGAGAGCCTCAGGTGATTCTTGTGAAGAGAAAACGTTACAAGACAGCCATCGTTATGAGAGACACTGGCTTTCGATAATGAAAACTAGGCGTTGGATCTTACGGATAACTCTACATCTTTATATTATTCCTTCAATCAGAATCAGAATAACTTAAAACTATGAAAAAGCAGGGCTAAGAGGGAAACTTAGAGTTGTAAATGTTTACATTAAAAAAAGGACTAGGGGAATAGTCAAGATGGCGGCAGGATGGCCCTGAGCGCACCTCCTCTCTCGAGCACACCGAAATCACAACTACCTCGGGACAACCATCTATGAGAAAGACTGGAACCTAACCAGAAAAGGCCTCCTACAACTAAAGACAAAGAAGGAAACACAAGGAGATGAAAAGGAGGGGTGGACTCGAGATACAATCAAATCCCATCCTCCCTGGTTGGGAGACCCATAAACAGGAGAAAAATACCACAGAGGTTTTCCTGTAGACATGAGAGCTCCAAGCCCCACGTCAGGCTCCCCAGTCGAGGGCAGAGGGGTGGGGGGGCCCTGCACCGGGAAGACGAGCCCCACAGAACTAGGGGAAATAAGAGTCTTCACTCAGAAAGGGCATACGAAATCTCGCTCTCACTGAGTCCAAGCGCAAAAGCAGTAATTTGATAGAAGCCAGACCTGGGCCAGACCTACCTGCTGGTCTTGGAGCCTCTCCTGGAGAAGTGAGGAGTGGCTGCAGGTCACCATGGGGACGGAGACACATATTGGGGAGCATTCAGCCACAGGGCCCTGTGACGGCTGATATCTTGCCTCGCTAGCCCTGAGGCCTGGCTTCAGCCAACAACCACAAGCCAAACAACTAGCTGGGCGGGCACACAGCCCTTCCCATCAGCCCACAGGCTTCCTAACCACTAAAGAGCCACAGCTGCCTTTGGACATGCCTCCAGGCAAGGCCAGCCCACCTGAGGGCAGAGACCCAGCTTCACCCAGCCCTGCACCTGCACTGCCCCCTCCCACTGCTGCTGCTGCTGCTGCTGCTGCTAAGTCGCTTCAGTCGTGTCTGACTCTGTGCGACCCCATAGACGGCAGCCCACTAGGCTCCTCTGTCCCTGGGACTCTCCAGGCAAGAACACTGGAGTGGGTTGCCATTTCCTTCTCCAATGCATGAAAGTGAAAAGTGAAAGTGAAGTCGCTCAGTCGTGTCTGACTCCTAGCGACCCCATGGACTGCAGCCTACCACGCTCCCCTGTCCATGGGATTTTCCAGGCAAGAGTACTGGAGTGGGGTGCCATTGCGTTCTCTGGCCCCCTCCCACTAAAAAGCCTTAATTAACTTCTGAACCCCCAGGGAGCATAAGCAGAAAGCCATAACCCTGCATTACAGGCCGGATACTACTCTGGAACCAGTTGGGCCCTGGCCCTGCCACTAGGAGGGCAATGCAAACTTCTGGACACTCCAGACTGTCTGGAGTGCTCAGTCATGTCCCACTCTTTGCGACCCCATGGACTGCAGCCTGCCTGGCTCCTCTGTCCATGGAATTTTCCAGGCAAGAATACTGGAGTGGAGCGCCATGCCTTCCTCCAGGGGATCTTCCCAGCCCAGAGATGGAAACTGAGTCCACTATATCTCCTGCACTGTAGGCGAGCTCTTTTCTGCTGAGCCACTGGGGCTTCCCCAGACCTCATACCAGACTGTATGAGTAGTTGTCCCCATCCGGTCCTCCACCCACACCCACTGCACTTCCCCCACTCCCCGAAATGACCTGAACAGAGCTTTGGGACCCCGGGCCCTGCAGCCAGACTCCAGAAACCAGCTCTGCCTGCCAGTAGTCCTACACTAACCATGGGACCTGACCTTACCTGCGAGTGGATGGGGCAGCAGCCTCAGAGACTTTGGGACCCTGACTCCACCTACCAGGCAGCCAGGACGAGCCCCAGGGCCCCTTAGGATTCCACACCAGCCTCCTCACGACCAGGCCCTTTAAACAGCAGCCAGAAGCAGCTTCTGCACAAGTCAGAGCCTGACAACCAGACCAGGGGCCAGCCAAGAAAAGAACTACCTCAATTTAACAACCTTGCTTAGAGAATTCCCTGGTAGTCCAATGGTTAGGACTCTGTACTTTCACTGCTGAAGGCATGGGTTCAATCCCTGGTCAGGGAACTAAGATCCTACAAAGCCCTGCAGTGCAGCCAAAAAAAGAGAAAAACCCAAGCCCTAACTTTATACTTCAAGGAACTAGAAAACAAAGAACAAACAAACTAAACCCAAATCTAGCAGGAAAAAGGAAATAAAAAAGATCAGAGCAGAGATCAGTGAAATAGAGAACAGAAAAACAATTTTAAAAAATCGAACTAAGAATTGGTCTTTTGAAAAGATTAACAAAACTGACAAATCCTTAGCTAGATTAACTAAAAAAAAAGAGAAAAAATTCAAATAATAAAACCAGAAATGAGAGAGCTTTATGACCCATGCCACAGAAATAAAAAGGATTATAAGAGAATACTATGAAGATTTGTATGCCAACAAATTGGATAGCCTAGATAAAAATGGATACATTTCTGAAAACACACAGCATACCAAGACTAAATACTGAAGACATGAAAATATGAACAGACCAGTATCAGGTAGGGAGACTGAGTCAGTAATCACTCCCCTTCCCCCACTTTTGCAATACGATCAGTGTCTTCATAAAAGGAGATTAGCACACAGACAGAGGGACAACCAGGTGAAGACATGGGGAGAAAGCGGCCACCCACAAGCCAAGGAGAAAGGCCTCAGAAGAAACCATGCTGGTAACACCTTTATCTGGGACTTCAGCCTCCAGGAACCTGAAAAAAAAAATGAATCTTCTTTTTTTACTCCACAGTCTGTGGTCCTTTGTACTTCATTTGTTACCCCAGCAAACTGAAACAATGCCATGATCATCAGCTTCCTCCAAATTTGGGGGAGCAGCAGCAGTGCCAGGTATAGAAGGAGGCACAGAACCTGAGGGGAGCCTATGAGCCAGTGAGAATCAGAAGCACCCCTTCCCATGTGTCTTGCCTGAAACCTGGGAGACCCAGCCAGGGGACAGAGCGCACTGACCCTTTCTCAGTGGCAACAGTGGGTGACACGTGGGTGGTGTGAGGCTGGAGGCCTCTGGACTCACACCTGTGAATGACACCAGGGCTGGGAACAGAGCCACAGAGGGTGGTCAGCAGGCAGGCAGAGCACGGGGAAGGCGAAGACCAAGTTCAACAAAGACCAAAACTTCCCCGCTGAGTTTCCAAGGGTGCAGTTCAGGCCAGGCATCTTCCTGGAGTGGCTTCAGTTACCTGGGACAAAAAAAAAAACACTGCTGAACCAGTGCAAGGAGGTGTGTAGACTGGGTTCTCCCACGGACTTGTAATTTTTCAGGGAATGGGACAATGGGAGAATAAATTCATTTTCACCACTGGATGTCACCCTTGTGCCAGCAGGCTTCCTTCTTCACCAAGTTCAGTAGAGGGACAGAGATGATCCTGTCACTGCTTCCCTGTGGAGGTTTAACAGTGGAGGCAGGCAGGGATCCCTTCATCAAGGACCAAGGCTGAGGAGGATTTAAAAGGAAAGTTGCACACTATTATATACAAAATAGGTAAAAAAACAAACAAACAAGGACCTTCTGTATAGCACAGGGAACTATATTCAACATATTGTAATAGCCTATAATAGAAAAGAATCTGAAGAAAAAATACATATAACTGAATCACTTTGACGGACACTTGAAACTAACACAACATTGTGAATCAACTATATGGGTGCGCGCGTGCTAAGTCGCTTCAGTCGTGTCCGACTCTTTGTGACCCATGGACTGTAGCCCGCCAGGCTCTTCTGTCCATGGGATTCTCCAGGCAAGAATACTGGAGTGGATTGCCATGCCCTCCTCCAGGGGATCTTCCCGACTCAGGGATAGAACCAGCATCTCTTACATCTCCTGTACTGGCAGGTGAGTTCTTTACCACTAGCACCAACTGGGAAGCCCTAAATCAACTATACTTCAATTTGAAAAGGAAATTGATGGACTAATGGGAAAGGAGCACTTCCTCTGGATTACTTTACAATAGTGTCTCTTCACTTTGTCTACATACCAGAAACTCCTGGAAAGCTTTAAACAATTTTATGCATGAATCGCACCCTCAAGATCTTCTGTGTGGATTGACTGCACGTGTAGCAGGGACATTTAGAGTTTCTTCATGCTTGCCCATTCATTCATTTTCAATTATTTATTCATTCATTTCATAAATGTGCTTTTAGCACTTGCCATTTTCCATCCTTGTGCTAGAAATAAAGACTGTAAAGATACCAAAGCTTTATAGCCCACTTCAGTTACTTTCAGCCAGTGGAGGGCAGACCAAGAGACTTCCAAAAGAACTTAATAACTTCTATAATAGAAGTTTAAAAAATGTAGGAATAAGGGCATCAACAATGCACAGTGGGGACACAATTGAGAAGAGTTCACCTCTGCTTCGTGAAGTGGGGAAAGTCTCTTCTCAGAGCTGGGTCTCCAAGAAAAATGCTACCTTAACCTTCTTTGAAAAGGGATTTTAAGATATTCCTGGTGAGAGAGTCATTTCCTAGGCAGGTTGATAAGGAGTCTATGGGTCCCCAAGGAGAGAGGGGTCTGGAATTCTCAAGAAGGAAAAAAGGACAAACTTTTTTTTCTTTCTCTACATTCCTTAGAAGTATATAACAATAATGTATCCTGCCTAAGGACAGTCTCTGGATTAAGGACAGTCTCTGGATTAAACCTTCTGTTATCTTAAAATGTAAATTATGGGAGTAGACCTGGTCTATACAAGGATGTATCCTGCCTGAGGACAGTCTCTGGATTAAACCTTCTGGCTAATTCTGTTATCTTAAAATGTAAATTATGGGAGTAGGTCTGGTGAGGTCTTTACAACCTCCAGACATTCTTTGGATTCATTGGAGAGTATATAACTTCATTGCTAACACTAGCAAGCGGGTACTCTTTCTGCCCCCTTCTGATGCCTATGTCAGAAGCTTTCTCTATCTCCTTTATACTTTAACAAAACTTTAGTACACAAAAGCTCTGAGAGATCAAACTTCGTCTCTGGCCCCGGATTGAATTCTTCTCCACCGGGGGCCAAGAATCCCGGTGTCTTCGTGTGATTAAACAACAACCTTTCACTGGCAGGGGAAATGGCACATTCAAAGGCATGAAGTGAAAGTGTTTAAAGGTCGAAAAGAGCTTGACTGGTTCTGGGGGCCCTTGAACTGAGGCAAAGGTCCAGCCCTGCAGAAAGCAGTGGGGTCTAAGATTGGTTGTACACAAAGGCAGTGTGTGAAAGTTGTGCCACACCAAGGAGTTTGGGCTTCTTCTTTCAGACTGAGCATATTCACCTGGGAAGGGGCAGAGCATCTGGGTTTTAGAAAGATTGCTCAAGTAGAATGACCTTGAGATGGATGATGGATTTGAAAGGGGGGAGTTAGGGCTAAGCTGGTGAGGGGACTGTCAGAACGATCTCAGTGAGGAATGATGAGAGACTAACTAGCAGCCTGACAGGAGCCAAGCAATGAGACATTTCTGGGGTCACAGCATTTGACTTTGATTAGTTGGGTGTTGGGAATTAGGGATATAGTGGCGGATTAGAGATATCTTGATGGTTTCTACCTTGGGAGGATGATGAGCCCATAAATAGAGACATTTCCAAGCAAGAAACGTGACATTTCAGTGAAATGCAAAGTTAGAATCTTCTCTAATGGTTTTAGTGATCTTCTGAATTGTAGCCCCTTAATTTCTGCATAAGCCTTTATGTGGCTCTCTTGTCCTTCTGAAATAATAAAGATAATGATTGTCATTATATGAATTTTAGCATTACACAATAGTGCTTTCTCTGGTAGTGAGATGAGTTACTTTCTTAGAATTCATGATCACTTCCCGTTAGCTCTTAGCTCTTCCAGCCTCATGTTTCCAGTATTTCTTCCCTCTCTCCTAATGATATTCATTTTTCTGTTCTAAGAGCATTTAATCTGGTTCCTCAGAACCAATGTGTATATTTTCCCATTTGTTCTTTATTTTAATCATGCACCTTATAATATGAAAAACCCGCTGTTAAACCTTGGGAACATACAGAATAATAAGATGGTCTGTCTCATTTCAGGACCTAGAGTTTACATGCAAAACAATTATATAAACATTGAAACACATATTTAAGTGGTATAGGGAAGAGGGCATGAAGGAGCAGAAAGAAATGCATGACTGATTTTTACCAGGGAAAGGCAAGGGGCGGTGATCAGACAGAGTTTCATAGAGAAGGTGATAGATGTTCCAGCTGAACCTCCCAGGAAGAGTGGGCATCTCAAGGCAGAGTGGGTGGGGAAAGCATCCTGGGAAAAGGAACCAGAACAGACAGAGTCACAGAAACCCAAAATGTTTGAAATGCGGGGAGAAATGAGCAGGTCTGTGTGCGTCTTAACTTAGCATGCATGTCATCACCCCTGCTTGCCTTTCCAGCTTCATCTCATGAAACTCTACCCTCGCTATAAACAACCTTTCCATACACTAGTTAAAAGCATGGAAAGCTGTAGAAGCCTTGCTGCTGCTGCCGCTGCTGCTGCTGCTGCTGCTGCTGCTGCTGCTAAGTCGCTTCAGTCGTGTCCGATTCTGTGCGACCCCATAGACGGCAGCCCACCAGGCTCCCCCATCCCTGGGATTCTCCAGGCAAGAACACTGGAGTGGGTTGCCATTTCCTTCTCCAATGCATGAACGTGAAAAGTGAAAATGAAGTCGTTCAGTCGTGTCCGACTCTTCTCGATCCCATGGACTGCAGCCTTACCAGGCTCCTCCATCCATGGGATTTTCCAAGCAAGAGTACTGGAGTGGGATGCCATTGCCTTCTCCGGGAAGCCTTCCTAACCATAGCCAAATAATACAGATATTGTTGGCACACCTGGAAATTGATGGAGAAATGGAGCAATAAGGCATTCAAGGATCATTGCTCAACAGTTCCCCCTTAGAACACTGGGTGGCGGTGTCCACCCACTAAGCGGGAAAGACAATTTGAAGCCATTTTCAGCAATCATTTTCTTGGGAGTTAGGACCATTCATCCCACCTGAGGAATATGTAAGGCAGTTGGGCTGCCTGCTCTGAATTGGGACAACTAAAAATGTCTGACGAAGAGAAAGAGGGAACCTGGCTTTCAAACTGATTTTGAAGTGGAAGCAGAATTGAGACCCATGATACCAGCCCTGGTTGGTTGATAACATGTTTTGCTAGGATCAGGAGCACATACACACACACACACACACACACGTCATGTAACATAAATGTAAAGCAATTTTATTGGTGGACTACTTCAGACAGATGGGTCAGCTGGGTGTGCTGTTCCCCTTCTCTTCTTGTTCTCTTGAGAAGTATGTCAATAGCTTTGGCCACCCTGGAAACACCAAAGAAAGTTCCAATAGCAGGACTCATTCCCATAATTGTACAAAATCACAGGGAATTTCAGAAATAAAGAGGAAACAGTTCACCTGGCTGGTGAACTAACCTGACTAGGGCTTAGTTAGGAGAATTTCCATTCCAACACTGTGGCTATCAATTAGAGAACCCATGTTTCTTCAATTAGCAAAATCAATTCTGCTGAGCCAGCTCCAAGCCAAATAACCCAAAGTGGAAAGAGAAAGAGCCCCTGGACTGTGCAGTAGGACAGCCAAATGATGGGACAGCCAGATTCTTTCCTAAATACACTGCCTGGATCTCCTATAATCCACCTTTTAAATTTTATTTATTTATTTATTTATGGCTGCTCATTGTGATCTTGGCAAGGCAACAGTGAGCAGTGGTGTGAAGCGAGATCTTAATTCCCTGCCCAGGAATTGAACCTGGGTAGCCTGGATGAAAACCAGGAATCCTAGCCACTAGATCAGTGAGAACTAGAGGCTAGAAGCTATTTTCCCCCGGATTTTTTGCCTCTAGTAAAAAATGCATTTATCACAGAGGCAAAACCATGAATGCAGGTACAAAATTGTTAGAGGCAAAGCACAACAAGTGGGAGAGCACACAGAAAAATGGTTTGTTTAGATGAGACAGAAGCAAGGCAGAGATGCACACTCAGAGAGAAAGAAAGAGTGTGGGTGTCCCCCCTAGTGAGGAGGAGCCCAGTAAAGACATGGTTAAGTCATTTATATAAAGCAGTTCTTCTGGGTCTTTGTCTTCCATCAGGTCAAATATCTGGTTTCTTTTTCACACCTGACCTACCCTGGGACCCTAACCTGGATGCACATGCACCCCTCAGCCAAGATGGATCTCAAAGTGAAGGATTCTGGGAGGAGCAAGACTCCTATGACCTGGCATTATCCCCTGACTTTTGACCCACAAGGAGCTTTTCTGCGCATGTGTAGTGTCTCCCTTGTCCCCAAAGAGGGGGGAATGGAGATCCCTTAATCCTTTACTCAAGCGAGGTTTTGCCCTTCTTTGTCCTTGCCATGACTATTACCATAAGCTGTTCACAAGAGACAAACACTGGCTATTTACCCTGTCTCTGTTGTTACTTCCAATTTGGAGGGCAAACAGGAGACTGTAAATTCCTCAACTAGAGCCTACCTATCTCTTGTCTCAGAAAATGCTAACAGTTATGAGTATCCAGCCCACTTCTTCATTCCCCATGAAATGCAAACAGGAAGCCAGTTGTAAATATCTAACCTGGAGCCCATCTATCACCTAACTCAATTGCAGAGGCTTCTCATTGCAGAGTGTGGGCTCTAGGGAGCACAGTGTTTAGTAGCTGAGGCTCGTGGGCTCAAAAGTTGTGGCGCACGCATTTTTCCTGGACCAGGGATCAAACCCATGTCCCCTGCATTGGAAGGCAGATTCTTAACCACTGGACCACCAGGAAAGCCCTATAAGCGATCTTCTTATGGTTAAGGATGTGGCAAGGTGCCCATAGTCACGTAACTTATTAATGGCCAAGTTAGAAGATAAACCTATTAGTTTGGATACTGAAGGACATACCTGTGTTTTAGAGAGGCAAAATATTCATCAGGAAAGTAGAGAAGTTCTTCCCACCCACAAAACAGTAAACACGGTATGTTGACTTGGTGGATTCCCATGTGCTACCAGGGCTTGACGTGTTTAGCGTGAGCAAGGAGAAAGACTCAACAGAAAATATTTCTGAGCCCTACTCTCCTCTCCATTCATTCCCTCATCAAAGTTGGCTCAGAGAAAGAGTCATCAGCACGTTTTATTTTTATTGTAATTTAAGCAGTTGTTCACCCTGCACAGAGACATTTACATCAGCAGCGTCATCTTTAGTTGTAAAAGGAAAGACTCTGCCCCCAGGTCTTTCCTTTTACAGGAAAGGGCAGGGGGGTGGGGTGGGTGGTGTTTAGATGCCGCAATTAAGTGATGGAGGGGAATTTGTGAACACTTGGATGTCTTAGAATCATTGCAATTAAGCACTGCTCTCTTTCTACCACACAAACATGTGCATAAAGACTGGCACCTTTCTGGGCATGTGAGACATAGCCAAAACAGTAGTTTAATGAACTCAAGGTTTAGTATCCTATTGAGTAATTCTGCCTAACCCAAAACAATATCCCCAGGTAACCCTTCCAGCCCTCTTGGTCCTGGAATCCCACAGGGTCCTCAACTCCAAGGTCAACAGGGTGGAACGAGGTGCTTGTGAGTCATTTCCACTGTCAATGGCTCTTACCCCTCTCTACCTCCTGCCTTTTCAGTTGTCAAATGTATTTGAGACATACATACTGTGAGAAAAAGAATTTCATTCTTTTTACCAAAAGGAGTCACAGAGGTGGGAGTTAGGGCATTAGATAAATTAACTGTTGTTGGCTCTAAGAACTAACTGGGTTTCAGCAAATTTTTACCCATCTAGGCAGGAAGGCAAGTTAACTCTTAACACAGTTCTGACCTCAAATATTCCTGCTTCAATGAGGATGTAAATATAATCATGTATGATTTATTTGAGGGAGCTAGGGTCCCCGGGGAACTCTAAGTACATAAAACAGAACTTGGCTTCCACAGGCGGAGAAGAAAAGGATTTCCTTGAGAAACAAATGCTAACAAGTTGAATATTAAATGCAGCATTATCTTAGTTGTAATTAACATCTAGTCAAGCCTGGGGACATCTACAAATAAGTAACTATTTCCTGTGGCAAGAGATACTTTTTAATATATTGTGGAATTCTATTTTCTGATGTTATCAAAGAATTATATGTCAGTGTTCACAAAAGATTTACTTCTGTGAAGCAAAATGTTCGTGAATGGAGTCAGGGTACCGTGGTTAGTTCCTCATAATTAAAGTGGAGGGAGAATACAAGAGACTATACTGTGAAGTTTGTTGGTTTCTGCAATAACGGAGTCCACATGTTATTGCCTCTCTGTGTGGTCCATGAGCAGATCTGCTACAAAACTCAAGCTGGTGCTCCTAGATTTCGAGCAGTGGCCCCCAACCTTTTTGGCACCAGGAACCACAGGAAGACAATTTTTCGTGGACCGGGGGATGGAGAGGGGAATGGTTTCGGTTGCTTCAAGTGCATTACACTTACCATGCGCTTTATTTCTATTGTTATTACATCAGGTTCACCTCAGATGGTCAGGCATTATCACATCCTGGAGGTTGGGGACCCATGGTTTAGCAAATTTTAGGCGGAAGTGTCGAAGTGATAGTTCTTCAGACAGAGGCAAGTCAACTACTGCACTCTTGAATTCCATCACTGCCCCCGAAGTTGGAATTGTGGGTCCTGTCAATATGCACAGTCCTGGAGCTGGGACAGTGTTCGTGGATTAGGATTAGGAAATTGGTCTGGCTTGTTAGAGCACGAGGACAGTTCCTGGAAGGAATGTGCTGGGATGTACCTGGCTGGGAGTTACAATAGGAAAGAGAACCTAGGGCAGAGATAGCCTGAGTCAGATGTTATATTGTCAGCCTAGTTGGGGTTGTCTGTATTGAATTTTTAACTTAAATTCATAAGAATTTATAGATTTACAAATTGTAGATTTAGACAGACATTTCACTAAATGTGCCTCTGTTTTCACAATGAATGCATTAAACAGAACAGAATACATGGCACTTATTGGGTTTATAGAAACAGGTCAATAGAGCAGTGGTTAAAACCTGTGGCCCCTAGGGTCAAAGTCCCTGTTTCAAAGGTGGATTCTGAACAAGTTTCCAAACAATTGTTTTGCTTCCATTTCGTTTTCTATAAATTGAAGATAATAATATAACAAATATTATGAGCTCGTTGCATATTAGGTAAAATAAATATGCAAAGCCTGGTACGTAAGAAATTCAGTGTTAGCTATTAGTTTTGTTGTTGTTGTTCAGTCGCTAAGTCTGTCTGACTCTTTTTGACCCCATGAATTGCAGCACACCAGGCTTCCCTGTCCTTCACTATCTCCTAGAGTTTGCTCAAATTCAAGTCCATTGAGTCAGTGATGCCATCCCACAATCTCATCCTCTGTCATCCCCTTCTCCTCCTGCCTTCAATTTTTCCAAGCATCGGGGTCTTTTCCAATGAGTCAGCTCTTCGCATCAGGTAGCCAAAGTACTGGAGCTTCAGCTTCAGCATCCATCCTTCCAATGAATATTCAGGGTTAATTTCCTTTAGGATTGACTGGTTTGATCTCCTTCCAGTCCAAGGGATTCTCAAGAGTCTTGTCCAGCACCACAATTCAAAAGCATCAATTTTGGGGCACTCAGCCTTCTTTATGGTCCACCTCTCACGTCCACACATGATTACCGGAAAAACCATAGCTTTGATTATACAGACCTTTGTTGGCAAACTGTTGTCTCTGCTTTTTTAATATGCTCTCTAAGTTTGTCATAGCTTTCCTTCCAAGGAGCAAGTGTCTTTTAATTTCACTATTGTTTATAAATCAATAAATTGAGATTTCTCAAATTATGAAGTTATATATAATAGGATGAGATATTTGCATTTTTTGTCTTAAACTTCTGAATAATCACCTCTCAGATCAAATCAGTTGCTCAGTCGTGTCTGACTCTTTGCAACCCCATGAACTGCAGCACGCCAGGCCTCCCTGTCCATCACCAACTCCCGGAGTTCACTCAGACTCACGTCCATTGAGTCAGTGATGCCATCCAGCCATCTCATCCTCTGTCGTCCCCTTCTCCTCTTGCCCCCAATCCCTCCCAGCATCAGTCTTTTCCAATGAGTCAACTCTTTGCATGAGGTGGCCAAAGTACTGGAGTTTCAGCTCTAGAGTACTGTATGTTTCTTTCTTTTGTCTAGGGTAAGTTATTCTACATATTATAGGAATGAAATAATTAAAAGTGTATTAAAAACTCAAAATCAGGCTTGAAACAAAGTAAGCAGTTTTAATATTGTTGCTTTTATTGAAGGAGGAAACAGAACAGGCTCTGTCTTGAAAGCAGGGCTCCATCTTGGGCCGGACTGTGGACTTTGAGCTATATGGCCAGTATCTATGGAAACGACATACCAAGTGGAAAACCAGACCCACCCCCCTCCCCCCCTCCCCCCCACCCTCACCGCAAAGGAAGAGCCCCAGGGCTCTCCATCACCTAAAAGAATACCCTAATTACCTGTGTATCCGAATAGAATCATACATTCTATTATGCTTATTAGGATATGACCACAAGCCTATTGATAATTGTTTACTGTTAACTACCTAAGGCTTAAAGCTTATGAATCGCAGGTTAGCTTTGATTGTATCTTTCTTTTTCCTTTGTTCAGACTAGTTTCAGGGAATTTGGGGGAAGTGGCTTTGGGCACCTACGCTTAGGGTGTATAAGGTTTTCACAAAATCTGGTCGGGGTCCTTGACTAAGAGGAGACTCTGCCTTGGGCCCACCGGTGTAATAACCTGCAATCCACTATTACATTGTCCTTCTGAGCGAGTTTGTTTCCCAGAACACAAGGCTACAAGATTATAAGGAACTCTTATCTGTAATTCCCATGAAGAAAATTCCTCCTCCTTCCCCAGGCATCCTGACTTGTGGAAAGAAATTTAAACAACTATAGAGCCTCTTGGTTTTTCTGTTCTTATCTCCTGAGCTTCATTTAGATAGATTTAAGTAGGCTGATTAAATGAACTGATCTCAATAAATGTTTGATTTCTTATCTCTCTTAAGGCTAATAGGCTGGTTAATTTTTAACCAGAGAAAATTTAGGGCGATTGACATTCACACTGGAGTCCTTCCCTCTAAACCCCTCTGGAAGTGAGTTGCTGGAGACCAGAATCTAATTATTGAAGTAAGTGGACTCCACCCTTGATCTATTCCTCTTTGAGCCACATGAGAGCCCCAGAATATGACCTCAGCTGCTGCCTTATTTTTCCTTCTACCTACAGAATAGGACTGGGTTTATGAGCTTGGATTTTGTCCTTGGCATTCACAAGGGCAGAAGCTAAGGAATTAAAGGATGCCAGTGGGAAAGGCATGAAAGCTACATGTGCGTCTTGATGGCTGACATGAAATTGCCACAGATTTAGAAGCTAAAACAGCATCCATTTATTATCTCATAGTTTCCATGAGTCAGAAGTCTGGGTGAAACTGTGGGAGTGGGGGAGCACCATGTGGGTTCCTGGGCATAGAAGCCTTTTTTTTGTCTCCTGTTTCTTGTAGGCAAGATTCCAGCCTCCAAGACCTTCCCTGAATTCCAAAGGGTGGATTCCAACTGTTACTAATCAAGGGAGGAACAGCCAAGAAACCACCCAAGGCAAGATTGAAGGGACCAGAGAAACTAATCAAGATTAGGAAAACCACCACCTCAGACCATGCACACCTGAACCTTGTCAGCAACGGCGCACTGAAGTATTGAATTCTTGGGTTGGGAGGATCCCCCGGAGAAGGAATGGGCTATCCACTCTAGCATACTTGGGCTTCCCTGGTGGCTCAGATGGTAAAGAATCTGCCTGCAATGCGGGAGACCTGGGCTCGATTCCTGGGTTGGGAAGATCCCCAGGAGGAGGGCATGGCAACTCTAGTATCCTTGCCTGGAGAATCCCCATGGACAGAGGAGTCTGGCGGGCTACAGTCTGTGAGGTCACAAAGAGTCGGACACGACTGAGTGACTAAGCACACACACAGTTTCAGTTGCAGCACGTGGTTATCTTCCACCTTCATTGCAGTATGTAGGGTCTAGTCCGCTGACCAGGGATAGAACTCGGGCCCCAAGCATTGGGAGTGCAGAGTCATAGCCACTGGACCATGTCAAACTCTGTCTTTGAGATTCAATTCAGCACAGGAGCACAGAGACCAAGCTTTTGGTATCATGGGCATAATATAGATAAGAGGACTTCTCTGCTGAGAGTCCCAGGAGGCCAAGATCAATGTGCCCATAGGGATGCCTTCCTTTCTGAAGGCATCAGAAGGAAAACTCTGCTTCCAAGCTTATTCAGGCTGCTGGGAGAATCTGTTCCATGAGAATGTAGGTCTGAGGTCCCTGTTTCCCTTCTGGCTTCAAGTTCAGGACCATTCTTAGCTCCTGAAGGCTGCCCTTAGCCCTCAGCTGTTCATTTGTCTGCCTTTTTCTTTTGCCTTCCTTTTCTGCTTATGAGGGCTCAGGTGATTACATTAGGGCTGCCCCAGACAATCGAGGATTATCTCCTTATTTTAAGATCAGTCTGTAAGCTGATAGGTAAGGGGTCTCTGGAGAAAGAGAGCCAGGCAGGCTTTCTTGACTTAAGAGAAGCCATTTTGTGATCTAAGCCTTGCTGCAGTGCTTGCCTTTGAACAGGTCTCAGTCATCAATGATCTTAAGGGAACAAAGGAATTCAGGGACAGAGAAAAGGCAAATGAACAACCCTATTGCACTGATGGGGCTTCCCAGGTAGTGCTAGTGGTAAAGAACCTGCTGCAGGAGACGTAAGAGTGCAGACCATCCCCGATTGGGAAGATTCCCTGGAGGAGGGCATGACAACCCACTCCAGTATTCTTGCCTGGAGGATCCTGTAGACAGAGGACCCTGGTAGGTACAGTCCATGGGGTCACAAAGAGTCGGAGAAGACTGAAGCGACTTAGCAAGCACACACGCATTGCATTGATAATTCCTCCTCAAGGCTTATACATAAGAATATATCTGAGTTCTGCAGGAACTAAGGCAGAGCATGCGGGATGGAATGATGATGCTGACCCTCCTGACTTCAATCAACTAAAGCTGGAACTCTGTCAACTATGCCCCAATCGTACACTGAATTCTCCTCTGCTCGAGCGCCTTCATGAATATGCATGTACCTTAGCTTAAAACTTACTCAGTTTTGCTGCTGGAGAGACACTGATTTGGGAAATATCCCTGGTGTCCTACTTATTTGCTGCAAGTAATAATAAACCCTTTCTTCTCTCAGTCTTTGGCTTGGTTGTGTCTATTGGCTCCACATCCAACAAAAGGCAAGCCTAGTTTTCAGGTGACAAGTTGCACGTACGACAAAACACAATCACAGAAGTGAAATCACATCCACAGGAGGCTGGGCGTGAAATCCTGGGGGAGTGACTCTCTCAGCCACTATATGTTTTAATTTCTCTCAGGATGGACACCCAAGATTGGAGTTGCTGAATCATACAGTTGGTATGTTTAATAAAACTCCCAAACTGTTTTCCACAGCAGCTGTACCATTTTACATTCCTTCTAACACTGTGGGGGAGCTTCAGTTGCTCTGTATCTTTCTTTAAAATTAATTAATTTACTTTAATTGGAGGATAATTTCTGCTCTATATCTTTGTATTATTAGTATTTTTAAAATTTTAATTTTCCTAGTAAGTATGTAGTCATGTCCCATGTTGACTTTAATTTGGGTTTCCCTAATGACTAATGGTTTTGGAACATACTTCAATATATGTTTTTAAATTTTCCATCTGTATATCCTCTTTGGTGAAATGTCTGTTCAAGCCTTCCATTTTCTAAAAGAATTGTTTGTTTTCTTACGCTTAGGTTTAGAGAATTTGTTGTGTACTCCCTTTACAAGTTCTTTGTCAGACACTGCAAATACTTTCTCCAGTTTGTGGCTTGTCTTTTCCACCTCTGAGCAGTGTTTAAGAGAAAAATTTTTATTTTCCAGAAAGTCCCTTTATCAGATTTTGTCTTTCGTGATGTAAGTTTTTGATGTCATTTTCAAGAATTCTACCTAGCCCAAGATTAGGAATATTTTTCTCCAATGTTTTCTTCTAAAAGTACTACAGTTTTGCATTTTACATTGAGATCTGTCATAAATATTTAGAGTCAATATTTGTATGAGGCATGAGGTTTTCATTGGAAGGACTGATGCTGAAGCTGAAGCTCCAATACTTTGACCACCTGATGTGAAGGGCCTACTCATCGAAAATGACACTGATGCTGGGAAAGATTGAGGGCATGAGGAGAAGAGGGCAACAGAGGATGAGATGGTTGGATGGCATCACTGACTCAATGGACATGAGTTTGAGCAAACTCCAAGAGATGGTGAAGAACAGGGAAGCCTGGGGTGCTGCATGTGGTCCATGGGGTCGCAAAGCATCAGACTCAACTGTCAGACTGTTTAGTGACTGAACAAACAAACAACAAGTGAGGTTTAGGTTAATATTAATTTTTTCAACCACCAATTGTTTCAACATCATTTTTAAATTTTTTTTGGAGTACTATTGCTTTATAATGTTGTGTTAGTTTTTAGTACACAGCAAAGTGCATCAGCTACACGTATACATATATCCCCTCTTGTTGAAAACTATCTTTTCTCTGCTGAGTTGGCTTTGCATCTTTGTAAAAAATAGGCTGATTGTGTGTAATTTATGCAGACTTTCTTTTATGTTCCACTGACGTGTGTTTATATCCCTCTGCCAATACCACAGTGTCTTGATCACTGACATTATATACTAAATCTTAAAATTGAGCAGATCATAAATCATATGACTATATCAATTGATGCAGAAAAATAATTTGACAAAATTCAATACATATTCATAATAAAAACTCTCAGCAAACTCGGAATAAAGGGGAACTTCCTCAACTTGATAAAGAACATCTTCCAAAACAGCTACTGTTGACATCATATTTATGGTCTGAAAATTATGTCTGGTACATGCATGATCATTTAATTCTCTTCCCTGTGGTTTTGGCTCCAGCTGCAGCCACATCAAAACACATATTCTTAGCAAGGACTCTCCCCAACAAGAAGTACTTTCTCCAAACAGAATTTAGGGCACACATGAGAAGATAAAATGTTTCCCCATCTTATTCTATGTACGGTCAAGTTCTAACCTTTCCTTGATGAAGGAAATCTCTATTATCATCAATTAGATATATCCTCAGTACAACATTGACTAAAAAAAAGGGATCAATATTTTATTACACAAAAGCAAAGTAATGACAATGGTTCAACCCTTTGCTTGCAAAAAATATTCTAGAAGCGAAGTCAAAGGATTCACTCACCTACATGTTCTAGGTTGCTTACTGGGTATTTACAGTCCCCTGCTAGGTCAAATGGAGAAGGCAATGGCAACCCACTCCAGTACTCTTGCCTGGAAAATCCCATGGACGGAGGAGCCTGGAAGGCTGCAGTCCATGGGGTCGCTGAGGGTCGGATACCACTGAGCGACCTCACTTTCACTTTTCACTTTCATGCATTGGAGAAGGAAATGGCAACCCACTCCAGTGTTCTTGCCTGGAGAATCCCAAGGACGGCGGAGCTTGATGGGCTGCCATCTGTGGGGTCGCACAGAGTCGGACATGACTGAAGCGACTTAGCAGCAGCAGCAGCAGCTAGGTCAGAGTTTATTCCCTTTGACAACCATTGATATGCCAGTTGGCCTTGCATTTTAGGCAAGTAGTGGTTTACAGGAAAATAACAAGCAGTTATTCACTTTTGAGTTATAGTTCACCCACTTAATTGTGTTCAGTGCTGAGCTGTCCCCTACCCTAACTCAGAACTAACTTCTAATTTATTCTCTTTATAAAAATGTCTTCTAAAAAAAAAAAAAAGTCTTCTTCCCATATATTTATATATTTGATATAGATACGAAAGGAGACATTTGACCCAAATTTTAGAGTTCATCAAAGTTCAGGGCCATAAGAATTCCAGGGAGAAAGAATTAAAAAAGGGTAATAAGAATATGAAGTGTTCTATAAATAGTTTGATTTGTGTAAAATATAATAAATTACAGATATTTTCATTATAAGATTGTCATTGGGATCAAAAGAGGCAAGTGCCATGCATGTTAAAATAACGCGTGCATGCTAAGTCACTTCAGTCGGGTCCAGCTCTTTTCACTCCTATGGACTGTAGCCCTCCAGGCTCCTCTGTCCATGGGATTCTCCAGGCAAGAATACTGAAGTGGGTTGCCATGCCCTTCTCCAGGGGATCTTCCCAACCCAGGGATCAAACCTGAGTCTTACATCTCCTGCATTGGCAGGTGAGTTATTTACCACTAGCATCACCTGGGAAGCCCATGTTAAAATAGTATCTAATATTAATTAGCTCTGCATACTTTACATTTGTTTGACCACTTAATTATGTATCACAATGTTGGTTCCCCTAGTACATTATTCTTACTGGGAATTACCCTCAATTCTAGACTCCCTGCTCTACATTTGGCCTTCTGTTCAGAAAATGGTCTGTGATGACTCCAGATCTGTGGTTAAACATAAGGAATAAGCCTTCAGAAAGAAGTCAGAATAGGAGAAATGGCCTCCTTATCCTGGTCTTATATGTATTGACAGCTGCTTCCATAATAGACCTGCTGGAAGGGAAATCTGAAAATGATTTAGGACTTCTAGTTGATAATCCTACTGGGCCCAAGATCCAAATTCAGAAAGAGTGGGTGACCTAAGTCCACTGTGTGATTAAATATTAATTTTGTTGTCTCAGTTTGGACCAGGAATAAATATTTGAACAGGCAGCTTCATATCATTTAGCTAAGGCCTTGACGGAGTGAGCCGTGACCAGAGCCCAAGCCTCAGACACACAGCTAGGCATTTCAGAAAGAAATCTGAGAGACGCCCATCCCACAGAGGAAAGGCTCTGTCCTGAGAATGGCTGGTAGGAGACAGACGGAGGTTGTGGGAGGGGGGTCAAGTATTTGTAAGCGGATGGATCTAGTGTATCATTTTTTTAATAGAGGTGAATATTCTAAGTGCCAAAAATGGGTTTTCTGAAATTATTTCTCTGGAAGAGAGAAACATGACATAAACATAGAGTGAATATATCCAAATTAAGGTGCTTCTTGGGGGTTGCTGTGCTATAAGACTTAGCTGGACGAGAAAGGTGAAAGCCAGGAGCAGAGGGTTTGGAGAAACGAGAGGGCAGGGCCGTCAGCTAACAATTAACTAATTAAAAGTACATAGCTGAGAATGCTGATTCTTAATTCAGAATGCTTTGAATAAGAATCTTGCCTCAGACTGTAACTGGGGTTTCCCAGGTGGCTCAGTGGTAAAGAATCCACCTGCTAATGCAGGAGATGTGGGTTCGAACCCTAGATCAGGAAGATCCCCTGGAGGAGGAAATGGCAACTGGCTTCAGTATTCTTGCCTGGAAAACGCCATGGACAGAGGAGCCTGGCGAGCTACAGTTCATGGGGTTGCAAACAGTCGGATTCCACTGGGCGCATGAGCACGCACCCTCAGGTTGTAACTGACTAGCAATCTGGTGGGAAATAAGTAGAATCACCTCTTTGAATCTCAAACCACTAATCTGTAAAATGAAATATAAACTTTCCCTTGTAGGGGTGTAATGAACAGTTAGGTACAGTTCTAGACCACCAGCTTCTTTGCCACAGACATCGTGGTCGCACGCATTTTCTTTTTTTCTTTTTTTTTTTTTTAGGACAAAGCTTTTTATTTATTTATTTATTTATTTTAAATTTTATTTTATTTTATTTATTTTTTTTTCTTAGTGAAATTTTTTTTTCTTTCTAATTTTATTTTATTTTTAATCTTTACATAATTGTATTAGTTTTGCCAAATATCAAAATGAATCCGCCACAGGTATACATGTGTTCCCCATCCCGAACCCTCCTCCCTCCTCCCTCCCCATACCAACCCTCTGGGCCGTCCAGTGCACCAGCCCCAAGCATCCAGCATCGTGCATCGAACCTGGACTGGCAACTCGTTTCCTACATGATATTTTACATGTTTCAATGCCATTCTCCCAAATCTTCCCACCCTCTCCCTCTCCCACAGAGTCCATAAGACTGTTCTATACATCAGTGTCTCTTTTGCTGTCTCGTATACAGAGTTATTGTTACCATCTTTCTAAATTCCATATATATGCGTTAGTATACTGTATTTATGTTTTTCCTTCTGGCTTACTTCACTCTGTATAATACGCTCCAGTTTCATCCACCTCATTAGAACTGATTCAAATGTATTCTTTTTAATGGCTGAGTAATACTCCATTGTGTATATGTACCACAGCTTTCTTATCCATTCATCTGCTGATGGACATCTAGGTTGCTTCCATGTCCTGGCTATTATAAACAGTGCTGCGATGAACATTGGGGTACACGTGTCTCTTTCCCTTCTGGTTTCCTCAGTGTGTATGCCCAGCAGTGGGATTGCTGGATCATAAGGCACTACACACATATTGTCACCTCGTAACTAACTGGCCATAAGGCAATTTTGCTCTAAAAGATAAAAATAATGAAAGATAAAAGAGGGTCACTTAGAAGGATATAACAAAACATTTAAGAAATGAATAATGAAATTTTAAAAACTTAATTGTGAAATACAATTATTTGAATACATTAAAAATGTGCAGATTCATGACAATATCATGCAAATAACTGATTTTACTTTGTAGATTGTACTTAAGCACTTGTCTTTTTTTTTTTTTTCTTTTGCTTGTGAAGTTCTCTCTTCATTCAGCATTGCACTTTTTTGCTAAAACTTCCTCCTTCAGTTTTCAAATACTAGGATGCATATTTGTAACTGAGCTCTGTATTGCATTGTGAAATCCTCTACAGGATTGTTGCTCTCTTAACATTGTGTCACATGTCCAGTGACAGATGTTCCAAAGTTCCATGGGAAATACTGGTTCAACTTTTTGCCTTCAAATCACCCAAGGATTTGCAAACTGATATGTTGTTATTTTCTAGGATGATATGCAGTCTGACTTTGTACTATCTTATTTCACACTTGTAGTAAGTTTTATCCACTTATTTTCTATCATGTCTTTATATGTAGCTGTTATCATTCACTGTTTTAAGATCACCACGCCTACTCATCACTATTAGGACCATTATGAGGACTAAGATTTATGTAACATAAAAATGGGAGTACTGCATCCATGGAGAAATAAAACCAAACAACGGTCAGCCAGTTGAAACTGAACTCTCAGCCAGTTATTTTTTCTTTTAGGGCAAAATTGCCTTATGTCAAATTAATTATGTAGCAAAAATGATTGTGGTGAAAATGCTTGGGGCAAAGATGCTTATGGCAAAAATAGCAGGCATGTGATGACTTCTTACTGATATGATGTTTCTAGCCCAATGTCTTTTCCATAATAAGCATTCAATATGTAGTAGGTTGGGGCTTCTCTCTTAGTTGGTAAAGAATCTGCCTGCAATGGAGGAAACCTGGGTTCAATTCCTGGGTCGGAAAGATCCCCTGGAGAAGGAAATGGCAACCCACTCCAGTATTCTTGCCTGGAGAATCCCATGGACAGAGGAGCCTGGCGGGCTACAATCCATGGGGTCATAAGAGTCAGAAATAACTTAGCGGCTAAAGAAAGAGAGAGAGAAGAGAGGGAGAGAGAGAGATGTGTTAGGTTCTCATAAGAATAAAGGATTTTGTATTTAAGAATTGTGTTTGAGTGCTTTCTGTGTTCTATCAGTTCAAAGACAGATGAAGAAAAAATGTTGACCTTTCAGGATTCAGAAACAGTTTTAACTGAGTAATTATTGCTGTATATGAACGATAAGGAAGTTTCAGGGAGTAACTTGCTCGGTTTACTAGTAAGAGCAAAGTTGTTATTTGAATCCGTGTGTTTAGTTCTAGACATGATATCTTTCCTGGGCCAGGTTGCAACTCTACCTATCCACCCTTCATATATAAATAAAACAAAATAAAAAGCAGAAAAAAACCCCTTCTCTTTGTTTCTTTAATCAAGATCTCCGGATACTGGTCAGCATCATCCTAATGACAAATGCTGTCCTGGAGAAAGGAGGGTGTACCGGACCTCCGGGGCCACCAGGACACCCAGGGCCTCCAGGTATAAGAGGGCCTCCAGGTATAAGAGGTGAGAAATACATTCTTCTGCTTTTTATTTGCACCTCCTGTTTCATGTTTTTGGTAGGAATGTCATAATCCTCATAAACTCAGGAGCACAAGGCATTGAGGATTAAAAGAATGTGGAGGAAATGGTCAGCTGTAGGGCTGGGTCCCAGGGCAGGGGAACCAGAGCTCAAATCACAGGCAACAAGAGAGACTGGCCTAGTTCTAGAACCAGGGTACTGGGATCCATGCGGGTTAGTCATGGTGGGAACATGTGCTAAGTAGAGTCAGTATCATGAATCAGACTGTCTGATAAGCAGCAAAAAAAAGGGTTTAATAAGTGTAGCAGGGCATCATGTATCGTCAGAACATTGTGTTTCATTGAGCACTTAGAGCCCCAAACCTGCTGCTAAGTCGCTTCAGTCATGTCCAACTCTGTGCGACCCCATAGACGGCAGCCCAACAGGCTCCACCGTCCCTGGGATTCTCCAGGCAAGGACACTGGAGTGGGTTGCCATTTCCTTCTCCAATGCATGAAAGTGAAAAGTGAAAGTGAAGTCGCTCAGTCGTGTCTGACTCTTAGAGACCCCATGGACTGCAGCCCACCAGGCTCCTCCATCCATGGGATTTTCCAGGCAAGAGTACTGGAGTGGGGTGCCATTGCCTTCTCCAAGAGCCCCAAACCTAGTTCTTATGAATAGGATGATGCCCAGGGAGCACCTGAGTACAAAGCAAGATTCTTCCCAGATTCTGTCCTGATTACCAGGACTTCTTTGTAGCCAATGAGACCAGACCAAGAGGGGCTCTCAGGAAAGATCACAGTTTTGTGTCATCTCTTATGGGGCCATTATCATGGGCCTTAAGGGTTAGATTTGGTAATCAAAAGGCTGTCTGGTCCCCAGACTTAGACACCCAGGCCTTTTTATCGTCTTCAGTAAGATTAGAATTATTAGCAAGAATTTTCCTTCCCAAGGTTGGGACGACCTCCTGGAGAAGGAAAATTTCTGCTGGGAAGATCCTCTGGAGAAGGAAAATTCTTGCTAATGATCAAACCCGGGTCTCCTGCGTTGCAGGTAGATTCTTTACTGACTGAGCCACCAGTGAAGCTCTTAGCAAGAATTAGTCCCACCCAAATCAGGATGAAATAATATACAGGAAAAGGTTCTTTACTGACTGAGCCACCAGGGAAGCTGTAGCAAGAATTAGTCCCACCCAAATTGGGATGAAATAATATATAGGAAATAATACGTATGCACCACGCATAGGTACTATAAGTACCTTACGCGCATTGTCTCTTTACAGCTTCACAATAATCACATGAGACGTCAATGATAATATTTTCAGATGAGGAAATACAGCCCAGAAAGAATGATTAACTTTAGTAAGATTACACAGCTGGTCAGTTTCAGAGATGTGACTTGAAACCATTTAATCATACAGCAAAGATCAATCTCTTAACCATGATATTATTTAAAAAAAAAAAAACTGGTGGTTTCACACATTGACTGGATATCATCTTTTTATTGGATTCTATGACCTTCTTACTGTGTCTTATCCATTTCTCCAAGGAATACCAGGTTTGCCAGGTCCGCCGGGAACTCCAGGACCAAGTGTAAAATGCCCATGCCACAGACAGTCCGCCTTCACTGTGAAGCTCAGTGGCCAGTTGCCTTCCCCTTCAAAGCCTGTGCCCTTCACAGAGGTCCTGTACAATGCCCAGAGAGACTTACAGGAGGACACTGGGGTCTTCACATGCAGGGTGCCAGGAAATTACCATTTCCTCTTTGATGTGGATCTCCATCACTGCAAGGTGACTGTTCAGCTGATGAGGGACAAAAGTTCTGTCTTAGAAAAGCATCAGGTCTCCACCAAAGAGCCCAGGAGTCTCTCTGGCATGTTGACCCTGCCGCTGCACGTAGGCGAGAAGGTGTGGCTGGAAGCAAAAGTGGAAACTGAGAAGCCGGAGCAAGCCCGAGTTACAATTTATTTCTCTGGTTTCCTGACATAGTTCTGGCCTCTTTCTGTAGCAAAAGCAAATCCCTTATGATTCTGCTGTCAAAAGCAAACAAATAAATATGCACTATATCTTGGCCTCTTGTGCTTTCCTTTCCTTAGCATTTTGGAATTTTGGTGAATAGATTCTCTGTTCATATGAGAGAACTGGTAGGTTTGGTCACAGTAGAACTGGACCTTAGAATTCTACTTCAGAAATCATGACATTATTTCACTTAAATCACTCTTCTGATAGCTTTCAGGCCCAAGCTGCCTCCCTGTCCCCAGATCCCCATTACTGGATGGACACCCTCTTATCCAAGAGAAATAGGCTCATGGTGCCTCCCATTCCCCGATCTACTTCTCCACCTAAGTGACAAGTTTCACCATGTGCGCCTCCTCATCTCTCTAATTCTTCCCTGTATGTCACTCACACCATAAATCTGGTCAAGTCATTTTTATGGTTAAAGAAGGTTGAAGAAAAACACACTGCCATCATCCTGCTTATGATAATGATAAGATTTAGTCTCCTTCTGTAACAACAAAAACTTGGGGAAATTTATATGATTTAAGCTAACACTGATTGATGAAATGGGGAAAAGAACTTAACTCAATAGAGGTTTATTTCTCACTTATTAAAATTCCAATATTGGTATTCCTGGCTGGAGGGTGAATCTCTCCTGAACAGTGATTCTGGGATTCAGACTCCTTCCGTCCTTTATGGCTCTGCTATCTTTGACATGTGGCTTACGAGCTTCCATTATTCTTACATCAAGAAAACCAAAGTGGAAATATCCTGGAGAGTCCTGTGGGAGATGTTTTTTTTAACTGGGGAATGCCAAGGGATGGGTCACAAATGTTTTGCTTGCATGCCATTGACAAAAATTCAGTCATTGATTATCCCTAACTTTACCTCCTTCAGAAGCGTGGAATTTTGGTAAATAGATCCTAAACACTTAAAAATCACTCTTCTCATAAAGTCACAGATGTAGAAAACAAACTTATAAAGTGGGGGAAGAGAGGGTGGAATGAATTGGGAGAGCGGGACTCACATATATAGATTACTATGTGATAGAAGCAAGGTCCAATGCTGTAAAGAGCAATATTACATAGGAACCTGGAATGTCAGGTCCATGAATCAAGGCAAATTGGAAGTGGTCAAACAAGAGATGGCAAGAGTGAATGTCAACATTCTAGGAATCAGCGAACTGAAATGGTCTGGAATGGGTGAATTTAATTCAGATGACCATTATATCTACTACTGCGGGCAGGAATCCCTCAGAAGAAATGGAGTGGCCATCATGGTCAACAAAAGAGTCCGAAATGCAGTACTTGGATGCAATCTCAAACATGACAGAATGATCTCTGTTCGTTTCCAAGGCAAACCATTCAATATCACAGTAATCCAAGTCTATGCCCCAAGCAATAATGCTGAAGAAGCTGAAGTTGAACGGTTCTATGAAGACCTACAAGACCTTTTAGAACTAACACCCCAAAAAGGTGTCCTTTTCATGATAGGGGACTGGAATGCAAAAGTAGGAAGTCAAGAAACACCTGAAGTAACAGGCAAATTTGGCCTTGGAATACAGAATGAAACAGGGCAAAGACTAATAGAGTTTTGCCAAGAAAATGCACTGGTCATAACAAACACCCTCTTCCAACAACACAAGAGAAGACTGTATACATGGACATCACCAGATGGTCAACACCGAAATCAAATTGATTATGTTCTTTGCAGCCAAAGATGGAGAAGCTCTATACAGTCAGCAAAAACAAGACCAGGAGCTGACTGTGGCTCAGATCATGAACTCCTTATTGCCAAATTCAGACGTTAATTGAAGAAAGTAGGGAAAACCACTAGACCATTCAGGTATGACCTAAATCAAATCCCTAATGATTATACAGTGGAAGTGAGAAATAGATTTAAGGGCCTAGATCTGATAAACAGAGTGCCTGATGAATTATGGAATGAGGTTCGTGACATTGTACAGGAGACAGGGATCAAGACCATCCCCATGGGAAAGAAATGCAAAAAAGCAAAATGGCTGTCTGGGGAGGCCTTACAAATAGCTGTGAAAAGAAGAGAAGCGAAAAGCAAAGGAGAAAAGAAAAGACATAAACATTTGAATGCAGAGTTCCAAAAAATAGCAAGAAGAGATAAGAAAGCCTTCTTCAGCAATCAATGCAAAGAAATAGAGGGAAACAACAGAATGGGAAAGACTAGGGATCTCTTCAAGAAAATTAGAGATACCAAAGGAATATTTCATGCAAAGATGGGCTTGATAAAGGACAGAAATGGTATGGACCTAACAGAAGCAGAAGATATTAAGAAGAGATGGCAAGAATACACAAAAGAACTATACAAAAAAGATCTTCACGACCCAGATAATCACGATGGTGTTGATCACTAACCTAGAGCCAGACATCCTGGAATGTGGGCCTTAGAAAGCATCACTACGAACAAAGCTAGTGGAGGTGATGGAATTCCAGTTGAGCTATTCCAAATCCTGAAAGATGATGCTGTGAAAGTGCTGCACTCAATATGCCAGCAAATTTGGAAAACTCAGCAGTGGCCACAGGACTGGAAAAGGTCAGTTTTCATTCCAATCCCAAAGAAAGGCAATGCCAAAGAATGCTCAAACTACCGCACAATTGCACTCATCTCACATGCTAGTCAAGTAATGCTCAAAATTCTCCAAGTCAGGCTTCAGCAATATGTGAACCGTGAACTTCCTGATGTTCAAGCTGGTTTTAGAAAAGGCAGAGGAACCAGAGATCAAATTGCCAACATCCACTGGATCATCGAAAAAGCAAGAGAGTTCCAGAAAAACATCTATTTCTGCTTTCTTGACTATGCCAAAGCCTTTGACTGTGTGGATCACAAGAAACTGTGGAAAATTCTGAAAGAGATGGGAATGCCAGACCACCTGATCTGCCTCTTGAGAAATCTATATACAGGTCAGGAAGCAACAGTTAGAACTGGACATGGAACAACAGACTGGTTCCAAATAGGAAAAGGAATACATCAAAGCTGTATATTGTCACCCTTTTTATTTAACTTCTATGCAGAGTACATCATGAGAAACGCTGGACTGGAAGAAACACAAGCTGGAATCAAGATTGCCAGGAGAAATATCAATAACCTCAGATATGCAGATGACACCACCCTTATGGCAGAAAGTGAAGAGGAACTAAAAAGCCTCTTGATGAAAGTGAAAGTGGAGAGTGAAAAAGTTGGCTTAAAGCTCAACATTCAGAAAACAAAGATCATGGCATCCGGTCCCATCACTTCATGGGAAATAGATGGGGAAACAGTGGAAACAGTGTCAGACTTTATTTTTCTGGGCTCCAGAATCACTGCAGATGGTGACTGCAGCCATGAAATTAGAAGGCACTTACTCCTTGAAAGGAAAGTTATGACCAACCTAGATAGCATATTCAAAAGCAGAGACATTACTTTGCCGACAAAGGTTCGTCTAGTCAAGGCTATGGTTTTTCCTGTGGTCATGTATGGATGTGAGAGTTGGACTGTGAAGAAGGCTGAGTGCCAAAGAATTGATGCTTTTGAACTGTGGTGTTGGAGAAGACTCTTGAGAGTCCCTTGGACTGCAAGGAGATCCAACCAGTCCATTCTGAAGGAGATCAGCCCTGGGATTTCTTTGGAAGGAATGATGCTAAAGCTAAAACTCCAGTACTTTGGCCACCTCATGCGAAGAGTTGACTCATTGGAAAAGACTCTGATGCTGGGAGGGATTGGGGGCAAGAGGAGAAGGGGACAACAGAGGATGAGATGACTAGATGTCATCACTGACTCGATGGATGTGAGTCTGAGTTAACTCCGGGAGTTGGTGATGGACAGGGAGGCCTGGTGTGCTGCAATTCATGGGGTCGCAAAGAGTCAGACACGACTGAGCGGCTGATCTGATCTGATCTCTGAATGTGAATCTGCTGTATAGCCTAGGGAACTCTGTTCAGTGCTCTGTGGTGGCCTAAATGGAAAGGATATCTAAGAAAGAGGAGACATATTATGTATATGTATGACTGACTCACTTTGCTGTACAGCAGAAGCTAACACAACATTATAAAGCAAGTACACTCCAATAAACATTTTTTAAAACTCCCTCTTCTCATAGCTACCAAGGTCATCTTTCTTCTTGTCCCTAAATCCACATCACTGCCTGGAAGAATCCTTTATCATAGTTACAAATTAAATGAGAAAATCACATAGCCATTTAAAAGGACAATAAAAGCACTTGGTGTTTTAAAAAAATCAGAACTTCTTAAAAATTTAAAAATCTGTTAGGAAATAAAGAATAAAAGAGAATTTTCTTTTTTAATTTTAAATTTATTTATTTTTAATTGAAGGATAATTGCTTTACAGAATAGTGTTGGTTTCTGCCAAACATCAATAGGAATCAGCCATAGGGATACATTTGTCCCCTCCCTCTTAAACCTTCCTCCCATCTACCTCCCCATCCCACTCGAGAATTCTCTTAATCTGATAGTGACTACTGAAAAGTTATACACAAAGCCTCTCACCCTGGAATGTGAGCTTGCAGACTGAGACCTAAAAGTAATATGTCCACAATCACTTCTACTCAGTACTGTACCAGAGATTTTCACCCATGGCATAAGCAGGAAAAAATATAAAGTTAGAAAAGAATCAAAGTTTATATTACCAGTGTATGAATTCAAGCAGAAGAAAAAAAACCACTTATGTGTAATTAAATTAATGAAAATTAACAAACATTTTGGATATAATTTAACTAAAAAATCAATTGTGCTTTCTATAGCAGAATCAATTAATCAGAATATAAAATGAAACCATGCAATTTAACTAGCAACAAAAATAGCAAATATAGGTAACCTGGGCTGGGAAAGAGGGAGCCAAGCTCACCGAGTGAGCCGGCAGAAAAGAGCAAGAAGGGGTTGATCCAACCGCATCTCCCATTGTTTGGCGGTTCCCAGGGCAATCTCTGCTCTGCCTCCGACAGGCCTGTGCGTACTGACTGCTGGGAGGAAGGCTCAGAGTAACGGAGGGCACTGCATCTTTTATTTTTTAAAGCAAATGTATCTAGGATGAGACCTAACAGAGTTGTGAAACGATTATGGAGAATAGTATACATTTTTACTGAAAGGTTTTAAATAAGATAGAGAGAAACCCTGTTCAGGGATTGTAAGACAACATACATGCATTTTTCCCCCAAACTGGCTGATAGCATTCATCGATGGATTTCTAGTCAGATAAAGAAAGATGTTATGGGGGAGTGTTTTGTACACAATATGCCTAGAGTGTATCCTTAAAGAACTGGCAGGCATATTGAACAGCAGGTAAGTGTGTTGGCAGTAGCATAGTACAACTCCGATGCACCTTGACAGTAGCATAGAAACAGGATTCCCGGAGCACACAGGTCATGGAGTGCTATACAATGAAATTAAATGAGCATTGCCCACACATGTTACACGTACTGTGAAGTGAAAGTACTATCGACTTAAAGGATTCTTACAATAATATCCCACGTTTATAAGTTTAAAAAACATGCAAGCCGGGAGCTCCCTGGTGCCCTAATGATTAGGATTCTGGGTTTAATCCCCGATTGGGGAAACTGAGATCCCATAAAAAAAAACAGAAACAAAAACAACAAAAAAGCACGTACTAAAATTAATAAATAAACATTAAAAAAAACATGCAAACCTAGACTACATTAAAACTTTTTAAAATTAGTTTATTTATTTATTTATTTTTGGCTGGGTGGGGTCTTCATTGCTTCATGTGGGCTCTCTCTACTTGCCATGAGCAGGGTCTCCTCTTTGTCCTGGTCACGGGCTCTAGGTGTGCAGCTTCAGTACTTCCAGCTCTCGGGCTCTAGAGTGTGGGCTCAGTAGTTGTGGTGCATGGGCTTAGGTGCCCTACAGCATGTAGGATCTTCCTGAACCAAGGATGGAACCCATGCCCCCTGCACTGGCAGGCGGAGTCTTGACCACTGGACCACCAGGGGAGTCCTAAACTACATTTTTAAATGATTGATGTGTATGTATTAAGATGAAGAAAAATTAGCAACAAGTCCTAAAAGGAGCATGGGGTCTTTCAAAAGAATTCTGCCCAGGCAGTTATTTTATAGTTGCTTATCATATTGTTCATTTATGCTTTGCACTTTTTGGTATTCAGGCTTTGTTCACAATTAGGAAATTGTTAGTATGCAGCCACAGTGATTTCACTCTCAATTCAGGACCAGTGGTCACAATTAGATCCTTTGCGTTGCTTAGCAACTCCATGCTGTGTCCTTCACTCCCATTTACAATTTCACACCCTCATTCTCTCTAAAGATCTCCAGCACCAACATTCAGCTGATTACCCTGTGTTCTGTTTTTCCTAGAAAAATAAGTATTAGAAGCAAACTTTTCAAAGTGCTTCCATCGCACTGACTCACAGTTCTGCCCCTCAGCTGAATTTCCTGCCTTCTGTCTTGTTCCTCAGACTGACATCTACACTGCTACGTAGGAATTCCACTTATGCACGTGGTCCTGTTTTCTTGAGCTACTTGCAGACATAGTTTTAGGAAGTCTCCCCTCTCTCACCTAGTTTTGTGCTCTACTAGATCATTCCTTCTGTATGTAAGCACACCAGGTTTCCACATCTTCAAAGAGAAAATTCTCCCTTGACTCCGAAGGCTTCTCCAACTACTGCCTGGTTTATCCTCTTTACACAAAATCTTCTCAAGAAAGTTTCTATGGGCTGAGTTATATATCCATGAAATTATCATGCTGAAGTCCCAAGCCCTAGCACCTCAGAATATTACAGGACTTTTAAGGAGGTGATTTGAGTCATGAGGGGGAATCCTGCCAATTCAATCCAATTATGGATTGGCAATTTGGACACAGGAAGGTGCAGAGGGAAAAAACATGTGAAGACTCAGTAAGAAGGTGGCCATCTACAAGTCAAGGAGAGAGGCCTCAGAGAAAGCCAGCCCTACCAACACCTTGATCTCAAATATCCAGCCTCCAGAACCATGAGAGAAGAAATGTCAGCTCAGTCACCCAGTTCTGTGGTCCTAAAACAGTTGTCTGTACTTCAGTTCCTAATTTCTCTTTCTTTTCAACACACTTCACTCAAGCCTTCTGTACTTTCCCACCAATAGTATTGTTATCAATGTCACGAATAACCAGGAAATTGGGTCCAGATGATCAGTCAACCTTTTACTTGACACACTTGATCCCTGACTTGTTGCTACATTTCTCCCTTGAGGCCTGTGTCACCACACTTGCCTGATTTTCCTCCAACCCCAGAGGTTTCTCTCTCAATCCCCTATATGTTGGCATGTCCTGTTTTTTAGATTTGTTCTTTTGACTTCTTACCTCCTTTCACCCCAGGGGCTTTCCTGGGGGCTCAGTGGTAAAGAATCTGCCTGCCAGTGCAGGAGATGCAAGAGACGTGGGTTCAATCCCTGGGTCAGGAAGATTCCCTGGAGAAGGAAGTGGTAATCCACTCCAGTATCCTTGCCTGGAGAATCCCATGGACAGAGGAGCCTGGTGGGGTACAGTCCATGAGGTCACAAAGAATCGGACACAATTTAATAAATAAACAGCAACAAGAATCCATTCACCCCACATGTGATTTCATCCCATGTTGTGCTTTTAAATAGCTTCTAGATGCTGACAGTTCCAGAAATGTCTCTTTCCAGACCAACCTCCTGGATGTCAAACTCCAGCTGAGACATCAGACAGTGCTGAATGGTCAGCACAGTCCCATGAAATAGTAATTCTACAGGAAACACACTTTACTGAAAATGGGCAAAGAACACGACAGAGAAGCCATCACAAATACTACAGAGACATTTGGGAGATTCTGAATATGTCAAGCAGAGATTATGGGATCTCTTTTCTCATCCCAGAAAATGATCAAGTTCCAGAGTGCTGGCTGCTAACTGTGGGATCAGGACAAGATGGCGCAGGAGAGACATTTCATTCAGGGATCTCTAGGGTTTTATGCCTTCCCTGGTGGCTCAGCATTAAAGAATCCACCTGCAATGCCAGAGCTGCACGAGACACGGGTTCGATCCCTGGGTCAGGAAGATCCCCTGGAGAAGGAAATAGCAACCCACTCCAGTATTCTTGCCTGGGGAATTCCATGGACAGAGGAGCCTGGCAGGCTATAGTCTATGGGGTCGCAGAGAGTCCAACATGACTGAAGCAACTAGACACGCATGCAGGGCTTTGTACTTTGAGAGTCACCTGGTCCTTCTGGTCATAAGGGTTACATGACTAGCTTCCACATTTTATCAAGACATGAGTAAGTTGCATATTTATTTAAAATAAACCACTCAAGAGCATTAGCTCTAAGGTTTAGAAAATGTCTGACTGGTTACATTTACAAACTTCCTTGAGAAAGGTGAGGATCACATGTCAGAGCAACTAACTAGTCATCCTTTCTTTATTTAAAAAATAATTTTTAATTGACATATAATTGAATTACAATATTCGTTTCAGGTGTACAGCATAGTGATTCAGTATTTTTACAGATTAGCCTCTGTTAAAAGCTGTTACAACGTAGTGGCTATAATTTCCTGTGCTATACAATATATCCTTGTCACTTATCTACTTTATTCATAGGAGTTTCTATCTGTTAATTCCTTACCCCTAATTTGTACCTTCCCTCTCTTCTTTGGTAACCGTGAGTTTGTCTACATTTGTCAGTCTGTTCCTGTTTAGCATATATATTCATTTATATTTAAAATGAGCTATTTAACGATTGTATATTTTGCTAAATTGGGCTTTCAGAAAATAAACATCCTAGAAAGAATGATAGAAACTCAAAACTTGTTGAAATATATATTATAAATATTTTGTAAGAATTAACATTATACCACTTACATTTCAAAGCAAACTTCTAGTAGCTTGATGAATTATGCTGAATCATGTAACATTTGTCCAAGGGTCATTGAGAGTTTATTTCTTTTCCTTCAATATTTTCTCATTCTGTTTTTTAGATTGGGTAATTCCCTTGATCTTTAGTTTACTGATCCTTCCCCCTGCCAGCTTCAATCTGCTTTTGACGTAATCTAGTTAATTTTTATTTCAGTATTTTATTTTCCAGCTCTCAAAATTTACTTTTTGAATGTAATTTTTATTTTGCTATTGCAATTCCCTCTCTAAACATGTATTTCCTTTATTTTTGAACACACTTCCCTTATTTAGAAATGTATATATTTATGATAGTTACCTTTAAGTTTTTGTTAATTTCAACATCTGGGCCTGGTTGAAGTCAATTTCTATCAACTGTTCTTTTTTCTCCGCTGAAGATGGCCACATGTTTCTCATGTTTCTGTTTCTTGTAATTTTTTTGCTTGAAAACTAGTTATCATAGATAATACATTGTTGAGACTCTGGGTTTTATTAAGCTGTTCTGAGGATTGTTATTTTCTATATTGTTTCTACTTATTTATCATATATAAATAATATATATTTCCATATATTATATTTCTATATTATTTTCTATATTGTTCTATTAGGCGGTTAACATGTCTGAACTCTAGCTGCAAATATTTACCCTGCTAATATTTCTGCTCTCTTTCTTGGGCTTCTAACTCTTGATTTATTTATTTTTAACCAGCCCTCTGTGGGTTTTCCCCGATGCCTGTGTGATTTGGTGCCAAACATACAAGTAGAATTTAGAGAGAGATCGGGCTCACCCTGTGGGTAGCCTGCTTGGGGGGATGACCTGATTTCCCACTCCAGGGCTGGCTGCACCCTCTACCACCTTGAGGCCACAAGGCCTCAGTGTTCTTCTGTCCAAACTGCATTACTGTGAGAGACGTTCAGTTGCAAAGGCGGAAAATCCCAAGTCTTGTCCTGGGCTGCTATGTCTTTCAAGAACAGATTTCTTTCTGCCTCTGCCTGCTTTTTCAGGAGGCCCTCTGTTGTCTCATGCATGTAATTTTCAGCCAGCACTTGCTTAGAGTTCATACTCACACCTTGGGTCTAGAGACTCTTCAGCTGCCAACACTTCCTTCCTTTAAATTTCTAGGTGATTTTTCCAGCTCTGAACTCCTCATTCTGGCACCTTAGGTGGGTGGTAAGGCTACAGACTTCCTGCTGTTTTTGGCTATAGGGGATGTGAAGGGTTGGGGAGTGTGCTAGGCCAGAAAGGCACACTGCTGCAAATTCTACCCCTTCTAGGGGAACACTTTTAAGCATATACACTTTGCCATCTACTGTCTTATTTTGTATGCTTTCAGTGTCGTTTCAGTATTTTATCAGGTTATTATAGTACCCGTGGCATAAACGTCAGGCCTTTTACTTTGATTGTTATCCTGACAGTCAATTAAGTGATATACTTACGGGAGCAGACCTGACGTAAGATGTTAGTTGGAAAAGCTTTACATCACAGCTGTGCAAACAAGTTAAGTGGAATGAAATCTGAGCCTCCCATGTTCTTCAAAGTTGCTGCCATATTTCAGGGCCTTTCTCTTCCTTCACAGTTTTACACTGATTCAGCTCCTCTTATTTTGTTATATATACACCCACTTACTTTTTGGCTAGAAGACTATCTTTTCAGATCTAAGGATTTTTTAAAAACAGTCTGTGTCCTTGGAAATTAGAGGGCCCCTCAAGATTGATTTCTAAAGAGGAAAGCTTATAAATATTAATATATAATTATATATACGGTTTATATATATAATTATATATACGTAAAATTTCGTATACATATATATTCACACACATTCTGTATGTTTTAGGATCATATATGTGTTCCTGTATGATTGTTGCAATAAGTTAGTTTGTATCTGTGTTATTAAAATCTAAAAGTATAAGGTGCTAACTCTAATATACATAAATAAATACAAATGATATAAAAGTAAGTGCTAGGAAGTTGAGGGTAAAATTGGACTATTTTTTGGCAACATATCTAAAAGTAGGGGTTAGGATTATGTTTAGGGACAAACCTCTGAACTCCTCACGGCTCAGTTCACCTGCGGTTCATCCAAATGGGACGAAAGGGACTTAGAGCATCGGCCGCAGGGAACAGAAAGACAGTCTAAGTGGTCACGCTACTGAAATCATGTCCGTATTTCTTGTGAGACAAATGATGTGTATACTTTCTATTACACTGAAAGTAAACATTTAGCAGAGACGCATGGCCTGGTCAACATTTCCATACCCTAGAACCATGTTAGTGTTTAAACAAAAGGTCATTCATTCGGGATAGTAGAAGCTATGATGTTTTAATCTTTCCTTCTTCTCCCTCCCACCATTGTTAGTGTCAACTACAAATTGGCACTTGCCATAAGGATTAAATCATGTGCTGCTGCAGCTGCTGACCTTCAACAGCCCCTGAAAGGAGTTCAGGGTAGAAAACAGAAATGAGATACTCTGTGCTCAGGGAAAAACTGGCAGAACAGGTCTTCAGATAGTTAGATATTTTCCAGAGCCAATTTTTTGAGCCCAATTCTTGTGTCTTCTCATTTCTAGAAAGCACTAAAATCCTTCATGGTGACGACTGTTGTTCGTGACTAGCAAAAGCTTCACGAGACCAGCAGAAACTTTCTGGAAAAATATGTGCTTGATTCCATGTAGCCTCTCTTTACCAGAATCACATATATACTGACCTTCTCCCCGACCCTGACCCCACCTCTGTGGAGCTGAGGTGCTGTCTCCTGGCTGCAGTCCTCATTTTTGCCCCAAATAAAATTTAGCTCGCAACTCTCACATTGTGTATCTTTTAAGTCGACGTGCAGTTCAGTTCAGTTCATTCGCTCAGTCGTGTCTGACTCTTTGCAACCCCATGAATCGCAGCATGCCAGGCCTCCCTGTCCATCACCAACTCCCGGAGTTCACTCAGAGTGAAGGGCTTAGAGCATAGTAAGTACTTAATATATATAATTTTTCTTATATATAAATATATATAAATTTTATAAATAATTATAAAATTTTTATAAAAATTTTATAAAATTATATATATATAAATTTTCTTCTTGTTCTCTTTGCTGCTGCTGCTGCCGCCGCTAAGTTGCTTCAGTCGTGTCCGACTCTGTGTGACTCCATAGACAGCAGCCCACCAGGCTCTCCCATCGTTCTCCCTATCACTCTGTAAATATCTGTCTACTGAATAAATGCATGAATGGTTTGAGTGAGTGTAGACTAAATCACACTACAAGTTATGATTGGAACAAAGTCAATTTTTAGTAACAACAAAATAAGAAATCTGATTATAGCAAGTTAAACTTACCATGTGCTAACAACTGTGCTGTTTCTCTGCTCTCATTATTTCAAAAACTATTGAGCACCTAAAATGTGCTAGACACATGTGGGATTTTGAGATTACAATAAAGACCAAAATAAAAGCTAGTTTTTGATATCATGAAACTCACAGTTTAGCAGAGGGGAGAGACATTAGTCTGAGAATTTTTTAAAATGTAAGAATAAAGTGATGGCTGTTATTACAAAGTAGAAAATCATAACGTAAGAATGCATAAAAGGGGCCAGTTAGTTTATTATCAGTTCCTTTCTCAAGAAGCTATTTCTGAATTCTGACTGAGCACAAAAGATGTTGGTGGTTATGGAGATAAGTGACCTGGGAAGAGAGTTGAACAGTGCAAATGCCCTGTGGCAGTGTGGTCCAATGACCATACATTATTTAAGGGACTAAAATTTCAGCGTAGCTGGAAACCAGTCACTAAGGAAAACTGTAGGAGGAAGAAAATATGGAGAGGTGTAAAGGAAATCATATTAATAATTTATTTCTTTATTGAGGTATCATTGACAAAATGAAGTTATTTCCAGATGCACAACATAATGATTCAATATTTGCATCATAGTGAAATGATCACCATAGTAAGTCTACATAACATCTGTTATCATACATAGCTACAGAATTTGTTTTCTTGTGACAAGAACTTTTAAGATTTACTCTCTTAGCAATTTTCAAATATACAATTACAATTTGATTTTTATCCTAAGAAAAATGAGACGCCATGAAATGATTTTGATCAGAGATTAGTATGATAACCTTGTCTTTTGTGCAATGAGCATTCACTGCTGGGACGAGATAAATCCGATCAAAGAGGCACCAAGTGGAGGACTGGCCCACCAGTTAGCACAGTGACAGGTGAAGATGATGGTGTTGCTTGTAGGAATGTCATGATGGAAATTGATTTAGCTTGGTGACAGATTGGACTGTGGAGGTGACATGAAGGGAGGTAGGTGGCACTAATCAGTGGATGGTGATGTTCATGGGGAAAGGAAACAATGGAAATAGAAGAGGTGTTGGAGTAAGAAGCAGTCATGAACTCAGTTTTGGACACATCAATACGGCAACCCTGAGAATGCCTCTGTGTGCATCAGTGATCTCTGATCTCCTCTGCCAACACATTACAGAGATGTAATTCGTTCTCGTGTCTGTGTGTGAACTAGAGTGGGACCGTTAAGGTTAGAGATTATCTCTTAGCACAGTATAGAAGTTTAAGAGATGATGGAAAGGAAAGGGGGAAGAGTAAGGAGAGTGGATGGTAGGTGAAGTCTCTAGGGGAGAGCAAGTCTGTAAAGGAAAAGAACAGGTTTATCAGGGCTGCATTTGGTTACACTTAACAGAAACCAGTCTGCATTGGCTTACTCAAATCAGGGATTGTTATTCTCATCTGTAAGTCTGGTGTGTCTGTGCAAGGACATTACCTGATCTGTTTCCTACTCCTTCAGTCTGCTTAGCAATACATGTCTTTTGTTCTCAGGTTTGCAAAACTGCTGCTTCAGCCACAGGCATTGCATCTTCCTAGGTGTGGGAGTGGGGGAGCGGTGATGGGTGAGAAGGGAAGAGTAGAGGGCAAAGGATAAAAATCCAAAGAAACAAGTCACTTGAGGATTTGTCTTTGAAAGAATCATCCAGGAAGCCCCGCCTGAGTATATTTCATTCTCCAGATGGTGTCACAGGTGACCCACGGTTTCAAAGAGGGTGAAGATCATGCCCTTAACTAGGTTCATTGACAACCCAAAGTTTGAGCTCTGTTAGAAATAAATTTAACAAGTGATAGAATGGGTACTGCATAGTGTCTGAGGAGTATTAAGCAACAAAATAATTCCTTTAATCTGTACCATTGGTCCTTGCTCAAACCATCTTCAAAGTATACTGCTGCTAAGTCACTTCAGTCGTGTCCGACTCTGTGCGACCCCAAAGACGGCAGCCCACCAGGCTCCCCCATCCCTGGGATTCTCCAGGCAAGAACACTGGAGTGGGTTGCCATTTCCTTCTCCAATGCTTGAAAGTGAAAAGTGAAAGTGAAGTCACTCCATCATGTCTGACTCTTCACGATCCCATGGACTGCAGCCTATCAGGCTCCTCCATCCATGGGGTTTTGCAGGCAAGAGTACTGGAGTGGGGTGCCATTGCCTTCTTCAATATGCATCAAATGCAAAATATGTACTTGGTAGACTGTAGTGTGACTTGAAGCAAATTTTCTTCATCTCTTTGGGATATTTTCTTTCCTAGCTATACTATAAATTGTGAAATTGAACTGGTGTCGAGGGCTGTGATCAAGACTATGTTTTTCCCTCTGGTGAAAAACTATCAGAAAAAAACAAAAGGCGGGATGACTTTCCTGGTTCCCCAGCCTCAACCAGCCCTTGTTTCCTGACCTACCCTCTTCCCAGAGTTCCTAGGATATAGCAGAATATATGAAATTTCATGGGCTTTCCATAAGAAATTGTTGACCAGTTAATGAATAATTAATCTTTACTGCTTTTTAGGGTTACATTCACATGGGTAAATTGGACGTTCTGAACGTAATTTATTCAATGATCACTGAAAAGTACTGGGGCAGGGAGGGAAGTTTGCTGGGAGGTTTAGGACCACTTGAGGAATTCAAGGGTGCCATTACCCCTTAGCCAGGATAATTTCCATAGAGCAAATACCCAAAGAACATACTTTGAATTGGTCCTTTCTCAGTCTCTGTTGTGTCTAGCTTGGATTCCAGCCAGACTCTGTCTCCCAATGTCAGCTGCAAGACGACATTTCCAGAAAGATGCCTATAATTGTCCTTGGCCTTGGACTCCTTCTCCAGGATTTGAGTGTCATTCTTCATGAGCCCTAGCTTCACAGCATGCTGGAATAGCTCTATGTCAAAGCCAAAGCGGTACACGCCAGGGATGGTGCAGGTGAACACTCCCGTGGTAAGATTGAAGTGGTCCTGGTCATTATGCAGGGCTTCCTTGAAGACAATGGGCTGGGAGGGGGCTGGGAGGGGATCATTCATCTTCACTGCAAAGGCAGATTTAGGGGGAGACAAGCAACTCTCAATGTCTCCCGGAATCCCAGTTGGTCCTCGCAATCCTGGAGGGCCTGGGGGCCCTAAACATCAAAGTAAACAGAAGGAAGATAGAGGAGATGTGAAGTTCATACATTTCACAGTCCATAAATGTCTTTCCACACCACCCCTCCTACTAACTTACACTCTCCCTTCAAGGATCACCTTACACATCCTTTTCCCAGAAAGTGTCTCCTCTCTGTCATTACAGTGGCAGAATCCAGCATTTACTTTGATTGTAGCATTTGCTTACACTGAAGAGTCATCTCTCCCATTAAATACCTATTTTATTTCCTTAAATAGATGATGAGCCAGTGCCCTACCTAATTTTGTTCCTAAAACACGATCATATGATATCCAAGGTCCAGATGATAGGCATAGTATATTTTTGGAAGCAGTGATTGAATAAATAATTGCTTCAATTGCCCTTTCAATTCATTTCATAGGTATGATGTTTTTATTATCACAAATGCTAAGTAGTAGGAGTACTCAGGGAAGACACTGACACAGGGAACTCTAGGAATTGTAGCATTCCAGAGATAAAAAGGGGTATTAGAGCAATGATTCCCCGGCTGGACTGTTCACGACAGTCAGCTGTGGAACCTGTGAATAGTAGTGTCTTAGTTAATAATACGTGACCATCTGAATTGGAATTTCAAGCGGATAAAACCTGGAACCTGAATATTAACCAATGTCCACAGATGATTTAAAGGCAGTCAGGTTAAGGAATCAATGATGCTAGATCACTCTGGTGAATAATTTCCAGTGAGATTGAGATGGCAAAGTAAGTTCTCAGAATTGACTCAAGAGCATAATGCCTTATTCTCAGTTGTTTTCTACAATACAATTTTGCCCTTGAGTTTGCAGGAAACTCAACAGTATTCCATAGTGAGTCAAGGGTGAACACAGAGTAATTGTGGACTTCCCTGGTAGCGCAGCTGGTAAAGTATCCATCCACCTGTAATTCAGAAGACCCCAGTTCAATTCCTGGATTGGGAAGTTCCCCTGGAGAAGGGATAGGCTACCCACTCTAGTATACTTGGGCTTCCCTGGTGGCTCAGATGGTAAAGAAGCTGCCTGCCATGTGGGAGACCTGGGTTTGGTCCCTGGGTTGGGAAGATCCCCTGGAGGAAGGCATGGCAACCCACTCCAGTATTCTTGCCTGGAGAATCCCCATGTACAGAAGAGCCTGGTGGGCTATAGTCCATGAGGTTGCAAAGAGTTGGACATGACTGAGCAAGTAAGCACAGCACAGAGTAACTATGCCATATTAAAGAGTGCACCAATATAATGTCTGAACTGTCATTTAGGTTCACATGGTGGCTTCTTCAGAACCCATCCCTGAAGTTTTTCTGGGGTAAAAACCTCATCATCTGCTTTAAGACTCTAGGTGTGTAGATGGGCAGGGAAGTGGGAGACCTTGGTGATTTCCCTCCAAAAACCATTATCTCTATTGTTACTGACCATCAGAAGCATCTGGATATTTCCTTGAGCTTATAGATATTTCAGTCAGAAAAAAGTGACCAATGCAATGTGAAGAAAAATGTTTTCTCACCTGGAGGGCCAGGAGGGCCAGGAAGGCCGGGAGGGCCTGGAAGGCCTGGAGGTCCTTGAGAATCACAGGACTCGGTAACTGGTACAGAAGTGGCGTCAGCCATGACTGATAGAACAGACAAGGCTAAAATCCAGACATCTAGAACAGGGGGTCAAATGGATAAATATTCACAGAAGTTGAAAGATGGTGCTGCTTCTCTTGAAAGATTATGTTCCCAACACTGTCTAGGCAGCCAGGTCTCCCAATGTCAAGAAATAACTGTGAACTCGGTCATAAAGAGAGACTTCCCCCCACTTTCCTTCTTTTTTTTTTAAAAAGTCTTTATTGAATTTACAATATTGCTTCTGTTTTATGTCTTGGTTTTTTCGGCTGAGAGGCATGTGGGATCTTAGCTCCCCAAGTAGGGATTGAAACCACAACCCCTGCATTGGAAGAAGTTTTAACCACTAGACTGCCAAGGAAATCTGCCCCCGCTGCCCGCCTTCCTACTTAATGGGGTGCAATCAGGGCCAAAGATAATCTATAGTTTCCTTGTATTTGCTGTTAATATTCTTACTGAAACGTGAACTTCTGATGACCTAGAGGTTTTCTCTAGGACACTCAAACATCCAGTGTCTTTCCCTCTCTTGTCTCTTTAAGTAAATAGTCTTGTGGTATTCTCCTTATGACAGCTAGGCACCTGCAGCCCTTAACAATTAAGCATGGTGTTTCCTCAAAAACAAGTCGACTAGGGGTTTCATTTATTGATTCTACACTGCTTACTAAATGTTTTCCGTGTATCTGCATGGTAAACTTCTTTTCATCCTTAAAAAACAGTTAGGGTTCAAGACAGGGGGACATATGTATACTTATGGCTGATTCAGGTTGTATGACAGAAAACAACAAAATACAGTAAAGCAATTATCCTCCAATTAAAAATAAATAAATTTTTAAAAAAATTCAGAGTTCACTCATCTTGGGATATCCTCCATGATTTCCTCAAAGGGAACTAATCGTTGTATTTTAAAATGCACAGAAAGAGAAGCTGTCAAGTGAACAGGTGATGATGAACAAATTTATGCCAAACAGTGGAATAACTTCCAATTATTTCCAAAGACCTTAGCTTGATCCGGAAGTATTGAAACACAAGATGGTCATTGGAAATGATGTTGTTGGGTGTTTCTTTTTTTTTAATCAGTAAAAAAGTATCACATTTCATTTTATAATGGTATATATGGTTATGTAAAATATATTCCAGGCCTAAGTGACAAAAATAATTGGTAAATAGACGTATATCATAGCAAAATAAAAATCAGATCTTGAGAAATTTAGTTTCTCTGAATATCTCTTTCCAAACTGTGACATAGAGATAATGAGCATTGTGGTGAGAATCAGTGACAAATAAAGCATGTAATGCACTGTTGGCTGTAAAGAAAATGCTCAACCAGTAACTGAAAATATACGAACACGTAGGACTTTCATTGAATGACACTCCTTTACCTGCCTGAATTAAGCAGTGGTATTACAGCATAGACATGAGAAGAAAATCTGTTAAGATAGATGCCTCTGTTTATGGGTTAGCATATGTACAAAGAAAAATTATCCTAGAAAACTGAAATTCATCTCATCAATGAAACACTGATGAAGTAACTTTTGTTAAGTATACACATCCAAGTGTTAACATTTCAACAGGTAAAATACACTAAAAAACAAAACAAAACAAAAAAAAAAACAGCTCTTTGTTGAGATATAGTTTGTATACCATGAAACTCTCATTTTAAGTGCAAAATTTAATGATTTTAAACAAATTCCCACAGTTGTGTAACCACCACCACCACCCAATTTTAGAAGATCCCCATCATCCTCAAAAGACCTCAGGTGCCTATTTGCAATCACTCCCCCATTTCTACTTCTAGCTCTAGGCAACTCCCTTCCAAAGGCAAGCAAACAATCATCAATTTTCTGCAGCAAAGCTGACTTTCATTTACGATTTTTTTGAAGCTTCAAGTAAAAAGGAAGAAAAGTCAACGAAGACAACAATTACACTCATTTTTTAACGTGTTTTCCGAAGTCATTCAGAGAGAGAAAGTGAAAGTGAAGTCGCTCAGGCATGTCCAACTCTTTGCGACCCCATGGACTAGAGCCTACCAGGCTTCTCCGTCCATGGGATTTTCCAGGCAAGGGTACTGGAGTGGGTTACTATTTCCTTCTCCAGGGGATCTTTCTGACCCACAGATGGAACCCAGGTTTCCTGCATTGCAGGCAGACGCTTTACCCTCTGAGCCACCAGGGAAGCCCTTCAGAGAGAGAGGGGAATTCAAATCCTAGCCGCCTAAGTACGTCCCTTTCGTGGAATGTGTCCCAGGTCACCTTCTGTTCCCTCTGCTTAATATTCAGAATGGTGCAATAAATAGCACCTTCCTGTTAAGTGGTTGTGAGGCTTAAAGAAATGAGGTATGAAAAGGGTCTAGCACCATATATGAACGCTAAGGTGTGGTTCTTGAATATGTTCCTCCCACTCTTCTGACCTTCCTCTGAGTATACTATGCTGATTTCCCAACAAGGAAGGTTACCCCTCAAAGTGCTGGTGGTCACTAATATGACAACCCAGAACATTCATCAAAGCAGTTCTACGATGGACATACAAAAATTGTCTATGGTGTCTACATATGTGTCTTTCACGTCTCTAATCCCCTTTTCTTGACAACTTGTGAAATGGGGAAGAGCTTGATATTGTATTTATCAGTGTAGAGAAGAGAAACAGAAACACACATTCCACAGTCAAATACATGAAATTTTTGCATTATCTCTCCTTCTGTTTACTTTATATCATAACTCCCTTGTGCTAATTTGCTATTAATTAGGGCTATTTACAAATTGATAACATAAGCTTCGGTCCAAACCTAAGGGGGGTGGAAATGGAAGTTTCCATTTATATTTGCTGTATCTGATTGGAAATACTGATATGAAATCTATCTTTTTGTCCTGTGTTGTGGCAAAATTGTATCTCAGAATTGTTATGATCATAAAACGAATCACAAGTGTTGGCAGGAGACAGTCCTTCGGGTAGTTCTTTGTAACAACATATGGAATCCAATGCTCTAGTGATTACACTTACCTACACACACCATGGAGAGAGATTGTCCTCCTCTCCCAGGCATCCTGATGCAAAGATGGAAGTTGTGGTAAGGGGTATGTCTTCAGCTGCTCTGTTCCTCTTTCACTTGTTTGCCTTTCAAAGGTATGAGGAAGATGTTCTAATAAATCAATATTCTTTAATATTTAATTTTTTGCCTGTCTGAGGCCAATGACCTCAGTTGGCTTTTAACCAGAGTGAAGTTGTGCCAGCTGATGTTCCGACAGAAGCTCTATGTGTTATTTGTACCCTCTTTTTCTTTTATGAACTTCTGGAATAATTGAGAATTTAAAACATTTTATTGATTTATTTATTTAGGTGTTAGGCCTTTTGTATTTTTCCATACACATATGCATATAACTTTTCTATTTAGTTTTGCTTTTTTTCAAGTTTCTATTGTTTGTATGTAGTATTGCATATACATATGGATATCCTGTTGGAGAAGGAAATGGCAACCCACTCCAATATTCTTGCCTGGAGAATCCCATGGACAAAGGAGCCTTGTGGACTACAGTCTATGGGGTCACAAGAGTCAGACACAACTTAGCAACTAAACCACCACCACCACCATGAATAGCCTATGCTTAATATAACTATTTCCTATTGAAGAGCATGTACACTGGTTATAGAGGCTCTTTAAACTTTTACTTATTTTTAATCTAATGAAAGATTCTCTAGATTCTATCAGATCAGATCAGATCAGTCACTCAGTCGTGTCCGACTCTTTGCGACTCCAAGAATCGCAGCATGCCAGGCCTAGATTCTATAGTGCTTTACATTTTTCAAAAGTTTCACACACATGATTTCATATAATCCCATAATAACCCTTTCCTTTTTCTTAACCCCCTTCCCTCTCTCCACTGGTAACCACTAGTTTGTTGTCTGTATCTGTGAGTTTGCTTTTTTATCCACTAGTTGGTTGTATTTTTTAGATTCCACATAAAAGTGATATCATACAGCATTTGTCTTTCTCTGTAATGCCCTCCAAGTCACTCCATGTTGCTGCAAATGACAAAATTTCACTCTCTTTTATGGTTGGGTAGTATTCCTTATACAAATTATATACATATACATTTTCTTTCTCTCCACTATTGGGTTATTATCTATACCTTTGGTTTTATTGGGTTTTTTTTTAGTATGATTTTTGTAACGTTTATCATATATATTTTCAACTTATCATAGGCTGACTCCTCAGATTTGTATCCATGAAATTTCATTTCCCAAAGATCAGGAAAAGGTAGGTACATTTGCCCTCACTCTTTTTCAACATAGGACTAGATGTTGTAGCCTTTGTAATAAACAGTTACAGGAGATAAAAGACATGCCATTCGGGAAACAAAAGAAATAAACCTGCCCCAATTGTCTATGTTAAAATTTCAAGGACTCTACAAGAGAAACTTCTAGCACTAATTAGTGAGTTACACAAGGTAACACAAGGTTAAAGGTGAGTTACACAAGATTAAAGGAGACAAGGTCAGCACACACACAAAAATCGATCATATTTCTATTTACTATCAGTGAACTGATTGCAAATAGAAATGAAAAACACAATACCATATATTATAGCTCTGATGAAATGAAATACTTGTGTAAAAGTCTAATAAGACATGTACAGGATATGTATGCTAAAAGCTACAACCAGCAATCCCACTCCTGGGTATTTATCCTGGAGAAATGAAAATGCATATTTCTGTAAAAACCTGTGCATAAATATTTCAGATAGTTTTATTTGTTATAGCCCCAAACCAATGAGTCACTGTTCATGAATGGATGAACAAGCTGTGGTACATAATATAAAAAATATTAGGGAACAATGTCTTTTGGAGGGAAGGAAATGGTGAAAACTTCATCATATGGATTGACTCATTCCTTTGCAGGATGGAAAGAACCTACGTGACATATTACCTCATTGGTGCTGACAAGAAAATTCCAAACTGGTTGATTAAGATTACATTTTGAAGGAAGATCAAAACTACAATTAAGTTAGGTATTAAATCTAAGTTTGGTATCATGAGCTTTAGCACAAGTGATACCATTTTGGATCTGTGATTCTTCTATTAAATGGATCTTATGTTCATTAAGGAGATCCAACCAGTCCATTCTGAAGGAGATCAGCCCTGGGATTTCTTTGGAAGGCATGACGCTAAAGCTGAAACTCCAATACTTTGGCCACCTCATGCGAAGAGTTGACTCATTGGAAAAGACTCTGATGCTGGGAGGGATTGGGGGCAGGAGGAGAAGGGGACGACAGAGGATGAGATGGCTGTATGGCATCACTGACTCGATGGATGTGAGTCTGAGTGAACTCTGGGAGTTGGTGATGGACAGGGAGGCCTGGCGAGCTGCGATTCATGGGCTCGCGAAGAGTCGGACACGACTGAGTGACTGAAATGAATGTTCATTAAACTGAGTCTCAATCACAAAGTCACCCTAATATCCATCAGCAGAAGAGTAGATAAATGGTGTAGATTAGATAAATAGAGTAGATAAAAGAGTAGACAAATAGATAAATGGTGGCATATTTGTAATGGAAGACTACATTTCCATTCAATGAAACATTTTGGATGGATTTCACAGACATAATGATGAGTGAAAAAAGACTAGACACAAAACATTTTATATTGGATTATATCATTTATACAAAGTACAGGTATAGGCAAAGATGACAGCTTCCCAGGTAGTTCAGTGATAAAGAATCCATCTGCCAATACAGGAGATGCAGGAGATGCGGGTTCAATCCTTGGGTTGAAAAGATCCCCTGGAGGAGGAAATGGCAACCCATTCCAGTATTCTTGCCAGGACAATCCCATGGACAGAGGAGCTTCAAAGTCTACTGTCAATGGGGTCGCAAAGAGTTGGACACTTCTGAGCAACTGAGAGGGAGCATCAGTTCAGTTCAGTTGCTTAGTTGTGTGCAACTCCTTGCAACCCCATGGGCTGCAGCAGGCCAGGCCTCCCTGTCCATTACCAACTCCCAGAGCTTGCTCAAACTCTAGGATGCCATCCAACCATCTCATCCTCTGTTGTCCCCTTCTCCTGCACTCCTGAGCATAAGCATAGGCAAAGATAATTGATAAATGATGCCAACAGTCAGAAAAATGGATTCAATGATGCAGATGTGATTGTGGATGGGAAAGGCACCAAGGAGACTTCTGGGATGACAGCAATGTTCTATGTATCAATCTGGATGATGGGTCCATGCTTGTATGCATATAAAATTAAACAGTTTACTTTAGATTTGTGTTTTACTGTATTTAAGTTATACTTCAATAATAAAAAGAAACCTGTCAATATTCTTTTGTTTTTTTAAATACTAATTCATGTATTTGGCACCGGGTCTTAGTTGTGGCATACGAGATGGTTAGTTGCAGCGTGTGGGATCTAGTTTCCTGAACAGGATTTGAATACAGTGCCCCTTTATTGGGAGTGCAGAGCAGAGTCTTAGCCACTGGACCACCAGGAAAGTCCCCAATATTCTTTTAAAAGTCTAGTCATCAGTAGCATAAAGATGACTTATGTCAGTGTACAAAAAACATTGTTACTTTTATCCTCCTATTCAACCATGGATTATGTGGCTTTGATTCAATGCCTGGAAGATGGTTGTTGCAGCTGTAAGAACTGCATCTTCAATCCTTATAGAAGAAAAGGAGAAAGCAAAGGGCAGAGATCAAAGGCCAAAAACATAAGCCAGTTGAGTCAAATCCCTTTTAAATAAGACTCCTGTAAGTACCATGCATTTACGTCTCACCAGGAAGGATAGTGTTTTTTTGTGGCCACCCTGAATGCAATAGCAGCTGGTAAAATTACTTTTTTTTTTTTTTTTAAACTGGGTTCATTGAGGCAATGTGAACAAAATTAGCTAAAATAGAAACTGGTAGAAGGGATATTGGGTAAGTAAGTAAGTAGCAGTTTCAAGTAAATTAATTATTAATCTGAAAACTATGAAGCCACAGAAATTCCTTCACTTCCATCTTTGACCCTCTGCCTTATGCACTATCACTCATCCAATTATCTTTAGGGCGATCATTTGATGGGAAGCATCTTCATTTGGTATTTTAAGCAAACTTGCTATCTCTGCCAGAGATATTTACTTGTATATTTACATCCTTAATTCCCAAAATGGATTTGAGAGTTTCAGTGAGGTTTTTGTCCCCTGGGGGTGAGGTGGGGTGTTGTTGAGTTGTTAAGTCATGATCCAATTCTGTGATCCCAAGCACTGTAGCCCATCAGGCTCTTCTGTCCCTGGGATTCCCCAGGCAAGAATACTGGAGTGGGTTGCCATTTCCTTCTCCAGGGGATCTTACTGACCCAGGGATCAAACGATCAAACCCACAGTTCCTGCCTTGGCAGGGGGATTCTTTACCTACCATTGAGCCACCAGGGAGGAGGGGTGGGGGTAAGCAAAACACGAGCTGAATGGGGGTTTTCCTGGTGTGTTTAACAGCAACCTGGCTGGCCAGCCTCCTACCTCACTTTGTTTTTTCACCCACTTTGTGCCACCCAGGATCTTGAAATTTGGGAATCACAAGAAAATATTGATAAATTGATGAACCATGCATCTTTATTGGTCTCAGCAATTGGTAGTACATTCATTTTGTCCAAGTTGGCCATTACTGTTTTAGTGATTTGTTCATCATTTAACAGTTCTAGATGAAACATTTGGGATGTAGGAAGCTTCTTTTCTTAAATTCAGAGTTACTTGAGGGAGAGAATCATGCAGTTACCCCTAGCTGTCTTAATTTCCATTGAGCAAAAACCCATAAAACACAGCGTGAGTAGTTCCTTTTTCAGATTCTTCTCTGTCCAGCTTAGACTCCAGCCAGACCCTGTCCCCTTTCTCCAGCTCCAAGACGGAACTTCCAGAAGCCTGCTCGTGGCTATCCCCAGCTTCTGCTCGCTTGTCCCGGATCTGGATGCCATTCCGCATTAGACCCACCTTGACAGCACTCTGAAACAACTCAATGTCAAAGCCAAAGTGGTACACACCAGGGACGCTGCAGTTGAACACACCAGTGGCGGGGTCGAAGTGGCCCTGATGGTTGTACAGAACTTCCTGGAAGACAATGGGCTGGGAGGGTCCTGGGAAAGGCCCACTCAGCTTGACGGAAAAGGCAGACTGAGGCAGGGGTGGGCACTTCTCAACCAGTCCAGGAAGCCCAGGTCTCCCTGTTAGTCCTGGCATACCTATGGGTCCTAGATTCCAAAATAAACAGAAAATAGAATGATATCATTTAAGGTTTTGTGTTTTGCATAGTAAATGAATTACTTCTCCTTTCTATGCTTCTTGCCCTTCCAACTACTTTCTTCTCACTGGTCAGAGCCTAGCTCAAGCATCACTGCTTCCAGAAGGCTCGCCTCTCTCCTCTAGATTTGGAAAAGTTCTGTCTCCTTGTACCACATCTGGTATTCATTGTTCCCATAGTTATAAAGAATTACCACAAAGAATTATAATCCTCCCCTTAAGTGACGGCCTCATCCAAACTGGGAACAAGAGTCGTACTTAAGTTTCTTCCTAAATGTCATACTCAGCATCATTTATAAAATTAGCACTCAAAATATGTTCAGTACGTGAGTAATTGAATGAATAAGTATATGAATGGATCTTTAGACATGTTCTGCCATGTCTTTTCTTTACTATAAGGCTGAGTATTAAGGATCATTATTGGAAGTTACCCAGATAAATCTAAGGATCACACTATGGCAGGACTAAATGGAAATTCTGAACAGAGGTATCCAAACATGCCTGTTTATCAGAACAGCTATGGAATGCCATCCAACCAGAGTCCCCCAGTCACTCAGGGCTAGTCTACACTGCAGGCTTCTAGAGGACTCTCTGAGGATGGAGACTAGGAACCTACATGTTTAACAAGTCTGGGAGTGATTCTGATGCTCAACCAGATTTCAAAACCATTGCTTTAGAAGTTGAATACAAGTCTTCAAAGCGGATGGGATCTCCATGGGAGCTTAACCAAATGTACTTCTCAGCAGATGACAAGGGAACAGGATGTCAAAGTATCTGCTGTTTCATATGCCTGTGGTATCACTGGACGAATCTCAGCTTACACCTGCCCCATGTGATGCCAACATAAGTGCTCTACACTTCTAGAGATGGGGCTGTATTCCTATGTCTCAACTTGCACTGCACACCCAGTGTGTCTGAACAGCTGTTTGAGCATACAGATTTCTTGGGAGTTGGAGGCTGTCTTAGTAGATGAATCTTAGGATTCTACAGAATTGAGAAAAAGAGGCCATAGTCATTCGTTATCAAAAAATGACTTATCTCAATGATCAATATTCTCATCAGATCACCTGGAAGATTTCACTGAATCTATGAACACTGAAACCAAAGAGACACTCTGGAGGCTAAGAGAGCCATTAAATTTTTTTTACCTGTATAACCAGGTGGCCCTGGAAGACCACTGAGTCCCGGAGGTCCTCGGGCTCCACGAGGTCCACACAGCTCAGAGTCTGCTGAAGACTTGACATTGGCCACAAGTAAGAGGACAAACTGAGCTAAAATCCAGAAACCTGGATCAGAAGAAAAATCAATGAAGTTTCAGATAGGTTGGGAAATGGATCAGACTCTCTTAAAGATATTGTGCTACAAATTTTGTCAACTGGCTGGATGGTTTTGCCATTCCAAGAAACTGATATTATTTCGATCTTTAGTTCCATGAAGTACTACATGCACCAATGCTGTGATTTATCCAGACAATATCAGGAAGCACTTTGAACTGAGATACTTTCACATTGAACACAATGAAATTTTAAAAAAAATCTTCTAATTTATGCTATATGAAATAATGCTGCTCTTCAATCTTATGCAAACCTCTCATGGACTCAGAGCCTCCTGCCATCTGTTTAGCAGTGATCTTTAAACAATTGGTGAGAGTAATCTCACCAGAAGATACATAAGGAGTAGCTGTTTGTTGGTGAATGAATCGACAAATACCAAAGACTGAATCAGCCAACTACTACTTCCCACTACCCTAAACCTTCTACTTAGTGCAGTAGCCTTCATTCCACATTGAAGTATCAAGCTGATAAGATCAATATGCTTGCATTATACTTGCTCCTATTAATGCACTTGTTATATTGTCCCCTTTATGACACATTGAACCTTCTACCCCTGGTCCATGGCCCGGGGGTTGGAGATCCCTGATTTATGTCATAATGACCTTGTTTCAATTTGAATGATTTGATATTGATTTCATAATGAAAGCAAAGGTCTTGCCTTGTCCCCCGTTAGCTTCTATTCCTTATACTCCCTTTGCAATATCCAATTGGCAAATTTGAAAAAGTGTCTTTATTTTTGTCCAGCATTATAGGCAGCTGCCTTCCAGAGATGTTCTAATTTTTAAAAAATAATATAAATCACATGCTGGGAGACTAAAGTGCTTTAGAAAGTGCTATCTACCAGTGCAATGGGTTAATTTAATTACTGTAGATATTAATAAGAAAACTTACCTGCAATGTTCATGGACCCGACTCTTCTCCTTCCCCCAGGCATTGAAGCGCTTTCGTTGACCACCTCCTCACCTGTCCTATAACTTGATCACCTGCTTGTTTTTGAAAGTTTATGGTAGATGACTTAATAGATTGTTTTTTTCTCAGTATTTGATTTTCTGGTCTCCTGAAGCTGAAGTCAAAGTTAATTTTTAACCAGATCAGTCAAACATTTAAATATGCCAGGAAAGCTCACAAATTGACATTCAAAGTGAAATATTTCTGTCCACCCATATCTGGAAGTCATCTCTTCTTGTGATGGCCAAGCCTGGGACTATTAAGCTGATGAACTTTGTTTGTTAGAGATGAACCCATCTCTGACTCTTCCAGGATAACAGAAATATGAGAGATGGACTATTATCCCATTTCCTCTAGTCTAAATCCATAATTTTATAGACTGTGATACTAGCCCAGGGCAGGAAGTGATTTAGTGGATAAAACTGGAGCTAAATATAGAATAATAAACACTTTTCTCCTACTTTAGAGCCCAGGAGATTTTTCTTCCGCTTGTGTCCCTTACTATCTATATTTTCTGAGAACATTTTGCTTTTCTATAATAATCAATCTACTGACATCCTTGTGTGTGCCAACCAGGCACTCTGTGCTTGCCAAAGTGAACCTAAGTTAATAAAAATATAATTAATTGAGAATGAGACATTGGAAATAGCTGAGGAAAGAGCCTGACAATCTTCTCTTTAAAAAGCAAAAATAAAACGGGGCAAAATTGCCACACACAAAAATTGCAACTTTGGGAAATGATCAAAGTACACAAAAAACTAAGAAATATTTATTTAAAAAGTTCAATGAACCTCATTAAGAACAGTGGTAGTCTATGGCTTCTTTATCGGAGGCTGCTTCCATCTAACTCCTAACTCTGGGCCTGAAGTTCTGCTGGAGTGGGGAGGGCTAGGAGGACTGGTAGGAGAGGGGATGACTTTATTTTGAGCAGTAGGTGGAAAAGCCCACGCCCAGGCCATTGTCAAAATAGTGTTATGAGCATCCAAAGATCAGGGAAAGCCAACACCACAGCTAGTCTGACATCTTGATAATAGTTAGAGCAAACAATGAACTAGCCAGAAATTTTAAAGATTGTTGGGGGAATGGAACAGCCAACCAGGACTTTAATAAGATAGATCCACCAAGGCAATATTCTCTTGACACTCTTCGGTAGTTGGAAAAAGTTGGAAATTTAGTTGTTTCTTTCTTATCCTGATCTAATCATTGGGGAGCTTAGTCACTGGAGGGTTTTTCACAAGACTCCCCATCTTGGATAGTTCTGGGACATTACTTGTGTCTTCATTGTCTCATAAAGCATTTAAGTGGCGGCTCCTATATGAACATATTGGAAAATAACTTCTGTAGGGAAAAAGCAGCTCCTGTGTCTTAATTTCCCTTTTTACTTCTCTTACCTCTAAACTCAGCCTTGTGTCTTTCTTAACATATGTTGGCTTTGACATGCTACTAAGGCAAATATAGATATACATACAGAATATATCTATACATATGGATAGATGTAAATCTCTATATCAGAGACTGGCTACCTGTTCCCCCAAACTGCTTCTCCTTCATCTTGGTTTCATATGGAAATCCTCTTCATCTTGCAGTTAGTAGGGACCATGCAACTGGCTTCCAGTATTGGCACTCGTAATGGGAGTCACTTTGAAGACTTCGCCACAGATTTCTCCCATGTACTCCCATCCATCTTCTTTCCTCCTCTGCCACTTTGAATGTGCAGAACCTGGAAGCACATGCTGAAGAAGATCCCCATCCACAACAAGGAAGGACTCTGGTTCTCTTACTACTAAAAAGAGATTCACTCTTTTTTCAGAAATACCCTTGCAGAGTTTTTGTGAACACTTTGTTCAGCTATTGAGAGTTATAGGTGACTATGCTACAGCAGCTATTGCCACTTTTTCTAATACAATATTTGAATTCATCCTCATGTTTCAAGAAGAGGAATGATCACAATTTGTTAGCCCTCTATTATTGGCAGGGGAAAGTTCCAGTTTCGCCTCAGCCCCTTCAGTAGTACAAATAGGCTTGCCAGAGCCTTGTGTTCATGCTCAGTTGCTCAGTTGTGTCTGACTCTTTGCAACACTATGGACTGTAGCCCGCTAGGCTCCTCTGCCCATGGGATTTTCCCCAGCAAGAATACTGGAGTGCGCTGTCATTTCCTCCTCCAAGGAATCTTCCCGACCCAGAGATTGAACCCTCATCTCCTGCACTGCAGGTGGAATCTTTACCACTGAGCCACCAAGGAAGCCCCCGAGAGAGCCAATGGGGTGAATTACAGAAAATTATTTACACGGAAGAACGCACAGAGAATAAGATCTTCAGGCACAAAAAAACTCTGAAAAACGATGGGATGTGAATAGGGAAAGTGGGGAGAATGTATTCATCACATCTTCCCAAGACAGATGAATTGGGGTCCAGTGGACTCTAGTCGGGGTGGTGTAAACAGGAATATCCTTGGTCTTAAGGATGGGGTTGATTGAGTTCATTTCCTGATTCTGATAACATCTTTCAAGCCCCAGTTTTAATGAGAGTAGATATGCCTTTTTTTAAAAATGCAACCATTTTTCTCAGAAGAGGGAGAGGAATAAATCCAAGATTTTAGAAAGTGAAACCTGGCTTTATTCCCTTCCAGGTTGCAGACTCATATGAGGCTTAGAGTTTCAGGGATGAATTAAGGAAACCTGAGAAATAGTGACTTCTGCTTGCTTTTATTCCTCACTTTCAGATGCTTCTAGCCACACCTTATCCCCCTTTTCCAATAACATAATTATAGCATCAAAAATATTATCATACTCTTCTTTGGCCATCAGATGTTTTTTCCAAAACCTGAGTTTGGTTCATCATTAGTTAAACCTTCACTTTGGAATATTAAAGCTCTATGTCAAAGTTGAAATAATAATTTTCAGGACTCCTGCAGGCTCAGTTCAGTTCAGTCACTCAGTTGTGTCTGACTCCTTGCAACCTGGTGTGGACTGTAGCACGCCAGGCTTCCCTGTTCATCACCAGCTCCTGGAGCATACACAAACTCATATCTATCAAGTCAGGGATGCCATCCAACCATCTCATTCTCTGTTGTCCCCTTTTCCTCCTTCTTTCAATCTTTCCCAGCATCCGGGTCTTTTCCAAGAAGTCAGTTCTTTGCATTAGGTAGCCAAAGTATTGGAGCTTCAGCTTCAGCATCAGTCCTTCCAATGAATATTCAGGACTCATTTCCTTTAGGATGGACTGGTTGGATCTCCTTGCAGTCCAAGGGACTCTCAGGAATCTTCTCCAACACTACAATTCAAAAGCATCAATTCTTCAGCACTCAGCTTTCTTTATGGTCCAACTCTCATATCCAAACATGACTACTGGAAAACCCATAGTTTTGACTAGATGGACCTTTGTTGGCAAAGTAACGTCTCTGCTTTTTAATATGCTGTCTAGGTTGGCCATAGCTTTTCTTCCAAGGAGCTTTTAATTTCATGGCTACAGTCACTACCTACAGTGATTTTGGAGCCCCCCAAAATAAAGTCTGTCACTGTTGTCATTGTTTCCCCATCCCTTTGCCATGAAGTGATGGACTAGATACCATGATCTTAGCTTTTTGAATGTTGAGTTTTAAGCCAGATTTTTCACTTTCCTCTTTCACTTTCATCAAGAAGCTCTTTGGTTCTTCTTCGCTTTCTGCCATAAGAGTGGTGTCATCTGCATATCTGAGGTTATTGGTATTTCTCCCAGAAATCTTGATTTCAGCTTCTGCTTGATCCAGCCCAGCATTTCACAAGATGTACTCTGCATATAAGTTAAAGAAGCAGGGTGACAAGTAAGTCCTTTAAGTCCTTCTGGAAAGACGACAATTGTGGAGGGTGGAGGAAGGCTTGCTTCACTGTGAAGACTGACCTTTCTCCACAAGGGCATTTTACATTTTGACTTGCCAGTCTTGGGATTCCTGGCTCACCTCTCAATCCAATAGGTTCTAGGAGGAACACAGACCAGTCTATGAGAAACTAATTCCTTAGAGGAGCCTGAATCCTTCCAGAATGCACTTGTGGTGTTGTGATTTCACAGACTGATTTTGAGATGCACTGCTCTCTGGGTTGTTCTGTCTAGATTCCAATACATCAGAGTTTCAACTTCTGTTCTAGCTCCCCTTGTGCTATCAGAGTCCTGAACATAGTGTTCCACTGAAAGCAATCCTCCTCCTCCTCCTAAGTCACTTCAGTTGTGTCCGACTCTGTGCGACCCCATAGACGGCAGCCCACCAGGCTCCCCCATCCCTGGGATTCTCCAGGCAAGAACACTGGAGTGGGTTGCCATTTCCTTCTCCAATGCATGAAAGTGGAAAGTGAAAGTGAAGTCACTCAGTCGTGTCTGACTCTTAGCGACCCCATGGACTGCAGCCTACCAGGCTCCTCCGTCCATGGAATTTTCCAGGGAAGAGTACTGGAGTGGGGTGCCATTGCCTTCTCCGACTGAAAGCAATATTAGCTCTATTTCTTCCTGGCATTCCCGGATCCAGATGCTTATCCTTTCCTGGAACAGAGTCTCAAGGACTGCTATTCTGTACTTGGCCAGTACCAAGCACTTCAGAACTGTTTCAGTTTTGTGTTTCGAGACTCTTGTTCAGAGCTTGGAAACTCCAGCTTGTTACCCACTAGCTGTCTCATCCTTGCTCCCCTGAGATTTTCTTTCACTTTCCATCTGAGCAAACTATGCATCAATCAGAATGTCGACATCACATTAGCCTTCCTGTGGGGATCAACATGCTACCTGGGTTAAGAGTTTGAGTTTTGGCTTATAAAGGAAACAGTGCAGGTCATATCTCATCCCTGGTCAAGCTTCTTAACATTTATAAGGGTCCATTTTTTCGTCATCCACAAAAGCAAGTCATAATATGAAATCTCATTGGTCTGTTCTAAAATAATGTTATCATTAAATATTATGTGAGTTATCTTACATAAATTAATAGTACAAAGTGGAGAAAATTAGAAGTAGACAAAAGACAAAAAGTAAAACCATACTAATGGTCAATTAAAGTGCAGATGTGTGCACCTACCCAGTTTCAAAATTTTAGTTGGAAATATGAAGCTGAGTTTCCTGCAGGCAAAACAAAACAGAAAAAAGTCCCCTTATATAATTCATATTGTTCATAATGAGAAATATGCATTTTATTTGGGAATTTGCAATATGGATAGGAAAAAATTATTCCCAAAGATTTCATATAGGAGCATTGTATGAAATAAGTCAACTGATTATTTAATAACACCTTCCAGTGGTGGTTATATTTTCTAATCAGCGGAAGTACTATTACAATATCTCTGAGGACAGTGTAGGCAACCTGTATTGAATGACTGTGTGTGTGAGAGAAAACTTTGTGTTTGAGCGGCAAGCAGGTATATGTCTGTGTATATTTATTTGGGGGCAGGGGGTGTAGGGTACAGTTTAGACTCTGAACATACAAGGTATTCCCCACTCATCTCCAGTCATGTGAGATTCGGCCATAACTAAATAACAGCACAATCACTGAAGAGTAAACAGAACAATATTATAGAACAAAAGTTCCATCCTGTAAAACAGTCTCAAAGAAGTCAAAATACTTCCCTTTCCTGGACTTCAATTTTTTCCTCACTCCAATGAGGAATGTAATGCTGAAACTTTCTCAACCTCACAGAGAGGTCTAGAAAATTACAAAAATAAAATAAGGGCTATGTAAGCCTGAACACTTGGGATTTTTCTCATGACCATCTTAAAATTATTTAAAGATGCTCCAAGCCTTTCATATGAGAAACCATCAATAATTTCTGGTCATAAAGATGCTCAAATATGTACAGTCTTTTCATTAGAAGGCAGAGGGTAGGGGCCAGGGGCCAGGAGTTACTACATGGGACTGTTTGATATACCATGCATCATGGCAGGCATATTTATTACATCATTCTCTTTTGCTTCTAAGCAATTCTGTGACTTATGTCAGCATTCATAGCACCACTATAGCTGAGGCTGAGAAACAGTTTAGTTATTTTCTTCAAGGTTGCACAATTGGGAAGTGTCAGAGCTAGCATGTGTGAAAATGTGTCTGACTTTGACAAATTCTCAGATTATTTTGATAAATAATTGTCTTGATTTACACTCATAATTACTTGACTTAACATTTTGTAAGTCATCAATGGAATCAGAAATTACAGCCAGTTTTCATTACCAAGGATATGACTGGTGGCTTAGTTGTCTTTTAAAGCAAGTGTTAAGATTATTAAGAAGACACAGACCTTAGACTTGTAATAACAGTTAGGACCACTCTGCTACAATAGTTGATTTATCAGCACAGACAGAGCTTTCAGTCATTAGGACAACTAGGGACAATTTCCTCTAGAATTTGTATTTATTGTTGACCTATTTTGTTAGATTTAAATCCATGTTCAGGCTTTGCTTTGTTAATGGGAATAAAAGGATGTCAATAAGGAAAATTTCTACCACCTAGATATATTGACAAGACGAGCAATGGTCAGGATAATCTTACGTAGGATGTCAGCCTTGTGCCTTCACTGTGCTAAATACTTCATTATATTATCCCCAAACCCTATGCTACCCTCTTAGATAGGCGTAATTACCCCTTCATGTATAGGTGGAAAAACCGAGAAGAAATGAAACTAGACAATTTCTCCAAGGAAGAAACCTCAATGCTTAAATGAGTGGACTTCAGATGCCAAACCATCACGACTAAGACCAAGTAGCAGGTGTGGCTGCCAGAGGCTTCAGGCCAGCTGAAGCATAAGGTGGAAGAAGTGACACTGGATTACAATAGGAAAGATCAGCAGGTCCCTTCTGCCTTCTCCATGTCCCATCTAGAGGGCATTTGGGATAATGCCCTTGGAACCTTCCTAACCTTCTCTGACCCTAGTCCCAGCATTGATGTGGACGCCTGTAGTGACAGATACTTCTTGGGATTGTGAGGGTTTGCATCCCTTTGATGGGGCGGGAATACGATCCTTCGAGCAGCAGCACTGGTTTCAAGTCTGTGAGAACTTTTTCTGTTACTCTTCTGCTCTAGGTTTCTGGATTTGGGCTCTGCCCATCATATCAGCCCTAGCTGATCTCAAGACTGAAGGAGATTCTGAACCTGTGAACCTTTGGGACCCTGAGGCCCCCAGGCCCTCCAGGTCCTTTGGCAATACCTGGTGAAGATGGCGAGAGGTAGTTTTGTTTTGCTTTTACTGGTCTTTCCTTTCTCTAGTTGTAATGTTCACAGACCCAGTTAAATTCCCAAATGTGCTTGATAAGATTACTGAAGCAAGGCATTTCTCCTTTTCAGTGCCTACGAATTATTTTCTTAATTCTGATTATGCATCAGAATGTCAAAATTTCATCCTACAGTTACTGAATCAGGAACTTGGGAATAGATGCAAATTACCTATATGTTTAGAAAGGTTTCAGGAAATTTGATGTACCAATAGAGACCCAAGGCTGTAACTCTACTTGCTATTTATGGTGTGTAGAAAGGACAAAAACATGCATTAGGTTCATTTAGTGTGTCTATAAAGAAATGTGGGAGAACTCTTATGAGTAAAAGTATCAGTAGCACAAATTCATTCTCATCCCCTCACCATCTTGTTGAGGAGTGAACTGCGTTTGAGGCAGTTGGTTTGTACTTCGAAAAGATCTCCAAAAAAGGGATTCCATCTGCATATTGTTATTTATAGTAAGCACTAAACCGTTCAAAATTGCTGTTTTGTGGGGCAAAATCAGGGAAGTACTGACACTGCAAACATTTCAATCTAATATACATAAATTGGCAATGGGACAGGTGACACATAGTCAACTACATAACAAGAAGTGCTCCCTAAATGGAATATTGATGTTTGGCCGGAAGCTCACTAAGAATTCACCCACCAGTACTGCAGCTCTTGGCTAGAGACCTGGTGTTTTCCTACTAGTTTAGTTCTTTCTCTAGAATTGGGAAAATGTAGTAAGTAAATTGAGATACATTTTGATTCACGTGGTAAGAAAGACCACTCAGTTAACACATGCACGTGAACACATGCACACACCCACACACATGCAAACACAATGTGAAAAATAACTCACTTGTAAAACATTTAGAGACAAGTCTTTTTTTGCTAGATTAGAGAAAATGGCTGAACCTGGTGAATTTAGAGAGCATACCATACAAGACTTGCATGAATATTCAGATTGTTCGTTAATTTTTAAGTGTGGTCATGTATATGAGAGAATAAGCTAACTTTATATTCTAAAAAAGACATCGATAGTGCCCATATGCTTGGTTATCAGTAAGGATAATTAGTTTGAAAAAATACCTTGTACTATTGTTTGATAGTACAATTGTTTGAAAAATTGATAATAAAAATTGATAGATAATTATTTGAAAAAAGCTAGTACTTTTGCAAATATCATTGTTATTTCCGTGCAGTGTGGCAGCACATATTTCACACTGAAGCAGTGGCGATTCTCATGAAGTCAGGGGCAAGGTGGTATCATGGAAAGATACCAATAGGCTGGGGATTAAGAGATCTCCATTCAGCTCTGAACATCTGCTCTGTCACTTGGATACCTGAGAACAGTGAGTTCCATCAGATTGACCAGTGTACATCATTAACCTCAGCTCCACAACCAGGGACTCAGATTTAGAAGAGAGTGCAGACAGGGTATCAGAGAGCCTTTTGAGCTCCATGGGCAACTGTAATGCTTACGTGGGTTTCAGTATCACTGACCTGTGTCTTTTAGCTATATAGTACAATAAGATTTCTGGATTTTTCTGCATTGATTCCTACAGAAAGTGGTCCTTAGATAGAAGGTTTATAATAAAGAAAACATATTATTCTGCCTATGTGATAAGAAAAACAATTCATGCACTTATACATTCAGAAAATATACTTTGACTTCTGGACACTTCAGGTATAGTCAAGGACACAAGTACTTAGGAGGGGGTTATAATTCAGTGTGGTAAAAACTATGACAAAAGTAAGCACTGGATGCCATTCCCATAGACTAGAGAGAGATCCCTGAAGAGAACCTGTAAGATCATAACTAAAAAAGGATGGGAGGGAGGGAGACAGAAATATGCTGATCATAAAATGCATGAGTTCAGACTTATTTCCTCATTTGTCTATGTATCTTGAGGATAGGTCCTCAAGGTCATCCAGGAAAAATGGGACAAAGAAGGCCACCTGGAGCTTCTGAGAAGTGCCCGTCGCCACCAAAATCTGCCTTTTTCATGAAGCTGAGTGAACCCTTCCCAAAGCCCTTCCAGCCCATTATTTTCAAGGAAGCCCTGTAAACCAACAAGACCATTTTAATCTGACCACTGGTGTTCAGCTGCACCACCCCTTATGTGTTGCACAACTGTGCATGTGACAGTTTATGTATGTGTGCCAATGCAGTTTCATACTGTACCACTGCAATTGTGACTAGTGTCCCTTTCACGCTTAAAATAGCTTTATGAGAAAAGTCTATAATCTACACAACCTGCATGCTCAGTTTCTCAGTCGTGTCTGACTCTTTGCCACCCCATGGACCATAGCCTGCCAGGCTCCTCTGTCCATGGAATTTTCCTGGCAAGAATACCGGAATGGGTTGCCATTGCCTACTCCAACACAATCTGTTCAGTTCAGTTCAGTTCAGTTGCTCAGTCGTGTCTAACTCTTTGCGACTCCATGAATCGCAGCACGCCAGGCCTCCCTGTCCATCACCAACTCCCAGAGTTCACTCGAACTCCATATTTATGTATAAATATATATATTTTTTGGAACCATAAAAAGGCAAGAAATATTTAAAGAGGAAAAGAATCACTTTGCCATAACGTTTGAGCCCTTTATGATAGTGGAGATCATATATTCTATTTTAATATTTTCCAGATTTTTTTCCTAAGCAGCAACACCACTCAATGATAGTGAACTGCCACAGGAACTTTAAAGTTGCAGAATACTTCATGAACATTTTCCTGTGCAATCTTCAGAGCAAGGTTTTTGAAGAGGCATTTTTTGGTTATATTAGGATGACAAACTGTTATGTGTCCAGTGATTCCCTGGTGACTGAGTGGTAAAGAATCTGCCTGGCAATGTAGGAGATGTGGGTTCAATCCCTGGTTCAGGAATATGCCCTGGAGAAGGAAATGGTGGCCCACCAGTATTCTCGCCTGGGAAATCTTATGGACAGAGGAGCCGAGTGGGCTACAGTCCACGGGGTCACAGAGAGTCAGACATGACTTAGCAACTAAACAACGACAACAACCAATGATTAGGTTGTTGAGGGCATTAGTCAGCCTATCTACGTCTCCTACAGACTTTAATCAATAGAAAAGAGAAAAGAGGGGGAAATCAGGAACATAGATCTTCCCTCACCTCACAGTCCAGTGGGTGGTTCTGAGCTGCAGTACTTTCAAGGCTCCTTTGTGCTCATGTGTAATCTAACATCGGCAGTATCCACTGTAAATCTTTGATGGGCGTGGGAACGTATGACTACTTGCTCTTTTTGCCTTACTTCCAATTTTATATGCAACTGGTGCCCTAAGAGTGCACCCTCCAGTAAATTATCTGCACATAAAGGTTCTTCCTCAGCCTGGGTTTTCTGAGGATCTGGGCTAGATGTTTCCATTAACAAGAGCATTTATATGCAATTCACAGGCAAAGAGGTCTTCCATCTTCCTCAAGGAAACCAACTTGAGAAGGAAGCTCTTCTGGTGAGTGATTCCTCAAATGCCCTGTTTTGTCTCACTCGTTTGTTTTTCAAGGTTTTGGTGAGATGTATTATTAACCAATTTCCATTATTATTTGCTAGTCTAGTCTCTTCTAGGCTTCCCTGATGGCTCAGTCAGAAAAGAATCCATCTGCAATGCAGGAGACATGGGTTCACTCCCTTGGTAGTAAAGATCCCCTGAAGAAGGGCATGGCAACCCACTCCAGTACTCTTGGCTGGAGAATCCCATAGATGGAGAAGCCTGGCGGGCTACAGTCCATGGGATCACAGAGTCAGACAAGACTGACCAGCAGTCAGACATCTAGTCTCTCCCAAAATGATACATGCAAGTTAGAAGGCTTTGCTTCTGTATCAGGGTGTAAGCCTAGATATCCAACTCTGCTAATTAATGACCACTTATACTGATGATCATGGATCTTTCATAATTTCCTGATTAGGGCTATTTTCCATCTTCATGTTGCCTAGCTTCCCAGTGGTTCCAGGGCAATAGTGTGTAAGAACAGAAAGACACCTTGAATATTACACTCCATCCCAATAAGTTTATAGATGGAAAGGCTGAGGCTTAAAAAGGAAGTGAGTTCCCACATTTGGGTAGCAGTTTTTAAAACGATTTATCTTTTTTATTTTTAGCTTTTTTGGTCACACCACCCAGCATGTGGGATCTTAGATCCTCAACCTTAACCCATGCCCACTGTAGTGGAGGCATGGAGTCTTAACCATTGGACTGCCAGGGAAGTCCTGCAAATTCATCTTTTTTAAATGCAAAAATACTTTAAATTAACTACACATAAAATCATAAAGTATCAGTGCAATTACAGTAATAATTAAGTGAAGAGTCATGTGTTCACCACCCAAGCCAAACTAATGTAGTGTTGCCATACACCAAAAGCCCCTTAGAATCCCCTCCTGCTTTCCCGTTATCCAAATAACTACTATCCTAAAATTTGTGTTGTTGGTGGTGGTTTAGTCACAAGTAGTGCCCAACTCTTGAGATCCCATGGACTGTAGCCTGTCTGTCTATAGTATTCTCCAGGTGAGAATACTGGAGTGGGTTGCCATTTCCTTCTCCAGAGGATCTTCCCGACCCAGAAATGGAACCTGGGTCTCCTGCATTGAGCTATGAGGGAAGCCCCCAAATTTTTGTTAATTACTTTCTTTATTTGTAAATAAAGTTACTAAGTACATATTTTATATTTTCATTAGTGCTCCTAGGCACTCATCTCATATGCACTTGTCTTTCCTGGATATAATACACCCAAGAGTGGAATTACTGGGTCATAAGGTGGGTATATTCAGTTGCAATAGAAATTGCTAAGCTGGTTTCCAAAGAGGTCATACTATTCTATGCTACCAGCAAGGGTTAAGAATTCAGGTTGTTCCACATGGCCACCATCGCTTGGCATTAATATTTTAAAATGTATCAATTTTGTTAAGTGTGAAGTGATACATCATTGTCATTTTACTTTGCATTTGTCTGAAGAGTAATTACTTGAGCACCTTTTTAACTGTGCTTCCTGGCCACGTGGATACCTTCCTTTGAGAATGAGCTGTTTGTCCAGTTTTAAACTGCTGCTGCTGCTGCTAAGTCACTTCAGTTGTGTCCGACTCTGTGCGACCCCATAGACGGCAGCCCATCAGACTCCCCCGTCCCTGGGATTCTCTGGGCAAGAACACTGGAGTGGGTTGCCATTTCCTTCTCCAATGCATGAAAGTGAAAAGTGAAAGGGAAGGCACTCAGTCATGTCCGACTCTTAGCTGGGTTATCTTTTTTAATTAATTGCAAGAAATCTTACATGTTTTATCAGATGCATATGAATTTTAAGGGCTTCCCTTGTGGCTCAGCTGGTAAAGAATTCGCCTGCAATGTGGGAGACCTGGGTTCGATCCCTGGGTTGGGAAGATCCCCTGGAGAAGGGAAAGGCTATCCGCTCCAGTATTCTGGCCTGGAGAATTCTATGGACTGTATAGTCCATGGGGTCACAAAGAGTGGGACACAACTGAGTGACTTTCACTTCATGAATTTTAAATTTCTATTCTAATTCTCTGGATTACCTACGTACTCTGTTCATGGTATATCTTGAACAGATCGAAAGTCTCAATTACCTACTTTTAAAGTCAGTCGGTTTGTGTCCTGCTTAGAGCAGTTGCCTAACTGAAATTAGAAATAAACTCCTTTATGTTTTCTTTGATAAACTTAACAGTTTTAACATCCTCACTCTAAGAAATTTATTTCATCATTTTCTTTCAGAAACAGAAATAAGGGAACTCCCCAGTGGTCCAGTGGTTAAGACTTTACCTCACAAATGTAATTCCTGGTTGGGGACCTAGGATCCCACATGCCTCAGAGTTGAAAAAACAAACAAACATAAAACATAAGCAATGCTGTAACAAATTCAATAGAGATTTTTAAAATGGTCCACATTTGAAAAAAGAGTAGAAACAGATATGTGTTCTGATTTTTGGTAAGTTGATAATTCTTGCTAATTATTCAAGGCAAAATTGGGTCCTGAATTGGGTCTTATCACACTCTCCTCATCATTATTCACCATAGTACCCCTGCCCCCATCCCCTCTCCTCTTGCGCCTCTACATTCAGGAAATGTGTTGTTCTTCAGGTTTCTTTAGTGACAGGAGTGATGTGGAACTTTAAAAGAACTGAGTATGAGAAAGAATTGGAGATTAAATATTTGAGGATAAATTTTATAATTAAAATTGCAGGGACTACCCTGGTGGTCTCAGTGGGTAAGGCTCGGTGCTTCCAATGCAGGGGGCCCAGGTTCAATTCCTGGCGAGGGAACTAGATCCTGTATACCACAACTAAGACCCAGTGCAGTCAAAATAAATAATAAGTATTTGAAAAATAAAAATAAAATTTCATTCTGTAGTTCACTGTGCTTGAATAAGCTCTTCTCTTCCTTCTTCTGACAACTGAACAGGATATGTTATCTAGATGCCCAAGAAGATAATTCAGGCATCATGTTTAGTGAGTTCCTTAGCCCTGAGTCATTGACCTATTTGGGATTCACTAGATTCAGTTACAGTCCCATTGGAAATTTTTCCAGTTGACTCCCTGTGCTCAGGAAGAGAAATCCTGTGTGGCTTGTTGTCTTCAGATCTATCTGGGGGCCGGGTATATAAGCAGCCAAAGAAGTGCATTGATAGGGAGGGGTGAGTGAAAAAAAGGTGGACCCTCCCTCCCTTGCTCCCTGCTTCTGCATCTCACTCACTCCTGGCACATTTCACTTGCACCAGCAACCGAATGATAGGAAAAGTCTACTTCTCTCAAGTGTAACAAATCCCGCTGTTATCTCTAGCTGTTGTTCAGTCACTAAGTTGTTTCCGACTCTTTGTGACCCTGTAGACATGCCAGGCTTCCCTGTCCTTCACTATCTCCTGAGTTCTATCTCCCGACGTGAGCTCAAACTCACATCCATTGTCTCAATGATGCCATCAAACTGTCTCATCCTCTGCCACCCTCTTCTCCTCCTGCCTTCAATCTTTCCCAGCATCAGGGTCTTGTCCAGTGAGTCAGCTCTTCTAATCAGGTAGCCAAAGTAATGGAGCTTCAGCTTCAGCATCAGTCCTTCCAAAGAATATTCAGGGTTGATTTGCTTTAGGATTGACTGGTTTGATCTTCTTGCTGTCCAAGGGACTCTCAAGAGTCTTCTCCAGCACCACAGTTTGAAAACATCAATTCTTCAGTGCTCAACCTTCTTTATAGTCCAACTCTCACATCAGTACATGTCTCTAGAGGGTGCTCTGAATCCACCAGTCTACACGAAAGCAGCTTCCGAACCTACAGTGAAGAACACTGAGGAGCCAGAGAAAGAATAATGCAAAGAAGGAGCAAAGAGCTAAAATGAATAGAGCAAAATCCTTTTCTCCTTGGGGAAAGAATCAGTGACTACTGAAGTTCTGGCTTGCTAGGCCCCAAGATATCACTCAGCATCTAGTATTCGCCCAACAGGTAGACTTGAAGAGAAGACTCTTTAGAGTCCCTTGGACTGCAAGGAGATCAAACCAGTCAATCCTAAAGGAAATCAGTCCTGAATATTCATTGGAAGGACTGATGCTGAAGCTGAAGTTCCAATACTTTGGCCACCTGATGCAAAGAGCCGATTCACTGGAAAAGACCCTGATGCTGGGAATGATTGAAGGCAGCAAGAGAAGGGATGACAGAGGATGAGATGGTTGGATGGCATCACTGACTCAATGGACATGAATTTGAGCAAGCTCCAGGAGTTGGTGATGAACAGGGAAGCCTGGCAGGCTGCAGTTCATGGGGTCGCAAAGAGTCGGACACAACTGAGTGACTGAATTGAACTGAACAGGTATCCCGAGAGAACTAATCTATGCCATGAAATTAAAAGACTCTTACTCCTTGGAAGGAAAGTTATGACCAACCTAGATAGCATATTCAAAAGCAGAGACATTACTTTGCCAACAAAAGTCTGTCTAGTCAAGGCTATGGTTTTTCCAGTAGTCATGTATGGATGTGAAAGTTGGACTGCGAAGAAAGCTGAGTGCCGAAGAATTGATGCTTTTGAGCTGTGGTGTTGAAGAAGACTCTTGAGAGTCCCTTGGACTGCAAGGAGATCTAACCAGTCCATTCTAAAGGAGATCAGTCCTGGGATTTCTTTGGAAGGAATGATGCTAAAGCTGAAACTCCAGTACTTTGGCCACCTCATGCGAAGAGTTGACTCATTGGAAAAGATTCTGATGCTGGGAGGGATTGGGGGCAGAAGGAGATGGGGACGACAGAGGATGAGATGGCTGGATGGCATCACTGACTCGATGCACGTGAGTTGGAGTAAACTCCGGGAGTTGGTGATGGACAAAGAGGCCTGGCGTGCTGCAATTCATGGGGTCGCAAAGAGTTGGACATGACTGAGTGACTGAAGTGAACTGATGCATTCCTCTGTGGAATAATATTACATATACTATGAATAATATATATACATATATATATAGCATAAATATAACTACCATTATATGTACATCCATTTTGTGTGTTACTTTGTTCACAATGCTTTACCCACACACTATAGCTTATCCTAGCAGCAACACAATAGGATACATTTTATTCCATTTGTTTCATAGATGTGGAAATTGAGTTGCAGAGAAGATGAACAGCTTGACCAAAAGGAACACAGTGTATTGGTATTGTAACAAATTTCAAATTCATGTTTCCTCCCATACATTATTCAGACCTTTTTTCAGCCTCTCAGAAAGTCCAAAATTGACTTGCTGCTGCTGCTGCTACTAAGTCGCTTCAGTCATGTCCGACTCTGTTTGACCCCATAGACAGCAGCCCTTCAGGCTCCCAAGTCCCTGGGATTCTCCAGGCAAGAACACTGGGGTGGGTTGCTATTTCCTTCTCCAATGCATGAAAGTGAAAAGTGAAAGTGAAGTCGCTCAGTCGTGTCCAACTCCAAAGCGACCCGTGGACTGCAGCCCACCAGGCTCCTCAGTCCATGGGATTTTCCAGGCAAGAGTACTGGAGTGGATTGCCATTGCCTTCTCCAAAATTGACTTAAGGTGCAATGATTTACACACATATTGCAAAATAGCAATGCATGATACAAATTGTTAAATACAATATATGGAAGTTTATAAAACAGAATTTCAGGGCTAAATCTGACCTCAGAGGCCATTCAGGCCACAGCACAAATCAATGTGAGTCAATCATCATCATATGTTGAAGTGTCTACTGCAGTTTCTTCATGAATGGCTCAAATGAGAAGGAGTCCCCTACTTTGCAAACACATCCTTCCACTGATAAACTACTGTCAGATTTTCCTTGTGTGAACCCAAATCTGTTGTCCTGAAACTTGCAGCTGTATCTTAAAGGCATTATTTGAGTCCACACAGGACAAGACCATTCTTTATTTTATATAACAATATCTCACATTTACATGCTCATTAAGCTGGCCCTACCCCTAGAATTTCTCCAGGTTTTACAAAAATCCAAGTTTCTTCTCTATTACCTTATATATTGCAAGTTTCAGGTTTATCCACAATTCCCTTTGTCTTATTCTGGACACATTTACACAGATGGGTACCAAGAATGAGCAAATATATATTTGTCACATACCAAAAACCTCATGTATGTCCCACCCACTGCAACTCTTTTCCAGACACCTCTTATGAGTTAATCATACACTTCCCAGGACCTCCTCTTTCTAAAGGCTTAATGGCATGTAACATTTCTGGGTTGTGATTTATACTTTCATTTCTTTAACAAGGATTTGAAGGCAGGAACTATATTCATCTTTACAACCTTAACAGTGTCTGATACATATTGGATGTTCAAAAAATGTTTCTGTTTTCTACATATATTTTGTTTACTGATGTGTACCCATCACTTAACTGCAGCTTGGCTCTAGTCCTAAAAAAAAAAAAAAAAAAAATTATTGAGTGACTGCACACATAACTGAACACAGTGTTCCAGGAAAATCATTAAATCATGTGTTATTTTAAACAGTATCTGCTGAGCATATATTAGGTGCCCAGCATTAATCTGTCCAAAGAGATTCCAAAATTGTAACCCAAAGTGTCATTTTATGATTTTGACAATTTGATATGTTCCAACAGTCTAAGGTTGTTTAACATAAAGGCAAGACTTTAGTCTTTTTTTCAGAGTCTGTTATTAAGCCAACTCTCTCACTTACCCTTTACCACTTTATGACAAACCTTGACACTGTATTAAAAAGCAGAGACAATACTTTCCAGCAAAGGTCCATATAATCAAAGTTATGATTTTTTCAGTAGTCATGTATGGATGTGAGAATTGGGCCATAAAGAAGGCTGAGCACCAAATAATTGATACTTTTAAACTATGGTGTTGGAGAAGACTCTTGAGAGTCCCTTGGACTGCAAAGAGATCAAATCAGTCAATCCTAAAGGAAATCCACCTTGAATATTCATTGTAACGACTGATGCTGAAGCTCCAATACTTTGGCCACCTGATGCAAAGAGCAGATTCACTGGAAAAAGACCCTGATGCTGGGACAGACTGAAGGCCAAAGGAGAAGGAGGTGACAGAGGATGTGATAGATAGTATCACCTACTCAATGGACATGAAACTGAGCAAACTTCAGGAGATTGTGGAGGAGAGGAGTCTGCCATGCTGTAGTCCATGGTGTAGCCAAGAGTCAGATACGACTTAGCACCTAAACGACAATGACTCACCTACCCTCATTCTAGTGTTTGAAAGTTTCGAGGCTATGTTTTAGATTTACTGCTAGCATAATTCAACTTGCTCTTTTCTTCCCTTCATGCCAGCCTATTGACAGTTTTCTGAATCCTGATTCTATAATACAATCCATTTGTTCTTCCTCTCAGCCTTGACACATTCTCAGATTTGATCAGAGAACTATCAATGCTCTCACATGAAACACTGATAAAAATGTTGAACTGGACAAGACCAAAGCCAGAACTCCTCAGAAGAGACCTTTATCCCAGGTTGTCATTAATCAATTAGTCAGCAATCTCAGGACACAGTTATTCAGTGACAATTCCACTCAGCAGTAACACCATCAATATTTGGTCATTTGTTCACAAAGGCATAATGAGATTTTGGAAAATACCACACTAAAATCCACATGTCCATGTCTCTAGTCATCATCCCAACAGATCATGTATAAACAAACCAACAAAGAAGGTGAGTAGGACTTGTTCTTGGTAACACTTTGATGCTTCTTTGTAACCCTGTTGTATCTTCCAAGCTTTCACATGCCATCTTCTTGGTATCCTTATCTAGTCACAAGAAACAATTGTCAGCATGAAGGAGTTTAGTGCTTTTCTGGGTATGAGGCAGTATAAGAATTGGGCTCATAAAATCAGCTCCTGAGAATATCTAACTATCTGAAGACCTGTCCAGTCAGTTTTCCTGGAGCACAGAGTGCCTCATTTCTGCTCCCCACCCTGAACTCCTTCAGGGGTGTTGAAGGTCAGCAGCTGCAGTGGCACATGATTTAATCATTGTAGAGGTAGATGGCAAGTGCCAATTTGTGGCTGACGAAACAGAACAAGGTTCAGGGACATGAAGTAACTTTTCCAAACTAGCAACTTGTAGAAATAGTTGTGTGATTCCGGGCAAGTCACTTATCCTTCTCAATCTCAGTTTCTTCAGCTGTAAAATGGTTAATGTTACCTACACAGTAAGTGTGGGTGATAATTAAATGGCATAAATGCATATAAAGCTCTATGCCAAGTTACTGCCACAAAGTTAGTGCTCAAAATAGTCCCTCTCAACAGTCTGAGAAGTTTATATTGAGCACACATTCTTTTAAAATCCACAAAAACAATAAAAACATTCCCATTTTGAAATGAAACTTCACATGTCATTTGTCTGAGCCACTCGACTTGAATGTATTTAACAGAGCAAGACTGCCTTTTCTTCTCTCATGGATTTTTATTTCTTTATTCCCTCCAACCAACTTCAGTTTCCACTCTCCTGACTGGGTGATTAATTTTCCTGGCAGGCAGGATGGAGGATAGGAACACTCAGGATACAGGCTGTATATCTTCAGTGGGCTCCTTGTACCAAACTAAAAAATAGCCTTTCCATCCGCCTAGATATTTTTAAGCTTTCTTTCCCCACCCTCTTCAAAGGCTTTCCCATCCACCCACCCCACTTGCCACCTTTAGGACACCTTCTCATTAATTCAGCTCACAAAAGCAGGCACACTGACCTCTTTAGACGACTTCCCTCCTCCCCTCTCTTCTTTCCTCACCAGGACCATTTGTAGCTTTTAACCAGGATTTCATTTTTGAGGCGGGCTTGTTCTAGTACTCGCTGCCCATGCGGTTTGTTTCCTTTGCTGCTGCAGCGTGCCCTGAGAGCGTCCTGCACCGTCTCCAGCACCACTGCTGCCGCCACCAGCAACAACGATACTCAATTCCTTCCTGCCAGCGCTCAGTGTGCGGCAGACACCATGCTCCATTCGCTGCATGCATGATCTCATCTAATCCCATAACGACTCGGGGACAAGGATGCTGTTATTATCCTCCATAAGCAACTAAAAAACAAGCTAGGGCTCAGCAAGGGTATCCAAAGCCACAGGATGAGCACATGGAACCATCGCCCGCTTTTCTCTACACCCACCTCCATCTCCCCATCAAGGCTGCCACTCCATCACCTAGACTGGGTCACCAGCCTCCCAGCTGGGCAGCTTGTCTCCAGCCTTGACTCTCTACCAATCTTTTTGCGACCCAGGTGAAATGAAGCTATAAAAACATAAATAAAGTCATGGTACTTCTTTGCTTAAAACCTTTGGGTGGCTCCTCATTTCTTTTACGATCATGTGCTAAGTCCTTATGCAGCTTTCAACTATCTGGATTTGCTTGAGATTTCCAACCTCAACTTACTTCCCCTCAATCCCTTCCCCATAGTTTATTGGAAGTCCAGCTCTATTGGACTTCATCTGTCCCGAGGCCTTGCACTGTCTGTTCTCTCAGCTTAAAAAACTGTTCCTTGTCCTCTACCCTCTGCCCTGAAAGAAAGTAAAGGCATCTCTCTTGCTTCTCTGCCCTGTACTTCCTTCAAAAAAAAAATATGAATATCCAGGTAATTCAATACATTTGTAAGTTTCTATTACATCATTTAATTCACCCCAACCCTTCATAGGAGAGGAAACTGAACTGAAGTGAACCACTCAAAATCCGAATTCTATCAAGAGGCTGAGTTGGGATGTGAACGCATGTCTCTCTGACTTCAGACACTGTGATCTTTCCTCTGAGTTCTGTTGCTATGATGTTGTTCGAGGTTAAAAACCACAGTAGGCAAATATGGCTGGGGGTTGGGATTCTCTAGAGGCTGAAATTAATCAAGTGAATGGGGAGAAAGGGAATCTTAGCCTATGCCCTTGGGGGTAGGAAGGTCAGGCATTTGTCAGAGTGGTTTTCTGTTTTTTTGAATCAGAGTAATGTTTTTGCCTCCCTTTGTGTGCTACAATCACAGGATCTGTTTTATTAAGGCCCTTGGCAAAGCCCAGCAAGATGATCTGTCCTTAGCAATGAAGAGGCAGCTGAAGTCTGGTCTACAGAGCCAGAGGCTCAGCAGGACACGTGCAGGTGAACAGAGAGGAAATCTCCCAAGAAACCAGGTTTTCAGAAATGCTCTTCAGAGAGCTCTCAACATCTCTCCCTCACCCTTCTCTGCCCAGCACTCACCTACTACCTTGAAAGCTCCAGGGAAGGGCGTGTTCCTCATCTCTGACAAAAGACTTTGAGTTACTGCTCTGCTGTGCGACTTTCTCCATGTCCTTTCACCCACCCAGCTTTAGTTTCATCATTTGTGAAATGTAATAAAAGTACTACCTACTGCACAGGTTTGTTTGTAATTTCACTGAAACCATGATATGTAACAGGGACGCACACAGTGCCTGACCCAGAGAGGTTTTCTTCAGTTATCTATGTCATCACTGCCCTATACTTAGAAAAATGAAATTAAGAAAATGCATGAGATTCCAGTGTAAAATGACCCAAGTCTTGCCTACAGCTTTTGGCCTAACCCCCCACCTGATTTCCTGAAAGACCAACCCTTATCTGAGTTCAGTCTCCTGTCCTACCTAAGCATCAGTCTGCTCATTGTCACTGAGTTCCCTGCTATTTGCCAGACATTGAGAAAAGCAGAGACCAAAGCATCTGCTCCTTGCCCACAGCTCAGCAGATGGACAACTGACCTTCTCATCCACTAGGGCTGTTTTAGCTATTAAGCTGCATGGTAACAGTATCTAAGACCTACAAGCTTTCTAAGGACCTAGGGAAATCTTTGAGATTTCAAATATGAAATCTTTGACCCTGAAATATGAAAGCAATAAAATCTAAATTAATATGTGTCTCATCCAGTATGTCTACAAAATGCATCATAAAAACTTTTATAACTTTATTTTTACAACTTATAACTTTATAATTTGTCATGTATAAATTCCATTTATCATGGGATGTGGGACATTCTAATATGTTTGTGTGAGGAACCAAAGTCAGAATGCATAAAGCTAAAGATGGCCTTAAAACAACCTGTACTAGCACAACAGACAAATTCCATCTGCTTCTTGACAAACCTTCACTCATAGTTTTCCTTTTCCCAAAAGGACTCCACCCCTCTGTGCCACTGGTGCTAACAACCAAGCTGGGCCCTCTACATCCTCAGAAAGCTGTCCTCTCTGTGATTCCATCATTCCCCTATCATTCTCTGTCTCTGTGGTATAACCTCACTACCTTTGATCATTAGGGGCTCTCTTTGTCAAGGAGAGAGAGCTGTCTATGTCCTTGAGGTTCTCCCTGTGAAGCAGGGAACTGAACAAATCCACATAAAAACACAGCTTTAAGCCAGCTTTCCAAAGGACAGTAGATTTCCTCGGGCTTTCTCTGGCTTGAGAATTACACGAATCTGCAGGACCTCTAAGTTCCAGGAGCTCTCTTAGCTGGGCCCATGCCTTCAGAAGCTGTCATGATTAAGGTATTTCTATGTAAGATCCTCTATGGTGGGGGGAAATCAGGAAAGTTTGACAATAGCTACAATCAGCTCCTCCAATTGAATAATCAGATCTCAAAGGGAACTGGCATCTAGCCTGTGATAAAAGGTTTGATGCCTTGCTCCTGTCTTTGGCTTGATCCTGTTTAGCTTTTTAAAAAACATGCCAAACACACATCACACAGTTTTACCTTTATATAAGCCTTCTTTTTTAAGCAGAGCTTTTTTATCTCTGCCTCACATGGAATTTTCCCTTTTGTTGTTTTATTATCTAAGCAATGCATATTTATTATGAAAGAATGAGACCAACAGATAAACAATGACTCAAACCACCATCCCCTTGGCATTGTGACTGATGATCAAATCTGCCGCTACAGCAGAATGCCAAAAGCCTCCTGCCAGATGGTAAACAACCTGAGTAGGAGAGCCATGTCTGCAGCCAGGCCCTGTAGGAAAGCGTGGATTGGGGAGCCCACGATTTGATCTTGGACTTGGAGTCCAGCTCCCTGCCTTTCTGGCTGTGCAGAAATCTCTACTCAAACTGCTAGGAACAATAAGGACAGTCATTGGCCCAGGGAACTGAAAGCTTCAGGACTGACTTAATCCAATGGTCTGATTCTCCTGGTCATGCCCACCCCCTGTACAAGTCACACTCAGGCTGATGGTGAGGTGGCTGTGGTACCCAGACCCCAAAACCATACACAACAATGTCAGAGGATGAGATCATCTCCTGCCAAGCCCTGCTTTAAAGAGTGAAGATGATATTTACAGAAGAGAAAATTTTCCCTTGCAGTTTTTTGATTCAAATGGATGTTCATTTCTGAACTAATCCCATAGCCAACAGAATGCTCTGCACTGATTGGCTTAGGCCTGGGTTCTCCCACTGGAAACAGGGATCTGATTTCCGAGGTCTGTTCTGCTTATCAAGTTCTGCCCTTGCAGATGTTGTGGACTGCATGTCGGGAAGTCGATAGCAATTGTGTGGTGTTGGAAAAGTTAGCCACTCCTCTGAGCATCAACTCTCTCACTGATACAATGGGAATAATCATATACATTTTGTGGTGGAGAGGACCTGAGATAATTCATGAGAAATGGCAAAACATCGTGTCTGACGCTTAGGAGGGGCTCAGCAGGTTAATAATATTTGATGAATCCATTAACTTAGCAGCTTCCTGAAGGTGGTGATGACCAAATAGAGGATCATTTCGTCACTCCCTGCTGGCTGGACATTTCAGGGTACATAACTTCAGAAAGTCCTTGAAACAGAGTTAAGGTCAAAAATCTACCCACGCTTGAGCAACCAAACCTGGCTGGGTTAATGATGAAAAGCATGGGCTCTGTGGTTAGATTTCCTGAGTTTTGAATCCACAACTTACTGGCTGTGTGCCTGTGAAGTCATGGCCTTTCCTCCCCAGGCCTCTTCTGCCCCCATGAGATGATGGGTCCATAAGAAGCAACACCTCAAACACTAGCATCACATGGGCGTCATTCTAATCAGTGCACCTCTCTACAACCCCCGCATCTTGGCACTTTCATCACACCACTGCCTGGAAAGGCTAAGTTCTTGCCTAAAACTTTATATTCAGTAAGTGTGGAACAAGGATATTTAACACTAATAGGTTAAAAGTATGTTTTCATAATTGACTTCTATCATTATAATAGTATATACCTCACAGGATTTTTGTGATGATTAAATGATATAATGCATACATGGTGCTCAGTAAGCTCTATAAATATTATTATTAGTCACAGGTGGTGATGAAAGATATTTTTACATTAGCTCAAAACTTCCACTATGAGAGCAATATTGATTTGATGCCCATAAGGGCATACATGACTATTGGTTCTCTCATCTCCCAAGGAGAAAGTACAGTTCCTTCTTCGATTCTCCCCTGTGGTTCATCCCATCCTCCCCACAGGGCACAGTGCCAAGCCTGCTGACATAAGCCTCCATTCTCCGCTCAGCTGTTTCCTGTGATGGCACAATCCACTATCTTCCCACGATGCTGACTGAACAGTGCCCTTTCCCCACCCCCCCACCCCCACCCCGCCCAGCAAATCACTCCTTCCTTTGCATCCAGGAGCCACTGGGTCAAGCTCTCCTTTGGTGTAGATTGTAATCAATTTTCAGGTTCATCAGTTTAATGTCTGTCTCCCCCTCAGTCCTGGGATGGGACATCATGTCCCAGCCGTCTTCTTTCCTCCAGTGCTTGATACAGCAGGGTACAAATTCAATAGATGTTTGTTGAATGAATCACTGTAACACAATTAGGATGAGTACCTACTGAGCACTGACTTGGTACTAGGTATCACCCTAGGTGCTTTTTGTGCTATATTTCAGCTGTGGTTACAAATGACAGATGTGCAGTTTAGATAATCTTATATGGAAAAAGAGAAGACTCTGTCTGACCACATAACCTGATTGGTGCTCACATAGTATTATGAGAATTTTAATATTATATATTATATATATTTTCCTCAGTCTTCTGCATATATATGTTTTATTCATCTTCTTTATATGTGAGATCTTCATTTTCACTTATTTTATTTTTAAAGCTTCAAAACAAAAGCCTGAAGGCAAAATACCTCATTAAGGAGAAAGTCATAAAACTGAATGAAGCCTCATGGTAGCTGAGAATATTAAAATATGTAATTAAATTTTAATATTTGCCTTAAAAGTGGTTCAAAATGCAATGCCATCAATAAATATTTTTTAATGGTTAAAAGACATTTTGGGAATGCTGACTACAGTAAATATATCAGATGATGAGCATAACAGGAATAGAACTGTCACTCTTAGGAATTATTCAGTTTCTTACTCTTGGTATTGGAAGTAGTTTCTCAGTTGAGTGGCCTCCATCATTGTGTGTGAATTATTTTTCTTTCAATTATGGAGAGACTACAGGACAATATGGAGAAGGAAATGGCAGCCCACTCCAGTACTATTGCCTGGAAAATCCCATGGACAGAGGAGCCTGGTAGGCTACAGTCCATGGGGTGGCAAAGACTTGGACACGACTGTGTGACTCCACTCCAGTCCACTCCACTCCACAGGACAATAAATAACCCTGAACTATTCTTGAGGTCTGGAGAAAACTGCAAGGACATTTAAATGTTAAATCATTGGAAGAAAACGAATTTTAACTTCTCTGGTCATTTCATACTGATCTTTCTCTCAGTAAAGTGTTGTTTTTTTTTTTAATTTGGCTGGAGCATGGTTGATTTACAATATTGGGTTTCAGGTGTGCAGCAAAGTGATTCAGTTATACATATACATATATTCATTTTTAGATTCTTTTCTCATATTGGTTTCCACAGAATATTTGAGTTAGAGTTCTTTGAGCTATACAGTAGGTCCTTGTTGGTTAGCTATCTTATATATAGTAGAGTGTGTATGTTCACCCCAAGCTCCTGATTTATCCCCTCCCTGCCCACATTTCCCCTTTGGTAACCATAAGTTGGTTTTCGATATCTGTACGTCTGTTTCTATTTCATAAATAATTTTCATTTGTATCAGGTTTTAAAAAAGTAGGTTCCACATATGAGTGATATCATATTTGTCTTTCTCTGACTTACTTCACTCAATATGATAATTTCCAGGTCCATCCATGTTGCTGAAAATGGCATTATTCATTCTTTTTAATGGCTGAGTAATAGTCCACTGTACGTATGTCCCACATCATCTTTATCCATTCACCTGTGCACGGACATTTGGGTTGCTTCCATGTCTTGGCTGCTGTAAAAAGCACTGCAGTGAACATTAGGGTGCATGCATCTTCTGACTGAGATGGGAAGAGTCTAGTAACAGAACTGAATTCCTACTGAAGCCCACTGGGAATGTTGTAGTCTCTTCCTCATTCTAAGCTCTTTGCATGTATCATTCAATCAGGGCTGAGTAAGAGTTCATACCGCTGATCATCCTGTTGTCCACATCCTCATCTGCTAGAAGCGAGTTCTTAAAGGGACTGTCTCTTTCTCTCTCTTCTGTATCCCCAGCTGTTTCTGAGATGCATGGCAATGCACTCCAGTACTCTTGCCTGGAAAATCCCATGGATGGAGGAGGCTGGTAGGCTGCAGTCCATGGGGTCGCTAAGAGTCAGGCACGACTGAGTGACTTCACTTTCACTTTTCACATTCATGCATTGGAGAAGGAAATGGCAACCCACTCCAGTATTCTTGCCTGGAGAATCCCAGGAACGGAGAAGCCTGGTGGGCTGCCGTCTATGGGGTCTCACAGAGTCGGACACGACTGAAGCGACTTAGCAGCAGCAGCAGCAGCAGCATAGTAGAGGCGCCCAACCAGCAGGCGCTGATGGAGCCTGGTTCAACTGAGCAACAACCGCCAAGGCCACATCAGAATTTCTTTCTCCACTTTTAACTTCCCATACCTGAGAGCTGGGGCCTAAGAGTAAGCTTGGAGACCTGGCATTTGGGGAGCTGCTCAGATAATCCAAAAGCATGCCAAAGCCAGAGAGAAACGTGAAAATCATCTGGGTTTACATTTTCATTTTGTAACTGAGAGAAAGGATACCCGCAGTAGTGGAGGGTGTTACTGATCTGACACACCTGGTAAACAGTGCAGCTGGGACTAAACATCACATCACCTGGCTTCCAGCACCTCCTCCTTTGTCACCAGGCTTTGCCTGTCCAGAGGGATGGGTGCCCTTCTTTTAATGCTGGCACAGAAAGTTTCTAGGCTATGAAGCTCCATGCCATCTGTACGAAGGGAAGCCTGCTCCCAACCTGTGTTAAGAGTGAAAGTGTTAGCCACTCAGTTGTGTCCAACTCCCAGCGACCCCATGAACTGTAGCCTGCCAGTCTCCTCTGTCCATGGAATTCTCCAGGCAAGAATACTGGAATGGGTTGCCATTTCCTTTTCCAGGGGATCTTCCCAACCCAGGGATTGAACCTGAGTCTCCTGCATTGCAGGCATATTCTTTACCATTTGAGACAAGAGGGAGCCAACCTATCTTAGGGGAACTCATTTTTCAGGCTTGCAGCTTTTGGCATAAACAACTCGGACTCAAGGGGGATGTTTCTTACAAGGAGCTGCCATGCAGTGATTGCTTCACTCGAAGAGCTGACTCACCCCTGCCTCAGCCTCTGGGCTTATTTTAGCCCCACGTTTCTGGAGGAGGAAATGAGAACAAGATCAAGGATCCTGTGGGAAGAGCCTGGGGCTTTGGATTTCTCATTGGGGGCCTCAGGCAGTGCCTCACAGCTCCAGCTTCTTTAGAATCTCACAGCCAATTCCTTCTATTGAATTAGGGTTGCCAGCCTGACCCAGTTATAGGGTGCCTGGCTTTAAGAACCGCCCCCCGCCCCCCGCCACCGGAAGTGAGAATTAGGCAAAAGGACTAAATTTTGAAGTTGATTATTGACCCAGCAAAGAGTTTCTTTCCTTTTCTTCAGTGAACAGGGAAGAGCAGAACAAGTAAAGCTGTTGGATTCCCAGCTTCTGTTATTAAGCTATAAAACCTTGGGTCTGGGATGAACCTTACTGACATTGGGGAACTAGGGGGTCTTCGGGGGAGCAGTTTGGGGCTGGGTCTTGAAAGACTGGTGAGGGAAAGGGAAAGGGTGTTAGAGAGAGAGGAAGGGGAGTACGCCAGTTTCTGGAGGTATGAAAGTGTGGGGAGTCATCTGAAACGACTGCAGAAAAGGAAGGGGAAGCCAGCGGGGTCCCCAGCAGTGTCCTCTCCTCACATCTGGCATACTCCTGTCCACACACTTTTGCTTAGACCAATCCCCTTACCTGAAGTCTTTCCCTGTTTTCTCCAGCTCTCCAACCCTGTCATCCATCCCTCTCACGTGGTCCACTTCTCGCTGTCCCAGGCCACGGGTCCCCTCGACTGGCCTCTGGCACCACTTTCCTTCAGCGCTGCACTCAGCCTTTAGCCTTGGCACTGTGTAACCAGTAATGTTTTTCATCTAGAACAGCAACAAAATTCATCTACAGGGACTTCCCTGGTGGTCCAGTGGCTAAGAATCTACCTTTCTATGCAAGGGACAAGGGTTTGATCCTGGTTGGGGAACTAAGATCCCATATGCCAAGTGGCATGGACAAAAAAGAGGAAAAAAATAAAAAAGATTCATCTATGAGCTTTCCCATCACACCTGTTCTCATGCTCCCTCTGTGTTAGTTTTCTGTATTAGTTGCAGGTAACAATTTACTTGGGCTTCCCAGGTGGTGATAGTGATGAAGAACCTGCCTGCCAATGCAGGAGACATAAAAGACGCATGTTAGATATCTGGGTAGGGAAGATCCCCTGGAGGAGCAGGGCTAAGGCAACCCACTCCAGTATTCTTCCCTGGAGAACCCTATGGACAGAAGAGCCTGGTCAGCTATAGTACATAGCATCGCAAAGAGTCAGACACGATTGGAGCGACTAAGCATGCACACTCACAATTTACCGCAAACTTAAAGGTTTAAGACAGCACCCACTTACTAGCTCACGATTCTCTAGGTCAGATATTCAGCCACAGCGTGGCTGGGATCTCTTCTCAAGGTCTCAAGAGGCTGAGATCAAGGTGTCAGCCACATTGTGTCCCTTTTCTGGGTGGTCTGAGGAAATAATCCACTTCTAAACTCCTTGAAGTTGTTGGTCAGAATCAGTTCCTGTGGTTGCAGGACTGAGCTCACAGTTTCCTTGTCAAGGGCTTCTCTGAGCTCCTAGAAGTCACCCATATTCCTAGCCACGTGGCCCCCACAGATGGCTCATGACTTCTTGTTGCTTCTTCCAGGCCACCAGGAGCACATCTCTCTCACCTCTTCCTTAGTGACCACCAAGAGAAAACCCTCTGCTGTGGTCTGTTTTGTTTGCTTTGCCATGTGGTTTATTTTTTTTTAATAATGCACATTATAAATAGAAACAAATGCATATTATACATTTATATTGATTACAATTTAAAAATTAGAAATTATACATATCTTAATTTTAATAGTTATTTGATGATGTTTCTAAAAACTTTAAGCAATTCCTGTTACCATCAGCAATGTTTGAGAGACTGCTTCTCCCCATATTTAAACTAACAATTAAAGATGAGGGCTTTAAAATTTTTTCCAGTCTGGAAAAAAGTGATTGTATTATTATTTTAATATGCATTTCCATACTTCTGTTAAATCTACCATTTTCACATGTTTCTTGGTCATTCGTCTATTCATATCTTTTACTCATTTTCCTTCTGGGTTATTTATCTTTCTAGTCCACTTTTTAGAGTTCATTTTTCATTGTAAAGAAGTATCATTATATGACCATTTTTTAAAAGCTTATCTTTAGTTTTATTTCCATGAGGTTTTGATTTTTTTTTTTTTTTGAGGTTTTGATTTTAAAGGCTCAAATATAATTACATGTTTTTAATAACTTCTGGGTTTCCAATCTTGGTTAAGATCTCCCCTCCTTGATATTGTACTCAGAGTCTCTTAGATTATACTATGAAACAATGATTACCATCACACTTATCTGTGTAATAGGTCCAGGTTTCTTTTAATGGTTTAAGAGCAGGATTTTGCTCCTCATTTGGATAGCTAGTAGTGTCACCATCATGTATTAAATCACTCACTCTTTTACATTTGGTAAAATCACAACTTTAGTCAAATATGAAATTATCAAATATACTAGGATCTACTTTTGGATTCTACATTCTATTCCACTGACTAGTAAATAAGTCAATCTATAGCTATGCCAATGCCATATTTGTGAAAACTTTCTGCTTTAAAAATGCTCACTTGACTAGGTCAAGCTTCTCTGGAATGATCTCCCTTTGTTAAAGTCAACATGCATGTAATATAATCTGATCACAGGAGTGAAATTCAGCATGCTTACAGTCCCAGGTATTATGCAGGGCATGTACCTCAGGAGCAAGGATCCTAGGGGACATCTTAGAATCCTGTCTACCACACCCTCCAAGCTTCTCTCTATTAAGACAGAATGTTTATATTCAGGATCAGTTTGTGAATTCTCCTTTATAATCTGAGAACTGGACAGATTCATACCCCAAAGCAAAGAGAGGTAGGGCTACAACCCCTCTCCCAGTATGTGGCAAGATGTGGAGCAGGCCAGGAGCATGAGCTTTCTGGAAGGAAGTGGCCCTGTGGACATCAAGACTGGAGGAAGAGGAAATCACAGGAAACAGTTTATGTGTGGAGGGATGGGCAGGTGACAGAGGCAAAGCTTAGGCCTACTGGGAGAAGAGGCAGGAAAAATCAAAAGCTTGATTTTATTTTTTAGATATTTATTTATTTATATATTGACTGTGTCAGGTCTTAGTTGCAGTATGTAGGGTCTAGCCTGCTGACCAGGAATCGACCCCAGGCCCCCTGCGTTGGGAGCATGGAGTCTTACACATTGGGCCACCAAGGAAGTTCCACAAGCTTGGTTTCAGGTTAAGATTTGGTAGGAAGGTGAGAATGAGAAAGGGAGTTGAGAGGAATAAGGAAAAAAGATTTTAAGAAGCTCTGCTTTGAGCTGTAAATTGCATCCTCTGGGACACTCTTCAAGGGAAGCCAGTAAAAACATAAATTTGCTTTTACTAATGTTAGTTATTGGACTGTCTCTCCTTGGATATGACTCTGTGCAGACTCGGTGACGTATCTTTCTGTTGAATATGAAAGGACCTTATATAACTAGTTAAGTAGTAAGCAGGGTTGCCCTAAAATGTCAGCAGACATATTGAGCAGCAAGGTAAAGGAGAAGCATATATTTTCATAGAAATGTACCATCTAACATCATGAGACATATTTTTTTAATCAAACTAAATAACATCTCAAACCCAAGACCTATGCCAATGCCAGAAATCTCCAGTGTTACCTAGGAGCCCTTCAAGGTCAGGGATTGTCTTGATCGTATCATATTTTCTAGTCCCTAGTACACAGTAGATATATGAGAAAATAGACTTTGCAATTAAACCTATTTGATTAATAAATATATTAGCTAATGTGTCGGGGCTTCCCAGGTGACTCGGTGGTAAAGAATCTGCCTGCTGATGCAGGGAACGCAAGAGACACAGGCTCTGTCCTTAGCAGGAAGATCCCTTGGAGTAGGAAGTGGCAACCACTCCAGTATTCTTGCCTGGAAAATTCCATGGACAGAGGAGCCTGGTGGGCTACAGTCCATGGGGCTGCCAAGAGTCAGACACAATTGAGGGACCAGGCATACACATAGCTAGCATTTATAAAACACAAAATTTCAAAGGTAAGATATTGCTTTATTTCCTGTTTTGATGATAGAAAATGAGGCACAGAGAGGTTAAGTGACTTGTTCAAGTTTACACAGTTATTACAGTATCTTATATACTATAATTTAACATAGGCATTCTGAGTCTCTAGCCCATGGGCTTGTCCATAAACTATGAACCTTCAGTAAGGGACATGGGATTGATATATGTCTTCTTCCTTGAAGAAAGAAGTAAGACTCAGGATGGGTGTGGAAGGGGTTATGTAGAAGCTCCCTGGGCACCATCTATTTTCTACAAGCACTGGAGAACATACCCTGAGCTCTGAGTCCTTGTTATTGAACAGTGGTTCATGAACCAACAGCCTTGACACCACCAGGGAGCTCGTTAGGAATACAGAATCTGAGTCACCACTTCCAGAACTAATGAATCAGAATCTGCTTGTAACAAGATCCCCAAGTGATTCATATGCACAATTGGAATTTGGGTAGCCTGAGTCATATTATCTAGGCCAGCATAGTCCAATAAAGCTTTCTGGAATGATAGAAATGTTTTATATCTGCACTGTTCAATAGAGTACCCACTTGTGGTCATTAAGCACATGTGGTTAGTATGATTGAAGAAGAGAATTTTTATTTTACTTAATTTTGATCTATTTAGATTTAAATAGCTACATTTGACTAGTGGTTATTTTATTGGACAGCACAGATTCTAAACTTATTGTTCCCCTGTGTTTATTTCCCCATGATACAAGACAAGAGAGTCTTGTCTTAAAACAGCCATGTCAGGGAACTCAGGAGAGGGCTTTGTGTCTCTTCTCTGCTTTGGTTAGAGCATTAGAGAAGACAAGGAATCGTAGCACCAAAGGCATCATGTGGTCTGGCTGATCTTGCTGCCTGCCTGATGTGCCCAGGTACTTCTTCAACAGCCTGTGCACGCTTGTACTGTGATAGGTGTAGTATCTTCTGTTTACTCAACTGTATTCATCACCAATGCAAGCTTTCTAAAGACAATAACCAAGCCTAAACGTTAGGCAACTTCTATAGCCATCAGCATGCCTTCACTATCAGTAACAGAAAAATAGTTATCAGTAACTATTCAGTGAAACACCCATTGCCAACCTTATTTTAAATCACCTCCCTCCTGCTCCATGCTTCTTATTTTTCTCCATACTATTTATTCTCATTCAACACACACAGGGAAGGGAAAAAAGCCTTTTTCTGTACAGGCCTAGGTTCTCTAGGAGGCCAATGCTGAGACCTTGCAGATGAAACTGAGAAGAGACAGATTAACAAGAGAAAAAGAAACATTGTATTAACACATGCAGCATGCATGCATGTGGGAGAAATCCACTGATGAGTAACTCAAAGGAGTGGCTAGAATTTGGGCTTAAAAAGCATCTTAGCAAAGAACAATAAATGTGCAGAGAAGTGATAAAGCAAAGAAAAAGGTTTAGGTTTCCAAGGGCAGCACAACTGGTGAAGAGAAGTACTGGGGGGAACTAATGGAGGAGGTTTTCTTTGTGCAGATGCATCTCATTGCTGGCTTCCTGTCTTCCTCATATGAACCTTTCCCGGGAGAGGGGATTTATGGTGGTCCTCATTTCTCAGAAGTCTCTGCTTTTAGCCAGATAAGGCAAGCTCCTGGAAGGAGTCTTTTTGCAGCTATTGATTCTTATTTGCCTCCAGCACCAAATAATATGTATGTCAAAGTGACATTTTTTTGAGTGGGATACTTTGATCTTCTATACGTGCTATATATTTAACTTATTTGTGTATGGTCTCACTTCAATCAAAGCTTTATGAAGATAAATGTTAAGTGCTAGGAATAGAAGAATGAAAAATACATTCCAAGGGTTTCATAAATCCAGCTATCTAATAATAGCTACCATATAATTAAGTTTGTCACTATGCCAGGACTATCTGAAGCACTTGACAGACATCATGTCATTTAATTTTTACAGTAACCCCAAGAGAGCATAGTATCATACTCGCTATTTTAGATGAAGAAAATGACCATCAGAATAAGTGCACTCACCTTCCTCTTACTTGACCTAAACTCTTAATTCTTCAGTTAGCTAGAGTCATATTAGAAATAATTGGGATAACAAAAGATGTCCTTGTAGGAGGTACTGGAGTGCCTAGTGCTAAGATCCAGAAAAAATGAGCTAATTCTCTTGGATAGAGGTGCCCAAAGAGGCTATTTAGATAGAGCATTCCTTACTGACTTATGCTTTTCTTGGGGAAAAAAAAAAAAAAATCACATTAAGCTTGATTATCTCTTCTGCTGCTCCTTCCTCAGTATTAATAGTTTAATCTGCATGATAGGTGTTGGATGTGCACCTTGGGGCTGTTTACAGCAACTTGTGAAGTACTTAACATTCTAAAGAAATTAGTTGTCTGGTGTAGAGGACTCCAGAGAACAGAAGAGCAAGAAATAGGATGTCTGACAATTCTGGTGTTCTTCCAGAGGGGGATAAATGAGGTTGCTTTCTCCTGGTTCTCCTCCAAACTTGCCGACCTCTTTCATTTTCCTACTGTTATTTATTTCTTTGCTGACCCCTTAAAGGTAGATGTTCCCCAGGTTTATCTTTAGCTGTCCCTTCCACTAATGTTGTATTCCCTCAGTGGACCATCTCATCCATCCAGTGTCCCAGAAGGCAAAGTAAGGGGGCCCATGTGAGGGGTCTAAAGAATCCAGGACACTCAGGACTGGTATTAAAAAATATACTCCCAATTTTTTTCTGTTTTTGTTGGCAATCCTGGAATTCTAGTACCATTAGCTTCAGGAGAGTTTTGAGGATCCTCTAATCTTGTTTGGTCTTTCCAGATGGCACAGTGGTAAAGAATCTGCTTTCCAGTGCAGGAGACTCAAGACATGGGTTCAATTCCTGGGTCAGGAAGATCCCTGGAGAAGGAAATATCCAACCCACTCCAGTATTCTTGCCTGGAGAATCCCATGGACCGAGGAGCCTGGTGGGCTACAGTTCACGAGGTCATAAAGAGTCAGACACAACTGAAGTGACTCCACATGCACGCACGCATATCATGGACCCAGATGCTTTCAAAACTCAGCACAAGTCCTGAAATGATGTCCTCTGAGCCCGAGTGGACTGATAAACTATCACAGGTAAGTGGTTGAGAACAAGCTGCTACCATCTGAGGGGAGGGCGTGGTGGGGAAACTTGCCTAGAACACAGAGGGAAGTAGAGCAAAGACAGAAGGAGCTAAAGACTTGATCACATCACTGGGACCCTTGGATCTAGCCGTGCTTGAAGCAAGACTTTATTCTAGGACTTCCCAATGATATTGTTAATAGAATTTTTAAAAACCCCACTTTTACTGCTGTGCTTTAAGTTAGCTTGAATTAGACTTTCCATCAATTAGCACTAGATGAATTCTACCAAATTTCGCCACCTAAACTTAGATGCCTTGCAATTTGACATCCACCCAGATGTCTTTCCTGAGCTTCTGACTCAGATACTCAATGAGCTATTTCTCTGGAGATCCTCACAGGTCCCTCAACTGAATATGGCACCAGTTAAGAACTAAAGAGCCTCTTGATGAAAATGAAAGAGAGTGGAAAAGTTGGCTTAAAACTCAACTTTCAGAAAACTAAGATCATGGCATCTGGTCCCATCACTTCATGGCAAATAAATGGGGAAACAGTGGAAATAGTGGCTGACTTTATTTTGGGGGGCTCCAAAATCACTGCAGATGGTGACTTGCAGCCATGAAATTAAAAGATGCTTACTCCTTGGAAGGAAAGTTATGACCAACCTAGATAGCATATTAAAAAGCAGAGACATACTGTGCCAACAAAGGTCCATCTAGTCAAGGCTATGGTTTTTCCAGTAGTCCTGTATAGATGTGAGAGTTGGACTATAAAGAAAGCTGAGTGCTGAAGAATTGATGCTTTTGAACTGTGGTGTTGGAGAAGACTCTTGAGAGTCCCTTGGACTGCAAGGAGATCCAACCAGTCCATCCTAAAGGAGATCAGTCCTGAGTGTCCATTGGAAGGACTGATGCTGAAGCTGAAAGTCCAATACTTTGGTCACCTGATGCAAAGAGCTGAACCATTTGAAAAGACCCTGATGCTGGGAAAAATTGAAGGCAGGAGGAGAAGGGGAAGACAGAGGAAGATATGGTTGGGTGGCATCACTGACTCAATGGGTATGAGTTTGGGTAGACTCCGGGAGTTGGTGATGGACAGGTAGACCTGGCGTGCCATGGTCCATGGGGTCGCAAAGAGTCAGACACAACTGAGCAACTGAACTGAACTGAATCTGCCATCCATCCTCCCCTATCATTTACCCTGTTCTATCATTACTCCCCATGAACAACTTGTCAATCTTCATTGTCCCAACTTGTGCATACCCAGTTGTTCTAACCAGGAAACTTGGGGTCTCTGTCCCTCTTTATCATCTCTCAGACCCAATGATTCATTAAAGCCTTCTCCCAAATAGTTTCAGAATTCAATCTCTCCTCTCCAAGGAGAGGATTTGTAATTCTTTGACTCAGTCCACCATCACCTTTTACTTGGTGATAGCCTTCTAATTTAGTCTCCCACTCTGATTTTTCTTTACCAAATGTAATCTGCAATCATCCTACATTACAGTTATAAAGTTATGTCTCTCTATCCCACTTGCCACTTTAAAAGTTTCTGTGTCACCCCATGACTCTCAAGATGAATTTCAAATCTTTTATTGTGGCATTCAAAACCAGATCACTTTTCTGGTCTCCATCTCTGGCCACTGCTCCCCACCCCAACCCTCTGTGCTCCTATACACACACACACACACACACACACACACACACACACACACATAGGATTTCCCAATGGGTCAGGGGGTAAAGAATTTGCCTACAATGTAGCAGACACAAGAGACATGAGTTCGATCCCTAGGTCAGGAAGATCCCCTGGAGGAAGAAATGGCAATCCACTCCAGTATTCTTGCTTGGAAAACTCCATGGGCAGAGGACCCTGTTGGGCTAAAGTCCAAAGGGTCACAAAGAATTGGACCCAACTGAGCTCAACAGGAGTGAGCTCATATACAAACACATATAGCTGTAGTAGACTGTAAAAACAGACAAGAATCTTCCTATCCCTATATTCTTGCCCCTTTCAGGGTGACCTTGCAGCTCCTCTCATCAAAAGGGGGTGACAGTTCCCATACTCCTTGAATCTAACCTTGATCATGTGATTTGCATTGACAAACAAGAGCAGTAAAAACAGCGCAGAAGATGCAGATTGAAAAGTACTTGAACATTAGTATTTGACTTTGTGGCTCTTGGAAATTCTGTGACAACTTTCATTTGAATAAGCCCAGGTTAGTCTATTGGCAAATAGATGGGGAAAATGTGGAAACAGTGTCAGATTTCATTTTCTTGGGCTCCAAAATCAATGCAGACTGTGACTGCAGCCATGAAATTAAAAGACGCTTGCTCCTTAGAAGAAAAGCTGTATTAAGCCTAGACAATGTTTTAAAAAGCAGAGACATCACTTTGCTGACAAAGGTCTGTATAGTCAAAGCTATGGTTTTTCCAGTAGTCATGTACAGATGTGAGAGCTGAACAGTGAAGTAGGCTGAGTGCCCAAGAATTGAAGCTTTTAAACTATGGTGCTGGAGAAGACTCTTGAGAGTCCCTTGGACAGCAAGGAGATCAAACCAGTCAATCCTAAAGGAAATCAACCCTGAATATTCATTGGAAGGACTGATGCTGATGCTGAAGCTCTAATCCTTTGGCTACCTGATGTGAAGAGCTGACTCATTTGAAAAGACCCTGATGCTGGGAAACACTGAAGGCAAGAGGAGAAAAGGGCGACAGAGGATGAGATGGTTGGATGGCATCACTGACTCAATGGACATGAGTTTGAGGAAACTCAGGAAGATAGTGATGGATGGACAGAGAAGCGTGCTGTGCTGCAGTTCATGGGGCTGCAAAGAGTCAGACATGACTCAGTGACTGAACGACAATAACAACAGTCTACTGGAGACACATGGCCCCCAAAACTCCATCACCCCAGCTAACAGCTAGCATCAACTACGGGACATGTGAGTAAAACCATTATGAGCTGACCGTCAGCTGATTGCAGCTGCATGAATGAGCCTAAGCAAGACCAGGAAAAGAACTACCTAAGGGATCTCAAGTCACATTGGCAATCCACATGAGCTAATAAATGATTTTTTTTAATCACTAAATATTGAAATGGTTGTTATGCAGCAAACATTAACTGATCAGCTATGTGACCTTAAGGAAGTCATGTTACCTCTCTAGGCATCAGATTCCTTGTAACTAGAAGGGGATAGCATCTCAATATCCTGGATTAAAGGACTGCCTGAAGGTCAGTTGAAATATGGTTTTAAAATCCCTTTCTAAATTGGCATCAATAATATAAACATGACACTTATTCTGATATATGTAAAATTAATGTACATATTCAGCACTGTTTCAGTCTGTCTTTGGACACTTCTTATGCCATGTCCCTGGTCTAAGACTGCATGTTCCCAGAAGCTGTGGTCAGGTTTTTATTTATCACACAGTCTGAAAAATTAAGACTAAGACCCATTATTAAATGAATATGACACTAATGATGAGGTTCAGAGTATCTGAGGTTACTGGACTTCAAGAGCATGTTTCAACTCTGGAGATTATGTAGAAAGGAAGTGGGCTCCAGCATTTTCCAGAGGCCCAAAGAATTTTTCAAAAAGACTACCAAGAGCCAGAGAGCAAGTGCCAACATCCAGATGCTTTTCAACCTGCATTTGCATCGTATTTACTACTCTCTCATTGGTCAATGTGAATCACATAGTCAAGGTTATAGACAAGGAGTAAGAGAACTGCCTCTAGATTTTGGTGGGGGAGCTGCAAGGTTGTGTTGCAAAGGGGTGAAAATATAGGGATAGAAAGAATGTATGTTTGAATACATTTTGAATACTATATAACTAATTAACTAATAATATTACTATATAACTAATTAATAGTGTCATAACTTACTTCAAAAAGAATCTGCCTGCAGTGCAGGAGACCTGGGTTCGATCCCTGGGTTGGGAAGATCCCCTGGCGAAGGAAATGGCAACCCACTCCAGTATCCTTGCCTGGAAAATCTCATGGACAGAGGAGCCTGGTGGACTGCAGTCCATGGGGTCGCAAAGAGTCAGGCACGACTGATCGACTAACACTAACTAACTTACTTCACCTTGGGCAAACTCCAGGCGATGGTGACAGACAGGAAGGCCTGGCATGCTGCAATCCATTGGGTCGTAAGGAGTCAGACATAACTCAGTGACTGAACAACAACAAACTTACTTCTATGTCCATTATGTCAATAACCTTGAGAAATTGGGTACTATCCCCATTTTACAAGGGAGGAAATAAGACTCAGAGCAGAACAGGAGTGGAGAAGTGGGGACTCAATCCAGAAGAGCCTACAGGTTTATTTTGTGTCTCCTTGCAGAGAGTAAAACTCCCACAGTTGCTGAGAGGGAACAGGCCCCAGTGATCTTCAGGGGATTGGGGGGGGGGGTCCCAGCTGGACTCCCACGCCCCTGAACTCACTGCCAGGAAGGTCCTGAATTAGTCATGAACACTCTGGCATCAGACACATCGGTAGGTCTATTTAAAGCTAACGAATGCAGGGTGAGCTGAGGACTGCAAAAGAACACGGCTGGGAAGCCAGGCACTTCGTGGGAGAGCCAATGATGGTTGAAGCCACATTTTGCTTTCCTCTGTAATCTCACGAAGGGAGGAGCATAAATGGAGGCACACGGTGAATGAGTGTGAACTGGGATAACGAATTCTTCCTTTCACTCACTGTTAGTGCTTTCATCACTGAACGAGCCTTTTTAGGTATCACTTAGATGCCAGGCTGGAGAAGAAAATGGCAACCCACTCCAGTATTCTTGCCTGGAGAATCCCATGGCCAGAGGAGTCTGGCAGGCTACAGTCCACGGGGTCACAAAGAGTCCGACACGGCTGAGCCACTATCATTAGACGCCAGGCAGTGACACTACAAAAATATATAAAACCTAGTGTTGTGGGTTGAATTGTGCCCCCCAATACGACATGTTGAAGTCTTAACTCTCCCTCTGGCTTCCCTGGTGGCTCAGATGGAAGTGTTGCAGAAACCAGTCTGCACCAGTCTGGCTTCCCTGGTGGCTCAGATGGAAGTGTTGCAGAAAGCATTACTTGAGAAACCAAGCACCACACTCAGAGAGTTGGAGAACTCAGGTTTATTACACCGGTGGGCCCAGAGGAGTTAACACTCCAAGCTCTGAGCCCCGAACAAAGGGATTACAGAGTTTTTATAGACTGTAGTGGGCAACACCAGCTGTTAATAGGCTGGTTTAAACTGCAGTGTTTTGCGTGCACGGTAACAGTGGTCAAGATGGGGAGGGGGATGCCTGACCTGGACAGGCAGGATTAAGTAGGTTTGCAGGGGCTGGGTGACTGCAAAGAGCAGGACAAGGGTGAATGAGATAAACTCTAGTTCCTAGTATTGCAAGTCCCCACTTTCTGAGACTACGTGACCTACGTGATCCAGACTTTACAGGGCCAAGGTGAGTTACAGAGGCAGAAGGAGGTAAAATTTTAACTTTTCCTCTTCAGTAAGGAATCTGTCTGTAATGAGGGAAACCAGGGTTCAATCCCTTGGTCGGGAAGATCCCCTGGTGAAGAGAATGGCCACCCACTCCAGTATTCTTGCTTGGAGAATCCCATGGACAGAGGAGCCTGGTGGGCTACATACAACCCATGGGATTGCAAAGAGTCAGACAAGACTGAGCAGCTAACACTTTCTTTAACCCTTTCCCAACATGTGACCTAATGTGACCTAATTTGGAAATAAGGTCTTTGTGGATGTAATCAAGCTTAAATGAGGTCATATTGTAGTCAGGTGGGCGCTAATCTCAGGACTGGTCTTTATGAGACAGAGATACAGAGGAGAAGGCCATGTGATGACAGAGAAAGAGATCACAGTGATGCACTTGCCAGCAGTCACCAGGAGCTAGGAAGAGCCAGGAAGTATTCTTCTCCAGAACCCTCGGAGGGAGCATGGCCCTACAGATATCTTAATTTCAGACTTCTAGCCTCCAGGAGAGTTAGAGAATAAAGTCTGTTGTTTTAAACCAGTTTGTGGTACTTTATTACGGCAGCCCTAGTAATTCACTGAGTCTTTCTCCTCAGTTGAAGGAGACAGATGCATTAAAAGATCATTGTAATACAAAACGCCAATTATAATACAATGGAGGTATGTGCAAAGTGCTGCCCAGCACAGGGGAAGGAGTGATAAACTCGCTGGAAAAAACAGGGAAGTCCTCATAAAGTGATATCTGAGTGGATTTTGAAGAATGGATGAGAGCTCATTAATCAAAAATTATGGACAAAAGCATTTCAGGCAGAGCTGACAGCACATGCAAAGGACTGGAGGCTAGGACTCAAATGGTGTTTGCCTGTTGTTTAGTCACTCATTCATGTCTGACTCTTTTGGGATCCCAAGGACTGTAGCCCGCCAGGCTCCTCTGTCAGGCAAGATACTGGAGTGGGTTGCCATTTCCTTCTCCAAGGGATCTTCCTGACCCAGGATCAAACCTGCATCTCCTGCCTTGCAGGCAAATTCTCTACCACTGAGCCACAAGGGAAGCCTCATGGGTGTTTGGAGGAAATGGCAAATAATTTGGAAAGACTCAAGCTAAGTGTGGGCTGGATGTGAGGTGGGGAATTTCACTGCGATTGGAGTGTGAAGTCTGTTGCAGCCCGGCTCCCTGCCAGGGAGGAATAGCATCATCAGACAGAACTGGAGTGGAGACTGGAGGCAGGACCCTGGTTAGGAGAAACTGCTGAGTGCCAAGGTCCAAACAATACAGGAGAAGCCTCTCCACTGATAGAGACAGAATGAAGGGACAAAATAGGTCATTAGATAGTTAATCCCATTAGGAGATTGTAAGTAGAGAAATATGGGAGGCCCCTGTTAGTTAATGATTACTCGGGAAAGCAAGTTTACTTAACCACAAAACCAAGCAGGCTTGCTTAGCAATAAAGCTGTGCAACAGAAGCAGGCTCCAAAACAGTAAAACAACTGTGGCACGAGACTCACATCCTGCCCAGTGAGCTCAATAAGTTAACAATCCCTAGGAATTTGTGGACATAATTTGACCACACAGGGACAAGAAAATTCTCCTGCTCAACCTGGAGGAGGAGCTGATGATGAAACCAGGTCGCCTGTTCAAGTAAGACAAAAAAGGTCTTCTCCCACTCTCCGCTTTTCCTTTGATTATAAAACTGTAGCCCACTAAGTTCTTGGGGCATGGCATTTCTAGGCCACCCACTGGTAAATCTCACAAGCATCCTGTTCTAATAAATCACGTCTTATCTACCACTTTGCTCTCACTGAATTCTTCTCTGAGCTGACATAAAGGACTGCAGTACTGGAGTTCTTCAGAGCCCCCCCCGAAATGACACCAATCAGTTTAACCACCAGGACGGTGGAGAGAAAGGCTCAATTTGACCAAAGAGCCAGTCTGATAATGACTTGGACAAGCCGCAGCCTTCTCCCTAATTCTCCATCTCCCACATCATAATAGCTACAGCTATTCAGGGACAGCATCTTCTCTGATCCCTCAGCTTCAGATGAGCTGTGAGAGTCACTTTTACTGAAGAGCTATATTGAAGATGCTCTGAGATAGAAAGTTCAGTTAGGACTTCTCTAGTGATCCAGTGATTAAGAATCTGCCTGCCAATGCAAGGGACATGGGTTTGATCCCTGGTCCCGGAAGATCTCACAGGCCACATGGAGACACTAAGCCCGTGCACCACAACTACCGAAGCCCGCACACTCTAGAGCCCATGCTCTGCAACATGAGAAGGCACCACAATGAGAAGCCCACACGCCACGAGGAACGTAGCTCCTGCTTGCTGCAACTAGAGAAAGCCTGCACACAGCAATGAAGACCCAGCACAGCCAAAAACAAATAAATAGTGGAGAACCCCAGGGACGGGGGAGCCTGGTGGGCTGCCGACTATGGGGTCGCACAGAGTTGGACACGACTGAAGTGACTTAGCAGCAGCAGCAGTGTATAATTCGCCTTAAAAAAAAGTTCTAGTTATATCTTTATGCCATATTACAATGCAAGAGCCCAATCTCCTGGATTTAGAATAAACGCTCACTTTATTTGTTACAGAGATAGGCAGCCAGAATGTCTGTGGATCCCTGCATCCACTCTTCCCCATAGTACTTGCTCAGGACACACTGGAATGATTCCCAAAACTACTTCGACAGCCCCTGAGAAGCTGGATCTTGGGCTAGTGAAACTCCTTTGTTGTATTTACTTATTTATTGAAGAAAAGAGAAAAGATAAAACCCTGCTTACTCTACAACTCTCTTCTTACAGAATTAGAAGGAGAGCATAAGAAGTATTTCTGCTGGGGATTTGGGAGACTGGATTTTCTGAGATCTGGCTCTCAGAATAAAATGCTAAAATGGATAGTAATGGGATGGCAGGGAGGAAAACATCAAAGGAATATCAGAGATTAAAACATCAGCTCTGGGGGTAATATCCTGGTGGTCTAACGGCTAAGACTCTGTGCTCCCAGCGTAGGGGGCCCAGGTTTGATCCCTGCTCGGGGAACTAGATCCCACAAGTTGCAACTAAGAGTTCACGTGCTGCAGCTACAATATCCTACATGCTGAGACCAAGACAGACTCTCCTTTGTGCCACAACTGAGACCCAGTTCAGCCAAATAAATATTTTTTCAAAGAATCAACTTTGAACCTTTAGGTGGTCCCAGGCAACTAACAACTCATCAAACCACTAAACTTTTAAAACATATCTCCAAGGTCAATACTACTATCTTCACTTCAGGGACACAGAAACAAAGGTACAGAGATACTAAACCACTCTCCAGAGTCACACAGCACCTGAAGGGGCAGAGCTGGAATTTGAATCCAGGCCTATCAGTTGCAAAGTCTTTCTTTTCCCCCATTCTAGCTTAGCACCCAGCCCAGGCCAAGGATGGGATGGCTCTGGCCTGGTCTGCTCCATCCAGGCACATCTGAGCTTCCTTCTGGGCGTCTAAGAAGAAGACCTGGAGCAGAGTCAGAGGAGAGGAAGTAGATGCTGGAGGTATTTGTCATATGAGGAATGGGGAAGAGAGCACTCTGGGGATGTGGCAACCGTCTTCAAATATTTGAAGGGCTGTCATGAGGAAGAAAGACTAGACTTGTTCTGAAAGGCCTCCAGGGTGTAGAAATAAAGATGATGGATGGTGATGACAAGCAGTCAGATGTCAACTCAATGAAATAGAGACTTCCACCAGGCAGAACTAGGAAGATGGGAAGATGAGAGCTCCCTGTCACCAGGGTGTCCAAGAATAGGCAGGTGACTCTGGTGTCAGGGCTGAGGAAGAAACCCAAGGACTGATGAATAAAAGGACTCAATTCTCTTAGAGGATTCTGATGGCTCTGAGAATCCAATGTTGTGGTCTATTTATACTCTCGGTGACCAAACACGACTAGAAATAACTATGTACTTAGTAACTCAAGCCCCATGGTTATATTCTGTACACCTCAATAACTTCAGTTCAGTTCAGTTCAGTCACTCAGTCGTGTCCGACTCTTTGCGACCCCATGGACTGCAGCACACAGGCCTCCCTGTCCATCACTAACGCCTGGAGTTGACTCAAACTCATGTCCATTGAGTCGGTGATGCCATCCAACCATCTCATCCTCTATCGTGCCCTTCTTCTCCTGCCTTCAATCTTTCCCAGCATCAGGTCAGGGTCTTTTTAAGTGAGTCAGTTCTTCGCATCAGGTGGCCAAAGTATTGGAGTTTCAGCTTCAGCATCAGACCTTCCAATGAATATTCAGGTCTGACTTACTTTAGGATGGACTGGTTAGATCTCCTTGCAGTCCAAGGGACTCTCAAGAGTCTTCTCCAACACCACAATTCAAAAGCATCAATTCTTCGGCACTCAGCTTTCTTTATAGTCCAACTCTCACATCCATACAAGACTAGTGGAAACACCATAGCATTGACTAGATGGACCTTTGTTGGCAAAGTAATGTCTCTGCTTTTAAATGTGCTGTGTAGGTTGGTCATAACTTTTTTTTCCCAAGGAGCAAGTATCTTTTAATTCCATGGCTGCAGTCACCATCTGCAGTGATTTTGGAGCCTCCAAAAATAAAGTCTGTCACTGTTTCCACTGTTTCCCCATCTATTAGCCATGAAGTGATGGGACCAGATGCCATGATTTTAGTTTTCTGAATGTTGAGTTTTAAGCCAACTTTTTCACTCTCCTCTTTCACTTTCATCAAGAGGCTCTTTAGTTCCTCTTCACTTTCTACCATAGGGTGGTATCATCTGCATATCTGAGGTTATTGATATTTCTCCCGGCAATCTTGATTCCAGCTTGTGCTTCATCCAGCCCAAGGTTTCTCATGATGTACTCTGCATATAAGTTAAATAAGCAGGGTGACAATATACAGCCTTGATGTACTCCTTTCCCTATTTGCAACCAGTCTGTTGTTCCATGTCCAGTTCTAACTGTTGCTTCCTGACCTGCATACAGATTTCTGAAGAGTTATTAACTTCACTGGAAGTAAAGCTATAGTCTTTACAGGGTCCCACAAGGCCCTATATTCTACTCCAGACACAGCAGTCTCTCCCTGCCACACTCTGAACAGGCCAGATGCACTCTTCCTGTAGGACTTTTTGAGTGGCTGTCCCTCTAAGCACACTCTTCACCCAAATAACCCTGTGATTATTTCCCTGGCTCTTCTTTTACAGTTTCCCAAGTGCTCTATTCCTAAGCCTTCCTAAGAATTGTTTAAATATTTCCCACCCCTACATCCCATCCTTCCAATTGCCCTTCAGTGTGCTCAGATTTCTTCATAGTGTTTATAATTTTCTAGTACATTGAATAATTTGCTCATTTAATATGTGATTATTTAACACCCATCTCTGCCTTGCTTCTCCACTGAGATGCAAGTTCCACCAGGGCAGGAGTTGTCTTTGTTTGTTTGTTTTTTTACCGTTTTATTCACTGTTGACTCCCAAGCACACAAACAGTATCTGAAACAAGGTGTGTGTGCTTAATCACTCAGCTGTGTCTGACTCTTTGTGACCCTGTGGACTGTAGCCCGCCAGGCACCTCTATCCACGGGGATTCTCCAGGCAAGAATCCTGGAGTGGGTTGCCATGCCCTCCTCCAGGGGCTCTTCCCAACCCAGGGATAGAACCCAGGTCTCCAGCATTGCAGGCAGACTCTTTACTGTCTGACCCACCAGGGAAGCCCAAGAATACTGGAGTGGGTAGCCTATCCTTTCTCCAGGGGAACTTCCAGACCCAGGAATCAAACCGGGGTCTCCTGCTTTGCAGGCGGGTTCTTTACCAACTGAGCTACCAGGGAAGCAAGATAAGTACTCAATAACTATTTCTGGAAATAGTGAATAAATGAATGAGATTTACTTTCATTTCCATTCTTCTGCCTCGGGGGAGTACATTTGGTAAACCTGAGTGAAGAGGCAGAAACTGCTCAGCTTGATAGCACATCAACATTCAACTGTGAAATAGGGTCAAAGTCAGCGGGAAGAGTTGTTTTAACAGATATTCCATTCTGCAGAAAATGGAAGACTTACTGTCTTTTCCAAAGATGGCCTGAGTCTTAAGGACTTGTGATTTCTTAAATTGGAACTAGGGTACTATATGGAGGACTGAGGATTAGTGAGGAAGTAGATGGAGACAAATAAGAAAAGGAGGAAATTCCTAGATGCTCACCCATGGTGCATTTAGCATGGATGATAAAAGGCATTGCCCATTTACTGAGAACTTCAAATATGGCAGGCACTCCTTGAAACACTTTACTGTATAATGGATATCTCTCTCTTAATGAACCCTATGCTGCTGCTGATGCTAAGTCACTTCAGTCGTGTCTGACTCTGTGCGACCCCATAGACGGCAGCCAACCAGGTTCCCCCGTCCCTGGGATTCTCCAGGCAAGAACACTGGAGTGGGTTGCCATTTCCTTCTCCAGTGCATGAAAATGAAAAGTGAAAGTGAAGTCACTCAGTTGTGTCAGACTCTTAGTGACCCCATGGACTGCAGCCTACCAGTCCTCGGTCCATGGGATTTTCCAGGCAAGAGGACTGGAGTGGGGTGCCATTGCCTTCTCCGAATGAACCCTATGAGATATCCCCATTTTTAGATGAGAAAATGACGCATGGTAAATTAATTGATGTGCCCATATTCAAACAGTTGCTAAATCCCAAATCTTAAATCCCCTAGCAGTTGGGGATTCAGAGCCTGGCAGTCTGGTTCAGGAGACTGTACCCTTTAACTATATTAAGATTCACTCCCTGAAAAAATAAACAATTAAGCTCAGATCTCTGAATTTGTGTGTTACTGTGATTGGCTGAGAGGAAGACATCTTTCTGCTATCAACTGTACCTATACACAGCCTACCAGCAACACGGGCTTCCCCGGCTACTTAACAAAGTCGTCCTGCTTTCTATGACATGGGTACTTTCTGAATGGAGTCACATTCAGCCTGAGACAGATTTCTCACTGGCACAGATGAGACAAAAACACAAACATTTGGACAGTGTTTTAAAACTTATAAATAGAAATATTTTAATTTGATCCACACAGCAAATATGTGAAGTGTTATAAGCAATCTCTTTTAAAGAGGAGACATTTAACACACACAGCTAATGAGCAACGGAGTAGAGACAGCAAGCTCAGTCATTGGGTTTAATGTCCCATGCTTTTCCCCGTTACAACCATGCTGCCTTCACCACACATGGATGTCTACACCACTCCAACCTCTAGAATCCCCACTAGACTATTAAACATTAGATACTGTCTATGTATCACCAATCTTAGATTAGAGAGGAGCTAAGTATGATGCATGAAAAGTTCCCTTGGTATCTCTAATTTTCTTGAAGAGATCTCTAGTCTTTCCCATTCTGTTGTTTTCCTCTATTTCTTTGCATTGATCGCTGAGGAAGGTTTTCTTATCTCTTCTTGCTATTCTTTGGAACTCTGCATTCAGATGCTTATATCTTTCCTTTTCTCCTTTGCTTTTCACTTCTCTTCTTTTCACAGCTATTTGTAAGGCCTCCGCAGACAGCCATTTTGCTTTCTTGAATTTCTTTTCCATGGGGATGGTCTTGATCCCTGTCTCCTGTACAATGTCATGAACCTCTGTCCATAGTTCATCAGGCACTCTATCTATCAGATCTAGGTCCTTAAATCTTTTTCTCACTTCCACTGTATAATCATAAGGGATTTGATTTAGGTCATACCTGAATGGTCTAGTGGTTTTCCCTACTTTCTTCAATTTAAGTCTGAATTTGGCAATAAGGAGTTCATGATCTGAGCCACAGTCAGCTCCTGGTCTTGTCTTTGTTGACTGTATAGAGCTTCTCCATCTTTGGCTGCAAGGAATATAATCAATCTGATTTCGGTGTTGACCATCTGGTGATGTCCATGTGTAGAGCCTTCTCTTGTGTTGTTGGAAAAGGGTGTTTGCTATGACCAGTGCATTTTCTTGGCAAAACTCTATTAGTCTTTGCCCTGCTTCATTCCGTATTTCAAGGCCAAATTTGCCTGTTACTCCAGGTGTTTCTTGACTTCCTACTTTTGCATTCCAGTCCCCTATAATTGCCAACATCTGCTGGATCATGGAAAAAGCAAGAGAGTTTCAGAAAAACATCTATTTCTGCTTTATTGACTATGCCAAAGCCTTTGACAGTGTGGATCACAATAAACTGTGGAAAATTCTGAAAGAGATGGGAATACCAGACCACCTGACCTGCCTCTTGAGAAATTTGTATGCAGGTCAGGAAGCAACAGTTAGAATTGGACACGGAACAACAGACTGGTTCCAAATAGGAAAAGGAGTACGTCAAAGCTGTATATTGTCACCCTGTTTATTTAACTTATATGCAGAGTACATCATGAGAAACGCTGGACTGGAAGAAACACAAGCTGGAATCAAGATTGCCGGGAGAAATCTCAATAACCTCAGATATGCCGATGACACCACCCTTATGGCAGAAAGTGAAGAGGAACTAAAAAGCCTCTTGATGAAAGTGAAAGAGGAGAGCAAAAAAGTTGGCTTAAAGCTCAACATTCAGAAAATGAAGATCATGGCATCTGGTCCCATCACTTCATGGCAAATCGATGGGGAAACAGTAGAAACAGTGTCAGACTTTATATTTTTGGGCTCCCAAATCACTGCAGATGGTGACTGCAGCCATGAAATTAAAAGACGCCTACTCCTTGGAAGGAAAGTTATGACCAACCTAGATAGCATATTCAAAAGCAGAGACATTACTTTGCCAACAAAGGTCCATCTAGTCAAGGCTATGGTTTTTCCAGTGGTCATGTATGGATGTGAGAGTTGGACTGTGAAGAAGGCTGAGCGCCAAAGAATTGATGCTTTTGAACTGTGGTGTTGGAGAAGCCTCTTGAGAGTCCCTTGGACTGCAAGGAGATCCAACCAGTCCATTCGGAAGGAGATCAGCCCTGGGATTTCTTTGGAAGAAATGATGCTAAAGCTGAAACTCCAGTACTTTGGCCACCTCATGCGAAGAGTTGACTCATTGGAAAAGATTCTGATGCTGGGAGGGATTGGGGGCAGGAGGAGAAGGGGATGACAGAGGATGAGATGGCTGGATGGCATCACTGACTCGATGGATGTGAGTCTGAGTGAACTCCAGGAGTTGGTGATGGACAGGGAGGTCTGGCGTGCTTCGATTCATGGGATCGCAAAGAGTCAGACACGACTGAGCGACTGAACTGAACTGAACTGAACTGAAGTATGATGCACAGCCACTTCCCTGGTGCTCAGAGGTTAAAGCGTCTGCCTGCAATGGGGGAGACCCAGGTTTGATCCCTGGGTCAGGAAGATCCCCTGGAGAAGGAAATGGCAACCCACTCCAGTATTCTTGCCTGGAGAGTCCCATGGAGGGAGGAACCTAGTAGGCTACAGTCCATGGGGTTGCAAAGAGTCGGACACAACTGAGCTATTTCACTTCACTTCAAGTATGATGCAACTAAGCTTAGGTCTTAATTCCCAGGGCTCAAGTGTAAAGTTGGTAAAAGATGTTTATCTGGGTTTATTTATTCAAAGAATATTTGATGACAGCATACAGTGTGTTAGACCTGTGCTGTCCAATGCAGTAGCCACCAGTCACATGTGGGTTTTTCTTTCAAGGTTAATTTATTTAAGTTGAAGGATAATTGCTTTACAATACTGTGTTGGTTTCTGCCACGCATCAACATGAATCAGCCATAGGTATACACATGTCCCCTCCTCACTTGAAAGTCTCTTCCGTCTCCCACCCCATCCCACCCCCACATGTGGTTTTTGAGTAGTGGATTTAGAACTAGTGTCACTGAGGAACTGAGTTTTTTATATTACTTTTTATTGCTTTATATTTAAAGTTAAAAATGGAAACCATGTAAAATATTTTTAATTAATTAATTAATTTTAATTGGAGGCTAGTTACTTTACAATATTGTGGTGGTTTTTGCCATACATTGACATGAATCAGCCATGAGTGTACATGTGTACATCCTGAACCCCTTCCCACCTCCCTCCCCATCCCATCCCTCAGGGTTCTCCCAGTGCACTGGCTTTGAGCACCCTGTTTCATGCATTGAACTTGGACTGGTGATCTGTTTCACATATGATAATATACGTGTTTCAAAGCTATTCTTGCAAACCATCCCACCCTCTCCTCCCACAGAGTCCAAAAGTCTGTTCTTTATATCTGTGTCTCTTTTGCTGTCTCACATATAGGGTCATTTTGGAGACGGCAATGGCAACCCACTCCAGTTCTCTTGCCTGGAAAATCCCATGGACGGAGGAGCCTGGTAGGCTGCAGTCCATGGGGTCGCTACGAGTCAGACACGACTGAGCGACTTCACTTTGATTTTTCACTTTCATGCCCTGGTGAAGGAAATGGCAGCCCATTCCAGCGTTCTTGCCTGGAGAATCCCAGGGTTGGGGGAGCCTGGGGTCGCACAGAGTCAGACATGACTGAAGTGACTTAGCAGCAGCAGCAGCAGCAGCAGCATATAGGGTCATTTAACAGAGCTTTACTGTTTTGGTAGAAGTACATTTCACCTTAGCTTTTGTGTTGTATAAGACAGCACGACTGTATAGTAATGCACACATGTGCATGCTGTTGTTTCTGCTAATACACATAAACACATAACTGATCTAGTTGGAATTGATGGATTGATTCAGTTGAATGATTTTTTTCTATACATGACACATTGTACTGGGTTTTCTTGGAATACTGTATTCTGACAGCTCCAGTTACTGCATCAACTATGTAAATCTTCATTGATAATTAAATTGAAATACTTGCTAATATTTTAATTAGAATATAGTGAAAATTTTAGTATAAAAATAAGTATGAACAAATTTTTAAAAATGTAAAACAAAAGCACACTACTGATGCAGAATTGAGTGGTGAAGGCAAAGCTACTACTGTGATCAGAATAGAAAAGAAAAGAAGAGACTGGAAGAAAAATATTTTAAACTTTACAATGAATGGCAATTGCAGTTTCCTGTAGAATAAGACAAAGAAGATTGCTGTCTCATAAAAAAAGATAATAGACAAATATTAGAGACATTTATAGCAAATATGATGAATTTGATAAAAAGTTCCTTCTCACTAGTCAAAAAATAATTTACTAAATTGGTCAATAAATTTTAAAGATTTTTAAGAGACTCTGAGCTTGTAATTTTGGCCAGCTATGAAATGGCCCAGATTCTTACACATATATACATATACAGAACCATTTTTTGATAAATAATAAAATGAATTACTATTTCACTTATGAAAATTATTTTTAAATTATTAAGAAAATTATGAGGAAAGTACTAAAAGTGATATTTTACAAAAGTAGAAGATTTTCAACTAAGGCAGTAAGCAGTTGCTCATAGATTATAAGACCTTTTTAACATCAAAGATAAATTAACACAAAATTTTAAAAATTGTTTTGTGCCCTTCCCAGATCCGAGCAGCTCAGCCACTATGGAGAACAGTGTGGAGATTCCTTAAAAAACTGGAAATAGAACTGCCTTATGATCCAGCAATCCCACTGCTGGGCATACACACTGAGGAAACCAGAAGGGAAAGAGACACGTGTACCCCAATGTTCATCGCAGCACTGTTTATAATAGCCAGGACATGGAAGCAACCTAGATGCCCATCAGCAGATGAATGGATAAGAAAGCTGTAGTACATATACACAATGGAGTATTACTCAGCCATTAAAAAGAATACATTTGAATCAGTTCTAATGAGATGGATGAAACTGGAACCTATTATACAGAGTGAAGTAAGCCAGAAAGAAAAACACCAATACAGTATACTAACGCATATATATGGAATTTAGAAAGATGGTAACGATAACCCTGTATGCCAGACAGCGAAAGAGACACAGATGTATAGATCAGTCTTATGGACTCTGTGGGAGAGGGAGAGGGTGGGGAGAATTGGGAGAATGGCATTGAAACATGTATAATATCATGTATGAAACGAGTTGCCAGTCCAGGTTCGATGCACGATACTGGATGCTTGGGGCTGGTGCACTGGGACGATCCAGAGGGAGGGTATGGGGAGGGAGGAGGGAGGAGGGTTCGGGATGGGGAACACAGGTGTACCCGTGGTGGATTCGTTTCGATATTTGGCAAAACTAATACAATATTGTAAAGTTTAAAAATAAAATAAAAAAAATTGTGAGGATTGTTTTCAGCTTCTAATGAGTTAGGAAATCTAAGAGATGCTCCTCAATTAATATTTGGTTACATGTTTCTCAAATTTCAAAAATATTGTCAACCCCTGGCCTAAAGTATACTACTTGTGGCATAGATCATTTTTAATCTTTTGCACTTATATAAAAGAGGAATTTCCTTACATGTGGGAAAAAAACAAGTTTAAGTCATAACACATGATGCTCTAGCCATGTTAAATTTTTTAAACTGATTTAAAAAAATTTTTAAACAACAGGCATCTATTGTTTCATTTCACTGTATGATATATATTGAAAATATTTGGACTAAGTATCCAAAGCATTCTTTATGAAAGGTGTCATGTTTGCAGTTGTTAAAATTCTTTAGTATGTACACATAAACCCTGTGAATCGTTGTCAGTTTACAGATCTATTAAACAAAACCAAAGGCAATGAAGTCAATGATCTTTGGGGTGTTTTTTTTTTTTTTTTTTTTTTACCAGTACTTATCAGTTGTTTTGTAAAAATTTACTGTATTGCTAACTCCAAGATTTTCTTGAAACAAAATTCCCTAAGTCAAAGATGAAACATGTCACTGTAATTTACCTTTCTAGCCATCGGAGAAGGCAATGGCAAGCCACTCCAGTACTCTTGCCTAGAAGATCCCACGTAAGGAGCCTGGTAGGCTGCAGTCCATGGGGTCACTACTAGTCAGACACGACTGAACGACTTCACTTTCACTTTTTACTTTCACGCACTGGAGAAGGAAATAGCAACACACTCCAATGTTCTTGCCTGGAAAATCCCAGGGATGGCAGAGCCTGGTAGGCTGCCATCTATGGGGTCACACAGAGTCGGACATGACTGAAGCGACTTAGCAGCAGCAGCAGCAGCAACAGCAGCCATATGAATGAGCCACTACATAGGAAGGAGCCAGACTTGAGGCTTCATGGAAAGGAAACTTACTTGTGACCCAACAAAACTGGTATGAGAATTTGCTGAAATTAAAAAATTCCATTACACAGGTTGATAATAATGCTTACTTTTCTAGTGAGAATCAATATGCAGAACAGTTACTGAAATTGAAAGAAGTAGGTACTCTGGCTGCAAAACTGACAAGAAAAATTTGAAAAACTTTTTTCAGAGTAAATTTAGAGCTGCTTTTCAATTTATCCAACACCATTTTGCACCCAATGCTAATCCTGAGTTCATGCATGCATGCTAAGTTGTGTGCAACTCTTTGGGACTCTTTGGGACCCCACCAAGCTCCTCTGTTCATGGGATTCTCCAGGCAAGAATACTAGAGTGGGTAGCCATTCCTCCTCCAGGGGTTCTCGCCGACCCAGGGATCAAACCTATGTCTCCTGAGTCTCCTGAATTGGCAGGTGAGTTCTTTACCACTGGGCCACCTGGGAAGCCCAATACTGAGTTCACACAAGAGTCAATGAATCTATATGGATAGACTTAGTTTTGCAATGGATATGCTTTAGCTTCAAGGCCAAATTAATTGTTCTCAACATGATGGACCAGTTTTGTCTATATGGATTTAAATAGTAAAGGAAAATGATATTTTTGGTATTTAATTCCAATTTTAGAAAACTTTTACATATGTTTAGAAGAGTATGAGCATATGACTATCCTTTTTTTGAGAAGAAATTTTGTAAACTCTAAATGTAAATCAAGCACTTCTGATGAAGCTTTGGTTGCTGAATTGAGAAACCAAAGTTTCTGAGATGTGCTGTAAGTATAAAATACCTATCAAATTTTGAAAACTTGGTGTGATAAAAAGAATGTAAACTAATATCACTGATTATTTTCCACACCAATTAAGTGCTGAAATGACGATGTATATATTGGTTTAAGTAAAACACATAAAGAAAATGAATTTCCTTTTTTCATATTCTTTAAATAGGCTACTAGAAATTTTAAAATTACACATGTAGTTTGCATTATATTTCTACTACACAATGCTGAGTTGGGCAAAGAGGATAGAGAGGTGAATAAAACCTAATTCCTCCCTCAGGAAGAAAACTAAGCACAAACATCCCACTGTAACACAGTGTGGAAGTCAAGTGGTAGAATACAAAAGATGTGGAAAAAAGAGAGCACCTAACTCAGACTGGAGAAAACAAGGAAGACTTCTTGGAGGAGGTGATAATAGAATATGGCCTTAAAAGAGGAGTAGGGATTAATAAATGAGAAAAAATAAAAATGGCTTTCCAATGCAGTATTATTATCAGCAAATGTCTGAAGAGGTAAAATTGAATCCTCATATAGGGAATGAAAGCAGATCTGGTTTACCAGGGTATAAAGTGTGAGGAGAGTGTGGTCAGAGATCAGCTGGAGAGATAGTTGGATCACATAGGCCTAGTAGACTATGCTACCACTGGGACTTATTTTGAAGGTGATGGTAAATAGATTAAGTTGGACACTCAGGCAATAAACTCTAGTTCCAAGAAGTTTTTCTTTCCTAATCCGTTTCAATGGGGGAATGGGATCACTGATTATTTTCACTATTTATTATTTATTCTGGTGGATTATTTATTCTGTTGGATAAATAAAATTAGTTACAGGTACCTTTCTTGAGAGATGAAGAGATGTTGTATGGCAGCTGGCTTCATGTCACTAGTTTTAAGTCTTCCCCACATAGTATGTTTCAAACACAGATGATTTCTAAGCCTGAAGTCTTAAATTTCAGCATTTATTGATTGCACTGATTATTGTCTTATATAATATTATATATTCATTTGTGGCGCAGATTTTCCCACTGGAATATAGTTTTCATGAAGCAGAGATTCTGCCTTGTTCACGACGGTATCCCTAGCACTTATAATAAAGCCCTAACATAAAAGTACATGCTCAGTTCAGTTCAGTTCAGTCGCTCAGTCATGTCCGACTCTGCGACCCCCTGAAATGCAGCACGCCAGGCCTCCCTGTCCATCACCAACTCCCAGAGTTCACTCAGACCCACATCCATCGAGTCAGTGATGCCATCCAGTCATCTCATCCTCTGTCGTCCCCTTCTCCTCCTGCCCCCAATCCCTCCCAGCATCAGAATCTTTTCCAATGAGTCAACTCTCCGCATGAGGTGGCCAAAGTACTGGAGTTTCAGCTTTAGCATCATTTCTTCCAAGGAAATCCCAGGGCTGATCTCCTTCAGAATGGACTGGTTGGATCTCCTTGCAGGCCAAGGGACCCTCAAGAGTCTTCTCCAACACCACAGTTCAAAAGCATCAATTCTTCCGCACTCAGCTTTCTTCACAGTCCAACTCTCACATCCATACATGACCACAGGAAAAACCATAGCCTTGACTAGATGGACCTTTGTTGGCAAAGTAATGTCTCTGCTTTTGAATATGCTATCTAGGTTGGTCATAACTTTCCTTCCAAGGAATAAGTGTCTTTTAATTTCATGGTTGCAGTCACCATCAGCAGTGATTATGGAGCCCCAAAAAATAAAGTCTGACACTGTTTCCACTCTTTTCCCATCTATGTCCCATGAAGTGATGGGACCTGATGCCATGATCTTCATTTTCTGAATGTTGAGCTTTAAGCCAACTTTTTTGCTCTCCTCTTTCACTTTCATCAAGAGGCTTTTTAGTTCCTCTTCACTTTCTGCCATAAGGGTGGTGTCATCTGCATATCTGAGGTTATTGAGATTTCTCCCGGCAATCTTGATTCCAGCTTGTGCTTCTTCCAGCCCAGCGTTTCTCATGATGTACTCTGCATATAAGTTAAATAAACAGGGTGACAATATACAGCTTTGACGTACTCCTTTTCCTATTTGGAACCAGTCTGTTGTTCCATGTCCAGTTCTAACTGTTGCTTCCTGACCTGTATATAGATTTCTCAAGAGGCAGGTCAGGTGGTCTGGTATTCCCATCTCTTTCAGAATTTTCCACAGTTTCTTGTGATCCACACAGTCAAAGGCTTTGGTATAGTCAATAAAGCAGAAATAGATGTTTTTCTGGAACTCTCTTGCTTTTTCGATGATCCAGCGGATGTTGGCAATTTGATCTCTGGTTCCTCTACCTTTTCTAAAACCAGCTTGAACATCTGGAAGTTCACGGTTCACGTATTGCTGAAGCCTGGCTTGGAGAATTTGGAGCATTACTTTACTAGCGTGTGAGATGAGTGCAACTGTGTGGTAGTTTGAGCATTCTTTGGCATTGCCTTTCTTTGGGATTGGAATGAAAACTGACCTTTTCCAGTCCTGTGGCCACTGCCGAGTTTTCCAAATTTGCTGGCATACTGAGTGCAGCACTTTCACAGCATCATCTTTCAGGATTTGAAATAGCTCAACTGGAATTCCATCACCTCCACTAGCTTTGTTCGTAGTGATGCTTTCTAAGGCCCACTGACTTCGTATTCCAGGATGTCTGGCTCTAGGTGAATGATCATACCATCATGATTATCTTGGTCGTGAAGATCTTTTTTGTACAGTTCTTCTGTGTATTCTTGCCACCTCTTCTTAATATCTTCTGCTTCTGTTAGGTCCATACCATTTCTGTCCTTTATCAAGTCCATCTTTGCATGAAATATTCCTTTGGTATCTCTGATTTTCTTGAAGAGATCTCTAGTCTTTCCCATTCTGTTGTTTTCCTCTATTTCTTTGCATTGATCGCTGAGGAAGGTTTTCTTATCTCTCCTTGCTATTCTTTGGAACTCTGCATTCAGATGCTTATATCTTTCCTTTTCTCCTTTGTTTTTCGCTTCTCTTCTTTTCACAGCTATTTGTAAGGCCTCCGCAGACAGCCATTTTGCTTTCTTAAATTTCTTTTCCATGGGGATGGTCTTGATCCCTGTCTCCTGTACAATGTCATGAACCTCTGTCCATAGTTCATCAGGCACTCTATCTATCAGATCTAGTCCCTTAAATCTATTTCTCACTTCCACTCTATAATCATAAGGGATTTGATTTAGGTCATACCTGAATGGTCTAGTGGTTTTCCCTACTTTCTTCAATTTAAGTCTGAATTTGGCAATAAGGAGTTCATGATCTGAGCCACAGTCAGCTCCTGGTCTTGTCTTTGTTGACTGTATAGAGCTTCTCCATCTTTGGCTGCAAAGAACATAATCAATTTGATTTCGGTGTTGACCATCTGGTGATGTCCATGTGTAGAGTCTTTTCTTGTGTTGTTGGAAGAGGGTGTTATGACCAGTGCATTTTCTTGGCAAAACTCTATTAGTCTTTGCCCTGCTTCATTCCGTATTTCAAGGCCAAATTTGCCTGTTACTCCAGGTGTTTCTTGACTTCCTACTTTTTCCTGCCAGTCCCCTATCATGAAAAGGACATCTTTTTTGGGTGTTAGTTCTAAAAAGTCTTGTAGGTCTTTATATAACCATTCAACTTCAGCTTCTTCAGCATTACTGGTTGGGGCATAGACTTGGATTACTGTGATATTGAATGGTTTGCCTTGGAAACGAACAGAGATCATTCTGTCGTTTTTGAGATTGCATCCAAGTACTGCATTTCGGACTCTTTTGTTGACCATGATGGCTACTCCATTTCTTCTAAGGGATTCCTGCCCACAGTAGTAGATATAATGGTCAGTGGATACTTTTTAATAACACATTAGATAAGATGGTGACACCTATTGGTAACATGGAGTATTGCTACCTAGCTCTACTGCAGTCTATAGATACCTGGCTAAGTCACCAATGGAAGACAAATTCCACCAACATGGCATAATTATCTCTGAATCACACTGAGTTAACTGGTTCAAAAAAGTTAAAGCAAGTGGAAAGTCAAGGGAGGAAAATGCATATATATTAAAATAATTAGGCAGCCTAATGTAGTGGAAAAATAAAAGAATTCATAATCTCTCAAGCTAGGCTTCAACAGTATGTGAACTGAGGACTTTCGGATTTACAAGCTGGGTTTAGAAAAGGCGGAGGAATCAGAGATCAAATTGCCAACATCCATTAGATCATAGAAAAAGCAAGAGAATTCCAGAAAAAAACATCGTATTCTGCTTCATTGACTATGCTAAAGCCTATGATTGTGTGGATCGCAACAAACTATGGAAAAAATCTTCAAAAGATGGAATACAAGACCATCTTATCTGCCTCCTAAGAAACCTGTATGCAGGTCAAAAAGCAACAGTTACAACCGGGCATGGAACAACAATTTCAAAATTGGGAAAGGAGCACATCAAGGCTGTATATTGTCACCCTGCTTATTTAACTTACATGCAGAGTGTATCATGTGAAATGCCTGGTTGGATGAAGCACAAGCTGGAATCAAGATTGCTGGGAGAAATATCAACAACCTCAAGTATGCAGATGACAGCACCCTTATGGCAGAAAGTGAAGAGGAACTAAAGAGCCTCTTGATGAAGGTGAAAGAGGAGAGTGAAAAAGCTGACTTAAAACTCAACATTCAAAAAACTAAGATCATGGCATCCAGTCTCATCACTTCATTGCAAATAGATGGGGAAACAATGGAAACAGTGAGAGACTTTATTTTCTTGGGCTCTAAAATCACTGTGGATGGTGACTGCAGTCATGAAATTAAAAGATACTTGAAAGTAGGAGAAGAAGGGGACAACAGAGGATGAGATGGTTGGACAGGATCACTGACTCAAAGGACATGAGCTTGAGCAAACACCAGGAAATGGTAAAGAATGGGGAATCTTAGTGTGCTGCAGTCCATGGAGTCGCAAAGAGTCGGACATGGCTGAGCCACTCAATAACAGCAACTTAGACCAAAATAGAATTCAATTCTCCACTCAGGTTTTTACTTGCTCTGTGACTCTGTGCAAAGTAACTCACATCTCTGAACCTCAATTTCTTCATCCTTAAAATGGGGCAATAAAATAATTGGAAATAACAGAATTAGAATTTGTGCTATATTGGATTAGTTTCAACGTAAGGTTAGAAGAAGTTAAGAAATGGGGTTTTCTAGTCTGTTTCCAACGTTTCCTCCTCATTTTGATCAAGGAGGAGCCTTACAATTATTCTCAAGTGTGTGTGTTTTCAGAGAAGGTAGTTTCTTTGCTCATTGAATTATAATCCATTTTCTGGCCTCATATGTCGAGCAAATAAGGTAACACATGGATTGCCTAGACTGCTCAGATCAGAAACCTCTCTCCAGAGGTTTTCCAGGCATGAGGAAATCAATATCCATTGTCAAGCAGCTTCAAAGCTGATTACCTTGAAATGAATGGTCACGCCTCCTTTTTAGGTCTCCATCCTCCCCTTGTTCAAAGGACTGACTGCAATACATTAGGTCCCTAATTAAGAAGGATGATGCTCAGCAAATGACTCCTTTGAGCAGAATACTAAACCACTGGAAAAGTCTTGGAGCAGATCTTCTAGCATTCACAAAGAGGGAGCAAATGTGAATAGAGTTGATGCTGCCTTAATTGGCAGTGGTGTAGGGATTATATTTCACCACTCTGCTGGGAGTAATAAAGGCTGACATTATAATCACTGTGGCAGTAAAGAAATGGAAACTTAGAATCTGAGCTGCTCTGCTATTCAGCTAGAGCCAGTAAAAAGGAAATAGATACTGCTTCAGCTGTTTGAAAATACAGACCCTTCACCTAATAATAAAAATACCATTGGCAGGATGAAATCAGACTCTATATCAAATAAAAATAATATTTCTGGAGAGAAGCCAACTTTAATTCAAATTCATTATCATTTATTACCCACTGAACCTAAAGCATATTGCTCAGCCTTTCTGATATCCGGTTTCAACATTTATCAAATGGGATTATAAAAAACATGTTAAATAAATAATTTATTGTAACTGGCAAAGCCTCTGGCACAGAGAAAGCTTGCAAACAATGTCATTTTCTCTCTTCTCTTTCCCCACTATCTGAAATGTCTTTACATTTTTCAGAGGTTACCAACCTGAAATCTGTATGGACATGAGGGTCTTTACCGATAAGCATGTCTATGGTTTTCTGCAGATTCCCAAAGGGGTTTTTAAATCTCAAAACAAGGCTACTGCTGCAAAATCTTGTAAAAACCACTGATCTGTATCTTTCTTTTATGGTCTGGTTCCTGCCTCCCTCTATACTTTCATTAACTTCCAGATTCCTTCTCATTCATTGCACTGCAGCTAATCTAATCCTCTCTGTTCCCAAACACACCACAGCTTCTTCCTGCCTCTGAGGCTTTTTGCTTGTCATTCTCTCTGCTCTCTAGCTCTTCACATGATAAACTTAGATCAAATGTCACTTCTTGATATGGTCTTTCACTGATGTCCCAATCTAAAGAGCCTTCTCTGGTCACTTTCTATCATATATGCAATTAGTCTACTCAGGCTGAATTACAGATTTCTGCATAGATGGGGTGGCTTAAACAACAGACATGGACTTCTCAGTTTTGGATGTTGAGAAGTCCAAGATCACGGTGCCAGCTAATTCAGTTTCTGGTGAGAAATCTTGGTTTGCTGATGACTACCTTTGAAAATCCCATGGAAGGAGGAGCCTGGTAGGCTACAGTCCATGGGGTTGCAAAGAGTCTGACACGACTGAGCAACTTCATTTCACTTCACTTCACTTCACTTACTTGGTAGAGGAATAGTGATCTCTTGTTCTTCCTGCTCTTATAAAACCACTAATCCCATCATGAAGCCCCCACCCTCATGACCTCATCATTATCTCTCAAAGGCTAATCTCCAAATACTATCACATTTTGGGTTAGGCATTCAATAGATGAATTAAAGGGGAACACAGTCCAGACCATAGTAGTACCACACATTTTACTTACCTCAGAGCATTTATCCTTATCTGGCTTACTGATTTATTTCTTTATTTATTTTATTAATATCCAGGGTCTCCTCAGTTCAGTTCAGTCGCTCAGTCCTATTGGACTCTTTGCGCCCCCACGGACTGAAGCACGCCAGGCCTCCCTGTCCATCTCAAACTCCTGGAGTCTACCCAAACTCATGTCCATCGAGTCGGTGATGCCATCCAACAATCTCATCCTCTGTTGTCCCCTTCTCCCCCTGCCTTCACTCTTTCCCAGCATCAGGGTCCTTTCAAATGAGTTGGTTCTTTGCAACAGGTGGCCAAAGTATTGGAGTTTCAGCTTCAGCATCAGTCCCTCCAATGAATATTCAGGATTGATTTCCTTTAGGATTGACTGGTTGAATCTCCTTGCAGTTCAAGGGACTTCTCAAGAGTCTTTTCCAACACCACAGTTCAAAAGCATCAATTCTTTGGCACTCAGCTTTTTTAATAGTCCAACTCTCATATCCATACATGACTAGTGGAAACACCATAGCTTTGACTAGATGGACCTTTGTTGGCAAAATAATGTCTGCTTTTTAATATGCTGTCTAAGTTGGTCATAGCTTTTCTTCCAAGGAGCAAACATCTTTTAATTTCATGGCTGCAGTCACCATCTGCAGTGCTTTAGGAGTCCAGGAAAATAAAGTCTCTCACTGTTTCTATTATTTTGCTTCTATTTGCCATGACGTGATGGGACCAGATGCCACAATCTTAGTTTTCAGAATGTTGAGTTTAAAGCCAACTTTTTCACTCTCCTCTTTCACTTTCATCAAGAGGCTCTTTAGTTCTTCTTTGCTTTCTGCCATAAGGGTGGTGTCATCTGCATATCTAAGGTTACTAGACCAGGGTCTCCTAGGGCATGGAAGAATATACCCCACATAAGCACAGAGACTTAGGCTTATTCACTACTAATTCAAAACAATTAGAACAATAATTGGCACACAACAGGTATGCCAATTACTACTTATTCATCCACTACCAAGAGTGGATGAATGGTTGGATGGATGATGGATGGATAATGTCTATGTTTACCTTTGTGAGGGACGGAAGAAAGAGATTTTCCCCTAATTTTACATATGGGGAAACTGAAACTTGGACAAGTTCCTGCTACCTGCTACCTCGCTTCAGTTGTTGTGCCTTGAAAAAGGTTTATGCACAGTAATCAAGAGCAGTCTCTGCAGCTGACCACTTGAGTTCAAATCCTAGCTTTTCCACTTTCCGAACTATGTAACTTTGGGCAACTTACTTAACCTCTCTGTTTTCAGCTTCCACCTCTATAAAATGCTGACAATAACAGTATATTATGGTAGCTGTTGGTCAATATTCTGGTTCTCCTATTTTGGGTAGATAATAAGATATCTCTTCCATGCCCACTAGAAACTAAGCAGAGCCATTAAATGGGAGCCCTGTGACTATGTCACTTTCATGTGGAAGCACTGAAGAGACCATGTGTGATTTGTCTCTTCCTTTTCCCTGACATGAAATCTAAAACATTTCAGATGGAGGCTTCTCGAACAGCTTGGATCCTGGGGTAAAGACAGTGTGGAACGGGGTACCCAGAGACCTACCATGAACACACAGCACGAGTGAGAAGCAAACCACTGAGACTTGGTAGCGATTTGTTATTATAGTATGACCTTGCTTAGCCTGACTAATACACCAAATCCTTGAACCTTTGTGATGACTAAGTCAGTTAAAGTATCACATAAACAACAGGGTCTGGCACGCAGCAGGCACGATATAAATGGCAGCAATTATCATTACCCAGTTAATGTCAAAGCTGGGACAAGAATCCAGGTTTTCTGGCTATCATTATGATGTAATTTCCACCGTATTTTGTTATTTCAAAATCTGCAAAAGAACACCTGAGAGAAAGAGGGGAGAGGATAAGCAGAAGCCTCACCCTCACAAGCCTGCTGCCTCTAGCTCTATGAAACCCAGCACTGGGAGGGATGACAGCTCCTGAAACAAGTTCCTGAACACATGCAAGAACAGTGTCACTTTGGCCAATGATTTCATTGTCTGGGGAGAAAGACTGTGATCCACTTTCATAGGTTTCTTCTTCAGCAGAGCATCCTTGCTTTGCTTTTCTTCCTTCTTTCCTTGGGGTCTGGAGTAAAACTGTGCCTTGAAGGGAAATTTCCAAGCAGCCCTAAATTGCTGGGCTCTTCTCAACAGAATGGACCAACAGTTCAAGTTTTAAAGGGAAGAGAAGGCCATATTTTTGCTAGTTCATTTTGTGAGGAAACTGGGTTTGTTAACTCTACTGATATCTCTGGAAAGCATGGCAAAGCTTGAAAGGAAATTACAGTGTATGATCCAGTCTAGTCCGTATGATGTCTAATAGAACAATGAGATAGTAATAAGCATAAAAATAATAAAGATAGTGGGTAAGAGCAATAGCTAGCTGCTATGGAGTGCTTTTAATAAATATGCCCTACTCTGAGTGATGTGCATATCTTAGCCCTCACATTTAATCCTTACTGCACAACCAAGGGGAGAAGGCAATGGCACCCCACTCCAGTACTTTTGCCTAGAAAATCCCATGGACGGAGGAAGGCTGCAGTTCATGGGGTCGCTAGAGTCGGACATGACTGAGCGACTTCACTTTCACTTTTCATTTTCATGCATTGGAGAAGGAAATGGCAACCCACTCCAGTGTTCTTGCCTGGAGAATCCCAGGGACGGGAAGCCTGGTGGGCTGTTGTCTATGGGATCACACAGAGTCAGACACGACTGAAGTGACTTAGCAGCAGCAGCACAACCAAGGAGGTAACAATATTACCATCCTCACTGTATAGCTGTTGTTGTTGCTTATTATTCAGTTGTTCAGTCGTGTCCAACTCTTTGTGACCCCATGGACTGCAGCACGCCAGGCTTCCCTGCCCTTCACTATCTCCCGCAGTTTGCTCAAACTCATGTCCATTGAGTCTATGATGCCATCCAACCATCTCATCCTCTGTCATCCACTTTTTCTCCTGCCCTCAGTCCTTCCCAGCATCAGGGTCTTTTCCAATGAGTCAGCTCTTCGAATCAGGTGGTGAAAGTACTGGAGCTTCAGCATCAGTCCTTCCAATGAACATTCAGGATTGGTTTCCTTTAGGATTGACTGGTTTGATCTCCTTGTTGTTCAAGGGACTCTCTAGAGTCTTCTCCAGCCCCACAGTTCAAAAGCAGCATTGTCGAGATGAGAAACTACAGCACAAAGAAGGCAAGGAACTTGCCACTGACCACCAGGTAGAACTAGGATTCAAATCCAAGAAGCCTGGCTTCAAATCTCTGTGCTGTAGTGTCTCCCATCTGTTTTGTGCCATCCAGTGTCACATTTCCAAGCCTTGGCACATGCTATTTCCTCTGAAGTTTCACTTTTTAAAATTACTTATTTATGTATTTGGCTGCACCAGTTCTGTTGTAAGCATGTGGGATCTAGTTCCCTGACCAGGGATTGAACCCAGAGCCCCCTGCATTGGGAGCATAGAGTCTTAACCACTGGATCACCAGGGAAGTCCCCTGAATTTTAAAAACTTAGATCCAGTGTCATATCTTGTGGAGATCTCCCTGACCACTCCTCTTTTACTCCTCTTTGTCTTCTTCTTTCTCTTATGTAACCCTCTCTGCCTTTATTACAATGAATTTCATACTAAGCCATGAGAACCTCAGGGGAATAATCTTAGCATCTTTGGTGTCTCACACAGTCCCTGGCACAAATAAAAGCTAATTCAATGTTATTGAGTTGATATCTAAGGATTTGAAAACCTTGAGTAGATAGAAAGCAGCAGAACATAGAAACAGACAGCCTGGGCTCTGAAGTCAGACTGCTTGGCTTAAAATACCAGCCACCAATTTTTATAACTAACAGGTATGACCATGGCATGTTGATTTATTTTTCTGTGCCTCAGTTTGTTAATCTATACAGTGGGGAGACAGCACATATCTCAATGAGTCATTGCAAGGATTAAATGAAATGATGTAGCAAAGAACGTAGCCAGGGTCCTGACACATAGTAAATAATAAATGTTAGCTCCTCCTGCCTGACCATCCTGGTACATTTCACACTGAAGACGAATTGTAGCTATGCCTATCACTGACTAATGAGAAAAGAGCTTATAAGACCTTGGCCTAATAATGACAACATGGCAGACTGAGAGGTATAAACCAATTTACCTGTAAAGCTGCTGTACTTAAGTAATTTAGTCCATGCCCAACGGCAATCAACACATGCTTAACATTTTTTTTCCATTCAGATGGATGGAGGTTGAGCAGTCAATAGGGGAAAAAGAAATAGCCCTGAGAAAATTGATTACACCATTACCAGTTATTTTCTGGGAACATAATAATGCAGCTTTCATTATTTCTTTTATATGCCAGTCTCCTACTGCAAATTGAAAATAGTACATACACTTCAGGTATCTCTGAAAAGAAGCCTAGTTTTGAAAAGAACTGAAAACAAAACAGTGGTGTATAAGCACATCCATCCAGATTGGACATGAATTACAGTTTATTATACTCAGACTGCAAGTGGGATTTCAAGTGAAGGATATTCAGTATTCAAGTTTAGACTACTGGCACAATAAACAAAATGGATTATTGAAATTATTTTAATCATTGGATCAGAGGTGAGGGCAGTAAACCAAAAGGCATAACATATTCTAATCTCTGCGTTAATATTAATGATAAAATATACATAGCACATATTTAGGATCTACATGCTAACTGTGCTAATCGGAAATGGAAAGGGAAAAATCCCTTATCTTCCTATGTCCTCAAGGAAAAAGATTAAAATTCTGTAAATTTATCTTGCTGTATGTGAGGCTGTTACATTCCAATACTGAAAGAAAATTTTTAACCCAAAATTCTCTTTGAGCCACCACTGTCTCACCTACAGAAAATACTACTTCCATATCCTGCCTGCCTTCTACATCACCAATTGTGGAAAATCAAAAGTATTGAGAAGCAGCAGTGTTGTGCTTAAGGCCCAGATTTTGGATATAGATAACCTAGTTTCAAATCTTAGTTATAAAAGTGCTATGTGGCCCTGGCAAAGTTATTTAAGCTCTCTGTCTATAAAGTTCCTCTCTTACAAAAGAAATCAGGTCAGATCAGATCAGATCAGTCGCTCAGTCGTGTCTGACTCTTTGCGACCCCATGAATCACAGCACGCCAGGCCTCCCTGTCCCTCACCAACTCCCGGAGTTCACTCAGACTCACGTCCATCGAGTCAGTGATGCCATCCAGCCATCTCATCCTTTGTCATCCCCTTCTCCTCTTGCCCCCAATCCCTCCCAGCATCAGAGTCTTTTCCAATGAGTCAACTCTTCGCATGAGGTGGCCAAAGTACTGGAGTTTCAGCTTTAGCATCATTCTTTCCAAAGAAATCCCAGGGCTGATCTCCTTCAGAATGGACTGGTTGGATCTCCTTGCAGTCCAAGGGACTCTCAAGAGGCTTTTCCAACACCACAGTTCAAAAGCATCAATTCTTTGGTGCTCAGCCTTCTTCACAGTCCAACTCTCACATCCATACATGACCACAGGAAAAACCATAGCCTTGACTAGACGAACCTTTGTTGGCAAAGTAATGTCTCTGCTTTTCAATATGCTATCTAGGTTGGTCATAACTTTCCTTCCAAGGAGTAAGAGTCTTTTAATTTCATGGCTGCAGTCACCATCTGCGGTGATTTTGGAGCCCCAAAAATAAAGTCTGACACTGTTTCCACTCTTTCCCCATCTATTTCCCATGAAGTGATGGGACCTGATGCCATGATCTTTCTGAATGTCGAGCTTTAAGCCAACTTTTTCACTCTCCTCTTTCACTTTCATCAAGAGGCTTTTTAGTTCCTCTTCACTTTCTACCATAAGGGTGGTGTCATCTGCATATCTGAGGTTATTGATATTTCTCCTGGCAATCTTGATCCCAGCTTGTGCTTCTTCCAGCCCAGCGTTTCTCATGATGTACTCTGCATATAAGTTAAATAAGCAGGGTGACAATATACAGCCTTGCCGTACTCCTTTTCCTATTTGGAACCAGTCTGTTGTTCAGCAAATAGTGAACTAGTACATCTCATACAGATAAGCTCTCAATACATTTTAATTAATATTCTGTGTCTTGAATATGTTATTCATGAATATCCTTAGCAAAATGGAAAGAGTAATAATAACTTCTTCTTAGTACATAGCACTTTCAATATTAAAGATTTAGCTTTCAGCATTTTTTGTACACTAACCCCTTTGATTCTCATAAAAACCCTTTGTGATAGTTCTACAGGGTAGAGGAGAAATAATTTGTCCAGGATCATACAACTAATGAGTAGTGAGTAGCACATTAGATTCCTTTTAAGCTTGTCCATGTTTATTTCCGCTGAGCCAACTCATTGGAAAAGAACCTGATGCTGGGAAAGATTGGCGGCAAAAGGAGAAGGGGCAGCAGAGGATGAGATGGTTGGATAGCATCACTGACTCAATGGACATGAATCTGAGCAAACGCTGGGAGACAGTGAAGAGGAGCCTGGTGTGCTGCAGTCCATGGGGATGCAAAGAGTTGGACACGACTTAGCGACTGAACAACAACGAATATTCATTTCACTCACAGGCATACTGATAAACACTATTTTCCATGTCTATAGGTTTTTATGAGGTCTAAACATTTGGTTTTGTTTCTTTTGCCTTTTCCTTGACAGCTAAAAGTAACCACATTTGGAACCCTAATGGCTTGTACAATTCAGCACCAGGGACAGAAGACAAACTTCATTGGCACTAGGAATATATCTGAAGCTTTTCTTTCAAATTCCTGAAGATCTGGTACTTTAGCATACACACACACACATATACACACAGGTATTTAAAAAGATGAAGAATCCTAAAAATTTCTAAACACAAGTCTCTCGAACAGAGAGGGAAATTTGTATCCACAAGGCCATAAACTAAATTCCTAGAACTAGTCTATTTATAATTTATCCCATCTAAAGTACATTGTCACCATCAAGAAGGATTGTGTATACGTTCAGTGGGATGGTGTGGTGTATGGTGACAATTGCCTAAATAAGAATCAAGGAAGAAGCCAGGTACTCTGATTTAAGTTCCACAGGTTTCTTTATTTAGTCAGTTAGGAAGGTTTATTTCCAAATATTAGTATCTATTATTTCATATCCCCATATATTTCCTTATATATTTGAAAGCATGGGTGAAAAGAAGTTCCAGGGTTGATCAGAGGAGAAACAGATCTAAGTTACTATTGTCTCAGACACTGAATTTCTTTGATCTCATGGCGTACATTAGAATTCTTTCTGGCCTATCAATGTTTATTAGATTTGACGCTGCCTAATTCTGACAACCCAGAGGAAGGTGACTCACTCACAGGAAGCGTGTTATCAGTCTCTAAAGACATGTCTAATCTGAATGACATCACCTTGTCTGGAAGATACATTTTAGGTGGATGGTGCCCAGAGCTCATGAAAGGAAAACTTTCCATTTACTGTGCTTCTCTAATCGCATCCAATTAAAGCAGCTACAAGAGGCTGAAAGGGAAAAAGAATGTGATTCTGTGAAAGAATATAGAATTACAGATTTAATCACTCGACTATATAAGGCAAGGGCTTCCCTGGTGGCTCAGAGGTTAAAGCGTCTCCCTGGAATGCGGGAGACCCAGGTTCGATCCCTGGGTTGGGAAAATCCCCTGGAGAAGGAAATGGCAACCCACTCCAGTACTCTGGCCTGGAGAATCCCATGGAGGGAGGAGCCTGGTAGGCTACAGTCCATGGGGGTCACAAAGAGTTGGACATGATTGAACGACTTCACTTCACTTCACTCCACTAGTATAATGCAAAGCTCTTCAAGGAAGTCTTCATAGATATAAATAAGGATCATCATAAATCTTTTTCCTCCAAGAACTTTTCAACAATTATTCAACCTTTAGTACCTCTGAGCTATGTAATCACGGAAAGTTACTAAAGTTCTCTAAGCCTCAGTCACTTCTTCTGAATAATGAGGACTGTTTTACTTATGGTTCCTCATTGGGGCATTATGAGGAATAATGAGAAAATTTGCCACCACTGGTGTATAAGAGTTGCAAGCAGAACAGCAGAAATGAGGCCTAGTCGACTAACGCACCTAAGGGAACTGAAATACTTTTTTTATTTTCTTTCAGAAAAATAATGAACAAAATCTCCTAAAGATTGGTGTAAGGATTTTCCTTGTCACTGTCAGTGAAATTCTTCAACTACTGAAATGTTAAAAACCCACGAGATTTGGAGTAACAACTGACCTCAAATGCCATCCTTATCACATATTAGCTGTCCTACCTTCTACGTCCCCAACTTTTACTTCTCCAGGCTAAAAAAATATAATTCTTTTACTGGAATATGATTATCACTATATTTTTAGTAAAGAATCTAACCAGCTACTTGGATTAAAATGTAGAGAAGCAGAGTTGCAGAGTGGTTAACAGTGAAGGCTCTAGCAAGGATTTGAGTTTAAATTCTGATTCTACCACTCACAAGTGGAGTGTTTTTGGACCAGTTTCTTAATCTCTCTGAACCTTAATTGTTAAAATGGGAACAATATCAATAACCATATTATGAGGACATGCTGATTAGAAATGTTAATAGGTGTCAAGCACTTACAGCAGTATCTGGCACCTAATTAAAAAAACTCAGTAAATGTCAGATATATGGAAAACATGCCAGACCAGATATAAAGTAGTCCAGGCCTTTGGAATAGGTACCCCCTGTCCCTTGTATGCAACCCACTCCAGTACTCTTGCCTGGAAAATCCCATGGACGGAGGAGCCTGGTGGGCTGCAGTCCATGGGGTCATGAAGAGTCGGGCACGACTGGGCGACTTCACTTTCACTTTTCACTTTCATGCATTGGAGAAGGAAATGGCAACCCACTCCAGTGTTCTTGCCTGGAGAATCCCAGGGACAGAGGAGCCTGGTAGGAGTCTGTCTATGGGGTCACGCGGAGTCAGACACGAATGAAGCAACTTAGCAGCAGCAGCAGCAGTCCCTTGTATACTTTCTGGACAGAGGACTAAAGACAGTGAGACCATACTTGGTTTTTCATTTATTTATTTTTCTTAAGGCCATTTCTTGCTCAGATGGTGACTCATACTGTAATCATGATCGTAGGAGGAAACACACGTCAAAGATAATTTACTCTACATTACAATGATGCATAAGGGAATTCTATGGAAGAAAAGGAGAGATGAAAGGGTGTCCTGGCAAACAAGCAAGAGACCAGGCTTTAAAGAGTGAGGAAGAAGACACGAAGCAAGGCTATGCTCTTTCCTCCTAACATTTACAAATGCTGGCCCTCTGCTGATTCAGCCAGTTCACCCCCTTTCCTGTTGACATCAGGGCACAGAAAGACAATAAATATGAATCACCAGAATAAGCAGATAATAGAGCTGGAGGAATTTAAGATGAGAAGGAGAGTGAGACCCAGCAAGGAAGCTCCTAGTTAGAAGAGACAGGAGGTCTGAATGCCCTCCTGTGCATGGGAGGATTACAGGAATACTGTCCTGCTGGCTGTTCACAGGCCTGTCATCTGCAGGGCGATGATAACCCCATCTGTGTTATTAGTGTGCCTATGTTCCCGGCCTCCAAAGTCTCTACTCACCTTTGAAAAATGTTCTTCAAAAGTTGTCTGATTCCACCACTCACAAACTCTCTGAGCCTGGATTTAGTCATCATTAAAATGGGAATAATATCAATAACCTGAGGATGTTATGGTGATTAAAAATGTTAGTAAGTGCTAATAAATGTTCATAATAAACAGCAATTAGTAGAGTTTTGGCATGTTAGTCCAGTTATCAGGGTTCTGTGATAAAATTCAGAATATGAAGAATATGAATGAAGAGACAGGCCTGGAGATCCAAAAAAAAAAAAAAAAAGAAAATGAGAGAGAGAGAAAGGAAGTAAAAGTAAAAGCTGCAAGGGTTGGGTATTAAGAGTCTGAAGGATTTCATGAGGATGAGCTGAGGAGCACAAAAGGGATGAGAAAGAGGAGAAAGAAAGACTAAAAGGGATTTTTAAAAGTTGTTCTAGGGGATTCCCCTGGTGGTCCAGTGCGTAAGAATATGCCTTGCAATGCAGGGGATGGGGGTTCGATCCCTATAAGATCCCACACGTCACAGGGCTACTGAGCCCGTGTGCCACAACTAAAGAAGCTGTGTGCTGCAGCTAAGATCTGATGTAGCCAAAAATAAACACTCTTTTTAAAAGTAAAATTTAATTAAAAAAAAAGTTGTCCTAGGTTACAAGATAGGCTCCTTTTATTCGTCTTTGAGAGAGTCAGGCATAGTTTAAAATTCCTTTTGATCGTTAGTTTGCACTTTGTAAAATATGACTTTATTTAGAGATTTATTTAAGATTCAGTAATCAAGGTTATGTATGTGTACTCTGAACTCTGAACTTCAGCCCCATTCAGTAAAGACATGGGTTGGCACATACAAACCTCTTGACTCAATTAAAGGCAAATTCCTTTGCTATCCTAAGGAACTGTAGTGAAGTCCAGTAAGAAAATGTCAGCAAAATCTATTTAAACTTTGGGAATAAAGTTTAAAGAGAATAAAACTAACCCCTCAGTCTTCTCTTGAGCATAAATAGGAGGCACTTCCATCCTGCCCCTATTCCCTATGGGGAAGACGATCCAGTTGGCAGATGACCTGTGTAAATTGGATGAGCGCTGACATGATGTTCCCATCATCAGGGAAATTACCAACTCCAATGATAGGAAACGTATATCCCTTGAGACAGCTACAGGAAAAATTGATTTTCTCCCTTGCCCAGAAACGTCTGTGCTGAGGACTCACCAGGGGCAGGGTGCAGCTGCAATGGGGGGCAGCCCTGGGGGTTCATAGACCAGCATCTGACAGCCAGGACTGAACAACCTTAGCTGGTAGGGGCTTGGTCCAAGAATTGATGAGAAAGGATCTTGGGGCTGTGCACTGTGGGCTGTGGTGGGTGATGCTGGGCTGTGACTTAGAGTCGGGACAGAAAGAGTCAGAGCTGGCTTAATGAGAGGATGAGACTGTGCTAGGCTGAGAAATGGTCCATCGCCCACATACCTACCAATCTGAACTGTGAGACTGAGAATGAGATTGAGATATGAGAATCTCCAGGGAATATTTTTGGAAATAAGTGTTCCTGTACCTTACCTGTGGAGACCTTGATTCGCAAGATCTCATATGAGGCCTGGGCATAACTCTTTCATAAGATTCTTAGATGATTCTGGTGAAACTTATCTACAAGCTGGAATTTGAGAACTACCTGTTAAGGCTGTCACAACTGTTCTCTTTCCAATCAACCAATTAAGAAAATGATTCTAATTGCCACAAACTTCTGCTTCCAAGGTGGTTCAGTGGGTAAAGAATCCACCTGTAATGCAGGAGATGTGGGTTCTATTCCTGGGTTGGGAAGATCCCCTGGAAGAGGGCATGGCAACCCCCTTGAGTATTCTTGCCTGGAGAATCTCATGGACAAAGGAGTCTGGTGGCCTACAGTCCATAAGGTTGCAAAGAGGTGGACACGACAAATGACTAAGCATGCAGGCATGCCGCAAACAAGTCAATCAGAGACTTTTCCCCTTTCATTTCCACAGGAAACTCTCTCCAGGACGAAATGAAGGAAAGTCTCACAGCCTCTCCTAAAAGAAAACATAGTCCTCTTTCTCTCTTTTTTTAAATTTAACATCAAACACCAAACAGCTTTAAAGCGTACACAGCTTACATGAAAACATAAATGTACTTTGTCTCGTAGGTGTCTTCAAGAGATCATGCAGGCTCAGGAGTGCAGTGCTACAGCTAGGAGGGAGCCAAGAGTGTTGGGGGGAGTGTAGAGAGGTGGATATCAGAAACAAACCTCTCCCTCAATGTCAAGGAGAGATGCTCCCCTTAGGGTTCATGGGCTATGAAGGACCTGTATTGCTCCAGGGTTGATCAGAGGATCCAAGCAGGATCAAGAATTTGGGGTCACTCACTGCTCAGGGGCAGTGAGTCAAGGGACTTAGAGACCCCAAGGGATAGGGATCAAGAATAGTCAGTGTAAGAAGGTTGAGACCTTGATCTTAGTAAGATAATCAAACTTGGGGTCGTCTCTGATTGGCAAACAAGGTTTTCCAAATGCCAGCCCCTGGACATCAGAAGTAGTCAAGGAACTAGTTTAAAATATAGATTCCCAGGCCCCACACCATTTCTGATCCTTGCTACCTTCCGTCTTATTTATGCGAACCATTCTATCTGTCCATAATGCTGCTATGGACCTGCCAGTCTGTTCACTGCAGGAGAATAGGGTTTGCCTCTCTCTTCTTCAGCCTCAGGGTCTAATGTAAGACTGGAAACAACATCCTTTCATTCAAAAATGGAGTGAGTGCTGACTGCACACCAGGCTGAAGTAGGGACACAATGGTTAATAAACACACTCCCTATACCAGGTCTGGTGGGGCACACATCCCAGAGGTCAAGTGCTTACACAACATGTATAAACATTGCTTACCTTCTGAATACACTGCACACAGAAGCCAGGAAGATAATCCTGAAACACCAAACCCAGCCATGGTATTTCTCCAGTAGTTTCCTCTGGTTCCTCCTTCCAAACAGAGGTCTGCAGACTCCATGCAGACAGGTGTCTGGGAAAGAAGTTTTCATGGTCAAGTAACTTCAGAAAACTCTGAGATAAATTCAATAAAATAATTCAAGTTTCTTTAACGGAGGAATTCTCAGAAAACATACGATACAAATGAGCCTGGCAAATCTCCAAAAGGGGAGGGAGTGATATTAAGCGCTTTCTCATTCTTCTTTCTCTGCAGCTCTTTCTGGGTACATCTTAAAGGATTAGTTCTCAGGGAACCAATTTTGGGAAATTCTGGCTGACCGCATCATGCCCAAGCCCCATAGTATGCCTCCTCTGGGGCCCCCAGGATCTCCTGCCACAGCCTCTGCTCCCCACTTTCATTTCTGCACTTTAACAAAAACTGTACCCCTTCCCACTTTCAAGCCTTTGCTCGTGCTGTTGGCCCTCCGCTCGCATTCCCCAAGCCCTACAATTTCTCCCAGGACATACAGAATTTGCCCGAAGACCATATGTGTCCTTGAAGCACCAGCTCAGCCACTAGCTGCACCAGGAGCCTCTTCTGTTCGGGGTCTCTTGGCTTTGTCCGTATAGTGCTCTCCCTGTCTCGCACACAGCATTCCACATGCCTTGTTATCATGGCCCCCCTGGACCAAGAGCTATTGGAGGGGAGGAGTCTTTATAAGCCTTTGTTCCTCTCTGATCTCTGACACCAGAATTTCTCAACCTCAGCACTATTAACATTTGGGGCTGGATAAGTTTTTGCTGCGGGAGGCTGTCCCAAGTACTGTGGGATGTTTAGCAGCATTCTTTGCCTCTGTCCACTATAGCACCAGCATCACCTCTCCCCGTCCTCCAAGGTGTGAAAGCCAAAGATGTCTCCTCTCATTGTTTGACATTCCTTGGGGAACAAATTCATCCCCCATTGAGAACCAGTGTCCTGTATTTTGCATAATGCCAGGTATTTATCAAACAAATATTTGCTGAACATGTATTACTTCAGACTCTGTGTCAGGCATAAGTAATACAATTATGAGCAATCACATGTCCCTGCCTTCAAGATGTTTATCTAGTTGCAGGGACTGAGAAGTAAAGAGATATTATTAAGAATGTAACAACAGTCATAATTCCATGAAAACTGAGACAGACTTGCCTATTTTGCTTATTTTTATATCTGCAGCTCACAGGACAGTGCCTGTTACATATTAAGTGCTCAATAAATAATTTGTTGATATACTGTATTAATGAAAATGTATAGAGTACTTACTTTGCATCAGAAATTGTTCTACACACTTTATATTAAATAACTTTAGCTCCTCGGAGGCTCTGTTATTGTGCTCATTCTACAGGTAAACAAACTAAATCACAGAAATTGTAGGTAACTTCTGAAGGAGATCAGCCCTGGGATTTCTTTGGAAGGAATGATGCTAAAGCTGGAACTCCAGTACTTTGGCCACCTCATGCGAAGAGTTGACTCATTGGAAAAGACTCTGATGCTGGGAGGGATTGGGGACAAGAGGAGAAGGGGATGACAGAGGATGAGATGGCTGGATGGCATCATTGACTCGATGGACGTGAGTCTGAGTGAACTCCAGGAGTTGGTGATGGACAGGGAGGCCTGGCGTGCTGCGATTCATGGGGTCGCAAAGAGTTGGACATGACTGAGTGACTGAACTGAACTGAACTGACAGTGATCATGCAGTGAATACAAGGTGGAGCCAAGAACTGAACCCAAGCCACCCAGTCCAAGCTCTGGTGCCCCATGTGTAGCCATCATTGATTGAATCTTGCTTTGTGCTAGGCATGGCTTCCCTGGTAGCTCAGACTGCAAAGGATCTGTCTGCAATGTAGGAGACCCAGGTTTGATCCTTGGGTCAGGAAGATCCCCTGGAGAAGGGAATGGCAACGCACTCCAGTGTTCTTGTCTGGAAAATCCCATGGACAGAGGAGCCTTGCAGGCTACAATGGATAGGGTCACAGAGAGTCAGACACGACTGAGCAACTAACATTTGCACTCTATTGTGCTTCTTTTATTCTCATCCTTATCAGCATTTTACATATGGGAAATGTATAAATTTGTGAACTGAAGCACAGAAAAGTTAAGTAATCTGAATTCTCCCAGAAGAGGTAAGTGTTTGAGCTGATATTGTGCCCTTAACTACCATGCTATACTGCCTTGAATATGGAGGAGTAATAAAGGAACTCTAAGATAATAGAGGGACAGTGTCTAAACGCTTTCTGCACCTCTCACCAAGCAGAGGGCCTGATACAAGGGCTGCGCCCCAATCATGAGTTTGGAAATGATGGCAATGAAGTATAAGGATGGAACATTAGCCTGGTTTTCATATCTGACTTGTTCTCCTGACTCTGACTCAGAGTTATTGTGTGACCTTTAAGACTTCACTCCCACCCAGCCTGGCCTCTCCAAATGAGAGATTCAGATTTCCCAAGTTCCCTCCAGCTCTGATGCTGATTCCAGCAGCCACCGTCCTGAGTCAACCCAGAGAGTCCTCTTTCTATCTTGGAGGCCAACCAGGTAAAGCTCCTCCTCTGACTGCCCTGATTGGTTTGTTCATCTTCTGATGCAGGTGCTGTTTGGTTGCCTGGCAACACAGTGATGGAGACTGCCAGTTCCCAGAGGAGCAATAAATGAATGAGCAGAGATATTCATGCTGGGAGCAGTGGCCATAGCCAGAGCAGAGCACTGTAGAATTTGTAATTCCACCTGTCCTGAATGTGCTTTTCCCATCATGCTTCGCCAGAAGTCTAATGGGGAATATTTGGTTGGGGAGGAGAGAGAAGAAGAATTTTCATTGCGGAAGTGACAAACTTCCCTATGCACAGTCCCTTACTCACAATCTTACCTGCCCACAGGAGGTGACCCTATCACAAAATCACAAGTGTGCATTTTAGTATCACTAGTACCCTCTCCAGTGTTCTTGCCTGGAGAACCCCAGGGACAGGGGAGCCTGGTGGGCTGCCATCTCTGGGGTCACACAGAGTCGGACACGACTGAAGCGACTTAGCAGCAGCAGCAGCAGCAGTAAAAGATCTCCTTCTACTCTCTTTCATATACAAAACTATACTGTTTCCTGCTTGTAAATGTACATCCCAGGTTATGAATAAAAGGACAGGTCATGTAAACTGGCTCAGTCAATCCCCATGCTGTGCTCTGCTGTATTTTGTCACTATGATCACCCTGCAAAATAGGTAGAACTGAAGTCAGCAGACAGGGAAAACTTTAGAAAGGTTAAGAACAATGATTCTCAAACAATGTAGATGTGGGTTCAATTCCTGACTCTGCTGCTTATAAAGTGTGCAACTTTGAATAACTTTCTTAGCTCCTTTGAGTCTCAGTTTCTCCATCTGTAAAATGGGGATATTAACACTAATCTCATGGTGTCACTGAAAAAAGTAAGATAAGGGAGGTTAAAGACAGCAGAGGCTGGTGCATAAATGCACAATTATTATTATTATTATTGCTTTGGGTCATGCACATCACGTTAGTATACAGCTGAGATTTGAACCCAGATCTTACTAATATCAAGGCAAATTTTTGCCATTACTTCATACTTCCTCTGAAAGGAAAAGCTGTTAAGAAGGTACTCTTTGAACAAATATTTATGTGCCACTGTGCGATGGTGATGAAAATGATACCTAACTTCCATTCAGCATTTTATAGACCAAGTAGTGCTCTCACATGCACTCTCTCTCTTAATATGATGGTGGCGTCTCTGATGTCTGGTGGTATGTCTCTGATGAATGGTGGTAATTTTGGGAAAAGCAATTGTCTGAAAGTTAAACTCTGTTCTTCTCCCAGGGGCTAGAAAGCCAGGAGAGGGAGCCCAATCCCCCAGAGTACCCAGACAACCAGAGGGGATGGAACTCTGCACCCAGGTCACTCAACTCATCCTTCTCTCTTCTGTTTGCTCTGACCAACATAAAGGACTCAAAGTCCAGCATGAAGGGACCACTGTATGGCCAGCTGGCTGGAGTCTGGGCTGAATCTGTTCTTCCTGATGACAAGGTAGAAATATCCAGCTAGGAGCCTCTTTCCTGCCTCCCCCAACACACACACACACACTAAGATTTAAATCCAATCATCTAGTTTCTGTTGTTACTTGCTTCTGCTTAGAACAGCTGAGCTGAATGGAATCACAGAAGTCCTCCTCCTTCTCTCTCCCTCTCTCCCTCTCTCGCTCTCTGTCTCCTCCCTGCCCCTCTCTCTCGAGGTCTCTTTCTCCAAGCCCTGTCACACACCCCTCCTCCTCACATACACACAGTATGCAGTGCCCCCTGAGCCACCTCTGGAAACACTAGGGCACTGAGAAGCACAGTTAGAAAACCATGAATCAGATCCAAACTTCTCCTCAAGCAACAAAGGAAAAACAGACTCAGAGAGGGAAAGTAACTCTCCCAAAGTCACACAGCTGGACAGCCTGACTCCCAGTAGAGGGCTCTTCTGTGTGCTTCAGTCATGTCAGACTCTTTGCGACACTACGGACTATACCCCACAGGCCCCTCTGCCCATGGGATTCTCCAGGTAAGAATACTGGAGTAGGTTTCCATCCCCTCCTCCAGGGGATCTTCTTGACCCACTAATCAAACCTGCGTCTCTTATAAATCTCCTGCACTGGCAGGCAGGTTCTTTACCATTAGCCATACCTGGGAAGTCCGTGCTTCCTTCTGCAAAGCACTAAATATGGAAACTTTCCCCATGTTTCTGTTCCAAACCCTCCCATTTAAAAATATCTTACTGCATTGAATGAATTTAAAAAAAAAGAAAGGATTTGGGTCTTTAAATTATGTTTTGATTATATCAATAATAATGCAAACATATTGTTGTGCTGTTTAGTTGCTAAGCTGTGTCTAATTCTTTGCAACACTATGGACTGTAGCCCTCCAGGCTCCTCTGTTCATGGGATTTCCCGGCAAGAATACTGGAGCTGATTGCTATTTCCTTCTCCAGGGGATATTTCCAACCCAGGGATCAAACCTGTATCTCCTGCTTGGCAGGTGGATTCTTAACCACTGAACCACCTGCCCTTGTGTAATGCAAATATAGTCTTATACAGATTTGAATATTATGGACAAGGCTAAAGACTCCTTTGAAACCTACCCACACCACATATAATGAGGTGGTCTTCTTGTGAGTCTTAAAGATAACCATTGGTAACAACTTTTTTGTGCTCTTATAGTATATGTGTGTGTGTGTGTGTGTGTACACATATATGTGTGTATATAGTGTGTGTAGATACAGAGCTAGTGTGTGTATATTTACAAATAAAATAAAATATGTACTTATAGATATATTATCTTTCTATATATATAGACATTCACATACTGTAAATTTTTATTTATTTACTAAGCACTTTCCCTTGATCATGATTAGCACATATTAGCTAATACGGATCTACCTCCTTCTTCTTAGTACTCTATAACATTGCATATATATGGACAAGCTATTTTATGCTTAACATTACCCTGATGAACAGTTAGGGGGTTCATCACGCCTTGATGGACATCTTTGCACTGTACACGACTCCTTCTGTGCATGAGTGAGCCGGCCATTAGAAAAGTGTCCTAGAGGTGAAATAGCTAGATTGTGGAATATATGCATTTTTAATTTGGATGTGGCCTCAAATCCTTCTTATTGATGCACATGGGTCCCCTGAGGGGTATTCCTGCCAAATTACTCCTTCCACATCAAATAGGAAGTGAGATAAAATATTCTGACTAAATAATACCACATGCACAGAACAGATGGGTCTGGAAAATAGAGAATGCACAGAAGGGATAAGCTGATGTGTAAGGAAAAGGTGCCCTAATGGAAAGGCGCTCAAAGTCCCAGACTGAAGCATAGCCTGCCACAGAGTTCCCTCATGAATGGACTTCCTTTGGGCAAAAGCATTAAGTCTTCAGAAAGCTCTTGTGACAATATAAGTATCTTAAATTAGAAGGATGACACATGAAGCCATTAATAGGGGTTAACTGATCAGTTTGGGGACTTCCCAGGTGGTGCTAGTAGTAAAGAACCTGCCTGCCAATGGACATAAGAGATGTGGGTTCAATCCCTGGGTCAGGAAGATCCCCTGGAGAAGGAAATGGCAACCCACTCCAGTAGTCTTGCCTGGAAAATCCCATGGACAGAGGAGCCAGCAGGCTACGGTCCATGGGGTCAGGAAGTCAGACATGACTGAAGCAACTTAGAACAGCATTAGCAATTGATCAGCAATTGTTTACCCAACAAAGAGATGTAACAACTTGAGGAAACAAGTTCACTTCCCTGAACAATAACTTCAACTTCAGAGGGTTTTGTAAAGTCAAACAGAATAAAATATGTAAATACCTTTGAAAGGACAAATATTTTTCTATAGATATGCAACTTAAAATGCATCTATTCTGTTCCTTTTTCTCTGAGCCAATACTTAAACCACATTATATGTAAATTTGTTTGTTTGCATATAGCACAGTAGTTTGCACATTTGTTTCTGGGTTTCGCAATCCTAGGCTTGTTCTAACTCGTATGAAGCTAACGTTGATATAATGGCATTTCCCAGGAACTTTAATATTTAAATTTTATTTATTCTTTTTTTTTTTTTTCCGGCTGTGCTGCACAGCTTGTAGGGTTTTAGTTCCCATGTGAGGTCTTAGTTCGCTGACCAGGGGCTGGACATGCCCCAACCCCTGCACTGGAAGCACAGAGTCTTAACCCCTGGACTGCCAGGAAAGCTCCAGCACTTCTGTGTTTAAGCTTCACAACAGCTCTGTAAAGCTATTTATATTATCCTATTTTATAGGTGAAGAAATCTGCAACGTGGAGAAGTGAAGAGGCTGGGCCAAGACCACACAGCCATATGGGAAGATGTGGATCTGGGATTCAAACTCCAGCTCAGTGGTTCTCAACCTTGATGACACAATGATGTCATCCAAAAGACTGACAAAAATGCCAGCTGATACCCAGGCCCCATTCCTTGTCACCTGACATATTTGGGGAATCAGAGGCCCAAACACTAGAATATCCAGAGGTGATTCTAACATGCAACCAGTGATGAGAACCATGGCTTATGCATTTTCATTGCCTATCTCATTGGATGGAGGCTGGTGGTCTTTCTGCCTTGCTGCAGCTGCTCCTTAGTGAATTGTGGAGGCAGATGTATTAGAACATTACCTTGAAACTGACTTGATCAGCTAAAACCTTCAAGCGCTCTTAATTACAAAGGAACGCCCACTGACATCTGCCTCCCCTGAAGGGGGATTCCAAAGACTTGGAAACTTCGCTTCCTGGTTGCCATGACAATCTTCTGCAATGTCAGCAAAAAATGCTTTGCACTACACACAAGCAAGCATGAAATCCTTATCTCAAAATCTGCTCAAAGGCTTTAGTTTACAATCTGCTTCAGCTTCAGACCAGGCTACTTTACTTTTGAGCCTTTGCTTTGGGGTTGAAAACAAGAATTACAGATGTTGCTGCTGCTGCTGCTGCTAAGTCGCTTCAGTTGTGTCCGACTCTGTGCGACCCCATAGACGGTAGCCCACCAGGCTCCCCCGTCCCTGGGATTCTCCAGGCAAGAACACTGGAGTGGGTTGCCATTTCCTTCTCCAATGCATGAAAGTGAGAAGTGAAAGTGAAGTCGCTCAGTCGTGTCTGACTCTTAGCGACCCCATGGACTGCAGCCCACCAGGCTCCTCCATCCATGGGATTCTCCAGACAAGAGTACTGGAGTGGGGTGCCATTGCCTTCTCCGATTACAGATTTTAGGACATGTTAAACACTCCCCTCATTTTACTAAGGCTCATGGCTTCCCTGATGGTTCAGTGGGTAAAGAATCCACCTACCAAGCAGGAGAAGCAGGAGATGTGGGTTTGGTTCCTGAGTGGAGAAGATCCCCTGCAGGAGGGAATGGCGACCCACTCTCAGTATTCTTGCCTGAAAAGTCCCATGGACGGAGGAGCCTGGTGGGCTACAGCCCAAAGGGTCACAAAGAGTTAGACACAACTGAGCGACTAAGCACAGAGATGTAGTAAGTACAGCACAGAGATGAAATGAATTGCTTCGTGTGGAGGAGTAAATTAATATTTTCAGATTTTCTTTTATTCTATGCCCCACCTCCTTGTCTTTCTAAAACAATTTTTAAATAGAAAGAGGAGGGACTTCTGTGGTGGTTCAGTAGCTAAGACTCCATGCTTCCAACACAGAGGGCCTGGGTTCAATGCCTCATCAGGAAACTAGAGCCTGCATTCTGCAACTAGGAGATTCCACATGCCCGTAAGTAAAAGATCCCGTGTGCTGCAACTGAGACCTGGGCAGCCAGATAAATGAATAAAATAAATACATATCTTTTAAAGAATCTAAAGAGGAAACAAATAAAATAACTATTATTTTTAAAAAAATCAAAAGAGGAAACAGGTGAAATTGAGAAGTTTTTCTACTTTTATGTCTTTTTTTGAAGTCAAATTGTTTTGTTTTTTAGTTAATTTATTTTTAACACCTGAAGAATACTTGATATACACCAGGCATTCTCTAAGAACTTTCTGTTTCAATAGCTTTTGTCCTTACCAGAACTCCAGAAGGTATTATTATTGTTTCTGTTGTTATTACTGTCCCTATTTCATATTTTATAGATAAGAACCTGAGGCTGTTACCACATGAGTATTTGATAAGCAAATACACAGTGAAATGTTGACTACGTTAACCCTTTCTGGATAGGCTCCAAAGCTGTTTCACCCCCACCCCCCACCCCACCCCCAGCTGATAAAACAGCATCTTACTCCTTACAGGCACATGTGTATTTGTGTCCCTTGATCAATCTTCAAACAGAGCAATTCATCTTTGACTAAGGATTTTAGGCACCATGACAGGTAGAGAGTGGGAAGTATTAAAATAATTTTCTGTGACCTTAAACATCTATGTCTCCATGATGGGCTACTGAATCAACTCTGCCCTTGTTGACAAGTTTGAACAAGCCATAGCCAAACAGAATGGAAACGTTCCTGATTCAGGACCTGGACTCCAGTGATGGCAATGTCTCTCACTGGCTGTATTACATGACACCAAGCCATGTGTATGTTACAAGCACACAGCCTTTGTCATCAAGACAGAACTCTTGAGTTTGGAACAGAACTCTCAGTTTAGGACCTCCCTGGTGGTTCAGTGGTTAAGAGTCTGCACACTCCCAATACAGGAGGCATGGGTTTGATTCCTGGTCAAGGAACCAAGATCCCATATGCCCCAAGGGGCACAGCCAAAGACATTAAAAAAGACAGAACTGAGTTTGAGTTCTCACATCATCTATATGACCTTGCACAAGCCTCAATTTCATCACCTGTGATATGGGGATACTATCTCCTTATCAGGGTTGATATATGGGTACATAAAGCTTTTAGCACAGTGCCTGGCACACAAAAAGTGTTCAATAAATGAGAGCTATTATTAATTTAATCTCTGAGCCATGAATACTATCTAATCTGCCTACCATACAGGAGCACATATAAAATGAGGGAATTTATGTGACAGGACTTTGCAAACCAACATTTACATATGGGAAGGCTTATTTCTGCAGTTGTTTTTGTTATTATAAGGACTTGGTCATTTTTAAAGATCTATTAAGCAGAGCAGATCTGGGTTCTTAACAAATATCCTTTTTAACCACCACTACCACCACCATGGAGCCAGATTTCTTAATGAGTGATAGGAGAACAGTGTATGCCTATCAGTGTGTGTCCATCCAGACATGTCCAAATTGTGTCTTATGATACAATGTTTCTTTCCTCCCTGGATCCATGAGGATTCTTGTTAATAGCAAGAGAAACAATTTGAACTGCTAACACAAGAAGGGAATTTAGCAGAGATAGGAGATGCACAAAATAAATCTGGATGGAGGACAGGGCTGGCATGAAGGAATAGGCTTGCAAAACTGACAGAAACCAAGGGAATTCTGGAGATTGGCCAACAAGATTCACGACCAAGGAGCAAGCACTGGTCTTCAAGGTATGGCTGCTGCCTCTACCATCACTCTATTCAGTCTCATGGTCAATCTCTAGCTCTCCATCTTTGTCACTTTCTGGAGAGACAAAGTCCCAGGAGTGAGCATCTAATTGGTCCAATTGAGATGACACCTCTGCCTGAAGAGTTTTGGGAGACTGAGAAGTGGAGAATCATGGAAAGATCTGGCCCTGGGAATTACCAGGTCCCCACACAATGAAAAATTCCCTCCAAAGAAATGTGGAGACCTGAATACAAATGTCTTCTAGGAAAGCCACCTTTGTGCACCAGTCATTTTAACTGACGGAGAAGGTTCAGAGAGGCTATTCAATGGCTGTGTGCCAGGTCTCCCAGCTCTCAACCTCATGTTCACTCTGCTACACAAGATCCAGTGATTTATAAAATCATAAGCTGTTTCCTCAGTTTTAAACCATATCTCAGGTAGGGACAGAAGGGACTAATGCTATGGGGAGCAATTATCTGCTTTTAGGCTCTTTTCATTACATAAGCTCAGCACATAAGAATAAATAATTCTAGAGTGTAGCTGACCTCCAATACATGACAGGAGAATCTCATTACTGCAAAACCGTTGGTGATATATAGAGAGAATTGGCTACAATATATTGAATTTTTAGTAGAAACCATTAAGCACTCCTGATCTAATTGCCTTTTTTTCTTATTCATAGCTCAATAAAAAATAATTTTCTATGCCACAATTTGCCTGGCTTCTCATCTAATCCTCTTACTCCCTGTTTCCTCTTTTCTTCTTTGTTTAAAACTGATACTTAGTGAGACCTTTTGAATTTACAGACCCAGACAAGAACACCTTTTCCATTATTGCTATGATATAACTCTAAATGTTAGAGTTGGGAGGGGTCTTGGAGGAGCACTATTCTGAGCTCCTCATTTTACAGGTGGGGAAACTGAGGCTTAGAAATGAAATGTCCGGTGGGTCAAGGCAGAGACTGGCCAAATGTCATCAAAGACTATGCTGTGCTTCCGAGTTGAGATTTCCTTGGTCCTCTTAATGTCCAACTATTACCAACATCTGTGTCTGGTGTCTAGACAGAAACTATTCAGGAAGTTTCTTGAAAGGACCTGAGATATTATCTAATCCAGAAGTGGAAAGTAGTAGCCAAATAAGCAAATCCTGTCCATACATAAGTTTGATTTTGCCCAACAGTAGTGACTAAATTAAAATTAATTGCCAAATTAATAAATCTGGAGATTTAACATAATCTGAATTCCTAGCCCTTTAATAAAAGTCAGATCATTTGGCAACTCAGGGTCCATGTTCCATATGGCAAAAATCAGCTGGTGTGGAATAATGATGGCTCACTTAGACAGGTGGGCACACCCGAGTGTGACACACCAACCACCCTTCTCTGTTTCATCCCCCCTGCCAACTTCACTTGCTACGTTACTGCCTGTCCATGTTCATATCAGAGTGTACAATCCCTGAGCAAATCTTATTTCCCCTTAGTTACTAAAGTTGGGTCACTTCTTATTGACTAAGGTCACTTAGTAGAGGTCACACAATAAGTGGAAGATGTTGGAAGAGAACCTTGCAAGGGCTTGGCTCTCCTCTCTTCTCATACTGCACGCTCTCTCTTGGTGGTCTCATACAGCCCAGGTCAGGGCATCCTCCAATGTACATTTCCAGTCTCAGACCCTTACTTGTGCTCTAGACTTGTGTATCCAGTCACCCACCTTGGGCAGTGCCTTCATTTCCTCATCTGGAATACGGGGACAGTGAGAGTACTTTTCTACCATATGGTTATCATGGGAATTATATAGACAATTGTTAACACATATGGAATAATTTGAAGAGAGCCCGGCACTGTTATAGGCTATCTAATAGGTTGCTCAAATGCCAACAATGGAGCCTTCCTTTATTTCCCTCTGCTTCCAACCTGTTCCTCCATATTCTTCCCCACTTTGGCAATGGCACCATTACCCCGTGGGTAGTTCAAGATAAATACCGAGGAGTCATTCTTCATTCATTCGTTTTTCTCATCTCCTAAATCCAATCCATCATTAAGCCTTTCCATGATATTCTCAAAATATATTTCAGTCAGTTCACTCTCCCCATCTCTGTTGTAACCACATTGGTCTAAGCCCCTATCATCTCTTGCCTTGATTTCTGTAACAACCTTCTGCTATTATGTACCGAATTATGTACTCCCCACCCCTGTCAGTCATATGTGGTGTTCCTGACCCACAATGTGATGGTATTTGGCGATGAGGTGTTTCAGATTTTAGGTTTAGATGAGATGACGGGAGATTAGTGCCCTCAGAAGCAGAGACATCAGCATGCTTGGTCTTTCTTTCCCCACCATGTGAGGACTCAGGTAGAAGGCAACAGTCTATAAGCCAGGAAGAGAACTCTCACCAGAAACCCATCCTGAGAGCACCTTGATCTTGGACCTCTAGCTTCCAGAACTGAGAAAATAAATTTCTTTGTTTAAGCCAGCCAGTCTACAGTATACTGTTACAACAGCACAAGCAGGGTAAGACTAAGACATCTCCTTGGTCTACTGCTTCCGTTCTTTCCCTTCGAAAATCCATTCTCCACACAAAAAGCCAGAGTGGTCTTTTAAAAGGGGTCATATGGCACCCCACTCCAGTACTCTTGCCTGGAAAATCCCATGGACAGAGGAGCCTGGTGGGCTGCGGTCCATGGGGTCGCTAGGAGTCGGACACGACTGAGCGACTTCACTTTCACTTTTTGCTTTCATGCATTGGAGAAGGAAATGGCAACCCACTCCAATGTTCTTGCCTGGAGAGTCCCGGAGAAGGCGAAGCCGGGTGGGCTGCTGTCTCTGGGGTCGCACAGAGTCGGACACGACTGAAGCGACTTAGCAGCAGCAGCAGTCCCACTCAAAACCCTTCTCTCGTTTATTTCCGTGCTTACAGCAAAGCTGGAGCCCCTAACCCTGCCTCACACTTTTGTGAGCTCTGGGTGACTTAACCCTCTTTCCCCCTGCTCACTGCACTGGGCCATCCTAGACTACAGCTCCAGCCTCAGAACCAAGGTACATCTGCTGCTCCCTGTCAGCAATGCTGCCCCTCCAGCCCTGGAACGGCTTTTATTCTTCATCTCCTTGTTCAAAGTGGCCTTCAAGACCACCCCATTTATAGCGTCCCCGGCCCCCTTTCTTATTGAAATCACCCCACCGATAATGCTCACAACAATCTGGCATTACCTTTTTATTTGTTTATCTGCTTATAGCCTGCCCGCCCCGACCCCCACCTCGTGCAAAATCCGTGAGGGCGACAAACTTTGTGTGGTTCCCCGAGGCACGCCTGGCTCTAAGTGCCTAGCACAGGGCCTGAGACATCTGCTGTGGGATTTCTGGAGTCTCCCAAAGGCCAGGGAGGGTCAGGTGACTTTCTCAAAGCTGGTTTCCAGGGACTCTGCACTCTTCACACTCCCCGAGGGGCGTCTAGACGCTCTTGGGATGGAGAATTATTACCTTTCTCGGTTGCCTGAGCTTGGTGAGAGCTGAGTCTAGAAGCACCTCACCACTTGAAGGGGCCGAGAGCCGGGTAGCCGGGAGGCAAGAGGGGCGCGAGGGGGGCGAGGGGCGGGGCCTCCAATGTGCGGAGCCTCCCGTGGGCGGGCCTGGCTGCCCGAGCCAATGGGGCCCCGCGGCGAGGGGAGACGCTCGCGCGCCACGGGGTGCGGAGGCTGAGCTCCGGGACCCCAGTGGATCCGCAGGCGGGCGTCGCGGCCAAGGCACACCCCCGGCTCCGGGTTCCTGGCGGCTCGCAAGGTAAGCAGAACCCGCAGCGAAGTTAATACTTTGTGAGGTTTCTGGTAACAGGGAGTCCCCGCCACCTCCCGCCGAGGCTGCTGGTGGCGTCCCGGCGCCAGGCTGCGTTCCCAGGCGCTCCGGCTCTGTGCCTGCGGGATGCGGGCGCGCGGAGGGGCCCGACAGTGGGCGGAGGAGCCGGCGCGGCAAGCTTCCTCCTCGAGTGCTGCTGCCAGCTCGCCGGGCCGACCCTGGGACGGACAGGTGTGCGTGCGGGGCACGCCTGAGGGGCCGGGGAGCCAGAGGGGCTTCGGATAGTGGCTTCGAAGAGAATCTCCACCCAGCGACTGGGCCCGGGGAAGAGCTTGCGGGGAACTGGCGACCGCAGAGGCCGGACGTCTGCTCTGCCTAGATCTGCAGACGCCTCCTGACCTGTTGCCCCCGGAGCCAGGGGTCAGATTCATCATGCCATTTCTTATTTCTAGGTCTCTTAGAGCTCAGAGAGGGGGAAAAAAAAAAAAAACAAAACTCAGAGTGGTTCCTTGGCCAAGCTAGGGCAGAGAAATTAGTGCTTTATGGAGCGCCTCGTGTATTTATTCTGCGTTTATCGGGTTCCTATTGTGTGCCAGACAATGTGCTAAACCCTAGAGTCAGGAAGAAGGGTGTTGGAGGAGTCCCTGGGACTAAGAAGGAGAACAGGAGAAACAGTTATAATGCAGTGTTGTACAGGGGATGTTACGTGGAGAGGAGGACCATGAGCAAGCCAGGAAGGCTTTCAAGAGGAGGTGACTATTGAATGGGGACTAGAGGAGTAGGAGGGTTTGCCAGGGTGAAAGCTGTGTGGGCTGGGTGTGTGTGTGTGTGATGGGATAGCAGACTGGGGTGTGTGTGTGTGTGTGTGATTGGATACCAAGACTGGGGTAGGGGGTCTGTATGCGTGTGTGTGTGTGTGATAGGATAGCAGGAATTCCAGAGATTTTCCTGTGCAAAGATGAAAAAGTCCAGTATCCTGACTTAGACCATCAGTTAATCCTATGTCAGCTAATCAAATAGGACTGGGGCTTTTGTGGGGAGGAAATGAGCTGTCAACATGGCAAGAGCTAAAACATGCACAGACCTTAAAATGCAGTCTTAGACTCTATAGATTTTTGTCCTGTGATCAAGGAGGGCAGTGAAAGAATTCTGGCAGCTCTATGGAAATGGATGGAGATTCGAGCAATAGAAAGCTGGTAAGTTGCAGTTAATATTTTGGATGTGGTTGTAAATATTCTGGCCCCTAAAGGCAGAAGTGTCTGCCCCAGAGCCCTGCTCCCTGGCTTCCAGGCATGGATCATTCAGGCATGGAGACGTTGCTCATGTGATGCTTTCCTCTGCAACCTACAGGTCATTTTCATATTGTTTCTGGAGGTTTTGACCTGGACCTTGTTGTCAGGGGTGCCCCCTGGAGGATGGTGAAGGGAACCTCTGCCAGTCGTTTCTGATCTGGTTTTCTCTCTATGGGCTCTTTCTGTCTCATGGAGACACAGCCTCAGCTGTTAGAGGCTGTGGTGAAGAGAAAAGTCTTGACAGGGAGTCACACCAGAAAGTCACTTTAGCCATGTGCCTTGGGGACATTATTAACCTTTCTGAATCTCAGTTTTCTTATTTAAAAAGGAAGTCATCATCCCCACCTGTCATAGGTTGGATTCTAAGGGAAGAGACTCAGAGGCTCTGAGAATTGGGTGTAAGTGGATTCTTGGGGAATGGTCTCACTCTCCAAGGGATGGATGGTGAGGAAATCAGGATGGGGGCAGAGGGAGAAGTTGGTCAATGATGGAAAGCAAGAGAGGCCTCAGGTGATCTGAGGCTGGGGGCCAGGCCTTTGAAACCCCATGTTGATCAATTAGTGGGGGCAGACTGCCTCCAGGGAAGGGGGCATAACTTTGGGTGTCCCTTCAGCAGGATGGTTCCTGAAGAGGAGCTCAACTGTGAGCTGTGTGCAGCCAGCACTCCCAGAAACCAGCATGGGGAGTGAGAGGTGCCCTCTTCTTAGAGGGGGTTGCTGAGAGCTGTGCCTGGGCAGCTGCTTCCCAGGGTGGGCTTGGGAAGTGGCCGAGATACCAGAGAGAAGGTGCTTTGCGCTGTGCCTGGTGAAGAACAGAAGCATTTCTTTCTCTCACCTTTAAACTCTTGACTGCACTTGAAAATGGATTTTGGAGTTTGAATTGAGTCGATCAGCTTCCACAAGGAAAGAATCTTTCCTGATAATGACTACAATGACTACTATCCAGTGTCTCTTATGCATATGCATTCTCATTTTACAGTCAGCCCATTGTTTTCTAAAACCCAACAGAGTAGGTGTCCTTCTGCTATAAAGTAATGACCACAGCAAAAAACACAGAACTTGTTTCAGTCTGTGGAATGATTTCATTGGTGAATTGATTAACTAATTGATCAGTAATTAATTCATCAATGTGCACTGAATACCTCCTAAATGGTTGGTACTGTCCTCAGTGCTGGGAATACAGTTTAGTCTATTAGGGGAGGCAGAGACTGACATTAAATGCTTTGATTCCTTCAAAGCAAATACTGAAGAATGGACTGTTGCATTACATAGCCAGGGTGTGATGGAAAGTAATAGGCCATCTTCCCGCTGGAGTCTTTCTCACCATTCAGTTTCAATATAACCTCCTCAGAGAGGCCTTTTGGATCATCCGGTATAAAGCAGATATCCTCCCTTTTATGCCCCCTTCACCACACTTGCTGATTCATTGTATTTACTTCCCTGTAATTGGTCCTCCTTGCTACACTGAGGGCTCCAGGAGGTCATACCTCACTTTATCCCAGCACAGTGTTCAGCACATATTTCTTGCATGAGTGAAGTTAATGAAGGGTAGATCCACTTAGAGGAGTAGTATCACCAAGAAGTGATATTTACACTGAGATCTGAGGGATGCGGAAGGTCCAGCAATGCCAAGGTCAAGAGGCAGAGAGAACAACTTGTTCAAGGACCTTGAGGTGGAGGAATGGAATCCAGCATGACTGGAGAGCAGCCTGAGATGAGTTTGGAGAAATAGATGGGGCCATGGAAGGCCATGCTGAGCTTGGATTTTACTCAAGGTGCAATGAAAACTCAGTGAAGGATCTTAATGACCTAGTAACAACCTGGTGTTACATAATTGCTTGTTGTCTGTCATGCCTCCATAAAGAAAAGTGCCCAGTAAATATTGCTGAAGTGAATGGATGATGTGGTTTATGCAGCTCGCGGGTAAAAAAAGGACTAGGAAGAAGAATGGGATCTTGGCACAAATGAGGAGTTTGGTGAGAGAGGTGTTGATGTCCTGGCTGCAGGGGAGCAGTGATACTGGAAAAGCAGAAGGAGCTGTATTGGGGGTGTTAAATGGACAAGACTTGCTGATACATTCGATGTCAGGATTATGGGAAAGGGAAGGATCAAGGGTGACCCCCCCCCCACCCGAGGTTTATGGCTCAAGATTGGATGCCAGCTGTCCATAAACGGGAATGGATGAACAAAAATGTGGTATGTATTTACAATGAAATCTTACTCAGCCATAAAAAGGAAGGATGTCCTGATACATGCTGGGCTTCCCAGATGGCATAGTGGTAAAGAATCCGCCTGCCAGTGCAGGAGATACAAGAGATTCTGGTTCCATCCCCGAGTTAGGAAGATCCCCTGGAGGAGGAAATGGCAACCCACTCCGGTATTCTTGCCTGAAAAAGTCCACGGACAGAGGAGCCTGGAGGGCTATAGTCCATGAGGTCATAAAGAGTCAGACATGACTTAGTGATTGAGTATGCACTGATACTTGCTACCATGTGAATGAACCTTGGAAACATGTTAAGTTTAAGAAGCCAGACACAAAAAGTCACATATTATATGATTCCACTTATATGAAATAGTCCAAGTAGCCTAATCCATAGAGGCAGAAGGCAGATTGGTGTTGGCCAGAGTTTTGTGTGGAGAGGGGAAGAAAGGTAGACAGGGCGTGACTGCTAAGTGGTTTCCTTTTTGGATGGTGAAAATATTTTGGAACTGGATGGAAGTTGTGTTTGAACTATACTATGAGTATACTAAATGCTACTGAAATGTATACTTTAAAATGGTTAATTTGTTATATAAATTTCATCTCAATTACCAAAAAAATAAAAGATCAATAGATAGGAGCACCAGTCAAAGAGTGGTGGTGAAGATCAGGGGGAGAAAATGTAAATGCTGTCTTGGAGATGTCCAAGACACCCACACAGGGACGAGGGGGACCTCCGGCTATTAAGAGGGGTGTCAGCACTTTGATGCCAGCTGATAATATGGATGAGATTGAGGGAGAAAGTGCAGAGGAGTGCATCCAAACTCCTATCATTCTTTAAGTTGATCCTCATAACTACCTACAAGGAAGTTCTTGTAGGTAGTTATGTAGTTCTTGTAGCTTCTGTTCTTATTTTCAGATGGGGAAACCAAGGCCCCCTGAGAATGGGCTTGCCCAAGGTCAGACAGTTTTGGACCTGTGGTTCCCCTGGCTTCCAGTCCTTTGCCTTTCCCGCATCAGGGTGATGCTGTTTAGAATTTGAGTAAGGACCTTCCCTCCCTCCCTCCCTCCCTCCCTCTTTCCTTCTCTCCACCCCTCCCTCCCTCCCCTCTTTCCACAGTCAAGACTGAGTGCTCACATGTGGCAGGTACTGTGCTGGGTCTATGTTGGTGAAGGTACAAATGGCTGTAATTAATCTTGTGGAATTTACCTGGTAAGCAAGCAGTGAGGCCACTGATGCAGAGGACATAGGAGCCTGGACCAGGGGCATCTCTCCCAGATTTGGAGGTAGGAGGAGGCTTCCCAGAGAAAGTGACAGCTAAGCAGAGATTTGTAGCAGAAGCAGAAGAACTGAGCCTAAGAAAGAGAAGGGTTCTCTGGAAGGTTCATGATCCCTGAACACCTGCTATGGGAATTCCCTTTCTCTTCACTCCCTAGTTCTTCCTGCATCACATGTTACTGGCATTTTCCAGCTTATCCAGGAGGTCTATTGTTTCTATAACCCTGGAGGCAATGAGTAGGCAAATAGCTTGATTTGATTTTGGAAGCTTCAAAAGAGGAGTAAGATAGGGTACAAACAGTCTGACTTTCAAAGCCGGGCTCTGTCTCTGAGCAAATGACTTAGTCTCTCTTTTTATACCTATGAAATGGAGCCAGTCACATCACTGCTCAGCGCAGGAAATAAGTGAGATGATATAGTAATGCATTGGGCATGTAACAAATGATCAGAAAAATCTCATCTCATTCCTTCAGAGAGGAAGCGTTTCTGAATAGGCCAGTGGTTTCCACACTCTGAACACTGTTTAAGATACAGAAATCCATGCGGGCTTCCCTGGCAGCTCAGATGGTAAAGAATCTGCCTGCAATGTGGGAGGCCAGGGTTTGGTCCCTGGGTCAGGAAGATCCCCTGGAGAAGGAAGTGGCAACCCACTCCAGTATTCTTGCCTGAGAAATCCCGTGGACTATAACCCTCTAGACAGAGGAGACAGGTGGGCTTCAGTCCATGAGGTCGCAAGAGTCGGACCTGACTTAGCCACTAAACCATCACATACTTCTCAAGAATCTGATTTGGATGATTTGGGATGGAACATAGCAATCTGTATGTTTAGAAGGCACCCCAGATCATCCTGGTAAAAGCATGGTCCAGGACCCATAGGCTTGGACCAAATGCTTGAGTCTTTGCTGTGATGTTCACGAAAGGGTTAAGCACCTAGAAGTAGATAATGCCTTCTAGGAATTATTAGCCAATGGCAGTGCTGACTGGTGATGTAATGTCTTTGGCTGGCACTCCATTGGTTAAGTGTATTGTTTCTCTTGCTTCAGCTGTGTGAGGAGCAAAGCTGGAGCCCAAGGGTTAATAATTCTGTGGCAGCACACAGAGCTATTTTTCTCCCAGTCCGCTTCTGCTGGTCGTGAGCATGGAGCATGGCTCAGCTGGCTGTTGCCCTTCTTCCAGTAAATAGCTGCACCTTCCTCCCTACCTCCTCCCAAGCAGAGCACATGTCTCCATAGTACTACGGAGGGGGAGGAGGGTGATCAGAAGTGTTTAGGGAAGAGAGAGCCCTTTCAAAGTTATACAGGGCAGTCTCTCCTTGCCCCTGGGCACGGGCACAGCTCCAGCTGCTCTGGCCTGCAGAGGTCCCACTGGATGAACTGCTAAATGGTCACCTGCTTCTGAGCATTGTTCAACCTGGCAGGATCCTCAGAACCAGGAGGTGAGCCCCCGGTTTTGGAAGGAAGAATGGGCCTGGAGGAGAAGAGCCTTGGGGGCAGCGGGAGGGAACAGCTCTAGAAGGCAGGTTGGCACAGGCTCCATGCAGAACTGCCCCCACATGTGGTGTGAGCTAGGCCAGGACGGTCTCCCTCTCTGTTTATTTGCTCAAGAACACCATGTGAGGCTTGGATTAGGGGGCCGCTTGGTGGGGAGTGTGCTGACAAGACACTGTTCACAAGCCTGCTCTTGGTGTAGCTTTCTGCCCAGTGCTTCTGGAAGAGAGATGCTTCTCTCTGTTAATCTGAGGCAGGAGGGGGCGCATCAGGTTAGCAGTATCTCCCCAGAGCCAGCTGTCACCCACGCCCCTCCTTGTCTTATTGGGGCTCCCTCTTCAGTGCTCAGTTGAGTGCCCTTGATGGACTCTGGGCTGAGGTTTCCAGGAGTACCTAAATGGCCTCAGGGATTTTTGATTGTGTCTTTCAGGGGGACCTTTGGATCGCTGGCCCTTGGGTGTGCCTTTGTGGACTGGGTCATGTTCTTAATGTCCCGTGCTGGGCTCCGGGAGCAGGAGGATTCTCTTTGTATTATGACGGCACAGTTGGGGGGTTGTGCCATTTGTGTTTCAGAGGGCGTGCGTTATTGCCTGGACTTGAGACTTCTCACCTTGCTCAGATGGGAACCTAGTGCAGCATGTCTCCCTCAAGGTGTACAAAGTGAAAAAAGTCAAAACGGGGAGGGGAAAGGGGACTGGAGTAACTGGGAAGGGCTGCTAGCAAGAAACTCTGCCCTTCATCTCACAGGGAATTCAGGGAAACTTTGCATTTCATAGACAGACTGTGACTCTACATCTCTTCTGCAGCCCTCGCCAAAATTTGTAAATAAAAAATACCGTTGCTTTTAGAATTTGGTTTTATTTGGAGTGTCCCTATTTTCTTTAAGGAGAGCAGAGCCTGCAGAGGTTTCTGTCTGTGTCTTGTGTGACCCTTGGCGTCTACCACCCCGTGTTCTGGACCAGGCTTTATTGCTGAAGAACACGTAGGTCCTTGGGCAGGTCCTTGCACCTCTCTGAGTCTGAGTTTCTTCATGTGTCAGTCACAGAGGTGGGAGGGAGTTGAACTAATTGACTTTTAGAGCCCTTCCTCTCTGGCTGTCTGTGCTCTGGATCATGAAAAGCCTCAGGATCTGAGTCTGTTGATTAAGTGGATGACTGCTGAGGTGAAGGATGTTTGCACAAAGGAAAACGTAGCATGTGTCCTCTGGGTGCAGGGGGCTTTACACACATTTTAATGCATCACCCTCCCAGTGGGCCTGGGAGGAGGTAGAATAAGCAATCTAAAGATGTGAAAATCAAGGCCGAAGGAGTTCAGTGATTTACCCAAGATCATCACTCAGTGAATGTTGACACTGGCATTTGAACCTGTGCTGGGGTGGTGGTTCATGGTAGAGTAACAAAAGAGCTGGAGCTGGAGTCTTTGTCTACCTCTGGCTCTTGGCATGCTCTCCATTCTTTTGGAAATTACCAGTGATTCTTCAGATCAGCCAGTTCAGTCAGATTATTGTGGATTATCCACTTTACTGTCTGGGACAGCAGATGGTCCCTGGATCTGGAGAGGACCCTACAGTCCATTGGATCAGGCCCCTCAGTTTATATCTGGGAAAATGAAGGTCTAGAGAAGTTACGTTACCTGTTTTATATCACTCAGTGAGTTGATACATGGTAGAGATGGAGACCAAGACACCTTACCTTAGGTGTGTGAAGTGATATTATTATTAAAGAGTATTTTTAAACCTTCATTGAGAACTTTGGGATCATTTCAACTGAATTATCCTTACCTCCAGGCCCCTTTGAAGTGCCAGAGTGGAGGAAGGCTCAATGAGCACCTCCTGTGGGCTTGACATTGAGGCAGGTCTGAGACATGGATGGGGTAGTAAGTAAACAAAGCTTGAGACCTGGTCAGTTTCCCCAGAGAGACTCAGGATGCAAGCTGTGTTTCGGGAGAGTCTAGTTCATGGGTCAGCAAGCTTTCCTGGTGGGGAGGCAGCTGCAACCCTCACCCTCTACATGTGGCCAGCACCTAATTGTACACTGTAAGAACACTGGCCACATGACATGTGATCTCTGTTCTTTGTCTTCCTAACTAAGCTGCATATTTCCAGGGCACAGCTCCCAAAGTGTAGAACCTGATCAGTGGAGCCTCCTCGTGGGGAGGTGGGGGTCAGTATCTTGGATGTGCAGAGATGAACACCCAGAAGTAAAAACCATCACTTAGTTATTTAAAAGCGCAATGCAGATATGTGACTCTTTTCTTGATCACTATAACGTTAAGAAAGAATCATCCTAATACCAGGCTTTGAATACGCTAATGATCATCATAGGAAAGAGGGGTTATAAATATTCTGCAGGGCTAGAAAGCAAAGCTAGCAGCCGGGGGTGGATGTGGAAGGGAGTGGGTAGCAGGTAAATGGAGGAAGAGTGGCCTGAGGATGGCAGTGGTCCAGTGGGCAGGAAACTCCTCTCCTTGCCAGCATCATCAGAAACGGCTGGTAACCGTCAGGCGTTGCTGCCCTGGCAAAGAGTAGCACTTAGTAGCCTCTCTCTGCCTTTCTTGATCTATGATCTCTCGATTATTAACCAGGCAGGAGTAAACAAGAGGAAACCAGGAGGTAGAGAAGAGTTTTGTCTTACTGATATTTAGATTCCAGAGCCAAAGTATGGGGGTAGAAATCATTCATAGCCAAAATACCCTTGAAGATGTTTTCATTGCCCCTCAAATTGCATTTTGCCTGGTTTCTGTGTATGCAACACTGAACAATAATTCCTGTGCTAACTAGTGGGTAAAACCCTGACCAAGACTAAAAGAACTAGCATATAAAAAAAATTTATATGCAGTTGTTTGAGTTTCACACTGCTCTGTTTTTGAGGTAAGTTCAAAATTTCTAACTGGCATGAAGTGGGGGGTAGAGAATTCTCAGGTGTTCTTGTTTGCTTGTAGGATTGGTACCTTTGTTTTTGGATAAATAGCCCTTAATGCTTCATACATGTAACCCATTTAAAATGATGATGAAAATTAAGTGAGATACTAAACGTGAGCCCAGTGACAGAGCAGATGCTCAGTACACTTTTACTGGAAGTGCTCAGCATCTTGCTTTAGCAGATTTGCTGATGCCGACCTTTGAGAAGTTTTAGTGAAGAATCTAGGTGTCCGGGCTGGCGTTTCCTGTTTGAGGTTGGCATGTCTGCTTGGTTCCTCTGGACAGTGTCCACCCTCATGAATATTGCTTCTAAAATTCAGAGTGGGAAAAGAATCAGGTTTGATGTTCCACAGGCCTGAGTTCAGAGCACCAGTCATTACCTATAGCTGTGTGACTCTGGGCATGTTACCTAACCTCTCTGTGCCTGGCTCTTTTCATGTATGAAAATGGGGCCCATAGAGTCCACCTTGAAGGGTGGATGGAGGATTAAATAGAACTTTTAGAGAGTGCCTGGAACATAGAGAGTAGGTGTCCTTTAAGTGCTAATTTATTCCTTCTCCTTGGAATGGTGTTGAGGAGAGGTGGTATATTTTTTCTTTCTTCAATCTCACCTCCAACTTCTTTGCACATATTAGTAGCACTTCTAGATAGCTTTTTAGAAGCCCTGAGGAAACCCCATGTGGCATTACTCTAAGAATGAGGGTGCTTGCAGCCTTGCCCCATCCTAGCTCATCCCAAGCCAGGTACCTAACCAAGTACTGGAAGGCTGCACTTAGTAGGGAGTTGTTGAGTTAATTCATTTTTAGAACACTGATAGCTTAATTAAATAGTCTGGACTAAGGCTGCTTTACTTAGGCGCCAAGTGGACAGGTGATTTGAAGGATACTGCAAAGAAGTCAAAGTATGCGGATACTGCAAAGAAGTCAAAGTATGCGGCCAAGTTCAATGCATTAGGAATCTCATCACTAAATGTTCATCTGCTGGGTTTAATCACTGATCATTTAACAATTATTTGTGGAACTCTCATCTTGTGGTAGGCAAAGCCCTAGGTACTGAGGATGTATTGATGAATGGTACAGACAAGATTCCTAGCCTCGTGGATCTTATATTCTGGTGGGAAATATAAAGTGCATACAGATGTGAGTTAGTGATCATGCTATGAATTAAAATGTAAACAGTATAAGGGCAGGGGGGAATGCCATTATAGAAAATTCAGTTTAAGAAGGTCTCTCTGAGAAGTTGACAATTTGAGCAGAGGCATGGAGGAAGTTTGGAAGTGAGTTTTGGAAATACCTGTGGGAAAGAATTTCAGGCAGAGGGAACAGCAGGGGTGCCTCAGGGTAGACAGAGAGACACAGAAGGAAGAGTTTGAGAAGATGTGGCCCGAGAAGTATCTGAAATACCCGCACTGGTGGAACTCATGGGCTGTGGAGAGAAGTTTGGATTCTGTTCTAAGTTGGAGGGTTTTTTCTTTTAAGTTTTACTATTTTTCTCTATTTTCAGCTGTGCTGGGTCTTTGTTGCTACATGTGGCTTCCTCTAGTTGCAGCAAACGTGGGTTACTCTCTAGTTTGCGGTGCACAGACTTCTCATTGCTGGGACTTCTGTTGTGGAGCGTGGGCTCTAGAGCGCAGGCTCAGTAGTTCTGGCTCACGGGCTTAGTTGCTCCACAGCATGTGGAATCTTCCTGGAGCAGGGAGTGAACCCGTGTCCCCTGCATTGGCAGGCAGATTCTTAACCAATGGATTACCAGGGAAGTCCCTAAGTTGGAGATTTTGAACCAGGAGGTTACATGATTTGACTTCTTTCATTTGCTTTAACTTTTTTAAATTGCTATATGGTAAAGTAGACTTTGTGTTGGTGTACAGTTCTATGACTTTTAACAGATGTATAGATTCATGGAACTACCAGCACCTCAGTGAAAATACAAACTGTTTCTTTGTCAGAAACATCCTTCCTGTTCTCCTTTTATAACCATGAATACCCCACTTCTGACATTTGGCAACTACAGCTGTACTTTCCATCACTACCGTTTTGTCCTTTTGAGAATGTCAGCTAAGTGGAGTCATACAGTATGTAACCCTCCGAGGCTGGCTTCTTTCCCTCAGCATAAGGTCTTCATGATTCGTTCATGTTGTTGGGTATATCCAGAGTTTGTTCATTCTCATCGCTGACTAGTGTTCCATTGAATAGACATATCACAGTTTGTCCATCCATTCACCCCTTGAAGGACACTTGTTTCCTTTCCAGCTTTTGGCAATTAGGAATAGAGCTGCTATAAACATTTGTGTTCAGGTTTTTGTGTGAAAATACATTTTTGCTTCTCTAGGATAAATAAATACCTGGGAGTTGGATTGCTGGGGCAGATGGTAAATTTACATTCAGTTTTATAAGAAACTGCCAAACTATTTTCCAGCATGGTTGTAGCATTTTGGCATTTCCTTAAGCAGTGTATAAAAGTTCCCGTTGCTCTGTGTTCTTGTCCGCAGTTGGCATTTTCAGTATTTATTTTAGCCATTCTGATCATTTAGTGGTATCTCACTGTGGTTTTAATATGCCTTTCCCTAATGGCAAACGATGTTGAATATCTTTTCATTCATGTATGTTTTTTCCCTTTTTGTGTCCTTTTCGGTCAAGTGTCTATTCAAGTCTCTTACCCATTTTTGGTTGCTTTTGTGTTTTTTACTCTAAAGTTTTGAGTTTAATTCTTTGTATCTTCTTGATGTCAGTGCTTGCTTTATCTGACTGCGTCGGGTCTTAGTTGCAGCACTTGGGATCTTTGTTACATCACGCGGGACCTTTCCCTGTGATGCACAGACTCTAGCTGTGGTGGATGGGCTTCGGTAGTTGCAGTGCGTGGAACCCGCGTCCCTTGCATTGCAAGGTGGATTGTTAACCCCTGGACCGCCAGGGAAGTCCTTCAGTGCTTTCTTGAATATGTGTTTTGTAAATGCTTGCTTTGTTTTTAAGGAATTATTCTGAATGGTGTGTGAAAAGGAAGTTGTAGGGGATAGGGATCAAAATGGAAGGATCAGAGAGTGGACTGTTGCAGTAGTCCATGGGCAGAGATGGTGGTAGTTTGGACTAGGGTTATTGGGGTAGAAGAGGTGAAAAGTGGCAAAAAAAAATATTTTAAAAGTAGAGCTTTGTGAACCCAGTGACGCATGGAATGTGAGGAAAAAGAGGAGTCCGGCATGGTAAGGTTGCTGGAGGTGCTGAGAGTCTAAATATAATTCAGGCATGTTCCCTGCCCTCAAGAAGCTCACAGTCTGGTGACAGGAGATGTACTGTAAGCAGTTCGACTGGCATATGAGCAGGTATCTCTCAGAGTCACATGAAAAGGACTTGGGGAACCCAGATGACAGGGAAGTTGCTAAGAGACAGTGGTGCAAGGCCAGCTCTCTGGGCTGTAGACTTAGTGTGTGTTGGGAGTCAGCTGGGGAGGTTGGTAAAAATGCAGCTGGTTGGACTCCCACTCACTAAAGTAGGAGGCCTATGGTCAGCAAGCACCACAAATCATTCTGTGTTGGTGATTGGCCAACTACACTGTAAGAAACTCCTGGGGGAGCTCACTGGGGTGACTTCACAGAAGTAAGTGTGTTTGAGATGGGGTGTCAGTGTTGAGTAGAAATTCTAACTTGGAGAAAGAGGGAGAAGGGGCAGACAGGCAGAAGGAAAAGCAAAAGCAGAAGCTTAGAGGTGGTAGAAAATAACTGGAGCTGAGAGGAAGTGTAGATTGGGTGATGCTGCTGCTGGTTGACCAAGAGTACATGTCTGTATAGTGATGGGTGGGAGTCCTGTGAATTCGTGTGCTCAGTGAGTCTGAGGGGATTGCAGCAACTCAGCAGCTCCCCATTTACTAATAAGGGGCCCGCCACAGTGAAAGGTACCAAGCAATCCAAGAGTTAGGTGCGCAGAGGGGCAGCTGTGCTTTCCAAGGCTCTCGTGACACAACCTTTGAGGAAAGCTATGGCTTCAGTGGGGCTTCCTAGGTGGTGCTAGTGGTAAAGAACCTGCCTTCTAGTGCAGGAGACATGAGAGATGAGGGTCCAAACCCTGGGTTAGGAAGATCCTCTGGAGGAGGAAATGGCAACTCACTCTGGTATTCTTGCCTGGAGAGTCCCATAGATAGAGGAACCTGGTGGGCTACAGTCCCTAGGGTCACAGAATCGGACACGACTGAAGCGACTTAGCATGCACACACGTGGCTCCAGTGAACGAGCTGGTGGACCGTGCAGAGGTTTGCGACAGGATGCCCTGTACCCAGTCCTACCACGGCCCTTCCTCAAAGCTCACAGACTCTGCATCTCCTTCTTGCACACCACCCTGCCTGCTTTCCAAGGATGCCAGAGCCACATCTTCCTGCAGCTGAACTACCAATTTATTGCACATTCGCTGTGTGCCAAGCTGCGTTCAAAGCACTTTACGTAAATTAACCCATTTCATTCTCACAGCAGACCTCTAGATGAGATAGAATTATTATCTCTGTTTTTGGGTGAGCAGAGTGAGATAGAAAAATGAATGGCAGGCCCAAGGTCACAGTGCTGGGAAATAGAAGAGCTGGCGGGGGTATTAACCCAGGTTGTTCTGACTTCAGAACCCAGGCTTTTAACTGTTACGCTGCATAAACCCTCCAGGGCATCTGCAGAGTATGAGGAGAAGCAGGAGTAGCAGCAGTGCCATGCATATCAATAGAATAGCTACGGTTGTGTTATAGAGTAGTGTCACGGTTGTGTTAACGGTGTCGTCTTAGGGTTATTCCACATAGGGACTATTTCAGTGATAAAGTTTCAAGTTATGAAGGTTTTTCTTTTCTGATTTTGGCCTTTGGCTTAAAACTTATTATTTTTATTCTATCTTGTCTAGTTAATAAGAAACAGTATGGTATACCTTTTTTGAGGTTTGAAAGAGCACCACGTGAAACATCACAATACATGTTACCCCTAAAAGTTGCTTTGTTTGGGAATGTTCACCCTTATCCTAGATGACCCTCGATATTATGTTTTTAGAGTTCTTCTAAATCTGTCTTTCTGCTCAACTTTTCCTGCATCCGGTAGATACTCTATTGTCCTCCAGCAAAACTCTGATTTACCGTGTGTTTTTGACTGAAATCGGGGAAGGCAAATGACACTGACAAATATACATGCGTTGTTTCCTAAGCAAGAATCAATAGAATCTGACTAATCACCCCCCCACACACACTTGAATGTGACCCCCATGAGGTCAGAGATTTGGGGGTTTTTCCATTGTTACATCTCCAGCACCAACTGGAAAGGGTTGGCCCATGGGAGGTGTTCAGAAGATACTTGTGAGTCAAAGAAACAGAGTGACTCCATCCCGTATTGTTTCTTCGATGTCCCTAATGTTATAAACTGTTTGAAGACAGGGATTATATCAGATTCACCTCCATACAATCCCATAACAGAGCGAAGGGTTTGTTATGGGCGTGGGAGTGAATGAAAGGGATGCTTTGCTACTCTCTTCATCTGTCTCCTTCATAGACAGACATGCACAACAATCTCCTTCATAGATCACTGTGAAACCCTCCTTCCTGGTCTCCCTGTGTCCATTAGGTTTCCTCCAAATCCCATTTCCATAGCATATAGTGTCAGAATTTTTTTTTTTTTAAACACAAATGTGACCACGTCACTGCCCTGCTTAAACACAGCAGCTGCTTCTTGCTGTTTGTCCAAGCTCTTCCACATGGTTCTGAGACCCTTCACGCCCAGGAGGCTGAAGCTCCAGCTCCTCTCCCACCATGGCGCCCTTTCACGTTATCTCCACTGCTTGCCTCCCACACAGTCTCATGCCTTTGCCTCCAGCAGCTCAGGGGTCCTTCTCCATCTCAGCTACTTGAGGTAGGATCCAGAGAGGGGAGAAAGGCTGAGTTCTAGCCTGACTCCTAGCCAAGATTCCTCACTTGACTCTTCTGTAAAATGGGATGTCTCCTGCCTGGGGCGGGGTCTGGGGGGCTGTGGGATCACTGGATTCTTTCCTCCACCCCTAACCCCCTTCTGCAAGGAAGAAGATGCTGAAGCACTGGGGGGCAGGGGAGCTGTGGGGGCTATTTTCATGCCACGTTCTGAGGCCTGTGAAGGTCTCCTTTCCTGAGAAGGACTCTGTCTCCAGGCAGTTTCAAACCCCCCAGGAAAGAGTTTGAGAAAACCTTTTTGTGATTTAAAAAAAAAAAAAAGTAAGTGGAGGGGAAAGAGAGCACTGGTGGGCGTGAAGGCGAGTCCAGCATTCCTGCAGCAGTTGGACCAGCGAGCGCAGCGGAAATGACTGTTCTGTGTGGGGGCTGGAGGCCCCACCATGAACATCTCCATCCACGCTGTGCAGAAACCTCCCCTGGTCTGCCAGTGCCAGCAGGAGAGAACCAGAGGGCCGAGCTCTGGAAGGAGTCACGGCGGCTGCCCGGGGATGTCTCGGTGGAAATCTGATGCCAGGATAGGAAGGCTGTGCTTCCCGTGGGCGCGTCCCCCTGCCTGTCACATGTCATCAGTCCTGGGGTATCATAGTGCCTGGCTTGCGGGGGCATTACTGCTGCTTGGCTGAGGCCAGCCGCTTCCCCAGCTCAGTTGCTCCTGAAGAGAGAGGAGTAGGGAAGAGAAACAATCAGACACAACTCGTGGTTAAAGGCCTAGACTCTGGGATCAGACCAACCTTGTTAGACTTCTTCAGCTTCTCTGCTGTGTGACCTCAGGCGAGTGACTGAACCTGTCTGAGCCTCGGGTGCTTCAGCTCTAAAATAAGGATACTAGAACCTTCCTTGTAGGATTACTAGGAGTATGGGACACAGTGAAGGTGCAGGTAAATGCTCAGCTGAGTGACATGTAGCAAGAATTTTGCCCATATTACTAATATCAGTGGAGGCTGACAAGCATTGTTAGAAATCAGGATAAGGGAAGGCAGAGAAAGAAACCACTTTTCTGTGTCTTGCATCTGAGTTCTTCAGAAAATGTGCATCTGAGTTCTTCAGATCTGAGCTCCTCCTCTTAGAAATGAGAGAAACTCCTGGGTGGAGAAGTGACGGAATGACGTGTGGGGCCACATCCTGACCCCACACTGAATCATGCTGACTACTGGGCAATTTATTGTGCCCTTCTGGCCCTCAGTTTCCTCTGTGTGAAAAATAGATAATAACGAGATTCACGTTCGGACTAATTGGTTTAATATATAAATAGGGCTTAAAACAGTACCCGACACACAGACAGCATTGTATAAATACTATTTATTACAACAATATTTATAATATTGTTGCTGTTGTATTTTATTGTTACTGTGATTACTGTTAATGTTATTGCTGTGAATTGCTATTATTCTTATTATTACCATTACTGTCATTTTTATTGTTCGGGTCACACAGGGAGTCCGTGGTGGTAGCTCCTACCTCTTTTAGTGAAAATCTGTGCTAGCGTTGCCCTCACCTGCTCCTTTATGCGAGCATGAGGCTGCCGGGTTCTCTAGCCTGCGAGAGCAGGGACAGTGTCACCATAATTGCAGCTGAGCCCACTGTTCCTGGAACTTTCTGAGCCAGTGCCAGGACTCAGGCTCCCGAAGGTGAAGGACACTGCAGAGGCTGCCAGAGTGCTGCCTGGTAGGTGTCAGGCTCTCATGGAGCACTCCATTGATACTGATGTCAGGATTATTGGGAGGAGGGGGGCCAGCAAACCAGGGTATCACGTGGTTGAAGGGCTGCATCTGGAGATAGACTAGACTGATCTAGTACATGATGTCCTGCCAAGTCCTGAAATCCCTGAGCCTCGGTTTCCTACCTGTAAAATGGGGCTAAGAGTTGTATTTGCTTTACAGGGTTATGTGAGGATTAATGAAGTAATGCTTATAATTAAATTAGCTCAGTGCTTGAGTAAGCAGTCAGCCACGTAGCAGTTACTAGTATTTTTAATTTAGGAGAAAAGTATTCCCTGGAGAGGGTGAAATGAGTGGTTGGCAAGTAGGCACTAAAAGCCTGAGAATCTTGTATTTTAATAGTGATATTGGTGGAGTCATTAAAAAAAAAAAAAACAAAAAAAAACACCAGCTGAAGACTTGGTGACCTGGACTTGCCTGGCCACTTGAATGCACACAGTAAGTCACTTCCTTGTCCATACCTGCCTTCCACATCAGGCAACAGAGTCGTGAGAGCAGGGGTGTCATGGTGCGTGGTTCTGTGTGGTTTCACAGGCATCCCCACCTTCCCAGGTCCAGCCCCTCCAGATAGTTGTTTCTGTTGGGATATCGCCCATACCCTCATTGGGGTCGTGGGATCCTGGAGTTCTTTGACAGAGGATTACCAAGTTCTCAGGGTGCCAGTCTTGCATCTGAATCTTATGTGAGGTGTCAGGAGAGGGCTGAGGGGGTTGGGTCTGGCAGGAAGTAAAACCATTCCCAAGATAAAGAAGATGCCGCAGGAGGGTGGAAGGAGATTAGGGGTCCAGGGTGAACAGGAAATGATCAGAGAAGAGCTCTGGGACAGTGGCATTGGACTTGAGAGCTGGATGACAAGGCCGAGCTGGGAAGAACATTCTGGGCAGAGGGAATGGGCAAAGGGAACAGCATGTGCAAAGGCCTGAGGGCAGGGGATGGTGCTGGGGAAGGAGGCTGGCTTGTTTGGGAAACAGGAAGGTGGGTGGTTTGATGCAGAGACTGAGTGAGGGAAGGTCCCAGACGATGTTGGCCTGCAAGCTTTGAAAGAAGCTTGAATGCCATCCACAAGGAGGGCATGATACTGGATGCTTGGGGCTAGTGCACTGGGACGACCCAGAGGGATGGTATGGGGAGGGAGGAGGGAGGAGGGTTCAGGATGGGGAGCACATGTATACCTGTGATGGATTCATTTTGATATTTGGCAAAACTAATACAATTATGTAAAGTTTAAAAATAAAATTAAAAAAAAAAAAGGAGGGCAGGAGTCAGAGCTGGGGAGCAGGTGGGGAGACAGGGAGGCCAGAGGAGAGCTTCTGGTTTGGTGCAGGAAGGCAGTTTGGTACAGGTGAGGGATGAGGGCAGCTCACACACTGATGGTGATGGTGATGGTGATGGTGGAGTTGAAAGAAGTAGATGGATTCAGAGGCTTCCTTGGGGATAAGAGCTGGTGGTGGCCTGGATGTGGGAGGCTCCACAGGGAGGAATCCTAGCATCTCCCCACATTTCTAGCTTAAACCACTGGATGGGGTATCTGCTGAAATGAGGAAGATGGAAAAGGGACAGTTTGGGTAGGGGTGAAAAGTGAAAGTGTTAGTCGCTCAGTCATGTCTGACTTTGTGATCCCAGAGACTGTACCCTGCTAGGCTCCTCTGTCCCTGGGATTCTCCAGGCAAAACTACTGGGCTGCATTGCTATTTTCTTCTCCAGGGGATCTTCCCAGGAATTGAACCCAGGTCTACCTGCATTGCAGGCAGATTCTTTATTGGGTGGGTGAGATGGCAGGAAATCAGGAGTTTGGGTTTGGACCTCATAAATTGAAGATGCCTCATAGCACGCCTTTGCTCTGCGGAGTGAACTTGCTAAATTCCTCATTAGAGCAGCACCTGGCCACCAAAAGCACCGCCAGCCTGGCCGTCTGCCCTGAGGAAGCTCGGGCGGAGGCTGTGGGAGCTGAGTGACCGTGATGAGTGCCTCAGTGGCTACCGCCTGGGCCCTCTCTGTGTCTCCCGGACTGTTTCTGTCTTAATCTCTGTCTGTGTCTTTCCCTGTCTCTCCGTCTCTGTCTCTCTCTGTATCTCTTTGTCTCTCTATTTCTCTCTCTCTCTCTCTCTCTGTGTCTCCTTTTTAAAAATCTATTATTGGAGTATAATTGCTTTGCAATGTTGTGCTAGTTTCTGCTGTGCAACAGTGTGAATCAGCTATAGGTATACACATATATGTCTTTCTGTCTCTGTTTCTCTGTCTCCCTCCTCACCTGTGAATACCTTCATCCACGTGTTCCGAGTGACTGGTGTTTCCCTCCCTGTCAGCCCTTCTTTTGTATCCTCAGGTATGCTGCAGACCTGAGCAAGCTTCCCAAAGGTCTCCTTTGTCTCTAGGAAGGTTCCTTATTTAGCTCCATGAGTTTTCTGACCCAGTGGACGGGAATGTGGCAGCTGGTTCCCAGACCTTGGCCATGCTGGCGTCTCTCCTTGACTCTGGGTACCTGGAGCTGCCTGGCACCATCTCTAATGCCAGACTTGGTCCCTACCCCACATCCACAGTGATGGGTGTGTGCCAGCCTCTGCAGGGTCACAGAGCCTTAGTCCTCATCAGTTGGTGAGAATAGTCAGGAAAGCCTCCTCAGAGGAGAAGGGGATGAGCTGAGTCAGAAATAACCAGCTGGAGGACATAGGAAGGCAAAGGGAAGGTCGTGCCAAACAGAGGAGACAGGGGTGTGACACCACTGTGTGGGAGGCAGGGCAGAGAGGAGGGGGAGCCCCAAGGGCATCTGTGTAACTGAGCTAAGGTGAAGGCGCCCAGGAAGACAGATTCCAGGCTCCCAGAACCCCAAGGGACCATGATATGATGAAAAATCAGTAGATCCCAGACAGACCTGGGTTTGGATCCTGATACCGTGAAGGGGCAGTGCTGCCTAGTGGTTACCGTGGTGCCCACCAGAGCTGCATTGCCTGGGTGTGAATCTCAGCCCTGCCCCTTGTCAGCAGTGTAACTCTGAGCTTCAGCGTCCACATCTGTACAGCACAGGTGAGAATAGCACACCTGCCTCATAAGGCTGAAGGAAGGATGCGTGAGTTCATAGGGACAGGTGCTTAGAGCAGTGCCTGACAGTCTAATGATCATTTATAAACTGAACACATGTCTTGTTGTCATTGGACTTCAGTTTCTTCTTCTGTGAAATAGGGATGATTGTACTTCCTGGGCAGGGTGCTTGTGAGGCTTAAGCACCATCTGCAGGCATCTACCTGCAGTCCTGGCTCCCCACAGGGACTCAGTCAGTGGCAGCCACCACCACCAGCGCCACCAGCACCACCACTATCATGGTCGTTATGCTTCCCTGGCGGCTCAGACGTAAAGTGTCTGTCTGCAATTCTGGAGACCATGTGCGATCCCTGGGTCAGGAAGATCCTCTGGAGAAGGAAATGGCAACCCACTCCAGTACTCTTACCTGGAAAATCCCATGGACAGAGGAGCCTGGTAGGCTACAGTCCATGGGGTCGTGAAGAGTCGGACACGACTGAGCGACTTTACTGTACTTTCACTTTCATACTTCCGTGTCGGCTGGTTTGGCACAGAATTCTGGCTCACTTACTCCCTCACTCTGCCTTGCAAACATCACGGATCACCCAGCCTGGAGACTGGAAATGAAGTGCTGTCTAACAGGGCCACAGCAGTCCTGGAAGCCTGCCTGCCTTTTGCTGGGCAGCAGTGATTCAGATGCTCTTCTGGCCATGCTGGCAGCTGTGTTGTCTGCTTTTTCCCAAGTGATGCAAGAGGCCAACACAGGGTACTCCCTGAAGCTGGTGCAAATTAGCATCACACAGCTGACTCTGGGCCCGACCCTGACAGGGATACAGCTATGATCAGCACAAGGAGATCCCGATACCATTCCCCGCTCTGTTTTCTCCATTCACTTGGAGTTGAGACTGGAGAGGACAGGACAGGTTCCTGGGTGTCACGGTTGGGTTCCCTGTGTGGCCCTGTCTGTTTGTTATCTAGTCTTCGTCTTAAGAAGGCAGCATGGGGTATTTAAAACTGGACCCAGTTTAGAATGAAAAAGCCTAGAAATGATATTGTGCAATATGTCTTCCAAACCACTTGTGGTTTTTACTTTATTTTACAATAAGTTAACATCACTAGACATTTCCTTAATTTACTTTGAAGGGCACACCATGGGCAGCAATGAGAGGGGCCAAAGATGACCATTTAGCTCCAGATTTCAGCTTGTTTGGATTTTTGACAATGACCTGCAGAGGAAAGTCTTGATAAATCAGAGACAAGCCCGTGTGACTGTCAGATAACACCAAGCCTGTGTCCAGTCTTGTTTGCTAAATGTCAGTATTCACCTACATGAACATTTTTTGTGGCATTTCTCTATTTGGATATATGCCAAGGTGCGGAGGGTGATTTCTTCTTTTTTTTTTTTTAATTTGATTTTTATTGGAGTATAGTTGCTTTACAATGTTGTGTTAGTTTTTTCTATACAGCAAAGTGAATCAGCTGTCCATATACATATATCCCCTCCTTTTTTTAGTTCCTTCTCATTCAGGTCAACGCAGGGCTACAAGTAATGTTAAGTAGAGTTCTCTGAGCTGTACAATATGTTCCCAATAGTCATCTGTGTTATACATAGTATCAAAAGTGTTTATGTGTCAATCTCAGTCTCGGAATTCCTCCCATTCCTGGACGGCTTGTGCTCAGTCACTTCAGTGCTTGGCCACTTTGGTGGTGTGTCTGAAGCACAGTGTCTGACTCTTGGCAACCTTATGGACTGTAGCCCGCCAGACTCCTCTGTCCATGGGATTCTCCAGGCAGGAACAGTGGAGTGGGTTGCCACGACCTCCTCCAGGGGATCTTCCTGACCCAGGGATCGAACCCACATTGCAGGCAGATTCTTTATCCCTGAGCCCCAGGGGGAAGCCTCCTGCCCAGGTGGGTTCTAATAACCTACAAATCCTGTCTCCAAAGCCCCAATTCTTGGCAGGGGATCCACAGTGTCACACCTGTGGGAACCAGAGTGTTGCTTCTCACAGGAGATCTGGGCCCCTGTGAGTGGATATGAACTCATCAAAGACAGCACACACTTTCATGTAGCTGTGGCTGGAACAGAGCTCAGAGGATGAAAGGCCCGGCGGATCTGTTATGTGGAAATGGAGCTGTTCCCTCGGCAGATGCGTGTTTGACCTTTTTTTCAGGAAGTTAAGCATCTCTTAGCTCTGCAACTTGAGTGGCACATTCTTTGAGTTCGAAGGCTCACCCACACTGCCTGTGCTCATCAATATATGGATGAAGCTCAGCCCATGTTGTCTCCATGAATTTTTAAACTTTCTGCCCAGGCAGAAGGAGTTTTAAACAGTTGTTAATTACCCAAACTCTGGTTCCAAGTGGGGGAGGAAAAAGAAAAAATTTTCAGCACTCATTGAGCCAAAGATAGAGAGAATTTATGAGTCTTGGTATTTCTTCGTAGAGAAGGAGTTAACTAAAAAAATGAAATTGGTTATGCCCTCCTGTTACTCCAGGTGTGGCCCAACTTAGGCTTATATGCATCCACTAGGATGGCTGCTTCCTCTTACACAACTACACATTTAGTGTTCGCAAACAAAAGATAAGGAGGGTTTAATTTTGGTCCTGTTATTTAAAGCAGGTTTACTCAACAAATATGTATCGAGCCCCTATTATGTGCTAGGCACTTTTCTAAGTGCTGGAGATACATCAGTGAACAAATCAGAAGAGTCTCTGTTCTTTGGGGGCGTACATTCTATCAGGGAGCAGAGAACCAACAATAAGGAAAGCAAAAAAGTAGAGTATGTAGTTTATAGAAGGTGATGCATGCTTGGGAGAAAGGAACAAGTGGAGTAGAGTAAGAGAAATCCAAAGAAACAGATGGTTTAACCTCAGGTGGTCGGGAGAGGCCTCACTGAGAAAGTGACATTTGACCAAAGATCTGAAGGAGATGAGGGAGGAGCCATGCAGGTATCTGTAGAAAGGATGCTGCAGGTGAAGGAACAATGAGTGCAAAGGCAACTGATGATCAGGAGGTTCAATTACTGGATTTTTTCCCCCCTAATGTTCTAAGAAATGTACCAGGCCTTGAATATTCCTTATCTGATACCCCATTGTCAGAGAGCCAGGTATTAGCCCATGAAACATCATGCCAGCAACATTTACAGTGCAGTTTAAAGGTTAAAAAGCAATTTCCTGTGGATCGATGGAACTGTTCTCTACCCTGGTTGAGGTGGTGGCTTCATGAATGTGTTAAAATGTACTCCCCAAAAGTCAGTTTTACCCAGCACTAACTTAAAAACATGAACATGTTGAAAACCAGTTTAGCGCATTTTATTTCAGTCTGCTAATAAAGACATGTGGAATAGGGAGGGCAGAGATTAGCACCTCCATTTTGCAGACCAAGAACCTGTGGCCAAAATATTACTAAGCTGCCAGAGACAGACTGGGCTTCCCAGGGGGCTGAATGGATAAAAAATCCTCCTGCAATGCACGAGGTGCAGGAGATGCAAGTTTGATCCCTGGGTCAGGAAGAGCCCTTGGAGGAGGGCATGGCAACCCACTCCAGTACTCTTGCCTGGAGAATCCCATGGACAGAGGAGCCTGGCAGGCTATAATCCATAGGGTCGCAAAGAGTCGGACACAACTGAAGTGACTGGGCACAAGAGGCAGACCAGGTCTCAGAGTCCGGTCCATTCAAAGCCTGTTCTCGTGTTTACAGTATCTCGTCTGATACTGCAGACCCTGACACACTGCATCCCAAACAAAAGTGGACCACCCTGCCAGACCTCCTGGCAGTGGGAAAAGAGACAGGCAATGGAGTTCCAGAGTCCTCAAGTTTAAGCTTAAGGCTCATTGTCTCTGTCCAGCTGTGTCCAGCACCAGAGTGCTAAGGCTAGGGTCATCCCTAGTTGGGGGTCTTACACTTGAAGAATCCTTTTTTTGTTTTCAGTAAGGCATTGTTTTTTTTTTTTTTTTTTGGCATTGTTTTTTTAAGTGTGAGGTTCACAACAACTTACCAGCAAGGTAGAAAGATTTCCTTATACTCCCTGCCCCATCACATGCACAGCCTCCCCCACTATCAACATCTCCACCAGAGTGGTGCATCTGTTACAACTGATGAATCAAAATTGACACATCTTAACCACCCAAGGTCCATAGTTTAGAGTTCACTCTTGGGCATTCTATGGGCTTGGACAAATGCCTAAGGACATGTATCCATCATTATGGCATCATAGAGAGGATTTTCACTGCTGTGAGTATTATACTGTAAGTATTTTCACAGATCTTCTGTGCTCTGTCTCTTCATCCTCCCACCAGTGTCAGATCTCACCCCCCCCCCCCCCCGCCACCTTCCCACCCCCTGCCATAATCCCTGAAGCCATTGACCATTTTGCTAACTCCATAATTTTGTCTTTTATAGAATGTCATATAATTGGAATCACACACAGTACATGGCCTTTGCAGATAGACTTCTTTTGCTTAGTGCGTGGTGCTCAGTGGTGTCTGATTTTTTGAAACCCCATGGACTGTAGCCCGCCAGGCTCCTCTGCCCATGGAATTTTCCAGAGAAGAATACTGGAGTGGGTTGCCATTTCCTGCTGCAGGGGATCTTCCCGACCCAGGGATCCAACCTGCATCTCTTCTGTCTCCAGCATTGGCAAGTGGATTTTTTACCACCGTGCCACCTGGGAAGCCCCTTCTTTTGCTTAGTCACAGGCATTTAAGGTTCCTCTATGTCTTTTCATGGCTTTTATAGCTCATTTTGTTCTGATTTTCTGGAGCTGGTCCTCAACGAGGGTCCTTCTGCTCAGTATTGTTCGAGCAGCCAGAATGAGCTCGAGTTTGGTTTAGAGGCAAAGGAAAGGTTAATCCTTAAATCAGAGGGTGGAGAGGTGCAAGCTTGTGCACTAGAATACACGCCTCTCAAACACGCCACGGGCAGGGCAGCTTTGTAGAGTTTTTGTCCACATGGAGGGAGGCGGAGTTCTTGCCTGGCGGCTGCCGCTGTACTACTCCCCACTGTTGAGATCAAAATGTGGAGCTCAGTGCTTCTGCATCTGGCCCAGTGTCACCATTTAGAAGTGAGGTGCCGAGAGCAGTGCTTCTGCACACGGCCCTCTGCCGCCATCCTGAAGTGAGGTGCCGAGTGCCGCCATCTTGAAGTGAGGTGCTGAGAGCAGTGCTTCTGCACACGGCCCTCTGCCGCCATCCTGAAGTGAGGTGCCAAGTGCCACCATCTTGAAGTGAGATGCCGAGAGCAGTGCTTCTGCATGCGGCCCCCTGCCGCCATCTTGAAATGAGGTGCCGTGTGCATTATCTCTGCACACAGCCCGCCAAGCTCTGAAGTGTAGGGTGCAGCCACTTTGCACTGGGAACCCTGGGCTGAAGAGCTGGTTAGGGGGCTTCTGCAGGCAGTTTCCTGTGAGCAAGTGAAACTAGACTAAATGCAAAGGAGAAAAAAAGGTTAGACTTGACTTTATTAGGCAGATTCTGTTTTGATTTCTCAGAAATTGTTAATGGACTTTGCCAGTGAGTTTCTTCCTAGTACTAAATATTCACTTGCCTGGATGTACCACAGTCTATTTATCACTTCTGAAGAACATTTGATTTCTTGTGAAGTTTTTGCAATTATGAATAAGCATCGTGCTGTAAACATCCTTGTGCAGATTATTTTTGTGTGTGGACATACATTTTTTAGCTCCTTTGGCTAAATACCAAGGAGCATGATTGCTGGATAGTATGGTAGGAGTTTATTAAGTTCTATAAGAAATCACCAGACTTGCTTCCAGAGTCAGTGTTACCACGCCTTCTCAGTGGCCACAAGTGAGGGTTCTTGATGCTCCACATCCTCGTCAGCCTCAGGTGTTGCTGGTGTTCCAGATTTGGGCTATTCTCATAGGTGTGTAATGGTATCTCATTGTTATTTTAATTTGCATTTCCCTGCCAACTGTTGATTTGGGGCATCCTTTTGTGAGCTGATTTGCCATCTGTGTATCTTTGGTGAGGTCTCTGTTAAGGTCATTGGTCCATTTTTTACCTTAGTCTGTGAAACAGTGATAGTATTGATGGAGGGGAGGAGACAATATTAAAGATGTTTGGGGGGACAGAATTGACAGGACCCGGTGACTGAGTGGCTGAAACTGCTGAGGCATAAGGAGGAGCAAAAGGTGAGATTCAAATTCTGGCCAAAGTGAGTCGATGGTTAGTGGTACTTCTGGGAGGAAGGGGAGGCCAGGTACCAAAAAATCATCTGAGGATGAGCACAGAAATGAGTCTGGGTGTCTGAGTCAGTGAGACACCTGTGCAGAGATGTCCACTCTCCTGAACAGTTCATGATCAGTTGCTTATCTTCATGATCAGTAGCTGGTGCTGCAATGGGGCAGTTCTCACTCTATGGAGTTGTTTATGCTTTGATGCAAAACCTGCAGCCATATGATTTATACCTTATTTCTGTTGTGTGGCTCCATTAACAAGTGAGAAGTCTCCAAGCTTTTAAAACCTTCACAGAAAAGTCTTCCCACCTGCTACAGTCTCCAAGAAGTAAGCCTGCAAAGTTGCTTGATATTGTTATTGTTGTTCAGTCACTCAGTCGTGTCTGACTCTTTGTGACTCCATAAGCTGCATCACACTAGGCTTCCCTGTCCATCACCAACTCCAGAAGCTTGTTCAAACTCACGTCCATTGAATTGGTAATGGCATCCAACCATCTTGTCCTCTGTCCTCCCCTTCTCCTCCCACCTTCAATCTTTCCCAGCATCAGGATCTTTTCTAATGAGTCAGTTCTTTGCATCAGGTGCCACAGTATTGGAGTTTCGGCTTTAGCATCAGTCCTTCCAGTGAATATTCAGAGTTGATTTCCTTTAAAATTGACTGGTTTGATCTCCTTGCAATCCAAGGGACTCTCAAGAGTCTTTTCCAGCACCACAGTTTGAAAGCATCAGTTCTTTGGCACTCAACCTTCTTTATGGTCAGACTCTCACATCCGTACATGACTACTGGAAAAGCCATAGCTTTGACTCTACAGACCTTTGTCAGCAAAGTGATGTCTCTGCTTTTTAGTATGCTGTCTAGGTTTGTCATAGCTTTTCTTCCAAGGAGCAAGCCTCTTTTAATTTCATGGCTGCAGTCACTGTTCACAGTGAATTTGGAGCCCAAAAAAATAAAAGTCTGTCACTGTTTCCATTTTTCCCACCATCTATTTGCCAAGAAGTGATGGGACCAGATGCTGTGATCTTCATTTTTTAAATGTTGAGTTTTAAGCCAGATTTTTCACTCTTCTTTCACCTTCATCAAGAGGCTTTTTAGTTCCTCTTCATTTTCTGCCATAAGGATGGTGTCATCTGCATATCTGAGGTTATTGATGTTTCTCCTGTCAGTCTTGATTCCAGCTTGAGTTTCATCCAGCCCACTGTTTTCACATGGTGTACTCTGCAGATAAGTTAAATAAGCAGGGTGACAATATAAAGCCTTGATGTACTCCTGTCCCAGTTTTGAATATGTTGCTTTATGACATGTTTTATTTTTCTGTCTGGTGTGCTTCGCTGGTGGCTCAGACAGTACAGAATCCGTCTGCAATGTGGGAGACCTGGGTTCGATCCCTGGGTTGGGAAGATCCCCTGGAGGAGGGCATGGCAACCCACTCTAGTATTCTTGCCTGAAGCATCCCCATGGACAGAAGCTACAGTCCATGGGGTCACAAAGAGTCGGACAGGGCTGAACAACTAAGCACATGTGGTCACTCTTGCCCTCTGGTGGCCAGTGGAGGCATAGCGTGGGGCTGAGCCCTCACTTGGCCTCTCCTGAATTCTATCCCAGAAAGATTTTATCCCAGGGTCTTCTGACCTTTTGTTCCAATTTCTTTCCTTCCAGAATCTCCCTCACTCCCACCTGGTCCCACCATCAAATTAAGTTTGTCACTGAAGAGATATCCAGTGTCTAGTGGCACAGGAAATCAGTGACTCACAAAACAGGAAGACACCTTGCAAATCATGTAATCCAACTCTCTTCTTTTATACCTAAGGACCTAAGTGATTTTAACAAGCTCCTAACTTGGCTGCTGCATCCATATATGTGCTCTTCAGTCTGTTCTCCACACAGTGGCCAAGTAGATGAGATTATGTGTGTCTCTTGCTTATAATCATCCAGTGGTTTACTTTTCACCCTTGGAATAAAATCAGAATTATTTTCAAGATGGCCCTTCATGATCTGGCTCCTTTCTAGTTCTCTAAACATTTTCTTATAAAAATCTCCTTATTTTCTGATTAAGCTGGCCTTCCTTCTGTTCATCAGATGTGCCTAATACTTTCCTACCTCAGGGCCTTTGCATATGTACTTCCCTTACCCTTTATCCTTACATCTGGGCTTAAAGGTCACCTCTCAGAGAGGCCTTCTCTGTTAATCTCTATAACAGCACTCTGTGTATTGCCCCAGGCCATGAGTTTTTGTTCATTATCTGCCTCCCTTTACCAGATTATAAGCTCCCCCAGGGCCTGCAGTGAAAGAAATTACAGAATGAGTCTTTAATGAACACTGGAGTTGGTCAAAAAACATAATGCTTCTAAAGGTGGTGAATTCCTGCCAGTGTAAGGTTGACCAGAGTTCCTAAAGAAGGGATTGTTAAATAATCTCTAAGGTCCCTTCATCTCTGTTTGTAAACTTTTCTATCCAGTATTTGAAAGATGGAAGATGTTCAGATCCAATAATTGCTCAGTAGCTTGTGTTGGACTAACCCTGTCACAGATGATAGTTATAAATTTTGGATAAAGTATTTGAAAGAATCTGAGATTTTTGGAGAGAAATGAAAAATAGGTGGGATCTGGAGGAGATTTAACCCTTGAAAAAAGGCACCTTCCCCCACTAAGTGAGATTCACATTGATGTGGCTCTTCTCTGTAAAGCACTCCCCAGTCTATATGGCAGGGAGAAGCTAGAACCAGAGCAGGAAGCTGCAGTTTTATTGATTTGACAGGAAGCAGGCAGAGTCTGGGGCTTCCCAGGTGGAGCTAGTGGTAAAGAACCTGCTTGCCAGTGAGGAGATGTAGGAGACATGGGTCTATCCCTGGGTCAGAAAGATCCCCTGGACGAGGGCCTGGTAACCCCTCCAGTATTCTTGCCTGGGAAATCCCATGGACGGAGAAACCTGGCGGGCTATAGTCCACAGGGTCTCAAAGATGTGGATGGGCCTGAAGCAGTTTAGCAAGCACACATGCAGAATACAGGCTATCAGAGTGTCTAGAAAATGAGGAAATCTAAGGAGATGTCCCCCAATCCATGCTCCCAATAAGATCAGCTGAGGCCTCTGTGAAAACTGTATTCCAGTTCAACCCCTCCTTCTGCCCATTTGTGCTTGTCATGCTTGCAGTTGTTAATCATGGAAACACACTCCAGTAAACTTTCTGCTTCCAAATCATCCTGGCAGAGTCAGTTTCCAGGGGAACTTGACTTAACAACAGTCTTAATTGATGTTTATAGAATGTTGTACCCAGCAGCTGCAGAATACATGTTCTTTTCAAGTGAAAATGAAGCATTCATCAAGATAGACCATGGTGAGCCATAAAATTAATCTGAGTGGATGTCAAAGATGTTGAAGGATTAAACCCCTATAGACTATGTTCATTAATCATAAATGAATCATATTAAAAGCAATAACATTACAATATCTGAAAAAGCACTGGAGTTTGAAAGTTAAAGATATGTTTAAATAACACATAGATCAAAAAGAATTAGAAAGAAATAATTTTAATTGAATGATAATGTAAATATAACATGTCAGATCTCTGGATTCAGCTAAAGTGGTGCATGGAGGGAAATAACATTGCTTTAACTGCTTGTATTAAAAAGAAGAAATGTTTAAAATTAACGGTATATTTACATCTTAAGAATGTAGAAAAAAGAGGAAATTAAAAATCTTAAACCCAAAGTAAGAAGAGAGGAAGTAATAAAAAGCAGATATAGGTGAAATAGAAAACAAATAATAGAGAAAATATAAAAAGCTGCAAGTTGTTTCTTTAAAAGATTAATGAAATATATAAATTCTTAACACAGATTAATCAAAAAGAGAAAAAGCAAATGACTAGTATCAGGAATATCAGGGAAAATTACTACAGATCTTGCAGAAAATGAAATGTTAAATGCTATGAACAACTTTATGCCAATAAATTATACAATTAAAATGAAATGGACCAATTGTTTGAAATCATATACTGCCAATATTGAAATAATAAGAAACAGAGAATATGAATAGATTTATAAAAGCATTTGAGGTAATTGTTAAAACCTTTCCAACAACAACAACAAAAAATCAGCCCCAGATGGCTTCACTGTTGAATTCTGTCAATAAATTAAGGGGGAAAAGAACCCCAATATTACACAAACTTTCAGAAAATTGAAAAGGTAGGGACACTTCAGAATATATTGTGTAAGGTCAGCATTATGCTGGCACCAAAACCTGGCAAAGACATTGACAAAAAAGAAAATCACAGACCAGATTTCTCATGAATACGGACGTAAAAAATCTTCAACAAAATATTCTTGGCTTGAATCCAGCATTATATAAAGAGGGTAATTCACTATGACTAAGTGGGATTTATCCTAGGAATGAAAGATTGGTTTAGCATTTGAAAATCAATTAATGTAACTCACCACATTAAGCAAATACATGATTTTTAAAAACCTTGTTGTTCAGTTGCTAAGTCGTGTTTGACTTTTTGTGACCCCATGGACTGCAGCATGCCAGGCTCCCCTTCTCTTCACTATGTCCCAGAGTTTGCTCAAATTCATGTCCATTGAGTCAGTGATGCTATCTAACTGTTTATGTCATTCTCTGCCGCTTTTTTCTCCTTTTGCCTTCAGTCTTTGCCAGCATCAAGGTTTTTTCTAATGAGTCAGCTCTTCCCATCAGGTGGCCAAAGTATTGGAGCTTCAGCATCAGTCCTTTCTGTGAATATTCAGGATTGATTTTTCTTTAGAGTTGACTGGTTTGATCTCCTTGCTGTCCAGGGGACTCTCAAGAGTCTTCTTCAGCACCACAGTTTGAAAGTATCAGTTCTTCGCCACTCAGCCTTCTTTATGGTCCAACTCTCACATCCATACATGACTACTGGAAAAACCACAGCTTTGACTATCCAGACCTTTGTTGGCAAAGTGAAGTCTCTGCTTTTTAATATTCTGTCTAGGTTTTTCATAACTTTGCTTCCAAGGAGTAAGTGTCTTTTAATTTTATGGCCGCAGTCACCATCAGCAGTGATTTTGGAGCCAAGAAAATAAAATCTGTCACTGTTTCCACTTTTTCTCCTTCTATTTGCTGTGAAGTGATGGGGTCAGATGCCGTGATCTTTGTTTTTTGAATGTTGAGTTTTAAGCCAGCTTTTTCACTCTCCTCTTTTACCTTCATCCAGATGTTCTTCCCTGGTGGCTCAGAGGGTAAAGCGTCTGCCTGCAATGCAGGAGACCTGGGTTCGATCCCTGGGTCAGGAAGATCCCCTGAAGAAGGAAATGGCACCCCATTCCAGTACTCTTGCCTGGAAAATCCCATGGACAGAGAAGCCTGGTAGGCTATAGTCAATGGGATGGCAAAAGAGTCGGACACGACTGAGCGACTTCTTTTGATGCTCTTTAGTTCCTCTTCACTTTCTGCCATAAGAGTGGTATCATCTGCATATTTGAGGTTGTTGATGTTCCCCTAGCAGTCTTGATTCCAGTTTGTGATTCATTCAGCCCAGCATTTCGCATGATGTACTCTGCATATAAGTTAAACAGAGTGACAATTTACAATCTTGTATTACTCCTTTCCCAATTTTGAACCAATCCATTGTTCCATGTTCTGTTCTAATAGTTGCTTCTTAACCTGCATACAGGTTTCTCAGGAGACAGGTAAAGTGGTCTGGTTTAAGAATTTTCCACAGTTTGTTGTGATCCACACAGTCAATGAAGCAGAAGTAGATGTTTTTTTCTGGAATTTCCTTGCTTTCTCTATGATCCAACAAATGTTGGGAATTTGATCTCTGGTTCCTCTGCCTTTTCTAAATCCAGCTTGTATATCTGGAAGTTCTGAGTTTACATACTGTTGAAGCCTAGCTTGAAGGACTTTGAGCATAACTTTACTAGTATGAGAAATGAGCACAATTATGCAGTAGTTTGAACATTTTTTGGCACAGCCCTTCTTTGGGATTGGAATGAAAACTGACCTTTTCCAGTTCTGTGGCCACTGCTCAGTTTTCCAAATTTGCTGGCATATTGACTACAGCATTTTAACATCATTTTTTAGGGTTTGAAATAACTCAGCTGGAATTCCATCACTTCCTCTAGCTTTGTTTGTAGTGATGCTTCCTAAAGCCCACTTGACCTCGCACTCCAGGATATCTAGTTCTAGGTATGACCACACCGTCATGGTTATCTGGGTCATTAAGACTTCTTTGTATAGTTCTTCTGTGTATTCTTGCCAACTCTTCTTAATCTCTTCTGCTTCTGTTAGGTCTTTACTGCTTCGGCCCTTTATCATCCTGTCCTTGCATAAAATGTTCCCTTGGTATCTCCAGTTTTCTTGAAGAGATCTCTAGGCTTTCCCATTATATTGTCTTCCTCTACTTCTTTGTGGTGTTCATAGAATGCCTTCTTATCTCTTCTTGCTGCTCGCTGAAACTCTGCATTTAGTTGGGTACATCTTTCCTTTTGTCCCTTGCCTTTGGCTTCTCTTCTTTCCTCAGCTATTTGTAAGGACTCCTCAGACAACCACTTTGCCATTTTGCGTTTCTTTTTCTTTGGGATGGTTTTGGTCACTGCCTCCTGTACAGTGTGATGAACCTCCATCCATAGTTCTTCAGGCACCCTGTCTACCAGATCTGATACTTGAATCTATTTGTCACCTCCACTGTACAATCATAAGGGATTTGATTTTAGGTCATACCTGAATGGGCTAGTGGTTTTCCCTACTTTCTTCAATTTAAACCTGAATTTGCCATAAGGAGCTCATGATCTGAGCCACAATCATCTTAATTAATCTAGAAAATCACTTCACAAATTCAACATCCATTCGTGATAAAAACTCTAAGCCAACTAAGACTATAAGGCAACTGTCCCAACCACTATGGGAGGGTTTTGGACAGTTTCTTAAAAAGCAAAAACATATGCCTGCCCATGACCTAACAAATTAACTTCTAGATATTTTCCCAAAGAAAAAGTCAGTCCCTCAACCAGTCTCTCTCTCTGTCTCTTCACCCTGCTCTTTCCCCTTTCTTTGTTTCTCTCTCCACAAAATTACTTAAATAGAACATCCTTAGAGCAATTCTATTCAGAATTCCCACCCCAAACTGAAAACATTTCAGACATCCCTCAAAAAGAGAATGTAGTAACAATTTGTAGTTATTCATCTAGCAGAACACTACTCAGCGATAAAAGAGTGACTTGTTACATACAACATAGCTGAGTCTTGAAACCATTATGTTGAGGGAAAGAAGCCACGCAGAAAGGAATAAAACACAATCACATTTATATAAAGTTCAGGAATAGGTAAAATTAACATACGATGATAGACATCAGCAAAGCCTTTACCCATGAGGACACATGGATTGCTAGAAAGGGACACAGGACAACTTCCTGAGGTGACCGGAGTATAAAAAATCTTATGCCAGCATATACATATATCAAAACTCCACGAGCTGTACACTTACAGGCTGTGCATCTCTAAGTAAATTTTACCTCAGCAAAAACATAAAATAATCTTAAAAAAGTAAAATATAGGTGGGGTCGAATTGCATGATTGAAACCATTTTTCTCAGTGAGAAATTTTGATCTTAAATGAATAATTTGCTTTTTTAAAACTTATTTTGCTCTGTTTGGAAAAGGACTTCATTTGTTTAGTAACCTGCTGGGCTGTGCTGACAGAATTTCACAGACTGGCTTAAACAACAGAAATTTGTTTTCTCACAGTTCCAGAGGCTGGCAGTCTGAGGTCAGGGTGCCAGAATGGATGGTTTCTGGTGAGAGCTGTCTCCCTGGCTTGCAGACGGCTGCCTCCCCGTGTGTCCTCACATGGCCGAGGAATAGCAAACTCCCTCTTGTCTTTTTTTATGAGGACATTAATGCTCTCACGAGAGCACCACCCTCATGGCCTCGTCTAACCCCATTACCTCCAAAAGAACCCATCTCCAGATACCAGCATGTTACTGGTGAGGGCTTCAACATACGGATTTGAAGGACACAATTCAGTTCGCAGCTGTATATATTCTAGAAAATGTGGAAAATACAGGTAACTGGAAAAAACAAAAGCCCGTGTAGTCTGGTGATGCAGATATAGTCACTGTTAACATCCTGATGTCTTTTTCTTTCCCAAGTTTTGTTATTTCAACTTTTATGTGGTTGTAGTCATTCTGTATCTGTAATCTTATATCACGATCTTTTAAATTAAAACATGAAATTTTTTCTGCATGACTAAAATCCCTTTTTAAGTACTTCTTTTTAATAGCCACAAAAGGTTCCGCTGGATGTGCTGTAGTTTACATATTTGTTATCCTGTGGTTGAACGTTGGAAGACTTTCCAGTATTCTGCTAGTGTAAATAATGCTGTGATAAATACATTTGTCCAAGAGGCTTTTTCTGTAACTCGGATTGCTTTCTTGGGGTAGAATTCCAGAAAATGGAAATTGTAGGTTAAAAGGGTGTGCTCTAATTAGATGTTGCCAAATTCCGTGCCAAAAAGATGTCCTACTTTGCACTGTCCCCAGGAGCAGGGCAAGAACGGGCTTTATTGGTTTGCTCTTAAGAGGCTGAGGTCGTTTCCACTAATGTATTTCTTGGCCTGTTTCCACAGGTGAAAAAAAAGACAGCTGTAGCTGACTTGTGTGGGACTCCCTTGGCTCTTTTGGCCCAAGACCCTACCACTCCCTGTCCCTGGCAGCCTGTATTCTGGGCCTCACCTAGACAGCCCGAGTGGGAACAAGCCATCTCGTCCATCACAGCCATGAATTTCCTCCGGCGGCGCCTCTCTGACAGCAGCTTTGTGGCCAACCTGCCTAACGGCTACATGACGGACCTGCAGCGCCCAGACAGCTCCACCAGCTCACCTGCATCCCCCGCCATGGAGAGGAGGCACCCTCAGCCCCTGGCAGCCTCCTTCTCCTCTCCAGGATCCAGCCTTTTTAGCTCCTTCTCCAGTGCCATGAAGCAGACCTCACAGGCCCCCTCGGGGCTGATGGAGCCTCCGGGTCCCTCCACGCCTGTTGTTCAGAGGCCCAGGATCCTGCTGGTGATCGACGATGCCCACACAGACTGGTAAGCAGCAATCTGCAGGTGCCCTCACATAGGGGCAGGAGAGGAGACGGGGCTTATCTCACTCTTGGGGAAGAGAGAGGGGAAGAGCTGTGCGAGACTCTGTGGTATCAGAGACTGGCAGGAGGGAAGGACATTAATGCCAGGCACCACAGCAGCTACTTTGTGCCACACTCTGTCCAAAGGGCTTTATATTTAAGGTCTGCAGTCTCTCACTTGCAAATCCAAAACCCAAAAAGCTCACTAGAAAATATTTTATAGCCCATTTGCTAGCAAAGCGTGATCTGAAGGAAAGTTAGACTGTAATAGTCTTCATTGTACCACTCACTGTGCTTGTTCATATGATTTGCTGAAAACTTCTTAATACATTTGATATGGGCTACTGCCCAGGGCCCATAGGAAGTTTTATATAATATATGGTATATGTACTGTATTACTTTCCTAATAATAGAAAACGTTAAAAAATCTGAAATAACTGTGGTAAGTCGCTTAACCTCTTTGAGCTTCAGCCATGCTCCCTCATTGAGTGAGGTTGCCATGAGGGTAAAAGAAATCAACAAAAGTCCACAGTCCTTAATCTCAAGGGACCAGAGTGCCTGAGTTTGCATTCCTACTCTTCCATTGACTGGCAGTCTGGTTCCAGAACCTGTCTTAACAGGACAGCAAAGGTGGGCAGAAATGATATCCCTTCCAGTCTCTTCCCAGGTGTGCCCCATCCTGATAGATGGGAAGCATCCTGGCTGGGGGGCAGAGACTGGACACATGTGTCAAGGTCATTGTAGCAGTAGTTCCACAGGTAGTTACTGAGCACTGATCGAGTGCAAATAACAGCCTTCAGTTCAGTTCAGTTGCTCAGTCATATCCGACTCTTTGCGACCCCACGAACCACAGCACGCCACAACCCCTGTCCATCACCAACTCCCGGAGTCCACCCAAACCCACGTCCATCACAACGGTGATGCCATCCAGCCATCTCATCCTCTGTCATCCCCTTCTCCCGCCCTCAATCTTTCCCAGCATCAGCGACTTTTCCAGTGAGTCAGCTCTCATAACAGCCTTAGGTACTCAAATGAGTAATGAACAGGCCCTGCACATAGGAAGCTGAATGCAGGTGGAAAAGAGGTCTCTCTTTGGAATTTTTGCTAGAGAAGATACATATTATCAGTCCAGTTGGAGACATAGAATTTGCAGTCCAGGAAGTAAACCTAAATATGGAGACCCGGAGGCACCCCATTTAGGGCAGGTCTGGCAATGGACCCATGGATGGCCACGGGGGCTGGAGGGCAAGGTTTCCTGTGTGTGTCTCCAAAAGCCACCATAGAGTAGGCACAGAGTCAGCATCCAGTAAGCATGTATTACATGAAGCAGTTAATATATTCAGTTCACTGAGCATGCCAGTGCTCTCTTATTCTAACATGGATGTGTGTGCTCACCTTCATTCCTTGAAAAGTGAACTCAGGCTGGGAATGGTTGAGCCTGTACTTTGGAGTGGGAGGTAATTATAGTTTATAACATATTCAATGCAGTCAACATTAAAGCATGTTCAGTAGGTTCAGACTTTCGCCTTTTATTTTCCTGCTATGGAATCACTTCATCTTAACCAGGACGGTCGGGTGCCTGGCCTCTGTTCTGATCTATTCTGAGTTGTTTTCAGTGATGCTTGAAGGGTCTTACATGAAGCATTGTTAATCTCTGCCTGTGAAGTTATGCAGAGCATCATATTTAGATTCTGAGCCAAGGGGTTGATTTCTGCAGAGGTGTTGATTTCACTCACCCCTGCCTGTGCAGTCCTGCTGCCTATCTGCCTGGTAATCAGAATGCCTACATGGCTTTTGCAGTCCTCTGTTTCTCTTTAACCCAACTTGACCTTGATTTTGAGTGTTCTCTGTTGACTGCACCATCTCTGGTTCAGTCAAGGTTTGCCATAATATGGTCTTGGGAAGCGGTATTTGTCAAAAGCTTTACTTTTTGTATGGATCCTGAGCTAATAAATGGCAGCAAGGTGAAGTGGTTAAGGATTCAGACTTCAGAGCTATCTGCATTAAATCTCTACCCCATAATAGCTATATGACCTTTTAAAGTTACTGCATCTAAATGGTAAAATAGTACCTACCTGTAGAGTTAATATATGTAAGTACGCTTGAAATCTGAATTACTATAAAAGTGTTTAGGAAGTGTCTAGTAGACAGTAAGTGCTATTTAAGTGCATATTATTATTGCAGACTATTGTGACCTTTTGTGCAATATTAATCATCTTGACTGCAACCCCATAGGCATACTTATTTAATTTCTTTATGCCCAATATTAGGCAGAATAGATTAGGATTTACCCCGCTGTGCTATGGTTTTCTAATGGTCAATCTTCCCTACTAGCTCTCAGGTGATAAAGTTGAGTCTTACTAATTAATCTCTGTCTGCCCCCAACCCAGTGCCCATATGGTGTGTAGTTTAATGTAGGCGCACAGCTAATGACGCTGAAATGCCATAAATTACCTTAGCCGAGTAACATTTGAATTTTGACTTTGGTCTTCAATCTCTCTAATCCACAGGAGTGACCAGTGTGTGAATTTTAGTCTGTGCACCCTGGTGGGGGACACAGTTTTTGGCTAGAGGAATTTCTTCCGGTCTGTTTCAATCATGCTTCATGTGCCCACAGGTTAATTAGGGATTGAGAACAGCAGTCCACTTTTCTTGCCTCTCAGAGGGTTGAAAGTGGAACAGTGAGAAACTGAGCCTCATTATAATGTCACCTGGGAGTTAGCTGTGCATTCATTGGATGTTTGTGACAGAGACTTCCAACCCACACATGACAGCTTCTCATACAGAACTCATCTTAGATTCTTTAAGAACTTGAGAACCTTTGCTGGCTGCCTTAGAACCCCGATTTCTTCCCTGCCAAGTTCCGGAAGGATACCTGTCGTCCTCCCATACCAGGAGCGGCCAGCAGGTGGCGGGCTAGCCCCACTGTCCCTGGCTAGTTTTGGCAGAGTCCGGCTGCCTCTGGGTCAGCCCCCTGCCCAGCGCCTCCTTCATTGTGCAGACTGTCTCCTGAGAGGAAGAAGCTGTTGAAGAGGGAGAAGCCCGCTCACACAGTCCCTTTCTTTCTCCTTTGAGATGGTAATGAGAGGGGGAGATGATCCCCGTCTGGACTGAGCATGAACCCATCAGGAACAATGTGGCTCCCTTTTCTCCCTTGTCAGCCTTGGTTCCTTCTCTCTGTCACCCCTTTCCTGGTCCAGGACCCTGCTGCAGAATCAGGTTTCCTAGAGGGTGAGAGAGTTACAGGAACCTCCCCCTCTTGCTTCCTGACAGAGGCCAGCTTGCAGACTCTCGGAACCAGCCTGGGCCTCCCAGGGATGAATGATACCTGGCCAGTGGCCAGGGGGAAGCGAGGGAGAGGAGGACTGTCCATCTTCTGCGGAGACACAAAGGATCCCAAAGCCGCCTTTACTGGAAAGGGGGACTAATGGCGGAGCATTTTGAGATCCCACGACCTTTTGGGGTTGCCCCAGAGGTCAGCCTGGCTACATCAGGGAGGTTGGGGAGCTTTGGACCAGACTCACCTGCCAATAAGATCTGGGTCAGGAGTCCCTCTGAACTCAAGCTGGCACTGTCCTCTGGGATGATGGGTGATCAGTCAGGTTTGAGAACCACAAGGGAAAGGAGAAATACAACAAATGGATTTCAGGCTCATTTTTCTTCGGCCCTCTCCACTCATTCTCTTGCCAATTTTCCAGCGCTTTGACTGGTGTCAGTCCTCTAGTCTTGACCTTGCCTCCTGTATACCTTTCATGTTACCACCAAAGTATCCTCTTTCCAAAATCCAATCTTGCAAGTTCACTCCCATGTCCCATCAGGTGTCACCTATTATAACCATTAGGTGGTACATCATTGCCCTCAAGTCCAAAGTCAGAGTGTAAGCATGTCTGCCCTCCCTCTAGGTCTGCCTCCAGCTCAGCGTCCTCTTTGCTGCTTATTGCACAGGAATAGCAAAGGTTTGTAGTTTTCAAACACACCTCTGCCTTAGCCCATACTGTTCCCTACTACCTGGAATGCCTTTCCCTATGTTGTTGTTCACTGGGCCAATCTCCATTCATCCTCAAAAGCCTGCTCAAGTTTCACTTCTTCTCTGAAGTCTTCCCTCACACACCTACCCTGCCAACAGTGCTAATAACTTCCTCCTTTGATAACTTAAAATACACTTCATCATGCCACCACAGCACACATCACACTGTGTTGTACTTGGCTTTAGGTAGCTGTCTCTTCTGCAAGAATAAGGCCTGTGTCTTCCTCTTTTTGTATCCCTGGAGCTCACCGTGTAATATATTTTCAATTAGCATATGTCATTGTCCCAAACCATTCCAACCAGAACAGCCTGTATTGGGCATCATGGGGCCTGAAATTCACCTTACTGCAAGAGTCAGCAATATAGTGCATACAGTTGAGGGCTTCCCAGTTTTACTCACCTGTGTATAAAGTCTTGGCTGTTTATTTTTCAGTATGTATGCCCCCTTCACCCCAACATCCTCCTCCCCAAGCCCATCCAGGCTCCAGAGACCTTGAAGGTAAAACTGAGATCAAAGAAGTACACCGAACCTTGTTATGAAGAATCTTTCTGGGGGTCATGATCAATGTTCTTATTTTGAAGAAATCAAACCTAGGGTTCTGGTACATTCTGTAGCAATAATTTAAAAAATTCATCTACTTGTTTTAACAATCTCGTAGAGCTGCCTTACACTGTAAAGCCGTAATCTACAGTGTAAATTATTGCCACAGAATGTACTAGAACCCAAGGTTTGATTTTTTTTTTTTTTTTCAAAATGAGAACATTGATCATGACCCAGAAAAGGGTTCTTCATAACAAGGTTGGGTGTACTTCTTGATCTCAGTTTTACCTTCAAGGTCTCTGGAGCCCGGATGGGCTTGGGAGGGGGATCCTGGGGTGAAGGGGGCATAAGGCAGCTAAGGCTTGGCCCCCAGCCCCTCCCTCCAGGGGTCTCTGAAACCCTCCCTCCTCTTGCTTCCCATGGTCCTTGTTCCCAGAATGGCTGCTCTTCTCTTTCAACAATGATCTATTGTTGTTCAGTCGCTCAGTGGTGTCTGACTCTTTGTGACTCCATGGACTGCAGCACACCAGGCTTCCCTGTCCTCTACCATCTCCTGGAGTTTGCTCAAACTCATGTCCATTGCGTCGGTGACGCCATCCAAGCATCTCATCCTCTGCCACCCCCTTCTTCTTTTGCCTTCAATCTTTTCTAGCATCAGAGTCTTTTCCAGTGAGTCAGTTCTTTGCATCAGGTGGCCAAGTATTGGAGCTTCAGTCCTTCCAGTGAATGTCCAGGGTTGATCCATTGTTACCCTCCCTCTTATTCTCCACCCTTCCCTAGAATTTCCTTTTTCTTTTACTTGTTGAGGAGGAAATGAAAAGGGGATTCTTAGTTTTAAACACCCCTTAGCTACTATCCTTTCAGCCTGGAGTTTGTGAGGCTGCCCCATCCTACCATATGATGGTTAATGATACTAATTAGAGCACCTTGTGCATGTCTGGATTCACTGAGAGTTGCTATGTTGTATGATAATTTGTATCCCCACTACCACCCACCCACCCATGCCTACTTGCTGTCTTTGTGTCCCAGAGCCTAGAACAGGGCAGGTAGATAGTGGGTGCTGGGAAACATCTGTTGATTGAATGAGTGATTTGGAGGTGACATTACAGGTAATGGCAAGGGTGAAGGTGTGACAGTGAGCTGAGAGTGACCGTGGTGGCATTCTTTAATCCTTTTTCCCCTCTCACACCGCTCAATCTAACTGGAAGTCACACTGGCCACCATGAGAGCATTTACACCATGGAAATGCGCAAATGCTGCAAACCAGGATTTTTAGGTCTCCCTAGAGAGCTAGCCAGTATACCACTGCCAGTCACACTTTCTGATTTTCCTAGGAAGGATTTTACAGACAAGAAAGCAAGGCACGGACATACCATGCACTGCTTGAGAAACCAAAACAGGAGAGGGGTAGGCTGGGACTTTACCAGGAGTAACTTCTTTGCAGGCATATCGGATGGTGACCTACCTCCTGCTGACTGTTTCCCAGGGCTTCAGTGTTTGGCACAATGTAGGTGCTAAGAAGTCTAGGTTGGAAATGAGTGAGCACACAAATGAAGAAACCACGAGCTCTTTGGGAGTGCGGTCAGGTCCTCCTCACTGTCACAGGACAAGCACCTGTGCACTTTGCACGGCCAGACACTGTGCTAAGTGGTTTTCCTGGACTCTCTGATTTAACCCTCTCAACAACTGTGTGGAGCAGTAGTACTGTTCTCCTCGTGTGAAGAAGGGGACTAAGGCTCCGAGCCCAGGATGAGAGCAGGCACAGTGGCGTGTGCAGCCGGCCCAGGCCGGCCAGCTGACGAGTCTGGCATCCCTGTCCTCCTGTCATCCTTCCCTCTCCCACCTGAGCACAGGCCTCGTGTGCTGTGCCCGAGGGCTCTGGAGCCTTGTGTGAGTGCACATACCACACACGCTCATGTCCAAGGGCAGGACTCCCTGTTACAGCACAGTGGCCAAGTGACCTCCTCCTCAGAGGAAAGTGCCCACCTCGAGCACCCTCTCCATCAGTGCCTTTGGGCAGCCAGAATGTTGAGGTGCCAGGGGAAGTGGGGGTTCCTATAGCCATCCAGACACTCGTGAGCTCAGGGTGTCTTGGCAGCCCCTTGAAGCCTTGCTGTGGCCTAATTGGCCTCAGGGTGGCCAGGACTTTCTGCTTCCCACTGTGCCATCTTGTCGGGGGACGGTTGCAGTGGGTGGGAAGGGGGCATTAAATTAAGAGCTGGCATCACCAGCAGAGGCTTTTGGGTAGAGTTCCTTGTTGCTTTAGCCAGTAAAAATAAGTATGTCCAATTAATAATTAGACAAACAATGAATCAGTATAAACATATCCCATTGCAATATATAGATTTGTACCACAAAATTATTTGTTGTTTATCTGGAATTCATTTTTAAGTAGATGTCTGCTAGTTTATCTTTCTACCCTACTTACGGAGAGTGGCAACAAGAGGCAGTGCCCAGCCCTGCTAACATGGGCCCAGTGAGAAGCTGGCCTTTGTGCGTCCTTGCATTCCGGTTGGGTAGCCAAACCAGCCCTCCCACCCCTTCCATTGACCTCATTCTCAGGAAGCTGCTTTCCTGGCCTGTGATGAGGACTGAACAGTCTCAGTCACCAGCAGGGCAGGAACAAAATCAAGTGGACAGTCTCAAGGCAGACTGCCTGGACCCCCGTCCTCTCTCTCACTCATGAGACCTTGGGGGAGTCTGACCTCTGGGCCTCACATTCCTCAGTTGTAAGGCAGGATCGTGGCACCTCTCATGAAGGGTCAGTAAGAGGTGGAGATGATGCCACAAGTGGGGCTGGTATTGGGCTTAGCTGTCATAACAGGCACTGAAATGGTGATGGTGTTAACAGTTGATTGCAGGGACTTCCCTGTGGTCCAGTGGCTAAGACTCCATACTCCCAGTGCAGGGGGCCTGGGTTCAATCCCTGGTCAGGGAACTAGATCCCACATGCCACAGCTAAAGATCCCATATGCTGCAGCGAGAGCTCCACATGCCACAAGGAAGACGGGAGATCCTGTGTGCTACAGCTAAGACCCTGCACAGCCAAATAAATAAAAATGTTAAAAAAAACAAACAACCAGCTAATTGTGATACTAACTACTGGTGAACATAGTGGCACTGGCAGGCAATGGGGAGGAGGCCACTTGGCACGTTTCTCAGTTCAGCCGGACGTGCTTGAGGGCTGCGTTCTAGAAGCCCTGGAGGAGGGGTGTCTGGGTGCTGGTGGGCTGGCACACTCTCTACTCTGAAGATGGGAAGACGGGGACCGGGCTGGTTCCCCTCCTCCTAGAGTTGGTAGGGGGGCTCAAGGCAGGATACACACCTGTCTCTTCGAGACACTAGGCTCTAGGAAACAAAATCCTTATGTCTCCCCTGACCCACCTCTTCCCCCACCCCTAAGACTCTCCTTGAAATAAGGGCAAGCCCTGCCTCTTCCCTGTGGGGTAATCCAGAGGTGGAGGGCAGGGAGCTAGGAAAGGCCTGGTGAGAGGGGTCTTGCCATCCTCTTACTCCCTTCATTCACGGATTCACACAAGCCACCCCCTGCAACCTGGGGTGGCGCTGGGCTTCTGGGCTCGTCCTCCCAATCTGGGCACCCCCCCTGCCACTCCCCCTCCCTCCGCCTTGGTGCCTGGGGCGGGAGGGGCCTTGGGCATTCCCCAGCAGCCTGGCCTGTTGCCTGGACACCAGCGCCGCTTTCCCAGGCCCGGCCCCTTTTATCAGGGGGACAATGTCCGCACACAGTGAGGGCCTTGTGTGGCACCCAGGCCCCGAGCCCTTTGACTTGAGGAATTTTTCAAGTGCTGACCTCTCTCCGTGAGGTCTCCCTGCCATCCAATCCAGAGGCTCTGTGCCCCGGCCGCTTCCTCCCCTGCTCTTGCACGGCGAGAGGGAAGGGAGGGGAAAACAGTGAAGAGTTGTCTCCTGCCCTGGTAGAGTCTTCACCCTGTGAGAGTGTGGCTAGGAAATCTGGGGGAAGTGTCTTAGAGCAGAAGGTAGCACGGGGAGGAGTCTGATGGACGCTGTGTCTTCCCCAGTTCCCCCTTCCCTGCTGATGCTGTGAAATCTAGGAGCCACTGTCCTCTGCAGGCTTCAGTGCCTTCATCAATCAAGCAATGACAATAAACTGAGATCACGGTCCCCAAAGCACTGTTTCCGTCAGAATGACATTCAGATTATCAGGTACCGCTCTTCACCTTCTGTATAGATAGAGTTCTTTGTTTGCAAGAAAAAGAAATGACTTTGGCTGAGTTAGGCAAAATGGAGGGTTTATGGAACATATGCCGGAGACTCACAGAATGAAAAGAAAACAAGAAGACCCAAGTTTTGGAGAGGTTAGGAGAGGCTCTGTCTGGACCTAAGAGGCAGGAGCCTGTGAACCCTCTCTGGAGAAGTCAGCTCCTATTGTCTTCCAAGCTTTGTGCCTCTCTGCTTAAAAATAAAATTCCTGGGCAAGAACAAACCTGGGTGGTTCCATAACATGTCCTGGGGACACTTGGGGACAGTCCCATCAAGACTGTGTGCAAGAGAGAGGCTTGGTTCATGAATACAAGTGCAGATGGAGGTGCTGATAATAGAAGTCAGAATGGGTGTGGGACAGGCCACACTGAGAGGCTCTTCCAGAACTACTGAGTCAGAATATCCAGAGGAGAGTGCAGGAAACATTTTTTAAATGATGAAGAGCCAAGTTTAGAAACCATCGTGGCTAGAGGACTGGTTTCATGTGGTTCCCAACTGGGAGAACTGAGGCCGATGAAGCAGACAAAGAGGGAGATGTGTCAGCTCAGTGTATGTAACGGGAACATCAGCCGAAGACCACGCAGGCCGCCCAGTGAGGAGTGAGCCCCCATCACCTGCAGCTTCCAATACAACTAGGCGGGCAGCCAGGGAGGAGTAATGCAGAAGAACCCAGACTCTGAAGGGGCCAGCCTGCAAGCCCTTAAAGGAGTCTCAGACCTGAAACTTTTCATTTTCCTCTCTCTGCTTTTATGTCTTAGTCATTTTTCCTGCCATTGCCCTGCCTTTTTCTGGATAATTCCACTGTCCAACTTCTGAGTCTTCCTTCATTCTTCAAAATGTGATTTTCTTGCCTAGGTCCTCCTCTTTCAGAGAAGTCCCTCAGATGCCATGGGCTCTCTTAGCAATAGCTGTTCCTGTTCCTCCAGACTTCACCTGTCTGGCTACAGCCTTGCCCTGGGGGGGCAGGTCACTGGGCAGACATCAGTCTCATTGCAGAATGTCTTTCCTCCTGAGGCCTGTGGAAGCCTGCATGGGATGTTTCCTCAGCAGGAGGGAGGCTGTCTGTGATGGCAAGAGAGGGCACGGTGCTTTGTATCCATTTTTCTGACCTCCAAACCTGAGTTTGGAGGAAGGGCAGTGGTGTGGGCTTCCTGAAGATTTTCACTGAGCTAATTGCCATCTTCATAATGGAATGAGTTAAATTAGGGGTTGCTTGTGCAGCTGCTCACAGAAGGCAAGGTGGTCGGTGAGTGAAGGGGCAGGTGCCAGGAAAAGGCAAAGGCACAGAGAAATATTTCCCTTCTGTAAGGAAGACAGCAGCCCAGGCTCTATGACAAATGCCTCTGCCACTTGACACTGGCTGCAGAGAGACAACAGGGAGCCATGGGGACTGTTGGGCGTGAGAACTGATGCCCCAACTGCAGGCAACAGCTGCCGTCCTCTCAGCCAGCTTTTGCCACGTGGAAATACAGGTCTCGTGATGCTCAGTTATTGATTTTCAGGGGAAGCCAGAAGTCTGAATTCTTGATAAATGAATTCTCTGTTTTAAAATCAAAAGTATATAATGTAAGTCCAACAAAATAAGACCGTGGACTCCATGAGGTTTGCCAGTTAGTAATTTCTGATGAAGAGAGGAGTCAGAGTAAATATTCTTCATCTGGGCCTGTCTCCTGGCTAGACCAGGAGCACCAGGATGGCAGGGGGTTGTTTTGTTCAGTATGATTCCTAGGGACTAGCACAGTGCTAAGCACATAGTAGAGCCTGGATAGAGAGATGGAACACTTCCTGGTGGCTCAGACAGTAAAGCGTCTGCCTGCAATGCAGGAGACCTGGGTTCGATCCCTCGGTTGGGAAGATCCCCTGGAGAAGGAAATGGCAACCCATCCCAATACTCTTGCCTGAAAAATCCCATGGACAGAGGAGTCTGGTAGGTTACAGTCCATGGGGTCATAAAGAGTTGGACACGACTAGCCGACTTCACTTAGAGAGATGGAGGGATGGATGGGTAAGCAGATGGGTGGGTAATTGGTTGAATACGTGGAAGGAGGGAGGTGGAGGGAAAGTAACTTCTCTTAGGCTTCTCCTTCTGTGCCTTGCCCTTCTCACCTTGACAGGCCTCACACAAACATCAAACACTTAATATTCTCATGTTCCCTTCTCATTCTACTCATCCCATCTAAACCCCTTTTACGGATGGTCAGCTATAAGTCACTTATACCTTGGTGTGAATTAGCTTTCAGGGTATCATCTTTTTTACGGGCATTTTGCCAGGTTGAGCTCTTAGTGGTGTTGTTTAGTCCCTAAGTTGTGACTGACTCTTTGTGACCCCATGGGCTGCAGCACACCAGGCTCCTCTGTCCTTCACTGTTTCCCACGAGTTTGCTCAAATTCACGTCCATTGAGTCAGTGATGCTATCTAACCGTCTCATCCTCTGCCAACCCCTTCTCCTTCTGCCTTCAATCTTTCCCAGCATCAGGGTCTTTTCCAGTGAGTCAGCTCTTCCCATCAGGAGGCCAAAATATTGGAGCTTCAGCTTTAGCATCAGTCCTTCTAATGAATATTCAGAGTTGATTTCCTTTAGAATTGACTGGTTTGATCTCCTTCTAGTCCAAGGGACTCTCAAGAGTCTTCTCGAGCACCACAATTTGAAAGCATCTTAATAGATAAGCATCTGTTAATGAGTTCTTGATAGATGCTCTTTAAATGTTTGCTGAGGGAACAGCTTAGCCTTCTAAATGTGAACTGTTCTTGTGAAATGAAGGCTGTGGACTTTCAGAATTCTGTGGGAGTGAGGATGACACAGTGTTGTGTCTCTGGAGAGAAGAGGGCTAGGGATTGGGAGGTAACATTCTGGCATAATCTCTGCTGTCAGAGTGAGTGGGTGGCTGACGATTTTATTTGCCTTAAAGGCTGGTTCTGGGGAGAAAGAGGAGCTCCCGGAGTGTAGCCAAGGCAGGTTTCCATCATGCTTGACATGAAGCTGGAGATCCTTTTAGAGTAATGAAGATACTGCCACCTTCCCCTGAATGATTTGTCACTTCCCCAGGTACATGCCCACCTGTTGAACGACAGGAGGGAAAGAGATGAACATAACATTTGCCATGTGTCAGGGACAACATTCATGGGGCCTTATGGCAGACATAGCGATGTGCTTATTTTTGCAAATGAGACTGGTGCTTGCAAAGGTTGATGTTTGTCTGAAGCAGCGCTAGGAAGTAAATAGCAGAGCTGGAGAGGACCAGCTAGTTCTAATGCTAGCAGTGCTCACCCACCTTTTTACCTGGAGGGTGAAGTCCACACCAGCAGCTCACCAGAGAGCAACCACTTGCTGGCACATTTTTGGCAGGTTCCCAGAGGCCTTCAAATCCACATCCTCATTTTATCCTCATGACCCTGTGGGTAGAGCTTCCCATCCTCACCCTTCAGATAAGGGAGCAGAGGCTTATTCAAAGTCATGTAGCAGGTGCCAGAGCTGCCATTTCAAATCCAGGTCTTCTGCTCCGTGCCTGTCGCTCATTTTCCCTGCATGTTGAGGGACATGCCCCAGGAAGATTCATTGGCCCCCGAGTGCCACCAGTACCTGCCTAACTCTTTTGCCCTGTGTGCCTTTCACACATATACACACTCATCAGACCTTCTCAGAGCCATCTTTGCAGCCCTTGATGCTGGCAAAGGATAGGTACCAAACGGATGGATGGATGGATAGATGAATGGATGGATGGATGGATAGATTGAGGAACTGGGTCACTTTACCAGGGAAGCAGTCTTAGGCTCTTAAACTGGGCTGGGTCTCTTTCAGTGGGCTGACCTGGTCTTAGAGCTAATGTCCTTTGTGGTCATTGTACTTTATGAGTCTCTCCCTCCCATTAGACAGTAAACCCCCTGAGGCCAAGCACTGAGTTATCTTCATTGCTATTTCTTGAGAGCCTGCAGGCTCTGGCACACAGTAGATGGTTAGTACAACTGTGTTGAGTATCTTCCAAAGAAGGCTTCCTGACTTTCCTGGATCAGATCTCCCTGCTCCCCACATCCTACCCTGTACCACCTTGTTCATCGTATTCATCACTTCCTTTTCACCTGGTTAGTTTCCTGACTTTTCCAGGAGAATGTTAGCTCCACAAGAGCAGGGACTGTATCGGCCTTCCACCCCATGCCTAGTAAGGTGCCCAGTCCTTACGAGGCTCAGTGAGTAGTGAGTAAATGATGTGAATTGTGAGCAGACCTCCACAGAGGTCTCCTTCCCTATTTGCTGTCAGAAGGCATTGAGGGAACAGTCGTCACATCCTTGAGGCCCTAGTGGGTCTCCTTTCCTTACCTTCACAGATCCTTGTACAGATGCAGGGGCCCTTGTCACTCTCAGAGAGCCCCTCCCCTTTCCAATTCCCTGGAGCCCTTCCACTTGCAAAGAGGTACAGTGAGGTTGCCCCATCACTGGAGGGTCCCCTCTGACAGTGGGAGGGGAGCAGGAGGGTTAGCTGTTCCTGGGAGTAAATAATGGAACTAGAATTGGCCACTTGATGCAAAGAGCCAACTCATTGGAAAAGACCCTGATGCTGGGAAAGATTGAAGGCAGGAGGGAAGAGGGTGACAGGATGAGATGGTTGGATGGCATCACCAACTCAATGGGCATGAGTTTGAGCAAACTCCAGGAGATAGTGAAGAACAGGGAAACCTGGCGTGCTGCTGTCCACGGGGTCACAAAGAATCAGACATGACTGAGCAACTGAGCAACAACAACGGAGTTGGGTCTCTGAGTTAGAACTCCATGTTCAAAGGCCCTGTTTTTGTCACACCTCCATCCATCCAACCTATCATGTTAGCCTCTTTATCTTGCTAACTGGAAAACCTTGAGTGTGTCCACCTTCAGGGTTCTCCTATGTGATCCGTCATCCATCTCCCCCAGTTTCTGTCCAGGCCAAAAATCAGTGACTGACATGTTTCATCAGAAATGTGAAAATCAGTTTCTAGGGCCAGATCCTGCCTTCGCTCTCCCCCCCACTACTCCCCCAATAGGCTCCAGTGTGCCTGAGAAGTTTCTTGACCCCTCATCCCTGGAAGGGCACCGCCAGGGCTGAGCCACACTGACTTTACATCCCAGACGGATTTATTAGAAGGGCGCTGCTTGTGCACAGGTGGATCCTGTTTGTGCTAATTCTCCTCTTCCTTCTGCTGCTGCTGCAGCCATGAAAGAACTCAGTATCGCTCCCCATAAATCTCTCTCACACACACCACATCCCGCCTCCCCAAACTAGGGATTTCCCACCCCAGGCGGCACTGGTTTTATAATATTCTCCTTCCTGGTGCCTCTGATGTGGCAGTAAAATACGAGACCACCCACAGAGGTGGAAGCTTTGTAGAATCAAGAGCTTCCCCCACCTCCTCCCAAGGCCAAGGCCTTGACTGACTGGCCTGTGGACTCAGAAAACTCATTATGAGAATAAACATATTAGGGCCTTTGGAAGAGGTCTGCGTTTAGGGAGACAGAGCCCTCAGGCACAGTGGGGTCATCCATTCTACCTGAGGTCAGACAGCCGGGCAATTACACCGGCAGCAACCCCAGCCCCCAAGGCATCTAGAATTCCAGACCAGCCCTACCCCTTCCTCTGCCAGACGGAACTGTTCAGAGGCAGCTCAAGCCTGAATGAGCCCCAGGCAAGGAGGCAGCAGTCTGTGTGGCCTGTCAGGAGACAGACTTCTGACTCCCGGCCAGGCGGGGGGATGGACCGCCTGACCCTCAGCTGCAGCCTGAGTCCGTCTGGCAGGCCCAGCGGTAAACATTCCAGAGATGGGCAAAACAAGTGTTTCTCCGGAGAAGGTGAGGCCGGTGGAGGCCAGAGCTGTTTGGGTGGTGGTGGTGTAGTGCTGCGTGCTCTGGGTTCCGAGCTAAGAGTTAGAATCCTGTGCCTGTGGGATGCTAAACGGGGACTGACTCCACGTGGTAATGGGTGGGGGTTTGTGTTGTGTTACACCATTGTACCAGTAGATGGCAGCAGAGCATCTGGAGCGTGAGCTGCCCCTTGGGCTATCCCAGGAAACATTCATTTACCCAGTCAGCAAGCATTCCTTAAACATGTGCCTGTGCCCTGGCACGTTGTGCCGGATACGAGAGATGCAGTGAGCTTTGAGACACGGTTTCGGGTTTCCAGGAGCTCCTAGACCAGGTGTATGGGGACAGGGGATGTGTAATTCGAACAAGAATGATATGTGTCGTATGGTGGTTAAGTATAGCACCCCGTGGGGACCCAGAGGAGGGACACCTAACCCAGTCTTGTTGGGAGGGTGCTTTCAAGGAAACAGTGGTCAGGGATCTTGGGACATGAGAAAGAGGTAACCAAGCAGAGAAGGAGAGAACTGCACAGGCTCAGACTCATAAAAGCACAGGAATTGCAGAAAGTTGAGCGTGTCCAAAAGGTGGGTAGAAAACCAGAGAAGAAATGGGTCATAGGTCAACAGGGTCTAGATCATGAAGGAGCCTAGAGGGTCTAGACTGAATCCTGAAACTCTTGGAGCACAAGATCTAACTCACCGTTGCTGCTTGCTTAGAGGCTCTGTGTGACTGAACCTGTGGGAGCTGCTCCCAGCCCTCCCGCTTGATCGCTGGGGTCAGTACAACAGGAGGAGGGATGCGAAGGACCCGCAAGCCTTCTGTATCAACATCGCCTATTGATTATCATCACCAATCTCTCATCTCACTGAGGGGGCGGATCAAAGTGAGGCGGACTGTAATTCCATTCTATAACCCCCAAGAGGGTAAGATTATGTTTGTGGGTCCCCGCACACAGCACCCACAGCCACAGTGTAAACACTTGGTAGTTCTTTGTTGTCACTGATTCTGCTTTAGGCCCTGGGCTGTATACTCTGGAGCTTACTCTAAAGTGCTTTGTACGTTGTGTCACATTTAATCCTCGCAATACCCCATGGGATAGTTACTGTGATTATCCCCATTTCCCAGATGTGGAAACTGAGGCACATGCAGGTTGAGGGAGTTTTTCAGGGTTTCAGAAAAAAAAAAAGAGTGAGGGGTGGCGCTGGGATTGCATCCAGGTGTTCTGGCCCTGAGTCCACACTCTCTACTTACTGTCCTTTGAATACAGGATCAAGTGAATTTCTCACCACACCTTGGCTGGCAGATGTTATCACCCCTTAACAAGTGACCTGGAGGAAACTATGACCTGGAGGGAATAAGTACCTTGTCTTAGAACATGCAGTGAGTGAGTCATAGAGCTAAGATTTTGCCCGAGCCTCTGTGATTTGAGATCCATGCTTTATCTAGTATACCAGTGATTTCATTCATTACCATTCGGCTACCATCCTGAGGTCCCAGGATCATCCAGTACTTCTTGTAAACCCAAGCAGCAGGGACCCCTGCCCTCAGTCCTACTTAGTCCTTTACTAGCTATACTCCTTACAACAAAGGAGGACCCTGAAAGTTATACCCTTTGATCATGCAGTGGTTATCCAACCTATAGAATTCCCTGCCCATGAGGACCCAGGCCTAATTCCAGGGCCTGTGTAGGTAAGTTCCCTGATGTATCCTGCCCATACATGGCATGGGGACTGTTGATGGGTGGGCAAGGAGATAAAGTTTGGCCGCATGGGCTGAGTTATCCACAAGCATGCATAGGAAGCCCCAGTGATGCAGGACAGAGAGAAGGCTGGGAGGAGAATTAGGAAGGACGATGGGAACCAAGAGCTGTCAACCTCCATGCCACTGTGTTCTGGGTGGATCTCTAAGAGTCCTGAGAAGTTCAAATTCTGACCCTTCCAGGTCATTATGAAATTGTATTGTTCAAGGAAGGAAGAGACGGGCATGTTTTATTTAAATGATTGCCACCTTTATCAATTTTAAATGTTAGGCATATGATACATAGACTTCCATTTGTTCTTTTGCCCCATGCTGTACAAATATTAGAGGTGAGCTTATCCCAGTGTCTGGAGTTTGCCAACATTACCTTTATTCATGATAAAATTCACAAATAATGTGAAAAGGTTCCCTTTGCATGAGGCTGGTCGAACACACATTTTTTGGAAGACCATCCTGGGAGAAAAAAACAAAATCTTGCTTTTTAAAGTCACACTAACAACTCCTGTTCCCATAAAGTTCTATCCACTTGACGTCTAAGCCTATCATCGCCATAAGAAAAAGTGGCATTAATATTAGAGCTGTCAGTCTGAGATTCAGGCAGTCTTGAAGAGAGGTGAATTCCACTGGAGTTGGCTAAATGTAGATAGACTTCAGGAGCAGACAGACTGCAACTTGGTCAGAGAATTTGCAGAAGGATTCTTTCACAAGTGGAAGGTTGAAAAGAGATGGGAACATCAATGTTCCAGAGAAAAGAATAGAAAAGAAACTAAGAAGAAGATTCTTGGATATAACACTACTGATGAGAGCTCAAGCGTGTGGTCATACCATAAAGAAGGCTGAGCACCAAAGAACTGATGCTTTCGAGCTGTGGTGCTGGAGAAGACTCTTGAGAGTCCCTTGGACTGCAAGGAGAGCAAATCTAAAGGAAATCAACCCTGAATATTCATTGGAAGGACTGATGCTGAAGCTGAAACTCCAATCCTTTGGCCACCTGATGTGAATGCTTACTCATTTAAATGCTGGGAAAGATTGAAGGCTTGAAGGTGAGAGGAGAAGGGGATGGCAGAGGACGAGATGGTTGGATGGCATCACCAACTCAATGAACATGAGTTTGAGCAAGTTCTGGGGGATGGTGAAGGACAGGGAAGCCTGTCTGCTGCAGTCCATGGGGTCACAAAGAGTCAGACACGACTGACGACTGAATAACTTGTGGTCATACCTAGCTGAATGGAAAGCTGGGATATATTGATACATTTCTTGGTGCCAGTCTGTAAAAGTTGTCTCTGTGGGCAAAGAGGAGAATTGGGATTGGGAGCAAATAGCTGTCTGTGCCCCAGAGAAGGTCTATGGATATGTTCAGCACAGTGCTCAGGTTACAGCAAGTCACTAAGAGCTCTTGGTTTCATCAGACCAACAACCAAAAAGAGCCAATGTAAACTTGTATTACTTCTGCTTTGTGGGAGGTCATCTAAACCCAGGAGCACCCCAACATTTGGTCATGTTTTTCAGGGCTGAGAAAAAGCATTGATCTAGCAGTGAAAGTCCAGGATTCAAGCCACTTAGGCAAAGTATTTCATCTCTCTGGGTTTCAGTTTCCTTATTTATGGAATGGAAATAATAATACCCACCTCATGGTGGTGGTTTTAAGTGTTAAATGAGAAGGGCTGTAGGTTAAGATGATAGCACTGTTTTGGGGCACAGAGTAAGTATTCAAAAAGTATCTTTTTTCCCTTCATCTATCTCTTCAATCAATTATTCATTCAGCGTATGTTAATTGAGCTCGTACTGTGTATCAAGTACTCTGGTACATGTTGGAAATAGAATGATGAGTAAGATGGATTGTTCCTAGCCTGGAGGAATTGTGTTATAATTCAGTGGGAAACAGGCGTGAACCCAGTTACTAACTATAACGAATTATAGTATAGTAAGTGCGGTGATATAAAAGTAGAGCATGAAGAGAGAATTTATATGAGAAAAGAAATGACTAAGGTCAAGATTCGGGTGCTTTTAGAGAAAATGGACAAGTGGATGGATTTGAGAAATAATTAGTATGTAGAACCCATGGCGATAGAGAGAAGGAGCTGATAAGAATGAAGTCTGTGTTTTTGCTTCGAGTGATGGGCAGATGGGGTGCCATTTAATGCTGATGGGAAGACAGAAGCAGGGGTGTATAGGAAAGATGATGGAAGGGTGGTTGGATGAACGAAGGGGCAGATGAGGTCTGCTTCATTGGAGAGATGGACAAATAAAGGAGTGGATGGATAGAGCAACATAATAAGTCATTTACAGGTCATATAGGGTCTACCTAATAAAATAATTCTGCATTATTTATTTGTGTAGGATTCTTTATTTCTTTTGATCCTTAAAATAATGTTTAGAAATATATTATGCAGACGTTAATGTCTCCCTTTTATAGAGGATAAAGCGGAGACACAGAGATGTAAAGTGACTTGGCAGAACCGAAACCTGAGTCTCCAATCCTCACATCCTGTACTCTTTCCCTTTCCCACGTGATACATATAAATAATGAGGAAATATCCATCTGGGTGGGAGAGAGCAAGAAAGTGGGGAATGTGTCTGGACATGCACCTCGGGGGGTAAGGCCTTTGGAAGAAGGGAGGAAAGAGTAAAGCAATTGGTATCCTTACTCAGTAGATTTCTTCCTCTCCTTCACAGGGCCAAGTATTTCCATGGAAAGAAGGTGAATGGAGAGATTGAGATCCGAGTGGAACAGGTAGGTTGGAGCTAGTCTTTAGTGCTATCACCATGATCTTTTCTATAGGCAGAGCCATTCCCAGAAGCATACTTGGCCCCCATCTTCTGAAACTATAATGAGTAAGGATTACCAGAAAAATCCTGGCTTATACCTGGAAGATGTCTTAAATTCCAGAATTATTTAGTACAATAGTTTTCAACCTTTCTGTTTTAGCAGCAGAACCTTGATTCAAGAGGAATCTCAAGTAGGGCCCATTCTAACAAAGAGAGACACATAGAGCTTCTCTGATGGAAATGGGCATAGGGAGCCCAAAAGTCTGCTCCATTCTGTTCCACCTCCCTCTGTTCCCCACCATGGTCCCTGAGGTGTCTCTTTGGAAGCACAGTGTGGGCGCACAATGGGTTTGAATCCCGACTCCCTCATTTTCTAGGTATTGGGCAAGTGAGTCTTTCTGTGTCTCATTTTCCTTGGGATTAAATTATTTAAAGCCTCAAAAGAGGTTAGAATCTCGACTACTGGCTCTTGTTATTACCACTAGTATCCACACACTTCATTTTATAGGGAAAAAAAGCACAGACTTACCCAAGGTTATAGTGGAAGTCAGTGGTAGAATTAGGCCCAGAACTTGTGGCCTCCAGATCTAGGACTCCTCCCCTTCATTCACTGAAGACTTGCTGGGGACCAACTCAATGCCAAGCACTGTGCTTGGCCTTAGGAGAGCGCATGAGAGCATGGACTCTGGAGCTCAACTCTTGGTTCCAGTCCCAACTAACTTTGTGACATTAGTTCAACAATACTTAAGCCCCCCAAAATTCAGTTTCTTCATCTACCACTGGAATAGAGCATCAGCTTGATAGGGTAGCCAAGAGGATCGAATGAGTTAGTCCAAGAAAAGTACTTAGACCAGCACAGGGCATACAATAACACTTAGTAGATGTTACCCATTTATCATCATCCTCATCATCAAAGGCAAGCAATAAGATGGAAAAGGCTCTTGCTGTAAGATGAACTCAGAAAAGCACCATAGAAAAATCAAAGGATGTGACTTTTCCAGCACTCTGAGTTTGATGTGTTGGAGGAACAGAAAGCTTTTTGAGCATCAAATTTGAGTTGGCTTAATATTAAAACACCTACAGCTTGAATTTCAATTTGATCCTGTGGCTTTCAAGTCAGTCCAGTGTCTACTGGTTTTCCTTCCATGGCAAAGAGCGGGTTATTTTTGTTCACTTGACAAACATTTGTCAAACATCTACTATGCTAGCTAGCTCACATGTGCAGAACAAGGATAGAGAAGCAGAGGCGCTATCCCAAATAACTTGTGGTCTAGGAAGGGAGGCAGGGTAAGTCTTCACAGAACCCAACACAGGTGGAATCCAGGAAAGAGAGATCCAAACTTAGTGCTGTGGGCAGCAGAGGCCACAGCTATTTGGAGGAGTCCAAGTGACTTCAACGAGGGGGTGGTATTTGAAATGGATTGTAAAGAATGGCTAGGATTTCAACAAGTGATGATGGCAACAGGAAGAGTGAGGAGACTGAATCAGCGTGAGCAGAGGTAAGGAAAGTGGAAGCTCGGGGTGTGGAATGATTGAGGACACTCTTCCCCTGACCCTAACCTATTCATCCTCCCAAATCCTCTCTCTACCATCTACCTGGCATCTTAGCTAGAAACTGCACAGTCTCCTGGCTGCCTCCTTTTCCCTCCACCATTATACCTGTTCACCACATGCTATAGACGCCACAGCCCACATCCCTCTGGTCTATCCATTCTTCTCTGTTCCCATTGCCAATTCCTTGGCTGAACCATCATCAGCTCTCATCCTGTCTTCATAATCAATAGCCTCCTAACTTCGTATTTTCATCCACTTCCAATTTATTTTTTGTACTAAAACCAGGCTGATCTTTCTGAAAAATCAAAGCTTTAAAAGTGTTAAGTTTAAAATTCTTTTCTCGGACATTCTTTATTTGAGCCCTCCCACCGCAATCTAAATCAGAAAACCCGGTTATTCCCTTACCTAGCACCCCAGTTTTTCCTTTCTAGCCCTTATCTGAGTTTTTAACCACATATTTAGATGTGGTATTATTTGCATGAGGGTAGGGACCATGACTATTTGGATCTCACTCTGTTAAATAACACAGGGCCTGGCACATATTAGAGTGGAAGCAAATATTTGCAGAATGACTAACTGATGGATTCCACAGATTCCAATCTGCTTGTCAGTTTCCAACAGAGATAAATTGCTGTTCTTTAATCTTCCCTCAAAAATCTGAGTTTTCCATAAACCATCTGGTAAATGCTCAGTTGCTAGCTGTCTCACTCCATTCGTGAAACCCCAGGAGCATGTTTTAATTTTGCCCTTTATCTCAATGCTGCTTCTGGCCCAACTTATGGGTGTAAATCTGTAAGCAGGAGCATCAGAGAGAGTTGTCCTAAGAATAGCTCACCCAGGACCCTGGGGACACTCAGCCAACCTCTGAAGGCTACAGCCACACTGGAAAAGTTGGCTAATTTAGAGTCATCTTGATTTCTCGTCATTTCCCTCTGTGGCAATCAGAAGGCAAATTATCCAAGAGGCCAATTAGCAGTCATTTGGGCATTTTTCCCTGGAAGATACGTCTTCCTTAACTCATCCTAGAGTCTGAATTGTTTGTCTTTTCCCATCTGGATCGATGGGTGGGTCACATAAGCAACCCCCTAGGAATCTCATATGCATCCTTTAGTACTTAGGAGAAGTCTTAGGATGGAAGCCACTGTTTAGTCTGAGCTGGCCTCACATTTTGGAATTCTGTCTCCCAAGTAAGGGCCAAATTAACCAGATAATTGCACTGTCTGGGTTTTGCTGGACAGAGCAAATGAGTTAGTTGTGGTTGGCCTAAAGGAAGCCTCCGCCCCTTCTCTCCACCCTCTTCCCCCCAGTTCAAAAACTGTTTGCCTCAGCTTTTGCAGAGCCAGGAATCAAGAAACCCTGGGGAGGCCAGTGGGGGAAACTGCCTCATGTTGCATCCCATTACCCAGAATGCCCTGCTGGCTCTGCAGGGCCTCTCAGCAGTGTCCTCGCAGGGCCTGAGAGGTTCCAGCCAGGGTGGCTGGCATGTCAAGCTCTCTTCTGTTTATATTTGAGGCAAAGGATCTCTTTCTCCACAGGTACAAGTCACCCCTCTGTGGGACTCAGCAGTGAGGTTGATGAATGGATTAATACCAAGTAGACTCAAAGTTCTGAGACTAGCTGGCTAGTACTTGGTGGAGCAGAGCCTTGGACTTCATTTTTCTTTAATAAAAAGACCAAAATTATAATAGTCTTTCCTCGGTGTTAACAGAGGTACCAAAGCCTAAGTGGCAGTGCATTGCTCCAGCAGATGGAAAGAAAGGCAGGAGAAGGTAAAGATCCTTCTCCTCTGATTTACGTAGGAATGCCCGTGGCTCCTTTGGAGTCCTGTCCTTGCATGATAGTGGAGTTGAGATGGGCTTCGGTAGATGCATATGGATCCTAGGGAAGGCTGTTGGTTGAAGTCCTGTTCATCTTCTCCTCTTTTTATATTTCCTCAACTTTGTCTGCTGGGAGCAAAGATGGAATTTCCCCCTTAAAAGAATTTAAGCATTCAAGACCATCATGTATATACATCATGTGTATATTTTTCATACCTACTTCAGCCTACCATCCACCATTCTTTCTGGGGCAGTCCTTCTTAGAGTAGATCCTAACTGTAGATATTGTCATAAAGGCTGTGTTATATTTCAAGAAATAATTGTCAGTGAGATAAAGAAGTGGAGGTTGGGTGTTAGTTAATTCAGTTTTGTGGATTGGTAGCTGGCACCCCACTCCAGTACTTTTGCCTGGAAAATCCCATGGACGGAGGAGCCTGGTAGGCTGCAGTCCATGGGGTCGCTACAGTCGGACACGATTGAGCGTCTTTACTTTCACTTTTCACTTTCATGCATTGGAGAAGGCAGTGGCAACCCACTCCAGTGTTCTTGCCTGGAGAATCCCAGGGACGGGGAAGCCTGGTGGGCTGCCGTCTATGGGGTCGCACAGAGTCAAACACGACTGAAGCGACTTAGCAGCAGCAGCAGCAGGTTGGACATAACCCCCACGAGGAAATGACTACTTGATGGTAATTCACCTTGAGAGAAATACATCTAACACTTTGCCAAAGAGCTCTGCCCTTGGCTGTGTTGTACATCTCCTTCTCAACTGTGATTTATCGAATTACATTTGCTGATGACTTGAAGTTAATGGGAGAGAGTATGGTGGATTAAATTTGATATGATCCAACTGAGTAAGGATACAATATAAGATCCTATTCAAAAGCTCAGCGGAAGAGGAGCAGGACTGGGGAGACTTAACTTATTAACATCTCATGAGGAGAAAACAAGACCTAAAATTTGAGTTAAACAAATTCTTAATATTTGTGAGAAGAAGTATGGTGTGAAAGTTAGGACTGTGACTCTAGTGTAAGATATACTGGAGATGGAGTCTCAGCTCCATCATGTTTTAACTGGGTTGACCTTCCACTTATAGCATCACTAAGTATTAGCTTTTTCATATGAAAAATGAGGATAATAATTTCTATCCTTGGAGTTAATGTGTGGAGTGAATTAGTCAGTATAAGTCATATGCTTGGCATAGTTTCTGACATGTTTATTAAGAGCTCAGTAACTATAGTTATGGGCTTCCCTGGTGGCTCAGTGGTAAAGCATCTGCCAGCCAATGCAAAAGATGTGGGTTTTATCCCTGGGTTGGGAAGATCCTCTGGAGAAGGAAATGACAACCCACTCCAATATTCTTGCCTGGGAAATCCCATGGACAGAGGAACCTGGAGGCTATATATAGTCCATGGGGTGGCAAAAGAGTTGGACAAAACGTAGTGATTGAAACAACAACCATGGTTATCTCTGAAAACCTGATGCATTATCAGGGTGCATTATCAAAGTACAGCATTTAGAATTCAGTAAAGTGATGGCACACACACACAGCACACACACACACTCTCATTGTATTAGCCGGACTCCAGTGAGAGATCCAGTTGTACCATCACGTCGGGAGGGGATAGTAGCAGCCTGAAATGCCTCACGAAGAGAGTGGCTGCAGTGAGAAGCAAAGGAGAGCAGTGTAAGGAACTGGAGATGCTTAGTCCGGAGAAGAGAGCCTTTGGTAGAACTCACTGTACTCTGCAAATATTCACCACCTGAATGAGTGGTTGAAAAGAGTTAGAGCTACCATATGTTGAGTATTAATACTTAGAAGGTAAGGATAAATGCTTTTTGCTGTTGAGATGGGCACTGTCATTGTCTCTGTCTTACAGAAACAGGCTCAGGCGGAATAAGAGTGCTTTCTCAAGGTTGCCTGATTTGTAATTGGCAGGAACCTGTTCTTAAACCTAGACAGTCTAAATTCAGAGTCCTCTTATCCACTGCATTTTTCTGCCATTTGCTGCAGATACCAAGAACAATAACCAGATGTATTGGTTAAATGTTTTTGTATGCATAACCTTATTCCAGCCTTACCCCAACACTTTGAGGTGAGTATGAGGGCTCTCCCTATTTGGCAGATGAAGAAACTAAGGCTCGAAATGTTAAACATCCTGCTTGAAATGAGTGATGGAGGAATTCGAACCCAGGATTCATCTGCACGTGTGCTGAACCACCAGCCTGTATTGTTTCACTGGGATTAGAATTCAGGCTAACAGTACAATCATAGAAAAAGATGGACTTCAACTTGGTATAAACAGACATTGTTCAGCAATGCCGAGTAATGATGAATGGACCACATCCCTTTGGTGGGTACAGAGTCCCTGTGTTGGACATGCTTCGGCAGAAACTAGATGGTTAATTTGGGAAATATTTCGCAGGAAATGTATGTACCTAATCAGATACAACTTTCATTATTTTTTCTTATTTTTTTGCATAAAAGTAATATGTTTAAATAGTCAAAAATTTAAAAGGTAAAAAATGGTATCTGGTGAAAGATCTACCTCTAACCCTACTGCCCTTACCAATCTATTTCTCTTTTGGCTAATCATTTAACTGGTTATTGGCCAGTTCATTTAAACATTATAACTTGTTTCTTAGGCAGCTTTCCAGAGAAATTGTAAATGCCGTAATCAAATACACATTTGTGTTTGCTTTCCTTTGCTTTTCATAGATGGTTCAGTTCAGTTCAGTTGCTCAGTTATGTCCAACTCTTTGCGACCCCATGGACTACAGCATACCAGGCTTCCCTGTCTATCACCAACTCCCGGAGCTTGCTCAGATTCCATCGAGTTGGTGATGCCATCCAGCCATCTCATCCCCTGTCATCCCCTTCTCCTCCTGCCTTCAATCTTTCCCACCATCAAGGTTTTTTTCCAGTGAGTCAGTTCTTCACATCAGGTGGCCAAAGTATTGGAGCTTCAGGATCAGTCCTTCCAATAAATATTCAGGACTGATTTCCTTTAGGATGGACTTTTTGGATCTCCTTGCAGTCCAAGGGACTCTCAAGAGTCCTGTCCAACACCACAGTTTAAAAGCATCAGTTCTTCAGTGCTCAGCTTTCTTTATAGTCCAATGCTCACATCCATACATGAATACTGAAAACACTCTAACTTTGGCTAGATGGACGTTTGTTGGCAAAGTAGTCTCTGCTTTTTAATATGCTGTCTAGGTTGTCATAGATATCATAGTTAGTCATAGATGGTAGTTGATCAGAAAAAAACATAAACAACTGTATTCAGAGGAGTATTGAATATGGAAGTTTGATTCCAAATGGGTCAAAGGGGGAACTCTTATTGCCCAGAGTTGCAGCAGTCCTACATTCACTGTTATCACTGCCTCGGCTAGAACCGCCACTATTGCCAGTGGGAACATGAGCCTGCATCCCCCTGAGGCTGGAGGAGTTGCCACCCACCTGCTTTAACCGCTCCTGCTGTTGGCAAAGCTTTGTTGCCACCATCTGCCTAACCTCAACTCTTACCTGAATGGTAAGAAATTGGTAGAAATTAGCTGGAATTACATGTCAAAAGGGCTTCCCTGGTGGCTCAGATGGTAAAGAATCTGCCTGCAGTGCAGGAGACCTGGGTTCGATCTCTGGGTTGGAAAGAAACCCTGGAGAAGGGCATGGTAACCCACTCTCGTGTTCTTGCCTGGAGAATCCCCATGGACAGAGAAGCCTGGCAGGCTACAGTCCATGGGGTTTGAAAGAGTCGGACACAACTGAGTGACTAAGCACAGCACAGTGTGTCAAAAGAACCCGGGAAGTGTAGAGATAGGCTTTCAGCCCCCGTAGTGCAGGAGAGGATAGGATGGGTGTGGGGCTGAGTGGCAGTCAACAAGTGAGCAGTGCAGTCCATCCACACGTACCCTGTGGTTCAGTGTATCTTAGAGTTTATTCCTTGAAAGTATGTGCAGAGCTGCCTCATTCTCATTAATGGTTGCTGAGGGGCTGTTATTTGAATATACCATCATTTATTTTCCTTAACTTTACTATTATAAACAATGCTAAACCTATGTCATTTGAAGCATCTGTTTGTATACGCCTAGGATTCCTATCTAGAATAGAAAAAGTGGTTATGAATGTATTGCATGTGGTGCTTGCTATAATGCACCTTGAAGAATGAAGGACTTTCCCCCAGCTGCTGGAGTTGATACCAGAAGACAGCCCTCAGTTGTCAGCCCTCACTCTGTGCCTCCCTCAGATGAAAAGGGCTGCCTTGCCCAAGGGCGCATCTCCTGTGACCTTGGCTGGCACAGGGAGTAAAGACCTAGCTCCTTTATCCCAATTTGAGACAACTCTGAAGGGCCACCCCAGCTTCAGAGTTCCCTGTGGAGTTGGTGGAAGCATCTGCTGAGACGGCAGTGCAGCCCAGCTGCTCTCTCTGCCCAGTCCTGCCTCCTTGCCTTGTCTTCCCTTCCAGTGGTGGTGATCCCCAAAGTTCTTCCTAATGAACTTCTCACGGGCTAATGTTCATCTCAGAGTCTGCCTCCCAGGACATTTATAATTCTGATAGATATTGACAAATTGCCCTCCACAGTGGTTATACAAATGATCTATAAGGCCCTTTGGGTCTGAATTTCTAGGACTTTACATGCCTCGTGGGTCCTGGAGACCACCATGCACAGAATGCTCTCCTGGTTCCAGCCCAAGCATCGATGCTGAACTCTGAAGTGCTTCATCATTTGATCGTCATATTTGACCTCCTTGTGTTTGAAATTCACCAGAGCTTGGTATTTCTCTGCAGGGCTGAATCCGGCAGAACTCTACCCGCTCTGATCCACTAAGCCTTGTTTTGTTAACACAATCCTGCAAGATTTATTTGTTTGGCTTGGCTTACCCTGACCTCAGACGTTCTGTTTTGTATTATTTTTAAAAGCGTGCAGGTCTCCATGGAGGTTTTTTTTTTTTTTCCTTTTCAAATTTAAGAAACAGCTGGAGGAATAAAGAAAAAAAGCAGGTGGGACACTAGGGCTATTAACTGAAACATAACTCATTAGAGGAGCAAGTGTTTCTCTGCTTAACCATAACATTGATTGATGTAGATTTATTACCACTCTTGGTCTGCCTTTAGGCTCACCGACTTAGGAAGACAATAGAGAAATGGAGAAGCAATAATCGTGGTGATAGTAGCAAACATATTGAGCAGGGACTGTATGCTAGAGGCCATGTTACAGCCTTCCTCTGTGTTAATGCATTTACCCTGCATAATATGCCTGTCACTGAGGAAACTGAGGCTCAGAGAGTTTAAATAAAGTGCCCAAACAGAGTCACACAGCTAGTAAGAATGTGGGGATCTAGGGATTTGAAACCAGTTTCAGTCAAGTCCAGGGTCCGCATTCTTAACCAAAGTAGAATGTGTTTGTCATTCAGTCATATCCAACTCTTTGTGACCCCATGGACTTGTAGCCCACCAGGCTCCTCTGTCCATGGAATTCACCAGGCAAGAATACTGGAGTAGGTAGCCATTCCCTTCTCCAGGAGACCTTTCCGAACCAGGAATCAAACCCAGGTCTCCTGCATTGCAGGCAGATTCTTTACCAAAGTATATCCGTCAGCTTAAATATGTTGGATCTTGAATTTGCCTTCTTCAGGTTCTTTGCCTTTCCTCTCTTTGTTTGGGTTCTTTGAGCACATCACTCTACCATTGTTTCCTGTCTCACCCTACTCGTTTGATCTACTGGATAAATTACAAGCTCTTATGAGATGTTCTTCCAGCAAGACTCCTCCTTTCCCGACTAACCCTGATGCTCTGACTCATCATTTGATGTTTCTGGTTTATTGCTGCATTGTTCCCCTGTTAACAATTCTGTTTGTTCTTTTCTTCCCCCCAAGGGTTACTGTTTGTCTTTAAGTGTAGCTGTATATTTATAGATTACATAAATAGTGTTAATAGCTCAGACTCTGGAACCAGACCACCTGGGTTGGAATCTCAGCCTAAGTGACCTTAAGCAAGTAATTTGACTTCTTTGTGCCTCATTTTCCTCATATGTAACATGAAAGTAATAATAACAACAACAGCAATATGTACCTATAGAGTTGTTATGAGAATGAAATAAATTATCACATGTGAAAAATGCAAAGCATATCCTGGCATCCAGAAAGTGCTGCCTAAGTGTTAGTAGTTGTTTTTACAGCCACCTTCACATCACTGATCACGTGTTGCCTGAGTAGTTTCTAGGTGTCAGTATGTGGGATTATTCAGAAATGGAAAGAATATAATCCATTCTGTAGAGAACTTAGCTATGTAGTTGAGGAATAGACGTATATGCATGTCATGTTTATATCTGTGTTTTTATTCTTTATACACACACACACCACACACACACACACACACACACACACACACACACACACACAGGCTTCCCAGGTGATGCTAGGGGTAAAAGAACTCTCCTGCCAGTGCAGGAGATGTGAGAGACACAGGCGCAGGTTCAGTCCCTGGGTCAGGAAGATCCTCTGGAGGAGGGCATGGCAACCCACTCCAGAATTCTTACCTGGAGAATCCCATGGACAGAGGAGCCTGGTGGGCTACAGTCCATTGGGTTTTCACAGAGTGGGACATGAATTAACTGACTTAGCACGCATGCATATGTGTGTGTGTGTGTATATATATATATATACACACAAATATCTCCAATATTATTTCCCATTGATACATGGCATTTAATTGACACTTGGTATAAACTTATAGCTTTTCCTTGATAGCAGGTAGCACAGGTCCTGGTCAAAGTGTTCATCGAATGTTGAGTGTATGGGTGAGTGAATGGATGACATGATACAGTCATAGAAGGGTGGAGTCAAAAAGGGACTTTGAGATCATCTAATCCAGAGGTTCACAGAGGGCAAGTGACTATTCCTAGCATACACATCGGATTATTGTTGGAGTTCAAAATAGGGAGACCCTGGGCTTCCATCTCCCATGTCATTGTTTTTCCTACTACATTTACTTCAGTGTTGTCTTTTGTCTTACCCTTTGAAGAAACTCTTGGTCACTTCTGATGGATGTGAGAGTTGGACTGTTAAGAAAGCTGAGCTCCAAAGAATTGATGCTTTTGGACTGTGGTGTTGGAGGAGACTCGTGAGAGTCCCTTGGACTGCAAGGAGATCAACCAGTCTATCCTAAAGGAAATCAGTCCTGAATGTTCATTGGAAGGACTGATGCTGAAGCTGAAACTCCAATACTTTGGCCACCTGATAATAAAGAACTACTGACGCATTGGAAAAGACCCTGATGCTGGGAAAGATAGAAGGCAGGAGGAGAAGGGGACGACAGAAGATGAGATGGATGGATAGCATCACTGACTCAATGGACATGAGTTTGAGCAAGCTCCAGGAGTTGGTGATGGACAGGGAAGCCCAGCGTGCTGCAGTCCGTAGGGTTACAAAGAGTCGGACACAACTGAGCAACTGAACTGAACTGATAGTTTTAATAGCAGACAAATCTAATTTTCTAACTCTGAAGTTCATATTTTCCATGTTTACCTGTAAGAGGCTTTCTTCTTCAAGAATGGGGGGTGGGGGTGAGCAACAGCTGTTAACAGCTGATGGTCAATGAAGGAGCTGCTCTAGCGGGGGTGCTGATACCATGTTGGAGAGCCGTACTGATTCTAAGTGTAACCAGGACTGCTTTGCCAGTTGGGTGATTCTTCCTGGTGTGACTATACCTTAACCAGTGATGAGAAGAAAGGAGCCATGGGCATGAAAGCAGGTCCATCTTCTGCACCGGGAATTGCTGCTCACAACTCCTTAGCCTATGCCTGCCAAGTTCTGTAATTTACCCTCCCTAACTGCCACCCACTCCATCAACATCTGTCCTGTCCCCTCTTAATATCATATTGAAAGTGAAAGTGTTAGTCACTCAGTCGTGTCTGACTCTTTGTGACCCTATGGACTGTAGCCCTCCAGACTCCACTGTCCATGAAATTTTCCAGGCAAGAATACTGGAGTGGGTTCCTATGCTCTCTTCCAGGGGATCTTTCCAGCCCAGGGATAGAACCTGTGTCTCCTGAACCTCAGGCAGATTCTCTACCATCTGAGCCACCAGGGAAGTCCAATATTGTATTAATAGATAGATGAGACTCCAGTGGAGATCAAGTTAGAGGTTCTGTAAAAGTACAAAGTGAAGTCACTCAATTGAGTCCGGCTCTACGATCCCATGGACTGTAACCTACCAGGCTCCTCTGTCCATGGAATTTTCCAGATAAGAGTACTGGAGTGGGTTGCCATTTCCTTCTCCAGGGGATCTTCCCAACCCGGGGATCAAACCCAGGTCTGCTGCATTGCAGGCAGATGCTTTACTGTATGAGAAGGATAAAATAATAAGCCCTTTAATTTCTTGAGGAATGTGTAATAAGAAAGTAAATAAAATGCCGTATCTTAACCTGCCCCTTTGTTCAAGAAACACTTACTGAGCACATGCTTTGTATGTGGCCTTAATGACAGAGCTCACCACTCTCAAAGGATTCTCCTTCTGGTGGAAAATAAACAATGGGGGCTGTGGCTATTGTACACTGGGATGCGTGCTGACACAGAGATCATACAAAGCATAGTGGAGCACAGAAGAGGGAGGGATCGTCAACCTTGCCTGGGAACACTCTTAGGAGAGGCTTCACAGAGGCCTGGGGGCAAGAATTAGCCAAGTGTCAGGACAGGAAGGGTGCAGTTGTGCACACAGGGTAGTGAGGTAGTCAGGTATTCAAGCCTTCCCACTAAAGAGTATGTTTGAAATGTCAATTTGTTACATGTCAGGGAAATGACCAGAGTAGAGGTTGCATGCAAAAGGGTGGTGGGAGATGAAGCTGAAAAAGAAAACAGTCTCTATCCAGGATGGGGTTTGTATGGCAGTGCATGCGGTTAGAAATTGAATTGTGTCCTGGGGGAGTGAGACATATTTATTGGACTTTTTAAACCATGGAGCAATATGATCATGTTTTCATTTTAGGATGCACATGCTGATAGTGGTTTTAGAAGATAGACTGGGTGGCATGAGACTGGAGGCAGGGAAATTCCGCTCTGGATTGGGTGAAAAAAAACATCTTATCCTGGAATATTATGCTTGGGGAGAAGGTTCATGGAAAGAACTTCATAAAATGTGTGTGTATCCCTGACTTGGTGTTCTTTAGCCCATTGAGCTTCATTCTCATACCTGTAACTTGTATTTGAGAATAGAAGGGATAACCTCTTTTCCTTAAAACAGAGAGGATGGAACCAAACCCGCAGGATGTGTTTGAGCTGGCAACGCATGAAAGTGACCACCGTCACCCTCATCTTGTTCACCAACAGTCCTGGCCACTTGCTCTGACCCATTTCACACCCACATTCCAGCTTACTCCCAACCTGCTGAATCTCTGGCCTCGTGATTTCTTCAACTACTTATGCTCTTCTCCCCATGCCATTTCTCCAGCTTTGACCTCCAGCTTTTGCTCAGCCATTCTTTACGTTTGCTGCCAGCTCTGCTGTCATCTCTACTGTTTGGGGTCTGGCTCACTCCCTGATGAGAGGAGCCCTGCTGGGTTCACCCCAGCCCTGCCAGCAGGCCCTGCCCGGATGTGCTTGCACACAGGATTTCAGTCTTTGCATTTCAGTAGGAATCAAGGGTTATTAATTAACCCAGGGTGGAACCTATTATGAAACATCCCAGAAAGCTGGAACAAACCAAAGGGACTTCTGAACTCACAGCAGGGAAAAATGCCTTTTAATTGACTTGGATGACTTCACTGCAGAAATCTGTCTAGCTGTTATGCTAAACTGGAAACTAATCTATTAGATTGTCTAAGGAATCTCCCAGCCCACCCTGACCAGAATCTCCTGAGGTGGGGAGTGTGGCCGGCACATAAACAGGACACATGCTTTGAAATGGCTTCTTTTGGATCATATCCAGTGTGGCTGCCTTTTCTAGACCCTGGGAAAGAGAGGAGAAGCTGGTATCTGAGAATGAGCTTATATGTCCTACAGTATGTATATTTAACATCACATAGGGAGCTTCCTTTAGAGTAGAATTCAACCTAAGCTGAACCTAAGAGAAGTCTTGGATCACTTCTCTCAGGGAGTTTAGAGGGTAACATGAGATAATTTCCACAGATGGTGTTGTCATGTACACGACAGCTGTGTAGTCTGGACTCAGAAGGGATTAGTGAAAATAACCAATGTCTAATCACTTGCTCACTGGGTGCTGGGCACACGCTAAGTACATCAGACAGATTAGTTTATTTATCTTCATCACTACTCTATGACGAGCAGATGCTCTACCCCCATTCTCCAGATGAGGAAACTAGGGCTAAGAGAGGTTGGGGGGCTTACTGAAGGCCACACAGCTTACCCGTGGCAGAGCTGGAATTCACAGTTTGACTCCAGATGCTCTTTTACTTGGGAAGGTGTATCTGGAGAAGTAAAAATCTGAAAAAGACTTGGTGAATTTCTTCTTCCGTGTAAGGACTGACCTGTCCATGAGACTTGTTCTGTGGGCTGCAGACTTGCCTACAGGGTCCTCTGCAAGTGAGCCCTGCCTACCTTTCCTTAAGGTTTAGCTCAGGCATTATTTCTATTCTGCTTCCCCTGAGCTGCTTCTGTCCAAGGAGGGTAAGGTGCCTCTTGACCATGCTGTCGCATACCTCATGCATATTTCTATCATTCCATTTACCAGATTACTTTGAAATTAGTTGTTCACCTGCCTGTCACTCCCTCTAGTCTCTGGGCTTATAGAGAACATGGACAGTATCTTTATTCAACCTACAAGTATTTACTGAGTGTCTACTATGTGGTGAGTGCTAAGACTGAAAAGGTGATTAAAAATAGACATAGTGTCTACCTGATAGAGCTTAAAGTCTAATGGGAAAGACAGATGTTAATCACATAATTGATCTCTAGCTCTCTCTCACACACACACACTGACACTTGCACACACTCGCATACATACATGCATACACCACAATTGCAAACTGATCAGGAGCCATGAGAAAAAGACACACGGTGTTACAGTAGCACGATACCACTGGCTACTTATTCAGGTATTTAGTAGGTGTTTCCAGTAACCAGATACCTAATCTGTGCTCAATAAATATTTGTCTAATAATCTGAAGTAGGGGAAAATGCAAAAGCTACAGAGAAAATATCGGATCTACCGTAAGAACTTCCCAGGAAACAGATTCACCCAAATATTCTTTGGCATGGTGAGTGACATAGCTACAGCACTAATCTGACACCAGTGATACAGGTGAACATTAGGTGAACACAACAGGCCAGCCACTGTCTGAGTTTATCTGTATATGCTTAACCCTCACCGTGACCTCACCAAGGAAGTGCTGATGGAACTGAGACACGAGAGGTCGTGTCTTACGCAAGGCCACCCAGCGGTTGGTCAGTGAAAGACCTGAGATGTGAATACTCCAGAAGCCCTGGTGCACCACTGACCCTGCATCTTAATGCCTGTTTTAATCTCTTCTCTAGAGCCAAGGCTAGTCACCAGGTATTCCTTGCCCAAGGTCATAGTGCTGGTTACAGTAAAGCCAAGCTTGTCTCCTCCTTGCCAAGTCAGGCTGTGGGAGTTCTCAAGGGAGAAACCTGGCTATGGCAGAGGGCAGTGGCAGATGGGAAGTAGAACTGAGTCCCCTTAAGGGGCACGGAGTTGCATCTAGGGGGTTCTGGGTGCATGTTAAAACCAAGAAAAAAAAATTATTATTGAAGGTCAGTTGTGTGCCCTTCATGGCTCTAATGCTTCTCTCACGGTGCTAAATTTAGTCCTGTTATTGTTCAGATGACAAGACCAAGGCTGGGAGGGGTAAAGTAGGTATTTGAGGGATTAGCAACAGAATTGTGATTGGAACTTGTGCCTGCCTGCTTTCTTTGGCTCACCTGTTGCCCCGCTGGACCTGGAAAAAAGGCTTGCTTCCTCTTGCCTACAGCACTTTTTCAGATTGATTTTCTCAGGGACCTGTTTACCTGTGTTTCTGGAACTTTCCTCCCTGAGGTTCCCTTCATGAGCTTCTGGGTGGGTTCTCAGATTGTTTGAGGTGGAACTGAACCAGGTGACCTCTTCACCCACCCCACCTCAGGGCCTACATTTTGTCCAGACAGAGAGGAGACAGTCAGCCCTCCCCTCTGGCTGCCAGGAAAAGCAGGGGAAACGAAGGGGCTGAACCTCCTGTGGCTGGGCCAGCCAAGTGCCAGGAGCCCCACATTTGCATTCATTGGACAGAACCAGGTTTTGATCACGTGTCTCACTTTGCTTACTCTCATACAACCACTTTGGTCTCTCTCTCCCTTTGCTCTCTGTGGCCCAGACTCTTTAATGTCTGTGGGAAGCAGGCCAAAATCTCTCGGCAGCACCAAGGCCCCCCCTAACCAGGCACCACCGCGGCTTTCTCACTGCCTCTCTTCCTCATTCTGCTCACTGGTGCCTCTGAGGGTCTTTGGAGAGCTAATACTTAATTCAGATGATCTCTTATTTATAGTGACTTTCCCTTAGGTTCTGCATCTTGGTTCCCCCACATGTTGTTTCTATAAGCATCTATCTGTCCATTCTTCAACTATCTGTATACCTGTTTGTCCAGTTACCCATCTGTCTAAAACCTAACTCTTACCTCACTGCTTTTTTTGGGGAGGGGTTTTAAAATCAGTTTAGAACTAGGTTCCTTTCCCCCCAAATACCTTCATGAAATTTAGTATTTCATAATACCAATAATAGTAATAATAATAATAAAGTCCTAAATATTAAGCACTTGCTACACACACACACCCCTGATGCTGAGAGTAGGACCATAAAGAAAGCTGAGCATGAAAGAATTGATGCTTTTGAACTGTGGTGTTGGAGAAGACTCTTAAGAGTCCCTTGGACTGCAAGGAGGTCAAACCAGTCAATCCTAAAGGAAATCAATCGTGAATATTCATCGGAAGGAGTGATGCTGAAACTGAAGCTCAGTGCTTTGGCCACCTGATGAGAAGAGCTGACTCTGGAAAAGACCCTGATGCTGGGAAAGATTGAAGGCAGGAGAAGGACAGGACAGAGGATGAGATGGTTGGATGGCATCACTGACTCAATGAAAATGCGTTTGAGCAAGCTCTGGGAGATGGTGAAGGATGGGGAAGCCTGGTGTGCTGCAGTTTGTGGGGTCTCAAAGAGTTAGACATGACTGAGCAGCTGAACAACAGCTACCTCACTTTATCCTCATGGTGGCCTTTGGAGTTACCCGTTTCTTTTACAGAAGAAACTAAAGTTCAGAGAGGTCCAGCAATGCAGGTTACAGGATTTGAACTCCTGGCTCCCGAGCAGTCCATACTCTATAAAACAGATTCTCCTGACTTTGCTAATTCACCCCTCATTTCTGGGATACACATCTGCTACCCCCACCACCCTTCTGTATCGCTTCTGGTTTCTTCTAATCCTTACTTTAACTGTTCTTTGCTTATATTTATTGGGAAATGACATTAAGAATCTGAAAGTAAACAGGCTCATTTCACTAATTCTTACTACTGCTCTGTAGTATTTGTGTGGAGGAAACTTTGTTGCCTCAGAAGATGAGACATCTCAAGAGGGTTTGGTATGATGGACAGAGCTGTGTCTTGGATCAGAAGAGCAAGGATCAAATCCTGGCACCACCTCTTACTACCTATGGAACTTTGAGCATATGACTCCGTGTCCTTGGTTACAGTTTCTTTCTTTGCAAAATGGAGGTAGTAATAGCAATATTACTGTGTTCATCACATTGTAAGATTTGGTTCATTTTAGTTAAATCCAGGAGGACCTTGGATCTGGGTTGACTGATTTGTAAAGGAGAAACTGGCAGATGCATGGAGTGTTTTCTACCTGCCAACTCTCCCCCAACAGACACCACTGCTCGATGAAGGCAGGCTTAGCTTAGGGCAGCTTCATCATTCTCCATGCAGCAACCAGAGCTGGCAGCAAGATGAAACTCACTCGGTAGCCCCAAAGGAACTTTCAGTTCTCACATTCTGTGGGTTTGATACGAGTCTACTTAAAGAGGATAGTAAATTATGGATGAGGTGGTTGGATCGCGCTAGATGAGCTGAGTTGGTAAATACACGATGGAAATAAAACCAAGACCCACCATCAAGAGAGTGCTGAATTCTATTCTGGCAATCTCTGGAGTTGTTCACTAGAGCAACTATTTTCCAGTTGTGCCCCTAGAGCCCTGCTGTTCCACAGGGGTACCTGGGGTTGCAAACATCAAGCATTTTGGAAGAAGAGAGATGGGGAGAGAAAGGAGGAGGAGAAAGAAGAGGAAAAGGGAGACGTGGAGAGGAGAAAAGAGAAGAAGGGAGAGAGCTTAACTCATTCCTTCTCTGTATCAGTAATTCTCAACCAGGGGTGATTTTGCCCCTGGGGGCCATTTAGCAATGCCTGGAAATGTTTCTGGTTGTCCCAACAGGGGGATGCTGCTGACCTCTATGAGAAGAGGACAGGGATGCTTCTAAACATCTTAGAGTACACAAGACAGCCTTCCATAACAATGAATGAATTATCCAACTCAAAAAAGTCAATGTGCCAAGGTTGGGGAACCCTGTACTAGACTGAAGCAACTCCAAGATGATTCCTTTTGTGCAGGGAGCCCTGTGGGCCCCTAGAGACAGGAGGTGGTACTTCAGTTTATGATGATGTGGGCTTCCCAGGTGGCTCTGAAGAAACTTCACCTTCCCTTTTCCTTTTACTCATCACTAAAGGCCTCAGGACAGAGAAGGGGCAAGGACCTTCTCCTTCATTCTTACAAAAATGTCAACGGCAGAGGTTTCTATGATTTCCCCAAGATCCCACAGCGAGGAAGTTGCAGAATGAAATAGACACCTCCTGCTCTTGGATCTTTGTAACACAGCCTACCTCAGTCAATGTGAGCCCTGGTTGTGCACCCAGCAACCTGCAACAGAGGCCCAAAGCCAGGTGAAACCCCAAAGGGCTGGACCAAGCCTGGTGTTGTGTAGGGACCTGCGATTTGTTATAGGCGAGTATGATAAGACATGCAGACACAGAAATGACTGTCATGAAGGAAGAATTGTCTCATACTCATAGTCCCCTAAAGCAGGAGGCACAGAATACCACGATGTGGGGATCCCATGGGGAAGCATCATGGCCAGTCTAGAGGCAGAGGGAGCAAGGGGAAAATGTGGGCAAGAGCCTTTATTATTGTGGTTCCACTGAAAGGAAAAGGCAAGGCATGGTAAGCACATTCTAGATTGACTAATCTGAATAATTTCAGCAGGCTCTGGGGTGTAGGGGCTGTCCCTGGTTGTCTGGCACTTGGCCCTGGGTTGTTGGGGGTCGGGGGAGATAGTGGCCCAGAGTGAGAGCCTACTTGTTGCTGTTCAGTCACTAAGTCTGGTCTGACTCTTCCACCCTGTGAGCTGCAGCACGCCAGGCTTCCCTGTCCTTCACCATCTCCTGGAGTTTGCTCAAACTCATGTCCATTGAGTCAGTGATGTTATCTAACCGTCTCATCCTCTGCTGCCCACTTCTTCTCTTGCCCTCAACTTTCCCTAGCATCACGGCCTTTTCCAATGGGTCATCTCTTCGCATCAGAGCCTGGTAGAGAAGGTCATTACAGTATGGGCTCTGGATGGTTGTCTCACGTTTGACAGGTACTCTCTATGGCACGTCTTTACTTTCTCCAGGTTCTGGCTAACTCTGTGAGAGGTGGTCCATCCAGGTTCAGTGAGCCTGAAAGATATGAAAGCATCAGAATACAGAAAATAAGACCTGGTTAGCACACCTCTCTAACCCCAAAGCCTCACCATACTGCTGCTTTTTAGCCATCTTTTGAAATAAACTCTTTTGTTTCTAACTAAGTCTTTTTTTTTATTTTATTTTTAAACTTTACATAATTGTATTAGTTTTGCCAAATATCAAAATGAATCCACCACAGGTATACATGTGTTCCCCATCCTGAACCCTCCTCCCTCCCCATACCATCCCTCTGGGTCGTCCCAGTGCACTAGCCCCAAGCATCCAGTATCAGTGCATCGAACCTGGACCCAGTATTTAAGCAAATTACAAAGTAAAAATTACTCTTCTGTTTGATGCAGAACCTTTGAACCTCCAGAAAATATCCCACTCCATAGACATCCTCTTTAGAAGGGATTCTCACTCCCTCCATCCTGCTGCTCTCCTAGCCTTGGGTTCTGCCATGGGTTGGAAGACGCCTAGGGGAGTATTTGAGAGCAGGGATCCTGTAGCCAGATGACTTGTATTTGTATTCTTGATCCATCACCTCCCAGCTGTGTGACCTTGGGGAATTATATTTAATCTCATGCCTTAGTGCTGCCAACTATAAAGTAGGCATAATGATAATATCCAGGAGATGGTGAAGGACAGGGAAGCCAGGAATGCTGCAGTCCATGGGGTTGGAAAGAGTAACACACAACTTAGTGACTGAACAACAACAACAACGATAAAAGGACCTACCTAATGGGCTACTGTCAGAATTAATACACACAAAGCCGTTAGAACAGCACCTGGCACATAGTAAGTGCTTAACCATTATATGTTGTAATCCTAATGTAAATATAATTAGTGATATTAGATTACAAACAGTCTATATTATAATGTTGCTGCCAGAGCTACCAAGGTCACACATACGCTTTTCAGTCCTCTTGCTACTAGCCGTGCTTAGTACCATCACTCCTTCTGTGTCTTCCTCTCCAAAGACCAACACCCCTGCTTCTCCTGCGTTTGTTCATTCCTGCTACTTCTACCATTGCACCCACTGGGATAACCATTGCCCCCTCTGCTGCTGGGCATTGCTGCCATCAAGTGAAAACAATGTCAACTAGATCGTGAGGGTCAAAGAAGGTGTGAAGAAGCAGAAAAGGATAGGAGCCACGGATGGGCCACCATGAACATGTTCAGTCTTGTACCCTCTTTGAACTTCCCTTGCTCCTAGTTTAGGGGAGGTTAGTAATAAAGTCCCAGGCCTGTGGGGCCATTATTAATGAAGTTGTACAGTGGTTCTACAATTATGTTGTGTTTTTCCTGAGCCTGCAGGGTCAGAAATGGCCCATTACAGCTCTTGGTGGCCCTGGATGTGTAGATACCCTCTTGACTCAGGAATGACATTGTTTCAGCAGCTCATAGGGGCTGCCTGCCTCTGGAATGTGGACAGAGAAGCCTCCTCACCTTTGCTTCCCCGCACGGGAGTGCATAGACTGCAGGGGGCTCCTCTCCCCTGACTCTGACCCTGGAAATCCCCATTTGGCGATTAGATTCACGCTGACTCTGGGCTCTATCTGGGTCACACTGTCTTGAAACTCATATGGCCTCTTGGGAAGAAAAGGAACATCTGAGAAAGGAGAACTCGGCCTTTAAAAATATAAGTCTCTATTGAGGAAAAGGAATTGGGAAAACAGCCCTTTTGCAAGGAGGAAAATGGCTTTGGGTTCTCCTTTCCCAAGCCCAGCCTTAATTTGGAGATATTTCACAGTGGCCTTTTGAAGGGGTGACCAGTTCATACCAAGCTGCCTTAAATGCTTGGAGCAAAAGCCTGTGGGGACTTGCAAATCAACTCCGGGAAGAGAAATTAGCTGTGTCTTGTCTCAGAACTCCCGAAACCAGCTCCAAAGTAAACACATAAGCTGTGCCGGCAGGGAAAGCATGGCCCCTTTTTCTTCTTCATTTTAGAAACTCCATGTGTGCATTATTTTAAATAGGCGCCAGCACACGAGGCCCTTTTAACAAGATTGAAAACAGATGGGGCCTTAGGCTGTTCAGTAGCTCTCAGAAACTGACATGGGAAGTGCTAAGCCATCCTGTGTCCAGGCGACGTTCGTGTTCTTGAAGCACAAGTCTGGCCAGGCCTCTCATTCCCAGGGAGCAGGAGTCTGCTTCCTGCATCAGGTGTGTCAGCAGGGGAAGGAAATATCTCCTTTCACTGCATTTACCCGTGTTTGCATTTACTTAACCCTCTGGCAGCCTGAAAGAAGAGAGGCTTGTGCTAGCCTTAAGACCCCATGCTTCTGGAGCTGAGAGCATTGGGTTTTAACTTATCATTCATGGGATTGTTACTCCCCACAACCCATGACTCTCCAGAGGCTCCCAATCTCACTGTAAGTGATGGCCAGAGTCCTTCGCATGGCTATACACCCTTCATGGTTAGACTTCCCTGGCCTTCTTCCTGCTCTTGTCTTTCTTGCTTACTCTGATCCAGTCACACTGGCCTTCTCACACTGTTCCCTAAAATCAAACACCAGGAAACAAGTATTGATGAGGATGTGGAAAGATTGGAACCCTTGTACATTGCTGGAAAGAATGTAAAATGGTACAGCTGCTACAGAATACAGTATGGTGGTTCCTCAAGAAGTCAGACAGAATCACCACATGACCCAGCAATTCCAGTCCTGGGTATATAGCAAAAGAATTGAAAGCAGGGATTCAAACATGTTTGTTAGCCCATGTTCATAGCAGCATTATTCACAGTAGCCAAAAGGTAGACCTAAAACCCAAGGTTCATTGACAAATGGGTAAACAAATGTGGTATATCCATACAATGGAATATGATTCAACCTTTACAGTGAAGGAAATTCCGACATATGCTACAACATGGACAAACTTCAGGTCAAATAAGCCAGATGTAAGAGGATGAATATTGTAAGATCCCACTTGTATCAGGTACCTAGAATAGTCAAATTCATAGAGACAGAAAGTACAGTAGCAGTTACCAGCAGTTATGGAGAACGAGTTACTGTTTCTTGGACACGAGGGTTTTGTTGGGGATGATGAAAAAGTTCTGTGGTTGGATGGTGGTGATGGTTGCACAACAAAGTGAATATATTTCATGCCACTGATTTATACACTTAGAAAACAGTTAAAATGGTAAATTTTACATTGCAGTTATTTTACCGCAAAGAAACAAACTTTGAAAAACTCAGGCAATCACACCCTGCCTTGAGCTTTTGCTTTTCTGTTCTCTTTGCCTGGAACCCCCTTTCCCAAGGTATCCACATGGCTTGTTCAGATTCTTTGCAGCAGTGTCACCTTCTCAGAGGTACTCGACTGCCCTCTCTGAAATGGTACTCTCCATGCACACTTCTCAGTCACTCTGTGTCATGTCACTTGCTTCATTTTTCTTCACAGCATTTAGCACCCAGAATGCTGACACTCTGGTCCTTCTGAAGTGTCCAGCACTAAGCTCAGGCTGTAGGGGGCAGCAGGGACTCCATATTTGGGGTTTAAAACCAGCCATGTTTTCTGAGGCCCAAGCAGAGGGAGCAGCAGGCCCTCATCTTGGCGCCGGGCTTTACCCTGGTCCCTGGATGTGTGGACTGAATCAAGGGAAGGAAGGTAAGAGGAAAGACCCCTGGGAAGCAGCTCTAGGGAGAGAAGGTGAGGCCCAAGCTGTGGGTAGCAGTGGGTAGAAAAGGAGGGTTGAATGGTTTTTTCATTTCTACAGCACTGAAATGGTGTTGGACGTGTGAAATGAAAACCAAATAAAGGAAAGCATGTTAAGGTAGGATAGAACATTTTAATTTCTCAGAGCTTTGATGGATGAGATGTTCTTGTCATCACAAGTTTCCGTTTGGGAAAAAAATCTACAGAAATAAATTACATCAGCCCTACTTAAGCTCCTTCAGTATCTCTGCTCACCATACTCGACAGCATCATGCCTGCTTCATCTCTAGGCTCATCATCCCACCCCGAGCAGCTCTTCCCAGAGCTCCAGCCTCACCACCTCACCGTCAGCATCACACCCACCTGTGATACAACTGCCAAACATGGACTCTGCTTCTGCACCTCGATCTCCAAGCCCCTGAACCCATTCATCAACCATCTGGAAAAATACGGGGAGACGTTCACATGTGCTTTGTTTAATCCTATAAACACACATTTCTGAGAATTCAGCAGAATGGTACTTACACCTGTGGAACCCAGCGCAACAGTGAAGAGAAGTAGATGTCAAGGGGACACGATTCATCCTTCTTTAATACGTAGCTAAGTTGTGGTCTTAAAATCTCTGAACATTTGCCCGATCTGTCACAAGTTCGTTGCAGGTGGCAAAATTCATTCCTAGGTCTCTCAACCTTATAAAAGCTCTGGAAATGGGGAGAGATGAGGCTCTGACGATCCTACCATTCTGGGGCCATTCCCACCCCTTAAAGCTTCTTTCTCCCCCTCCCCTCCCCATCCTCCTTCCCCCATTCTTCCCCCACCTCCTCAATCCTCCTCCCCATCCTTTGTCTCCCCTTCCTCCCCCATCTCCTACCCTCCTCTTCCTCCCCCTCCTCCCTCTCTCCTTCAGCAAACACTTTCTGTCCTTCGGACATTATCAGAAGCTCTCCCTACCCTTCAAGTTTTCCCTGGCAGAGGGAAAATGACAGTGGATGTTTTACTTTGATTCTCAGATGCTGCTGTTTCAGTCTCTATTCTTGGCACAATAGTTGCTCAAAAAAAGAATTAGTTGTTAAGTTAATGAATTAATGGATGACTCGAGTTCAGGTAACTTTGTGATCTTGGCCAAGTCATTTTCTCTGTTTCTCATCCACTAATGAGAATGCTAATACCTACTCTCGTATCAGGAGTTCATTGTAATGATCAAATTAAAGAACATAAATGTGATATCTAACATTGATTATTCATTTTTCACTTAGGCACCTTGCTAAGGACTCAAGTGGATATTAATTCCATTTAATGGAATCCATTAATTGCAATGCTCACACCTGCCCTAGGAAGGTACCATTCTTTTTTTTTTTTGGAAGGTACCATTCTTAACCTCATTTACAGATGAGGGACTGAGGCTTAGAAAGGCTAACTTGTCTAAAGGTGCACAACAAGTAAGGGGTAAAGCTTTGATTCAAACTCATGGGGTTCAATTCTAAAAACCTTCACATGCCAGCACTTTGTAAACTGCAAGTCACTGCTACTGATTTTTTAAAAAATAATATGGTGAACTCCAGCTAACTTTGGATATTTTATTACTTGAACATTTAGGAATGTAGGTTTTGTCATTTTATTTGTCTCTATTTTATGTGTATTTTGACATGTTTTTACCTCTCCCTTCCTCTGCACACACACAGAGGAATATTAAGATTTTTTTGATGAGCATAGGTGCCTTTGCATCTGCCTCCACAGCTGGGTGTTTGGCACGGGAAGTGGGCAGTACTGCCAGGCAGCTCTCACTGACCCAGGGGCCCAGACCTTTGCTCAGATGCCTGGTACTGCTTCTGCACAATATTTCCTCCTCTGGAAAGGTCCATTGAATGAGTCTTCAGACATTCAAAGCCTGTTTTGTCTGCAAGGTGAGTCTGTACTGGTGGAAAAGAGCTCAGTCCCGAGATGCCAGCCAAGGAAGTCACTGAGCCCACCAGGCCTCAGAGCTGAAAACATGGCCTATGCGGGAAACCGACAGGAAGCAGTTCTTGCTGAGAGCAGGCTTTGGGCCGCCTGCCAAGTACTTGCTATCAGCAGGGCAGTTAGAAGGAGCGGAGCGGTGAAAGAGGGACCTGTGGGCTTCCCCAGCAGACGCTGCACACTGACGTGGGAAAGACACAGGAAGGTGTAAGAATTAGAGCTCTGCGAGTTAAGACTTGAGTCACCCCAGATAAGCCACTTGGTACAGTGTGAAGGGTGTCAGCCTGGGTTTGGACCCCAGGATGTATCTTTGGACAGAGTTACCCTGCTTCCCTGGGCCTCACCTTTGACATCTGCAAAATGGGCATCTGTTCATTCAGTGATATTCACAGAGCACCTGTGTTGTTTCCCCAGACGCTGGTTTAGGTGCTGGGCTAGAGCTCTGGGCAAAACAGACAAAATCCCTGCCCCTGGAGCTTCCATTATAGTGAAAGAAATGGACGATTAAATATTCACTTGGGATGGATGTAAATATTTACGTCAGAGGGTGGTGAGTGCTGTGGGGGAGGATTAAGCAAGGAAATAGCTTGGAGCACAGCAGGTGCTTTGTCGGAAGGTGCCACTAGGGGTGCCAGGGAGCAGAGGTGTGCTGCCAGGTCTCAGAAACAAGGTTTAGCGGCTGAGGGATTGGAGGTTGGTGTCTGCTTCCTGTGCTTGATAATGGGAAAGAGGCCAGCATGGCATGGCGATGACAGAGTGAGTTGAAACAGGGGCAGACAGGGAATGGTGGAAGGAGGTGTCAAAGAACCTAAATCCTGTAGGAGTTCACAGCCTGCGTAAAGCTTGGGTTTTCTGTGTTTAATGTTTTATTATTGTTGCTGCTGCTGTTTATGCTTTTAACGAGTCTCTATAAGACCCTGTGAAAGAACTTAAGAAGTGAAGAAGAGACTCCCCTGGTGATCCAATGGTTAAGACTCCATGCTCCCAATGCAGGGGGCCCGAGTTCAATCCCTGATCAAGGAACTAGATCCCTCATGCCACAACTAAGAGATCCTCCATACCGCAGCGAAGATCCCAAGTGCTGCAACTGAGACCCAGTGCAGCCAAGTAAATTTAAAAAAGAAAAAAAGAAATGAAGAAGATCACAGTGCATGCAGAATGCTGATTTATTTTAAAAGGAATTTGTTAATAACACACTTTCCTTCCCAAGAGTAAACATAACAATCTGTTAGGGATTAGGGTGGAATTTTGATGAAAACTTGCTAGAGGACTCAAGAATGCCCTAATCCTACCTTGACAGTTACTACCACCACCCCTTTTGCAGGTTCCTAAAGTAGACAAAAACACAAGGAGGAAGAGCAAATAAGTTTTAGAGGGCCTAGGCCCACCACCCCTGTGCAGGATTGCCTGAATCAGCTCCAGACCAAAGCAGTGCAGCATCTTGCTGCTGCTGCTGCTAAGTCGCTTCAGTCGTGTCCGACTCTGTGCGACCCCATAGACGGCAGCCCACCAGGCTCCCCCGTCCCTGGGATTCTCCAGGCAAGAACACTGGAGTGGGTTGCCATTTCCTTCTCCAATGCATGAAAGTGAAAAGTGAAAGTGAAGTCGCTTACTCATGTCCGACTCCTAGCGACCCCATGGACTGCAGCCTACCAGGCTCCTCCGACCATGGGATTTTCCAGGCAAGAGTACTGGAGTGGGTTGCCATTTCCTTCTCCTTGCAGCATCTTACCTGTAATGTCCCATTTATGAGTGTTACTTACTAAATGTGCTAAGTTGCTTCTATTGTGTCAGACTCTTTGTGACCCTATGGACTGTAGCCTGCCAGGTTCCTCTGTCCGTAGGATTCTCCAGACAAGAATACTGGAGTGGTTTTTCATGCCCTCCTCCAGGGGATCTTCCAACCCAAGGATCAAACCTGCACTCTTATGTCTCCTGCATTGACAGGTGGGTTCTTGACCACTAGCGCCACCTGGGAAGCCCTGTGAAAGTGAAGTCACTCAGTCGTGTCCGACTCTTTGCAGCCCGTGGACTGTAGCCCACCAAGCTCCTCCGTTGGGATTCTCCAGGCAAGAATACTGGAGTGGGTTGCCATTTCCTTCTCCAACTTAGACTAAATACGTATTGCTAAATAATTTTGAAGTACCACAAACACAGTTAGGAAAAAAGAGCAGGACATCTGGGTCTCCTTGGAATCAGAGTTCAGTGCTGCAAACTCATGGGAGAGAGGGTGGCTGAGAGCAAAATGGATGCTGAGGGTGGCTTCTCTGAGGAGCTACAAGGCAGGAGAGAGGAAGTTAACATGAGGACCACCCAGTTCAGCAGGCACTCAGCTGGAGAGAAGCAGAATGTCGACTCCATAATCACACATGATTGCCTGGTTTTCAACCCAGCAATGACCTTGCCCACTGTTTAAGGCAGCATTATGATGTCCTGAGCACTAGATTAACAGTTCCTCCTTATGAGGTGAGAAAGCGTAGAGAAAAGGGCGGAGGGTGAGAAGTTGTTCTAGCATTAGGAAAGGTCCTGGAGGCTGCCCACCTTCTGCCATCAGCCCAGTATCTATGTGTCTCTCTTGTCTCTCTCTTTTACCCTCCTGCAAATTACAAAGGGTGTCTAAGGCCTTGGAAAGGGGCAGACTGTAAGGGTTTAAAGGTACAGTCTGGACCAGATAGGTCTTCACTAACAAGAATTTCCAGTATCTTATCAGCCTCCCTTGGATTCCAGAACAATCTGTCTGCCAGCATCTTGTCTTTCTCAGGAACTCTGGACAACAGCTCTTTGTGTTGAAATCCCCCCTCCTTCAGTCAGGCTTCATGGTCAAGGCTGATAGCTGCTACCTCCACATTCCCACACATTTTCGGTTTCTTGTGTACATTCCAGTCACTCATCCAATTCCAAGTCCCAATTTCAGTTTCTTTCGCATTGATCTGTTGGCCCAATAGCATCCTTCAACTTACTATAATAATGATGATTGCAATCACCATTTTCTACTCCATCATCAACAACATTATCATTGCAAATGCAGTTATCGGTAACTAAACATGAATACCCCATGCTTTCAGTGATATTATCTGCTTGGCATCACATACTTTCTAGGTTCCACTGAGAACCCATGAAAGACTCTCAGGAAACTGAATGCATTCCATCTTGTTTGTGTGTGATGTGTGCACTCATGAGTGTGTGTGCACGTGTTTTCCTGGAGCTGGATATGTATTTAATTATAAACAGGTGCTTGTATTTCCTTGTGATAGAGGGTGCTATAGAAGAGGTCTTGTTAATGGATATGATTCCAACCATAACTAACTGATAATAGAGTCTGGAACTTAGAAAGTGCTATGTAAATACTTGTGGTTAAATATTTATCACTCTCTTATAACACAGCCCTTCGTATTTCCCAGTGGTCTCCCAAAGATGACTATACCCTAATCCCTGGAATCTGTGAAAATGATACTTAGAAGGGAGATGATGATGTGATTACAATTATAGACTTTAGGAAGAGTATCTCTGATTATCCAAGTAGGCCAGTCTGACCACAGAAGCCCTTAAAAACAGAACTTTATCTGGCTAGAGAGGAAGATGTGACAAAAGGGAAGTCAGAAAACTTTGGAGAATAAGGACTTGACATGCCATGACAAGTTTGAAGATGGGGAGTACAATGTGACAAGAACTGCAGACAGCCTTAAGGAGCTCGGACAGTCTCCCAGCTGAGATCAGCAAGGAAGTAAAACCTCAGTCCTATAGCTGCAGAGAGTTCAATTCAGCAAACTTGGAAGCAGATTCTTCCCAAAACCTCCCAGAAAGAGTCCAGATGGCTGATACCTTGATTTTGGCTTTGTGAAACCTAGAACAGAAATCAGCTGAGCTAACATGGACTTCTGATGTGTATGGAGCAGTGAGACAATGCATTTGTGTTGTCTGCGGCTGTTATATTTGTGATAATTTGTTGTGGCAGCAATAGAATACTAATACCCTATAGAGTACCGTTCCTTCACAGGGAGTTCAAAATCCTCAGAATTGGCCTCCCACCCACTTTTCTAGCTCTGTTCTATTGTGTTCCTCCACATACTCCATGCTCCAACAGCAGAAGGCATCTCACTGCTTCATTGCCCCAGAGCCCTGCGGCTCAGCTGTGCTTTTGTTCATGAAAACTTAGATTGGGTCTTTCTCCCCCTTTCTACCTGGAACCACCCTCCTCCTTGCTGTGGTCTAGTGGATCTGGCAGTGGGGCAGTTTCAGAAGGTGAATTATTTAGCATATGTAGGTATTGTAGTTGTCCACTCATCTACAAAGTATAAAAATAACACTTCATTCCACAAGTACGTTTTCAATACTTCCTGTGTATCAGGAACTGGATATAAAGTGGTAAACAGCTTTCTAATAAAAGTATGATTGCTTGGCATTTCTTTTTCATAAGGTATGCTGTGGTAATAGTATTTTCGTTCCATGATCATTGGGAGACACTGGTTAAGAAAGAGAGGTGAAAATGAAACAGACCATGGACATAATTGACTCAGTTGATGATAACTCATTTTGAAGATGAAGAGGATTAAAGTGGAGAGAGAAAGAGGGGTTTGCCTAAGGCCATACACTTGGTTGGTGCTAAATCTGAAATTTAGATCCCTTGACCCCAGACCTCAAACCAGTTTCTTTTCCACTATTCTTTGATTCCTCCATGCAAATGCTTAATAAAAGTCATGAACAGAAAAACTCGGATAGTCCAGCATTTTCAGGTATCGTTGAGATCAGTGTTGAAAACCTCCCACACCCGGTTTTAGCAAGTGTAACAAAATACAAAGACCTTACATATGCTGCTGTGAAAACCTGCCTGTCTTCAATGGTGTCCATGACCCAATAATTTCACTCCTAGGAATATACCCAAAAGAAATGAGAGTGTATGTCCTTCAAAATAGATGTAGAAGAATGGGCATAACAGCTTTTTTAATAGCCAATGACTAGAAATAGTCCAGGTGTCCATCATCAGCAGAACCAATGAATGTATTATTGTACAGGAGGGCATGGCAACCCTCTCCAGTATTCTTGCCTGGAGAATCCCATGGACAGAGGGGCCTGGCAGGGTACAGCCCATAGGGTCACAAAGAGTCATACACGACTGAAGAGACTTAGCACACACCCCTGTGCAGGCACTGAAGCCCTACACAAAAATAAAATGATTTATTCTAAGCCCAACAGCATGAGTGAAGCACGCAGATACAGTGATGAGTGAAAAAATGCAAACACCAAAGAGTGTATACTCTGAGATTCATATGAAGTTCAAGAACATACAAAACTAAGCTATAGAAATAGAAGATACCCAAGTGGTAGCATCATGGTGTGAAAGTTGATGTCAGTTATACTGAAGTTGACAGAGTACTCAGGGAGGCTGGAATTGTTACCAATTTTCATCTTGATATTAATTGCTCATGCTAAGTTGCTTCAGTTGTGTCCAACTCTTTGCAACCCTGTGGACTGTAGCCCGCCAGGCTCCTCTGTCCATGGGCTTCTCCAGGCAAGAATAATGGAGTGGGTTGACTTTTCCTTCTCCAGGGGATCTTCCCAACTCAGGGATCAAACCCATGTCTCTTATGTCTCCTGCGTTGGCAGGTGGGTTCTTTACCGCTAGCACCATCTGGGAAGTTGATATTGATTATGCAAGCACAGATCAATTAAGATCCATCAATCTGTAAAAATTTGTGAAATTTAATTTAGCTATCCCTCTTTTTTTGAGGCATTCTTCTAAGGTTTATAATAGCTTTAATTAATCAAGATCAATGAGTTTGAGTAAACTCTCTGAGTTGGCGATGAACAGGGAAGCCTGATGTGCTGCAGTCCATGGAGTCGCAAAGAATTGGACATGGCTGAGCAACTGAACTGATCTTTAAATAATGTTATACCACTTTATATACAGTGTAAGGACCTTTTAGCAGTACATTTCCATTTCCATCTTTGTGTTCTTGTTACACATTCTACTTCTTCATGTGTGATGAACTCCCATAATTCATACTATTGTCTTGCAGTCAATGATTCACCTTGAGAAGCACTGACACAAAAGGAACAGACTTCCTTCCAAGTCCAAGAGTATTTACAAATGTACTTTTTATGGCAAAATGTAAAGTGAAAGTGAGGTGCCTACAGGCATGGCAGACTGTAACAACTTGACTCTAATTCAAATTAAGAAGTCTTTGAAGAAAAAAGTCATCAGAGCACAGGCTCAGTAGTTGTGACACATGGGCTTAGTTGCTTCAAATCATGTGAGATCTTTCCAGATCAGGGATTGAACCTGTGTCTCCTGCATTGACAGGTGGATTCTTCACCATTGAGTCACCAGGGAAGCCCAGCTGTCATTCTTTGCCTCTCTTGATATAAAGTATATTTTTCCCCTCTGATTGCTTTGAAGGTTTTCTGTTCATCACTGGTTTGTTAGTAAGCTGATTATTATGTACGCTGGTATGGTTTTCTTCATATTTCTTCTGCTTGGGAGTCATTAAATTTCTTAGGCCTGTAGGTTTATAGTTTTCATCAAATTTGAAAAACTGAGACTGAGGGGAGCTTCTGCAAAGTTGAGAAAGCTCTAGGTAAACTAGGACAAATTGATCATCCTAGATCCAGAGCACACTGTGATCCAGGGCTCGTTTAGCCCCACTACTAAATTTTTGAGAACTCGACTCTTGCTACAAAGTCTTTACACTTACCTGGTGAGAACACGAACTATCCCCAGCCTTGTGTGTGTTATGGAGTACGAGTCTACTCTTTTCTGATAGTTCTGTTACTGGCCCTGAGAAATTTCCTTTCGTGCATGCTCATATCAGTACGCAGCCAAAGACTCACAGATCTGCCTGGAGGCCTTTTTCTGTACAGTTGTATCTTTACTCTGCCCTGCAAATTCTAGCCACCTCTGCTGCTGCTGCTGCTAAATCGCATCAGTCGTGTCTGACTCTGTGCAACCCCATAGATGGCAGCTCTCCAGGCTCCTCTGTCCCTGGGATTCTCCAGGCAAGAATACTGGAGTGGGTTGCCATTTCCTTCTCCAATGCATGAAGGTGAAAAGTGAAAGTGAAGTCGCTAAGTCATGTCCGACTCTTCGCGACCCCATGGACTGTAGCCTACCAGGCTCCTCCACCCACGGGATTTTGCAGGCAGGAGTACTGGAGTGGGGTGCCATTGCCTTCTTCAGCCTCCCTGAATTCTAACATTTGTCTCTTCAGCTTAGTCAGACTACGGGCACTGACTGTGTTCTCCTACACCTGAAAACTGCCTCCAGGCAGTCAGCTAGGGCAGTCACAGGTAATTTCATGTGTTTCCTTTCTGCAAGGTCATAGTCCTACAATGCCTGTTGTTCAGTGTCTGAAAACTATTAATGTATTTTGTCTGGCTTTCCAAGTTTAAGATGAGAGTGTAAATATAGTCCCTATTACTCCATTGTGGACCTAATTAAGGAGAAATCTTTACTCTTTATATTGTATGCCTTCATATTTTAAAAATTGTTTATGTTATAAATATTTGAAAAGGTTTCCCTTTTTCTGGTTATACCCTTTTTTATGCATTTCAATTTACTCTCACTAAGACAGTTAAATATTTGAATATAATACTGATAGCTGTTTATAGACATCTTCCTCCTATGTATGTCTCAGCTCTGTGCTAGGTGTCTCATATACACTATCTTGAATCTTCACTCACCACTGATATCATTGCCTCCATTTTAGAGATGTCAAAACTGAGAGTCTAAGCAGTCAGTAACTGGACCAAAATCATCACATGTTGAGCAGTTACTTTTAAATGTAGTTGCTTTGAATATTTATTTATCTATACCAGCATGCCTAGTATATAGTAAAGAGACATCATATTAGAAATAATTGGGACCAAAATGTCTTTGAGGTCAAAAGGTTAACTTACATCAGAAAATGCAGAAACATGACTCTCATAGTGGTGCTTTATTTTGTGTGTGTGTGTATACATGCATTTAAGTATGTGTTTGCTGAAGTGGATACAGGAGCCTTACCTAAACCAGTTGACATTCTTTGAACCCTGACAGCTTTGCATGCAATACTAAAATTGGATCCAATTTCCAAAATTATTTTATTACATTCCTAGGATTATTGTAACAAATTACTACAACTTGGTGGCTTAAAATAAAATAAATTATCCTCTCAGAGGCCAGAAATTGGAATCAAGGTGTCAACAGATCTGTACTCCCTCTGAATACTGTGCTTCCTTGCTTCTTCCACCTTCTAGTAAGTCCTGTTGTTCCTTGGTTTTGGGGCAGTGTAACTCCAGTCTGTGCCTCCATCTTCATACAGCCTTCTTTCCTGGGTCCCTCTGTCTCCCCTTCTCTTCTTTTATAAATACACCTTATTATATTTAGGGTCCACTCTCATCCAGTATCTGAGAGCCTTAATTATATTTGCAAAGACTCTGTTTCCATACAGTCACATTCACAGGTATCAAGGGTTGGGACTCGGACATATCTTTTAGGGGAATCCATTTAACCACTACAGTCTATGAGAGCTCTCCAGGCCCTGATATTTAGGATTCTACCAGCAGGGTCATCCTGCTGTCTTGAAGGAGAGATGGTTGGATACTTCTATGTTCATTTTCATGGTTGTTGAAATTTTTAGAAAGATAAAATTGGAAAGTGTCGTTTCTTTGCTACTCCAGCTATCTGTGCTTGATCTAGCAGACGCTTGCTGCCCTATAACCCAGGAATCTACCTCCTAAAATTACTCATAAACTATGACTAGGAGACAACTGCAGACACTCAGATCTGAACCAGATGAACTTCTGACTTGTATATCCAAGCCCGAGGGTGTCTTCTATCCAGGTATTTCTCTTTCCATTTAAGCAGCAAGATAGCCTCTGGGTCTTTGCCATCTAATTGGAGATTTTACCATCCAAGATTCTGACTCACTCCTTTTCTTCGTATATCTTGTGCCCAGCAATTCTGTGTTGCAACTTTGTTTTTTTTCCACGCAAGCAACTTTTCTCGCTAATTCTTCTTTGTAATCTTAACCAATGAAATATCTTGAACATGATGGGCTGAATTTTTAAGGCATTAGATTTAATAACTGGGTCATTACCACTGTTTACCAACCTGGCCTCATTACAGAGGTCTTTGCTTTTCACCTTTCCACAGTATAATGAGGTTATTAATTAAAACAAGAGACAAAGGCACTCTGGATTTGCTTTAATGCCATCTGGGAAGATAGCTAGGTCTTTGGTCATAATTTCTGGTAAATGATTCCAAGGGGATACATTTATATCACCATGAAATGATATTTCCCTTCAATGTAAACTTGTTTTTCTCTTTGAGTGGTTTATTTTTAGGTCCCTAAAATTCCCAGTTGCAGTCCACCTAATGCCTTATTTAGCTAAACAGTGGGGACAGTGGGGTGCTGCAGTTAAAAGACCGGCTGGAGCCAGACTGCCTGGGGTTAAATCCTGGCTCTGCTACCTACTGTGTGACAGTGTGCAAGTTATTTGATCTCTCTCTGCCTTGGTTTTTCATGTAGACAAGTATGAGGATTAAATGAACTCATACGTATAAAATGCTTAGGACAGTACCTGGCACATAGTGAGTGTTGCATGTATGTGAGCAGTTATTTTTATTCATTAAATCCAAAGAAATAGCTTTTGGTTTCTGTATAAGTCAGTGTAGTAGTATGCATTTTCCAGAGTGGGGTTACAGGTTGAATTACATCTCCTAAAATTCATGTGTTAAACTCCTAAGGCCCAGTGCCTCAGAATGTGACCTTATTTGGACACAGGTATGTGGAGACAGGATCTTTTCAGAGATAATCAAGTTAAAGTGAAGTCAGTAGGGTGGGTCCTAATCCAGTATTACTGGTAGAATGGCTACAGAGACTTGCATAGAGGAAAAACATACTGATAAGAGACAGAGAGAAGGTGACCATCTACAAGCCAATGCGAAAAACTTGGAACAGAGCCTTCTTGCACTGCCTTCAGAAAGAACCAGTGCTGCCCACATCTTGATTTGGGACTTGTAGCCTCCACAGCTGTGAGAAAGCACTATTTTCTGTGTTTAAGCCACCTAGTGGGGGTACTTTGTTATTATGGCAAACCTAGGAAATGGTTATAACATCAAGTCACTACCCCCAAGAAGCATATAATCTGGTAGGAGGGATGTATTCCATAGGAAAGGGCTTCCTAGGTAGTGCTAGTGGTAAAGAACCCACCTGCCAATGCAGGAGACATGAGAAATGCAGGTTCGATCCCTGGGTTGGAAAAATCCCTTGGAGGAGGGCATGGCAACCCACTCCAGTATTCTAGCTTGAAAAATCCTGTGGACAGAGGAGCCTGGCAGGCTACAGCCCATAGAGTTGCATGGAGTCAGACATGACTGAAGCTACTTAGCATACACACATTCTATAGGAATAGCAACAGAGATTTTTAAAGCTTGCTCAACCAAATAAGCCAACAAAAAGATGAACTTAGAAGGATACAGAAATGTCTAATAAAACACAAATGTGACACTGTAGTTGGTACATAAACATGAAGAATACTCCTTAGTGGGGACCAAAAAAAATAATACTGCTTATATCTCTTGTCTCTGCCCCTCTCTTGGTAACTATGGAGTTTCTCTATACCACTACCTCCTATCTCTCTCTCCCCTGCCTGTCCACTCCCCTAGAGTTAGAGTACCTTCTTCCACCTTCGAGGAGGTAGAGATTAGTAGCAATGTAACCATGGACGTGTCCCCATGCCTCTCTGCATCTCAGCTTCTTCATCTTTCAAAAAGGGAAATAAATAATATTACTAATTTCACATGAGATTTAAATGTATATTTGGCACATATAAATGTTTCGAGTCATTGGCATCCCTAGTATTTTGTGAATCCTTATTGTTTTGCTTTCTCTTCTAGGCCGAATTCTCAGAGTTGAATCTAGCCGCCTATGTTACTGGGGGCTGTATGGTGGACATGCAAGTCATGAGAAATGGAACCAAGGTTGTGAGGTAAGGAAGACCAAGGTGCAGAAAACCTTCATTCCAGAGGTGTGTATGAAGTACCTTCAGAGCCAACCCCTCTGTTTGTTGCCTGCAACCTAACGCCTGTACTGCACATGCTTTCTTGTATAGAATGTATGCTTCCAAAGAGTTTAGGTGTTATTGCACGTTAATGACTAATGCACAAATAATATGGGGAAGCAGCTGAGTACCCTGGAATGATCCCTGGGCTTGGGGAAAGAAGACTTGGGTTTCATTTCTGACTTTGTGGCTCTGTTCAGTAATATTATTTACTCTCTCTTGCCCTCTGATTCTCATCTGCCACATGATGATAGTGAATATGAAAGTAGAAGGCAAGTATGTGAGAACGCCCTATTGTTAATAATTATAAAGTGCTGTACAAATATAAGGGATTTTTTAAAATAGGCTGCATCCTTCTTCCAGCAGTAGGGAAGAATAAATGTTCAGAGACTCTCTTCTCAGGACTTTCACACCTAAAAGTACTGGATATAATATAGTAATACTGGATATAATATTAATATATTAATGGATATATAATGGATAATAATGGGTAATTATCCATTATATTATCCAATAATACTGGATATAATAGTACTGGATATAATATTCCCACCTACCCACCCAAATCTGTAATATATGCTGAGCTAGACAGGACATGAGGGAATTCTTCAGAAGCCCAGGAATGTCAAGAAAGTATAAATCTGGAGGAGCAATAAAGAGCATATTAAAACATTTTTATCTAGTTAAGTACTGAGAGAATGATACAGACCAGGTCTTGTGAGGATTCAGATGGAGAAGAAATAGGATTCATATTTAGGAAAGTAGAGACAATAGGAATAAATTTGAGGAAAAGGTGGTGTTTGTTCTAATGGGCATTCTATGTGTTTTAAGAATAGGAAATAGTTCTGATACAAACGAAAAAAAAAGGGAGTATGTTTAGGAAATTGTAATTCAACTAATTCAGCTATCATTTACTGAGTACCTGCTGTGTGCCAAGGAAGACACTACATGGCTTCCTATTTCCAATAATGGTTGACCAATTCTAGATTATCTGGAAACAGCTTCAAAGCTGGTTGTAAATAATTATACCTTCAAAGCCATCAAAGAGTTGACATGGTAGTAACTTGCCAGGAAGAGAATGATGGGGAAGTGGAAATCCAGAGAGAGAAATGAGTACAAAAGCTTCATTTTTGCTGTGAGTATTGCTAAGTTCAACAAACTTGAAAATTGGTTTTGATAGTCTAGCAGGGGCAAGGGAAAAAGAAATCAATACCCAGGGTTACTTAGGATGTAAGGGTAGGGCCTCCCCAAAATAAGCTGAGACCTCAAAGGACTACATCTCAAGGTAAATGTGAACCATAGGTATATGAGCCCTCACAAGTAACTGCAGCTTGCGTTGCACTTTGATTGACCTTCCAGGGAACCTTGAGCATTATTCTTAATTTATGGTAATCCCAGACATGCAAGAAGTAAAAGCAAATCCTGTGTAGTGGAAGGCACTTTCATCCTCGGCTTCAAATAATTATGCAGATCATTTTTTGTATAATGTCTAGTACATAGTAAAAAATAATAAGGCACAGACATCATGGATGAGAAGAAAATGAAAGTGAAGTCGCTCAGTCATGTCCGACTCTTTGGGACCCTGTGGACTGTAGCCCACCAGGCTCCTCCATCCATGGGGTTCTCCAGGCAAGAATACTGGAGTAGGTTGCCATTTCCTTCTACAGGGGACCTTCCCAACCCAGGGGTCGAACCCAGGTCTCCCGCATTGCAGGCAGACACTTTAACCTCTCAGCCACCAGGGAAGTCCATGAATGAGAAGAAACAGGAAATATAGACAGCAGAAAGATACCCTCAAAAGACACCATATATTGGAATGATCAGACACACGTTCTTAAAAGAAAAAAATCCTACATATTAAGTTGAAAATCAGATTGGAAGATGTCTGCAATGAATAGGAAACTATAAAAAAATGACAGAACAAATTTTATTAAAATCAAAAAGAACGTCTAGAAAGGAAAACTACAATAACCAACATTATTACAAATGTTGTGTCTAATGACATATTAAACAGCATTGAAAAGGTGCTAATGAAGTGAAAGTATTTTATGAAATAAGCAAAATAAAAATATTCAGGAAGACCTCACTGAGGGAAATTGTAAAGTATGTACTTCAAGAAAAAGAAAATGATCTCATTATAACATAAAGCAGCATGAAGACGTGAAGAACAAAGAAGGTGGAAATGTTAATAAATGTTATCTTCAAAAAACAGTAGTAATAATAATATCTTACGGATTTGAAAAATATATGAAGGATTAAAATATACCACAGTAAGTAGATTCTGGGGTTAAGTAGAATTAAGATATTTTGAGGCCCTTGTATTATCAAAGAGGAAACTGAATATATTGATTATTAATAGGCTTCAAGAAGTTAAAAATGAAAATTAAAGAATAATAAAAGGTTATCTCTGTGATAATTATTAAAAATAGAAATGAAATGTAGTACTTAAAGGTGATAAGAGAAAAATAGAAATAATAAGAGAAGACAAAAGGAGAAAAGCCAATGCAGAACAGGTATTATAAATAACACCACTAATGTGATAAATTTAAATCAATATATATCAACAGGCTGATAATCTGAATGGTGTGTACAGTGGTACTGGTTATTAAAATACTGAAATTTTTCTATAGAAATTGGTAAATAGTCCCTCACCTGAGCCCACTGAATGTCTTCAGCCACCCTTAACCATAGATGGGCAGGGACATTGGACTTCTCCTTGTCCCTCAGTTCACAACTCTCCTGTCCCCCATCTCGTATCCTTGTTTCTCCCATGGTCAGAGGATACCCACACATTGTAGGGGAGATTCACCCTTGGAAGCAGTAGTGGATTCAAGTTGTTGTTGTGGTTCAACCACTAAATCATGTCTGACTCTGTGACCCCATGGCCTGCAGCACACCAGGCTTCCCTGTACTTTACTCTCTCCCAGAGTTTGCTCAGATTCATGCCCATTGAGTTGGTGATGCTGTCTAACCATCTCATCTTCTGCTGTCCCCTTCTCCTTTTGCCTTCAGTCTTTCCCAGTGTCAAGGTCTTTTCCAATAAGTCAGTTCTTTGTATTAGGTAGCCAAAGTATTAGAGCTTCAGCTTCAGCATCAGTCCTTCTAGTGAATGTTCAGGGTTGATTTCCTTTAGGATTGACTGGTTTGAGATCCTTGCTGTCCAAGGACTCTCAAGGGTCTTCTACAGCACCACAATTTAAAAACATCAATTCTTGGGTGCTCAGCCTTACTTATGGTTCATCTCTCACATCTGTACATTATTACTGGAAAAACCATAGCTTTGGCTATATGGAGCTTTGTCTGCTAAGTGATGTCTTTGCTTTCTAATATGCTGTCTGGGTTTGTCATAGCTTTCCTTCCAAGGAGTGAACAACTTTTAATTTCGTGGCTTTAGTCACCATCTGCAGAGATTCTGGAGCCCAAGAAAATAAAATCTGTCACTGTTTCCACTTTTCCCCCATCTATTTGCTGTGAAGTGATGGGACTGGATGCCATGATCTTAGATTTTTGAATGTTGAATTTTAAGCCAACTTTTTCACTCTTTCACCCTCATCAGGGGCCTCACCAGGGCTTCCCTGGTGGCTCAGATGGTAAAGTGTCTGCCTGCAATGTAGAAGACCTGGGTTCGATCCCTGGGTCGGGAAGATCCCCTGGAGAAGTAAATGACAACCCACTCCAGTACTCTTGCCTGGAAAATCGTATGGATGGAGGAGCCTGGAAGACTCCAGTCCATGAGGTCTCAGAGTTGTACACGACTGAGTGACTTCACTCACTCATCAAGAATTCACTGTCATCAAGAACCTCGTTAGTTCCTTTTCACTTTCTGCTATTATAGTGCTATCATCTGCATCTCTGAGATTGTTGCTATTTCTCCTGGAAACCTTAATTCCAGCTTGTGATTCATCTAGCCTGGGGTTTCACATGATATACTCTGTATGTAAGTTAAATAAGCAGGGTGACAATATATATCCTTGTTTTACTCCTTTCCCAGTTTGGAACCAGTCCATTGCTCCATGTCTGGTTCTAACTGTTGCTTCTTGACCTGTATACAGGTTTCTCAGGAGACAGGTAAGGTGGTCTGGTATTCCCAGCTCTTTAAGAATTTTCCACAGTTTGTTGTGATCTACACAGTCAGAGGCTTTAGTGTAGTCAATGAAGCAGAAGTTGATGTTTCTCTGGAATTCCCTTGCTTTCTCCCTTGCCTAGAATCAGAATATCCCACTGTTTAGGAGGGAGAGCCTGGGACCCAAGCCAAGTCAATGAGAATTCATGTGAGACCTTTGCTGGAATTCTTGGGTGAGAGACATATTTGTTCTGCTGGGGCTGCTGAGCCAGTGGAATGGTCTCCTGGAGCTGCTGGTGGCCATGGCTGTTTGTCCTGGAGGGAAGGATCTGCTAAGAATGAAGCAAAAGCAAAGGAAAACACAGCAAAGATAGAGAATAAGAGTCAGTGACCTGATGATGTTTTTCAAGCCCTTGACTCCAGGCTCATCTCCAAACTAGAGCCAAAAAAAAAAAGTTCTTTTTGATGAAGCCAGCTTGACTTGCACATACAGAATTCATGAATTTTTATCTACTTAACCCACACTTTATAGCATTTCCTATGTGCTAGGCACTGTCCCCAGCACTTAACATGTATTGACTCATTTCATCCTTTTCAACAGCCCTGTAAAGTGTGTACTATTACCATCCACTTTTCCCAGATGAGAAGACTGAAGTTGGGTAATGGAATCAAGGTCTCCAGTCAGTAAGGGATTCAGGCCTAGGTACTTGGTCCCGTAGTATTTGTGTCACCACTTACTGGTCTGCCTCTTTAACAAGGGGAAGACTGTTTCGTAGTTAGAGCTGCTTAAAGAGGCAGTAAGAGCTTCCCAGGTAGTGCTAGTGGTAAAGAACCTGCCTGCAGGACACATAAGATACACGGGTTTGATCTTGGGTTGGGAAAATCCCATGGAGGAGGGCCTGGCAACCCACTCCAGTATTCTTGCCCAGGGAATCTCATGGACAGAGGAGCCTGGGAGGCTGTGGTCTGTAAGGTTGCAAAAGTTGGACACAACTGAAACAACATAGCACGCGTGCACACAGAGAGGCGTTAAAGTCGTGTACATATGAGCAGTGCACGGATACCATTAGACAAGTATTGAGGTCCCAGAATCTGAATTTTAGACAGTGGGAGCTTGGAAAAGTAAGAAGATACTCATTAGTAAAATGAAAACAAAACTGATGAAAGAAGTGAAAGCGTTAGTCCCTCAGTCATGTCTGATTCTTTGTGATCCTGTGTACTATAGCCCTCCATTCTCTTCTGTCCATGGAATTCTCCAGGCAAGATTACTGGAGTGGGTAGCCGTTCCCTTCTCTAGGGGATCTTCCCAACCCAGGGATTGACCCAGGGTCTCCTCCAATGCAGGCATATATTTTTTTTTTTTTTTACCATCTGAGCCATCATAGAAGCCCCTATAAAACTGATAAAGGTAAGTATTTGGTCAGATAAAGACTGCGTCCCTGGTGGTTCAGATGGTAAGGAATCTGTCTGAAACGTGGGAGACCTGGGTTCAATCCCTGGGTTGGGAAAATCCCCTAGAGAAAGGAACGGCTACCCACTCCAGTATTCTTGCCTGGAGAATTCCATGGACTGTATAGTCCAGGGGGTTGCAAAGAGTCAGACATGACTGAGCAACTTGCACTTTCACTTTTCAAGAATACTCTATGCTATGCTATGCTAAGTCGCTTCAGTCGTGTCCGACTCTGTGTGACCTCATAGACGGCAGCACACCAGGCTCCCCTGTCCCTGGGATTCTCCAGGCAAGAACATTGGTGTGGGTTGCCATTTCCTTCGGATACTCTAATACTGTAGTGGTGGTGTGTAAATAACTTTTAACTCTAGTAAAAAGGTTAAAAGGCAAAAGTGTTAACAATAGCCACAATGATTCATTAATGAATATACAAAAAAAGATATAAATTGTGGCATCAAAAACATAGACTGTAGGGAGGGGCAAATAAAAGAGGAGTTTTTATATGCAAATAAAGTTAGGTGGTTGTCAACTTAAGATAGACTGTTGTAACTATAAAATGTGTTATGTAAGCCTCATGGTACCCATAAAGCAAAACCCTACAGGAGATACACAAAACAGAAAAACAAAGAATTCAAAGCAAACTACTACTGAAAAGTAGGCTTCCCAGGTATTGCTAGTAGTAAAGAACCTGCTTGCCAGTGCAGGTAGATATAAGAGACCCAGGGTTCGATCCCTGGGTTGGAGAGATCCCCTGGAGGAAGGCATGGCAACCCACTCCAGTATTCTTACCTGGAGAATCCCATGGACAGAGGAGCCTGAGTCCATGGGGTCACAAAGAGTTGGACACGACTGAAGCAACTTAGCATGCATGCATAGAAAAGTATCAAATCATGAAGAAAACCAGCAAGGGAGGAATAAAGGAACAAAGAAACTGCAAACCTGCCAAGAAACATTTAGGAAAATGGCAGGGATTTCCCTGGCAGTCCTGTGCTTAAGACTCCATGCTCCCAATGCAAGGGGTGAATGTTTAATCCGTGCTCAGGGTACTAAGATCCCACATGCCATAGAGGATGGCCTAAGAAAATAAAACAGTAAATAAACAAAATGGCAATGATACTTTAAAGAATTACTTTAAATGTAAATAGATTAAATTTTTCAATGAAAAGACATAGGATGACTTGACTGAATGAATTAAAAGAAAAAAGATGTTGCTTAAAAGAGACTCACTTTAGCTTTAAAGACATACTTAGACTGAAAGTGAAGGGATGGAAAAAGATATTCCATGCAAATAGGAACCAAAACAGAGTAGGGATAGCTGTGCTGATTTCAGAGAAAATAGGCTTTAAGTTAAAAACTGTAGTAAGAGACAAAAGTGACATCATGCAATGAAAAAGCAATCTATTTAGAGGATCCAACAATTGTAAATATATATGTGCCCAAAATTAGAGCACATAAAAATGTAAAGCAAATATTGACAAATATGAGGGGAAAAGTAGATAGCAATACCATAATAATAGAGATTTTCAAGACCCCACTTTCATCACTGGGTCATTCAGACAAGAAATCAATAAGAACATTAAGCTTGAACTATATGTTAGACCAAATGGACCCAAAAGACATACACAGAACATTCATCTAAGAGCAGCAGAATATACATTGCCAAGTGCATATCGAATGTTCTCCAGAATAAATTATATGTTAGGCACAAAACAAGTCTTAACAAATTTAAGAAGATTGAAGTCACATCAGATATTTGTTCAGACCACAGTTATATGAAACCAGAAATAAATCACAGGAAGAAAACTAATCTAAAACTAAAAATAAGTCTATATAGCAAAGGAAACATCAACAAAATGAAAAGGCAAGCCATTTTTCTAAGGGGTTAATATCCAAAATGTATAAAGAACTCATAACAACTTAATAGCAAAACCAAATAACCTAATTTCAAAAATGGGTGAAGGATCTGAACAGACATTTTTTTCCCAAATGAGATATATAAATGGCCACTGGTCTATGAACAGCTGCTGCACATCACTAGTCATCAGGGACGTGCATATCAAAACCGCAGTGAGATACCGCCTCACACCTGTTAGGACGACTGATACCAAAACCGAAAGTAAGTGTGGGTGAGGATGTGGAAAAAAGAGAGTCCTTGTGGATTGTTGGCGGGAGTATAAATTAGTACAGCCATTATGGAAAACAGTATGGAGTTTCCTTGAAAAATTAAAAATAAAGCTATTGTATGACCCAGAAGTCTCACTTCTGGGTCATATCCAAAGGAAATAAGATCACTATGTTGAAAAGATATCTCTACTCCTATGCTTATTGCAACATTATTCATAGTATCCAAGGTGTGGAGACAATCGACATGTCCATCAGTGGATTAATGGATTTAAAAAATTATATATATGTGTGTTTGTGTATGTGTGTATAAATGGTATCCAGCCTTAAAAAAGAATGGAGTCCTGCCATTTGCAATAACATGGATAGACCTAGAGGATGTTATGCGAAGTGAGTTAAGTCAGAGACAGATAAATATTGCATGATCTCATTTATATGTGAAATCTAAAAAACTTGCAATTATAGTAACAAAGAATAGAATGGTGGTGACTAGTGTCTGGTGAGTGGGAGGAATGGGGAGATGTTTGTCAAGGGGTTTACACCTACGCTTTCAGTTATAAGATGAATAAGTTCTGAAGACCTAATGTACAGCATACCGACTATAGTATATGTATAGTATACTTGAAATCTACTGATTATATCGCAAGTGTTTTTCTAACATACAGAAAAGGGTTAAGTATGTGAAGTGATAGATATGTTAATTAACTTGATCATGGTTTTCATTTCATAATGTATGCATATATCAAACCATGTTGTACATCTTAAACACGTGACAAAATACGCTGTACACCTTGAATATATACACGTTTTAGAAGAAAGAGGTAGCACTTGGATTTGAATCCACGTCTCTGGTTTTATGCCAAGTGAGTTCCCAAATGTCTTTAAATCCATAAATTTTGTCCACTCCACAGCACCGGTCCTGTTGAGCCCACCCCACGCTGACTTGAGTGGACTCTGGGTCTGTGCAGGAAACAGCAGGAAGTAGAGATTTCTCCTGGGTGCTGAGGATGGCTTAGGCTCATCTAGGGTACAGGATGTGTGTTTCTCTCCTTCAGAAATCTGTTGCTCAGATATGAGATTCTACCTCTTTCTGCTTTTTAATCTATTAAAGTTGATTGTATTATTTTACACAGTCTCAAAAGAATTAAATGAGATGTTATATGTGAAAGTTTGTTCATTCATTCATCCCACAGGTGTTTATTAAGGGCCTATTCTATGTTCCAGGCTCCATTTCAGATATTAAGAATTGTATCAGACATGCGCTAGGCAGAAAACAGAATACACCCCCAAATAATTTAAATAAAGAGATTTTAATGAAGCAATCACTTATAGAAGAATATTGGGACTCAGGGAACATGGGGCATCCAATAACAACAGCAAGAAGCCATTATCATCATTAGGGATGAAGGGACAAGGAGAGGAAGTAGAATAGACTCAGTCTGGAAGTTTTCATCTATACTTGGGCAGGAGAGCCGTGTAATTGAAGCAGTAGTTGTCGAGGAACTAACTACCTCCAAGGTCTTGGCACTGAAGCAGGGTGGGCACTAGAAAGAAGCACCATTGCCCTCCAGTCTCCTGCTTGGGCCTCATTTTGGCCCAGTGAGCAAAAGAGCCCAATAGAACTGTCCACAGAGTTCAGTCTCCTGGGGCTCAGAGCAGGGCAGTGAAGAATGGGGTGGGGGCAGGCGGGTGCCAGAAGAGAATAACTCTCTTAGGAATCTCCGGTAAACAAAACAGCCCACGTCTCTGCTCAAGGCCAGGTTCTACTAGTGTTTTGTAAATGGCAAAGTATTACACATGAATTGGCTAAATCATGGGTAATTGTAGTAATTAAATTGATAGCACCCCTTACTCTGGTTTCTGTCAAACACCCAAACTTAGAGTGGACTGCCAGCCAGCTTGAGGTGCTCAAGAGCAACTCAGACAACCCAGGTTGTCAGTAAAGTTGCATAATTGTATTTAGAGAGCAGAGCAGGGGCCATTCCAGGGCATGTTAAGATTCATGCTTTGTGGATGGCTGTGGCCATTCTGGGCCCAGATTCAAGCCTGGCTTCACAATGGAGCAATAAAAAAAGGGCAGCCGTGTCCATACAGCCAGATGGGATTCAAAATACAGGATAGAAGAAACCAAGAATGAAAAACACCCAAGGAGGCAGACGTTAATGAGGTCCCAGCCTAATTACGCAAGCCCAGCTCTCAGTGTCCAGCATTAGGCAACACTAAATTACAGGCACCCGTTCAAACCACGGCGGCTGATAATGTGTCTCTGCTCATTAGAAGGTCAGACCTCAGAGAGGGTTGAAGAGAGGGAGCCAGCAAGCATAAGTAACACAAGAACTTGAGGAGAGGCATTGAAGACTCTCAGAAATTACCCGCCCCCGTACCCGCTCTAGCTTTAGTGTTTCCAGGGAGAATGTTTGGGGCAAGATGGAGATGTGTGGGCCTGGCCCAGAGGAGAAGTTACTTTACAGAGTCTTAGAGGTCCCGAGTTAGAAGAGTCCCTTAGAGTTTTCTGTGCGTCCTCATTTTACAGACGGGCAAGTTGTGCCCCAGGGGTCAGGGAGGAGGATGTCTTGTCTAAATCATCCTTTTGTGTCAGGATCAGCTCTCCATCCTGAACCTCTGTCCTGAGAATTCTCAGACATCTCACCAAAGAATATTATAAAATCATGTTTATTTCACACATAATTGCTCAAAGTCTTCTGAGCTTCCTGAACTTGGAGTTTCAAATTCCGGATATTCATTCATGCAACAAATATTTATTGAGCAAATTTAGAGTGCCAGGTACCCTCCAGCAAATTACAAAGAGCCCAGTTTCTGCTCTCCCTTCTTGGTGCCTGTGTCTGTTTGGAAAAGTGTTTCCTTTAATTCTCTTTCCCTTAATTCTCTTAAGTGGCTACACACTCACTGAGCTTTCCTCCTTTCCTTTCTTTCACTCATTGAAGATGTGCCAGGCACAGAGGATACAATAGTGGACAAAACAGACAATAGTTTTTGTGGATCTGAGATTTAAGCTACAGAAACTGAAAACAAATTAGAAAACAAATATGCAGTCTAATGGCAGGTTGTGAGCAAAGGCTGAAGCCAAAGAAGAGTTCAAAGGTGATTGGTATTTGAGGTGAGTCATCAGGCGAGGCTTCGTGCAGGAGGAGACCTGCATAGAATAAATAATGTGAGCAGAGTGAGCCATGTGGACTTGGGAGAGGCACTACCCTCTCTCTCTCTTGACCCTGAATGGATGTGCACACAGGTGAGGGGCAGCTTTGGGGCCAGAAGAGGCCAAGGAGGAAGGCAGAGACCCCCCTCAACCTGGTTTACTCATGTGCCTTTCTCTGCCTTCTTCCGCAAAGTTGAATTTGGCACCCCTCCTCTTTGCAAAAAAGCATCTAGGACTTGCCCAGGTAGGTGGCTTCACAGCCGAAAGTCCCCTTACCTGGGCAAAGCAGGCCGCCTGGAGTGGGTCCCAGCTCTCCCTGCTGCAAGCTGGGAGGCCTTGAGTTAGTGTTTCCACCTCCCCAGCTCTTGGTTTCCCCATCTGTGAAGTGAGAAATACCCTTAGTTCCGAGAGTTAAACACATGAGTGGGTAGGACCGTGTTTGTACCTTTCAGGGACAATCTTTGTACCTGCTCTTCCTTTCTCCTAAAGCACTCCACAAATGTCCCTATATCACACTTACTTCCTTTGAAGTGTCTGATCAGATGCCACCTCCTCAGAGAGACCTTGCCAGACCATGCCATTCCCACAGTCGAAGCTCAACTATGTAGTCTTTTCCTTCAAGCAGTTGTCACTGCCTGAAACTGTGGATAGGTAAATAAATAGATGGATGATATATAGATGATTGATAGCTAATAGATTAGATATATTAATACAACATATTAATATAATATTATTATATAATATAAACTATTATATACCAATTGTATGCTTTATGCAATTAGTTTGTGCATGCATGTGCGTGTGCTAAATCTCTTCAGTGTCCAAGTGTTTGCAACCCCATGGACTGTAGACCTCCAGGCTCCTCTGTCCATGGGATTCCCCAGGCAGGAATACTGGAGTGGGCTGCCATTCCTTCTTCCAGGGGATCTTCCTGACCCAGGGATCAAACCCACATGTCTTATGTCTCCTGCACTGGCAGGCGGGTACTTTACCACTAGTGCCACCTGGGAAGCACATTAATAATGTTAATGTTATAATTATTATAATGTGTATCATATTAATACAATCTAGCAGTATTTTTATTGATTATATAATGTATTGATTATATTACAAATATAGATAAAGTATGCTATTATGTAATTTATTTTATTGTGTTGTTTTCTAGAAGAGAAGACCCTGTAGGCAGGGACTTTGTTTTGCTTCCCCTGTATTCCCAGCCCCTAGAACTGTGCCTGTCGCATATCAGTTTCTCAGTAACTATTTGTTCAGTTAATGAAGGAATGAAACAGTCCTTAACTAACAGCTCCGTGTTCTTGCCTTTACTGCTCATCCCTTACTGTGATCACTTCAGGAGATTAGTAATTGCTATTTACTTCTCGTGCCTCCCACTAACTAGACCTTCCTTGAGGATCAGGTTAAGGACTGTTTTTATAAGCGGTACCCCCAGCGCCTGGCACAGTGCCAAAATCTTTGCTGAAGGCATTCAAGACTGACCGACTCTTCGAATGAATAAGAATCCCACAACTTTGCAAAATAAAAAGCTCACCAGTGAGAGGACTCCAGCCAGCTTGCACCAGGCATGGACTTGCTGACCAGCACACCGCCCACCGCGTTCTCTCCCCGGGAGGGGATGGGGTCTGGGAGGCCAGAGACAATGAGGCATTGAGGGTCCCGGTGGAGCAGCCTTGGAGGGGGAAGGCCCGGTCTATCTCATCGTCCAGGGCCTTTGCCCTCAGCACTGCAGGAGAAAGCAGAATCCCTGGGGACTTGCAGAGGTGGGGCGTGGGAACGGGAAGAAAGCAGCACAAGAGAGAGACAGTGAGAGCCTGTAAAGAAATGCCAGGCTCCGCTGCCCATGCGTCTCCAGCCAACAGGCCAGCTGCGGATCTGCCAACTCCCCCAGGAGAGGGAGCGGTGCACTGATGGGGAAAAACAGTGTGGCTCCTGCTTCCCAGGATCATAGAACTGGGGACGAGAGACCTGGGAGGCCCTCGGAGAGCCCCTGCCCTCCCCACACGCACCTTCCTTCCCACTTGCTGCTGCCGCTCCCAGGAATGGCTCCAGTGCTGAGTCCACTCCGCCCTCCCGGGCACCTGCTCCCAGCCTGACACCATCTGGAGGGGGAGAAATTGCCCAGTGTTCACTTCACCCTTTTGATTTGGGTATTCTGTTTTGCATTCAGAAGCAATCACCTTTTACTAACAAGCTGCTGGGTACCAGGGAACTTCTCGGTGGCAGGTAATTTGATCCCCTTTTTTAATGAAATGAAGGGATACTTTCTGAGAAGGGTAGGGCCTAGGTCTATGGTCACACAGCGAATGAGCAGGAGTGTGGGGTTCAGACTCCCATGTCTTCACATCACACTACCCTTCCATCTGCGTGGCAGAACTTGATACCAGAAGCAACACTAGCATTGGTGCTAGGTGGCCCTGGCTTTGAATCTACGTTCCCCACTCACTGTTTGTATGACTGCCCAAGTAACCTCACTTCCTGACTCCCACATTCTGCAACTGTAAAATGGAAGTATTGCCTACTTTGAGGGCCAAATGGGAAAGTCTGCTAATGCCTGAAACAGTGGGTGCTCTGCTGGTATTCAGCCTGCCCCTTCCTTGCCCTCCCACCCCACGACTCATCCTGCACACTCTTCCTTTCCTGACTCCCAGGGTGAGTCTGGCGGAGGGGAAGGAGGAGACTGTCTAGGATCCCTTCCTCACCCAGACAGCATGGAGGAGCAATCCATTTACAGTTTGCTAAATGTCAGACTCTGTCTCTTCATTTAAGCATGTCTGTCTGCTTCCTGAGGGCTAATTGACCTAGCAGTTCAGTAACTTTCAGCCTTTCCCATGAAGGAGAATAATTTAAGACTCCTCTCCCCACTCCAGCTTATTTATTAAAACACAGATGCTTGTGCCCCGTTACCAGAAAGTCTGTTTCCTGGGTGTGGCCCGAGAATCTGTTGTCAAGCTCTACCTACAAGGTTTCAAGACCAGGAGTCCAAGGACTCTGCTTTAAAATCCATTGTACAGCTAGCCTGTGAAGAAGAGCTGCAAGCAGACAACTAACATGGAATGATCCTTTGATATTAATCTGTATGGTTTTAAAATAAATGTGGAAATTTTGGAACAGTCGTATAAAAAAAATTGAACTTGTGTAGAGAAGTTACAGGTTCAAAGTCTAGCTCTACTGGTTACTGACTATGGGGCTATAGAATAGTAATTGCTTCCTTTCTGAGTGTGTTTTCTCATTTGTGTTTGAGGTGGCATTTCTGACTTCATAGAACAGTAGATAGAATCAAAAGAGGCAATGGGTATGAGCATGCTTGCTAAATTATGAAGTAGAGCATACACATTAGATGTTAGGCTAAGATGAACAGTTTTTCTGGGACATGTCTTCATTTTGCTAATAAAGAGCTTTTCTATGCTGTTAAGCCTATTTGGGGGCATTCTGGACAATATCTCTTTACCTTCTGTAGTGTTTGTCTTGATGGCAGTGAAGTTTCTAACAAGGAAGTCAGTCCTGGACAATCAACCCTTCATTGAACGAGGGAGCGGCAGAGAGAAAGCAGGCAGCACCATGCCCGATGGATGGGGTCTCCAGACCCCTGAGTTGCTCCTGATGGTGATGATGGGTGTGTAACTTTTTCTCATGTCAGCACTTTTTATTCCCCATCACCATTCCTGCTTCCCTGGTGTCTCAGACAGTAAAGAATCTGCCTGCAATGCAGGAGACCCAGGTTGCATCCCTAGGTCAGGAAAATCCCCTGGAGAAGGGATAGGCTACCCACTCCAGTATTCTTGCCTGGAGATTTCTGTAGACAGAGGAGTCTGGCGGGCTACAGTCCATGGGGTCACAAAGAGTTGGACACTACTGAGTGACTCACACACACACACACACACACACACACACACATTCACACACACACACACCACCATTCTTACCTTAGACCAATCGCCTCATTCCCTTACCTGGATTTCTGCAGTACCCTTCTCCCTAGCCTCCCTGCCTCTGTCTCAATTATCAGTAGTTGTGTAACAAACTGCCCCCAAACCTGATGGCTTAAAACCTCAGTCGTTTTATTTGCTTGAGGCCTGTGGGTCAGGAATCTGGGTCGGGCAGGGACGGGCAGTTCTGTGCCTGCCCTCTGGCTTGGCTGGGCTGGACAGTCCTGTCACCTTCATATGTCTCTGGTGCCTCGATGCTCGTCCACCTGTTCTGTCTTTCTCCCCTTGGCTATTGCACTTCCTCAAAGCAGTGTCGTCTCAGGATGTCAGACTTCTCATATAGCAGCTGCTTTACAGAAGGACAAGTTACAAGAGGATAGAAGGTGTAAATATTAATATCTGAAGAGGTCAGAGTTAGAAGCTCCATAGCCTCATTTCTGCCACATGCTAGTGGTCAGAGACAGGGCCAGGGGCAATTAGAGTTAATGAGACCCCACCAGTTGATGAAAGGAGCAGCAGAGAATTTGAGGACACTTTAATTCACCATGGCCCCATTCAATCCATTCTCCACACAGAAGCCAGAGTGATTCTTCTGAAATTAAATCAGATGCCAAGCCCATGAGTTCTTCGCATCTCTCTTAGAGTGGAGTTCACAGTCGTGGTTATGCTCTGTAGGCCCCTGTAGTCTAGACTTCCTCTGTCTCCCCCTTCCTTCCCATCAACCACACCAATCCTCCTCTTTTGTGCCATTCTCTAAACAGGTCATGTGTATTCTCCCCGCCTGAGGGCCTTTGCACCTGCTATTCTCAGCCCGGGAAGGGCTTCCCAGGTGGCGCTAGTGGTAAAGAACCCATCTGCCAATGCCAGAGATATAAGAGATACAGGTTCAATCCCTGGGTCAGGAAAATCACCTGGAGGAGAACATGGCAACCCACTCCAGTATTCTTGGCCTGGAGAATCCCATGGACAGAGGACCCTGGTGGCCCTGAAGAATCCTATGGACAGAGGAGCCTGATGGTCTATGGGGTCGCAAAGAGTCGGACACAACTGAAGAGGCTTTCTCCCAGATATAAACATGGCTCACTCCTCTCGACATTTGGCTTTGTTCAGATGCCACCACTTCCTTCTCTGACCATCCTATGTGAAATAACCTCCCTTGTGGATCTCTAAGCCACTCCCTGCTTTATATTTTAATGAACAGCAGTCAGCACTACTGCTGTGTCTGTCTGTGGTCCCTGCCTATAAGCTCTTTGAGGGGAGGGATCTTGTCTGTTTTGCCAGTCACTGCATCCCTACTGGCTAGCGTGGTGACTAGCACCATTTTGTTTGAATAACTGATTCTTACATCTTGCCATTTGTTTTATTTTCTGCATTTGTACCTATCCTCCCACCCAGACTGGGAGGTCCTTGAGGGCAGAGGTCATGTTTTTGTCATTGCCGGTCTCTAGCATGGTCTTTGATAACTGTGGGTTGGGTGCCAGGTTTGACCCCCACCCCCATTTGAAACCCCAGCCTTGCTCTTTTAGAAGTTTCTACTGTCCTTCTTTATTCTGAAACATACATTGATTAAAAACTGTATGGCCTGTTACTATTCCTATATTACAGATAAAGAAATTGAGTCACAGAGTGACTAAACAACTTGCCTGAGGTCACATGGAAAGTGGAGGAGCCAGGATTTAAATCTAGGAAGGCTAATTCAGAACTCATGGCTGTAAGGGCTCTACCATACTGCTTCCCCCATGATTGGGTCCTTGGTCACAGCTAATCTGTTTTATGCCATTTCATGACAGTTCTATGCTTACACAACCTACTTCCGCAATTAACTTGGGTTTGTATCTTTTTAATTTTTTTAATTGATTACTTTTTTTTTTGTTTGTGACATGTGGCATGCAGGATCTTAGTTCCTCAACCAAGGATTGAACTTGTGTCCCCTGAAATGGAAGTGCAGAGTCCGATTCACTGGACTGCTAGGGAAATCCCCCTTCATTTTATTTTAAACCAGGTCTGTCACTTACATTGGGCAAGCTGATGGGCCTTTCTGTGCCTCAGTTTGCCCAGATACAACAGAGATAATAGTAGGTCCTAGTGAGAAGCACTAATTCATAAAAGGCCTTATAATAGGACCTGTGATGTAGTTAGTTTGGTAAACTGTGAGTTTGGGTAAACTCTGGGAGTTGGTGATGGGCAGGGAGGCCTGGCGTGCTGCGGTCCATGGGGTCACGAAGAGTCAAACACAACTGAGCGACTGAACTGAACTGAACTGATGGAGTTGGTAGTCAATAAATCTTAGCTGTTACTGTAATTTATTTCCCCCAAAGCATGAAACACAGCTTTAGCCCTGGGCCATACATTCTTATAAATACTTTTGCCCCTGGCAGTAGACACTGAGACTTTTTTACCTGCTACGGAACACCATCAGAGGATACCCACTGTCCCCCCACAAAGAGCTTTGCGTCCTGACACTGTCTTCCCAGCGTCGAGCTCATTGTTTTACGTCCTGCCAGAGTGAACCCAACACATGTGCTGTACCTTGTGTCGCTTTATATTCTTGTCCCTGTACCACAGACGGAGAAACTGGAGCTCTCACAGCTTATGTAACTTGTCCCCAGGGAACCCAGCAAGACAACAGAAAAACCCAGCTCTGTGGTCTCCCCTGCTGGCTTCCAGTCTATGCTCTATACCACAGCCAGATTGAGTTTTTTTCTCTTTTATTTATTTTTGAATTAATAGACTTTATATCTTTAGAGAGATTTTAGCTTCACAGCAGAATTGAAAGTACACGGAATTCCTGTATACCCCGTCCTCCCCACCACAAGTCCCCCCACTTATCCACGTCCACCACCAGAGTGGGACGTTTATTACAACTGACAAGGCTACACTGAAATATCATTATCACCCAAAGCCCATAGTTTACGCTAGTGTTCATTCTTGGTGTCATACGTTCTGTGGGTTTTGATGAATATATAACATATATCCACCATTATAGCATCATACTGGACAGTTTCACTGCCCTAATAATCCCCAGTGCTCTGCTTATTCATCCTCTCTCCTCCCTAACCCCTGGCAACTAATCTTTTTTTTTTCTGTCTCTATGGTTTTGCCTTTTCTAGCATGTCATAAAGTTGGAATCATACAGCATATACTCTTTTTAGAGCGAGCTTCTTAAAACACTGATTTGACCGTGTCGCTTCATCAGTTAAAACCCTTCAGTATGTTCCTTGTACTCTTAGACCAAAATCTTGACTGTAGCTGTTGTGGTCTGTCCCTGCCCACCCTGCTAGCCTCCTCCTGCTCTCTCTGCATCAGCCTTGTCAATTCTTGCACAATTCTTCAACCTTCACCTATTCTTCCCCTTAACAGGTTTTCACATATTCTGTTCCCTCTGCTTGGAAAGTTCTTTCCTCCCCATTTCACCTAGAAAACTCCTGCTCGCCCTTCAGATGGAAGTGGCACTCAGGGAAACAACCCAACCCTCCCCCATCATATTTACTGTGGCTGGTTCTCAGCAGGCTGGGGGTCAGTCTTCATTGAATAAGTGCAGGCACTATGCATATAGCTATTTAAAGCCCTTACTGTGTCTCAGGTACCATACTGGGCACTTTGCATTTATTACAGATAATTCTTATATCCTCCTTGCATGGTCAGTACATAAGTTATATTTTAGGGATGGGAAATTGGGGCTCAGAGAGGTTCAGTATCTTACCCAAAGTCTTACTGTGCATGAGGGGTGGAGTTGCCATTTGTACCAGCTCTGTCTGAATTTAAGGCCAGATTTTTACAACCATGCCACGCCCTCTGATTTCTCTTAATGCTGGAGCCAGTGTTTGGGCCTCTGTTGGTGGCAGCATACTGGGGCTTTCTGGGTGAGTGGGTGGCTATTCATTTCCAGGGATCAGGGGTCAGGGGAGAGGTTGGTGCCATTTAATAATGTGCAGCCGCAGCTCTGCAGTGGGCAGTCAGAGCATTTGTTCACCATATGATGCTCTGGCTCCCATTCAGCTACCCGGAGAGAGCCATACAGCCATCTTTTATTGCCACCCTCTGTTCTGAGAAGGAAGGAAGCACAAAGAGATAAAGTGACTGTGTGGCTTGCATTTGCTTCGCGCGATCAGACAGAGCTTCCTGACTGCGCGGCCCCCTTGCTCCTTCGCCTCACCCAGAGCTTTCAGGGCAGGGCTGAGACTAGTCTTTATTTTTCTCATCCAGCCAAATTCAGTCTCTCCCTGAGCTGCTCTCCACCCAAAGCTGAGGCAGGGGAAGAGTGAGGGTTGTTGTGTACGCTTGTACAGCTTGTGAATTGCTCAAAGGCCTATCTGGTGCCCTCCAGGTGAGGGCTAAAAGTTAGCCAGTTCTCTGCTCTTCTTGTGCTCTAGCTTGGGGCTGCCTATGTCCTTTCTCTAATAAAGACTATAAGTTAGCCCTGGGCTCTGGCAACCAAACGCCTTTTTTCTGCTTGGAATATGCATTCAGTAGGGTGTTCAGACTCTAACCCTACTGACACCAGAACTCCTGCAAGCATAAATTACTGTAGCCACCTTTAAATATACTTCCTTCTAGGCTCAGAAGTCCTTAAGCAAATTACTAGGAACGGGACCCTTACTTGTAGGGTCAAGAATCCTAGAGTTTTGGCTGAGTGTTAAGACCACAGGCTGCACAGCTGAGCAGACATGGATTCAGGTCTTCCTTCCATCACCTATTGTGTGACCTAGGGGCACTCTCTTCACCTCTCTGGGCCTCAGTTCCTTTCATCTGTGAAACAGAGTGGTGCTTATAAAAATTAGATGTAACAATTTATTTAGTTGTGAGAAAAGCGGCTAACATAGGTTGCTTACTATGTACCTGGCACTGTTCTAAGCATTTTGTGGAGATTAATTGCTTTAATACTCAGAACAATCTATTTCCCATATGAAGAATCTGAGGCACAGAAAGATTAATGGACTTGCCCAAGGTCACACAGCTGCTAAATTGGTGAAGCTGGGATTCGAATCAGGGCTCTGAATCAGGAGTCTCTATTGACTCTCAAAGTAAATAAGATAGAAGTCCAGTCCAGCCCTAGCACAAAGGAAGTGCTCAATAAATAAAAGCCATTACCGTTAAGACCCTGACCCTGGGGAAGATTGAGAGCAGGAGGAGACGGGGACGACAGAGGATGAGGTGATTGGATGGCATCACCGACTTGATGGACATGAGTTTGAGCAAGCTCCTAGGGATGGTGACAGACAGGGAAGCCTGGTGTGCCGCCGTCCATGGGGTCATAAAGAGTTAGACACGACTTAGTGACTTAACAACAATGACAATTACTGTTATTAGCAGTAGCAGCTGAAGCTGCCAGAATCAGAAGCTGCCAGTGCTTGAAGTTTTTATAGATCATCTATCATGGCATATGGTTCTCAAACCCACAGAGGTCCCTCCTGATCTCTTTCAGATTATTAGCAAGGCTTATTAGCAGGCAGGATTCCAGCTCCCCCTTTTTCCACTCCTGCCATCTTTATACAGAAGAATCAATCCCACTTTCATCTATTTCTATATTAAAATTCAAAGTAAAATTTTGTTTGAAAAAGAATTCTGCTGCCAGGCAAGAGTTTTAAAATGTGGCTGAGTCTAATCCATTTATCTTTAAATAAAAGTGCCACAGAAAGGGCAGGTACCTTGCTCAAAGACACACAGTGAGTGAGCTGGAGAGCTTGCCAGGGCAGAGCTCTTTCCTGCTTCCCAGAGTAGTGGCTTTTTGCTAAGCCTCGTTCAAGGTCTTGTTTTTTCCCCTCAAGTGCCAACTGGGAGAATATATTTTGTTCACATTTCCCAGACCCCCCTCATTCCACTGCGCTTTCTCCCGGTCTCCGAGCACACCACTTGTGTCTGCATCTGACCTGCGTGCACCCCCTCATGCAAAATGCTGACAGGTGCCCCCAGTCCCAGGCAGATGAACCCCAGCACCACCCTGCTTCACAGAGGCGAGCCGGGCAGGCTGGCCTCACACTGCTGGCTCCACCTCTCACTGTGCTGGTCAGACCTGAGCTCAGGGAGGAGGGAGAGCTGACCGGTTCCTAGTGTTAATGGGGTACATTTGAGAAATGCTAAACCAACAGTGTTTGGAAATTCAGGCCAGCAGCCAGGCCTAGAGCCGGCCAAGTTTCAGTTGGGGTGGGAGGGGATGGTTACTCTGAGGCGGAATTAGTGTCTTTTAAAAGCTGGATGAAGACATTGTTTATTCAAGACCCTGGGAGCACAAAGATAAAACATGCATAATAGATTCGGGGTCTTTCGGCAGACAGCTCTTCTAAACTGTCTCTATCATCATCATAAAAGAATCAGGCCCATCCTCTGAGGCCTATTGCGTGGTGGGGCAGCTCTGCAGGAGTCCTCTCCCTGCAGTAAACTGTATGGCACTGATTAGGAAGCTTGCGGTTGGTTCAGAGAGGTGCAGAAACTTGCTCAGGGTCACTTGAATGATGGAGAAGCAGCCAGAATTTAACCAGCGTTCTCGAACTTAGAGATCATCATTCTTTTGATTAAGACTAGGTCTTAAGGCTTTAGGACCCTGATCTCTAGGGTCAAGGGCAAAGCAGTTTAGCCTGGGTTTGAGACGAACTCTTAGATGGAGGGTTTAGATGGAGACCATTGAGATACTCTAAGTTGGGATGGGCAGCATACTGGGATCAAAGACAATCAAGACATCCTCAAAACACTCTAAACCTTCAAATTAATTTAGGCTTATAGGACAGGTTATCATGGCAAGGAGACCCCTAAAGTCTTGTAATAAGTGCAACAGAAAGACTGGACATTCCCAGGTGGGGTCGACCTAATTGTTTCTCTAGACTTGACTGGCCTTACCACAGTATGATATGCTCATACTACTCACTCACTGAATATTAATGGAGTACCTTCCCTGGCCAGGCGGGAGGCATTGGCACCTATGGCAGTACAGGGTGTATACAGCCACGCAGAGCTGGAAGGTTATGCTTTATCAGAGACACATAGGAACAGAACTTCAGGTGGCTAGATATTTTCAGGAACTGATTTCGTGATCCCAATCCTTGCATCTCTTCATATCTAGAAAAGCACTAAATCCCTCGAGCACACACTGCCTCACTCCCCACCCTGAATTCCCCTCAGAGGGTGTTGAAGGTCGGCAGCTGCAGCAGCACAGGGTTCAATCTCTGCAGAGGCTGATGGCAAATTCCCTTACTGTTGTAGTTGAGTTCAGTTCAGTTTGATCCCTCAGTCGTGTTCGACTCTTTGCGACCCCATGAATCGTAGCACGCCAGGCCTCTCTGTCCATCACCAACTCCTGGAGTTCACTCAGACTCAAGTCCATCGAGTCGGTGATGCCATCCAGCCATCTCATCCTCTGTCGTCCCCTTCTCCTCCTGCCCCCAATCCCTCCCAGCATCAGAGTCTTTTCCAATGAGTCAACTCTTCACATGAGGTGGCCAAAGTACTGGAGTTTCAGCTTTAGCATCATTCCTTCCAAAGAACACCCAGGGCTGATCTCCTTTAGGATGGACTGGTTGGATCTCCTTGCAGTCCAAGGGACTCTCAAGAGTCTTCTCCAACACCACAGTTCAAAAGCATCAATTCTTCGGCGCTCAGCCTTCTTCACAGTCCAACTCTCACATCCATACATGACTACTGGAAAAACCATAGCCTTGACCTTTGTTGGCAAAGTTGTTGTTCAGTCACTGGCAAATCCTCTTGGCAAGTGCCAATTTGTGGTTGACATTTCCCTTCTAACTGTGGGCATACCTTCACACTCTGCACACTCATGATGATCTCAGGGTATTCCACAGTGGATAAGGGCAGGGAACGGCACACTTTTTCTGTAAAGGACCAAGTATCAAATTTTTTCAATTCCCACTACTCAGCTCTGTTTGTGGCATGAAAGTGGACATTTGCAATACATAAATGAATGAGTGTAAGTGTGTACTGATAAAATCTTACTTACAAAAATGGGTGGTAGGCTGGATTTAGCCAGATTTGGCCTGTGGGTTGTAGTTTGCTAACCCATTTTTAGCAAAAAAAAAAAAAAAAAACCCACATCCAACCACAGAGGATGAGATGGTTGGATGGCATCATCAACTTGACGGACATGAGTTTGAGCAAGCTCCGGGAGTTTGTGATGGACGCAGAAGCCTGGCGTGCTGCAGTCTATGGGGTCACAAAGAATCAGACACGACTGAGCGACTAAACTGACTGAACTGAACCTCTTTTTAAGGGTGTGGCCTCTGGAATGTGGCTGCCTGGGTTCAAATACTGGCTCTGCCCTTTGCTGGCTATGTTGACCTTGGACAAATTATGAAACTTCTCTGTGCTTTAGGGTTACCATTACAAAATTGGGATGATAATCATCCTTCCATTAATAAGGAGGTTATGAGGAATAAAATAATATTTGTAAGGTACTTACATAACAGTGTCTGGCATGTTGACAGCATGCATAATCATTAGCTACCCATAGGGAGAGCAGTGGGTGTGGAAGAGCAATGATATTAATACCTGCCCTGTGGGACCTTAGGGGCTTCCCTGGTGGCTCAGACGGTAAAGAATCTGTCTGCAGTGCAGGAAAACCTGGATTCAATCCCTGGGTTGGGAAGATCCCTGGAGAAGGGAATGGCAACCCACTCCAGTATTCTTGCCTGGAGAATCCCATGGACAGAGGAGTCTGGTGGGCTGCAATCCATGGGGCTGCAGAGTCGGATACAACTGAGTGACTAACACACACATACAGGGTGTTTAGAAGAGTATGGTACACTTCTTGAACACTCAGTAGTTAGTAACGTCTGTATTATTTTGCTCCTGGCATTATGAGTCACTGATGGGCAAAATGGCAGAAATGAGTAGGGCATCTAAGGAAGAACTAGCTAGAACTGTTTCAGTAAAGTGGCATTTTCTCTTCTTAAACCTTACTGAGCATCAGAACTCTCTGGCGAGCTTGTCTAACATGTGGATTCCTGTTTCCCAGGATTTGGATTCATTACGTTTGTGGCTCCCAAATCCTCTTTTCCAGCTTGCCAGGTGAATGTGATGCAGGGGTCCCAGGAGCACGTGTTGAGAAACAGCAGATCTTTGGTTTCCAGGGAACAGCGTCTCTCAGGCCTTGCAGCTTCCTGAGAACAAGCAGATCAGCCACTTCCTGTCTCCTTTCCTCCCTCTGTGTCCCTTGAGGAGGCTCTGCTTCCAGATGGGGTCAGTTAGTTTCAGCTGCCGCCAGACCTTTCCCCGGGGCCTCCAGCTGTGCAAACCTTCAGCCCTCTTGTCTCAGGGACTTCCTAGCTTGTGTATTGAGGGCTCTGCTACACCCTTCAGCTGAATGTGGGACTCTTCTGCAGAGGACGCCTTGAAAACCGAGGTGTTCCCAGGAGATCTGGTTCTGTGGTTCTTGATTGTTGAAGGCCAGGATGCCCTTAGAGGGATAACCAGCACCATTCCTTCAAGGGCAGCTGGAAGCTGGGGAGAGAGATGTGCCTGAAAGGAGGGCAGAGGCGCAAGGGGAGGATTGCAGGCTCTATAGTATACAGATCATGGGGCCTTAGAGATTCAATATCCATGGACCGCTTGGATCCTGGCAGAGCTCTTGTGAGAGCTAAATGCAGTAAGGAGGCAGAGCACCTAGCCGGTATTGGCACACTGTCAGAGTGTACCTGTGTTTACAGACAAGAAGGATGTGAGGTGGGTTGGGGGAGACCAGGAGATCTCCCCTGCCTGCTCACCCCTCTTCTACCACTTGGACTGTGTATGGCCCACCCTCTAGGATGTTTCTTGGTTTTGCAGGTATGGTTCTCATCCTTCCAGCTAGATTGTAGGCTCAATGAAGTCTCAAGCTAGAACAATACTGTGTATGGGTGCCACTCACCTAAAGTATATTGACCACCACCTTTGTGGAAAGCAACTCATCTGAAAGCTTCCTACACAACATGAGAGACAGCCCAGATGTTAGCCGCGTCGAAGAAACTGCCCATTATTCATCCAAGTGCTTGGTAAAATCCAAAGACCCTACAGCCATAAGGAGGTTTGTTTGCTTGTTTGGAATGGGGTAGAAAAAACTACCAGCTGTAGAGGAGAATGTCTTTAAAACCCAAGGTCTGGTTTTTCTTTGTGTATATAAGGTGGACTGATTGTAGTGGGGAAACAAACTAGATGGCCTAATGCAAAAGAAGCCCATTCCTCACATTCAGTGAGTTACTTAGGAGGCCAGCCGGGCCCCTTCCGTCATGTGGCTCCATCATCCCTGTGTCTTCAGGATCCTTTGCAGGCATTTGCATCTGCTAACTGACAAGAAGGGAAAAAAAAAGTGGAGGACTGCTGTGAGGATTTTTGTGGGCCAGGCCTAGCAAAGCCATACGTCATTATTACCAGTGTTTCGTTTATTCCATTGGCCACAACTCAGTCACGTCGCTGTGTCCAGACACAAGGCCTGCAGGGAAATATAGCCCAGCTGGGTACCCAAGTGAGCAAGCTTGGGAACAAGTTTGACCAAGTATCTGGCCTCTGCTACACTTCGTAATCTTGAACAGGTCTCTTCTGTTACCCATCTTTAAATGCAGGAAATGAGGCCTGTTTGTGTCATATAATTGTGCTAAAGATCAAGAGATCATAGCTGTTAGAGGACTCAGAAGGAGGGAAACAGGTGAGCTGCTACTGTTACTATCTTCGCTGCCTCCTGAATGTCTGGCCCAGGGCCAAGTCCTTAGTAGGTGCAAAACAAACCATTGTGCAGGTGATGGTCTTCCTCCCAGCCTCCTGAATGCACTCTTTGCCTGATCTAGCTGGCGTTTGGTTCACACACACATCTTTTCAACAGCTCATCCTTTGCAATCAGTCATTGCCGATGGCCCTGCCAGCTGTGAACTGAAACACAGGAAGGGTTTTATCTGAAGCCAGGGACATCCTGAAAGGATGAGGCCTCCCTTCTTGGGTCCCTGGAAGGCTGCCCATTGCACCTCACATTCTTTTCCGCCTAGAGGCCAATGGTAACCATGCTCATTGATGGGTTGCTGTGGCCAGCTCTGGAAGCTGCTGCTAATGCATGGAGCTTGTGGCATGTGTCCTGGAGATCTTGTTTATTCCTAACCCTTCCAAGAGCCCCTGTGTTGCTCAAAAGGAGGAGGAAATGGCCTCAGATACTGTCAGAAATTGATCCCTAGTGGTGTGCCCAGCTTACCATACCATATTTAAATGGATATTATGAATGTTTAAGACAAGAGTCACTCCTCAGACAGTAACAATACTAACAGCTTATACTTAGGTGATGTTTGCTGTGTGCTAGGCACATTAACTCATTTAGTCTTCACATTAACCCTATGAGACAGGCAGAATTATTATCCCAGTTTTATAGAGAAGAACACTGAGACACAAAACATTCACCAGTCTTCCCCATGATCCATCACAGGAGCATTCCTTAGTTAAAGCACAGACCCTGTAGTTCACGATAGCCCCTGCCACTCCTTAATGCCGCCCAGATGTAGAGGTTGAGTGTCAGTTGCCACTTTGCTGCACTTGAAGAACAGTAGAGACTTGTGTTGCTTAAGACTGGATGCTGGATCCAGATTGCCAGAGTCCTAGCTCTATCACGTTTTAGCTATGCAAGCCTGGGCAAGTTCTTAACGACTCTAAACGTCATCTGTAACATTCATCTAAAATCATTGGCTTTTTTGCCTCCAAAGGCTAAATTTAGTCCAGGCTACTGGTTTGTAGCCTCTGATTGGAGCATATTCAGATGTGTTGTATTTGCCAGTAGAAGTGAACATGATCCTACAACAGATTCCAACAGATGTGGAGATTGGAGCTCGGAAAGAGGAAGTAACTTCTCCATAGTAGATAAGGGTACCAGATCTTCCGTTCAAAGCTGGGCCTGTAAATCTGCCCACCAGCTGTGTCATCCTCTTCTTTGCATGTCTTGTAAAAGCTTCTATTCCCAGAACCTGGTGTGAATGCTTTGGAATGAACAGCTCTAATGCTTATTAGCAGAGTGACCTACATAAGGTACTTCCTGAGCCTTAATCTTTTCATCCAAAAAATGGGCTAGTAACTACTTTCCGTAAGGTTGTGATTTGCAGATATTGACCAATGTTGCATGAAAAACCTGTTTTACCACCTCGCCCCCAGACAATATCACTGGCATGGCCAACTCCCAACCATCTTGTTGAGTCTGTATTAACACTCAATCGGGTTTAGAAGCCCTCACTGGCTATGTTCCCCCCTCAACTTGGCCTAGCCTGGGATCTGGGGACTGCAGGGAGTACACTCATCATATTGTTTTTCAAACGCGCTCTGTCCTTGCTTATCTCCCAGAACTACCCTGGACTCAAGGGTTGCATGTGTCTTGCTCAAAAGTTTATCTCAAGCACTAAGCCCTATGCCCCATGCAAAATAAATGTATGTTGGGAACAGCAACAACTGGGGTAGGCCGGGGTGGGCCAATGGAATGTGCCATCATTCCCTTACCATTGGCAGGGAATTTAGAGCAGAGTTGGAGAGCTGCCAGCTCCCTTGTCATCTGTCCCGACTAAGCTGTGCAGACTCCCAGTTCTTACAGGGATCTCTAGACACCTCTTAAGAGGCAGGCTACATATTCTCTGGCTCTGGCCATTGCTCTAGTAGAGCGTACTGTCTAATAGGGAGGTCAACACGTGATTTAAAATGTAATGGTATGATTATGCAAAAAGCTGACTCATTAGAAAAGACCCTGATGCTAGGAAAGATAGAAGGCAGGAGGAGAAGGGGATGACAGAGGACAAGATGGTTGGATGGCATCACCGACTCAATGGACATGAGTTTGAGCAAGCTCCGGGAGATCTTAAAGGACAGGGAAGCCTGCTGTGCTGTAGTCCATGGGGTCGCAAAGAATCGGACACAACTGAGCGACTGAACAACAACATGGAAAGGACTGGTTGCTTAACAAATGCTGTCCCCATTCAAATGTGTAGGGCATGAATTTTGTTTTGTTCACTGTATATGCCTTAGAAGAGTGCCTGGCACATAGTAGACAGTCAATAACTAGTCATTGAATGAACAAATTACCATGACATTGACACTGGTTTTTAAAGAATGAATGGAATGTTATGAGGAAATATGCCTAGAGATTTGGCAGTGACCAGGATGAAAGAGAGATGATCTTCTTTGATGATCTTCATCAAAGAAAGATGAAGGAAGATTTGCTCAGAACAAGGATCCATGAGATGGTCCTGGACTGAATGGCAGCTTAAGATTCTTTTTATTTCATTTCCACCCTCTCTTGACTCAAGTCCATCTTCATGTGTTGGTCTCTCGGTTTTCATTGGAAAGTTCTATTGGAGAAAGAGCCAGAAGGGCACACTCTCTCAGAATGTTTTAGCTGGAAAAGGCCTCAGAAGTTGTCCTATTCTCCCCTCCTCATTTTACCCATAAAGGGACTAAGGCTTAATAGGGGAGTTAACTTGTCCAAGGTCTCAGACTGGTTAGTGTCAGGGCCAGGACAGGAAGCCAGGTTTTTCAACTCCAGGCCTGTGTTCTTTCCATTATATGAGGACTTTCCAAGCCATTTCAGTTTACTTATTTATTTTTGTTTTAAGCAGCAGAATCCTGTTTTTTCCAAACAGAAGCTTATATGGATAAACTCAGAGCTGCCCTGGATAAAGCCACATGAAGGGCCAGTGGTGGGTCCATAATCTCCATCATAGACTAGCTCTTCCCTTCTTATACATACGCTCTTTCTTTGATGGAGACAGTTAACATTTTCTCAGTCTTGTGAAAGTGCATATAAATGCCTCAATTCCCTAACTCCACACTTGCTTACAAAAAGATTTTTTTCTCCTAAGTCTGTTTGTGAAACCATTGCACTGTGTATGATGCTCTTAGCACAATGCCTGGCACACAGTAAGTGCTCAGTAAATGTTCATGTATGTCATTTTATCGTGTATTTGGCTCAGTCAGTAGAAAGCAGAGAAGTAGGGAGGGGAGCTGCTGCTTGTGGGCCACCTATTATGTGCTGCACACAGAACTAAATGCTTAACCATAATTTACCTCATTGATCTTCCTAACTAGGTCAATATCACTGTCTCCATTTTATAGCTGAGGACACTCAGAGAGGTCAGCTACTTGCCTGTGGTCACACAGATAGTAAGGACTAAGCTGGGATACTGGTCCAGGTTGCTTGACAGCCCATATCCCTCCCTCTCAGACACACACATACAGAAAGCAAATTCAGTATTCTTTCATTTCATCCAGTCCTGACAACAGTACCATTCCTTCATTCATTGACTCTTTTGAGCACCTACTATGTGCTAGGTACTCTACTAAACCCTGCTGCAAGCATATGCTGTGTAGACAGGTGGACAAACACTGGGTGTGTAGTTACAAGAGTGATGAGTATTACCAAAGGGAGAAAAGAGAGTGACTCTGGACATGTTACTATCCCCATCCTATGAATGAGGAAATAGGCCCTTGCAGGTTACTCAAAAATCACGGGGTAAATAATAAAAATAGCTGAAATTCATTGTGCGCTCACTACACACCTGGCATTTTTCATGAATTCAAATTCTCTTAATTCTATGAAGTAAGTACTGTAATTCTCTTGATTTCCCAAAAGGAACCAAAGTCATAGAGCATGAAAGTAACTGGCCTTAGTTTACAGGGCTTGAAAGTGGCTGGTTCAGGATTTGAGCCCAGAGAGGCTGGCTCCAGACCCTGTGTTCTCAACCCATTTGAATCTGCGTGTAACTGGCTTCCCTGCTGCTATTTCTGCAAGAGGGGAGAGGTGGAAGCAGGTTCCCCATCCCTGCCCTTCAAGGCATCCTGTGAAACCTCTATATATAAACTGGATTTGTCATGATTGAGAGCTCTGTTTTAGGAAGGCCAGGATCCCCGTCCTGGGCAGAAATGACCCTAAAGCAGCATCCTGCAGTGCAGCCTGGCTCAGGAAGAAGTGCCTCCTTGAATCAATGGTGCTTCCCAAGCCTCAGATCTCAGACAATTAGAGGGAGTTTCATGCTTCAGGAATCTAGGGCCTCTGAGGAGAAGAAGGCAAGGTTCTGACTTCTGTCTCACAGAGGCTGGAGCCAGGTCCTGGGGCTCACATTCCTCAGGGGCCCGGGTGCTCTGTGGGTGGGCAGGTGGCTTGTCAGGGTAGGGTCAGGAGTACTTCCTTCACAACCTCCCCAGCTTCAGAGATGGGTGTTTATAGAGAACCCAGAGAGGCAGAAAGAGTTCTCCGAGGGGCAGTTCCCACAGCCAAAGAAGCTGGAGAGAAGTGTGTTAAATGGGCCCATCGGAGGAATATGGGGCTCTTTCCAGGGACCTGGGGTGGAGGTAGGACACCACTGGAGAATTTATGATCTCTGAGTCTTCACATGGGGATAATCTCATGCACTTAAAAAAAAAAAACAAACTGTTTTAGAAAAGTTAGAGAGAGACCGTGTTCCCTTGCATCATCTCGTGTGAACCTCACAATAAGCCTGTGGCCTCTCATCTGTAAAATGAGAATTATGCTCATTATTTAATGAGGTAAGGAGCAAAACGGGGTCAGGTTCAGAGCAAATTTTATGTAGTATTTGCCTCTTTTTCACAAAGTTGTGTGAATTCATAAAAATGATTTAGAAACTTAAAAAAAAAACAGCTATGCAGTATTATCTTTTGCTATATTACTGGGCTTCCTTGGTGGCTCGGACAGTAAAGAATCTGCCTGCAATATGAGAGACTCAGGTTCAATCCCTGGGTCAGGAAGATCCCCTTGAAAAGGGAATGGCTACCCACTCCAGTATTTTTGCCTGGAGAATCCCATGGACAGAGGAGCCTGGTGGGCTACAGCCATGAGGTTGCAAAGAGTCGGACACGACTGAGTGACTGACATTTTCACTTTCATGTTAGTACAATTAATTCAAATCCTGGAGTGATCCCAAAATACTGTGCTTCATTCTTTGACATATTATTATGGTTTTGTCATCCACTAATTTATGTAAATCTTCCTTGAAGGCAGCTCTTAACCTCCTATCTCTTGTGACAAGAAGGTACTCAGTTTACTTAAGTATGAAAGAAAAATTTTTCCTTTTTTCAATCATGAATGTGCATCTTTAAAGTTTGAGTCATATTCAAATGTGTATATTTCTTGATATTCAAGCTAGACTCTAAACTCCCAAGAGCTGACCAATGTCTAATTTTTAGCTATGAATAATGTTCATTGAGCATTTTTCTACATGCCAGATAATGTTCTAAGTGCCTTACATGGATTAATTCATATGATCTTTCTAGCAACTCTTATCAAACATATTGTTAGGATCTCTACTTTAAAAACAAGGAAGCTGACACAAGGAGTGGCTAAGAAATGTTTGTGTGTATGTGAATGGTGAATCTGGGCTTCTGAGCCAAGTGATCTGGCCCCAGAGTCCTCGCTCTCAGGCACTAACTCTGCTGCCTGTCCTGGAGCCCCAAGCTCAGAGCCTTGCAGCCAGGAGGCACTGGGACATGCCTGTGAGTTTCACTTAAGGTCATTCCCTTCTCTGTTCTTTTTCTCATTGTGTAACCTGGGGAAATGAGGCTTAGAGATGTGAGATAATTGGGTGGGTCCGGAATGTTTTCACTGCAGGTAACTGAAAACTTGACATGTAGCAGCGCAGGCAGTAAAGACACTTCTTTTTCTCACATAATAAGGGTCTAGATGTAGGTGTTCCAGATGGAGAGAGTAAGAGAAGTTGCTGTCAAGGATTCAGGCTCTTCTTGTCTTTCTGTCACTTGTCCTTAAAATGTTGGCATTTTGTTCTCAGGTTCAATACCCCAGTGTCTGGGTTCTCCAGAGAAACAGAACCAATAGGAGGAATCCATAAATATTGAGACTCCCCTGTAAAAGGGATTGACTATCTAGTCCGGTATTCTTGCCTGGAGAATTCTGTGGACAGAGGCGGGCTAGAGTCCATGGGGTTGCAAAGAGTCAGACACGACTGAGTGGCTAACAATTTCAAATATAATATATTTCATTTTATAATACGTACAACATATTACAAATATTGTATATATAAATATATATTGTATATAAATACATATATATACACTTACATATAAAACAAGGAATTGGCTTACATGATTATGAAATCTGGGAAGTCCAAGATCTGCAGTCATCAAGCTGGAGACCCAGGAAAGCTGACAGTATAGTTCCACCTTGATTCAAAGACTGGAAAAGTAGAAAAACTTATGGTGTAAATTCTAGCCTAAATTCGGGTCCCAAAGCAGGAAAAGATTGATGTCCCAACTCAAAGAGTCAGGCTGAGGAAGAGCAGCTTACTTCTGTTTTTCAAAGTTGAGCAAGGGCTTCATTTAGTCAAATCTGCTTTATATTCAAAATCTTAGCTCCAAGGAAGTCAGGGAAAGAAGTTCCCAGCATTCCACCCTCCACAGGACAGGAAGACACACACACTTAGAAGAGGCTGGATTTCAAGTGGTATTAGCTTCCTTTCATCCCAGGAAGTACAAAGAAGCTTTAATACATCTTACTCCAGTTGGGAGGAAGAGCCAGGAAAGTTAAAACACCTCCTGGCTACCACCACAGTTACCTTGTGGGAAAAAGCCTCCTCAGAGACATAAAAAATTTGGAGAAAATACTGAAAATATGGCAAAGGATTACTACCTCATATATAACTAGTTCTTATAAATCAACAAAGTGAATATCCCAATATAAGCAAACATATACATCTTCTTCACTAAAAAGAAGAAATGACCTGTGGACACTAGTTGAAAAGATGCTAAATTTCAATAATTACCATAGAAAACATGGAAGAAACCAGGAGACTTTTTTTTAGAATCAGAAAGATTTAAAATATTGACTTCATGTTGTGAAGGGTAGAGGAGATTGACCTTCTAATACACTATTGATAAAAGCAAAAATTAATATAAGTTTTCTAGTGTGCATGCCAAGCCGCTTCAGTCATGTGTGACTCTTTGTGACCCTATGGAATGTAGCCCACCAGGCTCCTCTGTCCATGGGATTCTCCAGGGAAAAATATTGGAGTGGGTTGCCATGCCCTCCTCCACGGGATCTTCCCGACCCAAGGATTGAACCCGCATTCTCCCATGGCTCCTGCATTGAAGGTAAATTCTTAACCACTGAATCACCAGGGACACAAGTTTTCTAGAGGACAGTATAATTTTAAATGTTTATAGTCTTTGACCGTCTAAGTTCCCTACTAAAGGCTTTAGGTAAGGAAAAAGTTTAAAAATTCAAAAAGATAGACATTCTTCCCAGGACTGAATGTAATCATTTTTAAAAATCTAGATAGGCACCAAGATAATATGTAATCAATAAAAAGGTCTACTTATTTACATTTTAGCCAAAAAAGATCCCTGTGGAACAGTAATTGAAAAGACTATAGGATGGCATGGATGTATAATTTCCATTTTATTTAGAAGTATATGTATTTACATATTGAAAATATGGAAGGAAACTATTGGAATATAAATATTATCTCTGAACCTTAGGACTACTGCATACTTTTACCCTGTTCTTTATATGTTGCTGTGATGTTTGGTATCTTCTTTATTTAAAAAAGCACATGTCATATTGATTAACAGAAAAATCCCTATAAAACTTCTTTCTCCTTTGATGGGGGTAGAGATTTCGCCCTTAGAAACTTGCTGGACACAGTCACTGCCCTTACCCTTCTTCAGAGACTTTAGAAAATCAAGCTTTCAAGACCCCCTATAGCAAGGGTGTTTAGTACCCAGGAATGGATCTTGGGGTAAAGGTGAGAAAGTTGAGGTGATGCTGGAGGAGCAATGAGGAGGGAGATGTGCTAATTTTAGCATTGCTGATAGAGAGTTGTTCCAGGTTTCCTATAATGTCCCCTCGCACATGCTTAGCTCTCTTTTCCAGCTCCCCACCCCCCAGTGACTGCAGGGCTAACGAAATGCTTCAGATCTCTGCTGCTTTAAATAGAGGCGTTTGGCACCCTTTTAGATGGCAGGTCTGGCAGGGCTAGGCTCTCAGCACTCACCCTAGTTAAAAGCTCTGCAATGAAGCTACTTGGATGCCAGCTTTCCATTCAACCTCAGTATCTCTAAGGCAAAACTCCTGATCATCCCTAAACCAAGCAGTACCTCCTGCCCCTAAAGTCTTCCAGCTCAGATCCTGAGGCCTCTTGCATTCTTGCTCCATCTTCTCTGTTCTGTTACCTCTCTCTCTTTCTCCTTCCTGCCTTCTTCAGGACAGAGATCTAGGATATATTATTTAAAGTATATTCTGTGGGCTTTTTATAGACTACTAGAATTCTGCCTCTTAAAAAGTATATAAATAATAATAACTCTCTTTTATTTGGTGTCTATTAAATACCAACCACATTATATATGTATTATTTTCTTTTTTTAAATTTATTTATTTTACTTTACAATATTGTATTGGTTTTGCCACACATTGACTAGAATCCGCCATGAGTTTACACGTGTTCCCCATCCTGAACTCCCCTCTCACCATCCTCCCTGTACCATTCCTCTGGGTCATCCCAGGGCACCAGCCCCGAGCACCCTGTATCATGCATCAAACCTGGACTGGAGATTTGTTTCACATATGATGTTTTACATGTTTCGATGCCATTCTCCCATATCATCCCACCCTTGCCCTCTCCCACAGAGTCCAAAAGACTGTGCTATACGTCTGTGTCTCTTTCGTTGTCTGGCATACAGGGTTATCGTTACCATCTTTCTAAATTCCATATATATGCGTTAGTATACTGTATTGGTGTTTCTCTTTCTGGCTTACTTCACTCTGTGTAATAGGCTCCAGTTTCATCCACCTCATTAGAACTCATTCAAATGTATTCTTTTTAATGTCTGAGTAATACTCCATTGTGTATATGTACCACAGCTTTCTTATCCATTCATCTGCTGATGGACATCTAGGTTGCTTCCATGTCCTGGCTATTATAAATAGTGCTGCGATGTACATTGGGGTACACGTGTCTCTTTTGATTCCTCATTGTGTATGCCCAGCAGTGGGAGTGCTGGGTCATATGGCAGTTCTATTTCCAATTTTTTAAGGAATCTCCACACTGTTCTCCATAGTGGCTGTACTAGTTTGCATTCCCACCAACAATGTAAGAGGGTTCCCTTTTCTCCACACCCTCTCCAGCATTTATTGCTTGTAGACTTTTGGATCGCAGTTATTTTGACTGGCGTGAAATGGTACCTCATTGAAACAATCTCATGGGATGGCAGTACTCCTTAAGATTTAAACAGGCATTTGACAAAAGAAAATATATAGAAAAGAGCCAATAAGCACACGAAATGGTGCCAGACATCATTAATCATCAGGAAAATGCAGATAAAAACTATAATGAAATATCAAATTAAAAAGCCTGACAATACAAGCTGTTGGCAAGGATATGGAGAAACAGGAACTCTCAAAAACTACCAATGGGAGTGTAAAATGGTACTACCTTTTTGGAAAATAGTTTGGCTCTTTCTTACAAAGTTAAATATATATGTACCATATAATCCAACTATTCTCCTATTACATTTTTTTCTCAAGAGAAATAAAACATGTCTACTAAATGACTTGTACAAGAATTTTCATAGAAATTTCATTCATAATAGCTCGAAACTAGAGACAACCCAAATCAACTGATGAGTGGATAAACAAAATGTAGTATACCCACAAAATGGAATGCTTTTCAGGATGAAAAGGCATGAACTACTGAGAGATATGTATTAGTTTTCTATTCTTGGTTAACAAACCACCACAAACTTATTGATGTAATACAATAGGTATTTGTTATCTCACAGTCTCTGTGGGTCAGAAGTGGCAGCGTGTAGATCTTGTGTTTTCTCATTCCAAGTCAAGAGTTCTTTGTACCACTAGAGCTGCCAGACTTTGTTAAAAGCCTTATAACAGATTTTAAGAGTTATCATTGCATTTTATAATTTATCCATATGCATCAGAGTAAATGCGCTTAACAATGTTCTCTTAAAACACATAATCCTATGAGTGAGCTCTTTGAAAGAACAATGTATGGTCATCCATGAAGATGAAGGCTTCAGAAGGTGTGTGTATACTGTTCATTGCTTGCCTTCTTTCTTGCCTCGTAAATCCTGGTTTATCCAGATCTTGGCCATGTACTTCAGGGAAGCATAGGCCCCTTCTAGTCCCAGCAGATGAATCTTGATTTGTGTCAGGCAGGTATGATCATTCTGTTCCCACTGAGAGAGATGTGTTTCGGAGAGAGTCTGAGATGCAGCTTTGACCACTGAGGTCAGAGAGACACCTGCCAGGGGATGCTGGAAACTACCAAGCTTCTTAAAAGCAGCAGAGGGAAGGGTTTTTCTCAAAGGTATAAGAGTGGGAACTTGGGAGCTACAGTGACTCACTGATGATATGAAGGGACAGTATGAGTACAAAAGTCCCCAAGAATATGAAGTAGAAGGACATGAAATATGTAAGTCCTTAAGGATGACAGTGAACCTCTGATTCCCTTGCCCTGGACTGCCCATCTCAGTAATGTAAGGAATACATTTTCTTTATTGCTTTGGTCATCGCTGTGATTTGCAGCCAAATGTATGCTTATATGTTCTTGCATACATAATATATAAGTAGATAATGTCAAATACTTTTCTTGCACCCAATTCCAGGTACAAAAATTCTTATAAGCCCTTGTATGCACTACAGTACATTCAAAATTAATGGCAGTCAGTTGATGTTATACATTATGTGAATGCTAAGATTAGTTTCATTCTTAGAAATGTTTGTTAACCACTGAAGATTAGGAAAACACCTTACTGTTGTTCTGTAGGGAATTGGTTAAGTAAATTAGGGTACAGCCTTATAATGAGATACTGATCAATTCCATTTGTCCTGATACGAAGTGATTTCCAAGATATGCTGAATAGAAATACAAGAGTCGTAACAGTATACAGAAGACTTTGAAGTATGCCGTCGTGGAAAAACATCTGAAGTTCATTGCTGGACGGTGGTACAGGAAAGGACTGAACAGAAGTTCTGCCGTATATGGGCCTGCTGAGGACATTAAGCGATCATGGGATAAAAGAGTATGCAGAGTGGTGGTGGATGAACAACATGGCAATGGCTACAAAGCCAGTGTCTTGGGGCAAAAGCATCAGGGATTGTGTGGGTTTTCAGCAGGGCTGTTGTATGTGTCTCATATACATGAGATGGTCTATTTTCAAGATACTAAAGCAATTAAAAAAAATATTTGTGGAAACTTTGGCCTATCTCACAAATAAAGTGCTACTTACCTGTCAGCCCCAGTGATTAGCTAATATAACTACCATTTGTCAGGGCTCACCATGTGCCAGACACTGGCATCCCTGTGTTGGTAGATTCGGTCCTCCTAGATATGAGGTACGTATCATCATCATTGTCATCCTCCTTTTTTACAGATAGGTAAACAGAGGCACAAAAATTTTGACTAGTGTCCTAGGATTATCAGTTCAGTTCAGTCCAGTTGCTCAGTCATGTCCGACTCTTTGCGACCCCATGAATTGCAGTACGCCAGGCCTCCTTGTCCATCACCAACTCCCGGAGTTTACTCAAATTCATGTCCATTGAGTCGGTGATGCCATCGAGCCATCTCATCCTCTGTCATCCCTTTTTCCTGCCCCCAATCCCTCCCAGCATCAGAGTCTTTTCCAGTGAGTCAACTTTTCGCACGAGGTGGCCAAAGTATTGGAGTTTCAGCTTCAGCATCAGTGCTTCCAATGAACACCCAGGACTGATCTCCTTTAGAGTGGACTAGTTGGATCTCCTTGCAGTCCAAGGGACTCTCAAGAGTCTTCTCCAACACCACGGTTCAAAAGCATCAATTCTTCGGAACTCAGCTTTCAGCACAGTCCAACTCTCACATCCATACATGACCATTGAAAAAACCATAGCCTTGACTAGACATACCTTTGTTGGCAAAGTAATGTCTCTGCTTTTGAATATGCTATCTAGGGTGGTCATAACTTTCCTTCCAAGGAGTAAGTGTCTTTTAATTTCATGGCTGCAGTCACCATCTGTAGTGATTTTGGAGGTCAGAAAAATAAAGTATGACACTGTTTCCACTGTTTCCCCATCTATTTGCCGTGAAGTGATGGGACCAGATGCCATGATCTTAGTTTTCCAAATGTTGAGCTTTAGGCCAACTTTTTCACTTTCATCAAGAGGCTGTTTACTTCCTCTTCAATTTCTGCCATAAGGGTGGTGTCATCTGCATATCTGAGGTTATTGATATTTCTCCTGGCAATCTTGATTCCAGCTTGTGCTTCCTCCAGCCCAGCGTTTCTCATGATGTACTCTGCATATAAGTTAAATAAGCAGGGTGACAATATACAGCCTCGACATACTCCTTTTCCTATTTGGAACCAGTCTGTTGTTCCACGTCCAGTTCTAATTGTTGCTTCCTGACCTGCATATAGGTTTCTCAAGAGGCAGGTCAGGTGGTCTGGTATTCCCATCTCTTTCAGAATTTTCCACAGTTTATTGTGATCCACACAGTCAAAGGCTTTGGCATAGTCAATACAGCAGAAATAGATGTTTTTCTGGAACTCTCTTGCTTTTTCCATGATCCAGCGGATGTTGGCAATTTGATCTAGGATCATACAGCTGTTAAATGTTGGAACCAGGACTTCAAACAAAGTCCATGTCCTAAACAATTTACTAATTAACTTCTGGGGCTATTGAAAGGATTAAATACGTTCATATATGCTTAACTGGTATTGGCTTTAACCAGTGGTCCCCAAACAGTAGTCCACACATCAGCAATGCTAGATATTTGTTAGAAGTGGTACTTAAATTCTTAGAAACGTTTCCCAGGTTTAGATAAACCTGGTTTTACATGTTGATATGTTCCTTGGTTGACATGAATATAAGCATTTATGCTGGTGGGACTTCGCTTATATCAGCTGAGAATAAGTCCATACCAGCTGAACCTTGAGGAAAGATACCTAAGTATTGTAGATGTACTTCCCTCCTTGCTTTCTTGTCCAACAGGTATTTATGGACTCAGCAGGAATTATCCTGTGATCTATCAATGATGTCCTACATGGACCTAATGGGTACCAAGACCCTACCATTCCCGCGCTGGCTGTGTGATCTGTGCATGCCAACACTGGCTAAGTAATTTCTCCTCCCAACACAGTTGCTTCTTAGGAAAGAGATCTCAAACTCCTTCCTTCCTAGATAACAGATGCTTAGTAATGTTCTTTCACATAGTAGATGCTCAGTAATGTCTCTTGATGATGAAGTCATCGCAGTTCACCTGCTGACAGCTGTCTTTTTAGCAAAAAGCACCTAACAGAAGCTCCAACTGTTAAAATCACCTGGAAAGCTTCTAAAAACTCCAGCCTGGGGCCAATTATATCAGAATATCCAGGGGTAGGAGAAGAAGGGGAAGGATTAGGTGTGAGTAGTTTTGCAAGCTCCCCAGGTGATTTCAAGATGCAGCCACGATGGAGAACCCCTGAGCCAGAGTGAAGACGCCACATTGCAGAGTGTTCACCTGATGCACACCAGATCAGCAGAGGGCCACAGGTGGAGACCCGGTGGGGAAAGCCCAGATAGGCTGCCTCAAAAGCTGCCCTCCACTTCTTAGATTAGGCCTGTGAGCCAAGCTGGAAGCAGCCAGAATCCTGTCTTAAGAAGTTCCTGTGCACAATGGAAGGTGCAGCTGGAAGCACTTATGCTGGAAACCCTGACTGGGTAATAGTCCTGAAAGTATTGCCATATGTCTCCAGCAGGGAGGGCAGGGCCCACGCTTGTCCCTCGACCCCCTACAGCTTCCCTTCCACCAGCAGCTCGGTCATCACCCCTGGGAGCCCCCAGTGCAGCTTCATCAAATGATTTTGTGGAGCATCTAGACTTTCCTTGCAGGAAGCCGGGCCCTGGAAATGCAGGTAAAAATCCAACATCACCCCAGTGGAGTTCACAGCCTAGAAGGAGAAATGAGCAGTGAATCAACAACTAGAATGGGACGTGATAAGTGTCAGGATGGAGAAAAGCACAGAAAGATAATAATAATGTGATTGATTGTGTGGGAGCTTTGGGGAGGAGGTTTGAGGGGCCTCCAGCAGTCTTCTGAGGAGAAGTTGTAGAAACATTGAGGCTTTTTTTTTTCCTTTTGAAATATTCATATATATTTTTTTAAGTTTGCAATAATTTTAAGCATAAAGTTGAACATACAAATTTAAAAAATATTAATATTTTGCCATATTTACTTCAGATCCTTTAAGAAAACAGTTCTAAACTATTTCAAGCATAGTAGAAGTTGAGAGAATGATATAACAAACACCCATGTATTGAGGTGGTCTGGTGAGGGGCCAGGCTTCAGGGCTCTGCAGTGGGACATTGGAGAGGTGACTTAACCCTTTTGTTTCTTTGTCTTATTAAAACAAAAAAACTACCTCTACAGGTAATTGTCAGGATTAATTAAGGTAAAGCTCTTTAAAAGACAAAAGTTCCTCACACACACTATGTGCTTAATAAACATTAACTATTGTTATTTATGTGCTCATGACCCTGCTTGTCAAATCCACATTCTGCTGCATTTGTTTTATAAAGTGGGCTTCCCATGCAGTGCTAGTGGTAAAGAACCTGCCTGCCAATGCAGGAGATAAAGGAGATGCAGGTTCCATCCCGGGGTTGGGAAGATCCCCTGGAGGAGGGCATGGCAACTCAGTCCAGTATTCTTGCCTGGAGAATCCCCTGGACAGAGCAGGCTGGAGGGCTACAGTCCATGGGGTCACAATGAGTTGGACATCATATCGTAGCTGTTTTTAAAGACCCTTCTGTGCACACTTCCCTGTTCTAACTGCTAAGGAAGAATAAAGGTTAGCTAGGAGGTCAACGTCGAAACGTCCACTGCAGGATACAGGGCAGGGGAGAGCCTGACTTCTGAGAAAACCCTCCAGGGTGGTCAGAAAGGAAGGTGATGGAAGGAGGCAGGAGAGGTGCTGGGTGTGTCAGCGGGGGCCGGGATGAGCCCATTTCCCTCCAGAGAGGACCCACCCAACTCTTTTCTCTCTCTCAGGAAACCCCTGGGGTCCCTTTTAATGGCTCCTTTCAAAAAAACACATGGGTAAGTAACCTCACCCATGCTTGCTCCTCAGCCTGGAAAATTCCACCCTGTACAGACTAGCTTTAAGAGAAGAGAGTCCCAGGGGAGCTGCAGGAAGGGGGCTTAGGTGCCCTAAGTACCCTGGAGGCAGGAAATGAGTGAGTGAGGGCTGTAGCCGGGCCTGAAGCACTCAGCCCCCCTTGGCCCCAAGTCTGTTTCAGTGAACAGTTAGCTTGGGATAGAACTCCATGGGAACTATGCACCCTAGCCCTACCAGTTGGACACTTTTGCTGCCTGAGCTGATGGAACCCCCTGACCTGTTGAGTAGTTAGCCTGATCAGAGGCACACATGGGGTTCATCAGGCACAGACATTTGTGGACAGGGCTTGGGGACAAGTGTGTACTCGCACCCAGTCTCAGTTGGAAATGTGCTCTCCCGTCACTCCTCAGCAACACCATCATTTTTTATCTAACAATGGGCTTTCCTCCCTGCCCCCCTCCCCTGTGCATCTCCGGCATCCGCTCCAACCCTGCTGAGGAACAGCTGCTTGGAGGCCCGTCTCTCATCAGCTGCCTTATCTCCCTGATGAATAATGTTCCCCTTCCCGCAGAGGCAGCCTGGCAGGAGGCCCACCCCCAGGGAGAAGCAGGCTGCTGACAGGCCCTGGAGCCCAGGCAGCTGTCAAAGAGTGGGGTGCTCCCCTGGGCCCTCAGATGGTAGGGACTGAATCCCTGCCTCATAGAGCCATGCCACCCGAGGTTCCACGACCATAGAGAGCTGCACCTCACCAACCCAGCCATTCTAAGCACACCTCACACCATTTTGATGCAGTAACCAGTCTGGGTGCCAAGGAGACAGGTCCATGGGTCCTGCTCCACAAGGGTAGGGACTGCTTATGGGAAATGTGATTTGTACTTAATAGTACAGAGTTCTGTGTTTCATAGTTCTGTGACCAAGAGAGTGCATTGAACCTCTCCAGGTCTCCCTTTTTCCCATCTGCAAAATGGGCTAATAATAGTGCTGTGTAGATGCTGTGGTTCTCTGAGACCCCCTTTGCCAGCTAGTGTACCAGTCCCAACGCTGTGAGTGCCATGGTAACAGATATACCTCTGGTCTTCTCCAGAGCCTTTGGCTTAAGGTATTAGCATCCCTGAGGCATCTGAAAGGCTATCTCCTTCTGCCACCCTCCCTCTCCCTCTCCCATCAGCCACGTTGGTAACTGACTAATGCTGGGGACACAGAAGGTGAACCTCTTTTCTCAAGATGGGATAACTCCATGGGACTGTGCTCCAGAAATCTCTACAAATCAGGCCAAGACTAGACCTTAGCCATGACTACATCCATCCTCAGCCCTTTCCCCTTCCTGTCCTACTTCTCTCACCCACTTACCCACTCAAGAGCACCTTCTTCCTCCTCCATGGATCATAGGCTTTGGAAGACTGTTTCAGGAACCACTTCTAGGGGACCCAACCCAAGACAAGTACCCACTTCACAGGAGCTCTGTGTGAGGATTCAATAAGATAAAGCTTAAAAATCCCTGTGTGGGTGCCTGCCACTCAGCAAGTACCAAATAGCCAGGGATTCTGATTCTTATAAACTACTGCTATGTGACAGGATGTCACAAGGGAACTCGGGCAGATACGCCAGAGAGGTGGGTGTTGAAAGCCTCAGTTCCAAGACTGGAGTTGGACGCAGGGCCCTAGGAGGTCATGTAGCCAAACTGTCCTTTACAGTGAGGAAACTGAGGCCCAGAGAGGAGAAGCTGAGGTGTCGGAGGCCCACAGCAAGTCAGTAGCAGAGCTGGTACTAGGCTGCGCCACGCTTCCCACCCCTTGCCCTCCCACTCACCCCCCTTGCTCTTTTGGTGTCTTGAGATGCTGTGTCCCTGCTAGTTGTTGAAGTGCTGCTGACTTTAGATGGGCCAGGACCCTGGGAAGGGAAGTTGGAGCACACTCCCAATTCCACACACATGGCCCTGAACACCTACTAGTACTGGATACCTGCCGGGCGCTCAGAGTCTTGGCATTACACACGGACATACCACCTCCTCGTCATTCAGAGATCTCACTGTTTTTAAAGTGTGCGTGTGTGTGTGTGTTGTTTAACGTTTATCCCAGGAAGTAAATAATACCAGCCTATTCTACAAGGAACATTTTATTGACAGAGCTTTGAAAGAACAGTAAGAGCAGATAGATGGGAAAGAACATTCCTGGACTCACTTTTTATCATATTAAATAAGAAGGATGTACTTAACTTTCATAATAGTCTCTCTCAATAGCCTGCTGTCCTTGTTTTCCCCAAGTATGTGTTGGATTACAAAGGTGAGACAGATTGTGGCTTCTGGATATAGCTGGAGTCCTGTGGGGTTGAAGTATAGAGTGCATATTATTATCCATGTGACCAACCCAGGCTTCCCTGGTGGCTCAGCAATAAAGAATCTGCTGCAATAGAACCAAATATTCACTATTAATTCATTTAAAAAAAATTCCTGGGGAAATTTTAATTGTCAACTTTTGCTTAGATATAAGAAGCAAATGTAAATATGAATATCAAAATCTGTTAAACTTAGAGAAAATTATGTACTGCAATAATAGTAAAGGTTCTTAAATAAAAACTGTGATATACTTAAAAAAAAAAAAAAAAAAAGAATCTGCCTGCAATGCAGGAAACCTGGGTTCTATCCCTGAGTCGGGAAGATCCCCTGGAGGAGGGCACAGCAACCCACTCCAGTATTCTTGCCTGGAGAATTCCATGGACAGAGGAGCCTGGTGGGTTGCAGTCCATGTGGTCGTAAAGAGTTGTACACAACTGAAAGACTGAGCATACACGTCCATGTGACCAGAGATGACCACAGTGGAACTGGAGAAGTAGACTTTTTAAAATCAAACCAGACTCAGGATTCTGTGTTGGTGATACGGCAATTGGGCTTGAATCTGCACACAGGAGACAGCATCTAAAACCAGGAGAGCAACATACTCAGATGTGTGTCCCATAAAAAATGTCTCTGGGCAATGTGGAGAAGAGATTTGAAAGGCGGGGTAAGAACCCTGCCCCCAGATAGAGGCAGTGTTGGACAGGTGAAGAGTTAACTAGGAGACCACAACCTGTGAGCAGTTAGGAGATGCTGTGTGAGGAGTTTCCATGTGAGCCGAACCCCCTGAAGGTATGGGAATGGAGGATGGGGAGAAATCATGAGGAGGTAGGATTTGAATTGGAATTTTTGAGGGGCAGTTTCCTAAGCATGGGCTTCCCTTGTGACTCAGCTGTTAAAGAATCTGCCTGCAATGCGGGAGACCTGGGTTTGGTCCCTGGGTTGGGAAGATCCCCTGGAGAAGGGAAAGGCTACCCACTGCAGTATTCTGGCCTGGAGAATTCCATGTACCGTATGGTCTATGGGGTCACAAAGAGTCAGACACAACTGAGCAACTTTCACTTTCACGTGGGCTTCTCTGGTGGTTCAGATGGTAAAGAATCTGCCTGCAATGCAGGAGACACTAGTTTGATCTCTGCATTGGGAGGATCCCCTGAAGAAGGAAATGGCAACCCACTCCAGTATTTTTGCCTGGGAAATTCCATAAACAGAGGAGCCTGGTGGGCTCCAGTCCATGGGGTCACAGAGTCAGACATGACTGAGCAAGTAACACACTTCCTAGGCATAGGAAGTTGCATGGACAGAGCACAGTATGAATGGATGGAAGATGAGCGTGGGGGCAGCAGGGCCATGGACCTTGGTGTAAGGACATTCTAGGAGCAAGGAGGAGATGGAGCTAAAAGGAAGCCCAGGCCACTTTCTGTAGAGCACTGAGCCGCCAGGGAAGAAGTAGGAACTCCTGCCTGTGGGCAGTGAGGCTGCCAGGGGTTTGAACAGCAGAGTGGCAGGAGGGAACCATTATTTCAAGATTAGTGCAGGAGTGGAATGTAGATGAGGGTGGTGGTGGAAGAGAGGACCCCTCCTCCCCAAGTTGGAGACCATACACTACTAGCTTTCAGGTCACATGTCTTATCTAGAAAACTTTGGTCTGCACATAGAATGTGGCCCCATGTTTTTTAAAATGAAAGATTTTACAAAAAAAGACTTCACATAAAAGGCAGGTTTCTGGCTTCATTTGAAAACCAGAGGATTTGGTAAGACTGACCCAGTATTTCCATGTGACCACCATATGCTGGAGTTGGGTCACAGTTGTCCTCCATAGGTGGAGCCTTGAGTCTCATTGGAGTTTTCCCCATAGCAGTTCTGCTTTATTTATTTTTGGTGTGTGATTAAAAAAAAATTTTTTTTTTTTTTTGATGAGCCATCAGCCTTTAAGTTACTGAGAATTTCTTATAAATATCTAGAATTGGACTTCTTTAGAAAGTCATTAGGGCCACCTGGGACCTTGTTCCTAGGTGGGCTTAGCAGCTAGAGCAAAAGCTGTTTTCTATTTTCACCAGTGCCCACTTCCCCCAGCTCTTCACAGAGGCCTCCGTTAGCTGCCGTCTGTCATAAAGATTGTGTTCTCCTACAGGAAGATGAAACGTTTCTAGTGTTTAAGTCGTTATCGAAAGTGGGAAAATGAAAGAGTAAGGGGCATGCATGCTTCTAAAAAGAAGGAAGAAAAGTTATGACCAACCCAGACAGCATATTAAAAAGCAGAGACGTTACTTTGCCAACAAAGGTCCATCTACTCAAAGCTGTGGTTTTTACAGCAGTCATGTATGGATGTGAGTTGGACTATAAAAAAGCTGATTGTAGAAGAATTGATGCTTTTGAACTGTGGTGTTGGAGGAGACTCTTGAGAGTCCCTTGGTCTGCAAGGCGATCCAACCAGTATATTGGTGTTTTTTTTCTTTTTCCAACCAATATATTCTAAAGGAGGTCAGTCCTTAATATTTATTGGAAGGACTGATGCTGAAGCTGAAACTCCAATACTTTGGCCACCTGATGAGAAGAGCTGACTCTTTGGAAAAGACCCTGATTCTGGGAAAGATTGAAGGCGGGAGGAGAAGGGGATGACAGAAGATGAGCTGGTTGGATGGCATCACCGTCACGATGGACATGAGTTTGAGTGAACTCCGGGAATTGGTGATGGACAGGGAGGCCTGGCGTACTGCAGTCCATGGAGTCACAAAGAGTCGGACACGACTGAGTGACTGAACTGAGCTGGACTGAACTGATGCTTCTAGAAAAGGTTGGAGAGAGCGTTGTAGAAATGAAGACTGTTGCTGCGTTTAATTTCAAAGAGAGTGTCTGTTAGAAGAAGACCACTAAGGACACTGCTAGCAAAGTCGGCTCACTCTCCTGGCCTGATGTTACCTGCTTGGGCTCTGCTGGCATTTAGCTTGAGAATCCCTGGGACAGAGACCATGAGGTCACATCACACTTGGCTTTCAACAGTCTGGATTCTGAGCTTCAAAGAGGAGTGAGAGGAGGAACTTGTGACTGGGATTAGGAGATAAGGAAGTGTGTTGAGGTGTGGTGAGATGTCCTGAGCCTAAGGCAATGGGAGGGAAAACCAGAGTGAGAGAGGGGAGCTGGGTACAGGAAAACACCCTAGACACTTCGGGAGTGGGGAGCGGCTCCTTACGTGGGGGGTCAGAGAGAAGACTCACAGATGACTTCAGGGTGATAGACCCTGGGTTGCTGTGGGCCTGGGGGTACTTTGACAGAAGTCAGGAGATCCTCAAAGGGGGAGCCTGATGACTTCGGGTCCAGGAAGGGTGAATTTGAGGTTATAAGGATGATGCTGGTGGCACACTGGTTATGCACATCAACTTGAAGCGCTCCGGTCCATGTGGAACTTGTTCTTACTGTGCTTAATCTCCCAGTGCCTTAGTTTCTTTTTAAAAATTATTCCTTCTCTACTTTTATTTTGGACTTCCCTGGTGGCTCAGACGGTAAAGCGTATGTATGTCTACAATGCAGGAGACCCGGGTTCGATCCCTGGGTTGGGAAGATCCCCTGGAGAAGGAAATGGCAACCCATTCCAGTACTATTTCCTGGAAAATCCCATGGACAGAGGAGCCTGGTAAGCTACAGTCCATGGGGTCGCAAAGAGTGGGACGCAACTGAGCGACTTCACTTTACTTTTATTTGTATTTATTTTTAATTAAAATATAGTTGACTTACAATATTACATCCGTTTTAGATAAAGAACTCAGTGATTTGATATTTTTATGAATTAGTGATGATTTCTTGAAAAATAAGATTATTGATAGTCTCCTTCTTATAGGATCATTGTGTGGATTAAAAAGAACATAATTTTTTTAAAAAGAACATAATTAAAAGCCTACAACTGACTCCTGGGACAGAGGAGGTGCTCTATAAATCTGAGTCATTTCCACTATTGCCTGTGAGGACAAGGTGGGTGAACCAACTGAATAGAGGTGATTTTCCAGGGCAGGGAACCAACCTTGTGCCTTGGAAAAGAGCCAATCAGGGTAGAAGAAACAGTGAGGAGCCGGGAGGGAACAGCTGTGAAGCAAGGGGAGAGCATCTTCAGTGCAGGGCAGATGGTAATCCCGCTGCAGAGGACCAGGGTGAATTTGTCCCCAGAGAACTCTTGGCAATGCCTAGAGACATTTCTAGTTGTCACTGCTGGGCCTGGGGGTGCTATTGCATCTATTGGGTAGAGGCCAGGGATGGTCCCAACACCCTACAATGCATAGGACGGCCTCCCACAACGAAGAATCATCCAAGTCCAAGGTCAATAGTGCAGAGAGTAGGAAACCCTTCTCCAGAGCCAACAGCTTCCAGGTTTGACTCATGGTTCCAACAACAACAGTTATGGGACCTCGGCAAGTTCCTTAACCACTGTGTGCCTCAGTTTTCTTATCTGGAAAATGGAGATGAAAATAACAGCTCCTTGAATGAGTCAAGATATATGGAGGGCTTAGAATAGAGGCTCACTGAACATTAGCTGTGATCAGAAATCAGGGAAAGGGAGGGCATAGCAGAATGCATTTGATCTTGGAGTTTGGCTTTTAGGAATGACCTCAGTGTGAGTTCACTAAGGTGGAAAGGGGAGTGGCAGCTGGATGCAGAGGGTGGTGGAGATGGGTACGTGGGAACTGGGGCTGTAGGCACATACTGTAGCAATGGGAAAGAGTGGAGGCGCGGCTAGTTATGGCTGCCAGCCCTAGTGAAGGGGATTGTTTTACCTTCAGTTACTTGTTTATGCCAACTAAAATTTTGGTTAATGTCCAAACCATGGTATAACAAAAATGGAAATTTTCAAAACAAAATTACCTGTAGCCTCACCACCTTAACAAATGAGCAATGTTCCATCTTCCCTCCAGTCTTGTCATGTCTATGGTGCTTTAGTCATAACACAGATTCTCTTTTCTATTGTTTTATGTCTGGTGAAATGGTCCCATAAGCATTTTCCATAATGTTACATCATTGTTACATTTATCATTTTTTTCCAAAAATGAAGATAAACCTCATTGTTTTTTCATAGTTGTAAAAATGCTTTGTACTCTTTTTTTTTTTAATATACAGATAGTACAAAAAAGTCTGAAGAGAATGTAAACCCCCCCCATTTCCCATCCCACCCTTCAGAGATAGCCAGCTTAGTGCTTTTGCTGAACATCCTTCCAAATAAATCTCCATACACTTATCTATGTGTTGATTTGTTAACTCTTTTACATAAAGTTCCGTAAGCATTACTTAACTGTCATTCATTTTCAGCCTTGAAGCAAAGGTTTTCTTATTGTTGGAGTCAGGGTTGTTTTTTCGGGAAGTGAGGAGGGGGCTGTGGATGGATATGCAGAAGAAGAAAGAAAGCCAGGAAGCTGCTAGAAAAAGGAAATACTGCGGGTGTGCAGAGTATTTGTTTCCTGAGGCTGCTATAACTAAGTGCCAGAGGCTGGGCAGCTTACACAACAGAAGTTTATTCTCTCCTGGTTCTGAAGCCAGGAAGTCTGCAATCAAGGTGTCAGCAGGGCCATGCTCCCTCTCAATCATCTAGCTGAGGATCCATTCCTGTGTCTTCCTCATTTCTCGTGGTTGCCAGCAATCCTTGACATTCCTTGCCATGTTGGCAGCAATCCTTGACATTCCTTGATGTGTCGACTCATCGCTCTAATCTTTGGTTCTATCGTCACATGGCGTTCTCCTCTTCCTCTCTCTGTCTGCATCTAGATTGACCTTCTCTTATAAAGATCTAGGCATTGGGTTAGGCACTCTACTCCAGTATGACTGCACCTTAACTTGATTAAATCTGCTAAGACCTGTTTCCAAATCAGGTCACACAGCCAGGAACAGGGCTCAGGACTTCGATGTATCTTTTGGGGGCTTACAGTTCAACCCATAATATGTGGGATCCTCAGGGTGATGGAGAAGAAGGATGGAGCAAGGGTGGAGTCACAAGAACTTCTGTGAAATGAAAAGGAGAAGAGACTGAGATAAAGAGACCGATATTCTGATGCTTAGAAGGGAGACGAGGAAGTCTCCTTCCTCCAGCAACTCATGTCTATGTTTTATTAATCTCCTAGTAGTTTACAAAGAGAGCCCCGAGACTCAGAGAGAGCCTGGTTGTGTGTAAGCGCCGCCGGGCTTCCCCCTGCCGCCGTCGCGCCATGTGGCTGGCGGCTGCCATGTGGGCCCCGCCAACCCCACTGCGGCCTCCTGCTGTCCGCTCCTCGCCAGATTGCTGGTCGGCCACCACCTCGTTTCTCTTCCGCCTGGACTAATTTCTTGCAGTCCTCCGGCTGGCGGGAAGCATCGCGAATTCCTAAAGCCCTTCCGTATGGCCCAGTCAAGGCTCTGCATCTGCCTAGCACACACGTCTCCTCTGTTCTGCCCTGGCTGCGCAGTACTGGTCCATAGCCTTCAGGAGCGTGCATTCCCCTTTGCTTTTCCTCAGGACTCCTGTTACGGCTGGTGTGCTCAGTTCTCTTGGTTTCCTTCCCATAGATTTGGTACCTGAGGGGGTATTTTCAGAGGTGGAGGGGGATGGGGAAGGAGTGTGAGAAATGGGAGAAGTTCGGAGGACACCTGAAGTTTCTGCTGGTGGGTACAGATATCAAAAGCCCAGAGCCTTCCCAGCCACGGCTGGAGTCACGTCTGGCTTTGATGGGTCAACATGTGACCAAAGTTAGCAACACTGTCCCTTAGTCAGCCTGGGTCTTTCAGAAAAGTGACTGACAAAATAGCAGTCAGGTGGCTGAGAATAACGAGGCTTCTGCATATTAACTTAGGCCCCAGGTAAAGCCCAGTCAAAATCTTTTCTGGCCACTGCAGGCTTCTGCATATTGAGGGAATTATTAAGCTTCTCCAGTGATGAAAAGTGACTCAGCCTTTGGCCCCCCACTTCTTGACACTGCCTGGAGCACCTGGTAATCTCCCAGCAATGCATCACCTGTCCCGTCTCTACCATTTAATTGTATGTTGTCCTTGATTTACTCTCTAGCATCGAATGCCGCTTCTGAGAAAAGACCTGGGGTCAGAAACCCATATAACATAGCTCATTTTAAGTCTAAGGAATAAGAAAACCCAGGTACAGCCTCTAGCCAGGATGTGCCAGCTTGTGTGGGACTGAAGGAGGCCTTCTTGCTCAGGCATGAAAGACACAGGACATGTGCCCAGAGGGCCTGTGGAAGCAGAAGAGCGGGAAGGGGTTCACGAGAGTCGTTGGGAATGTTCACCCAACCATATCTCTTGCCACCACCTCATTAGACTTTATACCCCTGCCATGTAACCAATTACAGACTTTGCCACTTCCTCCCAATACCAGTCAGAGCAATAGTGAGGGCAAGCACCAGACCCAATTTAAACCAGTGTAGGCAAAATAGAATACTTAACAGCTCAAGTGGGAAGATCCCCTCATAGCTCAGTTGGTACAGAATGTGCTTGCAATGCAGGAGACTCGGGTTCGATCCCTGGGTCAGGAAGATCCCCTGGAGAAGAAAATGGCAACCCACTCCAGTATTCTTGCCTAGAGAATCCTATGGATAGAGGAGCCTGGAAGGCTACATGAGGTCACAAGAGTTGGACATGACTTAGTGACTAGACCACCACCAATAGCACGGGTAACTCAGAAGATAAGGGTGGCTCCAGTGTCAGGCTCGAGGATTCAGGGGCTCAGTGAGGCGGACAGGCTTGGTCTCCCTGTTACAGGTGGGGTCCTTTCATGGAGCAGGAAAACGCTGTCTGTCAGCCCAGGTGATGTCACTCAAGCTTAGCTGGCCACTCAAGGAGGATTGTGACAACCCTTTTGACATCAGCAATGCAATCCTTAGACCAGTTACTGCCGAGAGGAAGCCAGTTCTCTGATTGGAGAGAATTTTATTATGGAGTCTATTTCCCCCCAAAAGAGAAGGATACTGAGCAAATAAAACCGATCACAGACCACTATCTTCTCACTTCAGGGATCCCTGAATTCAGTTGCAGGTGCTGTTCCCTCCACCTGGAAACCCTTAAAATCCTGTCCATGTGACAAACCCCTACCTTCCTTTCTTGACCCGAGCCCTCCGGCACACACGCATCCACACCCTCCCCAGGGAGAGTTGGACCACCTTAGTGTTTTGTATTTGCCTCTGTTGTTTCACTCACTCACTTTTTCATTTGTTCTTTTAGTAAATCCGTATCCTTTAGCATTGCACCCACCTCCTCTCGGACTGTAAGTCTTGTGAAAGCAGGAATGATGTCCCAGTCATCCTAGGATTTCCAGCCTCTACAGTGGTGCTTGGCCCACTGTCAGGTCCTGAAACTGCTGACTACATCCTTGGATGGTGGGGTGACATGCAGGATGTGGCTATTCCCTGACTGGACAGAGAACCTTGGGTGCTGGGTGTGGAGGGAGGAACTGCATGCTGGTGTCTCTAATTTTTCACCTTCCATGCAAATCCCAGGCTGTGTGGAAGACAGTGTGCATTCTGTGCAGCAGACAATGGCAGAATTTGAACTGTGACACATGCTTGATTTGCTCTGATACAGTACTCATGGAGAATGTTTATTTCTCACATATTGTGTCTGAAGATCTTAAGCAGTCATGGGGTCCAACTTGCATGTCCTAGGGTTAAAAATTTCTTGGTGATGCTAACGTACCTCCAGGAACACAGGACTCATTGTAAGGCAGTCGACTGGCTATTAGGGTCCACGTGTTAATTTCCTGGCTACTTTGGCCATCAATCCTATTTCTCTTCTCTAGGACCACAATGAAAGAGACCGTTCGTTCCTTTTTCTACTTTGCATTCACTCATTCTTTCATAATAGTAGTCTTAGTCACTCAGTTATGTCCGACTCTTTGCAACCCTGTTGACTGTATTTGCCAGGCTCCTCGGTCCACTGAATTCTCCAGGCAAGAACACTGAAGTGGGTTGCCTTGCCCTCCTGCAGGGGATCTTCCCAACCCAAGGATCCAAGCCAGGTCTTCCTCACTGTGGGATTCTTTACCGCTCCGCCACCTGGGAGGCCCTCCTCCTTTCATGTGTTCGAGCGTTCATTAACTTCATCATTCGTTTAAAACTACTGGTAAGGACCTGGGCAGGTCCCCTGTTCTCATTGAGCTGACATCTTTAGAGGGGAGAGACAGACAATAAACAACTAAATATGTAAACCGGAGAAATACAGTTGTCGTAAGAGCTGTGAGGAAAATAGGGCAATATGAGCATTGAAGAAGATTTCAGTAGAGCTAACAGGAAAGGTGTCCTTCAGGAAATGAATTTAAGCCAATAAGTGACAAGAATGAGGCAGCCACACACCATTTGGGAAAAGAGCCTCCAGGAAAAGAAATTAAAGGGAGGAGCAGTTGCCAGTGTGGTTTTGGTGAAGGTGCTGCTGCTGCTAAGTCACTTCAGTCATGTCCGACTCTTTATGACCATGTGGACCATAGCCCTCCAGGCCCCTCTGCTCATGGGATTCTCCAGGCAAGAATACTGGAGTGGGTTGCCGTGCCCTCCTCCAGGGCATCTTCCTGACCCAGGGATCAAACCCACCACTCTTACACCTCCTAAATTGGCAGGCAGATTCTTTATCACTTGCGCCAGCTGGGACGCCCTTGGTGGAGGTGAGGGAGGAGTAAAGTAGAAATGAGATGAAGAGGCAGGCAGGGGCTTCGCAGCCGAGGTAAGGAGGTGAGCATTTGTCATCAGAAAGACGGAAGCCTTCTGAGGGTTTTGAGCATGGAGCTGATGTATAATTTTAAAAGAGCACTTGGAATATGGAAGCTTGAGGTAGATTCTCAAATCCTGGAAGACAAAGTGGAGGTTGCTACTACTTTATTTCAAAGAGTAAGAGAGATGTGGTTTAGAGGTGAGTTCTAGGTGCTCTAGAGAGACAGCACCGTAATATCCGGGACTAGAGTTGGAGCATCCTGAGACAAGGCATCAGAATGTGGCCATTGGAAGACTTTTACTTCCTCCCAGAGCAGAGTGGAGACCCCAGAGTGAGGCACCGAGTATGCCAGCACCGTCGTGTGGGAAGGAAACTACACTGCTGGGAAGAGGGCGTGTCGCGCTGTCGGAACCGCGGCCCCAAGGGACCCTCGGAGCTTCAAAGCAGAGAGCAAAATCAAAAGGGAAAGACTCGGGGAATGGAGAATGTGTTCATATATTTTGTTAAGATTCACAGTCATAAATAAAAAGACAACCGACTAGTAAAAACATTACCGCACATGACAGATGAAGGCACCGTCAGAGCTCATGTCAATGAGGAAACAGGGAGACCCCGTTATTTTTTCCAGTGAGGAAAGATGTGAGAAGACTTCTACAGTAAAGAAAGTACATATGGTTATTAAAAGTATTCAATCTTACTAAAATCATAAAAATGCAAACTGAAACAGAAATGGGGTGCAGGGTATATTTGATAATGGTTTATCAAATTGAAAAATGTATTTTGTAAAAACTGCTGAACTGGTGAGGCTGCAGTGAGACAGACACTGGCATATGCCCTGGTGTTGGGAACATTTAAAAAGGGGTGGTTTTCTGAGCACCTTTAAAAAAGTTCATACCCTTTCACCCAACAGTTCCATTTAGACATTATCTTAAAGAAATAATTTTAAATGAGGTCAATTTGTGTGCAAAGATGTGCATGTGTGAAATATTGGAAAGATGCTACTTGATAATAATAGATGATTGGTTGGCTTAATAGTATATCCATTCAGTGCACTATCAGGAAGCCATTATAAATGATACTTCTGAAGATATTTTGATAGGGAAAATATGTGAAAAACAGAAAAATCATAATTAATAGAAAACATAAAATCAATTATGAGTATGAATGCATATTATATACATAAAATAGATTATTGAGTCATAATGTACACATAAGAAAACACAAATAATATGTGCTTATTATTCTAAAGTTTATTAGAATTTTCTCTGTGTTGAGAATTGCAGGTAATTTTGTTTCTGTTCTCCAAGGGTGGTTTGGGGTTTTTTTTGTTTTTTTATTTGCACAATGAGCATATATTATTTTTAAAATCAGATAAAAGTAGAAAGTGTTTATAAGTCAGTGCTCCCTTTGGTCATCAGATCCCTGTTAGAGACACCGTGTCACCCCTCCTTCCGTGTCTGTTGCTGTGAGATACTGCAGAGTGCAGGGCCAAGGATGGGGTGGCAGGAGGAAATGAGGGACGTGGTACAGCCTCCTCCTGAGCCGTGGTGTTGCCGGGTGACCTGGGACGCGTCACTGCCTGGCTATAGGGCTCCGTTTCCCGGTCTGTAACATGCACTGGTGGAACTTGTTCATCTCTAAGAACGCAGCAGGGGTGTAGGCATAGCAGCTCCAAGGTTCTAGCCAACACCAACCCTAACCACAGTCACATCACTGACTGTTTCTGTGAGTAAATGCCACCCACACTCAGATGTCACCGTCCACATGGCCACCTTCAGGATCAGTTACAGCTTAGCCAGGGACACCCTTGCCCTTTTCTTTGGGAATGGGATGTGATGTTGATGTACATCATTCATTCCTTCAACATGTTCTTGTAATGACCCTGATCCTGGGGGCAGGCACCATAAGGCCCAAGCTCAGAGCAATTCAAAAAGTGTCTTTCCTGGGGGCAAGTCTTTTCCCTTTGAGAGTTATTTTAATTTATATTTGAATTATTTTAAAGAACTACAGTGTATTTGAAGCTAAGTGTCTGTGTGTGGATGAGTCAGAGGGATCACACCATTTTAAGTGTAAACCACCTACCTACTGTGAGTCTTGATTTTCTCTGGACTTAGAAGTGAGGAATCCAGGAGCAGGTGGATCCTTGGCAGTGTGAATGAAACACTGTGAATCTACCTGGATCCTTGTGACAGAGGGTAGAGCATGTGGACTTGGAGTCAGATGACCTGTGTTCAAACGTGGCTCTCCTGCTTCCCAGCTTTGTGATTTGGGGAAGTTCACACCGTCTCTGACTTGCAATGTGTTCCCATCTATAAATTGGAGAAATAGTGCTGACCTTACTCTGGTCTGCTTGTGAGCTTCAGTCAGGATCTTATCTCCAGAGGGACCTGGCAGAGCCTGGCATGTTCTCAAGCCATGGCATCACTACTCTTGCTGCTTTCCAGAGGTTGCCACTTGAAAGGGACAAGAAGCGTTGAAGACGCACTAGAAGGAAACTGCACTGCACCATCATTGTGATCCAGGGCCATGAGGCTGTACAGCTCCGGCCCTGCCATTTACCTGCAGTGTGTCTTTGTGAGCAAGTGACCTGGTCTTCCTGAGCCTCTGGTGCTCGTCTGTGAGATGGAATTGACAGCAGCAGCATCCACATCCCACGGCAATAGTGAGGACTGAGTAACTTGTGTATCCGCCATAGTGCCTAGTAAAACCACAGTATGTTCACTGAATTGTTTGATATGTTTTTTTTTTCCATTTGCCAACTAAATACTTGTTCAGTATAAAAAATCTAGAAAACAACCTTAAAAAGAAATAAAGTGTGAGTTGTTTTCAGTCCTTTTACTTTGCAGTTGCTGTGTGTTTGCATCTGGTCTTCCTCATCCCCACCCCCCCACCCTGTCCCCATTCTGAACGGAGGTGCCATCCCCAGCAGGCTTTGGCTTGGTGTCCTGATTGTCCCGTCAGCCCATCAAGTATGTAACACTGCTGTTGGTCCCTCTCTTGGCAGATCCTTCAAGCCGGACTTCATCCTTGTCCGCCAGCACGCCTACAGCATGGCCCTGGGCGAAGACTACCGCAGCCTGGTCATCGGCCTCCAGTATGGAGGGCTGCCTGCCGTCAACTCCCTCTACTCTGTCTACAATTTCTGCAGCAAGCCCTGGGTGGTAGGTGCAGGGCCAACCTGACTCAGAAGGAAGGGGGAAGCAGGGACTGGCCTCCTGGCCCTGAAATGGACCCATTCCCCAGCAGGGAGGCTCAGTAATGAAGGGAGTCTTTTATTTAAAGCAACCGAATAAACAACTTGGATCCCAAACCCCTTCCTGTAGTTATTACCTAACAGATGTTTTATAGCATGGGAGAAGGCAATGGCACCCCACTCCAGTACTCTTGCCTGGAAAATCCCATGGACGGAGGAGCCTGGTAGGCTGGAATCCATGGGGTTGCTAAGAGCCAGACGTGACTGAGCGACTTCACTTTCACTTTTCTCTTTCATGCATTGGAGAAGGAAATGGCAACCCACTCCAGTATTCTTGCCTGGAGAATGCCAGGGATGGCGGAGCCTGGTGGGCTACCGTCTGTGGGGTCGCACAGAGTCGGACACGACTGAAGCGACTTAGCAGCAGCAGCAGCAGCATGGTACAATGTTACGTTATAATATTGTCAGTGGTAAGAGGGGGACCCTACTGCTCTCACTCTTTGAGCATGGTGACAACAAGGTCTCTGCAGAACTGGCACTCAGGATTTATTGAATGCACGTATGCATTCATTTAGTAGGTATGGATAGTCTTTAACCATTGTTACTATGGCCTTGGTCTCCTTCTCGTTCTTCCCTGACTAAGCTTTTAGGCCTACAACATCCCCGGAAGGGTCCTCAGCGGTATTAGTTCACCATCCTTTTTTTCCCACATAGTCTTGGTGATGGTAGCAAGTACAATTCATTAGTACTAACTGCACTATGTTGAGCCCTTCATATGCATATTATATTTAATCTTAAAACCACCGTGATGAGTAGGTATTTCTAGTATCTCCATTGGACAGAAGAGGAAATTGAGACTTATGTCGCTAGTAGTAAATAGTGAAGCTGGACATTCTCCAAAACTCTTACTTGATTATGGAATTGCTCTCCTGCTCTGGACGTCAGTTTGCTTATCTGTAGAATGAGGGACCCTCCCTCATTTCTCATATTTCTGAGGTCTCTCAAGCCTATTAAACTGACAGCATGTTGCACCACAACGGCAGGCTGCAGCCCAAGAATCTTCCAGTCCTGGCATGATGCAGAGAGTTCCTGTTGTCTGTTCTTCCCATGTGAGCTCTCAGTATTGAGTTTACCCCAAAGTCAGTTTGGCACAAGACTTAGCTCCTCTTCCAGCCACTAGACATCCACATTAGGCCTTACGCTGCACCTGATTCCTTCTTTCTGATCAGAGTCTACCTTACTCTTCCCTGTTTTAGTTCACTGACAGCTCCCTTTGCCTGATGGGTGAATTCCCAGCTCTTTGTCCGCTGAGCATCTCTAGCACACAGCTGTCTCAATGCACACTGGAATGCCCTTCCTCCTTCTCTTATATAATCTGCTTCTGAAGTCATCCTTACCTCTCTTCCAGGTCCCACAAGCCCCTCACTTCCCTCCAGCAAGATGTTATTATCTCAGCCATCTGCCCACAGGCTGTCTTTCCTCCAGACCTGGTCTCATGTGTTCAGTGTGTTGCCCCTGAACACATATAGCTGTGTGTGCTGTCGAGCTCAGTGCTGGGCACAGAATGAGCTCCCAGGGCTGCTGAGCAAGGTGGATGATGGAGGAGACTGAGGACGAATGTCCAGTCCAGGACTCTGGCCTTTATCCTGTGGGCAGGGAGCAGCTACTGGAGCAGATAGGTGCTTGAGGCCTGGGATCCGGTGGGATATTTCTCCATACCAGGTAGCAGTGGGTGACCAATATTCTGTCATATTCTATCCTAGTTCTCTCAGCTCATTAAGATCTTCCATTCCCTGGGTCCTGAGAAGTTCCCGCTTGTGGAGCAAACATTTTTCCCCAATCACAAGCCAATGGTGAGTACCTTTTTTCACTCTTACCATTTTTGTGGTATGGAATAAATACAGATGTCCATGTACTCAGTCCGTTTGAATGGAGGAGGTGGGCATGGGGGCTGCTCCCTGACCACCTAGGCTGTAAGGAAGAGCTGTGACATCCTGTGGGAACACCTGGCTTTCCAGGGGAAGAGTCAGGTCTCCAAGTGAAATTTCAGGTGGTAGAGTAAATGACAAAGATACACAGCATTCCGTGGGACCCTGGGAATCTTCAGCAAATCGGGACAACTTGAGCTGGCAGTTGGAAACAAAGGTGAAAGATGTTTCTAAGGTAGAATGTTATTTCATGTGAGCCCTGTGCAGGACTTGGTTTCAACTCTTATTTTAATAAAAGCAGTGATATTTTTGTTTCCATTAATCATCAAAGGGCAGTTTGCTCGTGCATCCTCTCTGCACTCAAACTTTTGAATATACCCAAGGTTGTTGCTGGGAAGTGGTTGGAGTTTAGCTTGGAATATGTGGGATAGCCTCCCATTTGGAGGGTGGGAAAGGTGAACGTCTTTTTGGGTGTGAGGTGAGGGGCTCTCCATCCCGCGGCCAGAAGAAGTTAGATGGAAGAGTTCTGGGATGCTGGAAAGAGCCCGTGACATGCCTGCTGTCATGGTCAGTGGTCTTGTTAAACTTGTCAAAGGAATGCAGGGCCATGGCCCCATGCATGCCTTGCAAAGAACACAAGTCGTGGGGCACAAGATGGTTAATAGGGTCCCAACAGTCTGCTTTTAGTCCCAAGTTTAGGCAACTGAGCTTCCAAGTCCTATTTGAAGACACTGATAGGTGTCTCCAAGTGGGGGGACAGTCTAAGCAGGCAAAAATGTTTCTCATTGATTATCTTTCCCTTGTATCTGATCTAGTGAGGTGTCATACCAGCCAGGGTGTGCTGGTTGGAATAAGAAGGGGGCATGTTCCAACAAAGTGAGAAACAGTGAAGAAAATTCAGGATTTATCCTCAAACCAGCCTGAGTTTGAATCCCAGTTCTGCCTGCTTACTAGGCTTTGGATCTCTGTGAGTCTCAGCTTCCTTGGTAGAAAACCATGTATGACAGTGGAACCACTTCATTGGGTTGTTGAGATTTAACACGATCATGTGTACAGGGTACTGTGCTTGGTATACAATGCTGCTGCTGCTGCCAAGTCACTTAAGTCGTGTCCAACTCTGTTCAACCCCCATAGATGGCAGCCCACCAGGCTCCCCTGTCCCTGGGATTCTCCAGGCAAGAACACTGGAGTGGGTTGCCATTTCCTTCTCCAATGCATGAAAGTGAAAAGTGAAAGTGAAGTCGCTCATTCATGTCTGACTCCTAGAGACCCCATGGACTCTAGCCTACCAGGCTCCTCCGTCCATGGGATTTTTCCAGGCAAGAGTACTGGAGTGGGGTGCCATTGCCTTCTCAGTCGCATACAATAGGTGCTCAAAATAGAGTAGTTTTAAAATTGGGGCAAAGCCATACCTTGAAACATTGTCAACAGTGGGATAATATTTGGGTGAAGGGTTTGCCGCCAACCCAGCCCATTGAGGGTGACAGGCCCAGCTGTAAGTTCTGAGTGGGGCCGGGGCGGTAGAGGGGAGGGTGTTGCACGGCTGTAGTGAGTTCCTGGCATTCCCAACTAGGCCAAGTCATACTTGAAATTCCAGGCAGGCATTTGGCATCAAGGACTGCTGTTTGATCCTCCCTCTCCGACTTCCACTAGGTTGAGATTCTAAGAAAGAAAATAGGCAAGGCTAAGTCAGGGCTCTAGTAGCAGCAGCAAGTCAGGGCTCCAGTCTGGGAATACCCGAACCACTATCAGGTAATTAGATGTTGATCCAGATTCCGTAGAACTGGGACGAACCCTGGTCGTAGAATTGGAGAGGAAGGTCAGGGCTGGATTAGCCGCCGCAGGAAGTCTAGGATGCCTCTCCTGAAAATGCTCCCGCCTGGGGAAAGGGCTGAGGCAGGTGGGTCCATACTGTGGAACTGAATGGAGGGTAGGGACTATTCACAGGCCAGGGGCCAAAGCAGGCAGGACCTGACTTCTGAGAGCCTCTGTGGTCGCCATAACCCCCAACGGCGGTCAGGACACAAAGAAGCAAGAGACTGCAGGTATGTGATAGAAATAAAACCACTTTACTGTTTAGAATAAAGGACACACTATAAAAAGTGAACATTATGCAACATTACAAGACAATATACATTCTCGGAATATAAAATTCATAAATAACATGGAGGAAAACTGTAAACAGTGCTACAAAATTTAGCAACAAATACATTCCTTCCAGACAGGGTTTTCTCTAGTTGATTTCTCTCCATCACTTCTGGCTCTCAGGACAGCAGACCGGCTAAGGAGGAAGGAGGGTGGTGCCTGGGAGAATTTATGAAGCCCCTCCCCTTGGACCGTGAGCCCTTCTCGTGCCTCCCAGGAGCCCATTTGGAAGCTGTTTATATCCGTCTCCCCAGCACGCGCCCACTGTGTTTTGTTTTTGCTGTCAGAATTTTTAAAGTGTTTTTCTTGTGTAAAACTATTTTAGTGATATTTTTACTTTCACAGCCAGGAGCCAAACGCTTGGGTGTCATTTTTGGTTAACTCATGTTGCTGGTCAGTGAACACATGATGAAGGACAGAGGCAGGAGAGGGTGTTGTCTCTTGGGGACCACGGTTTCTCTGAGACAGCTGTTCCAATAAGTCATTTTTTTTAATTGCTCAAGAACCTTCATTTTTTTGTATGAAAAATGGTGCTCATGGGCTATAGCCTGATTGCCATTATGTGTCTGGGGCTGTGCAAGGGTAAAAAGCACAGGAGTCTCCCAGTGCTGGCCAGATGGAGCACTGGCCTGAGAGGCGAGAGCCTAGGTGTGGTGCCTCCTGCATAGGGAGGCAGAAGAGATGGCCAGAGGAGGCCAAGACATCTCAGAATCACAGGTCCCACGGCCCTGGATTTTTAGGTGAAATCATGGCTTCTCAATGGGTTGGACAAATGGACTAGAGGGAAAAAGGAATGGGAATGACTAGCAGAGCGCCCAGGGCCAGTTGATAACAGGGCAAGGATGTGAACGTACTTGCTATTTTTTCTCTTCTCCTTCATAGTCCAGAAAGCACTAGGATGCCAACGGGGAAGAGTCTAGAGGGCTCTCCAGTGCTCGTTGCTTCTAGTTCCCCCATTTACCAATCTAGCTGCCTGCACAGTAGAAGTCTTTACCCTCCATTCCACTGTAGAATTTGATTCAGAAAAATGGTGGCATGTGGGTTTTGTTTTCTTCTTTTCTCTTAAACACAGTGTACACATATTACAGCCTACACATGACATAAGATTTAGCAAAATAAAACGTTCATGAAATGAATGAAATACGGAAGTGTCTCAGCTACATAAATGACTTTAAATTATACAGTAAGTGAACAGGTGAAATAAACAAAGCTATAGCTTATAGAAAGCTCAAAAACCGCCCTCTGACATCACTTTGCAAAGGACCCTTCTTTGCTCAGGACCTGCTGTTCTCCTCGCCAGGGCCTGGCAGATGGGACTGTGGTTCCACCAACTTTTCAGAGGGAAACTTCAGGTGATTTGGGCTCAGGCCTCACCTCAAGTCTCTCTTTGTGTGAGTGGAGGTGACCCCACCAGGGACCAAGAATAGCCAGATGCCTCATGGAGTCATACTGATGTCCAGTTGTGGGAGGGCACCTGTGCAGATCGGGTTAGGGCTTCCACCTTGTAGGACTTTGAAGTTCAAATTAAGAAAATCTTAAAACACCAAGTCTGGGGCTTACCCCTTAAAAACCACTGGCCTGCTGAACTCAGCTCCTTCTGCTTATGCTGCCCCACTGAGAGCAAAGTCTCCTGTTTCCTGCATGCCAAATGTCCCCACCACAAGGTGAAAGGTACTAGGTAATGAGACCAGTCTGGAGGAAATCAGATGCCTTGACTGCCTTCTCGCTCTGAGGTTCTGCCAAACACCTTGCCTGGGCATTTGTGTTTGTGAGCGAGACATTACATTGTGTTGTCTGCTGCTTTTTTTTCTCCCGTTTAAATTGGCAGCTCTGTTTCCTAAAGTGGAATGAACTGAAGATACAAATACTAATAGAGTACAAATACCCATAATCTGAAAAAAAGAGACAGAGCCATCATGTTAAATGTAACCATCCTACCATCCTCAATTCTGTAAAATATACATTATCACCTACTCTTGGCATCTCACTTTCAACACTAAAACTTAAAATAATTTTATTTAATCAGAGAATTTATATTATAGTTTTATTTCAAAAAACACAACAAAAACCCTACAGCTGTTTGCAAAGTCAGGTTTTCCCAGTGACCACCACTTTTAATTCTATGAGGTGAGGGCCTTAGGATGTGTCATTCACTCGCCAGTAAGCTATAGGAAAAGGAGCAAGTTGTCCCCAAACCCAGAAAATGTGGCCATCTAACCAAGGCAGATACTGCAGCTTTCCTTCCTGTGCCCAGGCCCAGACCCACACTAACTCGCATCTCCCATCTGAGCCAGCCAGTAAAGGCAGTTAAATGAAGGCCCCAAACATGAAGCAGGAGAAAAGGAGGACAGAGGTCAGATGACCCCAATTAGAGGGATGCTGAGGGTGCTCAGAAATTCAAATTTTAATTAAAATGAAAAAAAAAAAAAGATCAACTTGGAATGTCATGATTTTCTTCAAACAAGCAACAACAACAAAATAGAAGAGATTAAGCTATTGGCATATTTAACAGCATTGAACAGAATTCTGTGTCCTGTAAAAAAAAAAAAAATTAGCTTATGTCCCCATGTGGGTATATGTAAATGTGTATGCAAACACACCCCCCTAGGTGAACTAAAATGCTAGTTTGGAAATAATATCCTCTACCCAAATCTACTTGTTCTCTATCTGTGGATAGTGTACGGTGTTCGTATTTCTCCGATTTATATAAAGGCAAGCTCCTGGCCAGATCTACCAAAGACGTTTCCAGGAGGAAATCTTGTGGGCAGTGAGAAGAGGAAAGACATTCATCTTAGTCTCTCACCTGAGCTTTTGTCTAAGGCACATTGCCTCCTGACCTCAGGCAGATATTTAAGTCTTCATCAACTAAGAAAATTCTGTTATTCTGGCCTGGCTGCTTGCTCCAGACTCAGAAACATCTGGTCAACCCAAGCATCGGTGGGCTGGGGGAGCTGTGTGTGTGCTGCATCATCCAGACCCTCTTGCAGTTTCTTCCTTCCCTCCCTCAGTCTCATGTGCAGACACAGACAGACACAGTCTGGTAAGGACATGCAGTAGCATCTCCTCGGTGTATAACATCTTCTGCGTACCTTGAGTCTATCTGCTGGCTGCCCTTGACTGATTTGAAACAGTTGGCTTTTCAGCAGCTTCCTTGTCTGTGTCCTTTACGTACTGAGGAAGAGGGTAGAGAAGGGCAAAGGAAGGAGAGTCTGGGAGATGGTGAGATGGGGAAGAAGAAAGAAGGGTAGATATTACAATGCCCTAATCGGGTAGTTTTTCAATTTTTGTTTTCCTAAAAAAATATAGATTATATCATCACGAAGAAGAAGAGTACCCACTCCTCATTCTTTCTGGCATGACACCAAAAATTTCCAGGTGGAAATGGGTGATGTCAAACACCAAAAAGAAAGGGAGGGGTGGGGCCAGGAGGATGGTTCCAAATAAACTCCATATGACAGCATAGATTTTCCTCTAAGTGTTCGAAGTGCTAAATTTGCAAGAAAACAGGCACTAATTTCATTGTCATCATCTGAGAAGAGTTAGTGTCCAAGGGAAGCTCAGTGGGAAGGGAGGGAAGTGAGGTGGGGCCGGGTCTGATGCTCAGGGGTCTGTGGCATTGATGATGCTTTTGTCCGGGGGTGCCCATCCTCGGTACCAGCTACAGTAGCCACCCTTCTGCCGGATGCAAGCGTAGTGTTTGGACTGGTAGCCAGGGTAGCCGAAATTGGAGAGCATGTCGGTCCAGAGACACTCGTTCTTGGAGGTTACAAAGCAAGGCAGGTAGTAGCAGGATTTGATCTGCAGTGAGATAAAAGCCAAAGGTTGGTGGGCTCTGCCAGGGTGGACTTAGGCCTGATGTGAGATCTCTGTGGTGGAGCCCAGCCACATCCCTCCCTTAGTGAGGACAATATAAATAACACTCACCAATATTTATTGAGCACCTACTATGTACCAGACATTCTGCTAAGTGCTTCCATCTTATTCTTTAATTCTCATAACTGATTTATCTCCCTTTTACAAACAATAGAGCCTCAGAGAGGTTAAGTAACTTGCCCCAAGTCACACAGCCAGAAAGTGGTAGAATTAGATATTTGGGAGAGCTTTTCCTCTCAAGTGGTAACAGGCAAGCATGGGAGTTCTTAACAATTGTAGGGAACTGAGAAATCAAAAAGATTAAAGCATAAAAATGTAGAGTCCAGCTGCCGTAGGCTGGAAATCAGACAGTGAGCTGTGTGACTTAGGCCTAGCTACTCTCTGGGCCTTTTGCAGATGTTTCCTCATCTGCAAAATAGGGATAATTAAAACTATACTAGTAGTAATCACTGTTGTCACAATTTTGCAGAGTTGTCATGAGAATTAATTGAGAGACTGGCCCAATTGCCTCCTACAGCAGCAAGGCTGTGGGCCCTAACTCTGTGCTTGGGTCAAGAAGTTGGGCCAGGTTGAAGAGTGACCTTCTGAAGCAAGTGGTATCTGCAGTCCTGTACCAGTTAAGCCGCCTTGGGTGGGGGCCACCAGTGAGTCAGCTGTCTAAGCAAGCCCACTTGGGACTTGGCAGGACTTGCCATTAAGGATCCTGTACCTTCTACAACCTTGAGTCACAGTGCGGAGCGGGGGGTCAAGAATGCTGAAGAGCCCTCATGCCCCAGCAGCTGCCAAGTGGGCAGCACAAATTAGAGCAGAAAGGCATTCTTTCCTCTCCCTCTTTGCTGCTCAGCATAGGTGCAACATTGCTTGCCACCCCTGCTCAGACCTGCCCCTCTGCCCAGGCCTGAACCGCACACCCTTCTCAGCCCAAGGGCCCAGTGCCCAGTTCTGGAGGAGCTGGTGTTTCTAGGGCTGCCAGCCAGTAGCCCCCCCATCTGCTATCCCTGAGGCTTACCTTGCAGTTACAGCCCAGGTGATATCGATAGTTCAGCCCCTTGCGCTGGGAGAGGGTGAGCTGGTCCCACCTCTCTACAAAGTTACACAGTCCTGTGTACATCTTGCCATCATAGACTCGGCCTAGAGGAGGAAAGGGACAAGGGGAGAGTTATTTTGTCCAGAACCCATCCAGAAGAGAAGGAATTCATGCCTACTGAGTAACCTCCTTAGGTCAGGAAATGTATGTACTACGTACTTTACTGTCCCATGATTTTATTTCATCTTCTCCAACACCTTTTAGGATGGATTGTATACCCATTTTCCAAATGCAGAAAATTAAGCTTGGAGAGGTTAAGCGATGCGTGGAAGGTCCACAAACCCAGTGAGCACTGGAGCTCGGGTCAGAGACCAACTGTTCTCTTCTCACATCAATGGCTTTTTGGTCTTGCTTTTGTTTTTTTCCTTTTCTCCACTGATTGCCTAAAGGTGGACAGCTTTAAAAGACAGACCTAATAGGTTGACTGAGATGTGGAGAGCAATAGGTACTAGCAATTTCTTTTTACTTATTGTAAAGCTGAGAAATTGCAAAACTAGGAGATTTTCTCCACAGTCAGTGGTAGAATGGAGACTAAAACCCAGCCTCGTAAAGCAGCTGTACTCCAATAAAAATTAATTTTATTTATTTATTTTTAATATAAATTTATTTATTTTAATTGGAGGTTAACTACTTTACAATAGTGTATTGGTTTTGCCATACATCAACATGAATCCGCCCCAGGTATACACGTGTTCCCCATCCTGAACCCCACTCCCTCCTCCCTCCCCATACCATCCCTCTGGGTCATCCCAGTGCACCAGCCCCAAGCAACCAGTACCATGTATCGAACTTGGACTGGCGATTCGTTTCATATATGATATTATATATGTTTCAATGCCATTCTCCCAAATCACCCCACCCTCTCCCTCTCCCTCTCCCACAGAGTCCAAAAGAGTAAAACCCAGCCTCACGTAGAAACTTTAAGCTCCGACCAATGGCCGAGTAAGATAGACTCAACTCTAGATAACTCCTTACAATTCAGCGGGCACATCACCAGGGACCTGAGAACACTGCTAGGTCTACAACTCCTTCATCTTCTGAACTGAGGAGCAGTGGACCTTGGCCAAACCCTGACCTAGATGCCGGAGTTGGCCATTACCTGTCAGCAGGTACTGGTACTTGTTGACCTCAAGCTTAAGGCCACAGAGACTTTCAGAAGCTTCTGTGTGGATGTACTGCACATGGGGCATCTTGGTGAATCCTCGGTACATCTGTGGGCAGAAGGAATGTCATGAGAGGAGGACCAGACCTCAGAACACATGCCATCATTTGGGCTGTGGGATCGGATTTCCTTTATAGGCCACTGTGGCCAGTCACTGAACTACCTACCAAAGGGTCTTCACTCCAGAGGCAAAGACACCTGCTCCTCTCTCTTCCGAGCCACGGTTGGTGCCTTCCCCAAGAAACCTTCCCATCCAGCCAGTCACACCTCCCACTCCATGTTATAGGTGAGGAGCCCAAGGCCCAGACAGGTTACGTGGCTTGTCTAAGGGCACACGGTTGGTGTGTGGCAGAGACAGGAATGTAAGCGGGAGAACTTGTTCTTAACCATTATCCTATGCTGTCTCCCTGGCAGCCTCACAAGCTCATGGCTAAGGGCCTCTGATGCAGGCAGGTGCCATTTATAGCTATCTGCCTCCTTCATCAGCATGTGCTCAGAGCCACCAGTGTGCACATAATGGAGGCTGAAACCACTTGGCGATTCCAGGTCTAGTCCACGAGCGTTCTGCAGGCCCTGATCTGCTGAGACAACTGTTAACCTTGTGAGCTGGCAGGGGTGGGAGGGGGCACCGAGGTGCTGCCGAATCCCATTATCCCCCAGTTCTTAGCCCTGGATGGCTAGTGGTCTCTGGGATTATCCCAAGGGTTTCCAATAAGACAGTGTTTCTGCTTTAGTTCTGGTATGCGTTATTAATTTACTTAGAGTAATTAATAAAAAGCCAGACATCACCTCACTGGTGTATCATCTAAGTGTCTCCCATTCAATCTAATGGGCTGTTTTTTTTCTCCCTGTTTTCTTTTAAGTGGTGATTGCCTGGCGGGGGTAGGTGGTCCATGAGCCGCCCCCCGCTCCCCACCCCCCCAACCCCCCCCAAACCCCCCCAGCCCCCAATCCCCCCAACCCCCCCCCCACCCCGCCCCGCCATCGTAATGGGTTTGTTGGACTCACAGGGTTTGGGAGCTACTTCCTTTTTAAGGGGAGTACTGTTCTAATTGTGTACAACCATCAGTGCAGGTGCTTTTAATTTACCTGGCCTCCCTTTGCAACCCTCTTCTCCCTCGAGGCTCTCCAGCTAAACAAGGAAATGCAGCCAAGAGCAGGGGGTGGGGGAGACTTCTGTTTTCACTCAGTTTTCAGTTATGCCACGGGGGGCGGGGGCATGTCCCATCCTACCGCCCAGTTCCTCAGTGGTGGATGGTGCCTCTCTTGCTCTAATAAGAACCGTACCTAAGAGGGCTGCTGTGTGCATGCCATCATGAGTGGCCCTGGGAGAACATCCCTTGCATTTACTCCCAGGCCCAGCAACTTCTTGTTTTGGTGTGGATTACCCTTGCCTTTTTGGCAAGTGTTCCAACTCAGTACTTGCTCTAGGTTTTACAGGACAGCCTACTGGAGCCTCAGTTTATTCCATGTTGGTGTGTTCCCTTTATCTCCTGTCTGGTTTATGAGTGAGAATCCAGCCCCTGCCCAGTAAGAACTCAACTTGTTGAAATCAGCTTATCATCATTGCTACTTTTGAACTGAAGAACACCTTATTTTAACATGGTTTCTAGCACTTACACACAAAGTCAGAATCTTAATACATTATAAATGACTGAGTCTGACAAATACAGAGCTGCCTTTTAAGGTCAATTCTGAAAATAACAATACATTTGTAGTAAATGTATGGTAAAGTTAGGCAGATTTTTACTCATTTTGTTGTCTTTTTTTATATTAATCTAGCTTAATCTAAATATTGATCCTAAAGTATTATTATGTCTGTAGCCATAGAGACCTAGAATTGGTTTGAAAAATTTAGAAGGGTTATAATAGGTTTATAATGTCCTAAAATTAGAGAATCTCAGAATTGGAAACGTGGGTAATCTAGTCCAGCCAATGCAATGGAAGATTAATGGTAAACTCAGGTTCTATAGACAGACAGCCAGAGTCTATATCTTGTCTCTGCTATTTATTAGCTTCTTGGAAAGTTGTTTACTATCTTTGGGCCTCAGTTTCTTCATCTCTAAAATGGGGCAAATCACCTGATGCAAAGAACTGACTCATTGAAAAAACTCTGATCCTAGGAAAGATTGAGGGCAAGAGAAGGGGGTGACAGAGAATGAGATGGTTGGATGGCATCACTGACTCAGTGGACATGAGTTTGAGCAAACTCCAGGAGATAGTGAAGGACAGGGAGGACTGGCACACTGCAGCCCAGGGGGTTGCAAAGAGCTGAACATGACTTGTTGACTAAATAACAACCAACTGACTTTATAAGGTGTTTTTGAGAATTAAATGCCTTAGAATAGCACCTGGCACACATTTAGTTAAAGTTAGCTTAAAACAAGTTTTACTGATGTTTGTCATGAGCAGACAGAAGAATTTGGTCCCCTTCTTCCTACATGTCTTGCCCAGCTTCGTCTCTTGGTACAAATAGTTAAAGCTGGTTTCAGAAGTAGGCAGGTTGCTCCTTCCCCACTCCCCACTGGCTTTATTGAGGTATGATTGACAGATAAAAGATGTATCAAAAGGGTAAGGTATGCAAGGGTTATTTTGAAATATGTATATGATGTGATTACCACAAGGAAGCTAGTTAACACATCCATAACCTCACAGTTACCTTTTTATGTGTAAGAACGCTTAACATCTCTCTCAGCAACTTTCTGGCACGTCCTACAATGTTGTCGACTATAGTCCCAATGCTGTGCGTTAGATCTCCAGAACTCACACATACCTCAGTACTGAAAGTCTGTGACCTTTCACCAACATCTCCCATTTTCTGCATCTCCTAGATCCTGATAACCACCATTCCACTCGCTGTTTCAAAGAATTCTACTTTTTTTAGATTTCACAAATAAATGAGGCTGTGTAATACTTTTCTTTCCATGTCTGGCTTATTATACTTAGCATTAATGTCCTCCAGGTTCACCTGTGTTGTCACAAATGACAAATTTCCCTTTTTTGAGGCTGAATAATATTCCATTATAATATTTCATTGCTATATATATACACACATATATGCATACCCACACACCACACTGGACTTTACAAGCCCCTCGGCCTCGCTTCATGATAGTAAGTACATGAAGTTCCAAGAACTTCTTAACTTCCCTTGGAGTGAAGGAACAAGTAATGTGAGAAAGAAATTTCTGAGTTTGGGGAGTTTTACCCATTTCTTATGGAATGTCGTCTGGTCTTTATCCATATTCGCAGCGTGAACTGTCACCACTATGTCAGATATTTCTGGCTTGCCTGTGGAGGGTCAGCACTGTGCTGGACACTGCTTTATAGCCTGAACTCACTTAAACTCACACTGCTTCCTATAAGCAGTCGCGTTTCAGAGGCAGTAGAAACCTGCCTGGAGCACCAAGTGCACGGACTTTCTCTCACAGATCGGGCTGTCTAGCTGGGGAGGCAGAGCACACGAGAGCAGAGTCACAGGCGTTGGGCTGTGGAGGGGCTCCCCCTCCCTGTGGGCTGGCCGGAGGGAGGGGGAGAGCAGGGAGGGGTGGCCAGAAAGGCTTCCAGCTGCAGCTTCAAAGGCGAGATGCTGCCATTGCTCATTTTGATTAGACAAAGCCCTGAAGGAAGGAAGTCCTGGGGGCCAGGCAATCCGATTGTCCAGCAGATCTGTCCTCCCCAGGGTCAGGTTGTGCACAGCACATGACCAGCGGGCCTTCCCATGGGACTTTCCCCGAGACCAGCTGGGACATCATGTCCCCCACTTGCTCTCCCCTGTAGCCAGTCTGAGAGCGGGTTTCCTTGGCATAAACTATAGTCAAAGCAAAGCAGATGCTTTCTCATAGTCCTGATGAGAGATAAGGTCCCCAAAGATTAGAACATCCAATTCTGGGAACTTCCACCTTTGCTCCACAGCCCAGCACCCCAGCCCCAGCTAATCTCCAAGTCTGAGCTTGCAGTAAGCTGCCTCAACATTCTAACACCCTCCCAGTCTCTCCTGTGCACACTCAAGATATACCTGAGAGGATGACCGGAGGCTCCAGAATCAGCATATGGGAGGGGGGTCTGCCTGCCTTTCATCTGGTGAGAAATTTGGGGGTGAGAGGTTGGGAACTCAGAAAAGAAAGTGGTCAGATAGTGCAGCTCAAATTCTCATGTCTTCTGAGTTCCTTTAGCCGTGCTTTAAGGGAGTCCTTGCTTTCCCCAGCGGACTCTCTGGGTAGACTCTAATCCTCTAGAACAAAGCGCCCAGAGACCCGTGCCAAAACTCCTGCAGGCTCCCCTCCCAGGCCTCTTCCCCTTTCTTCCTACAAAGATTTTTTCCATACACCCTTTGCAAGTCAAGAGCTACACTGCTGGATGCTGCTGCTGCTAACTCGCTTCAGTTGTCTGTGACTCTGTGCGACCCCATAGACGGCAGCCCACCAGGCTCCGCCATCCCTGGCATTCTCCAGGCAAGAACACTGTAGTGGGTTGCCATTTCCTTCTCCAGTGCATGAAAGTGGAAAGTGAAAGTGAAGTCGCTCAGTCGTGTCCAACTCTTCGCAACCCCATGGACTGTAGCCTACCAGGCTCCTACATTTATGGGATTTTCCAGGCAAGAGTACTGGAATGGGGTGCCATTGCCTTCTCCAACACTGCTGGATGACAAACCCACAAACCCAAGCTAACCTCCTTTTGTTTCCTAGGGGAATTAGATACAAATGGCGTGTTGCCGGGGATCCCCCAAAGTGGGCGGGAAGGGTAAATCAGCCTGCTGCTCTGTAATCTTGTAGGCAAAAACTCTAATTTCACTCTAGTCACCAGTTTCTAACTAAATGATCTTGACAGTTGTATAAGCTTTCAAGTCTCACCTGTAAAATAGAGGATAATGTTTATCTGTTTCATCGAGTTGTTGTGAGGACTGACCCATGCAAAGGCTTATCAGGATGCATAGTACATAGTAAATGTTCTTTCATTGTTACTTGTATGGAGCCTTGTGTTCATTATAACAATTATCTTTGTATCCTCAGCTCAGAAAAGCACAGTGCAAAGCACAGAGAGGGCAGGGAGGAAGAGAGAAAGGAAGTGAGAGAGGGGAGGAAGGCCTACTCCTGCTCCCCTGCCCTGCACCATCTCAGACTAGCCTACCGGTACCTGGAGACCAGCAGAATCCAGTGGCCTCTCTGGATAGAAGGGCAATGACCAATTCTATGGTTTATCCAATAGTGGGCTGGTAGCAGGGACAGAGTTAACAAAGGTACTGGATGGTGGCTGATGATCGAAGTAGGATTTCAGGGAGATTTTGGGGAGTCATGTAAAGAACACCCAGGGTTGGGAAGGAGTCCTGACACCTCAGTTTTGGAACTAGATTTGCCTTTAATGAAATGTGTGATTCTGGGCAACTCATTTCCCTTTGAGCCTCTGTCACAAATAAGACAGGGAATTTTATTTTCTAATGCCCAGCACTCTGATCCATGACCTGGGTGAAAGATGGTGAATGAACAGCATAAGACCAGCATCTTGGGAATGGGTTTTTTTTCCCCTGAAGCAGATAGGTGAGCAAGTATCATTTGGCCTCTAAATGACGCCCAGGGGCTGTTCTTACCCCAGTGAGGCAGGAACAGGACATTGTACCCACAGCAAGGCCTCTGGTGACCCTGGCATCCAGGCCATGAAGGAAGGAGAGGAGCTGGGCAAGCTTAGGAACTGCTGCCCCCCGCTCTTCCCCTCCCAGTGCTCTGCTAGCTGCAGAGCGTCTCTCATAATGTGAAGGGCTGTTTCAGAGCAGACAGGGATTGCATCTCCTGAACCTCTGCCTTTGTCTAATCTGCTTTTGCATCTGCTTGCCAGCTGCCAGTGGTTACACAGTGGGTTTTTGGGTTGTTACTGCTCTTGTTGGTTCCCCCTCCACCCACTCTTCTTTCCCCATGGCTGTCTGAAGACATAAGCTGGTCCCATGACCAGGCTTGGGCAGCCAAGGGCAGCCATCCAGGCCTGACTCTGGACATTACATAACCAGAAGGCTGTGGACGTTTCCAAAATTGAATCCAAAGCAACAGGTTCCGCAAACTCAGTACATCTAACGTCGGGCTTCAGGACGCAGGAATTATGAGGCCTGGAGGTCTGCCTCCGAGATGGCTGGGTACCACCCATGGCTGTGTCTCTCCCTACTTCTCAGTCCTACCCACGGATTGTTTCCTCTGCAGGGTTTCAGGCTAGTGGGTCTCACCCTCATTCCCTCATTATGTGGACAAGAATTTACTGAGTCCCTATTGGTCCCACTCTAATTGCTGGGAATGCAAATATGAGCACTGAGTTGTACCCAGGCTGGCAGTCCACTGGGACCTGGGCACACCCCATCTCAAACTCCTGACTATAGTTCTTAAACATAGGGACCGCATCTCCCTTGTGGCCTCCAGAGTTCCTGGCACAGAGTGCTGCATGCAAGGAGGTGCTTAAAAAGTGAGGGGGAGGGATGATGGGCCAGCTGCCAAGCTGTTCAGGGTAGAGCCCCAGTCCTCTGTGCCAAAGCACCCAAACTAGCTCCTGCTTAGAAGCAACACAGTCCATGTCCCAGGGCACTTAGAATCCTGAAATGCCTAAGCCAGGAGGGCTCTTAGGAGTGCTAAGTCCAACCCCACACCATTCAGTTTAGTTCAGTTCAGTCGCTCAGTTGTGTCCGACTCTTTGTGACCCCATGAATCGCAGCACGCCAGGCCTCCCTGTCCATCACCAACTCCCGGAGTTCACTCAAACTCATGTCCATTGAGTTGGTGATGCCATCCAGCCATCTCATCCTCTGTCATCCCCTTCTCCTCCTGCCCCTAATCCCTCCCAGCATCAGAGTCTTTTCCAATGAGTCAACTCTTCGCATGAGGTGGCCAAAGTATTGGAGTTTCAGCTTTAGCATCATTCCTTCCAAAGAACACCCAGGGCTGGTCTCCTTCAGAATGGACTGGTTGGATTTCCTTGCAGTCCAAGGGACTCTCAAGAGTCTTCTCCTACACCACAGTTCAAAAGCATCAGTTCTTTGGTTCTCAGCTTTCTTCACAGTCCAACTTTCACATCCATACATGACCACAGGAAAAACCATAGCCTTGACTAGATGGACCTTTGTTGGCAAAGTACCATTCAGTTCAGTTCAGTTCAGTCACTCAGTCGTGTCCAACTCTTTGCGACCCCATGAATCGCAGCATGCCCGGCCTCCCTGTCCATTACCATCTCCCAGAGTTCACTCAAAGTCACGTCCATTGAGTCCACTAACAGATGGCAAAACTGAGCCCAGGAAAGGGGACAGTTCTAAAGCAAGTGAACTCAGTGGAGGATGGAGCTGAGACTAGGAGGCGGGCTCCCTAGGTTTAGAATCTGATGTGCTTTTCCTGAAGGCATGCTTCCTGAATGTGTTTCCTAATGCTAATGTGCTCACAAATATGCTCAGTTACATGAATATGCTTAGTAGATGATGCTAACTACTGGGATGTGAGAATACAATTAAACCCAGGAAAATAGGGAAAGGGTGCAGTTCCTACTTTGGCTTGAGGTTCCTGTGATATAAGTTCAATGTAAAGTTTTAAGAGGTCAAACCTAGGTTATAATCTTAGTGACTGCTTAAAAGTAGGCATTGTTTAATCCTAAAAAATCAAACCTCAGATGAACCCATAGAGACCATCTAGTCAACATTCCTACGTGCCCCCATTTTATAGATAGAAAGACTGAGGCCCAGGGAGGGGCAGTGACTTAGCCAATAGCTCGTAGTAACTAGATAACAGGACTGTCTGCTGTCTGGTTTCAGAGCCCAGCTTCTTAACAGCTGCCTCTGAAGGACTCCACCTGCCCTGGCTCTGGGATGAAACAGCCACCACCACCACCACCCTTCCCCTTCTGCTGCCTCATCTACACCCTCTCCTGCCAGGTAGAGGGGCTATGGCTGGGGATCAGATACCAAGCAAACACACTCTCTAAGTCCAGTTCCAGTTGCCTCCACTGGCCAAGACACTCTGACAGAAACCTTGCCCTTTGCCCACCCCCAAATCCTCCTGAGCCTGGGATTGGGCTATCACTCACCTTCATCTGCTTGATGGTGTAGACCATCGTGCCAAAGGGCCCCTCCTTCAGCAGTTTCTTCCCTACCACCTTGGCTCGGATCACTGGAGAAAAAGGCAAGACAAACAGGGAGGTTAGGGAGGCCTGAACCATATGAGGGACCACATCTCAGAGCAGGCATCTACCTGCCGTGTGCCTGGAATTGCTTTCTTAGTAATAGTGAGGCAACTGGAATAGACAATTGTGTTTATAAGAGCAAGAATTCAGATAAGAAACCCTGGGATGGGGGAGTAGGGGGCAGGGAGAAGTGGAGGAGACAAGGGAAGCAGACATCTTTGGAGCTAATTTCCCTAAATGTTCATAATTGCTGTCCAGAAATTTCTAGGCTGCAGTCATACCTGGAGGAGTGACTCTATGCTTTCACCATAATCCAAAATCTTCTCCTGTCAGTGCTTCCTGCCCTCTCCTCATTGCACCTCTGATAATCCCGTGGTCTCTCAGACCCCTTTCTGAGTTCTTGCTCATTTGGGACTTCCTTTGCATGCCTACGTTTTGCCACATCCTGGTACATCCACAGAGTTGTGATGCACCCCAGTTTCCCTCCATGCCCCAGTTGGTACTGTGATAGGGCCCTTGGTACCCCGCAGTTAGATGGCATGGGATGGCGGCTCAGTGAGGGTGTGGTAGAGGAAGAAGCAGTTGGGAGCAGGGGCTTAGGAGCCAACTGAACTTTCCCCATCCCAGCCCTGTTCTTTATGGTTATTATGATTGTGGACAAGTACCTTTGTTTCTGGCCTCTGACTTCTTCTATAAAACAGGATAATAATGTTACCAGTTACCTGAATCGATTAGGCAAGTAATGCCTGTGAAACTCTGGGCACTATGTCTTGGACGGAGTGTGTACTAGGTAAATGTTATTACTGTCATCATCATTATCATCATCACTGGCAAAATGAAATAGGCTGACCATGGAAGGATTGTTACTAGAAAAAAAATAGCTCCCATTTATCACACACCTTCTATGTGCAAAAGTACATTTTACTTATTTACTCTTCACAACTGCCTTACAAGGTCAGTATTAACATCCACATTCCACAGATACAGAAACAGAGAGATGTAACCACTTCCTCTTTCTGAACTTCAATTGTTTTATCTGTGAAGAGAATGTACCACCTATGTCAGGGAATGAGGATTGGGAATTGGAATGAGGATTAAACAAAACATTTTATGAAATTTCTTATTACAACATCTGGTTGAAGGGAGTTGCTCAGTAAATATTAGTTGATTACGAATATAAAAAGAATTAGAGAGATCCAGTATGACAGAGACTTTAAGACAGGCATTTACTATATGCAGTAAGAACACAGAGAATAGAGGGATTGTCTTGGAGATTATAAGAGGCTTCTTTTTCTATAATATGTGAAGAAGAAGCACCTAACAGTTGTCTTATAGATCTTAAAGACTGAACTCGGAAACTGCAAAGAAGTTGCATTCATTGACTCAGCCAAAGAAAAAATTGTCTAATAACGAGATCTAGCAACAAAGTCAGGGAGATCGAGGTGATGCCATCATAGCGGCAGAGAGTGTCTCCATCAAAGGGAGCTGGATTCTCTCATTGAGTTAACTGCTCAGTCATGTTTGACTCTGTGCAACCCCATGGACTGTAGCCTGTCAGGCTCCTCCATCCATGGGATTTTCCAGGCAAGAATACTGAAGTGGGTTGCATTTCCTGCTCCAGGGTATCTTCCTGACCCAGGGATCAAACCTGTGTCTCCTGCATTGCAGGCAGACTCTTTACTCTCTGAGCTACCAGGGAAGGACCTTAACCAGAATGGAATGGATTTTTGCATTTATAGTAGCCATGTTTGAATTACAGATTGAACTCTTTCAGTTCTAGGATCTTATCACTCTTTTTTACCTCAGGTTGCATTTAGCCCAAAAAAGAGTAGATGCTCAATAAATGTTTGTCAAATAAGTTACCCTTTACACACACACAGACACTCGCGCACACACACACGTACACACACGTACGCACACACACACACACACACCTGCCTACTCTGGTAAATCTGTTATCCTTCCCCATTTTGGATGTCCCACTGTGTTTCTCAGTCCATCATCTATTCCCCTACTCCAGCTGAATCCTATCCTGTTTCTCCCCAGATGAGCTTAGAGTCTACTCTCCTAGTCAGACATGAAGTCAGGCCCCAGATGATTCAAGGGCCCCTCCAAACCTTAGCTGCCAGGGATGGCAAAACATGGAACCTATTGGCAAGTTTAGCAATTTAGCCAAGGCAGCTCGGTGTGAAAGAGGCAAGTGATTGTTTCCAAGTCTGCTGTAAAAAAAGACAGCTTGGCGAGATCCCAGGCCAAGCTCCCTAAAGATTCTGCCTCCACCTTTGTGTCCAGCTTTGAAACAGCATCCTTGGCAGGAAGCCATCCTCCCAGAGGCCCCAGGGACTATTTCCTCTACATTAACTCCCACAGGCAGGTTGTAACAGCTTAACTGTTGGGCAGAAGGCATCTTTGCCAGGACTTTCCTATTGATTCTTCCTGAATTGATTTGGCTGCATCTTCTGCTGCTTCATTAATACAGAAGGTAAACGAAGGAGTGAGCCATTGGCTTAGGGAGAAAAAAAGCAGAAGGGATTCCTTTAAATAGTAACATCTACACTTTCCTGGCTCAAAAATGGCTTGCCTTCGTTTAGACATAACATGTCATAAGCAGACCTGTATAAAACTCGCTACTTCTGGAAGCTTCTGCATGCACAGGGAGCCAGTTCCTTCCTTATCCCTGACATGGTCTGAGCTTAGAATCTTTCATCTGAGAATAGTTCAGGGGAAAGTAAGTTTCTGTAATCGGGAAGCCACATTTACGTTTGAGCTCCATTATGTACAGCCTCAGGCAAATCCTTGTATCCCCAGAGCTCCGTCTTCCTAAATCTGTCTTGGCCCAGTGCCCCTCACATGGCTTCTAAGTGATGTACTTACTACTAGTGAAGAGCAGCATGACATAGCATTTAAGAGCCTGGTCTCTGGAACCTGATTGCCTGGGTCTGAATCCCAGCCCTGATGCTGTGTGACCTTAGGAAAGTTACTATGCCTCTCTGTGCCTTTGTTTCCTAATCTGTGACCATATCTCATAAAGTTGCTATGAAGGTTAAGTAGTACAAACACCAAGGACAGTTTGTGGCTCATCCCAAACCCTATGTGTTTGCCGTCACTATTATTAGTATTTCTGCCACTGTCATGACTTCTGTGATGTGACCATCCTGAGCATCTTTAGGCTTCTAACATGCACTGTAAGCTAAGGCCTGGGCCTTCTCCTTAGGACAAGGAGAAAGACAAGCTCATCAAAATACTCTAGTCTTGTAAAATTTCATTGAGAGGTGGGGGAACAGACATTAACTGGTCAGAACAAAGCTTAACAGGTGATTTTAAGCCTGGGGCACCAACTCTATCACAGGTGCCTATCTCATCTCATCATCCATATGTAACCCAAGAGGGACCTCCCAGGATCAAACAAGATCCCATGGTCCTGGTCCAGAAAGACTGAGGCAGGGATGACCAAGCACAGAGGCCACACCAAGTGTTTTCCATACAAAAATAAAATTGCATTAAACTGAACTGAAATAACATTCTGCTCTCACAAATAGATCTGCAAAGTCCGTCCAAAGTAAAATCACTGGTCAACACCAAATCCGCCTATTTGGTCAGTGAATTAATATGTCTTTATTTGCTTCGGTTTTTCCTCTGCAATTCAAATTGTGTGCTATTTTGTACTTTCCTGTTTGGCAATCAGGATGCCCCCAAGGCATTTGTTGGCCTGGGGACCAGAGTGGACAGGGGAGGTGCAGGTCACGGTTCAGCAACAACAGAAAACAGTTTCCAAACTTGAAGTTGGCAGCAGGTCTGACCATTCCCACCACCTTGATGTGGCGGCTGGAAGCCAGCTGCACAGATGGGGTTGGCTGGACACAGGTCTTCTTATTCTCCTCCCTGCTGGGCAGCAGCCCCCACATTGTCTCCCCAGTGTCCTCCGCCAACTGAAGCTACATGGGTGTGAACTGGATAGGCATCCGGGAAAATGGGTTGGGTACTGTTGGAGGTGACAACAAGAAATAGAAGTCCCGTTTCCCACCTCCAGCAAGAACCTTCTAGCAGGAAGACAACATTAAAATTTCATGACTAACACCAGTCAGAGAAGTGGGAGTGAGGTGTAGCCTGAAATCTCAGTCTTGGGGGCCTTTAATACTCCTGGGTTTCTGAGTATATGGAGTTCAAAAGAAATAGTTTAAAAGCAGATAAGAAATTGACCAGGCTATATGTACTTATACCATTGGCATATAGATATTTAAATGTATGTCCTTGTGAGTGCTAAGTCTCTTTGCAACCGCATGGACTATAGCCCACCAGCTCCTCTGTCCATGCGATTTTCAGGCAAGAATACTAGAGTGGGTTGCCACCATTTCCTGCTCCAAGGAATCTTCCTGACCCAGGAATCGAACTCTTGTCTTTTGTGTCTCCTTCATTGTAGGCTGATTCTTTTACCCACTCAGCCATTGGGGAAGCCCAAATGTATGTGGGGCCCTCATGAATATATAATACATCTTAGGATCCAGTTACAAACATATATCTCTATAGAATTATCTTTATTTCCTTTAAATAATTTTTTTATTTATTGGGGTAGGAATAATAAGCGCTTACACAAACAAGCAAAACAAGGCACATCCCTTCCAGAAATAATTGTATGCTTCCTGCTCCCACCCATCCATGGTAATATAGACCACAAGCAGCTTAAATTTTAAATGAAAACCAATTTTGATGCCAACAGGGTTCTGCTTCCAATCCAGCTTGCTGGTGTGTCCTGAAAGTGCACATCTGCTGTTCATCAGCATATTCAGAGATTCAGAAAGGGGCCATGAGCTGGCCCTACCTCCTGTCCTCTTCCTTCCACCTCCTATCCAACCATCTTCAATCAAATCCAGACCTTTCTGCTCCAAACTGTTTGGAATTTGGCTAAGTTTGAGAGCAAGGATCCCTTACCTGAATTAATACATACCAAGGGAAGACCTTAGATTCTGCCTATCTTTTAGTATCCTGTCAAGAGCAGTACAGAGCCTCTCCGTGATGTAGGAGTTGATTAAGCCATCTCGTGGTCTAGTGGGTGAGATACTATCTCTGACACACACACACATTCTGCCTCATACCTGTCTCTCAAAGGCCCTTTTGCTGGCTTAATGTACAGTCTTTAGGACAGCAGCAAGAATAACTAAGCCACATCTGGCCAGAAGACAGAATGAACTTCTGCAAAAGCAGAAATCACTATTAATGTCAACCCCAGAGAAGGGCTGTCCTGACAGCAGCAGGCAGGACCTAGGTAGGTACAAAAGCATGGACCCTGGGATCACCCATCTCTTGGGTCTGGACTTAAAGGAAGAGAGGGATCTAGGAGTTTTAAAATGATGCCCACTCCCATGGAAGCACTCTAGAAATCAGGATGGGGGGATGTCTGCAATCCAGCTTGTCTAATGGTCACCTGATGTTTATTTGCCAGTTGTCATTCTCAATAGGGTGACAGAGGAAAAGTCCTTTCTGAGGTCAGAGTACTCACAATAAAGGCAGTAAGCAAGAGATTCTATAACCCACCTGGCTCAGCCACCAAGCAATTCTCACTTCCTATGCATCATGGACAGCCTGCATTTCAGCCTCTGCAAGTAGGACAGCGTCAGGCTCTCTCACTTCTCCAGCTGCCTTTCCACTAATTAACCGTCAGTTCCTTGCCTTTCTTTGCATCACATCAGTAAGTCTAGGGAAGAGGGAAGGTGACAACTACCACGCATGGAACCCCTCTGATGTGCCAAGCAGTGTGTACATGGTATCTCACTCTATCCTCATGGCAACCCTATGAGGTGACTATTATGGTCCCCATCTTCCAACAATGGAAAAGAAAATCAAATACCCTGAAAACAGTTTTGCGTCCCAGTGGGGGTAAAACTTGGTAGGCCCCCAAGAAAGCAGACTGGCTCCAATCTTTTCCATGAGATTTGTACTGACTGTAAAAGAGTTTGTACTTTTTCTGCACCTCCTCCCCACCCCCCACTGTCAGTGCTGCTAAGAATCAGAGAAGACTGTCTCTAGGAGGAGCAACCCCTTTATAATCCCCTCTGACCCCCACATCCTCTGACTACCCACTTCCTTTCCAATCACTGACACACATGTCCTCTGATTAGTAACAAGAATCCACAAGTAATCACTATCAGCAGTATAACAGAGTATCATCTGTTAAGCACCCTGTGCTCCCCAGCAAGGCTTTCAGGGAAAAAGAAAAAAAAAACTTAAAAACCACAAAACCTACTGATCCACGAGGTTTCTCACAACACTATGAGCCTGAGGTTAATCAGAGTGATTAATTAGGTGAGGCAATGCACATGTAAAGAGGCACTCTGTAACCCTGAAGCTAAACAGATGATTTATGGCCGTGTTGCTGGTGGTGAGGGCCTGTAGATTCTCAGATGTACTAACCAGAGGGAGACAACCAGGGACCCAAAAGATTCCTTTAATTCAGCCTTTTCTCATCTACTGAGGGTCTTTAGCATCCACCTCCCGTGGCCTTTTCAAGCACCTCTTCAATTATCTGCTGCCTCTTCGGGGACACATTGATGACACTTTGATGATGTCCTTGTTTGAGGAAAGGGCCTTGGGAATTAAGGGTGGGAGGAAGAGGCCTATGGGATCCACCCTACCTGAATCCTTCTGGTTCCCAGTCTGTTTGTCATGGCCACCCCAAACTCCAAAAGCCCCTCTGGAAAAACTCAGAAGCTGAAATGTCAGATCAGGAAAGCCCTATGGAAGTGACCATGATACACTGGAATGAACGTGCGCAGAGCACATGGCACCTGGATGAAGTTGTTGCCCTATCTCTGTGTGACCTGGGGCAGGACGCTTCCTATCCAGCCGTATACATTGGTGTGATGATTACCAAGCTCAAAAAGTTCTTATGATGACCTCGTGGCCCTCCCCAACTCTACCAAAACTGCTCTCACCCATGACCTCCATGGTACTCAGTCCAATCAGCAGAGGGTTCTTCACCCTCCTCTTACTCACATGCAGCCTGTGCTATTCATACCAGCTGTACAGCTGACAGCTCCCACATTTTTGCATCCTCCAACCCAGAACTCCCATGACCTTTGACTTATATATCCAATATACCTGGAAGTCTAAGACAACATCTCAAATTCATCCCATCCAAAGCTGAGCCCTAACAGCCCTCACCCACACCTCGGCCTCCCATCAGCTTCCCCATCTCAGGAAGTGGCAACTGTCTCCACACCAGCACACCACTTCCTTCCTACTTTCCTTCACGCCAAACAAGCCACCCTTCCCAGGCCGTTGCCTTTGCAGCACCACTGCTGGAGCACTTTTCCTTCAGTAGCCACATGACCCCCTCCTTCACCCTTCCTGGCCTCCCCTGACCCCCTACATCCCTCCCCCAGGCATTCCCTATATCTGCCGGCCAGCCTTAATGTGCTCAGCACACCAGCCCCCATCTGCCGCATTATAGAGACCTTGTATGTTCATTGATTGTCTCTCCCCACTAGAACGTAAGCCTCATGAGCAAGCAGGGTCTTTGTTCTATAACTACTGTAGCCCAAGCAAGCAGAAGAGAGCCTGGCAGATAGCAGGCCCCCAATATGTATTTGCTGAGCACATGAAGCTAGAAGTGCTACCCACATGGAGGACAATTTGAAAAAAAATAAAGCTCCTCTGAGCAAGTTCTGGCAAATGACCAAGTCTTTCGGAGACGTACGCTATCAAAAGGGGCTAATGGCAGGCCCCAGTTCACAGGGTCAGATAAACATCTGTCCAGTAATAGTTTATGGTACTAAGTTCACAGGGATCTGGAGATAAATGAAGCCCTGGAGGAACTTGGAACCGAGTTACTGTGAAATACGAAAGACAGGAAACAAGTGAATGGTACTCAAACCTGGCAAACACAGCCAGTATGCCCCAAAGAGGGGCAAAGCCTGTCCCAGGGAAGGGCGTCAGGAGCTCCCTAGAGGTGGCATCTGATTTGGGTCTTAGCTCATTTCCTGGAGAAGAGACTCAGTTTGCTTTATCTGAATCCAGAGGAAGTATAATAGAAACCTGGACCAGACTTGGTGGGGAGAGCCTAAGAAAAACAGCTGGGAGTGAGCAGAGTCCCACCTTTCCGGGAAGAAGGCCCTGAGAACTTGAGGGGTGCGGGCAGGCAGGGCAGGCTATGTGGAAAAGAATGCTCCTCAGAGAAGTCTCACAAATAGGCTTTTCCTGTATCCTGTCCTGGCCCCCCGAGGGCACTTCTCTCTGTCTATTTCAAAGGCCCTTTTTGTTGATGTCAAAGCCAAGGCCAGACTGTTCAGATGCACTCCCAATCAAGATAGGGAGTCTCCAGTTCAAAGCCTGTCCTGACTAACTCTTTCCTTTAAGTAAAAATATTAATCTTGGTTTTATTTAAGCAGGGTTTTTTTTTGGCAAGAAATAAACCCCTGCAGCTAAAAATAAACCCGAATACACACACACACACACACACACACAGTCAGAAAAATCTGGAGGGCTGCAAATCAATTCAACCCAAGTTTCCATCTCAGGGAAAGCTATTAAAACCCAGAGGATATTAAAACCTCTTTCTGCACAGACTCTTGTTTCTCAGTGCCTGCCTGTGTTCTGAGGTCTGCCCCCCACCCCCAGGCAAGGCTGTCCTGTGGATGCCCTGTCCTGGGACTCTTGGCAAGGGGCGGAGGGGGCTGGCAGGGTCCTAGCTCTCCTCACCTTGTAAGCACTGGATTTCTGCATGAGCAGGCCAGGAAACACAAAGGGGCCCCTGCTGACGTCTGTTGTATGTGAGATGAAGGGGCCAGAGGAGGGAGGAAAGGAACACAGTCCCAGAAAGGTCAGGTTGCCTGGAATTTAGAAGTTACTGAAAAGGGAACACAAACAAAATCTGCATCTCACTCCTGCTTTCGTGTTTCAAATGGTGACCTCAATTTTAAACTTCTTAAAGGCAAAATTTAAGAATCACTACCTGGGCACGTGCCTAGACGTAGTATCAATACATGTCATTTCTAATCCAACTACTTGTAAAGTCAGCTACTCAGTTTCCTCTAGTGGCCACGGCCACCTTGGGGGAAAGATAAGGATCATTTGGCCCAGGAAGAGCAAAGTCCCAGGACTGGCTGGTCCTTGAACTCACGGCTGGCTCGCCTGGAGCTTGATGGCCAACTCTGAAGGGAGATGGTGTTTGTGTGATCTGGGTTTTCTAGGAGGCCAGTAAGGCAGCTGCCCTAAAGTCCTCACCAAGCACAATTAGAGTCACAGAGGCTTTTGCTCTGAGAGTGCAATCAGGAGAGGAGTATCAGTATCCCAAAGCACGGAAAGTGGGAAAGGTTGATCCTTCACCCACAGCGCCCCCTCATTCTCCCAAGAACAAATAGCAGTGACAATCCCATCCTAAGGCTCCCTGGTTTCCCAGCATTGACAGGATTGTTTTGAGGAGCTCAACAATGTATATACTGCTTCCAGAGCTTGGACCCTACCTCAAGACCTGCACTCTACAGCCTCTATCACCCCACATTGCATTTGCCCCACTACACTGGCCTGGCCTGTAATGCCCCTTGTCTCTGTGAGGATGACTTTCTGCCTGGGCATCTGTCCACACAATCTTTCTTCCTGCACAACTCACTCAGCTGAAATGCCACCTCCTCCTGGAAGCTTTCTGTCCATCCCAGGCCACACCAGTCCCTCTTGTCTTCTGCTCAGCTTCTTTTCTTCCCACATAGATTTCCTAATAATCAGTTTCTTGGTGCTCACTGGCCTGTGTTATTAAACAGTGGGGGCTGCACCTGGGGCTCTAGAACCAAGTACAGTGCCTAGAATGTGGCAGGGGTCCCCCAAGAATGTTTGTTGAATGAAGGAATGGATGACACTACAGGAGGGAATCAAAGGTAATACAATAAAGGGAGACAGGGATGATATCGTGTTTAGGCTGTTGGAGTGGGGGGTCCAGAGTCCCAACTCCTAAGGGTCACCCAGACAAGAAGAGGGGTGCAGGGAAAAGTGTGATCTGAGAAGCCAGAATGAGACTCTGAAGATTCATAGCTGAAGAGGTGAGTCACAGGGTCCTGATACAGGAGACACTGGTTAACACGTCTCTGGAGAGGGTCAGCACCCAAACTCCACCCACAGATGACAAACCCAGGGCCTGGCATCCTAACGGAGGTCAGTGGTACCCACCCCTCCTCCTTTGTCCCCCTTCTCCCTCCTCTTCCTTCTCTTCCTTTATCATGAGTGATTGGAATTAATTCATTGACTCATGCTATTCATTCAGATGTATTTGAGGGACTACATGCCTCAGGTCCTGTGCTGTGCCTTAGGGTCTGCAGTCAGCAGGTAGAGGAAGCCCCTATGTCACAGAAGCTTACTTCTATCTTGTGAGATGAGAAGCCAGGTGGTCCTAGTCAGAGAGCCATGGGGGCGTGCAGCAGACACACCCGGCCAAGCGAGGCATACTTTCCATGCTTGGGGTGCTGACAGTCCCGTCCTGACCATGCTTTGCAGAGCAAGAGCCTCAGCGATTCTAATCATGCTTGGTGAACACTTTGAGGTAGTTGACTCACTGGCCTCCTAGAAAGCCAGATCACACTAGCACCATCTCCCTTTGAAGTTGGTCCTCACTCCCCAAGTGAGTCAGCCCTGAATCCAGCCCTGGTGGTGCTATGGATATGTCTGGGGAAGGCATCCTGCCTGAGCTGGGATCTAAGAAATCACCACAAGTCAGCCAAGAGAAAGAAAGGAAAAGGTCTTCAGGTAGAGATGGAACCAGAGGCAAAGGCCTGGAGGCAAGAGAGCCTAGCCCATCAGAGTGACAGGAAGCAGAGTTGAGACAAGGGGCAGGGGACAGTGAAATCCAAGAGGTAGGCAGGGATGCTTGGCTTGTGGGGAAGGGGAGCCTTGTTCCAATACATGGCAATGTCATTTCTCAGATGGGATTTCACTCTTTCAGGGCAGTGATGAAGACTTATCACTTTGTCCTGCCAGCAGACCTCATGATAACATGGGGCTAAATGAGTAGGTGCCAGAGCCTCAAGAAAGACCTAGAAAGACCAAGCCTTGCTTGCCCCACTAAGCATCAGACTCACCAGTGAGCCCATTTCAGTTCACATCCTATCTGTGATCTTCAAAGTTAAGATTTAATGAATCTGTCTGCCTCACACCCTCCTCTCCAGCCCATCAACCTCTTCCGGGAGTTTTCCAGGGTGTTTTATCAGGCTCAGCTCCAGTGTGTCCCAGAGTCCAGAGTGCATACCAGCCTCTGGAAGGTTCTATCCCACTCAGTTCAGAGGTGCTGACCTGCTCACTGTCATGCAGGCACATGGGTGAGATGGGTGTTCTGAGCACCCCTCACCCACCAAGTACTCCAGCCCTCCCCAGGGGCCCATGGGAAACTTTATCCCACACAAGAGGCTACCAGAATAGCAGCCTGGTCTTAAACTATGGCCCCTTTGAAGCAATGCCCAGAAAAATACCGTGGCGACGCATGGTTCTCAAGAACTTAGAGCTCTCAGGTCAGGTCACTTTGTGAGACCAGAACAGCTGGCAACATCTCAGGAGTTGTCTACAGTATTTATCTTACTTTCTTGCTAATTGGGATGTGTTTGCTAGGAGAACTGGGCAACTCCAGGATAGGTCCTGGAGCAAGAAAGCCAAGGGACCACCCTTGTTTGTACACCAGACCTGCAGATGGCTCTTTGCAGACAGCGAATCTGCCCCCAAAATGCATCAGAGGCTGGTAGGAGACTTTGTTGTGGTTGCAAAAAACAGCACTGACTGCTCTCTGCTCCATCTCTGGGGACTGTACAGCACAGATGCCAAGAAGACCCTGGTGCTTTTATACCTTACTCGTTGAGTAGCTCGTAAAACAGTGAAGGCTTCTCCCTCCTCTCTTCAGCTTCCCAAACTTCAACCGGAAAGATTGTGGACACCAAATGGACACAGCTTGGAGGGTCGCACCGAAAGCCGGTGTTCGCTTGCCCCAGTTCACTCAGAATCTTTTCCCTGTACCCTCAGCTCACCCCAGAACCCAGGGGGAAGACCCTCAGACCAAAATAGGTGTGAGAAGGACTTGGCTATACCTCTTCACGCTCCAAGACAGTGATCAGGGACAGCTAACGCTGAGTGCTTGGAAAAATGGCTAGAGATAAGATCTAAGTGCCTTTGAAGGAGGCCAATCTCAGTTTTAAGAAAAATAAGTAGAGAGTGCTAACTGCTGCCCTCTTTGGTCAAAGTGGGTAAGAGCAGAATGACACAGTCCATCCTTGGTATTTTTGAACAAACTGCCCTGGCCTAACACTGTGAATGGGAGGGCTGTCAGTGGTAAAGAATAAGAGCACCTACCCTTTGAACAGCGCTTGAGCCTCTTGTTCATTCAATAAGTATTTCTCGAGTGACTACAACTTGCCAGGCTTTGTGTCCCAGGTGGAAACACATAGGAAATAAAACCTTACAAATGTTATATCTAATCCTTGAAACTAACTTCCAAGATATACAGTATGATTTCTACTGGGTCAATAAAGAAAACATGACTCAGGAGAGATAAGAAATTTTTAAGAGGTCATATGGCTAGGAATTCAATCCACATACACCTGACAGAAAACCTCAGCCACCTTCCTACAACCTGATATTGTACAAATCTGGACATTCACCCAGGAAGTCAAGCGCATCAGAAATGCAGAGAACATGAAAATCCTTAAGACTGAATTATCAGAGAAGGACTTAGATATAAGACAAGATGTTAAGAACTTTGAGGTGGAGTTAACTTCCCCAAACAGAGTTAACTTCCTAAAGCCTTGTGGTTTGGGGGACAGGTGCACTGGTTTGAGGACTAGGAACAGTAGGAAGGAGGAACAAGCAAACTTTTCTGGATACCTTATCGATAGCCCTGGTCTAACCCTCCTCAGCTGCAAGGCCTCAGGTAGTGTCATTCCCTTTGCATAAGACCTTCTGCTTCCCTTTATCTGGAACTCCTATCCATCTTTTATATTTCAACTATGTTCAACTCAAAGGGCACCTTCTTGGAGAAAGCTTTCCCTGACCCCTCCCCCAACATCAGACCAAAACAGGACTCCTATTAGGTTTATCATAGTCCCTGGTTTCTGAGTACATGTTTGTGCATTCATTTGAATAATGTGTCCTTCCTCCCCCACCTCACTAAACCGTGCTGGGACCATGCCCTGTTTGGCTCACCATTGTACCCCCAACACCTCACACCATGCCTGCAACATAGTAGGTGCTCAGTAGATAGTTCCTGGGTGAATAGGTGCTTGCGTCTAGTCCTAGCTCCCACTAACCTTCCTCTGCTGTACAGCCATTCCACCCCTATAACTGGCTGTAACTTTGCAAAGTCAGTTCCTCTGCCAGGAGCTGACCAAGAAGAATGGTTTTGATAATGGAAAGAAAAGAAGAAGGGTGTTCCAGGCAGGGCAACTGTATGAGCAAGGGCACAGAGGTCAAACTGAGCCTGAAGTGTCAGAGGTCCCATGGCTAAGGGACCATGAAGACCTGGCTAGAAAGAAGCAGAGGAGTCCCCATTAGCTCATTCCAACCCCAGCAAATGTCAGGTTCTCTGGGTGACAGGAGCTTGAATGCAGGACTTCTCAGGACTGTCCACAAACTGGGCCTATAGACAATGATGCTACTTCTCTGCGCACAGGTCCTTGGTCCCCTGACCACTCCGCCCCCAGTCCTAGCTTGGTAACCTTACGCTTAACTGTATTTAAGCATATGGGTGTCCTGGAGAAAGGATTTCTGAACCCAGCCCAACTCTTCCAAGCTGGGCCAGTACATAATTCTCCAAACCTCAGTTTTCTCATTCTGAAGAAAGGTGAATAGCACATTTGGGAGGATAAAAAAATAAAGATGGAAGCCACCCAAGTCCCCCACTTCCCCCACACCCATCACTTCCTGACACACAGGCTCATTCCCTCCCAGAAGAGTTGCCTGTGGACCAAGTGGGACTGATGAGTGTTAGAAACACAGAGAAGCCCACAGGCACTTTCCAGATCTTCTGCAGGTCCCTATCTAGCTGCCAGAATGGCTCCCTACACCAGACCAGACCAGTCATGTTTACTGGTTCTGTGGACCACCCAGAACGCACCTCTCCTGATGGAGCATCTGTGTTCTCCAAAAGAGGGCTAGCCCAATAAACGGTGCATGTGCTGGATCACAGCCAGCCCTGCTGCTGGATGCTGGGTGACCACGAGTACCCCCATAAAGTGACCTCCCCCCACTCCCTCTGCTGTACATCTGAGGGTGGCCAGGGCTTTGCATTCATGACATGACAACCAGAACTTCCTACTCAATCTGTCCATGGGCAACTCATACTAAAATGTTGGCTGAGATAGTCTCTGGAGCACATCCCTAGTACCTGCAGATGTTGACTCCTGGAATGACACAGAACAAATAGGGACACATTTTCCTTGATATGCCAGTGCTTTTGGAGAATAAGTAATAGGAGTCTCAGAGATGAACATGTTTGCCAGACACTGCCATAAAAAACAGCAGAATGGTCATTGGAGGCTGTGCACAGCTTTCCCTATTGAAAAGAATACTGTTGTCATCAATTATAACACTAATTATAATAGTCATTAATTATAATAAATGCCATCATCCACCAAGCATTTGCTATGCACATTTATGCTCAATATTTGGATTATTCCATTTGAGTTTCATTAAGACTCGGAAAAGTAAGTGCTATCATTAGCCCCATTTTGTAGAAACTGAGGCTTGTAGAGAATGAATAGGATGTGATGGACAAAGCATGCCGGTCCAGGCAGCCTGACTCTGGAGCTGCTGTTTTCCACCACTGGTTCATAAGTCCCTTCCAGAAGCACGTGTGTGACTGCAGTGTAGGGGGACAGGCATATTTCTTAGGCCACAGACTCTAGATTGGTGGGACCTTCACAGTCACTCATCCTATCATCCCAGGGCTAGTCTGGCAACTATGTAACATCGCTGACCTAGGTTCCATGTTGAGCCATTTCTTCACTGTTCTAAAATTCTCTTTTACACTGCCTCTCTGTGGTTTCCTCCAACTAGCTGACATTTTGGGTGTACACAAAACAAGATATCTGAAGAGCATGGCCATGTGCCCTACATAATCTCCAAGATAAGAATTTGCCTAGATTTTGATGGTTTTTCTCCAACTATGACATGATTCCAAGTCTCCTTGTCTGCCTCACTTGGGGCCTTGAGCTCCCCAATCGAGTTAGTGGAGGATGAATGCAGATTTCCCAGGGGCTGCTGATCAGTGTACAAAGTCAAGAGAGACCTCACCCTCCCGACTCTGTATGCTCTTCCTGATAGATCTACTTTGGTAAAGAATCTGCCTGCGAATGTAGGAGATGCAGGTTCAATCTCTGAATCAGGAAGATCCCCGGAGAAGGAAATGGCAACCCACTCCAACATGGACAGAGGAGCCTGGTGGGCTACAATCCATAGGGTCACCAAAAGTCAGACATGACTTGGTGACTGAACACACACAAATAAAGAACTCCACTTATTCTACTAATTGTTCTTCTTTGGTGTGGAAGTAGAGAAATTTGGGGGGTGGCGGCGGGTGGGGAGTCTTATTACATAGAAAGTATCAAGTAGTAGAAAGAGCCCTGGGCCAGGAGTTGGGAGATGGATTCTCTTTCTGGTTCTTCCGCACATGTGCTCTGTGAGTTTGAGGAATCACTTTCTTCTCTGACAGTACTAGTTTATTATTCTGAAAAATAAAGGGCTTAGATTATTATAATAAAGGGCCCTACATGTCTTATAGGGCCCCTCACAACTTAAAGGGCTAAGGTTATTTTTCCATCACCTTGTATCTCTAATTCATTCATTTCCCCTGAGTTCTACTCTATCCATTGGTAATGGGCCAGGACGTCATGCTCTTCCTGTTTACTGGGTCTGTAATCATACTTCTGAAGAGTTGATCAAACCTGAGTAAGTAATTAGGATGCTTTAGGTGACTCTTCTGGCATTGTCGTAAAAGTCCTTGTTAACCGGTTATCTGTCTGGATGATTTGCAGTTGCCAAAACTGGGGACTGCAGCTTGGATGGAACTGGCTCCTAAGTCACCCACCCAGTCCATCAACTGCACAATCTGAGTCACCCTCACCAATCTGTTTTCTTTATGAGCCGTTATCTTATTTTTTGTAGTAACATACTATTTTCCAGGCTGACAGTCCAGTAAAGAGTTTATTTCCAAGAATGTCAATAAACCTGGGATAATTTCAGTGGTTAAAGTCATTATGGGAGCACTGTATGTTAATGCCAGGTCAGGCCTCCTCCTCTGAGTGGCCCCATATCTACCTATAGAAAGAGTCTAAAAATGCTGAGAAGAAGGCTTCTGCCTTTAACCCCCCAATTGTATATTAATCCAAGGTAAATAAAAATGATTCCAGGGTGGCATCTCCATGGGGACTATGCTCTAATGAACTCACATGTACTAACTGGGGATATGCCACATCCATGAAGACAAAACTCAGTCACCCTTGCCCTGCTGGTTTAGTTTCACAGCAACTAAGTTAGTGATCTAATAGATGTGTGGATTCTCCAGCCCACTCCAGTGTTCTGAGTAACCTTAAACAACTCACCTCTCCTCTGGGTCCGTCTAGTTCTCCTATAGAGTGTGATGGGGCACCATCTACCCCCATCTTCCCTGGATGGCTTATTTCAAATGCTCCTTGAGCTGCTCAGAAAAGCTGTTCTTAAAATAAGAGGGAGTTTCTTTTCTACCCAACCTGAACCCTAACCTCTTCCTGAAGGGTGTACTTTGAGGCATAGAAGCCTGCCACCTTGATGTCAACTTCAACCTCACTCCAGCCTGAACCCAGCCAAGCTCCATCCTAGCCCCAGAGGTTTCTATTTTTGAAACAGAAGGAATATTCAATATTTTTCACTCTGTCAGTATTTTTACCTTCATCTCTGTCCTCCTCCCTCCCGCTCCCACGCCCCTGGTTGTAGGGTTGGGGGGTGGGGGGGAGAGGGTTTTGTTTTTTTTTTAAAGACCAAACAAAAACAAAACCCGGTCCAGGCAAAGGCCAACAGATCATGATGTTCTGGGCGGATTTTGCTACGTGCCAGCAAAGACTGTCAGCAAGATCTACAGGAAACACCTTGCAGAATCCACTGGGAGAAGCAGAGGCCACCAAGAAGTGCAAGGCAGATATACTCTGGTCTGTGTCGCTGGCTCTTGAAGCTGGGGTACAGGAAATGGCTGTGGGACTCCAGTTCCTCATGGGGGCAAACATAACTGTGGCAGGGGTGCTGGCAGATCCCTCTGATATTTTCAATTGGGATTTTAATTTGCATATCTCATCCCAACTGCCTGTGCATGATCTGTGCAGAGAGGACCCAATAAAAAAGGTCAAAGGCAATTTCAGAAGGGTCTGTTCCAGAGTTTAGCAGACGCTACATTTTCTGTGAAAGAGAGACATGTCATGTAGTGGTCAAGAACATGAGGACTTGAGCAACAGAGAACCTAAGGTTAACTCTCAGTTCCAGCTTCTACAAGCTGCAGACTCTCAGACAAATCATTTGCTTCTGCGGGTTGTCAGGATAAAGTGAGACCCTGAATGTAAGGAACACTGCGTAGTGCCTGGCAAGCCACAAGCTTGACGAACGATGGTGGTAATGGTTGTTTCATGAGAGGCCCCCTTTCCCAAGGCAGTGAAGAGGCTGGAGGACAGTAAGAGAGAGAAAGAAGTGGTTCCAAGAAGAGAGAAAAGAAAATGTAGAATACTAGCCTGAGCCCCACATGGGGCATGGCGAGCTCACAGCCTAGCTGCCAGTCTTCCCTTTATGAGACGTCGGCTGCCCCACTTACTCTTGTTCAGGGCATTGTGATTTCAGGTCAGGTTGAGCAAGGGGCAGTGACTGGTATCAGTCCAAGTGGAATGAACGCCCCACAGCCGTTCAGAGAGGCCCAGCAGGAGGCAGCGGGAGGAAGCATTGCTAGAAATGCTGATGAGTAATTAAGTCCTTCAGGGTCACATCTTGGTCCCTGTCTACCCAGAGGTGGGAGGAGTTTGGACGGGCCTGAAGTGGTTGGTCAGAGTGTGGGGGTAGCCCCCAAACCTTCCTTGCAGAGAAGCTGTGTGTATGGGAAGCCAGTCTTGCTGTGCTGAGTGAGGACTGGGAGCCATGGAGTTGGCAGGCCTGCTTGGGCTGGGGTCAGCGACCAGAGCCCGGCATTGTTCTGGCCGGAGGGGGGAACAGCCCGCAGCCAGTGTTCTGTGGGGAGGCCGTGGTAGAGCAAATGGCCAGATGCAGTCCAATTAGGGTCTGAAGGAAACCAGGGCTGTTTTCATGAAACAGGAGGCGGGTGGCCCTGCCATGGTGGGGACATTGGATGCTGGCTAGTCGGAGCACCTAGCACTCATCAGTCATCAGGTCAAGTGGCCAGCCTGAGTGTGGGTGTACAGGAAATGCCAACGCTGCCCCTGCCCCCCGCCCCCCCCACCCCCCGTCTGTGCTGTAATGAAGTGCCAATTGGGAGCCTGCTGGGCAAAGGGAACATGTCTCCACACTCCATCCGCTGTTTGGTAACAATTACTGGTATTCTTTCAGCACCACCAGGACACAGTACACTGGGGGCAATTCTTTGAACCACTAGGCATGATCAAGAAAAGATCAGATCAAAGAGGGCACCAGTTTTAATGTTCATCACAACTCCTGAATCTCTGGCTTGGGACTGGAGTCAGCAGTGGTAGGGGTGGGGGCCCACTAAGAAGTGCTGCCCAGCTGAAATGCGCAGTTCCTTTTTTATCCCTGTCCCCTATTCAGCAGTGCACTCTGGTGTGTAGAATTGGTGCCAGTTTCAGCTGGTCCCTTGTGGCAAGTGCAAGTCCACTATAGAGAGCAAACCAGTGGTCTCTTTTTACCCCTCAAGGCAACTTCTGGGGTGGTGGGGAAGTAAGGAATGATTGATCCCCCAAGATCCTTGTTTTTGTCCTGCCCTTTCCTTTCCTGAGGACCCCTGATAAGAGAAGAGTGCATTTCCTCATGTGACTATCTCCCACAGCTTGGCCCTAACACCCCCCACCTCTGCTGGCCCCAGCACTGAATCTGGAAAGGGTCAGTGCAGTGTGCTAAGGGAGCCAAACACATGGAGTCAATGCGTGCTAGAGGGTGATGCACGCTGTCTCCCAGGGCCAGTCTGGCCAGTCTGCGGTGGGTAGACAATCAGTCCCAGCTGGGTTGCAAAACCATGGTGCCAGCCACCTGGACCACTAACCACAGGGCAGCCACGGGCAAGTCAACCCCATCCCTGGGCCTGTTTCCCCAACTGGGAAGCAAAGATTTTCCGTCAGTTCAGTTCAGTCGCTCAGTCGTGTCTGACTCTTTGCAACCCCATGAATTGCAGCATGCCAGGCCTCCCTGCCCATCATCAACTCCCGGAGTTCACTCAGACCCACGTCCATCAAGTCAGTGATGCCATCCAGCCATCTCATCCTCTGTTGTCCCCTTCTCCTCCTGCCCGCAATCCCTCCCAGCATCAGAGTCTTTTCCAATGAGTCAACTCTTCGCATGAGGTGGCCAAAGTACTGGAGTTTCAACTTTAGATTTTCCATAGTGGCCCTTAAAAAATCTATGAATCCATATGGCCCTGCCTGTGGTCTGAGAAGTTCATCTAGGTGGGCAGGAGAGGCTTCTTTAAATTCTGGTCCTTCTTCCCAGATACTCACCAGTCGGCGAGTGGCTGGATTGCTGACCTCCTTCAGAGGCTCTACCGCAGCAGCCGACAGATGGCAGAATCTCCCAGAGGCCTGTGTCTCTGAAAGATCTGTTGCTTCACATCAACAGAAAAGAATGTTGTCCAAGAGGCTGTCTGCTCCTAAGTGGCCCTGTAAGAACCCTCTTTCTTGAGTTTTGCCCACTCTAGGCTGGAACACAGGCATTAAGTTGGAGTCCATCATTGGCCCTTGCTAGCTGTGTAACCTGGGGCAAGACTCTTCACTTGTCTGAGCCTCAGTTTCCTCATCTATCAAAAGAGCATTCATTCCTACATTTAACAAATATCAGGGTTGCAAGTATGTTCTAAGCACTGAACCAGACAAATGAGGTCTCTACTGTCTGGGTGCTTAAATAATGGTAGAGGAGACAAAACAGCAAACAACGATCCAATAAGATGTCAGGTACTAGGAGAAAAGGAGGTAGAGAATGGGAGTGGTGGGTGGTATTATAAGACAGGGTAGTCAGGCAAAGCCTCTGGGGAAGTGACGCCCAAGCTGACACCTTCATGATGTGCAGAAGCCAGCTCGTGAGAATCTAAGGATACTGTATTCCAGGGACAGGGGACAACAAGTTCAAGGGCCGTGAGACAGGGACAAATGTGGAGCACAGAGCATTCAGGGAACAGCCAGAAGGCCAATGTAGCCACAACAAGGTGAGGGGAGACAAAGGCCAGATCCCCTGGAGCATTCTAGAACTCATTGAGTTGGGAGGCCACTGGAAGGCTTTAAGCAGTGCATTACGAAGATCAAATGACACATTTAAAAGGTCAGTCTGGTGGCTTTTTGGAGAATAGAGTGGAGGGAGGACTGGAGTGAAAGCAAGGGAATTGATTATAGTCATCACCACCCCTTCCCTGCCCACTCCCAGGGTCACTTCAGGCTCCCATGAGATTCATGCTGACACCTAGAGAAGTCCAGAGGCACGAGAAGCAGCATATATCCTCACATGTTTTAAAATCCATTTTTACAAGTAGGAGCTTGCAGGGCCTGGCACCAGCTACTTGGAACCATGTCCCTGTATGGATTTCAAGGAAACAGGGTAGGGCGGCAGATTCTGCCCTGCCTAAGCTAGGCAGCTGTCCGGTCCAGATGAGCTCACATGTTTAAGCCAGGAGCTTTGCTCTCAGCCCCGCCTGACTCCGTTTTCCCTGCTGGTGCCGGTGTGGGTAAGCTAACACCCAGCAATGGAGAGAAGCTGACACTCCATGCACACTCGCTCGCTGAACTCCTGGCAGAAGCTCCTCTCTCCTGGCCTCACTTTCAGGACTGGAAAGGAAAGAGCAGGAAAGCTCAAGGTTTGTTCACTTAGGGATTTTTAATTTCAGAGTGGATCCCTTGTAAGGATCCTTGCAAGGGTCATGATCGGCAGAGCCCCTCTCCCGAGGGAATGTCCCAGTGCTCAGAGGAAGCGAAGAGGAGGAGAGCTTGGAGGCATCCTGGCTTCCAGCCCTCTTCCTTCTGCTGGGGTTGGGAGCGCTGCCTTGGAAGCTGGAGCTCTGGATTCAAGTCCCACTTCCACCTCTAGATTTCCTCAAGTATGGAGTAAGAGAGGTAGAGTGGCAGCACCTTCTCAGAGCTGTTGGGGGGCCCAGTAGCAGAGCAGACGTGAAGGGGCCGGACTCCATGCCTGCCTTCATTCACTCACTCACAGGCCAGGCCTTCTGGGCTGAATGGTGGACACTGGCATTTAGTAAATGTTTGGGGAATCTGAAGATGCATAGTAAACTGTATTACAGCTAAAATGTAATAACTGTATTACAGCTAAAATGCCAGGGAGTTCAGAGAGGAGAATAATCAATAAGATGACTTGTACTGAGTATACAGTCTAAAAGAAATTATGTGTTAATGTCTTGGGACCTCAGTTGCCTGTCATCTGTAGACTGGGGACACTGGAATTTCCCAAGACCTTACAGCTGGAATTTGGCAAAATGAGATCAAGGTATCTATTTTTCTGCTGTAGCTCCTGGTCCACACACTGCCTGCAAGTTTTCTGGGGTTTTACCCAGGCTTTTTATTTTCTTACATTCATTCTTTCTTACAGAAGTAATGCAGCTTTACTAAATTAAATTTGGGGGGAGACAACAAGGAAACAAAAAGAAAACTATAAGATAATTTTTAAAACCTGCACTGCTCAGTTGCAACTATGCTTCATATTTATATGTTACCTTCAGTCTTTTTCCTCATATAAGCCTATGGGTATAGGTTTCCTCCCCACCCCAGTCATAGAATCATACAGAACAAACTTGCTGGTGATCTGAGTTTCTTCTCAGTCCTAATATATCAGTCCATCTGGGTCTGCCTCATTCCTTTGAAGAGCTGTATTGTTGCAGTCATGTAGATACTGCGCTTTTATAAGCAGTTCTGTGATAAACATCCTTGTGTGTTCATGCTTGTGTATACATACACATATATACATATAAATGTTTATACACATATATAAACACATATTCACATACACACACACATCTTAGAGTACTTACCTGATTATTTCCTCTGGATCTAGAAGTTCTCACCACTTTTTAAACACATCATTTTGATGCTAATTCAGTCCAAATCAGCACATCTTTCCTACTCATAAGCTAGCTACTCTGCAGACATCTAAGCCTCACACGGCATAACTAGGAGCATCAGGCACAGTTTCTCAGGTCCTGCCTCCTCCCATCCTCTCTCCCATAGCCCCTGTCTTACCTAAGCCAGCCAGTAATCAGGTTGGAAGGACATCCTAAGCTTCCTGAGTCCCATCCCTCTTCTGCCTCGTTGGGGCAGGCCTGCTATTTCAAAGCTTTTACAAGGTTTGAGTAAACATCTCAGGACAGGCGGGGCCAGGAGAAGCCTAGCTGTTTATGTCACAAAGTCAGTGGTTAAGGCCACCACCCCAAACAAGGTTCCTTCCTGCCCCTGCCTGCCCTTGTCTGTTTATGAAAGCTCTCTACTTGCAGTGGGCAATTTTAGTATGCTGCACAGGTGGGCAGCGTCGCTGTGGGTCAGAGTGAATGCAAACTGCCTTCCCCGTCTCCCTGCTCAGTGTCAAAAGCAAAAGAATAATGTTGAAAGGAGAGGAAACAGACCAGAAAGTTTCTTATGAAGAAACTCATAATAATAATCTGTTTAACTAATAAAAGTAACTTCCTTCTATATGTGTACAGGAAATTTGTACCATACACACACACACCTCTAACCAATCTGAACTTGGTGATTTTGTTTGGCATAAACCTATTATGCATACATGACATGCCAAGATGCTTCAGTTGCGTCTGACTCTTTGTGGCCCCGTGGACTGAAGCCTGCCAGGCTCCTCTATCCTTGGGATTCTCCAGGCAAGAATACTGGGGTGAGTTGCTGTGCCCTCCTCCAGGGGATCTTCCCAACCCGGGGATCAAACCCCCGTCTCTTGTGTCTCCTAAGTTGACAAGTGGGTTCTTTACCACTAGTGTCACCTAGGAAGCCCAACCTATGTATATCTTACAGTAATATGTATTTTCCCTCAATTTTAAAAGGTCTGGCCAGGTTCTCCTGCCTCTGGTTCCCAAGTGAGCTTCAGCCAGGGTGTTGGTGTCTCAGTCCCTGTATGACATGTGATTGTCTTAGGCTGCGCCCCCCGCCCCTTTCCTCCTCTCCAAAAACAACTGAGCAGCTGCCCCTGGGGTTGCCCAATGAAGAAATGATGATCTGTCCCAGTGCTAAAGGAAGGCCTGGCTCAGTTATTGAGAGATGGCACTGCATTTCAGAGGAATTTAAGGGCTCTCTGACTTGCTATATATGACTTTTCATCTTTCTAGGTACTGACTTCCTAAGATACCACTCCATTACTTACTCTACAATCATCACATGACAAGGGATTGTAGGTACACCCTGTTCCATAGGTTTGAAGATGGGGGCTCTGAGGTCAACTGACCTGCGTAAGACAGCACGGGTGACCAAGGATTCCACTCAGGTCTTTTCACTCAGAGCAGTTTCCTCCCCACCCCCGTGAGAGGCCATCAAATCTCTTTCGACCTCAGCCAGTCACAGTGCTGTGTCCACGGCCCAGCATTCAGGGCCCAAGTTCCTCTTGGCAACACTTTTCCTTCCCTCCAGTTGCGATTCCCACCAGTGTTGGCTCACCCAGTCCCAGGGCCAGCCAGGCTTGGAGGGATGCCTGGCAGGCCCTGTGCCAATCCACAGCACCCTGGCCACTTCTGGGCTGGGACAGGGAGGGCTCACTCCATCCTGGTTTCTCAGAGGTTACTCTTTTTGGCAACCCCCAGGTACAAATCTGTCTTATCTATTTAGAAGAGAAGCAGAGGAAACCCACCCTCCCCACAGCCCCTAACAAGAACACCCCCTCCTATATCCCCTGTGGCAAGTGCCAGCTGGTCCCACCCACTGCAATTCCCTCTGAGACAGAGGCAGCCCAGCTCAGGTCCTCAGGAGCAGGACAGATGGGCAACAGGAGTTCCCAGGGAACCCACCACAAGACATAGGAGTTCACCCCACCTTGACCAGGAGCCGAAGGTGAGTGCTGGGAAAACAGGGGGGTCACTGCTGCCTTCCCACAACCATGCTATACACCCAAATCCAGGGGATCTGCTGAGTCCTTACCTTCCCACCATTGTTCTGTTATCTGATTATGAAAATAATGTGTCACCATTGTGAAATTTCATTTTCGAGAATATAACAGTCAAAATTAAAATCACCTAAAGTCTCACAAAGCAGAGATAACTACTGCTGATGTTTTGGTATATAGACATTAAAACTTTCCTCTAAGCATTTATATAAATATTCATATCATTTTTTTTAAACAAACTGGTTTCTTTTACTCAAAAGTAAATCTCTTAGGGGAATCTCTCCACATCATAGGAATTATGATGGGAATCTCTCCACATCATTAAACAGAGACTACCTCAACTGGTAGACTGGTAGACCACTGTATGGATACACCACAATGAAAGCAATCTCTTTGTGATAGACATTTAGATTAACCCTTTGTGTGTGTGTAATTATAAACAAAGCAGCCATGGACTCGTTGCTTAAGTACTTTTTTGGACTAGATTTCTATTAAGTGAGATTGTGGTTAAAGTGTCTGCACAGCTTTGAGGCTCATGGTTCTTTGTGCCAGCCTATCCTCCAAAGAGGCCACACCAGTCTCTTTTCCCATCAGCAGTCCGTGAAGGTGACAGACCAGACTCCATGAGGATGGGAATGCAAGTGCCAGGATTCTCTGCACGGCTCTGGGCAGACCGGGGACATTATCTGGAAATCCCCAAAAGCATCAGCACAGGAAACAAACTAGTTGTTGGCAGTGGGGAAAGGATGCAGGGGATGGTTCTTGCTTCTCTCAGAGTGATCAAAAGTGGCAGCGTGGGGCTGTGAGTGTTGGGGTGCCCCACAGAGGTCCCTCAGCCTTTCCAAAGTGTCTCTCACCTAGAGGGTGCAGGGTGACAGGGCAGTGATAACTAGCTGGCCCAGGAATGCAGCCCCTTGGAGCTGCCTCTCCTGCTCCCCACCAGCTATGTGACCCTGGGGAAGGCCCTCTCCCCTCTCTGGGCCTCTGTTTTTCCATCTGAGCTGATATTCTTAATTCTCTGATCCCAGAACCAGCCCTAAAACTAGAGCAGAAATCTCCATTCATCCTTCCTCCATTCACAAAGTCATAAACAAAAGACAGAGCTGAGATTCAACGTCAAGTCTGTTAAACTTAAACTCCATCTCTTTCTAACACCCTCCACTGTGTCTCCAGTCAGACCTATGGAAGGATTCTTCATGTCCAGAAATCTTCTCTAGTGCAGGGCTGAGAGATGGAAAAGCGTGAAGTCACCTGGATTTCTCAGAGTGGTCATGTTTGGCTCAGGGGCCTTGAAGCCAATTAACATGTCTCTCCCTAACTTTTATCATCTATTAAATAAGCAGTGAGAGAATTAATTAGCAATGTCTGGCAAAACCTGCCGAGCTTCTTTATCATTCACACAGTACTTCTTGTCCAATAAATCTTTCCTCCTTCCAAGAACCAACATCTGTAGACTTGGATCACAAATAGATGTGAGTGAGCTTCTGTGATCCTCTACCCCAGAATATATCCCAGACTCCCAAGCCCTCCCCACCTCTTACCAGTGCTTCCTGGCATCTGGAAGTTACCAGGTCCTGGTGATGCCAGGACTGGGTTCTCCAGAGTCTGTGCCCATCACTGTAAGCATGTTGCAGAATCAAGATGGTCCAATGAAACATGAATCAGGAAAGATCTCAGACTGACTCTGAAGACTGCCCCTCATCCTAAAATTAAATGAGGTTTTAAAAAAATATACCAATGAGTTGGATACTTATTGGTTCCTGATTCCAGGACTTGTCCCTAGGTGTAGCTTTTCCCGGTCTCCAGGTGGTGCCAGGAGCTGCAGCAGAATGGTTAGAAGGCAGAGCAAGGACCACACACCCACACCACAGTGGAAAAAGAAAGGAATACTGGGAATGACCTATAGTCATGTCCAGAAGGAATGAGGATGGTCTTAGGCACAGAGCCAGTCTCAGAGACGGCCTGACACGGCAAGGGGTCTGACTCCCCTCACTTGCTGAGTCAGGAATGACTCCTGTCGTGCACCTTCATGTGAACCAAAGACATCCTCTCTAGGTGCTGGCAGCCCGAGCCACACACCACACAGAAAAAGGTCCCAATGCTCTTGGGCTCCAGAAGAAAAATGAGTTTCCAAGGAAGCCCTTGTAGTAGGATGGGTACCACAAGAAACCATCACATCATGATTGTAAGAGCTTCTGTGGGCCCATGGGGAGAAAGGAGCCAGGCAGTGAATGGTTTATAAGGAAGTTATTACACTGGCCACTTCAGAACCCCCCTTTTCTGTTTTCTGAACCTTAGGAAACAAAAGATACGGTGGGAAAGGGGGCCCTTTCATGTGCTTCCCTTAAGTATTCATCTGTCCAAGTTGGAAGTGTGGGGAAGGAGCCACAGCCAAAAGAGGGACAGGCTGAGCCGTGGCCTTGACAGAGGGGCTATGGCCAGTTCTTCTCTGTGGCCTCAGTACCTTGTCCAGTGCCTGGAACATAGTAGATGTTCAATAAATCTTTGTTCGAGGAGTGAGTGCATCCATAGTGAACGTATTTGTGGACTTTTACACAGTCCTTTAAAGCTGGGCAGAGGCAGCCAGACTGGGAGATGATGGTGACTGAGGCCCAGGCCTAGTGGTCTCAATGAATGGCAGCTGAAGAAGGAAAGTGACACACAGCCTCTTGCCTGTTCATCTTTCCACATGGAACCAGATAGGGCTTCAGAAGGACACCACTGGTCCTCCCGACATGGTGCCGGGCCCTCTTAGTATCCTGAGATGCCTTCTCTCTAAGCCTCTCAGCCCCGTGGCCTCAGGGGTCTGCAGTCATCAGAGCAGCAGCTCCTTGCAGGCATAACCCAGCACTGGCCCAAGGGAGGCCAAGCCTCCTCAAGCTAACACAGATTATTTCCTCTTTCACTACCTCACTCCTTAGTGGAAAAAATAAGGAAACCAAATTCCCCTGAGCAACCTGAAACCCTGTCACCCCTGGCCAAGTGCAGATGTAGCTCCACCTTCATACCTTCCACTTTCCTCACCTATGTTTAAGCCCACAGGGCAGCCTTGGAGTTATTTATAACCGTGTCAGAGGAGAAGGAGACAGGAAATAGGAAATTATGAAGGAGAGGGTAAGGAGGAGTGACAGGGCCACATGACCCCTCTGGCTGGGAATCCACCGCCTGCCTGGCCAGTGACCTCAGAGCCCCAGGACAGGGAATCCCTCCCCAGCCCACATTCCTCCCCGCCTCAGAGTCCTACCTTTTGCTCTTCACCAGCACTGTCCCCTTCCCCAGGCCCAGGTAAAAGCCAAGTCATCCTCAGGCTTTTCCTCAGTCTGGCCACAGTCACTGTGGGCTTTCTGATGGGGGCTATCAATGCAGGGGCTGGGGGCCTAACCCTGAGGGCAGGGAGAGCAAACACCCAGCCTTTTGCCTCTGCCAGCCCCACACTGCTCTTTGCTTCCCCTCTCCCTTTTAAATACCTTGAAAGCCGGGGTCAGAATGGTCAATGCTTAGGGTCCAAGACTTCTCATTAACTGTATCAAGGGTGCCCAAAGGGGAAATGAGTTACTTGGAATCAGACAGCCAGAGTGAGCAGAGCCAGGTCTAGGGCCCTATCCTTCAGGGGCACTGGCCCCCTTTTTCTACACCCCATACTGGCCCCCAGGACCTTGGCTAGTCAAGACTTATTTGGTGCCAATATGAACATACTGGGGACTTCCGTGGTGGCTCAGATCGTAAAAAATCTGCCTGCAATGCAGGAGACCTGGGTTTGATCTCTGGGTTGGGAAGATCCCCTGGAGGAGGACACGGCAACCCACTCCAGTATTCTTGCCTGGAGAATCCCATGGACAGAGGATCCTGGCTCGCCACAGTCCGTGGGGTCTCAAAGAGTTGGACATGACTGAGCGACTCAGCACAGCACAGCAGCATAAAGGTATTGGACCCGCTGCAAAGGCTGGGAGTATCTATCCTTGTTTTGCCTAGAGCCACAAACTATGAAATGGAATCCCTAGTTGATCATCTCCAATCCTGTGTGGACTAAGGCAAAACATCCAATCCAGTCATTTACCAAAACATTAGAGGCAGCCACTGAATATGAAAAGCCACTAACTTTCAGATAATTTCACATTGTTAGGCTGTTATTTTTGTTGTTTTGTCTTATCACAGCATCACCAACTCAGGGATTCTCTAGACAAGTGCTCTGAATTGGGTGGGTGGAGGATTGTTTATATAGATGGCCTTAGAGAAGGTCTCTTCTGAACCTCTAGAAATGTGTAGCTTTAACCAGACTCTCAGAGATGCTGCTGTCTGTAAAATGGTAAAACCCCCATCTAAGAGAATTGCAGATCAGAGAGGTGACAGCTCAGGCTAAGACCACATGGGGACCAGGGGTGGGGACACAGATATGTCTCCCTGGCTGCTCATGACCTTCTCTCCACAGTACTTGTGCCCCAGACCTTCAAGTCATAAATGCTTCACGTGGCCACATTTTCCTTCCATCAAGCCCCTAATGGTGTATGCAAGATACTAGGGTTTACAAATCTGATATATGCCTAGGACCAGGCCAACTAAGGTTATAAAACAAGTCAGGGGCAGAGAATGGAAACTTGAATCTGGCCAGTGTTTGGCCTTGAGGGTCTCTCCTCCTTTCCTCTTTTGTCTTGCGGCCCCTATAAGGTGCCCACTAACACTGAAGCAGCCATTTCTGTTCGGCAAGTCCAGGTGAGCAACTTCCCTCAGCAATGATGTAGGTCCTTCTTGGGAAAAATTAATTCCTGGATTAGATATGTTTAGGAAACACTGGGTTCAACAGAGCTAAACAGGTTACCATGCAGCAGGACTTGTCAGAGCCTTTACCCTGCTTATGGTCATTGGGCATCTCCAAAGGAGAATACAGGAAATAGCTTTCCTAAATGTGTCGGCTGAAACAGCATTTCTTACAACTGGTATTCGGAGAATCATGCCCTGGGAAACACTGCTTTAGGCTTTCCCACAGTACAAGGAACTCCTCCCTAACCCCTATTCTCACAGCCCACCTGATAAACTGCAAGAGGTGGTAGTGCTAGGAGTTTCTGCCGGGAAGGCAACCTCAGTTCTTTGGAACCAGACAATGAAGTAACCCTCGGGAAGGACCCTGGAGTTCTGTGTTAGAAGATGGATCCAGGCCTGATGGCAAACTTGGAGGTTCCCACCTTCGGGCTCCAGGAGGACTGGCATCTGCAAAGTGCTCTAGGGAACATGAAATCTTGATGATAAGACCAAAGGAAGTAAGAGCCAGCTTTCCAGCCTGGTGGGACAGCAGGCAACAAGCCAGAAAATAACTCCCTTGTCTTTCCCTGGCGTTCTAACTGCCTGCTGTTCTTCTGGCCAAAAATAAAGACACTGGCCTTGAGACTAAAAAAGTAGACAAATAAAGCTAACAGAGGTCTCCAGCCTGAAGGAAGACTCAAATAACCTCAGTATAAATTCCTTTTTATACGGAGAATAGAGTCACTGGCTAAGGGCTCTCCCAATGACCCATTTTCAGTATTTGTTTATTTCTGTAGTTCACCGCATCGCATTTATTGAGCACCTACTAAATGGGATAGCCTGTGGTCAGGAATACCCATCAATTTCCAGGCAGCAAAGCTATTCTTAGTTTCCTGATGTCTATTTAGAGAGTGTTAATCCTCCTAGCCTCTCGGACCCCCTGCAATTAGGCGCATACCTCTTTCCAACCTGGTACACTGACCTCGCCCAACTGGGAAGGCAGAAAAGACAAGTGTTGTTCACACCCTCCTCCACTGGACCAAGCAGTTGGCCTTCATAGGCTGGAGCAGCCTCGGATCAGCCAAACCAGAGGAGATGTGCCTGTTTTTCCTGGATCCTTCAACCACTGCTGGAGTCCAGAGCCTTCCTGTTCTGATCCTTACTGGCATCAGAACGTGCTGGGAATCAAGAGGGCTGCGATGCAGGCAGTAGAGTGGGATGGTAAAGAAAGACCATGAACAGGAAACAGACATCCCAACTCAAATACCAGCTGTGCGTTTGTGTATGGCTGGGTGACCTTGGGCATAAGTTGTGATTAAAAGCTCAGACTCTGGAATCAGGTAGCTTGGGCTCAAATCTTGACTCCACTATATGTGAGCTGCCTTTTAGGTCAGTTACTTAGCTTGTCTCAGCCTCAGTTTTCCCATCTGTTAAGTGGAATGATGGTGATAATAATTCCTAAGTTTATATTAAATAGTAGAATTACTATAATACACATATAAAATTCTTAGAACAGCTGTGAATACATATTAGCCACTTTAAATTTCCTCTAAACTGAGATCACTTCATCTGCAAAATATAAATAAGACTGCTTTCTCATTGGGTGGTGATGAGAGTTTATGGAAATAATGTATGAAAAGTTCTTGGAATAAATGTTTGTTGCTGTCAAATAGTAGTATTATTATCCTATTTCCAGCTTTTATATATTAGGCCAAACTCCTCCACATTTCTGGATCTCAGTTCCCCATTTGTCAAGTGAGAGCAGGAGTCACGTGGCTTCCACAGTATTACAACACAGGGACCAGTGGCTGGAAAAGTCACTTGTAGCAAAACTGAGTCAGTAACCCTGATGCACCTCCAGTTTCCCCACATCTCCGTGCATAGCTCATAAAATAACTAGGAGAGAAAAAAGATGGTTCCCATTCACAAATACTGTCTTGACTTGTGCTGTCCTATAATTGAAGTGGCCATGGTTGCTACTAAGCACTTGAAATGGGACTAGTTCAAAGTGAAATGTACTGAGTGTAAAATACATACTGGCTTTCAAAAACTTAAAAAATTCAAACCCCATTGACAACGTTTTACATTGATGACATTGGAAAGATAATATTTTGGAATATTGGATTAAGAACAGTGTTAAAATTAATGTTGTGGGTGTTTTTTCTTTTTTTCAAGTGTGGCTACAAGAAAACTTAAAATTACATACATGGCCTGTGTTTGTGGCTTGCAGTATTATTTCTCCCAGAAGGTGCTGGTCTAGCCTTAGTCTTTCTGCCTCCCTGCTTGTGGGTCGCCCAGTAAGAAATTCTTCTCGCAAGTATACCAAAGGAATTTGAACTATTTGGGGTTAACTTTTTTAAACAAAATAAAACACAGATGTTAACTATCCAGGTGGGGCATTAAGTTTTAAGAGCCTCTAGGAATCTCCTCTGGCTTAAAGGGGCCCTGAATAAATAAAATCCGTCAAGCTGCCAAAGTGCCCATGATGTTAAGCACCCAAGGTTCAACATATGAATTCTGGGTTCCATGCCATCTCGTCTCTTCTGTTTGGAAAAGAATGGGCAATAGCTTGGCTGTATTTCCCCAAGACAACCACCACTAGTTAGCATTCTATCTCCTATCCCTGCAGCTTAGAACAGCCGTTTTTTTTTTTCATTGAGCTGGTCATACCCAACATGTCAAACCTGATTTTCCTTTTTCTCTCTCTCTTTAACACACACACACACAAGCTAAGTGTACCGTTGTCTGGAAAGGCTAGAAGGCTCTTCCTCCAATGTCTTCATTCATTCAAGACCCTCTTATCATGTGCCTACTATGCCCTGGGCAGTGGAGAGTAGGGTGTGACTCCCTGTACTGAGCAGGCTCACTGTCCAGGAGGAGAAACCAAATGGGAATAAGATAATGGCTGACGTGCATCCAGTCCTCTCAATACACGCCAGGCAGTGGGCCAAGCCGGTAATGCCCATCACCTAAATGCGTTCTCCCACCACCTTAGCAGGTTAAGAGTCCTTTACGGCATCTTTCATTTTACAGATAAGAAAAAGGAGTCTGAGAGAACTGACTTGTCCAGGACTGTAGAGCTATCAGTTAATGGAGCTAAGGTTTGAGCCAGGCAGTAAGACCTGTGTTCTTAACCACATCAGAGAGTGCAAGAAGTGTGATAACAAGCATATGAACAGTATTCTCTGCAGACACAGAGGATAGGGATATCATTTTGCCCGAGAAAGCAGTTAGTCTTATTCATTCAGAGATCCTACAACCCACAGGACATGTGGGAAATCATCTGGATCACAAAGGTCACAAGGCTGGTGATCCATAGTCTGAAACTAGCCCAGGGATGTTTTGTTTGGCTCACACATGTGTGTGTGTGTGTTTCTTTTTAATTGTGCTGGCATTTAAATATAAGATTTCACGTTAAAATCTTGGATTTCTAGGTTATCTTCAGAGACTGGAAATCTGACAGCACTGGACTCATCATACTCTGATAGATTGGAGCTGATAGCAGCTGTCCCCTTCCAAAGGGAGGTGAACTATTCAGTTGTCCATGGTCAGCACGATTTTCTATCACTTCCCCACTCCCAAGCCAAAGATAAATCACTAGTTTTATCATATTTTCCCACTGTTTTGGTGTTCGTCTTGCAATAAAGAAATAATTTTACTACCCACTCATTCCTCCAAAGTGGGAAAACAAGAGGCTAGGGAGACACATGTATATCTTTTGGTAGATGTGAATAATAATCCAATATGTTTAATATGCAAACATCCAGCTTCCATTGACTGGCCTCTGTGGGCATTTGGGTTTGTGATCTGATGCAGATGAGTGCTGAGGAAACCCAGGCCAAGAGACAATCCATCAAGAAGGAACTGGAAGCCACACCTGCAGCCATTTCCTCAGAACTGCATCTCAGAGAACACGTTGGGTACTGGGGTTCTCTCACATATCTCAGTCTTTCTGCTGGACATTTGTACCAGGAAGCCATGGTTGCGAGGTGTCTGGGGGTTCCTGTCCTGTTGTTGGAGAAGGGAGTTGCAGTTACCCAGTAGGGCACAAGTTTGATCTGGGTCTTCCAAACCCCTTCCTCATCCATTTAAACAAAAGTATTCTCAGATGACACACTTCTTAATCTAAGCCAGTCTTTTCTTAGTTTTCTCAGATACAGATGTTTAAGGCAAGCCATGAATCAAATTCTGGAGCAAGGGGCTGCTTAGGGAGACCATGGATCAGGAAGGCCTTGTTCCCATGAGCACTGTCTCAGTCTCACCTTCTCCCTGTCAGCTTTCAGTAGTGTATTAATGGGGTTCAAAAGCATTTTAACCAAGCCCTCCAGTGATCAATGACAGACACTGAAGTGACCTTTACTTTTAATTATAGCCATCAACTAGTTCTGCAAGTTTGCTATCTTGTTTGGCACATCAGCTCTGCTTCAACAGGAAGTCTGGTGGTCAAATATGTCATCTGATAAAATACATCAACTCATTAGTGGCTTAGTTGAGTCCAAGCTCTCATCTACTTTCATAACCACAGAGATCCTGGCTCTTGTCTTAATAGAGCATATTTGTAAAGAAATTACCTCCTAAAAGGTGCTGTTGATGGATTTAGGTGTTCAATTATTCAGCTAGAATGGAGCGCCCCTTCCAAAGGAACTTAGAGCCAGAAATACTTGACACATAGTAGGCACATTCAGAAAAATATCAGTTACCATAAGTACATGTAGGGAGAAAGTGTACTCATGCCACATAGAGCCAATCCTGCTATTTCACAGATAACAGCCTGAAGTCCAGGAGGGTTGACATCATCCAGTTGATCCTAGGATCTGGAGGAGACCTAGACCTCGACCCCAGGTGTCCTGAATTGCAGCCAGTGCTCACTCCTGGACACTGCACACCTCCCAGCCCTGGGGTAGATGAGGTGAATGGGATAGATGGGGACAGGGCAATGGACTTGATATCCAAGTTCAGTATCACCATTTCCCAGGCCCTCCCATTGACTACCCCAGCATCTACCACCTGAGACTATCAGAGGTAAACATGTGGGAGCAGCCTGAAAAGGGATATGAGCCATCTGACCCTTGAAAAGAGTGTAGGACGTGGCCTTGAAAGACATTGTTTCCAATCCCAATTCCACATATCAGCTGTGTGGCTGAGTTCCTGAACCATACCAGTTCTCACTGTCCAGCCTTCTGACTGTCTGGTGTGGACAATGACCCCTCACTGTCCTGCTTTTTGAAGGGGGATGTTGTGATCATCAAATAAGATCAGGTAGACTTAAGACTCTAAAATGTGGAGAGTCATGAAAATATAGAGTGGTAACTTTATTTTTCTATGCTGTAGAAGGCAATGTAACAAAGTGGAAAATCATTAGACTTGGGTGGGAAGGGGCACCAAATCATGATTTTGCATGGCAGCTCTCTGGATGTGACCCTGGAAAACAGCCCATCTCCTCTCTGAGCCCCATTTTCCTCACCAGAAATAAAGTGAGCATACCCACTCTGCCATACAACAACATGCATGTGGGTACATACTCATTTGCTCATTCCAACTGCAGCTCACCAGGCTCCTCTGTTCATGGGATTATCCCCTCAAGAATATTGGAGTGGCTTGCCATTTTCTTCTCCAGGGGATCTTCCCAACCCAGGGATGAAACCCAAGCCTTTTGCACCTCCTGCATTGGCAGGGGGGTCTTTACCACTGTGACACCTGGGAAGCTAATATAACAACATAGCTACTAAAAGCTGGCATCTGTTGAGCTCTTGGTATGTGGCAGATTCTGCACTAAACACTTCCCCGGAATTTCTTTCACTTAATCACCAACCCAGTGTGGTACATACTACTATTCCCCCTATTTTGCAGATAAGGAAACTGAGACCAGAGAACTAACCCACACTAGGTGAGCAGAAGAGCTCACAAGAGGTACTGTGTTTCCAAATTTCAAAGACTGTGAGTCTATTCACGATGATCAAGTATAAGTCAAAGGAGGTCCATCCTGATTCATGACCCGCAAGCACCTTAACCAAACAGCGTGAGCCCTCATGTCATGAAACCACATCCTCAGGAAGTGTGCCCCAGGTTGCAAGGCTCACCTTCCCCATGCCCTACCCTGGGGATAGCAGGAGCCTGAGATTTCTGAATGCACAGTGCTTCTCTAAGGCAACTGGGCTACCTGGTGCCCAGCGCCCTTATTCTGAGATTCCTCTTTGAGGGATCTCTTTGAGGCAGAGGGGGAGGGATAATTGTCAGGCAATATTTTAGGTCTGATTCTGGAATGACTCTAGTCTGCTCTGGATTTCCCCTCCTCTGTCATCCAAGGACTCTATTTTTCTACCTGCTAAGCTTTCTCTTGAGCTCTCTGAAGCCAAATCTTTCAGATTTCCTTCCCTTCCCTACCCGTACAAAAAGCTGGGGGCCACAAACCTGGGAATACTTAAGGTCTCTACTCTCTGCATTGTGAATGCCAGTGTTAAGTGATAGGCTTTACGTGAACATAAATTAGAAGTGGGTGTTGGGGAGCACTTCTATGGCATCCGACCCATCCCAGCCACAGATGGCTTCTACAGGAATCAGGAAAAGTTGTCCTGGCCCCTATACCCCTCCCCTGAACACTAGTTTTTTAGCAACCAAGTAAAAAAGCCTCTTAGTTCCACTACAGCTGGGATAGATACCTTGTGACCTCCCGTCAAATGCTATTTAGTGAGTTCCTTTAGCCAGAGTCAGTACTCATCTGCTCCAGCCCATAAGAGATTAACACAGGAAAACAGACAAAGAAGAGGAACCCATGTCACCTGCTCTGAAAGCCTAGGCAACTCAACCAGGACATGTTGGTTACCCACTGCCTCTGCAGCCCTGTTCCCAGTACTGGGGGGAACCTAGAAAATGGCAAGGGTGGGAGACGTGTGGACCAGTCCACAGGAGGAGAGATGGAAAACTGGTGTGAAAGAAAAGAACCATTCCCAGAGGGTGAACTACAGTGCTCTGCAAGGGTCCATGAGCTCCTTCTGCACTTCTGTGAACCAGCCCAAATCATACCTTGCCATCATCCAAGAGCCCATGAGAGTGCTCCCCAGGCTTAAGCAAATACCAGGTTTCTTTGCTTTGGGCAGCAATTAATTGTATTATCTGATTATATCAGAATAATGACTGGCTAGTGTCAGCAGTAACAGATACCATTTAACTAGACTTTGTGATGGAAAAATAATCAACACCCAAGACGTGACGTTGAGATGGATAATTCTTTCCAAACATGAAATCCTTTGAAGGAAAATTAATAAAAACAGTCCATGGTGTTGAAAAGGCAGGGAACCGCTGATTAAGTGGAAAGAGTACTGAGTTAGGAATTAGAAATAGGATGCAAGACTTGGTTTTGTTAGGACTATGGTGTAATAAAACTGGGGTTGGGTAGGAAGCAGGGGCTGCAGAGGCTGGCTGTGGAAGAAAATCCAAGAGAAGCATACAGAGGAGACACCCAAAGTAGGGAGTCAAAAAAAAACAATGTGGGGGAAATTACAACAGGAGTAGCATCTTCTCAAATCCAAAAAGTCCTTGCCATTAGACTATGCCAATTTGGAACACGGATTTTGAAAGTGACTCAGCAAATGTCAGAGGTTCGTGATGTTGTACAGGAAGCAGTGATCAAAACCATGCCCCAAAAAGAAATGGAAAAAGGCAAAATGGTTCTGAGGAGGCCTTACAAATAGCTGAGAAAAGAAGAGAAACTAAAGGCAAAGGAAGAAAGGAAAGACATACCCAACTGAATGCAGAGTTCCAAAGAATAACAAAGAGAGATAAGAAAGCCTTCCTCAGTGATCAATGCAAAGAAACAAAAGAAAACAATAGAATGGGAAAGACTAGAGATCTCTTCAAGAAAATTAGAGATACCAAGGGAACATTTCATGCAAAGATGGGCACAATAAAGGACAGAAACAGTATGGACCTAACAGAAGCAGAAGATATTAAGAAAAGGTGGCAAGAATCCACGGAAGAACTATACAAAAAAGATCTTCATAACCCAGATAACCATGATGGTGTGATCACTCACCTAGAGCCAGACACCCTAGAGTCCCACGTCAAGCGGACCTTAGGAAGCATCACTATGAACAAAGCTAGTGGAAGTGATAGAAGTCCAGCTGAGCTATTTCATGTCCTAAAGGATGGTGCTGTTAAAGTGCTGGACTCAATATGCCAGCAAATTTGGAAAACTCAGCAGTGGCCACAGGACTGGAAAAGGTCAGTTTTCATTCTAATCCCAAAGAAAGGCAATGCCAAAGAATGTTCCAACTACTGCACAACTGCACTTATCTCACATACTAGCAAAGTAATGCTCAAAATTCTTCAAGCCAGGCTTCAACAGTATGTGAACCAAGAACTTCCAGATGTTCAAGCTGGATTCAGAAAAGGCAGAGGAATCAAATTGCCAACATCTGTTGGATCATCAAAATAGAAACAGAGTTCAGAAAAACATCTACCTATGCTTTATTGACTATGCCAAAGCCTTTGAGTGTGTGGATCACAACAAACTGTGGAAAATTCTTCAAGAGATGGGAATTCCAGACCACTTTACCTGCCTCCTGAGAAATCTGTATGCAGGTCAAGAAGCAACAATTATAACTGGACATGGAACAATAGACTGGTTCCAGATTGGGAAAGGAGTACATCAAGACTGTATATTGTCACCCTGCTTATTTAACTTATATGCAGAGTACATCATGTGAAATGCTGGACTGGATGAAGCACAAGCTGGAATCAAGGTTGCTGGGAGAAATATCAATAACCTCAGATATGAAGATGACACCATCCTTATGGCAGAAAGTGAAGAGGAACTGAAGAGCTTCTTGAGATGAAAGTGAAAGAGGAGAGTTAAAAAGTTGGCTTAAAACTCAACATTCAAAAAACTAAGATCATGGCATCAGGTCCCATCACTTCATGGGAAATAGATGGGGAAAGAATAGAAACAAAATAAAAGGCAGACTTTCTTTTCTGGGGCTCCAAAATCACTACAGATGGTGACTGCAGCCATGAAATTAAAAGACACTTGCTCTTGGAAGAAAAGCTATCACGAACCTAGACAGCATATTAAAAAGCAGAGACATTACTTTGCCGACAAAGGTCCATCTAGTCAAAGCTATGGTTTTTCCAGTGGTCATGTATGGATGTGAGAGTTGGACTATAAAGAAAGCTGAGCACTGAAGAACTGATGCTTTTAAACTGTGGTGTTGGAGAAGACTCTTGAGAGTCTCTTGGACTGCAAGGAGATTCAACAAGTCCATCCTAAAGGAAATCAGTCCTGAATATTTATTGGAAGGACTGATGCTGAAGCTCCAATACTTTGGTCACCTGATGTGAAGAACTGACTCATTGGAAAAAACCCTAATGGTGGGAAAGATTGAAGGCAGGAGGAGAAGGGGATGACAGGGGATGAGATGGTTGCATGGCATCACCAACTCGATGGAGTTTGAGCAAGCTCTGGGAGTTGGTGATGGACAGGGAGGTCTGGTGTGCTGCAGTCCATGGGGTCGCAAAGAGTCGGACACGACTGAGTGACTGAACTGAACTGAAGCAAATGTAGCTTCCAGTTCATCTGTTTCTTCATGGTGTGATCTCAGGTGAGTGATTTCACCCCTCTGGCTTCAGATCACTCACCAGGTAGCTGGGACGGGCAGTCTCCAGCTAATAGGGTGACTGATAATGCAAAAAAGGAGTTTTTTTCTTTGGGATGGTAATGGAGTACCATGTCCAGAAGGTGGGATTGGACTTAATAAGTAATGCAGTGGCTGGTGCCTCCCCTCTTTGGAGGGTTAGATGCGTCTCTCTGGATAGTATACAGCCCTTAGGTCTGCCCAAGAATGAGCCCTTCTAGGAATTTCCCAAGCAGCTCCAAAGAGTTGTTTTTTTCCTAAAGATAATGTTTTTTGACACGTTTAAAATTTGGACAAGGTTTGATGATCCTGCAATAATCCCAAGAAGTGGGCAGGGAAAAGGCACCAAGTGAGATCCAGAGAATGAGACATTAACAAGGGGCACTCAAAATCAAGGCGAGGACAACGGGCAGAGAGAGAACGTTCCCAGAGAGAGAACGGGAACAGTAGCACCTGGAAAAGCCAGTGATGTTGACAAGGTAGACAGAGGCCAGGCTGGCTATTGTTGAAGCCATTTTATGACACTTTATCCCAAGGATCCTGAAAGGTTTAAATCAGAATAGTTGGAATTCTCTTAAACCAGCCATTCTAGTTGCCATCAAATGAGACTCTAGCCTAATCTTTCTTGGCCAGGACCCGCTCTGTCCCCTCTTCACTGTCCATCTTCTTCCTATGGCTATCCCACATCCAAGTACCATCCAAATTCAATGAGGAGAAGGGAGACACAGGGCTGAATCCTCCTTCTGCCACCATGAGCCTGGCCACGCCCAGCCAAAAAGGGGACATCTTTGGGTCAGCAATAAGACCCTGTCTTTAAAACACAAGTCTTTAAAACATGAACCTGGGTTCATGCCAAACGCTGGAGTCAAGCATCTTAATGTACTGAAAGGCCCATTGCTTCTTATTAAAGCAAAAAATAAAACCATCTGCAGTTGAATTAATCTAAAATGGCAACAAGTCAAAGGCCATTTGGCCCGTAGCACCACTGGTACATAGCGCCATTCTCCCTACAAAAAAATGCTCCTATCAACTTGGTCTAAGTAGCCTTAATTTTGCCCTCTTTCAAAAGGATGAAAGAATAAGCAAAAAAGGGAAAAAACTCAGTAAGTTAATAAAAGTCATAAATTGTTTTCCTGTTTGAGAGAAGTGTAGAAATGTCTCCAGAACAGGGCTAATGGTCTCTCCATCTCTGCATGTTGCATATATGAAAACAGCGGTTTCCACAGCCACTCTGGAGGGTGAATTGTCAGGAACTGTTCAAATGTAAAGTGCACATACATTATGTCTGAGAATTCCAAATTGTATATTTGCCATGGGGAAATATCCACGCATATGAACAAGAGGATGGTACAATGAATTCTTGTCATAGTGCTCTTTGTAACCATGAAAAGCTGTTAGAAACCTAAAATATCTAATAGAGGAATGGATAAATAAATCTATACCTATACCTATACCTATAAGACTCAGGTTCCATCCCTGGGTGAGGAAGATCCCCTGGAAGAGGGCTTGGCAACCCTCTTCAGTATTCTTGCCTGGAGAATCCCATGGACAGAGGAGCCTGGTGGGCTACAATCCACAGGCTCACAAAGAGTCGGATACGACTGAAGCAACTTGGCACTGGTCCTGGCATACGGCTATTATATTATTAGAGTAATAAAATAGTATATAATGATATGTATCATATAATATTGCATATACTGTAATATATAGATAGTAGTTGACTATATTTTAGACCTAGGCTGTAAGGGTTTAAATATGGGCTCTGTAACAATCTTGAACAAGTTTCATAATTTTTCTAAGCCTCACTTTCCTCATCTGTAAATTGGAGACAGCAGTAGCACACCTGCCTCATAGAACTTTTGAGAGAATTAAGTTAAACTGAGTTGATGCATGTTAATTATTTAGAATGGTATTTGGTGCACAGTAATCATTCCATAATTATTTTTTATAATTTATAACCCAATGGAATTCTGCACATTAAAGAAAATGAAGTATATATGTGTGCATATGAACTGAGAACAACCTTGAACCTGTTGCTCATTGAAAAGAAGTTGAATGCTGTATTGGTATTCCACTGTTTATAGTATTTGCCATTCATGTTTCCAAGGGGAAGGGCTACTGTAATGAGTATTATATATGTAAATACATAGAGAAGGGACTAGAATTAGAGGAACTGACCAAAAATGACTTTCCCCTTATCTGACTTTAGATAGATGGATAGACATGGATGGATGATGGTTGGTGGGTAGATGGATGGATACAGTTGAACACACAGATACATATACACATGGACATAATAGAATGTATGCAACTACTCTTGTAATTTTAGAAATGTGGATAAAAATTAAAAGGCCAAGGATGTACAGATTATTATTCCCCTTTTATAAGTGAGGAAACTAAATCTTAACGACGGCCCATAGCATACTTAAGTGCATACAGCCAACAAGCCCCGCAGGAAGGATTTAAGCCCTGCCCTGCCCTGCCCATGCCATGGCCTTTTTACCGCCCCCCACTGCCCCTCCAGGCCACCCAGGAGTTGACTATGACAAAGGCTAGAAGAAGGGGCCTCCTTGTCCATAGTGACCAGAATGATAAAAGCTAAATGAAATGGAGAATTGTGTTGTTGTTTTTGTTTTTAATTAGTGTACCTGTTGGAATGTGCCATTCAGCAGTGGAGCTGAATTGTTCCTGCTGTTCCTGCAAAACAAACAAAAGTCCCTCCACCCAAGCCACTTCTGTGGCCACTTTTCTAGTCTTATCTATCGAGGGATTGTGACAGGGACACAGAACTGTGGGAGGGACACCTTCTCCAGCCAGCCCGGGACCCAGCCTCCTAACTCTCTCTGGTTTTCCTCCCATCATACTGGCAGGCTGCATAGACAGGGCACATTACCCTGGGAAGCCCTCACTCATCAGCCCAACCTCAGAACGGTAAGAGTATTTGAGGCCAAGCTTCAGTGAGACAAACCGAGTCTTTTTTTTTTGTTTTTTAACTTTGACTTGGTTATTTTGAGGGTCTCTTCTAGTTCTAACAGCTAAAGAACATTAGAATTTTTTCTTTATTTTTCTCTATTGATAACCTGATATAATGAGGATGACAGTCATTAGTTCTTACTCTCCTATGATGATGTTTAATTATAACCTCTGGCCATTTCAGCTGTCTTCATATTTCTAAGGAAAACTCCCCAAATCCATAAGTAAGGCATTCTTCAAATGTTAACTGTCCATTCCATCCTGATCCTGGGAAGGGTTGTCTGCCTTACAATAGCAAGGATAAATGGAAGTTGAAAAGTTTGGGAAGAATGGCATAATTCAGAATGGCTTCACCTTTACCCTATAGTAGCTGAGTGAGCTTGAGCAAGCACAGTTTATCTCAAACCCACAATTTATCTTCCATCTGAGGAAAAATAGGTGTGATACCTACTCTTAAGGATACTGAGTGGATAAAAGACACAAAGAGCCTGCACCCAGTGGAAGTCTGAGAGATGTCCCCTCCTCCCTAATATAAGCAGCTCTCCTTTTTTCTGACTTGCTAAGATGTCCACAGGCTGGGTCCACTTCCCAAGTGATTGGTTCCTTTCCAAAGTTGGATCCTTTTTATTTTCCTTAAGTCACCAAGCCCAGTGTAAAGTGTTAATTTTGTGTTTGTAAGCGAGAGAGGATTGATCGGGCTTCCTTAAAAATGGCTTCTTCGCTAAAACCACAACCTCAGATCTGATACCGAAAGAATCTGCTGGCACTGGTCCCTTTCAAAACAATCTGGAGACGTCCAGAGACCGTCCTCCGGAGCTGGCAGCGGGCCCCCAGCTGAGCCTCCCTCTCGAATTCCCCACGGGCTCAAGGAGCAGGCCCCCAACACTCCATTGCGCAGCCCCATTCTTCTTTGCAAAGGAGGGGTTGGCATTCTGAAGTCAAGTTCTCTCCCTACTGCTCCCATCCCTGCAGAAACCACACACTCGCACGCAGGCACCAGAGCACACCCACTGCCCGCCCCTTCCTGAGCTGGACAGAACTGTGGAGCAGAAAGCAGGCCAAGGCTGCCTCCTCATTCCTAGTCCTCCCCTCTCCCCTCCTCCAGAGTCCAGGTTTTGTCAAGAGTTTCAGGGGCGGTGACTGGTGGGGAGGGACCACGGATATCGTGGATGCTTCCAAGTCCTTTTCTCTTCGCCATAGTATGTCTTATAAGCCGGGATGTAGTTTATTCTTCTAAACACTTCACTGGGGTGTAGGGCCTGGAGTTGCCATAGAAACACCTTTTAACTCCTCATCATCCAGAAGGCAGCACCAATTCTCAGGGCTTTGGGGGAGGGGGGGGGGGAAGGCAAGAAGAGACACTTGTGGATGAGGAGGAAGGAAATGGAAGGCTGTGGGGGGATTCCTTAGAGAGGGGCTTTGCCCAGCAATGTGGCACCCAGCCATGAAAAGAGCCAGGAAGGTTCTGGAAGAGGAAGCTAGTGGGCTGGAGTGAGCATCTTTTAAGGACTACAGTATTGACTGGTAGAGTCATAGGGGTCAAGGGGAATGGGAGCGTCTACACATTTCCTTCAGGGAGAGAACAGGCAGGCTGGGAACCAGAAGAGGAGCTGTGAGCTAGGAGTACTGGGAGCCACCTACTGGACGCTGGCAGGGCGCTGTAAGGCAGTGGAGGTCAACAAGCCAGCAGCTCGCATCTACACCTCCCAGAAAAAGCATTATCTCATCCCTGCCACTAGTGCAGTGCACCAACCAAGGCAGCACAGCTTTGGATCAGGGCCAGCAGTGCCGAGGTCTTTTTGTTTCTTTTTCATTTTTGCTACCACAATGTTCTTGCCTTTCGGTATTTCCTGGTAACTTCGCTTTTCTCTAGGCAGTCAATTGAGGAGGGGGTCATGGGAAGATTTCTTACTAAAATCCAGCAAAATTACAAGAAACTTTCTGTATCAGTCCCAGACACATAGCAGGAAACCTAAGCAGTGGTCAGGCAGGGCCACCATGGGAAGTGGTCTCCTTGTTCCTGTTTCCACTGTCCCCTGGCGAACTTCCAGGGTAGAAACCTAAAAGCCAAGAGCAAGGGAAGGCATGAGGTCTCCCTCTCCACACACATCAGAAATCCAGGTGAACGTGCCCGAACCACTGTCAGGCAGAGGACGACGCCCTGACTCCACCTGACGCCTGGACCCAAGTACGTGCTCTTCACTGAGAGGACCAGAGCCGCCACCACCGGCAGCAGCTGCCAGCATCACTTAGGTGGGAATGACACCCACAGGGTGAGGGGGAACAGGCCAAGCAGAATTTGGGTGGGGGCAGTCAAGGGAGACGAAAACCTTGCAGGGCTCTGGCAGCCCCGAAGAATCCTTCCCAGCAATCCACAAACCCAGAGGCCAGTCAGGTTCCCCCAGGAGAAGGAACGGGGCATAGCAAGGACCCCAGGAAACCACTAATGGGGTGACCCTAGGTCACACAAAATACTCTTGCCTGCCAGCCAGACTGACCCAGTCACCACAGCCACCTCCCTCACATCTCCTAGGCTTGCCAGGCCCACCAGCAGCACCCCTCCCAGCCTCAGCTCCCTCCCCTGCCAGGTTCCTGCCTCCTCCCCCTCCTCCCCTGCAGTACACTTGTGGAGGCCCTCACCCAGGACCCAGTGGAAAATTTCTTTTCCTCTTTATGACTGTGCTGAAAACACACACGCTCCATTCTTCACCTCTGAATCGACACAGGCAGAGGGTGACTAGACTGTGTTGTACCCCACCCCCAGCCTGCATTTACACACACACAGAGCAAGGGCCACTAGACTTGCATGCTTTATGAGATGGAAAGGAGAGGAGAGATGTTTTCCAGCTGCTACTCCCCCTCTGGCCATCGAAGCACAAGTGTCCCGAACACTCTGAAACAAGTTCTCCCAGGACTCTCAAGGCCCTTGTCTCTAATCAAGACACTCAGTCCAGTTTGGAATAGTCACCATGATGTGACCCTTGGCATCTTTGTTCTTTTGGTGACAAATCTGTTTTCCACTGCCCTGTCTCCCTCACCCCACACACATTCAAGGAAAAAAAAAAAAAGGCCTTCCTGTGAATTCTCACAGCTATGTGATAAGTGATCCCTCACACACGCCACCTCCTGCTTGCTATCAACACTCTCAAATACAGTTCCTTCGGGGAGGGTCAACCCCACAGATTCCTTCTCATTTTCCCCCTTAAATCCACCCAAACTTGGCAGTCCAAGAAGCTCAGTTCGCACTTGGCCTAGCGAGTGTGAGTCTGAGTTGGGTCTCAGTGAAAAGAATGAACATCGTGGGGAGATGGTGAAAACTCAGAAAATTACAAGTTTCTCCTGCAACTTTCCCCTGCACATGGCTGCCAACTTTCTTTCTTTTTAATTTTTTTTTAACTCTTCATCATCCCAGCACTTTAGTTGGCATTACAAGTTTTAGAAATGCTCTCCCCACCTTTCTCCCCCAGAGAGTTCTCCTGTGATAGTGAAAAGGGGAATTTTCCAGATGTCAAAAAGAACAGTAAGGACCTCACGCCCTAAGAGAGCATGGCTGCAAGGAGTTCACTCGGCCTCGGTGGGTTTCTCTACGTCTACCCACCTCGGTCATGCTGAAGCATACCTCAGTATCTACCTCCATGGCCTCCCCCCAAGCCCAGGCAATGGAAAGGAGCGGAGGTTGGCGAGGCCACCCGTAGCAGCGCCAGAGTCCCGGCTGCAGCGCGCCCGCGAACGGTCACCGCGGGGGCTCCGCAGGGACACCGGGAGCGCTTACCGATGTCTGAGTTGCAGAACGCGTCCTGGGGGTGGCTAGGCGAGCATGTGCACGCCTCAGCGCCCCAGTCCCCCAGGCTCCAGCTGCCCAGGAGCACGACGAGCCCGAGCCAGGGAGTCATCGCCGCTGCCGTTGCTGGTGCTGCTGCTCGAGTCTCCAAAGTTGCCTTGCGCGCCACGGGCCGGGTCGCTGCAGCCTGCGCTCGCCCGCCCGCCTGTGGGGGGCAACTTTGGCTTGGAGCGCGCCGCTCTCCGAGTGCCCGGCGGGACGGGATGGGGTGCGACGGAGCTGCCTCGGCGCTGGCGCAGGACTGGGCGGGTGGGCAGTCTCTCCGGGCGGAGGAGCAGGAGCTGGAGGGAGCAGAAGGAGGAGAAGCTGTCCGAGCGCCCGTCCGCTGCCCGCTCTGCGCCGCAGCCCCGCGGCCGAGTGATATAGCGCGGGTCCCCCCGGGCACCCCCTCTCGAGCGCGCGGGGCCCGCCGACTCCGACCAATAGCAGAGCCGCATTACCTCATCGGCCCTCCAAAAAGTGGGCGGGGCCGGGGGCGCGGGGCGACGGGGCGGGGCCACCCGTCCAGTTCAGGTCCTTTTAGGGAATAATGCAGCTGTGGGCACGCGAGTGGGTGGGCTGAACGCGCCCCTGGTACGCGCTGGCGCAGGGGCCCTCCAAGTGGCGCCCCCTTGCCCTTCTCGCCTGCAACCCAGCCATACGCCCACCCCGCCCTCTGGGCGCCTCTGACCCAAACCAAAATCAACTACCGCCGACCCCAGCACCAACCCCTTGGCAGGTCAGAGGTGGCCTTGCCTTGGGGACCTTGACTGCGCCTGGTGGAAAGGATAAATAAAGGGTAACTGTGTCTTCTCTGGAGAGAGCCGGGTCAGAGGGGAAAGATCGAGGTTGCTGACATATCCCCTATCCTTCCGTGTATCGCTGCTCCTGACTTTCCTCCTCAGTAGGAAGTCGTTTGCCTTTTGGAACTGGTGGTAATGAAAGGTTGTTTCCCGGGCTCAGCCGGAGTAAATAGTGAGGCCATTCAACAGGCATCGTTCTGGATTCTGGGATGAGCAAAACGAACTCTTTGCTCCCATGGAAGTAGTAGGCAATGCATTAGAAGAAACATGAGTACATAGGGTGATTTACTAAGGTAATAGTGCCCTGAATGATGAATGATGGGTTGGAAATTCTGCGGAGGGCGCTGCTGTCTACGGGATAATAAGCACAATGGCTGAGAAGGTGACAGCCTGGCTGTAAACAAAAAGCCTCAGCCCTTTGGCAGCAGGGAGGAGATAACAGCAAGGGCAAAGTCCCCAGGCTTACTTGAAAAACCGTAAGTTAGGGCACGAGGAAATGGTAACCTCACCTAGGGCAGACAGGTCTCCATCCTTCAGTGAGGAATTAGGGGTGAACTAATCCCAACCGCAAATGAAACTAGATCCTGGAGAACTATCCAGGATTCAAGAATATGAGGAATTATGGATATCTGCTAAAAACTAAGACTATGACTATTTTTCTTATTCAGTAACCTCTTGAGTCTGCCTTATATTAATATTTTCCATACCTCACGTCATTACATCTCACAATGATCCTTTTAGATAGGAAAAACACAAAGTGTTATTCACACTTTCCAGATGAGGAAACTGTTGCAGAAAGGTGCCATTACTTGGCAACCAGCCAGGAACTGAATTCTCTGATTCCCGCCCCAAGAGAGGTGTTTACTTTCTTGGACTTTTTAGTGGCAGTTAGCTTTAACTGTGCAAGTCTTTTTTGGAGCTGGAATCTTGTTTCTATTCTTGCATCTTTCTCACTTTCTCTCCCAACTCATCCCGTTTGGAAAGAGACTAAAATGATTTGGCAATAAAAATGGTAAAAGTTAGGAACAAAAGAAGGACGAGAAGTACCGCTCTGAAGTGCAAGTTCATCCTCTTTCTCAGAAATTCCTTTGTTTACACCTCAGAGAAGTGACACCAAAATGGCAGGAGCAGAAAGCTTCATTGGAAATGATATTTCCAAGAACATTTTTAAAGCTCCTCTTTCCCCCTTAAAAATTTAGCTGTAAGGAGAGGAATCTAGTATCCACAGTTTTCTGTCTTGTTTCCTTCCCAACTTTTAAGACCCTTCCCATCCTAACTTTGACTGTAGCCCCATCCAGAGAGAGCTTTCCTTCTCTCAGTGTTTACTTAGAATTTTACCCCTTGTTCCATGAACTGTAGTTGTACTATTTCCCCAACCACACTAGAAGAAACACTTTGAAGCCTAAGATATTTGAGCAGGCTACATTTTACTCCTCAGGGTATAAATTAGGTTCTCAGGGGACACGGGTATGGGTGTGGCCAGCAACCCTTCGAGTCTTGAGCTGTGGACACTTTGGAGGCCACTCCAAGGATCCAGGTTGAATGAGGGCATACTTGGTAGGATTTGCGAGTTTCTTTTATCCCTGCACTGTGCCAGTCATGTGGAAGGTTTTACAGGCCTTTCCAGACCAAATCCACTTTGGATAAGCATCTTACATGTTGAAGCCTTCTCTTCACTCTCTCTCTCTCTTTTCTTTCTCACTTTAAGGTTTTGTCCAAATTACCAGTAGCTTGCCTAGAAAATGAGTGTCAGAGAAATAACTTTTGCTGAACTTCAAGCAGCAGGTTCCTTATAGAAAACATCTGACACATGATTTTATGGCAGTTACTTATATAAATGTAAGAGTAATCTGATTGTTTTTCTAGCTGAAAGGTAGTAAAATTGCCCTTTGGTTTATTTCCTCTCACTGCCTATCCTAAACTGGGTCAGTGTGTTTGAGTTCAGCTTTTGTTTCAGTTGGAAAGTTCTCCCTAATGTCTAACCCAAGGGGACTATCTTCTGTCCATCCATCCTCAGTCCTCACTTTGAACAAGAGAAAAAGCAAGCTTCATAAATCCTCATAGAGAGGAGCACTACTTCCTGCCTCTGGGTCAAGGGCAGCAAGCAGACCTCATAGCCATCAATCCGGATGTCATTGTGTCCATGGACCTAATAATATGTAAGAATTGCTTTCTCAAGTCCACTTTAGAAGCTAGATGGAGGGGGCCTGGGGCTAATGGTAAATAAGAATGAGGATACCGGCTCCCCACTTTGTCTTGACAGCTAAGGACACTGATAGATTTATAAACCCCAGAAGAACTGAAGAAGTTTCTAAATCTGAGTGGTCCACCCCCTCTTCATATCAAGTTCCAAGATGTTAAAATCTCTGGGAAGTCTCTAATAGACATTTAGAGGACCTGAAAAATGACCTGAGATTCTGCCCATCCTCATTTTACAGGTGGAGAAAATAAGGTTCAGACAGGTGAAGAAATTTCCCCCGAAGTCTCATGGTTAGCTCATGGTAGAGCTGAGATTGTGCTGTGGCTGCCCGATTCCTTACCTGGGCTCTCTTCCTCACACTTGTGGCCCCAGTCCCCCAAACTGCAGTGCATGATCTAATGTTTAGACTCTTATGCAGCCACTCGCAGTCCTGAATCTGCATTTCAAGTCTAAAGATGAGTTTCAGAGTCCCTTTGTACAGTACCCAACAGGTAGAGAACTACACTGCCCTGACTAAATAGTTCTGTGTTATGTTAAAAATCACCTCTGAGCCAATCATAACAAATGCAGCTCTGTACTCCTCAGAGATTTCTCTCTTGTGTGTTTATTTTTCCCTTTCTAAATTATCTAATATCTTTTGAAAGCATTTCAAGTATATTGCTGCAAAGTGACATATGAACATTTTCTTTCTGCGGGACAAAAAGAGGCTGGGATGAAAAACAGTAGCAAAAGATGTGAGATTTGTTCCAAAGGTTGCTGCAGAAACAATTGTTGAGGCAAGTCACCTCACCTGTCTAGACTCAATTTTCTTGTTCATTGGATGAAGGTTGTAACTCAGCGATCTTCAAGAACCCCCCTGGCTGAAAAGTCTCAGGATCCATGGAAAAGTCTCAAGGACAAGGTGAATGTCTCTGAAGGGAAGATAGATCTTACCATTAAACAAGTTTGAGAACAATTAAATGTGACTAAGACTAAAGCATGTCCATCAATTTCTCAATCAACACTGAGTTCCTATTCTGCTTTCTGCTCTCTCCTCCAAGACTCAGGCTGAAACCAAAGATTTTGATGGTGAAAGTATAGAAGAGATTGAGGGTCTTATGCCTGATAGAGCCCCATTGTAATTACTTGTTTCTCTGTCTTTTTGCCTCTTGCATCATAAGCACTAAAAGATCAAGAAATAAGCCTTTTTTTATCTCCATACCTTATTTCTAAAATTCATTGAACTCCTGTATTGCTTTCAGATCACAGTTTAAATGTCACCTCCTCTAGAAAGCCTTCTCTGATTCCCATCTCCAGTCTTTGTCGACCCCCTCCCATGTTATCCTGTGCTTCTTTCTTTCACACTACTTGTCTGACTGTAATCTGATTGTTTACCTTCCTGGATGCTAAGTTCCTTGAGCACAGTGTTCGTAATAGAGTGTGGGTAATAAAGACGTCAATAAGGATTAGCTGAATGGATGGAATTAATTGGCTCCACCAACCAGTACTGAGATAGGTAGGTGGGTAGCTCCTTGGAGAGCTCACAGGGCTCTATCCCTTTGACCAATGCTAGGGGGCGCTGTAAGCCAGAGAACACCCATTCCCTCAGCCTGAAGCCTCAGCTGGTCTCACTGAGAAGGGGGGAAAGGCACAGTTCCACACTAGTCAGTGGGGTGTGGGTGCCTTTGAGTGGGTGAAACTAACCCCTCCCGTCTGCAGTGGCCACAAAGCTCTCAGTCAGCATCCCGTCTGGGTCCGCAGCTGCCCAGCTTCTCCACCCCCAGGCTGGCCACATGTCAACCCAAGGGGAGCCGTGCTCTCAAGAAGCTACATACTTGTGAATCATGGATTTGAGGGGTACTGGGGAGACCTGGGAATACAACAGAGGATTCCATGGTCCTTCTCTTTCAGGGCAGAGCTGGCCTCTGAAAACTGAAACTGGAGAAGGTCCTAAGATGTGTGTCATCTCTGTGGCTGTGTAGGGAAACACCTCTCCTCTTTCTTGTCCCTTCTCCTCCAGACCCCAGCCGCCCTGCCTTCCCCCAAACCCACAGTCCATCTGAAAGTCATTGCATTTAAAAATAGTCTCTTCTGAGCAACAGACAGCTCCGGTCCACCCTGCACCGTGAGCTCTGACCGGGCCTTCAGCAGGGCTGCCACCCGGCACTGGGGGATTATGGACCTAAGGTGGCAGGCACTTCAGGTTCTCTCTGTGTCTGGCACTAGCAGGGAGTGAACACCTTGCCTTGCTTCCATCTGGAGCCAATTTTACGGCAGTAAAATTGCAGGGCGTCTCTTTCCCCGGCTCTGCCCCATCCCTGCCAGGGAGTGAAGACCCCTTAGTGTGAGTCTCTGGCTGAATTCACCTGAATCCTGGGGTGTTGGCATTTCTTTTTGCAGGGAGCTACTCTCAGAGATTTTAAACTAGAAAACACATGTGCTCAGTGGAGACATTTTGTGCTCCTTTTTACTGGAGTGGTGGGAGATGGGAAACAGAGCTAAATTCCAGCACTTGCTCTTTTTTGTTTTTAAGTGACTGTGTACTCAGTTGGTTGACTGTTTCTATGAAGGGTAATATGAAGTGGAAGCAGAACTTCTCCTCCTCGACCCTGTCTTAATGTCTTCCTAATGCCCATGGAGTCCGTGTGTTTTCCTTTAAAAATGAGCAGCTCCTTTGTGGTTTCTTTGAAGGTTGCATGCTCAGCTTTGCACAGAAGACACCCATGAGTGTCTCTGCCTGCCACTCTGTGGCTTGGGAGGGAATGGGACGGTCAGACAGATATAGGATTGCTCTGCTGTCAGACTGGGCTAGAGATCCCGTTTCTGCCAAGGTGCTCGAGCCCTTTTTGGTGGAACCTGCTGGAATTGAATGGAGAAGGCAATGGCACCCCACTCCAGTATTCTTGCCTGGAAAACCCCATGGATGGAGGAGCCTGGTAGGCTGTAGTCCATGGGGTCGCTAAGAGTCAGACACGACTGAGCGACTTCCCTTTCATTTTTCACTTTCATGCATTGGAGAAGGAAGTGGCAACCCACTCCAGTGTTCTTGCCTGGAGAATCCCAGGGACTGGGAAGCCTGGTGGGCTGCCGTCTATAGGGTCGCACAGAGTCAGACACGACTGAAGCGACTTGGCAGCAGCAGCAGCTGGAATTGAAACTGACATGTCCTATGCAATGGGGATACCATTAAACACATCCTTCCTTAAACTTGACTGCTGAGTCTCCGCTCTCTCTGGTTTTTTGCTTTCTACCTCTCCAACTGGGTACAACTGTACCTTCTCAGTCTTCTTTGCAGACTCTTAAGGCTCTTCCTGCCACTCTGGGAAATATAGGTGTTTCCCAATTTTGTCCAAGGATCCCTTTTCATCCCTTCCCTTCCTTCCTAGCTTCCACACTCGCCCTAGCTAATCCCACTGTCTCCCCTGGACCCACCTCCCACTCTGGTCTGTCCACTGCTGTAAGCAGCAGTATCCCTCTGAGCTCTTATCTAGACCCAATTTCCCCTGGACAGTTGCATTTGGAGGTCACATGGGTTCCTCAGATCCCTAAGAGTCCAAACTCACTGTCTTCCTCTCATTCCATTCTGGTGAGGTCTGAGGATGGCAGGCCATCCCTGCCAGTGGCAGGTCTGAGGATGGGAGGCCATCCTTGCCAGTGGCACCATCATTTACCAAGTCCTGTAGATTCTCACTCCATGCATCTCTTCTAACCTCCACTTCCTCCCTCTTTCCACCATGTCTGCCTTGGATTAGCCCCCTATAGTCTTTCCTGACAATTTCAGTTGTCGCATAATTATCCACTCTGTCCAGGGTCTTTCTCTATAAAAGTCAACTTTTGTACTGCTGCTCATGTTAAGTTTTTCAAATATAAATCTGAAGTCATTCTGTCTTTGGCTTATAATGATTCACTTGTTCTCCGTGGCTTTCTGAACAAAGTCTTAAGCTCCCAAGAAAGGCGTACAAGGCTCTGTGTGCTCTGGCTCATCCTGCGGTCCCCAGAGGAGCACCATTCGAGCAGAATACATTGTGACTGCTATCCCTGCAGTTACACAACAGCATGTCCTGTCGTATTTCCCCATTCAACCTATGCTTCCAACCTATGTCCCCATTCTCATCTTCAAGCCTTTTGTGTTCCAGCTCTCAGTTCCTGCCTCTGAGGCTTGTTCACACTGCACTGTTTGCCTGGAATCCACCTTCCACCACTATATTCCTGACCCTCCTCTGGCTCATCGGTCAGGATCTTTATCGTTCCGCATTCAACTTGAATTACCTCATGGATATTTTCCCTGACCCTGTCTCTGCCTTAGCAGATCTGACCGCTCCTCCGAGGCCTCTCCTTCTTCAGTCCCCTCCCACTCACACAGTATCCCCCAGATTCACACCAGGTTCCTCCCATAGTCTGCTAGTGGTTGATATGTCTTTCTCTCCCTTAGACAGCAAGCAAATCCAGCCCCTTCCTCAGCCTTTAGCACAGCATCTGCACTTCATACTCATAGGCACTTTCCAAATATTGAGAAAATAAACTAACCAATGAATAGCAGAGAAAATGGGGGGAGGGATTGTCAATGTATCAGCTTCACAAGTTCATCATAACAGAGGTTCTGGAATCCAGCTTCTCGAGTCCAGAAAGTCAACTGGATACAGCTCCGAGCTGATCAGTCCCAGGAACACTAGGACTCATAGGAGACCAGCAACCCAAGCAAACTGCATTATTTTTGCTTCCCATGAGAGAGATAATTGTCATGTAGAATAGGATACATGTGTCAACATGACCCTCATATTTTTTCCTGATAACCATAGAGAGCTTCACATGAAGCTAGTTTCTCATCAGAAAGAGCTGGAACAGAGGGAAGGAGATCAGAAGGGTATTTCAGCTGAGATACTGTAGAATTCTCCCTCTCACTGAGAGGAATCCTTGGCCACAAGGGTGACAGTGCCCACAACTGCTGGCTAGAGTCCCTCTGCCTGTACATTGACAAGGTCATACACATATTGCCAACTTTGGCTCCCTTGGTCTTTCCATTTTTATTCTCCAAACTTGCCTAGACTTTTTCTATACTAGGAATATTATGATCCATTTGGTTTCTATATTTTAGATTATAAGTCACCATCCTATAATGACCCTCAAATTAACAAGTTTGAAAAAAAAAATTAACAAGTTTGAGTTTTGGATTTTGAATTCTCCTCTTACCATGTTTTGATTTACTGTGAAGCACTTGCATAGCATGTGGATTTATAGCTTCAGTGCTCAGAAGACAGACAGCCTTCTTTCCACTGCTCTACTGTGAGGCAGTCACTGGCAATCAGACACAGCAGTCTATGTATGCCTCACAGCTTGTTTGTCGCAGTGTGATCATCAGCTCTTTTATGGAAAGTATATGGTTCTCACCTTCCTGCCCTCCTTCCTTCCAGTTTCCTTAGACACTGACTGGGTATGCAACAGGCACACTAGGGATCCAAGTGAACAAGGCACAGACCACCCTCAAGGAGTTCCAGTCTAGCAGGAGAGAAAGACTTGAAAACAATAGTGGGTGGCATGATCTACAGCAGGAGGGTCAGAGGTGCCAGGAGTTGGGCCACCCAACCAGGGAACGGGGAGATGTTTGGAAGCCCATGTTAGAATAAGACAGAGAACCAGAGGTGGGAGAGAATTGTGGGTCATCAAATCCAACCCCTATGGAAAAAGGCCCCAGAGATGTGGGCTTCTTTATGGTCACACAGGATTGCTAGAAAAGACAAGGCAAGGAATCAGACCCCTTAGTATCTCATCATCTTCCCATCACTCCAGATTTCTCTAATTTGTGGCTGGGTACATAATAAATATGCAGTAAATAATTATTTTCCTGTCCTGTAATGTTCATCCACCTTGGGATGATAAACTGGAAAGGTTTCTAAGACCAGAAAAAGGAAAGGGAACTTGCATTAATGGAGTAGCTGCTACATACAAGGCTTTTTCAATACAGTGTTTCCTCCAATACTCACAACCTTAAAAAAAAGGTATTATTTTATGTCCATTTTATAGTCAAGAAAACTGAGGTTCAAAAATTAAACTGCATGTCCAATTTCTTACAAGGAAGGGAGTGGCAGAACTGTGATTCAGACCTAGAGTCCTCTTTCCTAATAAGTACTCTTTCTGGAGACTGAAAAGTCACTGTATCCATAGGTTCATGGCCTGCAGTTGACTTCCTCTTCCTCTTTTGGGTTCCCATTGAGTACTCAGAGCTCTTGATCATTGTGTGATGCAACCAAGCAGGAGACATGGTACCTTTCAAAGGAGGGCCAGTGAGGGAGCATTTAAGCATCATCTCTTCTTTGACCTGGTTTGCAGGGGAGATGACAGGAGAAATCACAGAGCAGGCAGTATCTGGTGTAAGATCATGGCTTTCATGACTGAGTGAATGATACTGGAAAATTACATTTGTATTACCAAAGAAGGGCCCAGAATCCAGAGGCAAGCTGATAAAATATTGGTCAGTATTTTTTAACAGCTAATGAATATGACTTCATTTCCTTCTGAACTTTTAAGCATAAGATTGAGGCAGTATACCAGGTTTTATCTCAGTTCTGCCATACACAATAGTTGAGTGACCATGAGTAAATCAATAAACCCACTTTCTTTAAATGTAAAACCAGTGGTTTAGATTTTATGACCTCTCATAACTTTCCAGTGGAATATTCTGGAAGGCAGACTGATGAGCAGCTATGGCACCAAGATTTATAATGTCTATAAACCTGTGTTGTGATCTTTTTTGACTTTTTCACATTGTGACCTTGTACAAGTTCCTTAACTTCTCTGAGCCTCAGATCAGTTCAGTTCAGTCGCTCAGTCATATCCGACTGTTTGCAATGCCCTGGACTGCAGCATGCCAGACTTCCCTGTCTATCACAAACTCCCAGAGTTTACTCAAACTCATGTCCTCAGATATCTAATGGTAAAACAGAGGAGCAACTCATAGGATCTTCATGAGGATCAAACGAAGTGCAGAGAATAAGGCTCTGGCACCGTGAGAACCTGTGTGGGCCAGGGTGTGGCCCTCCAGGTACAAAGACGAATGAGATCCCTGTGGTTAAGTAGCCTGCTGTCTGATGATCTTTGTTTATTAATGAAGACCATGTTCCCATGTCATATCCCCTTTGACCATATCCGTAATACCCAGAGAAGGGATGGGGGAAAGGAGGAAGCAAACAAAAGCAATCCTTGATAGTAATAGCTAATTCCTATAGTGTGCCTATGAAATGCAGGGCATTCTTCTTCTAGGCAGTTTTCATATATTAATTCATACTAATCTTATAGAGAAAGATGTGAGGTAGATGAGCTTATCCTCACCATCCGGTTTTTCTTCAGGTGTAGAAACAAAGCTACAGAGAGATTATGTAACTTGCTCAAGATCACACGGGAAGGATGCTGCAGTGCTTGGATTAGAATCTAGAGCAGCCTGGCCCAAGAGTCCATACTCTTAACCACCCTGCAAGCCTTCCTCTTCAGGGTGAAGGTGAACATGCAGAACACAGGAAGGATACAAGGGGCCAATGCCCAATGTCTGTCACTGGGTGGGTCTTCCTTCCCAGAATGCCTTGCACCCATCAATCCAAGTATTGAGGAATCAGCTATGGTCCCTATCAGTAGGACAATTAGTAGGCCAGAGAGTACATCAGCAGGCCTACTGAAGAGTAATACTCATGGAGTCAGTGTGATTTCTGCCTTGGGTTGAGCACAGAATCTAGAATCAGAACAGTTACTAAAATTCTATCTCTTCTATCTATTGAGTTTATCTCTAAACTTATATTTATTCCCTATAAAATGGGGAAAAACATTCAATTCACAGAGGAAGTTTTAAGGATAAAAGTAATAAATACCTAATACTGGCTGAGGATTTATTATGTACCAGGTCCTCTTTTATATGTACTTTACAAGTATCAGTTCAGTTCAGTCGCTCAGTCGTGTCCGACTCTTTGCGACCCCATGAATCACAGCATGCCAGGCTTCCCTGTCCATCACCAACTCCTGGAGTTCACTCAGACTCATGTCCAACAAGTCGGTGATGCCATCCAGCTATCTCATCCTCTGTCATCATCTTCTCCTCCTGCCCCCAATCCCTCCCAGCATCAGGGTCTTTTTCAGTGAGTGAATTTTTCACATGAAGTAGCCAAAGTATTGGAGTTTCAGCTTCAACAGCAGTCCTTCCAATGAACACCCAGGACTGATCTCCTCTAGGATGGACTGGTTGGATCTCCTTGCAGTCCAAGGGACTCTCAAGAGTCTTCTCCAACATTACAGTTCAAAAGCATCAATTCTTTGGCGCTCAGCTTTCTTCACAGTCCAACTCTCACATCGATACATGACCATTGGAAAAACCATAGCCTTGACTAGACGGACCTTTGTTGACAAAGTAATGTCTCTGCTTTTGAGTATGCTATCTAGGTTGGTCATAACTTTTCTTCTAAGGAGTAGGCATCTTTTAATTTCATGGCTGCAGTCACCATCTGCAGTGATTTTGGAGCCCCAAAAAATAAAGTCTGACATTGTTTACACTGTTTCCCCATTTTTTGCCATGAAGTGATGGGAACGGATGCCATGATCTTTTTTTCTGAATGTTGAGCTTTAAGCCAACTTTTTAACTCTCCTCTTTGACTTCATCAAGAGGCTTTTTAGTTCCTCTTCACTTTGTGCCGTAAGGGTGGTGTCATCTGCATATCTGACGTCATTGATATTTCTCCCGGCAGTCTTGATTCCAGCTTGTGCTTCTTCCAGCCCAGCGTTTCTCATGATGTACTCTGCATGGAAGTTAAATAAGCAGGGTGACAATATACAGCCTTGATGTACTCCTTTTCCAATTTGGAACCAGTCTGTTGTTCCATGTCCAGTTCTAACTGTTGCTTCCTGACCTGCATATAGGTTTCTCAAGAGGCAGGTCAGGTGGTCTGGTATTCCCATCTCTTTCAGAATTTTCCACAGTTTCTTGTGATCCACACAGTCAAAGGCTTTGGCATAGTTAATAAAGCAGAAATATAAATGTATTTAATTCTCAAAACCATAAGATGTAGCAACTGTTATTATCATACCCATTTTACAGAAAAGAAAGTTGAGGCATAAAGAGGTTCAGAAACGTGGTCAAGATCATACAGTTAATAAGTGGTAGTACCAGAATTGGAAGTTCACCATCAAGCTCTGTGCTTCTTACCATCTCCCTGCACTCCAGTGATAGGTTGAAAACATTTTGCAAACACTAAATGTCACTATTGTCTATTCTCTCATTTCCATGTCTTAAGTCTTTGTTCGCGCTATTCCCTTGACCTCGTATGTCTTTACTCCTCTTCCGGCTACCTCTTACTTGTCTTGTGGGATAAAAAGTGAGGTTCCAGAGCCCCACATGATGTGTTAGAGCTGCCTTACTCTGGCTTATGAGTGAGAGCTGATAGTTATATTTTCTGGATTTTTGCCAGTCAGTTGTTAAACATAGGCATTATTAAAAATGCAATTGTATAAACTTACAATCAAACAAATTATATGAAAAATACAGTAATGAATATTTAAAACCCATCACTTCCTCATTATTTTATTCTGTTATATACTCTCATCTATGCTCTTGATGTTATTTCCAGCTATTGTACCTATATGACAAAAGCAGTCTTCCCAACTCTGCATTCAGTGCCATCACACTGGTAATTTAAAATTGGCCATGATTGAAGAAGATCCATTAGAGCAATTGCCAGATGCTACAAACCAGGCTTTTGGACTTGAAGAGCTAGTTGCTAAGTATTTACCACCACATCACTGCCATTAATTAACCGTGCTCTCGGACAAGTAACCTTTCTGTTAATTTTCTTATCAATAAGATGGAGACAGCATTAGTGCCTACTTCACAGAGTTGTGAAGAATAAACATGATACATGGGAAGGATTCAGCAGAACTCCTAGTACAGAGTAAGCCATGAATGAGTGGACATGGTCAATATTATTATTAAAGCAAACTTACTGTCATCATTAAGTAATCATCTTGTGCAGGTAGCCTCTCCTATCCAAGCTGGGTCCCACCATCAGAGATTATCTGTAACTTGATTTTCATCACAGTACACTGGGATTGTCAGTTTCTATGTCATTTCCCCTCTTTAAGAAGTGAGCTAGCTAGCAAAGTCTGAGTTTTCTCTTCTGAACACTTAGCCCAATGCCTGATGCACAGTAGGACCTCAACAAACTGTTTAGATTATTAGTGAGCAAAGTGTTTAGAAGCTTCTGAAAAACCAGAATTAGGGAACTTGAGGTTTCTTTAATCACATTACAAACTTTAAGAAATTCTTCTCCACATCCAGGCACTGCTGGAATATTATGTTTGGGGTTCATACCTTGGGAGTACCTTATCATGTGGTAATTTTGGAATTTCAGGAACCAAAAGTCCCCTGTTTTGGTGCCCAGACAGACCTACCACACACTGAACTCTTAAAACAAAGTTCTCAGTGTGTATAATATGGAGCCCCTGTGATAGTTTTAGCGTGTCTAGGAAGAATATGACCAGTAACTTTCCAAACCACTTGATCGTAGCTGGAACTGCCTCTGCCTCAAGTATTTAGAGAAAAAAAGATCTTGATGTCACATCAACAAACTCTTAAAGAGATTGCACATACCTGGAGTGCTTTTCAAGGCCTAGGAGCCAGTGATTGCAGGCTGATTTCAGGCAGAAAGGAGGGGAGAGGCCAAAGGCATGTTGAAAAATCATTTTTTGTCTGTTGTTCCTTTGTATGAACTGGTTGCTGGCTTATGCAACACCCAGTAATTAAAATGGCTGGAATGCTTTGCATTTTTACAGCAACGTGAAGGCGGCTCAGAGGCCTGGAGCTGGAGCCAGCTGGAGGCCCAGTGATCCTACCCTAGCTGCCCCTTGGCCTGGCAGAGGTGGTTTGCATCTGCCTTAGGGTGGGGGTGGTAGGGAGTAGGGAGGAAGTCAGAGGGGTCAGGAGTAGTCCCCTTCCCCAGTCAGGTGCATCCACCTCTAGCAGGAAGATACCCATCGGCCACCCACCTTCTGGAAGTCTGTAATGATGAGTGGTGCTGCCGAGAAATGGTAAACAATGAGATAGCTACTCTGTACCAGGTCCTGTACTAATAACCTTATGTATATTATCTGAATTCAAGAAAAAAAGACCATATCACCCGCCTGCTCAAAGCTCTCTGGATCCCTCATGCATTTAGAGTGAATTCTGAATACCTCCTGCTTCCATCCCCAGCATGATGTAGTTCCTGGCGTCATTGCCCCTGCCTCCCCTGCTCTCCCCACTGCTCACCACATTCCCACCTTGCTGGCCTCCTTTCATCCTCTCACCAAACTCAGCTTGCTTCCGGCTCTAGGACTGCCTTCATCTCCTTCCTGGGCTTTCCTCAGTCCTGCCATAGCTGGTTCCTTTTTGTTATTCAGCATCCAGCTAAGTTGTCACCTTCTCAGAGACATATGCCCTGGTTGAAGTAGGACAACCATCCCCAGGCATTTATGCCTCCCACTGCCCTGGGTTTCAGATTTATTTCCTTTTTGCACTTATTGCTATCTGAAAAAAAAATCTTATTTGCTTATTTTTTATTCATTGTCTTTTCCACATAGAATCGAAATTCCTTAAGGTCAGGGCCCTTGTCTGTGATTTCTCTGGTGTATCCACAGCACCTAGATCAGTTCAGTTCAGTTGCTCAGTAGTGTCCGATTCTTTGCAACCCCATGAACTGCAGCACGCCAGGCCTCCCTGTCCATCACCAACTCCCGGAGTTCACTCAAACTCATGTCCATTGAGTCGGTGATGCCATCCAGCCATCTCATCCTCTGTTGTCTCCTTCTCCTGCCCTCAATCTTTCCCAGCATCAGGGTGTTTTCCAATGAGTCAGCTCTTCGCATCAGGTGGCCAAAGTATTGGAGTTTCAGCTTCAACATCAGTCCAACAAATGAACACCCAGGAATGATATCCTTTAGGATGTACTGGTTGGATCTCCTTGCAGTCCAAGGACTCTCAAGAGTCTTCTGCAACACCACAGTTCAAAAGCATCAATTCTTAGACACTCAATTTCTTTATAGTCCAACTCTCATGTCCATACATGACTACTGGAAAAACCATAACCTTGACTAGACAGACGTTTGTTGAAAAAGTAATGTCCCTGCTTTTTAATATGCTGTCTAGGTTGGTCATAACTTTCCTTCCAAGGAGTAAGAGTCTTTTAATTTCATGGCTGCAGTTACCATCTCCAGTGATTTTGGAGCTCAAAAAAATAAAGTCAGCCACTTTTTCCACGTTTCCCCATCTATTTGCCATGAAGTGGTGGGACAGGATGCCATAATCTTAGTTTTCTCAATGTTGAGCTTTAAGCCAACTTTTTCACTCTCCTCTTTCACTTTCATCAAGAATCTCTTAAGCTCTTCTTCACTTTCTGCCGTAAGGGTGGTGTCATCTGCATATCTGAAGTTATTGATATTTCTCCCAGCAGTCTTGATTCCAGCTTGTGCTTCTTCCAGCCCAGCATTTCTCATGATGTACTCTGCATGGAAGTTAAATAAGCAGGGCAACAATATATAGCCTTGACGCACTCCTTTTCCTATTTGGAACCAGTCTGTTGTTCCATGTCCAGTTCTAACTGTTGCTTCCTGACCTTCATACAGGTTTCTCAAGAGGCAGGTCAGTTGGTATGGTATTCCCATCTCCTTCAGAATTTTCCACTTTATTGTGATCCATACAGTCAAAGGCTTTGGCATAGTCAATAAAGCAGAAATAGATGTTTTTCTAGAACTCTCTTGCTTTTTTGATGATCCAGCACATGTTGGCAATTTGATTTAGCACCGTGGGCAGGAATACCTTAGAAGAAATGGAGTAGCCATCGTAGTCAACAAAGGAGTCCAAAATGCAGTACTTGGATGCAATCTCAAAAATGATAGAATGATCTCTGTTTATTTCCAAGGCAAACCATTAAATATCACGGTAATCCAAGTGTATTTGCCGACCAGTAATGCTGAAGAAGCTTGAATTTGAACAGTTTTATGAAGACCTACAAGACCTTTTAGAACTAACACCCAAAAAAGATGTCCTTTTCATTATAGGGGACTGGAATGCAAAAGTAGGAAGTCAAGAAACACCTGGAGTAACAGGCAAATTTGGCCTTGGCATACAGAATGGAGCAGGGCAAAGGACCATAGAGTTTTGCCAAGAGAATGCAGTGGTCATAGCAAACACACTTTTCCAACAATACAAGAGAAGACTCTACACATGGACATCACCAGATGGCCAACATCGAAATCAGATTGATAATATTCTTTGCAGCCAAAGATGGAGAAGCTCTACACAGTCAGCAAAATTAAGACCGGGAGCTGACTATAGCTCAGATCATGAACTCCTTATTGCCAAATTCAGACTTACATTTAAGAAAGTGGGCAAAACCAGTAGACCATTCAGGTATGACCTAAATCAGATCTCTTATGACTGTAGAGGGGAAGTGAGAAATGGATTTAAGGGACTAGATCTGATAGACAAAGTGCCTGATGAAGTATGATCGGAGGTTCATGACATTGTACAGGAGACAGGGATCAAGACCATCCCCAAGAAAAAGAAATGCAAACAAGCAAAATGGCTGCCTGAGGAGGCCTTAAAAATAGCTGTGAAAAGAAGAGAAGTGAAAAGCAAAGGAGAAAAGGAAAGATGTAAGCATCTGAATGCAGAGTTCCAAAGAATAGCAAGGAGAGATAAGAAAACCTTCCTCAGTGATCAATGTAAAGAAATAGAGGAAAACAATAGAATGGGAAAGACTAGAGACCTCTTCAAGAAAACTGCGGATACCAAGGGAACATTTCATGCAAAGATGGGCTCAATCAAGGACAGAAATGGTATGGACCTAACAGAAGCAGAAGATATTAAGAAGAGGTGGGAAAAATACACAGAAGAACTGTACAAAAAAGATCTTCACAACCCATATAATCATGATGGTTTGATCACTCACCTAGAGCCAGACATCCTGGAATGTGAAGTCAAGTGGGCCTTAGGAAGCATCACTACAAAGGAAGCATCACTACAAAGAAAGCACCTAGATCAGTATTCAATAAATATATATCAAGATAAGTTTTTGCAGCAACCAGGAAAGCTAGACATCATTGTCTTCACCTTCTAGGTGAGAAAGCTGAACCTCAGGGCGGTTAAATAACTTGCTCAAGGTCATCCCTTAGGAGGGGATGTCCCCAAGGTCTGTCTGATTCCTAAGTCCATGATTTAGGATGGGTATGCATTTACCTTCCCCCTTGCACAGGTGACTGCATTTCAAGGGAAGGAATCAGGACTGAAGGTTAACTGTCAGTACTTTCATAATATAATGATGGTAGGATCAAGACATTAGAATGTAAACACGTAATGGTACCCACCCCACTAGTGGTCTATCCAAGTTCTGCCACCTTGATATCTTGGATGAGTTAATTGCCCTCTCTGAGCATTTTTTTTTTTAATGTGCAGTGGGTGTCTGCTTTCAACTCCTCAAGGCAATTATATAACAGTGTGTGAAGTCCCACACACTGAAGTCCCACAAGTGTGGAGAGACTGGTATATTGCATGGAACACTAGGGTGGAAGCCACACCCCAGGGGAACAGTGCTCTTCTGTCTATGTGGATAACCTCGGCACTGAGCAGCTGGATTTAGAAGTTGGCCTTTAAAATCCTTTGGGCTGTTTGAGGAAGGGCAGACTTGGTTAAAATAAGGAACATTATCACTACCTTGCCTCCATGATAGAAACTTCTTACTCCAGAGTCTGACCCAGCCTCACCCCCATCTGCAGGCTTCCTCCTAGCCAGGGAGGATCTGTGTCCTTACTCACCATGACAGATCTGTACCTTTCCCCCACTATTGGCTTTTTAAAAAGTGTTTTATTTTGATGTACTTTCTATCTATAGAAAAGTTGAAAGAATAGTTCAAAGAAATACCAGATACTTCTTGCCCTTAGAGCTTGATGTATTAGTACATTTTCTCTTTCCTCCCTCTCTCTCCCTCTCTCTCTCATACACACACACACACACACACACACACACACAGCTGTTTAGGAGGTAGCTATAGACATGATGCCTCTTTATCCTTAAGTATTTCAGTATTCATTTCCCAAAAACAGGCCTCCATCAGCTCCTGCAGTGTGGAGCAACTTAGGAAATGCAGTTTGCATTCCAAACCCCAACTCTGCATCTTACTAACCATCTGCTGTTGTGCAGGATTCACTCTTCTGGACCTCAGTTTCCTCATCTGTACACTGGGGGCACTAAGCACACCTACATCATAGGGTCACTGTGAGAAGTAAATGAGATATCCCACGTTTAGCGGTTGGCACTGTGCTTGGGATGTGAAAAGTATGTAATAAATAAATGGGAGTGTTTTTCCAGAATGCTATGGTTTTTTTCTTCTTTGAAATGGTTCGACTTCTTGAATTTCTTGTCATCCTTCTTCAGGCCAATTTTCATAGGAGAAAGCAAGAAAGGTTCTTTCCTTCATTCCCCTGTCCTTGCCTACTGAACGCTGATGCCAGCTCTAGGACTTTGCTTTGAGTACTGAGATAGAGCAGCTAACAAGGCAGTCGCAGTTCCTGTTCTTAGCGTTTGTGTTTGCATGGTGGGGAAAGACAGTAAACATGAGAACAAATAGATGGACCATTTCAGCAGGTCATAAGTGCAATGAAGAAGAGAAGACCAAGTGACTCTAGGGCCCCGGAGCGTATAGGGGATTCCTTTGATTAGGGTAACCAGAGAAGACTTCTCAGATGAGATCAAAGTTCTAGTAGATCATTTTAATCTGAGAAAAATGCCTTCTGGGAACATGTCAGGCACAATTTGGTCGCTCAATAAATGTTTTTTTCATGATTGTGTGCACAGTGGGACGCATGAGAATTTTAAATCCTCCGGAAAGAATGTAATCATGGGAACAACAGTTCTCTACCACTTGCTTGGAGCTGTGCACTTCACATCGGTTGTCCTGTCAGCCTTCTTGCCCTCCCTCTCAAGTAGGTGTCATTGGCCTCATTTTATAGATAAGGAGACTGAGGTTTGCAGAAGCAAGTTCATTTGCCCAAGAACAAAGAGTCAAATGTTCTCTGACTGCATCTTGCACCAACAATGAGTGTCAGCTTCTTACTGTTTACAGGGACAAAGCAGCAGGTTTTCATTTGAGGAAAGAGGGTTGTGCTGGATGTCAGAGGCACTTTTCTAACCCCAGCTCTGTGGCTTGTGAGCCTTGAGTTTCTGTATAAACCTCCTTGACACTGGATGGTTCCTCACAATGTCTGCAGCTGAATCAGGTGAGTTCACCTGGTTTGTTACTTTCTCTGCCTCCTCTCAGATGGAGAAACGTAATGCAAAGAGGGAAGAGAATTAGGAAAACAAATGAGCTTGTGGGTACCACCTGTGCCAAGGTGTCACACCACAAGAGAGTGGGTCTGCTGAGAGGGGCACGAAGGGGAGAGATGACTGCCCTGCCTCACAGTATCCAGCCTAGTGCCCTGTGCACAGTAGGAGCTCAAGCCAGCTCTCGTATGGACACGTGTTCTCTTATGCCAGTTAGAAAAGCAATGCCACTGCTGCTGGCTGCCCCTCATGCAGTGTGAAGATGTTGCCAGGTATGATTTGCTGCTCTGTTCTAGGATTCCTGTTTTAAGCAGGCCAGTGACATATTAGGGAGTTTCCAAAGTAGGGTAGATAGGGGCAAGTTACCATTGTGGTTAATTGACTATATTAGTTATCTATTCCCGCTCGACAATATTACCACACCCTCAGTGGCTTAAAACAACATTCATTTGATATCTCATGGTTTCTATGGGTCAAGAATCCAGGCCTGACTTAACTGGGTCCTCTGCAAGGCCACAATAAAGATGTTGACCAGGGCTGTGGCTTTATCTTCTTTACTCAGTGTTTATGGCCTCGTTGCATTTCCTGTGGACTCAGTTTCTCACTGGCTGCAGGCAGAAGTTCACCCTTAGCTCCTTGCCTTGCGATTCTCGGTAGGAGTTCACTTTATGGCACTGGCTTCTTCAATGCCAGCAGAGAAGAGTACCTCCTCCCCAGATGGACACTGCAGTCCTATGTAATGTGATCATGTACACTCGTATATGTATAATCATATCCATCCCATCTCTTTTGCTGTATTATTCTGGTGGAAAGCATGTCATGGTCCTGCCCACACTCAGGAAGGGAACTATGTAAAGATGTAGATACCAAGAGGAGGGTATAACAGGGACCACTTTCGCTTACCTTCCAAAAAGAGTGATAAGAATGTTGAAAACGCCAGCAAGCATCACGTGTGGAAAACAGTCAAAAGTACTTGAAAATTTTTACCTGGGAAAAAGGAAAATAATAATAATAATCAACCCTTATATTGCTTTAACTGAGGACTTTCCATATATTACCTCACTTAACTGTCATAGAACCCTGTGTGGTACTTACCGTTATCATCCCCATTTTACAGATAAGGAAACTAGGTCAAGATATGCCAGGCGTGACACAGCTATTGAGTAGTACTGCTGGGAGTTGGACCCAGGCAGTCTGCCTCCAGGGTTCATGCCTGGCAAAAATTATCAGTCATTAGAAGACAAAGTTGAGTTTCTCCTAAAAAATACTAGGACCAATGGAGAAAAGCTACCAGGTGGTAGGTTTGGGGTTTACCAGAAGCTCCAAATCCACACTGCCAGGGCAAAATTAGCCGGCACTTAGGAGCAGCTCTCCAGGTTAGACTAGGAAGTGTGCTTCTGCCTACCAGCGTCTCCACCATGCCCTATTGTCTCTTCATTGGAAGACATAGGTTGGTTACTTCTCATAGTGCTGTTTCAAGGCCCCTTGGCCAGGCATTCAGCTAGTGTAAAACTGTGGTCATGGGAGGAGGCAAAGGAGGAGCTGGTCCTCAGTGAACATGCACAAGGCTCGGCAATTGTAGGAAGAGAGCCTTAAGACAAGTGTACAAGTATAAAGCAGGTCATCCTCCACCATGAACTGAGAATAAGGCCCTCCCCTCCCTAGGTCTTAACTCCCTTACCTGTTTAATGGTAGTGGTAGTTCTGGTCCTTGGGAGGATCCAATGCGATCCTGGAGAACAAACTAACTCCTACATATCGTTCAAGGCCCAGATCCATAGTCTAAAAGAAGCCAGATTCCTGGTATTAGATCTACAATAATTGAAAACCCATGAGTTTTCCTTCTTACTGTGGAGTTTTTGTTCAGAGATAGTTTTGAAGGGGGAAAGAGCCCAACCCTTTGAGAAAATAGAAAGGGGAGGATGCATGAAGAGAAAGCACCACTGTGAGGTCCGGAGTTCTTTGTGAATACCTTTTTGTTCTATTTTTTAAAGAAAGATATTCTTCAAGAGAGTGAAAAGGAAGAGTAAGGAGAGAAGTATATTCTGCTGTGAGCCTGCTCTGCCCAAGAATCCCAAAGCATCTCCTGGAGAAAGGAAAATGCATCCCCCAAAAAAAAAAAAAATGATCATGGAAAACCTTAAACAGCAATTGTGCTTTGGCCCTACCTCAGCCAGTAACAGTAATAATAGTTGACGATTAAGTAGTGCATTTATTTTTATTTACACTTTAGCATATATTTATTATGTACCAGGCAAGGATATAAGTACTTTATTATTGATTCCTGTAAGTCTCAGCTCAGCCCTGTGGGGCAAACATATTACCATAATTCCATTTGACAGGTGGGAACTGAAACCCAGAAAGGTTAGGTAACTCAGCCAAGGCCACACAGCTCATCAGAGGCAGAGCCAGGATTCATGCCCTTACAGTCTTGCTCTAAGACTTGAACTTTTATGTTGATTTTATATCCTGCAACTTTACTGTATTCACTGATTAGCTCTAGTAATTTTCTGGTGGAGTCTTTAGGGTTTTCTATGTAGAGGATCATGTCATCTGCAAACAGTGAGAGTTTTACTTTTTTCAAATCTGGATTCCTTTTATTTCTTTTTCTGCTCTGATTGCTGTGACCAAAACTTCCAAAACTATGTTGAATAGTAGTGGTGAGAGGGGGGCACCCTTGTCTTATTCCTGACTTTAGGGGAAATGCTTTCAATTTTTCACCATTGAGGATAATGTTTGCTGTGGGTTTGTCATATATAGCTTTTATTATGTTGAGGTATGTTCCTTCTATTCCTGCTTTCTTTAGGGGTTTTATCATAAATGGATGTTGAATTTTGTCAACACACAGAAATCCCTTGCATTCCTATACACTAAAAATAAAAAAACAGAAAGAGAAATTAAGGAAATAATTGTATTCACCATTGCAATGAAAAGAATAAAATACTTAGGAATATATCTACCTAAAGAAACTAAAGACCTATATATAGAAAACTATAAAACACTGGTGAAAGAAATCAAAGAGGACACTAATACATGGAGAAATATATGTGTTCATGAATCGGAAGAATCAATATAGTGAAAATGAATATACTACCCAAAGCAATCTATAGATTCAATGCAATCCCTATCATGCTATCAATGGTATTTTTCAGAGAACTAGAACAAATAATTTCACAATTTGTATGGAAATACAAAAAACCTCGAATAGCCAAAGCAGTCTTGAGAAAGAAGAAGGAACTGAAGGAATCAACCTGCCTGACTTCAGTCTCTACTACCAAGCCACAGTCATGAAGACAGTATGGTACTGGCACAAAGACAGAAATATAGATCAATGGAACAAAATAGAAAACCCAGAGATAAATCCACGCACCTATGGACACCTTATGTTTGACAAAGTAGGCAAGAATATACGATAGAGAAAAGAAAATCTCTTTAAAAAGTGGTGCTGGGAAAACTGGTCAACCACTTGTAAAAGAATGAATCTAGATCAGTTTCTAACACCATACACAAAAATAAATTCCAAATGGATTAAAGATCTAAATGTAAGACCAGAAAGTATAAAACTCCCAGAGGAAAACATAGGCAAAACACTCTCCAACATAAACCACAGCAGGATCCTCTATGACCCACCTCCCAGAATATTGGAAATAAAAGCAAAAATAAACAAATGGGACCTAATTAAAATTAAGAGCTTCTGCACAACAAAGGAAACTATAAGCAAGGTGAAAAGACAGCCTTCAGAATGGGAGAAAATAATAGCCAATGAAGCATTGGACAAATAATTAATTTCAAAAATATACAAGCAACTCCTGCAGCTCAATTCCAGAAAAATAAAAGACCCAGTCAGAAAGTGGGCCAAAGACCTAAACAGACATTTCTCCAAAGAAGGCATACAGACATATGAAAAGATGCTCAACATCACTAATTATCAAAGAAATATAAATGAAAACCACAATAATGTACCATTTCACACCAGTCAGAATGGCTGCTATCCAAAAGTCTACAAGCAATAAATGCTGGAGAGAGTGTGGAGAAAAGGGAACCCTCTTACACTGTTGGTGGGAATGCAAACTAGTACAGCCACTATGGAGAAGTGTGGAGATTCCTTAAAAAACTGGAAATAGAATTGCCATATGACCCAGGAATCCCACTGCTGGGCATACACACCAAGGAAACCAGAATTAAAGGAGACACGTGTACACCAATGGTTATCGCAGCACTGTTTAAAATAGCCAGGATATGGAAGCAACCTAGATGTCCATCAGCAGGCAAATGGATAAGAAAGCTGTGGTATATATACACAATGGAATGTTACTCTGCCATTAAAAAGAATACATTTGAATCAGTTCTAATGAAGTGGATGAAACTGGAGCCTATTATACAGAGTGAAGTAAGCCAGAAAGCAAATCACCAATACAGTATGCTAATGCATATATATGGAATTTAGAAAGATGGCAAAAATAACCCTGTATGTGAGACAGCAGAAGAGACACAGATGTATAGAACAGTCTTTTGGACTCTGTGGGAGAGGGCCAGGGCAGGATGATATGGCAGAATGGCATCAAAACATGTAAATTATCACATGTGAAACGAATTGCCAGTCTGGGTTGAATGCATGATTCAGGGTGCTTGGGGCTGGTCCACTGGGATGACCCAGAGGGATGGGACAGGGAGGGAGGTGGGAGGGGGGTTCAGGATAGGGAACACATGTACACCCGTGGCAGATTCATGTCACTGTATTGCAAAACCAATGCAATATTGTAAAGTAAAAAAATAATTAATTAATTAAAAAGAAAAAAGAACCTTTGCTGCTGCTAAGTCACTTAAGTCGTGTCCGACTCTGTGCGATCCCATAGACGGCAGCCCACCAGGCTCCTCCATCCCTGGGATTCTCCAGGCAAGAACACTGGAGTGGGTTGCCATTTCCTTCTCCAATGCACGAAAGTGAAAAGTGAAAGTGAAGTCACTCAGTCTTGTCCGACTCTTTGCGACCCCATGGACTGCAGCCTATTAGGCTCCTCCACCCATGGGATTTTCCAGGCAAGAGTACTGGAGTGGGGTGCCATTGCCTTGAACCTTTAACTGCTGTCTATTCAGACCCTCCAGGATTGATTGAGCATGGATAGGGCACCATGCTGAGTGCCAAGGAATGAGAGGTAGGAGGAAGGAGGCATGAGGAAAGAGCAAGACCCTAAAAGCTGAGTCTACCAAGCTAAGTCTACTTTCAGGCTGTGCGACCACAAGCAGGACTCTAAGCAACTGAGTGTTTCAGGTCCTGGTAGTTCCAGTGCCTTATACAGTTAAAAAACAATCGATGGAAGTCGGGAGAAAAGGAGAGACAGAGGGACGGGTAGAGGGAGATAGTGAGGAAGGAAGGGAGAAAAGAAATAGAAGTAACAATATTTATAATAGTAGCCTGCTCTTAGTAAGTGTTTATTTTGTCAGGTACTCCTCAGTGCTTTACCCACATTATATTATTTAATCTCACAGTGACAACCCTATGACATGGTTAATACTACTATCTCCTTCTGAAGGACAACGAAACCGAGGCATGAGAAGTTCATTAGCTTGTTGAAGGTCACGTGGCTGATGAGTTGGGGGAGCCAGGATTCCGACCAGGCAGTGTCATTTTTGTGCCCAGACTCAGTAAAAAACAGTAAATATTTGAGGTCAAGGTGTAATCCCACCCGTATGCAGGGTATTTGGTGGATTATAAAACTCTTTGTGGTGAGGTTTCCAAGGGTGGAGATGGGGACAGAAATTTCCGGGGTTCTCAGCCAGCGATTCTCAGCTAACACTTGGGTGGAAAATGCCAAGGTGATCGGAGACGGAAAACAGAAACCCAGGGCAGCTGACCACGGCATGCGGCTCAGAGGCTCCTTGGTGGCCTGGTCCACTCAGGGGTGGCTCAGTCTCATGCAGTTCTACTCTGGTCACCTGTAATCTTACTCCCCAGGACACACTCCTGTGATACCCTTCTCATTTATCTTCCCTTCCCCCCAAGGCCACCTGCAGCCATGAAATCCCAATCCAGTTCAGCAAAACACAAACCAGATGCACTGTCCCACACCCATGACCTGACACCTGTTTAATTGGTGTTCAGGCAGGTGGGCAAAAGAAGAGCGAAATAAGGGAACACACATCGAGGGGCTCATTAAGGGCACATAGGGTTCCAGGTAGATTTGGTGATGCCAGGGACAGAACACAGAAGTTTGCTCAGCCTTGACGAGAGAGGAAGCTCTTTGTTCTGTCTCCCTCTGCCATGTTTTGCTTTTCTGCTCCCATTATCCTATTGCAGAATGGGGCCACCAGTACCTGCTCAACCTTTGTCGAAGCTGGTGTGTGTGTGTGTGTGTGTGTGTGTTAGTCACTCAGTCGTGTCCGACTCTTTGCAACCACATCGACTGTAGCCATCCAGGCTTCTCTGTCTGTGGAATACTCTAGGCAAGTATACTGGTGTGGGTAGCCATTCCCTTCTCCAGGGAATCTTCCCAACCCAGGGACTGAACCCAGGTCTCCCACATTGCAGGAAGATTCTTTACCATCTGAGTCACCAGGGAAGCTCATCATAGCTGCTACTGAGGATTGAAGGAATTGATATGGATAGTATCACCGTTGTAATCTGCAGTGTGCGCAGCTGATAGCCACATTCTTCCTATTTATGCATTTCTGGGAGAGGCAGTGTGTTGTGAGGGAAAGCACATTGTGAGAATAACGCAGACCTGGGTTTGCTTCCCAGCTCTGCTACAGACCAGCTGTGTGCACTTGAGTCACTCAGTGTACTCCGCTGTGCTAGGATTTCCTAGCAGCAGTAATGTCCACTTCAGAGGGTCTCAGGGGAGATGAAATGAGCTGCACCTGATTCCCGGAAGGACCTTGCTAAAGAGGGACGAGTAGTTTGGTGCCTTACATCCACAGTTTTGCACCATTGTCATTCCCTCAAGGCAGCCTTCTCTGACCTCTGGTACCAGATAAGAATCTGCTGTTGCAAGCCGGAACTTGTAGCAATTCTTTGCGGTATACATCACATTTACATTTATTTGGATGATTATTCGATTCCTATCAGCCTTCCTCACCAGCAATATATGGAGCAATATATGGACACCAGCAATGTCTGTCTTGGACCATCGCTGTCACCCCAGTGCCTAAGATAAACCTGGCACATAATAGGTGGTCAATAAATGCATGTGGGGTAAATTAATGAAGGAAGTGAGTCGGAACCTAATATGCTGGTGTATTCCACTTTTTTGGGAAAAAAGAGTTACAAATAGGTTTTTGTTATTGGTAGTGAAAGTTCCGGAGTTCATTTTGTTCCAAAGAAATAATTAAGGCATATTCAAGATTTTATTTAAAATAGTGTCATTATTGTTAACAAAAGGTTTAGCAGGAGCAATGGTGCAGGTGATCAGGTCCTTGTTGGATTAGTCAGGTTCACTTGACAAACAGAACCAGCCACCAGACACCTGCTTTGAGCCCCACAGCTGACACCACCCTTAGCATAAGATAAGGAGAGGGAGGCATTGCATCAGCTGGGGTTGAGGCCACCCAGATCGGAACCTCCAGGCATGTGGAGCTGCCCTGGCATTGTCAGATGGCTCAGGTGTCCTTCCTGGTGTTCCTTCACAGCCAACACACACTCCAAAGCCCAGCTCTTTCCTCTGGTCCCCTCCTGCTGTCTGCCCTTTCCTCCTCCCTGTGCTTTTGCTGCAAATCCCAGCCTCAAGAGCTGCCCCTGGAAAGAGGGTTGGAGCCTCAACTTCCCAGGTTAGCAGAAGGGCCTAGAATTCCACCTGAGTAGGCTAGGCAGGGCCAAACGGTCCATAACTGCCTGAAACTAGAGTTCACCTCAGCCAAAACTGAACATTACTCACTGTCAGAAATCTCCCTAAACCTTTCACAAATCATCTGGGCCCTGATAAGTGCCAAGGTCAACATTTAGCCTTTCTTGTTTTCTCTGCCTCTTGGCTTCGATCTCTTTCCTGAGACAGTGGAGACAGAAGTAGTTTGCAAGGGCGAGGCACAGCCAGACAAACAAAAGGATTTCTTTCCCTTTCTGCATTTGATTTTGGTGGGGAGGGCAGAGAGGGGCCCGACTGCACTCTGGCAAGAGTGGAATCTCCTCCTGGAAGCACAGGTCCCAAACGAGGGGAAACAAAATGCTCTCAGGTCAAACATTGTATGCATAATAATTCTTAAAAACTGTAGGAAACTTTAACATTATTTTTTAAAAAATGAAAAAATAAAAGTGAAATTATAATAATGTTATCCTGTTTTGCTTGCTTTTTAATTTGCTTTCTTCGGTGGAGCTACAGTTCAATGCAAACCTTGGGGATTGCGCTCCACCCATTGTAATCCCATGAGAATGTCTCCCATTCAAATATCCTCCAGTCTTTGGGTCTTGCTGGAATCAGAAGGTTGAAAAATGTGGTCTTATATGGCAGATCCCCTTTGCCTATTGCCTCAGGCCCAGAAAACTGGAAATGAGAGTGTCCTTGTCTTTCAGATGACGTGAACGTTGAAAAGTTAATGTTTCTAAGATCCAGGGGTTAAAGCGCAGGGTTATCTGCTTCCTGCCATATAACTTCCTGCCTTGAGATGCTGTTTATCAGTTCTTTAACCCTTCTTCACCAGCCAGGACCTGATAGGAGAAAAGCATTTTCTTCTTGGTGTAGAGCCTTTACATTTCTCTATTCCAGCAATAATTTAGTGTTGTTCACAGGTTTTAGGTAGTATCCCCATCAACTTTTTATTGTAATAGTTAACTTTCTAGTGAAGTAAAAAAACTTATTTGAAAAAAATTATAAAAAATATAACTAGCAAATCAGATCCACAAATTCATGGATATTATTGTTTAGATAAACCCAAAACTGACACATTAAAAAGAGGGGAGAAAAAAGAGTCAATCCAAGGAAAATACTAAGTATTAATAGTAAACCGTTAGGAGAAAATGGCAAAAATGAATGTGGAAAACTAATGTATGAGCTTTAAGAATGCTGCCATTATTTACTTTCTTTTCTCTCCATTAATTTGTGAGTTCTGTTAGGATAGAGACTCCCTTTTATTCTTTATATCCCAAGCACTAGCATAGTACCTGATACAAAGGAGCCCAGTATTCAGTGAAGGTGGGATGTACGAATACAAAAATGGTGAATGGAGAGATGGGCTTGACATCTTGGGCTGTGACAAACCCACCAAGGGTGTGGTCTTCCCAGAAGTGCCTTGGTAACAAAGTACTTGGGAGGACTTTCTTTCCTAAACGTGCTTCTGTGAGATAACAGTTGGTAAACTGAGGGTCAGGAAGGCTGCAGGCTGTGAAATCTAACGTGCCCAAATGCTAGCTTCCCCCATCTCAGATTGTCCCCACAGAAAGAATGTCTAGCTGCTTGGAGTAAAGCAGGAGCTGAGAATATCGGAATCCACAGTGAGGGCACTTCGGATGGGACACACTGGCTGTGAGGCCTCGAATAGGTCACTTCTTGTCTCCTTCCCTGCAGAGTAAATTCATTACAGTGAAAGAAATTCTATGACTCTGGGAGGGGTTGGTTCTGACCTTGAAACCTACAGGAAAGGCAGAGGGGAGGAGGTATTGATAAGCTGGTGCAAGACCAGATTCAAGCTTGAAGAACTGACACCTTGGCGTTCAGCGATCATCTGTGCAGTCAGCATCATGGGTTGCCCTGGGTGGTGACATCTGTCACTTCCAGCTTCAGGAGTTTTCCTATTTGCCTGTGTAGGGGACGGGGGTGGCTTCTACTGCCGGGGCCCCCCACTACCTCAGAGCAGTGAGGGCAGCCTCTCCATGCCTTTTAGGCAAGCAAGTTTGCTTTCACTTGGAATTCTTATGCCTCCCCTAGGACCACACTTCACAGTTTATTGAACACTATTCATGTCTTCTATTACATCTGATCCCCATTGGATCCCAGAGGAGGCCACTCAGGGTAGTACAGAGGGAGGTGGTATCTAGGTTCTCTGAGCCATGTGTTATGTAGAAAGAATACCTCCGGTGGGTCAGAGAGCTCACCTCAAGGTGGCCCAGGGCCACCTGTGTTCAAAGTCCAGCTCTACCATGTACCAGCTGTGTACCCTCAGGATCGCCAGATCTCTTCTCTGGGCCACAGTTTCCTCATCTGTAAAACTGGACTATAAGAATATCTATCTACCTTATACAGGGTTGTTGTGAATATTGAATGAATGTTATCTGGCACTTAGTAAGTGATCTATTTCATTATTAATTCCTCAGGTTACTTTGATGATTTAGTGAGATAATGGGTGTATTTATTTCCCAGGGCTGTCTTAACAAAGTACCACAATCTGGGTGGCTTTAAACAACAGAAATTTATTCCCTCACATTTCTGGAGGCCAGAAGTCAGTTTCATTGGGCTGCATTCAAGGCGTCAGAAGGGCTGTGCATTCTCTGCAGGCTCTGGTAGAGAATCTCTTCCTTGCTTCTTCCAGTTTCTGGTGGTAGCCAGCATTCCTTTGCTTGTGGCTCTTCGTCCTCTGTCTTCACATGGCCTTCTCCTCTGTGAGTGTGTGTGTGTGTGTGTGTGAGAGAGAGAGAGAGAGAGAGAGAGAGAGAGAGGGAGAGAAATCTCTCTCTGCCTACAAGGATACTTGTAATGGCATTAAGTGTGTATTGTTAGTAACTCAGTTGTGTCCAATTCTTTGTGAGCCCATGAACTGTAGCCCACCAGGCTCCTCTGTCCATGGAGTTCTCCAGTCAAGAATACTGGAGCGGGTAACCATTCCCTTATCTACTAAATGATGACATTTAGGGCCCACCCAACACTGCAGTTCAAAAGCATCAATACTTCCGCGCTCAGCTTTCTTTATAGTCCAACTCTCGCATTCATACATGACTATTGGAAAAACCACAGCTTTGACTAGGTAGACCCTTGTTGGTAAAGTAATGTCTCTGCTTTTTAATATACTCTCTAGGTTGGTCATAGCTTTTCTTCCAAGGAGCAATCGTCTTTTAATTTTATGGCTGAAGTCACCATCCGTAGTGATTTGGAGCCGAAAGAAATAAAGTCTGTCAGTGTTTCCATTGCTTCCCCATCTATTTGCCATGAAGTGATGGGACCGGATGCCATGATCTTAGTTTTCTGAATGTTGAGTTTTAGGCCAAATTTTTCACTGTCCTCTCTAACTTTCTTCAAGAGCCTCTTTAGTTCTTCTTCACTTTCTGCCATTAGGGTGATATCATCTGCATATCTGAGGTTACTGATATTTCTCCTGGAAATCTTGATTCCAGCTTGTGCTTCATCCAGCCTGGCATTTTACATGATGTACTATGCATATAAGTTAAATAAGCAGAGTGACAATATACAGCCTTGACATACTCCTTTTCTTATTTGGAACCAGTCTATTGTTTCATGTCCAGTTCTAACTGTTGCTTCTTGAACTGTATACAGATTTCTCAGAAGGCAGGTCAAGAACTGTGGTATTGGAGAAGACAATTGAGAGTCTCTTGGACTGCAAGGAAATCCAACCAGTCCATTCTAAAGGAAATCAGTCCTGAATATTCATTGGAAGGACTGATGATGAAGCTGAAACTCCAATACTTTGGCCACCTGATGCGAAGAATTGACTCTTGGAAAGCACTCTGGTTCTGGGAAATATTGAAGGCATGAGGAGAAGGGGATGACAGAGGATGAGATGGTTGGATGGCGTCACCAACATGATGGACATGAGTCTGAGTAGGCTTCTGGAGTTGGTAATGGACAGGGAAGCCTGAGGGCTGCAATTAATGGGGTCGCAAAGAGTCGGACACTACTGAATGACTGAACTGAACTGAACTGACGGCCCACCCAAATAATCCAGGTTAATTTCCCCATCTCAAAGTCCTTAATCACATCTACAAATATTCTTTTCCCATTTCAGATGATATTTATAGGTTTCAGGAATTAGGATGTGGTTATCTTTGGGGAGCCATTTTTCAGAGTAGCACATGCATGGCCTGTTACAAAGTTTGCTGACCCCTGTTGTAGAAGGATAGGGAAGTCACCCCCAGACTGGTCAGCTCCCACCCTCTGAGGCTGCCTTCCGGAGGCCCCTTGACTCACTTTACATCTGGCCCACACCAGGGGTCTCCATTTTGTCAATCACTTCCTAGGACTATGTATGGTTTTCCTCACCTCTGCCCTGAGGAAAAAAAAAAGTCAAATTACAGTAACATCTGCACCATATCTGAGTTTCTGGTCCCACTTTTATCTCCCCCATGGCCTAGCACTGTCCTCAGGTACAAAAAGGATGGGAAATTTTTAGCAGACAAGTTCTGTTTTCCAGAGCAGGACTCTTTCTTCACCTTATTTTACAGGCTTGATGGCTTTTTCTGTTGTCCTAGGCGGGTTTTACCTCATCCCCTCTGGCTAAAACTGCTCTCCTGATAACATATTCCATTCTTATGCAAGCAACCATCCTTCCCTTGGTGAACTGTTCTGCTCCCCAAGCCTTGTACAAACCTGGCACCAAGCAGCAGCTCCCGAAGAAATATACTTTCCCTCCCCTTTCCAAGTTTGATCATGCAAATAGACCTATGTTAGTTTCCAGGTTAGTAAAAACTAGCACGAACATAGTGATAAATGAATGTTTACTGTGGGAATGAATGTACACCACACAAACACAGGTAATCCAGTCCATGTAGAGTGTGCATCTTTTTGTACAAGCCACAGCTTGAAAATAAACACAGGACAGTGTTCATGTTTTGGTGGGGTAATTGAAACGGCCAGTTGTGTACACTGAGTACGGACATCAGAGTTCTGGGCGCCATTATGTCCTGTGTTCCTCCCCCGTGCAGAAGGCAGACAGGTGTTATTATCTCCATGTTAAAGAAGGGAAACTGGAATTCCATGGCAGTCCAGTGGTTAAAACTCTGTCCTCTCAATGCCGAAGCCCTGGACCCAATCTCTGGTCAGGGAACTAAGGTTCCAGAAGACGTGAGGTGGCCAAATAATAAAATAAGATGGGAAACTGGGGTTCAGAATTGTCAGGTAGGCAACTGGCCTATTATTAGAAAGATAGCAGGCAGCAGACTTGGTCCTGGGGCCCATCCCCCACCTAGTGTTCCCACTGGCCTGGGTGAAGGCCACTGTGTAACAGAGGCAACGTGGAGGGCCCCAAGAGCCTGTCCTGGGAGTTAGGAAATTGTTCTGTGTGTCTTCTCTGCACTGTCTGTCAGTGAACTTTTTCCTCTCTGGTTATTCAGTTTTCAGAATTTTATCATCTGTGTCACGGACAACTTCAGGAGGCCAGCATGATTACATAAAATAGTTTTTAAAAATAATAGTAACGGCTACCATTTCACCGGGCACTTGCTATGAGCCAGATACTATTCTGTGTGCTTTACGTGGGTTAATTTGTTTAATCCTCGTAGCATCCTTATGAGTGCTCTTACTGTAGCCGCTTTATAGAGGAGAAAACTGAGACAGAACAGTTAAGAACCTTGATTCGGGCCACACACCTATTGGTTGGGGAATATGTAGTGACAGGAATAAGGATGTTGCTATAGTATGTGGGTAGATAAGGAGAGGTTTCTCCAATGGAGTGGACACATGAATAAAGACGAGAGAGAACCATATGGCTATATGGGAGAAGAGTTTTTAGACCAAGGGAATATCGAGTGGAAAGGACTGAGATGGGAGCATCCTTGGTGTGTCCAAGGAGCAGCCAGTGAGCAGTGGCGGTGGGAGGAGATGAGGTCAGAGCTGGGTTAGGTGGGGGAGGGGCAGACTGTCGGACCTTATATCTTACGGAATTTTGCTTTAGTTCAGAGTGATTTGGAAGTCACTGCTGGGCCCTGAGCAGAAGAGTGCCACTTGATTCACATTTGAAAGAATTATTTTGTCTGCCATGAGGAAAAGCAGAAGGGAGGCAAGAGCAGAAAGAATGAGTAGATGGAGGAGACTGCAATAATCCAGAAGGAAAATGATGATAACTTGGACCAAGGTAGACATGGTAAAATGTGGTCAGCTCTGATTTTGTTATGAAGCTGTGGGTGGTAGAATTTGTCAATAGATTGAATGTGCAGTATAAGAGAAAGAGGAAAGTCAAGGGTAACACTAAGACTTTGGGGCTGATCAAATAAAAGGAGTTGCCATTAACTAAGATCGGAAAGTCTGCAGATGAATCAGTGAGAGTTTGGCTGTCAGCATATTTAACTAGCAGTGCCTGTTAGGCATCCTAGTGGAGATGTTGAAGAGGCCACTGAATCTGCAGTAGAGAGTGAGGGAGAGATCTGGGCATATAAATTTTGGGAATCATCAGTACATAGATGATGTTTAAAGTTGTGAAAATAAGATCACCATGGGAGGGAGTGTGGATACAGAAAAGCCAAGACCAGAGTGCTTCAAAATAATCCACATGCAATGCAGGAGACGCTGGTTCGATTCCTGGTTAGGGAAGATCCTGTGGAGAAGGGATAGGCTACCCACTCCAGTATTCTTGGGCTTCCCTTGTGGCTCAAGTTGTAAAGAATCCACCTCCAAAGTGGGAGACCTGGGTTCGATTCCTTGGTTGGGAAGATCCCCTGGAAAAGGGAAAGGCTACCCAATCCAGTATTCTGGCCTGGAGAATTCCATGAACTGTATAGTCCTTGGGGTTGCAGAGAGTTGGATACAACTGAGTGACTTTCACTTTTCAGAGTGTTTCAAAATTTACAGGTCAGGACAATGAAGAGGAATCAGTGAAGTTGACTGAGATCAAACAGTTGGTGAAAATCAAGAAGAGTGTCCCAGACACCAGATGAGGGGAAAGTTTTTCAAGGAGGGGGCATGAACAACTATATCAAGTACAGCTGATTGATAAAGTAAAATGAGAGCTCAAATTTAATCATTGTGTTTAGCAATATGGAGCTCATACAACACCTTGGCAAGTGGAGAGGTGGAAGCGAGTTCAAGAACGAGTGGAAGAGAAGTTGAGCTTAGAAGTGTAGACTTTTTGCTGTAAAGATGATTAGAACAATTGGAGGATAACAATTGGAGGTAAGTGGAGGATAATATGGAGTCAAGAAAGGTTTTCTTAAGGGAGATAGTGCAATAATGTTTGAATGATAAGGAGAATGATCCAATAGTTAAATAAAAGATGTAGGAAAGAAAGGAAGACTTGGTAAGGCAGTATCCTAAAATTGGTGGGGAAAAGGTGATACCTATACAAAATGGAAGGGTTCCCATGGGTAGAAGCAGAGTTCATTCAAAGGAACAAGAGGGAAGGCATAGTTGATGTGCTAGAAGGTGCTGGAAGGTGGTAAATGTGGTGGTGGGAGCTTGGGCATATCTCTTTTGATTGCTTCTGATATTTTTGATAAAATATGAAGCAAGGTTTTTATCACTGAGAATCTAGAGGGGCAGGAAATATCAAACGTGTTAGCATAAAGGATAAAGTATTAAATACTTGCCTAGAAGAATGAGAGAGTGAGTAGATTGGGGAAGTGTAGTATGATGACAGAACTTCAGATGCGTCCTGAGGTTAACAGTCATATTTTTCTGCAGTCATGTTCAGATGTGGTATGTTCTGACCACCTTTGCAGCTGAGAGCAAGATAAGGTGAGATAGGGTGACTTTTGTAGTGGGAAGGCAAGATCAATTTTGAACATGTGTTAGCGGTGAATAAATTAGTTTTCTACAGACACCAAAGCATCTATCAGGGTCACATACCTAAATCATGGGTTTTAGTGTAAGTATATTTACTTTTGTGATCTGGGAACATAGCCCAGTCAGCACATCATTTGACTGGAAGCTGTCTATTGTTACCAATTGTCAACTAGAGTAGACCTCTGAAGAAAGGGGTCTGATAAGACTAATGAGTTTTTTTGAGGAAGAATAAATTAAAGCATATCTGGGAGTCTTAATCTGGGCAACTAGAGGAAAGCATCATGACAAAAGTGGGAAAGCCCCATGGAAGCAGGGATAGAAACCCAGGACAAAATCAGGTAACTTTACAGAACAATATTGCATAAGGGTGGGACCGGCAGTGCTTCACACTGGGCATGGCCTTCTGAGCTGCAGAGACCTTGGCTCAAATCTTGCTCAGACCTTGGCTCTCAATCACTGTGAGACCTGAGAAAATGATTCCACTTCTCAAAGCATCAGCTTTGTCATCTGTAAATGAGAATGATACCACAGCCCTTGCAGAGCTTCTGTGAATATCATGTGCGTTCAGCAGGTTGTTGCGGAGGGTCCACTGGATACCTGGCTTTGTTCCCAAGGATGGGGGTTCCTTGGTAAAGAAAACATTGGTGTTTTTCCCTTCTGGAGCTTCCCCTCTAGATGATCTCGACCAAGGATATTGTAAGCACAGAGCTTTGGGCATGAGAAGCACAAGTGCTCAGTAGATGTCCCTTCCACCCTGTCCCTTCCTCAAGTGGCTTCCACAAGGGCTCCTCACCCACTCCACTTTCCCAGCCTCCATCCCCATGGTCTCCGAAACTGGGTGGCTCTGAGTAGCTCCCTTCACTCCAGTCTCCACACCACAAAAGTACAACCTTCCTCAACTTTCAGCAAAAATCCTTGAAAATCAAGTTCTCTCATCTGCATACAAAGCTGGCGGAACCAAGTGCTTGGACCCCCGGGTTCTGGGACAGGAGTCCAGCCCAGCTCTTAATGGGTCATCACTTGAGGTCCTCTGCCCCTCAGGACATTCTTCTCTGGCTTGTGTTGGATGCATGGGCTCAAACTTGGAAATACAGGATCACAAACTCAGTAGTGTGTGAGCCACCCAATCTTTGTATCTGTGCAAAGGGGTGCAGAACCCTCCAGGGTTCCCCTACACCCCTTCCCCAAGCCCTTTTCCAGGTGTTTCCCCTCATCAGCAAACCTTTGCTCCCTCTCACATGTTGGTGCTCCCTCTCACATGTTGGTGCTCCCAGGAGGCCTTTCCCACCTGTGGGGCTCCCTCGTCACCATGTGACCCCGCCTCCGCTGTCACCCTTTTGCCTGGATAGGCCTGTCATTTTCTCATTATCATCATCACCCCAGACCCACATTTGTCCTCTGCTTTCCTGTTTCCAGTTAAACCATGTGCTATCAGGAATCCCAGGTCACACTGTTCTGTGGTCTCCAGAGAGGAAAATGACAGCATTGGGGGGAGGGGGGATTCCCACTGAGCAGCCTCGTGGACTTGGCCAGAGATATTCTGGGGGTGGGTTGAAAGCTCTGGAGACCCTGAGGGCAGATGGCGTGGGCGGGCGACGTTTGTGGCGGGTGCATTTTCCTTCCTTGCCTTGTGCTTTCCTTTCACAGCTGCAGTTCCTTAGAGCCCTAACATTCCAGAGCTAATTTTAGGTTCTTGGGACTGGCTTGTTCTAAGTGACCCCGGCCCCCGCCTTTCCCCTCCGCCCAGCATATTCATTCCAGCCTCTGGCTCACACAATCCACACTCATTCGGGGGCTCTCTGGCTTTCACTCAAATCAGAGAGGAGTAATTGTGACCCAGGTCCCCCCACCAGCTTAAAGACCCTCAGGAAGCAGAAAACTGAATAGAGGGGGCGTGGGATGGGAATCCTGCAAAGACAAAAGAGGGTGGGAGGGGGGGAGCCACTTCCTGCCTCCCGGATAAGGAGATAGCGTTTATGGCATCAGTCGAGAGCTCACAACCTTCTCAGAGCCTTGGAGAGAAGGACTAGAAGGAAGGATGAAGGAGCAGGAATGTGAATGAAGACAGATTGGTGGATGCCTGCAGTCTCTCCACTCTCCCCAACACCCGACTCAATATTTGTACAGCTCGTGAACCTGAGCCTACCTACAAGAGTGGCCAAGGTCAGAGTCTCATTGGCCTCTCCAGTCACAAAGTAGATCTGTAAGTCGCAAGAGAGAGATGTCATTTTCTCCATGTTTCTAACTCCACAGCAGGGAGAACCAAGGCCCAGAGACAGAAGTGTCTTCCCCAAGGTTGGATCTGAATTCGAGGTTATGCGCAGCCAGAGCTGGACTGAGACTCGACTAGAATTGGGCCTTCTGGCCTTCAACTCAGAGTTCCTTCAGCTAGGGTTCTGGTTCGTTTCTTGTCATTTGAGAGCAGGTTGCCACATCTTTCATCACCATCAGCACCATCATGTGCCTCCCTCCCAAACGTGCTTCCTTACACAGCCTTACCTGCTCTTTACGGAGGTGAAGTGGAAACTCAGAGAGGAAGTGAGCTCCATGGGGAATGATCAGCTACCTGCCTTGGTCCGGGACGCGGAGCCATGAGCAACTTACAGAGAAAAAGGGAAATTGTTTCTGTCCTCACTTCTTGTCTCTGCCAGTTTATCAGGAAAGGTGATTAAGAACTGAGTCTTAATAGGCTCCAGTTTCATCCACCTCATTAGAAGTGATTCAAATGTATTCTTTTTAATGGCTGAGTAATACTCCATTGTGTATATGTAGCACAGCTTTCTTATCCTATTCTACAGAATGAATTAAGCCAGAAAGAAAACACCAATACAGTATCAGTTCAGTTCAGTCGCTCAGTTGTGTCTGACTCTTTGCGACCCCATGAATGGCAGCACGCCAGGCCTTCCTGTCCATCACCAACTCCCGGAGTTCACCCACACCCACATCCATCGAGTCAGTGATGCCATCCAGCCATCTCATCCTCTGTTGTCCCCTTCTCTTCCTGCCCCCAATCCCTCCCAACATCAGAGTCTTTTCCAATGAGTCAACTCTTCGCATGAGGTGGCCAAAGTACTGGAGTTTCAGCTTTAGCATCATTCCTTCCAAAGAAATCCCAGGGCTGATCTCCTTCAGAATGGACTGGTTGGATCTCCTTGCAGTCCAAGGGACTCTCAAGAGTCTTCTCCAACACCACAGTTCAAAAGCATCAATTCTTCGGCACTCAGCCTTCTTCACAGTCCAACTCTCACATCCATACATGACCACAGGAAAAACCATAGCCTTGAGTAGACAGACCTTTGTTGGCAAAGTAATGTCTCTGCTTTTGAATATGCTATCTAGGTTGGTCATAACTTTCCTTCCAAGGAGTAAGCGTCTTTTAATTTCATGGCTGCAGTCACCATCTGCAGTGATTTTGGAGCCCAAAAAATAAAGTCGACACTGTTTCCACCGTTTCCCCATCTATTTCCCATGAAGTGATGGGACTGGATGCCATGATCTTCGTTTTCTGAATGTTGAGCTTTAAGCCAACTTTTTCCACATATATATGGAATTTAGAAAGATGGTAACGATAACCCTGTATGCTAGACAGCAAAAGAGACACAGATGTATAGAATAGTCTTTTGGACTCTGTGGGAGAGGGAGAGGGTGGGATGATTTGCGAGAATGGCATTGAAACATGTATAATATCATATAAGAAATGAATCACCAGTCCAGGTTTGATGCAGGATACAGGATGCTTGGGGCTAGAGCACTGGGATGACCCAGAGGAATGGTACGGGGAGCGAGGTGGGAGCGGGGTTCAGGATGGGGAACATGTGTATACCCATGGTGGATTCATGTTGATCTATGTCAAAACCAATACAATATTGTAAAGTAATTAGCATCCAATTAAAATAAATTAATTTCAATTAAAATAAATAAATAACATAAAAAAGAACTGAGTCTTCTAAAAGATTACCACTGGGGAAGAACCTTCCAGTGGCTTCATGAGGACCTCCCAGTCTCCCAGCCACTGGTGACTCCAGTCACTTCTCCTGATGTCCTGGATCTTCAGGCAGTACCACATGGCGAACAGCCTGCAGACAGACTGCCTGGATTTGAGTCCCTGATCAGTTTCCACACCTGAAAAATGGGAGTAAAGAGCATAGGGCTCTCATGAAAATTAAATGAGTTCACATGATCTATGCAATGTAAAAATTGGTCAAACATACTCATAAGGTTAGAGGACTTTATTAATTTACTGTATGTATGTTATATATGAAGTGAAGTGAAGTTGCTCGGTCGTGTCCAACTCTTTGCGACCCCATGTACAGTAGCCTGCACCAGGATCCTCCATCCATGGGATTTTCTAGGCAAGAGTACTGGAGTGCGTTGCCATTTCCTTCTCCAGGGAATCTTCCTGATCCAGGGATCGAACCCAGGTCTCCTGCACTGTAGACAGATGCTTTACCGTCTGAGCCACCAGGGAAAGATTAAATAAGTTCATACATGTAAATTAGTACATAATTTAAAACTCTTAGTGTCTAGCACATGATACTTACTGTTACTGTAACTATTATTATTTAACTCTGGTTTCTCTAAGGACCAACCTTGCTCAGGTTCTGTTCCAGACTGTGTCAATAAAGTGACTGTTGGAATAAAGCAAGTCACATGAATTTTTTAGTTTAAACTAATCTAGTTTAGTGCATATAAGAGTTATATTTATAGTATACTGTAGTCTACTATGGGCAATAATGGCATTATATCTAAAAAAAAGCTCTGTACTTACCTTAATTAAAAAAATATTTTATTGCTGAAAAATGCTAACTGTTATCTCAGCCTCCATCAGGTCATAATGTTTTTGCTGCTGGAGGGTCTTGCCTCAGTGGTGGCTGCAGACGATAAAGGTGGTGGTTCCTGAAGTGACAGCAACTTCTTAAAATAAGACTACAAAGAAATTTTCCCCATCAATTCACTCTTCCTTTACTTGAACACTTAAGAGGCCATTGCAGGGTTATTAACTGGCCTAATTTCAGTAGTATTGTGTCTCGGAATAGGGAGGCTCAGCCAGGAAGGACAGAGATGAGGGAATGGCTGGTCAGTGGAGCAGTCAGAATAAACCCGCAGTGTTTATTAAGTTCACCATCTTATATGGTTAAGTATTCGTGTGCGCATGCGTGCTCAGGTGCTTCAGCTGTATCTGACTCTTTGCAACCCTATAGACTGTAGCCTGCTAAGTTCCTCTGTCCATGGGATTCTCCAGAGAAAAATACTGGAGTGGATTGCCATGCCTTCCTCCAGGGGACCTTCCTGACCCCGGGATTAAACCCTCGTCTCCTGCATTGCAGGAGAATTCTTTACCCACTTAGACTCCTGGGAAGTCCTTGGTTGCAATATGCAGTGTCCCAAAACACTTACAATAATAACATCAAAGATCACCAATCACAGATCACCATAATAGATATAATAATTGTGGAAAAGTACAAATATTGTATGGATTACCAAATGTGACACAGAAGCATAAAATGATCAAGTGGAAAAAATGGGGCTGATAGATCTGCTCAACCCAGAGTTGCCACAAACCTTCAATTTGTAGAAGGCACTCTATCTGGAAGTGGAATAATCGAGGTGTGCCTGTAATGATAATCTCTCCTGTTCAACTGATGTTTTCCAGTTTACCAGGCACTTTCACACACTTTCTCTCCATTTCAGTTATTACAGCAATGCTTTAAGATGGCGGTTGTTCTGTCCCACTTTATGGATGGGGAAGCTGAGACAGAGTTGACCTACTCTAGGTCAGCCGGTACGTGCACAACTGGGACATGCCCCATGTGACTCTCAGGCAAGGGCTTTTACCCTACCTTGATCTGCCCATCACCAACTGCGTTCTCATATCCTACCCGACTTCCTAGTTAGACAGCAGGTCCCTGACCTTGGTGCTGTCTCTGTCCTTAGGGAAGTGACCTCTGCAAGGTCCCACGGCTTAACACGCCAAAAGCAAAACAGAATCCACATCTCCTGAATTTCCAGTCTGACACTATTTCCTCCATAACCTTTTATCTTACTGGGCTGTTTCCCATTTAGATGCATTATTACAAAGAAAAAGCGTTTAGTGTTTGTTTTCCCCACTGAATTAAAAGATCCAAATCCATTGCATCAGGAATTGTAATATATCACAGCCTGAGGACACAGGGCATGAAGGTTCAATCCATATTCCACCGCTGCCACCAGAGAGCCATGTCATCTCTCTTCCACCGTAGAGTTCAAACCCCTGCCTCATTTCTTCCTCAGAAAGATGGCTTGCCGCGATGAGATGGGGGGAAACCGATGCTGAGATACCCATCCAGGCCCTCCCTACGGAGAACAGGCGTGGGGGCAGCTGCTGAGTCCATACTGCAGCTGTGTGCATCCTTCAGAAGCCCCGCAGGACTCTGCGTCCTGGTCCTCCTCTCCCCTCACTCCTGCCCTGAGAGTCACCTAATACAGTTATTTTAAGGAAAGTTCCACAAGGCAAAACCTCACAGGGACTCTGATGTTTGAGGGTTTGGTTCTTCCTGCCTCCCACTGGAGACAGGTTTTGAGGTTGTTTCGCTGAATCACTTGGCAAAAAGTAAATAAATAAATGGAGGAAGGAAACCTTGCTTAAAAGGAATTCTGTTGCCTCCCAAAAAACAAAGCAGCTGTCATCACCAAAGGAATCTGCAGGACTTGACCTTTCTGGGACTCTGCTTCAGTTCGTTCTGGGGTGCCCTCCCCCCAACCCCTGCCTAGAAAGGTGCCCATCGAGCTCTCTGCAACGTGCTCAAAACTAGGCTGCCCACCCTCCCAGGCAAATTAGCTGTGTACCGCAGGCTCTGATGGCCAAATCTGGCTGCTGTTCTCTGCCCTTCTCCCCTCAAGGTCGAAGAAGAACCGAGGAGTGACCTCTCCCTGTGGCTTGACATCCTGTGAATGTCCTGGCTTCCTTTGGGGTCCCTGCCACCTTCGATTACTTGTGAACCTGGCTGCCACCAGCCACCCCTTGCCTCTCATTCACATTCAATTACTCTCCTGGGCTTCTGCCCTCCATAAAAATAAAAAGAAACAGCGCTGTAGACCATCAGCTAGTCTAATCCTCTTATCTTACCCTCATGGAGACTGAGGCCAGGAGAGCATCAGCAACCGATCCTGGGTCACATGGCACCTCTGTAAAACGTCAAGGCTAGCACTGAGTACCGAGATTCTGTGGCCCCAACTTCCATAGGCTGGCAGCAGCCAACGTCCTGTGGATGGTAGAGCTGGCTGAGCCTCCTTGTGCCCTGGGAGCTCCCTCATCTACAGTGAAAGGGAAGGGAAATAGGAAATTGGGAGAAACATTCAGGGAGACCCCTGGCAGCCACTTGACCAATTTGAAGTCTGGTCCATCACTGTGGGTTAGGGTCTTCTTTAAGCATCTCATAGAGCATCTCTCCTGTCCTGCCTCAAATCCTTCCATCACCCCAGGCCTTGTCCACTCCCAGTGTCCCTGGCATTCGAGGCCTCTGACATTTTTCCCATCTTCTCTCCCTGCCTCTGTTAACCCTGCCCTCTGAATTGTGGTGAGGAGTAGAGAAGCCACACCCTGTGCCTGGTGAATGCCCGGAGCCTAAGGGGTGGGGGGTTTGGGTGGATATGCCCATGGGTGCCCAACTCATGACTCTGTCAGCCTCCCCATCTGTAGTAGAAGGAAGGCCCAGCCGGAGAGGCTCTGTCCCACACTTCCTCCAAGACCCTGGACAAAGTGCTCACTGCCTCTGAAACCCCATTCCCTCCCCTCACCTGGCATATTTCAGCGAAGAGTAAAGCTCTCGCTCATAGGAGGTGTCCAGTAGATATTCACTCTTCTCCCTCACCTGGAGCAGGCAGAAGAGCAGGATGTAGGTAGAGAGAGCTCTCTCCTGGGATGCTTAGACTCTAGTGCAAGACTCAGGGCTGTGTGAGGTGCTGGAAGGTGGCGGGCAGACAAGCCAGGCCAGCTAGGGCTGAGCATCCCTCCACCACCAGCTGTCTAGACAAGGGCCTCAGAATTGCCTAGTCTCCAGGTTGGGAGGAACCACCTGTCTGAAAGTTCAAGTAGTCTCATCAGAGGCTGATTTGAAAACACTCTTCTGTTAGTCTTTCCATGAAACAGAGTTTCATCCCAGCCCCTTCGCCCAGGATGGCCACTTCCACTGTCTGCTTCATTGGTGAGTTCACTCTGTGTGTCCCCGGCTCTTCCATATTTAGTCTCACTGAATCCTCCCAAGAGCCCTATGAACTTACCACCACTTTGCTGTGAGGTAATAGAGGATTGAGAAGGTTAAGTCATTTCCCCCAGGCCATCCTGTGATAATTTCAGCTCACAGCTATTTGCTGAGCACCTACTCTATGCCAGGTCGGCTTTGAAATACTGCAGTAAGCAAAGCAACCTGGATTCCCAGCTGACTCCGGGCCTCTCCTGCTTCCTCTTAGTGTTGCCTCTTCCATCTAGAAGCCACGACTAAATACAGGGCTTGAATAACTTAGAAAGATACTGAGAAGTTAGGATATAATCTTTTTGAGTAAAGCTTAAAATTTCTCAGTCCTGGTGACTCAGTTGGTAAAGAATCCACCTGCAATGCAGGAGACCTGGGTTTGAACCCTGGTGGGAAGATCCCCTGGAGAAAGCTACCCACTCCAGTATTCTGGCCTGGAGAATTCCATGGAGAGAGGAGACTGGTGGGCTATGTCCCTGGGGCCACAAAGAGTTGGACATGACTGAGTGAGTTTCGCTTTTTAGAATTTCTACCAGTGGTTCCTCGTGGGAGCAGTACTGCCCCTCTGGGTGCATGTTGGAAACTGATGGGAAGACTTCTGGTTCTCATCACAAGCACTGGGCACTGTGAGTACTTAGTGGGAGGTTCAGGGATGTGCACAGGAAGATTCTGCATGGCTGAGCACTGTCCCCACCACCTGGCACTAGAGAGGTGAAAGCCCAGTTATAATTAGCCAAAGAAAGAACCTAACTGCACATTCAGTTCACACATGAAGCATTTAAATGAGGAGCAGTTTTAACAAATACCTCCCCTCCTCTCTTACTCACTCACCACCTCCCATCTCTTTAGGGCTTCCCTGGTGGCTCAGGTGGTTAAGAATCTGCCTGCAGCGCCGGAGACCTGGGTTCGATCTCTGGGTTGGAAAGATCCTCTGGGGAAGGGAAAGGCTACCCACTCCAGTATTCTGGCCTGAAGAATTCCCTGGACTGTATGTATGGGGTCATAAAGAGTCAAACTCGACTGAGCGACTTTCACTTACTTACTCACTTACTCCCCTCAAAAGGCACTCAACCATATAAATTAAGGGAAAACTGCAGTTTGTTTTTTTCTGAATCTTACCAAGAATAGTTTCAGGAAATTATGTCGGCTTCCCTGGTGGCTCAGTGGTAAATAATCTGCCTGCCAGTGCAGGAAACATGGGTTCAATCCCTTGTCCGGGAAGATCCCACATGCCACGGGACAGCTAAGCCCTTGTACCATACCTGTTGAGCCTGTGTTCTCGAGCAGGGAACCACAGCTATTAAGCCCATACTCTGCAAGTGCTGAAGATCGCACATCCTGGAGCCTCTGCTCTAGAGCAGGGAACCACAGCTCCTGAGCCCATACTCTGCAAGTGCTGAAGACCACACATCCTGGAGCCTCCACTCTAGAGCAGGGAACCACAGCTCCTGAGCCCATACTCTGCAAGTGCTGAAGACCACACATCCTGGAGCTCCGCTCTAGAGCAGGGAACCACAGCTCCTGAGCCCATACTCTGCAAGTGCTGAAGTCCACACATCCTCGAGCCTCCACTCTAGAGCAGGGAACCACAGCTCCTTAGCCCATACTCTGCAAGTGCTGAAGACCGCACATCCTGGAGTCTGTGCTCCGCAGCAAGAGAAGCCATTGCAGTGAGAAGCCTGCACACTGCAACTAGAGGGTAGCCCCACTCGCTGTCACTAGAGAAAAGCCCTCCCATCAACAAAGTCCCAGAACAGCCAAAATATAAATAATAATGGAAGTTATTAAAAAAATGAAATCATGTCACCCATGGCGACCTTACTCCTGACCTTTGTGTTGCTAATGAAACATCGGAATCAATCCACATTTGTAACTTCAGTTCTTGGTGATTCTGTGCAAGCATCAGAGTGTTTCGTTGTATCTCTTGATGTAGTCATGAGTGAATACTTACAAATGAGTGAATACTTACAAATGAAAATACATTATTTTATTATAAATTATTTTTATTTACTTTTATTATAAATTTGATTTCTTTTTTACATTTCATTTAGGGCACCCTGTTAATTTTTTGGAATTGTGTATGTAGGTTAACTGTGAATTTTATTTAAACATGATACAAAGGGCACTATAGGATATGTGTTATGGAAAGGGGCATTGGATATGAGAAGGTGGGAGTGGGGTGGGGTCACTGCCATAGGTGAAAGGTCAGCAGCAGCAGAAGGGGAGAGAGCTCTTCCTTGTCGCTGTGCTCAAACAGAGTGGAAGCTGTGCTTGTAGGACTTGGAGAAGAGGTGGGGCATGATTTCCTGGGCCAAAGAGCAGTTTGTCACTAGACTAGATAGTTGATTGGAAAGAGCACTGAGGTTGGCATCAAAAAATGTGAATATGAATCTTGGTCCTGTGACTTCCTGACACTGAAGCTGGACTCCCTGGCCTTTGTTTCTTCATCGTAAACAGAGCACCTTGACTCAGAATGAGGTGATCTTGTGGTGTAATGTCCCACGGTGGAAGCGTCAGTCTCCAGGGTTCTCAAGATTCCTTGTGCTGCTCAACCAGCCAATGCAATGAGTCTGGAGGCAGGAGGGCAGAAGTGATAAGAACATCCACCTTGTTTGAACCTGGGTGTGCCACCTAGGAAAGGTCATTTTCCTTCTCCGAGCCTTAGTTTTAGCCTCAGCAAAGTGGTAGTTAGAACAGTCCTACCTTGATAAACGTTATGGTAGCATTTGGGATTTAACAAGATACCATCTGTAAAATGTACTGGAACTCAGTAAGTATCCATAAATGTTAGAGGTTAGTTCTCTTCCTCCAAAACTCCACCTCCCCCCAACTCCTCAGACCAGTTCCTGACCTTTGTCCCTTGATTCCAGAGCCAGGCTCTGGGAAGGAAGGAAGTGGAGTCGTGCTCCAACTTGTCCTGGAACAGCGAGCAGAGGTTACAAGTCCTCCTACACTGGGGAGTTTCCACCTCCTTCTCTGGCCAGCTATAGGGTCTCTGGGGAGCAAAGTGACTAAGATGGGGAGAATTTCTGGAGTCCTCCCTGTCCCTGGCCTTAGGCCTCACCACTGGGAAAAGCAGAGAAAAGTGGTGTCTCAGCCTGGAGATTCTGCACAAGGACCTGGCTTATGGTCCATGGAGTCTCACCTTCCCTTTCAGCATCAGGGTGTGGAACTGTATGGTATGTTTAGGAGCATTTGAGAACTCACTGCAATTCATAATGAGGATCCCAGTGAAGGGCAGGGGGGAGCCAATGGAAAAGCCTGTTTGCCTTGCTTGGCCCAGATCTTCAGGTAGCAGATGGTCCGCAGCTGCAGAGGATGGCCTGAGTGGCCTTGGGAATGTTCAGTAGCAAGGACCAGGTGGACATCCCTGGTATGGGGAACTGAGAGGAAGCACAGGCACCTGCCGCAGGACAGCTTCTCCCACAGCGCCCCTACAGGGGGCCTTTGGCAGCAAGGCCATGGGACGCAAGCTCCGCCATATCCAGACATTTCTAGAAGTCTTGTTCACACTAAGATGCGAGTGATTCAGGCTCTTTCAGAAGCCATTTCCAAAAGGCATCAGATCTTTCCTGCAGGGGAGTGGTTTGCCAATGATGCGCACTGAGGTTGGCATCATGAGCATCTCAGGGCAAGGGGAGGTTCAGCAGACAGGCTGTGGACCACTCAGAGCAGTACTATGCTGGATAACAGCCACTCGGACCTGGAGACACACAGTCTCACCGGGACCCATCTCCTAGTGCAGACCAATAGTCAGAGAGTGGCATGAGCCCCTCCATCGATGGACATGAACCAACGTATCTGGGGTGAAAGAGGGTGGTGAGCAGGAAAGGCCTTCCAGAGGATGGGAGGCTTCAGAAGAGTCTTGAGCATGGAAAGAGGATCAGCTGGAGAAGAGGGTAGAGGGCCTTCCAGGCTGGGCGAGCAATTCCTGCAGTGCCTCAGAGGTGTGGACTGTGACCACAACCCAGGGGCTTCAGGAGCTTGTGACAAAGTAGAAAGTTGAAAAGAAGTGCTTTGGAGTCAGACACACCTGTGTTCAAATCACCGCTCTGCCCCCTGCAGCCCATGACCCCGGCTTCGGTTTTTCATTTGTAAAATGAGGGTAATTCCTCACTAGAACATCAACTTCGTCACAGCAGGCACCCTGTGTCTCTTGTTTTTTTTCCTACAAGCCAAAGTCTGGAACAATGCCAAGCCCAGGTCATCCCCTGGTCTGGATTTCCTGAATGGATGGTTGGATGAAGAACAGTGTATGTGAAGTGTCTGGCAGAAAACAGATGCTCCTGAATCAAGATGCTTTAGAAGCACAGGGTTCATAGTTCAGGGGGTTCTGTAGACAAGAACAGGATGGTGAGGACGTTGGATGTCAGAAGTTAAGGCTTTTTCTGTAAGCAGTGGGGAGCAATGAAGGCCTCTGATGAGCCCATGAGTCACTACATATAAACCCCTGCTGGCAAGTCAGTTTGTCCTGCACCCCCCCCATCCCCTGTGCCGGAGCCAGCCCTCCTGAGACCCCTCCCTGGGAAGCTCCCTGCATGTTGTTGTCACAGGGCATTTAGGGTCTTCCCATGAGCCCCCTGGAGACAGTGTGAGTCAGAAATTGGGAATTTCTGGAGATGACCAGATGTCAACCCTTGGGGCTGGTTCTGGGGTTGGGAAATAGCACCTGCCTGACTTGAAGTCATGGGGTCAGCATCCACAGAACCGCAAGACTCATGACCATTGACCCTTCCATGCACCCTGGCCTCTTCATCCAGCCAGGCCCTAGTAACTGCTTCGCTCTGAGGAGAGGAGGGCTCAGGCTGACGTGGGGCAGGGCAGTGCTCTATCTCGCGGGTCTTACTCAGGGGCCCCGAGGCTCCTCTTGGCCTCTTGGTAGTAGTCGTTGCAGTGGTGCTCGTTAGTAGTTATTGTACTGACAGTAACAGTGACAATATTAGTTATAGAGTTTTCTGTGATTTACTGAGGTAGATGGTTGGATGGCAATACCAACTCGGTGGACATGAGTTTGAGCAAGCTCTGAGAATTGGTGCTGGACAGGGAAGCTTGGCGTGCTGCAGTCCATGGGGTCGCAAAGAGTCAGACATGACTGAGTGACTGAACTGAACCGAACTGAGAGATTCTAGGGAAAGAAAAATGTAGGGACATAAAAAACCTAAACAACTGCAATCAGGCAGTTCAGACCTGCACCCTTGTCCTGAGGGGACCAGAGGGAGCCTGGGGCCAGGCTAGCCTTCTACAAGCAAGGCTTTAGTGGTGAGGAAGACAGCTGTGTGTGAAGAGGAGAAAAAAGGATGCTCCAAACTCTGTCAGTAGCCCAGAAAGAGCAGCCACTGGGTGGTTGGGAGACATGAACCTATATTTAGAGAGCATAGGTCTGGTACTTAGTATACAGTCAGTGTATAATAAAGGCTACTGATGCTCCTGGAGTTCCCCTCAGGAATCATCAAGTCCAATACCTAGGGTCCCGCATTCATGTACTCTTCGAACAAGTATTTATTGAGCACCTAGTAATCTTTTTAAGGCTTCCCTGGTGGCTCAGATGATAAAGCATCTGCCTGCAATGTGAGAGACCTGCGTTTGATCCCTGGTTTGGGAAGATCTTTTTAAAGACTATTATCTTTTTAGAGCCACTTTAGGTCCACATCAAATTTGGGAGAAAGGTACAGAGATTTTTGCGTAACTCTTGTCCCCCACACAGGCACAGCCTCCCGCATTGTCAACATCCCCCACCAGAGTGGCACACGTACTAACAGCACCAAGGAGGAACCTACACCGACACATCACATCGGTCACCCACCCAAAGCCTGTGCTTTATATTAGGGTTCACTCTTGGTGACATACATTCTGTAGGTTTGGACAAATGTACAGTGGCATATATCCATCATCATAGTATCATACAGAGCATTTTCATTGCCTTACATATCCTCTCTATTTTGCCTATTCCTCTCCCCTCTCCCACATCACACCCCACCCCTGCAACCACCGATCTGTATATTGTCTCCATTATTTTGATTTTTCCAGAATGTCACATAGTTGAAAGCATACAGTATGTAGCCTTTTTAGACTGACTTGTTTCACTGACTGATATATACTTAGAGTTCCTCCACATCTTTTCATGAGCTGCTAGCTCATTTCTTTCTAGCACTGAATAATATTCCATTGTCTGGATGTACCACAATTTGCTTATCCATTCACCTACTGACAGACATCTTAGTTGCTTCCAACTTTTGGCAATTATAAATAAAGCTGCTGTAAACATTGGTGTGCAGATTTTTAGGTATGCATGCGTTTTCAACCTTGGGTAGAAACCAAGGAGTGCAGTTCCTGGATTGTACAGTAAAAGATTTTTTAGTTTTGTAAAACACTGCCAAACTGCCTTCAAGAGTAGCTGTACCATTTTGCGTTCCCAACAGCGACGAATGAGAACTCTTGTTGCCCCACATCCTTGCCAGCATTTGGTGTCACCAGTCTTCCAGATTGTGACCATTCTAATAGGTGCAAAGTGGTATCTCACTGTCATTTTAATTTGCATTTTCCTGATGACAATTGGAAAGTTTTGACCAACCTGTTGTTTTAGAAGGAAAGTTATGACCAACCTAGACAGAATATTGAAAAGCAGAGACATTACTTTGTCAACAAAGGTCCGTCTAGTCAAGGCTATGGTTTTTCCAGTGGTCATGTATGGATGTGAGAGTTGGACTATCAAGAAATCTGAGTGCCAAAACATTGATGCTTTTGAACTGTGGTGTTGGAGAAGAGTCTTGAGAGTCCCTTGGACTGCAGGGAGATCCAACTAGTCCATCCTGAAGGAGATCAGTCCTGGGTGTTCATTGGAAGGACTGATGTTGAAGCTGAAACTCCAGTACTTTGGCCACCTGATGCAAAGAGCTGACTCATTTGAAAAGACCCTGATGCTAGGAAAGATTGAGTACAGGAGGAGAAGGGGACGACAGAGGTTAAGATGGTTGGATGGCATCACTGATTCGATGGACATGAGTTTGAGTAGACTCCGGGCGTTGGTGATGCACAGGGCGGCCTGGGGTGCTGCGGTTCATGGGGTCGCAGAGTCAGACACGACTGAGCAACTGAACTGAACTGACAACAGTTGATGTGGAACACCTTTTCATGTATTTACTTGCCATCTGTTTATCTTTTTTCGTGACGTGTCTATAAAGGTCTTTGGCCCATTTTTTAATCAGGTTGTTTGTATTCTTCTTGTTGAGTTTTTAGAGTTCTTTATATATATTGAATAGTCCTTTATCAGATATTTCTCTTGCAAATATTTTCTCCCAGTCTGTGACTTGTCTTATTCTTTTGACTAGTCTTTTACAGAGGAGGAGTTTTTCATCTTAATGAAGGTCAGCTTATCACTTATTTCTTTTGTGGATTGTGCCTTTAGTGGTATATCTTGAAGGTCATCATTATACTCAAGGTCATCCACGTTTTCTTCTGTGGTATCTTCTAGGACTTTATAGATTTGCATTTTACATCTAGGTCTGTGATCATCTCGTGTTCCTCATTGAGAAGGGTGTAAGATCTGTGTCTAAATTCGTTTGTCCCCATGTGAGTGCCCAGGTGTTGTAGCGCCATTTGTTGATGAGACTAAGTTTGCTCCACTGTATCGCCTTTGCTCCACTGTCAAAGGTTGATTGACTCTACCTGTTGGGGAGAAGCTATTTCTGAGCTCTCTATGCTGTTTCACTGATCTTTTATCTATTCTTTCACCATTGTCATACTGCTTTGATTACTGTAGCTTTGTAATAAGTCTTCCAGCATTGTTCTTCTCCTTCAGTGCTGTGTTGGCTATTTTGGGTCTTTTTTCTCCCCATATAAACCTTAGAATCAGTTTGTCAATAAAAAAAAAAAATAGCTGTGAGCTGGGATTTTAATTGGGATTGTATTGAATCTACAAGTCAAGTTAGGAACTGGCATCTTGAAAATATTCAGTCTTCCTATCTACGAATGGGCTAACTCTACATTTACTCATCTTTATGCGTGTGTGTGTGTGTGTGTGTTAAATCGCTTCAGTTGTACCTGGCTCTTTGTAACCCTATGGACCATAGCCCACCAGGCTCCTCTGTCCATGGGTTCTCCAGGCATGAACACTAAAGAGGCTTGTCATGCCCTCCTCCAGTGGATCTTCCCAACCCAGGACTCCAACCAGAGTCTATTATGTCTCCTGCATTGGCAGGCAGGTTCTTTACCGATAGTGCCAGCTGGGAAGCCCAACCTACTAAATTTCAAACACTTTTCTAGGAGTAGGACATTCAACCATAAACGCATCTGGTCCTCAAGGAGCTTACTGTCTGTTGGAGGAGACAGCTGATAAGGAAACAACCTAAAAATATTTAGAGTACTTTGTTTTTCTGTGAAAGTGAAGTCACTCAGTCATGTCTGACTCTTTGCGACCCCATGGACTGTAGCCTACCAGGATCCTCTGTCCATGGGATTTTTCAGGCATTAGTACTGGAGCGGATTACCATTTCCTTCTCCAGGGGATCTTCCCAACCCAGGGATCGAATCCTGGTCTCCTACATTGTAGACAGACACTTTACCATCTGAGCTACCAGGGAAGTCTACTGTATTTCCTTAGGGAAGGACTGTTTATACTTAAAAAAGATCAGAACATTCATAAAGTACTTAGGCAGTGCCTGTCTTCATGGTAAGTGCTCAATAAATGTTTCCTATTATTTTAGCTAGTTCTCCTGCTGCTGCTGCTAAGTTGCTTCAGTCTTGTCCAACTCTATGTGACCCCATAGACAGCAGCCCACCAGGATCCCCCGTCCCTGGCATTCTCCAGGCAAGAACACTGGAGTGGGTTGCCATTTCCTTTTCCAATGCATGAAAGTGAAAATTGAACATGAAGTCGCTCAGTCATGTCTGACTCTTTGCGACCCCATGGACTGCAGCCTTCTAGGCTCCTCCATCCATGGGATTTTCCAGGCAAGATACTGGAGTAGCTAGGTCTAGCCATACCAGTCTAGGACTCAGTAATCACTCTGAAAAACATAGAGCAGGATTTCATTGTTGAAGCGTTTTAGCCCCTGTCTAGGAGGACTTGTCACGTGGGCTCCCAGAATTTTTCCTCTTTGCAAACAACTTCAACTCTGATCCAAGATGATGATATCCCACTGCTATTAATATCCTCTTTCAAGATAACCACCAGAAACTGCCCAGTTCTGCCTAGCATCCACTGAGGCCCATGTGCTACCTGATAAGGGTAAGTCAACGGTGCAGACCTTGAGAGAGTGCTATCCCTGCCCCCCATCTGCCATCATCTGGACTCCTCCAATCCCAGGGAACATTGGATGCACAAATCTTGTTTTTATTTCTTTTTCCCATCTTTTATTTTAAAAATGGGGGTTCCCTGGTGGCTTGTTTGGATCATGAAGAATCTGCCTGCAGTGCAGAAGACCTGGGTTTGATCCCTGGCCTGGAAGATCCCCTGGAGAAGGGAATGGCAACCCACTCCAGTATTTCACCTTCTCCCTGGAACACTGAGTTAAATTCTCAGGGCCAGGACAGGGGGCATTCTGAGTGGGCCTGACCATGTTCTGGTCATTCATTACTCCACTGCCTATGCTTCTCTCAAGATCACAGTGACTTCCAGTGGTTGCTCCTCAGTCTTATCTCATTTGACCTACGGTTGATCCATTCTCCTCCTTGAAACACTTCCTTTACTGGGTTTCTGGGTACCTCACTCTCCACATTCTCCCCTTGCCTCCATGACTGTTCTTTCTCCATCTCTCTTCTTGTCCCTGATCATCTCTCCACCTCCTTGCACTGGTTGGGGTCTGAGGTCAGGCTCAGCGATGTCCTTTTCTCTTCTCTACCCACACCCACACTTTTGCTCCTGTGTTGATCTCACCCAGTGTCGTGGTTTTTTTGAAAGTCAGAACTTCAGACACATGTTTCCAAGACAGCTATCCTGTGTCTCCTGAGGACATCTAATAGATATTCAAGTTCATGTGTCCAAAATGGAACTCTCAGTCTTTCCCTCCAAACTTGCTTCTCTCTCAGCTTTCCCATCCAAGTTAACATAGGCAACTCTGTCTTCCATCCCAAACCTTAGCATCTCCCTAGACAGCTCTGTCCCTCCTCACCCTCAATTTAACCCACCAGCAATCATGTAATCCTTACTGTCAAAATCTATCCAGAATCCAGCTAGCTCTTTCCTGGCTGTGCCAGTAACCTTCTAAATGATTTTCTAGCATCTACCCCTGCCCAGTGTCAGTATATTCTCACAGAGCAGAATGAGACTGAAAAACATGGGTATACCCTTCCACTCCTCCAGACTGTCCCGTGGCTCCCATCTCAAGAATCAGAGTCACTGCTAGGTCCTTCCACCACATGAAAGGAATTTAGAGCAAACAATTCCAGGTCCCAGCTGCAGTTTAACATGACCGAGGTGCTCAAACTGCAGGGCCATTCCCCCCACTCCCTCCTGCCTCAGAGGAGCCCTTTCCAGGTATCCACATGGCTCTGTCCCTCACCTAGTCAAGATTTTTACTCAAATGTCACTTTCTCCAGGCCTTCCTGGCCATACTCTTTAAACTTGAACCCATTCCAATGCATAGCATTCTTTATCCCCTTCTCCTCCTTTTCCACCTGTAGTTCATATCCCAGCTAAGTCACTCAATTATGACATATTTGTATGTCTGTCATCTGTTCCTATTCCTCATCTACCTTATTGAATCATTGTATCTCCACCACCTGGAACAGGGCCAGCACACAGAGGTATTTAAATAATTTGTGAAAGACACCACTCCCATCCAATCCTGGCTCATTGCCTTGAACTTCATGTGTGAGAGTTGATTCTCATTGCACTGAGGAAAGTTCTCACACTATCTTCCAAATTCTCATGTTCCACCTGAGTTGACCCATGCCATCTGGGGGCTGCTTCCTTACCGGTGGAGGAGACGGCAAAGATGTGCTTGCCCATAACTCCTCTTCCCAGCTTGGCAAGGACACATAACTCAATCTAAGCACCTTCCAAGTTGAGTCATGGTTATCTGCATGGCAATCAGTCTCGTCCTTAAAGACAGTGAGCCCCAGGCACTCATCTTGGTTGTTGTTCAGTTGCTAAGTTGTATCTGACTCTTTGCACCCCAGGGACTGCAACATGCCAGGATTCCATGTCCTTCACTATCTCCCAGAGTTTGCTTAGATCCATATCCACTGAGTCAACGATGCTGTCTAACCATCTCATTCTCTGTCATCCCCTTCTCCTCTTGCCCTCACTCTTTCCTAGTATCAGGGTCTTTTCCAGTGAGTTGACTTTTCAAATCAGGTGGCCACAGTATTGGAGCTTCAGCTCCAGCATCAGTCCTTCCAATGAATATTCAGGGTTGATTTCCTTTAGGAATGACTGGTTTGATAATCTTGCTGTTCAAAAGATTCTTAGGAGTCTTCTCCAGCACCACCATTCAAAGGCATCAATTCTTCAGTGCTCAGCCTTCTTTATGGTCCATGTCTCAGATCTCTGCATAAGAAGTGTAAAAACCATAGCTCTGATCACATTCACCTTTGTTTGCAAAGTGATGCTTATAAGGTCATTAATCAGATTAAATGAGATAATGTTGATCATGTGCTTGTAACAACACACTCACCAGGGTTTATCACTGGCAGCCATAATTACAATCAATTTGTAATACACATGGGTTATAAAGATTGGGCAATTCATTAAGCCACCAGTAAATGGGGAAAATAATCCAGACCTCGTGGACACCACCTCCCACTTCTTTTCTTGTTCATGGAAGAAGAGCACAGGACGTGGAGTCCAAAGATCCAACTTTGGCGTGGATATGTCCAGCTGGTCTAAAAAAGAGAAGCATTGATACTGGAACCTGTCCTACTTAGCTCCCGGATTCCCACGAAACTTGACAAAATAGTAGATATAGAAATGTTATATAAAGCATAAAATTCTGGAGAAATATTAGTTAATATGTTAAGATGGTTCCCCTTTCTTCTCCACCCTACCCAGGCTCTCCCTAGCCAACTAGTCTACCTCCCACCCTTTCTGGCTCTCAGCTGCCCTGAAATCAGCTCCCACAAAGGGTTCAGAGCACAGCACAAAGTGTCCAAAGGTTGCTTCCAAAGCCTGGCTCCAGCCCTTCCTCCTTGAAAATGTCTGGCCTAATGGGAAAGAATTTGGGCTGGCAGTCCAGTCCTGTTGGAGTCCACTGGCATCCACTGGACGCCTCCTCTGTGCCAGGCCCTGGGCACTGAGAATCTGGGGATGAGCTCGGTGGTCCCTGCCCTCAGAAGCTTAAAATCTAGTGAAGAAATAGTCACATCATAGGCAACGATAACATGATACAATATAATTGGGTAGAACTGTGAGCGAGAGCCCAGAGGAAGTCGCTGTACACAGCATGGGGGAATCAGAGAAGGCTTCCTGGAGGACGGGATGTTTTAGAGGAGACACGTCCCAGTCACGTCAAAATATGAAAGCTTTCACCCCTTGGTGAAGCCTTCATCACACTAGCACCTCCTTATCCCAGTGGTCATAGGTTTGTCCACATTCCAGGCTAGAATTTTAACTATTATTGCATCCAGGTGTCATTTCAATAAGGCCTAGAGAACTCACGTGACTCCTGGAAACACTAGGCAACTTTTATGTGAAGATCGGTGTTTCCTCCTAGGTATCCATTTCCAATCAGAAGTGGAAAGGACCCCAACTGGTCCTGAAAACAAATCCAGAGGGAGATTCTTAATGCTCCCTCTTCCTATGCCCAGTGTCCTTGCACAGCCCTTTACAATTTACACAAGCTATTATATCCCTCCCAGCAAACTGTGAAGCCACCATCATTTAACAAATTTTCACTTAAGGAAACTGAGCCTGGATAGACTCTTTAAGACGTGATTATGAAATTGAGAAATTGGTTTCAGAAGTCACGGAGCCCTGACTCAACATCATGATTCGAGTTCAAACTGGAACATCCATTTTAATATTTAAATCAATTTTTTGAGAGTTGTTTGAAGTGTTAATTGCTCAGTCATGTCCTGCTGTTTGCAACCCTATGGATTGTAGCCCGCCAAGCTCCTCTGTCCTTGGACTTTTCCAAGCAAGAATATTGGAGTGGGAAGCCATTCCCTTCTCCAAGGGATCTTCCTGACCCAGGGATGAAACCTGGGTCTGCTGCACTGCAGGCAGATTCTTTTCCATCTGAGCCATCAGGAAGCTCCTTTTTATTAGTTAGGAGCATGTTACTATATAACTATTTCCTAGCCCTTGCCTCTCTTCTCCTTCTTTCTTATTCTTTTATAAAATTAGCTTCTAAGAGGCAGGCGTTCCTGGTTGGCACCTGGCTGAGTGTGGTGTCTGGATTGGCTCTGCCTTTTCTGCCTTTTGGTTCTGCCTGTCATCTCTCTCTTCACAGCTCACCGTCCTCCTTTCTCTCTGGCTTTCTGTCTCTGTTGCCAGTACTTCTCTGTCTGCCTCTCTGTGTCTTTCCATCCTTCCCCATTTCCCTCCTCCATCCAGTCTCTGTTGTGCTGTGTGTGTATGTCTCCTCTCTCTCTCCCTCTTCCTCCCGCTCTTTCTCTGTTTTTTCTTGCCCTGTGTATCTTTCTGTCTTTGTCTTCTCTTTGCTCTTTCTGCCTCCCCTTCCCAGGAAGGCTGTGCAGGTACTCAGAGGTGCTACATAGCTTTGCTCTCACCCGCCCAGGGTTGTGCTGTGGCTGCTTTCTCAGACTCTCGGGGTTCCCAGCCTCCAGTTCCTCAGACAGTGGGAGGGGGGGAACTGCCAAGAAATCTGACCAGGCCCCTGCCCAAGCTCCTCATTCCCTTGGCAAGAAAGGAAAGAGGAGTTGAAAAGAAAAACAGGAGGCATTGGTCAGTGAGAGTCCCCTCCCAGCCCTCCACCCCTGAACATCTGGTCTGAAGAAGGGTGGAGTCTCACCCTCCAGATGTGTGGCCTGAGGCTGGAGCACTTGTGGGAGAGATGGGCGGTGACTTCACAGTCAGCCTAAGCAGAGGGGGCAGAGGGCATGAATGGGAAAATGTAGTAAGTTTAAGTGAAAAACAAAATCCACACTCTCTGCCTGCTGTGGATGGGGATGTGGTTGCTATGAGCTCAGGATTTAGAGGGAGAGGAATAGAAATCCAACATGCCCCTTGTCCCCATTGGCTGGGTTCTAGTCCCGGCCCCTCTTGATTGTCACAACATGCCTCTGGATCACTGGGTTTCCTTTCCTCGCCCCTAATTCCTTGCCTGTCAGGTAAGAACCATGATTCTTCCTTCCTAGAGTGACTGTAATAGTCACTTTTCAAAGGTGCCTGGCCCAGAGGTTAGCAATGCACATCAATCCCTTCCTTCCCTCTTCCAGAAAGTCTTATTGGACAAGCCCAGCTCCCACTGATTTCCCAACCTCTACTTCCTACAGGTCTTTATTGGTCTTCATCCACCTGCAGGTCTTCCCTCCAGACTGCCTTACTGCTTGGGCAATAGCTGCACCATTACTGTTACTGCTGTTGCTGTTGTTAGTTCTCAGACTGATTTCTGCTGACACCTGTCTCCTTGCTGACACAGCAAGCCTACTTTTTGCCAACAGTATCTCAAACTAACAGGGAGGTGTTCACATTGAATTTTGGGTGAAAGTGCAGACTTTAGGGTCTGCTAGACCCAGATTGAGGGATTTGACCTTTTCTGCTTATTAGTTTTGTTCGTGGGCAATGACTTAACCTTTAAGATGGGGATAATATGGGCCAGGCTGGATTCTGAAGATTGAATGTGATGAAGAGCTTTGCCCACTGAGAAGCCCTCCTTGAATCAGGGGTCTAACTTCCAGCTGTTATGATGGAATCTTAACACCCTTAGCACCTAGTACAGGGCTGGGGGTAACGAGCTGGACATTCAGGGTCAATATGGGATAGAATGAAACAGTTGTCAAAGATCAATTGTTTCCCTTGGTGACTTTCTGTTCCATTCAGCTTGGGCAGGGTCTCCTGGGGATGTCAAGCCTCCCAGACTCAGAAGGACTTCAGGAACCATAGGTCTGCCACCCTATTTCACATTTAGAAGGAAATGATGAGTCCCCAAAAAAGGAAAGAAATTTGCTTAAACTTCTGATAAACATGTTCTGATTTGTTTATTCTCTAGTAATCCAAGGAAGATACAGCATCTCGATTTTATTGATTCCTAACTCCTGAGAATAGGGTGGTGATATACAGATCACACTCTGACAGCAGGTTTGCACAGTGAAGGGAGAGCAAGGAGCAGCCTGGAATGGCATGGAGTGGGTCGCTCCATTCTTGATCCCTTCACGAAACTGGGAGAGTTCATTCTGTTCTCTCCAATAAGTTCACATGTTCAAGATTACACAGCTAGAGGTGCTCAGAGTTGGGATTCCAGCATAGGTCTGTCTGACCCCAGAGCTGGGCTGCCTCTGAATGAGACCAAGAGGAAAGTACCCCAAAGAGGAGGCTGGGTCCCAGGAAGACCAGCTCACTGCCTCCCTCGGGTGCCTTAGGTTGCCCAAGAGGATAGGGAAGGTGCCATGGGGCAGCAGTGGTTGATAGCCCAGGTCGACCTTGAAGCTCACCTGTGCTAACTAGAGCCCATGGTGAGTAACAGCTGAAGACTCCTATCATTTTACCCCATGGATACCAACAGCAGATTCTGTCTGCCTGGGATGGGAAAGAGGCTGATCTCTGCTGCTTTCATTTTCAAACATGTAGCCACTTTGGTGAAATTCATGGAAACCATGAGACTTATATCTTCAACAGCAGGTTGGCACAGCCAGCCAGGAAAGCTGGTCCAGCCATCAGCCTCCCTCTTCTGTTTCTCTCTTCCCTTGAGGATCCCTCCCTCTCCTTTGCCTTCAGTCTTCCCCTGTGCACTCCAGCCATGGAGTGAAGGAGGAGGAGGAGGCAGCCTGGAGGAGATCCAGGTTACCAGCTGGCTCAGGGCACCAGGATGGCTCAGAGTTGTCTGCAGTGGCCAAACAAGGATTTTTCTTTAAGTCCTGCTCAGCTGGTGAGGCATTGTGTGTTCAAAATCAGAGCTGGAGTGTTTGGCCTTAGACGACTGTGACTTCCAACAGGGGCGCTCCCCCTCCACCAGTCCTTCGGAATCCAGTCATAATTTCCTATGTTTCCGAAAGCCACTTGTGAATCATACTTTCATACTCATGCAAAGGGTTACAGAACGAGCCAGCATGAGAAATTCTGGTCGTCTCAGATTGATCAACTGATTGATACCTGTAGATGTCTTCGGTTAATCCAAAGGGATTGACTTAATATAATTATTCATTATTATTTAGCAGACAAAATGTTATCGTACTTTGTATGGTTTCTTAGCATCTCTGTTGCCTCCTTTATAAATGAAAGTTCTCATAATCCACAGGGTCCTAATGAGGATTACATGAGCTAATATGTACAGAATGATTGTAGAGACCTGGGTAACTTATAACTGTTAGCTGTTTCTGCTGTTACTGTTTCTGTTAATCTCATGAGTAGATGTACTATCTGAAAGCACATGGCACATTGTAGGAGAGCTGGCAATATATAACTCTCATTTTGCAGGTTAGAAAAATCAGCACAAGGAGAAGAAATAGGCTTTGCACTCACACAGAGCTGCATTCAAATCACAGCTCACCTGCTTCCTCGCTGGGTGGCTTTGGGTAACTTGCTTTTCTTCTTTGAGTCTCTGTTTCCCTATCTCTAAACTGACTTAACACATGTCTCTCTTGCCCAGAGTAGACATTCAGACAACGGCTTCCACAGTGGTGATTATCATGTCACGTCCTGTCCCTCTAGACCTTTCTCTTCTTCCCTCAGCTGCCAAGCCAGCAAGAATCAAACCTTTGATTTGAGCCAGGTCTCTGTCCTTCTGTGCTCCACTTTTCCAGAAGTTTCTGCAAAACCTCATGATAGCCCAGCCAAGGCCAGAAGCCATCTGGCCTGTGTAGACAAATGCCTGGTGCTTTAACTTCCTGTCTGGCAAAATGGAAGGTTGTGAACTAGAAGGGTAAATATCTGGGTTTTAAAAACTAGTTTCTTATATACTTTATCTCATTTATCAGTACAAGTCTGGCGCACTTTGGCTTAGGACACTTGCTATAATCTGGTCAATAACAGACCTCCGGGAGACCTTGTGAGAAATCCACCCATATAGTGAAATCTGTCTCCACTAATTTATCTGTTGGCAAATAAAGGTTTGTACTAATGTCCAGCGTTCTGTTGAATAATTTTTTTAAAAGCATGTTCCACAAGAGAAAGGCACACACTTACACAGTGTAATGTTCAAGTACTGGGCTCAACGGACTTCCCTGGTAGTCCAACGATGAGGACTCTACACTTCCACTGCAGGAGATACGAGTTCGATCCGTGGTCAGGGAACATAAGATCATGCATGCTGTATGGCATAGCCAGAGTCGGGATGTAGGGGAGTAACTGGGCTTAAGAGTCGTAATCCTCAGGTTTGAGTCCCAGCTCTGGCACTTTCAGCAAATTGCACAACCTCTCTGTGCCTCAGTTTTCTTACGTATAAAATATGGACAATAATAGAATTGCACGTGGTTGTGTGGGGACCAAATGAGGAACCAATGCAAAGTGCTCAGAGCAGTTCCTGTGTAAGTACTAGCCCATGAGTATCAACTCTGCATCGCTCCCTTCCATCCCATTGCTTCAGTGGAAAACATCTAGAACCTATTCTTGATGCCCAGCAACTAAGCCACCTAGAAATAAAAATAGCTGAAGCTGTGGGAATTCCCTGGTGGCCCAGTGGCTAAGACTCCCCACTCAATGCAAGGGGCCTGGGTTCGATCCCTGGTTAGGAAAAGTGTATTAGTCACTCAGTCGTGTCTGACTCTTTGCAACTCCATAGACGGTAGGCTGCCAGGCTCCTCTATCCATGGAATTCTCCAGGCACAAATATTGGAATGGGTTGCCATTCCCTTCTCCAGGGATCTTCCTGACCTAGGGATCGAACCTGGGTCTCCTGCATTGGCAGGCAGGTTCTTTACCACTGAGCCACCAGGGAAGCCCAGATTAGGAAACTAGACCCCATAGGCTGCAGCTAAGAGTACACATGCTGCATCTAAAGATCCTGCCTGCCACAGCAAGGTTTGGAGATCCCACATGCTGTACTGAGACCTGCTGCAGCCAAATAAATAAATGAGGAAAAAACTAGCTGAAGCCCAAATGGGAAAGCTTTAATGGGTCCCAAATCGTTTCCTTCCATCTGTTTGCCTGCCACCCTCCCTGCATCTCCATCATAGGGCTGTTATCTTTAGCTCTCAGAAAAGCTCAAGTTTGCAATGGACCATCAAGGTCATCTCATCTGACCACACTTTGGATATTGGGGTCTGTTTGCTCATTTCCCTTCAAACTGCCCTCCCACCTGCGCTCTAGTGCTTCCAGTGATCAGCACTCATCACACCCTGTTCTGTCCTCTCTGGCTCCCCTGTTATGTCCAAACTCTTAAGACCCTCTCACATGCAAGAACCCTCACGTCATCTCCAGCTGCACCTCTACCCACAGGCCTTCTGCAGCCACACTCCAGGTCTCACCTGTTTGTAGGTGGTGTTGCTCCATTATTTTGCATATGCTGTTCCCACCCTCTTCCCTTCTCTGACTGACAGTTTCCTACCCATTCTCTAAGACTCTGAGCAAAACCCACCTCTGCCAGGAGCATTGACAGCTCCCCAGAGGGTTTCAAGGTTTCAGTGTCCCATTCTCCAAACTTCTCCAGCATTTCTCATTTTGCACCACTGTCATCTGTTTATGCGTCTGCCTCCCTCACTAGTGACAGCACTTAATGTCCACATTGTGTCCCCTGGGCCTAGTTTTACACCTGCAAATAGTTGTTGTTGCTGCTGTTGTTGTTCAGTTCCTCAGGTGTGTCTGACTCCTTGTGACCCTATGCACTGTGGTGCGCCAGGCTTCCCTGTCTTTCACCATTTCCCAGAGTTTGCTCAAACTCATGTCCATTGAGTTGGTGATAACATCCAACCATCTCATCATCTGTCTCCCCCTTCTCCTCCTGACTTCGATCTTTCCCAGCTTTAGGGTCTTTTTCAGTGAGTCAGGTGTTCGCATCACATGGCCAAGGGCTTGGAGTTTCAGCTTCAGCATCAGTCCTTCCAATGAATATTCAGAGTTGATTTCCTTTAGGATTGACGGGTTTGACCTCCTTGCTGGCCAAGGAACTCTCAAAAATCTTCTCCAGCACCACAGTTTGAGAGCTTTAGTTCTTTGGTGCTCAGACTTCTTTATTGTCCAACTCACATGTCTGTACATGACTACTGGGAAAACTAAGAAAAACCTGCAAAGTGTATGTTTCCAGAAATTATTTACCCAGTGAACACTTGAGGACTAAATTGGCTAGTAATTCCACCCACTGATACAAGTTCCATCCCTCTTCACACAGCTACCCCTCAGATATGTGACGACCATCTTTATGTTTCCTGGAAACATCTCTTCTCCAAGTTAACATCTCCAGCTCTACCAGCTTTTCCTATATGATTTTGTTTCAAGTCCCCCTTCAGCTCCATCACTCTCCTCTGGACAAATTACAGGTCTTTTGTCCATCTCAGTGTTTGTTTCTCAAAGCTACAGCCTGAGCTCCCACGGTGGCCTGGCACTTACAGGGGCAAGATTGTGCTCATTTGTTCAGAAAAGGAAGTGGCTCATCGCATGGAAAGAAGACTTGTCATACAACCAGCTGGACATGTGTTCAAACTCTTAACTGTGTATCCATCAGCCATGTAACTGGGGGTGATACTCAAAATATTAAGTTCCTGGTCAACTATAGCTTTACAGCAGGGTCAGAAAGCCCCTTCTATGCCTAGTGTTATTCCTTTAGTTTTGAGGGTCACTGGATGAGACTGGTGAGGAAGTAGTCAGGACAGTCGCTAATTAGCAAACAGTACAGAAATATCTGGATATTTTAACAGCTGGAACAGCCATAATTGTGTGTACCAGGGAGATATGAGCCCTGGATATAAGCACATTCAAGTGTCTTCAGCGTTCTGAGCTTCAGTTTCCTCATCTATGATATGGAGTTGAAAGTAGTACCTACTGTTGGGGTCTTTGACAGGACACCAAAAGTAATGCCCCTCTTCTCTGCCAAAATTCAGAATTAATTAAGGAATAAGGGAAAAGAAAGGGTAGATTAGAATGAAAATATCACCTGGATTCTGGTTTGGCTTGTATCTGCAGGTGAGTGGGCTCCTAACTGAACCCAGGGTTAGACCTACTCACCTTCGAAGTCAAGGCAGCACTGGGCCAGGATTGGCCTCCCCTGTCCTGTGGGACCATCTAAGTGTCCAGCCTCACCTGTGTCACACCTTGTGTCCCAGCCACACTGAGCTTCTTGGCAGTTTTTAAACACACCAGGTCCTCAGATAACTGCCCCCCTCCCTCGCCTGCTGTTCTCTTTCCCTGGAATGCTTCGTCTTTCCTTCTCTAGCTGACACTCTTTCTCATTCACTGAGGCTGGCTTCCGTGTCCCTCCTCCAAAGCCTAACCCTATCTCTGAACTTACCTGGGGGCTCTGGGAGTCACACTGAATCCTGAGGGCGAGAGGGAGTCAACTACCCAGAATAACCTGATGGGGTTCATTTTTACAGGAAATCAGACTTCAGGAAGGACTTTATTTTATGCACACACAGAGCTTCATTTTGGCATTCTGCGTCTACCAGAGTCCGGGGAAGAGGGAGTCCACCTATGAAGTGCTTTTCTTTCCCATCCCATGTATTCAAAAGCCATTCAATTCCTGTTTCCCTTTTGAGTCCTGTGTTTCTTCTCCTTGATGAAGTACCATGTGGGTTCTACTTAGTGCCACAGTGTCCACACTTGTGGCGGCAGGTATTTTTCAGACTTGTGCAATTGTCAATACTACTGCTGGTAAGGGAGTTGCTAAGCCCCAGAATTCTGCCTCCCAGGGAATGTCTTTCCATCACAGATCACTAACAAATTCAGAGCTCACTGGAGACCACCTGTCTCTTATATCTGTAGGTAAGCTTGGAAGGTTAAGAAGAAATTCAGGGAATTAACAGATGCAGAGTATTTAGCACACAATCCCTGGTACAGGGTTAACCTTAGATGAGAGGCAGTAATTGTGGTTATTATTAGTGTGTTAGTCAGGATAATTAATGCTCAGCTGCTGCAACACACAAACCCCTAAAATCCTGATGGCTTACCACAATAAAGACTAATTTCTTGTTTATGTAATATCTGATGTGGATCAGGCAGTCCTCTCCCTTCTGGTAACTACACCATCTAGATCACGTAGCCTCCTGGGACACAAACAGCCAGGAAGAAGGGAAAGATAAAGGAAGAAGATCAACACTTAACTGCCGCCCCCTGGAAGTGATGCCCCAACCCCTTCATTCAGGCTGTTGGCTAGGACTCGACCACAAGCCCAAGCCTACCTCCACGGCAGGATTGGAAAGATAGGAAGGTACGGGAGACTGGGGAATTTGGTGATTAATACCATCTCTACCACAACTATTAGGTGTTTAGGAGTAGATTTGCTCCCTCATCTCATTTCAGGTAAGATTTGGGAGCAATGAGGCCGTTTATAGGGAAGATTCATAAGAATGGTTCACTGACATTATTTAGCCCCACCAATCCTGTTTCCTCTTTGGCAAAAACGAGATACTGAGAATACCTACCTCAAAAGGTTGTTTTGAGGTTTGGATGATGAATATGACAGTACATAGGGCCAAGCTGACCTCTTTTGACCATTCTAGAAAAATACTGGGTTGGTCAAAATTCATCTGGGTTTTTTCAGTAATGCTGTGTGCTAAGCCACTTCAGTTGTGTCCAGCTCTGCCACCCGATGGACTTGTAGCCCGCCAGGCTCCTCTGTCAATGGGATTCTCCAGGCAAGAATACTGGAGTGGGTTGTCATGCCCTCCTTTGGGGGAACTTCCCCACCCAAAGATGAAACTCACATCTCTTATGTCTCTTGCATTGACAGGAAGGTTCTTTACCACTAGCGCCACCTACAAATATCTTACCCAAAAAAATCCAAGCTAACTTTTTGGCTAATCCAATATTATTTGTATCAGGAGCTCAAATCAAACTGGCTCATTGGGTCTGTAACATCATTGAACGTACTGAATTTCACGTACTCAAACCCTGAACTGTTTGCGGGTCTCCCTGTTTTTATTCTTCTGTAGCTGGTTTTTTGGACTTTTTTTCTCCTCAGGGAGCTGTGTCTGCTTGTTTACTGGTGTGTCTAGCACATTGCCTGGCCCTGTCATGTCAGTACATGTTTGGGGAATAACCAATAGGGTAGCATTTGAGTTTGATATGGAAAGATATGCAGGCTTCAAACAAGTGAAGAAAGGGCCAGCAAGGGCTTTGAGCCCCCTCCGAAGGAGGCTGTGTGATACTCGGGGAATCTGGGCTCTTGGATTCTCAGCATACTAAAAGTTCTGCCTCTGACTTACAATGTAATGTTGATCAGATTCCTTTAATCCCTGCCTCTGTTTCTCCATCTGTAAAGTGCGAGACAGTAGAGCATTATTCTTGTGGATATAGATTCTGGAGTCAGACAGGCTTTGTTCAAACACTGGTTTCAATTTTAATCTATCCTGTCAGTTCAGTTCAGTTGCTCACTTGTGTCTGACTCTTTGCAATCCCATGGACTGCAGCACACCAGGCCTCCCTGTTCATCACCAACTCCCAGAGTTTACTCAAACTCATGTCCTTTGAGTCAGTGATGCCTTCCAGCCTTCTCATCCTCTGTCGTCCCCTTCTCCTCCCGCCTTCCATCTTTCCCAGCATCAGTCTTTTCAAATGAGTCAGTTCTTCACATCAGGTGGCCAAAGTATCGGAGTTTCTGCTTCAGCATTAGTCCTTCAGGACTAATTTCCTTTAGGATGGACTGGTTGGATCTCCTTGCAGTCCAGGGGACTCTCAAGAGTCTTCTCCAATACCACAGTTCAGACATGTATTTTGGGACAATTAGTTTATCTCTCTCTTTAGCCTTTCCCTATTCATGAAAATGGCATATTTATAATACCTAACTAATGATGTTGTAAAAACTCAGGGAGAAAATCTGTACAGAACATTAATGCTATGCTTGTCTGACATGAATCCAATAACTTGGAGTAACGTGTAAATAAAAGTGGGTATTCTTTATGATGGAATACTATTCAGTAACCAAAGAGAATGAACTATTGATACAAGCAACAGTATAAATGAGTCTCAAAAACTGTTGCAAGCAAAATTCGCCGGATGTAAAAGTACATTCTATATAATTTTATTTTTATGGAAAACAGAAAGAGAAATTAAGGAAACAATTCCATTCACCATTGCAACGGAGAAAATAAAATACTTAGGAATATATCTACCTAGAGAAACTAAAGACCTATACATAGAAAACTATAAAACACTGGTGAAAGAAATCAAAGAGGACACTAATAGATGGAGAAATATACCATGTTCATGGATTGGAAGAATCAATAGAGTGAAAATGAGTATACTACCCAAAGCAATTTATAGATTCAATGCAATCCCTATCAAGCTACCAATGGTATTCTTCACAGAGCTAGAACAAATAATTTCACAATTTGTATGGAAATACAAAAAACCTCGAATAGCCAAAGCTATCTTGAGAAAGAAGAATGGAACTGGAGGAATCAACCTACCTGACTTCAGGCTCTACTACAAAGCCACAGTTATCAAGACAGTATGGTACTGGCACAAATACAGACATATAGATCAATGGAACAAAGTAGAAAGCCCAGAGATAAATCCACACACATATGGACACCTTATCTTTGACAAAGGAGGCAAGAATATACAATGGATTAAAGACAATCTCTTTAACAAGTGGTGCTGGGAAATCTGGTCAACCAATTGTAAAAGAATGAAACTAGAACACTTTATAACACCGTACACAAAAATAAACTCAAAATGGATTAAAGATCTAAACGTAAGACCAGAAACTATAAAACTCCTAGAGGAGAACATAGGCAAAACACTCTCTGACATACATCACAGCAGGATCCTCTATGACCCACCTCCTGGAATATTGGAAATAAAAGCAAAAATAAATGGGACCTAATTAAACTTAAAAGCTTCTGCACATCAAAGGAAACTATTAGCAAGGTGACAAGACAGCCTTCAGAATGGGAGAAAATAATAGCAAATGAAGCAACTGACAAACAACTAATCTCAAAAATATACAAGCAGCTTCTACAGCTCAACTCCAGAAAAATAAATGACCCAATCAAAAAACGGGCCAAAGAACTAAATAGACATTTCTCCAAAGAAGACATACAGATGGTTAACAAACACATGAAAAGATGCTCAACATCACTCATTATCAGAGAAATGCAAATCAAAACCACTATGAGGTACCATCTCATACCAGTCAGAATGGCTGCCATCCAAAAGTCTATAAGCAATAAATTCTGGAGAGAGTATGGAGAAAAGGGAACCCTCTTACACTGTTGGTGGGAATGCAAACTAGTACAGCCACTATGGAGAACAGTGTGGAGATTCCTTAAAAAACTGGAAATAGAACTGCCTTATGATCCAGCAATTCCACTGCTGGGCATACACACTGAGGAAACTAGAAGGGAAAGAGACATGTGTACCCCAATGTTCATCGCAGCACTGTTTATAATAGCCAGGACATGGAAGCAACCTCGATGTCCATCAGCAAATGAATGGATAAGAAAGCTGTGGTACATATACACAGTGGAGTATTACTCAGCCATTAAAAAGAATACATTTGAATCAGTTCTAATGAGGTGGATGAAACTGGAGCCTATTATACAGAGTGAAGTAAGTCAGAAAGAAAAACACCAATACAGTATACCAACACATATATATGGAATTTAGAAAGATGGTAACAGTAACCCTGTATACGAGACAGCAAAAGAGACACTGATGTATAGAACAGTCTAATGGACTCTGTTGCAGAGGGAGAGGGTGGGAAGATTTGGGAAAATGGCATTGAAACATGTATAATATCATATATGAAATGAGTTGCCAGTCCAGGTCGATGCACGATACTGGATGCTTGGGGCTGGTGCACTGGGACGACACAGAGGGATGGTATGGGGAGGGAGGAGGGAGGAGGGTTCAGGATGGAGAACACATGTATACCTGTGGCGGATTCATTTTGATATTTGGCAAAACTAATACAATTTGTAAAGTTTAAAAATAAAATAAAATAAATTTTATTTTTATGAAACAGTAGGAATCTATAGTGATCAACAGATAAGTGGTTGCCTGTAACCTAGTAAAAAGTGTATGTGATATTCCTTTTTTAAAATATAGTTGACTTGCAATATTTCAAGTAGATGTGATGGTTAATTGTATGTGTCAACTTGGCTGGACTAGAGATGTCCGAATAACTGGTATAACATTCTTTCTGCATGTGTCTGTGAGGGTGTTCTCCAGAAGAGATTAGCCTTTGAATCTGTAGACTGCGGAGAGTAGGTAGCCTTCACTGATGCAGTGGATAACATCATCCAACACATTCAGGGCCTCGAGAGCACAGAAAGGCAGACGAAGGACAAATTTGCTCTGTTCTGCTGCCCTGGAAACAACAGCAGTCCTCCTAGTTCTTGGACTTTTGAACTCAGACTGGGGAATCATCCTAACAGCTCCCCTGGTTCTCAGGCCTTTGGACTCAGACTGAATTACACCACTGGCTGTCCTAAATCTGTGGCTTACAGATGGAAGAAGGTGGGCGTTCTTGCCTCCCTAAGTATGTGAGTCAATTCCTATAATAATAATTCCTAATTGTGTGCGTGCTATGTCGTGTCTGAGTCTTTGTGACCCTATGGATTGTAGCCCACCAGACTCCTTTGTCCGTGGGATTCTCCTGGCAAGAATACCAGAGTGGGTTGCCATTTCCTTCTCCAGGGGATATTCCTGACCCAGGCAGGGATCAAACCCGGTCTCTTATGCTTCCTGCATTGGGAGGCACGTCACTATCTATAAAGAATCTCCTTATTTACTGGGGTGGCCAAAAAGTTTGTTCAGTATTTTCCATACGATCTTATGGAAAAACCCAAACAAACTTTTTGGCCAACCCAATATATCCTATTGGCTCTGTTTCTCTGGAGAACTAAAACACGGTCTCACTGTCAAAAGGGCACCGTGGATTTGGGGAGTGATGGAAATATTCTGTATCTTGATTGTGATAATGGCCACATGAATGTATCCATTTCTCAACACTCAAGGGCTTGAACACTTACATTCAAGGCTTTTTATCACATGTAGGTTATAGTACAGTAAAATTCATTTTGAACATTAATGAAACAGTGAAAAGATTAGAGGCTTAGTCTATATGAGTTCTAACCTTGATTCTAGGAGACCCTACCAGGTCTGGCCACCTGCTCTGCCCACCACATAGAGCTTGCTAGCTGGAAGCCCTTATTCTGCAGCCCTCCCTCTGGGCTCACCCTGGTTCCATTCTCTGCCCTCAGGCCAGCCAACCACAGTACTCTTCTTTGTCTGTAAACCAAGATAAGGATGCAGGCTGGAGCAGTATGAGGTCCTAGACATGAGTGGGAGCCCCAGTTAACAGCTCAAAATGGGATGGAAATGTCGGCAGCCCCACCCTCACCCCCTATGGGTTTGGGGATACCGTGACCCCTGGGCCTTTCGAGTCTGCTGACCATAATTCTCGAGCCAGTGTGGGAGGCAGCAAGGGAATCAGCTGATGGTGACGCTTCAAGGTCTAGACATCTTTTTTCTAGTTATGAGCAACTATGTCAGGGATAAATAACTCAGACACCCCCTGCGCCATTTTAGGTCATCAGAACTCCCAGGGTCACCGAATTCCCGGGTTAGATATGGAGGGAACCTGGAAAGGGGACAGAATGATATTCTTGTCTAAGCTAGGTGACTGACACAGATTCATTTGCTTCCCACTGCAAAATTATGGGTTAGAACTGCTAATAGTAGTAATAGTGATAATAACAGCTAGCATTAATTGAGAATTTACTATGGGTGGGCACTTCCCCCAAATACTTTACCTCCGCTAACACTTTTAAGTACTCTATGACACAGATAACATCATAATCCTTATTTGCTTGATGGGGACATTAAGGTACAGTGAGCTTAAGTAACTTGCCCAAGGTCTCACAGCTGGCAGTGGCAGAGCTGGGGTTAGATCCCAGAGATTCTGATGCCAGAGGTTGCAGAGATCGGTAGCCTCACGTCCTGCCCCCTAGCCCACACAGAGTTAATGGCCAGAGCCTCTGGAAACCCTTCTGTGAAACAGCTCACTGGCAGAGCAGAGGCAGCAGTAGTGACCTTTCCCTCCTCTCCCAGATCCTGTACCTGACCAGGGAAACAATATTCCCCACCCAGAGCACTAGTTCCAGAGACATCTAGAAATGAAGTCTCTTTAGCTTTTCTTGATTCTTTCAGAGCCAGGTAGGCACATTAGAAGGAAAGTGGAATATATGCTGAGGGCCATGGCTATCCTGAGAAGCAACTGTGATCTGGAGGAATCAAGGCCATGGAGCAGGTGCACGGGGCATTAGGTGAGTCTCCTGGATAAGAAGTAGCAGCAGTTAATGCAAGTAACAGGCTTCATCAGGGATTTAGCCGAGACATATGAGAAATGTCTCATTGACTCGAAAGGCGACAATAAGTTAGGAACAGTCTGGAACCAGGAGATACTGTCAAACCTTCTCTTCATCACTGGTCTCAGCCTCACTCTGTGCATTCACTGGAAGTGAGGTTTCTTCTGCTTCTCAAATTAACAAAGCAGGAAGCATATCTGCTCTTCCAGGGCCAGACTCATAGATTCATGATCTGTCTGTCTGCCTGTCAATCTCTTTCTCTTTTCCTCCACTACTTCCAAGTGCCTGGGTAGAGACCTGGATGAAGTTGGTCTGGTGCCCACCCCTGGTCACACGTGTGAAGGCTTGAACAGCCTGGGATGTGTTATACAGAACAGCAGCTTCCTCTCATTTTCTCCCACCCATCCCTACCACTGGAGGTAAAGGCAGGCAGTTAAGATGGTGTGGAGGGAGGAGTTGTCAGTCCGTAGACTAAGAACACTTCCCAAGATATGTCCTACAGATGTCTGTCTACTACATACCATCACCAATGGCATAATCAGGGTTCGGGGACTTTTCAGATTTCTCCCATGTGCAGAGGTGCTGCCAAGCTGTCAACACTTAGACCTCAGATGAGGAATTGCATCTGTTCACCCAACCCAGACCCCTAAGGCAGCAAATTCTCTCAATACACCCAGAGATGATGGCAGCATCAGCCCCAGACAGCCTTCTTTCATCTCTGGACCTTTTCTCATTCAGATGCCATCTCCTCTAGAGTCTTGGCTCTTGGTTTGGTGTAATCCTGTCTGCAAGCCCTTTAGATTAATTGTCAGTTCTTGGTTTCTACCTTGTAAATTTCTGTTCTCTCAACCAGGCTTTGGCTAAGAGTGGCCCCATGGTCCTGTAGTGTTCCTCCACCTGCCTAGTGTCATTGGGAAGGCCCCTGTCCACTGCCTTAAAGCTCAGCCTCCACCTCTCGTTGGCCAGCAGCCTGGCTGGGCCAATCTGAGATTCTCATGTTGGAGACTTCAAGAACATCACATGGGCTTTAGTCATTTGTCCTTGGCCAAACTCTTGGGCTTTGGTTCAACATTCTGTGAGTTTGGACTCTACACCAAGCCCTATGCCAGGCAATGGGAAAAAGAAATCAAGAACATAAGGCTGTTGCCTTTGAGCATACCATAGATAAGGCCATAGTAGAACTCAAGCAGACACTGGCCATAGTAAATGTTGGATAGCAAGCAAGAGCCAGCCATAGGCAAAGGCACTCCTGGCCACAGATAACCGGAGGGGAATTCACAGCAGCCCAGAATGTCAGAGATAATTCTGATCCTGGCATAGGAAGCTGGAAGATAAGAAGTCTTTGTTAGTCCCTCCTCCATGGGTACAATGAGGTATTCATGCTGTTCCCCTCGGGACTTGGGAAGCATTTTAGGCCCAAGAAAGGTCTGTGCGTCATCATAATTGTGTAATATGGCTACCCTCATGCCGCCCCACCCCTTGAAACATCCTGGTCAGGCAAGATAAAGTTCTGTTGATGCTTTAGGTGCTGTGGCCACCATCAATCAAGCATCCTTCAGTGGCCTTGATTGGCCTTTGAAAGAGCTAGGACTCTGGAGGCCACTTCTTTTCGTTGATCTCAACCCTTATTTTCTGCTGCCATGTAGAGCGATCAGTTTACCAAGTGAATTGGTACAGACTCTATCAAAAGGCATTGTGGTGTGAAGAGAAGGCATAGCCTCTGAAGTTTGACAGCCCTGAGTTTGAAACATTTACCAGCTCTGAAGGCTTGGATGGTTTTCTTGAACTCTCTGAACATTTTTGGGTTTTTTGTTCTTGTTTTTGTCCACTATGTAAATAGAGACTTTCGGAAAGTTGTAGAGTTGATGTCAGGATTAAATTAAACCAGTGAATGTAAAGTCCCTAGCACTTTTCCTGACATATCTATATAGATAGATGCCCAATAAGTATGGTCCCCATCTGTTCAGTTCAGTTAAGTTCAGTCACTCAGTCGTGTCTGACTGTTTGCGACCCCATGAACTGCAGCACACCAGGCCTCCCTGTCCATCACCAACTCCCCGAGTTTACTGAAACTCATGTCCATTGAGTCGCTGATGCCATCCAACTTCCTCCTCCTCTGTCGTCCCCTTCTACTCCCACCTTCGGTCGTTCCCAGCATCAGGGTCTTTTCAAATGAGTCAGTTCTTCACATCAGGTGGCCAAAGTATTGGAGTTTCAGCTTCAACATCAGTCCTTGCAGTGAATATTCAGGACTGATTTCCTTTAGGATGGACTGGCTGGATCTCCTTGCAGTCCAAGGGACTCTCAAGAGTCTTCTCCATCACCACAGTTCAAAAGCATCAATTCTTCCGTGCTCAGCTTTCTTTATAGTCCAACTCTCACATCCATACTTGACTACTGGAAAAACCATAGCCTTTATTAGACAGACCTTTGTTGCTAAAGTAATGTCTCTGCTTTTAAATATGCTGTCTGGGTAGGTCATAACTTTCCTTCCAAGGAGTAAGCATCTTTTAATTTCATGGCTGCAATCAACATCTGTAGTGATTTTGGAGCCCCCCAAAATAAAGTCAGCCACTGTTTCCACTGTTTCCCCATCTATTTGCCATGAAGTGATGGGACTGGTTGCCATGATCTTACTGTTCTGAATGATGAGCTTTAAGACAACTTTTTCACTTTCCTCTTTCACTTTCATCAAGAGGCTTTTTAGTTCCTCTTCACTTTCCACCATAACAGTGGTGTCATCTGCATATCTGAGGTTATTGATATTTTCCCGGCAATCTTGATTCCAACTTGTGCTTCTTCCAGCCTAGTGTTTCTCATGATGTACTCTGCATATAAGTTAAATAAGCCTTGACGTACTCCTTTTCCTATTTGGAACCAGTCTGTTGTTCCCATCTGTACAGTCCCATCTGTAGGTTCTAAGCAAATTTTGTGAAGTACATGGACATGGTCCCCACCTGCAAGAAATGTATTAACTTTATCATAAAGATAGGGGCTTCTTTATTATAAAGCTGAGTGATTAGACCCACATGTGTAAACAGCCCTATTTGTGGGAGCAATAAGATCTACCCATTAGGATGTATAGGCACAGTTAATCCCCACTTCACTGATTAAAAAAAGGAAACACAGAAAGACTGAGTGATTCATGCATGGCCACAGAGCTGGGAAGTAGTGTAGCTGATTCGAACCTCCCCTTTTGGCTCCAGAGCCTGTGCTCTTGCCACTTCACTCTGCTGCCTGCAGCATCTTGACAGGCTAAGTGAGTGTATGCAGACTCCAGGAAGCAGAAGGTGATGGGAAGAGGGTCAGATTTGGAGTCAGGTAAGTTGGAATCTGACTTTACAATCATGGTGACTATGAGCATGTCACTCTGTTTCCTCATTTGCAAAATTACACCAGTAATAACCTCTGGCTCAGGAGTTTTTTTTAGAGCCCTTTAGATACGTTGATTCAGCAAGTGAGTGCTGGAAGCCTGCAGTGTGCCAGGCACTGTCCTAGGTATTGGTGATGGAGCCATGAGCAAGAGACATGTGCTGGTCTTGGCATGGGTCTCTGCCTTACTGTCTAATGAGAGAATATGATCATGTACTTAGAAGTACTTCTCAGAGGCTTGTCATTAGTATTAAGCAAGTGAAAGTGCTCTCTGCTCTACAGGGACTTAATAAAACAACAACAAGAATAATAATAACAGTTAGCACGTGTTAAGCATTTTCACTGTGCCAGGCAGTATAGTAAGCTTTTCACACTGATTTTCTTGTAATCCCCTCAGAACATTGAAGATAGGCATCATAATTCTCTTCATTTTACACATAAGAAAACCAAAGCCCAGAGACGCAGTTAATTAACAGCCAGTTGAACGGTGGAGATGGTTTTCAAACGTAGGCGGTCTGCTTTCAGAGCCTCTCTCTATTCCTAAATATCACACCATATGGTTTCTTTTGCATCTTACTACTGCCTCTGGTTACTCGTGTGCCAGGAACTTGTATCTCAGGAACATATTTAGAAACATCTGGAAGGCTTGTAAAGGCTTTATTGTTTTGTGTTGGGAATGTAGCCCATAAGCCTCCGTCATCTGGTCAAGTATGGTCTTAATTCTACACCTCTTTAGACATAAAGACAGATGCTTACTGCAGGCCTGGAGAGCAGAGCACCCAGGGCACTGACTGGCGAGGCTGCCCAGCCTTGGCAGTTACCTCACCACTGGCCTTTACATCACTGCTGGCCAAGCCAAGAGCCTGGTTTGTGTTCTGAATCTAAAAGCCTGACCATAGGCTTTTATGAAGCCGTATCTTTCTGAGAACTTCCTGGGCATTAGCTCAGTTGTCCTCTATCAACTTCCCCAGAAACTGTGGCTGGCATCCTCATCCCAGATTTATAGATTGTGGAGCTGGAGGCTCCAGAAAGAAGACGTGCCCTTCCTAAGGTCACCTAGAAGAGTTGGATACAGAGATGCCTCCAAACCTTGGGTTTCCTGAATCCCAGTTCCAAGACGTCATCTGAAGTACATTGACTAGAGACTTCAAGTCACACAGCTAGAAGGTTGCCAAGGAAAGAGAGAAAGTCTGTGTCCTTGACTTTCAACAAATATTTATCCATTTGGCTGTGTTGGGCCTTAATTGTGGCACATGGGCTCTGCGTTGCATAATGCAGGGCCTTTTATTGCAGTGCACGGGGTCTCTAGTTCAGATGCATGGGCTAAGTAGTTACAACACACAGGCTTTGTTGCCCCATGGCACGTGGGATCTTAGTTCCTTGACCAGGAATTGAACCCAGATCTCTTGCATTTGAAGGAGGATTCTTAACCACTGGAGCAACAGGGAAGTCCCTGTGTTTTTGATTCTTAATCTAAGACCCTTTCCTCTGCACAGCACTGTGTTCATTCTTCCACCTAACAGGTATTGATTGCTCACCTAGCCTGTTGTGCTGCCAGCACTGGGGATACCATAGTGGATGAGGTTCCTGCCATGGCAGAGCTCCTAGCTCAACACGGAAGATGACACGTTAACAAGGCATCACAACTGTGATGAATGTTAACAAGGGGAAGAAACCACAGGTGCCATGACATTTCTTGTCCAGGAGACCAGAAAAAGGCCATCCTAGAAAGGAATGGTTATAGTGACCATAAAGATGATGAAGAGTTTTTCAGGTGAAAGGGAGAAAGGGGTACTCCAGGCAGAGGTACTGCATGTGCAACCGGGGCGGGGGCTTGTTCAAGGGTGAAAGGAGAGTGGAAGAGATGTTGCTGCTGGGTAGGCAAAGGCAATGTGAGGTAGGTTTTGAGATTTGTATTCATTTTCTGTGCTATGTAACACGTTACCACAAATTTATCAGCTTAAGACAACACCCACTTATTGCATCAGAGTTACTGCGGATCAGGAGGTGCCAAAACCCAAATTTACCAGTAAATTCTGAGCAAATACATCATTTAGTGGTAGATACATTTAACCAGACTGACAAGATTATTATATAAAAGTGAAATTAAAACTATCAGAACACCCTTGAAGACTCTGCCAGTTCATCTTCTTCCATAAAGATCTCTAGGAAATCGAACTGAGATCAGAATGCCCAAGTATTAATTTATGATGAGAAAATAAGCTCAGATGAGAAAATCCTGGAATCTGCATGTCTATCCCATTGTCTCTCTGAAAGAAGAAACACACGGAAGCACAGCATAATGTTACATGTATGTCTTGCAAGTGTCGGGATGAAGGAAATCCATCCAATGGAATGTTTAACAGTAGTACCAGACTAAGACATCCCAATGCAACCACCTTGCAATAGGTTCATTTGGGCCACTGAGATGGAAAAGAACTGATGTATGCACTCAGAAAATGGTAGCCACAATGAGTTCTTTTTTTAGACACTATCACTCTCTAAGGGCACTAGACTGTGTAACGTTCAAATTCTCTTATGATGCTGATGTGTGGTGATTCCAAGGGCAACTTTTGCTCATCCTGGAGTATCATCTGGAGCCTGAGCACACTGCCCACATCATCAACATCATCATCATCAGTAGCAGTATTGTGCAAAGCAGTCATTTTCTATGGACTACTGCCTATGTTTAGGACACACTGTCAGACACTGGGGCTTCCCTGATTGCTGAGCGGTAAAGGATCCACCTGAAATTCAGGAGACCCTGCTTCGATGTCTGGGTTGGGAAGAACCCCGTAGAAGGGATAAGCTACCTACTCCAGTATTCTTGGACTTCCCTGGTTGCTGACATGGTAAAGAATCCACCTGCAATGTGGGAGACCTGGGTTTGATCCCTGGGATGGGAAGATCTGCTGGAGGAGAGCATGGCAACCCACTCCAGCGTTCTTGCCTAGAGAATCCCCATGGACAGAGGAGCCTGGTGGGCTACAGTCCATGCAGTCACAAGAGTCAGACACAACTGAGCAAAGTAAGCACAGCACACAGCATTAGGCACTACTGACATTATCTCATTAAATCTCAACAGTAACCTATTGAATAGTTGTTCTCACTCTCAACTTGCAGATGAGTAATGGAGAAACTGAGGTTCAAAGAGGTAGTGTAGTTTCCCCAGGATCACTCCCCAAGACAAAAGAGAGAAAAAGAAGGCTCCTCATTACATTCAACACTCTGGCCCTCTGCAGCTTGAATAGGATGGATCATGCTTTGCATGCCTGTCGAGATAGTGCATGTTGTAAATTCAGCCCCTTCTCTCCCACTCAGTAGAGTGGCTCGGATTGTGAGTCAGTGAGAATGATGTCATTATCGGGTAACCTTGAACCCACTTTAATTTAATGAAAGAGGAAGTATTTGTACACTTAACTAATTTTTATTCTTAGTAATAGGGATGACTGCTGGCTTTAAAGTTTCCAAACATGTGGTCTTAGGACTTCAGTCCACATCCATGTAGCCCCCCACTACTTTGGAGTATCCCCCACAAGGTGCCTCATGTCTGTGCATAAGACAGCCTGTCAGCTGTAATCATCTTTTTTCTCTCAGTCACATTTTTCTCTCTTTTTGTTTGTCTTTCACTTGATTATATGTATCATCCACATGCTGTCTGGAGTCTATGGCCCACAAAATTGGGACCGTGCTTTTGTGCCTGGGTCATGAAGCATAACATTGCTTCATTCATTCAATTAATATTTACTGATGATTTACTTTGTACCTGACACTGTTCTCAGGCCTGGGGAGAAAATGGTGAACAAGACTGATAGGTCCTTGCTCTTATGACTGATGTTCTAGTGGGATGTGAGGAATGGAAAGTTAGCCTTGGGTATCTGAATAAATGAATAAGAAAATTTCAGGTAGAGATGAGAAATACAAAGAGAAGAAATATCCTTGCTTGGGCAAAGAAGCGCTAACTAGGATGGTACAGTAGATGCTGTTGGGGCCCTGTCCCATGTCTCCTTGGTCTACCTGTGAGTTCTCCGGTACCTACAATGGCCAGTTCCCAGGCACATAGACTTCACCCCACCTGCATCTCTCCACCTTTCCTTCTGAGGGCTTTCTCTGGTGCCATAAGAGTGTGCTCTGGCTATACTCAGAGACTGACCACCCTCAGGTCAGCCTTCCACCAAGAAGGGCAAGAGCCAGTGGATAAAAATGCCAACTTCTTCATATCTGGTGGGACAATTCTGAAGCATGTTCTACATGTTACCTTAGAGGTCCCCAGCAGCACCGAAACAGTTTCCTGCAGGTGTAACCAACTCAGTAACACACCCTGTTAACATACCCATCTTTCTTAACATTTTCCTGACTCCCTCACTTGTGCTTCATGGGATCACCTTGCAAATAAGCTACCTACACCAGGTATCTTCTAGTATGTTGGGAGGAATCCAAACAAATACAACGTCAAAGACAGCCTCGCTGAGAAAGTTATACTTGAGCTGTGACACAAATTATGTGAAGCAACCAAGATGCAAAGATCTGGATGGGAGGACGTTCTAGGTAAAAAGAAGAGCAGGAGCCTAAAGCCTAAATGAACTGGTATGCTCGGGGAAAAGAGAGCTGGTGTGGCTGGAGCAGGGGGACAGAGAGGAGTTGTTGGAGTGAAATCGGAGAGGTGCATAAATGCAGGCCAGGAGCGGGAGTTTGGATTTCAAGTTTAATGGAAGCTTTGAAGGGTGGTAAGCAGAGGAGGGACCTCATCTGATTTACATTTTTAGAAGATCACTCTGAGTGCTTTCGGAGAAGGCAATGGCAACTCATTCCAGTACTCTTGCCTGGGACATCCCATGGATGGAGGAGCCTCGTGGGCTACAGTCCATGGGATCGCGAGGAGTCGGACACCACTGAGTGACTTCACTTTCCCGCACTGGAGAAGGAAATGGCAACCCACTCCAGTATTCTTGCCTGTAGAATCCCAGGGATGGAGGAGCGTGGTGGGCTGCCATCTATGGGGTCACACAGAGTCGGACACAACTGTTGTGACTTAGCAGCAGCAGCTGAGTGCTTTATTGAGAAGAGGCTGTGGGATGTTAAGAGTAGAAGCTGGGGCACCACTTAAGATACTAATTCTGCTGTGCCCTGAGTCTCATGGTTGCCCTTAAGCAGATCTATCAAGTTTTGCTTCTAGTGCCCCCTCTCCTTTGAGGATCTAATCCAGAAAAGCCCAGATGCCATTCTATAGTCTTTATAGCTCCTGTTCTCCTAACCATGCCCTCCCCTCAACATCCTCCACCTTGTACAACATCAGGTCCCATATGTGAAAATGGAGATGGATACAGGCATATATGATGGGGGAGAGAAATGGAAGCTGTATCAACAACAGTCAAAACACAGTGCCATATTGTCAACCTGTGGCCCCTACCTTTCTTCCATGTCCTGTGTCACACTCTCTGCTTTCACTGCTGCCCATTCGTGACCACTCGACAGCAAAGGCTGCATCTCCTGGGCGTGACATAGATACAGAATGCAGAAACCCTCCCAGTACTCCCAAAGAATCGACACTGGGCTTTTTGTGGGAAATCTAGATTTTATCTCATATTTCACCAAGATCCTGTCCTAGGATGAGAGAGAAGTGGAAAGGAGACTCCTGCCAGGAAGGAACCAGGTCAAGTAGAGCTTTTTATGTCATGCTTAGGGGCACCTGTTCCTATTTGGAGGTTGTGCAAATAATAATAAGACCCAAACTACCCGTATCCAAGGGTAGGGCTGAGGCAGTCAAGGTCAGATTAAAGCAGTGTCAGGCCAAACATTGACTGCATGTATGAGTTTCTATAACAAAGACACTGCATGTATGGCTTCCGTAGCAAATAACAGCAAACTTGGTGGTTTGACACAGTTTAAGCCAGTCTTGTGGTTTTGGAGGCGAGACATCTCAAATGGGTCAGCAGGGTGGTTCTTTCTGAAAGCTCCAGGGGAGAATACCTCTCGTTGTCTTTTCCAGCCTCTGGAGGCCACCTTCATTCCTTGACTTCTTCCAATTACTCCAACCTCTGCTTCCATCATCATGTTATCTGTCCCTGAATCCCTCTTTTGAGGACCCTTGTTACATTCATCCCACCCACATAATCTGAGATAATCTCCCCATCTCAAGATTCTTAACCATATCTGCACAGTCCCTGTTGGCGTGCAAGAACATACTAGGGGTTAGGGTGGACATCTTTGGAGGGAGCAATTGTTCTGTCTATCACATTCAGTAAGCACAGTTTTAGATACAGGAATTAGAAGCTAAATTTTATGTTGAGCTTTATAATAAATAGTTAGATTCTCTTTTGTGGCCTCAGATGGCATGCTAGCACTAGCCAGACAGTCCAGGTGGCAGGAAAAGAGTGTGAAGATGGCTGTATGCAGTGTGTCCCCCTCCTAGAAAATCAAGCCATGTTCTACTGGCAGCAGTCCTCAAAAGCAACAAAACGTGATACAGTGGAAGATACCCCTTGCAACTGAGTTCTAATCTCCATGCACAACAGGTGTTTGAGGAATGTTTGGTCCACCCAGTCCTCTCAGGGTCTGTCTCCTCACCAGGTCAAGCCCTTTGCCTGGGTTATGACATCCTTGCTTCCCACTGTCCTGGCATTTTTAGCAATAAATCAGTTTTCACTTGTTGTCTCCCCCACTTGACTGAGCTCTTTAGGGGGCAAAGTAGCTGGCATTTACTGGCCATTTAATACATTAAAAAGTAAAAACTTTACTGAGCTCTTAACTATTTGTCAGGCACCGTATGTAGAACTGCATATGTATTATCACTTTGACTTCTAGTAGCAATCCTATTAGGCAGTAGTCATATTATTCCACATTTTATTAAAAATAGTACAAACAAACAAAAAAAAAACACTGTGCACAGAGAGGTTAAGCAACTTACTTAAGATCATCCTGCTAGGAAAGGCAGAACCTAGGATAAACTCTGATCTTCTGACCCAGTGCTTATGCTCTGGAACAGAAGGGGTGAGTATGTTAAAGAGCTTTGTATTAGGTACAAAATGATGTAAGTTTTTTCCCAGCTTCACCAACTCTGCGCTGGGCAACTTAGGAAAGTTGCTTCCCCATCTCTGGGCATCTGTTTCAACAAATCACAACATGAGGGCCTCACACAGAAAAGAGCGAGTCTGCTCTGACACTAGCTTTCTGTGCTTCTAACACTGGTAGCCTGTGTGGCCACCTCACCTTGCTTTGACCTGAAAACATCATGCCCATGAGATGTGGCGTTTGCTGTCACATGGCTATGGATGGTCAGCAGCACCAGGGCTAGGCTCCTGAGGCCCCTTCACGTGGCGTGGCCAACAGCTCCCGGATCCCCAGGGCCTCCAGTGGGATACAGCAGCAGCCGGCAGCCACAGGCATATGCTGTTTCTGTGGTTTCTACTTAGAATAGTTTCCTATTTCAACCTGCCAGTTCCTTAAAAGCATTAGGTTGAGGTTTTGCTGAATGACTCCGCTCTATTTTCATAAAGGGGTGGAGGGGCTTCTCCTGGGAGCTGAGCCCAGTGCAGAAATTCCACATGAATTAAGAGTATAGAGAGCTTGGAAGTCTGTCTCCTGGAGAAATAATAGTCTGGCGGGTGGTGACTTTCAGGGGGCAGAGAGCCTCTGTCAGCCAGATTTAGGGGCCTACCTTGCTTAAGAAGCTGCCGCACTGACTTTCTTGGGGCCTCAGTTTTGCCAGCTGTTACAAGAGGGCATTGGATCCTCCCTCTAGGTTCCAGACACCCCTGGGCCCCTGGGTGAGACCGCTCAGCGCATATTAAGACAATTTCTACAGTAGTAGCTAACACATGTATAGCACTTTCTGTGCTGTTCTAAGCTCTGCATAAAAATTAATATCAATTCTCTTAACACTGGAAAAATCCCCATTTTATAGATGGGAAACAGAAGTGAGACTGACTCATTTGCTTTGCCCATTTTATATGACCTGGAAGTAGCCCAGTCACCATCTGAACCCCAGGAAGTTTGCCTCCAGAACTTACCCTGCTAACTCTCTCAAAATAAGACCTTCCGGGGAGCAGACAGATGAAAATTGCTCAGAGTGCAGTCAAATTGGACTTGGAGACCAATATAAAATGGGACTGTTGGAACCAGGCTGCTAATCTCTCAGAGCCCGTGGGGAATTCGAGGTGATGATGGTCCTGAAGAAGCTCAGAAGCATGATTAACAGTCTGCTAACAGAGGGGTATTTTTATTGTTATTATTATTGTCATTATCCCCACAGAAGTCTGATCTCAATACTTTCTACCCGCCTTGCCTCTACTCCCACTATTACCTAGTTCTGCCTTTGTGAGAGAGGAACTCCCAGAGCAAGCCCCAGTGAATCCTGACAGTCTCAAAGCCCCCTCCCTGGCCTGGAGTGGGGAGGGTGGGCAGTGCCTTCTTGGCAGCCTTGAGTCAGAGCAGATGGCCCTCTGAGCCTGGTTGCCTCCCCCACAACTCTGAGTTTGTGTGCAGGCCTGTGTGCATGGGTCCCTGTATGACCAGCCTTGGCCGCTGCCTCCAGACTTGTATCCATCTGCTTTGTTGGCACTGTCTTGAGTTTCTCAGAGGCATCTCCAATTTAATCTACCCAAATAGAACTCTTGATTTCCCTCCAGAAACCTGCTCCTCCCAGGCTTTCCCATCTTATTAAGTGCCATGACCATCTACCAGACTGTTCAGACTAAAACCTTCCATCTCTCTTCTTTTCTTCACAGTCCATATCCAACCCATGAGCAAATTATGTGGGCTTATTGACTCTGTTCCCCAAATGCTCCCCCATTCTGCCCTTTTCTGTCCCTTGCTCCCACCTTTATGGGCCAGTTGGGGGGGGGGGTCCACCACTGTGTTGTACGTGGTCTACCTCAGGTGGCCTCCAACCAGCCTCTCCGTGTGAGCCTTACTCCCTGCCTCCCTTAAGTCTGTTCCCGACACAGCCGAGGACTCCTTTTGAGAACACAAAACCCTTCATGTCAGCCCCTTGCTTGGAACCCCCCATGGCTTCTATGTGGACAAAAATTAAACTCCTCCCATGATTTCTTGCAGAAGGAAATGGCCACCCACTCCAGTATTCTTGCCTGGAGAATCCCCTGGCAGAAGATCCAGGTGGGCTACAGTCCATGGGGTTGCAAGAGTCGGACACAACGTAGTGACTAAACCACCACCACCGTCATTTCTAGGCCCTTTGCTGCTGCTTCTAAGTCACTTCAGTCATGTCAGACTCTGTGCGACCCCATAGTCGGCAGCCCACCAGGCTCCCCTGTCCCTGGGATTCTCCAGGCCAAGAACACTGGAGTGGGTTGCCACTTCCTTCTCCAATGCTTGAAAGTGAAAAGTGAAAGTGAAGTTGCTCAGTCATGTCCAACTCTTTGCAACCCCTTGGACTGCAGCCCACCAGGCTCTTCCGCCCATGGGATTTTCCAGGCAAGAGTACTGGAGTGGGTTGCCATTGCCTTCTCCGCTAGGCCCTTTGAGAGATACTTAATTATCTGGTGTCATGTTGTAGCAATCTCCCCCTTCTTGCTCATTTGCTTCTGCCACACTGGCCTTCTTTCTGCTCCTCAGAGAAGCCTGACTCTTTCTCACCTGAGGATCTTTGCACCAGCATCCCCTTGCCTGTTCACGTTCTACTTTCACATGTTCCTTTGGCTGGCCCTTTGTCATCACTCAGGCTTTAGTTCAGATTATTACCTTCTCAGAGAGACCTCCACACCCACCTTTTTAAAATGTATTCCCTGCTCCCCAAGCACTCCTCTTAAAGAGATGCCTCTCTTGGTTTTGTTAGAGCACTTACCATCATTTGACATTATCATGTTTATTTATTTGTTCACTTGTGTACCCTCTGCCCCCATTGCTAGAATGATCTTGAAGGCTGAAACATGTGCATGCTTTTTCCCCTCTATCTACAGCGTGGAGAGTGGGAGTGGATATCCGGCTCATGAAAAACATTCAAACAATATTTTCCCAGTGTATCCAGGAATACGTTAACTCTCTCATTTCAGTTTCTCCATCAGTAAAATGAAGGAGCAAAAGAAACGTGATAGGATTCTCTTGGTTCTGACTTTGGATTTTCAAGTTCTCGTTAGGATGAATGGATGGTAGGTGGATGGATGGATGAACAAATGGGCAGACAGATGAATGATTTCTGAAGGTTTCATTGAAGTCATTCAGGATAAAGGAATATCAGGAGGAATATGGGGACAGGGAAAGAGGGCAGGTAACTCTAGTTTTCTTCTCCTAACTCTACTGAGAGATAGGCATGTTCCTCTCCTATGTCTTCTGCTCACCCCACAGATCACCTTTCCTCATGGCCCCACCAGGGAGATGGCAGCAGCAGCTGCCTGCCAAGAGCTCCACCCAGGAGATAAAAGGAACCAAAGGAATGTGCTGGCAAGACTGGCATCCCTGTCCTCTCAGGGGTGTAAATGGCTTTCCTGCTCCCCCAGGTTCAAAGAGCACTTCATTTCACAGCAAAAGTACAGCTAATGAGGAACAGATTCTCTGGCTCCAGCCACAGCTCCGAGAGCCCAGGAGGCAAAGGAACACCCCCAAAAGCCTGGATGTGAATGTCTCCAGTGTAGGGCCTTCTCCTCCCCACCCCCTACCTCTCTGGGGCCACAGCTGCCTCAGCCACATAGAAAAGGGGTTTTTGAGAGGTAGGGATCGGGGCAAGAGCAGAGTCCACATAGTAGTTGAGAGGAGCCTTGGGTAGGGGACCTCTGAGCTGTGGGCCTTCTAACCACACTGAATCTTTTCTTTTTAGGCCTGAAAACTAAGTTAGGCAACACATAATAATAATAACCACCTCCTCCTTTTTCTGGGGTCTGGGAAGTACCACCTGTGGGTTGGCACAGTGGGATGGCCACTGGCTTTGAGGCCATAAGATCTAGTTTGTGGACTCTGGGCCTCAGTCTTCTCATTGTCCAGTGAGTACACTAACGGTGATCACTGAGAGTCCCAACACTGCTATCCATCATTCAATGAAACTAATACCAAGGTGAGGCCTAGAGGACCTGGGCTCTAGCCTTGGTTCTCCTGGGTGTGTGACTTTGGGCAGTGAAGGCTGGGGCAGTGAGCCTTGGATAACAAAAAGACTTAAGTCCTAGCTCTTCTCACTTTGCTGGTACTGCTTGGGTTAGTCACTTGGTATCTTAGAACCTCTGTTTCCTCATCTGTAACCAGCACCAATACAGTCAACCTCATGGACATAAGGAGAGGGTAAATGAGAAGAGACACATGAACTACTAGCACTTAGTAGATACTTGAGGACAGTATCGGAACCTGCTTTGCCCAAAGGTTTGTGACCAAACCAGAAGACAAATCCAGGCTAGATCCATGGTCCAACAATATAAGAAAGGTAACAGTAGTCAAGTGTTTGCGGTGTCCCATGTTCTGTGCTCACAATCTCCGTCTGTCCTCACCAAAAACATGTGGGACAAGTACTCCTGTTTTCCTTAAATAGTTAGAACCAAGATCCAGGAAGAGAAAGTTGGATTGCAGAAGATGTGCTAAGTCACTCATCCCTTCTGCAGAACATCTCCTTGTAGCCTTCTCCCCTCATCTCTAATTGCCTGCCTGCCTGCCTGCTGGAACCCAACCTGTGTTCAGTCTTCAGTGGTCTCAAAGTGTCAGAACAGATGTGTATAGAGGGTTTCCTGGAAATAATAAGCAAAATTATGCACAACATGTTTTAGAACACAGAGTACTCATTCCTATGTAAGTGAAGAAAAGGGTGAATGTAGGGGAGAGTCGAGACTGGAGAGTGTAGTAGGAACTCTGGTGCTATCGGGTAAGTAATGAAGGGTAAAGGAGATCTCTAAGTAAGAGTGTGACACAGTCACATGTGTATTTTATTTTGTATCTTCGTCTTCACTGATCCTTTCTTCACCTGTATCTAAAACAATATTAGACCTATCTTTTGGGTACTTAAAATGAGTTATTTCATCTTATGGTTCTGGAATTTCCATTTGATTTTTGTCAGTTTTATTTTTACATAAAACTTTTCAAGCTTTTTTTCCATCAGTATTTTATTGAACATATTAATCAGTTCTTTCTGCCTATGTTTCACCTGTGAATCTGTTTATATTGTCTGCCTTTTCTTTTGTGTTTTCAGTACTTTGGTCTTGTCTCCTTGTATGCTTGGATACCTTTGGGTAAAGTGTCCACCAGTGACCATGTCTTGCCCCAAAAATATCCTAGAATCTTTTCTGTGGCAGAGCATTGAGGGCAGGACAGTGTTCCTCCAAAGAGCATGGGAGACACAGCAGATACCATCATTGGCTTCTTGGGTGGGGCAAAATACAGAGAGACTCCGATGGAGAGTGCAGGATAGCAAGGAGGGCTTCAGAAAGAGGCTCTGAATGAAGTGGCCGACAGGGGTGTGGACTCTCCCGGCTGGGCCCCTCTGCAGTAATTGCCTACTAGCCGGAGCAGGAGCAGCACAGAATCAATCACTTTCCACTCCACCCTGCTCCAGCTGGAAAAGACATCCTGGCTGTGTAAACTAACCTTATGAGTCTAATTCCAAGAAGGCCAATGAATTTGACAGGAAACAACACAAGCTAGTCGCCTTAGATCTTTGTCTGGGCTTGACATGATTGGGCCTGAAATAGCTACAGAGAGCCTCATTATTAGACTTTTAAACCCACAGAAATATACACACACATTTGCATGTGCAAACAGGAAAGTTTAAGATGAGGCCACCAAAAGGGTGAGACCATACAGGCCCCCACACAGGAACTGAGACCAAGGGTTCAATTTCAAGTCAGATCCCCAGGTCTGGCGAGTATTTGACAGGCCTTGTCACTCATATTCCAGAAATCTGTCTCTACAGCCAAGAATCCTTCATATCTGTTCCCCACTCTCCATCTTGTGTGCTTTGGGAGGCTCTGAGGTGGCTGTTTCAAATGCCGAGTGAACCATCTCTGCCAAGACCTTGTCTTACCAATCACTTCCTTGGCCCCAGCCCTCAGCTTGCCCAAGTCTGACATCACCCTTAGCCCCCCCATCGATACCTCCAGAATAAAGAGCCGCCTGAGAGGCTGTGACTGCCAGACCTGGTCACACTCTGTCTCCATGTTTCTAGCTGACAACTCTCAGGGAAGCAGAATACCCTTCCCAGCCCCATACACAGCTTTTTCTGCTTAGTGGTCTGGCAACCCCAGTTCTCCTCTGATAGGGGTCTGATCATCTGGTATGGGAGGGACAGATGATATCAGGTCCTGGCTCCTCAACGGACAAGGGGGCTCTATCCCTCATGTACCTGGGAGCCTCAAGCAGCCTCACAGGGAAATCTTTCCCCTTGCTGAGTGTCGCATGGATCCAGTTTTGGCCCTGAGGAAGAGAGAAGATATGGAATCATGGGTTCAGGGATCAGATGCAACTGAGTTCACATACCACCTCTGCTGCTCTTAGCGCTATGTCCTTGGGCAAGTTGTTTAACCTACACTTCTTCATCTTTCCATTCATTATGTGAAGTGGAGATACTTATATCCCAGGGTTATATTAGGATTAAATGTATTGATACTTGCAAATTTCTTAAAACAGGGTCTACGACCTGAGGAGTAGTCAGTGGGTAATAGCAGGAGGGGTGAATGGGGAGTTCGTAACTAATGAACCCAGAGCTGCAATCTGGGGAGACAGAAAGCTCTAAAGATGTATGGTGGTGAGGAGTTCACAACTTCATGCTATTTAACTATATACTTAAAAGTGGTAACAAATGGTAAATTTTACGTATATATTACCATATTTTTTTAATAAAGTAGCAATAATGTTAGTATTACTCCACAGGACCACCTGTAGGTCCTCATGGAGCTCTAGGGTCAATGATGTGGCATTGTGGCCAGCTGGAAGGAGGACAGGCCTCCTTCAGTATGGAGTTTAGGTTCCATGCTGGGCTCCAGCACCTTCTCCCTCTGAAGAGAGTTTGGCTCTCAATTCCTCCAGGACTGATACCAAGGAACCTGGTTACCTGGGGAGCCCTCCAAATCATAGACAGACACACAGATGTGTCAAAGAGATGGACACACAGAAACACGCCCAAGGAGGCAGACAGGAAGAACCACCGAAGGGCTGGTCTAGGAGAGAACCTTGGTCTCTGGAGATGGGTGCTCCAGCTGCTCAGATATGACCTTGATGAAAACTGGGTGGGGTGGGTGCTGAGTGACCTACCACAGGCTCATTATCTCGTTCAGGTCTTGGCCCTGCCCACTTCCAGTAGCCTCTCTCTCCAAAACCTTAGGAGCCCTCCCATGCTCTCAGGCTTGGCTCACAACCACCTCCTGCAGAGGGCTCTCCCTGCTTCTCCAGCCCCCTCTCTAGACTCTGCCCTGAGCATCACAGCCTCAATGTGTTAGTTCTAGCTCAGCTGTGATTCACCAATCACTTTGTGTCTCCCCCTTAAAGATGGGAGTTGTGGATTTTCTTGTCTGCAGTCCTCAGCTGGTACACTGTTTCTAATTGTGCAGACCGTACTTCTGTTTTTTAAATGATGGCATGTTGATAAATGTTTAAAAAAAAAACATATATATGAGCTATTTCTTATCAGTGGTTCCTAAAGAATGTTTCCAAGCGCACCAGTTCCATTGAATATCAAGAGGTTTTATGAGAATAGAGGGTTCCATGGTCTAAGATATTTGAGAAACACTGAGTTAAGTAAGGTCTTCCCTGGTGGCTCAGCAGTAAAGAATCTGTCTGCAATGCAGGAGACGCAGTTTTGGTCCCTAGGTCAGGAACAACCCCTGGGGGAAGGGCATGACAACCCACTCCAGTATTCTTTCTGGGAAAATCCCATGGAAAGAGAAGCCTGGGGGGCGACAGTCCATGTGGTCACAAAGAGTTGGATATGACTGAAGTGACTGAGTATGCATGCATGCATGAGCTAAGTAAAACTAAACAGGCTTATTTATTAATATCACAGGACATATCAGAGATTATGATGTGCTAACAGTTACTTTGGTGGTGTGCTGGCACCAGCTCTGACCAGCTCAAGAATGCCTATTCTGCACATCTCTTCCCAACTCACACTCATTTACGCAACATTGGTAACTTGAAATTGACCACAGAGGGAGAATTTACACCTTGGAAATCAGCAAATACTACAAATCTGGGGTATATTTTTTTTTAAGGAACTGATTTACCTACACATACTAAATATAACTTCAAGAAGAGACTGTGGCATGCAGGCTTTCCTAATGTATTTTGCCAGAACATTCCTTTCTTACCTTGAGGGACGTGTTTTGAAGGAAGTAGAATTCTACAAAACGTCCTAAGGGGGAAATTGTTCTATCTGAACATACTTTAAATACCAAAGAGAAGGAGTGATGGACAGGGAAGCCTGGCGTGCTGCAGTCTGTGGGGCTGCAAAGAGTTGGACATGACTTAGCGACTGAACTGCACTGAAAGAGAACTCATGAGTAATTGAGTGTTTGATGTGTGCCCTGCAAAATGTTGGCACTGCACGTACATTATTTCAATTTTCACAATGACATAGGAATGAGATATAAATAGTACCCATATTTTACAAATGAATCAAAAAAAGATCAAAGAATTTTCCCAACTACATATATCTAGGAAGTGGCAGCAAAAAGTTTATTTCAGTCAGGGCTTACAGTGTCTAATGGGGCAATATTTGCAACAAGGTTTCGGTAATAGTTTTAGACAAGTTTGTTAAATGATCAGTAGACAGGTCATGAGCTATATTTAGAATCTAGTCATCTAGACTTGGGGCTTCCCAGGTGACTCAGTGCATAAAAAATCCACCTGCAATGCAGGAGACACAGGGGACTTGGGTTCAATCCCTCAGGAAGATCCTGTGGAGGAGGGCATTGCAACCCACTACCGTTTTCTTTCCTGGAGAATCCCATGCTAAAGACTACAGTATATGGGGTCACAAAGAGTCAGACATGACTGAAGCGACAACACCTGCTCTAGAGTTGCCAGAAATACTTCTAGAAAGTAATGAAAAAAGTGACGTGAAATCTCAACTGGCCTACATCTTCCCTGCTTCCTACTTATTATCTCCCATCGGCAGAATATCCGTGATTTCAGAATCTCCTTGGCACCTTTAAAAAAGTGCTGGTACCTGAACTTGACCTCTTCCAAGATTCAGAACCACTGAAACTGATAGAGAAGGACGCTTACAGACCAGGCAGACTGACTCTTATTATTCTACAGATGGGGAACTGAAGCCCGAACAGGGGAAACGGCCTGTCTAGAGTCACACCGAAGTCAGTTGCAGAACATCAGACTAGACATTGGGCCTCTTGGTACTTTGATGATCTTTCCTCATAGCATAAAGATTTTTCAGAATTCATTGCCTCAAATAGAGTATTTCACCGGAAATACAAACTCATTTTGGATAAGGAAGGGTAGGTCACTTTTCCACCAAGTAAAAGCTAACTGTATCAGCTAAGGGTGTTCAGGGAGACACGCTCTTCCTTGCATGTGCTGTCACACGATTCAAACAGAATCAGGCCACGCAGTCTTCCAGTGCTCCCTGCTCTCATCTTGGAGGAAGCCTCCTTCCCAGCCTCAAATGACTGGGTTACTGGGAAGGTTGGCTCAAGAGGAATTGTCCAGCAGCATCTGACTTCTGTGATCTGGTGTCCCTTGATATTAACGAAGATTTTGGTTGCTTCTGGGGTTCCCTAATAGCTCAGTTGGTAAAGAATCCACCTGCAATGCAGGAGACCCCGGTTCGATCCCTGGGTCGGAAAGATGCCCTGGAGAAGGAAAAGGCTACCCACTCCAGTATTCTGACCTGGAGAATTCCATGGACTATATAGTCCATGGGGTCCAAAGAGTCGGACACACCTGAGAAAGTTTCACTTTCACTCACTTGGTTGCTTCCCTGGAACATTTGTTTGCTGAGACACACTGTTAAGTCTGAATGGAAGCAGACTTCTTCCCCACCTGGGCAAGAAGGGTCAAGCATTTTAAAGACAAGGCCTAGGTTATCTGTAAAAATACGCTGGAGCCTGCTGAAGGCAGGAAAAGCAAAACAGGGCTCTGAAAGTGCTCCCTCCAGAACATGGAAACTGGGGAGTGGGGAGATATTTTTTGAATTTGGACAAAGTTTTAAGCACCTAAAACATTTTATGTAAAGTATGCCATATTTAAAACTTGAGCATATAACTTTTCAGTCATACTTTTGAAGATGATTTGAGAGTAGAAATTATCTGGTGACTGCATGAGTTAAGCCAGTGTCCAGAAGTATTGACTAAGTCAGTTAAATGTTGGAGATGGTCTATTACAATGGTCGGTTTTGACTTTAAAATCACTCATTCATCCATTCATTCAGCCACTCAATAAATATTTACCAAGCATCTGTCTGAGTTTGTGGATATAGTGATAGATAAAAAGAAAGAGAGTCTCTAAACTCATGAAGTTTAAAACCCATGGAGATGGCAGCAGGGTGTTCTCACATAATACAGTGGCAAGTGAGCAAATGAATAAGAAATAAACTAGTGGACTCGTGGTGTGAAGGATGTGAGCAGGTGGAAGTGATGGAGGCCAAGCTAGGGTGCGGCATATTTTGATGAGAGGGTCATAGGAAGCTTCTCTGGACTACAAAGAAGGTAAAATAAGGGGAAGGAGGGACTTCCCTGGTGGTCCAGGGGTTAAAGAGTCTGGCTTCCAATGCAGGGGACGTAAGTTCAGTCTCTCGTCAGGGCACTAAGATCCCACATACTATGGGGCAGCTAAGCCTCTGTGCTACAACTACTGAGCCCTCGTGCCACAAGTAGAGAGAAGCCCACTTCCCGCAATGAAGAGCCCACATACGGCAACAAAGATCCAGCATGCTACAGCTGGGACCCAACATGGCCAAATAAATAGATATAAACAAGGGTAAGGCAGAGGAAATGGTGTATGTAAAGGCCCAGGACACAGCTTGACTCGAGGAACATAAAGAAGGGCTAGTAGGGCTGCAGCAGAATGAGAATGGGGCAAAGGGAAGGAGATGATGTTGGGTTGATGAGCAGAGGCCTGGCCCTGAAGGCCTCCTTATTCTAAGTACAGTGTGAAGCTGCTGGAGGCTTTCAAGCTGACAAACACACCAGATTTCCTGCGAAATATATCGGGACCCCAAAATCACACAGCACATAAGCTCATCAGCCATCCCCCACCCCCAGACAGAGCACATGATAAGGGAGCCAATGCACCTTTGCTGTAACAAATTTTCTTCCTCTGCCATTAATTAATTAACTCATTCCTCAGTACCTGCATTCTGTTCTCAAACTCTGCGAATAATAAGCAGTATGTATTAGATTAATCCCAAGGAACTTATATTTAGTGGAGGAAGTAAGCAATAAAATTAATCATTTAGTATGAAATTGTGATAAGTTCTAGATGGAAGATAAAGGCTATGAAGAGTACACAGGGAGATGGGGAGAGGAGGAAACCTCAATAGGTGAGTTAGTCCAGGTCGGCTTCTCTGAGGAGCTAATACTTGAGCTGAAGCCTATATGAAAAGATGCCTCTGGCCATGGGATAACTGGAGATCACTCCTGGCCAAAGAGAGAGCAAGTACAAAGAAAGCCTTGACTGAAGGTCAGGGTGAAGTTCTTCCTACTTGACTATAGAGATGGGCTTAAGAAGGACCATGAATTAAAGCAAGAGGCCAAGTGACTTCAGTCAGGTTACCAGGCCTGAGTCAGTGCTGGAAAGGTTGCCATGCTGAAGAGTAGGTGTCAGACACCCCATCGAGGACCCAGCACGTCTTGTCCTGTACCTCACTCATCTGACTCTGTCAATGAATTAAGTCCCGGAAGCATGAATTTCCAGAAGGATGTTCAGATTTATTCAAGATATGCAGGTTTTAACAAAATTACATGAGGAGTCCATTTTCGCCATTCAGATTTATTGGCAAAAGGAAAATTATGGGTAATATCCAGGAGTGTTGTATAGACTTCTTGGCTTAAAAGGAACTGAGATTCAGTCGTGTGCTGGCAAGTTAATGAGAAGGAGAGGGCATAAGCATTTATTTTGAGGGCACTTGCACAAGAATCCTGAAGAGAACAAGAAAGCCCTTAGGAAGTGCAGGGATGCTGAAGAATCTTGCTTCTCTGTTAAGACAGTTACTCTGCTCCTCTGTCCGTCTCTTACAACCATCCCTCTTCTTTATTCCTACTTTTTTCTCCCATAGTACTGTAGCTGGTGCTTAGCTATCGGACCCCTTTGTCCACTCTTCAGCTTATGAACTTTAGACCTATTTCCCATTGCTCACTGATAAATTCTTTTCTTGTTTCCCAAAGAAGAAATGCGATTGGCTGAGACCATCTCTGCATGCCGCGTGATTAGCCGTCCTTGACCCACTGCTGGGTCAATCAGCTGTCACAACACTCAGTGCTGGAGCGTGTGCAGTTCTCATAACAGTCCTGGCTGCGTGACTATTACGGAGGTTGTATAGGATGACCTACTCATCTTATGTGCTTGGGACTTCCCAGGTTTCAAAACTGAGAATCTCATGTTCCAGGACCCTCCTCATTTCTGGACGAATGGGACAGTTAGTCACCCTGTGGCTGTGGGTGGGGCAGTTCCCTGTGGAGTCCTGGAAGAACAGACAGAGTGACGGACACATTTGGCATTTCAGTGGTAGCCAGGGTTTGGGAAAATCAGCATTTTTATCCACTGATGGTGGGAGTGAAAATTGTTATGACCTTTCTAGGGGAGAAACCTGGAAATATGTGTAAAAAGTTGTTAAAATATATGTGCATTTTTGACTTAGAAACACTTGGGTAATTTATGCAAAATAATCAGCCCAGGGTGCAAAGATTCATGTGCAAAGCTGTTCCCTGAAGCATTATTTGCAAAACTGAAATAATGAAAGTAACCTAAATAACTGCCAGTAGAGAATTAGTGAAATGAACCCGAATGTATCCAGTGAGTAGTTTTCAACCATTAAAAATAATGATGTAGCTTTCTAAATATCAATATGGAACTTTGCCATGAGATATTCTTAACAAGACAAGGAAATATTTATTATTACATGAATAATCACAGTTATGTAAAATGGTGAGGAAGAGCACATCAAAAAACTTTATGGAAATATCCCAGGATGAGATTGCAAATGACATTCATTTTTAAACTATTTCAGTTTTTCTGAGTATTTTGCAATGAGTAATTAGTGTTTCCGTATTTGGATTTTTTCCCATTTTTTTAAAAGATATAAAAGATTCCTGGCCCAACAAACCCAGTGAAATAGAGTTTTCATTGAAAAGATGTTTTTATTTTCCAATTTTGTTCTGGTCCATTAATTTTAGAACACATAGGGTTTTGACTCAGGTTCCAACTGATCCACACGGGTTTGGTCTGATTTGAAAACAAAAACAACGTTGACTCCATCTGAATTGCATTTATAGAAAATTAATATTGGGATTTGGTTTAGGATTAGGCCAGTTAAGTGGTTGGTTCCTATTCTTGGTTCATGGTTTGATGCAGTTCAAGTCGTTCCTCAGAATTCCCACAGTAACCCTAAATAGTTGGAATGAAAGCCAAGAGGTTTGGAGCCTGAATTATCCAGAAAATTGCTGTGTCTTTCAGCCTGGAAGGGCCTGCAAACAGCCATTCCCCCAGGGCACAGAGTAAAGCCACAACTGGGACATTTCCAGAAGGCCTGTTGACCCTGACCATGGTGTGACCAGAGCAGTGCTTCCCTGACCTTGGCTCCACTGCAGCTCTTTAAGCTCTGCTTGCCATCACGAGACTGGGGCCAGCCCCACATACAGCCAGCTGGGCTTAGGGGCTTCCCTCGTGCATGCCAGACCTGGGCATGGTCACCCAAAGCAGCTTGATCAGGTCTGTACAACTCTTGGTAGAATTCCTGCAGCCTGTACTGGTTCAAATAAAGCTGCCATGCCAGAAAATGGCTTGCTTGAGGATGGTGTGAGTGGTGACCAGAGCTCATTACCCACAAAACATGCATTTTGCTCCTTTTTAATGTCTTTAAAGGTGTGTCCTCTGGCTGTATGGAGGACTTGGTATCCTTCTTTTAGAAGGAGAGGTAAAGATTAAAGGGAGGCAAGTGTGATGAAGTTTAGTTCCTGCCTTAGACAAGTGCTTCTGAGCTTCCTAGGTGGCAGTAGTGATAAAGAATGCAGGAGACATAAGAGAATAGGGTTTGATCCCTGGGTTACAAAGATCCCCTGGAGGAGGGCATGCCAACCCATTCCAGTATCCTTGCCTGGAGAATCCCTTGGACAGAGGAGCCTGGCAGATTACAGTCCATGGGGTTGCAAAGAATCAGATACGACTGAAGCGACTTATCACGCACTTGTGCCCTGTGAAGTGAGCTGGGGGAGGACACTCACTGAGCCACCAGACATGGCCCCCAAAGAGTGCTGGAGGACTACTCACTGATACTTTCCCAGAGACCATCTAAGCCTCAGCCAGGGTGGTTTTACAGCTTGTGTTCTGAAATCACTAGATGGGTACCTCAGTTTCCTCATTTGTGAACCAGAGGAAAAGCACACCTCCCTCCCAAGGTTGGCATGAATATTAAATGAAATGATCTCTCTGAAATTGTCTACTGCATCACCTGCCGCCAGTGGCATCTTAAGGGCAGTAGGAATGATATGCCTGGGATACAGGCAGGCGGGGGATGCATCACCTGTAGATATTTAAGACTGTTATAAAGCTCACTAAATCCATTGTCTATGATCCCCACCCATCAGCATTTCTAAATGAGTCAGTAATAAATACCCTTCATCTTTTATGTTGACCCCTCCAACCATCCCTGACCTGGACATGCCATTGCCTGCCACTGACTTCACATCATCAATGAGAGGTTCTGTTCTTGTATTATTAGATGTTATATGATGATAACACGTAATCTGATGCTCTGCACACAGATGAGAAGCACTGTGGTTTCTCATCTGTGTGCAGGCACTGGCAATTTACAGAATGTTTTCACAGGCATATTCCCTCCTAATTCTTATACTGGACCTACAGTATATATACAATTGTGCCCATTTTACAGATGAGGAGATAGGGGCTCTGTCGGGCAAAGTACCCTGGGGGCATTTATGAAAATTAGATACAGTGCCTCCAAGCCCCTTTTCCACCAGTCCAGGGCTTAAAGCATTATCTCTAGAGATTATCAGGAGGGAGAAAACAGACCAAACGATTGATTAGTGCTTGGATCTCATTGGTAGAGAAAGGAGATTGGAAATGCTCCTAATTCATTCTAGGCACTCTCACTTCTTTTTGTGTTTGGGCTTCCTATTTAACAGAAACCTCCAGAGGCAGGTACTAGCTTAGCCTCAGTTCACAGGAAAGGATACCATGGCTCAGGAAGATAAAGTTTCCTCACCTGGAGGCACACTTACAAATAAGAGGCAGAGCCTAAAAGTGAATGCTGGTCACTTTGATGCTAATGCCCCTCACCTCCCTTTTGTCCCAGTGGCCTGAGCAGTCGGATGGCTTGACAGCATGGCTGACTGGGAAGGAGGTTAAGATTCTGAGCTTCTGAGCAGGGGTGTTTGGGAAAAGGAATGCTGAGTCCCATGCTTCTCAGAATCACTAGTGGTTCCAAGTTGAGGTTTAGGGGTGAATGAGGTGACTCAAGTATTACCCACATGGCCTGGGTTTTTCCTGACTTACACTAACATGAGTCCCTGATCAGTTGTGTGGCAAGCGCCCACAGCTCCTGGGGTGGCGAATGAACGTATCCGCATCCATTCACGGATTCTGAGCTTGCATCATTGAAGAGGGTCTGGGACTGGGAATCCTTATTCATTCATTCTTTCTTCTGTTACCCATCATGAGTTTTTATCAATATTATCATTTTTATTATTATAGTAATATATGCTCATGTTGCAAATTCAAAAGATGCTGAAGGGAGAGCAGAAAAAAAAAAACCAGAGATCACAGAAAAAGATCACCTTAAAAGGAGAGTGACATTCAGATGTGGGAGGGATGACATAGGAGGCAATAGGATGAAGTTAGTCTCTTACAAAATTGAGTCAGAGAGGCCAGGTGTCCAGCCCTCTGGAGACTGACAAGAACCAAGGAGGAAGAGGAAGGGCCACTGGAGTTGAGATAAGTGATTTGGGAACAAAGAGCAGAAGAGGGAACAGGTCCGGGAAAAGATGCAGGACTCTATTCAAGAAAGGGCATGAGCAGAGCACACAGTGCTGATGGGAATGACGCTGGTCAGACGTCAAAGAGGGCCTCAGCACCATCAGGCTGTATAGTCAATGACGTGAACATCAGTTTGCTGTGAAGGAATTCCTTTTCTACTCTCCCCTCAGATCCTCCATCGGCCCCTCAGTTGTCCCCTCCCTTCCCCTTCATCTCTGCTTTCTGCCCCTCAGCCTCCTCCTTCTGCCAGAATTCCCCTTAACATTTATTTTTGTGAAGATCTGCTGGTCCTGAATTATCTCAGCTTTTGTTGATGTTTACAAGTCTTCCTGCTGCCTTAATTTTTTTTTCTTTCTTTCTTTTTTTTTTTTTACAATATTGTATTGGTTTTTCCATACATCAACATGCATAAAGATACTTTCCAGAGTACAGAATCCTCATTGTGACTCTCCTCTGTTTCTTTACTTTATAAATACTTTATTCCATTTTTCTTCTGGCCTTATTGGTTTCTGTGAGAAGCCTGCTGTCATTCTTATCTTTGTTCCTCTTACTTAACGTGCCTTTAATTTCTCTGGTTGCTTTTATTTATTCATTTAAAATTTATTTTTATTGAAGTATACTTGATTTACAGAAGGGCTTGTGTCATGTCAACTTAAGTCTCATGCCCTATCTTAAGCAGGGGGTACATCCCTTCCAGGGTGCCTGCTGTTCAAGGCTCGGACTGCTTGGGGGAAATCTGCAGGATCCCCAAGGGATATGCACGTTTGGGATATCACAGATTTTACATAAGCCTAAGACTGTCCTAGTCTGTATGGTAAATCCCTAAGCTAACCCTGAAAGTTGCCCAAAGGAAGGAAGAGGCAAGCCTGTTTTAAAAGGCAAAGCATCTGAAAGCCTTGGAATTCAGAACCCTTATATGAAATTTCAGGCATAAAATTTTAATTATGAGAAGGATCTTTTCTTCTAAAGATCAGAGAACCTAAGTTGTTGGCCTGAGGTTCATTGAAGAGTGTCAGAAAATATCGTCCAATCTGTGGTCTCTACTTTCTGTATCTAAAACTGAGATTGGCATTTATGACATCCCTAAAAATTCTGTATGCTGGGCCCTGGCTCAAGGTGCTTAAAGTCCTAGAATCGAAGTGAAGGGTGGACTGTCCTTCTGATATCCCAGTAAGATATTTTATTTCTTGCAAATAGCTTATACAGAAATCTGAAGAGGACTTTTAGATTAAAAACAAAAATCCCAGCTTGGACTAAACAATGGAAATATCTCTTAGAATCTTAGAACTTTATTCTGAGATGAATCTTATATTATCAGTCTTTCCTCATCTTTTGAAAATGGAAGAAATGGGGTCCCAGAGGGAAGGTGTCTTGTCCAAGGTGACACAGAGAGTTCATGGTTGAACCTAACCCCAGTTTCCCCTCAACACACCACTCTGGATCCCACAAATCTGTTTCTTCACCACCTCCTCCTCTTTGGCACCACCGTCTGTCTCTGCAAGCTCTACTGTCTCTGCAGTGGAACATTCCTACACAGAGGGGATTAAAAGAGCAGGAGTGGAATGCTGAATCTCCCTGCCCATTGGCAGTGGCCTCTCTCTGAACTAAGCCCAGCAGTCCTTGGCTCAGAAGCCAGTAGCCCTGGGTTGTCAGAACCAACTTCAATCCACATGCCAAGGGCCATCCTCACATTGTTCTCTGTCAGGTAAGTCCCCAGTCCAAGCGCTCGGAGGTGAGGGCACTGCTGAGTTTGGGTGTTATCCTGGAGCCTTTCTTGGCCAATTCTGTCAGTGTTCCTCGCCAAGCTCAGTGGAGCCTTTGGAGACCCTGGGCCAAGCTTTGTGTAAAGCCAGGCCAAGTTTCAGTGTCCAGCGCCAAGGCTCAATGTCTGATTCAGTGGAGAAAGTAAGAGGTCCAGATGCTTGTCTCCAGTCAACTTCTTATTGGCTTTCTGAGCTTGGATCTAGATGACCTGTTGGAGCCTCGTGATCCTGTGCGGGTAAAATGGAGACAATGTCACCTCCCCATCTGGGAGCACATTATCTAATTTCTCCATCTCATGCAATGAGGGGGTGATGAAGAAACAGATTTGTGGGATCCAGAATGGTGTGTTGAGGGCAAACTGATATACCATATCTTCCTTGGGTACGGAGAGGATACATAATATTTACTCTCTAGTTGGCTCTCAGTTACCCATTAAAGAGTGATACTAAGAGTATGGATGTTCTTAAATTCTTCCAATGAGCAATGGATATTTCCAAACCCATTCACTAACAACCTAAAGTTCAGTAGCCAACCGAAATGGCTTCCTTGGGTAGGGAAGAGCCTCTGGAGAAGGAAATGGCAACCTGCTCCAGTGTTTGCACCTAGAGAATCCCATGGACAGAGGAACTTATGGGCTACAGTCCATGGGGTTGCAAAGAGACAGGACTGAAAGACTAACACTTTCACTTTCAAAGATAACAGAATTAACAGTGCACCATCTTTGCCCTCAAAGGACTTTTTAATGATGAAGGAAAATAAATGAGGATTACTATTATTTATAAACCACTGGCTTCTACAGAAAGGAGATCCTACAGATAGAAGGACTTTATGAGTACTTGGGCCTGGAATATCTGCAACAGGGTTGATTTGCTCTCTGGAAGAAAGACTGAGACATATTACAGAGGGGATGAAGAAACAGGGACTAGAGTAGATATACACTGGCAAAATAGTGTCCCGTGTAGTAACAGTAAATGAACATTCCTCGTTAGCATCTGAGCCAAAGAAATAGGGGAGAAAAGTCATGCTAAGTGGAAATTTATAAAGATACATGATGTCATACTCCCTTTTGACTCCCCACCACCAGAAGTCTTCAGTAAAGTTATCCATATCTTTTTATTTTTCTGAGTAATATAAAAAGATACCAAGTCCTATGTTCCAGAGAGCATGAAGCCAGGACAGAGTATATCCATTGCCACAGTAATGGTGTGTAACAAACAACCCTCAAACTTTAATATACAGTAGTAATTCTTGTGCTCGCTTCGGCAGCACATATACTAAAATTGGAACGATACAGTGAAGTAGATTCAATGCAATCCCTATCAAGCTACCAAACGTATCCTTCACAGAGCTAGAACAAATAATTTCACAATTTGTATGGAAATACAAAAAACCTCGAATAGCCAAAGGTATCTTGAGAAAGAAGAATGGAACTGGAGGAATCAACCTGCCTAACTTCAGGCTCTACTATAAAGCCACAGTATCAAGACAGTATGATACTGGCATAAAGACAGAAATATAGACCAATGGAACAAAATAGAAAGCCCAGAGATAAATCCACGCACATATGGACACCTTATCTTTGACAGAGGAGGCAAGAATATACAATGGATTAAAGACGATCTCTTTAACAAGTGGTGCTGGGACAACTGGTCAACCACTTGTAAAAGAATGAAACTAGAGCACTTTCTAACACCATACACACAAAAAAACTCAGAATGGATCAAAGATTTAAACATAAGACCAGAAACTATAAAACTCCTAGAGGAGAACATAGGCAAAACACTCTCCGACATACATCACAGCAGGATCCTCTATGGCCCACCTCCTGGAATATTGGAAATAAAAGCAGAAATAAACAAATGGGACCTAATTAAACTTAAACGCTTCTGCACAACAAAGGAAACTATAAGCAAGGTGAAAAGACAGTATGGGAGAAAATAATAGCAAATGAAGCAACAGAAAAACAACTAATCTCAAAAATATACAAGCAACTCCTACAGCTCAACTCCAGAAAAATAAATGACCCAATCAAAAAACGGGCCAAAGAACTAAATAGACATTTCTCCAAAGAAGACATACAGATGGCTAACAAACACATGAAAAGATGCTCAGCATCACTCATTATCAGAAAAATGCAAATCAAAACCACTATGAGGTATCATCTCAAGCCAGTCAGAATGGCTGCGATCCAAAAGTCTAAAAGCAATAAATGCTGGAGAGTGTGTGGAGAAAAGCTAACTCTCTTACACTGTTGGTGGGAATGCAAACTAGTACAGCCACTATGGAGAACAGTGTGAAGATTCCTTAAAAAACTGGAAATAGAACTGTCTTATGATCCAGCAATCCCACTTCTGGGCATACACACTGAGGAAACCAGAAGGGAAAGAGACACGTGTACCCCAATGTTCATCGCAGCACTGTTTATAATAGCCAGGACATGGAAGCAACCTCCATGTCCATCAGCAAATGAATGGATAAGAAAGCTGTGGTACATATACACAGTGGAGTATTACTCAGCCATTAAAAAGAATACATTTGAATCAGTTCTAATGAGGTGGATGAAAGTGGAGCCGATTATACAGAGTGAAGTAAGCCAGAAAGAAAAACAGCAATACAGTATACTAATGCATATATATGGAATTTACAAAGATGGCAACAATAACCCTGAATAAGAGACAGCAAAAGAGACACTGATATATAGAACAGTCTTTTGGACTCTTTGGGAGAGGGAGAGGATGGGATGATTTTGGAGAATGGCATTGAAATATGTATAATATCATATATGAAATGAGTCACCAGTCCAGGTTCGATGCACGATACTGGATGATTGGGGCTGGTAGACTGGGATGACCCAGAGGGATGGTATGGGGAAGAACGAGGGAGGAGGGTTCAGGATGGGGAACACATGTATACCTGTGGCAGATTAATTTTGATATATGGCAAAACCAATACAATATTGTAAATTTAAATAAAATTTTAAAAAAGTAAAAATTAACAAATAAATATTTGCTGCATTACAAAAATAATAGTAATTATTTTTTATGAATCTGGGGTCCTCTGGGATTAGCTAAGAGGCCCTTCTGATCTCGACTACTCTTGCTAACATGTCTGGGTCAGCTAGGTGTGGGCTGATTAAGGATAGTCTTGACTGAGTGACTCGGGCATCTTGGCTCTGCTCCATAAATCTCTTTTGCTCCAGCCCACTAGCTCAGGCATGTTCTCATGTTGATGGCAGACTTACAAGAACTCAAGTGCAAGTGCTTCTTCAAGTCTCTACTTGCTTCAACTCTCTTAACATCCCACTGGCCAGAGTTAAGTCAGATGACATAACCAAACTCACAATCAAGGAGTGGAAAATATACTTTGCCTGTTAATGGACAGTGATTGATAGCATTCCAGGTGGTGGCTGTTCTTGCAGCCTGAGGATTACTTAGAGCAGAGTCCCCACCTGACCCTCCGAGGACATGTAGCATGAGCAAGAAATAAGCTCTCTTTGTTTTAAGATTTGAGATTTGGGCATTTTGTTGCTGCAGTAAACCTAGCAAACCTACCCTATCATTACTGGTATAACCATCTTATATTGACTGCTTTTAACACGCCAGGTACCATGGTAAGAAATTTATGTACTTTTGTATTTGTTCATGTAAGATTACATGTTAACTGTCTCTGTCATGTCCTAGATTAAATTTAATTCATCCTCATAACAACCCAGCAGGGTACATACTATTATCTCAATGTTATAGGTGAAGAAGCTGAAGCTCAAGTTGCTTACATAATAAAGGGCAGTAAAGGGCAGAGCAGGACTTAAACTCAGGTCTGTTGGATTCCAAGGATTTAGCTACTTTATCCTACTATTTTCTATCAATGTGCCTTCCTGGGGACTGTCATGGGAAAAGTAACTTGCCATTAGAAGTGGATTTGAATAGAGTGGCCCACTTAGTTCAGGGTGTTTAAAGTAAGAAAGTTTTCTACTTGGTCAGGCTCCCTCACAAATGTTTGACCCACATTCTAGTCCCACTTAATGTCCATGACTTTTAACACCAGCTTGAGTGGCACCAAACCTGGCGTCCCCACCATTGAGTTATGTTTCCCCAGACAGAGATTTTCTTTCCCCAGTGTCAAATCTTACAGCCAGGCTACAAGGAGACACGTCGTTAAATGTTGGGGTGGCAGCAATAAGCCTGCTGAGCCTCGGGCCAGATTCTAACCAGATCTCATCCAGGGGAGGGTTGAATAAATGCAGAGAAACGAGATACAAGTCTTGAGCCAGACCGTGATGGGAAGGAAAGTAGAGAGGAGACGATGCAGCAGCCCTGACAATTCTTCTCCTCACCTTTCTCCTAAAGAGAGAAGAGAGATATTCAGTTGACATGAAGATGATGGGAAGAGGAGGTTTTACCCACTCAGGACAGGAATTCACTCATCTTTTCATTTAAGAAACATTTATTCAGTATCTACTATGTCGGCCATGACGCTGGGCCTGGAACATGTCAGACAGTTAAATCTTGGATCCCTTTTAAAGACAATCACAAATTGGGAGGAGGGAGATTTGTAAACAAGTTAAAAGTTGTTTACTGTACTCCCTTCTCTGAATCCCACTGAAAACAACACAAGGAATAAAAATAGTAAAGAAAATTCCATCTTCAATAAAACTAGGAAATTGCTATTAGGCTGAGGTGATTAACTCGTTACCAGAGTTCATTCTTGTCTTTTTTATAACAGAGAGGAGTAGGTAGGGAACTAGAGCTCAGGAAGGGGCCACATTTTCTAGCCTCCCCATTGCATTTTGTTTTGTAACTAGTTCTCATAGTAGGAATGTGAGCAGAAGTGAGCAGGGCCACTTCTGAGCCAAGGTGGTTAAGAGATGAGTGTGCCTTTCCCCTCCTCCTCCTCTTCCTCCCCTTCTTCTTCCTCCTCCTCCATTCCCTTCTTCTTCTCCTTCTCCCTCCTCTTCTTCTCTCTTCCCCCTATCTCTTTCCTGTTGTACTCAGTCGCTCAGTCATGTCCAACTCTTTGTGACCCCATGGAGTGTTGCGTTCCAGCCTCCTCTGTCTATGGGGATTCTCCTGGCAAGAATACTCAAATCGGTTGCTATGCCCTATTCCAGGGGATCTTCCCAAGCCAGGGATCAAACCCAGGTCTCCCTATCTCTCTCCAGTTCCTCATGCAAAATACAGAGGTCTCTAAGACTCTACAGATTAGAAAGAGCCGAGGCCCCTGAATCACCATGTGCCTGACCCCTGACCAGGAACATTGGCCTTGCACTCTTATGCAAAGGAGGAATGAACTTGCATCATGCTAAACCATTGAAAGTTAGAAGTGGGGTTGTATGTTACAGAGCTAATGTTACACTAAAGAAAATGAGTTAAAACCTGTATCTGCCACATTCAGTGAAACTTGGACTTTATCAAAGAAAGAGAACAAATTGCCAGGTTTGCCTAAAACTAAGAAAGGATTTTTAAAGGCCAAATAAATTGGTACTATCTGTTGAGAGTAGGTATGAATGGGCCATGGAAAAGTGAGATTCTTTGTAGTAACTCAGTTCCACGAGGTGGGTAGGCAAGAGAAAGAGGGCCAAAGGAGGCACTATGTGGGTGCCTGGCATTATTTTTTCAACATCAACTCCTATTCCTTAAATGTCTTTGAGGTAAGGTAAAAGAGAAAGGGAAATAACCATTAGACTTGTAGCTTGTGACCAGAAGAGAGAGATACACATAAATGGTAAGTGACCAGTCAGAGAGATATTGATCTATGCATCCTCCTTGTGACCCACACTGATGTCTTCCCTGGGGAAATGCTTGGAAACCCAAACGGAGCATATTTGATAACAGGTTCTGAGACTAGAAACTCAAGGGAAAATCTGCTGGCAGTCCTAGCTCACTGCCTCATCCCACCCCATTACATCCCTGAGAAAATAACAGACCAGAGTAAAGCATATAATGCAGATAGGCTCTTACATAGAATAACAAAAATTGAAAATAGTAGTAAAACTCTTATAGAGGGAAAACTTAGCATCAGCAAGATATAAAATTTATTCAGTTGAGAGGAGAGCCAGTAATACAGAGATAAAAAAATTGGAAATCGATAGGAAATAATAAATACAATGGACTAAGATAGAAGGCAATACTCATGAAATACAAAGGATATGCATACTGGGCATTCCTGAAGAAAAGAACAGAACAAAGGGGCGCAAATATATTCAATGATATTATAGAAGAAAACTTTTTCTGAACTAATGAAATGACGAAATCTACAGAATTAAAAAAAAATAACCTTAATATATTGTGGCACTTTGGTGGGCAATATTCAGGTAGTAAAATCAGGAAATATTCTAAGGAAAAAATCAGGCTGGCCTGTGACTTTATCCTTTAATGCTAAAAGACATGGTAGCTTTGCCAAAAATCGAAATGAATCTGCCACAGGTATACCTGTGTTCCCCATCCTGAACCCTAATACAATTTTGTAAAGTTTAAAAAATAAAATTAAAAAAAAAAGATAAAAAAAAAATAAAAGACATGGTAGAAATGGGTACAAAATGCTAAAGGTAGTAAGTGTGTTCTCAAATGTGATAGCCAGTCTGATTATCTCTCATGTATTAAAGTCGCAGAAAGACATTTACCAGCACACAGACGCAGAGAAAATAGCACACAACCCTCATAAGTTCATGGTAGGTGTGGGAGGAATAGGGGACTCAATAATGAAATTTAGTATCCCAAAGCATATATCAAAATTACTAATTTAGGAATGGAAAAGCTAGGAAATGTATGAGTTGCTGGTAAACATTATATTCATTTAAATTTAGAACTAAGGCTAAGCAGCTCTGGGGATTATGGTTACAGAACAGAATGTAAATATTCTAAACCACAGCTGTGTATAAAAAGAAATTGCTTAACCAACAACAATGCAGAGGAAAGGATGTGGGGAGACTTATACATGCCTTGATTTTTACATCTTATATGGTGGAGAATTTGTGGGTTTTATATGGAATAAATGATGTTTGGTATCAACCTGTATGTGCGTGCATGCTCAGTCACTTAAGTCGTGTCCAACTTTTTGCAATCCTATGGACTGTAGCCTTCTGGACTCCTCTGTCCTTGGGATTCTCCAGGCAGGAATACTGGAGTGGGTTGCCATGCCCTACTCCAGGGGATCTTCCCAACCCAGAGATCGAACCTGTGTCCCCTGCATTGCGGGCAGATTCTTTACCTACTGAGCTGGGAAGCTCATCAGCCTGTACGCTCTGCTATATTTAAAATGGATAACCAACCAAGTCCTACTGTAGAGCACAGGGAACTCTGCTTAATGGTATTCGGCAGCCTGAATGGGAGGGGAGTTTGGAGGAGAATGGATACATGTATATGTATGGCTGAGTCCCTTTGCTGTCCACCTGAAACTACCACAACATTTTTAAAGTTTTTACAAGAAAGAAATAGATCTTCAGGTATACCGTTTAAAGCTACAAGAGTGACAATTTCAAGGACTAAAACAGACTATAAACCTTCCAAACCATTTGAAGAAGAGAGTGGGAGAAAAGAAACCTCATAAATGAGAGAGAGAGAGAGAGAAGAAGATGGGGCAGAAAAGGGAGAGGTGGGGAGGAAGGAAGGAAGGTAATGAGAACGGGAAGCAGGGAGACAAGGAGGGAGAAACCACGTAAAATATAGAACACAAAGGAAACATTTTATTTTTTTATTAAAGTAAAATGACAGATTCTAGGCCAAGTCTAATCAAGTCTATGGTTTTTTTCAGTAGTCATGGATGGATGTAAGAGTTGGACTGTAAAGAAAGCTGAGTGCCAAAAAACTGATGCTTTTGAACTGTGGTGTTGGAGAAGACTCTTGAGAGTCCTTTGGACTATAGGGAGATCCAACCAGGCCATCCTAAAGGAGATCAGTCCTGAGTGTTTATTGGAAGGACTGATGTTGAAGCTGAAACTTCAATCCTTTGGCCACCTGATGCAAAGAGCTGACTCATTTGAAAAGACCCTGATGCTGGGAAAGATTGAGGGCATGAGGAGAAGGGGATGACAGATGATGAGATGGTTGGATGGCATCACCGATTCAATGGACATGAGTTTGAGTAAACTCCGGGAGTTGGTGATGGACAGGGAGGCCTGGCGTGCTGCGGTTCATGGGGTCGCAAAGAGTCAGACACAACTGAACGACTGAACTGAACTGGTCCTCCATATTTATTGACAGAGAATTAACACAAACAGAGTATAGTTTTCTACAAATATATAAAGGGAAAAGTGCAGGTTGCATAGCAATAGCTTTATGTGACTCATTTTCGATCGGACAACTAACTCTACCTACCGACACCCTCATATATGCTTACTTACACATACAAATTTCTGGAAGTTCTCCAACGAAACTGCTAGTAATGATTAGCTTTGGAGGATTCTAGGGGAGAGAGAGAGAGAGAATTTTATTCTTTATAATGAAAACCTGTGGTTACATCTGTAATTTAAAATGTAACTTAAATAAGGCAGTATAGTACAGAATGGGAAATGCCACAGTGGCAGAACATACAAAGGGTTTTGGAAGGTGACAGGAGGAAGAGCTAATTATGCTGAAGGAGTTAGAAAAGGCTTCAGAAAGTAGATGACATGTGAGCTGGGCCTTAAAAAATAACTGTCATTTTGTGAGGTGTGGATCAAGCAGACAAGGTAGAGGCAACAGAGGCAGAAAAGAGCATGTAGTTTTCACAAATGATGAGCATTCCTGGGGTGATGGGAGCATGCGGCATGTGTGTGTGCTGGAAGCTTGGGTCTGCTCCTCCCTGGGACTGAATACAGGCTAATTGGAAAGACATGCAGAAGGACACAACAGATAGAAGAGGATGTTTTTAGGGGGAGGACCAAAGCTGTCCATCCTCTGAGCCCCAACAGAAAGACAGGGAGGCAGAGGTAGATTCTCAGGACTTCCGGCACTCCCACTAAGCTCAGCTCAGTTTCCCATGCTCCCCTAGGGCTGCACTGACCCTCACCATGCCCCCATCCCCACCCTCAGGAGCAGGCAAGGGCTGTTTGGCAGCAGTTTCTGAATCCAAAGATCTTCCAGCTTGTGTGTTTGGAAGAGGCTGTTTTGGTTGTATGTCTGTTTCATTCTTTTATCTCTCTGCAGACCACCTTTTTATTATTTTTATTTATTTATTTCTTCTATTGTACCAATGGTAAAAAAAAAAAAGACTTCTCCAGCTCTAGGGTAATATCATTTCCCTGCTGCATGGCTGCCAATCATCCCACTAGTTTTACTGTTTTTACTCCAAATTCTTAAAGGAGATTGTCTGATCAGCTCAAGGATGAGTATAAGCCAAGGATCCAACGTGGTCCAGTTGGCTCCAGTCAAGGGTCTGAAGTCTAAAGAATAGAAATATGGCCCCGGGAGCTTCCTTTATGCATGTAGGTGAAGGGCAGTTTTTGGAGAATCTCAATCAGCTCAGTCACTCAGTTGTGTCTGACTCTTTGTGACCCCTTGGACTGCAGCACACCAGGCTTCCCTGTCCATCACCAACCACCAGAGCTTACTCAAACTTATGTCCATAGAGTTGTTGATGCCATCTAATGATCTCATCCTCTGTTATCCCCTTCTCCTCTTGCCCTCTATCTTTCCCAGCAGCAGGGTCTTTTCCAATGAGTCAGTTCTTTGCATCAGATGGCCAAAGTAGTGGGGGCCTAAAGATGTCTTGTATGATGAACAGGGAGCCCTGGCGTGCTGTGATTCTTGCGGTTGCAAAGAGTCAGACACGACTGAGCAACTGAACTGAACTGAAAGATGTTTCGTGGAGAAGGAAATGGCAACCAACTCCAGTATTCTTGCTTGGAAAATCCCATGGACAGAGGAGCCTCTCAGGCTACCATCCATAGGGTTGCAAAGAGTCAGACATGTCTGAATGACTTAGCAAAGATATCTTGTAGCCTCTGTCCCCATCGGTGGGCATGGTAACAGGTGGCTGTGTCCCTTCTATTTGTCCCTCTCTTTCTGACCCAGGCTCCACTTGTGCTTAGCACTCCCTCTCCCCTCTCAAACCTGAGCCTGGGTCACAGCATCCAGATAGCAGCTTAAGCCAAGGGTTCTTCTCCATAACTACCTTCCTTCCTCTTTTCCTTCAAGTATAAAGTGCTCTTTCTATCCGTATCTCCATCATCATTGGTTTCACTCAGATGGTGTCAGGGTAGATGTAGAAATGCCCACACTTTCCCAGAATGCAAAAATCTATTTCTTTTCTGTTAAGTATGACCTTTCCTAAACCTTGGCAGACACATCAGCACCATACTATTAGGTGGCGGAAATGGGATTTGAACCAGCTCTGCCTGGCTCCATGGCCCAGAGGCCATTCACTTTCCACCTTGACTAACATTCATACTATCACCCAACAAAGGTGCTTTGACAACTTCCTTAGACTGGGCTTTGCAGCTATCATTCTAAGCAGAAACCTCCCCTTCCCTAACCCATCTATGCCTATGATCTTGTAATCCATCCCCACCCGTACCACTCCTAACCCTACCAAAAGCCAGAAAAAGAAAGAATTTTCTTAGTGCTGATTATTTGCTGGGTGTTCCCACCATTAAGCCTAAAGATGTGTTACTATTACTGTTTTACAGTTAAGGAGATGGAGGCATAGGGGCTTAAGTCCGCTTCCCAAGGCCCCAGCATGGAAGAGCAAGGGTTCAAACCTGGCTTTGCTTACTCCTGGCTGTTGTCCAAGACTGCCTCTCACAGGACAGCAGCCCAGGTGTTTACATGCCAAGGGCTGCCTGAGGACAGCCCAGGACTGCAAACACAGCCCAGCACTGGAGGCAAAGAGGTGCTTCCATCCAGGGAGTACATTGGAAAACAAACATGGCTAGACAACCCCCACGTGGGCAGTTTGGGAGGAATGGGAGCCGTGGCAGATGGGACTTTGCCTGAGGGTGAAGTATAAAAAGTCTTTCTGAAAATCTGGGTTCAGAGACTTGGAGATGAAACATGGGCTACCATCCAAGCCTCAGGATTTAGGAGCTGTTTTCCAAATTCCTATCAGAAATCCCATCATTAAAAAGGATTGAAAGCAGGTCATTACGTCTCAGGCAGCAGACAGTGGGGATAAATAGTTTTCAGGCTGCCCAGCACCAGCTAACAAAGGGGGAAATACTTTTCTTTCCCCAGATGCTAACCAAGTAGCATTCCCTTGGGCAAGACTTCTACCACTGAAAAAAATATATGAATACCAGTTCTGAGTCAGAAAACAGCAGAAGTCAGATGTCCACCCAGCCATCAGAGACAGAAGCAAAGACAGGACCCCAGGCTAAGGGCTTGAGGATAGGGGCTTATGCTTTCAATTGCTACAAACCTACAGAGTTACTTAATGCCCCACTTAACCCTGCTTCTTCATCTGTAAAATGGCCAACATGGAAGTGTTTTTGAAGGCTTCATTGGATGTTCTGATAGAGGTATATAGATATTAGCAAGCATTTACTCAACATCAGTCAAATACTCATAGAGTGCTGTAATATGCACCCTGACAGTCACTGGGGATATAAAGAATTGACACAGTCTTTATTCTGAAAGTGTCCTGACGTCTCATAGAGGCAGTAGATAATGAAACAAATAAAAGCAGTTTGTTGTTGAACTATGATAATTCCAGGTATTATGAAGGTGAATCACAGAATGACCTGACCTCAGAAGGATTCCTCAAAAATATGACATTTGAGCTGAGATGATAGGAATAAAAAATCACAATAGCTAACACTCATATAGCACTTAGGATGGACCAGCACTGTTCTGAGACCTCGAAGACTGGTTGAGATTAACACTAAGAAGAGACATGGAGAGAGAATTCCAAACAAGTGGGATGGTATAGAAAAGGTCCTTTCGACAGGAGGAAAATGGCAGGTTGGAGGAATTGCAAGCTAGACTGAGGAGGAGAGAGGTACCAAATGGGGTCAACGAGGGAAGTGGGGCTGTGCAGGGTCTTAGAGATTTTGGAAAATGGGCCTTAAGCAGAGAAGTGATTAGATCAGAGAGTAATTAGGAAGCCATTGCAGTGGAATTTAGGTGGTAGCAGTGAAAAGAAAGAGAAACAGATGAGGGCAGAATATATATAGGAGATAGGCTGAATGGATCTTCATGCTTGATCAGTGCCAAGGATGACTCCCAGCCTTCTGGTCTGGGCACCTCATGGGAAGGTAGTGCCACTTCTCTGAAACAGGGAATGTTGGAGGAGGGGGATGCTGGAGGATGGCAGGGATGGTAAGTAAAGTCCCATTTCAACAGTGGCTTGGCAGAAGACTGCTCCGAGTTCAGAGTTGGAATCCCTTTGCTGTAGTCTGTCCCTGCTGATATTCAGTTGCATGGCCCCAGATGAGTCATTTCACCACATTAAAGTCAAATGCAGCAATTTGACTAGATTACCTGCAACTCCCCTTCCAGCTCTAAAGTTACATTGGTCTAGGGCAGGCATTTCAAAACAGGTGACATGGGGGCTGTGTTCAAGACACATGAGTGTTCTAGTTGAACCACACAGAATTTGAAAGTGAAAATGTTAGTCATTCAGTCATCTCGAATTCTGTGTGAGCCTATAGACAGTAGCCCTCCAGGATCCTCTGTCCATGTAATTCTCCAGGCAGGAATACTGGAGTGGGTAGCCATTCCCTTCTCCAGGGGGTCTTCCCCAACCCAGAAATTGAAAGCCAGTCTGCTGCATTGCAGGGAGATTCTTGACCCTCTGAGACAAATTTTAATCACTGGTAAATTCCCAGCACAATCCCGATTTCTGACTTTTCTTTGAAAAAAAAAAAAAGATCCACAACATGGAGTCTGAATCACATCCCTACATGGTGATGGCTAGCGGGAGCTAAGTAAACACTGCTGCTTGGAAAGGAGCTCTGCCTCTAACCCTAGTGCCTGATCCCCTCACCCCTCACCCAAGTATATGCCCTGTCCAGGGGATCACCCTTTTTCTAGTGAATGGTAAGGTAATAGATCTAGTCATCAGCTATCTCTCAAGCTTATCCAACCTTAATTGTGTCGTTGTTGTTCAGGCACTCAGTGGTGTCCAATTATTTGCAACTCCATGGACTGCAGCACACCAGGCTTCCCTGTCCATCGCCAACTCCCAGAGCTTGCTCAAACTAATGGCCATTGAGTCTGATGTCATCCAACCATCTCTTCCTCTGTCGCCCCCTTCTCTTCCTGCCCTCAGTCTTTCCCAGCATCAGGGTCTTTTCCAGTGAGTCAGCTCTTCGCATCAGGTGGCCAAAGTATTGGAGCTTTAGCATTAGTCTTTCCAATGAATATTCAGGGTTGATTTCTTTTAGGATTGACTGCTTTCATCTCCTTGCAGTCTAAGGGACTCACTCTCAAATCTTCTCCAGTGCCACAGTTTGAAAGCATCGATTCTTTGGCTCTCAGCCTTCTTTATGGTCTAACTTTCACATCCGTGCATGAAATAACCAAATACCATCCACTAAATTATTTTTTTCTGATTAAAAAAAAAATTCTTGAAACAAAAAAGAAAAATAAAGCTAGCAATATAAAAGCCTCTACTGACTTCACTGCCCAGAAGGAAAAATTAACTTTAGGTGTTTTTCCTGCAAGCCTTGTTTTATAAAATTGAGATCATATGATAGATAACATTTCTTTATGATGCTATTTTTTACTATATCAAAACGGACCATTTTTGTACAGTATTAAAGGTTCTTTGGAAACAAGATTTTGAATGTATAATATGATGGATAATTTAAGAAATTATTCCACCAGCATTTCTTAACTTTAAATGTATCTCAACTCTAATACTTCTTTTTTTCCACATTTTTTAAAACTTTACAGTATTGTATTGGTTTTGCCATATATCAACATGAATCTGCCACAGCTATACACGTGTTCCCCATCCTGAACCCTCCTCCCTCCCCATACCATCTCTCTGGGTCGTCCCAGTGCACCAGCCCCAAGCATCCAGTATTATGCATTGAACCTGGAGTGGCGACTCGTTTCATATATGATATTATACATGTTTCAATTACATTCTCCCAAATCATCCCATCCTCTCCCTCTAATATTTCTTTTTTTTTAAATTTTTTTTATTTTTTAAATTTTACTTTATTTTTAAACTTTACAATATTGTATTAGTTTTGCCAAATATCAAAATGAATCCACCACAGGTATACATGTGTTCCCCATCCTGAACCCTCCTCCCTCCTTCCTCCTCATACCATCCCTCTGGGTCGTCCCAGTGCACCAGCCCCAAGCAGCCAGTATTATGCATTGAACCTGGACTGGCGACTTGTTTCATATATGATATTATACATGTCTCAATGACATTCTCCCAAATCATCCTATCCTCTCCCTCTAATATTTCTTAAGACAACTTCTTAAAAAGGTCAAGAGTAATGGTAGTCCCATGCTATCCATGGAGGATACATTCCAAGACCCCTAGTAGATGCCTGAAATTGCAGATAGTACTGAACCATATATATACATATATATGTATGTGTATATATATATGTATACTATGTTTTTTCCTATGCATATATACCTATGGTAAAGTTTAATTTATAAAGTAGGCACAGTTAGAGATTAACAACAATAGCTAATAATAAAATAGAACAGTTATAACAATATACTTTAGTTAAACTTGTATGTATGTGGTCTCTCTCACTCCTTCAGAATATTTTATTGTAAAATTTTAATGCCTTTTTCATCTTAACTAAGCACTTACCACACACTATGGCTGTAACTTTTGCAGTTTTGGATGCAAAAAAAAACTAGCATGAATTTCTTCTTCCCTCTTCACAATTTTATGAATAGAAGGTTCTTTCTTACCAAAGATCTTACAACCTCAGCATATAATTTTTTTTTCTTTCCATATTACATCAAAAACTTGCACCTTCTCACTAAAAGGAAGCACTTTACAGATGCTCTTTGGCATATCCGAATTGCCAGCATCACTACTCTTGTGCTCTAGGACCATTGTTAGGTACAATAAGGGTTATTTTAACACGAGGACTGTAAACCTGTGGACCAAAAGGGAGTATTAAATCCTTAAAGCTTTAAAAGAGTTGTCAAGATGCCTTCCAGAAACTTTTGTCTCCATTATCATCATCCATCCCATCTTTCCAATACTGGATGTTACCGCTTTACAAACATTCCCTCAAGCTTTCCAGGTGGAAAATAGGAGACCCATGAGAAAACTCTTTGTCACTACAAACTATGCCTTGTGTAGAACAGAGATTTGCAGGTTTCTACTAGAAAGCCCCAGGTAGAATAGGAAAATGCCCCTCAAAATGTTAGTTTTCTGCTTTTGTGCCATTAAGTCTTTGTGGAAATTACTCAACTCTGGTGAGAAAGCAGTTGTAGACGATATGTAAATGAAGGGCGTGGCTGTGTCCCCAAGTAACTGTATTTACAGAAACCATGAGCCCTGCCATAGTCTGGAGTTAGCCTTTAGCCATAGTCTGCCAACCTCTGCTTTATCTATTCCATTTTCTTTATCATCTTGAGAAGTAGGTGGGACAGCAATGAGTGTGCCTTTTATACAGAGAGACTAAAGCTCAGAGAAATCAAGTAACTTGTTCATAGCCAAGTAGCTAGTAATTAGAAAAGCTGGAAATTTGAATCCAGATTTCCTGACTCCTAATCTAGGGCGCTCTCTACTGCATAATCAACCCCTTTTCATTAATGCATAGCAATGTGAGTTAAATAACCATAATGCCAAAAAAAAAAAAAAGATGTCAAAGACATAAGATATTCTTCACAGTGATGTTTGATGATGTAGTTGCTGTTTCTGAAAAGAGCTTAACATTGGTGCAAGGCAGCTGAATTCATAAACTTTTTCCATTGAAAGTAACAGAAGTGGTTAAGAGATAAAGGAAATTCTTTGGGTTCTGTGTTTCAGATGAACCTTCCCTGGTGGCTCAGCTGTAAAGAATCCTCCTACAATGTAGGAGGCATGGGTTCAATCACTGGGTTGGGAAGACCCCCTGGAGAAGGAAATGGCAACGCACTCCAGTATTCCTACTTGGAAAATCCCATAGAGAGAGGAGCCTGGCAGGCTACAGTCCATGGGGTTGTAAAGAGTCAGAAACAACTGAGGGACTAAATAACCGACAGCATCTCATAGACCCAAGGGCATCGGCTCCAGGCATAGCTGGATCCAGGATCTGAAATGATGGCATCAGGATACCGTCACTCTCTCCTCTCTCTTCTTTGCTTGTCCTTGCACCAGTCTTTATGCAGAAGACAGTAAGTCCTTCACCAGCTCTAACTGTGTTCAAAAGAAATGGCTGCTCATCCCCTTGACACCATATTTCAAAATTTCACGGAAGGAATCTGATTGTCTCTTCTTGGGCCATGTGCCCACCACTGGATCAATTATTATGCCCAGAGCCATGTAGCACTATTACCACTGTTGTCAGGGAAACTACCATCATATGTTTGGTACTGCATTAGGATCACATGGGGTAAGGGAGGGGTTGTTCCCCTTCAGATCAGATCAGATCAGTCGCACAGTCATGTCCGACTCTGCAACACCATGAATTGCAGCACGCCAGGCCTCTCTGTCCATCACCAACTCCCAGAGTTCACTGAGACTCACGTCCATCGAGTCAGTGATGCTATCCAGCCATCTCATCCTCTGTCATCCCCTTCTCCTCCTGCCCCCAATCCCTCCCAGCATCAGAGTCTTTTCCAATGAGTCAACTCTTCGCATGAGGTGGCCAAAGTACTGGAGTTTCAGCTTCAGCATCATTCCTTCCAAAGAAATCCCAGGGCTGATCTCCTTTAGAATGGACTGGTTGGATCTCCTTGCAGTCCAAGGGACTCTCAAGAGTCTTCTCCAACACCACAGTTCAAAAGCATCAATTCTTCAGCGCTCAGCCTTCTTCACAGTCCAGCTCTCACATCCATACATGACCACTGGAAAAACAATAGCCTTGACTAGAGGAACCTTTGTTGGCAAAGTAATGTCTCTGCTTTTGAATATGCTATCTAGGTTGATGATAACTTTCCTTCTAAGGAGTAAGCATCTTTTAATTTCATGGCTGCAATCACCATCTGCAGTGATTTTGGAGCCCCCAAAAATAAAGTCTGACACTGTTTCCCCGTCTATTTCCCATGAAGTGATGGGACCGGATGCCATGATCTGCAGTTTCTGAATGTTGAGTTTAAGCCAACTTTTTCACTCTCCACTTTCACTTTCATCAAGAGGCTTTTTAGTTCCTCTTCACTTTCTGCCATAAGGGTGGTGTCATCTGCATATCTGAGGTTATTGATATTTCTCCCGGCAATCTTGATTCCAGCTTGTGTTTCTTCCCGTCCAGCGTTTCTCATGATGTACTCTGTATATAAGTTAAATAAACAGGGTGACAATATACAGCCTTGACGAACTCCTTTTCCTATTTGGAACCAGTCTGTTGTTCCATGTCCAGTTGTACCTTTTGCTTCCTGACCTGCATACAAATTTCTCAAGAGGCAGATCAGGTGGTCTGTTATTCCCATCTCTTTCAGAATTTCCCACAGTTTATTGTGATCGACACAGTCAAAGGCTTTGGCATAGTCAATAAAGCAGAAATAGATGCATTTCTGGAACTCTCTTGCTTTTTCCTTGATCCAGCGCATGTTGGCAATTTGATCTCTGGTTCCTCTGCCTTTTCTAAAACCAGCTTGAACATCTGGAAGTTCCTGGTTCACATATTGCTGAAGCCTGACTTGGAGAATTTTGAGCATTACTTTACTAGCGTGTGAGATGAGTGCAATTGTGCAGTAGTTTGAGCATTCTTTGGCATTGCCTTTCTTTGGGATTGGAATGAAAACTGTCCTTTTCCAGTCCTGTGGCCACTGATGAGTTTTCCAAATTTGCTGGCATATTGAGTGCAGCACTTTCACAGCATCTTCTTTCAGGATTTGGAACAGCTCAACTGGAATCCATCACCTCCACTAGCTTTGTTCGTAGTGATGCTTTCTAAGGCCCACTTGACTTCACATTCCAGGATGTCTGGCTCTAGGTCAGTGATCACTCTATCGTGATTATCTGGGTCGTGAAGATCTTTTTTGTATAGTTCTTTTGTGTATTCTTGCCATCTCTTCTTAATATCTTCTGCTTCTGTTAAGTCCATACCATTTCTGTCCTTTATCGAGCCCATCTGTGCATTAAATGTTCCTTTGGTATCTCTGATTTTCTTGAAGAGATCCCTAGTCTTTCCCATTCTATTGTTTTCCTCTATTTCTTTGCATTGATCGCTCAAGAAAGCTTTCTTATCTCTTCCTGCTATTCTTTGGAACTCTGCATTCAGATGTTTATATCTTTCCTTTTCTCCTTTGCTTTTCACTTTTCTTCTTTTCACAGCTATTTGTAAGGCCTCCGAGACAACCATTTTGCTTTTTGCATTTCTTTTCCATGGGGATGGTCTTGATCCGTCTCCTGCACAGTGTCACTAACCTCATTCCTTAGTTCATCAGGCACTCTATCAATCAGATCTAGGCCCTTAAACCTATTTCTCACTTCCACTGTATAATCATAAGGGATTTGATTTAGGTCATATCCGAATGGTCTAGTGGTTTTCTCTACTTTCTTCAATTTAAGTTTGAATTTGGCAATAAGGAGTTCATGGTCTGAGCCACAGTCAGCTCTTGGTCTTGTTTTTGCTGACTGTATAGAGCTTCTCCATCTTTGGCTGCAAAGAATATAATCAATCTGATTTCGGTGTTGACCATCTGGTGATGTCCATGTATAGAGTCTTCTCTTGTGTTGTTGGAAGAGGGTGTTTGTTATGACCAGTGCATTTTCTTGGCAAAACTCTATTAGTCTTTACCCTGCTTCATTGCGTATTCCAAGCCCAAATTTGCCTGTTACTCCAGGTGTTTCTTGACTTCCTACTTTTGCATCCCTTAGGAGTTAATAATAGCTTCCAAGACCACTAATGCAACAAAATAATTTTAAGAGATCTGCATCCAGCTCTTCTGTGAAGATGTATCTATTCAGAGAGCCTAAGACTTTCACCAGTTCCATCTAGACTTGCTCCTGTACTTCCAGCTGAGACGAAAAAGTGGAAACGGGCACTTTGTACTCCCTATAAAAGCTATGTTGAAGTGCTAACTCCCAGGACTTCAGAATGTGAAATTATACTTGGAAATAGTGTTGCTGCAGATTAATTACTTAAGTTAGCATGAGGTCCTACTGAAATAGGGCAGATTTCACATCCAGTATGACTGATATCATTATAAGAATAAGGCCATGTGAAAACAGAGACACAGGAATATTGCCTTATGATGATAAAAGCAGAGATTGCAGTGATTTGGATGCAATACAAGGAATTCCCAGGATGGCTGATAAACCACCAGAAACTAGGAAGAAGCCAAGCAAGATTCTCCTGCAAGTTTCAGAGAACATATGGCCCTGTCGATGTTTAATTTGAAGATTCTAGCTTCCAGAACTGCGAGACAATACATTTCTGCTCTTTTAAGTCACCCAGTCTGTCACAGTGGCCCTAGGAAATTAATGTAGGCATTATAGGCAAAATAAATGGTGTAAGTAAGGGTTAAGGTGATAAAAGGAGAAGAGGGCCGCAGAGGATGAGATGATTAGATAGCATCACCAACTCAATAAATACAAATTTGAGCAAACTTCAGAAGATAGTAAAGATCAGGGAAGCCTGGCATGCTGCAGTCCATGGGGTCATAAAGAGTTGGACACTTGGCCACTGAACAACAATAAGATATAAAGTATGGTAGTGGGAGCCTCAAGAAGAGAGGTTCCAAAAAGGTAGGGCATGTAGAGCTCGCTCACCTACCTAGGAATGTGGATGGCAGTAGAGGTGGAAGTAAGGTACACCAAGGGCATCTGCTTCACTTGTCCTGTCCCTGACAGAGGCAGAGCGGGGCCATAGTATTGATGTGGCCATCAGTTCCTGCACTAGCATGACCGAGACAAGTTCACTTTCCATCACGACTTGCTATCAGTCACCGTTCTGGGATTTTACTGGTTGAGCTTTTCCTCTCCTGCAGCCCTCCCCCCACATCTAATTGTTTGCTCTTGAATAAATGACCTTCCAGCTGTTGGAGGAAAGGCCCTAATATAGATGTTTTCAAAGGCTTGGCTCCATCAGTAAAAATGACAACTCCCTGGCATCAGATGCCAAGCAGGAGTCTGTTCTTAACAGAATGTGTAACAGACAACCTCATCACAGTACTTCCCAAAGGCATATTTGCTTAATGATGGCATAGGGGAGTATAGGAGACCTCTACCTGGGCACCTCTAAGAGCTTTCTTCATGTGCCTCTAGAAGGACATGTGCTATATTGGTGTAGAAATAGCACCATCCAGAAAAACACAGAATGACCAGAAATTATGAAACAGAAACACTCTTCTTTCTACTCAAAGCCTTGTTTTCATTCAGGGTTATGGTTACTACTTAAGTAATCAAACTCCAATCTAATGTTGAGGCTAATAAAGATTAGGTACAGTCTAAAAGAAAGGAATGTGAAAGCCTGGCTCCCTCTAGATACTCAGCAATGCCACTTTCCTTCCTACCTGACTTCACAGGCTTTTGATCAAAGAGATGAATGAGTCACCCTATATCTCATGCCCCGGTTCCAGCAGTTACTTACAGGCTGGTATCCCTGCTTCCTCCCTTGCCCCTTCCCCACATTCTGTTTATTCTCAAAACAGTAGCCAGGGTCTCCTTTCAAAATATAAATCAGAGTATGTCACTCCTCTATTCAGGATCCCCAAAGGTGTTCCATATTACTCACAGCAAAAGTCAAAGTCCTGTAAATTTCTACAGCAGAATTTCTCCCTCTCAACATTATTGATATTTGGAGCTGGATAATTCTCAGCAGTGGCCACAGGACTGGAAAAGGTTAGTTTTCATTCCAATCCCAAAGAAAGGCAATGTCAAAGAATGCTCAAACTACTGAACAATTGCACTCATCTCACACACTAGTAAAGAAATGCTCAAAATTCTCCAAGCCTGGCTTCAGGTATACATGAACCATGAACTTCCTGATGTTCAAGCTGGTTTTTGAAAAGGTAGAGGAACCAGAGATCAAATTGCTGACATCCACTGGATCATGGAAAAAGCAAAAGAGTTCCAGAAAAACATCTATTTCTGCTTTATTGACTATGCCAAAGCCTTTGAATGTGTGGATCACAATAAACTGTGGGAAATTCTGAAAGAGATGGGAATCTCAGACCACCTGACCTGCCTCTTGAGAAATTTGTATGCAAGTCAGGAAGCAACAGTTACAACTGGACATGGAACAACAGACTGGTTCCAAATAGGAAAAGGAGTTTGTCAAGGCTGTATATTGTCACCCTGCTTATTTAACTTATATACAGAGTACATCATGAGAAACGCTGGGCTGGAAGAAGCACAAGTTGGAATCAAGATTGCCGGGAGAAATATCAATAACCTCGGATATGCAGATGACACCACCCTTATGGCAGAAAGTGAAGATGAACTAAAAAGCCTCTTGATGAAAGTGAAAGAGGAGAGTGAAAAAGTTGGCTTAAAGCTCATCATTCAGAAAACGAAGATCATGGCATCTGGTTCCATGACTTCATGGGAAATAGATGGGAAACAGTGGAAACAGTGTCAGACTTTATTTTTGGGGGCTCCAAAATCACTGCAGATGGTGATTGCAGCCATGAAATTAAAAGACGCTTACTCCTTGGAAGGAAAGTTATGACCAACCTAGATAGCATATTCAAAAGCAGAGACATTACTTTGCCAACAAAGGTCCATGTAGTCAAGGCTATGGTTTTTCCTGTGGTCATGTATGGATGTGAGAGTTGGACTGTGAAGAAGGCTGAGTGCTGAGGAATTGATGCTTTTGAACTGTGGTGTTGGAGAAGACTCTTGAGAGTCCCTTGGACTGCAAGGAGATCCAACCAGTTCATTCTAAACGAGATCAGTCCTGAGTCTTCTTTTGAAGGAATGATGCTAAAGCTGAAACTCCAGTACTTTGGCCACCTCATGCAAAGAGTTGACTCATTGGAAAAGACTCTGATGCTGGGAGGGACTGGGGGCAGGAGGAGAAGGGGACGACAGAGGATGAGATGGCTGGACAGCATCACTGACTCGATGGACATGAGTCTGAGTGAACTCCGGGAGTTGGTGATGGACAGAGAGGCCTTGCATGCTGCGATTCATGGGGTCACAAAGAGTCGGATACAATTGCCTGACTGAACTCAACTGAACTGAATTCTCTTTTTTCCAGAGGGCTGTCCTATACATTGTTGGATATTTAGCAGCATCTTTGTCGATAGCTCAGTTGGTAAAGTATTCACCTGCAGTACAGGAGACCCTGGTTTGATTCCTGGATAGGGAAGATCCATTGGAGAAGGGATAGGCTACCCACTCCAGCATTCTAGGGCTTCCCTTGTGGCTCAGCTGGTAAAGAATCCACTTGCAATGCAGGAGACCTGGGTTCTATCCCTGGTTGGAAAGATACCCTGGAGAAAGGAAAAGACTACCCACTCCAGTATTCTGTCATGGAGAATTCCATGGACTCTATAGTCCTTGGGGTACAAAGAGTTGGATACGACTGAGCGACTTTCACATTGTCCTTTATTCACCAGATGCCCATGGCATCCCCTCCTAAAGTTGTGACAAAAAACAGTGTCTCCAAATACTGACATTTATCCCCTGGAGTAAAAACTCTTGTTGAGAACCACTTTTTGAGAACCACTTCCATACACCATCCCAACCCCTGTTACCTCTGTGATCTCATCTCCTACAGCCTCTCACCCCTCAGTCCACCATGTTACACTAGCCTTTTGGACATTCCTTGATCCTGCCAAAATAGCTTCTGCATCAGATCCTTTCTATCAGCTGCCTGCTTGGGAAGTTCTTTGCCTACACCGAACTCCCCAGACTCTTTCCCCAATACTCTTTGACTCTCTTATCTCTTTCACATCTCTGATCAAACATCACCGTCTGAATGTGACTCTGAACAACTGTATTAAAAACTGCATTTATCACCCAGACCCTTAAGACACTCCATTCCCATCACTCAGCTGTCTTTTTCCGTGTCACTTATTATTTTCTAGCACTTCATAACTTTTTAAAAATTCTTTTCATTGTTTTCAAGTATCTCCCTTCACTGGAATGTAACCTCTACAGAGGCAGGAGCTTTTGTTTGCTATATCCACCATATGGATCCTAGGGCTTAGAATAATTCCTGGCATGTATGAGGTGTTTGATAAATATTTATTAAATAAAGTGATGTGCCACTGAGAATCGTGGACTAAGTCAGCAACTGTGACACCTCAATACAATGAAGAAAACACAGACTTTCCAGTCAGACAGAGTTGGATACCAGTCTTACCCTGGTCACACACTAGCTGGGTATCTGTGGTCAAACACCTCTACTTCTCCGAGTCTTGGTTTTCTCATATGGTAAATGGGAGAATATGTATGCCCAAGGTTGTTGAGAAGTTTAAATGTTGTCTGTGTAAAATATTTAGGACACATCCAGCCACATAGTAGTTGCTCAATAAATCCTAAGATTATTATGTGAAAAGTGAAACATGGAGAGGATCCTCATCAAGGAATGAGTAGAATTTAACAAGTAAAGATGTGTGGAGATAAGAAGGAACCACGTTTTGCTGAACTTCACAACTTTCTTCTGGAAATGGAATAATTTTGTCCAGCCTACATTTCCATGGCTTGGATACTTGACATCAGCAATAGCCTAGACATGGAAGCAACCTCAGAAGACAGGGAAAAAATAAGTTAGGGAATCCATTGATCCTTTACTTCAGTTGTTAATTTTGAAATATGCTGTGAGCATAAGAGACAGAATAATGAAGAGAATCAGACTTGTAGCTTCGCCATTGAAATGTATGACTCTGAACAGATAGAAAAATCTGAATCCAAAAGGATGAAACCCATTTGGCAAGTTGAATAGAGAGGATTGCCTTCTGGAATAGGGAGTCAACCTAGACCTAAGATGGCTTTTTTGGGCAAAGAAGGTAAACCAGTTGGCCAGTCTATGCAAGCAATGCTAGGGGATTATTGTCAGCTAGATTACATCCCATTGAACAAGATACACTGAAGTATAGGACATGCTGAGCTAGGTGCTGGGGGCAAACAGAGAAAAGTAGATCATGACCTCTGCTCTGAAGGAGATTACAATCTGATGAGAGAGACAAAGAAGCAGCAAACTCTACTATAATGCAGAATTAAATAATTGTAAGAATTCATGCAGAGTCACAGTGATCAGAGGGCAGTGAGCAATTTTGACATTAAGAATTAAAGAAGAATGTACAGAAGATTTCTCTTGAGCTCACACAACAGAAAATCAGGAAAAATATGTAAGGACTTGACTAAAATGAGAGATTTATTCGAGGAACCACAGGGAAATGTAGTTTATAAGTAAATAATCTTAACAGCTTGGGCAACCAAGGACCCTTTACCTTCAGGGATCAGGATCATGTGTTCATTAATTCAGTTACAAAATAATGTAGGTATTCACGTGCTGAGGATATAGTGACAAATATACCTGCCTTCATGTAGCTTATAATATCGTGGGCAAAACAGAAATGAAAGATGTAGACAAATAGACAAGATAATTTTGGGGAACAGTAAGCACAACGAAAACTATAGTTGAGGCTTGGTTTTCCTCCCAAGCTCACCAAGTAGCATACTTCATCTGGGTAGGACATAGAGAGCAAGGAGTATGACAAAAGACTCTTGATTTTCTGGAAATTTTTCTCCTCATTGCAACAGTGGAATAAAGAAGGAATACAATTAGGTCCTCCTCCCACAAGGCTTTGTGGAATCTCCTAGGGAGAGGACTCAGGATCACATCTAGACAAGCAGCTTTAAGCTTTCAGCTAAAGAAAAGGAAGTCAGCAAAGAAGATCAAAAAGAGTGGTCTGAAAGTCAGACCAAGCACCAGGACCACGTGTCCTGTCACACAAGTCAGGAGTGAAGAAGATTTCTGTAAAGCAAGGCACACCCTGAATCAAACACTTGAGAGAAGAAGTAAGAAAAGGTCTCTTGGTGACCTTGATGCTTCACTGTTGTTTAGTCGCTAAGTTGTGTCCGACTCTGTACAACCCCATGAACTGCAGCACTCCTCCACTGTGTCCCGGATTTTCCTCAAAGTCATGTCCATTGAGTTGTCGATGCTGTCTAACCATCTCATCCTCTGCTGCCTCCTTCTCCTTTTGCCTTCAATCTTTGCCAGCCTCAGGGTCTTTTCCAGTGAGTCAGCTCTTTGCATTACATGGCCAAAGTATTGGCGCTTCAGCATCAGTCCTTCCAATGAATATTCAGGGTTAATTTCCTTTAGGATTAACTGGTTTGATCTCCTTGCAGTCCAAGGGAGTCTCAAGAGTCTTCTCCAACACCATAGTTCAAAAGCAGCAATACTTTGGCACTCAGCCTGCCTTGTGGTCCAGTTCTCACATCTGTACATGGCTTCTAGAAAAACCATAGCTTTGACTATATGGACCTTTGTCAGCACAGTGATATCTCTGCTTTTTAATACACTGGTAGGACACTTATGCTAGTAGGGCATCTTCAGTGGAGTGGTGGGGAAGAAGAGATGGTTGGAGCTCATCTTGCCTGGGCTGATTTTTTTTTTTCTTCATCTGGTCTTATTCGTCACATGTAGGAGCTTTAGTTGCATCATGTGGGCTCTCTGTGGGCAGCATATGGGATCTAGTTCCCTGACCAGGGATTGAACCCAGGCCCCCTGCATTGGGAGTGCAGGTCTTAACCACTGGAATGCAGGGAAGTCTGGTGGCAGATTATTAAAGGATCTTGCCTGTGTGTGGCTAGGATGTCATGTGGGATATGACACCCCACACTTTAAAAGAGCTGGGAGTAGATGAGAAAGGTCTAGAGAGGCGAAGGGACTCTAAGAGCTCCCGGTGAGTTCATGGTTGACTGGCCTGGGCCATCGATGTCTGGACTCACCCAGCACTCCTCTTCCTTTACCTCCTCTGTCTCCCAGTATCGATTCAAAGTCAGTTCTGACACCCTCTTTGTGGTTTTGACCATTGCAACACCAAATCCCTGTATGGAAACCAGACTTATGTCTCCCCATCCGAGGACCACACCCGAGATGCTTATCCAATTGCTAAATCAAAGCCTCTCTCCAAAATCCAACCACACCTGCTTTTCAACCCCTGGGAATCTCCTCCTTCCCTCTGAGGGTTTGCGTTCCTTGTGACACTGCAGCAGAAATGAGCTTCCCAGACAGTGGTGTACATCTCCTGACTTTGTCTACACTGTGTCTTTCACACGGAATCTCTTTCTCTGAGTTCATATCAGCATTTATAGATGTTTGTGTGTGTATGTGTGCACAGGTATACATATGAAGAATACTTTTCTGCAACTTTCTTGTCACTCAACAAAGCTTACATGCTTTTGATATGACTCCAGTTCAGTTCAGTCGCTCAGTCATGTCCAACTCTTTGCGATCCCATGAATTGCAGCACGCCAGGCCTCCCTGTTCATCACCAACTCCAGGAGGTCACTCAGACTCATGTCCATTGAGTTGGTGATACCATCCAGCCACCTCATCCTCTGTCGTCCCTTTCTCCTCCTGTCCCCAATCCCTCCAGCATCAGAGTCTTTTCCAATGAGTCAACTCTTTGCATGAGGTGGCCAAAGTATTGGAGTTTCAGCTTTAGCATCAGTCCTTCCAAAGAACACCCAGGACTGATCTCCTTTAGTATGGACTGGTTGGATCTCCTTGCATTCCAAGGGACTCTCAAGAGTCTTCTCCAACACCACAATTGAAAAGCATCAATTCTTCGGTGTTCAGCTTTCTTCACAGTCCAACTCTCATATCCATACATGACCGCTGGAAAAACCATAGCCTTGACTAGACGGACATTTGTTGGCAAAGTAATGTCTCTGCTTTTGAATATGCTATCTAGCTTGGCCATAACTTTCCTTCCAAGGAGTAAGCATCTTTTAATTTCATGGCTGCAGTCACCATCTTCAGTGATTTTGGAGCCCCAAAAAATAAAGTCTGATACTGTTTCCACTGTTTCTCCATCTATTTCCCATGAAGTGATGGGACCAGATGCCATGATCTTCGTTTTCTGAATGATGAGCTTTAAGCCAACTTTTTCACTCTCCTCTTTCACTTTCATCAAGAGGCTCTTTAGTTCCTCTTTGCTTCTGCCATAAGGGTGGTATCATCTGCATATCTGAGATTATTGATATTTGTCCCAGCAATCTTGATTCCAGCCTGTGCTTCTTCCAGTCCAGCGTTTCTCATGATGTACTCTGAACAGAAGTTAAATAAGCAGGGTGACAACATACAGCCTTGACGTACTCCTTTTCGTATTTGTAACCCGTCTGTTGTTCCGTGTCCAGTTGTAACTGTTGCTTCCTGACCTGAATACAGGTTTCTCAAGAGGCAGATCAGGTGGTCTTGTATTCCCATCTCTTCCAGAATTTTCCACAGTTTATTGTGATCCACACAGTTAGTGGCTTTGGCATAGTCAATAAAGCAGAAATAGATGTTTTTCTGGAACTCTCTTGCTTTTTCCATGATCCAGCGGATGTTGGCAATTTGATCTCTGGTTCCTCTGCCTTTTCTAAAACCATATCTAAAGTCATATTAGAGATATGACTGTAATCCATTCTTTTTAATTATTTCAGGATATTTCTTGGTGCGGATGAACCACAGTTTTTTCAGCCATTCTCCTACCAATGATCTCCCAATTCTCTTGTGAACAGTTATGCAGGAAACATCCTATAACGTAGTTTTACTTAGCAGTGCATGGAAGGTTCTTCTTCCCCTCGTGCATTCCTACTTAAGAGCTTTAAAGTCAGTTCAAGGATCTTTGCTTCCAAAAGAAAAAATAAAAAAGCATCTCTGAATACCCCCAAGGAGTGAGTCCCACCCAATGCCCCTGAGTCCTATGCGCTTGCGTCTCTGTTATAGCCTTTTCAAGGATGTGTTGAAATTTCTCAAAAAAGTCTATTAGACAGTCAGCCCTTTGAGGGCTGGGACTGTGCTGCTCGTCTCTGCGCCCTCCCAGTACAGCATAAAGCTTGCCGCAAAGTATGTGTCCACTGGTTATTTGTTTACCTGAACAGCAGAAAATTTGGGCTTTGAAACCGAACAGGCTGGAGTTCGAATCATCATGGTTCTGTCACATACCGTGTCACTTAGTCTCTGAACTTAGTCTTCTCATCTGTGTAAAGGGGAAGAAAAATCCCCAACTATGTGTTGTTGGAAGGATGGTTTGAGACCCTGTAGTGCTAGGAGTGGCATGAGGATGGTGTTTGAGGATGGACACTATTGTGGTTGGCATGTGCTTGAAGAAGGAGACTAGACTGAGACTTTGGCTTGGCACTGGGCCCCTTCTATGCACCTTTGGGCTTCACAGATAGGGAAACACCCTGGAACCAGCAGGCAATTCCCTAACAAATGCCCAGATAAATCTTGCTGGTTCCAAGATGTCTGGGACCTATTGCCTCTACCTGGATCCTCCTAAATACCCAAGCCCTTTCCAGATGGAAATGACTGGCTTCCATTCCCTGTGACATATCTTCATGCGTAAGCCTTGTAGAAGTCACCCAAAACTTCTCTCCAAGTTGATTCGCTGTGTCGTGAAGGTGCAAGACTTGATGAAGGGTGTTCAGTATTGTTTTTGATATGGGTGCCCTTGGGGCAACGGTTGGGGAGGGTCTTTGGGGGAGATGTTGGGCTGGAATCATCTGAGGTATCTGCTAGGTATTGATCACGGTGTGGCTGTCCTTTTGCCTTTTTACTCCACCATGCCTTCCTGAGAGTCTATTCTGGGAGCTTAGAAGTGTCTTGGACCACTGGGTAGGAACTGATGATATAATAGCAACCTGAATAAGAGGTGAACAATGCCTTGGCGACAAATGTTAGTTCCTGCTGGACAAGCCGCCTTTGGTCTTCCTGGAATTCCAACACCTGAGCACTGGTAGCAATCATTTTGCTTCTAACCAATGATGGGACTCCCAGGGTAGAGGTGACAATCTGTTCGCCTCAGCTCATCCCTGTCTGTGGTCTCACCTCCCCCTTCACCACCAGATCAGGGAGGTTTTCATCAGGTCTGCAGTAAGAGCAAGCAAAACACAATCAGGCAATTAATCTGTCAGCCTTAATTTAGCTCAGCTGACTTTTCGCTTAATGCTCATAAATGTGGTGCCTTCGATTCTGGGTTCCATAGTAACCTCCTTCTCCCAAAGCAATGACTCATCTCTGTAGAGGTTGCCCTTCGGTGCAAGAGAAGAAATCCAGTGCTCTGGGAATGCGATGGGTGTCCAGAGTTGCATGAAACATGCTGTTTATAGCATCTCCAGTGTCAACCTAGTTCCCAGACACCAGCCATCGCCTCGTCCCCAAATCACCCCTGCCTAAGCTGCCATATCTGAGACAACTGGACAACAGACGCAAGTGTCCACCTTGTGGTCACTGCCTGACATCACAGCCTCCTGACCCCAGCTCTCCCCAGTGAAGCCCTGAGTTGGGCATGCTTTCAGAAAGAGAGTCTGCAGGAGACAGCATTCTGTTAGGTGTTGTGTGAGGTCTCGAAGCTGAACACCTAGGCTTGGGGGCAGGTGACAAAGAAACAAACCCATAAGACGTACTTCCTCCTGAGTTCCCCGCCAGAGCAGGCCCTGAAGAGTTCTCCAGCCCATTCAGACTCTGACAAACCCGGAGGCCTCCTGAGACATCAGAGTTTTCTCTCAACCCCGTAGTCTCTGTTTCGATCACATTTTTGTTACTTACCTGAGACAAGATTCTGGAATACGGGAAGGTGGCCTTAGAGTCAGAGAGACCTGTGTTGACGACAGGATCTGCTCCGTAAGGTGTGGTGACAATTAAGTGAGATAATGTGTACAAAGCACTATGAGTTTGGTTCCTTGTGTGTGTGAAGGTCTTAGACTTGTGATGATAATCACACTGTTGATGACAGTGAAACCAGTGTGATGAGATTATCACTGTGTCTGTGGGTGTTCACACGTGTGCGTGCACACGCACACTTATCTGTTATGTAGATGTATATTTCATACAGTCTCGTGTGCCTAGATATGCTATCAGCCTTCTGCCCATCCTGGTCATTTCCACCATCCTGGTCACCCTGTGATAATGGGGAGTGATGAAACCAGAGACATTTCTGTAACATCTTCAAAATGTCCAGTCATTCCATCCCACTGATTGGAATGGCAAATCCCCCCATCCTGTGTTTGTAACCTTCTTTGTTTTTGCACTCAACAAATATTTTTGTGAGTCTCTGGTGTTCAGGCTTTTCTCTAATAACTGGGGCATAAATAGAAAATAACATCAAAAGTTTCTACCCTCATAGCATGAACATTCTAGTGAGGAAGACAATAAATATGCCCACCATGGTCTAGTCTTTCTGTCCAGGCCATTCTTTTTATTGGAACATCCCTTCCCCTGTCCCTCCATCCCTGACCATGACTCAGGGACAGATAAGGGCTACAGAATTGCATTCATCTGAACCCCAAGAGTTTTCAACTTGGAAAACCTCAGTCTCTGCTAAGCTAGAAACCTAGTACCTGTGCAGCAGCCTCCCAGCTTTCAGTCTTAGCCACTGCAAATCCAGTGTCCACTGGGGAGGTTTCCAAATCTCACTTATACTCTTGCTCAGTACTCATCAGGGGGCCTCTTTGAGCCCAGGACAAAGTTCAGCTCCTCAGCCACATCCTGAGTGATCAGGCTGGCTCACTTCTCTGGTATCATGTCATCTCTCCTCAACCTATGTGCAGTGAGATCTTCAGTCACATTCAACTCCGGGAGCTCATCATCTTTCTCTCGTGCCTATAGGCAGGGTTTTGCGTGTATGATTCCTTTTGTCTTGGAGAAGGAAAGAGCAACCCATTCCAGTACTCTTGCCTGGAAGATTCCATGGACTGCGGAGCCTGGTAGGCTACAGTCCATGGGGTCGCTAAGAGTTGGACATGACTGAGTGACTTCACTTTCTTTCTTTCTTTTTCCTTCTGTTTAGAATACCATTCCACACACACGCCCTTTCGAATCCCAACTCATCCTTGAACTCTCAGCTTGAACATCGCTTCCTCCAGGAAGCCTCCCAGGCTCTACAGGTCCTGTTGAGGCTCCCCTGCTGGGCACTCCATAGCACCCAGTACTCCTCTCTCATGGTGATGGATCCTATTCACTTGTTGGCTCATCTGCCTTCCCTAATACAAAGAGAATTCCTTGAGGTCAGGGGAAATCTCTTGTGTTTTGTATCTGGAACATGGAAGACAGGTTCAGTCATTTCACCCATGTTACGCCAGTGCTTTGCATCAAGGCCCATGGTGGTGAGTGTCCTGTGTGGCTGTGATGGGTGGTTAACTCTTGATTCTGCTGCTGGGTCCCATTCAAGAGGAAGGGACAGTTTTCGAGGAGAAGCCACCTGGCTCCGTCCTCCCTGTCCATTGCTGACACAGCATCCTATGTATGGCTCTCTCCCCCACCTACTACCCACTGAGAAACCCTCTTTCTAAAGCATGACCCCCTCTTTGCCAGACAACGTCCCACCCACCCTCAATCACATGACACTGAGTTTGTTTTGCTAAACCTACTCTACAAACAAAAGCTAAGGGTTTTGTTTTGTTTTGTTACATTACCCAGAAGGGGACCTACATCAGAATCCTCATGGAGGTCCAGTCTCCACCACTTAGCTACCATCTGGGGCCATTGAAAGGTGGCTGGGCCCCAGTTTAGCCAAGGGCAAGCCCTGATAAACAGCCAGCCTCATTTCTCAGCCCACATCCATGTCAGTGGCCAACCCAGCCATGGCCGGATGGGCGGGGACTATCTCCACAAAGCTGTCTTTCTCTGGCCATCTCTGCATTATATGGAATTCCCAGGGAGGGACCTAGGTCTGGATGCCTGACCACGGTCGAAGGATTCCCCAGGCCCCACCCAGTTTCTCAATGTGAGAACCACCCAACTGGCTCCCTCCCCAGTTCTCGGCTGCAGAGAGAAAGAAAGGGCTGTTGAGAGTGGCTTTGAGTTCCCACAAGGAACGTGCCAGCTCCAGACAGCACAGCTTTGTGCTTGGGAGAATCTGTCTTCCCAACAGGCAGAGGGGAATCTGTTCTGTAGAGGATCAGTGGGAGGTCCAAGCCTGGCAGGGCCATCCCTGCCCCAAGCATTAGCCAGGAGACACCCACCTGCCCTTGGGGAGAGGACTTCTGACCAAGAACTCAACCTCGGAAACAGCCGTTCCCCAACTTCTCTGAAATAATCAGAATTCCTGTCCAACTCACACATCAGAATTTCTCTACTTTAGTAATTCTTAATTCAGAAAATGGCCCCAAACAAAAAGATACCATACATCTTAATCTACATATGTTTAAAGATAGAGATATATATGCCCATAGATTGGCAAGATGTTGTGTATAAACAGGGCTTGTACACATCTTTTTTCATAAGTACAGCTCCTCAAGGGGCTACAGTGTATCGTGTTGACCAGAAAGTTCTTTCGGGTGTTTCTATACCATCTTATGGAAAACCCGAACCAACTTTTTGGCCAACCCAATATTTTGTCTTCTACCACTAATGAAAGAAAAAACCCTGTCAGTGGCTACAGCAGATGGACGAGGAAAAGCAAATGAGAGTATAAATTCCTAGTCATTTGTCTGGATCTTCATAATTATGAACTTTCTCTATATCCGCTGCTGTTCTCTAGAATTTAAGGCTCAAAGCACCCAACAGTTCCCAGTTTGTATAGACCCGTGGTCTTTAGGGATTTGTAAGGGACACTTGAAGTCATCAAATCCAGCGAATTCTGAAGGACATACCCATGTGTTTTTGTAGGGAATAAAAGATTTAATGGGGATGCCTAACACCCTAGGCAATACAAGAAGAAACCAAAGATCTTCCCTAACTCAAAAAACTTGGAAAACAACTGAGGAAATTCAAGTTAATTTATCATTTTTGCTTTACAGATGTGGAAAATGTGAGTCACTGGAGAAAGAGATGTACCAAATAGCTTTATGCTGCCAGGGCTAGAAATCAGATCTTCTAACTTATACTTGGTCCATCACACTTTGCTCTGTTGCCGATAGAATTGTCTTCAACATTCCTGAACATCTGCAGTGGTCACCTAAGAAGTGTGCTGTCCAGCCTCAGCTTTCCAGAAAGTGCATACACACACTTATGCCTTCCTATTCCATGCTCCCTATACTTATCTCATTTATCCATCTATCTCATTATTCATTATGATGGTAACACATACTCATTGTATAAAATTCAATCTCCTCGTGGTATGAGATCCTCATATACATGTTGTCTTACACAGCATGGTTCCTGGCATGACTGACTGGTTTCCAGAGAGAGCAGCTGCACAAAAATAGGCTAATCAGAGTTCTTCCCTGAGAATGGTGACTACAGAATGGAGAAAGAGAGTCATCCCTTTACAATGGCTAAAGCTGTTAAGATGTGAAACCTGCCTAGTGTTGGAACAAAGTCTACAGCAATAAAAACTGAGTATGAAATACAGACAGTAGAGTTAAGAGATGGAGAGAATCCCATCTCTTTCAAAGTTTCAAAGTTCTTTAGGACCCAACTTCATCTCTGGACTTACTGTAGTTTGAATGTTTAATTCTCCCTTGGATTTTGTACACTCTCCTCTGTTCTTAAATTAGTTGATTAAAGTGGAGTCTCTTCCCCTTGGTAACTCAAAGCCAAAGAACAACAGTGTAACCATATCCTTTCAACTTTTTCGCCATCTACTTCCCAAATATCTGTTCTTTTTTTTAAATTAAATATAGTTTACTATATTTAGTTCTAACTTCTAGATTAGGAAGAATAGAATTTAGAATCATATAAGAAGTTAGAGGCAAAAGCAGAAACGAAACAAGTCTTACTATCAAGTCTAGACTCCTTCAAAGAAACCATGATGATGTATACTAATTGTTATAACAGAGACTCAAACTAATATGATTCTCAACAGAGACTCAAAATAATATGCCATCAATATGGTGGAAGTTTAATTTTTTGTACATCGAGGCCCGGAAGAAGGCATTTCAGGATGAGTATGGTGGCTTTGTTCCATGAAGATCTCAAGGACTCAAACTCCTTCTAACTTGTTGTCCTTATTCCTTTCTTGGTTTCCTTATCTGCAAAATATAGATATAGATAAACATGCCTCATGGCCCAAGATGGCTACAGACTAATGGTTTGCAGAACCAAAGAGAGTAGAATGAAACTCAGTTGGAGTGGAGATTCAGGCCAAGTGGCTCTGATCGAGAATTCTTGAACAGACCCGTGATTCAGTTGTGTGTTCCCCAGAGTCTTTTGTCCCTAAACTTAGCAGCCTACCAATTTGTAAGGGATGACAAGCTAGAAAGTGTGAATGACTCAGTTCTTACACACACTACTCCCACCTCCATTTTATTACAGAAATATCTTCTGGTGGGACCTTCATAAGGGCAAGTCTGATGCAGTCATCATTCATTTATTTATTTGACACATAGTTTTCAGAAGCAGGCTAAAAGGATTAGCCCTAGATTCTAAAAGCCTCATTGCAAACCCCAGACCTACAAGTCTAGGAAATTATTTCACCTGTTTATGGCTCTGTTTCCTTATATGTAAAATATAGATTTATCTATCTGCCTCATAGGATTATTGAAAGTTTATGTCAGGTAATCCAGGTCTGATATATAATAGTAAAAATCTATAAATGCTAGCTCTAGCTAGACCTGCTGTGTTCCAAGAGTGTAGGAAGTACAAGGGTGAATCCTTGCAATTATGTGATTTCTAGAAACATCGAGTGCCATAAGCTAGATCCCATGCTGTGATCAACAGCAGCCTCTAAACACTGAGGCCTTTCTTGGAGCAGACACGGAGATCCTAGAGGGCAGAGAGGCATGGGAAGTGGAAAACCATGCTCTCTGTCTCTTCCTTTCCCTCATCTCCACAGAGGCTCACCTAAAGCATTTTGTGTACTCGGCTTTGTGTTTGGATGGTCCTAATCCCATGCCTTTTTTCTATCCAATTTCTAATCCAATTTCTATCAGTCACCTCCTTGAAACTAGCAGCTCCCGAAAACAACAGCAACAACAACAAACCACACAGAAATGGAAGGAAGGAAGGAGGGAGAAGAGAAAACAACAAACAAAAATTGTCATTTTTGTTAAAAAGACAGTAACAATTTAATTTCCACAGTCTCATATTTTGTTATTGAGGTGTGGTGGTCGTTTAGTTGCTAAGTCATGTCCAACTCTTGCAACCCCATGGACTGTAGCCCTCCAGGCTCCTCTGTCCATGGGATTCTCCAGGCAAGAATACTGGAGTGGGTTGCCACTACCTGGATCTTCCTGGAACATCCAGGGGTTCTTCCTGACCCAGGAACTGAGCCCAGGCAGATTCTTTACCAACTGAGCTACAAGGGAAGCACTATTGAGTTATGGCTAATTTACAATATTATATTAGTTTCAGGTGTGCAGTGTAGTGATTCAAAAATTTTATAGATTATGCTCCATTTATAGTTATTGGAAGATATTGGCTATATTTCCTGTATAATATATCTTTGGAGCTTATTTATTTTATACCTAGTGGTTTGTACCCTTAATCCCCTCCACAGTCTCTTTTTAACACTTCTAAACAACTGGTTACTTTCAAAAGTTAAAATAAGAATCTTGATGTATACTTTATATTTCTACATCTTTGCAGTGACTTTTTTTCAGACATTTATCTCATTACTCATTATAAAAGTAATACACACTTGTATAAAATTCAAGCACTGGAAAGGAGTATAAGTTAAAAAGCAAGTGGCACATGCATGTATACAGTAGAGCCATATATTTAATATGCTCAGACGAAAAGGCAGAATGAAAAGACAAAGATAAGCAATTTGAAACAGTGCAAGAAGTTCTTCCTTCCTTTCTCTTGGATGAACATATTCTCTAGGAGGCTTCATCTGATAGCCCCCTGAGGGGCAGGCTAGTGTTTTACAATGCAGCGGGTATTTTTCATGCAGCAGGACCCCAAAGTACAGTATAGTAATTACTTTGTCTAGTGCTAAATGAAAACACTATAAGTTTCTTCCAATTTGGAAGGAAAACATTGAGAAATTGTGGCATTTTTTAAATTTATTTTTTAATTGGAAGATAATTGCTTTACAGTGTTGTGTTGGTTTCTGCCATATAACAACACCAATCAGCAAAAAGCATATATGTGGTTCCCATTCCAACCCTCTGAGTCGTGACAGATGCCAGGCTGGCGCCCTGTGTTACAGCAGTTTCCCACTAACTGTCTGTTTAACACGGGGCAGTGTAGGTATGTCAGTGCTACTTTCGCAGTTCATCCCGCTCTCTCCTTCCGCTGCTGTGTTCACAAGTCCTTTCTCTATGTCTGCATCTCCATACCTTCCCTGCAGGTTCTCCAGGCAAGAATACTGGAATGGGTTGCCATTTGCTCCTTTAAGGGATATTCCCTACCCAGGGTTCGAACCTTGGTCTCCTGCCTTGCAGGTGGTTTCTTTACTGTCTGAGCCACCTGGGAACCCCCCTTCCTGCAAGGGCTGCATTAATAATATATGATATTTGTTTTTCTCTTTCTGACTTGCTTCACTCTATATAACAGGCTACAGGGTCAGGTCTGAGAGAAAACCCAACAGGGTACGAAGACAAAAGAACTTAAAATCCAGGAAATGACAAAAACAAAATGAGAATCCATCAGAGTTTCTAGAAAGGATTTATTAAGTTTGTAGACACTACATGGATACAGATCCTGAAGTCCCTGAGAACGTAAGGATGATAAATAGGACATTTATCAGGCATAGCACCCCCAGAGACTAAAAAGTTACAGAAATTGGATGATGCATTTGAAGTGAACCCTTCTCAATTAGCAGATGTTGTTTTTAATGTATTCCATAACAGGTAACAATGACAGAAGCCAAGAGATGCAAAGCAAAATGCATTTTGATATCAGTATTGAAAGCAAGTGAACTGAAGAGGGCTTCCCAGGTGGCTCCATGGTAAAGAATCCACTGCCAATGCAGGAGATGCAGGTTTGATCCCTGCATGGGGAGGATCCCCTGGAGGAGAAAGTGGCTACCCACTCCCATATTTTTGCCGGGTAAATCCCATGGTCAGAGGAGCCTGGTGGGCTACAGTCCATGGGGTCACAGAAGAGTCAGACTCGACTGAGCACACAGGAGCGTGCATAGGGTTCATCCAAGAGATGGTGGGATTTTGTACCGTCTTCTTGAGTGGTATTAGAGGTTTTCAAGCATAATTTTTGCTATATGCATTCTTTTCTTTGTGTTATTCTCATATTTTAGAACCAAAATACCAGGATAACATACAATCCCTTCCTTCTTTCCCTCCTCCCTTCCTTTCTCCTTTCTATCCTTCCTTTCTTCTTACCTTCCATCAGTTTTTTTAGAATAGAGTAATACTTTACAAACTATTTGGCAGTTAGTTTTCACTTAACATCTTGACACACTTTTCCATCAGCATGGAATAGTCTGTAGAATTAAATTTTTATTAAACCAGCTTCTGCTGACAGTACAAAAGTACTGCAGAGTCTTGGCGCACATACCTTTGTACACTTTCATGGGTTTTTTCCTTTTTTTGTCAGATAAGTTCCTTGAAGTAAATTGCTGAGTCAAGGATATGCACATTTTAATTTGCTAAATTGCCTTCCAAATATATACCAGTGTGTACTTTGGAGTGTATTCATTTTCATTTCCATGAGCAGTCACAGAGAGGGTCTTACCTGTTTTGTATTTAGCTTAGTTTTCTGATAGAGTGAAGGTCAATCAAGGTCCTGGAAGATGAGAGTCAGGGAAGCCTTCCATGAAGAAGCCCCTGTTAAACTAGACCTTGAAGGATGGCATAATTTTCAACCCAGTTTAACAGGCAAAGGCCATGCCAAGTTTAGGCTGGAATATGACGTCAAAGAAGCTCCTGGGGCATGGCTAAGTGGGGAGGGTAGTCTAGCCCTGGCAAATTGTTGGCGGTAGGATAGTCTAGGCCCCAACCGTCAGCATGACAGGTTCAGTCGCTTAAATAAAATGCACAAAAAGACAAAGGAGCAATTTCATTCTAATAGGGACAAAACAATCAACAGAACCTAAAATCAACTATATGGCATGTTAGATGGTGCTAAGTGATATAGGGAATGAAAATCAGAGAAAAGGGACCAAAAAAAAAAAAATGTGCACCGGAAGGGCAGTAGGTGGACGTTTTCAATAAGGTGATTGGGGGTGGCTTCATGAGACACTGATATTTAATATGGTCTATAGGGAATGAGCCTTGTAGATTTCTGTGAATAGTCTTCCAGCAAAGGGTCAGCAAGGCCCTAAGGTGGGAAGGAGAATGTCTGGAGTGTTGAAGGAGGAGCACAGAGGCCACGTGCCTGGAGCAGCGCAGACAAGAGAGGGGCATACATGAGACCTGAGGTCCCAGAGGCCTGGGACTGGATGCTATAAGGCTCTGTGGTCCTTGTAAGGTTTGAGCTGCTTTGTAGAGGAAGATGAGAAATCTTTGAGAGGATTTGAACTGAGTGGTGACACAGCTGCCTTATAGTGTAAGGAGATCATTCTGGCTTAAAAATGTGGGCCCAAATGAGGAGATGGGTTTAGAGGTTATGAAAATGATCCAGGTGAGTGATGACAGGGACATGGACCAAGGCAAGGAAGTGATGGTGGTCAGAATTGGTCAGATTATGATATATTTTGAAGGTAGAGCCTTTAAGACTTACCCATAGATTTGATATGAGTTGTGAAAAAGAAGAAAGAATCAGAACAACACTAAGATTTTGTCTGAGAAACTAGAGGGAAGAGCTGCCATTAACCAAGGCAGCTAGCAGTTTGAGGCTAGGGGATATGCAAGGGCTCAGATCTGGATTTTAAACATGTGATTTCTATCAGCCATCAGAATGGAGATGTCAAATATGCAATTGGATATGTTAGAAGGAATTCAGGGAGAGGCCGGGGCTAGAAATATAAATAGGTGAGTCATCAGCATGTAGATGGTTGTCAGAGTCATTAAAGTAGATGAGATCACACAGGAATGAACATAGAAAAAGAGATCAGAGAACTGACTCCTGGGGCCCTTGAATGTTACAAAGTCAGGATGGTGGCAGTGGCTGTAGGGGAGAAACCTACAGTGGAGACAGAGTGGGGTAGAACAGAAGAAGGTCAAGCAAAACAAGTGTTCAAAGGAAGAGGGAGAGATTAGGTACTGTGCCAAATCAAAGAAGAAAAGGACTAAAATCCCAACTGCATGTTTTTCCCCTAAAGACAATATAGTACTTTTAATCTAGTGCTGGTCATGCCTCCCTGGTCTTTGGTAGAAACTATAGCACTTTGCATATCATTCCCCCATATATTGTTTGGATGGTTTAACTTGAAAGGAATATTTTATTTCCGAGTCCTAAAATGGGATTCTTAATAGGAGGGAAAACAGTATTACGTGTAAAACTCTGCACAAGGATGCAGTGTTGTCAGGCAACCTGGGTTACAGTGGTGGCTTTTCCACTGTGTCTTGGGTGACCTTGAGAACCCCTCTAGTTCTCAGTTTCTTCACAGGCAGTCTGATGTGTGATGAACAGGGAAGCCTTGGCCAAAGAACCACTGTGAAACTTTTCATCTCTTCTACTCAAGTCTAAAATTCAGACACTTCCCTCTCTTATACTGAGAACCAGCTACATAATTTGCAGAGTCTCTTTGTTCAAAATGCAAGGAAAATGTAAGTGGTTTTATAGGTACTAAGATAGAAAGCATTTTAATTTCTTCTACCATCTCTTTCTCAACTTGTCATGGTGTTTTTTATTTGCTACTTAATGTCATTATTAAGTACAAAACTTAAAGAAATAAAATTTTAAATTTGTAACAATGAATCTTTCCATTTACTTTTTTTTTTCTTTTTGGCCCTGCTACACAGCTTGTGGGATCTTAGTTCCCCAACCAGAGATAGAACCCAGACCCCCATCTGTGGAAGTGTGTTGTTCTAACTACTGGACTGCCAGGGAATTCCCACCATTTATTTTTTTAAAAAACTTTTAACTTTATATTGGAGTATAACTGATAAACACTGTTGTGAGAGTTTCAAGGGAACAGCTAAGTGATTCAGCCATACATGTACATGTATCCATTCTCCCCCAAACTCCCCTCCCATCCAGGCTACCACGTAACATTGAGCAGAGTTCCCTGTACTATACAGTAGATTACCCATTTTAAATACAGCAGAGTGTACATGTCCATGCCAAAGGAGCCTCATTTTAAATAGTGGAAAAGTAATACAAAGCTTAAATTTACTATCTTAACCATTTTTAAGTGTACAATTCGGTTGTATTAATTATATTCATATTATTGTGCAACCAAACTTCACAACTTTTTCGTTTTGTAAAAGGAAGCTGTATATCCATTAAACAGCTACCTATTTTCCCCTCCCCAGTCCCTGACAACCACCATTCTACCTTCTTTGTCTACATTTAACTACTCTAAAAACCTCATGTAACTGGAACCCTACAGTATTTACCTTTTGTGGCTGCTTCACCATTTACTTTTATATCACATAATGCCAACTTTAGAGTTAATATGCATTTAAATCATAAGCAGAGTAAATGAAATCATATTTCATAGCTAACACATGCATATATATTTCCTTCTTACAAGAGTAGTGGAAATACAGCTCAAAACTAACTCAGCTGTTTTATTTCCCTTCTTGATATGCATGCATTCTCTACTTTTGGCTTATTCATGAGTAAGAAAGGACTGGAAGAAGTAACTACAGGTTGCCTTATCTTTCGCTTTCCTTCTCTGTCATCATTTTCAGCATAAGTTATTGACTAGTGAGGAAGAATATGAGAGGGTTTCTTGGTTGTTTGTTTCTCTTAGAACATCATTGCCTTCTTTCTGCATTTGAAGCAAAGCAAGTTCTGGTTCAAACAGAAAGCATTATGTCTCAAGGCTGTCAGCATCCGCTGCTTACTTGGCTCTAGATGTCACACATTTACCTGTGCTCACTTTGAGTTTCACCGAATCCCCCTGCATCACAGATCTTTGCAGATCCTGGGCTCATGGGGCATCAGTGAGGCTGTTTGCCTTTGGGACAACAAGGAACAGCAGCGGATGTGCATATTTTGACGTCTCCTTTCCTCACACACGTACTCCACTGTCCCATTAGTCATCACGTACAAACCACAAGTTTAAAGGTTCAAATTATTAAGAATTTCAAGATAGTAACACACAGAGAATTAGACCAAGCGAGACCCTTTTGAGTATGAGGCCCTGTGCCACTGACCAGGTCCAGTGCTCAGGAAGCTGGCTCTATTGTCAGTCCACCCCTGCAGACACCATCCTGGCACTGAGCACACTGCTCCATGAGACTTGGTTATCCTTGAATGTCCTCCACAGTAGACTGTGAGGAGTCTCATTCAGTCATAGCACCAGTGCATGTTGCATGGTATATATTAGTTGTGGTTTACTCTCTCGGTCATGTCTAACTCTTTTGTGACCCCATCCTTGGACGGTAGCCTGCCAGGCTCCTCTGTCCATGGGATTTCTCAGGCAAGAATACTGGAGTGGGTTGCCATTTTCTTCTCCAGAGGATCTTCCCAACTCAGGGGTCGAACCTGTATCTCCTGCTTGGCAGGTGGATTCTTTACAATTGATCCTCCTGGGAAGCCCATGGATGGTATAGTAGGGACTTACTAAATGTTGAGGGGATGAACTTTCTGTAAGAGCAAGTCACTGTCTAATGCTAACCCAAGGCCACTGGTGGATATTTTCCTTGACCGGTCCCATCTCCTCCTATTTTATTCATTCATTCCTCATCTTCAGTACACCCTCAAGAAGCTCACTGTCTAGGGAGAGAATGAAATAGACAGTGAAACAGTAAATTCATTCTCCCACTCGTGCAATTCACTACCAAGCACAGTGGCTAGTACGATCACATGTAATCTGTGACTATTTGTTATGGGTAAAACACAGTAAAGTATAATGGAGAAGACAGATAATTTAGCATTGAAAACAGATTACAGTGCTTGTATCATGGAAGTTCATTGATGATACTATGGAGGCATAAAGAAAGCACAGCTAACCCAGCCTCAGGCTTCTAGGCAAGTTTTTCAGAGGAAGTATCTTCTTAGAGGATGACGTATCCTGAAAAGAAAGGCTTTCCAAGCAGAGTGAGCAGCATATGGAAAGGCATCAACATATGTAAGAACAGGACTACATGGGGCAGTTGTCTACCCCTGGACCTGAGTGTTTTGGGAGAAGCAGTGAGACATATCGCAAGATGTAGGTATTATTATTAGGACTCTGTGACAAATGTGATGGCGGTGGTATAAACAATGAATAAGAACAAAGGAAGGAGCTGTTAATTTTCGTGAGGGCAGTGGCAGTTGGACTCAGTCTGAAGGGTGAATCCGAGTTAGCCTGAGAGAGGCGTATGAAGAGCATCCTCAACCAGCACAATGGCCCTTAGTTTTAAAAGGCCCTGTTGTTGTTAAGAAATGATAAGAATTCAGCGTGGTTCAGTGGGGAGGATACTGAGATGCATTATAAAAATAACAGCTCAGTGCTTAACAGCATGTACTTCGTGACAGGCATTGTGCTAACGCTATTGTTTCAACTCATTTTCCTCTTAATGACAGCCTCATGAGGTAGGTATTTTTATCATGCCCATTTTACAGATGAGGAAATTGGAAGGTTAAGCAATTTGTCCAGGGCCCCATAGCTAGTAAAATGGCGTATCTGCAAGTCAAGCCCAGGCCTTTGAGCTTCCAAAGTTCATGCTTCAGAATACTAACTGTACTGGTCCCATAGTTGCTTGACAGTAAAGTTAAAATAGTCAAAGAGGGACATCTCTGGTGGTCCCCGTGCATGGGGCCCAGGTTGGATCCCTGGTGAGGGGACTAGATCCCACATGCTGCAACTAAGACCCAGCACAGCCAAATAAATATTTTTTAAGAAAATAGTCCAAGAGCTTTGGAGGAAAATGATGGATTCAGTTTGGGGCATCCAAAGAAGGTGCTGAGAATACAGCTGCATATACACATCTGTAGCTAAGAAAATAAGAATGGGCTATAGATAAGATCTGGGAGCCATCAGCTAATAGGTCATTGCTAATACCATGAACATGGGTGTGAATAAAAAAAGAAGGCCTAGGAGAGAGCCATATACCACTTTGACGTTTGAGAGCCAGTGGTGGGTAGGTGGGTGGAGGAGCAAAGGCTGCTGAAAATAAGCAGCTACAGGGTTAGGAAAGAAAAACAGAGCGGTGGTGTCAATGGGCACCAATGTCACGTGCTTCGGAGTTGGATGAGGACTGCAAAATGGCCTGTAGAATTTGCAGATGACCTAAGTGACCTAGTGCTGACCTATTTCCTAAGACTGAGAGACAGGGGGAAAGGGACCATTGATAGATTTCTAACAAAACTTAGTATGACTTCTCATTTTTCACTTGTTGCTGTCCAGTTGCTAAGTTGTGTCCAACTCTGCAAAGCCATGGACTGTAGCACACCAGGCCTCTCTTTCCCTATCTCCTGGAGTTTGCCCAAGTTCATGAAAATCACCCTTTATCAAACTACATTTCCTCACCTGGCATACAGAAAAATGCAGCTGCTGCAGCATAATACAAGATGTAATGAGGCTGTAGGGTATTTATCCAGGAGTTGGTGATGGGCACGGAAGCCTGGCGTGCTGCAGTCCATGGGGTCGCAAAGAGTTGGACACGACTGAGCGACTGAACTGAACTGAGGATATTTAGCCAGCCACTTCTCTTCTCGGGGCCTCAGTTTCCCCATCTAGAAAAAGATAGAAGGAGAGACAGACTGGTTTTCTCCCCAACCCAAAATTCTATTTTCTGCCATCCCAGATGCTCTTGGAGCATGGTGGTGTTGATGGGGATGGTGAAAAAGGACTCAGGTGTGGTGAAAGAGAAGCACCCCCCCCCCACCCCACTTTAACTGCTGCAGTTCCCTTTGTGGTCTCTTCACTCTCAGCCTTGTTTTCTCCCCAGTCCTCCAAGGTGGCTATTGGAGCCAGTGATGAGAAACACATGTTTCTGGGCAGCTCTGGTGTTGCGCAATGCCGCCAAGGGGAGGGGGGGGAAAGAAAAAGAAAAAAAAGGAAAAGAAAGGCAGGAAAGAAAAGAGCTTTGGTATTCTCAGCCTCCACAGACAATTCCTCCATTGATGTGTAGTGAGTCACGGCGGGCCGCCAGGCCATCGTGGTTTCTGAATCACTTCCTCCAAGAGAGGCTCTCCACTTGTTCCTGGGCTGGCTTCAGCCAGGGCTGGAATGCGAGGAGGTTGAGCCCTTCAGAATGCCTCTGACTGCTTTCTTCTTTTCTGGAGCTCCAACCACAGAGGTGGAAAGGCCTGGCTGGAAGGAGATGGGAAGCAGGTTGAACCTGCTTATTCCAAGGAGTGGACCCTGCCCCCAGCCACATAATTGAAACTCATGCCCCCTACCTGGTCAGAGCTGGAAGTCCAGTGAAAACCCAGATTAAGGGCCATAGTATTCTCCAGTGGGCGCCAGACTCAGATCTGAATTTTCCATCTCCTCCACCTTTATTCTCTGGCTGATTTGGACAAGGCTGACACCTTTTGGGCAGAGTTAGATGTAAAGTGGATCCTGGTCATTCCTCCAGTGAGTAACATCTGGGTATCTTGGACTGCATCTCTCGGTCTCCCATCTTGCAATTTCCATCTTTGAAGACAAGGATATTAATGGCCTGAGACACCCTCTCCAGGATGATGGTACTCAAGTGAGACTGTTTTAAGTTCTTGCTTAGAATAAACTTCATTCATTCAAGAAAGAGCTTTAACCCTCCCTCTGGGTCACATTTTGTGTAGGCGCCAGGCATTGTAAGAGGAAAGGGATGTGGTCCTAGCCATATGAAAGAAAAATGGGAAAGCAGTGATGCAAATTCAGTGTGGCAAGTGCTCAGGTGGAGGGACCCAAAGATCCTACACATACTTGGGGTCAGGGTAACTTAGGGAGGGCATCCAGGAAGGTTTGCTGGATTGGATAAGGCATCATTAGCACCATTTTCCTCTGTTCAGCACCATCGCCCTCTCCCCTCAATCCTGGCTGCAGCACTTTCCAGGTTTGTACTTTGAACACTGGAGATGAAACCCACGCTCAGCCCCTGTAAGACAGTAAGTGGTTCCTCCCCTCCGTGCCAACAGAAGGCGCTATTTCCCAATAACCCCAGCAGTTGGGAATGTGCTAGAATGCCGCCACCTTGTGGGCACACTGGGCCTTTCCCACTTCTTTGAGGTGGATAGACCTGGAAGCCATCCTCCCAAGAAACAGGGTCTCTGGCTTGGTTACTTACCTGATTGCAGTTACAGGTGAAGGGTGAAAGGAGCACATTTTAGAAACTCCCCTGACCACGTTGGCCTGCTGAAGTCTCCCTTAAGGAGATAGATCTGGATTAATGAGCTTTCTTAGAGCAGGCACCATATCTTAACCTTCTCTATGTCTTTCATGGATCTACCAGGAGGTCAGGCAGGTAAGAGGTGCTCAACACATAGATGTTAGATGGAATCAATTTATGTCAATAATCAGCCCAAATTATAGCCAGGGCTAGACATTCTTTACCATTTTATTCAACACACTAGCTAGGAGTCCTAGTTTCCCTAGGAGAACCAGTATGTATTGCACCAATATGTCCCCCAGTACCTGGCCATGCAAATACGTGTTGACCAAGTGAATGAAATCAGACACTTAAAAGTAAAGTTGTAGAAACAGCAAATGTTGTTTGCTGAAGAGGAGTATGTGTGTGTGTATATATGTATTTTTTTCCTTCTGTATTGTCCAGTGGAGCCTCCTTTTTCTTGGGTACATCCCAGAAAGATACAGTGACTATCTGTGGTCACACAGCTGGGGACCTGAAGGCATGTCAGCTGATTCACCACTGTGCTTGCCAGGCAGAGTCAGCTCACACTTACAGGAGAGAAAGCAAGACAGGAGTTGTCTAGAGTTGTGTAGAATTATACCTGGTGGAAGAGTTTTCCACCAAGGATTTCTGAAACACCTTTTCAAAAACTCTAAGACCAGACTGTTATGTGTTAGTTCCTCAGTCATGTCCAACTCTTTGTGACCCCATGGACTGCAGTCCACCAAACTCCTCTGTCCGTGTATTCCTCCAGGCAAGAATACTGCAGTGGGTATCCATCCCCTCCTCCGGGGGATCTTCTCAACCAAGAGATCAAACCCAGGTCTTCTGCATCGCAGGCAGATTCTTTACCGTCTGAGCCACCAGGGAAAAGATAAGACTGGCCTATGCCCCTAGGGAAATGAGGGGTCCTAGCTAGTGTGTTGAATAAAAAGATAAAGAATGTCTCACAATCCAAGGACTATAGAAGGAGCTGAAACACAGGCACTGGGCACACAGCAAGTGATGCAGGAAGTGCCACAGTCATGCTTTGGGGTCATGTGGAGCTTCTGTCTCCCAGGAAAAGCTTGTGAAATAGTGTGACCCGTGTCTTGATGGTGTGTGGACTTGAGTTCCAGGATGGATGATGATTATGCAAAGGGAAAGCAGTCTGGCCCACATGTGAGAACAAAGTGTCTGGCCATCTCCCCAGCGTACCCCCCAGAGACCCCATTCTGTCTGATTCAGCCTCTGCCCTGTGCCACACTCCTCCGCTTAGACCATCGGGGACTTATAGTGCCCGCCGGATAGAATCCAAATGCCTTTATCCTCTTTACCAACTGACCACTCTCCACCTCTCTAGTCACATGGTCCATACATTAACACCTTGATCACACTGTCTGCCAGTCTGAAGTGGCTTCCCGTTCTGGCCACACAACTTAGAATCATTGTGACCTTAAGAAAGTCATTTAAACTGTCAGTGCCTTTGTTTCTTCATCTGTGCAGTGGAGATCCCCTTAGCATTTCCGAGAATGGGTCATGGTGAGAATCTACTGAGCTCAGCGTGGGAGGCCCTCTGAACTGTCCCTGGCATGTGTATGCTCTTAGCATGTGGAGCCATAGTCACTGTGACTATCACTGAATCCCCCATCCTTCCTCATGCTCCCACCCCTTCGGATATTCTGTTCCCTGTGCCTGAAATATCCATCTTTACCTTCTCCAGCAGTGGACAACATCTTTCTTCAAGATGCAACTCAATGTCCCCTGCAGCCACAGGGAAAGTTAACTGTGCTCTCATTTTCACCCACACTCCTACTCCATGTCCATCAGAAGTCCCTGAGCCTCCTTGCATGGGGGTAATGGCATCTGTTGATCATGATGCTACATGGATCAGATGGGCAACTCCATAGTCATCCCCCAGGCTGTGCAAGTTACACAGCCCTTGACAAGCTTGAGACGTGTTATTTTTTTAGTTACAGAAGGGATGTCAGCTGCCTAGCTTATGACCTGCCAGGGCAAGGTCAGTCTCTCCCCTGAGCCCCAGCCTCCAGCAGGGGAGACCCCATCACATATACACAAGCTTTCTCTGCAGCCCTGCTTGCCCACACTTGCTTCCCAGGTGCTTGGCCCTTGGCCAACCCACTAGGGCCCAGGGAAGTCATGAGCTGACTCTTAGCACACAGAGCACAGGCTTCACTGCCAGTACAGCCAGCCCAGGAGCCCCCACCCTCTCCTCACCCACCACCTTCCTCCAGTTTCTCCTGGACTCGGGGGCCTCCCAGACTGCCTTCCTTTCCACCCCGTCTGCCTTGCTTGGATTCTGTTTACAGTAAAAGTAGAAAGGTCCCCTCCTGTCTCCCCACCCACTTTCTCTTGTTCCTTTGACCCCCGCAGCTCTCTTTAATGTCCTCAATCCATCCTAGGGGGTTTAACAAGCTTTTCTTCGAGCACTCATCAAGCATTGTGTGAAACACTCTCTGCAATGCATTGTGGGATATTCAGCAATGAATAAGATGCATACACTGAGCTCGTGAGGGGAGGGGAAGACATACATTTTTGAGAGTCTGCTCTGTGCCTGCACAATGGCAAATACTTAGGTTATTCCTTTGAATTTGTACCTCTTGGGTAGGTTCTATTATATAACCCCCACTTCACTGCAGACATAGCTGAGATTAGGAAACTCGCCTGAAGTTACTACTCTGTGGCAAAGATAAAATTTTAAACTTCATCCTTTACCTAAACCATACCCTCACGCAGCACATGGCACAGTAAGACAGATGCATGTAATACAGAGATAAGTGGGATCCAGAACCTAGTAATGAGCATTCTAAAGGCAATTTCAAGTCAGATGTCTGTGTTGACTGTCATCACACATGCCCAAGATTGCTGAATTCCCCCGAATATATTCTTCATCCTGAAAATTGTTGGGGTGAACTACAGAACTATCATTTTAGTTAGACCCACGGGACTGGGGAGTGGCAAGAATGCCAACAAAAACTTATTAAAAAATGACTTATATGTGTGAGTTTCACCTAATGCTTTATGTGTACTCAATTAATACAGCAAGACAATGAACTGGGTTCTGTTATCACCATTTTAGTGATAAACTGAGACACACCAAGGTAAAGAAACTGAGACACACCAAGGTGAAGAAACTTGCCCAAGATCACAGAGCTGGAAGTGGCTAAGCTGAGGTTCGAGCCTGGAGGAGGTGGCTCTGGAGTTTGGGCTCCTGGTAACTTTACTATATTGTATTTAATGCAGCTACTTTATGGATTGGGTTCTTAGGTGGTACTAGTGGTAAAGAATCTGCCTGCCAATGCAGGAGATGCAGGTTCAGTCCCTGGGTCAGGAACATCCCCTGCAGGAGGAAACGGCAGCCCACTCTAATATCCTTGCCTGAAAAATCCCATGGACAAAGTAGTCTGGCGGGCTACAGTCCATGGAGTTGCAAAGAGTCAGGCACAACTTAGAGACGGAGTGCACAGGTGCTCTAGGGATGGGATGCTTACTGTGTGCTGGTCACTATGCTGGTGCCAGAGATTCAATGGTTAAACAATTATGCATGAAGTTGCCCAAGACATAAAGGGGAATTCAGTTATAAATGAGTGATTTCAGTAGCATACCATCAGCGCCCCAGAGGCTGCAGGTTTCAGGGTTAGGAGTGGGCTGTGGAATCTGTCTGGATTAATATCTCTGTTCCTCCACTTCCAAGCTGTGTGATCTTCAGCATTTTAACTTACCTTTCTGTGCCTCTGTGATACTAGTACCTACACTTGAGAGCATCAGTATAAGGATTAGATAAGGGAATATGGAGTGGTAGTTACCATAGTGTGATATACTGCTTAGGTTTGATTCCAGTTTCGTCACATCCTAGCTTTGTGGCCTGGAACAGATTACTTTCCGTGCCCCAGTTTCCTCATTCATAGATTGGCAATTATAGTATCTACCTTGCAGAGTCATTATCAAAGAATGGGTTAATACATGTAAAGGGCTTCTCAAGTGGCTCAGGGGGTAAAGAACCTGCCTGCCAACGTAGGAGACAGAGGCAGTCGCAGGTTCAATCTTCGGATCAAGAAGATCTCCTGGATGAAGAAATGGCAACCCACTCCAGTATTCTTGCCTGGAGAATCCCATGTACTGAGGAACTAGTGGGCTACAGTCCATAGGGTTGCAAAGAGTCAGACACGACTGAAGTGACTGAGCTTGCACGCATGCAGTGGATGTAAAGCCCTTGATTTACGAACATTCGTTGTGTAATAACAGGCAGTGTTAGTTGGGTCTGTCTTCCTGGACATCACCATGTGTTATCCCTGAACACACCGTGTTCCCTCGTGCTTCCTTTGCATGTACTGTTCTCTGCACCTGAAATGCCCTTCCCTCCCTTCTCCCTTGGATAGATGACAGCTCATTCTTCAAGGTCTAACTCAGTGTCCCCTGTGAGCCCCTTCTGTCTTCTGCAGGGAAATTATGCCTTCCTCTTTGCACATAGCTCTAGTTTCTAACACCCACCCTTGTCCCTGACAGAGATATTGGGGCTAAGTTCTAAGAGGAACATAACACTTTTTTCCTATTTGCTCATGGCACTGTGTTGCTTGGGATCACAGAGGACTGTGAGTAGCCTCTGCAATTAGTAATTTAAATACTAGATGTCATATAAGGGCGTTGTCAGAAACTGCCACAAAACATAATAGCTGTCTATTACTGAATATGCACTTAATTCACATTTAATATCACTATTAATCTACTAGCTCATGCTACATATTGGCTGATGCTCTAGTGCATGCTGTTTTCTAATACAAGTCATTTGTATTCTGATTGAGTGTGTTTGGTTTGTTTGCTTCTGAGATCCTGAGGAAAGTATAATACAGGTATTCAGTAGGCATTAAGAAACCATCTTACAGTCAATTGTACTTTCTCTCACATTTGCGTGCTTATTATCCATTTGTTCACAGGGATTTATTATGCATCTATTAAACAATTATGTATCAGAGAGTCAGGCTTATGCCTACACTCAGATGTGCAAAGAAAATGTCATTGCTTTATTTTCTCGAATTCCATAAGCATCCTTACCCCACAGATGGTGGAGAAACTTGGATATATCAGTAATGTTATCTTGGCCTTTTGTGGTTTGAACAGCCACTGGTTGGTTTAGAAATTCAGTCTATCCCAGTTTTAATTCCCCAGCAGAGCTGGGTGAAGTTGTCTCTTTGTGATGACTTGATCGCTTTAGAGAAATACTCAGTTCTTCCAATTTTCTCCCTCCCCAGCCTCTCCTCCCCACAGAGGTATTTGGGTTTATAGAGACCAAGTCTGTCTTTGAGGCACTGGGGGTAGCAAAGAGAGGGAGGACGCAGGCCTCCCGGCCTCAATGTGGTCTTTGGCTGGTCTCCACCAGGGGCTGCAGGCCTGCCTTTGGCTGCGACTGGCTACCAAGCTTAAGGAGTGGTCAGCCTGATCTTGTCCTGGGCATTCAGCTGATGAGCGACACTGGAGCATTACTCCGGCTGTCTATGCTCTCAGCACAGTCAAGGCTCCCAAGGAGCATGGACAGCCACCCTTGCTGACCAAGTGCCGCCTCACTCTTGCTGGTGTTTCCAAACCCCTGAGGTATGCCTGCGTTCTTGAGTTGTTTCCAGCCTGGCAGCCTGAATGTGAGTGGCCCCTGGCTAAAGTGTCACTTGGCTGGATGACAGCAAGAGCCCTGCCTCTGGTTCTGTTCCTGGTCACTCTAGAATTGAAAATGTTTCTGGAGAGAAAACTCAGGCTCTCTCTGGCTGAGGCTGACAGAGTATGTGGAAGGGCTTCTGCAAGGAGGTCTATGCCCAGAATTCCAAATAAGGATGCGACAAAAGCCCCCACCCTCTTCATCAGCTTCTTCTCAACCCAGCAAGGGCCCCTACCCTGACACTGCCTCTCAGAGGTGATGTCGGCAAACCCCACTTCTCACTGGCCCCTCACCCTGCATTTCTGTCTCTCCTTGACTTCCTCCCATGGATGCCCTTAGGTAGAGAAGGTGACATTGTTCTCCATCCTCTCCGGCATGGATATCCCTACATCATGTCTTCCTCCTATGGACAGTCACCTTGTGGTTCAGCCTTAAAAGCAAAAGAGATAACCCACCCTGTCCTTTCAGAGAAACCCTACACCCCACTCCAAATCTGTCAATAACATCAAAAATAATTTAGAAAAGTCTGTTTTTACTTGACACTATGACCCTACATCAAGCTCAGAAATTCCTCCAAATGTTAAAAGCTGAATAATGATCCCCTGACATCCTCATGTGCTTGCTTTTAAACTCTAGACTAAGAAAGTCTGATTTGCTCATCTGGAAAATGGGGAAATAATAGAACCCATCTCATGGGCTCTGGAGAGGGTTAAATTAGACGATGTAGATTTCATGCTCAGCCCCTGATTGATGCTTGGTAAGTGTTCCCTGCTGTTACACTCCTCATCCCTCCCCAGGAGGACCACATACCAGGCAGGTCACAGGGAGGCTCCAGCCAAGGAAATGCAAACAAGAGGACATTCTTCATTGTGCTCAGTCGCTCAGTCACGTCCAAATCTTTGCAATGCCATGGACTGTAGCCTGCCAGACTCCTCTGTCCATGGGGATTCTCTAGGCAAGAAAACTGGAGTGGCTTGCCATGACCTCTTCCAGGGGATCTTCCTGACCCAGGGATTGAACCCAGGTCTCCTGCATTGCAGGCAGTTTCTTTACCATCTGAGCTGCCAGGGACACCCAAGAATATTGGAATGGGTAGCCTATCCCTTCTCTAGAGGATCTTCCCTACCCAAGAATTGAACCAGGGTCTCCTGCATTGCATGCAGATTCTTTATCAGCTGAGCTACCAAAAAACGTTTTGATGGTTCTTTGTCCTTGTTCATGGAATAGGTATATCACTTGTTATATTCAATGGACCAGAAATCAAGATGGATGGGAAGGGAAACAGGGAGCACTCCCTCTACTCCTCAGTAACCCAATGAGCACAGGATTTCAAGATTTAAAATCAAGGCTCAGAGATGTTGAGCAATTTTCTCAAAGTTACGAAGCTAGTAAAAGATAGTCAGAATTTTTACCCAAGGCTTTCTCACCACATTCAGTCAACTCAATATCTTCTCCAACCACACTTCCCACCTCCCCACCCGCAAGCTTTCACTTCCTATGTCTCCTGATCGATTAGAAGCTGTCTTTCATCTATGGGCAAACTAAAACTGTTCCTATTGCAAGCCTCCCCATAAAACATAGTACCAGCCTGGTCCCAGCAGACCTTCCAGGGACACTGAGTCTGGTTGGAAGGAGGGTCCCAATATTTTTTTCCTAACTTGTTTTCTTAACTTTTTCTTACCTTGTTTTTTTGTTTTTTAAAAGGGAAGACCGGGGAAATGTATCCGGGATGGGAAAATCAGTGGCAGGAAGGCAACTTGATAACTGATGATTTTCTGAGTGCTTCAGCCTGAAGGAAGCCAACAGCTGCAACATATTGGTTACATGGAAATCATTAAGTCATTCTGGGAAGGAATGACAAATGTGTGTGCTTGTGTGTGTATGGTAGACATGTGTTTATGTATGGAGCTTGGTGCCCACAGAGGGAATTGCTTCAATATTGCCTCCAGGCCAAGAGGAGGGAAAAAAAAAAAAACGGAAAAAAAAAAAAAGAAAGAAAAAAACCACAGTGCAGAAGATTCTTAAAATTAAATTCTTGGTTAAGAGTGAAGCTTGAGCTTAAAATTTAGGGGGAAATCATCCGTTCCTTGGCATCCAATCTGAGAGGGACTACCCTTGGCAAGAGGCAGCACAGTGGGGTGGAGCCATCCTGGACAGGGTGTCAGGAACCCCTGGTCCAATTCTTCTCTGTCAGTAACCAGGGTGTGACCCCAAGGAACTGTCTCCTCCCTTTCAGGCTCAGTTTCTTGAATATAAAATGAGGGATTTGAGAAGGTGGTCTCTGACATCACTTCCTGTTCTGACATTCTGTCAATGTACAATAAATTTTTGTTGCATAAATCCTGTGACTGAACTTCTTACTTCTTAGAATAGAGCTGCCTGTTCCCTTAACCGCCACCAAAATGTGTTTCCTTTAGTAAAACCAAAATTTTTAATCTAAATATCAATTTGCCTAGTTGCATATAATCATTCACATTCATGTTTTTTTTATGGCCCCAAGCTAACTCCGCAGAGTATAAAACAATTAAAGAAAAAATAATTTTAAGTTAAAGTCAGTGCCAGCAAAGGTGCTCACATCACAGACTTGGGTGCACGGAAGGGCTGAATCATGTCATGGCTCATGGGACAGAGAACTAACTTCTCTAAGCTTGACCTCTGAACTAGTATCACATGGACCTTGAGGTACCACATACTGTCCCTAGGCCATGGCGGTTCTGGCTGTCTGTTTTACATTGAGGGTATGTGTTGGGGTGGGGAGTGAGGGGAGGAGGAGCCAGGAGCCAGTTGTTGGTCAGACCCCATTTGATCATCCTGTTGACCTTAAAGGTAGATAGAGTTTTCATCTCCGTCTAGAAGTAAGTGGCAGAGTCAGGACCCAAACCAGGTCTTTTACATTCCAGTGTGCTTTTAACCAGATACTGTAATGCAGAACCTCTCAACCACAGCACATTAACCTTCAGACTGGTTAACTCTTTGTTTGGGGTGTGTTATTTGCTGAGTGTTTGTGTCTCCCCAAAACTCACATGTTGAAGCCCTAACCTCCAATATGATGGTATTCGAAAGTGGGGACTTTGGGAGTTAGGTTAGATAAGATCAAGAGGGGGAGACCTCATGATGGGATTAGTGCCATTTTAAAGAAGAGGAACAGAGTGTGAGATTTCTCTCTGCACACTCACATACCCAGGAGTGGCCATGAGTCCACAGTAAGAAAGCAACTGTCTACAAACCAGGAAAAAGACTCTCACAGGGGACCAAATGTGCCAGCACCTTGATCTTGGACTTCCCACCCTTCAGAACTATGAGAAATAACTGTCTGCTGCTTAAGCCGCCCCGTCTATGGTAGTTAGTCACATAGTAGCTGACGAAGACCAGGAGGAGGGCTGTCACATGCACTGTAGGCTATGTGGAAGCACCCATGGCCTCTCCCCACTAGATTCAGTAGCGCTCTTCCCCAGTTATGACAAATATGTCTGGATATTGCCAAATGCTTACTGAAGGGGAAATTGTTCCTGGCTGAGAGTCACTGCTCTAATGTCACTTCAAGGGAGGAGGAGAAGATGGCAGCAACAAGGTCTGTACAACATGATGCTCAAATTCAGGTCTAAAAAATGAGCTTCAGAGATGGAGTTAGGTTGGCATCAGTGGCAGTTAGGGAAGCATGGAGCAGGTCAGGAAGGTGGCATGCAGTTCCATGACTTGAGATGTAAACAACCTAAGGAGTCTAAAGCACCTTCTTGGGATGAGATTCCAAGAATGATCAAGTTGGCATTCATGCAATCAGGCCCCAGTGATCCTTAGTTCTGAGACTTTCATTCACTCACTCAAGAAACATGTGTCCAAGGCCTGCTGAGTTCCAAGGACAGAGCTGGCCCTGGGGAGCCAAGATGAATGAGCACGCATTCTAAGGAGAGAGATAGGCATGTTGACCATGGTACACATATTAACAACTTCACCCACATGTCAGCTGCAGACCTCCTGACCCTTTAGGATCCAAGGCAGATTCCTTGGCCTCCCTCACATGTTGCTAATCCCTCAGATGGACTCATCTTCTTCAGAACTCACAGCCCACCCATGACTGTTGTCTGCCAGCACATCAACTGCAGCATAAGCTCAACTGCTTCCCCTTCTCCCATCACAGGCAATAATCTGCCACCTAGATGGTGTCTTAAGTGGGCTCTCTGACCTGCTTAGTGAGGTCCCAAGGGGGAGTCTCATCTCACAAGGCATGGCCTTCATCTTCTTGGTCTTCTCTGCTCTCTCATCTCTGCTCCTCAGCCCTCTCCCAGTTCACCAGCATCTCCAGTTTCTTCTACTCTTCTATTCAGGGCATTCCCTACTACCTATTAGGCCCTGGCTCCAGCTGATCCCAGGACCTTAGAAAGATTTCTTTCTATCCTAATCAGTTACCAAAGTATTTTTGCCACAAAAAATTTCCCTCGCTAAGTAAAACTATGGAAGCAGTCATTATAAAGTTATAAAATAAATTCGTATCAGAGTAGTAATTCTTGGTGTTATAATAATATTTTTATTGTCTCTAATATTAAGCATTGAACTAAGTGCTTAACATGCATCTATCCACTTTAGTGATAGGATCAGATCATTACAATGCTGTGCAAAAAACACACACACAGCAAAGTGCTTCCGACTACACTCACAAGGCATCCCCCAACCTTTTTGGCACCAGGGACCAGTATCGTGGAATAGGGGGATGGTTTGGGGGTAATTCAGGAGTATCATATTTATTGTGAACTTTATTTCTATTATTATTACATCAGCTCCACTTCATATCATCAGGTATTAGACCCAAGAGGCTGAGAACCCCTGCCTAGAGTTCCAGTCCCAGAACTGTGTCTTTTTTTTGTTTCTTTAATTTTATTTATTTGTCTGTGTCAGGTCTTAGTGTGACACACTGGATCCTTAGTTGCAGCATCTGGGATTTAGTCCCCTGACCAGGGGTTGACCCCAGGTCCACTGCATTGGGAGTATAGAGTCCTAGCCACTGGATCACCAGGGAAGTCCCAACATTGTCTCTTCATAGCTGTATTAGTTTGGGTTTTTCACTTCAGTCCTCTAAGCCTCTGTTTTCTCCTTCATTTATAAAAGGGTGATAATGAAATATCTTCCACTTCAGGTTGTTATCAGGATTGAGAGGGTAAATTAAAGTGGAAAGTGCTCCAAACAGTGCCTAGCACTTCCTATGCGCTCAGTAAACATTGGTTGTTATTGTAATCACTAAAGAATAGAGAGATTTGGGATTGAGTCTGCAACAACTCACAGGGCAGGGGAATTAGAGGAAGAGATCTATAGCCAGAGTTTGCCCCCCTGAATATCTGATGCCCTGAATTTTATGCAGTCAGGTCCTGCTGACCATGCTTTCCCAACACTATCAGCCTTCCCACTTGGCTTTCCCCATTGATTTTTTTCACTCCCACAAGGCTCAGTGAGACACTTGGGAAAATATTTTCCAAAATAAATTTCAAGTCATTATTTGACCCAAACCACCCAATTCTGTGGCCCAACCCTGTCTACTAATGTTACCGCCCTGTTCCTATTTAGACTGAGGTTTATACTGACCAGCCCTTCACCAGGGCTTCCCTGTCCTGCCACCTCCTGCCTGAGTCATCCCATGATGTCACAATCTTAGATTTATGATATTGGCCAGCGTGGTCTCAGGGATGACTATAGACGGCCCCAGACTGAAGCACAGCTGTGAGGCCAGTCACATGGCATTCCACCACCTCCCACCCCTTTCTTTCATGATGTAATGGAAAGAGATGTTCTGGGAATCAGACAGAACAGGGTTGCTTCCAAGCTTTGCTTTTTCCTTTCTGTGTGATCTTGGACCAGAAGGGCTTATGAAGTCTCAGTTTCCTCATTAGTAAATGGGGATGTTGGAGAATCAAATTAAAAAGCCTAAGTAAAAGCACTTGAGCTGGTACATAACAGGGGTCATCAGCATCTTAGTGCCACAACTATGATGCCTAACAAAACAGCCCAAAACTCAGTGGCTTTAAAGATAACCATTAATCTTGCTCTTGCTTCTGGGTGGGAATTGGCTGGTCTGGTCCTGGCCTTGGAGAAGGAAATGGCAATCCACTCCAGTAAATTTGTCCAGAAAATCCTGTGGACCAAGGAGCCTGGCAGGCTACAGTCCATGGGGTTGCAACAGATTCGGACACGCCTGAGCAACTAAACAAGACTGGGCCGAGCTAGACTTGGCTCCACATGGACCAGCAAGCTAACCAGGGCACGTTGTCAGCATGGCAAGTGCAGAGGTACAGGAGCCCATGCCCAAGCACACAAGCTCTTGTTAAGCCTCTACCAGATATCTACTGGTATCCTGTTTGCCAAAGCAAGTCAGGTGACCAAGCCCAAAATTAAGCACAGGATACATATACTTCTCCTTTAATGGGAGAAATTACAAAGTTACCTGCCAACAGGTATTGGTTCAGAGAAGCATGGAAAATTAGGAACAGTGATGCAAAATAGTACAGGAGATGGTCAGAAATCTTTGTTTCCTTATTTCTAACTTTTCTCCATACCCAGGGCCTCTTGGTTTCACTTCATGCTCTTAAAACTCACCATGAAAAAGGAATATAAAATTCACGGCCGTTGTATACACGACCATTGACTGTCGGACAAGCACCTCAGCATTTAAAGAGTGCTTTTCTAACAACAAAAAACCTAATTGCCCACTTTAGTGGTTCCTGTGCAGCAGGCTCTGTGTTCAGCCTCTACTTTCTGTACATTATATCATTCAATCCATGCAGCAACCCCACAAGGCAGGTGGAAGGACATTCTCATTTTATTGCTAAAGAAACCAAGGCTTTGAAATCAGCTCAAGGTCATTTAACTAATAAGTCCCTAAGAGGGCCTTACAAAGTCAGGTTTCCAATGCAGATATATCACACCACTCCATTAAAACCCTGAGGGCAGGGTTCTCACTGGGACCAAAATTTTCAGTCTAAGTTTCCTCAAACTTCAATCATCAGTCACCAACTTTACAATTTTTACCATATTTATGTGTTATCTATACTATATATGTATGGAGTAGGAAATGGCAACCCAATCCAGTGTACTTGCCTGGAGAATTCCACGGACAGAGAAGCCTGGTGGGCTATACTCCATGGAGTTGCAAATAGTTGGACTCGACTGAGCTCGTGCACACATACTGTATATAATTCATATAGTTGCTGATTATTCTTTATGATACATTTTAACTTAAATTTGTTCTAGGATAAACTCAGTATGACTACTGTAAGTGAAAAATCAGTGTCTTCTGCCATAAACAAAGGACGGTAACCACTAAAAGATTTACAAAAACAAAGCAACGTTATGATATTCATGCCAGAAACTCTTGCCTGCTGTGAGCACCAAGAGAAAGATACAGGTTTGCAGGTATGGAGAACAAACACTTAAAGAGCACCAAACGAAGACTCTCCTTGATGGAATCTGAAGGCTTGAAAATTGTTTGAAAAGGAAATGACCTTCTCACCATGTGCTTCAGTCTATTCGATACATAGATTAGTTGATAAAGAATCTGCCTGCGATGCGGGAGACCCTGGTTCGATTCCTGGGTTGGGAAGATCCCCTGGAGAAGGGATAAGCTACCCACTCCAGTATTCTTGGGCTTCCCTTGTGGCTCAACTGGTTAAGAATCTGCCTGCAGTGTGGGAGACCTGGGTTGGGAAGATACCCTGGAGAAGGGAAAGGATACCCACTCCCGTATTCTGGCCTGCAGAATTCCATGAACTAAGTCCATGGGGTCGCAAGGAGTCAGACATGACTGAGAGATTTTCACTCACTTCACTTACTAATCCAAGCATCACCAAAAGTCATTACAGGAACTCCAGCCCAGCTTCATATGTCTACAGACTTAGAGGAAGAATCCTCAGTAGGTGCTGAGAAAATACCTTCTAGGGACCTTCCTAGAGGTCCTTCAATCCCTCCCCTGCTCACCACTTGGATTTGGTCTTCATAGACCTGAAGGAGAGTTTTCTTGATGGCATCTTCCAAGGGCAAAGGCCAGCATTCTAGTGACATAGAGAATAAGTGGAAGAGAGAAAACTCAGACATGCCAAACAGCTGATCAGACCAGTCCCAAGCCTTTAGCAATGACAGGGGTATACAGACCTGGGCTGATTCCAGTCCAAAGACGTTTCATTAATTCCCCAGCCAAGCAGGACAAGGGACCTCAGGAGAGTCAGCCCTCATCTTTAATCCTGATGACTTCTTACTGTCCATGCAGATTTGCTCACCAAAAATCTCTCCCACAAGCACAACAGCTCTCCACACACACTTGCTGTTCTCCTGAAATATCCACCATTATCATGTCTCCTCCAACACAAAACCAGAGAGGGGACATTGTTATGTACCATTACTGTTTTCCTACAATATCTGCCTCCATCCTTCCCACCATTTCTTTGTTTCTCAGCCTCTGCTCACAAAGGCCATCCTACCAGAAGTGCCTCAATCCTTCACTCATACCTCAGAAAATCTTGCCCAGAGTCTGCGAGGACTGGGAGGCCTTCTCAAGGCCTTCCTGCTTCTGCAGCACTGCCTTTGCAACCTTCCTGTAGCACCTCTTATAGTACATTCTGTTCTGTCTTTATTCATCTATTATCCCTGAAAGATCTAGTGCAGAGAGGTCCTCAAGAAATGTTGAAACCTCAAATATAAACCTCTATTAAAATTGCTAGCATTAAACGAGCATGTGAGTAGGAATCTCAGTCCACCACCATCTCAGGAAGACTCAGATGCAAGAATTGGAACTGGATTTTTCTAAGGTTCAACTTACTTCCTATTTCAACCATCAGCACGGATGTAACTCAGCAATCTGGGGATCTCTCCCCTTCTCCCGAATTTATCCCAAAGATTTGGAGCTTAAGTTAGTTTTGAAGGTTTAGGAGGCAAGAGTCAATGTCAGTGTCATTGAACCAAGAGATGTGCATTGCTCATGGTCCTCAGTTGATGGTCCGCACAGTTCAAACCTAGTCCACTTCACCTCTGGGTTCCTTTCAGGTCTCTCTGTTGCGTCTGTGCCCTCCTGGATGCACAGGAATCTTTCTGCTCTTCTCAGACCTCATTAGCCACAGGAAATACTGTTGGAGGCTCTGTCCACCTTGGCGTTTCATGTAGAAATCTCTTCTCTAGAGTTCTGCTCCCTCCCCCATGATATAGTTCTGCCAGAAAACAGTGCACTTGTCCTCTGGGCACCTGAACGTCATGAGTCCTATTTGGGGATCGCCACCTACCTAGGGCCCATGCTCTGGAAGTAGGTACACCGCCCCCCATCTCCTTCCCCGGACAATGTCCACCTTTACAGTTTCACCTCCTCATCTCCCCTCTCACCATGGCCTGGAGAATCCTTCTTCTCATCTGAGGTGAGAGGCCTTGCTCTCACTCAGCGTATTTCTCCCAAGTGTCTCCCAAATCTGTGGTCCAGGGTCGTTTCAGTTTTCCTAAGGACTTGGGTTTTTGAACTCAGAAACCAGGAGGTGCTTCCTCTCCTCTCTGTATTCTGTGGTCACATCCCTTTCCTGAGGCAGTGACCACAGCACAGACTAGCTCCTCAATGGGGGAGGGTCTCAAGAGACAAAAGGACAAACCAGAGTAAAAAAAAGTTACTACTTTTCAGAAATATCATCCAGCCTCACAAACATTAAAGAAACATGAAAGCACATGTTACTTTTAGACAAATAAGTTAATACAGACAGGTTTAAGATACAAGGGTGTATTTTTCTACCATTCCTAGACCCTTAATGAATGAATAATGTTAGTCTCTCAGTCATGTCTGACTCTGTGTGACCCTATGGACTGCAGCTCGCCCAGCTCCTCTGTCCATGGGATTCTCCAGGCAAGAATAGTGAAGTGGGTTGCCATGCCCTCCTCCAGAATACTGGAATAGGTTTCCATGGTCTCCACCAGGGGATCTTCCCAACCCAGGGATCGAACCCATGTCTCCTGCGTTTCCTGCATTGCAGGCAGATTCTTTACCATCTGAACCACCAAGTTTAGCTCTCTGTTAACTATTCTTTGACTTTAGGAAGGATACTGGTGCCTGCTTAACTTTTAAGAAAAGTATTCTGAAGGAAAGAATGAAAAGTGAAAGAAAGAAAGAAAGTGAAGTCGCTCAGTCATGTCCAACTCTTTGCTACCCTGTGGACTGTAGCCCACCAGGCTCCTCTGTCCATGGGATTTTCCAGGCAAGAACACTGGAGTGGGTTGCCATTTCCTTCTCCAGGGGATCTTCCCAACCCAGGGATGAACTCAGGTCTCCCGCATTGCAGGCAGATGCTTTAACCTCTGAGCAGAATGTCACTGTCAAAACTCCCATTTTTACCCTGAGCTTTCTCCTGATCGTGCTCCTTCTGTATTTTCTCAAACTTAGTAACTGCTCCTCTCCTCCGCAGTGTCCCTGTCGCCATCCTCTTCCTCCCTAACTGCTTCACACAGTGAGGTTTAAAATCATTCTCAAGAACTGAGCTGGGGACAGAGGTGAGAGAGGCCTGGGAGGTACAGAGGCTCGGTGATTCCAAAAAGAGACCTGTCCCAAGTTTCCCTCCCATTACCTCCCCTTTCCGGGAACAGCCAGAGAAAGAGGAGAAAGTCATCCAGGCTTCGACACCGGGAGGCCCCCACGAAGCCTCCCCAGGAGTGCAAGGAGGGAGCAGGCAGGAGGTGGAGAGAGGCTGCTTGTGCTATTCCAGCGGGGATTTATTCATTTCCTGGCAGGCTCCAGCACACAAGCCTGTTTGTTTAGGAGGGAAAGGAATGTCATTGATTGCCTCGGTGGTGGTGGTGGTGAGGGGAAAACAAAAATAATCTGCCCAGAGATTCGCTCTGTTTCCTGTGCATGTGTCTGTGTGTGTGAGTGTCTGTCTACAAGACTAGTGAAGCTCCCTGCTTGTTTGGGCCATTAAAGATATCTTTGGAAGAGGTAGATGGAGCCAGAGCTGCTGAAAAGACACGCAAGGGCCCCCTGCACTCACCTGGCAGAACAGCTGCTACCTGGCACCCAGAAGAAGGACCTTTATCCTCAGTTGTAGCTCCTGGGAGTGCCGGGGAGCACCTCCTCCCTCCTCCCCCTGCTCCTCTGCTCTCTCTGCCAAGCCCTCTCCACTGCCACTGTCTAGTCTTCTGGATGTGTGGCTTGCAGCACCCTCCCTTTCTGTCTCTTGTCTCCCGGGTAAACTGGGCGCCTCCCTGAAGGGTAGTAACTCAATCCAGTTACTCTCTTGTTTGCTCTGCCTAGCACAGTCTGGGCACACAGGAGGTATTTGCTATATTTGTGGAGTGAACTCTGCCTTCTATCTTTCTCCTTTAATATTTCTTTCCTCCCACCATCTGTCTTATCTCTTCTTTGAGCATATTCTCTCAGTTAATGCTCTGAGCAAATAAGCACTGTTATCCCCATTTTACAAATGAGAAGGCTCAGCTCAAGGTCAGTTCATTCAGCTAGTGAAATATTGGAACTTTGATATATTAGGATGTGAACATGGGCCCTTCTGATCTCTTCCCACTACAGCTCTCTCCCCCGAGCCTTTCCTCTGTTCTTCATTTGTCTTCCGTTTCCGAGCCTGCTCTTGCCGACCCACACACAGCTACCAGTTCCTAGAGACTTTTCTCAATGATTTCAAGGACTCTCTGGGTCTCCAGTAGAGGACATAAGAATACCCTTGAGGAATAAGGCTCGGTGGCAAGAAGAAAGAGTGAGAATAAACTTCTCACCGATCTCTACTCAAATCTCAACCCTTCAAAGAGGGTCTTCCTGTTCCTTTTTTTAAAACTCACCTTTTAAAATGCAAATTGTATGCATATTTTATCATGTTCATAAAGAATCCACATAATCACACTAGTATAATTTTTAAATAGATAGAAAAACCACAAATAACTAATGATATATTGAGATGCATCTTAAAATGTTTTGACAGGACCCATCACAGTTTTGTGCCTCAGATTATACTTATGGAGTATGGAGTGAGTCCTTCCCATGTGAGATTGTTCACAGGAACTGCTCTGCGAGTGGGGATTCCCACCTCTGGGGGCCTGGGAGGGGCCGTCTGCAGCCTGGTGAATCCTGCAGAGTTTAACATGGAAAAACCAGAAACGGATTCCTCAAAAGTGGGGTCCCCCACCTCCATCAGAGGGACTTGTTTGTGCATGCGTGCTGAGTTGCTCCAGTCATGTCCGATTCTTTGTGACTCTATGGACTGTAGCTCACCAGGCTCCTCTGTCTATGGGGTTCTTCAGGCAAGAATACTGGAGTAGGTTGCCACGCCGTCCTCCAGGGGATCTTCCCTATCCAGGGATTGAAACCACAGGTCCTATGTCTCCTGCATTGGCAGGCGGGTTCTTTACCACTAGTGCCACCTGGGAAGCCCCAGGGACTTATTAAGGGTATCTTAATAACAGCTTTTTTGAGATTTAATTCACATGCCATAAAATTCACCCATTGAAAAAATCTAATTGACTGCTGTGAGGGGGTACCTTGTAGTTTTGGTTTGCATTTCTCAAGTGATTAATACTGTTGAGCATCTTTTCATGTGTTTGTTGGCCATCTGTATGTCTTCTTTGGAGAAATGTCTATTTAGATCTTCCCCCCATTTTTTGATTGAGAAACCCCATATCTTTTAAGAAGTCACTTCTCATTCCCTTCTCTTCCTCCTCCTCCCAGCCCTAAGCAGTCACCAATTTGCTTTCTGCCCCTGTGGATTTGCCTTTTCTGGACAGTTCATAAGAATGGAATCATGCAGTATGTGTCTGGCTTTTTTTTTTTTCATTTAGCATAATTTTTCAAGGTTCATTCATATTGTAGCATGTATCAGTACTTCATTCCTTTTCATGGTTGAATAATATTCTTTTGTCTGGATATGCCATATTTTGCTTATTTGTTTATCCATGAATGAACATTTAGGTTATTTCTACCTTTTGACTAATATGAATAAGGCTGCTATGAACCCCCTTTCACAGCTTTTGGGGTGGATGTAGATATCTAGGGGTGGAATTGCTGGGTCAAGGGCACTTGTTTAAAATGCAAATTTCTGGACCTACAGACCTTCTAAATCTGCCCCTCTGGGAAGAGGCTGAAATAGGCATGTTAGCAAACTCTCAAGGGATTCTGAAGTAGGCTTGAGCATTAGAACCTCTGGGCTCAAGGAGGCCCATGTTCATTTTAATCACATACCAGATGACCAGTTAGAGGGAGGCCAGATGGCTAGATAGCATCACCAACTCAGTGGACATGAATTTGAGTCAACTCCGGAAGATTGTAAAGGACATGAGAGCCTGGCATGCTGCAGTCCAATGGGGTCGCAAAGTCATACACAACTTCATGACCGAAGAGCAGCAGCAACAAGCCCCGGCTGACTGCCTGTAATTTAATCACTATCAGTTGATATTTGTGCATAATTTTGTTAGGCTTTTCTCCTATGTGATATGATGCCGTGGAACCACATTTAGTCTACACAACCAGTCTGAGAGGCCAGTATGATTGCACCCATAAAATTGCAAAGAGGCAGAGGTAAGCCAACACCCAGGCATACCCAGCTTCAGGGCAAAACAGGGCCTCCTGCCTTGGTGGAGGTTCCTCTACACTTCCCCATAATATCTCTTCTGACTCTCTTTTCTAAATCAAAGATCCGTCCATTTATGTGTAAGAAATGGTCACAGTCTCACAGCATCTGTGTGAAAATGGAGCTATTGCCATCCTTATTTCACAGATGAGGAACCTGAGGCACAGAGAGGTTAGGAGACTCGTGCCAGGTCACACAGCAAGCAGGAGTATCGGGATATAAACCAAGCCGTCTGGCCCTAGAAATCTTGCTTTAACCCAACACTCCATTTTACCTCTGATATAATTTAGAACCTCAAACTCCCCAGGCAGAACAAAATGGTGTTCTATAAATGTTAATTAATTGTTGCTTTTAATTCAGTTTTCTCAGACTGCATACTTCAACCTCCGCACAGGGTGACTCAGGCTTATGGTGGGGGCTAGACAGGGAAGAATAGCTCCATTTTTATCTGTTTTATAAACTGGGATACTGAGTACAGTTCAATTCTGTCTCCAAAAGGGAACCTCTACTTAAAAAAAAAAAAAAAAAAATGTAAAACTGCCTGTCTGATCCAATCATCTCATTTTTTAGCTAAAGAAGTTGAGGCCCAGAAATAATGAGCAACTAGTCCAGAGTCACACAGCAAATCAGGGATAGAATTGAGCCATGGTCTGGGTTTCCTAACACCCATTCAAAGAGCCCTGTTGCTCTTTTTAGGGATTCCAGATATCCAAGGGGAAAAAAAGATGGAAGAAATCAAAGATCCTAAGCGAAGTTTTTTGTCCAGTCCCAAATATATTATTTGGCCATGGTTGCCCACCCATGGTCAAATTCACCATTACTGAACCTCACTGGAAAAGAAGGGAGGTCAAGGTGTCAAGTCCATTTATCAATGGCCTGTCTCAGGGGCACCCACTTTTAAATTGGATCTTCTCTCTCACCAGTGACTGGAGAAGGTGGTAACACCAGGCCCAGCAAAATAATGTTGACTTTCTAACAGGGCTTGTCAGGTTCTCAGCAGGCTCCCTCAGAATGAAAAGATGGCTTATTTTTCATTAGGAAGATATTCAGAATTCCAGATTCCTCCTATATCAGTACTTTTATGGAAAAAAAATTATGTATGTAGAGTTTCAAGTTCAAAAACACTTGTATTGAGCCACGATGGCGGAGGAGTAGGACGGGGAGAACACTTTCTCCCCCACAAATTCATCAAAAGAGCATTTAAACGTCGAGTAAATTCCACAAAACAACTTCTGAATGCCGGCAGAGGACATCAGGCACCCAGAAAAGCAACCCAACTCTTCGAAAGGAGGTAGGAAAAAATATTAAAAACAAAAAAAAAGAGACAAAAGAGGGAGGGACGGAGTTCCGTCCCGGGAAGGCAATAGAGAGAAGTTTCCAAACACCAGGAAACCTTCTCACTGCCGAATCTGTGCCGAGCTTTGGAAGCACAGAGGGCAACATAACAGGGAGAAAAAATAAATAATCAAAACTCGCAGATTGCGGGCCGTATGGTAACTCCCCCAGCGGAGAAGCAGCGCAGACGCCTGCATCCGCCATTTGCAAGCCGGGGCTGGGCAGGGAGGCGCGGCGTGGGCTGCATCGCTGAGAGTAAGAATCTGGCCTGAATACCCTGAGCGATATCTGAGCGAAATAATTTGGGCTAGCAAACCAGACTGTGGGATATCTACCACGCGAAAAGCCAGCCCTAACCTAAGACCGCCAGGCCCGCGCACGGAACAAAGGACTGAACAGAGGTAGCCGGCTGCAGATCTTCCCCCTCCGGTGACAGGCAGCCAGAGCCGGAAGGGGGCAATCGCAGCCCCAGAGAGACATTATCTATAAAACTGTAAGCAGGCTTCTTTGCTAACTAAAACTTCTTGGGGGTCTGGATGGTCAACATCTGCCTGAGAAGGTGCGCCGGGTTTACACCCAGATAACCGAGTGGCGGGGAGGCGATAAGTCGCAGCATTGGCGCTTGCCAAACACCTCATCACCTGAGCTGCTCTGACCTGGGAAGAGCACAAAACGCAGGCCCAACTGAGTCTGCGCCTCTGAGTACTACCCGAGTGCCTGAACCTGAGCGGCTTGGACCTGGGAGGTTCATGCAGCCCAGGGCCAGCCTCGGATTGTTCCCGGCGGAACAACCTAGAGTCCGAGTAGTGTGGACAGGGAGGCTACACGTGCTGTGAGCGGGGGCAGACCCAGGGTGGCTGTGGCACTGCGAGCCCACGCCAGTGTTATTTGTTTGCAGCATCCCTCCCTCCCTCCGCATAGCGCGACTGAACAAGTAAGCCTAAAAAAAAAAAAAAAAAGTGTCCTCCACCGTGCCCTTTGTGTCAGGGCGAAAACCAGATACTGAAGAGACTAGCAAACAGAAGAAGATATAACAGAGGGAAACGCCTTGGAAGCTACAGGCAATAGATCAAAACCCTGTGGTTACTACGGACTACATAGGAAGGGGCCTATAGATCTTGAGAAATATAAATCTGACCAAGGAACTAGCCAAAAATGAACTGAACCCACAACACCCACCAAAAAAAAAAAAAAAAAGTCCTAGATATATTTTTATTATTTTTACGATCATTCTTTCTTTTTCTTTTTTTTTTAATTAAAAAAAATTTTTTAAGTCCTCTATTGTTCCTTTAATTTTCACTTTTATAACCTATTACTTTGCAAAAAAAAAAAAAAAGACCCTATTTTTTTCGTCTTCAGCAAACTTCATATATATATATTTTATAATTTTTTGACCTTGTTTTGTTTTTGTTTTTGTTTTTTTCTTCTTTTCTTTAACATTGTATTTTTGAAATTCCAAACTCAACTCTAGATTTTTAATTTTTGCTCTCTGGTATTAGTTATCAATTTTGTACCTGTACTTTCTTTATAATTTTCGCGACCTTGTTTGTTTTTGTTTGTTCGTTTTTTCTCTCTTTCTTTTCCTTCTTCTTTTCTTTAACATCGTATTTTGAAATTCCAAACTCTACTCTAGATTTTTAATTTTTGCTTTTATGTATTTGTTACCAATTTTGTACCTTTAAGTACCCAATCTTCAAGACCCATTTTTCACTAGGGAGTGAGATTACTGGCTTGACTGCTCTCTCTCCCTTTGGACTCTCCTTTTTCTCCACCAGGTCGCCTGTGTCTCCTCCCTAACCCCTCTCTACTCTACCCAACTCTGTGAATTTCTGTGTGTTCCAGACGGTGGCTAACACTTAGGGAACTGATTACTGGCTGGATCTGTCTCCCTCCTTTTCATTCCCCCCTTTTATCCTTCTGGCCACCTCTGTTACCTTCCTCCTTCTTCTCTTCTCTGTATAACCCCGTGAACATCTCTGAGTGGTCCAGTTGTGGAGTGCACATAAGGAAGTGACTACTGGCTAGCCCACTCTCTCCACTATTGATTCACCTCATCTCATTTGGGTCACCTCTAACTCCCTCCTCCCTCTTCTCTTCTCCATGTAACCCTGTGAACCTCTCTGAGTGACCCTCACTGTAGAGAAACTTTTCATCTTTAATGTAGATGTTTTATCAATGGTGCTGTATAGAAGGAGAAGTTTTGAAAGTACTGTAAAAATAAGACCGATAACCGGAAGCAGGAGACTTAAGTCCAAACCCTGACTCCAGGGAACTCCTGACTCCAAGGAACATTAATTGACAGGAGCTCATCAAATGCCTCCATACCGACACTGAAACCAAGCACCACACAAGGGCCAGTAAGTTCCAGGGCAAGACATACCAAGCAAATTCTCCAGCAACAAAGGAACACAGCCCTGAGCTTCAAGATACAGGCTGCCCAAAGTCACCCCAAAACCATAGACATCTCATAACTCATTACTGGACATTTCATTGCACTCCAGCGAGAAAAAATACAGCTCCACCTACCCGAACACCGACACAAGCTTCCCTAACCAGGAAACCTTGACAAGCCACCTGTACAAACCCACACACAGTGAGGAAATGCCACAATAAAGAGAACTCCACAAACTGCCAGAATACAGAAAGGACACCCCAAACTCAGCAATTTAAACAAGATGAAGAGACAGAGGAATACTCAGCAGATAAAGGAACAGGATAAATGCCCACCAAACCAAACAAAAGAGGAAGAGATAGGGAATCTACCTGATAAAGAATTCCGAATAATGATAGTGAAATTGATCCAAAATCTTGAAACTAAAATGGAATCACAGATAAATAGCCTGGAGACAAGGATTGAGAAAATGCAAGAAAGGTTTAACACGGACCTAGAAGAAATAAAAAAGAGTCAATATATAATGAATAATGCAATAAGTGAAATTAAAAACACTCTGGAGGCAACAAATAGTAGAATAACAGAGGCAGAAGACAGGATTAATGAATTAGAAGATAGAATGGGAGAAATAAATGAATCAGAGAGGATAAAATAAAAACGAATTAAAAGAAATGAGGACAATCTCAGAGACCTCCAGGACAATATTAAACGCTACAACATTCGAATCATAGGGGTTCCAGAAGAAGAAGACAGAAAGACCATGAGAAAATACTTGAGGAGATAATAGTGGAAAACTTCCGTAAAATGGGGAAGGAAATAATCACCCAAGTACAAGAAACCCAGAGAGTCCCAAACAGGATAAACCCAAGGCGAAACACCCCAAGACACATATTAATCAAATTAACAAAGATCAAACACAAAGAACAAATATTAAAAGCAGCAACGGAAAAACAACAAATAACACACAAGGGAATTCCCATAAGGATAACAGCTGATCTTTCAATAGAAACTCTTCAGGCCAGGAGGGAATGGCAAGACATACTTAAAGTGATGAAAGAAAATAACCTACAGCCCAGATTATTGTACCCAGCAAGGATCTCATTCAAGTATGAAGGAGATATCAAAAGCTTTTCAGACAAGCAAAAGCTGAGAGAATTCTGCACCACCAAACCAGCTCTCCAACAAATACTAAAGGATATTCTCTAGACAGGAAACACAAAAACGGTGTACAAACTCGAGCCCAAAACAATAAAGTAAATGGCAATGGGATCATACTTATCAGTAATTACCTTAAACGTAAATGGGTTGAATGCCCCAACCAAAAGACAAAGACTGGCTGAATGGATACAAAAACAAGACCCCTACATATGTTGTCTACAAGAGACCCACCTCAAAACAGGGGACACATACAGACTGAAAGTGAAGGGCTGGAAAAAGATTTTCCATGCAAATAGGGACCAAAAGAAAGCAGGAGTAGAAATACTCATATCAGATAAAATAGACTTTAAAACAAAGGCTGTGAAAAGAGACAAAGAAGATCACTACATAATGATCAAAGGATCAATCCAAGAAGAAGATATAACAATTATAAATATATATGCACCCAACACGGGAGCACCACAGTACGTAAGACAAATGCTAACAAGTATGAAAGGAGAAATTAACAATAACACAATAATAGTGGGAGACTTTAATACCCCACTTACACCTATGGATAGATCAACTAAACAGAAAATTAACAAGGCAACACAAACTTTAAACGATACAATAGACCAGTTAGACCTAATTGATATCTATAGGACATTTCATCCCAAAACAATGAATTTCACCTTTTTCTCAAGCGCACATGGAACCTTCTCCAGGATAGATCACATCCTGGGCCATAAACCTAGCCTTGGTAAATTCAAAAAAATAGAAATCATTCCAAGCATTTTTTCTGACCACAATGCAGTAAGATTAGATCTCAATTACAGGAGAAAAACTATTAAAAATTCCAACATATGGAGGCTGAACAACACACTGCTGAATAACCAACAAATCACAGAAGAAATCAAAAAAGAAATCAAAATTTGCGTAGAAACGAATGAAAATGAAAACACAACAACCCAAAACCTGTGGGACACGGTAAAAGCAGTCCTAAGGGGAAAATTCATAGCAATACAGGCACACCTCAAGAAACAAGAAAATAGTCAAATAAATAACCTAACTCTACACCTAAAGCAACTAGAAAAGGAAGAAATGAAGAACCCCAGGCTTAGTAGAAGGAAAGAAATCTTAAAAATTAGAGCAGAAATCAATGCAAAAGAAACAAAAGAGACCATAGCAAAAATCAACAAAACCAAAAGCTGGTTCTTTGAAAGGATAAATAAAATTGACAAACCATTAGCCAGACTCATCAAGAAACAAAGGGAGAAAAATCAAATCAACAAAATTAGAAACGAAAATGGAGAGATCACAAGAGACAACACAGAAATACAAAGGATCATAAGAGACTACTATCAACAATTATATGCCAATAAAATGGACAACGTGGAAGAAATGGACAAATTCTTAGAAAAGTACAACTTTCCAAAACTGGACCAGGAAGAAATAGAAAATCTTAACAGACCCATCACAAGCATGGAAATTGAAACTGTAATCAAAAATCTTCCAGTAAACAAAAGCCCCGGTCCAGATGGCTTCACAGCTGAATTCTACCAAAAATTTAGAGAAGAGCTAACACCTATCCTGCTCAAACTTTTCCAGAAAATTGCAGAGGAAGGTAAACTTCCAAACTCATTCTATGAGGCCACCATCACCCTAATACCAAAACCTGACAAAGATGCCACAAAAAAAGAAAACCTACAGGCCAATATCACTGATGAACATAGATGCAAAAATCCTTAACAAAATTCTAGCAATCAGAATCCAACAACACATTAAAAAGATCATACACCATGATCAAGTGGGCTTTATCCCAGGGATTCAAGGATTCTTCAATATCTGCAAATCAATCAATGTAATACACCACATTAACAAATTGAAAAATAAAAACCATATGATTATCTCAATAGATGCAGAGAAAGCCTTTGACAAAATTCAACATCCATTTATGATAAAAAAAAACTCTCCAGAAAGCAGGAATAGAAGGAACATACCTCAACATAACAAAAGCTGTATATGACAAACCCACAGCAAACATTATCCTCAATGGTGAAAAATTGAAAGCATTTCCTCTAAAGTTAGGAACAAGACAAGGGTGCCCACTTTCACCATTACTATACAACATAGTTTTGGAAGTTTTGGCCACAGCAATCAGAGCAGAAAAAGAAATAAAAGGAATCCAAATTGGAAAAGAAGAAGTAAAACTCTCACTATTTGCAGATGACATGATCCTCTACATAGAAAACCCTAAAGATTCCACCAGAAAATTACTAGAAATAATCAATGACTATAGTAAAGTGGCAGGACATAAAATCAACACACAGAAATCCCTTGCATTCCTATACACTAATAATGAGAAAACAGAAAGAGAAATTAAGGAAACAATTCCATTCACCATTGCAACGGAAAGAATAAAATACTTAGGAATATATATACCTAAAGAAATTAAAGACCTATATAAAGAAAACTATAAAACACTGGTGAAAGAAATCAAAGAGGACACTAATAGATGGAGAAATATACCATGTTCATGGATTAGAAGAATCAATATAGTGAAAATGAGTATACTACCCAAAGCAATTTATAGATTCAACGCAATCCCTATCAAGCTACCAACAGTATTCTTCACAGAGCTAGAACAAATAATTTCACAATTTGTATGGAAATACAAAAAACCTCGAATAGCCAAAGCGATCTTGAAAAAGAAGAATGGAACTGGAGAAATCAACCTTCCTGACTTCAGGCTCTACTACAAAGCCACAGTTATCAAGACAGTATGGTACTGGCACAAAGACAGAAATATTGATCAATGGAATAAAACAGAAAGCCCAGAGACAAATCCACGCACATATGGACACCTTATCTTTGACAAAGGAGGCAAGAATATACAATGGATTAAAGACAATCTCTTTAACAAGTGGTGCTGGGAAATCTGGTCAACCACTTGTAAAAGAATGAAACTGGACCACTTTCTAACACCATACACAAAAATAAACTCAAAATGGATTAAAGATCTTAAGGTAAGACCAGAAACTATAAAACTCCTAGAGGAGAACATAGGCAAAACACTCTCCGATATACATCACAGCAGGATCCTCTATGACCCACCTCCCAGAATATTGGAAATAAAAGCAAAAATAAACAAATGGGACCTAATTAACCTTAAAAGCTTCTGTACATCAAAGGAAACTATCAGCAAGGTGAAAAGACAGCCTTCAGAATGGGAGAAAATAATAGCAAATGAAGCAACTGATAAACAACTAATCTCAAAAATATACAAGTAACTCCTACACCTCAACTCCAGAAAAATAAACGACCCAATCAAAAAACGGGCCAAAGAACTAAATAGACATTTCTCCAAAGAAGACATACAGATGGCTAACAAACACATGAAAAGATGCTCAACATCACTCATTATCAGAGAAATGCAAATCTAAACCACTATGAGGTACCATTTCACACCAGTCAGAATGGCTGCGATCCAAAAGTCTACAAGCAATAAATGCTGGAGAGGGTGTGGAGAAAAGGGAACCCTCTTACACTGTTGGTGGGAATGCAAACTAGTACAGCCACTATGGAGAACAGTGTGGAGATTCCTTAAAAAACTGGAAATAGAACTGCCTTATGATCCAGCAACCCCACTGCTGGGCATACACACTGAGGAAACCAGAAGGGAAAGAGACACGTGTACCCCAATGTTCATCGCAGCACTGTTTATCATAGCCAAGACATGGAAGCAACCTAGATGCCCATCAGCAGATGAATGGATAAGAAAGCGGTGGTACATATACACAATGGAGTATTACTCAGCCATTAAAAAGAATACATTTGAATCAGTTCTAATGAGGTGGATGAAACTGGAGCCTATTATACAGAGTGAAGTAAGCCAGAAGGAAAAACATAAATACAGTATACTAACGCATATATATGGAATTTAGAAAGATGGTAAGAATAACCCAGTGTATGAGACAGCAAAAGAGACACTGATGTATAGAACAGTCTTATGGACTCTGTGGGAGAGGGAGAGGGTGGGAAGATTTGGGAGAATGGCAATGAAACATGTAAAATATCATGTAGGAAACGAGTTGCCAGTCCAGGTTCGATGCACGATGCTGGATGCTTGGGGTTGGTGCACTGAGACGGCCCAGAGGGATGGTATGGGGATGGAAGAGGGATGAGGGTTCGGGATGGGGAACACATGTATACCTGTGGTGGATTCATTTTGATATTTGGCAAAACTAATACAATTATGTAAAGTTTAAAAATAAAATTAGGAAAAAAAAAAACAAAAAACACTTGTATTTCTGGAGGCATTGAGGGGCTCCTAATACCTTAAAGCAGGGGAGTAGACAGTAGGGGGTTTCCTTTTTTTCTTTTTTTTCTCATTTCTTAAATTAAAAAAAAAGTAACTCAATTATAACAAAAGTATTAATAAACTTTGGGTTCAGTTCAGGTGATTCAGGAATTTCCTGGACTTGTTTTGGCATCTGCCAAAGTCCATCATATCCCCCTGGTTCTAGAGAGCAGATTCCTAGAGGATAACCCCCAAGCAGTGGGTTTCTGCATAAAGTGACTCAGTCCTCCATTCAGCACGTACCTGCTGAGCACCTGTGATGAGCCAGCCACCAAGCTAGGGGCCAGGAAATTCACCATCAGCCGAAACCCAGGACTTTACCAGGAACCTGTAAAGTTTCTGGCAAACATTTGCTCTGCTTTCCCTAGACAGCCTTCCTTCAAATCTTTGGCCCCACTGTCTATAAGGATATGCCCTGATTTGGGTTGAAAGGATAAAGGCAGTGGGTTGATGCCGTATCATCTACAAATAAATGCCCCACTCTGTCAAATTCACTTGAGATTAGGAGCCATTTATTTTGACTAATACCTACTGAGCCCTCCAAATATATGCCAAGTACAGTATTGGATTTTGAAGATGAAAATTAAAAATATGGAAGATAGTGAATTGAGATAAATAGATAGCTAGATAGATAATTGATTGATAACTAAGGAGCACAGAATGAGTGCTCTTGATAGACATCATTTCTGTCAAGGGTGGAAAGGTAGAGGTGGGAAGAGGGGTCAGAGTCAGTACAGAGGCAGCCATGGAACCTAGCCAGGGGAAAACAAGGAGTGCTTCCCAGAGAGGAGGCGATGCCTGGGGGCAGTCCTAAAGGATGAATTGGGGTTAGATGAGGAAGAGGGTACAAGTGAGCAAAAGGAGAACAGGTGAGCAAAAGCCTGGGAAGCCATGAAATCCCTCGAGGTAGATAGGGAACCAAACACTTGTGATGGTGGAGACTGGCCGGCTGACTTCACAATGCAGTGCAGTGGTCAGACATGCACTTAATATTGTAGTTGAAAGTCCTTTTCACGGACTGCGATGCCTTTCCATTTCCTTCCTCCACGGATGTCCAAATCTCTTGTCCACACGGTCCCACCCAAGGCTAAAGGCTTTCCCCAGCCACCATGATGCCCCCCTTTTTTCCTAATGCCTAAGCACTTGGGAACTGCCTTGCTTTGAGGGCCTTTCTTCATACTGCCTTAGGATTCCACAGAGAAGTCACGTGCTTGGGCGATAGTGGAAGATGGCATCACCTTGGTTTCAGAAATTCTGGGGTAGAAACCAGGGACACTGCCATATACTATTTGTGTACCCTGCCCTCTGAGCCTGTTTCCTCAGCTAAACCTTAGGGGCAACAAAATCATTCCAGCCTGATAGAATCAATAGATATGTCAAATTAGAAAATTAATACAAAGTGCTCCATAAAAATAATAGCTAGTGCACTAATTATTACTCTGGACCTAATACTAAGTGCATCGTATGATGTTAAATCTATTAATCCTTGCAACAGCCCTATAGGGCAAAATGCCATCATTTCTCCATTTGATATATGAGGAAACCGAGGTACAGTGTGGAAGAAGTTATTTGCAAAGTCTATATGAATGAGCTGGGATAGAACCTGAGGATTAGAGCTCCTTAGCCAACACTGTGGACACCAGATAAACTCTCAAATGCTAGCCAAAGGCCATGTATTATATTAGTGTCCACAACTGTTCAGTGAACAAATGGAAGTGAGGGCCAAAGACATCCACAGCAGTCCTGGGTCTTACAAAACCTGAGTGCATTACATGAATAGAAAATGAGGCTAAGAAAACACAGCAAAGCAATGATAGCCCTGGCGATTTGGTTTATTTCTCTGCCAGTAATATATCATTCCTTGAGTCAAGCTGAAAATAAATAGAAGGTTAACGAGGACTTGCCAAAGAGATGCCTGAATGGCTTCTGCCCCAGCATGGAGTCAGTCAGTTCAGTCGCTCAGTCGCGTCCAACTCTTTAAAACCCCATGTATTGCAGCATGCCAGGCTTCCCTATCCATCATCAACTCCTGGAGCTTGCTCAAACTCATGTCCATCGAGTCGATGATGCCATCCAACCATCTCACCCTCTGTGGTCCCCTTCTCCTCCTGCCTTCAATCTTTCCCAGCATCAGGGTCTTTTCCAATGAGTCAGTTTTCACATCAGGTTGTCAAAGTATTGGAGTTTTAGCTTTAGCATCAGTCCTTCCAATGAACATTCAGGACTGATTTCCTTAGAATTGATTGGTTTGATGAGTATCTTGTCCCAAATCCTTGAGAACCAGCTACACGTATGCAGTCACAGAATCTGAGGGCAGGAAGGAACTGCGGAGATCATCTGGCCCATTCCTGATAGCTGACACACAAACAGCTAAGGCTCCAAAGGAAGGTATCTTGCCCAAGGTCATACTGCTGCTGCTGCTGCTGCTAAGTTGCTTCAGTCGTGTCCGACTCTGTGCGATCCCAGAGAAGGCAGCCCACCAGGCTCCCCCGTCCCTGGGAGTCTCCAGGCAAGAACACTGGAGTGGGTTGCCATTTCCTTTTCCAATGCATGAAAGTGAAAAGTGAACGTGAAGTCGCTCAGTGGTGTCTGACTTAGCGACCCGGTGGACTGTAGCCTACCAGGCTCTTCTGTCCATGGGATTTTCCAGGCCAGAGTACTGGAGTTGGGTGCCATTGCCTCCCATTAATTTAGGACTTACCAAATACTTCATACTTACAAACACAGTCTTGTTTATGGATGAAAGAGTTAGTCATTTTCCTGAGGTCACAGAGCTATCAGATGTCAGCTCTTGCATTCTAAAAGGCCAGGTAAGGGCTCCAACAGCCATAGGATGCTGCGCAAAAGGGAGACTATCCCCATGTCCAAGTTGCCAGCTCAAGTCTCTTTTCTTAACACCAAGCTGCCACCTCCTGTGTCCTCGGAAATTCATCACCCACTTCTTCTTCCACATCCTAGCTGCCAGTGCTGGGACACCCAAGGCTCTGTGATGTGCCTGGTGACATGGGAGCACAGCCATTCACACATTCCAGCACTCCTGCATTGTTCAACAAAGCCACTAGTCCAAGAGTTGCTGTAACACCTTTATCTACAAAGGCAGCCCCCATCTGCCAATCTACAGCGACAGTCTGGCGCCTGGTAAACCAACAGAAGGGGCAATGAGATCCTGGCCCTTCACTATCTGATTTGTTTTTGTAGGAGGTAAAATTAAGACCCAAAAGCAAGTTCCTCACCTCATAGGCAAATCATTTCCTGCCTTCAGTGACATAAAAAGGGCTCTGACTTGGGCAAAGCAGACTTTAAGGTAAAGGATCTAAAGTCTGATTACTCCAGGGTCAGATATTAGATTGCCACTTATGGCTGTGTGATCTTGGGCAAGTGACTTACCTTTTCTAGGCCTCTGTAACTTCATCTATTAAGCAAAAGTCTTAACAGTACCCACTTCATACAGTGGTAGGAAGAATAAAGAGGCAACCAATGAAGATGTGTAGCACTTGGTCGCTGTTCATAAAAAAAATGTAATTCCTGCTGAGACCTTAGGAAAGACCCAGCACTTCTGCTGCCCATCTTTGAAAACCCAACGTTGTATCACGTAGTTTCCAAAGGTCTTTCCTGCTCTGAGGATCTGTGAATTACTTGACTCTGGGTGAATTTTGATTCCCTTTTACTTGTCACTGAAGGAGCTTCAGGCTCCGCAGTCATAAACTTTAAACAGAGCTGTGCAGGTATGCGGGAGAAGGCAATGGCACCCCACTCCAGTACTCCTGCCTGGAAAATCCCATGTATGGAGGAGCCTGGAAGGCTGCCGTCCATGGGTTCCCTGAGGGTCGGCCTCGACTGAGCGAGTTTACTTTCACTTTTCACTTGCATGCATTGGAGAAGGAAATGGCAACCCACTCCAATGTTCTTGCCTGGAGAATCCCAGGGACAGGGGAGCCTGGTGGGCTGCTGTCTATGGGGTCAAACAGAGTAGGACACAACTGAAGTGACTTAGCAGTAGCAGTAGCAGTGAATATGCTCAGAGGACTTAATGGCCTGTCAGTAAGTCAGTTAGTTCAGCTGCTCATTCGTGTCCAACTCTTTGCAACCCCATGAATCACAGCACGCCAGGCCTCCCTGTCCATCACCAACTCCCGGAGTTTACCGAAACTCATGTCCATGAAGTCGGTGATGCCATCCAGCCATCTCATCCTCTTTCGTTCCCTTCTCCTCCTGCCCCCAGTCCCTCCCAGCATCAGGGTATTTTCCAATGAATCAACTCTTTACATCAGGTGGCCAAAGTATTGGAGTTTCAGCTTTAGCATCAGTCCTTCTCATGAACACCCAGGACTGATCTCCTTTAGAATGGACTGGTTAGGTCCCTTTGCAGTCCAAGGGACTCTCAAGAGTCTTCTCCAACACCACAGTTCAAAAGCATCAATTCTTCGGTGCTCAGCTTTCTTCACAGTCTAACTCTCACATCCATACATGACCACTGGCAAATTCATAGCCTTGACTATACAGACCTTTGTTGGCAAAGTAATGTCTCTGCTTTTTAATATGCTATCCAGGTTGCTCCTAACTTTCCTTCCAAGGAGTAAGCATGTTTTAATTTCATGGCTGCAATCACCATCTGCAGTGAGTTTTAGAGCCCCCAAAAATAAAGTCTGACAGTGTTTCCACTGTTTCCCCATCTATTTGCCATCAAGTGATGGGACCAGATACCATGATCTTAGTTTTCTGAATGTTGTGCTTTAAGCCAACATTTTCTCTCTCCTCTTTCACTTTCATCAAGACGCTTTTTAGTTCCTCTTCACTTTCTGCCATAAGGGTGGTGTCATCTGCATATCTGAGGTTATTGATATTTCTCCCGGCAATCTTGATTCCATCTTGTGCTTCTTCCAGCCCAACGTTTCTCATGATGTACTCTGCACATAAGTTAAATAAACAGGGTGACAGCCATGACGTACTGTAGAGCTGAAGATTTCAATAAATTAAAAAAATGACACTTCAAGTATCATCTGACTTTTGAAGGCATCTCAAAATGCCTCGTGGTCCAGAGTTAGCGTTTGTGTTGGTGTCAGCATTGCTGTTGAATTCATGGTCAAGTTTGGCCTCCAGAGGCTGGGCAGTGTGATGTGTTAGACATACAAGTTTTCAGGTGAAACATACCTGTATCTGGCTTCCCATTGAAAATTAGGACATGCACTTCACCCCGGGAAGGAGCCAGCACAAATGGGTCTGATCTTTCTTCTGACAGCAGGAAAATCTCATTGAAAGATTTTAAGGAAGAAAAGGTGCCTACGAGGGAATTTTCTGGAGTGATGGAAATGTGTTCTATTTGATCAAGTGGTGGTCTTAAAGGTGTGCATGTTTACAAACAGTTATAGTCAGGTATATCCTATGGAGGAAGGCATGACAGTCTACTCCAATATTCTTGCTTGGAGAATGTCATGGACAGAGGAGACTGGTTGGCTACAATCCATAGGGTTACAGAGAGTCAGATATGACTGAAGCAACTTAATCATGAATGCATGGAACCATAGTCTTTAGAGGTATTTATTTTACTGTATGTAAACTATACCTCAATTTTTTAAAAGAGAAAAATGTGCCCTGCCTAATAATAAGAGGCAGAGTGGAGACTCAGATCCGCAAAAGGCCAGTATTAGGGTGAAGCAAGTGAGACAAGAATATGCAAGCACACAGTCAGATCCTGCCTTTATTGTACATGTTGGTATGTTGTCTATCATGAACTTAATTGCATTGATTTTTATTTTAAAAAACATGGTACTCTAAAATGTATTTTGATTACTGAGTTTGAAACTCCCCCTTAAATTTTGTATCTGAGGCAAGTGCCTTCCTCTCCTCACCCTAGTCCCAGCCCAGGCTACCCAGTCCTAGTCCTCTCCAGGGCACATGCTTTTAACCACTGCATATGTGGCTTCCCTCTCTCATTCAGCAGCCCCATTATGGTTTCAGGAGCTTTGAACAAGAAGGAATATGCAGAGAGATACTTAAACAAGGAGAGAGAGGCAGTCCTAAGATGGTAGAGGAATAGGATGGGAGACCACTTTCTCCCCCACAAATTCGTCAAAAGAACATGTAAACGCTGAGTAAATTCCACAAAACAACTTCTGAATGCCGTCAGAAGACATCAGGCACCCAGAAAAGCAGCCCATTGTCTTTGAAATGAGGTAGGAAAAAATATAAAAGACAAAAAATGAGACAAAAGAGGTAGGGATGGAGCTCCATCCTGGGAAGGGAGTCTTAAAAAGAGAGGAGTTTCCAAACACCAAGAAACACTCTCACTGCCGAGTCTGTGGCGAGCCTTGGAAGCACAGAGGACAATATAACAGGGAGGAAAAATAAATAAATAAAACCCATAGATTATGAGCCCGACGGTAACTCCCCCAGTGGAGAAGCCCCGTAGACGCCTGTACCCACCACTAGCAAGCGGGGGCTGGGCAGGGAGGCGCGGGCTGCATTGCTTAGAGTAAGGCAATCTGAGGGAACTAACTTGGGCTAGCAAACCAGACTGTGGGATAGCTAACTTGCGAAAAGCTATCAAACATAACAAAATAACAAAAATAACATAAGACACCGCCAGGTGGGCGCACAGAACAAAGGACTGAACAGAGATGGCCAGCTGCAGACCATCCCCGTCCTGTGACAGGCAACCAGAGCGGGAAGGGGGCAATCACAGCCCCAGAGAGACATTATCTACCAAACTGCAAGCAGGCTTCTTTGCTAACTAAGACTTCTTGGGGTTCTGGATGGTCAACATCTGCCTGAGAAGGTGTGCCGGTTGTACACCCAGACAACCGCTTGGCAGGGACGGGGGAGGCATTAAGTCACATCGACTGCATTCGCCAAACACCTCATCATCTGAGCTGCTCAGACCTGGGAAGGGCACAAAACGCAGGCCCAACCGAGTCTGCACCTCTGAGGACTACCTGAGTGCCTGAACCTGAGCAGCTTAGACCTGGGAGGTGCAGGCAGCCGAGGGCCAGCCTCGGATGGTTCCCAGTGGAGCAACCTAGATAGAGTCTGAGCAGGGTGGGCAGGGAGGCACTCGCGCTGTGAGCGGGGGCAGGCCCAGTGTGGCTGAGACACTGCTAGCACACACTAGTGTTACTTGTTTGCAGCGTCTCTCCCTCCCCACAGCGCGACTGAACAAGTGAGCCTAAAAAAAGTGTCCTTGAGCGGCCGCCTTGTGTTAGGGTGGAAATCACACACTGAAGAGACCGGCAAACAGAAGAAGCTAAAACAGAGGGAACTGCCTTGGAAGTGACAGGTGCAATAGATTAAAACCCTGTCATTAGTACTGACTACATGGGAAAGGGTTTATAGATCTTGAGAAATATAAGCTGGACCAAGGAACTGTCTGAAAATGAACTGACCCCACACTGCCCACAAGAACAGCAGAGAAAGTTCTACGTATATTTTTACTATCTTTATGATTATTTGTGTTTTTTTTAATTTTTAAAAAATTTTAAGTCCTCTATTATTCCTTTAATTTTCCTTTTTATAACCTCGTATTCCTTTGCAAAAAAAAAAAAAAGACCCTATTTTTTGAAAGCAAACTTCATATATATACATATTTTTTTAATATACTTTTTGTGACTTTGTTATTTTTTTTTCTTTCCTTTTTTTTAAAATTTTCTTCTCTTCTTTAATATTGTATTTTTGAAAATCCAACCTCTACTCTAGATTTTTAATCTTTGCTTTTTGGTATTTGTTATTAATTTTTTACCTTTAAGAACCCAATCTTCAGTACCCATTTTTACTTCGGAGCGAGATTACTGGCTTGACTGCTTTTTCCCGCTTTGGACTCTCCTTTTTGTCTACCAGGTCATCTGTCTCCTCCCTCCTTTTTCTCTTCTCTTCCCAACTCTGTGAATCTCTGTGTGTTCCAGACAGTGGAGAACACTTAGGGAACTGATTACTGGCTGGATCTGTCTCTCTCCTTTTGTTTCCCCACTTTCATCCTCCTGGCCAGTTCTGTCTCCTTCTTCCCTCTTCTCTCCTCTGTATAACTCCATGAACATCTCTGAGCAGTCCAGTCTGTGCAGCGCACATAAGCAAGTGATTACTGGCTAGCTTGCTCTCCTCTTTTGATTCCACCTCATCTCATTTGGGTCACTTCTGACTCCCTCCTCCCTCTTCTCTTCTCCATGTAACTCTTTGAACCTCTCTGGGTGTCTCTCACTGTGGAGAAACTTTTCACCCTTAACCTAGATGTTTTATCTGTGGTGCTGTTTAGCAGGAAAAGTCTTGAGCCTATTATAAAAATAAGACAAAACCAGAACCAGGAGGCGTAAGTCCAAATCCTGAGAACACCAGAGAACTCCTGACTCCAGTGAACATTAATCGACAGGAGCTCATCAAATGCCTCCATACCTACACTGAAACCAAGCACCGCCCAAGGGCCAACAAGTTCCAGAGCAAGACATACCATAGGAACACAGCTCTGAGTTTCAATATACAGGCTGCCCAAAGTTATTCCAAACCCACTGACATCTCATAACTCATTTTGGGACACTTCATTTCACTCCAGAGAGACGAAATCCAACTCCACCCACCAGAACACCGACATAAGCTTCCCTAAACAAGAAACCCTGACAAGCCGCCCGTACAACCCCACCCACAGTGGGGAAAGTCCACAATAAAGCGAACTCCACAAACTGCCAGAATACAGAAAGGCCACCCCAAACTCAGCAATATAAACAAGTTGAAGAGACAGAGGAATACCCAGCAGGTAAAGGGACAGAATAAATGCCCATCAAACCAAACAAAAGAGGAAGAGATAGGGAATCTACCTGATAAAGAATTCCAAATAATGATAGTGAAAATGATCCAAAATCTTGAAATAAAGATGGAATCACAGATATATAGCCTGGAAACAAGGATTGAGAAAATGCAAGAAAGGTTTAACCTAGAAGAAATAAAAAAGAGTAAATATACAATGAATAATGCAATAAATGAGATCAAAAACACTCTGGATGCAACAAATAGTAGAATAATGGAGGCAGAAAATAGGATTAGTAAACTAGATAGAATGGTAGAAATAAATGAATCAGAGAAGAAAAAAGAAAAACGAATTAAAAGAAATGAGGACAATCTCAGAGACCTCCAGGACAATATTAAATGCCCCAACATTTGAATCAAAGGAGTCCTAGAAGAAGACAAAAAGAAAGACTATGAGAAAATACTTGAGGACATAATCATTGAAAACTTTCCTCAAGTGGGGAAGGAAATAATCACCCAAGTCCAAGAAACCCACAGAGTCCCAAACAGGATAAACCCAAGGCGAAACACCCAAAGACACATATTAATCATATTAACAAAGATCAAACACAAAGAACAAATATTAAAAGCAGCAAGGGAAAAACAACAAATAGCACACAAGGGGATTCCCATAAGGATAACAGCTGATCTTTCAGTAGAAACTCTTCAGGCCAGGAGGGAATGGCAAGACATACTTAAAGTGATGAAAGAAAATAACCTATAGCCCCGATTACTGTACCCAGCAAGGATCTCATTCAAATATGAAGGAGAAATCGAAAGCTTTACAGATAAGCAAAAGCTGAGAGAGTTCACCACCACCAAACCAGCTCTCCAACAAATGCTAAAGGATCTTCTCTAGACAGGAAACACAAAATGGTGTGTAAATTCGAACCCAAAACAATAAAGTAAATGGCAACGGGATCATACTTATCAATAATTAACTTAAACGTAAGTGGGTTGAATTCCCCAACCAAAAGACAAAGACTGGCTGAATGGATACAAAAACAAGACCCCTATATATGTTGTCTGCAATAGACCCACCTCAAAACAGGGGACACATACAGACTGAAAGTGAAGGGCTGGAAAAAGATATTCCATGCAAATAGAGACCAAAAGAAAGCAGGAGTAGCAATACTCATATCAGATAAAACAGACTTTCAAACAAAGGCTGTGAAAAGAGATAAAGAAGGACACTATATAATAATCAAAGGATCAATCTGAGAAGAAGATATAACAATTATCAATATATATGCACCCAACATAGGAACAGCGCAATATGTAAGACAAATGCTAAGAAGTATGAAAGGGGAAATTAACAATAACACAATAATAGTGGGAGACTTTAATACCCCACTCACACCTATGGATAGATCAACTAAACAGAAAATTAACAAGGAAACACAAACTTTAAATGATACAAAAGACCAGTTAGACCTAATTGATATCTACAGTACATTTCACCCAAAAATAATGAATTTCACCTTTTTCTCAATTGCACACGGAAACTTCTTCAGGATAGATCACTTCCTGGGCCATAAATCTAGCCTTGGTAAATTCAAAAAAAATTGAAATCATTCCAAGCATCTTTTCTGACCACAGTGCAATAAGATTAGATCTCAATTACAGGAGAAAAACTATTAAAAATTCCAACATATGGAGGCTGCACAACACGTTGCTGAATAACCAACCAATCACAGAAGAAATTGAAAAAGAAATCAAAATATGCACAGAAATGAATGAAAATGAAAACACTACAACCCAAAACATGTGGGACACTGTAAAAGCAGTGCTAAGGGGAATGTCCATAGAAATACAGGCATACTTCACGAAACAAGAAGAAAGTCAAATAAAAAACCTAACTCTACACCTAAAGCAACTAGAAAAGGAAGAAATGAAGAACTCCAGGGTTAGTAGAACGAAAGAAATTTTAAAAATTAGGGAGGAAATAAATGCAAAAGAAACAAAAGAGACCATAGCAAAAATCAACAAAGCCAAAAGCTGGTTCTTTGACCGGATAAATAAAATTGACAAACCATTAGCCAGACTCATCAAGAAACAAAGGGAGAAAAATCAAATCAATAAAATTAGAAATGGAAATGGAGAGATCACAACAGACAACACGAACTCAAACTCTTCCAGAAAATTGCAGAGGAAGGAAAACTTCCAAACTCATTCTATGAGGCCACCATCACCCTAATACCAAAACCTGACAAAGATGCCACAAAAAAAGAAAATTACAGGCCAATATCACTGATGAACATAGATGCAAAAATCCTTAACAAAATTCTAGCAATCAGAATCCAACAACACCTTAAAAAGATCATACACCATGACCAATTGGGCTTTATCCCAGGGATGCAAGGATTCTTCAATATCCACAAATTAATCAATGTAATACACCACATTAACAAATTGAAAAAATAAAAGCTATATGATTATCTCAATAGATGCAGAGAAAGCCTTTGACAAAATTCTACATCCATTTATGATAAAAAAAAAAACTTCCCAGAAAGCAGGAATAGAAGGAACATACCTTGACATAATAAAAGCTATATATGACAAACCCCCAGCAAACATTATCCTCAGTGGTCAAAAATTGAAAGCATTTCTCCTAAAGTCAGGAACAAGACAAGGGTGCCCACTCTCACCACTACTATTCACCATAGTTTTGGAAGTTTTGGCCACAGCAATCAGAGCAGAAAAAGAAATAAAAGGAATCCAAATTGGAAAAGAAGAAGTAAAACTCTCACTGTTTGCAGATGATATGATCTTCTACATAGAAAACCCTAAAGACTCCACCAGAAAATTACTAGAGCTAATCAATGTATATTGTAAAGTTGCAGGATATAAAATTAACACACAGAAATCCCTTACATTCCTATACACTAATAATAAGAAAATAGAGAAATTAAGGAAACAATTCCATTCATCATTGCAACAAAAAGAATAAAAATACTTAGGAATATATCTACCTAAAGAAACTAAAGACCTATATATAGAAAACTATAAAACACTAGTGAAATAAATCAAAGAGGACACTAATAGATGGAGACATATACCATTTTTATGGATCGGAGGAATCAATATAGTGAAAATAAGTATACTACCCAAAGCAATCTATAGATTCAATGCAATCCCTATCAAGCTACCAACGGTGTTTTTCACAGAGCTAGGGCAAATAATTTCATAATTTGTATGGAAATACAAAAAACCTCAAATAGCCAAAGCAATCTTGAGAAAGAAGAATGGAACTGGAGGAATCAACCTGCCTGACTTCCGGCTCTACTACAAAGCCACAGTCATCAAGACAGTATGGTACTGGCACAAAACAGAAATCCAGATCAATGGAACCAAATATAAAGCCCAGAGATAATTCCACACACCTATGGACACCTTGTCTTTGACAAGGGAGACAAGAATATACAATGGATTGAAGACAATTTCTTTAACAGGTGGTGATGGGAAAACTGGTCAACCACTTGTAAAAGAATGAAACTAGAACACTTTCTAACACCATACACAGAAATAAATCAAAATGGATTAAAGATCTAAACATAAGACCAGTAACTATAAAACTCCTAGAGGAGAACATAGGCAAAACACTCTCTGACATACATCACAGCAGGATCCTCTATGGCCCACCTCCTAGAATATTGGAAATAAAAGCAAAAATAAACAAATGGGACCTAATTAAACTTAAAAGCTTCTGCACAACAAAGGAAACTATAAGCAAGGTGAAAAGGCAGCTTTCAGAATGGTAGAAAATAATAGCAAATGAAGCAACTGATAAACAACTAATCTCAAAAATATACAAGCAACTCCTGCAGCTCAATTCCAGAAAAATAAACGACCCAATCAAGAAATGGGCAAAAGAACTAAATAGACATTTCTCCAGAAAGACATACAGATGGCTAACAAACACATAAAAAGATGCTCAACATCACTCATTATCAGAGAAATGCAAATCAAAACCACAATGAGGTACCATTTCCCGCCAGTCAGAATGGCTGTTATCCAAAAGTCTACAAGCAATAAATGCTGGAGAGGGTGTGGAGAAAAGGGAACCCTCTTACACTGTTGGTGGGAATGCAAACTAGTACAGCTACTATGGAGAACAGTGTGGAGATTCCTTAAAAAAATGGAAATAGAACTGCCTTATGACTCAGCAATCCCATTGCTGCGCATACACACCGAGGAAATCAGAATTGAAAGAGACATGTGTACCCCAGTGCTCATAGCAGTATTGTTTATTATACCCAGGACATGGAAGCAACCTAGATGTCCATCAGCAGATGAATGGATAAGAAAGCTGTGGTACATATACACAATGGAGTATTAATCAGCCATTAAAAAGAATACATTTGAATCCGTTCTAATAAGGTGGATGAAACTGGAGCCTATTATACAGAGTGAAGTAAGCAAGAAAGAAAAACACCAATACAGTATACTAACGCATATATATGGAATTTAGAAAGACGGTAATGATAACCGTGTATGCGAGACAGCAAAAGAGGCACAGATGTATAGAACAGTCTTTTGAACTCTGTGGGAGAGGGAGAGGGTGGGATGATTTGGGAAATTGGCATTGAAACATGTATAATATCATATAAGAAATGAATCACCAGTCAAGGTTCGATGGAGGATACAGGATGCTTGGGGCTGGTGCACTGGATTGACCCAGAGCGATGGTACAGGGAGGGAGGTGGGAGGTGGGTTCAGGATGGGGAGCATGTGTCCACCCGTGGTGGATTCATGTTGATGTATGGCAAAACCAATACAATATTAAAAAATAATAATAATAAATAAATAACAAACAAAAAAGATTATAACAGACTCCCAGGGATCGACTCTGGCAAAATATAAAGAAAAACTTTTAGAAAGTATTTAAATAAATCTGTGCATGACACTAAAAATAGTGAGAGAAGCAGGAGCTGGTGGGGCCTGAACGTTAGAGGGAGGTTAGCTACTCTTGGAAAAAAGGACTTCCCACTAGCCAACATCCCCCCACCTGGTGCTGCCTACTGGACAAAGCCTGAGTTGGCTGTCCCAGGGCTCTGTCCCAGGGAGTCAGCCTGTTTATTAGCTATGTTTGTAATTTTCAGCCACTCAACACAAACATTTTGATGATGTTTTATATATATTGATATTGTAACAAGGACAGCAAATGACTATGCATTGCACAGTGCTTCAGAGTTTGTAAATGCTTTTACATATGTTTCCCAGATGTTAGCTGGGCCTCTCTCCTTGCCTTTCAGAGATCTAAATGTAGTTTTCTTGGCTCCTTACCCACTTCACGATCTCCTGGGAGATCTATGCAGTGCCGGGAAACCTCCACTTGTACTTCCAGAGGTACTATTCTGCCATCACTGACCCGGGCCCTAACTCGAACCTAAATGATTCCTGACTATACTTGGTTTCACTATGATTTGGGGTATACACAGGAAGGGTAGCACCTGGTGAATTCCTGTTGCATCTTACAGGGTCTGAGCTCGTCAACCTCCCCAGATTTCTTGGAGAGCTACAACTTGTCCAGTGGGCAAAGCAACGCCACAGTCCCCAAGTACCAGGTCCAGCTGGGTCTAAGTCCCTTCCCAAAGGGCCCTAAAGCCTACCTGGGCCTCTCCTGGGGGAGAAAGGCGCTTCTTCCTCCAAGAAAAGTACCCCCTCCTCGTTTCCATTTCAATTATAGAAATTAAATGCACACCAAAGAAAACATTCCCAGTAATAGCACTGGTTACAGGATGGAGAAGCAGGTCTCTCTCAGCTTTACCTAAAGATTCCAGTGACTTTTTGTCTTCCTTTCTTGTTTTGTTGTCAGAGGAATTGTGGAGCCCCCCTCTCTCAGAACTTCTTTTCCAACTGCTTTTATTCAGCCCCTTTGGGGCACCAACTTGGAAACGTACAGAAATCTCCAGGGTGGGCAGATGACATGGCTACTCCAACCAACCCCAGACGCTTCCTCCTTGGCCTGTTTCCCTGCCTATCTCTCCTCACTTCTCCTTAGTTGTGAAGGGCTGTAAAAGAGAACACTGTGGAACATTTTAGAAACACCAACGCCCCAGGGAAAAGGGGAAAGGCAAAAGGACTGTCCTCGGCACCGCGGAGCCTTTGGAACCTTCGTCTTGCCCGCCCACTCTCCAGAGAGCTAAGAGCCTGAGCCTACTGGGCAGCAGGCTGAAGGGTGTGTGCAGACAGGAGCTGCATGTCTCATTTAACGTTGTAGAGTCCCCAGGGGCCAGCTGACTCCTTGGCCTCTTGGAGAAATACTCCCTTGTGTTTGTACAGGTGAATTCAGGAATAAGAAAAAGAGACTAGAGTTCACTGCACGCATGTGTTTTCAATATGCGAATCCTATGCAAATGGCTGTCTCGGAGTCTCCCCGTGTCTCCGTGTGTGTCTGTTTGTCTGCATGTCTTTGGTGTGGTGGTGTGCCCCTCAGTCCTCAGATGTGTGTCTGCATAGGGATCTGCATGTTTCTGTTTTCATTTGCCGTCTGCAAACGTGGCTGTCCCTCTGTTGTTAGCAGGGTGTGTCTGTGTGCACAGAAGCCTTGGCTTTCTCTTCTCTGGGTGCCTGAGGAAGGTGCAGGTAAAGGCTGTGTGTGTATGTGGATGTGTAGGTGTGCATGTGTGGACAGCGTCAGGGGTACATTAGGACTCACAGAGCAGCAGCAAATGTACACACTGTCTTTGCAAAGGCAAGTCATCTGTTTTCCTGGTTTTGTTTTTCTCCCTGTGGGCTCTGGACCCTCCTCGCAAACAAAGGGAGCTTAAAAAACGCGGCCCTTCCTGTGTTCCCAAATGTTCAGAATGCTGCGGTGAACTTGAATGGTGCCAGCTCGGATATCCCGCCCTGCCGCTCTTGCAGGAAGCCACCAGCCAGCTGGGCTACCAACACCCACTTACATAACATGACGGGCAGGGTGGCAGGAAGGGGAGCCACCCAACTCACTGTACGCCAACTCCTGAGCTAGCAGGGGGCCCTACGTGGGAACTGAGAGCCCATGTTGGGGTTTAAAGTGTAGCATCTGGAGGCTTCCCCCACAGAGGAGGGCTCCCTGGGAGTGGTGGGAGGGGAGGCAAGAAAGGAAACCTTCCCATGGAAATTATTACCAACCAGTCAACCTCACTTTCCATTTTACACAGGTCATTTCTAAGCAGAAGTCAACATTTTAACCTTTTCAACACAATTTTCTGAATACTATATGTTAGACACTGTGAAAGATAAAACAACTACGCACTACCTTGCCCAGGATCCATGTCCCCCATCCCCACTCATGGTCTGTCAGTGTTCTCCAAAGCAACACAAGGAGGTTAGGCTGGATATCTCCAAAGCCTCACCTAGACTGGAAATTCCATGATTCTTAGTCTGGCAAGTTGATTACTCCAGACCGCCGCCATACTTCTCACTTCTCCACCAGCCCTGGTTTAAGCAGATAAACAGTGTTCCCTTCCCTCATGCCTCTGCCCAAATGCTCATGTGCTTTCTTCCCTTTCTTCCTTCCCTCTGCAAAACAAGCTGTCAGTCCTCCTTCACTTGAAGATAAAAATTACTGATAACTCTTCTCCCTTTTTTGCACATCACTGGGGTTCTCACCTCCTACTCAGGAAATCAAAGCTCATGGCTCCACCTATCTTTCCAACCCCGGGGGCCTACACCACCCCCCACCTGCCTCTTTGTGCCAGTCACACCTGCTACACACACCCCTTCCCCACCCTTGTCTGCATGCTCAGTCGCTCAGTTGTGTCCAACTCTTTGCAACCCCATGGACTGTTACCCGCCAGGCTCCTCAGTCCTCGAGATTTTCCAGGAAAGAATGCTGGAGTGGGTTGCCATTTCCTCCTCCAGGGGATCTTCCTGATCCAGGAATTGAACTTGTGTCTCCTGCATCTCCTGCCTTGGCAGGCAGATTCTGTACCAGAGCCACTTAACCTCTTCTTTAGCCCTTCCCTCTGCCTGCCTGGATCCTTCTTTCCTTCTCTCACCCCAACCAGTGCCCATCACTTGACATCCTAGTCATCCTTCAAAGCCCATCTCAAACGCTTACTCCTTCATCAAGTCTTTCCTGATCCCTTCATCCCTTCCCCGATGGATATGAACTGTCTTTTTTGAAAACTTTCATATGAGGCAGCGTATTTGGCTTTTGCTTCCAGTCATTCCTATCTTTGTTCCCTACATAAGATCCTTAAAACAAAGTCAGAAATGTGTCTCTTGTGCTTGAATCCGCATGCTTGACCTTTTGTCGTGGGTGTTCTGCAAATGTTTATAAGATGCCATGAGGGTGCAGCTCTCAGCTATGGCTCAGCAGTAAAGAATTCCAGCTGATGCAGGAGACATAGGAGATGCGGGTTCAGTCCCTGGTTCAGAAAGATCCCCTGGGGGAGGCAATGGCAACCGACTCCAGTATTCTTGCCTGCGAAATCTCGTGGACAGAGGAGCCTGGTGGAGGTGTCACAAAGAGTAGAACACAACTGAGGACACACACACACACACACACACACACACATAGGGGTTGGGTAGCTTGGATGGAATGAATGACCTTGCTGGGCAGGGAGGCAGGCATAGAAGAAGGGAGCAACCTCAGTACCCACAGCATTGGTCAGCGAGGAAAACCAACCCTGAGACCCTTATATCCCCCCTACCCAAAAGGGCCTGAGCCTGGGGAGAAAGATCACGAATGCTAAAGTCGTCTCCTTATTCTATCCAGAGCATAGCTTTTCCCAGAAATAAAAAGCAAGATAGTACAATGGAGCAAGAAGTCTCTGGGCCAGGGATGACAGATTCAAGGGCCCCTAGACTATCAAATGACTGAAGCAGCAGGGAGATAAGTGGGTAGGGTGGGCAGGAAACAGGAGTACACACTGCATCTACAAGGAGCTGGTTCTCCCTGCAGAAACACGGGCACACAAGTGACCCGTTCCCTAAGAATTATTCAGGAAAAGCCTCATGTCTAAGTTTTTATATGTCATCTCCCATTGGCCACTTACTCAGTTTTAAAAAGATGAGCAGCACTGGGTAGTCCCAGTGAAACTGGTCTGCAGGCCACACTCAGCCCCTACCCCGCCAGACTGATATCTCTGCTTAAATACCTGCCAGGTGACTGGGTAATATGGTTGTGACTGATGAGGGCTGCGTTTGAAATTCACTCAAACTGGAAAAAATGACAGTTGTTGTGCTAAAATTGACCTGGTGCAGAAAGGGAGCCAATAAGTGTAAGAGAAACATGTCAAATGACTTCATGGTCTTTGCTCACCTCCTACCCTATCTCCTTGGCATCAGCCATTCGTTGGTCACTCTGAGCACTCAAGGTTGCCACCCCCGTCCAGAGTTTTCCTACTGCAACCTGACACTGCTTTATTCTACTCTAGGGGGAAATTTGTGCTCTAGATGGAATAGACAGATGCCTTCAATACTCTTGATCAAGCCCTTTTGGGTATGGGAGATGTTCCCTGGTATATCATGACCTAAAGGAGAGTCAGAAGGCTTGGATGGGTCACCAACTTGCTGTGACTTGAACCAATGACTGCCCTTCTGTGCTGCAGGTTCTCCTCTGTGCAAAGAGTGGGCTGGACTAGAGCACCTCTCAGATGCCTTCCAACCCCTGGCATAGGAAGTGTTAACCTTTGATTAGGCAAGGACTGTGCCTCACAGTGACTGGAGAGAATTCCTTTTAGTAGATCCCAGGCCTGGGAGCCCAAGAAGCAGACTTTGATCCTAACCTACATGGCAGTGGTTTCCTACAGGCAACTGGCCAACAAGCCAAGCCTAATTTCTCACATCTCTCTGTGAGGAGCAGTAACCATGCTTTAGCCATACTACAATACAGGCATCAACTATCAGAAGACTACCAGATAGGTCCTAGAGGTACTGTAGGAATTATGGGATGTTGGCCCAGAAAGAGGCCAGGGCACCCCAGGTGTCCAGAAGGCACCCCACTCCAGCAAATGATTATCAATGAGGATGAATGTATTTCAATATTTTAACAACTGGGGATAGCCAGGCAGGTGTGTATCCACTGAATGTCAGCTCAGCCCTCTTCAGAATGCTGTCCTTCCTTTGTACAGCAAGGCAGACCAAGATGCCAGCAACAAAGTAGAAAATGAATGCCCCCACCCCCGCAGCCCATGGGGACTTCATGGCGCCCACCCCTCCCTCACAAGTTTGCTTCACTCCCGGGCCCCCACCCCAGGCCTCCCAGGGCATTGGCAAAGAGCAGGCACCATTCCAAACCCTGACTTCATGCTGACCATCAAATCCCCAAGCCAGGGAGGGAGCAATGATGTCATTGTCCCTGTGTTTCAGAAAAGCAATAATCAGACCCAGAAGAGGATCAACTTTCAAGGCAGAAGGCCAAACAGTTTATCTTGGCAAAGGCCTCTGAGGATTGCCTCATAGAAATAAAGGGCTGGCATGCCCGTGAACATCATTTGTTATGAGCTGGGAATCTGCAGTGTCCTTGGACTCAGGAAAACCTCGGGGATCCTGTTGAGATGGAGGATGTCAAATCCAAAACAAATGAGTGTTAGTGTCATCTCTTCCTGTCACAAGCCCCTCTTCTGGGCAGAGAGTGGGAGGAGCCTCTTCCAACAACATTGTGCCACTCCACCCTGGACCCAAGTCTCCTCTTATAGAAGTATCACCAGTTTCCTCAATTTGAATAATTTCCATGACAGCAGGGACTTTTTTCACTACCTTGTCCAAGCATCTGGTATGGACTTGTGGTGGTTTAGTCACTAAGTCATGTCTAATTCTTACAACCCCATAGACTGTAGCCCACCAGGCTCTTCTGCCCATGGAATTATCCAGGCAAGAATACTGGAGTGGGTTGCCGTTTCCTCCTCCAGGGGATCTTCCCAACCCATGGATTCCACCCAGGTTACTGCATTGCAGGTGGATTCTTTACCAACTTAGCTACCAGGGAAGCCCTGGTATGGACTTGAGAAATCAATAAATACTGGCTGACTGAATGGCTAGGAAGAAAGAGCAAGGATTGAGAAGTACCCTCCTGGATTCCAGGATATGCCAGGGATCCCCTGGCATATCTTTTTCTGCCAGCTGGGCTTAGGTAGGCAGGTTGGGATGGTGGGCAACTGTCATTGGTCAGTGCAGATGTGTGTTATATATTTAAAACCTTAAACTACCTTCTCCCTATGGTTCACAGTCTTGTCTTCATGCTTCTGCCAAGCCTTTAATCTTACCCTTAATAAGCTTACTCGTAATGGCTACCTGGTCAATCTTTGATTGTAAATGCTGTTGAAAAAGTCCTACTTTGGGGAAATGTGTTCAGGAGGAACAGGTCTCCCTGCTACCAGCTCTGCTGTACTCTATCCTGAGCTGGATCACATCAGTGACCTTGAGGGTGACATTTCCCCTCTATGGCCTCCATTTCCCCTTCTACATAAAAGGCAAGACAAACTAGAAGTATCCACTGTGCTTAGCTTTTAGGGGTAAGTGTTTGAACTCTCTTTCAAAAACAAAAAGCTCTCAGAACCTACCCTAAAAAAATACAATTCCTCGCACGCACAGAGGAGCATTTTTGCATCCGGTGTCTGGAAGTCCACAGCCTCCTTGCAGCTCGGCAAGGGACCCCAGGGTCAGAGCCTTTTAGACTTGCTGAGATGTAAGTTCCCTCCAGCTCTGACTTTCTGGAATGTTAACCAAAGTGTTACTGCGAGAAAACACGTTCCATTCGCCCTCCTCTGAGTCTGTGCCCTCCCACACCTTCTCTCAACTGCCCCTCGGGAACGAAGGAGCTTGGACTTCACTAATGGCCCCAAATACAGCCCCCAGTTTCCTCCAGACCTGACCTCAAGTCAATAAAGGTAGCCCTCACGGAAATGAGGTGGGAAGCAAAAGGAAATCCAGGGAACTCAGCCTAAAAGGAATTTCCTCCTCTCTGCTTCTCTTTCCAATTTGGTCTTTCAAGAGTTTGACAAAGGTGGCGATGGGGGTTGGAAAAATGCTAGGAGATTTTTTTTATTGAGGCCCAGAGAGGGAGGTGGAGATGGATCACAAAATAGAGAGGTCAGGCACCGGAGGCCGAGGAGGGGACACTGAGGAGGCGACACTGAGGAGTGTGGGCGGGGCCTGCGTGCATTCTCTGGGACAAATTGGGCTTTTCCAGCCTGCTGGTTTTCAGATAGCTATTTACGAAGCTGGGCTAATCCAGCCCAGCTGCGAGACTATAAGTAAACAGTGCCTTTAGTGGAGGGTCAGAAGCACCACTTTGCTCCCTGCCTCCTGTACTTAGAGAGCTTACTTCATCTTTTCTGTAGAGGTGGTGGTGAGATGTCAAGATCAGGCAGGTGAAGCTGAATATGAATCCAGGACTCATTCCTATCTGTTGTTACCCTCAACCGTGACAAGTCTCACCTGGGCATCAGAGGGTCAATCAGAGCCAAGTCAGGATGTTTGTTCCCAACTTCTGAGCTGGGTAATCTTGGGTGTGCTTCTTCATCTTCCTGAGCCTCAGTTTTCCCCATCTGAAAAATGGCCGTGATAGTGCTTAACTTGAAGACATACTGGGCGGAATCAATGAGGAAATGAACGTAAAAGTCCTGCAGACTGTGCTCATCACAGTTGATCCCCAAGACATACTGCAAGCAAGCCCCTTTTAGCCACTCTTTGCCCCTTTGTCCTTTTCCCTGCAGTAGAGATTAACATATATGAATTAGGAAAGAGTGACCCACAAGGATTGTGACTTGGAAAAGACAGCACTACCTTTAAGCTAAAAGCAGTCCCCACCCTAGATACATGGCTCAGCAAATGAAGCATGGACTGGCCTGAGTCCCCAGTCTCACTCTAGTAGAGATCACCACCCACACAGATATATGCCAACAGTGACCACAAAACCCAAGCTGTACTGTCCATCCTTGGACTGAGTTTCTTTTTTTTTCTATTAAAACTCCAATCTTTTATCAAAGTCATTGATCTCCTTTGAAAATGTTTCAGTTTATTTCAGTTCACTCGCTCAGTCATGTCCGACTGTTTGCGACCCCATGAACCGCAGCACGCCAGGCCTCCCTTGTCCATCACCAACTTCCGGAGTTTACCCAAACTCATGTCCATTGAGTCAGTGATACCTTCCAACCATCTCATCTTGTGTCGTTCCCTTCTCCTCCTGCCTTCAATCTTTCCCAGCATCAGGGTCTTTTCAAATAAGTCAGCTCTTCCCATCAGGTGGCCAAAGTATTGGAGTTTCAGCTTCAATATCAGTCCTTCCAATGAACACCCAGGACTGATCTCCTTTCGGATGGACTGGTTGGATCTCCTTGCAGTCCAAGGGACTCTCAAGAGTCTTCTCCAACACCACAGTTCAAAAGGATCAATTCTTCAGCGCTCAGCTTTCTTTATAGTCCAACTCTCACATCCATACATGACTACTGGAAAAACCCTAAGGGTTAAAACTGGAGAGTCATTTCACTTTGGTATAAATGACTTTCTGGTTCCTTCCTTCCCTAAGAAAGAGATACAAAAAGACGAAGGTAACCGAATCCACACCTTCCCTGACCCTCAGGACGTTGTGTGCTGCCTCTTCTCCCTAAAGCAGCAGCTCCCATCCTTTAACGCAGGTGGCCACCAAACAGCCATCCCTGTGCTTTCCTGCCTCACCCATGGGCACTAGGTTGAGAACTTGGTCATCACTTCTGCTGCAGTTTTGACCAAAGAAAGGCCCAAGGCCATCCATCCCAGATTCAAGGAGTACGAAATGAACTTCATCCCTTCTTGGTGGGATCTGTGAAATCACATTGTAAAGGATCTGGCTGCAGGGGAGCCATTAATTGGGACCATCAATGCAATCAGCCTACCAGGAATTGGGACTGTGTCTAATGCTGGTGAAGCCTATATTTTCCAAAACTAAATTTAGGACTAAAGGGTTGTTTGTCTAACATTTTATATAAAGTTCAAACAAATCTCATAATTATTTAATATTTGAAAAGCTTCCATATACTAGTGCAAAAAAATGCTTCCATGAGGTTAATATTACCTTGGGAACTAGACAAGAGTTTCAGTCACTCCATTTTTTTTTTCAGAACATTAACAGAGAAATAAATTTAATACTATTTGGAAAAATTATTATTTTCTATAAAACAGTTTTAAATGAATTTAATATTTATTTTTTGAAAGGAGTCTTTACATTTGGGAATTGTGAAAATGTTTATAGATATAACTGCAAGATCATTTTTAAACAAAAATGAATTCTATTTTTAAATGTAGTAAAAAGTTCACGTTGATCGAGGCATCCTCTTAGGGTACGTGATTTCCCCAAATGTTAATAAAATGTGTTTTGTGCTACCTGAGAATTTATATTCTATTGAGGAGTGGATATGTAATAAATAAAATGCTACATATAAGACAAAAAGGACTAAAGGGTTGATTATGTGACACGAGGTTTTGAAATGAGGCTGTATTAGAAACTCTGGGATGCATGGTCATAATTATACCTCCACATCACCCTAGTGTGGGGATGGCACTAGTAAAGAACCCACCTCCAGTGCAGGAGACATGGGTCGGAAAGATCCTCTGGAGGAGGGCATGGCAATCCACTCCAGTATTCTTGCCTGGACAGAGGAGCCTGATGGGCTACAGACCGTAGGGTCGCAAAGAGTAGGACATGACTGAAGTGACTTAGCACACACACAGCCCCGCTCAGTGACCTCCCCTGAATCACATACTCAGTGATTATCTGACCAATTCAAAACCTGGTATTTCAGAACAGGGATGGAACTTCCATGTACATTTTGGGATCAAAGGCTAGTATGTTTTAGCAGGCCTTTAATTTTATAGGGCTTCAGACCTAGAAGCCATTTAAAGTCATATCTTTCACTTTATAAAGAATAAAATAAAATCGAGAGATAAAATGACTCAGCCAAGATGATATTGTTAGGGAGACTGGTGTTTCTCAAACTAAGAGACACATGAATCCCCTGAGTACCTTGTTAAAATGCAGAGTCTGAGCAGCAGGTCTGGAGTGGGGCTCGAGATGTAGCCTTTCTAACAAGAGCCCAGGTGACACTGATGCAGCTGAGTCTAGAACCACAGTTCTGTACATCGAGCTCTAGACCTTGCAGATTCTAGAGAGGAGATGGCAGGCAGACACCTGCATTTAGATCTTCTCTCTTTTTTTGAAGTCCTTCACCAACAGCACCAATTTTGTTGTTGTTCAGTGGCTCAGTCGAGTCCAACTCTTTGCAACCCCATGGATTGAAGCACACCAGGCTCCCCTGTCCTTCACCATCTCCCGGAGCTAGATAAAACTCATGTCCATGGAGTCGGTGATGCTGCCCAACCATCTCATCCTCTGTCTTCCCCTTCTCCTCCTGCCTTGGTCTTTCCACACCCATTTTATCAATGAGTAAACTGAAATTCACAAAGAAGGTATTGGCATTGGATGAATTCCCTGAAATTTTACAGAAGGGGCCCACTTCCCTACACCTCGAGGCAGCTCACGAAGAGGTGAGCTCAAGGAGCTATGGGCCGCTGTGAACCTCTGGTTCCTCGAGCTGAGCATCCCCTTCCTTAAGGGACTGCACCGGACTCATGGTGCTGGCCCGAGGGTCTCTATGTCCCCAGGGCTGAGATTGTCCTGTCTAGTTAGTGATTTAGGAGCTTGGCAGCCTCGCTTGTTCTATTGTGTGGCCTCTGAACATTCTGTCCAAATGCCTTTTGGCATGCCACGCGTTTTCAAAATGAAAGGGGAGGGGAAAAAATGAACATTGCCCTTGCTCATTTGCCTAATTCAAAAGCATCTAGAAGCTTTTTTCAGAAGTGCGGGTCGGGGGGTGGGGGTTGGGAGTCACCATCATCTGAAATGGAGGAAGCACCTCATCAAGGGTCCAAGAGAGAAATGGAGACATAAGTTTCAAGGGCTGACATTTTAATGGACAGACCTTGGGCCTGGTTTGTTTTTCCCATCCCCTTTCGGGTTAGAAACCACTGCCTTTTTGGAAGCTCTTGTGCTGAGAGGAAATTGCTTTTTCCTAAAGGAGGATCTGAATCTTCCTCGCCCTGCTAGGATCCTGCACTTTCACATCAGTTCAGTCCCACCCACAGACGTTTATTGAGGGTCTGATATGTGTTGGGTGCTATGCAACAGAGATTTAGTGATCAGGGAAATCCCTGTGCTGTACATTCAGCCATTCATTCAGCAGCTGACTATTGCTGGGCATCAATCCAGCTCCGGGAATAAGGAGGGAGGAAGATAGCCATGGTTTGGCTACACCTAGTCTAACCAGAGACACAGTCAGTAAGTAATCTCTCTTGACAGATTGCAATAAGTAATTACTTGCTGTGACAAGGAACCACAAGAGAGCGTAATGCTGGGAAGACAAAGATGAAAGAGATCCTACTCAGATCCATCTTTCCATTCTGCTCCCTGGTCCCTCTCTTAGGTTGGGTCCTCCCTGGAGGCACTGTCTAGGGGAAGCGTGGAGGGGAAGGCAGGTGCTCCCAGTCCTTGGGCTGGGCCCTCCACGTGACCCCAACCCTCACTTCCCAAACACTTACACACACCTCTACTGTCTTCCAGATGCCAGCTACAGGCGTTCTTTCCCAAATGCAATCCTAATGGTGTCATTCCCCTACAAAAATTCTTTCCTGGCCTTCCCATCATTTGAGGGATTAAGTCCAAACCTCTCAGTAGAGTTTACAAGGGTTTTCACTGTTTGGCCCCAATTCATTTTTCAGCCGGTGATCCCGCTTTCCCCATCATTCATCCTTCTTTCTTACCAGAAGGAAAATCCTGGGACTCCCCAGGACCACTTAGAGTGAAGGGGGGCCTTTCTAAAAAATTCTTTTATTATAGAAATGTTCAAACATACACTGAGGCAGAGAGAGTAAAATGATGAACCTTCGTGTACCATCACCCAGCTTCAATACATTCTCAGTCTTGTGCTCTACATGCCCACCCCACCTTGGATTATTTTAAAGCAAATCTAAGACTATATATATTTTTAATCTGAAAATACTTCAGCATGTATTTCTGAAAGATGAGGACAGGGGTTCTTTTTTGAGATTCCAGGTTTGTTTTTTAAATTGCAAAATAGGACAACCAAATTTGTAGTACAGTTTTAATTTGTACATTTAACAAACCAGAGCTCTTAACACGTACACACACACAGGAAAATGACTGTATTATATCCTTATTTTGGAGAGAGCATTAAAGAGCCCAGATTTGAGGTCCTTGAATGTGAAAGGCTGCTCTCCCAGGATCACCCTTTCCTGACCTTCTACCCCTGTGGCTGGCCCTGACATTTTCTGAGTCCTCCAGGAACTTTCACTCCTTTCTGCATTTTCCCTTGTGGATTCTTGAGCATGAAAAGTCCTTTCCTCTGCTTGCTCAGTTGCTTCAGTCATGTCTGACTCTTTGCCACCCTGTGGACTGTAGCCCACTAGGCTCCTCTGTCCATGGGATTCTCCAGGCAAGAATACTGGAGTAGGTTGCTGTACCCCACTCCAGGAGATCTTCCCAATCCAGAGATCAAACCCGTATCTCTTACATCTGTCTATATTGGCAGGTGGGTTCTCTGCCACTAGTGCCACCTAGGAAGACCAACAGTAACAGCACCAGCATTTATGAGGTTCCTTGGTGGCTCAGAGGTTAAAGCGTCGGCCTCCAATGCAGGAGAGTCGGGTTTGATCCCTGGGTCGGGAAGATCACCTGGAGAAGGAAATGGTAACCCACTCCAGTATTCTTGCCTGGAGGATCCCATGGACGGAGAAGCCTGGTGGGCTACAGTCCACGGGGTCTCAAAGAGTCGGACACGACTGAGCGATTTCATTTTCCCTTTCCCTTTTCAGCACTCTGCTCTTTTCTACTCATTCAGAAAGTTCAGTCAACAGATCCTGAACACTTGCTATGCGTTAGGTAAACCGTGAACAAAATAAATACCAGCCTTGCCCTCGTGGAGCTCAAATGAATAGATGTGGAAGTCAATGTATATGAGCAATCACAGCCTTAGCTTTGCTCATAGATTTGTGAAACCCACACCTCAAAGCTTCCTCTCTGAATGGCTTCAAAGTTAGCCATGAGGGCTTGGAAAGTTAAGGTGAGTTTCAAAAGGAAAGAGGCAGTGGTCTTATGAGTGGGAGGGAGCACCAAAGGTCACTTTCTCTCTTGCTCTGCTCATGGGTTCCCTGTACCAGTATTTCTTGATACTTCCTTGTTTGGACTAGACATGTTTCCCTCTTAGCCCTTCTCTTTATCAACTTGTTGCTGGGATGACAAATTTAGTAAGAATGTGCCAGAAGCAGAAATCCTGCTTGCTCCAATAATTGGACTAACAATCTGGCTTGGACCCTCTGCTTGCAAGGGCTGAAGAGCCTGTGGGAAATGAGACAGATAAGGTCTGACACACACAGGAGACATGTACCTGCAAGCCAGTGTCAGTTTTCCAGTAAAAAAAAAGTCCTCTTTCCCAAGTATTATAAATTCATAAGAAGCCCAACTATATATTATAATTTTTTAAGATCAATACTTTTGGCATTGCCAAAATATTATCCTTGTTTATTGAAACTTGCTAAGAATTTCATTTGCCTTCATGGTTTGCAGTTATGCAAGCCATGTGCTAGATATACACATATAGCCGCTTCCAAGGTGTGCTTAAAATCTGCTTAAAATTTAAAAAATTTCATACAATGGAATATTATTGTTGTTTAGTCACTAAGTCGTGTCCAGCTCTTTGTTACCCCTTGGACTGCAGCACGCCAGGGTTCCCTGTCCTTCCCTATCTCCTGGAGTTTACTCAAATTCGTGTCCATTGAGTCAATGATGCCATCCAACCATCTCATCCTCTGTTGCCCTCCTTCTCCTCCTGACTTCAGTCTTTCCCAGCATCAGGGTCTTTTCTAGTGAGTCGGCTTTTCGAATTAGGTAGCCAGGTTTTAGAGCTGCAGCTTCAGGATCACTTTCCAGTGAGTTATTCAGGGTCAATTTCCTTCAGGATTGACTGATTTGATCTTCTTGCAGTCCAAGGGACTCTGAAGAGTCTCCTTCAACACCACATTTCGAAAGCTTCAATTCTTCAGCACTCACCCTTCTTTATGGTCCAACTCTCACATCCATATATGACTACTGGAAAAACCATGGTTCAGATTATCCCGAGAGAATTTCTGGTGAAGATCCAGCTATATGTAGCATGTGATTTATACACAAACTCAAATCTTCACAATAACCTTCCTTGCTGGTGTATCTATTCCCATTTACAGAAAACGAACCTGGGAACTAAGTTGCCCAAGAGTGCTCCGATAGGAAGTGACACAACAGTATTTAATCTGCTGTGTCTGGCTTCAAAGCCTATGCTCACTCTTACTCCTCATTCTACAGCATTCCATGAATAGCGCTTCCCTGAACCAGACAGAGGAAATGACATGTCCCTTTGCTTATAGCCCCAAGTAAGCAAGTTCTGTGCAATACCAATGAGTGTCTTTAGCCAAAATATCACATTTATCTTGAATCTTAAGGCATCACACTGTGAACATAAACTGAAGCAAAGCAATGCAGATGCTGAAGCAGTGCAGTTACTGTTTAGCTAATTTCTGAAGTGACTAAGAAAAAACAATACTTTCCCATGTTAGGGATCATCTGATTATAAAGAGGGCTTTTTCCCAGTGAGACATGGAGTTGCAACAAGATTGTGAATAGAAATTAATGACAACGGAAAACCTAGGGAACTTAAAATCACATGGCTGTGTCTATCCATTCTGGGTGGTCTTGATCACCTTGGTCATTCAGACCCTTCTCAGAGCCACCGTTTTGCTGGGATGCTGTCCAAATTGTGAACAAACCCGAGAATCCTCACAGGAGGAGAGCTGGCAGCCCAAGCCTGTTCAGTGCCATTAACCTCACTGGGGTGAAAACAAGAAAAGTGTATTCGCAAATATTGCCATCCTATCGGTGTGTTTATTTTTGACTGTTCCGTTTCTCAGGGAAACAGGAAATGTAAGAAAAAGGAATGTTTGTGTTTTCATAGGGCAGGTTTAATTTAATTTTTCTAAAAATGCTACCAGTATTTTTCCAAGACACTCTAAAAGTAGGAAGAGGTGATGCAGAGAGTTCAGAGGTGGGGTTCTAAGGGCAGAAGGCATTAAGCTTGGCCATGAGGCCAGAGACCTCATTTAGCCCACGTTTTCTGGGCCACTCCTATATGCCAGACCTGGTCAAGGGCAGATACAAAAAGAGGGAAAGCTGGTGGGACCTCTGACACCTGGGTGAGTAGTGGGACCTTTAACTGAGATCAGGATATAGGAAAAGGAGATAGCATTTCCAATGGGACATTTATGAGGTTGCTTGGAAACCTCATGGGTATCCTTGGTTGGGTTGGAGGTTCCTGTGGGACCATCTGGGGCTGGGTTTTTGAGGCAGGTCAGTAACTCAGGAGAGGCCTGAAGGTTCAGTGATGAGCAGTAGCAGACACAGACCTGAAACTTCTTATGGAGGTAACAGACTAGTGAGGGAATCAGACGATTGTTCAGCAATCTCATAGGTGAATTTAAAATGGCCAAGTGCTAAGGAAGAGAAAGAGTTCAGCGGGCTGTTAGCTAGGCAAGAAGCTGAGTGCCAGCTTCTTGAGGAAGCAGCAGTGGAGATGTGATCTGATGTGGGGATAGGAGGAGCAGGAAGAGTGTTCCAGGCAATGAGAGCAGCATGTGTAAAGGCCCTGTGGCTAGAAGGAGCAAAGCCAGTATCAGGTCAGAAAGAAAGCCAGAAAGACTGGGATAGAGAAGGTGATGGGGGAGCGGGCGTAAGACGGGGTGGGGGTGGGGAAAGGCTGGAGCCAGATCTCGGAGCCGTGTAGGCTGCGGTCAGTTTTGTCATGACATGTTCTGTCTTGTCTTTCCGTCACCTTGGTAATTTGTAGATTTGTCACAGTATTAAAGGATTGGAAAGGATTGCCCCAGGTCATCTTGTCCATTCTACTCCCTCTAGACAGGACTTTCTTAGCATGCAGTACTTAAACTCCAAGAAGATTCTGTCAGATATTACACACCAAGGTTAAGGTTTATCAAGCAGCTTTCAGGATGTTTCTGTTTTCTCTTTTTAATGAATCTTTTTAAATGTCTGTAAAAAGCCCTGTTTCTGCACCTCCCCATATCTGTCAAACCTTCATTGAGTCCCCTGCGGACAACGTGGCATCAGGCTTCCTTGCCCTCTTCTCTCTCTTTGTGTCCCAGGAATGACTGAATTCTGTCCATCGGGCCTTGACATCCCCCTCCACACTCCATGTCCCTAAGATCACAGATGTGAAAGAAATGAGAACTAGGATGGACTGCTGTCCCACTGGCTTCCCAGGTGGCACTAGCAGTAAAGAGCTGGCCTGTCAATGCAGGAGACCTGAAAGACATGGGTTCAATCCCTGAGTCAGGAAGAGTCCCTGGAGGAGGGCATGGCATCCCACTGCAGTATTCTTCTTGCCTGGAGAATCCCATGGACAGAGGAGCCTGGGAGGCTACAATCCATGGGGGTCTCAAAGAGTCAGACATGACTGAGCAACTTAGCACATAGCATGCATGCTGTCTGACTACATGCCAGGCCTTGGACATCCTCTAACTCAATTTAAGCCTCTTCACCAGCAGTGACCATTTAGTGATAGACACCTATTGTAATGTCACTTCATCAAGTGATCTTCCTAGGGGTATGAGAAGACTGAGTCACAAGAGTAGCCAATGAGTTGCCCACAGGCTCATATCCATAGGTGTCAGCTGGATGTGAACCCTAGGGGCCTTCTGGCTCCACAGTTCATGCTGCCCCCGCTGGCCCCCAAGCTGCTTGGTCATCACAGTAGCCAGTCTTGTCCTAATGAGTCTGCTGGCCTCCACCCACCCTCTTCAACCAAATCCACAAATATACACAGTTCTGAACACATGCAAGCCCTTAATGATGAATAGCATAATTATCCAGAAGCAGCAGCAGGACAGTGGGCTCAGGCCAAATCCTATTTACTCCACTTTCTTGATGAGTAATACTAGGCAAGCATCTTCACCTCTCTCAGCCTTCACTTCCTTCATATGTAGTAGTGTAGCATGCATGCTCAGTCATGTCTGACTCTTTGTGACCGCATGGACTATAGCTCGCCAGGCTCCTCTGTCCATGAAATTTCCCAGCTAAGAATACTGGAGTGGGTTGCCATTTCCCACTCCAGGAGATCTTTCTGACTCAGGGATTGAACCTGTGTCCCCAGCATCTTTTGCACTGCAAGCAGTTTCTTTACCACTGAGCCATAGGAGATGGGGCTAAAAATAGTCATCTCATCGACGTGTCAAGAGATTTAAAGGAGACGATATTGGTAAAGTGTTTAGCACCATTCCTGGTACACTGTAAGTGCTCCAAAATGGGAGCTGTTGTTAACACAGCTCCCAGAAGTCTTCCTGAACCTGCTTTGTCTATAGGTACACTCTGCACTCAAACCCTCAGTGGCTGCCCAGTGTTCACAGAAACCATCCTAAATCCCTTCCTTGTGTCTAAGGCCCCCCCAAGCTTGCCACTGCCCACATTTTCACCCTAATTCCCACTGCGTCCCCAGCAAGCCTCTACTCACACCAACCTTTACTAACAAGTTTTCCCCAAATTCTGTCCAACTCTGCCCGTATACATGTGACTTCATTCCCTGTCATGGAAGCCTTTGTCTAACGCCCATCCAACATATACACTTCCTGCACAGTCACTATATGCCACCCCTTGGATGGAGCCTGGGGATACAGCTGTAAATGAAACATGCAGAGCACCTTGTTCTCTCAGCGCACCTACCTTGGATTTGAGAGAGGGACAACAAAGAAAATAAACGTGCAATTACAAATAGTGGCTAACTCTATGAAGGGAGAGTTCATGGTATGATAAAGAAGATTCAAGAAGCACTTATTTTTTTAGACCAATATCCAGGGAAGTGCACTCTGGAGACAGAGCATATCAACTGAACTGTGAAGTATGTAAAGGGGTGGCCTAGAAAACAGTGTTAGGTAGCATCTTTCAGAGAAAAGGAGCAGCGGATGCAGAGGCTGGAGGTAATGAGGCTCATTCAGTAAAGATCTGAAAAGCCCATGTGTTGGAACATGTAGACAGAAGCTGGGGTGGTAAGGAGGGGAAACACAGGATGAAACAACAGGTAGTGCGAACTAGATCAGGCTGAGCCTCAGAGGCTTGGATGGAGACCCAGCTTCTCCTTGAAACCTTCCAAGGTGTTTTTGGTCCTTGTTTTCCTCCCCCAGATTCTTCCAAGCTTTGCTTTCTCCATCACTTAACCAGGACCAAGCACTGTGTTTTTAAATCTCCAGAGAGTCGTGAATATACAGAGAGCTGCCTCCTTCAGTGGGGAGCTGCCTCAGACCACTCAGGTCACAGCTCTCCAATTCCTTGGCTTGACGTTGAGGTTGGTACAACTCTGATCTGGCCTCACCCTGCTCTGACTCCAACCCCCCAAGAGAATGCCTAGCAGGAGCCCTGGGCCACCCCCACTTACTTGGTTTTCTTGGGAGCCTTCTGAATAGGGCCCTTATCAGCCTGGGTATCTCTGGTTTCAAAAATGGATTCGCCCCTTCTAACAGGAAGTCAGGCCTCTTGCGCCACTGGGCAGTGCTGAACTCTGGAGCCCCGGGGCATGTGAGCGGGGACAGGGGGTCTGTGAGAGACTGATGCAGGCCTGCCGTCCCCAGGGGAACTAAATAAAGCTATTGTTGGGAAGGGAAGAGAGAAAATAGCTGACAAGATGTTTTTTGTCCTTCATGACCTGTCTGTGTTTGGGGAGGGGCTGGCATGTTACAAATGAGTGGAAATAAGAGTGGCCTTTGAAACCCAATTGAATGGCTTGGGAAGGGGAAGGGGAAGCTTGGGGAGAAGACCTGGGTGGCAGTGGAGGAGCTCCATCGTTTCCTAACTGCCTGACCTTGACAGATGGCTTGCCCCCGATTTCTTATCTATCGCATCAGGAAAGGGCAGAATGCTAACAAATCTGAGTGCCTAGAACCATCCCTGGCCCTTATGAGACACTCAATAAGTGTGGCTGTCATTAACCTGGGAGAGCATATGGTTGGGGGATCCATCCAGGGTGCAGTATGATAGCATCCTTGTTCTTTCTCGAGCTTTTACGTAGCAGGATGTCTCCAGAACCATCCCTGGCCCTTATGAGACACTCAATAAGTGTGGCTGTCATTAACCTGGGATATCATATGGTTGGGGGATCCATCCAGGGTGCAGTATGATAGCATCCTTGTTCTTTCTCGAGCTTTTACATAGCAGGATGTCTCCAAATACTGCTGATTCTCCCCTTGAGAAGCTCTTGACCAGGATTTATGACACTAGCGTACAAGCTCAGGTGTACAAAGATATTTAGTGGTATTGATCATAGCAGCAGAGAGAGAGAGAAAATGGCACAAATGGCCATTATAGGAAAATGGCCAAGAATTGCAATCCTCGTGCCCTGTGGGATATTGTGAAGCTACTAAAACTATTGTATTAGGAGTGTAGCTACTGACATGGGGAAGGGAGTGCAAATGGTGAGCTGTGAAGTGAAAAGAGCCATTTTGGAAAAAATTGATCTCATTCATACATATGTATAAATATTTGCAAAGATGGAGCATAACAGGTATTGGGCAGAAATCACCAGGCCAATGAGATCAGTCACCTGGGCTGGAAAGTGGGTTGTTGTTGTTGCTGAGTCACTAAGTCATGTCCAACTCTTTGCAACTGCATAGACTACAGCACATCAGGTTCCCCTGTCCCTCACTATCTCCTGGAGTTCAGATTGATGTCCATTGAGTCAGTAATGCTATCTAACCATCTCATCTTCACCTGGCAGAGGATGAGATGGAAAGTAGGGGAGGGATATAAAGGAAAAAAAAATATTGTGGTAAAAATAGGGAAAAACTAATGGTTTAATGGTAAGTGAATAAATATAAAATTCTTTCTCTAATATTGCAGAATATCCCTTTTTTTAATTGAACATATAAATGAGGACTATAAAGTAGGGTGGACCAAAGCAAACACTGATTTGATTAGAGGATAAAGTTGTAGACAATCCTAGTCTTGAATTTCTATGGTCATTTGAAGATGATATTTCCATTTTTTTAAGTGTCACTTAAAAAACTTTTTGGGAGTGTCCCCACTCTCTCCATCACCACCATCCTACTTCAAGCCCAACCAGTAGCACTTCAAGTCGGTCGTAACCAATTCCAAATTGCTCTCTGGTCCTTCCGTTCAGTTCAGTCCCTCAGTCCTGTCCAACTTTTCACGACCCTATGGACTGCAGCATGCGCCAGGCTTCCCTGTTCATCACCAGCTCCCAAAGTTTACTTAGACTCATATCCATCAAGTCGGTGATGCCATCCAGCCATCTCATCCTCTTGCATCTCCTTCTCCTCCTGCCTTCAGTCTTTTCCAGCATCAGGGTCTTTTCTGTTGAGTCAGTTCTTCACATCAGGTGGCCAAAGTATTGGAGTTTTCAGCTTTAGCATCTGTCCTTCCAATGAATATTCAGGACTGATTTCCTTTAGGATTGATTGGTTTGATCTCCTAGCAGTCCAAGGGACTCTCAAGAGTCTTCTCCAACACCACAGTTCAAAGACATCAATTCTTCACTGCTCAGATTTCTTTATAGTCCAACTCTCACATCCGTACATGACTACTAAAAAAACTATAGCTTTGACTAGACAGATCTTTGTCACCAAAGTTATGTGTGTGCTTTTTAATAAGCTGTCTAGGTTAATCATAGCTTTTCTTCCAAGGAGCAAGCATCTTTTACGTTTGTGACTGCAGTCCCCATCTGCAGTGATTTTGGAGCCCAGAAAAATAGTCTTTCACTGTTTCCATTGTTTTCCCATCTATTTGCCATGAAGTGATGGGACTGGATGCCATGATCTTCGTTTCTGAATGTTGAGTTTTAAGCCAACATTTTTACTCTCCGCTTTAATTTTCATCAAGAGGCTCTTTAGTTCTTCTTCATTTTCTGCCATAAGGGTGGTGTCATCTGCATATCTGAGGTTATTGATATTTCTCCTGCCAATCTTGATTCCAGCTTGTGCTGCATCCAGCCTGTTATTTCACATGATGTACTCTGCATGTAAGTTAAATAAGCAGGGTGACAATATACAGCCTTGACGTACTCCATTCCCAACTTGGAACCAGTCTGTTGTTCCATGTTTGGTTCTAACTGTTTATTCTTGATCTGCATACAGGTTTCTCAGGAGGCAAGCAAGGTGGTCTGGTATTCCCATTTCTTGAAGAATTTTCCACAATTTGTTGTGATATACACAGTCAAAGGATTTGGCATAATCAATAAAGCAGAAGTAGATGTTTTTCTGTTATTCTCTTGCTTTTTCGATGATCCAGCAGATATTGGCAATTTGATCTTTGATTCCTCTGCCTTTTCTAAATCCAGCTTGAACATCCAGAAGTTCGCAGTTCACATACTGTTGAACCCTGGCCCTTCAGCCTCTCCCAGTACAATTTAACCTGCTCTCAGCTGACAGGTCACGCTCCTGTCCCAGAACTGAGCTATTTCTCCAGCCCATCCAAGCAACCTAAATTCTTCCCTTCAGATTTGAAGGCTCCTAGCAATCGGGCCCCAAATTGCCTCTTCCTTCTCAGATCACCAGCTCAGAGACTTGCAAGCTGGTTCTGAAAAGAATGCTTTTCTCAATCAAAGTAAAAAATGGCAAAGGAAAATTTCTCCTAGTATCAGGAAAATTCATTGTTTTAAACACATTTTCAAAATACTTTTTTTGAAATATCCTACTGTAAATTCTCAGATTTCCCTTGATTGACTTTCTGTGTCAATTTCTACTCCCACTATTTTTGACCATTAATATGTTCCTCTAGTCTCATTTAAGAGTGTTGGAGAAGGGCACTCCGTTCAAATATTTAATTCCACTTAGAAATTATGTCCAAAATCACTTTATTGATGATAAACTCATATTAAGTTTCATAAGATAAATCCTCCCTTTCTTTGAGTCTTCATTCATTAAAGCTCATGAAGAATCTAAACACCCTTCATGGGAAGACCATAGCACTCTGCACTATTCAGCTCTTGAGGGATGCTAAGCCTTCCCTCCACCCACCCACAAAGCTATTCATCCTTCAGAATCCTTCTCTGAGTCTTCCTTTTCTATGGGACTTGCTCATGACACCACCCACTCAGACTCACCCACTGTACTGCTGGGTCTGCTCTTTCATTGCATCGTTCATCTCTCTGGGAAACCCTGTCTCAATCTTCTGTGTGTCCTACACAACATAAAACAGAGAGCCAGCCATGTAATAGTTCTTATTTCAATTAGTGCACACTGAATTGATTCGATCTTATACTGTTTTATTCATCCTTATGTTTAGGGAAGAGTATTTATTGCACCTCACAGATGCATATGGTCCCCAGGAAAGTGTGCCTTGGTAGAGAGAGGACTTGATTAAGACTCAAAACACATGAGCTTGACTGGTTCTGTTATTATATGTTGTGAAAACAATCACTTCACTCTGGTCTTCAGTATCTAGGAGGACACATGTATTAGTTTCCTATTACTTCTCTAACAATTTAGCAGCTTAAAAGAATACCTCTTTATTAGTTCACAGTTACGTACATCGGGTAGAACGGCATGCCAAGGTTCTCTGCTTAGGGTCTCATCCAACTGAAATCAAGATGCTGGCATGCCACATTCTCCAGAGCTCAAGTTTCTCCCCCAAGCTCATTCTTTTTACCCACGTAATTCAGTTCTTTGCAGCTATGGGTCTCAGGTCCCCAGTTCCCTGCTGGCTTTCAGCCAGGGGCTGCCTTCATCTCCTGGCATAGGAATGATATATTAAGTCTCATGCTTCGAATCTCACCTCCTTCCTCTTCTGCCACCAGTCTGAGAAAGTTCTCTGCTTTTAAGAGCTCATGTGACTCAATTAAGATAATCTCCCTGTTTTAAGGTTAGCTGTGCATATAACAGACCAATCATTGTATGACAATCTCATCACATTCTCGGACTCCAGAGATTAGAGTGGGACACCTTGGGGAGCATTCCTAGAAACTCTACCTGCCTTAACATGTTAATATAGGGAATAGGCAAGATGATTCCTAAGTTAATCATCTCTGATGACTCCCTGTGGTGTAGTCTCCTGATTTTCCTTCATTGGGCTTCACTTCACTCCCTCCCCTGCTCTTAACCAGATACTGCCAGGTTGGAGCCTCTGGTCTCTCTCTTCCATCATCCAGCCTCCCTCTTTATCTCTCTCTTTGCCCCACAAAACCAGAGTCATCTCCTTCCTCCCTTCAACTCTACTTCACACTTTGATTTTGAACCTCTATGTGGTGCCAGTTTTACATTCTTTATGTCATTTCTTCTTCCCCCAACTAACCTGTGAGTTGGGCATTATTGTCCCCATTTTGCAGATTCAGTTCAGTCAGTTCAGTTCAGTCTCTCAGTTGTGTCCAACTCTTTGTGACTCCATGGACTGCAGCATGCCAGGCCTCCCTGTCCATTGCCAACTCCCGGAATTTACTGAAACTCATGTCCATTGAGTCAGTGATGCCATCCAACCATCTCATCCTCTGTTGTCCCCTTCTCCTCCTGCCTTCAATCTTTCCCAGCAACAGGGTCTTTTCAAGTGAGTCAGTTCTTCGCATCAGGTGGCCAAAGTATTGGAGTTTCAGCTTAAGCATCAGTCCTTTCAATGAATATTCAGGACTGATTTCCTTTAGGATGGACTGGTTGGATCTCCTTGCAGTCCAAGGGACTCTCAAGAGTCTTCTCCAACACCACAATTCAAAAGCATCAGTTCTTTGGTGCTCAGCATTCTTTATAGTCCAACTCTCACATCCATACAGGACTACTGGAAAAACCATAGCTTTGACTAAATGGACTTTTGTTGGTAAAGTAATGTCTCTGCTTTTTAATATGCTGTCTAGGTTGGTCATAACTTTTCTTCCAAGGAGCAAGCGTCTTTTTATTTATTTATTTATTTATTTTAATTGAAGGCTAATTACTTTACAATATTGTAGTGGTTTTGCTATACACTGACATGAATCAGCCATGGGTGTCCCACCCTCGCCTTCTCCCACAGAGTCCAAAAGACTGTTCTATACATCTGTGTCTCTCACATATAGGGTTATCGTTACCATCTTTCTAAATTCCATATATACATGTTAGTATACTATATTGGTGTTTTTCTTTCTGGCTTACTTCACTCTGTGTAATAGGCCCCAGTTTCATCCACCTCATTAGAACTGATTCAAATGTATTCTTTTTAATATCTGAGTAATATTCCATTGTGTATATGTACCACAGCTTTCTTATCCATTCATCTGCTGATGAACATCTAGGTTGCCTCCATATCCTGGTTATTATAAACAGTGCTGTAATAAACACATCTTTTAATTTCATGGCTGCAGTCACCATTTGTAGTAATTTTGGAGCTCCCAAAAATAAAGTCTGTCTTTGTTTCTACTGTTTCCCCATCTGTTTGCCATGAAGTGATGGGACCAGATGCCATGATCTTCATTTTCTGAATGTTGAGTTTTAAGCCAACTTTTTCACTCTCCTCTTTCACTAAAGGCTCTTTAGCTCTTCTTTTCTTTCTGCCATAAGGGTGGTGTCACCTGCATATCTGAGGTTATTGCTATTTCTCCCGGAAATCTTAATTCCAGCTTGTGCTTTATTCGTAATTTTGCAGATGAGAGCAAATTTTTGTACCCATTTTGCAGATTAGAGCACATTATTGTGTTCATTTTGCAGATTAGAGCAGTAGGGTTCAGAGAAGTTAAATATCTAGTCTAAGATTAAACAGAAGGGAAGGTTAAATCTGAGCACAGTTCTTTCCAGTACCTGCTGGCATGCAGGGAAACAATCAATTTGAGAGGGATGGAGAGGAAGAGAGAGTGCAACGTTGCCCCTCACCTCAAGTTCCACCCTAAAATAAGATGGAGATGAAGCCCCAGTAGTGATCTGGGCAGTTTGCGGACTGCAGAGGGTGTCTAGGGTATGTAAGTGAATGGCTGGGGGTGACGATTTTGCTGGGGAACAAGAGCACTTGGTGAAAATGCACCCATGCATTTCACTGTATGCCCCTTGAGTTGGTAAAATTTCAGTCTTTCAGCCTCAAGTGTCGGGATCTCTTTTCCTGCCTATGAGAGCATAGGTGGGTACATCCACTTTGCAGAGCAATTTGGCTACTTCTAGCAAATCTGACAGAGAAGGCAATGGCACCCCACTCCAGTACTCTTGACTGGAAAATCCCATGGATGGAGGAGCCTGGAAGGCTGCAGTCCATGGGATCACTTAGGGTCAGCCACGACTGAGCAACTTCACTTTCACTTTTCACTTTCATGCATTGGAGTTGGAAATGGCAACCCACTCCAGTGTTCTTTCCTGGAGAATCCCAGGGACGAGGGAGCCTGGTGGGCTGCCGTCTATGGGGTCACACAGAGTCGGACATGACTGAAGCGACCGCAGCAGCAGCAGCAAAGCTGAGGCAAGCACTGCCCCACCCCAGCAATTCCATACCTGTGCCTGTGTCTTGGTGAAGCTCCCTTACTAGTATTGTTTATAATTGGAAAAATAGAAGTCACCTAAGTGTTCATTAGCAGGAAATGGGCAAATGGTAATGTGCTCATCAAATGGAATACTTGGCAGCAGTTAAACGGGAATCTGAGCTATATGTATCAACATACATGAATCTCACGAACACAATGTACCCCAAAAATTCATAAGAGTAGATTCTTTTGATGCTACTTACATAAGGTTTTTAAATGTGTAGTGTCTATTATTGGGAATCCTTGGTAGTAGTTAAATATGAATAAACACAAGGGAATAATAAACACATAATTTATATGACGGTTACATCTGAGATAGGAAGGAAGGAAATGTGATGAGATAGGAGGGAAGGAAATGTGATGAGAAAGGACATCAGGGGCTTCAACTGTATGGACAATTGTTTATTGCTAAAGCTAAGTGATATTCACAGTATTGCTTTTAAAGTCTTTTTTCATGTGAAATATTCCATAATAACTCTTACACTGACAAATATTACCACTAGGAACATGCTTACCACTTATAACATGAAGTGGAAAGAGCAATAAGCAGAATTGGGTATGCATTATACTCCCAACTTTGTAAGAACAGAACAAATCAAAAGAAAAATTTAGATTAAAAAAAGAAAAAGGGAAACAGATAATACACCAAAACCATTAAAGTTCAATGGTGATTTTTATTGTGCTCTTTGTACATAATGACATAGTACTTTTTTATAGTTTCCAAAATTTTATAGTGAGTACACATTGCTTTTGGAATCAAAAACAAATATTGCCTTTTCTAAAATCTGCATTTGTTAACTCTAGACACTAGGATATTATACATTTTAGCCTGAAATGAGGAAGAAATTTCTTATTCAGCCTCTACTGCAGGAAGCCCTTGCTTAGGTCTTAGAGCAAACAAGTCACATCGAGCTTGGAGTCTAACAGACCCATGTCCCAGCTCCACCCCTTCCCAGCAGCTGCCTGAGTCTTGACTTTTTGTGAAGTGTTACAAGAATACCTTTCCTGCTTGCCTCACGTGACCTTGGTGGGGGAAAATGAAATGAGGTCCGGGCCATGGCTTTGGGACCCACAACAGACCCTCTGTGGCAGCTACAGTCGCTCCTGTGTGTCAGACCAGGTGCTGGGCACCACAAGGGAAGACCTGGTTCCTCCTCCCAGAGCATCCAGGGTGTCAGCGGACAGCCCAGGGTTGAGGGACAGGCACCAGAATAGAAACCTGTACGGCACAGAGGGTGGGACATGATTACCTCTTCTGGAGTTGACCAAGTCGTGGAATTGTTACTAAATAATGAGGAGGGATAACCTCTGCCCTTAAGCAACTCCAAGTATACTTCTAGACACCGAACAAGCCTATTTCAAACAACATACAGACAGCATGAGGAGGAGATGCGTAGGTTCAGTCCCGGTCCCCTCACTTCCTAGCTGAGTAAGCATGGCCAAGACAAGCATCTGACCATCTGAGCCCCTCTCTTCCTCTGTATCACAGGGAGAGACATGCATGCCTTACAAGTCTTACCCAGACCCAGACTGTACCACAGATTCTGTGTCAGCCCCTTCCCTGGGTCAGGCCATGTTCTGGTTGCTGGGGGTATGACAGGGAACTAACCAGGCCAGGCTGCTGCCCCATCAGTCTTTAAAGGTGGGAGTCCAGGACAGTAGCTCAACACAGCGCCCATGCAGTCCAGCCCATAAATGCTTGTTCTCATCTTGATGTGACCGCTATTATTTTTCTTCATTGGAAGATAATTGCTTTACAATGTTGTATTGGTTTCTGTCGTACAACATCGTGAAATCAGTCAGAACTGTATATATGCATATATAAGGGCTTCCCAGGTGGCACTAGTGACCAGAGTGTCGGCGGTGATGCTCTGGGATGCTAATAAGTGGTTTTCTCTTGTCTCTTTCAGCTCACAGCCCCTCACTTCCCCGTGGTGGTTAAGCTGGGACATGCCCACGCCGGAATGGGAAAGGTATGAGAAGCAGCTCTTCCTTCCACTTACGTTAATACTCACGCGGCTCCCCCGGACCACCTGCTCCCCTCTCTCTGTATCCCCCAACACCCCCACCTTAGCCTAGCCTCCCAGAACAGAGAGTTAGAGGAACCCCACATTCCCTCCCTCCCCCCATAACACACCTTCCTCTGCGCTCTCATGGATCACCTCTCCAGCTCAGTCCATACTTGCCAAACCCTCCCTGGCTAATCAGTTCCCGTGATTGTAGATTCAGAGAAATGGATGTACAGCACTTTGTAGATGGTTCTTATCATCTCCACAGCTGCGTGTAAGCACGTGTCTTACTCATCGCTCTATCACCTGCAGAGTTAGAACCTAGAAGGTGGTGAATGCATATGGCTCCATGGAGGAAGCCCCTGGAGTCAGTCAGTTTCCACAAAAGTCAAAAACATATCCTCCACAGTCACAGCTGACACTGTTGCAGAACCAAACTTGGGTCCACTCGCCCACATGCTATAAAGCCAGTCTCCTTACACCAGGTTGTGGTCAAAGAGAGCACAGCATTTATTGTCAAGGAGGACTGGGGGCTCCTGCTTTAAAACCTTGAACTTCCTAAAGGGTTTCAGCTGAGCATTCTTAAAGGCCAGGTGAGGGAGGGGGTCTCAGGGTATGTGATCAGTTTGCACAATTCTCTGATTGGTTGATGGTGAAGTCATAGAGTGGTTAATATGATCAATCCTTAGGCACCAGTAGGTCTGGAGACTCATGATCATCAAGTAGTTTTAATTTCTTCCATTCAGTGATGGTTTTAGCATCTGCAAAAACAACTCAGGAAGTGTGCATCGGATACTGTTATCTAAATACTTCAGAGAGGAGCTACAGCAGAAGATGAGGGGGAGGGGTCTGTCCCAGGAAGGCCCAAGAGGGTCCTGCTCGGTTACAACATATTGTGACACTGTACTGGTCAGATTTTTGCAGTTGCAAGTATAGAAACACAGCTCATGTTAGAGTGCAAAAGACAATTCGTTGGTTTAAGCGTCAGAAAGTCTCGGATAGTTCCTGATAGATTCAGGCAGAGCTGGATCCAGGAGCTCAAATGATACCAGACCTATTGGCCCTGTTAATCTCTGCCTGGTGTTTTCTTCGCATGGTTGAGTTAGACAGCTGTGGATGGCCCGCTCTGGTCCCTAAGCTCACCATCCCAGAGGAAGAAAGACCCTGTCTCTTTCTGGTGCCTCTATAAATCTCATGGAGGAATATTGATCAGTGCCTGCGCTTCTAGAGATTTACTCCTAAATAAGGGGGATGGGGATGGGGAAGTTGGGGTGGAGGGGAAAACAGGCTACCTCTCAAGCTTCTGGCTCAAACAGGACCGTGTGAGAACAGGTAGATTTCAGTGCCTGCGGTCCCCAGTGGAGGAACCTGAGGCCACATGCGAGGCCCAGCACAGCTGTGCGCCAGCAGGGGCCGGTGGAAACCTTGCTTTGTGTAGGCACAGTCCAACCATGAATAACCCTGCACCCTGCACCTCTGTTCTTCCCGTTCTTCCCATGCCGTATGCCTTCTGTGTAACCTCTTCCCACCTAAACTCCATCCCCTTCAAGCAGCAAAGGATGGAAAGGGTCAGACAGGTAAGGGCGTGACCTCAGCTCTGACTTTTATGTTAACTGGAGCAAGTTGCCATCTAACTTCTTTTGGCCTCCTCATCTGGCAAATGATGATACTTCTTACAAACATCTTTAAAATGAATCCTTATCAATTATGTCACAGTAAAACTGGAAGAAAAAAGTAAAATTTTTTTAAAGTCCTCCCTCCCTACTTCCTCTCCCTAAAAAGTACACATTGTGAGGGCAGAGCTTTTTACCTGTTTGCTCCCTACTGTTCCCACTGCCCACAGTGGTCCCGGCTGCACCCTGGCCCCTCAGGTTGCTGGGTGGTTGACTGACTCCCTCTTCACCCTGAGTCTGTTCCCCACTGCCTGTTCTCCCTACCTCTCCTCCCTGCCCTGTCATCTGACTACATCTCCCTGCCCTCCTATGGCTGCCCTCCCCGTGGTCCTCAATGACCCTCTGCTGCTAATTCAGTGATCATATCTCTGTCCATATCTGAACTGTCCTGTCTACATCATTTGAAGCTGCTGGCCCTCCTTTCTGTCCTGAGATCCATGCCCCTCTCCTGGATCTCTGGCTCTCTCTCTGACCATTCCTTCACCGTCTCCTTCAAGAGCTTTCCTTCCTGCCCCATCTTTAGCCTCGTCTGTTCCATCAGCACACACTGTCTGAGCTCTCGTCTGCGCTCTCCACTGCAGCTCCCGTCTACATGCCAGCAGCCCTCCAGTCACCCTTGCTGTGCAGCGTCTCGGGCTCTTCTATCCAGTTACGTCCTCTGCATCTCCACTGGTCCGCCCGGGAAACCTCAGACTCTCAAAATCCCAGACCACACCCATTTTCTTTTCAGAGAGCCCACTCTCCTTCCTTGTCTTCATCCTCCTCCTCTTCCTGGGACTGTCTTTACAACAGGAATCCCCAGTCCCTCCATTGTCTTCAAACAGAAATCTGGGAATCACCTCCCCTCTTCTGTGTACACATGGTCGTCATGTCCTGTCACTTACCCTTTATTAATGTTTCTCAAAAATGTCCTTTTTTTCTTGCCCCCCTGCCACCATCTTGGACAGCTTTGATAAAGCTAGAAGTTTCCCAAGAATTAAATTCTGTTTCTAAAGCTTAAAATAATCCCAGACAGGAAATAAAAAGAAGGAAATACTTAAAGAGACTGACGCAATGTCGGAGGAGGGGATGCCTCCCAGAGACGCAGGCCCCAGAGGAACTCCCAGAACATGGAAAGGAGGGCTCATCTCCAAGGATGAAAAGTGTCACTGGCTGGAATAAACTGAGGTTTGCAAAAAATGCTGAGATCAAGGGAAAGGGGCTTTTCTCCTTCTGTTTGGAATAAGAAAAGTATCAGAAATGGTCTGGACATGCCAACTGAGAAGATGATGTCATATTCATGGCTGAACAGGAGAAAAACAGGACGGTACCTTTTACAGGACTTTCACCTTCTCTCCAGAAGAAAGATTGTCTGCCTGGAGAGAAGCAAGGAGAACATTTCCAGGAAGAAACTGGTGAAGAGGCTGTTGAATTAACTCAGTCTTCCTGGAAATTCACCCAGGATCCCATGATTGAAGTTCCTGACCCTCCTCAAGTCTGTTTTTCCCCTTTGTTTGTATTGATCGGTGCCTACTCCATGCTGACAATAAGAGGATGAATAGGACCCAGTCCTTGCTCTCAAAAAACTGAGACAATTGCTTAGATAAATAAGTATAACACATGCTGAGGATCTGATGGAAGGCTGTGCAGGGCGTGTAGAGATGATTGAAGGAAGGAGCTTAATTCCACTTGCAGGGTGGAAGGATGAAAAGAGGTTCCACATCAAGGAAACCACAGGGTTTCGTGTGCCTGGAGATCTAAGGAATTCTAACAAACAAGAGAGACTCCAAGTCAAGAGATGGACCCTCTTATACTACAACAAAGAATAGTGGATGCCACAGGGCAGAGAGATCAAAATAGAGTGAAGTGCTGTGCAGCTTGGGGAGCACTTAGACAGTTAGGAGGTAATCAGGAGGCACAACAGGAGTTCTCAAGAAACCAGAACGGCCAGACCAATGGTTCTTAAGGGGGTGGGGGAGGGTAGTCTTCCCCCGGGGAGCATTTGGTTACATCTGGAGGCAGTTTTGGTTGTCACAACTGGGGGTGGGGGGATGTTAGTGACACCTGGCATCTACCCTGCAGAAACCAAGGATGCTGCTGAACACCCTGAAATGCCTAAGACTGCCCCCCGACACACAACAGAGAATTATCCAGTCCAAGATGTCAGTAGCATCAAAGTTGAGAAACCCGGGACAAAACTAATTTTGTTTCCTTTGTTGAAAGTTTTACCAGATTAGAAATCAAAGGAAGTAATGGTTATTATGGGCTTCCCTGGTGGCTCAGACGGTAAAGAATCCACCTGTAATGCGGGAGACCTGGGTTCAACCCCTGGGTTGGGAAGATCCCTGGAGGAGAGCATGGCAACCCACTCCAGTATTCTTGCCTGGAGAAGCCCTATGGACAGAGGAGCCTGGCAGGCAGCAGTCCATAGGGTCGCAAAGAGTTGGACAGGACTGAGGAACTAAGCACAGCACAGTGGTTACTATAGAGTTCACCAGTCTGTTCCAAAGGATTGTAATTCATCAGGATGCTAAAGGCTATTTTGTCAAATACGAAAATTCCATGTTAAAGTAGATTTCTAGTGCAAAACTTCTCAGACTCATTAAGTTTGCTCATATACCTCCTGAGGGTAGAAGAACATAAAAACTTGTGCATAATTTTCCAGATTTACAGGACCAATGAAACGTTTGACCAGTTTTTGAGCTGTGTGTCCTTTCATTAACTTGTAAAAACTCTTTGCACATTACGACCATTCACCCTGTGTCATACTTTGCAATGATTTTTCTCCACTTGACAGCTACATGTCCATTTTATTATTCAGCTTTTAATCATTGTAAAGGTTTTTTTTTAAATTGTAGTCATGTGTTTCCATCTTTGGGAGTTTGTTATAGTAACTATAGGTGGTGATTTGATCTACTTGTTAGTTATGAGATCTTAGGTTAAGTTACTACCCTAGTATTATCTCATGTAAAAAGAGGATAATAATAGTATCAACCTAATAAGCTGGTTGTGAGGATTAAGAGACACTATGTATGTCAAACATAGCTCAGTGCTTGGAATGCAGTAGACACTCGATAAGTATTAGCTGTCATTATTACTAAGAATATTTGGGTCTGCTTTCAGAACCCCAAATCCAGCTGAATTCAATAAGGGAGTTATGACTAAACAGCATCCTCTGTCAGAAACCATTTCATTTGGCTACAGGTTCAATATGAATCAAATTGTTAAGGAGTTGCCAAAAGCTCTAATCCATAAACACCTAATAAATAGGTGAAAATGGGCTCAACTTTGTTCACCACTAGGGAAATGCAAATGAAAACCACAATGAGATGCCACTATAAAACCACTAGACTAGCTCAAGTTAAAAAGATTAGTAATTCTAAGTGTTGGCAAGAGCTTGGAACATTTGGAACATACCCACAGAGCTAGTGAAATTGTCAGTTTGTTTGATTTTATTTTTCATTAGAGGTTAATTACTTTACAATATTGTGATGGTTTCTGCCATACATAAACATGAGTCAGCCACAGGTATATGTGTGTCCTCTCCCTCTTGGACCGCCCTCCCACGACCCTCCTCATCCCACCCCTCTAGGCTATCACAGAGCACCGGCTTTGGATTCCCTGCATCATACAACAAATTCCCACCAACTGTCTATTGAAAGTGTCAACTGATATAACTACTTTGGAATATGTGTTGCTATTATCTGCTGATCTGAAATTACAAAGAGTTGCTTTTTTTAGGTAAAGTGAAGTTGCTCAGTCATGTCCGATTCTTTGCTACCCTGTGGACTGTAGCCCACCAGGCTCCTCTGTCCATGGGATTTTCCAGGCAAGAATACTAGAGTGGGTTGCCATTGCCTTCTCCAGGGGATCTTCCCAACCCAGGGATCGAACCCAGGTCTGCCACATTGCAGGCAGATGCTTTAACCTCTGAGCCAACAGGGAAGCCCATTTTTTAACTATACCCAACCTGAATGCATGTGTGTGAGTACTCCAGTGTTTATAGATGCTTGTTCATAGTTACCAAAATCTGGACACAGTCCATGTGTCCATTAAGAATAAAATATTAGTAGATAAATAAATTGCAGCAAATTCAGGCAAATGGGAATTTTCCAGAAATGAAAATGAATAAATTACAACTAAATATACAACAACATGCCTGAATCTCACAAACACACCAATGAATGAATTGTCAGATTTAAAAGGATGCCAATGTATATGATTCCATGTATATAAAATTCAAAGCCAGGGAAACTAATCTATAGTGCTATGTGGCATACATATAAGATTATAAAACTTACGAAAGCAAGAAGATTACTACCTTAAAGAATGAAGTGAAGTAAAGTGAAAGTCACTCAGTCATGTCCAACTCTTGCGACCCCATGTAGCCTGCCAGGTTCCTCTGTCCATGGGGATTCTCCAGGCAAAAATACTGGAGTGGATTGCCATTTCCTTCTCCAGGGTATCTTCCCAATCCAGGAATCGAACCCGAGTTTCCTGCATTGCAGGCAGATTCTTCATCCACTGAGATATGAGGGAAGCCCATTAAATAATAGAAGTTGCCTTTGTGGAGGAGGGAGGCATGGTCATGGCGTAGTTCTTGACGTGGTTCAAGCCTAGTTCTTGACGTGGGCGGTGTAGATGTTTGCTCTGTGATTGGTAGCTCACTGAACTGTCACTTTCTACCAGGCAAGTCTTTCTGTGTGTGTTATATTTCAAGATAAAATAAGGTGTTTTTTTTACCTTTATTAGGGCATATTAATGAAGATCTGATTTCCAAAGTAAAGTGAGAATCCTGCACTGCACTGGTCCCTGCATGGCTAGAACATTGTATTACGTTCTGGACTGTAAACAGGCTCTGGATGTTTGAATCATTGATAAATGAATGTGTTCAGGAGAAAATGAGCTGAGTAGTGGAGGGCAGAGCCTTCCAGCCTGGGAGGGCTAGAGACAGTGTGGCTGGCATCCTCAGAAACATGGAGAATTGTCCTGGGAAGGTCGGCTGGATATTTCTGTGTATTAGTAACAGGTAGGAGCCAAAAATGGGACCAAAGTCCGGGAGAAAGGCATGTCAGTTGTGTTGAAAGAGCAACTTTCTAACAATCAGAGGTGAACATTAATGGAATGAACAGCTGCTTTGTGTAGAAAGTTCTCATCAATGCAGAACTGGAGCAAAAATAAATATGTACTAGAGAGTTTCAAGAGAGTTTAAGCATTATTTGAGATTTTCTGCCTGAGATGTTTGAACTTGGTGAAATTGAGACACTTCTGTTTATGTTTTTATGTGGATATGTGAACTTTTTTTGCAACGGAAAGGGTCCATAGCTTCTTTCACCTTTTCACAGGGGCCATGATCCTTCCAAAGTTTAACACACCCTGAAGATGACTGCTACAGTATCTTCCAATGATGAGAATCTGTGGTTTTGATCAATACTATGAGCAGCCTATTGAATGGGATGGTGTATCTGTTATCATCATAGAACTTGAGTTCGTGGCAAACTGCCTATGGGGTAGCATTTGTAGAAAGCAGGGATTCTGATTTTAATCTGGATTTACCATTTACCAGTTGTGTGTTGTTCACTAAGCTGCATAATCTCTCTGTGCCTAGATTTCCTCATGTCTAATATGGGGACAATAATTTCCCTCCTGCAGTTGTAATGATGATAGAATCAATCATCCCAGGCTTGGGAAGATGCTGGGTCAACACTCAGGGAATGGGAGCTTTAAAAACCCACTGCTAATATAAACTGTTCATCTGATGACTTAACTGCTTATCTCAACTAAGATGAGATAAGCAGTTGCTCATAATAGACCAAAAGGGGAGAAAAATTAAATTCTGGGCAAATTCTTAAAGTAAGCAAAATGGGCTTCTGGCATCCCCAAGAGAGGGCAAGATAACAAACAAACCCCAGCCTGGGAGACGCCTTCTCCTTATTTTGTAAATTCAGACTTTCAGGGCTTGAGTCCCAGCACCTCACTTAGAAGATAAGAACCTGGGGCCCCAGAGAGGAAAAGGGTCTTGCCCAAGGCCACCCAGTGAGGAAGCACCCCACCCCTAGGATCAGAACAGGAAGGGAAAGAAAGTCTTCTGAGATGATTCCACCCCATTACATACTTGAGAGATTAAGAATAGTAGTAATAATAATAGCCAGAGTGATAGTAAAAGCTAATTCTCTACAGAGTTTACTCTGTGCAGGCATTGTTCTAAGTGCTTTATAAATTAGTCATTACTATCTATAAATTACTATCCTCATAACCACCCTATGAGGAAGATATTAATCTTTTCGGTATCCCCACTTGACAGATGGGGAAACTGAGACACCAGGAGTAGGAGGCAGAGTTGGGGTTCAACCCCAGGCAGTCTGGTTCTGGCTTCTAAGTTCTGATAGATAAAGGGCGTTGCCATGGTCATAGTTTAGTAAGCCCAGACATGGGTATCCTAACACTCCCCCTTGCCCAGGGTTTGTTGTTCTACTAAGAGTAGCCTGGAGTGATGAGGTGCAGGGTTGAGCTGACCTGTGTATTCTGAGGGGTCAAAGTGACGGCTCCCGATGCACTGTCTCCAGCAGCATCTTGCACACCCTGGCGTCTTGCACACCCTGGCATCTTGCACACCCCGGCGTCTTGCACACCCCTGCATCTTACACACCCCGGTGTCTTGCACACCCTCACATCTTGCACATCCTGGCTCGACCAGGACCGCTGCTGTCCTCAGCTCCCAGCGACCTGGACTCCATCTCTTCTTTCACGCTGACTCTCCCAGTGAGATTTCCCAGCACTGTCTGCTTCTTTAAGTGGGAGCAGATAGTCAGCTGACACAGTCATGGAGAGAAAGGACTAGAAAACGAGCAAATGAGCAAACGGAACCCAGGGGAACACTTAAAACATAGAGTGCTCCCCCAGCACCTGGGTGACAACCTGGGAGGAAAGTCGCTCTGTGTTTCATGCTCAGCAGAAACCAAGTCAGGTGAGAACAGGAGAGGCTTCACCCTGCAAGGTGTTCAGGGAAGGAGTGTTCAAGGCCCTGCCAGGCTGTGAGGGGAAGAAGGGAGAGGGACCCATACTCTGTACCCCCGCTCACCCTCCCTCTCAACTCCACCGTCCACCAAATCCCCCTCCCCCTGGATGACCACTGCCTCCTTTACTCTCTACTTCTCTGCGATAACATGGGCCCTGAAGGCAGTTCCATCCATTCTTTACCCCTTAGTGAAAATTGTAAACACCGTACTCTGCTTCTCAGAGCCTCTGGCACGAGGTTACTCTCTCTCTAAGCACGATATACACCGCGGGTCCTCATTATTCACAGATACTGCATTTATGAGTTTACCTACTCACTAAAAATGTATTCATCACCCTGAAATCAATTCTCGCAGCCTTTTCAGTGGCCATTCACAGACACGTGCAGAGCGGTGAATAATTTGCATGTTCCTTCCCAATTGAGGTCAGCTCTGCCTTCTTGTTTCAGCCTGTAATCAAGTATCCTCTTCTTGAGGTGTTTAATGCCACACTTTTGCATTTTTGTACCTTTCTTTTGGTGATTTCATTGTTAAAATGGCTCCCCAGCATAGGGCTGGGATGCTGTGTTCCTAATCCCAAGCAGGCTGTGATGTTTCTTATAGAAAAAAAAAAAAAAAAGCCTGTGTTAGATACGCTTTGTTCAGGTATGAGTCTTGGTGCTTGTGGTTGCCGTTGGCTATGAATTCAATGTTAATGAATCAACTATGTATATTAAAAATTTGTCTTTAAAAGGAAGCACACGTAACAAGGTTATATATTGATGAGTTGATGAAAATGTAGCCATAAGCTTGCAGGAACCAAATCCTGTTTTCCTCTAGGAGCAGTAGTTCAGGATTCACTAATTCAGTGCTTGTTACAATGTTACAGAATGTAACTACTGTGAATAATGAGAACGGACTCGTGTGTGTGTGTGTGTGTGTGTGTGTGTGTGTGTACATATGTGTATATACCACACACACAAACACATATTCTGTAAAGAGTTCTAAGGGTCTCTTTCTTCCTTTGGATGCCAAAATGCCACCATTCTAAGGACAAACAGAAGCAACTAAAACAGTCATTTCAGTCTGACACTTGCCATGTTGAAGGTGACATCACCTGGATCATCAACTTGTTTTCCTTACAAGGGTTTAAGGCTGAGATGTCTACTGCTGAAACTCACTCCTCTAATCCTCACATCTTTCCACCATCCTTGGTTGGCCTGGGCTCAGGAAACCTGGGTCCTCCTGCCAGCCTCATACTCCCTGGGGCCCACAGCATCCCCTTGGGCAAGTCATTTAAACACATGAGTGCAGGGTGTCAAATACATCAAATATACATGATGTTCCTCACCAAGCACTTGGAAAAGCTAGTGAATCGAATTGTGTTAAAAAGCATGAAGCGGCTCATGACTGTGAGATGGGGAGGTAAGCAGAGGAGGATGTGGACTTTTGACTTAGACCTCACTGGACTCTGATCTGGACTCTGCCATCTGCTAGCATTGTGACCTGGAGCAAATCCCTTGCCTTCTCTGGGGTAATTCAGAGCAGATGAGATGGGATGAGCAAAGGCACACCAGCTGTTGCAGAAGCATCAGTGCCTTCAGCATCTCCTCTAACCGTCAGAGACACTCTGACAGCTCTTCCTGATTGCAGCTTTGCAGAGGTTCCAAGAGCTGTTTTGCTTAAACTCACAGGTAAGTGACAGAAGCAGAATTCGAACTAAGGTTGTCAGGTCCCTCAGCCCGCTTCTTCCTGCTGCCTGGGACCCGCAGGAACGCCCTGGTGGAATCATCGCTTCCTGTTTTAAGGCCACCAGCCAACTTAATAAGAGAGTTGATTTATAAAGAATTTCACAGGGTTCCTCCCAAGAAACATGTGAGTACCTTGGAGGCCAGCACTGACCTTTGCCTATGAACCACTCTTGTCTGCTGAACTGACTTCATCCCAGGCCTAAAGCCAAGAATAAGCACACTCATGCAAGAGAATGAGAAGAAGAGAAAGAAGACTATCAGCCCCTGGCACAGTGCTTTACAATCAGGGTACACCCCAGCCACCTAAAAGGCCCCATTTTGTCAAGAGGGACAGAGACATAGAAACAGTCTCCTCTGGAAAGATATGCTACCTGCTCAGTGTGCACTGACCGCACCACTCCTCCATGGAAAACAGAATATTTCTGAGCTGACAAACACTGAAAAACAGTAGGATTTCCTCTTTCTTTTTTCTGCTTTCCTGGCAGTGTCTGTTGACCCATCTTGGCTTTGTATTCAAGAAAGGTCAGAGAAGTCATGCCTTAAGAGGCTCCCAGAAGGAGGAGGGGGCGCACGCTGCCTGTTAGAGTGAGACACTGTAATTTCCCACAATCTGATGAGCAGCTCCGTACTTCTACCCCAGCTTGACAGTCAATTTGCAAAGTATTTCCACACTGGGAGCCTGCTTAGGCTCAAGCCATCTTTTGATGAGAGTATTGTTATCATGACACCCATTTAACAGATGAGACCAGCAGAAATCAAGGAGGCAAAATGATTGGGTGTATGGTCACACACTGCATTCTGTGAAGGCTGTTCATTCTTTCCTCTGGTCCCGGAACCCGTGCCAGAGGAGGGAAGCCTCCAGAGAGCTCGCCAGCCCATCCAGAACACAGCCTGTGTGTCCACTGAGGTCTTCCTCAGCCAAAATGTGCAGGCGCAGCCCATTGTTGCTATTAGTGGGCTAGAGAAGTGATGGCCTGAAACAAGCAGGTGCCCCCATGCTCACTGCGGCCGTGGCCCAGGGCAGCCTCCCACCACGCTTCCTGCAACTGAGAACAGCCACTCCTCTGGCTTTTTGGAAGTGAGTCCACTTAGAGGCAGCTGGCACTATGGCTGACAGAGGGAAGTGGCAAGGTTGTTTGTGGGAGAAGGATGTAAACAGTGGGCTCACTATGTTTTGGGGTATGTGTGTTGGGGTTGCAGGGGGGCTGGGTGAGCAGAAGATGTCTTATGCACAGTTATCAGTACCTCTACTAAAGCCTCTGAACAAATGAACTGTTGGCAGAGTCTGTACTCTTACCTCGACTCCTCACCCCCAGCCCCAAGGATCCTTCATACACCAACACTCAATCCTCCAGTAGTGAGATCAGAAGACCCAAGGAGGGGCCGCGTGGGACAGCAGATGCTGTCATGACACATCATGACACTCTTGGAAAATGGTTGAAACGAGGATTGAGTGGATCAGTGGAGAAGGCTCCCTGCAGTTGACAAGAAGAGCCTGAGGCTCCCAGCCACCCTGAGGGATCAGAGAGCAGCAGCAAGAGCACCTTATTAGGATGCTCTGGCTGATGAGTGAGGTGAGTGTAGCCCCTGAGTCAGACAGGCCTGAGATCCTTGACATGGATCCTTGACAGGCCTTGCTCTTCGACATGGGGACTTTGTAGAAAGATGAGTTAGAAGGATTTAGTTAGAGTTAGAAAAGGCAGAGGAACCAGAGATCAAATTGCCAACATATGCTGGATCATAGAAAAAGCAAGGGAATTCCCAAAAAGTCATCTACTTCTGCTTCATTGAGTATGCTAAAGCCTTTGACTATGTGGATCACAACAAACTGTGGAATATTCTTAATAAGGTGGGAACACCAGCCCACATTACCTGCCTCCTGAGAAACCTGTATGCAGGACAAGAAGCAACAGTTAGAACTGGAACCCTGAATATTCATTGGAAGAACTGATGCTGAAGCTGAAACTCCAATACTTTGGCCACCTGATGTGAAGAGCTGACTCATTGGGAACGACCCTGATGCTCGGAAAGATTGAGGGCAGGAGGAGAAGGGGATGACAGAGAATGAGATGGTTGGATGGCATCACCACCTCGATGGACATCAGTTTGAGAAAGCTCCAGGAGTTAGTGCCGGATGGGGAAGCCTGGCATGCTGCAGTCCATGGGGTTGCAAAGAGTAAGACACGACTGAGTGACTGAACAGCAACAACAACAATAATGGGTGAAGAGTTACTCTGCAGATTGACTGACATAAAGTACTTTAAAAATTTGTGGATCATTAAAGAGATGCAGTGAAAGTAGTGACAGCTTTTCTCTTCTTGGGCTCCAAAATCACTGCAGATGGTTACTGCAGCCATGAAATTGGAACATGTTTGCTTTTTGGAAGGAAAGCTATGACAAACCTAGACAGCATATTGAAAAGCAAAGACATCACTTTGCTGACAAAGGTCCGTAAAGTCAAAGCCATGGTCTTTCCAATAGTCATGTATGGATGTGAGAGTTGGACCATAAAGAAGGCTGAGCACCAAAGAATTGATGCTTTTGAACTGTGGTGCTGGAGAAGACTCTTAAAAGTCCCTTGGCCTGCAAGGAGATTGAAGCAGTCAATCCTAAAGGAAATCAGTCCTGAATATTCATTGGAAGAACTGATGTTGAAGTTGAAGCTCCAATGTTTGGCCACGTGATGTGAAGAACCAACTCACTGGAAAAGACCCTGATGCTGGGAAAGATTGAAGGCAAAAGGAGAAGAGGGCAGCAGAGGATGAGATGGTTGGATAGCATCACTGACTCAATAGACATGAGATTGAGCAAACTCCAGGAGATAGTGAAGGACAGAGAAGCCTGGTGTGCTGCAGTCCATGGGGTCAGAAAATGTCAGACATGACTTAGCGGCTGAACAAAGAGATTTTGATTCACTTGCTCTGGGCCTAAGTGCTCCCTGTATTTTTAAGTCTTTACAGATCACTGGGGAATCTCCTTAAGATGCAGATTCTGATTCACTAGGCCTGAGTGGGGCTTGCCTGGGAATCTGCCTTTCTAACAAGCTGCCAGGTGATGTCAGTGGTTCTAGTCCCTGGCATCTAGTCATACTAGTCAGGGGTCAGCAAACTTTTTCATTATAGAGCCAGATGGTAAACATCTTAACCTTTCAGGCTAAAAGGTTTGTTGCAACTACTGGACTCCACACCGAACTAGCCCTAGACAAGAGGTAAATGAATGTGCACGGCCATGTTCCACTGTAAATTTGTGAACACTGAAATCTCAGTTTCATATGGTTTTTACATGTTGTGGGATATTGTTCTTGTTTTGATTTTTTTCCCCAGCCATTTAAAAACTATTCTTAACACATGGGCCTCACAAAAACCCTCAGTCACCCTTCCCATACTGGACTGTAAACCCCTGGGTACCCTAGCTGCACCCACTGACTCCATCTCCCCCCCAGCCTGGCCAGGGCCCTGAACAGTGGGAAGCCCTTCCTTCACCCTGCACAATGGAGGGGCCCTGGGAAGTTGAGGTGTTGCCTTTCAGAGCTGACACTTGTCAGGTGCCTCCCTTCCCTTCCATTCAATCTCACGGTCACACTGTAACTCTATAAACATCCGGGCAAAAGAATCAGTGACCCAGAGCTCAATACCAACAGAAGGAGTTCTGATTTATTAAAGAGAAGAGCAAAGGAAAGGAACCAAAAAACTGATAAGCAGGATAATTAGGCAGTTCCCTAAACAGTCGATCAAGCCTTCTGTTGTTCCCATCACTTCCCACCACCCCTTCCGACCCCTGGCAGCACGTGACCCAGGCTGCCAGGGCGCGGACATCCTTTGGACTCTGGATCTCAGTCTTCAGAAGGATTGGAGGAGGGGCAAAGGCTTTTGAGAACTTGAGGCCAGGACTCTTGTGTTCATTCAACCAACGTTAATGGAGTTGGTGCCTAGCTGTTCTGAGTTAAGGACTCAGTAAATGTTTATTGAATATTTTGGCAAAAATTTATGAGCATTTGTTATATGCAAAGAATGGGCTAGACCCTGAGGTGAAGGACTGTTGGTTAAGATCGAGACATGAAAAACACATGGCTCCTGAATGCAGGAAATTTACACATGAAAGACACAGGCTCTCACTAGACTACACTCTAATGCAGGACTTGGCAGATTACCCCCCCACAGGTCAAATTTAGTCCTGGACCTGGTTTTGTTAATAAAGATTTTGTAACACAGCCCTGCCTGTTTGTGTACATATCGTCTATGGCTGCTTCTACACTACAACATCAGAGTTCAATCATTTTCATGGCCTGCAAATCCTAAAATATTTACCACCGTACTCTTCACAGAAAAAGTTTGCTGATCTATAGTCTAGAGCAGTGGTTTTCCAAAAATTTGTATAGCAAATCACGATAAGCAATACATCTTGTAGGAGGCGGCAGAGATAAAAGAATAAATAAATTACACTGCAGTATGTCAGGTGAGGAGAAGGATTCTGAAGGCAGAAACAGGATAAGAGGAACAGATCGTGAGGAGGGCAGGGGAGTGATCAGGGAAGCCTTTCTGTGACGTGGCATATGAAGGAAGGAGAGAGTGAGCTGTGTGGACCCTGAGGAAGAGCCTGACGGTAGAGGGAAGAGCATGCGCAAAGCTCCTGGGGTAGGAGTAGGTGCTTGAGGTGAACAGGGATGGAAGTAAGACTGGTGAGCTGGGGAGAGGTGACAGAAGAAGATCGTGTAGACAGCTGACTACAATCAGGGCATAATGTAGTCAACCTTGCAGCAGAAATGCAAGCCAAGGACTGAGAAGAGAGTTTAGGTAAAACCGGACCACAAGGGCTTTCCTGGTGGTCCAGGGGTTAAGAATCCATCTGCCAATGCAGGGGATGCGGGTTCGATCTCTGGTCCGTGAAGATTCCACATGCTGCCGAGCAACTAAGCCTGTGCGCCACAACTACTGAGCCCACGTGCCTAGAGCCCACAAGAGAAGCTCCACAAGAGAAGCTACCACAGTGAGCTCAAGCCTGCTCACTGCAAGGAGAGAAAACCCTTGCAGCAGCCAAGACCCAGCACAGCCAAAACAATGAATAACTTTATTTTTTAAAAAACTGAACCATGAGTAGATACACATATATGTATAATTGAATAACTTTGCTGTACACCTAAAAATATCCCAACATTGTCAATCAACTGTCGTCCAATATAAAATTAAAAGTTAAAAAAAAAAAACTGAACCACGATGGAGGGTGTATTCATTTGTCCAGAAATCTTGTCCTGTAAGTGTGTGCAGGGATTGTGATGAGACAACTAATAATCACGAGCCCTCCTTCAAGGAGTTCCCTCCCTTATAGTGTCAGAGGCGGTGCAGCCAAATACACTGTAACAGAGGGACATGTCAGACCAGCAGGAGCACCTCTATGGACCAGAGATTTCCACATGACAGGAAGACTCAGCTACATCTCAAAGGATGAGAGACATACTTCAGGTTGATAAAGCTGGGGAAAACATTCTAAGTGGTGGGATCTGCCCACACAAACACGTAAAGGCCCAAGGGAGCATTGCAAGCTGCCAGGTGCAGTGGGAGCAGGGCTTCTCAAGTCCAACAATGTGTTGGAAGCACCCAGAACGCTTTGAAATTATACTGCTCCCTGGGGCCCACCCCCAGACTTTGCCGTGATTGGCTGGAGGAGGGCCCAGGCATTGGCATTTTTTTTCTCCCCAGGAGATGCTAGGTGAAAGAACTTCCCTGGTGGCTCAGATAGTAAAGCGTCTGCCTACAATACGGGAGACCTGGGTTTGATCCCTGGGTTGGGAAGATCCCCTGGAGAAGGAAATGGCAACCCACTCCAGTTCTGTTGCCTGAAAATCCCGTGGACGGAGGAGCCTGGTAGGTTACAGTCTATGGGGTCGCAAAGAGTCGGACATGACTGAGGAACTTCATTTTCACTTTCAGGCAATACTAATGTGATGCCAGTATTCAGAGCCATGAGCTGCAGGGAGACCTGGACGAGTAGGTGAGACTAGGCAGGGGTCAGGAGCAGATTGTAGGTGCATTTTATTCTGTCCTCTACAATGTGGGCTTTATCTTCTAGGTAAGAGACAGACCCAATGGCAGGGTTTGAGCAATGATGGGCGTGGTTAGATTTCTAAGGTGGAGAAAGCACTCTGGCAGCAATGTGAGAGCAGAGGAGACCAGTGGGGGCAAGGAGGGGGAAGATTAGAGTCCCTGGGAGTTATTAGGGAAACACTGTAGCAGTTCAGAGAAGAAACAAGGGTTTGCACCCAGGCAGGAGCCCAGACAGTGGGACAGAGATAAGGATGCAGTCAAGAGATAAGGGAAAAGCAGAACTGTAAGAACTCAGTGACTGCCTGAATGAGAAGAAAACTGAGACTGTAATGATCCCATTGACTGAAATATGAGATAGAAGAGAATAGGCCTGAGGGGGAAGAGAATGAGTCCAGTTTTAAGCATTTTTATTTGGAGGCACCAGTGGAAAATAACAATAATAATAATCACAAGCCATTTATTGAGCACTTACTAGGTGCTGGGCCCCCTGTACTCCATTCATTGTCTTACTTGATTGTCACAACAGCTCAATGAAGTAGATAATCCCATCATCCCCGTTTTACAGCTAAAGCTCAGAGAAGCTCAGTAAGTGTGAAGAATGATAACTGTTACTGTATATGCACATGCCACTTTGCAGAGTGGGGCACATCGTGAGTGCTCAGAAAATGGCAGTAATATTAATTATTACTATCTTCTCTCCATCACAGGCAGGAAACACAGGTCAAGTCTGCAGGGAGAGGAACCAGTCATATTTGGAAACCCCATGTCTATATAGATGTATATATACTTAGTATATATGTTTGTATATACTAAGAGATGTATACTTAAATGCCTTAATGTGTATTTATGCCATCAAACTCATACTCCATCTGTTGCTGCTTTTTCTTTTTGGCTTTTTTTTTTTTCAATTTTTTTATTTATTTTATTTTGGGCTCTGCTGGGTCTTCACTGCTGCACACGGGCTTTCTCTGGTTGTGGCAAACAGACTTCTCATTGCGGAGGTTTTTCTTGTTGCAGAGCACAGGCTCTGGGGCACAGGGTTTCAGGAGTTGCGTGCTCAGGCTCAGCAGTTGCGGCACACAGGCTTAGTTGCCTCACGGCATGTGGGATCTTCCTAAACCAGGGATCGAACTCCTGTCCCCTGCATTGGCAGGCAGATTCTTAACCACTGGACTACCAGGGAAACACCTCTTTTTGGCTTTTTAATTAAGCGTCTTAAATGCCTCTTGATCTTACCTCTTCTCCAGTCCTACCCACTCCGGCTCCATAATTATTTTATTTCTTTAATTTTTTTTTTTCCCAAAGCTAATCTCAGTCTACTCGCATTTGTTCTGTTCTGTGAGCAAACCTGTGTTGCTGGCTGTGCAGCCAGATTAGGTCTTTTTCTTGTGGAAAGAAAGAAAACTTCATTTTTTAAAACATAGCGCCTCTTGCCTGTTCCAATACCAAACAAACAAAGCTGCTATTCATTTCAGCATCTCCCCATCTCTATCATGCCCAGAGTCATTTTATCAGCAGAGCCTCTCGGGCTGTCTCTCCAAGAGCCTGGAACAGCAAATAAGAATGTTCTAAAAGTGAGTGCTATGAAAATATAATCCCATTTAATGAGGCCACCGAGAGCAAGGCTGTTGCTCTCTTGGTGAGTGCAGAAGCAAACGTTCTGTTTAAAGTCATGGTTAGAAAATGCCAGCTTCTCAGCGAAAAGCATCAGCTGGCCCATCACTAGTTAGCGACTCAGGGGCAAGGAGCTGAGGCAGCTGGAAGGAAACCTTAGAAGCCAGCCACCAGTCTCCTGAAGACCCTCTCCTCATAGCTGGAGAGCCCTGCCCCACCATGATATGTCTGCCGTGACCCTGCTCTTCTTGCCGCCTCCCCTCAGTGTCAGAGCTTACTCCATGCTGTCTCGTTCATGGGCTCCTCCGTATCCAGTTGGAGGTGTGCAGCCCAATTTCCTATCCAGCACTTCCTTAGCAATGACCTGGCCTGGCTCTTTGGTCTCTGAGTCCTCTGTCCAGTGAACAATAAAACTGAAACTCTCCATATTTATAGGCAGATCCATGCGGACTCAACTGTGGTCTCCTTGTATGAGTCTGTGCCCACAAAGAAGGAACCCCCAAGCTTCTCCAGGGTACCTCAAGACTCCGTGGTGTCCAGGTTGAAAACCACTCCTTAGGTCAAAAGAGTGCCCAGAGGTCATGTTCAGCATCTGTTGTTCATTTATTTGTTAAAAAAAAAAAAAGATCCCACTAAGATCCCACTATCCATCCCACTGTATGGATACATATATGTTTATTGGAGAATGCAATGGCACCCCACTCCAGTACTCTTGCCTGGAAAATCCCATAGATGGAGGAGCCCGGAAGGCTGCAGTCCATGGGGTCGCTGAGGGTCGGACACGACTGAGCAACTTCACTTTCACTCTTCACTTTCATGCATTGGAGAAGGAAATGGCAACCCACTCCAGTATATATGTATATATACATGTGTATATATGGCTGAGTCCCTTTGCTGTCGACCTGAAACCATCACAACATTGTTAAATGGATATACTTCAATATAAAATAAAAAGTTGAAAACATCCCAAATATCTGCTACGTACAAGGAGCAAAGTATACAGCAGTGAATCTAACAGACAAGTCCTGGCTCTCACAGAACTTATGTTCTTGTTGGGGGTATAGACAAGTATAAGACAATGTGAAACCATGATCGTGCAAGAAAGAACACGCAACAGGTGATGTCACAGAATGCCATAGGGAAGTGAAAGAGCCGCTTTACCTTGGATTAGGAGAGGCCTCTCCAAGGAGGACAGAGCAATAGGACAAAGACAATGAGGAGTCAGCTGTGAGACTGTCTGCATTAGGAGCTTCTCTGGAAGAAGGAATGAATACAGAGGCCCTGAGGCAGCATTGCGCTTGGCAGATTCTAGGAACTGAAAGAATGGAGGGGCAGATGGAAAGGAATGAGGTCAGAGAGATCAGCCAGGCCAAGACACATTGGCCCTTGTGGGTGCACACTGACTAAACCCTAGGTTGAGTCTGAACCTGGGTTGAGTTCAGACATTTTGGGCACGTATTACTATGGTGATTTTGTTCCCTGCTCAAAATACAATATCTGACTTAGGATGGTTCGACTTATAATTTTTTGACTTTACAATCGTGTGAAAGTGATATGCCTTCAGCAGGAACCATACTTGGAAATAATTGGTGAATTTTGATCTTTTCATGGCTAGTGGTATGCGGTTTGATACCCCTTTATGATGCTGGGGAGCAGCTCCAAGTCAGCACACAACCACAAGGGTGAACAACAGACACACTTACAACCGTCCTGTCCCCAGACACCCATTCTGCCTTTCACTTTCAGTACAGTATTTGACAAATCATATGAGACATTCAGCACTTGATTACAGGCTTTGTGATCCTGCCCAGCTGTAGGTTGGTGTAGGTGCTGAGCGCATGGAAGGTGGGCTAGGCTCAGCGATGACGTTCACTAGGTGAGGTGCATTGAATGCATTTTCAACCTAACAATATTTTCAACTTAGTGTGGGTTTATCGGATGTCACTCCATTGAAAGTCAAGGAAGGTTTGTGATGAAATTTGGACATGTTCCTCCTTCATACGGGAAAGGGCACTAGGTGGGGGTGCCAGGAGTTCTGACTTTCAGAAAGTCCTCTTCCTTCCTTCCAGGTTTCCTCCCTTCCCTTCCCGGAAGCTGCACCATCAGAAGCAAAGTAACCTTGTCCCTCTAAGATTCCTCTTCTGCAAAATAAGTTGACTGGGCAAAAAAAAAAAAAAAAAAAAAAAATTCCTTTTCCAGTGAAATACTACAGAACTTGAAATTATAATGAGTATAAAAGTAGTATTATATTAGCTGTCATTTCATTCTATAACTTTTACGACTCCACCAGAAGAGCATTGAGGCTACTCTGATGAACTTGATCAGCCTCAGCACCCAGCCTCCCTTTATATTTTGTGTCCTTGGAGAGCATGGTTTTGAGAAAATCACTAGTGATTTCTTGCTCCGCAGTATCAGGTTATTCTCTAAATAAACCAAGTTGGAAGGAGAAGCCTTATTCTGCAGGCTGCACAAAAAAGGATTGCCCAGGAATCCCAAGTTAATGCATATGAGTGTGCTCTTTGGGTGCTTGAAAAATCAAGCTCTTAAGTATTTTGCTTTAACAAAACAGTAATCCAATTTTTATTGTAACACTTCAAATCCTTCCATGGAACACTGAAAGAGAGTCAGCAAAAGTAGTTTTCCAACCACTGGTGTTCTGGCAAACTGACTCTCTGGGGGAATAAAAATGCCCAAATTTGTAGTGTTTGCCAATTTCTACGGTGTAAGTCCTTCCTTTGGGGACAGCTTGAAGCTAACAATGTTTCATAACTGGCTCACAAATTTTCTAAATATTTAACAATTGCATCCTTGGGAGTTCCTTGATCAGCAAGAAGATCAAACCAGTCAATCCTAAATGAAATCAACCCTGAATATTCATTGGAAGAACTGATGCTGAAGCTGAAGCTCCAATACTTTGGCAACATGATGCAAAGAGCCGGCTCGTTGGAAAAGACCCTGATGCTGGGAAAGATTGAGAGCAGGATGAGATTGTTGGATGGCATCACCGACTCAATAAATGAGTTTGAGCAAACTTTAGGAGATGGTGAAGGATAGGGAAGCCTGGCATGCTGCAGTCCATGAGGTTGCAAAGAGTCAGACACGACTGAGTGACTGAATAACAACTTGTAAGTCAGTATGAGCCAGTTCTAGGATGCTGTCACTTCCAGCCCGCAAGCATGGTCGGTGCTTCTGGATAGAGCCCCCTTGCAGGCCATCATCTGAAACCTGACACCTGCAGTGGCACACAGGGCCCTGAGACCTTGGGCTGGATCCAGGGAAGGGCAGTTAGAATGGGGTGGAGAGAGGGGGAGCTGGTGTCCTTAAGTTCAGGACCTGGTTTGTTGTCAGAAATGGCCAGAGTGTGACCCCAGGAACAGGCAAGCTTAGTCCTTAAGCTAAGTCCTCCCAAACCAACCTGCACTTCACACACCTCAAATCATACTTCCAGATGTCACTCCCTCAGAACTCCTTCTGGACCCAGCTGAAGCAGCCTCTCCCCTTTAAAGCCTTCTATCCTCTCTGCCTTCCTTTGAACCACCACTGGACCTAGCCCAGCTCCCTCTTACTGTACCGTCTTACTGTTCTGTCATTCTGCATCAGCTTGTCAGTGTTTCAGACTCCTAGAGCAGAAACATGATTGGAGCCCCAGTGCCTAGCAGAGACCCTGATATTTTTGTTAATTTCTCAACAAATGTTAATAATGGGATTTCCTTGGCATTCCAGTTAAGCACAGTTGAGACACTGTGCTTCTACCGCACAGGACGCAGTTTCAATCCCTGGGTGGGGAACTAAGGTCCCGCATACCACAGGATGCAGCCAAAAAATAGGAAAAAAAAAACAGACATTAATTGAGCCCCTACTAAGTGCCAGGCAGTGTTCTGGTGACTGAGAATACAGTGGAGATCAAATCAGAATCCCTGCTTTCATGAGAATTTTGATGCTAGAAGGCACTCGATCCATGGTAATTTATTGTCTCATGGACACTCCTCTATGATCACTACTCTTAAGACTAGGAAACGAGACCTTTCATTTATTTTATCTTAACCCTAGCATAGAACCCACCCACCCTTGGGTTCTTGGGTTCACAAACATGGCCACCCTTCATAGTCCTTTTTTTCTAAATAGAATTTATTTTTTAGAGCATTTTTAGATTCTCAGCCAAATTGAACAGAAGGTAAAGAGATTCCCATATTCCCACGCCCCCCTTACCTGCACAACCTCCCCCATTATCAACATCCCCCACTGGAGTGGTATCTTTTTTACAATTGGTGAATTTTATTCAATGCTGAAAAGAAATGAACTATGAAGCCATGAAAAGAAATATGAATGCATATTACTAAGAGAAAGAATCCTATCTGAAAAGGCTACATTGTATGATCCCAAATATATGTAAAAGGGAAAACTGTGGAGAAAATACAAAGATCAGTGATTACCAAAGGCTAAAGGGGAGGACAGAGCAGGCAGAGAACAGAGGAGTTTTCTGGCATTGGAAGAATCTTGTATGATTCTGTGATGGTGGATGCGTGTCATTATATGTTTGTTAAAACCCATAGAGTGACGCTAATGTAAACTGTAGACTTTGAGTGATAATGATGTGTCATTGTAGCTTCTTTTGATTATGTATTTTGTATTTTAGTTATGATTTAGGGATATCCCAAGGCCTATTAATGTACCATTGTCATAGACCAGGGGTTGTAGGAAGGGGCTGCTGGTGAGGTATTTATCCACTGTTAACCATTAATATTTTAAGCTGAGGGTTTTTTTGTTTTTTTTTTTTACAGGTAGGCAGCTCTGGGAAGAAGGCAAATAGATACAGTAAGCTTGAAATTTCCTGGAGACAGGATGAGAAAAAAACCCAGACTCTGGCCCCCAGCAGCCAGGGTCCTGTATGAACCCCAGCTCCTGGGATGGGGAGCTCACAGATACGCGTAGGAAAGCCATTCCTCCTGCCTCGTGGCTATTCTGGGTGTGGGGAGCAGAAGGACACAAAGGGAAGGGAGAAACCACAAAGTAGAATTAAAGTACGAGGTGAAGGAAAGGGGACTCTGGGGATTGAGGGGGCAGCCTTCTCAGGCTGAAAATGCCCAATTCTAGGAGAGCCTAGAAAGGCCTCCCCAGGCTTCACCCTGCAGCACCATAAGCCCGAAAGGTGGGGTGGACTGTGGTCGTAATTTATAACAAGCCTACAGGTCACCTATTCTGTTATTTCCCAGCATTTTAAAAACAATACACAAACATACATACAAACATGCTACCTTTCTGTTTGCTTAAATAAATGTATTTTTAAATGACATTCTATATCCCATCATAGATTATGAGTTTCATGGACGGGACAGTTTTTCCTAACACACATTGAAATAAATAACTAAGTGTTAAAAGTTAAATGTTAGCATCACTGACTCAATGAACATGAACTTGAGCAAACTCTGGGAGATAGTGGAGGATAGGGATGGTCCTCAGCATGTCCTCCTGACATGCTGCAGTCCATGAAGTCGCAGAGTCAGACACGACTTAGCGACTGAACAACACGTAGGTCATCCCTTGGACAGCCAATGCCAGGCACACCTCACTGTGGTGCACTGGTGGAGAGGAGTTGGCAGTCTCAGTCCTTGATTTGTGAGCAACTGTGGGCAAGTCATCTGCCCCTCCCTGTATGTCAACTGCCTCATCTGCAAAATGAGAGGGTTGACCAGATGCCCTCTCAGACCCCTTCACACATTGAGGTTCTGAGTTGCTTGTTGAATAAATGTAGAGTTATTGCAGGCAGTATACCCAGGACAGAACTTCTTAGCACTCTGCCCTCTCTCCTTCCACCAAGGCTTTCCCCCACCACCCTGTTAACACCCACTTCCCTAATTCAAGGCACATCCTCCTGGGAGAGAAGCCTGCACAGATCCAGCCCCAACAGGAAAACTAAGTGTTTGATTTAGAAGAAAAACATCTCAGCTTTTCCAAACCTCAGCACAGTGCTCTTACTTCTTTAACTTTGGTGAAGTGAGTAATACCCCTTGCTAGGGAGTTACCTCCCAACCCACACAAAAGAAATGTCTCTTTTGTTTTTTGAAAAATGTTTATAGTGGCCTTTAATATCTCAATGTGTCCCAAGGGAGCGAAACGGACAAGGAGTCTAACCATCCCCTGGTAGGATCCCTGCACTCAGCGTCCTCCTCCACTGTCTGGCTGGAGATAGACAACACCCAAGTCCTTCAGGAAAGTCAGCAGATTTGCAAACCCTCCCTAAAAGGGCAGAGTGTGGAGAGAGGGGTTAAATACCATGTTTAATGGGCTGCAGAATTGCCCATTAAAGATCAGCAAGATTAGGTATGGCATTGATATACCTAACCCTTCTTCAGCATTGCCCATATTAAAACCACTCCACAGACAACTGGGAGAGAGGCCTCTACACCCAGAAAGTATAAGCCACCAGGGCCACAAAAGTAAAGGAAATAGCTTGAATTCTATTTGTATATGTTGACTTTACAAAATTTCTGGATACCTTGTCCATAAAGGTCCTTATAGTTAAACACAAGCATTCATAATTTTTATAATGAGGTCACACATGGAAATGATAAATATTTTTAGACATTGAGTTAAACAAAACATGTCCTTAATTCTTTCTTTTTTACCTTTACCTTGTTTAATGTGGCTACTGGAAAATTTAGAATTTACACATGTGCTCTCAGGACAGCAATGCCTTCGACAATCACATCCACTTGCATCCACTCCTGTGGTCTCACCTGAATCAGAGTGACACCCGAGATATTTCAATATAGTGATAAGAAATCTAAGTTCGAATCACAACTCTGCCAATTTGTAGCTGGGTGACCTTGGGCAGGTGACTTAGGGCAAGGCCTGGCGCATAGGAAAGTGAAAGTGTTAGTTGCTCACTCGTGTCCGACTGTTTGCGACTCCATGGTCTGTAGCCCTCCAGGCTCCTCTCTCCATGGGATTCTCCAGGCAAGAATACCGGAGTGAGCTGCCATGCCCTTCTCCAGGGGATCTTCCCAACCCAGGCATGGAACCCAGATCTCCCGCATTGCAGGCACATGGAAGGAGCTGGATAAAAGTCATTCCCATAGAGAGGCAGTCATGTGCAGTAGTCACAGCCAGGAGCTCTGAATCCAGACTGTGGATAGGCATCCTTCTCTGCTCACCAGCTGTGTGACCTTGAAGCTATTCCACCCTCCTCACTGCAGCACGGCCATTGTGCCGGTGTAGAAGCGCCCAGCAATGGCCACCATGTGGTCAGCACTCTGCACACAGAGCCATGGTGGTTCTCTTGCTTGGCCCCCATGACTCCCACATCCACCGCACACATTCCCTGCCTTTCTCTTCCTTCTATCTCAGGTCAGTTCTGTACCACTTCTGGCTTCAGCTGCAGCAATCACTGCTTAAAGTTCACCAGGCCCCCTGGATGGTCCCTCCTATCCATTTTCCAACGTCTGCTGACCTTGGGTCTTAAAACCCAGAACTGTTACATCCCTCCTCTGCTTAAAACCCAGCAGTGGCTCCATGTTATCCATGAATAAAGGCTCCAAGATCCCCAGGACCTACTAAACCCTCTAGGGTCCTCTCTCCCCTCACACCCAGGGCTCGTCACACCCACTCCCTCTCCAGTCCCCAAACATGCAGCCAGTTTTACTCTCTTCTGCCTTTCCCTCCCTCTTTTATCTTCCACGACCACCCGCACCATGTCAGCCTCATCAACGCTAGATTCAGCTCAAGTTCAAGAGTTCCCTGAACTTCTCCCCGAGCCCTCAGTGGGCCTGACCCCAACTATGTGCCTGTACTGTGCCTGTGCAGAATTCCACTGCTCCACTGGCAACTCTAGTGCACTTTCAGCTGCACGCCTGACTCCCCTTACAGACTGAGCATCTTAGAAGTGAGCAGAGTGATGAGGAATTGTTGAGGGCTTGCTACGAGCCAGCACTGCCTGAGGACTGGACACAGATTCGTTTCTTCCCCTTACCTAGAGGGCATCTGAGTCAGGTACTGATAACCACTTTACAGCTGAGGGAGCTGGAAGAGAGAGGTTTTTGATATTTGACATTTGGTGAGCCAGAGTTCAAAGCCAGGAGGTCTGGCTTCAGAGATCTCACTCTTAACCTCAATTTACACTTTTAAAATTAGCATATAATTGACACATAACATTGTGTAAGTTTAAGGTGTACATGTTGACTTGATACACTCATGTATTGCAGTATGCTTACCATCACAGCATAGCTAAAACCTTCCTTTTTCCCATCACATAGTTATCATTTCTGTTTTTGTGGTAATAAAAACTTTACCACCTGCTCCTAGCGACTTTGAAATATAGAATACAGTACTGTTGACTGTAGTCACTCTACCATGCACCAGACCTCCAGAGTTCCTTCATCTTCTAGTTGTCTACTTAAACCCTTCAACAGTATCTCCCCAATTTCCCCTACCCCCAGCCCCGGTAAGGACCATTCTATAGTCTGTTTCTCTGAGACTGGCTTTCTTAGATCCACATATAAATGAGATCATATAGTATTTGTCTTTCTCTGCCTGATTTGTCTCATTAGCATAATGCCCTCAATGTCCATCCATGTTGTCACAAATGGCAGGGTATCCTTCTTTCATGTGGCTCAATTACATATATATGTATATGTGTGTGTATATATATATATGTATATGTATATGTATATGTATATACATATACTGGAGAAGGCAATGTCACCCCACTCCAATACTCTTGCCTGGAAAATCCCATGGACGGAGGAGCCTGGTAGGCTGCAGCCCATGGGGTCACTAAGAGTTGGGAACGACTGAGCAACTTCACTTTCACTTTTCACTTTCATGCATTGGAGAAGGAAATGGCAACCCACTTCAGTATTCTTGCCTGGAGAATCCCAGGGACAGAGGAGCCTAGTGGGCTGCAGTCTATGGGGTCGCACAGAGTCGGACATGACTGAAGCGACTTAGCAGCAGCATATACATATATATGGAGAAGGCAATGGCAACCCACTCCAGTACTCTTGCCTGGAAAATCACATGAACGGAGGAGCCTGGTAGGCTGCAGTCCATGGGGTTGCTAGGAGTTGGACATGACTGAGCGACTTCACTTTCACTTTTCACTTTCATACATTGGAGAAGGAAATGGCAACCCACTCCAGTGTTCTTGCCTGGAGAATCCCAGGGACGGGGGAGCCTGGTGGGCTGCCATCTATGGGGTCGCACAGAGTCGGACACGACTGAAGTGACTTAGCAGCATACCATGCATATGTACGTACGTGTATAATATACACACACATATATCCCCAAATTTTCTTTATCCATTCATACACTGACAGACACCACTTAAGCTGTTTCCATATCTTGGCTATTGTGGAGAATGCTGCCCTCAATTGACTTTTATCTCCTAAGCTAGCATGGTTAATTTTGAAGCCAGGAGTTCAGAGAAGGAAGACAACTTGCTGGAACTGGAGTCCAGGCCTCTTGGCTCTCAGTGGTCTTTTCTTTGGTTTGGTTGGTCATGTGCCTCTGCCATGAAAACCCAGGCTGCTGGCCTGGATGGGGAGGCGGGACCCTGGGCGACTGGCAGGCAGACATGGCCTGAAGCAGTGAGACGTCCACAGAGAGGTTGAAATAATAAGCCTGGCTGAGGGAGCATCTGCTTTGTTTGCTTGGCTTGGTGTGTTTTCATTACACAGATCTGGAATCTGATCCTGCCTGGGAGGCTCTGAGGCTCCCTTTATTCTCCTGTTGGGCAGAAAAGAGAGTGGGGTGGAGCAGCTTAGCCAAGAAGTGCTGACAGGGAGGCAAAGCCGGTCAAGTCCAGGGTCGAGACACTCCCTTGTGAAAGCCCAGACAAAGCAGAGTGCTAGACAGGGACCTAGGGGAGACGGGCTCACTGTCAGGCCCTGTCGCACAGAGGGGTGATCATATCATGGTGAGTCATGCCTCTCCAAGCCAACCAGTGCGGTGCCTTGCCTGAAGGTCACATTTTCAAACCCCAAGAGAAGGCTTACTATGGATGGCTTCAGGCAAGGAAAAGGCAGATGTTAATGAGCCCTGCAAGGAGCCTGCTGCCCTCTTTTCAGCCCACAAAGATCACACAAGGAAGGGGGGAAAAGGCAGGAGAGAGGTTCCAGTTGGGTCAAGGGAAGATTCTGGCAACTTTGATAAAACCACGAGTAATGGCATTATTTTGCTATTCATTGTGGAAGGTCTCTTATGAGGAACCACTGATGAATGCCTTTTCAAATTAAGTGTTAAGGGACAAAAAAGTTGACTCTTCAACGCAACTGGGGCACTTTGTCAGATAATAGCACCCCTGGGTCTGGATTGGAAGAAGCATGAAAGGTCCTCAACCAGCCTCATGCCTGACTTTACTGCTAGAATACCCTTTTCCAACCAGTCAGTCATGTTGCAGGCACTGTGGGAGGTGTTGTGGTATAGTAAGAGTAAGGAGTTTGAAAAATCAAATGCATTTGTTCGAATAAAGATGTTAAAAAACGTGGCTTAGTTGTGCAGGCAAATGGGTTTCCAGAATTAGACAGACTTGTCCATCAGATGCACACATTGCTGGGCTGCCTCAGGCTTCCCTGTGTTGGGCTTGACTCAGAAAACTTACAATCTGAGAAGCGGAGCGGACTAGTGCTGTTTGTGGGAAGACGGCTCCCAAGACAAAGGAGAGGAGAATGGGTGAGTCTTCTACGTTTGCCCCGTTTTTCTTTCAGACCCTCTGATCTGAATCTGTCACTTCTGAGGAGGAGGAGTGAGCGGCGGGGGCAGACAGGCCAGCAATGTCGCTCCCTCCGTGTAGAAAGAAACTACAGGAGTTTGGAAATAAGAGACTCCCCTAATAGCTTTCCTCCAACCTAAAGGTGCCCTGCTGCTGAGGACAAGGACCTAGAGCCCCCAGGGCCCAGGGAAAAAGGCTGTCTGCAACAACAGCCTTAGCGAGAACACCTTCCCGCAGACAGCCTCATGGCCAGCCAAGCAGGCTTAGACAGCCAGTAGCCAGTAAACGCATCGACCCTGCAAGAAACGGAAAATTCCACCCCAAACTGGCTTAAACCCTCTGAAAGCCCAAGGATTAGTGTCTCAGTGTCACTGAGGTCCTGGGCGCATTCTGTCTCTGCCGGCTGGCCCCAGTCCCAGCTTCACTCTTGGGCAGCTTCCTCGGTCTTACCCCTGCTGCTAGTGGCATTCTGGGATGTTCTCTTCTGTCTCACTGAGCTGATCTATTCATGAGTCCTGCCCTGGGCCATTGAGACAAGAGTGCCATGTTCTGGTTGACTGAACATAGTCTGGATTCACCTCTTGTGTGGGGAATAACTTCAGTTCCCCCTGAAGCCCACGGTCAGGTGGAGGTGGGTAGACAGCTAAACAGAACTGGAGTTCTGTTAGGATTGAGGACATGGGGAATAAGTTTTGAGTAGATCCTGAGATGGCAGCTTGTTTCAAGATGCACATTGGGTTCTGAGCTTGAAAGCACTGCCTTGGGAAGTGAGGGAAGCAGGATTAGACGGGGGAGAAGTTGAACTGCAGTGCAGTTACAGTAGGGACCTCAGCTGACTCCGTAAGGAGTTCCAGGGCTGAGGTGGCCCTTCAGAATCATCCCAAATCATGGCAAGGGGCTGTGCCATTGAACCCCTGCCCCAGTCTGTCATCACGTGTGGGCCGTATCAGATGTGGGCTGCCCTAGGAGTGTGGGGTAGGCTTGTTGGGCAAGGCATCTCCCCTACCTAAAAAGTCGCATATATGTTTGTTTCCTAACTCCTCATCCAGCCCCATCAGTGCATTCCCTGGTGCCCACAACAGTGCCTGGCTTACAGTAGGGGCTCAATATTTATCAAATGAATGGCTGGATTTGGGAGCCAGACGAACTTTAGCTGGAATCTCAGCATTTCCATATGCCAGCTCTAGGTTCTGCAGCCAATAATATAACCTTGCTAGGCCACAGTCTTTTCATGTGTGAAATGGGGAAGTCACAGTACTTACTATATAGGATTGTCATAAAGGCTATGTGAATTAATACCCAGCTGTTAAAGTAGCACATTAAGAGTAGCCATCATGGTCCATCGCTATTCTTGTTACAGCCATTATTATTGTTTATTCACCAGATGAGTCAATCAGTCCCTGCCCAGTGGCCCCCTCAGCCCCCAGCCTCTTCTTTCCACCCAGAGGTAGAGGGGTGATTCAGGTGGTGGCAGCCTGCCCAGTGAGTCAACTCTGAGCCTCAGCCATGCCAGGATCCCTGGCACAGGCTACCCTGTCCAAGAGGCCCTGGGGTTGAGTCATCTGGGCTACAATTCCAGCTGGGGACACCTCAGCTGTGGAGTTTGGCTGGCAGAGTTTGTCCTCCCCAAGACCTTCCAGGAAGAGACTGGGCACCTGCCCCATTGTACTCCCAGGGGCTACCCTTTGCCAGCTCAAGTCTATCTGTCAGGAGAGTTTGCAAAAGATCCAAGTGAGGATCTGGGGTGGGGCTGGGAAGGAAAAGTGTTGCCTCCATCCTTTGCTTTCAAAGCAGGGCGGTGTCGTGAACAGATCATGGGGTTCTGATCTCAGCAGACTAGTTTCGAGTCTCCATCCCTCCACTTACTAGCTGGGGCACCTTGGACAAGTCCTTTGCTTCTTTGAGTCTCACTGGTGAAGTGGGAGGTTAAAGGGAGGCTTGACCGAGTGGTCATGTTGTCTGCAAGTCCTGCATCTTCCAAGAAGAGGTCTCAGATTTGATCTCTGTGGTCTCTGAGCTTCAGTGACTCTTATAAAAGGGGAGGAGGAATTCTCTGTCTCCACATTTCCCCCACCTCCCATGGGAAGAGGTAGGGCCAATCTGATATACCATTCCTTCCTTCCTTCATTCAGCAGCTCTCTGTTGAGCACCTGTAGCATGCCAGGTGCTGTCCTAGCATGGGGTGTAGGAATCATGGGCTAGTGGGAGAGGCAGATTCAGTATAAATCAGCAAACAAATACACTTATAAACTTTATTCAGTACAGGCAGAAGAACAACAGGTTGTTAAGAGAGAAAAACATGGTAGAGCTGTTGGAGAAACTTCTGAGGTGGTGGCCCGTGAGCACAGACTTGAGGAAAGAGAATGAGCCAGCCTTGCAAAAGCAAGAGTGAAGACCCTTCCAGAGAGAAGCACATATGCAAAAGCCCAAAGGCAGGAAAGAGCTGGGGTGGCTGAAGAAGTGCCAGGGGACCAGTGTGTGGGAGCATTGCGGACACATGCAGAGAATCTGAGAGGAGACGAGGAAAGGGGCTGGGCGCACAGGGGGCCCACCTTCTGATGCCCCTCATCTCAGGGATCAGCCTTGCATGGCCTGTTCCCACTGCCTTAACACAGTTGCCTAGTTATTTTTTTTCCAGTTTTATAGTCGTTTACAGAGACACCGCTCATGAGGGTATACCATGGCTGGATTCCCCTAGGGTTGTTTGTGAAGAGTAAATGAGATGCTGGAGATAAACTGTGTAGTACAGTTCCTGGCATAGTTAGTCCTCAGGGAGAAATAGGTATCTTGAAAAAATACATGTAAAAATAATGAGAATATTTACAGCCCCATGCCAACACCCACTTCGAACTGTTACTCTGAGATTTAAAAGAGAAGAGAAGCCTTGGGTTTCAAGTCATCCTCTTCTCCATAATCACAACGAAGAAAGTTGGAGTAGAATCTGACACCTCATCTGGGAAACCTGCCCTGGCTCCCACCGCAGGGTGCATCAGGGTCCCTGTGTCGCAGCATCTGTCACCCTCTATTGAATTGTCTGGTCACCGGTCTTTCCCATGGACTATGAACTCCTCAATGACAGGGACTGTTCCTTGATTCTCCATTTAATATAGTAGTTAAACAACATTTTATTTCAGATAGGTTTAAGGACTAGTCCAAATTGCTTACTCTCATTAACTAGCCCACTTTTAAGCTAAGAGACGGGTCTTGATGAATCAATCCAGAATAGAATTTATGTCATTTAAAAAGCACAGTATCCTTGTAACTTTCCTAAGCTGGGGACTGGTTTAAAGTACAGACCAGTTTATTGGCTATCCCACCCCCGCGGGTTTCTCAAACCCACGTTTCACAGGAGGAGCAGACAGGCTCTTCTCCAGGGACGTTGCACCAGAGGCTTGCGTTATTCACTGCTGGGGGAGGGTGCTCGAAGTAATAACATTAGGCCCACAGTTCGCAAACTCTGCACCCAAGGCCCTAGGGGAGCTGAGTGTATTTTAAATTTTCAGGGGGAAACACAGCAGTTCTCGGCATCAGTCAATCACCATGCAAATTACTAGCCGAGGTGGTTCACAGTTTCAACATTAGATCACAGCGTATTCCTTTCAGTGACATCACATTTTTGCAAAACTGGGGTTTTGGTGGTGGTTGTGCTGAAAGGCAAGTACTGTATGAGAATCGGCATGGAACAGGAAGTGGGGGTGAAGCGTCTGCTCTGATTCTAAGGTCCGGAAATGTATGCAGTGCCCAGCAAGCACGCACGGCTCGTTTGTAAGTGATTGTAGTTATTTATGAACAAAATAATATTATGTACGTTGTTTATTTCAGTGACTAAGCTGGTAGGACATAAACAGTTGGCACTTCTTTTGTCCTTGGCGTGCCGTGAAATCATTCCTTAGATGGGCATCATACATCCAGAAAGTGGGGACTCGTGCATTAGGTTCTTTGTAACTCCCATTTAACTCTTTTAAGCTTTTGATGCTGAACTCAGGAATGATTTTGAGCTAAATTCTGTGAGCGTGGCTTAATGATGTATGCATGGAACCTACCCTTGAGAGTCAAGGAGCTACAAGGCTGGGAAATATTTACTGGGAGGGAAAACAGATATTTAGCTCATCTCTCTCACTCCATCTGACTAGCTTCTTAATGAGCATAGACCACTTTGGAATGAGCTGGAAGCACGCCTTCCTGTTATAAAAAACAGAAAAACAAGCATGCGCTTGTGTGCCAGGGATATAGTTTTATTATCTCGAACTAGGAGTGGCCTGAATATCCAGCTGGCTCAACCAGCTAATTATTGCCGGAAAGAGAGACTACAGAGCAAGTGTTCTGAAGCTACAGTTATTATTTTTGGTAGATCCCCCTGCTTAGCTTTTAGCTTATTCATAAATAAATCAGCCAGTTCAGTAAATTGCCTCATATAGTTAGTTATCGTTGAAAAAAACAAGCTTGCCCCGGTCATCACAGCAGATGGAGCCTGCTCCAAACTGGGCCTTCGACAGAAACCTGATGGAGATGGATTTGGCTGGGGTGAGCTGCTGGTCAAACTCGCCTGAAACATTTTCTAGGCTATTGAAATAGGGCAATGGGCTTGAATGGCTCATGTGTATTTCTATCCATGTTGATTCTGAACCATCTTCTAAGAAGGATCTTGGCCCCATTCCCAGCGTTCACTGCTGAGGGCAAGTGGGATTGCCCTTCCTCCAACCATGAATCCCTCTTAGCCCTCAGCTTCCACAAAGAAACTTTAAGGCTCTGTTTTCTGCTGATACTTGTGAGTCTCTTCTCTCAGGCAGCATCAACCCCAGGGCCACTATACCACCTTTCTCCTTTGCCTGGATTCTCTTCACCCAGCTCTTCCCATGACTGGCCTCTTCATTCATTCTTTCAGCAAATATTGAGCCATCTGCTGTGTGCCAAACACTATGGTGGGTTTCAAGGTATAAAAAGGAATGATAATAATAGTTAACATTTGTTGAAAGCCTGTAATGAATGAAGAGTTCTTCTAAACCATTTACATGTATCTCATTTGATGATGAACAGCAATCAAGTCATCCACATCGGAGATTAACAAGTTACCCATATTTTGCTAATAAAGAAAGTAAGACACAGAGAAGCTAAGTACCTTCCCCAAGGTCACACAGCTAACAAGTGAGGGAGCTGGGCTTTGAGCTTGCATTCTTCAACATTTTGTTGTATAGTCTCCTTAGAAAGACACAGGACGCTCTGGTTTTATTCAGTATTTGGCTTACATTTTAATGGAGGAGAGAGACAATAATCACATTAGCAAATAAGTCATTTCAGCTAGTCAAAGATGATAAGAAAAAAAAATAGTAATATTTCAGTAGAGACTTCTCAGAGTGGCAGGAAGGAGTAGCTACTTGATATCAAGTAGCTGGAAAAGCCTCTGAAAAAAACAGCCATGGGAAGGTGCCCAGGAAAATGATTTCAAGCAGAGAGAAGAGCAAATGCAAAAGCAGCAAGGCAGGGACAAGTCGGGCCAAGTGCAAAAGAAAGAGATGACCAGGAACCAGATCGTTAGAAGCTTTTTTACCTGGGCTGCACACATTTTCCTGGGGAGCTTACAAAAATACTGATGCCTTGGCCCATGCCCAGAGATTCTGAGGAAATCAGTCTGAGGTTTTGGCTCAGGCAAGAGGAATTCTAAATGAGACGAGTGCAGCAGTCCAGTGCAAGATGGTGGTGGCGTGGACCAGGGCAGTGGTGGTGGAAAGGCAGCATCTCTCCATCAGCCCTGCTCCCTCCACACCGCCCACCTGTGGTCCATGGGAAGCGTTCACATCCTTAGCCTGGATAAACCAAAAGCAGGATGCTCACCTGCGGATAGCCTGGGAAGGATTCAGCACCAGAGACTATCAGTCTTGGTGGGTGACCCACTGAAGTCCCTACTGGACAGAGCACAGCAGAGAGTGGTAGGCAGACATAACCTTTTCCTAAGAAATCACCGTCTCACAGTCTCTAATCTCTGACAGCCCAACCTTATTATGTCAACGTGGGTGAAACTATCAGTTCTTGGCCATAGTGGTGTCTGTCACAGCTCGCTCTGGGAGGTGGCATCTTTGTCTTCTTGCTACAGCACTAGCTGAGACAGAGTGTTCATCGGGGTTGTCCAAAGAAATGGAAACCATAAGAAGGGTATACATAAGGCATTGGTTTATGTGATTAATTTGGTGGTGCTAGTGGTAAAGAATCCACCTGCCAATGCAGGAGACATAAGAGATGCGGGTTCAGTCCCTGGGTTGGGAAGATCCCCTGGAGGAGGGCATGGCAACCCACTCTGAAATTCTTGCCTGGAGAATCCCCTGGACAGAGGAGCCTGGTGGGCTACAGTCCATGGGGTCACAAAGAGTTGGACATGACTGAGATTTTTCTCGCATGTTGGGATGGGTTAAGAAGACAGTGGCTTGGGCATACCTGGATGGCTCGCATCCAGTGGATGAAAACCAGACTCAAGTCAAAGAGCCGATTCTTACCCTGTATGATCAGTCATTGGAACCATTCGTGCACTCTTGGTCTAATACACAGTAGGACAAGTTCCCTGACATGGTATGAGCTGCCTTGCCCCGTAGTGAGCTCCCTGTTATTGCTTGAGGTGTTCAAGCAAAGAGCGCACAGTCTGCTGAGGCTGTAAGGTGACTTTCCCATCCCAGGCCTGGATGAAGCCCACTGAGGAGAATCAGAATTGTCTCTTGGCTCCTCTCTGCAGTTTATCTCCCTCTGCACATGTATGTGCCCATGCAAGCACACACACACTCACACGAGGGAGGTGAATGCCAGAGAGGAGGAGAGTGGGAGAAACCACACAGGGATCCAGCGAGGAAAACAAGGAGGAGAGATGGGAAGGCAGGGGGATGGAGACAGCACTGAGAGGGGTGGGCAATGCGGGGAAGGGGAGAAGCAGGGAGAGGAAGAGATGGAAAAAGGTGGGAGAAGGGACAGGCGACCGCGGGAGATGCAGAGGGAAAGGGGGCAGAGAGGAGACAGGCGGTACTAAAAGCAGGAGGGAAAGGGAGAAGGCAGTGGACTTGGGAGAGAGGAAGCATGGGGCCCAGGAGGAGGGAGGTGGGCAAGGCGGAGGAAGCAGGGCACAAGAGACAGGGCTGGTCCGCAGAGTGGGTAGGGAGGTGGGTGAGGATATGAGTCTTCAGAGTCAAGGAGTTCACTGGGCACAAGTCCCCAGAGCAGCAAATGGGTAATCTTGAGTCACAGCTCATTTAGAGCTTCCTGTTTTCAGCTTGTCTCTGTGAACAGTTGGAGGGGTTTCCAGCTAGTAAATACATCGGAGTGCCAAGACTCCCTCCCCTGGCTGTGGCCGTTCCATGGCTGCCCGTCCCCAGAACCTTCTCATGCCACCTCCCTTTATGCCCTGAGCACCAGCCCAGCAGCTCCTCCAGCACCACCCAACAGACCACCTGCTCCCCTCTGCAAGGCCCCTGACTTCACCAGGTTCTCAAGGCTCATGAAGGAAGCCGTAAGCCTCTTCCAACTACTGCACTCACATTCACCGATTGCACCACTGGCGCTCCACTAGGAAGCTGTAAACCTTTTAAGTGTGGAATCCAGCCCAAGCATTTACAGAAAAATTTACTTTATAAAACAAGTTTCCCTGAAACACAGTTTCTTTGCCTTTTTCCAAGACCCCATATTTTTCCTTCCATCCCCTTGTACTCTTCCCAGTTACAAGCACATCTTTATCCATCCTTCTTCAACTCAACCCAGCAGACGTGTCTGGGCCATCCACAGCATTCCAGACAGCAGGGTTACATCTGGAAACAAGACTCCTTGTCTGCCCTCACGAAGCTTGTGTCTAATGGGGAAACAGACATGGAGCCAGGAGTGGAGTCGGGTTTTATGGGGCTCAGACAGCACACAACTTGAGAATAAAATTACCAGCCCATGTATAAGAAACCTGGGTTACGTGTTCAGTCCTGGAGAGGACAGGATGAGTGCCCAACCCAAACACCCAACTCTAGGAGAGAAGGGTTCACAAAGGAAGGTTGAGATAACCATTAATTAATTAAACCACTGCAACTATACTTTCTCTCTTTGCTCTCTTTTGCCTATCCTGTGAATAAATGAATGCATACATGATGCATTCTACAGACATTTACTTAAGGATGAAGTTTAGCTTCTGTAACAAAAACCTAAGATGGCTTAAACAAGCTAGGACCTTCCCTCTCACATAACTGGCTCCTTCCATCCTTCCTTCCTGGGGTGTTGCCTTTCAGATACAAAGTCTATGATGGTGCCCTTCCAGCCAGTCAGATGAGGCAAGAAAGAACTGTGAAGCATTCCCCCTTCCGCCTCACACACACACTTCTCTTTTAAGGCAGACCTGGGAGTTCAAACCCAACTTCTGCTCAAGTCCCATTGACCAAAACATGATCACCCAGCCTTGAGGACATGAGCACACACAGGTCCCAGGGAGATGAGGAAGTATAATGTTTATTCTGGATGGCCATGCACCCCCAGATTAAGGCATTTCACAGCTATATAAAAAGAGAATGGATGCTGTGGACAACTAGAAATCGCCGAGACAGCCTGTGGCGTATGTTGTGCTTACTAGGAAACTGAGGTGCGGAAGTAGCTGTGGTCCTTTCCAGGTCCATCCACTGACAAAACTGAATTAAACAAGCTGTCCCTGCAAGCTCCCAGCCCCGTTCTTTAATTTCAGTAACTCTGACGCTCTTTACCAGATCCCAAATGTTGGCCGAGAATGAAATACTGTGACCACCTAAGGGGTAGTTGAAGGAAGAGGAAGCAATATAGACTGCGAAGAAGTTGCCAGGGAAAAAAGGAAGAGAACCAGAAGAGAACAGTGAAACTAAATTTCAAGAAGTTTAGCGATTTCCTATACCATGGAGTGTCAAAGCAGCAAGAGGACCCAAAGAAACTCGATTGGATTCACCAATGAGGAGGTCAGAAGTGACCTTTGCCAAGTCATTTTGTGTGGAGTGGTGGGGAATGGCATCCAAAGAGAGCTGGTTTGGGAGTGAGTGGAAGATGAGGATGCTGAGATAGAGTAGTGGTAACTGAGGTACGGAAAGGCAGGAACAACCTAAGATTAGTGCATCCGTGATCATGTTGATTCAAAAGATAAAAAATCAACGAAGAGCAAGAGCTAGAAAACGCATGGCCGACACAGAGTTTGGCTGCTTTAACAAAGACCAAGATAACAGTGGCTTAAAGAAGATTAAGGTTCACTTCACTCTCATGTAGGAGTCTGAGCATACACAGTCAAGGGCAGACTAGGGACAGCATGGTGTGGGAAATCCAGCTCCTTCCACCGTATTAGCCAGTCATGCTCAACGTGCAGCTTCCATCTTGTGGCCCACGAAGGCTGCACCAGCTCCCACCGTCATGTAAACATCCCAGCCAGGTAGAAGGAGGAGAGGGAAGGGGAAGTTTTCTTTCATCTTAAAGGCACCATGCAGAGGTTGCTCACATCACATCTCCTCACATTTTCACTAGCTGGACTTGGACACTTGGCTACATCTACCGAGATAAGGGAGACAGACAAAGTCATCTTTAGCTGAGAGGCCAAATCCCCAGAGAAAACTTAAGGGTCCTGTTACGAGGAAGGAGGGAACAGCAAGCAGTCAGAGCCTTAGGGGACCTAGAACAAAGAGTGGTCTCGGCCTTGGTGGGAGGAGGCTTGCTGTCTCCGGGGCGAGGACACACAGAGAGCAGAGAGGAGGTCTACCAAGCTGTTTACGACCTGTTGGGTGGGAGAGCGGACGTGCACTCATAAATACCCTGGGATGGTTCAGAGAACGCTGTGCTTTTGGAGTCCTAGGTTTCATTCTCAGCTCTGTGCTTAGCTGCTCTCTGGCCTTGGACAAGGAGAGAGATCTCCGTTTCCACATCTGTTAAATGGTCATAATAATGCCCACCCTGCCTGCCCCACAATCTTATTTTGAGTCCCAGAAGAGAACTGAGAAAATGTTCTGTAAGTGTGAGGTCAGGGCAGATGTGGGCGCCATCGTTATGGGGGGGATGGAGTGGTCTAGGCACTGCTGAGCCTGAAGGGCAGGTGGGAAAGGGCTGGAAGAGGCTGGAAGGACAGCACCACCCCAAACACAAGCTCCACACACCCATCCCCGAGGATCTGGCCTCTGCCCACTGCTGGCCAAGGAATCCCTCTGTTGTCCAAGTGAGGATGACAGGGGAGGGGGCCTGCAGCCATCCACAGGGGCTGGAGTCAGGCTATGGTGTGTCTTGAGATCGCCCTCCCAGAGCCTTGGCCTCGTCCCCTGCCCTTGGCCTTGGAAGCTCTCCTGAGACCTCTCGCTGACCCCAGGGCACACCCTGTGTCCCTGGCCTCAGCCCAGTAAACAGCATGAGTGAGTTTCTCCCCCAGGCCTCTGGCCTAGCAGAGCTAGCTGTGTCAGAGCATGCACACTCCCAACACACTCCCTCCACACACATACATGCCCACACTGCCTGCACACTCAGAAGCACCACACCATGTGCATCACACATGCAAACACCACACACATATGCCACGAACTGAACATTCCTCGCACACTCTACGTGTCCCCCGCAAACTTCACACACACAGCCCACATGCACACACCTGCCCATGCACACCACATGCACACACACACTTACACTGGTCTCTCTCTGTCCCATATCACACCCCCTACCCGGCTCCCCACACTGCTGCAGGAGTGCAGGAGACACAAATGTGGCTACTTTCTTGTTTAAACTCCTCCTCTTCAACTGGCTATCCAGAGCTTCAGGCTAGCATTCTAGCCCCTGCCAAAGCTGTTGAGGCCCACCATGGTCTATTCCCTGAAGACCCTCTTCAGGTATCTCCACCCTCCTGCCCCCTCGGCCAGTGTAGACCACTGGCCCACCCCTCTCCCCCCAGCTCCTCCTGCCCCTGGCTTGTCCATCCTCCATCCTCTCCAGAGAATGTACCTGTGTCATAGCCCATGTGAGAATCGCATTCCCTCTCCTGACCCCTGTTCAGAGCCCACCCCTCCTATAAAGACTCCCTCGACTTCCCCAGGTGGAATGCTGCCTTTGGGGAGCAACTTGCATCCTGTGTCTGCCTCCCCTGCCAGGCAGATGACCTTCTCACGGTCACTATATATGCAGCCCTGGGTCCCAGCACAGGGTATGTGCTCAATGAACACCGGGTATGTGGTGCTCATCCCCTCATCCTCCCAACAGATCAAAGTAGAAAACCAGCACGACTACCAGGACGTCACCAGCATGGTGGCTATGGCCAAAACCTATGCCACCACCGAGGCCTTCATCGACTCCAAGTATGACATCCGCATCCAGAAGATCGGGTCCAACTACAAGGCCTACATGTGAGTCCCTGGGCAGGGGTAGGGGCTGGGAGGCCGGGAGGAGGGTAGGAGCAGAGTGTGAGAGGAACCGAGACTAAACCCCATGGCAGAGACCCCACAGGGACATCTTATCTTCCCTTTCTGTCTCCTTTACTTCCCTTCACCTCTAGTTGTCACAGAGGAAGGCTGCTGTTCCATCATGGCTTATTCCAGGGCAAAAAATCTGTCTACCTAAATGAAGGCTATTTCCCCCAGAGAAATAAAGACTGTTGGCCTCTTTGCAAGCATATAGGGGATGTATGTCACAGGAGACATACATGGAAGGGACACTTGGGGACACATCAAGGATGGCCTTCAGTGCCTTGCTGAGGATTTTGGATTTTCTTCTCTTCCTTTCTGAGCAGAGAAGTGTCATGATCTGACCTGTAACCATGAAAGGAAGACTCTGGGGCTATGGGCTGCAAAAGGGTTTCCCAGGGACTAATAAGATCAGGTAGGAGATTACACCAGATTTCTTCACCTGCAAGCAGTAAAAACCACATCTGACTAATATGGTGGAATTTTTTTAAGGGAATTTATTAGAAACCCATGGATGATCAGAAACTTAAAAAAACTAACTAACCCCAAATTACCAATTTCAGAAACATTGGGATTCAGGGAAGCCCCAGGAATCTGGGTAGCCAGAAGTAGTAGACAGTCTTCGTGGCACCCCATGAGGAAGGGAATCTACCATAATCATTTTCAGGGCTTAACGCAAGATTACAATTCCACGGAAACAGTGCTGATTAGTCCAACGGTGGTCACATGATTATCAGAAGAAGGCAGACGATCCGTATAGAGAGTCCCACCAAGACAGCATGCACCACAGGCAGGGTCATTATCCAGTGGAGATAGAGGTTATGTGACTAAAAGAAAAGGGACAAATGCCAGAAAATTCATCACACATTCAATCCAGGGGTGGTTCAAGCAGATGATGACTCATGCTGGAGCTGTGGTTACAAGGATGAGTGGGAGCTCTTGACTGCGTGGAGAGCTCTGTCTTTTCTGCTCCAAGGCCTCTCTGTCTTACTTTGGAAAGTGCTGGTTCCACTTGAAGTGATGAGACTCCAGAGAGGCAATAAGTGCCTGGTCTCCAAGCCTGGATGGAGCGCTGATTGCATGGTTCCCCCTTTGAAGACTGCAACAGATGGTTCTGGACAGTTGGACAATCTCTCTATGTGCTTCTGTGTGGTGGAGCTGTGCTCTAGGTCAGGGTCAGCAAACCACAGCCCACAGGCCAAGTCTAGCTCCCACCTGTCTCATAAGTAAGGTTGCATTGATCACATACATCTCCATTTCTGTATTATCTAGGGTTACTTTTGCTCTACCTGGATTGCTTAGACTGTAGATTGGCAACTTTTTTCTGTAAGTGGCCAGATGGTCATTTTAGGCTCTGCAGGCCTCCCAGTTTCGGTTGCAACCACGCCACTCTGCCACTGCCTGGAAAACTGGAGAAAATGCAGTCCGTTGACCTGCAAGGAAATATGCCCAGGAAAGGGATGGATAAAGGAATACTTCTGGCCTGTCTTGCCAACCGTTCTCCCACCCATGAGCCAGGCCAGACCTGTCACTGCTCTCAGATGCCTTCAGGGCGATAAAGTCACCTCCACACCCATAACCCCTCTGAGTCGGAGAACATTCTAGTGCATGGTCCAACACATTCCTGAGGCCTCCACCATCCCTCATGATATCATTTCCCTCCTCTCCTCATTGTTAGCGTTTCTACTTGACATTGACGACACCTTGTCCCAGTTTCTCTTCTTGAGGATTACCTCATTGCCGCATTCTTTATGCTGAGCCTTTCTGTCCCGACAGCTCCAATTTGTCATTAGTTATGGCGTTTCCTGGACCCTGCATTGGCCCACGTCCGAGGGAAGGGGTTCGTGTCAGACCTCAGTGTAGAACGCCCTCTCCGCCCATGACCGTTCAACGTCCTTTCTGGCCCACTTCCTGCCCTGCACTCAGGCCTTTGTGCTTGTTGCTACTGAGTGTCATTGTGTCTAAGTCCTCTCAGCAGACAGAGCTGGGAAATAAATGTGTGTATCTCAACCCGTGTATACACACGTCTGTAATTATTTCTCTCTGTATATATCCGTCTATAGCTAAAGCTAAACAGCTCCTATTGATGTGTCAGACTTTCAACTAGGGCTCGGTTTTCAACATGATTCACTTTAGCCTTCCCAAGTTGCTTATCTGTAACTTTCCACTCCCAACAGTGAAAAAACCTGGCTTCCCCCATCCTCCCTCCACGTACTTCTTTGTTCAATCCCAGCACATGTGTACAGTTGCAGAACTGTCAGGCTGTAGCCCCGTGAGGAACAACTTTGGCAACTACGGTGCAGGACTTACATATGGCTTCTTCTGTTCTTAGGCATCCAGTCTCCACTAATCTCCAAAGGTAGTTAGGTCGGCACCTTTCCACTCACCCCTGCCCTCTTCAACCAGGGGGTCAGCATCAAACCTGTGTCATAAACGTAGGTTCCATTGTCACAGCCTACGTTCCATCCTTCATTCAAGCGGCTGCATCATATTTGGGCCAATCAACTTTTTTCCCCAGACCTGTGTTCGGCTCTGCCATGGAGAGTCATGGTTAAGAGCACAGAGTTTCTCAGATATGGTTTCGTGGCTTCTGTCATTCAATGGGACCGATGATAATAATAATGTCCATCTCATTAGGTTTTGTGAGACTGAAGCCTGTGTTTATAAAGCTTTTAGACCCAAGTCTCAGACATAGAAGGCACTCACTATCAGCTCTCTCTATCATTATCTTCTTGGAAGAAGACCAATCTAGCTTGTGCTCCTGCTGTTGCTGGCATAGAATGCTTTCTTTTCTCATCTACACTTACTGAAAAATAATAGTAGCACCCACTGTACTAAGAGATTTATGAGAATCTTTCCTTTAATCCACATGATGCCCTATAAGCATGGTACTAAAATGGTTCCTATTTACTAATAAGAAAATATTCAGAAATGTTGTCCATGGTTAAACTAGGAAACACTACAACCAAGATTCAAACTCGTACCTGACTCAAGTCAGTTCTTACCTTCCCTTGTCACCATACAGATCCCACTCTACCCTATCCTACTCATCCCTCCAGGTACCTCTCAGTCACTATCTTCTGGGGTCACATAAAGTATCTAAAACGTTGTTTCCCCAGAATGCCTCACACCTCACGTGTACTGCTAACCCTACCATGCCTCTGTTCTGGTTTTAGGCTAGTCTACCCTTTAAGGTAGTAAACAGCTGGAGGAGGGGGGTCATCTCTGCACACTCAGATTAGTCCTGTAGTCAAGACATAGGGTGGCCTGATGATTGTTTGCCAAATTGAATTTAATTGCATTGAGTTGAACTGAACTGAACCAACTGAAGCTTATCAATGTGACTGCAACATTTAACCATTTAAATGTTAAATGCGACACTTTAACCATTATGGCTCCTGTTGGCCACCTGTTCTCAGCATCTGCTATTCTCAGATACATTGTATTTTCTCTTTTAGAAAGACATTGGATAGCACTGGTTCACCCTTGAAGCTCAATCACATGCCTTTCCTTGGACATGAAACAGATCACATTATCACTTCCATTTTGCTTAAAGCCATTCAGTCTTTGCTGAATCCAGATATGCCACTGGATATACTTTTTCTGTATTTCTCTTCAGCAAACACAACCCCTTACCTAGTGAGTTGTTACCTGGAACCTACTACCTGCCAGGAACCCTTGGACACTAGAGGTACAGAGGGATGAGTCAAACATGCTCCCTGCCCTCAGGGAAGTCAGCACACTAAAGCGGTCATTGCAACTGAAAGGAGCTTTTCTAAACATTGGTAGAATGTAGTATAGGGGGTTCTTATTGGGGAAGTGTCATGTCAGAAAGTCACATTTTCAGATGAAACTTGAAAGATGAGTAGGACTTAGGGAGACAAGGATGGAGATGAAGACTCTATCAGGCAAAGGGGAAAAGTATATGGAGGCCTATACACTGGAAAAAATCCATGGGCTTTGGAGCACCCGAAGGGATGTCAGTTGTTGCTGGAGCAGAAAAAGCAAAGGAACTGAGAGGGTGATGAGGCAGGCAGAGGCAGAGGCCTTCCTGCTCTTCACCATGAAAAGGCAGTCACTTCTCGCCATTGGTTATTTTTCCTACATTTTAGTGCTCAAAAAAGATTCCAGAGTCACGAGGGGCTATACTACCCTAGTTCTTCTAAAAAAAACAGGAGGTCATTTGAAGGATTTAATCTGATAGTGTAGGCATTCATTAAATTCAATTTTACATTTCAAACGTGGCTTAGGAAAAGATACATAAGACCCAAGAAATAAGACAATCAATATAAAGGGAAATAAAAACACACACACAAAAATCTGAAGACAGGATGTGTATCTAAGAATGCACATCATAGTGGGCTTCCCAGGTGACGCTCATGGTAAGGAACCCACCTGCCAATGCAGGAGGCATAAGAGACAAGGGTTCGATCCCTGGGTCAGGAAGATCCCTTGGAGAGGGCATGGAAACCCACTCTAGTATTCTTGCCTGTAGAATCCCAGGGACATAGGAGTCTGGCAGGCTACAGTGCATAGGATTGCAAAGAGTCCAACATGACTGAAGCGACTTAGAACAATATAAGCTAGATATTTGAATCAGAGCCACCAAACAGCCAAAGCAAAAAAGGAAAGCAGATCAATGATAAGCATCCCTACTTCCCTCACTGTGTCGTTTGTTCTGGTACAGGAGAACCTCCATCTCTGGAAACTGGAAGGCCAACACAGGCTCTGCCATGCTGGAGCAGGTGGCCATGACAGAGAGGTAAGAGGTAACGGAGGTGCTTCGGGAAGGGTACCGACCACAGGGGGAGGTAGACAGGGATACAGCAAGGATCCTGTCATGAATGCTGTCTCGCACTTTGGCCAGCGTCTCACCACCCACAGAGCACTTTCCTAGGCATGATCCGCTTTATTGCCCATAATAGCCTTCAGGGAATGTTTTACAATAACCCCATTTTACAGATGGGAAAGATGGTTCAGAGGGGGATCATGGCTTGTCCAAGTCACAGAACTGATCAATGGCAGAGATAAGACTAAAACCTTGACATCTTGACTTCGTCCAGGGGTCTTTGTGGCCCTGCCAGTTGCTGCAGGAAGAGAGCAGGAAGTCCTCACCAGTCTCTTCTGCTCTTGACAGCTGTATGGAAGCATCCCGTTAGGGTACCACAGCTCCCACCTGGAGTGTCCACTCCTCTCTCAGTGTCCACTCCTCTCTCAGCATGAGGAGGGAGAGGTCAATTTCCTGTGAATCATGAATGCAGTAGAAAGGCACACTGGCTGAAAGTCCCTCCCTTTAAACAACACCTGTGAGCCATCTTCACCTGAAGAAGGTCCAGCCACCTGCTTTTGAGGCCAGCAGCACACACACATCCCTTGCTGAGTGCCCAGTGATCTCTGCTTGCAAGCCTTCAGTGACAGTGGCAAGGCATGGGCTTTAGGGTCAGAAAGGTCTGTTCAGTGAACATGTATTGAGTACCTACTGCATGTTATGTATGCTAAGCACTAAAGAGGTCCAGACGAAAAGACCCAACCCTTCCCTTTAAGAACTCTGTATCAGTTGCAAGTTTCAGAAAATGGATTAGTTGGAGCCAAAGGGGATTTACTGGCTTGTGGCAATGAAAACTTCAAGATGCAGCTCCAGGTAGGCCTGTAGAACTTATTCTACCCATCCACTCCAGTATTCTTGCTTAGAGAATTCCATGGACAGAGGAGCCTGGTGGGCTACAGTCCATAGGGTCACAAAGAGTTGGGCACAACTGAGTGACTTTCACTTTCACTGCCAACTTCAGTTCAGCTTTCTTCCATGTTGGCTTCATTCCAGAAGGCCAGCTCACTCATATAGTGATCCAAAGTGGCTCCAGGCTTACATCTTAACTGCGTCAAGTCTAGCAGAAAGATGTCTTTCCCAACTATTTCAATCAAAGCCTGGAATTGAGCCTTATTCACTGATAGGCCTGACTTAAGTCACATGACTATCATGGACCCCATCACGATGACCCAGAAAGCAGCAGCACTGTAATTAGATACTCCTGTGTCACATCTCTGCCCCGAGAGAGTGAAGTGGGACCACCGTGCTGCAGTAACATGCACTGAGACTTAGGGGAGGGATGTAACGCGGTTCCTGCCCTTGTGGAACTCGTTCAGGGCTCTATGCTGAGGAAACAGCATGAACTAAAGTGAGTGGTCCTGCCCCCTTCAGATCTGTGTTACACAGGTTAAGTACCCTTTCTGAACTCCTTCAGCTGTAGGCTGGAGGTAATGCACCCAAGCCAGAGGGCTGATGAGAAAGGGATCTTCAGTGGCAGGAGTGCACTGGAAATAGCAGTCTCCTTCCCTTCCCGCCAGTCCCAGGTGCCGCCCCCAAGGTGGGTGCCCACCTGTGCTCTCCAGTCTCAGGGGTCCCTGGCACAACTGCACCACCTGCTCTGGGGGAGTGACAGCCTTCCCCCAGTGGGCATTCAAGGGGCAGTCGTGGCCCTTTTCTCCACCAGCTTTCCAGAACGTAAGCCCAGCCTTTCCCCGGGCCTTGCAGGCTGCTCACAGGTGTCTCCAGTAGGTCATTATCTCCCTGGCTCTGCTCAGTCCCAGGCCCCATGGGCCATTCCTGGAGGAGCCTGCTATGGGAGTGGGGCTGCTCAGGCCTGGAATCCACTTTCCCTTCTGCAAATTCATGGTCAGTAGCCTAAGTGCCTCAAGGAAACTTAGCAGAGGAGATGAGAGAGCCAGCTCTGAGAGCACTTCAGCTCATTCCAGGCCTTATGGCTCAGAGACACAAATAGATCTCTAAGCAGGCGTGCCCCATGTGACCCTGGAGAGTGGGGAGAAAAGCAAGAACATTGACACAAAGTCCCCTGTGACTCCAAATCCAGCCACCACGAGGGAAGCCAAGCACAAGGCCGGGAAGATACAACCATCCCCTTGTTGCAGGGTCAGAGTCCAGCACTGAGATCTTCTCCTGCAAAGCAAACGGACCCTGCAGCCATCAAGTGGCTGGAAAGGGAACAAAAGCAGCGGGTCCAGAGGGCCAGGCCCCCCGGGCCAGGCTGGAGAGGCCTGCCAGGCTCCTCTGCCTGCGTGCCTCAGGCCAGGGGGAGAATACACCCTTTGTCCCCGCAGGCTGGGCCTGGGAGGGACTTCTGGGGCCCTTCAAGAAGTTTTCCCAAGGGAAAAAGACTTCAGGGGCAGCTGGGGTCCAGGACAGATCCAGCTGGGGGCAGGACAAGCTCCCCGGTACTGGGGGCCAGCAAAGTCCTGGGGAGGGGAAGGAGATCAGGTCTCTGAGATCCCCCCCAACTCCCCACTCCTCCCCCTCATCCTGCTTGTCGCCTGCCTGCCTGGCTCCCTCTCTAACCTCTCTCCCTCTGTGTGTCTCTCACTGCCCATCTATATCTCTGCCTTTCTTTTTACCCATTCTGTCTCTCCCACTGCCTCTGTTTCTCTCTGTGTCTGTTTCTCTGCCTTTCTGTCTCTCTCGTGCATCTCTGTCTCTTATGTCTTCCTGTCTCTCTCCATCTCTGAATGGATGTGTTTATGTGTATGTCACTGTCTGTCTCCTAGCCTGTTTTTTCTGTGGGTGTCTCTCGGGGTCTCTCCTTCCCCCTGTCTCTGCATCTCTCGCCGTCTGCTTCCCGCCCCTGCCCCCTGTCCTGCATACTCACTGTCTGTCCGTCCCTGCAGGTACAGGCTGTGGGTGGACAGCTGCTCGGAGATGTTTGGTGGCCTGGACATCTGTGCTGTCAAGGCTGTCCACAGCAAAGATGGCAGAGATTACATCATAGAGGTGAGCAATGGAGTAGGAGTTCCTCCTGGCCGGAACCAGGCCCCTGGGCAGGCATTCCAGAGGGAAGGAGTCCAGGTGTGACCTCCAGAGTGGTCAGCTGTGTCTTAGGTCAGGGCTGGGGCACAAGCAGCCTAGGCCTCAGGGAGCAGCTCCAGAGGCTTCTCACCCACTGCCCTCATGTACCCCCACCCACCCCCTCGGCTGCATCTAAAGCCTTTGTGCCCAGGGGTCCTGCCCTGGACTTTGATGACTTTGGGCATGAGGTTTGATAACCTTCCAACACCTGTGGCCCTAACGGTAGGGGAAGGGCACTGGGCCAAGAGTTGGCAAGATTCTGTCCCCTCTAGTCTGTTAAATTTTCTTAGTATCTAAGCGGGTAAAGAGGACCCACTTCCACAGTCACCGTGCAGAGAGTCCCTCACTGTTCAATCAACAAACATGTATTAGGGGCTCCCATGGGCCTGGTGTGGGGCAGTTCTGGAGATAGAGCGCTGAACAAGACACGTATGGAGTGTGCCGGCTGGCAGGGAGGATGGTGCACTAGTCACTGCGGGGCACTGATGGTTAGGAACGGGGTGAGAATAAAGGGAAATGTATGAGAGAGGCTCAGAGGGGCTCAGAGTCCCAGAATCTCTCCCTCAACCTTCCTGCATCTCACAGGCCAACGCGCCCCTGCTGCCCTCCAGAGCTGTCGCCTGTGGGTCCCTGTGGGCCTCCCATTCCCCTGCCCACCCCCATGACTTCCTCCCCAGGCCTCCCCCAATCCCACAGTCCTCCTCCCAGGCCATGGCTCCCCTGTGTCTCTCCTGACCTCACAGCCCCCCTCCCCTCCTAACCCTTTCCCGGCCCCCGCCAGAGCCCATGGCTCTCCGTGGCTTCCCCTGAAAAGGCTGCGCTGGCTCAGAGTTCTCTCCCCAGCGTCACGTCTCTCTGCTCACATACCACCACCACCCCCACCAGTCCCTCTGGTACTTCCCTTCTGCGGCCTTCTCCTCACACCACAGCAGAGGGGCGGTGCTGACACACGGCCAAGACACGTGAGGGAGCGCCCTGCGGCTGCCCCCTCCCCTGGGTGTGGGCAGTTAATGGGAAGCACATGGCTGGGATGACCGCGAGAGCCAGCTAATGCTCCAGCCCAGCGTGTCTGCACCACTCCCAGGACCCACAGCGAGCCAGGACCAGTGACCGGAGGGGTGGGAGCCCCGCTGGTCTCCTCCTGCCATGCCAGGAAGGCATTCCTCCCACCCTGAGCCCCTAGACTGACCAGCTCGGAGGTGGAGGGGAGGGAGGCCAGGGTGGGCACAGCCCTTCTGCCCACTCTTGGCCCAAGGAAGGCCCGGTAACTTCCAGGGATGAGTTACCATCTATATTAGCAAGTTCAGTCTTGCTCTAGAAAACAACTCTCAGGAGTTCCTGCAGTCCAGTGGTTAAGACTCCATGCTTGAATGCACGGAATGTGGGTTTGATCCCTGGTCAGGGAACTAAGATCCCACATGCCATGTGGCACAGTCAAAAAAAAAAATCTCCCCTCAAGTCCAGTGGCCACCATACCTGAAATCCCCCCAGCAGCCCCTTCTCAGGGGACACTGTAGGGGCCAGGAGCGGATCCACCATCCTGCACACTTGCTTCCGAGTCAGACCCAGGCTGCTCCCTGGAGGAATGAGGTGCCCACCTTCCTGAGGACGCCTGAGTGCTTCAGATCCATGCCCAGGGCGCTGCATCTCCAGAATCCCTTCCTGGCCCTCCTGCCTCTGCGTCTCCTCATGGGACCACCAGACATGAACTCAGCTTTAACACACACGTGGTCACTGATCCATTCACCCATTCATTCACCCATTCATTCATGCACTGTTGAGGTCCTCCTCTGGGCACCAGCCCTCCATTCAGGCGATGGGGATACGGCAGGGTAGCAGGGACTCTGCTCTGGAGCTTCCATTCAGAGAGGGGCCTGCAGTCAGCAGATGAAGGACTCCGGGGCTGCTTCCCCCTCTCTTCTGTGAGTTTAGTTCCTTCTCTCTCACTTGAGCATTATCTCTGCCCCTGAGAGCTCCTGCCTCTCTGAGTTTCCTCAACTTTCACTCATAGGAAACAAAAGTTTGTACCCGTGGGCCCAGGCTCCCTGCCTCCAGACATTCAGAGGGTCAGGGATGAAAGACCTTCCACATTTGAAAAGAAAATCGTGGGTTTGGACTTTTAAAAAACAAGAAAACAACTTCTCAAAAATGTATCGGGAGGGAAAGAATGGCTTTTCAGACTTTTTCTTTTTCTCTCAGAAACGTTACAGAGTGGTTTCCCTTGCTTTTTGGTTTAGAGTAGGGGAAGGGAGATAGGGAGCTTTTTACCAGGAAGATAAAAGGTATTTTAAAAAACAAAGACAGGATCCAAAAATACTGATTTCCTTAGCCACCTCTGTGGTGAGAACATAACATTTGTGGGACATGTTTTGTGAAGATCCTCACAGTGAAATACTCAGGGGAAAGACCCTTGAACTTGTCCTCCATGACTTGTCCAGGGAATGACATTGCTCACTGGAAAAATGCTTCCCTGGGGAGACCCAAATGTCCACTTCCTTTAGCTGTGTCCACCGTGGGGACCGCAAAGTGCTCTGACCTCAGGTTCATTGTGGCGGCTGTTTTCCACTGTAGCGAACGTAGGAAACAGAAACCAGAACAAAAAAAGAGTGGGCAGGCAGGGCCAGGAAGAGAAAGGCCAGAGCTGCGCACACTGAGGCGCCACAGCCATCGCTCAGCTCAGCCCACGCTGACTGAGAGACTGTCCACGTGCCGGGCAATGGGATCCAGGAAGCCAAGGACCCAGGCCCAACCCACAGGGAGCTCAGTTTGCTAATACAATCTGCATTCACATCCTTGAGTTTGCTTTTCAGCTTCCCAACCATAGTAGGGCTTCCCTGGTGGCTCAGTGGTAAAGAATCCACCTGCAATGCAAGAGACACGGGTATGATCCCTGGATCAGGAAGATCCCCTGCAGAAGGAAATGGCTGCTGCTGCGGCTGCTGCTAAGTCGCTTCAGTCGTGTCCAACTCTGTGCGACCCCATAGATGGCAGCCCACCAGGCTCCCCTGTCCCTGGGGTTCTCCAGGCAAGAACACTGGAGTGGGTTGCCATTTCCTTCTCCAATGTATGAAAGTGAAAAGTGAAAGTGAAGTCGCTCAGTCGTGTCTGACTCCTAGCGACCCCATGGACTGCAGCCCACCAGGCCCCTCCATCCATGGGATTTTCCAGGCAAGAGTACTGGAGTGGGTTGCCATTGCCTTCTCCGAAGGCAATGGCAACCCACTCCAATATTCTTGCTTGGCAAATCCCATGGACAGAGGAGCCCAGCAGGCTACAGTCCCTGGGGTCGCAAAGAATTGGACATGACTTAGCTACTAAACAGCAACAACTATAGTAGGTGCTTTAGATTAATGCACTCCTAAAAGTCTCAGATGCAAGGGTCTTCGCAGCTGCCCAACCCCCTCAGGTTATAGTTGAGGAAAACAACAGGCCCACAGATGAGAAGTGAGCTACCAAGATCATACCACGAGTCCCTAGGAGAACCAGAGCCTGGAAGCCAGGTCTCCCATTCCTAGTTCTTACTCAGAGCTGTTCGGTGATTGTTGAGATGTAGAAGGAGTGCTCCCAGTCTGTCCTGGGACTTGCTACTTCTTTGACCCTCAGCTTTCCCATTGTGATAAGGGCAGTAACGGTACCTATCTCAAAGAGATACTCTGAGATTTATGTGAGCTCTCCACCCAGTGCTTCGAACAGCACCTGGCACCTAGTAAAGCCATACAGCTCTTACTAGTATCCTTATCGATATGAGCAGGACTTGTCCTTCCATTCAGCAGGTACTTACCAAGGGCACACCTGTCTGGACACAGGGCCCATCCCCAAGCCAGGGGCTCACGGTCGGGTTGGGGAGACACAAACAGGAGATGGTGAGACAACCAAAGCAAGGATGGCAGGAGTGCCAAGAAGGCTTCGCAGAGGAAGGACCAGCTAGATTTTCCTGACAGATGAGAAGCGCTAGCCAGGTAGAGAGTGGGCAGAGTCAATGGCCTACCTGCCCAAGGACCTGGATGGGAGACAGAACCTGCTGAGTCCAGAGCTTGGGAAAAGGGGAAACCAGATGGAGAATTAGATGGCGGTGAGCTGGGGGAACAGGCTGGGTTCCTATAGCTGGGGAGGAGACAGAGAGCCCACCAAGGCCCCACCCTCCACCAACCCACCCAAGACCTTCTACCTCTGTCCATGCCTAGGGAACCACCTGGATCACTGGCCTACATGCCTTTGGGCAAGCCCTTCCCATCTCTGGGCCTTGGTTTCTCCATCTGCCAAAAGAGTGGATGCACAAATATGATCACTCAGCATGCATGCATGCCAAGTCACTTCTGCCGTGTCTGACTCTTTGCGACCCCATGGACTGTAACCCACAAGGCTCTTCTGTCCATGGGATTCTCCAGGCAAGAATACTGGAGTGGGTTGCCATGCCCTCCTCCAGGGGATCTTCCCCACCCAGGGATCGAACTCGCACCTCTTACATCCCCTGCATTGGCAGCCAGGTTCTTCACCACCAGCACCACCTGGGAAGCCCCTGATCTCTGAGGGCCCCTCCAATTACAAGTGTGCCTCCTTTGAGAAGCAGCCTTCTCCCTGTGGAAGGCTGAAATTTCTCTGCAGTTTATTCTGCTAGAGTTCCAGAGAACAGGCCTCGCCTCTTCCCTCTTCTCTCCGAATCTTGAGTTGACTGCAACCCGTGTCATTTTTTGATCATAATTGAGCCCCTTCCTTCACTGCTTCCGGCTTTGTGGAAAACCTTGACCTTGGGCCAAAGTTCAGGAAGCTGGCCCCAATCCTGGGTAGGGGCCGAGGTGGGAAAGGAGGGGGCAGAGACCGGCTCCCCAAAGAAAAGAGCAGAAAAGGTCAGCAAAGGCTCCCCGCCCTTGGTCGCATGTCTAAGGCCCAGCAAATGCAGACTGAATTGAACTGAGTCCAGGGAGTTGATTTAGACTGAACTGCGGGAAATCGGCTGTCTCCACGGGGGTCATTTCCAGCCGAGGCGCTGGGCTGGAGATTTGCATGGAGAACACTGCCATCTAGTGTTCACTTCTGTCCTGAGGTCTGAGCCCACCCTCCTGGGATGCGCTGCTCAGCTGCCAAGCTCCCCTCCTTCAGGACTCCTTTCTCGCCCACAGGTGATGGACAGCTCAATGCCTCTGATTGGAGAGCACGTGGAAGAGGACAAGCAGCTGATGGCCGACCTTGTCATCTCCAAAATGAGCCAACTCCTGATGCCAGGGGGCACGGTGCCCTCGCCCCTGAGGCCTTGGGTGAGAGAGTGTAGAGTCATGAGAGATGCTTGGCCGTCTGGGAGGGGGTGCCCTGATCCAGAGGAGATGCACCCAGGGAGGAACCGACCTGGAGAGAAAGAAATGGGGTGTGGGTGGGGCTGGGCTTGGGGGAGAATTTGTACCCCTGCTCCTGACAGGGACATTTGGGAGGCTCTGAGGGGCCTTTCTTCTCTCTGCCACCCTGGAGAGAAAAATGTGGTCTCAACTTGGCTTTGAGTGTCTGCAGGCAGAGATTATTATCATAGAAAACCAGATGTCCCCTCTGTGCCCTCCCTCCCAGGCCTGAATGGTGAGCAGGGTGTGTGTGTGTGCGCGCGTGCACACGCACTTATGCCCACATGTACACACATGCCCTTTGTGTGCTCCCAGGGCACTGGTCAGCAGGGACTCTTGTGTCTTCCATTTGCTCATCTTCCAACCTCTTCACGCTAACACAGAGCTCCTGTCTTCCCTGATCCTCACCATGGGTTACCAGATGATTCTCCAAAGAATTTGCTAGATCTCCAGCTTTCTGGAAAAGCAAGTCTCAAAACCTGATCCCCTTTTCTCCCCCTCAAAACAAATCTGTTATAACAGATGTCAGAAAGATGCTTGTTCTCAAGAAGGCCACTGGCTTGGAGAGGGCGTGGGGCAGCCTTCTCCACTGGAAATGTTCTGTCTTGACCTGCTTGGTGATTACACAGGTGTCTCCACGTGTAGAAACTATTTGTGCTGTGCACATTATGTAAGTTTTACCCCAGTAACGATGGAGAAGGAAATGGCAACCCACTCCAGTATTCTTGCCTGGAGAATCCCATAGACAGAGGAGCCTGGCGGGCTACAGTCCATTACACAACTGAGCACCTCAATAACAAACATGTTTACAAATCCTGCCCTCCCACCCAGGAAGTGAATGGCTGTAGTGGCCACAGCAGTCTTCTTTTCTCTTCTGCTTTAGGCTCCTCAGACTAAACCAGCAAAATCCCCTGGGCAAGCCCAACTGGGTCCTCCACTTGGACAACCCCAGCCACGGCCACCCACACAAGGTAGGACCCACGACGAGCCACCCACCAAGAGAAACCATCCAGGCAAGGATGCTGAAATGCACTGAGGGATCCACATGTGACTTCCAAAAAGGCACTCTGAAAAACTCCATGTTAATACTTAATTACCAGACTTATTCCCTTGCTCTGTGTGCAGAATGAATGAGACCATGAGGTTGTCACTCCCTTAAAGTCAGGAAAGGAGGGAAGAAAGACCGAAAGTAAATGTATTAAGTACCTAATATGTGCCAGGCCCTATGCTAGGGACTTTGCCATTTATGGTCTCATTTTCAGCTTCCTAACGTGTCAGCAATGAAAACAGGGGTATTTCCTTTTTACAGAGGTAGCTGTTGAGGCTTTGTGCAAGGAAGCACAAGAAAATGGCATGTTTACAAGTCTGGTCTTTCAGATCTTCTAGAAAGTGCCTGCTTCCTAGCCGCTAGCAGTGCCTGATTATAGATTTATGAGCCAACCAGCAAGAGTGAGAAAGAAAAATGGAACATTACATAGAACCTTGTCAATTCGAATCATTCCTCAAAAATATCCCAGTATTACTAAGTAAATGCCACCATTTATCAGAGAATGTATGAACTGTTGATGACAAGATGAAAGGAGACTGTGGCAGTAACTAACCCCTTCTCTTGGGCTGCCAGCTGCTCGCGTGTTCTCACGCTCAGGCCTGGGGCAAAAGTCACCCATGTCCTCTCTCGATGTCAGAACCTTCCAGGCACCCTCATGGCTCTAGTGCCAGCTTAGGGCCTCAGGTCAGCTTCACCCCAAGATGCCAGGCCAGGCATTTTCACGGTGATTTTTTAAGGACCTGCTTTAAGACCCATCGGAAAGAAAGCACTGCTATCACACTGGGACCTTCCCAGGCGCCTTTATCAAAGTAATGGATTCATTGCTTCTTGGGAAAATCAGCCTTGGGCAGCAAAGGGCTTCCTCTTCCACAGGTCTTATATAAAACACCCATTCATCCTTCTCGTCTGTGCTTCTCTTCCTGGAAAAGCAGAAAGCGTTTAAGAAAAGGGAAATTGCAGGACTTACACAACTGCGTGCCAGTGAACACTGGGTTCTTCTTCAGGCAGATGAACACGTTTGAATCTACTTACAGTGTCTCCCTCTGGCAGACTTAGGCGAGCTACCTCACTTCTCAGAGGCTCAGTTTCCACAGTGATGAAGGAGGAAATGACATCTGCCTGTTTAGTAAGGGGGAGCTGCCTGTGAGATAATGCAAGAGAAGCAGTTCTAACTAGCAAGGTGTCCCATTGTGGAGGTAGTGCTTAGTAGATGCTAGTAATTTACTGCTAATAACCATCAGTCATGTCCGACTCTTTGGGACGCCATGGACTATAACCCACCAGGCTCCTCTGTCCATGGAATTCTCCAGGCAAGAATACTGGAAGGGGTTGCCATTCCCTCCTCCAGGGTATCTTCCCTAACTCAAGAGTCAAACCCAGGTCTCTTGCATTGCAGGCAGATTCTTTACTGCCTGAGCCATCAGGGACTTTAACCGTTAAAAGCTCACTATTAGAGACTTCCTACGCAATCCAGAGGATTGCACTCCACCTCAGGGAGTGCAGTGGAACTAAGATCCCACGTGCCACACAGTGTGCCAAAAAAAAGAAAATCTGGGTCCAAAGAGATGTCAAGTAGATGGAGAAACAGGATAGGGACCTCAAAAGGAGACAAAAGGGATTATCAAAACCTTTGAGGCCAGCAAGGATGCCAAGAACTTTATTCTTACTGGATTTTTCTGTAAGGAAAGCAGTTACGCTGATATAAAGAGACACTGCCAGAATAAACTCTTATATTTTTTAAAACTCACTATTAATAATTTGTGTCTTACTAAGCTTCCCTGCTGACTCAGTGGTAAAGAATCCAACTGTCAATACAGGAAACATGAGCTCGATCGCTGGGTCAGGAAGATCCCCTGGAGAAGGCAATGGCAACCCACTCTAGTACTCTTGCCTGGGAAAATCCCATGGACAGAGGAGCCCGGTGGGCTACAGTCCATGAGGGTCACAAAGAGTTGACCACAACTTAGTGACTAAACAACAACTACAAACAACACAACGATGATAATATACACGTTGTTCTTAATGACGTCATCGTTAAGAATACTTAGGACCACCGCAGCCCACTGTCCTCCTGCCAGGTGATAATTCTTTGCTTATAGAATGTTCAAAAATGACTGATTCATCACCCCGCCAGGCTCTGGCTGTGCCTCTGCCCTACCGTCTCCTTTCCCACTCTGCCCCAGGACTTACTTTTTCAGCCACATTTGCACAGAGCGCTTCTAAAACAGAGAGCTACTGTATTCTTGCTTCCTCTACGGCTCAGAGTAGAGACACGCTCGATAAATAAAGAGATATTATTTTAAGGGACAGGAGGCTAAACATACTTTTAGTGAGTTGAAAAACAATCAATTAAAAACAAATTAGGATAATTAAAGAAAATACTCATTGAATTAACATTTAGAGTAAAAATAACAGGGCTAATTAAAACACAATGCTTTCATTGAGTTCCCAAATTAACAAGATCACATTATTAACTTGTTTTTTGAACTCACTACTCATTTTCAACTCAGTGAAAGTGAAGTTCTCTTCTAAGGAACCTCATCATCTTTTAGCACTGATCCTGTGCTAAAGCAAATACTAAGCAAATACTATCTACATATAAGTTAATTTTTTTTCTATGTGCTCAAACAAAAAGTATTATTATTTTTTTTTTTTTTTTGCTTTGCCAAGAAGCTGAAAGAAAATTACTAGTCTCTTGGTGAATCTCATCTGTATAATAGGGACTAAATGAATAGTTAATAAATGAATGAATAAGAGTCCAGATTTTCTAAGATACTAATCAGCCTTGAGGGGCAGAGTGTTGGGGAAAGAGGGGAGATTTAAGATAAAACTAGAAAACATATTTTTTTGGACCTATGGTGAGTTTAACAAAACAAAAAAGCAAACCAACATTTAAAAATGAGAAGCTTTTACATAAAATCCAGATTTCCAGCTCCTGTGACGGAGTAGGAGCTCTAGAAACAGTGGGCAGCTATGTGGCAAATGCCACTGACGCTTAGTAACACCTGCTCCCTTAGTGACACTGGCTTCCCGGAGGGTGCTAGCAATAACAAGCCCACCTTCCAGTAAAGGAGAAGTAAGAGATGCGGTTTCCATCCCTGAGTCAGATCGCCTGGAGGAGGGCATGACAACCCACTCCAGTATTCTTACAGGATACTGGGAATCCCATGGACAGAGGAGCCTGGCGGGCTACAGTCCATGGGATCGCAGAGTCAGACACAACTGAGTGACTTAGCATGCATAGCCTGCTCCCTTGGACAGGGCAAGGACTCCTTCCTTTGCCTCAGGCATGTATTTTTATACATGTCAAAATGTAATTAACCCACAAATACTGTTCTATAAGCTGCTTTCTGTCTAGTAGTCTATATTAATATTTAGCATATATTATCAACAGCATCCCATGGCATTTAATATTGTTCTGCCACATCATACATGATGACCATAGCGCATTCCATTACATGAATGTATCTTAACGCTCCAGTCAGTTCCCCTACAGTTGCGCATTTGTATTGTTTTCAGTTTTTCACTGGCAGGAAGAACCCTGTAATGAACGTCCTCAAAGTGACACCTTTGCACAGCCTTATTTATCCTAAAAGAATTTGAATGGAATCATTTTTTTCTCCCTGTAGGGGGCCCTCGCCCAGCTCAGTCTCCTCAGCCCCCAAGATCTGGGAGCCCCTCCCAACAGAGGCTCTCCCCACAAGGCCAGCAACCCCTGAGCCCTCAGTCTGGATCGCCACAGCAGAGATCGCCAGGGTCTCCCCAGCTCTCCCGTGCATCTGGAGGCAGCTCTCCAAACCAGGCCCCCAAGTCGAGCGCACCCCTTACCTCGCAGCCCCGGCCTCCTGTGCAGGGCCGCAGCGCCTCCCAACAGGGCGAAGAGGCCAAGAAGCCAGCATCACCCCATCCCCATCTCAAGTAAGTGCTCTGGGACCCGGGAAGGGCTGAGAGTGGACTTGCGGTGTGGGTGGAGCTGGGCCGGCTCAGGGTTGGGGACTCAGAGCAAGACCCACTAAGGCCTCACCCCAGCTTTGAATGGGCAAAAGGAGGCCTAGAGGATGGAACCTGGTGGGCAGGCAGGACCTAGCAAGGCCCAAGCATAGGTTAGGCCCCACTGTGATCCTCCATGTGTACCTGCATCAGGTACTCCTTGCTGCATAACAAACCACCCTGAAACTTAGTGGCTTAAGAAAGCAGCCATTTTCTTTGTTCACAGTTTTTTTTCATTTAGTCACTTGTACTGAGTTTGGTTTAGCTGGGAGGATCTCCCGATGGTCTCTCCTGGAGAGTTACCAAATAAAATGCAGGATGCCCAATTAGATTTGAATTTCAGACAATGAATAATTTGGAGTGTATGCCTTCAAATATTGCATGTGCTTAATTGCTCAGTCATGTCTGACTCTTTGCTACCCCATGGACTGTAGCCTGCCAGGCTCCTCTGTTCATGGGATTCTCTAGGCAAGAACTCTGGAGTGGGTTGCCATGCCCTCCTCCAGGGGATCTTCCCAACCCAGGGATCAAACCCAGATCTCCCGCACTGCAGGCACATTCTTTACTGTCTGAGCCACCAGGGAAGCCAAATATTGCACGGGTTAGACCTATATTCAAAAAGTTTTTTTTTAATCTGAATTTCAAACTTAACTGGGTGTCATGTATGCTTACTAAATCTAGCAACCCTGCTCTCCTGGGATTGCTCATAGGGCTGTAGTTATCTGCCACTTACCTGTGGCTGGACAGTCCAAGAGGGCTTCTGCACACATCTGGATATTGGTGTCGCCTGTCAGCCGAGCCTCTCTCTCTCCTGGGGCCTCATCCTCCAGCAGGCTGGACCCAGCTCCCTTATGTGGTAGAATTACTTTCCAAAACGGCAAAAGTAGAAGCTTCAAGGCCTCTCAAGGTTCAGCCTTAGAAGCTGCACGATGTCATTTCATCCCATCATAGGCTTTTGATAAAAACAAGTCACATGGTCAAGCCCAGATTAAAAAGGTGGGAAAATAGACTCCTTTTTAAAACCGTATTTATCGGGCTGTGTCGGGCCTTAGTTGCAGCATGCGGGATCTTTGTTGTGTCACGCAGGCTCAGGAGTTATGGCGCATAGGCTTAAGTTGCTCCTCGGCATGTGGGATCCTGGTTCCCTGACCAGGGATCGAACCCATGTCTCCTGCATTGCAGGACGGATTCTTAACCACTGGACACCAGAGAAGTCCTGGAAATAGACTCGTAATACAAGGACCTGCAAAGTCATCCTGTGAAGGCTAGATGACTGGGATTGGAGGGAAGCTTCCATCCCAGGGCACACATCTGTTCTCTCTCTTGTTTCCTCTCAAGCCCATCTCTTGGTTTGAGGTCAGAGAGAGAGATCCCAAATGTATTTTCTTTGGAAAGTTTTTCCTTTCCTTCAACTCCAAACAAGCTAACCATAAGTTTTCAGAAGAGGTAATATATTCACCTGGTTCAAAGATCTAAAAAATATTGATGTTTTTATTGAAAACCCTACCCCATCTCATTCTCATCCAATGCTTTCCTGCCCCCTGCTCCCCAAAGGTAAGCACTTTTGTTAATTCTAGCATGTTCCTCCAGTATTCCCTTATGCATATACGGAAATATATGTTCTGTTTCCTCCTCCCACTTATTTACACAATCAGCAGTGTTCACTATCCACGCCATTCGCTCCTTGCTTTTACATTTAGCAATGCATTCTGGAGCTCTTCCACGCAGGTCATTAACATTTTATCCTTTTCACAGCTATATAATTATTCCACTGTGTAATTATACTGCAATTTATCTAACTAATCCACTGTAAATGGAAATTTGGTTTTCTCTTACGAAGAAGGCAGCAGTGAATGGCCTTAAAAACAAGCTTTTTCTTACATGTGCAGGATCAACTGTATAGAAAATACCTGAAATGGTGTTGTTGGATCAAAGGATAAAAGCATTTTTAGCTTAGTAATATTAGCAAGTGGTCCTCCAGCAGCAGGCATAGAGGTTGACAGCACAGACTCTAGAGTCAGACCACCTTTGGGTTCAGTTTGAAGTCTGCCACTTAAAAGCTGCCTGACCTCAGAAAAAAGTTACTTAACCTCTCTGTGCCTAAACTTCTTCACATGCAAAAGGGCAATAGTATTTACCCCACACGGTTATTATAAGAATTAAAATGAGTGTTTGCACATTTGGTGCTCAGAATGCTGCTGGCTCCATACACGTATATCTTTGGCTGCCTCTCACATGTCAAAAGATGCAGCCCAGCTAACCATAGCACAGACAAAGGCTCCGGAACTTGAGCCAGGTTTGAGCGCTAACCTTGTAGTAGCCTAGCTGTGTGGGTGTGTTACTCAGTCACGTCTGACTCTTTGAGACCCCATGAACTGTAGCCCCCAGCCTCCTCTGTCCATGGAATTCTCCAGGCAAGAATACTGGAGTGGGTTGCCATGCCCTCCTCCAATGGATCTTCCTGACCAGGGAGCGAACTCAAGTATCCTGCATTGCAGGCAGATTCTTTACCATCTGAGCCATCAGGGAAGCCCAGCAATCTAGCTAACAACACTTGAATCTCCTGGTTGATGCTCTAAAGTATTATTTGGTTCAATTCAGGTCAACAGGTACCAAACGCCTTAGCAAACACCTACTCTGAACTAGTCTTGAATAACACCCTGGGTGGAAAAAGCAAGGGGTAAAAGAGCCCTGCTCTGAAGAAGACTTGAGTCACTTCATGTGGTGATAAGAGCCTGCGTGGATCTCTCCTGTCTTTCACCCCCACTAGACTGTGAGCCCCTTGAGGGCAGGGCCTGAATCTCATTCATGTTTGGAGCCCTGTCGCCTGGCATTCGGCTGGCACAAAGAGTCAAACACTGCCTTTCAGATAGGAGGCACTGTGAGAACTCCGAAGCGCATCGGGATGGCCATAAGAGCTTCAGGCAGGGCTGGAGTTGAAGCCCATGGTGTCCGAGCTGCAAGAGGCCTGAGGCTGGGCTGGACCAACCCTCTGTCTCACAGATGAGGGAAAAGAGGCCCCGCTCAGTGACTTTTTTGCCCACAGCTGGAGGAACAGATGGCAGAAAGGGTCTGGAACACAGACCCTCTGATCCCCAAACTGGCGCTGGAACGTATAGGAGGAACAAGCCTAGCCTGCTGCTACCGCACCTTACAGCTTGCCAGGCGGGCGTGTGCACTGAGGCAGGAGAGTGGGCGAGCAGCTCTCCAGCTGTGCCTGACGTCTGAGCAATCTGTTTTTGTGGGAAGAATTTGAGCCTTGGATGCTCCCTGTTCCTTGCTATGAGCCTCAGTTTCTGCACCTTTAAAAAAGGAGGGTCCCAGTAGCCACCTGGGGGGTTAATTGTGTGTGTGGTACAAGTGTGGGGATGCCTGGCTGCTGGGCTCAGTATCCTTGCGGTGATGGGGTTCATCCAGCCGGCTCCCAGGCAGGCCCCAGGACTCATTTCCTGGGGAATCCAGCCATGTCACCCCCAACTTCCTTTGCCTTTCTGTTTCAGCAAATCCCAGTCCCTGACTAACAGCCTCAGCACATCTGACACCTCCCAGCGAGGGACCCCCAGTGAGGACGAGGCTAAGGCCGAGACCATCCGCAACCTGAGGAAGTCTTTCGCCAGCCTGTTCTCTGACTAACCATGGTCAGGCCTCTCCTGCCCCACCCTCCATCTCAGCCTTGGTTCCTGCTGGGAACAGAATGGAGGGCCTGAGAATATCCTTTCCAAATGCCTTTGATCCAGGAACTGAGTTCATGTGTACCCATTTCCCTTTGCCGTGGCGTTCCAGCGTCATCCAGCCAAGCGGTGGGCATTTGAGAGCCTCCAGATTCCTCAAAATGGGCCTTACAGATGGGTGTCACATCCACCTTCCTGCCCAGACGCTTGCTCCCTTGCCTCGTTAACCAAGCGAGACATCAGTGTGACTGGTTCCACATTGCTTGTTAGTGTTTTGCTTGCCTTGGGGAAGGGCCCCCTCTGACCCTTGCCCCCATTTCCATCAAATGCAGATGCTGAAGTCAGACCTCAGCAATGTAGGAGGCAATAACCTTTTGACAGTGTTCTACAAACAAAAGGAGAAAAGCCCAGCCAAGGGAACTTAGCACCCACCCGTGTCAGTTCCATCCAAGCTCAAGAGACGGGCCTGCAGACCAGGCAGGCCCAGGCCCCATCACCCCCACCACCAGTGGGTCTTGAGGACCAGAGAATGCATTCAGACCATGTGACACGTTGAGCCTTTCAGAACACAACAGAAACAGCGGGGAGGCTTTGCAAGGCCACTCCCACCCAGCATGCTATCCTAAATTGGACAGTGAAGAGCAGACCCCGGGTTCTTTTAGGAATCACTACTAGTTCCCAGAGGGAGAAGATGTCCTCAACTAATCAAGGCCCCTCCACCCATTCTGTGTTACACCACCGTTCAGTCTCTCTGAATTCCCACCGGGAATGCTGTTTCCCCCTCAGGGACACACAAGGAACCATAGACAATGAGCAGACAGATGACACAGGATCAGAAAGTGCGATGACAGTAACTTCTAGCTCAGTGCTTCAGACTGAGCAGCAAGGCATTGGTAGGTTACTCAGTTACAAAAGGGTTCACTGGTCAAATGTGCTTAGGAGATACTGTTTTGGGTTTTTTTTCTGAGCTTGATAGTACCTATATCAAAGGCGTTTGGAATTCCTGTAGTAAAGAAATTAGCTTTAACTTTGTTTAAGCCACACTTATTTGACTAAAAAAGTTAACTGCAGAGCTGGAAAATGTAGCCCTGACTCTCTTCCCAATGCTCTTTCTCCTGCATCAGACTCCTCTGGGGAGGGGGAGGGTTGGGGGGCGTGTCCTGATCACCAAGCACCTGGTGCTAGAAACATCATTGGTGTCAGAACCAGCCTCCTGGTTCTAGAAAGCACTGAGGGTATTAGAACATAGCCACACTGTCCCCTTACATCCCACTTAGCAACTTGAGGGGCTTCCCTGATAGCTCAGTTGGTAAAGAATCCACCTGCAATGCGGGAGCCCTGGGTTCAATCCCTGGAGAAGGGAAAGGCTACCCACTCCAGTATTCTGGCCTGGAGAATTCCATGGACTGCAGTCCATGGAGTTGCAAAGAGCTGGACACAACTGAGCGACTTTCACTTTCACTTGCAACTTGAGACACAGCTTCCCCTTACTGCTCACAGGGAAAGGAGAGAGGGAGGTGAAAATGAAAGCGTCCTTGGCCTGGAGCTGCAATCTGAATAAAAGAATGCAGAGAACTTGTCAGGCAGGTGTAACACCACGGAGCCATGTGTTTTAGGAGATTAAGAAGACAGGAAATACACGAGGCAGTCGTCACTCTCCCACTCTGGAAGTAAGACCAGAAGAAGAAATCAAACTGTCTCACCCAATTCTCACTTGGCAATAAAACACAGCCCAAAATACACAACGATGTGGTGACAGGCTAGACAAGGTTCCTCAAAGCATAGGACATGGCCATGGGCACAAGTCACTTCATTTCAGGCCAGAGGGCCCAGAACTTCTGCTCATCAGGCCTTGAACCTGTGTCTCTGTCAACCTAAGTGTTTGGAATGCCCCTTGAAGTCAGACCTGCCCTGAGCTGTGTGGGAACACTGCTGCTTGAATGGTGTTGGGGTGGAAGCGTCACACCCAGTGGCCCCATAAACAGTGGTGACATGGCTTACATTGTCCCACTTTCCTGTATGCTGTCCCCTGTCCCTGAAAACATCGGAACATTCAAACACTAGATATTCCAGTACAGTAGCACACTCATTTCTCAGGCTAGGCATCCTTGTTTTTATAGCCATGCACGGACAACCCCCGGACATGAGACAAAGGGTATAACCAACACTGAAACAAATTCTCCCACTGGTCTGCGTGTGAATGCAGAGACCATGCGTGGTCCTTTGTGACAGTCCCCAAAATGGACTGGTTTCTCATGTAAACTAGCACATGTTCCCTCCACACATTTTACCTTTAATAATTGTGATATTTCTAAATGAGAAAGAACAAAATGAAAGGGGCAGAAGAGTCACTCTGGAGAGATTCCAAAAGGTTGTGTTTGTTCGTTTTTGCTTGGTTTCACAACTCTGATCCAAAGAAAAGCTAGCATCTCCTGTCCACACTGACTTGGTGAGGCCGAACCAGGACAAAGATCCATTTGGTTTGTGCTGACATGTAACACAGTGAATAGAGAGTTTAAAATGCAGCCCCGCTGGACACCTCCACCAGCTGCAGAAAATACCTTCTTCCAGATCTTCCTCCTAACAGCCTGATTAAAAAAGGGCACTGTGACTTAATTGTCACATCAGCTTTCGAGGGACACTGGAATCTACATGTCCTTTCTCTTCCATTCATCCTCTGTCCCCTGGTTCAGTCCCTGCTGATGGGGCAGTTAGTTCTACCTTTCCAGAATTTCAGGGTGATAGGCCTTCACGCCCACGGTAACAAACACAGGAGTAAATCCCGTGAGCCTGAACATCAGTGACCTTCTGGAAGTTCTCATCTGAATTTGCAATGAAAGGAGCTTGAGGGGAAAGCACGTTGGTGCCGGCAGCTCGTGAACAAGCTGCGTGGGCACAGCACAGCGCCTGCCGTCGGCACACAGTTGGTGTGCGGGATGTGTGTTAGACTGGCCCTTCTAGAAAACTGTGAAGTCAACAAAATGCAAACAAAGTGTTAAAAGTACAGAAAAGGTTTGTTTTTTCTGAGAGTATCAATGTGAGGAAGTCACTTGCCCAGGAAAAGAATTAAACTAATAGAGAGATTAATGAGCTAAGAAGCTGAAGAAAACCTGTGGTCCACGGGAACAAGCAGAGCAGGGGCTGTGGTGAGCGTGGACCCCACAGGTGAACTCTCTGCAGGGCCACCACAGCTGGGAGCAGAAGGGACACGGTGCCACTGTCAGAATCGGTCAGGCGGCATGTGAGCAGACCAGGATAATACCACAGCCTGTCCAACTTTTCCAGACCCAGGACCCAGGGGTCCCTCCAGATCACCCAATACACAGCAGAGCCCTACTCTGGCCATCCCGCCCCTCCCAGCTCTGTGCTTCATGTTCAACTTTGTAGAACAGGTTGGTGGCTCAGTTTCTTTTGTGTGTTCAGAATTGGTGAAAGGATGCAGGTTAGGGTACAGTGTAAGCATGTGAAGTCAGCCTCGCAGATACAAGCTGTAACTCAATTATGCTGGAGGATTAAATAGCTCTGAGAGCACTTGCATATGCGTGGTTTTCTTTGTCCGAGCGAGCGCGGGGACTGGTGCTCCCCTGTCCCTGGGATTCTACAGGCAAGAACACTGGAGTGGGTTGCCATTTCCTTCTCCAATACTAATTATCCCCACTAAGTGTCAAAAGTTGTCCTGGACTCCAGGGCAGTCACAGATTAAACCCTGTTCCAGTCTACTATGTAGACTTTAATAGCAGGTGGCATTTTGGGTTTGCTTGCAGACAAACTGGAAGGTTGTGCGATAAGCAAGTCAAACCAGCCCATTAACCAAACACAATGCATAAAGGCCACAGAGGCTCCCTTGTGTTTCCACAAACGAAACATGCAGCCGCGAGAGAGGAGACTCATAGATTCTGTTCAGAACCCTCTCAACGGGCAGGCCAGGAAGAAAAGAAGAAAAAAATTTTTTGAAATTTTAGTGTGTCATAAAACCAATCTAAACATTCCTTCTACAGTTGTATAAGAGAAGAGAGAGAGAAAATTCTTTAAAGTCCCAAGTATCTTTCGTTATTTCTGTTCTGATTGGTCCTGCTGCTGCTGCTAAGTCGCTTCAGTCGTGTCCAACTCTGTGCGACCCCATAGACGGCAGCCCACCAGGCTCCCCCGTCCCTGGGATTCTCCAGGCAAGAACACTGGAGTGGGTTGCCATTTCCTTCTCCAGTGCATGAAAGTGAAAAGTGAAAGTGAAGTCGCTCAGTCATGTCTGACGCTTCTCGACCCCATGGACTGTAGCCCACCAGGCTCCTCCATCCATGGGATTTTCCAGGCAAGAGTACTGGAGTTGGGTGCCATTGCCTTCTCCACTGATTGGTCCTACTACTTGTAATTTCAATTTCCAGCCTATCATATTTAAGTATCTGCTGTCTCTGGTCTTTTGTTGAATCTAGAGCAGAAGCAAATTAACATCTCCTTCCCTCTTAATTAACATTTCACCTGGTTTGCTCTGGGACAGCAGAAACTTCAGTGCTATAACCTGTTCGCGAATCCCAAAGAGGGCCATTTAATTAAGATGAAACCTTGTCATGTGACCTAATACTTCCATGTTTTATCCACTCCACATTTTCTGCAGTCAACTGGAGGCTGTCCAAAGGAGTGTTAACCCTGCCTGGCTCCTCCCAGAGCACTGTAATTTGGCAGGGTAGGAGAAAAACAAACCTTGGTTCAGGGTCCCAAGTACAGAAAGCGAAGGGGAGTGTCAGAATCACAGAGATATTTAGCTAAGCAGTGATCTCAGGAATTGGAGAGGCAAGCTAGAGTGAGACAGAATTCAATTTTTTGTACCTAAGGAATCACAAAATCTACATTGTTGAGAGGCTACCTGCCATGATTTGATTCCAACCATGCCAAACCAGAGCTTTGTTTTAATAAATGGTGGGGCAGAGGTGGTGGTTGGCAAGCTTCTGTTAATAAAAATAACTAAAGGGGAAAATGAGGGGCCAGGAAAGTCCTTAAGGCTACAAGCCAGCAAGGTGGAGGTTCACCTACCACGGCGCTCATCCATCGCATCAGTGACGTCAGAAAGTCATGCAGCAAACAGGCCACACCCACACCATGACTTCATCCCCATCGTTCACCAGCAACATACAGCTTAACAGTCTCAGTCTAAGGAGAAGAATGTGGATTTTATAAGCTTCTAACTATGAGCTAGTTAAGAGGAAAAGCTTTGATGGTGGTTTTAAGAACTCAGAATAAACTATTATGAGAGGACTGCAAGTTTAGGTGTGTGACACACTGCTGGTATCCTAAGCTGAGCGGGATCTGTCCCATGGGCAAGTCTGAGATAAGTTTGGGAAGTAGCATCTGTTTCCTTGGGACACCAGCACGGCTCACGAACCTCTCCGAGACCACTCAAAAAGGACCGCATTTTGGAAACTGTTTTATAGTACATGGTGCTTCTGGTTATGACTATGTCCTTCCATCCCCACTACACACACATACACACACACACACCACAGGGCACCCAAACAATGCACACACACACCACACACGGCGCATCCCAACATTATAAGGCCATGAAGAGGGGTGCTGGAGAACCAGTTTTGGACTCATCGAAGTTTCAGGGTGACTCTTTCAACCTAGACCCAATTAAAGCCATATGGCCTCTGGTGGACACTTTGTTAAAAGCTAATCTATAGCTCAGATATTACAAAATTCCACAGGGAAAAGAAAGTGTCAACAGCCCTAATCCTTTACCTGTACATTAAGCCACTAAAGGTGACATGGCCTCTGGAAAATATTATTGGCTGAACTTTCTTCACTGTGATGGGGAAAAAAAAGAATACACATGTGTAGCCCAAAAAGACAAAAATTCACATGTATGTAGGACTCTAACATTCTTGCATCACACAGCATTCCAAGCCATTTCCTTATATGCAAAACCGATTTTTAAAAAAGCAGGATGACGCTGGCAATATTCCTGTTTTCTGCAGACACTAGCAGAGTTTTACTCCTGCTTTGTGATTCAGACTGATCTGTCACTGTAGCATGTTTCTATGGTTGTTTGTATGCTGAGATATTTGTTTGACCTTTTTCTTGTTGTAGGCAAAATAAAACTTGAATTTTGTGTACTTTAAGTCTCAAAAGCAAAATATTCTACAAATGACGAGGCTTTCTTTGCAGAACAAGTACCTGAGCAGCACTCAAAGCACTGTACTTTGTTGTTGGAAGACGTCGTCTACTTACAGGTTAGGCTCCAAGGATTTAAAACCCAAGGAAAAAGAACCCAAGCTCCACTCCAGAAGAAGCCAGAAACAGGAGTCCCTAACAACCCAATGGTGGCCAAAAAGCACTGTTTTGGAGCCCAGAAGTTTCGGCACAGAGCCTGAGGAGCAGCTGCAGAGAGGGGGGTAGGGGCTGAGCTGGCGGGGGTCCATTCACCTCACATCCAGTTCAACAAAACTGGCTCTGCTTGTGTTCATTCCATAAATCAGGCTTTTGCAAATAATTTCACGTGAAGAAAGGGTGCCACTACACAATAAAAATAATCCCCTGCAGCAATCTGATGACAATGAATAGCTTCTCTGATCATTTTCAAATGTCCAAGTAATATTGTAATATTACATATCTTTCTGTAATAAAAGTCAAGACTGCCATGTAATTTATTTAATATTTTATTCTGGTGTGGAACATTATCAATGTGTAACCTGCATTCTAGACGGTAACTGAGAGAGGGGATGTCAGGAACCATATTCCCAAGGCCAACCGTCGAGCAAGTAACCTGTGAGCCACACCACTCCTGGAGCTTTAACAACTAGCTTGGTGCAAAAGTAATTACAGTTTTGCATTGTTAAACATTGCTGTTTGATATTGGAATATTCTTAAATAAATGTGGTAATGCTGTACATCATTTTAATGTGCATTTCTCACTTTATATTTTTTTGCTAATGACTTATTTTATATTTTAGAATAGGGAAATGATGTTAGATGAAAAGCTAATTTGAGTGATTGTCTTATTCAAGATGGGTTGAAAATGGGTCATCAGGCAGCAAGAACAACTTGCAACATGGACAACACATTTGGCCTAGGAACTGCTAACAGTGCAGTGGTGGTTCAAGAAGTTTTGCAAAGGACACAAGAGCCTTGAGGATGAGGAGCACAGTGGCCAGCCATGGGAAGTTGACAACAACCAATCGAGATGAACATCTAAGCTAATCCTCTTACAACTACAGGAGGAGTTGCTGAAGAACTCAACATCAACCATTCTATGGTCATTCAGCATTTGAAGCAAATTGGAAAGGTGAAAAAGCTCCGTAAGTGGGTGCCTCATGAGCTGACCAAAAATCAAAAACATCGTCATTTATTGTAGCAACAACAAACCATTTCTTGATCAGATTGTGATGTGATGAACAGTGGGTTTTATACAACAACTGGCGACAACTAGCTTAGTGGTTGGGCTGAGAAGAAGCTCCAAAGCACTTCTCAAAGCCAAACTTGCACCAAAAAAATGATCATGGTCACTGTTAGGTGGTCTGCTGCCCATCTGATCCACCACCAAATTTCTGAATCCTGACGAAACCATTACATCTGAGATGTATGCTCAGCAAGCCGATGAGATGCCCTGAGAACTGCAACGCCTGCAGCTGGTACTGGTCAAGCATGGGCCCAATTCTCTATGACGACACCTGACCACATGTAGCACAACCAACACTTCAAAAGTTGAAGGAATTGGGTTAGGAAAGTTTTGCCTCATCTGCCACATTCACCTGACCTCTTGTCAACCACCACTTCTTCAAGGATCTGAACAACTTTCTGCAGGGGAAACGCTTCCACAATCAGCAGGAGGCAGAAAATGGTTTCCAAGAGTTCACTGAATCCCAAAGCATGGATTTTTATGCTACAGGACTTCTCATTTGCAAAAATTTGTTGATTGTAATGGTCCTATTTTGATTAATAAAGATGTGTTTGAGCCTAGTTATGATTTAAAATTCATGGTCCGAAACCGCAATTATGTTTGCACCAACCTTAATATGTCTATAAAAGGTTTCTGTGAGTCCATGTCCCACCATCGCAATCAGAAAACAATAGAGGTAGCACCCCAGCAAAATGACATCTGTAGTTTTAAAGAAATAAAACCAATACAAGCTCCAGAGTGAGGTAACAAATCAATCACATGAATGGTAGCCGGCTGTCAGTTGGCCAACCCCTGCTGGGTCTTAGGGGAAATCTGTCGCTAGGGCCACCTCGCCCTGGCAAAATGGGGTTAGGACCTGGAAGTGGGCCCACTGGGTCAAAACGTGGTCTGAGTGGAGGGAACTGGCTGGGTGTCTCCCCAGGCCCAGGGATGAGTGAATTGATTGGGTCCCCAACATAGGGAAGGGTTAGTCTTTGATCATATTCACCACCGATAATTCCTGGAGGGAGGAGAGAACTGGGAGGAAAAGGTCTGGGGTGCAAGGGGCTGGGGTAGAATGGAATGGGGTGGGGTGATGACGGCAGGAACATCACATGCCGCCCTCTCTGGGCTTCTTTCCTTTGTTTGTACCTCTTCTTGTACAGCTGCAGACAGATAAGAACAAGACATAATGAGTGAGGTGGACACTTCCCCAAAGTTCCAGTTGGCTTTCATTGTACACATGTATATATACTTTTCTTTTCCCACAGTACGGAGGCAGACAAAGAAGCTAGTGCACTGAAGGGAACTTTTACCAGTTCTACCTGCATGAGTAAGGTAGCAGCTGTGAACACAATGCCAAAGGAACTCTAGTCCTTAACCACACTGCAATTCCGCAATTGTGCCAATCTGGAGTAACAACACATCCAGACAAGGGATAAATGAGTGACATGGACTCTCAGGACTGCAATCTAGCACTCTCAAGCTGATAGGAATTTCACATCAGCCTTTGCTGAAAATGGAAAATCTTAATATTTGTTGAAAATATCATGCCATAGAATATAAAAAGTTATGGTATCGGCAGGGAAGGGTGGGAGCGGTCAGTACTTAAGTTCCCTTTCTCACCTAAATTATGTCCCTAATAGACCTCAATTTAAATAACAAAATAGATGACATTTTCGGAGGGTGGAACATATTCCTATCTGCAAATAAAACAATATAACTTATTTTTTTCATAACTTACTATTCTAACTAGCCCAACAGCTGAAGACTGCTGCTGCTGCTAAGTCACTTCAGTCATGTCCGATCTGTGTGACCCCATAGACGGCAGCCCACCAGGCTCCCCTGTCCCTGGGATTCTCCAGGCAAGAACACTGGAGTGGGTTGCCATTTCCTTCTCCAGTGCATGAAAGTGAAAAGTGAAAGTGAAGTCGCTCAGTCGTGTCCGATCCTCAGCAACCCCATGGACTGCAGCCTACCAGGCTCCTCCATCTATGGGATTTTCCAGGCAAGAGTACTGGAGTGGAGTGCGAAGACTACTCCAGCACAAAAACAACTCAGTTTTGTTTTGTTTTGTTTGACTACGAACAGGGAGCCTATATTAAGTAAAGGTGAAAATAATCATTGTGCTAAGATTTTCTCCTGTGTAATTACTAAGGAAAACAGTGGAAACAGTGGCTGACTTTATTTTTCTGGGCTCCAAAATTACTGCAGATAGTGACTGCAGCCATGAAATTAAAAGACACTTACTCCTTGGAAGGAAAGTTATGACCAACCTAGACAGCATATTAAAAAGCAGAGACATTACTTTGTCAAAAAAGGTCCGTCTAGTCAAGGCTATGGTTTTTCCAGTGGTCATGTATGGATGTGAGAGTTGGACTGTCAAGAAAGCTGAGTGCCGAAGAATTGATGCTTTTGAACTGTGATGTTGGAGAAGACTCTTGAGAGTCCCTTGGACTGCAAGGAGATCCAACCAGTCCATTCTAAAGGATCAGTCCTGGGTGTTCTTTGGATGGACTGATGTTGAAGCTGAAACTCCAATACTCTGGCCACCTGATGCCAAGATCTGACTCATTTGAAAAGACCCTGATGCTAGGAAAGATTGAGAGCAGGAGGAGAAGGGGACGACAGAGGATGAGATGGTTGGATGGCATCACCAACTCAATGGACATGGGTTTGGGTGGACTCCGGGAGTTGGTGATGGACAGGGAGGCCTGGCGTGCTGTGACTCATGGGGTCGCAAAGAGTAGGACACAACTGAGTGACTGAACTAAACTGAACTGAAGGACAAAATCTAAGGTAAAAGTTGAAAACATTTTCATTTACTGAAAATTAGCAATAGACTCGAAACAGATTGTATTATATTATAATAAAAGTTGAAAATATGCCCTTAACATATTAATTCACTCATTATTTCCATGCTACAGACATCAGCCTTGGTATTTACAAATACCTACTTCTTTCCAATCTGTGTCTCGACCTCTGATACTACCATCTACAAAGAAAAAAGAAAACATAAGGATTTTAAAACGTTTCATTCATCCAGCATTAAACCTGTCTTACCTCAATTTTCTATACTAAAAGAATCCACTTGGTCTAAAGGACTGTTTATTCTTGCAGAGAACACAAACATGAATGGGGAGAGCTTTGTGGCACAGGCAGAGATAATAAGGCTTAGAATCTCTTTATAATAAGGCTATCCTATGACTATTTCCTACTCTTTTAAAAAAGCCCACAACTTAAAACTTCTGGCCAGCTGAGTAATTAAGCCCTCAGTAACAAAGAACGCTTTTCTTGTTAGCATGCCATCATGGAAATCACCTCGAAAATCCCGCAGATACAAACACCTCCACAGAAGTTGATCATTTGAAGTAATACAGAGGTCACGACAAACTGCAGACAGAGACAGGACAGAACGAACGTCCAAAAGTCGGAAGATCCGCAGTTTCAGCTCCAACGGGAGGACTACCAACCCGAATACATCTGGTAGGTTCAGTGCTAGAAGGAAAAAGAGAATAGATCTCACTGAGTAAAGAACATCCAGTTTTCCTCACATCAATCAAAGTGGCCAACTTTGTAGAGAGATTATAAATTAGATGGTATTCTCCAGTTATCCAGGCATAAGTCATCTTTTATCCCCTGGTTGACTATATTACTACTACTAACTCTAAGCCCCTTATTCTGTTTATGTTTTACCATAGAGACAAATTACTTTGTAATACAGATCAAATGAATAACTATAATTTTTAAATACTAGTCAGTGGCCTCCTTTGTTTCAAGATATATTCAGTACAACAAAAAATTCTCTACTCAACTACAGAAAATGGATAATTCATTGGCTTTTACAATTGGTTCCCAATGCTACCACTTACTGTGTGCCTTTGGACAAGTTATTTAAGCTCCAACTCAATTTCTCATCTGTAAAATGGGTTAATACTATACCTCCCTCACTGAGTTGAGAATTAAATGTGTAAATACATATAGAGTGCTCAGAACAATATCCGGCAAGCAATAAGCACTTGAGTGTTAGATTACTATTATTTGATATCTAGCAGGCTATAAAAGAAAGGGGGGAGACAAATTCAGAAGCAAAACCAAGAAAGGAAAAGAATAATACATTCCAAAGTCAAGTGACAATTATTTTTTGATTATTAGCTACTTTGCATATAGGGATACTATTCTCCACTAGCAAAGATAACCAAAATCCAATACAAGGTTTTAAAATTCACATTATTCTTTTCCCTCACCATCAACCGAAGAAGAAAACTATGGTTGTAACAGCCTTGGCACCATGCCACTTGAGACCTAAAATACTATTTTTCTACATACAGACAGCAGGTAAAAGTCACAGATCTATCTCTAAAAACCTGAAATTATTTATCAGCCAAAGACTGTGGTAGATTATGACTCCACCATATTATTTTCTAACCTGTGTTTCCCCATCCCACTCTCACTAGGTTTGTCCACTGAAAGGAGAGTGCAAGCAGCACACTATTTCTGAATTAAAGCTTTAAACACCAACACACGGTCACTGGTCCTCTCTCCCCTGTGCTACAGAAGAGCCAGTCCTAGATAAGGACCTCTCACCACTTTTTCAGCTAAACCTAACCCACACACAACATGTACCTGAGTGAGAAATAAATGTTCAATTTAAGTCACTAAGATTTTATAATATTTTTTACTACTGAGAAAACACAAAAAGAAAGCTTATTAATACAAGGATTTTGAGTGAATTATAAACCTAGCTGAATTACAGTTTCATCACCTATAAAATGCGAATAAAATCCACTTCAAAGTTGTTAGCAGTAAGTAAGAATGCATGTCAAATATCCAAAGTACCTAGGCACAGAGTCCCAATAAATAGCTTTTTAAAAAGCAGACCTAATTTACAGGCTATAGATTATTTATATATGTATTTATCGAACACCAATTATGGGCCAGGCCCTGTGCTAGGCCATGAGAATACAAAAGTGAGTAAGACATATTTCCCTGCTTTCAGGGTAATTCATAACCTTAGGTGAAAAGAAATCATGTGAAAAATTATGATACAGTGGAAAAAGGGCTATAATAAAGATACATATAAAATGCAGTGAAGATACAAAGAGGACGTGAATAGCAACTAAGGAATTAGCATTTAAGCTTAAAAGAGCAGAATTTCACTAGGAGCACAAAAGAGGGAAGAGTCACATGTCATCCTTGAACACATGCGAACCTCCGATTCTTCCCAGCCCTTCAGCCTGTGATAATTTATCATTTCTTACCTTGCCGGGTAAAAGCCAGAAGAGGATACACCAGCTGGTCTTTGAAGAGGCGAGAGAGTTTCTGAAGATCTTTGTATATCATGGCTACATTTTCCCCTGGAATATTTTTTAAATGAAAAGTCAAAACACAATAGCAAATGGAAAAACTTGAAATGGTGTCCTCTACTTCTGCCAAACCAAATCAAAGTGGTAAGTTAGTTTTCACAAATAATTCCTACATAAAGAGAAATGAACTAAAGTCTCCAGTAGACGAGGAAGTAGACACTGTGTAACTCTGAAGGCTGAATTCTCTTCAAACAAAATCTTTCTTTAATGGACCTACTAAAAAGTGATTAGGAATTTATAAATAAAAGGATAAATAATAGTACAGAGTATATACTAGGTACTATAAGCCACAGTAAAAATTATTTAAATGACTTGTCAAATGAGCAGCATACTCCTACCCAACATACAAAGTACATACTGAAAATACTAAATTAATATAATCCGTAAACTGGTGGCTTCCCTGATGGCTCAGGCGATAAAGAATCCTCCTGCAATGCAGGAGACACAGGAGACGTGGGTTCAATACCTGGGTCAGGAAGATCCCCTGGAGGAGGAAAATGGCAACCCAATCCAGTATTCTTGCCTGAAAAATGCCATGGACAAAGGAGCCCGGTGGGCTACAGTCCAAAGGGTCACAAAGAGTCGGACGCAACTGAAGTGACTTAACATGCATTCACATAAACTTGTGATCTAACGGTATTACTTTTCTTCCTCCTTTTTCACTTCCTTATTCCTTACTTAACATAAATCAAATCATCTGAGCGACATTAAACACTGTTCTTAAAAAATAGGCTCAGGAGCCAAATCTACTCCAATCCTAAATTCTACTATTAACTCTGTGTCCTTGAAGTAATTTAACCTCCTCTAGACCTGTTTCCTGAACTAGAAAATGGGCGTAGAAGTGTCTACTGCTGTAATGTAGAGCATTTCTACTCCCCACAATAAGGACCTCCAGAGTACAGAGATGAATACACAGTATTGTAGCCAAGGAATCTCAAGTTTTTCTGGTCTTAATGGTAAGACCATCCGTACAGATTCATCAGTCTAGTTCATGCATTCTCAAAAGAAACAATACCGCCTCCAACCAAGCAAAAATCCTAGCTATTACATTGGTTTGTGACCTCAAAAGGGCCATAGTATACAAACATATAGTATATCTATGAAATTAAAATTTCATCAGGGAGAATGATTTGGGAGTTGGGGTGGGGGATTGTGTACAAAGCCTCCTTAGGGGATTGATAATGAAAAAATGGTTGAGCAACACTGGCCTGGTATGACATTAATTGTTCACAGACCATTAAAAATACATATTCTGAGGTCTCCCTTTCCTCATCAACTTCAGTTCATATAAGTTAAGTCTCTCAGAGTCTGATCTCCCCTGGGAACTGACAAAAATAAGTCTCAAGGCCTTCAAAGCAAAGATCTAGATCTAGGTAGCCTACCCTAAAAGACACTGCTGTAAATGCCATTTCCCTGCTATATCACACCAGTCCCCATCCCCCACCCCCGATTTTAAAACCCGCCTGAATTTACTATGAGGACAAAATGAAAAATACATCCATAAAGGCACATGTCCAGCAAAAAACAAATACTCCAAAAGATGTTAATTCCCTTACCACCTCATCTCTTTTTCAACTGCCTACCTGTCAGTTACACTTGGGGTTTAACTGAAAAAAGAAAAACTATCTTCTTTGCATCTATTAGTATTATAGAATACAAGCAAAATCACACCTAGAATAAAAACTTTTGAAGTTCCACTCTGTATAAAACAGTAACCAAATTTATTTAAGTTTAAGCAAACATTTTGAGTACAGTTTTTCTTTTAATGATCTTCCATAATGAAGTTGTATTGTATGGTTTCCACAAAACACAGTTCCTCTCCATACTGGTTAAATGCAATGCTAGAAAACTCCAAAGATTTAGTTCAGAAATTATGAAGCATCAATCCTGTGTAATGCATTGTATAATAGCATCATTCCATAATGATGCTAAATATAATTTGGTGGTACACTTTTATATTTATACGGCGTAATGCAGTGTAACTATAATTTAGCATCCAAGACCCTAAGAGAAACAGGAAAGAAACTGAAACTCTGTAACACTGTCTTGTATTTGCTTTAGGCTCATCCAGAAATTTTAAGTCTTTGAACATTATCTTTCTGTTGTTCTGTTTTTTCTGTTTTTTGCGTGAACCTCTTAAACCTTTATCCCAAAAGCTAAATCACTGTTACAATACCTGATTCCTCTTTGCAAATAAAAGATTCTGGCAGCAGCTGCAGTCTTTTCACACTTCTAACCTCACTGTTGATTTTTAGGGTAGCTGAAATAGCAAAAGAAAGATGATGAAAAAGTTTTGTCATTTCATCAACTGCTTCACTTTTTCGTATGGACTTGCATTCATTCCCTTGCCCCCAATATACAGACACATTATACAAACAAACTGCTCTCCGCTTAATTCCTTCCCTCACAGCAAAGTCCAAAGTGCAAACCTGCAATCACATCAAGTAAAACACCATTTTTAAAAACTACAGTAGACACCTTTATATGAAACCCAGTTAAGTACTACCAATAGCAGCTTATTAATAATTGAAAGATATGCAACAAGGTTAAAAGACAGTTAAACACAATACAATCATTATTTGTAACGAGGTCACTAAAAACTCCATTTATTTTTTATTTAACCCTTGGCAATGAGTCTTCCCTTGTTTATTAAAAGAATCCTGCTAGCTTTCACAGTAATCATCTCTCTCTAGACCCAGAGGACCAATATTCTCGACATCACCAGAAGGTTCATTTTTTAATCCTGTACACAAAGGCGCACTTCATCTCATTCTATGAAAGAACCACTGATGCGCTCGTGCACATGTGCACTGAGCAGGATGTCTTGGGTAAAGGAAAGATTTAAGGACACACTGCTCCTTTTCAAAGAACTAGGCCTGGAATGCTTCTGGAATGGCTGTCTGCCACTAAGTCCACAAGCAGCTGATTTATCAAGAATTAGTAAAGGAACAAAACATCAGAAACTAACACATTTAGCAGCTATTCTCTATATTAAGTATCTTAAGACTAGTACATAAAGGTTAATAAATTGCTGAAGTGTTGTTGAGCTGTTTTTATAAGAAACTGAAGCAAAAATTACAACCTCACATTCACTATTTGATAGCTGTGACCTTGCAAGTTAGGCTGTGACGTAATAGCATGATTAGCCCTGTATTCTGTAACCTTTTGGCCCCCGTGTGATTAGTGGTCTGGGGATCAAACAAATTTGAGAAAGATTCCTAGCTGTATTGTGACAGCCAATCACTGAAGTGGCTGTGAAGCATTTGGAGAGAAACATGAAAAGATCCATAAACTAACAAGCCTGACTCTGCCAGCTAGTTACCTATCACGACAGCCCATCACTGAAGTGGCTGTGAAGTGTTGGGAGAGAAACATGTAAAGACTCATAAACTAACAAGCGTGACTCCTCCAGCTAGTTACCATTTATGACGATGAGGTTTCCCAAAGGCACACAGGTGAGCGCAGCAGAGCCACCCTCGCAGAGAGGGTGCGTATACTGCAGCTTATACACGCCTCCCAACCTCCAGTTCTGCGGCATGGACACAGCTTTGGCTTCAGTCCCCTGGGCAATGACATGAAATAGAGGGAAACAGACAATGAAGGACAGTGCACTACTCTCAAAAAGATGAAAAGCACAAGAGGCCCCTAACCTGTCTGCAGATAAGCATTCCATTCAGTCCCTTTAATAAAGTTTATCAAATCATTAATAAAACTGTGATAGAAAAAAAATGTTACATTATCCACCATCAAAAGTTTGGTCCAAATAAAATATCAGAGTTAGAGACTGAGTTCTCACTTCAAAATTTCACTTCTCTGCCTAGCAGAGCCATATCATTATTCAAGAGCCCACTCAAATGCCACTTCTTTTGTGAAGCCTTTTTCAAAACAAATCCACCCTCTGACCCTCTAACATTCTGCTCATATTTTCATTGCAATGCTTCTATTATTTATCATAATACATTATAATTTGCTTTTTACTTGTTTCTTTCATCCCACTTACAGACTCCTTGAGGATAAAGATTGTCCCAGTATCTATATATTCTAAATCCTGACTCAGTGCATAGCATGGTCCCTGTGTTCGCCAATCACTGAATCACTCTACATCTGTTACTCATAACATGGCCCACAGATCAGCAGCATTGTTACTATGTGGAGAATGCTCACTACTATCTCAGGCTCCACCCTAGACTTATTCAATCAGAATCAGCATTTAATAAGATCCCTTAGGTATTCTTATGCACATTAAAGTTTGAAAAACTTCTAAAGGTTCTCCTTTGTGAATCTCTGGCATGGCATCCTCTACACATATACGTTTCTCCTACACTTTAGCCAATCCAACGTATCAGTCTGTTACTCGTCTTTCTCCTGCATTTGGCCAGTGAGCAAGCTGAGAGCAGAGACAAAGCACTGCACCTGATGCTGGCAGGTATGTGCTGACTGGCTAAGGACTGAATGAATGTGAGCAACAACAACGTAAGAACAAGTCCCTCTTCCTACCTGAATCGTATCAAGGTTCGTGGCGATGCACAGAACCACCAACATAAAAACATAACGCGGTGAGCCATCTATCTAGCCATACACAATCCACATGCACTGACCACGTATTATCATATATGATCTTTTGGGTTCTTTTAAACCATAGATGTCATCAATTCTGTAATACTAACTAAAAGTTGACAAGGAAATAAAGGAGGAAAAAAGGAAAGCGGGAAGGGAACATTGACTGCCTACTGGTATGCTCAGCATTGTCTTTGACAGTTTACATTAATACCCAGACACATTTAAGAAAGAAATCTAGAACACGACCCCTTTTCTAACAGGAAACTTTTGTTCTCAGCCGTAATCTCACCTGAGGTATGTAACCCGACTCCAACATGAGAAGATGTATGGATACTATCAGGGCATCGCAGGGGTTCAAACAGTCAGCTGACTGATACAGGATCTCCAATGAATGTGGCACTTGCCCTTCCACTGATTCACTGCAGAGCATTGGCTCTGCGAGATAGTAACCTGTGCCCTCCTCCACATCCACAACATCTGGAACTGCTTCAGCTTCAAAATGCTGACCAGGCCCCGACTGAAAAGGGTAACAAAAACAATGAATTCATTAAACAGCTAAAGCACATTACTAAGCTCAGAAATGGTACACATTTTCTGTGAGGGCTCCTAAACCATGAATAAGCCTGCAATCTGCTCCTCCCTTCTGAGTATCTTGTGTGCATGTTCAGTCAGTCGTGTCTGACTCTTTGTGACCTCAGGAACTGTAGCCCACCAGGTTCCTCTGTCCATAGGACTTCTTTTTGATCTCCATTAATTTTGGAAGGAAAATTATGACCAACCTAGATAGCATATTAAAAAGCAGAGACATTACTTTGCCAACAAAGGTCCATCTAGTCAAGACTATGGTTTTTTTCCAGTAGTCATGTATGGATGTGAGAGCTGGACTATAAAGAAAGCTGAGCGCCGAAGAATTGATGCTTTTGAACTGTGGTGTTGAAGAAGATTCTTGAGAGTCCCTTGGACTGCAAGGAGTTCCAACCAGTCCATCCTAAAGGAGATCAGTCCTGGGTGTTCATTGGAAGGACTGATGTTGAAGCTGAAACTCCAGTACTTTGGCCACCTGATGCGAAGAGATGACTCATTTGAAAAGACCCTGATGCTGGAAAAGATTGAGGGCAGGAGGAGAAGGGGACGACAGAGGATGAGATGGTTGGATGGCATCACTGACTCAATGGGCATGAGTTTGGGTAAACTCCGGGAATTGGTGATGGACAGGGAGGCCTGGTGTGCTGCAGTTCATGGGGTCATAAAAAGTCAGACACAACTGAGCAACTGAACTGAACTGAATTTTGGTTGATATGCCAAAAACCTGAAAATCATCCTAGACTTTCCCCTCAACCTTATAAGCCCCACCTCAACATAAGTAGTCATCCAAGTTCCACTGAATCTATCTCCTAAATCTCTCCAAAATCTGCCCCTTTCTACCCCAGTGGTACTTCAGACTCATTTATCTCCTAACCTCCAGCAACAGCCTCCCCAGGTATCCCTGGACTCCACTTTCTTGTCTCCCAAGACACTCCACCCACTGCTGCCAGAGTTTTCTGACAACCGAGAATCCAGTTATGTCCGATATCCCAGCTTAAACTTGCCGGTACTTCCCCTAGGCAGACAGCACTACTGGGCCTATATTGTGCCTTGGAACATGATCCTAAATATTCTTAAGAAAAAAGAGGTCTACAATCAAATGAGAATGGAAAATGCTACATGTCACAGCCACCTAACCTCACCCTCCATATCCACAAAATACATTCCAGCATTATAAAGCTCTGAGAAGTCCAGGAATTACAGAAAGCATGCCCAACATTTAACCAAGAAACACTATCCTCCTTCCTCAACACTCAGCATCCCCATAACACTTACTTTTAATCTCATGAGACAAGTTTTCCATAGAGGACATGCTGAGAAATGCAGGTCTACAAAATAAAGTCCAAACTCCTAAACCCCTTAGCGTACAAGGCCCTTCATCACCTGACCCCTGACTCTGTATCAAGTTCACGTTCTGCAGTCCCTCCCTCTCCATTCCCCCACCTCTTCAAGTATTACAATAGACTATCTTTCTACCTTGCAAAGGCCTTGATTATTGCACTTCACCACCCAGTACTGCAATTTTCTGATTTCATGTCTATATCCTACCATGACAAAAAGCTTAGAAAGGAATAGACATGTCACCCACTGTTGTACAACAGGAATAGTACCTGGTACACAGTAGGTACAATAAATGCTTGCTGAACAAATGATGAAAGATAATATCTTACAATTTCATGTTTTTCAGTGTTTTCTAATTTACCCCAAATAAAAATAGGCAAGACAGATGAGGCAAGACACCTTTTTATACTTGCTATAATTTTGATTCAGATTAAATAAAATATAACCAAGGTTACCAGCTAATAAAAATTTGAAATGATCTAAGATCTCCAGACTCATAGTTTGGAACTTTTTGACATAATACACTGCTTCAGTAAGACTGAGTTACCTACATTAATTTTACTCATAAAGACTACTTCTTAGGTATGTGCTCAACTCTTAATGCAAAGCACATGTTTCTTCTTTTTAAGTTTATTTCCATTAGAAAAAGAGCAGAAGAAAGTATAGTTACATTTTATGAGTGAAATAGTGGAAGAATATAAGGGACCAAGAGGCTGTTCTTTCAAAATCCTTGAGGATCTGAGCCCTGATGGCTTGTAGAGAAGACCCACATTCACCTGTTAAAAACCCAGGGGACAATGGGTTTAGACAATCCACACTACCCAAAATAAGGCTCCTTCCTTTGAGAAAGGAGAAAATACTCATTAAAACCACTTACCTGACGAAATTATGAATTACAGGCATACCTAGAAATGTTGCAGGCTGGGTTCCAGACTATTGCAAGAAAGCAAATATTGCAATAAAGTAGGTCACACATTTTTTTGGTTCCCCAGTGCATATAAGAGCTATGTTACACTATATGGCGCTTATTAAGTGTGCAGTAGCATTATGTCCGGAGAAGGCAGTGGCACCCCACTCCAGTACTCTCGCCTGGAAAATCCCATGAACAGAGGAGCCTGGTAGGCTGCAGTCCATGAGGTCGCTAAGAGTCGGACATGATTTCACTTTCACTTTCACTTTTCACATTCATGCACTGGAGAAGAAAATAGCAACTCGCTCCAGTGTTCTTGCCTGGAGAATCCCAGGGACGGTGGAGCCTGATGGGCTGCCGTCTATGGGGTCACACAGAGTCGGACACGACTGAAGCAACTTAGCAGCAGCAGCATTATGTCTAAACAATGCAGACACCCTTAATTAAAAAACACTTTATTGCTAAAAAATGCTAACCATCATATGAGTCTTCACTGAGTTATAACCTTTTTGCAATAATAACATCAAAGATCACAGATCACAAATCATAAAAATATATAAATGTCAAAATATTTTTTAAATGACAAAAATATAATTTAAAAGGTATAAAAATATAATGACAAAAATGTTTAAACTATTATGAGAATTACTAAATGTGACAGAGATAGAAGCGAGCAAATGCTGTTGGAAAAATGACACCAACAGACTTGCTTGACACAGTTTCCACAGACCTTTGGTTTGTAAAAAACACAGTGTCTGCAAAGCACAGTAAAACTGAGGTATGTCTGTATATACGCTCTTTGCTTCTTATGCCTAACTTTTGGCCATTTATTACTTACTGACAGATGTGTGGGAGAGAATACATGTGAGAAGAATGTTTTTAAAGGCTACCCTAGGCTAATAATGACATGGGAGGAAGATATCAAAACCCTCTGGTGAGCTTATCAAACTTTACACCCACTCCATGAGAACCACAGGCACTCTCTGAGCCATCCTGATATACATACTTATCATATTCTTCATGCATGTGGAAACGAGAAAAAATGTTTAGCACCACCTCTCTAAACAGATCATTTGTCACATGTCATTGACAAGTGAGTGGACAAGTGACTGTAAAGCAATTTAGAGCTAGTATTAGCATCTGATACCATACTCTCCCTGTTTCTCTTTAAAGATTCAATCAGTACTAGATGAATTCCCAAATACAATGAAATAAGGAATGTGTAAATCAACTATACTTAATAAATAAGATTAATTAAAATTTAAAAAAATTTCTATAAGACTATAATCTTTAGTCTACTGATGGTAATCATCCTGACTGGTACAGAATCCAGTTGAGCTATTCAGTATGATTTATCAACTACTCTGTTTCCTGTTTTGATATTAATACCCACCACACTGTCGTCATTCCAGACTTCAGATTGGGCTGCCTGTCCCTGGAGCGAGTCATGCAGTTGTGCATCCTGTATGTTGGACTGACTGGAGCTGGCGGCCAAAGAGGGTTGGTCATTATTCTGGACTGAGGAATGCTCTGAAACTGTGGATGAAGGTAAGTTAGGTGCTGCAATGGCATCTTCAAGAATCAAACATAGCAAGTCCCCAGAAACAATCCCATATGAAGCCAAGGTCTCTTCATCTCCAGTGAGGGCATCCTTGTTGTTCAATGTAATTGCAAACCGGGCATCGGAACTGCCAAGAAAGACGAATAAGGACAGTAAGAGCTACCTATTTCGTCAGCCCCGGTACAATACATTTGAAACATATGCAGAGTACACAGTATGGCCCAGCAACACCAATGAAAACAAAACAAAACAGAGATAAAAAGAAAGCCAAAGTCTAGGAAACTATCAAAATTATTTGTTCTTCTCACTAAATGTCTACGTTACAGATTCCAGCCTGAGGGACAGGATCAGTAATTCTCTATCATTAATCCATGTTTTCATCAATTCTAAGATACATACTTTTTAATACTTTGTCATCTTTGGAAAAGGGATGCGTCTTAAAATTGATGACATATCACAACTTAATGGACAGCATTTTTTCATATAGTGTGACTTAAGAATGTGCATCTGAGGGCTGATGGCACCTGAGAGTCAATGAAATATATTCTTTTCAAAATACATATTGTATCACATCATTCCTGTGCTGAGAGCCCTCCAATGGCTTCTATTTGACCTTGGAATTGGCCTTAAAATGGCCTCCAAAGCCCAACATCTGACCTACCCCTCATCCTCTCACTCACTGTTCTCCATCTACATGAACTTTCCACTCCTTCCTCTAAAACAGATCAACCTCAGTGCAGCCTCTGGGCCTGTGCATCTGCTCTTCCAGTTCTTCAAATCTTTCTCTTCACCCAGGTCTCAACCCAAACGTCACCTCTTGAGAGATGCCTTCTACCCAACCTCCATCACTCTATTCCATTCTTGTGCTTTACTTTTATTGGAACATCACTAATGGAAACTATCATTTATTTGCTTATCATCTCTTCCACACCCATACCACTAGAATTTAAGTTTCATGAGATTGAGGACCTTGTCTGCCTAGTTCAAAATTTCATCTCCAGCACTTGGCAAATAAAAAGTATTTATGGAACAGAAGTAACCAACAAACATTAGATGAAAAGATCAAGATGAGGCTAAAATCAGGGCTAACTATCCAATATCCTTCCACAATAGTTAGCTTATGAAGGTTCCAAAATACTAGACCCATGTCCTAATGAATATTCATAATCACAAAAAGTTAGATGAGTGCACATAGATGACTGAGTATAAATTCATCCCTCTTAACTCAGTAACAGGTTCACCCTTCTCACTGAGGTCTTACTTAAAGTCTTTTATGTGGAAAAAGTGAACTCGCTCCATCGTGTCCAACTCTTTGCAACCGCATGGACTGTAGCCTACCAGGGTCCTCCATCCATGGGATTTTCCAGGTAAGAATACTAGAGTGGGTTGCCATTTCCTTCTCCAGGGATCTTCCCGACCCAGGGATCAAACCCAGGTCTCCCGCATTGCAGGCAGACACTTTACAGTCTGAGCCACCAGGGAAGTCCCTTCTATGTGGAAGACTGCACAAATCCAAAGACCCAGTGCTAAGCAAGTTAAGAGTTCAAATTAAGCTGAAGTAATGAACTCCCATCCTTTCTGCATCACAGATTATCTGATCATAAGCAAGCTAAGAGTTCAAATTAGGCTGAAGTAATGAACTCCCATCCTTTCTTCATCACAGATTATCTGATCTTCAGAGAATAATCATTTCATTACACACTGGTGAGGAATAATTAACACCATTGTAGAACATTTTATAAGACATTTATACTTAGCAATGCTAACTTCATTAACTTTTTGAGAGGTTAACAAAGGATGAAGTCCTTTGAAAACTGTGCTCTGTTTATTCATTTTTACAATGCTTCATTTTCAAAAGTGCTCCCAGTAATTCATTTATGTTTTTCTTTCACGTGTAAATACATTATTTTCTTACCAATTAAAGTGTCTTTGGTACAGAAATTATTGAAGCTTTCGAAACAACTCCTGCTTATGAGAAAATAAGTAGCTATGCCTCTGCTTTCAAATGTTTTGATAAATGTTGAAAATCAGCCAAATGCCCAGAAAAACAACATCCCATTTTTAGCAGGAAAAAAAGAAAAACACCTCAAATGAATTGTGTTTATGGATGATTTGTCACAGCATAAGGTTGGTTTTTTAAAATGATTATCTAGCACAATATTCGTTCAAATATTGATTTGTAAAAAAGGTAAAGAATTGTCTACTTAATAAAATGTTGGCCTCCCCTCCCCTTTAGTAAAAGACCTACTTCTAAAGTAACATATGGTTTTCCAGGAGAATGGTTAAAAAACAATCCTGTTTTCTGACACTGTGGGTGGGGGGAAAAAATTAACTTCATCAGGAAATGCCATCCTAGAAACTCCAGGCCTTTGAGAATTATTTTATGGCAATCTCAGATCCACTTGCTCAGCAAGGACACTTTAAAAGTAATAAAGTCTCATGGACACATTTTTAAACTGCCCATTTATTATAAAATGAACGTACTGTCAGAAGAATGAATTCACTTTCGCAAGCTGAAGCTTACATTCCTTCCGGTTAACCAGCCTCAACTGTAAAAACAAACTTGAAAGAGAAACTAACTTGGGCTCTTGAGTAAACAAAGCTAGTCATATTGGGTTTCACATCCTTTCCAGACTGTCCCATCTAATTAAAAAGTAATATGTATACATATATACAAGCTATTTTTAAAAGGGAAGTTAATTTTGATAATTTGTGGTGGGGTAATGATACCAGCAGGAGAAGGCAATGGCACCCCACTCCAGTACTCTTGCCTGGAAAATCCCATGAACGGAGGAGGCTGCAGTCCATGGGGTCGCTAAGAGTCTAGACACGACTGAGCGACTTCACTTCCACTTTTCACTTTCATTCATTGGAGAAGGAAATGGCAACCCACTCCAGTGTTCTTGCCTGGAGAATCCCAGGGACAGTGGAGCCTGGTGGGCTGCTGTTTATGGGGTCACACAAAGTCGGACATGACTGAAGCAACTTAGCAGCAGCAGCAGCAATGATACCAGCATGCAAAACACTTAGGCTTAACATCAAGAAAAAACAATCAGATCAGATCAGATCATTCGCTCAGTCGTGTCTGACTCTGCGACCCCATGAATCCCAGCAGGCCAGGCCTCCCTGTCCATCACCAACTCCCGGAGTTCACTCAGACTCACGTCCATCCAGTCAGTGATGCCATCCAGCCATCTCATCCTCTGTCGTCCCCTTCTCTTGCCCCCAATCCCTCCCAGCATCACAGTCTTGTCCAATGAGTCAACTCTTCGCATGAGGTGGCCAAAGTACTGGTTTAGCATCATTCCTTCCAAAGAAATCCCAGGGCTGATCTCCTTCAGAATGGACTGGTTGGATCTCCTTGCAGTCCAAGGGACTCTCCTTGTCTAACTCAATGAAACTAAGCCATGCCCGTGGGGCAACCCAAGACGGGCGGGTCATGGTGGAGAGATCTGACAGAATGTGGTCCACTGGAGAAGGGAATGGCAAACCACCTCAGTATTCTTGCCTTGAGAACCCCATGAACAGTACGAAAAGGCAAAATGATAGGATACTGAACGAGAAACTCCCCAGGTCAGTAGGTGCCCAATATGCTACTGGAGATCAGTGGAGAAATAACTCCAGAAAGAAAAAACAATAGAGGTGTCAATTACTATAACACTTAAAAGGAAGTTTGTCAGTATCTCATTTTCTGTATTTATGTTTTTAATTTCGAGGGAAAAAAGGCTTACTTTGAATGTAACGTCCTAAACTGAGAAATGAAAGGGTGAGAAGTTCATAATAAAACCTCATTTTACTGAATTTCCTAAAAATAAAATGTAAGTTTATAAAAGTCTTCTGAAAGGAGTCAGTTAACAGGTTTTCTTTTGAAGAATTCACCTAAAAAGCCCCAGTGAACACCTCTTGTATTTTTTCTCAGCACAAATTCCAAATTCGCTAGCTCAGTATTTGAAGAGGACCACCCTCACTTTTGTCCCTCTACTCCCAGGTTATGGTCTCCAGGATACCCAGGACAGCCTCATCTGCAACCCCATAAATTCAGAATTTGATCCATTATTTCTCAACGTCACTGTCCCCAAACTGCAAGCTCTCCAGGGTCATCATAAGGCCAATGTTTACCATAGATTGCATTAAAAAAAAAAAAAAGCAACATCTTGCCCAGGAAAATATTATTATTTGAAACAGACCGAAATGCTGCACTTTGCAAAACTTTCCAGCGGGGAAGTCAAAGTGCCCACAGCCGCGCCTGGCAGGTAAACACTTAACGGAGTTTTTAAGCGGACTGCAGGCTGGCAGTCTGAAAGCGGTACAGGTTACAGGTGGCCTCTTATCTCCATACGAGATACGAAGCAGGTTTTTAACTCCTAACACTTTACAAACTTTTTCACTGAAATATTCCGACAGCTGGAGATGGTGAACTTAAATCCCTGAAAGCCTGAAGAGGTTTAACCTAAGCCTAACCCGTAATTTCCCAGCTCACATCTCAAAAGACTCGAGAATTTTGCATCTTAGCCTCTCCCTGGGTTAGTTTACTGCAAACACGGAAGCGAAGGCTCACCCTGGATGAGCTCGGAGCCCTCGGGACGCCGGGCCATGACCTCTAGGAGCCGGGACCCCGCGAGCTGCAACCCTCGTTCCCGCTTCCCGCCTGGCCCGCGCGCATCACAGTCCCGGGGTGCTGGCCCCGCCCGCTAGCCGCCCCGCCTCACGTGACCGCCCGGCGCGGGCCCGCGCCACTGGGCGCTCCTCCCCGCCCCACCGCCCCCCCCACCCCGCCTCTCCGCGGCGCCTACCTGTACCCCCAGGTGGGCAGGGCCTGGCTCAGGTACGCGCGCAGCTGCCCCAGAGTCGGCTCCACTTCTGGCATATCCAGCGGCCAGGTCCGCTTCTGAAGCCGGACCCGCAGCTTCATGGCGGCCGCGAGAGGACTCAGCGGCCCGGACCCCCGAGGCGGTGACGGTAACTGCGGAGCGGCCGGGGACCTCCCGCCTACAGCGGCCACTACCGTAGCTATGGAGATACTGAGGTGTAACCGACCGAGGACCCCGCCGAGCTGGTCTCTGGAACAGGAGCGCTCCGCCCCTTCTCTTGAGGGCGCCCCCTGGAGCCCACCGGCGAGCAGACCGCTGGAGGCCAACACGGGTCCAGGCCGCTCGGGAACTCACCATCGATGACTCGGCGCGCAACGGCGCCACCTGAGAGCGCGCTATGAGTTCTGCGCAGGCGTGGAGGCTGCCGCGGAGCGCCGGGGTCGCGGCGCTCGAGCAATGGTGTCACTTGTCTCCGCCTTTCCTAGAGAACGTTAACGCTGGAAGGGATACTGCTGCTGCTACTGCTGCTAAGTCGCTTCAGTCGTGTCCGACTCTGTGCGACCCCTGAGACGGCAGCCCACCAGGCTCTCCCGTCCCTGGGATTCTCCAGGCAAGAACACTGGAGTGGGTTGCCATTTCCTTCTCCAATGCATGAAAGTGAAAGTGAAGTCGCTCAGTCGTGTCCGACTCTTCGCGACCCCATGGACTGCAGCCTACCAGGCTCTTTCGTCCATGGGATTTTCCAGTCAAGAGTACTGGAGTGGGGTGCCATTGCCTTCTCCGGAAAGGGATGCTACAGATCAAATTACTCGCCACTCCGCAAGGCCAGGTGTCCTGGTTCTTACTCCATTTCCTCCGTGGCTCCAGCACCGTTCGCACCCATCAGCACCTTAGGTTGAACCCAGATTCTTATAGTTTCCCACGTTACAGCAAACTTAAAACAATTTGTAGGGACTTCCTGGTGGGCCAGTGGCTAAGACTCCGCGCTCCCAAAACGGGGGGCCCGGTTCAATCCATGGTAAGGGAACTAGATTCCACATGCGGCCCAGACCCAGGGCGGCCAAATAAATATTTATTAAAAAAAAAAAAAAAAAAAAAACCATTGTAGCCGGTGATCTATGTCGGAGAGTATATTGGCAACCTGTCGCTGCCTAATAATCACCCCAAAGCTTAACCGCTTAGGACAACTGACATTTTTCACACAGGTTCTGTAGATCGAAAACTTGGTCATGACTTGGCTGTTTGGTTCTGTCTTGGTCTCTCGTGAGATTACAGTCAAGATGTAGGTCAAGCAGCCTTGACCTGCAGTTATCTGAAATGTTGACTCGGGCTGGAGGATCTCAATCGCATGACTGTTGACCTTGGTTTTTTCTGTTGACGCCTTAGTTTTTCACGCCGTGGGCCTCCCCATTGGGCCGCTTGAGTGTCCCAAGGGCATGGTGTCAGTGTCCCTCACTTCCCTCAGAGCCAATGATCCCAGAGAGACCAAGGCAGAAGCCACAGTGTCTTTTATGATCTCATCTCAGAAGTCACATACCATCACTTCACTCGTTCAACCAAGACTTCAGTGTGGGAGAATCAACCCGAAGTCATGAATACCAATAGACAGGGATCACTGGGGTCCATCTGGGAGTCTAGCTACCACAGAGGGCCTGGCAATAATGACGATGATCACTTAGATGAGGAAAAGAGTATTGTCGCTTTTCATCCTTGTAAAGATAGCCATTTTCCAAATCCTAAAAAAAGAGTTGAATAACGTTTCTTCCAATAGGTGGCAGCACTGGTCCACATTCTGACCCTCATTCACTCGATAAATATACATTGATCACCTCCTTTGTGCCGGAGTATCCTAGGTCCTGAGAAGACAAGTTCCTACCCATGCAGAGCTTACAGAGAAGTGAATCAACTTTTGTGGTAGAGTGTAAAAAGTGTCTTGTTTATGATGGAGATAAGAACAATCCTGGGGACTGGGGTACATAGGCAAGGGTGGTTGGCCAGGAAGGTTCTTGAGTGGCAAGCGATATGAAATTGAAGGAAGGATGACAGTGCCAGGGTGGCTTGATGTGGCCAGAGTGGACACTGGCTCAATGTGGACAGAGTGGGTATATCCCAGATAAAGAAGAGCCTCAAGCTAAGCAAAGGATTTGGGACACATCCTAGAACGCATAGGAAGCCACTGAAGAGTTTTAAGCAAGGGAGGCTCCATCTATCAGAGTTCTTAGCTCTAAGGAATAGAGACTGACTCTGACCAAACAGAAAGGCAGCAAATGAAAAGGATAATGGATAGTTTTGGGATTCTGGGATGGCCTGAAGAAGTGACTCCAGGTTAAGCTTCTAGGAGGATGCTCAGAACCACACTGAAGAACTGGCCTGATGAGGAAACTGTCTTGACTGGTAGCCACCCCACCCCACCCCATCCTGGATGGAAGCTGCTGTCACCGCTGCCAGGAACTGCTGGAGAATGGCTGCCACCTCTAAATGCCACATGATTTTACACCAACGAAATGCCAAGCTTCCAGAAGAACCTATATCCTCACCTCACTCACTTTGAAATTGAAACTTCAATGTATCTGGGATGTGTCTGCTTGAGGGAAACTGAGGCCTGGAAACTGAGGGAAACTCCCGACTGGAGGAGACTGGAATTTAGAGTCTGATCTCTTTCCTTGGGGAAGCAAGACTTACAACATTTTGATTTCCCCAAATGGAGGAAGGCAGTTCAAAAGATGACAGGAGGCTGTGAGTCTGACAGATGGGTCAGATCTGAGATATGAATCTGTCCCTGGTAGAGTATGGGTGAGATCAGGGTTTCTCAAGTTCTGCAGTGCTGACACTTGGGCCTCACAAGCCTTTGTTGTGCAGAACTATTATATCTTATACCTTGTAGATACTGCTATTTAGCAGTATCCCTGATCCCTATCCGCAGAATGCCAAGAGAACCCCCCTCCCTCAGTTGTGAGAACCAAAGATGTCTCCAAACTCTGCCAAATATCCCCTAGGAGGAAAATTGCCTTGGAAACCACTGGATTAGAGACCAGCTAAGTTAGACCAGCCGATTCCAGTGGGTTGGAATGACAGTGGGAATGGAAACAGTGGGATGGTCTGGGAAGACGTGTCAGAGGTAGAAATTATAGAACCTGAGAAATGGCTATGTTTAGAGACTGTGGATATGAATTTGAGCAAACTCCAGGAGATAGTGAAGGACAGGAAAGCCTGGAGTGCTGCAGTCCATGAGGTTGCAAAGAGTCAGACACAACTTAGAGACTGAAAAACAGCAAATCAGGGTATAGCTTCAGCTACTCGAACAGAGGTCTGAAATCATAGTGACCTAAGCAGGATATTACTTTGCCAACAAAGGTCCGTCTAGTCAAGGCTATGGTTTTTCCAGTGATCATGTATGGATGTGAGACTTGGAATGTGAAGAAAGCTGAGTGCTGAAGAATTGATGCTTTTGAACTGTGGTGTTGGAGAAGACTCTTGAGAGTCCCTTGGACTGCAGGGAGATCCAACCAGTCCATTCTGAAGGAAATCAGCCCTGGGATTTCTTTGGAAGGAATGATGCTAAGGCTGAAACTCCAGTACTTTGGCCACCTCATGCAAAGAGTTGATTCATTGGAAAAGACTGATGCTGGGAGGGATTGGGGGCAGGAGAAGAAGGGGATGACAGAGGATGAGATGGCTGGATGGCATCACTGACTCGATGGACGTGAGTCTGAGTGAACTCTGGGAGTTGGTGATGGACAGGGAGGCCTGGCGTGCTGCAATTCATGGGGTCACAGAGAGTCGGACACGACTGAGCGACTGAACTGAACTGAACTGAAGCAGGATATAAGTTTATTTCTCTCTGAAATAATGTTCTTGAAGAAAGAAGTGTGAGGCTAATATGGTGTCCATCTTTGGAGACTACATACCACAGTCTGCCTCTTACTATTTTATAAACCTAGGTAAGTTACTGTCTGTAAAAATGAAAATAGTAACAAAAATATATCAAATGAGTATGCTGTAAAGATTCAGTGAGATGATACCTTTTGGTTTTTGTTCTAATCTATGAAGCTTGTGCTGATTTCTTAAGACAACAACAGCAAACTAATCCACATGAGATCTTTGCCTCAATCCTTTGCACAATAGAGTGTAATCACTGGAAGTAATCCAACCACAGGAGTGTAGGAGGGGCCTACAGAGCACCAGGGCACAACCAGAGCACCTCCAGGGCACAACCAAGATGTACAGTACTCTAGAGGACAATCCTCCAAAACCTCAAAAGTCCATGAGAATATTATATACCCCTTCTCTCAACTATCTTCCTCACTGAGAATTTGTTTTTCTCTTTTGCAGGACATCACATTAATGCCTGCAAGAAACAGTCACTGCAGTTTTCAAAGAGTTCCGAAATTTACATTTTTTAAAATGGGCCATTTTATAGAATATTACAAAAGGATGATGTCACTATTCCATGGGAATTCATTCATTGGCTCCCTGTAAGCTTTTTTTTTTTTTGGAGTATAGTTGATTTACAATACTGTGTCACCTCTGCTGTACAGCAAAGTGACTTAGTTATACACATATAGACATTCTTTTACATTCTAGGCTTTTTTTTAATAAATTTTTTATTTCAGAACAGTTTTAGATTTATAGAATTATTTTGAAGACTTACCCAATTTTCCTTTTATTAACATCTTGCTGCTGCTGCTGCTAAGTCTCTTCAGTTGTGTCCAACTCTGTGCGACCCCTGAGACAGCAGCCCACCAGGCTCCCCCGTCCCTGGGATTCTCCAGGCAAGAACACTGGAGTGGGTTGCCATTTCCTTCTCCAATGCAAGAAAGTGAAAAGTGAAAGTGAAGTCGCTCAGTCGTGTCCGACTCTTCGAGACCCCGTGGACTGCAGTCTACCAGGCTCCTCTGTCCATGGGATTTTTCAGGCAAGAGTACTGGAGTGAGTTATTAACATCTTAGATTAGTATAATAGATTTGTCACAATTAATGGACCAGTATAGATATCTATTAACTAAAATTCATACTTTATTCAGATTTCTCATTTTTTTCCTCTTCTATTTTTTCTCATTCTTTCTGTTCCAGGATCCTGTCCAGGGTGTCACCTTACATTTAGTGGTCGTGCCTTGTAAGCTCCTCTCATTTGTGATGATTTCTTAGATTTTCCTTGTTTTTTATGACCTTGACAGTTTTGAGGATTACTAATCAGCTATCTGGAAGAGTGTCCATCAATGACAATTTGTCTGGTATCTTCTTATGAAAACACCATGACTGAGGTAATGTGTTTCTAGGAAGAAGACCATTGAGGTAAAGCACTCTCATCATATCAAGATGACATTTGGTGTTACATTCTGACCACATGGCTTCTCCACCATAGAGTCATTTCTTTTTTCTTCTAGGTTTAGTTTTATAAGTGCCAAACTTTTCCAAAGTGGAAAACATGTTTCATTCCCATCGGCAATGAATGAGACTTCCTATTGCTTTGTATTCTCACCATCAGTTTGTATTGACAATTGTTTGCTTTTTTCATCTTAGCCGTCCTAAAAGGTGCATAGTTGTATCTCACTGTTTTAATCTGCAGTTTCCAATGACAATGCTGAGCATCTTTTTATATGCTTATATGCCATCTATATATCTTCTCTAGTGAGGGTATGTTCTTGCCTGGAGAATCCCAGGGACGGGGGAGCCTGGTGGGCTGCCATTTCTGGGGTTGCACAGAGTCGGACACGACTGAAGCAACTTAGCAGCAGCAGCAGCAGTGAGGATATCTGTTCAGATCTTCTGCCCACTTCTAATTGGGCTGTTTGTTTTCTTGAGTTTCCTTTAGTTTTCTGGACATAACTCAAATTTCTGTGCTTAACAAAAACCCTTTATAATCTAGGTAGAAACCCCTTTCTTCTATCTGCCCAGTGACCCCTAAAGAATACCCACACTGCCCTATTCCAAAAAGCCTCCTCCACTTCCCTTGACCCCGTCTCCCACGAAGTCAGTTTGCCTCTGAGCTTTTACACATGCTGATTCTGGTACCTAGAATACCTTTCCTATCCTCCTTTTAAGCAAAGTGTGTTGCCCCTTCCTTTTGCTCCAGAAGCACTTGGAACATCCGTTTTAATGTTTTCCATCCCATTGTAGTGCAATTATTTGTGTACCAGGCTTTCTCTAGTCTGAGGCTGTGAGTTTCTCAGGGGGAAAAGGCAGGTCTTATCCATCTTCAACAACACTCAGCCCCCACCTCCAATGTGAGGGCTGGTTAAGCAAGATTCAAAATATGACATAAGGATATCCATGCTTATCTCAGAGGTCTTGATATATTTATTGGAAAAGTAAGATCTGCATTCTGTCTCTACAAGAAAAAGTCTGGTTGGCCTTAGTTTCGATATTTCCTTACGAATCTAATCCATTTTCCTGAATCTTGAGCTTTAATCTACATATTGATAGTTCTCACCCTTTAGAGTGTCTCATAAAACTTATATGAATTACAAGACTTTCCTGGCAGACCAGTTGTTAAGACTCTGCACTTCCAATGCAGGATGTGCTGAGTCAGTCCCTGGTCAGGGAGCTAAGATCTCACATGCTGTGCAGTGTGACCAAAAAATAATAAATATTTAAAGAGTTATATGAATGTACATTTAAATTTTAGCATGAAGTTAAATTCATTTTGAACTGCAAAAATAAAAATAAAAAGTAACTCCCTTTTAAATAAACAATAAGTAAGGGTTATTGGGTGAGTGGGTTTGTTTATTTTTCAAAACCAGCAGGAAGTCACTGCCATAAACCATTCCAAAGTGTGATTGGTGGGAGAGACCGTGTCTGAGTCAATCATCAGTGTCCACCCAGAAATGTTATCACATGGTCAACAGGGGAATGTGGCCTGGGACTGAGCTGGGAAGGGAGGGAGATGTGCTCTCAGGCAATTGGGTGGTTCTGCTAGATGTCTCCCTAGCCCTTCCAGAGCCACGCTAATTCCAGGCAGCTTCCTCTGGTTAGAAGTAAACTAGCAATTTCAAACAAACACATATATCTGTGTTACTCACACAAATTCAATTAGCAGCTCAAAAAACCAGATGTGCTGCCTAGCAACAGCATCCTCTCCTTACCTTCCACATCCGCTAGACTATGGCTTGTCCTTTTGTGACCTTCCTAAAAAAGGCAGCTTAGCACAGGGGTTAAGAGCCTCCCAGATGCAACTTAACCACAGAAGTAAACTTAACCATAGTGGTTCAGAGACTCCCAAAAGCAGAACACCTGGGTCCTGAATCCTGGCTCCACAAACTAGCTGTGATGCCTAAGACTAGGCAAAATTACTTAAACTCTCAGTCTCCTCGTCTATAAAATGGAGATAATATTATTACCTCAAATAGCTTTGGTGGGGATTTAATGAGTTCATATGTAAATGGTGCCTGTATGTGCATGCTTATTTGCTTCAGTCGTATCCGACTCTGTGCGACCCGACGGCCTGCAGCCTGCCAGGCTCCTCTGTCCATGGGATTCTCCAGGCAAGAATACTGGACTGGGTTCCCATGCCCTCCTCCAAGGGATTGTCCCAACCTAGGAATAGAACTCATGTCTCTTATGTCTCCTGCATTAGCAGGCAGGTTCTTTACCACTATTATCACCTGGGAAGCCCCATAGGGTACCAAGCATTCAATAAATGTTAACTCTCATTTTTCTCTACCTCTTATGTCGCTCTTCAGGGTTTCCTTTTAACCAGATTTTACCAACACAAAATGTTGGGGAATGGGGAAGTCAAAGTGTCCTTTGTCCTAAAACTGCTTTATCTGGTTCATCCCCACCCCCGCCAACACACACAAAGAATCCCTGTTTCCTCCCACTTTCGTCTCCTACAAAATATAACATATTTTGTTTCCAAGCTCAAAAACAGTCTTATATTCAAATAACTTCTTTCTGTATGGGAATAGCCCGGACATTCTAGAAACCAAGAGCTAGGATGGTCCACTCTTATATCTGACATCTTTCTCTTTTTTGGACACCTTTCTTTAATGAAGATTCTAGCTAGTTGATTTTTATTTTTCTTTTGGAGTGTTAATTAAAGTCTCTCTTGATCTGCAGAGACTAATATACTGTCAGCCATTAATAAGTGAAATAACAGTAGGCAGTGACCAAAACCATCCCAAAGAAAAAGAAATAGAGAAAGGCAAAGTGGTTGTCTGAGGATGCTTTACAAATAGCTGAGGAAAGAGAGAAGCAAAAGGCAAGGGAGAAAGGAAAACATACACCCAACTGAATGCAGAGTTCCAGAAAATAGCAAGGAGAGATAAGAAGGTCTCCTTAAATGAATGCAAAGAAACAGAAGAATGGAAAAGACTAACAATCTCTTCAAGAAAATTAGAGATGTCAAGGGAAGATTTCATGCAAGGATGGGCACAATAGAGAACAGAAACGGTAAGGACCTAACAGAAACAGAAGAGATTAAGAAGAAGTGGCAAGAATGCACAGAAGAGCTATGTAAGAAAAGTCTTAATGACCCGGATAACCACAGTGGTGTGTTCATTCACCTAGAGCCACACATCCTAGAGTGTGAAGTCAAATGGGCCTTAGGAAGCATTACTATGAACAAAGCTAGTGGAGGTGACAGAATTCCAGAATTCCTGTGTTATTAAAAATCCTAAAAGATGTTGCTGTTAAAGTGCTGAACTCAATATGCCAGCAAATTAAAAAACTCAGCAGTAGTCACAGGACTGGAAAATTTCAGTTTTCAGTCCAATCCCAAAGAAAAGTGAAAAGTGAAAGTGAAGTCCCTCAGTCGTGTCCAACTCTTTTCGACCCCATGGACTGTAGCCCACCAGGCTCCTCCATCCATGGAATTTTCCAGGCAAGAGTACTGGAGTGGGTTGCCATTTCCTTCTCCAAATCCCAAAGAAGGGCAGTGCCAAAGAATGTCAAACTACCGCACAATTGCACTCATTTCACATGCTAACAAGGTTATGCTCAAAATCCTTCAAGCTAGGCTTCAGCAGTATGTGAACTGAGGACTTTCATATGTATAAACTGGGTTTAGAAAAGGCACAGGAACCAGAGATCAAATTCCTAACATCTGCTGGGTCATAGAAAAAGCAAGGGAATTCCAGAAAAGCATATACTTCTGCTTCATTGACTACATTAAAGCCTTTAACTGGGTGGATCAAAACAACTGTGGAACATTCTTAAAGAGATGGGACTACCAGACCACCTTACCTGTCTCCTGAGAAACCTGTATGCAGGTCAAGAAGCAACAATTAGAATCAGACATAGAATAATGGACTGGTTCAAAATTGGGAAAAGAGTACGACCAGGCTGTATATTGTCACCTTGCTTATTTAACTTATATGCAGAGTACATCATGCCAAATGCCAGGCTGGATGAATCACAAGCTGGAATGAAGATTTCCAGGAGAAATATCAACAACCTCAGATACGCAGATGACACCACTCTAATGGAAGAAGGTGAAGAAGAACTAAAGAGCCTCTTGGTGAAAGTGAAAGGAGAGTGAAAAAGCTGGCTTGAAACTCAGTATTCAAAAAACTAAAATATGGCATCCAGTCCCATCACTTCATGACAAATAGAAGGAGAAAAAGTGGAAGCAGTGACAGTTTTTATTTTCTTGGGTTCCCAAATCACTGTGGATGGTGACTGCAGCTATGAAATTAAAGGACTTTTGCTCCTTGGAAGGAAAGCTATGAAAACCTAGACAACGTATTAAAAAAGCAAAAACATCACTTTGCCAACAAAATTCCATATAGTAAAAACTATGGTTTTTCCAGTAGTCATGTACAGATGTGACAGTTGGACCATAAAGAGAGCTGAACACTGAAGAATTGATCCTTTCGAACTGTGGGGTTGGAGAAAACTCTTGAGAGTCCCTTGAACTGCAAGAAGATCAAACCAGTCAATCCTAAAGGAAATCAATCCTGCATATTCATTGGAAGGACTGATACTGAAGCTGAAGCTCCAATATTTTGGCCATCTGATGCAAAGAGCCAACTAGTTGGAAAAGACCCTGATGCTAGGAAAGTTAGAAGGCAGGAGGAGAAAGGCACGACAGAATGAGATGGTTAGATAGCATCACTGACTCAGTGGACTATCTGAGAGACAGTGGAGGATGGAGGAACCTGACATGATGCAGTCCCTGGGATTGCAAAGAGTTAGACATTACTTATCGACTGAAAACCAACCAAATTAGTCTTGCATTCTCAGTTGTCATCATAGGTAGGCTGGATAAGTAGGAATTCCCAGCAAATCCTTAGTTAAATCTGGAAGACTAAAATAAATAATGAAACTGGATATCTGGATATCATGTTGCTGGCTTTTGTTGTTTTTAATGATGAATTTTGCAAATTACTAGAAAATGATTCTTCCAACAGAAAGGAAGGCTTGAGGTAATGTCTAATACCCTTTACAAATAAAACAAAAACAGACCAGCTGTACTCTCTTTTATCTTCGTGTCTTAAACTCCAAGTATCTGAGGCTGTTTTTCCAAAATTATTCCACATCATGCATGAGCTGTACTATTATTTACTTCATAAATAAACCCAATTCTTAAAGTGTATATAAATTTGTTTAAAAGGGGAAGCTATCTAAAGGGGAAATTTTATTAATTTCCTAATAGAGGATAAACATACAAAATAAATATAAATATCATGAACATTAAACTCTGTACAGTACTTCAAAGTAAAACTTGCTTAAAACATCTTTTAAATTATTAATTGAAAATAATAGAGAAAATACAGGTAATAGGGCATCTAAATTATTGACAGTGAAGGAAAAACTTAACATATGCTATCTCACTTAGTTTAATTCTCATAATGACTTTCAAAGTAAATGTGATAACCACTTTTATAGAAGATTCTCTGAGACCCAAAGGAAATAAGTAAATTGCCCAAGTTCCCAGAGTTGGGGTGGGCAGGGCAAGTCTGTGTGAGGCCAGAACCACAAGGACTGCAGGATGGGGTTCCTCCTCCACCCATTTCACATCCTGTCTCCTCTCCTTCATCCAGGCCACACTTCCCAAGACTTCTCTCCAAATCCTGTGCCCAAAATCCCAGGATTCACAACACTGACTTGGGTTAGAGTTTCAGTATTTTGTGCCAAAAATAAAAATTAGTATTTGCATCAGAAAATATACAATTATTTGTATTTTACAGTCTTCAGCTTGCTTTTAAGTGGAGCAGATTCTTATGCAGCTGGTTAATGGGTCTGACGATGCAAATAGGAGGCTAATCAAGGTCTAAGTCTCCCTGACAGAAACAAGGAATGAGGATGGGAAAGACAGGATTGGGGGTGGGGGAAGCAGGAGGTGGAGGTAGAGGCAGAAGCTGCTGGGGAGGTGGGGGAGAGAGAGATCAGAGAGAGAGAAGGGGGATGGAGGAAGAGAGACAGCAGTGCTGCCTCCGAGGGAAGATTCAGAGGGAAGGAAAGAAATATTCACAGGTGCTTGATAAACTTTTCCCCATATAATGTATTATGTCATTCATCTTCTTCCATGTCTGGTTCTTGGCTTTTTATAATACACTAAAATAAATACAATACAATACAATTTCACGTGTTTACCTGTGTAGCACCTGAAATGACCCCATCCTCCTCCTGTAGGACATGTACCATGGGGAACTGCCTCGGATGACCTCACCACTTCTACAGATTTAATTCCATCTCAAGGATAATGACTCGGAAATTCATATTTCTAGTCGACCTCTCCTGGGAACTCCAACTACCCACCTGACGTAGCCATTTAGATGTTTAATATCATCATTTCTGCCCTTACTGCATTCCAGACACACCGGCCCACCTTGGCTATTCCCTCCACCCAATCCCTTCAGGGCTTTTTCGGTCTGGCTTCTAATGATCAGATCTCAACTCAGATACACCTCCTCTGAGAAGCCTTCCTGAGCCGTCCTAACAGAGGAAGCACTTCTCCCCTCAGTTGCATCACCCTGCCAATTACAAGACCACACACCTCCCCCCCCCGGCCCCGCCCCACAATCAACTACTTTCCTTTATTTCCTCCCTAGCATATCACAGTCTACACATTTTGGTTTGTCTTGTTTGCCTGTTTGTTTTGCATCTCCATCCACTAGAATTTAAATTCCATGTGGACATGAATTCTGTCTGTTTTACTGAAAGGAACTTGTACATAGTAGGTGTCCAATATTTGTGGATTTAATGAATGAACTAGTCTATGATGACTGGCAATAACTGATTCTATGAAGAGAGTATCTTCAGGCTCCTATCACCATTGATATGACTGACCACATACCAATGAATAAAGATTTTACAGCACTTTACAATTCAAAAGCACTTTACAGCACAAAAATTTTTCAGCATTTTACAGTTCAAACGTTCTCCTAGGTCACTTAGGCTACTGCTATGGTCTGAATGTTTGTGTCCCTCCAAAATTCATATGCTGAAATCTTAACCCAAAAGGTGATGTTATTAGTAGGTAGCACTTAGGAAATTCATTTCTTCTAAAAGAGGCTCCAAAACTATTCTTAACTCTTTCCACCCTGTGAGAATACAGCCAAAAGAATCTAGCTGTGAACCAGATCTTAAACTACAACAGTGACCTGGATCCTGCTGAGCAACAGAGTCCTAATCAAGACATAACTATGCTGGCTCCTTGATTGTGGACTTCCCATTTCCAGAACAGTGAGCAACAAATTTGTTGTTTATAAGCTATGTCTTAGCTTATACATTTAGCTGAGCTTAGACTGGCTTGTGAAACTTAGTTATAGCAGCCTGAACAGACTAAGACAGCTATCAACATCTTTTTTTCACCAGTACCTATTAAAGTAGATGCTATTTTTATTCCCACTTTACTCCTAAGAAAACTGAAGTTAAACAGGTACCTATAACTGGAGCTGTGCTAGATGAGAAATTTAAAAGCTGTCAGAAGTACAGACAATGCCAAGCAAACACGCCTGTTGTTCTTCCTAGTTTTCCTGAACTGACCTGGTTTTAGTACTGAAAATCCTGTGTCCTGGGTAAACCAGAACAGTGGATCACCCCATCTTAAATTGTAAACTTAAGACCTTTGATGCTTCATGTAATCAGATTCCTGGCCATCTAAAGTGCAATGATTAAAACATGGGGAATGGGGTTTAGAGACTATAGATACCAAGTTCCAAAATAGTCGATGAACCCACCTAAACTGACTTTAGAGGAATGCTGGGAGTGAAAGTCATTAAAAATCTGAAAAACAAGCTGATAGTTAGAGATACTTTCTGTGATCCTACCCTGAAAGATAAAGATGGTAACTAGGTTGGCCTAGTTATCAAGATGCTTTCAGAATGAATCTGATCCACTGAAAGTCCAAAAGGTATCCTTGGCAGTAGTGGCAACATTCAGTACAGGCAGCCTGACCGAGGGAAACCAGCTTACTCTCCCAGAAAGGAAAAGTCTTCCTCTTCCAATTCAATACAACTTCACACCTTTTTTTAATACACTGGAATTCTGAAGCTTTCTGGTAAAGTAGGCATAATAATTTCTCAGGATGTGTGTGTGTGCACGCACGTGCATGTATGTGTGTGTGTGTGTGTGTGTTAGGGAGATAATTATTGCATAGGTGGCATTGTCTGCTCATCTAGGTAGAGACTGAAGTGTTCATTCATGTCTTCATGTTGTTGGGTAACTGAAGTGAAGCAATTATGTGTCACATTTTGAAAGAGGCTTTTTAAAAAGATTCACCACTAGATGATTCAGACTTAATTATCATCTTTGCAGCAGATGAGTTCAAGGCTCCAGTGGAGAACACATCAACTTCAAAGGCAGAGGGAACTGAAGGCGCTCCCTGGCTTTGGATACTTCCTCTTCTTGAGGTAAGAATCTTGAACCAAGATTGAATCAACTTGAAGCCTGAACCACCTTCAAGTCTCTGCCAGTGCACAGCGTCCCAACGGGAACTACCCTCTTGCTGGAGATGACCCAGATCTGGTAGGGCACCTTGAACAGCCGGCTGTCACACATCCTGAATTATTTTGGTCTGCCTAGCCTTTTCTATGCTTTATTTCTTTACGTCACTCAGCCCACCCAGAAAACTGTGAACAGCCCTAAGATAAAAATGAGAGTTGGTTTAGACTACATATTTTAGTTCTGCATCCTTCAAAAGTGGGGCTCAATAGTTTGGACTTCTACTTTTGCCTCCATTCCAGTGGGGAACCCAGCACAGTGGCAGGAAATTCTAACTTGTCTCTCGACTGGTGTGGCCAAGACTAAGGAACTTCAGTGATCTCTGTGCTTTGGGATCAGGTCTTAAACCACAACAGTGACCTGGATCCTGCTGAGCAAACAGCCTTCCCATCGACCTGAATTTTGTAACTCTTATGTGTTAAGTATGGAGTTTTGGGGGATGGGGGTGGGGAGACTTGGGGTAAATTTTCAAGGCCCTTGTTATTAGAGATCTTGGTATAAAATCAAATGTGTGGGCTGAATCCCTTGAAATATTCTTCAAGTCTGCCTATATTCCATACCTGTTGATTTAAACTTCTTACCAATTTTATTATCTGTCTTAACCATTAGGTTGGAATATTCTTATAGACTAGGCTTCTTTAAACCAATTGAACTTAATTTCTCAAACTTTGCCTTTATTTTAAAGGCTACACATTTCATTCACTCAACACACCTTTTAATTTTTCCAGAGTCTGCCAAAGCTCTCCTTCAGGAGCAGTAATGGTACACTGATATTTCTCAGGACTTTCCTAAGTCGTATGTGAGTTTTCTTATTTCTAGTCAACAGAATGGCTCAGGCAAAAGCCATTTAATTTAGAAGTATTATTCTGTCTGGATATTGGTATGGAAATGTAATGCCTTTTGAGGCTTTGAGTATTGGAAAGAAGAATTCCTCAGAAGCAACAAAACACGTAACTCGCTAGCAGGTTTTTAAATCATCCTGATCCCTTCTTTTAACAGGCAACTCACCCTGTCCTTACTTGTCAGCCAAATTACCTAAACTTTTAGGAGTCATCTCCTTGTTTGACAAGATTCTGTTCCTCCCCTGCCCATAAATTATCATCCTAACCAAACAATTCAACTGAAAGTTACATACAATATATTCCTTTATAGCCCAGTAATTTTACTCACTCATAAAATTTCGAGAAGAAAAATATGTGTTTTCTATATGCAGCTTTGAGTTCCTAAATCTCCGTCAAAGTAGACCACTTCAGAAACTTCCTTGAACCAAGAAGTGAAAACAGGTTTTTTGGCTGCTGGAAGGAAATTTAAAACTCCATTTGTGCCCAAGAGAATACAAATGGATTTGCACTTTGATACTTGAACATTTCCAGACACTTAATGAATCTTTCCACATAAAAGATGGCATCAAGCAACTCCTATTTAAAATTCCCAGATAAAAATGAAAAGTGTAGTACTGTCAAGTCATTAAATGAAAAAAAAAAATCATAAACACTAGAATTAGGAGCCAGAAGAACAGGTTTGATTCCCCAGAGTCTGACTTACTCTGGGATCTTGGACAGGTCATTTGAACTCTCTAAGCCTCTGTATCCATATGTCTAAAATGGCAGAAATATACTAGTGTTGTGAGTTTTGTGAATTGTGAAGAACTATAAATTTATCATTTTAATTGCTCTTCCATTCATAAGTAATATCTCTGCTTTGGTTTATTGTGGTTTTTCACTGTAGAAATGAAGAACTATTTATATGATAGTTTGGTTTTCTCATTGTTTTCAACCTTTTCTAGAACTTTCCTTAGCTAACAAGAATCTTGTAAGCCAGTTGGTTAGTAAGTTAGCAAATATTTATTGAGATCCTACTATATACCAGGCAGAGATAATTTCTACCTTACTTTGCATACATCTAATGGGTATAGACTTTTTGGTCTAACATTCATTTCTTTCCACTATTATGAAATCTTTTCCTCATTTAAAAAAATCCCTCTCTGAGAGGGGATATATGTATACCTAAGGCTGATTCATGTTGATGTTTGGCAAAAAACAACAAAATTTTGTGAAGCAATTATCATCCTTCAATTAAAAAATTAATTTTAAAAATCCCTCTCTTATAATAACCTATAATGGAAAATAACCATATACATACATGCTCATGCTCAGTTCCTAAGTCGTATCTGACTCTTTGTGACCCCATGGATTATAGTCTGCCAGGGTCCTCTGTCCATGGGATTTTCCTGGCAAGAATACTGGAGTGGGTAGTCATGCCCTCCTCCAGAGGATCTTCCTGACCCAGAGTTCGAACCTGCATCTCCTGCATTGGCACAGCACACACACGTATATATGTGTGTGAATCTATGTGTGTGTGTGTGTCTCTGTATGATATATATATCATATATATATATATACACACATATATACAGTACATGGGGTTACAAAAAGTTGGACACAATTCAAGTGGCTGAGCAGACATATATATATACATATATATGCACATACATATATATATCTATATATATATATGAGTTGCTTTGCATACAATATTATAAATCAACTATACTTCAATTAAAAAAAAACTCTCTTATGCCTGCCTAGCCATGACTCCCCCATTTACAGTTCTTTGCCTACAGTGATATCAACATAACTACACATCAGTTTGGCCTCATCCTTTGTTAAAATGTGGAACTACTTCTATACCAGTTGGTAAATAGCCACTAATCTAAGGCCCAGGAGTGTTCCTCTTACTCCCATTGTCCCATCCATCTCTACCTATCCCTCTCTCAAGGACCCCTGGACCACTCCCAGGATAGCTAAAGGATCGAGGAAGGCCTAGGATAGATGGCATGCTATGCATGTTCAGTCGCTCACTAGTGTCCAACTGGACCTAACTCCTGCATCCACCCTGAGTATAAAATGCTGTTGATATCATCCTGTCTCCCAGAACATGGAGAGCCTCACACTCATTTATCCTGCTCCTCATATTTCCCCCAACCCTCAGATCACTCATTGCTTGACCAGAGAGACCTCTTCTCCTACCGGAATTCTTTGTCCTCGGCTCTCGCTCTCGCTCTCGCTCCTCTGTGCTTTCCTTAGTATTGTCTTCACCTTATCTTCCTCAAGCTGCACCCCGGCCCTGCCCCCTGCACTGTCCAGTTTCTTTCTGTAGCTTGTCCTTTACTACCAAGACCAAGTCCATACAGCTGAGACACCACACTGTGACCCTATAGACGGTAGCCCACCAGGCTCCCCCATCCCTGGGATTCTCCAGGCAAGAACACTGGAGTGGGTTGCCATTTCCTTCTCCAATGCATGAAAGTGAAAAGTGAAAGTGAAGTCGCTCAGTCATGTCCGACTCTTCACGACCCCATGGACTGCAGCCTACCAGGCTCCTCCGTCCATGGGATTTCCTAGGCAGGAGTACTGGAGTGAGGTGCCATTGCCTTCTCCGGGCATAAGGTCATAGCAGTTTTAAAATATTGAAATACCTCAGTATCTATTAGCAAACAGTCACTGCTCTGGGTCCCCCACCCCACCCCCCAGTATACCCACAGTGGCCACTCCTCCAAGACTTCCTCTGTCCCACCCATGATCCAGGACCTAATCTCCCCAGCCCTGCTCTAGAACTGTGGCCACCATCTGTTCTAATGGATGAATATGCTCTGCTAGTGTGTAAATGCTTTAACCACCTCTGCAAAGAGCTATAATAAAATGTAGAGTGAAATAAATCCTATTCCTTTTAGTTGTGTGCGGCTAGAGGTATCCATCTTCGCTGCTGTATAATATTCCACCGTATGCATAAACCTCCGTGTATGTGCATTCTGCTGGGAATGTCTATGTTGTGTTCAACTCTCTGCTGGGCTCACTTTGCTCTTTTGGACATTTTGGCACCTGGCTCGCGTGGGCAGGGGGTTCTCTTGAGTGTGTTCCTAGAAGAATAAGGTATGTTATATTCAAGGGAAAAATAAAGGCTATTTCTTTGCTTATGATTCATTGATTCCCTCTATCAGTACTTATCAGTCACTCACTGCGTCCAAGACACTGAGGGATTCAGGCTCTGAAACCTCCAAGCCAGACAAGGCCTTTGGCCTCACAGCACTTATATTCTGGTAGAGGAGACAGACAATAAGTAAAAAAAGGAAATATAGGCACATGAATAAATATATATTTTGACTGAGGGTTCAGAAGGAAATGAGATTAGCTTAGGGAAGTCATAAATGGCTTCAGAAGGAGAACTATGTTTACAGTGAACCTTAAGGATGCACAGACTTTCTGTAGGCTAAGTGAAGGGCAACAGCCTAAGTGCAGGTATTAATCAGGAAGCATGGGGTGAGTTTGGGCTTCCTCAGTGGCTCAATGGTAAAGAATCCACCTGCAATGAAGGAGATACAGGTTAGATCCCTGGGTTGGGGAGATCCCCTGGAGAAGAAAACAGCAACCCAGTCCAGTGTTCTCGCCTGGAGAATCCCATGGACAGAGGAGCCTGGCGGGATACAGTCCATGGGGTCACAGAGTCGGACGTGACTTAGTGACTAAACAATAACAATAGTGGGATGAGTTTGGGGACTTCTCTGGACAAGGGATATACAGATCCGCTGACAAATGTAAGCAGGTTGACTGAACCAGCCTCTTCTCATACCTGAAGGTGGATTTATGCAATACAGGACAAATCAAGACTCTACTTCTCGATCTCATGGCCCTCTAGCAAAATGCCCCCTATGAGTATTCACCAGTCTGAGCATACACCCATAGCATGAGTGGGGAAGCTTGTGCACTGGACAGAATGCCAGCCCCAGGGGTGAGAGGAGCAGCCCTTTCTCTGCCACCAAGCTGGATACACTCGTGTGGGGTTTTCCTGGGACATTCTCTGCTGGTCCCACAGAGGCTGGTATATCTCCAGAGGGCATCCTTTCTCATTTCACACAAAAGCCCAGCATAAGCCAGCAGTAGCCCTACTCGGACACTCCCTCCCCTGGTCAGACTGCTGTGCTCCTTTCAGATAAATTCTCTGGAACTCCCCTTTGTCTACTTCGTAGCATTCCCATTTCTATGGTCTTACCCAAGGGCACACAAAAATGTTTGTTTTCTCTGTTGTTGTTCAGTCACCAAGTCATGTCCGACTCTTTGCAACCCCATGAACTATAGCCCACCAGGCTTCTCTGTCCATGGAATTCTCCAGGCAAGAATACTAGAGTGGATTGCCATTTCCTTCTCCAGAGGATCTTCCTGACTCAAGTCTTGAACCCTGGTCTCCTGCATCACAAACAGATTCTTTACCACTTGAGCTATAGGGAAGTCCTTTGTTTATCTTGGCCAAGCACAGAGATACTCTCTCTTTCTCTCTCTGTCACACACACACACACACACACCTCTTACAGTGACCTTCCCCTTCATCTGGACTGCTCCTGAATCCCAGCCCCTCTGGGGTACTTCCCTGCCCCAACTGGCCTGATTCCTCCCTCTGTCTAAATACACAGCTCCTACAACTCCCTCTTCCCTGACCACTCCCTCAAGTGCTCCCCTAACTAGTTGCACATTTGTGTGTTAACTCCGTGGGTATCATGTGAATACAGGAATGACAGGTCCCCCAGCTTGTAAACTCCCAGAACTAGAAACAAGGCCTGTAAATGCATTACCAACTCTACTGTCATTAGAAGAAACCTGTATCACTGATGTTGCTGCTACCTCTGCTTCATTCATCAAGAAAATGGAGTGACATTAATTCATTGAATCCATTAATTCAGTAAGTGTACATTGAACATTTGGTATATGTCAAGCACTAGCAAGATAACAGTGAATAAGATGCGGTCTTTCTCCTTGGAGAAGATGTTTAGTAAGTTTTTTCATGTGTCTTCTATGTGCCAGGTATTGTACTAGGCTCTGGAATCATAGTAGTAAGTCAGACAAGACAATCACAATGCAGGACTGTACATATGAAAATCAAGGACTGTTCCGAGTACTGTGGGACCTCCAAAGTCATGCCTGGCCCACTTCATAGTCTCAAAGAAGAGACAAGCCATTCATTCAATCAATCAATATTTGCCTACTGGATGCCAGTCAGTGTTCAAGGTGCTGAAGTGATGAAGTCCTTCTCCGTGAAGCCTTAAAATTCTAGTAGGAGAGATAGAAAATAAACAAGTAACTAGAAACCATGCTAGGTGATGACTAGTGCTTTGGAGAAAAAATGCAGCAAGGGAGGCATGGGGAATATCGAGGTCATGGGAAGTGTGTTTCGTTTAGACAGGTTAGGAAAGGCTTCACTGAGATATCGCTCAAAATACCTGAAGAAAGTGAAAGGCCCAGCCACGTGGTTTCTGGAAGCTGTCTCTGCCGGGCAGAGGGAACAACAAGTGTAAAGACCTGAGATCCAGGCTGCTTAGAGTGATCAAGGAAGATCAAGTCAGCCAGTGAGACTGGGTCCAGATGAGCCAGGTATGTCTATGAAGGAAAGTCAAGGAGGAAGTAGAGGTGTGAGCAGGGCAGGGCCTTGCAGTTGGTAGAAGGGCTTTGGATTTTTTGCTGAGTAAGATAAGGAACCACTGGAGGGCTTTAACAGGACGGGGGCAGAAGTGACAGACCTGACTTGAGAAGTTTTACCAGAAGAAGAACACTTGAGAAGTTTTCCCAGAAGGAACTGTGCAGCTGGCCCTGGAGGATGCATTCACCAGACAGATGTGGGCATGCGACGCAAAAATAGAGAGACAGAAAGAGATGTACATGCATGTATGTTTATATTGCGAGGGTTAAAGACAAAGCCCTCAACTGTGAGAGAACTGACAAACGGAAGGACAGTAAATAGCTCAGTGTGGACAGCTCAGAGCTCTACCCTCACTGAGATAGGAGAGGAGGGTCAGGAGCATGGGAGAAGTCCGGAGCCAGTTATGAAAGGCCTTGATTGCCATGCTAAGAGCTTAAACCTGTTTGTCCTGTGGGCAAAGGAGAGTCAACAATGATCTTAAAGCAGATAAGTGGTTGTCTCACATCCACTGAGGCCACCTTTCCAAACTCCTGAATCATTTGTTCTAGAACTCAAGAATTCCTCCATCCCACTTTCATATCCAAAGCATATCCTTCCCAAGGTATATCCAAGTTGTTACATTTATTGTAAGACTCTTGTATTGCATTGCACTATATCTTACTGTGTTACAATTATCTGTATGTTTATGTCTGCTGCTAAGTCACTTCAGTTGTGTCCGACTCTGTGCAACCCCGTAGATGGCAACCCACTAGGCTCCCCCGTCCCTGGGATTCTCCAGGCAAGAACACTGGAGTGGGTTGCCATTTCCTTCTCCAATGCATGAAAGTGAAAAGTGAAAGTGAAGTCACTCAGTGGTATCCGACCCTCAGCGACCCCATGGACTGCAGCCTTCCAGGCTCCTCCATCCATGGGATTTTCCAGGCAAGAGTACTGGAGTGGGGTGCCATGGTTTATGTCTAATTCACCCACTATTCTGTGGAAAGCAAAGGTCAGAGGTCACACATGGGTCATCTCTACATCTTCAGCACCTGGAACACATTCTGATGTGTTCAATAAATGATCACTGGATGGATGTTTAGATGGATGGTTGGATGGATGGATGGATGGAGTGAGTGAGTGAGTTCTGGAAGTAAGCAATGAAAATAAGAAAACCTAGAAATGTTAGGTTGGATTGGGCAATGAGAAAGCATAATAAAGGAACTCTAAATGTTGGCTAATTGCAGATGTGTACAAAGATGGCCCAAGTCCAAGTCCTCTGGGGATGTTTCCTCCTGTGGAATCTCTACATCTCATCTGCTCAGGCCATTTACCCTGGAATCAAGGCGAGGGCTACTCAGCGGGCCCTGGACTATGGTGAGTTGGATGCTTTCAGAAGCCAGGCTGTACTCACCTCCCAAGTGGAGTCTTTGACCCAAATCCAGAAGCTCATATTGGGGTATCTCATGACTGAGACAAGCTCAGCAGTGGGCTGATCCAGAGATGTTAAGAAGGCTGAGGGGAAAGTGTTTGCTTGAAAAATAATCCTCTTGACAACAGACATATCTAAATACAGCCACAGACTCATATTCCACTCCCCACCTCTCTTTCCCCTGTACATGCATACACAGTGAACATCTTGGACATAAAAAGCACTTGGAACAGAATCTTGCAATAGCAAATTCCCAATGAAGATTACCTACATTATTTTCACATGTGTCAACAGATACCTCCACAGTTGCTAACATCCCATGTTATAGATGAGAAAAGTGAAGGACAGGGAGATTTTGTAACTTGCAGAGTCACACAAGCTAGTGAGCCAAAGTGTTGAGATTCAAACCCAAGCTGTCTGTGAGTGCTTTGGATTCCATCTTTCTATCCTTTACCTCTGTCTTTATATCTCCATATTACTATGCTATTCACAGTATTATAGAGGATAAATCTGCTCTCCTTAATTTCCAGCAAGAATAGGAAAGTGGAAATGAGCTTAAGCTAAAAGGAAAGGAGTGAAAACAAAGCTTCCTCCTTGAGAAGGTTAAAATGAAAAGATCGTTCTTCGTTATTGTGTGAATTACTTTTCTCAAGCGTTCTGAGGGGCAGGAGAGCTCTATTTCCCCTCAAGCTCAGAGAAGCGTGTTCTGTGGTGCTATTATATAAAGATGGGCTTATTTCAGAATTAAACAAAATCAGTGGTTACTCAATTCTGGGGGGTGCTGGTATCCTGAGAATAAGATGAAAATGTGAACCCTCTCCCCTGAAAAATTAGATGGACAAACACACACACACACATCACAATATTTTATTAGAATTTTAGGTGTTGAAGGGTTACTAATAGTCCAAGGATCTCAGATCCAAAATTCCTGAATTTAAAGAATCTGGGAGAGAAAGAGGACAGTGTAATATAATTTTCTGGAACAGGCACAAACTCTGGAGTCAAATCGCCCAGATTTGACTATGGTCTCCCCCAGTTCTTAGCTGTGTGACTTTGGCAAGAATTAACCTCTTTGAGGCTCAGTTTCTTCATCTGCAAAACAAGATAATAATGATACTTTACATTTTTCCTAACACTGTCCTGTGTTAACATATTCTCATGCTGTTAGCTCTGGGGTCTCGGACAATTTCAGTAGCCTTTCTGAGGACTAGCATTTTCTTCTACAAAGTGGGGACAGTAACATCCACCTTGTAAGAATCTTGTTTTCTAAGTATGTAGGAGTATGATTTTACTTAATAAATTTCACATATGTATTTAATGATATTATGCCATCATCATCTTGTTTTGATCAATAAACATTTTCTGGGGCTTCCCTGGCAATCCAGTGGTTAAGGCTCTGTACTTCCGATGCAGAGGACTTAGGTTTGATCCCTAGTTGGGGAACTAAGATCTCACATGCCACATGGCGTGACCAAAAAAACCAAAATAAACAGTTTAAAAAGTCAAATTAAAAATTTTAATTAAAAAATAATAATTTTCTTTGGTTGCTTCACAGCTGTTCAAGCTGGAATGGAGATGATTGAACAAATGGCCAAGGAAAGAAAGCTCCCAGATTTAAAAGGTTCTGAGTCTCTTGAATTTGTGAAAATCGATTATGTGAACTACAATTTTACAAAGTAAGTAAAAGAGAAGAGCATTTTTAGCAGTGAAATTAATCTTTAAAATCTCAGGGTTGTGGCTATGCCACCATGAGTCCTGGTGTAACACCAGGACAGAGGAGAAGTTAACCAACCTTTGGTGACAGGCTTATCAGATGACTCACCCAAGCGAGAAGGGTCATGGAGTTGACCGAGTATGTGATATTTGGGTCAGAACGCGTGGGGCCAAGTCACATCTCTGCTGCATGCTCGTTGTGTGCCCCTGACACATCTGCTCAGAGTCTCAATGTCCTCTCCTCATCCCTAAAATGAAAATTGTAACTGAATGTAGATGCCAGCTGTGGCTACCTTGTCCCCAAGATTCTAAACGAAATTCTTGTTTGTTCCATTGCTTACCCCCATAAACCTGGATGCAGGGTTCAATCTCAGTTTCATAATCTACTCTCATCAAGTCTTATCTTACTTTAGTAAAGTTTAGTCAAGACTTCAGAGGTCATAGGAATGGGTTACAAGGCACATGGCCTTCTGCCCTCTTGCTCTCTAGACCTCCCCTCCTTCTCTGAAGCAATGTAAGTTTCTTCCCCTGACTTCATGTGTAGCAGTTCCACCCACTCCTGAGTACCAAAGGATCTTCCTAAATGCTTTTCCAAGTAATTTTCTCTCCAATAAACTGCTTTTCCTAAGAAGAATTCTGGTGGCAGGTACAATCTTTTCTACCACATTACAGCAATTAAATCAAATGTCAAAATCAGTAATCAGTAAAAGTCAGATATTATAACAAATGTGAAGATACTTCATAGAATCTGAAGCTGCTGAACATGAATTAGTTTGATAGACTTAATGATAGTGTAAGACCGTCAATGTAAGAACAACAAAATTGCCACATTGATCCAGATCCTTGTTTCACCCAGCATAGAGTTTTGAGGTTATACTGTTACCCTCCCTCTTACACTGAGGGGCCCCCAACTGGGTCCTTCTCTTGCCCAGTGCTGCTCATGTCAGCTGAGACCAGGTTCAACAAAGAAGAGCAGAAATTTTATTCATCAATCAAAGAATGGAGGAGGAGAGCCTGCACTCTGAAGACACATTCTCCCCATGGGAGGAAAGTGAGGGACTCTTAAGGGGTAGGTGGGAGGCAGGTGCAACATCAGAAACTGGGGGAAAGGGCAGAGATTTTCAGGAATAGTGCTGCTCACACAGGGCCTTGCACCCAGCACTATTTGTGCCTAGTGAGGTACAAGTCCACATGCTGCGGGCAGACATCCTAACATGGCAATGAGGCAGAGGCAACTTTCGGACACATCTAGATTTCCTTGACACAGACGCTGCTCTTGCACTTAGGCTGCAACCAGTTCAAGGCGTTGACTGGCGAGTTTCCTTTGAGATATAACTGATAATCTTTAACAATCATCAAGTGTTTTGGAACGAGACTAGAAATAGTTTAAAGCAGAGATCTTTCAGTTCCCTGGTGTGTCTATGTGTGATAGCACAAATTAGGAGTAAGGTTTGGCTGTATATAACAGAAATTGAGAGTGACTTAGATGAACTAGGGGTTCATTTTTGTCTCACAAATAATAAGCTCTAATGAAGCAGTGGAAGAATCCTGTTGAAGCCCCACAGTTTCATTGGAATACAACTGTCTTATATTTTTCTCCTCCGCCATCCTTAACTCTGCCTCTGGCCTCAGTGGCCTCATGGTCTAATGTGGCAGATGCTCTACAGTTAGTCCTTCAGTGGCAACCCACTCCAGTATTCTTGCCTGGAGAATCCCATGGACAGAGAAGCTTGGCCAGCTACAGTCCTTGGGGTCGCAAGAGTCAGACACTACTTAGGGACTAAACCACTACCACAGCACCACAGCCATCCAACAAGGGTTTGTTGGGCACCTACAGTGTACTAAGGCTTTGTTCTAGGCATAGGATATACTGCAGAGAATGACACAGATATGCTTAGTGTTCATTGAGAGAGATGAGCATTAAATACGTATTTACAAAATTAATGATTTAATTACACTGATGATAATGCCACAGCAGAAAAATCCAGGGTGATTCCCATAATATAAAGTGAAGTTAAACGTGAGGAGAAACAGGTATTCTCATGCATTGCTACTGGGACCAGATAAACTGGGACAAAAATTTCAGATCTGGCTGTCCAAACAGGAGCTGCTGGCCTCATTTGACTATTGAGCCCTTGAGATATGGCTGATACAACTGAGAACTGTATTTTTTAATGTTTTCAGCTGAAAAGTTTATAAACTCTAAATACAGCCAAGTATTTTTGATGAAGGGCTTCCCTGGTGGCTCAAACAGTAAAGAATCCACTTGCAATGCATGAGACCCAGGTCCGATTCCTGGGTCAGGAAGATCCCCTGGAGAAGGGAATGGCAACCCACTCCAGTATTGTTGCCTGGAGAAATCCATGGACGGAGGAGCCTGGTGGGCTACAGTCCACGGGGTTGCAAAGAGTTGGACACGACTTAGTGACTAAACAACAACAAAAAATTTTTGATGAAAATTCAGTATCTAGATTGAAGTATATCATGAGTATACAGCATGTCATATTTTGAAGGCTTATTTTCTAAAAAGGAAAATAAGGTATCTCATATATTGGTTACATGTTGAAATAATAATATTTCCCTTTTTAATACTACTAGATAATGTTAAACTACATATATGGCTCACACTGTATTTCTATCAGGCAGTGCTATTTTAGGAGATGATTTGCAAGCATATTTTTAGGTGTGCTCTTTGACCCAACAATTCCACATCTCCTCTCTAGAGAAGCATGTACACAAACAGCATGAATGAGGATGTTCACTGTGGCATTGTCTATAATACAGAGATACGCAAACATCCTAGATGTCCAAACACAAAGCAATGATTTTTTTTTTTAATCCACAGCTTGGATTACTCTGTAGCAATTACAAAGAATGAGTTAGACCTATATGTATCAAAATTAAAATATTTCCAAGATACTATAGTCTCTACCATTGTCTTCCCACAATGATACTCAGGACATTTGACAGAGAATATAGGAAAAGATGCCAAAAAGAGGAAGTAGTGAATAATCATTTCTTTTCAACTGTCACATTTTAAAACTTTCCCTAATCTTAGTTCATAACAACGCTTTCTCCTGTGCAACAGTTATATACAGATGATCTTATTAGTCTTCCCAACCTTCCCATGACACTCTTCTTTTAAGTGATTGACTGGAAGAGTTTAGTCTTCACTAAAGCCACACAGCTAGCAGAAAACTTGGCTCCAAGCTGAGTGTCCTTTGCATGATACCTGTAGTGCTATAGCTTAGTGGTTAAGAGGCCTCACCACAGATGGAGGCTTCCAGGTCTGGTTCTACTACTTATATATGACTTCAACCAAGTTTCTCATCTTTTCATCACTGAATGGGAGATCACAAAATCAGCAGTGGCCTCCTAGGATTATGGAGAGGGTGAAGATGAGCTAATGCATGTAAAGTGCTTACTCCAGTGCCTAAGCAGGTAGCAATTGCTCAATCAATGGTCATAATCATAACTCATAGTAAGGCACATGGCCATCGAACTATGTCTGTTGCATGCCACCTCGGTTCAGTTCAGTTCAGTTGCTCAGTCATGTCCAACTCTTTGCGACCCCATGAATTGCAGCATGCCAGGCCTCCCTCTCCATCACCAACTCCCGGAGTTCACGCAAACTCATGTCCATCGAGTCGGTGATGCCATCCAACCATCTCTTCCTCTGTCGTCCCCTTCTCCTCCTGCCCCCAATCCCTCCCAGCATCAGGGACTTTTCCAATGAGTCAACTCTTCCCATGAGATGGCCAAAGTAATGGAGTTTCAGCTTTAGCATCAGTCCTTCCAATGAACACCCAGGACTGATCTCCTTTAGAATGGACTGGTTGGACCTCCTTGCAGTCCAAGGGACTCTCAAGAGTCTTCTCTAACATTACAGTTCAAAAGCATCAATTCTTTGGCGCTCAGCTTTCTTCACAGTCCAACTCTCACATCCACACATGACCACTGGAAAAATCATAGCCTTGACTAGACAGACCTTTGTTGGCAAAGTAATGTCTCTGCTTTTCAATATGCTATCTAGGTTGGTCATAACTTTCCTTCCAAGGAGTAAACGTCTTTTAATTTCATGGCTGCAATCACCATCTGCAGTGATTTTGGAGATGATTTGCAGTGATTTTGGATAAAGTCTGATGCTGTTTCCACTGTTTCCCCATCTATTTCCCATGAAGTGATGGGACCAGATGCCATGATCTTAGTTTTCTGAATGTTGGGTTTTAAGCCAACTTTTTCACTCTCCTCTTTCATTTTTATCAAGAGGCTTTTTAGTTCCTCTTCACTTTCTGCCATAAGGGTGGTGTCATTTGCATATCTGAGGTTATTGAGATTTCTCCTGGCAATCTTGATTCCAGCTTGTGCTTCTTCCAGCCCAGCGTTTCTTATGATGTACTCTGCATATAAGTTAAATAAGCAGGGTGACAATATACAGCCTTGACATACTCCTTTTCCTATTTGGAACCAGTCTGTTGTTCCATGTCCAGTTCTAACTGTTGCTTCCTGACCTGCATATAGGTTTCTCAAGAGGCAGGTCAAGTGGTCTGGTATTCCCATCTCTTTCAGAATTTCCCACAGTTTATTGTGATCCACACAGTCAAAGGCTTTGACATAGTCAATAAAGCAGAAATAGATGTTTTTCTGGAACTCTCTTGCTTTTTCGATGATCCAGTGGATGTTGGCAATTTGATCTCCAGTTCCTCTGCCTTTTCTAAAACCAGCTTGAACATCTGGAAGTTCACAGTTCATGTATTGCTGAAGCCTGGCTTGGAGAATTTTGAGCATTACTTTACTAGCATGTGAGATGAGTGCAATTGTGCGGTAGTTTGAGCATTCTTTGGCATTGCCTTTCTTTGGGATTGGAATGAAAACTGACCTTTTCCAGTCCTGTGGGCACTGCTGAGTTTTCCAAATTTGCTGGCATATTGAGTGCAGCACTTCCATAGCATCATGTTTCAGGATTTGAAATAGCTCAACTGGAATTCCATCACCTCCACTAGCTTTGTTCATAGTGATGCTTTCTAAGGCCCACTTGACTTCACATTCCAGGATGTCTGGCTCTAGGTCAGTGATCACACCATCATGATTATCTTGGTCATGAAGATCTTTTTTGTACAGTTCTTCTGTGTATTCTTGCCACCTCTTCTTGATGTCTTCTGCTTCTGTTAGGTCCGTACCATTTCTGTCCTTTATCGAGTCCATCTTTGCATGAAATGTTCCCTTGGTATCTCTAATTTTCTTGAAGAGATCTCTAGTCTTGCCCATTCTGTTTTTTCCTCTATTTCTTTGCACTAATCGCTGAGGAAGGCTTTCGTATCTCTCCTTGCTATTCTTTGGAACTCTGCATTCAGATGCTTATATCTTTCCTTTTGTCCTTTGCTTTTTGCTTCTCTTCTTTTCACATCTATTTGTAAGACCTCCTGAGACAGCCATTTTGGTTTTTTGCATTTCTTTTCCATGGGGATGGTCTTGATCCCTGTCTCCTGTACAATGTCACAAACCTCCGTCCATAGTTTGTCAGGCACTCTGTCCATCAGATCTAGTCCCTTAAATCTATTTCTCACTTCCACTGTATATAATCATAAGGGATTTGATTTAGGTCATATCTGAATGGTCTAGTGGTTTTCCCTACTTTCTTCAATTTAAGTCTGAATTTGGCAATAAGGAGTTCATGATCTGAGCCACAGTCAGCTCCCGGTCTTGTTTTTGCTGACTGTATAGAGCTTCTCCATCTTTGGCTGCAAAGAATATAATCAATCTGATTTTGATGTTGATGTTGACCATCTGGTGATGTCCATGTGTAGAGTCTTCTCTTGTGTTGTTGGACAACAACACAACAACAACACTATGACCAGTGTGTTCTCTTGGCAAAACTCTATTAGCCTTTGCCCTGCTTCATTCTGTACTCCAAGGCCAAATTTGCCTGTTACTTCTGTTTCTTGACTTCCTACTTTTGCATTCCAGTCCCCTATAATGAAAAGGACATCTTTCTTGGATGTTAGTTCTAAAAGGTCTTGTAGGTCTTCGTAGAACCATTCACTTTCAGCTTCTTCAGCATTACTGGTTGGGGCATAGGCTTGGATTACTGTGATATTGAATGGTTTGCCTTGGGAATGAACAGAGATCATTCTGTCGTTTTTGAGATTGCATCCAAGTACTGCATTTCGGACTCTTTTGTCGATCACGATGGCTACTCTATTTCTTCTGAGGGATTCCTGCCCGCAGTAGTAGATATAATGGTCATCTGACTTAAATTCACCCATTCCAGTCCATTTTAGTTCACTGATTCCTAGAATGTTGATGTTCACTCTTGCCATCTCCTGTTTGACCACTTCCAATTTGCCTTGATTCATGGACCTGACATTCCAGGTTCCTATGCAATATTGCTCTTTACAGCATCGGACCTTGCTTCCATCACCAGTCACATCCACAACTGGGTATTGTTTTTGCTTTGGCTCCATCCCTTCATTCTTTCTGGAGTTATTTCTCCACTGATCTCCAGTAGCATATTGGGCACCTACTGACCTGGGGAGTTCCTCTTTCAGTATCCTATCATTTTGCCTTTTCATACTGTTCATGGGGTTCTCAAGGCAGGAATACTGAAGTGGTTTGCCGTTCCCTTCTCCAGTGGACCACATTCTGTCAGACCTCTCCACCATGACCTGGCTGTCTTGGGTGGCCCCACACAGCATGGCTTAGTTTCATTGAGTTAGACAAGGCTGTGGTCCATGTGATCAGATTGGCTAGTTTTCTGTGATTATGGTTTCAGTGTGTTTGCCCTCTGATGCCCTCTGGCAACACCTACCGTCTTACTTGGGTTTCTCTTACCTTGGTCGTGGGGTGTCTCTTCACAGCTGTTCCAGCAAAGCATAGCCACTGCTCCTTACCTTGGACGAGGGGCATCTCCTCATGGCCGCCCCTCCTGACCTTGAGCATGGAGTAGCTCCTCTTGGCCCTCCTCGCCCACGCAGCCACTGCTCCTTCGAGGTGGGGTTGCTCTTCTCAGCCACCGCCCCTGACCTCAGACGTGGGGTAGCTCCTCTCGGCCACCTCCCCTGACATCAGACATGGGTAGCTCCTCTCGCTGCTGCCCCTGACCTCGGGCAAGGGGTGGCTCCTCTAGGCCGCTCCTGTGCTGTTGCAGCCTGGCACACCTACTGCCTCTAATTACCTGTGTGACCAGTGACCACTCAGAGAATCCTTAGAAGGAGTTCATGCTGTAAAGTAAGTTTCTCAACTAGGGAAAATACTGTCCACGTAAGAGGGCATTTGGAAGGAAGGCAGGCTGTTTACTGTCCTGATGATTGTGAGGGAGGGGGAACTATTGGCATTTAGTTGGTACACATGCCAAATATCCTGCCAACAGTCCTCTATAAAAAATAATTGTCCCATCCAAAATATGAATGTTCCCCCCATTGAGAAATACTGAAACAGCTGAGGGGAAAGATCCTGATGGCAATATTCTGTCTTTAGAGAAACTAAAGAAGGAGACTGATTACTTGAAAATTTGCTTCTAAGCCTGCTCATTTCTCCCCTCCACTAGATACAAGGGGCTTCCTGCCAAGGGTCTGAAGGGAATTAGGAAGCAGTGCCCTGAGGCTGCAGTGCAGACCTGAGGGTCCTTTCTCTACCTTCAAGCAAGCCTTAGTCACTCAGTCGTGTCTGACCCTTTGTGACCCCATAGACTGTAGCCCACCAGGTTCCTCAGTCCGTGGGATTTTCCAGGCAAGAGTACTGGAGTGGGTTGCCAGTCACTTATCCAGGGGAATCTTCCAGACCCAGGGATTGAACTGGGGTCTCCTGCATTGCAAGTGGATTCTTTACCATCTGAGCCACCAGGGAAGCCCCCTTCCTCTATAGGAATTCACAATTGCCTGTTCCTTTCAAGAGTTCTACAACTGCATTTTGGGTTTTGCTTTACTGAAATATGTGCTACGGGAGTTGCACTAATTTTTCTGTTTCTTGTTTTATAGCATAAAAATCAATGCCTTTTCATTTCCAAATACTTCACTCTCCTTTGTTCCTGGTGTCGGAATCAAGGCTCTGACCAACCATGGAACTACCAACATCAGCACAGACTGGGAAGTCAAGTCTCCACTTTTGTGAGTATTCCACTGAAAAGTCTGCTGCTATTTTGGGGGGAAGTGGAGAAAAAAATCAAAACTGCACATGTTTGCCAATGTATTTGACATTAGGGTTCTTTCCCTCAGTCGTTAACTGTCGGGGGAGTGTGTAATTTCCTCGGTTCTGTCTCGCCACAGCAAAAATTTGAAGCGATGGATGGACCAGTGTTACAGCTTGGTTACAGCTCAGTTTTATTTGGCAAGCAAAGGAAAATACACCCTTGAGGTGTGAGGGTGGGACAACCCAAAAGAAGCAAAGAGAAGAGAAGAGAGAGGCTCAATTTTGGCTCCTCTTTTCATGTTTTTTCTCCTCCTCCTGAGCCTGCGCTGTGTAAATTGGGCTAGCCAGGAGGGCTGTTTGTTTCACTTGATGTTTTCACTCTGGTCCTCAGACCTTACTCTGTTCTGTTTTTGCAGGCTTTTTCCTTTCTTTGTCTTTTAATCACCACTATTTTGGACTCCTTTTTCCTAGTCTAACTACCTGACATTAACCATCTTTCTCAAGTGCATTCTTCAAGGAGAGATTTAAAACAGAATATCTTTTCTGGGGACAAGGGAGAGGGGCCTGAAAAGCATCAGTGGCAGAGCCGCTGATCAATGTGCCATTTAAGATTTCCTAAGAGCTAGAAGTCCCTGATTGTTAGAGGCATTGACATGAGCTTAACATTTCAGAGTCCCAGTGAATTGCCATCTGACCTTGAGCTAGTCTTTGAACATGTTTCCCTAACTGTAAGGACAACTGCTTGTCAATAAGCCTTCCTACCTCATAAGGAGGTTGGAGGAGGGTAGTCAGCTTGAGCCCAATCCTCCCTCTACCAAAAGGCCTTTGCACTCTTCTGTAGAAAGAAAGGATCAAGTTCAAGGTGCACTTATAAACTGCCTACTATGTGCAAGTCACTATCCTGAGTGAAATGTTTAGGTCTGCCTTGGTTGATTCCCCTAGGATAACACATTCATTCACCCATTTGGTCGTTCAACATCCATTTATTGAGTGCCTACTGCATCCATTTACAAATGGTACTGAATACCACTCATCTCCCTCTCAAGAACTCTAGTCTTATAGACAGTAGAAAAATAACATTTTCCCTCATAAGAAGCAGAGAGTCATGTATTATTCATTTCCTTGCTGACTTATCAACCATAGATTGAGTGCTTATTCTGTGTCAAGCCACAAGGTAAATCCTGGGGCCTGGAGATGAACACCATCAAGGAGTTCACATACGACATCTAACTGTCACCTTCCCATCTAGATGCCCGTCCTAAATAAGCTGTGGCCACTTTACCCCTATGTTCTCCCTCCAAACAAGCTTCATATATCAATTGTGGTTAATATTAAAACATGCCCAACCACGATGGAGGCCAGAGCACTCAGGATGAAATACCTACAAGGCGCCTAGAGCTGTCACCATTCGCACATTTGTTACTTCATTTGTTCAGTAAATATCCATTCAGCTCCACCCCTATCTGTTGTTAAGTACCAGGAATCCAGAGGTGATGAGGTTCCTGCCCTCCTGGGGCTTACAGCCTATGGGTAAGCCCTCCTATGGGCGTAGATTCAGAGGAACAAGATCCATCTCCACCCCTGCCCAGGCTTGGGTAACCTTGCACTTTTTCTCTCAACAGCCAAGACACAGGAGCAGCTGACCTGTTTCTCTCTGGGGTCTATTTCACTGGTATAGTTGTCCTGTCCCGAAATGACTTTGGTCACCCGATCCTGAAGCTCCAAGACTGCTATGCTCAAGTGAGCCATGCTGACGTCTCGTTTTCTGGAGAGCTCAGGTGAGCAAGGGCACCCTGGTGGGCAGTGGCCAGGCTGTGGCTGGATTCTCAGGCGGCTCCTAGGGGTGGTTATCAACTGGCAGATATGATTCTGTATAAGCCTTAAAAAAAAATTTTTTTTCCCTAGTGTCCTATATAACTCCTTCGCTGAGCCCATGGAGAAACCCATTTTAAAGAAATTAAATGAAATGGTAAGTCCTTAAAGATTATCCAGCCACAGTGACATGCTGTCAGCAGCAGTTCTACCATGCTTTGATGAACTCTAAGTCAATAAACCTTGCCTGAGCACCAGCTGTGTGCTAAGCACTCCCCAAGGCACTTTCACAAACATTACCCTTTGCAGCTTAATAGTTTCTCAAGTGCCTGCTATGTGCCAAATACTATGGTTGGTGCTAGAGATATAGAGATACATAAAACAGCACTCCTTCCCTCAAATCCTGACCTCAGGGTGGGCAAACAATCAAAAAGATTTGGATTATTGTGTGCCTACTGTATGCCCAGCACTAGGCTATAGTCTGTTGGGGATATGCAAAAGGAATACGCTCCTCTGTTTAGGAAAACCCAGTTCAGACTTGGGAAACTAACTGAATATGTATTTGAATCTTGTACATACCTATGTTGTCCTTAGATTGAACTGAAGGGGTTCAGAGAAATGGAAAAATTAAATAAATAGATCCTGGAAGTATCCTGGGGGATACTTTTGGAGGGTGCAGGTCTTGAACTTGGCCTTGAATTACAGGTAGGATTTGAATAGGTAAGGAATGGGAGAAAAGAATGGATATTTCCAGCCAAGTGAAATAGTGTAAGTTAAGGTGACTTCCTGATTCCAGAAGTCAGCATTTGGAGAAGGAAAAGATGGAATTGGTGGTGAGCCCTCTTTCTAATCCTGACAGTATCTTCCCTGAACACTTCACATGTTTCTGGAGAGACAAGGAGACAGGTGAGGAGGACAGGGAAAAGAAAGGAGATTCATCTCTGGAAAAGAGGAGCAAGGATGGTGTCTGGCTGTCTCCATCCTCCTTGTGTTGAATTCAATGCTCAGAAGGCAGGAGGTAGATAATGAACTTGATGAGCAAATCGACACACAGAAACATTAAGCAGCTTGTCCAACAAGGTTGCCCGGCTTGCCCAAGGATGCTGAAGCTTTCCTATCTTTCTCCATCCTGACCTGAAATTTGCTGAGTGCCAGCGAATGTGCATATTAAAGAGTGGCTGGGAAAGAGTGCTGTCACCTTAAGAGACCCCACCCTTGCTCATCCATCGTTCAAAACGAGTCATGGTCCTTTGGCCTCCAAAAAGAAGCCGATAGTTAAGCTTGCCTGGAGTTTATATATGACATGGAGCTCATAGATGCTTTGCTTCTAGGGTTCCCTCTGTGTCACTGGAAAAGGACAGGAATGCTCCGACCACAGTGGTCTAGCCATGTCAGACCAGATTTCAAATCCTGCTGATCTACTTGATCACCTTCTCTAAGCTTCAGTTTTCCCATCTGTAAATAAAGGACAGTAGTGCCTGCCCCTCAGGACTGTAGTGAAAACAGAATGAGGTTAACAATCGGTAACATTCATTGAATGCTTATGACATAGCAGATGCAATTATCATCCACGTGTTGCAGATGAGGGGGGTGAGGCAAAAGAGTACAAGGAACTTGCCAAGGCATCCAAGGCCAGGCAGTCAGACTCCTGAGCCTCTGCTTGTAACCTCCACACTGAGTGTTCAGCGTATGCCTAGCACATGGCACCCACCTCGGTACTTTTCCTCCTTCCTACAGATGTGCTTGGGAGTGATTCAAGATTGCTTTTCTGATTCCAAAAGGGGTTCTGATCTAAGTAGATGTTTGATCAAATGAGCTCTCAAAGCAGCCCAGCAAGGAAGTCAAGTCCCTGATCTAACTCTCCCAGGGCAGGGCCTGGCATGCTGGCAGTGAAGGCAAGAGGCAGGGGCATCCCTGCCATCAGGAGAGGCTCAGCAGGTTCCCCAGGTGTCATAGCACATGGACTGGGCACACGTCCTTTCGTGCCGCAGGAAGGAAAGCCAAGAGCTAGTTCTTTGATGGGGCAAGCTGGGTGTAGTCCCAGTTGCTCTGAAGATGAGCCAGCATTCAGTGGCACACCACCCACTCACTAGGAACTTGAGGCCCATGGACATCAATTCATTTAAGGGAAACATTTAAGGGAAAGTCCAAAGGGAGAAGGTCTTCTTACTGAAAGGCCTTTGTGGGCGCGGTCTAGGCCCTGAAACAGAGATGTCCAGTACAATGTGATAACTTGCATTTTTTTTTCCTTTTATGGCCAGCTCTGTCCCATTATCACAGGTGAGGTGGAGGCACTGAATGCCAATCTCAGCATGCTGGAGGGTGAGTCCTAGAGCCGTCTCTTCCGGGTGCTTCTTCTCCCACCCTGCACTCAGGTGCTCTCCAGGTGGGCTTTGCTCCAGCTCTCTGGTCTGCTTTCCCCTCTGCAAACTAGTGCCACTGCAGGGAGGGGCACACAGGGACTGACCCGAGTGTGTAGGGCCTGCTCTTTTCTGCTGGTTAGCTAGCTTCACTGCAGGAGGAGATGGCTTCAGGAGACAAGATGCAAGGCAGAGGATTAAACTCTTGTGAGCTTGAATCCCAGCTCTGGTACTAAACCCATCCTCTTCAGAATGATGGATGCTCATCCTGATCAGTTACCCCTGGTTCTAATCCCTTTGGTGGTTCCTATAGCTGCCTTCAGGATCAAGTCCAAATCCCTTAACATGGACTACAAGACCTGCCTGTCATGGTCCGGCTCCTCCTCACCTCTCTGAACTTCATCTTCCACCTCTAGCTGCTCCAGCCATCAAACTGCTTCTCCTTCCTCACACCCTTGCCTCCCACCTTGCTGTCCTCTCTGTCTAGAAAAGCCTTCTCTCCTCTTCATCCATTTATTCACTTAAGAGATATTTACTGAGTACCTGTCTCTCTGCCAGCACTGTGCTAAGCACAGCTCCTTCTGCTTCCTGTCCCTCAGCCATTTCTTGTCCTATTCCCTCCGCTCAGGCATAGTTCCAGTTCCTCAATGCTCACCTGATACTTTGGGTGTTTCTATCTCTTTGCACTCCATCCACTCATCCCCCAATGATGTGCTGAGCCCCTGGAATAGGCTGGGTGCTATTCTTGGTGCTGGAGATGCAGCAGTGAGCCTAGGAGACAGAAATACCTGCCCTTATGGGGCTAGTGAGAGGAGACAGCCAGCCAGCAAGATAATTAGTAACATCTACAGTATCATTGCAATAAATGGTAAGACGAAAACTAAAGCAGGGAAGGAACTTGCTGGCAGTGGGGCGGGGGCGGGAGTGGGGGCTGTTTAAAATAGCCTGGCCGGGAAAGGCACCCCTGAACAAGTGGCATTAGAGTAAGGACCTGAATGAAGTAGGGAGCTGCTGCTGCTGCTGCTGCTAAGTCGCTTCACTCGTGTCCGACTCTGTGCGACCCCTGAGATGGCAGCCCACCAGGCTCCCTCGTCCCTGGGATTCTCCAGGCAAGAACACTGGAGTGGGTTGCCATTTCCTTCTCCAATGTATGAAAGTGAAAAGTGAAAGTGAAGTCGCTCAGTCGTGTCTGACTCGTAGCGACCCCATGGACTGCAGCCTACCAGGCTCCTCCGTCCATGGGATTTTCCCGGCAAGAGTACTGGAGTGGGATACCATTGCCTTCTCCAAAGTAGGGAGCAGCTGCTCCTAAATCTGGATGAAGGACTTTCCAGTCAGAGGAAAACTCAAGCTCAAAGGCCCCTGTGGGAACATGCTGAGTGCCTTGGAGGAACTGTTAGGAGACCATACTGGAAACAGAAGGAACGAGGGGGAAGTATCAGGAAACAAGGTCAAAGAGGGGAAAGCAGATGGTTAGAGCTTCAGAGTTCTATAGGTCATCACGAAGGCTGGCTCTTAGTCTGAGATGAGAAGTTGTTGGAGAGTCCTTGCATGTCCTGACTTATATTTTAAGGAGATCACTCTGGCTTCTATTAATTATAGGACAGGGTCAAAGGTGGAGGCAGGGAGACCACTTAAGAGATTGCCACAGTGACCCATATGAGCAAGGAAGGGAGGGGCCTGGATGAAGTGAGGAAGATGGTGAGAGGCGTTCAGGTTCCAGATGTACCTGGAGGGTAGAGACAGTGGTACTTGCTGACACATTGAATGTGGATCATGAAAAGAATCAGGGATGGATGACCCCAGGGTTTATGTTGAGCATCTGAAAAACTGGAAGAAATGGATTTATTGATACCAAGGTGGGGAAGACTATAAGACTCAGTTTGTAGCTGGACCATCCAGAGCTCAGCTATAGATCTGCTCTTATTACATTGTGTTAATTTCCTGTTCCACCTTGAGTTCCTTGAGGGGAGGAACTTTGACTCTTCTCTGTGTCCCTAACACCAAGCACAGTGCCTAACTCATAGTAGTTTAATAAACAAGGGATGAAAGGAGATGGTGTCTGGACAGATGGATTGATGAGTGGATGCAGATAGATGAATAAAAAATAATAGATTGGCGAGGTAGGGAAAGAGTAAGAAGATGTAGAAAAGATGAGGAAAGAACCAGTGGAAGAGTCCCATGTCCTAGCTTGCTGTGGGCAAATTTCTTCACTTTTGGGAGCATGTATAACAGGATATGGACGAAAATTTGGTGTACCAATGGACATGAATTTGAGCAAACTCCAGGAGATGGTGAAGGACAGGGAAGCCTGGAGTGCTGTAATCCATGGGTTCACAAAAAGTCAAGACACAGCTTAGTGACTAAACAACAACAGCCAAAATTTTATTGATGTTTCTCTCAGGGCAATGTGACAAATGAAAGTTTTTATTTTCTTCTTTTCATTTATCTACTTTTCCTGAGTTTTGAAAAGTGAGCAAGTGTTATGTAAGAAATGGGGTAATAGTTAATTTTGTTTTAAATAACAGAGGATTCAGAATTATATTGTTCTGGATAAACATTAATCGTGTTATACTATACCTGTATGAATGTAAATTTTCTTTTTTCTTTGTTTTTTAGTTTTAAGAAAGATTGACAACTATACTCTGCTGGATTATTCCCTAATCAGTTCCCCAGAAATTACTGAGAATTACTTTGACCTCAATTTGAAGGTAATTTTGTCATCATCAGAGTTCTGATTTTGGCCATTAACAGCCAATATTCGAGGAACAAACATTATGTGCAGAAGGAAATATAACTACGTTCTCTTCCAATAATTTAATTTTCTTTCAAGGAATTCTCTCATGTTTATGTCCCTTTAAAAGACTCTTGAACACTTTCTTGATTGGTAAATGATTGTTTGGATTACATGACATATGTCTGCCTTCTTCAAGAAAAGTGTGTTGTCTTTACGTCTGGGAGTAAGGTTTGAGGCTAAGAGGCAGCAAGTAAGATAGTCTGCATTTATTAGAACTCAACAGATCCATATATTATAAATATTGATACTTCTATTTATTCCTAACTCTCAGGTTAGTGAATTTAACTGAGGGCTGCTGATCTTGGTCAGGGCCATTAGCACATGATAATGGTGTGTGCTGATTCTAGAAAAGTGATTAACTGTGGTTACATTATTTTGCTCCAAAGTTAATATCATTGTTTTTTTAAATGCATACAGACTTATGTTTCAAGGACTCAGAGTCATTCAAATCAGTTAAACGTTACATGAGACACCATTTTGTAATAACAACCTATAGCTAATGAGGTCAGCATTTAAAATGTCACAAAAATGCTTTAAGCCACGTAGCGTCCTGGGTCCTTTTGTGTCTGTGATGCCCCAGATGCTCAGAAGTCATGGGTTTTGTAGATCAGAGGTTTGACATCTTTAATTTTCTACATGGCACTTTGGGAACTCTCCAGAGCTGTCCCCTCCAGATACAGGCACTTGCCTTCCTTTCTCTGAGAAGAGGACCAACAAGGACGCTCTCACCAGATTACACCCCAGGGTGGACAAGACACGCTCAGATCTGCTCAAGAAGTCATCAAAGCATTGAAATATAGCCCGTAGTCAAGCAGTCAGAGGACTCACGGTTTTCTCATCCCTACTGAGTTTCTGCAATTTTCCATATTCTGACTTGAGTGGGTCCACGTCCTTTTAACCCTACACAGCTGTCTTCCCCTAATACACTGGTCTTTCTATTTCCCCACAGGGCGTTTTCTACCCGTTGAAAAGTCTCCGATATCCCCCCTTCCCATCAGTTCCTTTTGTGCTCCCGGAACGCCGTGACTCTATGCTCTACATTGGAATCTCCGAGTATTTCTTTAAATCTGCATCCTATGCTTATTTTACAGCTGGGGCTTTCAGCTTCACTCTCACCACAAAAGAGGTGAGGAATGTTGATGGATGATATTTTAAGTATCCCATTACGGGGGTTGTTAGGTTCTTATTCCTGGGCCTTTGTAGACACTATCACTTCTAGCAGGACAATGAATAAAGGGATTGCAGAATGAATGTTGATATGAATTGGAGAGTTGCTGGGTTTCCAGTTCTGCCAATTTCAGCTTTTTATGTTCTTCTAGACTGATCTTAAATAATACTAAGAACCCCTTTCACTACTTATTACCTGTGATGAATACCTGTGAAATTTTGGCAATTTCAATGTACCTAACATCTCTATGCCAGATTTTCATCATTTGGAAAATAGGAATAATAATAAATCCATACACATGGGGTTGTTTCGGGCATTAAAGAGGTTTACATATATGTAAAGTATTCAGGCCAGTACCTAACACAGAATACATGCTCCATACATGTTTATTATTATTGTTTGTGTTATGCCAACATAAAGATTTCTCCTATTGGTAATTACAATTGACATCTACAATGATCAGTAAATAGCACAGATATTCACTGACCTCTTTGTCATGCCCCTCCCTTTTATAATGAGAACACTCTCTCCAGCCAGTCAGCTAACAACTTTCATTGAGTATCCCTTATGACTCTTTCCATTCTCTAGGTCCCAATTATACATGTAGTTATAAATCTTATGTTCAAAATGCTGGTGGCAACACCGGCTCCCAGACACCGCTGAGAATGAGATATTTCTAGTATCAGACCTGAAAACCATTCATCTGTGAAGATAAATTGCTTATGCATTGTTTATCTCAGTAATCTCTGAAAATGAGGACAATAAAACAAGACTTCTTGTTAACCACTGTAAAACATTTACATATGGGTCATACCTATATGATGTACACTGTGTTCCCAAGGTTAAAAGGTACTTCTCAAAGCAGTGTAGCTTCCTGTGTGACCTAAGGGCAAGTGACTTTACTTCTGTGGGCCTCTGAGTTCCTGTGTTTGGGCTATGAATCGATAGATCACCTTCAAACCCTAGGCATTTCTGGTGCAACAGCTTCACGATTCATAAAAATGATAAAGAATGCTGCATTTTGCCTGAAAATACAACCCAGGTGTAAACCTTCCAGTGACATGATGTTCTTGATTTTCCAGATTTCCAACCATTTGCTTCACAACTCTCAAGCCCATGGCAACATGCTCTCCCGGGTGAGTGCTCAGGGTTTGACTCCTTAATGGTGTATTTGCTTTCATTGCAGTTATTTCTGGAAGACTTTGTATTCCTTTTTGGTTCAAGCTTGCATCTATATTTCCCTTCTTAAGAGGGTTTTTTTTTTCTTTTTTATTTATTTATTTATTTATTTACTTTACAATATTGTATTGGTTTCACCATACATCAACATGCATCCGCCACGGGTGTATACATGTTCCCCATCCTGAACGCCCCTCCCACCTCCCTCCCCATACCATCCCTCTGGGTCATCCCAGTGCACCAGCCCCAAGCTTCCTGTATCCTGCATCGAACCTGGACTGGCGATTCGTTTCTTATATGATATTATACATGTTTTAATGCCATTCTCCCAAATCATCCCCCCTCCCTCCGCACAGAGTCCAAAAGACTGTTCTATACATCTGTGTCTTTTTTGCTGTCTTGCATACAGGGTTGTCGTTACCATCTTTCTAAATTCCATATATATGCGTTAGTATACTGTTTTGGTGTTTTTCTTTCTGGCTTACTTCACTCTGGTGGTCCAGTGGCTAAGACTCCATGCTCCCAATGTAGGGGGCCCGGGTAAAGTACTTATTTATTTATAGTGCCACATGCGGGATCTTCAGCTATGGCATGAAGGTCAGGCAGTCCCTGACCTAGGACTGAACCCAGGCCCCCTACATTGGGAGCATGGAGTCTTAGCCACTGGACCACCAGGGAAGTCCCAAGAGTTTTGTCTTTTAATCAAATATCTACAAATACTAACTGAACAATACAAGTTTCTAGTGAAGACATTGTACATTCACAGAATAAATCCTCTCTTCCTTCTATAAGTTCCACCGCTCTTGAAATAATTACTTTAAATGGGAAAGGAAGGAACAGGGCTTACATTTGTGACCTTAGTAGTAGTAGTGTTAGCCGCTCAGTTGTGTCCAACTCTTTGCGACCCCATGGGCTATAGCTTGCCAGGCTCCTCTGTCCATGGAATTCTCCAGGCAACAATACTGGAGTGGGCTGCCATTCCCTTCTCCAGGGGATCTTCCCGACCCAGGGATCGAATCTGGGTCTCTCGCATTCCAGGTAGATTCTCTACCATTGAAGCAACCAGGAACCCATTTGAAACCCTAGTCAAGCAACTACTAAGATCATGGTGGCGTGGCACCTGAGTACTGGGCACAGTGTACTGAAAGGGTCAGGTTTGCCCTGGAGGCCCCAGAGGTGCTCGTGTAGCTTCCTGGGTTTAGAGCAAGGATTGTAAGTCAGATAGACCTAGACTTGAACCCTAGTTCTACAACTTACCTGCCTGAAACCTTGAGAAAATTACTTAATCTCTCTAAGGCTCATTCTCTTTAGTTGTGAAATGGGAATCCTGATAGAACCTGCCTCACAAGGATTTTGTGGACATTGAATGAAATAATACTGAAAGTCCTAACATGTGCCTGACACACAGTATGTGTTCAGTAAATGCCAGCTGTTCTTAATCCTATGTTGTTATTGGTATTATTATTAAAGAGCTTTTTTCTGACTGTGATGATGTAAGATTAATCACCACAGGCCACCCCAGATTTGTGATATCTCCTCCTCATCTCATGACTCCCGATCTCTCTCTTTCCCTGAATGTGGGCAGATTGCAGAACTCTACATCTTGTCCAAGCCCTTCATGGTACAGGTCATGGCAACAGAGCCTCCTGTGATCAGTTTACTACCAGGTAACTTCACCCTGGACATCCCCGCCTCCATCATGATACTCACCCAGCCCGAGAACTCGACTGCAGAAACCATCGTTTCCATGGACTTTGTAAGTCTGTGGGGACAGGAGGGCAGCCTATGGATACCAATCCTGTCTGTGCAATAGACCACTGACCTGCAGGCTCTACCAAATGTTTGGAGGGATGGGATGAGCTCCATCAACTAGGGGAGGGGGCAAGGTTGAGACTGAGGTAGAGGAAGGTATGGAGGCCAGTTCTCATTCAATGGCTCGCAACCCTTCCCCACATGCTGTGTGCCCTTTCCTCTGCTTCATTTACATTAATAACCAATTTTTTTAATAAGTCCATCAAGGTGGAGTTCAAGTTTATTTGAGTAGATGAAGGCCAAATGCAATCTGAGAGAAAACGACTGAACAATGAACCTAAGTGAGATGCTACACACACACACACACATACACACACACACACAAACATACACACATACTTACACATACATGGAAAATAGAGATTAGAAGAAAATGAAAAATAATTTAAAGGAGATCTGCAAACAGAAAGTCTTTATAGTCTCCCTACCTGCAAGACAGTATTTTCAAGAGCTCTTTCTTTTCAATATTTTTTAAGATGAAAGTGCTATGGGTAGTGATATTTGTGACCAAAATAGACAAATTCACTCATCTTACTAATGAATGCCTTTGTTCTCTGCAGGTTGCTAGTACCAATGTTGCCCTGGCTATTTTGGGACAAAGACTGATCTGCTCTTTATCTCTGAACAGGTAAGCTCAGTTGATATGACTATTGGATGGTAGTAACAAGTGAATCAACAGGCCAAGAGACAAGTGAACATTCACAACACAGGTGAAGTTATCATCCAATAGACATGAATCATCAAGCATTTCTCCTGTAACAGTCCAGATAATTTCAAAGTATGGATCTAACTGAAAATTGCATTATGAATTTTTTTATCTTCCCAGTAAACAATATTCAGATAAACCTGGCAACAAAATTAGCATAAGTTTAATTCTACAATGTAAATTCTCATTCTAATGGTACAGCAATAAAAAATGAATTTCCTTTTCAACAAATTTAAAATATATACTATTGAAGAAAGAGAATGAAACTTTGAGGTCAAGGAATGAAGTTTCAAAACCCTGCTCCCTGGTTCCAGAACCATGATCAAGTCTTTTAACCTCTTTGAACCTCAGCTGTCTTATAAATCACCTCTGAGTTACCTTCAGTCTCTAACATTCAGAGCCCATTACTAGAGTTTAACTAGAATAGAGTTTAACTAGACCATGCCCCATGGCCTGGCTGGCTCTCAAACACAAGCCATGCAGTGTGAAAGAGCTGGAGCAGGTCATGTACACAGATCACTGAACACTAATTGCCACTGGGAAGGATCATCTTCAAAGCTCATTCTCTTCAGCCCTTATAAAGCCCATAGTGAAAGTCATGAATCAGACAAACTAGGAGTGAGGATATACAGAATAATCAGATGGCACAGATTAAATCCATGAAAGGAGGAAGAGGAAGCAATAAAATAGACAAATCAGAATCTGAAAAGACTGGGAAACCAACAGAGGAGAAAAGTCAATCACTGTAAGTCAACTTGATGGCTAGGAAGACTATTGTAGGAACATGGAAAATATGTTCAGTAAAATAATACAAAATGAAATAAGCAGAATATAGAACTGCATAAACACAACAATCAACCATGTAAAATAGCTTTCCATCTGGATTAGAAAGTGAATTACAAATGGAGCATTTTGTTAGGATATGAGATTATGAGTCAGCTGTTTTCTTAAAAATTTTTTTATAACTATGTTGCTTTTCCAATAAAAGGAATGATAAAAGCAAAAAGTAGTGTGGTTTCCCAGAGATAAAAGATTTCATGAAGGCTTTCTCCTCAACTTTACCCAGGTTTTCAAAGAAGGACTTATTTCTCCATTAAATTCAATAGGCATGGTGCCCAGAGCCTATGAAACTTCAGGGACTCATGAAAATGTTTTAATATATTTTAAAATATAATGAATTCAATCCAGACTAGACTGTACCATGACTTTATAACACCTCAGTCTTCGGAGATCAGTTTTAATGTTTTTTTTTGTTTTTTTTTTTTTTATGGAGGAAGAATTCCCAAAGGCTTCAGGCCACCAGATGTCATGATGTAGCCTTGTTTAGAAGATCAAGGCTGATGAATTTCTTAACCTTGATGGGTGATCTTTGAGATGGCAGTTTTAATGGTTGAAAGGGTAGAAGCCAGAGAGCAGAAAGAGAGAGGGGAAAGGGATGGAAGGTGAGGAGCTGGCAGTATCTGAGCTAGGCCATGAGAAAGGACAATTTGGAAGTTGGTTTGCCTGAGTCACAGTACTGTGAGTACAGGTGAGACCTCCATCTGATGGCTGAGAGGAAAGGGGAGCTGGAAGTCTGGAGTGATGGGAGATCCCTGGGGCAAGGCTGCCAACTGAGGCAGCAAGCACTGGGAAGGTAGAAATAATATTTACCCTTAAGCCAGGGTCTGGTTTCCTGGCAGGATGAGAAGGAAGGATTTAACAAGAACAGGACTTCAGGCTGTGGCAAGCAGGTAACAAAGACCTTGAGTTTCAGAGAGACCAAGGTGCTTTCCTGCTGACCCTCAACTCCAACATTCCTACCAGTAAGAAACTGCAGGTACAGTGGGCATTATGTTTCTTTACAGAAAAGTGAAAGTGTTTGTCGCTCAGCCATGTCCAACTCTTTGCCACCCCATGGACTGTAGCCCACCAGGCAACTCTGTCTATGGAATTCTCCAGGCAAGAATACTGGAGTGTTCAGCCATTCCCTTCTCCAGGGGATCTTCCTGACCCAGGGATGGAACCTTGGTCTTCTTGCATGCAGATTCTTTATCATCTGAGCCACCAGGAATAATTAGGAAAACTGATGGTAACCTGTTAAATTCACATCATCCAAAGAAATGTTTGAATTCATTCTCCAGCTTCCTGAGATCCACAAATCGGCTTTGACCCTGCAAACACAAATCTGAAAGTAGGACTCCTGCCTTCCCAAAGTCTCCTCAGACTCCCCTGTGACCTCCTTTAGATTCAGGTCACTGGGCAGGCTTCCAGTACCCTGAGGCCTTGGTGGGCTCTGAACAGGACTACCTACATAATTTGTGAGGCTTGCTGCAAAATGAAAGCGCAGAGCCCCCTGTTCAAAAATCATGAAGAACTGCAAGATGGAGACAGCAGGGCATTAAACTGAGCACAGAGTCCTTCTGAGCACTGCACAGGTCACATGCACTGAGCCTGAGGGTGGCTACTGCCACAGTACAACAGCAAACCTCAGGCAGTGAGCAGACTGAGGGCAAGGCTGGTGGGCCTGGCATCACTCGGCTCCAAGGAACAGAGGCTGTGCTGACAGAATGCTTTAATCTTTGGCAACAAGAATGGTAACCCTATCTCCCACACGCCCACGCCTCTGCTCCTGGGCTCTGGGAGAGAGGCTTTTCAGGGGGAGCTGGTTTGCCGTTAGGTGACATCATAGAGGGGCTTCCCAGGTGGCACTAGTAGTAAAGAACCTGCCTGCCCCAATGCAGGAGATATGAGATGTGGGTTTGAGCCCTGGGTGGGAAAGATCCCCTGGAGGAGGGCATGGCAACCCACTCCAGTATTTTTGCCTGGAGAATCCCACGGACAGAGGAGTCTGGTGGGCTACAGTCCATAGGGTTGCAAAAATTCAGACACAACTGAAGCCACTTAGCATTCAGGCACACACACACAACGTCATAGAGACACAGCAGGAAGAGGTGTAAAGAAGACGGGGATCAGTGAAACATCCCTGAGAAGAACCAGGGAACCAGGGTCTCTGAATACATCCCCCCAGAACACCATAGCCTTCCTAACCATCCTCTGCCTGAGGGTGGCTCTCTGGAGCTGCTCAGGGCTGGCTCCCTAGATATAAGATATAGAAATCAGAGGCTAATCCAAGGTGGAGAGTTTAGAGAGGAGGTGAAATCACAGGTTCAGAATAGCTGGTTCAGGTCCCAGCCCAGATATCATTAGCTGTGGGATCTCAAGCAAGTTTCCTAATGTCTCTGGGCCTACATTTTGTCCTCTATTAAATTATATAGTAAAACCTACTTTAAGGACTTGTAAGAACACTGGAGTGGGTTGCCATTTCCTTCTCCAATGCATGGAAGTGAAAAGTGAAAGTGAAGTCACTCAGTCGCGTCCAGCTCTTCGAGACCCCATGGACTGCAGCCTACCAGGCTCCTCCGTCCATGGGATTTTCCAGGCAAGAGTACTGGAGTGGGGTGCCATTGCCTTCTCCAAAGTGTATGTTAAGTGTCTTAAAAAAAAAAAAAAAAAGATGGCAATTTAAAACTTGGATGCTGGCTTCAGTCAGGGGAAGCCAATTATTTTTGAATTCAAGAGTATGTCAAGAGTTTCATTCAGAAAATACTTCATTCCTCTGCCTCCTGCCCAGTGATGGGTACTAGACAAATAGCCTTTTGCTCTATTATTTATAACTACTCTTCATTATTGAGCCTTTACTATCTGCTGGTCCTGTGCCAAGCACTACATGTATATTATTTAAACCTCACAGCCTGTATCTCCAGAACCCAGTACCATGTCGGCAGATTGAATGATTAATCCTAGAGGAAGCTTATTATCCCCATTTAATGGTTTATATGGGTCAATTAACTAAGTGTTGACCAACATAAATGGACTGCCAGATATTTCTCCAGCAAAGATGGTTTAATTTGGGACAAGCAGAGAACTGCATTTTGGGGTCTATAACCATGGGGAGACTTGTACAAGCCCCCACATGGCAAAGGAAGGAGAACCCTTTTACAGAGGGGACAAGGAAGTCAAGAGGGCTGTAATAAAAAGTCCGTGACTTTTCTTTAACTGAGTCCTTGCTAGAAAAGAAGAGGAGGCTTCCTTCTTCCTATTGGGCTCTGCTGTTGTCCCAGGGTGTAAGAGCTCCCCCTTCTGGTTTCCTGACTCTATTTAATCAAGCCTTCTGTTTACTAATAGTTTTTTACATGAGTCACAGAGCTATTGAATGGCAGAGCCAGAACTTGAATCTAAGTGAGTCTTCAAAGCCATGCTTGTTTGTTTCCTTGCTACATTATACTGCATTTGATGTGATGAATAGCTAAGACTTAGAAAATGACACTTAGACCTTCAACTTATAAAATAAATATCCTTGCCTGGAGGAGGAAACCAAAAGCATGGAGTCAGGTTAAACTGAAATAGGCAGCATGTCCTTTCTCAGTTTTAAATACTGATAGGAAAAAGAGAAGACACTGGCATTCTGTGTCCTAAAACGGTAAAAGCACACAGCCCTTTTCTCACTGCATTAAATGAAACTCGGCCAGGGAAAGCTAAAGAAAGCCAAAGCTGGGAGTATTAGTAACAAAGTTGACTTCTTTGGTATGTCCAATTAGAAGCACAGGCTCTGGAGTCTCGCGTGTCTCATTGTGAATTCGACCTCAGTCATTTGCTGACTTGTGACCTTGTACAAGTCCACTGATCCCTCTAAGAATCAGTTTCTTCCTCAGCATAACAGAGCCCCTGTTTAGAGTGTTGTATTGGAAGAGATGAGAATGTAGGGAAAGCACAGCTCCCAGCACATAATCAGTGCTCAAGAAACTTTGTTGCAGCTAGTAGTAGGGCTTTATTCTTTCCCATTCTGGGATCAAAGTTGGGCCAAATAAGACAGGAGAAATTGGTCCCAAGAGACATGACAAGTCAGGAGGGTCTTAAAAGCTGTGGAGTTGGCCTTCGGGTTACAGCTCTTTCTACAGTTGAGTCTTTTTTTTCAAACACAGTTCTACTTGGAGGTAACTCCGATCCAGATTGGTCTTGTAGTAGGTGTTTTTGAGACTAATTCAGAGACTAAATTAAACAACACTTCCCCTTTTATGGCCTTCATACAGATTACTTAATTCTAACCCTTTTTCTTAATCACGTGTAAAACTCAAGGCAATCCAGTGCACATGACTGCTCAACCAATTAGAGTGTGGAACATTTTTTTGACATTCCCATAATCAAGAATTTGGATGCTCCCAAACTGCACCCCACCCCACTACCATACACACAGGTGCATGTGCGTGTGCACACGCGCGTGCGCGCGCACACACACACACACACAGTTGCCCTACTACCTCTCCCACGCAGCACTGTCAGAGAATGCAAATACAGCTGCCTACAGCAGATAGTATCACACCCAACTCTACTTCTCACAGTTGGGCAGATAAACTTTTCCCAGCGTGAGCCATCTGGTGAGAAACAGAAAGGAAAACAGGTCTGGGAAGAATGGATTCAGTTTCTGTTGGAACGGTGCTCGGACAGGCCAGCAGAGCTCAGGCTTGGCAACCGGGCTGATTTCCATCTCCACCCTCCCATTGAGCTATGGTTGAGGCCAGCGGAAAGGAAGGCCACAGTGGGGGCCCCTATTGGAGAAGCAACCCCCAATGACTTCTTCCCTTTCTCCCAGACTCATTGGTGGGAGGGCGGATTTCTAAACTGCAGAAGGCAATGGAGTTAAAATACCGGGAAACTCTTCCTCAGCGAGAGAATCCTTTGCTTCTGGAGGAGGCTCAACATATGCCTCCCCTCAAAAGTGTTCATCATTGGATTAAATCCACAGCCTAGAGTTTTCAAGATCTTCAGCATCTGGTCCTACCTTTCAAACTAGCCAGTCTTCCCTCCCTAAAGTGAACATACTGCTCCAGCTGCCTCACCCTTGAGGTGACCTCAGTCCAACAGACCAGCGGCCCCCAACCTTTTTAGCACCACAGACTGATTTTGTGTAAGACAATTTTTCCATGGACCAGGTAGGGGTGGGGGGATGGGGAGAGATGGTTCAGGCAGTATTGCCAGCAATGGGGAGCAATGGGGAACAAACGGCATTGATCGCCCACCCACGGCTCACCTCCTGCTGCACGGCCCAGTTCCTAACAAGTACCAGTCCGTGGCCCAGGGGTTGGGGACCCTGCAATATACACTTTCCCATCCATCTTTTATCTGCTCATTTATCCATACGTCCACTCGGTAAGAATTTATAGAGCACCAAGTATATGTTCTGCCCTGTTCTTGATACAGAGAGCTGAGAGAAAAACAATAGTTTCTACCTTCTGGGTCCTCAGCTTAGTGAGGGTAATACTCAGATTAACAAGCAATTACAGTACTGGGTGCTAAGGGACAGGTGCTTGTACGTGGTAGTATACAGAGTGCTTCTCTCAAAGGACAATTTATTTTCCCCCCATATTACACACACACACACACAATCCACTCTGGTCCTATCACCTTTTCACACCTTCCCAGAATTCCTGCAACAAGTAGTGTGTAAACCCATAAAACAGCACCTGAATACAAGCTGCTTTGTAATATCCTACAATTGTTTCCTGCACATACAGCTTCTCCCGATCCCTCAAAAATACAGATACCAATAAAATTCTTCACATTGCCTAGCACATTACTGAGCATAGAAGAAGCACCTGGGAATCTCACCCTGCCAATCTTTTCTCCATAGTGCAACTAGAGTGATCTTTACAGAGCACTGACATTCCCTGCCCCTCCTTAGAAACATTCCATAGATTCCTTTCCAGATAAACATAAAATTTCTAACATGGCCTGAATAGCCTAGCCTGGTCAGACAGACAGCCACTGTCTGTCTGTCTAGCATCATACTGCAGCTCTCTCCCTAGCTTTCTGTTCTCTCTACACAGACCTTTGCAACCTCTGCGCAGACCCCTTCCCCCTTCCTTCCCCATTTTGCCTTTTTAATCCTGCTCACCCCACTCCAGTACTCTTGCCTGGAGAGTCCCATGGATGGAGGAGCCTGGTGGGTTGTAATCCATGGGGTCGCTAAGAGTCGGATACGACTGAGCGACTTCACTTTCACTTTTCACTTTCATTCATTGGAGAAGGAAATGGCAACCCACTCCAGTGTTCTTGCCTGGAGAATCCCAGGGATGGGGGAGCCTGGTGGGCTTCCGTCTATGGGGTCGCATGGAGTCTGACACAACTGAAGCAACTTAGCAGCAGCAGCAGCAGCATCCTTCTTATGTCAACTCTAAGACACAGCTCTTCCTTGGAAACCTTACCGAATCCACCAAGTTAGATCAGGTTCTTTTGTCATTTACCTCAATGAACGTATTTCTTTCCTTCAGAGTTTTTATCTAACCTTTAATTAAGCCTTCATCAGTGCGATTGTTTGGCTAAAGTCTGCCTTCCCACTGGGCTGTAAACTACAAGTGACTGTGTTTGGTTTTTACTCACATTTCTATCTCTGGTACCAGTTCCAGGCCTGACATATACTAGGTTTTCAATAGATACCTGCTAGAAGAGTCAACGAGTGAATGAGGGAAGACTATGTGTGATATATGTCATGCTCTGTACTCAGTCCTAGGAATACAAAGGGAATTAAGGCTGGATCTCAACCCACAGGGAGCTTATAGTGAGAGGGCAAAGAGAGAAGCAATTATTATAGGGACTGCATACAAGGACTCATTATCAATGTCTGACATGGCCATAGGGTTGCAGGAAAGGCATTGTGAGTGTCTGTGCGTTGGTCCACTTGGCCTTCATTATGTCACACTTGCTACATTAACTCAGAATATGAAGAAACTTTGTCTTTTGCTGTGTTTTAAAATTTGCACTTTAGCTCTGGTTTTCAATCAGAGCAGTAAACCTTCTCCAAAACATTCCTTTCTTTTTCTCTTCTCTTCCTTCTTTCTTTCTGCCATGTGGCATGCAGGATCTTAGTTCCCTGACCAGGGTTCAAACCCATACCCCCTACAGTGAAAGAGTGGAGTCTTAACCACCAGACAGCCATGGAAGCCCCCAAACCCTTAAAAATAGGCTTTACTTGGACTATCAAGTCTAGTGGTTAAGACTCCATGTTTCCGATACAGGGGATGCAAGTTCAATCCCTGATGGAGGGACTAAGATCCTGAATGCCATGTGGCATAGCCAAAATTAAGTAAAATAGGTTATACTTTTATATGCCTGCAACATAGAACTATTTGAGCTCCCTTTCTCTCCAGCTACTCTGTGTTTCTCTAATAAAAATTAGCTGCTAGTAGCAGGACTTCCCTGGTGCCTCAGACTGTAAAAAAATCCATCAGCAATGCCAGAGACCTGGGCTCGATTCCTGGGTTGGGAAGATCCCCTGGAGGAGGGCATGGCAACTCACTCCGGTATTCTTGGCTGGAGAATCCTCATGGACAGAGGAGCCTGGTGGGTTACAGTCCATGGGGTCAAAAAGAGTCAGACATGACTGAGCAACTAAACACAGCCCAGCACAGCAGGGCTTGAAGTAACAGATTAGGGGCCAAGAGGAGAATGCAAAGTCAAAGGAGTGAAGTTGGTTGCCACCTAGTGGTCTGAGTTGAGCTTTTGTGTTTTTCAGAGCCAGGACAGGAAGAGTTTAGCTAGTGAGACTTGTCCATTAAATGGCAACCTACTCCAGTACTCTTGCCTGGAAAATCCCATAGACTGAGAAGCCTGGTAGGCTACAGTCCATGGGGTCGCAAAGAGTCGGACATAACTGAGCAACTTCACTTCACTTCACTTCACTTCACTTCAAACTAACAGGGTAAATTGAGAGCTAGGAAACAGAAGTAATCCCAGGTGGCTCAGTGGTGAAGAATCTGCCTGCCAACTCAGGAGACACAGTAGACACACAGGTTCCATCCCTGGGTCGGGTAGATCCCCTGGAGCAGGAAATGGCAACTGGCTCCAGTATTTTTGCCGGGATAATCCCATGGACAGAAGAGCCTGGTGGGCTACAGTCCACAGGGTCTCAAAAGAGTCGGACACAACTTAGCAACTGAGCACACGTGCACAAGGAAAGGAGAGTTGGTTTGTAGGAACCTCAGATGGTACCCAGTCATGGTTTGGGGATGTAATGAAAGATCAGAAAGGAGATTCACAAGTGTGTTCCTCTTTCGTGTAGGGCGAATTTCTAGACTGCTCTAGATTGTTCCTCATAAGAAGCAGGTTGACCGGGGGAGGCATCCCCCTCACATTTCCCCAGCAGTATCTTCAAGTGATGTTCAACTGCTCAGCTTCCTTCCTTCAAGGATGCCCTAAAAATTCTGGTCTTCACTTTCTAGTAAGATCAGTCTGAGTCACAGGGCCTCTGATATCATCATCTCTTTTCTTTTTTCTTTTTTTTTTTAATTTATTTTTTGGGGATCTTAATCCCTCAACCAGGGACTGAACCTGTGCCCCCTGAGATGGAAACACTCTATCTGGAAAGTTCCCTCTGGTACCATTTCTGATCCTTGTTAGAATTAACAGTCTTTCTAGTTTTTGCTCTTAGCTGTCACCTTAAAGAAACCTCAAAGCCTAATTCATACTAACATGATATTGGCTGATAATAAGCAAACTTCTCTTCCATGCACATTTGTTTCTTAAATGTTAGAGCAGAAATATTCTTGGGAGAGGCACAGCTGAGTAAAGTGGCCACACCTTATTGAAGAGGGGCATAGATAGGGAGACACTTAGACGTTTGTGAACTCCTTGATCATCAGTTTTCTTGTCTGCCAAAGGGGCAGTGATAGGAGCATCACTCACAGAGTCATTGGGAAGATTACATTCTAAATGCTTATATAGCTTCTAGGAGAGTCCGTGTCGCCACCACTGTCGTCATCACTGTCATTGTCATGTTTATTAATAAGGGACCAGTCTAACTCGGGGAAGTTGCAAGGTTGAGTTTAGGGCAAGAAGACATAAAAACTGCTTCTTAAGAATGTTCTGGGAAGTTCCCTGGTGGTCCAATGGTTAGGACTGGTTACTGTCACTGCCAGGGCCTGGGTTTGATTCCTGGTAGGAGGACTAAGATTTCAAACACCACATATCTCAGCCCAAACAAAAATGTTCTGTGTTTCAAGTTGGCAACAGTAAGTCCCTTATAGCAAATGCAGTTGGGCAACCTGTCTTGTTTCCGTTTTTCCTGCCCCGCTTCTTCAGCAGCAAATACAGGGGGAAAGATGCACTAGAACTCGATGTTCTCACAAGTTTGTGTGGCTTTTAAATAATGACTTATTGAACTGAAAAAATTGTATCTTTTTCCTTTTGTTTCTTTCTACTGATGTGGTTGTTTTTAAGCCTTCCCTCCTTGAACTGGTTCCTACTGTTTTTTGTTGTTCCTTTGTTTCATTTTCAGATTCCGCCTTTCTTTGCCAGAGTCCAATCGTGGCAATATTGAGGTAAGAATCAGTGCTCTCCAAGTTCCCACCTAGGGAAAAATGAGAAATCTATATAGTAGCTGGATAATTGTTTTCTTTGCCTCTGAGTGTAGGCTTTGATTTTAAAATTCTTTATGTAGCTACACATCCACCAAGCCCATTAACCATTAAGCAAGAGAGGAATTCCCTTGTATATATTCAAAAAGACTTTAAAAAGAATTCAAAAGATTGTTAAGACTATGTAATGCTGGGGGAGGGAACAGACATTCTCAGGAACATGTCATTTTTTGGATAAAATAATCCTCTAGAGTTTACGATTCAGACTACCAAAGGATGATGCTCTAAATTGTTAGGCATGGTTCAGTTTGTTCTTCAAAGGTTTTCTACCCATCTCCTAAAATTAAGTTAAGGCTGGTTGCGTAGATGCCTCTTTGGAGGGGTCTAGCTTGGTGACCTCCTAATTGGAAGAGGTCATCCCAACATACAACATGGAAACCCTATGCCCCAAGCCTCAGGAAGATCAGCCAAATCAACAATTTGTGTCTCTACCCTATCTCTACAAGTCACTTATGTTATAGAGAAATGGTTCTCAGTTAGGGTCAATTTTCCCCTTCAGGAGCATTTAGCGATGTTTGTAGACATCTCTGAAAAAAAATGACAATGGTGTAGATAAGGAATTTTATATCATATTAACTTGTTTAATCCTGGTAAAACCCCAAGGGATTAGTATTATTATCTTCACTTTATGGTTGAGGAAACTGAGGCACAGAGAGGTTAAGGAACTTCCCCAACATCACACAGTAAGGTGGTCAAAACAAGAGATACACCTAGGAAGTCTGCTTCAGAGCCATCCTTGCTAAGCTGCAAAAAGGTTCTTTTCTTATTATTGCTAAGCATATGGGATGCTTAAAAAACATTCATTGAACGAACTGAAGTTCATCATAGTCTATTTGTTTTTAATACCTGAGTCTTCCCAAGAACCAGCAGTTTGCTAAAGTGAAAGTCGTTCAGTCATGTCCAGCTCTTTGTGACTCCATGGACTATACAGTATATGGAATTCTCCAGGCCAGAATACTGGAGTGGGTAGTCTTTCCCTTCTCCAGCGGATCTTCCTAACCCAGGAATAGAACCAAGGTCTCCTGCATTGCAGGTGGATTCTTTACCAACTGAACTATGAGGGAAGCATTTTGCTAAGATTATACAACTACTTAGTTTATTAAAGATAAATTGCATGTTCTGGTGGTGCCATTGACTATAGAGCATAACATAGGGAAACTCCTGTGACTGGAGTTCCCAATAAATTAATGAAAGACCACTAACTGGAATATCTATTGGCCATTCTAGATTGTCTTACTTGATATCTAAGCTGCCACGTTTGCTGCCACTGTGTGGTCCCTCTGCATTTGCTGTCACCATGATCCAGTGTAGAGAGGGCAGAAATGCCCATCCTCAATGAGGAAAAAAGATTAGGAAACCTGTGAAAATGGTTATCCACAAAATAGCTTTCCGTGTCTGGAAACCTAGAATATGTCTGTGGGGAGATGCTGATTATTGCTGCCCATTCTGATAAGGTCTGGGAGAGTGCATGTCCAAACCAGGCATCATACTTTCAAAATACCCTCATTTAACAACTGATCCAGTTTCCCCTTTCATTTTAGGTCTTGAGGTTTGAGAACATTCTGTCCTCCATTCTCCACTTTGGAGTCCTCCCACTAGCCAATGGTAAGGGAATCTGGGGAAACAATGTAACTCGGACACTGGTTACATGTTGGGGATTGGCCGGGATTTTCCATCCTGAAGCTTGTACTTGCTAATATGTTATTATGAATCCAGGCCAGGGCCAGAATTGACAGAGTTGATACCATCAACTATATGGCTTCTAAATTAGATATTCCAGCTTCAAGCCTTGTAGCAACCCTACTTGCAAGCAAGAACTGCTAACTCTGGTTGAGCTAAGGAAATTAAAACCATTCTCCTTAGGCAGTCAAGAATCTCCTTTGGGTCAGCCAGAAATGAGATGAAGCTCTCTTGAGGGTGTCTCTGTGGTTCTTATGCAAAGATCACCACTGGAATAGACAGTGGAATGACAATCCCAGACCTACACTGCAATTGTTCACAAATGGTAGCATCTTGAGTGCGGCTTGGTTAAAATATGTTTTGTATTGGAGATCAAAATATTCTCAGGACCCACTGATTAAGGTATTTTCAAAATATAAATTGGATGAATTGCTATCTTTTTTTTCTGCCATCCAGATACACATAGTTGCAAGAACATTTTTATTAAGCACAGACTAACCATTCTTTCAGGAAAATGCTATGGATATATCAGAGAGAATTGAAGGCACAGAACCAGGAAGAGTGGAAGGATAAATTATCAAAAAGTTTTTTGTTAGTCTCTTACTAAAAAGTTTACCAAATCTTCCATTCTGGTGCCCAATTATTTCACACCTTATTCTGTATTTTAGCAAAATTACAGCAAGGATTTCCTCTACCCAACCCACACAAAATCTCACTCGTCAATTCAGATATTGAAGTTCTTGAGGTAAGAATTATCAGTATTAATTGCGCCATTTCTTTTCATCGTAGAATGCACCTCTTCTTATTTTTCTTACTTTTTGTTTTATTTTGTTCTGCTTTGTTTTTTCCCAGCCCAAGGAATTTTATAAACAAGATATTTAGCTCTTAAAGCTCATAATTAATAATGAAAAGCCCTTAAACTTGAGTTTAAAAATCACACCAGAAAAAAAAAAAAAAAAAAACAACACACATCAGACCAAATCTGATTTCCCTGTGAAGCCAAGGTTATTCACACCACAGTACAAGAAGATGCACCTGTGCACTTTATTTTATTTGTTCCACAAGATATGCTGTAAGGCTGGGATTGTGAATCCCATTTTATAGATGAGAACAGGAAGACTCAGAGAGGTGAAAAGGTTTATGTAGCTGGAAAGGGCATATTCGAGACCAGATTGGCTCTTCTGATTCCCTTAGTAAGTAAACTTTGGCCTGAACCAAAGACACTCCTCTGGGTTCAGGGATCTGCTGTAAGTGGTTTCCTGGTTAATTATTATTCACAAACTTCAGAATACCTTATTTCTTCCCTTCTGGGGCTTTTTGGTTTAGGGAGGTAGATGTTAGAATCCGACAGAATTCTCCAATCCTATATACTACTCTGCACCCCCTGTTCCCTCCCCATGTCACCTTCTATAATTGCTTAAGTCGCACAAGGTGACAAGAATCCAAAATAGCCTGTTCCCCTGTCTGAGACATTGACAAGGAGGTGGGGGTAGAGGAGGGTATGATATAGTAGGACCCGGTAAAGAAGCCCCGTCCCCCTCACCCTTCAGGCAGACTTAGACATCCTATGGCAGCACACCCCCAAGTTTGACATCGTCTTCGTTGTTGCATCCTTTTCAGGGTTTCCTTTTGATCTCCACCGACCTGAAGTATAAAACATCAAAGCAGCAGCCAGGTTTCCATGGTTGGGAAGATCTGCACCTGATAAGTGGACAGTGGAGCGGGAAGCCAACCCCATGATTGCCTGTTTAGAGTCCACTCCAGGAAGCAAATGGCCCTTAATCCCACAGCTCCTATAAACCCAGGGCTGGAAGACAGTACACACTGGAATTGTAAAGCCCTTGTGGAACGCCGGAAGTTTTCTTTCTCAAGGCCTCAGAAATATAGAGGGAGGCAAACTGGGTGAAAGGGTTAAACCAGGCTGTGTGTGTCCCCACGGGCGTGGAGGGGTAGCTGTTGGAATGTGCGTTCGTGTTTGCGTGCCTGTTGTGTGCTCCTGTGTCAGTGAGATTCTGTGGCCAAGAACAAGGTATGTATTACTTCTAAGGTCTGTGAGAAGGTCTCAAATACAGACTTGCATCAGTTGTTATCAGCGGAGATCCCTTCAGCCTCTTCAGCTTTCTAGGGTTCCCTCCTCCCTGCATACTGGATTTTATGTTTTATATTTACTGCTACTGTCTCCTGTATTTAATTAAAATTGTTTTCTATCAAAGTAAATTTTGCCTTTTCATTTGCAAAGTTTCTTGTCCCTGATTTTTTTTTTTTTTGTAATAAAATAAGACAGGTAAGAAGAGAATATGGTGTCCTTAAGGGTTTTTTGTTTGTTTGTTTGTTTGTTTTTCTCTCCTACGCTGCACGGCCTTCTGGCTTGTGGGACCTTAGTTCCCTAATGAGGGATGGAATCTGGGACCTCTTGGAAATGCAGAGTTCTAACCACTGGACCATCAGGAAATTCCCTAGTGTTTTTAATACTACCACAAACTGAGCTTGTACAGATTTCAAAACTTGATTTAAAAAGGGAATATGTTCTCTCTTTGGAGAAGGCAATGGCACCCCACTCCAGTACTCTTGCCTGGAAAATCCATGGACAGAGGAGCCTGGTAGGCTGCAGTCCATGGGGTCGCTAAGAGTTGGGCACGACTGAGCGACTTCACTTTCACTTTTCACTTTCATACATTGGAGAAGGAAATGGCAACCCACTCCAGTGTTCTTGCCTGGAGAATCCCAGGGGTGGGGAAGTCTGGTGGGCTGCCGTCTATGGGGTCGCACAAAGTCGGACATGACTGAAGCGACTTAGCAGCAGCAACAGCATGTTCTCTCTTAGATGTGTCTGGAGAGAAACAGTGATTGCAGGAAACTACAAATTGTATCACTTTAAGTTTTAGGCTGCTTTCTCTCTCAAATTAAATGAAATGGCAATGCAGAGTACTAGATAAATCATAGATAGATTAATGTTGTTGGAGCAACAAATCATTGGGGTAAAATTGGGGCAGAAGAGGAGGAAAGGGGAACTAAATAGAATCCACACTTTGCTTTTGTGATGCTGACAATCCAGTGGGGGAACAGAAGACAGCTGTTTACTGGAGGGCTTACCCAGTATTTAATCTTCACGATCACTTGTGAAGAATTATGATCCCATTTTATAGAAAAGGAAACAAAAATTATTAAAAAGAGATTTATCATACAAAGCTAGTAAACAGCAACAGTAAAAATTCAATCCAAGCCTTTCTGATTCCAACGTCACTGTTCTTTACATGAGGTAGGATTAGAAATAGAAAACACTTAAGGCTCATTTATTATTGTGAAGAAGAGGCAGTGTGTATAAAAGCAGGTTCATAGAGTACTTAGTCATCAGAGAAGACTAGGCTGGGAAGCCCTAGACATCCATAACAACTGCCATTTACTCATCTTTGTATTGCTCATCTGACCTCAATAGATGTCCTTGTCAGTGTTGTTGGGATAAATGATAAACTGTCATGTTTCGTTCTTCGGAATGCTCTTTTCTGACTTAAGTATTTAATGTGTTCACAAATTCGTTTTGAAACATTACAAAATTTCCATTGTGGTATCTGTTTAAATGTTTCTCTTTCTCAGCTACAGACATCTCTTTCTCCCTCACTCAGTTCAGTTCAGTTCAGTCGCTCAGTCATGTCCGACTCTTTGTGACCCCATGAATCACAGCACGCCAGGCCTCCCTGTCCATCACCAACTCCCGGAGTCCACCCAAACCCATGTCCATCAAGTCGGTGATGCCATCCAACCATCTCATCCTCTGTTGTGCCCTTCTCCTCCTGCCCTCAATCTTTCCCAGCATCAGGGTCTTTTCAAATGAGTCAGCTCTTTGCATCAGGTGGCCAAAGTATTGGAGTTTCAGCTTCAACATCAGTCCATCCAATGAACCCCCAGAACTGATCTCCTTTAGAATGGACTGGTTGGATCTTGCAGTCCAAGGGACTCTCAAGAGTCTTCTCCAACACCACAGTTCAAAAGCATCAATTCTTCGGCGCTCAACTTTCTTTGTAGTCCAACTCTCACATCCATACATGACTACTGGAAAAACCATAGCTTTGACTAGATGGATCTTTGCTGGAAAAGTAATGTCTCTGCTTTTGTGGGGTGTAAACTCCAAGTTGTTCATGGGGTTCTCAAGACAAGAATACTGAAGCGGTTTGCCATTCCCTTCTCCAGTGGACCACATTCTGTCAGATCTCTCCACTATGACCTGCCCATCTTGGGTTGCCCCACGGGCATGGTTTAGTTTCATTGAGTTAGACAAGGCTGTGGTCCTAGTGTGATTAGACCGACTAGTTTTCTGTGAGTATGGTTTCAGAGTGTCTGCCCTCTGATGCCCTCTTGGAACACCTACCATCTTACTTGGGTTTCTCTTACCTTGGGCGTGGGGTATCTCTTCACAGCTGCTCCAGCAAAGCACAGCCACTGCTCCTTACCTTGGTCGAGGGGTATCTCCACTTTGGCCACCTCATGCGAAGAGTTGACTCATTGGAAAAGACTCTGATGCTGGGAGGGATTGGGGGCAGGAGGAGAAGGGGACGACAGAGGATGAGATGGCTGGATGGCATCACTGACTCAATGGACCTGAGTCTGAGTGAACTCCGGGAGTTTGTGATGGACAGGGAGGCCTGGTGTGCTGCGATTCATGGGGTTGCAAAGGGTCGGACACGACTGAGCGACTGAACTGAACTGAACTGAAACTCCAAGCTCAAAAGAATTGTTGCTTTTGAACTGTGGTGTTGGGGAAGACTCTTGAGAGTCCCTTGAGCTGCAAGGAGATCCAATCAGTTCATCCTAAAGGAAATCAGTCCTGACCCAGAGGGATGGGATGGGGAGGGAGGTGGGAGGGCGGTTCAGGATGGGGAACAGGTGTACACCCGTGGCCAATTCATGTCGATGTACGGCAAAACCAATACAACATTGTAAAGTAATTGGCCTCCAATTAAAATAAATAAATTTGTATTACAAAAAAAAGGAAATCAGTCCTGAATATTCATTGGAAGGACTGATGCTGAAGCTGAAACTCCAATACTTTGGTCACCTAATGGGAAGAACTGACTCATTTGAGAAGACCCTTATGCTGGGAATGATTGAAGGCAGGAGGAGAAGGGGACGACAGAGAATGAGATGGTTGGATGACATCACCGACTGGATGGACGTGAGTTTGAATAAGCTCCGGGAGTTGGTGATGGACAGGGAATCCTGGCGTGCTGCAGTCTATGGGGTCGCAAAGAGTTGGACATGATTGAGCGACTGAACTGAACTGAAACTCCAAGCAGGTGATTCCTTGGAACAACTGGACCTGATCCAGATTCAGTGTGTTTTTCAATGCTGAATGTGAATATGAGGTTTGCTCAGTTATGTCCAACTCTTTGCCACCCTATGGACTGTAGCCTACCAGGCTCCTCTGTCCAATGCTGAAAAGCACTTCCAAAACGAAAGATAACTAGATCATACTAAAAAGTACTGGATTTAGCTTAGCTTTAGCGTGGAAGAGACTGACTAGTTAACATCCACAAAGATAAATGCTAGAGGATGGTCTATCTTAACTAGTAAAGGAAAAAGAGAGCGCGCGCGATTGATACAAGTTTTGAACCTCGGCGCTTGCCGTCGCCCACCCTGCTGCGGAAGCGGCCGCGCCTGCGCGCTGAGTGCCGGAAGGCGGTGTTTAAGTCAGCGGGACAACGCGGCCAGTGGATTCTCAAAGGGAAGCCGTGAGTTTTCGCCACCATGAGTCGCAGTTATAATGATGAGCTGCAGTTCTTGGAAAAGATCAGTAAGAACTGCTGGAGAATCAAGAAGGGCTTCGTGCCCAACATGCAGGTGAGGCGGGGGAGCAGGGCTCCGTGGCTGGGGGTCCGTGGCGCCTCCCTGCCCACCGGGCTGGGCCTCCTCCAACCCCTCCAGACCCCTAGCGCGCGGGGGCCGCCCTCGTCCCGCCGCCAGCGGATTTCCTCTGGCGTCTACCCCAAGTTCCCCTCCGTCCCATGAGTGCTTCCTCCGTGCCGACCCAACGTCTCCGGTGGAGACGTCCCAGCACGGTGAGGGGGAAGAAAGCGGAATGCGTCCAGCGCATCCACATAAATAAGAAACTGGCCTTTGCGAAGCGTTTTCACACAGAAGTCTCATAAATGGACCGTTGCTGAGCCTTGGAGACAGCAGCGGTCTTCCACTAGGTGCTCAGCAAGTCCGGAGTGGAGTTGCTTGGGCCAAACTCCGCTCCTCTGAGTCATGCTGGTCATTCATGTAACGTTTACGGACCTGTATTCACTGTACCGAGTTTTTAGCTCACTGTACTGTTCTTTGTGGGTGTTTTTTTTTTTTTTTTTAATTGACAGGCAAAGTTTTAATAGAACAGTCTTTCTTCTCGAAACAGACGAGAAAGGTCACAGGGCGGGGTGTTTTCTTTTTCACAGGCACTTGTCAGTAGGGCCTGGAGGGTCAGTCGATTGCACAACTTCTTTTACTCACCTAGTAGAAGCTCAGCTAAGACATGGTGTCCAGTTCATGTCTTCGTCTGACAGGATGATGTATTCCCGACGAAGACTTGGGACCCTGATACTAGAGTTTGAAAACCTGGTCTCTGTTATTTTGGGGCTTCCTTGCCATTTATGCTTACTATCTTTCATTAAAGTGAAGAAAGAAGGCATTTGTGAGGTTTTGGCGCATATGTTCTTAAATGGCTTTTGAAATCCCTTTAGATACCCTGCAAGTGTACTGAAGGTTTGTGATTCTGCGCCTTGGTAAAAGTTCCTGAGAGCCACTCCACTGTTTTACTCAGTATTATTATTGAGTGTCCCCTATGAACAAAGCACTTAGCTAGACGCCGAGGGGAGGAAAAACCCATAGCGGTAAACCTCCTTTTTGCTCTGTTTTTTCCCCGTGGTAGCGACTTCACTTTCACTTTTCACTTTCATGCATTGGAGAAGGAAATGGCAACCCACTCCAGTATTCTTGCCTGGAGAATCCCAGGGACAGAGGAGCTTAGTGGGCTGCCGTCTATGGGGTCGCACAGAGTCGGACACGACTGAAGCGACTTAGCAGTAGCAGCAGGAGCAGTTTCTTTTTATGGAATCCGGTTCTCTGAATGGAGTAGAAAATAAAAAATCATATGATCATCCTAAGAGGATTGTGACACACATTGTCATGTTTTGACAGCAGTCCTAGCTTAACTTTTAATTCACACTCTCCTGCTAATTCTGCATGGGAGCAAGTCTGATTTTGGTCAGCACTTTCCATTAACTATTGAAACAACACTTTGCTACCACCTCTCCCTTGGGAATGGAAAGTTGAAACATTGATATATTGCTCTTAAAAAGTTACTGACCTTTATGCTAGGCTTGTGTTGAATTCCCATTCTCTTAAGAGTAGAGAATTTAACACTTGAATTCTCATCTCTCAATCTCCATTCCTCTCACAAGAACCATGTGCTACACTAAAAATTTCTCTTTGTTCCTTAAAAACATTTCTCTCCCATCTTTATGTCATCTTTCCATTCAGCTCCTAAATATGTTGCTGTTCCAGTAATGTCTTTTGTCTTTAAAGAGCCAGCTCAGTGTTCACAAAGGGAACAAACTGTGAAGCCCCCCCCCACGCCCCCACCCTAGACTGTTGAGCCCCTTCTACATCAGATTTTTCTGTAGAACTCTGCTTCTATTACAGCACTGGCGTCATTGCACGCTCTGCATGTTCTAGTCGACCACATCCTAGACTGGAAGCTGCACAAAGGGACAACCCTGCATCGTTTCTGTCTCTCCCCTACTGTGCAGTACAGTCCTGACACATAATGAGTCCTCAGTAAGCGGTGAATAATAAATGCGACCCTTTAGAAAAGTGTGCTGGAGATATTCTCCATCAACTGGTATTGTTAGTCTCCCAGTGGTACGATGCAGAAGTTTTCCTTCTGATAAATCAATTTCCTTGTCCAGATGATTATTAAGTCTTTGGTTCTTCACTGCTTGGCAGATCCTTCATAATATTTGATCTCTGATTAACCTGTTCTCACCTTTGGTGTTACATAAGTATATCTTCCATTGTCTTGTGTGTGCCTCTATCATCAAGCTTTTTTATTCTCTTAGAATTACACAGATTGTAAAACTAAGCTTTTTTTTTATTCACTGTTTACATAAGTATAGATTTGTACTTATCAAATCAAAACAGAGGACAGTAAAGTGTAGTGTGCTGTTGTCTTAGACATGGAAAAAGTATGCTTAGGTCAGATGATTGCATTTGTATGTTTAGATCTGAGCTTTTGATTCTTTTTTTTTTCCAAAACCTACTGATGTTTTAGAAGCACAAGAATACTGAGACCTTTGGCCTTAGTGAGAGCATTGTTGGAAGACTTTTCTTAATCCCACATGCACACAAAATATTTTACCTGTTGAACTTTTAAATGTGGCTTATGAGAGTAGAAGAATAAACAAAATGATTTGTGGAACATTGTAAAATACATTTCAAAGGTATATTTAAAGATGGGAACATCTTGTAAGAAGTTTTCTGCTATTTAAGGTAGTGTGAGAGTATTTTATGAAGAGTAAAGCAAAATAAATATTGTCTGCAGTGTTTGTATTCTATCCAGTACTTGTATATCAGGTCCGTGTGCTCTGACATAATTTTTCCCTTTCTTTGATACCAGGTTGAAGGAGTTTTCTATGTGAATGATTCTCTGGAAAAATTAATGTTTGAAGAATTAAGGAATGCCTGTCGAGGTGGTGGTACGTAAATTATAGAGTTTTACATGTGGCAGTACAACTAGTGTATACCTTGTGGCGTGAAAATGGTAACTCAAGTAATTATAATTTAAAAATACAAAAGTATTGTCAAGGAATGATCAAGACCTGAAGTGAGACAAAAGCCTGTTACTTATTCGTGATCACATTTTTGGCCGCCTGAGCTTGTAAAGCACTTTAGCTGGATGGACCTGGTTGGTTTTGCAGCCAACCTCTGACAGTTACAATAAGAACAACCATTTACTGTGCACTTACTATGTAAATGTACAGGCATTTACATAGCTTATGGCATATAATTCTTGGACTAACTCTAAGAGGAAGATACCTCCATTTTACAGATGTTTAAGTCAAGGCTCGGTGAGGTTAAGTCATTTTAGTTCATCCAAGGCTATAGTTTCTCAGTAACAGAACCAGAATTCAGAACCAGTTGTGTCTAATTACAAAGTCAGTATGCCTTTAGTCTCACTAAACTTCAGTTATCTCATCCATAAAAAAGAGTTTATCACACCTATCTTGCAAGACTACGGGCAGATATAGAGATAAATGTATAACATTCTGATGATGATGGTGAAATAGAAATCTAGTTTTAACCCTTTTATTTTTTAGGTCAACAAACCTAAAATAAATTTCACCACTGTCTCACCAGGGCATGCTGACTTGTCTAAAAAGATGTGCTGATATTACAACCCCAGATCCCCTGACTCCATGCAGTTTCACAACACTTCCTAATTGCCCTTTTTTGTCATTTAGAGTAAAACTGTTTTGTTTTTGTTTTTGTTTTTGTTTTAATAAATATTATGAACAGTTAATGCTTTTTTTATATTGACAACATAATGTGTAATGATTATGTTTTACAACTCCAAGTACAGTATTTGCAGGCAACCATCATAGTCTGCACAGAATACTGACGGCGTGTTTGTAATTAGTGTGGTTGCCCTCACTGCTTTCCTGTGTGTGTGCTGCCTTCTTTCCCACTTATTCTCAAACACACTTATGAAAACTTTGTTTTTGTAGTCCTAACCACTACCCCTTCATTTAATCCAGTCTAGAAAAGTGACTATATTTCTGCCAAAAATCCCAAAGAAAGGCAATGCCAAAGAATGCTCAAACTACTGCACAATTGCACTCATCTCACATGCTAGTAAAGTAATGCTTAAAATACTCCAAGCCAAGCTTCAGCAATATGTGAACCATGAACTTCCATATGTTCAAACTGGTTTTAGAAAAGGCAGAGGAACCAGAGATCAAATTGCCAACATCCACTCGATCATCGAAAAAGCAAGGGCGTTCCAGAAAAACATCTATTTCTGCTTTATTGACTATGCCAAAGCCTTTGACTGTGTGGATCGCAATAAACTGTGGAAAATTCTGAAAGTGATGGGAATACCAGATCACCTGACTTGCCTCTTGAGAAACCTGTATGCAGGACAGGAAGCAACAGTTAGAACTGGACATGGAACAACAGACTAGTTCCAAATAGGAAAAGGAGTATGTCAAGGCTGTGTATTGTCCCCCTGCTTATTTAACTTATATGCAGAGTACATCATGAGAAATGCCGGGGTGGAGGAAGCACAAGCTGGAATCAAGATTGCCGGAAGAAATATCAATAATCTCAGATATGCAGATGACACCACCCTTATGGCAGAAAGTGAAGAAGAACTAAAGAGCCTCTTGTTGAAAGTGAAAGAGGAGAGTGAAAAAGTTGGCTTAAAGCTCAACAATCAGAAAACTAAGATCATGGCATCCAGTCCCATCACTTCATGGGAAACAGATGGGGAAACAGTGGCTGACTTTATTTTTCAGGGCTCCAGAATCACTGCAGATGGTGATTGCAGCCATGAAATTAAAAGATGCTTACTCCTTGAAAGGAAAGTTATGACCAACCTAGACAGCATATTAAAAAGCAGACACATTACTTTGCCAACAAAGGTGCGTCTAGTCAAGGCTATGGTTTTTCTTGTGGTCATGTATGGATGTGAGAGTTGGACTGTGAAGAAGGCTGAGTGCCGAAGAATTGATGCTTTTGAACTGTAGTGTTAGAAAAGACTCTTGAGAGTCCCTTGGACTGCAAGGAGATCCAACCAGTCCATCCTAAAGGAGATCAGTCCTGGGTGTTCATTGGAAGGACTGATGTTGAAGCTCAAACTCCAATACTTTGGCCACCTGATGCAAAGAGCTAACTCATTTGAAAAGACCCTGATGCTGGGAATGATTGAGGGCAGGAGGAGAAGGGCACAACAGAGGATGAGATGGTTGGATGGCATCACCGACTTGATGGACACGGGTTTGGGTGGACTCTGGGAGTTGGTGATGGACAGGGAGGCCTGGCATGTTATGATTCATGGGATCGCAAAGAGTCAGACATGACTGAGTGAGTGAATTGAACTAAACTACCAAAAATCAAATGTGTTCACTTTTTTCATATTGAAATTTTGTTTTCAGGTGTTGGTGGCTTCCTGCCAGCCATGAAACAAATTGGCAATGTGGCCGCCCTGCCTGGGATTGTTCATGTGAGTCCATATTCAGAGCTTTAGTCACTTATATTTTCTTTTAGTCTAAAAGTTTGTTGAATAGGTGAATGGCCATGCCTAGCTGATAGTGGTATCATCTAGACAGTGGCCCTCAAACATCTAGAAATAACTGTGGAATTTAAAGAAGTAATTGAATCTGGGTATATCTCAGTCTCTGGCTGCCTTTGGCCAGAATCTGTAAGTGTTTGAGAACCTTTGGAGTAGACTTTATTCTCTTGTCTCTTGTTGTTGTACACATCACTCTTGTATTAGTGTGCCACCAGGGAAAGTTTCAGTGTGGCCGCGTTCAAGAGGAGGACTGGAGGAATACTGGAAAGAAGTATAAGGGTTAGGACTGAGGGAAGGGAGAGAGGCGCACAATATAACTGTTAAGGATATGAGTGGAAAAAGAGGCTGGTGGTGATGCTGGGGATAGAAATGGATGGTACAAGTGGGGACCCCACCCAAGTCTGCATTTCAGATTCCACCATTAGGGGTAGATGTTAAATCCAGCAGACATGTTTTGAGGTCCTGGTGCAGGTTACTATGTTCAGCACTTGGGGGAAGAAATGAAGAGACGTGGCTTGTACATTTAAGGAAGTGTTCAGGTGTCTGCATATATCCCTACCATGTTGTGATCTCCATTCTTTCTGAGTCAGGATACTTCCCTAGGCCCCGGATGTAGACAGTGCACAGTTTTCACTCCATCTGATGTGTTACATTTGTCTTATTTCTTAAACACTGAGGACCTTTGTAAATCTGGCATTCCTCTCCTGTCAACCTGACATGACCACAATTTGTCAATGTCTAAGCATCATCTTTAAAATGTGATAGTATTAAAATTAGCGTATGGTTGTCCTATATCATGTTGTACTGAGGCGTTTCTCTTTTCAGTTTTCTTAGTTAATGGTCAGGATTTGAGGGGGTGGGGAATGTTGTGGATTTTTTTGTCTTTTGGCTGAACTGCAAGTGGGAAAATCCCAGTGGTCAAACTTTGTAAAAAGTCTTTCCTGCCATATCTAGCTTTATGATTAGGAATTTTTATACCCAATTTCCACCAATAGAGAAGATTTCATGAAAACAGAATCTTGATTTGGGGAAGGTTTTAATTCCCAGTCTGTTTTAGAGTAAGATCTGTCAGGCAGCCAGAGTGCCAGGTGGAGAAAGCTGTATTTCTTTTTCTGATTTTCTTTCAGCGATCCATCGGTCTTCCTGATGTCCATTCAGGTTATGGGTTTGCTATTGGAAATATGGCAGCCTTTGATATGAACGACCCTGAAGCAGTGGTATCCCCAGGTAAGGTCACTGTACACGTCTGCTGTCAGGCGTGTAGCTTCTCAGAATCATAGCCTTTCTAGAATAGATTGTGGCTGCTTTTTGTGTGTGCATGTCAGCTTCATCATGTTCTATCATTTCTGTTCTTCATTTTCTAAGAGGATTAATTGTGGACACTTGGAGGCTATTAAAATATCAAATAAAAGCATATATTTATTTAAAACTATTTGAGCTCCTACTTTGTGCCAGGCATTATTCAGACATTGGCTACAAAACAAACCAAAAGACTTCCCTGGCTAGTGTATCTTCTTTGTGTCACAGTTACCTCTTAGACAAATTGGAGCTAATGATATTACTTACGACATAATATTTTTGTGAAGATTAAATGCATTAAGCTGTGCTAAAGTACTTAGTACAATGCTAGACACTTAGGAAGTACTTGATAAGCGTTTGCTTGTATTATCATCGTTATTATCCACTTCTAGTTGTACACTTCTTTTCTGCTGTGGTATGCTTTCACTGAAAATATTTCACACCAGAAATAGTATCTTTGCTCTAGAGTCTGAAAAAAAAAGATGAAAGTACAAATTATATGTTGAGAGTTTTGGTGGACAGGATCATTTTAGAGCAATCCTCTGCCAAGAATAATGAGAAAAGCTGTGTAAAAATTTCAAAACAAAACCAAAACACATCTGTTGAAACCATAAGAAAACTGTTGAGACAGTAAGAATTTGTGAGGCTAAGATCCAGAGGAAAAAGTGCAAGTACATGCGCCCAATATTTAGCACTTTTAGCTTTTCTTTTGAGGTCATGGCAGATTTGTCCTTAAGGACGCAGCTGATGCGAATAACCCTGTTACAGACTTGACACCTTCACCTCTAAGATATGTATGTGATTGTACATGCACCCACATTATAGTGCACCCAAGAATTGTAGAATACACGTTCTTTTCAAGCGCACATAGAATGTTCACCAAAACTAGACCATGTACTGAGCCACGAAGATGATCTCAGATTTCAAAGCATTGAAATCAGAGTAGCAGTTCTCAAACTTTAGACTTGAGACCTTTTTACATTCTTAAAATTATTGAAGGTTGGTCTCAAAGGCTTTTGTTGATGTTTACCTTACTGGAAATTAAAACTGAAAAAGTTTAAAACAGTAACATGTAAGGACACATTCCATGTTTCATTATGCCTCACAGCAAACATGTTATCACATGTCATGTAGCCTTTGGAAAACTTCACTGTGCAGTAGAGAGAATGCATTTAGAAGGCTAATGAATGTCTTAGCATTGTTATACAGTTAATCCTAAAGACATGAAATGATCTCTGGGCCATACGTAAGAACCACTGTTACAAAGAGTAGTATCCTACCACAGTGGAGTTAAGTTAGAAATCATGAACAATAAAAACTAAGGGGAAGAAACCCCATATGTTTGTAAATTGAGCAGTATGCATTTAAATAACCCATGGGTCAAGAAAATCATAATGGAAACTACAAATAATTTTAATGATAATTTTAAAAATAACCTGTCTAAAAATTGTTACTATTAATACCATCCTTGAATAGAAATACACAGCCTTCAGTGCACAGATTACAAAGGAAGAAAGGCTACAGTATCAATGATATAAGCATCCATCTCAAAAAGTTAACAAAAAGAACAACAAATTAAACCCAGGAAAGATAGAAAGATGGAAATAAGAGCAAGATTAATGAAACAATATACAGTGGAAAGGATCAACAAAGTCAAAAGTTGGTTCTTTGAAAGGACTAATAGAATTCATGAACCCCTGATAAGAGTGACCGAGAAAAAAAGAGAAGCACATAATTCACATTTTAATCTCTAATCTAAATGTTACTTATGGTTATTTTTGCCTCCTTGGCCCACAGTATGTGTTTAAATTATGTTGTTGTTAGCTACTTTGTCAGCTACTTTAAAACATAATCTTTAAGAGTGGCTATCTTTTAAACCCTTTATTCATAGTGGGTAACCACTGGTAACAATGCTTAACCACCTGGTTTTGCTAATATTTGACTTAATTTTTCTCTATTTTGTAGGTGGTGTTGGGTTTGACATTAACTGTGGTGTCCGCTTGCTGAGAACCAATTTAGATGAAAGTGATGTTCAGCCTGTGAAAGAGCAACTTGCCCAAGCTATGTTTGACCACATTCCTGTGGGAGTGGGGTCAAAAGGTGTCATCCCAATGAATGCCAAGTAAGAACAAAAGTTTCCAATATATGGAATGAGAGATAATAACCACGTGATCCTCATATTCAGTGTAGGACATTTAGGAGATAGGGATTGTTCAGTCACTTTTCAGGAAGTGTAATGAACTGTTTTTTTAAGCATGAGGTCCATAATGTTTGTTAGAAACACTAGTCAATTCATGTTCATTGTGACAGCCTTTGACATACAGTTCTAAATAGAATAATATCCATTAATGTTTACTGAGCATTTCCTATGTGCAAAGCATTGTGTGGTGGTGGATGTGTATATCATTTTGTGTAGGTAATAATGCTAATATTATCCGTGGTTTACAAGAAAGGAAACTGAGGTTTAAAGAGAGAATAGTAAATAAGCTAGTAAAGTCAGGATTCACATCAAGGATCCTTTGGCTTCAGAGGTTATATTCTGAAGAGCACTGTCCTTTGTCAGTGAAGATGTATTTATTGATGACCTTCCTTTTTGGGTGATAGCCCTGAGTTTGTTCTTCACCTACAATATCATGTATTTCCAAAGTAGAGAATTCCATGTAAGACTACCCTGCAGTGGCCATCGGTGTACTGTGTCATATCTTGTGTAAAGCTGTACACCTTACACTTTGCAGGGTGTGCTTAATAAGTGTACCTCTTTAATATCTTCTGTTTTATCTTTAAAATTTGTATGAATTTTGTGTTCTATTCAGATACGTGTACAGACATTAATATCAAAACGTTTTAGCTATTTCCTGTTATATACAACTCCTATTTACCAAAAAGCAAAACACAACCCCCCAAAAAACACTTAGAGTAAAACTGATACTTTTGGAAGATGCTTATTCTGTGATTTTATGTGGTCCCTGACATGCAGTTCCACTTTGAAAAGCATACTTGGAACATCTAATAAATTCCAAGCATCTTTACAAATACTTTTGATAGGAATTTTGTCCTAATAGGTAATGTTTGAAATGAGCTGTTGTGGGGAGAGCACATTGATCATTGTAATTGCTCCTGATAATATTTTGAAAAGGGGCTGGACCTTAGGTGAAGATGAGAGCTTTTTCCTTCTAGGGGTTTAATGTGTATACACCTCAACTTCAAAATGCAGATACAGTAAAGCTAGGTAGTACTTCTGTTGCCTGAGGACATTGAGATAGCTTTATTTATTATTTGTAATTTTTCATACGTTACTATGAAAAGTTAGTGTTAACTGTGGTAAAGTTGGTGATAGATAATGACTGTTGGTTATAGTTATAAATTTTCTGTGGCTGCTTAATCACTGCATCATAGAACTCAGGATCAGAGAGGGAAATAAAATTTGAAAAGTATGAGGGGCTGTAAAAATGTGAAGAACTATAATCATCTCCAATGTGGTGTTTAGTACTTCAGTATTCAATTATTTATGAAACTGCTTTCCTCAAAAAACTAAAATTGCTAATAGCATGAACTGTGTCCCACACGATGCCTGAGGCACAGGCAATAAATGGAGTGCTTTCCTCTGCCCTTTGAGATGTGGTCATTCTTAGGTTTTGATCTGCCTTGGCTGTGAAGTGACCTTCACCTTGTTACTCACTCAGAGACTTGGAGGAGGCCTTGGAGATGGGTGTGGACTGGTCCCTGAGAGAAGGCTATGCCTGGGCAGAGGACAAGGAGCACTGTGAGGAGTATGGAAGGATGCTGCAAGCTGATCCCAATAAAGTCTCAGCCAGGGCTAAAAAAAGAGGCCTTCCCCAGGTAACACTCACTCTGGAGGGGAGACGTTCATTTTTTTCATGGTTTTTTTTTGGCGGGGCGAGGGGGGGAGTCTGTCTTCCATGTGTGGAGAGTATATCCCCAGCGTTTTTCGGAGTACATTGAGAGGAACACAGTTTTATTTATGCTTCATTCTTACTCTTAAAAAGCTGTCAGGAGTTTGCACATATTCATAAAATAAAACAAGGTGTCATGAATTAGAAGTGGATGGGAAGAAAATGAAATATGATTATAAGACTTAAAATGTATACCAAAATTGCTTATGTATAAACTTTGACAATCTACAGATTTGGCTGAAAGTTTTCTAGCATCTAGGTTGAAAACAGATACCTTGTCAGTTCGTGGTGTCCATGAGATTAAAAATATACCAGATGTTTGAAATTTACACTAATTGTAATGGCTTTGCCACTAATTCACTATGACTTTAGGCAAGTCTCTTGCCTTCTGGGTCTTGTTTTCTTAGCTGAGAATTGAGATAAAAGTTAAAACTAGGCAACCTCTGAAGACTCTTGTTGCACTGCCATTTTCTGGGTCCCTAAATCATCTATTAGCTCCAATTATGGGATATATCCTTCCAGTGATGTGTAAGAGTCAGCATTCATCAGAGTTCATCCCAAAATTTGACCATTCTCTCCATGATGTTTAAATTGTCCTGTGAGCCCTTTGATGGTCTGAGTTTTGGTTGATGAAGCTTTTAATGTGTTGTACCTCAAGCAGATAATGAACAGTAAACTGCAGGAACTGCTGTACACTATTTTAGTTGTGTGGAATACTACTTGAAATAAATGAAACTTTTCTAAGCTTAGAAGTTTCTTTATTACATAAAACACTATTTGTGTGGTTATCTTTTTGTTGATTGTTCCTACCAATTTGCTTTTTAAATGGATTTTTTTCAAACCAGAGTAGCTGCTGTTTTATCAAACGTTCTTACTTTTGTAGTTGGGGACTCTGGGAGCAGGCAACCACTATGCAGAAATCCAGGTTGTGGATGAGATTTTCAACGAGTATGCTGCTAAGAAAATGGGCATTGACCATAAGGGACAGGTGTGTGTGATGATCCACAGTGGAAGCAGAGGCTTGGGCCACCAAGTTGCCACAGGTATATTCTGGACCTAAGTTTTGGCTTGGTGCTAAAAAGTACGTTTTATGGGGAACCATATAGAAGTTTAAGGGAGAAAGTGCTGAAAGTTTACTTGTAGTTTTTTACCCTTGTTCTCCTCACTGGCAACGCGTCTTTGAACAAATTAACTTCACTAGGCTTTAATTTCCTTGTTGGAAAAAAATGAGAATAATTATTTTGTACAGTGTTGTAAAAGCTCCACTTTTTATGTTTACTCTACAGATTACTGTTACTAGCTGACCAAGAAAGAGCAATAAAAATCTTAAATTGTAGAATTTATGATAGATGCAGATTTATCAAGATTGGGTGTTATGATGGATTCAGTGATAAAATAGTAAGGCAAGGACTCTGCTGTCAGATTATCTCATGAGAAAGATGTCATGTTTATTAAAAAGAAAAACTAAAGGCAAAAGATAGTAATTGATAAAATAATATGGAAGAGACAGAATGTTTGGGTAAAAGATTTTAGAGGTGACTTCATAGACACACAACATTTGAACAATCATATGTGCAGGACATTCATGACCAGAAGACAGCATAAACAAAAGCAGGAGGCAGGGAAATAAAGGTCATTTTGGATGGTTCGTAGGATGTGTGAAAGGGTTTATGGATATAGGATAACTTATATGGACACATGGAAATTATAAACTCTGAGTTACCATTATGGTTCATCCTTGTATGTATGTTTCATTCTGTGGGAATTTAATGATCTGTCCCAACATGGCCTGTTTAGGGTATTTTGTCTAGCAGGAGTATGGAGCACTGGCTAACATTTCTGAACTTTCTAATGAGTACTTCTCTACAGTTTATCACGAATTCGAGTTGCATGCAGAAGATCTAGCAACTTATCTCCAGTTCTTTTAGGTTAAGTCACTGAAAATTATTTTCAAAAGCTGTGATAGTAATACATGTTTTACTACTTCTCATTCACATGCCAGGAAAAGAGTAACTCAGACCATGATGTTGTTAATTCTCTATATCTCCATTCCCCTTACAAGTCCTAGAGAGCAAGTGTTCTCTTTGGGGTCCACATACATTGTGTCAGACAGCTCTGACAGAAGATTCTCCATAAATACATCTTAACCAACAAGTAGATGAGCTCAGAAACAATTTAAAGGGAAAAATGTATTTTACTTGTTTCTTTTTAGAATGGTTTTGAATATAGTCTACCTTTCTGCAGTAAATCTGAATTATAAAGGGAAAGCCGGCTGACTTGGACTTGGTTGCTCTCTCTCCTTTCAGATGCACTTGTAGCTATGGAAAAAGCCATGAAGAGAGACAAGATTATAGTCAATGACCGTCAGTTGGCTTGTGCTCGAATTGCTTCCCCAGAGGGTCAGGACTACCTGAAGGGAATGGCAGCGGCTGGGAACTATGCCTGGGTCAACCGCTCTTCCATGACCTTCTTAACCCGTCAGGTACAATTGAAGCTGCTTGTCTGTTCCTAGTTATACATGATGAACTTAAATGATTTAAAACAGTGTAATCAAGTCAAAGCCTATATAATTTGGTTTTGGTGTAATAGATATTCAAAATATTGGCAAAGAGTCCAAGCTTTTGTCGTGTCCTTAAGCTCACTCAGTAGGGTATCAGGAGTGGGGAGAAGAGAAACTAAAATTATTCCTAGAATTTGCCTTGAGCAGTGGAGAGGGTGGAAGTCCTGTTTCCTGAAATTCAGGAGGCTGAGGAAGAAGCACTTCTGAAGAGTGAGATCAAGAGTAGTTGTAATCTTTTTTTCCTCCCCAAAGGGTTTCTTTAAAAAAGAATTTGGCTTTGCTGGGTCTTTGTTGCTACTTTCAGGCTTTCTCTGGTTGCAGGGAGCAGTGGCTACTCTCCAGTTACAGTTCTTGGGCTTCTTGCAGGGGCTTCTCTGGTTGCAGAGCACGGGCTTTAGGCATGTGGGCTCAATAGTTGTGGTTTGTGGGCTTAGTTGCCCTATGGCATGTGGGATCTTCCTGGACCAGGGATCTAACCCGTGTCCCCTGCACTGGCCAGTGGATTCTCAACCGTTGGACCACCAGGGAAGTCCCAAGAGTAGTTGCAATTTATTCGGTGACACTTGCTCTGTGGTCTAAAGACAGTTTTTGTCCTTTACATGAAGATTAATAATTTTGCTAATTTTGAACTCTTAGATCCCTCACTCCCTTCAGGAACAGAGCTTTCAGAATCAGTAAGTTCTGAAGAGCTAGTTCTGGCCACTATTAACATTATGCTTTCTCTCTTAGGCTTTTGCCAAGGTCTTCAACACAACCCCTGATGACTTGGACCTGCATGTGATCTATGATGTTTCTCACAATATTGCCAAAGTAGAACAGCATGTGGTGGACGGGAAGGAGCGGACTCTGTTAGTACACAGGAAGGGGTCCACCCGAGCCTTCCCTCCTCACCATCCCCTCATTGCGGTTGATTACCAAGTACGTACTGAGCCATTTGTGGTTTTAAGCAGTGGGGGCATGATTTGGACAGTTCTAAATATGGACGAATTTAAACAGGAAAGCAGCAATTGTGAAAAGAAAACAGTCTGTCATCCATGAGAACAGTGATTTCCAGTCTTCTCTGAAGTACGACTTCACCCTCCATCGGTGCTTACAGTGTGCTGTCTAAACAATGCTGCATAGAGAATATTCTGCTCCATTAAGATACATTAAGATTCTCTTTTAAGGCCTTTGAATGATTAGAAGACAGGATTAAGACTAAACTCAGTCTGTTTCATTCCTCTTCTCCTTTCGATATCTGGCTGTGATCAAGTTAGAAGGACCCTTAACCAGCCATTTCACAGATCAGGAAACAAGCCTGAGAGGGCAAGTGCCACGCTTGCTCAGGATGGTTCTTCCTAAAAACTCTTCCCTACACATTTGAGTTTTGTTTTGCTCTTACTTTTGGTCTGTCTTCTATTTTTCTGGTCCTCACATTTTCCCTCCCATCCTCTACCCTTACCTTTCAGTTATCAAAGAATCAAAATACTGTCTTGATGTAGTTGTGAGAGCAGTGCATTTAGAGGCCCAGGCTTCTCCACAGTCCTTTAGTGCAAGAGGAAATTTAAATCTCAGGCATGGAAAGTTCATGCACTCCTGAATGTTAACATGTTTGATTTGTGTGCTTCCTCAGCTTACCGGACAACCAGTGCTCATTGGTGGCACCATGGGAACCTGTAGCTATGTTCTTACTGGTACTGAGCAGGGCATGACTGAAACCTTTGGAACAACTTGTCATGGAGCGGTGAGTTATGAAAACAGAAGCTCACTTAGAAAGACTATCTTCAGTGTAGTCATTGCTTTGCATTTTGATGGGCAAATATACTTGAAAGTGAAAGCGAAGTCTCTCAGTCATGTACAACTCTTTGTGATTCCATGGGCCGTAGCCTGCAAGGCTCCTCTGTCCATGGGATTTTCCAGGCAAGAACACTGGAGTGGGTTGCCATTTCCTTCTCCAGGGGATCTTCCAGAGCCAGGGATTGAACCCTGGTCTCCTGCACTGCAGGCAGACTCTTTACCGTCTGAGCCACCAGGGAAGCCCTTGGTTGAACATTAACAAAGTTGAGGTTTGGATCTGTCTTGTCTTCTACATGAGTTTATCCCCAGAATATATACTGTCTAATAATATATACTGAGGTCACCAAGTATCTCAACCTTGGTGAGTTCATTGTATGGCTAGGAACTATTCCTCAACTCTGAATCCACAAAATGTGGATTGAGAAATTGTCAGACTAGCATAACTGATAAAACTTAACCTGATACAAGTTTACTGCACAGTGTTTCTCAGTGATTTACAGACGTAGCCGTTAGCACAATTTGTTCCTTACTGAGTAGATCCACTCAAGATTTGGAGGAAACGCCCTGTTTTACAAATCAGGACCCATGTGCAGACTGCTTACCTATTTCAGTGTATTGCTTCTTCTAAGCCAGGCGTTGGCAAACTTTCTATAAAGCACCAGACAGTGAACATTTTAGGCTTTTTGGGCCAGAAGATCTCTAGGAGCCATTCCATTTTGCGATCATAGTAGAAAGCAACTGTACATAAACAAGTGGGTTTTCTGTGTCTAATAAAACTTTATTTACAAAAACAGGTAGTAGGCCCCCAGACCAGTTTTCTTACTGCTTTTCTAAGCCATCAACGTTCTTAGCTGGTGATGGAGTGGAAAAAAGAAACTGTCTAGGATATCTTTTCAACCGGACAGGCCCTCACATATATATATCTCTATATATATAAACCGTACTCCTGACCCTTTCTTGTTTCCAGTTGCCTCTCAACTCCTAATTTTTAACCCAGTGATCAAAATCATCTTCCCTCACACATGTCAACAATGTTTCAGGGCATTTTTTATTGTCACCGTCAGGGAGAGGAGTTTTGCTGTTGGCATGTAGTGAGTAGAGGCCAAAGATTCTGCTAAATGTCTTAGAGTATGTATGACAGTTACCTAATCCAGGATGTCAGTAAGTGCTAAGGTTGAGAAACTGTTTTAAATTACAAACAGCACAAAGTTTTTGTGATGATAGACTTATCATTTACAATTTTAAATGAACATATTTGTATTTACTTGATAATAGCAATCAGAAACACAAAACTGAATCTTAAAATGCTTTGTAAATGCGAATTTGTTTTCCACAAAGATGATGAATCTTAAAACAAAAGGTATATTATAAGCTTGATGAAATAGGAAAAGATTGTTTTTAATTCTTTTTATAGTTTAAAAAGAAGTCAAGGAAAAAGCATATAATCCTAAGGGTTTAAATTAATCACTGGGATTGAACATAATTTATAAATGAAGTTCACTCCTTTCCCAACCTAGGGCCGTGCACTGTCCCGAGCAAAGTCAAGACGTAATTTAGATTTCCAGGATGTCCTCGACAAATTGGCAGACATGGGAATTGCAATCCGTGTCGCCTCACCCAAGCTGGTAATGGAAGAGGTAAGTGAAATTTTGAAAAGTATGCAGCATAAAACTGTTCATAATGTATGCCAGTATACAGAGACAGCAGTTGTTACTATTGCTAATAGAAATATCCTTGAGGAGATGAAAATTAGAGAATTAGAGATACCAAGGGAATCTTGCAAAGATGGGCTCAATAAAGGACAGAAATTGAGCTCATCTTTTCATGCAAAGATGGGCTTAATAAAGGACAGAAATGGTAGGGACCTAACAGAAGCAGAAGATATTAAGAAGAGGTGGCAAGAATACACAGGAGAACTGTACAAAAAAGATCTTCACGACCCAGATGATCATGATGGTGTGATCACTCACCTAGAGCCAGACATCCTGGAATGTGAAGTTAAGTGGGCCTTAGGAAGCATCACTATGAACAAAGCTAGTGGAGGTGATGGAATTCCAGTCGAGCTATTTCAAATCCTGAAAGATGATGCTGTGAAAGTGTTGCACTCAGTATGCCAGCAAATTTGGAAACCTCAGCAGTGGCCACAGGACTGGAAAAGGTCAGTTTTCATTCCAATCCCAAAGAAAGGCAATGCCAAAGAATGCTCAAAACTACCACACAATTGCACTCATCTCACACGCTAGTAAAGTAGTGCTCAAAATTCTCCAAGCCAGGCTTCAGCAATATGTGAACCGTGAACTTCCAGATGTTCAAGCTGGTTTCAGAAAAGGCAGAGGAACCAGAAATCAAATTGCCAACATCCACTCGATCATCGAAAAAGCAAGAGCGTTCCAGAAAAACATCTATTTCTGCTTTATTGACTATGCCAAAGCCTTTGACTGTGTGGATCACAATTAACTGTGGAAAATTCTGAAGGAGATGGGAATACCAGACCACCTGACCTGCCTCTTGAGAAACCTGTTTGCAGGTCAGGAAGCAACAGAACTGGACATGGAACAACAGACTGGTTCCAGATAGGAAAAGGAGTCCGTCAAGGCTGTATATGTCACCTTGCTTATTTAACTTATATGCAGAGTACATCATGAGAAATGCTGGGCTGGAAAAAGCACAAGCTGGAATCAAGATTGCGGGGAGAAATATCAATAACCTCAGATATGCAGATGACATCACCCTTATGGCAGAAAATGAAGAACTAAAGAGCCTCTTGAAAGTGAAAGAGAAGAATGAAGAAGTTGGCTTAAAGCTCAACATTCAGAAAACAGATCATGGCATCTGGTCCCATCACTTCATGGGAAATAGATGGGGAAACAGTGGAAACAATGGCTGACTTTATTTTTCAGGGCTCCAGAATCACTGCAGATGGTGATTGCAGCCATGAAATTAAAAGACACTTACTCCTTGGAAGGAAAGTTATGACCAACCTAGACAGCATATTAAAAAACAGAGACATTACTTTGTCAAAAAAGGTCCATCTAGTCAAGGCTATGGTTTTTCCAGTGGTCATGTGTGGATGTGAGAGCTGGACTATAAAGAAAGCTGAGCACCGAAGAATTGATGCTTTTGAACTGTGGTGTTGGAGAAGACTCTTGAGAGTCCCTTGGACTGCAAGGAGATCCAACCAGTCCATCCTAAAGGAGATCAGTCCTGGGTGTTTATTGGAAGGACTGATGTTGAAGCTGAAACTCTAATACTTTGACCACCTGCTGCAAAGAGCTGACTCATTTGAAAAGACCCTGATGCTGGGAGGGATTGGGGGCAGGAGGAGAAGGGGACGACAGAGGATGAGATGGTTGGAGGGCATCACCAACTTGATGGACATGGGTTTGGGTGGACTCTGGGAGTTGGTGATGGACAAGGAGGCCTGGCGTGCTGCGGTTCATGGGATCGCAGAGTTGGACACAACTGAGTGACTTAACTGAGGAGATGAAAGGAGGTGAGATCTCATGGAGTTTGTCTTTGTTAGGAGCTCAGGTATGAAATCATCATTTAAGAGAGAGTGATTGGCTTAGTGAAATTTAGGTGATTGGCAGAACAGTGTCAGGGATCCACTTGAACTTAAATTTATTGGTTGGGTGTTTTTCAGCTACATTCAACTCTATGGATGGAGGCGTGAAATAGATGTTGAGTTTCCTTTAGTCAGGGTTGCAAGTACAGCACAATGAATGGTAATCAAGGTTGTTGATGGGTTGAAGAAAGATTGTGGGTCTCGTGAAGTTTAAAGGATTGTTGGAGGTGAAAACCTAGGCTGTGTTCACCAGCCTGGGATGTTGGGAGCAGAGACTGGGGGAGTTGTAAGCATTGGTGATGACTAGTTCTGGGGTATGACTCTGGGAGTGAATGGCTGAAGTAAGCATTGAAGGAGCAGCAATCAAGGAACTAGGACACCAGGTACTGAAAGGATCCTCTTCCTGGATATTGAAATTGTTCGGAATTATAGGCGGAGAGGCTGAGGGTGACCCAGGAGCTGGAAATCTTCCAGTAACAACGGGAACGGATTCTAGCAGATGATTGCAGCAAGAAGAGTAGTAGGTGGTATAGATGATGACTGCAAAATTCAGAGCTGAGAGAAAGGAGGGAAAACTGTCTGAAAGGAACCATCAAGAGCAAGGACACCTGTCCCTCCTCTCAACCTAATGGCATGACCCAGTTTGGGAGAGAAAACAGCTGCCACTTCAGAAAGTTGGAGGCAGAAGTAACATCCTCAGGGTAGATCCAGGTTTCAGCAAGAACAAGAAGGCAAAGGGAATGTTTAAACAAGAAGGGAAGAAGTTCTTTCCCTTTGACTCAGTGAAAAAGAGTTCAGGGGTCGCAGCGGAAACGTTTCAGAAACTGGAAGGGAAGGAGAGACGGGCTTTCAGAAAGGGGTGTGTACACAGCTCCATGGGGTTCAGTGAGAGTTCTAAGCTTGCTGTGCTGACAGGCAGGAGATGAAAGGTGTGTGTGAAGAGGTTTCTTCTGTTGGTGGCGAGACTGAAGGAAGGTGGGGAGGTCTTACTAGAAACCACAAACTGTGTATATGTGTATGTATAAATACACATGTACACCTGCGTAAATACAGAGTTAGTTATATATGTGAATGTAATAACCTTTCCTTATTGTGAAGGTATTATGTGTTCATTCCAGGAATTTTGAAAACTATAGAAACATATAATAAGGGAAAATCAAAATTGTTAATAACTCTACCATCCAAAGACAGTTACCACTAAAAGAATGATTTGGTACATTTCCTTTCAGTTGAATATTGGTGTATGTGCTTTATTCAATTACATTTACTGCTTTTCCTACTATGTACATGATATACGTTCTTTGGGGAAATTTAGAGAAATACAGAAAAAATATAAAACAAGATGAGAATGTTTATCATACTTCCCCCTTACCCACACTGAACTTAATAAATCTTTGCTTATTTTATAGGCAAAAAAAACAAACCCAACTCAGTGCTGTTTGAATGTGCATTTCTCTAATTACAAGTGGCGATTAATACTTTGAAAGATTCCATTTTAAGTAGACTTTTGCAATGTTTAACTCCACCCCTACAGGCCCCTGAGTCCTATAAGAACGTGACGGATGTGGTGAACACCTGCCATGATGCCGGAATCAGCAAGAAGGCCATTAAACTGAGGCCAATTGCTGTTATCAAAGGATAGAACCCTGACCACGGCCACCGGACACCACTGACCCTCCGTGAAGTGGAAGTGGACAAAAACACTCTTCAGACATTAGACTCGATACCTGACAGGTTCCAGGGTGTGCAGCTCTAGCTGCCTGTTCCAAAATGATGGTGGGGCGGCTTCCAATTCTGGAGTCAGTGTTGTAAACTTTCCTTCTGGGAGGAGTCATGTTGCCCCCACTTGGAAAGAAATGCATATGCTTCCTCCCTGATTATCCCACAGATTTTTAGAAAAATATGATGGGGTTGAGGCTAAGTCAAGAAACTGCCTTACTCAGTCACACAAGTCTTTCTTCATCAGAATGAAGCTCTTTACGCCAGCCTCTGTTTCCAGCCTGTGAGGTACTGTGAAGAACATTCTATTAAATAGGAAGGTTTGGGAATGTCTTTTTTCCCTCTGTCACTTGGTCCACTTATCCACTTTTATACCGCCTTGTCCTGCACTGAGCAAAACCCTAAATGCTATTCTTACTTGGTGCATACCAATGGGTCAAAGAAGGATGTTGAACAGATGGATAATGGGACAAGTTATAGAGGGGGAGTGTGTGTGGAAGTGTAGGGATGGGCACCCAAAAGAAGATATCTCTTCATAGACTTGTTACCTTTGTTGTTCTAAATATAAGGCAGAGTTTTGACTACCTGTAAAAATGGCATCAGCTGCTGTCTGTCATTAATTAGGCCTGGTCAGGTAGACTTTTCTTGAATAATAACTTACAAGGCAGCATCAGACAACCCCCACAAAATACTGAGTATCTTTACATTTGCGATTGAATTATTATAAAACATGAAATGGCCACAGCTGTGATGCTAATGGTTACTCTGTGTTGACAGGTTGACTAGTCTTGTGCCACCTAATCAGACGAGGTGCTATGTACTATGACACCCGAAGTTGTTAAAGTTATAGGTTACTAAGGCCACAGCTGAGTCCAGACACTAAATAGAAAAATCTAATAAAGTTGTAGTATGTTGTTTATATTTCATGTTTAATGTTTCATAGCTTAGGATGGTTAGTATTTCTACTTGATTCACTTTGGTCAATGTTGCTGTTTTCTGATTTTCTTCTGGTTGCTTTCAGAGATGCACCTTAAAGATACTCTTTTCTAACACTTATCCCTCAACTTATAATAAAATCCCCCATTGGAGTATCTTCTAAATGCTAGCTAGAGAAAAGCAGACTTCCTCTGAAAAAATGTGACATGAAACAGCATGTCTTTACTTTGAGCATTCAGTAACGTAAATGGGTTTAGAGTTTGAAAGTTACCAATAAGTTAGTCATCTTAATGCAGTAATTGTATATTACTTGTGCCTCTGGGTTGGACCAGTGATCATTGTGCACAGATGAGTTAAGGATGCAGGTTACCTGTGGACACTGGAGGGCATTTGAGGATGAGAAACAGGCTTTGGGCAGGTGCTAGGTTCTCATCTCTAGAGATGAGGCAACAGTGAGTATCTGTGTGGACTCCCTCTAACTGGGCTTTCCCAGTGATGTCATTTAGCAAAGTCTGCTTCCAGAACTGTGATGTCAGTGCAGGAAATGCTGCCGATAATCCAAGATACATATGTTACATCCTCTTGGACACTTTGAAAGTCACTCGGGGCGGGGGGGTGGTGCTGCTGCTAAGTCACTTCAGTCGTGTCCGACTCTGTGTGACCCCATAGACAGCAGCCACCAGGCTCCCCTGTCCCTGGGATTCTCCAGGCAAGAACACTGGAGTGGGTTGCCATTTCCTTCTCCGATGCATGAAAGTGAAAAGTGAAAGTGAAGTCACTCAGTCGTGTCCGAGCCTCAGCGACCCCATGGACTGCAGCCTACCAGGCTCCTCCGTCCATGACATTTTCCAGGCAAGAGTACTGAAGTGGGGTGCCATTGCCTTCTCCACTGGGGAGGGGAGAGGGGAGCAAATGAGGTAGAGAAATAGAAATGGTTTGTGCCATGGCATTTCTGTATTATAAGCTTTTCTTATATGTAGCATTTCTCCAAAGTTGGCCCTATTAATGACCTTGGGAAGTAATAGTTAATATTTTGAGTTCAAAAAGAAAACTACAAACATTGTTTTCCTTGTTCTAAAGATGTCATTTTCTCATTTCAGGCAAAAACCATTTTAAAATGAATGTTCAAACAAAGTTGAAGTAACCAGCTGTTTTTATTGCTCTAAATGTTCCCCATGCCTGGGCACATGGACACAGCTGGGAATGCACTTTGATAAGGGACTGTCTGGTTTCACCAGGCATGAAATGAGTCTTATTACTGTACACATCTTTTTCAGGCCTTTAAAGTCAGTAGGTTTATCAGTAATATTTTGAAAAGCACTGACATTCACACATTGATGATGGACTGTGTCATTCCTGTCATCAACATGTGTCTGCAAAAACCAATTTATTAGACATAAAATATGAACACTCACTAATTTTCTAATTTTGTGATATGTTTTGTGGAGCAACAAGGAACTGAAGATTCAAATATTGAAGTAAAACCTTGCAGATCTTAAGATGCTCCCATTTTGATCTTCATATAACCTTTAAAAGCTTACATACAAGATAACTTTTTTTTTTTTAGGTTTTCCTATTTTGTTCTTATTTTTTTTAAGTTACTTTCTCCTATTTCTGAAAATTGCTTTTAGCATCATCTGTATTGCTGAAATGTTTACAACTCCCTGTGCCTGATATTTCAATACACAACTCACATTACCCCTTCTGTCCTTACTTCTCATTTATGTCCTTATTTTTGCATCTGCTCCATTGCTTGACTACATAGGATTTTCACATTGTCCAGAGAGCATGATTTGGGTCCATCTGGATCAGCTGAGTATAAAGATGCTATTAATTATTAATCAGGCACCTTGGAGTGTGCCAAGTTATTAATAGTTTCTGATCTTTAAAGGCTTTGAAACTAATATCTGAAGTACCAGTGATCTGAAGATCACTGGTATTTGTTGTAAGGAGGACATATCATAGAGAAGTGAGTGGTGATTGAAGTTGTACCTTGCAGATAGACGTGTAGTAAATGAAAAAAATACCAAGCATATAGTAGGTGCTTTACACATTAAAAATCACCATTCCTGCTTTGCAGTGTAGCCAACGTTTTTACCTATGGTTTTAGTCTTTAATGAATGAGGGAGGGCTAGGCAGGATTGATGCCCTTACGCAGCCTTGAAGCAATTTCAGAAGACTGACCTTCTTCCCTCTGCTTCCCATTAGAATATGGGAGTAAAATCTCTGAGGAGGGAATGAAACTCTAGGGAAGAGGGCATTCCCCTTTAAACAACCATTAAAAGAATGACAGCCATCAGTTCAGTTCAGTTCAGCCTGTCAGTCGTGTCCAACTCTTTGCAACCCCATGAATTGCAGCATGCCAGGCCTCCCTGTCCATCACCAACTCCTGGAGTTCACTCAAATTCATGTCCATCGAGTTGGTGATGCCATCCAGCCATCTCATCCTCTGTCGTCCCCTTCTCCTCCTGCTCCCAATCCCTCCCGGCATCAGGGTCTTTCCCAATGAGTCAACTCTTCGCATGAGGTGGCCAGAGTATTGGAGTTTCAGCTTTAGCATCAGTCCTTCCAGTGAACACCCAGGACTGATCAGATGTGACAAAAACTGGTTAGAACCAACTATCAACTAGATCCAAGATGGCAAAAGATTCAACTTCCAGTGGGCCTTGAGCCTCCATATATGCTTATTGTAATACATTAGCATATGCAAAATGACACCTACCAGTGCCATGACAGTTCCAGGACCAACCACCGAAAGGCCAAAAGGTGGGCAGTGGCCCAATTCCTGGACATCGCCGCCTCTTCCCCATAATAATTGGGATAATCCTCCCACTCATTAGCCTGTGAAATTACCCAGCCTGTGAAAACTAACCATTCCATATTTCAGGGCCTCTTGGCTTTTCAATTGGACTGTATTCTGTCTATGGAATGTGCATCTCTCTAAATTTGTTTGTTACCTATAAATAAACAAGCAAGCCAACAAACAAATGAGGGAGGGTGGGAGAAAGGATTATGTGAGCCATTCACTTGAATTTAATTAGGTTTGCATGGTAGGTATCCCTTCATTACAAATTGGAATGTAGCCTGAAACATCAAGTAGTTTGCCGAAGGGCACCAACTAATGACAAAGCCAGGCATGGAGAACCAGGTATTTTGACTCCCAAGTTTAATTTTCTTGCTTTGACTGCTCCAAATGGCTGTTCTGATTGAGACTTGTCTAGTCATTTGAATCCGCATAGGGCTACTTTAGAATAGTAAAAGGAGAAGAGATGTTGGTTGAAAATCAGAGTGAAAAGTCATTGAATTACAAAAATCCTTGCTTTATTTTTCTTGGCCATTATTGCCACCTGAAAACATTTATGCTTGTTTATTGACTCTTCCTAAAGTTAAGCTCCGTGTAGGCAACTAGTAAATATTTTCTGATTGAATGGATGGATGTACAGATGGATGGATGAAGACCATCCATAGACGGTTTACTACCACTGATCTGTGTGATACATTAACTCTCTAAATTTTAGTTCTTCGTCTGTAAAATGAAAGCGGCATGTAATACGTGCTTCGTTGGATGGTTATAAAGATCAAATGAGAATAATACATAGAAAGGCCAACCTGCTATCAGGTAGGCCCTCAGGAAATGTCAGCTGACGGAGAATTTCTGTTACTAGAGGTCCTTTAAGAGAGAACAGGTATGCTTTTGCCCTGCATGGGTTAATCCTTCATTTCACTAAAACTCCTGGGGTTGAATCAGGTCATTTCCCAAGGCCCTTTCTAGTCCTGAGATTCTGAGATCTGATTCCTTTTTCAGAGGTGTTTCTACTGTTGGGGATATAAGAAATGTCTTCAGTGCCCCCCTCAAGGCTCGCTTTGCAGGCAAAAACCAGTTTGATTGTCTGGACACACTTCATCTGCCACTTTTTAAGTTCCATTTTGACCATGGTTAATGACAGTGAATAACCCAACAAGAAAAGGCTGCTGACAGGTTTTCGGCAAAGGACGCAGCTAAATAGCTACAAACAGATTAAAAATCATTCTCACCACCCAGAGAGCCTGTGCATAAAAACAAACACAACTCATCGATGATGATCAAAGAGCTGGGAATGGTTCTGCAGTTTCATGGACTAATAAAGCAGCGTCAGGCCCTCTGCCCTCTCCCAGAAGCCTGTCTGCATGATGGACATGAAAGGCTGGCAATGACTGAAAGCGAAGGGTCACCAAATGATCATTCTGTGAAGGATTCCACTGATGGACGTTTCCATCGAAAGTCTCATTCCCAAGGTGACAAGTGGGATTGTTACCCATTTTGGGAGAAGACAATGATAACTTTGGGAGCTTTGAAGAAAACCTTTGTCTAGACAAACAGCTTGGAAAGCTTGTGAAATGCACCGTCTGAAACGTGGCTGACTTGGTTATAGCTAGGTAATGCTGACTCATCCTATGAAATACCTTCCCCGACCTGATGGGACTTTGGTCTCAAATTCAATTAAGGTTTATAGCACTTGGAGTCAGAGGATGAGTGTTAAGTTCAAGTGTCCTGAGTTGAAGGTATGTTGTTTGGTTGCTAAGTCATGCCTGACTTGCAGCCCCATGGACTGAAGCCCACCAAACTCTTCTGTTCATGGTGTTTCTCAGGCAAGAATACTGGAGTGGGTTGCCATTTCCTTCTCCAGGAGATCTTTCTGACCCAAGGATCGAACCCCCATCTGCATTCTCCTGCATTGCAGGTAGATTCTTTTTTACCACTGAGGCACCAGGGAAGCCCTTTGAAGTTATGTTACCCACAGATCAGAAATGGCTAGGCCAAAGAAGCAGACAACATCTCTCCAAATCTAAACAGCCCAAGGGCATCTCAATTCTACTCCCCTCCAAACCCTGTTCATTTTTCCTAAGTTATTTTTTCTTCCCTATGTCCAGACATTTCCACAAAGGGAAGAAAATAACGACTGTTTTTTTCTTTCTCACTAACCCTTGATACATTGCATCTCCTTTATACCGGTTCCGTAGAAGTTAGTCTCTCTGAGAATTTTATTTTTAGCCCTAGAAGCTACAGAGAAAAAATAAATTATTGAGCATCTGTTATTTGCTGCCTGACTCAGGCAAGGTGTGTTGTGTATATTATCATTATCTCATATAATAAACACTGGTGAACTTTCATAGTTAATTATAATCACAAAATTATAAAATATTAAATACAAATATCATTTAAGTTTCTGTATCATCACAGGAGTTTGTGCAACTTTTTAACGAAGTCATTAAAAACTGAATTCCATGCTTTTGAAGGCAGACAGTTCTATGGGACACTATTAAACTCGTACAGTCATACTTCTCACACAGCCCTTTTCTCATTGTCATCGCCGTTCCTGCAAATGGCAGGCATTTGCAGACATTGCTTCATCTTCTTCAGTGATTTAAAACACCCACCTTAGTCTCAACTGGTTACCTTCTAATCTGGTGCCCTCCCAGTTCTTTAATATTGCCAGTTTCTAGGACCTTCACCTCCAGACTTCAGACTCCTTGAAAAACTTTGTCATCCATGAGCTTCTGTGTTGACTTGAACTGTTTATAAGACCTCAAGCTCAGAACTGTCTTTGATGTGCCATGTTCTCCTCCAACTGGTCCCCTTTATATCATCCCAGCTGTCCTACTCTTTTCACTGTGAAGCATCTTGAAAGGGCAGTCTTTAGCCTTCCCTCTGCTTTGTTACCCCACTCCTTTCACAAAGGTCTCTGGAGATCTTTTAATGGCTAAATCTAATGGATCCCTCTCACATTTAAATCCCCTGACAGCTCTGACTCATATGATGCTGTCCACTCCCTCCTTCTTGCACAATGACATCTGCATTTAATTACCATGATCTCACACAGCCTGTTTCTCCTTCCAGCTTCTTGGTCCTCTTCAGAGACATTTTTATTGTGCCACTCCTTCAGAGTAGGCCTTCTTTCCCTGGGAAATCTCATCTGCTTCCTGTTCAGTCACTAAGTCTGTATGCGTGTGCCTCTCAGCCTACAGCTGTCCTTGATTTCCCTCCTGACTGCACTGCCAGCATTTTCAACTGCTTGTGGACAGGAGTAACCTGTTACTAGAAACCCAGCATCTCCCAAAACAAGCCGTGTCTCTTTTCAACCTGCTTTCTCCTTTGTGTTTTTTACTTCAGTTGGTGAGAACTCACTAGACACATCTCTTAACTTCTTCCTGTTCCTCATCCACAACCCCATCCTCTATGAGTAGCCAAGACCTATCAATGCTGCTCCCACTTTATCTCCCAGTCCATCCCTTCCCTTTCCCACCGCCACTGCCTTTGTTTAAGCCCTCACTTCCTCTTTCTTCATGATTGCAATAACCCTGTTGGTCTGCCGCTTCCTACCACCAGAGTGATTCTCAGCCACAGCGCTGAACAGTTTACCCTCTCTCCAAGCCAAAAAAAACGTTTTTTTTTTTTCAATAGTTTGCCATTGTCTACAAAATAAAGTTCAAGTTATTTTCACCTGGCTCTCAGTGCCTCCTAGAACCTTTTCTCAACCATCATTTCTAATCTCCTATTACTCAGGTTCTGTTCTCCAAATACAGTTCCTTGCTTAAGGCTACATCCCCCAATGCCTTTCCTCCTAGTCCTCACCTCACTTGAAGCTAGAATAAGCCCCTCTTTTCTTTGTATCATAACATTTTTCATTTTGAACACCAGTTATAACACATAACCTATTTTCTTCATACTGAGGTGAAATGGGTTCATTTTTCTTCCAGATCGTAAGATTATTCAAAGTCTACTCCACAAAAGATTATGAAGCTTGCCTTTTTAAAATGAAGTGTTGTAGTAGCAATTAGGATTCAGTAAAGTGTAAAAGTCTGCTCTGGGACTGGATCTTTCCAGTAGGAAGAGATGACACAGAAGCACAGAGCCACTGAGCTGTGTGGCAGGAAGTGGGCATGTCTCACCAACATCTGTTTCCCCTAGTCTAGGATTTCACACGTATCAGAAGAAAGGCATCTTCCAGCTTGAAGGCCTAAAAGATCATGCAGTCCAATCTTCATGTGCTCTAGCATGGGGAAGTGAGATCCCTGAAGTTAGGGACTCGCCCAAGGTTACCAGATTGGTGAGAGACTAAGCCGGAGGGCAAACTCCCACACCCCAGGACAGCCCCTCTGCCTTTGCGCCCTCAGGGTGGGGGTAAGGTGTCACAGTTGTTAATCAGTGTTATGAATATTCCAAAAGCAATACAGTGTAATTAATTACTATATTTGGGCTGAGTATCCAAATAAACAAGATCTTGAACGACATCAACGTTTCTCCTTTCCTGAAGGCATCATTTCCCTAAAACTCCCATTCACTCCATTGCTTTTATGTCACTTGTTGGTAGTTGATTTTGTCCTTTTTGAGTCTTTTTTTTTTTTTGAGTTTGCCACACAGCTGCAGGATCCTAGTTCCCTGATCAGGGAATGAACATGGATCCTCTGAGCAGTGAAAGCTCAGAGTCCTAACTACTGGCCCACTGGGGAATTCCTGAAAATCAAATTGTTCTATGGTTAGTTAGATGTTCAATCATAGAAAAGGGGAAGATGGAACATTTTAAGAGGTCTTATTCCTGGATTGGCATGCCTCCCTATGGCATTAGGAAAGTTGCAGAAAAACTGCCTGATTTTTCTTTCCCCCTTTAAAAAAAGTTACATGATTGACATGGGATTTTATTATTATTATTCCAAAAGGTTTCTCAAAATCATTGCTTTATTCTCAATAGGACTGAAAACAAAAGTCTCACCAGATGTCTCTCAAGGCATTTTATCCAGAAAGAAAGTTCTCTTAAAACTGCTTTGTCCCCTCTCTCTCTCCTTTTTTTTTTTTAATTTATTTATTTGGCCCCATCAGGTCTTAGCTGCAGCACTCGGGATCTTTAGTTGCAGCACATGGGACCTACTTCCCTGACCAGGGATTGAACCTGCATTGGGAGCTTGAAGTCTTAGCCATTGGACCACTAGAGAAGCCCCTGTTCTCTCTGTAAACTCATGTCTGCAAGGTGTAGTATATTTATTCATACATTTCATAACACATATTTTGAAGAAGTAAATGGAAAAAAAATCTTTATTTCTTTTTTCCTGCATTGAAAGCAACCACATAACCTGTACAGATTAAGAAAATATACTTAAAAAAAAATTATTACTACTTTAGAAAAGAGAATGTCAAGGTGCCTGCCCATTAGCTGGAGCAGAAAAAAGGAATGAAGAGTGTTATTACCACCTATACAAGGCTCCTGAGAAAAGTCTCTCAAGGTTCTCCAATGAACAGCATGGTTAGTTCGCCTCTCCTGCAACTCAGCCAGGAAGGTATTATAATAACATGAGTGTTTTCTCTTTTTTCTTTTTTTCTTGATTAGAAAATATATCTCACCTATACATACTTGCTTCACTGAAACTCCCACTGGAGTAAGAACCAGCTTGGAGAACAAAATGGACACATTACAGGAGTTTGTGAGAATGTAACTAAGTAATGGGTAAGAAAATAGCTGTTTCTTGCTCATTCAAACCACAAATCTCCACTTGCTTCTTAAGAAAAAGTAAAGCTTGGTGGTAGATCATGGCACAGCATTTATCTGAGCAGCCAGAAACAATAGAATCCCATAATTCATCATGATAAATATCAATAATACATTTTAACATGGATTCAGCATTCCACTGGTCATGTCTCCTGCTGCTGCTGCTAAGTCGCTTCAGTCATGTCCGACTCTGAGCGACCCCATAGACGGCAGCCCACCAGGCTCCCCCATCCCTGGGATTCTCCAGGCAAGAACACCAGAGTGGGTTGCCATTTCCCTCTCCAATGCATGAAAGTGAAAAGTGAAAGTGAAGTTGCTCAGTTGCATCTGACTCTTAGCGACCCCATGGACTGCAGCCTACCAGGCTCCTCTGTCCATGGGATTTTCCAGGCAAGAGTACTGGAGTGGGTTGCCATTGCCTTCTCCGTCATGTCTCCTAGAATCTTAAAATAGAAGATAGAATGCTAGTGAAGAGTGGTTTACTCTACCCTGCTTCTGAAACACTGAGGAAATCACACTCCATCTAGAGATCATTTTTAACCAGGCCTACTCTCTGTAGAGCTAATAAATAACACTACTAACTAAATCATTGGATTGTAGCTTGCAGATTACCAAGGTCTTTAATTTACGCTTCTGTGAAATAATAGGACAAGGAAGCTGAGATGCAGAGAGTTTAAGGACCATTTGCTCAGGCACCCAGTTAGCAGATGACAGGGCAAGGGAGAGCATGGTCAGAGAGAAAGCAAGCCTGGGCTTTGGGGTTAGGCCAACTTTGGACTAGATCTCAGCTCAGCTAATTCTTGAAACACTAACTACTGGGCAGGGCATGTAATCTCTCCCAGTCTTTTTTTCTTCTTCTTTTTTTAACTCCAAATATGTATAATACCCACCTCACAGATTTATGAGAATAAATTGGACAAAATGTGAAAAGCAGCAAAATTTCTGAAAAGACGTTCATTGCTTGTTAGCATCCCTTCATTCATATATCTGAAGAAAGGGGGTAATAAAACCTACCTCAGTGTGGAACTTCAGTGAATACCTGGAAAAGGCTCACCCTTGTTAGTTTCCTCTTTTCATCCTTTTCCTGGTTCCTCCACCCCTCCCTACCCCCTTATTAGCAAAGCTGTCTCTGTGGAAAGGGGAATGCAGCACATTAGAAAACTGGAGAGGAAGCTTATCTTCACATGTCAACAAGCATTTGACTTACCTACTGAATTTATAATTGTTTCTCAGGAAAAAAAAAAAAAGACCAGAATTAAGTATTTTTAAAAGACTGCCAAAGTCTTTCATTTCAATATAGTTGAAAGCCCTCAAGGTGATAGAAGTTTGAGAATGCACCAGCCTCCATCCCTCCCTCCCCTTCAACCTGGTTGAAAGGAGCAGGTCCTTTTCCTTTTCCTATTTTACAGTCACAGTGTTACTTTAACTGAAGGTTAGGTGGAGTGAGAACAAGGGGAGATGAAAGGAAAATGGACAAAACAACTAAGAGGAGAAATAAGTTTTCATACAAATCTGAGTTCTCTTCCAAAAAGATCATTGATACTAACATATGTTGTTATTCACTAAATACTACGAAGTTTCCACATGGCCACTTTCTGATAAAACAGGATGTTTCAAATATGTAATGTATTTTCTAGTACCAACGTTCAACATGCTCAGTCAACAGCACAGGCTGGTCTTGCAGGCTCTGGCAAATGTGTTTTCAAGTGTCAGCTTAGGATCACCTTCATCCAAAGCATGGTGTCATTGCATTTCTCATCAGTTCCCAAAGGCAGGAAAACCGTTCCTCTCATCTTAGGACTGTCATTTAGTTAGCTAGTTCGGAAAGTTCTTCTTTGGTTATTGGTTGAATTTGTTTCAGTATTTACATCCCTAATTTACCCACCCCTGCTGACTGTGGCAAATTTCCGTTTTGAGCAATTCAGAGTCTGGTACGTGCATAGTCGCTCAGTCTCCTCTGTCCATGGGATTTTTCAGGCAAGAATACTGGAGTGGGTTGCCATTTTCCTCCTCCAGGGGATCTTCCGGACCTAGGGATCAAACTGGCATCTCCGGCATTGCAGGCCGATTCTTTACCCGCTGATCCATCAGGGAAGCCCTTGAGTGTGGTACAGCTTTTATTTGATATCGGCAGAGTTTCATTAGCATCTTTAAGTTGCAGGCACATAACAAATAAGGGGTGGTGATGGTGGAGTGTGGATGGAAACAAATAGAGTGTCAAAATCTTTTTCTCCCTAGAGCACTCATTTCTATTTACTAAGATTTATTTCTGGAGAGCAGGATCGGAGTGGGGTGGGGTGGGGGTGTAGATAGCAAATGCAAACTACCTCCGAAGGGAACCTTAGAGCAGACGCCAAACGCGCGCAGAGCCGCTGGAGGGGGCTGGGCCGGGGGGGGCGCTCGCTAGCTGGCCCCGTCCTCGGGCTCGCTGCTGGGCGAAGGCGCCGATGAGGCCTTGGACTCGCCATCGCTGTTGCATTCGGCCCTGCGTGAGGAGCCGGCACCGGCCGCACCCTCCTGTCCCGGTGCGTGGCGCTCCAGCACCTCCTGGAGCTGCTTGATGTAGCCGATGGCGGCGCGGAGAGTCTCCACTTTGCTGAGGCGCCTGTCCGCCACCTCTCGGGGCAGGTGGTCTCGGAGGCGCGCGTACCCCTCGTTCACGCAGCGCACCCGCTGCCGCTCGCGCTCGTTGCGCTTGCGGAGGAAGGCGGGCTCGAAGGCGCCGTCCAGCCGTAGGGGCAGGTAGGGCCGCCTCGGGGCGCCGCCGCCGCCGAGCGCCGGCTCCCAACTCACGGAGACTCTGAAGGAGTCCCGCATGAGGAGGCGGGGCAGGGACCTCGGCACGCCCAGAGGCACCTGGCTCAGGTGATGCGGCAGGGTCAGCAGTCCGTCCTGTGGACGTTTCTCCATGATTCGCCAAAAAGAAAACCAATCACCCCAGAGATGAATCTCCCAGCAGAAGATGAGACTGAAAATCTTCAAAGCGGATATCCTGGTCCATTTAGACTGCCTGATACTGCTGGTCAGCTTTTGGAGAAGTTTCTGGGTCCGGAAGCTAGGTTTCAGAACAAGCTTCAAGAAAACGTTGCAGGATTCCCTTCCCTAAGTTCATTGCACTCCTCGATCTTTTTATAATGATCCAGGAGGAGGTGATAGGCAAAGATTTAGGAACCCCCAACCCACACTTCAAACCCTCTCTTCCCTTCTGATCTTCTTATTTCAAAAGATAACAAAAGGGGTTCCTCTCCTCGGTCCCGTGGCCTGGAAATGAGAATGCACACCAAACACTGAGTAATCTTCGAAAGCCACCAAAAGCTTTGCAATTACTGTAATCCACCGCTCTGGGTCTTCATGAGCACAGGAATCTTCAAGGTTTCAGAAGAGCTCCTCCCAGGAACCAACAGATCTACTGGCGGCTGAGCGAAAGTTTACCAGAGGCTTTCTCCTTGAAAATCAAAACTTGACTGCCCTTTGTGGTTTCCGGCGTCCAGGGCTAATGGAAGGAGCTTTTAGACTGTTTGCAAACTTACACTTGCCCTTTCATTTCTGGAGAGTTGGAGAGACCTCATCAAAGGGAAGACTGCTCCCTTGTGGTTAAAAAATGTGTCAAGTCAGGGAGGACCTCGGGGAAAGTTTGAGAGTTTTCTTCTCCAAAAGTTTGAGCGTTTTCTTCTCCAAAACTTTTAAAAACCCAAGTAGACATTTTTTGAAGGGAACAGAAAAGAAATACACTTTAGCAACAAATATATGTGTCTGCCTATTATTATGTTGAAGACTGGGCGGTGATGTATTTGTGCTGCTTTTTAAGAGCACATCAAAAGGCTGAGCAGTAACAAACACTTTTAGCCAAAGTTATTTCTCAGTGCTTACTGTAAACACAGCTTAAACACTGCTTCCAGACCTCTTCTAATCCCACCCAGGATATAAGGACATCATCTCTCCACAGTGTAAAGAGTATATTTCTATTGTATTCTTTTTGTTTAAAAGAGAGATGCAATTTATTTTCACCCTTGAGGGTGAGAAAGCAACATTTTAAAGGGGGAGAGCCTCATTTCCAAGGAGAAAAGATGATGGCTTTGAAGACTGTCTTTTTAAAACATAACTAAAAATGAATAATTAAACCACCGTGTTGGTGAAGAGCTTTGAAGATGAAAGTGTCATTAAAAATCCAACTGTACTGGTTAATGTCAAAGAATGTGTTATCACACTGAAAATCAGATTTCCTGTTCTACAAACCAGCACATTAAAGGCAGCTTCTACTTTAAAAGTCCAATTTAAAAACAAGAGAAGCAAACCTCCCTACATTTATAATCAGACTCTCTGCCTGTTCCTCAGGAGCCAAGGTGTCGCCCTAACATGCTTTTTTGACAAGTCCTATGCGTCCCTGTTTACTCTAAATGATCAGCCCGAAGCAATTGGAAAAGTGCTTCCATCAAGGCAAATAAAATAGAAATAATTATTCCTTTCAGGCATAAGTTGTCACATTTTAAAAGGTGTAGCTTCCTCTGAGACTTATACCAGCAAACAAACTAATATGTCATCTTGATTTCTCAGGAGAGTAGAGACCCATTGGGAAAGCTCTACTGAGCAAAAAGCTCACCAGAGAGGCAGAAATTAGACCACAAGTTGCTTTTTGGCTGTGTCAAAACGTGACTCTTAGCCATTATTCTAAGAGTGATGGGAAATAAATAAGGCCTTTTGAGCAGAGAGATGATGTGGTAAAGTTTTTTTTGTTTTTGTTTTAAAGATCACTGCCAAATAGAGAATAGATTGGAGGGGAACAAAAGAGAAAATGCTTACAGATACCATTTTTCATCTTCAGATTGGCAAAAAATTAAAAGATTGCTAACATCCAGGACAGGCAAGGATTTGGTAAGTGGCAGAACATACATTTCTACAAGCTTTGGGAAAAGTAACTGTTAACATTAATAGTACACATCACATATCTTATGACTCAAGATCCCTGCAGTTTTATCCTGCAAAAATAAATGCACCAGTGTGGATTTACATATAATAATATTTATTGCAGCATTGTTTACAGTGATTAAAACAAGAAAACAAATGGAAATAGGCTAGATGTCCATCAATAGGGAAAGGGCTAATACTGTTAGGATATTATGCTATTAAAAATAATGGATTAGATCTGTACATAAGAAATTGCAGAGATGTCCACCATAATGTGTTAATTGAGAAAAAAAAGCAAATGGTAGAGTTAACACACAGCATGAACTTAAAACAAACTGGATGATGCATTTGTCTTTATATGTGTGTGAGCACAGAGGAAAAAGGTAGAAAGACACATACTAAACTTTTGTCATTGGCTGCCTAAATTGGATCGGGGATGGGAGGGTGGTTCATTTTACTTTATGGATATTTCTACTATTTAAATTATTACAGAAAACAAATATTACTTTTGCTTTTCTCTGATCTAGTGAAGCTTAAAATACTAAGATAAAATATATAAAAAACTCAAATGATAGTCTGCTGCTGCTGCTGCTGCTGCTAAATTGCTTCAGTCGCGTCCGACTCCATGCGACCCCATAGACGGCAGCCCACCAGGCTCCCCCGTCCCTGGGATTCTCCAGGCAAGAACACTGGAGTGGGTTGCCATTTCCTTCTCCAATGCATCAAAGTGAAAAGTGAAAGTGAAGTTGCTCAGTCATGTCCGACTCTTCTCGACCCCATGGACTGCAGGCTACGAGGCTCCTCCGTCTGGTTTGACGCAAATCAACAGATTTATAACATAATTTAAAGTGCTTGAGCCAGGTTTTCTGGCTTCTTAAAAATTCTCTCTCTGAGGAATAAATATCTACAGGATTTTTTTCCCCACTATAATTTGTTGTTATTTAGTGTCAGACTTTTGTGACCCCAATGGACTGTAGCCTGATAGGCACATTTGTTCATGGGATTTCCCGGGCAAGAATACTAGAGTGGGTTGCCATTTCCTTCTCCAGGGCATCTTCCCAACCCAGGGATTGAACCCTTGTCTCCTGCATTGCAGGCAGTTCCCTTACACTGAGTTACCGGGGAAGCTCTTTCCACAACTACTACCACAATCAAAAATAGTCAGATCCTGATCCCATAGTGGTGTTTTCATAGGGTGCAGTAATATTATGATTACTACATGGTCTACATGGTAGACAAAGAATGCTGACACTCTTTCTTACACTTTTTGAAGGTGCAAGTGCTTTGGAAATAAGTGGCTTTTCCAAAGGAAGAAGCACTGTTTTACTCGCATGGTGTATGTATATGTGGTGGGAGTAGGGTGTATTGGTTTGGGGAAGGAGCTGCCTTCTTTTTTACATAAGAAATCAAAAGAATAGCTTCTGACTTCCAGTCACTCCCCAGTCACTCCTCAGTCAGTTTTGATCCAGACAAATGTTCTCTCCAACTTTAAAAATGTCTTTCTTAAGACTGGCTAGATCAAGTTACAGATATGCAAAACTGCCAAGAATGCTAGGACTAGGTTTGTGTAGTCCAATTTAGATCTGCTTGTAAAAGGGGGAATAGGATTCCCCCAAACGTCAGGCTCCGTAGATTTAAAGATATCTCTAAGGCCAAGGAAACTAACTTTCCACCCCTAAAACTCAGATGGGTCCCTTATCACCTGCTTTAAGCATGTGGGGTTAAGAGACTTAGATGGGCTCTTTTTATGAAGTATTTGATATCATATTGTAGATTTTGGTTTCCTAAACCAATGGCACAGAGGGATGCATATCTTTCTGGCACCATACCTGCAGTTTGCACCAGCTGCCACAGGGGGAACAGGGAAACATATTTTATTACCTCGTCATATAAATAAGATTTAGGCTTCCCTGGTGGCTCAGTGGTAAAGAATCTGCCTGCTGATGCAGGAGATGTGGGTTTGATCCCTGGGTGGGGAATATTGCCTGGAGTAGGAATGGCAGCCCACTCTAGTATTCTTGTCTGGGAAATCCCATGAACAAAGGTGCCTGGTGGACTGTAGTCCATGGGGTCAAAAAAGGGTTGGACACAATGACTAAACGACAATAAAGGATAAATTAAAACCTAAAGCTTAAATAACCTTACCTTATAGATTTAAATTCAAAAATATCAACATCAACATTTCTTTGGTTAAACTCCACAGATTATTCCCTGCTGCCGCTGTCTGCTGCCAAGTCGCTTCAGTCGTGTCCGACTCTGCTACCCCATAGATGGCAGCCCATCAGACTCCCCCGTCCCTGGGATTCTCCAGGCAAGAACGCTGGAGTGGGTTGCCATTTCCTTCTCCAAGATTATTGGAGATTATTCCCGCCCCCTCACCCAATTTCTGATTCTACTCAGTCTCAAATAGAGGTGGTATACTGCCAAGACTGAGCAAAGTCAGGCTCCTTCAGCAGTTTTAGCCTAGGTGATCAGCCACTGAAATTCGTGTAGCTTCTTAAAATCTGAGGAATGGAATTAGTTCAGCCACACACATGTTCTTCTTTTTTAAGTCCATACAGCACACAAAATTATCCCAGTTCTAGTCCCATACCCACTACATTTTGAAAACAAGCCATTCTGCAGCCCTTAGAAAAGTTAAACCGAATACTTGGAACTTGTCATTGTTCTTCAGTTGTCCAGTCATCCCACTCTTTGCAACTCCATGGACTGCAGCATCCCAGGCCTCCCTGTCCCTCAACATCTCCTGGAGGTTGCTCAAGTTCATGTTCATTGCATGCATGTTCCAAACACCAGTGCTTACTCTTTTATACCCATGTAACGGTTTCCAAAGTTCAAAGCAGGAAATCAGTGGTATCCAAGAAAAGGCAGGCAGCCTCTCAGAATGGCCATCAAATAAACCATCCTCAGAATCAGTAGCTTAAGACAATAAACAACATTTAATTCTTGAGCCTGAGGGGCAAAGATTTAGGCTGAATTCTAGTATATGTCTAACATGCAAACTCAGAATCAAGGAGCAGAAAACAGCTTTTTCTCTTTTTCCTAGGATGATTGAACTATGAAGTCTCTCTGCAAAGGGCATGGTTACAAGAGGAGTGAAGAACTGGGGCCAGTAACATAATCATTAGAGATAAAATGACACAATTTAAAATTATACAGTTGTAACTAGGGACACTTCAGGGGCTCATTAACCACAAGTGGTTAGTGGCTCCCATACTGGGCCATCCAGTGCTAGTCACTGGCCTCCTTGCAGTTCCTCACACTTACCAGGGATTTTCTTGCCTCTGGGACTTTGTACTTGACGTTCCCTCTGAGTGAAACATTCTTCCAAACATGCACATGGGTCACTCCCTCATTTCCTTTGGTTCAAATGTCACCTTTTCAATGACAATTTTCCTGTCTACTGTATTTAAAGTTCCTGCTGCTATCCCTGAGCACTTTCTAGCTATATTCCTTGCCATATTTTTATGGTATTTGTTGTTATCTGGTATATTTTATATTTAATTACTTGTTTATTGTCCATCTTTCTTTGATATAATGTAAGCTCCATTGTTGTGGTGGTTTGTTGTTTAGTCACTCAGTCGCCTCCAATTCTGGACTGCAGTGTGCCAGGCTTCCCTGTCCTTCACCATCTTCTGGACAAGTTTGTTCAGACTCATGTCCATTGAGTCGGTGATGCCATCCAACCATCTTGGCCTCTGTCACCTGCTTCTCCTTCTGTCACCTGCTTCTCCTTCTGCCCTCAATCTCTCCCAACATCAGAATCTTTTCCGGTGAACCAGCTCTTTGCATCAGGTGGCCAAAGTATTGGAGCTTCAGCATCAGTCCTTCCAATGAATATTCTCGGTTGATTTCCTTTAGGATGGACTGGTTTGATCTCCTTGTAGTCCAAAGACCTCTCAAGAGTCTTCTCCAGCACAACAATTTGTTAGCTTCAATTCTTTTCTTCTTTATGGTCCAGGTCTCACATCCGTACATGACTGCTGGATATTTGTTTTGCAAATATTTTCTCCTTATCTCTGGCTTGATGTATCATTTTGTCAGCAGTGTCTTTTCAAGATCAAAAGTTTTAATTTTAATGAAGTTGAATTTGTCAAATTTTTAGTGGTTCCTGATTTTTGTTCCTATCAAGATTGTAAAGGTTTTCTCCTGTATCTCCTTCTGTCAGTAACATAGTTTTAGCTTTCATATTTGTCTGGTCTGATACTTACACTGTTGTTGTTGTTCAGTTGCCAAATCGTGTCTGACTCTTCACTACCCTGTGGACTGCAGCATGCCAGTCTTCCCTGTCCTTCACCATCTCCCAGAGTTTGCCCAAACTCATGTCCATCGAGTCAGTGATGCCATCCAACCATCTCGTCCTCTGTTGCCCTCTTCTCCTTCTGCCTTCCATCTTTCCTAGCATCAGGGTCTTTTCCAATGAGTCAGCTGGCCAAAGTTGGCCAAAGTATTGGAGCTTCAGCTTCAGTATATGTTTACATACTTCTGAAATTAAATAATTATTCAAAAAGAATAGGCAGAATGGAAAGCCAGAATGAAATTATTTAGCTTTTATAAGACATCATCATTCCCTAGGCCCCAGGTTTGATGTGACATTTTAGGGAAAAGTGTCTCTCTCTTGTGATATGAAGACTTTCTTGATTTAGGTTTCTATTTGTCCTCAACAAGTGAGCAGAACCAATGGGACCTGCCAAATGTTCAGTAATTAGTTCCCTCAACTTCTCCTTCTGAGAAGGAAGGGAAATATTGTTAGTTGATTCCTGTCTAGGCTCTCCTACAAAACTGTATATGCCTCTGTTTTCACATGAGACTGAATTTTCAAAACTCATCAGTCCCCACTACGTTGCAAGCTGTTGAAATGTACGTTTGAGATGTAATTCAATAAGTGTCTTCTGAATGAAAGGAGGAATTCCTGGGTCTCTTTTAGTCCGCTGGTGAAAGGAGGCTACCAGGTAGTGTGTTATAGACAATATCCAATCCTTGCGAATTTGGGACCATTTTCCTTTAAAGCCATCTCAGTATCCCTAGGGTTTAGCAAAGCGCTTGGCTTGCAGTAGGGAAAGAATGGCAAAGAGCGAATGGAAAGGTAATCTGTACAAAAATCCCCCAAACCACCCTTTATGACTTCAAGCAGGGAAATTGAGAGACCTTCAGGTGTAACTTGTGGTGACAAATATTTTGGATACAATCCCAATTCCTCCTGGACAACACCGCCAACATAGCTGGTTAAGTCCCTTATTTCAAATCTTGTAGGCTTGCGTGAACCCACGCTTTTCTAACTGAAGGATGCCACGAAGACCGAAACCCGAAGTCTAGGGGATTTTTGCGACTCAGAATCGGCTCCCAGGGCTCTGGCCAGCCCCGGTTGCTTAGCAACGGGGTCGATTGCTCGGCGATCGATTTGACCGGTCCGGACTGAGACGCGGCGCTCCAGGCCTAGCCTCTCACGGCCCGCCCCCTCCGGCCAGGGTCCTCGCCGCGCGCAAGCGCGGGAGTGGGGGGATGGGCCAGGGGAGGAGGAGTGAACGCGCGGGGCGCCGCTTGCAGGCCGTAGCGGGGAGGGGCGCACGCACGAGGGGCGGAGCGGCGGGCGCCGAGAGTGGCTGAGGAGCCGGAAACGCGCCTTGGAGGGTGCGGCCGGGAGGAGATCGCGGGCTGGGTCGGGCCGGGCCGGGCGGGAAACGTTAGGCGAGCGGCCCCCGGGGCGCGGGGGTCGTGCGGGCGGGGAGGGCCCCGAGGCGAGCTCTGCCCGGATGAGGAACAAAGCGGCGGGGCAGGCGCGCGCGCCCCCCCGCGCGACCGGCAGGTGGGCTGCGCGCGGGCCCTGCCGGGGCGGGGCGAGGGCGGCCTGCGAGCCCCAGGCCGGCGGGCGGGTGACTTGGCCGCCCTTGGGAGGCGGTGTCCGCAGGCCCAGGCTCTCCGGCGGCGGAGGACGGGGGCTGCATCCTCCTTACGTTTGGGTGACCGCCCTTGTCCTCTCCCTCAGGTCGGGCAGCCCCCCTCCCGAAGCTTCTGGAGGAAAGGCCCCGGGTGTCCCCTGGCATGCCCCATCTCGCGGCAGGGTGCGCGGCCGCCGACCCTCGGGAGAAGTTGGGCGGTCCCGGGCGGCCCCGGGGACGAGTGGCCGCGTTTGTGCAGCGGTTGTAAGCAAGATGCGGTAGCACGTGACCTTGGAACGCAAACCCTGATGCCGGTTCCCCGCCACCCGTGTGCGCTTTTCTCTGACCCTTGGCCCCCAGCAGATGCATCACAGGTGAGTAGCTTAGTGGGCCGAGCGCTGGTGACATGTTTGGAAAACATGTAGCAAATAAGACTTAAGAATGCCTTTGTTTGTGGTGCCGTTGGGCAGGTTACAGGTGCGATTTGCAAATGGATTTGTCCGAAAGGGAACAGGAAATCCAGAAACCAGTATTGGGTTGAATATACTCTGATTAGGCTTGATTTGCGCCACATGTGAGTAGTTATTCTGAATAGCCACACGTTGATTGTTGGCTTGTTGTGCATCCTCATCCTTGCCTTTGAGTTATTTGCGCCTTTAATTACATATTTGAATCTGAGTTTCGAGGTGTATTTTTAGCTCATTACCATGTTTCACCTTGAATTTGCTGGTTACCAGCTGGCTTGGCTGGTAATAGAGAGAAATTAAGTTCTTAATTCTTCAGACTTAATGTTGAAAGTACTATACTCCACAGTATAGAAATGTGCCAAAGAGTTACATTTGACTGTTCTTTAAAGGGCCCTTTCATAGGCTGTTGAGGATAAGGAAGATTTTAAAAATTCACTCGAATTACTGAAAATTGTCCATTGCATTTGCAAAGTGGCTGCATTTCAGTTAGGTTCTTACATGTCATTCTAACAAAAAGTTAGTAAGATGAGCGAATGGTTCGTACTTGTGTGTGTGCTCAGTTGTGTCGGACTCTCTGCAACCCCATGGACTGTAGCCCGCCAGGCTCCCCTGTCAATGGAATTCTCTAGACAAGAAGCGGGTAGCCATTTCCTTCTCCAGGGGATCTTCCCCACCCAGTGATTGAACCCAGGTCTCCTGTATTGGAGGCAGATAGATTCTTTACTGTCTGAGCCACCAGGGAAGCCCCATGGGTCATACATAGGTCATGTAAACTAGAGAAGATGAAGGGAATGATTCTACAACGAATATACGTAGGGAAGAATTTCGAGCTTAGTACAGTATCTTGATTCTGGCCCTTCTCCCAGCATTGCTTCCTAGAATCCTGTATGAAAAGTAGCTAGGATAGAATTGCACTTGGGAATGAGAGTGTCTTAGGAGGATCGTATTGTAAATTCCCTTCATCTGCTTTGTCTCTGTGGGATACTAGTTACCTTTGGTTTATGGCTGCTGAGATCATCACATTTTGGTGACTCACAACAAAGCAGAAATCTGCTGAGCCTCACATTAACTCTGGTTTGAACTGGTTTGAGAAGGTCTAAGAGTCAGCCTAGAAACACCATTTTGATTTTTATCTTGAGATTATTTGCACAGATTAATACTCAGGAATTTTCAGTATAGAGTTTGAAGTTACAGACTTTTAATTCTATGTATGTGAAAGTGGCTCAGTTGTGTCCAACTCTTTGCGACCATATGGACTGTAGCCTGCCAGGCAACTCTGTTCATTTCTTTCTCCAGGGGATCTTCCCGACCCAGGGATTGAACCCGGGTCTCCCGCATTGCAGGCAGACTCTTTACCGTCAAAGCCACCAGGGAAGCTTTTAATTGTACTTCAAAGAATTACTGTAATCGTTTTCTGTAGGTCATTCCTGCTCTACTGACTGTAAAGTTTTAATGTTTGTAGCTATAAAAAGTTACAGGAGAATCAAACCCAGAAACTTTGAAATTTATGGTAGCTATGGTGTCTTTAGGTTGTACGGAGTTTTGCACTTTTTTAAAGTTATTTTTTTAATTGAAGGATAATTGCTTTACAGAATTTTGTTGTTTTCTGTCAAGCCACTTCTTTTATTTTTAATTTTTGAATTTTTTTTGCCTCTCCTCATGGCATGCAGAATCTTGGTTCTGACCAGGAATCAAACCCATGGCCCTTGCGGTAGAAGCACAGAGCCCCAACCTCTGGACCACCAGGGAATTCCTACATTCCTTTCCTTTCCCTTCCTTCCTGTGCCGGGTCTTGGTTGCTGCATGCAGGCTTTCTCTAGTTGCAGTGAGCGGGAGCTACTCTGGTTGTGGTGCACGGGCTTCTTATTGCCGGAGCTGCTCTTGTTGCGGAGCACGGGCTGTAAAGTGTGCGGGCTCGGTGGTTGAGGCAGATAGGTTCAGTTGCCCAGCAGCATGTGGGATCTTCCTTGTATAGCATAATTAAATACAGTTATTAATGTGCCGTCCCTCATAAGGTGCACCTCATTTGCTAATGTGATTCTAGTTGTCTTTCTAGTAAGAATGAGTTTGCATTGCTTCATCCAAATCAGAGTGCCTACTCTGTACAGGGTACTGTCCTCAGTTAGCTTTGTACACTTAATTAATGTCTGGGAGCTGAGGTTTATGAGATACCTGGCCTGGGGTAAGGTTGAAGTCTGTAAATATGGAATAATGCAGGAATACGTTTATGTCTGGAGAAGGCAATGGCACCCCACTCCAGTACTCTTGCCTGGAGAATCCCATGGACGGAGGAGCCTGGTGGGCTACAGTCCATGGGGTCACAAAGAGTCAGACACGACTGAGCCACTTCACTTTCACGCACTGGGGAAGGAAATGGCAACCCACTCCAGTGTTCTTGCCTGGAGAGTCCCAGGGACGGGGCAGCCTGGTGGGCTGCCGTCTATGGGGTTGCACAGTTTATGTCAGACATTAAGCATACTCCACTGTGTAAACACACAGATCCTGAGTGTTGGAACTGACTGTCAAAGGCAAAACAGTTCTTTTATTGTAATTATCTTAGTTAAGAGCTTGGCTGTCTTAAATTAGGTGAACCTGGATTTAAATGCCAGTTCTGTGACTTCTGTAAATTAGGCAGATCTGGAGTTAAATCTGCCCCTTACTAGTTAATGTAATTTTGGGTTTCTTGGTCTGAGTCCCAGTTTCCTCATCTCTAAAATGGATTAAGAATAATACCTACTCACAGTAGTTATAAGGATTGCTGTTACTGTTGTTTTAGTCCCTCAGTCCTGTCCAACTCTTTTGAGACCCCATGGACTGTAGCCTGCCAGCTCCTCTGTCCATGGAATTTCCCATATAGAATACTGACTGGCGTGGGTTGCCATTTCCTTCTCCAGGGGATCTTCCCAACCCAGGGATAGAGCCCCCGTCTCCTACATTGCTAGGTGGATTAATCACCACTGAGCCACCAGGGAAGCCCAGTTATAAGGATTAGGTGAGATCATTACATGTTATCACAGCCCAGTGTCTAATACCTATAGTAAGGGAGTAATCAGTGTTAGTAATTACTATTTTCATGTTGATTCATAGCTGATGTAGCCATTTTTCAGGTTAAAAACCTATTATGTTTTGTTTTCACTGCTAAGGAGTGTGTAGATCCATTTGTCCCCTTCCTATTCTTCACTTCTCCCATGTACTTAGGCACACACATAAGACCTTGCATCACTGTGATATTCGATACAAGGACTGGAGGTTCCTGGTGACCTTCTTTGGATAACCTGTTGGCTGGACTCTTGAAATTGTTTATGATATGGCCGTCTCTAAAATTTTTTTTTTGGACAGTCTTTAAATTCTGACATAGGAACTAATACTTCCTGATAACCTCCAGTAGGGTCTTACGAGTGTTCCTGTTACTCTAATGATACTGCTAATGGCAGTGCAAGATAGATTGCATAGAAAAGGCAGTTCTCAGATTCTCAGCTTGCTGAAAATGGTCTGTAGATTTTAAAAAGTTTGATGTATTGAAAAGCTTTTTGACAGTGTTTTGCAGCATGATCTGTGTTCTTCCGTTTAATTGCTCTGTGATTTGGGGTGTATGATAAGCCCTCTTTGAGACTCAGTTTCCTCGATTCCCTTATTTTGAAGAATTAGTGAGCTAATATGAAGTAATTTTTTTATAAAGTATCTAGCTTACCTAATGAACCTTGTTATGTGGAGGATTTTACTAAGATTATTGATTAATTATTAAGGTATCTATACAGAGTTTTAATAAAATGCTGATCCATGGAGAAGATACTGTGCTTCTTCACACTGTTTGCAGTCTAATTCAGACCTAGTATCACTTTTAACCTCTGGTGAAAAGAGTTAGTAAAAATTCTTTGAGTAAGTTAAAACAAGTCCTGGTTTCAGGTAATAAACCAGTTGGAGAAACGAGATACTGTGAAAGAAAACAGGTGAATTAAAAACACAAAAACGCCTCATTGCGGGTGTACTCTAAGGATTGCAAACTTTGCTTTAAATAGCATGCTTAATATTTGGAACAAGGCACACCTGAGTTAAATCCTGTTTCTGCTATATGACAGCCAAGTTAACATCTCTGAATCCTGATTTCCTTATCAGTAGAAAGACTATCGGAGAGCTGTGTGCATAGAAATGAAGTTGTAGTTGATCAAATTGTATCTCTGCACCACCATTGTTTTAGGTTCTTCAGTACCTTAAACAGAGTCACTGAGGCAATTTTTGCATAACTGGTTGTGTCTAATCTTTCTTAGGATGAATGAAATGAACCTGAGTCCTGTGGGGATGGAGCAGCTGACTTCATCTTCTGTGAGCAATGCCTTGCCGGTCTCAGGGAGTCACCTGGGGTTGGCTGCCTCACCCACTCACAATGCCATCCCTGCTCCAGGTGAGTGGTAAGGGAGAGGGACTGGATTCCAACACTTAATTGCCTTAACCCTTCTAAATGGAATGGGTCAGAGCCCCTTTCAGAGTGGATGGGAGTAGCCCAGCAGGTCAATGGCAGTTTCACCTGTGGTAGCCATTTTTGTAGAGTACTGAAGTTCTAGTGGGTAGGATAGGGGTAGCAGGTTTTCCTGGTTGTACTCTTCTTGAGTTAGTGCCTTTTTGTCTAGAGCTGTAGTTGACTTGGCGTTTTATCTAAGATTACCCATTCATCTATCCTTGCCCTTGACATTCTGTCCCTGGGTTATTAGGAGAGAATTACTGTACTAACTCTTCCTAGAACACATGAGAAATTCAGCTTTGTTCTCTATCATACCTGAAACTGGCACCAGCCACAAATGCGCCAGACCTAGAATTATGGTCAAAGAAGAGGTCTCAGAGAGGGAGCTCCTACATGAACTCCCCCTGAGCCTCAGTACTCGGACAGAATAACAGTGTATGGAAAGCTCATTTTCCCCCAGCACTGTACATTTAAAACCTTTTTATCTGCCCAGTTGAATTTTTTCTTTCTATTGAAATAGAAAAGAAGCAAGCTCTTGAGTCTTATAGCAGTAAGCTAGTGCTTCTTGTGGGTCTCTGACATTGTAATGTATTGGACTCTGTTTATCAAAATAAGAGTTAATGCTTAAGAGTATTTTAAATCTGCAAGTTTAAATAGTTCTCTCTAGAGAATTACCTGCTTAATTACTAAAATGTAGAATCCCAGGAATGGGGGAGCCTGGTGGGCTGCCGTCTATGGGGTCGCACAGAGTCGGACACGACTGAAGCGACTTAGCAGCAGCAGCAGTTAAATAAGATTCATCTAAATTAGGGTCTCTTCACATTCCTTTTAGTGTCCACAAAAGAAATTTTTAAAAAATGTATTAGTTCTTAACTCATTTGTTTATTTCTTAGTCATTCCGTTTAGTAGACACTCTTATTAAGGAGGAAAAACCTGTTTAAAAATACTTCCAGTGGCAAAAATAGTGCAAATCTGCACTGCCCAAGTTGGTGAGTTCATTATGATGGGAAGCCACAGGGTCACTTCAGCATTGTGTGGCTAGATGTAGTCCAAGGTGGATATTGTGTGTGAATTTTTAAAAATCAGGAAGTATAGCATATATGCAAAAGATTATATCAAGAAATACATGTAGTTTTACATCTGACTTTAGGTTTTTTCCCCAAGTAGAAGCATATCTATGAAATTTTTAAAAGTGATACATTCTCACCATATAAAATGGAAAGTATAATAAAAAATATTTTTTAAAAATCTGTACTGTCACTACTTAGAGACCACTCTGAAGTTTGATATATTTCTTTGAAATTCGGTGTATATTTCTTTCCATTCTTTTTATGTCTAAATAAATTGTTTTCTTAAATTGTATTTAAACTAGGTTTTAAATTGTAGTTAAATGTTTTGGTACCCAAGAGCAATACAGATAACTGAACGATCAAGTTGGCATTTTAAAACTGACTTGCAGACTAAATTTAGGGCTTGTCTGTGGATGTCTGCCAGTACTGTCTGTCTGGGGATGTAAAGGGCTACTGGGTGAGATTTTTGCCTGTTGCAAAAATCTTTGTAAGAGTTTAGCCAGTGATTACAGAATTTTAAAGTACTTACTTTTAATTGAGGAAAACAATTTTTTTTTGTAGGCCTGCCAGTGGCGATTCCAAACCTGGGTCCCTCCCTGAGCTCTCTACCTTCTGCTTTGTCTCTGATGCTCCCAATGGGTATTGGGGATCGAGGGGTGATGTGTGGGTTACCTGAAAGAAACTACACCCTACCTCCACCACCTTACCCCCACCTTGAGAGCAGTTACTTCAGAACCATTTTACCTGGTAAGTGTTACAGTTATTTGGAAATTTACAAGAAATAATACATCCGACCCTTTTTGTTTTGTTTTAGTTATTTATTTAAATGCCCCGGGTCTTAGTTGTGGCACTTGGGATCTTCGATCTTTGTCAAGACATGTGGGATCTTCAGGTGTGGTGTGCAAAATCTTAGCTGCAGCATGTGGGATTAGTTCCCTGACCAGGGATCCAACCCAGGCCCCCCTGCATTGGGAGTATGGGGTCTTAGCCACAGGACCATCCGGGAAGTCCTTATAGCAGCCGACTGTTAACTTCAGTTCTCAAAGACTTGAATGATGCTTTTTTCTCTTTGTCACTGTTAGATATGTGGGGGGAAAATTGTATTTATGTACTTCTCCTCTTAGAACATATAGATAACATTATTAATATAACAGTTTGACAAAGGTTAATTTCTTAATGGCACATAAACAATTCTTCCCTTGTCTCTTCTAGGTTCAGTTTTTATAATTGGTTCAGTTTTTATAATTCTCCTTAGTTCAGTTTTTATAATTCTCCAATTCTAATTCCTACCAACCACATGTCCTGCTGTAGTGTCATTGTTTATTATAAAGTTTACTGAATTTTTATTCTAAAATATTATATACTCATATCAGAAAATTTAGCAAATAGGGAGGGGAATTATTCATAGTCCCATCATCCATCTTTCTGGTGTACTTCCATCCTACCTTTTTTTTTTGTGTAGCGGTTTTTACTGTTTTCCATAATGAAAACTGTAGTACTTGCAATACAATTATATACCCTTTTTTTTCCACTTAATGTTTTTCTCTATTTTTACATAGTTATTTTCCCCAGCTGTTACATGGTTTTCATAATCATCCTTTTTAATGACATATTACATTCTACTGATGGTTTATTCCATGGTTTATTATATCAGTCTTTATTGATGGACACTTTTTACCAGTTTGTTTATTACTGTTATGTAAATATTTTGGGGTATATTATTTACAAAATGCATTTTGGGCAGTTTACCGTAAGGAGTTTCTTATGCAAGAGGGTATGAATATTTTTGAGGTTTTTATTATATATACTCAATACTTTGCAAAGACATTTTAGAAATTTGGGCTTCTATTGGAGATACAGCATGTACCATTTCACCATATACTCATTAACAGGAATGTTCAAATATTTTTTCTGTTTTAATAAAGCAAGTATAATTGTGACTTATTTTGAATAGAGCCTAATGTTTCTTGATAGTTTAATAAAAACTTAGTTATATTTAATTAAATTTTATTTTTCATATGGAATATCTGCTTTTAAATGATTTGACCTTTTAGCTATTATAGAGCAAATTTCAGCATCTTGGGACTCAGGAAGTCCAACCATGTATATGTTATTAATGGCAGAAATGATTAATTTCTAGTGACTTCAAAGGAACGTTAATTTTTATGATTTCTGAGTTTCACAAAACTGAATTATGGTGTATTATGTTGCTATTTATAAAATATATATATATATATCAAACCAAAGAAATAGATAGGAGCTTATTTTACTTTAGTTGCATTTGTAAGAAAAATAGCTTTTAGCATTTGGAATTGTTAATATACTGAAAAGTTACTGATATCTCATCTTTTCCTTTTCCCAGGCATTTTGTCTTATTTAGCTGACAGACCACCTCCTCAGTATATTCACCCTAACTCCATAAATGTTGATGGTAATACAGCATTATCTATCGCCAATAACCCTTCAGCGCTAGATCCCTATCAGTCCAATGGAAATGTTGGATTAGAACCAGGCATTGTTTCAATAGACTCTCGCTCTGTGAACACACATGGTGCCCAAAGTCTTCATCCCACTGATGGTCATGAGGTGGCCTTGGACACAACAATCACCATGGAGAACGTCTCTAGGGTCACCAGCCCGATCTCTACAGATGGAATGGCAGAAGAGCTGACGATGGATGGTGTTGCAGGCGAGCATACCCAAATCCCAAATGGCTCCAGAAGTCATGAACCTCTGTCTGTGGACTCTGTGAGCAGCAACCTTGCAGCAGAAACTGTAGGACATGGTGGTGTGATACCCATGCATGGGAACGGCCTGGAGCTCCCTGTGGTCATGGAGACAGACCACATTGCAAGTCGGGTCAACGGGATGTCTGACAGTGCCCTCAGTGACTCCATCCACACCGTGGCCATGAGCACCAACTCTGTAAGCGTGGCACTCTCTACCTCACACAACCTCGCCTCCCTAGAGTCTGTTTCCCTCCATGAAGTTGGCCTAAGCCTAGAACCTGTGGCTGTCTCCTCCATCACCCAGGAGGTTGCTATGGGGACAGGTCATGTAGATGTTTCTTCAGACAGTCTTTCTTTTGTACCGCCTTCACTGCAAATGGAAGACTCCAATTCAAACAAGGAAAATATGGCAACCTTGTTTACAATTTGTGAGTGTGCTTAGCCTTTTTCTTTTGGAGATATTGATAGAAAGGGTCATCATCCTTAACAGGTTTAGTCGCAAAGTCAGGTGTTAATTACGGGAGTGTAGAAAGTAACTAGACTTTGAAACTTCTGTTTGCCTGTGTATTGTCCTTTGTGTTAATGTGGTGCCTTTTTCTCACATAAGCCAAGTGATATATAGACATTCTGTTGGTTCTTAAAAAATCTTCCTGAAGTAAGAAAACAGTCATTTCTGTATTTTACAGATAAGCTTAGCCTAGAAATACTTATTTCCCAAGGTTTCACAGAGTTAATTATATAAGTAAATTTCAGTAAGGTATTCTGTGTGACCTGCCATGCTCTTTTTCTACATAAGACGAATTTATTAGATCATGTGTAATTTTTCATCCCTGTGGAAAAATGTAAGTGGATACAAGTAAAATTTTGGGGGTTTTTTTTGCTCAGAATGCATATAAATTACCATAGTTTGGCAGGTAAAAATTCTTTTTATGGGGCAACAGTAACAAAAGCAATATAAAAAGTCTAGTTGTTGGTGTCACTACCGGCTTCATTCACGCAGTAAACATGCTGAGTGCTAGCAGGCACCAGCCTCTGTACTAGATGCAGCATAAAAATAATCTGCGAGAGGCTTTAAGTAACCTACAGTCTGAAGGGAAGCACAGGCTAGTGAACAGGCTATTGCGTTATGGTATACTGAGTGGAAAGGTGGCATTAAGTGTATGGTGCTAAAGGAGCCTGAGCTGGGAGCGTCTCACCAGACTGTGGAAAGTGCAGGGAAGACTACATATGTGTTAACACAGACCTGAAGAGCAGACATGTCCAAAGTGGAGAATCAGGAGGAACAGTGTGCCCCGTGGGAACTGGCACCTGTAGTTTGAAAGAATTGTGAGTGGTTCAGGATTGCTGAAGCATAAAACAAGTGGAGAGGGATTTCCCTGGTGGTCCAGTGGTTGGGACTCTGAGCTTCCACTGCAGGGGGCACAAGTTCGATCCCTGATCGGGGGCTAGAATCCTACATGTGGTGCGGTACAACCAAAAAAATACAACCCTCCCCGCCTCAAAAAAAAAAAAAAAACAAAACAGAGGTGGGGAGAGGGATATGTGATGAGAGAAGTAGGGGCCAGCACACAGAGGGTCTTCAAAGAGCAGACAGGGATTTTGAGGAGGGAGGGTTGGGATAGGGGTTCTGCTGCGGTGTGAGGGTAGCAGGCTTGTTAGTGGCAGAGAGGTAAAGATGCCATGGTTTAAGTGCAAGGTCATGGTATTCCAATCTAGAATATAGATAATGATGGAAAAAGTGGAAAATATTAACAGAAAACTGAATAGATCTTGTTGATTGGGTGAAGTTGGAGGAGAGAAGGTTTAAGGAGAAATTACTGGTTTCTGGCTGGGAAACTAGGTGGATAGTGACCATTCCTTAGGATGATGAACGATGGAGGTGGAGTGGTTTTTTTTTGGCTGCCCTTGATCTTCCTTACTCCGTGAGGTCTTTCTAGCTGTGGGCAGTGAAGGCCACTCTTGGTTGCGGTGTGTGGGCTGCTCACTGTGGCTTCTCTTGTTGTGAGGCACGGGTCCTAGAGCGTGGGCCTCAGTCTTTGAGGCCCATGGACTTAGGTGCTCTGAGGCATGTGGAATCTTCCTGGATCAGGGATCAAAGCCATGTCCCCTGCACTGGTAGGCAGGTTCCTCCTCCGGGCCACCAGGAAGTCCCTTGTTTTGTTTTTGATGCGTGTAGGTGAGTCCAGTGTCAGACATGTTGATTTCAGTATCCAGTGATACCTAGAGATGTCGGGTGAGAACTTGAGTCTGGAGCTCAGAGATCTATCCGGAAATATTCAGGAATCCTCAGCATTAAGGTGTTAATCATAGCCATGGAAGTGAGGTGAGATCCTATCCTAGTTAAGTGTGTGGAATGACAAGGCTAGGTATGCTAAGGTACAGTGGCAGAGGAAGAGCTTGTAAAGTAAGTTGAACAGGATGGTCAGAAAAGTAGGAGGCTTCTAGTGCTACTGAAGCCAAACCGTGGGGAGACCTTTCGTGTTAACCCTTTAAAGTCTCAAATTTATAATTTTAAAATAATTCAGGATCGTAATTAATGTATAGTCATTAATTGAGGAGAAGGTAAGAGGTGGTTTAAGTCAGTCTGTTTATCCTTCTGCGGGGAGGGTCTACATCTAGCGTCGTGTGGGATCCTCGTCCCCTGACCAGGGATCAGACTTGTGCCCCCTGCAGTCAAAACCTGTCGTCTTACCCACTGGACTGCCAGGGACGTCTCCTGTTGATCCTTTTTCAAGTGGGCAAGTGGAACCTCTTGCTTCTGAGTGTTTTTCAGAAGAAATGTAATTCACATACACATTTTAGTGTATGGTTTTTAGTATAATGGTGGTTTTTAGTATAATGACAAGGTTGTAGTGACAACAATCACTACTATCTAATTCAAAAATTTTTGTTACTTCATAAAGAAACCTTGTTAGCAGTTGCTCTTACCTCCACTCCCCATTCTCAGGTAACCACTAAACTGCTTTATCTATGGATTTGCCTAGTCTAGACATGTCATATAAATGGAATCCTACTGTATATGGCTGTGCCTGGCTTCTTTCCCTTAGCATAATGTTGTGATGGCTTATCCACGTTATAGCATGTATCAGAATAATATTCCATTGTATGGATATACCACATTTTGTTCATCCATTTATTTTTCATGAACATTTTGTTGTTTCTCCTTTTTGACTATTCAGTGCTGGTATGAACATTCACATACAGGTTTTTGAATGAACGTATGTTTTTAATTCTTGGATATATATGGGATTGAAATTCCTCTTTTTGAGGAATCGCCAGACTGTTTTCGAAAGTAGCTGCACCATTTTATATTCCCAGCATCAGTGTATGAAGGTTCCAGTTTCTCTACATCTTTGCCAAGATTTCCTTTTTTTTCTAGTAATAATTGAATTTTATTTGTAAAAAAAAAAAATGTGTATTTATAGCAATCATAGTAGGTGTGAAATGGCATCTCATTGTTTTAATTTGCATTTCCTTAATAACTAATGATGTTCAGCATCTTACATGACTTATTCACCATTGGTATTCTCTTTGAAGGAAGCCTATGACCCTTTTTTTGTCATATGATATCTGAATCTCCTTTGTTTGAAGAGTTAACATGGTTTATAATTAGGAGCATTGGAGAATAAGTCCTCATAGAGTGTAGGGGATCTCTAGTCTGATTTTAAAGAATTTTAAATCAAGTAGTACTTGAAGAAGTAACGTATTATTACTACTTTGGCTAAATATGAAAACTTTAACTGATATTTTACGCCATTTAACTGGTAATTTCTAATAGGTTGTTTAGGGGAATAAAGGTGCCTAGAAGACTGTGGTTCTACGTATTTCAGCTGTTTTGTGAATGAATTTGGAAAATTTGAACAGTCATTGACGAAATAGGGTCATGAATACTACTCCTTATCAAGGAGAAAGGAAAGTAAAGAGCAAAAGATTTGTGGAGGAGGACACTCCTGAGCTTGTAAACGTGAAGTTACAATAAGCATAGAACAATGTATGAAGTCAGCATTGTTTTTTTGACAATACAAAAAGAGAGACCATATGAACAATAAGAAATTAAGAGTGTTAAGCAAACATGTCTGCAAGAGTATGATCCTACCTGCTGTCCTGAAGAGCAGACTGCATATTTTCTTTGTCTTAAGACCCTGTCATCCAAACGTGGTCAGCCAGTTTGTTAACAGTGAAGCAGGCTCGAGCGGTGGTGTCAGCGTCTCTGACTGCGTTGTGCTGTGTTGTCACTGCATCACCGACAGCGTTTCAGCTGTTTCCTCTCAGAGTTTGGTAGACTCTGAATCTTTTCGACTTCAGAACATCATATCTGAAGGAATTACTTGTCCACTTAATGTAAGAAATGACACACTTGATTCTTGAAGTAATGTGTTATTTTTTGATCAGCGTTTTTCTTATGCACTGAATAGGAAACTTGTCCATTTGTAGTAAAAAAAAAAAAATCGAATCTTGCTGAAGAAGGATATGAGTTGGGTATACATGTACGTGTAATAAAGTGGCCCTTTGATCAGAGCATTTCTCCTAGAACCTTGCTTCATACTGGTTACATTTTAATAATTCACATTTAAATAAAGCAGGTGGTCTTTGATCTGTCTGCTGGAACTGACCCCATTTATGTCTCACATTTGTCATCTGCAGGGTGCACTCTCTGTGACCGAGCCTATCCCTCAGACTGCCCTGATCATGGACCGGTGACTTTTGTTCCTGACACTCCAATAGAGAGCAGAGCCAGGCTTTCTCTCCCAAAGCAGCTTGTTCTCCGCCAGTCAATTGTGGGAGCAGATGTTGGTAAGACCCTGGGAACCATAAAACTTGATCAAAGTCTCTTCTTCCTTTGTAGGGTACAGTTGTAAAAGTGGATGTGTATAATTTAGAGGTTACTTGCTTGATCCAGAAGTCAGTGTATGGCTGAATATTTATCCTTTTATGGAATACTTGTCCAGTGGTGATAGCACTAAATCAGGTTGAACACTTTATTGGAAAAGTTCCCCTTAGGATCAGGATTGAATAGAGGAGAGAATCCTCCTCAAAGGCTGAATCTTTGAAGACTTGGCTTGTATTTTCAGCTGTATCATCCACTGTCAATTATCATGACAAATCACTCTTTGAAACTTAGTTTCTTTTATAAAACCTGGAAAATTTACCATTTATAACTTTTTATCACCAAAAATACTTTCTGTCAATGTCTATAAATTGCTTAATACTCCTTAGGAAAAGAGAGTAAGAAATACAGACTGCCACGGTATGCTTATCCATACTGGAATGTAACGTGGTATCTGAATCTTTGTGCCATTCTTTGAAAATACGATACTAGACTCATTGTTCTTTCAGGTGTAGCTTAGGCATCAGTCAGTTGAAAGCATTAAACCACCTAGGTAATAAAGAGCAGTGCTTTAAGCACAAATGATCTTAGAAGTTTGATTTATTTTGTAGTAATTGCTTTACTTTTTTATAATAGAGTAGTGTTGTCTGATCCTTTTTATGTATCAACTTTGAGGGACATGGTTCCTTGTGTATAAACATTGGTTCAGGAATTTCTGATACTGCTTCTTAATCTGCATATTTCTCCTGAGCCCAGTCTAATCTGTTCATTACTTTTTCCTTATTTATAGAATAGAACCCATAAGACGTACCTACCTTTCAGGAGTGCTAGAATATCAGCAGTTCATAGATTCATGGAAAATAAGACTCGTGGCATGAGTTAAGCTACTGTCTTCTCTATCCTATTAGACGTTTAAATCACTGATTGTGTAGTTGGTGTCCTTCCACTGATAGGTGTGTGGACTGGAGAAACCATCCCTGTTCGGACTTGCTTCGGGCCTCTCATTGGCCAGCAAAGTCACTCCATGGAAGTAGCAGAATGGACAGACAAGGCGGTTAATCATATCTGGAAGGTCAGTGTTTTTGGAAATTTTCTGTGACTTTTGGATGCTTTTAGAGTAATGAAGTAATTAAAAGCGATGTAAAAGTCAAACTTAGCCAAGATTCATACAGTGCCAGTCATCCATCAGTCATTGAATACTACTTTCTGTTCTTGGTAGCCAAATTATAATACATAGCAAAATGTCAGATATTGAATATAGAAGATAAACTGTTTTAGTCTCCATTTTGTTAGTAACCCAATGACTGCTCATTTTTATTACTTGTGGCAGCTCAGGCTTTGGACTTTGTTTATATGTTGAAAGTCTTATTTTGTAATCAGCTAAAGCATTCAAATATTTAGCTAGGGAAACAATTCTAGACTTGGAAGCTAAGATTATTTCTCTAGTTTTCTAATGAAAAGGGCTGAAAACTTAAGTTTCTGATATACACACCTGTTCCTATAACATGTTTATATAGAATCTTAGTAGTTTGGGAATGATGCTCGTTAACATTGAATTAAGGCAGAAATGGGTCTTGTGATAGTTGGAGAGGTGAAGTGCCACTGGCATTGGGGACTTTAGTTGTGTTGTCCAGACGAGAACACAGGAATGCTAGGTTGACTGGAGAAAAAAATAAGAGGTGGTTCTCTGACCTTAATGTTCATTTGTGTGGTGGGTGATGAAGACAACTAGAGTTTTTTATGTCTATTCCAGTCAAGCCAAAATGTGACTAATCAAGAGCAACAAGATTCTGTATACTGAGCACTAACTGTAGATCTCTAGTGGTCTTTATTGCTGGAAATAGGGTGACTGGTGAAATGACAGACACGTGAGAGGACAGCCATGTGTTTTCACACTGGCTAGGAAAGCTGGTACCTACTGCAAAGTAAATGAGATTATTGCAAGAACTTGTCAGTTCATTTGATGTGTATGTTTGCCTTCTGTTGGCAGATATACCACAATGGTGTCCTAGAATTCTGCATCATTACAACTGATGAAAATGAATGTAATTGGATGATGTTTGTGCGCAAAGCCAGGTGAGATGCAATAAATAGTTATGATTTGGATATTTTTCAGTAGGAAACTTTGAATGCAATAGGAAAGAATTGAAGAATCCAATGACAGTGATATCTGAACATAGCTTAAAGCCTAAGGCTTTTAATTTTCTTCACTCCAGTAGTTGTTGACTAATGGTGATTATAAATTAAAATATAAGAAATTATCCCCTTTTTATGAGCAGCTTGTTCAATTTACCAGTGCAATAAAAAATGATACAGTTACCATTGAATTTTTGAGTAGGTTCCTTTTCTTTATATTGGCTATTGGTCAACCCCTTGGGCTTCTCAGGCAGCGCTAGTGGTTAAGAACCTACCTGCCGGTACAGGCGACGTAAGAGATGCCAGTTTGATCCCTAGATCAGAAAGATCCCCTGGAGGAGGGCATGACAACCCCCTCCAGTATTCTTGCCTGGAGAATCCCCATGGACAGAGGGGCCTGGAGGGCTACTGTCTGTAGGGTTGCACAGAGTCAGACACAACTGAAGTGACTTAGCATGCACACATGCAATCAACCCCTTAGGCTGCTGTGTTAATTCTATTTCTGTGTCTTTGTCATAGTGTTTTAAGGCTTCATTTTACTTACTTTTCTTCTAGCAGTAGACTAGAGTGTTTTCTGACTATAAAGAGCAATGAGGTGATATACTGAAGTAAGAGTTCTGTTTCTAAACAAGTTAACCCTAACAGGTAGTATAGGTAATTAGAGAAATGACCTAGAGAAATAGTACATCTAAGTTTTCATGTAAGATTTCACTATAGGGATATGATATATTTAGTATATATTTCAAAATTAATATGCTTGATGGTCATTCCCTGGATGGGGAACTGAGATTCTACAAGCTATGCAGTGTGGCCCCCCAAAAATTTTTAAGTAAATAAATAATAAGATAAAATTAATATGTTTGATTTGTTAAAGGAATCGGGAAGAACAGAATTTGGTGGCTTATCCCCATGATGGAAAAATCTACTTCTGTACTTCCCAAGATATCCCTCCTGAAAATGAACTGCTTTTTTATTACAGCCGGGATTATGCTCAGCAGATTGGTAAGTTTATATATAAGATTTGTTTGTCATGAATCTAACACAGTAAAAATACCAAGGATCAGTAGTATAGTTTTGGTAATGATTTATGTGTAAGCAGAACACCCCACTCCAGCATTCTTGCCTGGAAAATCCCGTGGATGGAGGAGCCTGGTGGGCTAAAGTCCATGGGGTCGATAAGAGTCGGACACGACTGAGCGACTTCACTTTCACTTTTCACTTTCATTCATTGGAGAAGGAAATGGCAACCCACTCCATCCAGTGTTCTTGCCTGGAGAATCCCAGGGACGGAGGAGCCTGGTAGGCTGCCGTCTATGGGGTCGCACAGAGTCGGACACGACTGAAGTGACTTAGCAGCAGCAAAAGCAAACCACATACCTTTGTGTATGTAAAAGCAAAATATTAACCTTACGATAGAAGTGTTAAGATCTGTGAAATTCTTCATATGCTGAAGAACCAGGCAGCCATACCAGCCAGGCAGCATGAACTTTGTGTTAGGACTTTGGGGAATTTGCAGTTCCTGGGTTCCTTTTCGAACCGTTAGTTTTAAGGTCATAAAGGACAATGCTGTGAGTTGATTTAACCTTCATAGTCTCTTTCTTTGCACTGTGTCATAATGACAAGTGATGACACTCCGTCCCCTTTCTGATGTCTGTGTCAGAAGCGTTCTCTGTCCTTTTTCACTGTAATAAAACTTCTGCCCCGCCCCCCCACACACAAGAGTTTGTGTGTAACAAAATCTTCAGTTTATTGCCTAGGAAGATGCCTTAAAGTTTAGTATTTACCAGGTCTTCCCTATGTGCCCGACACACTATTTGAGATGCTGGCACTAGACCATTGAACAAGATTTGTTTAATTCTACAGGTAGTGGGCAAGCTGGAAATTTTGATAGAAGGGAAATTAGAAGCAACAATCACTAAGTTTTAAAATTGAAGTAAGTACATTGAGTAATTTTATTTTTAAGGTGTTCCTGAACACCCAGATGTGCATCTCTGTAACTGTGGCAAGGAGTGCAGTTCCTATACTGAGTTCAAAGCCCACCTGAGCAGCCACATCCATAACCACCTTCCTAGCCACGGCCACAGCAGCAGCCATGGGCCGAGCCATAGCAAAGAGAGGAAGTGGAAGTGCTCCATGTGCCCCCAGGCTTTTATCTCTCCTTCCAAACTTCACGTCCACTTTATGGGTCACATGGGTATGAAGCCCCACAAGTGCGATTTCTGTAGCAAGGCTTTCAGTGATCCCAGCAACCTGCGGACCCATCTTAAGATACACACAGGTAAGCTGTCCTGGACCATGAAGTGGGATTTTGAAAAATTAGAAATTGGTAAGGGCGTGGCAGCAAGACAAGTTTTCCAAATAGGGTTGAGATTAGATGTTAGAGAATTGGCTGGCTGACAGGAGGACTTCATTGGGTCATGAATTGTGTGGAATAACTGCCTCCTCAGAGAATATTACTAAGTTGCTCCATCTTCCAGGTGGCCTAGTCATAGTTTGAAGGTGACTGGGAAAATGCAGTTAATAATCAGGGAGTTCATCTATGTGTTTGGACCTGAAGGTAATTCTTCAGAAACAGCTAGAGCGTACTATTAGAGGTCACCCCTGTCACTAGCCAGAGCCAGTTTCTGTCCTTTGAATATTGTTTGTTGAATACCACCAGAATTTATTGAGTTTCTATTTTCTAAACTCCATGCACACCAAACCCTTTCTCTTAGCTGTAAGGTTTTATCATATGCACTGTAACAATAACTGGTTTAGTTTGGTTTTCTTGGTTGGGTCATTTTCTCCAAAGCTTTGAAGGTAAAATTCTTCCTTATCCTTTTCCATTAAGACTGAGTAGTTCCAGCAGAGTGTGTGTGGCCCACAAACCTTAAGATTCGGAATGGCTTATAAGAAAAGGTTTGCTAACCCCTGACTTAGAGTAACTTTTTTTCTGCATTCTTAAAAAGATTTTATTTCATCCTTGGTTTATGAAGACATGTATTTTATTTAAAAAAGAAAACTAAAATTTAGGTTGTAAAAATATGTTTGCTTATGGACAAGTACTAGAATTCTTGAGGTCTTTTTTTTAAAAAAAAAAAAAGATTGAATTAAGTTAGGCACTAGGGTTATAAGTGATTTTTTTCCCCCAGAACTTGTATCGTGTGTTAGCTGTAAACAGTAAAGAGTGTGTGTGTAGATAAGCAGTCATAGGTCAGGTTTGTTAGCTTCACTAGCTTTAGTCGCAGCATATAATTCAGTGGCTCTGAGTGGCTCTAGGTAGACAGTCCTAGAATGTGAGGTTCCATGTACCAGTCAATTCTGTTTTATTCCTGCCTCTGCCACATACCTGTACAATGTGTCTCTCCATGCCGAGAGTGCTCTTGGCACTTTGATTCACAGTGGGATCATTCGGGTTAATATGCAGGTCAGAAGAACTACAGGTGTACTTTGTGTGACAAGTCTTTCACCCAGAAGGCTCACCTGGAATCCCACATGGTCATCCACACGGGGGAGAAGAACCTCAAGTGTGACTACTGTGACAAGTTGTTCATGCGGAGGCAAGACCTCAAGCAGCACGTGCTCATCCACACGCAGTGAGTGACCTGTAGCTGACTGTTGCTCAGGCGATGAATGGGGGCTTGTGTGTGCCTGCTCACTGTCTCTCTCCCGCCGTGGCGCCTGTAGCTGTCTCCTGTGTTCCACACAGCCTGTGTTCTCTGACCACACAGATTGTGTTCGGACCACATAGGTCACAAAGCTAAGGTTCTCGTTTATCCTGGAAGAGTTTATGTGCTTGCTTTATTTTCTTATTTTCACTTCTACTCTATTTCCTTTTTTCTTTTATATTTTTGAAACATACTTTCATTTGATTAACAAATTTTTAAGTACCTCCTTGAAGTTCAGTAATTTGCTAAATGGTGAAAATACAAAGATGAGAATGGTCCTTGGATTTAAAGAGCTCAGAGGCCGTTAAGAGAAACAGAAGAGTAAATACTTGCCATGCTGTGTTGCAGATGTTAGAGTAAGTGTAGGATCCTGAAAGACTATAGAAGAGGGTTACCTCGCCCAGTCTGCGAGTATCCTGAGAAAGCTTCCTGGTAGTTGGAGCTAAGTGTTAAGGTAAATTAGAGTTATTCAGGGAATAGTCTGCTAGACAGACGAAACGGGGTATGTAGAAACATGAATGTGAAAAGGACTATGAAATGAAAGTGGTTCTCTATAGTGAGAGCACCCCATGTATGTGAGAGCAGTAGCGGGAGGCAGCAGCCAGTAATGAAGAGCCTTTTATCCAGTTCAAAATTAAATTTCATTCTGGGAATAATGGAGAGTCATAGGGGCATTTTTCCTCCCCATGTACCAGGAATTACCCTGCTTTGTGCGTGTGTGTGCATGTGCGTATTTTCGTTATGGTATATAACACATAAATTTTTCTGTCTTAACCCTTTTTAAGTGTGTAGCTCAGTGATGTTAAATGTATTCACATTCTTGCACAAGCATTGAAGGATTTTAAGGGAAAGAATGTCATGGTGAGATGTCTGTTTTATAGAGACTACTCTGGCAGCAGGCCAAGGGGGTGGAAGGAGGAGAAGGCCAAATATTGGACAGCTCGTTAGGAATTTATTGCATGAATCCAACTGTAATTAATTGTCCAGCCTGTGTTATAGTTACAGTGACAAATAGAAGAGAGCAGGTTCTGTGGTCCTTCGCTTTTAGCAAGTGTTAGAAGAGGGAGAAAACATTAGCTTGTATTTTATTTAGAAATACATCAAAAATGGAACCTTTATTCTTTTTATTTTTTAAATTTTATTTTATTTTTAAACTTTAAAATATTGTATTAGTTTTGCCAAATATCGAAATGAATCCGCCACAGGTATACATGTGTTCCCCATCCTGAACCCTCCTCCCTCCCCCTCTCCCTCCCCATACCATCCCTCTGGGTCGTCCCAGTGCACCAGCCCCAAGCATCCAGTATCGTGCATCGAACCTGGACTGGCGACTCATTTCATACGTGATATTATACATATTTCAATGCCATTCTTCCAAATCTTCCCACCCTCTCCCTCTCCCACAGAGTCCATAAGACTGTTCTACACATCACTGTCTCTTTTGCTGTCTCGTACACAGGGTTATTGTTACCATCTTTCTAAATTCCATATATATGCGTTAGTATACTGTATCGGTGTTCTTATCATGGGTTTTAGATAAATATTTTGTTTTTGTATCAGCTCTTTTATCTGATTTGTAATCACAGTGCAACCTGAAACACTAAAATACCAAAGGAGTCTGGATCTACATTCCTGACTCTCAGAATGACCTTTTAAAACAAAGTTTTCATTAAGTGGTTTCATTATTAGTATGAAATTTTAGAAATTAGATACATTAATTATCAAATTTTATATATAGTTTTACATAGTTGGAACTGAAAGAGCTCTCTGGGGTCATTTAGTCTAGCTGCTTATATTAGCTTGAGCTGCCACATCAAAATACCATAGACTGAGTGGCGGCTTAAACAAAAGAAATTATATTCTTAAACTTCTGGAATCTGAAAGTTGAGACCAGGGTGCTAGCATGGTTGGGCTCTGATGAGGGCCTTCTTCCTGGCTTCCTTCTTGTTATGTGCTCAGGTGGAGGAGAGAGTGGACAAGCTCTGATCTCTCTTTCTCTTCTTCTGAGGATATAACCCCATCATTGGGGTCCCATCCTCATAACCTCATCTAAACCGTAGGTCCCTACCTCCAGCTCCCATCGCGTTATGAGCTGAAGCATCAGCATACCAATTTAGGTATTCAGCCCCTAGCACTGCTCGTGATAGTCACTTGGGAAATGTGAGAAACAATGATTGGTCCAAGGCCCCACCTCCAGGGATTCTGATTTAGCTGATCAGGGGCAGAGCCCTGGCCTTAGTATTTTTAAAAAGCTCGCCAAGTGGGTCTAAGGTTCAGTCAGGGTTGAGTGCCCCATTTTATCTGTTTAACATGTTGGATTTTCATTAAGAAACAGCGTTCAGATGCTCAAAAAAAGTTAAAAAATTCTTACTCTGTATGATCCCCAAGTTTCTTGTCAGCTCTAAGATGTCTGGGCCAGGGTTATTACTCCAGCCTTGACACTGCTGACGTCTTGAATTGGATACTTCTAGGGGCTACTGTTAACACTATAGTTAGATACCATTATGTTGGTCAGTTGGCAAACATTTTCAAATTTGAGTCTTCCAGTTAGTAAGAATGTGGGGCAACAGGAGCTCTGAAATGGCTGTTGATGGACGTGTATATTGATACAACAGCGTTGGAAAATAGCGTAGCATCATTGTGGTAAAAGTGAAGGTGTGCATATCCCTGGATCCAGCGGTGCCTCTCCTGAGTATATGCCCTAGAGGAACACCCACACACCGATGTAGAAATGTTCACATAGCAGTCTTGCCTGTGGTGTTAAAAAACAAAACCCCCAGAGTACCCATTAACAACAGAGCCAGCGCCACAACCAAGTTGTGGTGTATTGGTAAGTAGCCTCCTGCCATGGAAGCAACTTGACTGAATTTCAAAAAGAAGCAAAAACACAAAAGAGATACATACAGTACAATCCCATTTACCTAGAATTCTAGAACAGGCAAAATCAGTCTGTGCTGTTTAAACTGCACACATGTCTTTTGGCTGTTCTATATGATACATCTCCTATAGAGAAGTTTGATTCTAGTTGGGTAGAGCTTCTCAAACAAAGGTCTTGAGGTTGTGCAGAGTAAGTGTGTGCCTCAGTTGTTTTTGTAACCCCAAATCAAATGTTTTGTTTTGTTTTTTCCTTGTGTTCCTCTTAGAGAACGCCAGATCAAGTGTCCCAAGTGTGACAAGTTGTTCTTGAGGACAAATCACTTAAAGAAACATCTCAATTCACATGAAGGAAAACGGGATTATGTCTGTGAAAAATGTACAAAGGCTTATCTAACCAAATATCATCTCACCCGACACCTAAAAACCTGCAAAGGGCCCACCTCCAGTTCATCAGCACAGGAGGAGGAGGAGGAAGATGACTCAGAGGAGGAAGAGCTGGTGGACTCGGTGGGGACAGAGGACTGTCGCATCGGCAGTGCTGTGTATTCAGCAGATGACTCTCTCTCTGCACATAAATAGAAAGAAGCTGACTATTCTGGATGGAAAATGCAAAAGGGAAAAACACATAACCAGTTATTCACTACAGTGGTTTTTATATAAAATAGTTTGATTCCTTCCAGCCAACAGTCAAAACAGACTAAATGGGAATGGATAAAGCACTTATAGAAGAGTATCCTAATGAAAACACTTTTAAAAATATTGAGAATAGAGCACGTGTCCTCTTTTTAAGTGGTGTATGGGGAGGCAGGTGTCAGGTTTTGGGATCTGTTCTTTATTTACATGATAATCTGGGTGATAACATGCCCAACAAATCAGATTTATTTTAAATTCTTTCATTATTTCGTTTTTCTCCCAACCCATTGATTTGGTAGCAACCGTTGACTTGGTCCCTGCGTCACAGTCGTCCTGATTGTGGTTCTGGTGTTACGTTTTATGCAGACTTGTGACTTAAACACATCCCGGAATGGATTGAAACGTAACAGTGTAAGCTTGTTACTCTGACGGCGGTTCACAGATTTAAAGCACCACCTGCCTTCATCTCTCCTGGCCGCTGGGGAGTTTAGGGTAGATCTTGCTTCCCAGAATTTCACAGGTACCTAGAGGGCAGGTGAGAAAGGAACAGCCAGGCAGCAGGCACTAATGGAGAGAAGAAAAGGAGAGGCGCCTGGGCCACTGTCCAGAGTGCTTCTGTCACGTGCTCTGATGGAAGCTGGGGTGAGAGACCTGATTGCTGTTCCTTAGAGGTCTTTGAAGGTTTCGACACATCTCTCTCTCCAGTGAAGCTTCCAGCACCCGGGCAGAGTATCTGGAGGTCTAACAAGCCAAGTAACGCCTGCTGCGTTGTCTCCTGATAGCAAGGACATGTGGACCAACTGACAGAGAGGTACCTTGGCCCATGGAAAGAAGGAGGGAGTGATCCTTTCTATCTGGCTGATTCTCTGAAAAGGATCAAGACACCGTTAAAATGTTGCCAGCTCAGAATGAGAAGACATGTTGGTGTGTTTGCAAGGTTAGGCGCTCCCAGTTGTCTGTGGTGAAGGACCTCATCAGTTAAACACTGTGGATTCCAGAGGGTTTGGAAGGTGCAGAAGGTCAAATGGTCACCACGTGGATGTATTTTCAGGGTTCCAGCTTAATTCACCTACCCATCTGATCTGTCATCTGGTTTTTCTCATGTATAGCCTGCTTTCAGCAAGAAGCAAACATCCTGAAGTCAACGGTTGATGGAACATGCTCTCCTGCTCTAAGGCACAACCTCTGGGCTGGAGTGGAGAGGACTCTGGTGGGAAGGTTTTGCTGCTAATGTATTTATGGAATGAATGTATTTCATTCAAATCTGTATTCCTCTAGGAAGGATTAAAATAAAACCTTTTTAAAAAATACCTCTTGTAATCTCATTTTGTGGAAGGAGAAGATTGAAGCTTTTACAGGAAAATGAGGTCCAGCTTGAGTTTTTCTAAGGTCAGAAGCTGGAGAAAGTATTTCCTAACTACCTTAGCTTTGAAATTAAATTTTAGAATGCTTGTGCAAAACAGTGCTTAGATAAATCGTGCTTCCTGCATCTCCAGCTCTTGTCCCTGCCCTCTTCCTTCCTTAGGTAGTGCCTCTTCTTTGCTGCCTCCATGGAGAAGTACAGGTCTGCAGTTGAGGGAGTGGGTGAGGTGGTGTTGGTTAGAGGTGGCTGTCAACATGAGGTCATGAGCTGCCGTTAGGGAGCTCTGGTGGGGCTGAGACAACGCCACGTTCAGCTTCCAAGCTGGGAAAGGTGTCCTAGCGGCAGCCACTCCTGTCCCCAGGAAGCCACTGGTGCTGGAGCTCCAAGTGCCCTTTCTCTCTTTGACTCCTGCTGAGTTAAACTTCATCATCTCCAGATGCTGGTTGGAATGCTGCCCAAGATAGTTAAAAGTGTTGATCAGTCACATCTGACTCTTTGTGACCCCATTGATGGTAGCCTGCCAGGTTCCTCTGTCCATGGACCTCTTCAGGCAAGAATACTGGAGTTGGTACACATTCCCTCCTCCAGGGGATCTTCTGGAGCCAGGAATTGATCCTGGGTCTCCATTGCAGGTGGATTCTTTACTGTCTGAGCCACCAGGGAAGCCCAAGATAGTTATTAAAGCAAACAAAAACAGGAGAGGATTTCTGAAAAATAGTTTAAGTGAGAATGAAGATGTTATTTCTTGCTAATGACTGTCTTCCTTTTTTTTTTTTTTTTTAACCTCTTAGACTTAAATAGCACGTTCTAAGTCTTTCTCACAAGATGAGGAAATAAGTAGCTGCCCCTTTACAAGATTTTACTCTGAGCCTTTTCTGCTCGTCACATGTCGCCTCGTCTCTTGCCGCTGTTGGGATCCAGCTGCTGTTGGGTGAATGGTCTCATGCAGAGGCAGGGTATTAAAAGGGTGGGCTCCCGAGCCTGGCTGATTGTTCTCTCATCTGGGCTTTGCTGCATGATGGTCTGGAAGCGTGGTCAAGTTGTGTAACCTCCCTGTGCCTCTGTTTACTTAACTGTAAGCAGAGACTACTCATAATAGTTCGAATTTCATAGCATTGTTTGATGTTAATTCATGCAAAGGGCTGGCGCAGTGTTGCAGTTCAGTCGCTCAGTTGTGTCCGACTCTTTGCGACCCCATGAATCGCAGCACGCCAGGCCTCCCTGTCCATCACCAACTCCTGGAGTTCACTCAGACTCAGGTCCATTGAGTCGGTGATGCCATCCAGCCATCTCAACCTCTGTCGTCCCCTTCTGTCCCCCCAATCCCTCCCATCATCAGAGTCTTCTCCAGTGAGTCAGCTCTTCACATGAGGTGGCCAAAGTACTGTAGTTTCAGCTTCAGCATCAGTCCCTCCAATGAACACCCAGGACTGATCTCCTTTAGGATAGACTGGTTGGATCTCCTTGCAGTCCAAGGGACTCTCAAGAGTCTTCTCCAACACCACAGTTCAAAAGCATCAGTTCTTCGGCGCTCAGCTTTCTTCACAGTCCAACTCTCACATCCACACATGACCACTGGAAAAACCATAGCCTTGACTAGACGGACCTTTGTTGGCAAAGTAATGTCTCTGCTTTCAAGATGCTGTCTAGGTTGGTCATAACTTTCCTTCCAAGGAGTAAGCGTCTTTTAATTTCATGGCTGCAGTCACCATCTGCAGTGATTTTGGAGCCCAGAAAAATAAAGTCTGACACTGTTTCCACTGTTTCTCCACCTGTTTCCCATGAAGTGATGGGACCTGATGCCATGATCTTTGTTTTCTGAATGTGAGCTTTAGGCCAACTTTTTCACTCTCCTCTTTCACTTTCATCACAAGGCTTTTTAGTTCCTCTTCAGTTTCTGCCGTAAGGTTGGTGTCATCTGCATATCTGAGGTTATTGATATTTCTCCCGGCAATCTTGATTCTAGCTTGTGCTTCTTCCAGCCCAGCGTTTGTCATGATGTACTCTGCATATAAGTTAAATAAGCAGGGTGACAATACACAGCCTTGACATACTCCTTTTCCTATTTGGAACCAGTCTGTTGTTCCATGTCCAGTTCTAACTGTTGCTTCCTGACCTGCATATAGGTTTCTCAAGAGGCAGGTCAGGTGGTCTGGTATTCCCATCTCTCTCAGAATTTTCCACAGTTGATTGTGATCCACACAGTCAAAGGCTTTGGCATAGTCAATAAAGCAGAAATAGATGTTTTTCTGGAACTCTCTTGCTTTTTCCATGATCCAGCGGATGTTGGCAATTTGATCTCTGGTTCCTCTGCCTTTTCTAAAACCAGCTTGAACATCTGGAAGTTCACGGTTCATGTACTGCTGAAGCCTGGCTTGCAGAATTTTGAGCATTACTTTACTAGGGGGTGAGATGAGTGCAATTGTGCAGTAGTTTGAGCATTCTTTGGCATTGCCTTTCTTTGGGATTGGAATGAAAACTGACCTCTTCCAGTCCTGTGGCCACTGCTGAGTTTCCCAAATTTGCTGGCATATTGAGTGCAGAGCACTGTCACAGCATCATCTTTCAGGATTTGAAATAGCTCGACTGGAATTCCATCACCTCCATCCACTAGCTTTGTTCATAGTGATGCTTTTTAAGGCCTACTTGACTTCACATTCCAGGATGTCTGGCTCTAGGTGAGTGATCACACCATTGTGATTATCTGGGTCGTGAAGATCTTTTTTGTATAGTTCTACTGTGTATTCTTGCCACCTCTTCTTAATATCTTCTGCTTCTGTTAGGTCCATACCATTTCTGTGCTTTATCGAGCCCATCTTTGCATGAAATGTTCCCTTGGTGTCTCTAATTTTCTTGAAGAGATCTCTAGTCTTTTCCATTCTGTTGTTTTCCTCTATTTCTTTGCATTGATCGCTGAGGAAATCTTTCTTTATCTCTGCTTGCTGTTCTTTGGAACTCTGCATTCAGATGCTTATATCTTTCCTTTTCTCCTTTGCTTTTTGCTTCTCTTCTTTTCACAGCTATTTGTAAGGCCTCCCCAGACAGCCATTTTGATTTTTTGCATTTCTTTTCCATGGGGATGGTCTTGATCCCTGTCTCCTGTACAATGTCACGAACCTCCGCCCATAGTTCATCAGGCACTCTGTTTATCAGATCTAGTCCCTTAAATCTATTTCTCACTTTCACTGTATAATCATAAGGGATTTGATTTAGGTCATACCTGAATGGCCTAGTGGTTTCCCCCACTTTCTTCAATTTAAGTCTGAATTTGGCAATAAGGAGTTCATGATCTGAGCCACAATCTGCTCCCATCAGAAGGGGGTAGAAAGAGTACCCCCTTGCTAGTGTTAGCAGTGGAGTTATATACTCTCCAATGAATGAACGTCTGGAGGTTGTAAAGACCTCACCACACTTATTCCCATAATTTGCGTTTTAAGATAACAGAATTAGAACGTTTAATCCAGAGACTGTCCTCAGGCAGGATACATTATTGTTATATAATCAGGAGCAGCTGAGAGGAGCTACCCCGTGTCCAAGGCCAGGGGCGGCGACCAAGAGGAGCTACCCAACGTCCTTCGGAGGTTAGGGGCGGCGGCTGAGACAAACTACCGCATGCCTGAGGTCCAGGCGGCGGCTGGGAGGAGCTACCCCATGCCTGAGGTCAGGGGAGGCGGCCCAGAGGAGCAACCCCACGTCCAAGGAGCGGCGGCTGCACTGGCAAAGGAGGGCTGAGAGGAGCTACTCCACGTTCAAGGTCAGGAGGGGCAGCCGTGAGGAGATACCCCTTGTCCAAGGTAAGGAGCAGCAGCTGCGCTTTGCTGGAGCAGCCGTGAAGAGATAACCCATGTCCAAGGTAAGAGAAACCCAAGTAAGACGGTAGGTGTCACGAGAGGGCATCAGAGGGCAGACACACTGAAACCATAATCACAGAAAACTAGCCAATCTGATCACACGGACCACAGCCTTGTCTAACTCAGTGAAACTAAGCCATGCTGTGTGGGGCCACCCAAGATGGGCGGGTCATGGTGGAGAGGTCTGACAGAATGTGGTCCACTGGAGAAGGGAATGGCAAACCACTTCAGTTTTCTTGCCTTGAGAACCCCATGAACAGTATGAAAAGGCAAAATGATAGGATACTGAAAGAGGAACTCCCCGGGTTGGTAGGTGCCCAATATGCTACAGGAGATCAGTGGAGAAATAACTTCAAAAGGAATGAAGGGATAGAGCCAAAACAAAAACAATACCCAGTTGTGGATGTGACTGGTGATAGAACTAAGGTCCGATGCTATAAAGAGCAATACTGCATAGGAACCTGGAATGTCAGGTCCATGAATCAAGGCAAATTGGAAGTGGTCAAACAGATGGCAAGAGTGAACGTACGTCGACATTCTAGGAATCAGCAAAATAAAATGGACTGGAATGGGTGAATTTAATGTCAATGACCATTATATCTACTACTGTGGGCGGGAATCCCTTAGAAGAAATGGAGTAGCCATCGTGGTCAACAAAAGAGTCCAAAATGCAGTACTTGGTTGTAATCTCAAAAACAGAATGATCTCTGTTCGTTTCCAAGGCAAACCATTCAGTATCACGGTAATCCAAGTCTATGCCCCTACCAGTAATGCTGAAGAGGCTGAAGTTGAACAGTTCTATGAAGACCTACAAGACCTTTTAGAACTAACACCCAAAAAAGCTGTCCTTTTCATTATAGGGGACTGGAATGCAAAAGTAGGAAGTCAAGAAACACCTGGAGTAACAGGCAAATTTGGCCTTGGAATACGGAATGAAGCAGGGCAAAGGCTAATAGAGTTCTGCCAAGAGAACGCACTGGCGCAGTGTTTACCATATGGCAAACACTGGCTGGTATCCCTTAGTTTTAGATTTACCAGCATAGATTTCTGTCCTAAAAATATGGCTGTTTATGACCCAAGAAGTGCTGGATTTTAGTAAGACAAGTAAAACTGGCATGAACTGAGTTTTCAAGACTAAAGTCTAGAAGTTACTGACCTATCTACACACTTCCCAGTCAGCACCCTTTTAACTGTGCCTTGAGGAACATAAACGTTGCTAGAGCTATCAGCCTCTTATCAAGTATGTAAACATGTATTACCTGATCACCGAGCTGCCTCTTAGAGTCAAACACTCGAAAACATATCTTCAGGAACATAAATGATATCTGTTGTGGGCAGAATTGTGTTCCTTCAAAGTTTGTGTTTTGAAGTTCTAACCCCAGTACCTCAGAATGTGAGAATATTTGGAGATAAGGTCTTCAAAAGAGTGATTAAATTAAAATGAGGTCCTCAGGGCACACCTTTGGAGAAGGCAATGGCAACCCACTCCGGTTCTCTTGCCTGGAAAATCCCATGGGCGGAGGAGCCTGGTAGGCTGCAGTCCATGGGGTCGCAAAGAGTCAGACATGACTGAGCGACTTCACTTTCACTTTTCACTTTCATGCATTGGAGAAGGAAATGGGAACCCACTCCAGTGTTCTTGCCTGGAGAATCCCAGGGATGGCAGAGCCTGGTGCGCTGCCATCTGTGGGGTCGCACAGAATCGGACACGACTGATGTGACTTAGCAGCAGCAGGGCACACCTTTATCCAGTGTGACTTGGTCTCCTTATAGAAGAGGAAATTTGAACAGACTGGCGTGGAGGGAAGACCCAGGGCGCTCTGTATCTGCAAGCCGAGGAGAAAGGTCTCGGAAGAAACAGCTCTGCTGGCATCTGGACCTCCGACTTTTGGCCTCCACAACTGTGAGAAGAATTTCGCTCGTTTGGGCCTCCCAGTCTTAGTTCTTTGTTGTGGCAGCCCTGGCAAAGGAAATACTGTCCACCTGAACACGTCATTGTTAGGAAGATAGCTTATGGAGGAGCAGCTGCCTGGGGAGTGATTGCAGTTTCACCACAGTTTGACAAGTCATGAGCTGCATCATGGCTGTGACAATCTGCAGTGGTGTGTTGCTGAAGCGATAGAATTGTTCCTTAGTTATTCCTTGTTTCTCTTGTGTATACACACTTGACAGTCTTGCAGCCCCCAGGCCTGTGTAGTCCTCCAACAAGGACAAGTTTCTTTTCAAAACCATCTATTGGCAAACAAAACAAAACCAAAATATTTATTTATCAAGTTCTGGCCCAGATTAAAGGCATTGGAGGAGAACAGGAAAATGACCAGAATTTATGCCTTTGTCCGGAAACTCAAAGATTTGCAGAGATGTGGATGCTTCGCTAGATCACCGGAGGAAATGAGAACAGTCAGGCGTCAGGTAGCTACTAATGAGCCTCCTGGGCTCGGCAGGTGATCCTGAAGCCGTCTGAGGGAGTCTTCTGTTGGAGACCACGCAAGAGACTGATGCAGACACCTACACCTAAGGTGAGCCAGAGACGGCAAGTGTTTCAGGTACGAGAGGTCTTAAGATCTAGGGGCAGAAGTGAAAAGTGCCATACTAAGAAAAGAACAGTAAGGAAAAGTGGGTGACACAGCCTGCATGCAGGCTACACGTCTTTAAAGGCAGTCACACAAAACATTTAAGTTATTCCGTTTAGACAGAGCATATTTATATACATGAATTAGGGAGCTTGTGGAAAGCATGCTTTGCTCTTTGTATTCTCCTCTGTGTTGAACGCCCCCACTACCCATCCCCTCCCCGTGTTTTGTCCTGAGGCATAGACTGGAGTTGGGCTTTAGGGTGGGACAAACGTCAAGATCTGCTGATGGCCAGAATGAGGAGAGAAGATCACTATGGGATAAAGTACTAACTTTGGGAAAGTCTGCTTCTGGACTGAGCTATCGCTGGTCAGTAGACAACTTCCAGCCCTTCTTGGCTACCACGTTACAGGACGTTTGAGACGCATTTATCTGTGGCTGTCCTCTGTGACAGCAGGAGTATATTTTAGTTTCGCATTTGTTGAGTCCTCATCAGTTCAGCTGCTTGGTCGTGTCTGACTGTTTGCAACCCCATATTATAAAAGTAGATTTTACCCTCATTTTATGGTTATTGAAAATGAAATTCAGAGAAAATTAAGATTTTCCACATTTCATATTCATTGCTTTGCTGCCTGGGAGCACTTTTTAAAAAGCACATTTTAAAATGTATGTATTTCTCCTGCAGGGATCTCTTCCATGTGAATCCACATGCTGCCATTCCCACAGCTCATGTCGGGGTGCACCACACTGCTACCTGTACTAGTTGTGTGTTTGTGCTGGGATTGTGAAATGCACTTTTATAAGCAGAGGACACCATTATGGACCATTGCATTTAATTGGTTAGAGACATTTGGCACTCAGCTATGAAAAGTGAATTAGTCTAGAGCATGCGCGATAACATAATATTCTGTCAGGGACTTTTTCAAGATGCCTGACCCAGATAGGCTGTAGCAAAAAAAGCGAATAAGGCTATTTTGCATCTGAAATTCACAAATGCAAATAATACTTTGAGGCAAAAGAATAACAGGATGATCCATTCATTCAATATATATTTGTTTTCTTTGAGAAAGGAACATTTTAGACTTTAAGGGGGTAGGGGAGGGAGATAAAAACAATGGCTCGTGACCAGGAAATCCAGTCCCCAGTTTTTTGTACACACATGTGGAAAAGTATATTCAGGATCCTAGTCCTTTCTTATGTGTGTGGTTAGGATGAAGGATACATCAGTGTTTTTAACAGCAATGACAAGAAACCTAAGTGTCCTCCAGAAAGGAAATGTTTAAATGATGGTGCATTCATAGTGAGCAATACAGTGCTGCTGTGAAAAAGGATGACTGCTTCCCAGACTCCTTTAGAGCTAAGATTCTGAACAAAACCAAAGTTCCTCTGATCAGATGCACTTGTGTGAGACTTCTGTTTCAGAACTGAGTTATGGGGGAGCAGAAGCAGGGAGGGCCTGAGGCATCTATTTATTATGTAGGCTTGGATCTTAACAAGAGTGACCTGGTTTTGGCGCTGGTGGCTCTGTGGATGGAAGCTCTCTGGTGTGACAGGTAGCTTCTTGATTGTAGAAGCAGCTCCATACCTTGCAAACTGACTTCTATGGTAAGGGATTAGGAGTCATTCTTATAATTCAGCTTATACTCCATTTCTAAGAGCTATCTCTACTGCTTCCCTGGTGGCTCAGCTGGTAAAGAATCCACCTGCAATGTGGGAGACCTGGGTTCAATCCCTGGGTTGGGAAGATCCCCTGGAGGAGGGCATGGCAACCCACTCTGGTATTCTTGCCTGGAGAATCCCCATGGACAGAGGAGCCTGGCGGGCTGCAGTCCATAGAGTTGCAAAGAGTTGGACATGACCGAGCAACTAAGCACAGCACATACTGCTCAGTAAATTCCTTTTGCTTAGCTTGAGAGGATTCTATTTTCTGAAAATAAGAAAGCTGATCACATAATTGGTATTCAGAAAGAGTATAGGAAGTAGATCCTCAAGGAAATAAGATCTTGCATTAGTTGTCTGACCTGGCTGGGTTTCAAGGCATTGAGGATCCAGCTACTGTTAGAGTATGGGGTACAAAACTGTACCTCTTCCCCCGGCTGAAACATGAGTTAGATCACCAGTGACCACTTATATTGAAATGTGCCCAAAACAACACATTCAGCTTCATCGAAATTATGTTTCTCCTTCCCAGTTTGGCATCCTTTGGACACATTCCTCAAGCATTAGGAAAGCCTTGTAATTCTGTTACTACATAACCTTTCTTTTCCAAATTTTGAAATTATAGAGAATTTGAGGGTTTGGTTTAGTCATAGGTTAGAGGCAGTAGGAGGCCCTAGGAGTGGTAAATGAAAGGAATTGGAATTTTATTTTGGTGTGGTCATTACAGGGTATTCAAGACAGTCAAAACCATTCTCATTAGGGGAGAAGCTGCTTCTATTGACAAGGGGAAATCTTAGGGCATTAGTAGTGAGTGGAGTTATTACGATTCTCTTAAATCTCACTGTTCCATTTTTCAGGGTGTACTCCCTCCCCACCAGTATTATAGTTTCCACTCAAGAAATCTGCTGAACTTCTGAATTCAACCTGTGTTGTAGACAGTACTCTACAGGATCAAACTCTGCTTCTGGTTTGTCATGTGTCAGCCTTATAGCTGCAAGAAGGAAGAAATTCTTTCAGGGCAGTCATGGACAACTCCATGGTTCCCTCACTTAGCTTATGTGTCGTCTATCAGGCAGTTAGATACGAATGTTAAGTGTGCTTCAGTATTCTGATTTTTTATTTTTATCACTTCTGATAAGTTATATATTTCTAGGAATTTTTACATCTTATTATACAGGTTTAAATTTCATCATATAAAGTTCCCATCTTATTAATGTCTTTTGGATCTGTAACAATCTCCCCCTTTTTGTTCCTGGTGTTGATAATGTGTGTTTGTATTTTATGATCAGTATTACTCATGGCTTTATCAACTTCCAGCGTTTTATGATATTATCAGGCATTTTAATTTTACAGACATCTTAAGTCCTACACAAATTTTTTGTTATTGCTTTATAAAGTAATACTTACTGAAATTTACCTATATTGATCATTATTCTTTCTTGCATTTCCATGTTCCCATCTGAGATCATTTTTCACTCTTAAGTTTAATGTAGGTCTAAAGATAATGTATTTTCTCAGTTTCAAGATACTTTGTCTTAAAATGTCTTTATTTCATCTTTAAGAAAAAATACCTTTAGGGATTCTCTGGTGGTTCACTGGTTAGGATTTGGTGCTTTCATTGCTAAGGCCTGACTTCAATTCCTGGTTGGAGAACTAAGATCTTGCAAAGTGCATGGTGCAGCAAAAAAAAAAAAAAAAAACACCTTTTTCTGAGGGTAATTTACTTACCATAAAATTCATTAATTTAAAATGGTTGAATAGGCAAAGAATCCACCTGCAGTGCAGGGTTCGATCCCCTAGGTTGGGAAGATCCCCTGGAGGAGGAAATGGCAATCCACTCCAGTATTGTTGCCTGGAGAATACCTCAAGGACAGAGGAGCCTGGCAGATTATAGTCCAAAGAGTTGCAAAGAGTCAGACGTGACTTCACACACAGGCACAGCACAGTGTTCAGAGATGTGCAACTGTTGTCACAATCTTATTTTAAAATGTATTCATCACCCCAGAAAGAGCCATTGTGCCTGTTGCAGTCACTCCCATTCTCTCATCCCAGGAAATCATTAATCTCCTGTCTATACAGATTTCCTTTTTCTGATAAATAATATAAATGGAATCATACAGTCTGTGAGCTCTTGTGTCTGTCTTATTTCATTTAGTGTGTTTTAAAGGCCCATGTATGTTGCAGTGTGTGTCAGGAGTTCATTCTTGCTTATCACAGAATAGAATTCCATTGTATGGATGTAGCACATCTTGTCTATTCACCAGTTGATAGACATTTGGCTTATTTCCAATTTATGGCTATTATGCATAATGCTGCTGAACGTTTGTATACAAGTTTTGTGTGGACATGTTTACATTTCTCTTGTGTATATAGAGTAGATTTACATTTTTGCATGGTAGATGTATGTTTTACTGTTTTCCAAAGCGGCTGCATGTCTTTACATTCCTGACTTGTATCTGAATCCCCATGTTCCACAATCCCTTGGGTCTGACCACCTCTGTTGCCTGTCTAATCCCTTGAATGTATTTGTCACTTCTACTGTAAAATCATAAGGGATTTGATTTAGGTCATACCTGAATGGCCTAGTGGTTTTTCCTACTTTCTTCAATTTAAGTCTGAATTTGGCAATAAGGAGTTCATGGTCTGAGTCACAATCAGCTCCTGGTCTTGTTTTTGCCGACTGTATAGAGCTTCTTCATCTTTGGCTTCAAAGAATATAATCAGTCTGCTTTAGGTATTGACCATCTGGTGATGTCCATGTGTAAAGTCTTCTCTTATGTTGTTGGAAGAGAGGGTGTTTGCTATGACCAGTGCTTTCTCTTGGCAAAACTCTATTAGCCTTTGCCCTGCTTCATTCTGTACTCCAAGACCAAATTTGCCTGTTACTATAGTTATTTCTTGACTTCCTATGTTTGCACTCCAGTCCCCTATAATGAAAAGGACATCTTGTTTGGGTGTTAGTTCTAGAAGTTCTTGTAGGTCTTCATAGAACCATTCAACTTCAGCTTCTTCAGCATTACTGGTTGGGGCATAGACTTGAATTACTGTGATATTGAATGGTTTGCCTTGGAAACGAACAGAGATCTTTCTGTCGTTTTTGAGATTGCATCCAAGTACTGTATTTTGGAGTCTTGTTGACTGGGATGGCTATTCCATTTCTTCTAAGGGATTCTTGCCCACAGTAGTAGATATAATGGTCATCTGATTTAAATTCACCCATTCCAGTCCATTTTATTTTGCTGATTCCTAAAATGTCAGTGTTAACTCTTGCCATCTGTTTGACCACTTCCAATTTGCCTTGATTCATGGACCTAACATTCCAGGTTCCTATGCAATATTGCTCTTTCCATCACTGGTCTCAGGATTCCCTTGGACTGCAAGGAGATCCAACCAGTCCATCCTAAAGGAAATCAGTCCTGAATATTCATTGGAAAGACTGATGCTGAAGCTGAAACTCCAATACTTGGCGACCTGATGTGAAGAGCTGACTCATTTGAAAAGACCCTGATGCTGGGGAAGATTGAAGGCAGGAGGAGAAGTGGACGACAGAGGATGAGATGGTTGGATGGCATCACCGACTCAATGGACATGAGTTTGAGTAAACTCTGGGAGTTGGTGATGGACATGGAAGCCTGGTGTGTTGCAGTCCCTGGTGTTGCGAAGAGTTGGACACGACTGAGCGACTGAACTGAACTGTTGCCTGTCTGCTCAGTCACCATGGCCTGTGCTGGCTTTTGGCAGTAGCTGCAAGCCTAGACCTGTTCTTTTTTTGCGACTTTTATTTTTTTTAATTGAAGGATAATCGCTTTACAGAATTTTGTGGTTTTCTGTCATACATAAATAAGAATCAACCATAGGTACAGCCATGTCCCCTAGACCCATTCTTTGATCCCAGGTGTCCAGATCTGCTCTAAGGGGTACTTCCTGCTTAGCGTTCATCACACCTAGTAGTTTCAAGCTGGAGATAGGAATGTCAGTCCTGTTTCGCCATTTAAAATGTTTATTATATGTGTTAAATAAGAATCCTTATGCATATTATACATATGTTTAGGCAGAGCCATACGTCTATATAAAATAGTGAAGTATCTTTAATTTTTATACCTAACTTTTCCTGAGATATCCAGGAAAGATGCGTTTTTTGGGTAGCTATTCTTTAGGAGAATACAAAATTTGAAAGAGAATTAACTATTGAATTTAAATGCCAAGTCAGCCTCCAGCTGTCCCTAGTCCGGGGACGGTCATAAAGCCAAATCAAAACAAAACTAAAATAGTTACTCCATCCTTCAGTCTGCAGTCCTTTCTAGAGAGATTTAGTGAACCCAAGTTGCTGTACCTTTATACCAGTATCTAATTTGGAATGACACTCTGTAGGTGGTGTTCAGTTGCTCAGTCATGTCCGACTCTTTGTAACCCCATGGACTGCAACACGTTTGGCTCCTCTGTCCTTCACTATCTCCTGGAGTTTGCTCAAACTCATGTCCATTGAGTTGGTGATGCCATCCAACCATCTCATCTTCTGCTGCCCCTTCTCTTCCTGCCCTCAATCTTTCCCAGCATCAGGGTCTTTTCCAACGAGTCGGCTCTGCGTATCAGGTGGCCAAAGTATTGAAGCTTCAGCATAAGTCCTTCTAATGAAGACTGAGGGTTGATTTCCTTTGGGATTGACTGGTTTGATCTCTTTGTTGTCCAAAGGACTCTGAAGAGTCTTCTCCAGCGCAATTCAAAAGTATCAGTTCTTCGGTGCTCAACCTTCTTTTATGATCCAACTCTCACATGACTAGTGGAAAGACCATAGCTTTGACTATACGGATCTTTGTCAACAAAGTGATAGCTCTGCTTTTTAATATGTTGTCTAGGTTTGTCATAGTTTTCCTTCCAAGGAGCAAGTGTCTTTTAGCAGGATTCACACTAAAATGACTGAAGTCATGTTCATGAATTACACAGGAAATATTAATAGTTCATGAACTGATGATAGCTTTTATTTTATCGTTAAGTTTGGGTTTCATAAGCTAATTTTTACTGCTTGCTAAAATTCACTTTTAATAGGACTTAATAATTAGAATTGTCCCATTAGGAGTTTTGTTTTCTTATTCACATTGAATTTCCACATGTCTGTATGGCACTAGGTACAGAATAGGCATTCAGTATTTGAAAATGATTGAACAGTCTGCCTTTTCTCTCTTACTTTTCAATGTCCATTTATGTGTTGTCTGTGGCTACTTTTGTGCTACAACCGAGTTAAGTGTTGTGGCAGATGCAACTAGCTAGAAAGTTTACCACCTGGCTATTTTTTTGAAAACTTGCCAGCCCCCATTTTAGGTTATAGTGGTCAGAAAACTCTGTGGTTCTTGAAGGATATTTTGTGCTTCAAGAAACAGAATGCAATTCAAGCTTGGCTACTGACTTCTTTCAGAATTTTCTAGTGTCTGTTTTTTTCAGTTTTCAATTATGTTTTATTGTTTCTTTCTTTACCTGATTATTTTTATGCCCTGATTATTGCATATCAAAAATTTTAATAAAACTGTATTGACCAGTACTTTTCTTGGGACTTTGATCCTTTAGATTTCTCTTTGTCACAGAATTATCTTTTGTGTATTTTATTTTATTTTTAATAAGGGCTGAGCCCTGCTCGACTTCCTAGCAGCTTTTCGGTGGCTCTTAACAAGAGACGGTGGTGAGAAGAGCGCCTTCCTGAGCCTTGTGGAGCTGGGTATCCAGGCAGGAGAACACTCAGGATGAGCTTCTTCCATTCCCGACCTGCTCCCACACAGAGAGGTGCCAGTGGCTGAGCGGACACCACCTGGAGATTCCCTTTTGTGTATTTTAATATTTGCCTCTTCCATTTATTCTAGTGTAGGTCTTCTGACAGGAAGTTCTGTTTTTCATTTGAATGTAACTTTCACTTTTGTTCTTGACGAATAATTTTGCTAGATATAGAACTGAAATTTGGCTGCTGTTTTCTTTCAGTACCTTAAATATATACTTCTATGATCTTCCAGCTTCCATTATTTTTGTTAAGAATTCATTGTATGTTGAATTGTTGCTCCTTTAAATTCTCCTCAAAAAAAAAAAAAAAAAAAAAGATTCTCCTCTCTGCCTCACTGTGGCTGTGTCTTAGCTTTTGCTACAGTTTTCAGCAGTTTACCATTGTGTACTTAAATAGGGTTTTCTTTGGTATATTCTGTAGTGGGGCTACGGTGCCTTCAAATCTGCCATTTGTTTAGTCATTAATTTGATGACTAAGTAGTCATGGAAACCTACTAGCCAGTAATTTTGCACGTATTGCTTCTATCCTAATCACTCTTTTTCTTCTAGAGAACCTCTTTTCAGTTACATCTGATCTGTTGTTAAGGCCATTTATGCAGTTTGTCATGTCTGTTATGAAGTCTTTCAGTTATAAACTTTACATCTTAAATAGAATTACTAGTTCTTGGCCAAAATTGTCCATTTTTAAGTTTCTTTGATCATGTTAAAGATAGTTATTGCAAAATCTGTTTCCTTTTTTAAAAAAAAATATGTAATTTTATTTATTTTTGGCAGTGCTGGGCTTTTCTCTGGTTGCAGAGAGCCTTGGGCTACTCTTCGTTTCAGTGTGTGGGCTTCTCATTGTGATGGCCTCTTTTGTTGAGGAGCAGGGGCTCTAGGGGACAGGGCTGCAGTCGTTGTGGCACATGGGCTCAACTTTTGTGGTTCCTGGGTGCACAGGCCTACTGCTCTGCGGCATGTGGGATCTTCCCAGACCAGGGATTGAACCTGTGTCTCCTGCATTGGCAGGCAGATTCTTTACCAGGGACGCCCCAAGATCTGTTTCTGATAACCCCTTTGTTTGGAAGTCTTGTGTGTTTCTATTATCTTTTTTTTGTTTTCTGTTTTCAATTATGTTTTGTTTCCTTCTATACCTGGTTATTTTTATGCCCTGATTTCATCACATATCAAATAATAAAAATGTATGGCCCAATATGATGCTATCTTCCTCTAGAGAGAACTTGTGGTTTTGGTAGGTGGCTCAGACGGTAACACAAGCTGGAATCAAGATTGCCGGGAGAAATATCAATAACCTCAGATATGCAGATGACACCACCCTTATGGCAGAAAGTGAAGAGGAACTAAAAAGCCTCTTGATGAAGGTGAAAGTGGAGAGTGAAAAAGTTGGCTTAAAGCTCAACATTCAGAAAACGAAGATCATGGCATCCAGTCCCATCACTTCATGGGAAATAGATGGGGAAACAGTGGAAACAGTGTCAGACTTTATTTATCTGGGCTCCAAAATCACTGCAGATGGTGACTGCAGCCATGAAATTAAAAGACACTTACTCCTTGGAGGGAAATTTATGACCAACCTAGATAGCATATTCAAAAGCAGAGACATTACTTTGCCAACAAAGGTTCGTCTAGTCAAGGCTATGGTTTTTCCTGTGGTCATGTATGGATGTGAGAGTTGGACTGTGAAGAAGGCTGAGCGCCGAAGAATTGATGCTTTTGAACTGTGGTGTTGGAGAAGACTCTTGAGAGTCCCTTGGACTGCAAAGAGATCCAACCAGTCCGTTCTAAAGGAGATCAGCCCTGGGATTTCTTTGGAAGTAATGATGCTAAAGCTGAAACTCCAGTACTTTGGCCACCTCATGCGAAGAGTTGACTCATTGGAAAAGACTCTGATGCTGAGAGGGATTGGGGGAAAGAGGAGAAGGGGACGACAGAAGATGAGATGGCTGGATGGCATCACTGACTCGATGAACATGAGTCTGAATGAACTCCGGGAGTTGGTGATGGACAGAGAGGCCTGACGTGCTGCGATTCATGGGGTCACAAAGAGTCGGACACGACTGAGCGACACTGATCTGATCAGACGGTAAAGCGTCTGTCTAGACTGCGGGAGACCCGGGTTCGAGCCCTGGGTTGGGAAGATCCCCTGGAGAAGGAAATGGCAATCCACTCCAGTACTATTGCCTGGAAAATCCCATGGACAGAGGGGCCTGGTAGGCTACAGTCTATGGGGTCACAAAGAGTGGGACACTACTGAGTGATTTCACAAGGGTATTAGCAGTCCTGGATTACATTAACTCAGATGGTTCAAAACTTGCCTTCAGTCTGCCTGTGGGAGGTACAGTTTCTGGCTAGTCATTACTTCTAGGCCAACCCAAAGCCCTGGGAGGTTATTCAGGTAGCACCTACTTGACGCCTCTCAATACCAATTGTTTCCTACTCTTGCCTGGAAAATCCCATGTACGGAGGAGCCTGGTAGGCTGCAGTCCATGGGGTTGCTAAGAGTCGGACACGACTGACTGAGTTCACTTTCACTTTTCACTTTCATACATTGGAGAAGGAAATGGCAACCCACTTCAGTGTTCTTGCCTGGAGAATCCCAGGGACGGCGGGGCCTGGTGGGCTGCCGTCTATGGGGTCGAACAGAGTCAGACACGACTGAAACGACTTAGCAGCAGCAGCAGCACTTCAGTGTAAAAAAAAAAAAAAAAAAAAGCTCAGCTTCTCAGGCCCTTTGCTAGGTTTCTATAATCCACATGTTCCTAAGGAGCAAAAAATAGTTCCAAAATTCTGGTACAGTTTTCTCAGTCTGTTTTCTCCTGGCTGTTGGTGCTGTAGTTCCTCAATGACTTAGTTTCTTGGGATTTCCTATGATCTGTATTTCTTAGTCCCGCATTTGTGCAATAGATGTTGGACTGTGTAGTGGATGTTGGGCTGGACTGCCTAGAATCCTTTTCATGAACCTCTTTCCAGAGGTGCTGGCCTATGACTGCTCACAACTGAATTTTTCTCTGGAGATGGCTCTCAGCCTACGGCAGCTGCCTTGCTCGGGGAGACCGCTCATCCCTGTGGGCACCTAAACCAAATGACTGGCTGGTGTACAGGTAAAGGCTCAGTGACAGTTTAGGGCTTCCGGGACGGTCATTTCAGCATTAGGGCTAGAGATTTGAATGGGACATCTGTGGAAAGTTCCTATCAGGTTCACCTTACCACCGCATAATTCTGTTCCCTGTTTATTACAGATGTTTCAGAGAGTACTCCCAGTTACCCTGTCACAGAGTTCTAGGGCACTCTGAGTCTTCACTTTTAATATAGTTGTATCATTGCTTTTTTGTTATATTTAACTTATACTGGAAGAGAGAAAGTTCTTTTAGGAGAAATAGAAAGTTTGGGTGAAGTAATACACTTTGTCTACTGACAGAGGCAGTTAAGATACATTTTGTCTTTTGCTTGAGGGTGCACATCCTTACTGTTTTACATTCTTTCCCTTTTTTTATTGACATATAACATTAGTTTCAGATGTAAAACATAATGATTAATTTTGCATATATTGTGAAATTATTACCACAGTAAGTCCTAGTTAACATCATTCAACACAATTTTTATGATGAGAACTTTAAAAATTTACTCTTGCAACTTTCAAATATATAACACAGTGTTAGGAACTATTGTCACCAAGCTGTATATCACATCCCCAGAACTTGATTTTGTAACTGGGAATTTATACCTTTGACCCACTTCACCCACTTCACCCACTCCCCATCTCTGGCAACAACCAGTGTCTTCTCTGTAGCTGAGCTTGAGTGGTAGTGTTTTGGTGTTTTTTTTTTTTAGATTCCACATAGAAGTGAAATCATACAGTTCAATATTTGTCTTTCTCTGACTTGACTTCACTGAACATAATAATGCCCTCAAGGGACATCCATGTCACGAACGGCAGGATTTCCTTCTTTTTTTATGACCAGTTTGTGTGTGTGTGTGTGTGTTTGTGTGTATACGTTTTCCTTATTCATCCACCCATAACATGTTTCTGTGTCTTGGCTATTGTACGTAACACTGCAGTGAACATTGGTGTTACATGTATCTGTTCGAGGTAAGTGTTTTCATTTTCTTTGGTTGAATACATAGATGTAGAATTTCTGGATCATTCATTACCGCTATTTTTAATTTTCTGAGTAGCTGCATCCATTTTCTGTAGTAGTTGTGCCAATTTACACTCCTTTTTCCCCAGATTCTTTGCCAAAACTTATTATTTCTGTTTTGATTAATAGTCATTCCAACAGGTATGAGGTGGTATCCGATTGTAGTTCTGATTTGCACTTACTGGATGATTAGTAATGTTGAATTTCTTTCCATGTACCTGTGGTTTCTGTATGTCTTTGGAAAACTGTCTATTCAGATTCTCTGTCCATTTTTAAACTGGATTTTTTTTTGCTCTTGAGTTGTATACGAGTTTTTGATATATTCTGGATCTTAGCTCCTTATCAAATATATAATTGCAAATATTTTCTCCCATTCTATAGATTGCCTTTTCATTGTTTGGTTTCATTTGCTGCATAGATGCTTTTTAGTTTGATGTAGTTCAACATATTTATTTTACTTTTATTCCTTTTGCTTTTTTAACCAATGGCAAGGAAATTAGTGCATAGGTTTCCAATAGTCATGTATGGATATGAGAGTTGTACTATAAAGAAATCTGAGTGCCCAAGAATGGATGCTTTTGAACTGTGGTGTTGGAGAAGACTCTAGAGAGTCCCTTGAACTGCAAGGAGATCCAACCATTCAATCCTAAAGGAAATCAGTCCTGAATATTCATTGGAAGGACTGATGCTGAAGCTGAAGCTCCAATACTTTGGCCACCTGATTGGAAGAACTGATTCATTTGAAAAGACCCTGATGCTGGGAAAGATTGAAGGCGGGAGGAGAAGGGGATGACAGAGGATGAGTTGGTTGGGTGGCATCACCAACTCGATGGACATGAGTTTGAGCAAGCTCCAGGAGTTGGTGATGGACAGGGAAGCCTGGTGTGCTGCAGTCCACAGGGTCGCAAAACAGTCGGACACAACTGAGTGACTGAACTGAGAGGTTTATGGTCTCAGGTCTACTGGTCAGGTCTTAGAGTTAATTTTAATTTTTGTGTATAGTCCAGTGGTCCAGTAAGACAGTGGTCCAGTTTCCCAACAGCTTTTATAGAAGAGATTGCCCTTTCCCACTGTATGTTCTTGCTTTTTGTAAATTAACCACGTGTGGGTTTATTTCTGGGCTTAATATTCTATTCCATGGGGCTATGTATGTTTTTATGCCAGTATTTTGATTACTATAGCTTTGTAATATAGTTTGAAATCAAGAAGCATGTGCCTTTAGCTTTTTTCTTTCTCAAGATTTGACTATTTAGGATCTTTTCTGGTTCCCCACAAATTTTAGGATTATTTATTCAATTTTCATGAAAAGTGCCATTTGAATTTTAACAAGAGTTGCACCGAAGATGTAGACTGCTCTGGTTAGTTTATGCATTTCAGTAGTATTCATCTAATCCATGGGCACTGACTATCTTTCCACTTATTTGTGTCTTTGGTTTCTTTCCTCAGTGTCTTAGTTTTAAATGTATAGATTTTTTTACCTCCTTGGTTGAATTTATTCTTAGGTAGTTTATTCTTTTTAATGCAATTGTGAATGGGATCGCCTTAATTTTTTCTGATAGTTTGTTATTGGTGTATAGAACTGCAACAGACTTCTTCTGTGTATTGATTTTGTATCCTGCAACTTTACTGAATTTATTAGTTCTAAGTTTTTTTTTTTTTTTTTAGCATCTTTAGGGTTTTCTATACATGTCATCTGTAAACAGTGATAATTTTACTACTTTCTGATTTGGATGCTTTTTATTTTTCCTGCTCTGGCTAAGGGTTCCAATACAGCACTGAATAAAAGTGGTAAGTTGAGGGCATCCTTGTCTTCTTCCGGATCTTCAAGGAAAAGCTTTCAATTTTTCACCACTGAATATGTTAGCTGTGGGCTTGTCACATATGGCCTTTATGTTGAGGTACATTCCCTTTGTACCACTTTATCATAAATGGATGTTGAATTGTCAGGTGTGTGTGTGTGTTTTTTTTTTCATCTATTGAGATGATCCTGACTTTTTTGTTAATGTCTCATTAATTGATGTGGTGTCATATTAATTGATGTCATGTTGATGTGCTGTCATATTAGTTGAGGTGGCGTCATTGGTTGGTTTGAGGATGTTGAACCACTCCTGCATCCCTGAGATAAATCTTAACCACGGAGTATGATCCTTTTAATGTGTTGTTGAATTCAGTTTGCTAATACTTTGTAGATTTTTTGTATCTATATTCATAAGGGATATTAAAATTAGCCTTTAATTTTCTTGTGGCATCCTTACCTGGTTTTGGTATCAGGGTAATGCTGGCCTTCTAAAATGAGTTTGGAAGCATTCCCTTCTCTTACATTTTATGGAAGTCTGAGGACCAAAAGAACATTTCATGCAAAGATGGGCTCAAAAAAGGACAGAAATGGTATGGACCTAACAGAAGCAGAAGATATTAAGAAGAGATGGCAAGAATACACAGAAGAACTGTACAAAAAAGATCTTCACAACCCAGATAATCACGATGGTGTGATCACTGACCTAGAGCCAGACATCCTGCAATGTGAAGTCAAGTGGGCCTTAGAAAGCATCACTATGAACAAAGCTAGTAGAGGTGATAGAATTCCAGTTGAGCTATTCCAAATCCTGAAAGTACTGCACTCAATATGCCAGCAAATTTGGAAAACTCAGCAGTGGCCACAGGACTGGAAAAGGTCAGTTTTCGTTCCAATCCCAAAGAAAGGCAATGCCAAAGAATGCTCAAACTACCGCACAATTGCACTCATCTCACACGCTAGTAATGCTCAAAATTCTCCAAGCCAGGCTTCAGCTATATGTGAACCATGAACTTCCTGATGTTCAAGCTGGTTTTAGAAAAGGCAGAGGTACCAGAGATCAAATTGCCAACATCCACTGGATCATGGAAAAAGCAAGAGAGTTCCAGAAAAACATCTATTTCTTCTTTATTGACTATGCCAAAGCCTTTGACTGTGTGGATCACAATCAACTGTGGAAAATTCTGAAAGAGATGGGAATACCAGACCACCTGACCTGCCTCTTGAGAAACCTATATACAGGTCAGGAAGCAACAGTTAGAACTGGACATGGAACAACAGACTGGTTCCAAATAGGAAAAGGAGTACATCAAAGCTGTATATTGTCACCCTGTTTATTTAACTTATATGCAGAGTACATCATGAGAAACGCTGGACTGGAAGAAACACAAGCTGGAATCAAGATTGCCGGGAGAAATATCAATAACCTCAGATATGCAGATGACACCACCCTTATGGCAGAAAGTGAAGAGGAACTAAAAAGCCTCTTGATGAAAGTGAAAGTGGAGAGTGAAAAAGTTGGCTTAAAGCTCAACATTCAGAAAACGAAGATCATGGCATCCGGTCCCATCACTTCATGGGAAATAGATGGGGAAACAGTGTCAGACTTTATTTATCTGGGCTCCAAAATCACTGCAGATGGTGACTGCAGCCATGAAATTAAAAGACGCTTACTCCTTGGAAGGAAAGTTATGACCAACCTAGATAGCATATTCAAAAGCAGAGACATTACTTTGCCAACAAAGGTTCGTCTAGTCAAGGCTATGGTTTTTCCTGTGGTAATGTATGGATGTGAGAGTTGGACTGTGAAGAAGGCTGAGCGCCGAAGAATTGATGCTTTTGAACTGTGGTGTTGGAGAAGATTCTTGAGAGTCCCTTGGATTGCAAGGAGATCCAACCAGTCCATTCTGAAGGAGATCAGCCCTGGGATTTCTTTGGAAGGAATGATGCTAAAGCTGAAACTCCAGTACTTTGGCCATCTCATGCGAAGAGTTGACTCATTGGAAAAGACTCTGATGCTGGGAGGGATTGGGGGCAAGAGGAGAAGGGGACGACAGAGGATGATATGGCTGGATGGCATCACTGACTCGAGGGACGTGAGTCTCAGTGAACTCTGGGAGTTGGTGATGGACAGGGAGGCCTAGCGTGCTGCGATTCACGGGGTCGGACACGACTGAGTGACTGATCTGATCTGAGGATTGGTTTAAAATTTAACTTGTTTAGTATACATAATTCACCAGTGAAGCCATCTGGTCCTGGACTTCGGTGGGAGGTTTTTGATTAGTGATTCAACATTCTTAGTAGTAATTGGTATGTTCAGATTTTCTATTTCTTCATGATTCAGTCTTGGTATTTGTTGGTACACAGTTGCTCATAGAAGTCTCTTACTAACCTGTGTATTTCTGGGGTATCAAGGTATATAACATTTTCCCTTCAGTTCTAAGTCCTTATCTCTTTTTTCCTTACTGAGTCAATAAAGGTTGGTCAGTTTTACCTTTCCAAGAAAACAGCTCTTGGTTTCATTTTTTTATATTTTTTCTATTGTTTTTTTGGTCTCTATTTCCTTTCCCATGTTGACCTTTTCCCTTCCTTTTACTAAGTTTGGGCTTTTTTTTTTTTTTTTTTTTCTAGTTCCTTGAGATGTAAAGTGAGGTGGTTTGAAATTTTTTTTCTTGATTGTAGGCATTTATTGCTAGGAACTTTCCTTAACTACTCTTGCTGTAGCCCATAAATTATGATATGTTGTATTTTCATTTTCATTGCTCGATTTCTTCTGACACATTAGTTGTTTAATCTCCACATTTGTAAAATTTTCCAATTTTTTTCTTGTAACTGATTTCAATGTTTTATAAGATTTTAAATTTATTGACTTGTTTTTGTGGTGTAACATCCTATGATCTGTGTATTCTATTGCTTTTGGATGGAATATTCTATGTATTATCTGAGTCCATTTGGTCTAATGAGTCTCTTACCATTTGCTTTATTTACAAATATTATATCCACTTGTGGACTGAGCCCTTTATCACTGTATCTCTTTTGTTTGGTAACAATACCATGCTGTGGACAGAAAAGGCATGCCACCTATAGACGAGCAGCACTAAGACTTCTAAACCTGAGCATTGACTGGAGAACAGTTGGTCAGGAAAAGTGTAGTCCCCCATGGACCTACCTCTATTCATGGTCTACTCTGGAGTCTTGGCCTGATCACCACCTTCCCAAGGCCTAGGTTTACCCATCTCTTAAGATTACAGGATTTTCTCCTTTTAAAATTCCATGAAGTATTACTTATTTTACATCCTAGACTACCTGTGACAGATGGCACATTTAAGGAATGAATTTCTAAAAACCTTTTTATTATTCCTTTCAAGAATGCAAGTGGAGCCCTGTATACCACACGCTTGAAAGCTAAGCACAAAGACCAGCCCCGTTTGTGCTGCCACCGTAGCTGCAAGGAGGAATGTCGGGCAGTTTTGGTTCCGTCATTTTGATGGCTGCAGCTACACAGGGAGCATCTTTAGGCCAGCTTTTAAAAACTGAGTTAGGATAAAGAAAACAGGAAACTGTATGATCTTCATTAAGACTCCATTGGTGTTTCTGAGCTCCTGTTCCCAAAGGGGCCACTAATAGACGAAGTTCTTGCATTGCCGAGAACAAGCCTCTCTCGTCTTCCAAATGCTTCATTTACTAAAACATAAAATAAATGGTTAAGCAACTACCAGATCAGAAAATTGAGAACCTATAATATAAAAAAAGAGACTAAAATGCAGAAATGAACAATGAGGTTCTCTGCCCTGTGGTGGGAGATTTTGTTTTGAAAAACATGTTTAGCGCTTTATAAATAGGAAAGTAACCAACTCAAAGTCTAAAATGTTCTGAATGAGATTAACTGTTTTATACTGGTCTATTTTTTTTTATACTTTACTTTTTTTACCTTGTGCTAGATTTATTGAATCCACCTTGATAACAAATGCCCAATCCCTCATGACAGTGACTCTGTCTTTTCCTTATTATACTTATTTCTGATTATTTCCTGCCTTCATCTTTCTCTGTATCATGACCACAATAGAACTGTTTTGGATTTGGGACTTGTTTTCTTCAGGGAATTGAAGATTCAGGAATCAGAGTGGGGCTCCAGCATTCCAAATTACATCAAAGTAATAGAAGGGAACCTGGCCCCTTCAGGAAAGCTGGATTTTGGGAATATGGGAGGGGAGATCATGCTATATACCCTTCCAGCTTTCCAATAAAATCTTTCACTTTTAAAATTCAAATTTTGTCATAGATATTTTAAAATTAAAGTATGAAGACAAGCTTATTTGTGAATATGAACATTTCCAAATTACAATTTGATCTTGTCTGTTTCCTAAGCTGACTGTACTGGACGATGAACACTGGATCTGCCTTTGCTATCTCCTTGATGTATTCAAGCTACACATTCTATGTTAGCTCCTACAGAACTTATCCAGAAAAAGCAGAAAATGAAGATTCTTACCTGAAGAGACTGTGCTTATATCCCAGACCCGAAGCCCTTCCTTCTGACCTCCAAAAGCATAAATAAATGGCAAATCAGGGCAACAGGAAGAACAGAAGAGAACTCCCTGAGAAGAGAATACAAAGTCAGTGATTTCAGTCTTCCCAGAAAGTGCTAATCTTGATTTCCTACTCCTGTCGATTCCCTACTGCTGTCTACAAGACCCTACCATTGAATGTCACTGAAAACCAACCCACCAGAATCTCCTTCGGGGCGCCTGTAAAGGTACTTCACAGTCAAGTTGGCGGGATTATCTCTGTGAGAATGGGTGCAGTTCTGACCACTCAGGCTCACATCGCTATTATCATCTAACAGGGATTTCCTAGTAAATCTAATCTGCTTAATACTCCCAGAAACTAATTCTCCTTTTTAAGTTATAATGCTATAGTACAATCATTTAAAAGTTTAATGTTTTATTTTTTATTACTAGATAATAAAAAGTAATTTTTTGTTACTAGATAACACATGCATCATAGCCTTTCCCTTCTCCAGGGGATCTTCCCAACTCAGGGACTGAACCCAGGTCTCCGGCATTGCAGGCAGATTTTTTACCAGCTGAGCCACAAGGGAAGCCCAAGAAGACTGGAATGGCTAGCCTATCCCTTCTCCAGGGAATCTTCCTGATCCAGAAATCGAACCAGGGTCTCCTGCATTGCAAGCAGATTCTTTACCAACTGAGCTGTGAGGGAAGCCTACATGCATCATAGAAAATATAAACAAGAAGTATAAAAATAACTGAGATAATCAGCTGTTCATGTTTTGGGATAGGGTCTTCTAGATTTACATATAAGCATTCAACACTTAAGTACTTAAAATATATGCATCGGATACTACTATAAAAACTGCTCTGTAGGGTGGGGAGGGACGTTCAGGATCAGGGGGGCATGTATACCTATGGCCAATTCATACTGATATATGGCAAAAACCATCACAATATTGTAAAGTAATTATCCTCCAATTAAGATAAATACTTGAAAAAAATGCTTTACAAAACTAGCTACCCACATTTTAAAATACAAACATTCATGTATACAGTTTTAAACAGCTGTATAGTGTTCTATGTCTACAGTTGAATTTTTATGATGCCTGGTATGCACTATATGTTCAATAAATATTTGATGAATTGTTGAATTCTAATCATTTCTAAAACTTTTACTACTATGTAGTAATTTCAGTATAGTAAGAACTATTTAAATAGTTATACAAAGATGTAGGTGATAAACTGACCTCAACAGCTGTGGTACCCAAAAGGTTCATGATTTTCAGAGATGGGCTTGATTTTAAGGTTAAAAAACTGGAGCATACAGTTACCAGCAGGGAATGGGGGCGGGGGTGGGAGTTAGGAAGTGACGTGCACACTGCTGTATTTAAATGGATAACCAACAAGGACCTACTGTAATGCACAGGGAAGTCAGCTTAATATTATGTAACAATCTTAATGGGAAAATAACTTGAAAAAGAATAGATACATGTGTAAGTATAACTGAATCACTTTGCTGACACCCGCAACAACATTGTTCATCAACCATACTCCAATGTAAAGTTGATAAAAAAAATTGTAGCCATTTCACTTCTGTCCTAGAAGACCACCTCCTCCTCATCCTGGTTTTCCACAAGCATTTGTTAATCATGAAAGTTGGAAAAGGAAGCAGACAGTCATTGATTTCTCCCCAAACTGCCCTAAATTAGAAAACTTCCAGAAGTTGACTAAGCCCCAGATTAACTTGCCAACAAATCCATATTCTTTTGTGCAGGGATTCCTAGAGAAAAACAATAGATCAGAAACAGAAAGAACCAAGATGCCCACAAGTATTCTTACCATTTTCATATCCCGAGAGTGAACCAGACTTGGCCTGTCTCCTAATATGTCCCAGATCTTCACATACTTGTCTGCTGATGCAGTCACAAGACAGCCCTTGATTTGACTGCTTAGATCAAGACCTAGAGGAAGATAAGACTTGTTCAGGGACTCTCACTTTGAAATAAATTTACTTCATCATAGGTTAATAGAAATGAAAGAAACCATATTCTTGCTCACCAGAAATTTCATCATTGTGTGCGTTAAGTGTAAAAATTGGCTTATCTGAACGTGCATCCAAATTATATACAAAGCCATCATCTGTACTGGCCTGGAAAGAGTAAAAGAGCACAGCAATGTTACATGACAATAAAATTTAGCAATGGGTAAATAGTATAAATCCTTGTGAAAATCATCTATGGATCTGACATACCTGAGACACTTATTAAAAATTAACATGGACATAAAGAATTCACTTGTGGAACGCTGAGTTGGCTCTTACAAGGACTAGTTTAGCTGACATGTCTATTAGGCAGTTGGATATGAGTATGGAGCAATGGTAGTTGATACAGACTGGGGTCAGAAATATGGCGGCACAGAGGCAGAAGTTACATCCATGAGAAGAGAAGGGATTTGCTCTGTGAGTGCAGAATTTAGAGCACCGTGTTAAGGACAGAGACCTGGAGAGCACACCACTTAGGGTAAAGGCTGAGGAGGAGCTCACAGAAGTCAGAATCAAAGAGGGAGGAGAAAATAACAACCCAAGGAAGCAGGGCTTCTAAAGAAAGTAACAATGCTGTCAGTATTTTGGCAAAGAGGTTTAATTAGAAAAGGACTGAAAGGCAGATTACAGTCCACTTTCAAGAAAAGAAGAGAAAACTTTGAAGGGAGTAAGAGACAGACCTGGTCTCTGATGGGAGACAGACTTGAGCCTATATACAGGCCAAGGGCAAGAGTCAGGCAAGAGTGGCCAAAAAAGGGACAAGTGATGCAGTTTTATAGGTGGGGCTATAATGGGCACAAAAAAGGAAAAGGAGGGGCATTTCATCTTTTGAGACTTGAGGAATGGAGTATACCATTTTATTTTGATTACTTTCCATTTCCTTAAATATTTGTGATTTAAGGACCGATAACCATTTGGCAGCACATAAGCTAGGAAATGTGCGCGCCTGCCTGCTGAAAGCCAGCATTCAAATGTAACTGGGACTTCGCTTGAGAGAACTGCAAGATGGAATCTGGCTTGAGGTGGCTCAGGCTGGGAACTGCATGTGCCTCTGCACAAGGTTGAGATGATATGCCCCCAGAATCACAACTGCAGGAACCTTACTGAAACTTCACATATTCAAAGAAAGCTTTTTTTTTTCCCCCCAAAGAATTCTGTCCCTCTTTTACAAAGCACTAGATATTTGCTTTAGGAAAATTAGGAAATACATGATACCTTCTCTTCTGGATAAAAGCTGGGATTTTATTTTTCCATGAACTTAAATATCAGTGGCATCTTTGGATGCAACATGGAAAACTGTTCTCCTGCAGATATTATGGGTATTCATAAAATGATCATAAACTTTCTTCCCATATGGGAGACAGTGGTACATTAGTAAGTAAGTGTTAAGTCACTCAGTCGTTTCTGACTCTTTGTGACCCTATGGACTATAGCCCACCAGGCTTCTCTGTCCATGGAATTCTCCAGGCAAGAATACTGGAGTGGGTTGCCATTTCCTTCTCCACGGGATCTTCCCAACTCAGGAATCGAACCTGGGTTTCCTACACTGCAGGCAAATTCTCTACTGTCTGGACCACCAGAGAAGGTATATTAAGTGCTATATTAATTAAACATGCTAGCATTAGCATCACTGGAGCTCCATTTAAGTAGTAATATTTAAATAAAGGAACATTTTCTTCAACTGATTTAATCACTGGAAACAAAATGAATTTTTGTGATTTTAGTACTGATAACCATGTTAGCAAATAACCTAGAAAATATGTGTGCCTGCTTAGTATTTGTCATGCTCAGTATTACAAAATAATTTTACAATGATCAACTAATTATTACAACCAAAAAATGTGGCATGCTTTGGAATAGTTGGAAATTAGCAAAATTATTTACATGTTTACCATTTTTTTTTTGTGGTAAATTCACTGTTCTCTTGTTAAAGGGATCTTAAAAAAAAATAAATAAATAAACCCCAAATGCAAATACTTCACACTGCTGATATAGAAAAAGCTTTTCTATAATGGAAGTAAAGAAAATAAGTGATTAATAATCTATTAAACAGTAATATGCGTATTCTTACCAAAAAATGACAAGGTGAAAAGTGATTCCAAGTCACTCTCTCAATCTGCCCACTGAAACGCCACATTCGATGGCTCTCCTCCGGACTCCGGCAGTCATACAGAGCCACGGACCTGGGCGTGTTCAGGCAAAGTTAGGAGTTCAATAAACACCACCATGAAATCAAGACCCAATTATTTACAGCCTATTTTAAGGTTCTAAAAGAACAGATGAACTGATTTTTACTAATTGGTGAACTCTGGTCCTGTCACTTGAAGACACTGGTGGCTCCGGATGTCACAGTGGCTTTGACATCCCCCAGATTGAATCCTCTACTTTCAAGATGAATCATCCCTATTTCCCAAAGAACAGGACAATTTCTAATTTGTCGTTCCTGAATACTGCTCAGAGCCAGTCTTAGCCACATTTACTTTTTATAAGCAGGCTACCGTGTTGGGGGAACAGATGAATGAAGTGAAGTGAAAGTTGCTCAGTCGTGTCCAACTCTTTGCGACCCCATGGACTATACAGTCCATGGAATTCTCTAGGCCAGAATACTGAACTAGGTAGCCTTTCCCTTCTCCATGGGATCTTCCCAACTCAGGGGTCGAACCCCAGGCTCCCGCATTATAGGCAGATTCTTTACCAGCTGAGCCACAAGGGAAGCCCAAGAAAACTGGAGTGGGTAGCCTATCCCTTCTCCAGTGGATCTTCCCAACCCAGGAATCAAACCAGGGTCTCCTGCATTGCAGGTGGATTCACCAACTGAGCTATCAGGAAAGCCAGGTAACATGTCTCAATCACATTTACTCTCTACAAGCAGGTTACTGTGTTGGGGGAACAAGATGAATAGTCTTGTGTAGTTTTGCATGAATCCCAACTACAAAAGGACAGGGATACAAAATAAAAGACCGCATCTTAGTTTCTGTGTTTACTAGCTACCTCTCCCATCTCCAATCTGTAAAGAGCACACACATGATTTGGAAACCCCCTGTGATGACTGCAGTGGTCCAGGTCTTCATCTCTCCCCACATCCATGCCCTCTGTCAGTGATCTAGGAGTTCCTCCCCTAAAGGCAGAGTTCATCTTCTACTCCGTGTGATGTCTGTTTCGGCCTACAGTAAGACAGATATGTAGTAGGTCTGAGCCCATGTCTAAGAGGCCTTGGTGTCTCTGCTTGTACTCCTGACCTTGCTGTGGCAACGTACGTGGACTAGCCTGCTAGTTTTAAAAGGATGTAAAACAGGAGAGTCTCTGGGCCTAAACAAGTCAAGATTAGTAGAGCTATCAGTTGAATCTAGCCTCGATTAGTTCAACCTTGCAGAGGTCAAGAAGCAAATATTCATCGCTTAAGACACTGAATTTTGAGATGGCTTGCTTCAGAGCAATGTCTAACTCACACACCCTCTAAAAATTGAAGGAGTAGTTGGGAATTACAACAGAACCATATTCCCTTGCAGACCGAGAGGATCAAGCTGAAAGGACATATAAGTACTACTAAAGATTTAAACACATAAAAGCCATAGTAATAAATTCTATCTGAACACTCAGTGATACTTTCTGAATTAGTTCAAGAGGAAAAGAAAAAAAAGACAACAATTAATTCCTAAAATGCTTTCTTACTTATCATATGATCCAGAAATCAGAGTCTGGGCTTCAAATGGGTGAAACTGGAGAGTCTGGACCTAAGAGGAAGAAATATAAATTAATAGATGAATGTTTGTTTGGTTTTGGTAAAACTGCCTAATACGTGATGGGAATCAACTTAGCAGTGTTCCTACAAATTCTTTCCTTTGAAATGTATTATATGAAGAAGCATAAATGTATTACATAATTAAAAGGACAAAACATACTTCTAAATAAAAGCTGATACTTAAAAGACCCAATGCAGCATTCCCCAAATTGTGCTAGGCAGAATACATATGTCCCTCAGATGTTAAAGTATAATCAGAAGAAATAGGGGAGTAGTCAAACTTAACTGGGCAACGCTACACGTTCTGAAAGTTTCACAACGTGCATTAGCACATTAGATTCCTGGGTTCTGCAGTATCATCTGTTAAAATTCTTTAACTCCATTAAGTGACTGAAACCAGTCATCCCTTTCTAGGAGCCTCTGTAAAAATGCTGTAAAGCACTGATGTTCCTAGTCACTTTACCTTTCTGCACCTATTTCTGCAAAGCTCAAGAGGATCATAATTATAACTATCGCAAAAGGCCCTGTGAAGATCCAGTGGGCTAGCACGTCAAAGCACTGTGTAATTCACAAAAAGTCATATATAAGTGTTTGGGATTATTTGTTGTACTTCATACACGTCCCAGCTTTTTTAGAATGCCCTTTATCCACGAAATCACCATACCTTGTCTGTGTGAACGGCAAGGCTAGCTGCTGGCTTCCCCAAGGACATATCCCACAGAATAACAGTGTTATCAGCTGATGCACTGGCCAGCACATTTCTGAGAAAGGGAGGAAACAAATCGGGTAATCTTTTAAAAATCAAGAGCATTACATGTAAGAATTCTGCTTATAACCCTACCAAAAAATAAAATACCTAGGAGTAAATTTAACAAAAGAAATGCAAGATTTTCAATATTCTGAGAGGTTACCCAGAAGTTCCGATTTGCAGCTAAGTTTGGGAAATACTAACCTAAACAACATTCTCAAGTCCATTTGCCCAAACAATTGTAACTCTGTAGAGGTCCAAAGACAAATGAGAAGACAGGACATCCTTCAGTAAGCTAGCACTCTGGGACCTTCCTAAGAATGCTCAAATTATGACGTGTCCAGTGTAACAGAAATGCTTTTAAAAAGCTGTCTTGGGTATTCAAGTTTGTTCTTCCCCTCTAAGTAAGTTGTACTCAATGCTTACCTTCCTTGCCTCAATAGCCCCTCAAACCAACTGTATTATTAGGAAAATGGCCCTTTTGAGATAATAAGTATAAAAAAATACATGGATGACATGCAAAAGAATTAAGTTGAACTCTTACCTTACAGAGTATACAAAAATTAACTCAAAATATATCAAAGACTTAAACCTAAGAGCTAAAACTATCAAACTTTAAGGGGAAAATCTTCGTGACAGTGGATTTGCCAATGATTCCTTTGCTGTTACACTAAAAGCATAAGCAACAAAAGTGAAAATGAACCGCACCACTCAAAGCGAAAAACTTCTGTGCTTTGAAGGACACTTAGCAGAGTTAAAGTCAATCCACTGAATGGGGGAACATACTGCCAAATCACAAATCTCATAAGAGATTAATTTTCAGAATATATAAAGAACTCCTACAACTTAACAGCAAAGCGGATCTTCCCAACTTAGTGATCTAACCTGGGTCCCCTGCATTGCAGGTGGCTTCCTTACCATCTGAGCCACCAAGGAAACCACATTTCATTCATTTATGACAGCAAAAAACCAAACAACTAAAAAAATGGACAGAAGGATTTGGATAGACATTTCCCCAAAGAAGGTATACAATGGCCAACAAGTACTTGAAAAGGTGACTGACATCACTAGTCACCAGGGAAATGCAACCCAAAGCTACAATGAGGTACCACTTCACACCAGTTAGGATGGCTACTACGAAGACAACAATAACGAAAACAGCAAGTATCAAGTGTTCAAAAGGATGTGGAGAAACTGGAGCCCTTGTGCACTGCTGGTTAGAAGGTAAACGGTGCAACTGCTGTAGAAAACAGTATGGTGGTTTTTCAAGAAGTTAAATTTAGAAATACCATCAGCTCCAGCAATTTTAGCTGTATATTGAAAAGAACTCAAAGGAGGGACTCCAACAGATACATGTAAACCCATGTTATTATATGTATGTGAATAACACCAGCATTATTCACAAGAGCCAAGAAGTGGAAACAGACCAGGTGTCCATTCAGTTTAGTTCAGTCACTCAGTCGTGTCTGACTCTTTGCGACCCCATCGCCAGGCCTCCAGGTCCATCACCAACTCCCGGAGTTCACCCAAACTCACCTCCATCAAGTCTGTGATGTCATCCAACCATCTCATCCTCTGTTGTCCCCTTCTCCTCCTGCCCCCAATCCCTCCCAGCATCAGAGTCTTTTCCAATGAGTCAACTCTTCACATGAGGTGGCCAAAGTATTGGAGCTTCAGCATCAGTCCTTCCAATGAACAACCAGGACTGATCTCCTTCAGAATGGACTGGTTGGATCTCCTTGCAGTCCAAGGGACTCTCAAGAGTCTTCTCCAAAACCACAGTTTAAAAGCATCAATTCTTCAATGCTCAGCTTTCTTCACAGTCCAACTCTCACATCCATACACAACCACTAGAAAAACCATAGCCTTGACTAGATGGACCTTTGTTGGCAAAGTAATATCTCTGCTTTTCAATATGCTATCTAGGTTGGTCATAACTTTCCTTCCAAGTAGTAAGTGTCTTTTAACTTCATGGCTGCAGTCACCATCTTCAGTGATTTTGGAGCCCCAAAAAATAAAGTCTGACACTATTTCCACGGTTTCTCCATCTATTTCCCATGAAGTGATGGGGCCAGATGCCATAATCTTCGTTTCTTTGTTACTCTCCTTTTTCACTTTCATCAAGAGGCTTTTTAGTTCCTCTTCACTTTCTGCCATAAGGGTGGTGTCATTTGCATATGTGAGGTTATTGATATTTCTCCCGGCAATCTTGATTCCAGCTTGTGCTTCTTCCAGCCCAGCGTTTCTCATGATGTACTCTGCATATAAGTTAAACAGGCAGGGTGACAGTATACAGCTTTGACGTACTCCTTTTCCTATTTGGAACCAGTCTGTTGTTCCATGTCCAGTTCTAACTGTTGCTTCCTGACCTGCATACAAATTTCTCAAGAGGCAAGTCAGGTGGTCTGGTATTCCCATCTCTTTCAGAATTTTCCACAGTTGATTGTGATCCACACAGTCAAAAGCTTTGGCATAGTCAATAAAGCAGAAATAGACGTTTTTCTGGAACTCTCTTGCTTTTTCCATGATCTAGCGGATGTTGGCAATTTGATCTCTGGTTCCTCTGCTTTCTCTAAAACCAGCTTGAACACCAGGAAGTTGACAGTTCACATACTGCTGAATCCTGGCTTGGAGAATTTTGAGCATTATTTTACTAGTGTGTGAGGTGAGTGCAATTGTGCGATAGTTTGAGCATTCTTTGGCACTGCCTTTCTTTGAGATTGGAATGAAAACTGACCCTTTCCAGTCCTGTGGCCACTGCTGAGTTTTCCAAATTTGCTGGCATATTGAGTGCAGCACTTTCACAGCATCATCTTTCAGGATGTGAAATAGCTCAACTGGAATTCCATTACCTCCACTAGCTTTGTTCGTAGTGTCCATAACAGATGGATAAACAAAATATGGCAAATATGTACAATGGAGTATCATTTGGTCTTAAAAAGGAAGGAAATCCTGCTATATGCTACAACATGGATGAACCTTTTCTAAGTGAAATAAGCCAGTCACAAGAAGACAAATACTATGATTCCACTTATAAGAGGTACCTGGAGGAGTCAACTCATAGAGATAGAAACTAGAATGCTGGGTACTAAGACGTGGGTGGGCAGGAAATGGGGAGTTGCTGTTTATTGGACATATAGTTTCAGTTTTGGAAGCGGAAAAACTTCTGGAGTTGAATGGTGGTAATGGCTGCACAACAATGTGTGAGATGTCCAGAAAAACTGTGTCCAAAAAACTATACACCTAAACATGGTTAAAATGATATTTTACAAAAAAAGAACATGTGGACAAGATGTTGTCAAAACTAAATGAAGTGAGAACACGTCTTCCGTGCAGTAACGACTCTGCACCACTGGCACTGCGACCGCAGCACGTGCTGCTTTTCCCAGCGGTGCTGGAAGAAGGGCCTTGGTCCCCAAACATGTAGTGAGCATCTGCTAAGTGAGGAGACGGCAGGCGGGGTGGGGGTTGCAAGGATACAGACAGCGGCGTTCCTGCCTCCAGCAATGTGTACTGCAGGGAGAGAGAAGCAAGCAAGGACACAAGGACGCGAAACACAGTGCAGAGAGAGTAAATGGAGGCGGGAGGTAAAAAGCACAGTGGTTAGTCTTTAGCAAGCCTTCAAAGAGTATCTCTTCTTACCTGACCAGCTTATTCCAAGAAAGGTCAAGGACAGCATCTGTATGCCCATCTGCTGAGGAATTCTGTAATAATCGTTTAATTACTTTTGGTATTAAAGCATACCCCCAATAAAATTGGTTTATTAATTTGAAAGATTCTTTAAAACGTTAAGATTATTCTGATCTTAAGTAAACTTGCTCCAAGATCTAGGGAAAGAAACACCTTGTCTCCCTCTTACTTCAGAGATACGATAAATGTTCTTTACAGGGAAGAAACTACAGTAGTTCTTAACCTGTTATAATTCTATAAATCAACCCCCAACCCATCTCTCCCTCACCAAAAATGTAACAATTTTAAAAGCTATAGGAATACAAGGATATTTAGAATTCAACATACTCAAGGCTAAAGAGAAACATTTTAAAAGTTCAAAAACAGCACATTAGTGTGAATAGCTACTATACATAAAGGAGGCTCATAATCTAAGAGTAACTTGTCTTGTGCAAAGATGAATAATGTGCCAGTGTAGGTTTTATGTAATCAGAAATCAGTTTTTCCTTGGATGGGCTTTTTGAAACTAGAAACTACAGTAACTTTGTAACTACCTTATCTTATTCCACCAAAACCCTCTGGTTGAAACACTGTACGTTCTCAGCCCCTGTTCCCACCTCCCCCCAACCTATTTCTAGTTATCATTAGAGTTTAAATATCTATTAGCTTGTTTACCTTCTTTCCTTTCTTTTTCTTCTTTTTTGACAGCTTACTTCCAAGTGTGAAGACTGGCTCTAGAGAGTCCACTATATCCAGGTCCCACACTTCAATAACAGGGGTCATGTTTCCCACAGCAATGTAATTTCCTACAGGAGGAAATGATACATTTGTGATTTAAAAAATAACTTCTAATGAAATACATTATACTGCAGACTGAGCCACGGCTTAGAGCAAGTTCTCTCAAACTTTCATGTGCGTGTACATCACCTGGATGTTGTTAAAATGCAGATTGTTTCAAGAGGTCTTGAGTGGGGCCTTAAAGCTGCATTTGTAACCGGCTCCCAGATGGCTGCAATGCTGTGCTGCTGGTCCTCAGATCACAGTGTGAGTAACAAGGGCTCCATCTCCTGGTCCAGGGTCTTCACTGATAAAATGACAGACCCTTCCTACCTTCATGGCTGTGGTGAGGATGAGGATTTGCCTAGATCGTGAATGTGAACAAGCTTTGCAAACAAGACGTGAGGTGTATTAACAATTTTTACCCTAATTATTACGTGTGATGGGGCAATGAACAGTGTGCCAAAGGGACTAAGTGAAGATTCCAATTCTCTCTTCATTCTGGTTCTACTTGATGTTTTCTGAAAAGGGCCGTGCACTAAACTCTACCTGATGACACTGGACACAGCATGCCAGCTTATGCTGGGTTTTCAGGAGACGCCCTCACAGTTCTGAGCCCTCATCAGGCCCTGTCCTTCTGCCTAGTGAGCAGCTACCTCTTTAGCCCGTTGAAAGTCTGGAGACATACAGACCCCAAGCAATTAAGTGGCTGTGGTCTGAAAACTATGTAACTTCATGAAACATCAACCATTCTGGAAACACTCATACAAAACAGATGACATGTGTAGCTAGGAAAAACACACAGGAGTAGAACCACTGAGCAATCTTTTAAGTTTTCTAATTACCAGTTGAGTCATCAGGGCTAGGATCAAAATTTAGCCATTCCACACTCAAAGGGTATGCAGACAACAGGATATCATGGTGGACATAAAAAGAATCTTCTTCTTGATTATAAACTGAAAAGATTGGGAAGAGAGATTTTATTACATCAGAGTAAGAAATCATATCCCACTCAAAAGAAGAGAGACTCCCTTTTAAACCTATGGCAGTCACTTGCTTAAAGTCATACATTTAATACACTTAAAATGATGACACTAAAGAAATCCAAAGTATATACTGCTAGGCAAAAGTTTTTCATGTCTAATATATTCCTAGTACCTGGTGAGCCCCAAAGGGGAACAGAAACACTGACAGAGAATTTTCATCAGGCTGAATGCTCCATCTGCATGTTCCCTGGCTAAAACGGTCTGACCTTTTGGATCACCAACGACAGAAAACGTTCATAACGTCTCCATTAGAAGTGCTTCATCACTATTTTATCTTTTAAAGATCTATTTGGTCATAAGTCAGAACAAATCAGTACTGGAGAGAAATAACTCATAGTTTTAGAAATTTAAATGCTTATCAAAAATTGCTTCTTTAATATTTATTATTAAAATCAGTAAGAAATCTTAAAAATTATATAATGAAACACTGATAAACAGAGAGCCTAAGTAACCAGAAATTCTCCCCTAATATGCTTTTTACTAGAAAGAAGCAATTTAAGATGAGCTAAGGATTTTTAAAAAATTCTTCAGACCATGGTATCTGGGGTAGATCTTGGGACTAGCTGATTCCATGTAATGTTCTGGCGCATCACTTTATGATGAGAATGCATGTTCAAAAGCAACAGCTTGTGGTCCTGCAAGAACCTCAACCATGGTCAATGTACTCAGCTTACATTTTAAAGAAAGATGACGATGAAGCCTTAACATAATCTTCTTTTGACCATGCCTTTTTATTATTCAGATTTAGAGTAATTTTGAAATTATTCCTGAACAGAGATATACCACGTAACTTGGAGATTCACACCAAATCCAAATAAAACATATCATTAATGACCTAACTTAGAATGAAACAGGAATACAATTACTTTACTTCAACTTCTCAGCTCCTGTGTGATAACTCACAAGATTCAAAGGAATGACTAGTGTAAACTTTCAAATGAGAATGTATAAAAATCAGTGATGACTAACTGTAATAGCTCCAATTTTTTGAAACTGGAATTGGTCTTTAAAAAATTCCACCAATATGGTTTACGTTTAAAATATGTAAAAAGTTCAAAGATAATTAGAAGAATAACTTCACATTGAAATAATTGCTATTTAAAGCCTTTTTGATTGTATAAATAGATCACAATGGGCCATGGGATAAAAATGGCCTAATTGATAGGCTTCCTACAGGCAAACTTAAAGGCTGTAAAAAAAATCCAAGTTAATAAATAGAGTATGAGTAATCTAGAAGGTGCCAATGAACATTAAGCTCAAGGGATTTAATTTTCATACTATGTAACTGTGTTTCCTATTAAAAAAAGGTATTAACCTAATAATCTCTTTAAGCTTCAAAATTTTAAGACAGATGAATAGAATCAACTAAAATGAGATACAACAGGACGTGGTGCCTAGAAATCCATAGTAGTTACTATGGTGTTTATTTTAATATCACTTAAGTACAGAACTTTTTAGTAAGAGATGTATTCCACTTACCATGAACCTCTAAATTGCATTGGTCCTGTTCAGCTCTGCCACAAACTATGAGATTGTCACTGGGCTTAATCAAGAAATCTTCACGTTCATATTGCTCCTAAGTGGAGACAGGAAAAGTCATTGATTAGACTCAGCTATTTGGGAAGGTTTTTCAAACACTTGAGGATAATTAGAAAAACCACATAGGTATTTACCGTATCTTTCAGAGTGACGTAAGGATCTTGATCATTACTCCCATAGACTGTAAGACCCAAGAGAGATTCACCAAGAGTTTCAGCATCTATAAGAATTCATACAATGAAATGAATAAGCCAGTCCTTTTGACTAAAGCATTCTTCCTAAGACATGGGCTTCCCTGGTGGCTCAGACAGTAAAGAATCTGCCTGCAATGCTGGAGACCTGGGTTTGATCCCTGGGTCAGGAAGATCCCCTGGAGACAGAAATGGCTTCCCACTCCAGTATTCTTCGCTGAAGAATTCCATGCACAGAGGAGCCAAGCAGGCTACAGTCCATGGGGTCTCAAAGAGCTGGACACAACTGAGTGAGTCAAATACACACACACATCCCATCTTTAAACTTAGACCCTACTGTCTATTTCATAACTGAATCATTTATAATTGGGAAAGGAAATAGTAGATAATAAATAGGAATTTAAAAGCCATTTACTTTTGGCCCTGGAATGCACATCTAATAGTCTTGAAATATACACTCTTCCAATACAAGAATCAACTCAAACCAAGAAACTCCCTTTTAGAAAATATCAGAACTCTGCTCAGATCCTCTAGCTTGCTCCTTGTAATCATTCAAAACTGCTACAGAGAGGTGGCCTTGTAGACCTGGAAAGAAACAGGTCCCTAAAACACTGGTATCAACACATTAAGTGTTGCCTGGTCAAAGAAAACTGTAAACTGATGAGCCTCATACAGTTAAGTGGGCTTCTTTATTGCAAGATATCTCGTAATTGCTGACAGGCTAACTTGCCCAGTGAATCTGAAAGAGGAGATACTACCCTTTACACCAAGTTTACCTCAAAGTGACATTCTTTCATGGCATGTCTACAAAGGTGACAGAGTAGACCCCGAGTAACAGAAAACTCAGGAGAAGGAAGATACTCTCAATTTCCAGGAGAAGCTACTTTAAGGAGGCAGGGCTCCTAGGTCTTAAACATCTGACAGGTAACAGACGGGAATTTCTATGGGACAAGGCAGACAGAGTCAGCAGGGAATGGAGTGTATGAGGAAGCAGTGTCTGAATGGCTTTTCTCTGGGCTGATTAGCTCTTCCTTCTCCGTATTTCAATGGTACTCTGTCCTAACAGGATGGAAGCAACCCAGAGCGGGGCCTACAACCCAGAGTCCAATGGAAAAAAAGTATCCTCTGCATCTGAGGAAGTACACTGAAAAGCATGAAGGTTTTAGAGTCAGAGGATATTCAAACCTCAGCTCCATTATTCACCAGCTGTGTGACACTGGTAAAGTTATTTCATCTCCGTAAGCCAGTATTTTTTCTGTAAAATGGAGGTAATAATTTCTCTCTCATAATTGCAGATAAAGAAAAATGAATTACAGATTAACCACTACTTGCAATAAAATATACAATACTATTTTTTTGCTTTGTATTTTAGATCTTAGATAAGTGGGTTGAACTGATTTTTTTAAACCAGTTTAGGAAACATGCTGTCTGCCTTGAGCCTTGACCCAGATTATCTGACTGACATAAAGGACAACGGGATTTCAGAGTAAAGCTTTGGAACCCTAGTAACATGATCTAATGCACTGAGCTTGGAATAAAAACCAGTGTAAGTGACTAAATTCTAACCTGGGTCGCCTTCCTCATCATATTTATCCAAGTCGTACTCAGCCAGCTCGTCATCATCCAGCGTCCTGTCATCTTCTGGGTCGCCATCCTCCAGGGGCTCCCGTGGTCGGGCCTGGGTACGTGCACTCTGCATGCCATCCTCTGAAGGATTGCCCGTTTCCTGTTCATCACTGCCACCTTCTTCTCTATGCCAGAGAAAAAAAGAAAAAGTAAAAAGATCAGCCAAAAGACACTGTTCAATAATAAGACCACCCTGTTATCACTGTTTAGCATTTACAGTTCATCTAGACTTGACTACAGGAATCAACATCCCCAAACTTACTGTAATTTTTCCTTTGCTTCAGCAATGAGACGTTTCACTTCTTCTTTACTAAGTTCTACCTATAAGAGAGCAAACATTTCATTATGATATATTTAAGGAAACCATTTTTAAGTCTCTGAATTAAAAAGATTGCAAATTAATCTAAAATATGGTTTTAAGAGACATCCAAAGTCAAATATCAATCCAAAGTCTCTAAATTTAATATAAATGGACTTCTGACATGTCCTTATAAATTAAGATCCCTCCTCACCCAGAACTGTTAAAAAATCATGTTCTCTCCAGACTTTTTTTTAAAAAAGATGGACTTGTATAAACTGCCTTCTAGGACAGCTCATCTCATTTTCTTCTGATTACCTCCGCTCGTTGGCCATTTCTCCCCATGTTCCCTGTGGATATTCCTAAACAAACCACTTTTGCCTTCATCCCCCACTCTGTTCCCTGGTATCACTGCCAAGTATTCACTCACTGTGCTGTCAACACCTTGCAAAGCTCATTCTCTCTGAATGGATTACTCCAAACTTTCCTTGCTCTATCCCTGTACACTGCAGTTTCATTTTTCTGACTGTCTATAAGACTCTCCACTTGGACATCCGGTTCAAAACTGGTCATCCTCTTTAGTGCCAAACTGTAAGCTCCTGGTTACTGTGTTCCACCATTCTTGATAGATGATGAACCAATCAATCACCCAGTTTGTACCAAAATGCCTTTAATAATATAGAAATCCTATTGGATAGGATTTCTATCCAGAAACTAAAGGGTCTTAAAATTTTAATTAGGAGATACTTATTTTTCTAATTTCTTTTTCTGGGACTTTGTAGAACAAATCCAATTTCTTCTTCCTACAAACTCTTATGCAATGGTTCCCAAATCTGTCTCACATTAGAATCACCTGAAGGACTCTTTAATCTCAGACTATACTCCAAACTAAATAAATCACAATACCTGGGAGCTGGTAGTTTTTGAAGCTCCCCAGGTGGTTTCAATGTGTGGACATATTTGGAAATCAGTGTCCTCAAGTATTTGAAGTCTCTGGTCCCCTTTTAACAACTCTTGGTTCCTTCAATAATTTTTAATATATTATTTCCTGTCCCCATTCTATATGCATGCTCAGTCGTGTCCGACTCTTTGCAATCGGATGGACTGTCCTCTGCCAGACTCCTATGTTCATGGGATTCTCTAGGCAAGAATACTGGAGTGGGTTGCCATGCCCTCCAGGGGGATCTTCCCACCCAGGGATAGAACCCGCCTCTCTTACGTCTCCTGCATTGGCAGGTGGGTTCTTTACCATTAGCGCCACACTGAATGCCTACCGTGTGCCAAATGCTGGGGAAACTGGAGAATAAAACAGTCTATGTCCTGGTGGAACTGGCTCAATAACCTGAAACAAACACTACCCCGCCCGTTTTTTTCCTTAACATTTATTCCCACTGACAAAGTATTATATATGCACATGTCAACTCCATAAAGGCAGGGAGGGACTTATCCTGTTTTGTTCATGCCTATCCCAGGACCCTGAACAATACTGGGAACGAGAAAGCACTTCGTTAAATATCTGTTGAATAACGTAGGTAATCTCCTCGGCTACAGACTCAGTCTCTCTTGTAGGCTTTTCCCCTTCATAAAGTGTCACCGTTTACCTCTACCCCACCGCCCGCGGCCTCATCAACATTTCATTTGCACTACTGCGAGAACTCCTAATTCAATTCTCGAGCTCACGACACCGTAGTCTCCACACCAGTTTTTCTACACCACGGTTTTCATCCAGTTCATTCCTCCCCGCCGAGGGGAGGAGGGGAAAGTGGAGTTTCGCCCCCTTTTCCCGGTTTGCCTGAAAACGCACTAGGGTGGTGGGAGACTATGTGGCGTCGTCAAGAGGTCTCGATGGAAGTTCTCAGCAAGCACCATCCCTCCTCCTTCCACGAGGTCCACATGCGTGCGAATCGCGGGGTGTGGGGTGGGTCGGGCTCGGGTGGGAAGGGACGGCGAGGAGGCGGGGCCCAAAGGGCCAGGAGTCCCAGACCCTCGTAACCACAGCCCTAGCCACGACAAACAGGCCACAGCCGGCCCCACCCCACGTCATTCCCACCAGCGGCGCCAGGGCCGCGCGTTCCGGGTCCAGGTTCCCAGGAGGCGCTGACCCAGGATGCTGCAGAGAGGCTGCTCCCCCTATACCACGGAGCGACCGGGCCTCACCTTGTCTGGCGTCTCTTTGGCCACGCCGCAGCGGACCCAAGCCACGCACGTCACCTGGCGGCTGCGGTTCATGGTCCTCGGCGCAGCGACGCCTCACGCTACAGACTTGGCCCCGGCGGGTCTGGAAACCCCCTCCGCCCTTCGGCCAGCAAGCTCCGTGAAGGCCTCCCGGCCGCAGCTTGGGGAAGAGCGCAGGCGCCGGCCACCTGGTCCTTAGGGGTCGGCGCCCGCTTCTGACGTCATTCGAAAGCGGCGAACGGGAAAGGGGTGGGGAAAGATTTGGTATCCGAGGCAGCGGGGTTAGGAGTCCACGAGGGCTAGACTGCTGTGTACGGTGGTGTGAATGGGTTTTACAAGACATCCGTGACGATGTCTGCGGGCTTCGTGGGAGTAATGAATAAATAAATTGGAACTGTAAAGGTCAGAGCCAGATTTACACCAACCTTTATTTTGCCTCCATATTCTCAGAGCTGACAATGGTAGAGGTTTTAGGTTTGTTTTTAAAAGCTTTCTCCAAAATGAACTTTTTTTTTTTTTTTTTTCCTTCTCTGGCCAGGCGGTAGGGCTTGTGGAATCTTGGTTCCCCAAGCTCAGCAGAGCAGTGAAAGCCCCAGCCTTACACAGGATGACCAGGGAATTCTAAATGAATTATTTCAAGGAGATAGTTCAGCCATTACATTTCATTACATTCTTGCATGTTACTTATGTACTAAGTACAAGGTAGTGGTTGTAGCAGCAGCAAACACAGAGTGCTTGATATATACAGGAGGCACCATTTTAAGTGCCTTATGTAAACTTGGTAACTTCTTAACCCTTTGTGGGAGATCTTAGGGGGAATACTATCCTTCCCAAGGCCACACAGCTAGCAAGTAGCTAGGATACTGTCAACTACAAATTGGCACTTACCATGGGCACTTGCTTCCCTGGTGGCTCAGACAGTAAAGAATCTGCCTACCATGCGAGAGACCTGGGTCTGATCCCTGGGTTGGGAAGATCCCCTAGAGGAGGAAATGGCAACCCACTCCAGTATTCTTGCCTGGAAAATCCCATGAACAGAGGAGCCTGGTGGGCTACAGTCCATGGGGTTGCAGAGAGACACGACTGACCAACTAACACTTTCACACACTATGGACACTTGCCATCTACCTCTACAAGAATTAAATCATGATGGGCTTCTGGAGCTGCTGACCTTCAATGCACCGTGAGACTAGTTCAGGGTGGGGAGCAGAAATGAGGCTGTGTGCTGGGGAAAAACTGGCAGGACAGTCATCAGGTAGGTAGATATTTTCAAGAGCTGATTTTCTTGGCTGTGTGACCCTGTCTTGGTCACTTGCCCTCTCTGAGTTTTCATCTCTCTTCCCTACATCTGAGACTGGCAAGCAAAACAGGAGGGTGATTGCTATGGAGAGAGTGGTGGCAAAGAAAACCAGCAGCATATGCTCTGCTCCATTTTTATTGTCAGAATGGGCTGTCCACATATGGGGTCAATTTGTGGGCAGTTTGCAACACATTTTCCTCACATACTATAGTTTGCTTGGTTTTGCAACAATATTGATTAAACATGATGAAAAATTACCTCCATTTAATTTTTTCCAATATTTTGGCTGCACCATGTGCCTTGCAGCATCTCAGTTCCCTGACCAGGGATTGAACCCTGGCTGCAGGAGTGAAAGCCCCGAATCCTAACCCCTAGGTCAACAGGGAACTCCCCGTCTATTTTGAGATCACACTCAGTTAGGGACTGGCAGAACTACAACTAGACACCAGCAACTCTGTACACTCAGCTGGATCCCCTTGGAACTTGCCCAGCCCGGGGAGGGATCCTCTCAGGCGTGAACTGCTAACCCCTAGGGTAGGCTGAGTATGTGTTCATCTCTTCCAGGACTGTTTCTCTAAACCGATTCCTCTGTAGCTTCTTTGCTTTTGGTCCATTTTATTAAAAAACCCAAACCTTTTATTTATATTTATTTACTTATCTGGTGTGCCTGGTCCTGGTTGTGACATGTGGGATCTTTAGTTGCATTCGAACACTTAGTTGCAGAATGTGGGATCAAGTTCACTGACCAGGGATTGAACCCAGGCTTCCTGCATTGGGTGCACAGAGTCTTAGCTGCTGGATCACCAGGAAAGGGCCCTACTTTTGGCCCATTTTCAAAGGTGGTATGACAGGCTGTATTTTTTCAGAAATGACTGCAACAATATCTTCCTTCAGACGTGTTTTTCCACTATGTGTTCTTGATGCTCCCCCATGAAGACCCGGGGTCTAGCTCTACCCACCCCAGCCTTGAGTTTGGATAGGCTTATGACTGGTTTGACCAATATACAGCATGCCAGAAGTTCCAAGGTTAGGTCATAAATAGGATGCAAGTTCTGCCTTTTCTCCCTCCATGAGACACTTATGTTTGGAGTTCTGAGCTGCCATATAAAAAGTCTGACTACCCTGAGGCCACTGTGTTGTGAGGAAGCCAAACCACATAGAGAGGCCACACGTGGGTGCCCCAGTAGACAGTCCTAGATTTTGAGTCAAGCCAGACACAGAAATGAAAGAGCCTTCAGATGGTTTCAGCACACAGACACTAACCCCTCCTCTCAGCCTTTGAGTTTTTCCACCTGAGACCCAGACCTTGTGGAGCAGAGATGAGCCCTCCCCACTGTGCCTTGCCCCCAATTCTGACCGCTCTCCCCTGAATCTGTGAGCGTAGTTAAATGGTTGCTTCAAACCCTTAAGTTTTTTTTTTAATCCTTCCATAATTTATTGTGGTTAAATATACTATAAAATTTACCATTTTAACCATTTTTAAGTGTACAGTTCAGTAGCATTCAGTACCCAACTACTAAGCTTTGAGGTCATTTTAAAATGCAGCAATAATTATGGGAACAGGCAAGAACCTGGGCTATATTTAGACCAGAGCACATGAGCTGATTTATTAGTAAAGACTGACTTATTAACATCTGGCTGCACTTAGGTGTACACACCTGGTATGCAAGAGTGGGCTCGTATTTGAGTAGTTGCCTCTGGATTCATTCACTCTGGGGCTGCCCTATCATGAGACAGCTTCTGCTCCATGATGGTGCTGGTTCAGAGTGGGTATTTGATAAGTATTTGTTAAACGAGTAAATAAAGAATAGAAGGTGGAGTATGGCTCTAGCTACCTTGGGCCTGCTGAACTGACACTTTTTTTTTTTTTTTTTATTGGTTTTAGATCTGACATTCTGCCACTTCAACCCAAGCTGTGAATTCCCTTTAGGATTGAAAATCCAACTGCAGTTGGCGTTATTAGTTCCTTACAACAAGAATTGAAAGAGATCATGCTTAAGTAGTTCCGTTTCTAAGCTTGATTCTTGGGAACACTGATGAGCATATTTAACTCAGAAAAGCCTCTTTGCCAGAGGCCAGAACAAAATATACTTGGTAGCATGTTGGCTATAGAGCTAAAGGTCCCAGAAGATTGGACTCAAGCCCATGCAAGGCTATCATTACACCTTTTAGGCTCATAAACATGATTTCTGATTGGTCCTTAGCCAGAGAAGGAAGTGAAGTGCATGGTACCCCTACACCCATTACACTAGGCTCTACTTCTTGCCCCTTCTATAGCTAACCCTACAATATTAGTTAGCTGACAAGGAGTGGAAGGATAATAGCTACCAGTTGCTAAGTGCTAGAAACTTCTACTTCAAACAGATTTTGCCATGACACAATCAATTTTATTTTTTCTAGAACTGAACTTTTCATTTTCATGAAAATAGGAACCGTCAGGGCTTTGTTACTACAGTAGAGCCAATCAATACCTAGCATGGTGCCTGGCACAATAAATGCTGTTAGTATTTGTTGAATCAATGAATGATTTGCTGGCTTGCTCAGTTGCTTCAGTCACGTCCAACTCTTTGGACCCCATGGACTATAGCCTGCCAGGCTCCTCTGTCCATGGGGATTCTCCAGGCAAGAATACTGGAGTGGGTTGCCATTTCCTCCTCCAGGGGATCTTCCCAACCCAGGGATAGAACCCAGGTATCCTGCATTGTAGGCAGCTTCTTTACCATTGAACCACCGGGGAAGTCCCAAGTGAATGATTATCAGAGTTCTAAACTGAAGTCCACAGACATCAGGCAACTTGCCTAGAGTCACATAATTAGTAAACAGCAACATACCATCCTGAGTTTTAGCACAGAATCTTTTCCTCTATGCCTCAAGTTTTCTGGTAGATTTTTCATCCATTCATTTATCTGTCAGAACTCTTCCAGATGCAAGTGACAGATAACCAAACTCTAATTGACTTGGGCAAGAAATGGAATTTACATACTCTGACGACTCAAGGATGCAATGGCTTCAGACCTGAGCTGGATCCAGGGGCTTAACCCATATCATCAGGATTTGACCTCTCTCCTATTTTCTGTCTCTGTTTTGCAATGCACTTAACTAATTCCAGGCCTTCAGCAGTTTCCAGGTTGTACTACTTGCTGTCTTAACAGAAAAGCACTTGCCTTTATAAACTCTGCTTCTCTGTCTCATTTGTCTCCTTGGTTCTGAAATGGTCACTTGCCCACTCCTAAACCAGTCACTGTAGTCAGGAGAAGGTGATGTTTTGTTTAGCAGAGACATTACTTTGCCAACAAAGGTCTGTCTAGTCAAGGCTATGGTTTTTCCTGTGGTCATGTATGGATGTGAGAGTTGGACTGTGAAGAAAGCTGAGCACCGAAGAATTGATGCTTTTGAACTGTGGTGTTGGAGAAGACTCTTGAGAGTCCCTTGGACTGCAAGGAGATCCAACCAGTCCATTCTGAAGGAGGTCAGCCCTGGGAGTTCTTTGGAAGCAATGATGCTAAAGCTGAAACTCCAGTACTTTGGCCGCCTGATGCGGAGTTGACTCATTGGAAAAGGCTCTGATGCTGGGAGGGATTGGGGGTAGGAGGAAAAGGGGACGACAGAGGATGAGATGGCTGGATGGTATCACTGACTTGATGGATGTGAGTCTGAGTGAACTCCAGGAGTTGGTGATGGATAGGGAGGCCTGGTGTGCTGCGATTCATGGGGTCGCAGGGAGTTGGACGCGACTGAGCGACTGAACTGAACTGAAGCATGTGTCCAGCTCTGGAACCAGGGAGGGAGTCAGCTCTTACGTGGAGCATGTGGGTGAGAGTGGGGAAAAAGAGAGTTCTTTAGAAGAGAAACTGAGACACTGCTCCCAGCAGTGGGCTGGCAGGAAGAACTGATGCTCATGACATTCATAAAATATTTTCTCTGAGATTTCCACGGTGGTCCAGTGGCTAAGACTCTATTCTCCCAACGCAGGGGGCCCCATTTTGATCCCTAGTCAAGGAACTAGATCCCACAGGCTGTAACCAGGAGTCCACACGTTGCAACTAAAGATTCCACATGCCACAACGAAGAACGAAGATCCCCTGTGTGGCAACTAATACCCTATGCAGCCAGATAAATAAACAAATAGCTTAGAATTATTTTTTTTTTAAACCATTTTCTCTGACATCTTTGTGCAGAGCTCTGAGAGACAGGAAGCTACAAAGAGGAATATACCATAGTCCTCCCCCCAAGAGGAGTTGACACCCTAACGGAGGACCAGAGGTGCAGTTTCTCAAGGGAAAACTGAGAAGTGCAAGTGAATGTGGTTGTGGCGGCCTGATTCCGACTCACTTACCTGGTTCCCTGTCCAGATGCTGTGGGACAGCTGAAGTTTCTGACCACTTAGCCTGCACCGAAACTCTGCATTTTCCCAAACCCTCCCTTCTGGATGCCACCACCATCTCTACCTCTTAGGAAAGAAAACCCTTTCCCCAAGTTCAAGGAAGGTCCTGGGTAAGACCTCACTGTTTGTCTTAAGTCGAAACTTCAATCCCATAAGCTTGCTAACTCCAGTCCTACCTTGGTTTTCTGCTCTCTCCAGGTGACCAGCCGTGCGGTACTGAGGTTCCAACCCCAGACGTGAGGCTGGAGCAGAGTGGACAGGAGAAGACAGGTGGAGAGGTGGGGGCAGCCTGATGGCGACTGTCTTGGCAGCTGGTGGTAAGGGAGGCTGGGGGCCGTCATGGGGCATACGACAGACAAAGGGCGCATGTAACTTAACGTTTTCATGTCATCTGGTCTCCGGTGTGTAGAATGTGTGCTGGGGGACCAAGTGAATGTGGGGAAACCATCAGGAGGCCACCATATGGCTAACCTAGGGAGAGATGATGCCATTTGGATTACAGCAAGGCCGAGGAGGGATGGAGGGAAGTGGGAAAAGCCACCATCTGCTGATGGGAGGGTCTGTAAAGAATTGGTGGCTGTGTTTAATTTACCACAGATGAGAAGACTGAGACCCAGAAGAAGGATGTGACTGATCTAAGATACCGGATCAGGGCCTGAGTCTTCCAACTTCATTCTTAGTGGCTCCCTTCACACCTGCACGGCCCCTTCTGGAAGGGAAGGCAGGAATGTGCACCCTGGGAAGACGGAAGCCCCACCAAAGCCCCGGGTGAAAGAAATCAGTCACATCCCCGCCATCTCAAGTCCCACCTGGTGGCATTCAGACAGGTTTCTGAGGAGACAGAACCCTATTTCCATTGTCACGAGAACAAGGACTGGGAAACGGATCCAGTTGCCCACAAGAAGCAGAGAAAGGATGGGCGGGGCAAAGGTTTTGATATCCCTGCTTCAGGATGCCAACAGAGAACCGACTTGACGCTAAAGGGTCCTGGAGACATTTAAAGGCAAGTTCTGGGCTCCTCTGGCCAGCCTCTGGCAAACATCAGCCATCACACAGGTCAAGTTGAATGCCCGTGTTTGACTTGTTCACCAGAGAGTGATCCATCTTATGACTCCCAGAGCTTGGAGGAGAAGACAAGCCCAGTGAATATCTGAATAAGAAGGGGAAGCATGACATCTCTGGAGCCCTCTTAAGGATGGAGTGAGTAGAATGATGTAGTTGTTGCCTAGTTATGAGACATTAAAACAGAGTTATCAGATTCTAATTACAGGGTTTGTTAGTGCAGTGTTCACTGCTGTATCACCCTGCCTAGCACAGAGTAGGTACTGAGTTAATATTTACTGAGTGAATGAGTGAGTGAGTGAACGCATGAGACTCCTCAGTCACTCCTCTGGAGACAGTTTGAGAGCCCCCTGAATGTGGAAGTGTGGCTCCACCTAGTGGCCACTCAAGTTTTGTGCCTGGAGCTTGAGCATTCTTTGCCCCGACTTGTTCTTGAACTTAAGCATCTCTAACTGCGATCTCTAATTTCCCATTGGAAAAGACCCTGATGCTGGGAAAGATTGAGGGCAAGAGGAGAAGGGGGTGACAGAGGATGAGATGGTTAGATAACATCACTGACTCAATGGACATGAATTTGAGCAAACTCTGGGAGATAGTGAAGGAGTTGGACACGATTTAGCAACTGAACAACTCCACCCAGTTTGGCATGAACCACCACATAGGACAGCCCAGACTTGCAGGTGAGCAGAGTCTATCTGCAGCCCTGAAATGGGAAGCTTCAGAACGACACTATTTGGGGATGGGGGGACCGGCTATGTGAAATAACTGAGAATTGCTGATGTGTCAAGAATGCTGGACCAGGTGTCCAGAGGCCTGTCACTAGACTGCTGTGTGACCTTGGGCAACCAACTTGCTCTCTCTGAGCTTCAGTTTACCATCACACAGCTGTGCACCCTGTTGTACCCCTGTGCTAATTCTCAGATCCCAACACAGCTTCACTGGACACATGGGGACCACTTTGCCTATGTTCCAGCAGAGGAAACCAGCTTTAAATGAAGAAGCCCATGGCCGCATGGCTAACAAGGATCAGAATCAGGATTTGAGTTCAGATCTGTCTGACTCCAGCACCTGTACTGCTAGCATCAGTCACACTGATGCTAGAATTTCTAAAGCCATTCAGTGCTTCTGCACATCTTCTTGAGCCCCTGTCTTTCCTTTTGAGAGGCTATGTATCACAAGACTTAAGGGTGTGGCCTCCAGAGTCCACCTCCCTCAGCCTGAATCCTGGGTTTACTTATATACCTGATTCTACGAACATACCTAAAGTTCTAAAGTATGTGACCTTTGGCAAATCACTTGATTTCACTCCATTTCAGTTTTCCCTTCTGTAAAATGGAATTGAAAACAACATAGGATATTCATTTATTATTGATTTAACTCAGAATACTACCTAGGCCATCCAGTACTTATATGCATTGACCATAAATATATAGTTACACAGATACATACATACATAGGTAAGCTTTTATATGTTTTAACTATTACTTTCTGTCTTTGAACTTTTGCTGCTAATGACATAGCCTCAAAGAGCTGTACATTTAGATCTTTAATATTTTTCCAAGTAAAGTATATTTAGAGCTACAGACCAACAAGACTGAAGAAAAGACTTTCACTGTCCACCTATAAGGTTGTGTCCTATTATGGGACAACCTTGTTTGCAGGGCACTCTGAAATAACATTTGAATTTTATAAACATTGTAGTTATATTGCGAAGAGCACAAGTATATTGCATTCTATTATTCAGGGGTAGAAATATTAATTCCTTATATGCAAGTATTTAAAATTAATTGGTATTTTTGTAATCTTGTTTCTGCCTTTCTTTATTTTTATACTTGGAGCTTCCAAAATGGATATGACCTGGATTTCTCTTGACCTCCCAGAGGCCTCCATCTATGCCAAGATACCAGGATTGGAAGAAGCTAAACCTCAGAAATCCCCTTGGAGACTACAATGTAAATGAAGGGGCTTTGCCCTCCCACGAGGCCCTGTGGTAACATAGCTGAGGTGGCCGAACCTGGTGGTAGGGTCTGGAGCCATCTCGGCTCATTGCTAGAGTCTGTTCACGCAGACTTGCCTGTGACCCAAGAAACTATGGGAGGAAGTTCTGACCCAGATTCCTTCAACACCGCCGTGCTGAGCAGCGAATAAAAACACAAACCCATCTTCCCAGAACAGAGCTTCTCAACCTCAACACTGAAGACATTTAGGGTCCGATGATTCTGCCATGGAGCCTGTCCTGTGCCTCGTAGGAGGTTTAGCAGCATCCCAGCTCTGTCACTAGATGCCAGCAGCACCCCCTCCCTCAGCTGTGACACCAAAAATATCTCCAGACCTTGCCAAATCCCCGGGAGGGAAGCTCACAGCCCCCTCCCCTCGCTGAGAACCTCCATCATAGAGTAAGTGGAGGGTGTCACAGGCAGGTGGTTTGCTAAACCAAGTCCCAGTCACATGCACGGCTGGTGCCTGGGTCAGATAGTTTTGGAGAAGTCTGCGATGACGGTTTGTGTACACAGGTAGTTGGGGTGGGAGGTTGGCTTTGCTTATCTGGTTCGTTGACCAATACTCCTTCTCCACACTGCCTTTTAGGCAGGGCCTTGATCTCCTTTGGACGAAAAGACTTGCTTTTTGCAAAAAAGCAAAAAGATCATGTTTCATTAACAGGTATATAGAGACATAATCTAAAGGCTGAAATCGTAGGAGTTTGGGGCTGTCGGTAAACACCATAGTTTCTTGTTCTAATTTTTATGCTCTCAAAGGACGTTTCTAAGGAAGATGTTTCAGACAGTCAGCCCCACTCCCTCTGCCCATGTACCCTTGAAACATCCTCTTTCAAGCCATTCACACTTCTTTCCCTTAATCCCCTTCTCTGCTCCTGCCCATTGAGTGGCCTCTCTGTCCCACTTGGAACACAAGCTGCTTTTGGCCAATCTGACGCATGCATATGTGGTTTTAAAAAATGCCCTTAGCTTTCTGTGTCATCTCTCCCCAGAATGGACTGACTTATATCTAATGCTTGCTAAAGAAACTAATTCCTACATTGTCATCAGAAACAGGTGACTGGAAAGGGTGACTGCTTATATTTAATAATATATGTGGTGTTTCAAAGCTCTCTTCACAGTGCCCCCTGGTGAGACACAGCAGGAAATAAAAGCCACTCAGCAGGGAAGGCAATTTACCAGACATTTGCAGCGGGCTTGAAAAACATCTCACACCTCTAGTCAGGGAGAAGTGACTGGCAGCGAAAGGATGCACAAGTGACTATTAGAAAACGTCTCCGAGAACACGGAGGTCTTAGAACAACTTGTAACAGCTGAACAAAGAAAACATTACGAAAAGTCTTCTCCCACGTCCCGCCCTGGTCTGCCCCCCAAGTCCTGACATCTATAGATGGTCTTTTCAGGCATGTTTTGGGGTATCCTTTGCGAGATGCCTGATGCAGTCACAACGGCTTGGGAGGACAGAGCAGTATATCAGACCCCAGAGTACTCAGCAGTTGCTGCTGCTGCTGCTAAGTCGCTTCAGTCATGTCCGACTCTGTGCGACCCCATAGACGGCAGCCCACCAGGCTCTGCCATCCCTGGGATTCTCCAGGCAAGAACACTGGAGTGGGTTGCCATTTCCTTCTCCAACTCAGCAGTTACCTGGGTACAATGCGCAGTCCAGGGCTGTAGGTCTGGGGTGGTGGTGAGATTCTGCACTTCCTGCAAACTCCCAGTGGAGCTGATGCTACTGTCTGAGAAGCCCACTCAGAGAAGCAAGGAAGTCAAGTTGACGTCTTTTAGAGAAAGCTACCTATCCTTGCACAGACAGAGAAGCAGGGGTCAAGCAGAGAGCCCTCTGACTTGCCCACAGTTGCCAATAATGGCCAGAGGGAGTGGAGTGTAGGGCTGGGTGGAGCCAGTGGTGTCTACTTCTCTCCTGTGCTCTTTCCCTCATTCCAAGCAGAAGCAGCAGTGGAAGCAGAAGGAGCCAGACTGTACCTTCCTCACTGGACAATTAAAGGATTTTACCCAACCGTGGGCTTCCCAGTTAGTGTTAGTGGTAAAGAACTTGCTTGCCGATGCAGGAGATAGAAGGGATACAAGGTCAGTCCCTGGGTGGAGAAGATCCCCTGGAGGAGGGAATGGCTACCCACTCTAGTATTCTTGCCTGGAGAATCCCATGGACAGAGGAGCCCCAAGGGCTGCAGTCCATGGGGTTGCAAAGAGTCAGACACGACTGAAGTGACTGAGTTCCCACCCAACGATACACAACCTCAGCTCATGCTGCATCCTGCCTGCATCCATGACCCTCCATCAACACAATCGATCAAGTAGTGAGGTGACCCCCATACATTAAGTCACAAACAAAGGCCAGTCCGTCTAACCCCAGGCTGCCACTGAGGACCCTTCCCTGCAGTTCAACCCTGAACCACTGATTTGATGTTGTCCAACGTCCTAACTTTCTGCTGCCTGGGCATCACAGTTATTCACTTATTTCCCTATTTCACTTTAAAAAAAAAAAGCACTTGCTGGGCTTTCTCAGTCTGCTCTTGTTCCCCCAAACACAGATATTTTGAAGGTGAAGATGCTGTATGTACAGTAGGAAATGGGACAAACAGAACGATGTTTCAGTTCCAGCTGCTACTGCTGCTGCTGCTAAGTCGCTTCAGTCGTGTCCGACTCCGTGCAACCCCATAGGCGGCAGCCCACCAGGCTCCTCTGTCCCTGGGATACTCCAGGCAAGAATACTGGAGTGGGTTACCATTTCCTTCTCCAATGCATGCATGCATGCAAAGTCGCTTCAGTTGTATCTGACTGTGTGCGACCCAATGGACAGCAGCCTACCAGGCCTCTCTGTCCACGGGATTCTCTAGGCAAGAATACTGGAGTGGGTTGCCATTTCCTTCTCCTCGGTTCCAGCTGGTCTATTACAAAAACAAAACAAAGAACAGCCATGAAAAACCTCGGGTGCCTGTGGAAGTGTGAGGAGCTTCTGGTGGTTTATTCTTGAGGTGCTTCTGAAAGGTTGCAGCCAAAAGCAAAATTCATGTTCAAGGTGGTCTTAGCAATTGGGAGCAAACAAGTCTCTTGTCCTCCAGGTGGAAGTCAGATAAAGAGTCTAGTTGCTGCGCTGCACTGGGCCGTGGAGGGAATAAAGGGGGCCTTCAACCGCAGGCTCTGTGAGCCTTTCCTCGTTTAGAAAGCTCTAGGGACTTCCCTGGTGGTCCAGTGGCTAAAACTCCAAGCTCCCAGTGCAGGGGGCCTGGGTTCAATCCCTGGTCTGGGAACTAGATCCATATACTGCAATTAGGGTTGAAGATCCCAAGTGCTGCAACTAAGACCCAGCACAGCCAAATAAGACAACAACAACAACCGAAAAACCATTAAGAAGCAGTGGAGTCTTTGAAGCCTTTCTCAGCTTTAACAAGAGACTCAAACCCCAAACTCCCAAATTTAGATTGTTCCCTGTGTAGGGAAAGAGGAATAAATCCAATTCTGTGTTAACACAACCACATTCTGCTCCCCACGTCCTGCGGTAACAGAGTCTTGGAAGCCAGGAGATGCTTCATAGGTATGTGCCCTGGGGAAGTGATGGGAAGTTACTCCATCACTGAGTAACTCTTTGGGGGTGAAGTCAGCCTTCAAGAAACTTCCCTCTGATGCTTTTTCTATTTATCCACAAGGCTAGAGACTTAGGTCAGTGGGACCTTGGCCCAATAAAAGTCATATTTCTGAATTGGGAAAGGGGCGGGCTCAGAGGCATAAATGGGCCAATCACGTCTCCTGTTTGACCCATTGCCTGGCAAAGCATGATCACAACTGGTGACCCATCTGCCAAAGAGACATGGGGTTGATCCTGGGGTAGTGGGTCCCTGGAGGCTGTCTGCCCACCTCTCACCACCTCACTTTGCACGGAATCGGCCAGGCAGTAACTTGGTGCCCAGGCTGTGCCTGTGCGTCAGGGAGCACCTTGAGGGACCCATCATACTCCTCTCTGTCCCCAGTGAAATCAATACCCATGAAATATTGGCTGATCTGATCAAAACCCTGATAGCACTCAACACTCCTTTCTCCACCAAACAAAACTCACAACAAAACTACATCCCGAAGCAGCTGACCTTGGACTAATAGCTCACCATAGATATACACGATTAACCTCTGTCTTAGCCCATAAGGCTTTTTCTTCCTCTTCCGAATAGTTATCTGAATGGTCATTTTTAAAGCACTGGGGAGAAGAGAAGCATCATGCTTTCCCCAGCTCTCTTTATAGAAGGCAATGAATGAAGAGGTATGGGTTTGCTTAGAAGTCAGATCAGCCCTGGTCCACAGCCCAGCTCTGCACTTAGCTTTTATTTATTTATTTTTAGAAATATTTATTGATTTATTTGGCTGCACCAGGTTTTAGCTGTGGCATGTAGGATGTAGTGCCCTGACCAGGGATCAAACCCAAGCCCCCTGCCTTGGGAGCGTGATGTCCTGGACACTGGACCACCAAGGAGTTCCCTGCACTTGCCTTTCAGCTTTGCTCTCTGTGCCTCAGTTTTCCCACGTGTAAGATGGAAACCCAGATCCTTATCAGGTAGGGTTCATGGTGAGGACTGAGATAGTGCATATAAAGTACTTGGTATAGTATCTGCCACATGATGAAAGCTGAATAAGGGTTTGATATTACTATAATGTCCAAGTCAGAGCAATGCTGGATTTTACCTGTTTTCATGTTTATATACATGCAGAATGTCTTTCCATGGTAGGAATGTAAGTGATTTGCTGTGGTGATTGTTTACCTGTCAAAAAACCATTCTCTAAAACCAACACCATCCTGTCATGCCAATTTCTGCAAAGATATAAAAGAAGAACATGAAATATAAAGGAATGGGGAAAGGCCACTCTCCCACGCACTGAAAATGATATTTCGGTCACATAGAAGCGTCTCTGATGCAGTAAACAGAGGTTTCAAACTTGGGTGCCACTACCACCACCGCTCGGATGAAATGTGACAGCGACTGACACTCACAGAGTAAGGTTCCTTACCTGAGAGCTCAGAGCAGGAGTCCCCGGAGGCTCCGGGGAGTGAGGCTGTCAAGAGGGTGTCCAACTGGAATCTGGTGGGTGACTCCTCAAACTCAACAGTGTAGTAAGGGGGAGCTGTCAGGCTGCCCAGGGCTGGATGACAGACAGAGCCACTGCTGGCCTTTGGGGACCCGAGCCTGTGTGGGAGCTGGATTTAACTGATCAGAGAGTGATAAGACCGGAGGCAACCAGCGCCAGGGTAGACAAACCCCAGTTTACCTCCTGATCTCCCTGTTTGCCCAGCCCTTGGTGAACACTGCATTCTGCATTTTGACAGAACCTTCCTCCTCACTCCCCCCACTGCTGCAAAAGTGCCTCTGCACCTCTGGCTTCATCAATGCAGTGACAGTCCCATTCTTCCTTTTCTTAATTTTAATTTTTTTGGCCATGCCATGCAGCTTGCAGGATCTTAGCTCCCCAACCAGAGACTGAACCTAGGTGCACAGCAGTGAAAGCACTGAGTCCTAACCACTGGACTACCAGGGAATTCCCCTGATGTTCCCATTCTGCAGGTGAGAAGACTGAGGCTGGCAGGGGACTCACTCACCAGGACTCGTGGCCAAACTAATGCACCACTCATGGTTTTTCTCTGAGTCTGCCTTTAAAAACGCATAAGAGTTGCGGCATTAACACACATGATTTCACACACCTGGATATCTTTCTACTTTAAAAAATGGCCCTCCCTAACTTGATTGCTTTACTGAAATCTATTCTTTACCCCTTATAAAAAGAAGTCCCATTTTTCAGCGACTGAACTGCTTCTAGCTACTTTTTCTCTTTCCAGCTGGTGAGGCTTGGTAGAACATTTCTCTTCCTTCTGTATTTGATAAGTAAGACTAATGAATAGATCTGCCACCTCACTAACTGTATAAGGATAAATAAGGTGGCAGATTTTAATAAAATGAAGCCCTGGCAAAAGGTAAAGGCCGGGAGATCAAATTCTATGTAAGATCTATGAAGATTGATTTCTTTCTTAAGGCCAAATTGATGATTACTATCAGAAGGAAAGAACTAATTAGGACAAAATCCCCGACTTGTAAGAGACCTCTAAATTCTACCCTGCTCCTGTTTACTGCTTGAATCTCTAGCAAGTGGTGGACCAGGATTTTCTTGAGTGCTTCTGGTGATGGGGAATTCACTACCTCATGAGAGAAGTCATTCATCTTGAGAAGGCTTTGTTCTGACTTCTAAAATTTCTTTTTTGTGCTTAGGTGAAATGCTTGAAGAGTCCATTAGAACAGCTCTAATCCCTGTGGCCATACTGAATGTGGCTAATTCCTTTTATGTATGAAATCTCTTGGAGAAGGCAATGGCACCCCACTCCAGCACTCTTGCCTGGAAAATCCCATGGACGGAAGAGCCTGGTGGGCCACAGTCCATGGGGTCATTAAGAGTCGGACAAGACTCAGCGACTTCACTTTCACTTTTCACTTTCATGCATTGGAGAAGGAAATGGCAACCCACTCCAGTGTTCTTGCCTGGAGAATCCCAGGGACAGGGGAGCCTCATGGGCTGCCGTCTATGGGGTCGCACAGAGTCAGACACGACTGAAGCGACTTAGCAGCAGCAGCAGCAGCATGAAATCTCTCCCTCAGAAGATGACCACGATGGTCACCCAAGTCCTCTCTTCTATGGAGAGAAGCAGCCCCACTTCTTCAGCTGTTCTCTCACTGTCCGATTATTTCCTTCTGATGAGGCTGCAGTTTCTCTGTGGCTTTTGTTACGTGCAGGGGACACCTGTCGTTTCATGGCCACCCATCATCTTTCTCTATTTGTAGAAATCCACGGTTTAGGTCCTGTCTCCCTAATGCGGCAGTAAGAACTGAAATTCCCAGCCTCCCCTGTACCGCAGACACAGTCCCATGTCTTAGGTTCCAGCAGTGGGTTTCACTGAGCTGAAACACTGTTCTCGCAGATGGAGGCAGAAGCACTGAGCATCTCAGGGAGGCTGAGTTCCTGGTGCAGGAATGGTACAGGTGCTTGTGGGTGTAGTAGTCACAGAAATCAAGCCCCTGGTAACTGCAGACCTGCCGTTGTCAATTCCTGCCTTCGCAGTATCTGCTGGCAGCCCTGACAGCAATGGCTTCATCAGGACTTTTCTGTGTCACGGTTTGTAAGTTATTCCTAAAAGCCTCGTCTTTCTCTAACCCTCTCAACAATTGCATGAATCATCTATGGGAGCATATTCACTACCATGCGTAAAGTAGGTAACAAATGGGAATTTGATGCATGACTCAAGGAACTCAAAGCTGGGCTCTGTAACAACTAAAGCAGTGGGAGTGGGTGGGACGCGGGAGGGAGGTTAAGGAGAGAGAGGTCATATGTGCACCTGTGGCTGATTCATGTTGATGGATGGCCGAGGCCAATACAGTATTGTGAAGCAATTTTCCTTCAATTAAAAAAATAAGTTTGGGAAAAAAAATAATATCTTTGAATAAATTCCTTTTTTGTCTTAAATTAGCTGGAGTTGCTTGCTGCTGGGAACCCTGATTCATCCAGGCCCTCACTGGACACACAGCTCCAGCAGGGATCCCTCCAGAGCACAGAGAACCATCCCAGCCATCCTGCTTCTACTGACGAAGCCTGGACCCAGATTAACTCTCCTGAGTGACCATGCCACACACCTGACTCACATTAAATTTAACGGTCAACTGAAACCCTCACACTTCTGGGGCAGGGACTCACTCCCTGGTCCAGGGAATTTCTAGGAAAACAGACTTTATGTAGTTCCTTATTACTTGTTCAATGGAAAATGGTGTCTGAGCTTCCCCCCACCCCCAACCACGATATTTAATGTATGAGAGTGATGCCTTTGAAGTGCTGAAAAAGTGCAGTCATTCCCTTGACAAGGAAAGGGAGGAATTATGGATGAAATCCTGCCCCCTCCCTCCCCTGCAGCACATGCTGTCGGAGTCTCAAGGTCACCCGGCAGCCGTCTCAGGCAGATGCTTCTCTCTTCCCTCTTCACTATCAAAGTGTTTTCAAGGGAACCACAGAAGGGACAGCTGCCTTTGATTGTTCCCTTCTTGATCCTCCTGGGTCCCTAACCACTCCCAGGGGTCTCCGTGAGTGCAGAAAGAGGCCTCATAAAACAGCCTTAAAATAAACAAGAATTTTCTCCTTTTCTTCTACTGCCTGCCCTGAAGGAAAAAGGGAAAAGAAAAGCGAGGGAGAGGGTGGGTGTTTGATGGCAGAGAGGAGAGTCCCTTATGCATCTTACAACATCAGTAAACACCTGTGAGATAAATACATTTGATTTAGACCCAACGTAGATCAGGAAAAAGGGAGGGTAGTATGAAGTTCTGTGCAAATAATTCCTTAGGGATAATTCTGAAACCACCTAGAAAAACAGAATTTGAAATGATTTCCCCAGATGTACTAAATGTCTTCATGGTCTGGGTCAGAAAGACAGGCTCATAATAATCCACCTGGCCTTTCTAAAGGCCAGGTGATAGAACAAAAGCCCCAGGTTGGTCTGGCAGCAGAAAATGTTGGAGATGAATCTCCACACTCTACACCTTTGCTACTCAAAGTGCGGTCCCTGGACCAGCAGCATCGGCATTACCTGGATGCTTGTTCAAGATGCTGAATCTCAAGCTTGACCTAGCCCCACTGAATCAGAACCTGCATTTCAATGAGATGCCCCATAATGTATATACAAAGTGAATGTGAGAAACCTTTTCCAATACCGTCAATGAGATGTTTGGGAAAAGTCAGTCAGTCTTAGAAGGACCTTTCTGCAGAGCTGAAAGACCCAAGTGAGCCCAAGTGAGAGCAGTGGCTCTCAGTGATTCATCACCCACACGGAACTGTAGGACTAACGTCATGGACAGCCTCCCCTCAGTGCTGTGGGGTGGGGCAGTCGTGTCCAGCTCTCAGGAGACACCGTTGTCTGGGAGCTCTGACCAGAGAGGCAGCTGCCACAGCCAAGCTGTCTCACTGCCATACTTCCTGACACGCTTGTGCTTTTGGTAAAAAGGAGATGGGACACTGGGGAATACTACTGAGCAACACAAAAGGAACAAACCCTTGACACACGCAATATTAATTCTTGGATGGATCTCAAGGGCATTGTGTCTGAGTGAAGAAAGCCACTTATTATATGGTTCCACTTATAGGACATTCTCAAGATGACAACACTACAGAGAAAAACAGATCAGTGGTTGCCAGGGGTTCGGGATGGTGTGTGTGCAGGAAGCGGGTAGGAGTGACTATAAAGGGGCAGCACGAGGGGGAATCTTTGTGCGGATGGAATAATGATTGTGGTGGCGGTTAAACACACGTACCACGTCATAAATGGCTTAGGGCCATAAACTCACATTGTGCCCATGGCTGTTTTCATGTCTGATACTATACTGGAGGCCCTTGAGATGTTCCCACTGGGGGAACTGGGTGAAGGGCACACAGAACCTCTCTGGACTCGCCTTGCAACTTCCTGTGAATCTATATTGAGAAACAAAAAGTTAAGAAAACAAAAGGAGATGGCAGTCATGAGGCCATGATCTGGTGAGATGCATCCTTATAGTGACATATCCTGGGGGCCTTGTTTGTGCTTGTGCTCAGTCGCTAAGTCGTGTCTGACTCTTTGAGACCTCATGGACTGTAGTCCGCCAGGCTCCTCTGTCCATGGGATTCTCCAGGCGAGAATACTAGAGTGGGCTGCCATTTCCTTCTCCAGGGGGTCTTGCCAACCCAGGGATCGAACTTGTGTCTCCTGCTTGGCAGGTGGATTCTTTGCCATTGAGTCACCTGGGAATCCCGGGAGCCTTGTTGCAAGGCTTCTTTACTTTCCTGCCTGTTTTAACAGAAGACATCATCATCATACTCTGAGGTCCCTTTTCCTAAGTCCTCCTGCATGCAGTCCAGAACGTTCTATCACACTTAAACAGCATCACGACCATTCTGAGATATCTATCTATCTAATGTGTAAATGTAGTAAGAGGAGCGTGTGTGACATGTCCCAGCAGAACATCAGCTCAGAAAGACTCTCATTTTGAGTTGAGGAAACAGGTTTAGAATGGAGAAGAGGCCCTGCCAAGCTCACCCGAGCAGCTGACGGCAGCGATGGGCCCAGAGGTGAAATCTGGTGGCCAGCCTGGAGCCCTATGTTGTACCACCTGCCTCCTGTCTTTGCAGCTGAGTACCAGAGATTTGCAATGGCATTAAAATTCAGAATGCATCCAAAGGTTAACTCCGAAAAGCAACATCCAAAGAACGTATCAGCGACATCAGGGCATCTCTTTTAATTGCCTATTCACGCAGGCAGATAGTCTTTTCATATTCAGAGCTAAACTTAGAGATGTGTCCTTTTGCGGGGCTCTGTTATCTGACTGCCTCATCAGGAATGGGAACTAATGTGCAATGTGATTGCTGAGTTTGAGTTCTATTTTTTTTTCCCTATGAAGCAGGAAGTTTAAAATGTGCTGGGTTATTTTTAAAGAGGGTGAAAAAATAGGCATCCTACCAGCTTCTGTAACGGCCCTGTTGAAAGGCACGTGCTGCTTTATTCAGGCACTGGCCAGCTGGGAGGAACAGGAGTGGCTTGAAGTCTCACTGGGGAGGTTTCCTGGTGGACGGATTGGGGATGAGTGTCCCTACACTCAAGTGGCGGCAGAGGACATGGGCTTAGTTGCTGACTTGATGCGGACAGAGATCTTGGGGTTTTTTTTGGCAGTGATATCTAGTAGTTTGTTTCCTTTAGGAATTTCATGCTCGTGATCAGTCGTATCAGACACTTTGCGACCGTGTGGAGTGTAGCCTGCCAGGCTCCTCTGTCCTTGGGATTTGCTAGGCAAGAATACTGGAGTGGGTTGCCATTTTCTGCTCCAGGGGATCTTCCCGACACAGGGACCGAACCCCATGTCCCCTGCGACTCCTGCCCTGTCAGGTGGATTCTTTACCACTGCGCGCTGCCTGGGAATGACCGCCCACTCCAGTATTCTTGCCTGGAAAATCCCATAGACAGAGGAGCTCACTGACTCGATGGATGGGAGTCTGAGTGAACTCCGGGAGATGGTGATGGACAGGGAGGCTTGGCGTGCTGGGATTCATGGGGTCGCAGAGTTGGACACTACTGAGCAACTGAACTGAACTGAAGCAACCTAGTGTGCAGGCATGAAAGAAAATCTAGTTGAACTTGGTTTCATTAAGTTAAACATTTCTTGCTCACCGACATTGCATAGGGTACTGTCCTAGGAACAAGATTTGCAACACAATTGTTTTGGTGCAATTTTCTCACAGCCCCTGGAAGAGCAGCAAAACCCTAGAGAATCATAAACCACCATGGGGGAACACTGCAGCAGAAAGTTCCAGAAATGAATGGCAAACAGGTCAATCTTCCTTGTGTGAGTTATCAGTTTCCTCTTCTCTCTGCCCAGTCTCAGAAGTTCAGAACGCCTTTTCTCTGCTACTGCAAGTGGAAGCCCTGTCAAAATACCTTCTCTAATATCCTCCCAACAACCCTGTTAACTAGCTATTTTTTTTTAAATGCAGTTTAAAAAAGATGAAAATGAGAACTAGATGGTGCAGTAACTTGTCCATCAGTTCAAAATGAATCAGGGGCTGAATCAGCTGAGACCACGAACGTTTCAGGTTTCAGACCTGCATTGGATCCTGGTGCTGTGGAGAAGCTGGGAAATTTCTCCCTGACTTGAGCCCTGGGGCCAACAAGCCCAGGAAACGCTCCCCCAGTTGGGGAGGGTGTCCACCTGGGGCCGGTGGGAAAGGGAGTCAGGAGTGGGAGGATGTGAATACATCTCTGACCACTCAGCTGGGACTGAGGCTGGCGTATGTAAGGCCAGGGGCAGGGGGAGGTGAGTTGGGACCCCAGGATGATTGAAACAGATTTTTTTTCTCAAAGACTCACCTAGGATCCTTACCCTATATCCATGCCCAGAGCACACAGCCTGAGGTTAGTAAATACTGTGTGTTAACAGCCTACATGAGACAACCCTGAGTGAAACATCACCCAGCTGGAGTTAAAACTTTTTGCCTGAGGCTTCCCAGGAAATCTCAGGGGTGGAGAGGCTCGCAGATCTCCTCCAATCCTTACCTGTGGCCTGACCGCACTTTCTTCCAGCTTCTGCCTTCTTGTGTTGGGAGCTCACACCTTTATCTTGGTGCGATTTGGGTGAAGAATCCTTCTTCAGGGGAGAATGGGTGGCACTCAAACCTGGTGTATATAAGAACCATTGCAAGCTGAGAGGGAGGGGGCAGCAGAAGCCAAGTAGAGCCGTTTGTATTGATACTTGTGGCTGCAGGCGCAGGAGTCATGTGATTTCTCACTGCAAACGGAAGGGGTGCACGGAGCTGAGTGGCCAGTGGGGAGGCTCCCCTGCCTCCCCCAGATACTAAGGGGCCCTTGTACAGTGGCTAAGAACTGAGTGAAAAAGCCCCCTGCCGGACAAGTGAAAGGCAAATGTTGCAGACACTTTAGCTTCCAAAAGGAACACATTAAATGCCTTCTTCACACTGATGCTACACAGAGGGTGATGCACAGTTAAAAATAAACTGACCTTCTGTTCTCCTGGCCTGACTCAGAATTCTGGTCCCTGGCACTCAGTTGCTTGGGTTGCTTCCTAAAGAAGAAACAGATGTCGAGTGCTAAGCAGGGGTGACCAGCCCTTGCCAGAGGTGCTTGTGACGTCTGCTGTGTACTGGGCCTCACTGTCCCAGGCTCCAGGGGACTGCCTGGGCCTCTCCCCAGCTCCCCAGAGGTCTCAGTGGGTACAGCAGGAGTCCTCTTCTCCACCAGACCTGGGCTGGGTCAGGAGCCAGAGGGGATCAGCTGGAGACTTGGTTTGACCTCCCAAGGGTGAACTTTGACCCTCCATGACCCTCACCCCAATCCCAGAATGCTACCCCCATCCATAAACATCATTTCATGCTGGCCCTTGGGGCGGGGCATGCCAGGTTGAGACAACCTGTTTTCCTCCACTGCCCACCCCTCCCCTCCCAAATCTTGGTCAAGGCACGCAAGTGACACTCAGAACTCCACTCTCTGCGGACGTGTTCACTGCAGGAGGCAAAAGTACTTCCAAGTGGCACCTATATGTCCTCTGCCTGACGGGAAGGAAATCCAAGGGTAGCACCCAGAGGCGTCTGCAGTCCCAGGGGCTAGAGCTTGGTTAGCCAAGTTCTAGTTGGCAGAGCAGAAGGTGCTCAGCGACACGAGCACCTATCTTGTGCCTTCTAGATAGCGCCTTCATTTCCCTTGACTTTTTTCCTGCGGGGTCATCTTTTCCGATTTCTTAACCGAGTGACTTTCTTAGGCTACAGCTGGGTACGAGTTCACAGGTACCATAAAAACAATGCGCGGCTTGGGAAAATCATTTCTTTTAATGACAGAGAAAGCACACCAAACTATAACAGAAGCCCATCAGGAGTTGCCACTGTACATAATCAATGCCCAAAGGCCCTGAGCTAGCATCAGACATTCACAGGGAAGTCAGGCGCAGTTAAGGAAACATCCAGGCAGCATCTCTGAGGACAGGAGGAGGTGAGAGACAGCGAAGACTCAGGACATGCTGTGTATCTGTAACTTGGATTCCTCTGTAGACAGTTTGTTTTTCCCCCCTTCCTCATTGGATGGTAGGGGCTGGGGAGGTTTGCAAACGACCAAGTGGAAGAGAAGCCTTGCATCAGCATCAGAGAAGAGCCAATACTGTAGACGGACGTGGCCCGTGTACGCCATGGGTCATACCCAAGAAACAGGACTTGACCTTGGTCCTCTGAACAACGGCTCAGGGGCTAGTACAACGTTTGAACAGCAGCTCCTTTAGACTCTGGGGTCTGTGCACAAGTTCCCAAAGGCATGCTAGGAAATACGTTTATCAACAAAACTTTGCCATCCCAAAGGGTAAGAGTCATTCTCCTAGTTTTTAACCGCATGTTATCTAGGTTTCAAATGAAAGGACAAGAAAGAAAAGGCAGCAACTCAGAGATTGTTTGGAATATTGTGGCACTTCACTAATCTCTTCTGCTTATAATATATGGCAGAGCAAACGGAACCCTGTCGATATAAACTTTCATTATAGATAACCCTATACTGTACACTCTCGGAATACAGAGAGAATCCATCCTATCATACATCTTTCATCTTTAAAAATAATCTAACGTAGTCATATTCTCTGGCTAGTAACAAACTATTAACATCTTCTGAGAATACAGAGAGACCTCTGGGATTAATAGTAAATTCTCCAACGTGCCCCGCCCCCCATCCCCTATGCAGCATCATCTATGAACACATTTCTGCAACAGCATCTCAGGGACATTCATAACTATGGAAGGGAATGGATATGTTAGTTTCACCAAATGGACTTTTAGCAAGAAGTGATGGGACATTTTTACCTTGGCAAAAATGAAGCACAAACATAACAGTTTACAGGTTCGGGCCATGCAAATGCATGTGTGAATTTTTTAATGTGGGGGGATTTTATTCTTACCCCGAAACCACAATCAGCATGCAGGTTTTTTTTTCAACTATTGAGTTAGAGATAATTGTTGGCAGTGCAGCTCTTTTGTGTAACCATGATCACTAAGGCAAGGTTATTATTTCACCTTGTGTAGAATATCAGCAATATCTTGTCAGATGCATGTTTATACAGTACAGATCTGCTACTTACTGTTTTTTTCTTCAAAAAAGAAAAGAAATCTCAAAACACAGATCCCTAAACACAATTCAGTTGAAAATGAACTGTTAAGCTTTTAGAAATATATTTTAAACTACAAGGCTGCCCTGTTTTGGGGGTTTTTTATATGAACATTTTAAAAAGTTCCCACCCCTAAAAATTTGTCTTCGTTATTGGTAACAGTCTCACCAATTTGCTATCATGTTGACTCTTACGGAACTGCAGCTACTAAGGTCCTTAATGTGTAATAAATATAATGCTATTCAGGGTCAGTACGGTGAAGTTCTCCAACTGTCAGCCTGGAACCTGAATGACCTTTAGTCCTCAGTCCACCCACTGGGCAGAGGCCCTTGGCAAGGGGTGTCCAACTGCCGCAGGGGGGCTTTCAGATGAGGCCAGTGTGGCTGCCCCCCGGCCTTCTACCTCTGGATCCGGGTGCACTCGGATCTGTAGGCCAGTGACATGTCCTTTGTTTCTCAACAGGAGCTCACGAGAGCTGCATTTGCTTTGTCAAGAGCAGCTGAGGCAGTAGAGGCAGCTCCTTGGCTCAGCCAAAAACAGATGCCAGGTGAGATTTGCAGGTTCGTGTGAAGCCAACGCAGCAGCAGAACTGGCAAGTCCCCGGGGAACATTCCCTGGACCGGACGTCTCATACAACAGAACCTTTGGAAGATGACAAGTGGATTGACTGAATCCTGATGGCCAACGTCCTCTGTAAGTCCTGCAGCACATCCTGGCCCGTGCCCTCGCCATTTTTGTCATATAGGAGCTGCTTGAAGGCTTCATTTTCGATAAGGACCATCATGTTTTTGAGAAAGTAGCCTTCACAATATGCTGACAGCTCTGTGACTCCAAGAAACTGTGGAGAGGAAGCACGAGATGGTTATGTTTCTGAAAGCACCTGTTTTCATCTATATTCTGGTGAATACCTATTAAGGTAGCTTGACCGCGACAGTGGCCCTGATTCTGTGTCCTTTATTGTATTCACCCCAGTGGACATGACCTTGTAGCTCCTCCCATCGGAGGGCTGAGTTCATTTCTCCATGCCTTGGCCTTGTGAGTTGCTCTGGCTAAGAGGATGTAGCTGTGTGAGAGGTGCCAGTTTGGAGCTGGCTTGAAGTGTCTGTCTGTGCTTCTGCAAGCCCTCTCCCTGCCTGCAGACACAGTTCTAATCTCTTTACATGATGCATGCATGCTAAGTTGCTTCAGTTGTGTCTGATTCTCTGCAACCCTATGGGCCACACCCCTCCAGGCTCCCTGTCCATGGGATTCTCCAGGCAAGAATACTGGAGTGGGTTGCCATGCCCTCCTCCAGGGGATCTTTCTGACCCAGGGATCAAACTCGCATCTCTTACATCTCCTGTATTGGCGGGCAGGTTCTTTTCCAGTAGCGCCACCTGGGAAGCCCCCATAGAAGCTGCTAAATATCTTACCATGCAGAGGACAGACCCCTTGGCAGACAATTACGTAGCTCACATTATCAATAGTGCTAACGCTGAGAAACTGATGGAGAGACATAGTTCCTGACAGACTAAACCAATACAGCAGGGCTGACATCAACCTGCCTCATGTTACAACCCCAAGCAGAAGACTTGGCAGACGGCAGACACCGTACGGATTTGCTGAATGTGTGAATGAGCAGTTCACTCTCACAGTTACAGTACCAGCAGCAAATATATATTGAGAGCATCATGCTTAGACACTTTATGTGCATCATCTCATTTAATCTTCAAATTTCCTTGAGGCAGGTACTGTTACCACCTCTGACTTATAGATGAGGAAACTGAGACAAGAGAGTAGCTGACAAAAATTCAGACAACATGTCAAAGGCAGAACCAGGAGGTGAACCCTGTAACTCAAGTCTTGAAGGCTGTGTGTTTAACCATTAGGATGCACTGCCTCTAGCCTGATACCATTAAATCTCAGAAACGTGCTTGCTAGAGGAATTCATGTTTGAGATGAAGAAACAAATGTGGGTATGAGGGCTGGCTGTCTGTCTTCAGGCCTTTTCTTTGGTTTTCAAAGCTTGCAAGTCTCTCTCTTGCCATGAGCTGCATGCTCAGAAGTTAGTTATGTGCTCCCTGAGATGATATCCTGCTGCTTTATTTAGATGCTGAATTATCTAAATTATCTGAATGTGGAATTCTTTGTTCTGAACTCCCTGATATTCTGTCCATTAAGCCACAGATGCATTTCCAGCTGCTTGCTGTGGATGGTGGAATGATAATGAGGCAGTGCCAACAGGGCAATGGAGGAATGAGTGGGAGACTTGGATTCAAATCAGGGCTCCCCCATTCTGAATTTGTACCAAAGCTGCTTTATTTGGCCTTTGGCTTTAGGTTCCTTATTTTCAAACTGGAAATTATGTCCTCGCATCATGGACCTGTTGGGGGTACTGAGTGGAACGTAACTGATGGTGGGACTCTGTCATCTGCACACTTAGGGAAGGCAGGATAGCAAGGGCACTGAGGGAGGGGGCTCTGGAATTTACTCCAGACTGTACCATTCCAGCCATCTGCTGCTGGGTGAGCTATTGAACCTCTGTGTCCCAGTATTCCTATCTCTAAAATGGGGGCAAATAATAATACCCACCTAATAAGCTGTTGCTGGCCTTAGGTGAGGTGATACATGGCACATTCGGAACAGTGGCTGTTTGCAGTCAGCATCAGCACTCACTCAATATTAGCTGTCATGCTAAATGTACACTATTTATAATTATTACTCTCATCTCACTCATTTATATCCAGGGTCCCACGTGGACAAAGTAGTGGCTAGGTTAGGATAAGGGGAATTGGCTGTATCTACAGAACCTAGTTCAGCTAACTGGCCCATAGTAGGACCAAGCCTGTAACCTTGAACTCACTGACCCCATGTGATAATTCAGTGAGCCAATGACCTGTCTTCATAAAAATCATATGCAACTTTGGGCAGGTCAAATCACTTCTCTGGGCCTCAGTTTCCCAAACCACAAAATGTGGGGGCTTGGACTAGTGAGTACCATGCTCTTGAGTATTTAAGACGTGGACATACCAGCTTATTCTGTGAGAGGCTTAGGGAGCTTATTGAGGTTTATCAAGTGAGTAGGTTTGTTATTACCCAAATGTTACACAGATGCATAGTATCCTGGAGCTGGAAGAGTTCTTGCTGCTGCTGCTGCTAAGTCGCTTCAGTTGTGTCCGATTCTGTGCAACCCCATAGACGGCAGCCCACCAGGCTCCTCCATCCCTGGGATTCTCCAGGCAAGAATACTGGAGTGGGTTGCCATTTAGGAATGTTTTAATTCTTTCAAGATGAATCCAGTTTTTTGAGTTACAGAGAAAAGGCCTCATTGTACATGTGGGGAAACTGAGGCTCAGAGTTGCCTATCTCTGATTCTGGGGACACAGAGAGTCCCCTTCTCTTACCACTCCTAGCTACTTGCTTTGTATAGGAGCGTTTCTTATTGTAAGCTAGTGTAATTAGAGAATAATAAGTACTTTCATGCGAAGAGTTGACTCATTGGAAAAGACTCTGATGCTGGGAGGGACTGGGGGCAAGAGGAGAAGGGGACGACAGAGGATGAGATGGCTGGATGGCATCACTGACTCGATGGACGTGTCTCAGTGAACTCCGGGAGTTGGTGATGGACAGGGAGGCCTGGCGTGCTGTGATTCACAGGGTTGCAAAGAGTCAGACACGACTGAGCGACTGAACTGATCTGATCCAAGTTTATACATGGTGATATTTACTGAATGGTGACTATACATCATATGCTTGCCTACTTTTACATATCTAATTACAGACAGAACTGGGACTGGAACTCTCACCATCTAGACCAACAGTTGACAAACTACAGGCCTCAGTGCCAAATGTGGCCCACTATCTGGTTTTATAAATAAAGTTTTATTAGGACACAGCCACACCCATTCATTTGTATATTGTCTCTGGCTGCTTTTGCACTACAAAGGCAGAGCTGAGGAGGATCAAAGTGACCACATGGCCTCTGTGAATATATTTACCTGGATTGTCACAGAAGAATTTTGCTGACTCCTGTCCTAGACAAAATTTTTTCAAGTGCAGAGACCATGTCTTACCAGATGTGTATTACACATCTGAATACACACATTCAAATATGTATACAATTCCTGGTAAATAGTGGGCACTCAATAAATACTAGGGAACAAATCCCTTGGTTTCCAAACCCATGTTCTTCTCATCACAGTGCCCCATTGAGTTTACTGCCTTAGCTTAGATTCAATTTGATGAACAGGCTTGTTCTTTTTCTCAAGCTGAAAGACACCCTGCAAGAGCCATCAGAGGCTCCAGAGCCTCTTCTTCATGACTGAATAGTTTGGGACAGCTTTGCTAGGAAAACAAAGATGATGAAGCCATGCATTTATGGGCTGGACTTCTCTTCTCAATAAAACTCCACAGATGTCGCCAATGGTTATGTGCACAACAGAAGTAATGCTGCCAAGAACTTGCTGATATTTGAAACATGGTTGTTAGTACCTAAATGCCTGCATTTCTGAGGGTTCCAAACCAAGTGTTGGTTTCTTTCTTTTCTGGCTCTTTTACTAAACCAGCCTCAGTCTGCAGCACAATCTGCCAGTAACAGAATCCACATGGCAGGTGACTGTCAATGCTGCAGGATCCACAGCACAGGGGAAGCAGCGCATAGAGGGGGCACGGGGTCATGAAGGGCAGGTGTTGACCTTGGAAATGTCCCAGGATGAGGCTGAGAGGGTAGGCAGAAGCTGGCGTCTGCAAAAGGCCAAGCTCTGGCTGCAGAGGCACATACATGAAAGAGGCAGTTCTTTGCCATAGGTGCTGTAAGCCTGTAGCACAAACGTATTCCCAGTCCGGGCTCACGTTGCGTTGGCTGTGTTATTAAATAGCAAGAGAGCTACAGAAGCTGCCTGCCAAGGAGGCTGAAGTGATTAAAATGGGGCTGTGGCGTGCAGGCCTTGCTGCATTCCCAAGGACACAGGCCACGGCAAAGCCACTGTGGATGTGGGGTTCACAGGGCAATTTGGGCATCCATGGCCAGGGGACGGGGCAGAGGAAGGTGAAACTAATCAGGCCCTCTTCCTGGGTAGAGAGTTTTCTCTGGATGCTTTTTCTGCAAAGTAACCAGTTTAAGATAAAAAAATTTTTTTGTTGTGTCCCAGGAAACCAGGTTTTGGTAAAAGCCTCATTTAACCAAAACACCCACTGCTAGTGGGGAGCAAGTAGCCTCCCTGTATCTTTTGATTTACTAATGACCAATCAGAAAATCTTTTGAGTATCAAGAATTATCACAAATATTTCAAACATGTATTAGGCCAGACTGTAAACACAAGGAAGAACCTGTGCTCTGAAGTGAGGTCTACCCTTCTAGGCATATACACCCAAAGAACCGAAAGCAGAGACTGTAATGGATATTTGCACACCCCTGTTCACAGCAGCATTATTCACAGTAGCCAAGAGGTGGAAGCAACCCAAGTGTACACGGATGAATGCATGATATATGGTATATACATACAATGGAATATATTCAGCCTTAAAAAGAAATTAAATTCTGACACATGCTACATCATGGATGAACCTTAAAGACATTGTGCTAAATGAAAGAAGCCAGCCACAAAATAAGCCAAACAAATACTGTATGATTCCACTTAATATGAGGTACCCAGAGCAGTAGAACTCATAGAGACAGAGGGTAGGATGATGGCTGCCAGGGGCCATGGAGGAGGGGGGAATGGGGAGCTTGTATTTAATGGGTATAGAGTTTCAGTTTAGGAAGATGAAAAGTACTGGAGATGGATATTGATGATGGTTGTACAACAATGTGAATGTACTTAATGCCGCTGAGTTAGACACTTAGAAATGGTAAGTTTCGTGCTCGCTTCGGCAGCACATATACTAAAATTGGAACGATACAGAGAAGATTAGCATGGCCCCTGCGCAAGGATGACACGCAAATTCGTGAAGCGTTCCATATTTTTTCCACGCACATATGGACACCTTATCTTCGACAAAGGAGGCAAGAATATACAATGGATTAAAGACAATCTCTTTGGTGCTGGGAAATCTGGTCAACCACTTGTAAAAGAATGAAACTGGACCACTTTCTAACACCATACACAAAAATAAACTCAAAATGGATTAAAGATCTAAACGTAAGACCAGAAACTATAAAACTCCTAGAGGAGAACATAGGCAAAACACTCTCCGACATACATCACAGCAGGATCCTCTATGACCCACCTCCCAGAATATTGGAAATAAAAGCAAAGATAAACAAATGGGACCTAATTAACCTTAAAAGCTTCTGCACATCAAAGGAAACTATTAGCAAGGTGAAAAGACAGCCTTCAGAATGGGAGAAAATAATAGCAAATGAAGCAACCGACAAACAACTAATCTCAAAAATATACAAGCAACTCCTACAGCTCAACTCCAGAAAAATAAACGACCAATCAAAAAATGGGCCAAAGAACTAAATAGACATTTCTCCAAAGAAGACATACAGATGGCTAACAAACACATGAAAAGATGCTCAACATCACTCATTATCAGAGAAATGCAAATCAAAACCACTATGAGGTACCATTTCACACCAGTCAGAATGGCTGCGATCCAAAAGTCTACAAGCAATAAATGCTGGAGAGGGTGTGGAGAAAAGGGAACCCTCTTACACTGTTGGTGGGAATGCAAACTAGTACAGCCACTATGGAGAACAGTGTGGAGATTCCTTAAAAAACTGGAAATAGAACTGCCTTATGATCCAGCAACCCCACTGCTGGGCATACACACTGAGGAAACCAGAAGGGAAAGAGACACGTGTACCCCAATGTTCATCGCAGCACTGTTTATAATAGCCAAGACATGGAAGCAACCTAGTTGTCCATCAGCAGATGAATGGATAAGAAAGCTGTGGTACATATACACAATGGAGTATTACTCAGCCATTAAAAAGAATACATTTGAATCAGTTCTAATGAGGTGGATGAAACTGGAGCCTATTATACAGAGTGAAGTAAGCCAGAAGGAAAAACATAAATACAGTATACTAACGCATATATATGGAATTTAGAAAGATGGTAACAATAACCCGGTGTACGAGACAGCAAAAGAGACACTGATGTATAGAACAGTCTTATGGACTCTGTGGGAGAGGGAGAGGGTGGGAAGATTTGGGAGAATGGCAATGAAACATGTAAAATATCATGTAGGAAACGAGTTGCCAGTCCAGGTTCGATGCATGATGCTGGATGCTTGGGGCTGGTGCACTGGGACGGCCCAGAGGGATGGTATGGGGAGGGAGGAGGGAGGAGGGTTCGGGATGCGGAACACATGTATACCTGTGGCAGATTCATTTTGATATTTGGCAAAACTAATACAATTATGTAAAGTTTAAAAATAAAATAAAATTAGAAAAAAAAAAAAAAAAGAAATGGTAAGTTTCATGGTAAACGGTAAGTTTCACATTGCATATATTTTACCACAGCGGAAAAAAAATCTCAGTCACAGTCGTGTGACCTTAAGCAAGTTACTTCACCTCTCTGAGCCTCTGCTTCCTTATTACAACATGGATTAATGAAAGGATTGTGGTGAGCATTAAAAAAGGTAATGCAACAAGGCTCTAAGCACAGGGGCTGTACATGAAAAGGGCTTAGACAATGTTGACTTAAGACAAAATAATATCTCAACCACGACTTGTTTTTTTTTTTAACAACAAGCAGAATAACTGTTATTCACATCAGTGGTTCCTCTACAGACTGTGGATGTGGGAGGCATATGTGCTGAGCTCCAGTTCTATCAAAGAGGCATGCTTTGTTTTAAATGAACTCCTAATTCATCTCATTGTTTCTTTCTAGCAGATGCTAATCCCCCTGTCCTGAGCACATGAACCAAAATTAAGTGGCACCTGGCCACATGATTTTAATCTCCACTTGTGAAATAAATTGGATGAAATTGGTGGTTCACTGATTTTACTCCAAAAACTGGAGTGAGGACTGGTCTTAGGGCTGAAATCACAACTGTCGCCCTAGGACCCTGCTTAAAATATAGATTCCTGGATTCCTCAGCAGAGATCTGGGATGAAAGGCCAAACAGATTCCAAATGTCTCCCCAGGTGTTGGGTCCACCTGAGTAGGAGGACTCCTTGGACTTCTTTAGCCTTGACAACATGTTCTCAACCTTGGCACATCTGAGAGTCACCCAGGAAGTTATGAAAAAAAATATCTCTTTTTCCCAGGTTCCACCCCCAGAGACTGATGAATTGGTCTGTGAGAGGTCCCAGACATGGGGATTTTAAGTGAGTGCCCAGCTGATTCTTCGATGCAGCTAGTGTTGGGAACCTCAGTTCCAGAATAATGGTTCTCCCCCATGAACAACCCCAGAATCACCTGGAGGGCTTGCGAAGCTGCACACGACCAGGCCTCACCCCCCAGTTTCTGACTCAGTAGGTCTGAGTGGGGCCTCTAATGTGCATTTCTGACAAGCTCCCGGATGATGCTGGTGCTGCCGGATTGAAGACCACTTGGAGAACCACTGTTCCAGAACTTTGCTGCTTAAGTGTGTGGCCTGTGGACTAGACCAGGTGCAGAGGCTTCACCTGAGAGCTTATAAGAAATGCAGAACCAGGGCCCAGCCTGGGCCTGCTGAAGCAGAGCCTGCAATGTGATTCATGCACACGCTGGAATTTGAGGATGTCTATGCTTTTAAAACTTCTGGCTTTCTGCTCCATTGTATTCTGGAGGGGCGTAAGAAGGGAAAGACATCTCTCTTAGAGCAGGAAGCAGACCTTAGGAAGAACGAGGTCAGCTTGGCCTGAATGCACAGACCCAGCATCCACCCTCTGCCCAGACTCAGAGCATCTGCAGAGAAAACCTCTCCCACAAAAGTGCATGGGGCATGCTTGGACAACGAGAATGGGATTGATTACCTTGGCATGGTTGTAAATATCCACACAGTTGTCGGTATTGATGCTTTTTGCACAGATAATCTCACAGTGTCGCTGCAAAGCCTCCAGCTGGAAAAATTTAGCAGCAGACAGGAGCTAAAAAGCATAAAAAGAGCCTGTTAGAGGTTGGGAGGTGGAAGGAAAGCAAAGACTGTGGTGAGAAAACCCTTCATCTCCTACAGTGGAACCCAAGGTGCAGGCACTGAGAATAAAGGGTTGATACACCACTTTAAGGCACAAAGGTTACACAGGCGGCCTAGGACCCGGCAACAGAACTCGACTGTGGGGGCAGATGGCAGAGGGGAGGCGTGGGGTCGAAGTGAATCAGATTTGCATCTATTGCAGCAGGAAGTCAATCAAAGATGCTTAAAATTGTTACGTCCAGAAATAAGGGTCAACTTTTTATTTGTGTGTGTGCTCAGTTGAGTCAGACTCTTTGTGACCCCACGGACTGTAGCCCACCAGGCTCCTCTGTCCATGGAATTTTCTAGGCAAGAATACTGGAGCCAGTTACCATTTCCTCTTCTAGGGGATCCTCCTGACCCAGGGATCCAATCTGTGTTTCTTGTACCTCCTGCATTGGCAGGCAGATTCTTCACCACTGAGCCACCTGGGAAGCCTGAATGCTCTTAGTTAGCAGGATGGATATCGAGGTGACTCACTTCCTCTGTTCATTCAGGTCTCAACACAGATATCACCTCAGGTCTCCTCGCTCCATCACTGTCTGTCTCCCTTAACCTGTCTTAGTCTTCTTCGCAGCCCTTCTCACACCAGACATGATGTCATGCCCATCACCTTCCCCAGAGACCTGGAGGGCAGGGATCTCTGCCCCTCTGCATCACAGTCATATCCCAGCCCTGAGCACGGTACCTGGCCTCGGAAGATGCTGAACAGAGGAAGGGGAAGAAAAGGACTGAAGCAAGAATTCAAAGGGATTGCCTTTGGGGAAAAGACTGAGGGATGGAAGGGAGATGGCTGGATGAGGGGCTTTTTAAGTATTACAAAGTTCTTCTGTATTATTTACATGATTGAAATGTATGTTCATTATTCTAATTTGAAAATAGCTTTTTAAAAGGTTTATAAAAGAGTCTGAGTCCTTAGAGTGCAGTCTAAGTTCTGAGGCTATGATTTGTCAGAGGAGTGGTCCAGAGGGACAAGAGAGGAACTTCGGGGGGTGGGGGAGTGACCACGGAAGGTTTCACAGAATAAGAACAAAGGGATAAAGGGCTCCACAGTGAACACACAGCCCCTGTGGTAAGCATCTTACAAACAGAAACTCTTAAGATCTTCAAAACCCAGTGGGGTAGATATCGTCGACCCCATTCTGTAAGTATGAAAGCTGAGGATGAGAGAGGTTAAATTACTGGTCCAAGATCACAGAAGGGGCAGAGCCTGGATTTGAAGCCAGTCTGGCCCAGAGTCCATGTGTGAACCACCATGAGGGGTCACTTCTTGAACGACTCCTCATGTTTTAACATCTCTCATCAGGCCCCCTGGACTTCTGGCACCTGAATGGGGTCCTGGCTCTTTCTCTCAGGACTAGCAGAGTCATTTTGGCTTCTGGTTTAAAGCTACCCTGGTGGCTCAGCTGGTAAAGAATCCGCCTGCAATGCAGGAGACCTGGGTTCAATCCCTGGGTTGGGAAGATCCCTTGGAGAAGGGAATGGCTACCCACTCCGGTATTCTGGACTGGAAAATTCCACGGACTGTATAGTTCATGGGGTCGCAAAGAGTTGGACATGAGCGACTTTCACTCACTTAAAGCTACGACCTTTGACACAAGAGTCCCACTCCTAGGAAGGAGCAGGGGAAATCTTGGCTTTGGACAGATGGGAGCAGAAACAAGGCCCGAGGAGCAAGGAGGGGGAGAACACAGAGTTACAAGAGGTGGACAGGAGATGGGGAGAGCCAGGGAGCTGCTGAGTGAAGCCGGGAGAGCTTGCAATTGCCTCTTAGCTTCTGCCTCAATGGACACGCTGAGATTTGAGGAAAGCTTTCAGATGAAATGTTTTTCCTACAAATGACAAGGGAGAAATCGTCAAGGATAGTTTCTGATGATGCTATTTGAGCCCCAGCTGTGCCTGGAACTAGAGGTAGCCTCAGACTCTTCAGTAAATTTCCTTTCCTCCACCCCCAGGGCCAGATAAAATTAGGCTTCACTCAGCTGCTATTGAAAGAGATCGGACTAGCACATCCAGCACCCCAGCCTTCCAGGGATGGGCTCTAGGGAGAAGTCCTTGAGAGATCTAAGGGAGGCAGGCAGGACCCCCAAGCCTGCATCCAAATGAAAACCAGACACAGGCTGCCCCCAGACACCACCCATGTAAGCCACCCACTCAGAACCACGGCAGGCTGCTCACCTCCATTATCTCGTTGTTTTTAATGAGAAGTGACTCTGGGCCACCGTAGTAGAGATACTGCATAACCAGCTGGAAAACAGAACATGGTGAGCAAAGAGCCCATGGCACACAGACACGGTCATCTTACAGCCACCCAGTCGAAGCCTCAGAGTGGCTCTGAGTCCCTGCGTGGCATCCTTTCACAGGGGTGGCCATTCCCCCTGGATTGCTGCCTTTCAGGAAGAAGTTCCATTCACAAGTTTTATAGGCCGGATATGTTTTCTTACACCATGCTGTAAATCTGTTGCCCTGTGGTTCACCCTCAGGGCCAAATTAAACAATTCTAAGCTCTGCTCCCCAGGACAGTTTTCCCCCATCTATGGGTGACAATCATGGGTTGTCTTTTCACCCCCACCCTCACTGAGCTGCCCAGAACTGTAGCACATGTGGCATGACTTAAAGACCCTGAACCAGCCGCAGTTCTCCTGGGACATGACCCGGTTTGACCGGAAACCTCTGGTTTCAGCTTCAGAGGGTGACTCTGAGCCACCACAAGACCACCTTCTCCTTATTATAGCTGGATAAGGGCCAAGATGAAGTCATTAAGGGTCCAGGGTCTCAGTGTTTTATTGATGGTGTGAACTGTCCAAGCCAGGCTTCATACACATGACTGGATGGTGTGTAAAGTCCCAGAGCTTTGGAAAGTGGTGTCTCTTGGGCAGAATGAAGCCCAAGGCTGCGATAGTATTGGCCGTCACCACCTCCCATGAAGCTAGTGTTAAAACTTTAGGTGGTGTGTACCCTTCCCACTGGCCACAGTCTCCACATTCTCTAGTGTTTTTTGCCTGCCTAGCTGACACACTGACCTCAGCTGCCTGACCCGAAGCCGCTGTGCTGGAAAAGCCTGCAGACTGTTTACATCCCATCCCTGGGCCTCTGGACAATGAGGTGACTGGACTGGGTTGCACTCTGTGGTCCCTTCCGGCTCTGACGGTCAGTGACCAATTCAGGACAGTGGTTAAGAGCAAGGTCCTGGAGTTGAACTGCTTTGGTTTCTGACTTGGCTCTGCCACTTAAAAGCTGTGAGACGTGAATTAAGTTAGGCCCTCTATGCCTCAGTTTCATCATCTGTAAAGTGGGGATAATATTACCCACCTCATGGGGTTGTGATGAAAATTAAATGAGTTAATACATGTAACAGGCCTAATAGGGACCTGGCAGATACATGGCAAGAACTCAGTAAATGTTAGCTTTTTAATTTTCTCTGAGGGTGAAAAATCTTTTTCTAGTATGACCTTCTAGTATGACCTTTCTAGAATGACCTTCCATTTTCTTTCTCAGGTCATTCAACATCGTTTGTGACTGATCTCAATCTACATTTTGCAGATTTAAAGTAATTTAAAGTAAAGGGTTTAAAGTAATCGCTTCTAATGTAACTCAATGACAAAAAACAAATAACCCAACCAAAAAATGGGCAGACGACCTAAATCAACATTTCTTCAAAGAAAACATACACATGGTCAATAGGCATATGAAAAGATGCTCAGCATGGCCAATTATTAGATAAATGCAAATCAAAACTATAACAAAGTTGTACCTCACACAGGCCAGAATGGCCATGATTAAAAAATCTACAAATAATAAATGCTGGAAAGGGTGTGGAGGAAAGGGAATGCCACCACACTGCTGGTGGAAATGTAAATGGGTGCAGCCACTGAGGAAAAGAGCATGGAGGCTCCTTAAAAAAACCTAAAAATAGTCTTGCTACGTGATCCAGCAATCCCAAATCCTGGGCATGTATCCAGACAAAACTGCAATTTGAAATGATACATGCACCCCAATGCTCACAGCAGCACTATTTACAATGGCTAAGACATGAAAACAACCTAAATGTCCACTGACAGATGAATGGATACAGAAGATGTGTGTGTGTACCTATATCTATCTATGAATACATATATATATATATACACACAATGGAATATTAGTCATAAAAAAAGACTGAAATGATGCCATTTGCAGCAACATGGATAGACCCAGAGATCATCATTCTAAGTGAAGTAAATCAGAAAGAAAAAGACCATATGATATCACCGATATGTGGAATCTAAAAATGTTTTGATTTAAAGTACAGAGTTCGGACTTTTCTGGTGGTACAGTGGTTAAAAACCCGCCTGCCAATGCAGGGGACCAGGTTTGATCCCTGGTCCAGGAAGATTCCACATGTCCTGGAGCAACTAAGCCTGTGAGCCACAACTATGAGCCCACGTGATGCAGCTACTGAAGTCCACATGCCTAGAGCCTGTGCCCTGCAATGAGAGGAGCCCCTGCAACGAGAAGCCGGCGCACCACACTAGAAAGTGGCCCCTGCTCGTCTCAGCTAGAGAAAGCCTGTGCACAGCAGTGAAGACCCAGTGCAACAAAAACCAAAGCACCCAGTTCAGTGGTTTTTAGTGTATTCAAAATGTACAACCACCACCACAAGCTAATTTTACTTTATTTTGGCCACATCACTTGGCATGCAGAATCTTAGTTCCCATGCCAGGGATCCAACCTGTGCCCCCTGCAGTGGCAGTGTGATCTTAACCACTAGACTGCCAGGGAAGTCCCACCACAATCTAATTTTAGAACATTTTCAACTCCCCCCTGGAGAAACCTCGTGCCCATTAGCAGTCTCACCCATTTCCTCCTTGGGTCAGTCATGACATCTACTATGATTTGCCTGTTCTGGACATTTCATATACATGAAATTGTACAACATGTGCTCTTTTGCATCTAGTTTTGTTCACTTGGTGTGGTATTTTCAAGGTCACACATATCACACTCCTTCACTTCTTTTTTACTGCTCAACAACATCCCATTGTATGGATGTCCTACAGTTTGTATATCCATTCATCAATTGATGGACATGTGGGTTGTTTCTGTTTTTTCACTGTTGCTGAAATGAATGCTGTTGCTTTGGATCGATTTACTTTTTCAGATCTCACCTGCCACTCCTCCCTCCTCTCCTTCTAATCTCAACTGTTGTTGTTCAGTCACTAAGCTGTGTCCGACTCTTTGCAAGCCCATGGAGTGAAGCACTCCAGGCTTCCCTGACCTTCACTATCTTCCACAGTTTTCTTAAACTCATGTCCATTGATGCCATCCAACCATCTCATCCTCTGTTGCCCTCTTCTTCTCCTGCCCTCTATCTTTCCCAGCATCAGGGTCTTTTCCAATGAGTCGGCTCTTTGCATCAGGTGGCCAAAGGATTGGAGCTTCAGCTTGAGTAGCAGTCCTTCCAGTGAGTATTCAGGGTTGATTTCCTTTAGGATTGACTGCTTTGGTTTCCCGCTCCCAACCACTTGCCTTTATCAGAACCTACTACCGTCTTTTTCACTCTGCTTTTGCCCACGCTCTTCCCTCTGCTTGGATGCCCTTCCCTTCTTCTCCACCTGTTGATCTCTGGCCCCTCTTTCAGGATCTGGCTCAGTAGTCACCTCTGCGAAGCTTCCGCAGATCTGCTTAGATCTCTTAGCTGCCTCCCACCCTGTGCTGGGCGGCACACTGCCCACGACTGCAGCGTTATTTCCCGCTGGGGTCTGAGGGCACAGAGTGGGTCTTACCCACCTCTGCATCCCTAGTGCCTGCCAGCGGCAAGGACACTTCAACCAGAAACACAATTCCTCCCCTTCCTCTTTTGTATCTGAGTCTCCCACTGGCCAACTGCCTGTGGCAGAGTGGGGCTTTAGTGTTGATGATTGAGGCTTTGTGAAATGATAACATAACACTGTTTACTCTTCCCCTGGACCCAGACAGGTCATAAACATCTAATCTTTGGCAAATGTTGAGACACTGGCTTTATTAAAATCCATTTATTCCCCAAGGACCTCTCTTTTATAAAGGCCAAATCAATAATAGTGATGGTAAGAGCCATAATAATAACTGTCCTGAAAACAGGGTCTCTCCAGTTACAAAGCACTTCTGCAGCATGCTATCTCATTTCCTCAAGGTTGCGTTGTTGACTGGAAATGTTGCTTTCAGGAGCAGGCATGGAGCCCCATTAACCATGGGGCTAATGGAATTAAATTGGGCTGTGCTGTGGCACCTTCAGACTCAGCCAGCACGAGCCTTTTATGCAAGGGAGTGAAACGGACCCTGATTAGGCCAAAGGGTCTGTTTATGGAGTTGTTTTTCTTGGCAGCTGCCAACCTGCATGAAGCAGGATGTAAATCGCGTCCACAGCCTGGTGGAGGCCCTGCTCCCGGGTGCAGCCTCAGTTGCAAGGGGCTCTTGCCCGCGTGTGATGTTAAACAGTCTTGCAGGGAGGAAACTCAAAGCCATCTCATTTACTAAAATTCTTCTGTTCAGCATGGAAGGGAAGTGAGCTGGCCCCTGGGAGCCTCCTTCTGGGTCAGATTCAGCCTGACTTGGCCTATTTTGAGCCACGAATGAGGCTTTTCTTCTTTTATGGGGAAGGGGCAGGCACGTGGAGAATTCCCCAGGGTCTGCTCAATCTTCTCTGCCAATTACAGTAACTCAAGGCTAACGTGGCTGGGAAGCTTTCCCTAGCCAAAAGTAAATACAGGCGTTCGATTCCTCTGGGGCTGTGCCTTCCTGTGTAGGTCTCTCATTCAACTAGCCCCCACAGCAAACATTTATTGAGTGCCTACCACAAGTCAGGTTCTGATGACAAGAACCCCTCCAATTAGTCCTAGGCTTGATGGCATAAGTGCCCTTCCATGAGCACTTGGAAAGCTGGGGAGGGGGGTGCACGGTTTTCAGCATTGGGCTCATGCTCCAAACACTAATGGGCCTTTCCTTGGGGCTGGGTGATTTTTAGGGAGGACCCAAGGCCCCATAGCAGGGAGACAGTTAAGAGATCAGGTCTGGAAGTCAGCCAGGCCTGGGTCTGAAGTTCAGCTTGGCCACTTCCTCTACCTGTTTGTCCAGGGGGAGAAGAGCCACCTGGAGAGGGAGCTGGGAGGCCTGAACTGAATTAGATGACACGGGGCATGGTTCTCAGAGTGGGTCCCTGGACCAGCAGCATCAGCATCACCTATGTTCTCATAAGAAATATGAATTTTCGGGCCCCATCCCAGGCCTATAGAATCAGGAACTCTGGGGGTGGGGCCCAGGAATCTGCATTTTAGCAAGTTTTGTGGCTTAACGGCAACTCTATTCACCCCCACTGCTTCCCCTGGAGATTCTGATGCTTCCTAAAATTCGAGAAACACTGTAACTTAGAGCACTGGTTCTCCACCTTGGCTGCACATGACTCTGGATGATGGCATAGGGTGGAGACTTAAAAATGCTGATGCCTGAGCTGCAGCCCAGATCCTGAATGACAGCCTGGACACTGGGAATCGTCAAAGCTCCTCAAATGATTCCACTGCACAGCTGAGCCTGAGCACTGCTGCTTTTGAGCCCTGCACATAGCTGCTGCACAAGAAACAGAGCTTCTATTATTATTGTTTCTCTTTGTGTTCAAACTGTGGTGCTGGAGAAGGAGAGTCCCTTGGACTGCAACGAAATCAAACCAGTCAATCCTAAAGGAAATCAATCCTTAATCTTTATCAGAAGGATTGATTCTGAAGCTGAAGCTCCAATACTTTGGCCACCTAATGCGAAGAGCCAACTCACTAGAAAAGACCCTGATGCTGGGAAAGATTGAGAGCAGGAGGAGAAGGGAGCAACAGAGAATGAGATAGTTGGAGGGCATCACCGACTCAATGAACATGAGCTTTAGCAAACTCTGGGAGATAGTGAAGGACAGGGAAGCCTGGCGTGCTGCAGTCTATGGGGTCACAGAGTTGGACACGACTTAGTGACTGAATAGCAACAACAAAGACCAGACTGGGTTCAAATAATGGCTCTGTCATTGACTGGCACCAAGGTCTCTGGACCTCAGTTTCCCTAACTCTAAAAGTGGCAAGATTTATCCAGATAACTACATGCAAGCAAAGGCCAGTGCCTCATTCATAGTTGGAGTTAAAAATGGGGAAAATGAGGTTCAGGGAAGAGAATGTCTTGCCCATGCTTATTCTATAAGGATTCTTTATTTTGAAGTTTCAACATAACCAAAGGAATGCATCTCTAATGGTGGAAATATAGGCACCTGAACAGGATTTAGGGCTTACTGTGAGGGCATGGTGGATTCCTGGTAGCACTCTGAATTACAGGATCTGGGGGACCAAGGTTAGTAAATGGAGGGAAGAACCATCATCTGGCCACTGGCATTTGGCATCTACTATGTTGAACTGTGGTATTGGAGAAGACTCTTGAGAGTCCCTTGGACTGCAAGGAGATCCAACCAGTCCATTCTGAAGGAGATCAGCCCTGGGATTTCTGTGGAAGGAATGATGCTAAGGCTGAAACTCCAGTACTTTGGCCACCTCATGAGAAGAGTTGACTCATTGGAAAAGACTCTGATGCTGGGAGGGATTGGGGGCAGGAGGAGAAGGGGACGACAGAGGATGAGATGGCTGGATGGCATCACTGACTCGATGGACGTGAGTCTCAGTGAACTCCGGGAGTTGGTGATGGACAGGGAGGCCAGGCGGGCTGCAATTCATGGGGTCACAAAGAGTCGGACACGACTGAGTGACTGATCTGATCTGATCTGATGTGGTTCCAATTTATCTTTTCAGTGTCCAGTCTACCTTAAGACACAGCCGAATGGACTATAATCACTTTCCTCTAACACACACCAGGACTTCCCACTTTTGTGCCTTTGTTTGTGCTCTTTCTCCCTCTGGAATACCCTTTCCCTCCTATTCACCAGATAAGGAAACTGAGGCTCAGAAAAGCTGGGTAGTTTTTTCAAGGTCACATGAAGGATAATGATTTTAAACAGGGGGATGCTGCTGTTTAAACCCAGGGGTGTAGCATTTAGATCCTGAAATGCAGCTCTGTCCTTCACAGCCCAGACCAGGACCTCTGCCCCGAGACCCTGGCCAGCCCTGACACCTGCTTATCTCTGTGTGGTCTCCTCAACCCTCCTGGAATGTGAGTCTCCTGAGGGCCAGGCTGTGTCTTCCCCACTTCTTCCCAGGGCTTTCCTTCTGGAACTGAACTGGAGGAATCAGGTCATGATCAGAATGCTATAAACTCCATCCCCAGGTCACCCACATTGGCCTACTAGCCCTGGCTATAGGAGGACAGCAGGGAGGAGCCGCAGTCTCCCCTGCAGGCTCCTTGATGATGTAAGCAGCCCACCAGCCTTCACATCCCTGATGAGATGCAGAACTCCAGAAATAGGGCTGTGAGGCTAGCTAGGGGTGTGAATTTCTATTAGCTGTGAGATGTCACTGAGGGGCTGGATTTATGAATCAGGCACGAAATCCAGGAGCATATGGCTTCACAGGTGTATTCTACCGAACAAAGAAGAACATACACCGGCCCTTCTCAAACTCTTCCAAAAGACTGAAGAGGAAGGACCACTCCCAAAGATCTTCTATGAAGCCACCATCAACCTGATACCAAAACCAGACAAAGACACCACCATACACACAAAACAATCGCCAATGAATCAGACATGAAGGATGGAGGAAAAGGAAGAATGTTGCTGTGCTCCCTTCAAAGGTGCCCGATAAACCAAACAGTATCGCCGTCAATCAAACAGAGATATGGCCATGTCATCTGGCCTCTGACAAGCCTTCCTTCCTATTTACATTAGGTTCAGGCCTATTAACCAGAACCTATTAATATTAACTATTAACCTATTGATATCAACTATTAATTAGCCTATTAATGTTAACATGACACTGGATTCCCTAAAGTCTACTGGTTCCTGATCACACTGGGCTCAATCTTCTTTGGGGACTTCATACCTCCTGTTCCCTGCCTGCAGTGTTCTAACTGGCCCCATCCCCGTTTTAAATTTATGTATTTGGCTGCACTGGGTCTTAGTTGCAGCATGTGGGATCTTCAATCTTCATTTCAGCATGCAGGATCTTCAGTTGTGGCATGTGAGATTTTTTTAGTCACGGCGTGTAAACTCTTTGTTGCATTATGTGGGATCTAGTTCCCTAACCAGGGATTGAACCCAGGCCCTCTGCATTGGAAACTCAGAGTCTTAACCACTAGACCACCAATGAAGTCTGTCTAACTCCCTTTCTTAAGCCCCAAGCCTCCCCACAGTTCACCAGGTTCTCTTCAGCTGCAATATTCCAGCTGGCACCCCATCAGGGGCCTTCCCCAGTCTCCCTGCTCTGAGTTGTCACAGCACATTGGTTCTCTGACGCTCACTCCAACTTTATATTGTAACTGACTAATTACTCAGAGTTATCCATTCTGGATTGTGAGGCCCCCGGAGGAGAATGTCCTTTATCCTTGTGTCTCCAGGCCCCAGCACAGTGTTGGGCACAGAGCAGGTGCTCAATTAACGCTGTGGGCTTGCATGGATGGTAAGAGGGACGGGCAGTGTGAAGACAAGGGCCAGAAGTGCAGGAGCTGAAGACAGTGCAGTGGCTGATCCACAGGTGGAGGCTCGGAGGGACCCACTGGCGCCCCGCACCCACAGGCAGACTCCCGGGTCACAGCAGGGGCTCACCTGGAAGATGGGGTACTTCACGTAGCCGATCTCTATGCAGGTGCTGTCGTTCGTTGGTTTGCTGGAGAGGAGGGCTTTGAACCTGAGCAAGAACATAAAAAGGGAGATAAGAAGACTCACAGAGACATCCACAGCTTGCAAGACTCAGCTCTCTGACGACAGAAACATGTAATATATCCCCCCAACTCGGAAATACGATGACATATCCATAGATTGTCTAATATAATGTCCACTGATATGATATCATAATCAAATTTGAAGTTAAAACGCTAAAGTTAAAAACAGTTCGATGCACGATACTGGATGCTTGGGGCTGGTGCACTGGGATGACCCAGAGGGATGGTATGGGGAGGGAGGAGGGAGCAGGGTTCAGGATGGGGAACACATGTATACCTGTGGCGGATTCATTTTGATATATGGCAAAACCAATACAATATTGTAAAGTTAAAAAATAAAATAAAATTAAAAACAAAAACAAAAACAAAACAGCATCTGCTGCTACTGCTGCTGCTGCTACGTCGCTTTAGTTGTGTCCGACTCTGTGCGACCCCATAGACGGCAGCCCACCAGGCTTCCCGTCCCTGGGATTCTCCAGGCAAGAACACTGGAGTGGGTCTAGAACTGTTAAATTACTTCTCAAGCAGGTGATTTGAAAAGAACAAATGCCTTTTAAAATGCTGTCCAGGGGGAGGGTATGGGGAGGGAGGAGGGAGGAGGGTTCAGGATGGGGAACACAGGTATACCTGTGGTGGATTCATTTCGATATTTGGCAAAACTAATACAATATTGTAAAGTTTAAAAATAAAATAAAATTAAAAAAATAAAATAAAAAAACAAAACAAAACAAAAATGCTGTCCAGGGAATTCCAGCTAGTGGTCCAGTGGTTAGGACTCAGAGCTTCCACTGCAGGGGACCCAGGTTTGATCCCCAGCTGGGTAACCAGGATTCCTCCCGTGAGGCCAAAAGAATAAATGAAGTAAGAAACAGAAAACCCCTTCCACCCTGCAGGCCCTCACAAAGGCTGCCTCCTTCCTGGAGTCCTTCCTGCCTCAAATTTCAAGCTCCTCAGGTGCCCATGGAGCTCTCCAACTCACTCCTTCCTCCTCCCACACAACCTTTGTTCCAAGAGGGGAGGGACTGCTGCTGACTCTAGCCTCTGCTGCATCCTCAGAGCCTGAGCCAGGCTGGCCCTGATGCATGGTGGGTATTTAACGTCATAGGCATCAACATCTGTTGATTACCCATCTCCCTAAATGAATACCTTCTGTTGAGAGTTTTAGATGCATTTTCCTGCCACTGGCTAAACTAGGTTCCTCGTGGGTAGAGACCCAGTCAGTGGATCGCATTGATACTCCATTTATTTACTTATTTGGCTGCATCGGGTCTTAGTTGCAGCATGTGGGATTTTCACTGCATCATGTGGGATCTTTCAAAATGGCACATAAACTCTCTCATAGTGGCGCTTAGGCCCAGTGGCTGCAGTGTGGGCTCGTTGCCCCATAGCATGTAAGATCTTAGTGCCCTGACTAGGGATTGAACCCTCGTCCCCTGCAGTGCAGGGGATTCTAGCAACTGAACCACCAGGCAAGTCTCCCATACTCAATACATTTAGAAATAAGCTAAGACGTGTCTCTTTTTATAAATTAAACTTTAAATTTGAAATACTTTCAGATTTATAGAAGAGTTGCAAACATAGCACAGAAAGTTCCAGTGTGCCCTTCACCAGTTTGCCCCAATGTTATCATCCGACATAGTCATGGTGCCTTGTTAAAACTAAGAAGTTATCATTGGTACAAGCTATAGTTCATGGGGTCGCAAAGAGTCGGACACAACTGAGCAAATGAACACACACACACAGAGTATTGATATAGCTCTTTCATGATGTCACAACAGAACCATGCAAAGGATAGTGTATTTTTCTTCCCTGTCCTTCACTATCTCCTGGAGTTTGCAGGGATGATGTTTTATTGTTGTCAACTCCAGGGTTCAGGAAAAGTAAGATTCAGGACCTGTGTATTTTGAGCGCCTCATGCCAAAGTTCCCTGATATTTGGAGAGCAGGCATTGCAAGGCTGCAGTGTGAGTTTTCAGGTTTCGTGAGGACACCTGGCTGAGGAAGCTACAATCCAATCCATTCTCCACTCATGAAGCTCTGTGCTCAGTATGTGCTCCATCTGCCCAGAGGAACAGTATCTTGTCTAAGCCACACAAAGACTGCTGATTATGCTAGAGACTGCCTGTATTCTTCTTCCAAATTGTGGTTAAAAAACACATAACATAAAATTTACTGTCTTAACCAGTTTTGAGTGTTTACTAATATTTACATGGAGTATATTCACATCATTGTGTGATCGATCTCCAAGACTTACCCTGTCCTCAAAAAACAACTCCTACTCCCCCTCCCCTAGCCCCAGTTCCCAGCCTACTGTTTACTGTCTCTATGAACTTGACCTTCCCTGGTAGCTCAGCTGGTAAAGAATCCGCCTGCAATGCGGAAGACCTATGTTCGATCCTTGGATTGGGAAGATCCCTTGGAGAAGGGAACAGCTACCCACTCCAGTATTCTGGCTTGGAGAAAAGAGTTGGACATAACTGAGCCGCTTTCATGTTCATGAACTTGATTATTGATGGTTCATATAAAAGGAATCATATAGTATAATGTCTTTTTATGACAGGCATATTTCACTTCATATAATGTCCCCATTCATATTGTGACATGTGTCGGAACTGGCTTCATTTTTAAGGCTGAATAATGTATGTATATGTGTGTGTGTGCTGTTGCTTCAGTCGTGTTTGACTCTTTGCAATCCCATGGACTGTAGCCCGCCAGGCTCCTCTGTCCATGGGATTCTCCAGGCAAGGATACTGGAGTTGGTTTCCATGACCTCCTCCAGGGGATCTTCCCGACCCAGGGATTGAACCTGCATCTCTTATGTCTCCTGCATTGGCAGGCAGGTTCTTTACTACTAGCGCTACCTGGGAAGCCCAAGGTATGTATATACTACATTTTAAAATCTAGTCCTCCATGGATGGACTCCTGGGTGGCTTCTTCCTTTTGTCTTTGTGAATCATGCTGCCTGAACAAGGTATACAAATGCCCTATAGTCTTGGAACCTTGATTTTGAGAAGAAAATCTGCCCGTTCAGTGATGACACCACCCAAACTGAATTTTAGAGAATAGTAATAACCACCCTTATAATTCAGTGCTTTCAAAACTGATGATACATACCTTGGAGATGCTGTAAATAACAGCACTTTGTGAGCATAAAATGGTCTTCCTTCTACCAGAAAGGTGACATCTGACATTTCTTTATTGTTCAGGAAATGAGGATCTGGAACAGGAAAGGGAGAGAGGGTAGCTTTAGAGGAGAGAAGGATTATGTTTGGATTCCTCTTTGGGAAAAGCGCCCGTAAGAGCTGACAAGGAGGCCATGGTGATAAAATACTCGCTGGAGAGACCGTGACCAAACAGGAAACAGGATCAGTTACAGGAACGTGCAATTAACTGGAATTCAATATTTCACAGGGACTCTTCACAGCTTACTTGTGATTAAAAGTAGCATTTCCCCTTAGGAGATTCACCCCCAGCCACAGTTCAGATGACTGTCAGCTGCAGAGAGTGACCATCTACCCACCTGGCCTCTAAGGAGGCCACCCACCCCACCTCACTCCTCCTTCTCCAGCTCAGCTCCCTCCTTTCCTGATGGAAGTGGTTCCTGCCTGCTTGCTGCTATGTTTCAGGTGATTCGAAATCCAAGCCTTCTCTCAGGATCAGAGGCAAATGAACCAGGCTCCTGCCCGCATCTCCAAGAAAAAAGAAGCTGTGTAACTAGTTGTACAGCGAGTACTCTAGTACTCACTGAGCATTCACGATGTGCCAGGCACCATGCAAGCTGGCACCTGCAGCCCTGGGAGAGAGGGACCACTGTCAGGCGAACGACAGGGACATGATGCCAGGAGTCACAGTGACTTGGTCAAGCGAGTGGCTGGTGGAGAAGCCAGGATGTGAACGTGGACATTCTGACTCCAGGGCCTGCATTGCTAAGCACTGGAATCCTCCGATTTGCCTGGCATCTTAGCCATTTCTCCTGGGGCTACAAAAGGCACCAGTCCGTCCTTAGCTCAGCACTTTGGTCTCTCTGGGAAAATCCACCAACTGGCCCATGCGTCTCTACCCCTACCAGACTCCACCATGCTCCGTTTCTAAGTCAGACCCCTGGTCTGGCCCCTTTCACAGACCCTGCTGTAACTTAGAACCAGAATTTGCCTTTTTGGCTGATTCTCCTCCTGGTTGATTCACCCTAGGTGGTGGTCCTGGGTATCCTCCACTCATATATCTCTGTCAGGACCTATAGCCTCTTGACCTCTTCCCAATAAAAAAGATTTAATCTAAAACATATTAAAAAAGGCACAAAAATGTCAAATCATCTGTAATTATACTCTTAAAAATTTTTTTATTAAAAAATGCAACAAAACCCAAACTTCTAAAACTTTTCAGGTAAAGGGAAGAGATTGGAGGAGGAAATCACAACCCACTCCAGTATACTTGCCCAGGAAGTCCCATGAACAGAGGAGCCTGACAGAGGGTCCACGGGGTCAGAAAAGAGTTGGACATGGCTTAGCGACTAAACAACAACAAAGAGAAGAAAGGCCACAGAGGAAGGCCAGAGAGCTGACTAACACTCGCCTCTCCACTTGCTTTAAAGACTGTTAGCAGGTCGGAGTGACATTCTCCCTCTTCTCAGCAACCCACCTCCCCTGCTCGGACTCTCAGTCCCACTGTCCACCTTCAACTAGCTCCCACTTCCCCTTCCCAAACTGCTGACATCTCCTACCTTTAGCTCTTTTTACCATTCTCCCCCAGAATTCACTGGGAGGGCAGAGGACAACACACTATAAAAAAAATCAGGCATGGGCTCTCCAGTTAGCCACAGTCCCCACCACTCCCTATTGTAACACAGCAAACCCATTTCATTCATTTACATGACCTTCCTGGCCTTTTGGAGATGCCACTTCGGGACTTTTGTCACTACTCACTCTTCTCTTTCCTTATAAGCAGGTCCCTAAGGAACAACTATTTGGCCACCTTTAGTTATCTGAGCTTGGAATGTTATACTGAAGATGCAAAACACTATATGCTTTGTGTTCCACTTATTAATTATTATATTATGTCCTTTTGCTTTCATCTGTGAGCTTTGAACTTCTCAGGCCTGCCTTCTTTCCTCTGGTGCTAATAACCTTTGGAATTCCAATGCTTGGCCTGAAAACCAGGCCCTTTTAATTGCTAGTGAAAGAAATCTCAGCAAATTCAGGAGGAAAAAAAAATGTTCTCTCCTCTCTTATAGCTACAGGAGAGCAGATTTTATGCTGTGTCACTGAAACAGCCCTTGCAAATGTTCGCTCTAACAGGGGTGTCTTGTAAAGCACCAGATGTCAGAAATTATTGCTATGCCCTAGCAGTGTAACCCTCACTCTCTGAAGTCTGTAAATTTGATGGATCTTTATGATTTGTTGCCCTGGTAATATTTTAATTAACACCTGCTTTCTACAAGGTAGAACTACTTGCAGTTTTAGTACATTTTGGATTGCCTACATGCTTAAAACATTCAGAAAACTACGATCATGGCATCCGGTCCCATCACTTTATGGGAAATAGATGGGGAAACAATGGAAACAGTGCCAGATTTTATTTTTTTGGGCTCCAAAATCATTGCAGATGGTGACTGACTGAAGCCATGAAATTAAAAGATGCTTGTTCCTTGGAAGAAAAGCTATGACCAACCTAGACAGCATATTAAAAAGAAGACAATACTTTGCTGACCAGGGTCCATCTAGTCAAAGCTATGTTTTTTCCAGTAGTCATGTATGGATGTGAGAGTTGGACTACAAAGAAAGCTGAGCACCAAAGAATAGATGCTTTTGAACTGGGATGTTGGAGAAGACTCTTGAGAGTCCCTTGGACTGCAAGGAGACCAAATCAGTCAATCCTAAAGGAAATCAGTCCTGAATATTCATTGGAAGGACTGATGAAGCTGAAGCTCCAATATGTTGGCCACCTGATGCAAAGAATTGACTCATTGGAAAAGACCCTGATGCTTGGAAAGATTGAAGGCAGGAGGAGAAAGGGATGACAGAGGATGAGATGGCTGGATGGCATCACCGACTCAATGGACATGAGTCTGAGGAGGCTCTGGGAATTGGTGATGGATAGGGAAGCCTGGCATGCTGCAGTCCATTTGGTCGCAAAGAGTCAGACACAACTGAGCTACTGAACTGACTGACATGAATGGGCATAAAGAAAACCAGGCAATCTTTGACTCAGCTGCTAAGTTTTCTACTTTAGCAAAAATTTGTGCCATTTAAATTAATAGGTTATTTGTGACAGGAACAAACATACTTAAAAGCATTTCCATGAATTAAGCCTTTTCACTAATTTAAACTACGTCACCTATTTCAAAAGTAGGGGCTTTGCTAAAGGATAGCATTTTTCAGCTGCTTCCATTTCTCCAGAGTTTCCTGGTCTTTATAGGAAAAGGAAACAGGAAGTAGGAAAGTCCCCAACCTTAATGGGAAGGGGAGTCCTTTATCTGTAATATTTTATCAGTCCCCAGGCAGTGAGAGACAAGCCTTTGCAAAAGAAGATTCGTGGTTCAGGCTTAAAGGCAGTCAGATATTTGCCTTTCCCCCTGGTTGATTCACCAGTTTGCCAGCAGCCCCAGGATCTGAATGAAACTGGTGCCTGATGGAAAGGTTTCTTCTGGAAAATCCCAGAGGCCAACTGGAGAAAGATGGGATTGTGGCTTTGGTGGGGGACTGGGTTCATGCTCCAGCTCCACCTGAACTGATGCTGAAGCCTCTGCAGAGCCTCCCTGTCTTCTTCAGCTGTAACCCAGATAATACTGCCTGTCCTGCCTGTCTCCCGGGTAGCCCAGGGATTGTTTGAGAGAGGGTAAGGAGGGGCTTGGCTAGGGCGAGCTCAAAGCAAGTGTCCAAAAAGGGTGATGAGTGATTACAGTTAACCTGATGGGAGTTCAGGGCATCCTGTCTCCTCAGTTCAGAGCCATTCCCCTCGTGTGTGTGTGTGTGTGTGTGTGCGTGCGTGTGATGTGTTTGTCTAGAGGGTGACGCTTGCTCATCTCTCCTTCCAGTTCCTTGCAGGACTTCCATTAGCAGCATCCTACCGGCCTGTCACTGTACCCTGCTCGTTCCATCTCAAGGAAGAGGAACTTCTTAGAGGAGAGGATGGGGGGGAGTGGCTATGCAGATCTCAGCCTTCTCTGGACTCTACCCGGCTACTGGAAGGGTGTGGGCAGTCATGACTGTCGGTGATGTGCAGAAGAAAGATGCTCAGTGGAGGGATGAGGTACTGGTGAGTCCTCTTGTCCATATCCCCAACATATGGTCTCCAAACAGTTTAATCATGTAACAAAGGTGATACCCCGATCTCCACCTGCCTCACTCCTGTATCCGCCCTGTTTGCCCTCCAACATGTCCAGTCTCTTCTTTGGCTGCGTTTGCTTCCTTCCTGTCCTCAAATCACAAAGCAACAGTTCAGGGCTGGACCCAGGAAGCCCCCACTCACCCAGGCGTGAGGTCTGCTTCCGTTTGATCTCTGTGAGCTTGGGGATGGGGTAGGGCCCGTAGCAGTGAGTGAAGATGACACACAGCTGCTGGCTGATCACTTCATTCTGTGGAAAGGAAAGAACAGCTCACATTGATGGGGGCTGTGTGAGACCTCATCCAAGCCCCTGTGTAAGAATGGGCCCCGTGCCCCCGCCGTAGGCCAGAGGAGCCCACAGACTGACTGCAGGTTCCGAGAGAAATTCCCTGGACATCACACCTTTGCTTTGCTCAATAGGCCCTGGGTTTGCTTGTTCAGTCTGTCCACCATTTCTAGCAGGTTTATGGTGGAAGTTTAATTTGTAATTAAATCTTTTCTTGCTCCAATCATTTTTTAAAAATTGGAATATAATTGCTTTACAATGTTATGTTAGTTTCTGATGTACAACAAAGTGAATCAGCTATATGTATACATATATTCCCTCCCTCTTGGGCCTCCATCCCATCCCCTTCCCAATCCCAACGCTCTAGGTCATCACAGAGCACTCAGCTGAGCTTCCTGTGCTTTATAGCTCTCCATTTTACACATGGAGGTGTATGTATGTCAGTCTCAATCTCCCAGTTTATCCCACCCTCCTCATCGCCCCACTGGGTCCACATGTCCATTCTCCATGTCTGCATCTCTATTCTGGCCTTGGAAATAGGTTCATCTGTACCATTTTTCTAGATTCCACCTATATCCGTTAATATACAATATTTGTTTTTCTCTGACTTTACTCTGTATGACAGATTCTGGATCCACCCATATCTCTAAAAATGACCTTATTTCATTCCTTTTAGTGGCTGGGTAATATTCCATTGTGTATATATACCACATCTTCTTTAACCATTCATCTGTCATTGGACAACAGTCCCACTACTGGTATCAGTTCAGTTCAGTCGCTTAGTCGTGTCTGACTCTTTGCAACCCCATGAATCACAGCATGCCAGGCCTCCCTGTCCATCACCAACTCCCAGAGCTCACCCAAACCCATGTCCATCAAGTCGGTGATGCCATCCAGCCATCTCATCCTCTGTTGTCCCCTTCTCCTGCCCCCAATCCCTCCCAGCATCAGAGTCTTTTCTAATGAGTCAACTCTTTGCATGAGGTGGCCAAAGTATTGGAGTTTCAGCTTTAGCATCATTCCTTCCAATGAACACCCAGCACTGATCTCCTTTAGGATGGACTGGTTGGATCTCTTTGCAGTCCAAGGGACTCTCAAGAGTCTTCTCCAACACCACAGTTCAAAAGCATCAATTCTTTGGCACTCAGCTTTCTTCACAGTCCAACTCTCACATCCATACATGACCACTGGAAAAACCATAGCCTTGACTAGACAGACCTTTGTTGGCAAAGTAATGTTTCTGCTTTTGAATATGCTATCTAGGTTGGTCATAACTTTCCTTCCAAGGAGTAAGTGTCTTTTAATTTCATGGCTGCAATCACCATCTGCAGTGATTTTGGAGCCCCCAAAAAGAAAGTCTGACATTGTTTGCACTGTTTCCGCATCTATTTCCCATGAAGTGATGGGACCAGATGCCATGATCTTAGGGTATATGCTGCTGCTGCTGCTGCTAAGTTGCTTCAGTCATGTCCGACTCTTAGCGACCCCATGGACTACAGCCTACCAGGCTCCTCTGTCCATGGGATTTTCCAGGCAAGAGTACTGGAGTGGGGTGCCATTGCCTTCTCCGGTAGCAGATAATTAGCCTAAAAATGGCAGCAGGAAGCCCTCTGGTCCTGTGCCCGCACTCTCCACCATCAAGACACAAATGCTCCTGATTTAGCTTTCCTGTGTACTTGATTATGGTGCTGAGGCATTTCTGGATCCAGAAGTGCTCAGCTGAATCACTTTCTCCTAAAAAAAAGTATGTGTGTGTTTTGGAGGAATAGTTCTGCGATGCAAAACTACGGCTGTTCCAGTACTCTGGGAGCCTGTTTCTGATCAACTTCCGTCCTTCACATCCTTCCCTCCTGTCCTACTGGGCCCATGCTGGTCCATTAATCTCCCTCAAACTGCAGGTGTGCAGGAGGGAAGCCAGGAATCATAGCATATTTTGGATGCTTTTTATTGGGTGAACGGGGTCGAAACCAGGGGCTAAAAACAGTGGTTAGATAGCTCGATATTTACAATATATTAAGAAAAGTAGGTTACAACACAGTTTGTACCATGTAGTTTTGGAAATAAAAGCCTACATATATATTTGGATTGATAGGTATAGAAAAAGGTCTGGAAAATAGAGTAGCTACCTTTGGGTGGGACGATGATGTTTTCTTCTTTTATATATATATATATCTTTTTACAATAAACAAGTGTTGCTTTGTACATAAATGCAATAAATGCTATTTTTGATTTTAAAAAGATAGGTTTGGGACTACTAATGATGTTATCGGTTCAAGCTATGCTTGAATCTACTTCACTGTGTTCCTGAAAGAGAGGGATTGCAGTTCAACAAATGAAAAGAAATCCAACCCTTTGATCCTACAAGACACCATGTTACCTCAGATGGGGTGCACAGAGGTGCCCAAGAGGAGGCAATTATATTGGATAGAAAAAGGGATTTTGCTTTCAAAGATGAAGGCCTTCTGACAGAAGGTGTTACCTGCTCCTCTCACTTAACCCTCACAAAGCAACTGGCTCATGGTTCCAGCGGTGGTTCTCAAAGTGTGGTCCCCAGACCGCCTAAGCTTGTTAGAAATGCATGCCCTCAGATCCCATCTCATACCTCTGACTCAGAAACACTGGGGGTGGGGCCCAGCAATCAGCATTTTAACAAGTTTTCTGCTGATTCTAATGCCCATTAGGTTTGAGAACCACAAGTGTAATGTCCTGAAATTCTGTCTTAGGTTTGACCTCAGCTGGCAACTGTAAATTTCCTCTGGTTTAAAGCCTAGCCATGGGCTTGCCTGGTGGCTCAGTGGTAAAGAATCTGCCTGCCAATACAGGGGACGCAGGAGACTTGGGTGTAATCCTGGGTCGGGAAGATCCCCTGGAGAAGGAAATGGCAACCCACTCCAGTGTTCTTTCCCGGACAATCCCATGCAGAGAGAAGCCTGGAAGGTTATAGTCCATGGGGCTGCAAAGAGTTGAACACAACTTAGTGACTAAACAACAAAGCCTGATCACAGAAATATGCTTCACTGACCAGCATGCGAGCTTTCGAGAAACAGACTCTCACCCTAGGCCCACTGAATCAGATCCTCATTAACATGCTCTGCAGGTGACTCCCATGCACACTGATGTTGCAGAAGCACCGGGTGGTAGGCAAAATTGTGGTCCCCAGTCCCCCACCTCCGGGATCTAATGACTGATGATCTGAGGTGGAGCCAACGTAATAGAAATAAAGTGTACAATGATTGTAATGTGCTTGAACCATCCTGAAACATTCCCTCCCGCTTCCCAGTCCATGGAAAAACTGTCTCCCATGAAACCGGCTCCTGATGCCAAAAATGGCTGGGAACCACTGCCCTAGAAGACGGTATGCCCTAACCCCTGGGACTAGGAACATGATGAGATACCATGCCCGTCAATCTGTTCTCTTTCAGGGCAAAAGGGACTTGGCAGCAGTAATTAAGGTCACTAAGTAGTTGCCCTTAAAAGAGGGAGATTACTTTGTATTATCTGTGTGGGCCCAGTGTAATCACGTAAGCACTTAAAATGCATGAAAAATTCAGAAGGGGTGGAGGAGAAGAGGAAGTCAGAGGGACTGGAAGCCTGAGAAGGACTTGATGAACTGTTGCTTGAAGACAGCAGGGGCCACATGATAAGCTTGAGAGGCAAAGCAGGCCCTGACACTGGGAAAAAATATGACCCCCTAGCTGACCCTCAACAAAGAAATGCAACCATGAGGAACTGAATTCCACCCAAACCCGAATGAGGTTGCAAGTGGATTCTTCCCGAGTGTCTAGGAAGGAACCCAGCTGCTGACACCTCGATATTGGTCTTGTGTGACCCTAAACAGAGAGCCCAGCTGAGACCCTGTGCCTGGACTTCTGACCCATGGAAACCACGGGTGTTGTCTTCAGCCTCTAAATCATAGTCACTGTTATTGTGGCAGTGGAAACTAATATAGTTCAACTAGCGTTTGCCTCAGGTGGACTCTATTTTGTCATCCCTATGACCCCAGGGAGTCTGACACATTAGGGATGCCCAGTGAGTACTTGCATGTCACGTGAAAGAGGAGATGGTGACCTGCAAAATGCTCTGTGCAAGCTGTGTTGACAAATGGTGCTGGACTCACTACCTGTGCCCAGGGTTGTCTCAGGAGCCTTGCTGGCGAGTCAGCCCCTGTCTCATCAACTCTGGGAAGGAATGAAGATGCCCTTCCTGGACTTGATGACCCTTGAAGCCTGGGAGCTTTCCTGGTGCCCAGTGGTTAAATATCCACCTGCCAATGCAGGGGACACAGGTTCAATCCCTGGTCTGGGAACTCAGATACCACATGCCACAGGGCGACTAAATCTGTGCCCCACAACTACTGGACCCATAAGCCTAGAGCCTGTGCTCCACAACAAAGAAGTCACTGCAATGAGAAGCCCGTGCACCGCAGCTAGAGAATAGCCCCCACCCTATCCACAGCTAGAGAAAGCTTGCGAGCAGCAATGCAGACCCAGAACAGCCAAAAATAAATAAATGAATAAATAAGTAAAAATATTAAAAAAAAAGAGAGAAGCCCGAGCAACCGGGCCCTTCATAGGGCTTTTTTGGTAGTGGTGGTGGTTGTTTAATTCAATTCAATAGGTACTTATTCAGCATCTTAAGAGGTGACCTGCACTGTGAAAGGAGCCATATTAGGGGCAACAAAGCAAGATCCCGTCTCTCCAGGACCTCACAACTTGCCCTTGCTTCTTCACTTCAGTATGTGTTGTATCACCCGAGGAAGTAAAGACAAGGGCTGCCTGTTCTGAAGGGACAATCCTCAAACACTTGGACATTATCTAGGAGGCACATAGCTCCCCAGTCCGATGTCAGGGCTGCACATAGTGATTTGGTCCCAAAGAGCACAGTCTGGAAAGTGAGAGGAAGGGGAGAGTAAGTTTGCAGTGGAGAAATTTGGCAAACACAGCATCAGCCAGGTGATCAAGGTCATCTTCTCCAGTGATGAGTCACACTGATAACATGTACCCTTGATGTGATAAGAAAGGCACTTTACTTCTGAGGTCATCCTCCCCAAACTCATGACCTCAGTCTAAATCATGAGACAATCAATGCCTATTCCACTAGAGGGGCAGCCTATAAAATAGTGACCAACACTTCCCAAAAAAGGTCATCAAAAACAAGGAAAGTCTGGGACTTCCCTGGAGGCCCAGTGGTTAAGAGTTCACCTTCCAGTGCAGGGGGTGCAGGGGATCCCTGGTCAGGGAGCTGAGATTCCCACATGCCTTAGGGCCAAAAAACCAAAACATAAAACAGAAGCAATACTGTAACAAGTCCAATAGAGACTTAAATTATCCACACAAAAAAATCTTAAAAAACCAACACACACAAGGAAAAAACAAGGAAAGGCTGGGATACTGTCTCAGCCAAGAGTGGCCTAAAGAGGTATGACAGCTAAATGTAACACGGTGTCCTGGATGGGGTCCCAGAGCAGAAAAAGACACTGGATACGGAGAAAATAGCAATAAAGTATGGGGTTTAGCTAACAATTGGAGAAGGAAATGGCAACCCACTCCAGTATTCTTCCATGGACAGAGGAGCCTGGAGGTCTATAGTCCGTGGGGTCGCAAAGAGTCAGACGCTACTGAGCGACTAACACTGAGCTAACAATAACAAATCCATGTTGGTTCACTGTTACAATGAACATACCACACTAACACAGGATGTTAATAATAGGAAGCAGGTGAGGACTTCTATGGGAACTCTCTGTGCTATCTTCTCTATTTTCCTATAAATCTAAAGTCATTCCAAAAATGAAGTATACTATTAAAAGAATCTGCTCCAGTGAGGAAATGGGGAAATGATGAAAGCACTATACATTCAGGAAAGAAAGGGAAAGAAGACAGTTCACCAACAGTTCCGTAGGCTTGACTTATTCATCCCCCAAAGTTTTCACAAATGTACCCCTTCCCCCATGCACTAAGCCATGCGTTCATCCATTCATAAATTCTTTCTTCAAATACTCATTGAGCATCTGCTAAGTGCCGGGTGCTGCCTAGGTCCCGAGGGATGGGCACTGTGTGAGGGATGATGGTGATGCCAGCTCCAAAGATGCTGCCGTTTCCAAGACTTTCTGGCTGCTTCTCTTTCAGAGACAAGAGCCTTCAGAGAAGACCCATCACTATGTCTTTGAACTCATCTGTTTGTCAAGGTGTCTGCTATGCATGCTTCTCTGTGCCTCCTCCAAGCAGTGAGGTTGTTGGGATAATTCCCTTTGCTTCCCTGGCATGCTGTCATCAGTCTCAGTTAACAGCTCTGGTGAGGTGAGATGGTCAGTTTCAGGCAGTGAACTGGGTTAACCTATGGGTTTGGTTAACTCTGGACCCAAACCTGAAGACAGCAGATGGAATTAACCAAGCCTGAGGCTCACCGTTTTCTGGAGCAGGAGAGGGTGGGGTGGCTGTGCTGGGACAGATGGGGACACTCTCCTCTGAGTGACACATTTAAACTTGGAGCTTTTAGCTCAAAGGGCCACAAGGCTCAAGCCTCCAGGGCAGCAGGGGATTTTAAAATGTTCACGTAGTCCACAGGAAGGCAGAAAAAGAAAAGACAGAGAGACCAAACAGAAAACAAAAAGTAAGATGGCAGATATAAGCCCTAAAGTAGTGATAATTGAATAAAATATAAAAGGTCTCAATATACCAATTAAAAGAGATTGGAAGAGTGGATGAAAAGCCCAACTATATGCTTGTTATAAGAAAGTCACTTCAAATCTAATAAAACAGGGAAGTTGAGAATGAAGGATGGAAAAATATATATCGCATGAACATTAATCAAAGGAAAGCAGGAGAGGCTATATTAATATTAGATAATGTAGATTTCAGAGCAAAAAAACTAGCAGAAGAGAGAAAGGCATTATAAAATGATAAAAGCGTTAATTTACGGAGAAGATGTTGCAGTCCTAAATGTGCATGCACTGAACAACAGATTTGCAAAATATGTGAATCAAAAATTGATAGAACCAAAAGAAGAAACAGACAAATCCACAATCATGGTTGGAGATTTTACTATTCCTCTCTCAACTGATGGAATAAATAATGAGACAGAAAATCTGTAGGATATGGAAGAACTCACCATCATCATCAACCAACAGGGTCTTATCAACAGTTACAGAACACTGCAGTCAACAATGGCAGAAAACAGTCCTTTTTCCTTTGGCCATGCCGCACAGCTTTTGGGATTTAAGTTCCCTGAGGGATCCGACGCCCAAACCCAGGTCCTGCCAGTGAAAGCACCGAATCCTAACCACTGGACCACCAGGGAATTCCCAAAACCAGTCTTTTTAAGTGCCCATGAAACATATACCTAGATAGACTATATCCTGGTTCATAAAACCAGCCTCAACATTTTAAAAGGATTGAAATAATACAGAATGTTCTCTGACCACAATGGAATCAACCTAGGAATCAATAACAGAAAGATAAGAGAAAAATCTCCAAACAATTGGAAACTAAATAACACATTTCTAAATAATTCATAAGTCAAAAAGGAAGTTCCAAGGGAAGTAAAAAACACACTGAACTGAATGAAAATGAGAATAAAACATATCAAATTCGATGGTACACAGCCAGAGTAGTGCTGAGAAAGATATGTACAGTATCAAATGTACATAAAAGAAAAAAAGGAAAAATCTCAAGCTTCTACCCAAAAAATCTGGAAAAAAAAAAAGTCAGAAAAAAAACCCCAAAGAAACAAATAATAAAGATAACTTAAGACAGAAGAGTAGTAGAGAGAGAAGACACAAACTAACAAATTTGTTCTAAAATTTACATAGAAGGCAAAGAATATGAATTCATTTCATAAAAGAATAACACGGGAGGAAACAATTTACCCAATTTCAAGATTTATTTTTTAGCTACAGTAATCAAGACCGTGCGTGGGGACTTCCCCGACAGTCCAGGGGTAAAGACTCTGAGCTTCTACTGCAGAGGGCACGGGTTTGATCCCTGGTCTGGGAACTAAGCTACAGCCACATGGCACGGATCAAAAAAAAAAAAAGCTGTGGTAATGGTGGAGTGACAGACACACAGATCAACGGAACAGAATGGAAATCCCAGGAACAGACCCACACAAATATGCCCAACTGACTTAACAAAGGTGTAAAAGTAATTGATGAAAGAGTCTTTTCAACAAAGATGCTGGAGCAAGTGAACCTCCACTGGCAAAGCAAAAACAAAACAGCAACTTTGATCAAAGTCCCACACCTCACGCAAAAATTAACTCAAGATGAAATAAACCACAGTCTTAAATGTAAAACATGAAACTATAAAGCTTCTAGAAAAAAAAATGAGGAGGAGACCTTCAAGATTTGGGCTAGGCAAAGCAGCTGGATGAATCACAAGTTGGAATCTAGCTTGCTGAGAGAAATATCAACAACTTTGTAGTTGCAGATGATACCACTCTAATGGCAGAAAATGAAGAGGAACTAAAGAGCCTCTTGATGAGGGTGAAAGAGGAGAGTGAAAAATCTGGCTTAAAACTCAACATTCAAAAAATGAAGATCATGGCATCCAGTCCCATCACTTCATGGCAAATAGATGAAGAAACAATGGAAACAGTGAGATATTTTATTTTCTTGGGCTCCAAAATCACTGCAGATGGTGACTGCAGCCACAAAATTAAAAAGATGCTTGCTCCTTGGAAGAAAAGCTATGACAAATCTAGACAGTATATTAAAAAGCAGAGACATCACTTTGCTTACAAAGGTACATACAGTTAACGCTATGGTTTTTCCAGTAGTCATGTATGGATGTGAGAGTTGGACCATAAAGAAGGCTGAGAGCCAAAGAATTGATGTTTTTGAATTGTGGTGTCAGAGAAGACTCTTGAGAGTCCCTTGGACAGCAAGGAGATCAAATCAGTCGATCCTAAAGGAAATCAACCCTGAATATTCATTGGAAGGACTGATGCTGAAGCTCCAATACTTTGGCTACTTGATGCGAAGAGCTGACTCACTGGAAAAGATCCTGATGCTGGGAAAGATTGAGGGCAGGAGGAGAAGGGGGCGACAGAGGATGAGATGATTGGATGGATTCACTGACTCCAATGGACATGAGTTTGAGCAAGCCCTGAGAGTTAGTGAAGGACAGAGAAGCCTGGCGCATTGCAGTCCACGGGGTTGCAAAGAGTCAGTCACAACTTAGCAACTGAATGACAATAAAGCGTTCTGATACTTGATACCAAAAGCAGAATCTCCACAGAAGGAAAAACTAAAATTGGACTTCCTTAAAATTAAAAGCTCTATAAAAGACCCTGTTAAGAGGATAAAAAGATAAGCTACTGAGTGGGAGAAAGAAAGTATTTGCAAACCATATATCTGACAAGAGATTATTTTCTAGAATTTACAAAGAACTTTCAACATTCAACAGTGAAAAACCAGTTTAATTAGAACATAGGCAAAGGACACAGACATTTCACTGAAGAGCATATACAGATGGCAAAAAAAAAAAACACATGAAAATATGTTGAACATCATTAGCCATTTAGGGAAATGCAAATTAAAACCACAATGAGATACCACTTACACATCTAACAGAATGGCTAAAATAAAAAGATAGCAATAGCACCAAACATCGAGACTGTGGAGAAACTTCATTACTCATATTTTGCTGGTGGGAATGTAAAATGGTGCAGCCTGTCTCAAAAACAGTTCAGCAGCGTCTTTAGAAACTAAATATGCAACTACCATACAACCCAGAAATTGCACTCCTGAGCATTTATCCCAGAGAAATGAAGACATATTCACATCAAACACCTGTGCTGGAATGTTATAGCAGCTTTATTTGTAATAGCTCAAAACTGGAAACAACTCAGATGTCCTTCAGTGGGTGAGTGGTTAATAAACTGCGATCAGGCCACACCATAGAGTCCTAGGCAGCAACAGGAAGAAACAAACTACCAACACATGCGATGACCTGGGAGAACCTTCAGAGAAGTATACTGAGTGAGAAAAATCCAGTCCTAAAAAGTTACCTACTGTATGATTCCATTTAAATCATATTCTTGAAATGACAAGATTAGAGAAATGGAGACCAGATTAGTGGTTGCTGCTGCTGCTGCTACTGCTGCTAAGTCGCTTCAGACGTGTTTGACTCTGTGCGACCCCCTAAACGGCAGCCCACCAGGCTCCCCCGTCCCTGGGATTCTCCAGGCAAGAACACTGGAGTGGGTTGCCATTTCCTTCTCCAATGCAGGAAAGTGAAAAGTGAAAGGGAAGTCGCTCAGTCGTGTCTGACTCTTAGTGACCCCATGGACTGCAGCCCACCAGGCTCCTCTGTCCATGGGATTTCCCAGGCAAGAGTACTGGAGTGGGGTGCCATTGCCTTCTCCGAGATTAGTGGTTACCGGAGCATAAAGAGGGAGTTGGGGCAGAAGGATATGGGGGTAGCTAGAAAAGAGCAACATGAAAAAAAAAAAAAAGAAAAAAAGAAGGACTTCCTTGGCGTCCAGTGGTTAAGACTCTGCACTTCCACTGCAAGGGACCTGGGCTTGATTCCTGGTCAGGGAACTAAGATCCCCAAGCCAAAAAAAAAAAAGAGCAATTCGAGGGAGCCTTAGGGTGATGGAAATTTTCTGCATGTTGACAGTACCATGTCAGTATCTTGGTTGTGACATTTAACTGTCATTTTGCAAGATACTGTCAGTGGGGGAAGCAAAGTAATCTCTCTGTATGTTTTCTTACAACTGCATGAGAATCTACAACTGTCTCAAAATAAAAAGTTTAATTTACACAAGGTAAATTTTTAAAAAGTGGGGAAATAAAACTTAAAAAGTGTACAAGTCACAAGGGAAAAAAAAAAAAGCTGCATAGTTCACATCTTGCCCTTGGCTAAAGTCCCCAGTGGTGTTCTATTCAGTGCACGTGGAGGAAAACCCAAGTGCACCCTGGAGAAAGGCCCGAAGTCTGACTTCACCTCTCACACTTCCTCCTGCGTCCCTCCACTTCCAGGCACTCCAGCACACCAGGCACATTCCCACCAGTAACTTCGCTCCTCCAGGTTCCCGATCCCCCCGAGTGGAGTGCTTTTGCTCCAGGCCTGTGTGTGGCTGGCAGCTTTTCCTCACTTAGGTGGTTGTTCACACACTACCTCCTCTGGGAGACTTTTCTTATCATCCTGTCTAGATTAGACCTTGCCTGCCCCACCCCCCGGAGACTACATTATTGTCCAAGATCATTTTTTTTTTTTCATAGCATTTATCTTGCTTTCACCCTCTTTTGCTGATTTATGTCCTTGCTTTCTGTGGGTCTGCCCCTTCCCTGGACACAGTAAGCTCCAGGAGGGTGAAGAACATCCCACCACTGCTGTAGCCTAGTGGGCACTCATGGCTATGGAATGGATAAACGTCCAGAAGAATTATGTATGCGAGAAATGGCCAGAAGCTCTCTTTGAACAGACCTATTTTTAAACAATGACTGCATTGTTCTACTCCTAGGGAAATCTAGAGAAACTGAATTCTTTAGATATTTAAAGATAAAATTTAGAAGTGGGGATGGGACTTCTTCGGTGGTCCAGTGGCTAAGACTCCATGCTCCTAATGCAGGGGTCCCCTGGTTGATCCCTGGTCAGGGAAGTAGATCCTATATGCCACAACGAAGATCGAAGATCCTGTGTGCAGCCACTAAGACCTGGTGCAGCCAAATAAATAAATGAATAGAAGTGGGAGCAAAAAAGCACATCTGCAACCAGATGTCAAGTAACATCTGACCAAGCACGCGTCAAAGATGGGGAGAAAGCATCCGCTTCACTTGACCGGATGGCTATGATTCTCCGAGTTGACTGCAAAGTGGATTTATTAATATTTACAGGAATTCTATATTCTTGTTCACTACTCTGATAGAACCAGATGTTTGTTCACACAGAGCAGCAGACATGATCTGAACACGAATTTATTAGTGGAGAGAGCAGGAACAATGCATTGCTACTCATGCCTTCCAAGAGGATACTTTCTGAGGGCAGAGCTTTGCAGCACCTTCTCAACTCTCTGCCATCATCTCTCTCCAGACATCTTCTGACCACAGGAATATCACTGTGCTTGGAGAATGCTTGACTTCACCCTGTAGCCACCAGAAACTGATCACCTCTTTTTTGCCCTCTGTAGAACTGTGGTGTTGGAGAAGACTCTTGAGAGTCCCTTGGACTGCAAGGAGATCAAACCAGTCAATTGTAAAGGAAATCAGTCCTAAATATTAATTGGAAGGACTGATGCTGAAGCTCCAATACTTTGACCACCTGATGCAAAGAACTGAATCATTGGAAAAGACCCTGATGCTGGGAAAGACTGAAGGCAGGAGGAGAAGGGGATGATGGAGGATGAGATGGTTGGATGGCATCACTGACTCGATGGACATGAGTTTGAGTAGGCTCCAGGAGTTGGTGCTGGACAGGGAAGCCTGGCATGCTGTAGTTCATGGGGTTGCAAAGTGCTGGACATGACTGAGTGACTGAACTGAACTGAGTCAGTATTAATACCACATCTCCCAAAGTCCCTAACAGTCTGTGAGTCTCCTTCTGTTTTGTCAGTTCATTTGTGTAATTTCTTCTTAGAGTCCACATACAAGGGATGTAATATGGTATTTCTCCTTCTCTGAGTTACTTCACTCACTATGACACTCTTTAGGCCCATCCATGTTGCCACAAATGGCATTATTTCACTCTTTTTAATGGCTGAATAATACTCCATTGTATATATGTACCACATCTTCTTTATTCATTCGTCTGTCAATGGACATTTAGGTTGCTTCCATTTTGGGAAGGTCATGTACACACTGCTAGATTTAAAATGGATAACCAACAAAGACCTATTGTATAGCATATGGAACTCTGCTCAATGTTATGTGGCAGCCTGGATGGGAGGGAGGTTTGGGGGATAATGGATACATGTACACGTATGGCTGAGTCCCTCCGCTATTCACCTGAAAGCGAATTGTTATTGTTAATTGGTTATACCTCAATGTGAAATGTTTTTGGTGTTAAAAAAATACCACAATTCACCAGTAGGGGTTGCCATTGACCACCCCCATTCCCACCTCTCCCCCGTTAGGGAAAACCTGACTTTAAAAAAAACAAAACATTTTTGTTTATTATTTCATGCAGTGAATATACTGGAGGAGGGCATGGCAACCCACTCCAGCATCCTTGCCTGCAGAATCCCATGAACAGAGGAGTCTGGTGGACTACAGTCCATAGGCGTGTAAAGAGTCAGACACGGCTGAAACGACTTAGTACCAAGCATGCTGTGAATTTACAATTTATTTGCCCATTCTACGTTAATGGGTATTGGAGGTGTTCCCAATTTTTTCCTATCACAGGTAACATTGCTATGGACACCCTTGTTGTGCATATGTGCTCAGTCATGTCTGACTGTGATCTCATGGACTGTAGCCTGCTAGGCTCTTCTGTTTGTGGGATTATCCCAGCAAGAATACTGGAGTGGGTTTTCCTTCTCTAGGGGATCTTTGCAACCCAAGGATCGAACCTGCATCTCCTGCATTGACAGGTGGACTCTTTACAACTGAGCCACCTATTTAATATGGACACTCATATATATATGTTACAGACATACAGGCTTTCCTGTTGGTCATATAGGGCAAACCTGACTCTTGAATGTGCCTTTTCCCAGACTGTCGTCTCCTGACCATGAGTGCTCCTGCCCCATCCCTGGCTCCCCGTCCCCTCCAAGATCAGGACAGCTGGACGGAGCAGGCTCTAGTACACGTGCATGTGTGTGGGTTAAGTCACTTCAGTCGTGTCCAACTCCGTGCGACCCCACGGATCGTAGCCTGCTGGGCTCTTTCATCCATGGGAATCTCCAGGCAAGAATATTGGAGTGGGTTGCCATGCCCTCCTCCAGGGGATCTTCCCAACCCAGGAACTGAACCCCCGTCTCTTAAGTCTCTTGCATTGGCAGGCAGGTTCTTTACCACTAGTGCCACCTGGGAAGCCCGCTCCAGTCCATGTCTCCTGCCAAAGGCCCCTCCCTCCTTTCTTTTAGGCCTCTAGCTACTGCCATCAGCTGCTGCTGGGTGCTCGTTGCGGGGGCGGGTAGTGGTTGAGTGGGACCCAAGGCACCTGCGGGAGTGCTAGCAGTGTTCTGTTTCTTGGTCCAGAAGCTGATCACACAGGTAAGTTTGCCTTGTGAAAATTCATTAGACTCCACAGCTATGACCTGGGCACTTTCCTGATGTATGCCATACTTCAAAATAAATTTACTTTAAAAATCCATAGAGTAGGTCTCCTTAATACACAGCAGGCCTTAGTAATTTCTGGAATTCCCATTACAGCCCATAGAAGGAAAAAAAAAAAAACAAAACCAAACCAAAAACCAATTACAACACCAGACCCTGGGAACAGACCCAGCAATGTTTTTCACTAAGGTGGCCTCTTAGGTAATTTCAGGGCTTATCTATTTATTTCTTTTCAAGCTGGGGGGATGGGTGAGGGCTGAGGGGCAGGGAGAGTTTGGTTTTGAAATGCTTCCAGTGGGTTCTGCTCTTAGTGGAATCGCTGAGGCTCATTACCTGAGGCCTGGCACACCTGCTCCCATTCTGGGTCTAAGTGGGGCTTGACATCAGGCACATATCCAGCCCACAGGGGCCCCTAAGTCTCTGGTGCTAATGAGAATAACTGAAGGGACCCACACTGGACTCTGGGCCAGGTGCTCCGAGGCTCAGAAATCAGCAGGACATGTTTGCTGTGGGCCGTCCCCCACACCCTACAGAGCAGGCTGCTCCACACTCCCCTCCCGCCTCTGGCAGGGAAATCCATGCAGCCCTTTTGGTTCAGAGGCCTAATTCCCTGACACTTCACAGCCTCCACAGGTCTTAGAAGGACCTGTTGTGCAGGGGTTGCAGCATTTTCCCGATGCTGGGAACGAAGTGTCAACAGAAACGCAGGGGCCCTTGAAGAATGGGTGAGTGAGCCTTAAGGGCTAGGCACGTGCTGTCCTCAGACTTGAAAAGCCTTCTTGGGGCCTGGCTTTCCAGGGACCCCTGTGGGGTCTGCATCCAAGGCAGTTACACCCATTTCCCTCTTCCCCTTGAATTCCCAATGTCCTATGTCCTACTGTCTGTCCAGGCCCGCCCTGGTCTCAGCATCTCAGTGACACCTTCCCCCAACCTTCCCACACTCCTCAGAGCCTTTGCCACCCAACTTAACACTGTTTCACAAGCCACCTCAGGTACCCTTGGGCTGTAGCACCCCCACTTTTGTGCAAGTTCCCTGGCTGCAAGGTATCCTTTACTTTGTCCCATGTGCCCAAGTGCCTGGGACGGAACATGTGCTCAGCAGAGCAGGTGCCTTGCGAGTGGCCGCACAAGCAGCTGTAAGCAGCCAGGGTACCAGACCAGTGCACCAGAGCAGTGACTGCAGGGTTCCCACCCGAGGGGCAGGAAGGCCAAGATCAGAACCCCCCGGCTGTGCTCTCTGCCCACAGGAGCCCCTCGTACCTTGCTGGCCTTCAAGATCTCAAACATCAGGGGCAGGCCCTGGGTGACCAGCTCCTCCGTGTACTCTTCCTCCTGAATGGTCTTGAACTCCTTCAACAGGCACTGAATGAGAGGTCTGCGGTGCTGCTGGAAGGCGATCCGCAAAGACTCCAGCCACGTGTGCAGGGTCCACGGGACACCTGGAAAGGGGGAGGGCGGGGTGAGGGAGGGGAGGGCAGACAACAACCAGAGGAGAAGGCGTGTTTTTATGTGGAAGCTGGCCTTTCCTGAGGACATTACCAGATCATGAGACCAAGAGACTGCCTTTCATTGCATAGAGTCAGAGCTGTTTTGTTTCTTCTTTCCCAAAGACTTGCAGAAGTTAAAATTAAAGGTCATAATTTGAGTCCGTTAACTATGGGTATCTAGTTGTACACACTCCTCGTGTTATTAGGGGCTGCTGCTGCTGCTGCTGCTAAGTCGCTTCAGTCGTGTCCGACTCTGTGCAACCCCATAGACGGCAGCCCACCAGGCTGCCCCGTCCCTGAGATTCTCCAGGCAAGAACACTGGAGTGGGTTGCCATTTCCTTCTCCAATGCATGAAAGTGAAAAGTGAAAGAGAAGTCGCTCAGTCGTTGTCTGACTGTTAGCGACCCCATGGACTGCAGCCTACCACGCTCCTCCGTCCATGGGATTTTCCAGGCAAGAGTACTGGAGTGGGGTGCCATTGCCTTCTCCATATTAGGGGCTACATAGTTTACAAAGTATAATCACCATGTAGAATATTGAAACTGTAATGCAGACTGCAGCCTTCTGAGTTCTGACCTCTTCCTTCCCCATCCCCTCTGCCTCCATGCCCAGAGCTTCAAGCTGGTGAAACCCACAGTGGATCTCACTGTCAGCTGCTCTGGCCAGGGAGGGCATTTCCATTTGAATATGAAGACACAGGAGGATACCGCTGCCGTGTGCAAAACATTTCCATCTGCAGGCACTTCATCAGGTCTTCCTCCCTTAATAGAAATCTCTCCAGCAGCTGATGGCTGTGACTCGCTTCTCCCCCCACTGTGAGGCTGGGGCACCTGGTACTGCTTATAAATGCACCATTCAGAGTCTTGAGCCTCAGAATCCAGCTACACAGGCTGCCAGGGGAATGGTATAATATCCCCCATACTCAACAGCCACTCTCCGAGAGAGACAAGTTTCCAGAATAGCACTGGAGGCCTCAGCCTGCCTGACCTGCTACACCCTGTGCTTGCAGCCCTTGCTCCGCCCTGCTGTTTCTGGGCAGGGCTGGTGCCATTAGCTGGGTGAGGGCTGGGCTAGCCCATTCCCCAGATGCATGGAAGAGATGTCCCTGGGCTAGCCTGCTCAAGGGAGAGACACCCAACTTTTCCTTTGGCATGGCTTTGCTCCTGTAGTCGGGGGAGTCCCACTAGGGACCGGATGCCCTCATCCTAGCTGATGCTAGCAGCTGCTTCATGGATCTGAGTGCTCTCAGGCAGCGATTCTCCAACCACTGGGAACCACCTGGGATGATTGTTAAATATAAAGATTTCCAGCCTTTATCCATCCAGACCCTCGACAGCAGAGCCTCTGGGTGTAGGGCCTGGCAATCTGTATTCAGACAAGCTCCCCAGGTGATTCGGATTCCTAACTCAGGGTCCAGGGTTTGGGAATCGTGGAAGGGTGCCTTGAGGATGGGTTTCTGGGGCCGGCAGAATGCTGCTGTCTATGGGGACCATGTGGGGCCTTAGCCCAGAAGTGCTCCAACCAGCAAACGAGAAGTTCCCTGAGCTGCAAGGGGTGTGTGCACAGGGGTGTGTGCATGTATGTGCGTGCATATGTGTGTGTGTGCACGCGCATGTGGGTATGTGACCTGGAGCTGGGTGGATGCACCGTGCCCAGTGGTGGAAGGCCCCCAGACTGACCTATGCTCCTGATATCAATTGTGACATCCACGTAGCCATGCTCAGCGCTGTGATACATGGCCTCCCTCAGGGCTCTGAGTTTCGCCTTGCTGTTGCGGCTGGCGCACAGGGGGGGCGGGGCTGTCTCTGCCAGGTCAGTCCCCTCAGCCAGAATCTCCTCCAGGGACAGGATATCACTCTTCTCCTTCTCTGGCTGAGCGAGCAGTTTGCGGAACACATTCCTGTCAATCATAAACCCAGAGAGGAAGACACTCAGAGATGCAAGGGCTGTGCCAGGGTGGGGGCGGGGCGGGGCGGGGGATGTGGGGAACCCTCTCAACGTGGGACAAAAGAAGAACGGGACAACTCTGGGGTGGTGGTTTCAGAGGTGTGACCAGGGCACTACTGGTTGTGGCTGGAGCAGATGGTGGGGTGGGACTGGCTGCGTTTCCTTGAGGATGACTTGGGCTAAGTGCTTTCCCCAAATATCTAGAAGGTTCTAGAACTCTGCCTTTTTAACAGTCTGCCTGCACTCCCCCCATGGTGAATTTGCTTCATTTGGGGTTGCGCGTAGTAAAATCTGATGGGGTAAATCCTGAAGGAAATGTAGATGGGAAGTAACCAAACATGAGAGGTTTTATTATTCTTTAAATGGATTCTTCTCACTTCGTAACAGGTGATGTGATGAACTCTGACCAACACTGGCAAAGAGTGACATCTGTGAGATGAAAGCCGGTTGGGGAAGGACCCGTGGACGTGCAATGTGTGAAGTTGGCCAGGCCTGGACTGCCTCTGGGCCCCACATCCAGAGATGCAGTGAGTCTGGGGTAGGCCTGGGAATCTGCATTTTTAACAAGCACCACTTGGGACCTCATGGCCCATCCTAGCCTACCTGTGTCCATGGGCTGCGGCCTGGCTGAAAGAGTTCATATCACCCTGGGGGGTGGTAGAAATTCCATTCCTGTACATGGTTCCTATCAGGGGGTCCGCGCCTCGCTCCAACAGCAAACTAACCAGTTCAAAATTTCCTGCAAGCCCAGAGAAGGGGGTTTGATAAGAGAATCAAGCAAACACACAGTCACAGACACATCAAGGGACAGGGTGCTGGAGCCCCTTGGCTGGGACGAGCATCAGAGACTCTTACCTACGGCGGCTGCAAGCTGGAGGGGCGTTTCTGAGTAGTTCTCCTCGCCGTGCTCCACAGAGCCCTCCACCTTGGCCCCAGCGTCTAGGAGGAGCTGTGGAGGAAGAGTGGCCATTGAGATGTTTAAAGGACATGCCAGGAAAAGCTGGTGGAAATCAGTGTGGTGCCAATGTTCCTGCTGTCCTCTGGGTCCATGACCACGTGCACAGGGGGAGGGCAACTGCACCTCAGAGGGTGAACTGAGAGCCTCTCACATCTCCTAGGGCCTCAGACCACTCAAATCGCTCAAATTGTGGTCCATGGACAGTAGCATCAGCATCCCCTGGGAGTTTGTTTGAAATGCGGGTTCTCAGGCTCCACCCCAGAACAACTGATTAGAATCTGCATTTCAACAAGCTCTCCCGGTGATTTCTATGTACATTAACGTTTCTAGAAGCACTGAGCTAGAAGTTTGTGGCGCCACACTGCTAGAGAACTTCCTCTGGGGATCAGTGACAAAAAGCCTCAGAGTATTAGAGAGGTCTCTTAGAACCATAGAATCTTAAGAGTTCTGAAGGACTTTGGGGATCACTGGGCCAACCAGGACAAGAATGCCTTCTGGAACATCCTAGAAACTCAGCTTAGCAAATGCTGAGCTTCCTGGCCAGCAAGATCAGTGAATAAAGTGGCAGAATGAGCTTCCAGGAGAGCTGCTGCGTATGACTCCATTCTGTGCATTCTTTAGGATATCTGGGCTTCCTAAAAATGGAGATTCTGTCCATGCCGGGTCTCACAGTGATGTGCTGTCAGCACTGCTGATGTAAAATGAGGGGGAAATGCCTGTTTTACCTGCACAGGACTACCTGAGGGCATAGTCAGGAGGGGCTGCCTACTTGGTGCTCCATCATGTGTGCACCTGCAGCAGAGAGGTGACCTGACTTCCGTTTGGCTTTGTGTGGCTGCCCGCTGCTCTTATTCCTGATTTAAAGGCTGGGGATGCCACTGCACGTTAAGGGATATTATTCGTATCCATTAGGCCACCCTCCAACCCTTTCTTTCTTAGATTCCTCTACTAGGACTGGGCTGGTCATGATGTTCTACAGGCAGAAGTCAGCTCTTGGTGTGACACGTCACACGCTCAACCTCCTGAAACATGCCTTTGATGTGTGTTAAGGATTCCCATGACCTAGGAAACAATAAAGGATTCCTATGGAACTCCAAGATTGCCAAGGGGTCCCTGACATACTATTTTCTGCTCTGTGTAATTCTAAGAGGCTTGGACCACATAAAAGGAGGGGAGTTCCTGATGTACCTGAAACTCAGCATTCACTATGGGGCCAGATGTGGTCAGGGAACTGGGGGGTGCCGATCTCTTTTTTCCAATGAAGTAAAGTTTTAAGATCTAGAGTGAACCGAGTTTAAGATCTAGAATATACTGGATGGCTGTCCATTGAATACCAACTCTACAACAACCGGAAATGGTGAGGGCAAAACAACTTATGTGCCCAAAGGATCTTGGATGAGGACATCTCTCCATATTTGGGTATCTGTTTCAGAAGACACACAAGAAAACCCTACCCTAGACCTCTTATGTGGGATTCTCCATAAGTGGGATCCAAGCAAGTGTCATTTGGAACCACTTCCTTGGTGGCTCGGCTGCTTCTTTCCACTGGTTGGAAACCCCTAGACTCTATGCAAGCACTGGGGTCACACCTAAGGGAAGTTTCTAAGGTCTCACACCAGCCACGTCTTAGGTTCACGTTATGACAAGTATAAATGAAAAAATCCACAAAATCATAGCTCAGGCCCCACCTTTGAGCCATTGGGAACAACTTGGTAGGTTTGCCACTCTGTGTGTAAGGCTGCATGTAGGTATGTGATAAGTTCATATTGGTTAAAGCCAGGCCATATAGATCATTCCATATAGTATTTTCATTCATATGATATGAATGTGCTGCATTTCATTGCAATTAACCAATATGAATCTCTGGGGGAATAGGCATGCCGGGAGAGGTACAGATTTGCGTAATGAAAGAGGTACAATTAAATGTCAGATGTGGATAGGGAAATACGTTAATACCTGAACTACAGGAATATGTCCATGCAACACAGCAAAAGTCAGAGCCGTCCAATGGCGGGTCTCAGGGTGGACGGATGGATATTTATGAGGAGTACTGACAACCTATAAACAAATTGAAATTATTTTCAAAATGTAACCTTCACAATACTTAGACTAGCAAATCTGACCTATCTGTGGCTGGGCACGCGGGCTAGAGATGTACAGAGGATGTCCTGGAAGGCGCCTTGGGCAATGCTGGAGACATACAGGGTAGTGACTTTATATCCTCTGTGCACAACAAAAACTCCTTTGCTGCTCATTGGAAGAGAGTTAAATGGGTGACTGCTGACCACCTCGAAGGAGTCTTGAAAAAATTGTAATGGTGGCTACAGTGAACCAGCTCACCTGCCTGGCTCCTCTTCCTGCTTAAGGGAGGGCAGGCTTCTGAGAGCTATAGGATGTCAGGTGAGGCCGCCACCATCACATCCACATCTTTAGGGGAAATTCTTGGCAGTGGCAAACCCCACACCAGGGGAGGTCTGCTTCAAGCTTCCAAGTCAAGCAAGACCATCGCCCATCTGATGGAGAAAGATCACTGCCTGGTCACAGCTCCTCCCACACTGTCCTAATTTCATATTTCTGCTGGCTTCCTGGTTGACAAGGACGCTCATGCTACTGGAAACCTAGGCACAAACCTTCCTTGGGCACGAATGAAAAATCTGATATTGGTCTTCCCACATGGGGACCTCAAAACACCCCAGACCAAGAGACAGGCTGCAGGACAGACAGGTTAGGACCCCGTGGGATTGCCTGTCACCCATCCATGGCTTTTCTTCCAAACATCCCCGGGGCCATACAGCTGTGATGTCTGCTGCTTTCAGAAGAGTCGAGTTCACTAATCACTGGCTAGGCAAGGACCTTGAGCTGGGAGCTATGGGATGGGCTAGAGGACCAGAGACCCAAAACTGAGGAGCTCTTGCAGGGATCTGCACGGTGCTTGGGGATTCATAGCAGGGAACAAAAATCCCCAATACTTGAAAACCTATAAGATCCCACATGGTTTTGGATCCAAAACCATATCTACTGCCTGTTTTCCTCAGATGAATATAAAGCATTTTTTTTTTTAAAGCACAGTACTAAGACTACAAGAGCATCTAATTTTGAACTAAAAAAAAGTTTTCAGGAGTGGCTGAGTTAGCACTTCAGCAAGTCCATCAATCTTCCCAACCTCTGAACTGCTAGAAGAGAGTCGGTTGTTTTATGTCTCTTTTTAGTGAGAGTGGGTCCTAAGACAGCATAGAATATGATCAAGAAGTATAATTTCACCTATCATAAGCCCTGAGGGAGGAACCAATATTAACTGAATTCAAAACTGATGCTCCTCTATATTTATTTCTTCCAACAACTGTCTGAGATGGGTGTAATTATTCTCCCATTTCACAAAGGGAAACACTGTGGCTCAGGAAGGTGAAACTACTCGCCCAAGCAGAAAAGCAAGTTACTAAGATGCGGCAGTTTCAGAATTTGAACCCACGTATCAAATTCTGAAGCCTGTGGGGGCATGCTTTCCACTATGTCACACGGCCTCGAGGAAGCTCTGCAATTAGCTTTAAGACCCGTGGCTTCAGCAGGCCAACCAAGTGGGCCAATCAGTATTCGGTGAGGGAGGGTGGAAGAACAGGGGACGTGGATCAGCTTTGTATTTGGCAGTGGGAAGGGCTGGTGGTTCGGGAAAGCTCTCTCTGCCGGATCCCAGGAGGAATGGATCAGTGGGAAGGATCAGAGACTCGGTATTGCTGAGCCAAGGGAAAAGTTAGAGCTCTGTGCAGCCGCATGGGTTGTTTTAAAATGAAAAATGCTTGCAGGCAGCTCCTTGGAGTCTGGTTGGGCTGGGGCCTCAGGATGGATGGAGGAAATCCAACAGCTGGTCTGACCTATTTGCTGGACTGAGCACCCTCAGTGGTGGCTCTTGAGAGAGAAAGCCCCCCTCTCTTTGCTCGCCTTTCCCGGGGACTGCCAGGCCCAGGGGCCCTGCAGCCCTCTGTACCCTCACCTCCACATTCAGGTCAGCTCCGGCATCCAGCAGCATCTGAACCATCGCCTCGTCCCCACGGACACAGGCGTACATCAGGGGGGTCATGCCCTGCGGTGAGTTAAAAACCAGAGAACGGAGAAGGTTTACAAGGTGGCTGTGTCACTCGACAATAACAAACGGAAAATCTTACTCATGTGAAAGAGACTACGCTTGTTCTCCGAATCCAGCATTCTAAAGTAAATGTACAGCCCTACAATCCTCCATATTTTGAAAACCAATATGAAAGCAAGAAGAGAAACATAAATTGTCTTTTTTTTTTTTCATTTATCTGGGCTTAAGTTGGAGGATTTTGTTTGTTTGTGTGTCTTAGGGTGCAACAGATCTAAGAGTGTTTGCTAAAACAAGTGGCTGGTTTAACTGAAACCTCTTAGGAACTTTCTGGATTCTGTAATATCAGCCCTAAGCTATCTGATCGGTAAATACTGTTTCCATGGCATTTTCTCTGTCAGGATTTAACAAGTGTCGTCTTTGCTCTGTACGGCCTGCTGGTCAGTGTCAAATGAAATTGGTGCCTCTGAATATGACCTCAGCACTCATCTGCTTTGACATTATCATTTACAAGCAAAAGGCAAGAGAATGAGGAATGATTTTCAGGAATTCCATATTTGCCCATGATTCCTGCTTATTACAAAGTACCATAACCAACAGGAAGTAAGGGGTGGATTTTTCAATAAACAGTGCTGTGAAGAAAGCTATGTGGGAAAGTGTTAAAGTTAGAGCCTTATCTCATACCATACACCAAATCATTTACAGTTTGATTAGAAATGTAGAGAAAAAAATTAAAACCATAAAAGACATCTAACTGAATCTGTTTCTAAAAGGTATAAAGTAATGGAAGAAAGCACAAAAGAAAGTCTTGACAGCATTGAGGATGTGAGATTGAAAACATAAACAAAATTAAGAGGTAAACAATAAATTGAGACATATGTGTCACATTATCACAAAGGGTTATATGCCTAATATGTAAAGAGCACTTTGAAATAAAGAAGAAAACCAATTAAACTCTAATGAAAAACAAGCAAAAGAGAGTAAAAGATTAACAGGGTACACATAAATAGTTGGAGAGTGTGTACAAGGAAACAGTCCCTGAGGAAGTAATTTGAGATTGAAGACCTTAAGATAAATTGATGCATTTGAGCAACTATTTCCACTTTAAAAAATTTCTCTAATGAAATAATCAGATTTGAGCAAAGACTTGAGTAGTGAGTATATCTCTCTCAGTACTATTGATTTAAGTAATTTGAAACAATCCAACAACTGAACTATGTTTAACTGAACAAATAATATGACCACTTTGTTAGTTGCTCATTCGTGTCTGACTCTTTGCGACCCCATGGACTGTAGCCCCCCAGGCTTTTCTGTCCATGGAATTCTCCGGGCAAGAATACTGGAGTGCCTTGGCATTTTCTTCTCCAGGGGATCTTCCCGACCCAGGGATCGAACCCAGTTGGCCCACATTGCAGGCAGATTCTTTACCATCTGAGCCAATGTATCCATTTGAAGTGATTTTAAAGAGAATATTTAATGATATTATGAAGTATCTTAAATATAAAATACTGAAAAAAAGAAAAAATATAATAAATCCCTGTTTTTTTTAAAAAAATAATGTGTGTGTGTGTATTAGGGCTCCATTGGTGTTGCTCAAAAAAAATTACTAGCTAATATCCCATCTCTGGAACTTGCTGCATGAGCTGCTCATGTGAGAAACAGCTCCATCTGTCTTGTGATTTTCCATCTGGGGCTAACATTGAAAGCTGCTGTTTGTTTTCTCCACGCATGACATCTTTCACCCACACGGGGACATCTCCCCAATAGACACACAAGCTCTCTGGACGTCACTTTTAGGGGTTTGGGAGGTGGCTGACTAATTCTGAGGCATCTCCTAGGGTCCTTCAGAATGACTTTTGTGTATCTTAAACATATCCTGAAAGTTTGGTGAAAATCAGCTTGGATTAGTTCCATGATGCACTAAGAGGCCGGCAGAGAACTAATTTTAACCATGCCGGAAAAAGGACTTGAAGGATACATGCTAAATATAAATGATAGTTATTTGGATGATGGCATTATTTCCTTTCTGGAATAAGTCTATTTTTCTCTATTTTCCATTTCAGCTGCAATGATCACGTGAAACTTCTATAAGGATGAACAAGGATACTTTTGTAAGATATTTTAAAAACTTAAAAAATAAAAACTAAGGGAAAAAAACCAATAGGAACAACAACAACAACAAAATCACTTTTCATCACCAGTAGAGGGAGCCTCTATTCAGTGCCTGCTGTTTCCCTCTTGCCCTAGGGCGGGGCATATGGTGGAGGCGGGGTGGCTATTCAGACATTGGGAGGGCCCATACCTGTTCGCTCATGGTGTTGATCCCATCGGGCCCCAGGAGAGACACTGCCTGCTTCACCAGGTCTGTCCGCCCACAGTTCAGCATCCGGAAACCCAGGTCCTGCTTAAACTTGGCTTCGATGGCCACTGCGTCCAGCTTCCGAGAAGCGCAAAAGCAGTCGTCGGCCCTAAGGAAGGAAGAGATTGTCAGTTGGGTGCCGTGGCTTCATCAGGGTTGTTCCTTGGAGAGCACAGAGTTAGGAACCACCAAGGAGACTTTTCATTTGCTGTTCATGTCAATTGCTCATTTCTAGGCTCCAGTTCCTGGATAAGGGCATGGCAACTCACTCCTGTATTCTTGCTTGGAGAAACCCATGGACAGAAGAGCCTGGTGGGCTACAGTGGTGGGCTACAGTCCACAGGGTTGCAAAGAGTCAGACACAACTGAAGCGACTTAGCACACACACACAGGCTCCATTTAGAATACGGATATCTCTTGATCCTTCCTGCTTTGTAACTGATGCTTAGCCTTGTCTCTCCTCTGCTCCCACAGCATACTGAGCTAAGAATAATCATGGCTAATATTTACTGATTGTATACTCTAGGCTAGGCTCTCTAGTATTGGAGAAGGCAATGGCACCCCACTCCAGTACTCTTGCCTGGAAAACCCTATAGACAGAGGAGCCTGGTAGGCTGCAGTCCATGGGGTCTCGAAGAGTCTGACAGGACTGAGCGACTTCCCTTTCACTTTTCACTTTCATGCATTGGAGAAGGAAATGGCAACCCACTCCAGTGTTCTTACCTGGAGAATCCCAGGGACAGGGGAGCCTGGTGGACTACCGTCTATGGGGTCACACAGAGTTGGACACGACTGAAGTGACTTAGCAGCAGGCTCTCTGGTATAGTCTTTACATGAGTTAATTCGTTTACTCCCCACATAACCCCAAAAGGGAAGCACCTGCGCCTTTAACCATGGGAAACAGACACAGATATAGGACTCACCCAAGGCTACAGAGCCGATAAGCAGTGGAGCTGGGATGCGAGCCCAGGGCAGTCTGTGGAGAGCTGGCCTGGGTACCTGCTGTGTCACCCTGTCCCCTCACCACAACTCATACTATTTGCCTCTTTCCTTGTTTAAATTCTCCTCCAGCCTGGGGACTTTTGAGAGCAGATACCCTGTCTAACAAGTCTCTGCATCTGGTCCAGACAGCACACAGTATGTGGAGGTATTAAAAATGTTAGCTGAATGGACACGGAAGGCCTGGAGTCTCTACTTCCAAAGTGGAAGCATGGCAGAAATCTGGCAAGATGAAATAAGAGTCCTAGTGGCAATATGCACCAGAAAGTAATCGAGCCAGTGAGGCACGGGGAGCCAGCTTAGGGAAGTGTAGGGAGGAGAGTCAGGGATTCGAGAAAGGCGTACAAATTCTACTTGTAAAGGATGTCACCTTCTTCTCATGGTGAATTATCAAATCAAATGACCAAGCATTTACTGAGTGCCTGTTTGCAAGAGGTGCACAAGGTCCGGAAGGGCAGAGGGCACAGGCCCTGGTCACCGGGGTGCCTCGTGGTGACTGCGGTGACAGGTGATCAGAGACGCGCACCAAACAGAACCGAGGGGATCCAGCAAGGCTTCCTGGGGGGTGCCTTGAGATGTGTTTTAAATAAGGAGAGAGATGTGTTTAAATAAGGAGAGAGAAGGACAGAGTGTAGGAGAACCTGGAGCAGGTCTTGTCTGAGTAAAGGTGTAGACATGAAATGTGGTGGGCTACAGGAGCTAACTGGAGCCCAGGAGCTGAGGGAGGGGCACTTTACTTAATCCTAAGACTATCCTTAAGAGCCACTGAAGGTTTCTAAGCAAGCACGGGAGTGATATGGTTGGAGGGCCAACTCTGGGAGAGAGTGGAGGATGAATTTGAGGGGAGCTGGCCCTAGAGGTGGAGAGATGTGTTAGTGCTAAAAGAACCAGCTGGATGGGAAGAAGTCACTGCTCAAGCAGGAAGTGACAAAGGCTGAGTGCAGGCTGGGAGGAGCAGAGGATGAGGGTTTTGTCTTCTCTATGAGCAGGCACCCATTTCTCAGATGATGGCCCTTGTCCCGAGGCTGGTGAATTCCATGCCCTGCATCAGCGGGAGTCAGCGCTGGCACGGACCCCTTCATATTCCTGCTCCTTGCTGATTCTGGGGGCGGATACTCAGGAAAGGAGCCAGGGGTTTAGAATTCCTGGTTCTAGTCCTGCCTCTAACTAACCCACTTTGTGGCAAGAGGAATGGTTAAGTTTGCCAGGGAACTTTGGTTTTTATTCTTGGGGGAAATGAGAGGAAGTATTGTTCTGAGAGTTTGTGGCACTAAGGCTCCTCAGTAGGGCTAGGACCTGGGGGAAAGAACCTGGGGGATGAAGAGCAGAGGGAGTCCTAGGAATCGACCGAGATGGGTGTGCCCTTGGCCTTTCACCGGGTTCCTGATCTATCCCTCATTTCAGCTGGCAAAGGAACCTTGGAGGAAGGCTGTCCTGAAATAGGAACCCAGTCATAGGTGATGGTAGGGATCTTAGAGGACACTAGGAGTTTGCTTCTGGCCACCAGAGGGAGCTGATGCAGTGAAGATGGAGTCCAGAGAAAGGAAGCTAGATTAGACCTGGGGTAATTTGCACACAGGCCTCAGGGACTGGGCGTCACGCCAGGCCTCCAAGGGCCTATTTGTACAAGAGCCCTGGGAAGAACTAAGAAAGGTATTGCACTTGGACCCAGACTCTGGACTCCAAGATTAAGACTTTTTCACCGCAGGTAGGGGAGCCAAGACCACCCTGGTTGGAAGACTTTCCAGGGAAGCCCGAGAGCTCCCCAGGTGTGGGTGGGGAAGGGCTGAAGATGCCAAGTCTGACTTTAGGCCATGGCATCAGCACCCATGATGAGAAATTCTAGGGCACAGAATGTGGCTGTACGCTAGGGTGTCTTAGTCCAGTTCACGGGAATTTGGACCTGGGGTTCTTATAGCTAACGTGGCCAGAGTCAGCAAATAAAAATACTCTTGCAAATACTGAGCAAATTGAACTTTAAAAAGAAATCTGGGCAAGGGTAGAGCCATGTGCCATGACTTGAAAAGAACAGGAAATGAGATCATGGACCCCACCAAAGTGTAGACAGAGGGAGGGGTGGTGCTTGGTGTGGTAGTGGGCTTTATTTAAGGGACACATGTTCTCCACACATTGATTAAGGCAGACACTTTGGCCAAAATGAACAGGACAGAGAGAAGAGGGCTAGATCCTGGGGCACACATCACAGAAGCCTCCAGAAAGGGAGAGGTGGGGCCTGCAGGTGCTATACTGAGGTATCTGGAGCCCCGAGGGGGATGTGTGTGCATATCTCGGGGAGGGGGTATCTGATCTGACTAGTGGTAAGGAAATCTTTCTTGTAACAGACCACTGTCTAACTCTGGAAGAGGTTGCTTTGTGAAATCTTGGGGAGCAAAGATGCTGTGAATTGTCACCATCACTGAATTTGCAATTTCCTCTCCTGTCTGTATCTGAGGCCCTTCTGCTCTCCTCAATGCCTGATTGCCTTTCTTAAATAAGCATCGTTTTTTGTTTTTGGAATCAAGCTAAGTTCTACGAGACTGGATGAAGGTTACTGAGGTGCGTCCTGTGAGTGGGCACCGGGAGGGGCGCTTATGGAAAGACACAGACACCACCCCATGTTCAGGGAGCTCCCAGGCTGGTAAAGCAATAATTCCAGGAACATTAGGAGAAGTGTTTACCAGCTACAGAGGTCCTTGATTTTAATTAGAAAGAGAGAAATGGCAAGAAAATTACTGTCGCTAAGATGATGAGGATGATAATTGTTATTACAGGGAGCCAACATTTATTGAATACTTACTATTGAAATCTAAGCTCTTTCCATGTATTAACTCATACAACCAGCATGACAATGAAGGTCCTCTTGGGGGCCCTGTTCCAGAGATGAGGAAACTGCCCAAGTCATAGAGCTGGTAAGTGACAAGTCGGGAGTTGACCAGGCTGATCTGTGAGCCCTCACCCCGACGCTGGCACTTCTCTGTCATGCTGGCATGCTCACACATACAACTGCCTACTGGACCAAACAGCTTCAGTGGCTTTCAGACCCTCAAACTGAGCATGTCCCAGATGGAACTTTGTATGAACATTTGTCCACACCCACTCTCCATCCTCGTCCTCCTGTCATCCCACCTCCATAAAAGGCACCATTGCCCACCCCAGCGCTCTGGCTGGAACCTCCTCTCATTCCCATATCCATCCCATCAGCTGTTAATGCTGCCACTCAAATCTCAGACCCCAAATCCGCTCACTTCCCTCCACCTCCACGGCTCATACCCTGGTTCTAAACACCAGCATCTCTTGCTTAGAGGTCGTAACCTCAGTTCTAGGAAAGTGCTTGTAAGACAGAGTCTTTTCAGGTCTGGGCATATTTTTAAATCTCAGGTCTGTGATATTCTAGACACTTGCTGACAAACAAGGACTGTCGAGCACCAAGCACAGACATAAGAATTCATCTTTCAGGCTCAGAATATGACAGAACTTTGGCTTGGGTCATTAGCACGGGAGGACTGGAAAGGGACAGTTATTCAGGTTTTTATATTTTGGAAAGTCGTCTTTTGAAATATTTTAGTAAAAGTTTTCCATGTGATTTAATTTGTCACACACATACAAAAGCACTTTCATTCTTCTCTTTATCTGAACCAGTTTCTCACACAAGTTGAGAGTGAGCTTAAAACCTCTATGGGGCAATTCCTTGGTGGGCCAGTGGTTAGGATTCTGGCATTTTCATTGCCAAGGGTACGGGTTCAATGCCTGGTTAGGGAACTCAGATCCCACAGGCTGCAGGGTGGGGCCAAAAAATTAATTAAAAAAATGTCTAAAGGACCATGTTCTGCCTCTGCTTAACATCTTTCAATGCCTTCCCATGTACTGAGAATAGACTCCAGCTCCCCATGCATGACCTGCCAGGCTATGGGGTGCTGGCCCTGACCTGCTCTCCAACATTCTCCTTCTGCCTTCATTCTCACTAGCAACTCGTCTCTCTCGTCTGTCCCTTCAACTGGCCAAGGTCCTTCCCACCTCGAGGACATTACTTGCATAGTTCCCTCTCGCTAGAATGCCCTTCCCCTGGCTCTTTGCAGGCCTGGATCCTTCTTGCTTCTCAAGTGTGAGCTTGGATGTCCTGTCCAAAGGACGTCTTCATTGACCATCTAAAGGAAGGCAAATTTCTCTCCTATCTTTATACACCTCAGCTCCAGGCCAGTTTCATCTGTATCCTTGTTAGCACTTTTCACAGCCTCTGACTATTTTATTGATATACTTTTTCACTTTTTAAAAAGCTTTTTTTTTTTTTTTTTGGCACACTTTTTAAATTAATTTTTTTGGCCACTCTGTGCGGCATGTGGGATCTTCTGACCAGAGATCAAACCCATGCCCCCTGCATTAGAAGTGGAGTCTTAACCACTGGACCACCAGAAAAGTCCCTGGCACACTTTTTAAAAAAACTTTTTATTTTATAATGGAGAATAGATGCTATGGACTTTCCTGGTGGCTCAGGGGTAAAAGAATCCACCTGCCAATGCAGGAGACATGGGTTCCATCCTTGGCTCAGGAAGATGCCCTGGAGAAGGAAATGGCAACCCACTCCAGTATTCTTGCCTAGGAAATTCCATGGACAGAGGAGCCTGGGGGGCTATAGTCCATAGGATCGAAAAAGAGTTGAACATGACTCAGTGACTAAACAACAACAACAATAGCTGATTAACAAAGTTGTGATAGTTTCAGGTGGACAGCAAAGGGACCCAGTCATACATATACATATATCCATTCTTTCCCAAGGGCTTCCCTGGTGGTTGAGTTGGTAAAGAATCCCCCTGCAGTGCAGGAGACTCAGGCTGGGGAAGATCCCTTGAAGAAGGAAATGGCAGTCCACTCCAGTATTCTTGCCTGGAAAATCTCATGGACAGAGGAGCCTGGTGGGCTACAGTCCATGGGGTCTCAGAGTTGGACAGGACTTAGAGACTAAATCGCCACCACTACCACCATTCTCCCTCAAATTCCCCTCTCATCTGGGCTGCCACATAACATTGAGCAGAGTTCCCTGTACTATACAGGAGGTCCTTGTTGGTTATCCATTTTAAATACAGCAGTGTGTACCTGTCCATCCCAAACTCCCTAACTATCCATTCCTCTGTGAGCAGGTCAACTTCCTGAGGGTAGGACCGCATTTATCCTCTTATCTGTTGTATCCCCAACAGTGCCTGAAGCCTCATGGCACTAACTGATGGGTGATCCATGCATGAACCACCATTCGTTCTTGGGAACAGATCCCAGGAACCGCCTGTTCATCAAGAATCCCTTGGTCATGCAAAATAAGTAATTGTTTTGGTTACTGAATTCTGCTAGCCCATGCAGGCAGGCAAACTGAAGCAGGTAAGAAACAATTGCCATAAAGGTCTATGAAAACACGACTTTCTGTTCAACTGGGTTTGTTAGAAAATTTAACTCTGCAAAATCTTAGTTTCTGCAGCATTCCTGTACACACGACTCAGAGCTCCATTTACTCTTTCTGGAAAGTCTTGAGGGATTGGTCTTAGAAGGACCAGCAGGTCCCCCTGTGGCCTGGACAAATGTGCGTGCCTGCCCACGTGCAGAATTTATTTACGCAGAAGTCTACTAAGCCAGTCGCCTGGGGCTTTACCAGAAGGTAATCAACCCTGTGGTTTTCCCTTTGAGTGACTTTCAGTGATGCCATACAAAATCTGATCAGTTTAAGTAAGAGGTCAGCTACCAAGGTGGTCAATTTCTCTGATTTCTCAAGGGCCCCGGCCCCAAGAGACTATTTTCGGTATTTCCTACCACTTCAGGAACATGACTTCAGAAAGATGTTTTCCAGGAGGCCTGCAGGCCTGAGGACTGCAGTTAATTGCACTGCCTTTTCCCTCTGGGAAGGAGGCGGTATTGAGGCCAGAGCTGATACATTCTGCTGATATCTTTTTTTTTTCCCCTTGATGCACTCCAACTGACAGATTCAAGCTGGTGAAGCCTCAGACACATTTTATTCATTTATTAGTTTTAACGCTAGCATAGAGGTTCCGAGCATGACCTCTGGTTTTTCCCAGCTCTACTATTTAGCAGCTTCTTGATCACAGGGCAAGTTATTTAACCTCTGAGTTGTTCAGTTTTCTCATCTGTAAAATGAGCTTTTAGTAATAATACATTCCTTGTAGGACTTTGGGTGGGGATTAAATGAGATAATCCATGTACAGTGTGTGGAAGAGAACAGAGCTTAGCACACAGCACTCATTAAATGTGAGAGATCTCATAATCATTATTACAAATCACAAAGCGAGGTGTAGACTACAGAAAACACACTATATTTCAAAGAAGCAGATTCACAGACATGGAGACTAAAGAACATTTTAGGAATAGCACTTCTTAAGGCCTCACATTAGACACTGTATCTAACAAACTCTACCAGAATAAAGGCAGCCCTTTTCCTAGTGGGGAAACCTGCCCCAAGAAGGGCTGCCATTCCTGTCCTGTGTGCTTCTGCAGGCAAACTGGAAGTGATGACAACAGCTGGGCAGGGAGGAGGGATGGGAGTCACATTCGACGAAAGCACAGTTTCTGGAACAGTTCAATAGCAAGAAAAGGCAGAACCTCTCAGGATGCGGTCGGCCTACCCAGCCAGGCTCCCAGACCCCTTCACCTCCTCCATCCCTAGGACCAATCCGGTATCCGGCAGCTTCCAGGTTCCCTGAGCTCCAGTGGAACGCTGCTAAATTCCCTAGGCTGTGGGCTCAGAAGCCAGACTGCCTGGGTTTACCGCTTGGCTCTGCCCTCACTCACTGGTAACGCTGCACAAGTGACTTAATCTCCTTTGTGTTTCTCCTGCGTAAAATAGGGACACTAACATTACATGCTTTACTCATCTAACAAAGACTTAGAAAGCAACGACCATGGACCAGGCATATCATAAATTTTTTTTACAAATATTCACTTGTTTAACTCTCATGATAACCCTATGATTGAAGTCGCTTAGTCATGTCTGACTCTTTGTGACCCCATGGACTATAGCTTGCCAGGTTCCTCCGTCCATGAGATTTTCCAGGCAAGAATACTGGAGTGGCTTGCCATTTCCTTCTCCAGGGGATCTTCCCAACCCAGGGATCAAACCCGGGTCTCCCGCACTGCAGGCAGACTCTTTACAGTCTGAGCCACCTGGGAAGCCTCAATAAACCCTATGAGAAAGGCATTACTGTTATCATGAACCTGTCTTACAGATGAGGAAAATGAGGCACAGAGTGGTTAATTAACTTGTTCATTGTCACACAGCTGACAAGGCGGAGTCAGGGTTTGAACTCAAGCAGTCTGGATCCAGAGTTGGTCCTACTGACTAGTCTTACACTGTCCAGTTCTTAGTGATGTGCTGGCAACCACTGGGTTTCCAAAGGGACTCCCCATAACCCTGGGACCTGTACCCCCAAAGGCCTACACAGTTCTCACAACCATGACCTCCTCATCAGTGATAATTAAAAAGAAGCTACGCTTCCTGCATGCTCATTATGTACCAGGTGCTGTGCGAAGTACAGCACCCACCACTTCAAAGGAGTCTCTCCTTGAAGGAACTGTTGCTATCATTATTCCCGTAATACTGGCAAGGAAACTGAGGCTCAAGTCTGAGCGACCAACGCCAAACCTCTGAAACAACGCAGGAAGCGGAGCCCAGGGCCCAGCACCAGACTCCACATCCCTGTCTGGCTTCTTCCTTGCTACCGGGGGTGGGGAGCTTAACCTCCCTCAGCCTCCGTCCATTACAGCCTCTGTCTGTTACACTCTGCAAAGCAGGAGTGACAGCAACAGTACTCACTGTCTCTATCTTCAAGGAGGATTAAACATGATACTTTTGAACTGCTCAGCACAGTGTGTGACCATAATTGCCCAATACATGGGATGCATACTTAATACGACACTATTATGTTATAATTGCAGGTCCTCTTTCTAGGGATTTAATCAGGCCATCTGGAATCTCGGTCCCCCTTCCCCATCCTCCAACTGAACAATCCTCCAGTCCCAAGGCAGGTCTTTCCTCGCCCCCACTGACAGCTTCAGTTTCCTTGTGTATAAAATGGGGGTGTTGAGTTAGTCAAGCTCTTGTGCCTCCAAGCATGGACATTCTTTGAGTTTTTGATGGGTTTTCTGGTGCTTATATACCACTATTTACTGGGTGACAGCTTTTCTCCCTGACTCCATCCTGACATTTTAATTCTCAGTTTTTGCTTTTATTTCATGCAAATACTTATTACTGCAGCCAAGAGGGTCTCCTGGGAGAGAAACGCATCTAGTTTCCCAGCTTACTGGGCGCTGGATGAGGCCAACCTGGGAGGAAACAAGTCCAAGAATTTGCCAGTTTACACTTTTATTCAAAAACAGCCCAGTGGTTCTCGAAGAGCCACAAGGAAAGCCACCCTCTGTCTCTGCCTGGAAGGGAATTTTAGGAAGGAGGGACAGATGCCTGGCCTAGGAGCAGAGGGGCAAACTATAGGTCAGTGCATTCCTAACACCCATGTTGCTCACCAGCACAAGGTTTGAAAACAGCTGGAAAACTTTGATGTGAGGCATATACATGCCTCGTTCTTGTCTCATTTCCAGTCGAGTCCACTTATTGGTGTTCCTTGCCTGGTTCTGGGATGTCTGAGTTTGGACTATGGACTAGGGAAGGTTGGTATGTAATAAATTCTAGTATCATAGATGGGTATGAAGAAGCCAATATTTTACAAAATCTTGGTTAATTCATTCATTCAGAATGAATTATAATCACCTATTATATTTCAAGCAGTATGCCAGGCATACTAAAAATATTTTATTGGTTTTCAAACAATAATAGTGATATAATAATAACAAACTCATACAGTACTTATTGTGTATAAGGAATTGTTCTAATTTTAATATATATATTTTATTATATATATATGCTTTCAATAAACATATTTTGTTACATGCATATGTGTGTATGTGCTCAGTCATGTCTGACTCTTTGTGATCCCATGGATGGCATCCTGCCAGGATCCATGGGATTTTTCAGGCAAGAATACTAGAGCAGGTTGCCCTTTCCTCCTCCAGGGAATCTTCCTGACCCAGGGATCGAACCTGAGTCTCCTGCATTGCAGGCAGATTCTTTACCACTGAGCCACCAGGGAAACCCCGTTATATACATATACACACATATATATGTGCATGCACACATCCACAAATATACTCATTCACACATATGAACTTATCTAATCCTTACTTTAACCCTAGAAAATTTATCTTTGTTGTTCAGAAGAAGAAACTGCAGCACAGAGAGGCTGAGAAAATTGCCCCAGGTCACAGAGCCTGAAAGTAGTAAGCGGAACTGAGATTTGAACCAGGCAGGCTGTTGCTGGAGCCCTGCTCTTACCACCATACTCCCCTGTCTCTCTGTGCTACCAAAGGCCTCCCAAGTTCTTTTGATTCTATTCAAATGCTGCCTGGGTACCTACTAGATGCCAAGTCCTGGGCTGGGTGCCAAAGAAATATAAATTCCTAATCACAGGCTTCAAATTCAAGGTTGTCCGGTGGCTGTCCCTCTGGAACGTTCCCCACCTCCCAATCATTTCTTCCTTCTCACTGTTCCAGCCACGAGGCCTGCTTCCCACTCCATACACACATTTCCCTACCTCTTTCTTGCCTGCATGCATGCTGTGTCCCTCACTGAAAATTCTCCCCCCAAACTGTTCTTTCCTTCAAGTCAAATTCTAGACCCAAGGTTACAGCTTCTGACCTACAGAATCCCAGGAGGTCAGTGCTAAAGGACAGCACTCAGCTCAATACCTTATCTTCCTAAGGAAACTGGAAGCCTGAGGAGATTTCACTAATTTCTAGGGGTCATAGGGAGATTGCTTGGAGAAGGGAAAGGCAACCCACTCCAGTATTCTTGCCTGGGAAATCGCATGGACAGAGGAGCTCGGCGGGGTCCACCGGGTTGCAGAGAGTCAGACACGACTAAACGACTAACATTTTCACTTTCACACTAGATGTATTTAGGAGCAGAATTCATGTCTTCTAAGGTTATTTAGCAAGTCTTCCTATGGATACCTTTAGGTGTTGCAGGTATCTCAAACAAGGGTGATTTTGTCTCCCAGGGGACATCTGGCAATGTCTGGAGACATTTCTGGCTGTCCCAACTAGGAAGATGCTACTGGCATCTAGCAAGTAGAAGTGAAAGATGACACTAAACATTCTACAATACACAGGATGATGCCCCAACAGTGATTCAGCCCAAGATGTTAACAGTGCTGAGGCTGAGAAACCCTGGTGGAGGGAAATACAATTTTTTTTTTTGCATCATCTCATGTATCAGGCAGTTCTCATTACAGGATTCTGTAAGCGTGACAATAAAATGGTACCTTCAGAAATGAATCGTGAAATGGCAAATCAGAGAACTAGGCCTCACTTGGATAGAGGCCCTCAGGCCCCCTCCTCAACACATTTTCCCAAGGAAGCCAAAGTCCTTTTCACAGCCTTCAAGTCCCCTCAGTAAGGAGTTTTTCCTTTTCTTTTGGGTAGCAAAAAGACGAACAAATTGAGACTGTTTTGTGCTGAAGTAAGTCACACTGAGATCTCTGTGCACCTTTCTGAGAAAAAAATTACATGATTGCAGCAAATGGAACATATAATGCTTGCAAAGTTCAGAGAAATCTTTGTCCAAAAGTTGTGCCCACTTGCTGTTTAATGCTACTATTGAAGTACTCTGTACTTTAAAGAGCCAGCTCATTAAACCTGTCGTGGATAATGTAACAAAAGTGTGATTCCATATTCTCCTCCTCCCAGCCCATCTTTTCTGCCTTGTGAGATGTAGCAAGGGGCCTGAAAACTTTCTCCTCCTTAGAAGTAAATGCTCAGTTAGTGGCAAAACCCACTTTGCCAAAATAGAAATTCTAGGTCTGTTCAAATATGTGAAAAAAGACATCTCAAACACCAGGTGTAGGTAAACCAAACTGGTGTGTTCATATCTGAACATGTTGTCATGTTACTTTGAGTAGAAAATAATGAACCATAGTTACATGTCTCTTGCTCTGGCAGCATGGCTTATTTTATTCTATTATTTGGAGGGTAATTGCTTTACAATACTGTGTTGGCTTCTGCTGTACAACAACTGTGAATCAGCCATGAAAAAAAAAAGTGAAAGTGTTAGCTGCTCAGTCATATCCTGACTCTTTGCCACCCTATGGACTGTCCATGGAATTCTCCAGGTAAGAATAGTGGAGCAGGTTGCCATTCCCTTCTCCAGGGGATCTTCTCAATCCAGGGATCAGACCCAGGTTTCCTGCATTGCAGGCAGATTCTTTATATACCCCCTCCATGTTGAGCCTTCCTTCCTCCCACTCATGGCTTAAGAGTTGAAAATAAGGCCTTTCCTTACAGAAAGGAGTCACTATTGATTTTGGCAAGCCCTTAATGTATCTTTTTTTTGGGGCACAGATTCACTGCTGTCCTCCAGAATCCTTTACCTTTTTTTTATGTATGAATTGTAGAACCTGAATTTTTAGCTGGGCACATGTCTGCCCAGATAAAGACTACATTTCCCAGGTTCCCTTGCAGCTAAGTGCTGACCAATAGGGAGTGAGGGGAAGTGATGTGTGCAATCTCTGGAGCAGGCCCTATCCTACGTTCCCTCTTCCCACCCGACAGCCATAGCCCTGGTGGGTGGGGTCAGCCATGTTGGGCTATGCAGAGAAAGGTATCACCTAAGGGATCACAGAGCAACAAGAGGGAGGGTGCCTGGGTCTCTGACCTGGAGCTGCCATAACACCCCAGACTGCCCAAGCCTTGATTGTTAGATGAGGAAAATGTTAAGCTCCTGTTTTATCCAAGCCACAAGCATTTCCTATGTATGTTACAGCTAATGAATCTATATCCTAATTAATCCATTCCACAAATGGATCTTTAATTTAAATCAATTCAGTGAAGCACTAATATATAGTGGCTATTGCACTGGGTGCTGAAGGTCAAAGATGAAACACCACCTTCTAAGGGATTCTAGAAAGAATGGATAGTCTTCTTCATAAAAAATTTCACAAATAAATGAACCAATTCCTGAGATGTAAAGGGCAAAGTTCTATTGTTACAATCCCCAAATTAATTCCTAGTAACACCAATCCCATAAACAGATCTGCACATTGAAAACATTTTTTTCCCCTCTATTTTTTGGCCATGCCATGTGGCATACAGGATCTCAGTTCCCTAACCAGGGATCAAAATTGTGCCCTCTGCAGTGGAAGCATGGAGTCTTAAGCACTAGACTGCCAGGGAAGTAAGTCTCCAGATCTGCACATTTTTTTTTTTTTCTGTAAAGGGCCAAAGAGTAAATATTTTAGGCTTCATGGGCCATTTGGTCTCTGCCACAAATACTCAGCTCTGCCTTGGTAGTGAAAGTAGTCATAAACAATGATAAACAAATGGGCATGCCTATTTCCCAATACAACTTCTTATACAAAAATAGGTGGCAGGCAGCTCTAGCTTGCTGACTCCTGATCTATGGTAAAATAATTTAATAGGACGACCTTCTTTTGGGGATTGACAAGAAACATGGGGTGTTAAAGACAGAATTTTTAAAAAAAATGTTAAATTTTATTTAATCCAGTGTCTTCCAAATTTATTGAACCACTTCAAATTTTAAAATAATATTTATTAGTATCCCAGGACCAGCCTTCGAGGGTGCTGTTCCAAACACTGGCTAAGTAATTTTTACTGTTAGTGGGTTATTTTAGGCATACATAAAATATATAGTAGTACAATGACCCCGACATGTCCACTACCCAACCCAACTGAAAAAATAAAGCGTTTTAAATACAAAGACCTCTGTACACCTATCTTGATTCCATCATCTCTTCTACCCTCCTGAGATTACCACCTCCCCTGAATTTGACATTTATCATAGCTATCTTGCTTTATATATATACGCTTTTACTATTTTATGAATTCCTACTAATATGTAGACTATTTTGCATGTTGGTAGGCTTTATGTAAATGTTAGCATTAAACCCAAATCCTGCCTCAACTTGCTTTTTTTGCACAATATTGTCTCTGAGATTTATATAATAATATGTAGCTCTAGTTCATTTATTTTCTTTGCTAGTTGGCATTCCTGTGAATGAACATAGCAGCATTTATTCATCTGTTCTCCAGTAGAAAGCTCGTTCCTTTCTCTTTTCTTTTTTGTTTTTTGTTATTTGTTCTTTTTTGTATTTTGTTATTACAAACACTGCATCTATAAACATCTTTGTACACAGGGGAGAGTTTCTCCAGGGTATAGACCTAGGAGTAGCATTATGTGTTTTCAAGTTTACTTGAAAGTGGATTCAGAGTCCCCTCTGGTGCTGTTTAAGAGTCCGTGCTCTTCTATAGCTTTTCTCAAATCCGCCAGTCTAATGGGAATGAAATACACAGTAGGGTGTGGTTCCAGATCTCATTTCCAGGGTTACTAGGCAGGCTGAGCCTCTTTTCATACATTTCTTGGACTATTTTTATGTTACTTCTCAGGGATCTTTGGCCTTGGATGATGCTGACAGGGTAGATTGACACAGGAGACTGACAGGCATAAAAATTTCTAAGGAGAACTAAGGCTAGAGGCTGATCCTTCCAAGATGAACCAGTGTGCCTCGTTCAAAAGTCTGTTTCCCATTTCCCAATGCTGATTCTTTGACTGAAGTTACCTTAAAAACTAATTTTTATGGGAGTATAGTTGCCTTACAATGTTGTATTAGTTTCTTCTGTATAGCAAAGTGAATCAGCTCAACGTATACATATATCCCCCCTTTTTTGGATTTCCTTCCCATTTAGGTCACCACAGAGCACTGAATAGAGTTCCCTGAGCTATACAGTGGGTTCTTGTTAGTTATCTATTTTATAACTAATATCCATAGTGTATATATGTCAACCTCGATCTCCCAATTCATCCCACCCTCCCTTCCTCCCTTGGTGTCCATGCATTTGTTCTCTATGTCTGTGTCTCTATTTCTGTTTTGCAAATAAGATCATCTATACCATTTTTTTAGATTCCACATACATGCATTAATATATGATATTTGTTTCTGAAATTACTGTTTTAGTGGAGAGAACTTGGGCTTTGGAGTCAGACAGGCCTGGTTCTAATCCAAGATGAGGCTCTTTCTACATGTGATGGTAGCCAGATTTCCCAGCCTCCTGGAGCCCCAGTTCCCTCGGGTGTGAAGAGGAAAATAGTCTTGCATGCAGACAGGGGAGACTGAACAATGTGAGAAGCACCCAGGACAGTGTCTGGTCTACAACTCACGATCATTCCCTCTGTCATCCTGTGCAATACAGGAGATGTGAGCTGAAGCTCCGCTCATTCTTTCACCCTCTGCACACCTCAGTTTCCTCCATGGGGAAAAGTGTCACACCATTTACACACAGAAAATCAGACCACAAAACTGAATAACCCACAGAGCTCGAAAAGACTTTGGAGATCACCCAGTCTGGTGGTTCTTCATCTGTCATAGGGTGATTCCATGAGCTTGTAAAAGACAAGTTCACTTTGGAAAAAACGGCACATATGCTCTAATCGCTGGGTTGACTACAAACTTTCTGAAGGATGGGACCTGCTCCTTCATCGTTACCCAGAGCACCACTGTCATGACCTTATATGAAGGACTTTGTATAAGGATATGGCTGTATGGTAAGTACTGGTTGGCTGGCTTATTGCTAAGGGAAGTTAACACTTCTGTGTAACTAACATTTTCACCTAGAGTTTGGGAGGTTTGCTCGCAGATGAGAAAATAAGCATCTTGGACAGAAATTTGACTCAAGAGGGGACCCCCTCCCCCCCAAAAAAAACCTGTTCCCAGGAAGTCAAATCTCATGTGGCAAACTACACACTCTCAAACTTCCGGACTGAATCTGAAGCCCCAGTCGGAAGTGAGCCCCAAATACCATTTAAGATTTAGTTTTCTGCCTTTCTGTAAGCACCAAATGTGTTTGTTTTACTTTCAACACTTTGGAAGCTCAGAACAAATTCCAAGTGTTGGCAAACTGTGTGCGGGTACAATCTGGTTTCTGCCCACGCTGGGCTGTTGAAACTGCTGCTTCGGGCCCTGGTGTCTCCCGCAGTGCCAAGCCGAGGCGCCTCCTGTTGGTCTGCATCTTCTCTGCCTGTGGATAGCCTCGGATGCTGGCAACCCCTCCCCATCTCAGTTTCCTACATCTGCTACCTCACTTTCTTCAGGCTTTTCTCGGACCTGGGAGCCCTCGCCTTCTGTCTCGTGATGACGCCTCTTCATTGGTCCTTTTCCTGGGCTTCAGGCCTACCCATGACTTCAGTGGCCACCAGTCTGCCAGAGTGCCTCCCCAAAGCATCTCAGTTAAGACCTTTCTTCTGAGTTCCCTGCCTGAACCTCACCTGCCTACCACTGTCTCCATGTTGCTTTGCATCTGAATCAGGTAGGAAAAGCCCTGTCTGTCACGTCTAGTATCAGCAACACACTTGGTAACAGCCCTTTGTATCATTCATTCATTCAACAAGTATTTACTGGGCTCCAACTATGTGCCCAGTAAACGTGGGCCTGCCCATGTTCTGTGGCAGGCCCCGCAATCAAGGAAACAGATTTCTGGCCCAGCCCTAAAGAGAGAAAGAAGCTACTCTTTGAGATAAAGGCTGAGCTATGACTTTTTCTTCTGGAGTATTCTATGCCCCCTCCCTAACCTCTGACCACTTGGGACAAGCCCCCATCAATGAAAGGCCGTATCTGTTGTCTACACATCTTCCTTTCTGTTGTTGTTTCCTGCTAGTGACTTCATCTAAGGTTGCAAGTACAGCTGGTAACAGACAATCAATGACTTTGGTCAAAGTTCCAGGATACCATCCAATGATGGTCTTCAAAAATCCCACACTTCAGAGAAAATATAAAACCTGAGTATCCCGAGGAACTCGGAAATCACTGAGGTGGGGACAGTGGCCCCCAAGCCAGTCAGCCCCAATCAATTTTCTGCCTGCACTTGGAGGGGGGACTGAGCCACCAGAGAAGAAGGGCCAGGACACACCTGCCTTCAGCCTGGGCTACAAACCACATCCCTTGTTGGCACACTAGCACATCGCTTCAAGATATTTATTCCTTGTCCCTCTTAGAGGAAGTTGAGGCTATTGTTTTTGGTAATCAGGAGAAGCTGACCTCCTTGGTCCCCAGTGGGGGAGCAAGGATATTCGCTAATATTTAATGTGCATCTTCTGTGACACGAGTATGCTACATGATTTACCTGCTGTGTGTGTGTTCAGTCACTCAGCCATGTCTGACTCGTTGCGATTCTACGGACTGTAACCCACTGGGCTCCTCTGTCCACGGGATTTTCATAGCAAGAATACTGGAGTGGGTTGCCATTTCCTTCTCCAGGGAATCTTCCAGACCCAGGAATTGAACCATGTCTCCCACGTCTCCTGCATTGCAGGCAGATTCTTTACTGCTGAGCCACCAGGGAAGCCCAGTTTACTTCCTACGTGGTGTTAAATGGTTTAATTATATCATTTTACTTAATTCTTCTGATAAAGAGTGGGAATATTATGGTTCCTATTTTATAGATACAGAAATTGAACCCCAGAGAAGTGCATAACTTGCCTAAGGTCACACAGAGAGTAAGTAGTCAAGCCAGGATTTGAACCCAGGCAGTCCGGCTATAGGCCTGCACTCCCAGGCACTCTGCTTGGCTCCTTCTCTAATTAGATGACAACATGAGCCCTTAATTCTCTGGCAATCTTCCTCTGATGGAGGAGCCAGACACAGACTCTCTCATTTCCATGGACAACCAAGTGGGCAGCATCTGGCACTCAACATTTTCAAAATTGAACCCACTGTTACTTCTCTGACATTGTCTGTGTCCTGTATTTGTTAATAGCGTCCTTAGCTACACACTCCCCAGAAACCTGAGTCAAACTCTAATATAAAAGTTTTTGGAGGGGAAAGGGTTATCACATGCACATGCTACCACATACAACAGGGGAATAAATTTCCCTCCCATTTCTGGCTCCCCCATATGATGGCTGAATTAGGTCTCCCCCACCCCCAAGAGATATGCTGAAGTCCTAAGCACCTAACCCACAACTATGAAGTGAAGGTAACTTTATTTAGAAATAGAGTCTTTGCAGATACAGTCAAGTTAGATGAGGTCATTGTTGTTGTTTAGTAACTAAGTCATGTCCTTGTGACCCCATGGACTATAGCCCACCAGGCTCATCTGTCCAGGGGATTCTCCAGGCAAGAACACTGGAGTGGGTTGCCATTTCCTTCTCCAGGGCATCTTCCTGACCCAGGGATCAAACCCTCATCTCTTGCATGGCAGGTGGATTCTTTACCACTGAGCCACTGGCAAAGCCCCACATGAAGTCATTGGGGGTGGGCCCTAATCCAGTTTAACTGGTGTCCTTTACAGGAAGGTGGAGGTTTAGACACAGAAACGGAGAGAAGACAGCCATGTGAAGGAGGAGGGCAAGACTGGAGTGATGCTAGCACAAACCAAGGAACACGGGGCTACTAGAAGCTGGAAGGGAACAGAAAGGATCCCCCTCCAGGTACTTCGGAGGGAGCATGGCCCTGCTGACACCTTGATTTTGGACTCTAGTCTTCAGAACTGTGAGACAGTAAATGTCTGTTGTTTTAAGTCACCAAGTCTGTGGTGCTTTGTTTCAGGAGCCATAGAAAATGGATATGCTGCTGCTGCTGCTAAGTCGCTTCAGTCATGTCTGACTCTGACCGATCCCCTAGACGGCAGCCCACCAGGCTCCCCCGTCCCTGGGATTCTCCAGGCAAGAACACTGGAGTGGGTTGCTGTTTCCTTCTCCAATGCATGAAAGTGAAAAGTGAAAATGAAGTCACTCAGTCGTGTCTGACTCTTAGTGACCCCATGGACTGCAGCCTACCAGGCTCCTCTGTCCGTGGGATTTTCCAGGCAAGAGTACTGGAGTGGGCTGCCATTGCCTTCTCCGAGAAAATGAATATACCCAGTTTTCTAATTCCCCTCCTTGGCTGGTTATTGGTTTCATGCATACTCTTCCAGAGACAATCTAAACATGGATATAGAAAATACTCAGTTATGTTATTTCACACAAGGGCGACACCTCATACACTATTATCTATAGTCTTTTTCACTTGATAACCCATCAGGACTAATTTCAAAAATTATAATAAGTATATGTAACAGAAAAACTGACAATTTTAATATTAAACAAAAATTTTTTTCATGCCACACAGTATGTGGGATCTTAGTTTCCCAACCAGTGATCGAACCTGTACCCCCTGCACCAGAAACGCAGAGTCTTAACCACTGGACTGTCATGGAAGTCCCTATTTTTAACATTTTAAGTGTACAATTCTGTGGCATTAAGTAATTCACATTGTCATGCAACCACCATTACCAGCCACCTTCAGAACTCTTTCATCTTCCAAACTGCAACTTGGTACCCACACTAACCCCAGGCCCCTCTGTCCACAGCACACCAGGGCCATTTCCAACAATGCTCAGTCCCTCACCCCCTACATGTGTCCCCAGGTTTCATCTTCTCTAGCCTCTTTCCCCATCTCTCCATACCCACTGCTTCTGCATCAGTCCAGCTGCCAGCATCTCTCACCTGGATCCCTGTACGAGTGTCTTCGTTCCAGGCCCTTGCTGCCTCAGCCCATGTCTCTCACCTGGATCCCTGTAAGAGTGTCTTCGTTCCAGGCCCTTGCTGCCTCAGCCCACGTCCCCTGCCACCAGCCCCTCTCTCTAAAGCACTGCCGTCACTCTCATCCCTAACCATCTGGGATGGCTCCTCCCTCCCACAGAATAGTGGCAAAATCCTTTGGTGTGGCATAAAAGACCCTCCCTGGGCTGAGTTTAGCCAAGATTTCTCTGTGGTATCCAATGTCTGGTCCAGGGTCTGGCCTACAGGAGGTGCTCAGAGCACTGCTGGTTGAACCTGTGTTCTTAGTTTCAATTCCTTGTGTTTCTTCCAACACACAGTCCCACCTTGGCCTTTGTATATGTGGTTCCCTCTGTGTGGACTTATTTTTTTCTACTGCCCTCTCCCTTCCTCTTGTAGCTTCACCTTCTCTACCTAGCAAATCTGTTTATTCTCAGGATTCACATCAAATGGTACCTCTGGCATTTCAAGCTCCCAGACCTAGATCTTCACTGCCTTATAGTAGAGCATTTGCCAGATTTTTCCATAATCCCTTGACCTCTTTGCCCACCCACTCCCAGTCTAACTCCCAGTAAGCCAGGCACACAGTAGGGGCTGGTTTGGGCCTGCTGAGTGCAGGGCACCTCGCCAGCTCTGCTCCTGGACCTGCTCTGTGGCTCCTCCCTGACACCGAAAGGGGAGGACAGTCGAGCCCCAAAGCGCCCGCCTGGGAGCACGCAGAGCGCGGCTTCCCATCTTGCAGGAGGCGCTGATGCACTGACATCAGGCAAGAGTGGCAGCAGCTCCCACAGGGTCATCTCTGGGCCCAGAGGGCAGTTTCAGGTCCGCTGGAGGTGAAGGAACTGGCATCCCGTGCCTGCACTTTTAAGCCAGCCCAGCTGAAGAGGCCAGGAGTGGCAAGGACAAGGACACTCAAGAGGAGAAGTGAGGAGAGAGCAGTTCCCACTCTGAGAGGCTGGGGAGCCTTCCAGGGCCCCACAGAGGCACGTGCAGGGCCCAGGTGCTCCGCCTCTGCAGGTGATCTGACGGAGAGAACAGGGAGACCCTGGTCTGAATTCAGGGGCCCAGGCGGACTTGACTGAGGGAAATGGCTGCCATAGATGCGGCTCTAGATGTCCCACCCCACCCAGTTTTTTCCAGAAGTCCCTGGCCAGGATACCAAGTATTCCTTTACAGCAGGAGCCTGAGGCTGTCCCATCCTCTCGAGGTCCCGAGGTGCTCCATCCCTCCCTCCTCAGTGCCCCTCTCCCCCACACTCTCCTTCGCTTTCTTTGTATTCAGACTCTGTGAGATTATCTTGCTAATCTGTTTGCCATTGCTTATTGTAGGCATCTCCCAGCAGCACTTCAGTCTCCTCTGAGCCCAGAAAAGACCTGGCTCCATAAGGCTGGGGAAGGAGTGGGTGGACAGCATCTTTCCTTCTGACACTAAGGGCCAGAATTCCCCTCAACCAGGTGATCCTCTTCTTAAAGGGCCACAGAAGCTTGTGGGAACAAGGACCAGCAGCTCCAGCAGCACCAGGCCTGCTTCCTATGTGATGGGCAGCAGCTGGGTTTTCCCTGGCTTGATGTCCCTGGATCCCACCCAGGTTCTGGCGGGCCATCAGCACCCCATACGTGTTTGGTAAATGAAACTGAATTTCCAGCTGTCATTATAAGGCTGTGTAAGAGGCAACAGAATTTCAGTTCAGGTGCCTCAGGGGCACAGTCTTTGTCTTAAAACCTAGTTTGACCTAAACTAGACAAATAACAAAACCTATTAACCTATTAACCTTGGGCAAACTTCAAGAGATGGTGAGGAACAGGGAGGCCTGGTGTGCTGCAGTTTATGGGGTAGCAAAGAGTCAGCCACAGCTTGGCGACTGAACAATGAACAACAAATTAACCTCAAAATGTGCCCAAGAGACCTAAGAAGTGCTAGGAGGGGCGGACCAAGCAGTGGTAAAATTTGTTAAATTCATATGTGACCTCTTAGTGAAGTTCCCCATTCCACAAAGCAGTCGTCACCCCCATCTTTACAGGGGATGAACCTGGTCCTGTGAGATGGGCAGAGTGACCTGCCCAAGGGGACCTGTTAGAAAGCAGCAGATCCAGATGAGAGCATCTAGTGTGGGGCTTGGCCTTAGGAGCTTGAAAAATGTAACAGAAGAGCAAAGGAAAGAAAACAATGCGTGACCTTCGACAAGCTCTGTAGCCACAACTAGCCTCACCGTTCCTATTTTGTAATGTCCTGGTCTGATACTCCTAGCATCTTACCATCCCCAAACGTACCCCTTCTGGACAGCTCAAAGTCTGGTTTGGATTTAAGAAACACTTGCAAAAAGATTAGCCATTTCCTGGAGGGAGCTCATGGTTCCAACAAGCTCCAACTGCTGTCGGTCAGTGTCATTTATCAGCTAAGAAAGGATTTGAGAACACCCTTTCCTACCATTATTTTAACACAGCCTCACTCTGGAGCAAAACTGCCTCTTACAAATGTGGGGAAAACAGCAGCATTTACTGTTCGTGTTTCTGAAATGTTTCAAGACCAATTATTAATAGGAAAATGTACAAAGCCTAATAAGAAAATGCTGCCGGGAGGTATTATTTATTTGTTCTTTCCTTTATTCTTACTTCCCTCCCATTTCCCAAAGGACAGGAAAAAAAAAAGAAAGATGATCTGATACTTTAATTAAGGAAGAATAAATGGGTCACCCTTGTCGGTTTACAACCTGCAGCTGCATTAAATGGTGTTCCTCTGGTATAAACTCGATTGCCACGGTGAGGCTTCACTGTAGCAAAATAAAGACAAAAGGGGAGCTCCCATAGGACTGACCAAGGTCACTGTGAAAACCAATGCAGCACTAGCGTCAGACCTGGGAATCCTTGACTGTGCTTGCTCTGTCCCGGCTGGTGTCCAGGCTGCCTCCCACCAGGAAATGTTGGTCGGCTGGTAGGTAATTATATGTTCTAATAGTCACTGACACTCCAGCTGCCAACACCACGTCCCAAGTTCCCGCATCGGTTAGAATACCAAACTACTTACACTGTTTCTAAGACTGATTACTTATAGCAGTATGTTAAGCTCCAAATGATTCAGAACTAGGAGTCTGCCTAGCAACTTCAAAGATGAACGTCTGAGACAGCAGAGACAAATCAACTTGCAAAGTCCTTCATCTTACACCTCATCTGCCTTACAGTAGCTATGTGATTTAGGACGAGTCCCATAAATGCAACTAGCCTCAGTGTTCCTATCTGTAAAATGGGACAATAAAGTCTGCCTTGCGGAATTTGTTTGGGATGGCACACTGTGAAGACTTAGTGCAAGGCAGGTGTCCAGTACCTATTGTTGGCTCTCTAAATGCACAACACTTCTTTGATCCCATCCCTTGAAAACTGGAGACAATAATTCCTACTTCACATCACACTAAATGTGATTGTAAAATATATGTATAGATGTATCTATATATTGCCCAGGCTGAAAAATAGATACTCAAAAAACAAACAAACAAACAAACAACTGGCTGATCATATCATGGACTGAATTTAGCCTAGTTGATGGAACTTATCTTACATTTATTACTTAGGAAAATTTTTAACTAAATATTTTAGTTCTTTTTGAAAATGATTTCCAAATGTGAGGAAAATTTAGCTGGAACAACCAATTAGCATATTTCCTAGACACAAATCATCTTGTGCACAAATGAGTCAAGAACTGAGAGAAAAATGCCTAAAAACAGCTTAGAGACGCAGGTGAACTGGCTTCCTTTGCTTCCCTGCTCACTGTGTGCGTCGTGGCCTGGCAGGTGATCACACTCACATCCCGAATGGCAAGGCTGATTCGTCAAACTGGACAAACCCTGAAACTGAAATCCTTGGTGCAACTGTCAGAGCAGCACACCCCTGGTCACTAGACCCTGCAGTGAAAGCTCTGTGCTGGGGGAGGGGCCTACAGATGACAGTGGTCCTTGGAGTTCATGTTCAGTCTATGGATTTAGGAAAGGAAAAGAAGCATCTGGAAGGTGATCAGCATCCTCCAAGGGGGCTGACTCCAGATCCAGGGCAGGGGCCAGAAAAGTTGGTTATCTCTCTGGGCATCTGGGTTTGATGTTCGACTTCTAACTCTCACTTAACATCTGTGTGATGTTAGAAGAGTTACCTAATCTTGTTGGGCCTTGATATCTTTCTTTGTAAAATAGGGAAGCACTATTTTCCCAGTTAACAAGAGTGTTTGTTTTGAGGTTCAAATGAGAGCCTTAAGATAAAGCAATACCTAGATATGAACCTCCATTATTACTACAGCGATAGTAGAGATTTACACTGCTGCTGCTACTGCTGCTAAGTCACTTCAGTCGTGTCCGACTCTGTGCGACCCCATAGACGGCAGCTCACCAGGCTCCCCCATCCCTGGGATTCTCCAGGCAAGAATGCTGGAGTGGGTTGCCATTTCTTTCTCCAATGCATGAAAGTGAAAAGTGAAAGGGAAGTCGTTCAGTCATGTCTGACTCTTCGCGACCCCATGGACTGCAGCCTACCAGGCTCCTCCATCCATGGAATTTTCCAGGCAAGAGTACTGGAGTGGGGTGCCATCGCCTTCTCTGAGAGACTTATAATGCTCACTAAAAATGACCGTGTCATGAATACTTACTTCCTCTTAGGCATTGTCAGTGTGGTCCTTTATGTTTGTGATCCTGCTTTGTGCTTGCACCAATATCTGAAGGGGTTGCTATTACTATGTCCATGTTACAGGTGGGAAATGAAGGTCCAGAGAGGTTAACTAGCTTGCCCAAGTTTGCACAGCTAATTAGTCATGTTGGTGGAATGTGGACTCAGGCAACCGGACTCGAGCCCAGGTGCCTACCCTTTAGGCTGTGAGGTTTCCTGAGAGCATGACAAACAACAAGTTCTTTATCAGCAAAAGTTAAGGAAGTATCCTACTTTCCCCGCCACCCAGCGGCCTCAGGTTTGCTTCAAGGAGGAGAGCTGGCGTCTCAAGGTCATCCCAGCCCAGAGCTGGGGACTGTGAGCAGCAGCAGCAGGAGTGAGCCTGCAGGTAGGGTGCCACACCCATGAAACAGGAGGCAGGAGAGTCTCATGGGCACAGGATGGGCTTCGGAGCAAGAGTCACAAGGATCGCCACCTTGACATCTACACTATCAGCTGTCCCACCAACAACTTCCCAGTCTGTAAAATGGGAAGTTTACACTACCCTCAGGAGGCTGCTTCAGGGATCAGAGTAATGAATGCAAATCTCCTGTTGCAATTAATACCCGCCACACAGCAGGTGCTCAGTAAATGGCTGCTCCTGTGTCTCTCTCCCTGAGACCCGTGGTTATTCTAGGTGATAAAATGTAAGGGATGGTGGCACTGACAGATTCTCTCTGGACAGAAACCTCCTGAGGAGAGTACAAGTCAGGGCTTAGAACTATGGGGTCTGGGGGTATGGGCTGCCTGAATTCACATTCTGGTTCCACCACTTACAAATCTTGTGACCTTAGGCACGTTACTTAATCTATCTGTGCCTCAGTCTCCTTGTCTGTAAAGTGGGCATAATAACAATACCCACTTCATTCATTATTAATTAGTCTGTGTAAAGCAGTTATGACGGTGCTCACTTTGTGGCAAGCTTTCAGTAAATGCTTGCTGACTTGCATCAGGGCCCTGCATGTCCCTGGGTGGTGGGGCATTTATGAGCCTTCAGTGGGCTATGCTGTTTTCTGCAAACCCTCCCCTTCTTTGCAGACTTCCAATCAGATCTTGGAAGGGTGGAAATCTCTGAAGCCTGGCCACATGACAGGCTACCCTAACCTGGTGGGCAATGGGGATTTGAAAATGGTGTCCATGACACCTAGACAACAGACCTGGGAGTCGGGAAAGCACCCACACTCATGCACACACACCTATGTCTGAGTTTCTGTATTGTCTGCATTTACAGCCAGGTTTTGACTCAAATGAGTGGTTTCATTTCTTTCACTTTGGATAAAAGTGAGTCTCTCCCTACCCCTGCATGGGGGTCCCTGAGTGGTGCATGAATAATTCCCACCTTGATGCAGTAGATACCTGGATGCAGGGGTGAGAAATGGAGGGCGAGCCAGTTCATTCCATGCAAGTGAAAAAGCACAGGCGCTCTCAGACCCAACCAGAAATTCTACTCTGCACGGTTTAGTTAGAAAACTACAGGGAGACAATAATTTACTTCTAGTAGAGAGAGGGAGAGAGGGAAGACGAGGGCGGGAGGGGGAGAGGGAAGGAGAGAAGGAGAGGGAAGGAAGAGAAGGAGAGAAGAGGGGCAGGATGAGAGGGAGAGAGAACGTAATCGAAAGAATACGCCTAGAATCAAGATCAAGGCACACGGATATCTTGTAATCTAAGAATCAGGAGCATTCCCATATAGCCTTGCTCCCAGTCCTCCTGCGTCCCTGCAACTCGAGGGACCTGCTTATTGTCAAGCCTGCGTCTCTCCTTTAAACCAGAGGAGCCTCGATCTTCGTGACAGCGAGGCTGCCCGCGCACACCGCCCAGGGCGCAAACCAGCCCAAAGCCCCCGCGCGCTGCGGCCGCGCTCCCCGCACCGGGGACGCGGGCTGGGTGTGAGAGGAAGGGCGCCCTCCCAGAGCCCCGCCGCCCCGGGATCTCCAGCCCGCCACCCTACCTGAGCTGGCGCGGCTCGCAGTCCACGCCGGGCAGCAGCAGCCGGGCGGCCTGGCGGACGTCGTCGCTGTCCATGGAGAAGCTGCGGCGGTGGCCGGCGTGCGCCACGGCCACCCGGATCCACTCCATCAGCGGCGGCAGCACGAGGAAGGGCCTGCGGCGAGGGAGGGACCGAGACGCGTTAGGGCGGCAGTAGCAGGGGCTCCCTGCTCAGCCCCACCCCCTGCTCATCGCCGACTTCCCCACCACCCGCCTCCCCCTTTTCCCTGGAGACACTGTCTCTCAATTCAAAGTGAGAGAACCTTTGGAGACATCCGGACCGCACCGGTGACCTCGGGGCAGGCTCTCTGGAGTCTTTGGGCCTCAGTTTCCTCATCTGCAAATGGGGGATAATGTGACTGAAAGGATACGACGTGACTCTTCTGTGAGTGTAATCTCCCTCGGCGATCAAATGAACATTAAGGAAATGACTCACTTAAAGCACCAAGCACAGGGTCAGGTGCTTAGTAGAGAATCCAATCCACTCCTGGGGTTATTAGGACTTGGGGCTCCCCACGGTGAGCCCAATCTTAAAGTGCCCTCCAACACTCCCTTCCCACCGCTAGGCTGCTTCCTGTCATCATCCTTCCGAAGTTCTCCCAGGCCTCAGCTCTTCTCAAGGACCAGACTGCTGGCAGACTTCAGCATCTGGGAAGAAGCAGTCTTCTGGGAGAACCTGGAGGGGCAGCCCAGAGCTGCCAGCGATGTGCGGGGGAGGAGGGGGCGGTGCTCTGGGGCCTTAGCCACACCCCCGAGCTGTGGGAAGTCTCGGCTCCCCACTAGCTAAAGGGGTCACAGCAGGGGTCCAACTCGCTGCATGAATTAACCGAGATCTTGCTTCTGGCTGAACTTTCTAGGTGTAATACATTTGTGCTATCTTCCTATTCCTGAAAGTGATTATTATAAATTCCATCTTCTCATTAGGACTGAGGACAGGGAGCTTTTGCAAAATCCTGATACCCGAGTCCTATGCCAGGGCTTCTAATTTAATTTATCTAGGATGAGGCTGGACATTGATAGCTTTTAAAACCTCCCCCAGGTGAACACAACACGGCTCAGAATTCTCTGGAGAGTTTCTTAAAATGCAGATTGCTGGGCTCCACCTCCATAGTGTCCGATTCAGGAGATCAGGGGATGTGGCCAAGAATTTGCATTTCTAATGAGTCCTGGGTCTATGCTAAGGCTGATGCTACTGGTTAGAGGTGGGTGCGTGTTCAGTCTTGTCCAACTCTTTGAGACCCTAGGGGCTATAGCTCACCAGGCTCCTCTGTCCATGGAATTTCCCAGGCAAGAATACTGGAGTGGGTTGCCATTGCCTACTTCAGGGGATCTTCCTCACCCAGGGACAGAACTCCCATTTCCTGTGTCTCCTGCATTGGTAGGCCGATTCTTTACCACCTTGCCATCTGGAAGCCCTAGAGGGGCACACTCAAAGAGCTTCTGCTCTAAAGTATGGTATAGGGCCTGGGGATCACCTGGTTTTGTGTGTGTATGTGTAAATGCAGATTTCCTGGCCTTATCTCCAGTAATGCTGATTGCACAGGGCTCATGAATATAATTTTAATAAGCAGCCCCTATGATATTGATTTAGGTAGACCAGGGGCCACACTTTGAGAAATGCACGGTGCAGGTCAAAAAGATTTCCTATTCATGTGTTATGGCTACAGTTGGGTTGAGGCATGCGGGGCATGTGGGTGTAAAATTTAGGAAGGCCAGATCATGTCAACATGTTCCAGCAGCTTTCTTGCTTCACCCTAGCCCTGGAGCTGCTGTTCAATCCAGCATGGCTGCCATGGGTGGGAGAAGAAAGTGGTAAGTAAAGGGTTTATTTACCCAAGGCAGGAGCACCTTCACTGTATGCAGTTGTCTCCCCATTTTGGTGGCAGGTTCCAGTTTTTCTAGAATGCTTTCTGGTTATCCAATGTTAAGACTTAACAGCTGTTACATTCATCTCAGTTAATCCCATTCATGATCTCAGCTAAATGCTTAGGACAACCTACAAGCTAGTCATGATTATGCCTGTTTTCTAGATCAGGAGAATAAAGTGTACTGAGGTTAAGTAACATGCCCTGGCTCACAAGGTTGGCAAATATGAGAGCTGGGAATCAGACCCAAGACATTTGACTTCACAGCCCATGTGCAGTAACCCCATGTGGTACTTGTCCAACTTCCCAGCATGCACCTGTTACCCCAAGGGGGCCCATCTGGTCATGGACCTTTGATGGCAGGTCATTTTCATTCCTGCTCACTCAGCTCCATTCTCTCTCTATAATATAAGGTTTCCAATCCTTTGAAAATCCACACCCTACTTAACCTTCCGACCACAATTCAAATCCCACCTCTCCCTAAACATTTCTCCTGGGGACTCCTCCCAAAACAGACCCTTCCCACAGTGGCCCCCACCCCAGTGGCCTGACCTACCAGTCTTGCAGATGCCACATGAGAATGTGAACTCCATGAGATGGGGACCTGGGATTGCTGGATTCACCGACCCAGCCCCATCCCCAGTCGTGGGACAGTGCCCGGCAGGCTGTGAGCACTTAATAAATGACGTGTTCATGAAACGGACTAAGATTTATCAATTCCTCACTGGGAGAAACAGATAAAATCGAGTTTCTGAACCGGTGGACCTGTGGGGCAGGTTCCCAGGGAATTTCTGCCTGGATCAGCCTGCTGCTTAGGCTGTCGTCCTCATTCTCTCATTCTCTCCATCACCTAAACCGAATCAGGCACTCAATAAACACACACTGACTTGAAATTGAATTGGATTCTACAGTCTCAGGTGAGCAGAACTTATTTTTGTCACCATGACTCCATCACTGCTGAAGCCAAACCGGGTCGCCCCTCTGAGCTGTTTCCGCAGAGGCAGCACCCCCAGCCCCTGGCCTGCCTTTGCTTTGCACGGTCCCAGCCCCTCAAGCACAGCCCACAACTCCCAACCCCTCAGGGTCCTCTGGAACACTGCCCTTCAGCAGCTGTCTTTCACGTTAGATGCTGAGGCCTGGGGCACACAGTCAACTCCTGATGAATACAGAAGAGGAGAAAAAGACGCTCTTCTGCGCCTTCGAAATAACACTTTTACCAAGACGAGCATTCGAATGAGAAACCTTGAACCCCAGATTCCACCGCCTCTGGAATTTTCTATGGACTTTTCTCCCCTTTCAACATTGCCTTCTTTTCGTCAGTCTGACCTCAATAGTTTATAAGCTCATGAATTCTTTGCCAGCAACTCATTTAAAAATCTTCTTATCTTGTCTACTCAGAGGGAAAGAAAAATAGTATTATTTGTGAAGTTTCTTTTGGAGGAGGTTGGAGATGGGAAAGAATGCTGGGGTCTTGAGTTAAGGAGAGGGTGGAGAATGCTAAGAGGGAAAAAGACTGCATTCTCCTGATACATTTTTTAAGAAAACACTTTGTTGGTGAAGTTGTCTGTAGTGACTAAAACCTAGAGGAGGCCCAAGGAACTCATGGTTTAGTGAAGCAGATTCAACCTAAGAATCAAGGCCCAGTGTGGGAGGTGGGTAGGGAGGGGGGTGGTAGATGGATGGGTAGGGTGTGGAGGGTGGGAGGGCAGCAAGGAGTGTGTGAAAATTGCCAAGGCTCTGATTTCACCCCCAGAGTTTTGGTTCAATAGGTCTTGGGTGGGGCCTGGGCACCTGCATTTTTAATAAAATCCCCTGGGAATTCAGGAGCAACCCAGATCTAATAACCTCTGACTAGGTGGCCTGAGGTGAACAGAGGAGTGGGGGAACACAATCAATTCAAACAGGGCAGTGCCATTAAAATTGTCATTATGGCCTTAAAATACTGAAAACAGAGTTACCTACCATATGATCCAGTGATCCCACTCCTGGGCATAAATAACGACAAAATGCCAATTCAAAAAGATATATACATCCCAATGTTCATAGAAGTCCTACTTACAACAGTTAAGAAACGAAAGCAACCTAAATGTCTGTTGACAGATACATAGATAAAGAAGACGGTGATGGAATATTACTAAGCCATGAAAAAGAGCGAAATATTGTCATTTGCTGCAACATAGACAGACCTAGAGATTATCATACTAAGTGAAGTAAGTCAGATAGAGGAAGACAAATATTAATATGCTATTCTTTATATGTGGAACCTAAAAAATTATACAAATGAACTTGTTTACAAACAGAAACAGATCCACAGTTGTAGAAAACAAACTTATGGTTATCAAAGGGGAAAGGCAGGGAGGGATAAATTAGGGGTTTAGGATTAAAATGGTATTTCCAGAAGCTAGTGGTAAAGAGCCTACCTGCTAATGCAGGAGACATAAGAGATGGGAGTTTGATCCCTGGGTCACGAAGATTCCCTGGAAGAGGGCCTGGCACCCACTCCAGTATTCTTGCCTGGAGAATCCTGTGAACAGAGGAGCCTGGCAGGCTACAATTACACCCTACTATATACAAAACATGGAGAAGGCAATGGCACCCCACTCCAGTACTCTTGCCTGGAAAATCCCATGGGCGGAGGAGCCTGGTGGGCTGCAGTCCATGGGGTCGCTGAGGGTTGGACATGACTGAGCGACTTCACTTTCACTTTTCACTTTCATGCGTTGGAGAGGGAAATGGCAACCCACTCCAGTGTTCTTGCCTGGAGAATCCCAGGGATGGGGGAGCCTGGTGGGCTGCCGTCTATGGGGTCACACAGAGTCGGACACGACTGAAGTGACTTAGCAATAGCAATATACAAAACAGCCAACAAGGTCCTACTGTCTGGCGGAGGGAACTATACTCAATGTGTTGTAGACTGTAGTGTGCCTAGAACTAGCACAACACTGTAAATCAACTATATTTCAATAAAATTTAAAAAGTAAACCCTAAAAATCCTTTAGGTTGCACTCATATTGCAGGTATGCTTCCAGGGGCTGGAGATAGAGTGGAGAGCAAGACACATCTATGTTCTCATAGAGCTAATGGTCTAACAGGAAGACAGACATATAAGAAACCTGTAAACCAACCAAGTAATAAAGCAATTGCAAACTGTGATTGGTGCCAGGTTGCTGGGATAGAGAATAAATAGGTTGAGGTGGGATGGTGGGAAGGCCTCTCTGAAGAGGAGACAAAACCTCAAATATGGGAAGGAACTGACCCTATGTGAATGTGTAGAGAGATGGGTATTTTAGAGAGCAGTAATAGACTGCGCAAAGGCCTCGAGGCAGAAAAGACTTAGAGCTCAACCAAGGGACCTTCACGTGAATCATGTCCTATTTGGCCCTCCAGGACAGATGCGGGGGCCAGGACACATGTGAGGAAGAGTCACTGTGGTTGGCTGGATAATGGCCCTCAAAGATATCAGGTCATATTCCCACAGCCTGTGAATACTGATGGCACAAGTGAGTCTGAAGATATGGTCCAGTTAGGGAACTTGAGAAGATTAGCCTGGCTATCCAGGTAGGTCCTAAATACAATCGCACGGGTCCTTAGAAGAGGGAAATAGGGAGATTCAGTACAGGTGATACTGAAGCAAGATGCTCTGCTTTTGGGTTGAGCTGAAAGGAACCACAAGCCAAGGAATACAAGGAGTGCAGCTTTAGAAGCAGGAAAAGGTGAGGAAATGGTCTTCTCTCAGAGACTCCAGAATTTAGCAGACCTGCTGACAATTTGGTTTTGGCCAGTGAAATTGATTTTGGACTACTGACCTCTGGAACTGTACGAGAATGCGTGTGTGTTGTTTTAACCCACCAGGTTTGTGGTAATTTGTCCCAGCAGCCCCAGGAGACTAAACCAGGGTATTGACAGGGTAACTGCAGGTGAGTTTGGAGACCAGAGAGTGGAGAATGTGAACCAAATATTAAAGCTGGGAGTGAGGGCATCCAGAGGGCTCTGGAATCATCTCCGAGATCTGAGCTGCCTTGTTCCTGAGGTCAGAGCAGTTCTTGTTGATATGGGCTGAATGATATCAACCCCAAATTCATGCATCAAAGCCCTACATGCCAGAACCTCAAAATGTAATGGTATTAAAATAAGGCCATTGGAGTGGGCCCTAATTCAGGGTGACTTATAAGTGTCCTTATAAGACGAGGAGACTGGGACACATGGAGAGACACAAAGAGCCAGCTATGCGAAAGATGCAGAGAGAGGGCAGCGGTCTATCAGCCAAGGAGAGAGGTCTTGGAAAAAACCGCACCTCTGACAAGTCTCTAGCACTGTAAAAAGATAAACTTCTTTTGTTCAAGCCACCCAGTTTGGGTTAATTTGTTATAGAAGCCCCAGCAGATGAAAATGCCTGTGGTTTGACTTAAATTTTTCTCACCCCTCAATATTTTAGTCTGTGGTAGAGGAACTTCCATTGGAAGCTGATTCTTTAGAGAGCTGCTGGTTTTCGTTCATTTCCTAGTGACAACGGAAGATGAATTCAAAGCCATCTGAAGGCTGTACCGTGCAGAGGTCAGAAGTTTGGGCTTTGGAGACAGGCTGAGTAAGAGCTGGATTCCAGCTCCACCCTCAAACTGTGTGACCTTGAACAAAGTATAGTTGTCCCTTGGTATCCACGGGGAATTGGTTTCAGGAACCTCATTGGTACCAAAATTCTCAAATCCTTTATATAAAATGGGATAGAACAGTACTCTGCATCTGCAGATTCAACCAACTGTGGATGTGGACCCTACAGATGGAGGACCCACTGTATTCCAATGGTCATGCCTTGGTCCTCTCACTGGGAAAGTGGGGATAATAACAGTATCTACTTCAAGAGGTGTGGTTGGCCTAATAATGTCACCCCACTGAATGTCCACATCCTAATCCCCAGAACCTGCCAAGGTTATTTGGTAAAACAGAGTCTGCACATGAGATTAAGTTAAGGATTTTGAGCAGGAAAGACTAGCCTCAACTACCAAGGTGGGCCTGAAATGAAATCACAAGGGAACTTAGAAGAGGGAGGTGAGACAGTCAAAGGTGAGACTTTCCTGGTGGTTCAGTGGCTAAGACTCTGCACTCCCAATGCAGGGGGCTTGGGACTGATCCCTGGTCAGAGAACCAGATCTCACATGTTACAGCTAAGAGTTTGAATGCCAAAGTTAAAAGATCCCACGTGCTGCAACTAATACCTGGGAACAGTCCGGGGGGAAAAAAAAAAAAAAGGTCAAAGGAGGGAGTAGATGTGACGACAGAAGCAAAAAGTTGGACTAATACAGGAAAGGGACCAGGAGTTAAGGAACACAGGTGGCCTCCAGATGCTGGAAAAAGCAAGGAAACGGATTTTCCCCTCGAGACTCCAGAAGGAGGCAGCCCTGCCGACACTTTAAATTTAGCGAAACCGATTTTGTATTTGTGACCCCTAGACTGTAAGATAATCAATCTGTGTTGTTTTGAACCTCCACGTTTATACCAGTCTTTTTTTTTTTTTTTTTAAACAGCAGCCACGGGAAACTAGCACAGAGGGTTACTGTAAGAACTGCATGGGATGATGTGCATGTAGCCCGGCGCCTGGTACCAAAAAGTGCTCATAAGCAGTAGCTGTCATAATCGTCATCATAATCAGCATTGTTTTTAGCATCACTCAGCCTTCTCCCTCCTGGATGGAGGAAAAGGCCTCGCTACACAGAGCGATGCTCCCGTCTTTCTTCAAATTGAAGCAAATCTCTGCAGTTTCTATGCCTTTCTTTATAAATCATGTGGCCCTGACTTTTCATGTTTGTTATCTGTTGAGTCTTTCTTAGGCTGGAGAAGAATTTAGATGTTTGACTGTGGTTTGGGAGGCTCATAATTTCAGGGACACAGGGAGTGAAGGACAAGCAGCACAACTAGACAATATCCAGGGCTGGTTTCTATAGCAATATTCACTGCGATCTCACTGTAGTGGTGAGACCAAAGATAGGAAGATGATGGCAGAGGTCAGAGGTGGTCATGGCTGGTTACTGTAGTGACAGCCCTACGGTGCAAAGTACGGTGGGCTTGCCCAAGGGGGTGGTTCCTGCAGATAGCCTAGAGAGGGAGGAGCCAAGGGTGTGGGCTACAGCAGAGCTTCTTGAATATTAACATGCATATGAATATCTAGGATCATTTTAAAATGAAGATTCTGATTCAGTAGGTCTAGGGTAGGGTCCAAGATTCTGCATATCTACCAAACTCTCTGGCAGTGATTCAGCCACCAATCCATGGACCACACTTAAATAACCAGGCCCTAGAGAGTATATATATGTGTGTGAGTGTGTGTGTGTGTATAATGAAAACTGGGGTATCTTTTTGATTTATGGTTTCTCCAAATATATGCCCAGGAAATCAGAAATGGTGAATTGTGTTATCATGTTTAAGGGGGAGAAGGTGAGGCCAGGAGGGTGAGCGCTGTAAGAGGGTGAGAGGCCCAGGAGACAACAAAACAGAAGGAGGTGTTTGTACCTGGATCTCCTGATTAAAGCTGGGGGGTGGTGGTATGCTATACTGGATTGGCTAAACCTGGGTCACAAGCCTGAACCAAGCTGTAGGGGAGGTCGGGAGAGCAAGTTTCAGCCTTTATCAGGGGAGGTGGGTTCCACCTCCCACCAGGATTCTCCTTCAGTTTCCCAACAATCTTACAAAATACAATCTTTCAGTCTTGGGGAGTTTACTCTGAACCAAGCACGCATCTTATTGTCTGATAGGTATTTTATATTCATGACTGTGTTTAGCATCATCTTGAGAAAGTAAATACTCAAAAAATACACTTGGCAATGGTTATATCTAAGTAGACATTATCTCCAAAGATACCTAAATAGACATTTATCCAAAGAAGACACACAGATGGCCAAAAAAGCACATGAAAATATGTTCAACATCATTGATTATCAGAGAAATGCAAATCAAAACTACAGTGAAGAATCAACTCAGTGGTCAGAATGGCCATCATCAAAAAAATCTACCAACAGTAAATGCTACAGAGTGTATAGAGAAAAGGGGAGCTTCCTACACTGTTCGTGAGAATGTAAACTGGTGTAGCCACTATGGAGAACAGTATGGAGGTTCCTAAAAATCTAAAAATGGAACTACTATATGATCCAGCAATCCCACTCCTGGGCATATATTCGGAGAAACCATAAATCAAAAAGATACCCCAGTGTTCATTATACACACACACACACACACACACACACTCACACATATATATATATATATAATGGAATATTACTCAGCCATAAAAAGAATGACATAATGCCTTTTGCAGCAACACGGATGGACCTAGAGATTATCATACTGAAGTCAGATAGAGAAAGACAAATAGCTGTGAAATCTAAAGAAATGAAACAAATGCACTTATTTACAAAACAGGAATAGACTCACGGACACAGAAAACAAACTTATGTTTACCAAAGGAGAAATGTCGGGGGGTAGGAATAAATCAGGAGCACGGGATTAACATATGCACTACTATATATAGGATATGTAACTAACAAGGACCTATTGTACAGCACAGGACACTCTACTCAATATTCTGATAACCTTTATGAGAAAAGAATCTGAAAAAGAATGAATATATGTATATGTATAATTGAATATCTTCACTGAAATTAACACAACATTGTAAATCAACTGTACTCCAATAAAACTTAAAAATATATATATACTTTGTGGTGGTTAATTTTATATGTCAGCTTGGCTGGGTCACAGGTACCCAGACATATGGTCAAACACATATTACCAGATATATAGTCTGGATGTTGCTGGATATTGAAAGTATTTTTTAGATGAGATTAACAATTAAATCAGGGAACTTAAAGCAATTTATCTTCCACAAGGTAAAAGACATTTGTTCTTAAGAAAAGCTATGACAAACCTAGACAGAGTATTAAAAAACAGAGACACCACTTTGATCTCAAAGGTTCTTATTGTCAAAGCTATGTTTTTTTTTAGTGGTCCTGTACAGATGCAAGAGTTGGACCATAAAGAAGGCTGAGCACCAAAGAATTGATGCTTTCAAACTGTTGTGCTAGAGAAGACTCTTGAGAGTCCCTTGGACTGCAAGGAGATCAAACCAGTCAATCGTAAAGGAAATCAACCCTCGAATCTTCATTGGAAGTATTGATGTTAGAGCTGAAGCTCCAATCCTTTGGCCACTTGATGTGAAGAGCCGACTCATTTGAAAAGACCCTGATGCTGGGAAAGGCTGAGGGCAAGAGAAGAAGGGGTCCACAGAAGATGAGATGCTTGGATGGCATCATCAACTCAATGAACACGAGTTTGAGCAAACTCTGGGGTATAGTGAAGGATGGGGAAGCCTGGTGTGCTGCAGTCCATGGGGTCACAAAAAGTCGGACGTAGCTTAGTGACTAAATAATAACAACAACAAGATGGGTAGGCCTCATCAATCAGTTAGAGGCCTGAAGAAAAAGAAAGACTGATCTCTTCCAAAGAATAAGGACTCTGCCAGCTCACTGCCTTCAGATCTGAGCTGCAGCATTGACTCTTCCCTGAGTGGATCATACACACATCCTGCTGGTTCTGTTTCTCTGGAAAACTCTGCCTAATACACACCTGCAATGGGTGCCATGGGACTTAACTGTCTGCAGAGAGGTAGCCTCCTCTTTCTACATGGATCCCGCCCCCTTCAGCCTCATGCACAACTGGCAGGGGCAGGGAGGAAGCCGAGGCCTGGATCACAGAGGACCACTTCCTAGCATCCCAAGTGTGCCCACAACTCTTAGGAAATGAGACAAAGGAATCATGGGTAGGGTAAGGCCAATGCTTTTAGGAAAGAGCAAGCCATTAGGTACCAAAGCACAAGTCCTTTGCTCTGTGAAAGTCCATATAATTACATAAATGCCCTGAAATGGGGCAAATGCCAAGGGGCACTGGTGAGGAGGTGATTTCTGCTAATAATGCCAGCAGGTACATGTGAGTGATCACCCGACCTTCTTTGTCTTTCCTGTCACACATTCTGAAGAAGGTGATATAGAGGGCTGGGGGTTCATGAATGCAGTACTGAGGTTCAAGCAGGTTCAGGCAGAGCAAAAATGGTACACAAATTATAATAATCTCCTCATCTCCCAGCTGCCAACAAACAGCTGCACCTCCCCTAGCTTCATCTTCCCTCCCACCCTGGAGAGGAGGGACTCCTCCAGTCCTACCCACCCCCCACTTCCCTGGGCACATGACTCCATCACTTCTCTCCCCACAGTCCCACAGCTCAACCTCCACCTCCTCTCTGGACTTTCTCATCAGCATTTAAGCGCTCAACATGTCTCTAACAATTTGAACCGGAGAGCAAGAATGCTGGCGAGTGCAAAATTCACAGTTCCCCTGAATTTCAATCTAGGTCCTCGGTCTAGTTTTCCGTCTATGGCAGAGGGAGCTCCAAATCATCTGGGAACTGAATGAAATGCATATTCCTGTGTTTCCTGTGGCTGCTTAACAAACCACCACAAACTTGGTGGCTTGAAACAACATAAATTAAGGGCCCATTTTATGCTAAGCATGGGTCTGAGCATGAAAGGAAGCAGAGAGGTTATATAACTTGCCTAAGGGCACATAGTTATATGCAGCAGCACAGGCAGACAGACCTGGAGTTGAGGCTAGTAACTGCATTCTGTCATCTGCAGGCAGTGGCTACAGTATACACAGGCTGGAGCTGACGAGGAGGGGAGAGAGTGGTGGAGTGAGGTGGACGGGCAGGAGGCAACCCTGGAGAGAGACGAGGGAAGAACCACCCAGGGCCTTGTAACTTCTGGACTAAAACTGTAAACTCCTAATACTTGAATTGCAGTTGAAAAACACAAAATCAGAGAAACATTTGAAAAGAAATATTAAAAATGGGTTGACAAAAATATTCACTCTGAGCATGCAAAACAATGGGTTCACCATAACTGTTTGTTTAGAAAGAGAGCGGGGAGTTTTTTATATTCTGGCTGAGATTGCTGGCTCTCACCTTATATGTGTCTTCTTTCTGCTTTGTAATAAGACACCCAATCTTCACATGGGCTCATGACCACCTCGCTTACATTTTTCAGCCTCCCTTTCAGCTAGGAGACTGGTTCTTGCAAAGATATAAACAGAAGTTTCTTGTGATACTTTTAGGAAAGTTCCTAAATAGAAGAGGCCCAACTTTCTCTGGTCTTTTTCCATTCTGCTAGCAAGAATGTAGACAGAATGGCTGGTGCTCAAGCAGCCAAACTGAACTATGCGGTAGAAGCCACACGGCACAGCACAATGATAGAAGAAGGATGATTGGTTAGGTGGCCATACCTGCCCTGGATTCTTAATTCCAGACTTGGTTTATATGAGAAATGAATGTCTATCTTGTTTAAACACCTGCTATTTGAGTTTTCTGTCACTGACAGCCAAATCTAATTCTAAGTGACACTCACATCAATTCCCATAACATGTACATTAAATCTCTATTTTTCCTTTATTTTTGTCACCATGGATTTGAGTTTCTTTCTGTTTAGCAAAAAAAGATAAACATTTTTTCATAGTTATCTTCTAGAGACTATGAATCTGTAACCTTGAGATTGTATTAACATTTGTTCCTAGAAACTACATTTACTCAAGTATTTGTTACAGTGAATTGTTTATTCATTTCAAAGTGTAAACTACGTCATAGCAAGTTGATTTTGTTCATCAGCCTCAGGAAATTTTACTGACAGTGGCTTGGAGCTCGTCATAATTAACCCACAAAAATCACAATACAGATACTCTTGGAGACAGAAACGTATCTCAAAGACTTCATCCTTGCAAAAGTTCTCTTATAAGGGATTTTAGCTATTTTCCCTCAACGTTATTGAGGTAGAGTTGATGCATACCAGAGTGTAAGTGTGGGGTGTACAGGATGACACTCTGATGCACATATATTATGATCACCATGGTAGGGTTAGTTAACACCTCCCTCACCTCACATAATTACCATTCTGTCTTTGTGGTGAGAACTTTTAAAATCTACTCACTTAGCAACTTTCAAGTGCATAATAAAATATTATTAACTACAGTCACCGTGCTGTATATTATTAGATCCTCAGAACTTATTCCTCTTATGACTGGAGGTTTGGATCCTTTGGCCAACATCTCTCCCCAATTCCCCTACCTCTTGCCACTGGCAGCCACCTCTCTACTCTGTTTCTCTGAGTTCAGGTTTTTCAGATTCCACTTATAAGTGAGATCATACAGCATTTGTCTTTGTCTGACTTATTTCAGTTTGCATAACATCCTCAAGGTCCATCCATGCTGTCACTTATGTCAGGATTTTCTTTTTATTTTCTCTTAGCGGAATAATATTCCATTAACAGATCACTTTTTAAAACACCACGTAGAATCTCTTTTTTTAATACAACAAAAGAGGAGCTGAAGGTGAGGCTGGGCATAGTCTGGAGGTTCCCCTGTGTGTCCCTGGCGTCCTTGCCACTGGGCTGCAGCTTTGAGAAAATGATATTCCAGCTCTCTTGAGATAAACCCCTTGAACTCACATTACCCTGCACTTGGCAGTCTGACAGGATGGATTAAATTCATACGCCAGCCCTGATCAATCAAAACCCTACTCATCAAATCACAGACTGAAGACAGCTGATTCCCCAGGTCTCCGTGGAATGACTCATGCCCTGGGTTAGGAACATGTTTTAGAGCAGGCTCTGCCACTAACTGACCACATGACTTGTGTGTCCTTGGGGCTTTGTGGGCCTTGAGTGTACTCACAGTAGAGTTAAGGGACCAGAGAACTAGAGTAACAGTATAATATTTTAAAATAAATAAATAAATCAATAACATACTGCCACAAGGAAGTTGGGGGGAAAAAAGCCACGAAGGCAGCTTCCAACAGAAGTTTTTGCTATGATGGAAGTGCTCTGAATCTGTGCTGTCCAACACAATGGCCACAAGCTGCTGTGGCTACTGAACACTTGAAATGTGGCTAGTGCGACTGAGTAGCTAAATTCTAATTTTATTCAAGTTTAATTGATTTAACTTTGCGTGGTTTAGTCAGTAAGTCCTGTCCAACTCTTGCGACCCTATGGACTTTTAGCCTGCCAGACTTATCTGTTCATGGAATTTTCCAGGCAAGAATACTGGAGTGGGTTGCCATTTCCTTCTCCAGGGGATCTTCCTGACCCAGGGATTAAACTCAGGTCTCCTGCACTGCAGGTGGATTCTTTACCAACTGAACCACCACCCGCTAGTCACAAGTGGTTAGCGCCCACCTTACCGGATGGCGCAGTTCTAAGGAATATCCTTCAGTTCAGTATAGTTCCAGATAGGAATCCTGGTGAATGGGGAGGTGGAAAAAGGGCTACAGCAGATATCAAGCAACCTAATTTTGGACTAAGTTTTTCTTCCCATTATCATGGTCTACATCATTATCATCATTATTAGGATTTTATAGCATCTACTGGAGTGCTTACAATGGGCCAGACTCTGTGCAAAAAGCTTAAATGTACATTATTTCATTGAATTACAGTAACAGCCTTGGAAGGTAATTATGATTATCATCCCTATTTACAGATAAGCAAACTGAGGCTTTGCTTTGCAAGAGTCAGTAACCTATAGGATACCACAAGTATTGGCACAGAGCTGGGATTTGATCCCACGTCTGCCAGAATCCAAACGCCTCCTACTTGGCCATTCTTATATGGCTCCTCCAAAGACCAGTGTGGCATTGACTGAGTCACCGAACATTGAGGCATTTCGGTTCATCATCTGTGGAGGAAGAGACTGGGCTACATGCAGTCTGTGACCCACTCAAGTAAGAAAGCGTTGTGATTCCTATACTCTACTCTACCCCCTACCCAGGGGGCCACTTTTATATAATGAATGCTATTGTTTACAGATGGGACCATGTGCCTCCAAAAGTACCTGACCGCTCTGAGCACAGATCAATAATTTCCCTCAGTGGAACCCATGACTTGGTTGCAGATTGTTTTTAAGAGCTTCTCTGTATTGTTGGGCTTCCCCTGTGGCTCAGCTGGTAAAGAATCCATCTACAAAGCAGGAGACCTGGGTTCAATCCCTGGGTTGGGAAGATCCCCTGAAGAAGGGAAAGGCTACCCACTCCAGTATTCTGGCCTGGAGAATTCCATGGATTGTATAGTCCATGGGGCTCACAAAGCGTCAGACATGACTGAGCAACTTTCACTAAACACTTCTGGTGATTCAGATCACCAGGAGGACCCGAGTATCAGCCCTGGACTGATCTTGCTAAAGTCAGAAAAGATTCTTTTTAAGTTAGATGATGAGTGCTTTATAATGCATGTTTCTCTTTTTGCCTTGGAGGCCAGGAAACTCAAAGCTAAATCTTGTTCTCAATTTTAATAATAAACTTTGGGGGAGATTTTTCTGGTACAGTGGTCTTCCTTAGTGTTAATGACATGAGGTTTTGGGGTTTTTTTTTGGTATTGTTTATCCTTGTTTTGTGGTTCTGATAGGGACGAAGTAAAAGGACAAAGTAGCTGATTAATAGTTAATCCCACTAAGGGATTAACTTAGTGAGTAAGTAAAGGAAATATATGGGAGACCTCTGCAAGTTAATGATCACTCAAGAAAGCAGTTTGCTTACCTGCAAAACCAAGCAGGCTTACTTAGCAACAAAACCCATGTAGCAGAAGCATGAAACACACCCCCAAACAATGAAACAATGGTGAAATGAGACCCACACCTTGGCCAGTAATGTCAGTAATTTAATGATTCCTAGGACATACTCCTTTGCATACACTAAAAAAAATAAGGACATTATACTGAAACCGAGATGATTTACCGTATTTTAGTATATGTTGCCATCTTTTTGCTCATTTCCATTGTACCATGACAGTCCCAGTTTGACCATATAGGAACAAGAAAACTGTCCTGCTCTACATGGAGGAGAAGTTGATGCTGGAAGTTTGACATTTACTAAAAATGAAGAAGAAGGTGGTCTTCTGCCCCTCCCCACTTTTCCTTTGATTATAAAACTGCAGTCCATAAGTTCTCACTGTGGCACTCCCGGGTCTGCCCGCTTCTATCTCTCAGAAGCATCCTATACTAATAAACTCTTTCCTACCTGTACGCTGTTTCTCGCTGAATTTTTTCTGAGCCAGGACAGAAGAATCCACGTTTTATCAAGGCCAGAGACATGTCCTGCGATTTCAGTTCTATCTAACTCATATTGTGAGTCTAGCTCAAGTCTTTTTCAGAGTTAGTTATAAATGATGAGTGGATAACATCATCTGTCTCAGACTGTGCCAAGGCCCCAAGATTACCTGGGATAATAAAATAAAAAAGAGAATGTCACTATGTAGCATGTGGGCGGGGGGTCCTTTGGAAACATAGAGGATGAAAATGGGATAGAATTTCCCTGTAAAAAGGAAAATAAAGAAGGGATATGGAGAAAGGAAGGAAAGAAAAGAAAAATCCTGAGACTTAATAATCAAGGAAGGGACTAGAGCAGGAGGAGAGACAATTCTGATGCCTACACAAAGCAACCATTTGGCCATGGAGCAGACTTACGGACTCTCCATATGCATGAGAAGAAAACATATGCACAATTTACTTCTCTGACTAAATGTTAACAATTTTACACTTTGTTGAATCTGAAAGTGAGAGATGACAGAAACCAGGAAGGATTTAATTAAAGGAAAACCAAAAGGGCTATTTGTTAAGCTGGACTTTGGTGCTATCTTGGAAAGGATTCCTTGTCTAGGTCAGCACTCCCGGTGACCCTCTCCAGCCACATAAGTGAAATAATCAGGACTGATTAGCTGATGAGATGGAAAGGTCTGGGTGTTCCCTACCCACCTGCCACGACCTGTCCAATCCTCTCAGGAGCATTCCTGCTGCCTCTTCTAGTGAAGGGGTCAAGCTTTGGGCCAGTCTCAGGGGAGGCAGTGTAACGAGATCCCATCCAGGGATGAGCCTAGGTCAGGGAGGGGGACTGGGCCAGGTCAGGAGCAGTACTTCTCTGAGATGGAGGAATGGACTGGCAAGCAGGGTGGGGGTGGGATGTGTGTGTGGTCAGATGGGGTGCGGACGTTGGTTCTGAATGGAAGCTGAGTGTGTGGTGAGTAGATAAAGCAAAGGTGTCATGAATCTCTTAGATTCCTCTCTCGCCTGAAGACGAGGATAATGTTCACTGGCCCTTCTTCACAAGGCCACTGAGAAGATGAGGTAATAGGTATGGAAGTACAATTAAAGATTTACATTTAGGCATCTTCATGTACACCAGGCACCTAACACACTTGGGCTAAGTTGCTATCAACTTAAACATCAGATTAAGATAAACACTTTTTTTCCAGTAGTCATGTACGGATCTGAGAGTTGGACCATAAAGAAGGAAGACTGCCAAAGAACTGATACTTTTGAACTGTGATTCTTGAGAGTCCCTGGGACTGCAAGGAGATCAAAACAATCAATCCTAAAGGAAATCAACCCTGAATATTCATTGGAAGAACTAATGCTGAAGCTGAAGCTCCCATACTCTGGCCACCTGATGCAAAGAGGCAACTCATTGGAAAAGACCCCAATGTTGGGAAAGATTGAGGGCAGGAGGAGAAGTGGGGGGCAGAAGATAAGATGGTTGGATGGCATCATTGACTCAATGGACATGAACTTGAGCAAACTCCAGGAGACACTGAAGGACAGGGAAGCCTGGCGTGCTGCAGTCCATAGGGTGGCAAAGAGGTGGACATGACTGAGTGGCTGAACAACAACAACAACAAGGAAGGTAACTCTGATAACCAAAACCTCATCTTGTCAGCAGGAGAAGGCAATAGCACCCCACTCCAGTATTCTTGCCCGGAAAATCCCATGGATGGAGGAGCCTGGTAGGCTGCAGTCCATGGGGTCGCGAAGAGTCGGACACGATTGAGCGACTTCACTTTCCCTTTTCCCTTTAATGCATTGGAGACGGAAATGGCAACCCACTCCAGTGTTCTTGCTTGGAGAATCCCAGGGACGGGGGAGCCTGGTGGGCTGCACAGAGTCGGACACGACTGAAGCGGTTTAGCAGCAGCAGCAGCATCTTGTCAGCGTCTTTCAGCCACAACTGTAGCAATACAACACACTGCCGAAAGAGGGAGCTCCTGCACACTTGCTCAGCACACAGGCTGGGTTCTCGTGGACTTTCCTATCAGTTCCTCACTCCTGTTCTCCTTCCGCTTCCAGCTTTCCAGCCTCTTAGTCTTGCTGTATTCCCCTTTCCTTATTACTGGAGCAGTCCACCTTTCTAGGTACATCTCTCTGCTGCATCCTCCTAGAGATCTTCTTTTCCAGACATGGCTCCTGCACTGGGCTGGCCTCAGCGCTACCCGCAGGAAGCAGGCTCATGACATGTGCCAAATATGAATCACTTATCTCCTGGAAAACTCAGACGGCAGGCCAAAGTCAAGGACACATTATCACAATGCCAGGGTATTAACTCCACTATTCAAATGACTAGAGTGTGGAGCGCTGGATTTCATTATCCATGCTTATTTATCTTCAGTTTTCCCTTTCTGTGATACCCAAGGCAAGGGGTTCAAAGGAGTAAGTGCTAAAAAGTGTCAAGTTAAACTGATAACTGTTTCTATGAGTTCAGGGTCTGGTGTCAGATGGTCGTGAGTTTTGGTCCTGGTGCTGCCAGTTAACTGAGTCAGTGACCAAATCTCAGCAAGTCACATGGCCAGGAGCCTCAGGATCTAATTGGGAAATGCGGAAATAGGGAAATACGTACCCTCCAAACTTTCCCGGCACGCAGAAAATAAATTTCAGTAAATGGCAATTGCTTTGAACAGCAAAATGGTGTGTCTGAATTAGAAATTGGACTGGTGTGTTCTGGAAATCTCAGGGAGCAAATGAAGAAGTAGTGGTGGAAGCTCCAGGGAGCAGATCTCATCTCCACTTAAGTAAGACCTCAGAGGAGTCTTGGCTGTCTGGAGCTAGGGTGGGAAGGAAGCCTCGAGGGCTGCTGCCTTGGCAGGGCAGTCCCTTGGGTAGGACCTTAGGAAGGAAGTTGAAACACTGAATAGGCAGTTGGTCTAGATGGCTATTTGGAATCCCTCTTCATCCTAAGGGTCCAACATTCCACATTTAACTGGTTGCCCACTGATGTAAGACTCTTTCTAGGATTGGACCATTGCATTATTTTCTAGTTTTTCTCTTGTATCTTTTCACATTGCTGTCACGATGAATGTGCTGAGACATAAATGGGGTCATCTGATAAAAGTATAAATTCCTCGGCCTGCCCATTTGTTAACTGGCTTCAACCCATGTCTTCACTCCATTCCCTTCATGCTGGTCCAGCACCACTGTGCTCCAGCCACATGAAACAACCAGCCGTTTCTGGAACACACATGTGCGCTCGCACCTCCCTGCCTCGCTCTTGCTGTTGTTCCCTCTCTCTATCCTCTCCATCCAGTTAAGTTCTACGCATCCTTTGAGAAACAGATCAAATCACTTCCTCTGGGAAGTATTCCCCAAGAGCCCCCCACCCCCGCCATACTCATAATATAGTTAGTCCTTTGTTTCCCTCTGCCTTGATAAGCATTGTGTATGTAATTCCATAATACCATATGTATCATATTATTATTGCAATTTATGTCTTTACTACTATCCCAGCTAACTGTAGGGGCATGAACTATTCAGCTTTGTATCCCCCAAACTTGAACATCATAGTGCTTGCCACTCAGGATGACATTTGATATTAGTGTCCTGATTTATTCTGTCTCCTCCACTAGACTGTCAGCTTCATGAGAGCAGGGATTTATCCTGTGCTCTGCTTTATCCCAAACACTTCTGTGGTGCCTGGAACTTCGTAGGTCCTCAACCAACATTCTTTGAGTGAATGAAAGAATGACTGTTGAATGAATCGATAAATGTGTGTTAAATGAATCACTGAATGTGTGATTAAATCCTGTGAATTTGCTTAGCTTAATTCTGGTGGCTTTCTCACCTTACCGTGGGTGATGGGTCACTGGAGTGGTTTTTATAAGGACTAGGTAAAATGATAAAGATAGTCACATGTTGTTTATTTTCAGTTGTGTTAAGAGTAGGAATGCACATAATTAAAATTCAATGAGAACCAGGCTTGGGTAAAAACTCTATAAAAAGTTATGTTCAGGAACTTGGCCAAGTGTCCCAAATAAATCCCAGTGACCCTCAAAGACTTTAGACTCTGGGAAAGTCAGACATGAAACATAAATGGTGGGCAGGCTTTGGGGCCACATTTCTCTTGTGTTGAGATGTTCCCTGTATCTGATTTACCACCACAATAAAACTAGGGAATGAGGGGAGGCTGGCAAATTGTCACTAGCAACAAGTTCTCTGGAATAATCTACAAGGCTGTGCCAGTTCCAGAACCGGTTTTAAAATTGCTAACTGGTTTTAAAATTGCTACTTCTAGTGCTTTTCCATTTGTAGATAACAAGGGCCAGCTTGTTAGGGATTTTGCATGTTTCAAACATTGTATGTGGTCTATATACCAAGAAAAGACACAGTTCTGTTCACTTCAGTGAACCAATTCAGTTCAGTTCAACTCAAATAATTCAGATTAACAAATATTTACTGAGTGTCTCATTGTACATGGACTAGAAATCAAACTCCTCTATATACTCAAAAAGTTCTGCAAGATCTAACACTGTCCACCTTGGACTCCATTTCCTACCACGCTCACTCATTCTGTTCCAGCCTCACTGAACTCCTTGCTATTCCTTGCATGTTCCAAGAATGTTCCTGTACCAGGGCCTTGGCACTTGCTGTTCTCTTTGCCTGGCAAGATCTTTGCTCAGATAGCCACCTAGTTTCCTGTCTTGATTCCTTTATTTCTCTGCTCAAATTCTATTTCCTTGGAGGAAACTTCCCTGACCATCCTGGATAAAATTGTACCTCTCATCACTGTACTTGGTTCGGGTACCAGTTTTATTTCTGTTTATGTCACTTATCTGTGCCTGATACTTTACTATTTATGCATTTGTTCTTCCTCTGCACCCCCTAGTAGAAAGTAAGCTCCGTGAAGACAGATATTTCGCCTGGCATAGCATACATGTGCTATACATACAGTCAAATAGATGAATGAATAAAATGAGCTCCTACTATGCATCAGCTTCTATACTTGATGATATTGAAAAGACTTTAGTCTTCAACCAACTCATGATCTAATGTGAAAAACATGAGAAAAGTGGCTTATCTGAAAAGCCTTTTGATAAAGGAAGGTACAAAGTCTTATGGCAGAATGAATCAGAATCAGCTGGAGCTGAAGAGGGTAAGAGTATGTTGCAAAATGCCGTCCTGAGCCTGCAAGTGGGAGAGAGAAGGACTCAGAAGAGGAATCCAGGCAGAGGAAGTCAGATGAGGAACTGCAGAGCCAGCTTGGGGTCTCTGTGTGGACCGGAGTAGCTGAAGGGATAAGTGGACGGGAGGTACTGGCGTGGATGAATCTGAGAGATGATAAAGGTGTGAACAGGGAGGACTATTCATGGAGCAGGCCAATCACTTAAAACTTGTTCCTTATTTACTGACTCTCTCCTTAGAGCGAGGGTCCATGTTGAGCTTTGTGGAAGACACAAGGATTTAAAACCTGAACCCTGGTGTTCAGTCTAGCAAGGGAGGTTAGTGTGGCCACATAACCCCAGTTTCCCAGGGCGTCCCTAATGGTGATGTCTGTTTGCCCTTAATTATCCTGTAAACTTGTTAGATCATGACTTTCAATTGGGGGATTGGAGCAGAAAGTGGCCATCAAAGAAGGAAGGGCAGATAACCATGATGCAAGGCTGATAATAAGTGCCTTGTGGGATGTTCCTGTAAAGTGCTCTGGGGTCTGGAAGGGGCAGCGCCTCCAGGGATGGATTTTTGGAGGCCGTAGAATCTGCAGTCAGTGTGAGTGTTTTCAGTAGGTTGGTCCTGGATTTTGACTATTTATTGGTTCCCTTTTTCCTTCATAACAATATTCTTTCCACACCATGCTGCCATAAGGGGCTGGAGAATGGCCATATGAGGGGTGGAATTCTATGTAATGAATTCATAGAGAGCAGCGTGACAAAGGACTGCCAAAGGACCAGCTCCAGCCTTGGAGTTTGAACTCTTCAGTGAGAACAAAGCCTGGGAAAATATGAACCTTCTTTTGCCAGCATGTTCTGCCCAAATTCCTGGGCAGGCCTGAACCTGACCTGCTGAATCTTGACCGAACTCCTCACACCAATTTGCAAGAACTGAGGAAGTCTTCCCTGGGAATGTTTCTTATCTACAGGGTGAAAACAGAGCGAAGACTTTAAATCCAGAGTTATAAACAAACACAGCCAACAAACAAACAATTCCTGGAATACTGGAAACTTCATTCTCTACAGACATGGCCAAGTACATGTGCAATGAACTCTGTACACTGTACAAGCTCAAAACTTGCTTGATGATGATGCTGGAATTCTCTTCTCTGTTCTAGAAACTACATGGGAAGGAGGGTGGGGAATTCCAGGGATCCCTAGAGCAGCCCCCTGGTTTCTTTTTATTTCTTTTTTTTTAAAGTTTAATTAATTAATTTAGCTGCACTGGGTCTTAGTTGGGCTTCCCTCGTGGCTCAGATGGTAAAAGAAATCCCCTGCAATGTGGGAGACCTGGGTTCGATCCCTGGGTCAGGAAGATTCCCTGGCAACCCACTCCAGTATCCTTGTCTGGAGAATCCCCCTGGACAGAGGAACATGGTATGCTGCAGTCCATGGGATCTCAAAGAGTAGGACATGATGAGGCATGTGGGATACTTCTTTTTGTAGTTCGGCAGTGTGTGGGATCTAGTTCCCTGACCAGAAATCAAACCCAGGCCCCCTGCGCTGGAGTGCAGAGTCATAGCCACTGGACCACCAGGGAATTCCCCGCCCTCTGGTTTTATCTGACTACTCACTGTATGGCTTTGGGCAAATCTCATGCTTTTCCTAGACTTTCCTTCCAGTCTCATAAGTTGTGAAAAGCAGCTCTGGCTGGTCTTTCCACTTTCGGAATCCAGGGAGGTTGCAAGTGTGGGCGATCCCCGGAAACCAAGAAGCACTCGCTCCAGGAGATTTTGATAATGACTGTGGTTAGAAGCGTTATAGACAGGGTGTTGCCCCTCCTGATATTTCCCACATGGCATTTCTTCCTGGAAAAAGCAGCAGGAGACAGGGCTGGGGAAGCCCACCTTCCTCTCAGGGCTCTCCCCCTCCTGCAATTTCTCCCTCACATGGGCCATCAGAGACCCGTGAATTAACCCCTCAGTTGCTCCAGGCAGACTACTCTTTTTATACCCATTCCCTCTACATTGGTGTTTTTATCACACCACTGTGGGCAGTTTTAAAAGAACAGCAATTCACAGATTGGAAACAAGTCAAATGCCCAGCAACCTGGGAACCGTTAGGCAAATTATGGTGCCTTCACAAGACGGAATATTTTGTAGTCATTAAAAATGATGTTTATGAATGCTCTGTAGTAGTGCTAGGATAATGCTTATGGCATACTAGTAAGTGAAATAAAAAAGATATAAAATTGTATATACGCCATACAGTTATTTTAATTTGTATTAAAAAAAGGAAAAAATATGTGAAACAATCATTTTGGCTACCTCTGGGTAGTAGAATTGTGGATAACTTTAATTTTCTTTCTTATATTTTTATGTATTTTCCAAAGTTAAAAAAAATGAGCATATACAACTTTTCAGTAAAAAGACAGATCTGTATAAAAATCTGTATTTATAGCACCTGTATTGCAGTTGTAAATATATGCAGTCCATGAGGACAGCAGAATGGTTGGAGGGGAGAATGTGATTAAATCAATAAACATAGCAAAACTGTAGACTGGGGTACATGGAGACATGTATAGGCTTTGTTTGGGAAGTCAAACTTTGAGGAATGAAAAGGCAACCCAGATGCTCTTGTTGCTCAGGGCAAATGACCAGATTTACTGCCTGGACTCTTTCCTGTAACACGTGAAACCCAGGTCTGTCCTGGCAGCTGTCAATATCACTATTTCTGAAAGGATAAAAAAGGGGTGAAAACTTGGCACAGGAGCAGGTGGATTGAAAGCAGGCTGAGCCCAGAGAATGCCCTCCTCCTTCCCTCTCTTTCTCTTTCTCCAGGCCTTGCTGGTACCAGGCGCTCTGGCTCCCACTGCCTTTGCCACCCTGGGGCAGCCCACAGTTTACACCAGGCAGTTTCAAAGGCTCATTTGTGTTGCTGTTCTTTACAAAAATGCTTTCCTGCTTGTTCAGAACATTCACGTACGGTTCCTGAGGCCCTGGAAACAGGGCAGGCAAAGGGTTCTGGGCAAATGAGAAAGAGCCAAAAATCCAAGGAAGCTAATATAGCTTTCCTCTGGACCATTCAGCAGAGGGAGGAGGCCACTGGTGACCCCTCTCACTGGGGGACTCTGCCACTCCGCCAAGCCATCCTTGTGGGACTTTTGCAGGAACATTCTAACTGGTCCTTCCATCACCCCCTGCTCCATCCTCCCGCTGCCATGCACTCAGATCATCTTCATATCCCCCTCTACTCTGTGCCAGGTTTGGCTGGCTGCCAGAGAGAGCAAGAGATGATCAAAGCCCAGTCCCTGCCAGCGAGGAGCTCAAAGTCTGGCAGCGAAGACAGACATTTGGAAGCAAATAAGGCCATAGTGGTGACTGGGGCCACACAGGAGCAGGTCAAGGGGACACAGGCTCTGGAATCACAGTGCAAGGATCAGCCTCCAGCCCAGGCACTTACTAGCTTAGCTGTGTGACCTTGGGCCAGTCCTTAGACTTCTCCACTCCTCCCCATCTGTATGTAGGCAGCGTTACAGTATCTCAGAGGCTTCCCTGGTGGCTCAGCGGTAAAGAAGCTGCCTGCAATCCAGGAGCTGCAGGAGACGTTGGTTTGATCACTGGGTCGGGAAGATCCGCTGGAGGAGGGCACGGCAACCCAATTCAGTTTTCTTGCCTGGAGAATCCCATGGACAGAGGAGCCTGGCAGGCTACAGTCCATGGGGTAGCAAAGAGTTGGACATGACTGAAGCGACTTAGCATGCACGCACAGTATCTCAGAGAGAGACTGGGGCATTTAAGAGGGATAACCTGGAAAAGCTCATCACAGGGCCTGGCTCAGATTGGCATTCAAGAGTTGTTATAATCATTCACAGAGGCCTTCATGGGCACCAGGGGTGAGGGGCACAAAGGTTTCACAGCAGAGGTGAGGATGCAGTTGTCTTGAAAGATGAGCAGTTATTTGTACCTTGCTCAGGCGTTTCCCTTGTCCAAACCTTCACCCTAACTCCACCATTGAAGGAACAGAGGCCCATCAACACCTACAGGATGTATTTTTCTTCCATAGACTTTCAACTCAGTGTGTATTTTCTAAATCCTTGACTGTGGGGGAGGCCCAGGCACCACCTAACTCCTATGGTCTTGAGGCAGACAGCACCTTCTATGGGCCAGACACCCTGCTGCAGCAGCTGGACGGCAGGACACAGGCAGGGTAGGAAGAGGACAGGTGGGGCAGCAGCTTTTTATCAACCCCTACAGAAATATTTCAGCATTTTAACAACTGGCTGAACATCTGCACTTCTGCCAACCAGCTGAAGGTCAGTCTGGCCTCTGGTCTATGGCATGTGCTTCCCCGCCTGCCCCCACCACCCCCCCCCCCCCGGCCCCACCCAACATGTATCTTGTGATTTCCTTTCTTGGAGCCTTTGCCAGCAGCTCCTCCCACCTAGAATGCCTGATCTCATCTGTCTTTCAAAGTCTGACTCAAAACCACCTTCCCTGAGCCTCCCAGCAGTTTATCTGCATCTCCCTTCTCACCCTTGGCACTTTCTATCTCTGATGATAAATGAGCTGCTCAGGGTAGAGCCTAGAGGCCTCTGGGCTTCCTCGCCTCCCCCCTCCCCCCAGCACGGGGCCACTTCTGAGCCCTGTGAACTTGGACAAGTTGCTGAACCTCTCTGCCTCACTTTCCACATCTATAAACGGGGGATGACGATAACAATACTTCCCTTCTGGGGTTCTCATGAGGGATAAGTGAGTTAATTCATGCAAAGTGCTTATAATGGTGCCCAGCAAGCAGCTCTTCCAATTACTATGCTTGAAAGAGGCACTTGAGGGACTTCCCTGGTGGTTCAGTGACTGGGAGTCCACCTGCCAATGCAAGGGACATGGGTTCAATTCCTGGTCCAGGAAGATCCCACATGACATGCAGCAACTAAGCCCATGTGCCACAATTACTGAGCCTGTGCCCTGAAATAAGAGAAGCCACCACAATGAGAAGCTCACACACTACAATGAAGGACAGCCCCCCAACTCATCGCAACCAGAGAAAGCCCTCCCATAGTAACAAAGACCCAGAACAGCCAAAAGTAAGTAATTTAATTAAATTAAAAAGAGGCACTGGATGTATGTTCAATGAATGAATGAAGAATGAACAACTGAATAAGAAGTCCATTAGTAAATAAAACAAGTAATTAAGAACATCGAAAAGTACAATAAGAAATGAAAAGCTCAAGCAGCACTGAGGTAAAGATTTAAGAGGCAGGGTCTGTATTTACATAGCCAGCTATTTGTTTCAGGAGGTTAACATTCTTCTCAAAGATTTTTTTTTTTTTTGCTATTCTCTAACCAGATGAAAGCAATGGCACCCCACTCCAGTACTCTTGCCTAGTGTCCATGGGGTCACTAGGAGTCGGATACGACTGAGCAACTTCACTTTCCCTTTTCACTTTTATGCATTGGAGAAGGAGGTGGCAACCCACTCCAGTGTTCTTGCCTGGAGAATCCTAGGGATGGGGGAGCCTGGTGGGCTGCCGTCTATGGGGTCGCATAGAGTCAGACACGACTGAAGCGACTTAGCAGCAGCAGCAGCAGCAACCAGATGAAGTGATTTGATTATTATTATTCCACTTACATTAGTGATACTTACTGAAGCCTAAGCTGGGGAAAACATTAGCAGGAAAAGGGAAGAGGTGGGGGAAACATATTAAAACAAGAATCTCCTATTGGCCTTTACCCTTTCCAGGGAATCCTGTGCTCCCTGCTTTATGCCTGATATCCTGCCCATCCCAGTGGCAGGGCACCTGGTTAATGGAGCAAACTCTGGACTCTACCCTGACTTGCTGTGTGACCCAGGCAAGCTGCACAATCTCTCTGAGCCTGAAGTTCCTCAGAAGAAGGCAGACTGTGATAGTGTAAGATATGCTACTATACTCTTAGGATTCTAGTGAAGACCCAATGACTAATGCACTTAGTAGAGTCTGTGTGTGTGTTAGCTGCTCAGTTGTGTCCGAGTCTTTGCGATCCAATGGACTGTAGCCTGCCAGGCTCCTCTGTCCATGGGGATTCTCCAGGCAAGAATACTGGAGTGGGTTGCCATTTTCTTCTCCAGGTAGAGAGTCTAGTATGTCATAAATACGTGGTGATATTTGTCGGTGATGATGATGATGATGGCTGCTTTGAAAAACTTTGCTCTAAGATGATCAAAACACAGAAACAAGAAAAATGCCTCCACAGTGGAGCTGGTCCCTACACTTCTTACTTTATTGCTTCAGGTGTGTGAGTCTCATGGACTGTTTTTCCTTTAAGAGGGACACTATGTGCATTGAGTCTCTAGTTCAGTCTCTAGTTTTCTGTGATGTTGGTAATGTTTCCTATCTGGGGATCCAATACAGGAACCACTAGCCACATCTAGTTATTGAGCATTTGAAAAGAGGTAAGTGGTCCTAAGGAACCAAAGCTATAGTTTTAGTCAACTGAAGTTCATTTAAACAGTTTCACATGGCTACTGGTTACCATACTGGACACAGCAATGCTAGTTCCTTTATCTTTGTCATGAAGGTAAGGTTTTCCTTCCTTGTCCCATAAAATAAGGAGAAGCTGGTGTCAGACCAGACCAGATGGTTAACTGGGATTCAGAAAAGACTTGGATACTGAAATGAACAAGTGACATGCACGTGTTTGATCAGACTAACTCCCCAAGTTGGGAGAGGGGGCTGTTTTTAAACTTGAACCACCCAGCTTGTTACCTGTGGTCAGGAGCAATCACTCCCCCATAGGCTGGGAAAAAACTCCAGGGTAATGGTATAAGCTGTTGGACTAGCCCTGAGGGCTGGAGGCGTTTAACAGCCCTGAAGCTGACATGGTTTAGGATCTGCCCTGCTGCCTCTCCCTGGGGAGGACACCTGTCAGATCCTGCCTCACCCTTCTCCTGCACGCTGTGGCTAATTTGCTATTTCTGAGCCTCTGCTGGCCACCTTGTTAATTGGACGATGATCATTATATTTGGATGCTCAGTGCTTTCCCTTGGTCACTGCTCCAAAGCCTGAGAGTTCTGCAGGCTGGTCACATCTGACCTCTGGAATCCATTCATTTTGGCAAACTGCAGCAGGATCCAGCATCTCCATGAATTAAGGGGAATTTGTCATTGTTGTTTAGTTGCTAAATTGTGTCCGACTCTTTTGTAACCTCATGGACCATAGGCTGTGAGGTCCCTCTGTCCATGGGATTTTCCAGACAAGAATACTGGAGTAGGTTTCATTTCCTTCTTCAGGGGTTCTTCCTGACCCAGGGATCAAACTTGTATCTCCTACATAGGCACACGGATTCTTTACCACTGAGCCACCAAGGAAGCCTGTGAGTGGGAATGGAGGCCTTGCAGAGCTCAATCTGGTCCCCCCAACTGGGGAAATATTTCTTGGACACCTATTACGTGTTGAACTCTGCCAGAGAGATGAAAATACCAAAAAAGGTTCATTCTTCCCTTTGTTGTTCAGTTGCTAAGTTGTGTCAAACTCTTGGACTGCAGCACATCAGGCTTCCCTGTCTTTCACTATTTCCCGGAGTTTGCCCAAACTCACATTCATGGCTATCTAACCATCTCATTCTCTGTTGCCCTCTTCTCCTCTTGCCCTCAATCTTTCCCCACATCAGGGTCTTTCCCAATGAGTCAGCTCTTCGCATCAAGTGGCCAAAGTACTGGAGTTTATGAAACTTGAAATGGGGGCAGGAGGAGGTTGGGGGAATGAATGACAAACACACAAATCCACAATACTGTTATTCACATGACGCTCTGTGGAGCACTGGCACTACCCGGCAGCCTGCTAGAAATGAAGCACTTCAGGAACTTCCGTGGTGATCCAGTGGTTAAGAATCTGCCTTCCAATGCAGGGGACACAGGTTCGATCCCTGATTGAACAACAAGACAACACGGGCCCCAGGGCAACTAAGCCCCTGCCAAGACTAGAGAAAGCCTGAGCTCCACAACGAAGAGCCTGGGTGTGGCAGAGAAGACAGCGCAGCCAAAATTTTTAAAAAAAAGAAGCACTTCAGGCCCTACCCCAGATATAATGAATAGAATCTGCATTTTAATGAGATCCCACGGGATTCAAATGCACTTTAAAATTTGAGGAGCCCTCCTACAGTATACCTCTAGGTTATAAGCACTGTGACTGTGAGACTAATAATGGCCGTTGTCTATAAAGAGCCTAATGCATGCTGGATTTTAAGTGCTTTCTATATATTAACACAAAATAGCTTCACACTAGCCCTCTGAAGCAGATTCTATGACAGCTCCCACTTTACAGATAAGAAAACTGAGGCTCAGAGTGGTTAAGTGGTTGAGTTAAGGTCACAGAGATAGGAAGTGTCAGAACCTAGATATAAACTCAGGCATTATGGCTCCAGAATAAAAAATGTCCAGAGGTATAATTAATGCGCTATGAAGGTCCTTAGCATTACCTAAAGAGCTTCCAAATAGCATTTTCCTACTAGTAGTGACTAGACTTAACCATCTCACAGGTAGATGAAGGCATTTTTACCTCACAAGGTGGAGTGTAGTGGTTCGGTTAAACTCTGTAAGTAAAATAGCCCACGTAGCACACGGCACAATAATAGCTGCTTATCAAATGTTCATCACCTTTCTTTAGGCACACTTATGCCTCCATCAAGAGAGGGCTTACGAAGTACCAGATGGAGTTCTGGTCTCTCACCTTCCTTCTCGCTCCTCATTTCTTATAGGAGAAAGTGCTGATAGCCTGGCGGTTCTCTCAACCTTCTTTACTGCCTAATTTGTTCTTCCACCCAACAACTCTTCAGAACAAGGTCTTGTTTTCTGTTCTTTTGCCTTCCTTTCCCCCACCCCGTGGTATGCATTCCATTCCCTTAACAGAGAGAAACAGAGAGAGAGAGAGAGAGAAAGAGGGCTTCCTTCCCTCTGGCCACACAGCATTCATTTGATGTTTCTGATACTCTCAGACCTGCCCAGGGCTTCCCAGGTGGCACTGGTGGTACGCTGGTGGCAAAGAACCCGCCTGCCAATGCAGGAGACATAAGAGATGTGGGTTCAATCCTTGCGTAGTCCCAGTGCACCAGCCCCAAGCAACCAGTACCATGCATCGAACTTGGACTGGCGAGGAGGGAGCAGGGTTCGGGATGGGGAACACGTGTATACCTGTGGCGGATTCATGCTGATGTATGGAAAAACCAATACAATATTATAAAGTAATTAGCCTCCAATTAAAATAAATAAATTTATATTAAAAAAAAAATCCTTGGGTAGGCAAGATCCTCTGGAGAAGGGCATGGCAACCCACTTCAGTATTCTTGCCTGGAGAATCCCACAAACAGAGGAGCCTAGTGGGCTACAGTCCATAGGGTTGTAAAGAGTCAGACATGACTGAGGTGACTTAGCACGCACGCACATAGACTTGCCCAAGTGTATAACTTTTTTATTTAACCTCACCGCACCTCAGTTTCCTCATCTGTGAAATGGGGAGACGTGAGGCTAGCTCCTGCCTCAAGGGGTATTCCAAGGACTGAATTAGTTAATAACATAAAGTATGTAGAGCAGGATCTGCCATATACTAAGTGCTGGTCAAAATCTCTTATAATATCTAAGAAGACATCAATCTGGATTAAGGAAGTAAATAATAACCCCTGGTCATTTATGGATCACCTGTTAAATGTCAGTGATTACTTTTGGGGATAGCTAGGGAAATAAGCCTGGAGCATGCGAGCAGTAGAGCCAGTGCCAATCCGAGGGCTGCCAGCTGGCAATGGCCACATGGCTCTCTGGATGAGAGATAGAACATGCAGGTTTCAGACCCAGCTCTATTCAGTTCTGCAAACATTTACTGAGCACTTACTAAATGCTATCCACTGAGCTATGCCCTGGACACTCAGTGCATCCTCAGACAATAGAGAAGGATTTTTGGAGGAAGAGATGCTTAAAATGAATCTTGAAGGATGAAGTGAGATGACGGAGCAGAGGGGACAGTGGTCCAAGAAGAGGGCAAAGCATGTGCAAAGGCACTGAGGCACTGCCTTTGCAAATCCACTGAAAATACGCTTATGACTCCAGACAAGTACACTCATCCCTCTGGGCCTCAGTTTTATCATCTTCAACATGAAGCGTGTTCAACGTGCCTGTGCTCAGCTGTCTTGACTTTAAATTCCATATCCAATGATGGGACAATCCATTGGAAAAATAATAATAATAATCCACGTCAATTCAATGACATGGATCAACTGCATTTACCATTGGGTCCTTATTTTGTGAAACAACCAAAAAACTTTTGCACATACACAGAAAACTAAGATTGGAAGGAAATTCCCTATAAGGTCTTAGTGCTCATTCCTGGATGCAGAGACTCTGGGTGACTCAAAGTTTCTCCTTCAAAGTTTTTGTATATTTATATTTTATTTAATAAGTATATTCATTTTATATCTGTAAACATTCATAAAGATTATAAAAAGATTCTAGAGATTAGGGATGAGGCTTTCAAATATTTCTTTCAAACCATAATCCAGGGACAGCAAAACAGACTAGCAAAGACAAACACTGAGTAGGGCCTGATGCCAAGAGTTCAAAGACTAGTTCTGCAATGTTAGCTGCATGACTTTGGCAAGATTATCAACTCCAGTGAAGTTAATGTAAAAAAAAAGAAAGTTTCAAGAAATATAGTTACCTTCCTCCAGGCAAGAGACTCTATTTTTTTTTTCTATTAAATTTTACTTAATTTCTAAAAAATGCAAGTTAACAACCACAGCATCAGGAACCAGCATCTTTTTTAAGAAAGGGCTAAATAGTATTTTCAGCCTGGTAGGTCATTTGGTCTCTGTCAGAACTAGCCACAAGTGCCAAAGAAGCTATAAATAATATGTAAACAAGTGAGTTTGGCTGTGTTCCAATAAAACTTTATAAAAACAGGCAGTTGGCCAAGCTTGGCCTGCGGGGTATCGTTTGCCAATCTCTGCACTGCGTTGATTTAATGGCTCATTAATGGGCTGTAACCTGCAGTTTGAAAAATATTGGGATTAGAGTTGCTTTTACCCTGGCCAGATGAAGTAAATTGCAGTGACACTCATGTCACACATACATCATGTTTTAAAACTTTGTTTCTTAAGGTAATTATTTAGAATTCAACACGCATTTTTTTTCATTAGAACTGTTTATACAATGGTTGGAATTGCAGGCAAGCCCACAAATAGCCCTGCAGAAAACAGGTCTAAAAACATGGTTCTCCCACTCTGGGTTGTCCCTATTCATCCACTGGTTCTGAATTTCTCCAGGACCCACTAGCACTGGGGGTACATTTTAGAGGACTTTTGTGCCAGATGTGATCATGGCCCTTAGGAAGATGAGAAAGTAGCATTCTTCCTCTGGGAAAAGGCATCCTGCATTGCTGCTTAGAATGCCAGGAAAAAAATAGTTCTCCTGTCTCTTCCTTCTTGCTGTCGAGGTTCCTAGGGTGTCAGCCGAAAGAGTCCATATGTTGGGGAGTATTCCCTGTGGTATATAAGCCAATCAGTTGTGAGCTGTGTGGCTAATCATGGTCAAAAGTACTGAACTGTGCAAATGATCCACTTATGTGTTATTTATTTTTTAAAAAGTAAAGTAGAAGAGTGTAGTGACCCTCTGTCAAGCTTTTGGGAGCCTGGAACCACTGATAACCTTACTGTTTGGAGAATTTCCCGTATCATAAGTTCATGGTTCAGTAAGGTAGAAATTCATGTTCCCAGTTGCCCCTCCTGCTTTGTGCAGGGATGTGGCCCAGGCTCCACTGATTTAGAAGCAAGTGGTGTGACATAAATGGAACATGACAAAGGAGGTAGCAGAGACATTTAGCATTCAAAGGTAATGGTGACAGAGGTCCTCTGGGAGTGACCATTGTCCAGCGTTAGTTGCAGCATGTGAACTCTTAGTTGCAACATATGGGATCTAGTTCCCTGACCAGGGATCGAACCTGAGTCTCCTGCATTGGGAATGCAGAGTCTTAGCCACTGGACCATAAGGGAAGTCCCACACCAGAAGTCTTCTTAAGCTCTACTAAACATGTAGACTTATGGGACCATCATAGCCACTCTTGTCCTGTGTGACAACATCAGACGTTCCCTTTACTGGGAGGCCTTGTAACAATTCACCCAGCCATCTCAGAGCTATCTTCTACCCAGGTGATGCTCAGGTGCAAGAAGATAAGATCCACTTGGGTGGTTGTGAGAATTGCCCTGATTTATGAATCCAAGCATCTCCTGTAACAACTCCACAGAAATAGCTTCCAAGGTTCTTGAAAGGAACATCACTATTATAGGGATCAGTGAATTCAAGGAAGCCCAAATCTCTGGATATTTACCAAGTATTTATAGTACTATAAGGCCAGATATAATGTGCCAATCTAGGGTCATTTTGACCATAAGCAATGTTGCTTAGTAACACAATTGATATTGCAAATTTTATCATGTTTCCAGGGCAACAGAGCTAGAGAATTAACCCAAGGTCAAATTCTCATGCAGGAAGGGGAAGGATTTGTTAACCCTCTGCTTACGCTGGGCCTCTCAGAGGTTTTCTTTCTGCTAAGCAGGTTCAGCTTTTGCAACTAAACATTCCTGTTAGTAGTGTTGCTTGTATCAAGGATACTCTCCTCACTTGTGTTCTGATACACATACCTTGATGGGAAAGAATGGGGAAGAGTTACAATCAGGCCAGAAATTTTGCATAACCTTGGGTGTTTCCACTGGAATATGTTAACATTTGGATATCACTTGTCATGTACTGATGTGTTCTGATGATTTTCTGGTAAGGTTTCTTGGAAGATGTATTTGAATATCGTTAGCTTCTAATGTCTGTTGCTTGGTTAACTCTATTTCCTCAAGTGTAAATTTTTCCATTTGTTAAGACTGTTCTGTTTCTCCCATTCATTTTCCTCAAATTCTTGGTGATTGGAGGCTCATGTTTGTGGCTGAGATTTCCCTGGTAGACAGTCTGCCACATCTGTTTGCACAGCTCTGCTTACAAGAGGGGTGAGAACTGCCACTGCCTGGGTGTAAAGTTTGGCTGGTTTCCTCAAGAGACTGGGGTACAGTAAAAGTACCTAATGCCTAGTCTTCTATGTGAAGCTGATCACTGTTCGTCTCAGGCATTACCAGCTAACCCAGGCAACAAAACACTCCTATTTATCCTCCTCTTTTTAATTTTATGGTGACAAATGACTGAAATCATTCATGTTCAAACACATCTAGGAATCACTAGTATTTCTAGTAATGATGTTGTTGTTGTTCAGTCACTAAGTCATGTCCAATTCATTGTGACCCATGGACTGCAGCATACTTGGCATCTCTGTGTTTCACTATTTCCTGGAGTTTGCTCAAATTCATGTCCATTGAGTCGGTGATGCCATCCAACCATCTCATCCTCTGTTGTCCCCTTCTCCTCCTGCCCTCAATCTTTCCCAGCATCAGGGTCTTTTCCAATGAGTCAGCTTTTTGCATCAGGTAGCCAAAATATTGGACCTTCAGCTTCAGCATAAGTCCTTCCAATGAGCATTCAGTGTTAATTTCCTTAAGGATTGACTACTTTGATCTCTTTGCAGTCCAAGAGACTCTCAAGAGTCTTCTCCAGCACCACACTTTGAAAGCATCAATTCTTTATTGAAAGCATCAATTCTTTGGCTCTCAGCCTTCTTTATGGTTCAGTTTTCACATCTGTACATGACTACTGGAAAAACCATAGGTTTGACTATATGGACTTTTGTTGGCAAAGTGAAGTCTCTGCTGTCTAGGTTTGTCATAGCTTTCCTTCTGAGGAGCAAGTGTCTCTTCCTGACCCAGGGATTGAACCCAGGTCTCCTGCATTGCAGGCAGATTCTTTACCATCTGAGCCTCTAGGGAAGCCCCAGTAATGATATAAGGCAGGAAAATCTTGTCATAGATTTAAGATGATTCTATTAAAAAACAGTAGTAGCCACACGTGACCCCTAACCTCAGAACTGAGGTGTTTACATTTATCATTACTGTTTGGGAAATACATATAGCTTAATCATAATCTTACAAAATTTATCTGAGTTTTTTTTTTAACATAAAGTGAGAGATTTCAGAAGCTCAAAAAATAGTAGCCAAAGTTCTGGAACAACTTAAACTACAGAAATTTTATGCTGGCACTGAGCTTCTTCAAAACCCCACAATGAAAAATGAAACTATTCAAAACAAATGTAGCAACTCGAAAGCTATGCCCACATGAAAGAGGAAAATGGTATACGGAGACCTAGTTCCAGATACTCCAGCCAAGAAAGGCTCTTCTGACAAGCAGAGATGGTTTGAGGCACAGAACAATCTTTATTTCAGTCAACAAATATGTCTCAGACTTTCTGTTGGGTATGGATGAAAAGCACACAATATTCAGCTCCTGTTCTTGAAGAGTCTGTGATAAACATATAAGCACTGTAACCTTACCTGACTTTGCCAGCATAGATAATGAAAGCAATGTTGTTTGATTTTGGGGAAAAGGATACAGGAAGAAAGATAAAAAACAGCTCCAAATTAGGATGCTCCCTCCCACTGGAAACGTCTTGTTAGTAAGTTTTGGTATGAAGTGGCTGTAAATGTTTTACTGGAAACAGAGCCCTCTCTCCTCTGAAGCCCTTCCCTGCGTGTTTTCAGATGCTAGTAAATACCAAGCTCTATTCTAGCTCAGAATGGGAAGAAACAGCTTTTTGTCTAGAAGGAATCATACACAGGCTTCTTTAGGGACAACGACAACAGCATTTTAGAGCTAAAAAATAAAAAGATGTATATCAGCTACTCTCGCAGGATAAGGGGAGCTCTCCTCCTATTAAGCACGGCACTGGATGTCTTAGTTACAATATCTAATTTATGGCTTACACCAGTCCCAAAAGGCTGGTCTTATTCTCATTTTACAGTGGAAGAGAAGAGTTTCAATAGGGATGAGATGACTTGTTCAAGGTCCCAGAACTGGAAGAAGCAGAGCCGGGATCTGATTCCAAAGTTGTTCTGACTCCCAAATCCATATACTTTCTCAAAGACCAAAGTGAACAGAACTCAAAAAATGGTAAGTTCTTTCTGTTTTGTGTCATCCCCTGAAAGTTCAACCAAGGAGGAATGGAAATATTGACATAAAGGACTCCGACAAACTATAGAACATGTTCTCTTTACTGGGCTCTCCCTCACAGCTCATTCCTCTTTAAAACTTGTTCCAGAAAGTTTGCAACCCTTAGATGGTCTCCCTAGACTAATAGTCACTTCAACTACACTCTGAATTCTGAAAACAGATTCCAGAAGGGAAGATGGAAACTACATAACTGAAAATACAATGGGAGCCATGCAATGCTTGGGGAGTTGGGGACAGGGATAGGTCACAGGATGAGATATGTATTTTAGAGTTTCAGTTTGGTGGCCGTGAGGATGGAGCTGGTCAGAGAATATTAAGCTTCACACCCAGGGAGACCATTTAGAAATGAAATGCAGTGTCAGGTGTGACTTAGCGACTGAACAACGGCAGCAGTAAAGGGAACGAGGGGCTGGGCCTTGCAGTGTGGCAGCAATCTGGGGAGGAAGGGTTAGAATAGCAGTCCCCAACCTTTTTGGAACCAGGGACTGGTTTCATGGAAGACGAGTTTTCCACAGACCAAGGGTGGGGGATGGTTTCAGGACGATTCTTGTAAGGAGTGTGCACCCTAGGTCCCTCGCATGCACAGTTCACAGTGGGGTTTGTGCTCCTGTGAGAATCTACTGTGCCGCTCACCTGACAAGAGGTGGAGCTCAGGCAGTAACGTGAGCAATGAGGATATCCATCTGAGTAAATACAGATGATACTTCGTTCGCTTATCCACCGCTCACTTCTTGCTGTACAACCCAGTTTTTAAAAGGCCATGAATGTGGGAGGTGGGGCAGGGTTGGGGACCCCTGGACTAGAGGAATGGGAGATGGCACAGATATTGCCTCAGTAAGATCTACTGACTAGCTGGCTATAGGAAGGAGGGAAGGAAAGGAAGGAGTGTGGGGTGAGGCCCGGTTTTCTGACTGGTTTGACTAGGTTGATGGCGATGCCATTCTTGGAGACTGGGGAGAAAGGAGGAACAGTCGGTTTGAGGGGCAAGATGTTGGCCTTAGTTTTGAGGTGGTTGTGAACACTCCTGATGGAAATGTTCCATAGGCAGCTGGATCAATGGATTTGTCCATTCTTTCACCCTACAAATAATTATCGACTTTGTGATATATACCAGATGTTGAGTTTGGCATTAGGTACGGAGCGACAACCAAAACAGATGTGTTCTGTGTCCTCACAAAGCTCACAGGCAACACACACACACACACACACACACTTGCTGTGTTGGGCAGAAAAGAATAAGGTATCCTGAGAAGATCCAGCCTGAGAGTGTGAGACTTGACAGTGAAACTGGAAGGCTGAGTTGCATAAGGTTCTGGCGCTCAGTGGTGATGAGGTCTAACTGGAGATACAAGGGGGTCATCTACAAAGAGGCAGGAATTGAAGAGTGTGGGGAGGAGATGAATCAGAGGAACTACCCCATTCTACAGGCTTTTGGGTGGGGCTGAAGAACTAGATACCCCAAAGCTGAGACCAGTGGCTTCCATCCTCCCAGCCATCATGATTCATACTCAGAACACAAAGTCTTGGTGTGTCTGACTGAGGTTGTTTTCTGCCTGGTGACCATGTGCACGTTGCCACCTCTCCACTTTGGGTATGTTTGGCACATGAAAATATACACAGGGCACCACTGATTTGGCCTGGATACTGGCAGACGTGACTAATCCCCTGATTAAGTTAATTCCAGACTGGCTTGAAATATTGAAGCTAACTTGGGATTCTTAAAAAAAAAAAAAAAAAGAGGCAATTTCTGTCTCACCCATGCTCCATCCTCTTCTTTAACTGAAAGCCAAGAGACATGGTTTAGGAGCCCAATTAAATCCAATCCATTCTGGCAGAATTAGAGCATCCAATGAACATTTCAAAACCACTTGGAATCATTTAATAGAGAAAAAGTGCATTGAGCCCAAACTGGGAGCTGTTTAGCTATGTGTGGTAAGCTCTCCAACAACATTTATAAAAGGGAATGTTTATTAAGCATTTACTACATGCTGGGCACTGTTCAATGCATTCAGTCTTCAAACAGCCCTATGAAGGATTTATTCTTATTTTATAGATTTTATAGATGAAGAAACTGAGGCACAGGGAGGTTAAAGGCACTTTTCCAAGATACCCTAGCTTTTAATTGGAAGAGCCTGGATTCAAACCTACAAGTCTGGGTCACAGAGCCAGCTCTTTTAACCACTCAATAAACAGGGTCATTACTGTAGTAGTTACAGTGAACAAGCCTGTGTATATTGGAAGATGGGCCTGATTTGTGAGATGCTGGGGGAGATGAGGGGCTTCCTGGGTGGCTCAGTGGGTAAAGAATCTGCCTACAATGCAGGAGACGCAGATAGATGCAGTTTGATCCCCTGGTTGGGAAGATCCCTTGGAGGAGGGCATGGCGGCTCTCTTTAGTATTCTTGCCTGAAGAATCCCATGGACAGAAGAGCCTGGTGGGCCACAGTCCACGGTGTCACAAAGAGTCAGACACGAATGAAGCAACTGAGCACCCACGCATAGGGGAGATGAGCTTTGTGGACCTGTCTGCATGGAATGAGTGGACGCCTCCAGGCAGCCTTCTGGACTGATAGCAGTTTGGATGCCTTGCCTCTGACAGGGTGAAGTCATCCTCAGAAAATCCTGGGGTTTTCCAGGCAGAAGGGAACCTGGAAACCACTTAGTGTTGCTGCTGGTTTATGGACGAGGAGGTTGAGGCACAGGGGAGTAGATGGATGGTGCTGAGGAGCAGCAGAAGCTGGGTCAGAGGGAGCTTCCTCTTCCAGGAAGCCCTCCCTTCCTTCTCTGCCATGAGGACTCTGCCTCATGGAACCTGCTATGCTGTCCCCCATGCACCCGAGAAGCCCACTTCTGGGTGAGCAGGTGTGACAGTTTCCCCCTGAAGTGCCCAGGACAGCCAGGATGAAATGAAGACAGACATCTCCCACCCATAGGGCTGGCATCCCCCAAAGGTGCCTTCACAAGGAAGCCAACTGGCACTGCAGAAACCCTCATCTCTCTGGAATGTGGAGACCCACTCTTCTGACCCAGGCCACTTTTATCCCAAATTGGACCGGCCCTATGCAAACGCATTTCAAAGATCCCACTCAGGTCTCAGGGCTTCCCAGGTGGTGCTAGTGGTAAAGAACCCGCCTACCATTGCAGGAGACATAAGAGATGTTGGTTCAATCCCTGAGTCAGGAAGATCCCCTGGAGGAGGGCATGGCAATCCACTCCAGTATTTTTGTCTGGAGAATCCCCACGGACAGAGGAGCCTGGTGGGCTACAGTCCATAGGGTCACAAAGAGTTAGACGTGACTGAAGCACTTAGCACGCCTGAAGTCTCAGATACTCCTCAGGGCACAAGATTCAACCTCCAGTGAGTTTCTGGAAACTGGGCAGCTCTGGCCCCTCCCCTGCCCCACCCTTGCACCACCTCAGAGGCAATACCCACCCACCACAAAGTGGTGTCGACCCGAAGGGAGCTTCTCTCTCTGGTCATCCAAAGCCAACACATGTCTTACCTTTCCACCTGGAGGTTGACTTTGGAGGGCTCCACGTTGGGATTTTCCCATTCCATCTGCGGGCAGTGCATGAAATAGCAAAGGGTATACAGGGCCTCGGGCTCCCAGTAGAGCGCCCCCTGCTTGTGGTGCAGGGGAGTGCCATTGCCATGGTGCTTGGCATTGAGCGGCTGCAGGTGATGCATTGCTCGGGACACCAGGTCACCTGTGGACAGAAGTAAGATTTCAGATCCTTCAAGCAGCCAAGACTCACAGAGAAGGGGTGTAGAGATTCTCGAGATTCCCTCATTCAATGGAAATGGTCTCATCAGGCAGAGAGGGAAGCGTTTGTTCATTCACCACATGCCAGTCCACGACTTATCAGGTTTGGGGTGCTGCTTCAAGCAAAGCAGGCTGCTACGATAACTCCAGTCCTGCTCTTTGGAACCCACAATTTCTAACAAGGCACAGAAAGCCCTTTTGTACGTGTCTACTTCCAGCCTTCTTCATCTGGGACACACCCCTCTGTCACATCCTCTGCTGTAACCAGTACTGCCTCCCTTGCAATCACAAGAATGGACTATACTGTGTCTTTCCTCTGAGCCTGGGCATAAACTGTTATTCCCTCTATCTAGAACATTCTCTCTCTCTTCTTTTCCAGGCTAACTCCTGCTGATCATCCAGGTGTCGGCTTATATATTATATTCCAGGACACCATTCTGGAATTTCCCCCACTTCCCTGTGTCAGATGCCACACTGTACTTTCTTTATTACAGCACTTAGTACACTGTGACACAGTATTCTTTTTGTCCATCATTCCAAACGATAGCAACTCAGTCTGAAATGACACCTATTTGTGACAGCACAGTTAGAGCACTTTAACATTGAATTCTTATAACACCCTATGAAGTAGGCACCTTTATAAACCCATTTTACAGATGAGGACACAGAGGCCCAAAGAGGTGAAATAACTTCTCAGCAGGGCAGAGCCACTAACAGCAGAAGGAGGATTTGAACCCCAGCACTCCAGCTCCAGAGTCTATGCACTTAACCATGCTCCTTGAGGGGCATGTTTTACTATTCTCAGCACTGGCAAACTCTGAAAACACTCTGGTTTTTCTCATGCTTTCTTAGAAGAAAACTAGCTTTCTCCTTCATCAAACCAGACCTGCACGTTCCCAGGTTGGCCGTGGAGAGAATATCTTCTTACGGGAGACTGGTTGGGCCTGAAGCTCTGACTTTCCTTGACTAAGACTGTGTTTCTCAAATGTGGTTAGCTTGTAAGCAACCTTCAGGAATGTAGTTGTATCCAAGCACCACCTGTATCATTATTTACTTAATCTTCGATGGACTCATTTTATTTTTTAAATACATATATCTAAAAAAGAAACATTATGTCACTGCCATAAATGGGAAATCAGTATCCCTTGCTGTAAACAGAAGGTCATTGTGAAAGTTAATTCAATAAAAAGAGTGTGATTAATTTATACCTGAATTCTGGTTCTGTTTTCTTTTGTTACAAAGGGCAAGTGAAAGAGTTGTTAGGGGCACATATCAAGTGGAGCCTTTCCTCTGAAAGCAATTAGAATGGAAATAGAATTGAAAAGCATCACTCCCATGACCAGTGTTATCTAAGGCACTGCCCCTGTCCCTCTGGAAATCATCTCTTGCACAGTGGGAGGTGTTGCACATCTGGGGAGATGTTCCTCGAAGATATTCATGATGGTGAATTTGTGTGTCAGCTGGGCTAGGCTATGGTGCCCGGTTGTCAGTCTAAATGTTGCTGTGATGCTATTTTTTTTTTAAGTTTTTTTAACTTATTTAAATATATATTTAAAATTTTTTCAATATTGTGTTGGTTTCTGCCATACAGCAATGCAAATCAGCTGTAATTATACATATATCCCCTCCCTCCCAACCCTCCCTCCTCTCCCCCCATCCTGTCCCTCCAGGTCATCATCACAGAGAGCTAGAATGGGCTCTCTCAGGCTACATAGCAAATTCTCACCAGCCATTCCTCTTACACTTGCTAGTGTATGTATGTTGCTGCCACCTCCTCCGTTCATCCCACTCTCTCCCTCCCACACTGTGCCTACAAGTCCATTGTCTACACTTGCATCTCCATTTTTCCCCTGCAAATAGGTTCATTAATATCCTTTTTCTAGATTACATATATATGCATTAATAGACTATATTTGTTTTTCTCTTTCTGACTTACTTGTGAAGCTATTTTTTACATATGATTAATATTTATATCAGTATATTGTGAGTAAAGCAGATTACCCTCCAGAATGTGGGTGGGCCTCATCCAATCAGTTGAAGGGAAAAAATAGAGGAGAAAAGAGAGAAGCCCTTGAATAAGAAGGCATTCTGTCTTCAGACTCATGACTGAAACATTAACTCCTTCTAGAATTTAACCCTCCCTCTCCAACCTAGCTCCCTGTGGGGGTCAGGGACTGTCTCCCCCATTCCCAACCCCTCATTACCCAGCTGAAACCAAGCCTGCAGAGCCCACCAGTTCTCTGCCATCCAGCTGTACCTTTTCATAAGACACTTGTACCTAAAATCCAAACAGCTCAGTGAAAGGCAGGAGTTTCTCCTCTACAGGCCCAAGGCCTACCTTCTAGGTTCCCATTTCTTGTCTGAGGGAGGGGCTACTTCCTCAAAAGGAGATTGACAAGAGGGCTATTCATCCCCTTTGTGGGAGCCGGCCTATGGAGGTGAGGTCTCAGCTGAGGGTGAAAACGGCAAATATTCCCCTTTCTCTTCCACGTCCATGGCAGACATGCTTAACTGATCACAGAACTCCTATCCACTGAGTGGAGATGCAGCCTTAAAGTCCTTCTTGAGACAAAAGTCCAAGTGGTCACTATTTACTCTGATTGTCAAAGGACAGAAAACTCCATATCCTAAAGCCAGAGCCCTAAGGTGTCATCAAGATAACCTAACCAGAGTACAATCCACTAAGCTTAATATCTGGACAATGATGCAGGGGTTAAACAGACAGTAGTGAGGGGTTAAACTTCCCTACACCCCTCTGCCTTCTACTAAGCCTTAACCTAGAGTCTGACCCTCCTTCTCTCCATTTCCCACAGCAGGAGAATATATGCAAGAAACTCAAAAAAGAATCAGAGAAGGAAATTCTCTTTTAGGGGTAGGTGGGCAGGAAAGATCTTAAGAGGACCTGTAGATGGAAGCTGTGGCATCCCATGATTCTATGTGAGCAACAGTCCAGCTGTTGTTCACTGAGCATCTACTCTGTGCCAGGCACTGTGAAAAAGCACCTCACATGCATTGTCTCTAGGACTCACAAGGCTCTATAGGGTACTAGACCATTCAGGTATGAGCTAAATCAAATCCCTTATGATTATACAGTGAAAGTGACAAGTAGATTTAAGGGAACAGATCTGACAGACAGAGAGCCTGAAGAACTATGGATGGAGGTTCATGACATTGTACAAAAGGCAGTGATCAAGACCATCCCCAAGAAAAACAAATGCAAAAAGGCAAAATGGTTGTCTGAGGAGGGCTTACAAATAGCTATGAAAAGAAGAGACACAAAAGGCAAAGGAGAAAAGGAAAGATATACCCATTTGAATGCAGAGTTCCAAACAATAGCAAGGAGAAATAAGAAATCTTTCCTCAGGGATCAATGCAAAGAAATAGAGGAAAACAATAGAATGGGAAAGACTAGAGATCTCTTCAAGAAAATTAGAGATACCAAGGGAACATTTCATGCAAAAATGGGCTCAATAAAGGACGGAAATGGTATGGACCTAACAGAAGCAGAAGATATTAAGAAAAGGTGGCAAGAATACACAGAAGAACTATACAAAAAAGGTCTTTATGACCCAAATAACCATGATGGTGTCATCACTCACCTAGAGCCACACATCCTGGAATGCGAAGTCAAATGGGCCTCAGGAAGCATCACTAAGAACAAAGCTAGTGGAGGTGATAGAATTCCAGTTAAGCTATTTCAAATCCTAAAAGATGATGCTGTGAAAGTGCTGCACTCAATATGCCAGCAAATTTGGAAAACTCAGCAGTGTCCACAGGAATGGAAAAGGTCAGTTTTCATTCCAATCCCAAAGAAAGACAATGCCAAAATACTGCATAATGGCACTCATCTCACATGCTAGCAAAGTAATGCTCAAAATTCTCCAAGCCAGGCTTCAACAGTACATGAACCATGAACTTCCAGATGTTCAAGCTGGATTTAGAAAAGGCAGAGGAACCGGAGATCAAATTGCCAACATCCATTGGATCATCCAAAAGGCAAGAGAGTTCAAGAAAAACATCTACTTCTGCTTTATTGACTACGCCAAAGCCTTTGACTGTGTGGATCACAACAAACTGTGGAAAATTCTGAAAGAGATGGGAATACCCGACCACCTGACCTGCCTCCTGAGAAATCTGTATGCAGGTCAAGAAGCAACAGTTAGAACTGGATGTGGAACAACAGACTGGTTCCAAACTGGGAAAGGAGTATGTCATGGCTGTATATTGTCACCCTGCTTATGTAACTTATATGCAGAGTACAACAACAGAAATGCTGGGCTGGAAGAAGCACAAACTGGAATCAAGATTGCTAGGAGAAATATCAATAACCTCAGATATGCAGATGACACCACCCTTATGGCAGAAAGCAAAGAAGAACTAAAGAGCTTCTTGATGAAAGTGAAAGAGGAGAGTGAAAAAGTTGGCTTAAAACTCAACATTCAGAAAACTAAGATCATGGCATCTGGTCCCATCACTTCATGGCAAATAGATTGGGAAACAGTGGAAACAGTGACAGACTTAATTTTTTGGGGCTCCAAAATCACTGCAGATGGTGACTGCAGGCACGGAATTAAAAGACGCCTGTTCCCTGGAAGAAAAGCTATGACCAACTTAGACAGCATATTAAAAAGCAGAGGCATTACTTTGCCAACAAAGGTCCATCTAGTCAAAGCTATGGTTTTTCCGGTAGTCATGTATGGATGTGAGAGTTGGACTATAAAGAAAGCTGAGTGCTGAAGAATTGATGTTTTTGAACTGTGGTGTTGGAGAAGACTCTTGAGAGTCCCTTGCACTGCAAGGAGATCCAACCAGTCCATTCTAAAGGAAATCAGTGAATATTCACTGGAAGGACTGATGCTGAAGCTGAAACTCCAATACTTCGGCCACATGATGCAAAGAATGGACTCATTTGAAAAGACCCTGATGCTGGGAAAGATTAAAGGCGGGAGGAGAAGGGGGCGACAGAGGATGAGATGGTTGGATTGCATCACCGACTCAATGGACATGAGTTTGAGTAAACTCTGAGAATTGGTGATGGACAGGGAGACCTGACGTGTTGCAGTCCATGGGGTCTCAAAGAGTCAGACACGACTGAGCGACTGAACTGTACTACATTATTTTAGCTTTACAGCAGTGATCCGCAAGCGGGGTGATTTTGCCTCCCAGGGGACACGTGGTAATATCTGGAGACATTTCTTGTGTCACATCCCAGGGACTGTTACTCTACCTAGTGGGTAGAGGCTCGAGATGTTGCTAAACATCCTACAATATACAAATCAGTCCCCATAAGAAAGAGTTTTGCCCAGGAGTCAATAATGCCCAGGATGAGAAATTCTGTTTTACAGATAAGGAAACCAAGGCTCGAGGTCACAAGGCAGAGAAGATTGGAAACCTGGGTCTGCCTGATTCTAATGTCTGTGCTCGTCACCCTACACTGACCTAAGTCCTTTTTACAGAGACAGCACACCGCAGCCGTGGCCAGCTCCAAGTCCATGATGGGGCAATTTGGCATTGTGTAGCCAAGGTGTTAACAAATGCTCCTTTCCTTTGATTCAGTAATTCCATTTCTGGGACTCTGTCCCAAGGTTGGAATCCAGAATGCAGCAAAATCTTCATGCACAAGGATTTTTATCCAAAACCTTATTTATAGAATCCAAAATTTGACAAAGAAACAAATGTTTGAAAATCAGAGCATGGTTAAATAAACTCTGGTATGTGATAAAACTTATGCAGTTACTAAAAATGTTTACAGAGAGCTGCAATAAATGAAAAAAAATCTTTAAAATGGTAAGTGGCAAAAAAGTGAAATTCAAAATTGCATACAGTGATCAGGATTATGTTATTAAAAATATGCACTGAGTAAATAACAGGGGGAAAAAAGCAAAATGTTGACCAAGGATTTCTCTGCCTAGAGGGATTGTGGGTGACATTCCCTTCCAACTTTTCTTGTTATTTCTGAATTTTGAATTATGGCATATGCTTCTTGGGTTTATCAGAGTAATAAGCTTAGCGAGGTGGTGTTTACTTTCTAGTGCCTCCTATGTAGGGCCAGGTTGGGGCACATTCATCTTTCCCTCTGTCTTTCTTGAAAGCACTCATAAAAAAGCTCAAAATAAGAAAAATCAAAATTGGGTGGAGAAGAGAAGAGGATCCATGTTCTGAGGCCACACGTCACCCCTCCAGGTCCCCAAGGCCCTGGGAAGGCTTTGGTGTTGGTTGGACTAACCGTGTCCTCAGAGCATCATTCAGTTCGCCCTGCACTTCTAGGCTCTCCGCTTTTTCTCTTGCTGTTTTCTCACTTTATAGGAACCTTCCCTTCATCTTCTCATCTACTGAAGACTCTCAAGGCTGTGATCAAATGCCACTTCTTCCAGGGAGCCCTCCAGGATGCCCCCATTCAGAATCAATTGCCCTTTACTCTGTGTACCTACAACACCTGATGATAAAGTCTAACATGTTACGTGTTTAATTCAGACATGCTTTAGATGCCCATACATCTGCTTCCCCTATTGACTTTAATGGATAGAGACATGACTCATTCATTGCCCTGTTCCCGGTGGAGCAATGTGTTTGGTGGTTAGGGACAAGTTTTCTGGAGTCAGACTCTCTGAGTCTGAGTTTCCAACCTGCCACTGACCAGCTGTATTATCTTGGGTGAGTTAACGTCTCTGTATTTGGGGATAATTATGTCCTTTGTGAACTTGTTGTGTGGATTAAACTGCTAACATGTAGAAAGTACCTAGCATTGGTTTCTTCATTTGGAAAATGGAGATAATAATAGTTCCTAATGAAGCGATCATATAAATCACTTAAAGCACTTGAAATAGGGTTGGGCACATTCTAAACGTATAATAAGTATTCAGCATATATCTTTTACTTTGTATTGTCACTACCATCATCATCTTCATCACCAGCACCATTTTTTCCATCATCTTGGCCACCATTATCATCTTCATCATCATACTATCTACATCACCATCAGTGTCATCACTGTCATCAGCCCAGTCTCTGGATCACAGGCCTAAAGGATGTCTCTGATGAGGGTTGGTCATGGGAGATGAAATCGGCATGGGGATTCTACAATCACTAGCTCCACTTCAAATCCCACTCTATGTGTGTGCTATCTGCTGCTTCCCGGTCAGCTCCATTCATGAACCCAAAGCAACAAACCCACTGTCACTAGCTACACTGAGTTTGGGTGGCTAGAGCTTGGTTCTAGGAACCTACTTGAGAATCTGCTTATAATCAGGTTTCCCAAATGTCAGTCATTTGAAAATCAGCATCATGAATTCTCACATATCTGTGTGCCATAGGTCCGATTTATTTGCTTAATATTTTTCTTTAAATTGGCTCCTTCTTTCACACAATACATTCATTGAAAAAAGAAACTTTATATCAGTGCCATAAAAGGAAAACCAATATTTTTCTAGCACCCATAAAAAATTCATGGCAATTAAAAATAGAAAGTGTTTTGTGTATTGCCTGCAATCTCCCTTGCTACCCTTTGGGAAATGGAGCTCTGCCTTCCAGACTCAGGTTATCAGTGCAATTCCCTTTAAGCTGTCTTCCTGCATGCCACTGTGATCACCCTGAGACAAAGGATTGCATATTCCAACATGGGTTCCTTTCCCCAAAACCTGTACTGTGACAGCACCTTCAATTCCTTCCCTGCTGTTCATCCACAGTCAGCTACCACTTTCTATGTACATTTTCAAAATTTCCCACAACCCTGGGGTAGGAGGTATCATCACTCTCTTTTCAGAGATGGTAAAGCTGGGAATCAGAGTGATCAAGTTACTTGACCTAGGTCACACAGCACAGATGAGGAAATCAAGGCACTCTCCAGCATCATAAACCGTGGTTTAACTTGCCTCCCAAATTTTATTGGGCTCCAAAATCACTGCAAATGGTGACTGCAGTCATAAAATTAAAAGATGCTTGCTCCTTGCTTCTGAAGAATTGATGCTTTTGAACTGTGGTGTTGAAGAAGATTCTTGAGAGTCCCTTGGACTGCAAGGAGATCCAACTAGTCAATCCTAAAGGAAATCAGTCCTGAATATTCATTGGGAGGACTGATGCCGAAGCTGAAACTCCAATACTTTGGCCACCTGATGCAAAGAACTGACTTATTGGAAAAGATCCTGATGCTGGAAGGATTGAAGGCAGCAGGAGAAAGGGACAACAGAGGGTGAGATGATTGAATGGGCACCACCAACTCGATGGACATGAGTTTGAGCAAGCTCTGGGAGTTGGTGATGGACAGGGAAGCCTGGCATGCCGCAGTGGGTTGCAAAGAGTTGGACGTGACTGAGCGACTGAACAAAGACAACTCATTCCCTATTTTATACATGAGAAGATTGAGTCACAGAAGGGTTAAGACCAGTGACACTTTACCATTGAAAAGGGTCACAGGTACATTCTAGTGGCTAGAGGCAGCAGGACCTTATGAAAAGACCCCATTTCCCCATTTACATTTGAGAGGCTCCTTGTCCAAGCAGAGGGCTTTTTTTTTTTTTCCTGGTGACACTGAGGAGAGACAACCCAGAAACCCTTTTTATGCACAGTTGTAAATTAATGGTCCTGTTTGGAGTAACACATTGAGTGGGAACTGCAAGTTCACAGTTTAGTGTAAAAAGAAAACAGAAAGAGGCATTTTTCAATGAAGCCCTCATTTTTTTCCCCTTTAAATAACAGAAAGCAATTACTCTACTTAATGGCTGTCCAATGCAGGTTAATTGGGAGCTTGGGGGCAAGGCAAGGAACATTGGGCAGAAGAGCTGCAACAAGGTCTCAGAGGACACAAATATGGGATGGATGGGACCAAACGAAGAGTCGAGTTGATTCAAAAATGAGCACAGCCAGGGCCTCTGCTTTCCCTGGAGATGGGGATCTTACCCAGATCAGGTAGGGAGGCCTGCCTGGTCTGCTCACTGGACTCTAAGTACTGTCTTGCTAATTTCCTGGTTCTCACGGTTAAGAATCACCAGCCTGTGTCAGTTTGGGGACCTTTGTGAGTTAGCTTCTCACTCAAATAACGTGAGTGGCTCAGCTCAGCTAGTAAAGAATCTGCCTGTAATGTGGGAGACCTGGGTTCGATCCCTCGGTTAGGAAGATCCCCTGGAGAAGGGAAAGGCTACCCACTCCAGTATTGTGGCCTGGAGAATTCCAAGGACTACAGTCCATGGGGTCGCAAAGACTGAGCGACTTTCACTTTCACTTTCAAATAATTTGACATACAGAGATTCCAGTTCTAGCCCTCCGAGTTCAAAATTCAGTTCAATAGAACACTAAATATTTGACAAGAATTTCATTGAGTTCCCCTCCCCTGTAGCATTTTCTTCAGCTTTTGTTTCACAGACTAGTTCACTATGGGTCATTCGTGTATTCATTGGACATTCAACAGGTATTTCCCAAGCTAAGGGCAATGTGTTAGGTGCTTAGAATGCAGAACTCAACTGGACACAGCACAGTTAAGCAGAAAAAGAAAAGATGATTTGAAATGGGACTCTGCCACTTAGGAGTTGTGTGGCTTTCGGTAAAACATTTATCCTTTTAAGTCTTAGTTTTCTTATCTATAAAATGAGAATAATAATACCTTTCATGTGCTTAAAGCATTTGGCACACAGCAGGTGGTCTGGAAATAGTGGATGTATTTTTGCCCCAAGCCATAACATCACCACTATACATCACCACTGAAGGCAGTTTGGGGTTTTAATATGATGCCCTGAGGATAGAAGCAGGGTGTATACAGAAGTTTCAGTGGGCAGGGGCAGGGTGAGGCGGGTGGGAGAGTGGGGGTGGGTCTGTCATCTACCTGCTGGTGAAATACTCGGTAACCTTTGTGAATTCTCACATCTCCAATTTAGTTTTGAGGACAGCATTCACAATACCTGGTACAGAGCAAACTGTAGATCCTCAGACCTGGAAGGAACAAAGGTCTGACTAACGTTCTGATATTATAGAGGCAGATACAGTCCACCCATATCATCTAGAAATACCCAGGCTTCCCCCAGAGACAGGGAGTCATGTCTAGTGATGAAAGCTCTGCCTGGAGAACTGGATTCAATTTCAACTCATCAACTCACAGGTGTGGTTGATCTTAGACAAGTTATTTATCCCTTCTTACCTTCATTCCCACATCTATGTGGATAATAATGGTTACATTGGAAGTAGCTCATGTAGATTTTTCATAGTTCCCTAGATTAACATCTATTATTGTTGGCTATTAAGAAGGCTATAGTCAGGGGCTCTGCCCTCAACCCTGAGCAGCCTAGTTCAAGAAGAGCAGGGACAGCTGGGAACAAACTCTCTCCATCCCACCATTGCTGGAACAACAGTGGTTTCTGGAATCCGCACAGGCAGAGTAACCTTTGAATATGAAGAACAGCTCTCTATGTACACAGACAGGGCAAGGCTGTATTGATTCAGACCATAGAGCAAGTCAGTCTAAATTACAGTCAGATCAGAAAAGAAGGCAATTTTATTACTTTCCATCGCCGACGTGGCTTATCAACATGCCTCTGCACACACATTCTACGGGGCTGACTTAATGAATGGAGGGAACCTATTCATAATTAGCAGCACCTATTTGTGTGCCAACAATTCATATGCGAAAGTCAATATTCAACAGCAACGACAGCATTTAATTTACAGAACAAATTGTCCTTAAAAACAATTTACGTGGCAAGCTGCTCCTGCGGACTGCCTGCTTAGGTAAAATGCAGATTTGTTTAGCAAATCCTTTTCTTCAAGAGAAGCACTGGAATTGAGCGGAGCTCCAGCCCAGGTGCTAGGAGGGGCCCTTAAAATACTTCAGGACATACCTTTGAGACCCCAGAGGAGAACGTGTGGGGGCCTCTTCCAAGGTGGCACCCATGTAGACATGATCCAACCCTGTAGCCAGAATCGGCCTTTCCAAGGTCATGGGCATGTCTTGGAAATTGGTGGAGTTCCAAACAAAACGGCATTTCTTCTTTGAGATGTTTCCCCAAGGGATCTGCTTGGACCAGCTACATCTGAATCTCTGGGGGGGCTATTAAAATGTAGACCTTTCCTTTTCCCGTTCCAACTGTTGCAGATATCTCAAAATATCATTCACACACATCACCACCTCAAAATAATAGGTCATCAGAGTTGCTGCTAGATCTTGTTTTATAATGTTCTAATAAAAACATATAATGACTATATCACAGTTTAGCTAAGATATATTGATAACTGTCTTTTAATATAATTAGCTTCCTTTACAAACTGGTACACTTTATTTCATGCATTTAAAAATACTGTTCTAAGGCAGGGTCCACAGGCTTCATCAGGCTGCCAAAGGGGTCCACAGAATCCTTAAGTTTAAGAACAATCATACAGCTGACCAGTGGCTGGAAGACCCTGTAATCAAAGGCATCTCATGACTTTGGCGATTTGATGGGAATTTCCAAATTCAGGTGCCAAGAAAGTAGCTCCAGTGAACATAAGGAGCCCCTTCAGCTCGAATCAGCGACTGCTTCCCTTTGCAGAGGTGGAAGCCATGTACTCAAGGTAGGATGACTGTCCTGGGTATACAGGGAATTCTTGGGAAGAGGTACAAGTTGCTTTATGAGTCCTTAAGTCTTTTATAGTTCAGAATTTTCTAGAATTTCACACTACCTCATACTTTAACATACTCTAGCATTTCTGTGATCATTACTCTAGTTCCATCTGGAGCTAACACACAGCTGTGTCATTTGACAATCAATTGGATCATAAGTAAATACAGATTTATATTCCTCTGGTTGGCCAGACTCAGCCCAGACCTAAATTAGGAGGTGTAGAAGCACAGCAATCATTACTCAAACTTGGGACACCCCAGCCTTCTTCTCTCCACCTTTCTGCCCCTTCTCTCCCTCTCTTCCCATCCCTCTCTTTGTCTCTGTCTCTCCCTTTTTTCATATTTTCCAAGGACTGACTATGTGCCAAGCAGTATTCATGGTGCTGAGGTTACAACAGTGAACAAAACAAATATCTCTTCTCTCTGTGAGAACATATTCTAATAGCAGGAAACAGATAGTTAAAAAAAATGAGTCAACTATTGAGGGTGTCTGGGGGAAGGAGGGAGGGGAATGATTGCTAATGGCTATCAGGTTTCTTGTTGGGGTGATGAAAATGTCCTAAAATTGATTGTGGTTATGGTTGCATAACTTGGAATTACACTAAAAGCCATTGAATGATGATATACTTTAAGTAGGTGAACAGGATATAAATTATATCTCAGTGGACTTGTTACTGAAAAACAAAAAGAAATATTGAGCATGCCATAGGGTAATAGCTGAGAAGAAAGGTAAAGCAGTGAAGAGGGAACAGAGTTCTTAGGGTGTTATAATTTTACATAGGGTGGTCAGGGAAAACTTCATTAAGGGATAACATTTGGGTGAGGACTTGAAGGTAATGAGGAAATAAGCTATGTGGATATCTGGAGGATGAGAGTGGTTTATACAGAGGGAATAGTATGTGCAAAGGCCCTGAGGTATGTCTGCTATGTTCAAGGAACAAGAGGTACCAGTGTGACTGAGTTCAGCAGGCCTGGGGAGGAAGTGGAGGAAGATGTCTGAGGGATACAGGTGGGGAGCCTGGATGAAATTTTGAGGATTTGGGCTTTTCCTGTGGATCAGATGGTAAGCCAGTGGAGGATTCTGAACAGACGTGGTCCCGTTGTGGAAATCAACAGTCTTTACAGCATTAACCGTAAATGTAGTGCTAGGGACTAGGGTGCGAGGGACTGCAGAGACCTCCCTGGTGGGTGTCAGCTTGTTGAATTACCACAACCACATTCTAAGTGAAGTATTACCATATTCTCTGTTTTATAAAAAAGGAAATGGAGGCTTAGAAAAGGGTAGGAGGCTGACCTCCATCAAAGGCAGTCTTTACCAGTCTACCTGACTCCAGAGCCCTCGCCTTCACCACGGCCATCACTGACCTGTGTACGTAGCGGGTGCTTAATAAAAGGAGCCACCAGATAGGTTACAGAACACTGCCCTGAGCACAGTCAGCCCCTTGGGCACAGAGTAGGCAGAGAACCAGCATCCACTTACTCAGTTCTGCGATGCTGCCGACGCGGGTGGCCAGCAAGGACTGCTCGATTGTCCTCAGCTCGGACTGGCTAAACATGGGCAGCTCTCCCGGCTTGCTGGTCCGCTGCGGGTCCCGGTGAAGGTTCAGGCTGTCTGGCAGGCAGAGCACTCCTGCAGGTGGTGGGAACAGAGGGTGAAAGGAAAACAGATTGTCATTTTTCTGCTACCCAAAGGAGGGGTGCAAAACCCCTCAAACCCCATGCACAGCCTCAAACCACACCAGAGTTGGTAATGCAAAGGAAACATGGGAACCAAGGCTCTGCATCCTCTTGGAAATGATGTCTAGGTCTTTCCAAAGGTCTCCTGATTTAACAAACATCCTTCTGTATGTGCACATGCCCAAAGGACACAGAAGAAAATCATTTCCTCAGAACTGGCAGGGACCCCACCTGTGCAGAGACTCAGTGGGGTCTCAGAGACTCAGACCACCTCTTGAGAACTCAGTGGTCATGGTCCCACCAGCCTTCCCGAGGCAGCTGCCACCCCAAGCGCCCTGGAAGACATCTCTCCTGGCAGTCCTCTGAGGGCTCGCTTTACTTCCCCAGCAAATTCCACTCTGGGTGGTTGGGCTGTTATCTGTCAGACAAAGCTCTGACTTTCTCCATAGAGCTGTATTTCAGGAGCTAAAAAGTCCCCACGGGCTTTTGTAGCTTGTATGGTGAATACCCATGGGAGATCCCTGGAGTCCAATTATTTTTATCCCGTCCTTTCCATTCCATGATCATTTAGTGAGAACCTGAGAACTTACTTCGATTAACTACTCAGAAATATTCACTGTTCCTGTCATCACCACAGCCTCCATAGGCAGAATGTGCTTTCTTGCTCCTTGACTTTTGGTTTCACAAACTTTGGCTAAAGGTATGTTAAGAGATATGATGGAACCAAACGTCTGAAAAGCACCTGTGCAGTTGAACTTGCTCTTTTGCGCTTTTGCATTGTCATGAGAAAAACACACCCTGCTTAGCCTGCTGGTGTAAGGAAGGTGAGAGACCCACAGAGCCGATCCAGTATAATCTGTAGCTTGGAGCTGCCCCACAAAAGCAAGTGTTAATTTAATATGCCATTGAGATACCCAGGGTTGTTTGTTACTCAGTATCATTATGGTGATGACTAACAGATACACCTGCTGTATGTCAATCACAGAGGAGACAACGAATGAGGCAGGCATGTGTTGTCCTGCATTAGGGACTGAGGATATGGTGATAGACAGGCTACACCTACTCCAGTTCTCAATGGGCTCACAGTCTAAGTGAAGGAGATGGACTATTATACACATAACCACAAAGCCATACCATACATGCTCTATGGTAAGAGAAGATGAGAAGATTAGCAGGGACCTGAACAAAAGTAGTTGTCAATAAGTTGGAAGCATTTATTGAGTGCCAACAGTAGTCCCAATTCTGCTAGGCATTTTGGAAATGCAAAAGAAGCAGAAGATGTATTCAAGAATAAACTCACTGGAGAAACAAGACTGCCAATGACAAAACAGCTGGAGTACAATGAAGCAGTATCAACACACAGGTGCGGAATTATTTAAACCAACTGTTAGGGCGAGGGGACAGACAGAAGGCAAAGGTCAAAACTCAAGTCTACTCCTCGCCCTGTTTGAACCACAAATGCCCAGCAAACAAAGACTCCTCCTCTTCTGCCCCCTGCTGCATAATTAGTGGCTCCAGCCACACTGACCTAGTCACTCGTCTTGAATATTTTACTTTCATACCTAACAAGCTGACACAGTGGAGAAGGCAACCATAACAGATTTTTTTGAGTAATAAATAAATGGATAAAGAGTACAAATGACCATTAGAGTTTAATGTTCTTATAATTAGGAAACTGGTCAAATGAGTTTCTGAGATTGTTTTCTAACTATTGTTTTTCAAAAATCTTAGACTCAATAAGAATATATTTTATATCACAACCCAGTACACACAGCCTTCCCAGGTGGCTCCGTGGTAAAGAATCTGCCTGCTAAGCAGGAGACGTGGGTTCAATCTCTGGGTCAGGAAGATCCCCTGGAGAAGGAAATGGCAACCCATTCCAGTATTCTTGCTTGAAAATCCCAAGAACAGAGGAGCTTAGCGGGCTACAGTCCATGGGGTCATAAAAGGGTCAGATACAACTCAGCATCTACACCACCACCACCAATACACACACACAAACACACACGCACCATCACCACCACCACTACTACACCCAATTCTCTTGTTTTCCATGAAGAAAAATCACGGAAATAATATTAATCCTTACTATGTATGAGGCATGCCCCATTTTTTTTCTTTTCACTTCGTTTCTATCTTACCAATAAAAAATCCTGAGTGTAGCACCAAAAGTGATCTCATGGCCCGCTAGTGGGTCGTGACTAGCAATTTGAAAAACTCTGTGAGCCAGGCTGGTTCACACCTTGACATTAACTGGACAATACAGATTGCTGATTTATTGGATACTACTTAGCACTGGGCTGGGCTCCACATCGGCGACTGTAGAGAAGGTTGAGAGGTGATCCCCACACTTCAGGGACCCCCATCTTTTCAGGAAAGGCAAAATCTTCACAGAAATGCCCGTCATGTAAGGCTGGCCTCCTGCCTGTCCTTTTCCTTTAACACCTGAGTCATCCCCCAATCATCCCAGGCAGGGACGCCCTGAGTCATCCTCGGTTCCTCCTGTTTGCTCACCTGCCCAGACATTTGGTCAGAGGTCAAGTAGCCATTGCCATGGCAACGAATGCTGGGCCAACCCTTCATCTGATGCCTCTGAAGTTCCTGACTCTAATTCAGAGATTTACCACTCTTAAAAGTGCATATGGCAAATGATAGCAGGTGACCATGACCCAGTGGGACAAGTGACCCAAGGTTCAGGGGATGAGGCCCTCTGTTGGGGGAGGGGGTAGTAGTCAGGGGGCTTCACAGTAAAGGAGACCTGGGAGTGAGCCCTGACTGTCAGGGAGGATGACATTCTCTAATGAACAATACAAAAGGCCCTGACATGTACTCACAGGTTTGCTTTCTTGGTAATAGCATTATACACAGCAAGTTCTTATCCCAGGCTGGCATCTGAAACATTGCTTCACACATGGGTTGATGTACAAGCAAATGTGCCTCAAATGTGACTCCAGACTTGGAATCTGGAACCCAGGGCATCAGTCTTGGCTCTACCACTTTCTACCCATGTTTAACTTTGGGCAGGTCAGAGAACCTCTCTGGACCTCAGTTTCCTCTTCTGTGAAATGGGAGTGATAAGAATGCTGAGGGTGGGAGATGAAATGAGACCATGTGTAGTAAAGTACTTTGCACGTGCTGAGCAATAGTACATGCTTGACATATGTTAACTGAGATGAAAATTGGTCAACGTGTATAAACGCAACTTTGAACTGCCTTATGCTTCATCATGAGAATAAATAATTTCCCTCAGAATTATTCATCCTTCCTTTAGAGCATTATGAAATTTAAATGTGAAAATATAATTATTCAAAGAAGCTTTGAAAGCTAGAGTACTAGGACTTGAGAAATCTATAATTGATCTATTATGCAAAGATTATATACCAGGGTTTTCCTTTTTTTCTTTTGTTTTGACGACTCTGTATGGGGTACACACATAAACTAGAGTTATTTTTTTGTGTATAAAAATCAACTAGGTCATTAAGAAGGTCCCAGCTGCATATTTTAGTGCCAGATACAGGCTTGAGTGTTTTGGAATACTCATCAGTTTCTGTTATTGGAGTCAAGGACAGTTGCAGCCTGGTGACTGACCCAAGTTTCAAAACAGGGGAGACCTAAGGTTCAAATATGACTTTGGATCTAAAGGAATATGGTCACCTTGGAGAGCAGGTGACCATTGGGGAGTGGCTACTGTGTTGAAGGGGTCACCGTCTTACTGAAATCTATCACTGTGGAGTGGGTTATACATTTGTCTAAGGGGAAATCCATTCACATTTTCAAAGGGGTTGGCAAGTGCTAAAAGATGATTAACCAGTGTCTTTGAATGTCCACATTTCCAGCCATAACCAACCTGGGACTGACTAACCATGGGGAGGCCAGAGGCCAGAGACAGGCTTCAGTCCTGCCCCAGTCCCCTGGGCAACCTGGACAAAGCACTTCCCAGACCTTCAGTCAGCTTCCATGTCTGCAAAGAGGGGTTAAAGTAGCCACATCATCAGTTTATTGTGTTGATTCAAGAAAAGAAATATTTAAGGCCTCCAACCTATAGCAAGTGCCTAACTGAATGGCCTCTTCCCACAATGTGCAGCTTTGTTTATCTAATGTCTGGATTCAAATAGTCTTGCAGATCATCCTTCCACAATCCTGTGTGACTGGAGACAGACAACTTTTTAGTTAGGTCATTTAGGATAGAAAATATGAGAACCACTCCTCTGGGTGGGCCCCTGGACCAACCACTGATCTGGCATTCTGTCTCCGCTGGCGGCGATCCAGGCAGTTCTGTCTCCCTAAATGCCTACCTCTATAGGATGGTATAGAGGTATACGTACCAGGCAAATACAACACCCTGCCATCCTTTCCCTCCACTCAGCTCTTCTCTGTGTCTCCATTCTATCATTGGATCAGGATGCTATTTACCCACCAAGAGAAAACCAAATAAGACAACCATCAGCACTCATCCAATCTCCCCTTGATGTGATGATGGTGATGGGAGACAAGGGGGCTACGCAAGGTCTTGGCATCCTGGACCCAGGCTTGGGTTCTGCCTTGTCTGTCTCTGGCTGTGAGAAGGAGACAGACTGTCCTGTGTTCTGCCTGCCAAGCTAAGCCTTGTTTTCTGCTAGGTTGCCCCCAGAATTTAAAGTGGAGGGTCCTGGCACCAGTCCCAGCTTTAAAAAATGGGAAGGAAGCAGCTGGGGTGCAGCACACCAGGCCTCAAACTGGCACTGGACAGACCTGGCTGGGTTCAGATTCCTGCCTCACCGTCTCCCAGCTGTGAGGCCTGGGACTTGTGACCCGGCTCCTCTGAGCCTCTGTTTCTCCCTCTGAAACTTGTTTGATGCTATCTACCTCCTAGTGTGCTTGGGAGGCCATAATGGGATAATCTACATGGACAACCTGTCACAGGAAAGGGGGTCGATAAATGTTTGTTAATAATCCAAGTGAAGTTCTTTGAAGGGAAAGATTTAGGAATTCAATAACACGCTGCTAGAGGGCTTTCTTCTACTGTTTAATTTATTAAGAAATAAGGTAGGAAGTTATCAGATTTTTAAAAATGTTTGCACAATAGGCTTGGAAACTCCTTTTTATTTTAAGAAATTTGGCAGTGGGAAACAAATTCATGGCTGGCTTGGTGAGCACATACATCTGTGAGAGGCATGCCATATTCCAATTAGGATACACCCAGACCACAGTTTATTTTTCCCCCATTATGAATTACATTCAGTGGGAAAAGCTCTTAGGAAGTCTGAAGCTAAACCATCAAAAGAAACAAGAGGTAGAAAACACAAAGATGGAGAATTTTCAGAAATGAGTTCAATAACATGCTGGTCCTTGGCAGCTGAAGTGCCCAGGGGGAATAAGCATGCTGACCTTAAAAGAACATGAAGATATCTATAGAACTACCATATGACCCAGAAATCCCACTACTGGACATACACCCTGAAAGTGAAAGTGTTAGTCGCTCAGTCATGTCCCACTCTTTGCAGCCTCATGGACTGCAGCCCACAAGGTTCCTCTATCCATGGGATTTTCCAGGCATGAATACTGGAGTGGGTTGCCATTTCCTTCTCCAGAGGATCTTCCTGACCCAGGGTTCAAACTCGCATCTCCTGTGTCTCCTGTGTTGCAGGCAGATTCTTTACCCACTAAGCCATTGAAAATCATAATTCAAAAGGACACATGTATGTCAGTGTTCATTGTAGCACTATTTACAATAGTCAGACATAGAGACAACCTAAATAACCAAAGACAGATGAATGGATAAAAAAGATGTGGTACATAGATACACTGGAATATAACTCAGCCATTGAAAGGAATGAAATTGGGTCATCTGCAGAAATGTGGATGGACCTAGGGTTTGTCATACAAAGTGAAATAAGTCAGAAAGAGAAAAACAAATATCATATATTAAAGCATATATGTGGACTCTAGAAACATGGTACAGATGAACCTACTTGCAGGGCAGGAATAGAGACAGACGTAGAGATGGACATGTGGACACTGTGGGGAAGGGGAGGGAGGGATAAACTGAGAGGTTAGAATTTATATATATATATATATATGTGTGTGTGTGTGTGTGTGTGTGTGTGTGTGTAGTGATTCCCTGGTGGCTCAGACGGTAAAGCGTCTGCCCACAATGCGGGAGACCTGGGTTCAATATCTGGGTTGGGAAGATCCCCTGGAGAAGGAAATGGCACCCCACTCCAGTACTCTTGCCTAGAAAATTTCATGGATGGAGGAGCCTGGTGGGCTACAGTCCATGGGGTCACAAAGAGTCGGACACGACTGAGCAACTTCACGAGATACACACACACACACACACACTACTGCTGCTGCTGCTGCTAAGTCGCTTCAGTAGTGTCCGACTCTGTGTGACCCCATAGACGGCAGCCCACCAGGCTCCCCTGTCCCTGGGATTCTCCAGGCAAGAATACTGGAGTGGGTTGCCATTTCCTTCTCCAATGCATGAAAGTGAAAAGTGAAAGGGAAGTCGCTCAGTCGTGTCCGACTCTTCGCGACCCCATGGACTGCAGCCTACCAGGCTCCTCCGTCCATGGGATTTTCCAGGCAAGAATACTGGAGTGGGGTGCCATCGCCTTCTCCGATATACATACTACTGTGCATAAAATATGTAACTAGTGGGAATCTGCTGTATAACACAGAGAGCTCAGCTCAATGCACTGTGAAGACCTAGATGGGTGGGATGGGGGTGGGTAGGAGTCAAGTACAAGAGAGAGGGGATATATGTACACATATAGCTGATTCACTTCATTGTACAGCAGAAACTAATACAACATTGTAAAGCAATTATACTCCAATAAGAAACAAAATAAAAATAAATAAAATAAAACAAAAAAAACTAAAAGACTATGAAGGTATCTATGGATCATTTATTCATTCACCAACACTAAGCACCACAGACAGCAGGACACATTTCTGTTCTCAAAGGCTCCTGGTGGGCAAGGGAGACAGACCCCTCCACCAACTGAATCACTATGGGAGAAACAGCAGAGCAGAGGCATGCGTGAGGTCCTCATGGATCACGGTGGGTGAGTCAAGTTGGCCTGGAAGTGTCAGGGCAACTTCCCAGGGCAGCTTAGGAGACCTGAGGAAGCAGACATCTTATGGCAAAGTTGAAAGAGTGTGGATTCTGGAGCCTGAATGAATGCTCAGGTTGAATTGCACCAGTGGTACTTCAGAGCAACGTCACCTAGGGATGCTATTTAGCTTTCCTGTATCTCCGTTTCCTTGTGAATAATATGGGAATGGTCACTGTATAATATGCTCCTAAGGCCACTGGAAGATCAAATGAGTTAATGCATGTAAATCTTGGACCCTATACATAGCTCAACAAAGGTGATGATGATGATGAAGATAATGTTGGTGATTAGAGAAGGACATTCCAAGGAAGCACAAAGGCCCAGGGTATGTGCTCTGCCCACAAGAGTGGTTGGAACAGAGGGTACATGATTGGCACAGAGGGTGCAGAAGTTGGGGGAAGGAGCAGGATCGGGTAGTAGGGGCAGACCATGGAGGGCATTGGGCCAAAAAAAGTTTGTTCTTAAAAATGAAACTTTTACCTTCCAGCTAGCCTGTTTCTCTCTCTTTGCTTTTCTTAGGCAAAATTCTAGGAAGAGTGGTCAATACCCACTATGCCCACTTCTTCCTCTCCCTTATTATCTCTACACCTACTACCTACCTTTTGATGGATGCCCAGCAAATTCATGTTCATCCTTCAAGGCCCAATTCAGAAGTCACTTCTGAGACCCCAAGACTAAAGAAGTTTCTATTCTTAGAAAGCTCTTAGCCCAGAGAGGAAGATCTGTGAGCTGTGGAAAGGTCCAGATTTAGGAGACAATCTGGCTCCTGGGACCACAGACTGTGGCCATTTGGAAGTTCTCTGAAAAGCATCTGTCTTCTTTGTTCCCCTACACAGCAGTGACATGTGTGGGCACAGAGTCATGTGGTGGTAATAACCCAGCGAGGTAATAACCCCAAGTGGGTAATAACCCAGTCCTGGGTGTGACAGACAGGGAACTTGTGTGTTAGAGTGTTTGAGTTAAAAACTAGTCTTTGACATTTCAATTAACACATGGCAACAGACCAGAGTAAAATAATGAGGAGGCAGCTTTGTGGACAAGGGAGGCTTTCCTGCTGTACATCAAGGTGGCCATTCTGCTTCCTCTTGAATACTTATAATTCAAATGCATTCATCAATCATTCATTTATCCATACATCCATCCAAACTTCCACTTTGATTATGGATCATCCTTTAATTAATTAAAGGGTAATTAATTAATTATTTTTTGAGCATCTACTATCCAATGCATTGTGTATTGGACGTATCCAATACAACGAATACAATGGGGATACAGAAGGAAACAATACGGAGTAGTTGCTCTCTTGGAGCTTAACTTCCATTGATCTATTTACTTATCCACCCACCTAACCTCCCTCTCTCCCATCCATCTATCCATTTCCCCACCCCTCCATTCCTCCATTCAGCCATCCCACATAATGTGTCAGACTGAGGCTATAACGAAAAGACACAGATCCTCTCCTTAAGAAATTCATAATCTAGTGGGATAAGTACACATGCTTATGAGTGTACTTATGTACAGGAGCGGTAAGAGAAGCTCGTACATGCTACACTAATGGCACACATAGAAATTGGGTAGTCTACCTAAGTGGCGTTGACAGGAAAGGATTCACGGATGAACTGTCCTAGGATCAGTACCAAAAGATGAGGCGAGGTTTACTAGGTGAATGGGATGGGCTGTGGGGAAGAGAAAGGTGTAGGAAAGGGCAAAACAGAGGGAGCAGTGAAAGCCAAAGCACAGAGGCAAGAAAACTGATGTGTTGAAGGGACTGTAATATGCTCTTTTTATACATTATTGGATCTGATGTGCAAATATTTTGTTCAAGATTGTTGCATCTACGTTCACAAGAGATACGCATCTGTAGTTTTCTTGTAGTATTGTTGTCTGGTTTTGGTATTTAGAGTAATGCAGACTCATCAAATGCACAGAACGAGTTAGGAAGGATTCCTTTTGCTTTCGTTTTCTGAAAGTGGTTGTTTTGTTGTGGTCAGTTGCTCAGTCATGTCTGACTCTTTGCCACCTCATGGACTGCAGCCCACCAGGCTCCTCTGCCCATGGAACTTTCCAGGCAAGAGTGCTAGAGTGGGTTGCCATTTCCTCCTCCAGGGGATCTTCCTACCCAGGGATCGAACCCAAGTCTTCCACACTGCAGGTGGATGGGGGCTCTTTACCACTGAGCCACCAGGAAAGTGCAAAAGTGGTTGTAGAGAACTGGTAAAATTTCTTCCTTAAATGTTTGGTAGAGTTCACTTGGAGAAGGCAATGGCACCCCACTCCAGTACTCTTGCCTGGAAAATCCCATGGATGGAGGAGCCTGGTAGGCTGCAGTCCATGGGGTCTCGAAGAGTCGGACATGACTGAGCGACTTCGCTTTCACTTTTCACTTTCATGCATTGGAGAAGGAAATGGCAACCTAAGAACCCAAGAACACTCCAGTGTTCTTGCCTGGAGAATCCCAGGGACGGGGGAGCCTGGTGGGCTGCCATCTATGGGGTTGCACAGAGTCGGACACGACTGAAGCGACTTAGCAGCCGCAGCAGCAGCAGAGTTCACTACCTGGGCCTGATGCTTTCTGTTTTTAAAGGTTATCAGTTGTTGATTCAATTTCTTTAATAGATATAGGCCTCTTCAGAGTGTCTATTGCTTTTTTTTGGCTGTGCTGCATGGCTTGTGGGATCTTAGTTCCCTGACCAGAGATTGAACCCGAGCCCTTGGCAGTGAGAAACGTTAACTCCTGGACCACCAGGGAATTCCCCAGATTGTTGATTTCTTCTTGTTGTGAGCCTTGGGAGATTAAGTCTCTCAAGGAATTGGTACATTTCACCTAAGTTATCAAATTCGTGAGCACCAAGTTTTTCACAGTATTTCTTAAATGACCATGGGATTTATAGTGATGCTTCCTTCTTCATTTCAGTCATTTCTCTTTTTATTCTTAGTCTGGCTAGCGGCTCATCAATTTTATCAATCTTTTCAAAGAACCAGCTTTGGTTTCATTGATTTTCTCTATTGATTTCCTGTTCTTAATTGACTTCTGCTCTAATTCTTACTATTTCTTTTTGTTTGCTTTTGATTTAATTTGCTCTTCTCTTTTTAGTTTTCTAACACAAAAGCTTAGATTCTTGATTTTACATCTTTTTTTTTATAATTTTTTTTTAAATTGGAGGATAATTGCTTTATAATATTGGGTTGTTTTCTGCCATATATCTTCTTTTTTAATACATGAATTTACTGCTATAAATGTCCCTGTAAGCACTGCTTTTTCTGCATCCCCAAAATTTTTATGTTGTGTTTTCACTTATTATTAGTTAAAAATATTTTTAAAACTTCTCTTGAGATTTTTTTCCTTTGGCCCAAGTGATATTCAGAAGTATGTTGCTTAACCTCCAAGTGTTTGGAATTTTCCAGCTATCTTTCTCCTATTGTTGTCTAGTTTAATCCTGTTGAGGTCTGAGAACAGACAGTGTATAATTTCTATTCTTTTGAAGTTGTTAAGGTGTGCTTCATGCCTCAGAATGTGGTCTATCTTGGTGAATGTTCCATGTGAGCTTGAGAAGGATTCTGTTGACGTTGAATGAAGTAGTCTATAGATGTCCATTATGTCCAGTTGATTGAAGGTGCTGAGTTCAACTCTGTCCTTACTGATTTTCTACCTGTTGGATCTGTCATTTCTGATAGAGGAATGTTAGTCTCCAACAATCAAAGTGGATTTATCTATTTCTCCTTTCAGTCCTATCAGTTTTTGCCTTTTCTTATTACAAGGTATGTTGAAGTTATTTCAAGCTGCTGCTTTCCCAGATTAATTTAAATTCAGAATCATTAAGTATCTGAAAATGGTTTAGTTAGTGCAGGTGATGACATTAGAAAAAGAAGGAAGGAACTGATAGGCAGCAGGAGTGGTAAGGCAGTATATATCCATTTAAGAGACCTCCTAGATTTATTTTCAGAGAAGGCAATGGCACCCCACTCCAGTACTCTTGCCAGGAAAATCCCATGGACGGGGGAGCCTGGTGGGCTGCAGTCCATGGGGTCGCTAAGAGTTGGACACGACTGAGCGACTTCACTTTCACACATCGGAGAAGGAAATGGCAACCCACTCCAGTGTTCTTGCCTGCAGAATCCCACGGACAGAGGAGCCTCGTGGGCTGCAGTCCATGGGGTCTCACAGAGTCGGACACGAATGAAGCAACTTAGCACCAGCAGCAGCAGCAGCAGATTTATTTTGAATATACAGCATGTGCCCAGCTGTGCCTTTCTCTGTTGCCAACTCTTCTGTTTTACTCTTTTTCACTGAGATTTCCTTAAAAAACATAAGTTGAATTAATAAATGAGGCCTGGGTAGAGTTCTTGATGGAAAAGAAAGATTAGTATGTTTTAAAGAAAGGTGTTAATGATACATTAGCACCCCACTGAGAATTTCTCCCTATTAGAGAAAGAACAGGGGCTGGAAAATGGATTTCACAGCAGCTGTCAGAACATTTTTATGCCAAGGACAAATATTCACAGGTTTGTCTTCCCCAGGATGTCTAGGAACCATTTCCAGGTAATTGCGAGGGTACCTTCTACAGTAGAAGTCTGTGCATTGGGCAAAATTCCATCTGGAAATCTCTTTCCAATGGAACTTCTGCAGAGTAAGAGCATGAAGATCATTTATATTCATAACAAAGGCCTCCAAGGCCTGTGAGATCCTGAATCACCCAAGAAAGATTAAATCATGTTCAACCGAGCTTTAGTGTTAAGTATATTTAATTGTATTCTAACTCTTCAAAGACTGATTATCTTTAATTAAATAGCCTGGTGACTACAGACTTATCACTTATTTGATATGATATAGTGAGGAACTATTCACTAGGATATTTAATAAGTTGAAATACCCTATGGCTGACCACACAGAATGACAGAGGTGTGTGTGTGTGTGTGTGTGTGTGTGTCTACAGGCATGGAAGAGATTAGGCCAACATTTTGAGAGCTGGCTAAATGGTGCTGTTAACATAGTGTAGATGTTAATGGCACATAAAAGCATAAATCTGCCATTTGCAGCCACGCATGTGTACGGTGATATAAATAACTAATAGGGCTTTCACAATCCATTGAAAATATAAAGATTACTAAATTGGCTTTTAAAAACATTAGAATCCCATTAGGCCAGAAACTCAGCAGCTGATTACAGAGCAAAATCAACCTCAAGAGGACTCTAAATTCTCATTTGTTGCTGCTGTTAAAAGGTACTGCACTTTCAACAAGGCCATGGGCCCCTGGGGAAGAAAGCTCACAGTCCTTGCTGGCGAAAAAGGGCCCTATCCAGCTATGCATCTGGTTAAGGATGCTTATGGGGAGACTCTTTCTCCTAGCACCTGTCCTGGGAGTTCCATCAAGAAATATTAATATATGATGTAGCCCAGATATAAGTCAATGTTTCTGAACTTAAAAAACTTATGGCTCCCTCCCTATAAGACTTTTTGGACATTTTCTTCCCTCCCCACCCCCACCTCTACTATATTCACCACGTCTTTTAGAACTGTCTACTCAGTTGGTGATTTTAAATGTTTTGTACTGCCTAGAGCAGTCTTTAGCCCATGGCTACCCTTCTCCACTCCAACAACCTTCAGAGGCTCCCATTGCCTAGAGGATAAAATGGGAACTTCTTCACTTTTGCGATCTTTACCTAACCTAGCTGTCCAATCGAATTTCATACCACTCCCCAAGTGACAGAGGGACTCACTCGCCTTGGTATGACGCCACCCCCCCGCCCCCACACCTCTGCTTCCACAGCTCCTCCCATCCAGAACGCCCCTCACTCGGCTTTCACAGGCAGCGAGTCCCCCTTCCTTCAAGGCACAAGGTAAATACCACTTCCTTCAGCAGCTGCCTCAGATCTCCTCGAGGGGCTGGGACCCCTCCTCTTTCCACAGCAGGGTGACATATGGAACTTCCACATCCTTTAAGGGCTGTGGCAAAGACTCATAATGCTGATGAGAAACAGTAGTTTAGATTTTATATGGCACTTGCTATGAGCCAGCCACTATTTTAAGTGCTTTGTGTGTATTAACTATTGTAATCTTTACAGCAGTTCTCCACAGTTGATATTATTATTGTTGTTATAGTTTACAGGTGACAAAACTGAGCTGTGCACACACACACACACACACACACTCTCTCTCCCTCTGTGCGTGTATATATACATGCATATGTATATATACACATACATGTACATACACACATTCAGTTGTCCATCCTTCCATTTATTGTGTGTGTGCATGCATGTGTGTGTAATTGAGTGCCTTCTCATACAAGGATATGTGTCACAGAGAAAAATGACACAAATGCTCGGGAGGAGTTCTCTTGACAGATGTGAATATCCATTTTGAAAACTTGTGTTTTGTTTTATTACTTAGAACCATGAGTAGTGAAACCATTTTAAAGTGGTGAAGCCTTTGACACCACTAAATCCAGTGCCCCCAGTCAGTACACATGTTTTCTGAGTGCCTACTATGTGCCAGGCCCTGGGCATGAGATGGTGAAGCCATAGTTGCTCATTAGGAGAGTTTACTGCTCAACTCTTTATTTTAGAGATGAGAAAACAAAGGTTTAACCAGAGAGGTTAAGTAACTCTCCTGAGGTCACACTAACTTAGTTTAATCCAATTTCTGAATCATAAAAAACCACTTCCAGTTCCAGAAATAAATTATCAATTAAAAAATTTTAAATTGCAGTATAGCTGATTTACAATGTTGTATTAATTTCAGGTATAGAGCAAAGTGATTCAATTACGTACACACATACACACACACATATATATTCTTTCTCAGATTCTTTTCTATTATAGGTTAGTATAAGATATTGAATACAGTTCCCTGTTTCCCTGTGTTATACAATAGTTCCCTGTTATTTATAGGTTTTATATATGGTAGTGTATATCTGTTAATCCTAAACTTCCAATTTATCCCTTCCCCCATTCCTCTTTGGCAATCATATATTTGCTTCTATGTCTGTAAATCTATTTCTTATTTCATAAGTAAGTTCATTTGTATCATTTTTTAGATTCCACATATAACTGATATCATATGATAGCTGTCTTTGATTTACTTCACTTAGCATAGTAATCTCCAGGTCCATGCATATTGCTGCAAATGGCATTATTTCATCCTTTTTTTTAATGACTGAGTAATAGTCCAGATGGATTACCAATTTTGAAAGAATCATCATATAATCCTAAATCTGTAATACCATGTGGTAGGCCACATCATGGTCCCCAAAGATGTGCGCGTTCTAATCCCTTGAACCTGTGAATAAGTTGCCTGGCCAGGGTGGAAGGAATTAAGGTGGCAGAAAGAATTAAGGTTGCTAATCAAGTGATTTTAAGATTAGGAGGCTGTCTCGGATTATCTGGGTGGGCCCAGTGTAATCAGAAGGGTCCTTCAAATAGGGAAGAGAGAAGCAGAAGAGCCCATGTCAGAGTGATTCAGTGGGAGAAAGACTGGACTGGCTATAGATGGAAAGCGACCATGAGCTGAAGAGCGTGGGCAGGCCTAGAAGCTGGAAAAGGCAAGGAAAGGGGTTTCCCCCTAGAACCTCCAGAAGGGAACATAGTCCTGCTGACATCTTAGTTCTGGCTCAGGGAAACTCATTTTGAACTCTGACCTCCAAAACTGTAAGAGAATCCATTTATGTTACTTCAGGCCCCCCAGTTGGTAGTAATTTGTTACAGCAGACATAGGAGACCTATGCCTCCTATCAGGAGACAGCCTTACAAAAGTCCTCAGGGCGCTGGGGACCTGACGGCGCCATTCTGAAATGAACATCACCTGTCTTTCTAGAAGTCCAGACATCTAATTTCACTCAGTACTATCTATCCTCAGTCTGGACACCTTCTCAGCCTCTGCCTTTTTCTCCTCTGGGTAAATTCCAGTGGTTAATGCAGAAATAGAGATACCAAAGAATGCCATTTTTCATAACTTTCTTCCTCAGTTCTTCCAGACACTTCTCTCTCTACTTTTAGATCATTGTCTCTGGCATTTTATTTTCAGAAATGCTCTTGGTATTCATTCCTTGGAGCCCACTGAAGAAGTGACCTTGAGGGCCGAGGTTTCCCGCCCCATGCCCCCCACCTTCCTTTCATTTTTCAGTTTCTGTTTGGAGACTGTCTTCCACGCTGGGGATGGGCTTATGATTCAAGGTCCTCCTAATGCAGAGGGAAGGGAAAGGGGCTCACAGAGTGGGGCCAGGCTCTGTGTTCTGGTGTGAGAAGGAGGAATCACTTCTGCCCACTGGAGTCAGAGAGGTGATGTGGGACCGAGCCACTCCCAGGAGAAGGAAGGATGCATCCATGACCTCGAGGAAGGGAGATGGGCGGCAAATGGCTCCTCTGGGGACTCAGAATAAGAGCATCAGGTTTCCTGACACTGAAAAGCTGTCCCTTTCTGGGAATGTGAGTGATTGTGAGAAATGCCTCACCATCCAGCTTTCAATAAAACATTCGCTGAAAATCTTCTTAGTGCCAGGTTTTGTGCCGGGGGGGAGGGGGGGTCTAGATGATGAAGGGGATGATGATGGTGCTGCTGCTGCTGCTAACACCCACAATGTACCAGGCACTGTTCTAAGTACTTCTCAAATATACTCACATTTTATATCTTCAGGTGGCGCATATGAAATATGTGCTGAATTAATGAATAGAGAATGACTTGGTCCCTACCTCCCTAAGCTCACAGCCAGGGGTAGGGAGTGACAGAACAGACTGAAGTGAAGATGGGTGAGGGGAAATAGAAACAATAATTGTGATAGGAAAAGAGCTGTGGTTACGCACACGGGCTCCAGAGTCAGACAGCCGGGGTTTAGATTCAGCTCTGTTTCCTACTAACTTGCTAGCCAAATGGATGAATCTCTCTGTGCCTCAGTTTCCTCATTTGTAAAGGGGCAGTGATCAGAAGAGCATTTACCTCGTAGGGTTGTTTTGCACGCACCCATACCTGAACAGTACCTGGCTCACAGCACAGTAACTGTTTCTTGTTATTACAAGGTGCTCAGCAGAATTCCTCTAAGCCACTTGAAGGCAGGTTTGGTTGCTTCAGATTCCTAATTTGGCTTCTCTCCTAGACTAGTTCTCAGCATCTGATTGGGAGTCTTTGCTGCCTCCATTCTCACTGCCATTCTGGCCAATAAAATCCCCACACCTGATCTCCTGTTTGCATCTTTATTTCTCTCCAGCCGAGGAAGACTTCAAGGAACAGATGACATCTGAGCTGAGTCTTTAGGAAGGTGTAATTTTAAAAAGAGAGGAAGTTAATTAAAAAAAAAAGAAGAAGAAGGAGCTGATCTAGCTAGAGGGAGAAGGCAGGGGAGAGAGGGGACTCCTGGGGCAGCAGGCAGAGCCGAGGGATAAGGAGGTGGCAAGAGGCAGAACTACAGGATGAAAACCCTTGACCAGCAAATTCACATTTTACAGGTTCAGTGGGAGCCACTAAAATTTCCAAAGCTTTATAAACCCGTAATTGTTATAGAGGACGGTGCTTACCCTGGGGGTAGCATTATTACCAGCTCAAATGGCAGTTGTAGTAGTGATAATGATGTTAATAGTCACAGCAGTGATCATAGTGGTGGGAGTAACAGCAGCATCATTGTGAACACTCAGAGCACCATCACCATCATCTTTCTTACAGTTCCGTTTTTTTTTTTTTGGCTGAGCTGGGTATTCGTTGCTGCTCTGGACTTTTCTTTAGTTGCAGTGAGTGGGGGCTACTCTAGTTGCAGTGTGTGGGCTTCCATTGCGGTGGCTTCTTTTGTTGTGAAGCATGGGCTCTAGGGTATGCAGGCTTCCATAGCTGTGGCTCTTGGGGTCTAGAACACAGGCTTAGTAGCTGTGGTACGTGGGCTTAGTTGGTCTGAGGCATGTGGGATCTTTCCGGACCAGGGATCGAACACGTGTCTCCTGCATTAACAGGTGGATTCCTCACCCCTGAGCTACCAGGGAAGCCGCTTCTAGTTACTTGTATTTAGTACTTACTATGTGCCATTCCAAATACTTTTGAGTCTTATCATACTTAATCCTCACAGTAAGCATATGCGGCAGCAACCATTATCATCCCCATTTACAGATGACAAACCAGGGGCAGGATAGAGTTATCTGACCTGAGTAAAGCTGCAATTGGAACCCAGGACCCAGGACCCGGATGCTTGTTAAAGACTGCATAAAGTACACTGAGGAGCTGCCCTGACTGGCTGACCCCATGGGAAATGGACATCAGAACTGATACCTTAAGGGGCACTGGTATCTTTGGCAGTTCCAGCTGAGGACAGGAAGGCCCTCCCTAAAGTTCAGGGAGCACTCAGGGAGGGGAGCCCCTTAGAGGTGATTGTGGAGTGCTGGCTGAGCCTTGGAGGTGGTAATTGAGGGGGGCACCCAGTCCCAAACTCTGATGTCCCTCTGGCCCCAGTCAGAGATGGTGTCCTGGATGGCTGTGCCCCGTTGTAGCCATACACAGGCCAGGGCCTAGGATTAGCACACAGGGGCAGCCAGGAGCCCCCTCTGCAGGCCCCCATCCCCTGGGGGTGCCTCGCCTGGCCATCTCCCCCAGGGTATGGGGGTTGGGCTGTGACTCTGAGCCCCTCTGCCACCTGCCTCAGGTCTGGTCTACCTGCAGAGCACATGGACAGAGGACCATTCACACCACAGAGTGGCTGAGCCCCTGCAAGTGGGCCTGGCTCCGCCCCACCCTATGCCTAGGTTGGATGCCCGCCAAGTGGTCCAGCAGGAGGTGGACCCCAAGTGCAGTTTGGCTCTGCTGCCTGCAAAACATGTCATACCCCCTTCTACTCCCCCTTCCCAGTCACCAAGGAGAGGGGGTGGGGTCCCAAGGACGGCTGAAGGTGCAGGCGGCCTTACTCACAAACACCCCTGGAAGGGGACCCTCAGGCAGCTGGGGGTCCCGGCTGCCCCACCCCCTTCCCCTGGGTCCTGAGAAGTGACTGTCAGTCTGCACCTTATCTCTGCATCTCTCTGACTCTGTTAGTGACAACTCTCCTGTGGTCCCTATGGTCTCCTGCCAGGAGATGAAGCTTGAAAGGCCTATTTTGCAGGCTCCAGGGGGACTGCGGTGCCATCTTTCTGTTCCTTGATTAAGAATGATTCTGGGGCCCTTCTGAGGGAGAGGCTGAGCTCTCCTAACTGCAGGATATAGGAAAGGAGGGCCACTGCAGAGCCCTCCACAGCAGGGAAGGGAGGCGCTGCCTGGGGACGGCTGCTCCAGCCTGAGGGAGATGGCAGGGGGATGAGGGAGGCCTTTGGGGAATAACTTGTTCTGGAGCAGCAGGGAGAGGCCCAGGCTTTGAAGGCTTGCAGGAGAAGAGCACTGAAGACGCAAAAGGCAGATATGCCTAGGACACCTCGATGACCTCTTGGGTCCTGACTCCGGTGAAGCAGAGTCTCATAGCTGGGGCCGCTCGGCTCTCTGACAGTACCTGGCCTCGTCCAGGGAAGCCCCTGACTTTCAAGCAGCTGGCTGAGGGCTCTATCAGCTTTTTGTCAGCTCCTCACCCCTGACTGCCCCAGACTTCTCACCAGTGACTCAGTTCCACACCCTCTAGGCTTGTCCTGGCTTTTCTTTCCCAGCCTGCTTACTGTGGGAGGGTGGAGGTCTTGGTGGGACTCATTCTGCGGGCCAGGAATTCCACGCTGCCGAGTGACCCCCTGGGATCTCGCAGTGCTCCTCAGATCTCCTTTGCTTCCAACCAAGACCCAGGATTCAGCGTTCAAGTGTGTCTACCACAGTCTGTGTGCTTGGAGCTAAACAGAGCTAGGCTCATACCTGTCCTCTTTCTTACTTGCTCTGTGGCTTTGGACAAGTGACTTGACCCCTCTGATCCTCTGTTCCTATGTTTGTAAAGTGTGGATAATAATATCTCCCTTTGCAGGCTTGTTGTGAGGTTTAAGAAGGTAACTCACAGTTCTGGTTTGCTAGGGCTGTCATAACAAAATACCACAAGCTCAGTGGCTTAAACAAAGACATTCATTATGTCACAGTTCTAGAGGTTGGACATCTGAGAACAAAGTGTTGGGAGGACTGGTCTCTTCTAAGGGCTGCGACAGAGAATCTGTTCCATGCCTCTCCCCTATATCCTGGGGCTTCACTGGCATTCCTTGACGTGAAGAAGCATCGCCCTCATCTGGGCTTTCATCTTCACGTGCTGTTCTCTCTTTGTGCATCCGTGTCTGTGTCTACATTTCCCTTTTTTAACAAGGCCATCAGTCATATTGGATTAAGGGTCCATCCTACTCCAGCATGACCTCATCTTTACCCACATCTGCAATGAACTTATTTCCAGGAAAAGTCACATGCTCAAGTGCTGGGGGATGAGACTTTCGGGAGGACACAATTCAAACCATAACACATAGGGGAAGCCACAAAGCACAGGATGGATTCTCAAAAAAAAAAAAAAAAAAAAAGCCAGACCCTTTGGCTTCCCCATGAAAGGGGAGCTGGCTTCAGAGGCTGAGAGAAGGTTCTAGCACTCTGACGGTGCTTTGCTCATGGAGGCAGGCTCTGCTTGCTGCTGCCGGCAAGTGCTATCAGAGGGCCACCTTCATGCTCCAGCCAGACTTTCCCATCGGGGTGTCCTGCCCCAGAGAGGACCTCCCTGCCCCACACCCAGGGCATCTTCTGCATGGTGGTTCCCGCTGCCTGTGATGGGGGAGGGAGGGGTCAACTCACTCTCCATCTTTCCTGCCCACCCCTCCCTGCAGGGACCCTGAGTTGGGAGGCCCCATGAACCACCTCAGTCCCCAGGTGACTCCTCTGGGCTGGATTTGGTTCCCCTTATATTTTCTATTATGGAAGAAAATTCTTTTCTCTGTGGCTTGGCCCTGGGGAAGCTTAGCTCACCTCTCCAGCCCCGGGCGCTACTGTGCCTCCTGTTTGTCTAATGTCATTCTGATCCTCACAGCAGCCCTGGGAAAATAATGCCTTCTAAACACTGAGGCCGGGTGGCACTCATTAGCACAAAGCTCCTTCCCTGCCCTCTGTTCCTGCACGGCAGCTGCCCATCGGGTTACCTCTGGGAAGGCGAGTGGCTGCCCAAGGGCAGAAAGCTAATAAGTAAGCAGAGAAGTCAGCACAGTTCTTCCCCGCGGCGATCCCTGCGTGTGCTGGCTTGAACAGCGACACTGCTTTCTTTGGTTGTGTGGAGTGCGGTTGGTTGGCCTCTTCTAGGGGGGTCTGGGAGAGTCCCAGGGGAGGCAGGAGGAGGGCCTGCAATGGAGGGAGGCTGAAGTGAGGAGAGGAGAGGCAGGGGCAGTGCGAGGGCCTGGGGCACAGGACACCAAAGTGCCACTGGTGTTACGAGCATGCTGGGGTGAGGGCGGGAAATTGTCCAGCTTTGGAGCTGGGAAGAGCCAAGTGCACACCCTTTCTCTGCCTTTCTGAGGGGCACCCTGGACAGGGCACTCCAAGGACTCTGGTCCTCCGCATCCCTGGGAGCCTGGCTTTAATCTCTCTCCTCCAGAAGTATTTCTGCCCTGACCCAGCCAACCCAAGGGCAGGCTCCCCCTCCGTGGATGCCCACCACCTTGTTATCTGTGTCACTCTTTGCTCATTGCTCAAATAAATACTCAGCTGATGGTAATCAAATACTGTTTGTTTGTTTTTTAAACCTGTCCTTTCCCTCTAATAAACCAAGTGATCCCTGAGGGTCTTTCTAGCAATGACTGTGGTTTTGTGACTGTAAAAATGTAGCTTGGGTCTTTGTCAATCAACAGGTTTCCTCAAAGATCAGGTTCACTGGAATGAAAAGGGGTAATTTATTTTTTTTAATTTTTGCTGAAATATTTGCCGGTGCTGGCAGAATTTATGCTGACTTAAGTAAGCTCCAATACTTTGGCTACATGAGTATTGGAAAAGACCTTGTTGCTGGGAAAGATTGAAGGCAAAAGGAGAAGAGGGTGGCAGAGGATGAGATGGTTAGATAGCATCACTGACCCAACGGACATGAATTTGAGCAAACTCTGGGAGATAGTGAAGGACAGGGAAGCCTGGAGTGTCTGTGGGGTCACAAAGAGTTGGACATGACTTAGCAACTGAACAACTCCTTAAGTGTAATCATTGAAAAGGTGGCCAAGTGGTCAGGTCACATTAAACACCAGTAAACATGGCAGGTAACATCCTTTCCTTCTCCGAAGTTGCTCCTGGCAAAGTTAAACAGACACTTTTCCTAATGGCCATCAGTCCAGAAGGCAGAGGCCTCAGGTCTCAGGCGCCAACACCCATGTACAATGTAAATGATGAGCTGAAAGGAACAAAGAAATGGAAAAGCACAGGCAGTCAAACAAGAGAGCTTCCTATTCCCAGAAAAACTCCTTCTTTCTTGTCCATTTGCTGAGCACACTTCTCTGAGGCAGGCACAGCACTGGACACTGGGGATCTGGTGATAAATGACACAACCTCTCTGGCTCTGAGGGGCTCACAGTCCGGAAAGTGACCCCACTTAAGCCTTTGGCCACTAAGCATATGCTGTGTGCCATGCATTAGGGTTTGGAGAGAGGAAGAGTGTTTCTGCCCTCGATGAAATCCTGTGAAGATGCAGACACAGATGTACCTTATTATAACACGATGGAATATGCACTGTGTAACTGTTGTTTCCATCTGTAAAACGGGGGATAGTACTGGTATCTATGACACGTGGTGATCAACCTGGTCTCTACAGAAACTTCCTGGGTTTCCTGCTCATCTTTTTACCAGCTGTGTGAATGTGCAAAAGTTAGTTAATGTCTCTGGGCTTTAGTCCCCTCATTTGTAAAACGGCGATAATAGAGGCACCTACTGGTCTTCCTAAAGGAAATCAGTCTTGAATATTCATTGGAAGGACTGATGCTGATGTTGAAACTCCAATACTTTGGCCACCTGATGCGAAGAACTGACTCATTTGAAAAGACCCTGATGCTGGGAAAGATTGAAGGCAGGAGGAGAAGGGGATGACAGAGGATCAGATGGTTGGATGACATCACCAATTCAACGGACATGAGTTTGAGTAAACTCTAGGAGTTGGTGATGGACAGGGAGGTCTGGTGTGCTGCAGTCCATGGGGTTGCAAAGAGTCGGACACGACTGAGTGACTGAACTGAGCTGAACTGGCCTTCCCTGGTGGTCCAGTGGTTAAGAATCCACCTGCCAATGCAGGGGAACACAGGTTCAGTCCCTGGTCTGGGAAGATTCCACACACCACAGAGCAACTAAGCCCATGCACCGCAACTACTGAGCCTGTGCTCTGCAATAAGAGAAGTCACCATAGTGAGAAGCTCACACACTGCAAGTAGATGGTAGTCGATGCTTGCAGCAACTAGAGAAAATCTGTGCACAGCAACGAAGACCAGAGCAGCCAAAAATAAATAAATACATTTTTTTTAAAAAAGTACCTACTACTTAGAGTTGCAATGAAAGTTAAGACAGTCTGTGTGACATGCTCAGAACAGTAGCTGGCATGTGATGTTCTATGAACATCCATGATTATTTGCTTATTCAAAATCCTTTGGGAGCCTGAGGAGGATGTGGTTCTTTGTTTTGGGCTAGGCTGGCTATAGAAGTTTCTCAGTAGAGGATAAACCTAAGTTGGACCTTGCAGGATACATAGGAGTTTGCTAGATAAAATTCATGTGTGTGTGTGTGTGTGTGTGTGTGTGTTGGAGCACAGGTTATCCAATTTTTCCTATAAAAGGCCAGACAGTAAATGTTTTCAGTTTTATGGGTCATATAATCTCTGTGGTAACTACTCAATTCTGCTGTTGAATAAGAGTGGCTATGCTCCAATAAAATTTGATTTACAAAAATAGGCCCTTAGGCATAGTTTGCCAATCCCTGAATTAGAGGACTAAGGGGACACAAACCCAGATTTATGGTAAAACTAGACCCAGCCAGGCCCATTGAGATTAATGGTGTTTTTTGCAGAATTGATCCTCAGGCATGGCTCTTTCCCACAGCTGAGTTGTAAACATTTGTTTTAAAATTCTTAAAACCAACTAGAGGGGAAATTAATGCTCAGATAAACATCACTGTGCTGTGTGTGTATATTTGAGAGAGAGAGGGCTGCATCCTGGGCCATGCCAGGGAATACATCCCAATGTCTGTCCTCCCTGACATCATTCCTGGCAACCAAGGAGTTTTGAAATGGTAGCTTTGGATGGCATGACAGCCACTTCTTCCAGAAGTCCTCAATACATGACCCCTTGAGGAGGGGTGTTTCATGGGAAGGGTGGGCTTGGGGGTTAATGTACATGTCTGCCCATGTCAGGGCCACTCACTGTGACCCCTGATCCACACTGGGTAGAATTTACAAATGACATCCAGAGAGCCCCAACTTACAAATGTGTTGTACCATAGAAAAATCCAAGGCTTTGGCATCAGATTCAAATTCTAGCCTCACCAGGTACCAGGTCAGTAACCCAGGGCTTCCCTATAAACCTCAGTTTCTTACCTGTAAAATGAGTTGTTATGAGAATTTAATGAGGTAATGGACACCAAGTAACAACGTCAAACACATTACTGAAAATCCAAGAACCTCAGTTATTTTTATGCTCTAGGTATACACCTTCCAACCAGTTATTTTCATGCCCCAGCCTTGGGTATCTTCCCTGCACTGCTCAAGTATTCTGTTACTAGGAACCTAGAATCAGAAAAATCCCTGCCACCTCAGCAAGCTTCAGAGAAACATTTAACAGAATAAAATAGATTCATAAAGTCATTTCTTCAGATTAACCATAGAGACAATATATTTTCTTTCATGTTCCAGCCTTGGAAACATTGCTTTCCAGAGAAAGTTATGTTGTATGTCAAGAGAGTATTGAAAAAAAGGAAGAAGGAGAAGAAAACAATGAACTCATTTCTTGCCCAACAGGTGTAATCCCTCTTGAGCTGGTAGACTAGCTGATTTATTTGCAAGGTTGGGTTATTCATTTCCCAAGTTCAAGCATTCTGCTATTTTCACCGTTCCAACCTCTAGTGTACAAAAACAGATATAGAAACACAGACAGACAAACTCAGAGTCCCCAGAAGAGCTTTCTTGTCAAGAAGCAAGTGGCAGGGAGCCAGAAGAAAGAGGCATTAACAGAAGAGCATTCACGTGAATGAAACATCCCAATACTCTCATCTTGGGAATGGTATCTGTGCCCTTGACACCCACAACCCAGACAGCCCTGGGCACGGCAGGAGCCAGGGAGGCCTGCAGTCTTGAGGTGCAGCTGGGGTTTCTGTTCTCAGCCCGAGATGACGACAACATTCACTGGTTATACTTTTCCCCACTGGTTATATTTTTAAAGATTTTTTTTTTTTTAAATGTGGACCATTTTTAAAAGGTCTTTATTGAATTTGTTACAATATTGCTTCTGTCTTATGTTTTGGTTTTTTGGCTCCCAGGCATGTGGTAACTTAGCTCCCCAACCAGGGATTGAATCCACGCTCCCTGATTGGAAGGTGAAGTCTTAACCACTGGACTCCAGGGAAGTCTTTCCCCATCAATTTTTAAAATATCTTGGAAACCAGTATGACAAAGAGGAAAGAGGAAATGGAGTTGAAATCAGAGGAGTCTGACCTATTTTGTCACATAGGCATTCTGTGACCTCTGATTAGTTATTTGCCCCATATGATCCTCAGTTTATTCATCTCCAAAATGGGTATAATCTGATCTACCAGTCCATGACTCTTATCCACATTAAAAGAAAGAACATGTATGAAGGTCCTTTTGTAAACACCAGAGCATGCCGCCAGCAGCCTTCTCCATCTTAGCAGATGCCTACTGGACATCTTCCCACGATGTCACAGGGCATCTCACACATAATACATCCCACACTGACCATTGATCAATGCCCATCCCCCAGCCTGCTCCTCAGCATCTTCCTCATCTCAGGAAACAACCACTCCATCCTTTGATGCTCAGGACAAAAGCCTGGGAGTCAGCCTTGACTCCTTCATTCTCTTACACACCACGTTGAGTCCCTTAGCAAATCCTGTGATGTCCTTCAGAATAAGCTCAGAATCCAACTGCTTCTTCTCAATATCCCTACTGCTACCCCCAGTCCCGCCATCTCATCTCTGAGGGGTTATTGCTTGACATCAGGAGTGGTCTCCCTGTCTTGAAACAGCAGCCAGAGTGATTCGGACAGAAAAAGTCAGACCAGGTCCCTCCTCCACTCAAAACCCTTCAGTGGCTGCCATCTCCCTGGGGGAAAGGCTGAATTCTTACAATCCCTTTGGGAATGGGGTCCATTCACCTCTGGGGCTCAGCTGCCACTTCCACGACCCGCCCTCGCCCTGTGACGTGGACTCATCACCTCCTGGAGCCTCTCCCCAGACATCCCAGGGCTCTCTCCCTCCCCTCCATCAGGTGTGTGTGCAAATGTCACCTTCTCAGAGGCTCTGGAACTCCCTGTCTGAACTCGCAGCTTCTATCTTCTATCCTCAGCCCACTCTATTTTTCTCCACTGAGCCTTTCCAATCTGACGTACTATCTACCTGACAACTTATATGTTCACGGGCAGCTCTGCAAAGGCATGGAGGGCTATCTTGTGTTTCCGTCACCATCCCCAGATCCTAAAATAATGTCCGGCACAGAGTAAAGACTCAGTGGACACCCACAGAAGGACTTACAGCTGTTTATTTAAGAGGCAGAAGCACCCTCGATATGCCTGGTTTGTACTGGATTATAAGCAAACAACCTGGACCGTCTCACCAATGCCGGCTCCTCTACATCAGGAAAGAGCTCAGGCAGGCATTTCCAAATCAGAGCAACCGAGTTCATCCTGCTTCTAGCTGATGCCGGTCAGGTAGCTGCCAGAGGCTGCTGGGGAAGGGGAGGAGGCTGCAGGACGGAGGCTGGGAGCCTGGCACCTGGCAGGGTGCCCGGGAATGGGCGGGGAGTGCCTGTAATGCCAGAGGGTCTGACCACCCACAGGTCCCGGGAAGAGCAGGGAAACCACAGGTGGGAGCCATCCTCTCCGACATGCCTGACACATGAAAGGGGATTAAAGTCAGCATCAAAGTGAGCTCTGGAGGGGCCAGGAAGAGGAGGAGATCTCCTACAACAGACCTTCGGCCTGGAGGGGAAGATAAGGGAGCAGACAGTAGGCGTGCAAGTCCTGTTTACTGGGAGGAAGGCAGTCAATGACTGAAGTCATTGACTTCCTAAGTGCTGGACCCAGGCCCCTCTTGTCTTCTTTCTTCCTGAGTCATTGCCTCATCAGTCATTGGCCTCTATCCCCTTAGCACAAGTCCGAGCCTTGAAGAGAGCAGGGTCCAATCTCAGACTCCACTAGGCTGAGCTCTCAGCCCTGGCCCACCCTCTCCCCCATCTCCTCCACCTCCACTCCCTGGGGCCAAGCCTCAGCACCATGAGTGGGACCTTGGGAGGCAACCACTCTGCTTGCCTTAGGAGGCTATGGCAGAGATGAAAGATCATGCTGATAACAGGACACCTGGGCTGAGTGTCTGCTTGACCACCTACTAGCTGGGTTTGATGACCATGTGTCATTTGGTTCATGAGTGTCCATTCTCCTTGGTTTAGTAGCAGCACCCCCAAACTTCCTCTGGAGTACTCCCCCACCCCACCTCCAGCCCCTGAGCAGGCACTGTAGCTCCTCCTGTCTGCTTTGACTGGTCATTCAGAACACCCTTCCCCTCCAGCTACAAGACCTGGATCAGGGGTGGACATATCCTCTAATTCAGAGCCAAAATGTGCATGCAGGGGCCATTGAGAGAGAGGCACATTACTTACTCCTCACGGGGGCTGTGAACAGATAGCCTGGAAACCCAGCAACTCTCTTACCTCACAGGAGAACAAGACTCAGAATGGCAAGGAGAGAGAAGAGCTGAGGACTGAAGAAGTGACATGGCCAGGGTTCCTGCATCCAGTTGTGGCTGAAGCTGGAACCCTGGATGTTTAGATTACTGGATAAAGATGCTTGAATTAATCCAACCTGAGCAGGCTTCCTCTTGACAAAGGAGTCTGTGTGGCTGCATAGTCACAGGCTAGGGCAAGTCAGATCACTTCCCAGGGATTCAGCTCCTTCCTCTCTCAATACTGGGTAGGCGGGGCTGTGGGGGAACAAGTCCTAAATTACCAAAAATGAGGGGGAGGTTCATCCTAGTGTCCAGAGGGAACCAGGCCAAGTGGACACTGGTCAGGGCCTCCTGAGTCAGGTCTGGGTCCTACACAGTCCCCTTTTTAAGGAGGGTTAATGGATATCACAAAGTCATCTAAGTACCTGCATCTGATATAAGTCTGTCACTCCATAGGAAGTCAGTTAGTTAGTCCTCAGCCTCTCCTGGAAGCTTACAGTGGAAGGCACAAACCCAGTGGTCCTGCTGAGCCTCTATGCATACTTATAAGGCAAGACTTCTTTTTTTCTCTAAAGTAGGGTTTCTCATCCTCAGCGCTACTGACATGGGTTGGAAAATTCTTTGTTGTGGGGGCTGCTCTGTGCAATTTTAGAATGATCAGCACATCTCAGGTCTCTAACAGTGACACACGGATAGCACAATCTCCTTTACTTGTGACAGCCTGATGTGTCTTCAGATGTTGCCTTGGAAAGCAAAATCACCCCGTAGAGAATCACTGTTCTACGGAATGTTGACGAGCCAGAGGACAACTCTTGGTTCCTAGGCCTGGAGTGCTCATTTCACCTCTAACTGTCCTTCTTCCTCCAGAATCTTTCTGCCTATCTACTTATCTATCACCTTTTTTCCATTTATCCTTGCTTTTAGACTCCAGGAATTGTTCCTACGGAATCCTGGGCTTCGCCTTCGAGTGTGACCCCTGATGAATCTCAGCGGTTCATCACTGTTTTTGTGGCTGTGAATTCCCCTAAGAAGCTGATGCAGGGGACCATCTCCTGACTCAAGTGACAACTGTGTGCACATTCCTAGGAAAGACACACACACACACAATCATTCTTCCTACAGTGTCAGGTAGTCTTCAGACCCCTTATTCCAAGAGCCATGTTGGATGGCATTACCGACTCGATGGACATGAGTTTGAGTAAGCTCCAGGAATTGGTGATGAACAGGGAAGCCTGGCGTGCTGCAGTCCATGGGGTCACAAAGAGTCAGACATGACTGAGTGACTGAACTGAATTGACCTTTTAAAACCTTCTAACAGGTTCAGCCATGACTTAGCCTGAGGAGCAATAAACCCAGAATTTATAGTCAGAAGGCCTGACTGGAGTTTGGGCTCTGACCTCAGTTCTAGAAAATTTGGAATGTATCTTTGCTTTCAAGTTGCAAGGAAATAACAGACATCATCATGTCCAGTAATCTCCCAGTGTCCATTCTCCCCACCTTTCATTCCACCTGACATTCCTCTGCCAGGTTAATCTTCCTGGAGCACAGCTGTGGGGATGTCCTCCTCTGCTCAAAAGTGCTCCATGGCTCCCTACTTCCTAGAGGCTAACATCCAATCTTGTCATCCAATGCCCTCCACCATCGGGTCTGTGTTTGCTTTCCACCTGCCTAAACTCCAGTTAGAGCTAGCTATTTCTGTTTCAACATTTTCTGGGGTTTTACCTTTATATCTTTGCTCATGATGCTTCCTCACCTGGTGTTTTCTCTGTCTATCCTTTTAAGGCCACCTCCTCTGTAGGTAGCTTATTCCTACCCCCAAGTTCCTATAGCACTTGGCATCACTCGTTTTGCCTAATACCACACCAGTGCTTCTTACCTAAGGACTTTCCTTTGTGTAGTAGTGGAGAACACAGGATTTGGGGTTGACTCTCTGGGATCAAGTCCTGGATACCACTTGCTTCCTCAATCAGCCTTCTTTTACTCAGCCAAAAAATGGAGCTAATAACAGTGACTACTTCAGAGAATTATTGTGTGCATTAAACTCTGTCAGGCATGGAGCCAAAGTACAGGATCTCAGATGGGATATATATGTCAAGTAAGTATATACAAAATGCTTATATCACAGTTCCTGGCACAGAGAAAGCACTCATAAATTTCAGTACAATCAGAGCCATCATTATCATGCCCTGGGGAGAGATTAGGAAAAAAGATTGTTCTATAGGACTAAAGTGATAACTACCAATTAAAGGACAGGACCAAGTTTTAATTCCTCAGTGGCCCCAGAGAAGGAGGAAATCGGAAATAATAACACCTACTTTGTGCTGAGTATGGGTCAGGCATTGTCAGCCCTATAAGGTGTAGACCATGAGCTCTGTTTAAGAGATGTGAACATTGTAACACAGAGAGGGCAAATAACTTGCTTGAGATCACACAGTTGAGCTGGGAGTCAAAACCAGGTCACATGACTGTCCTAGCAGAGTACATCCTGCTGCTGCTCATTTGTGATGTCTCTTGGGACAGAGACCTTGGGAAGTTCTTCTCCTATAACTGGAGAAGACAGTGGCAAAGACCACCCAGGAATCTGAAAGGTGCCTTTATGCAGGGCTAGCTGCTGTTTAGTCTGAGCTCCGTGCACAACCACTTGTGACTAGCTACTACTTTGCAGGGCTGGAAAACATTTGAGGCCCAGATGTGTCCATCATTCCCTGAGCTGAGTAAATGTGTGCACAACTTTCAAAACCTGCTGCTTCTCAAAGCATTTTAAATACTTTGTAGGAAGGAGGGAGAAGGCGGGTGGGGAGTAGAGTTAGAAAGAACATCCTGGGGAGACTCTCAAACAAATCCCATTTCTCTTATTAGTTTCAAAATTCTGAAGGATCAGGCAGTTCAAATGTCGCTCCTGGTTCAGTGTGTCTGAGAGCAAACCTAGAAGCTGGCTGAGTTCAAGGCTGTTCTGAAGGGTCAGAGGCTGAGACGGTGGGAATCCAAGCAGTTAAGACAGGAAACCTAGAAGCTGGCTGGGCTCAAGGCTGTTCTGCAGGGTCAGAGGCTGAGACGGTGGGAATCCAAGCAGTTAAGACAGGAAACCTAGAAGCTGGCTGAGCTCAAGGCTGTTCTGCAGGGTCAGAGGCTGAGACAGTGGGAATCCAACCAGTTAAGACAGGAAACTACTCCTGGATTCTAGATAATGATGCAACTAGGGTCCTTTCATCAAGAGGTGAGATAAGAGGGGATTTGAGGCATTCAGAGGGCCACGTTATGATTCAGATGACCAACTCTGCTGCTCCTGCTAAATGAGTCGGGCTGGTTTAGCGCAGGAATCCTTGCGGAAACTATTGGTGTTTGAAAGTGAAAGTCGCTCAGTCATGTCCCACTCTTTGCAACCCAGGCCAGAGTACTGGAGTGGGTAGTCTTTCCCTTCTCCAGGGGATCTTCAACCCAGGAATCAAACTGGGATCTCCTGCATTGCAGGTGGATTCTTTACCAGCTGAGCCACAAGGGCTGCCCAAGAATACTGGAGTGGGTAGCCTATCCTTTCTCCAGCAGATCTTCCCAGCCCAGGAATCAAACCAGGGTCTCCTGCACTGCAGGCAGATTCTTTACAAACTGAACTATGAGTTTAGGTATATGTTATAAGATGATGCTGTGAAAGTGCTGCACTCAATATACCAGCAAATTTGGAAAACTCAGTAGTGGCCACAGGACTGGAAAAGGTCAGTTTTCATTCCAATCCCAAAGCAAGGCAATGCCAAAGAATGCTCAAACTACCACACAATTGCACTCATCTCACACGCTAGTAAAGTAATGCTCAAAATTCTCCAAGCCAGGCTTCAGCAATATGTGAACCGTGAACTTCCAGATGTTCAAGCTGGTTTTAGAAAAGGCAGAGGAACCAGAGATCAAATTGCCAACATCTGCTGGATCATCAAAAAAGCAAGAGAGTTCCAGAAAAACATCTATTTCTGCTTTATTGACTATGCCAAAGCCTTTGACTGTGTGGATCACAATAAACTGTGGAAAATACTGAAAGAGATGGGAATACCAGATCACCTGACCTGTCTCTTGAGAAACCTATATACAGGTCACAAAACAACTGTTAGAACTGGACATGGAACAACAGACTGGTTCCAAATAGGAAAAGGAGTCCATCAAGGCTGTATATTGTCACCCTGCTTATTTAACTTATATGCAGAGTACATCATGAGAAACGCTGGGCTGGAAGAAGCACAAGCTGGAATCAAGATTGCCGGGAGAAATATCAATAACCACAGATATGCAGATGACATCACCCTTATGGCAGAAAGTGAAGAGGAACTAAAGAGCCTCTTGATAAAAATGAAAGAGGAGAGTGAAAAAGTTGGCTTAAAACTCAACATTCAGAAAACTAAGATCATGGCATCTGGTCCCATCACTTCATGGGAAATAGATGGGGAAACAGTGAGAGACTTTATTTTCTTGGGTTCCAAAATCACTGCAGATGGTGACTGCAGCCATGAAATTAAAAGACGCTTGCTCCTTGGAAGAAAATTATGACCAACCTAGACAGCATATTAAAAAGCAGAGACATTACTTTGCCAACAAAGGTCCGTCTAGTCAAGGCTATGGTTTTTCCAGTACTCATGGATGGATGTGAGAGTTGGATGTGAAGAAAGCTGAGCGCCGAAGAATTGATACTTTTGAACTGTGGTGTTGGAAAAGACTCTTGAAAGTCCCTTCGACTGCAAGGAGATCCAACTAGTCCATCCTAAAGAAGATCAGTTCTGGATGTTCACTGGAAGGACTGATGCTGAAGCTGAAACTCCAATACTGTGGTCACCTCATGCAAAGAGTTGACTCTTTGGGAAAGAGCCTGATGCTGGGAGGGATTGGGGGCAGGAGGAGAAGGGGACGACAGAGGATGAGATGGTTGGATGGCATCACCGACTCGATGGACATAAGTTTGGGTTAATGCCAGGAGTTGGTGATGGACAGGGAGGCCTGGCATGCTGCAATTCATGGGGTCACAAAGAGTCGGACATGACTGAGCAACTGAACTGAACGGATACATTTTTTAAAGAAGACATGGAGATCCAACCAGTCCATCCTAAAGGAGATCAGTCCTGAGTGTTCATTGGAAGGACTGATTTTGAAGCTGAAACTCCAATACTTTGGCCACCTGATGTCAAGAACTGACTCATTGGAAAAGACCCTGATGCCGGGAAAGACTGAAGGTGGGAGGAGAAGGGGACAACAGAATGAGATGTTTGGATGACATCACTGACTCAATGGACATGAGTTTGGGCAAACTCTGGGAGTTGGTTTTGAGTTTGAAATTTTGAAAAATTACAGACCTACCTTAACGCTAACCTCTAGAATTCACACTAAAATTTAGAGCATATTCTAGTATCTTCTTTCTAAAGGCCTGTCTGTACTGATAGGTATATATTCCCATCTCAACTGATGTATTTGGCAGGAGCAAGTTTTAGTGTCAATGTGTCTGCTAACCCACATGACCTTCCCAGCCCAATTAAAAAAAAAACCTTTCATCACCGTTTTCCCACTAACAAGCATTAAGAGGGAGTTGGCCTTCTGGTCCTTTGTTTTTCACAGTGATGTCTGTTGACCTCCCCATTGAACTCTGCATCATGCACACGTGACAGAGACAACAGCAGGAGAGAGGCCACAGGCCCCTTGACTGTACTTCAGAGGCAGAGATACAAGCGGCTTTTTGCAATCTTTCAAGGCCTGAGCACCAGTGCCTGGCTTTTTTTTTAAGCACAAAGGCCCAGACACAGTTTTATTTAAATGTTCCTGCATTACCAGTGCTGAGCACTAGCAGTTCTGTGGACACTGCTGTTGTGGATTTCTTCCAAAAGCTGGATCCCCAACTGGAAAACATAGTAGCTTTTTAAAAAACATATATTTATTTATTTGGCTGGGCTGGGTCTTAGTTGCAGCATGTGGGATCTAGTTCCCTGACCAAGGATAAGGGCATGCTGACTTCGGAGCACAGAGTCTTCGCCACTGGACCTCCAGGGAAGTCCCCCAAATTGCTTTTCTCCAGTCAATGCAACAAATATTTCTTGAGCACCGACTATGTAAACATCCTATTATATACAAGCATACAGACATGAAATGAACAATGAGTACAGATGTGTGTGTGTGTATGCACAAATAGTGAGTTAGCAAGTAGATCCAAGCATGCATACCTCATCCCTATACATTCTCTTGCCTTCAAGCAACTCACCAACCAGCTGGGTATAGGGGGACAGACACCTGCCTACAATCTTGGCTCTCTATATTTCACTAATTTCTACAGAGACTTTAGAAGGTAGCTTAAGCCTTATCTCCTCCAGGAAGCCTGTTCTGATACCTCTACCGTGCCTCCCCCACCCAAGGCAGGTCAGGTGTCTCTTGGGTCTGGTGACAGTACTGGGATTACAGGGTACACCTGACATGCAATTTGTGCCTAATAAATATCTGCAGAATGAGGGAGTGAATGAGTGAGTGAATGAATAAATGCTGTTTCCATAGCAACACAGAACTAGAACTATCCTTTCTGAGCAGTTATTGTGCATGGTGGGAAATTCTTTTCAGCTCTTATCTTATTTAATTTTTATCCACAAGTGCCTTACAAGCTGGAAACTATTACTATCTCCATTTAGTGAAGTGAAAGTTGCTTAGTCATGTCCCACTCTTTGCGACCTCATGGACTATATAGTCCATGGAATTCTCCATGCCAGAATACTGGCCTTTCCCTTCTCCAGGAGATCTTCCCAACCCAGCGATTGAACATAGGTTTCCACATTGCAGGCGGATTCTTTACCAGCTGAACCACAAGGGAAGCCCAGGAAGCCCAGGTGCAGATGGCAAAGAGAGGTGCAGATGAGACCCTAGGAGACTGACATGTCCAGGTTTCACCTCCAAGCAAAGCAGGAACTGGGACTGAATCCAGGGCCCCCGACACCCAGAGGTTAAAATGAGGGATTCAATGATTAGATTATTCTTCAGGAAACTGAAATCTCAGCTCACAATTTAGAAGGAGGATGTGCGGATGATGGATACCAAGCTGGGTAGCTCCCTGCTTCCATTTGACATCTCTCTGTGCCCCAGAAGTCTCACCAGGGATGGGCAGGCAGTGGGCCCAGCAGCCTGAGTCAGCTCTGAACACCTTCTGTTGGGCCTGGCCAGCCAGCTCCCTCTGCCTTACCTCTACCTGGCATGGGCCCCTCCTTTGCTAATCTCTCTCTCTAGCCTACTGGAGGAAGTGGTGGTTTGACTGCAAAATAGGCAAATCAGGCCTGCAGCTGCTGGGGGAATGTTTTCATCTTGCCCTGTCCTATAGAAATGCCAGCTATCACTCTAATCCTGAGTCACCTAGAAATGATATCTCAGATGGCAACACGAGACTGGGGGCTATAAGATGTTCTCTGGCCAGGCCAGGCGGTCCTATCCTGAGTTATCTGACTACCTTGAGCTAGGGTGGCATGTGCTGCTGTCAACATTCACCCGCAGTGGCTGGAGTACCCAGAAAGGCCTGAGAGCCAACTGGAGAGAACGTGGGCTTCAGTGTCAGGAGCCTTGGGTGCAAGACCCATGTTTATTGCTGACCTGTCTGTACCTCTGCTTCCTTGTTTTTAACAATGGAGAGAACAATTATACTGTCTGGAGAGGTTTGCTGTGAAGAGGAAATGCGATAATCCACGTTAAAGTCTTTATACCACAGGGTCTGACATGGAGACACTATAGGATTCACCTTAGTTCCCTTGCTCCTGAGGGGCTGCCATGCAGGAAGAGTCCAGGTCAGAACTGGGTTCTACTGGGATCCCACCAGGAGCTGTGTGGAGAAAGACTAGAAGGGACGAGACTGAACACAGGGTTACCAGGCAGGAGGCTGGTGAGAAACTCTTGGGTTCTGTCTTCTTCTGGCTGCTCTGAGTACCTAACTGGTTATATAAACCATGCTCAGCAACTATATCTATTGGAAATCATGACAACTTGCTGATCTAGGTCTTATTTGTCTACAGATGATGAAACTGAGGCTGAAGAAGATCAAGATCAAGTCAGATGTCCATTCAGAACCCCACCATATGTGGAGAATTACTCCTGACCTTGCACCCAGGAAGATACTGCCCTTTAAAAGGTACCAGAGAGAGGTCAACATGAAGGGGTGTTGTTACTTAAAAGTGCAGCCACTACACAAAACAGTACTAGGTTTCTCAAAAAACTAAAAATAGAACTAGCATAGGAGCTAGAAATTCCACCCCTGAGTATTCATCCAAAAAACCCCCGAAAACACTAATTTGAAGACATACTTGCATCCCAATCTTCATAGTAGGGTTATTTACAATTGTCAAGATATGGAAGGAACCTAAGTGTCCATCAACAAATGAAAAGATAAAGAAAATGTAGAATACTATTCAGTCATAAAAAAAAGAATGAACTTTTGCTGTTTGCAACAAGATGGATGGACTTGTTTTACTTTATGCCAAGTGAAATAAGTCATATCAGTTCAGTTCAGTTCAGTTGCTCAGTCGTGTCCGACTTCTTGTTACTCCATGAATCACAGCACGCCAGGCCTCCCTGTCCATCACCAACTCCCGGAGTTCACTCAGACTCATGTCTATCGAGTCAGTGATGCCATCCAGCCATCTCATCCTCTGTTGTCCCCTTCTCCTCCTGCCCCCAATCCCTCCTAGCATCAGAGTCTTTTCCAATGAGTCAACTCTTCACATGAGGTGGCCAAAGTACTGGAGTTTCAGCTTTAGCATCATTCCTTCCAAAGAAATTTCAGGGCTGATCTCCTTCAGAATGGACTGGTTGGAGCTCCTTGCAGTCCAAGGCACTCTCAAGAGTCTTCTCCAACACCACAGTTCAAAAACATCAATTCTTTGGTGCTCAGCTTTCTTCACAGTCTAACTCTCACATCCATACATGACCATTGGAAAAACCATAGCCTTGACTAGATGGACCTTTCTTGGCAAAGAAATGTCTCTGCTTTTCAATATGCTATCTAGGTTGGTCATAACTTTTCTTCCAAGGAATAAATGTCTTTTAATTTCATGGCTGCAGTCACCATCTGCAGTGATTTTGGAGCCCCCAAAAATAAAGTCTGACACTGTTTCCACTGTTTCCCCATCTATTTCCCATGAAGTGATGGGACCGGATGCCATGATCTTAGTTTTCTGAATGTTGAGTTTTAAGCCAACTTTTTCACTCTCCTCTTTCATCTTCATCAAGAGGCTTTTTAGTTCCTCTTCACTTTCTGCCATAAGGGTGGTGTCATCTGCATATCTGATGTTATTGATATTTCTCCTGGAAATCTTGATTCCAACTTGTGCTTCATCTAGCCCAGCATTTCTCATGATGTACTCTGCATATAAGTTAAATAAGCAGGGTGACAATATACAGCCTTGATGGACTCCTTTTCCTAGTTGGAACCAGTCTGTTGTTCCAAGTCATATAGAGAAGGACAAATACCATTTGACATCACTTATACGTAGAATCTAAAAAATACAATAAACTAGTGAATATGACAAAAAAACAAACAGACTCGCAGATACAGAGAACAAACTAGTGCTTACTAGTGGGGAGTGGGAAGGGGGAGGGGCAAGTAGGAGATTAAGAGGCACAAAGTACTATGTACAAAATAACTAAGTTGCAAAGATATATTGCACAGCACAGGGACTACAGCCAATATTTTATAACTGTAAATGGAATATAACCTTTAAAAATTGTGACTCACTGTGTTGTACACCTGAAACATATAATATTATACATCAACTATACCTCAATAAAAAATTGTGGTATAATCAGACTATGAGATACTACTCAACAATAAAACAAAAATAAACTTTTGTTACAAGTGTAGGGGAGAAAAGCAGCCTCAAGAAGCTAATCTGGGATGGACTTACATGCAAAGTTGAGCTAAAGCTACAGTCAGATAGGGTGCATGGTAAAAAGTCATCCTGAGAGCAAAGGGTACACTTGGAGTTGGGGGGAGCTGAGCAAGTCAGGAAGTGAGCTGAGGTTGTGAATGGTGAGTCAGGAAAGCTGAGTCCCTTTGCTATGGGGCCCAGTGTAGGCCAAAGAGACTGGTCCCTTAAAACAGTAGTTTTCAGATCTATTATCGGAATCACTACTGGGACTTGTACAAAAATATTGCACCTCTGGCCCCAGCCTGGGAGAATATGATTCAGTGGGAGGTGGTGGATCAGATGTCTGTTTTAACCTCAATTTTGGGGTGGGGGGACAGACTTCTGCTGCCCTGGGAGACTGGGAACCATGCACTGAGTGAAAGGTGGGTAAATGGTGGTAAAAAGTGGAGGTTCATTGTATTAGTCTCTAATTCATTATATGTTTGGCCATCTCCTCCTTACCCATCCCTCCAGGGCCAAGGGCATCCTAACCTTTAATCTTTCTGAATTTCTCTAGAATGCCCCACCCCTGTTGTGTGACTGACCATTACCCTTCTCAGCCTCACTGGTCCAGCTACAGGTCTGAGGTTCCAGCCTGCTTGCCCCAGGGCTGAGCCCATTAAGAAAACAGGCTCTGATGCCTTCGCTCAACCATCCCTGTTTCCCATGACTTTTAATCATTTGTAAAGTGTCTGCTGTTTGGAGCAGTGCTCCCTTAAATGTGTCGATATCTCGTTATAAATCTTTTATGCTGCTCCATTCCAGGGGTTTGACTCAGGGTCACACCCTCATTAGAGAAGGTAACTTTCAGCTGTGGTGGATGGATGGCTGGGAGCCTGCAAAGGGTTTAGCTTAGAATCTGTGTCCAATAAATGTGGGCTGAAGGGCTCCTTTCGAGCCCTATGCTGGAGGTTAAGTACAGAGGAATCAGCCATCCCACTCCCAGAAATAGACCCAGCAGGACACAGGCAAACCGCCTCTAGAAACACATTTTAGAATGTTCACAGAAGCACTGTCCATGGGAGCCCCAATCTGAAACCACCTTATGTCCACAACAGTAGAATGGATAAATCCGAGTGTGGTTTCTTCATCCCATGCAATCAAATACAGCTACACCTAACAACATGGGTGAATCAAACAAACATAATATTGAACAAAAGAAGCTAGACACAAAAGAGTACATACTGTGTGATTCCATTTATGGGATGTTCACAGAGCGGTGAGACTAATCTATGCTGTAGGAGTCAGCAGTCACACAGGTCTGCTCAGGTGGAGAAAATTCACTGAGCTGTACACTTTTGATGTGTGCATTTTCTGAATATCTGTTACACTTCAAGTGAAAAAACCTCACCCCGGAGATATTCGTGAATGAAAAAAAAGGTACAAAGGGTCCAAAAAGTTCCATGTGACATTTCTCTGTCCCTCTTTGGCTACTGCTTTGCTGGGGCCTCACCTTGGTCCCTGGGCCTCCCATTTCCTGAGTGTCATCCTTCATTTATAGAACAGAGGCACTGGGATGGGAGACCTCTGTGGTCTGGAGAAGACTGTCTCTGCTGATGGTGCTGAGAGAGGTCAAAAGGCCAAGGTCACACGACAGAGACACCCGACTTCTTCTAACACTCCCAGAGACCATCTCTGAAGTCTGCTAATCCTTATGGGATTCTCGATGCTCGATTTTGTCATTATGTCTTGTCCCACCAGCCTATGAGTTCCTCCAAAGCTCATTCATCTTTGTACCAGAAGGGCCCAGTTCTAAGTACAGGATCAGATATACTTGTGTTGAACTGCTGATGTCCCACTAGGTGCAGTGGTGGTAACAGTAACAGCCCACGCACATACAGTCCTTACTGTGCTTGCGCCAGGCACTGTTCTAAGCCCTTTCCAGGCAGGTTTTATCTACCAGCCCATTTTACACTCATAAACTGAAAAACAGAAGGGCTGACTGTACTGCCTAAGGTCACACAGCTAGGAAATGGCAGGGTGGGGTTTCAAACTGAAGAAGTCTGGCTCCAGAGTCTGTGTGTTTCACAATCTCCTTAAAGCTGGCTGGCCATTGATTTACCACCATCCTGTGTGCTCCATTCATGCTTTTCCTTCCACCTTGAATAGGCTTCCATCATTGCCCCTTTTGGCCTTTATCCTTCTAGACTGAAGAGGCCTTTAAGGTTCACCTGTCCATACCCAGTTTACCTGTCCATAGCCACTCAGAGCCTTTCATCATTGTAACTGCCTTGATGTGTCCCTGAAATAATAGAGATGGATGGAGAGGCTGTGTTCTGGGCTTCATCACATGAGATATGTTCAGAGGCCCCTTGGTGTTTTCTCTTTGGTGCCAATATCCCTCCTCGTGCATGCATGCTCAGCTGTGTCTGACTCTTTTGTGACCCCAAGGACTGTAGCCTGCCAGGCTCTTCTATCCATGGGACTCTCTAGGCAAGAACACTGGAGTGAGCTGTCATGCCCTTCTCCAGGGGATCTTCCAGACACAGGGATCGAACCTGCAGCTTAGTCTCCTACACTGGCAGGCAGGTTCTTTACCACTAGCACCACCTGGTAATGGCCAGCTATTCTGTCTTTAGGTTCAAGAGATGTATTTCTTTAATATTTATTTCTTTACTCAGCTGCACTGGTTCTTAGTTGCTGCATGTGAGATCTTTAGTTACAGCACTCGGACTCTTAGTTGTGGCATGTGGGATCTAGTTCTCCGACCAGTGATCAAACCCAGGTGCCCTGCATTGGGAGCAGGACCACCAGGGAAGTCCTGGTTCAAGAGATATTGAGGAGCCTTGGGTTCCAGTCACCCCCCGAGTCTCAGTTTCTGCCTCTGAAAAGTGGGGAGATTATGTCTGCTATGTCTATTGCAGGGGGACAGGGTGATTATCAGATCCAAGAGGAAAAGTCCAGGAGCTCAATGGCTGGGGTCAATGTTGCAATTGGACAGAAAGCTCTAAGGCAAGGGAACCAACTCTTGACAACTCAAGGTACTAGGATGAATTAGTGCCACTGTGTCATTGAACCTCAGTCTTTGAGAGAGAGGCATTCTTGGGTCCACTTCAGAGATGAAGATACTGAGGCACAGAGAACTCACCCACTGTGGCGTCAGGACAGATGAGCCCAGGGAGCCCCAGTGGTCTGTCTTATAGCCTGACCCACTGGACTGAAGAAGAAGGAGCTGCTGCTCCTTTCCAGGGTCTCCAGGGCCATCTGCCATGCATCCTATTTGTAAAAGCTACACCACACACTGGGGACAGAACTCACACCAACTCAAAGTATTGCTGCTCTAAGGATTAAATAAGGTGAACCAGCTCAAGGGCTTGGTATAGAACTCAGGACACAGAAAGGGCTCAATATCTCCCAGGCACTTTTGAAAATAAAAATACAACTACTTCCTCTCCTCTATTCTTTTTTTTTGTCTTCTCTCTTTAAATTGCACTGGGAGCCTCTATTTCTATTACCAACCCTAAGATTCTAGGTAAATGAAGAACAGATTCTGGAAGAAGATTAAGTTAACTCAGAGAATCCCTACAGATCTCCAAATTTTGTGATCTGTCTCTTATCCCTAATACTTCTTAGTTGTATATTACGATGGTTACTGAACTTCTCTCTGTGCTTTAGTTTCCTCATCTATAAAATGGGGTAATAATAACTTCCATAGAGTTCTCATGAGAATACAGAGTAGGTAAATAAGTATGTAGGTAAGTAAACAAATAAATACATGCTTAGATTAACACTTGATTGAAAGCACTACATAAGTTTGCTTTTATAATTTACGCTGAAAACACTTACAGAGAACGGCTGTGTACTTATAGCCCCTCCATCCACACATCAAGCCATTCAACGACTTATTATTTATTAAACGCCTCCTCGATGGCTGGCACATTCGGTACTTCACATCTGTTCTCTCTGACAGCAACAATTCCCAACAACTGTTCTAAGGTGCTGGAGATCCGAATGGGAATAAGACGCCCACATGCCAGCCTCCCACCCCTGTCACTCCCGGTTTAGACTAAGATCTCATTTCACCCAGGTGGCCAGTGAGGCATCAGGCAGGCCACAGCTTTCCAGATGGCTTGGTGCTTCCTCCCCCGAGTCTCCATTCTCGGTGGGTTTCCTTCTCTCTGGCCACCATCCCAAGTAGCACAAGCAGCCCCTCCAAGCTGGGGCCCAGCCAGCCAGAGCCAGGCACTGGGAGAGGTGCCACAAGACCAGGGTTGGTTAATCTTGCCTTTAATTAGCAGACATGCTAAGTGATGAGGCCCAGGGGTGACCCCACAGATGGCTGCCCACTCAGCTTTGAGTGATAAATTGGAAGCATCCAGGTCTGCAAAGGTCCATGTTCACACTGGTTCCTGTGACTGCGCTTCTCATACCTGCTGTTCAGTGGGTGAGGGTGGGGGATGGTGGGGCCATCCTTGGGGCCAAGGTCCCAAAGGTGACACAGAACAACAACACTCAGATCACACAGTGACTGTGAGAGTTAGATGTTATATATCATAATTTCAAGATTCCTTGAAAACTTTGATGCAATGTGTGCGTGTGTGCTAATTCCCTTAATTTGTGTCCAATTCTTTGAGATCCAATGTACTGTAGCCTGCCAGGCTCCTCTGTCCATGGGATTCTCCAGGCCAGAATACTGAAGTGGGTTGCCACGCCCTCCTCTAGGGGATCTTCTCCCAGAGATTGAGCTTGCAGCTTCTGCATTGCAGGTGGATTCTTTACCACTGAACCACTGGAGAAGCCCTGTTTGATGCAATAGTTAATGCTAAATGTCAGAGAGGAGGGAAATAGGAAGAACACCCACCCCTCCTCCGACCCACCATGCTGTTCTACCTTTTTTCCACAGAACACATAGTGTTTATGGATTTACTTAGTTACTTATCTTCCTCCCACCAAAATGTAAGCCCCACAAAGCAGGGCCCTCTGTTCATCTCTCTACCCACCTAAAAGAATGCCTAATACATAGTAGGTACTCAACAAATACTCATTGTATATTAGGAAACAACCAAGTCGTTCCCTTCATCGGGTATGAAGCATCACTCAGCTCACAAACCACCCCGAGCAGCTCATCTTTATACATCATCCCTTCCCACCCGGCCCCATCCACAGTGTGTCTTTGAAGAGGCGCTGTTTATTTTCAAGGTCACCCTTCAAGGACCCCTGCCCATCCCTGCAGGCCCTCACAGTATGTTGCTCACATGAGATTTCCTTACCATCTGTAATTCCTATGGCCCTGGGCAGGGGCCTGCCACAAGCCAGAGGCCCCTTAAACTCGGCCCACTCACGAGGTCACTGTCTGGCCAGCTTCCCTCTCTCCCAGTGAGTCGGGTTGGGAGCGCCTTTCCCCTGCCAGGCCCACAGAAGTGAAGAATAAATAGCCCACGCTGGCTGGCTCCAGCTCCACCTTCACGGCTGCCAGGGAGGACTTGCTCTTCAGATTTTCCCCTTTTTTGCTTGATTAATGCAAGGTTAATTCCCCAATGCTCAGCTTTTCTGAGGGGCGCGGTTTTGTTTTCAATTCAGCTGACCTCAGCTCCTGCGAGAAGGGATCCTATGTAAAAATGCAGGGGCAGAGGACAGATTTGGCATGTCCCAGTTGTAAAAAGCCTGGACAGGTTTTAGCAGAGCTCAAGAATCTCTCAAGTCAAGGCAAAGACAAGGGGGTTAAGGGTCTCTGCAGGCGCCTCCTTTTGCTTTGGCAAGTGGTGAGGGCAGGCACTTTCGGCCTGGTCGGGCGGATCCCATCTGGAGGGAAGGTTGGTGACCACACCTGGAGCCCCTGCAGCCAGCCATGCCTCTGCTCTTTGTACTGGTGGGCAGCAGGCAGCAAGGCGGCTCCAGAAATCATAAACCAAAGCAGGGAATGACCTTTGACGTAAAACAAAGCCTGTTCTCCTGGTCCTTTCTCCAAAGTCTCCAATAAAGAAAAGCAGGAGGAAAAAGAGCATTGCTTCAAGAAACTGGTTTCTCTGGAGCCCTGAGTGGGTCAAAATATAGGTTGGGTCTTGATGTGTGTGTGTGGGGGGGTGTGTGCATGTGTGTATGCCTGTGTGCGTGTCTCTTGGGCTGGAGAATAACGTAGCTTCCCAAGCAAGACTTGACTTAGCTGCTTCTAGAGTCAATAGATGGATTCAATTCAGTGAACAATTATCGAATGTCCCAGCTGGTGCTGAGGACAAGAGAATGACAAGACAGCCTCGGGCTGCCAGGAGCTTGCAGGCTGTCTGCCACATGCCAGGCCAGGCCGAGCTTGCTGCAGCCACAGGGTGCCCACTGGGAGCACTGGCCAGAGTGGGCAAGCCTGCTGGTCTCTGAAACAGCACACACAAAGGCCTGCTTTCATGTGGCCCCCGAGAAGCTCAGGCCAATGTCTGCGCAGTTGGCTCTCTTCCCTCCTGGTTGCTCACTGCACCCCAACTCTGCAGACAGGGGATGTTAGAGTTTGATAGTTCATCCAACTAATGACACAGGGAGCTCCCGTCTATTGTCACCCACGTGCTGTCTGGCACTGTTCTTAGCGCTCCACTTGAATAAACTGATTTTTATCCCTCTTGGCAATCCCATGAGATAGATGCCACAGATACACAATCCGTTTTCCACAGTCCTGGGGCCCAGATGTGTTTGAGAATTAACGAATTTTTAAATTTTAGAAAGATGATATTGCGGGTAGATTACTAACACTCAAAGGATCCATCACCTTAATGCTCCTGCAGACACTCCTAGGACTGTCCCCACTTGGAATAAGAAGGCTGCAGACAGCCTCCCGCCCGCTGGGCCAGGTTCAGCTGCCAGATGACTTTGTGCCAGGTTCATGAAAAAAAAAAAATCCTCTGGTTTCCAGACCTCTGGGGCTTTTGCAATTACAGATAACGGAGTATGAAGCCTTGTTTGCAGAGCAGGGTGAAACGTGAGGAGTGAAGCTGATGAGTGCAGAGGCAAGCTTCACACCCAGGAAAACCGACTCTGGAACCGGGTTCTCAGCCCTGCACACTGCACAGCCTCCCGTACATACATGTGAGCACTGCAAAAGAGTCATCTTCACGGATGCAAAGGTCCTGGTCCCATAGTACCTCCCCAGACCAACAGCTCTTCATACACTTCCATTCCCACCTGAGGAGCACGTCATACAGGATTTGGAACACACCAGTATCTTTCACTCCTTTTGGCTTTCGCAGATTTTTCCTACTGCCTTGAATAGCCCAAGCTTCTCTCACTGTTTCAGTTTAGTTCAGTTCAGTCACTCAGTCTTGTCCGACTCTTTGAGACGCCATGAACTGCAGCATGCCAGGCCTCCCTGTCCATCACTAACTCCCAGTGTTTGCTCAAACTCATGTCCATCGAGTCGGTGATGCCACCCAACCACCTCATCCTCTGTCATCCCCTTCTCCTCCCGCCTTCAATCTTTCCCAGCATCAAGGTCTTTTCCAAGGAGTCAGTTTTTCACATCAGTTGGCCAAAGTTTTGGAGTTTCAACTTCAGCATCAGTCCTTTCAATGAATATTCAGGACTAATTTTCTTTAGGATGGACTGGTTGGATCGCCTTGCAGTCCAAGGGACTGTCAAGAGTCTTCTCCAACACCACAGTTCAAAAGCATCAATTCTTTGGTGCTCATCTTTCTTTATAGTCCAACTCTCACATCCATACATGACCACTGGAAAAACCATAGCTTTGACTAGACAGACCTTTGTTGGCAAAGTAATGTCTCTGCTTTTTAACATGCTGTCTAGGTGGTCATAGCTTTCCTTCCAAGGATCAAGTGTCTTTTAATCTCATGGCTGCAGTTACCATCTGCAGTGATTTTGGAGCCCCCCAAAATAAAGTCTCTCAATATTTCCATTGTTTCCCCATCTATTTGCCATGAAGTGATGGGACCAGGTGCCATGATCTTAGTTTTCTGAGTGCTGAGTTTTAAGCCACGTTTTTCACTTTCTTTTCACTTTCATCAAGAGTTCTCCCTGTTTGGCCAACTCCTATTCATCCTTCAAAACCCACTCAAATGTCCCTTCCTCAGTGAGACACATGCAGATCCCACTTGGCCCAGAATGAACTGCTGTGTACTTCTTGACCCTGCCCAGAGGCTTCATGGTTCCCTGTTAACTCACCAGGAGCCCTTTCTGCTAAGCATTAACCAGATGCCAGGGGACCCCATCTGCTCTTTGGAATCTGGACAAGCAAGGAACCAAGGCCCAGTTCCACACCCCTCGGAAGTCAAAAGACACTTCCTCAAATTGTCCAAAGATTCCCAGGGGTGGGTCTTATGTGTGCTCACTGCAGTCCCCAGCTGCTTTCCCACTGAGTTTCATTCACAGGATAACCAGACCCTTCTGTGATGCCCACCTGAATCCACTCCACAAAGCTTGTGTCAGAAGTCTTTGCTGGACATTTGTGTTGGGGTGTAGTCATGTATGGATGTGAGAGTTGGACTATAAAGAAAGCTGAGCACTGAAGAATTGATGCTTTTGAACTGTGGTGTTGGAGAAGACTCCTGAGAGTCCCTTGGACTGCAAGGAGATCCAACCAGTCCATCCTAAAGGAAATCAGTCCTGAATATTCACTGGAAGGACTGATGCTGAAGCTAAACTCCAATACTTTGGCCACCTGATGCGAAGAACTGACTCATTTGAAAAGACCCTGATGCTGGGAAAGATTGGAGGTGGGAGGAGAAGGGACAACAGAGGATGAGATGGTTGGATGGTATCACTAACTCAATGGACATGAGTTTGAGTAAGCTCTGGGAGTTGGTGATGGACAGGGAAGCCTGGTGTGCTACAGTCTATGGGGTCGCAAAAAGTTGGACACGACTGAGCGACTGAACTGAACTGTTGGAGAAAAGGGGTCGTTCACAACCCAACCGAATGTGGGGTCCTCTTCTTAAATGCTCCCAAAGTTTCCTGGCCCTCCACCCCACCCCCAGCTCTCCATGTCTCAAGCCTCTTCGTCTCACTGGTCCTTGCCTTCCCATTCCCTCCCCTCCTCATTTACTCTGCTCTCTTCTTGTCTTTGCTGCACCCTCTTAGGAGCAGGTCCAACTCCTGTTTCCTCCTTAGAGAGGTAACTGACCAGCTTTTTCTTTGCTAGGCCCTCCTAATTCCCTCCCACCCCATCCCCTGGGCCTCAAGCTCCAACTTCTATCACAAGCCTCTCATCAAGGCTTTTCCTCAAAGTAAGCAGCATCTGCCCAGAGGATGCTAAAGGCAGAAGCTAAAATTATAAATATGGTCCAGCTTATTACAGTTGTTTACTTGTCTATCTTCCCCACACTGATTTGCTTTGTTCAGCTCAGTGTCCTCCGTCTCTAGCAAATACTGGGGACACGTAATAGAGTTTCAATACATGATTGTGAAATGAATGAATGAATGATGAACAGCCCTGAGAGGCAGAAGTTCAGAGAAGATTTGTTTCATACAAGAGCACAAAAGACATAAACATTCCTCCTGAGTCCCCTCAGGGTGCACCAAGAGGGGCAGCTACAGTGGCTGATGGCTTGATGGAGCAGGGTGAGGCTGGCCTGTGCACTGTAGGAAGTTTTAATAGCATCCTTGGGTTCTAGACACCAGAAGTATTGCCCCACAAGTTGTGTCATCGAAAAATGTTTCCAGACATTGTCAAATATCCCTTGAGCAGGTAAAAAGGACTGGAGTTGAGAATCACTGCTCTAGACACACTGTTTCTCAAATAAATAAGACCACCCAGAGCCCTGGATCTCGGCATCTGTGGTTCCCTCTACCTGGGGTTCTCCTCCCCCAGATAACCAGGTCACCTTGTAACGATGAAATGAGCTCATGTGTGAAAAGTGCTTAGCAGGTGGCCAGGACATGGCCAGTCATGAGAGGTGATGATCACCATTATCATCATGACCGTGATCTTGAGCATCACTAACACCACAATCATCCCCATCCCCATCCCCCCAATCACCATTGTCACCATCACTGTTATCACCACCATCATTATCACGCCCGTCACCCATACCTCCATCATCACCATCACCATCAACTTCATTATCACCATTCTCATCATTCTATCTTGCCATGAAGCTCCAGCAGAGTGTCAGGCCCTCAGAAGGGTCCACAAATCTACTTGTTGACTGACTTTTAAGTCCTACCCATTGATTCCCAGGAAAGCTTTGGCTCTTCCCCAAACGTTTGCTTAGAGGATTTCTCAACTCTCAAGAAAAAAAAACAAAAACAAAAAACTGTTCCAAACACAAGAGAGATCAAGAGGAGGGCTGAAAGATGCACTCAAGATAATATTATTCATTGAATATTAGACCAATATTAAAATCTCACCTCTTTTTAAAGGCATCAATAAAAATAAGACATTTTTTTTAAACTTTACATAATTGTATTAGTTTTGCCAAATATCAAAATGAATCCGCCACAGGTATACATGTGTTCCCCATCCTGAACCCTCCTCCGTCCTCCCTCCCCATACCATCCCTCTGGGTCGTCCAGTGCACTAGCCCCAAGCATCCAGTATCGTGCATCGAACCTGGACTGGCAAGACATTTTTTAATAATAAATTTTCTGCAAATAAAAAGTCAGTGCAAAAAAGATCCCCAGGACTTTTAAGCCCTGCTCTGTCCTCTACTAAAGGGATTTCTAAACTGAGGCTGATTTCAATCTCAGGAAATCCCCAGGAGCCCCAAAGAGAAACAATCAACCAGGACGGACTCAGAGTTTTTTCCCCACAGTCTTCTCCCAGGACACCCTCTTCTCTGTCCCCACCTGCTATGCAAAATCAATGAAACTCTCCAGAGAAACCTTGGCTCGGGTTGGCTCTCCTTATTTATTCATTAGCACATTTTAAGTCTAGCTGACTTTGGAATATCGCCAGGGGGAACACTTGATTATGCCTGGAGCGCCACACTCTAGGCTCCCGGCTCCAGGCCTGGTTTATTTTCTTTCTCTGGAAGCTTTGCTGTGAACCTCTGATGTTTGGGTTTCTTACTCTAGGCTAATCCATGCCCTTTTCCTCCCTCACTTCCCCATCCACAAAACGTCTTTCTTTTTCTGTGCAAATCTGCCAGAGAAAGCCCAAGTAGGAAGTTGATTATTCAGAAGCCATAGAATCAAGGATCTGAAAACCAAGGAGAGCTGGCCTATCTGTTTCCCAGGACTGTCCTCACAAATTGCCACCAACTGGGAGGCTTAAATAACAGAAATCTCCTTCTTCCTGGTCTGGAGGCCAGAAGTCTGAGATCAAGGTGTCAACAGGGTTGGCTCCTTTCTGAGACTGGGAAGGATAATCTGCCCAGGCCCCTCCCAGCGTATGGGGGCTCCCGGCAGCCCTGGCACTCATTCCTCTGCTGAGAACTGCATCTTTCCCATCTTTGCCTCTGCCTTCACGTGGCCTTCTCCCATCTGTGTCTGTCCTCTGTGTGCCTACTCTTCTTATCAGGACACCAGTTATATCAGATTAGAAGCCCATCCTAGTTCAGTATGGCCTCATCTTAACTCATAAAATCTGTAATGACACTGTTTCCAAATAAGATCACATTCTGAGGCTCCCTGGTGGCTCAGATGGTAAAGAATCTGCCTGCAATGCAGGAAACCTGGGTATGATCCCTGGATCAGGAAGATCCCCTGGAAAAGATCCCCTGGATCCCTAGGATCCCCAGGGAATGGCAACCCATTCCAGGATTCTTGCCTAGAGAATTCCATGGACAGAGGAGACTGGCAGGGGGTCCATGGGGTCAAAAAGAGTCAGACATGACTGAGCAACTAACACCTTCATTTTCTGAGGTTCCAGGTAGACATGAATTTTCAGGGATATTACTCAACCCAGGAGAGGGGGCAAGAGTTTAAACAAATGGTTTAGTACCCTGCCCACACTAGGACCCTCTCTCTGAGTGCCTTGAGTAGCCCTAAAGTAAGATGGCAAAGCAGATGCCAAGTGAGCAACAGAAGCAATGCTGTGGCCCCTCTGAGGGAACCCATGGAGTTTTCAAACTATTTTCCCCCATCAGTATGCCAGTATAACCTCATAATGACCATAGAGGGACCATGGACTTTCTCATTGCCCAATGAAGAAACAACTCAGAGAGGTTAGGTCACTTGCCTGAAGTCACAAAGCTGCGAGGTGAAAAGCTGAGCCTAGAACCCAGGCCTTCTCTCCCCAGTCCAAAGCTCTTTCTCTCTCCTCATTTTCTTACCAAGGAAAGAACAGGGTTGGTGAGTTTGTACCAGAAAACAGTTGACTTGGAAACCTGTTGAGGGTCTGGGGAGAAACTGTCACTTTCCAGACACAGCAGCAGAGCTCTGGCAGGGTAGAGGGGGCCAGCTCATCTTCCATTAAAAACTCAAGAGAAGCCAGATGTTGCTGGGTCCCCTTTCCCATCGATTCCTCAGATTGGCTCTCCTCAAATCCTGCTACAGGTTCACTGTGCTAATTCCTTTTTATGCCCTTCCCCCCACGAGTGCAGCTTTAATCTTGGAAGAGGTGACAGTTAGGGGCTGATGTGTGTCTGGAGGGTAGGAGCACTGTGCTCACCCAGCCAGGTTGCAGGGGGTGCTCTGGTGGGTCAGCTTTGTCCCTTCAACACTGCATCACACAGGCTGGACCACCAAGGGCCATGAATGTCAGCCTGCAAGCCTGGGTTTCCCTCTGAAAAAAGAGCAGGCATTATCCTGTGGTTTAATGAATGCCTAATAACCTAGAGCATGAAAACTGGCCTCTCTGCCCCCACCTGCCTCATGGCGACTGCACCTGCTGTTCCCCTTGCCTGGAATATTCTTTCCCTAGACAGGTATATGGGCACTTCTTCACCTGCTTCAAGGCTCTGCTCAAAATTACCTCATCATGGGGGCCACCTCTGATCAGTCTTCTAAAAATTGACCCTAGCTGTCCCTAGCTCCCTTCTTGTATTTTTCTCTAACATCTTATGTTTCTTAGTTTTAATTTTGTTTATAGCCTATCCCTCCAGATTGTCAGGTCCATGAGAGCAGGGATTTTTGTCCATTTTATTCACTGCTGAATCTCTAGTGTCTGTCATATTACCTGGCGCTCAGTTAACATTTGTTAAATAAATCAATACATGGATGAAAACATTTACAACAGGATTCAGTGCAGCAATGCGAGGTTCTGGCAGATTCTCTAGAACCAAAGCTAACTCCTCACAGCCTGGCATGGGAGCTTGGGCAAATCACTTACTGTCTCTGGGCCTCAGTTTCCCTATCTGTAAAAAGTGGATAATAGCACTGTTATCACAGGGTTATGAGGAGAATCAACGAGATGAATCTAAAATGCTCGGCGCGGCGCTACTCCCCACATACATACATCGGCTGTTTTTATTCCTGCTGGGTTTTTCTTATCATTTGGGGCAGAACACTGCAAAGTTCTGCAGGAGAGGATGAGAGAGCAGAGACTGACCTCATCCTCAGTGCAGTTAGCACTTCAAGGCATCCACCACTATCCCAGGGCCTGGCACAGAGTGGGCATGAAGAAGGGGGCAAAAGAACAAAAAGAAGGGCCTCATCCCAGGGCTCCTGACACAGGACGGTTCCCCATTCTGTGGCCTCATTCGTGCAAGGCAGCTGATAACTCGGTGGTGAGAGGAGCTGGGGAGGGTGTGTCCAGATGGAGTGAGTAGTCTGTCAGCTCACCCTCACCCTAATGGGCCCTTCTGGCCACAAAAGTCCCTGAGACATCTGGGTTTAAGTCCTGGCCCTGCCCCCAACTGGCTGCGTGTCTCTGGAACAAGTCCCTTGACCATGTGAGGAAGTAGAGCCCCCTTTGAGCTAGGACACTCTTGGGTCCTTGGTGGTCTCCATCAGCCTGACCATGCTGAGTTTCTACCTTTGGAGACTTTCAGGAGGACCATCCCACCAGATTCTGCCCTGTCTCATTAAACAAGTATCGGTGAGGCTGCTGATCTGGGTTGAGTCCTACTGCCAACTGCCCAAAGGGTGTGGACCTTGGTCTCAGCACGAACTGGGCTTCAGAGCAGGCTCTGCTCCTGCTTGCTCAATGACCTGACAAAAGTCGGTTAATTTCTCTGATCCCATTCTCTTTACCTGTCAAATCACAATAAAATCCCTTTATCCCACAGGGAATTGTGACAGTGAAATAAAAGAGCCTGCATGAAATAGTGCCTGGCACACAGCAGGGACCCGGTACCTATTACTTCCCTTCTCCTCCAGCCTGGGAGGAGCAGACAGCCTCAGTCTCAGTGAGGAGGTGGAAGAAAATGAAGCCGGCAGCAGAGAAATTATCAAGTTCTTACACCCAACCTTTGCAAAGTTAAATATATCACCCATTTCAATCTTCACAGCACTTTTAGTCTCATTTTCCAGAGGAAAAAACTGAAGCTTGGCAAGGTCAAGCAAGCTGCCCAAGGTCACATAGCCACTAGTGGACATAGCAGGAACCCAACCTCATTGCTTTCTGTTGCCAAAGCCTTCACTGTAACTGTCAACGTTCTGACTGCCTCTGGGGTGAACACTTGAGCCACTGGTTCTCTCGGTCCACTCGGCCAAGCAGGAGGTACAGAAGGAGGGACAGGGTGTGGGGCGTGGCATGCACCAGGCATCTTAGGCCATGTTTCCAGGGTTTCAGGTGACGCTGCTTATTTTCATCAAGCTGAAGAGGGCCATGTTACTGCCATCTGCCCAAAAGGACTCTGGTTATGGGTTGGGAGCTGGGATGGCTCTGTGGTTGCAGAATTCTTTCTGCTCTAACAAGATTGAATGCTGGGAATCTGTACCTGGAGACCCTGTCCATTAGTTGATTAAAAGCCATAGATCAGCATGCCTGGGACCTGCCAGTGCCATTATGAATAAGAAGTGTCAGGAAATCTTTCGGCATAACCAATGTCTTTGAAATCGCCATGGTGACAGTTAATAAAACTTCCGAGTCTATCTTTGGACAAGCCGGCTCTGCTGCCAGGCAGTAAAATTTGGGACAGCTTTTGAAGCAGTTTGTATTTAGATGAGCCGTGAGTGCCATATCTCAAAGTCCCACACCCTCAGATTAAAAGGCACCATAGCCATCAACAACGACCTTGTCAAACAGCTATTCCAGGCTAATAGAAGGGGTTGTGAACAATATTAAGGTCTTCCCAGGATTATGGAGAGAGAGAGGCGATAAGACTACCTTTCTGGCTATTTACATGCTCTCTGCAGCCAAATGACTGTCCATGTTCAAATCCAGGTTCTATCACCTCCTGGCTGTGTGATATTGGGCTACTTACACAAACTCTATGTTTCTGTTCTTCATCTCTAAAGGGGATAAAACTTAGTAACTACTTCAGGATGTTGTTGTCAGGATCAGATGTGTTAATATGGATGTCTTAACCCATTTGGGGTGCTAAGACAAAATACCATAGACTAGGTGGCATATAAACAGAAAATTAAATCTCACAATTCTGGAGGCTGTTAGCTCGAGGTACCGGCAGAGTCAGTGTCTGGCAGGGACTGGTCTCCTGCTTCATAAATGGCCATCTTTCTGCCATAACCTCACATGGCAGAAGGTGCAGGGGAGCTTTCCTGGGTCTCTTTAGAAAAGTGGAAGTTTTACTCATGTCTGACTCTTTGCGACCCTGTGGACTGCAGCCCGCCAGGCTCCTCTGTCCATGGTATTCTCCAGGCAAGAATACTGGAGTGGGTAGCCATTCCCTTCTTCAGGGAACCTTCCCTACCCAGGGTTTGAACCTAGGACTCCTGCATTGCAGGTAGATTCATTACCATCTGAACCACCAGGGAAGCCTTTTATAAGAGCACTGCTGCTGCTGCTGCTGCTAAAGTCGTTTCAGTCGTGTCTGACTCTGTGTGACCCCATAGACGACAGCCCACCAGGCTCCCCTGTCCCTGGGATTCTCCAGGCAAGAATACTGGAGTGGGTTGCCATTTCCTTCTCCAATGCATGAAAGTGAAAAGTGAAAGGGAAGTTGCTCAGTTGTGTCCGACTCCTAGCGACCTCATGGACTGCAGCCTACCAGGCTCCTCCGTCCATGGGATTTTCCAGGCAAGAGTACTGGAGTGGGGTGCCATTGCCTTCTCCATAAGAGCACTAATCCCATTCAAAAGGGCTCCATCCCCATGACCTAAGCACCTCCCAAAGGCCCCACCTCCAAATACCATCATCACATTATGAGTTTAGGTTTTACCGTGTAAATTTTATGGGGGACACAAACATTCACCTATAGCAATGGAAAAGGCTTAGAATGGTCCCCATAAGGATGTGCATATATGTTTACTTAATAAATATTTATTGTGCATTGTATCTCTAATTTTTCACATTTCTGATCCATACTCTCTGGGAGTACCCTTCCCTACTGATTCTGAGCTGGACCTTGTGATATCATCATAGAATACAGAAGATGTGACAGTGCCCCAATACTGAGCCTAGATCTAAAGAAATCCTGTTCAATTCCATTCCCTCTCCTGGAGCCCCAGTGTAGCCATGTGAATGAACCTAGGCTAGCCTGCTGCAGGAGGAGTGCCTGTGAGGAGAGGGCAGACAGGGCTCTGGGCCATCAGATGTGCCATCTGAGGCCATCCGAGACCTGCCTGCAGCCAGCCAACTCCCAAACCTGTGAGAGGGCCCAGCCCAGAAAGCAGAGCTGATGCAGCAAATGACAACCGACTCTGAGGATGCTGAGACCAGAAGAACGGTCCTGCACTCTCTCCAGACTTGTGAGCATTAAGAGATGCTTATTGTTTAAGTCATTTAGAGTATGGGGGTGATTTGCTATGCAGCAGAATCTAACTGGTACAGTATGGAGTACAGAGAACTCTCAAAGTGCTGCTCTTCAATATGCCAGCAAAAATGGAAAACTCAGCAATGGCCACAGGACTGGAAGAGGAAACAGCGGTGAATGAGATGTTGCTCACACCTTCAGTGGTTTGCTGTCTAGTTGGGGAAACAACACCAAATGAAAAGAATCCCATCACAACTGGCTCTTAGAGGATCCCTCTCAAGAAGGAGAAGGGTCAGTCCAGGCAGGAAGACCAGCATGAAAGAAGGCACGGAGGCATAAAGCATATCTCTCCCACCTAAGGGCATCCTCCAATCAGCAGGGAATCTGAGCATCCCATCCCTCAACAGTGAAGGAATAGGGAGGAAAAACAAATACCAAGTAACCTTCTCTGAGTAAACAAGAGCTCAGCGCTTTAGACAGAGTCAAGTAATCATCTCAACAACTTGGGTGGTAAGATTTTTCAGAAATTAGGAGACTTGCCTAAAATCAGAGTTAAGAGTTGGCATGGGTCATCTCCCACCAATGTGGAATCGTGCCCCAGCTTTGGAAACAGAGAGACAGGGGTTTAAATCCCCACTACTTTTTTTTTTTTTTTTTTGGTCCCTTACTAGGTTCATGACCTGCAGGTAAGGTGACACATATCAAGCCATTTGTTATTATTATTTATAATAGCAACTAGCAGCCATTTGTTATTTATTACTTTCATATTACTATTGATAATTTATTACTATTTATAACAACAAATAATTATAATTCAAAGCAACCTGACTGAACAGATACAAAGATTACAGGAAAAAGAGAGTAAAGGAAAGGAGTGAAAATATTTCCCCTCCCCACCCAGCACGGGGGCTCTGGGGTCTTCATGCCTTTGGGGCCTGGAGTTCAGAGAGCAGGAGCCAACTGCCACGCCAGCCACACCCTCACGAGCTCTGCCTTCCCACCTCCAACGTGGCTATTGCCGGCTGCACCAGGGCTGCCCCACGAGGCAGGGAGGACACATCTTCAAGGAGACATGCACGTCTGAACTGCTCCCCAGGATTTGCAGGCTGCACACAGTCTGTCCCCACTGGACTCCTTGAACATCTGGGCTCCTTCTGCTGCCTCTAGGAAAGTTCTGCATCAGGCTTTATCTCAAAATCCCTGGATGAACCCATGTTTGTGCTCAAGAATTTGGCTGGCTACTTAGGAGCAAGGTCAGCTCCGTGGGCGTGTGACCTGTGCGTTTGCACAGCACCTCGGGCTTGGTTTAATGCTATCCCGTCACTAGATTGAATTTCTTAATTTTGGACAAGGGGCCTACATTCTCATGTGGCAGTAGGCCCTGGGAGCCTTATAGCCTGTCTGCGTTGGGCCTATTCAAGTGTGGCCTCTCTGGGTATCCCAGGGCAGATCTACAGCTCCAAGGACCAAAGCTGTAGTCCCACTAGTTAGGTAGACTTGAGTATGTATTCATTCAACAAGCATTTAGGAGCGCTGGGCATAGGGCTAAGAGCTGGACTTCTCAGGTGGAACTAGTGGTAAAGAATCTACCTGTCAGTGCAGGAGATGCAAGAGACAGCTTCAATCCCTCGGTTGGGAAGATCCCTTGGAGAAGAAAATGGCAACCCATTCCAGTATCCTTGCCTGGGAAATCCCACAGACAGAGGTACCTGGAGGGCTACAGTCCGTGGGTCATGTAGAGTGGACACGACTGAGTGACTGAGCACACACATCGTATCCTGGACACGGGGCTAAGAGCTGGGGTATGTACAGTGAATAACACATAGGGGTTTGTGTTACAAGAACTTTGCACACTCCAGGTGCACACTTAATTTCCCTCAAACCTGTTCCCTTCTTCTTGCCCTGAACCTCTCCCATTCAGTAAGTGGTTCCACCGTGCTCCCAGTCCCTCCAATCAGAAACTAAAGTGTCACCTGGATTCCACTCTCTCCTACTATGTTCAGAACAGTTGCAAAGTTCTGTTTTACCCTCCAAATTTAGCTCCCATCCCCATTTCTCTTTATTTCTAATGGTACCCCTCCTCCAGGCCACATCCTCTCGTCTGGGGGTTCCCACTTCTATTCTTGCCCCAAGCCATTCATTCTCTCTTCAGTTCAGTTCAGTTGCTCAGTCGTGTCTGACTCTTTGAGACCCCATGGACTGCAGCACACCAGGCTTCCCTGTCCATCACCAACTCCTGGAGCATACTCAAACTCATGTCCATTGAGTTGGCAATGCCATCCAACCATTTCATCCTCTGTCATCCCCTTCTCTTCTGTCAATCTTTTCCAGGATCAGGGTCTTTTCCAAGGAGTCAGTTCTTCATATCAGGTGACCAGAGTACTGGAGTTTTGGCCTCAGCATCAGTCCTTCCAAAGAATATTCAGAACTGATTTCCTTTAGGATGGACTGGTTGGATCTCCTTGTTGTCCAAGGGACTCTCAAGAATCTTCTCCAACACCACAGTTCAAAAGCATCAATACTTCAGCACTCAGCTTTCTTTATAGTCCAACTCTCACATCCATACATGACTACTGGAAAAACCATAGCTTTGACTAGACGGACCTTTGTTGGCAAAGTAATGTCTCTACTTTTTAATATGCTGTCTAGGTTGGTCATAACTTTTCTTCCAAGGAGGAAGCGTCTTTTAATTCTCTTTTAGCAGGAATTAAAATATAAATAAGATATCGCTCCCTTGTTTAAAGCCCTCTAATCACTTACTCCTGCTCCCAGCAGAAAATCTCAGTCATAACCTTATCTTCAAGCCCCAGGATCCAGTTTTCCAACTCCTCTTGCTCACAACTATCCAGACAACCTGTTCTCCTTTCAGTTCTCCAAGTACAGCAAACTCATTCCCATCTATAGGTCTTTGTACATGCTGTTCCTTAGACCTAGATCACATTCCCCTTGCTGCTCCATATGAGGTAGTACTTTCTGAACAGAAATGTAACAGCCTTTCCTGACCACCATGTATAAATGTGTTTCAGCCCAGTCCCAGTGTCCCATATCACATCTTATCCTTTTTAATCCATCACTCATTGCAATTGGTAATTACTTGATTGATGCATCTTTCTAAATTTTTAAGAATCTCCCTTCCACGGTCTACCCCTGGAGACTGTCAGCTCTACGAGGGCAGAGCCCTTTTGATCTGTCTGTGTCATTCTCAACCTTGGTAGCAATACAGTGCCTGGCACATAGTTTGTGCTCACTGCTTGTCTGCTTCCCTCGTGGCTCAGAGGGTAAAGCGTCTGCCTGCAATGCAGGAGACCCTGGGTTCAATCCCTGGATCGGGAAGATCCCCTGGAGAAGGAAATGACAACCCACTCCAATATTCTTGCCTGGAAAATCCCATGGACAGTGGAGCCTGGTGGCCTACACCCCACGGGGTCGCAAAAAGTTGGACATGACTGAGCAACTTCACTTTCACTTGTTTGCTAAATGAATGAATGAATAGGTGGAAAAGCAGAAAGGCAGGAAGAAGCACATGTGTCCGACTGTTTGGAAGCAGCCCTGGTTGGGTAGAGGGAAAGCAGTAAGGGAGGGGGCTGGGGAAGCAGGGAGGAGGCTGGGGAAGCAGGCAGGGGTCCAATCCCAAGCCTTGTCAGCCATGATAAGGGGCCTGGACTCTGAGAGCAGTGGGAAACCTACAGAGAATTTAAAGCAAGACATGTTCTGTGTTTAATAGTGTGTTGTGGCGAGTGTGTGGAGGATGAATTAGAAGGGGCATGCGAAGACAGTTATTTATAGGCTCCAGGGAGCGAGCACATGTGTCCATTTCACACAACCCTTAGGAGTGTTCAGGACCACAGAAGGTGGAGAGAGGGTGGCGGGTGTCACAGACAATCCTGCCTTCAACATGCTCGAAACAAGTTCACCTTCAGAGTCTCAACACTCAGCTGAAAAAGAAATGAGGTTTCCACCTTGCATACTGCAAGGAAGAGAGCAAAAAGAGCCATCAGAGCACACCAATCTCATCTCAAGTTATGTTGTGAGCAAGAGGCAGAAAACCCATCCTCTATGGTGCCATATTTTTCTCTCTTTAATGTCACTCCTTTCAAACCTATCAAAGCCAGATGTGCTGTTGCATAACATCTCAGGAGCTCCTATATGGGGTCCATCTGCTCTGAAAAAGGGCACCATTTCCAACGTTAAGTTCCTTGACCTGAGACACCATAAAAATAATTCCAGATTTAAAAAATACTCCATTAAAAAAAATTTCTTAATCCAGAGTGGTAATTAGATTTTTCTTCCACTCTATTATGGGAAGAGAAGAAAATGGAAAGAAAGAAAGAGGGAGGGAAGGAGGGAAGGCAAGGCAGGGAGGGAGGGAGGGACGGAGAGAGAGAGAGAGAGAAAGAGAGAGAGAGAGAGAGAGAGAATCAGTAAGCATAATATAGACCAGAGACAAGTGAGCCAGCCCCAAGAAATCACTCAAATCATTTCCTCCCTGTCCCCATGGACTGTTCAGAACTAAGAATTCTAGCAACCACACATTAATCATTTGTACAGCGAAGATCTACTATTAAGGGAAGAAGAGCACTGACATTTATTGAGCACTTACTGCACACCAGGCACTGTGCTAAACTCATCAATTCAGTGAACCCTCACATCTTTCCTTTAGAAATGAAGAGGTCTTAATACCCTTATCTTCAGATGCGAAAACAGAGGCCTGAAAAATGAGGTGATGTGGCTTAGGTACGCAGACTGTACGGGACCGTGGGTGTTATCATGCCCCATGGTCAACACAGTGCACTGCTTGGAGGGATCCCAAAGGAGTGGAAGGTGGGGCTCCTTCCTCCAGAAGCTTGGCACCTTGTGGGCTGGGAAGAAAATGAAATGGCAGTGAAATAAGGAGGGGAAAAGTTCCCTGCAGCCTTACATGTCTATGTTTTGGGATGTCCATTTATGTTAGTGGTCTCACATGCCCTCTGGAGATAAAGTGCTGATGTAGGCAGTTTAGACTTAAGAGTTCTGCTTCATCAAGCAACCTAAACGTCCATTAACAGAGAAATGAATGTGGTACATATAAACGATGGAACATTACTCAGCCATTAAAAAGAATGAAATAATGCCATTTGCAGAACATGAACGAACCTAGAGATTGTCATACTGAGTGAAGTAAGTTGGACAGAGAAGGACAAATATATATGGAATCTAAAAAGAAATGATACAAATGAACTTATAAAACAGAAATAGCCTTAGAGAACAAACTTATGGTTGCCAGGGGGAAGGATGGGGGGAAGGGACAGTTAGGGAGCTTGGGGTGGACACGTACACACTGCTATATTTAAAATGAATAACCAACAAGGACCTACTATATTAGCACAGGGAACTCTGCTCAATGTTATGTGGCAGCCTGGATGGGAGGGGAATTTGGATACATGGGTTCCCTGGTAGCTCAGATGGTAAAGTGTCTGCCTGCAATGCAGGAGACCTGGGTTCGTTCACTGGGTGGGGAAGATCCTCTGGAGAAGGAAATGGCAACCTACTCCAGTACTCGTGCTTGGAAAATTCCATGGACGGAGGAGCCTGGTAAGCTACAGTACACGGGGTCACAAAGAGTCAGACACGACTGAGCGACTTCACCTCCTTTCTTTTTATATGTTTGGATGAGTCCTTTCCCTGTTCACCTGAAACTATCACAACATTGTTAATCGGGTATAGTGTTAGTCGCTCATCAGTGTTTCTGACTCTCTGCAATCCCATGGGCTGTAGCCCGCAAGGTTCCTCTGTCCATGGGATTCTCCAGGCAAGAATACTGGAGTGGGTAGCCATTCTCTTCTCCAGGGGATCTTCCTGACCCAGGGATCAAACCCGGGTCTCCTGCATCACAGGCAGATTCTTTACTGTCTGAGCCACCAGGGAAGATTTAATCATCTATACCCCTACCCCAACACAAAATAAAAAGTATATGAAAAAGAGTCTGCCTCATCAGAGTGATGCAGCCTGTCTGTGCTCTGGAAACAGACCCATCACAGGATGCAGAGAAGTCTCACTGCAGAGGTTCTCCCTGTGGTGCTGTTGGGGCCTCCTGGACCCAGACACTGGGTGCCAAAGTGCTGGAGTCTAGACTGCCCCCACCTACGATTTTACAAGCAGGAAACCTAAGGGCCCAGACACATGACTGCATCATCTGAGGTCACCCAACTGGCAGGTGGCAACACAAGGTTGGCCCAGGGTCACCTGGCCAAAGCCTCCTTCTCCATGCCTCTTACTTCTCAGTACTGGGCTTCCTCATGCTTCTCCAGACACTGCTTGAGTTCATTCATCCATTATTCAAGAATCCCACTGAACCCTATGAGATCCTAAGGCCCCACAGCAAGCAAACTGTAGGCTCTGCCCCAGCCCTAGTGCTCCTCTCAGAGGTAGCTGATGGAGTGTGCTAAGAAGGCCTTGCTTTGGGCTCAGTTTGGAGTTTCACTTTAAATTATTTTGCTCCAGTCTCTTCTAATTTCTTTGGAAACTCCCTTTCTGGGAGCCTTTTTACAGAGACAGGAGTGGGTGTTGGAGCGCAGACTCTGAATGGCGCCCCCTTGGGGCAGAGCATGGAAAAGTGAAAGTGAAATTCCCTCAGTCATGTCTGACTCTTTGCCACCCCATGGACTATGCAGTCTATGGAATTCTCCAGGCCAGAATATTGGAGTGAGCAGACTTTCCTTTCTCCAGGGGATCTTCCCAACCCAGGGATCGAACCCAGGCCAAAGATAAGGGCCCCACAGAATCACCAGACTCAGGTAAATCCATTGCATAGCTGCTGCTCATGGAGTTCCTACCTGTAATTTACACACTTTCATTCATTTATTTCTCACAGAAGCCCCTCAAGTCAGTAAACGATCCCCATTTTTGCGGATGAATAAACCAAAACTGAGAGGATCAGTATATGGTGAAAGTCACACACTCATCTTGAGAGATGGGACCTGGTTTGGGAGATGGATTTCTAACTCAGGTCAGTCTGACTCCATTTCCATCTGGGCCTTATTCTTCCAGCCTCTAAAATGGGAATTATAGAACCTGATTTCACAGGGTTGCTCTGAAGTGCGCTGGAGATAGTTATGGAGAAGCACTTAGCCCATGCTCGGCACATCAATCCCTTGGTATATATTTGGGAGGAGGGGACAATACCCTGAACCTGTGCTGAGCACGGGGCCCCTGGGACCTGCCCTGGCCAAGAACATTGGGCCTACCTGGCTGTGGGTCAGAGGTTGAGACTCAAGTTCTCTCTGGGTTTGAATAAGCAAGTTCAAAATTGTGCTTTTAGTTTGTAGGAGGCCTTAACAGAGAGGCTGTGCCTGGTGCCTCTGATCCTCTCCCCTACTCTCTCAGCAGAATAGACCCAAGATGGGCTCCATAGACAAAACCATTACATGGTCGACCTGCGAGTTCTGTCAGGAGCCTTTCTCCCTAATAATCATGGAAGTTAATACAGTGCGGGAAGTGCTGCAGCTATTTGAATTTCAAATATGGCCAAGCTGTTGGAAGCATTCCCGTGTGTAGGAGAGAGTATATTTCACTGTCTTGCTACACTGACCACCCGCCTCCAGCCACCAACTTGGGGTGCAGGTGCGGGGGACCTGGATTCTCAGGTAACCACCAACATGAAGAAGCAGGCAGGGCGCAGAGAGAGGGAGAAAAGGTCAATCTTAAGGGCCTCCACCTTCTCTTAGCCAGGGCACAGATGCCTGGGACCATACATTCTGTTTCCCCATAATGTTCTGGAACAGTCTGCTCTGGAAAACAGTGTTTTCTGGTTAACTGAGAGGGGCTATGGGATTCTAAGAGGATGACCACCTTCCAAGCTAGAATCTGCTTCCCAAAACTCAACACTTAAAAAATTATAAAGCTCTTTATTTGGAAGGCACTTTCCAAGCATGATGTCATCAAATCTTCTCAACAGCCCTGTGGAGTAGAAGTTATTAACCATACTTTCCAGATGAGGAAATTGAGACTCTGAGAGGTTAAGTAATGCCCAGGTCTGCATCGTCTGCCAGCAAGACGGCTGAGATCTGCATACATCTTCAGAATTTGGATCCAGCCTCTTCCTATGATCCCATGTCTACTGGACACTCCATGTGACAGAGGCATTTCTTTTCTCTGGGGTTAGGAACTTTGTCGGCATTGGTGGTCACTCTGGGGACAGACACAGAGGCAGCAGGAGCCCGAGCCATAGCTCTGCTGACCTGAGAAGGGACCCAGGAGCTGCTCTGCCCTCCTTGTGGTCACCTAGGGTTCACCTCCCCACCCAGATGGTTCGGGACAGAGGAGGAAGTGACCCTGGATTCTGGGGTGTCTCATTTACAGTGTCCATGCTCTAGCACACAGTGGATTTATAGTCTCTATAATTTATAAAACTGACCATAGGGGTACCCGTTGCCCTTCCCAGTCAGCATGGTGTTAGGCCTTTCCCAGTCTCTAAACCACTCCTCCCCCTACAAGCCTCCACAAACAAACACATCGTTTAAGTAAAGACGGTGTGCTCATCACACAATATGGCAGCTTCAGAACACACCCCTGGCCTACCATTCTACTCAGACTAACCCCTGGCCCCTCCTATGTCAGACCCCAGAACCGAAAACCACTTCTCACCTAGGAGGAGGGCCCAAAAGGCTCTAATTTTTCTTCCTGTGCATTCACATAGCACATGGCACTACGTTTATTATGTTTTTGTTTAAGCGGTTTCTCCTGCCTGAAACGCTCTTCCATCTGTGCTGGGCAGAATTATCACCCCCGAAGATGGGGCCAGAGCCCGTGAATATGTTCCCCGTGTGGCAAAAGGGACTTTGCAGATGTGATTACAGAAAGGACCTTGAGAAGGGGAGATTATCCTGGATTCTCTGGGTGGGTCCAATGTGACTACAGGTTCCTTATAAGAGGGAGGCAGGAGAGTCAGAGACAGAGAAGGAGATGGAGTGACAGAAGCAGAAGTCAGAGAGAGAGATCTGAAAATACTATGCTATTGGTCTTAAAGATGAAGGAAGAGGCCATAAGCCAAGGAATTCAGGTGGTGTCTAGAAACTGGAAAAGGAAGTAGATTCTCCCTAAGGCATCTAGAAGTCACATAGCTCTACTGATACCTTGAATTTAGAACTTCTGATGTCCAGAACTGTAAAATAATACATTCATGTTATTTAAACATTACTAAATTTGTGACCATTCTCTATGAATCTCATAGTTGGCTTCCCAGGAACCTAATCTCCTACAGGGTCTTTGCTCAAATGACACCTTCTCAAGGAGAACTTTTGTGGATTGCCCTAGTAAAATGTCTACTTGCTCCGCCCCAGAAACTCTCTGCTTCCCCACTTCTTGCTTTTTCTTCATAGAACTCATCACCATCCAATAGTCTGCAATTTATTTGCTTAATTTAAAAAAAAATGCACATATATATATTCTTTCTCCTCGACTAGAATATAAGCTCCAAGAGGGCAGGGACTTTGTTATGTTCACGGTTGTATTCTTTTCTAGGCGCTGAGGCTACAGCAATGAACAAAACATAGTGGAGTGGAATAAACAACTGTGGAATGAATGATTGAACGAGTGCTCATCCTCCTGGTCTCACGCTTCCTGAGTTGACTCTTCTAGTATGTGACTTCCCTGATGGGCAGTGTGGGGCATCCTAGTCCCTCCACCCTGCCTGCTGCTCGGTCCTCCCAAGTGTCTCCTTTGCTTTTGAGAAACCTAAGAAGACAAGCCATGCCATTTCATTTTCTCCAACTCCTCCTGACCAAATGCACCCCCATCCTTGCAGATTTTTAATAACAATGTGGCCGCCCTGGGGATTAAGTACACCAAGTCAAGGAGAGAAGATCCAGGATGGTGAGCAGGCCCAGTGACTCCGCCCCTCCTCCACACTCTTTACCTAAGAGTCCTCCTGGGCTCCCAGGAACATGGTTCTCTCCCAGGGTTTACATGCTTTAAGCATTTCACGAGTCCCTTATCACCTATCCTGGAACCATGACTGGTGGGAGGAAAAGAAAGGAAGGAAAAAAGCGGGACCTATTTGTCTGCTACTCCATTTCCTAAAATTTTGGAGCCTTGAGAAGAAAAGCTGGCAGATGTTAGGATATTTGACCAAATATATAATATCAAATAAGCCATCAAAATCAATCCTTCACCATTAGTATGACACAATTCAACAGCAGCAACAACAAAAAATGTTTGGCTTCCAATGGGCAAAAAAGGAAATGAAATCTACAGTCTTCTCTACTTTTCAAACACAGTTAGGTTACAGTCCAGAGAGGAGGAAAGTGATTAGAGTTAACACCCTATTAAATTCCAATACGACCTGAATTATTCTCAAAATTTGTCTTACTTGGGGGAAAAAATGATCCAAAATGAAAACATTCACTCATTCATTCATTCAGTCATCTATCTGTTGAGATAACGCTTACTGAACACCAGCTCTGTATCCCATACTGGATCTTGGAAATGCAAAGGTAGGAAGATCCCTGGTCATCCTCAAGAGCAAGAAAAAAAAAAAAAAAAAGCCTGTACAAAGGATACTAAAAAGATGATTTTAGGGCCCCCATCCAAGGCCTACTGAAGCAAACTTCTGGCATGAAATTGAAATTCTCCATTTTAAGTAGACATTACAAATGATTCTTAAGCACTTAAGAATCTTAACAGTTTGAGAATCACTGACCCACCATGGTTGAGGCTGGCTTTGTCTCTTCCTCCAGCGTCCAGCTAAGGGTGCAAGCAGCAGGCAGGCCAGCTCCAGACTGAACTCCATCTTCTGCACTGCCTAGCTGTGGATTTGGGCAAGTGAGTGAGTTGATCAGTTGTGTCCAACTCTTTGTGACTCCATAGACTATACAATCCATGGAATTCTCCAGGCCAGAATACTGGAGTGGGTAGTCTTTCCCTTCTCCAGGGGATCTTCCCAACCCAGGGATCAAACCCAGGTCTCCCACATTGCAGGCAGATTCTTTACCAGCTGAGCCACCAGGCAAGCCCAAGAATACTGCAGTGGGTAGCCTATCCCTTCTCTATTGGATCTTCCCAACTCAGGAATTGGACCGGGGTCTAGAAGGCAATGGGCAGTGTGGGGCAGATGAGATGCCCCACTCCAGTACTCTTGCCTGGAAAATCCCATGGATGGAGGAGCCTGGTAGGCGGCAGTCCATGGGGTTGCTAAGAGTTGGACACGACTGAGAGACTTCACTTTCACTTTTCATGCCTTGGAGAAGGAAATGGCAACCCACTCCAGTGTTCTTGCCTGGAGAATCCCAGGGACGGGGGAGCCTGGTGGGCTGCCGTCTATGGGATTGCACAGAGTCGGACACGACTGAAGCGACTGAGCAGCTACTGCATTGTAGGTGCATTCTGCCACTTTCAATTTGGAACCTCATTCTCCTCATTCACAATATAGGAGAAATAGTAAAAACTTGCTAAGGTCATGGTGGGGCTTCCTGGGTTGCTCAGCCGGTAAAGAATCCACCTGCAATGCAGGAGACCCTGGTTCAATTCCTGGGTCAGGAAGTTCCCCTGGAAAATGGACAGGCTACCCACTGCATTCAAGATGGCAGAGTAGAAGGACATGCACTCATTTTCTTCTGCAAGAACTCCAAAATTACAACTCACTGCTGAACAACCATTGATAGGAGAATGTTAGATCCCACCAAAAAAAGATACCCCATGTCTAAGGGCAAAGGAGAAGCCCCAGCAAGATGGTAGGAGGGGTGGAATCACATTTAGAATCAAACCCCATACCAACCAGAGATGCTCGGAAGGCTCAAACAAACCTTGCGTGCACCAGGATCCAGAGACCCCACAAAGACTGAGCCAGACCTGTGTTTGAGTGTCTCCTGTGGAGGTACAGGTCAGCAGGGGCAGGGGCTCTGGTTGAAGCAGACCTGGGTATGGCATAAGCCCTCTTGGAGGAGGTTACGATTAAGCCCACCATACAGCCTCCAGAACTTACACAGGACTGGGAAAACAGGCTCTTGAAGGATACAAACAAAACCTTGTATGCACCAGGACCCAGGAAAAATGAGCAGTGACCCCACAAGAGACTGACCCAGACTTGCCTGTGAGTGTCCTCTGGCAGAGGCGTGGGTCAGTGGTGGCATGCTGCAGGATTGGGGGCACTGGGTGCAGCAGTGTATGCATGGAACCTTTTGAAGAAGGTCGCCATTATCTTCATTACCTCCACCATAGTTTGGCCTCAGGTCAAATAACAGGGAGGGAACACAGCCCCGCCCATCAACAGAAAATTGGATTAAAGATTTACTAAGCATGGCTCTGCCCATCAGAACAAGACCCAGTTTCCCGCCCACCACCCCCCCCCCCCCCCCCCCCGCCAGTCAGTCTCTCCCATCAGGAAGCTTCCATAAGCTTCTTGTCCTTATCCATCAGAGGGCAGGCAGACTGAAAACTACAATCACAGAAAACTAACCAAACAGATCACATGAACCACAGCCTTGTCTAACTCAATGAAACTATGAGCCATGCTGTTTAGGGCCACCCAAGACGGACGGGTCATGGTGGAGAGTTCTGACAAAATGTGGTCCACTGGAGAAGGGAATGGCAAACCACTTCAGTATTCTTGCCTTAAGAACCGCATGAACAGTATGAAAAGGCAAAAAGATAGGACACTGAAAGATGAACTCCCCAGGTCGGTAGGTGCCCAATATGCTACTGGAGATCAGTGGAGAAATAACTCCAGAAAGAATGAAGAGATGGAGCAAAAGTAAAAACAACTCCCAGTTGTGGATATGACTGGTGATGGAAGTAAAGTCTGATGCTGTAAAGAGCAATATTGCATAAGAACCTGGAATGTTAGGTCCATGAATCAAGGCAAATTGGAAGTGGTCAAACAGGAGATGGCAAGAGTGAACATCGACATTCTAGGAATCAGTGAACTAAAATGGACTGGAATAGATGAATTTAACTCAAATGATCATTATATCTACTACTCTGGGCAAGAATCCCTTAGAAGAAATGGAGTACCCATCATAGTTAACAAGAGTCTGAAATGCAGTACTTGGATGCAATCTTCAAAATGACAGAATGATTTCTGTTAGTTTCCAAGGGAAACCATTCAATATCACAGTAATCCAAGTCTGTGCCCTGACCAGTAACGCTGAAGAAGCTGAAGTTGAATGGTTCTATGAAGACCCACAAGACTTTCTAGAACTAACACCCAGAAAAGATGTCCTTTTCATTATAGGGGAATGGAATGCAAAAGTAGGAAATCAAGAGACACCTGGAGTAACAGGCAAATCTGGCCTTGGAGTACAAAATGAAGCAGGTCAAAGGCTAACAGAATTTTGCCAAGAGAACGCACTGGTGGTAGCAAACAGCCTCTTCTAACAACACAAGATAAGACCCTACACATGGACATCACCAGATGGTCAATACCGAAATCAGATTGATTATATTCTTTGCAGCCAAAGATGGAGAAGCTCTATACAGTCAGCAAAAACAAGACCGGGAGCTGACTGTGGCTCAGATCATGAACTCCTTATTGCCAAATTCAGACTTAATTGAAGAAAGTAGGGAAAACCACTAGACCATTCAGGTATGACCTAAATCAAATCCTTTACAATTATACAGTGGAAGTGACAAATAGACTTAAGGGTTTAGATCTGATAGACAGAGGGCCTAAAGAACTATGGATGGAGGTTTGTTACATTGTACAAGAGGCAGTGATCAAGACCATCCCCAAGAAAAAGAAATGCAAAAATGCAAAATGGTTGTCTGAGGATGCCTTACAAATAACTGAGAAAAGAAGAGAAGCTAAAGGCAAAGGAGAAAAGGAAAGATATACCCATTTGATGCAGAGTTCCAAAGACTAGCAAGGAGAGATAAGAAAGGCTTCCTCAGTGATCAATGCAAAGAAGTAGAGGAAAACTACAGAATGGGAAAGACTAGAGATCTCTTCAAGAAAATCAGAGATACCAAGGGAATATTTCATGTAAAGATGGGCACAATAAAGGACAGAAATGGTATGGACCTAACAGAAGCAGAAGAGATTAAGAAGAGGTGGCAACAATACAAAGAAGAACTATACAAAAAAGGTCTTTATGACCCAAATAACCACAATGGTGTCATCACTCACCTAGAGACAGACATCCTGGAATGCAAAGTCAAGTGGGCCTTAGGAAGCATCACTATGAACAAAGCAAGTGGAGGTGAGGAATTCCAGTTGAGCTATTTCAAATCCTAAAAGATGATGCTGTGAAAGTGCTGCACTCAATATGCCAGCAAATTTGGAAAACTCAGCAGTGGCCACAGGGCTTGAAAAGGTCAGTTTTCATTCCAATCCCAAAGAAAGGCAATGCCAAAGAATGCTCAAACTACTACACAATTGCACTCATCTCACATGCTAGCAAAGTAATGCTCAAAATTCTCCAAGCCAGGCTTCAACAGCATGTGAACCATGGACTTCCAGATGTCCAAGCTGGATTTAGAAAAAGCAGAGGAACCAGAGATCAAGTTGCCAACATCCGTTGGGTCATCCAAAAAGCAAGAGAGTCAAGAAAAACATCTAGTTCTGCTTTATTGACTATGCTAAAGCTTTTGACTGTGTGGATCACAACAAACTGTGGAAAATTCCGAAAGAGATGGGAATACCAGACCACCTGACCTGCCTCCTGAGAAATCTGTATGTAGGTCAAGAAGCAACAGTTAGAACTGGACATGGAACAACAGACTGGTTCCAAATAGGAAAAGGAGTATGTCAAGGCTGTATGTTGTCACCCTGCTTGCTTAACTTATATGCAGAGTACATCATATGAAATGCCAGGCTGGATGAAGCGTAAGCTGGAATCAAGATTGTCAGTAGAAATATCAACAACCTCAGATATGCAGATGACACCACCTTTATGGCAGAAAGCAAAGAAGAACTAAAGAGCTTCTTGATGAAAGTGAAAGAGGAGAGTGAAAAAGTTGGCTTAAAACTCAACATTCAGAAAACTAAGATCAGGGCATCTGGTCCCATCACTTCATGGCAAATAGATGGGCAAACAATGGAAACAGTGTCAAACTTTATTTTTTTGGGCTCCAAAATCACTGCAGATGGTGACTGCAGGCATGAAATTAAAAGATGCCTGCTCCTTGGAAGAAAAGCTATGACCAACCTAGACAGCATATTAAAAAACAGAGACATTACTTTGCCAACAAAGGTCCATCTAGTCAAAGCTATGGTTTTTCCAGTAGTCATGTACAGATGTGAGAGTTGGACCGTAAAGAAAGCTGAGCGCCAAAGAATTGATGCTTTTGAACTGTGATGTTGGAGAAGACTCATGAGAGTCCCTTGGACAACAAGGAGATCCAACCAGTCCATCCTAAAGGAAATCAGTCCTGAATATTCATTGGAAGGACTGATGCTGAAGCTGAAACTTCAATACCCTGGCCAACTTCTTCGAGGAACTGACTCATTTGAAAAGACCCTGATGCTGGGAAAGATTGAAGGCAGGAAGAGAAGGGTATGACAGAGGATGAGATGGTTGGATGGCATCACCTACTCAATGGACATGAGTTTGTATAAGCTCCAGGAATTGGTGATGGACAAGGAAGACTCGTGTGCTGCAGTCCATGGCGTCACAAAGAGTTGGACACGACTGAGTGACTGAACTGACCCACTCCAGTATTCTTGGACTTCCCTGGTGACTCAGACCATAAAGAATATGCTTGCAATGTGGGAGACCTGGGTTCGATCCCTGGATTGGAAAGATCCCCTGGAGGAGGGCATAGCAACCTACTCCAGTATTCTTGCCTGGAGAATCCCCATCGCCAGAGGAGCCTGGCGGGCTATAGTCCATGGGGTCACAAAGAGTTGGACACGACTGAGTGACTAAGCACACACACACAAGGTCATGGTTAGAGTTTAAGGGCTGTGGTCATCATGCCCTCAGCCCAGGGTCTAGCATGGTGCAAGCATTCACTCTGTGTAGCTGTCATCTTCCTGTCTTCCTGTCTGGTGGGCCTCACCCTCTCCACTCACTCCCACTGTCTTTTCCTGCACCTTCCTTTCTGTGTCTTCCTTCTTCTATTTAAGAGACTCATCCTCTGACCTGTAAGTTCTTGGCATGGTGTTAGGTCACCGAAGAGTTCAAAAGTGATCATCACAGACAAGGTTCCAGTCCGGGTGGAACATACATTCTCACAGGGAAGAGTTTATAACAACATGTGAGTAAACCAGATAATCAAGGCTGGGCTGACTTCTACGAATGAAATAAAGACAGCACAGAGGCAGAGCATGAGGGAGGGACCCTGAGGAGGATGCAGGGTAAAAGAATACCTCTCTAAAGAAGCAACAGCCAAATGGAGGCTGGAAGGATAAAAAGGGCTTGAAGATGAGAACATTCTAGGCAGAGGGCACAGCTGGCGAATGCTCTGAAAAGCAGGCATGAGCTTAGGGTGTTCAGGGAGCTGAAAGGGGTCAGTGTGGCCAGATGAAGAAGACAAAGGTGTAAACCCGGGGATGGGAAGCTGAGATCAGATGTAGAATCTTATTAGCTGCATGATGGTGGAATATTTAGCAACAGCCATAGCATCGGAAGGGATGCTGACCACACTGCTGAAGCCCAGCCGGAGGCCCCAAGGTGCCAGGTGTTAACCTTTCACTGATGGATTATGTGAAGCTGTGGAAGGAGGGAGGGGTCCCTAGGCAATAAGCCAGACAAGACTTCTAATAGCCCGTATCAACCAACGGACACCAGATGAATATCAGGCCATCAAATAAGTCACATGAAGGCATTTAGATTTTATTTCAGGCACAACAGGAAGTGACCGACAGGCAGAGCAATGGGAATAATGCCAGTAGGATGATGTTTTTAAAAGCCCACCCTGGTTGCTGTGTGCGCAAGAAAGGCAGGGGCCGGAGTGGGAGGGGAGGCAGGGAGAAGGCCTCTGTGCTGGTCCAGGGGAAATAGGGGGCCAGGGAGGGGGCAGTGGAGGAGGATAGGCGGGGCCATTGGGTAGTCTCAGCCCTGCCTGTGTGGTACCCAAGGTGCACTGGAGCTCTACCCTACAGATGGGCTCCCAGGCAGCCATAAGGGCTCACCAGAGGAGGTGTGGCCTGGGCATCCCAGCCAGCAAGCAGACAGATGGGTAGAGGTGCGATTTCCGACCTGCAGATGTCTCCCCAGAAGTAAGAGGCCTAGGGTGAGAAGTGAGAGGCTAATTGATCTGAATGCCTCTTGCCTCATTCGAACATTTTTTGAGCCAAAGTTCAGACCTGCCTCTTGTCAGAACGAGAGAGTCAACCTTATTATTAAGCCAGGCATGTCTGGCTAAGGTTAAATCCTGGAAGAAGAAAACACACAGACATTTGAAGAGCTGTTATCTGCAAATTACAGCACCATTAAAGACTTGCAATTATTAGCACTTCACGTGTGGGTGACGGTCTTTATGTTCAAGCCACAAACAAGCTGTTTGTTCTTCAAGGGACAAACATTAGCTACACTTCCACAGCTGTTAACAACCAAAAGAATAAAATAAAATGAAGGATGCTTTGTGTTTGCAAAACACATTCCCATTTGCTAATTGCCTAATATTGGTACAAGCAAGGGTGCATTCTTCAGCTAAACAGATATTAAAGAAGACTTTTTTGAAAGGTGGAGCCATGGCTTGTCATTCAAAGTTATTTTTCCTGGAGCAACTGCTTTCTGAGAGGCAAGCAGCTGTGGCCTTCTGAGGATGGAATTTATTTTTCCATCGAGATAATCAACTACAAAGTATCCGATGCTAATGTGTCATTTTGTCCCATCTTTGGTGAGAACTTTGGGTTACTAAATGGATTGTCTCTAAGAACTCACTGGATGAGTGGGGCAATCACAGCAGTTCACTGGTTAAAAAAGAGAGACCTAGAGGGAGAAGTTCTCAGAGGGCTGATGCCTTTTATCTGCTAGAAGATGTTTTTCCAGAAAGTACAGATATTTGCATTTCCTGAGGACAAAGCATTGAGCATGTAAAGAATATTCTAACATCTCTCAAAGCTGCAGCACTCAAGTTTTCAACAGAGCAGAGAAGCTGGAAAAGGGCAGGCTTCATCTGAGAATTCATTCATTCACACAGCTCCACTGGAGTTCAGTACCACACCCCCACCTAAAGGAATCCATCACAAGGTTCACCAGAGTTGATATAACACAATGTAAAAAAGGCAATCTTGTTTCTGTGGCCTCAAAACACAAGACTCGATGACGCCCCATCCTCAGGAGGATGGCCTGCAGACAGTCCCATCCATGCTTGCCAAGCATGAAAAGGGGGTGCTATACGAGCCCCCAGCTCAATCTCCTTTCATGTTTCTGAAAAATAACATCACACAGAGTGTTTGCAGAAACTGTAACCCAGAGCAGAATCAGGGATTCAAGAGCAACCCAGTGCCTTGGGCCTGGCTGTACCACCTTAGAGCTGAGCCTGGCCCAGCTTGGGGTCTCTTTGTCACCCCTGAATGGCCTCCCCATTAGAGAATATCCTCAGACAAGACTCCCTGGTGCCAGAAGAAACAGGAAAAATGCAAACCGGTCCCTGTGGTTCTGACTAAAACACCTTCAGTCAAGGTCAAGGCCGTTTGGAGGTAGCACTCGGACAACAGTAAGAAAAGCCAAACAAACCCCCATACTCACTATAACAGGTTTAACAGTCCCCCACCCTCCAAACATACGTCCACATCCTAATTCCCAGACCTGTGAATGTGACCTTCTTTGGGAAAAGGTTCTTTGCAGATGTAATTAAGTTAAGGATCTTGAGATGAGGAATCTTCTTGGATTATCCAGGCAGGCCCTAAATCCAATGACAAGCACCCTGATAAGAGAAAAGCAGAGGGAGGCTGAAGACAGACAAAGGGGGAAGAAGTAATGTGACCAGGGAGGCAGAAATTGGAGCTATGCAGCCATGAGAGAAAGAGTGCCAACAGCCACCAGAAGCAGGAAGAGGCAAAGAACTGAGGGTTCTGCCCTGGAGCTCCAAATGAGAGCTGCCTGGCCGACACCTTGATTTTGAACTTCTGGCCTCCAGAAGTGGGAAAGAACATACTTTGACTGTTTTAAGCCACCCAGGTGGGGGTAAGGTGTTATAGCAGCTACTGGAAACTAATACACACAATCAGATGATGTAACCCAAAGGAGCTTGTGTGTGTGTATGTGTGTGTGTTCAGTCACTCAGTTGTGTCCATCTCTTGCAAACCTATGGACTGTAGCCAGCCAGGCTGCTCTGTCCATGGGATTTCCCAGGCAAGAATACTGGAGTGGGTAGCCATTCCTTTCTCCAGGGGATCTTCCTGGCCCAGGGATCAAATCTGTGTTTCTTGTGTCTCCTGGTTTGGCAGGTGGGTTCTTTACTGTCTGAGCCACCAGGGAAGCCCACCCAAAGGAGCTTAGCATTACTTAAAGCCCAAGCTTTCCCAGGAAGGACCTGTGGACCTCTAGGAGCTCACAAGGGCTTTCTACCCATGAAGTCATATACAAACTCTGTATAAGTAAACAGTCACACAGAAAGTGGGAAACTGTCCACGGATTGTCAAATGGGACCAGGACCCAGAGAGTACCAAACAACACGGATCTCCCTGCAGGCCCGGAGCTGTGCAGGGTCACAGAGCTCATCACTTATTCCCTCACATGTTCTAGAAATCATCCTGCAGAGGCTTATAAGCGCTCAGTGTGCCAGGTGCACAGCTGTGCACTCAACAGGCAGAGCAGGGAGACGTCCTACCGCATGCTGGGAGAACACAGACACAGAGCGAGCTCAACATCTGGATTTTCTGCCTGAATTCCTTTAGGCCTGGACTCACTGCATCTGGAAGAGTGTGGCAGGCAGGATGAGCCTCCCGGATACTCTGAGTCAGTCATAGACTTGACTGTTGCTATGCAAAAGCCTGCACACCCTCCCAAGGCTCCTGAAACTCCACTATGGCCACCACACTCGAGACTGCCTGCCTTACCCAGAAGTGGCCCCCTGATCCTTGTTTAGACCATGTGACCCAATTTATGGGGCAGAAAACACAGTCCCAGAGCTGACTGTGGGCCACACTCAGATCCCCAAGCCCAGTTCATCCATCCCTCCTCAGTACCCCCATCAGTCTTTGATTAAGCCTCTCTTGTATCTGTCCCATATTTCCTAAAGGGAAGGTGGTGACTCATGGATAAGCTGCTTGAGGGAGGGGAGGGGTGTCAGCTCTGAATTCTCCCAGCACCATATATGGCACCTTGGAGAGCATTCAGTAGATGTCTTCTGAATGAAGAGATGAGCCAGTGAACTGCTCCTGTTGCCATTCCTTCCACCTTGGCTTAGGAAGAACCATCCACTCTCCATGTGGGCAGAGGTAGGGACGTGGGTGCCCAGTGGGTTGGTTGCATTGTTGAGGAGGATGCTCTGCAAATGCAGGAAGAGTTAAACACAGATTGTACCTGCACTGTCCAGTGTGGCACCCACTAGCTACGTGGGCTAGTTCGAGTTAAATGAATTAAAATTTTAAAAAGTTAAAAATTCAATGTCTCAGTCACACTAGCCACACTTTAAGTACTTAATAGCCACATATGGCAAAAGGCGGTTGCACTGGCAGCACAATTACAGAACATTTCCGTCACTGCAGAAGGCTTTATTGGCCAGCACAGGGCTATGCCCTCCAGGCCCCACAGTTCCACTTCAGGAATTACATCCTGGGGAAACATTAAAGGAAGAGCAACGTATCCTGTACAGAGGGCACCGCCTAAAACAAAGGGAAACTGGAAACATCCCAAATGCTTCCATGTAGGACATTGCGGAAGCAAACTGAATTATCACGAAGGAAACAATAATGACCCTCATATTTGCACTTGTTCACTCAATCAGCAAATATCTATTGAGGACCTACTGTGCACCAGACCCTGTGTCAAGCAGGAGATGGATGCCAAAGTCCTTGTAGTCTTTTTATTCCAGCCAAAGCAGAAGAGCCAGATGATAAACAAGTCAATGAATGAACTAAGAAGATTATTTAAAGATGTATTAAATACATCAAAGATATAAAAAGCATAAAGCCACAGAGAGTGATGAGGACTGAGAGAAAGGTGCTATTGACAAATGGTTCTCATAAGTATTACTTCCCTCCCCCTGCAAAGATGCAGCGGCTTCTCCCAGAGAATGTGGGTTATAGTCAGGACCTGGGAATGTGGGCCCACAATGTCACGTGTAAGCACAGGAGGAGTGGCCAGTGTGCATGGACTAAACTCCCAGAGAAACATGTGTGTGTGAAGCAACAACACGTGAAGAGAATTCAGAGGCACTTACGTTTAATTAATATTCAGCAAGCATGGTTCTGGGCTTCCCTGGTGGCTCCGTGATAAAGAATCTGCCTGCCATGCAGGACACGCGAGTTCAATCCCTGGGTCGGAAAGTTCCCCTGGAGAAGAAATGGCAGCCCACTCCAGGATTCTTGCAAAAGGGTCAGATGTGACTTAGTGACTAAACAACAAAGCATGGTTTTGGTCTGTGTTTCGGTAATGCTGTTGAAGTTCACAGTGTCAAAGAAGAAACATCAGCCAAGTATAAAGAGCTCCAAAATTAGGAGCATGCCAGTATGTCCACGGGGCACATGGTGGTCATGTAGGGGTAGCTCTGGTCACATTCCAGAGCCCAGTTGCCACTTCCTAGGCTGCCCGTCCTGAGCACAATGAATTCTTTTCTCCTCCATGTTCCCATCAGCTTTTCTTTCCTAACACTCATTTGGTTCTTGGACATTGAATTAGAGTTAGCGTCTGTCTCCTGGGTCTGCCTTAATTATTTGGATACAGCAATTGAGCCTGACAGAAGCTGGTGTATAAATACCCCAGCAGTCTTTCCCCACAGCAAGGAGAATTCTGAGATATATGTTCTGACCAACTGCTAGTCAGCCTGGTGGGAATAAGCCCCAGGCACCCACCATGGTAGCTGGCTTGCTAACATACCCTTTGGTGGTGGTCTTCCCATCCTTGAGTCAGTCTTCACTCTTCTACTTTCATCTCTCATATAATTTTCTAGCACTCAAATCCTCACTTAGGATCTGCTTCTGGAGGAAACTCAACCTAAGACAAGGTTAGGTTAGAAACCTATCCTATAGAAGGCTGCTATGAGCATTCAGAGAGAATAGCTATCACACAGCCAGAGTACACCCAGTAGGCACTTGAGAAGATCAGCCCTCCCTTCCTTGCAGGCGGCTCCCCTGACTCCAGTTCTATCTCCTCCCCACATCATCTTGTCCACTGAGCCCTGAAAAGCCTTCCTGGGCGGCCCCTGACATGCTCCACTATGTCCCCAGCAGCTGATGGGTAATTACAGACTCTAATTATAACTCATCTTCATGATTTGGATAAATTCATTCAGAGCCACCTCTGACAAACCTCCATTGCTCATCTTGTCGTGAATGTGTTCACCACGCTCCACTGTGAAAAAGAGGCAGAAAGAGGTGTGATTGTTAATGAGTGGGCTGTGAACAGGAAGCTTTTCACAACATAGTCTCATTAAGGAAGATCACCTGGTGCGTGGATGACAAAGTGAAGGGTGTGTCAGAACCTCTCAAGGCAAGCTTATTACAAATGCATAATCCTGGGTCCCTCTGTAGAGACTCTGATACAGAGCATCGAATCTGCATTTTAGCAACTTTCCCAAGGTTTTCTGAAGCAGGAGGAGCCCTCCGCCCCTTCCAGGACACACTTGGACAAACGTGCTCCTTTTTTCCTTTCTGGGCACTAGTGTCAAGTGGCCCAGTGACTGGATCAGAGTTTACTCTGATCCATCCACTCATCCATCATCCATCCAACATCTCTCACTGGACACCTCGCCTGTCTCAGCCACGAAGCTGTGCACTGGGACTACCGTAATATCGGCCAACTGAGAACAGGGTCCATAGCTGCTGCTTTCAACACATAGGGAACCGGCATTAAACACACTCAGTGAAGACTCAAGGACTGCTGGGACCTTCTCAGGGTAAAGAAAGGCATTTGGGAGCCTGCCTCCCTGAGGACTCAATAGTTTTATGTGTCTCTGAGAGGCCACCTGATGCAAAGAGTCAACTCATTGGAAAAGACCCTGATGCTGGGAAAGACTGAGGGCAAGAGAAGGGGGCGACAGAGTGTGAGATGATTGGATGGCATCACCAATGGCATCAGTGGACATGAGTTTCAGCAAACTCTGGGGGATGGTGAAGGACAGGGAAGACTGGCATGCTGCAGCCCACAGGGTTGCAAAGAGTTGGGCACGACTGAGTGACTGAACACAACAATGAGGTTAAAATGTATCAGAGGGTCTTCTACACAAAATCAGCTCATAACCCACTTTCTTTACATCCTTTACCATTCTCTTACAAACAAAAATGGCTCTTCCTTCTCTCTCAACACCCATCAGCTCCCTCCAGCCTCAGAATGACTTTGTCTTCTAGGGCTTTCCATCCTCAGGACCACCTCTGGCTACATAAGGGAAGGAGAATCGAGTTGGAGGGAGGTGATCCAACTTGGATGTATCTGGACACAGGGACATGACTTAACTACTTGGTGCTCAGGAAAAGGTCATCATTTACAGCTCTTTGTGTTGACTTTTTAAAAGTACCTACTACATGCCACAACTCCCAGGGGTGCAGAGGTAACTAAGCCAGGCCTGCTTACGGGATGGAATGAACGTTTATGCAATCCTTTGTGCATTGGCACCCAGTGGTCAGCCAGGAACAGGAGCAGAAATCGAATCAAATGAGTCATTTTTTTTTCCTGCACAGAAGCACAGCACCCGCCTTCCCCTACTCCTGGGGTCTGCCAGGCTTTGCCTGTCACTCATCCAGGTCAAGTAGACCCTGATTCATTTACTGGGAGGAGCACAAGCGCTCATGCGTTCACATGTTCCTGGTGTTTATAAGAGTGGACAGCCAAGAAGCTTTTGCATTTATTTTATAAAGTTAATTGAACATCACCTTAAAAACCCTATGCAGTGGTATGTTCTAAAGAGCGTAATAATATGTCTTGACTCAGAAGAGCTTATCCCACTAATAACATGTAGTTTAATGTTAGGAAGATAATGTGGCTCAATCACACCAATTGATTCAAAGAGACACACAATCAATTTTCTCTGTGAGATGAAAGTGTTAGTCGCTCAGTCATGTCTGACTCTTTGTGGCCCCTTGGACCCACCAGGCTCCTCTGTCCATGGAATTCTCCAGGCAAGAATACTGGAGTGGGTAGCCATTCCCTTCCCCAGCGGATCTTCCTGACCCAGGGTTGAACCCAGGTCTCCTGCATTGTAGGTAGATTCTTTACTCTGAGCCACCAATAAAAGATATTTCACTCTCTGCTTTAAGATTTGACAAACTAAGAGCACAGGACATTCTTTTACTATTATGGGAAATGGCTGTAATACTATCATACCACACGATGAAACACTAGAGATTCCTACTAAATTCAGAAACAAGAATAAGCGACATTTCAGTGTAGCTTTTTATTTTAGAAATTGTAGCCGACTGGCTACAGTTGAGGAAAGGATGGGCAGAAGGATAGAGGGAAGAAAGACAAACATTAGAAAGCAGGGCACAGGTCATGACTACACACAAGTATGGTGACTGATGATACAGAAAGTCAAAAGTGTGGGGAAGCGGGTACTTAACACTGATCATGAGAGTATAAATTTGTAAAATTTTCAAGTATAATATTAAACCAATAATCAAAAGCAAAAGTCTTTTTTATACCTTTTAAAATAGACATTTTTCTTCAGGAAAAAAATCTGAGATGCATGGGTAAATTTATGTTCAAAGATGCTCAACATTTATACTATTTATAAAAGCACAAAAGTAGGAACAACCCAAATGTCCAACAAAAAGGGACTGAATAAATAAATTATGGTTTCCCCAGGAGATAAATGGAATATAAAGCAGTACTTTAAAATTATATTTTAGGAGAGCAATACTTATTGTGAGAAAGAGGTCATGCTACATCACTAAATGAAAAAGGCATAATATAAACAGTAGACTTTGGATAATCTGATTCTGTAAATTACAGCGAATAGAAAACAGATTAGAGAGACTCCCAGGCAAATGTGAAAACTGATTATCTTGGTTTTGTTTACCCTTTCTTTGTGTTTGTTAGTAAGTAATTAGAAAAGAAAACGTGCTTTTTAAGAAATAAGTACTGTCTGCCATGCTCTATTTCAGAAGGTCACACACACAGTGGGAACCCAAAGACATGGCAACCCATACCCCTGGTCAGTGACAAGCCAACAGCCTTTTCTGCAATATGGCTGACTCAGACCCCATAAATCTGTGAAGAAAAAACAGTATACATAGTCATAAACAGACTGTCTTGTGTGCTGAGCCCTGAAGAAAACCTAGCCGAATGACCAAATCTCTCATAAACAGCCATCACCAAGTGGAAGCTCATGGAGTTATAAGAAATCAGCAGTTCCCACTGAGCTGACCTTGCAATTTGAACCTGGCTGCTGCTGCTGCTGCTAAGTCACTTCAGTCGTGCCCGACTCTGTGCGATCCCACAGACAGCAGCCCAACAGGCTTCCCTGTCCCTGGGATTCTCCAGGCAAGAACACTGGAGTGGGTTGCCATTTCCTTCTCCAATGCATGAAAGTGAAAAGTGAAAGTGAAGTCGCTCAGTCGTGTCCGACTCTGTGCGACCCCACGGACTGCCGCCTACCAGGCTCCTCCGTCCATGGGATTTTCCAGGCAAGAGTACTGGAGTGGGCTGCCATTGCCTTCTCCATTGAACCTGGCTGCTACCACTAAGTCACTTCAGTCGTGTCCGACTCTGTTCAATCCCATAGACAGCAGCCCACCAGGCTCCACCGTCCCTGGGATTTTCCAGGCAAGAGTACTGGAGTGGGGTGCCATTGCCTTCTCCAATGCATGAAAATGAAAAGTGAAAGTGAAGTCACTCAGTCGTGTCCGACCCTCAGCGACCCCATGGACTGCAGCCTTCCAGGCTCTTCCCTCCATGGGATTTTCCAGGCAAGAGTACTGGAGTGGGGTGCCATTGCCTTCTCCATTGAACCTGGCAGGTGAGGACAAATGCCAGAACTTCCTAGAACCCAGCCTGCAGGGTTGGGAACCGTTTGGCCCAGGTGAGAGGATGAGACAGCTGTGATTCACTGCACACTTCACTTCTCAGCCTCCTGGTAAGGAGGGCAGACCAGACAACAGAATGAAAACCTTTAAAGGGCTGAGTGGGCTAAGAAGTGTGGTCGACCTGTTGTCCAGGCAGACGGCAGTAGAGGGTCTTATCTCAAACACAGAGGAAGGAAGAGACCCAGAGGCCTCCTGACCTGGGCACCCAAATCTGAAAGGAGGGGACGATAGTGTAGGCCTTGGGAGAGATGCAGTCAAGAGTCAGCTGGTCCCATCCCCTTGGACAGACACCACCCAGGCTCAGTAAGGCTGACTCAACTCAGACACAGAGTAGAGACTGAAGGAGTGGACACCTACCTGCTAAAGCTAAAAGAAGATCAGCACTTTCTATGCTTTAAACCAGAAGAACAACCCCATAATCCCTTCCCCCTGGCAACAAGTCCTCCTTGAAGGATGGTTCCCTCCTCACCCCATCCCCTTTCTCTGGACCTCCCTGCTCTGGATGCTGAGACTGGAGGTTAAGTGAAGAAACATGCCAGCTACGTGACTTTGAACAAGTCTAATCACCTCTCTCAGCCTCCATTTTCTCATCTATAAAAGAGGACTACTAATAAGGACCATATAGCACAAGGAACTCTGCTCAATACTCTGTAATGACCTATATGCAAAAAGAATGTAAAAAAGAGTGGATATTTGTATAAGTGATTCACTTTACTGTACAGAAGAAACTAACACAACAGTGTAAATGAAATACACTCCAATAAAAATTTAAAGAAGAAAAAAGAGGACAACAGTGTCTACCTTGCAGGGTTGCTGTGAGGATCAAGTGATATGACTGCTGGTGGCTTATCACAGTACCTGGCACCTAATGTTAGGTTTTATTATTTTAACCTGATGCTGCCTCCTCACAGTATAGTATTTTCATCTGGAGCTCCCCCCACAGCAGACCCTGAGACAAGACTTTGTTTGATTTGGGAGGTGAATGGGGGCAATTCTGGAAGTGGGGAGGAAAGGTTGCTCTAATGAGAGGGTTACACTATAGGGAAATGGGGCTCAGCCTTGCTGAGGACCCTCTGAGATGCTGTGAATGCACCCAGAATTGTCCCACCAAAGGGGGGGGGGTGAGGACGCTGCAGGGGGTATCCACTAATTCCCATCCTTCACTGATGAAGGGTCACTCCTGGGCATTAACTTCCCATATTTCCTGCTGGGTTGAACACACCCCAGAGGCCAGAGGATACACAGGAAAGACACGCAGTATTCAAGATGGGGCTGAGGACACAGGTAGGGCGTTGACAGCACGTGTTAAGGTGGGGAAGTGTGTTGGCCAACGCAGTCCCTGAATGTCAATTATGCTGAAATCTGCAAGTCACTTTGGGGCTTAGCCAGTTATAATGGTCTTCCTACTCCATTTATATATTTTGTTCATTTCTTCTAGCCTTCATCCACCCATTCACAAAGCACCTAATGAGTACCTACTGACTGCTGTGCCAGACACACCACGAGAGTTAGAGGAAGGAGGTAGGTTTTGAAAGGCAGAGAAGAGTGGGAAAGTCATTTCACATAGAGGCGCCAGCCCAGCGAAGACTGAGAGGAGAAGCCTCCATGGTACGGAGGAGGGAGCAAGTGGTTTAGTCTGGCTGGACCTGGGACATATCAAAAAATGAGGTGGTGACAAGGAGGGCAAGGGGCTTAAGGCTGTTCTGGAGGATTCTGACTCTTGTGAGAAGAAGCTAATGGGCTGGGGACACGCCAGGCATACAGTGAACACTCCATCCATCCAGCTGTCAGAATGAGCCTTTGATCTGTAAAGCAACAGAGAGCCACCACAGACTCTAAGAAGAGAAAGGTGGGTATTTTAGGAAGATGGGTGGGCTGTGGTGGGCTGAATCACTGTTCACCTTCCATCCCCTGCCTCAAAGGACACCCACATTTTAGTCTCTGGAACCTGTCAATATGTTACCTCATGGGCTTCCCTGGTGTCTCAGATGGTAAAGAATCTGCCTGCAATGCAGGAGACCTGGGTTCAATCCCTGGATTGGGAAGATACCCTGGAGAAGGGAATGGCTATCCACTCCAATATTCTTGCCTGGAAAATCCCATGGACAGAAGAGCCGGGCTACAATCCATGGGGTTGCGAAGAGTAGGACACTACTGAGCAACTAACACTTTACATGGTAAAAGGGACTTCACAGATACGATTAAATTCAGAATCTGGAAATGGGGAAGATTGTCCTGGGTTTTCTAGGTGGACCTAATGTGATCACAAGGGTTCTTATAAGAGGGATACAGGAGGGTCAGAGGTCAGAGAGGCCATGCGATGAGGGAAGCAGAGGATGGAGTGATGTAGCTGCAAGCCAAGGAATGTCAACAGCCTCTAGAAACTGGAAGAGGCAAAGGACAGTGCCCCCTGAAGAATCTCCAGGAGGAACCAGTACTGCTGACACCTTGACTTTGGGCCCATAGACCTGTTTTGGACTGCTGATCTCATAACTGTAAGAGAATACATCTGTGCTGCTTTAAGCCACAAAGTCGGGCTTCCCTGGTGGTCCAGTGATTAAGAATCCACCTGCTGATGCAGGGGACACAGGTTCGGTCTCTGTTCTGGAAGAGTCCACATGTGCAGGGCAACTAAGCCTGTGTGCCACAAGAGAACTACCACAATGAGAAGCCTGTGCAACCAGAGATGAGCCCCCATTCACTGCAACTAGAGAAGGTCCACAGGTAGCAAGAGAGACCCAGTACAGCCAAATTAATTAATTAATTGATTTTTAAAAAGCCATAAAGTTTGTCATAATTCATTACAACAGCAGCAAAAAACTGATACAAAGGCTCTGGGGGCAGTGGGGGAGATAGATGAAATTGAGAAGAGAGTGAGAGAGTAAGGGGGCCACAGACAGGTCTTAGAAGATGGTGACCTAAGAAGATGGTAAAACCACAGCAGACACAGGGAGAGTGGGTGACTGGAAAGAAATAAGAAGGACAGGACCCCCAGGGCTTGACAGAGGTGGGAGAGTAGGGGGATGGTGGAGGCAAAGTCAGGCCCAGGTTTTTGGTTTGGGTGAACGAGCAGAAAGTGGTGAAGCGGATGAAGAGAAGGTTGAGGTCTGCCAGGGGGAGACACTCGAGTTCCAGCCCTCTTGCTCCCTTGGGTCAAGGCAGTGCTGACCCTCCCTCTCCATAGAGGCTGCCTCTCTTTGCCCTGACCCTCAGCAAGGTCTCTGCATGCCAGGGAGCTAATCCAGAAAACCAACCTAGTCAAATTATGCAAGATACCCTAGTGGGAGACTGCAGGAGTGCCTCTGGATGGTTCCTGGGTGACCAGGGAAGGAGACAGAGAGGATCTGGGTGGGGAGAGCAGGAAGAGAGGCCAGCAGCATCCCTGGATCCAAGCTCTGGAGCTGACCCTGCACAGCAGGTCAGGAGTCCACGCCAGGCCTCTAGCTGGAATCAGTCCACACATGGATTTGCAGACTGGGTCCCCTCAGGGATGGGGAGAGCGGCCCGGAGGGATGTGCACTGAGTCACAGCAAGCTCACAGCCACCACTGCAGGCACGGAGTCTCCCCTCCCATTTGCCTGTCCCCATCCATCTACCTTCAGCCTGTCCAGACACAATGGGGCCAGCGGGCCACTACTTGGCCCTGGTTCTGTCCTAATCAGTTTAAACTGCTCCAGAAAGAGGGAGGGAGCTCTGCTGTGAAGTGCTGATGGCACAAAATTGGAGAGAATAGTAAATAAAAAAGAAACACCCAGGAGAGGAGGCAAAACAGAGATGCCAGCATTTATGCAACTAGGCCAGAGCTCTGTGAATCCCCCTCCCAGAGGATGGGTGGGAGGGGGCTGGGAAGACAGACAGCGTGGGAGATGCAAATGCCTTCTCCGTGCAGGAGATCCTCAGAAGGCTGTATTCTGGACATCTCTTAAGGCTGTGATGGATGGTCCGACCCAAGAGGGCAAAGGGGGCTTCCTCTCTCCAGAACAGGAGGACTCGAAAGGTTACAACCTTCTAGGAAGACAAAGTGGGTGGGAAGGTCAACATGGGAGCATCACCTGGGATCTGGCCCTGTGTTAGAGCAGAGGATGCAGACTGGATGGAGCTGGACAGATGCCCTCAAGATGCTCACAGGCCGCTGGGGGCACAAACAGGGAAATAAACGAGTGCAGTGAAGTCCTGGGGGGAGGCGGTCTGATAAAAATCTAATAGACAGCATATGATGGACAGAAGAGCCAGCCTGGAAAGAGGGGTCTATTCCACCTGGGTGATTCAGAGAGTTTTTAAAGAAGATTCTTTTTAATTGAGATGAAATGCACACAACACCAAATGAACCATTTTAAAGTGAATGATTCAATGGCATTTAGTAACATTCATAATATTGCACAACCACAACGTTTACGAGGCTCTCAAACATCTCCGTCACCCCCGAAGGAAACCCTATACCCATTAAGGAGATCCCGTTCCCCTTATCCCCATCCCCAGCCTGGGCAGCCACCCATCTGCTTTCTGTCCCTACGGAATTTTTTTTTTTTTTATAACCTTTTCTGGTTTATGTAAATGGAATTAAACAATTCGTGACCTTTTGTGTCTGGCTTTTCCCACCGCAGCATAATGTTTTCAAGGTTTATCCATGTTGTAAAATATATCAATACTTGACTCCTTTCCGTGGCTGAAAAATAGAGGAGGTGATTCTGATTCTTGAGCTGATCTTGAAAGATGAGTAGCTGTAAGCACGTCAGGGAGACCAAGGGGGAATGGCATTCATGGTGGGGGAGGGGATATCCACAAAATCACAGAGGCATGAAACAACATTTTAGAAGGTATGCAGGGCCTAGCAGGCTAAGGGGCTTTCTGCTGGGGCGATGGGGGCCTTGGAAGGCAACCGGGCTGTGACATGCCCAGGCTTGCATTTTAGAAAAGAAGTCTCGGCTGCAGCATGGACCACAGAGGCGGATAGGCTAGTTGGGCGGCTCCCGGGAGGTGATGGGGCCAGGGCTAAGGCAGGAGCTGTGGGGGCACAAAGGAGGGACCACTTGCAGGTGTGTTAAACCTAGCAGACTTGGCCCACGCACTTTGGACATGGGATGCAGGAGTCTCAGATGAGTTCTAGGAGGAGACATCCTGAGGGTGTAAATGAGAGGAGCTGAGGCAATCTGCTGTGAACGAGTTGGGTTTCAGGGTTCTGTGGGTCGTCCAGGTGGACCCTTCTAGCAGCAATTGGTGGCACCTAGGTCTGAGTCAGGAGAGGAGGAAGGCTGAAGAGAAAGGTTCATGAATCTCTCACTCTATTGATTCCTTATTGAAGTCTGCATTTTAGAATAGACATGATTCCCATTCTATAGATGGGTAAAAGGAGACTCAGAGAGATTAAGCCACATACCCAAAGCCACAGAGCTAATAAGTGGGGGTTGGATTTTTTTTTTTTAATAGCAGAGGTGGGGTGTGAACCCCTATTTGGCTGATCATAAAACCTCTGAGAATCGCACGGACAGAAGAGCCTGGCAGGCTACAGTCTATGTGGTCACAGAGTTGGACACAACTGAGTGAAAAATGCTTTCACTTTTACATTCTTTTCAAAACCTCTGAACTTTCCATTAAGCCCAGCTGCCTTTTAATCCTTTTCCTACAGCCCCTACTCCTTTCCCCAAGCTCTAAATCCACTCAGCACATCCATGGGAGATGGAATATCGGCCTGACCATACCACAGAGCAGCAATTCTGCCATCTTGATACTACTTGATGTTCATCAAGTGCAGTGGGTAGGAACTGGAAAAGGGAAAGACAAGGAGAAAGACAGTGCTTTTCCAGTAAACACTTAAAATTCCCAAGGATGCACTGGAGATACTGCTGAATCTGAATTAGACCCCAGTGTCTGAAGACAAAGCAGCCTCAGATAAGGTAACCAGGGAGACGCCCCCAGGCTGAGAGGCAGAACCGTTGTGTTTTTTTTACACCATTTAAGTGCCCACTCTGGCCTCTCAAAGTAATGGTATTAGCTGATTCCCTCCCCCTGTCACGTGGCTCAGCTTATGATGCCATGGTGGGGAGGAAGATGCAAGTTAACAATTTCATGGGCAAATCTGGGGCTTTGGGGAGCTTCTTAACTGACACGAATAAAGCAGCCCTAGAGGCAAACAAAACCTAGGCAAGAACAAAACTATCCAAAGAAGACAACGCAGGGATGTGATCAGGTATCATTCAAAGCAAGAAAGCTAATGGAGGAACCATTATTTTAATGAAGCAAGAACAGCATCTTCTTGGAGTGTTTCTTTAAACGAGCCCAGCTTGTATTCTCAAGGCCAAACAGCCCAGGCTGCCTAGGGCCAGGCTTGGAATTGTTATCTGGTTGTCACTGAACTTGCATTTGAATAATTCAAATTTACTCAGCCATCTTTTTTTAAAAAAGAAAGAAACCGAAAACCTGATGTCCAGGAGTCATTAGGCATCACAGGCTACAAAATCTGGACCTCTGTGCCACGGTCCCCACCACTGTCTGAGTCAGTTCCTCTCCTGCGCCACCGCCCCCACCACATCCCACCTCATTGCTGATATGATTCTCCACTCTGCCTACACAATACAGGGCTCTATCCCTTCTGAATGCACGAAATACTGGGCTTCTTTCTGTTCTCACTGGGCTCATCAGGTGGCTAGAGAACATGTGACTGTCAGCTTTTCAGGCTCAAGCTCCTTTTCTTGGCATGGAGCTAACCTGCTCTGCAGCTGGATCATGTATGGGGAAGCTCTTTGAAAACTGGTATCCAGCATATTGTAGTTCTCATTGCTACAATTACTTTTTTGTGTCTCCAGGAAAGCATATTGTGTGACACAAGAAAAACGAGAGGGCAGAATTCTCATTTATTTAAAAAAAAAATCTTATTATGCCCGGGTAGTGTAAATCGGTTATTTTTGCCTACACGGCATCCATTTTTCCTTCTTCTATTGATGCACAATTATTTTCTGGGGGGAAGGGGAAGTAGTCTTTCTGCCACCACCCCTGATTCTAGGTTGAGAACATGACACAGGGCACCAATCGATATATTTCATTTCCTTGGACAGAGTGATGCACAGATGACTTATGGTGAGTGAACTGTCAATTTTATTGAAACCAATAAGCCCTGCTTACTCTTATTCCCTTGCCTGACTTTATTCTGTAGCACTTTCTACTACCCAATGTCATGTTTTTCCATTTGTATACTGCTTGTCTTCTCCATTGGAATGGAGGTACCATTTAGGCAGGGACTTAGTCTGTCCTATGCACCGCTGTAGCCTGGGGCCCAGAACAATGCCTGGCACATTGTAAGCACTCAATAAATCTTTGTCAGGAGCCTGAGTAAGTGCTAAACGTGTGCCGAATAACCTTGGGTGATTAACAGCCTCTCTGGTCCATCAATTTTCCGTATGTGAAGGAAGAGATCAGATGAGATCTACGGCTTTCAAAGTATAGTTCACTTTTAGACTCAGGAGGGTGGGGGGCACTCTCGGGCCACTTCCGGCTTTGATGGAGCAGCTCAATTTTTATTTTTACATATATTGTTCCGCGGAAGAAATGAAAGTGTGCCGCTGTTACAAGGGGGCTGGGATGGTCTTTCAGATGATTTCAGTGCTAGGCCTGCAAGCCCACGGTTCCCATTTCTCTAAGTCATTTCAGCACTTTTTACATTTTCTCTGAGCAGTAGAGCTTTGCAGGCTTTTTCTCTTTGCCTTAAATTCTGAGAAAGTTTAAGCAGATTCTCTTTATTAAAGAAGCACAGAGGGGTTACTGGCTTCAGGTGCCGATATATTATCTGATGGCTACTTGCCAACCAACCCCTTCTGCTATGGAAGGTCCCAGTAGAGAAGTCCTCGTGCTTCAGGTGTTTAAGGGAAATCCCTTCCCTCACTTGGGGACAAATCTCTCCTTTTTCTTTTACCGCATGCAATTTAGAGAAATTGGCAAACTTCTCTAAAACTACAGAGATGTTAGGTTTAAATAGGAAAGGCAAATCGATCTGTGGATGAGGCTAATTAAAAAGCCTCTCAGTAGGACTGTGCTTCTTGCCTATTCTTGCACCTTCTCTCGGAGGCAACATTCTCCTCCACAGACTCAGCACATTAAGAGATGCACATGAAAAAAAAAAAATCTCAGAGTGAACTTCAGGCAATAACCCTTCAGTGGCCTTCTCCCAGGAAAGGGGCTCGGAGACCTCACTCCTCTTTTATAATAGCTTAAAAAGTTGGCAGAGAAGACAAGCACAATTGGGAACCAAGGCTTATGTAATTTGAACAGTATTGATTCAGGCAGCTCTCTTGGAGAATACCTACATTTGGGGGCAGGAAGAGAAAGGAGGAGATAGAAGAGAAAAGGATGCCAGGGAATGACCTCTATTTACTTCCTGTTAATCCCCAGGCAATTCTTTTCATCTCTGAGGATGAAGAAGCTTCTGAAGGAGAGAGGAGAGGGATTTGCCTGAGTCCCACAGCAGAGACAGGGGTGGGGCTGTGATTTTGAGGACAAAGGTCAGGGTTCTCTCTCCATCACCCTGCACTGCCCCCCTCAACCCCGCCCCACCCTAGGGAAACCTAAGAACAGGTCAGGGACATCAAAGATGTGGAAGGCTTAGGGGTGGTGTGGTCAACTATCAAGTGTGATATAAAGATCAAGAAGGACATCACTGAAAACCCAAAACTGGATTAGCAAACTGGGGTACCAGAGAGAGCAGTGAAGTCATGGGGATCCTGATCTTGGATTTCATCTCTGTGTGGGGAAAATGGTTCAGGGCCATCATTCCTGACACAAATCTGGCCTCAACATTCCCTGCTGAAAACCCTTCACTGGTACCCTACAGCCAACATCCTGACTTAGCTAACAAGGGCTTCTGTGACTCCCCAACCCTCACTTCCCTTTTCCCTCCTCAAGCACTGCACACTCTTAATACCACTCAGCTGGACTCGCTCAGCTCCCAATGCTGCATCTTGTCTTTGCTCATACTGTTGATTCTGCCCCAAGACGATGGTCTGAGGGTTCTGCCTTCAATAAGCTCACATTCTGCCAAGGGAGCAAGACCATATACAAAGAACCATAATAGAAGGCAAGTATGTCCTCTAACAGAATGATATCCAAATGCCATGGATTGAAAAAAAGATGAAGAGTAATTCTGTCGAGGAAACAGGAGATGCTATAGTCAGGAGGGAACATCTGAAATGCCCCTAAGGGCTATTTCAACAGACAGAATAGGTGCATGGGGTAGTATAGCAATGCCCCCCAAGGATGCCCATGCCCTAAGTCCTGAAACTTGGGACTGTGTTCCCTTACAGGGCAAAAGGGACTTTGCAGATGTGATTAAATTAAGGATCCTGAGATACGGAGATCATCCTCTGAGCAAATTCAATGCAATCCATAAGAGGAAGGCAGAAGAGTCAGAGTCAGAGAAAGAGACACGATGATAGAAGCAGAGGTTACAGAGCTGTCACGTGAGAAAGACTAGATGGGCCCTTGCGGCTTTGAAGATGGAGGAAGGGACCATCAGCCAAGGAGTGCAGGAGCCTCGGAAACCTGGAAAAGGCAAAAGACAGAGTGTCCCCAAGAGTCTCCAAAAGGAGCACAGCCTAGATGGTGCCTTTATGTTAGCCCAGTAAGACCCACCTGGGATGTCTGAGCCCCAGAACTGTAAGATCGTACATACAGTGTGTTATTTTAAGCCCTGGAGTCCATGGTGATATGTTACAGAAGCAACAGGAGACTAGTGCAGTAGGGAAGGGCATTCCCAGGCAGAGGACCAGCACGTACAGAGGCACAGGGAGCTAAAAGGCACAGCTGGGTTTGGAAAACCAAGAGGAAGGGGGACTTCCCTGGTGGTCCAGTGGTTAACAATCCACCTTCCAGTGCAGGGGACATGGGTTTGATCCCTGGTTGGGAATTAAGATCCCACATGCCCCAGGGCAACTAAGCCTATGTGCCACAACTACTGAGACTATAAGCCACAGCTAGAGAGAAGTCTGTGTGCCAAAACAAAACATCTTGCATGCCACAACGAAGATCCTGTGTGCCACAACTGAGACCCAGTGCAGCCATAAATAAATAAATAGGTATTTAAAAAAAGAAAACCAAGAGGGGTCTTGGCCTTAGGGTACATGCAGAGATTGGCTGGAGGTGACACTGAAAAGTATTTGAAGCTGGGGATTCCGGACCTTTGATGCCATGTCTGCAACTTGGGAAAATCTCTGTGGGCACTAGGGAATGCCAGGAGATGTTTAAGCCTGATAAGGTGGGGAAGTGAGCTGATCAGGTCAGTACTCGGGAAAGAACTCTAATAACAGTAGTGAAAATGGTGTGAAGGAAAAAATGAGGAGAAAGGAGGTAAAGCACAAGGAACCCCAAGATCCATAACTTGGGGCTCATGGCCCATAACAAGGAGAACTCTTCCTGACAAGCTCTGGAGGCCAACTTGCAGCCCTGCAGTGTGTCCCCACTCCAGTCCCCATCCTCCCAGTCATGGGAGGGCAGAGAGGGTTTATCTGAAGGGCCAGCTCCAGGACCGCCTGGAGGGTTGTGTTCACATCCAGCCTCCGTGGGAAGAAGTTCTGTGATGGATTCGTCATGACTGCTCCGGGCCTGCTAGCGGGGATAGTGCATGGGTGGAGTTGCCCTGAGGGGGCCACAGAAGGAGTGTGGTAGTTCCCTTAGGAGTGGAGTGGTAGCAGGTATTGGGAGTGGAGATGGTGAGGGGGTGTTGAAACAGGGGGGTGATGGGAGGGCATTGAGAAAGAAAGCAGAGAGAGGAAACGGTAAGGGTGAGGCATTTGGAGGGTGCCAGTCTAGCTCGGGTTGGGAAGTGACTCCTCCTCAGGGCCCTAATACACATTCAATAAAGTCCATAGAAACTGGAGTGAGGGGAGTGCTTGTGAGAGGGGAAGTGGGGTGAATTCTGCGTTCTGATACCAAGGGAGGTACTTGAAAATAAGGAAGCCAGTGTGGACAATTGAAAAAAAAAAAATCATCGGGAAGGCAATGGACTCTCACAGGGGGTAGGACTGAGGCCAGGGAGCCCTGAGTGACATCTGGTGACACAAATTGGGACTCTGAAAAGCTTTTAAAGCAGCTTTATGTTTTTGTTTTGAAAAGCAGGAGAACTACCTGCTCTGAACCAGCCCCATTGAACTCTAGCTGAGTATCTGGGCTTTAGAAGTTCAGAATCTTGCCCAATGTCATACAAGGAAATTGCCAAGCGGAGATGAACACTTCTGCCAGCTCTCCATCAGGCTAACTCTCCTTCTTCTCTGTCCAGTTTTAGGAGATAACATGCCCCTCCTGTTCTTGGAGTGTTCCCAGCCCTGTCATCTGTGCCATACCCACCATGTGGTGGATGAGAAATGTCCTTATCAATGCCAAACACAGCAAAGTCCCTGGGGAACAGGGTGAGTGGGAGGGGTGGGGGGACAGGATGCAGGGCTGGAGCAATTTCTGTAAGTCAGGTGCTGGTTTTCTCTGTCCTGGCAATCCTCTGGAAGGTATCCTAGGATAAGTTGAGGACTTTTCTCGAACTGCCCCTTACAAGTGGGTCATTCCACACACATATAGGAAAACTGGGTTTTGCAAAGTTCCTGGGCACTCACATAGTTAGGAATGCACATAGAAATTATACACAGGTTTTCCAGGTTGTGTCAGAAAGGGTATCAGGGGACACCGTGTGAGCCCAGCATACAACGGACACTCCATAAGTAAGAGCAATTGCTATCAATGGAGTATGAGCTCTGAATGGGCACTGAAAAAGCTTTCCATATCTTATCACTACTAGGTATAGAGCAAGGGCACCTCCATTTCACAGCTATAGTTATTGAGGCTCAGGAAGGTCGAATAACCTGTCTAAGGTTGTACGTGGAGTGAATGGTGGGACCTATGAATGTGATCTTTTTTTTGAAAAAGAGTCATTGCAGAGGTAATGAAGTTAAGGATCTTGAGATGAGATCCTTGAGATGAGATCCTGGACTTTCTGCATGCGTGCTAAATTGCTTCAGTCATGCCCGACTCTTTGTGACCCTATGGACCATAGCCCACCAGGCTCCTCTGTCCATGAGATTCTCCAGGCAAGAATATTGGAGTGGGTTGCCATGCCCCCCTCCAGGGGATCTTCCTGACCCAAGGACTGGACTTGGTCTCTTATGTCTTCTGCATTGGCAGGCAGGTTCTTTACCACCAGTGCCACTTGGGAAGCCCCTAGACTTTCTGGGAGGTGCAAAATGCAATGACAAGGGTCCTTTTAAGAGACAGAAGATAAGAGGAGGAAGGGATTGCAGAGATGTGGCTACAAGCCAAGAACACTTGGAGCTGCCTGAAGCTGGAGGAGGCAGGGAAGGATTCTCCCCCAGAGCCTTCAGGGGGAGTTCGGCGCTGCAACGACACCTTAATCTTGGATGTCTAGACTCCAGAACTGGGAGAATATATCTCTATTGTTTTAAGGCACCAAGATTGTGGTAATTGGTCACAGCAGCCCTAGGATACTTATGCAGATCACAAAACTAGTGGGTGGAAGGAGTGGACCTGTTCAACCTCAATTACTGTGCTCTTTACTGTGAATAAACGCCATACTTGAATGAATGAAGGAAGGAAGGAAGGAATAAAGAAAACCCATTACAGCAGAGGACCAATATTATTTCCATGACAGGATGGAGCGGAGGGAGACTCAGGCCAAAAAAAAAAAGAAAAAAATTCAATTGCATCATTTCTTTGCTTTCAGGTGTCACATTTGACACTCTTAATGCTGCCTGTTCATTTATCATTAGGAAAGAAGAGAATAGCAGGCTTTGCATGAAGATACCACGGAGTGAAACAAGATGAACACTGGCCTGGGCCAGGCAATAAACTGCTTTTCGGCTCAAATGTGACCAGGTCACCCCTGGAAGGAGAGAAAGAGGCCATGCAGAGAAGTGACAGGTTTCCCATCACAAAGAATCATTCATTCTTCCATCAGGAGCTCATCCTTTTTTTCACTGTCTCCTTCTTCAGGCCTAAGGGATGGATGGGGAGGCTCCGGGTTACAGAAAGGGCCAGTCAACTGGATTTCCAGAAGCTGGTACATGTTCTCAAGCTGCAGGTGTTCAAGAAAAGGAAGGAATGATGTTTTGAGGGCTCAGATCTTGGCATCATGTTTCAAAACTGCACAAGAGGGACTTCCCTGAAAGTCCAATGGTTAAGAATCCATGCCTCCATTGCAGGGTGCCTGGACTTGATCCCTGGTTGGGAAATTAAAATTCCATATGCCGTGTGGCCAAAACAAAACCACAAAACTGCACAAGAAACAGAAGGGAAGATGGAGGGATTTTCTTCTCACTGCGTCAAATACATGGACCCCGGCACCCCTCCTCGCATTCTGGGCTTCACAGGACACACAGGTCAGACATTTCTTCAAGCTGCATTTACCTACTGTTTCTGACCACAGTCTTTTCCAATTTGCAGCTGGGCCTGCCTGAATTCTTTCAGACTCTGGAATTTTTTCCAAACTCCCATTACTGGCTGGCTGTGAAACAGAGCATAACATGCCAATCATTCTTTTTTTTCCCCTCTGTCTCTCTCACATTCCACAGTCATCTGACATCATAACAGATTTCAGACTCACACTGTCAGAATCTGGGCTCAGATACTTCTCAGCCAGCCTCTGAAGGACAAGAGACCGCTTGGCGCGATGCAAAGAACCTTGGACTTGGGGTCACACAGGCTGGAGTTCAAACCCTAATTCCAGCACTTACTGATGGCAGAGCCTATACCAGTGTTCCAACCTCTGAGTCTCAGTTGTGTGTTTACTCAGCAGTTACTGAGCTCTCACCCAGTGGCCAGCTCCTCTCTGCTGAAGGAGGCAGGTCAGAAACAAACATAAGAAAACTACCAGATGGTTATAAGCGTTACTCTGAGAATTAAAACGGGCAGGAGCAGGGAGAGTGGCTGGATTGCAGCTTTAGATGGCTATGAAGGGCCTCTAGGAGGGGGTGACATTGGAAATAAGATCCAAGGGACAAGAAGCAGCCAGTTACACAAAAAGGAAGGAAGGAAGAATTCCAAGAAAGGGAAATAGCCAGTGCAGAGGCCTGAAGGCTGTGTCACGCTTGGAAATTCAGATAGAAGCTGTGCGCTTGGGGTACAGGGGGCAAGAGTAAAAGGGTTAAAGATGATGCTGAAAAAAGGAAGGGACCAGATCACATGGGGGCTTCAAACTGGGGTGCATGCTCTGATATCCAAGGTGCAGGAAAAAATGAGAACATCTAACTACGTTGATTTGTGAGTCTAAAGTTCTAAGAGGGAAATTAAACTCAACGAGTTTCACTATGTATCAGCAGCACATGTATTTAATTTCTAAAGAATAGGCATATAATGAAGGTGTATGCTCAAATTTTTTGGGTGGGCGTATGTAAAAACAGTTTTGGACATCACTAATGGAGGGCTCTGTAAAAGAGAGTGGGATGGTGAGCCTTTCAAGAGTTTTAAAGGAGAATGAGAACAGCTGGTGGTATTTTAAAAGCATCATTCTTTATAGAATGCAGCAAATTTCCTGGTCCATATGACCAACCCAGTGTGTTTGGGTCCCCCAGGTAACACTAGACTTATTGCTTACAGAAAAGCTAGTCTGGATAGCCTAACAGGTATTAGAACTATTACCAGTTACCAAATTATGCCCATTACACAAAAACAGTCTGACAAAAAACATTCACGCTCATTTGAGCTTAAAAATTCCATTGACCTCTAAAGTTTCACGTGACCTACCATCACCTCCTCTTACCAACACAAATTCTCTCCATACCGAAAATGGTCCTTCTTTTCCCAGTCATGATCTCTATTATGTTCCTGATCACCAGATCAGAAAATCATCCGTTTATTTTTCTTTTTGGAGATCCACAATGCACATTGGGTATTAAAGGCCCTGAGAAGTTCTGCAGTTATAAAAACCTCCACTTAACTTTGTCTAGCCTAGTGGCTAGGGAACCTTATAAAATCTTCATGCCTGAGTCCTGCCTCTAAAGAGGGACTCAAGGGTTCAGCATGAACAGAAGCAGATGTCAGAGGTTTTCCGGGTGGTTCCAATGTGCAGCCACAGTTGGGAATAACTCTTCTAACTTAACCGTTTCCAGACTTAACTTGCTTGGAAGTGTTTGTTTGTTTTATATATACCTATTCATCTCCCCGTGGAACTGAGCTGGTGTTCTATGGAACACATTTCGGGAAGAGCTGGACTAAGGCAGCAGTTTCCAAGTTTGACAGCATGTTAGAATCACCAGGGTGATCTCCCTGGTGGTGCAGTGGTTAAGAATCCACCTTCCAATGCAGGAGACCCAGGTTCAATCCCTGGTCGGGGAACTAAGATCCCACATGCCACAGGGCAACTAAGCCCATGCACCACAACTAGAGAGAAGCCCGTGTGCCACCATGAAGAACCTGTGCACCCCACTGGAGACACAGCACAGCCAGAAATAAATTTATAGGTCCCCTGTGTGAGTCTAATGATCTCATGACTTTGAGGGCCATCCATCTAGGTAATTCAGGCACCAGAGGGGAGGGTGGAAGATGGAGGCCACCACGTGAGGGTGAAGTCCCTTAATTCAGAGCTTCTCCAAAACTCAGAAGGTCTTCTGACCTTCCTTCCACCTCGACCCCATGCTGCTGCCCCCAGCAAGAGCACCCTAACTGAGTGGGGGACCAGGCTGCAAGTTTGACCATACAGTCAGGGTAGGGTCTTCATTATCCATGTATCACCTTGGAGTCCTTCATCAACTGGGGCCCCGGTTTTTTCATTTGAAAAATAACAAAAGGATCTCTGAGGTCCTGTGCAGATCTCCTACATTTCCGAGTTCCTCTGTTAATGCATTTTCATGAAGGCACCACTCTTCGGAAGATGCCAAGCACAAGCGGCTCCCCTTTACGGTCTCTTACAACCTTGAGAGACTGATGCGTCCTGCTTGGATGAGTAATATCCAACAGGAAGTGTGTGGGCTCAGGCATGTGAACCAGGTTCTGACCATGAGCTGTGTGTAACCACGAGTTACTTGGAGCAGGTAAATTGAACTTGCCAAACCTCAGCTTCTGCATCTACAAAATGGAGACAGGTGTATTATGCACACCACAAGGGCTGTTGCCAGAAAATAAGGAGGGGTTATATACACAGTGTTATTAGCAGGGAGCCTGGCAAACATTAAGAGCTTAATAAATGTCTGCTGGTGATGATGGCAATGAAGTAGAGGAATAGAGGGTTGCCCTCTAAACACATTTGACAGCGGTCATAAGGCCCACAGTTTCCAAACAACACTGAAGCTGCTGTCTCTCCCAGTGAGTCAGGGTTTGCTGGCGCCCTGGCATCCTTGACTCAGGAACAAATGCTCCCAACACCAAGTGAGTCACTGCTCTGTGGCTCCCAGGGCTTCAGGCCATGCTAGGACTCTCTCATTCTCAGCTGCCAGAATCACCAGTTTAACACGGCTGGTTGGAGCTCAGGTCATAAACTACGTCATCCACTTGTCAGTCAGTTAAAATGCACCCCACTGGGCACCACTGGTCATTCCTGCAGGGCCAAGGGCCTAGGTGAAGGGGAGCCATGGGCATAAATCTGTCAGCATCCTGGAGCTGAAAGACCATGGTATCAGAGGTGGTGGCCCAGCAGCTGAAAATCTGCCTGCGGATGGGAAAACTGAGGACCAGAGGGGTAACAAGACTCACCAAGACATCAGAGCTTGCCTTCTGGAAGTTCTGAGGGAAAGTGAAAGAAGGGGATGCCAATGTGTGTTGAGTGCCTACCGAGTGAATATTCCAGTCACTCAGGCAATATTTAAGATCAGCCAGGCACTTACTTCCCAGGGCTTCCCACATGGCAGTAGTGGTAAAGAACCTGCCTGCCAATGCAGGAGACGTACGGTACATGAGTTCAATTCCTGGGTCAGGAAGATCCCCTCGAGAAGGGCATGGCAACCCACTCCAGTGTTCTTGCCTGGAGAATCCCATGGGCATAAAAACCTGGTGGGCTACAGTCCATGGGGTCACAAAGAGCTGGATACGACTGAAGTGACTTAGCACAGCATGGGCACATACTAGGGTTACAAGAGAGTCAGACATGACTTAGCAACTAAACAACAAGGCATGTAGTAGGTGCCTTACATACATGGCATTCGATGCAATTATCTACCCACTAGGTAGGTATTGATGTCTACACAGAGGGAAAAACTAATACTAAGGCAGGGAAAGGACTGGAGTGACTGGTTTCAATGCCAGCCCTGCCACTTAGAAGCTGTGAGACCTTGGGGAAGTTATTTAACCTTCCATTGGCCTCATCTGCAAAATGGAAATTAGATTAAAATAAAATATAATACAATGAGTAGAACACTTAGAGCAATGTCTGACACTAAGTGCTCAGTAAGTGTTAGCTATTCCCAAGTCCCCTAAATCCAGCCCAGCATCTCCATCCATCTTTCTAGAGGTGCTCTCCTCACTAACAGAGTTCCCCAACTCTACTGCATGTTTAAACCATTTCCTGACAATCTTTAAATGTGCAAATTAGAAATGTCAACATGTGCCTCCAACGAGCTAGATAAGGGTGGGACAGCAGACCGCAGGACTCTGGGTTTTTAATAAAAGAAAAATAACCAACAATATCAATTTTTCAAAAGCACCTGCTGTACAATTTCCAAATTACCACTCTTGCATTTCTTTCCTTTGTGCACATTGCAGTTAAATTACCTTTCTCAGAAAATCTTGGCCACACAGAGCACGCCTGTCTCCTCACAAAGCTGCATGCATTTCTAGCATCCGCTTGGGGTTTTATTGTGGAGAGTACAATACACAGCAAGAGACAGTTTATCATATTTGGTCGGCTGGCCCCTCATTTTTCCAGCTGATAGTTTTATTTATTTCATGGTAAAGACAGGTTTATGGAGAGGGGGGTCAGGAGAGAGGCATTCCAGGGCTTTGCATTCCAGCCTTCTGCACCCTCCTCCATCTCTTGCACAACATTCCTGGGAAGAAAAATCCCAGGCTACAATCCCAGGCAATCTGGGTATAAGATGGGAGCAACCTTCTGTAGCAATGATCCAGTGAGTGTTTCAGGGCTAGTGTCCCCATGTAGAATTGAAAATATAAAGGACGCCTCAGATCACTGACTCTCACTGGCAGTTCTTACACTAGTCCTCTCCTGTGGGTTCTTGGGAGGCACAGCAGGGCCCATTAATGTCCTGAGATCCTTCATTCCTGCTGCTGCTCACACCCGCTACTTGCCATATGACTACAGTTCCTTCCACTAAAGGATGGGAATCTATTTCTCCAGGCAAGAATACTGGAGTGCGTTGCCATGCCCTCCTCCAGGGATCTTCCTGACCACAGATGGAACCCGCATCTCTTGGTCTCCTTCATTGGCAAGCGGGTTCTTTACCACTAGTGCCACCTGGGAAGCCTACATAGATATATATATCTCATATCTTTGCCATGTGACTGCAGTTCCTTCCACCAAAGGATGGGAATCTATTTCTCTAACTCTTGACATTGATTTTGACCCTGTGGTTGCTTTTACCTACAGAATGAGGTGGGAGGGACAGTATTGCCCCAGCCCGAGCCTTCGGAGGCCTTGCGTGTTTGCCCTCTGGCATCTCTGCATCGCAGTGAAAAGCGTATGTATTCCATGGGTAGCTCCTACTCTCTGAGACCAGCCCCAAGATAGACTGACCACACGTGGAGCAGACCTGAGCCCAAACTTCAGTGAAAAGACATGTCCGGCTAGATCTGTGCCTCAAAGCACAGCAACCCAGTCTAGCCTAGAATATTTCAGCTGCCTTATCTCACCCACAGACACGGAAGCAATTATAAATAGTTGTTATAAGCCATCCAGTTTCAGAGTGATTGGTTATGCAGTGGTAATGAATCAATACAGGAGAGGAGGAGGAGCTACCACTCTGTGCTAAGCCAAATATTTTATGTATATGGTCACATCTAAGCCCTCCACGGTGATCAGGGAGCTATTTTACACCCATTTTACAGATGAAATTGAGATTCAAAGAGTAACTTGCCCAAGGTCATACAGGGCAAGCGATGTTCTAAATGTTTTATGTGTATTAACTCCTTGAATCCTCCAGACAGTCCTAGAATGTGAGCATTGTTATTTTAAAGATGAGGGAACAGGAATGAAAAGGTCAGGTGACTTGCCCATGGTCAAGCAGCCAGGGAGGGGCAGAACTAGGACTCAAAGCCCAGGCCCATCCAACTCCAGAGCCCATGCTCAGGGGGAACAATGGAGTGAGGGCCTAGTCTGGAGGAGGGTGGCTCAGAATCCCCAGAGGAATACAGTAGGGCCTTCTACTGATAGAGCAGTGAATCTCAACTGGAAATGGGGATGGTAGAAATCAGAAAGTCACCTACAGTTTCCCCAAAGCAAAACCTGGAGATTTCTGCTTATATTTTACTCGCTTACTTGCTGGGGTCTGTTATCTCCCATGAGACTGGAAGCTCCATAAGGACAGGGGTTTCTGCCTGTATTGGTCACAAACACATCTCCAGTACCTAGAACAGGATCTGCCACACCCCACTAAGGCCTGCGACGCCTGCTCACTAAGCAGCGCTGAACGAGTGCTTGGTGAATAGAGACCGTGGCTGCATGAGACCACCTGGGCATGATTTAAGTCTGGGCTTAATGGCAATTAGGCTATGAGACCTGGGATGGTGGGACTAACTCTTCAAGTGGTAAAAACCAGGGCATCTTTAAGGAGCAGCCTGAGAGTAGCTAGCTCCAATGGTGTAGTGCTGCTGGTGCCAGGCATTATCTAGGTATCCTGTGTGTATGAGCACTTAATCCTCACAACAATCTCTGGGACAGCTACTGTCATAACCACATCGCTAGCCCATTTTACAGGTGAGGAGACTGATACCCAGAGAGGCAAAGTAACTTGTCTTCCAACTAAGTGGCAAAACCAGAATTAGAAACCAGGAGTATGTATGATTCCACTCCACTTAACCACTACACTGTGCTGCCCCTCAAACAAACCAGAGTGCAGAAAGAAGAGCATTTCCCAGGTCATCTGGACCATGCCCTCATTTACCGCTGGAGAAACTGAGGACTAAGAGTGGGAGCATCCTGCCCAAGACAGGGTGCTGGTCAGAAGCAGGGCAGGGATTGGCACTGGGTTTGTAGTGGCCCAGCTCAACCCCCTTTCATGGACCTGTGGACGATGGGCCCCAGAAGGGCAGTGAAACAGAGAAGCCGGCTCCTCCAACTCCAGGCAGGGAGAACTTCCTTGGCCAGTGTCCATGCCAGGCCTGTGTCTATTTACAGCACAGCCCCCCAGGGACTGGCCTCCCCTTCCAGCACGAGCTGGCGGGTCAAACAACCGCTGTGGCTCCAGCCCAGACTCGTGGATCTCTGTATCTGCTGTTTTGCCAGGCAGGACAACCCTGGGCACCCATCCCAGCACTGACCACTCGCCTGTCCCCACTGCTCAGAAGGTGGTTGCCTTTAAGACAGGATGAGGCAGGGATTTTCCTGACAGACCACTGGTTAGGATGTCACCTTCCGGTGTTGAGGGTGTAGGTTCAGTCTCTGGTTGGGGAGCTAAGATCCACATGCCTTGGGACCAAAAAAACCAAAACATAAAATCTAAAGCAATACTGTAACAAATTCAATAAAGACTTTTAGAAAAATGGCCCACATCCAAGCAAAAGTCTTTTTAAAAAAGGAAGAAAAAGAAAAGATGAGGCTAAACAAAGAAGATGTGCATAGATTTTAAAAAATACAATAAAAATAATGACCATTTCAGCCATTTAATGATGACTTACTGTTTGATCCTGACAATGATCTGATAGTTTGCTTGCATCATTACTTCCATTTAATAGCTGTAGAAACTGAAGTAAAGAGCCAGGTCACCCTGCTTCAGTAAGAATCAGCACTTAGAGTGGGCTGGGTACTGTGCCAAATGGTCTGCAGGTATAAATCATGACAACACTACAGACAGGTCCTGCTATCATTCCCGTTGTACAGAGAAGGAAGCTGAGACTCAGAGATTAAGTACCTTGACCAAGACAGCAGAGAGTGAGTAGATGACCCAGGGAGCCTGGTTCCTAACCATCAGGCCATACAACCTCTTTTTCATAGATGCAGCAAAAGTCACAGCTTAGTGTTCAAATAACTGGAACTTGGGAAACACTGTCCTGGTTCCCTGTGGCCACTCAGGTGACTCCACTTCCTTGTGGTCACCCTAAAATCTGTTTCATTCATTGCTGGACTCCTTGGGGGTGCCCCGCCCCTATCCCAATGTAGCCCCTCTGAACGGGACAGCCCAGCAGACAGGTCCAGTCTCCCTTGGGGCTTGCTGGTGGGGCATTCAGAGCTGCTTCTCTGAATCTTAGGTAGTCAAATTCCTTTGTATCTAGTTGGGAGGTTTTTAAATGTTTGCTTATTCGTTTATTTGTAACTACTGGCAACCTTTAATCAAAGTCTCCCTCAAAAATCTGATAAAACAAATAGCAAGGCCACTTCTCTGGTGTCAGCAGCCTCTGAGTTCCCACAGAATCCTTGAAGGTTGGGGAACCCACTTTGAAAACCATTGCTCCAGCCTAACCCCTCACTTTACAGATGAGAAAACTAAGGTTCAGAGAGGAGAAGTGATTAGCCCAAGGTCACACAGCAAATTAGTAACCAAACTAGGACCAGACCCAGGTGACTTCTAGTCAGCTGGGCCAAGAGCAGGCTGGCAAAGCATTGGGCATGGCCAGGGTGGGTGGGGGACTGGACGGGGTAATAGCTAAAGGGCTGGGGTCGGGCACCTCACAGCCTGGGTTGGGATCACAGCACCACTGCTTCTGCTGCCTTAGAGGATCTGTTCCCAGGGGCTCATTTTTCTTAGATGTAAAATAAAATGAATGTAAACACCACATAGGGTTGTTTGTAGGAAATAAATGAGATGGTGTCATTCCTAAGACGTGTTACACAGTGGGTGTCCAACCAACGTCAGCCATTATGATGGCTTCTGAGCCGAAGCCTGAGCCCTCTCTAGAGCCCATGTGCATTCACTAAAAGCTTTAGGGTCTGTCTGGCTCTGGCTCTCTCTCTCTCTCTCTCTCTCTCACACACACACACATGCCTGTGGGCCTGTCTACCCACCCTCTGGGGAACAGATCTCCTTCCCTTTACAACCTCGAATGGATCCTTTGGAAGTGGTGATCCTAAGCTTTTCCTGGGCCAAGAAGCTTAGTACCGGGCCTAGAGGACTCACAGGGATTCTAGAAAGGCCTGCTGTCCTCCCCCCACCGGTGGAAGACTGGGCCTCAGCGTGTCTGTGTCTTTTCACACAGGCCTCTGACATCCCTGATGTAGGCAACTGTCCGTTTTTCAAGACTCCACCTTGCCCTCCTCTGGATCCTGATGGCCCTTACTGCACTATGCTACCAACCCTCAGCCTCTGGCCTCCAGTATCCCCTCCTTTAAACAGAAGAGAAAAGGGAGCCCCTTTCAGATACTCAATTAATGAAACCACTTGCCAAAACAGAGAATAACCACCATCAGTGCCGAACACCCCGTAGTTTTCTCTGCAGCCTGTGTTGGTCTTCAGAAGGTTAAGCCATACAAACTTGTCATCATGGTGCCTGCTGCACATGGTGGGTGCCTTCCCTCCCCAGAGCTCTTGATGGCAGAGCTGTGTGTCTTCATTGCTTGCTGGGTCACAGCTGGCATTCCTGGCTGGGACAGACACTTGGTTTCTTCCACCCTACGCCAATCATTAGGAAGCTGGCAGAAAGCAGCCTTGCAGAGGCATCTGTGGCCTGAATGTTGGGCTTTAGGTGGCCCAAGCCTGAGAGGCCCAGGATACCGGCTGGGGTGGCCCAGGACAAACAGGGGAAGAGCATCCCATTTGAGATTGCCTGGGGAAGACTGGAAAGGCATAAATTCTCTGGAAAGAGGAGAGGGGACTCTTTCATTAGGTGGATTCACTCACTTCACAGAGGCAGCCATGGTCAGGCAGTGGCATGGACATAGCTTCAAAGTCACAGAAGTGTGGGTTTGAATCCTACCCATGACATGTCCCTAAGCATGGCACTCAGCCTCTCTGAGATCCTCACTGAGCTTTGTGAAGATGAAAGGAGAGAGCTGATAGCTGATAACTAGCACCCAGAACAGAACCTGGCACTTGGGAGGCCATCTCAATCAAAGCTTCCTCCTTCTCACCAATCTCTACAACAACTCCTTTCAAATTTTTGTCCTGAACACGTAGAGATGTTGGGGCAGTATGACAAAGAGAAAAAGGCACATAGAAATTTGCATGTAAATATTCATAGTGGTGCTATTCACAATTGCCAAAAAGTGGAAACAACCCAAATGTCCATCAAATAAGGAAAGAATAACCAAAATGTAGCCTATCTATCCAAGGGGATATTGTCTGACCATAAAAAGGAATGAAGTTCTCATGCATGCTGCAATCTCATGCATACATGGATTAACTCTGAACAGTGCCAAGGGACAAAAGTCAAACACAAGAGGCAACATACTGTGTGAGTCCACTCATATGAAAAGTCCAGTAAAGGGAAATCCATAGAGACAGATGTAGATTAGCAGTTGCCAGAGGCTGGAGGGTGTGGGGAGGTGAAGATGGACTGCTAATGAGAATGGGATTTCTTCCTGAGGTTATGAACTGATCTAGAATGAGACAGTGAGTGCTGTTCAACTTTATGACTCTATAAAAACAACTTAATTTTACACTTAAAAAATTAAAAAGAAATTCAAAAAGAGAAATTAGATGAGGTCAAATAAATGACAACTGTTTATATTTTGGACTTCCCTTGTGGCTCAGCTGGTGAAGAATCTGCCTGCAATGCAGGAGATGGGGGTTTGATCCCTGAGTTGGGAAGATCCCCTGGAGAAGGAAAAAGCTCCCCTCTCCAGTATTCTGGCGTAGAGAATTCCAAGGGGGTTGCAATGAGTTGGACACGACTGAGTAAGGAGAGTGAAAAAATTGGCTTAAAACTCAACATTCAAAAAACTAAGATCTTGGCATCTGGTCCCATCACTTCATAGCAAACAGATGAGGAAACAATGGAAACTGAGATACTTAATTTTGGAGGACTCCAAAATCACTGCAGATGGTGACTGCAGCCATGAAATCAAAAGACGCTTGCTCCTTTGAAGAAAAGCTAGACTGCATGTTAAAAAGCAGAGACATTACTTTGCTGACAAAGGTCCATCTAGTCAAAGCTATGGTTTTTCCAGTAGTCATGTATGGATGTGAGAGTTGGACTCTAAAGAAAGCTGATCTTTCTTGTTTATATTTTAATACAAATAGGAAAAGATATATGGTTGTGAGCGTGCGCTGTGCATGCATGCTCAGTCACTTCAGTTGTGTCCAATTTTTTGCAACCCTATGGACTGTAGTCCACCTGTCTCCTCTGCCCATGGGAGTCTCCAGGCAAAAATACTGAAGTGGGTTGTTGTGACCTTCTCCAGTAGGTTGCCATTAGGGGGATATTAATCTATTCATTCAACTAAAACTGCAGACCATTTATTAAAGATCTACTACATGTCAAGCCCTGGACAAAGCATTGCGGGGGCACTAAGATGTATGGCCAGATCAACTGGTCATCTCCTGAACCAGCTCAAAGCCTAGTGGGGGAGACACCTCACACAGGGTCATAGCTGTGATGTCAGTGCTGTCAGAGACACACAAACTGTGTGATAAGAAAGATTAGATGAAGGGAGAAGAGTTCAGGGAAGCCTTCACAGAAGAGGCTGCACCCTAGCTAAACCTTGACAGTAGAATTTGGACACAATAAGAATGAGGGATGGCATTCTACATAAGGCAGATAACAAGGTAGGAGGCACCGAGGCAGGAAAGTATGGAGAAATTCATTTGTGCTGGAAGGTGGGTAGAGAAAGGGGTGATGGTAAGTAAAGTTGTGCAGATTATAAAAACAACAGCAGGGACTTCCCTGATGGTCCCGTGGCTAAGACTCTGTGTTCTGGAGCCCAGGTTCAATCCCTGGTCAGAGAACTGGATCTCACATGCTGCAACTCAAAATCTTGCATGCTGCAATGAAGACTGAAGATCCCAAGTGCTGTAACTAAGATCTGGCACAGTCAAAATATATATATACATATATATAATATATTACGATATAATGCATATATTTTATTTTTTTAATTTAAATTTACTTAATTGGAGGATAATTACTTTACAACATTGTATTGGTTCTGCCACACATCAACATGAATCCGCCACAGGCGTACACGTGTTCCCCATCCTGAACCCTCCTCCCACCTCCCTCTTTGTACCATCCCTCCATATATATTTAAAAAAAAAAAACAGTAAACAGGAACAGCCAACGTTCATGGGGCATTTAGTATGGGCCAGGATTGTCCCAATCACTGTACATGGATTAACTCATGCAATCCTCACATCAACCTATGGAGAAAGGCAGTGCTCTCATTCTCTTTTCATACTGTTCATGGGGTTCTCCTTGGAAGAAAATCTATGACAAACCTAGACAGCATATTAAAAAGCAGAGACATCATTTTGCCTACAAAGGTCCATACAGTCAAAGCCATGGTTTTTCCAGTAGTCATGTATGGATGTGAGAGCTGTACCATAAAGAAAGCTGAGGGCCAAAGGATTGATGCTTTTGAACTGTGGAGTTGGAAAAGGCTCTTGAGAGTTCCTTGCACTGCAAGGAGATCAAAACAGTCAATTCTGAAGAAAATCAATCCTAAAAATTCATTGGTAGAACTGACGCTGAAGCTGAAGCTTCAATATTTTGGCCACCTGATGCAAAGAGCCGACTCATTGAAAAAGATCCTAATGCTGGGAAAGATTGAAGGCAGGAGAAGAAGGGGATGACAAAGGACGAAATGGTTGGATGACCTCACTGACTCAATGGACATGAATTTGAGCGAGCTCCAGGAGATGGTGAAGGACAGGAAGGCCTGGCGTGCTATAGTCCATGGGATCACAAAGAGTCAGACACAACTGAGTGGCTGAACAACAAAAACTCATTCCCATTTCATAGATGAGAAAACTGAGGAACAGGAGGCTTAAAGAACTTTCTCTAGGTCACCCAAGTGGAAGCAGAGCAACAACTGTCAAACCTAGAGATGATGGGATTGTGTACATTTTCCTGAGCCCTGCCATGAGTAAACAGCTGAAAACAGAATTCCAGGGCTGTCATTTTGGTTGTGCATCTTGCACACTGCACAATTCTAGAGGGTGCCATTCATAAAAAACGACACTGTGGTTAATATACCCTCTGTGGTTGTGCAGTGCACAACCTCGCCAGTTCTATGCCATGGCCCAGACAGCAGTGCCTCCTAAGGCTACCAAATTGAACCAGCACTTTGTCTATATCACTCCCAGTTTCTGCTCACCAAATCAGAGTGTTGCAGCAAAATATCATGGCTGTGGGCTTGTACCAACATGAGTTTGTATCCTGGATCTGCCACATTATACTGACACAAGACCTGCGGGAGGCCCTGAACCTCACCAGATCTTACTATCCTCAACTACAAAATGGACAACAATAATAGTGCTTTCCCTATGGGTGATTATGAAGTTTACAGGAGCAAAGACCCTTAAAGAGTGCCTCAAACACAGCCTGCATTTGGGGCATAGTAGCTACTGTGATGAAAAATGCTTGGAGTAGGGAGAGGGATCTCTGATCGAAGCTGCCCCAGCCAGGGAAGAGGCTGTGCCATTCATCAAGCCAGCTATGGCAGTGAAAAAGCACCTGCCTCCAAAGAGCATCACAGTAACATTAATCAGTGCTCCCCAAGCTGGGAGGAAAACTAGGTATGCATTATTCCTAGAAGCCAGAGGACGTCCCAGGAGAGCCAAATCCAGCAAGTAGTTCACAAAATACTCCGTCTTTTGGGGTGCTACATGAGATGCTGGAGCTGTTTCCAAAGGCAACCTTGAGCAGATCTGTCTCCATGACACGTTTTAAAGAGACAGGAGAGGCAATGGAGAGATGACACAGCCACCACTCTGCCTATCTTGAGTAGAGATCATGTCTTCATGGAGTCAATTTCCCAAACTGCAGTTTCACTGGCCCCTCTTGCTCTGCTCAAGAGAGCATAGGTTTTGCTGTGGAAACAAGTTCTTTCCAACAGATGGGACATGGATCATTAGAATAAAATCTGGTTGCCATTGACTTTGATTTCTCCCTAAATCCCAAAGACTTTCATGCATTTTAGTAGGTCTCTCTATCTGTGCACTTCTGATTTGGGGAGGAGGCCAGGAAAGGAGGTTCTCTCACTGGGATCCTCAGAGTTTCAAGTGAAAAAATTGGCAGCCTTTGGACAGGTGTGTTCCTGGCACTGCCTCAGACTTTTGGAATCTGTGATCACAAAGGACTCCCTGACCACCCAGTCCAGCCTGTGCCCTCAGAGAGCTGCATGCTTTTTTTAAACAAAAATGTTCCTGTATTGAGGGGGATTTAATCAAGAATAAAGAGAATAACATTTACTAAGTGTCTACATTTTGCAGACAGGATCTCTCTTTATTTTCCCTACAATCCTAGGAGGTGTTATTAAGTATTTGTAGACCCACCTGAGAGATGAGAAAAACTAACGTTCATTGGAGAGGTAAAGGCACAGCCTGGGCAGATAGAGTTGGTAGGGAGCTGGGTCCCCCCATCCCTCAAGCTTTCTTATGGATTCTGGAGATTGAGGGAGCCCAGTTAAACACCTGCTTCATTCTGGCCTGTGTCACATGAGACATGCATATTTAGACTGTGCAAATGTAGATCTGTCACTAATGGTCTGGGTGATTTGCAAATCTCTCTGCCTTCATGAGGCCTCAGCGTGCTCATCTGTCAAATTGGAGACCCATCTCACAAGCAGTCGGGAGGACTCACATATGTGATCTACAGACCATGTCTAGGGCATCACAGGTGCCATGTTAAAGGGCATCCACACAAACAGATAGATGCATGACTTGGACCCAAGGCCTGCAGGAGCCCTCTGGGCAACACACAACAAAGTGGGGAGAAGAAGGAGCTAGGATTGTGCCTAAGGCCTGCTGTGGCCGGGGAACACCCCTCCCCAACCCCTAACAGCACAGTTTGGGAAGCAGACAAACACAGGAACTACAGTTACTATCCTGGACTATCCTGGCCACATGGATTTCCAACCCTCTAGGCCAGACACAGAGACACAAACCCAGGAAGAAGAGGAATTTAGGTGTTAGCAGACGTTCAAGGATGTCATTAGGTAAAAATTTTATTTTCAAGATCTAGTGTTGGGTAAAGCTGGAGAAGGCAATGGCACCCCACTCCAGTACTCTTGCCTGGAAAATCCCATGGACGGAGGAGCCTGGTAGGATGCAGTCCATGTGGTTACGAAGAGTCGGACATGACTGAGCGACTTCACTTTCACTTTTCACTTTCATGCATTGGTGAAGGAAATGGCAACCCACTCCAGTGTTCTTGCCTGGAGAATCCCAGGGATGGGGGAGCCTGGTGGGCTGCCATCTGTGGGGTCGCACAGAGTTGGGACACGACTGAAGTGACATAGCAGCAGCAGTGTTGGGTAAAGCAGGGTTGGGGGCCACTAGAAACAAGACAGGAGGAGCCAACTAGGGATCAATCCCTACACAATTGTTACTTATTGTGTAAAAAGCAGAGATCAAGGCTAAAAATACTATGCACTTAAAAAAAAGAGAGAGGTTGCTTTTCTACTTTATTGTTTTGCCTTGTTTTCTATGCTATTCCTTTATATGTAAAGCAGTGAGTCTCAGAATTAAGGATTTCATAGATCTAGAATTTCTCTCTGAGTGGACCAACTTTGTGTCCTATCAAAATAACAGAGGCAACCATTAATTATTACCAGCGTCATTTTTGATTTCTTAAAAGACATTTTGACATCAGCTCAAGATCAAGCATCAGCCTTCAAACTGTACATACTTTGAAGTTTTTTGGGGAAAACCTGCTACTCTGCCCTTATTTCCGTGTCATTCTGCCACAGACGGTGGAGACTGTCCCCTACTCAAGGATAGGGGACCAGAGACAGAACAGTGATCAGCTGTTCCTGGTATTCAATCTCCCCTATCCCGCCACTTGGGAATGCTGGTGACTGGAGAGGTGTCTATTTCCTATAATTACTGAGTCTTAATGTAATCACCGAAGCAGAGAGCCAGCTGGAAAGGATGGAGTCTGACATCCCGCAAAGAGAGACAGCTAAATAAGTCATACGGCTTGCAGACAGCCTGGCTGCTGGCTTATGTAATCACCTCCGCTTGGCTCCCTTTCCGTTGGTCCGTTTCTCCGTTTGGCCTTTTCGTGCTTTTGCTTTCTGAGGCTGAGCCTCTACAATAGGCAGGGAAAATATTGGACATGAAAGAGAACTCATTTGGGAACATGGTACAGACAGCCACCTCATTTGTCTCCAGGCTCAGAACCAAACCCCAGGTTTCCATGGGAGCCAGGATACAGCCACAAGAAAAGTGCTGGAGCTGCTGGTCCTGCATGTGAATGCGGATGGTCGGCGGCCTGGCACAGGCAGGCAGGAGGCAGGGCATGGGCCTTCCCAGATGGCCGGTGGCTCCTTGACAAACACAGTCTACGCATTTGGATTTTGACAGGGGCCTTTTGAAACAGGACTGCTGAGGGAGTCAGGAAGTAATCAATTCTCTGCCAATCCATTTCCCTCTGGGCGCTGAATCTACATGTGAGAACCAGTGAAGGGAGATTAGCTTGGGTATATCCCAGCAGTAAACTGGGTAAAGACCACTCTGTTTGGTAGCACTGATGCAGGGGTGTGAGTCCTCTTTGGGCTCCTGTGTCTCTAAATAATAGGAGTAACAATTGTAGTGTCTGTCACTTAACCAAGTACCAAACCTCATGCTTTGAATGCTTCATCTTCCTGAATTCTCACATGCTCTGGGCAGTAGATCCTATTACCATTCCTTTTTCACAGAAGAGGAAACTCTGGTTGAGGAAGGCTCAGTTCAGGGTCTTCCCTGGTGGTCCAGTGGCCAAGAATCCATGCTCCCAGTGCAGGTGGCCTGGGTTCGATCCCTGGTCGGGGAATTACATCTTGTGTGCTGCAACTAAGACTCAATATAACCAAATAAAATAAATAATAGATAAATATTTTTAAAAGAGAGCGAGAGAGAGGCTCAGTTCAGGGGAATAGCCATATGCATGGAAACTGACACAAACTTCACAGTGCTAGCAAAGCAAACAAATAAGGACAGAGGGAAATAAGTCTGCACTTCTGAAACCAGGCTGCATACAAGCATTACCTGGAGTAGTTGTTAAAAACACAGATTCCTGGGCCCTGACCCAGATCTTCCCAATCAGATATCCCAGCAGAGAGGCCTGGCAAGCTGTCTGGGGAAGGAACGCCTCAGGTGATCTTATCACAGAGCACACTGCAATGTTTATTACATACATAATACCAAGTAAGTTAATCAGAGACTGCATTTAGAACAGTGCTGGGCATGTAGCATGAGCACTATGGTATGATTTTATCATCATTTTGGGGGCAGGTGATTCCACCCAGTCATCCAGGTGAGCTCATGCCCCATGTTTTCTGGGGAGGTGGGGGTCTTGAGTCTCCTGCTTCCTCCAGGGCTCCCAGCCTCCTGAATGGGCTCCCCTCTTGGCCCTGAGTGTCAGCCCAGGGTTCAAAAACAGAGGTAAAGCCAGGTTCTAACAGTAGAGGGAACAGGTTTGGGAATGGAAAGCTGTGCCCTTGCTGGGGAAGCTTCATGGGGTCTTGTTTCCACACTGCTCCTTTCTTCATGGTCTTAACAACCATCACGCTGCTATGTTACATAAATATTGTCAAAAGGAGTCACTCTTAAGAGAAGATGCTTGGTGGGCCCCTTTGCATTCCCTAGCCAACTGTACTTCTGCTTAAAGAAAGTTTAAAGGCTTTCAAACACATCCCCTAAACTCACTAGCCACCTACTTCAGCTGGGGCTCCACCAAAGAAGTGGTGATCTGCTCCAATGGTAGAGGAAAAACTAGCTGCAGTAGACCTGTTTTGGGAATGGATGTCTATAGGTCACACTTTATAGACAACGTAAGGGATTTTTTCCAGCATAGCATAGACTCTCACTTAATGCACTGATGTTAGACTTAGTCCCCTGCTCCCACCCCATGCAAGATGGGACTTCACTGTAGCTTGTTTAGGATAACACAGAACTCAACCCTGGTCTGATCTCCAGAGTCCAGACACAATGTTTTACTGATTGTACTGATTCTTAGAAGGTACAGAGAAGCCAGAAGGCACCCCGTGAATTGTACAGAGCTTCCTGGAACGCCCTGCAAAGTAAATCCTCTGCTTTATGAGTTAGACCCTCTGTGTAAAATTTAAACAATTACCTTCCCCCACAACTCCGAGTTTCCTTCAGCCCCAGTGTAGCAGTCTCCTAAGCTGCATACACGGGGCTGTAAAGTGAGATTGAGCTGCATGAGAATTATGTGCTGATGCAGCACTCTGGATGCAAGAACCAGAAGTGGGAAATGAAGAGACGTTTCTGAATGCCCCGGGGCCCAGGCCAACGCTGCAGCAGGGCCATGGCACATGAAATGCAGCCTCCAACTGGCCAAGGCAGCCAGCATGCTTGCTTCTCAATTGATGGGCTCCGCTCTGGGGAACAGATGGGAGAACCCATCCTGGGAATTTACCTCCGGCCTCCTTTCTCAGTTGGAAGATCCCCACTTGTCCTGCCAATGAGCTCACAGACTTTAAATATTTTTTCTGGGAGCCAACTTGTGCAGTCATTCATCGGTGTTATCTAATCTCTGTGAGGACAGGCCCGTGGCCATGGTTAAATTGCACTGAAAAATGACTCTATAGCGGTGAGGACAGGCGTGCATAAACACCGGGCTTCTGCAAACAAACTTGGGCCTCGCCTGCACATGGCCACCCAGGGTGGAGTGGTATCTGACACTGCTCAATGTGTCAGGCTTTCTTCGCCCAGCTGGTGCCCACCCCAGCCCCATCCCAGTGCTAGGACGGACAATTTTACATAAGATGGCTAGGCTGTGCAATGAAAAGGTCCATTACTTTTACAAAAGCTAAGAAAGCAAAAGAATAGAGCAAAGGAATGAAAGGCCTGCCAGTTTCCCTTCGGTATGTTCTCATAGCATCCTGAGCTTTACTCTGATGGCATTTGCCACAATTATGATTAAGTAATACTTTATATCTAGACAGAGGGGACAAAATAGTGAGCCTAGAAAAAGACCACATAAACATATTAATTCAGCATAGAACAGTGGTGGTGCAGACTAGTGTTGGGACAAATGGCTTTCCTTAGAAGGAGAAAATTAAATTAGATCCCTATCTCACACTACATACAAATATAAGTTCCCAATGGATTAACCACCCATACGTGAAACTAAAACAACAAACATCAAAATTATGAGAAGGAAACTTGGGAGAGTAACTTTACAATCTTAATCAAGACAAGAAAGCTGTAATCCTAAAAGACTGACCAATCTGATCATAACAAACTAAAATCTTCTGCACGAGAAAAAGTCTAATAAATAAGGCTCAATGATAAGCAACACATTGGGAAAAGGCATTTGCAACATATACAACAGATAAAGAATCAGTCCCCAAGATGAGTCAAGAACTCCCACAGAAAAAAAGTGGGTAAAGAAAATGAACAGGTATTTCATTGAATGGGCTTCCTTGGTGGCTCAGTCGGTAACGAAACTGCCTGCAAGGCAGGAGACCCAGGTTTGACACCTGAGTCAGGAAGATCCCGTGGAAGAGGAAATGGCAACCCACTGCAATATTCTTGCCTGGAGAATCCCATGGACAGAGGAGCCTAGAGGGCTATAGTCCATGGGGTTGCAAAGAGCCAGACATGACTGAGCAACTAACATTTTCACTTTTTATTCCATTGAATACCTGAAAGTTCAGAAAGCTTAGAATCATGTCCAGCTCGCTAGTGATCAGAGATACACAGATGAAGACAAGGAGGAGATGCCATTCCACATCCAATCAGATTGGCACAAATTAAAAAGTCTAATAATACCAAGCACTGGTGAGAATGTGGAGAAACAAGAACTCTCATATGTCGCCACGGTAAATCGGTACAAACACTGTGGAAAGCAAGTTGGCACTAGCCAGCCAAGCTGCAAACGCGCACACCCTATGATTCAGCAATTCCACCTTTAGAAATACCTCCCATGGGAGCTGGAAGAGAGGCACACCAGCCTGATGACAGCGGCCCTGGGAGAGAGCAAAGGTGAGCAACTGACAGAACAGCATGTAGCAACCGAATGAATGTGCAAACTCGGTGTTTTAGCATGAATCTATCTAAAGAACAATGCTGGGTGAAAACATTGAATTGCAGAATATCACCCACAGTTGATGTTATGTTTGAAATGTAACACAAAAAAGACCATCCATGATTTATGAACAGATTGAGAGACAGCAAAATATGAAGACAGATTGGAAGACTTGCCCCAAATTCAAGATCACAGTTGTCTCTAGGGAAGGGGGAAAGACTGAGGGTGTGGCTAACATGAGGGACTTCAACTCTTACTAAAACGCTTTCCTCCTTTTATTTGAGAAAATCATGCTAATATGAGAAATTCTTAACTATTATTAATTCTACTGGGTAGTTTTTATACACTCTACATTTTTAATTATTGAAAATTTCAGAACATGAATCTCAAAGCAAGTAAAATTAAAATTCATCGAGTGAAAAAAATTATCCACGTCACTATTTATTTCAGGTTCACCTCCCCAGAGGGCAGAGCTTGGGACCTGGTGTTTTGCTATAAATGCAGAGCTCAGCAGAGCACTGGCCACAGTCTGGGGTGCTGGCTGAATGGACCTTTTTAATGCATCACTTCATTTAGTCCTCACAACAGTCTTAGAAGTACACCCATTGTAGAGATGAGAAAGCTGCAGTTTGGGAAGATATAATAATTTGCCCAAGCTCACAAGGCTATTGGATTTTGAACTTGGCTCTAACTCCACATGAGTGGGCAAAGTTCAGGGCATCCATGCTACAGGGGAAGCAGTGGCTGGGGAGAAGGTATGGCAGAGCACACGAGCTGCAGGCCTTGTTCTAAATTCTTCATATGCAACAACTTATTAAAACAAAACAACGGCCCTACGGGGAAAGTATTATAAACATGCAGAGGACAATGAAGGGAAGAAGAGGGAGGTTGAGTTGGGTTGTAAAGGGTCTGAAACGCAAAGGCCAGGCCTGCTTGGCCCAGGACCTCCCGGGTTTGGGCAGGAGGAGATTCTGCTGGAGCACCTCTGTGTACTCATGGCTCCCTGTCCACTGCAGGATGGCACCCAGGTCCCGGCCCCCGGCATTCCTCCCAGTGCAGCCTCCTGGGGCACAACACACGGTGCTCTGAGATTCTCTGGTCTCCATCCATCTGCCCCACACATGATTTCCATGCTGCCTTTTGTGAATGACTTATGCTCTCTGTGCCTTAGCTCCCTTCTGGGAAAAAAAACACGGGAACTGAAAGGACAATGGGTATAAGAGGGAAGACACCTGGGAACGGACAGCCTGGAGTGAGGGGAGTGGCCAGGGCAGGTCCTGCCGTGGGTGGGTAGCTATCCTGCAGCACCTGGGAGTCTGGCCGATTTGGGAGGCCATAAGCATACACAGAAGGTCCTCTGATGGGTGAGTGGCAGCACCTACCTGAGTGGGGTTGTGCCTGCACCTGGGGAAAGGCTTGAACATTTGGACTTGGACAGTTGGCACAGACAGTTGGTGGTTAACAGCACAGTGTAGGTGTTCAATAAACATGCTTAATGAAACTAGTTTGGAGCTACTGGCTAGGGTTACAAACAGCACAGGTGAATGCCCAGCGGGGTGTGTGTGGGGAGAGGGTGGGTGTTAAGGCCACAGGCAAATAACCTAGACCAGTTGGTGATGGACAGGGAAACCTGGCGTGCTGCAGTCCATGGCGTCACAAAGAGTCGGACATGAACTGAGCGACTGCACTGAACTGAGTGGCTCAGATGGTAAAGAATCTGCCTGCAATGCAAGAGACCTGGGTTGGGAAGATCCCCTGGAGAAGGAAACGGCAACCCACTCCAGTATTCTTGCCTGGAGAATTCCACAGACAGAGGAGTCTGACAGGCTACAGTCCACGGGGTCACACAGAGTCAGACACAGCTGAAGCGACTTAGCGTGCACACATATGGACAGCTTTAGCAGGTGACCTAAAGGCCACACCCAGAAGCCTCAGGATATGAAACAGGTAAACCAGTGGGGCAGGGACTAAAGCTCGATGCAGATGCAGGTGGGTGTTAGAATTCATTCCACAGATGAGGACAACAGGAGCACTTCCAGATGCCACCTGCTGATGGGGGTGGGCTGCAAAGGCAAAGACCTGGGACAGAGACTGGGCTGGGCCACGTGTGCAGAGCTCAGAGCTGCACAGACAGGCTGGAGGAGAGTAAAACATAAGGGTAAGACAAGAGCCTGTTAAAAGTCCCCAGCCCTTTTTATAGAACAGCCTCCAAGGCTGAACTGCAGGGCATACTGACTCTGCTGGGGGCCTTCATGCTACCCCAAGGGAAGCCCCGGCATGCCTCTATTTTAAGGAATAATCATGTTCTTGATGATTATTATGATGGAGAAGATGATAAGAGCCACCACCTACCGAGAGTGCGCTGTGCCGGGCATTGTTCTAAATGCTTTTTGTGCATTAACTTATTTCAACAGCACAACAAACCCATGAGGAAAGTATCATCATGCAGAGGAAGAAACTGAGATACAGAGAGGTTAAGTTAGACCGCTGGGATTTATTAACAGCTGGGATCCCATCATTTGGCTCGAAAGCCCATTTCCCAAGAGTTGGGCTGTAAAAACCAGCTAGCATTTGAACAGCACCTAAGTGCTAACAAAAGCACATATGTATTCATGTCCTCATTTGAGCCTCAAGTGGTCTTAATGGCATGGAGCTGTACCCACCATGAGCTGGCTGGATAGGGTCAGGATGGATAGAAATTTGGGTCAAGGAAGAAGAACCAAGTTAATAGGAGGCACACTTCCCTCATGAAGTGTCTATAAGTCTTAGTTTGACTCTGGAACTCTATCACCTCTTACTCTGTGACTCGGGTAAGTGGATTACCTCTCTCTAAGCTCTAGCTTTCTGCTCTGGAAAAAATGAGCCACTGTGGGCTCTGTCCAACACCTACTGGAAGAATTACATAAGATGATATATACAAATTGCCTGAAGAAATCCTAGTTTTGGGGGGTTATTTGTGGGGCTTCAAGAAGCAACAGTGTGGAAGTTCCTTGCAGAAGGGAGTGATGGAGCAATGGTTATGAACGCTGCTTTGAAGTCAGGTGGTCCTGGGTGGGAATCTGAACCTTGTTAGCTGTGCAACCTGAGGAAGTGAATTCACCCTCTCTTTTCCTTGGTTTTATCATTCATTCCTTTGCATTTACTGAGTACTTACTATGACCCAGACACATGACAGATGTGATTCTGTAAAGCGAGGTGGAGTGCGGAAATGATTAAATGACACAGGGGCTTCCCTGGTGGTCCACTGGTAAGACTCCCAGTGCAGGGGGCCTGGGTTCCACCCCTGGCCAGGGAACTAGGTCCCACATGCTGCAAATGCCTACCAAAACTAAAGATCCCCAGTGCCACAACTAAGACCTGGCACAGCCAAAAATAGATAAATAAATATAAATATTTAAAAAAATTAAATGGAGGCATCACACCATGCCTGGCCACAGTCGACATCACTGGGGAAGATGTCTAGCACTGTAAATGCTAGAGTCCAGGGTCTGAGTTATCACTTGGAACTCATTGTCTCCTGGTCCCATTGCAATGTAGCACAAAAGCTGAGGAAGGCTCTGGATGCTTCAGGATTTCCACCTTCCTGGCCCGCCTGATCCCCAGTGTGCCTCTGCCTGAGATGTGAAATGAGACTCAGAGATCTCCTTTTCTGCCCTGCTCACCCTTCCTACTAGAAAGTGCACTCTTCCCGTGACCTCATTAGAAAACCATAGAAAATTTATTTTTAAGGAGCAATGACTGCATTTTGCAGAGCAGGAACTCCCATGGCTCCCCAGTCGCCCCTAGGGCCTCTCAAGGAAGTGTTTTCTGAGTCCCCTACATGTCAATCACCAGCTTCCTCAATGGCTGCTACAGAGACACCCACAGAGGCCAGAGATGGGCACATCTAGCACCCACTGGCACCGAGTGGGTGCTTCAAGGTACTGTTGAACAAAAGAATGGATGGACTCAAAAACAAGGCACCTACCCTGTCGTCTTTCTTTACAGCACCTGGAACATTGGATACCGAATCACCATCACATCTGGTGATTCGTTTAACATCTGTGTTCCCACTGAATCAAAGTGCAAGTGTTAGTAGCTTAGTCATGTCCAACTGTTTGTGACCCCTGGATTGTAGTCCACCAGGCTCCTCTGTCCATGGGATTCTCCAGGCAAGAATACTGGAGTGGATAGCCATTCCCTTCTCCAGGGGATCTTCCCAACTCAGGAACCGAACCTGGGTCTCCCACATTGCAGGCAGATTCTTTACTGTCTGAGCCATAAGGGAAGCTTCCCACTAAACAGCCCCCTGCAAGTTGGCAGGGATCCTGCTTGTATTGTCACCAGAGTCCTCTGCACCCAGTCAGGCACCTGACACACGGTACTCACGGATACTCACAGACTTAGGGACAGAGACTGCCTAATATCAAGAGGGATGGGAGAGCCCTGTCTGCGGGAGCAATTTTGCAAGGATGTGAGGTTTAATGTGGGTTTGGAATGTAGCTGCCTGTCTTATTCACGCCATACACACACGTGTGCACACACACACTTTCCATTTCCTTCTACTTCTCCCCCCCGGAAGGTCCAGGCCACTGTGACACACCAAGGATATCACTGTGACATGACACAATTAGAAAGCTGTGTGTGGCAGCTGCAGTCAAAGGATGGAGCAGGGCGAGGCTGAGCAAGCCGATCTGCCAGGACCCCAGGAACTCCTCCCCTTGCCTGGTCTGCAACAAAGGCCAAGGGATGATGGGTCAGTATTGTCAGCTCACTGGGCACAGGCTGACACAGGACAGACTTGGACAAGTGTCCTTTGAGATTCTAGAAGAATTATCCAAATTCCTGAAGATACTGAGATGCTTCTTCCAGGTCGATGTTACAATCCTGTTGATAATAACACATTTCCCTTTTGCTTAGTGTTTTTCACTGACAAAGTCGTCACTTACATAATCTTATCAGAATAGGTGCTCAGCAACAGACACTTATTGGGCATCTACCATCTACTGTATGCCAAGCATTCTGCTATATGCTAAAGGTATAGCCATGGATAAGACAGCAAGGTGCCTGCCTTCACTGGGATCAATAAAGATGTCACTGGCCCAAGAATCCTACAAACAAATGCCAGCTGACAACACTGACCAAGGGAAAGAAGGCAGCTCTGTGCAGGCCCATGAGAGGGATAATGGTGAGCTGACCTGGTTAGGTAGGTGTGATGATTGACTGAGACCTGATGGAGGAATGGGCTTCATTAGATAAAAGGGAAAGAGATAAGGAAGAGCATTCTAGCAGAGGGAAGAGCCTGTGCAAAGGTCCTGACACAGAAGAGAATAACCTTGAGAGGCTGGCAAGGCTCTATTCACCTTATCCCCATTTCACAGATGAGGGATTAAAACCCAAAGAACCACACAGCAGAATCAGGATCAGAACTCAGACTTCTGACTCAAAACCTGGTTTTGTGAAACTCCATGGATCTTCAAAGCCTCCAGCTTGCCTGTTCTGGGGCCTTCCATGGTCCTGGCTCAGGCTGGGCTGGGTGAGCTGGTGGGGATGGGAGGAAGGTGGGGGCAGGACTGTTCTCACAAGGCATTTCCATTCCAGATCAGCCAGAAGCAGGAAATGGCAGAGAACGCTCATTCTCACAAGACTGCCCACCTTGTGTCTGGGCTTGGAGGAGGGGTGGGGGGAGTAGGGAGGGTGTGTGCAGCCCCACGAACTGTCATCATGGCAGAGCTGCTCTGATCCCTACTTCCAGGGTACGCAGGCAAGGATCCAGGTGGGAGGCTTTCCAAGGAACATCTCAGCCCTGCCAGACAGAGGACAGCTGAGTCAGCAGGCATCACACCCTCCCCCAGAGCAGTTTCCTAGAACCCTACCCTAGCTGGCAGGAAGGAAATACAGGCTTCCCAACCTTGACAATGACAGTTAAGCCAACCTGGCATTCAGTTACACTCAAATGACTAATATTTGTCGTGTACGGGAAGACTGCAGTAGGCAGAAGGGAATGCAAAGATATGCAATCCACCAACTTGTCTCTGTCACCGAGAGGCCCTCCAGTCACTATCCCAACATCTTGCTTTATTTTCATCACAGCACTATCACTGCTGGAAATTATCCCATGTGTTCACTTGTCTGTTGTCCGTTTTCCCAGGAGAAGGTGAATGCCATGAAGATAGCCCATCTTGCCCGCCTTCTCACCGCTGTATCCCAGAACCTGGCACTGGCTCAAAAGAGCTGTGGGATGAGCGAACAATAGAAAGGAAGGAAGGAAGAGAAAGGGAGGGAGGGAGGGAGGGAGGGAGGGAGAGAGAGAAAAAGGAAGACAGAAGAAAAAAGGAAAGGAAAGAAAGGGATAGAGAGAGGGAGAAGAAGGAAGGAAGGAAGAAGGAAAACTTAAAGAAAGAAAGAAAGAGAAAGGGATGGTGAGAGAGAGGAAGGAAGGAAGAGAAAGGAAGAAAGAGGAAAAAAAGAAAGGAAAGAAAAGGATGGAGAGAGGAAGAAAGAAAGAAGGAAAGCAAAGTAAGAAAGAAAGGAAGGAAGGAAGAGAAAGAGAGGAAGGGAGAGAGAAGGGAAGGATGGAAGGAAAGAAGGTTGCTTTCAAGGAAGGAAGACAACTCATGTGGAGTTTGTCCATTTGCCAGAAATTGGATTGGAAACTTTATACTTTATCCCACTAACTCTCATCATGCCGCTGAAAGGCTGGGTTTGTTCCCATTGCCCAGGGAGTAAGCAGACCACATCTAGTCCAGGGAGAAGCACTGAGCCCAGCCTGAGGATGCTGATGGGGTGAGAAGGTGAGAAGGTGAGAAGGGATGTGACGCAGGAGAACCAGCATGGCGTGGTGATGCAACACAGGGCTGAGAAAGACACAAAGTCCAAGCTACTCTCTTGGTTTCTGGTTAGGACCCCTGATTCCAGAGTGACTCCACAGTGACTCCAGAGTGAATAACAGATACAAAATTGGTCAGAGTCAGTAATGCCTCATGTAGCACATGGAGTCTGCAGGGCTTCCTCCCAACACACCCTTTTCAAGTTCAAGGCACTCTGCCCCTGTCTGCTGAAATTCTTTCTAGGAACTGCTGAGCATAAAGAAGGACCTTGCCCAAGGTCATGTCGCATCTTAGGACAGCTGTGTCTAATGATGGATACAAGTGGAGGTACAGTGGCTTGGCCCCCTTCCCCAAACCGAAGGCAGCTCTGAAGGGACATTCCAGCTTCAGAGCTCCCCAGGGCACTAGCAGAGACCTCTGTTGCAGTTCAACCTCCCCATCTGTTCATTTCTGCTCCCCTGTGTTGATCACAGGAGCACTCTCCACCCATCCTCCTGCATGTGAATCTGAATCTCCTCCAGGAGAACCAACCTAAGTCACCTCCTAAGATGCACTCTGGAAACCAAGGAAACCCAACCAGGACCTCAACTTGGGGTCAGTGCCACTGACTTCCAGTCAGTGAGACTTGGGGGCTTTTTGTTTCTGGATAGAAATGCTCCCATGCTAGCTAAGGATGTGGTTGCCTCTGAACTCAGGCTGCCTGAGTTCGAAACTCAGCTTCACGTTTTCTGGCTATATGAGCCTATGCAAGTCTTTTCTGTTTTCTTCTTTATAAAACAGAATTCTCTGTCATGAGACACTGAAGATCACACACATCAATACATAGGAAATCTTCAGAATAGTGCCCATCATTCTGCAAGTGCCCCAGACACAATAGCTCTTAGTTATGGCCAATTTTTGAGAAGGAAATGGCAACCCACTCCAGTATTCTTGCCTGAGAAATCCCATGGACAGAGGAGCCTGGTGGGCTACAGTCCATGGGGTCACAAAGAGTCGGACAAAACTGAGGGACTGAACAGCAGCAGCATGGCTGATTTGATTATTCAAAGTGTATGCTCGTCTCCTCTCTCCTGGAAGGACTGCAGGTGTGTAGGTCAGCAGCCCAGCAAGACCAGCACGGCCAGGTCTGTGTTTAGCCTGATACTAAACATAAGGCCGATGGTAAATGGTGCATGCCTGGATGCTGGATGCTGGGAGTGATGCCTGGATGCTAGTGAGGCTGGCAAGGGTGTTCTCTTGCTGTTCCTCGTTACCAGTCTTCCAGAAGCTTTCAGAAGGAAAGACCCTGAGCAGATGGAAGATATTGTTATTATCTGAACTGTCTGAAATTTGCTTATCACTAATTCAGATCAACTAGGGACATGCCATTTCCATAAATCAACCAAACCACACAATCGGCCCGCCTGCAAAGCATAAAGATGACAATAATAATCCTGTGTATTTATGCAGTGTCTTTGTTCTGGAAAGCTCCAAACAGTCGACAATCATTATCTCATTAATTCTACAGCCATCTCTGAAAGGTAGGCAGAGAACAGGCACTTCTCCCCTTGAATAGGCAGGAAAATAATGCTGAGAGTAATAGTAAATACTTACCAACTGCTTATTGGGGGCTGGGCCCTATTTCAAGTTCTTTATGAATTTTAACTCACTTATAACTCTGTGAGGTGGTTACTATTGTTGTCCTCATTTTACAGAGCCAACTAGGACCCAGAGAGGTTCAGGAATTTGCCAAGGTCACCCAGTCAGCAGGAATGAAAGCAGTGTTCCACCCTAGGCGGCCTGACCCGGGGGCCCTACTCACTCACTTCCAGCAGCCAGGGGCCTCCAAAACCCAGGAGGCAATGTGGCACCAGGGACAAATGCAAGCCAGGGCTGTGGATAGAAGACACCCCAGAGACGGTGACGGTCTCAGGCCAGCTATACACGCAGGGGAGGGGAAGACCCACAGACCCGGCTTCAGAAGTGGATCTGAGCCTCAAATGTGGCATTTACTTGCTGGCCAAACTTGTCCCCAAACCAAGAGCCACTCAGTAAGCTATTGCTGTCACTGGGACCTTTGCCTGAATGAGCATCAGTGCATGACAGGCAGGGAAGGGGGACGACACAGTGGCACTGGTAGTCACTCGAGTGAGGGGCAAAATGTCATCAGAAGAGGGACACACTCTACTTACTGCCCTGCGGTGACCTGAACGAGAAGGAAGTCCAAAAGGGAGGGCATATATGTTTATGTGGACTTCGCAGGTGGCGCTAGTGGTAAAGAACCTGCCTGCCAATGCAGGAGATATGAGACATGGGTTCGATCCCTGGGTTGGGAAGATTCCCTGGAGGAGGACACAGCAACCCACTCCAGTATCCTTGCCTGGAGAATCCCCTGGACAGAGTAGCCTGCTGGGCTACAGTCCATGGGATGGCCAAGAGTCGGACACAACTGAAGCGAATAACATGCACACACAATGTGTTTATGTGGGCTGATTCATTTTGCTGTACAGTAGAAACTAATACAACCGTGTAAACAACGATCAGTTCAGTTGCTCAGTCGTGTCCAAGTAATTGTGATCCCATGGACTGCAACATGACAGGCTTCCCTGTCCATCACCAAATCCTGGAGCTTGCTTAAACTCATGTCCATCGAGTCGGTGATGCCATCCAACCATCTCATCCTCTGTCTCCAATAAAAATTAATTAAAAAAAAAAGGACACAGATGAACACATCTTTTCCTCTCACTTTTGCTTCTCACTATGTGATGAGTTCAGGCACCAGCCACAGGATCTTTTGTTGTTATTGTTGGTTAGTCGCTCAGCTGTGTCTGACTCTTTTGCAACCCCATGGACTGTAGCCCACCAGGCTTTTCTGTCCATGTGACTTCCCAGGCAAGAATACTGGAGTGGGTTGCTATTTCCTTCTCCAGGAGATCTTTCTGCCCCAGGGATTGAATCTGCATCTCCTGCATTGGCAGGCAGATTCTTTACCACTGAGCCACGTGAGAGGAGCTAAATTTCATCACCTCCTAAGCCCTCCAGTGCCTTTCCACCAGAACGCTTTACCTTTGCAGACCAGGTCCTGGCCTTCTCTTCCCCCACTTCATCCCAGACATTCTGATTCTCCTGGACCCTCACACATACCCAATCTCACTGCAGATAAGTCACCACCTCAGGGAGGCCCTTCTGGGGGAAGTCACCTCCTCAAGGACACCCAACTCAAGGAAGCCCTGGGCACCTCTGTATATCCCTGCTCTAACTGTCCCCTTAGTCTTATCACTGACTGATTTGTTCTTGTTAATTTATTTATTCATGTATTATTTTTCTCCCCTAATTAGAATGCAAACTCCATGCCAGGGTGGTTTGGTCACAATGTAACCCCAGCCTGGAGAACAGTAGGCTTTGCAGTTAATATTTGTTAAATGAATTATAAAAAGACTTGCAGAGCACTTATTCCATGCCAGGAATGAGTTCTGTGATTAACATGAATTAGCTCGTTTAATCCTCACATCACCCTGATGCAGCTGGCCCTAATTATCATCCCCATTTTACAGATGAGCGAACAAAGGCAGAAAGGGTTAACTATCCTGCCTACATGACACCCAGGATAAGAATCCAGGCACTCTGGCTGTCCAGTCTTAGCTCTACACCACACGGAGGTCCAGTAGCTGTGGTTTGGGCTATAGCCTCAACTCCCTTACACAACGAGATCAGATCTAATCTCCTTTCCAGCCTCATTCTGGCCATTCCCTGATGCACACCCTAAGTTCTAGTCCCATGGAAACTTCTGGAAGACCCTGCCCTTTGTTGTCTCCACCATTTACCTTTGCTGTTCTCTACCCAGCATGCTCATCTTTCTTGACCAACTGCTTTCTTGCCCTGAAGGTTCCAGTTCAGGGTTTCAGCTCAGTAGGCTTCCCTGAAGGCTTGGGTCAGGTGCCCCCACAGCGTCCTCCTAGGACCCTGTACTTCCCCAATCCCTGTGTGTAGTCCACCCTGGTGCACATGTGTGTTCCCCCATCTGCAGTGGCTCCCCACTCATTCATTTGTCTTAGCAGATATTTACTGCATGCCCAGCCTTGCAGGTGCTAGGGAGACAGCCCTGTGCAAACCACAATCTCCAACCATGAAGACCTAACATCCTAGTGAAGGGGATACACAAGAAAGAAACAAAAATATAAAGTCAGGGAAAATGATGCAGGCAAAGGCAGAAGAGAGGGAGAGAGAGTAACGGGGTAGGGTTATATTAAAGGGCTCAGGAATGGCTGTGCATTCACTACACCAGTGGTCTCCAAATTGTTTTGATCATATACCCTGTAATTCTTGAGGGTACCTCCCCAGTATATGAACATATATTTGAAACAGTATATGAACATATATATGAAAAATCACAGGCTCCCCTAATCACTGCTGTACTACTCTATCACAGTTCATTATAAAATAGACATAAAATATAGAAATATCTTCCCTGGTGGCTCAGACGGTAAAGCGTCTGCCTACAATGCCTACCATGTGGGAGACCTGGGTTCAATCCCTGGGTCAGGAAGATCTCCTGGAGAAGGAAATGGCAACCCACTCCAGTATTCTTGCCTGGAAAATCCCATGGATGGTGGAACCTGGTAGGCTACAGTCCATGGGGTCGCAAAGAGTCGGACACGACTGAGCGACTTCACTTTCATAGAAATACCTTAAAGATGAGTAAAAAAATGACTTAGGAAGAGACGTTCTGGAATGTTCCTCTTGCCTCTTGGTGCAGCATCCTGCACGTTTGTGCGTGTACCCTGACTTAAAGACCCCCGTGCCAGAACTGCAGCTCGGCTTAGTGTTAAAAAGGAAAAACACAAACAGAGAAACAAGGCTACTCCTGATCCTGGCAAATTACATGTAGCAGACACCCCAAAATAATCTGTCAGGTGACTCAGGGAATGGGGCTCATTAGACACCAGGTAAGTCAGCCTCAGACAGTCACATCCTAATCCTTGGTCTCAGTTTCTCCGTCTATAAACACAGGGTGTGGTCTCCATCCCCAAGGGCCTTGGTGAGTCTACACGGGCCCAGAGACCCAGGCTCGGGTTCCCTCCGCCTGAACCAACCACTGTTCCCCAACCTAGAAGGAAGCCCACTTGGTCCTACAGCAACACACAGCAAGCTCTGGTATGGGCAGGGCTTTCATTTGCTGGCCGTTTATTGATTTTTACTGGTTCACACAAAAAGGAAAAAAATGCAAACAAAGAAACAAAGGCACTCCATCTCTAACCCCAGCAAATTATGCAGAGATTCAAGAGAGTAATGAAAACCATAAAGCATCTGCTGAAATAAGAGCTCCCAATCTTCTATAATCTTTGGTGATAAAACGCAACTCAGCAGGCCAGTGACACCCATTCATAAATCCTGGGTCCATTTACCCGTGCTAAGAACACTTTTGCCAGTGCTGAGAACCCATCCTGTTGTTCTGCACACCTGCCGGGGTTAAAGGCCAGTCCTTTAAATGCCACGGGTGGTTCTCAGCATTGTCAAAGCCAGGGATGCCAGGGGTCTGGGACTTCCGTTGCTCCAGAGTGTGTAGACGGTAGAGATTCGCTGGCTCTCTGGACAGTGGCCAGACAGCCCTGTGAGGGGTTAGGGTAGATGTGAGTAAAGTCCATTGTTAGGCTCAGGAATCTGGGGCTCCGAGAAATCAGTTTGTCCCAGAGTTACACAGAGAGGAGTGGAGGCAAGATTCAAGGTGAGACTCAAGGCCAAGGCTACCCAACAGCCTGACCCATGAATACTCGTTCTTCTGGAAGTTTCTGTAAGCTCAAGGCTGGGTCAGTCTTTGTCATCTGTTTCCCACTCCCTAGGACAGGGCTTTGCAGGTAGGAGTAGGTGACTAACATGGAGGAAGGAATGGAGGGAGAAGAGAGAGGGGGATTCAGTTTATGGCTTGTCTGCTGATACTGAGAACAGTGCTAAAAACAACCATTCACAGAGCCTTACCTCACATCAGCTGCTGCAACCAGTGCTTTAAATACAGCGTCTCAGCTACTCTTTCCAACAACCTCTGGGGAGGTCAATGTTGCAATCCCCATTTGTTTAGAAAGGGAAGGGGAAACAGAGGCACAGAGAAGTTCAGTAACTTGCCCAAGGTCATTCAGCAAGTAGGTGGTCAACCCGGAACATCAGTTCTGACGGCTCCGATGCTTGACCACCTGCCTGTCACTAGGAGCAGAACCTGAGCTATTATTTCGGCACCTCCGCTAGTCTGCACTGTAGGAGTGGGGGCAGCTCTCATATCAGGAGGAGGCAGCATCCAATGACTCCTGTGACACAGCCTCCTGGGAACCCTGATGTCTGTCCACAGGACGGGATGTACAGCCAAAGCCCCGTCAGGGAACATTTGCACAAGTGACAGAAGATCCACTCTCATTCCCCAAAGCAAAAGGTGTCAGAAGTTGTAGATTTGGACATGAAGAGTCTGGACACAGATGAGAAAGGAAAGACAGAGAAGATAGGCTGGTGTGGAGCTGGAACCAGGAGGTTCAAGGGATGAAGAAGCACCAAGAGAATGGGCCGCACTGACTGGACTGCACTTGCTCTGAGACCCTGGGCCTCCCAGAGCTTCAGGCTCTCATTTATTAATATAAAACGGGGATAATAATGGTACCTACCTTATAGGATTCTTATAAGGATTAAATAGTGTAGGTAAAAAAATAAAATAAAAAATAAATAAATAGTGTAGGTAAACTGCTTTAAGCACAGTGGTTGGCATATGGGAAGTGCTCAACAAGTAACGGTGGTGGTGGTAATGGTCCAGTCATATAACTGATGTGAAACATAAGGGGAGGAAAAAGCTTGGGCAGGTAAGATGTGAGGAGGGAGCAATCATATCACCCCCAAGCTTTAAGTGACAGGAGGTTAAGAGACTGTATCTGAATACAGCCAAGGCAAAGACCGTCATCAAGGGACATGCCCAAGGCTGAGTCACAGCATTTTCTGGGCAGGGACTGTGGCTGAATCATCCGATATTTCTAGCCCTGACATCGGCTTTGCAGAGTGTGCACTCCACTGAGGTTTGAGAAATATCCAAGTGGCGGGTCTCCCAAAAATAATGATGAGATTATGTTTCCTACTTTCTCCCTTGGCTTGATCTCCCATTACTTCCCTCACTGCTGATTCATTGATCCTCTTCTTCCTTCACTTTTTGAGCATCTGTTGTATGTCATAGTCCTGCTGGAAACTAGAAGAGTATTAAAAGGAGTCTGGGACAGGGCTGTAATTGAAGTAACCAGACGTAAGCTCTAACAACCAGAAGGTGAATTATATATTACACCTGGCCACATCCCACTGCCCACCCCAAACCAGGTCTTCCCTTTCCTGTTTGGGCTCTGTGTGAAATTTTAAAAGAACAATCTCATTTCTGCCTCTCTTATTTCCAGTTCTCAACAGGCATTTCCTAAGAAGATCACAGCATGCGCTCACAGCAGCTCAGCAAAAAGTTGTTCATCTCATCAGTGGGCCATCACAACTCAGAATCACAAGGAGAAACCATGCTGAGTCTCACACTCAACCGTCCCCTCCCGCTGGTCACCACTACCAATGAATAGTCCCAAGTCTTCATGCTGCACAAGCTGGCCCTCCAAGACCCAAGACACCTCTCCAAGGGCATGTAGAGGGGATCCATGCAGCTGAAGAGCAGGTGGAGGTTTACCTATAGGACTTATACACAGAGACAAAGGAGTGCTCCAGGGCTTGGCCCCTGTGTGAGGGAAGGTGAGAAGCAAGACTGGGCAGAAGGAGAAGATGGGCTGTAAGTCAGTCTCAGCAAAGGCCTCAGCCCAGCCCACTAAGTGCTGAGAAGCTGGGGTGACCTTCAGAGCTGTCCTGAACTTCTGAGTGGGGGCCCAGCTTTTATATCCCCAATCTAAAACAAAAAAGAAGCAGGCTCACAGTCACTGAGAGAGGGCTGTCTACAGAGGGATATGACTTCAGCCCAGATATTCTTTTCTTTTCAGTTGAATGAAAGATTCTTTAAATTCTTTAGTGCTCTACAATTTTCAAAAGTTTCACACACATGATTTCATATATTCCCATAATAACCCTTTTTCTTCCCACCTCTGAATTCCCTCCCCACTTCCTTCTCTCCACTAGTAACCACTAGCTTGTTCTCTATACCTGTGAGTCTGCTTTTTTAAAATTTTATTCACTAGTTTGCTGCATTTTTTAGATTCTACATATAAGTAATAGCATACAGGCCCGGATGCTCTTTGAACAGAGGCAGTTTCCAAAGAGAGCTGCAAGCCCAGGGCTGTACCAGCAATGCTTCAAACAGTGAGGAGGGGCCTTCAGTCCTGAAAGGGTACTCAGTGGCACACCTCTGTGTCAGGGTGCTCTGGTGACAGCCACTGACTTTTTTTCCCATTGAAAAGCAGAAGAACAGGGAAGTGGTTGATATGTTGGATTCTGGAGTCAGACAGGCCTGGGCTCCAATGAAGGACCTGTCCCTTCTACCTCTAAGCTCTTCACCTGTAAACTGGGGCCACTAACAGTATCCCCACATTCAGCTACTGTAGGGCTGGATAAGACAACACACACGCCTTGACACAGTAGTCATTCCATATAAGGCAGATCTGGTCGTTATCACAAACCCACAGTAAAGGCATACACTGCTTACTCCTGGCCGTAGCAGTCATATTTTCTCCTTCTTAGCCTCACAGAGTCTGCAGCACACATGTAAATCCATCAGAAATGTATTCAGGGCCTACAAATATATACAGGGAATAATCCCAGGTCCCAGAAGGACTGGTGATCCATGGAGAAAGCCTGGCCGTAGTGGATTTGAGTGGAACAAGAGAACAAATGTGTTCTTGGCTCTAAGAAGGAACATACAGGTCCAGCAAGAGGACAGAGGGGGCTGGCAGGGGTTGGGATGGTGGAGAAAGGGGAGGGTTGTTTGGACAGAATGAATGCCCAAGGAATCATCTCTGGAAGCAATAAGCAAACTCCAGATGGAAGTGAGGAAGGAGCACTGGGTGCCTGGGGGACACCATCCTGGTGGTTGGGAGCTGCCTGTCATATTTGGAGAATGGCAAAAAGGGGCCTGAGATTAGAAAACCATGTACAAGCAGAAAGGCCCTGGGGCTGAAGAGGCAGCCAGGCTGGACCATACAGAGCCTCAGGTCAGGTGAGAATTCTGGATTCTCCTCCAAGGGTGATGGGAAGGAAGGCCTTGGCAAGTTTTTGAGCAGGAGAGGAACACTGCTGGGGTTCGTGAGATTCTAACACACAAGAGGAGACGTCCATAAACAAAAATGGCCCAGCTGAGTCTATGTCAGTGGAGGAAGAAGGGAGAGGATCCAAGACCCCAGAGTGGTAAGGAGTCTCCTGAGAGTATCTGGCCCAGCTCTTTGCCTTCTGGAAACTAAGGATGAATATCGCCACACTGTGGATGAGGAATCTGAGCCCAGAGACGTCAGGAGACCTGCTGAGGGTCCCACGGTCAGTGAGAGACAGAACAGGGACCAGGACACTCTGTTCTCTCTGGAAGTGCTCCACCAGCCCATGCCAGGGAGCGAACGGGCTTTGGTTTCTGCTGCTGCTGTTCTGTTCTAAGGCAATCCCTGGCATTAATGTGGGTTGTAAAAAGAAACATTTCTGAGAGGTTCCTCAGTTGCAGCAGCTGAGGTGCCAGTTCAATGGTTTCTCTACATCCTCTGACCAGACTCTCTCTGTTCCAAACACTGGAGGAGGCCAGAAAGACTTAACCTTTCCCTGTAGCCACCTACTTCCTCCATCCTTGAGTCCAGCCCAGGACCCAAGAAAGAAAACATCCCAGTTCTCAGATAAGCATGAACTCCAGAGAGTCTTCAGTGTGTGAATCAGATCATTCATCACAGAGGGACTCTGCATGGTGCCTGCAGAAAAAGCATGAGAAGATTCAGGACCACAAGCCAAGAAGCCTCTAGCTTGAGCCCATCTTCCTCTGCCAAGGCCCAGAAAGCAAACAGGCTCCTGAGGATCACTTTCTGTACATTAAGCATCACTTGCAAGCAGGGCAGCCAAGAATCCCCATCCTGGCATCAGAGGAGGAGCTACGATGTCCAGGACCAGGAACACAGCCCGTTTAGATAGAAGAGGAAGGAGGGCGTGAGGAAAGTCCCCTCAGACCCACCTGCCTCTCCCCACCTGGCCCACCAACACGCAAAGATTTGAAAGCCCAATCTTGGTCTCAGTGTGAGGAGGGTCTCAGCCTCGGAGGGTAAGGAGTGGGGAGAGGACATGAGTGAGGTCTTGGAATCTACCCACCCACTGTGGGGCAGGGCAGAAGTCACTCATAGCTCCAGGAGGGGCCTGACAGGTGCAAGCAGCAGGGGGAGGAAATGTAGGTTAGGCATGTAGGGCAGTTCTGAAGCTGGGGCCTGTCTGTCAGGAAGTTAGGCAGGGGCCATCAGAGACAGGAAGTAGAACAGGCAAAGGACCAATCGGACCTCAAAGCCTCCCATTTGGAAAAGGAGCAGAGGGAGGAGAAGAAAGAATTGCTCTGCTGAAGCAGAGGGAGGGGTGTCGGGGAGGCCGGCTGAGCAGAGGCAGAGCTGCCAGCAGGCCCTCCCCCACCGACTCCCACAGATACCTGGGCCAGGTGGTACAGGAGCCGAACAGCCACCGACCTGCCATGGAGACACATGGGGACCCGAGGCTGGGCCGCTGCCCAGGACACTCACTCATAATTCCACTAAAAGTCCTCTCTGCCGGAACAAATGTCTCCCTCCCGCACATCCTGAGCTCCCCTCATGAACTCCACTCCAGCATTTATCCTGTCTGACTTTTATTTGCTGGGTTGTGTGCTCAATTCTTCCACAAATATTTACTGAGCATGAATAAGGCGCTGGGCTGGGGGCTGTGAAGGATACTGAGTTACAAGATCATCCCTCTTTCAAGGACAGACAGCCCAGCACCTGGAATCCAAGTTCAGCTCCATCCCTTCCTAGCTGTGTGACCTTGGGCAAATTCCTCCAGCTGTCTCAATTTCAGTTCTTTTTCTTTTTTTTTTTTTAAATATAACTTTATTTATTTTAATTGGAGGTTAATTACTTTACAATATTGTATTGGTTTTGCCTGTACAGAACAAGAGATGGGGATATGGAGTGTTATGGGGATAGGGAGAACAGGGATGGGGCTATGGAGTGATAAAACCTGAAAGGGCAAAAAGGGGTCAGATCAAGGCTTCTGCATAATATCATAATTGCCATTTATCAATCTCCCACTAGTAGTAAGTATCCAGAACTGCTTCCCATGCTTTATGGATATCATTCCTAAATCTTACCATCACCCTACAAAGTGGGAATTGCTCTACCTGTACACAGATGCAATGGTAAATGGGAGTGACCTTGCACAGTGCCTGGCATATGGTAGGAGTGGGAATAAATGTTGAGTTAATTCATTCTCTGGACACATAATTGTGTCTGAGTGCATGTGTGCTAAGTCGCTTCAGTCATGCCCAGCTGGATTATCGCCCTCCAGGGACTGGATATGGACTATCGCCCTCCAGGCTTCTATGTCCATGGGATTCTCTAGGCAAGAATACTGGAGTGAGTTACCATTTCCTTCTCCAGGGGATCTTCCCAAACCAGGGATCAAACCTGGGTCTCTTATGTCTCCTGCATTGGCAGGCAGGTGCTTTACTACAAGTGCCCCCCTGGGAAGCCCACAGTTGTGTCTGCTGCTGCTGCTAAGTCACTTCAGTCGTGTCCGACTTTGTGCGACCCCATAGACGGCAGCCCACCAAGCTCCGCCATCCCTGGGATTCTCCAGGCAAGAACACTGGAGTGGGTTGCCATCTCCTTCTCCAATGAATGAAAGTGAAAAGTGAAAGTGAAGTTGCTCAGTTGTGTCTGACTGTTGGCAACCCCATGGACTGCAGCCTACCAGGCTCCTTCATCCATGGGATTTTCCAGACAAGGGTATTGGAGTGGGGTGCCATTGCCTTCTCCGACAGTTGTGTCTACTAAGCACTAAATGTTTCTAGGCCAGTGTTTCTCAACCAGAGGCAATTTTGCCTCTCCCCCGGGGAACAATCAGCAACACCTGGAGACATTCTTAATTGTCACAACTTGGAAATGGGCAGTGATGCCGGCATCTAGTGGGCAGAGGCCAGGGATGCTGCTTGAAGTCTCACAAAGCACGGGGCAGTGCCCCACCAAGGGGGGTTATCTTGTCCAAACTGTCGACAGTGCTGAGGCTGAGAAACCCTGCTCTAGCGCACCAAACAGACGAGCGTTCCTGGAGCGTACCTCCAAAAGAATGGACAGAAAATGGACAAATAGTAAGTTAACATGGCGGGGTCTGCTGAGGAGAAAAATACAGCAGAACAAGAAGGAAGAGTGATTGAGTCAGAAGGGGACAGAAGAGGACACTGAGCAGAGACCAGAAGGAAGTGAGGAATGAACTGGTAGCTGCTGGGTGTGATGGACCAAAGCCCCGTGGCAGGGCACACAAGCATCCTCAGGTGAAGGAGGAGGTCCGTGCAGGTGGACTGCAGTGAGTCGGGAGCCTGTGGTGGAGATCGGGTCAGAAAGTGACTGGGACAGTTTAGTTAGTCGTGGACATCTTCTGGCCCCCAGGCCGGTGCACTCGTTGAGGACATAGGTCATGCCTTTGTACATAACCTCTCAGTACCACATGCTTGATGGAACCAAGCTGAGGAAGACACCAAGCTGACTTATATTTTGGCTCAGGGCAGGCAGTTTCCTGTATTATGAAATTTGCACAAGACACATTGTCACTACTTTGTTCTGGTTTGGGGCAGGAAATGGGTTTAAATGTGCTTTCATCTTTCATGTTTAAGTTGTTAGTTGGCTTTCAATCATTTCAGGAGAGAGAATATAATGATAAGTATCACTGAAGAGGGAATCACAAGTCCTAGAGCTGGTTGTGAATAGAATTTTTACACTGGCCTCTTAGTCCAAATGAGAAAAGGTATCCATTCATGGATCCAACACATAGTTACTGGAGATAACCATAGGGCAGAACTCGGGTGATGCAAAAATGAATCAAGCACAGATTCTTCTCTCCAGCAGCTTACATAGGGGAGGGGTAGAAAAGTTAAAATGTATATATAGTTAATAATATAAGGTACAAAGTGGTGCCTAGAATGATGTTAAGAAGGATTCTGATACCCATGTGAACTCGGTGAGAAAAAATGCTGTGATCAATTATCTGGGTCTGCCACCAACAGGGAAGACAGGTAGCTGACATTCCTAGTATTTTTGCTTAAGTGGAGACCAAATAAGTGGAAATGTAGCTTTAAGAGTGAATTATGTCCTTCCTTTTTAATGATTAACACAGAAATATAATTAATACGCAACACTATTGAAGTGGAAATGGAGGAGCAGCAAGAAACTCAATTTCATAACATCAAGTGCATGTTTACTGATCTCTTCAACTCTAGGGGTATTTAAGAAATAAGAGAAAGAGTAAGGAGTTCTCTGCTTTTAAATGGCTAATTACAAGCAAGACTCAGCCAAGGTTTACCATTTAAAACCAGGGCACAAGGGACTTTCCTGGGAGTCCAGGGGTTAAGATTTGTGCTACTACTGCAAGGGATGCAGGTTTGAGCCCTGGTTGAGGACCTAAGTCCCTTGGACTACAAGGAGATTCAACCAGTCCATCCTAAAGGAAATCAGTCCTGAATATTCATTGGAAGGACTGATGTTGAAGCTGAAACTCCAATACTTTGGCCACCTCATGCGAAGAGCTGACTCATCTGAAAAGACCCTGATGCTGGGAAAGATTGAGGGTGGGAGGAGAAGGGGATGACAGAGGATAAGATGGTTGGATGGCATCACCGACTCAATGGACATGAGTTTGAATAAACTCCGGGAGTTGGTGATGGATAGGGAGGCCTGGTGAGATATGGTCCATGGGGTCAGAAAGAGTTGAACACAACTGAGCAACTGAACTGAACTGAACTGGGGACCTAAGATCCCTCATGCTGCATGGTGCAGCCAAAACACACAAAAAATCTATACTTCAATTAAAAAAATTAAAAAAAACTGATTAAAATCAGGAGGTGAGCTCTGGACTGCAGGCCCCTCCCCAGCCCACCTCTACCAGGAGGTGGACTTGAGGAGTGTGGCAGGAGAGAGTGAAATCTCTTCTGGGAACTGGATTTGCCAGTCAAATCCTTCCCTGCCAGGCCCTGGACAGACAGGACAAGATATCCTGTGACTGCCCGGCCTTTGCAAGCTTGTGCAGTGACAGTTTGGGGGCCGACTTCCCAAGTCACCTTTCTTTGGGATTCTATCCACTGCCCTTTTGTTCAAGCTGTTGAAGAACTCTGCCTGGCCGAAGCAGCCTATAGATGGGACTTAGTTTAGCTCTGACATAACAAAGCTCCAGAATGATCTTCCCACTTGCTAGTCAATCTGGGATTGAGGTAAAGGCAGTGCACAGGTTTCAGGATCCAGAGAGAGATGGAATTGCTTCATCAGTATCACAAAGTGAAGGCACGTGGGGAGAGAGTGTTCTGGCTCTGCCGTGCCAGCAGTACTTCAAGACACAAACAATGGGAAGGGAGCTGGGGAGGAGGGAGGTAAGGGGAATCCCTCAAAGATGCACCCTTCACCCTTCACCCTCAGAGGGCTGCTGTGTTGGGAGGAGGTGGTCAACCTTGCTGGCCAGTGTGTCCTCTCAGAGGGACAGCCCTCCAAGGCTCAGGAAAGAAGGAGACAGAACAGAGCTGCAACCAAGAGATCAAAAGCTTAAGTCACAAAAGTGTGTGTTGTTTTTTTTTTTTTAAGTCCTTTTTTGAAAGACAACCTAAAAAAGTGCCTTCACATAGCCAGCTTTATGCCACCTTTAAACTAAACTGTTTTCAGAGGCAGAGGCTGAACAGCCCAGAGCCCATTTGTGAAGCCTTCAAACCTGCAGCCCAAAGACCTTGCTTTATTTTGTTTCTATTTTCATTTCTGGAGAAAGGGCTGAAAGGGGAAGGGGAGCCAAGCAGAAATACTACATGTTCCAGAAGCCCACGTGCAGAAATAGTCAGGCAAGATGAGCATTCAGATGGCTTCTTCAGCATCCCCAGCTAAGCATCTGCCACATGCCAGGCCCTTGTCTCAGAGCCTTGAGGGGCTGGACAGAGCAGGTGCTCCATGGGGACCTTGGTGGTGATCACAAATGTGCTGGTGAGAAGGCCAGTGGAAGCTTTCATGAGTCCACATGGGATACCACGGGAACACCAGAAATAATTGAGTGGAAGCTGTGGAAGAGTGGGGGCAAGAGACAATGACATTTAGGGGGTAGGAGTAACATGTTCCCTCACTTAAACCCACACTTTGATGAGGCCTGGGGAAATAGCTCAGAGCACCCTTAAAGGCATTGTCTGAGATGAATGGATAAAGAATACGTGGTAAATATATGCAACAGAATACTACTCAGCCATAAAAAAAAGAATGAAATAATGCCATTTGCAGCAACATGGATGGACCTAGAGATTACCATACTAAGTAAATCAAAGATAAATATTGTATGAGATCACTTATATGTGGAGTCTTTAAAAAATGATATAGATGAACTTACTTATAAATAGAAATAAGCTTACGGACATAGAAAACAAACTTATGGTTACCAAAGGTGATAATGAGAGGCATACTGGGACTTATAGATACACTCTACTATATATAAAATAAACAACAAGAATCTACTGTATAGCATAAGGAACTATATTCAATATCTTATGCTGCTGCTGAGAAGTCGCTTCAGTCATGTCCAACTCTGTGCGACTCCATAGATGGCAGCCTACCAGGCTCCCCCATCCCTGGGATTCTCCAGGCAAGAACACTGGAGTGGGTTGCCATTTCCTTCTCCAATGCAGGAAAGTGAAAAGTGAAAGTGAAGTCATTCAGTCGTATCCGACTCTTAGCGACCCCACGGACTATAATAACCTATAATAGAAAAGAATCTGAAAAAGAATATATATATGTGTACATGCATACATACATATCCAACTGAATCACTTTGCTGTACACTTGGAACTAACACAACATTGTAAATCAATTACACTTCAATTAAAAAAAAATATTTCAAAGTCATTGTCTGCTGCTGATCATCTGAGGGGAAATAACATTCACTGAGGATTATGCATTTCCATATATTGTAGCATTTAACTCTTACAACAATCCTGCTGCTGCCAAGTCGCTTCAGTCGTGTCCGACTCTGTGCGACCCCATGGACTGCAGCCTACCAGGCTTCTCCGTCCATGGGATTCTCCAGGCAAGAACACTGGAGTGAGTTGCCATTTCCTTCTCCAGTGCATGAAAGTGGAAAGTGAAAGTGAAGTCACTCAGTCGTGTCTGACTTTTAGCGATCCCATGGACTGCAGCCTACCAGGCTCCTCCATCCATGGGATTTTCCGGGCAACAGTACTGGAGTGGGGTGCTATTGCCTTCTCCTACAACAATCCTAGGAGGTGCATATTATCATCTGTTTTACAGATGAAGAAACAGAGGCTCAGATGGGTTGAGGAAGTTGCTTAAGTTCACATGACTGGGAAGTGGTGGAGCCAGGACTGAGCACAGGTTCTTCTGACCTCAAGAACAACATTCATTTCATTATGCCTCACCACTTCTCAGCATTACAGGAAACTGTCAAGGCTGACTTGCTCAGAATGCAACATACCGATTGTGCAAAACAAAAACCTCGTTCTGCTTGTTTTCGGATGGTAAGGTTCAGAGAACTCAGAAGAGAAGAAAAAGCTCAGAAACAAACCTATGCATACAAGAACCTGATTTATGATAAAGGTTGCCTCTTATGTCAGTGGAGAAAGGACTGACTCTTTAATAATGCTGAGAAAACTGGCTCACTAAATGAATTTGGATCCCTCCCATACTTCACACATATAAAGGTAGATTCCAAATGAATTAAAAAACATAAATGTGGAAAAAGAAATCTATAAGCTAGCAGAATAAAGTGGGAGACATTATCTTCATGAACTCAGGGTATGGAAGAACCTCTTAAATAAGTTCCCCAAAGCACAATCCATAAAAAAAAGTACTTGATTAAATCAAAATAAAAGGCTTCCATTCAACAAAAGGCACTATGGACAAAGTTAACAGAGAAGTGGCATAGTGGAAAAAGATATAGATTGTGCAATTTCTAAGCACAATGAAGGATTAATATTTAGCCCACCCTAGGAACACCAATAAATCAATAGGAAATAACAGAAAAAATGGTCTGTGAATATGAATTGGCAGTTAAAAAAAGTGGAAACTAGAATGCTAGCATGCTCAAAAGATATATAGAAAATTCCCAAAGTCATTATTAATGAAAGAAATGAAGAAATTCCTCACTATACCCAATGAATTGTCAAAATTAGAATGCTTAATATTGAGTGTTGGAGAGGATATGGGTAAGTGAGAACCCACACATCACTAATGGGAGTCTAGATTGGTGTAGCCATTCTAGAGACTCATCTGGTAGTGATTATTGAAACCAAATGCCTGTAAACCCTATGACCCAACAAACACATGCTTGGGTACAGAGCTCAGAGAGACACCTGCACAGGTCTATAAGGGGATAAGCAAAGGATATTTGTGACTGTACTGCTCATGGTGATGGGGAACTGGAAGCAACTAGCTGCCTATGGCTAAAGAAGGGATAAATGCAAAAATGGTGGGCACCTACTATGTGGTAGTTTTAGGACATTTCACAATCATTTCCAGCTTTCCTCCTAAAATTCATGGAAGGATTATATTTTCTATCCCTTACAACACTGGGAATAGCTACGTGACTTGCTTTGGCCACCTGTGGATCAGTATGCACTCTGCCTCCTTTGGAGCCTTTACATTAAGCCAGTGTGTGATTTGCCACTTTCTCCTCTCCCTGCCATGGTGAATGGTGGAGGCTCCATCAGACTATGACCTGAGTGAGATGTGAAGCAAAGTTTCCACTGACCTGATGGACCTGTAGTATGGCCAAGCAGTAAACCTTTATCATTTCAAGTCATTAAAAATCTGGTGTTGTTACTGTACCATAACTTAGCTTACCTTGATTGATATAACTATGCAGATGTTAGAAGCAATAAACTAGATGTACAGCCAAACACATGGATAGATTTTAAAACCACAGTGAGAACAAGAGTGAAAATGGTAAGAACAGAGGAAGCTTGTTGGCACAATATCTTTCCTATAAATCATTAATACACACACACACTGTATTTTTTACAAACATATGCCCGCTCCAGGGCATGTAATAGACACCTTACATGGGTACTGACAGGGAAGTGGAGATCACAGATGATGAGAAAAAAATTAAGAAGATGAGAGAAAACCTGGCGATGCTCATGATGATACTTCCATAAACTTATGAGTATGAATTACTCAACTCTTCTTATATCTGAGAACCAAAAAGAAAAGGCAAGGGAAAGAGGTCGAAATAACTTTCCTTAGTTGATTTCAGAATGCGTTTTATGCCAATCAGTCTTTACACCAACCAGACTTGTAAGCACAGAGTTTCCCTTTCCCCACCAAGTTTTAATTGGCCCAGACTGACATTTACTTCACAACCTTCATAGTCACCACACTTCCTTAGTACAAAGATGACAGCCACAGCAGCTACTGCCCATACTGCACTTCGCTATGATCTAAGAAGAGGTGCCCCCATGAGGGAACAAAGCAGCAAACAAGCTGACTGGAGAGGCAAGATCCGAATAGCACCAACCGATGGCATTGATGGGCTGCAGCCCTCCATGTGGGGAGTGATCCCAGCTCCTGAGAGAATCTCAGATGAGAACAAATGGCCAGCCAGTGGGCGAGCCAGCAAGGCATGCTCAGGCCTGCACCTGCAGGAGATGATGCAAGGCTTTTAGCCTGAATTTGCTGTGTCTCAGGAGGATGTGGGGTTCAGGAGTAGGCTGGCTTGGAAATCCACTACATAGACACATTAGAGCAATGACTATGCAACAAACACAGCTCAGCCCAAACAGTTCACCAGAGAAGGTCCCTGCCATTTTTCCTTTCCTTGGGGTTCCATAAAGGGGTTGGACCTGGAGTCAGGCAGACCTGAGTCTGAATTTAGGGTGTGCCCCAAGGAGAAACTGTGAGTCTCTACCAGACTGTTGGCTCTCTGGGGGCAGGGATCAGGGATTAAAAGACACTTGTTCCTTGAAAGAAAAGCTACACCAAACCTAGGCAGCATATTAAAAAGCAGAAACATCACTTTGCCTACAAAGGCCTGTCTAATCAAAACTATGGTTTTTCCAGTAGTCATGTATGGATGTGAGAGTTGGACCATTAAGAAGGCTGAGTGCTGAAGAATCAATGCTTTCAAATTGTGGGGCTAGACAAGTCTCTTGAGAGTTCCTTGGACTGCAAGGAGATTAAGCCAGTCAATCCTAAAGGATCAACCTTGAATATTGAACCCTGAATAATCAACCCTGAATATTCGTTGGAAGGACTGATGCTGAATCTGAAGCTCCAATACTTTGACCACCTGATGCAAAGAGCGGACTCATTAGAAAAAACCCTGATCTGGGAAAGACTGAGGGCAGGAGGAGATGCGGGTGACAGAGGATGAGATGGTTGGATGGCATCACCAACTCAATGGACACGAGTTTGAGCAAACTCTGGCAGATAGTGAAGGACAGGGAAGTCTGGCATGCTGCAGTTCATGGAGTTGCAAAGAGTAGGATATGACTTAGCAACTGAACAACAACAAATCCCCAGCACCTCCTTAGATGTTTATTGAATGAATAAAATTATGAATGAATGACTTAATTAACTGATTAACAAATTAATTTTTCTTTCAATGATCTTTATTTTACACACCTTCTTCCCCCGAGGCATCTAGAGCATTAAGGTATTTATCTCCATGCTGAGCACTGTTCAGGCACACAGCAGAAGCTTATAAATATTTGCTGAATTGAACTGAACTGTTTATATGCTTCTCATTATTTTTATTTTAGAAACCACTAACTTAAATTTACTCATTTTATTTGAGCCACCCCACTTCCAACTCCTAGAATGTAAATAATAGTAATTCCTCTCAACTGTCAAACATCTGATACGAGGTTCTTTTGTATTCACTGTCAAGATTAACCCTTATATCAATACTCTTTTATTATGCTCTTTATATAGATAAGTAGGATAAAGCTCAAAGAGGATAAGCAATCAACCCACAGTTTTCTGGAATGCAAGCTAATCATTGTGGAAGGAACAATAGAACTAGAAAAATCACCATTTTGCAATCTTTAGTAAGTGACTCAGGTGAAGATCATCAACGGAGGCTAAGACTTCTGAGAGGAAGACTGTTGGAGAATAGGATATTCATGTGCTGTCAAAATATCACTCACTTAACCTGTGAGTTAAAAAGGAAATCTGTGTCTTTACAATGATGAGCTCTTGCTGTCACTTCCTTTAACCAAGAAATCAAACTTTGTGTCTCCAGCTGTGGGACAGCCTGATGTTACGTGCTCCAAAAGGGAGAATGCTATAACAAATATAAAGTCATACCTGTGGGCATTCCTGCCAAATGTGTTTCATTTTACCATAACCAGGAGGAAACCATCAGACAAATCCAGAATAAGGGGACATCTGCAAGACACATGGCCTGTTTTTCTTCAAAAACATTATCATGAAAACACAAAAAGGCAGGGGAGCTGTTCTATATTTAAAAGGGACTAAAGAAATTTAGCAATCAGAGGTAATGCATTGGTTGCAGGTCTGTTAAAAGCTATCAAAGTCACTCTTGGTCCATTTCAGGAAAATTAAATAAGAATCGACTAGCAGATGATATTACTGAATTAATATTAATATTCTGAGGTGTGGTAATATTATTGTATTAATGTTACAGCTCTTGATTGCAATAATGGTCTTATAATTATGCAGGAGAATGTCCATGTTGTTAGGAAAGGCAGCTGAAGCATTTGGGGTAAAGATGAGGGATGAAGTGTCATGATACCTGAAATTTACTTTTAAATGGTTTGGCAAGAGAGAAATGTCTGTGTGTGTTTATGTGTAAAGAGAGAGAAAGGGAAAGGGAGCATACAAATGTGACAAAATGCTAACAGTTGGTGAAACAAGGTAAGGATAAAGGGTATGAAGGTATTCATCATACTAGTTCTTCAGGTTTTCCACAGGTTTGAAAAATCTTAATTTAAAAAAAGTGGTGGCTCCTGGAGCTGGGAGGGACTCTCCTGGACAGTCTCTGGCCACCCCAGGTCCTTGGGCTTCATTGAGGAATATATGACAAGTAAAATTATAATATATTTAAAGTGTGCAATGTGGGAAGAAGCAAGATGGCAGAGGAGTAGGTGGATGTGGAACACATCTCTACATTACATGAGATGGATCTCACTGATATCTTCAGGACAGTCCATCCAAATGCAGAATACACCTTCTTCTTAAGTGCACATGGAACATTCTCCAGGATAGACCACATCTTGGGTCACAAATCAAACCTCAGTAAATTTAAAAAAACTGAAATGGTATCAAGCATCTTCTCTGACACAACGCTATGAGACTAGATATCAATTACAAGAAAAAGAATCATAAACACATTGAGATTAAACAACACGTTTCTAAATAACTAAAAGGTTACTGAAGAAATCAAAAGGGAAATCAAAAATTTCTAGAAACAAATGACAATGAAAACACAATGACTCAAAACCTATGGGATGCAGCAAAAGCTAAGACGGAAGTTCATAGCAATTCTACCTCAAGAAACAAGAAAAACATTGACTAGACAGCCTAACTTTACACCTAAAACAACTGGAAAGAAAAAGAACAAAAAACTCCCAAAATTAGTAGAAGGAAAGAAATCATAAAGGTCTGAGCAATAATAAAAGAAACAATAGTAAACCTTAATAAAACTAAAAGCTGGTTCTTTGAGAAGATAAACAAAATTGACAAACCTTTAGCCAGACTCATCAAGAAAAAAAGAGAAGAATCAAATTAACAAAATCAGAAATGAAAAAGGAGAGGTTACAACAGACAACGCAGAAATACAAAGGATTATAAGAGACTATTATGAACAACTATATGGCAATAAAATGGATAACCTGGAAGAAATGGACAGATTCTTAGAAAAGTTCAGTCTTCCAAGACTGAACCAGGAAGAAATAGAAATTATGAACAACCCAATTACAAGCACTGAAATTGAAGCTGTGATCAAAAATCTCCCAAAAAACAAAAGTCCAGGACCAGATGGCTTGACAGGAGAATTCTATCAAATATTTAGAAAAGAAATAATGCCTATCCTTCTGAAACTCTTTCAAAAAATTGCAGAGGAAGGAACACTTCCAAACTCACACTACGAGGCCACCATCTCCCTGAGATCAAAACCAGACAAAGACAACACACAAAAAGAAAACTACAGGCCAATATCACTGGTGAACATAGATGCAAAAATCCTCAACAAAATTTTAGCAAACAGAATTCAACAACACATCAAAAAGCTCATACACCGTGATCAAGTTGGGTTTATTTCAGGAATGCAAGGATTCTTCAATATATGCAAATCAATCAATGTGATACATATTAACAAACTGAAAGATAAAAACAATATGATAATAGATACAGAAAAGGCCTTTGACAAAATTCAGTACCCATTTATGATTGAAACTCTTCAAAAAGTGGGCATAGAAGGAACCTACCTCAACATAGTAAAGGCCATATAAGATAAGCCTACAGCAAACATTCTCAATGGTGAGAAACTGAAAGCATTCCCCCTAAGATCAGGAACAAGACAAGGGTGTCCACTTTTGCCACTATTATTCAACATAGTTCTGGAAGTCCTAGCCACAGCAATCAGAGAAGAAAAAGAAATAAAAGGAATCCAGATTGGAAAAGAAGAAGTAAAGCTCTCACTGTTTGCAGATGACATGATACTGTACATAGAAAACCCTAAAGATAGTATCAGAAAATTACTAGAGCTAATCAGTGAATTTAGCAAAGTTGCAGGATACAAAATCAATACACAGAAATCACTTTCATTTCTATATACTAACAATGAAAAATCAGAAAGAGAAATTAAGAAATCAATCCCACTCACCATTGCAACAAAAAAAATTAAATATCTAGGAATAAACTTACCTAAGAAAATGAAAGAACTGTACACAGAAAATTATAAGACACTAATGAAAGAAATCAAAGATGACATAAACAGATGGAGAGATATTCCATGTTCCTGGGTAGGAAGAATCAATATTGTGAAAATGACTATACTACCAAACGCAATCTACAGATTCAATGCAATCCCTATCAAATTACTGATGGCATTTTTCACAGAACTAGAAGAAAAAAATTCACAATTCATATGGAAACACAAAAGACCCTGAATAGCCAAAGCAGTCTTGAGAAAGAAGAATGGAGCTGGAGGAATCAACCCTCCTGGCTTCAGATTATACTACAAAGCTATAGTCATCAAGACAGTATGGTACTATCACAAAAACATAAATATAGACCAATGGAACAAGATAGTAAGCCCAGAAATAAACCCATGCACCCATGGGTACCTTATTTTTGACAAAGGAGGCAACAATATACAGTGGGGCAAAGACAGCCTCTTCAATAAATGGTGCTGGGAAAACTGGACATCTACATGTAAAAGAATGAAATTAGAACACTTCCTAACACCATACACAAAGATAAACTCAAAATGGATTAAAGACCTAAATGTAAGACCACAAAATATAAAACTCTTAGAGGAAAACATAGGCAGAACACTCAATGACATAAATCAAAGCAAGATCCTCTATGACCCACCTCCTAAAGTAATGGGACCTGATTAAACTTAAAAGCTTTTGCACAACAAAGGAAACTATAAGCAAAGTGAAAAGACAACCCTCAGAATGGGAGAAAATAACAGCAAATGAAACAACTGACAAAAGATTAATTTCCAAAACATACAGGCAGCTCATACAACTCAATACCAGGAAAACAAACAACCCAATCAAAAAGTGGGGAAAAGACCTAAACAGACATTTCTCCAAAGAAGACATACAGATGGCTAACAAACACATGAAAAGATGCTCAACATCACTCATTAGAGAAATGCAAATCAAAACTACAATGAGATATCACCTCACACCAGTCAGAATGGCCATCATCAAAAAGTCTACAAACAATAAATGCTGGAGAGGGTGTGGAGAAAAGGGAACACTCTTGCACTGTTGCACTCTTGGTGAGAATTGATACAGCCACTACGGAAGATGGTATGGAGATTCCTTAAAAAAACTAGGAATAAAACCACCATATGACCCAGCAATCCCACTCCTAGGCATAAACCCTGAGGAAACCAGGGTTGAAAAAGACACATGTATCCCATTGTTCATTGCAGCACTATTTACAATAGCTAGAACATGGAAGCAACCTAGATGCCCATCGACAGATGAATGGATAAAGAAGTTGTGGTACATATACACAATGGAATATTACTCAGCCATAAAAAGGAATGGGTGTCCCTCATAGCTCAGTTGGTAAAGAATCTACCTACAATGCAGGAGACCTGGGTTCAATCCCTGGGTTAGGAATATCCCCTGGAGAAGGGAAAGGCTACCCACTCCAGTGTTCTGGCCTGGAGAATTCCATGGGGTTGCAAAGAGTCAGACACAACTGAGCGACTTGCACTTCACTTCATTTCATAAAAAGGAACACATTTGAGTCAGTTCTGATGAGGTGGATGAACCTAGAACCTATTATACAGAGTGAAGTGAGTCAGAAAGAGAAAGATAAATATCGTATTCTAACGCACATATACAGAATCTGGACAAATGGTTCTGAAGAGTTTATTTACAGGGCAGCAATGGAGAAACAGACATAAAGAATAGACTTATGGACAGGGGGAGAGGGGAGAAGAGGGTGAGATGTACGGAAAGAGTAACATGGAAACTTACATTACCATATGTAAAATAGATAGCCAATGGGAATTTGCTGTATGACTCAGGAAACTGAAACAGGGGCTCTGTATCAACCTAGAGGGGTGGGATGGGGAGGGAGATGGGAGGAAGGTTTGAAAGGGAGGGGATATATGTATACCTGTGGCTGATTCATGTTGAGGTTTAACAGAAAACAATAAAATTCTGTAAAGCAATTATCCTTCAATAAAAGAATAAATTTTAAAAAAGTTGTGAGAAAAACACAGATGTTCTGATTTTAAGGCCAAGGATAACCCAGGATACTGACCCCTCACCCCTAGACGTGGCCCCTGATATACAAGGAATGTCCCTCCTCTCTGTCTTTGGGACTATCATTGGATCCCTTAATAGGCAGAAAGAATAATTCAGATAATTCAGATACAGGGGTTACATTCCTTCTTATTCACTAAAAGGATCTTTTCTGTTGATAAGGTACAAATATATAGTCATTATGGATAAGATGAAGTCTATTTTCCACCCCATTTTCATTTTAATAGTAAAACATATTTACTAAATATCTCTATTAAAGATTGAAGAAAAAGCCATACTTCACTGAATAAGCTTCATTTTCACTAATTTGGTCGCTAGTTAGAGGTTTAAGAGAGATGGCAGCTGTCAGGCATAAGTGCTGCTCTCTTCTCTGCCCTCTCCCCAGCAGGCATGACTAATCAATCACTGAACATTTCCCATAGCCTCAAATGGTACCCTGCAGAGTTTCCTGGTGGTAAGGTTTATCATCTTTACTTTCTTAAAAAAAAAAAAAAAGACATGCGAAGAGAAGGAAAATACCCACTCTACTCTTCCCAGGAGACTCATTATATTCAAAGAGCTTATGTAACATGTTTTCCCTGGAAAATAGGTGTTTTCAAGGTCTCTGATTTCCTCCTGCAATTATTCATTCAATAATCGCCTGTTAACTGCCTACTGTGTGCTAGTGTCTGGAGTGCCAAGATGAATGAGATCTAATTTCCCTTTGGAAGGCTCACTGATGGATACTGATCATGCGTTCAAGTAGGACACACAGCAAGGAAGGGGAAGAAAGGGCTTCAGAGAAGAAGCAGCACATTCTCAGAAGCCTTCCAGAAGACCAAGTGTGGAAAGGTGCTGGTGGCTGCACTCTCATCAGCCATGTGTGATGTGTCCTCCTGATGCCTTACTCTCACTCTGGCTTCATCAGCTCCCATGGGTACCCACAGGCACCTGAGCCAACTATTGGTCAATCTTAGTGTGAGGTCATTCTTCCAGAGTATAAGCTAGATTTAGAAAAGGCAGAGGAACCAGAGATCCAATTGCCAACATCAGCTGGATCACAGGGAAAGCAAGAGAATTCCAGGGAAAAAAATCTACTTCTGCTTCATTGACTTCCTTGGTGGCTCAGACGGTAAAGCGTCTGCCTACAGTGTGGGAGACCCGGGTTCAATCCCTGGGTCAGGAAGATCTCCTGGAGAAGGAAATGGCAACCCACTGCAGTATTCTTGCCTGGAAAATCCCATGGATGGAGGATCCTGGTAGGCTATAGTCCATGGGGTTGCAAAGAGTTGGACATGACTGAGCGACTTCACTTCTTCACTTCAAAGCCTTTGACTATGTGCATCACAACAAACTGTGGAAAATTCTTAAAGAGACAGGAATACCAGACCACCTTACCTGACTCCTAAGAAATCTGTATGCAGATCAAGAAGCAACAGTTAGAATCGGACATGGAATTGGTTCAAAATTGGGAATGGTGTACCCCAAGGCCCTCTGCTTATTGTCACCCTGCTTATTTAACTTATACACAAAATACATCATGCAAAATACCAGGTGGGATGAAGCATAAGCTGGAATCAAGATTGCCAGGAGAAATATCAATAACCTCAGACTGGCAGATGACACCACCTTTATGGCAGAAAGCAAAGAGGAACTAAAGAGCATCCTGATGAAGGTGAAAGAGGGGAGTGAAAAATCTGGCTTAAAACTCAACATTCAAAAAACAAAGATCATGGCATTTGGTCTCATCACTTCATGACAAATAGATGGGGAAACAATGGAAATCGTGACAGACTTTACTTTCTTGGGCTCCAAAATCACTGTGAATGGTGACTGCAGCCATGAAATTAGAGGATGCTTGCTCCTTGGAAGAAAAGCTATGACAAACTTAGATAGCATATTAAAAAACAGACACGTTACTTTGCCAACAAAGGCCCATATAGTCAAAGCTATGGTCTTTCCAGTAGTTATGTATGGATGTGAGAGTTAGACCATAAGAAGTCTGAGTGCCAAACAATTGATGCCTTTGAACTGTGGTGTTGGAGAAGAACTCTTGAGAGTCCCTTGGACTGCAACGAGATCAAACCAGTCAATCCTAAAGGAAATCAACCCTGAATATTCATTGGAAGAACTGATGCTGAAGCTGAAGCTCCAATACTTTGGCCACCTGATGCAAAGATCTGACTCACTGGAAAAGACCCTGATGCTGGGAAAAATTGAAGGCAGGAGGAGAAGGGGATGACAGAGGATGAGATGGTTGGATGGCATCATTGACTCTGGAGCAAGCTCTGGGAGTTGGTGATGGACAGGGAAGCCTGGCATGCAGCAGTCCATGGGGTCACAAAGAGTCAGACATGGCTGATCAACTGAACAACAACAAGTGTGAAGTGGTTGCTTCAGAGGCTGTTCAATATTCCTTCAGAGGCTAATTCCATGAATGCTCCCCATTTGTGAGTGAAGTCGAACCTTTTACATTGTGGTGGGTCAGTTCACTGCAGCAGGTGGAATGGGCAGTTGTCTGTTGAGATGTATGCAGTGCCAAGCTGGACCCACCCAAGGTCATGAATCATCTCTCTGCCCAATGTCCATAATTCCATCCCATCGTGGGAAGAGCCCCATAGTAAGAGAACATGGAAGGATGGGGGAGGGTGATGGAAACCAACATTTACTGAGCAGCTGCCATGCACCCACATTGGTAAATGTTTATATCAGCTCGTTTACCTGGCAACAACCTTGGGAGGCAGGGAAGAGTTGAAGATGTCCCAAACGGCTACCCTACAGCCAGATCAGGATCACAGTCTGACATAATTATGAAGCAGGTGGAGACAAAAGGGAAAAATTGTTTTTGGTGTTTACTCTGTGTATTAAGTATCTATGCATATGACCTACAAAGCTCTAGATTCCACATATATGAGTTAATGTATGGTATTTTGTTTTTCTTTTTGACTTATTTCACTCTATATGACAGATTCTAGGTCCATCCACACCTCTTTGTGGAATCTAGAAAAATGGTACAGATGAACCTATTTTCAGGGCAGAAATAGAGGTGCAGATATAGAGAATAGATATGTGGACAAGGGGCCGGGGGAGGAGAGGTTGGGAGGAACTGGACATTGGGACTGACGTATATACACTACCATGTGTAAAATAGCTAGCTAGTGGGAACCTGCTATAAAGCACAGCGAGCTCAGCTCAGTGCTCCGTGAGGACATACAGAGGTGGGATACAGGGCATGAGGGCATAGGATACAAGAGGTAGGAGGTGAAGGAAGGCTCAAGAGGGAGGGGATACATGTATACATACAGCTGATTCACTTCATTGTACAGCAGAGACTAACACAACATTGTAAAGTAATTATACTCCAGTCGAATAAAAAGATAAAAAGCTCTAAAATGTTAGTATTATTATTCCCACTTTGCAGATGAGCAAGCTGAGGGTTCAGAAAGCTGTGTCCCATATTATCTCTGTAAGTTTCATTGCTGTAAACATCTTTGCTGCCAACAATTTTGGCCCCCATTTTCACTGCGTAAATAATTGGCTGTAAGGCAATTTTGCCATAAAAGATAAAATAATGAAAAATGAAAAATAAAAGTGGGGTATTAAAAAGGACATAATGAAAAATGAATAACAAAATTAGAAAGATGATCCCATGATAACTGTGAAGTCACTGAGTCCAGGAAAGGTTAAATCACCTCATCAAGATCACATTCAGTAGGTGTTAGTTCTGAGATTCAAATGCAAGTCCACCTGACTCTAAGCCCATGTTCTCAAACACAACTGATGCTACCTTTCAAATATGTGATACCTACTAAATGACAGGGCACTAAAGCAACTATTGTGACAGAAGCTTACCACCTCCCAGGGGCATCCATTTGGGCCTCTTTGAGTATGTGGGAGTTATTCTTTAGACCAAATCTAAAAAGAAAGTAAAAATAGCCTCGATAAAAATTAAAATTGTATTTTGGCATGCTGCGGTTCATGGGGTGACAAGAGTGGGACACGACTGAGCAACTGAACTGAACTGAACCATCAGCAATGAGAGCTTACTCTTACTTCACGCTTATTTTTAACAAGCGCTATGCACATGGTGGTGGACGTACCTCTTGCTCACCCATGTCCCCAGTTTCCCTCTGCTTCTGGTCTTTTCTGCCACCTTGAATTTATGCATCCCTATGCAATTTGCTTTCCCCAGTGAAACACAAGCAAAAGTTATTTGTGTCACTGCCTGTCGAAGCCTTTGGGAGCCAGTACGTAATTCCCCAGCATACCTTCTCTGCTGTAGCAAGCATGGAAGTATGTTGATATGAAGGGGCTGTGAAACTGGAGCAGCCTGGAATATGTTGAGCCGACACATAGTGGGCAACTGCACTGGGAATCATGCAGATCTTTGGGGGACTTTGCATGAGTGAGAAATAAACTTTGGTTGCATCAAACTTCTGAGATTTGGGATTTAATGGCAACCCGCTCCAGTTTTCTTGCCTGGAGAATTCCATGGATTGAGGAGCCTGGTAGGCTACAGGCCACGGGGTCGCAAAGAGTCGGACACGACTGAGCGACTTCACTTCACTTCACTGCAGTGTAACATGGCCCGTCTTGACTATCTTGAACCCTTGTAACAATTATGATGGGGGTGCTGCTGTTAAGCCCATTTTATAGACAAGAAACTAAAGCACAGAGAAGTTAGGCAACTTGCCAAAGATTACACAACTAGTAAAAGATAGCACAACTGTGAACCTCGGGAATGGAAACTCCAGAATCTATGTTTTTAATCAGTACCCTTCATTTCCTCACTAACGTTTTTACCAGTCAGATATTAGTGCATAAATATCAAGGTCTATAAGTTTCTTGGTAAATCTTAGCCAATGTTTAAAGAATAAAAGAATTATAATAACATACAATTAAAGGAACACCAAAATTGCTTGCTTTAAAAAAGAAGGGGAAAAAAAGTCTAGCTTCTGCTTGTAAAGCAATTAAAACTGAAAATGGGTTACAACAGAGGCGACTGTTCTTTGGGAAATTGCCTGGAACAGCAGAAAATCTCTTAAAGAAAAACTCAGTTTCTCTTTCTTTACCCACTTCCTTAGAGTTTACCCTAAAGGGCAAGAGACACAATTAAAAGTATAATTAGTGTTCTCACCCCATCTTCCCAATTACATGTTTCCTTTCTAACTGAAACAAAATATTTAACAGATTCATTATTTTCTCCCTAAATCCAAGCAAATTCTTAATGAGTGGCTGAGATCCTTAAGATGACATGGAACCATCAGAAACCTCACGCTGTGAACTGGAGGGTGTCTGAGTCCTCTGTGAAGTAAGGACACTTGTCAAGGTCCTCTCTATCCTGTGCGGTCTGGCATAATCGCTGCTCGTCGTAATTCAGGACACTTGGTCAAGTGGTTCTCTCAAAAGCAATTAATGAATTTTATGGGAACAGGGCTGGTCAGAAGGTCTGCCAGTGAGGGGCATGCCATCTCAACCTGGGGACACTCACAAGCTGGCAGGTATGGCTCTTAGCTGACTCTTCCTCTAAGTTTAGGGGTTGTCAGCCTTTCAAAAGTCAGATGATGCTGACGGTGGGAAGCAGATTCCTAACGGTCTCTGGAGTCAGGCTGCCTGGGTTTGAATCCCAGTTCTTCTGCATACCAGCTAGGAGATTGGGGATGTACTACTTAATTCTCTAAGCCTGTTTCCTCATTTGCATGACAGACAGGGACAGAATGTCTATTTCATTGTGCAAAGAATCAAAGAAGTTGCATGCACAAAGCCCAGCACAGTACTCAATACAAATTAGCTATCATTTTCATAATTATCACTAGAGAAAGCTTATTGCCCTCTCTTGCTGTTTACCTGCCTTGTGGAGAGACATGTATTTGTATAACAGTCTAGGCTTTTCTTCGCATACTTTACTTACTCTTCTCTGGGGAGGTGGAATGACTCATCTGGTTAGTGAATTGGGGAGGAGGAGCTGGGCAGGCATAGCCCTGCCCCTTTTCCCACCTTCTCCCTGGAAGTCAGCTGCCTACAGGAAGGGAGAGGTCCTCTGAACTGCTCTGCCATAGTTTTTCAGGGTGAGGTCTGCAATTTTCCAGTACAGTCCACGAGTAGGTGTTTACCCCTGATTAGTGGCAGGGTCTAGTATTAAGAAGCCCATTGTAGATGCATATCTAAGCCATGTTCTCCTAACTAGTCTTTATTAGTAATAAAAGCAGTGTTTTCATCTCCATCTTCCGATCTCCTATGTCTCTCTCAGCTATATCAGAACTGGTGTAGAGAAAGAGGTGCTGTTTATTGGATTACCTTCAACCTCAGTGATGGTCACTGCGATATTTCTGGTGGGCATTCATGGCCTTTTATGAGTTGGCTGGTTCCTACATTTAGGAATTTAAATTTCTACATTTAGGAATTTAACCTTAGGATATAATCAATCACATGTGACATTACAGGGCAATTCACAACAGAGTTGATTATAAAAGTGAAAAATGGAAGATTTGGGAGAATGGCATTGAAACATGTGAAATGTCATGTATGAAACGAGATGCCAGTCCAGGTTCAGTGCACGATGCTGGATGCTTGGGGCTGGTACGCTGGGACGGCCCAGGGGGATGGTATGGGGAGGGGAGAGGGAGGAGGGTTCAGAAATTAATAATTTAAAAAAAATAAATAAATTAAAAAAAAAAAAAAAAAAACCCTTGATGAGTTGCAAAAAAAAAAAAAAAAGTGAAAAATGGGCAACAACCTAAATGTCCAATATCAGGGAACTCACTGTAAGATAGCACATCATACAGCCGTTTAAAGCGACGCTGCCAAGAGTGTGTAACGACATGGAAAGATGTTCATAACCTAAGTGAACAAAACCAATACAGAACAATATCTACAAGATGATTCTATCTCGTAAGGAAAACATGAAATGCAGAAAAACATTTGGATAGGATATACAGGCTATTAACACTATCTCTAGAGGGTGAAATGGAGGGTCATCTAAATTTTTTTATTGCTTATGGAAATGTTCCATTTTTCCCTAATGTACATGAATTTCCTGAAAAATAAGAAAAGAAGGTATTGAATACTTTTCATTTTTCAAAAGCCAAGTGTGCAGTGGCTGATGGAGAGAACTCCTGCAGAGCGCTCAACCTGTACTTCTCAGCCTCAGATGGTCCTGCCCTCCAACCCTTGGAAACAGCCACAAGGCAAACAGGACTGTGTTCACACCCTTCAGGGTCTCCCCTGACCTATCAGTTGAGGTCTGGTTGCTCTGACTCTCTTCTGATAAAAGTCAGGGTAGGGTTCTGTAGGAGCCCTGTGGAACAGTCAGTACTGGCCAGGGAGGGCAGATGGTGACCCAAGCAAGGAGTTTAGAAAAGTTATCAGGAAATGGGCACCTGGACTTTGGGGCCTTCACTGCCAAAGGTTTAAGTCTCAGCCACTTAACACAGCATTCAAGGCTTTTGAATCAGGTCCTCATGCTTAGCCTGCTGGCTCAGATCCAGACACAGAAAGCTCCCACCACTCCTCAAATTGTCCAGACCCTGGTCCCTCAGAGCACCTGATGGGATGTTTCTTCTCTTCATTATCCTCCCCTTTTTTCTGATCCTGCAGCACCTGCATCCCCCACACAGTTACCTACAGCACTAATGCCTCCTACACCTACACAACACAGCTGACATCTCCTACATCCATCCAGCAGCAATGTTGTCTGGGTGCCACCAAGCCTACAGTCTTTGTGCTCAGAGCCTAGAAGAACAATGAAACAGAGAAGGTGCCTTCAAGTCCAGAGGACCCACAGGAACCTCACGTGTATCCAATTAGCAGCTCTTTCCCCGCTCTAGGCTTCAGTCTTTTCTGATCAATTTGGGGACAAGATTGATGTCCTCAAGGTCTCTCCACACTGACAGTCAATGATCCCAGCCCTGAAACACTGGCCCACTCATCCCTGCCTCCTACCTTCTGTCCCTCAAAGTCACCTGACATCAGTTTGAGCATGGACACAGCATCTAACTTTTCAATTAGTCTGAATGTCAATGTCCAGACACCAAGATGATGGCGCTTCTTGGGGTGAGGAGGTTAGGTCAATGATGATCACCCCCCTGTTTTATATCACACACTGGAGGGAGTAGCAGACCCTGTAGAAATGGTCAGGCAAGGCTTAGGTGTTTGCTATCAGGGGTTCTCACATTTTAGTGGCATCAGAATCCCTCTGGAGGGTTTGTTTAAACAAATATTGTGGACCCTACTCCCAGAGTTTCTAATTCAGTGGATCTGGGGTGGTTCAGAGACTACATTTCAAGAATCATCATTTTGGATCCCAACCCAGAGACTGAACCTGGGTCTCCTGCATTGCAGGCAGATTCTTTACCATCTGAGCCATCAGGAAAGTGTGCTTATTTTGGTCAGAATTCTCAGACTCTTTTGAGGTCCGGCCATCATCCCTCATTACCTGCCTGAAGTCATCTTCTACACTTTCCCCTTGTTCGACCCACGCTAGCCACTCCTTCACTCTTCTTCAAACATTTTGGGCACATGTCTACCTCTGGGCCTCTGCATGTGTCCCGCTGCCTAGAAGGCCTTTCCTCAGTTATCTAACTGTAGCGTTTCCCAGGTGGCGAGAGTGGTAAAGAACCCACCTGCCAAGGCAGGAGATGTAGGAGACGCAGGTTCGATCCTTGGGAAGATCCCCTGGAGAAGGGCATGGCAACCCACTCCAGTATTCTTGCCTGGAGAATCCCATGGACAGAGGAGTCTGGTGGGCTACAGTTCATGGCGTTGCAAAGAGTTGGACACAACTGAAGTGACAGCTTGCACACACAGTTATCTGTAGAGCTCATGCCCTCACCTCTTTGAAGGTCTATACTAAAATGTCACTGTCTCAGTGATGCTTTCCCCTGCTCCCTATCTAAAACCACTATCTCCCATCCCCATTCCCTACCTTTTCTCTGTAGCATTTACCCCCACATAATATACTATATATTTTATATCATTAATTTCATTTATTTTTGGTTTAAATATTTCATTTTCTAAATTAAAACGTTTTCCATTGATTTTTTTTTTTTTTTTACTTTCTGTCTTCCCCACAAGACTGTGGGCTCCATGAAGGCAAAGGGGTTTGTCCGTTCTGTTTACTGCTAAATCCCAGAATATGCTGGTATATTGTAGATTATCTAGTATTTGTGGAAGGAAAAGAGAGAAAGGCAAAGGGAGTGAGGGAAGGGAAGGAGAGAAGGGAGAGAAGGAAGGAAAGGGAAAGGATGCAAAGAAGGAAGAAAGAATTTCACAGATAAGTAATATTCTTGTAATAGTTTCAGATCAACAATAGGGGTGCCAACTTTATTTTGCAGAGTAAGTGCTTTAAAAGCCCAGAAACATCAATTACCATCTCCTATACCTTCAGGGCCCCACGGGGTGGACCAGAGGCCACTGAACACATGGTAGCCTAAGTGAAAGGTGCCCCAGGGGTTATCTTTACCATTACACAGCACATGTCGTACCCTGCAGCACTCTAAGCATCAGTGTCTCATGAAATAAACAACATTTTAGCACCAGTGCCTTTCAAGTAACAGAGAAAGGGCTGTGGATTTCACTTCAAATACCAGCACTGAATGCCTAGGGCACCAAAGGATGCTGAAGGAGGCCATCTCCAGGGCCCCTACCGTGGGGCAGGTGATGAGAATGGGAGCACACGTGAGCCATGAACTTGCCACCCTTGCACAAGATGCCCCATAAATGTTGGCTGAATTAATGAATGACGTATGCCCGTCCAATGTGCTCATAATATTCTGGTTGTCTAAGGGTACAAGTATGGTGACATTCCAAGACCCTGTCCTACACACATGCAACCTCCCAAGCTGTAATTCAACAAGATTCCTCAGGGTCCACTGAGCTTCTTGAGGGCAGGAAGCTTTGTTTTCTCAAGGCTGAGTTCAGCCTCCCCTCTGTCCCCATACAGTTATACACTGTGTGTTCAGTCATGTCTGACTCTTTGCGAACCCAGGGACTGCAGCCCACCATGCTCCTCTGTCCATGGGATTTCCCAGGCAAGAATACTGGAGTATATTGCCATTTCCTTCTCCAAGGGATCTTCCTGACCCAGGGATCGAACCCACATCTCTTTTGTCCCCTACGTTGCAGGTGGGTTCTTAACCACTAGCACCACTTGGGAAGCCTCCCACATAGTTGGGCTACAATAAATAATTGTTGAGCTGAGTTTTTTCCATTTAAACTCAGAAATCAAGTTCTCTCTTCAATGTCTATGCCTAGATGGTCTGATTCTAAAGTAAGAAGAAACTTCAGGTGCCCTTAGCCCAGTGTTTGGCACATAGTAGGTCCTCAATAAATGTTGGCTGTTAAGTTCACTGCTACTAACTAGGACTGTGGTCGCGACAGCTCCCAGGCTTGTTACTGCTGCCTTTTCCGCTAGAGGAGATGGTGCAGAATCTGCCTGGTACGCTGTTGGACCATTTGAAGAGGCTTGAGAAGAAATGAAAGTGGCCACTGGGTCACAGGGTGGGGACTCTTTTGGCAAGAGAAACCACCAGAGATGGGCTGACCCTTCCACATCCAGGAATCAAAGAGGCTGGATGAACTAGAGAAAGATGACAATGTCTACAGTCCCACAAACCAAAAGCTTGAGAGGGCTAGAAGGACTTCACAGGGAGAAAGTGAGCCTCCCAACATCTCCGTGGTGACCACAGCCATCACACCGTCTAAGCACTCTTGTCCCCCTGGTGCTAAGGCCCCAATGGCCAGAGGTTTCCTTCTAGTCTTCTCATTAAGGAAGGGGAAACACCACTCACTCTTTCCCTTTCTCACTCCATTCATTCTGTCATTTATCCATTAATCACATAGCAAGTCCCTATAATGGGTCCATTATGGTGCTGGATGCTGAAGATGCTGAGATGAATAAACCACAGGCACAGCCTACCTGTCACTCCCCATCAAAGGGGAAAGATAGACCTGCAGGCAAATCACTGCACATCATGAGTTTCCTTCCCCAAAGTGTGATCCATATACTGAGCTGGTCTTAAGCGACATATAGATGAACATTTTTGAGTTATGTGTTTATTTTCATATATAGTCAAAAATTACAACTAGCACATCAAACACTGTGTCATGCGCACTTGTGCTCTGGACTTGTTTTTGATGAACAAAAACTGTTCTTGTAAAGTTGATGATAGTAAAGAAAAGTTAAACAACTAAAGTTCAGGTGGCAGAAGGGCTTAAGAATGTGGTGTGCAGATGACTGAGGTCCAAGACCCACTGGAAGTGAATGAAAGTGCAGATGGCAGGTTCAAATCCCAAGCCTGCTGCAAATTCCAAGCCGGGTAACTTTGAACGAGTTATCTACCAGCCTGGGATCTTGATTTCTTCCTGCATAAAGTGATTATGTCTACCTCGTGGATTCTGCTGTACATAATAAACCTGGTAGGTACAAATTCATTATTAGTTTATTATCATTACATCCTGTTCTCCGTGCACATATAATAGAGATGGAAAACTGCTACACTTGGGGTAGGGTGGAGAGGGGTGGGGAGGTGGCAAATGCTCAAAGTTGCCAGCCAGCCATGAAAGCAGATAAGTGAATGAGAAATGGCTTTATTTATGAGCCCAAGACAGCATCTTAAAAAGCACAGCCATTACTTTACCAACAAAGGTCCATCTAGTCAAAGCTATGGTTGTTCCAGTAGTCATGTATGGATGTGAGAGTTGGACTATAAAGAAAGCTGAGTGCCAAAGAATTGATGCTTTTGAACTGTGGTGTTGGAGAAGACTCTTGAGAGTCCCTTGGACTTCAAGGAGATCCAACCAGTCCATCCTAAAGGAAGTCAGTCCTGAATATTCATTGGAAGGACTGATGCTGAAGTTATAACTCGAATACTTTGGCCACCTGATGCGAAGAACCAACTCACTGGAAAAGACCCTGATGCTGGGAAAGATTGAAGGCAGGAGAAGGGGACGACAGAAGATGAGATGGTTGGATGTCATCACCGACCTGATGGACATGAGTTTGAGTAAGCTCTGGGAGTTGGTGACGGACAGGGAAGCCTGGCATGCTGCAGTCCATGGGGTAGCAAAGAGTCGGACACGACTGAGCGACTGAACTGAACTGAACTGAATGAGCCCAAGGAGCTTTTGGGACTCCCTGATGAGAAGGGAGACAGCCGGGCAGCAGAGGTGCTGGCTCACTGTCAGCAGCTGCCCCAGTGGTCCAGGGCCCATCTGTCTCAATGGGCTTCAGCCCTCTCACCACAAATGGTATGTCAGAGCCGCAACACAGAAATTCTAACGCTGGTGGGTTCCTAGGCACTGCAGCTCACAGGACTCAGCTCTACAGCTCAGAGGAACCTAAAAGAGGAGCAGGCTGGGTGTCCTGCAACACTGGCAGCCCAGGGAGGCTCAGAAAAGGCCTCCAAAACTATAAAAAGTCCTGACAAGGGATAAGGCTTAGTATTTGATTCCCTGGGCAAAGTGTCCACTTTACTGTGCAGACAAGCACAGGCACCTAGGGTACATCCATCCAAGGCAGGGAATGCAACTCAGCCAAGAAAAGGAGTGCAACCACACGGGTGGATCTCCAGTGCCTTATGCTGGAGGAAAGAAGAGAGTCAGAGGCTGCATCATGTATGATGACTACAGCTATCACCTTCCGGGAAAGGCAGAGCGAGAGGGCCAGAGAGTGAATCAGTGGTTGCCAGGAATGAAGGGTACATATAGAAGACTATACATTGAGACACCACTTCATACCCACTGGGATGGCTGGAATCAAAAATACAGATAATCATAAGTATCGGCAAGGATGTGGAGAGACTGGAGCTCTCATACACTGCTTGTGAGATAGCAAAATGGTGCAGCTACTATGGGAAACAGCCTGGCAGCTCCTCTAAAACGTTACACATACTTACCCTATGACCCAGCAATTCCACGGGAAAACATATACCCACATAAAAACCTGTACACCAACGTTCATAGCAGCATTATTTATGATGGCCAAAAAGCAGAAACAACCCAAATGTCCACCAACTGAAACATGGATAAACAAAATGCAATATATATAAAATAGATTATCATTCAGCAATGAAAAGGAATGAAATACCGACACATGCTACAACACGGATGAGCCTTGAAAATATTCTGCTCAGTGAGAGAAGCCAGTCATGAAAGACCAGATAGTGTGTAATTCCATTTAGACTAAGTATCCAGAATAGGCAAATCCATAGAAAGTAGATTAGTGTTTTTCAGGGGCTGGGGCAGGGGAAGAAGGAATAAGACCAGGGAATTTGGGGGTAGGTAGTAGAATAGTGTGTATCTTGTTTGTGGTACTGGTTACAACTCATAACTGGTTCTGTCAAAACTTAGAACTGTACACCAAAGATTCAAAAAACGATGCCTGTCCTAATAATATTAAAAATGGTTTAAATTATTAAAAATTTTAATCTAGTAGACACTCTGCTAAACACTTTATATACCTTGAACTATTTAATCCTTAAACCACTCAGGTATTACTATACCCATTTTATAGATGGGCAAACTGAAGCTCGGAGAGGCTATGTGATGGGCCTAGGGTCACAACTAGAAAGTGTTTTTGAAAGCCAGATTTTAATCTCAGTTCTGATTCCAGATCCCATGCCAATACCCATAGTGCTCTGCCTCCCTCCACTCTGATAATCTGGAACATTCCTTGAGCACCTCTCAGAAGTCTTTGATGGGGGACTGTCCACTCATGACTGCCCCACTGGTGAGTTCCTTGAGGGCCAAGGTGGTGCCTCTGGGCTCTGTATCCCCCACTGCACTTGGCACAGAGCCAGGCACTTAGCAGGCAGTCTACAAATGTTTGGGTATGATCGGGGGCAAAGAAAAAGAGGCAGGGAGAATGCCATCGGGAAATGTAGAAGAGCAGCCTACGATGAAGTTCATGCCTGGGTCTCTTGGCTCTTGGCCTTGAGTCTGTCCATTAGACCACACAGTCACCATCTGATGGGCCTCCTACAGCGGGATCAAATAGCCGAGCATGAGCTGGAGAGCAGGGTGCCACACTGAACTCTGGCTCTCTCAGGAGCCTGGGGGCAGAACACTAATCCCATAGGCTGTGTTCCTCCATGATTTAGTATTTCTGTCCCGGAAAGAAAGTCTTCAGCTGAGTAAGTCACAGGAAGCAATGAGAACCAGGTGGTTTGTACAGGCCATGACTTCTGAGACTCATATCCGTTCACCGGTCTCCATTCAAACTGCCTCCCCAGGCTGCCACTCTCTCTTTCATGCCGACCCCTCCCCAGCCCATTCTTCACTTTCCTCCTGATCCTTCACCCAGCAAATCCTACAACCAGAGAAAAGGCTCAAAAACACAAATCTGATCACATCATTCTCCTGATATGGAGGAAGGCACCAGCCCTTAAAGCTCCTCGATTATTTTAGGAGACAAAGTGGCCCTGCACTGAGACCCATGGCCTGGGAGGTGGAGGGGCTCCCCTTAGCTGGCACCCTTGTGCAGGACACGACCTGGGAAATCACCCAGGGCAGCTCTGACCTTCAGTGTCTGCCTGTTGCTCTGAGAACAAACACCAAACTCCTCCGGGGAGGCCCTGAGGTCCTGCGCAGTGTGCTGTTGCTGTCTGACTCTTTTGTGACTCTGTGGACAGTAACCCACCAGGTTCTTCTGCCCAGGCAAGAATACTGGAGTGGGTTGCCATTTCCTTCTGCAGGGGATCTTCTTAATCCAGGGTCAAACCCATGTCTCCTGCATTGGCAAGCGGATTCTTTACTACTGAGTTAACAATGTCGCCTCTATTTCCTGCAAGTTCTTCCTGCTCCGGTCTGTTCCCTCCCCACTGCATGCCATCCTCCATCCAGTCAGCACAGTTCTCAATGCCCAAACAATTCTGTGTGTGTGCCCCCTTTTGAACAAACTGTTCCCTCCAAGCCCGGCCAACTCCTGCACATCCCTCAGCCATTACCTTAGATGTCCCTCCCTTCACCAGAGCCTAGAAGGGTGACCCCAGGCTACCTGGCACCTCCCTCCTACAGCTCTTTTCACCCTGTGCCATGATCGTCTGTTTACTCTGCTGTCTCTTCCCAGAACCTTCCCTCTACAAGGGCAGGAACCAGATGCTTATTCATCAATTTGCCATTGTATCTGGGGCACGTACTTGGCACAAAGGAGATATTTATTGAATAAATGAATATATCAGCTAATGACGAGTAAGTAAATGAAACAAAATGGCTCATCATTGGTAGGACACACAGGGTTTTGGATCAGGAGAAGATGCCTACTAACTCAGCCTGACCCATCACTTTATGGAGAAGGAAGCTGACACCTCAGGAAGGTCCCACGACTTTCCTCAGGTCACACACATGTGGTCCATTGGAAGAGGGTATTAGAAGCCAGGCCAATCCTCCTCCCACCATAACAGATGGAGAGGGCAGAAGTGCCTAAACCCGTGGGACACTACTATAGAGAAAATCTGATAGCAAAACACAGTAGAACACAATGGTTAAGCACAAGGGCATAATTAGAGTGCCCAGGGCTACTTATTAGCTGTGTTTCCTTGGGCAACTAATTCGAACAGTGGGTCTCCAATCTGTAAAATGGAATTCAGGCACCTACTGCACAAGGTATGGGTGGGGTCAATGAAATGTTGTGTGACAAGCATTGAGCACACTGCTGGGCACTTATCAGTCTATTAAAATTACCTATGAATCCTGTAATTGAATAATGCTTTTTATAACCCCGTGATACACACTGGACTCAACCCCAGCCCTGTTTTGCCAATCAATCCCATGAGCACAAATCCTATCTATGACTCCCTCCCAAGCTTCACTGGGCTTCCCAGGTGGCGCTAGTAGTGAAGAGCCCGCCTGCCGATGCAGGAGACTCAAGAGACGCAGGTTTGATCCCTGGGTCAGGAAGATCCCCTGGAGTAGAAAATGGCACCCTGCTCAAGTATTCTTGCCTGGAAAATTTCATGGACAGAGGAGCCTGGAAGCCTACAGTCCATGAGGCCACAAAGAGTCGGACACGAATGAGTACACACACATCCTTCACCACGGTGCAATGGAAAACAACCCTCAAGGGGACTGGGTTTCTAGAACTGGCTGCAAGCAGCTAATGGGACTCCAAGATAGCATTGAGGTTCCCAGGGTTTTCCAAAAAACCCCTCAATCTAACATCCCCTACCACATCTGGGAAAGAAGAGGGAGCCTTCAGTAATGCTGATCAGACCATGCTTCATACCAGGCCACATATCTCCTAGGGAAGACAAGAATGCGTCTGGCAGATGTTACCTTCTACAAAACATTCCCAGACTCTCCTCCCAGTATTTTGATGCTTGCAGCTTTGCCCAAAGAGAGGCTTTGGATAGACTGTAGTTTGGAGCTGAAGACTCCCATTGTGTCTCTCTTATTACATCCCTGGTGGTGCATGGCAAATTTACCTCTAGATCTCCAGGGAAGCAGAATAATGAATTATTAGCATTTTATCCAAGAGATGCACATACCATAAAGTCAGGGAACAATTTTTTCCCCTGAATTAATTTCATTTTATTTTTGAATAGCCTATAGAAAAAAATAAGTATAAGTAATGGATTGTCTGTTTCCTGATCAACAGAGATCACTCTTTGCTTTGAGAGGGAAGAAAACAGAGGTCATCTTCCTGATTGCTCAATAGAAAAGCAAACTTCAATTGTCTGTTTCACTTAATGTGTTCGCACTCTGATTTCATGGTGTCAGTCCCACAGTACTGGGGATGCTCAACAAGCAAGAGTGAGCCTGGATTTCTTAAGAGCCCGAAGGGTGATGTCTGTTTCCACAGAACTCTATCCCTCTGACCTGACTTACATCACCCAGAGAATGGCAATTGCATTCTTCATGCCTGTCTGACCACTATCACATGCTCCTCAAAGTCAGGCATTTTTTTCCCCTCATCTTTATTCCCAGATAGCATAGCCGGTTAAAATACTGGATGCACAGTTAAAACTAAATGTCAGATAAGCATGCAACATTCAGGACATAACTTATACTAAAAAAATACCTCTTCTTTATCTGACATTCAAATTTCATTGGCATCCCGTCCTTTCTATTTGCCAAATCTGGCAATCTAATCTCTAGAGTTTCATCTCATCTAATCCTCACAACTCTGAAAAATAGGTATTATACCATTTTATAGTTAAAGAAACAATGGCTTAGAGAGGCTGAGATGACATGGCTCATAGGTGGGAGAGCTGAATTTGAACCTCTACCTTTCCATCTATGTGCTCAGTACATGTGTGGGGAATGAATGAATGAATGCACACCTGCAGAAGATGAGTAGCCAGGGAACCTGTTACGCGCCTACCTCTGAGTCATCATTGCCTCTCTGGAATCCCAGCCACATTTCCTCATTAGTGAGATTGCTCACTGAGAGGATACTGCCCCACTTTCCTCCTCTTGGGAAAGGGCCAACTTCCTGAGAACAACACCGATGCAGTGGGTGATGAGGACAGGTTTTCCCTAAGTGAAAACAAATCTCCTGGTCCCAGAACAGTGGGGGGCGGGGAAGGGGAAAGAGGGAGATGTCTGGACAGAACAGGCTGCTCACCACCCTGGGCAGCCATCGCCCTGGAAGCTGACCATCCTCCACCTTCAGCTGCCCTCCTCAGGCTCAGATCCAGCACCCTGGATGGGGTATCGCCCTGGCTCTAGCCTGTGACCTCAGAATGCCAGAGGTCACACAGGCTCTGCTGTTCTCTCTGCCTGGAATTCTCCGCCCAAGATCACCCCCACGTCTGCTTAAGTGTCACCTCCCAAGAGAGGCTTTCCAGCTGCTCTGTCTCAAACAGGTAAGGTCTCCACCTTACCGCTCAGGACTACCCAAAATCACATCACATATTAAGATGTCCATTTGCTGACTGTTGGTCTCCAGCATAAAATAAAAGCTCCAAAAACAGCCTCTTGTTCACTACCTTTGTTTTCCTCACCACCATTCTAGAATAGCACATAGAACACTGTTTGACATACACTAGACACTCAGGACATGTTTGCCAAGTGAAAGACTGAATAGAGTCTTGGTTTAAAAAATATATACATATTACATACATATATACACATACACACATATGGATATGTATATATGTATACATATATTTATATACACATATGTAAATATACACACATATTTATATACAGCCATATCTACACACACACACACACACACACACACACACACACAAAATATTAAATTAAATACAAGTAATGAAGTGTTGGGGGAGTTTCCAGGTAGACTCTTCATGAGGACCCCACCACACCTTCACACAGGCTATGCCCTCTCCCTGAAATGCACAGTCCAAGTCATCTTTCAAAACCTGATTCAGTTCCCTCTTTCTCCTGGAAGACTTCACAGACCCTCTCCCTAACCCCAGCCCATTAAAGACCCTGCTACTCTATCTCTGGGCTCCTCTTTCAACTTGCTGGTGCTCCTTGTAGTGGCTATTAACCTACATTGCTGCTGCTGCTGCTGCTAAGTCCCATCAGTCGTGTCCGACTCTGTGTGACCCCATAGATGGCAGCCCACCAGGCTCCCCTGTCCCTGGGATTCTCCAGGCAAGAACACTGGAGTGGGTTCCCATTTCCTTCTCCAATGCATGAAAGTGAAAAGTGAAAGTGAAGTCGCTTGGTCGTGTCCAACTCTTCGTGACCCCATGGATTGCCGCCCACCAGGCTCCTCCATCCATGGGATTTTCCAGGCAAGAGGACTGGAGTGGGGTGCCATCGCCTTCTTGTTAACCTACATTATACTCCACTAAATGGCACATCTAGTTGTCCTTTGTGGCAGACCGTACTTGACCAAAGATGGCTGGGACAATCCCTCTCATCGCACATGTTCTTCTGCAGTGCGACCTTGCCAATAACTCCCCCATCCAAAGGTGGAATTCTTCCTACTCCTTTGGAAGTGAGTCCTGCTTTGTGCTTTGAGACTGCTTAAGCCAATGGCAAAGTGTTGCTGTGCCACTTTTGGGGACAGCCATGAATTGATCTGGAAGCTTTCACTTTCCTCCTCTTGGAAGCCAAGCATCACAGAAGAAGGGCAATGACCCTAAGACCTCCAAGTCATGTGGAGGGGCTCTGGAAGATGGGGTGCTATGAAAAGAGAGATGGGTAAGCAGAGGTACCAAATATGTGAGTAAGGAAACCATCTTGGGCATGGGTCCTCCAATCCCACCTACCCCAGAGATGTACAACAGAGATGAACTGCCCAGCTGAGCCCTTGCCAGCTCCCTGACACACAAAGTTGAGAGCAAAATAAAATAGGTGTTTTAAGTCATAAATTTTGCAGTGGTTTATTATGCTGCAACAGTTAATTGAAACATCCTTGAAGGTAGAAATTCTATTATATGTAACATTATATCTCCTAGCTGAGAACAGTGTGAGGCTTATAGTCAGCTCAATAAAATTTGCCTAAATTGAACTGGCTCAGACTGAATTAAATTTTCCCCAGGTTAGGAGGACTACTTCAATAAATAAAGTCAAACTGTCCTCAGTGATCAGCTGAAGATACGACCTGGTCCATGCAAAAAATGAATGGGCAGAGTTTACATGGAGATTTACAGGATATTATTCGTTGCTGTAAACAAAGGACTTTTATAGGGATGAAATAAAACTATGATTACCTCTGGTAAGTTTTAGGAATATTGCTGGTTATGACAGTTACTATAAAAACATCGCATAAAAATACACTATTTCTATGTCTGGTGCTAGGAAACCCTGACAAATGTCTTCATTCTCTGCAGAACCAGAATGGAGGTGTGGTGTTATGGGTGCTAAGTGGCTTTAGTAATGTCCAATTCTTTGTGGCTCCATGGACTGTAGCCTGCCAGTCTCCTCTGTCTATGGGGATTCTCCAGGCAAGAATACTGGAGTGAGTTGCCACGCACTCCTCCAGGGGATCTTCCCAACCCAGGGATCGAACCCACATCTCCTGCGACTCCTGCATTGCAGGTGGATTCTTTACTGCTGAGCTGCCAGGGAAGCCCATGAGGTGTTATTGCCTTGGCTATTTACTCCTGGACATTCAGAGACAGAGTCTGGCAAGCCAGGGTCTCTGCCTCCAGGAAAATTGCATTTTCTTTTTATCAGTCAAAATTAGGGCTTCCTGTCATGGGAGTCTCCTATAGCTGAGAGATCTGACTCTAGGATGCCTTCATTGTGAGAGAGTCATTTCCTAGGCAGGTTGATAAGAAGTCTAGGGGACCCAAGGAGAGAGGGGTCTGGAATTCTCAAGGAGGAAGAAAGGACTAACTTTTTTTTTTCTTCCTCTACACTCCTTAGGATTATATAACAATAAAGTATCCTGCCTGAGGACAGTCTCTGGATTAAACCTTCTGGCTAATCCTGTTATCTTAAAATGTAAATTATGGGAGTGGGTCTGGTGAGGTCTTTACAAGGATTCAGTTCAGTTCAGTGCAGTGGCTCAGTCCTGTCCGACTCTTTGCGACCCCATGAATTGCAGCATGCCAGGCCTCCCTATCCATCACCATCTCCATAGTTCACTCAGACTCATGTCCATCGAGTCGGTGATGCCATCCAGCCATCTCATCCTCTGTCGTCCCCTTTTCCTCCTGCCCCCAATCCCTCCCAGCATCAGAGTCTTTTCCAATGAGTCAACTCTTCGCATGAGATGGCCAAAGTACTGGAGTTTCAGCTTTAGCATCATTCCTTCCAAAGAACAACCAGGGCTGATCTCCTTTAGAGTGGACTGGTTGGATCTCCTTGCAGTCCAAGGGACTCTCAAGAGTCTTCTCCAACACCACAGCTCAAAAGCATCAATTCTTCAGCACTCAGCTTTCTTCACAGTCCAACTCTCGCATCCATAAATGATCACTGGAAAAACAATGGACCTTTGTTGGCAAAGGAATGTCTCTGCTTTTCAATATGCTATCTAGGTTGGTCATAACTTTCCTTCCAAGGAGTAAGCGTCTTTTAATTTCATGACTGCAGTCACCATCTGCAGTGATTTTGGAGCCCAAAAAGATAAAGTCTGACACTATTTCTACTGTTTCCCCATCTATTTCCCATAAAGTGATGGGACCAGATGCCATGATCTTCATTTTCTGAATGTTGAGCTTTAAACCAACTTTTTCAATCTCCTCTTTCACTTTCATCAAGAGGCTTTTTAGTTCCTCTTCACTTTCTGCCATAAGGTGGTGTCATCTGCACATCTGAGGTTATTGATATTTCTCCCGGCAATCTTGATTCCAGCTTGTGCTTCTTCCAGCCCAGCATTTCTCATGATGTACTCTGCATATAAGTTAAATAAGCAAGGTGACAATATACAGCCTTGACGTACTCCTTTTCCTATTTGGAACCGGTCTGTCGTTCCATGTCCAGTTCTAACTGTTGCTTCCTGACCTGCACACAGGTTTCTCAAGAGGCAGGTCAGGTGGTCTGGTATTCCCATCTCTTTCAGAATTTTCCAGTTTGTTGTGATCCACACAGTCGAAGGCTTTGGCATAGTCAATAAAGCAGAAATAGATGTTTTTCTGGAACTCTCTTGCTTTTTCCATGATCCAGCGGATGTTGGCAATTTGATCTCTGGTTCCTCTGTCTTTCTAAAACCAGCTTGAACATCAGGAAGTTTCCAGTTCACGTATTGTTGAAGCCTGGCTTGGAGAATTTTGAGCATTATTTTACTAGCGTGTGAGATGAGTACAATTGTGAGGTAGTTTGAGCATTCTTTGGCATTGCCTTGCTTTGGGATTGGAATGAAAACTGATCTTTTCCAGTCCTGTGGCCACTGCTGAGTTTTCCAAATGTGCTGGCATATTGAGTGCAGCACTTTCACAGCATCATCTTTCAGGATTTGAAATAGCTCAACTGGAATGCCATCACCTCCACTAGCTTTGTTCGTAGTGATGCTTTCTAAGGCCCACTTGACTTCACATTCCAGGATATCTGGTAAGGTGAGTGATCAGACCGTCGTGATTATCTGGGTCATGAAGATCTTTTTTGTACAGTTCTTCTGTGTATTCTTGCCACCTCTTTTTAATATCTTCTGCTTCTGTTAGGTCCATACCATTTCTGTCCTTTATCGAGCCCATCTTTGCATGAAATGTTCCCTTGGTATCTCTTATTTTCTTGAAGAGATCTCTAGTCTTTCCCGTTCTGTTGTTTTCCTCTATTTCTTTGCATTGATCGCTGAGGAAGGCTTTCTTATCTCTTCTTGCTACTCTTTGGAATTCTGCATTCAGATGCTAATTTCTTTCCTTTTCTCCTTTGCTTTTCACTTCCCTTCTTTTCACAGCTATTTGTAAGGCCTCCCCAGACAGCCATTTTGCTTTTTCTCATTTCTTTTCCATGGGGATGGTCTTGATCCCCATCTCCTGTACAATGTCAGGAACCTCAGTCCATAGTTCATCAGGCACTCTATCTATCAGATCTAGCCCTTTAAATATATTTCTCACTTCCACTGTATAATCATAAGGGATTTGATTTAGGTCATACCTGAATGGTCTAGTGGTTTTCCCTACTTTCTTCAATTTAAGTCTGAATTTGGCAATAAGGAGCTCATGATCTGAGCCACAGTCAGCTCCCGGTCTTGTTTTTGCTGACTGTATAGAGCTTCTCCATCTTTGGCTGCAAAGAATATAATCAATCTGATTTTGGTGTTGACCATCTGGTGATGTCCACGTGTAGAGTCTTCTCTTGTATTGTTGGAAGAGGGTGTTTGCTATGACCAGTGTGTTCTCTTGGCAAAACTCTATTAGCCTTTGCCCTGCTTCATTCTGTATTCCAAGGCCAAATTTGCCTGTTACTGCAGGTGTTTCTTGACTTCCTACTTTTGCATTCCAGTCCCCTATAATGAAAAGGACATCTTTTTTGGGTGTTAGTTCTAAAAGGTCTTGTAGGGCTTCATAGAACTGTTCAACTTCAGCTTCTTCAGCATTACTGGTTGGGGCATAGACTTGGATTACTGTGATACTGAATGGTTTGCCTGGAAACGAACAGAGATCATTCTGTCATTTTTGAGATTGCATCCAAGTACTACATTTCGGATTCTTTTGTTGACCATGATGGCTACTCCATTTCTTCTCAGGGATTCCTGCCTGCAGTAGTAGATACAATGGTCATTTGAGTTAAATTCACCCATTCCAGTCCATTTTAGTTCACTGATTCCTAGAATGTCAACGTTCACTCTTGCCGTCTCCTGTTTGACCACTTCCAATTTGCCTTGATTCATGGACCTAACATTCCAAGTTCCTATGCGATATTGCTCTTTACAGCATCGGATCTTACTTCTATCACCAGTCACATCCACAATTGGCTATTGTTTTTGCTTTGCCTCCATCCCTTCATTCTTCCTGGAGTTATTTCTCCACTGATCATTATTGTTATATAATTACACGGATTATATAACAATAATGTATCCTGCTTGAGGACAGTCTCTGGATTAAACCTTCTGTCTAAAATGCAAATTATGGAAGTAGGTCTGGTGAGGTCTTTACAACCTGCAGACATTCTTTTGATTCATTGGAGAGTATATAACTCCATTGCTAACACTAGCAAGGGGGTACTCTTTCTGCCCCCTTCTGATGTCTATGTCAGAAGCTTTCTCTATCTCCTTTATATTTTAATAAAACTTTATTACACAAAAGCTCTGAGCAATCAAGCCTCGTCTCTAGCCCCAGATTGAATTCTTCTCCTCCAGAGGCCAAGAATCCCGGCATCTTTTCGTGGTTCAGCAACAACCTTTCAATTGGACCATCACAAAGGCCATGCTCTGGATCAGGATGCCTCTCAAGTCCTCTCACTTCAGCCCCACCCATATCCAGACCATCGGAGCCACCAGAGAAGCCCCCAGACCTTCCAACTTTCCCCAAATCATAAACTCAGCACCAAAAGGGATCTCAGGGCCACCTATGCCAGGGCCTGGCCAAAAACCTACTCAGGAGCCTCAGTCTTTTTCAACCAGACCTTTCTGTGTGCAAGGCTTTGGAGGGAACAGGTACAAACTCCATCTCAGCAGCCCTGGATATGAATCCCGATTCTGCTACTTAGAAACAATGGGACCTGAGACAAGTCACATGACCTCACTGGGTCCACAGAGGCCAAGGACAGCTCATACCTCAGGGGGTTACTGTGAAGACTGAGTGAGATAATGTCTTGTGAAACTCTTAGACGGTAGTAAATAGTCAATGAAAGACACAGATCAGCAGTGGGGGACCATCTCCCCACTTACAGGTAGCCTCTCTAGCTCACCCTTCATTTTCTTCTCCCTACCGTTTCGTCTTTGTTCCGTCTGCACTTTGTCCCATCCCTTCAAGACCCACCCCTAACACCTGCCCAAAGTCGATTCAAATATGGGGGGAGAACATACCTCTGCCCTTTTGCTTCCATCCTCAAGCCTGATCGGTCTAATACAGAACTTCCTTTATCCCCCCACCCCTACCTCCCAACCTCCCTGTGCTCTAATCCCCACATTCAAGTCTCTTATGCTTGCCTAAGTGTCCTGTCTGTCTCCTTTGCTTGGCTGTGAGTTTTCAGAGTCAGGAAATGAATGTTTCATCTTCACATGCCAGAGCCTAGCCCAGGGTCTGGCTTGAACAGGGGCTCAGTAGATTTGTGTGGGGTAGGTGGGGAATGTATTATCAAACAATTGAATAAATGAGTGAGTGAATGAACATGCTGGTGAGAACAGAGCACAGGATACCCTGAAAGATCAACTTTCTTGCTGAAGGCTCAGGGGCTCCACAAAGCATCCTCTCTTTCCCATTCCAGACCCCAATTCCATCTTCTGGAATTCCTGGATGTTGGAACTGTTTGGTCTCCAGGTCTCTTGGGCCACTCTCCTTTCAGGGGAAATTTCATTCCAGCATGGGTAACTCCTGTACCACACTGACTGGGTTGGGGATGGGCCCAACCAACACTTGTTCAGAACCAGTGAGCACCAGATGTTTACGGGGATACCTGGGAAGGGGATGGTCATTCTCTCCTCCTGATATACTGTGAGGAAGTCCAGTCTAGGGTAGTGACAGCCTCTCATCTGGCTAGCACATGAGAAGATGAACTGAAGATAAAGTTACACAGGGAGGAAGGTGCAGCGGAAAGGTATCAAGGGCAGCTGAGGCACAAGGACCTGACAGAGTGATCCAGCAGCCCTGTCCCTGGACCTCTCATTTACATGAACTATATCTCCCTCTTACGAATGTTTGGGTTGGATGTTTCATCACATGCATTGGAAAGAATCCAAAGACAAGGACAAGACCAAATCTCCCTCCAGTTTTCTTTGCTGGACAAATCCTATAAAACGCTAAAACCAGGAAATGAAGCATCTACTTCTCTCACAAGTGGCCTCAGAGATAGGTTTTTCAGGCCCACTGAAGTATCTGCTTGTTTATAAAGGATCTCTTGCTTCCATCATACTTGATTTTGCCCATCTTTTCAACCTTGAGACAATCCATTGTAATCCACAAACAAGACACTCTACTCTCATTTCTAAACAATAAATGCCCTACAAACAAAGGTGGGTAAAAAAGGACTCTCCTTCTAGGCAGAGAACATCATAAGCAATGGTTAAAACTGGGGTGGTATTCAGTAGAAGGTATATTCAGTGAGCTGGGATGAGTGACCATGCTGGAAGATCTCTACATTCCTTTGGAAGTAAACAAGGCCCAACCATAAAATCATGTGGTGGAGTGCTTTCTGGTCCAAAGCTAATTTCTTTCAGAGTCCCTTTACCCACCAAAGTGAATTTAAAAGCAAATTGATCATTTTAAAAAATCACAATTTACTCTTATTACTCAGGTAGTTAAACAAAAACCTACATAAATAATAAATTAAATCTGTGTTGAAGCTGAAAGTTGTGTGGAATCAAGATTATGCTCATCATCAAATACTAGAGACAATGAATTTAACGCAGAGGCTGTGACCTGGCTTTAGCAGATCTTTAAAATGATCCAGAACCCCAGGACCATTCCTCAGTGCTAAAGGCTGAGCTGGCAATGATAAGGATGTCAGCCATTGCTCTTAATGGGGCTAGTTACTGTTCAATGACTTTGGGGGCTCAAGGTGAATCATTCAAGAAACACTCATCTGAGGATGAGGTTTTGGAAAAACCCAACGTTAAAGTCTTTGGATTCACTGGCAGAAAATTGCAATGCACAGACTGGAAAAATCCATGACCTTCTTTGACAAGCACCTACTCAGCTTCCCTGGTAGCTCAGATGGTAAAGAATCTGCCTGCAATGCAGGAGACCCGGGTTCGATCCCTGGGTTGGGTAGATCCCCTTGGAGAAGGGAATGGCTACCCATTCCAGTATTCTTGCCTGGAGAATTCCATGGACAGAGGAGTCATGAGAGCTACAGTTCATAGGATCTCAAAGAGTCAAACACAACTGAGTGACTAACACACTCAGCCTGAAACACAAGAGTGTTATTAACCAGCTACAACAGCTGGCTGCCAACCCAATCAATATCCCTTTCTGCCCTCTTGCTTATTAAAAGAACTCTGATTGGGTAGTAGTGGTGAGAAAAATGTGTCCAGCTAAATAACTAAATTTCTTAGCCTCCCTTGGAAAAATGGTGACTGAGGGATTAATTGTTGGTTAAAGAGATAAAAACAGGATTATTGGGTGAAGCATCAGTGAAGCTCCTTAATATTATAGGAAGGCTGACTCCACTGGCAGGTACCCTTCCCCCTATTCTTCCATCATTCTTCACCATGCTTAAGATGTAGAAGTGATGACTGGCGCTGGAGCAGCCATCTTAGGACCATGAGGGTATCTTTAGAATGCAAACCATATGCTAAGGATGGCAGAGCAGAAAGAGGTATAGAACTACTTTCCCGACCTTGGACAGCCTACCTGCCTTGACTGTTATAAGATGGAAAACCAACTCCCTGTCATGTTTAAGTCACTGTTGGTTTGATCTATGATGTGTGCATGCATGCTAAGTCACTTCAGTTGTGTCTGACTCTGTATGCCCCTTTGGACCATAACCTGCCAGGTTCCTCTGTCCATGGGATTCTCCAGGCAAGAATACTGGAGTGGGATGCCAAGCCCTCCTCCAGAGGATCTTCCTGATGCAAGGATTGAATCCATATCTCTTACAACTCCTGCATTGGCAGACAGGTTCTTTACCACTAGTGACACCTGGGAAGCCCTTGATCTATGATACAAGTGGTCAAATACAATCTGACATCAGATGGGCCAATTAAAATCAAGTATTCTTATTGATCAAAGATAGCACCTTCACCTCTGGTCACCTTTAGCAATCAGAATGCTCTAATTGAATACATTGGTTCGTGCTCCAACTCAGGAGGAGCTAATCAAGGAATGGCTTCACTGAGTACAAAAAAAAAAAAAAAAGAGAGACAAAAGAACTGGAAGATCCAGACTCTGCCTTCAAAGAACTTGTGGTCTAATGGGAGAGGCAGGTCACGGTCACAACAAAAGATTTCCAGCAACATAAGGACTTACATGATCCACAGCCGAAGTGTTTCAGACAGTAAGCAAATGCTGCAGGGTTTCAAAGAAAGGGAAAACTCCAGGATGGATGCAAGGCTTGGCTTGGGGCAGTGCAGCTGAAAGCAGGGGAGGATAGGAGCCATTCCAGGCGGATAAATATCCTGTGAATAAGCTTAGAATAAGGAATGAAAGTGTTCAGGGGAAAGGTGAGGGTAGCCTGGAAGGGTAGAGAGGTTCCACTGAGGCAGGTTTAGGGGGCTAGGATAAGGAGTTTGGACTTGACCGTCCAGCCAATAGGGGAAACAATACTATCGGAGCAACTCTGATCTGAGGTGTCAGGAGGAATAGACTGAGACGAGGAGGAGGTGGAGAACACAGCTAAGGTGAGGCTCCAGTAAGGAGGCTGACTGTGGTGTGGGTTCCAGGGACATTCTGATGAGGATGGGGTTCAGTGCCTCTGGCTAGTGTGGCAGATGGGATGGCAGGAGCAACAGCACCACCACTATGGTCCTCCAGCTAAGAGTCACTCTGGACAGCCAGAGGGACAGAGGAAACTGACTCCACATCATCCCTCTTCTTCTCCTCTGCAGTCAGGCTCCTCAGATGGAAGCGTCAACATTCATGCTCCTCCAGCCCCCCAAAGAAAAATAAAGACTATGAGTCTGGTATCCATACAGAAAGAAAGATGCTAGCCCCTACCCAACCGAAAGTTCAGGATTCCAGACACAAGATCCTGAAGGGACCTCACCTGTCAGCGAGAAGTGACAGAATTTTAGAATAGCAAGGGCTCCTGGAAGGCTCCTCAGGGACCATGTCACCTACCAGTTTTCAAAATGGGTTCCATACAGCAGTAGGGACCACTGTACATAAAGGGGATGTGGATGGGACCAAAACAACTCTGCTTTTTCATGCCTCACATATTGAATTTCCCAGAAAGGTTGTATTCCAGATCAAAGGGTCCCTACCACGTCTGAGACCACTGACAATCCAACACCCTCCTTCATCTGCTGAAGCTCACCAAACTCTGCATTCCCTTTTTGGTCACCTTCATCAATTTTATAATGACTCAGTTAACGTTTATATTTCCTGGGCAGCCTCACAAGATTAGGGCAACGCTGTTCCCATTCACTTCAGGATCCCCAGATCCTGGTACAAAACGCACCACGAGGTAGGTGCTCCATTAGCATCTACTGAATAGAGCTATGACTGAAAGAGGATGGAGGTGGTTTTCAGTACAACACTGGCAGAGCCAAGGTTACTCAAGCCTGGGCCACACCCAGTTGTTGCAGGCCACCGAGCTTGGGCCTGCAGTGACAGGACATCGTTGGCTCCTCTGCTCAGAGTTCCCAGCTACCTGTGGCAGGGCTTTGAGTCTGTGCCCCAGCTTTTCCCATGCCGCTGTCTCCAGCCTGCATCCTGTGTTTGAGTAATGGTTCAAACTCATCAAGGGCACCCACTGTATCACAGCTGTCCTTGGCCAGCACCAAGCCTGGCCAAGATATACACTCAGCACTGCCCTTCTGCTTCTCTTCACCAAATTCCTGATCTTTTAAAAACATGTGGCAAGTCTTTGAAAACACAGTTGGGAACGCACAGATGGTAAAGTGACTGCACTAGAAAAATTCTCCATCCTGGAAAGTCTCTGATGAATCTCCCAGGAGTGATTTTTTTTTTTCTTTTTTTCCTGCTTGGTTCTCATTTCTTTTCTTCTCTCTAAAATGAGAAGGTTGGCCTCGATCAACCCCCGAGGATGGCATCAATGTTCCATGTAGTTGTAGGAAAAGGACTGCTGACGTGTATAAACAAGGAATCACATCACAGGTACCAACTGTGGTTTCATTCCGCATCTCTGAGCCCAAACACCTGTAGAACCAGACTTCCTGTCCAGATTTGCATACATCACACAGCATCATCCAGAGTGAGCTGGAGATGCAGGAGAGGGCTCACTGTTGATTTTGCATGAGATTCCAGTGATTTCAACAACTATAAAAAGTGTATGTGTGTGTGTGAAATGACTCAGTTGAGCAGTGAAACTCTCAGAATGACCTTTCTGAGGCCAGTCTCAACCCAGTTTCTTGATGTCACCACATAGGCCTTTTTTCCACAAGGCAACTCAGTTCCAGGACTCCTCAAAAATATCTGAAGCCTTATAAGTTAAAATTATCGGCTATAAAACATGAAAAGAAAACTGAAAAACCATAATTAATAACTATGTAATTAATCCATACCATGAAGTCAACATCATGAACTGTTGGTTTCAATTTTCATAAGAGTTTCATTATAGTTGGGGGTAGGGATAGGGAGGCCGCTTAGATTTTTCTGCTTTTGTAAGAATTCCTGAGGACACATGATAACAATAGAGAAATCAAGCCCACCATAAAACAGGTGAGATACACACACAGCAGAATAATTCCCAAAGCAAAACCAGTACAATTTTTTTCCAGCCGTAACACAAGTTTAATGGAGTATGTTTGGGTATGACATGGGATGGTCCCTCCATAGATAGGGTGGCTGGCTACACAATTTTGGAAGATGTTAAAACTACTTACATGACAGTCTAAAAAATTTTAGCTATTAAAACTCAGAAGTTACAGCAGAAATTTGATTTCTGACAATTATGCTGAGCTAATGTAGGTACTTGTGCATGCACATACATATGTGTGCATGTACATGCGTGCACACACACACACAGAGTGACTGCCTGTTTCCCTGGTCTCTGTTACAGTAACAACTATTGATACTTTCCCTTGCTTCATCCAAATGCAAACAAACTGAAGGTTTCCTTGATATATGATGTACAATCAATAAACTCCTACTACTCTTTTTATAGAAAACTCATTTTACTCTAAGGCAAACATGATGAGTGATTAAGATTCATAACAGAGACACTGTGAATGGAATATATAAGGATTTCTGGTTGTGATAGTCCTTGCAATGGAAAGCTTTTGGCAAACCGAAGACCTGGCTGGGCTCATGTCTCCCACTGGTCACGCCCATTTTTTCAGGTACCCAGTGCAATACTGGGCAGCCCCTTTGGTGTGGTGACAGAATGGATTTTACAGCTAAGCTGAGGCACTCTGGCGTGTGAGCTTCTATGCTTGTGTTTTCCTTCAGAAACAGTGAGCTGAGGCTGAGCTTGAGCTTCCTCTAGAAAGACCCACTATGGGAGAGGCTCAAGTAGCCCATGATGGAAGCTTCTTCCTCTGGGGCCAGTGGGAAGCTGGCGAAGGGGCTGTCTGCAGAGCCCACAGAAGCTCTGATGATCCACAAGTCACTTCCTCTCACGGTCCCTTCTCTTCTTTCTGAGTGGATGATCCATGGACTTCCTGACCTTCAAGTAGCAGCATCTGAAGTACAAATCAAAATGGTCTTGGGGTCCCTCCTACAGCTGTAAATGGAAAGGTGGGGACCAAGGTTGGACTCAAGGTTCCACTGAGTTGTGAGAGGATGCAGTGGGGAGACAAAAAGTTCCATACATCCAAAGGTTGGGGGATCCAAAGACTGGGGTAACCTCTACATCCAGATGAGTCCTCAGATGGGGCCCCTGTATACTCTTCACACACTCCTTTGGGATATTCAATCCAAGTGCTCAAAATATTTGAGCACCAAGAATGCTCATGGAGAGGTACTGGAAAGCACAGAAGCAGTTCTGCACTAGGAGTCAGACGCTCAATGCCGCCACTTACTTGGTGATCTTGGACAAGATCCTTCACTTCTCCCATCCTCAGCTGCCCCATATACAACAGTAGGGTATGAACACCTACCCACCCTACTACACAGGGCTGTCACGAATATTAATGAAAATAGTTGATGGGGCTTTGCAAACTGTGCAAGCCTAAAGAACTGGGATACTAACAAGGCACTGGAGGATTCAAAAGTACAGCCAGTGCAGCCTGAGAAAGAGTAAAACATTCCTTCCTGTTGCCCCATGGGACCCCTCCTCAGTTCCACTCAGGTGAGTTTGTTCCCTTGGGAAAGGGGAAGAAGAGGCAGGCCTTGGCCACTCAATAGGAACATTAGGTGAAATCTGCTCAGAGAAAGTATTTGAATCGATAAGTGTCACACTGTGCTTTCTAATCACAAAACTGGACCAGACACTGGCAGTGGTGTGTGCTTTTCCTCTTATAGCAGAGCCTGACACCTAGTAGATACTGAATTATTTCCCAAAAGAAAAACTAAAGGGAAAAAGGAGAGAGATCCCCTCCCAAAGAAAAAAAAAAGACATCCACAAAAAACAAGTCATAAGGGAGAGCATTAGACAAAGGTTGCAATATCTTTACAACGCCACACTGCCCATCTGATTAAATTAATTGATTGTTCACCTAGTGGCTGATTCCCCTACATCCCCTACCCTCAGAATTAACCAGACACAGTCTAGACACAGTCTTAGCGTCATCAGAATATTTAAGGAATTTTCAGTGGGTCACATGGCCTCCTCGTTATAGTCAGCCAGCTCGGTTAAGGGGCAAGCCTGTGGATAACACGCCACATGGGAATCCCACCTCCTGTACCCACCCTGCGTGGCCTTCCCTGGATTTGCAGTGGAAGTAACAACACTGATCTCATCAGTGGAGCTGGAGGGATTAATGAGAGAACACCAGGAAACTGCTCAGCATAGATCCTGGCACCTGAACACCTCCATAAAGGGGACCCAGGGGTTAGTCACAACTAAGGAAAGGAAACAAAGCCAAGTTTCTTCTTTTTTCTGGGGCAGCATAGCATCATGGAGAGACACCAATCTGGGGGGTTCAGGGAGCTGAGGCAACCCCCTGCCACCACATGAAGTCAGAACTTTCTACCTCTAAAGCTCGGGACCTTGTCTCACCCACTAAGCTTGCTCATCTGCCAGCGGCTCTGTGGCTCCACACATCTATTCACCCCCCTGGTTCTCAGGTGTCTGGTTTGCAAAACCTGCCTGATCCCCAGGCTGAGCTGCCCCAGGAGAGCTGGGCAGGCTCCTTCCAGCTCAGAGATCCAAGAGTCTCTGCAGACACGGCTTTCAACTCTGAATTAGAGCAAGGTGCCATCTCACAGGAAGACATCGGGTATAAAGGAATAATGAACAATCATTCCCTTTCCGTTCTTCAAAGAGAAGCAAGCTTTGAAAAGGAGAGATTCTCCGAGCAGAGAATTCAGAAACAGAGGAAGATGCCCAGCCAGTTAGCCAATGGTTAGCGCCAGGTTCCTGGCTTGCCTGTTAATGCAGTTCCATGGATTTGTGGTTCATTTTACATACCACAAATATTGATTAGGTGCCCACTACGTGTTGGGTTGGAGAAGGCAATGGCACCCCACTCCAGCAGTCTTGCCTAGAAAATCCCATGGATGGAGAAGCCTGGTAGGCTGCAGTCCATGGGGTCTCTAAGAGTCGGAGATGACTGAGCGACTTCACTTTCACTTTCATACATTGGAGAAGGAAATGGCAACCCACTCCAGTGTTCTTGCCTGGAGAATCCCAGGGGCAGGAGAGCCTGGTGGGCTGACGTCTATGGGGTCACACAGAGTCGGACACGACTGAAGTGACTTAGCAGCAGCAGTATGTGTTGGGTGATGGTGGTAACCGATCACACAAATGCACTTGCTTGCGTGGAGCTTACATTCTATGACCTCCTTCATCCATTGAACAAATGTACTTAAGAGCATACAATGTGCCAGATGCAGTACCAGAGACACAAAGATGAAGAAGATAGAGTCTGATCTATAAAGATTAATAGGTGAGGAAATTATTCCATATAACCTGGGACTTCCCTGGTGGTCCAGTGGCTAAGACCCTGTACTCCCAATGTAGGGGGCCTGATTCCACCCCTGGTCAGGGAACTAAATCCCACATGCTGCAACTAAGACCTGCTGCAGCCAGACAAATATATTAAAAAAAAAAAAACAACAACCTGACGAGTGCTATAATAATAGCGGTTTCAGATGACTAGAGAATGATAATACCAACAATAACAGCTGACATGCATCGAGCACCCACTATCCCAAACTAAGTGCATATAAATGTCATGTCATTTTATTTTATCCCGAAAATACTCCTATGAGGTGGGCACTCTTACAGGGGAGAAAACTGACCGAGAAGACCTTGCTCAGTTGCCAGGAGTGGATGGCACTGGGATGGGCCCAGACTTCTGGTCTCAGTGGTTACATGACATGACATAACATGTTGCGTGTGTGCTCAGCCACTCAGTCATGTCTGACTCTTTGCGACCCCATGGACTGTAACCCACCAGGCTCCTCTGTCCATGGGATTTTCCAGGCAAGAATACTGGAGTGGGTTTCCATTTCCTACTCCAGGGGATCTTCCTGACCCAGGTATCGAAACCATGTCTCTGGCGTCTCCTGCATTGGCAGGCAGACTCTCTGGCACTGAACCACTCGGGAAGCCCATACCATGTTGACTACTCTCCATAGCATCAACCAGATTAGATTTTTGGTGAGTAAATAACTTAACAACCCCTAAGTCACAATATCCCAAAGTCACTGCCTTCTACATTGGGATTTAGGAATTCAGGACTGATTCTTTCTGTTTATGTAAAATTGATTTAGCCACAAAACTCCTTAGGGGGAAAAATGCATATTTCTTTAATACAGAGGCAAGCCAGTTTAAACTTCAGACCTTTGAAGACCACAGGTGAATGTGCCGACTTCGACAAATGAAAGCAAGCACTTTGGCACGGAATGCTGGCAAGTGTCTGGCTGGACAGGATTATTTTAGGTTCAGAGGTAGCTTTGTTAGCAGAGTTCTACCTCTGCTCCCTTGTATCAGAAATGCCACCTGGGAGGTGAGGATGAGGCAGTGGAGGAGGACAAAAAAAGAGCTTTGCATCAGGCAGTGAGCAGAATTGCAAATAAGGAGGATATAGAAAGAAAAGTCACATCTAACACTGAAGTATCTGGCTGTTGGACCCTGCATTCTACCAGCTCTGCTTCTTTCCAGTATTTGTTCCTCTAGTTCCCCTTTTCTCTTTCCCAATTCTCTTGGGTCCTGGAGCTCTACAGGGTTCCAAGCACAGCACTTAGCTTCCTCCCTGCTCCCCACTCCACCTGGCTCAGTGCTTCTCCCGAGCCTCAGCAGGACACACTCTCCTGACTAGTCTCCCGGCCAAAGTCAAAGCACATTCCGTGATCCCTGGTCCCTGGGTAGCTTGAGCTTCCTGAGATGTCAGAGCAGGAGGGATTTGCTAATCCTTCAGGCCAGTGCTTTACAAACTTACTCTAGCAACAGACTCCCTTTTTCAAATGCATTTTATGCAAAAGTCCAATATAAAAACAGATGAATGGGTAGCAACTCTGAGGAAGTGTAGGGGTAGGGGATGGGAAGCCTCCCCATGTGACCCCTACAGGGTCTATAAGGCCCTCTATAGGACTTAAAAAAAAAAAAAAAAGGTCAAGATCCATGAGAACCCAGACTAAAGTCACTGATTTGGCCTAATTCCCACAGGTTGGATCCCTGGGTGAGGAAGACCCTCTGGAGTAGGAGATGGCAACCTGCTCCAGTAGTTTTGTCTGGAAAATTCCATGGACAGAGGAGCCTGGTGTGCTACAATTTGCTGCTGCTACTGCTAAGTCGCTTCAGTCGTGTCCGACTCTGTGCAACCCCATAGACGGCAGCCCACCAGGCTCTCCTGTCCCTGGGATTCTCCAGGCAAGAACACTGGAGTGGGTTGCCATTTCCTTCTCCTGCTACAATCTAGGAGATCACAAAGAGCTGGACACAACTGAGCATGCATGCACACACAAGCACACACAACCTCTGTCTATAGATGACATGCTGAGGCCATTTTGCCTTCATCCTCTTGAGAAAACATCCCAAACATCCTTCTGGTTCACTATGGTTAGTGTGGTTCCCATTAAGCACATTGATGCTGCTTGTTCACTGGGCCAAGAAACAGTGCCCAGGGGTACCAGGTAGAAATACCCCCACAGCCCAGGATACAATGGTGGGAACCACCTCTCATGTCACATGACACAGCTGATCACTTTCTCATAGATATTTTCTTCTGTTGACTTTCAGCATATTTCTAGCTCTTCTTCTTACTGGCTGCTCCTTCTCCATCTCCTTTGCTGGTCTTCCTCTTCTGCTCAGACCAAGGAAAGGCTCAGTCCTTGGTGCTCTGGTCTCTTCTACATTCACTCCTTAGGTGACCTGGCCCTGTCTCATGGTTTTAAAAACTACTCACAATCTCCCAGCTCCCAAGTTTGTATCCCTAAACCTTCCTCTCTCCTGAACATTAGCCATGACTGTCCAACTAACACCTGACATCTCCACCTGGATGTCTGAAAGGCATCTCAAACTTAGCAGAGCCCCATCTGGACTCCTGATCTTTCCACTGTCTCAAACCTGCTCTTTCCAAATCTTCCCCTCCTAGTATATGGCAACTCGATCCTTCCTGTTATTCAGACTAAACCCTGGAGGCACCCTTTTTTTCCCCAATTTATCCACCCCACCCGCACATCCTTTGTTTTCTATGGCTGCAACTCTGTTTGTAAATAAGTAGTTCATTTGTACTGTTTTTTAGATTTAACATATAAGTGATGTGTTATGATACTTGTCTTTCTGTATTTGACTTACTTCACTTAGTATGATCATCTCTAGGTCCATCCATGTTGCTGAAAATGGCATTATTTCATTCTTTTGAATCAGCAACACCCCACTGTATATGTACACCACATCTTTATCCATTCATCTGTTGATGGAGACTTAGGATGCTTCCACGTCTTGGCTACTGCAAATACTGCCAGTCTGAACTGCATGTATCTTTTTGAATTCGAGTTTTCATCTCTTCTGAATATATACCCAGGGGTGGGATTGCTGGATCATACAGCAACTCTGTTTTTAAAGGAACTTCCAAACTGTTTTCCACAGTGGCAGCACCAATTCACATTCCCGCCAACAGTGTAGGGAGGTTCTCTTTTCTCCACACCCTCCCTGGAGGAACTCTTGTTGTTCTTTCATTCTCTCACACCCCATACCCAATGCGGCCATGACATCTCGCTGACTCCTCCTTTCCATTATGGCCCAAATCCAAGCACCTCCACTGCTACCAGCCTGGCCCAGGCCACCATCACCTCCCGCCTGCATTGCTGTAAGAGCCTCTATACACTAGTCTCCCTGCCTCCCGCTCCTCTAGCCTCCATTCTCAACCAACAGCCAACGTGTTTCTTTTTAAATCTTCAGTCAGATCTTCAAATCCTGACTCAGTATTCTACAGTGAACTTTCTAGTTCACTAAAAACAAGAGCCAAAGTCTACGGTAGCCCATAAGGGCCTACTTAGCCTGGCGCCTCAGGACTCTCTGCTTCTCTATCTTATCCCTGGCTCACTCACTTCTCTACACTACAATGGCTTCTTTGCTATTCCTGCCTCAGGGCCTTTGCACTGGCTGTTCTCTCTGCCTGGAACACTCTCCTCACCTTCTTCACCTTTCTCTGCACCAACATCACATGGTCATTGAGACAACCCTAACCACACTATTTATAATTATAACTCACCATCCCCAGCCCTCCAGATCCCCCTTGCTCTGATTTATTTTTTCCATGCTGCTGCTGCTGCTGCTAAGTCGCTTCAGTCGTGTCCGACTCTGTGTGACCCCATAGACAACAGCCCACCAGGCTCCCCCGTCCCTGGGATTCTCCAGGCAAGAACACTGGAGTGGGCATGTATCAATTTCTAACATGTTTATGTTAGAAGTATGTTTATTGTTTAGGGTCTTATGTTTATTATGTTTATTGTTTAGGGTCTTATGTTTATTATATTTATTGTTTAGGGTCTTATGTTTATTGTTTAGGGTCTCCTTATGTTTATTGTTTAGGGTCTCTTTCCACTAGAATGCAAGTTCTATGAAGGCAAGAATTTTTGTCTGTTTGAACACTGATGTATGTTATGTGCCCAGAACCATGCCTCCTCCATAATAGGCTCTCAATAAATATTTGTTGAATGAATGAAAAACAAATGATTACTTTGCAGCTTATAGATCACTTTCACATCTGATGATTCCTTTGAGCCTCAAAACTCTGCTGGTTTTTTTTCAGATAAGAAAACAAGTTCAGAGAGGTTAAATAACTTGCCTGAGATCACACAGCTTGTTTTACAGTGAACCTCATACTCTCTTCTGTCCTTAAACCCTCAGATGCCTCTGATTTAACCACACTGGCAACAGTCCCTCCAAGGCCCAGGCCCCACCCAGCTCTCTCCTTCTCCCCAGACTCATACCCCGCCATGCTGGGGACCACGTTTACAGGTTTAGGGATTATTTTTCCCCCAGAGGAGCATTTTGTACACTTTCCCTCAAATGAACTCATATCTGATTTCTAGGGACCATCTGACATAGACATCAGCTTCCAAGGCCAGCTTCTAACCCCAAGACCCTCCTCCCAAACACAGGAGGGACACTGATACACTTGCCACTCCCAACCTTCTGTGACACATGTATCATCATACCTGGACATTCTGTAAGGAATGAGAGAGGAGGTGCAGACAGCAGGAGGGGAGAGAAGCACTGCAAATCAAGAAAAGGCCCTCCTAGCCCTTTCTTAACAACCAGGGGCTGAAACGCGAGGTCACTGCTGCACCACTTAAAAACCGCTTCTACTCTCCTGCTGAGAAATTTCTTTTGGGCCTGAGCCACAGGAACAGCTACAGCAGCTCGTTTATTTCTGCCTCATCCATCACACTCTGAATTGTATATCTGCTCATGATGACTCCTTTTTTTTTTTGCACAGACTACTGGGAAGCTCGAGGCAGCAAATCGTGGTTCTCAGGTCTTTGGATTCTAGTACTTGCACGAGTGGCCCCCTGGTTCCCTGGTTCTCCTACTCACACATGGTAAACTGTAGCATTTCTTGGCTTCCATAACCATATAAGCCAAATCCTATAACAAATCTCCTCATATATGTGTGTGTGCACATGTGTGCACATGTGTGTGTGTGTGCTCAGTCGTCTCCAACGCTGTGTGACCCCATGCACTGTAGCCCACCAGGCTCCCCTGTCCATGTAATTTTCCAGTTAAGGATATTGGAGTGGGTTGCAATTTCTTACTCCAGGGGATCTTCCCTACCCAGGGATCATACCCTTGCCTTACATCTCCTGCATTAGCAGGTGGATTCTTTACCACTGCACTGCGTGGGAAGCCCATATGTATGTGTATGCTCTTCTGGTTCTGTTTCTCTGAACAGCTCTAATACTGGGGCAAACAATCCATGTTAACTTTTACCAGTACTTAGTGCTGGTAATGGTTTTCCAAAGTGTTGCCTCTTTTGACACTTGCAACCTTCTATGAATACCAGAACCTGGTAGCATCATGATTTCCTGTTCTTACACAAGGAAACTGAGGCTCAGAGGGGTCACCGACTGTCCAAGGTCACACAGCGTGGGCACACCCTGCGAGGCCTGAACCGAGGTCTTCCCACTCACTGGAAGGCTCATCGCCCCTCCTGCACCCCGCTATCCCCCACCCCAGGCTCCCAGCAGCCCCCAGGCATTCCACATGATACAGCCATCAGAGGCCATGAGATCACCACTTGCTCGTGGTCTGTTCCTTAATCCACAGTCCATGCTGGGAGGAAGGCAAACTTGGGGCAGCAACCAAATCAGCAACAGGAGTGGAAGCAGGTAAGAAGGGTGTGGAGGAGGTCAGGACACAGAGAGAGGTGGGGGGCCTCACACTGGCCCCTGGAACTGAGCCTTTGCTCCCTCGCCTGCACCAGCCTGCCCCAGTGACCTGAATATGAAGCAACAACAGACTCATCAACTGGCCCCCAAAATGGCAGCTGCAGGATGGAGAGACCAGGGTGGCAGGGGTTGGTGAGAAGGCTTCAAAAGACAGAGGAACAAGATACAGAATTCAGAGATGCCAACATGGGGAGGGGATGCCTGACTCTTCCCCCCCACCCTCCCTGATGGCAAACTCCAGCACCAGAAGAGAATTTCACATCTTAACCCCAACCCCACACCAGGCTCCAAATGTCTGGTGGCCCTGTGCTGGCCACAACCACTCCTGGAAGCATGAGGGAGGGGCAGCTGCACTCACCTCACATCTGAGGAGGAGGCTTTGTCCTTGGGTCACATGAACCTCTCTTAAGTATTCCATTGGCCAAAAAGTTTGGGTTTTTATTAAGCTGAGATGGCAAAACCCAAACAAACTTTTTGGCCAATCCAATAGTTCCTGCCATGGGTGCAGTTTTACTTCTGGGTGATGTTTTGTGAATAAACAAGCTTGCCTCAGGTCTTCAAGCTGCACGAGGGCAGGAACCATGTGAAGTTTTGCTCACAAGCATGGACCCAGGCCCTGAGCCTCAAAGTCAGCCAAGAAAAGGCTGAAGGGCCTGAGGGAGGAGGCCAAGGGAGGGGAAACCATGTATTCATGAATGCTCCCCAGTATTTGACATTTTAGAGGTATTCAGAGAGAGAGGAGGTGATGTGTGTGTGTGCATGCTTCTGACATGCATCCTGACCCCCTGGCTGGCACTGAGCTGGATTAGGAAGAAACAATGATATACACTATCCCAAACCCCCTGCTGAACCCAAGCAACCTCAGCCTCCTTCAGGTTCCACTTACCCTGTAGAGCTGCCTCTCTGATTTGCTCTCAGATGTTCATCCACTGGGGAACCACTCACTTGATCTTGCCTTCTGAACACCTGAACTGCACAGTCACTGCTTCCCTTGGCCCAGCCACAAGCTAACGGAGACCTCTGCAAGCTTCTAGATTAGCATTCCTTCTGCTGTGAGATGCACGTAGAGTAAAACCCACAGTGTTACACCCAGGCTATAAATTAACCTCAAAAACTGCTGTCTGTTGACAAGACAGCCTCTCACCCCACTCTGCCTCCCAGGAGTGATCTGGTTTGGACGAGACAATGCATCACAGTGGAGGAGAGATGAGCTAAGAATCCAGAAAGCTGGGTTACTGGTCCAGCTCTGCCATGGAACCTTGTGACCATGGGGAAGGCAGTATCAGTATCTCACTCTGGGCTTCAGTATTCCCACCTGTAAAATATGAGAGGTGAACCAGAAGCTCCCTTGGCATGAAGCATGGCATGGGTAGGAGGCAGGTGCAATGTGAAGTCCTTCAGGCTCAAGTTCAAATCCCTGCTTTGCCATTTCTTGTCTCAGCAACTCTGAGAAAGTTACTGAGTGTTTGGTAGCCTCAGATTCTTCCTGTGTAAGATGGAAGTGATAACAGTACCTCACTGGCATTACTATGTTTACCCTTCCCTTCCTGTCTGCTCCTCAAACTGCTTTTTAAAGCACAAATCTGATCCCTCCTTGAAAAGTGAAAGTGTTAGCCACTCCGTCGTGTCTGAATCTTTGTGACCCTATGGACTGTAGCCCACCAGGATCCTCTGTCCATGGAATTTTCCAGGCAATAATACTAGAGTGGATAGCCATTCCCATCTCCAGGGGATCTTCCTGACCCAGGGATTGAACCCAGATCTCCTGCATTGCAGGTGGATTCTTTACCATCTGAGCCACCTGGGGAACCCTCTCTACCTCCTTAAAAGCTTCTAAAGGCTCTCCAGTATCCTTGGAAAGACACAGACTCCTTACTCTGGAAGATGCTTACTCCAGCCTCTAACCGGCCCCCCTCACTTGCTTCTCCCATTCCAGTCACACTGGCTGCTCTCCTCTCGCCATACTCCCTTCTGCTAAAGGCCCTTTGCACACTCTGTTTGCATACATGGAATACTTTGGTACCTTTTCAACCAAATATGCCATGCTTCAACCTCACTCAGGCCTCACTTCCTCACTCCTGACTACATCTAGAGCCTCAGTAAAGACTCTTGCAGTCCCCTGTATCTCTCCTTTGTACCTACTGTCACAGTTGTAAATTTACATATGAATGATTGCTTTGGGGCTTCTTTAACAGTGACTGTTAAAGAACCCGCATGCCAATGCAGGAAACACAGGAGACACAGGTTCAATCTCTGGCCGGGAAGATCCCCTGGAGAAGGCAATGGCAATCCACTCCAGTATTCTTCCCTGGAAAATTTCATGGATAAAGGTGCCTATCGGGCTACAGTCCATGCAGTCACAAAGAGTCAGACATGACTCAGCTCACACTAGAGGAAGGAAAAGGATTGTTTGATGACAAAACTAAGTTCTGCAGTCTCCATGAGGACAGAGACCATGTTGCTTAACATCTAACACAGTGCCTGTAGAAAAAAATTTTAATGAACATAATAAAATCCAACAATGCTGACATCTATTAAGCAATTTCTATATGCCAGTCACCCCCTAAAAGACTTTATTGTTTCTCTCATTTAACAAAAGGAAGACTGAGTTGCAGAGGCGTTAGGTAACTTGCCCAGTATCACACAGCTAGTAAGGTGTCAAATCATACAAGTCTGCTTACTGGAAAATTATTTAAAACCTTTCACTCAACAGAAGAAGCAGGATACAGGGAACAGATCTTCAAGCAAGGAGGCTGGCACTTCTTAAGCACTTCATCATCATCATAATTGCTAACAGACAATTGATGTATTCAGTTATGGTGTGTTCAATATTATTCTGAGGATTTTACATAAATTAACTCATCCTCCCAATGACCCTACAGGGGGAGTACTACCATTATCCTCATTTAACAGATGAGGAAACTGATGCTTAGAAAGATTAACTGGTTTGCCCACAGTTACCTGGCTTACAGGTAGTAGAGTGTGTGTGTGTGTGTTAGTTGCTCAGTCGTGTCCAACTCTTTGCAACCACATGTACTATAGCCCACTAAGCTTCTCAGTCCATGGAATTCTCTATGTAAGAATACTGGAGTGAGTAGCCATTCCCTTCTCTGGGGATCTTCCCAACCCTGGGACTGAACCTGGGTCTCCTGCATTGCAGGCAGAAGTAGAAAGTGGGTCCACCTAATTCCAGAGGATCCCAGAAACAATCCTTTTCTAGGAAAACCCAGCCTGTGATTCCCAGGGAGGACAGATTTCCCACCAAGTTTCAGGTTTCTGCCTTCAGTTCTAATAAGCAGACTGAAGCTCCTTCTAGCACTGAGCCTACCCAGCTAAACAGGGTATGGACAGGTATGGCCACAAAGCCACCCACTGCTCCAGGGCCTCAGCTGAGGAGGCTGCATAGCATCATCATAAACAGTGACTCACAGGGCAGCCATGGAAAAGGAAGACAGTGGGGGCTAAAAAAAGACCTGTGACCACATATTATAGAGAGGACGATCATCAACCATGACCACCAGGGCAAGCCCTGCCTCCACTCCACACACATCCCTCCAGCTGCACTGGAATCCTGCTCTGGGATCCTCTCAGAGGCTCCTTTGAACTGGATTTTATCACTGGGCCTCAGCTGCTCAGAGAACAGGCTCTGAAGCCCCAATTCTAACTCTACCCCTCAGTAGCAATGGCATCTCAGACCAGTCATTGAACCCACCTGAGCCTCAGTTTCCTCCCCAATAAAATGGGGATAAGAAACACCCACTTCACAAGAACAGTATGGAGATGAAATGAGTTAATGTGTGTGTGAAAGGCCTCGCACAGTACTCAGCTCAGCAACTGTTAGTTCCCCCCGTGGATGAAAGGAAGTGGGTGGCAAAGCGGAGAAGACAGGCATATAGTCCAATTTTCCTGGAGCACCCACTCTTTAGGGTTCACATATTACCTGTGCCTGAGAGCTTCACACCAATTCACTGTTCATCCACATAGCATCCCACTTCCAGAACATGATGACGATAACAAGAATAATCGACAAAGAATAACAGTTGTTAAATATGTACCATGTAGGAGACACTGGGGAAAACACTTTGCACTCATCACATTATTATTTAATATTACTTTGATCATCATAAGCATTTCATAAGGCAGTCCAGAGCCATACTGCCCACATTCAAATCTGACACAAATGCTTACTAGTTGTGTCAGCTTAGGTAAATTCTTTAAATTTCCTATTCCTCAATTTCCTAATCTGTAAAATGGGGATAATAATAATAGCACATATTTCATAAAGTTGTGGCCAGGATTAAAACAGTTAATACATGATGGCAGAGATGTTTAGTGCCCGACCCAAAATTAATGCCCCTTTAACAGTGTAGAGTTGTGGCCAGGAGTGGCTGCCCTGATGGAAACCACAATTTCCAGTCCCTGATATCTTGTTGAGGCCATGTGACTAAACTCTGGTGTTTGGAATGTGGAAGGAATTAACATACCCACATCCAAGACTGTCCTATAAAAACCTCCCCATCATCCTTACTGTTGTCCCCAATCAAGGAATTTCCTGAGAGTCGCATATTCTAGATGGCAGACCCTCTATCAGATTCCATGAAACAGAGCATCTCCTTCCACTAGCTTCAACTGGACTCAACATGAATGAGAAAACAAGTTTGATTGTGTTCAGTTGCTGAAATGTTAGAATTTATCTGATGCAACAGCTTGCATTACCCTAACTAATAAAGAAACTGAAATTGACACTGGAAGTAGGGTACTTATATATGTGGCATTGGCTTAGAAGTCAGATGGTGGGTTAAGATGTTCAAGGCTCGAAAACTGGAGCCTCATGTTTTGCAGCAGTGAAATGTTTAGTTAAACTGTCGCTATGATAATTTAGAAGGCAGAACTTATGCCTACTGAGCCTGTAAGCTCTAGGGAAAAAAGATTGAAAAATAATGGTAAGAGAGTTTGCTGCTTGTTCTGGGCTAAGTTTAGCAAGATATTAGGGGAAGAGAAGATCGCAGGCATGAACTAGTCAGTTTGCACGTAAAATTGGGAAGGAGTAGTGCAGAAGACAGCTATTCCTAGATACTGAGCAATAAGAACAAAGATTGAGCAGACATCTAAGTGAAGCATCAGTTAGAACTGGACATGGAACAACAGACTGGTTCCAAATTGGGAAAAGAGTACGTCAAGGTTGTATCTTATCACCCTGCTTATTTACCTTATATGCAGAGTACATCATGAGAAATGCTGGGCTGGATGAAGCACTAGCTGGACTCAAGATTGCTGGGAGAAATATCAATAACCTCAGATATGCAGATGACACCACCCTTACGGCAGAAAGTGAAGAAGAACTGAAGAGCCTCTTGATGAAAGTGAAAGAAGGGAGTGAAAAAGTTGGCTTAAAGCTCAACATTCAAAAAACTAAGATCATGGCATCCGGACCCATCATTTCATGGCAAATAGATGGAGAAACGGTGGAAACACTGGCAGACTTTATTTTCTGGGGGCTCCAAAATCACTGCAGATGGTGACTGCAGCCATGAAATAAAAAGACGCTTGCTCCTTGGAAGAAAAGTTATGACCAACCTAGACAGCACATTAAAAAGGAGAGACATTAACTTGCCAACAAAGGTCCATCTAGTCAAAGCTATGGTTTTTCCAGTAGTCATGTATGGATATGAGAGTTGGACTATAAAGAAAGCTGAGTGCCAAAGAATTGATGCTTTTGAACTGTGGTGTTGGAGAAGACTCTTGAGAGTCTCTTGGACTGCAAGGAGATCCAACCAGTCCATCCTAAAGGAAATCAGTCCTGAATATTCATTGGAAGGACTGATGCTGAAGCTGAAACTCCAATACTTTGGCCACCTGATGTGAAGAACAGACTCATTTGAAAAGACCATGATTCTGGAAAAGGTCGAAGGTGGGAGGAGAAGGGGATGACAGAGGATAAGATGGTTGGATGGCATTACCTACTCAATGGACATGAGTTTGATTAAACTCTGGTAGTTGGTGATGGACTGGGAGGCCTGGCGTTGTGCAGTCCATGGGGTCGCAAAAAGTCTGACATGACTGAGCGACTGAACTGAACTGAACCTAGTGAAATAAATGTCAGATAGAGTGTATAAGGTTCCCACCTAAGCCTGATGGCCTCATTAAGTTGAGAGAGAAATAGAGGTTTGAGGTGAAGGAAGAAATAATCCAAACTGGAGAATTAGGTCTAGGAAAAAACTGGCTGCTGGTAAGCAAGATGTCATAGATGAAAATCCTACTGAGCTGTTGAGGGAATTGCATTGGCAAAATCTATGAGCCTAGATTTTTAAAATCTTTTACTGTTAAAGCATTAAAACAATCCTTGTGTTATGCAAAGTTGCTTCAGTCATGTCTGATTCTTTGCAATCCCGTGGACTATATGTAGCCCACCAGGCTCCTCTGTCCACGGGATTCTCTAGGCAAGAATACTGGAGCAGGTTGCCATGCCCTCCTCCAGGGGATCTTCCCCACCCAGGGATCAAATTTGCATCTCTTATGTCTCCTGCATTGACAGATGGGTTCTTTACCACTAATGCCACCTGGGAAGCCCAAAACAATCCTTGGGCCCCTTAAAGTTCAAGGCAAAGACTAGATTACTAGATTTAGAGCCTCAAAGAGGTCATATTCCCTAAGACCCACTTCAAGGGTGGCCAAGAAGCATCAGGAACGATATTCCTCCTACAGAGCCACAAGTGTGAAGAACAATGAACCGGGAAATTGCTCTCAGAGAGGAGCAGAAGTGGGGCTTAAGCAAGGAAACCTCACCCATGGTCTGCTTGGCAGATTTCATAACTACTAGGGGCCAGTGACTTCTGTGTATCTCTCACTGCTGCCTCTTCCTAATGGGTTATCGTCCGATACAGGCACAGAGGGGAAGATAATGAGTTTCTTTTGGATCCTGGGTCCCTGAACCATGAGGAGCCACATTCAACTCCATGGATAGGACAGGAATTCACCCAAAGATCCAGAACTTCAAGTTGAAAGTAGTGACTGGATAGAACATGAGGATCTTCCCTTAGAGGAAGGGAACCATGTTTTGTGTCTGAAAAGAAGGAAACACAGAGATATTTGGTGGTCAGAGGGCCTGTGACATATCTGGCCAGTGATATACAAATATGATGATGAAGGCTCCTTTCAGGCTTAGCCCATAACACCGTTCTTAAGATGCCCACGCTCTCCTTCCTCTACCTATGGGCTGGATAAATGTCCAAAGAAGGCCCTAAAGGCCACAGGTTGAAGGTAAAGAAAGCACTCTCTCCAACAGTCTTGGTATTCAAATGACTCTCCAGTTCACTCCCACCACACTCCTCTCCCAATCAGTCTTTAGTGAGTAAGAAATGACTAGTCAGCCATTAAAAAGAATACATTTGAATCAGTTCTAATGAGGTGATGAAACTGGAGCCTGTTATACAGAGTGAAGTAAGTCAGAAAGAAAAACACCAATACAGTATACTAACGCATATATATGGAATTCAGAAAGATGGTAACGACAACCCTATATGCGAGACAGCAAAACACACACAGATGTATAGAACAGTCTTTTGGACTCTGTGGGAGAAGGCAAGGGTGGGATGATCTGAGAGAATAGCATTGAAACATGTATATTATCATATGTGAAACAGATCACCAGTCCAGGTTCGATGCATGAGATGGTGCTCAGGGCTGGTGTACTGGGATGACCCAGAGGGATAGGATGGGGAGGGAAATGGGAGGGGGGTTCAGGATGGGGAACACATGTACACCCATGGCTGATTCATGTCAATGTATGGCAAAAATCACTACAATATTGTAATTAGCCTTCAATTAAAATAAATAAATTTTTTAAAAAAAGAAAGAAATGAACTTCTATTGTGTTAAGCTAAGATTTGGAGGTTGTTTTTTATAACAGCTAATGTAACTATAACAATTATAATATATAGCACTCTTCGAACGGTGCTTGGCATATAATAAACACTGCACAAGTGTAGCTATTACTATTACAAAACCCATTTTACAAATAGGGAAACTTATGGGTGTGTCTGACTCCCAAGTCAATTACTATTTTATATTTACTTCTCAGTAAATGATAGCCAGATCCATTTTATAGGTAAGTTTGGTGTCTGGCTCAAGGTCACAAATAACAACAGATCCAGAATTAGAGGCCTTTCTTAACTATTCAAAGGCCATTAGCCACCCCACCCCTTAACCCAGATCTCCAGGTTGGTCCCCTATTGTTTTATTTTGTTGTTATTTTTATGGTGTGTTTCAGGAAACACTCTACTTACAAATACTCCAGCACTGAACTGGTGAATCTGAATAGAAAACCAAGCAACCCTCCGCTGACCCAAATTTCAAGTTTTAATTTACATTGAGTTAGTTAATTAAAAACGTGCTCTGTGAGCATAGACACTGACATGGCTGGCTGCTGAAATTGCTTTTGCAGTTCTTCACAAAAAGCTGGGTTTCTTATGGTTTCGTCCCGCACAGCAACCCTGTACTATGGAATAACTCAACCAGCTCGGGAGATCTGAGGGAAGATGGGTAGGGGGGGTGGATTTGGGGGATGATGGGTGGGCCAGGAAAACAGCTGAGTAAGCATTTGATCTATGGAGCAACAGAAAAGCAAAAGACCTGAACACCAACTTACCCACCAAACCAGGGTTGGTGAGGTGAGGGCTCATGTTAATTAGTGTTTATAAAGTGATTGGGGATCCCAGAAGTGAATGAGACTATTCAAAATCCCCTTATTATTATTATCACCAGTCTGAATAATCTGTTTTTTAAGGAAGCCACTATTATCGAGTGCCTACTATGTGGCAGTTGCTTTCACACATCTGATCTAATTCTTTTAATCACCCTATGTGGTAGGTTTGGGTTTTCTTCCTTTTTTATGTCTTTTTTGGTTTTGCAATCCTCACTCTGCAGATGAGAAAAACAAATTTAGCAAAATTAAGTCACCTGCTAAAGAGTGGCAGAGCTGAAATCTGAGGTTAGACCTTTCTAAGTGTAAAGCCCTTCTCCCTTTCATCACACCACACTGCCTCTTGCAATCTTCTCTTCAAATTCTTTCTGCATTTAAAACAAAATTCCATCCAAGGATGCCTATGGCTCTTTTTATGTCTTCTTTTTTACTGAAGTGTAATTTGCAATACAGTGAAACACACATATCTTAAGTTTACAATGCAATGCATTTTGACAAAGGCACATACCTCTGAACCCACACCCCTATCAACAGAAGGATATTTCTATCACCCAGAAAGCTCCCTGGTGCCCCTTCACTAATGATGCCCTTTTTTTTTTTTTTTTTTTTAAAGAAATACAGTCAGTAAAATGAGCTACTTTCCTTTGATCAAGCCATCTATTTGTGACCTTCGCAATGAGGCTATGCGCATGAGGTTAATCTCTGAGGTGGGTGCACTGTCTTATTTGATGCTTTGAATATCAGGAAGGAAGATTCACATAAAATTCTGCACCCTGGTGGTTCCATCCACATTGAACACGTGGATAAGACAAAGATAACAGATACCATTCTGCCTGAATTATATGACTACCATCATCATTTTGGCCCCTAAAATATGTCATGCACCAGACTGTAATATTTATACAAATAATTTCATTTAATCCTCATAATTATTACCTCTACTTTACAGCTGAGGAAATTGGGCTCAGAGTGATTAGGTATGATACATAAGAACACACAGCTAGAAAAATGTAAGCCTTGAAATTCAAATCCAGGATACCTGATTTCACAGGCTTTTACGAGTGAACTCCGGGAGTTGGTGATGGACAGGGAGGCCTGGCGTGCTGTAATTCATGGGGTCACATAGAGTCGGACACGACTGAGCAACTGAACTGAACTGAATTGATGGGTAAATTTTATATCTCAAAGGTGTAATGGGCTAGTTATGATCATTCAACAAATAGTACCCAGAATTTACTGAGTGTTAGGTGCTGTGCTGAGTGATATGGAGAAAAATACAAAGATGATAAAGATACAGTCTCAACTGTTAGTGCCACAGTGCAATGGGGAGTCACTTAGAGCAAAGTCAGGGTCAAGATTCCCACAGGATGGGGAATGGGCTGTGGAAGGCCTAGGTTTTGGGGAGGGAAAAAGGGTTGCATCAAGGAAGGCCTCACAGAGATTCCAGAAAGACAGTTTTTGAACCAAGTCTTCAGGGATGAGTGAGAACTGGCCAGCTCTGATGGGGTTTAAGGTAAATGACTGCACAGACAATGGTGTGGTGAAGCACTTCTGTCTGTTCTTTATTGAGCTTTAGCAAAATCAATCAAGCCAAATTTTAAACCCCTTACTGAAATGCAACCCTCACTGAGTTGTCTTATCTATTTCCCCACATACTCTAAACAGCTGAGAGTCAATGAAAGAAAAAAACCAGCTTTGAAGAGTAAAACAGTCACCACAGAGTTCACACCCTAAGCTCACACGTGTGATTCTTGAGAGCCAGCAAGCCCTCACTGACAGCCAATTATCTTTTATTTTCTGAGTCAAGTCCCATGTGATCCATTTCCTGATTCTTCGGGTCATAGGTGCAGAAAATTAGAAAGGGGGACAGGTACAGAGATGGCAGTAAGAAGGGGCAACCAAGGTAGAAAGACTTGAAAAGATGATTCAAGGAATTCAGAATTCCACAGTTAGTTTCTGGATATCACTGTACAATATTATACAATAGCTTGCTCAACTCAACAGGCATCTAAGAAGCTGTGTACCAGGAGCTTAAATCCAGTTCTGCCCTGTACAGTTTGATAGGAACAAAAGGTGTATAAATTAAGATAGAAAGATTGTCAGGCTAAGAAGGGCCTCAGTTCAACTGCGTAGTTAATTAAGGGCAGCAAGGATGGCCTGAAGGCAGGGAATTCATCTGTCAGTAAAGAGCAAGACATTTATGTTTCCTGTGCCTCAATTTCCTCCTCTGTCTAGTGGGGATAACAGCAGTACCTTTCCAAGCGAATGCTGAGAGGTAAATGAGTCAATATACAGAGTGGTATTGAATGCACGTTAGCTGTTATTAGCTTGTACCGCTGCTTGCTCAGTGCCTAGATTAGTAACTGCTCAATAAATATTGATGAACAAATGAATTCAGGAATGAATAAATGATGCTACTGAGTTAAAGGGGGAGAAAGATTATGTACGGCCTGGGCTCCTTAATACGACTTGCAAATCAGAAAGAATGTCATGCAAAATAGTTGAAGAAACAGATTTGATGTTTAATGTATGTTTCAGATACCTAAAAAATTAATTGCTCATTTCTTACTGCTTCCTTCCATTTTTAACAAGCCCAAGGAAAAGAGATGGAGCCATCACAATGAAATTACAGTATATCTCATACTACAAGATGGTGGAAGGGGCCCTGAGACCTACGAGTTAAGCTCTGTGCTGTGGAAATGCTGCAATGGCAGCAAACCCCAACCACCACACACTCACCCTGCCCCAAACCAGCTCTGTGGTCTCCTCCTTCCTCAAATTATACTTACTCCAAAAAGGATAAACACAAAAACTGCCTTTAAAAGATGCTAAAGATCATAAAAGTAAAACCAACTTGAAAAAATATAGAGGCTGCTAACACAGACAGACAGAGCTACAAGAGGACTTGGGAGTGTATTACAGATCCAGGCCTTCATTATATAGAAGAGGAGACTGAGGCCCAGAGAAGCAAAGTGAGTTATGACCCACAGTCACAACTTCAAGAGAATGGCCAACTCAGAGGTGAAGCAGGGCACCCAGATTCCCAAGTGAAGTGAAAGTGCAAATGGCTCAGTCCTGTCCCACTCTTTGTGATCCATGGACTGTAGTCCACTGAAGCCCGGCAGGCTCCTCTGTCCATGGAATTCTCCAGGCAAGAATATTGGAATGGGTAGCCATTCCCTTCTCCAGGGGATCTTCCCTACCCAGGGATCCAACCCGGGTCTCCTGCGCTGCAGGCAGATTCTTTACGTCTGAACCACCAGGGAAGCCAAACTGGAGTCGAAAGGGGAATCCTTTTCTTCCCAAAGGAAACGGGAGTGGGAGGAGATTCCAGTAGGAACAGCAGGTAAGGGTTGGGGGGCGGGGAGGTAAGAACAGGGGCGGTGGGCTCACGCCGGTGGGAGGAAAATTAAGTCTCTCTGTACTTTTTGTGGGTGCAGGGTTTCAAACAGAAATTATCCAGTCCAAAGCTCCTGGGTTTTACAGGTGAATCCTTATTCTCCGCCAGAAGAAACGCACACAAAGACCAATGCCTTCTCCCAGGTGTTTCCATCTCATCAGGATTTCACAGGTACGGGTGGACCTGCATGGGAAGCCTTACAGGTACCCTCCCTTTAGAGGTTTCGCTCTCCAACAGGCAGCAGAGAGGGGGGGGCTTTGGCGAAGATGCGGGAGGAGTCTTGATGAGCATCAGGGGGGAGTTGCCAACTTGGCCCCACCACCCACAAGCGCAAGCGCGCGCACACACACACACACACTTTTTGCTTCTTCCTTCCCCTCCCCCAACGATGACCAAAGCCAGGTGAGGGGACTGACAATTGGAGATTCTGTTTCCAAAGGGCTTCTGCTGGAGCTGCTTGCTTCTGAGCCACCCACAGAAACACGCGCGGACGCGCGCACACAGACTCTCACAAATATGCACACACTCCCATGCACACACTTGGCACCCCCAGAGGCCGGGCCACGCCCGTTGCATCTCTGCTTAGGCCCGGGGAAAACGACAGGCAGCAACATGAATGAAATCTGCCCAGAAAGACTGCATTTCAGCTCCAACCAAGCAGCCTCCAGCCAAACCGCCGAATATGTAACAAAGTTTTATTTCGCTTTTGGAGTCTCCAGTTACACTTCTACCATTTCCTGTGGAAAATTGAAGCTTTGAAGTGTCTAGCTCCGGCTTTCGCAGACAGGCAGGACCGCCAGCTCGAGCTCTCAAAAACAAACGCCCCGGCCCCACCCCCTCCGCCACCAGAACTGCAGGTTCAAACCCACCCAGCTCCGGCCTTCAAAATAGGGGGTGCGGAGAGGAATGACAGAACCTACTGGAAACCACCTCTTAAACCGGCAGTCTCCCCGGAACTCCGCCCCACTCCCATCCTGACGGGATCCCTTAAGCCAAGTGGTGACAGCCGCAGCTCCCAGACAGCCAACAGCGGCAAAAGCTGGGAGGTCTCCATCAGGGGGGTTGTCCATTGCGCAGCGCCCACCAGCTGTGAGCTCTGGCCTCAAAAACTGCCCCAGAAAAATTGCCCGTTCCACCCTCTCACCACGTACACATTTCCCCGACTGTTTCTAGGCCGAGTGAGCTCTCAGTCTGCCTTTACAGCTACGGGGCGTCTCCTTCACCAGCTCACCGACGGCGTCCCGAGGGCGCCGGGAAGCAAGCGGAATCGGGCGGCTGAGGGAGAAAAGCGTCTCCTCCCGAGTCCCAGGGAGCCAAACTCCTTCGCCCGCGTATTTGTCATCTTTAAGGTCTAAAACAAAAAACAAAAACTCCACAGGGCTCTGGCAGAAATGTATACTAGGCGCAAATGATCGCCCCCCAAAGTGGCGCTGTGTTCTGCCTGCAGGAGGCAGCCGCCGCTCCACCCGGAATCGCGGGCGGAACCGCAAGCTCTCTAGCTTGGGACGCTACCAACCACGTAAAGTACGCGCAGCGCATCCCGAAAGCAGGAGGCACTAGGTGGGGTTTCTGGCCGTCTTCAGATCGGTGGTCCCCTCAGAGGTTTAAGAGCAGCGGGCGGCCGAAAGGACGCGGGAGGGGACCGAAGGGCCAACTTAGGAGAGAGTTGGACGCGTTGGATGGGAGGGGGCGGCACCCGCGCGACCACTTACCGCTGGCGTTCTTCCCGCAGATGAGGTGCTGGTAGGGCTGCAGCAGCCCCCAGATCTCGGAGTCGTTGTTGACCGTGTACTCCAGCGTCTCCACGGTGAACTTGGGCGCCTCGTGGAGCGCGTGGTGGTGGTGGTGGTGGTGGTTGGCGGCGGCTGCCGGTGGGGCTGCGGCGGCGGCGGCAGCAGCAGCGACGGTCGGCGGGGCGCAACAGCTGCTGCCTCCGCTGGCGCTGCTGGCTGCGCTGCAGGCGCCGCCGCTCGCCGCTCCCCCTCCGGGGACCTCCCGCTCCTTATCCGCCGCGGGGGCTGCTCCGGGGCCCGAGCCTTGGCCTGGGCCGGAGCTGGAGCCCGGGCCCAGGCCGCTGCAGCTCCTGGGCAGCCCGGAGGCCACGACCCGCGCGTAGATGTCCCGGAACAGGCTCTCCATGCAGGCCGTCAGGTAGATGGCTGCGTGCTCGTGGATGCGCAGCGCCACGCGGCTGTCCACCATCCAGCGGTACACGCGGCCCACAGAGAAGGTGAGGCCGCAGCGCGCCGATTTGCCGCGGCCCAGGCGGTCGCCACCGGCACTGCTCATGTTGTAGAGGGACAGCGCGGCCAGCGCGGCCGCCGTGCAGTGCGCCGCCAGGCCCCAGGACAGCACGATCTCCATGGCGCTCTGGATCTCATACTTGGTGCACTTGGCGAAGCGCAGGCTCAGGCGCTGTGCCTCCTTGGCGATGCGTACCAGCGCCCGGCTCACCAGCGTCGACAGCTTGGCCAGTGCGTCTTTAGGCAGGCCGCCGGGGGCCACCGGGCCTGCCCGGGGATCCCGTGAGCGCAGGAGCAACGCCTCCAGCTCCTGGAGGGTCCAGGGGACCTCGTCGAGGTCCGGCAGCAGCCGCGAGCAGTGCTGGCCGGCACAGTCCAGCCCCTCGGAGTCTTCCACCAGGGCAGTGTTGACAGTGTCAAAGCTGTTGTGCCGGCTGTGCATGGAGTCAGTTAGAGGCGGCCAGCAGCTCCCGCCATACGGGGACGCCGGGTGCGAGTCGGAACAGCACAGGGACAAGTTGGAGGAGCGCACTGAGTCCGCCGCGCCACCATAACCCGAGTCCAGCGTTAGATCCTCCAGCGTCCGCACCACCGGCTTCTTACCTCTCCTGGCCATCGCTGCGCCACTTCATGCCGCCGGGAAGCCAAGGGGAAGGAGCAGCGAGGAGCAGCGGGCGCCGGGGCGCGGGAAGAGCCGAGTCAGCGCCGCCTCGGCTCACTTTTCCACCAGCCGCTGCTACCAAGTGTGACTACTTTCGGATGCCTCCCCGAGCCGCCGCCGCTGGAATCCACAGGGCACACCAGGGAGTCATCTTCCAGAGCCCAGGCCGGATCTGGGGCGCGCTAAGGAGCGAGCCAGGCCGGGGTAGAGGCTCACGCCGGACTCGCCCCTTTCTTCCAAAATAAAATAAAAGTGTCTGATCCTCTCCCTACTGGGCCGGGCTGGGCGCAGAAGCCGCTGGACGCCGGCCTCGGTGTTCGTAGGACGGAAATTTATTCAGATGCCGCCGCGGCAGCAGCTCCGCCGGCAGCTGGCTCTTGGCTCTCGGCTCCCCGGTTCCCGGTTCCCGGGCCGGGGTTCACTCCGTGTTCGCCCGCCCGGCACGGAAGAGCAGCAGCGACCGCGGCGGCTGCAAACCCTGCGGAACCCCGCAAGCCCTGGGCAGCCAGCGGGGCGGGCGTATGTAAAGCAGGGCCGGCGGAGAGCCAATGGGATTGGAGGATGCTAATTACCTTTAAATAAATATATATATATTCCTCGGCTCCACGCAGCCCCGCCCCTCAAGCACGCCCCCGACCTGGGACCGAGGCTGCAGGAAGTGGTGAGCTGGGGCCTGAGAACTAGAGGTGGGTGTGTGTGGGGGGCAGTGGGAGCTTAGAAACGCGGATGATTATTAGAAAAGCAGGATGATTATCCCTGCTGTCCCTACCCTTCAGGCTTCGGCTTTGATACCAGACCTGGAGAAGCGTAGGTTGGGTAGGTTGGACAGGTGACCCACCCACCCACCGAGTTGTGCTCCCCCCAGCGGTTCACAATGTGTCTGCTTGGGGTCGCTTTATGCGCTTGGGTTTCGGATTTCACTTTCCTTTTTCTTTCTCTAGTACACACAAAGTATGTTTTTTCTTCCTCTCCTGCCTCCTCCACCTTCGGGTGCCCAAAACAATTAATGCTACCCTCTTTCAGACCCAGTTTGCCAGAGTGGAGATAAGAAACCAGACAAGCAGAGGGATAAGGAATGGACAAGGCTGGAAGGCTGTCTCTGGACATTAGCCGACAGACACCAGGGCTCGTGAACTACATTCCTTCATTTAGTACCCAGGAGGACCCTGAGTCCATCCTTCAAGTGCCTGGGGGTGGACTGGATGGAGGGCTTGCTGTGGTTTAGTCGCTAAGCCCTGTCGCACTCTTTTCGACCCCATGAACTGTAGCCCCCCAGGCTCCTCTGTTCACCGGATTTTCCAGGCAAGAATACCGGAGTGGGTTGCCATTCCCTTCTCCAGAGGATCTTCCTAACCCAAGGACAAAACCTGCATCTCCTGGTTGGCAGGCAAATTCTTTACCACTGAGCCACCTGGGAAGTCTCACTTTGACATTCTGGTGGGTATAGTTCCAGACAGCTCAAGAGTTGTTTTTTCTTTTTTTTTTTTTTTAACTAAAGAGTGATCTATATGCATGTCTTAATTGCATTTATGTCCAATAGCATTGTCCTGTTAATTGTCCCCATCCACCAGGGCAGAAACCAAATCTTATTCACCTGGGGATCACCAGTCCCACTGTCTCTGCCAGAGGGTAGGGGACTCTCCTGCTCTGGCTTGCTCTGAGTTTCTAGCTTAAAAATGCCCTTCTAGGGAAGGTAGCCCAGATCCTTCATGTTACAAAACAAAATTCAAGTAAATTTTAAAGCTCTTATTGGCTTTATTCAACCATTTGCAAATCTGGCAGTTTTGCATGTAGCAGATGGAAAGGAGCTTGGAGGAGCTGTAGGAAATCAAAGACTTACATAGACAGAATGGAGAGGGAACAAGGAAGTTACACCAGGCAAAAGAAAAGGTTGGTTATTGCTAGGTTGCTTTCCTTTCGGGGATGGCAGGGGGTCTAGAAGGTAGATTACTTAACTATTGCTCTCAAGTGATTCCTGATTGACTAGTTTAAGATTCCATTTCTGGAAGAGCCAGGTGGAGCTTAGCATGCGCTAAGTCGCTTCAGTTGTATCTGACTCTTTGCACACTATGGACAGTAGCCCACCAGGCCCTTTGTCCATGAGATACTCTAGGCAAGAATACTGGAATGGGTTGCTGTGCCCTCCTCCAGGGGATCTTCCCAACCCAGGAATTGAACCTGTGTCTCTTATGTCTACATGCATTGGAAGGTGGGGTTTTGTTTGTTTGTTTTTACCACTAGTGCCATCTGGGATTCCATTTGGGGCCTGGTGTCTTTTTAACACTCGGTACTGTCTTGGGTGTTTCAACGCCTCCGCCACTTCTGAGGCTGTTGATTTCTGGGCCCTTGTAACACTAGGTTGCTGCAGTCTGGTTACTGGTTAGATTCCACACTGAACTACAGATTCCCCACGCACAGGCTTGACACAGAGGAGGCAATATTTGTTGTACATTGGTGAAGGAAGGACATGCTTTTGAATTGCTGGTTCAATTATGGATTTTCCCAGATAACCCAGTCGATTGTCTGATGTCTCTCATCTCTGTCAGCCCAAATCTACCATTACTCATCCCTTCACCCTAATAAATGACCCTTCACCCTAATAAATGACCATTACCCTGTAGCTACCATCCTAATATCTATGCCCATCATCTCTTTCTGTTGACTATTACAATATTCTACCAACTGGTCTCCTTCTCTCCTGCCTCTTCTTCACCAAACCATCAAGTCCAAGAATCTTCCAAAATCCCAGTTCTCATCTTATCTTATAAGATCTCATCTTATCTCATCTCATCTTCCTGTCTTGTAGTAAATTCAAAGGCTCTCATTTGCCTTGCAGATAAATAAAGTTTATATTGGCTAGCTGGCCTTCAGCCAATCTCATTCTGTTCTCAGACTTTTCCCATAATATTCCAAACCTTTTAAAAGAGATTGTGATAGTTAATTTTATGTGTCAGCTTGAGTGAGCCACAGGTGCCCAGATTAAACACTGTTCTGGGTATTTCTTCGAGAATGTTTCCAGGTGGGATTAGCATTTGAATCGATGGACTCAGTAAACTACTCTCTCCACTGGGGTGGTTGTTGTTCAGTCACTCAGTCGTGTCCAACTCTTTGCGATCCCATGGACTGCAGCATGCTAGGCTTCCCTGTCCTTCAACCATTGTGGCTGAGCATCATCCAGTCTGCAAAGGGACTGAGTAAAACAAAAGGTAGAGAAAGGAAGAATTCATTACTCCCCAACCTCCACCTCCCTGAGCTGGGACATTTCATCTCCTTCAGCCCTTAGGCTGGGATTTACATTACCTGCTCCCCTGGTTCTCAGGTCTTTGGACTTGGACTGAATTATACCAGCAGCTTCCCTGGGCCTCCAAGCTTGCAAACGTCAGATCATGAGACTTCTCATTCTGCACTATTACATGAACCAATTCCTCATAATAAAACTTTCCCTATATGTATTTTTTCACATACCATTGACTACAAGGATACACAGTCTTCAATGATCTGAAAACTGCTTTGTCCTCTAGGCTCTCTGTCATCACCCTAGCCTCCTGAAAACATATTCAGTCACATAGACACATGATGCACTCACACACCCACACAGATATCTGCACACACATGAACATACAGACACAAAGACACACATACACATACACACACACCTTTATTCTAACCATACTGAAATCACTTGCTGATTTTCCAACTTAACATGTTGTCCCTTGCATCTGATAAGTCTTTGCAGAGGTTCTTTCCTTTGCTCACTCTGCTCAAGGACACTTGTCTTCCTCTTCTGAATCTGGCAAGCCTCATCCTCTAAGATTCAGCTCCAAGAGTACTACCACAGCAAGGTTTTTCCTGACGCTGCCTCCTGTCTATGCAGCCCTGATTTAGCAAGATGCATCCATCTCTGTTGTTTGGGACTGGTTCTCAGAGCCCTTTCTCTTCTCCTCTGCATGTTTCCCTGGTGAGCTCATCCACTTGTATGCCTTTGACATGACATTGACATTGAAGTTGCTCAGTCGTGTCCGACTCTTTGCGACCCCATGGACTGTAGCCTACAAGGCTCCTCCGTCCATGGAATTTTCCAGGCAAGAGTACTGGAGTGGGTTGCCATTTCCTTCTCCAGGAGATCTTCCTGACCCAGGGATCGAACCCAGGTCTTCCGCATTGTAGGCAGGCGCTTTACCATCTGAGCCACCAGGGAAGTGTTTCCACCTATGTGCAGATACTGCTTGAGTGATGACCACTCAGAATGTAGGCAGCAAGAACCCAAGAAGAGCTCATGCACAGGGAAGAAAAGAGATGGAAACAATAGGCTTCACATTTATTTATTTTTTTCCTATGGCACCAGGTCAACTTGGGTTCCATTAACGCCTATGCCAATTTTCCAATCAGGTACCCTGAATTGACTCATCAATTTATTTTATTCTGTCTTTCCTTGCCTGTGGAATGCACAAATAATCACACCCATCTTTTGGGGCAACTAGGGGTTAAATGAGATTTCTCCATACATAGGATTTAACACAGTGTTTCACATGTGATAATTACCCTATGTACAATGTTATTATCTTCTTCATTTCCCTACTTTTCTGCAATAAACACATTACTTATAGAGTAAAAAAAATGACAAATGTTACATATAAAATCCAAATGAGGCTTCAAGGCTGGGCTGAAATGTCACCTTGTCTAGGAGGCTTAGCCATATCTTAGTGAACCTACTGCTGCCTGTTACACTGTAGATACTCATATGCCTCCTCTCACCTTCCAGAAGACACACTCCTTGAAAGCTGGGATCTTGCCCCCAACATGGTTCAGTACTAATGAGCATGTTCCTTGTGATTAGGCATAAACCAAAGCATATGTCTATTTAGTTTACTGGAATAGATCATTAATGATAATGTTAAGTACTGAGGGCACACCACCCTAAGCACTGAGAAAAATAAACACAGCAACCAAATGTTCAGTATTAGTCCCATACTATCAGAAAAGTCAGCATCTGCAAAAAAAAGTCTAAAGAAAGTTCAAATCTTCCCAAATTCCATCTCACAGAAATCAACACTAATGACTTGTGTTTCCTTCATATCTATTTTTTCCTCATCTTTTGCTTTTAACAGATGTATTTTGACAGAGTTGGAATTGTTCTGTAATTTTGCATTTTGATTTTTCCTTAAGAAATTTCCACCAGCTTGATATTATAATCATTTCCCCATGCTAGTAAATATTCATCCAAAATATTCTTTTTTGTGTAACTACAAAATATTCCGACATATGTTTATACCTTAACTGGTGGGTTGATTCCCCCATTTGGTTGTTTTTCTGTTTTCTAACTGGGATAAGTAATGCGGGGATGAACCTCTTTGTACATAAATAACTCTTCGTCAAAGCTAGAAGTGTTATTGATATCTATGTTATCCTTGGAGAAATGCAGATCAACAATGAACATACATTAAAGATTTTTTAGGGACTTCCCTGGTGGTCCAGTGGCTAAGATTCCATGCTCCCAATACAGGGGGTGCATGTTGATTCCCTGGTTCAGGGATCTAGATTCCTCTTAAGGATTGACATGTTGCAACTAAAAAAGATCCCACATGCTGTAACTAAGACCCGCCCAGCACAGCCAAATAAATCAATATCTTAAAAAAAACAAACAAACAAACAGAAATTAAATTACTGGGGTTATTTTGCCTATCAGATTAGCAAAGATTTATAAAGTCAGTCGTGATGAATGGGTGTCGTGATGGGACCTAAACTGGGGCGATATTTTGGGAGGGCAGTCTGTCGATATGTATCAAAATGTCAATGTGTACTCCCTGTGGTTTCTCAGAAATCATATCTTCTGATATTATCTAAGGTGATTCTCGTGAATTTTTCAAAAATATACAGGATGTTCTTTGTAATGCTGTTTTAACAGAGGACTTGGGGAAACAACCTAAATGTCTTTCAATAGGGCCTGATGAAATAATTATATTAATTCAGATAGGGAAATATTTAGAGGTCTTGAAGAATAATGATGATCTTTCTTTCCATAGCATATTGGGGAGTGAAGAAATTTTTGAAAATAGGTCTTAGAATTGCATATTTAATATGATCCCATTTATGTAAAATGTTTTATATAGAGCTAAATATGTATATAAATATGTAAACTTGCCTGAAGGGTTGGAAATAATAGCTATAACTAGTTTATTGGATTTTTGAAGATTTTTTAAAAGGAGTTTTATTGATTCTAGTTCCATTCCTGGTGTTTCCTTCTTCTTTTGTTTTTTGATTTTTAAAAAAGTTTCTGTTTATACTTCTGAAGTGTTTACAATAAACAGGTATCATTTTACCAAAGCCAGAAAGCTGTTTTCCAAAGAAAATTAAATAATTTTCTGCCCGTTATTCTGAAGCCTAGCTGTCAATCAAAGTATTAATATAATCTTTCATTCTTCAGCATTCTGGAAACCAAGCAGCAAGCATAGCAACCAACCCAACAACCATAATGTGAACCAGCCTCGTTCAGCTGGGGTCACACGTGTTGAGAGCTTTATCACATGCTTTCTATGCATCTACTGGGTAGGAACAAACAAGGCCATTTGGTTTGGAAGCCTGGCTTCATTGCTTTCTACCCATGTAATCTTGAACAAGTTGTTTAGCCTCTCTGTGCCTCACCAGGCCTCTATTCTTTGTCTTTAATTGGGGATAATAACAATACCTCGATAGGTTGACTGTGAGGACTAAATGAGGTCATTAGAACACTGTCTGGCCCGCACTGTAAATGCTCAACTAGTGTTGGTTACTTCTATTATGGGTCAGGCACAGTGCTTGTCACTGGGGGCAATAGGGACTCAGCTTTCCTTCTGAGTACTACCCTTGTTGAGCTTCTAGTGGAAACAGAGACATTAATAAGAGCTGCAAGTGCAGCGAGTTTCCAGATAGGGAAGTTCAAGAATTACACACATGAATTAACAGACTGTGTATGTTTCACTGCACTATTTCTGAGCGAGCCCCTGGCAAACATCAGCTATTTCTTGGGTACATAGTGAATGTGTGTAAAGCTCAGCAATGATCCCTTTGCTGTGTGTGTCTTTGTGAGTGGAAGACTCTGTCATTAGGTAGAAGACTATTGATGAGTCCACCCCAACTTCAATCTGCTCCACATCAGTGTGAAGTGAAAGTCGCTCAGTCGTGTCTGACTCTTTGCGACCCCATGGACTATACAGTCCATGGCATTCTCCAGACCAGAATACTGGAGTGGGTAGCCTTTCCCTTCTCCAGAGGACCTTCTCAACCCAGGGATCAAACCCAGGTCTCCCGCATTGCAGGTGGATTCCTTGCAGCTGAGCCACAAGAGAAGCTCCACATCAGAAATGGACATATATGCCTACTTCTTCTGAACTTTCTCCTGAAAGAAAGAATCACAGTCAACATAATGGCTTGCTCATTTGTCGAGTGGGAATAGGTCACACAATGCAAAGAACTTTAAAGAAGTAACTTTTCAGCAAGAGCTGTAGATGCACCTGTTAATATGAGGCAGCTCTGAGAGCAGATCCCAGGGCAATCATGGCCCTCTCAGCATTGATTCTTCATGTCTTAGGGTCATGCAGCCTTTGACAAATGGGTAGAGCTGCATGCATGTGGATAAACATTATTCATATTCAATTGATATACTATATCTGGGGTTCACTGATCTAAAGATTCCACCTGTAGTTGTCAGAATTGTACATTAATATGATAATCATTACAAACCCTAACACTTTCTGAGAATGTACTTTGTGCCAGACAACTGTTTTAAGCATTTTACATGCACCTACCCTGTCAGCATCCCCACTTTATTGATGAGAAAACTGAGGTGCAAAGAAGCTGAGCAATTTACCCAAAGTTGAAGGGCTGTAAAATGTGGACACAGAATTTTAACCCAGACATTTCAACTCCAAAGTCCACTTTCTGAATCAGTGCCACAGGACTGTGTGTGCCAGGGGAGACCTGAAGAAGGGGACCCTAGCCCAAGGTGGGTGGTCAGAGATGGCTTTCTGGAAGAAGAGACTTGGATGGTCAGACTTCGAGGATGAGTAGGAACTTACCAAATAGGGGAAATATCCCCCCAAAGCAGAAACACCACATACAAGGGTACGGGATCAAAAGAAAACTGAGTTGTTTGGAGGAACTGGCAGAAGGTCATCGCTGCCTAGCTGAGAAGTAGAGGAAGGAATTTGTAAGATGAGGTGGAGGAGGGAGGCACCCACCAGCATAAAGGCCTAGAGGGCATTTTGAGGAGTTTGGACTTAATTCTGAAACATTTTTTTTTAACTCCTAATTTTATTTTATTTTTAAACTTTACATAATTGTATTAGTTTTGCCAAATATCAAAATGAATCCACCACAGGTATACATGTGTTCCCCATCCTGAACCCTCCTCCCTCCTCCCTCCCTATACCATCCCTCTGGGTCGTCCCAGTGCACTAGCCCCAAGCATCCAGTATCGTGCATCGAACCTGGACTGGCAACTCGTTTCTTACATGATATTTTACATGTTTCAATGCCATTCTCCCAAATCTTCCCACCCTCTCCCTCTCCCACAGAGTCCATAAGACTGTTCTATACATCAGTGTCTCTTTTGCTATCTCATACACAGGGTTATTGTTACCATCTTTCTAAATTCCATATATATGCGTTAGTATACTGTATTTATGTTTTTCCTTCTGACTTACTTCACTCTATATAATAGGCTCCAGTTTCATCCACCTCATTAGAACTGATTCAAATGTATTCTTTTTAATGGCTGAGTAATACTCCATTGTGTATATGTACCACAGCTTTCTTATCCATTCATCTGCTGATGGACATCTAGGTTGCTTCCATGTCCTGGCTATTATAAACAGTGCTGCGATGAGCATTGGGGTACACGTGTCTCTTTCCCTTCTGGTTTCCTCAGTGTGTATGCCCAGCAGTGGGATTGCTGGATCATAAGGCAGTTCTATTTCCAGTTTTTTAAGGAATCTCCACACTGTTCTCCATAGTGGCTGTACTAGTTTGCATTCCCACCAACAGTGTAAGAGGGTTCCCTTTTCTCCACACCCTCTCCAGCATTTATTATTTGTAGACTTTTGGATCACAGCCATTCTGACTGGTGTGAAATGGTACCTCATAGTGGTTTTGATTTGCATTTCTCTGATAATGAGTGATGTTGAGCATCTTTTCATGTGTTTGTTAGCCATCTGTATGTCTTCTTTGGAGAAATGTCTGTTTAGTTCTTTGGCCCATTTTTTGATTGGGTCGTTTATTTTTCTGGAGTTGAGCTGTAGGAGTGGCTTGTATATTTTTGAGATTAGTTGTTTGTCAGTTGTTTCATTTGCTATTATTTTCTCCCATTCTGAAGGCTGTCTTTTCACCTTGCTAATAGTTTCCTTTGAGCAGAAGCTTTTAAGGTTAATTAGGTCCCATTTGTTTATTTTTGCTTTTATTTCCAATATTCTGGGAGGTGGGTCATAGAGGATCCTGCTGTGATATATGTCGGAGAGTGTTTTGCCTATGTTCTCCTCTAGGAGTTTTATAGTTTCTGGTCTTACGTTTAGATCTTTAATCCATTTTGAGTTTATTTTTGTGTATGGTGTTAGAAAGTAGTCTAGTTTCATTCTTTTACAAGTGGTTGACCAGATTTCCCAGCACCACTTGTTAAAGAGATTGTCTTTAATCCATTGTATATTCTTGCCTCCTTTGTCAAAGATAAGGTGTCCATATGTGCATGGATTTATCTCTGGGCTTTCTATTTTATTCATTGATCAATATTTCTGTCTTTGTGCCAGTACCATACTGTCTTGATAACTGTGGCTTTGTAGTAGAGCCTGAAGTCAGGTAGGTTGATTCCTCCAGTTCCATTCTTCTTTCTCAAGATCACTTTGGCTATTCGAGGTTTTTTGTATTTCCATACAAATTGTGAAATTATTTGTTCTAGCTCTGTAAAGAATACTGTTGGTAGCTTGATAGGGATTGCATTGAATCTATAAATTGCTTTGGGTAGTATACTCATTTTCACTATATTGATTCTTCCAATCCATGAACATGGTATATTTCTCCATCTATTAGTGTCCTCTTTGATTTCTTTCACCAGTGTTTTATAGTTTTCTATATATAGGTCTTTAGTTTCTTTAGGTAGATATATTCCTAAGTATTTTATTCTTTCCGTTGCAATGGTGAATGGAATTGTTTCCTTAATTTCTCTTTCTGTTTTCTCATTATTAGTGTATAGGAATGCAAGGGATTTCTGTGTGTTGATTTTATATCCTGCAACTTTACTATAGTCATTGATTATTTCTAGTAATTTTCTGGTGGAATCTTTAGGATTTTCTATGTAGAGGATCATGTCATCTGCAAATAGTGAGAGTTTTACTTCTTCTTTTCCAATTTGGATTCCTTTTATTTCTTTTTCTGCTCTGATTGCTGTGGCCAAAACTTCCAAAACTATGTTGAATAGTAATGGTGAAAGTGGGCACCCTTGTCTTGTTCCTGACTTTAGAGGAAATGCTTTCAATTTTTCACCATTGAGGATAATGTTTGCTGTGGGTTTGTCATATATAGCTTTTATTATGTTGAGGTATGTTCCTTCTATTCCTGCTTTCTGGAGAGTTTTTATCATAAATGGATGTTGAATTTTGTCAAAGGCTTTCTCTGCATCTATTGAGATAATCATATGGTTTTTATTTTTCAATTTGTTAATGTGGTGTATTACATTGATTGATTTGCGGATATTGAAGAATCCTTGCATCCCTGGGATAAAGCCCACTTGGTCATGGTGTATGATCTTTTAAATGTGTTGTTGGATTCTGATTGCTAGAATTTTGTTAAGGATTTTTGCATCTATGTTCATCAGTGATATTGGCCTGTAGTTTTCTTTTTTTGTGGGATCTTTGTTAGGTTTTGGTATTAGGGTGATGGTGGCCTCATAGAATGAGTTTGGAAGTTTACCTTCCTCTGCAATTTTCTGGAAGAGTTTGAGCAGGATAGGTGTTAGCTCTTCTCTAAATTTTTGGTAGAATTCAGCTGTGAAGCCGTCTGGACCGGGGCTTTTGTTTGTTGGAAGATTTTTGATTACAGTTTCAATTTCCGTGCTTGTGATGGGTCTGTTAAGATTTTCTATTTCTTCCTGGTCCAGTTTTGGAAAGTTGTACTTTTCTAAGAATTTGTCCATTTCTTCCACGTTGTCCATTTTATTGGCATATAATTGTTGATAGTAGTCTCTTATGATCCTTTGTATTTCTGTGTTGTCTGTTGTGATCTCTCCATTTTCGTTTCTAATTTTGTTGATTTGATTTTTCTCCCTTTGTTTCTCGATGAGTCTGGCTAATGGTTTGTCAATTTTATTTATCCTTTCAAAGAACCAGCTTTTGGTTTTGTTGATTTTTGCTATGGTCTCTTTTGTTTCTTTTGCATTTATTTCTGCTCTAATTTTTAAGATTTCTTTCCTTCTACTAACCCTGGGGTTCTTCATTTCTTCCTTTTCCAGTTGCTTTAGGTGTAGAGTTAGGTTATTTATTTGACTTTTTTCTTGTTTCTTGAGGTGTGCCTGTATTGCTATGAACTTTCCCCTTAGGACTGCTTTTACCGTGTCCCACAGGTTTTGGGTTGTTGTGTTTTCATATTCATTCGTTTCTATGCAAATTTTGATTTCTTTTTTGATTTCTTCTGTGATTTGTTGGTTATTCAGCAGCGTGTTGTTCAGCCTCCATATGTTGGAATTTTTAATAGTTTTTCTCCTGTAATTGAGATCTAATCTTACTGCATTGTGGTCAGAAAAAATGCTTGGAATGATTTCTATTTTTTTGAATTTACCAAGGCTAGGTTTATGGCCCAGGATGTGATCTATCCTGGAGAAGGTTCCATGTGCGCTTGAGAAAAAGGTGAAATTCATTGTTTTGGGAATCGGTGGGTAGCGCATTTAACAGTTAAATACATTTAAATAATGTATAGGTGACTGCATGACTGCAGTATTGGTAACTAGATAGACAACCAATTGAACTAGAAACCAGCTAACAAGTAACTGTCTAAATATTTAAAATACAGCTCTTGTTTAGATCATCCTTTGTTTTGATCACCTTCGGGGGGTGGGGTGGGGGAAGCCTGCTGGTCACACTGGAAATATATTAAGGCCAAATCTTCTGATACCCATTTCCAGAGGTTTCTTTCAGCTGAATTAAGCCTCCAATTCCAGGGCAAGCCCAAGTTTGTGGCCTCCAGCATTAATGTTCTTCCCGTCTACCAGGGCAGACAGTGTAAGCTTCACACCAGGCCTCAGAGTCTGAGTATCGCCCACTCCAATTAAACTAGAGTTGTTGACTTTTGCAGAAATGGAAGCAGTGGGATCCAGTTGATATTTAGCTGCAATTCCAAAGCGAGTGCAGTTGGTTCCTGATGTCCAAGCAAGGTTTACTGAAGTGTCAAGATCTTCACATACTTTCTGATAAATTGATCCTCCAAATTCTGTACCATCATTGACATTAGTGTGTAGCTGGAAGTCCCCAGTCCTGTAGCCCACTGCAAAGTTATTCCTTGTCAGCTTTGATTTGGCACTGTCAAAGGTCATCTGGTACCCAGCAAGCCAGCCCTCATAACCGAAGACAGCCGAACCATGGATTGCAGGTCCAGCAAAATCAAAGTCAACATCACAACCAAGGTTTATACATTCCCTCTTGTAAGAAGACTTGATTTTACCACTTTTCTTTCCTGTGTTTGGTGAAAAGGTGGTATCAAATGTCAGTTTCAAACCTTGGCAAATCTGGTCTTTAATAGCGATTTCTGTTCCCAGAGTGTTATCAGTGTTCCACTTTTCTGTGAAAGTCAGACCATACTCACACCATTTATATTTGGTCTCCAAGGTCCCAGTAACTTTACCAGTGTCTGTATTAGATGAACCAGATGTTGAGAATTCCACGCCACTGCACGACTTTGTTTTCACATCCAGTTTCACCAACCCAAAACCAAATCCTTTGTTGAATATATCTCTGGCAGCTTTGCCAAGGTCAGCATATGATGGAGGAATACACACTGGCCGCGTGCAGTTCTGTCCATAGGTCGCCATGGTGAGGCCGTGGGGAGAGGTGATCTGCTGGTCTCCGGGGGCGAAGGGAAGGCGCCGCTGCCACTCCACTAGCAGCTGAGGCCGTTCAGCTCGCTCGGCGTCGGGCTCAATTCTGAAACATTTTAAGACCATAGTTGTCCAATATGCCTTGCCTCCCTGAAATAAAAAAATTAGTAGGCCTATAAGATTAACTATGAAAAGGAAAGAAGGGCCACAATCATGCAGAAACAACTTGCCCTATCCCCATCAGAACCCAGAGATTTTATAAAGAGCTGTAAATGGCATTCCCAAGCCAAAAGTCTTCCCTTTTCCCAGCTCCATAAACCTCTCTCTGTTCTTCCTTAGGAGCCGGGTGACATTGTTGGGTGAGTGGGGTAAAGTTTGCATATTATAGTTAGTCTTTCCTGTGAACAAAGCCCAGTTGCAGCCCTATCTGTGATTGTTCTTGACTTCTAGCTGCAAAACTGGGAAATAATGCTTATGTCAAATTTTCAGGTATGTAATGTGTTTGGCTTATCTAGTTTAGAGCAACTGGTTACTCATCACTGAGAAGAGGAAAAGAAAATACACAAACAATCTTGTATCAGTCAGGTTATGCTAGATAATGCTTCAGTAACAAACAATTCCCAAATTTCAACAGCCTAAAACAGTAATGCTTTCTTTCTTGTTTAGGTCCAATGTGCAACATGGGTTGATAGGTTAACTACACTACTTGTAGTGTTCACTTAGGGGCCCAGGCTCTTGGAAGCACCATCACTGCACATGCTTTCAAAATTTATGAGGCAGGAAAAGCAGTGAGAACAAAAGAACAACACTCTGACTTTTAAAGTTTTCACCTGGAAGTTATACACTCATATTTCACTGGCTAATGCCATTCATACAACTGTATCTAACTTAAAAGAACTTCAAAGCATAATCTCACATGTACTCAGAAAGGGAACTGGAATATTTGTAAACAATCATAATGGCTACCATGAATGTAGCTTCTGCTCCTCTGGGAGTGTTATTCCATAGGAGGACAATTTATTTGATTGATAGACTCTGGAGGAGCTGTTCTCTCCAAGTTCATTATTTGCAAGCAGTCTGGTCAGTTAAAAGCTGAGGATGTTGGTGACAAGCACTGAGAGAGCAGCAGAGAACAGAAAACAGTTGCTTGAGTTTCTGGACCCTCTGATGTGTGGCTTAAATGAGATACAGATGAAAACTTCTCCAGAACACTTTCTACCACCCAACCCCCTGGACTTTCAAGGCTTAGCCAAAACTTGACTTCCTTGGAGAAGACTTAGGGGACCACCAGTACCCCTAGGCTAGGTCAAGTTCCCCTATTATCAGCTCTCATACCACATATACGTCTCTGTCAGAGCATGTACCCTAATTTTAACTTGCTTAATGTCTTTCATCCCAATTAGACGATATGATCCAAGAGTGTGTGGACCTATTTGTCTTGCTGGCTCTGTAAACCATATCACCCAGCACATAGTGTACCCAAGAAATGCTTGTTGGATTGGTTGGATAGATGTCTTAGCACAGAATCTGCCCCTCAAATGATACTACCATTATTGTTATTTTCCACCTGTAAGTCTCCATCTCCTCACCAGATTATCTGATAGGGTATCCCCAGGCAGTGACTCTGTGAAAAAAATGAAGTGAAAAAAAATGAGCCAGCCCCTTCTCCTCAGTGGCTTGTTGGTGCATTAATTGTTGCTGTTCAGTTCTTAAGTCTTGTCCAACTCTTTGCAACCCCATGGACTGCAGCATGCTAGGCTCCCCTGTCCTTCACCATCTCCTGGAGTTTGCTCAAACTCATGACCATTGAGTTGGTGATGCCATCCAGCCATCTCACCTTCTATCACCCCATTCTCTTCCTGCCCTCAATCTTTCACAGCATCAGGGTCTTTTCTAGCATCATCAAAGTCCTCTACTAAAATGTAAACTCCCCAAGGAAAGGATCACTGCTATATCCCCAGCACTTGCTAGGCACTCAATAAATGCTTGTTGATTGAATGAATGAATGGGTAGAAATTATACTATAATTCAAGCTAAGCATGTAGAATAAGGAATTAAAATTCATTCCCCTTTCTTCTGTGTCTTCTCTTTTCAGATCCCACATCAGTGAGCCAATGAGGATTACTAGTGGGATCCAAGGCCCGGAATCAATCAAGTATTTTCTGAGTAATTCTATCTTCCTCCTTGTGGAATTCTAAAAATGGACAGATACAGTGCCTGTCCATTAGGAAATTCTGCTTTAAGTGGGGAGTCTAGCCAGGAAACAAAAATACTGTAGGAGTTTCAATCTGAAGGAATCTAATGCAAGTTCCAGAGGGGATGGGAGAGCTAAGGCACTGAATGGAACAGAAAGGAGACAAGGGAGGAAGTAGCAGTAGCAAGAAGCCTGTGCTATGTCCAGGATGGAGGGACAGAGAGAAGATGATGATATCAGAGACCTGAAGCCAAGCCATGTGGCAAGATCTAGAGCCACAATGGAGGCCGAGCAGGAGAGGTAGCTCCATGTTGGGAGGGGCAGCCCAGCAGGATCTGGGCTCATGAATGAGACATAGCTGCTGCCAGGAACACCACCCATAGCAGGCAGAGAGGGGCAGAAAAACCCTGGACTTGCCCCTCCTCCTGCCTCCATCTTCTGCCAGTGCATCCCATTGGCCAAACCCATCAAGAAGCTGGAAGGTAAGGGAATTTGGGGAAGGTAGTTCTTACAATACAAAATAGGTGGGTATAAGCACAAACAAGCCAAGGACCAGCTCAGGAAGATAAGGTGATATTTCAAGATGCGTATTTACTATGGTATGTCCCTAAGTAATACTGCAGACTTTTAGAGGAGAAAGCTTTGATTCTGTCCCTTCTTCCTTCCCACTATTCTTACTCTGGTAAAATTGTTCATCACCTCCTGTTGAAACTGCTCCCAAAAGTCCCTCACTTTGTCTGCCCAGTGACAGTCTCATTTTCTCATGCAGAAAACTCTGTTGCCTGGGTCATTTTTCAGAAGCAGCTCCCATCAGCATCAGAAAGAAGGAGCGCTGCTCTCTGTCCAGTCTTATTAGCTGCCATCTTCCTTGATTACCTCCCCCCTCACTCCCAGAGAACGAGTTATGGTTTCTTAAATACACTGTCTTTACTCACGCTCTTCCCTCTGTAGTGAATGCTCCACCAGCCCCTACTGTACTCCTATGGATCCTTCAAAGCCCATCTCAAATGGCACCACCTTAGTAAGAACATTCTTCCTATCTTCCTGCCCTATAAAACAAGCCTCTTTCTTTGCTTTTGCTTCTTTAAAGCGTTGACTATGTAACTCCATTACAGCCCTTATCAATAATTATTAGCTAATCTCAACATCACTCTCAGCAGCTATAGCAGCCTCTTCTCTCTCTGCAACAGTAGTTGAGAGTGTAGACTTGAGTGAAATAAGCTAGACAAAGACATATACTGCAGGGTATGTGAAATCTGAAAAATACTCTAGTGAATAAAACAAAAAAGAAGTAGACTCACAGATATAGAGAACAAGCTAGCGATTACCAATGGGCAGAGGGAACAGGGGAGGGCAAAGATAGGGGTAGGGAAAATAAAAGGGTTATTATGGAGTTATATGAAATCATGTGCATGGATCTTTTGAAAATGGTAAAGCACTAAAGAATTTAAAGAATCTTTCATTCAATAAAAAAGAAGTGTGGACTTGTGGTCATAAAGACCCATGTTTGAGTATAAGTGGCTGGCTTTTAGTAAGTTTTTCATCTGTGTGTGTGTGTGTGTGTGTGTGTGGCGTGCTCAGTGGCTTCAGTCGTGTCCGACTCTTTGTGACCCTATGGACTCTAGCCTGCCAGGCCCCTCTGTCCATGGCATTCTATAGGCAAGGATATTGCAGTGGGTAGCCATTCCCTCCTCCAGGGGATCTTCCTGACTCGGGTGGAACCCAAGTCTCCTGCTTTACAGGAAGATTCTTTACCCATTAAGCCACATTGGAAGCCCCTTTTCATCTCTGAATTTCTATTATTTTTTTTGTGTAAGCAAAATCATAATGCCTCAGAATTTCATAGGGTTTTAGCAACATAAGGCAATGCACATTTAACACAGCCTGACATGTGAGGAGGCTCCAGTCAGTCAGTTCAGTTCAGTTCAGTCATGTCCGACTCTTTGTGACCTCATGAACTTCAGCACGCCAAGCCTTCCTGTCCATCACCAACTCCCAGAGTTTACCCAAACTCATAAATACCAACTAATAATCTTTTAACAAAAAAATTTGAGATCATATTGTATATACTGATTTGTAAACTACTTTTTTCCTTAAAATAAATCATTTTCCTATCCTTATATATTTTTTTACATTTTCCCAGCTTTTCATTTTGAAAAATTTCATACAGACAGAAAGGTTAATAGATAAAAATAACCATTCTATTTACCCTTCACCCAGATTCACCATTGCTTTCTCTCTCTGTGAGATATTTATAAATATATATGATGTGTGTGTGTGGTGTTATGTTCTTTTTTCTGGAACCATTTGAAAGTAAGTTGTAAACATCAGTTCACTTTGGCATGTATTCTACATTTTCCTACAAAGCACTGTAGGAACTTTATCACACTCAAGAAACAGCACTGACACAATAACATTATCTAAGTCATATTTCAATTGTTCCCAAATGCCCTTTTAGTGGTTCTTTATGTCATTTGATGACTACATAGAATTCTACTAAATGGATGTCCAATAATGTGTTCAATGAATGTACTGTTGGACGTTTAGGTTCTTTTCAGTATTGCACAATTATACAGAGCTCTGAAAAAAAGTCTTTATAGTTGTTTTATTTATATATTTGACTTCTTATTTCCTTGGGGAAAATTCCTACTATGGACTTTGGCCCAAGGCAATGTAGCATTCTAATTCCTTAATGCATGAGGCTAAATTGCCCTCTAAGAAGACTGTGCCAAATTTATACCCCTAGCAGTGTACAAGAGTGCCTGTCTCCAGTCCTTTGACACCACTGGCTATTATCATTTTTATTATTTATCAATTTAATAAGAGAAGTAACAGCAACTAGCATTTATGTACCACTCCTGATGTGCCAGGCACTATTCCAACTGTATGATATGAACTTGCCTCCCACTTACAATAACCCTATTACCTTCATTTTATAGATGAGAAAAGTGAGGCAGCAACCCAGCCAGCCTGAATCCAGAGACTGTGCCATTACTGACTTTATGCTATTACCTTTCAATATAGATCTAACATTTACTTAATCACCCTAGAAGTTGATTTTCTTCACTTATTTTTCTTTTATACTTTTGCTCACAAGAATTCCCTGTTTATATCATTTCCTTTTTTTGGAGGGGGGAATGGGGCATCCTAAGATGTTTGTCTTTTTCCTAATGACTTTTAGGAACTACTTATAGAGTAAAAATACTAAATTTTTCTCTGTCATATACACTGCAGGTAGTTTTCCATGGCTTGCTCTTTTGCCCCTTTGTAGTTATTTATTTATTAGTTTAACATAAAGTTTTAATTTTCTCATAGTTAAGACTGTCAGTTCTTTTAATATTGGTAACTCTCCCATCCTCTCAAGAGGATAAGTATTATCCTATCTTATACCTTCACATTTCAATTTTACATCTTCAATCCATCCCATTTCTCCATGTCTTCGCCAACACCGGCACCACCTTATTTATAAACCATACCCCAAATGCCTACCAGAGATAGAAATGGGACATGGTTTGCTGAGAGGTTGGTCCCTGGACATCTCCTACTTCATTAAATGTCTCATGCAATCCCAAGGAGCAATGCACCAAAGACAAAATGGGGTTGCCATTTCAATGTTTCATAAATGAGGTACCTTACTCCCGCCCCCCACCGCCCAGCCTGCGTTTCACCTAAAATATGAAACACTTGACACGTTAGGCAATTAAGACAAAAGTCCTGCTACCACAGGCTTTTCTGAGGCAGGCTATTGTGTGCAGAGCGGTGGCAGTTGAGGGGAAAGCATGCCAAGAATTCATTTCAATTTGAAAGACCTTTTCAGGGCTTTATTTGTTCCAAGAGTTCTTTAAACATTTTAAATACAGTCCGATGAAGTGTTTCAGGCACTGTTTCAATACCGATTATGTCTCCTCTCCTCTTGAGGACAATGCTTTGCTTCAATACGCATTACGGTTTTCAGCAAAGCTTTGATTTTAACATTAGCCAGTCCCATTCTTTCTCGCCTTTGCTCTTTGTCCAAATATTGTGGCTGAAACCATTACTCACAAAATGAAACAATTAGTGAATTTCCAAATACACTTCAGGAGAAATACAGCAGCCCCATTGCCCGAGTACCAGTTTGGTGCTTGCAGTGCCTTACAACACAGTGGATAATCAGTCAATGTTTGCTAAGGAAATTAGCGAAAGTGCACATGGGGTCCAGGAAAAGAGTAGCTATTAAGTCTATAATGAACAAAGGGCGGCATACTCCGAAAATTTTGCAGGGGAGCTTAAGCCTTTAAAATTGCAACCTTAATTCATTTACTCATTTAGCTACTAAGAGAATTTTCCAATGTGTGTTCCATAAAACATTAGCTCTATGAAATGCAGAGCAAAAAAAAAAAAGGAGTTTAAAAGTTAGAGACCCATACTCCACTCTTAGAGATTGGTGGTGCACATTTGCATATTAAAGGCTCTATCTATCCCCTCAGAATAGAAACACATCTAAATTAATTTAAACTCCATAAGGGCAGAAGTCAGGTCTGTTGTGCCCATTTATGTGTTCCAAGAGTGTCACATACTCCTCTAAGATATTTATTGAACTCTTGGTCTCCTACTGATAAAGAATTACCCCCCAAACTTGGTGGTTTAAAACAAGAGTTATCATCTCACAGTTGTGGGTCAGGAACCCAGGCACAGTTGGAATGGGTCCTCAGCTCAGGGTCTTCCAGGCTGCAATCAAGGCATTGAGTGGGCTGCAGTCACCTCAAGTCTCATTTGGGGAGGACCCAATTTCAAGATTAGTTGTAGCTGTCGGAAGCCTGCAGGTCCTCACTTGCTGTTGGCTGGAGGCTTCAGTTCTTTGCTCACAACATGACAGCTGGCTTCTCTCTGAGCAAAAGATCAAGGGAAGATACCAGGATGGAAGCCACAGTCTTTTTATAACCTAACATTGGAATTAACATCTATCACTTCATCCATCACTTCTGTTTGTTAGATGTGAGTACATAAATCCTACCTACACCCCAAGAGGAAAGGCTTACACAAGGGTGTGACTGTTGGGAGATGTGGTCATTGACCAGCTTAGAGGCTGCCTACCACAAAGAATGACTGAAAGTAGCCAGCATTTTCCATACTTACTCAACCTCCTAACCTTTTTCAAGTAATAGTTTTTAACTTAGGAGGACACTTCAGAAAACATGCAAATCTAACTGAGTGCTTGGTCCTAAGGCATAAGATTATTCTTTTAAAATATATGTGTGTGTGTGTTGACTGTCAACACTACCTCCTTGAATAACTCAGAATTTAGCTAAATCTGAAGTGTCCTCTGAGAATGCATCATCCTAGAAGAAGCAGACTTTGTTGATCAGCAATACAGATTCCAACCAACAAAGATGGGTTAGGATTCTGCCGTGTTGTAACTTTCTGACTGACTATCCTGTGTCCTCCCTCATGCACCTTCTTAATGGAGCACTACACATGAACTATCCTCGGCCAGTGGGATGTTACCCTCAGGATTTTGAATTTTAAATGAGTCACATTAAATGCAGAACTAGTGGGCAAGCATTCATGGAAAAACTTGTATTGGAACTGGCAGAGTCATCAAAGCTGATCACAAATATAAAAATTCTCATTTTGGGTGCTTAGTAGAATTGCACTTTCCCATCCTGTAAAAGATTAGGCTTTTGTCAGTTAGACGTGAGAGAAAGTAGTCTATATTATACTTAAAATAGAAGCTGTAAGAGCTATTAGATTGGCTAGCCTTTCCCTTTTCCAGATTCTGGGATCATGGAAGCATGAGGCCTCTACTGGCTTGGGCCCACCACTGCAGACATATAATGGGAGTGAAAAATGAACCACTGTCACCTAGGCCACTGAGACGTTGGGGCTGTTTATTACTGTAGCATAAACTCACTGATATAGTAGTCCTAGCAGCAAATGTCAGCATTCAGTGTCCAGCAGTGGTAGATTGAGTGTCCAGCAGAGGTGCTGCCAGTGGTGGTAGTGTAATCAGCCATGATTTTGGTTGTATCTTTTCTACCTAACCTCACTTCCTTCCTGTCTTTATTATGAAGCTGGTTCTGTAAGTTATATCCTTCTAATAAGTCCCTTTCCTGCATAAATCACTCAGGGCAGTTTTCCACTGCTTGCAGCCCCAAACCCTGCCTAGTAAATTCTGTTTTATCCAATAGGAATCTATTAAGCCCAGAGTGCCCATCACTGTCCTAACTTCAGGCAAGCTTATGGTTGGAACTCAATAATGAATAAGACACACCTTATCTCAAGTAAGGCTTCCCTGGTGGCTCAGATGGTAAAGCATCTGCCTGCAATGGTGGGAGACCCGGGTTCAATCCCTGAGTTGGGAGGATCCCCTGGAGAAGGACATGGCAACCCCACTACAATATTCTTGCCTGGAAAATTCCATGGACGGAGGAGCCTGGTGGGCTGTAGTCCATGGGGTCGCAAAGAGTTGGACACGACTGAGCTATTTCACTTTCTTTATCTCAAGCAATCTACAATCTCATTAAACAAATAATAAGCAACAAGTTGAGAACTAAAGGAAACTAGTTAAGAAATCTGAAATAAGCCATATGAACCTGAAGTTAAATGGGTGGGTACTTTACCTAGAAATGTTCAGAAGAAACATACAGATGAAAAGAGGATGTGTGTATTTTAATCTCTTTATACTATGCTTTACTTGGCAAAATTCATCTTTCAATTAGAGTAACATTTTCTTGATGCAGGAAATATTATTACAACCATGCATGGCGCACAGGAAGCAGTGAGTATTTATCTGTTGAATGATTCACTGAATGAATGTGATCACGGGAACCTAAGCTGTAGAATCAGTGACTAGGGTTTGAGTCTTGCCTCTGCCACTTACTAGCTGTGCGCTGCATTGCAGGTACCTTTTGGCTTGTTGTTGTTGTTGTTGTTCAGTTGCTAAGTTGCGTCTGACTCTTTGCTGCAACAGGCCAGGCTTTTCTATCCTTCACTATCTCCCCAAGTTTGCTCACATTCATGTCCAATGAGTTGATGATGCATCTAACTATCTCATCCTCTTCTGCCCTCTTCTCCTTTTGATTTCAATCTTTCCCAGCATCAGGATCTTTTCAAATGAGTCAGTTATTCACGTCAGGTGCCAAAGTACTAGAGTTTCAGTTTCAGCATCAGTCCTTCCAATGAATATTCAGAACTGAATTCCTTTAGGATTGACTGGTTTGATCCCCTTGCTGTCCAAGGAACTCTCAAGTTTTCTCCAGCACCACATTTCAAAAGCACCAATTCTTCGGCTCCTGAGTCTGAAACAGAGACTTCTACAGTCTTCATCACAAAATGGAGATGCCGCTCTTGGTTTCTCAGAATTGCTGTCAGAATTGAATATATATGACAGCATACAGGAAGCATGCAATAAATAGAATATAGGCATTTAGACACCCATGTATGTGTACCTATATGTGTACATACTGCTCAGAATTTATTTCAGTTCATTTGTTAATGCAGGTAGAAATAGTTCCTGAGTACCTACCATATGCAACACATATTGCTGAAGAAAGGAGCAATATAGTGAGCATCACATAAACCTTAAGCGAAGTGGGATGATAAGGGAAGTTCAGCAAGCTAGGAGACTTCAGTACAGGGAATGTGTGGGATGAACACTTACAAATATCAGCAATTTTGCCCTTTGTACTTTCCAAAGTTCTGGAAATCCTCCCAAGTTCCACCCTCTAATACTTCTGCTAAGTCGCTTCAGTCGTGTCCAACTCTGTGCGACCCCATAGACGGCAGCCAACCAGGCTCCTCCATCCCTGGGACTCTCCAGGCAAGAACACCGGAGTGGGTTGCCATTTCCTTCTCCAATGAATGAAAATGAAAAGTGAAAGGGAAGTCTCTGTCATGTCTGACTCTTCGAGACCCCGTGAACTACAGTCTACCAGGCTCCTCCGTCCATGGGATTTGCCAGGCAAGAGTAATGGAGTGGGGTGCCATTAATACTTCTACCAGCTTAAAAAAAAAAAAAAAGCAAAAGGCAGATGAGGCAGATGCTGTAAGTTACTTCTTCAATACCTATTTCTCCTTTCGCATACTCTTAACATTTCCATATGGTCTTCAGGATATTCACATGTCCTGCTGTAATATACATTTCCTAACTCTCCCACAGCTTAGGGTGGCCATGAAGCTCTCGCCTAAGAGACATCAGCAGAAGTATGCTAGGCATTTCTGGGAAAGCTTTCTTCCCTGACATAGGTGTTACCTCCTCCTCCCAGTCATTTCCTACTTTAACCAGCTTGGAAACATGAAGGGGAGGTCAGAGTGGAGTAAACAACCTGTGTTCAAGAGGACACCATGGGGAAAAGAAAGTCACCCACCAAAGATGGTGGGGAGGGGAGCTAGAGGAGCCAAATACCCTGATGGCATTGCGAGACGACCCTATGACCTGAATAAGCCACTACTGTTTGGATCTTCTGTGAGGCAGCAGAATGATGAGTCTTTGATGGTATATTTATCTGCTTGACAAATATTTAATAAGCACCTACTATGTGCCAGGCACTATTCTAAGCCCTGGGGGTAGGGCAGAACAAAAAAGACAAAAATACTTATCTTCAAGGAGCTTACTTTTAGGGTTAAGGGTGTAAACAAGACAAGCAGTGAACTATGTTTTATGTTAGTGCACAGTTCTGAGGAGAAAAGTAAACCATGAAAGGATAGAGGCTTCAAGGGAGGGAAGGTTACAATTTAAATGAGGTGACCAGCAAAGTCTCTGGTGAGAAGACATATCGAATCAAGACCTGTGGGCAGTTAGGGAGCAAGTCATGAGGATACTGAAAGGAAGACTATCCCCGCAGAAGGACCAGACTTTCACAGCTGAGGTGGAAGGGGGTATCCTGAGTTATGGAAATAAACAGAGCCAAGTGTATGGATGAAGAGAGTGATCAAGAAGGAGGGTGGGAGGTCATGGGTCTTTGAGTTGACTGGAGAGTACAGATAAGATAGTCATATAGGGCAGGGGTTGCCAAGCCTTTCCAGTAAAGGGTCCTTGATTTTAGCCTTTGTAGACGCGGGTTCTCGGTAGGGACAGCTCAACTCTACAAGAAGCCTCTGAGACACTATATAAACAAATAGGTGTGGCTGTGATTCCAAACTTAATTTCTAAAAGCAGGCGGCTGGATTTGGCTGGAGGGCCAGAGTTTGCAGATCTAAGGCAGGACCATGTAGATCAGTATAAGGACTTTGGCTTTTACTAGAAGTAATTTGTTAGTGATTGGAAAGATTTGAGCACAGGAGTGACAGATCTGAATTGCATCTTACCAGGATCACTTTCTGGGTGTTGAGTAGAGAATAGAAATTAGAGAGTAGGGGTAAGAGTGAAAGCCAGGAGGCCAGTTAGGCGACAACTGCAATAACCACATAAAATATTTCCTTGGTTTCCAAATCATCATCAAGAGTATGACAATGTTACTCAAATGATTTATTCAACTCACCCTGCTGCTGCTGCTGCTAAGTCGCTTCAGTCGTGTCCGACTCTGTGTGACCCCATAGACAGCAGCCCATTAGGCTCCTCTGTCCCTGGGATTCTCCAGGCAAGAATACTGGAGTGGGTTGCCATTTCCTTCTCCAGTCAACTCACCCTACCTCATGCTTAATTAATGATACCCACCTCCCCCACAAAGGGGAGAAATGCAAGTGCTTTGAGCCCTGACTTGCCAAGCAGAACAGGAAGTCTTTATCTAATTGAAACAGTGGGGGAGATTTTAAATAGGCAACACACAGGAGCCAAATTAGAATAGACACAGGACATCAAGGCTCACAACCCCTACAAAAATCAAAAGCAAAAGCAGCACAGGCCAGCTGCAAACTCAGGCGATTTGCAGAAGACCCGGAACCAAGGCTTTTTGTTGACAATAGAAGGAGTTCATCACAGATATTGAGATTTGGATAGCTAACATGGAAAGCTATTTCCCTCCCTTCTACTGAACATGATAAGCTGGCCCTGGAGTCAGGAAAGTCCCCTGATAAAGGGCAGTCATATCTGATCGGGTCTGGCTGAGAGGAACATGCTCAACGACCATCGAAGGGTACCAGAGGTTTGTTGAGGGGTGGAGATTGGCAGACACTCTTTTTTTTTGTTTTTAATGAAGTATATTTGATTTACATACTTGTGTTAATTTCTGCTGTACAGAAAAGTGATTCAGTTATACACACACACACACACACACACACACACACACACACATTCTTTTTTAACATTCTTTTCCATTATGGTTTACCCCAGGACACTGGATATAGTTCCCTGTGCTATACAGTAGGACCTTGTTGTTTATCTGTTCTAAATGTAATAGTTTGGATCTACCAACCCCAAACTCCTAGTCCATCCCTCTCCCATCCCTTCTCCCCCTTGGCAACAAGTCTGGTCTCTATGGCTGAACACTCTTGTGGCCTCATCACCACACCACCCTTTTCCACTAAGAGGAACCCTCACCTTTGATCTCCCTGCTCTGAATGGCCAAGTCCCTGTACAGACTGGGCCCTTCCCTGCCCCGGGGATGACACTTTATTGGTCTATGCCAGCTGTGGGTTCTTGTTCTCCTTGGTAAATGTGGTGGCCATGAGAATGTACCTCTTAGATCCTCTAATGCAGGAAGTGTAACTGGACATCAGCCCACCTGCTGTGCTCACATAGCCGTCACTGGTTTGGGCACTTCTGGTTCCCATGGGCTGCTCCCAGCTGATGACAGTATGTGGCAGGGATTCTAAAACAGGCTTGTTTCTGGGAGACACAGGACTCATCAACAGGTCACTCCACCTTGTGTGCTCCCCAAAGGCTTTGCTGAACTTGCCTGAGGCTGCACTGTGGGGTAAAGTGCTTCTCTCTGCTCTTTTCTCTGGGCCAAACCTGCATCGCTATCTGAAGGTTCTCTTAGTCTTATTGGCTCCCTTCCCATTTTCTCTCACAGACATTTCCCCTAAAAATTTCTAGCATGTTTAATCCTATCTCAGCATCCACTTCTCAGAGAACCTGGACCAACACAATTAAAGAGTGGGCTTGTGATACAATTTTGGTCAATGTAATGCAAAGGAAAGTTGGTGGGAGAGCTTCCAGGAAGCTTGTCTTTGTTCTTAGAAAAGAAACCCAGGAAGGATGATTTTGTTTTTCTGCCTTAGGACCAGGGATGGGTCTAGATTTTATAGGGCATAAAGCTTACCTAATTTGAAGCAGCTTCTTTTTGTAAAATAATACATATACTTATTTCGGAAAATTTCACAAAAGTATATGGCCATTTGAGTACGTTTCTAAGCCGTGAAGGGGTCTTTGAAAGTGAGGGACCCTGAAGCTTAAGTTTCATTAGCTTCATGGAAATCTGCTGCCTCTGCTCTTGATGTTGCCATCAACATATGATGACTGGAGCTGGGGCAGCCATTCTGGGACCACGGAGGGGGCCAACTCAAGAGAATGAACATAAAGGAAGGAACACACCATTGCTGTTGTTTCTAAGCTACTTGAGTTCCCAACTCTGAAACTACCTATCTCTGGATTTAGGGTTTAGAGAGCTAACAAACTAATAAATGTCCTTATTCCTTAAGCCACATTTAGTTGGGCTTTCTTTACTTTGCAGCCCAAAGTGTTTTAAATGATACAGACATATTTCTGAAAAGGTTTCATCTGGCAACCCCATTCTCTGTTATGCATTAGATAAAGATCTATCTGGGATAAGAAGATTAAAGAGAGGCAAGGTGGCAACTGCAGAGCAGAGCAATTGAGTCTTTACAGTTGATGTTTCCTTGGACAGCCAGACATTCTTCTGAGACGAGGTAAATGAATGATTGAGTTGGAGAATTTACTTGCCTCTGGGGAAATGATCTAGACTTTGGTTGTGACACAGAGCAGTGAGTCGGTGAAGAGAAAACAGGATGGTACTTAAATCACAAAATTGCTTCAGGCTGTCCCTACTGTATCACCTTGGAAGCAGCAATGAGAACCTCATCAGGGAAAAAGCACTGGCATTGAACCACAGGCCTTAATGGCACACATAAAATCCTCTACCTGGGTTGACAATAAATACAGGTATCTTGGTAACTGTCAGCTAATAATACACTGAACTTCAGCTTTATGTCAGGCACTATGCCAGTACTTTATACACAAGGTTTCACCTACTCCTTATAGAAAATTTGTGACAGAAGAATTATTATCCTTTTTTACAGATTAGGAAATTGAGGTTCATAAAAGTTGAATAACTTGCCCGAAGTCACACAGTTTTGAAATGATGGAGCCAGAATCAAATATCAACAGTTTGAATCTAGCGCTAGCTTTTTCTTGTCTCATCTTCTTCAAGACCTTCCCAACTTTTCCTAAACTGTTTATATCAAAGGCCAGGTGGTAAATATTTTCAGTTTGGTGGACAAGTATCTGTTGTAACAATTCCACTTTACCACTGCAGCACAAAGTCCTCCACAACAATTTATGTGGCTGTATTCCAATAAAACTTTATTTGCAAAAACAGGAAGTGGGTCTGACCTGGTTTGTGGGCCATCTAGTCTACTGACCTCTGTACTACATAATCATTCACTTGTTTCTCCTACTAGCTCTCCTGTGGCTTCCACCAAGTACTACAACCATGCCCATTCTGGGTGACATACAGAGTTCAGTTGTGACAGTGTAGGAGGATTACTGTGAAGTTATTGAAACTTCAGCAACATTGGAGCACTTATGCAGGCTTCTTCTAAGGCCCTAGGTGGGGCCCTAGCAGTGTGATTGTATAGTAAGCATATACAGATATAAGTATAGATATATTTGATTTTCATAAGAAAGATACTTTAACAGTACTTCCTCTCCCTCCTCCTGGAGGAGGAAATAGCAACCCACTCCAGTGTTCCTGCCTGGAGAATCCCATGGACAGAGAAGCCAGGTGGGCTACAGTCCATGGGGTCACCAAAAGTTAGACACGCCTGAGCAATTGAGCACAAGCACTCTCCCTCCTACTTCTCATACAGGAGGCCTTGAAATGGTCATGGGCATTTTGGGGTTCTGGCCTAGGAGGAACCCTTTAGTTTGGTTCGAGGGGGATGTTTTTGCAGCTCACAGTCGTATATGTGTATGGTTAGGCTATTGCCTGCTGCCTAGTGTGGGGACAGCTTCCAGAGCACTCCTATGACCCACTGTGGCACTCATCCATCATCGTAACCTGAAGGTGTAGGCCTAAAGATGACACAGTGCCAAGAAAGTGTCCCATAGCACCTGGCACTGGAAGCAAGTGGGTAGTGGGGAGGAACCAGGCTTGAAATGTAGGAAGGCATTACCTTGTCAGTGGAAAATTCTTTTAGGCATCAGACATGTCAATTTCTAAGTGGAGGACTGGGTTCTCAGCCATGTCTAATCAAAGCAGAATTTCTCTCTTTTCAGGAAGACACTTGATCATGTGGCATTCGTGACTATGAATGCACTACACCATTTTTATGGGTAGTACACAAAATAGTAAGGTGCTTAATGAATGTTAGCTATTTTATTTCACTTTGCCTTCTTTGTTCTGCAAAAATGACTGGAAAATAGAAAATTGATAATGTTGATATTAGTACTAAGAAATGTAGCTCTCAGGAATGTAACACAGTATTAAGAACCAAGAGGAAGAACACAGAGCAGCCAAATCAGTGGATTCTCAGCCACCTCTTGATACTAATATAAGCTGGCCAATCACATCCAGTGGTGAAGGAAAAGAACAAGATGGAAGAACATGTACAAAGTATGGGAGCCATATCATCAAAGATGCTGCGTGACTTGAGATTCCACTGTTTTTGCAACTAGGGAGAAGCCCCTCCTTCATCCCTTACGACACTTAATGCATTTTCAGCTGGTCATTTTTTATAAAAGTTGGGCAGTGACTAAAGATACCTAATGTCCCTGAGCCTCAGTTTCTTGATCTGTAAAATGGGGATGATACTAATATGATTATTCTGAGACTTGTACTAGGAAGTATGTGTGAATATGTGTAACAGAGGGTTGCATCCCTGGTAGGGGCTCAATACATTTAATTATCTTCCTCAAACCCGGTTGTTGAACACAGAAGGACCAGCCAGACAACTTTGAAGGCCTGTTTGCCAGTATCTGCCAACGTTCACACCATTTCCTGAGTCTGTCCGTGGGCTTAGGCACGATACTGAGTAACATCCTACGCTTGCTCAGAAATGATTTCAACTGTCTGCAGCAGGCACAGCTCCCTGATCCAACGTGAAAATGTTTGTCCTTGTGTCCCTAGGAACAGGTCCAGGGTGATGAGTGCTCCAGAGAAGGTGTAAGAAGGGAGGGAAACACTTGAAACCTTTTTGGGAAAAAAGAAATAGTGGAGACCTGATCCTTCCTGAACTGGCCCTGAACTTGATCCTTGGAGGGAGGTGCCTATGCCACATGCATTTCACCCTCAAGTCTATCCTGCAAGCTACAGATTCTTAACCCCTTTCACAGACGGGAAAACTGAAGCACATGCGTTCCAAAGGACTTGCCCAAGGAAACATGGCAGGACAGTGGCAGAGCAGGGCTAGAGTCCCTGTCCTCTAAATCCATCTCTAGTGCTCTGTGGCACTGACCCCTCCTCCATCACAGACGCTGTGGCTCTCCCTCCTACTCATGGCTCCCCTGGTCCTGCTTAGTCCCTGCCACCTACCCTTACCACACAAGAGGAAGGACATTCTGCAAAGTTGCTGTCTATGATAAGCCAAGCATCTAGAAATTCTAAGGTCATGGGGGTGTCTCTGAGGATGCAGGACCTTGAATTCCAAGTCCAGAGAGCTTGGTCTCTGTTTTCAGGAGTTTATCAGCAAGAAAATATTCTTTTCAAGATCTCCACCCACTCATTCATTCATTCCAATGTGTAATGAGTGTCTGCTACATGTCAAGAGCTGTGTTGGGCATGAGGAAACAATGGTGATCATGATAGATCTGGTTCCTGTTCTCCTAGACCTTGCACTGCAGTGGGGAAGACAGACAAAAAGATGGGCATACATATAAAAAAATATTGCTGCAAAGGGTGATGAGGGTTAAGTTGGAGTTCAAATAGGAAGCTGAGATAGGGACTAAAACTTTGAATCAGGAGGTTCAGGGTGGCCCCTCTGAGGAGGTGATATTTAAGCCTAGTCCTAAAGAATGATGAGGAAGCAGCCAAACAAGGAGTGAGGAATGGGGGTAGGGAAGGTTAAGGGAACAGCATGGCTGAGCCCTGAGACAGGGCAGTTGGGCCTGTTGGAAGAACTAAGTGTGGTTGGGAGCATACGGAGAGATGGAGGAGGTGGTCAGAGTTGAGTTTGGAGAAGTTGTCAGTCAGATAATGGAGGGCCTTGTAGTCACTGGAAGGAGCTGGTTTTTCTGAGTGCCATGAGAAGCCACCGAACTTGAAATGCGTTGCTTTCTAGCTGTATTTTGATGATACAGTAAATCTAGACAAACGTAAAAGTCTGAGTTTGAACATTCATCTCATGGTAGGCTGATTGCATTAATATCCCTAATTTTTCACCCTTTTCTATATCCATATGCTTTATCATGTGACCTTCACTTCCTTTTGGTAAAGATTCACCTGGAATCCGGACTGGACACAAGACTTATTTTGAAAGGATAGTTATCAAATGCGATGCAAGCAGAGACTTGAAAAAGCACTTGCATGTTTCTCCTTCCTCGGCTATCACCATCAAACATATCCGGTCTAGCTGGAGGGAGAAAGACACGGACCAGACTTGGAATCCAGGCATCTCATTCAAGGGCTTCCTAGACCAGCTAAACAGCCAGCCAATTTTCATACCAGAAAGAGAGATGACCAAGCAAAACACAACTGACCATAGGCACGTGAGTGAGCCCAGCCAAGATAAGCCCAGCCCAGAACACTTTGTGCAGACTTTGAGCTAATAAATGTTTACTGTCACGTGTCATAGAGGTTTTGTGGTTGTATATTACATAGCATTACAGTGGCAATAGATAACTCATATATACCTCAAACTCAAATTGCTTAAATCTCAACTTCTGAAACCTTGAAATCAATAGTTCAGATGGAGTGTCTGGATGGTTTACTCTTTTTTTTTTCTTTTTTTTTTTTAATTTTGTTTTATTTTTAAACTTTACAATATTGTATTGGTTCTGCCATATATCAGCATGAATCCGCCACAGGTATACACATGTTCCCCATCCTGAACTCTCCTCCCTCCTCCCTCCCTGTACCATCCCTCTGGGTTGTCCCAGTGCACCAGCCCCAAACATCCAGTATCGTGCATCAAACCTGGACCTGGACTGGTGACTCGTGGTTTACTCTTTACAACATGAACTCTGGAGTCTTTGTATCCTGGATTCATATTCCAGCTCTGCTATTTATTGTCTGTCAATGATTGAACAGATTTGATTCTAAAAGTGAATTCAGTTTGATTCTAAACACGAACTTGCCCCTCCTACCATCTTACTGGGGCTTCTCCTTTGCCCTTGGACGTGGGGTATCTCCTCACAGCCACTCCAGCGCCTACCATCTTTTCTCTGGCCTTGGACATGGGGTATCTCCACACAGTTGGTCCAGCGAAGTGTAGTGAAGCCTTCTTCAGTGATCAGTGCAAAGAAATAGAGGAAAATAATAGAACAGGAAAGACTAGAGATCTCTTCAAGAAAACTAGAGATACCAAGGGAACATTTCATGCAAAGATGGGCTCGATAAAGGACAGAAATGGTATGGACCTAACAGAAGCAGAAGATATTAAATAGAGGTGGGAAGAATACACAGAACTATATAAAAAAGATCTTCATGACCGAGATAATCACCATGGTGTGATCACTCACCTGGAGCCAGACATCCTGGAATGTGAAGTCAAGTGGGCCTTAAGAAGCATCACTACGAACAAAGCTAGTGGAGGGGATGGAATTCCAGTTGAGCCATTTCTAATTTCAAAAGATGATGCTGTGAAAGTGCTGCACTCAATATGCCAGCAAATTTGGAAAACTCAGCAGTGGCCACAGGACTGGAAAAGGTCAATTTTCATTCCAATCCCAAAGAAAAGCAATGTCAAAGAATGCTCAAAATAACGAACAATTACATTCATCTCACATACTAGCAAAGTAATGCTCAAAATTCTCCAAGCCAGGCTTCAACAATACGTGAACCATGAACTTCCAGATGTTCAAGCTGGTTTTAGAAAAGGCAGAAGAACCAGAAATCAAATTGCCAACATCCACTGGATCATCAAAAAAGCAAGAGAGTTCCAGAAAAACATCTATTTCTGCTTTATTGACTATGCCAAAGCTTTTGACTGTGTGGATCACAGTAAACTATGGAAAATTCTGAAAGAGATGGGAATACCAAACCACCTGAGACCTGCCTCCTGAGAAATCTGTATGCAGGTCAGGAAGCAACAGTTAGAATTGAACATGGAACAACAGACTGGTTCCAAATAGGAAAAGGAGTACATCAAGGCTGTATATTGCCACCCTGCTTATTTAACTTATATGCAGAGTACATCATGAGAAATGCTGGGCTGGAAGAAGCACAAGCTGGAATCAAGATTGCTGGAAGAAATATCAATAACCTCTGATATGCAGATGACACCAACCTTATGGCAGAAAGTGAAGAACTGAAGAGCCTCTTGATGAAAGTGAAAGAGGAGAGTGAAAAAGTTGGCTTAAAGCTCAACATTCAGAAAACTAAGATCATGGCATCCAGTCCCATCACTTCATGTCAAATAGATGGAGAAACAGTGGAAACAGTGGCTGACTTTATTTTTGGGGGGCTCCAGAATCACTGCAGATGGTGACTGCAGCCATGAAATTAAAAGATGCTTATTCATTGGAAGAAAAGTTATGACCAACCTAGACAGCATATTAAAAAGCAGAGACACTACTTTGCCAACAAAGGTCCATCTAGTCAAGGCTTTGGTTTTTCCAGTACTCATATATGGATGTGAGAGTTGGACTATAAAGAAAGCTGAGCACCAAATAATTGATGCTTTCAAACTGTCGTGTTGGGGAAGACTCTTGAGAGTCCCTTGGACTACAAGGAGATCCAACCAGTCCATTCTAAAGGAAATCAGTCCTGAATATTCATTGGAAAGACTGATGCTGAAGCTGAAACTCCAATACTTTGGCCACCTGATGTGCAGAATGGACTCATTTGAAAAGACCCCAATGTTGGGAAAGATTGAAGGCAGGAGGAGAAGGGGATGACAGAGGATAAGATGGTTGGATGGCATCGCCGACTCAATGGGCATGAGTTTGAGTAAACTCTGGGAGTTGGTGATGGACAGGGAAGCCTGGTGTGCTTCCATGGGGTCGCAATGAGTCGGACATGACTGAGTGACAGAACTGAACTGAACTGAATGAATGCACAAGATATTTCACTTTTCTGAGGCTCGGTTTCCTTATCTGTAGGATGGATTTAATGATTATACCCACCCCATAGGCTGTTACAAGTATCAGATGAGAAAAACACACTTTGTAGATATTAAATACTCTCTCCAACTTTTAGTTGTAATCACCAATGTATTCATGAAAGTGAAAAAGGAAGCAGCTGCTTGGAAAGCATGGCCTGGAGAAGAGATACAAGAACTTTAATGGAGCCTTGTGTTGATGGTCTGCTCTGGTTAGTCAGTTGCATCTGTTTTAGGGAATAACAGAAGAACATAACATGTTCCATGGGGCATAACATGCTTTGGTTGGAAACCACATTTCAGGTGATGGATTGAAAAGGAGAGCCAGAAGCTAAGAAACTGTCAGGATAGTGTTATCAGAGGCCCAGATGTGGCCTCCCAGGCTGGCCTCATCCACCCAGCACAAGGAGGTGCTCCACACAGTGGAGTAAACTCCAAATAATTGAAAGACCCCGATGTTGGGAAAGACTGAAGGCAGGAGGAGAAGGGGACGACAGAGGATAAGATGATTGGATGGCATCTGATTGCAAATTGATGGCAATTGATTGAAGCGTCCTGCCTGTTAGACATGGTCCTGAGGCCAACAGTGGTTGATTGGGTGAGGGTCACTCTCACCAGTCAGGCAGCTGTTGAGGGTAGTTCCTCCTCCTCCTCTCTGATCCCACTCCTGCTTCTTCAAAGGCCCTGCCTCATTGATTCCTCCCTCTTGTGTCTTGAAGCCCTGCCTCTCCCTGCATCCAAATGTGCTCAAGCCCCTTGTTAAAAACCATCTCTCCACCGGGCCATGCTCACCCACCTTCCTTTCCTGCCACACTCCTTCAGAGAGTTGCCCACATTTCCCACTTCTTTCTAACTCTCCACATTTGCCTCCACCTCTCAGAAGCATTAGATATTAGTCATTTCTTAGACCCCAAAAACCAACTGTTTATAAAAGCCCAGCGGCTACATCTTTATTAACTCTCTCTTCCATTGTCTTGTTGTTTTGATGTCTATGACCTTGGGATTTTGATACTTTTTTAAAAAGAAAGTTGCAGTAATCTCTTGGTCTGTCTACTAATCTACATTTCATATCATTTCCAGACTCCTCTCTGAATCACAGTTCTGAGCCTGGCTTTCTCCTGCAGAAAATATCTCAGTGGCTCCCCAATGTCCACAGAAATAGTTTAAAGTCTCTAGATTATCTCAAAGACCTTCATGCTTTGGTCTCCTCCAGCTTTCCAGTTTATTTCCCAAACACGTTCATTCATGAGTCCTCTGCTCCTATCAAACTTAATCATTCTTCATTCCTTGTGCACACTGAGTACTTGAACACCTCTGTGCCTTTGTTTGTGCAGTCCCTCCTTTCTAGCAGCCCATCCTTGCAATTTCTACACACTTAAATCATATCAGATCTTCAAAGCCTAGCATCCTTCCTTCTCCATGAAGCCTTATTTTATCTTCTCAGGAGAAAGCAATCTTTCCCTTCCCCTTCCCTGGAAATGGATACTTTTGTAGCTTTTAGTATAGTTTTTGTTCATATTATATCTCCCATATTGGACTAGGACTTCTTGAGAACACAGTGCATCTTCATATCACCACAGTACTCAGCACAGTGCATTGCACATCACAACTGTCTGATCAGTATTTCTTGAACAAATAAAACACTGTTAAATATTAAAAACACTATTGGCACAAAGATGATAGCCATAAGTCATAATCGCCAACAATTATACCATATACTAAAGTCATGTTTATCATAAGAATAACCTACGGATTGCAAACTCAGGAGACTATCAAGGCCAGGCAGGTAGTACAAATGGTAAAATAAGGTTGGGTAAGTACACCTGCCTCTTGAGAAACCTGTATGCAGGACAGGAAGCAACAGTTAGAACTGGACATGGAACAGACTGGTTCCAAATAGGAAAAGGAGTACGTCAAGGGTGTATATTGTCACCCTGTTTATTTAACTTCTATGCAGAGTACATTATGAGAAATGCTGGGCTGGATGAAGCACAAGCTGGAATCAAGATTGCTGGAAAAAATATCAATAACCTCAGATATGCAGATGACACCACCCTTATGGCAGAATGTGAAGAAGAACCAAAGAGTCTCTTGATGAAAGTGAAAGAGGAAAGTGAAAAAGTTGGCTTAAAACTCAACATTCAGATAAAACTCCTAGAGGAGAACATAGGCAAAACACTCTCTGACATACATCACAGCAGGATCCTCTATGACCCACCTCCCAGAATATTGGAAATAAAAGCAAAAATAAACAAATGGGACCTAATTAAAATTAAAAGCTTCTGCATAACAAAGGAAACTATAAGCAAGGTGAAAAGACAGCCTTCAGAATGGGAGAAAATAATAGCAACTGAAGCAACTGACAAACAACTAATCTCAAAAATATACAAGCAACTCCTACAGCTCAATTCCAGAAAAATAAATGACCCAATCAAAAAATGGGCCAAAGAACTAAACAGACATTTCTCCAAAGAAGACATACAGATGGCTAACAAACACATGAAAAGATGCTCAACATCACTCATTATCAGAGAAATGCAAATCAAAACCACTATGAGGTACCATTTCACACCAGTCAGAATGGCTGCGATCCAAAAGTCTACAAGCAATAAATGCTGGAGAGGATGTGGAGAAAAGGGAACCCTCTTACACTGTTGGTGGGAATGCAAACTAGTACAGCCACTATGGAGAACAGTGTGGAGATTCCTTAAGAAACTGGAAATAGAACTGCCCTATGATCCAGCAATCTCACTGCTGGGCATACACACTGAGGAAACCAGAATTGAAAGAGACATGTGTACCCCAATGTTCATCGCAGCACTGTTTATAATAGCCAGGACATGGAAGCAACCTAGATGTCCATCAGCAGATGAATGGGTAAGAAAGCTGTGGTACATATACACAATGGAGTATTACTCAGCCATTAAAAAGAATACATTTGAATCAGTTCTAATGAGGTGGATGAAACTGGAGCCTATTATACAGAGTGAAGTAAGCCAGAAAGAAAAACATCAATTCAGTATACTAATGCATATATATGGAATTTAGAAAGACGGAAACAATAACCCTGTATGCGAGACAGCAAAAGAGACATTGATGTATAGAACAGTCTTTTGGACTCTGTAGGAGAGGGAGAGGATGGGATGATTTGGGAGAATGGCATTGAAATACGTATAATATCATATATGGAATGAGTCGCCAGTCCAGGTTCGATGCACGATACTGTATGCTTGGGGCTGGTGCACTGAGATGACCCAGAGGGATGGTATGGGGAGGGAGGAGGGAGGAGGGTTCAGGATGGGGAACACATGTATACCTGTGGTGGATTCATTTCGATATTTGGCAAAACCAATACAATAGTGTAAAGTTTAAAAATAAAATTAAATTATATTAAAAAAAATAAAATAAAAAATAAAAAACATCCATGCAGTCAAAAAAAAAAAAAACAAAAAAACTCAACATTCAGAAAACTAAGATCATGGCATCCGGTCCCATCACTTCATGGCAAATAGATGGGGAAACAGTGGAAACAGTGGCTGATTTTATTTTTCTGGGCTCCAAAATCACTGCAGATGGTGACTGCAGCCATGAAATTAAAAGACACTTACTCCTTGGAAGGAAAGTCATGACCAACCTAGACAGCGTATTAAAAAGCAGAGACATTACTTTGCCAACAAATGTCTGTCTAGTCAAGGCTATGTTTTTTTCCAGTGGTCATGTATGGATGTGAGAGTTGGACTATAAAGAAAGCTGAGTGCCTAAGAATTGATGCTTTTGAGCTGTGGTGTTGGAGAAGACTCTTGAGAGTCCCTTGGACTACAAGGAGATCCAACCAGTCCATCCTAGAGGAGATCAGTCCTGGGTATTCATTAGAAGGACTGATGCTGAAGCTGAAACTCCAGTACTTTGGCCACCTGATGTGAAGAGCTGACTCATTTGAAAAGACCCTGATGCTGGGAAAGATTGAAGGCAGGAGGAGAAGGCGAAGATAAGATGGTTGGATGGCATCACCAACTCAATGGACATGGATTTGGGTGGACTCCGGGAGTTGGTGATGGACAGGGAGGCCTGGCATGCTGTGGTTCATGGGGTCACAAAGAGTCTGACACGACTCAGCGACTGAACTGAAGTATACTGGCTATGTTTTGTGGGCTTCCCAGGTAGCTCAGCTGGTAAAAAATCCGCCTGCAATCCAAGAGACTCTGGTTGATTTCCTGGGTCTGGAAGATCCCCTGGAAATGGGATAAGTTACCCACTCCAGTATTTTTGGGCATCCCTGGTGGCTCAGACAGTAAAGAATCCACCTGCAGTGCAGGAGACCTGGGTTCGATCTCTGGGGTGGGAAGATCTCCTGGAGGAGGGCATGGCAACCCACTCTAGTATTCTTGCCTGGAGAATTCCATGGACAGAGGGGCCTGGTGGGGTCACAAAGAGTCACAGCACAGCTAGTACACTGGCCAGTGCTGTGGTGTCTGCCACATTGAATGGGAGTAGCTTCTATTCAGTAGCAGCCAATTGTTGCCAGTTTGAAATATGGGCCCAGCATTACCAGCTCATTTGATTACTAGAGAGACACTAGAAACATAAATATTTATGTGAAATCAGCCAGTTTTTAAGAGTTGGCAACTAGTCAATTTTTAAAAGTTGGACTGCCAACTTTGTAAGCATGGGGATGGAGAACACTGTATTCTGTTTAAGTAAAACATGCTAGTTAATGAACTTACAAATACCAGACTTATAGTCAGTCAAAGATGGCAGGCTCTCAGAATTAGAGCATCCTACAACACATTTAAGGCTGGCTCCAGGGTTGATTCAGAAGGCACTTTGTGGCTTAGGCATGTCTAGGCTCCCCATTTTTGCCATCAATCATCATTAGGGAAAACCAAGAAGAGCTTTCTGGGAATGGGAACCCTCTGCTTGTTGTATTCTGGAAACAATGGCAGTACTTTTTTTCTGACTACATCTATTTCTGAGGTTGTTCTCATTTCCTCTGTCTCCTGTACTGAGCAACCACTTGCTGGCTTCAGGGCAGGAGCAGAAAAGTCCAAGGCCAGGTCTCCTAGCTTCTAAAACTTTTATAATCTCAGTAGCTTGGCAGAGCTCACACTCAAGGAATTGAGGGCCAGACAGGAAACCACCATGCTTTCCCAAAGCCCCAGATCTTGGCCCCATTCTTACAGCACTTAATTATGTATTGAATACCTAAGCTAGGCATTTCACAAGCTTTCTCACAGAAATCCTGTAAAGTAGATGTTTGGATTAACCAGGAGAAGTTAATGGCTATAACAAGACAACCCCTAAAATTCCAGTGGCTGAACATGATGAAAGTTTATGTCTTGCTCACCTGAAAAGGGTTATGTGATTCAGGTTAAGAGTGGGAGCTCTGCTCTGTGCAGTCATCTGTGGACCCAGGATCCTTCCACCTTGTGGCTGGACTCTCCTTTGAGTATCAGGATTCTCTCTATTCAGCGGGAAGATGGGGAAGGAGAACAGGGGTTGCACATGGAACAGTTTTATCAACCAGTCCTGGAAGGGCTCACATCATCTGCACTTATATTCTAAGGACTAGAACTCAATCGTGTGGCCAGATCTAACTTCAAGTACAGCCAGGTTGTATGCTCAGGAAGGAGCAGAAGCAGATATTGGTAAATTCTAGCAGCCTCTGCCATAATGGTCATTCCTATTTCCAGAGGGAGGAAAAATGAGGCTCAGCAGTTTTCTAAGATCACTAAGTGATCTTTGTGGGCCTCCAACTTAGCCTGGTCCAGCACTGACATCTGCTTTTCTTCACTGCCCTGGTTGACTTTTTGGCACCTACTATTTCATTATCAAGCCTTTGACTGTGTGGATCACAATAAACTGTGGAAAATTCTGAAAGAGATGGGAATACCAGACCACCTGATCTGCCTCTTGAGAAATTTGTATGCAGGTCAGGAAGCAATATTTAGAACCGGACATGGAACAACAGACTGGTTCCAAATAGGAAAAGGAGTTTGTCAAGGCTGTATATTGTCACCCTGTTTATTTAACTTATATGCAGAGTACATCATGAGAAGCGCTGGACTGGAAGAAACACAAGATTGCCGGGAGAAATATCAATAACCTCAGATATGCGGATGACACCACCCTTATGGCAGAAAGTGAAGAGGAACTCAAAAGCCTCTTGATGAAAGTGAAAGTGGAGAGTGAAAAAGTTGGCTTGAAGCTCAACATTCAGAAAACGAAGATCATGGCATCCGGTCTCACCACTTCATGGGAAATAGATGGGGAAACAGTGGAAACAGTGTCAGACTTTATTTTGGGGGCTCCAAAATCACTACAAATGGTGAATGCACCCATGAAATTAAAAGACACTTACTCCTTGGAAGAAAAGTTATGACCAACCTAGATAGCATGTTCAAAAGCAGAGACATTACTTTGCCAACAAAGGTCCGTCTAGTCAAGGCTATGGTTTTTCCTGTGGTCATGTATGGATATGAGAGTTGGACTGTGAAGAAGGCTGAGCGCTGAAGAATTGATGCCTTTGAACTGTGGTGTTGGAGAAGACTCTTGAGAGTCCCTTGGACCGCAAGGAGATCCAACCAGTCCATTCTGAAGAAGATCAGCCCTGGGATTTCTTTGGAAGGAATGATGCTAAAGCTGAAACTCCAGTACTTTGGCCACCTCATGCGAAGAGTTGACTCATTGGAAAAGACTCTGATGCTGAGAGGGATTGGGAGCAAGAGGAGAAGGGGACAACAGAGGATGAGATGGCTGGATGGCATCACTGACTCGATGGACGTGAGTCTGAGTGAACTCCGGGAGTTGGTGATGGACAGGGAGGCCTGGCATGCTGCGATTCATGGGGTCGCAAAGAGTCGGACACGACTGAGTGACTGATCTGATATGATTTCATCTTGTACTGCAGGCATTACTGAATTTGATATACGAACTTGCATAAGGCCACCTGCATCTAGTGAATATTTTATTGGCATATCCCCATGGAATTTTGCCTAAAGAGGCTCTCAACTCTTAAAACTTTGGACACACATACTGCTTTCTCCTAGGTTAGAAAGAAGAAAGAAAAGATGCAGGACACAAGTGAGGTGCAGGTCACCCATCCACTGAGGTTTATCTGGGACATTCCAAGATTGACGGTGTGCCACTACATATGGTTGGTGAACTTGCATATTGCTTCCCCTACCTCCCGTAGCTAGAGAGCACATCAAATACCACACCACCAGAAAGTTCCAGAGCTCTGCCATAGACATGTGTGCATCAGCAGTATCTATTTGTGTATTTTGGTTGTTCAATTTCTTAGGGTTAAGGTAGCTTACAAAGTGAAAGTGAAAGTCACTCAGTTGTGTCCAGCTCTTTGCAACCCCATGGACTGTAGTCCATGGAATTCTCCAGGCCAGAATACTGGAGTGGGTAGCCTTTCCATTCTCCAGGGGATCTTCCCGACCCAGGGATTGAACCAGGGTCTTCTGCGTTGCAGGTGGATTCTTTACCAACTGAGCCATCAGCGTTCATACAAACGCAACAGTGTTACCTATCTGAAGGAATTTGAGAATATGATTAGTTAGCTACAGATAGGAAACCTCAGTGTTACTCTTTCTGGAACTATCTTCACCCCTAGGGGAAAAAAAATACTTGGCTAAATGTTCCTGTCACATACTCTTCCAGCACTATGTATTCTAGTATACTTCCTTCATGACATTCATCACATTTATAATTTTAAAAATTGCTATTGTAATAATTGGTTTAATGTCTGCCTCTCCCTCTAGAGAAGGCAATGGCACCCCACTCCAGTACTCTTGCCTGGAAAATCCATGGACAGAGGAGCCTGGTGGGCTGCAGTCCATGGGGTCGCTAAGAGTTGGGAACGACTGAGCGACTTCACTTTCACTTTTCACTTTCATGCATTGGAGAAGGAAATGGCAACCCACTCAAGTGTTCTTGCCTGGAGAATCCCAGGGACGGGGAAGCCTGGTGGGCTGCCGTCTCTGGGGTCGCACAGAGTCGGACACGACTGAAGCGACTCAGCAGCTTAGCAGCTCCCTCTAGACTGTAAACTCCATGAAGGCAGAGATCATGTCTTTTTCATTCCCCGTTTGTTTTTTGTCAGTTGCTATGTCATGTCCTCGCTTGTATCAGTCAGCTAATGCTGCATAATAAACAATGCCCTAACTCAATAACTTACAACAATTATTTATTCTCACATATATATCTACAGGTTGACTGGGGTTTGATACATCTAGGCTGGCCTCTACTGAACTTAATTCCAAGCTAACAGTATGTCTTATTCTTTAGAACCACTGGCATGTTTTCCTCATGGCAACAATAGAAGCACATGAGGTAGTGAATGCAAACAAAGTGTCTTCATGCCTAGTCTTGGAACTGACTGGCACACAGGCACTTCTCTCCATGCTCCATGGGCTAAAGTGAGCCATATGGCCAAGCATGACCTCAGTAACATGAGAAAATACACTCTGCCTCTTGCGGTGGCAATTGCAGAGTTGCACAGCATGGGGCACAGGTACAGGGGTAGGTAAAGGATTGGGAGCAATAATGCAGTACATTACAAGGCTGTGCCTGCAGCAGACAGCACACTGCACTGCCCATGAGACGCTAAATAAATATTGCTTGAATAAATGTATAGGGTATTCTCTGTAAATTAATCTCTCTAGGTTGAAAAAAACCCACTGGTTGGTAAGGATTACCTAACATGGCAGGCTAATGTATTAAGAGATTAATTTGTGTTTGTTCTTCCTAAATCTTTCCCTCCCTGCGGTTACAGCAGGGAGCCAGGTAGACTTGTATGCCTGCTTACAGGGTAGAAGAGCTGAAGCAATCTGGAGCTGAGAGCTTCTCCCATCTTTTGTTGAAGCCTCAGCCATTTGAAGAGGAAATGCCAGTCTCCCCTAAAGAGAAGGGAGGGCAGAAAGACTCTGGAGAGAGAATGACCTGCCCAGCCAGGGAGGGGAGCACTGATGTGAATTCTTCATACACAGAGTCCCACACTTGGCTCTGTGGCCTAGTTTAGAAGAAGGAAGAGCTTCAGGGAGGCTGGTTGCTTGGTGTGCCTGAGGTACCATGGGCCCCTCAGTAAAGAGCCCCAAACCCTATGACTGACCCAGAAGCAGGGACTTCTGGACATCAAGAGTTCCCCCTGAGCTTGGACAGTAAGGACGCATGACCACTTCTGCCTCCCAGGTTCTATTAACTCCTTGAAACATGAAGGCATTCCTGTAAGGTCTGAAATTAAATTTTCCACATCCAAGAGAATAAGGATCTAGTGTCAGAATTAAGGTGATTTAAAGGAGATAAAGAAAATGCTATTTTCTGTACACCCGAGTTAGAGAACAGTTATTCATACCTATTAAAGTATGAAAATTGTAGCTGGGAATTGGCAAATTAAGGCTCTTTGAAAGATTAATGTAATAATAGTATTTAAATATTTCGATTGTAAGTATTTTCACGTGAAACCTTATAAATCCATACAAAGGCCTGCACACAGCACTAAGAGAAAGATGCTAATAAAAAAATAAAGCCCTTTCCTCCCCACCTTCCAGGGCTGGAGGTATCTTTTGTAAAGCCCACACAATCCTAGATTGTGAAGTTAAATGAGCAATCATGGCTAAATTATGCAGGCTCCCAGCTGTGCTGTGATGTTTGCACACTTTCTAGGAAGTGACTAATTATAATTAGTGCTTAAATACAAAAGACATACCGTCATTACAAGAAAAGCAGAAAAATAAATCTTACATGTGTAGACCTTGGTCTCCCAGCACTGGCTGCTTGCATTCACTTGTGCTGGGCTGCTAGCTGAGTGACAGGAGGGAAATGAATGTTGGTTTTCACACTTCATGTGAGAAGATGGATCTAGATGTTCATAGGTCAAATGAGGACACCAGACACAGAACAATTCCCGAGACTAAGAATGTGATGTCAGCTGGTCACCTCACTGGGAAGGCAGGGAGGAGGAACAGAAACAAGGAGCAAGCCATCAGCAGAGCCAGGACCTCCTCCTGGTCTGTCCACTGTTATTTGTGGAAGGTCATTTAGTGTCTCTGAGTCTCAGTTTCCTGGTCTGCAAAATGGATCAACAATGCCTGCCCTAAATGTTTGATAAGTTTGTGTGTGTGTGTGTAAGTGTGTGTGTGTATGTGTGTTTTCTCCCCTGCAACAATCAAATAACCACTATTATTTGAGTGTTTATGAGGTATCAGGCCCTGGGCTGGATCCTGTGGATTGGAGGGCAAAGAAGAAACACAGAACTTCTCCTCTGGTGCTCCCCAAGCCATCCTATTTGTCTTTATCATGGTGGCTTCCACATTCATCTCCCTCACTAACCCTTTACCATCACCAGGGTTCAGGTCTTGCTTGCCATCCGCAGCACTTGTCATTGTGTCTGCGTGTAGTAGACACTTGATAAATATTATTTGGAAGAAGGGAGGGAGACAACTTGACTCAAATAGCTAGAAAAGAATTTAAATGTTAATCTTGCCTCATTTGCACCATAAAGTCTTTAAAAACAAGGAATGTGTCTGACATTTTTCTTGGTATTCACTACAGTGCCCAGCAATTCTGAGCATGTAATTATTCACATATTCCCATGAATATTTATTGAGCCCCAACTTTGAGGAATGTTCTACAGCAGGTTCTGAGGGCACAGCACTAACAACACAGCCACCCATCCTGCCTCCTGGGACTTAAGCTAGAAAGAATAGTCAGATCATTAACGAATCACCATACCAATAAATACTCAGCCACAAATTGTGAACAGCAATGCAACAAACACTAGTAGCTGCCTATTGAGCTGTTCCTTCTGTCTTTTACTAACAGAAGTCTGCTTTGTTTGGGAGGCTATATGCCCAGTTCTGAGTGACTCAGCATAACGTAGTTGAATTGGACTAAACTGTCATGATGCTTCCATTTCTCTCTGCCAGTCACTGGTCTGGAGTGGACATGTGACTCAGTTCTGGTGAATAGGCTGTAAGGGAGAGTCACCTGGGGGCGTCTAGGAAATATTCTCAAGGGAAAATCCCTTTTGCCCCTTTCCCCATCCTTCCTGCTCGGGATGCATTCATGTGATGTGATATTGGCAGCTGTGGCAGCCGTGTTGTGACACTAAGGGGACACATTGTTGATAGACGGATGATAGCAGAGTAGGCAGAGTGAACACACCTGGGCTGTTGATGTCATCTGCTGGAGTCTAAAGCAGCCCAATGAATAACTCCCTTTTTCCAATTCTGAGCCATTAACCAATTGAGAATTTGGGTAATGGAGGCAGAGATGAAGGAGAACAGTATTACCTTGGTTGCTGATAAATGCTAAATATGTGGATGTAACTTCATGGAAGAATCACTGGGCCTGACTCCCCAAGTTAGGCAGACTTAGCACTAGTTAGAGATCACACCCAGAGCAGGAGAGACCAAGGGGAGCTTGATTTTAGCCACTCCTCCCCACTAAGGACAGAGAAGGTAAAAGGGAAGAAAGAGAACAGGACTTACAGTGACTGAGTGTCGTTCACATGGAAGGAAATTTCAGGAAGGGGCACAAGGCACGCCTCCCTCATTTGACCACATCGTTGAGCCACTGCACCAGTACTGCTCGGAAATCTCTTATTTCCTAAGACTCGTAACTGCTATTATTTAAGTCACTCTTAGTCAGGTGTTCTGTTTACTGCAACCTAACTGTTCTAAGAATATCCTGGTGAAGCATCCTAACTGGTCTGAGCACTATGAAGGAAAAGCAAAGGATAGAGAAAGGAACTGTACCTTCACCACAAAAGGGAACTGAAAGGGGACTTTCATTTTTATTTGGACAGAGGTGAAGGCAGTTAAAGAAAACAACTGCATACTTTGAAAACCTGCACAGGTACAAATCCAGAGGCCACCTTTACTGCCCTTTTAACCTGCTCACAAGTTGATTATTTATTTACTGGAACTTGATAAGTTCTGTGAATAAAACCAAAATCATATCTGCCAGGTCTTCCCATCTTTTTACTAAACAGGCTCATTCTCTCCCTTTCTGGCATTTTCCTTGTGTTTTTTTGGTCAAGGCTGAGTCAGCTATTGCTTTCCTTCAGAATTCTCCACCCAGCTTTAGATCCTTGAGTCAGGCCCCAACACATATTCTCTGAGTCCCTATTAGTATGCTTTATGTCAAGTTCTCCTCCTACAAAGAACTAGCCTCCCAGTGGCTTTTTCTTTTCTGAACCATTACCTCTGTGACAGGAAGGAGCTCTCAGAATTGGAAGGGATGCCTAAGAGGAGAAACACTCAGACACTGGAGACTGGATTCTGTAGTTGGCCTCTAACAAGTGTTTGGAGGTCTCCACAGCTCCCCTCTTTCAACTGATAACTGGTCCTCCCATCTTTTAAGGGACCACCTCTTGATGGAGCATACTAGTCATGTTCCATACTCTGGCCTCTGGGGTTACTGTGGTCACACAAGATGGACCAATAATAAGGTCAGTTTCTTTTGGTCACAGTGATTGGTTCAATGATGAGCATGTGACCTCAGCTGAACAAATCCCCATTCAGCTTCATTCATTCTGGTCATAGAACCTGGAGCTGCTGGTGACCTGCTGCCCTACCAGGGGAGAACAGAGCCCACACAAGGAGAGAAAGCAGAACAAGAAAGAGACATCGTAGCATTTGAGACCCTTGGGGGCAAATAACATGGACACCAGTCCATCCATCTCCTTAACTATTCAAGGCCAAAAAAAAAAAAAAAAAATTTACATATCCCTCTTCTACCCCATGTTTTTAAAATTTTCTCTTGCTGCTGCTACTGCTGCTAAGTCACTTCAGTTGTGTCCGGCTCTGTGTGACCCCAGAGATGGCAGCCCACCAGGCTCCCCCATCCCTGGGATTCTCCAGGCAAGAACACTTGAGTGGGTTGCCATTTCCTTCTCCAATGCATGAAAGTGAAAAGTGAAAGTGAAGTCGCTCAGTCGTGTCTGACTCTTAGCGACCCCATGGACTGCAGCCTACTAGGCTCCTCCATCCATGGGATTTTCCAGGCAAGAGTACTGGAGTGGGGTGCCATTGCCTTCTCCACAATTTTCTCTTAAACTCATTTAAATTGAGTTTCTGTTACTTGCAGGGAAAATTTCTTGACCAACACAGATCTATTAAAGCTTTGACTCTCATATCTACAGCAATATCAGATATTAGAATAGAAAGGGATAGTTATATTCATTTTTTCATATGATCATGAAGTGAATATCTATCAAGTGCCTACTAGTCCAAGCAAGTATAATAATGATTAAGGGTTTAGTTTAGGAGTCAAAACTGTAGGTTCAAATCCAGACTTCACCTCTCTGTGGCATTGGATAAGTAAACTTGCTGAGCCCTAATTTCCTCACGTCTTCAAACAGAAGTTTAAAATATCTCTACATTATCAGGTTGTACAACTTAACCTATTGTAACATGTTTACCATTTAACCTACTATAGTCTAGGTGCTTACAAAATGACAGTTCCAAATGTTTATATTGTACACCACAGGAACATAAGATTTTTCAGGTTACCTAGTTATCTAAGGACTCAATCTATCCTTAGATTTATCAGATTCCCTTAGAGAATCAAAGAGTTTAAATCTAATTCACAATACATTACTTTGAAGGGTTGTCATTGATTTAAATTTGGCCAAGTAGAGGGTAGGGTTACCGTGCTTCAAAACTCTCCTTTTAATATCAATTGGTTTACATCAGCTTAAGCAACAGAAATTCCAAGTTGTGGTAACTTAAGCACATGAGGTTTATTTTTCTCGCACAATTGAATGTTGGAAGAAGCTGATTCTGGCTGTGTGGAGACCCTACAATGCCATCAGTGATCCTGAATCTTCCTGTCTGCTCTGCTATCCATGGATGATTAGCTTTTATTCTCAGGGACACAAGATGGCTGCTTTATCTCTGGGAATCACTTCTACATTCCATCCAGGGAGAAGCAGAGGGAAGCAGGAAGAGGTGGTTATCTGTATCAGAAATATAAAAACTTTCCCAATAGAAGTTTACACATTCTATGTCCAAATACAGCTGCAGAAAATCTAGGAATTCTGTTTATCTGGGTGTGTTGCTACCCCAAAGAAAATCAGGATTCTTTAGTAAGGAAGACAGAGAATGAATATTAGACAGGAAACTTGCAGTGTTTACTATACTCTAACTTCCATTAGATAGCTAGGTTTACCTGAACCCCAAGGACTTCACTGATATTTCCTATCAAACACTTCAGTTCAGTTCAGTCGCTCAGTTGTGTCCGACTCTTTGTGACCCCATGAATCGCAGCACGCCAAGGCCTCCCTGTCCATCACCAACTCCCGGAGTTCACTCAGACTCACGTCCATCGAGTCAGTGATGCCATCCAGCCATCCCATCCTCTGTCATCCCCTTCTCCTCTTGCCCCCAATCCCTCCCAGCATTAGAGTCTTTTCCAATGAGTCAACTCTTCGCATGAGGTGGCCAAAGTACTGGACTTTCAGCTTTAGCATCATTCCTTCCAAAGAAATCCCAGGGCTGATCTCCTTCAGAATGGACTGGTTAGATCTCCTTGCAGTCCAAGGCACTCTCAAGAGTCTTCTCTAACACCAAAGTTCAAAGGCATCAATTATTCAGCGCTCAGCCTTCTTCACAGTCCAACTCTCACATCCATACATGACCACAGGAAAAACCATAGCCTTGACTAGACGAACCTTTGTTGGCAAAGTAATGTCTCTGCTTTTGAATATGCTATCTAGGTTGGTCATAACTTTCCTTCCAAGGAGTAAGTGTCTTTTAATTTCATGGCTGCAGTCGACATCTGCAGTGATTTTGGAGCCCCAAAAAATAGTCTGACACCGTTTCCACTGTTTCCCCATCTATTTGCCATGAAGTGATGGGACCGGATGCCATGATCTTCATTTTCTGAATCAAACACTTTGTTATAGACAAATATTAATTAGTTAATAAATTAGCTAGCTAATTTATTGTTGTTTATTCATTCCTTTACCCAGTCAACAAGTTGCCAGATATTGTGCTAAGCAATGTGAGATTACAGAAATACTAAGAGATGATTTCTGCACAGAAGGAGCTCTCAGGTTAAGGAAGAAGACAGACAAAAACAAATTGTTAATATATAAATCTGGTGAATGGGGTACTAGCTATAGGTCCATAGAACAATAGGAGCATGGTCCAGGGAGTGGTCGCTAACCCTATCTGCACAGGTGAGTCAGGGGAAGTTTCAGAGAGGAAGTGACCTTTGGCCTGGGCCTCAAAAAGGAAGTAAGTCAGGATAGGTTGTGCTGTGCTGTGGTAACAAGTAAATCCCCAAATCTAAGGGCATTAGCACAATAAAAATTTCTTCCACACTTAAAGTGGATGCAGACATAACCGGTCAGGAGGCTCTCCCGGGTACTTCTCCATCACCTGGTGACTCAAAGGATTTAGGCTGTTCCATCTAGTGGCCCTACTGTCCCCTGAAGCCTCAGAGTCCTTTCCAAATACTCTGAATCCAGTGAAGAGAAAGTGTGCACAGGATTGTGAACCCAAACAGACCACATCAGCCTGAAGTGCCACATACTTCTGCTCACATACCACTGGTGCTAGTTGCGTGGCCCCACCTCCAGGAACAACAACTCTCCAATATGGAAGGATGGTGTCATTTCTGTTAACCAGTTAATCATCTCTGCTACTGTAGGACTTTACTAGGCAGAGAAGGAGGATAAAGAGCATGCAAAGAAGAGGCAGGGACTTATGCAGACCCTGGAAGTGTGGTGTATTAGAGGTGCAGAGAGTAAGTTGCTGTGATTGAGTTTTAGGTTACAAGGGTGATGTGAGCAGTGTCTAAGGAGGAATCTGAAACAGTAAATTTGACAGACTAGGGAAGATCCGCAAGGGAGCTTGAATTTCATGCCAGGAATTTGACCTTGTTTTATAGGCAGTGATGAGACATTAGGGGTTTTATATGTAGCTGAGCCAAGGATGGATTAGAAGATTCATAGACAGGAAGCAAGGATCACATTTAAGATGAAAGCAAAAGTCCAAGTGAAAAATTATAAAAAGCCTGATCTCTGGCAGTGGCTGGAGACCAGAGGAAAGGCCCTGGGAAACAATGCAGAGGTGAAGTTGACTGGACATGTCCAACAAGGGAGATGGTGGCTCCAGTAAAAAACTGTCTGCACCACTCAAGTAGAATTCTCTTCTGTACTCCCATTTCTCCTCCTTTGCCAACCTGCATTGGGTCTACAGTAAAACTGAGTCTATAGGAAAATTGAGACCACAGGAAAATTGAGTCTACAGGAAAAGTTACAGGAAAATCAAAGAACTCCTTTTCTTCACTTGTCAATTTGGAAAGGACCCATGCAACCTGGCATCACCCTGTCCCCCAACCTCAGAATCAGCCACCCCATCCCAGTACTCTTCTTACTCAGTAATCCAATAACAATACAAAAATGACTGGGGCAGAATAGTATAGTAAGAGTATGGCTCTATATGGAGCTGTCTAGGTTTGTTTCCCAGCTTTTGTAGTTACTGGCTATATGACTCTGAGCAAATTAAAGCCTTTCTGTGTTTTAACTTCTAATGAAATTAGGCAATTAATATTCTCTATCTTATAAGGCTGTTACAAGGGTAAAATGCCATAATCTTATATGAAGAATTTAGAACAATGTCAGGCTCTTGATAGGCACTCAAGAAACATTGGCTATTATCATTTTTGTTATCATTATTATTCAGCACCTACCATCAGGCAAGCACTGTACTAGACATCATCACACCAGAGCTGTCTCACCAAGATAAAACAAAAGAAAATGTTTCTATACCCCTTTGTACATCACCCTTCACTCCCGATTCCAGTGCTTCCATTAGACCTAGACTGGTGGGACCTCTGCCCTGGGCCCTGTTCCTTGGAAGATTTTGCTTAATACTAACATAAACAGATGCATTTATTAAAGACTGCACCATCACTTCCATTCCTCAGAATTAAGTCAGCAGCAAATTGGATTGTGAGCCCAGGCAGTATGAGTCTGAAGCCAACATTAAGTGTAACCATTCTGATCTGCTAACCTCATGAGTTAGGTACACTACTCCATTTAATGCTCATGATTATCCTTGGAAGTAGGAAATATTCAGTCTACAGATAAGGCATCTGAGACAGAAAGACATTAAGTCATTTGCATGAAACAGAACAGAAAGTAAGGATTGGTATTCAAATCCTACCCTGGATTATTTGGTTTCGAGTCTCCTGCAGTCGTGGTTGAGCAGTTAAGCCAGCCTTGTCAGAGTCTCTTGCTTTGTCCTGCAGTATTAATGTCAGATAGAGATGCATCGTGTGGATGGCAGTTAGACTGGCTGGACGCATAACCGGCTAGATGACTGTGCCCAGAGCATACGGATTAATGGGCTGCAGTCCCTCCTCTGAGGAAGGTCTCTAAGGCAGGGTCATAGAACTCTGGCTGCAGCACTGTCCAAGCACAGAGGCCTGTGCCATCCATACCTATTCCCGTCTCCATGTGAATCCCGTGGAGTTATATCTGGACAGGCAGGGCTAGACTCGGAAGATGGACTCCTGTGATGTATTCCTCAGCATCTGGTCAATGTTGAAGACCAGTTTGTTCTGCTGGAGGAGAAGAGGATGCCAGAACCAGCTCACAGTGCTTCAGGATCTGTGACTAAGACCAAAGTGAGAGCTAGTTTGTTGTTGTTGATGTAATGGACTGCTGTGGATCCATATAAACCCAGCGTTGATAGGTTTGCAAGGGTGTTGCCTTTTCCCCCAACATCCCAGATTGATTTCTAAATGTCCTAGAAGGAAAAAAAATGGTAAGAACTAGATATTCATTCAGTTCAGTTCAATTCAGTTGCTCAGTCATGTCCGACTCTTTGCGATCCCATGACTGCAGCACACCAGGCTTCCCTGTCCATCACCAACTCCTGGAGTTTACACAAACTCATGTCCATCGAGTCGGTGATGCCATCCAGCCATCTCATCCTCTGTCGTCCCCTTCTCCCCCTGCCCTCAATCCCTCCCAGCATCAGGGTCTTTTCCAATGAGTCAACTCTTCACATGAGGTGGCCAAAGTATTGGAGTTTCAGCTTCAGCATCAGTCCCTCCAATGAACAGCCATTACTGATCTCTGTTAGGATGGACTGGTTGGATCTCCTTGCAGTCCAAGGGACTCTCAAGAGTCTTCTCCAACACCACAGTTCAAAAGCACCAATTCTTCGGCGCTCAGCTTTCTTCACAGTCCAACTCTCACATGCATACGTGACCACTGGAAAAACCATAGCCTTGACTAGATGGACCTTTGTTGGCAAAGTAATGTCTCTGCTTTTGAATATGCTGTCTAGGTTGGTCATAACTTTTCTTCCAAGGAGCAAGCGTCTTTTAATTTCATGGCTGCAATCACTATCTGCAGTAATTTTGGAGCTCCCCAAAATAAAGTCTCACTGTTTACATTGTTTCCCCATCTATTTGCCATGAAGTGATGGGACTGGATGCCATGATCTTAGTTTTCTGAATGTTGAGTTTTAAGCCAACTTTTGCACTCTCTTCTTTCAATTGCATCAAGAGGCTCTTTAATTCTTCTACACTTTCTGCCATAAGGGTGGTGTCATCTGCATATCTGAGGTTATTGAGATTTCTCCCAGCAATCTTGAATCCAGCTTGTGCTTCTTCCAGCCCAGCATTTCTCATGATGTACTCTGCATATAAGGTAAATAAGCAGGGTGACAATATACAGCCTTGACGTACTCCTTTCCCAATTTGGAACCAGTTTGTTCTTTCATGTACAGTTCCAACCTGTCCAAAGAACACAAAAGAAAAAATGGAAAATATAAAGCAGTGTTCTCTTTTCTCCATAGTAACATAAAACTGAGAAAATTTCAGCCAAATGGAAACTAAAAACAAAGATTCTAGGCATCATCTTCTAGGGATCCCTCCCCCATCTAAGCTAACACCAGCCATTTTCTGTGCTATGTCTGTGCAGTGGGAGATAGGGAGTTTCCTGTCAATGACATATTCAAGTAGAGGTTGAATGGCCATTTTGCATGGATAAGATGCTATACATATTTTTAAGCATTGATGGAGAACCAGAAATTCAACGAGTTTTCAAGCTTTTTTCAATCCTGACATTCTAGGGTGGAGGTTTCCATATCCTTTTGCCCATTCTGTTAGAGAATCTTCCCAATCTAATTCTGATTCTGTCCAGTTCCAGTTTGTGGAATCAGGGCATTCTGCATGGCAGCACATAGTAGGTGCTCAGTAAATGGTCAGTCAGTCAGTCAGTTCAGTCGCTCAGTCGTGTCCGACTCTTTGTGACCCCATGAATTGCAGCACGCCAGGCTTCCCTGTCCATCACCAACTCCCAGAGTTCACTCAAACTCACGTTCATCGAGTCGGTGATTCCATCCAGCCATCTCATCCTCTGTCATCCCCTTCTCCTGCCCCCAATCCCTCCCAGCATCAGAGTCTTTTCCAATGAGTCAACTCTTCACATGAGGTTGCCAAAGTACTGGAGTATCAGCTTTAGCATCATTCCTTCCAAAGAACACCCAGGACTGAGCTCCTTTAGGAAATGGTAGATACATGTTAAGTGGGAACTTCCTTTCCCCTTACTTCATGTTTCCAAACAGAGGGACCACCATTAGAGTAACACATCTTCCCTCTTCCCCCAGAGGAGGAGTGCCTTACTGGATTGGTGAATTTAAGACAAGGAGGTAAGCATGCTCAGTTTCATCTCTCTCTTTCTCTAGGGGCCAAATGCTCATCAGCTCTAAGCAGATCTGTCCCTGCAGGAGAGGTCTGTGTTTGGGGAATTAAGCTCAGTACTGGAAAGTGGTAGCAAGCAATGTGGCCAGATCTAAGCCATGCTTATTGTTTTATCAGCAATAAAACTGACATTTTAAGCTCCATCTGGATGACTCCTTAGGGTTTTTCTCAATTAATTAGGAACCTGGGCAGGGAACAGAGGTGTCATTTATTAGTGCCCTAAATCCCAACAGTAGAATCATCTTTACTTGCAGACAGGCCCTCCAATTTGGCTACCCACCTCATCAGCTTCATCTTACACTGCCCATTGCTCTTGGTTTATCCTTCAAGGATATCAGGGTGCTTATAGTTTCTTTCATGGTTCTTGCTATTTCATACTTTTATGTCTTTGCTTATATTATTTCTTCTGCCTGCATATCCACTCTCCCCCATCCTACTGCCTCATCTCCTAACACTTATCCAATTATCTCTCCTTAATGCCTCATTTCAGGGACACCTCATCCAGGAAGTCTTCCCTGACTGTCACCTTTCCACCACTCCAGGCTCCGTTTTGAGCTCCTGTATGAATAAGTCTCTGAAAGGAAGATGCATGGCACATTGTTTAAAAATATCTACCTCTCATCACCAGATTGAGAGTTTACTGAGGTGGGGACCAAGAGTTCTTCATCTCTGAATCCCTCAGAATTCAGAACCTTTCACAGAGGACAAGCACAGTACCTTTGTATTAAATCAATGCACAAAGTAGTGGGCAACATCCATTCCTGGGGCCAGGCTGAGCTGGAAAGGGTATTTATACCAGCCAGAGGTTAGGAGCAGAAGCAAAGTTGTAGCCAAGGAGACAGGACAAAGCATTTAGTCCCATTTAGTCCACAGGGCAAAGCAGGGCAAAAAAATGACAAAGAGAGCAGAGGGAAAGCAAACAGGAGGAAGAGGAGGCCAAAAGGAATATAGTATAAGGAACAGATCATGGCAGGTAATACAATGAATACGGTAAAGAGCAAATGAGTCTGATGCTCACCTCTTTCGTGGTGCCAGGTGCATGGTTTGGTGGGGAGGATGAGAATATTTATGGCCACAGGCAATGATTTGGTGACAGTGGAGGGCAAGGGAAAATTGTAAGAGTGAGTAAAAAGAGATGGGGTCTGGCCCAAGTTCTGCCATTGAATACACACATGAGCTTGGACAAACCACTTCCTTTTCCTGAGAGTAACTGAGACATAAATTCAAGCCATTGTACAATTTTGTGCTAAATTGTATGCTCTAAACCATAAGGAACTGTCAGAAATAAGGAAGAACAAGAGGGGCTAAAGATATCAGAGAAGATTTCATGCAGGACATAGAAGGTAAAAGGAAGATAGAGATGGAGGGAGGGATGGGTGAATGGGGGAGGGAGGGATGGGTGAATGGGGGAGGGAGGGATGGGTGAATGGGGGAGGGAGGGATGGATGGAGTAGGATAGCTTTAGTAAGAGGTATAGTCCAAGCAAAAGTGAAAACTTAAAATGAATCATGAATTTGTATGGGGCTCATTATGGAAACCTGCTGTGCTAGAGTAAGGAGAGGGGAAAGAGATGGAGCTAATCTCTGTAGTGTGAGATGCTTGCAGCTGAAATGTTTTAGTGTCTGCACTCCTGCAGGTCTTCTCTCTAGGAATCATCCCCATACAGAGCTGAAGGAGTGGGCTAGCGAGGGCCATGTTTGTATTTGAGTGACAATCTCATGTCCTGGTTACAGATCACTGGACCAGGGTTGGACATTGGACCTAAACTCCATCAGTCTAGTTCTGCTCCCAGAAATACAGCACTGGCCACCAGAAAACTGAACAGGACTTCTCTAGAAAGCCTAGGGTGTAGAAAGATCTAGGGAAGGAGGAAGTAGTAAGAAGTGAAATGAAACTAAGGAAAGCTGAGGACACCAGTGTGTGGAGAGCAAAGGGGAGAATGTGTGAAGAACATATGGAGACCCCATAAGACAAAGTCTGTGATTCCTGGGAGATGGAGCGTGTACCTGCATTCCAGCAATCCAGTTCTTGGTTCCTCCCTGAGAAATATTTTATTTTCTGTTCCTTTATTTCAGTTGAACTATTAATACTTTAAGTGGTTTCCTGTTCCTTGCAGTAAAAAGAGCCTTGGTCAGGACAGTCTGCTCACAAACATTTTTCTAGGTTAATCCCTACAACAATTCAATGAGATAGGTATTCTTTTTCAGTATTAATGTGGATACCAAGGCTTAGAGGGGCAACATAACCTGCTGAAGCTCTTAGCTAGTAAGATTCAAACTAAGATTCAAACTTAGCTAGTAGGATTCAAACCCAAGCTTGTCCAGCTCCAGACTTCAGCACAACTCCCCCCCCCCCGACCACCACCACCACAGGAGACCTTGTCAGTGTTGGAATCAACAGCTGACTACAAGAATATTTTCTCTCTAACCTGCACAAGACATCTCCACTCTGAGGGTTACTCTTTATTTATACATGGGCCAACTCAATAGCTTTCAGTAATTCTGAGATTCTCCTGTGGAAGTCTGGTCCTAGAAAGTGTATTTAAAATTCACTAATTCAGAACCGATGAAAAGTCAGGCCTTATTATTTGTACCTCTGATTGAACCAAATTCAAAGCGGTCTTGTCCTTGGAGAATTATGCAGAGTCTAATTAAAACAAACAAAAAAAAGAAGCTGGTCAAAATAGGTGGAAATTTTCCAAACCAAGATTATAAGAATTTCTTTAATTTGGGAATCAGCTAAGTAATTCATTCATCCTAAGCAATATTCGTTGAGTGGTGCCATCCCTAATTTTTCTATTTTAATAAACCATTACAAATATACTTTCTTCATGCATTTTATATTCTTACAGTCCTCTCAAATACCATATTATTCACCCTGTATGCCATAATATCTGTGAAAATTCATTTCCCTCTGCCTGTCCATCTGGAAAACTTGCATTCTTCCTTCAGATTTTGGCTACAGAGGCACCTCCTCCATAAAGCTGCCCTTGGCCTTTCACTTTCCACCCACACAGGTCAACAGCTCTTTCTTCCACAGCCCAGCAAACCCTGACATTAACTCTCTTCACTCTGTGCTGTTGAGGTGAAATGTTCTTCTCCTTCCTCTGTGAAGTCACTCTCTTTTCCAATTCCCATCTTTCCCCATCCCATCCCCCATCTAATGGGAAAGTAACTGCTAATTTGATGCACCTAAGATATTGACTCAGTTCAGTTCAGTTCAGTCGCTCAGTCGTGTCCGACTCTTTGCAACCCCATGAATCGCAGCACGCCAGGCCTCCCTGTCCATCACCAACTCCCGGAGTTCACTCAGACGCCACATTTTATTAGTGAGTGAGGTTGCCATGGTTAAGACCACTTTGTCCTTCCTGGAGAGGGTCAAGACTTTTCTGGACTTCCCCTAACACCAACAGAGAGTCTGGGAGGTAACTTGGTCAACTCTCTTTTTATTTCATTTCTTCTCTTTGTGCAGTTGGTAAAGTAAGAGAATATGCAGCCCTGTGTATGATGAAGACCAGGCAGCCCTGCCCTGTAAGGACCCCCTCTCTTCTCTGTGCCCGCCTCTTCACCTGCACCCACATAGGTCATCTGGGTGGGGTGAGCTCTGTAGGCTATACTGTCTTTTTCAGGGCAAAGAAATTGGAAGTCCTACTTGAGTTTCCTAGCTGAAGTCCAGCTGTTGGGCTCTGTTTACCAGAGAAGCACTAAGTTGCATGAGTGATGGTGGAGTAATGGGATACCTCCTCATCCATTAACAGAATGGAACTTTAGTTCTCATTTAGGTCTTTTTCCTTGTTATCTGAACTCTAGGTTCTCACAGTCAAAATTCTGGGAGTGGGGCATTCATAGAGCAGGGTTTGGCACTAAAATCCCACCACACCATCCCCCCAACACACTTTTTAATGAAATATTTTAACCCGGTGATTCTAAACCCTGGCTGCAGGTTGGAATCAGCTTCCACACCTGAAATCACTATGGTTCTAATGTGTGGCTAAACTGGAAAACCTTTGCAAAGCAGGGCTTAATAATTCCTCCTACCCCTTTCCACATGAGGATATGAGTTCTACTATGAGGCAATAAAAAGAAACTTCAGGAGTCAGTAGATTTAAGTAGAGCTCTGACTAATCTTGAATTTCTTCACCTCCTTGTGCTACACACCTACCATCTGCAAAACAAGAGTTTTCACTGACAGTTCTGCTTTTGACATTTTGGGAGTCATGGACACTTTAGAAATTATCCTGAAAGCTCTTGACATTTCCCCAGGAAAACAAACATTAGAACACACTCACATATTTGCTTCTGGGGTGCTTGGACTCCCTGAGATGCTGATCTAACAGACCAATAAGGCCCTTTCCAGCTTTCTGGTCCATAATCCCGAACTCTCCAATCTGGGGCCAGTATACTTTACCCCCTTTTCACTGTTGTTCAAAATACTTGTGATACATCTTTAAACACCACCATCAGCAAGATGCTCACACTAGAATAGGCACGCAGCATCTGATAACAACTGAGGGAAACGCAGATCCATTTTTTGGTCAAATATTTATTGAGTCTTCTAGGCACAGGCTCTGGGTGTATATAGTAGAGAGCAAAACAAAACAAGTCCCTGCATTCATGGTATTTATACTCTGAAGGGAGATTTGTATTAGGACATACATTCATTGAGTGGAATGCCCCATTCTACTTAAAAATCTTTTTCTGCCTGTCTCCTTCTCTCCCTCTCTCTATATGTGTGTGTGTGTGTCTGTCTGTCTCTTTCTCTCTCTCTCTTTTTATTAATGGGAGTATGATTGCTTTAAAATGTTGTTAGTTTCTGCTGTACAATAAAGTGAATCAGCTATATGTATACATATATCCCCTCTCTCCTGGACCTCCAGGCAGGTGGTGAGAGGAAGGTTTATTTCTTTTCTTCTTCTTTTTTAAAAAGTATTTATTTATTTATTTATTTAACCTTTTGGTTGTGGTGGATCTTTATTGCTGTACATGGGCTTTCTCTAGTTGCAGAGAGCAGGGGCTACTCTTCGTTGGGATGTGTGGGCTTCTCTTGTTGCAGAGCACAGGCTTCAGTAGTTGCAGCTCCTGGGCTCTTGGCTCATGGGCAGTATTGTGGAGCGTGGGCTTAGTTGTTCTGCAGTATGTGGGATCTTCCTGGACTAAGGATCAAACTGGTGTTCCTTGCATTGTAAGGTGGATTCTTAACCACCGGACCACCAGGGAAACCTCCGTTTCTTTAATGGTTGAAAATGCTTTTTATAAGAAATGGTTTTTATAAGAAAGTGTATATTTCCCTTACAGCTGGGCAACAGACTCTACTCTTGGCCCACAGGTTGGAGGGTCCTGCTCTGATCTTTCTCTGCCCACGTGCCTGTACACAGAGACAGCCCATGAGGCTGAGAATATACATCCACTCCAAAGCTGCATGGCACCCTCCTACACCATGCCCTTTGTACCTATGACTCTGTATCCACTGCCACAATGTTCTGGAGCCTGACCCCAGGACCTTACAGACTTCTCCAGATCTGTCTTCCTAAAGCTGGGCCACACTGCTGGCTTATGTGTCCCTGAACCTGAGGGGTAGCTATGGGGCAGATAGTTTGCTGGGAGTGTGGAAGGAGCATGCCTGGGCAGGCTGGCACGTCCACAGGAATGTACAAGCCCCTTTGCAGAGAGTCAGAGATGGGAAGAGAGGCAGAGCAGGTTAGGAGGTGGGGACTAGGGGCTGCCTCTTCCTGCACTGTTACTGAGAGCTCTGAACTTGGAGGGAATTAAGAATTCTATTGCCTCAAAGAAGGCAAAGTGTATTTCCCCCCTTTGAATTTGACATCCATCACATGAGATGCCTTGACAAATGGGATATAGTACTCCTGTACTCTTTCACCGCCACAAGAACATACCCTGGGGAGCCTGAGCCATAGAATATGATGAGAGGAGCAGAGACAACTCAGCCAATCCATGGACCCATAAGTTGAATCATAGCTGCCCCAGTCAACCCTTAGATAAATGTGCAAGAAATAAGTGCTTGTTGTTTTATATCATTATTTTATGGTTGTTCATTAGCTAGCGATAGTTGGCTGATACATCTTTTATCCCTGGTTTGCTGTGGGTTTTTAATATGAATAGGTATACAGAGGCAGATTTATGGGAACTAATGAGGCCTCAGCTTCAAAATGCCTTACTTCCAAGGACCTTCTTCAGGGCTCTGAGAAAGGCCCTAGCAAAGTGTTTACATGAAGATGTATTGTGTTAAATGTGAAAAAGATATACACACTCTGATTAGTTTGGATCACTGTGGTTTTCCACTCCAGCTTGATCTCATTATACTTGGCTTTATGTCAGGTAGTACTGAAGTGGCCGTGATCATTTGTGGGGAATGTAGGAAAGGTAGAAATTCAGTCTGGAATATACTTGGTTTGTGGGATATATTTATATAGTTTTCACTCATATCTGTGAATAGTTGAGTCATTGCTACTGTCCTAATGTAGAAATGACTTCTGAGAATATGCCTATTGATTAATAAATGTTATCAGTTTCAAAAAGTTCTTAAGAAAAGCCACTACAGAAGAAAAATTCATATGCCCTGAAATGTTAGAAATTTTATATGAAAAAGTTTTGATGGATTTTCCCCAAATTGACAACAATCCTTAGTATTTATATTTCATTACCAAAAACGATTGCTGTGATTCATGGGGTCGCAAAGAGTCGGACACAACTGAGCGACTGATCTGATCTGATCTGATCTGACCAAGAACGAGTTTTTTTTTTCTGTAACATTTTTTAATTTATTGATTTTTTAATTGAAGGATAATTGCTTTACAGAATTTTGTTGTTTTCTGTCAAACCTCAACATGAATCAGCCATAGGGATACATACATCCCCTCCCTCCTGAAGCCCCCTCCTATCTCCCTCCCCATCCCACCCCTCCAGGTTGATACAGAGCCCCTGTTTGAGCTTCCTGAGACAAACAGCAAATTCCCTTCGGCCATCTATTTTACATAAGGTAATAATGTAAGTTTCCATGTTACTCTTTCCATACATCTCACCCTCTCCTCCCCTCTCTCCGTGTCCATAAGTTTATTCTCTATGTCTGTTTCTCTATTGCTGCCCTGTGAATAAATTCTTGAGTACCATTTTTCTAGATTCCATGTATATGCATTAGAATACGATATTTATCTTTCTCTTTCTGATTTACTTCACTCTGTATAATAGGTTCTAGGTTCATCCACCTCGGAACTGACACAAAGGCGATCCTTTTTATGGCTGAGTAATATTCCATTGTATATATGTACTACAACTTCTTTATCCATTCATTTGCCAGTGGACATCTAGGTTGCTTCCATGTTCTGGCTATTGTAAATAGTGCTGCAGTGAACAATGGGATACATGTGTCTTTTTCAATTTTGGTTTCATCAGGGTATATGCCTAGGAGTGGGATTGCTGGGTCATATGGTGGTTTTATTCCTAGTTTTTTAAGGAATCTCCATACCATCTTCCATAGTGGCTATATCAATTTACATTCCCACCAACAGTGCAAAAGCATTCCCTTTTCTTCACACCCTCTCCAGCATTTTGTAGACTTTTTTATGATGGCCATTCTGACTGGTGTGAGGTGATATCTCATTGTAGTTTTGATTTGCATTTCTCTAATAAAGAGCAGTGTTGAGCTTCTTTTCATGTGTTTGTTAGCCATTTGTGTGTCTTCTTTGGAGAAATGTCTGTTTAGGTCTTTTTCTCACTTTTTGATTGGGTTGTTTGTTTTTCTGGTATTGAGTTGTATGAGCAGCTTGTATATTTTGGAAATTAATCCTTTGTCAGTTGTTTCATTTCCTATTGTTTTCTCCCATTCTGAGGGTTGTCTTTTCACATTACTTATAGTTTCCTAAGCTTTTAAGTTTAATCAGGTCCCACTTGTTTACTTCGGTTTTTATTTCCGTTATTCTAGGATGTGGGTCATAGAGAATCTTCCTTTATGTCATTGAGTGTACCAATAACAAGTTTTTAATATAAAATATATATTTCCAAATAAGTAATAAAAAATTTAAAAAATGTCATGCTAGAAAAAAGACCCAATTATCTTTTTATTTTCTCTATAGAAAGTATTGAAAAAATAATCATCATAAAAAGGAGTGACCAAAGATTTATTCAGCCAAAAAGTGTAAGGGAAAATATTATAGAGTTATGTCAGACAATTAAAATAATTAAAAATTTTTTTCTAGGCTCTGTAATGCTTATGATATTTGTCAGCTTTTTACTATTTGTAACTTATTGGGATTTCTTTCACTAAATAAAACTTTACTTCCATGTATTTTATATTTTGCTGATAATTTTGTATCACTTTTATTAATATTAGAAATTGTATCAGTTTCAAGCCTTGCAAAACCTTGATGTGTTCCTGGATGTTTTAGCAAATTTCCTCTGTAACTATTTCATGCTCATGATTTTTCTCCTTTATTCTGTGAGTATAATGAATTATACTGATCACTTCTACTGTCAAATCTATTATGCATTCCTGAAGTAAATCTAACTTAGTTGTAATGCATTAAATATTATCCTTTTAATATATTGCTGAATTTGATTTGCTAATATTTAGCTTAGGGGAAAAGGCAATGGCACCCCACTCCAGCACTCTTGCCTGGAAAATCCCATGGACAGAGGAGCCTGGTGGGCTGCAGTCCATGGTGTCGCTAAGAGTCGGACACGACTTCACTTTCACTTTCACTTTTCACTTTCCTGCATTGGAGAAGGAAATGGCAACACACTTCAGTGTTCTTGCCTGGAGAATCCCTGGGACAGGGGAGCCTCGTGAACTGCCGTCTATGGGGTCGCACAGAGTCGGACACGACTGAAGCGACTTAGCCGCAGCAGCAGCAGCAGCTTAGGAGTTTTTAGATCTACAATTATGAGATAAATTCATTGGTGATTTTTCTTTCTTTGTAACAAAGAAGCTGAGAGGTGTTCTTGCTTTGTCTATTCTCCTGTTGATGTAAATAGTCAACAAACAATCTATAATAAAAACAAGAAGAGAGTTTTATTCAAGTCAAACTGAGGACTAGTGTCCTGGAGATTGAAGAAGCACTTGAATTGTGTTCTGCCAAACTACAAAATGAGGGAGGCTTATATAGGAAAAAACCTCAAAATTACCTAATTTGTTTGTCAGAAATTAGGATTGGAACTGGCAAGAAGTAAGGGCGGTTGTTAAGCTAGGACTGATTGGAGTCCTAAACAGTTGCCTGATTACAAGGGGAGACACCTTAAGACCATAAAGGTGCAGTTGGCAGCTGCTAGTAGATATTGTTTAGAAAACAGCTGGTGGTGTCCTTGAGTTTGATACAATTCAGCAAATTCAAGTTCTCAGAGATTCAGGAATGTGTCTGAAACCACATCTGCAATGGCCCCCTGGCTCCATTTTGAATGCCTGAACCATAGTTACTCCATTTTGATTTTTAAATGCATCCTTTTCTTTAACAGTTAAAGCAGATGTACATGCACTCTACATGTACAGTAAGTGTTTGACAGGCCATAGGACTGCATAAAATTCAAGCCAAGTCAGGTATACGCCAGAATGACTTCTCTATACCTCAATATGTGAAAATTTCTTCCACCACTCTCAACATTGAACTGTCTGGGCCTGAAGGCTAAAGTGTGGGAAAATTAGAAATTATTCATAATATTTCTTTTATAGATTTGATACTATTCATATCTTTCATTTCCTCACATGCCAATTTTAAGTTTTGTTTTCCTATGATTTATTCATTTCCTTTAAGACTCCAAGTTTTCAAATAGTCTTGAGTTGTTTAGAATGTTTTTAACACCCATAGAATCTGTAGTAACATCTCCTTTTTTATTCCTGAAATCTCTACCTTCTTTCTTCTTTTTCTTTTTTCTTCTTTCTCCAATGATTTATTGACTTCATAAGTCTTCTCAAAGAACTTTTGGTTTTCTTGACTTCCTTTTTTTATTTTTTGTTTTATTAATTGTTGCTGTTATATTTATTCCTTCTTTCCTTCTACTTTCTAGGGTTTATCACTGAATATTTATAAACTTCTCAAAATGGATAATTATATAATTAAATTTCAGCCTTTCTTCTTTTCCATTATATGCATTTAATACTATATATTTCCTTTTAAGCAATTCTTTATCTGTAGCCCACAAGTTTTCATGTGCCATATTTTCATAACCATTCAGTTCTAAATATTTTCTGGTTTCCAGTCTGATTTTTATCTTTGATCTATGGATAGTTTAGAAGTGTGTTACATAATTTCCAAATAATTAGAGATATTCTGGTTTCCCATTGCTATTTATTTTGAGTTTAATTCTGTTATGGCTAGAGAGTTTTGTTTTTTTTTTTTCAATCCTTTAAAATTTGTTGAGATTTGCTTTAAGGCTCAGCATCTGGCCAATTTTGGTAAATGTCCACGTGAACTTGGAGAGAAACTATTCTACAGTTTTTGGATGTAGAGTTCTAGGTGTTTCAACTAAACCAAGTTTTATAATCATGTCAAACTTTGGTCTGTTTGTTCTGTCAGTTACTGAGAAATGAATGCTAAAATCTCCCAGTATGCTTATAGATACCTATTTCTCTCTCTCTTTTAAAGATTTTTTTTTTTTTTTTTTTGGTGTAGACCATTTTAAATGGGTTTATCGAATTTGTTAGAATATTGTTTCTATCTTATGTTTTGGGGCCTTTTTAGCTTCATTGCATGTGGGATCCTAGTTCTCTGACCATGGACTGAGCCTGCACTACCTGCATTGGAAGGCAAAGTCTCAGCCACTGGGCCTCCAGGGAAGTCCCTGCCAGTTTCTCTTTTTAGTTATGTCATTACTGCTTCCAAACTTTTGAGGTATTGTTAATAGGTTCATACAAACAGAATATTTATTTTTCTGTGGATGGTCTTTCACCATCTTGAAATATTTCTCTTATCACAGTAATTCTTCTTGCCTTAAAGCCTACTTGTCTGCTGTTAGTATAACTATGTCAGGTCTCTCTTGGTGGGCATTACCTGCTATACCTTTTCCCCACCTTTCTACTGTCCACCTTTCCCCTGTGCATATTAGTATGTAAAGTATATGTTGTAAGTGGAATATGGTTTTATTTTTCCATTTTAGTTTTTCAACCTTTGGCTTTTAATCAGAAAACTACGACTTTTTGTATTTCATGGAATTAGCCACATACTTGGGTGAATTTTTTAATTTGACTATTAGATTGTTTCTACTGTCTCACCTGTTTTATGTTCCTTTTTCAATTTTCTTTTTTCTCTTCGGTAAAGTGTGGATCCTAACTACTAGGGAATTCTCTATCACCTAGTTTCTTGAATGTATTAATGACAGCTATTTTAGTGCCTGTACTAATGCCAACATTTTTATTTTCTGCTAGTTTCTTTATGTTGCCTGAGTTTCTTTTCTAATGGTTTTTGAACATTTTTTCTTGCTTCCAGGTGAGTCTGGTAATTTTGGATTGGATATAAGACATGATATACAAGGATCTGGATGGTGTTATCTTCCTCCAGAGAGGATTATTTTGCTTCTGGCAAGATTGGCCCACCTTAATTAAATCAGTGAGTGAACAGATTCAGAACCAGGCTTCAGTCTTTATGAAGGTTGATGCATTTATAGTTCATCCATATTTCTGGGTTATAACCCTTGGGAGTTCTAACTGAAAGAATAGGGTAAACATAATGTTGCCTTTCCTTTGGTAGGCCCTAGACTCCATTTTTGTCTCTTCTGGGGTCGCACAGAATCAGACACAACTGAAGTGACTTAGCAAGCAAGCAAACCCCGCTAAAACTGCCAGAAGCGACACACAGCTTTTCACCTGTCAGTCTTTGCTGTGCAGCTTCTCAGTATCTTAGGTAATGCTTGTCAACTAGCAAATGCCCTGGAGGAAAAGCAGCACAGAATGTCAGGCACATTGTTCTTTGTTTCCCTTTTTTCTGAGATCTTAGGCTCTTAAAGGACTCACTTTAGTAGTTTTCCAATATTTTTGGAATGATTTTTGAAATTTTCATCCAGCTTTTCTCATTGTCTTTGGTGGGAGAGTTGGTCTGAAACAAGATAGCTATTTTGGAAACCCTCCATATCTAACACTTATTAAGAGCTTAGTATGTGCCTGGCACTGCTCCATGTACTTCATATCTACTCATTTTCGGTCATTTCAGTTCAGTTCAGTCACTCAGTCGTGTCCGACTCTTTGCGACCCCATGAATCACAGCACGCCAGGCCTCCCTGTCCATCACCACCTCCCGGAGTTCACTCAGACTCACGTCCTTCAAGTCAGTGATGCCATCCAGCCATCTCATCCTCTGTCGTCCCCTTATTCTCCTGCCCCCAATCCCTCCCAGCATCAGAGTCTTTTCCAATGAGTCAACTCTTCGCATGAGGTGGCCAAAGTACTGGAGTTTCAGCTTTAGCATCATTCCTTCCAAAGAAATCCCAGGGCTGATCTCCTTTAGAGTGGACTGGTTAGATCTCCTTGCAGTCCAAGGGACTCTCAAGAGTCTTCTCCAACACCGCAGTTCAAAAGCATCAATTCTTCGGCGCTCAGCCTTCTTCACAGTCCAACTCTCACATCCATACATGACCACAGGAAAAACCATAGCCTTGACTAGATGGACCTTTGTTGGCAAAGTAATGTCTCTGCTTTTGAATATGCTATCTAGGTTGGTCATAACTTTTCTTCCAAGGAGTAAATGTCTTTTAATTTCATGGCTGCAGTCACCATCTGCAGTGATTTTGGAGCCCCAAAAAATAAAGTCTGACACTGTTTCCACTGTTTCCCCATCTATTTCCCATGAAGTGATGGGACCAGATGCCATAATCTTCGTTTTCTGAATGTTGAGCTTTAAGCCAACTTTTTCACTCTCCTCTTTCACTTTCATCAAGAGGCTTTTTAGTTCCTCTTCACTTTCTGCCATAAGGGTGATGTCATCTGCATATCTGAGGTGATTGATATTTCTCCTGGCAATCTTGATTTCAGCTTGTGTTCCTTCCAGCCCAGTGTTTCTCATGATGTACTCTGCATAGAAGTTAAATAAGCAGGGTGACAATATACAGCCTTGACATACTCCTTTCCCGATTTGGAACCAATCTGTTGTTCCATGTCCAGTTCCAACTGTTGCTTCCTGACCTGCATACAGATTTCTCAAGAGGCAGGTCAGGTGGTCTGGTATTCCCATCTCTTTCAGAATTTTCCATAGTTTATTGGGATCCACAAAGTCAAGGCTTTGGCATAGTCAATAAAGCAGAAATAGATGTTTTTCTGGAACTCTCTAGCTTTTTCCATGATCCAGCACATGTTTGCAATTTGATCTCTGGTTCCTCTGCCTTTTCTAAAACAGCTTGAACATCTGGAAGTTCACGGTTCACGTATTGCTGAAGCCTGGCTTGGAGAATTTTGAGCATTACTTTACTAGCGTGTGAGATGAGTGCAATTGTGTGGTAGTTTGAGCATTCTTTGGCATTGCCTTTCTTTGGAATTGGAATGAAAACTGACCTTTTCCAGTCCTGTGGCCGCTGCTGAGTTTTCCAAATGTGCTGGCATATTGAGTGCAGCACTTTCACAGCATCATCTTCCAGGATTTGAAATAGCTCAACTGGAATGCCATCACCTCCACTAGCTTTGTTCGTAGTGATGCTTTCTAAGGCCCACTTAACTTCACATTCCAGGATGTCTGGCTCTAGGTCAGTGATCACACCATCGTGATTATCTGGGTCATGAAGATATTTTTTGTACAGTTCTTCTGTGTATTCTTGCCACCTCTTCTTAATATCTTCTGCTTCTGTTAGGTCCATACCATTTCTGTCCTTTATCGAGCCCATCTTTGCATGAAATGTTCCCTTGGTGTCTCTAATTTTCTTGAAGAGATCTCCAGTCTTTCCCATTCTGTTCTTTCCCTCTATTTCTTTGCATTGATCGCTGAGGAAGGCTTTCTTATCTCTTCTTGCTATTCTTTGGAACTCTGCATTCAGATGCTTATATCTTTCCTTTTCTCCTTTGCTTTTCACTTCCCTTCTTTTCACAGCCATCTGTAAGGCCTCCCCAGACAGCCATTTTGCTTTTTTGCATTTCTTTTCCATGGGGATGGTCTTGATCCCTGTCTCCTGTACAATGTCACAAACCTCATCCCATAGTTCATCAGGTACTCTATCTATCAGATCTACGCCCTTAAATCTATTTCTCACTTCCACTGTATAATCATAAGGGATTTGATTTTGGTCATACCTGAATGGTCTAGTGGTTTTCCCTACTTTCTTCAATTTAAGTCTGAATTTGGCAATAAGGAGTTTATGATCTGAGCCACAGTCAGCTCCTGGTCTTGTTTTGTTGACTGTATAGAGCTTCTCCATCTTTGGCTGCAAAGAATATAATCAATCTGATTTTGGTGTTGACCATCTGGTGATGTCCATGTGTAGGGTCTCCTCTTGTGTTGTTGGAAGAGGGTGTTTGCTATGACCAGTGCATTTTCTTGGAAAACTCTATTAGTCTTTGCCCTGGTTCATTCCGTATTCCAAGGCCAAATTTGCCTGTTACTCCAGGTATTTCTTGACTTCCTACTTTTGCATTCCAGTCCCCTACAGTGAAAAGGACATCTTTTTTGGGTGTTAGTTCCAAAAGGTCTTGTAGGTCTTCATAGAACCGTTCAACTTCAGCTTCTTCAGCATTACTGGTTGGGGCATAGACTTGGATTACTGTGATATTGAACGGTTGGCCTTGGAAACGAACAGAGATCATTCTGTCATTTTTGAGATTCCATCCAAGTACTGCATTTCAGACTCTTTTGTTGACCATGATGGCCACTCCATTTCTTCTGAGGGATTCCTACCCACAGTGGTAGATATAATGGTCATCTGAGTTAAATTCACCCATTCCGGTCCATTTTAGTTCTCTGATTCCTAGAATGTCGACGTTCACTCTTGCCATCTCCCGTTTGACCACTTCCAATTTGCCTTGATTCATGGACCTGACATTCCAGGTTTCTATGCAATATTGCTCTTTACAGCATCAGACCTTGCTTCTATCACCAGTCACATCCACAGCTGGGTATTGTTTTTGCTTTGGCTCCATCCCTTCATTCTTTCTGGAGTTATTTCTCCACTGATCTCCAGTAGCATATTGGGCACCTACTGACCTGGGGAGTTCCTTTTTCAGTATCCTATCATTTTGCCTTTTCATACTTTTCATGGGGTTCTCAAGGCAAGAATACTGAAGTAGTTTGCCATTCCCTTCTCCAGTGGACCACATTCTGTCAGACCTCTCCACCACGACCTGCCCATCTTGGGTGGCCCCACAGGCATGGCTTAGTTTCATTGAGTTAGACAAGGCTGTGGTCCCAGTGTGATTAGACTGACTAGTTTTCTGTGAGTATGGTTTCAGTGTGTCTCCCCTCTAATGCCCTTTTGCAACACCTACCATCTTACTTGGGTTTCTCTTACCTTGGACATGGGGTATCTCTTCACGGCTGCTCCAGCAAAGTGCAGCCGCTGCTCCTTATCTTGGAGGAGGGGTATCTCCTCACCGCCACCCCTCCTGACCTTGACCATGGAATAGCTCCTCTAAGCCCTCCTGCGCCCACGCAGCCACCTCTCCTTGGACATGGGGTTGCTCCTCTCGGCTGCCGCCCCTGACCTCACACGTGGGGTAGCTCCTCCCCGCCACCGCCCCTGACCTCGGACTGGGGTAGCTCCTCTTGGCCGTTCCTGCGCCGTCGCAGCCTGGCACTCTTGGCCGCTGCCCGTGACCTCGGATGTGGGGTAACTCCTCTTGGCTGCTGCCCCTCGGGCAGGGGTCCTCCCGGTTTCTGCCCCTGACCTCGGCCGTGGGCTCCTCTCAGCTAATACTGGGGAATAGCAGCGCTAAGTGCGCCTCATCCAATTCTAAAATATAATTCTTATTTATTAAATTATTATTTTCCCTCACTTTACAGAGAAAAGAACTGATGCATAGAGCGATAAATAGTTTGTCCAAAACCATACAAGGTAAGTAGTAGATCTAGAATTTGAAGTCACATAACTTGACCTAGAAACTCACACTTAGCCATAGGACTATAAAATTCTTAATTCTCAGTTCTTTCTGGAATTGGAATCCATGAGGTGTACCTAATGCCTTATATTAAAACCATGTTTTACTTGAGTTAATCTGAGTGGGTTTCTGTCACTTGCAAACAGATAATCACTGACCAAGCTCTTTGGACAAGCCACTCCTCCCTCAAAAATGCTTCATAAGAATGGAATGTACTAAGATCCTTCCCCCAAATAGATACAATTTTCCTTCCTAGAGTGTCTCATTTATTAACATCCTCCTTGTTTTTTTGGACTTCCCTGGTGGCTCAGACAGTAAAGCGTCTGTCTACAATGTGGGAGACCCGGGTTCGAGCCCTGGGTTGGGAAGATCGCCTAGAGAAGGAAATGGCAATCCACTCCAGTACTATTGCCTGGAAAATCCCATGGACAGAGGAACCTGGTAGGCTACAGTCTATGGGGTTGCAAAGAGTCGGACACGACTGAGCGACTTCATGTTCACTTTCACTTTTCCTTGTTTTTTAAAATGAAACTCCCCGGATAATTCCCTCACACCCATGTTTCCAGCAAACCTGCCTATGAGAAGTAAAGGACACGTTCAGCTACAAGTAGGCAGCCTCAGTGAGGGAACAAGTCCTCCAGCAAGGTCAGAATTCCATCAGGCTTGTGTTCCAAGGCTCAGAGCACAGCTTGAGCAGGAGAGGTAATTGAGCCAGCTGCTGGGAGACAGCAGTCACATCCCCCAACTCATTAATCTGCCTCCTCGGATCTGAAAGGGACCCAGGGCTTCCATTTTACCAGCATGAGGAAGCACACTATTTTCACACATCATTCCATAAAAATCCCCACCTGGAGCCCTTATCTAAGAAAACAAAGAAGTACTCAAGGGAAGATTCTCTGCAGCATCACACAACTCATTATTTAGCTAATCTTACTGCATAAAAATTCACCCAGCTGTTTATTTTTTCCACCATCAGCCAAAAGTGATATTCATTGGTTGTTTTTTGGTTCATTATAGCCTGAACTGAGGGGCTTCCCTGGTGGCTCAGATGGTAAAGAATCCGCTCACACTGTGGGAGACCTGGGTTTGATCCCTGGGTTGGGAAGATTCCCTGGAGGAGGGCATGGCAATCCACTTCAGTATTCTTGCCTGGAGAATCCCCATGGACAACAGAAGAGCCTAGAGGGCTACTGTCCATGGAGGTTGCCAAGAGTTGGACACTACTGAATGACTAAGCACGGCCTGCACTGAAGCCTAGAATTTGGGAGAAGCCCAGAGAACGGTGTTTGCTTTGAGGGACATTGGAGGTAAGAAGCCTCCTGGGGAGAACAATCCTTCAGTTAAGGTGAAACAATCCCTCTTTGTCAAGACAGAATGTGGAAGAAGGTGGCATATATTCATCTTGTCCAATCAATCTGCTGTTCCCCAGTATCCAGAGAGAAACTCTGAGTTTCTGATCAGAAAGTAACTAAGAGGCCGCTAAGAACTTAGCAAGGGCATCAAAAAGGATTTATAGCACTTGTCTCAGAGAATTCCAACAGAAACTCTTTCCCAACTCATGTACCAGGATAATGATGATGATTGTTTGATTGGCTATTATGTGTCAGACGATCTGATATGGTGGTGGTGGCGGTTTAGTCACTAAGTCGTGTCCAACTTTTGCGACTCCATGGACTGTAGCCTGCCAGGCTCCTCTTCCATGGGATTTCCTGGGGAAGAATACTTGAGTGGGTTGCCATTTCCTTCTCCAGATGATCTGTATGCATTATCTCTAAGCAACCTGAAAGTTAGGTATTTTTATATTAGTTTACAAGTAAGAAGATAAAGTTAGAAAGGTTGAGTACTTTGAGACAGTTTCTCTGAAAATGGTAAAGCTAGGACGCTAAATTAAAGCCAATGTTCTTTTCAAAAAACTACCCTATCTTCTGATTTCTATTCATTATCATACCAAATGGTAATGGATATTTTTCAATGAGAGTGAATCTACACTACAACAGAATAACTGTTATCCCTTAGAGAAATAAAAATAAATACTGTCCAGTTATTTAAAATTATTTTGGGATTAACATATAGAGACTACTATTTTTTAAAATAGGTAACCAACAAAGACATACTGTATAGCACAAGGAACTATACTCAAGTAATAACCTATAAGAGAAAAGAATCTGAAAAAAAAACATATATGTATGTGTAACTCAATCACTTTGCTGTGTACCTGAAATTAACAAGTTGATTTACTACAAGAAGGACTGATGTTGAAGCTGAATCTCCAATACTTTGGCCACCTGATGCGAAGAGCTGACTCATTGGAAAAGACCCTGATGCTGGGAAAGATTGAGGGCAGGAGGAGAAGGGGATGACAGAGGAGGAGACAGTTGGATGGCATCATCGACTTGATGGACATGGGTTTGGGTGGACTCCGGGAGTTGGTGATGGACAGGGAGGCCTGGCATGCTGTGGTTCATGGGGTCACAAAGAGTCGGACACGACTGAGTGACTGAACTGAACTGGAATCAACTATACTTCAATTAAAAAATAAAATGCATAGACCAGTTAGACCTAATTGATATCTATAGGACATTTCACCCCAAAACAATGAATTTTACCTTTTTCTCAAGTGCACATGGAACCTTCTCCAGGATAGATCACATCCTGGGCCATAAACCTAGCCTTGGTAAATTCAAAAAAATTGAAATCATTCCAGGCATCTTTTCTGACCACAATGCAGTAAGATTAGATGTCAATTACAGGAGAAAAACTATTAAAAATCCCAACGTATGGAGGCTGAACAACACGCTGCTGAATAACCAATAAATCACAGAAGAAATCAAGAAAGAAATCAAAATATGCATAGAAATGAATAAAAATGAAAACACAACTCAAAACCTATGGGACATTGTAAAAGCAGTGCTAAGGGGAAGGTTCATAGCAATACAGGCTTACCTCAAGAAATAAGAAAAAAGTCAAATAAATAACCTAACTCTACACCTAAAGCAACTAGAAATGGAAGAAATGGAGAACCCCAGGGTTAATAGAAGGAAAGAAATCTTAAAAATTAGGGCAGAAATAAATGCAAAAAAACCCCACAAAAGAGACCATAGCAAAAATCAACAAAGCCAAAAGCTGGTTCTTTGAGAAGTTAAATAAAATTGACAAGCCATTAGCCAGACTCATCAAGAAACAAAGGGAGAAAAATCAAATCTACAAAATTAGAAATGAAAATGGAAAGATCACAACAGACAACACAGAAATGCAAAGGATCATAAGAGACTACTATCAGCAACTATATGCCAATAAAATGGACAACTTGGAAGAAATGGACAAATTCTTAGAAAAGTACAACTTTCCAAAACTGAACCAGGAAGAAATGGAAAATCTTAACAGACCCATCACAAGCATGGAAATTGAAACTGTAATCAGAAATCTTCCAGCAAAAAGCCCAGGACCAGATGGCTTCACAGCTGAATTCTACCAAAATTTTAGAGAAGAGCTAACAACTATCCTACTCAAACTCTTCCAGAAAATTGCAGAGGAAGGTAAACTTCCAAACTCTTTCTATGAGGCCACCATAACCCTAATACCAAAACCTAACAAAGATGCCACAAAAAAATAAAACTACAGGCCAATATCACTGATGAACATAGATGGAAAAATCCTTAACAAAATTCTAGCAATCAGAATCCAACAACATATTAAAAAGATCATACATCATGACCAAGTGGGCTTTATCCCAGGGATGCAAGGATTCTTCAATATCTACAAATCAATCAATGTAATACACCACATTAACAAATTGAAAGATAAAAACCATATGATTATCTCAATAGATGCAGAGAAAGCCTTTGACAAATTCAATATCCATTTATGATACAAACCCTCCAGAAAGCAGGCATAGAAGGAACATACCTCAACATAATAAAAGCTATATATGACAAACCCACAGCAAACATTATCCTCAATGATGAAAAATTGAAAGCATTTCCCCTAAAGTCAGGAACAAGACAAGGGTGCCCACTTTCACCACTACTATTCAACATAGTTTTGGAAGTTTTGGCCACAGCAATCAGAGCAGAAAAAGAAATAAAAGGAATCCAGATTGGAAAAAAAGAAGTAAAACTCTCACTGTTTGCAGATGACATGATTCTCTACATAGAAAACCCTAAAGACTCTACCAGAAAATTACTAGAGCTAATCAATGAATATAGTAAAGTTGCAGGATATAAAATCAACACACAGAAATCCCTTGCATTCCTATACACTAACAATGAGAAAACAGAAAGAGAAATTAAGGAAATAATTCCATTCACCATTGCAACACAAAGAATAAAGTACTTAGGAATATATCTACCTAAAGAAACAAAAGACCTATATATAGAAAACTATAAAACACTGGTGAAAGAAATCAAAGAGGACACTAATAGATGGAGAAATATATGTTCATGGATCGGAAGAAGCAATATAGTGAAAATGAGTATACTACCCAAAGCAATCTATAGATTCAATGCAATCCCTATCAAGCTACCAATGGTATTTTTCACAGAACTAGATCAAATAATTTCACAATTTGTATGGAAATACAAAAAACCTCGAATAGCCAAAGCAATCTTGAGAAAGAAGAATGGAACTGGAGGAATCAACCTGCCTGACTTCGGCTCTACTACAAAGCCACAGTCATCAAGACGGCATGGTACTGGCACAAAGACAGAAATATAGATCAATGGAACAAAATAGAAAGCCCAGAGATAAATCCACGCACCTATGGTCACCTTATCTTCGACAAAGGAGGCAAGAATATACAATGGAGAAAAGACAATCTCTTTAACAAGTGGTGCTAGGAAAACTGGTCAACGACTTGTAAAAAAATGAAACTAGAACACTTTCTAACACCATACACAAAAATAAACTCAAAATGGATTAAAGATCTAAGCATAAGGCCAGAAACTATAAAACTCCTAGAGAAAGACATAGGCAAAACACTCTCCGACATACATCACAGCAGGATCCTCTATGACCCACCTCCCAGAATATTGGAAATAAAAGCAAAAATAAACAAATGGGATCTAATTAAAATTAAAAGCTTTTGCACAACAAAGGAAACTATAAGCAAGGTGAAAAGACAGCCTTCAGAATGGGAGAAAATAATAGCAAATGAAGCAACTGACAAAGAATTAATCTCAAAAATATACAAGCAACTCCTGCAGCTCAATTCAAGAAAAATAAAAGACCCAATCAAAAAATGGGCCAAAGAACTAAACAGACATTTCTTCAAAGAAGACATACAGATGGCTAACAAACACATGAAAAGATGCTCAACATCACTCATTATTAGAGAAATGCAAATCAAAACCACAATGAGGTACCATTTCACGCCAGTCAGAATGGCTGCGATCCAAAAGTCTACAAGCAATAAATGCTGGAGAGGGTCTGGAGAAAAGGGAACCCTCTTACACTGTTGGTGGGAATGCAAACTAGTACAGCCACTATGGAGAACAGTATGGAGATTCCTTAAAAAACTGGAAATAGAACTGTCATATGACCCAGCAATCCCACTGCTGGCCATACACACTGAGGAAACCAGAAGGGAAAGAGACATGTGTACCCCAATGTTCATCGCACCACTGTTTATAATAGCCAGGACATGGAAGCAACCTAGATGTCCATCAGCAGATGAATGGATAAGAAAGCTGTGGTACACATACACAATGGAATATTACTCAGCCATTAAAAAGAATACATTTCAATCAGTTCTAATGAGGTGGCTGAAACTGGAGCCTATTATAGAGTGAAGTAAGCCAAAAAGAAAAACACCAATACAGTATACTAACGCATATATATGGAATTTAGAAAGATGGTAATGATAACCCTGTATGCGAGACAGCAAAATAGACACAGATGTATAGAACAGTCTTTTGGACTCTGTGGGAGAGGGCGAGGATGGAATGGTTTGGGAGAATGGCATTGAAACATGTATATTATCATATGTGAAATGGATTGTCAGTCCAGGTTCGATGCAGGATACAGGGTGCTCAGGACTGGTGCACTAGGATGACCCAGAGGGATGGGATGGAGAGGGAGTTGGGAGGGGGAATTCAAGATGGGGAATGTACACACGTGGTGGATTCATGTCAATGTATGGCAAAATCAATACAATATTGTAAAGTAATTAGCCTCCAAAAAATTATTTAATTAATTAAAAAATAATAATAAAATAAAAAGTAAAAATAAATAAAATGGAAATTTTGTACTCATGATATCTGTTTAAAAACTTATTTAATAAGATATTAAGGGGAAAGTATCTTAGTTCCTGGAATTGATAACTAAGACTGAACGAAGATTCCATGCAACTAGCCTTCTAATAGGCTATAAATAACTGTGCCAGTTATCCACCCAGGACTTCAAAAGAGCAGCAGAAGGACATGTTCTATATCAGGATGAGAGGAGTTGTGGAGGTCTGGGTAGTTAGTCACAGGCCTAGTGGGTCCTACTGCATTTGGGGTCAGAGAATTTTTCTTCTATAATGGGTAGGAAGGATGCTTCCTCATTTCTTAACATAGCACTTGTCACATTTTTTAGATTCAAGACTCCTTTTCACTCTTAAAAATTATTGATGACCCTAAGGAGCTTTTATTTCTGTGAACTCTATCTATAAATATTCAGAGAATTAGAAGTTAAAACTAGAAAAATTTAAATTGTATACTTATAATTCATTTAAAAAACAATACACCTATTACCTGTTAACATAAATAACATTTTATTAAAAAATAATTCTGTTTTCCATTCACTCTGTTGTACTATGTTTGTTTGATTGAAAAATATGAAGAAATATGGATATGCAGTTGGAAAAGAGTAATATTTCATTTTATATAACTGTGGATATTCTACTTTGATATTATACCAAAACTCAACAAGTGTAATTTCTTGAGTGGAATCTGAAACCATTTCAATCTTTGTTTGTACTTTGTTATATTAAAGCCCAGTGAGTGAAATGATAAATTTGGTCAAAAGATATACTTTCCCAGTTTTAAGACAAGCCCTGGGGATAGAAATGTACAGCATGGTGACTATAGTTAACAATATTGCATTGTATATTTGAAGTTGCTAAGAGAATAGATCTTAAAAGTTCTGATCACAAGAAAAAAATTGCAACCATGTGTGGTATGGATGTTAGCTAAACACTGTGGTAATCATTCAGCAAATATAAATTTGTTAATAATATAATTTGTTAATAAAGAATTTTGAAACTACATGTGATGGATGTTAACTAGACATATTATGATGACAATTTTGCAATAAATACATATATCCAATCATTTTGTTGCACATCTGAAACTAATATAATGTTACATATCATTATATCTCAATTAAAAATTGCTTTAATCCATTGGTCTATCTTCTACTAGGAATGGGTCTTTTACCAATTTTTGTAACATCATTCATTGATTGGTTATTTGAAAATTTTAGTTCATGAGTTATGTTCCGTTCAGTCGCTCAGTCGTGTCCGACTCTTTGCGACCCCATGAATTGCAGCACGCCAGGCCTCCTGTCCATCACCAACTTCCGGAGTTCACTCAAACTCATGTCCATCGAGTATCAGTGATGCCATCCAGCCATCTCATCCTCTGTCGTCCCCTTCTCCTACTGCCCCCAATCCCTCCCAGCATCAGAGTCTTCTCCAGTGAGTCAACTCTTCTCATGAGGTGGCCAAAGTACTGGAGTTTCAGCTTTAGCATCATTCCCTCCAAAGAACACCCAGGACTGATCAATCTCCTTTAGAATGGACTGGTTGGATCTCCTTGCAGTCCATGGGACTCTCAAGAGTCTTCTCCAACACCACAGTTCAAAAGCATCAATTCTTTGGTGCTCAGCTTTCTTCATAGTCCAACTCTCACATCCATACATGATTACTGGAAAAACCATAGCCTTGACTAGACGAACCTTTGTTGGCAAAGTAATGTCTCTGCTTTTCAATGTGCTGTCTAGGTTGGTCATAACTTTCCTTCCAAGGAGTAAGCGTCTTTTAATTTCATGGCTGCAATCACCATATGCAGTGATTTTGGAGCCCCCCAAAATAAAGTCTGACACTGTTTCCATTGTTTCCCCATCCATGTAGATCTCTCAAATAAGAACATGACATTTACTAGTCAGAAATCAAATTAATTATCATTACCGACAGTGACATCAGAAAAATCTGAGTCCAGGAAGCTATCAAGTTCATGGTTTCAGATACAAGTTTTGGAAAATTCCAGTTACTGCTTGAAAATTCAACTTTAATCACTGGTGACAAATACTGTCAACTATTTTTTTTCTGCAACTGACAGGGTCAGTTTCCTTTTCAGGAAAATAGCTTCCAGATACCAAAGTCAGGATAGCAATAGTTTATATGTCAGTCTTTCTTCGAAGTAAAAAATGGTGTTCCATGAATGAAGAGGCTAGTTCAGTCCATAACTCAGTTGCAAGTGTTTATTTCTTAAGACAACCATCATACTTCAGCATGTAGCTAGATGTTTTTCATATATTTCCAATTCTCCCAACACAGAATATTATTATAAAGACATATACTCAAAGGCTGAGGTTAAATGTAATCATTTTTACTGCTTCATCAAGACATTCTTAAGTGACACTGGAATTTTTCCTACTGCTGAGTGCGTGGTAGTGAATCCAGCACCAACTAGAACATTCAGGTGCCACTCCTTGCTTTGAGCTAAAGGATCAGCAGTTTTACATACCAATTATTTTTGTACCAACAAATGCAAATATCAACAGAGTGAAAAGGCAATAATATTTTATTATTAAAATAATTTTTACCTTTTGGATGCCTTGAAAATTTCTTGAAGACCCCCAGGGGTCCATAGACCATGCTATAAGAACCACTGTCCTAGCAAATTGAGGGAAAGTGAAGTGCCAAGAGAATCAACTGAGCAGGAGGGGCATGTGAGAAGCGGAGACTGGCTCCCTCTTTGGATGCTTGAGGAACTGCAGTTAGTAGGTAACCCCTGGGCTGCCATCAAGGTGAAGGGATTCTTGGGAGAACCTAGTGTGTGTCCCCTAGAATTTGGGAGGGTCACGTATAGGATTGTGCATATTTGTCCTGCATTAGGTCACCTAGCTGAAGGAGTGAATAAGGGCTGAGGAGCAATGGAAAAGGGAAACTTTTTAGTAAACTTCTCCACTCAGATGGGTGCCCTTTTACAATTTGCATTAGGCAGAGTGTGTATTTAGTGGCAACTCTGTATGGGGGGCTGGCGTGCACCCAAGGGCTTCTTCCCTGGACATTTTTGAAGACAAGAGGCTTTCTGGAGTTGCCTGTGATGGCTCAGAGAGGGGGCCATGGATAGTGAGCACCTGATAAAAATGGGGCATTCTCCACTCCAGTCCAGTTTCCTGCAGCCATCTGAGTGTCAAAGAGGAAATCAGAGATGCCCAGAGCTCCCTGTCAGACAGCAGGGGTTCGAGGAAGGACGAGGAGATGTGGGCTGTCCAACAGCATCAAGAAAAAGGATATCCCACAAGGTGAGGCGCTCCTGGCAGGGAATGAGATGGTCATGGACAGCAGGGATCAGGATGAGACTCAGTATTGCCCCTAGGTAACCACCCATACCATCTACACAGAGCACCCCATCAGACAGAGGCCCCATGGGAGGACTTGTGATTCAGGCTTGTCCAATCGTGACACCCCCATCTCCTCCTGACAATGACTCGTGTCATGGGGTGGGGGTAGGGGGGGACACAAGACCCAAGTAGAGCCCCTCCAATTACAGACAATTCCCAACTTATGGTGATTGGACTTATAATTTTTCAACGTTATAATGGTGCTAAAGTGATACACATCCAGTAGAAACCATACTTCACATTTTGGATTTGATCTTTTCTTAGGCTAGTGATACATAATCCAATACTCTCTGGTGATGCTGGGCATTGGCATCGAGCTACAGCTAACAGCCAGCACATGACCATGAGGGTAAACAACCAGATACACTGATAACCATCCTGTATGCAGACAACCATTCTGGTTTTCACTTTCAGTACAGTATTCAATAAATTACATAAGATATTCAATACTTGATTATAAAATAGGCTTTGTGTTAGATGATTATGCCCAACTGTAAGCCAGTATAAGTGTTTTGAGCATGCATAAGATGGTCTAGGCTGAGTGACGATTCAGTAGGTGAGGTGTATTAGGTATATTTTCAACTTACGATGTTTTTAACATACAGTATTTATGATGGGTTAATCAGGATGTAACCTCACCGTAAACTGAGGAAAATCTGAAGTTCAATCTGTAATGGTAAGGAGGGGGATTTGCTTTTTCTAAAATCACGGTGCTGTAAGGATGAACTAATCCTGCTCCTGAAAGAGGCCATCTGTAGTGAACAGAGCCCAGGGAAGATCGAAAAGCTGAAAAGAAAACAGAGCTGAGGGGTGGACAGAAATGCTGTCTTTGGACCCCTGGGGCCCAGCTATACCTGGACTGAAACCCACCCCTTGGACTTCAAGTGTAGGGCCTGTTGTTCTTTGCAATTGAACTATGCTGACTTGAGGTTTTGTTGTCCCTTATTATCAAAAAGAGTCTGAATTTACTGAATTCTAGATTCAACCATTCCACTTACTAACATATGAACCTGGGCAAGTTATTAAACTTTATTCATTCTTTCATTTATTTACTCATTCTCTTATTTAACATATCTTTATTGAGGATATACTAAGTTCTATAGACTGAGCTTGGCACCAAGGCTGAAAGATGCAACTATTCCTGTCTTTAAGGAGCTCATAGTACTATTGAGAAACCAAAAAAGAAAAAAAGAAAGAAACCCCAAACAATAGAAAAATTGTTCTAAAATTCAACAGGAGCATAGAGAAAGCATAAAAGTCTGACTGGCAGATGAAATAAGTAATGCTTTGATCTTGAACCCTGCTACTAGAGAGATAAGGGCATTCTAGAAGAGAAGAGTATCTTAAAGGCATGAAGGTTGGAGAGGAGTTGGGGTAGGACAGCTCTGGCATAGCGTAGGAAGCCGGTAGAGGCCCCCATCAGCCAGGAGAGGTGGGTGGGGCCGGGTCACGACTATGTCACACAAAGGAGTTGGGCCTTTATTCTAAAAGTCATCATGAGTCACTGAAGAATTTTCAGTAGGGGAAAGATTGGCTAGAATTTGAAAGATTTAAAAAACCCAACCAATACACAAGTTAACAATTCTAGATGACTGAAAGGGAACAATGGGAGACACAAAGGGATGTAGAGATGGTAGGAGTGAAGGATTGGGGGAGGTGGCTGTTGCAACTGACCACAGTGAGATGGTGAGTGACTTGGATAAGATAGTAGGTGTAGTAGGGGGCTTCCCTGGTGGCTCAATGCTAAAGAATCTGTTGCTAGCTCAGGAGAAGCAGGGGATGCGGTCTGATCTTTAGGTCAGGAAGATCCCCTGGAGAAGGAAGTGGCAACCCACTCCGGTATTCTTGCCTGCAGAATCCCATAGACAGAGGAGCCTTGAGGGCTACAGTCCTTGGGGTCACAAAGAGCCAGGCACAACTTAGTGACTAAACAACAACAACAAAGTAGCTATAGTAATTGAACAGACAGCACATAGACAAGTTCTTTTAATGTGGAGAAGCAGGGTGAGGACTGCACATTACCTCATGGGTTTTTGATGAGAATAGTTCTTGCATTTCCAAGATTCTTAACTTTTTGGAAGTCATGGATCCCTCCAGAATTTCTGAAATCTATATATTCTCTTCCCAGAAATATTAGCATGTGTGGAAATAATAGCTAACATTTGTTAAACACTTACTATGTTCTAGCCATGTTATAGAAGCTTCATTTAATCATCTTAGCAAACTGTGATTTGTTACTAACTCAGAGAGATTAAGTAACTTGTTCAAGTCACTCAGTAAGCGGCAAGACCAGAATTTGAACCCAGGTCATCTGACTCAGACTCAGTGGTTTAATGATGATGCTTCATTGCTCCTCATACAAGGGTACCTACATTGTACATACAGTTCAGGAAAGTCACAGATTTATCCACCCAAAGCCCATCCACTGTCACTTAAAAGCCCATAGATTAGAACTAAGAACATTCGCCATACTCAAGAGCCCTTGGTAAATGCTATGGAGTAAGATCAATATAAGTGATCCTCATCATTGATTTTGGGTTCCCACAACCCCACTTCACAAAACTATGGCCAGAAGAGGCCAGTTTATGCCAGTGTTATGGCCCTACCTAAAGGAGCACCTTTTTCCTAATAGATTTCCTATGAAACGTAAATAACACAGATATACTGTCCATCTGCTTCTGTCTTCTGGTGTTCATGACCTCGTGTTCACATATTCATTTCCTCTCTTGAGTGTGGGCAGGTAGGCTTTTTTTTGCCTACCAGTTTAAAAAATGTGGTAAAATACACTTTTAAAAGTCATCATTTTAACCATTTTTAAGTGTACTATTGAGTGGCCTTATATATGTTTACATTGCCACGCAACTATCAGCACTATCCATCTCCAGAACTTTCTCATCATCCCAAACTGAAACTGCACCCATTAAACACCAACTCCCCATTCCCCACCTCTGCTCCAGCCCCTGGTAATCACTGTTCTATTTTCTTTCTGTCCCTATGAATTTGACCATTCTTGATACCTTATGTAAACAGATTCATACAGTATTTTTTCTCTGTGACTGGCTTATTTTACTTGGCATAATGTCTTGAAGGTTTATCCATGTTCTAACATACATCAGAATTTCATTCGTTTTTAAAGCTGAATAATATTCTGTTGTATGTGTACACCACATTTTGTTTATCCATTTACTTGTTAATGGATATTTGGGTTGTTTCCCCTTTTGGCTATTGTGAATAATGCTGTTTGAACATGAGTGTATAAATATGTGTTTGAGTCCCTACTTTCAATTCTTTTGTGTATATGCCCAGAAATGAAATTACTGGATCATATGGTAATTCTATTTTTCATTTTTTAAGGAACTACCACTCTGTTTTCCAAAATAACTATATCATTTTTACATTCCCAGTGCACTATTTTCCCCAGGCTTACTTACTGACTTCCTTCTAACAAATAGAATGAGGCAGAAGTAATAGGAAGTCACCTCCAATGTTAGGTTATAAAAGGCTTGTCTCTGGGTCTGCTGACTCTGAGGGAAGCAAACTGCCATGCTGTGAGGTGCCCATATGGAGAGGTCCACATGGCAAGGAACTAATGTGTACAGCCAAGAGTCAGGAAGTACCTGAGGCCTGCCAACAGCCAAGTGTGTGAGCTTGGAAGGGGGTCATTCCCCTCTTGAGCCTTGAAATGACTATAGCCCCCAAGGACATCTTGATTTCAGCCTTGAAGGAGACCTTAAGCCAGAGACATCCAAATAAGCCATGCTTGGATTCCAAGCCCAAAAGAACTTTGAGATAATAAGTGTTTGTTGTCTTAAGCTGCTAAGTTTGGGGTGTCATTTGTTAAGTAGCAACAGAGATCTAATGGAGTGGAGCTAGATAGAGGTTTCTTAAGACGAAAGAAAGAAAATAGATTTGTGTCCTGTTGTAAATGATCTTGTAGAGGGAAAAATCGAGGAGAGAGAGGAGAGAACTGGTCAAGTGATGCCCTTTGGTAGGGGGGATGAGATCTTGTGTACAGGAGGAGGGACTGACTTTAAATAGAAGCCAAAGTTCATCTACATGGTGAGAGAGTGAATTCACTAGAGAAATATCATGTGAAGTTTGTGGTCATGAATTTAAAGTGAAACCAGCAATAAGTCTGTGTATTTTACTCCATCCATGTTTATAGCTGCATGGGTTTAGACACAGAGTCAGTGGTGCTGGATTTAACCAGGGTTTCCTTCTGCCAAGAAAGGATGACTAAGCTAAAGGGGGCAAGGGATATATATACATACTACATTGTATATATTGTAGTACACATAGTATAGTTGTAGTACATATGATAGCATATGTATGTGTATATACTATATGTAAGGTATATACAAAATACATGGTATCTGGAGATTCCTCAGTGGCTCGGCAGTAAAGAATCCACCTGCAATGCAGGAGACTTTCAGGAGATGCGGTTCTATGCCTGGGTCAGGAAGATCCCCTGGAGGAGGAAATGGCAACCCTCTCCAATATTCTTGCCATGGACAGAGGAGCCTGGTGGTTTACAGTCCATAGGGTCACAAAGAGTGGAACATGACTGAGCACACAGCACACATACATGCACACACACACACACACACACGACATACTATAATACTACAGTGGTTGACCATGGATAGTGACATGGTAGAATCAATAAACTGGAGGTCCCAGTGGGGAAAAAGGATTGTTGATATTGGGGAACTTTAGAGAAAGACCATAGAGGTTAGAGAAGAGACACAGAAATCAGGATTAAAGGTGGAGTGGAGTTATAGGATGTGGCTAGGAGAGAGAGTGAATGAGAGGGTGGAGGAGAAAATCATTGGAGGAAAGAAGTTAAAGTGACTAAAACACCAAGGTGTCAGATGGTGGGGAGGGGGAGCTAGATCATCTATTTTGAAATTGCTGAGCTAGGAGGTAGTAGAAATAAATTAATAAATTATAAATTAAAGAGGTTACTAATGAAAATATATGTTTTATCAGTGAAGTCAATAAAAATTTAAAAATCTAGACCCAAATAGCAAAAAAACAAAAAAACACCAAAACTTAATCATGACAAACACTCTCTGCTTGACACTATTTTAAGTACTTTATAGAGATTAATTCATTTAATACTCACAACAATTCTATGAGATAGATATTGTTATTATCCCCAATTTATAAAGGAGGAAACTGGCAGAGAGTTAAGTTGACAGGTGGAGCAGGTGAGAGCTCCACCCTGGGCATCAAGTCTGGAGTTCTTTCTTTTTATCACTAAGCTGTACTGTTTCCCTCTGCTCCCTTTATCCATTCCCTCTTCCCTAGAGAGTTCCTAAGGTGCTTGGGGCAATTTGTCACTTAACAGTACTTTGTCTTAAAGAAATCACACTTGTGTGTTATTTTTGCCTCCACAACTCAAGAGCTCAGACAATCTATGATTCGCACTGTCCTCCTCTAATTTCACATGTAGGCATGCACACAGTCACATACACACACACACTTGCACACCCATCTGCCACACATAGAGCTGGGTACATAGTTGAGGCCTTCCCCATGGAGGTGGAATTGGGCAGTGAATAGATTCTGGAGTCATCTGTTGGGCTCAAATCCCAACAAATGGGACTACAAATCCTCTGTAGTCCTATGAGGGTTGTGTGATCTTGGGCAAGTTTCTTTGCTTTGTTGAGCCTTAATTTCCCAGTTTAAAAATGGGAGATCTAATAGCCCCTTCTTCACAGAGCAGTTGTGAAAATGAGTGTGAATCATCTAACCCTAAGCAAATATTTCATACAAATTATTATTGTTGTTGTTGTTATTCTATTACCCCTTCATTTTCTGTGATTCTTCCCTCTTTCAGGCCACTGATTTTCTTATAATTCCTTGAATATACCGAGTTCTTTCCTGCCACTGGGCCTTTCCATTTGCTGTGTTCTCCACCGAAATCATTTTTGGTCTACCTTTTCATGAGAAAAGCTTCTCCGATTCAGGACTTCGCTCAAATGTCATCTCCTTAAGGAAACGGTAGCCAATTATCTTATCTAAAGCTCACAGGTACACACACACACACACATACACACATTTCACTCTTTACCCTTTTACTATCTGTGTAGCACTCATCAGTATCTTAAATTATTATATGTATTAATTGCTTATTGTCTGTCTCCCTTTCTAGAACATAAGCTCCAGGAAGACAAGGACTTTGTGTTCCTTGTTCAAGGCCTGAGAAAACATTCAATAAATCTCTGCTGAGTGAATGCTGAATGAACAACCGTGACTGCTTATAAAAAGACCACCATAAACTGAGTGTTTACTTTGTGCAAGGCATCATGCAAATTACTTGATACGAATTGCTTCATTTAATCTTCACAAATAGCCTAAGAAATCAGTGTGATGATGCCCATAGGAGGGGCAGAGCTGCTAAGTGACCTGCTCAGGGTCACTGAGTAGGTAAGTGGAGGAGCTGGGCTTCAGGTCTACCATTTTGTAAGCAAAGTCTGCAGTCAGGTGAAAGACTTGTCCCGTCTCTCCTTGCCAGAACTCTCCCTCTCACATTCCAACACCACCGCTCTATCTGGCATGCAGGCAGGCTGCCTTCAGGTCCACCAGGGAACATCTTGGAAAACACCCAACTTAGCTCCTTGGGAAGGAGCTCCAGCTGGGCTGGGAGTCCCAGGCTCTTGAGGCCACCTGCTGGCTCACACCCTGTTTGCTGGCAGCACCACATGTTGGTAAAGATTCCACAGAGAAGCCACCAGGGACAGGGAGTTGCTGAGCCAAGGGTCTCAACAGGCTCCTCATCATTCACAGCCTACCTTCACTGGTCCCCTACCTTCCAGTTGTACCAGAATATCTGGCATTTTCAGAAGGAGCCAAGTTACTTCTCTACCCCTTGCCTCAATATTCTATACCCCATCCCGCACCCTCCGCCTGGCATGCCCTTCTTGCCTTCTTGTCCTCAAACAAACTCCTGCTCCTCTTTTAAGATCCAACTAAAGAGTCACCCCTTCCATGAAGCTTTCTCTGAGCTTCCCCATGCTGATTAGACTGTTCTTCCTCTGTCTTTCCTCTCTGTGCTGTAGAGCAGAGGGATTAAGCAAGTGGACTTGGAGTTAGGCAAATGAGATTCATAAATTTGCTCCTCTGCTAGAAACCTGTGTTGGAGAAGGCAATAGCACCCCACTCCAGTACTCTTGCCTGGAAAATCCCATGGACGGAGGAGCCTGGTAGGCTGCAGTCCATGGAGTCGCTAAGAGTCGGACACGACTGAGTGACTTCATTTTCACTTTCATGCATTGGAGAAGGAAATGGCAACCCACTCCAGTGTTCTTGCCTGGAGAATCCCAGGAATGGGGGAGCCTGGTGGGCTACTGTCTATGGGGTCGCACAGAGTCAGACATGACTGAAGCGACTTAGCAGCAGCAGCAGCAGCAGCAACCTGTGTGACCTCAATCAGTTACTTAAATGTCCTAAGCTGTGGTTTTCCCATTTGTTAAATGGGGTTGATGATAACACTACTTCGTGTATTAATGTGAAGCTTAAATGAGATAATCCATTTAAAGTGTCCAGCACATAGCTTGTGTATACTGAGCCTTCAATAAATATTAGCAATTATCCTTATTATAATTATTGTGTTTTGGCTTTACTCTTTTGGGCTGTGCTGAGTCTTGGTTGCTGCACTGGGGCTTTCTCTAGTTGTAGCGGGCAGGAGCTCCTGTTCCTTATGGTGCATGGACTTTCTCATTGCAGTGTCTTCTCTTGTTGTGGAGCACCAGCTCTAGAGTGCATGGGCTTCAGTAGTCGTGGCTCACAGGCTCTAAGCGCAGGCTCAGTAGTTATGGTGCATGAACATAGTTGCCCTGCGGCATGTGGAATCTTGCAGGACCAAGGATCAAACCTGTGTCCTCTGCATTGGGGGAGTAGACTCTTAACCACAGGACCACCAGGGAAGTCCCAGCAATTATTAACTGTCTTTCTTGGTGAACCCACCAGTCAGTACTGAAACCTGCATGTCTATTTATCTCCCTCACCAGACTGTAATTTTGGCACATGCCTTGCACCCCTAGCCTTGCTCTGTGCCTGGAACATATGATGTGCTCCATTTTTGAATGAATCTGGCCACTTTTCAGGAAGAATGCATTGAGGGAAGGGAGGAGAGTGCTGTCTTTAGGCTTTAGAAGCAATGCGATCATAACTGATTTTCCTGTCTCATTGTATTAGTAGGGCCAAAGTTGTGACGAACAAGTTAGGATATGGTGGCAACTGAACTGCAGCCTCTGCCCACTCTCAGCCTGTAGCTTCAGTTCCCCTCCTCGCCATTACATTTACAACAGGAAACCTTTTTGGAGATGGTTGCTTCAGGCATCTCAAAAAACCTGGGGCCCAGAGAAAGTTTTTGGCCCCTCTTCGCCAGGGTCATGTGCCCAGATTATTTCCTGAGGATTTCCTGAGGATGTGTGTAACCAGATCCTTTATCGCCCTGTGCTCAGGGACAGGAATAACAGTCACCTATAGCTTAATGTTCAGCGGTCAGGTTTCTACTCCACTTCCTGTGCATTTGATGGTCATGGCTTAACTGATGACGGTCATGGCTTAACTGATGATGGTCATGGCTTTGTTGATGAATGATTCCATGATTCAAAGTGCCATAGTATGGGGGTGGGGAGTGGTCCCTGGGTTTACAAGGGGGATTCTTATTCCCTCTCCTCATCTCCCTTCCTGAAAAGGGGCCTGACTGCAATGGGGGCCCCTCCCTGCTACCATTCCTTGTTCTCTTTTTCCATTTCCCCTGCCTTTCCTTGTGTTTACTTTTACTTGAACAAAGGTTCTGCTCTGAGTCAAAGCACTTTCAAGAGAAATTATAATAAATGCCCTATGTTAATATAGTATATTAGTGCCATCCTTTTCTTTTTCAAAATTAATTTTTATTGGAATATAGTTGCTTTACAAAGTTGGATTAGCTTCTACTGTACAGAAAAATGAATCAGCCATACAGAAATACAGACACAGATGCAGAGAACAAATATATGGTTACTGAGGGGGAAATGAGGGGAGGTGGGAGGAATTGGGAGATTGGGAGTGCCTTCCTTTCCTTTTAAAAAACAATCTCCTCATTACAAAAGTAATAAATGCTCATTATAGAAAATGTGGAAAATTCAGAAGCATTTAAAATAGAATATTTAAATCACCCATAATCTCAGCATCCTGAGGAAACCACAACCAGTATACTTGCATGTTTCCTTCCAGACTGTTATTTAAGTATGCTTATATATACATTCGTACATAATTAGTGCCAGACTACATATTAAACAGAAGTGCATGTCATACACTTTATATATATTTAGATTCTGTGACTTTCCATGACACATTCCCATCATTTCTTTATTCCCGGGCCACCATCATAAAAAGGAAAGCAGATGTTAACTGTCCTGGGATTCTGCATCCAGGAAAACTAAGATCCAAAAAAGTAAAGTCACTTTCTCAAGGTCATACAGATTTCTGGCACAGCTGAGATCGGAGCCTTGGTCTCTTGGGTCATGGCCAAGTCTTCTTTCCACTGGACTGAAAAAGAACTCTGCCCCAAGGGCACCGATGAGAAGAGTCTTAAGTACTTGTGCCAAGTTTGCAAAATCAGGAGTTCTTAGGTTGTTGACATTTTTACCCAAAATCCAAAGATAGAAAGTGCTGAAACCCTTTCATGAAACAAATTTGAAAATGTACTGTGGTCACTGAGGGAGGTGAGAGACCTCCATCAATGGCCTTGACTTTGGCACTCTCATCTCTTTTAGTCAAGGTTTTAAGTTGCAAATCAATGCATACTTACTCCTTTCATTGTACGGAGAAATTAATTTATTCAAGGACATTAGCTACATCATAGAATCTCCAGAAAGTCTAAAGAACCAAGCTTAGTAGCCACATAGCTGAGACAACCAAACCTAGGGACGACTGTCAAATATATGAGAACGGTAAGACATAGACTCCAGCTAATCAGAATAGCAGAGCATGGTAAACAACCTCTACAGCTGTTCTGGAACATACTTGCTCAATACCAGCCCTGTGCAAACCAAACGTTGGAAGCACTCCAGTAAGAGCTTTGTATTAGTCAGGTTTCTTCTATGATAATGCCACATAGCAAATTATTCTCCAATGGCAACAACATGCGTTTTAGTTTATCTTCCTGGGTCGGTTGTAGTTTGGCTCATCTTGGCTGGGTTCAGCTGAGCTGGGGTTTGGGCCCAGATTTTGGGTCAAGATCAGTTTTATTTTAAGTATCTTCATTCTAGGATCCAGGCTGAAGGGAGAGTGGCTACATGAAGCATGATTTTCTCACAGTGAGGGTGAAAACTCCAGTGGGCTAATAGAAACTCACTATGCTTCTAAAACTCTCAGCCTAAGAATTAAGACATTGTCCCTTCCATCCATTTTCCACTGCTCAAAATAGTCATATAGCCAAGATCAAGATGAATGGGTCTGAAATGTAGACTTTGTCTACACTCGTGGGAGGCACTGCAAGTCACATGTCCAAAGGCACGGATTCTATTACAGAGAGGGAGTGAAGAGTAGAGACAATTTTCTTATCTACCATACTCCCACTGTGCCACCCTTAGGCATAGCCCCTTCAGTTTATACCACCAGCAGTGGGTACTAGATGCTACTCCTGGAAACTCCGTCCCTATAGCCTCTTGTAAATGGAGGCATTTACCAGAATCCTCGTCAGAATGGATTCTGCCAGAAACTGCTTTTCTGCTTCACTAGTTTCCGATTTACTATTTACAGCAGGCGTATCCCATGGACTATATCTTGGCTATCAAGGAGGCTGCAAAAACAAGTTTCTGGCTTCTATTGAGGATGGAGGTGGGGAAGTTGATTCATTAAATAGAGGATTTCTCAAGCACTGGAAGCCTGTTCAAGGTATTGGTGGCCAAATGTCCACTACACCTACCTTCACAATAGAGCCCAGGGAGCTCAGAAGATGTGAAAATCCAGCACAGCCTTTAATCTAGCCATTCACCTGTGATTTACCTTACTTTCTCTATGTTCTCACCCCTCTGACTCTCCAGTTCTCTGCATTCATATTCTTATACACTAACATCTCCTCTGCCTCCTTAATTCTGATGATTATCACAGAGACTGTTGGATGTACCCAAAACCCATTCCTCATTTCTCCCCTCCAGGAAAGAACCCTTGAGCTTTTTGCTGGGCATGTGGACAACCACCTGAAGACTACATTCCCCAGCTTCCCTTGCCGTAAGATGTGGATCTGTGCCTAAGTTCTGGCCAAAACGTGGGAGCAACCAAAATGTCCTTCAGTGGGTGAACAGATAAATAAACTGTGGTACACCCAGACAATGGAATATTTTTCAGTACTAAAAACAAATGAGCTATCCAGCCACAAAAAGATATGGAGGATATTTAAATGCACATTAACAACTATGTAAAAGCCAATTGGAGAAGGCTATATATGGTGTGATTCCAACTATATGCCATTCCAGAAAAGGCAAAATGTGGAAATGATAAAAAGATGAGTGCTTCTGGGAGGATGGTGATAGGTAGGCAGAGAACAGAGGATTTTTAGGCCAAGTAAAAAAATACTCTGTAGGATATTATGATGATGGATAATTATCATACATTTGTCCAAAGTCATAGAGTATACAACATCACTAGTAAACCCTAAGGTAAACTGTAGACTTTGGGTGTTATGATGTGTCAATGTAGGTTCATCTTTTGTTTAAAAAAAAAAAAAATATATATATATATATATACACACATATATATACCAATCTGATGAGTGATGTTGACATTGGGGAAGCCATGCATAGGGTTGGGGAGGAAGTCATATGGGAAATCTACCTTCCACTTGATTTTACTGTAAACCTAAACCTTCTCTTTTAAAAAAATCTCTAGAAACAAGTAATAAGATTGCCTTCAAGTATCTTATAATTTAGTGAGAAAGAAGGAAAACAGGAACAACCAACTAAACGGCAACAGAATAAAAAAATATGAAAAACGAATGTAGGCTAAATGCTGGGAGTGAGAAGAGATTGTACCTAAATCCAACTGAAGCACAGTTACCAGATAAAAATAAAAGATACCCAGTTCAATTTTATTTTCAGATAAATAGCAAATAAAATTTTAGTGTATGTATGTTCTATGAAATATTTGAGAAATACTTTAAACAAATTTAACCGGTATCCTATATTTTTATTTGCTCAATCTGGCTAGTTTAAACTTGGGAGGATGAAGAGAGACTTCAGAGAGAAATTGGCATTTGAATTGTGCCTTGAGGGATAATGAATGGGATTTCAATAGCTGGATTATTTAAGACTATTTCAGGCTGAGAAGACAGCAGTGACAAAGGATGAGAGATTGAAAATGTCCAGTACATGTTGGCACCTAAGCATGACACTTGATGATTCATCTAAGGTGGCTATCACGTGGGTGGACCTAGCTAAGACTGAACCTAGAGGAATGTGCAAACATGTTGCAAAATTCAAAAACTAGGACCTGGAGTCCTTAGCACTGTGTCCATTTAACAGTATATGCTTTGAATTCTGAAAGTACAATTAAATCAGAAAGTGCAGAATTTATTTAACAAAGAAGGAGGGTAGTGTTAGAGCACTGGCATTCTATTCTCAGAAGAACAAAAATTGTTACTCATCCTTTCTTTGCAAGACATTGTGCATACAATTTGCACATTCTGCTAAGCTCACAAGGATCCTATTTTGCCCCTCACCTACAGGGGTGGGCCCAGGTAGCTGTGTGTGTTCTATGAGGCCCTCTGCTACCCTAACCAAAGTTGATTGGACCAACTATGAATATGTGACTCATGTTGAGCCAATCAGAACCCATGCTCTGAGTGTTTGGGTCTGGGACTAGAAGATTCTAGTTCATTCTGAATCAGCCTTTTGAAAGGAGGAGACTTACAGTTATTAGCAATCACTGACTATTACAGCAAAGTCTTATTCCCACAGTGGCCTCAAGAATTCTGTTCACTGGGTGTGATGGGACTGGAAGAAGTAGTGCCTGGAGACTCTACTCCTCTGAGTTGGATGGTTATAAGCTGGGAAAGCTCTCTGCCTCGTGCTAAAAACTGATATGGTGACATGTGCAAATAGGCTGATAGCTTCTTTCTGTTCCTCACTAATTAGCTATTGTCAGGGTCAGCCCAGGCCCTTAGCCAAGGTGCTGGCTGCAGCCCGCTCTCTGGATACATGCTGGCCACCCTCTTCTCCATATTTATTCTCTGGAACAGCAGTAGGGATGTACCTGGTCCTTAGGAGTGATCTGTTCCGGCCTGCTCTAAGCTATGAGGGCTGCTCTTTGCATTATGGATAAGACAGCAGAGACTGTGAAAGGTCATCAGCACCATGAGCCAGCCTCAAATGCCTCCTTCAAGCAAAGGCTTGTACACCACGCCTGGCCTCATGATTCTCGTTTAGTGAGTTCGGGATTTAATGAGACTCATCTTGTGATTGAACTGACTTTGGACCTTTGAAATTACCACAGAAAAGGCTCCAACAGACTTATCAGGTGAGCTCTTCTTGATAAAGTGAAAATTAATTGGCTACAGTGTCTTGCAATCATGAATAATTGTCAGGAAAAAAAAATGCTCAGGAATTAAAGCTGCAGAATGGTTTCTCTAAACTTACTACTTAGGTGTGGCCTTGAGCTTTGGTGTCATTGGGAACAGAGGATGCTTTGTAAAACAGGAAAAAACCATAAAGAAAGGCTCACTAGTTTCCTGGGGCAGGGCGCAGGGGTGTGTGATGAAGGGGATGGCGTGTCTTTCTTCTGCCCTCTCTAGCATCCTGTTGAAACTGGATCCTGTTTCAAAAGTCCTCATTAAAGACTCTCATTCCAGTATTGTTTACAGTAAAAACACCAGACTGGGGAGGATGTAACCAATCTTCAAATCAGTGAAGAGAAATGATTTTCATGGCTGGAGCCTAGGAAGGTGGAATTCATAAATACAGCAACCCTGTTACATAACTGGCTCAACCAGACTCATCAAGGTGACATAGACTCTCGTGAAGCCCCAAGTGATCAGCTCTCTCCAAATTTAGTCCCCACCTAACTGGCAAAATCTGAGAGTCCATTCATGATTAAAGTGGTAAAATACCTTCTCAGTAATAACAATGATATCAGTTGTAGGGAAAAGCCCCAGTTCTCTGAAACAAAGTAATCTTTCATCAGTGTCCATGTTTAATGCCTTTCTGGGACGATGGGGATTTTTAATACTTTTTACTTCATCTATGAGATTAATCTGATGTTCCATTTTTCATACTGGGCTCTAGGGAACAATAGTAATTTTCCACTTTGTAAAGCTTTCTCTCACTTTTCATCCCACTCAAAGACAGCTGTTCTAAATTTTGGGTGTCTTTTGTGTAACAGGGGCATTCCTGGAACTATTATGGATGGCTTTTTAGAAAAAGATATTGTTGTTTGATTCTAGGTGCCATGGGGGAAACAATTACCATGTGGAGTTACAGTCCTTCTGAGGGCTGATACTCTGTTTTAGAGACATGACCACAAACCCTGTGCTTAATCAACCACCCATTACATGCCTTACACTAGACAGCAAAGTCTTCTAAATTATCAATAAATCACTAAAACAGAACAATGCAGGAAAGAACCACAGCATTTTATTCATTCGTGAGTTCTCAGGAAGAAGGGCTTCATGAGAAAATGGCCTAGAAAAACTCCCTGAAGAGAAATAACCCCATGATATCAAGAGGCACAGGCTAGAAAGTATAAGAAGGGGTTTCTTAAAGCACAGTGAGTGAGGAGGTGGCTGTCTTACCTAATCGTGCACATCAAGAATGAGACTGAAGACAGATACTTCTGGGTTCATATACTGGCTCCACCACTTACTAAGTACGTAACCGGGGACAAGTGACTTAACCTCCCTCTGCCTCAGTTTCCTCACCTGTACAATGAGCATAATATAGTATTCACCTGATAGAGTGATTATACAGCTAAGTGAGATACTAATATTAACATTAGCAGTTAACTCTTTCAGGAAACACAAATCACTCTAGGTCTTTCAATCAGCAGGAATTTAATACAGGAAATTAAATGATTCAGGAGACAACAGAGCTCAGACATGAAATAGATGCCCATAAAGCAACTCAGAGGTTAGAAATAGTGGGGCACAGTTAGGGCCAAAGGGACAGTAGGAGGCTGTCCTGCAGGGACTGAAACCATAGCAGGATCTGAGCTGGAACCATGGAGGAGATACCACCAGATGCAAAGAGGAGGAGGAGAAATACTCTGGCCTCTCCTCAAATCCTATCTTCCAGTTTTCTACTAAGGCCTTTCATGACTGAATCCCCCTAGGAGATACAGGGTCAAAGAGCTGAGAAAATGTCATTCCCTGAAATACAGAACAGAGCAAAAGAAGGGCAGGGAGGAATCTGAGTGCAAACAGGCAATTAACTGGCAATGGCTGACATTATTGAGCTCTTACCATAAGCCAAGCTCTGGACTGAGTGCTTTTTATGGATTAATTCATTTAAACCTGTTAGCAACTCACAGAACCAGCGTTTGAAGTGCCTGATCAATGTTAGACCTATTATTAAAGTAATTGAATATTACTGAAGCAACCCAAAGAGAATAATGGCATGCGGGTGCATCTATTAGATTGAAAATAAATTGCAAGGAGGAACCATGCCTTACTCATCTTTGTGTCCCCAACGCATTGCAGGTGCCCTCCCTTAGGGATCACTCATTGTTAAGCTAAAGGACATAGGCAGCAATGAAAGTGTGAATCAGTGAAGCAGATCTGCTGTGAGTAAAGGAGTGTATCCCACCTCTCTAGCAGTTAGAGTTTTGTGGTTGCTGTGTAATCTCATCACCTTCCATCAATATTTTGGCATTTTAGTTTTACAAATATAAACATTTCATAACCAATCCAGTAGTACTGAGCATCCTTCATACCTACAGTGTGGGCCCTGATCCATGAAAATAGGATCATGGCTGCTTGTAGAAAAGACTGATTCTCTGAGGCAAGAAATATATGGATGAGCCTGGAATATTTTGTTGTGTCAGAAAACAAGAAATCTATCAAAGACAACTGTGCTATGTCTAAAGGACTCAGGAGTCAACTTTAAGAGTCTCCCACTAGTCAAGGAGGGACAATTTCAGCAGCAATTAGAATAACTACAATCAATTAAAAAATATATATCAAATATGCTTACATCCATGAGTTCATAATGATACTAGGTGGGGTGAGGGTGACTCTCATTGGTCACCTTTAGAGAATGGCAGGGAATCAACTGTTACGGGCTGAATTGTGCCCCATAGGTTGAAATCTTAACACCCCGGATCTCAGAATATGACTGTATTTGGAGACATGCATTTAAGGAGGTGACTAAGGTAAAACAATGTCTTTGGAGTGGATCCTAATCCAGTATGACTGTGTCCTTATAAGAAGGGGAGATTGGGACACAGACACACACAGAGGGACAACCATGTGAAGAAGCAGCAAGAAGACAGCCACCTACAACCAAGGAGACAGGATCAGAAGAAACCAACCCTGATAACACCTTGATCTCAGACTTCCAGCCTCCAGAACTGTGAGAAAATTAACTTCTGTTTTTTAAGTCACCCAGTCTGTGGCAATTGTTGTGGTGGCCCTAGTAAATTAATACATCAACTTATCACTTTGAAATTTGCTAAGTAAAGGGAAAGAATCAAGCACTTATCCTGCCTTTCCTACATACTTTGGGATAATCGAACATTTGAGGAAAAGTTTCTCTTTATGGATATATTCCATCTAATGAATCAAAGTTTGTTAGTCACCCAGTCATGTCTGACTCTTTGTGACCCTATGGACTGTAGCCTGCCAGGGTCCTCTCTCCATGGAATTCTCCAGATAAGAATACTGGAGTGGGTAGCCATTCCCTTCTCCAGGGGATCTTCCCAATCCAGGGATTGAACCCGTGTCTTCCTGCATTGCAGGCCGATTCTTTACCATCTGAGCTACCAGGGAAGCCCTAATAAATCAAGAAGGGGTGAAAAAAATTAAATAACTATTTTGCAAAGCCCTTTAGGAAGCAGTGGTTCCAGGCAATGGTTGTCAACAGTAGCTGCCATCACAAGAAGACAGAGCTGACACCATGGCTCCTAATGAAAGTGTACAATGTCCTCTGCAAGTTACTGTTTGCCAAAATGCAAACCTGAACCAGACAAACTCCCTCCATCTAACTACTAATTCACAGAAAACACATGGGACAGAGGAACATGTTGACCAGTAGAGGGATGCAATTAGTAAAATTCAGGATATGGGACAGAGGAACATGTTGACCAGTAGAGGGATGCAATTAGTAAAATTCAGGATATGGGAAGTTCCATAAGGCAAGTGACCTGTTTTCTTTTTTAAAAAATGCAAAAACTAAAAAAGGTGGGGAGAAATCTATAAATTTAAAAGAGGATTTAAGATATACATCAAGGAAATTCTGCTTTAAAAAAACATTATGAGATAAGCAGGGAAACTTGAACACTGACTGGGTAATTTAATATTAAGAAATACTTTGATACTTAACATTAAATAAGATTTTAGGTGTCATAAAGGTTTTATGCTTACATTTTGTAAAAATGTTTATCTTTTAGACATACATTCTGAAATATTTACAAGGAAAATGATATGCTGTCTGGGATTTCCTTAAAAATAATTTAATGTAGGAGGCAGAGGAAGCAGGTAATAGATGACATTCATCCATTCATGGGTTGTATGTCTTAAAGTTGGATGATGGGTACATTGAGGTTCACTACAATATTCTCTCTACTTTTCTGAATGCTTTACGTTTGCAGTTATGAAGTGTTTTTTAAAAAGAGAATGTTTGAATGTTGTAAGCTATCAGAGCAAACATGCTCACTTTTACAAGTAATTCAACAAATGTAAAGAAAGATACTTTTTGGCCTATTAGCAACAATCTTATTTTAGTAGTAATTTCCAAGGTTAGGTGAAACATTTGCATGTATTGTAGCAGCAATATAAGCTGGTAGGTATTAGGTTGGTGGCTCTAGTGTTAAAGAACCCACCTGTCAATTCAGGAGATGTAAGAGCTGCTGCTGCTGCTGCTAAGTCACTTCAGTCGTGTCCGACTCCGTGCGACCCCATAGACAGCAGCCCACCAGGCTCCCCCGTCCCTGGGATTCTCCAGGCAAGAACACTGGAGTGGGTTGCCATTTCCTTCTCCAATGCATGAAAGTGAAAAGTGAAAGTGAAGTCGCTCAGTCGTGTCCGACTCTTAGCAACCCCACGGACTGCAGCCTACCAGGTTCCTCCGTCCATGGGATTTTCCAGGCAAGAGTACTGGAGTGGGTTGCCATTGCCTTCTCTGAGACGTAAGAGACTCAGCTTCAATTCCTGGGTCAGGAAGATTCTCTGGAGGAGAGCCTGGCAAACTACTTCATTAATCTTGCCTGAAGAATCCCATGGACAGAGGATCCTGGCAGTCTATAGCCCATAGGGTCTCAAAGAGTCAGACATAACTAAAATGACTTAGCATGCATCCATATACCAGTTGGCCAAAAAGTTCATTTGGAAAACCTGAACAGATGATTTAGTCAACCCAATAAAACACTTTTGGAAAGCAATTTGGTAGTATGTGGTTAGAATATTAAAAGAAATATTTTTATCCCTTCTATCCTACTTAGAAGAGGGAAATGTATTCTTATATTCATATTCTTTAAATCAATGATTTTATAGAACAGTTCCATATCCCCAATTGTTGAGATAAAGAAGGAAAAGCTTTATAATTAACAAATAAGTTCATTACATGATTATTTATGTGCTTAGTTGCTCAGTCATGTCTGACTCTTTGTGACCCCATGGACTGTAGCCTGCCAGGCTCCTCTGTCCATGGGGACTTTTCAGACAAGAATACTGGAGTGGATTGCCATGCCTTCATCCAGGGGATCTTCCCAACCCAGGGATCAAACCCCAGTCTCCTTCATTGCCAGTGGATTCTTTACCATCTGAGCCACCAAGGAAGCCCCATGATTATTTATAGTAATGAAAAAACACCTAGAAACCAAATATAGGTCCAGAACCAAGTAAAATTAATTATAGCAAATATCATTGGCAATTAAAATGCTTGAAAAGGTCTATAGTTTGAGGGAAAGCTTATGTTATATATTTGTTAAATATAGGAAATATTTTATAATTATAACTTATAGTCATTGTATTTTCCAAAGCTGGGGAAGGAGAGGAGGAAAGAGAGAGAATGGATGGATAGACAGATAGATGATGGATGGATGGATTGTTATTTTTCTCACAATTTGACATTAACCCTCCTTCCTTGGTGGAGTTTTGTAACTACCTCTACCAGTAAAAGTGACAGAAATGCTGCTATTGCCTTCCAAAGCTAACCCATTAAGGAATCCTGTCTGGTTCTCTCTCTTGAGACAAACAGCTTCGGGAATCTGAGCTGCCATTGAGATGTCCACCTTGTCCCTGAAGCCCATGTTGAAAAGACTGTGTGGCCAGACCACAAACAGAGATGAAAAATGCCTGAGGAATCCCAGGCACTTGAGTCTTCAAGTCCAGGCACCAGACTCAAGAATATAGAAGCCACCAAGAGGAGTCTTACTCCAGCCTCAGCTCAACTGCAACCACATGCATGACCCCAGCCAGAAGTCCCAGCTGAGGTGCTCCTGAATTCCTGACCCACAGATAATACATGATCATTGCAATTTTAGGCCACCGAGTTTTGGTGTGATTTCTTATGCAGCAATAGATTACTATGTATGTATACAAAATGTGTAAATATGTAAAAGTAATAGCAAGAAATATATTTAAATAAACAAGACACCCCAAAGTATTAACAATGACCATCTCCAGTGGAATTATGTCTATGTTTCCTTCCTTCCCGTTCCTTCTGAATTTATCAAATGATCATATATTTCCTTGAAAAACTGAAAAACAAGATTGTATGTTGAAAAGCATTTAACTGTGACTTTTTTTTGGCATCCAGTCTCCCTTAGTCACATTCAAGGGTGCCCATTAGGCTTTCCTGAGGATCATTTGCTGCTGCACGAAGCCTCGAGGGGTACTAGAGACATTCTCATCCAGTCCAGCCTCCCAACTGCTCTAAATCTCCTGTTTGCATGCCATGAGACTGTTGCTGCCCAGCTTTTCTGTGAGTGAAAGGTCTCCATGACAGGGAACTTCACCCATCCAGAGCCAGTGCTTTCCATCTTCAATCTCAGATGACACAAAATCTGTGTCAATCTTCTAATGAACTGAAGAGTACTCCCCAGAGCTTCTACTCACTGATACTGTTCATAAAACCAATATTCATGAAGTCTTTGTTGAAGGCCTACCATGTGCCATGCATTGTTCTAAGTCCTGGGATACAACAGAGAACAAGAGAGAGAAAGTCTTATTTCCAAGGAGCTTAGATTCTCATGGGAGAGAAACACAGTTTACATTAAAAAAAAAAAAAAAAACAGATAGTACTAACAACTAGGAAGAAAGTAAGGCAACGCAAGGGGATTGAAAGTGAGGAGAGTACAATTTTTAAGAAGGTGGTTAGGGCAGGCCACCCTGGGGAGGTGACCCTGGAGGCCTGACAGAAGTGAGAGGGAGCCTTATGAATATCTGAGGGAAGAACATTCCTGATGGAGCAGCATCAAGGGCAAGTTCTGAAGCAGAAGCCTGCTCAGCTTATCTGAGTGACAGCAGGAAGGCCAGGATGACTGGACAATGGTGAATTCTGGAGAGAAAGGCAGGAGAAAGAGGGTGGGGGAGATCCTGGGGGCAGAGCAAGACGACCTTGAGGGCTGTGCTGAGGACTTTAGATTTCAGCTAAGAGTCATGGGAAACTGCCAGAGATTTTTGAGCAGAGGACTGACAGGCACTGATTGATATTTTCAAAGCATCACCCCAGCTGCTGTGTGAGAACAGAAAGGTGAAAAAGAGGGAGGAGGGGAGACCAGTGAGGAGGTTGCTCTAAGTGTCCAGGTAGCAAATGGGTTATAAGTAGCTGGACTTCAGATATATTTTATTTATTCATTTCTTAAAATGTTTACTCATTCGCTCATTTCTTTAATTGCATCGGGTCTTAGTTATGGCACATGGGATCTTTGTTGCTGTATTCAAGTTTTTTAGTTGAGGCATGTGGGATCTGGGAATGCCCTGATGGCTCAGCAGTAAAGAATCCACCTGCAGTGCAGTAGATGTGAGTTCGATTGCTGGTTCAGGAAGCCCCTGGAGGAGGAAATGGCAAACCACTCCAGTATTCTTGCCTGAAGAATCCCTTGGGTAGAGGAGCCTGGGGGGCTATACTCCATAGGGTTCAAAGAGTTGGACACAACTGAAGCGACTGAGCATGCATGCAAACGTGAGGGTAAGAGGAGAGTCTGAGATAATTCCAAGTTTCCTTCACACAAGCAACTTTACATCAACAAATATTCATGTAGGATGGTGGGGATACCCTATGAATAAAACATGGCTGGCTTATGTACTCCCTAGAAAGAGAGAGACACATTCCCAGATCATTTTAATATATTATTGCCTAATATATTAAAGACCCAGTTAAAAAGTTTAGGATTTTTCTTTTGAAAATTAAAAACCAATAATAATAAAGAATAAATGTTATGCTAAATATTAAACTGAATATACTTGGGATCCCAGAAAACAGGCAGGAAGGACTTTCTAAGGGAGAAATAGCTATTGGAGAGTTGGATTTGTAAGCTTGGCAGATGAAGATCTTTCCAAGGGGTGGGACTAGCCTGGCTGAGGCCTGAGGACAACACCAAGCACTGGATGTGACCTGAAGTGAGTGTGAAAGGTAGGGCCTTGAAGGAAATGAGGGTGGACGCACACACAGAGCCTAAGCTGAGAAGAGTCTTGCCATTCTATGGAGCTGAGGTTTTATCCTGAGGACAATGAGGGGCTGTGGGTGAGTATTAAACCAAGAAGATCTGTAGTGATGTGTGGACCTCAGAAAGACCATCCTGGCAAACAAAGTGTGAAGAAAGGAGCTGCAATCACACTGGAGATCAGTGTGGAAGTTGTAATAGTAGTTCAGGTAAAAAATGCTAAGAGACTCAAGTAACACAGTAGATAGAAGCAAAGAAACTGAGTGTGTGTGTGTGAGTCACTCAGTCGTGTATGACTCTTTGCAACCCCATGGACTGTAGTCCACCAGGTTTCTCTGTCCATGGAATTCTCCAGGCAAAAATACTGAAGTGGGTTGCCATTTCCATCTCCAGGATATCTTCCTGACCCAGGAATTGAACCTGGGTCTCCTGCATTGCAGGCAAAGGAGGATGCGTTTTAAAGAAAAAGAAGGTAGGATGGACCTTGAGGGCACTGCACTAAGGCAGACAGAAAGACAAGCATTGTAGGATATCATATACATAACCAGTTTTTAAATCCTAATTTATAGATACAGAGAACAGATTGGCTGTTGCCAGAAGCAGGGATGTGAGTGAGCAAAAATGGGTGAATGGGGTCAAAAGATACAAACCTCCAATTTTAAGCCAAGTAAGTCCTAGGGATATGATATCATATATAGCATGGTGACTGTAGTTAACGAAACTTGACATTTAAAAGTCACTAAGAGAGTAAATCTGAAAAGTTCTCATGAAAAAATATTTGTAACTATATGTAGTGATGTTAACTAAACTTGTGGTAATCATTTTGCAATATCTACATATATCAACTCCTTATGATATACACCTAAAACTAATAAATGTTGAATGTCAATTATATCTCAATTTTAAAAATTAAAAAAGAAGAAACAAAAGGTAAAATGGGCAGGTCTTGAGGGCTGATGGAATGTTGGGGTGATTGGGTGTAGTCCAGGATGGTTCAAGTCCCTGAGGCGAGTGACTGAGGTGGAAAATCAGGGGAAAGTCTGTGATCGTAAATGGACATATTGAGTATGAGTTGCCTGAGGGATACTTAGGGGGCTGGTCCTGCAGGCAGTTAGATATGGAAGTCTGAAGCTCAGGGGCAAGGTCGAGGATCTGCCCTTGACATCCTCAATCAGTTCAGTTCAGTTCAGCCACTCAGTCATGTCCAGCTCTTTGCGACCCCATGGACTGCAGCACACCAGGCTTCCCTGTCCATCACCAACTCCTGGAACCTACTCAAACTCATGTCCATCGAGTCAGTGATGCCATCTAACCATCTCATCCTCTGTCGTCCCATTCTCCTCCCTCCTTCAATCTTTCCCAGCATCAGGGCCTTTTCAAATGAGTCCATTCTTCAAATCAGGTGGCCAAAGTATTGGAGTTTCAGCTTCAGCATCAGCCCTTCCAATGAATATTCAGAACTGATTTCCATTAGGATGGACTGGTTGGATCTCCCTGCAATCCAAGGGACTCTTAAGAGTCTTCTTCACCACCACAGTTCAAAACCATCAATTCTTTGGTGCTCAGCTTTCTTTATAGTCCAACTCTCACATCTATACATGACTACTGGAAAAACCATACCTTTGACTAGACAGACCTTTGTTGGCAAAGTAATGTCTCTGCTTTTTAATATGCTGTCTAAGTTTGTCATAGCTTTTCTTCCAAGGAGCAAGTGTCTTTTAATTTCATGGCTGCAGTCACCATCTGCAGTGATTTTGGAGCCCCCCCCAAATAAAGTTTCTTACTATTTCCACTGTTTCTCCATCTATTGCCATGAAGTGATGGGACAAGATGCCATGATCTTTGTTTTCTGAATGTTGGGTTTTAAGCCAATTTTTTCACTCTCCTCTTTCACTTTCAACAAGAGGCTCTTTAGGTGTTCTTCACTTTCTGCCATAAGGGTGGTGTCAACCACATATTTGAGAGTGTTGATATTTTTTCCGGCAATCTTGATTCCAGCTTGTGCTTCATCCAGCCCAGTGTTTCTCATGATGTACTCTGCATACAAGTTAAATAAGCAGGGTGACAATATACAGCCTTGACATACTCCTTTCCCTATTTGGAACCAGTTTGTTGTTCCGTGTCCAGTTCTAACTGCTGCTTCTTGATCTGCATACAGATTTCTCAGGAGGCAGGTCAGGTGGTCTGGTATTCCCATCTCTCTAAGAATTTTCCACAGTTTGTTGTGATCCACACAGTCAAAGGCTTTGGCGTAGTCAATAAAGCAGAAGTAGATGTTTGTCTGGAACTCTCTTGCTTTTTCAATGATCCAACAGATGTTGGCAATTTGATCTCTGGCTCCTCTGCCTTTTCTAAATCCAGCTTGAACATGGACATTCATGATTCACATACTGTTGAAGCCTGACTTGGAGAATTTTGAGCATTACTTTGCTAGTGTGTGAGATGACTGCAATTGTGTGGTAGTTTGAGCATTCTTTGGCATTGCCTTTCTTTGGGATTGGAATGAAAACTGACCTTTTCCAGTCCTGTGGCCACTGCTGCATTTTCCAAATCTGCTGGCATATTGAGTGCAGCATTTTCATAGCATCATCTTTTAGGATTTGAAATAGCTCAACTGGAATTCCATCCTCTCCACTAGCTTTGTTTGTGGTGATGCTTCCTAAGGCCCACTTGACTTCACATTCCAGGATGTCTGGCTCTAAGTAAGTGATCATACCATCATGATTATCTGGGTCATGAAGATCTTTTTTTGTATAGTTCTTCTGTGTATTCTTGCCACCTCATCTTAATATCTTCTGCTTCTGTTAGGTCCATACCATTTCTGTTCTTTATTTTACCCATATTTGTACGAAAAGTTCCCTTGGTATCTCTAATTTTCTTGAAGAGATCTCTAGTCTTTCTGATTCTATTGTTTTCCTATATGTCTTTGCATTGATCACTGAGGAAGGCTTTCTTATGTCTTCTTGCTATTCTTTGGAATTCTGCATTCAAATGGGTATATCTTTCCTTTTCTCCTTTGCCTTTCATTTCTCTTCTTTTCACAACTATTTGTAAGGCCTCCTCAGACAACCATTTTGCCTTTTTGCATTTCTTTTTCTTGGAGATGGTCTTGATCTGTACCTCCTGTACAATGTCATGAACCTCCATCCATAGTTCTTCAGGCACTCTGTCTATCAGATCTAATCCGTTGAATCTATTTCTCACTTCCACTGTATAATCATAAGGGATTTTATTAGGCCACACCTGAATGGTCTAGTGGTTTTCCCTACTTTCTTCAATTTAAATCTGAATTTGGCAATAAGGAGTTCATGATCTGAGCCACAGTCCGCTCCTGGTCTTGTTTCTGCTGACTGTATAGAGCTTCTCCATTTTTGGCTGCAAAGAATATAATCAATATGATTTTGGTATTGACCATCTGGTGATGTCTATGTGTAGAGACTTCTCTTGTGTTGTTGGAAGAGGGTGTTTGCTATGACCAATGTGTTCTCTTGGGAAAACTCTATTAGCCTTTGCCCTGTTTCATTCTGTACTCCAAGGCCAAATTTGCCTGTTACTCCAGGTGTTTCTTGACTTCCTACTTTTGCATTCCAGTCCCCTATAATAAAAAGGACATCTTTTTTGAGTCTTAGGTCTAGAAGGTCTTGTAGGTCTTCATAGAACTGTTCAACTTCAGCTTCAGCATTACTGGTTAGGGAACAGACGTGGATTACTGTGATATTGAATGGTTTGCCTTGTAAATGAACAGAGATTATTCTGTCATTTTTGAGCTTGCATCCAAGTACTGCATTTCAGACTCTTTTGTTGACTATGATGGCTACTCCATTTCTTCTAAGGGATTCTTGCCCACAGTAGTAGATATAATGGTAATCTGAGTTAAATTCACCCATTTCAGTTCATTTTAGTTCGCTGATTCCTAAAATGTCGATGTTTACTCTTGCCATCTCCTGTTTGACCACTTCCAATTTGCCTTGATTCATGGACCTGACATTCCAGGTTCCTATGCAATATTGCTCTTTACAGCATTGGACTTTACTTCCATCACCAGTCACATCCACACCTGGGTCTTGTTGTTGCTTTGGCTCCATCTCTTCATTCTTTCTGGAGTTATTTCTCCACTGATCTCCAGTAGCATATTGGGCACCTACTGACCTGGGGAGTTCATCTTTCAGTGTCCTATCTTTTTGCCTTTTCATACTGTTCATGTTCAAAATCTCAGACTCACCCCAGATGTACTGAATCAAAGTCTGCATTTTAACAGGATCTGCCCCCTCCCATGCCATGATTTGTAGACATGTGTGTACTAAGTCACTTCAGTCATGTCCAACCCTTAGTGACCCTATGGACTGTAGCTTGCCAGGACCTTCTGTCCATGGGATTTTTCAGCTAAGAATACTAGAGTGTATTGCCATGCCCTTCTCCAGAGGATCTTCTCAACTCAGGACTGAACCTGCATCTCTTATATCTCCTGCTTTGGCAAGCAGTTTCTTCACCACTAGCACCACCTCCCACAGGGCTGATTTAAATTACAGGTTGGCAACAAGGAGCTACTGTCTAGCACAAGGAATACTCAATGTTACATGGCAGCCTGGATGGGAGGGGAGTTTGGGGAAGAATGGATACATGTATGTGTATGGCTGAGTCCCTTTGCTGTCCACCTGAAACTATCACAACACTGTTAATCAGCTATACTCCAATACAACATAAAAAGTAAAAAAAAAAAAAAAAAAAATCCTAGGGAAAAAAAATCTAAATTGAATTGGGAATATGGAGTACCAAATAAAGAATGACTCAAAGAACAAAAACAAAATAAAATAAATAATAAATTACAGGTTGCTTCAGTCCACGTCTATTTTAAAGTAAATTATCCAGAGCTGAGCCTACCACTGATTACAGTCTGGCCAGCCCAAGTCAATTGGACTAGTTCATTCTAGATGCCAAGTTTTACACTTGCTACCTTTGGGTACCATAGACTTGAAAGCATCTAAAAACTATCTAGAATTGAGCTAGGGAGTCAACCGCCTGTATTTGATTCCTCTTTCTACAATGCAGCAGCTGGATGGCTTTGCACAAATCATTTAACCTCTCTGTGCCTGTTTCCTCATCTGTGAAAAGGAGATAGTACCTAATTCATAGAGTTATTTTGAAATTTCTTGATACATGACTTAAAGTACTGGAATATGACTTGGGACTATAAAGAATTCAATAAATGTGATAATCAGTAAAATCTTCATTTAATGCACCTCACAAAATCATGACATTTTGAAGGTTCAGAAAAGTTAAGTCTGCCCAAGTCACACTAGCTAGAGAGCTGTAAATCTGTGACTGGCTCACAAGTCAGGTCTGGCCACATCTGTGACTCTCACAGCAGATGTTAATACATCACAGTCTGTGTGAATGGCATCCTCATCATGCACTGCTCAGCCTGCACAGCTGTGTACAAAGGACTTGCTCTTTCTGTGTTCAGAGCATCAGAATCTAGCTGCCTTCATGTAGGGTATGGGGAGAGAGAAACGGACCCACTGTCTACACTCACAGAATCTTAGTTAGCCTTTCGATTTTGCTTTAGGTCAGTAATGAGTTCTGTAATTATGACTTAAGTTGTGGAGTTAATTTCAGTCAGTCAGTTCAGTTGCTCAGTCATGTCCTACTCTTTTTGCAACCTAAGCTTTGGTTTTCCTTGGCATCAACTAATAACTGAATCTATTTCACAAAGTAGTGAAGTCTGAGTGGTGAAGTGGTGAAGTCTGATAAAATGAGATAAAGCATAGAAAGCACTTAGACTTTGTGCCTTGATAATCTCTGAGTTCAATAAAAGTTAACTTACTATTCTTGAAGAAGCAGAATAGCCTCTTGGTTATAAGCACAAATATTGGAAACTAATGGATTTAATCTTGAATCTTGTTCCACCACTTACAAGCCATGAGGACTTGGTTCCTCTTCCTATAAAAATGGAGGGCTAATACAGGTCCTTCATTGTGGAGTTGCAAAGATGGAAACATGAGTCAAGAACTTAACATAACGCCTGGTATAATCTTCAGTGCAAGTGAAAAGTGAAGTGAAAGTGTTAGTCGCTTGGTTGTGTCTGATTGTTTGTGACCCCATGGACTGTAGCCCGCCAGGTTCCTCTGTCCATGAAATTCTCCAGGGAGTGGGTAGCCATTCCCTTCTCCAGGAGATCTTCCTGACCCAGGGACTGAACCTAGGTCTCCCACATTGCAGTCATATTCTTTACCCCTGAGTCACCAGGGAAGACCAATAATCCTTAGTGATGAGATGGTTGGATGGCATCACTGACTCGATGGACATGAATTTGAGTAAGCTCTGGGAGTTGGTGATGGACAGGGAAGCCTGGCATACTGCAGTCCATGGGGTCGCAAAGAGTCAGACATGACTGAGTGACTGACCTGAACTGAACTCTCCAAATATTTTTATCTCTCCACCTTCCAGGCACACAGTAAGTTTGTACCTTCCCAATATAAAGTTCTGTGTGACGGCATGACTACTTTGGCCAATGAAATGTGAGCAGAACTGATACGTCACTTCTGGGCAGAAGTTTTAAGAGTTGTTGTACAATCTTCCACATCCCCTTTGCTCTCCTGGGGAGACTGGGAACACAGGTCGCTTTGTCAGCCTGGACCCAGAGAGTCTACAGAGAGCAGAGGCTGCCTGATGACCCCAGTGGACATGTACAGTGAGCAAGAAGAAAACCTTAGTTGTGTTAAGCCACTGAGAATGTGAGGTCATTTGTTATTACAGAATAACCTAGTCCACCTGCCTAACAAATGTGATACACAGTACCATCTCAAATGACTATCAGTTATCATTATTAAAATCATTGTCCTTGAGTGGCTTACAACTTATGTAGAACAGAAGCAAGACTTAAGAAAAATGAAATATTAAGTAATGTCTTCACTGCTTATTAGAAGTGCTAAATAAATGAAAAATTTTAAAATTTAATATAGTATATATTCTAGAAGGCAATGAAGAGAAAAAGATGACTGTCCTACAATGATTAGAAAAGGTCTGGTTTTATATTAAACCCAAATTTACCAGGGCTTTAATTTTTGTTCTATCTGAAGTAAAAAGGAAATTTAATTTCTGATGTGTCTTGTCATATAACCTAGACCTTGAGTTCTTGGGAAGACTCTTGAATCAAATATTTGAGCAATTTTAGCAACCAGGGCCTTCCTGAGTGTAACCTACTTTTATTAAATCTCAATTTCTGAGACAGATGTCTTCCCTTTTGGCTTTTCATTAAAGAAAGGAATTTGCTTTATATATAAATAAATAAATATACATATATATACAAATATACATATATATATATTTATAAAGCTGAATCACTTTGCTGTAGACCTAAAGCTAATACAACATTGTAAATCAAATATACTTCAATGAAAATATATTTATACATAAATTTCTTTAAAAAAATAAAGAGGAGAGGAGGGAGGGAGGGTGAATAGTTATGGAATACATTGATGTTTTGTCCTTTCTTACTAACCACATTTCTCCCCTCGCGTCCTCCCTGGTTTGAAGCACTCTGGGCTCTTGTCTGCCATCCAGGTTACTAGGATCCAAGGAGATCTAGTTGGCAGGATTAGGATGAGAAGGCTGCGGTGAGGGAAGCTGTGACAAAGATCACAGCTTCCAGCAGCAGGTGCCAGCCTGAAGCACCAAAAGACCAGGTGGGAACAGCCAGAGCCCAGAGCCTCGGAGCAAAGTCACATCTGTGAGCCCAGAGGGATGAGCAAGGCCCATGGTGGGAAGGCACCCAGGCTGTGCAAAGACTTCTCCCTGCTGCTGTAAGACTGCCTCAGCTCCCTCCTGCACCCAGATGCCTTCTGAGAAAAGGGATGAAGGGTGGAGGAAACACAACCCGAAGAGGAGTTTAAACTTTGAATTGATGACGCAAATCAGGGATCTAAACTGAAAAAACACTTTGCCTGGAATAATGGGAACCCTAGAGCAAGATGAGATCAGTTTTAGAAAACTGAAGTAGTTGTTTTCACACCTGGATAAATTTTGACTCCACCATATACTTATTTATAATCACGTTCAGTGAAATTATGATGATTGTAAAGTAGTCATGTTTGAACAAGGGTGAAAAAAATTAACCCACCAGCAATGTGGCTCCTTTCTTGCAAGTCACTAAAGCAGTGTTCACGATGTTAGTAGTTCTCAATGTTAAAGTGTGCATCAGAATCATCTGGAAGTCTTGTTAGAATGCTGATTGCAGGACCCACACCCAGAGTTTTTATTTCAGTAGATCTGGGGAGGGCCTAGAACCAGCATTTCTAACAAGTTCCCAGGGGATGCTGATCTGCTGGTCCAGGGACCACACTTTAAGAACCACTGCACTAATTCATCTAAAGTCCAGTGTTCAGCTACGTCTTCAATGATTTCTCTAGTTGATATTTAATACTGGCACATGAAAGACTATCCAATGCAGCTGCAGCTACCCGTGTTATCACTGTCTTCTCCATCATCATCCTCATAACCACCACCACTATTGCTGACACTTACAGAGTGTTTACTATAAGCAAGCTCTGTACTAAGTGTTTTATAAAGCTGATCTCATTTAATCCGCACAAATACCATTACTTTCAGTTTCCAGGTGAAAGAACTAAGGCTTTGAGAAGTCACTGAACTTACTCAAAGTTACAGAGCCCCCACGTGGCATGGCTGCATCTCAAACTGGGCAGCCTGCCCCAGAGCCCAATCTCTAAACCCCTGGTGCTTCACTCTGTCACTTGAACAATGTTCTTTATAATGGGGTGACTGAGGGGCCTCCAGGGTCTCAGAACTGATTAAAAAAAACACACTGAATGTGAAAAACACTTTGTGCTAGTTGTTCTTAAGCCACCTTAGACACTGGGGCCTTTCTAGTCATGTTTTTCTATAGCTGCCGCCCGCCACCATTTCACACTTTTAAAAATTTATTTATTTTTGGCTGGTCTTCACTGCTGCCTCAGGCTTTCTCTAGTTGCGCTGAGTGGGGGCTACTCTTCGCTGTGGCGCACGGGCTTCTCTTTGTGGTGGCTTCTCTTGTTTCAGAGCACGGGTTCTAGGGTGCGCAGCCTACAGTAGTTGCTGCACATGGGCTCAGCAGTTGTGGCCCACGGGCTTAGTTGCTCCAAGGCATGTGGAATCTTCCCAGACCAGGGATTAAATCTGTGTCCCCTGCATTGGCAGGTGGCTTCTCATCCACTATACCACCAGGGAAGTCCTACCATTTCACTTTTAAGCTCTCCCTTCTCCATGCCCCAAAGTTTCTATTCATTTCCTAACAGAGAGTTTAGCTCTCTCTGCTTTCTAGTCACTTTCTCAACCATCCCTGGTGGGGACAGGGGAGGGCATAGGGAGAGGTGCTTGCTTGAGCTCCTAATTAAATTGAATTTTGCTAACCAAAAAGCCACCTCCCCTAGAGGGAAATTATATCATTGTTTGTGAGCAGAAGCAGCTATTAGCAAATGTGTTTTAAGTAGGGGCCATTTTTGTTTGATATGCATAGTTAAAAATAAAAAACTCACTTGTATGGAGAAGCAAGTCCAGTGATAGGCTTGAACAAGACAAACTTTAACAGGAACAACCCAAATTAAGCCCACCTTCTGAGATCAGCTAGCCCCAAAGGGTATTTATCACCATCTCCCATTATGCCAGCCCCTCAGTGTGCTATTTTTTAAACTATCCCTTGCCCCACTGGTAGAGGCCTTCACAGGGTGAGCCAACCTCAGACCCAAACTTTAAAAGAATTAATTAGTCAGCTGCCAAGAATGTGCTTCTTCGTTTTCCTCCATAGGAACTTCCAGGCTAGGTGTCACACGGGACAGGACAAAGCCATCTTCCGAGTCCATCTGAGGACGAAAATGTATGTTCTTGTTTCCCAGGTGTGACTCAGCTTTGCTTCCTGCGAAAGGAAAAGGGAAAACCTAAAGAGAACCCCACTTCTCCTTCCTTGTCCTCCTCCTCCCTGGGTCACATGCATGTTCCAGCTGGATCCAACTCAGCACAGGGTTGGGAGACACCTTCCCAGGGATCAGCTACACAGAGCTAGTCATGGTCTGGGAGTCACAGTGTCAGGCAGCTGACATGGAAGGGGGGAAACAGGAGACCAGGGAGGGTAGGAGTAAAGGAGCGGGGTGGGAGATGGGAGGCACGTGGTATCAGCACTGGCTGGTCACTGATCAGCCATGGGTGGTTATTGATTGGTTGGTTCTGGGCTTCCAAGCAGAGCCTTTTGCTCCCTCCAACACAGAAGTGATAAATGTCCACTTGCTCTTATCCTATCTTCAGCCTCTCATTCTCTCTCTTGTGTACATTCTCTCTTTCCTATTTTCCTGATTGTAAAAGAAATACATGTTTCCTGAAAGAAAATAAATAAGGAAATCAAGACCCCTCCATCCAAAAATCACCACTGTTAACAGTTCTATGTATATTCTTCCAGATTTTTTCCATATATCCAAATGTATAATTTTTTGAAATAACATTGCATCATGCCATATGTACTATTTCACAACCTGCTGGCTTTTTTTCTACTTCATAATAAATTGTAGATCTCTCACTATGGCAGTTAATATACATCTACATCATTATTCCTGGTGGTACATTATATGGCACACGATTATAATTTATTTAACAATTCTCTCTTGCTGAACTCAGTGCTGGACTAGAATCTTTGTCTCTTCCCAATCCCTGCACCCAGCAACAAACTAACATAACAATTTTTGACCCACAGCTCTAACTTTGTGTGGGGGCTCCTAGGGCTTTCTCCTGAAGCTCCCCATCTCCTTGTAAGTTCCTTGTGGGTGAGACCATGATCTCCAAACATCTGAAACTCCTACAAACTGTGCAAAACTGCCAGTGGCTGACTGATACACAGCCAGCCAGCCAGCCAATTTCTTAAAGCAGTATTTGCTCTTAAATTGGGCTTCTTTCTATCAACAGTTCCCCCACCTGTGCTTTATTCCCCTCCCCGCTCACATATGTTCTAACCTGCCCTCTGTCTCTGTCTCACTTTCACTCTCCCTTCTTGTGTTCCCCTTAAGCTTACTGTGCTGACACAAACTCTAAAATTCTTCCTCTTTCTCTTCCTCTTCCTCTTCTCTTTTTCCTCTCCACACAATATACAGACCCATGTCACACCCTCACACCCACATCCTCACACACATACACATATACCCCACATGCTCTCACACACACACCTCTAGATGGAGTGTCCATCACACTCTGCATCCCTCCCTCTGTTCTTTGTCTCTCCTCTTCAGTGAAGAAAAGCCAGCCTTTAAAACATCAGACTAGGAATTCCTTGGCGGGCCAGTGGTTAAGACTCAGCACTCTCACTGCTAAGGGCCTGGATTCAATCCCTGGTTGGAGAACTAAAATACTACAAGCCACAGGGGGCAGCCAAAAAAAAGACAAACACACAGGCTGAGCAGCCCTGCTGATGATTGCCCATCTAGTTGCAATATTGTTGAGAGGCTAATTCGTTTAAACCCTAGAGCCCATGGAGTTCCTCCAGCCCTTCAAGCTGCATTGAATTTGAACTGAGAAAAGTAGAAATAAAAGGAGAAAGCAATGTTATCTTGGATCCTCGCGGTGCTAACAGGATCAGAAATTGCTGACACTTTGAGAAAGCATTTACAGGTCAATGAATGGAGACATAACTATGAGCTGGTTCAGAAGGAAATCTTCAGGTGTGTCAGGAGAATTTGAAAGAAGCCTGGAAATGACTAGGAGTTAGTTTGGAGTGCTACTACCAGCTTTCAAATGAGCATAACTGTACTTTATCTAGGTCGAAGGATTTGTCTGTGTTCTGATTAGCCGCACCTTCAGAAAAACATCAATTTCTGCTTTATTGACTATGCCAAAGCCTTTGACTGTGTGGATCACAATAAATTGTGGAAAATTCTGAAAGAGATGGGAATACCAGACCACCTGACCTGCCTCTTGAGAAACCTGTATGCAGGTCAGGAAGCAACAGTTAGAACTGGACATAGAGCAACAGACTGGTTCCAAATAGGAAAAGGAGTACGTCAAGGCTGTGTATTGTCACCCTGCTTATTTAACTCATAGGCAGAGTACATCATGAGAAATGCTGGGCTGGATGAAGCACAAGCTGGAATCAAGATTGCCGGGAGAAATCTCAATAACCTCAGATATGCAGATGACACCACCCTTATGGAAGAAAGTGAAGAAGAACTAAAAGGCCTCTTGATGAAAGTGAAAGTGGAGAGTGAAAAAGTTGGCTTAAAGCTCAACATTCAGAAAACGAAGATCATGGCATCTGATCCCATCACTTCATGGCAGATAGATGGGGAAACAGTGGAAACTGTGTCAGACTTTATTTTGGGGGGCTCCAAATCACTGCAGATGGTGATTGCAGCCGTGAAATTAAAAGACGCTTACTCCTTGGAAGGAAAGTTATGACCAACCTAGACAGCACATTGAAAAGCAGAGACATTACTTTGCCAACAAAGGTTCGTCTAGTCAAGGCTATGGTTTTTCCAGTGGTCATATATGGATGTGAGAGTTGGACTGTGAAGAAGGCTGAGCGCTGAAGAATTGATGCTTTTGAACTGTGGTGTTGGAGAAGACTCTTGAAAGTCCCTTGGATTGCAAGGAGATCCAACAAGTCCATCCTAAAGGAGATCAGTCCTGGATGTTCATTGGAAGGACTGATGCTGAAGCTGAAGTTCCAATACTATGGTCACCTCATGTGAAGAGTTGACTCACTGGAAAAGACCCTGATACTGGGAGGGATTGGGGGCAGGAGGAGAAGGGGATGACAGAGGATGAGATGGCTGGATGGCATCACCAACTCGATGGACATGAGTTTGAGTGAACTCCGGGAGTTGGTGATGGACATGGAGGCCTGGCTTGCTGTGATTCATGGGGTTGCAAAGAGTCGGACATGACTGAATGACTGAACTGACTGACTGTAAGGGTTTTCTAAAGAAAACTTCAGAGCTGTCCGTATGTGTTGTTAACTTTCTTGCCACTGTCCTCCAACAAAACAAACAACAACAACAAAAAAAGGCAAAGGAAGGGGCTTAGGTGGAAAAGGACTTATATCTACCTGATGGAGGGCAGGAACCAAAATACCCAGGTTCAAGTCCCCTCTGCTACTATTTGTTCAACCCCAGACAAGTCACTCACTTTGAATCCCAATTTCTCCATCTGTGAAATCAGAAAGTCCTTGTATCTCAAAATTCTTATGTAAACAATAGCTTTGCTTTAGGGGAAGAGAGAAGAAATAAAAAGGAAGAAAACTTGCAAAAATAAGGGACAACATCTATTTCTCAGCCAGATACAAAGCAAATAGCAAAAAGGTTGTCTGGTCACTGATGCATGGATGCTGATTCATAGAACTCAGAATCAGAAAGATGAAAACTGTGCCTAGGGGGACTATGATGGAGCCTGTAGCCATTCCCCAGAGCCTGTTTCTACCCCCTGCCCCTTTTTTTAGGTTAGAGAAACTTACTCTGACACAAACAGACACATCAAATTTTATCTGAGCATTTGACCATCCAGGTAGAACCCAAATTTCCCAGCATTGTAGACTTTGAAGATCAGGCTACAGTGGTCCATTCAGCATAGTGGTATATGAGCAGTAGTGTTGTGTGCAGTTTCTACAACCTTTCCTTAAATTTGCATGTTCTTGATTGACTTTTTCTCCCATTTCCCACCAGTTGATCAATGGTGGTGAGTGGAGCCCCCTAGGAAGCCATGTGATGAGTGCCAGAGCCTTTGTGCTAGCCTGGACCACTCAAGACTACACTTTTACATAAGAGACAAAAAGAATACTCCTACCCTGTTTAAGAGTAGACAAAGAGTTGGACACGACTGAGCGACTGAACTAACTAACTAACCCTGTTTAAGAAGCTACACTTCTGGTCTCTCTGTTACAGCAGATTAACTTTAGCCTAACCAACATGAAAGTCTTTAGGTAAAGAAGTTTTGAAATAACTATCATCAGGGGATGATAGCTTTACAGTAGTCACGTATAGATGTGAGAGTTGGCCCATAAATCAATCTGAGTGCTGAAGAATTGATGCTTTTGAACTGTGGTGTTGGAGAAGACTCTTGAGAGCCCCTTGGACTGTAAGAAGATCCAACCAGTCAATCCTAAAGGAAATCAGTCCTGAATATTCACTGGAAGGACTGATGCTGAAGCTCCAGTACTTTGGCCACCTGATGCAAAGAACTGACTCACTGGAAAAGATCCTGATGCTGACAAATATTGAAGGCAGGAAGAGAAGGGGACGACAGAGGATGAAATGGTTGGATGGCATCACTGACTCGATGGACATGAGTCTGAGCAAGCTCCAGGAGTTGGTAATGGACAGAAGCCTGGCATGCTGCAGTCCATGGGGTTGCAAGGAGTTGGACATGACTGAGTGACTGAACTGACTGATCATCAGGGGAAAAGAAACAACAGTGGGATTGTATTGAAAGAAGACACCCTATGGAGCCTAATAGTCCTGGATTTGAACCCTGATTGTTGCTTACCAGCTATGTGACCTTGAACAGATCATTTTCCCTGAGTCTGTTTCCCCATCTATAATATAGGGATATGCTGTCTTGTTTGGGATTATTGTAAAGATTAGAGGTCAAACCAATGAAGTGCCTGGTGCTTAATAAATGGTAGTTGTGATTATCATTCAAAAGGCATCACTAGAAGAGCCAATTCAAGGAGGACTGGAGTGTTGGGGTTCTTAGGAGGAAAGACGTTTTTATTATTTTCATTTGTGGGGCAATAGCTCTCAGTTTCAGAGCTGTCAGCATTCCCTAGTGCTGCCCAATGTGAGAGAGAAGGCAGTTAGTAAAGTGATTAAAAGCCCAAAGGGGAACTAGAAAAGGAAATATCGTCATATAAAGGAGTGACTTTTGTGGGGCTGGGATCAGGAGACATTTCTTTCTGGTCCTAGAATCAAAAAGAACTGTACCTAATGGGCTGTAAATTGTGTAGCTGATCAAGTCTCCCTCTTGGCCTTGACTGTTGGAAAACTGGAAGCCAGATGTGTGGGTTTACATCTGAAAACATAAAGGCTGTTAAGACAGGCCCCTTTCTATTTGCCTAATTCCTGATTTCATTTAATATCTCTAACCTGGCTTATTTTGTTTCTATTTCTCACTTCTTCTAATTTGTGTTCTCTGGTGGTATTTTGTGAATTTCTATAAGATTCTTAACATTTTTCTTGAAACAAAGGATGGAAGGATGATAAATGAGTGAAGAGAATCTTAGAAGAGAATCTTGGAAACCCTAGATTATAATTCAGTGCATATATTTTCTTTTCAACATCTCAACAACTGGTCAGTTCAACTGCCTGAATTTGATTTTGCAGTAATGAAAACTTCAGCACTTTCCATTCCATCTTTACTATTAAAATATAGTGACTTTTAAAGAGTTGCTATCTGCTTCCTTTGAGGAAGTAATACTAATATTCATAGTGTCTATGTGTGCTCAGCTACTCAGTCATGTCTTTGTAACCCCATGGACTGCATTCCACAAAGCTCCTCTGTCCATGGGATTTTCCAGTCAAGAATACTGAAGTATGTTGCTATTTCCTCCTCCAGGGGATCTTCCGGACCCAGGGATAGAACCCATGTCTCTTGCATCTCCTGTATTGGTAGGCTAATTCTTTACCACTGAGCCACCTGGAAAGCCCAATATCCATAGCAAGAGGAGGTAATATTTTTAATAAGAGAAAAGGCAACAGAAGCAAGGTAAGGGTATAAGAGCAAAATGTAATTATTCTCAGCAAACCCATATTGGTTCCAAGGGATCTTGTTAGTATTTTCTAAATACTCACAAACCATCTATATATGTGATTCTTTCAATACTCAAGACTTAACTAGTTCTGTTTTGTCAATAAAAAATGAGTTGTTCATCAAGAAAAGTGAGAAGACAGCCCACAGAATGGGAGAAAACATTTGCAAATAATGTATCTGATAAGGGATTTATATCTAGAATATATAAAAAACTTAATAATTTAATAATAAAAATATTACTAACTCATCTAAAAATAAACAAAAGATCTGAACAGATATTTGTCCAAAGATACACAAATGGCCAGTAAGCACATGACAAGATACTCAACAGCATTAACCATCAAACAAATGAAAATTAAAACTACATTGATTTCACATCCACTAGAAAGGCTAAGGGCTCCCCTGGTAAAGAATCCACCTGCAATGCAGGAGACTTGGGTTCAATACCTGGTTTGGGAAAATCCCCTGGAGGAGGGCATGGCAACCCACTCCAGGATTCTGCCTGGAGAATCCCCATGGACAGAGGAGCCTGGCAGGCTGCAGTCCATGGGGTCACAAACAGTTGGACACAACTGAGCGACTAAGCACAGGAAGGCTATAATAAAAAAAGAGAGATAAGTGTTGGTAAGGAGAAATGGAAACCCAAACCCTCATAATACTACTGAAGAATAGAAAGTGGTGCATATGCTCTGAAAAACACTCTAGAGGTTCTTCTCAATATTAAACATAAAATATCATATAACCCCTTGGAGAAGGAAATGGCAATCCATTCCAGTATTCATGCCAGGATAATCCCATGGGCAGAGGAGCCTGGCTAGCTACAGTCCATGGGGTCACAAGAGTCGGACGCAACTTAATGACTAAACCACCATCACCATCATACAACCCAGCAGTTCCACTCCTAAATATATCCCATGAGAAACAAAAACATGTGTCCACAAACAACAAACTTGTACACAAACATTCACAGAAGCATTACTCACGATAGTGGAAAGAACCCAGATAAATTATATTCATACAATGGAATATTATTCTACAATAAAAGGGGATGAAGTACTGAAACTTACCACAACATGAATGAATCTTAAAATATTGAAACTAAGTGACAAAAGTCAATCACAAAAGACAACATAATGCATGATTCCATTTCTATGAAATGGCCAGAATAGGCAAATACATAGAGACAGAGAGTAAATATTGGTTGCCTAGGGTTTGAGGGGTAAATGCAGGGGTCCAGGGTGTTGGGGAAAATCAGGAGTGGCTGCTAAACATAGGGGTCCAGGGTGTTGGGGAAAATCAGGAGTGGCTGCTAAATGGCTGCAGAGCTTCTCTTGGAGGTGATGAAAATATAATTTTGTGGATGGTTGTACAACTTTGTAAATATACTAAAAACTATTTTAAAAACTATGACCAACCTAGACAGCATATTAAAAAGCAGAGACATTACTTTGCCAACAAAGGTCTGTCTGTTAAAAGCTATGGTTTTTCCAACAGTCACATATGGATGTAAGAGTTGGACTATAGAAAAAGCTGAGTGGTGAAGAATTGATACTTTTGAACTGTGGTGTTGGAGAAGACTCTTGAGAGTCCCTTGGACTATAAGGAGATCCAACTAGTCAATGGTAAAGGAAATCAGTCCTGAATATTCATTGGAAGGGCTGATGCTGAAGCTGAAACTCCAATACTTTGGCCACCTGATGCAAAGAACAGACTCATCTGAAAAGACTCTGATGATGGGAAAGATTTAAGGCAGGATAAGAAGGGGACAACAGAGGATGAGATGGTCACCGACTTGATGGACATGACTTTGAGTGGGCTCCGGGAGTTGGTGATGGACAGGGAAGCCTGGCGTGCTGCAGTCCATGGGGTCACAAACTGTCCACTCAGTTGGACACAACTGAGTGACTGAACTGACTGATACTAAAAACCACTGAATTAGTCACTTTAAATATGTGATAATACAATATGCAGATTTTCTAAATATTATGTACACTCAGAGAACACATAATAAAAACATACTTTGAATTTTGAAAACACAAATAATCTTTTTTTAAAATTTAATGGAAAGTTATAATTATTAAAGTTGTAAATTTTCATTCACTATATACTGCCTACTATTAGACTGATTTTAAACTGAGGTGCTCTAAATGCTTTCATGGCTGTCTGAGGAGGCCTTACAAAAATAGCTGTGAAAAGAAAAGAAGCGAAAAGCAAAGGAGAAAAGGAATGATATAAGCATCTGAACGCAGAGTTCCAGAATAGCATGAAGAGATAAGAAAGCCTTCCTCAGCGACCAATGCAAAGAAATAGAGGAAAACGACAGAATGGGAAAGACTAGAGATCTCTTCAAGAAAATTAGAGATACCAAGGGAACATTTCATGCAAAGATAGGCTCGATAAAGGACAGAAATGGTATGGACCTAACAGAAGCGGTAGATATTAGGAAGAGGTGGCAGGAATACACAGAAGAACTGTACAAAAAAGATCTTCACGACCAAGATAATCATGATGGTGTGGTCACTGACCTAGAGCCAGACATCCTGGAATGTGAAGTTAAGTGGGCCTTAGAAAGCATCACTACGAACAAAGCTAGTGGAGGTGATGGCATTCCAGTTGAGCTATTTCAAATCCTGAAAGATGATGCTGTGAAAGTGCTACACTCAATATGCCAGCAAATTTGGAAAACTCAGCAGTGGCCATAGGACTGGAAAAGGTCAGTTTTCATTCCAATCCCAAAGAAAGGCAATGCCAAAGAATGCTCAAACTACCGCACAATTGCACTCATCGCACATGCTAGTAAAGTAATGCTCAAAATTCTCCAAGCCAGGCTTCAGCAATATGTGAACTGTGAACTTCCTGATGTTCAAGCTGGTTTTAGAAGTGACAGAGGAACCAGAGATCAAATTGCCAACATGCGTTGGAACATCGAAAAAGCAAGAGAGTTCTAGAAAAACATCTATTTCTGCTTTATTGACTATGCCAAAGCCTTTGACTGTGTAGATCACAATAAATTGTGGAAAATTCTGAAAGAGATGGGAATACCAGACCACCTGACCTGCCTTTTGAGAAACCTGTACGCAGGTCACGAAGCAACAGTTAGAAGTGGACATGGAACAACAGACTGGTTCCAAATAGGAAAAGGAGTACGTCAAGGCTTTATATTGTCACCCTGCTTATTTAACTCATATGCAGAGTACATCATGAGAAACGCTGGGCTGGAAGGAACACGAGCTGGAATCAAGATTGCCAGGAGAAATCTCAATAACCTCAGATATGCAGATGACACCAACCTTATGGCAGAAAGTGAAGAGGAACTAAAAGCCTCTTGATGAAAGTGAAAGTGGAGAGTGAAAAAGTTGGCTTAAAGCTCAACATTCAGAAAATGAAGATCATGGCATCTGGTCCCACCATTTCATAGCAAATAGATGGGGAAACAGTGTCAGACTTTATTTTGGGGGCTCCAAAATCACTGCAGATGGTGATTGCAGCCATGAAATTAAAAGACGCTTACTCCTTGGAAGGAAAGTTATGACCAACTTAGATAGCATATTGAAAAGCAGAGACATTACTTTGCCAACAAAGGTCCGTCTAGTCAAGGCTATGGTTTTTCCAGTGGTCATGTATGGATGTGAGAGTTGGACTGTGAAGAAAGCTGAGCGCCGAAGAATTGATGCTTTTGAATTGTGGTGTTGAAGAAGACTCTTGAGAGTCCCTTGGACTGCAAGGAGATCCAACCAGTCCATTCTGAAGGAGATCAGCCCTGGGATTTCTTTGGAAGGAAGGATGCTAAAGCTGAAACTCCAGTACTTTGGCCACCTCATGCAAAGAGTTGACTCATTGAAAAGACTCTGATGCTGGGAGGGATTGGGGGCAGGAGAAGAAGGGGATGACAGAGGATGAGATGGCTGGATGGCTTCACTGACTCGATGGACGTGAGTCTGAGTGAACTCCAGGAGTTGGTGATGGACAGAGAGGCCTGGCGTGCTGCGATTCATGGGGTCGCAAAGAGTCGGACACGACTGAGCAACTGAACTGACTGAAATGCTTTCATGATTATACATTACAGTTAATGATCTGTTTATATTAAAATTTTAAGGCATTATTTTTATGTGCTTTTATGAGAATTTTTGTATAAAATTCTGACCTTGAAATCAGTGGAAATGTATACTGACTTTTGTCTACCTGAAAAAAAGATGAGTTGCATGCTGTATGGATTATAACTTGTACTCATCTCTCTCTACTGTGCATTCATCAATTTCATATTAATAACTTGAAATACGTCATGGTCAGAGTGTGTACACCATGGATATTTTCAAACGCTAAAATCAGGTTTTTTACCCCAGACCCAGAGAACCAGTTAAACATTTACTAGCACACTGTCTTTACCCTTGTTGATATCTAAGTTGTCAGTGTAAAAAGACAAGTACTTACAACAGTCCTACCCAAAGTGGGATCCACAGACCTGTGCTAGCCTTCCAACTGTTTATTATCAATATGCAATAAATTCAGAAATTTAGAGTAATTTATAGCAATTTATGACTTCTCAATGCATAATTTTTTTAAAACTTCATGAAAGTGTTAGTCTAGGATGGATTGGAAATTTAAAACTGCTCCATCATCACAGGTGTTTTGAGAACTACTATTCACTCTCATAGTTCGTTGCACACTTCTCACCTGATACAACAGGTATTGACATTGTCTTTCTAGGTATGGAATGTCTCATTATCTAAGTGTACATAGATTCTTCATCAGCTTCTTACCACATAACCTTTAAAAATCGATTCTGCATCTTTGCTTAGGTTCCACTGTTCTGACTTCTCCTTAGCAGCCTCCTCTCCCACCTGAAGAGCTAAAAAGAAGTGCAGAGTTTTTAAAAATTCACATGGGTTATGAAATATCTCTTTATCTCTTTCCCTTTTCCATATATAAAACTGAGAAGGATATATACAAACTTGTAACAACGGTTATTGTTAGGTGATGAGACTGTGAGTAGATGTGTTCTTTTGTGTATCTGAATTTTCTATGTTTTCCACAGTGAATATATGTTGTGTTAGCTGTGCTTGTGCTCAGTCATGTCCGACTCTCCGACTCCATAGATTGTAGCCCACCAGGCTCCTCTGTCCATGGCATTTCCCCAGCAAGAATACTGAAGTAGGTTGCCATTTCCTCCTCTAGGGGATCTTCTCTTATCCAGAGATCAAAGCCACATCTCTTGCATCTCCTGCATTGGCAGGTGGATTCTTTACTACTAGCACCATCTGGGAAGCCCCAGTGAATATATTCACTGGACCAAAATACTGGAGTGGGTAGCCGTTCCCTTCTCCAGGAGATCTGCCCAACTCAGGGATCAAACCCAGGTCTCCTGCATTGCAGGTGGATTCTTTACCAACTGAGCCACCAGGGAAGCCCTGTTGAATATATATTATAAAAAGAAAAAGAAGCCAATGCCCTCATCTCCTGCATTTTATGAACATTCCAAGGATTTTCCTTCTTATTCCCTCTTCCCTTTAGAGGAAATGGTGAATGAACTTCAGTATTTCATACATCATTCCTGGGAAGTCATAAGACACTGTCATAGAACTGTTGTCTTGACACTCTTAGATGTTAAATCTGTATCAGAGCTGGTCTCCAAGCACTGAGGTGTCAGGTGGAATTGTGGTTTGTACTCCCTCCCCCAATTTCCTGCCAAATCATGCAATTCCTGCATTTACTATGAAATTATTCTTAGCCTTGGTTTTCTGGAACATCATCACTAATGTTCCCCAAGGACAAGTATGATTCATGCATTAAACCCTGAGTTCTCCATATATATAGCAGGGATCTTTCTGGGTTTATCCTAAGCATCTTGGATTTGTGAGAACAGTTTGGTTTGTGGTCAGACTTTAAGTATTGCAAGATAATAATATGTGGTTTACATTTCTATAGAAAAATTTTGCATCTGAAGGATTTTAATACATAAAATATTATCTCATCTTATTCTTGAGTAAGATCCTTGAAGTAATAGAAATTAGAGAAATTTAAATTAAACTTGTAGTATGGTAAGATTTCACCTATAAATTGTGATAGAATTATTTAAAGCTATTATCCAATCCTGGAAAATTATGGGGAAGTTGACACTCTCATACTACTGATAGAAACACAAATTTGTATAATTTTTTCTGTAGAGTAATTTATAGCTTTGTGTGAAAAGTATTAAAAAATGCTTTTGTAGGCAGAACTTCTGGCTAGGATAGAAAAGAGATAGGTAAAATCTTACTCTCCGCCCCCCACCCCTCCAAAATAAAACAATAAACCTGGACAAAATTTTTCAAAAATGATCATCTCAGAGCTCTGGAAATTGACTAAAGGCAAATAGAAAATAGAAGAACTGGTGAACTTCATGAAAAATTGGTGAACTTTGGGTAAGACAGAGGAGTATATGGCATTCTTGCCTGGAACTGCTTCTCTCCTCCCACCTAACTATGTAGTGCTATAGGGCAGGGTAGTCTGTAAATATCAGTAACTTTGTGGCTGGAGGAGGCTTGATGTGGAGTAGAGGAAGAGAAACGTGCCCAGCACATTGTCAATAAGAGCAATAAACCTGGTAGGAAACAAACAGGGAAAGCCCACAGTTATGATAGTTTGAAGGTGCACTGCTGGTTGGGGTGAGTGGCAGAATGGGGGACTACCCAGAGGTTGAAAAGGGAAGTGCTAGATAAGTTCTCCACACACCTTTGGCTAATTCAGAGTCTGTGTGCATTAATCTGTGGATCCAAGAATCCGTAAAACCCCTGAGTAAAATTACTGAATGCCGAAAACAAAGATAAAATCTTAAAAGCAGCAAGAGGAAAATGATATTACCTACAGAAAAACAGCCGCACAATTAATGGCTGACTTCTCGTCAGAAGCAACAGAGGGCAACAGTGGAATAACACATTCAAAGTGATGAAGACATAAACTGGATGCTATATCCCAAGACATAAAGAGGATGCTATATCCCAAAAAGCCATCCTTCAAAAATGAAGACAAAGTAGTGATATTAGCAGATAAACAATTTGAAGGAGTATGTTGCTAGGAGACTTGCCTTAAACTAAATACTAAAGGAAGTCCATCAGACTGACAGAAAATGACACCAGGTGATAATTTGAATGGACAGAAAGAGACAAATGGTAAATATGAAAAACTGTATAAATATATTTTGTCTCTTCTCTTCTCTTAGTGTCTTTACAAGATACAAACTGTGTAAAGCAATAATTATAACACTGTATTACCTGGTTTTTTAATATATATATAGGTGTAATGTATATGAGAATAATAGCAGGAGAGGGGGGAATATATTGAAGCAAATTTGCTATATTTTAGTCAAATTAAGTCAGGAATAGCCTCAAGTAAAATATAAATTAAGATACATAATTCCTAAAGAAAACAACTAAAAATATAGTTACAAAATATGATCTCATTAGGGAAATACAAATCAAAACCACAAAGAGATACTACTTTGCATCCATTAGGATGGTTATAATTAAAAAAGAAAAGAAAGTAGCAAGCTTTGGTGAGAATGGAAATTTGGAGCACACATACATTGCTGGTGAGGATGTAAAATAGTTCAAATGCTGTGGAAAGCAAGAAGTTAAACATAAAAGAATGTCTATATGGCACCCCACTCCAGTACTCTTGCCTGGAAAATCCCATGGATGGAGGAGCCTGGTAGGCTGCAGTCCATGGGGTCGCTAAGAGTTGGACACAACTGAGCGACTTCACTTTCACTTTTCACTTTCATGCATTGGAGGAGGAAATGGCAACCCACTCGTGTTCTTGCCTGGAGAATCCCAGGGACGGAGGGGCCTGGTGGGCTGCCGTCTATGGGGTCGAACCGAGTCGGACACAACTGAAGCAACTTAGCAGCATGTGCATATAACTGAATCACTTTGCTGGGCAATATAGGGGGTAAGGGAGGTAAGAGTTAAAAATTATTACATATAAAATAAGCTACAGGGATATATTACACAATACAGGGAATATAGCCAATATTTACTAATAACTATAAATGTATGTCGTTGTTTAGTCATTAAGTCGTGTCCAGCTCTTTCATAACCCCATGGACTGTAGCCTGCCAGGCTCCTCTGTCCATGGGATTTCCCAGACAAGAATACTAGAGCGGGTTGTCATTTCCTTCTTCAAGGGATCTTTCTGACCCAAGGATCAAACCCATGTCCCCTGCATTGCCAAGCAGGTTTTTCACCACTGAGCCACCAGGGAAACCTATAAATGTAGTATAACCTTTAAAAATGGTGACTCATTGTATTGTAAATCTGTAACTTGTATAATCTTGTACATCAACTATATGTTAATTTTTTAAATTACCAAAAAATATTTCTTAAGATGTTAGGCAATAAATACAAGATATAAGATTGTTAAAAAAAACTATAGTGGGATACCACTATGCATCTATTAGAATGACTATAATCCAATATACTAGTGTATATATATTATATATAATAGTAATTAGTATATATTTATGTATCATGTATATACATATAGTATATAGCATAAGTATATACTAATTACTAATATACATAACATATGTATACTTATTTATATTTATATTTTTATGTATATGCTTCCCTGGTGGCTCAGATGGTAAAGAATCTGCCTGCAATGCAGGAAACCCGGGTTCGATCCCTAGGTCATGATGCTCCCTTGATGAAGGGAATGACTATCCACTCCAGTATTCTTGCCTGGAGAATTCCATTGACTGAGGAGCCTGGTGGGCTGAGGGCTACATGGGGTCGCAAAGAGTTGGACATAACTGAGCAATTAACACTTTCACACATTTGCGTATACATACATTTTCTTTGGGGCTTTCCTAGTGGCTCAGTGGTAAAGAATTTGTCTGCCAATGCAGATGTGGGTCCAATGCCTAGGTCAGAAGATCTAGAGAAGGAAATGGCAACTCACTCCAGTATTCTTGACTGGGAAGTCCCATGGACAGAGAAGCCTGGTGGGCTACAGTGCATGGGGTCATGAAGAGTCAGACACAACTTAGTGACTAAAGCGATCATCACATTTTCAGTCTTCTAAAGGCTTGGCGTATGGCAAAAGTCACACAGCCAGAAATATGCAGAACCAGAACTTAAACTTCCCATGAGAAGAGACATTATGGGGTCATATCCAGAATTTTCTGTATTATTTGAATGTTGACCTTTTTCGAAAGTGGGGAAATAATAGGTGTCGGCACAAATGGATTTATTTTAGTGCCAGTAACAAGTAACAAAAGTTAAAAGAGATAATGGATCCTTCTAACAGTTTGTCCAGTAGGTGTTTGGCCTACTTTCTCTCCTCATGGAGTTTGATTCTTTAAAAAGGTTACTTTCTTCAGATTTAGATCTTAATTTGGATTTGAGTAAGCCCAAGCCACAATGCTCTGCTCACGTAAAGGGCTTAATACAAATGGGTCAAGTTGATTTGTTGCTGAATTTTAGGCAAAAACTGTAACACTAAAATATGCAAATAGAAAAGCATATTCCTTTTGGAATATAAATGCCACAACCATTGAAATATATATTTGAGTATTAGATATATTATAGTGACAGGAGGGTGGTGTTTCACTTTTTACCTCTAATATCATGTGGGCACTGATCAACCAAGTAGACCCTAGCTATAAATTACTGGTTTGACTGTGAATTCCTACCAGCAACTGTCAGCTTTGAAAAGTAATACCTAGGAAAGAGGGAAAGCCTTGAAGCAAGGTAGTATTTGATGATTCAAATTGAAAAATGCATTGCATTTCACCATCTTCACATGGCTAGCACTTAGCAGAGCAAGAAAAGCCAAAAGGGCATTCTAGAAAAGAACAGGGTAAGAAAGAAAAAACAAGGAGGTAAGAAGGTATCTGAGAAATGGACCATTGAGACTGGGCAGTGGGTGCCTAATGGGGACAGCAGAAGATAAACTGGAAAAGGTGAATGGAGCAACAGTCTGAAGGGCCTTGAACACCACAGGGAGTAATTTGACCTTTCTAGACATTGTTGTAGAGCCTTTATACAGTATTTTCGAGCAGGAAAATGGTATAAGCATAAGGTGACAAGATTCATTAGATGTTTTCTAGTCCATCCTTCTTAAAAACGCAGGTGTCCATCTCTCATGGTTGAATTGATCAACCATTCCTTGAATACATTTCTGAAAAGGCAGCTCATTCTTCTTAAAGTAGTCCAATTCTTTGCTAGGGACATACATTCTCAAAAGCTTTTTTAAGGAAGATACACATTTTATGGATGAAAGAGCAAATGAATTTCTGTGTACTAGCTCTTCAGAATGAGATAGACAATAAGCCTCTGTTTTACATACTGTGCTGTGTGCTTAGTCACTCATTTGTGTCCAACTCTTTGCAGCCCCATGGACTGTATAGCCCACCAGGCTCATGTGTCTGTGGGGATTTTCCAGGCAAGAACACTAGACGGGGTTGCCATGCTCTCCTCCATGCTGAGTTTTCAAAAATTTGAAGTTAGCTAGATTTGCTCAACAGTTTTCTCTGTGATCTTATTCACAGCCCTCATGCTCTCCTCCATGCTGAGTTTTCAAAAATTTGAAGTTAGCTAGATTTGCTCAACAGTTTTCTCTGTGATCTTATTCACAGCCCTCACCACCACTGTGATCTCACTCCTCCTGAATATAATACTTAAACTTACTGATGTCCCTCGATGTCCAAGGCTCTACAGTGTACATTCCATACACTCTATTTAGCACTTTCCTGTCCATCTGGACACTCTCCTTCAGCTTCAAATTTTATTAATCACCATCATTTTAAGTTGCTAAGATTTGTTTAACTGCAAAATCAAGAAAATGTTTATCACAAAATCTGTCAAGTAATACAATATGTCTAAAGTAAAATGTACAACCCTTTCTCCTAGCTGTTGTTGTTATTGTTCAGTCCCTAAGTCATGTTCGACTCTTTGAGACCCCATGGACTGTAGCACGCCAGGCTCCTCTGTCCTCTGCTGTCCATATGAGTTGGCTCAAATTCACATCCATTGAGCCAGTGATACTATCTAACCATCTCAACCTCTGCCACCCTCTTCTCCTTTTGTCTTCAATCTTTCCCAGTATCAGGGTCTTTTCCAATGAGTTGACTCTCTGCATCAGGTGGCCAAAGCATTGGAGCTTCAGCTTCAGCATCAGTCTTTCCAGTGAATATTCAGGGTTGATTTCCTTTAGGATTGACTACTTTTGATCTCCTTGCAGTCCAAGGGACTCTCAAGAGTCTTCTTCAGCACCACAATTCAAAAGCATCAATTCTTTGGCGCTCAGCCTTCTTTATGGTCCAACTCTCATAACCGTACATGACTACTGGAAAAGCCACAGCTTTGACTGTACAGAGCTTTGTCAGCAAAGTGATGTCTCCGCTTTTTAATATGCTGTCTAGGTTTATCATAGCTAGTCCTTCTAGTTCTACTGTCAAAGATAACTACCATGAACAATTTTATGTGTCCTTATAGAATATATTTACACACTAACACAACATGATTTGTACTATTATTAGAATTTAATTAGGTTTTTAAACATCTGGCTGACCACTGTCTCTGCAGACTCATACAGAGATTGCAGTCCACCAAACCCTGTCTGTCCCATATCCTCAAGTTATTAGTCAGCCTTGCTGGTTCTGCATCCAGAAGCAGTGCTTTATTATTACTGCTTATTGAGTTTTATCATGCTGGTCTGTTCCAGCCTATAGTGGTATTCTGAGCTCTTTGCTTTGTCTCACCCATAGATTTAATAAGTGAATTCAATGTAAGAGCCCTATTGTCCTGTTTAAAATACTTTAATGTCTTCCTCCAACCCTGCTAAGCTTCCATCTCCTCATCTGTGAAGTTAAGGAGTATGATTTGGTGGTCTTGGAGATCCTCTCTGATTTAAAATTCTCTGATACCATTTGAGGTATGACATGCCCTGCTATGCCTCTTTCTGTTGCTGCTGCTGCTAAGTCTCTTCAGTCGTGTCCGACTCTGTGCGACCCCATAGACAGCAGCCCACCAGGCTTTTCCATCCCTGGGATTCTCCAGGCAAGAACACTGGAGTGGGTTGCCATTTCCTACTCTAATGCATGAAAGTGAAAAGTGAAAGTGAAGTCGCTCAGTCGTGTCCAACTCTAGCGACCCCATGGACTGCAGCCTACTAGGCTCCTCCATCCGTGGGATTTTCTAGGCAAAAGTACTGGAGTGGGGTGCCATTGCCTTCTCCGATGCCTCTTTCTAGCAGTAGCTAAAGCTTTGCAGTCTGGGAGAGTCCACATTCCCAAGATACACTGCAGGAAACAGTTATCCTGAGAAGCCCATCAAGGTCAAAGCAAACAGCTCTGATGAAATTATTCAGGCTTTGGTTTTAAAAGACAGGACACAGTAAGGCCAACTGAATGTGAAAATGTTTGCAGCCATTCTAAAGGGAGGGATATGGCTTACTACTCTTTCCAAGTTTCAAGCACTGGTTACATTTTTTCCTGGAGGGGGAGTTTGATCTTTAAAAAAAAAAAAAAAAATACTATGAGTTATAACTGCAGTCGGGCTTCCACAAAGGTCAGCTGGAAGTTGGTAACTTCTGAAAGTGACTTAATTGCTTGGCTGGGCAATTCTTTTGGATGGAAATCTTCGCCTAACCAGACTTGCGAGGATTTTCTTGAAATGGAATTCAGTGTTACCTCAAAAAGCTTATCCTCACGTAACCCTAGAAAAAGGACAGCCCCACAAAGCAGGGCAAGGATGGTATTGACGTATAATTAATACATGAGTACATGTTAATTATTTGGCTCAAATACACTATGGGAATAATTTTCATTTTTAAATACTTTAACTTTTCTGCTTCCAGTGTAAAGGATTTAGCAGTTCCTAATTTTTTTCCCCAAAGGCATATTTTCAGGGTTTTGTTGGGGCCAGAAACCATTGTTCTTCCCCTTCACACCACATGCCACAACAGGGAATATGGATCAGTCTTGACTGATTCGTGGGAAATGAAGTAGAGAAGGACTTTTGGGAAGAAGGGAGGTCATATAAAGAGAAATCCAGGGCATAAGAAATCACCAAGATGGTTAGAATTAAGTACACCTACTAGTACAGAAGGTGCCTGAGCATCATTTGGCAAAAGCAAGAATTCTGGAACCAGACTGCTGATTTCAAATCACCACATAACAGCTGCATGACCTTAGCCAGTGTTATTCAACCTTTATGTGCTTTCCTTCTCATCTACAGATTAGAGGTCATACTGGTGATTGCTTCAGAGGCATTGTGTACATCACATGAATTAAGATATGTGAAGTGCTTAGGGCTGTGCCTGGCTCATGACAAGTCTCAATAAAGGTTCTCTATACAGTGTGTATATACCATGTATTTATAACACATATTTGAATTCTAATGAGACTTTCATGCCCATTAGGAGGGCTATTATATAAGTCAGGGTTCTCCAAAGAAATAGAACCAATACAATTTTTATAATATAGAACCAATACAATATTATATATATATATATATATATATATATATATATATATATATATACACACACACAGGTATACATATATATACATACACACACACGTATATATATATATATATATATATATATATTCCCAAACATATATATATATAAGTTTGGGAACTGAGTCATGTGATTATAAAGGCTGACAAGTCCAAAATCTTTAGGGTGGGCCAACAGGCTGGAACACCAGGAGAGCTGATGCCACCTTTCCAGTTCAAAACCTGTCAGGTTGGAGAACCAGGAAGAGCCAGTATTCCAGTTCTAGTCCAAAAAACTGACTGCTGGAAAATTCCCACTGGTAGGTCTTTCTGTTCTAATCCAGCCTTCAACTGACTGGATGAGGCCCAGTCCCATTATGAAGAGAAATCTGCTTTATTCAAAGTCCACCGACTTAAATGTTAGCCTCATCCAAAACATCCCCACAGAAACACCCAGAATAATATTTGAACAAATATGTGGACAGGGACTTCCCAGGTGGCCCTAGTGGTAAGAACCTGCCTGTCAATGCAGGAGACCTAAGAGATGCAAGTTTGATCCCTGGGTCAGGAAGATCCCCTGAAGGAGGAAATGGCAACCCACTCCAGTGTTCTTGCCTAAAGAATCCCTTGCTGTAGTAAGTTCACACATAAAATTAACTATCACAGCTATTTACAAACACAGACACACAAACACACAAATAACCACACCACACATGTAAAACAAAACAGAAAATGAGTGTTGGCAAGGATGTGGAGATATTAGAACACTTGTGCATTGCTGGTAGGAATATACAATGGTGCATTTACTGTGGAAAATAGTGTGACAGCTCAAAAAATCAATAATTATCAAATCCAAACAAATCATCAAGAAGTTAAACATAGAATTATCATTGAGTTAGCAATTCCACTTCTGGGTATAAAAACAAAATAACTGAAAACAGGGACAGAAACAGATATTTGTACATTTAAGTTCATAGCAGCATTATTCTCAACAGCCAAAAGATAAGACTCCTCCAAAGTAATCTCTAGCCCTTATACCTACTCCAGTCAGGAGCAGGGCAGTTAACAGCCTTGAACCTTCACTCTAGCTTGCAAACCTTGATAATACTAGTAATAGCTGTGCATGTGTGCTCAGTCATTTTGGTCGTGTCTGACTCTTTACAACACTATGGACTGTAGCCTGCCAGGCTCCTCTGTCCAAAGGATTCTCCAGGCAAGAATGATGGAGTGGGTTGCCATGCCTTTCTCCAGGGGATTTTCCCAACCCAGGGACTGAACCCATGACTCCTGCATCACCTGCATTGCAGGCAGTTTCTTTACCCACTGAGCTACCTGGGAAGCCCCCAATAATAATAATAATAGCTAATGCTTATATATAATCTGGCCCAATTACTGTGTATTAAAATGTATAAACTCATCTTAATACAAGAATCCTATGAGTTAGATAACTATTATTATCACTCCATTTTACAGTTGGGAAAAATGAAACACACAACAATTGCATATACCAAAACAATGACAATCTGGGATGCTAACCAAGACAGTTCGACTCCTAATTCCATGCTCTTCACCACTGTACATTTTCCCCTGAGGGGCTGTAGACAAGTGATCCACAGCTTGTGACTATAGAGTGACCACAGAACTAGTACTAAATGCCTGTGAAGCCATATGGCAGGCAAGTGTAATCTGTAAACAGATATATAATACCTGAGACATTTATGTACAAATATTTTTCAAGTATATATATATGGTGCTGTGAAGATAAAAACATCAATTTTAAAATACTGAATACATTGTGGCTTTTACTCATTATAGAGTTTCTTGATCACAGATACAGAGGAGAAATCAAAGCCCACAGTGATATATCCAATTAGAGTCTTCTTTTGCTTTATTTCAAGACACTGATAGATTTGCTTTTCTCTGATATTTTAGAGAAACATAAATCAAAAGAATAAACAACTGCAAATTCTAAACAAAAGTGACTTTAAAAAATTATTTTATTGATGCATAACATCCATAGAGAAACACGTACATATCATAAGGGAATAGCTGGATGAATTTTCATAAACTGGAACTACAGTATAACCAGCCCCTGGATCAAGAATATCAACCACATTCCAGAAGATTCTTCATACTTCTTGCAATTAATCTTCAGCTCCCTTCAAGCTTAGACATTTGCAGAGAGTAGAATTGCATCTCCCCCCTTCCCAGAAAAATATATTTGAATCTTCACCCCCAGTACCTGTGAGTAGGGCCTTATTTGCACATAGGGTCTTTGTAGCTGTCATCAAGATGAGATGATTCTGGATTAAGATGAACCCTCATCTTGTTTTTTAAGTTTTTTTTTCTGTGCATGTCTGATAAACTAGTTATGGAGTTAAATGTTCTGTGCTTTTCCTTTGCTGGTTCAGTGAAGTAAATTTATTTAATAAGCAAATAATAAAATAAAAAGTCCTTATTCTTAAAAGGATGAGGAGCCATTAGAGAAAGTGATTGTATTAGCTTACTAGGGCTGCCATGACAAAACATCACGGAACTGGGTGGCTTAAAGGACAGAATTGTATTTTCTCAAAGTTCTGGAGACTGGAGGTCCAAGGTCAAGGTGCTGACAGGTTTGGTGTCTCCTGAGGTCCTTCTCCTTGGCTTGCAATGACCACTTTCTCCCTGTGACCACAAATGGTCATCCCTTATATCTCCATGTGTCTAAACCCCTCTTCTTATAAGGACACTAGCCGGATGGGATTAAGGCTCATCCTAATGATTTTATTTTAACTTAATTACTCTCTTTAAGGGTTCTATCTTCAAAGACAGTCACATTTTGAGGTCCTGAGGGTTAGGGCTTCAACATATGAATTGGGGAACACAATTCAGCTCATCAGTTCAGCTCAGTTCAGTTCAGTTGCTCAGTTGTGTCCGACTCTTTGCAACCCCATGAACTGCAGCACATCAAGCCTCCCTGTCCATCACCAACTCTTGGAGTTTACTTAAACTCACGTCCATCAAGTATTGGTGATGCCATTCAGCCATCTCATCCTCTGTCGTCCCCTTTTCCTCCTGCCCCCAATCCCTCCCAGCATCATAGTCTTTTCCAATGAGTCAACTCTTTGCATGAGGTGGCCAAAGTACTTGGACTTTCAGCTTTAGCATCATTCCTTCCAAAGAACACCCAGGGCTGATCTCCTTTAGAATGGACTGGTTGTATCTCCTTGCAGTCCAAGGGACTCTTAAGAGTCTTCTCCAACACCACAGCTCAAAAGCATCAATTCTTCAGCGCTCAGCTTTCTTCACAGTCCAACTCTCACATCCATACATGACCACTGGAAAAACCATAGCCTTGACTAGATGGACCTTTATTGGCAAAGTAATGTCTCTGCTTTTCAATATTCTATCTAGCAGTGATTTAATACTGTTTTCATTTTTCAATGCCTATGATCACTCTGGAGCTTCCCTGGTGGCTCAGACTGTAAAGAATGTGCCTGCTATGTGGGAGACCTGGGTTTGATCCCTGGGTTGGGAAGATTCCCTGGAGAAGGGCATGCCAACCCACTCTAGTATTCTTGCTTGGAGAATTCCCTTGGACAGAGGAGCCAGATGGGCTATAGTCCATGCGGATGCAAAGGGTGGGACACGACTGAGCAACTAAGCACAGCACAGTACATGATCACTCTGACCTCATCAAAGGGGACTTTTGCATAAGCAGGTTTTAGATAGTGGACCCTAAGCTGAGAGGACTGTTGGTGGATGGCCCTAACACAGAGGCTGTCTCTGAAGCTGCAGTATCTGTGGTTTCTTTTTTATTATTATTATGTAAAGAAATTCTGGTTTTAAAATATGGAAGGAAATGCCAAGTAAAGTTTTAAATCATCTTCCATAAGGAGGTTTGACACCAGTATTTTCACATGTAATAGTTGCCCTGTCCATGACTGGCAGTGACAGCCTTAGAAGGAAAATTTTCCCACTCTCAGTAACTTCTAGGCAAGTACTTTTCAGGGTTTTTTTTCTCTCATTTCAAAGGATATGCCTCAAGACCTTCACTGTTGTTGTCATTGTTTTTTACTTACTGGTTCTGTTTGGCAGTGTTTTGAGAGGTTTGTAAACACAGGGCTTCCATGATCATTTATATATGGAAGCAAATGAGTAAATGCTCCTTCACTCAAGGAGTCTTTGTTGGGAGCCCACAATGTGCCAGGTGGTATGCTTGGCACTGGAGCTATAGGGATGTGCCCTCAGGGGCTTATGACCTAATAAAAGAGCCAAAAGAGTATAGCAAAAGATTTCCAGAGAGTGTGATGGGTGTTATGCTGTGTTAACTACAGTACACTCAACCCAGGCTCTCATGTCTCTGAGACGTGCCCCTAATGATCCACAGGAACAGGACCTGGTGGTGCTGTGCAACAGCAATCTTGCCATCCAGTCATAACAGATATAAGAGGTGGACAACTGGCCTAAGCTGGGTGACTTTGGTTCTCTCCCCTTTCGAACTGGGGTCCAGGGATGCTCATTAGTCTTCACTGTTCACTTGAACTGGAGTGGGTTGCCATTCCCTTCTCCAGGAAACCTTCCTGACCCAGGGATTGAACCTGGGTCTCCTGCATTGCAGGCAGATTCAGGCAGAATGCAGGGAAGCCCTTACTTGAGCTACAAACTTGTAAATTTAAGACCTTTATAGTCTATCTTCCCCCCATCTGTTCCACCTTCCTGTGGGAAACTCCCCTCAGGACTTGTGGGAGTCATGTGTCTACCTCTCTGAGGGAGGCTCTCCTCAGAGCTAACTCCTCTTTACACAGGGTTTACTCTTCATCACATCCTATGTTTAGTTCAGTTCAGTTGCTCAGTCATGTCCGACTCTGTGACCCCATGGACTGCAGCACGCCAGGCTTTCCTGTCCATCACCAACTCCCGGAGCTTACTCAAACTTGTGTCCATAGAGTCGATGATGCCATCCAATCATCTCATCCTCTCTCATCGCCTTCTCCTCCTGCCTTCAACTTTCCCAGCATCAGGGTCTTTTCCAATGAGTCCATTCTTTGCATCAGGTGGCCAAAGTATTGGAGTTTCAGCTTCAGCATCAGTCCTTCCAATGAATATTCAGGACATCCTATGTTAGGTGCTTGCAATGCATCATCTCATTTAGTCTTCACAACAATCTTTTGAGGTAGGTAGTATCCGTATCCTCACTTTCCAGAGGAGGAAGCAAGAGACAGCAAACCATTTACCAAAATGACTCACTCCTGTAAAGAACGTCACAAGGGATTCCATCTTTCTATGTTTCCTAGGTGACTCCCTGGATAGTTCTTGCTAAGCATCTCATATCACTTATAAACATGTAAATTATGGCTATATGAGGGAAGTGCGTTAAATGCCAAAGAGAGACATAAATAAAGAAGGGACAAAAGAAGAGTGAGACATAGCACAGTAAGGAGAGCAGGACCCACTGCTTGGAGGAGGTGGCATATGCCTCATTGAGTGGGTAGGAGTTGAACAAGCAGAGATAAGGGAAGGGACTCTTAGGGTAGTTGGAAGTGCTGGGCATGATTAGAAAGCAGTTGGGAGTCTTGTTCAACTGGGGTGTAAGGTGTATAGAAGAGTGACTGAGAGATGGGGCTGAAAAAGAGGCAGGGGTACCCCAACAGGAGTGTTACAGTTAACTTTATATGTCAACCTGACCAGGCTGCAGGGTTTCCAGATATTTGGTCAAACATTTCTCTGGATATTTCTGTGAGGGTATTGTAGGGTGAGTTTAAAATTTTAATGGGTAGACTAATTAAAGCAGATTATCCTCCCTAATGTGGATGGGCCTCATTCAATCAGTTGTTCTTAAGTAGAACAAAAAAACTCATGCGATTATGATGGCTGACAAGTCCCAAGATCTACAGGATGGGTCAGCAAGCTGGAAACCCAGGAAATGGCATTGTTTTAGTCCAAAGGCCAGCAGGCTTGAGACCCAGAAAGGGCCAATGTTTCAGTTCAAGTCCTAAGGCAGGAAAAGCTGATGTCTCAGATTTAAGGCAGTTAGGTAAGAGGAACTGCCTCTTACTTAAGGGAGAGTTAGCTTTCTTTTGCTTTCTACCCTTGCCAGCCCCCACACACCATCTATTCCCCCACACGATAGCCAGAATGACTCAAAATAAATTATCAAGCAGGATTGGGGCAGGATGAATTAGGAGACTGGGACTGAAATATGCATACTTCTATGTACAAAATAGATAACTAATAAGAACACAGGAAATTCTACTCGGTGCTCTGTGGTGACCTAAATGGGAAGGAAATCTTGAAAAGAGGAGATATACATATATATATGACAATGTACTTTGCTATATAGCAAGAAACTAATACAATTTTGTAAAGTAACTATACTCCAATAAAAATTTATTTTAAAAAAGTCAAATAAGATCATTCCCCTTCTCAAGACTCTCTATTGGCTTCCCATCAGAACAACATCTAAAGTCCTTACCAAGGCCTCACACAATCTGACCTCAGCTTCCTCACCAGCTTCCCTCTCCATGATTTTATCTCCTCCAGCCACACTGGCCTCCTTGCTCTTCCACAAACACACTAAGCTCCTTCTCACCTCAGCATCTTTACATATAGGATTCCCTCTACCTAAGAGATCTGCATGGGCTCCTCTCTTCCACTATGTCCCTGTTCAAACGTCTTCCCAGAAAGGACTTCCCCAACTACCCTATCTAATGTAGTACCTTCTGTCATTTTTAATCCACTGACCCCTTTCTATATTCTTTTTAAAAAATATTTATTTATTTTGCTGCACTGGGTCTTAGTTGCAGCATATGTGATCTCATTCCCTAGCCAGGGATCAAATCCAGGCCCCCTGCATTGGAAACATGGAATTTTAGCCACTAGACCACCAGGGAAGTTCCCCCTTCCTATATTCTTCATAGTACTTACTTCTATCTGAAACTGTACATGTGTTTGTTTTTCTACCTCCACAATAGAACATAATCTCTGAGAATAGAGAGGTTTTTTTAGCTTGTGGCTATATCAACAGCTCCAAAAAGGGCAGTTGACATATAGTTCATACACATAAATAGTTGTTGAAGGAAGGACAGAATTTTGACACTTACATTTTCCCTTCAGGGAGGTGGGTACCAGTAGTCCTTGGCTCACCACTATCTCAATCATTGTAGCAAAGTGCCTGACCCATCAGAGGAGGTCAGGGAATATACACTACATGGGTAATTATCTGTATTCTGATTATTCTTATACTTAGTTTTCTCTTCTACTCTAATCTATATAGGGACCAACTATTTATACCTCATATCACCTATCATAGAGTTTTGTATTTCGTAGGTCACAACCATGCTGAATTGTGTCTCTAAAGTGGATAGGAACTGCTTTGAATCTAGCACTCTATCAATATTTTTATTAAATTACTACTGAACATTTCCTTAAACCTTCCATTACTGGTTTCATTATGAAGAAGGAGCACACACATTAAACAAAAGAATGACTACTTGTGGAAGATTTCACCCTCATTTTGATTCATTGGATGATTTTATGTCTATGACATTAGCAACCTACTATTTGACTGTGCCACAATTATTTTTTTGCATATAGGACCAGATCCACTTATGTGACTGGGTTCTTCTTAAAGTGCCACTTTTGCCATTTTTTAAAGGAAGGCATCTTTGAACTATCATTTTAAAATATCTTGTTTTCAGAAAGTTGCATCTTCAGTGAAATACAATAGCTTTGATGAAAAGCACTTTTTGGAATAAGCAAGTGAAGAAGAGACTGTTCTTTTTGATCAGAGTGTCAGAAGAGATTGAAATTGTCAAACACTTCACCCCTGTGAGAGAGTTCAAGTGCTGAGCTTAAGCTGTTTCATTAAAGAGGGAAGAGAAGAGTGGAAAGGAGAGAAGGGAAAGAATGTGAGTGTTACCTGGTTAATTTCCTATGGAAAACTCCACTCGTGCTATATCAGCAAGCCCGAGCTGCAGTTCCACCTGGAGCTTGGCTCCTTTCAACAGGATCAGGGGACAAGGTCCAGCAGCACCAAGGTGACTGCAGGTTCCTGTTTCACCCACACATTCACTTGTCATAAAGCTCGGAATAACTTGTTTTCTCTCTGGCTCTCAGGAAATCAAATTTAGGGATGGGACGAACAGGGAATTTTCTGGAATCTAATGACTCCCATTATAAGCCAAAGGCAAAAATGTTAGTTCAGGGTGGTGTGATAATGAAGCTGGTTGTTAGCAGTTAGGAAACACCGTTCCTGCAGCTCTTGCTCTGGTGAACCACGTGAAATGGGTTGTAAGATTATAGATTGCCACTTTATCCAGCTCTCACTGATCTGTCGTATAACGACCGTTGAGGTTTGTCACCAGTTGCCTGTCTGTGCAAAAACAAAAGAAACTGAATAAAGCTGAAAAGAGTCTGCAAAAATAAAAAAATCTGGAAACAATATGGAAGGATAATTAAAAAAAAGATTATCAGAGTCTAAAGATGTACACACCTATTTGTAAGGGGAAAAAGTCACTCCCCTCCCCCATCAAAGAATTTATTCCCATAAAAAACTAAAGCATTTTTGCTAAATGTCAGTGAATCATACACAAAGAGAATGTTTACCTTTATCTATGTAACTGAAAAAGTTTTTTTAAGAAAATATGTACTATATTTTTTTAAATTCTGGTAGAACAGGCAGACCCAAGTTTGAGAAGTACCATGTGAAGAAAGTCTGGCTTCCCTCAGTTTTAGCTTCTATCATATGGTCACTGGCTTATAACTCAGATTTCTGGAATAAGCCTAAAAGTATGTTAACTATTACTTAGAGGTAAAAGAGGAAAATGCATACAAATTTAGTGCATTTCTTTAATATGAATGTGTTTCTATTTCTGTGAGTCATGAAACACCGGGTCTGCCCTCAAAATGGTTTCTGAGTTAGTATTACAGGTTAAATCCTTCAGTTAACCAGAAAACTCAGGGATGCATGTCATCTGGGAACTTTGGTTCCCAGTTGAGAACTTTGGTTCTCTTAGTCTTCAAAAGACTAAGAGCAAAGGTCCATAGCACTCAAAGGCATAGAAGCAGGGATGTGCTCTAAGTTGCTCGTACTGGTTCATGAAAGCTACTTGTTAAATATTCAGGAATTTTGTGAGCTAGTTTGTAAAGTGATGACGGCCTGAGACCTGCTGTGGTGAGAACACTTACGCTATGGAAATTGGCACACACTACATATTTTGCCCCTGCCCCCTTTTTGAGGGCCATTTTACCAATGCACCTCACAATGTAGAAGGGTTTTTGGAAGCACACAGTCATTCAGGAGCTTGCAGGGTTAGCCCACATGCCCAGGATGAGAGGCACGTAGTGGTCAAGAACATTGGCCTAAGGGGCAGGCAGACAGGTTTCTGATCTCAGATTGCTACTTATAGGGATTTCCCTAGTGGTCCAGTGGCTAAAACTCCATGTTCCCAATGCAGAAGGCCCAGGTTTGATCCCTGGTCAAGAAACTAGATTCCACAATCAAAACTAAGAGTTCATATGCTGCAGTAAAGATCCTACATGCTGCAACTAAGACCCAGGGCAGCCAAGTAAATAAATAAAAATAAATATTAGATTGTGACTTACAGCTGCATGATTCTGACCAAGTTATTTACCTGAGCCTGAGTTTTCTCATTTGTAAAATGGAATAATGTTAGCCACCACACGTTTGTGATGATTAGGTAAAACAATTTGACTCTGGGAGATAGTGAAGGACTGGGGAGCCTAGCATGCTACAGTCCATGGGCTCGCAAGGAGTCAGACATGACTGAACAACTGAACAACAACAAATGTTTGTGATGATTAGGTAAAACAATATGTGCATAATCATAGCTTCACCTGAAGCTAGTACCTGGCACAGTGGAACTGTAGTAGAAGGCACAGAGGCATTAAATGTTCGGTTAAATTTCAAATACACACGGCTAGCTAATTGCTTCACAGACCTCTAGATCCAAACCACTTCTTTTCCAAGTCTGATCACTCCTAAGGTCTCATCTGGTGCCTCTACGTCTTGTCTTTAACTTCCTGTTTGCCTGTTCCCTCTCTCTGTCTCTTTCTCTCTCTGTGTATATGTCTCTATTTCTCCCTTTTCCTCTGTCTGTCTCTCACTTACTGATCTTGTCCTGACCACAGAGGGTAACTGAGGTGTGGTAGGGGTTGAATTCATCAGTAGTCAGTATGTTGAACAAGCACAACTTGTGAAATAATCAAAACACGATTTTATATTTATCTCCTGTCTGGTAGTTCCTCAGAAGGTTAAAACATAGAGTTATCATATGACCCAACAATATCATGCCTAAGTATATATACCCAAGAGAAATGAAAACATATGTCCAAACACAAACTTGTACACCAATGTTCATAGCAGTCATAGTCATAATAGCCAAAAGTTGGAAGCTACTCAAATGTCCATCAACTGATAAATGGATAAAGAAAATGTGGCACATTCATATACTGGAATTATTGGGCAATAAAAAGGAATAAAGTATTGATTAGATACAGCATGGATGAACCTTGAAACCATTATGCTATGTGAAAGAAGTCAGTCATAAAATACCATATAACATGATTCCATTTACACAAAAGGCCCAGAATAAGCAAATCTGTGGAAACAGAAAGATAATTAGTAGCTGCCTTCAACCCTCGTTGCCTAGGGTTCAGGTGCTTAGGGGGAAATGGGGAATGACTGCCAATGAGTGTGGGGTTTCTACTGGGGTGATGAAAATGCTATAAAATTGATTGTGGCCATGACTGCACCAGATTTGGGGTGAAGAAGGTTGAACTCTCTTCCTCTTGGGAAGATAGAGAAGACTTGCACACTTCTTCCCCAAAGAACCTTCTCAACAAATCTCTCCCACACTCTGACCCTTTTTTATATCCTTAATCTGGCTGAAGGATTCAGGGATCACAATTCAGAATTGTCCTTGGAAATTGTCCCTCTCTCTGTCTCTGTTTCTCTCTGTAAATATCTCTGTATATGTCTTTGTGTACGTCCTTTGTTTTGTAAATTCTTCAACTGTAACATGACCCTTTCAACTGTAACATGACCTGAGACACTGAAGCCTCCAGGCCCGGTATGTACAAACACCATGCTTACCTGTCACCTGGCCGGGTTCCTGGACAGTCCCTGCTCTCAGAGGATGGGCCTGCTCAACAAGTGACCTTTAGACCATGGGGAGAGACCCTGGGGAGTGGGCAAAGACTCAGTTAGTCATGTGTGTGTGTGTGTGTTTAGTAATTTAAACTATCCAGAATTTCATCCAACTATGAGGGTCAACACACAAACTCATGGCCTCTTCAACAGAATAATTCTGGACGTGTTGCCTCATGGGTGGCCGCTACAGGGAATCCAAACCACTGATACCAGTGTAAACCTATAAAAGTGACACAGAAAGAAGGACTCACCTTCCAGTACTCTTCAGCCAAATTCTCTGTGTACCTAGAGGCACTGTCCAGCTGGCATTGGCTCTTGTGAGCACATTCATTGTCCCCTGCTTACAGCCAGTCCGGGCCATGTCCACAAGTTACACACACGGCCTTGGAGGAGGCAGACACGTCATTGTTCAAGCCACACTGATGCAACCCCAAATGCAAAGCCAGCCTTTCACTGAAGTAAATTTCAGATTTAAAATTTTGTATAGAAAGGAAACAATGACTATTGATTTGTATTCCCTGGGAAAGAAACCAGAGAGGCCTTTGACTTACTTATATTTTATTAAAAAGCCTCTGGTCTGGCAAAGCATTTGTGTCCTGACCTCAGACAGCCCATTACATCCTCTCCTGGAAATCTCACCATCTTCCTTCCTGGCACCCAGATACTGATTTTATCAGCTCCTCTCCCACCACCTCTGGGAAGCGGCTATGGACTGAGTCAGTCTGAGGGGCTTTCACCACATCTAAATCATGGTATCACCTTTCTCTACTCCGTCCTGGTGCTCAATTCACATTGGCTTCTATTGTCTTCACATTTCTATATCTTATCTCTTCAAGGTCAGGGACTATGTCTTCTGCTTTGTACCTCCCATCTATTTTCTACCACATGGTTTTGACAATTATTGCTTTTTTGATAATCATTGTTATTTTGATAATTTTTGATAGTTTGTTCTTTTAATAATTCATGTCATTGCTACCATTCTTATACTTAATGCTTGTCAAGGACACACATCATGTGTCAAACACCAAACCAAGTATTTTCATGCATCCCTTACTAATGCTCACAGCATCATTAGAAAGTGGGCACAATTATTAGTGGGTTCACAGAGGAGCACACAAGGACTCTCAGAGGCTGAATCTCCAGCACAAAGCAGCCAAGCTGTCTTAGCTCCATCTGGTTCCCAAGAGTTACCATAGGTCAGATTATAGAGTAGAGGTTGGGAGATAAGGGTTACTTCTCTAACATTTCCTTTATAGATGAGCAATAATCCCAGGTCAGACTCTGAAACCCGGAACAGGGATTTGCCCCTGACACAATAATTTATCCAGGGCAAAGAAGAGTGTACATGTAGGATACCTGACCCCCAGGCCAGCACTCTTGCTTCCATACCCTGGTGCTCTGCTCAATGACAAAAATACTCCTATTGGTAACTTAGTCTTTTCCTACTTCTCTACTGTAGAACAAACCATCCTTTAGCAAAAATCAAAATAGTAATTTTCTGCAGAGTAGATAATCACTCACTCCAGCAAACTAAAACAACATTCTGTGGTTACAATAGGAGAAAAGTGAAAAATCTTTCACTTTGTTTCTCTCTTGTATATAAAAAAGATACATGTGTGTCTGTGTGTCTACACTGTATGTACCTAGTTTCCAGTTCACTTAACTTATAAATCAGTGCTGCTCCAGGGCTGGCCACCCACCCACTGCTATTCTGAACGTCTTTCATAGACTAGAGCAGAGCCAAAGAGAATCTGCTTCTGCGACTATTATTTATAATCTTCAGTTTTAAAAATCCACAGCCTGGAAAACTTTTGAACAGTGTGGCATTGATGAGGCATGGGGGAGGCTGACTGAGAGAAAGGGGAGGGAGAGGAAGAGCTGAGGTTGCACTGCGCCTAGCAAGCCCCTCCCAGTTTTGTTCACATTTTAACAGAGGTCAGTTCAGTGGACATTTACTGAATGCTTGTTACCTGCCTGGTTCTGCTAGATGATGAAGATGCAAAACTGAATGAGACTCCATCCCCAGCTTTAAAGGCTCATAGCAATGGGATAAACAGAAATATCAGAACAAATACTCTTACATAGATAGGGAAGATTAAAAGGAAACTTTAAAAAGCTTTCCAGTACCAAAGGAATCATATTAAGCAGGAACTTTCTAGAGGCAATATAGTAATATACAACAGTCAGACTGACAGAAAGCTTGGGTTCACTACCCAACTCCATTTCTGAGTTCCTGTAATTCAAATGCAAATGAGATAATGTCCATATTTATACTCGGGAGTTGTTGTCAGGATTAGAGAAGATAATGCATATCCAACATGTTGCAGTATTTGCCATGTCATAAGTGCTCGGTAAATTGTATAACAGTAAAATAAAGGTCCGATACTGTAAAGAGCAATATTGCATAGGAACCTGGAACGTCAGGTCCATGAATCAAGGCAAATTGGAAGTGGTCAAACAAGAGATGGCAAGCCTGAATGTCGACATTCTAGGAATCAGCGAACTCAAATGGACTGGAATGGGTGAATTTAACTCAGATGACCATTATATCTACTACTGCGGGCAGGAATCCCTCAGAAGAAATGGAGTGGCCATCATGGTCAACAAATGAGTCCGAAATGCAGTACTTGGATGCAATCTCAAAAACGACAGAATGATCTCTGTTCGTTTCCAAGGCAAACCATTCAATATCACAGTAATCCAAGTCTATGCCCCAACCAGTAATGCTGAAGAAGCTGAAGTTGAACGGTTCTATGAAGCCCTACAAGACCTTCTAGAACTAACACCCTTAAAAGATGTCCTTTTCATTATAGGGGACTGGAATGCAAAAGTAGGAAGTCAAGAAACACCTGGAGTAACAGGCAAATTTGGCCTTGGAATACGGAATGAAGCAGGGCAAAGACTAATAGAGTTTTGCCAAGAAAATGCACTGGTCATAACAAACACCCTCTTCCAACAACACAAGAGGAGACTCTACACATGGACATCACCAGATGGTCAACACTGAAACCAGATTGATTATATTCTTTGCTGCCAAAGATGGAGAAGCTCTATACAGTCAGCAAAAACAAGACCAGGAGCTGACTGTGGCTCAGACCATAAACTCCTTATTGCCAAATTCAGACTTAAATTGAAGAAAGTAGAGAAAACCACTAGACCAATTCAGGTATGACCTAAATCAAATCCCTTATGATTATACAGTGGAAGTGAGAAATAGATTTAAGGGCCTAAATCTGATCAATAAAGTGCCTGATGAACTGTGGAATGAGGTTCGTGACACTGTACAGGAGACAGGGATCAAGACCATCCCCATGGAAAAGAAATGCAAAAAAAGCAAAATGGCTGTCTCAGGAGGCCTTACAAATAGCTGTGAAAAGAAGAGAAGCAAAAAGCAAAAGAGCAAAGGAAAGATATAAGCATCTGAATGCAGAGTTCCAAAGAATAGCAAGAAGAGATAAGAAAGCCTTCAGCGATCAATGCAAAGAAATAGAGGAAAACAACAGAATGGGAAAGACTGGAGATCTCTTCAAGAAAATTAGAGATACCAAGGGAACATTTCATGCAAAGATGGGCTCGATAAAGGACAGAAATGGTATGGACCTAACAGAAGCAGAAGATATTAAGAAGAGATGGCAAGAACACCGGATGGCATTACTGAATCGAAGGACGTGAGTCTGGGTGACCTCCGGGAGTTGGTGATGGACAGGGAGGCCTGGCATGCTGTGATTCATAGGGTCGCAAAAAGTCGGACACGACTGAGTGACTGAACTGAACTGAAAATAAAATATGACTTCCTGGTGGCTCAGATGGTAAAGCGTCTGTCTACAATGCGGGAGAGCCAGGTTTGATCCCTGGGTCAGGAAGATCCCCTGGAGAAGGAAATGGTATTGGTTAAAAAACAAAAGTTAGTGAGTTCCTGGCAACTGGAAGCATAAAAGCAAACAGCCACTTGGGTGGAGATGAGGAGGGATTCACAAATCAGATTAGGGCTTCAGAACTTGACAGGCTGTAAAATGCTACATTTTTAGGCATATTTCTTAAGAAAGGTGCAATGTGTGTGAACCCAGGGATGAGGACACGGGCATGAGTGGGAGAGTAAGGGGAGAGGCTAGAAGGAGAGTGAAAGTTTAAAAGCATAATAACAAAGTCCCTGTCCTCTAGTAGTTGACAATCCAGCTAGAGAAATAAGACATATCCCTGGGGGAAGCTTAGTCAATAAAAGGCAGGATATACTAAGCATTTAATAAGCAGTAAAACAAACTAATTCATCAATAAAGGTAGCATTCAAGATACTGAGGCTGGCTATGTAAGATGTTTTTGTACAGCTAGGCCTCCTGACATTCATCTCACAGATTTTTTTTTAAATTTAGCAAATATTGGCATTGACCCATTATGCACTAAGCACTGTTCAAAGCCCTTTACAAATGTTAACCAATTCAGTCCTCATAATAACAACTTTATATCTACATGCCTATTACTATCCCCACTATGCAGATGAGAAGGTAAGAGACTTGCCTAAGATTTCACAGCTGAGAGGAACTGAGCTTCAAACCCGTCGGCAATCCAGCTTCAGAACCTGTGCTCTTCACCATATGTGTGGCTCACAGAATCAGGCACAGTGCTAGAGGATGGAGGCTCAATGAAAAGTAAAAGCCCCGACATTCTTGGGGCTTATATTCCACTGCAGGGAGATAGCAATCAACATGCAAATCAGTAAGTATAGAATACCATGGGATTATAAGTGCTAGGAAGAGAAATAAAGCAGGATAAGGGTGCTAAAGAGAGATGGACTGGTGAGCTTTTTTCAGAAGACTGGTTGGAAAATCTCTCTGAAGAGCTGAGACCTAAATGAGGTCAAGAAGAAAGATACAAAAAGTGAAACCCAGCAAAGCGGGTAGGAAGTAGAAAGGCTCTGAGTTCAGCTGCATGCTTGGCAGGTTCAGAGAAGAGCAGTGCGGTTAGAGTAGACATAAGTGGATGCGTGGTCAGAAGACACTGAAGAGACTGCCAATGGTTATCATATGTAGAAAGAGTTGGGCTTTTGTTTTAAGTGTGATAGGAAGCCATTTACAGATTTTTAGGAAGGAAGTGATATGATGTGATATCCAGACATGTTGTTGAGTGGAGAATAAACATTGGGGAACCAGGAATGGACACAGGGCAGCCAGTTAGGGTGCTGGTTCAGTAACCAAGGCCAGAAATGATGGTGGTTTGTACAGTGGTATCAGCAAAGGCAGTAAGCACGGTCAGATTTGAGATATATCTTGAAGATACAGTTTGCAGGACTTGATGCCATCTTATTCATTTATTTGTTCATTTATTATCCATCTCTGGTGGTAGGAAATGACCTCCAAACAGGCAAGAACTTTGAGTTTTTGTTCTGTCTGACTTTTCATCACTTTATCTCCGGTTCCTAAAATAGTGCCTGCCATACAATTGGCACTCAATATATATTTGTTATGTATTTGTTTAATGAATAATGCATTGAATATGAGGTGTAAGAAAAAGAGAGATGTCAAAATGACTCCATCATGGGGCTGGTTTTGTGTATTTCCTGATTCATTATGAAATCAGCCTTAATCCTACAGTATTTTCAAGACAAGTAGATGAATATATATCCATCCAAGAATCACAGGACATGACCTTGGGAGATCATCTAATGCATCCTGGTACTCTCAGATGGGAGTAAATAGTCATATTTCTTTTGATATATGAGGCAAACTGAACCCCAGAGAGCCAAAGTAACTTAAAAATTGAACATAATGATGACAACAGACACATTTATTTTGCAGTTACTACTTTACAGATCCATTGCAAGGTGCTTTATAATTCTCATACTTCTCATGTTATCCCTATGCTAAAGATGAGGAAAATATGACAGTATGAAGATGAAGCTGTAAGCCAAAAGCCACACAATCAGGAAAGAATAGAGCCAGGACTCAAATCCAGATCTAGTTTTACGTTAAAGCCACAACCCTATACAATTCTCTAGGGTCACATAAGTCATTGTGTTGTAACAACCAGTACTGGTCTCCCGTCCTCTTGAGTTAGGTAGATAAGAGCAGCCCAAATAGTTGGCTTCTGTGGGTTCCTGCACTGATTTTATTATGTTCTTTGAACTTGGTTCCTATTAAACTGAGGAAGTAGAGTGAGAGTCAATCTATTGCATTTCTCTGTCCCTGGTTTTAATCTCCACAAATAGATTACCTTTAATGAAACATACAGCAGGCTATCTTGAACATGTGATACTGTGTATATTATTAGAACAAATTACAGAGATTTTGGAATTGATTCCATTGTCTATTCAAAAGATTCAAGAGCTACTTTATCTTCTTTTTATGTTCAAATCAACTATAAATGGCTTAGAAGTTGGATAACCTATTCCTATACTACATAGGTCACTGGTTATCATTGGTTACCTTTTCAAGGTTCCCATGCATTTTAACGACATCTTGATTAAGACTGTTATTCAATCTCCAGTGTTTACTTATGAGAGTTTTATATGTAGCCAATAGCTAATACTGAATCACTGATTCAGATGTTAAAGCTTCAGTTGAAGAGAAGTAAAAATTCAATGCATTTCATGGTACACTAAGTTTTCAAAGGATAACAATTTCTATTTTCTTCAACTTTTATGAGAATGTTGTTTTTATTCACACAAGTATTAGACGGATTTTAGAAATGATTTAACAGTTTTTGATACTAGAACATGTGAAATAGTCACAAAACCAAATGTTTCACATGAAAAAAATATGTATATATAATCCAGAAGGGTAAGCAAATAATTATAACATAGAATTAATTATGAACCTATTGTTAATACCAAGCACTGAACAAAGAGTTATAAGACAGAGCAAGAATAAGGTGCAGGTATAAAACCAAAACAAAGATTTTCTCATTTCCTAATATGGAGAACTTCAAAGGGCCAATATCACATGATTTATATCAACTCATGATGGCTATTTGGTGGCATGCTGTTTCATTTGAGAAAGAGATAGAATTAGGCCAACAGAACTTAAAACTCCTACACCAATAGCTAATATTTTGGGGTGCTTAACTCAATCCTAACAACATCTCGGTGAAACAGATAATATTCTAAGTATCATTTTGCAGATAGGGACAACATGCAATGTGAGATTGGACCAATATGCAATATACAGTGACATGAAAAGTAAGTAGCTGACCAGGGATTGGAATACAGGCACTCCAGACTTTTAACCTCTGTGCTCTGGTATCTCTCAACAACATAATAATTTAAGTAATATCATTTTTAAGCTCTTATTATATGCTAGGCCCTACTTTGAGGCTATCTTATCTTTTATCTCATTAATTTTTCTGACATCCCAAAGAACTTGGGTTTTCTACTGCCATTTTAAAGACCTTTAAAAGGCTTAGGTTTACCATGTTACTTATCATTGCTTTTTTTTCCTTTCCCCATTGGGTTGTTGGTGACAGGAGAAACAGGATGGATGCTTGAAAATATGGAATCTCAAGACCAAAGAAGTTTGAGCAATAACTAAAGCCTAAGCCCTAACATGAGCCTCAACCCCATACCTCCGACTGGCTTGAACCTCCACAAACAAGATCATTACTTCCAGTCCTTCCTCTCTGAACTCTCTGAATGGAAGTTTAGTTCTGTTTGAGATTTTAAAAAGGAAAACCTTTCCTCATTTTAAAGAAGCTGAAGTAAAACAAGATGAAGCTATTAGTTAAAAGGAATTCATGAGAAAAATTAAAAAGCTATGAGAGTTCAAGACTGCTCCCAAAGCTATCAGTTTTCTAAACCATATAAAGCTAAAGGGGGGAAAGGTGGAGGGGTTGATCTTATTGACAATCCAAACAACTGGCAAAATGACTAGCAGAGATGGCCTTGTTTTAACCTTGAGACCTCCGTCAAGAGTATAATGGATTTTACAGCCAGATCTGGAAAAAGGTATATATACCTTCTTCTCACATCCCATTGGCCACATGCCAGTCATATGGTTCAATGTAATTGCAAAGGAGGCTGGGAAATGTAGTCTTCCAATGTGACTAGGAAGAGAAATATAGACTTGAGAAATGTATAGATCATCTTTGTACCCAAATATAATGATTTCTACAATTTTACCCCTAGATTTTCAATTAATATTTGAGGGTAATTATGAAAAGGAACGAAATGAACTGTATCCCCAGCACTTAACACTCTTCCTAACACACTGTAGGAGGGCAATAAATATTTGTTGAGTGAATGAATGAAATAACCTCACACATTTGGATGACAAACTCATCACCCTATTAAACTTGGAATACAAACAGAAATTCACCCTGACCTGGCTCCTCCCTGACTTTCATTTCTTCCCCAGAACTTTTATGGTTAAGAGCTTACTTTTAAGAGCATAGGATGGAGAAATTCATTCTAGAAGATAAAACCAAGGATTTGGTCTTGGCTTTGACATTTTGGTTGTTAACAAAGTCCTTTGTTATGTGGTTGTTAACAAAGTCCTTCAACTCAGTAAACCTCAGATTCTTCATCTATAAATGGTAGTGGGAGAAATATATGCCTATTTCCAGCAGTCCTTTCACCTCTTTCTTGGATAGCAGAACACGAACTGTTTGTTGGTAACAGTGTGCCCATCCTCAGGAGATAATGATTGATTTAAGCCAGAGATGGCCACTAATTGATCTAAAGGTAAGGCTGTGATCAGGTTATGGCCAATGGAATGAGGGGAAAACTTATGGAGGCTTTCCGGAGAAATCCTCCCAGATAAAAGAGAAAGCTGCCTGAGAAGGGCTTTTTGGCCCTATCCATTTATTTCTTCTTGAAATGCTAAGATGTGAGATTGTGCAACTTGGAGCTGCAGCAGTTTTCCGGGTTCTTTGAAAGGAGACATTGCATGCACACCAAAGATCCAACACAGAAAGACTGAAGGAACAGGGTCCTCAGTGACATTTTTGAGCTTTTGAAACACTCTGGGACAATCTATTTCCAGTCTTGGAAGTGCCTTTCAAGTGTTACTTGGAAAATGTGCACCCTTATGGTTTGAACCAGTTTATTTGCATATCCTGTTACTTGCAGCCAAGAATATTCCTAAATAACAAAGTAGATAACTTTCAGAAGTCTTTGCAGGTCCAAAATTGTTAGAGTATTAACATTCCAAAAGGGAGGAGGGGGAGGGGAAGCAACTGTCCTGGAATATATGAAAGGATAGGAAAAGTTTAAAAAGACGAAGAAACAATTGTAGGTGGTACTGAAAGAGAAACTCCCCAGGTCAGTAGGTGCCCAATATGCTACTGGAGATCAGTGGAGAAATAACTCCAGAAAGAATGAAGGGATGGAGCCAAAGCAAAAAGAATACCCAGTTGTGCATGTGACTGGTGATAGAAGCAAGATCCTATGCTGTAAAGAGCAATATTGCATAGGAACCTGGAATGTCAGGTCCATGAATCAAGGCAAATTGGAAGTGGTCAAACAAGAGATGGCAAGCCTGAATGTCGACATTCTAGGAATCAGCGAACTCAAATGGACTGGAATGGGTGAATTTAACTCAGATGACCATTATATCTACTACTGCGGGCAGGAATCCCTCAGAAGAAATGGAGTGGCCATCATGGTCAACAAGAGTCGAAATGCAGTACTTGGATGCAATCTCAAAAACGACAGAATGATCTCTGTTCATTTCCAAGGCAAACCATTCAATATCACAGTAATCCAAGTCTATGCCCCAACCAGTAACGCTGAAAAAGCTGAAGTTGAACGGTTCTATGAAGCCCTACAAGACCTTTTAGAACTAACACCCAAAAAAGATGTCCTTTTCATTATAGGGGACTAGAATGCAAAAGTAGGAAGTCAAGAAACACCTGGAGTAACAGGCAAATTTGGCCTTGGAATACGGAATGAAGCAGGGCAAAGACTAATAGAGTTTTGCCAAGAAAATGCACTGGTCATAACAAACACCCTCTTCCAACAACACAAGAGAAGACTCTATACCATCACCAGATGGTCAACACCGAAATCAGATTGATTATATTCTTTGCCGCCAAAGATGGAGAAGCTCTATACAGTTAGCAAAAACAAGACCAGGAGCTGACTGTGGCTCAGGCCATGAACTCCTTATTGCCAAATTCAGACTCAAATTGAAGAAAGTAGGGAAAACCACTAGACCATTCAGGTATGACCTAAATCAAATCCCTTATGATTATACAGTGGAAGTGAGAAATAGATTTAAGGGCCTAGATCTGATAGATAGAGTGCCTGATGAGCTATGGAACGAGGTTCGTGACATTGTACAGGAGACAGGGATCAAGACCATTCCCATGGAAAAGAAATGCAAAAAAAGCAAAATCGCTGTCTGGAGAGGCCTTACAAATAGCTGTGAAAAGAAGAGAAGCGAAAAGCAAAGAAGAAAAGGAAAGATATAAACATCTGAAGGCAGAGTTCCAAAGAATAGCAAGAAAAGATAAGAAAGCCTTCTTCAGTGATCAATGCAAAGAAATAGAGGAAAACAACAGAATGGGAAAGACTAGGGATCTCTTCAAGAAAATCAGAGATACCAAAGGAACATTTCTTGCAAAGATGAGCTCGATAAAGGACAGAAATGGTATGGACCTAACAGAAGCAGAAGATATTAAGAAGAGATGGCAAGAATACACAGAAGAACTGTACAAAAAAGATCTTCACGACCCAGATAATCATGATGGTGTGATCACTCACCTAGAGCCAGACATCCTGGAATGTGAAGTCAAGTGGGCCTTAGAAAGCATCACTACGAACAAAGCTAGTGGAAGTGATAGAATTCCAGTTGAGCTCTTCCAAATTCTGAAAGATGATGCTGTGAAAGTGCTGCACTCAATATGCCAGCACATTTGGAAAACTCAGCAGTGGCCACAGGACTGGAAAAGGTCAGTTTTCATTGCAATCCCAAAGAAAGACAATGCCAAAGAATGCTCAAACTACCGCATAATTGCACTCATCTCACACGCTAGTAAAATAATGCTCAAAATTCTCCAAGCCAGGCTTCAATAGTATGTGAACCATGAACTTCCTGATGTTCAAGCTGGTTTTAGAAAAGGCAGAGGAACCAGAGATCAAATTGTGAACATCCGCTGGATCATGGAAAAAGCAAGAGAGCTCCAGAAAACATCTATTTCTGCTTTATTGACTATGACAAAGCCTTTGACTGTGCAGATCACAATAAACTGTGGAAAATTCTGAAAGAGATGGGAATACCAGACCACCTAACCTGCCTCTTGAGAAATCTGCATGCAGGTCAGGAAGCAACAGTTAGAACTGGACATGGAACAACAGACTGGAATAGGAAATAGGAAACAGGAACAACAGACTGAAATAGGAAAAGGAGTACGTCAAGGCTGTATATTGTCACCCTGTTTATTTAACTTCTATGCAGAGTACATCATGAGAAACGCTGGACTGGAAGAAACACAAGCTGGAATCAAGATTGCCGGGAGAAATATCAATCACCTCAGATATGCAGATGACACCACCCTTATGGCAGAAAGTGAAGAGGAACTCAAAAGCCTCTTGATGAAAGTGAAAGTGGAGACTGAAAAAGTTGGCTTAAAGCTCAACATTCAGAAAACGAAGATCATGGCATCCGGTCCCATCACTTCATGGAAAATAGATGGGGAAACAGTGGAAACAGTGTCAGACTTTATTTTTCTGGGCTCCAAAATCACTGCAGATGGTGACTGCAGCCATGAAATTAAAAGTCGCTTACTCCTTGGAAGGAAAGTTGTGACCAACCTAGATAGCATTTTCAAAAGCAGAGACATTACTTTGCCAGCAAAGGTTCGTCTAGTCAAGGCTATGGTTTTTCCTGTGGTCATGTATGGATGTGAGAGTTGGACTGTGAAGAAGGCTGAGCGCCGAAGAGTTGATGCTTTTGAACTGTGGTGTTGGAGAAGACTCTTGAGAGTCCCTTGGACTGCAAGAAGATCCAACCAGTCCATTCTGAAGGAGATCAGTCCTGGGATTTCTTTGGAAGGAATGATGCTAAAGCTGAAACTCCAGTACTTTGGCCACCTCATGCAAAGAGTTGACTCACTGGAGAAGACTCTGATGCTGGGAGGGATTGGGGGCAAGAGGAGAAGGGGACGACAGAGGATGAGATGGCTGGATGGCATCACTGACTCGATGGACATGACTCTGGGTGAACTCCAGGAGTTGGTGATGGACAGGGAGGCCTGGCGTGCTGCGATTCATGGGGTCGCAAAGAGTCGGACACGACTGAGCGACTGATCTGATCTGATCTGAAACTTAGATATATCAACCAGGTGACAAGGATAGCATAAAGCACTGAAATGCAAATTGGAATGCCGTTAGAAACAGAAAATTGGGCCAGGTCCCTATGGAGGAGAGAAAAGAGCTGGCACAAGTTTGCAGGAATGGCATTAGAAGGTAAATGGAACCTGAACAAATGCACAGCTTGATCAAGAAACAAATGACCATAAAAAAGGCTTTTGAAATTATACTCATTCAAAGTAATTTCTGTCTTTTGATAAGTAAAAGAGTTCTAAAAACAAGCAACTTCAAAATGATCCCTTCCCATCTAAATTTTATGTGTCTGTAGTTGATTTTTTTTAAACTGCCATATTACTAGAAAAGATTATATATGGGTCAGAAGATTAGAATATTTTGAGTGTCAGACTAGACTGAAAAATAAAAGAGCTGATGATTATCTACAGTTCTTCACAAAACAAAGCTACTCACTGCTTGTGTCTGATTCTGTATTGGCATTAACCTTTTTGATAGAAAATCTATGAGCAAAATATTTGATATTTGTAAAGTACTCCATGAATATTGCTTGGAGCTGACTCTGTAGAAGATATTTTAAGTAACTGTTCTCTATTCAGAACAATAACCAGAAGTAACTGAAGGGCATCAGTGGGCAATGAATGAACAAGAACACTTCTGGGTCTTCTGGAAAACATATAAAGACTTCAGGTCCTACTCTGAACAACAGATCAAATAAACAATCCTTCTCTAAGTGACATGCAGAGGGTTATAAAAAAAAAAAAAGGACCAAGGTTTATTGAGTGATCACCAAGTGCCACACATTGTATATTCATTTCCTCATTCAACCCTCATAACAGTTCTCTAAACTAGGAGTCTTAATTGTATGTTTTATAAATAAGGAAAGTGAGAATTGTGTTAAGTAACCTCCCCAAGGTCACTTGGAAAGCAATAGAACCAGGATTCAGGGTTAGATCTATCTGACTGAAAAATCCTTTTGTTTACCATTATTCTACACTGGCACTCAGGAAAATAAAAAGAAGAGGAATATTAAAAGGAACAGTGGGTTCAGTACAGTCAAGGCTAGAAGAAGATGCTTCTTAGCTAGGCAGGATCAAAGAAGTGTAGGCTAGGAGCAGGAACTGGAAATCGAACAAAATCTTCCTTGGAGATTTGAGAGAGTTGGGGGAGGGAGATGACTCAGCTTGGAACTGGGATAGACACAGGTAAAACTGAAAAATCAAATGCAGACTTCTAAAATAATCAGGAAGAAAAAGAATTGAACAAAAAACAGCTGAATTCTGGTATCCGGTGTATCTGGATTTCTCTGGTAACAGTACATTTCAAAACAAGTTTTTACCTCCTGTACTGGGTTTGTCCTAATTCGGCTTTTTTGATATCTGATGGAACTTTCATTCTGCAAAAAGGAAAATACTTGATGAATGTTCCACTTGCCTTGTTAGCAATTTCTTCTTTTAGAAGATTCAGGGAGCAATGATGAGGGACATGTGACCGGGTGGAGAGTGTGCTGATGAGCTCAGATTTTCAAAGGGCATGTGCAAGAAGAGAGATGAGGGACACAGAATCAAACTGAAAGTACAAAGACTTAGCAAAGCCCAGTAAGAGCTATATCTGGGAAGCTAAAGCCTTGAATCTCTAAGGCTTATTTAAAAATGCTAAGAACAATGAAAAAGGATTCTTGTAGTTTACACAGAGAATAGGCCTTCTGCTCAGGGCTGGAACCACAATGTTAACAGATAAGAAAAAAGAAATAACAAATGGTAAAATAAAATTAGAATAATATGTCTACAAAGGAACTAGGAATGAAAACGTGATTAGGATGTAGGCAGACCACAAAGACAGTGCAGAAATCCTAGGCCAGCAACAAAGGGGTTGTTACTACCCCTAGGATCAAAGGGACATGAGGAGAGATTGCCAGAATCTGGGAGAAAAGAGAATCGTATAGACCAAGAAGCCTATAGAGAGAGAGCAGTAACTTCCAAGAGAGGGACTTTGCAGGAATGGGGGAGAGGTGAGGTTGCCTAAGTCCCTGCCCTTCCCTCCAGTCTCTTGTGTGGAGTCCCCTTAGCCAAATCCATCTAGAATCCAGAGGTCAATGGAACCTTTTAATGTAGAACATACAGGGAAGTTCCTAGGGTAGAGGGCAGTGGGCAAAGCTGAAAAGGGTGAGCATTAAACTAGGGGAGGCACTGTTTCCCCAGAAGATGGCTGGCATGATGCCTCCATGACACAGTGCTTCTAAAACCACCATATGAAGTGAATACCAAATATTAACCACCAGCGCATCTTTGAAGCACAGACTCTTCACAGCATTTCTTTGGCTCCAGCTACTTTTGCTTCACTTAGCCATTTTATCTGAGCCAATGCGGATGGTGCCACAAGCCTCCAATTCTGCAAATATTTCTGGTACAGAATGCCTTCTTTCTAGATTGCAGCAATGCAACAATGTTTCTAGGCCTCTCTAGGTTTTAGCAGGCTGAGAGGAACCACATGCCTGATTACTATGCAGCCTACAGCTGAGACAGCTGACACGGAGGATCATGTTTCCCTTCCATTATGTAGCCTTGGTACTGGGAAGCAGCCACCCAGCCAGGAACTACATCACCCAGACTCACGTTCTAGTTCTGGCCAATGAAATGAGAGGTGGTGTGTGTCTGCAGAGCATGCAGTGTGACCTCATGCTCACAGTGACAACGGAGATCAGATGCAAAAACTGAGATGTCACATAGAATAGACGCAAATACCTAAGTCACTACTTACCTAAAAGCATTCTGCCATGTGACCAGGAATAGCCACAGTTAGAAAGTGACAAGTAAACTTTTATTTTGGTAAGAGTGACTGATTCTTTATTATAGCAGCTGGCCTGTCCTGACTAAAGTAAGGCATTTTACTCTGTAATGACCTCCTGTAATCCCACTGTCAAATTTCCCAAGCGTGGCTTCAAATTATAATAGCTAGAAAAAAAGACTGGAGTCGAAAATTGTCTACTTGCTGCCTCACGAAGATTTTCCTGTTTGACCATCTTTATAGGAAATATTTGATTAGCTTTTTTTCTGTTAGAAAACATCCAAATTATTTCTTTTTTCTGGAGTTCCGGAATCATAAAAGATAAAGTAGTTGGAGTGTAAGTTCTACCACTTACTTCTGCTGCCTGACCTTGGGCAGATCCCATCAGCTTTCTTCCCTGTCAAACAAGGATATTAATAATGCCTCTCTGTCAGGTTGTTATGAGGATCAAATAAGATAAGGGATGTGGAAACATTTTGTTCACAACAAAGCTTTAGACAAAATTAGTTCTCATCTCCAGTAACAGGGAGTCAAGTTGCATTTGCCTTTTTAAGTTCCTTCTCTGGTCATGGTGCTGTGAAGTTAATGCCCCCCTCCCTTTCTCCCAGGTGGTCAGGTTCACTTCCTTCCACTCTCTTTCACCTCTATTAATACGAAAATAGTTCTTTTCACTGGAATTTTTGCAATTTGAGTTTGGCCCAAGGAAGAATGATTTAAAAAAATGAATCCAAAACAAATTAATAGAAATAATTTCTGTACATCTTGGGGCCATGGTTTACAATAAAGCTCATTCTTTGCCCTGGGCTGTAGTTTCACAATGAAGTTGTTGAATTTCTTATGTGCAACCCCCTCCGAAAGAAAAACATATATATAATCTCCAATGCCCTGTCCATTGTTCCGAACAGAATATGGTTTTTTTGTTGTTTTCAATTTCCTATGTGTTTATAAGTAGGATTTTTTTAAATCACGGTGTTCTTTTTTAACTCAAGACATAAATAGTGGATCTAGTTCATTTCTCTTGTTTTATAAATGAGGAAAGAGAAGCCCAGAGATATTTCAGGACCCAGTTTAAGTATCACCTCCTCCAATAAGTTTTCTCAGTGTTCTCTTCCCCCTCACAAGCTGAGCAGGGTACCCTTCCTCTGCCACAGAACTTAATAATAGACAGAAAAAGATTCTGAACTCCTTGGAGAAAGGAACCAATTCTTCTCTGCATCTCAGGAATCTTGGACCTCCAAGTAAATCTCCAGCCATCAAGTGCTTCTATTTCATTGTCCCAAACTGTGTCACATGATCATCCTTAGCTTGCCAAGGAGGTTAAGAATGAGATTTTTTTTTTAACAGCACATTACCTCCCCTCAAAAACTCAGGGATCTGTGAGAAAGTAAGGAGGAGAGATGAATATTAAGTTGGCCACTCACAGTGTCTGCTGCTCTCTGTGACATAGTAGAAGCTTGATAACTATTTGGAGGCTGAATGACAGCACTGGACATTCAAGGTTGAATGAGTAAACTAGTTCATCCTCGAGGCAGAACAGAGATTGGGTCTTAGGTATTCTGAGTTTCCACCCAAAGCTCTTTCTACCCCTAGTACTACCTCAATATTATAAATCCAGTAATATGAGTATTTGGTTCTGCATTCTTTTCAAGAATCATCCTTCTATCTCTCTCAGTATCTGAATTCCTCTAAAAGATATGTAACCAATCCTATTATTGGGATTATCCAATTCCTCTGTAGTATTCACCCAAAAACCTTAGTAACAGGAATGTGACATTGATGGAAATTTAATAAATTGAAGATCTTTGTGGGGTTTGTGGGGTTTTCCCAGTTTTTGACTTGACTTACTTCCAGACTCAAATTTATTATGATAGGTAACTCTCTCTCACCCAACACTACAGAGTTATTAATAACTTGCACTGCTGAATAAATCAGAGACCCTGAAAAATGTGGAGTAAGCATTTGTTATGCACATTTGGGATTTACCAAGTTTCTACATTTGAAGGTCTAATATTAGGATTCATATGTTGTGCAAGGTTTTGCAAAGGAAAAGATATTTCACATCTTCCCAACTTTGAAAATAGGGTATACTTTGCATGCAAACAAGTCTATGTGAGTATAGTGATTTTAAATAAATCACCAAGAGACAAGGTTTGAGTAAACTATAAGAAACATTGTTCCAAGATTATTTTAAAAGCAGAAAATAAAATTGGGTGCAAGAATTTACACACACTAGTGAGTGAGGAATTGGAGAAGGAAATGGCAACCCACTCCAGTGTTCTTGCCTGGAGAATCCCAGGGACAGGGGAGCCTCATGGGCTTCCGTCTATGGGGTCGCACAGAGTCAGACAGGACTGAAGCGACTTAGCAGTGAGTGAGGAACAGCTTTAGATTGGGTTCTACTCATAATTAGCAGTGTGACCTTATGGAACTCCTTTAACATTCAGGGGCTTTAGTTCTGTAAGAGAAGAGGGTTGTACTAGGTGATCTTCAAAGTCCTGTCCAGTCTAAATTCTATGATTCTATTTTTCATGCAATAAGATCAAAAGAGCTAATTTGTGAAGCTACATAATGGCCAAATCCTGAAAAGGCCATGCTAACCTTTTGCCAGTGTTATCCTTGGATTTAAGGATGATAAATTTTTAAAACATATTTATCATATAATTGTTATTTTGGCATATTATCATTTCTTGGCAATGTACAAACTTGAAATCGTCAAAAAACATACTGTTTTGAATTCTACTTTTTTCACGTAACATTTTATCATAATTACTTGTTCATTTTTCCAGTCTTCATAATTATGGTTGCATAATTATGCTGCATTATTCCATTTGGGTGAGAAGCCACAAATTTACAGTCATGCCTCCCTTCCTCTCCTATAACCCAGTTCCTCAACAAATTCTGTTAGCTCTACCTTCAGATTATGTCCAGAATCTGACTACATCTCACCATCTCCATTGCAACCCTCCTGTCCAAGTATCTGTTGCCTGGAATACTTACATGATCCTTCATCTGCAATCTTTGCTTCCATACTTGCCCACTACAGTGTGATGCCACACACAGTATTGGAGAGATCATTTCAAAACATTGTCCTATCTTGTCCCTCTTTGTCTCAAATATCCCCAATGACTTCCCATCTTACTGAGACCAATCCAAGTCCTTCCCATGGCTTCCTAAGACCCTATATGATCTGTTTCCCTTCTACTTCTCAGGCCTCATCTTCAGCCACTGTTTCCCTTGCTCACTCTACTCCTGCCATACAGAGCTCCTTGATGCTCTTACCAAACACCTTCCTGTCCCAAAGCCTTCCATTCACTGCAACCTCCCTGACATCTGCCTTTCCCCACATATCCCCAACCCCCTCTCACATATCAGGTCCCTGTTTGAAAGTCACCTCATTAAAGAGGTCTTTCATGACCACTTTATCTAAAGCAGCAACTCCCTCCAACACTCTGAGTCTCTTTATTTTTGTTTATGCCACTTATCACCACCTGACATATTAGGTATTTGTTTATGGCCTTTCACCACCACCAGAAATGGAAGCATCATAAAGGCAAGGATTTTGTTTTGTTCACTGCTGTATCTGCCATGCCCAGAACAGTAAGTGGTCAATAAACATTTGTTCAATGAATGAATGAATTAAACCATTTGATAAATGTAGGACTTCACGTAAAGTCTTGGTGGTACAATACTCAGAAGAAAATGTTAGGAGATGAGGCAAGACAAACAGATCATATCATGAAGATTCCTGTGTGCCATGTTTCAGTTTTAAATTTCATATTTGCCTAATCAGAAGCCAAAGAACATCTTTAATCAAGGAAACAACAAAATTATATTTGCATTTTAAAAGCAAAGCAGGCATTTGAGATGAAGGAGAGAAGGCAATAAGGGAGCTACTACAAAAGTCATTAAGAGAATTCCCTAGTGGTCCAGTGGCTAGGACTTCATGCTTACACTGCTGGAAGCCATGTTCCAATTCCTTGAGGGGGAACAGAGATCATGAAATCTGGGAGCACAAAGCACTGCCTACTCTTGCCCCAAAAAAGGCATTGAGAAAGACGATGCAAACCAGAGCCCATGCAAACCAGAGCAGAAGGAATGATATAGAATATAGGAGGGGACAGATTCCAGAGATATAAAGGAAACAGAACAGTGGGATTTTAAGATTGCTTGTGGGGAGGGAGGACAAGGAAAGGAATGAGATCCATGTTTCCAGTTGAGTACCTGGAGTGGGAAGGGTGCCCTCAACAGAAAAAGATGGAGGAATAGATTTGAGGAGGAGAAGATGATGATGTCAGTTTTGAAATTAAATTGGAGTGATCTCTGAGTCTTTCAGGTGGAGATGCCCAATTAGCTTTTGAATATGTAATTATGGATCTCAAGAGAGAAGTTTGAGCTGGAAGTACAGATTTGGTCACGCATTGGAGTAGGAAACGGCAACCCACTCCAGTATTCTTGCCTGGAGAATCCCAGGGATAGGGGAGCTTGGTGGGCTGCCGTCTCTGGGGTCGCACAGAGTCGGACACGACTGAAGTGACTTAGCAGCAGCAGCAGCATATAGTCATTGGAATTACTGCACATTTCTTAGGAAGCTTGTTGGAGAAAGATGACAAGAGAGGTTTGGGATAGGAACTGGGGCTTGGGGAGACAATGAAGAAAGTGTTGAAAGCTAGAAGCAGGAGGGAGTCAATGGTTTTAAGACCAAAGGGTGTTCACTGGTATCAAGATACAGGAATTCAAGAAATATATGTATTGAAGTGGATCCTTTAAATCTAGACACTGGAAGATCAAAGATCTTAACAAGAGCAACTTCAGGTTTAAAAACCAAATTGCAATGAAACTACCAAGAAGGAAGTAGAAAGGGCATAGCTAAGAATAAGCCACTTATTTTTGGTAATGATCTCACTTTACCAAGTAAGTTTGCATGCCTACACACTCAGCCCTAAGAAAACAAAACAAAATAAAGAGGGTAGCTGGTTTTATCTGTGTTAGAGACAGCAGCTATCTACCCATAATTCTTTATCATCTGCTTCATCAGTAACAGAATTGTGACTTTATTCAGAGCTCCAATATGTTCAGCCAAAAGTCTCCCTCTCCTAGCCTCCCTTTCAGCTAGGGATATATAAGTGTAAAATTTGGGTGGAGCTTTCAGTAGAGCTGCTTAAAGAAGACAACTTAGCAAGAAGAATGATACCAAAAAGATCTACATGACCCAGATAACCACAATGGGGTGATCACTCACCTAGAGCCAGACATCCTGGAATGTGAAGTCAAGTGGGCCTTAGGAAGCACCAGCACAAATAAAGCTAGTGGAGGTGATGGAATTCCAGTTGAGCTATTTCAAACCCTAAAAGATGATGCTGTCAAAGTGCTGTACTCAATAAGCCAGCAAATCTGGAAAACTCAGCTGTGGCCACAGAACTGGAAAAGGTCAGCTTTCATTCCAATCCCAAAGAAAGACAATGTCAAAGAATGCTCAAACTATCACACAACTGCACTCATCTCACATGCTAGCAAAGTAATATTCAAAATTCTCCAAGCCAGGCTTAAACAGTACATGAACTGTGAACTTCCAGATGTTCAAGCTGGATTTAGAAAAGGCAGAGGAACCAGAGATTAAATTGCCAACATCTGTTGGATCATCGAAAAAGCAAGAGAGTTCCAGAAAAACATCTACTTCTGTTTTATTGACTACGCCAAAGCCTTTGACTGTGTGGATCACAACGAACTGTAGAAAATTCTTAGAGAGATGGGAATACCAGACCACCTGACCTGCCTCCTGAGAAATCTGTATGCAGGTCAGGAAGCAATAGTTAGAGCTGGACATGAAACAACAGACTGGTTCCAAATAGGGAAAGGAGTATGTCAAGGCTGTATATTGTCACCCTGCTTATTTAACTTATATGCAGAGTACATCATGAGAAATACTGGGCTGGATGAAGCACAAGCTGGGATCGGGATTTCTGGGAGAAATATCAGTAACCTCAGATATGCAAATGACACCAACCTTATGGCAGAAAGCAAAGAAGAACCAAAGAGCCGCTTGATGAAAGTGAAAGAAGAGAGTGAAAAAGTTGGCTTAAAATTAACATTCAGAAAACTAAGATCATGGCATCTGGTCCCATCACCAATGGCAAATAGAAGGGGAAAAACAGTGGAAACAATGAGAAACTTTATTTTGGGGGGCTCCAAAATCACTGTGGGTGGTGACTGCAACCATGAAATTAAAAGACACTTGCTTCTTGGAAGAAAAGCTATGACCAACCTAGACAGCATATCAAAAAGCAGAGACATTACTTTGCCAACAAAGGTCCATCTAGTCAAAGCTATGGTTTTTCCAGTAATCATGTATGAACGTGAAAGTTGGACCATAAAGAAAGCTGAGAACAAAGAATTAATGCTTTTGAACTGTGGTGTTGGAGAAAACTCTTGAGAGTCCCTTGGACAGCAAAGAGATCCAACCAGTCCATTCTAAAGGAAATCAGCCCTGAATATTCATTGGAAGGAGTGATGCTAAAGCTGAAACTCCAATACTTTGGCCACCTGATGTGAAGAACGGACTCATTGGAAAACACCCTGATGTTGGGAAAGATTGAAAGCAGGAGGAGAAGGGGACGACAGATGATGAGATTGTTGGATCGCATCACCAACTCGATGGACATGAGTTTGAGTAGGCTCCAGGAGTTGGTGATGGACAGGGAAGCCTGACGTGCTGCAGTCCACGGGGTTGCAAAGAGTTGGACGTGACTGAGCAACTGAACTGAACTAGCAAGATAAGGCCTCTCTTTTGACCCTTGCTCTTTCTCTTCTTTTATGGAGAGAAGATGTGATGGCTGGACCTACAGTAGCAACATCAAGCCCACGGAGCCCTTTAAAGATAGAAGATGCAGATGAGGATGGAACAGCAGAACATAATGCTGTTTCTAATGCTCAGGTCCCTAATGCTGTCACAGTGATACCATCTCTTCTCTCTTTTTTTTTAAAAAAATATTTACTTATTTATTTTGGCTGTGAGATCTTTGATCTTAGTTGAAGCATGTGGGATCTTTAGTTGTGGCATACAGGATCTTTAGTTGTGGCATGTGGGATCTAGTTCCCTGACCAGATATCAAACCTGGGCCCCCAGCATTGGGAGTGGGGAGTCTTAGCCACCGGACCATAAGTAAAGACCCCCATCTCTTCTCTAAAATTTTTGCCTGCAGGCTTCTTGTATTAGCAACTGAACACAATTCCTAACTGATATGTCATCTTATAGTACACCTAACTTGAATTCCTATTCGGTTCAGGTCTGGCCTTCTCTGAGACCTGCCACCAAAGTACTGCTATATTAAGAGTCCTGAAAAAGCCAGTTGCTTGAGAAGAAGTAGCTGGTTACTAATGGTTAAAATTACCTAGGAGTGACCATAGCCTTGTTTTACCACTCAAAATAGGGCTTAAGTTGCAAACACCCTTGAGATAGATGTCTCACGGACTAAAATTTATTCTCTAAACTTGTCCTGGGTTTTGACTGGGGGCTGAAGGAAGAATATATGGATGACCTGATGAAAGGGAGAGGAGATCATGGCCGAGGCAGATGGGTCAGTACTAGGGTCCAGATAATGTATTTCCCAAGCTTCATAAGCTTGCCTTAGGGTGGACCCAGGTGAAGGAGCAGTAGTAAAATCACTGTTTACAGACCACACAGTCTGTACCATGCACTTTACTTACATTATTTCATTTATTCCTTACAACATCCCTATGAGGTTAGGTGGTATTGTTATCATCTCGTTTTACAGATGAGAAAAATGAGGTACACAGACATTAAACAAACAAGAGACCTGACATTTGAACCAAGGTCTATCTCATGTCAGAGCCTCAGCTCTAACCAGCAATAATTTTTAAAATAATAATAGCCAACCAATATCAAGCACTTTTCATGTGCCAAACATTTTGATAGGTTGGCCAAAAGGTCCACTTGGGTTTTTCCATATGAGCAAACAAAGTTTTTGCTTGTAATGAAAAAACCCGAACAAATATTTCTGGCACATATTAATACATGTTAATTAAATACAAATACAAATTAAAATACAATACATGTATTAACTTTCAACAACCTCATGAGGTAAACACAACCAGTATCTCCACTTTGTAGATGAGGAAACTGAGGCCAAGAGAGGTTAAGAAATTTGCCCATGATCTATGTAGTTAGAAGGGGCTTCCCAAGTGGCACTAGTGGTAAAGAACCCGCCCGCCAATGCAGGAGATGCAAGAGACTCTGGTTTGGTCCCTGGGTCAGAAAGATCCCCTGGAGAAGGGAATGGTAACCCACTCCAGTATTCTTGCCTGGAGAATCCCATGGACAGAGGAGCCTGACATGAATGGTTCACAGGGTTACAAAGAGTCAGACATGACTAACTAGCATGTACATGTAGTTAGAAAGTGGGAGATCTAGGATTTGAACCCAAGTTTGTCTTACCTCAGAACTAATAAATATTGAGGGAGTTTATTTTTTCTAAACTTTTTCAAGGCCTCTGAATTCATAATTGACTAAAAAGCCAGAAAATAAATGACAGCATACAGTGTACCTTAGTTATCCAAAGCTCTATTCACCATTAGAAGCAAACACAATATAAATCCACTCATAGAGGTATTAATAACAGCCAGGAAAAATGATACCCATTATTCTCCTTATTTTACACATTTGGAAGCAGAGGTCATGAAAAGAAAGTGAAAGTGAAAGTCACTCAGCCGTTTCTGATTCTTTGCAACCCCTTGGACTAATCCATGGAATTCTCCAGGCCAGAATACTGGAGTGGGTAGCCTTTCCCTTCTCCAGGGGATCTTCCCAACCCAGGATCAAATCCAGGTCTCCCACATTGCAGGTGGATTCTTTACCAGCTGAGCCTCAAGGGAAGCCCAAGAATACTGGAGTGGGTAGCCTATCCCTTCTCCAGCAGATCTTCCTGACCCAGGAATCGAACTGAGGTCTCCTGCATTGCAGGCAGATTCTTTACCAACTGAGGTATCAGGGAAGCCCAAGAGGTCGTGAGATTTACCTGAATACAATAAAGGAATCAAAATACACTCTGATGGTAAGGCACAGGATCCAAGTTCTGGCAGTTTAGTCATGAGATGAAAGATGGAATTTTGCATAATTCTGAGCTTGTAAATGTCCTATAGTGGTGGTGGTTTAGTCACTAAGTTATGTCCAACTCTGGCAACCCCATGGACTCCAGCCAGCCAGGAACCTCTGTCCATGGGATTTCCCAGGCAAGAATACTGGTCTTATAGACCACAGACTTAAAGAGGAACTTTTAAAGATGAAACTATTACCCTTCCTCCTCTCTCCTTTTCAGAATAAAGGTCCATTTTTCACTCCTAAGGAATTCACTCATTGCAGCAAATAGTCTGGGAACAATGCTCGTGTATTAGGGAATCGGGGGCTGCTGGGGTTAAAGGTGCCTGGAATGGAAACATGCCTCATGGATCATACTGACATCCAAACAAGCACCTTGGAAGGAGAAGGGCTGAGCTGGGATGACCTGCAGTGTAGCCACTGTCGGCTGCTGCTTTCCGTGGCCTCCAGAGTGTTCTTTTAGCTGACAGGAAAAGTCACTGAGGTGAAAGGAGGACACAAAAGAAATCCCAAGCCAAAGCTGAAATTTACTTTCTGGTGCACTGAGTTGGGCTCCCCAGGCATCTGCTTGGTCTTTTCTCTTTGCTGGGACCCTGAGAGGGATGGATAGAGATGCCCTGCCTGTGCTCTCCAACAATTCAAGCTTGAGGTCTGTGAAAGGAGACAGGTCTCTGGGGCTGTGTTTAGAAACATTCAGCTGCAGTGCTGCCCAGCGTGGAAAGAGCTGCAGAACCACGGAGGCATCCTTCAGTTCTGCCACAGCCCTGTGAGTGGACTCTTAGAGCTCGTGCTGGTTAAAGCAAATTTTCAGTTTGGATTCAAGTTTGTTGATAAGTGAATCTTAGTAAAATCGAGGCAACAAGAAACTGCTTTCCACTTTTCAAATACTTGTTTTTTTTTTTTTCAGTAGTCACTGCTGAGATGGGAAATGGAATGATTATCTAATACGCTTCCCTGAGAGCTCAACTGATGGAAGAGTCTGCCTGCAATGCAGGAGACCCTGGTTTGATTCCTGGGTTGGGAAGATCCACTGGAGAAGGGATAGGTTACCCACTTCAGTATTCTTGGACTTCCCTTGTGGCTTAGTTGGTAAAGAATCCACCTGCAATGTGGGAGACCTGGGTTCAATCCTTGGGTTGAGAAGATCCCCTGGAGAAAGGAAAGGCTATCCACTCCAGTATCCTAGCCTGGAGAATTCCATGGACTGTATAAGTCCATGGGGTCACAAAGAGTCAGACAGGACCAAGCAACTTTCACTTCACTTCGTTTCAGCAGGAGGGCAGGAAGATTGGAAAAGGGCTTCGCAATAGCCTTTAAAAAGTTTATATTCTTGGACCCATTAATTTCACTCTGGAATTTATCTTAAGAATTGGAACTGCAAATAGTGGCTTTCAAGGATTGTATAATAAACACTGTTTTTGGAAAACTGTGCAGAGCAACTGCCACACACTCACCTTTGTGGAAATTCCCCTTCTCCTGTGGTGGAAACGTTACAGAGCCCAAACTTACCCTGTTCACTGCACGACAGGCCAGTAAATCAGGGGAGACGAACTGTTGGAACAAGGAATAACGATTTTAATTGGAAAGCTAGCAGACGGATATGATGACACACCCGCCTCTCCAAAAACTATCTCCTTTCAAGCCAGGTTCGGGCTCCTTTTATATAGGAGGGGGAGGGGGCGGAAACCACCGCGGCACTGACCAATGGTTGGGTGGGACCACTAACGGTCTCCGGTGGACTGTTGCTCACTAACGGTCGCTTGCTTGGGGGAGGGGCCCACTGTGGCGTCAACCAATCGCTGAGTGGGGCTACTATAACGCGTGCCTGCCTCGTGCCCCTGCACCAGCCCCCCCACCCCCACCACCCGGCCCCGCTAGCAGAAAGGTGTGATGCCAAGAAGCAGCCGGGAATGAAGAAGCACCTGGCCGCTCCAAGCCACTCCAGTAACGTCATCTTCCAGGCCTTGCTGAAGTGAGGCATGCAAGTGTCAGAGATCACAATGGCCACGCAGAGGCAGTTGATGTGCGCATTAACCAGGATCACTGAAGCAGCGGATGCTGTGGACTTAACCCATGAGCAACTTGTGACCAGGAAGCTGGCCCGGGAGCTGGCACGCCAGGAGCAGAGCGGCCAGTGCCGGCTGGCCTGGTGGGCTGGGGATGGGGTAGGGTACTGCTTAAGAAAGGAAGGAGGGTTGGGGCTGGGGAGGCCACTACTACTGCAGGAATGCCATTTTATCACACATCTCAGCCCCCTACTGACTGGAGGAAGTGGGACAGGGCACCTGACCTAAATGGGGTCAGTGAGCATTCCTACTGAAACCAGCAGGACCCTGTGGGGCTCCTGGGCACAAAAGCCTTTATGTGCCCTCTCCCCATTCTTGTTTGCAGGGAAACAGGCTTCCCTCAGCATCCTAACCTTCCCTGAGTTCCACAGGACAGAGTCAAACAACTGCTAATCTGAGAAGGGAAGGGATGTGGAGACAAAGGAGAAGCAATCAAGAAACAATAGTACTGCCTTGGCAGTTCCGACTAAGGGATATACATAACAATATCTTTGAGCTGTTTTGCAGATACTGAAACCCCTACCAGGTGGGAGGAATTAATGTTGTGCCGCCCATAAGTATGTAGACCCTAGACCAGTTGGAACCAAACGGTTGATGATGCTGACTCCCAGTTTCCTCACCATTCACTCATCATTCTCTTTTGAGAATGTCTGTGAGCTGATTATGCCCTCCTCTTTGAACCATTTTACTATGAAACTCCTAACCATCCCCTTCAGGTCGGGACACATAGTTCTGAGGACATTTGCCCTCTGTGGTCCCCTTTGCCTGGCAAAGCAATAAAAACTTCTACTTAACTAAAACCCTGTCTCCAAGATTTAATTTGGTACAGTGGTTCATGTGTGCATAGCCACTCAGTCATGGCCACCTCTTTGTGACCCTATGGAATGTAGGCCCAGGCTCCTCTGTCCATGGGATTTTCTAGGCAAGAATAGTGGAGCAGGTTGCCATTTCCTACTCCAGGGGATCTTCCTGACCCAGGGATCAAACTCACATCTCCTGTGTCTCTTGCATTGAAGGCAGATTCTCTACCACTGAGTCACCAGGGAAGCCCTTGGTACAGGGGTACAGAGGCCAAATTTCTGGGTACACTACCTCTTTGATCAGTCATCATTTATTGATCCAGGTAATTTTTCAAGTAGTGTCTCACTTGCATTTGAAATATTGCAAATGTTTCAGTTCAGTTCAGTTCAGTCGCTCAGTCGTGTCCGACTCTTTGTGACCCCATGAATCACAGCACACCAGGCCTCCCTGTCCATCACCAACTCCCGGAGTTCACTCAGACCCATGTCCATCAAGTCAGTGATGCCATCCAGCCATCTCATTCTCTGTCGTCCCTTTCTTCTCCTGCCCCCAATCCCTCCCAGCATCAGAGTCTTTTCCAATGAGTCAACTCTTCGCATGAGCTGGCCAAAGTACTGGAATTTCAGCTTTAGCATCATTCCTTCCAAAGAAATCCCAGGGCTGATCTCCTTCAGAATGGACTGGTTGGATCTCCTTGCAGTCCAAGGGACTCTCAAGAGTCTTCTCCAACACCGCATTTCAAAGGCATCAGTTCTTCCGCACTCAGCTTACTTCACAGTCCAACTCTCACATCCATACATGACCACTGGAAAAACCATAGCCTTGACTAGACAGACCTTTGCTGGCAAAGTAATGTCTCTGCTTCTCAATATGCTATCTAGGTTAGTTATAACTTTTCTTCCAAGGAGTAAGTGTCTTTTAATTTCATGGCTATTACCATCTGCAGTGATTTTGGAGCCCCCAAAAATAAAGTCTGACACTGTTTCCACTGTTTACCCATCTATTTCCCATGAAATGATGGGACCAGATGCCATGATCTTCGTTTTCTGAATGTTGAGCTTTAAGCCAACTTTTTCACTCTCCTCTTTCACTTTCATCAAGAGGCTTTTTAGTTCCTCTTCATTTTCTGCCATAAGGGTGATGTCATCTGCATATCTGAGGTTACTGATATTTCTCCCGGCAATCTTGATTCCAGCTTGTGCTTCTTCCAACCCAGCGTTTCTCATTAAGTACTCTGCATATCAGTTAAATAAGCAGGGTGACAATATACAGCCTTGACATACTCCTTTCCCGATTTGGAAACAGTCTGTTGTTCCATGTCCAGTTCTAACTGTTGCTTCCTGACCTGCATATAGGTTTCTCAAGAGGCAGATCAGGTGGTCTGGTATTCCCATCTCTTTCAGAATTTTCCACAGTTTATTGTGATCCACACAGTCAAAGGCTTTGGCATAGTCAATAAAGTAAATGTTTAGTGCAGCATTATTAATAGCAAAACTTGGGGACATAAAATGTGTTCTAATTTACAACTGGTTCAGTAAACTATCAGTTCATTTCAGTCCCTCAGTCATGTTTGACTCTTTGTGACCCCATGGACTGCAGCATACCAGGCTTCCCTGTCCATTACCAACTCCCGGAATTTGCTCAAACTCATGTCCATTGAGTCGGTGATGCCATCCAACCATCTCATCCTCAAGTAAATGTACCAAGTAAAATATGATACATCGATAAATGGAGTACAGTATTGTGATCATACCATCAGTATTCAAACATATGTAATATCTTCCATTTAAAAAATATCCTCCCTTGATTCACCAAGTCATCCTCCATCCCACAACCCATATATTTTCCTTTTTTGCAAAACTCCTAGGAAGATTTATCTAAACTCACTGTACTGGTCTCTACTATCATTCTTTCCAGAATCCCCCACTAATCAGGCTTTGCTCCACCAAAATTGTTCTTCAAGTCACCAATGACCATGTTGCCAGTTCCATTGGCCAATTCTCAGTCCTCATTTTCTAGAGCTTATCAGCAGCATTTGACAGATAAATAGCTTACATCTTCTTGGAATTCTTCCTCCATTTGTTTCTGAAATTTGACACTCTTATTCTCCTACTTCCCTGTTCACTCTTTCTCAGTCATTTTTACTGGTTCTTTTCCCTTCTCCCCACTTCTAGATACTGTAGGGCCCAAAACTTAGTCCTCAAATCTCTACTCTTTTCCCTTTATACTCCCTTAATGACCTCTTTTGCCCATTGCTTTACATTTACCTATGTGCTGATAACTTCCAAGTTCTAACTCCAACTTGGGTTTCTCCCCTGAACTCCAGATTCCTATATTAAAATGCTTACTCTATTTCTGTACTTGGATATCTAATAGGTATCCCAAACTTGTCTAAAACTGGATTCTTCATTTCCCCTAAACCCTGACATCCATATCTGAAATTTTCTCTTCCCCCAGTCATCCAATTAGTAAATGGGCACTACTATTCACTTTGTTGTCCAAGACTGTATATTAATAGGAGCTGGGTAGTAGATAACAGGTGATTTTCCTGTTTTTCTTTATGTGCATGTATGCTAAATGGCTTCAATTCATGTCTGACTCTTTGCAACCCTATGGACTGTGCCTATGCCCTAGGCCCACAAGGATCCTCGGTCCATGGAATTCTCCAGGCAAGAATGCTGGAGTGGGTTACCATGCCCTCTTTCAGGGTATCTTCTGTTGAATAAGCAGGACTGATCAGAGGAAGAACCAATCATATTAGAGAAGAGAAAGGACTCAAGAATAAACTGTAGATATGGACACTGAATTTAAGGCAATGGGTACAAAATGCAAAGACCTGGTAGAAAAAAAAAAAAAACAGGTAAAGTAAGGAGGTGGAAACTGCAAAATTTTTGCATCCTTTTGAACAGGAAGGTAAGGTAGCCAAGAGCACCTGAAATTTGACCAAAAGGAGCAGCAGGTCGCTGTGAGATGGAAAGTTATAGGACTTGGCATTACTGCATGTGCTTGGACCATACTATTTGGTCTGAGTTCTAGACTAGGAAGGGCTTCCGGGGTGATGCAGTAGATAAAGAACTCGTCTGAAATGCAGGAGATGCAGGCAGATGTGAGTTCAATCCCCAGGTCTAGAAGATCCTTGTAGGAGGACATGGCAACCCACTCCAGTATTTTTGCCTGGAGAATCTCATGGACAGAGGAGCTGGTCGACTGCAGTCCATAGGATCACAAAGAGTCGGACATGACTGAAGCAACTGAGCATGGGCACTAGACTAGGAAAGAATGACACCTGAGACTCAGTTCAAAATTCCTTCTCCTTAGGATTACTCCTGAAGTATCACAGAGAGTATAAATAGGACAAGTATGTGAGAGTGTGAGCTTGGGCCCCATTCTCTCTTATCTCAAAGTTCAGTTCAGTTCAGTACAGTCACTCAGTCATGTCCAACTCTTTGCAACCCCATGGACTGCAGCATGCCAGGCCTTCCTGTCCATCACCAACTTCCGGAGTTTACTCAAACTCATGTCCATTGAGTCGGTGTTGCCATCCAACCATCTCATCCTCTGTCATCCCCTTCTCCTCCTGCCTTCAATCTTTCCCAGCATCAGGCTCTTTTCAAATGAGTCCGTTCTTCACATCACGTGACCAAAGTATTGGAGTTTCAGCTTCAGCATCACTCCTTCCAATGAATATTCAGGGCTGATTTCCTTTAGGATGGACTGGTTGGATCTCCTTGCAGTCCAAGGGACTCTCAAGTCTTCTCCAACACCACAGTTCAAAAGCATCAATTCTTCGGTGCTCAGCTTTCTTTATAGTCCAACTCTCACTTTCATACGTGACTACTGGAAAAACCATAGCTTTGACTAGATGGACCTTTGTTGGCAAAGTAATGTCTCTGCTTTTTGATATGCTGTCTAGGTTGGTCATAGCTTTTCTTCCAAGGAGCAAGCATCTTTTAATTTCATGGCTGCAGTCACCACCCAGAGTGATTTTGGAGCCCCCCAAAATAAAGTCTGTCACTGCCTCCACTGTTTCCCCTTCTATTTGCCATTAAATGATGGGACCAGATGCCATGATCTTAGTTTTCTGAATGTTGATTTTAAGCCAACTTTTTCACTCTCCTCTTTCATCAAGAAGCTCTTTAGTTCCTCTTCACTTTCTGCCATAAGGGTGGTGTCATCTGCATATCTGAGATTATTGATATTTCTCCCGGCAATCTTGATTCCAGCTTGTGCTTCATCCAGCCCAGCATCTCTCATGATGTACTCTGCATATAAGTTAAATAAGCAGGGTGACAATATACAGCCTTGACATACTCCTTTCCCGATTTGGAACCAGTCTGTTGTTCATGTTCAGCTCTAACTGTTGCTTCCTAACCTGCATACAGATTTCTCAGGAGGCAGGCCAGGTGGTCTGGTATTCCCATCTCTCTAAGAATTTTCCACAGTTTATTGTGATCCACACAGTCAAAGGCTTTGGCATAGTCAATAAAACAGAAGTAGATGTTTTTCTGGAACTCTCTTGCTTTTTCCATGATCCAACAGATGTTGGCAATTTAATCTCTGGTTCCTCTGCCTTTTCTAAACCCAGCTTGAACATGAAAGTTCACGGCTCACATACTGTTCACATACTGTTGAAGCCTGGCTTGAAAAATTTTGAGCATTACTTTGCTAGCGTGTGAGATGAGTGCAATTTTGCCGTAGTTTGAGCATTCTTAGGCATTGTCTTTCTTTGGGATTGGAATGAAAGCTGACCTTTTCCAGTCCTGTGGCCACTGCTGAGTTTTCCAAATTTTCTGGCATATTATCTCAAAGAGCTGCACCTAAACTTAGCCCATGCTGAGTGAGTCTCTGCCAGGTCAAAGGAGCATAGAATCACAGACTCAGTGCATTCTATACCCCAAGGCAGTGGCTAGAAACAACTAGTATTACCAAATAAGGCAGCAACTGTGCTTCTCAGCCAGTTGGGTCATCTAAGCTGAAGGTTCTGGTTCCAAGACTTGAAATTTTGCACGAGGGTAATCTTCCACTATGTGCACCTGCGCTTCAAGGACAGGAGGTTTTTGTTTCTCTCTTCCTAGGAGCTTTCTATGTATATGACTAGCCATGGAAATCTGTACTAGTCAGTGTTCTGCAGAGAAACAGAACAGGATGTGTGAATGTATAGAGAGATTGATGTTAAGGAATTGGCTCACATGATTGGAGACTGGAGACTCACGGAAGAGTTTCATGTCATGTGCTGGCAAGAACTGCTCTTTGCGGGGGCAGGAGAGGCAAAGGGTTCTAGACAGGCCTTCACTTGATTGAATGAAACCCACCCACGTTGTGGAGGGTAATCTGCTTTAGTCAAAGTTCACTGATTTAAATGTTAATATTCAAAAAAGCACCTTCACGAACATCCAGAATAATGTTTGACCAAATATCTGGCCACATTTTAAAACAGTAATATTTTTGAGGCATAAAATTAGCCATCACAACAGCCTCACTACAACTAAGGGACTTCATATGAGGCAACTCCATGCAAGTGAAGTAAAAAAAATCATGGTCTAACTGGAGCCACTTTGGGACAACATCAGAGAAGGGATCTGGGATAGGTTTGTGTAGGAGAGGGAACACATAAGTTGTTGTTCAGTCTCTCCAATGTGTCTGACTCTTTGCAGCCCCATGGAGTGCAGCACGCCAGGCTTCCCTGTCCATCACCAACTCCCAGAGTTTGTTCGAACTTATGTCCATTGACTTGGTGATACCATCCAACCATCTCATCCTCTGTTGTTCCCTTATGCTGTTTTCAATCTTTCCCAGCATCACAGTCTTTTCCAATGAGTCAGTTCTTCGCATCAGGTGACCAAAGTATTGGAGCTTCAGCTTCAACATCAGTTCTTCCTATGAATATTCAGGACTGATTTCCTTTAGAATTGACTGGTTTGACCTCCTCGCTGTCCAAGGGACTCTTAAGAGTCTTCTCCAACACCACAGTTTGAAAGCCTCACTTCTTCAACTCTCAGCCTTCTTTATGGTCCAACTCTCACATCCGTACATGAATACTGGAAAAATCATAGGTTTGATTATACAGGTCTTTGTTGGCAAAGTGATGTCTCTGTTTTTGAATACACGGTTTATGTTTGTAGTAGCTTTTCTTCCAAGAAGCAAGTGTATAAATGGCTTAAATTGAGCCAGTACATTTTAGAGCTTCTGGGTTCTGAATGATGTATTCATTTTTTTCCTAGCAATTCATATGGAGTCCATGTAGATAATAAACCATGTGGTTGTATATTTGAAATCTTCCACCTGCTCCTCCCACTGGCATCACTGCCTAGAAGGAACCTTGAATGTCTGGGGAATGTCAGGAGCTCATTCACCTGTTGACTGGGACCACATCAACTCTGGCTACTGATTAGATTCTACAGTACACGAAGGCCCAACACACCTGACTGTGATCATCAGAGAAGAACAAGGAAGAAATGCATACTTTCCTATTTTATAAATTTCCCACAAAAATGATCAAAATACATTTTTATATAACAAATATAACAATAACAACAAATATGAATTGTATACTTATTAACAGGAGAGGCAGGAGAGCAGAGTGTATGGGGTCAGGAAATAAGAGCGCGCAAACAGCAGAACTGGGACAGACACCAGGCACAGTTCACCTTTTAGAGGTTGTTTCCCCTGGGCCTCACCCAAGTCACTGGTTGTACTTGATTCCTTTGTTCTCCATTCCTGTCATGAATCTAACCTTGAGTCCTGGATTCTGACATAACCTGTTATTTGACTCTTACAATCTATTTTTCTGAACTCCACCTATGAGATTGAATATGGTCAATTTTATAACAAATGTTATAGAGGAAGTCTGAGCTTTTTTCCTAACATTTATTTCAGATTGTCTTGGTAATATGAATTTTTTTCAAGTTATTTTGCCATTTCTTATTTATAAAATCATAGATTGCAGGGCTGGATGATATCTTAGAGAGTAGGGAGGAAAAGTGAGACCCCAGGAGGATCAATGGCTCAGGACCATCAAATCCATGAGATGAGCCTCTGCTCCAGCTCACCTGTTCTTCCAATGCTCCCTCCGCTGCATCACAGGGAGAAAAAACGAGCTGTGTTACCAGAGAGAAGCAGAATTCCCTTCTTGCCAACAGAGGCACTCGACTCCTTCCACATATTGCACGTTACTCTGAGAATTAATAGCACAATTTGGTACTAAACAAAATGGCTCATGTGGCTGATCTGGCTCGAGTGAAAAATCAGCAAAATGGAGACTTGAGTGTCTCTGGATGATAATCGGGTGCGATCCCTGAAGGGGTATGACAAATGTATTAAAGTCTTTCTGCAAAGCCAATTTTGGGCAATGATCTGATTGCTGGATAAATCATACCAGGAAATTGAAACAAGTGGTGAGGATGGCACAAGCAGGGTACATTATAGGGTAGCAAACAATTCCCTATGCCTTGGAGAAATCACTCTATCAGAGGTGGAGAGGAACCATTCAGCATGTCCAGGAAAATAATGAGAGACAAGGAAGAAATTAAGAGAGTATATGAGATACACAAATCAAAAGGACAAATGGATGTTAGAAGCAGCCTGGAATTAAAAGTAAGTCAGAGCTGATGGCTAAAGAAGAAGCTGAAAGGGGACAGAAAAACTGCAAGGGAAACAAAAGCCAAAAAATATACTTCGTTCTCAATAGTTCATGGACTTGATGATTTATTCATAGTACATTTTTTCATGCCAGTTTAGACTGATGTACCCATGAGGTATAGGACTACCATCCTCTCTCTCGGCTAGCCAGCCAATACACAGAGAATGCAAATTAGTGTGAAGCTGGGGGCTTTCCTGGTAGCTCAGCAGTAATGAATCCGCCTGCCAGTGCAGGAGACATGGGTTCAATCCCTGATCTGGAAAGATCCCACATGCTGCAGAGCAACTAAGCCCATGTGCCACAACTAGTGAGCCTGTACTCTAGAGCCTGGGAACCACAACTACTGACCCCATGCACCCCAACTACACCCACATACTCTAGAGCTCCTGCTCTGAGACAAGAGGAGCCACTGCAATGAGAAACCTATGCACCACCATGAAGAGAAGCCCCTGCTGGCCATAGCTAGAGAAAATCCTGTACACCAATGAAGACCCAGCGCAGCCAAAAAATAAAAATAAAAAATAAATAAAATGTTTAAAAATCAGTGTGATGCTAAGTAAAGCATGAACAGGAGATCAATTTGTTGAAGTTTTAGCTATCAACCATTTATTGACTTATTCAATTATTCAAACATACATAAAGAGCATCTAATATGTAACAGGCACTGTAGTAAAGCACAAAAATACACAAGATTGCTGTGGTCCCTGTCTTCATTGAGCTAACACTCTAAAGGAGGAGGGTGAGGGGAGTGATGTACTACCAAGACACATAGAAGTGATTTGGGGTATTAGCTTCTGATGGCTTGCACATCAGGACTGTATTCTACTACATATAGCAGAAACTCTAAGTAATAGTGGATTAAACAATTAGAGATTTATTTTTCACACACTATAAGAAATACAGGTAGATAGAGATATCTTTTTTGCACATAAAAATATAAACATAGGCTGTCCAAAGGTGCAACTGCTCAAGCATGACACCAGGATCCAAATTGGGTCTGTTTTCTAGACAAGGAGTGTGGCATAGTGGTTAAATCTAGGACTGTTGGCATCAGACTGTTACCTATTGTGGTGGTTGTTGTTCGTCAGTCTCTAACTTGTGTCCAACTCTTCGTGACCCTTCCAGGCTCCTCTGTCCCTGGCATTTCCTAGACAAGAATATTGGATCAGATTGCCATTTCCTTCTCCAGGGGATCTTTCCAGACCAAAGACTGAACCCACGTTTCCTGCTTTGCCAGGCAGATTCTTTACCACTGAGCCACCAAGGATGCTTGTTAACTCATTATTAAATCTTGGTTCTGCTACTTATTATCCATAGACTTTGACAAAGTTACTTAACCTCCTTCTAGTTTTTCAGTTTTCTTGTCTGTAAAACAGCAATGAAAATAATAGCCCCCCACATAAATAAAGTCAACTGATCATTGACAAAAAGCAAAAGCAATGTGATGCAGCAAAAGGAGTCTTTTCAACAAATGGTTCTGAAATAACTGGGCATCCACATGTGAAAAAGTGAATTAGATATATACTTTATACCTTCACAAAAATTAACTGAAACGAAGTACAGATATAAGTGTAAGATGCAAAACTATAAAATTCCTACAAAATAACATAGGAGAAAACCTAAATGACCTTGGATATGATGATGCTTTTTTAGATACAACATGAAAGACACAATCCATGGAAGAAATAACTGATAAGCTGGATGTCATTAAAATTAAAAACTTAAACTCTGCAAAAAAACAATGTCAAGGAAATGAAAAAACAAGGCACAGACTGGGAGAAGATATTTGCAATAGACACATCTGATAAAGAACCATTATCCAAAATATATGTACAAGGAACACAAACAATTCAATTAAAAAACAGGACAAAGATCTTAACAGACAGCTCACCAAAGACGATATGCAGATTGCAAATAAGCATAAGCACATTAAAAGATGCTTTACATCTTGTGTCATGAGGAAAATGCAAACCAGAACCATAAGATACCACTACACACCTTTTAGAACGGCCAAAATCCAGAACACTGATGCACCAAATACTGGCGAAGATGTGGAAACTTTAAACAAGAACTCTCATTTATTCCACTGGGAGTGCAAAATAGTAAAGACACTTGGGAAGACTTCTTGGCAGTTTTTTTTTTTTTTTAATCAAAGTAAACATACTCTTACCATACGATCCAATAATCGAGCTCCTTGGTATCTACCCAAAGGAGTTGAAGGCTTGCATCCACACAAAAACCTACACACAGATGTTTGCGGCAGCTTTATTCATAATTGTCAAAACTTGGAAGCAACCGAGATATCTTTCCATAGGTGAATGGATGAATAAGTTGTGGTATATCCAGGACACTGGAATATTTTTCAGTGCAAAAGAAATGAGTTATCAAGGGACATATGCACACCCATGGCTAATTCATGTTGATGTTTGACAGAAAACAACAAAATTCTGTAAAGCAATTATCCTTCAATCAAAAAATAAATAATTTTTTAAAAAAAGAAATGAATTACCAAACCATGGAAACACATGGAGGAATCTTGAATGTGCCTCACTAAATGGAAGAAGCCAATCTGAGAAGGCTATATACTATATGATTCCATAAGACATTCTGGAAAATGCAAAACTATGGAGGCAGTAAAAATATCAGTGGTTGCCAGGGGCTAAGGAAAAGGATGACTAGGCAGAACACAGAGGCTTTTAGGGCAGTGAAATTACTATGCATGATATTATAATATTGGATACATTTCACTACACATATGTCAAACTCATAGAACATACAACACAAGAGTGAACCTTAATGTAAACTATCGATTTGGGGGTGATTATGATGAGTCAAGGTAGGTTCATCAATTGTAACAAATGAACTACTCCAGTGGGTAATGTTGACAATGGGCGAGGCTGTGTGAGGGCATGTGGGGTAGTCTTTGCACCTCCCTCCTCGATTTTGCTGTGAACCTAAAACTTGTCTTTAAAAAATTGTCTTTCGAATAACAGCCTTTACCTCCTAGGCCTATTGAAAGGATTAATAGTTTATTATGTGCAAACTGCTGAAATAGTGAAATAGGCAATGTGTACATGTTATTACAATTGTTAATACTCACACTGGGGCTTGTCCTTGTGCTCTGGACTCTCATAATCTCAAGAAGGCTGTTGCATCCTCAGGCATATAGTATTCTGGATAGGAAGAAGGAGAAAGAATGACAGATGAATGGATAAAGAATATGTGGTATGTATATGCAATGAAATATTACTCAGCCATAAAAAATAATGAATTTGAGTCAGTTGTAGTGAGGTGAATGAACCTAAAGCCTGTTATACAGAATGAAGTAAGTCAGAAAAAAAACATTGTATATTAACATTTATATGTGGAATCCAGAAAAAAATTTTTTAAAGTACTGATAATCCTGTTTTTAGGGGGGAAAAACTGGAGACAGAGGTAGAGAACAGACTTGTGAACACAGCAGGAGAAGGAGATAGTGGAAGGAATTGAGGTAGCATTGACATATATACACCATCATGTGTAAAATAGCTGGTGGGAGGCCCCTGTATAACACAGGGAGCGCAGCCTGGCACTCTATGATGACCTAGAGAGGTGAGATGGGAGGGGAAAGGGAGGTTCAGAAAGGAGGAGAGATATATATATATAACTGATTGACATTATCCTTTGGCAGAAACCCACACAACATCATAAAGCCACTATCCTCCAATTAAATTTTTTTTTTAAAGAAAAAAATGAAAATGGCATACCAGCTAAATCTGACCTTTTAAAATCAAGAGCACAAAAGCATCTCTGAGAGTCCTGCCCAGCAGAATTTGCTCCCATCGCACTGGACAGAGCTGTGTCCTGTGGCCATACCTGGCTGGAAAGTGGTGGAGAATGAGATTGTAGATGAGTTAAGGAGATCATGAATGGAGATTGGGTACTGGATTATAGGCAACCAACAGTGTCTGTTGTGGCTTCCAGAGACAATTGCTCTTAATATATATTAAAATTTTTTTTTATTTATTTACTTGTTTTGGGCTGTGCTGGGTCTTCACTGTTGCATGGGCTTTTCTCTAGTTTCAGAGAGTGTGGGATACCCTCTAGTTGCGGTGTGTGGGCTTCTCATTGAGGTGGCCTCTCGTTGTGGAGCACAGGCTTAGTTGCTCCTCGACATGTGAGATCTTCCGAGACCAGGGATTGAACCCCTGTTCCCTACGTTGGCAGGCAGATTCTTTGTTACTGACCCACCAGGGAAGTCTGTTGTTAATATTTGATACATACCTGTTTTGTTTTTATAACTTTTATTGAAGTATATTTGATGAATAATATTATATAAGTTACAAGTGTACAGTATAGTGATTCACAATTTTTAAAGGTTATATATAGTTATTATAAAATATTGGCTACATTCCCTGTATTGTATAATATATCCTTGTAGCTTATTTTATACATAATAGTTGGTACCTTTCAGTTCTCTACCCCTATATTATCCCTCCTTCTCCCATCTCTGCACTGGTAACCACTACTTTGTTCTCTATGTGAATCTGTTTTGTTTTTTTTTTTTCCTTATATTTACTAGCTGATGTATTTTTTTAGCTCCCACATTAAGTGATATCATACAGTATTTGACTTTCCTTGTCTGACATTTCACTTAGCATAACACCCTGCAAGTCCATCTATGTTGTTGCTAATGTCAAAATTTTCATTCTTTTTATGGCTGAGTAGTATTCCATTGTGTGTGTGTGTGTGTGTGTGTGTATACATCTTTATCCATTCAGTTGTTAAATACTTAGGTTGTTTCCATATGTTGACCATTGTAAATAATGCTGCTATAAACATTGGGGTGCATGTAACTTTTTGAAATAGTGTTTGGGGGGGATATATATCCAGGAGTAGAATTTCTGGTTCATATGGTAGTTCTTTGAGAAACTAATTTTTTGAGAACGCTTTATACTGTTTGCCACAGTGGCCGTACCAGTTTGTATTCCCACCAACGGGGTAGAAGAGTTCCCTTTTCCCCACGTCCTCGCCAACATTTGTTATTTGTGTACTTTTTGATGATAGCCATTCTGACAGTGTGTGGTGAAATTTCATTCTGGTTGTGATTTACATTTCCCTGACGGCTAGCGATGTTGGGAATCTTTTCATGTGCCTGTTGGCCATCTGCATGTCCTCTTTGGAAAAATGTCTATTCAGGTCTTCTGCCCACTTTCTAATTAGGTTGTTTGTTTTTTTCATATTATGGGCTGTTTATATATGTTGGATATTAAGCCCTTATCAGTCCTATCATTTGCAAATATTTTCTTCCATTCAGCAGGCTCTCTTCATTTTGACACATATCTGTTTTTATGTCCCCTTTTCCCCTGGATAAGCTAGTTGAACTGAACAGTTCGACTTCTTATCCAGACAGTATCCACCTGGATCTCGATTCCTCCACACAAGACAGTGCACCCAGGGACTTCCCTAGTGGTCCAGTGGTTAAGAATCTGCCTTCCAATACAGGGGACTGGGTTCAAACCCTGGTCAGGGAAATAAGATCCCACATATGGTGAGGCAACTAAGCCTGCGTACCACAACAAGCCACAACTAAAACCCAATGCAGACAGACATAAATTAAGGAATATTAAAAACAAAAATAAGGCACCCAAGTTACTCAATTCCATCCATTCCAATCAAGTCAACTATTTATTACTTTCCTAATATGTATGCAGAACTATGCCCTGTGCTGCAAAAGGTCCTGGGGATTTAGAAATGATGACTGACCTTACAGAGCATATAATCTCTATGGCAACAGGTGCCCAAAGCAAAAGAATCTGAGAACCCTGTGGAAAGAAATCTGACATTAAGTATGAAGAGCTTAAGAAATGTTCATATACCTTTAACCTAGTAATTTCATTCCAAGAATATGTTAGGTAAACAACTAGAAAGCCAGATAAGAATACATGCAAAAAGATGTTGACAATGTGCTGCTATCAATAGTCAAAAGGTCATATAACTGACAGTTAAATAGTCACAGAAATTATGTTTATTAGCAGTTGTTATGTTATAAGAAATATAGTTTTATGTTTTTAGTGTTATGAAAAATGTAATATTATAAGGAAAATGCTCAACATATATTAAATGGGGGAGGAGCAGTTTACAAACTTGCATACAGTATAGAAGTTAAGTATATAGACTTTGGAGTTGAATGAATCAGTTCCAAGTTCCTTCTGCAAAACTCATTATTTATTTATTTAAATTTAACTTCTCTTAAAGCCTCTAAAGCTAATATGGAAAAATAGAGAGGGAAGGAAAAATAATTTAAGAGGAAAGAAATGCCTTAGTAAGGCACTGTAGAGCAAAAGGTGCCAGTTTTGAGTGGAGCACAGAACAAGAGATGGTCTTGTAGATAAGACTCTTGCTGCTTGGTTTAGAGGATCCAGCAGATCCGATGGTGCATGGAGCCTCAGTGGCAAACAGGAATGCTTTTTGGAGCCTTTGGCAGCCCCTGTAGGTGAATCATGGCACAGACTTAGGATTTTGAAGCAAAGCTCTGCAATCTTCAGTGGATAGCTTCTCTCCTTTTGAAAAACAGTTCTTTGCCTACTACTGGGCCTAGGGGAGACTGAATGGCTTAACTGTGGTTCTCCAAATTGCTAGTGACCCAAACTGTCCATCATGAACTTGGTGTTATCTGACCCAAAGAGCCATAAAGTCGAGTGTTCACAGCAGTATTCAATCATCAGATGGAAGTGGTAAATGCACTAACAGACCCAAGGAGGCCCAGGATGCTACATATACATTGAGTTAAAGATCTTGCATCCTAGGAAAGAGATTCAGGGTGAAGAGACCAATTAGAAAAGAATTGTACGAATCCAGGTTCAGGAATCTAGCCTAAAGAGATGACAACAGGGAGGGGGTGGGTTACCTTGATAAAGAAAAAAATCTATACTTGATAAGAATTTACAAATACTTTAGTGGTCTCTTTACTGTTTCTAAAAATTCCAAGACTGCTCCTAACTCAGAGCCTTCATACCTGCTATTCCCCTTCCCTAAAATACTTTTCTTCTCCCTAGCTTTACAACTAGCTCCATCTCTTCCTTCAGTCTTAGCCCAAAAGTGACTTTCTCAGTGAAGCTTCCCCTCACCCAATTTCCATTCCCTCCCTAGAACTTTATATTCCTCTTTTCTGCTTCCCCCCCCCCCCGCCGCCCGTCTTTAGCATTCATTACTAACATGCTATATATAACTGTCTAATCTATTCTCTTTATTTTCTGTTTCCTTCCTGAAGGTAGAGATTTTATCTGTTTTGTTCACATCTATACACTGGAGCCCAGAACATCTCCAAGCACACATTGAATCCAGGGACTAGCCAACAGGGACCCTAGAATTTCAAATATGGGTAATGGGGGAAATGCTGGTTTGGTTGGCAGAAATATGATATCTGAGAAATTTGGTTTGGAGAGAAAGACTCAGCACCTGACATTTCTAATGAGTCCTGGTAGAGTGGCTGGGGCTTCCCTGGTGGCTCAGCAGTAAAGAATTCACCTTCGATGCAGGAGATGCAGGTTCAATCCCTGGGTCAGGAAGATCCCCTGGAGAAGGAAATGGCAACCCATTCCAGTATTATTGCCTGGAGAATCCCATGGACGGAGTAACCTGGTGGGCTATAGGCCATGGGATCTCAAAGAGCTGGACACGACTGGAGTGACTGAGCTCATGAGCAAGAACTAGCTGGGTGATCAGTCTTTCATATCAGGTCTCAACTTCCTTGTCAAAAAAATGAGAGTTGAAGAAGACTTCTAAGTTTCCTCCAAGCTTTACAGATCCTGTTATCCCAGGACCAAAAAAACTGCAAGCTAAGCCATTACATAAGAGGTCCTTTCTAGCCTTCATACTCTGCAATTCTAAGAAGGGTACAGTGTGGGCATCCTTTTATGCAAACAGCAGATGCAAAGATGGACAGCTCAGGAAGAGGGGCTCTCTCAGAGGGTAGGACAAAACTGTGTTCTTCAGAAAGATGCCCCAGAAAGGGTGAAATTTTGCTTTCTAGACTGACTTCATTGGCCCCACAATATAGTAATCTCATTCTTAGAGTGCCACCTACTGATAAAGGACTTTTCAAGCAGCAGATAAAATGTGATCTCAAAAAGACTTGTTACCTCTTGCTTATCTTGGGCTTTAATAAGCATGTTTTAGGAAAGAGCGTCAGGTAATATTTAAAAACAAAAATGCTTCCATATCGGGACTTCTATAACACCATTAACATTCAGAAAGGAAGAGGAAATAAAGCTTTGCAGACTATCTTTACTATTTCTAATAAAGGATTAAACCTTTAATTTGTTCTTCCACACAAGGGATCCTTTGCCTAACAAAATGCACATTTTCCTAAAAGGTCAGGAGTGTTAACCAAATTTGAATAGAGAAATTTCCATTTTAATTGCAGTCAGGGGAATCTCTGCTTTCTATAGTCCCAGGGGTAATCCTGTTCGAAAGCAAAATAATCAGTCCATAATGTTTGCTTTGGTAAATTCAGACTTTCATTTATTTTGTTTTCAATCTGGGCCCACCTGTTCTTGTGATGTGAGATCAGGGCAGTTTTAAATGACAGCCTTTAGCTCACACTCTCTTTAAAAACAAACCAAATACCTTCAAAACCCATTTTGAGCTGGCAGGGAGGCTTGAGTAAGAGGTTATTTATGACGTGCTATGCCTGCCTGGATCCGGTGGGCGGCCCAGATGGGGCCCACACTCTTGTCTTTCCCAAGCAAGAAGCCTCTGCTCAGCCATCCCTGGCTTTTTAAAATCTGTCTTTAGTAACTACCCCTGGAGGGTGCTTGAAATCTTTGTGGGGACTCTGATGTGGTTTTGTTACTAGCCCATCGCCCAAAGAATAGACTTGAGCAGTGTAAGACAGACTGAAGAGAGGTTAGTTATCTTCCAACAAAAGGAGCCTATTTTAAAAGAATTATATTCTGACTTATGGGCGGGGAAGGGATAGAGCATTAGGATGAGACCCTAGGGCCTGAGAATGATGCTGATACATCAGGTGGGATAATTTAAGCCTTCAAGGCCAAGAGCCTTTAAAAGATAGTTTTAAATCTTTTGGTAAGAAAAGAAGATTCTGAGAAATCCAGCCATAGTGCTAAATAGTTCAAAGCTTGGATTCTGAGGTCAGAAAGGACCAGATTTATATCTCAGTCCTGACTTTTACTCGCTGTCATTTAAAAGGCTGGGTAAGTTACTTAGCCTCTCTGGGACTCAATTTTCTCAACTATAAAATGGGATAAGAAGAAGACATACCTCACTGGGCTGTTTTCAAGATTGATACACAGCACCAGGCACCTAAAAATGTCTCTATAAATGGTAATGATCATTATTAATAATGATTTTATCTATAAAATAGTCCCTTAGCCAGCACTGATTAGAGGATTAGAAGGGCAGAATGAAGCAGTGGAAAGAACACTGGATTGGAAATCAGGTTTTTATCCCAGCTCCAATAAGACAACATGAGACCAGTCCACTTGGTTTTCTTGAGGGCCTCAATTTCTTCACTTACTAGATAAAATCACTAGTGTGCCTGGTCTTTTTCAGTTCTGAAATTAAAATCAATGAAATCTGTTGCTTTTAAAGTAGTAAGTTTTAAAGTTCTGAGTAAAGGAAAGAATGTTATTATTATAAAAATGACTCTTCTGGGACTAAGAAGAAACTTTTCAATCAAATCTTTAGGTTGAGTCTGGCCCCCCCGACCCTCCACTAGAGCTATCATAAATAAGAGAACATTTTGGAGCACAAAGACGTCCTTGTTGATTGTTGAAATTGGGGGAAGGGAGAGCAGGGCCTGAGCAACTCCGGCCTGGCTGAGCAGAGCTCAGGGTAGCCTTTTGCAGGGCACCTAGAGATCCAGCTGGGACAACCCCAAGGTTTAGCACATCAGGTTCCCTGGGGGACAACTGACCATTGGATTGAATTATGTCAGATAGAGGAGCTGCTTGTAAAACTAGTAAATACTCCCCAAGGATCAGATTTGAACCAACACATTGTACCTTTCAAACTGCTGAACAGCCTGTGGGAAAATGACCTTGTAATCAAACCAGACTGCCAGTATGAGGTCAGCCGAGAATGGAAGTGATTTGGGATATAGAAATCGAATTTATGACCTGTCTTATTCCACCAGCTTTTATTGATTCTCTGGCTAGATTGGGGATAGGCAGAGTTAATGTTGCCAGTCTGAAGGCAGCTAGCCTGCTGAGCTGTGGAATTCTTTTTTCCAGAAAATTTAACTTGGTCTCAATTATGAATCAATCCAAGGATAAGACCCTTAAGGATCATATAAAGGCAAGTTGTAGATCTCATATACTTACCCTTGAGCAGCAAAGCATTCTGGAAGTGGGGAATTTTCCAATAAAATATAATATTTCTTTTGCCAGATAACTTTTTTTTAATTGACTTTGTTTTGTTTTAAAATAAGTGGATTATGTTCAAATGGAATTGCTTAGGACTGAGAACTATTGTCTAGGTCCACTTAGAAAACCAACACCACACATTTTTATTTTATACAAAACTAGTATTATAAATAGAAAAATTACAACAACCAAAAAAGCTTCCCTTAATGCCAGAACCCAGTGAAACCCATGAGTAATGTCTTACAGTATTTTTCTATGTAGCTGTATGTAGATGTAAATAAAATTGATATAAAATCTATGACTTTATTTTTTAACAGCTCTAAAGAAAGTTCTGACCAAAAAATGTTCTAAGATTGATAAGGAGTAGGTAATGGGCAAGTTAGAAAACTAGAACTTGAAACATTAAAAATTCAGGAGGGCATTTGACTGATATTCTGGAGCAGAGTATAATTTCGGAAAACAAAAATAATTTGTAATTTAAAAGGTGTCCTCTTCTTTTCAGAGGTGTGTGTGTGTGTGTGTGTGTGCTTCCTGTCAGGCCTATTCGTTTATTTTGCAGTTTTTTGCTTCCTGAAACCATTCAGTTAAGCCCTATACATCTTTTCTTTACTGCGCTCTTTATTGGGAAGAGACTTCAAAGCACTCCCCAAAATTTAGCCACAAAGATCTTTATTAAACAGTCAAAGAAAGTTATGTGACTTAAGATACTGTGCAGCTCTGAGACTGATGGGATTACATTGTCAAGTGAGATGAAAATGCTATTAAAACTGATTGAATATAAGACACTACAAAGTGCTGTGCATCAATAACTTTGAAAGAAGTCTGTGATTTGCTATCTTAAGATCCAAGGACTCTGTTTCCATCCATGTAGTCATGTTATCTATGGAATTTCTTACCAGGTTAGGAAAAAATTATGTTATACAACGTATAACTACATTATGTGCCTTGGAGCTGTACATCTCACATTGTCATGGGAAATTCAACCAGATCCTCCTGTGCTGTCTACATAAGACCCATAAACAACAATCAAAGCCAAAAAGTGGCTGTGTTTCCAAAGCAAAATTTAGCAGATTGAAGTCCATTAGATTAGCACAGTTCTGATTCACAGAGAATTTTTGAATCTGAAAAATAATTTAGGGGCAAAGGATATTGCTGAATATCCCAGTGAATAACAATCAGGGCCAATATGAATGCTTACTTTATGCCAGACACTATTATGAGTTCACAATAGGCCCATGAATCAAGAACTTACTTTCCTTTTTTTAAACATTTATTAATTTGGCTGCACTGGGTCTTCATTGCAGCATGCGGGATCTTTCAGTTGCGGCACGTGGTCCTGAACAGGGATTGAACCTGGGTCCCCTGCATTAGAAGCATGAAGTCTTAGCCACTGGACCACCAGGGAAGTCCAAGCACTGTTGGTTTCCTGATAGTTTAGCCCAGAGTCTCCAGTTTAACAAGACCCTCACTCTTCTCTCCTCTCATTACAAGAACAAAGACTTGCTCAAAATAAATTACACGCTCTCCTTATGGTTCCTGGTCTACTGAATTCAGATACCTTTCAGAACTCACTAGAAACTTCGCTTCCTTAAAAGAATTTCCCTAGTTCTTAGGCTACTTTTGGTCCATTCTCTTATACTTACCCTCTTATTTAATTTCTTATTAAATTAATTCTTATTAACTTAATTAATTAATTAATTCTTATTAATTAAATTTCTTATTAAATTAATTCTCTTATACTTACCCTCCTATTTAGTTTCCCTAGTTCTTAGGCTACTTTTGGTCCATTCTCTTATACTTACCCTCCTATTTAATGATAAACTCATTACCAGCCTGACAAGTTCTGCCTGTATAACCCTTAAAGGAAAAAATGAATATAGTACCACCTATTTCAACCAGTATAACCCAAATAATAATTTTTGAAAATTACTAATTGAATTAAGTATCTTCCCTAGTAGAATTCTTCCAGAAGGTAGGGACTATGTTTTGCGTCCACTGTAGTCTTAGTACAGGGCAAAGATTTGGCACATAATAAATCTTTACTGTATGAATAAATAAGTAAGGACAACGTATTTGTTTCGTTGATCACGGGGAGGTGATAGAGAAAACGTAGCCTACATAAAGGAAGCACGCTACATGTGGAAAAACATTGTTATGAAAACACAATCGAAAGCAGACGACCGATCATCACTGGGATCAGGCAGGCCTGCCCTCTGCTGGTGGTTCGGAGTATACAGGAGAGGCTGGTTCTTAAAAGGGAAGCGGCTGCGGAGGAGAGAGGAGCTGGAGAAGGCGAGAGCCACAGGCGGGATCTTCGCCATAGGTCCGCGGACCCAGAACTGTGGAAGGTACCGGTCGGGAACCGAGCTGGCAGCTGCTTATTCTCGTGGTCCCCATGACTGAGGACTGGCTGGACTGCCCGACCGTGGGCCCCGGCTGGAAGCGCCGTGAGGTTTTTAAAAATCCTCGACATAAACCATTCTTTCTTGCTGCCAGCACCCATTCATATATTCATTCAGGCTGTCTACCTTTAGGGGACTCTTACATGATGCTGTTCTCAGAGAGGCATGGGATAAAATCATTACCAGCTTGACAAGTTCTGCCTGTATAACCCTTGAAGGAAAAAATGAAAACCAGATCACTTACACTGACTTAGAAGCTAGCTTCAATCTATTCACTTTGTGTTGTTCAATTGGCTTTACACACAAAAAAAGCAGACAATCTCTAAAGACTACTGAGTTAGTATAAATATTATTTCTAATTTATCCTGGACTTCTAATGACTATAGCTTTACTAACTTGACCTTATTTATTTAATTTGGGACCCTAGCCTTGTATTCTAATTCTGGTTTAGTTTGTTCATCTCACACTTTTTTTTTTTTTTTTTTGAAGGCTATTATACATCAAATGTGGCACTAGTTACTGGGACATAACAGTGAACAAGACAGATGCTACCTGACCTCACAGTGTAGTCTGGTTGAGAATATAGATATGTTAATAGGCAATTGCAAAAATATCACGGGTCTACAGCCCATGCACAAAATTCAGGGAGGGTTTCTTTTTGTTTTAAATCCCTTAAATGGCAAACACAACTGGATGTATGGGTTTATGTGTAATTTTCATTGTTTTAAGCAAATTCTTAATCATCTTCAGTCTAATAGTTGAGGTGAGACAAAACTTCATGCAAAAGGCACAACAGCATGTATAACCAGAGCATAAATCACCCAGCTTAGCTATTTGAACTGGATGTACTATATAATTGGGGACAGGCAGGGGCAGCTCTGAATTAGTTACCAAAAACTCTTGTTTAGAAAATCTATGTGGAGACTATTCAAAGAGAACAAAAAAAAAGCAGGTGATGAAGATTGTACCATTGTTCCCCATCATTCTCTCTTCTCTCCTTGTGATTTGATTATACTTCTCCACCACAACCCTCTTCCCCAAACACACACATCAGACTTGGCCATATGGCTGGTTTTGCCTAATGCAATGTACTTGGGGGTGTTGTATGTACTATCCAAGCAGAAGCTTGAAGAGATTTCCAGTAGTTATGTGTTGCTCTATTCCAGGAACTGGCTCTTTCTCCAACCTAGTCCCAGAATAAAGAACATGTGTAGCAGAGCTGACCAGTGAATAACACATAAGATGAATAAGAAATAAACCTTTGTGGCTGTAAGTCACTGGGACTTGGTGGTTGCTTATATTTCACATAACCTAGCAAAGGTAGATAAGATCACCAAGTTTCAGACACCCAATGGGATTCAAACAGAGGCTCAAAAGGAAATACAGATCCATTATAGAGTAGACACAATTTTCTAGAGCAAGACAAGAAATTAAATAAACATATAAAAAGGTCTGTAGTCAAGTAAACAAAGAAACAAATTAAGGGAGAAAAAAATAAAGATATTAAAGTTTAGAAATTAATAAAAATCAGCAAAATTTCTGGCTATGAAATCAACATACAATAGCAAATTGCATTTATATATAATGAACAAAGAAGATATATAATAACAGCAACAAAATTACTTAGAAATAAATCTAATACCAATTTCATCTATAAATGTTAAGTTTTTGAGAGAGTAGTTCCCTAAGAAGAGGACAGTATAAAGAAGCAGGACAATTAAAAGAAAGTCAGCATCTTCAAAGACAGATTCCTCCACAATAGAGAACTGAAAAAGGATTAGGCAGAGTCCAACAGAGCTGCTTCTGAAAATCATGGCTATGTTTAAAAAAAAAGAAAAGGAATGAAAAGACTGAATATTTTGAAATATGTATCAGTAGAATGTTATAAAAATAATGATTTGTTCTATTTATCTGTTCTTTACATTGTGACTTTATTATTTTGTTTGAAATTCTCAGAACATCAGATATATTCACAAATACCAAGTCACATATAAATTTTTAAAAACTTTAAAAGAAGATAAATCTAATAAAAGACATGTAAGACCTCTATGGAGAATATATAAATCTAATATTAAATATTAGATTAAATCAAAGAGATGGGGATACCAGACCACTTAACCTGCCTCCTGAGAAATCTGTACGCAGGTCAAGAAGCAACAGTTAGAACTGGACACGGAACAACAAACTGGTTCCAAATCGGAAAAGGAGTACGTCAAGGCTGTATATTGTCACCCTGCTTATTTAAATTATATGCAGAGTACATCATGAGAAACGCTGGGCTGGATGAAGCACAAGCTGGAATCAAGATTGCCAGGAGAAATATCAGTAACCTCAGATATGCAGATGACACCACCCTTACGGCAGAAAATGAAGAGGAACTAAAAAGCCTCTTGATGAAAGTGAAAGAGGAGAGTGGAAAAGTTGGCTTAAAACTCAATATTCAGAAAACTAAGATCATGGCATCTGGTCCCATCACTTCATGGCAAATAGATGGGGAAACAGTGGAAACAGTGAGAGACTACATTTTGGGGGGCTCCAAAATCAGCTCCAAATTTTGGGGGCTGCTGCAGATGATGACTGCAGCCATGAAATAAAAAGATGTTTGCTCCTTGGAAGAAAAGTTATGACCAACCTAGACAGCTTATTAAAAAGCAGAGACATTACTTTGCCAACACAGGTCTGTCTAGTCAAGGCTATGGTTTTTCCAGTGGTCATGTATGATGTGAGAGTGGGACTATAAACAAAGCTGAGCACCGAAGAATTGATGCTTTTGAACTGTGGTGTTGGAGAAGACTCTTGAGAGTCCCTTGGACTGCAAGATCCAACCAGTCCATCCTAAAGGAAATCAGTCCTGAATATTCATTGAAAGGACTGATGCTGAAGCTGAAACTCCAATACTTTGGCCACCTGATGTGAAGAACTGACTCATTTGAAAAGACCCTGATGCTGGGAAAGATTGAAGGTGGGAGAAGGGGATGACAGAGGATGAGATGGTTGGATGGCATCACCAACTTGATGGACATGAGTTTGAGTAGGCTCTGGGAGTTGATGATGGACAAGGAAGCCTGGTGTGCTTCAGTCCATGGGTCACAAAGAGTCAGACATGACTGAGTGACTGAACTGAACTGAATATTAAGGAAGACTTAAACAAGGAGGACATCATACAAAGGTGACTTTAGTGCCTTAGTAGTTTGTGTAAGCAAACTAGAACCTTAGCCTGTAATGCCTCAAGGTTAAGAAATTGAAACCTTAGGACTACCAATTGAAAACAGCCAACTAGGCTTCTTAAAATAATGCAGCCACTTAAGCTATAGCCAATTAAATAATTTCCTTGCTTTGCTTCCACCTCTGATGTATAAAAGTCTTTTCCCCTAGTTCCTGTTGGTGGAGTGCAGATTTTAACCACTTCAGGTTTAATGCTTCTCTATTCAAATCCATGTTTGCTCAAATAAATTCTCAAAAATTTTAATATGCCTCAGTTTACAAGACCATATAAATGAAGAAGGATATATATGAGTGCATGTGTGTACGTGTAAACTAATAGTACATGTGTGTGTTAGCCACTCAGTTGTTTCTGACTCTTTGTGACCCCATGAAGGGGTCTTTGTAGCCCAGCAGTCTCCTCTGTCCATAAAATTCTCCAGGCAAGAATACTGGAGTGGGTTGCCATTCCCTTCTCCAGGGGATCTTCCCAACCCAGGGATCAAACCTGAGTCTCCTGCCTTGTAGGCATATTCTTTACCATCTGAGCCACCAGGGAAGCCCAGTTCTATTATATGAAAATTATATGAAAATGTGAATAAGAAGAACAAAATGGGAATACTTGCTCTATTATATAGTAACTGAGACTAACTGATCAATATCCTGAAACAGGCCCTAACATATATAGAAACTGAATTTGTTACAGAGCAGTTACCTGTTGCTATGTCATAAACTACTCCAACACTTCAGATCTTAAAACAGCAATAGTTTTATAATTTCTTACAGTTCTGTGGATTGATTGGCCAGTTCTTGTGTTGGTCTCACCTCCACTCAGTCATGCAGCTTCATTCAGGTTACTGACTCAACTGGGCTGGCAAGTCCAAAGACTGCTCTCACCTGGCTGGGACCTTAGTGCTGACTGTTGGCTGGGGTTTCAATTCTCTTCCAGGTGACCTTTCAGGATTTGTTAAAGCCAGTAGCAGGATCAACTCAGATTCAAGGAAAAGGAAAATAAACCTACTTCCTGATGCATGGAGTAGTATATATGTACCAGGAGGGAAGGAATTGATCATACCTGTCTTTGGAGCTTATCTAACACAGCTGAACTTACAGGCTAGTGAGAAATGGAGGACCTATCAAATAGTTTATCCATATTGAATAAAAAAATTGAACCCTACCTCACACTGTGGTTGTTGTTTAGTCGCTAATTCTAATCTGACTCTTTGAGACCCCATGAACGGTAGCCCACCAGGCTCCTCTGTCCATGTGCTTCCCCAGGCAAGAATACTGGAGTGGGTTGCCATGTCCTTCTCCAGGGCATCTTTCCCACTCAGGAATCAAAACTGTGTATCCTGCTTGGCAGGTGGATTCTTTACCACTGAGCCATCAGGCAAGCCTCACCTCATACCATACACAAAGACAAATTCCAGCCAGATTAAAGGCTAAAATGTAGAAAGTAAAACGATAAAACTTTGATAAAACAAACAGGAGAATATGTTTATGACCTTGGAAGAGAAAAGGATTTCTGAATGAGACATCAAGAGTCAAAAGAGACTTAGTGAATTTCAGCTACGTTGTGGGTTAAGGACTTCAAGGGTAGAGAAACTAATCACCATGTTTGACATGGTTTACACAGGAAAATACTTTTCATATTCTAAGAGTATAGGACTAATTTATAAATCCTCTATGCACTCATTTAAAATGTTTAATATAATTTTGGTTGTACTTTCTAAAAATATCTGCAGCTGTTAATCAAAGCCAGGTAAAGCATATTCACTTAAAGCAGCCAGAGGGACTTCCCTGGTGATCCAGTGGCTAAGACTCCCAGCTCCCAATGCCAGGTGTCCCGGTTCGATCCCAGGGCAGGGAACTAAATCCCACATGCCCACAACGAAGAATTCGCACACTACAACTAAATATCCTTCATGCTGCAACTTAAGAGCAACTAAGGATCCCACGTGCTAAAACTAAGGACTCAGGGCAGACAAATAAACAAATATTTTAAAAATTTGTTTTGATTGCAGATGAGGAACAAGGGATACTTGTGTGCTCTTCTAATGGAAGTAGAAGTAGATACCACCAGCACCTAACCTATAGTCCAGCAATTCTACTTCCAAGTGTATTTGCTGAAGAACTTTTGAAAATAAATATCAGAAGGCAAAGTATTTATAGCAGCAATGTTTGCAATAATTTAAAAAAATGAAATTTACGCAAATTGGTTGATAAGAGAATGACTTGTTCTTTAAATGGAATATTAGGTATGAAGTTGGCTGCCTTTCAAGGTGAGCAAAAAAGCACATGGTAAGCAAAAGTCACAGAAGACTAGACTCAGTATAATTCTACTTACATAAAGTTCAAAAATACAGAAAACCAAACAACATATTGGTTGGAGACTGTTATGTGATAAGATCATAAAGAAAAATAAGGGAATAATAAATATAAAATTCAGGATTGTGGTTACCTCTAGGAAGAGAGAGGAATGAGAGCAAGGAGACACAGAGTGGGCTTGGCTACAAAGGTATTGTAATTGTCCATTTTTAAACCAGCTACTGAATTCATGGGTGTTCATGGTATTGTTACTCTTTAAGCCTTCCACATATGTTATAATTATTACTTTACATATATTCAGTATCCAATAAAACTGATAAGAAAATTAAGGTCTTTGCAAATGCATGGAATGTAGTGAATGATGAGTGTGCAATAGCAGAAATAATAAAAGTTTAAAATTTGAAAACAAGAGTGATTTAAATCCCTTTTCCTTGTTTTCCAAAAACCTAGACAAAAGGGCAACTTGGGTTTATTTTTTCAACCAGTTTTTTTTTCAACAGCAATTTTTTTTTCTCCCCATCTTCAGCAGGAACCTGAACTGTGTGAGAAAACAAGCCATGTGGCTATATGGGAGAAGCTTCTGGAACCAAAGGATAGAATGGAGAGGGAAAAGATAAGTTGACCTTTGTCCCAGAGTATCTAAAGTTCATCAGACTCATTGAGAAAGCAACAGCAAATCCCCTCTAGTGGCTTGCATCCGGTCTGTGTATGACATTCACCCCACCCCCCACCACTGTCTCTCACTACCCCCCATCTCAGCCTTACTTTGACCTTCTGATAAAGATCCTGGGTTGCATTACAAAACCCTCATCTATTAACTTAGCACAGTAGGCTCCAGATCTAATCACTTCGTAATTCCCTTTATCTCTGCCCTGGCTCTGAAGGGTTGCCTTTGGTGAGAGAAGAGGGTCCCACATTTCCATTGTTTTTCAAATTTCCTCCTTTTTCTCTATCTTCAATCCCATAGGGATCATTATTTACCTTTCTAGAGTGGTCTCTGCATGGTCTAGAAGTAAAATTTGTCAAGTATTGAGTATATCTGTTAGTTCCCTTAATTTAGGATTTCTGCCCAATATCCTATCCAGGTTATTCTAAATTTGTCTACATGCCTGGCTCTCAGAAGACTCCAAGGTACCAATCCATTTCTAAAAGAATGAGGAACCATGCAGTTTTTGTGAACTATACCTCCTGAGCTCTTCACTTACTCTGAGATCTTGAACAAGTTACTTAGACTTTTTGTATCTCAGTTTCCTCTCCTCTAAAATGGAGGAAAAATAAGACTTATCTGAAAGACCTATAGGGAGGACAAAAGATGGTATACATGTTGCAGGCCCTTTGAGGCTACTTACTAATATCCTTTCTCTCTCCCAGAAAAGACTACCTCAGGATCACATTGGGACCCTGCAAAGCAAAAAGATTCTGAGTTCTGCTCAGCTCTGCTAAACGAGAATCTCAGAGAAGATGGGGGATGGCTGAAAATCTTTACATTTAATTCTGATCAAAGTGATAATTCTGACATACATATGTGGTAGGCGCCATTCTAAGAATGGCCCCCAATGACCTCACTCTTGCATAATCCCATCCCTTTTGAGTAGGGATGAAATCTGTGATTATGATGAGATATCATTTGCCCAGGAAGAGGAAATCTGTGATTATGATGAGATATCATTTGCCCAGGAAGAGATTATCTGAGTGAGTTTCATCTCATCACATGAGCACTTTAAAAGCAGAGTTTTCTCCAGCAGATAACAGAAAATATGTGAAACCCTAAGGAGAGAGCCCAGTGGAGCTCACCTGGACTTTTGACCTATGGAACTATGAGATAATAAAATGGGGATTGTTTGAAGTCACTAAACTTGTGGCAACTTGCTATGCAGCCATAGAAAATCAGAACTATATTCAAACTTGGGAACAGCTAGAAATAATATCCTATTCTCACTCCTCTATCCTCTGTGCACACTAGCATTGATTTATCTCTGTCTGCATTTGAAGGTTTTGTTTTTTTTTAACTGAAAGAAGGTAGATGAACGTTTTTATAAGAAGGGCTGAGTAATGGGAGAAAAAAAACCCAGGAAGTTGAAAGGTGATAGAATAGTGACTAGTTTTCAGTCTCTTAGGAGCCTAAAAGTTGAGAGTTCAAGGGGGATTTGAGGGGCTTTCAAACATATGGAAAGCTGCTTTTGCCAAACCCAGAGGCAGTGTCCTTGGCAGAGCCCTGGGCAATCCCATGCTGGCTAGTGAGTCTTCTCCCACGCAATGTCCATAGACACAAGCTACCAACCAACAGAAGGAAGATGGGACTCACACCTTTGGGTGTCTTCTGCAAATAACTGGGGCCACTGATGGAAGTGGGAGCAGTTTGTGGGACAATGGCTAATTAGCAGGGCCCATCAGACTAGCAGACATCTAGGCTGCATGTGGAAAATAAGTACCATAGGTATGATATTTAGTAGACTTTTAATAAAGGCTGGTTCTCGCTTAAGTTTCCCCTTAATTGACAAGAATGTATGATAGTCCTGATTATCAAATCCTATTCCTGGCCTAGTTCTACATTCCCTGTTAATTTGAGCAAGTATTTATTTCTGTCTATTGTAGCTGCCTATGATACTGGAGTGGGAATGCAGGAGACATGGGTTCAATCCCTGGGTTGGGAAGATCCCCTGGAGAAGGAAGTGGCAACCCACTCCAGTATTCTTGCCTGTAAAATTCCATGGACAGAGAAGCCTGGCTGGCTACAGTCCATAGGATCACAAAGAATTGGATGCAACTGAATGACTGAGTACACAAGCATGCACATGTACTTTCAAATATAGGTAAGCTTTTTAATGTAACTCAGAGCAAAAGAAAAATAGTGTATGCTTTGTATTTTTAATTCCTATCACTCAGTTGAAGTCTAAATGTATATTTTTAGTTTGTAGAGTAAAATGTTAATGAAGATTTTGAAAGCTCTATATGTTATGGGAAAAATTAAGAAACTTCTAATATAGAGAGAATAGAGATACAGCATTAACTAGAAAATTTTAGGAAGATTGTCATCTTTTTTGAATCAACAGTCTTTATTAAAATTTAAATAACAAGGCAAAATAATGGAGATTATCATAATTCTAATCTTTGTAGAACTGTATAGTGTTCTAAGATTCATAACATTAAATAAAATAATCTTAACCTCCAAGACTGCCTTTGGATTTTAGTTATTTAGTTCTATTTAGGCCATGAATCTTCAGTTGTGTTTTCTTTTTTTTTTTTTCAATTGTGTTTTCTGAAAATAATTACCATGCAGCCTAATGAAGCAGAATTAATAACTATAAACGGAGAGATAACAAGGATACTTTCATCATTTTTCTTCATGCATAGAAAGGCAGACAAAGGATTTCAGAATTGCCTTGTCATGTACTTATATACAGGATGTTCAAACAAGATAAAATAGCTGCAATTACATTCTTAAAAGGCTGCTTGAATGAAAGACTTTAATGCAATACTTTGCAGATTAAAATAGCAATATAGCAGGGCTTACAAACCACCAGTGGTTGCCTGCAGAAAACATGGCTCCTATGCCAGAAACTGCCAAAGAAATAGCCAAAGCAGTGTTTCTGAAGATAACAAGTATCTCTTATCCGTAAATAAGCCAGTTCAGTTCAGTCACTCAGTTGTGCCCAGCTCTTTGAACGCCAGGCTTCCCTGTCCATCACCAACTCCTGGAGCTTACTCAAACTCATGTCCATTGAGTCAGTGATGCCATCCAACCATCTTATCCTCCGTCATCCCCTTCGCCTCCCACCTTCAATCTTTCCCAGCATCAGGCTCTTTTCAAATGAGTCAGTTCTTCACATCAGGTGGCCAAAGTATTGGAGTTTCAGCTTCAGCATCAGTCCTTCCAGTGAATATTCAGGACTGATTTCCTTTAGGATGGACTGGTTGGATCTCCTTGGAGTCCAAGGAACTCTCAAGAGTCTTCTCCAACACCACAGTTCAAAAGCATCAATTCTTCGGTGCTCAGCTTTCTTTATAGTCCAACTCTCACATCCATCCATGACTACTGGAAAAATCATAGCTTTGACTAGATGGACCTTAAGCCAGGGAAGATGTTAAAATTAAATTAAACTAAATAAGCCAGGGAAGATGCTAAAATTGGTGTGCATTCCACAAAAGCCAAATTTCAGATGGAGATGCAGGGAACTGTGTTATCTTAGAAGCAAATTAATTTGGTCCATTGCCACATTTCTGGACTCAAGATTTAATAACAGTTTTATTTTCCCAAGTGATGCTGTGAGACAGCAAGTACATGAAGAAGTACTAAGAACAAAGTATGGAAATGATGGCAATAATTCTCTGCTTCAGAAATCAGAGAGGATCTTTTTCAGATAGCACACAGAGCTTTCATTTGTTGCCTCAAAAAATTATATCCTCAGCATTGTTAGCAGATATGGTGTGTGGTCCCTGGAGAAAGACACAGGCATGGTTTTCTTGACATTAAGAAGTCATTTTTGGCCTAAACCATTTTATGATCTAAGCCTGGCCACAATGCTGGCCCTTGAACAGGTCTCAGTAATAATCTTAAGGGCAGTGAGAGAATTCAGGAACAAAGGAAAAGGAGCCCCAAAACAGTTCAGCAATAAAACAGAGTCCTGCTGCTGCTGCTGCTGCTGCTGCTAAGTCGCTTCAGTCGTGTCCGACTCTGTGTGACCCCATAGATGGCAGCCCACCAGGCTCCTCTGTCCATGGGATTCTCCAGGCAAGAACACTGGAGTGGGTTGCCATTTCCTCCTCCAACGCATGAAAGTGAAAAGTCAAAGTGAAGTTGCTCAGTCGTGTCCGACTCTTAGCGACCTCATGGACTACAGCCTACCAGGCTCTTCTGTCCATGGGATTTTCCAGGCAAGAGTACTGGAGTGGGGTGCCATTGCCTTCTCCAAAACAGAGTCCTAGTTCCTCCTAAACAATATACAACAATCTGATACATATATTCTGCAGGAGCTAAGGCCCTTGCCCAGGAGGAGGATGGTAAAGACCCGCTGAGACCCCAGACTGGTGGGAACCAGAAGGTTGATGATTCAGATTCCTGGAACACCATCCTGTTACCTCATCATCAACTAAACAGAAAGGCATACACCCTACAGATGTCACTCCAAACACTACCTTTAAAAACTTCCCTGAACACTACCTGGGAGTTTGAGTCTTTTGAGCACCAGGCTTCTGTTCTCCTTGCTTCAGTTTAGTTCAGTCACTCAGTCATGTCCGACTCTGTGACCCCATGAACTGCAGCACGTCAGGCCTCCCTGTCCATCACCAACTCCCAGAGCCTACCCAAACTGATGTATACTGAGTTGGTAATGCCATCCAACCATCTCATCCTCTGTCGTCCCCTTCTCCTCCTGCCCTCAATCTTTCCCAGCATCAGGGTCTTTTCAAATGAGTCAGTTCTTCACATCAGGTGGCCAAAGTATGGCAGTTTCAGCATCAGTCCTTCCAATGGTCTGATCTCCTTTAGGATGGACTGGTTGGATCTCCTTGCAGTCCAAGGGACTCTCAAGAGTCTTCTCCAACATCACAGTTCAAAAGCATCAATTCTTCAGTGTTCAGCTTTCTTTATAGTCCAACTCTCACATCCATCCATGACTATTGGAAAACCATAGCCTTGACCAGACAGACCTTTGTTGGCACAGTAATGTCTCTGCTTTTTAATATGCTGTCTAAGTTGGTCATAACTTTTCTTCCAAGGAGTAAGAGTCTTTTAATTTCATGGCTGCAATCACCATCTGCAGTGATTTTGGAGCCCAAAAAAATAAAGTCTGACACTGTTTCCACTGTTTCCCCATCTATTTGCCATGAAGTGTTGGGACCAGATGTCATTATTTTAGTTTTATGAATGTTGAGCTTTAAGCAAACTTTTTCACTCTCCTCTTTCACTTTCATCAAGAGGCTCTTTAGTTCTTCACTTTCTGCAATAAAGGTGGTGTCATCTGCATATCTGAGGTTAACTCCTTGCTTAACTCTGCAATAACCATTTCTCTGTTCCAGACTCCAACATTTAGGTTTGTTTGGCTTCACTGTGAATCAGGCAAGGGGGCTTGAGTTTGATAATGATCTCCATTCCAGGCAACTTGGAAGCAAGGCAAGAAAATGTCTGACTTGCAGTTGTCCTCGGTCATGTACTGACATTGGTTAAAAGGATAAATCTCACTGAAATCAATGGTTCATTGTGAAACTGTGTACTCAGAGTGGGTCTTGAACCCATGGTCTTTAAGCTGAGATCATACCTGGTCTCAGGACGTAATGAAGCTCAGGTTCTTGATGTTTCATAGCAGAAAAAGTTCAGTGACAGACAAAGTGATAGGTGAGAAGTGGATTTATTTAGAGAGAAATACATTCCACAGACAGAATGGGGGTCATCTTAGAAGGTGAGAGCAGCCCCAAAATATGGTGTTTTAGGGCTGGGTAATTTCATAAGCCTTTGAGTGGGAGGATTTGTCCAATTATTTGGGGGAAGGGGTGAGGATTTCCAGGAAATGGATATGGTCCCTGATGGTTGGGCTTGGAACAGTCATGGCACTGGTGGGTGTGTCACTTAGCTTATACTAATGTCTTACAGAGCTTCCCAGGTGATGCAGTAGTAAAGAATCTGCCTGCCAATGCAGGAGACACAGGAGATGAGGGTTTGATCCTTGGGTCAGGAAGATCCCCTGGAGAAGGAAATGGCAACCCACTCCAATATTCTTGCCTGGAAGAGTCCATGGACAGAGGAACCTGTCCATGGAGTCCATGGAGTCACAGAGAACTGAACATGATGAGCAACTGAGCACACATGTAATGTATTTCAATGAGTGTATAATGAGGCTCAAAGCACGCTACAGTTCATGGAGTCACAAAGAGGCCAACATGATGAAGGGACTGAACAAAGGGTTCAGTTCATTTCAGTTCAGTTGCTTAGTCATGTCCAACTCTTTGCAACCCCATGGACTGCAGCATGCCAAGCCTCCCTGTCCATCACCAACTCCCAGAGCTTACTCAAACTCATGTACATAGAGTCGGTGATGCCATCCAGCCATCTCATCCTCTGTCGTCCTCTTCTCCTCCTGCCTTCAATCTTTCCCAGCATCAGGGTCTTTTCCAAGGAATCAGTTCTTCACGTCAGATGGCCAAAGTATTGGAGTTTCAGCTTCAGCATCGGTCCTTCCAATGAATATTCAGGACTGATATCCTGACAGAGTTTCAGTTCAGTTCAGTTCAGTTCAGATGCTCAGTCCTGTCCGACTCTTTGCGACCCTATGAATCGAAGCACGCCAGGCCTCCCTGTCCATCACCAACTCCCGGAGTTCACCCAGACTCATGTCCATTGAGTCAGTGATGCCATCCAGCCATCTCATCCTCTGTCGTCCCCTTCTCCTCTTGCCCCCAATCCCTCCCAGCATCACAGTCTTTTCCAATGAGTCAACTCTTCGCATGAGGTGGCCAAAGTACTGGACTTTCAGCTTTAGCATCATTCCTTCCAAAGAAATCCCAGGGCTGATCTCCTTCAGAATGGACTGGTTGGATCTGCTTGCAGTCCAAGGGACTCTCAAGTCTTCTCCAACACCACAGTTCAAAAGCATCAATTCTTCGTTGCTCAGCCTTCTTCACAGTCCAACTCTCACATCCATACTTGACCACTGGAAAAACCATAGCCTTGACTAGACGAATCTTTGTTGGAAAAGTAATGTCTCTACTTTTGAATATGCTATCTAGGTTGGTCATAACTTTTCTTCCAAGGAGTAAGCATCTTTTAATTTCATGGCTGCAGTCACCATCTGCAGTGATTTTGGAGCCCCAAAAAATAAAGTCTGACACTGTTTCCACTGTTTCCCCATCTATTTCCCATGAAGTGATGGGATCAGATGCCATGATCTTCGTTTTCTGAATGTTGAGTTTTAAGCCAACTTTTTCACTCTCCACTTTCACTTTCATCAAGAGGCATTTTAGTTCCTCTTCACTTTCTGCCATAAGGGTGGTGTCATCTGCATATCTGAGGTGATTGATATTTCTCCCAGCAATCTTGATTCCAGCTTGTGTTTCTTCCAGCCCAGCGTTCCTCATGATGTACTCTGCATATAAGTTAAATAAGCAGAGTGACAATACACAGCCTTGACGTACTCCTTTTCCTATTTGGAACCAGTCTGTTGTTCCATGTCCAGTTCTAACTGTTGCTTCCTGACCTGCATACAAATTTCTCAACAGGCCGATCAGGTGGTCTGGTATTCCCATCTCTTTCAGAATTTTCCACAGTTTACTAGAAATCAAATCTTCCATCTGGATCTAGTTGGTTCTAACCAGATTTTGTCATGTCTATGGCTATGTCATTCTTTTAAAGGTTGTGCCCTGCCCCTTTCCTCCTGTTTCAGTTGGTTAAAATGAACTTAGGGCATGTGTATTATTTTTTGTTGGTTTCTACTGAGGTAGCCATGCCCCAAGTGGTGCATCATCCATGCTGCTTTCTTGCTTTCTGAAGCAGGGCCTCCCTGGAACTTAGAATTGTCTGTAATTCTCTTTCCCTCTCTCTCTTTGCTCATTTTTAAACCTTTCATGAAGACTTTGTAAATTGTGCTTGTTCTCCCTTTCAAACTGTCTGAAGTTAATGTATCTATTGTTCTATAATTGCCAGGTTCCTTTAGTAAGGATCAAGAGTGTCCCATGATTAGAGGCACTGATGTGTCTCTCTGCACAATCTTACTAACAGATGATATCATATAATGGAAACAATATGTATCAACCAACAGCCACAAAAAAATCATGTGACCAGTCACAGTGATTTAGTGAGATTCCTTCTCTGCCCTTTTAGAGTCCTACAAGCATCTTACATGAAACACACAAAGGCAAAATGTAACAATATTCTGACACTGGAAGCTTGAAGGCAGAGCTCTCCAATAAAAACATTATGTGACTCACATATGTAAAGTGTTGATTGTATATGCAATTTAAAGTAGCCATATTTAAAAAAAAAAAACAAACAGGTAAAAAGAACAGGTGAAGTTCATTGTTGATTTATTTGGTTTTGGTTTTTATAAGAAAAAAATGAGACCATAGACACTGAAAATGTCACAGAACAAATGTATAACTTAATGAGTTTTTATAAGGTGAGTAAGACTGAGCACCGAAGAATTAATGCTTTCCAACTGTGGTTCTGGAGAAGACACTTGAGAGTCTCTTTGACTGCAAGGAGATCAAACCAGTCAAACCTAAAGGAAATCAGCCTTAAATATTCATTGGAATGATTGATGCTAAAGCTGAAGCTCCAATACTTTGGCCACCTGATGTGAAGAGCCAACTCATTGGAAAAGACCCTGATGCTGGGAAAGATTGAGGGCAGGAGAAGGAGACAACAGATGATGAGATAGTTGGATGGGATCACTGACACAATGGACATGAGTTTGAGTGAGCTCCAAGAGTTGTTGATGGACAGGGAAGCCTGGCATGCAGTCCATGGGGTAGCAAAGAGTTGGACGAGACTGAGCAACTGAACAGCAACAACATCTCTGTCACAATTAACCAAGTTAAGAAATAGAACTTTTCAGACTACTTCAGAAGTCTCTTGTTGTGTCTTGGCCCAATTTCAGCCCAATCCTGCCTTCCATGCACTATCAGTTTCCTGACTTTTTAAAATTTATAGACATTATTTTTAAAACGGTTGTAGATTTACAGAAAAAATGAGCAGATGGTACTGAGAGTTTCCTTGTGCCTCCACAGACATACCCAGTTTTCCCTATTATTAGCATCTTTCATTAACTGGTATATACAGTTAATGAATCAATATTGATAAATTATTATCAACTAAGTACAAAGTTTATTCAGATTTCCTTTATTTTTATCTAATGTTCTTTTATTGTTCTAGAGTCCAATCCAGGATTGAACTTATTTTGTAGGGGTTGAGGAGAGAGAACACTTTATTAAATATTTTACAATATCACCTTGCCATACTCATTAATAAAGTTATAGTCCTTTATTAGTCTTTAGTTATAGTCCTTTAAAAGCTTTAGTGAGAGCAGGAACAGTTACATACACTCACTCTCATAGGCTCTAAAGTGGGCCATTTACAAAAGGATGCATCATTAATTTTCAGGAAAAGTCATGTAGCTAATTCACAATATTCTGCCTAGATATTCTCACATTTTTCTCCCATTTGTGAGTCAACATTTGACTTCAAACTTATAAATGTTTCACATTTTAAAAGTTCTAAAATGTTCTGGAATTCCATTCCAATCAAAACAATTTTGTCAATTAGTTCAGTTTTCAGACTAATTCCCTAAGCCTATTTCATTCATCTTGTAGCAGAAATCAATTACATTTGAACTAAAAATTATAGAAAATAATACTGTTACATTATTTAAAGAACTCTGAGCATAGGAAGATACAACACATGTGTGGTTGTTTATGCATAAATAGCCCAGCAGTAAAAGCTGATACAGCTTAATTGGCCTCATGGTCTCATAAGCTCTCCTTCCCTCACCGCTCTCCCAGTTTTCTTCTTCTGAACTCATGGGAGTTCATCACAGCCCTCTATCGTCCCCTTTCATCAATCTTTCAAATAGTAAGAATCTTAGGGAAAGAAATGAAAAGACTGCTCTTTTAGCTTGAGGTCAATGGAGGAGACCTCCATTGGATGGTTGGTGGAAGGTTGGCAACATGTGCAGAAAATATGACTTTTAAACATACTCAAACTTTTTAATGATAAAATTTAAAGCCATTTTCCTCAAGCTTTTAAATTCAACATACAAATCTGATTATTCTATTAATAAATCTAGTACATTTTAATAAGGGGGCTTTGATTAATATTCTCAAGTTGAACAAGCTAAACTACTTCCAACCTGTTATGTTTACAAGCTTAGTTTAATTAAATTTTCCCTAAATGTTTTAAACTGCATTAATAAATTCAACATATTCAATTTTCTTTTTTAAGTACATTTATCACCTTTCCTGACAAGCAAAACATTCTCAATACTTACAGACTAAATTAGATTTATAAATATAACAAATCTCTTAAACATTCCAATACTGTATTTCTTGCACACCATAAAATCCTCTTACACCTTTCAGCAATAAATTACAAATCTAAAGTCAATTACCCCATTACACATTTCAAGTTGGAATCAGAAGGCTAATCTCTCAGCCATTCTCCTACACCCAATTATTTTGAACACTACATATATACTGTGAATACCAAATATACACAGATTGTTGTTCCTAAATTTAATACAAAAGTGTTAATACTGGGGATTTGGTCTCTTGCTTTTCTATATTTAATTCTAAGTCTTCCCAAGGCTAAAATACATGAACACACTACAACTAAGGGAACAGTTACAGCATCTCAAAATGAGTTGATGCTCCCATCCCAAGCAAGTTGCATTGATTTCTTGCCAGAGATTTTTTGGCTCAGGGCAGGATATGAATTCCAGGGTTATTTTTCTAGCACTAAAAATAAACACAACTCGCCTTTTTTAAGTTAGTCACTTATTCCAACTGGGGACAATAATCCAAATCTTTCCAAGGGAAATAGTTTTGCTGAACCCATCTTCTCTGTGTTAATTACATCATTATCTAATTCTTTGAATTTGCAACCCACTCCATCCCTTAAGCTGCTTCATCTCTTTACATGGATTCAACTAGTCTTTCTACTACTTGATTGAAGCAAGCATTATTTTCAAATTTTTGTCTTTGTCTATTATCTGTCCAATCTCTAAGTCTTATCAACTCTTTTGCCCCTTTGCTGTTTGTTCATCTCTGGGTTGGGAAGATCCCTTGGAGGAAGGAGGGCGTGGCAACCCACTCCAGTATTCTTGCCTGGGGAAATCCCATGGACAGAGGAGCGGGGTTGCAGTCCATGGGGTTGCAAAGAGTCAGACACAACTGAAGCGACTTAGCATGCAGCACATGCACATCTCACTGCTCTATGGAGATTATTACTGACATCCTGATTTCCCAAGGGAAACATCTGAATATAGATTTTGTTCCCAAGCACTTCTTTGCAAGTGGGTCTGGGAGCTGCTGATAACCATTGATAAACTTTTTCCCCCAGAAAATTCATTCTTTTTTTTTTAAGAATGTATTAAAATTTGTTTTAATTCATCTGCACCAGATCTTAGTTGTGTTTTTAGTTGCACCACGTGGGATCTAATTCCCTGACCAGGGATCAAACCCAGGCCCCCCTGCACTGGGAGTGTGGTATATTAGCCACTGGACTACCAATGAAGCCCTCAGAAAATTCTTTCTTGAACTGTGGCTTCTGTTGACTGGCTTTTATCTCTTTATGCCCCTAACCTCTCTTCCTACCATTCCCTACCTTGCTCTCTCTACTTCTCAGCAGACTTTCATTTCTGCTTGTCTCCATGCAGGACCTTTTCCCTGGCATTCCTTCTGCCCAGCTCCCTCTCCCTCCCCTCACCTTTAATCTTCAGGTCTTGGTTTCAATTCCACTTGCATTAACTTCTTTCTTTATGAGCTCACACATTCTAATGAAGTCCCTATTGGGAAAGACCCCATCTGGGCTGTGATACCTTTTCCGGGTGGTCTGCCCCACAGGGCTCCACTAGGGCAAGGGCTGTGTTTGTGCTTAGTTTTTATTCTCAGTGCCTAGCACATGTCTGGCATACAACTAATTGTTCCACAAAACTATTTATAATGTAGATTTGAATTTAAACTCTAATTTCTAAGAAAGAAGAAATACTGTATCTTGAAATTTAGCGTTTGAGAGAAACAGGTTTAATAAGGAGTTAAAGATTTCTGCAGATTTCACAGAGGGAGTGGATAGTGGAGGGACACATAGGTAGATGCAGGTTATTAGTGATGTTTATGATTGCTTATTATATTATGCTTTATGCGTGCACACTAAGTCACTTCAGTCAGGTCCGACTCTTTGCAATCCTATGGACCATAGCCCTCCAGGCTCCTCTGTCCATGGGGTTCTTCAGGCAAGAATACCGGAATGGGTTACCCTACCCTCCTCCGGGGGATCTTCCCAACTCAGGGATCGAAACTACTTCTTCTGCATCTCCAGCACTGCAACCAGATTCTTCACCAATGAGCCATCAGGGAAGACCATTATGCTTTATACCTAATATTTATTACAGAACTCTATATGTATTAAATATGTTGTAGTTAGAGTATCAAATATAAAAATAATAAAGGAAAAATGGAATCATAAGAGAAAGATTTCTGACGGTTTCAAATTTGACATATTTAGAGAGAAACGTTATACTGAAATTAACATACAGAAAAATGCCCAAGTCAGTGTACAGCTTGATGAGAGTTCATGTAACCAGTTCCAGATCAAACAGAACCTTCCCAGCACCTCAGAAGACCCTCCTGTGTCCCCTAACAGTGGCTTCCACATTTACTTAAATTTGATTAGGAAAAAACCTGATGTCACTTCATTACTCCAAAACTTAGTGGCTTAAAACAGCAATACTCAGTAATTTGCTAACAAGTACACAATTTGAGAAGGGCTTGGAGGGACAGCTGTATGTGTTCCATGTGGCTTTTGACTAGGGACAAAGAAAAACACATGCTTACCCCTATATCACTAGTTCTAACTGGACTTGAAACTAGGAATCTATTTCAATCCATTTTTTTTTGGCTGACTGGATCAATCTCAACCTGAAACCAGACCTGCATTTGGATTTTGAGTCAACTGAGCCAATATATTTGCTTTTAAGCCAGTTGGAACTGTATTTTCTGTTGTTTACAACTATAAGATTCTTAACAGATAAGAGAGAGATCAGGGTGTAAAGAGAGAATAAAGCATCTCTGAGAAGAAAGAAGAGGGATTCAGATGATCAGGGACTAGGAAGAGATGTCCCTAGTGATGGAGGAGAAGCAGGGATGGATCCCACATGTCCTTTGGTGGCAGTGCCCTGAGGAGATGGAAAGACCTCAGAGGGATGGAGTGGTGACCAAGGGAGGTGGCTGCCTGGCTGAGGTTGGGGGGAGATTCCAGCAGCAAAAGCCAAACCATCAATCCGTAAGTGAGGCACAAAAATCAGTAGACAGCATCCAGATCTGAATGGACTAGGGGGAGAGACAATAGCCATCTCCACAGAGGCCAGTGTGGACAGTTGACTGAGGGCTTCCAAAATGTGGGTCCTGCATGAGACCACAAAACTTTGGCTTGACTCCCAGGAAGGGAAAGGAAAGCTCCAAGAATGACCATGATCAATTTCCTGCCAACCTGGCAGAGTAGGAGCATGACAGGAAGAATCAAGTTGATACGTAGAAAATAATTTTTCAGTACACCTGGCTTTGTGGACTGGGATTCCTATCAACTAAACAAGAGTGATAAAGAGCTTGCCTGAGTTGGACTTAAGTTTTGAATACTGGAGGGAATGTGAGCAGAATGTGGGAGATTGATTGGTAGGGATCTGATGCAGAATGCTTAGTAGGTGAAGCTCCCCTTGAGGGTTGGGGAAGGGAAAGTAACTTACAAGCTCTTCCACTACAACCTTTCTCCATTACAGAAAACCACAAGTGTTTCTGAATATGCAAATTAGTCTACATGTGATTGCCTAATAGAGAAATGATAACAGTAAAATACAAAAGGTATCTTGACTCATGAAATTTTACCCAATAGTTTAATATTTTACTCCACAAAATTTATTCCACTTTGTTCCACTAGGTAACAATAGACAACAGCAACGAAGATGCACATAGCTAAATATAGCAAGCCACAGAAGAATACAGTACCATATAGAATAGCCATGATTCAGCCAATGTTTTTCTCTTGCCTTGATTTAGCCATGTCCTCAGTCTAAGAGATGGAATTTTCCCTGATATTTGTTTATTGAATTCTTGTCTCCATAAATCACCAGCCGCAACTTTTTTTTTTAATTGGAGTATAGCTGATTGACAATGTTGTGTTAGTTTCAGGTGCACAGCCAAGTGAATCAGTTATACATATACATAAATCAAATATTTTTTAAGATTCTTTTCCCATATAGGTCATTACAGACAGTACAGTAGGTCCTTATTGGTTATCTATTTTATATATAGTAGTGTGTGTATTCAACCTGTTGTTACACTCTTTACATCAAGCTAGCTTCACTTTTTAAAAGTAAAACCCAATATATAATTTCTTATAATAGGGGTTGGGGCTTCCCTGATAGCTCAGTTGGTAAAGAATCCATCTGCAATGCAGGAGACCCCAGTTCAATTCCTGGGTCAGGAAGATCTCTGGAGAAGGGATGGGCTACCCACTCCAGTATTCTTGGGCTTTGCTTGTAGCTCAAATGGTAAAGAATCTGCCCACAATGCAGGAGACCTGGGTTCAGTCTCTGGGTTGGGAAGATACTGTGGAGAAGAGAAAGGCTACCCACTCCAGTAGTCTGGCCTAGAGGAGTCCATGGACTGTGTAGTCCAAGGGGTCACAAAGAGTTGGCCACGACTGAGTGACTTTCATAATAGGGGTTAAACTTGTCTTTTAATTGTATTTTTATTAGAATCAGGTTTGTTGTTGTTAGTGCTGTGGTGATTAAGTTGCATACATTTTAAGTGGTCTGTCCCAACCAACTATTTTCTCTAAGACTTGTTTTAACTGTGCTTTTTTGCAGAATGGAGTCTTTTCTGAATATGTTTACGGATTCGTGTGGAGCTGCTTGTAGTGTTCTTGCATTAGCCACCAGGTGGCATCACTAGGTGGTTGCCCCAGGCAACTTTGCTTTCCAGGAATTCTGAGAGTTCAAGGTCAGGAAAGTAGCAGGTGTGCCTGTTTCCACACCTTGCCTCTTCCAACTTGTCGGAGTTTTGCCTGCTAACTGCTGCTGCTGCTGCTAAGTCACTTCAGTCGTGTCCGACTCTGTGCGACCCCATAGACGGCAGCCCACCAGCCTCCCCAGTCCCTGGGATTCTCCAGGCAAGAACACTGGAGTGGGTTGCCATTTCCTTCTCCAATGCATGAAAGTGAAAAGTGAAAGTGAAGTCGCTCAGTTGTGTCTGGCTCTTTGCGACCCCATTGACTGCAGCCTACCAGGCTCCTCTGTCCATGGGACCTCCAGGCAAGAATACTGGAGTGGGGTGCCATTGCCTTCTCCAGCCTGCTAACTACTCTTACTTAAAAAATCTAACATTAAGGATGGAAGAATTGCTCTTCACTCTTTTGCTTTAAGTTCATAATACTTGTCATTTTTTTGAGTATTTTCTTTATAGAGTTCCTGGCCGATCTTTTTGGCCTTGATTAACTTATGAACCAACTCCTAAATCCACTTTTCTATCCTGACCCTTCTTGAAGTGCTATCATGTCAATCCAGGCTGGTTTAATCCTCATCAAATGCTCAAGAAATGTGGAGATGAGCCCTTTAAAAGCCCATCAATAGCTCTGAGCAATATGCAGCATAGTTCAGTGCCATCTTCCTGCCGTTTCTTTCCACCTCCATCCTCCTTCCTGTTGATACTGATGCTGAAGTTATAGCAAATATCCTCCAGGTTTCTGCTACTGTTCACTGGGTTTTCAGTTTATACTTGATAACTGTTTTTCCTCTACATACTTCCTGTACCACATGAATATTTTAAATAAGTATATTGCCTTATATTGCATTATCATCTACTTCTTTGGAATCCTTTCTTCATTTATTTTTTCCCCCAGTTCAAATACTACTTTCTACAAAAAGCCTACCCAGATTCATGTTAACCAGAATTACTCAGCCTTCTCCCCACAGTCTGAAAGACCTTGTCCTACATGTATATAAAAGCATCTACTGCCAGGGCAGAAGTGTATCCTGGGCAACCCACAGCCTCTGCAAGTGGGAGAACTTGGGTTTGCTTCCTGTTTTTTCCACTTTTGAGGGCAAGTTATGAAGCCTTATGCTTACCTGGTGGCTCAGAGGTAAAGAATCCACTTGCCAAGGCAGGAGATACAGGTTTGATCCCTGGGTTGGGAAGATCCCTTAGGGAAGGGCATGGCAATCCTCTCCAGTGATCTTGCCAGGGAAATCCCAAGGACAGAGGAGCCTGGTGGGCCACAGTTTATGGGGTCACAAAAGAGTCAGACATGAAGACATAACTTAGCAACTGAACAGCAACAATATGAAGCCTTAACTACTCTGGGCACCAGTTGTCTCATCTGTTAAACAGGAATAGTGATACCTATCTCATATGGCATTGTAAAAATTAAATTGTGTATCTAGGGTTCTTAGCACAGTACTTAACTACTGTAGTGGTTCTGTGTCTGGCACATATTAAGGACTTGAATTGATCTTGGATATTATTAATAGTATTTAGGATATTTATTCATTTACTTTAAAAATATTGTGGAATGTCTTAATTTTGGGGGGTTACTATAACATAAAGCCATGGACTAAATAGGTTAAAAACATCAAAAACTTATCCCTTACAGTTCTAGAGGCTGGAAGTCTCTCAAACCTCACCAAGGTCAGGGTGCCAGCACAGTAAGGCTCTGGGAATGGCCCTCTTCCCAGTAGCAGACTGCTGACCTCCTACTGTGTCCTCACATGATAGAAGGGGTTAGGAGCTCCTTGGAGCCTCCTTTATAAGTCACTAATCCCATTCATGAAGAGGGTTAGGATTTCAACAGATGAATTTAAGGGAGGAGGGAAGGGTGCACAAATGTTCCATAGCATGAGGCTTACTCTACAGAGCAGTGATGGTAGTTTAGTCACTAAGTCATATCTGACTCTTGTGACACCATGGACTGTTAGCCTGCCAGGCTCCTTTGTCCATGGGGTTTCCGAAGCAAGATTACTGGAGTGGGTTGCCATTTCCTTCTCCAGGGGATCTTCCCAGGGATTGAAACTCAGGATCAAACTCAGGTCTCCTGCAGACAGTCAGTCTCTTGCATTGCAGGCAGATTCTTTACTAAGTGAGTACTCCCTACTTACCAGAGTAGGGAGAGGCATATTGCTATGGACTGAATTGTATCCCCCCAAAATTCATAGGTTGAAGCCCTAAACTCCAATGTGTCTGCATTTGGAGATAGGGGTAGGGCCTTGCTGGAAGTAATTAAGGTTAAATGTGGTCATAAGTATGGGACCCTGAACCAATAGGATTAGTATCCTTATAAGAGATACCAAGTAGTTCTCTCTCCCTACCTCTCTCTCTGCCATGTGAGGACATAAGAAGGTAGTCTATAAGCCAGGAGTAGCATTCACACCAAAACCCGACCATACTAGCACTGGACTTAGACTGAGCTTGGACTTCCAGGCTCTAGAATTGTGAGAAAATACACTGTTTAAGCCACCAATCTATAATATTTTGTTGTAGCAGCCCAAGATGACTAATATATGTGCATGCTTGCATGTTACATGGTTTCAGTCATGTCCAACTCTCTGTGACCCTAAGGACTGCAGCCTGCCAGGCTCCACTGTCCATGGGATTCTCTAGGCAAGAATACTGGAGTGGGTTGCCATGCCCTCCTCCAGGGGATCTTTCTGACCCAGGGATCAAACCCACATCTCCTACGTCTAACCTGCATTGGCAGGTGGGTTCTTTACCACTAGTGCCAACTAATATGCACATGTAACCAAAAAGATATATAGTTCAGGTACAGGTGAGTCCCAGAAGGAAAACACAGCTGGGCGAGTGGATTTTAGAATAAGTATACATTCAGTGGACAGGAAAGGCCACCCTAAGGCCACCTAAGGAGGCGACACTGTGGCAGACCACTTAAGGAAATGAGGAAGGAGCTGCGAGAATATCTTGGGACAGAATGTTTCAAGCAGGGAACACAGCAAGTGCAAAGTCCTTGATGAATTCCTGGGCTGCTTGAGGAACAGCAAGGAGAGAGTAAGAAGCAGAGTGAGACTAGTAGGAGTGCAGAGCAGATCTCAGGGCCAGCAAGCTTGGGAAAGGTCTCTGGAGTTTCTACAATAATTGGCTGGATTTTGTGGCAAGTGTAATTTTTTGTAGTCTGCAAAACATAATTCAAAAGTAACTATTTTTAGTCCAAAAGTCTTTATTTTTCTGTCTTATTAAACTTTATCTCAGTTTGATGCTCACTGGTTAAAAACTGGTCCAATCAGTTTCAGGTCTACTTGATCATTTCTGGATTTTCCTGTCATCCCAAGTTTAAAATCAATCAATTCTTTAAAACACACACACGCACACACACACACACACACACACACACCCCAAAACTCCTTTTTCTGCTTCTCTCTAGAGTAGCATTTAATCATTTAAGTTTCCAGATATTTAAAAGACAGCTCCTCTTGGGGAAGGAGGGGTACTGATCTAACTTGTCATTCCTCAATTGCCAGCACTGACATCGGCAGAATGTCTGATCCTGTCTGGTTCTCAGAGGTTGTCATCTCTCTGGATGGCATCTGTTGAGATGATCACATCCCCATTTAGTCCTTGCTCGCAATCTCTTGTGACATTTTGCCCACGTGGTACCCTTTGGCAAAACTCCCTGGCTAACTGGTTTTCTCTTTCACCTAGCTTTGACAGTCCTCTAAGGAAAGAAATCCAGCTCTTGTCTTAGATGGCAGGATGCATGGTAGGGCTCCCCTGCCCACCTCTGTTCAATGGCATCCCTCTGAAGTTTTTGCGCTGAGTCACAGTAAAGTGGTAATGGAACTTTCATAAGGGGTCAGCCTCCAAATTTCAGATGGAAAGTTAGCACAAGATCTCTTCTACTCTCAGATCACCCTAAACTTATCTAGAAATTTGGGGTTAATCCAAAAAGTGTAGGTGTGACACTATCTTCTTATTTTAGAAAAAGGTTGATACTTATCTATTTCATTTCCCTCAAATGGCACTCATATCCCACCCCAGCTGAGAGAACTGTTAGAGAGTGATGAGGGAATGGGTGGGGAACATCAAATCTTTCCCAATTTACATCTGGATCAAGGCTCTTGTATTTAGAACAAAAACATTGGGCCACCTTGGTCCTCTAATTGTGGCATTCTGAGGCAACAGAGGACTTACACCCAAAGACCTGGATAGGGATGGTCATAGGACAAAAAAAAAAAAAAAAACTGTGAGGGGAAAACTAATATGTCACAATATATATTACCACATTTGTAACTACTGACTTTCTAAATGCACTTGGTCAAGAAAAAGGAGCACAAGCAAGACAACTTTACAAGTACGTCTCTGTGGATTCCATCAGTTAATGGACTATATCAGTTAGCGTGTGATGAGGAGACAGAAACCACACAGTAAGCCCAACAGGGAATGTTTCATAAAAAGAATTATTAACAATTACATGAGTGCATGCTAAGTTGCTTCAGTCATGTCTGACTCTCTGAGACCCTATTGACTGTTGCCCACCAGGCTTTTCAGTCCATGGGACTCTCTAGGCAAGAATACTGGAGTGGGTTGTCATGCCCTCCCCCAGGAGATCTTCCGGACTCAAGTACTGAACCCATGTCTCTTAATTCTTCTGCATTGACAGGTGGGTTCTTTACCACTAGCACCAACGATTACAGGTGGTTAACAATAAAGGGAGAAAAGGAACTAGCAGGAAAACCCCAGGACTTAGGGAGGGTAACCAAGGAAGGACAAATTTGGAAGGGAAAGTGCCAGGAACTACTTTCAAAGGTGAGATTCAGACCTCATTGACTTGCTTTTCGTTGCTTTTTTTATTATAATCATACAGAGTGGTCTGCCTGAGAGGATCCTGCTCCTCTGCCTGACTGTTAAAGTGCTTATGTTCAGGACCCTGTCCACCAGTGGGTGGCAGGAAAGAATAAATCAACACATCTCCTGCCCCAGGCTTGCCATTCTAGGAGATATTTGGAAGACTGGTGGCTTTTTAAACTTTGTTTCTTCACTTCTCCCCATCTCTGTTCTATAAAAGGACCTGGCATCCAGACCCCGATAAGATGGTTATTTTGAGACATTAGTCTGTGTTCTTCTTGGTCTTCTGGCTTTCCAAATAAAGTCATATTCCTGGCCTCAGAACCTCATCTCTCATATTCATTGGTCTGTTGTGTGGTAAGCAGAGTGAGCTTGGACTGGGTAACATTTGGGAGTGCCCACAGGAAACACATGGCCAGAATGCAGGGGCTGAGGCAGGGTAGCTGCTGCCTGAGATGCCTGCAAGACTAACTGGGAATCTATCTGCGTGGATGCTACCAAAACTTGACAGAAGTGAACTCCACAGTATAATCATCCCTTAGTATCCCGGAGGATTGCTCCTGGGACCCCTCTGCTCACCTCTCCCTGCTAAGATACCAAAATTTGGAGATGCTCAAGTCCCTTGTATAAAATGGCACAGTATCTGCATATAATGTCCACACATCCTCCTGTATACTTTAAACCATCTCTAGATTACTTACAATTCAATGTACATGCTGTGCAAATAGAAGTAAATACAATGTAAATGATATGTAAATAGTTGCCTGTGTACTGTAAATTCAAGTTTAGCTTCTTGGAATCTTTTTGATTTTTTAATATTTTTGATCTGCAGTTGGTTGAATCTGTGGATGTGGAACCCATGGATCCAGAGAGCCTAATGTATGTTCCTCCCCCAAGCACCTGTGGTATCAATGGAAGAACTACAGCATGAACAACAGAAGAAACCAATATACCAAAACAGGAAGAGAAGACCCTTCCTCCTTTAGTTTCCCTCCAGCGCCCTCTACTGACAATGTTTTACATGGCGCCAGTGGTGAAGGAGTAATCCTTAAAGAATATATAGTTCCACCAACACCTCAGAGGCATGAAAGATGAATTTGGAGTTGAGAGGCAGTATGTTGAATACTAACATGTGAGTGAGGTACCGCACTCATGTGATCAATTGGGTGTTTACAGTGGTCTGTAGAAGAGCAGTGATTGAGAGTCTGTTGGGTACCGGGCACTGTGGCATGTGCTAATGTATAATGAGGAACATGACAGACCAAAATATCTGTCCACCTAAAGCTTGCATATGGGATGGAGACAGACAGAGATTGCCTGAAGTTAAATAAGTAAATAATAAAAAAATACAGATAACAGTTGGTTCTATGATGAAAGTAAACAGAGGGCTATAATAGAAACTAAGAAAGGGTCCTTTTTAGAATGGGCTGACAGGAAAGACCTCTCTGAGGAGGTGACAACAATTATGAATAATTTTTAAAATAGGCAAAGGTCTCTTGTCTGGAGCACCCTTCAAGTTATTCTCTGCCTGTTATTATCTACTAAATAATATCTTTAAAACTATTTAACAACTCTGTAAATTGTAGATAATCAATGCAACACAAATGAATGTTCACTATAAATATGCAAGTGAATTTCATAGGATTTTGTTCTGTGAAAGTGAAATTGATTTCCCTCCAACCCTGCCTCTGTAACAGTGTTTTGCATATATTAAGCAAATTTACTTTTAGCATTTCTGATGGCCTATATATGTAACTGCTCTTTGGAATCTTCTTTTATTCCATTGTAACATCTTACTGGTTCTCTCATTAATTAACAAGTGAAATCTTCAACATGTATTAATTTTACATTCATATGAGAGTCATAATTTACCTTTAAAAAATAACAATTTTGGGGGGAAGGCAAAGTGAGTAAAGGGGGTCAATTGTATGATGATGAATGGAAACTAAGTGGTAAGCATGCTATAATGCATAAAGAAGTCAAAATATAACATTGTACACCTGACACTTATATCACGTTATAAAACAATGATACTTCAGTTTTTAAGAAAAGATCCTTTAATACATTTAAATTCAAAGAGTCTAGTGCTGGGGTTCCCTCAGCCCGGGGCCACCAGCCTAATATTCACAACACATCAAGACTGAATGATCTGATCACACTCTCCACTACTTCATTATTTGTGTGTTGATAACACATGCCCAGAATCACATCTACAAGATGGGGTCAAAGAAGAACACAGGCTTTTAGTTTAGAGGCTGATGCAGTTTGCAGTTTTATCAAAAGTGCTCATGAAGTCAAAGAGATACTGATTTTTCTACCACTGTTGGCAGTTAAAAGAACATTTAATAGGACTCTTTATAGATATTTTTGAGCCCAAGATAGGGTTGTGCTTATAGAATCTTAGAATTTTAAAACAGTATAGAAAATTTAGAAATCATCTAGTTCAATCCCCCATCTTACATATGAATTAAGCTGGTCAGGAAAGCCCTAATGATTTGTTCAAGATCAACAACCAATTAACTGCAAGCTGAGATATAACCCAGCATTTTCCTTCTTAGTCCCATACTTGTTCAACCACCAGGAAGTTGGAGCCAACCAGACCTTCACAAGAGATTCCTGAAAATGTTACCCATACCTTCTTTTCTTCACACATAAACACTCACTCTGAAAAAGAAAGGGAGAGGTGGTATCAGTGAGGGATAGTACATGATAAGGAAAGAGCTTTGGGTTCAGATATAGTCATGGTTTTTCATCTGGTTTTACTACTTATTTGTATTTGAGCTTTAGCATCTTCATCTGCACAGTGAGCATAAACTATTATTAAATAATAATAAGTGGCCTTACTGGATTAATAATAACCTGTATAAAGTACCTGGAATATAGTAGATGCTCAATAAGTCACAGCTTTATTTTATTGAAGTATAATTGCTTTACAATGTTGTGTTAATTTCTGAAGTACAACAAAGTGAGCCAGCTGTATATATATATAATCCCTCCCTCTTGAACCCCACTCCCATTCACAACTCTCCACCTCAAAATCACAGCTTATATTAAGTTGTTGACAAAATATATTAAAATAATAATCTTGTTGTTCAGTTGCTAAGTCATGTCCAATTCTTTGTAATCTCATGGACTGCAGCATGCCAGGCTTCCCTGTCCTTCAACTATTTCCCAGAGTTTGCTCAAACTCATGTCCATTGAATTGGTGATACTATTTAACCATCTCATCCTCTGCAGCCCCCCTCTCCTCCTGCCCCCAATCCCTCCCAGCATCAGAGTCTTTTCCAATGAGTCAGCTCTTCACATCAGGTGGCCAAAGTACTGGAGTTTCAGCTTCAGCATCAGTCCTTCCAATGAATATTCAGGGTTGATTTCCTTTAGGATTGACTAAGCTCCTTGTAGTCCAAGGGCGTCTTGAGGGTCTCCTCTAGCACTACAATTCAAAAACATCAATTCTTTGGTGCTCAGCCTTCTTTATGGTCTAACTCTCACATTTGTACATGACTGCTGGAAAAACCATAGCTTTGACTATATGGCTTTTTGTCAGCAAACTGATGTCTCTGCTTTTTAATATATTGTCTACGTTTATCATAGCTTTTCTTCCAAGGAGCAAGCGTCTTTTAATTTCATGGTTGCTGTCACCATCCGCAGTGATTTTGGAGCCCAAGAAAATAAAATGTCACTGCTTCCAGTTTTTCCTCTTCTATTTGCCATGACAATAGAAGGGACCAGATGCCATGCTATATAAACCCCTCACTCTTTGCGGAATGCATGGTTGACAGTACTGACATTTTAATAATTTAGTATTTTCCTGTGTAAATGAAAGTTACACACATACCCACATATAGTTGTCTGTTTGAAAAATCCATCTTTTTTGAATGGACAATCGGCAAACATAAACCAACTCCACCAAATCAATATTCCCTCTATCTTCCACTATTTCATTTGACTGCTTGAAAATAATTCTTATGTCTTTAGACATATTCTGCTTATTTTCAAACTGCCTAAAGTGAAACATGAAACATTGTATTTTTAAAAGTATGTTAGGCCCTGGAGTATGAGACAATCCAAGTGAAGGCATAGCTCTGTCTGCCACATTCTCTACAAAAGTGATCAGCCCCTTGGAGTGGTAATTAATCAAGGCTCACCCTCATTGATAAAAATAACTGTTTAATGCTTTATAGTGAACAACAGGCTTTCACGTACTATATAATTTTAAATGTTCTTAGCAAACTGAAGAGAGGATGCTATGTCCTTCCTATGGCAACAAAAGCAGGGTTAGGAAAGACGTCCAGACATACTGGCTCACTAGATGAGGAAATTTATTTTGCCGTTGTATTAGTTTGCTAGAGCTGCTGTGGCAATGTACCACAAAATGAGTGGGTTAAAACAGCAGGAATTTATTGTCTCACAGTTCTGGAGGCTAGAAGTCTGAAATCAAAACCTTGGCAGGGCCATTCTCCCTCTGAAGACACTACGGAAGCATCTGTTCCAGGCTACTCTCCTAGTTTCGAGTAGCCCTTAGTTTATGGCAGCCAAACTAAGATCATGGCATCTGGTCCCATTACTTCATGGGAAATAGATGGGGAAACAGTGGAAACAGTATCAGACTTTATTTTTTGGGGCTCCAAAATCACTGCAGATGGTGACTGCAGCCATGAAATTAAAAGACGCTTACTCCTTGGAAGGAAAGTTATGACCAACCTAGATAGCATATTCAAAAGCAGAGACATTACTTTGCCAACAAAGATCCGTCTAGTCAAGGCTATGGTTTTTCCTGTGGTCATGTATGGATGTGAGAGTTGGACTGTGAAGAAGGCTGAGCACCGAAGAATTGATGCTTTTGAGCTGTGGTGTTGGAGAAGACTCTTGAGAGTCCCTTGGACTGCAAGGAGATCCAACCAGTCCATTCTAGAGGAGATCAGTCCTGGGTGTTCATTGGAAGGACTGATGCTGAAGCTGAAATTCCAATACTTTGGCCACCTCATGCGAAGAGTTGACTCTTTGGAAAAGACCCTGATACTGGGAGGGATTGGGGGCAGGAGGAGGAAGGGACGACAGAGGATGAGACGGCTGGATGGCATCACTGACTCAATGGACATGAGTTTGAGTGAACTCTGGGAATTGGTGATGGACGGGGAGGCCTGGCGTGCTGCAATTCATGGGGTCGCAGAGAGTCGGACACGACTGAGTGACTGAACTGACTGAACTGAAGTCCAATCTTCATAAGGCCTTCTCTCCCGAGTATGAGTCTGCTGTCTGCATCCAAATTTCCCTTTATAAGGACACTAGTCATTGGATTTGGTCCCTGAATGACCTCATCTTAATTTCATCATCTGCAAAGATCTTATTTCCAAATAAGGTCAAATTCACAGGTACTAGGGGTTACATGACTTTTAGAGGTACACAACTCGATTTGTAACAATTGCCATATCTTTCCTCCTTTTAGCCTTGTCAAACACACTGGTGACAAACAGCATTCATTCATTCACTCATTCATTCATAAACATTTGACTGTGTAGGAATATAGTCCCTAGCTCAAAGGTCGGAGAAGGCAATGGCACCCCACTCCAGTACTCTTGCCTGGAAAATCCCATGGATGGAGGAGCCTGGAAGGCTGCAGTCCATGGGGTCGCTGAGGGTCGGAAACAACTGAGCGACTTCACTTTCACTCTTCACTTTCATGCATTGGAGAAGGCAATGGCAACCCACTCCAGTGTTCTTGCCTGGAGAATCCCAGGGACAGGGGAGCCTGGTGGGCTGCCGTCTATGGGGTCGCACAGAGTCGGACACGACTGAAGATACTTAGCAGCAGCAGCAGCAGCTCAAAGGTGTTGTAGTGAGCTGCAGATTCTAAACAGCATTTACAGAGCGAAAAATTGTACGTACAAAGGTTAGGAGACACATAGTGAACTTGAAGAGGGCTTTTCTCTTCCTCTCTCTGTGTACCTCCAGTACTTTGAATAGTGCCAGTTTCATTCAATAAGTGATTGTTGAATGAACATAAAGTTATTGCATGCCTAAGGAACAGCGATTCCCTTGTAGTTTAGTCCCTAAAGAACCTGCCTGCAATGCAGGAGACCCAGGTTCGATTCCTGGGTGGAAAAGATCCCCTGGAGAAGGAAATGGTAACCCATTCCTTGCCTGGAGAATCCCATGAACAGAGGAGCCTGGCAGGCTAGTCCATGGGGTCGCAAGAGTCGGACACGACTTAGTGACTAAACCAAGAACAGCAAGGCCTGAAGTTCATTGTCCTTAGAGGGGTAGGCAAAGTCCCCATCGCAAAAAGCCCTGTAAACCGCACTAGGTGTAAGAAAGGAAGGCTGACATGTTGACAACAGAGATAGTATTGAGGAATTTCAGGGATGCCTGGCACCACCCTCCGAATTAATTCTCTTCTCCAGAGCTCATACAAAGATCCAGTACCGCTAGGGCCACAAGAATGAGAAGGGAGCCAGCTCTATACACTCCAAAGTAGGGTTGGGTTCTCCAGCTAAAGCTGGATGGAAACGCATGTTTTGGGCTCTAAGTCGATGTGGAGCCTCCTACTCTGCTCTTTCCACTCCATCCTGCCCTCACTCATTCCCCGCCGGATTCCCCCTCCGACTCCTGGAAGATATCGTGATGTCTCCACGCCTTCCGCTAACCCCGCGGGAGGAACCCCCGAGTGCGCTCGGGTTCGCCGGCCCCGCCCTCCTTGACTCCGAAACGCAGCAAGAGCGCACGCGCGCCTTCACGGGCAGAGCGCGCGCTCGCGAGCTCCCCGCATCCCCGTGCTCATCCGGGTCTCAGCGAGTCTCAGCCAATGGTGGACGTTCACAGCCCCCGAGGGCGGGGCTAAGCCTTCCCTCACATGGGGCCTCGGCTCACTCTAGGCGCTTTCAGGCAACCGCGATTTGTTGGCCATGAAAAGGGACAGAGGCAAAGTGTCCAGCGTCTGGGAGAGGACCAATGGATTTGACATGGAGCAGCTGCCGCCTCCTAGAAGCGACTGAAATGCAAGCTGATTCCCCAGTCGGAGCGGCTGTAGTAAACACACTTCAGAAACGTGAGGTGCCGGTGGTCACGTGGGGAATGCGCCCTCCAATGAGGAGCCGAAGGCGGGGCTGAAGCCGCTGACGCGGCGGTGGCGGCGGAGTCACCCGGGCAGCCTCGGGACGGGTCACCGGCCGGCAGCGGTCCAGCGGCCTCGACCACCGCCTTGCGTGCTCTGTCCTCACTTCTCTTACCCGGGCCGAGAGGCAGCGTGGCCGACAGTGACTGAATTCTCTCTCATCCTTGTCGGTGGCTCGCCTCAGGCGGGGCCGTCTGCTCCTCAGGGGCCGCCTCGGTGGGCGAGGTTTCCGTGCAGAGAACCTCTTGGGGCTGCCCGCGCCCGCGCGGGCCCTGGTGGAATCTCGGGCTTGTGGAACTTGGTCAGCCTCCGGAGGTCCGGGGACCTCGAAGTTATGCGTCTTTTCCAGTCGTTGGCGGCGGGTGCCGGCTCCTAAAGGGCGTCACACGGGGACTCCGCTGACTGGGCAACCTCCATTCATCTTCCAGCTGCGCCGCCAGCGCCCTCTCCCTCTCCAGTCCCCTCCTCGGACTCATCTTTTCCTTCCCCTCCTCTGCTTTCCTCACTCCTTGGGTGCGGCGATTCTCCTGCGTTCGGAGGTGTCGGTTATGAGCTGGACCCTCCTACCCTGAATTTCTCGGCGGAGGAGCTCGGCGGCGCCGCACCGCGCTCCCCTTCCTCGCCCCCGGGATGGGGGTGAACGCCGTGCACTGGTTCCGAAAGGGGCTCAGGCTTCACGACAACCCCGCCCTGAAGGAGTGCATCCAGGGCGCCGACACCATCCGCTGCGTCTACATCCTCGACCCCTGGTTCGCCGGCTCCTCCAACGTGGGGATCAACAGGTGGCGGTGAGTCAAAATCCTGTGGGAAATTGATTTCGCTGTTTTAATGAACCAAGACTTTACATGCCATCAGCCAGACCTGAGAATTGAACTCTTGCACCGCCTTGCCCGTACTGTTTTAATTATTGCAGGTGCTCTAAGCATTAAATAGAACGGACTTAATACTGAGGCGAGAGAGTTCCGGCAGCCAGAAACACCTTGGCCTTCAGGTGTGAGTTACGTGTCTCTGCGCTCGTAGGAATTCTTTCCCTGGATTTATGGAGAATTCTTAGTGGTGGAGTTAAAGAAACACCCTTCCAGTTCTCAGTGGCCCGTGTGTTGATTTCCTTGGCCTCTGTGGCATTTGGGATTGCGGTCTTTACTGTTTACGTTTGTGTGTTAACTCATAGTATGGAGAAAATCATTCATTCAGTAGAGTCCCCTCCAAATCTAGTTTTCTTCCACCTTGAGGTTGCCAGAGAAAAAGCAAGGGAAACATTTCTTTGCTCAGCTCTTCCTCTCAACTCCTCCTTGTGGTTGGCTAGACAAAGCACAGTTTTTCTTTCTAGGCAAAGTATAATCCTTCCAGGATTTAGAGCGCAGGAAGAAATCTTAGAGAAGCTTTATGATCTTTTCCTGAAATGCCAGGCCAGATGATTATTAGGCCCCGTGGTGGAAATGAAAGCATTGTTTCAACAGAGTATTGATCACCTACTGTATAGCAGGGCTTCCCTTGTGGCTCATCTGGTACAAAATCCCCCTGCAAAGCGGGAGACCTGGGTTCTATCCCTGGGTTGAGAAGATACCCTGGCAAGGGGAAAGGCTACCCACTCCAGTATAATGGCCTGGAGAAATCCATGGACTGTATAGTTTTTGGGGTCGCGAAGAGCCTGACACGACTGAGCGATTTCACTCATTATCACTCACAGCCACAGCTTTAAACTGTATACCAGCCACAGCTTTAAACACCAGGGATACAGTAATGAATGAAACAAATAGAAATTCTTGTCCTTTTCTAGCACATGTCCCAGAAAGTAGGTAGTAATGTAGTGATGATAAATGATGTGCGGAAATACAGCTTTTTGTGTACAAGGGAGTGGGATTGGAATCGGGAGTTTAAAATATGAAGTGAAGTGAAGTGAAGTGAAGTCACTTAGTCGTGTCTGACTCTTTGCGACCCCGTGGACTGTAGCCTACCAGGCTCCTCTGTCCATGGGCTTCTCCAGGCAAGAATACTGCAGTGGGTTACCATTTCCTTCCCCAGGGGATCTTACCAACCCAGGGATCAAACCCGGGTCTCCCACATTGGAGGCAGACGCTTTAACCTCTGAGCCACCAGGGAAGCAGGAAAAACTCAGAGAAAGGGACAGTTGAGCAAGATAATGAAAGAAATAGATTACAAATATCTAGGGAAAAGCATTCCAGGGAGAAGGAACTCTAAGAAAAAGGGCCTGAGGTGGAATATGCTTAACCTTTAGAAGGAGCAGCAGAAGAAACCAATGTGACTGGAACAGAGTGAGAAGAATGGTAGTGTATGAGGTCAGAGATGTAATAGGGCCAGACTGAGTAGAGTTTTATAGGCAGTTGTCAAGATTTGGGCCTTTACTCAGACGAAAATGGGAATAATTTTAAGATTATGAGCAGAAAAGTGATGTGATTTGACTGAAGGTTTTTTTTTTAAACTTCTCTGGCTGTGGTTCTGAGAACAGACCAAAATTGTGGGGTGGAGGTGGACAGGAAGCAATAAGACAGGTTAGGAGTCAATTGCATTCATCCAGGTGAGATATGATAATGACTTGGACCATAGTGATTATGGTGGACATAGGGAGAAGAAGTCAAGTGCTGAGTATATTTTGAAGGTGGAATTCACAGTATTTATTGACAGATCTGGTGTGAGAGAAAGAGAAGGAATTAGGAATAGTTTCAAAATTTGAGAAACTAGAAGGGTGAAACTGATCTTTGCTAAGTGGTCAGTTGAAGAAGCCATTGAGAGGGTGATTTGAGTTTTCTTTTGAACTTGGTTAGTATGAGATATTTATTACACATCCAAGTGGAGATAGCAGATAGATAGGTCTAGAGTTAAGGTTAGAGATCCTGGCAGGAGGCATAAATTAGAGATTCATCACTTTATAGGTAACATTTAAAACTATTAATCCATTCATTCATTGACCAAATATATGGTATGCATCTACTATGTGCTAGACACTTTTAGGTGCAGGGCATTTAAACAGAATAGCTAAAAAATCTCTGCTGTGTTGAAGCTACATTCTAATAGAGCCGTGAGACTATATGAAAACATTATGTAAATTTGTGTAGATAGAAAAGAACTGAGCCCTGGGTACTTGAATGTGTTTAAATTGTGAACCTGTGGAAGAAGTAGCATAGGAGTTTGAGAAAAAACATCTGGTAAGATAAGAAAACCTGAAGATAATGGTGTCATAGAAGCCAAGTAAAGGAGAGTGGCTCAAAGAAAATGTTTGACCTTTGTCAAGTTGCTCATCATGTGAGATGAGGACTGAAAATTGAAAATCATATTTAGCATTTTGAAATCATAATCTTGACTAAAGTGGTTTCAGTAGTGTCAGGGTCAAAAGCCTTTTTCGACTGGCTTGAGAGAGGCTGAGAGGAGAGAAGGTGGGCATAACTCACATAGATAGCTCTTTTAAGTTTTCCATTAAGGGGGGATCAGAGAAATGGTGTAGAAGAAGGTGAACTCAAGAAAAGATTTTTTTTTTAAGATGAGAGAAATTACAGGATATTTGTGTTCTCATGGAAATAATACAGCAACTGTATATAAAACATTTTCATTAGCAGAATTGGTGTCATCATTGATTCTGGAAAAAGATAATACTGTTATATATTCTAATCTATTCATATCTTAACAATAATATAGTAATAAGTCTCTCTTCATAATATTGTTAGGAGAATTAAATTAGTTAAAAGATGTAAAATGCTTAAAATGTAAGTGGTACTAGGAAGTGCTTATTTGCTGTTTACTCTTAAATTGAAAGTCTTAGGTAAACAGTATCTACTTAAATGCCTACAGTCAGTTTCTTCTAGAGTACTTCATAAGTTTATGACATCTAATCTATTGAGTCCTGTAAATTAGGGGTTGTGTATTACTTAACTTTGTACACCCAGCAACTCATATTGCTGAATAGTGAGTGAAATAAAACTGATAAGTATAGGAATCCCTTGGATAGCAAGGAGATCCAACCAGTCCATCCTAAAGGAAATCAGTTCTGAATATTCATCGGAAGGACTGATGTTGAAGCTGAAACTCCAACACTTTGGCCACCTGATGTGAAGAACTGACTCATTGGAAAAGACCCTGATGCTGGGAAAGATTGAAGGCTTGAAGAGAAGGGGATGACGGAGGATGAGATGGTTGGATGGCATCACCGACTCAATGGACACAAGTTTGGGTAAACTTTGGGAGTTGGTGATGGACAGGGAGGCCTGGCATGCTGCAGTTGATGGGGTTGCAAAGAGTCAGACACGACTGAGCGCCTGAACTGAACTGAGGGGAATCCCATATTTTCCTTTTTAAAAAGGATTTTTTTTCACTACTAAATATTGCCCTTGATGAGTAATAGATAGGTAAAGATATAAATAATGAATAGAGACAGACTTTCTTCCACTGATGACTATATAAAAAGGAGGGACAGAGTTTTAGACTTTTCTCTCAGCATCAGATTCAGTGCTTTCATATAGTGGTAACTCAGTTACTGTTTGTTGATGAAATGACATCCTGGAGTCAATAGTTTTATGTTTAAACAACTTTGCTACCTCACTTATTGACCATAGAATAAGGTGCAAACACCTTAACTTGGCATTCAGGCTATCTTGTGGGTTTTGGTCTTCTTTCCTTTGTATCATTTCCTTTAATTAACATAATTTCCTAGATTTTTGGATTTAACACAAAAACAAATTTTAAAAATCTATTTTGCATAAAAGAAAATTAACAAAATTATCTTTTGATGTTGCTGTAATTTCATTTAAAAAGGGTACTTTCTAAAGCAACTAGAGAAAGAACAAGCAAAACCCAAAGTTAGCAGAAATAATAAAATCATAAAGATCAGAAATAAATGAAATAGAGACCAAGAAAACAATAGAAAAGATCAATGAAACTAAAAGATAGTACGTTGAAAAGATAAACAAAATTAACAAACATTTAGCCAGACTCACAGTATATTAGAAAGCAGAGACATCACTTTGCTGACAGAGGTCCGTATAGTCAAAGCTATGGGTCTTTCAGTAGGCATGTACAGGTGTGAGATTTGGACCGTAAAGAAGGCTGAGTGCTGAAGAATTGATGCTTTCAAATTGTGGTGCTGGAGAAGACTCTTCAGAATCCCCTGGACTGCAAGGAGATCAAGCAGTCAATCCTAAAGGAAATCAACCCTGACTATTCATTAGAAGGACTGATGCTGAAGCTGAAGCTCCAATACTTTAGCTATACGACGTGAAGAGCTGACCCTGATGCTGGGAAAGATTGGGGGCTGGAGGAGAAGGGAAGTGACAGAGGATGAGATGGTTGGGTGGTATCACCAACTCAATGGACACAAGTTTGAGCAAGCCTGGTGTGTTGCAGTCCATGGGTTGCAAAGAGCTGGACACGACTGAACGACTAAACAGCAACAACAAACCAGACTCATCAAGAAAAAAAGGGAGAGGGTGCAAATCAGTAAAGTTAGAAATGAAAAAGAAGACATTACACCACAAAAGTACAAAAGACTGTAAGAGATTACTACAAGCAACTGTGTGCCAATAAAATGAACAGCCTAGAAGAAATTAGCAAATTCTTAGTAAGGTGCGAATCTCCCAAGACTGAACCAGGAAGAAATAGAAAGTACAGCAGAACGAGTTATAAGTACTGAAATTCAGTCATTGATTAAATAACTCCCAATAAACAAAAGTCAAGGACCAGTTGGCTTCACAGGCAAATTCTGTCCAACATTCAGAGAAGAGTTAACACTTATCTTTCTGAAACAAATCCAAAAATCTGGAAGAAACACTTCCAAAATCATTCTGTGAAGCCACCATCACCCTAATATCAATCAGAAAAAGGCACCACCCCCCAAAAAAGAAAATTACAGGCCAATATCACTGATGAACATGGATGGAAAAATCATCAACAAAAGACTATTAAACTGAATCCAACAAAACATTAAAAGGATCATACACCATGATCAAGTGGAATCTATTCAGGGATGAATAGATTTTTCAATATCCACAAATCAATCAGTTTGATACACCACATCAACAAATTGAAGAATAAAAACCATATGATCATCTCAGAAGATGTAGAAAAAGCTTTTGATAAAATTCAACATCCATTTATAATAAAATACCCCAGAAAGTGGGCATAGAAGGAAAATACCTCAACATACTAAAGGCCATATATAACAGACTCACAGATAGCATGTTGTTGTTGTTCAGTTGCCCAGTCGTGTCTGATTCTTTGCAACCCCATGGACTGCAGCACGTCAGGCCTCCCTGTCCTTCTAGCATACTCAGTGGTAAAAAGCTGCTTTTCCTCTAAGACTAGGAACAAAACAAGTATGTCCACTCTCACTACCCTTATTCAACATAGTTTTGATGACACAAACAGATGTACTTCACGGTCTTTTTGTTTCCATACAAATGTAAAAATTTTTATTCTAGTTCTGTGATAAATGCTATTAGTAATTTGATAGGGATTGCACTGAATCTGTAGAGTGCCTTGGGTAATATACTTGTTTTGACAGTGTTGATTCTTTCAACCCAAGGATACAGTAAATCTTTCCATCTGTTGGTGTCATCTTTGATTTCTTTCATCAGCATCTTATAGTTTTTGGAGTACATGTCTTTTGCCCCCTTAAGTCAGTTTATTCCTGGGTATTTTATTATTTTTGATGCAATAGTAAATTTGATTGCTTTTTTAATTTCTCTTTCTGCTCTTTTGTTGTCAGTATATGAAAATGCAATAGATTATTATGCATGAATTTTGTATCCTGCAATTTTTATCCTATTCTTTGATCAGCTCTAGCAGTTTTCTGGTAGTGTCTTGAGGATCTTCTAATTTGAAAGGTTACATGAATCTAGTGCTCATAGCAACACTGTTTACAGTTGCCAAAATATGGAAGCAACGTAACTGTTAATCAGCAGCTAAATAGATAAAAATGGATAAAGAAGATGTGGTATGTGGTGTGTATATACACACACACAAAATTGAATACTATTCAGCCATTAAAAATTCAGAAAATTTGGTATTTGCAATAACATAGACAGACTTGGAGGGTATTACATTAAATGAAATGTCAGACAGAAAGAAATGCTATATGATACCAGTTATATATGGAATCTAAAAAATACAACAGTAGTGAATATAACAAAAAATAAACAGAATCACAGATGTAGATAACTAAGTAGTATTTACTAGTTTTTTACTAGTGTTTACTAGGGAGAGGAGGAGGTAACAACTATTGAGTGTAAGGTACACTGTGAGGATGTATTGTACAACATGGAGAAAATAGTATTTTATAATGATTGTAAATGGAGTGTAACCTTTAAAAAATTGTATAAAATAAAGTAAATGCCTTAAAAATCCCAATTTCTTTATCTGTACTCTATTTTATAAACTTCACTCTTATTTTTTTAGCCATATTATTGACATGCAGAAGAACCCAAATGAACTTTGGCCAACTCAGTATAATTGACAAATTTGAAACTGTATATATATAAGATATACAATATGATATTTTGATATATGTATACATCATGAAGCTCATTTTTGATTATTCTGTTTCACCTTGTATTTAACACTGTCCTCTTTTTAAGTTGCTTCCAAACAACATTTAAACATGCTTAAAACCAATTCTACAAAAAGATAAAGAAATAATAACAAAAAAACAAACAGAAACAAAACCTACCCTTGACATTCCTCCCCTGAAGCTTTATTTCTCAATTCCTTTATAGCCACACTTCCTGAACAAGAATGTCTAACACAAACATGGGTCTAATACTGGCTGACTCCATATCTTTATCTCCTGCTCTACCTTGAACCGACTCTAAACTTGGTTTCACTCCCACCTTCACCAAAACTGTTTTCATTCAAAGGATACTTTAAAACTTCATTCCTGGACTTTTAAATTTTTGACTCATTTGACCATACCATCTTGTTCTTCCTTCTGCTTTGGTTAGAGGACTCTCCTGTGTTTATTTTTCTGCCAGAGTTGTTAGCAACCTTCCTTTACTTCCATTTCTCTCTTTTCAACCCTTAAGTGCTCCTTAAATCTGTAGTCTCTACCCTCTTTTCATCATTTTGAGGTAATCTTCTCTCTTCATAAAGTCGGTTACCATCTATATGCTCAGAATTCACAAATTAGTATCCTCAGCCCAGATCTCTCACCTGATCCTCAGATGTGTATCCAATATAATATTTCCTCCATATTTGAATCTTGGTTTATTACCCTAAACTCAATTTGCTGAAAACCAAGTTCATCTTTTCCCTTACCTCTTTCTCAAAAACAAAAATCCCAAACTGACTTTTCTTGTGTTTCCTATCTTCGTAAATAACATTGCCATTTGACTAGTTGCTCATACAGTTTATATTGCCAGAGGAAATACCAGTAACCTTAGATATGCAGATGACACCACCCTTATGGAAGAAAGTGAAGAGAAACTAAAAAGCCTCTTGATGAAAGTGAAAGTGGAGAGTGAAAAAGTTGGCTTAAAGCTCAATATTCAGAAAACGAAGATCATGGCATCTGATCCCACCACTTCATGGGAAATAGATGTGGAAACAGTGTCAGACTTTTTTTGGGGGGGCTCCAAAATCACTGCAGATGGTGATTTCAGCCATGAAATTAAAAGACGCTTACTCCTTGGAAGGAAAGTTATGACCAATATAGATAGCATATTCAAAAGCAGAGACATTACTTTGCTAACAAAGGTCTGTCTAGTCAAGGCTATGGTTTTTCCTGTGGTCGTGTATGGATGTGAGAGTTGGACTATGAAGAAGGCTGAGCACCCAAGAATTGATGCTTTTGAACTGTGGTGTTGGAGAAGACTCTTGAGAGTCCCTTGGACTGCAAGGAGATCCAACCAGTCCATTCTGAAGATCACCCCTTGGATTTCTTTGGAAGGAATGATGCTAAAGCTGAAACTCCAGTACTTTGACCACCTCATGCAAAGAGTTGACTCATTGGAAAATACTCTGATGCTGGGAGGAATTGGGGGCAGGAGGAGAAGGGGACGACAGAGGATGAGATGGCTGGATGGCATCACTGACTCGATGGACGTGAGTCTGAGTGAACTCCAGGAGTTGGTGATGGACAGGGAGGCCTGGCATGCTGCAATTCATGGGGTTGCAAAGAGTCGGACACGACTGAGTAACTGAACTGAACTGAATTGTGTATTAATTTATTCAACAAATAAATGTGTGTTCCTACTGTGTGCCAGGCTTCCCTGGTAGCTCAGTTGGTAAGGAACCTGCCTGCAATGCAGAAGGCCCTGGTTCGATTCCTGGGTTGGGAAGATCTGCTAGAGAAGGGATAGGCTACCCACTCCAGTATTCTTGCGCTTCTCTGGCTCAGCTGGTAAAGAATCTGCCTGCAATGCAGGAGACCTGGGTTCAGTCCCTATATTGGGAAGATCCCCTGGAGAAGGGAATGGCTACCCACTCCAGTATTCTGGCCTGGAGAATTCTATGGACTGTATAGTCCATGGGGTTGCAAAGAGTCAGACACGACTGAGTGACTTTCATTTTCACTGTATGCCAATATCTTTGCTAATTTATCTGGATAAAATGGTAGTCAACAGATAAATTCTCTGTCTTCAGGGTGTTTACAACGTAGGAGGGATATATTCAGAAATAATCACAGAAATACATTTTTCTGTCTCCATTGCCACTTTAGTCTATACTACTATCTTTTTGCATAGATTTTTCATAGTTTATAAATTATTGTTTGCTCTTCTCTGATTCCTCCTTTACACAGCAACCAGAGTAAACTTAAAATTGCTAATATGATCATGTCCTTTACTAATTTTAAACCTTCGATGACATTTATTTACCCTTACATAAAGGTTCAAATGGGGCTTCCCTAGTAGCTCAGCTGATAAAGAATCTGCCTACAATGCGGGAGACCTGGGTTTGATCCCTGGGTTGGGAAGATCACCTGGAGGAGGACATGGCAACTCACTCTACTATTCTTTCCTGGAGAATCTCAAGAATGGAGGAGCCTGGTGGGCTACAGTCCATGGGGTCGCAAAGAGTCAGACACGACTAAGTGACTAAGCACACACAAAGGTTGAAAAAGCCATAGCATGGTTTAAAATCTCTGCGTAATCTGGTCTTCTGCTTCATTTCCCAGCCTCTAGGGATTGCTTCACTGAGGCATTTGAAGCCTTGAAGTAGGAGATGGATCTTATTACACAGAGGAAAGAGGGACGGGAACTCCAGACTGAGGAAATAACATAAGGGAAGGTTCTATATTTTGATACTGGTGAGAAGGTTGATGTAACTGAATCATATGGGTGCATAAAAAGATAGGTGTTATTTCGTATTCTTTTGGTTCAATGCTTTAGATGGTTGCCTTACTCAGATGGGCTTAAGCAGAAAGAGGGTTTATTGCCAAGTGTAATTGAATGATCCAAGGGAAATTGGCTTCAGACATGGCTTGATGCTAGGGCTCAGAAGGGCTGAAGTCTCAGCATCTCCAAATTTTACTTATTCTACATTAGCTTTTCAGGCAGTCTGTCCTCTGGTGGTAAAATATAGCAATAACAATAGTAGATACAGAGTAAAAAAGCATTTGCATCTGTCCCCAAAGTGGCAGCAAAAGTCTGTGGCACTTCAGTGGCTCTGTTTGGGCCAATTTGAATCAATCATTGTGAACCTGGTATCTGAGCTGAAGTTGTATGCCTCAGCTTGACTGAGCTGAAGTAGAATAAGTAGGAAGTAGGTGGATGCCCTAAAACAATAGAGGTCTATTATATGAAAACTCAGATCAGAAAGTAGGACCAAGTCAGAAAAACTTTGACTCCGTTTAGGGAAATATAACTTTAGCGTCTGAGTGAATGATGGAGGAAAGAGACCCAAAAACAGTGTGGAAGCTTTATCAGCAGTTCAGTTGAAAGATAATACAGAATTGAATTAGGGAAAGGGCTGTAAGGAAGGGGAAGGTTGCAAGAGAGTAACTGTAGAGTTGCAATAAATAGTTTAGGTTACTGTCTGTAAAAGGCAGTTTTCATAGTGGAGTGTGAGGCAGAGAGTAGAATATAAGATTCTCATGTTATATGCCTCTTTGACAATTAGACATTAATTAAGTTAGAGAACACAGGCATATATCATGTTTAGATGATCTGTCTAAATACGTATCACCTAAGCTCATGATGAATTTGATGTGCTGCTAAGGTACCGGCATGGGAAATGGAGAAAATAGAAGTTCAACTTTGGGGATCACAGACGTTAGAGCTGTGGTCATGGGAATAATTCCTATACAATTAACAGGTTAAGCATAACTGATGATACTGGATAGAATCAGACCCATCAGTACCTTGAAGAATGCTGTATTTAAGATGAATAGGAACTGGTGAGACAAGAAAATCAGAGAAGTCAGGAGAATGATGTATCATGGAAACCAAAGGTGGTAAGAATTTTCCTTCATTGTGCTAAAGAAGGCAGGTTAGAATGAGTTTTGACAGTTACGCAAGAAAAATTTGTCAAAGACTTGAAAATGGGCAGAAGAAATTACTGTGTATCTGAATGCCCTAGATAACTGTGTATCTGAATGGGCATTGGACTCTCTAGGACCTAGAGGGCCCTCTAAGAATTATATTACTTTGATTTAGAGATATGTATTTTTGTCCTTGGTTGACTAGACTGTTTTACAACTCTGCAAAAAGGGGCTAAAGTTAAGTTGTAGAAAACCAATAATGGAACAAACATTTCCTACCCGTACCAGTGCAGTTATTCCTGTTCATGCCATGCAAATGAATTTCATAGACTGGACAATATAAACCTCTGAGAGTCAGATTCTCATTTGAACCAGATTTAACAACTTACTGGTTGCTTCATTTATTAATGAGTTAAATAAAACCTTTCTTATATTCATTTCATGTCTGTATGAGAGTCTACTCCAAGGAGATTAAACCAGTCAATCCTAATGGAAATCAATCCTGGATATTTATTGGAAGATGTGATGCTGAAGCTCCAGTACTTTGGCCACCTGATGCAAAGAGCTGATTGATTAGAAAATACCCTGGTGCAGGGAAAGATTGAGGGCAGGAGGAGAAGGGGACGATGAGGATGCGATGGTTGGATGGCATCACTGACTCAAGGGAGGGTCATGAGTTTGAGCAAGCTCCAGGAGATGGTGAAGGAGAGGTAAGCCTGGCGTGCTACAGTCCATGGGGTTGCAAAGAGTCGGACACAACTGAGTGACTGAATAATGAGAGTCACGATTTGACCATTTTGCAAATTATATTTTAACTGTTACAAAGGCCTTTGGTAGACTTGGAGAAAGCAGCTTTAATGTAGTTGTAAGGACAGATATCAGACTGTGTAGGATGTTACAGAAAGTGTGTATGTGTGTGTCTGGCTGGTGTATGGGAGGATGGTGATATTTGAGGGACTGGTGGAGAGAGTTTTTATGGGAGAAGTAAGACAAGCTGAAGCCCTGCGTATTTTTTGGAAGGAATGATGCTAAAGCTGAAACTCCAGTACTTTGGCCACCTCATGCGAAGAGTTGACTCATTGGAAAAGACTCTGATGCTGGGGGGGGATTGAGGGCAGGAGGAAAAGGGGACGACAGAGGATGAGATGGCTGGATGGCATCACTGACTCGATGGACATGAGTTTGAGTGAACTCCGAGAGTTGGTGATGGACAGGGAGGCCTGGCGTGCTGCAATTCATGGGGTTGCAAAGAGTCGGACACTATTGAGTGACTGAACTGAAGTGAAGACAGGCTGGATGCACAGGTTCTGGACAGGCTGAGGCAAAGTGAACTTTGGGTAGATCATTAGATTTAAGTCAAGGCAGTGAAATCACCAGACTTATAGTCCAGACAGGATGATAAAGAGAAAATAAAATACATAGATAGGATGAGTAGTGGACTGTCTGAATGTGTAGTCCTTTGAATGACAGACTGAAGTGAGTTTAGAACATCTGGCTGTCCTAAAACCTAGATACTAGTCCCTCCTTTCCTATTAAGTAGCAGTTGGACTGACTGTGAGTAAGTCACTCCTTTATAGTCATCAGTAATGTTCATTAAAAGATTGTTATTTGCCAGGTACTTGGCAGGGCATGATGCTAAAGCTGAAACTCCAGTACTTTGGCCACCTCATGCGAAGAGTTGACTCATTGGAAAAGACTCTGATGCTGGTAGGGATTGGGGGCAGGAGGAGAAGGGGACAACAGAGGATGAGATGGCTGGATGGCATCACTGACTCGATGGACGTGAGTCTGAGTGACTCCGGGAATTGGTCAGGGAGGCCTGGCGTGCTGCGATTCATGGGGTTGCAAAGAGTCGGGCACGACTGAGCGACTGAACTGAACTGAACTGGCAGGGCACAAAGATGAAGGTCATAATTTTTTCCCATAAAGAAACTTTCATACCACTCAAGGACAAATAATTAGAATATAGGATGTTAAATAGGACTTCTGTAGAAATATTCTGAAATATCTGGAACTCCTCCTCTCTCAAACCAGTATTTCCCTTCCTCCTCCCTCCCACATATCACCCTTCACCACCTCTATCCTAATCCCTCCTCCCCTCTACCAGGGTTGTCTCTCTTCTGTGCTAAGATTATCCTAATATGAAGAGGGAGGTACTAAAAAATAAAAGCCCTCTTATCTGATATCATTGTCTTTGAAAAAGACAAGTATAAAAAAATAGCATAAATATACATTATTTTGACAGCTTTTGATGTGGAGTGAAATTCTAGGTCTCAATTCTCTCTCTTCTTTATCTTCATTTGCTCCTTAGGTGATTTAACCTAGTCATATGCTTGAATACTTCATGCATGTCCTACCCTGACCTCTATCTTGAATTACAGACCTAGGTATCCAGTAGTTTTACTCAGATTTCAAATAAGCATCTTAAACTTAATTTTGCCTCCCTCTCTACCACCTTCCGTGGTTTCTCTGCGTCACATATGGCAACATTCACCTCATTCCTCTGCAAAAACCTAAGAACCATCTTACCTTCATTAGTTTTTTCCCACTCACAACCCTGTCTCTAGTCTTTCTGAAATTATTATGGCTTTTCCTTCAAAATCCCATATTCATTCAAATTTCACACTTCCACTGCCATCATACTTTCCAGGTCACCAATGTTTCTTGCAGGATTACTGCAGTAACCTCCTAACTTCTCTACTTCCATCTTTATACCTTCTTTCTCAGTCTGTTCTGAGTGGAAGCCAGAGTAGTAGTTTTAAAAAACCTTAATCAGATTAGGTCATTCCTATGCTCTAAAGCCTCCAGTTGACTTCCAGGGTATTAACATTTTTGCTTCTCTGTCTTTCAGTCACTAAGTCGTGTCTGCCAGGCTTCCCTGTCCTTCACTATCTCCCAGAATTTCCCCATCTGTTTGCCAAGCAGTGATGGGACTGGATGCCATGATCTTAGTTTTTTGAATGTTGAGTTTTAAGCCAGTTTTTTTTAAATTGATTTATTTATTTTAATTGGAGGGAAATTACTTTACAATATTGTGATGGTTTTTGCCACACATTGATGTGAATCAGCCATGTGTGTATATGAACCATTCTGAATCCCCCTCCCACCTCCCTCCCCACCCCATCCCTCTGGGTTGTCCCAGAGCACCAGCTTTGCATGCCCTGCTTCATGTATCGAATTTGCACTGGTCATCTATTTAACTTATGGTAATACACGTGTTTCACTGCTGTTCTTTCATATTGTCCCACCCTTTCCTTCTCCCACATAGTCCAAAAGTCTGTTCTTTACATCTCTGTCTCTTTTGCTGTCTTGCATATAGGGTTGTCATTACCATCTTTCTAAATCCCGTGAAAATGAAGTCACTCAGTTGTGTCCAACTCTTTGCAACCCCATGGACTGTATAGCCTACCAGGCTCCTCAGTCCATGGGATTTTCCAGGCAAGAATACTGTAGTGGGTTGCCATTTTCTTCTCCAGGGAATCTTCCCTACCCAGGGATTGAACCCAGGTCTCCCGCATTGTAGGCAGACACTTTACTGTCTGAGCTACCAGGGATATATATGTGTTAATATACTGTATTGGTGTTTCTTTTTCTGACTTACTTCACTGTATATAATAGGCTCCAGTTTCATCCATCTCATTAGAACTGACTCAAATGCATTCTTTTTTATAACTGAGTAAATATTCCATTGTGTATATACATCACAACTTGCCTATTCATTCATCTGCCAATGGACATCTAGGTTGCTTCCAAGTCCTAGCTATTGTAAATAGTTTAAGCCAGCTTTTTCACTCTCCTCTTTCACCTTCATCAAGAGGCTCTTTAGTTCCTCTTTGCTTTCTGCCATAAGGGCGGTATCATCTGCATATCTGAGGTTATTGATATTTCTCCTGGCAGTCTTGATTCCAGTTTGTGATTCATCCAGCCCAGCATTTCGCATGATGTACTCTGCATAGGAATTTAATAAGCAGAGTGACAATATACAGCCTTGATGTACTCCTTTCCCAATTTGGAACCAGTCCACTGTTCCATTTCCAGTTCTAACTATTGCTTCTTGACCTGCATACAGGTTTCTCAGGAGTCAGGTAAGGTGGTCTGGTATTCCCATTTCTTTAAGAATTTTCCACAATTTGTTGTGATCCACACAGTCAAGGTGTTAGCGTAGTCAGTGAAGCAGAAGTAGGTGTTTTTCTGGAATTCTCCTCCTTTTTTTATGATCCAACGGATGTTGGCAGTTTGTTCTCTGGTGGCTCAGACAGCAAAGAATATATGTGCAATGAAGGAGACCTGGGTTTGATCCCTGGGTCAGGAAGATCCCTTGGTGAAGGGAAAGGCAACTCACTCCAGTATTCTTGCCTGGAGAATTCAATGGTCAGAGGAGCCTGGCAGGCTACAGTCCTTGGAGTTGCAAAGACACGACTGAGTGAATAACACTGTTAGTCATTAGGGAATGCAAAGCAGAGCCACAGTGTGAATTTACTTTACACCCACTAGGATAGTTATTGTAAAACTTCTTTTAAAGGAAAATAAGTATGGGTGAGGATGTGAAGAAATCTGAACCCTCATACATTGTTGGTTGGAAGTGTAAAATGATATGGTCACTGTAAAAATTGTTTGGTAGTTCCACAGAAAGTTGTAAACAGAATTTCTCATGGCTGTGTTATGACTCATACCATGTGACCAAGCAGTTTCACTCTTAGACTACCAGGAGAATTGAAAGCAGGTATTGAAACAAAAAACTTTTTGTGAATGTCCATAGCAGCTCAGTGCACAGTCACCAGAATGTCTATCAACTGATGATGGGTAAACAAAATGTAGTATATCCGTACAATTGAGTGTTATTTAGTGGATAAAAAGGAACTACGTCCTGGATGAATGTCTAAAACATTATGCTAAATGAAAGAAGTCAGACACAAAAGATCATACATTAAATGATTTCATTCATATGCAATATTCAAAATAGATAAATCCATAGAAACAGAAAGCAAATGAGTGGTAGCCAGGGATTAGGGAAGGGAGAAATGGAGAGTGATTGCTTAATGGGTACAATGTTCCTTTTGGGGTGATGAAAACGCTTTGAAACTAGAAGAAAGATAGTGATTATGCAACATTATGAATTGAACTAAATGCCACTAAATTGTACACTTTAAAATGAGTAAAATTATGTGATATGTATTTTACCTCACAAAATTACAAATAGCTTTCTTACATATTAGAGATTGGCTAACTTTTTGTATAAGGGCCAGATGATAAATATTTTAGATCTTACAACTTCTGTTATAGCTACCCAAATTTCCTCCTGTAGCATGAAAGCTGCCATAGAAAATATGTAAATGAAATGAACATGTCTGTGTTCAAAAAAAACTTTATTTACAAAGCAGGCAGCTGGATTGACCCATGGCCTTACTTTGCTGAGCCTCTGCTACATATACAGAGCCAGGTAGAAAGTATCATAGTAAGAAAAATCCTATTTTTTTTAATCCTATTTTTAACAGCAACAAAGAGAGATGAACAATACCCAAGTGATAACTTGAATTCAGATACAAAGAGATTGTTGATTGGATCTTAGCTTTTATTTTTCTTGCATAGCTCTTCAGTCTTTTTATCTTATTCTTCTGTTCTATCATTTTGTCTCCAAGCACTTGATAAATTTGGAGAAGGCAATGGCACCCCACTCCAGTACTCTTGCCTGGAAAATCCTATGGATGGAGGAGCCTGATAGGCTGCAGTTCATGAGCCTGGTGGGCTGCCGTCTATGGGGTTGTACAGAGTCAGACACGACTGAAGCAACTTAGCAGCAGCATTTGATAAATTAATTTTATATTCTTTTTAAGTTCATCTGAAGATGCAGATCTTTTTGGCAGATTTTTCTTCTTGTTGCTTGTGTTCTGTTTTTATATTAATATGCTGGGTTTTGAAGTTTTTTGCTTGCTCTGGAATTATTTTTGTGTTATTTACATGAACATTGTCATCTTTCTTTTGATTTTATTCATGTTTAATGTAGGGAACTATATTTTACTTTTATAAACATTTAAATTAAAATGTAGTAAAAATCACTTTTACCCAAAAAAGTTGGTAAAATCACTTTTATACATCTCTTGAGTTTTAATGCACAGAACATTACAACCATCACCAAAATCAAGATCCAGAATGGTTCCATCATTCCTGAAAAATTCATGCTATCCCTTTGTGTTAAAACTTCCCCCCCACCCCGTCTTAGCCCTTTAGCAACCACTTATCTATTTTGTGTTTTCCAGAATGCCATAGCATGTTGCCTTTTGAATTTGACTTCTTTTATGTGTGTGTATGTGCTCAGTCAGTCAGTCATGTCCAACTCTTTGCGATCCCATAGACCGTAACCCAGCAGGCTCCTCTGTCCATGGAGTTTTCCAGGCAAGAATTACTGGAGTGGATTGCCATTTCCCGACCCAGGGATTGAACCCATGTCTCCTGCGTCTCCTTCATTGGCAGGTGGATTCTTTACCACTCAGCCACCTGGGAAGCCCCTTGGCTTCTTTTACTTAATATCAAACATGAATTTGATATTCATCCATGTTGTTGTAGGTAACATTAGTTCATTTCTTTTCATTGCTGAGTAATATTCCATTGTATAAATGTACTACAGTTTATCCATTTCCCAGGTAATTGACTATTTGGATTGTTTCCAACTTTGGCAGTTACAAATAAAGCTACTGTGTAGCAAAGAGTTAACAGGCCTAAGATTGCTGTTGCTAGTAAGCCTATTTGCAAGATTGGCTCTTGGCTATTGTCTGGAACTTGGATTTTGAGAGTGTTCCCACCATTCTCTAACTGATGAGGGTGATTTATGTGCCTAAACTCTATGCTAAACACCTTCTTTCCTTAAAGAAGTATGGAATTTTGGTACATGCTATAAGCTACTGTGACTATGAGCAGCCCCCAATAAAACCTTGTACTCCTGTGTCAGGGAAGTTTCACTGGTAGATAGTACTTCACATACACTGTCATAAATTCATTGATGGAAGGATTAAGTGCATGCATCCTGCTGGGAGAGGACTCCTGGAAGTTTTCATCAGGTTTCCAATTTTACCCCATGTGCCTTTTTCCTTTGCTGGTGTTGCTTTGTTTCCTTTCTCTGCATTAAATCTTAATCCTGCTGCTGCTGCTGCTGCTGCTGCTGCTAAGTCACTTCAGTCATGTCCGACTCTGTGCGACCCCATAGACCGCAGCCCACCAGGCTCCCCCGTCCCTGGGATTCTCCAGGCAAGAACACTGGAGTGGGTTGCCATGTCCTTCTCCAGGCAATCTTAATCCTAAGTATAACTAATTATATGCTGAGTCCTGTGAGTTCTTCAAGTGAATCACTGAATCTGGGCATTGTCTTGGGGACCTCCAGCATAACCACTATAAACATTCACATACAGGCTTTTTTGTGTGAACATGGTTTTCATTTTGCTTGAGCACATATTTAGGGGTGAGATTGCTGGGTCTTATGGTAAGTGTTTATTTTACCTTTATTAAAAACTGCCAAGTTGTTTTTATACCATTTGCAAATGCAAATTGTACCATTTTGCATTTCCACTAGCTATGCATGAGCATTCAAGTTGCTCCTTATCCTTGTCACCATTTGGTATTATCAGGCTCCCCCCCTCCCATTCTGATAAGATGTAATGGCATCTCATTGTGGTTTCAGTTTGCATTTTTATGTACTTATTTCTCATATCCATACAATATTTAGTGAACTGTATGTTCTAATCTTTTGGTTTTTTTTTAATTGAATTATTTTTTATTGTTGAGTTTAAAGAGTTCTTTACATATTCTGGATCCAAGTTGTCAGATGTATGATAAATGATTTGCAAATATTTTCTTCCATGAGTAGATTATCTTTTCATTCTTTTAACAATGCCTTTCAAAGAACAGTTTAAAATTTTTAAGTAAAATTCTGTTTGTTAATTTTTTCTTTTATGGGTTATGGTTTTTATGCCATGCCATATGTATTGTCTTTGCCTAATCCAAAGGTGCAAGGATTTCTCCTGTGTTTTCTTTTAAAACTTCCATAGTTTTACATTTTATATTTAGGTCTTTGATTTGTGTTTAGTTAATTTTTGTATAAGGTGGTGGTGTATATCAAAGTTTATTTGTTGCATATGGATCTCAATTGGTTCCAATACCATTTGTTGATAAGACTGTCCTTTCTCCATTGAATTGTTTTTACACCTTTGTCAAAAATCAGTGAGTGTATGTGTATTCATATATAAATGAATTTATTTTTGGTCTCTGTCTTCTGTTCCATTGATGTATATATCTGTCCTTTCACTGAAAACCATACTATCTTGAAATCACGTACTGTGATTTCTCCAAATTTGTTCTTTTTCAAAAAAAATTTTTGTCTATTCTTTTTCCTTTGTTTTATAAATTTTACAATTAATTGGTCAGTATTTACAAAAAAAATCCTGCTGATTGATTGAAAGTGCACTGAGTCTATAGCTCAATTTGGAAAGAATTGACATCTTAACAACATTGAGTCTTTCAGTCTATAAACATAGTATATCTCTCCGTCTATTTAGGTCTTTTTTTTCCCATGTGTCTTGTAGTTTCAGCATGTAGACTCTGGGAACTGTTCTGAAGCCTTCTGTTTTGTTAAAGTACGTATGTGTTCTAACTCCTTCCCTATTTATTTGAAACTATTTATAGTTTCCCTGGAAACTATACTTGGAACTGAAACATTGCATTTAATCTACTTCTCTTTACTTGGTGGCATTGGTGTGTGTGTGTGTGTGTGTGTGTGTATGTTTTGCTTAAAGGACAGTTACATTAGACTAAACCTTTTTGCTTTAGAGCTGAGTTCTACTGTGTGTTAACTGGTGTTAAAATTCTATACTGGGGTCTTTTCTGTCTAGATTAGGAAATACCTTTTCTCATGGAGGCATATTGTCAGGTTTTGAATTGTGAATCTTCCTCAATTTGGGGCCCTTGAACTGTTTTCAACATTTGAAGTCTGCCATGGTTGTTTGATTCTTTAAACAAAGTTACTTACCTCTTTGCCCAGGGCCATTTGTTTCTCCCCAGGCAAAAAGAAGCAGTTTGAGGGCAATAAAGAGTGGGATTCACTGAAGAAAGATTGGAAAGAATGGAAAATTAATTTTTTTAAGAGTCAAGGTGAGACCCTCTGAATCCCTTCATCCAAAATCAACAGTTGCTTACATTTTGGCACGTTTTCATTCATATTTTTTCCTGGCTATGTTTATCTTTCTCAAAGTTAAATATTCTTACAGTTTGAACTGTCAAAAAATGCTAAGGCTCTTTAGAAAAAAGCAGAACGTACTCATTGTTGACCCTTCTCTAGTCATCCTCTTCTCAACTCCCACAAACACCTGTTGGAATTTTTATTTGAATTGTAGTGTATTAAATCTATATATGAATTAGGAGGAATTGATGTCTTTGCCCCATTGTATCTTTCACTTCATTCTATAGTATATTTCTTCATTTACTTTGTTTATAGCTAAAATTTTATTGAAAGACATTTTTCTCCATTAAAGTCTTTTGTACTTTTGTTACATTTATTCCTAGAATCTTCATGTTTTCTAATGCTGTTGGATATAGTATCCAACTTTAATTTAATCCAAACTTTATTACTTTAAAAAATAAAATGATTTATTTGTTAGGAGAATATAGAGGTGATTTATATACATAAATGTTTACTTCTTATTTACCTAGAGAGTGTCAAATTTTCTAAGTATACATCATATCATCAGAATAATGGTATTTTGTTTTCTTCCCTTACATTCCATCTAACTACGTTCTGTTTATTTGGTACTTATTTGTTTAGCTGATTGGTGTTTGTTTGTCTGACTGCACTAACTAGGATCTCTAAGAAGTATAGAAGTGGCCAGAAAGTAGTAGCTTTTCTTGTCTTAGCCCTCTTTTTAAAGGGAATCTTTTAATATTTCTCCATTGAGTTTGCTTTTTGCTTACATTTTTCATCAGTAGCTTTTTATCAGAGTAAACCAGTTAAGAAAAATTATTTCTAAGTTTCTAAGAATATGTTCATATAGGTGATTAAATTTAATCAAATACCACAAATATATTCTATGACTTTTAAATTTTATTTTGAAAAGGATAAAATATAATATACTTAATTTTTCAAAGCCTAAAGTAGAACTTTCTGGAGTTATTTCTCCACTGATCTCCAGTAGCATATTGGGCACCTATGGAACTGGGGAGTTCATCTTTCAGTGTCCTATCTTTTTGCCTTTTCATACTGCTCATGGGGTTCTCAAGGCAAGAATACTGAAGTAGTTTGCCATTCCCTTCTGCAGTGGACCACATTCTGTCAGACCTCTCCACCATGACCGATCCATCTTGGATGGCCGCACACGGCATGGCTTAGTTTCATTGAGTTAGACAAGGCTGTGATCCATGTGATCAGATTGGCTACTTGCCTGTGATTCTGGTTTCAGTCTGTCTGCCCTCTGATGCCCTCTCTCAGTGCCTAATAACTCCAGAAAGAATGAAAGGATGGAGCCAAAGCAAAAACAACACCCAGTTGTGGATGGAACTGGTGAGAGAAGCAAGGTCCGATGCTGTAAAGAGCAGTATTGCATAGGAACCTGGAATGTTAGGTCAGTGAATCAAGACAAATTAAAGTGGTCAAACAGGAGATGGCAAGAGTGAACATGGACATTCTAGGAATCAGCGAACTAAGATGGACTGGAATGGGTGAATCTTAGCTCAAATGACCATTATATCTACTACTGTGGGCAGGAATCCCTTAGAAGAAATGGAGTAGCCATCATAGCCAAAAAAAGAGTTTGAAATGCAGTACTTGGATGCAATCTGAAAAATGACAGAATGATATCTGTTTGTTTCCAAGGCAAATCATTCAATATCACAGTATCCAGGTCTATGCCCTGACAAGTAATGCTGAAGTTGAACAGTTCTATGAAGATCTACAAGACCTTTTAGAACTAACACCCAAAAAAGATGTCCTTTTCATTATAGGGGACTGGAATGCAAAAGTAGGAAGTCAAGAAACACCTGGAATAACAGGCAAATTTGGCCTTGGAATATGGAATGAAGCAGGGCAAAGGCCAGTAGAGTTCTGTCAAGAGAATGCACTGCTTATAGCAAACACCTTCGTCCAATAACACAAGAGAAGATTCTACACATGGACATCACTAGATGGTTAACACTGAAATCAGATTGATTATATTCTTTGCAGCCACAGATGGAGAAGCTCTATACAGTCATCAAAAACAAGACCAGGAGCTGACTGTGGCTCAGACCATGAACTCCTTATTGCCAAATTCAGACTTAAATTGAAGAAAATGGGGAAAACCACTAGACCATTCAGGTATGACCTAAATCAAATCCCTTATGACTATACAGTGGAACTGAGAAATAGATTGAAGGGACTAGATCTGATAGAATGCCAGATGAACTATGGACGGAGGTTCCTGACATTGTACAAGAGACAGCAATCAAGACCATCCCCAAGAAAAAGAAATGCAAAAAAGCAAAATGGCTGTCTGGGGAGGCCTTACAAATAGCCGTGAAAAGAAGAGAAGCGAAAAGCAAAGGAGAAGAGAAAAGATATACCCATTTGAATGCAGAGTTCCAAAGAATAGCAAGGAGAGATAAGAAAGCCTTACACTGTGGTCAATGCAAAGAAATAGAGGAAAACAATAGACTGGGAAAAACTAGACATCTCTTCAAGAAAACTGTAGAAAATTCTTCAAGAGATGGGAATACCAGACCACCTGACCTGCCTCTTGAGAAACCTGTATGCAGGTCAGGAAGCAACAGTTAGAACTGGACATGGAACAACAAACTGGTTCCAAATAGGAAAAGGAGTACGTCAAGGCTCTATATTGTCACCCTGCTTATTTAACTTATATGCAGAATACTTAATGAGAAATGGCTGGGCTGGAGGAAGCACAAGCTGGAATCAAGATTGCTGGGAGAAATATCAATAACCTCAGATAGGCAGATGACACCACCTTTATGGCAGAAAGAGAAGAAGAACTAAAGAACCCCTTGATGAAGGTGAAAGAGGAGAGTGAAAAACCTGGCTTAAAGCTCAACATTCAAAAAACAAAGTTCATGGCATCCAGGCCTATCACTTATGGCAAATAGATGGAGAAACAGTGGGAAAAGTGACAAACTTTATTTTTCTGGGCTCCAGAATCACTGCAGATGGTGATTGCAGCCATGAAATTAAAAGACACTTACTCCTTGGAAGAAAAGTTATGACCAACCTAGACAGCATATTAAAAAGCAGAGACATTACTTTACCAACAAAGGTCTGTGTAGTGAAGGCTATGGTTTTTCCAGTACTCATGGATGGATGTGAGATTTGGACTATAAGGAAAGCTGAGAGCCGAAGAATTGATGCTTTTGAACTGTGGTGTTGGAGAAGACTCTTGAGAGTCCCTTGGACTGCAAGGAGATCCAACCAATCCATCCTAAAAGAGATCAGTCCTGGGTCTTCTTTGGAAGGACTGATGTTGAAGCTAAAACTCCAATACTTTGACCACCTGATGCGAAGAGCTGACTCATTGGAAAAGACCCTGATGCTGGGAAAGATTGAGGGCAGGAGGAGAAGGGGACCACAGAGGATGATATGGTTGGATGGCATCACCGACTCAATGGACATGGGTTTGGGTAGACTCCGGCAGTTGGTGATGGGCAGGGAGGCATGGTGTGCTGCAGTTCATGGGGTTGCAAACACTACTGAATGAGTGAACTGAACTAAACATAGAACTTTTGACTTCCTTCTGCATAGTACAGGGAGTCTGAAATCTCATTTACCCCATCCCACATGTTAACATTTGCTCTGTGTTTTAATTCTGTCCTTTTTTAAAAATTCCATTAGTCATTATTACATAATTATTTCGTAAAGTCGGAGTTCATTTAGATTTACACATATATTTACTACTTTCTAATTTTTCTTACATACTAGGCAGTCATCTGAAATCACTTTACTTCTGTCTGAAACATATTTAGAGTTTCCTTTAGTGAGATCTTTTAAAGACATATCTTTTCATCTTTTATTATGGTACGTCTATATGTTCATCTGGAGTTATTGCTCCACACTGAAGGTCAGGAAGGGCGGCGGTGAGGAGATACCCCTCGTCCAAGGTAAGGAGCAATGGCTGCGGTTTGCTGGAGCAGCCGTGAAGAGATACCCCACACCCAAGGTAGGAGAAACCCAGTAAGACGGTAGGTGTTGCAAGAGGGCATCAGAGGGCAAACACGCTGAAACCATACTCACAGAAAACTAGTCAATCTAATCACACTAGGACCACAACCTTGTCTAACTCAATGAAACTAAGCCATGCCCATGGGGCAACCCAAGACGGGCGGGTCATGGTGGAGAGATTTGACAGACTGTGGTCCACTGGAGAAGGGAATGGCAAACCACTTCAGTATTCTTGCCTTGAGAACCCCATGAACAGTATGAAAAGGCAAAATAATAGGATACTGAAAGAGAAACTCCCCAGGTCAGTAGGTGCCCAATATGCTACTGAAGATCAGTGGAGAAATAACTCCAGAAAGAATGAAGGGATGGAGCCAAAGCAAAAAGAATACCCAGCTGTGGATGTGACCGGTGATAGAAACAAGCTCCGATCCTATAAAGAGCGATATTGCATAGGAACCTGGAATGTCAGGTCCATGAATCAAGGCAAATTGGAAGTGGTCAAACAAGAGATGGCAAGAGTGAATGTCGACATTCTAGGAATCAGCAAACTGAAATGGACTGGAATGGGTGAATTTAACTCAGATGACCATTATATCTACTAGTGCGGGCAGGAATCCCTCAGAAGAAATGGAGTGGCCATCATGGTCAACAAATGAGTCCGAAATGCAGCACTTGGACGCAATCTCAAAAATGACAGAATGATCTCTGTTCGTTTCCAAGGCAAACCATTCAATATCACAGTAATCCAAGTCTATGCCCCAACCAGTAACGCTGAAGAAGCTGAAGTTGAACGGTTCTATGAAGCCCTACAAGACCTTTTAGAACTAACACCCAAAAAAGATGTCCTTTACATTATAGGGGACTGGAATGCAAAAGTAGGAAGTCAAGAAACACCTGGAGTAACAGGCAAATTTGGCCTTGGACTAGGGAATGAAGCAGGGCAAAGACTAATAGAGTTTTGCCAAGAAAATGCACTGGTCATAACAAACACCCTCTTCCAACAACACAAGAGAAGACTCTATACGTGGACATCACCAGATGGTCAACACCAAAATCAGATTGATTATATTCTTTGCAGCCAAAGATGGAGAAGCTCTATACAGTCAGCAAAAACAAGACCAGGAGCTGACTGTGGCTCAGACCATGAACTCCTTATTGCCAAATTCAGACTTAAATTGAAGAGTGTAGGGAAAACCACTAGACCATTCAGGTATGACCTAAATCAAATCCCTTATGATTATACAGTGGAAGTGAGAAATAGATTTAAGAGCCTAGATCTGATAGATAGAGTGCCTGATGAGCTATGGAATGAGGTTAGTGACTTTGTACAGGAGACAGGGATCAAGACCATTCCCATAGAAAAGAAATGCAAAAAAAGCAAAATGGCTGTCTGAGGAGGTCTTACAAATAGCTGTGAAAAGAAGAGAAGTGAAAACCAAAGGAGAAAAGGAAAGATATAAACATCTGAATGCAGAGTTCCAAAGAATAGCAAGAAGAGATAAGAAAGCCTTCTTCAGCAATCAATGCAAAGAAATAGAGGAAAACAACAGAATGGGAAAGACTAGAGATCTCTTCAAGAAAATCAGAGATACCAAAGGAACATTTCATGCAAAGATGAGCTCGATAAAGGACAGAAATGGTATGGACCTAACAGAAGCAGAAGATATTGAGAAGAGATGGCAGGAATACACCGAAGAACTGTACAAAAAAGATCTTCATGACCCAGATAATCACCATGGTGTGATCACTGACCTAGAGCCAGACATCCTGGAATGTGAAGTCAAGTGGGCCTTAGAAAGCATCACTACGAACAAAGCTAGTGGAGGTGATGGAATTCCAGTTGAGCTCTTCCAAATCCTGAAAGATGATGCTGTGAAAGTGCTGCACTCAGTATGCCAGCAAATTTGGAAAACTCAGCAGTGGCCACAGGACTGGAAAAGGTCCGTTTTCATTCCAATCCCAAAGAAAGGCAATGCCAAAGAATGCTCAAACTACCACACAGTTGCACTCATCTCACACGCTAGTAAAGTAATGCTCAAAATTCTCCAAGCGAGGCTTTAGCAATATGTGAACCGTGAACTTCCTGATGTTCAAGCTGGTTTTAGAAAAGGCAGAGGAACCAGAGATCAAATTGCCAACATCTGCTGGATCATCAAAAAAGCAAGCGAGTTCCAGAAAACCATCTATTTCTGCTTTATTGACTAGGCCAAAGCCTTTGACTGTGTGGATCCCAATAAACTGGAAAATTCTGAAAGAGATGAGAATACCAGACCACCTGACCTGCCTCTTGAGAAATTTGTATGCAGGTCAGGAAGCAACAGTTAGAACTGGACATGGAACAACAGACTGGTTACAAATAGGAAAAGGAGTACGTCAAGGCTGTATATTGTCATCCTGTTTATTTAACTTATATGCAGAGTACATAATGAGAAACGCTGGACTGGAAGAAACACAGGCTGGAATCAAGATTGCCAGGAGAAATATCAATCACCTCAGATATGCAGATGACACCACCCTTACGGCAGACAATGAAGAGGAACTCAAAAGCCTCTTGATGAAAGTGAAAGTGGAGAGTGAAAAAATTGGCTTTAAGCTCAACATTCAGAAAACGAAGATCATGGCATCCGGTCCCACCACTTCATGGGAAATAGATGGAGAAACAGTGGAAACAGTGTCAAACTTTATTTTTCTGGGCTCCAAAATCACTGCAGATGGTGACTGCAGCCATGAAATTAAAAGATGCTTACTCCTTGGAAGGAAAGTTATAACCAAACTAGATAGCATATTCAAAAGCAGAGACATTACTTTTCCAACAAAGGTTCGTCCAGTCAAGCCTGTGGTTTTTCCTGTGGTCATACATGGATGTGAGAGTTGGACTGTGAAGAAGGCTGAGCAACGAAGAATTGATGCTTTTGAACTGTGGTGTTGGAGAAGAGTCTTTAGAGTGCCTTGGACTGCAAGGAGATTCAACCAGTCCATTCTGAAGGAGATCAGCCTGGGATTTCTTTGGAAGGAAGGATGCTAACGCTGAAACACCAGTACTTTGGCCACCTCATGCGAAGAGTTGACTCATTGGAAAAGACTGTGATGCTGGGAGGGATTAGGGGCAGGAGGAGAACGGGACGACAGAGGGTGAGATGGCTGGATGGCATCACTGACTCAATGGACGTAAGTCTCAGTGAACTCCGGGAGTTGGTGATGGACAGGGAGGCCTGGCGTGCTGCGATTCATGGGGTCGCAAAGAGTCGGACACGACCAAGCGACTGACCTGATCTGATCTCCAGTAGCATATTGGGCACCTACTGACCTGGGGAGTTCCTCTTTCAGTATCCTGTATCATGTTGCCTTTTCATACTGTTCATGGGGTTCTCAAGGCAAGAATACTGAAGTCGTTTGCTATTCCCTTCTCCAGTGGACCACATTCTGTCAGATCTCTCCACCGTGACCCGCCCGTCTTGGGTTGCCCTACAGGCATGGCTTAGTTTCATTGAGTTAGACAAGGCTGTGGTCCTAGTGTGATTAGATTGACTCCTTTCCTGTGAGTATGGTTTCAGTGTGTCTGCCCTCTGATGCCCTCTTGCAACACCTACCATCTTACTTGGGTTTTTCTTACCTTCGACGTGGGGTATCTCTTCACGGCTGCTCAGCAAATCACAGCTGCTGCTCCTTACCTTGGACGAGGGGTATCTCCTCACCGCCGCCCTTCCTGACCTTCAACATGGGATAGCTCCTCTAGGCCCTCCTGCACCTGCACAGCCACCACTCCTCGGGCCTGGGGTTGGCCCTCCTGGCCGCCGCCCCTGGCCTCGAGTGTGGGGTTGCTCCTCTCGGCTGCCGCCCCTGGCCTCAGGCGTGGTAGCCCTCCATCACCTCCAATGAAGGGATGGACCCAAAGCAAAAACAATACCCAGTTGTGGATGTGATTGGTGATAGAAGCAAGATCCTATGCTGTAAAGAGCAATATTGCATAGGAACCTGGAATCAAGGTCCATGAATCAAGGCAAATTGGAAGTGGTCAAACAAGAGATGGCAAGAGTGAATGTCGACATTCTAGGAATCAGCAAACTGAAATGGACTGGAATGGGTGAATTTAACTCAGATGACCATTATATCTACTACTGCGGGCAGGAATCCCTCAGATGAAATGGAGTAGCCATCACGGTCCACAAAAGAGTCCGTAAGGCAGCACTTGGATGCAGTCTCAAACACGACAGAATGACCTCTGTTCGTTTCCAAGGCAAACCATTCAGTATCACAGTAATCCAAGTCTATGCCCCATCCGGTAACACTGAAAAAGCTGAAGTTGAACAGTCTATGAAGACCTAGAAGACCTTTTAGAACACCCAGAAAAGATGTCCTTTTCATTATAGGGGACTGGAATGCAAAAGTAGGAAGTCAAGAAACACCTGGAGTAACAGGCAAATTTGGCCTTGGAATACGGAATGAAGCAGGGCAAAGGCTAATAGAGTTTTGCCAAGAAAATGCACTGGTCATAACAAACACCCTTTTCCAACAACCCAAGAGAAGACTCCATACATGGACATCACCAGATGGTCAACACCAAAATCAGATTGATATGTTCTTTGAAGCCAAAGATGGAGAAGCTCTATACAGTCAACAAAAACAAGACCAGGAGCTGACTGTGGCTCAGATCATGAACTCCTGATTACTAAATTCAGACTTAAATTGAAGAAAGTAGGGAAAACCACTAGACCATTCAGGTATGACTGAAATCAAATCCCTTATGATTATACAGTGGAAGTGAGAAATAGATTTAAGAGCCTAGATCTGATAGAGTGCCTGATGAACTATGGACTGAGGTTCGTGACATTGTACAGGAGACAGGGATCAAGACCATTCCCATAGAAAAGAAATGCAAAAAAGCAAAATGGCTGTCTGGGGAGGCCTTACAAATAGCTGTGAAAAGAAGAGAAGCAAAAAGCAAAGGAGAAAAGGAAAGATATAAGCATCTGAATGCAGAGTTCCAAAGAATAGCAAGAAGAGATAAGAAAGCCTTCCTCAGCGATCAATGCAAAGAAATAGAGGAAAACAACAGAATGGGAAAGACTGGAGATCTCTTCAAGAAAATTAGAGATACCAAGGAAACATTTCATGCAAAGATGAGCTCGATAAAGGACAGAAATGGTATGGACCAAACAGAAGCATAAGATATTAAGAAGAGGTGGCAAGAATACACAGAAGAACTGTACAAAAAAGATCTTCACGACCCAAATAATCATGATGATGTGGTCACTGACCTAGAGCCAGACATCCTGGAATGTGAAGTCAAGTGGGCCTTAGAAAGCATCACTACGAACAAAGCTAGTGGAGGTGATGGAATTCCAGTTGAGCTATTCCAGATCCTGAAAGATGATGCTGTGAAAGTGCTGCACTCAGTATGCCAGCAAATTTGGAAAACTCAGCAGTGGCCACAGGACGGGAAAAGGTCAGTTTTCATTCCAATCCCAAAGAAAGGCAATGCCAAAGAATGCTCAAACTACCGCACAATTGCACTCATCTCACACGCTAGTAATGCTCAAAATTCTCCAAGCCAGGCTTCAGCAATATGTGAACCGTGAACTTCCTGATGTTCAAGCTGGTTTTAGAAAAGGCAGAGGAACCAGAGGTCAAATTGCCAACATCTGCTGGATCATCGAAAAAACAAGCGAGTTCCAGAAAAACATCTATTTCTGCTTTATTGACTAGGCCAAAGCCTTTGACTGTGTGGATCCCAATAAACTGTGGAAACTTCTGAAAGAGATGGGAATACCAGACCACCTGACCTCCCTCTTGAGAAATCTGTGTGCATGTCAGGAGGCAACAGTTAGAACTGGACATGGAACAACAGACTGGTTCCAAATAGGAAAAGGAGTATGTCAAGGCTGTATATTGTCACCCTGCTTATTTAAATTATATGCAGAAACGCTGGGTTGGAAGAAGCGCAAGCTGGAATCAAGATTGCCGGGAGAAATATCAATAACCACAGATAAGCAGATGACACCTCCCTTATGGCAGAAAGTGAAGAGGAACTCAAAAGCCTCTTGATGAAAGTGAAAGAGGAGAGTGAAAAGGTTGGCTTAAAGCTCAACATATCAGAAAATGAAGAACACGGCCTCCCGTCTCATCACTTCATGGGAAATAGATGGGGAAACAGTGAAAACAGTGTCAGACTTTATTTTGGGGGGCTCCAAAATCACTGCAGATGATGACTACAGCCATGAAATTAAAAGACGCTTACTCCTTGGAAGGAAATTTATGACCAACCTAGATAGCATATTGAAATGCAGACATTACTTTGCCAACAAAGGTCTATCTAGTCAAGGCTATGGTTTTTCCAGTGGTCGTGTATGGATGTGAGATTTGGACTGTGAAGAAGGCTGAGCGCTCAAGAATTAATGCTTTTGAATTGTGGTGTTGGAGAAGACTCTTGAGAGTCCCTTGGACTGCAAGGAGATCCAACCAGTCCATTCTGAAGGAGATCAGCCCTGGGATTTCTTTGGAAGGAATGATGCTGAAGCTGAAACTACAGTACTTTGGCCACCTCATGCAAAGAGTTGACTCATTGGAAAAGACTGTGATGCTGGTAGGGATTGGGGGCAGGAGGAGAAGGGGACGACAGAGGATGAGACGGCTGGATGGCATCACTGACTTGATGGACGTGAGTCTGAGTGAACTCCAGGAGTTGGTGATGGACGGGGAGGCCTGGCATGCTTTGATTCATGAGCTCGCAAGGAGTCGGACATGACTGAGTTACTGAACTGAACTGATATGTTCATTTCAATTCTTTAAAAATATTTTCATGCATATAGAATTTTAAACTGCTGTGTTTTGGGTTGTTTTTGTTTTTCCAGCTTATTGAAAATATACTCCTGCTTTCTGGTTTACACGGTTGCTATTGAGAACTGTTGCTCCCTTAAAGGTAATCTGTCATCTATCCCTATGCTCTCGCTGCTTTGAGGAATTTTCTCGTCACCTTTGAAAATTTTTGGTAGGGAATTCCTGAGGGTTCTTTTGTTCGGAGAGAATTTGAACTTATTTCTTAGTGTCATCCATCACTGCAACTTGAGGAACACTTTAATGTTTTGGTTTGAAGTTTCTTGTACTATCCTGATGATTTGAATTTGAGCTTCATCTCTGCCCCAGGGCTGGTCAGTGCTTAAGAGGTTCATTTCTTTTTGTTGATTTTCTTCCCTTTTTTTCTGCTGAATGCCATAGGCAACCTCACCACTGTGTAGTATGAAGGAGAACTTTATATATTTACTAATTTCTTGAGGGTTTGTGTAGTGTTTTGACACCCTGGCCACTGTTTTGGGGTATCTTCTTTTAAACCTTCTATCTTGAACAGACCCTAGGCTTTGTCTTCTATTTCCCTTGTATCATCAGATGATTAAAACCACTCTTCAGATGCTTTAGGATTAGCAAATGCTCTTAGGGCAAAAGCTGATTATATGTTCTACTTAGCTTTTAGTTTATTAATTCCTTATTGTCTTGTCAGATCTTAGCTACTTTAATAAGGTGTATTTTTATATGTTAAAAATATTTTTTATTTGTTTTTAGTGGGAATATTGATCTAAATAATTAGGCCATTACTTGAAATTGAAACCCACTTATTTTTGTGTATGATCCAAATGTAAGTAGCATTATTTTCTCTTTCAGTCTTAGATATTGCTTATTTCTGTCCTCTCTTTTTGTTGTGATGAATTAGTTAGATGTTGATTAATTATCTTCAGAGAACCAACTTTTGTCCTTACTGATCATCTTTCTCTATTGTAGATTTGTTTTCAATTTCATTGATAGCTCCTGTTACTTTTATTTGTTCCTCCTGGTATCTTTTTCTTATTCTAACTTCTTGAGATACATGTTTAGGCTGATAATATTTAGCCTTTTTTTCCCTAATATAGACATTTAGATGTTAAATATACTTTAGTATTACTATAGAATTTATTTATAATATTTATTATATTTCAAACATGAAGTTTTTCTAATTATCTTTTGGGTATTAATTTTTAGCTTAAATACATAAAGGTCAAAGAATATGCTCTGCAGTATTGAATTCCATGAAATTTGTTTAGACTTTTTTAATGTCCTAGTCAATTTTCTTTTTTTGCCTAAGTTCCATGTTAATACTATTGTTTAAGCAGTAGTCTACTACTGTGATTGTGTGGAGTATTTTTTTTTTTACCTCATCAGGTCAAAGCTGTTAATGTGTTCTCCAAATTTTCTATGATTATTTTTGGTCTGCTTGTGTATCTCAGTTATTATCAGAAGAGTGTTAAAATCTCCCCCAATTTAGTCATGAGTTCCTCTTTGAAGTTCTGTTACTTTTTACTTTATACATTATAAGATTATTGTAATATATGTCCTCCTGATTAATGGATTATTCTAGGTTTTATATCATTATGAAGTGTGATGGATGTATGTGTTATATTTAAATTTATTTATTTTTCTGGTGAATTGAAGTGTTTGTCATGAAGTTTGCTAAGTATTTTTTCTTAGTTAATTAGTTTGTAACTGATATGGCTACAGCAGCTTTCTTTGATATTTTTATGGTGAACTTTGGTATCCTTTTGTTTCATTCTTTCTGGAAACTTTGTTTTAGATATCTCTTATAAGTAGCATATCTTTGGCATTTTGATTAATTGGTCTGACAGTTTGTAGTTTTTAATTGAAGCCTATTTACATTTATTATAATTGCCTTTGTGTTGGATTTATGTATGCCACCTTATTTTGTGTTTACTTTTTGTTCTGCTTGTTTTATTTCTTTATCGTCCTCTTCTAAACTTAATTATTTTACATTTTGTTCGTTTCTTTGTACAAGCTTGGTAATTATACATTATTTTAACTATTCTTCTAGTATTTACCCTAGAAATTACTGCAGCCATACTGATCAGTTAATCAGTGACTTTGTATATTGGATCATACCTTAAAACACTTAAACTTTTAAACTCCAGTTAGTCTCCTCCTGACCTGTATATTCGAATTCTGTCTGTCTGTTTTTTTTGTGTTTATTTGCTTTATAAAAAGCCAAAATGCATTATTTTTATTGTTTTATAAAGCCAGTGTTTCTTTATATACATATATATTACCTTCTGTATTCTGTTTTCTTCCTAAAATCTCAAATATTCCACTTGGAATCACATTGTCTGTAGTGCTAGTGGGAGACTCTCAAGTTTTGTTTGTCTGAATATTGTGTTTCTGTCCTTACACTGGGTACAGAATTCTAGATTGACAGTATTTCTCCCAGCATTCTGGAGATAATAGCTACAGTCAGCTACCATTCCCACTATTACTTTTTTGAGGGTAATATGTTGTTCCTTTTTGTCTAATTTTATATCTTCTCTTTCTCTTACATATTCTTCAGCTTTTCAGTGATGAGTGTTGTGTAAGTTTCTTTACATTTATTCCTCTTAGATTTGTAAGGGTCCTTGAATCTGAGAGTTGGTATCTTTCATGAGTTCTGAAAATTTTTCAGCTGTTTCCTTTTCAGATATTGCCCTCACCTCATCCTCCTTTCAGAACTCTATTTGTACGTGTTAGATGTTTTCACTGCATTGTTAAGGTCTTCTCCTTATTTTCCGTCTCTTTGTCTCTCATTATTTTGTTTTGTAAAATTTATGTCAGCTTTCCATTTCATGAGTTCTCTTTTAAACTTCATCATTATGTTTCATTTCAATTATTTTAAAGTAGAAGTTTTCTTTGGTCCCTTTTCAAATGTGCCATTTCGTACTTCTTAAAACTTTTTGTTTTGTTTTTTGCTTGTTTGCCTGCTTTTATTTATACCTTTTTACTTAAACATAATTAAATTGTATTGGATCTGCTTTCAAGAAGTATCCAAACTCAGACCATGTCTCATACCCCCATATTAACTACCTTGGCCCAAGCCACTACATAGAATATTGCAATAGTTCCCTTTGAGAATTCCCTGGCTCTGCCTTTCCTCCAATTCAACCTATTAACAATTCTTTGTAGCCATAAGATCAATCTTCTAATGACTTGTATCTCAAGAGTAAAAGGCATAATCCTTAAAATAGTTTATAAGATACTGTGTGAATGGGAATTTGATAGCTTTCTAACCTGGTTTCTAACCACTCTGTCTTTCACTCTCTGTGCTACAGCCATTGTGGCCTTTTGAATGTTGTTTTTACAGTGTTATACATATTCCCAATCTGGACTATACGTTTGCTGTTCCCTCTGTGGAGAATGTTTTTCTATCAGTGTGACTTGTTCTCTCAGTTCCCTTCAGATCTCTGCATGAATAGTCTATTATCACTGAGGATTTTCCTGACAGTCTTATATAAAATAGCAATCTCCATTCTTTTATTCCCCCTTTAACCTTTTATTCTTCACTTATTACCATTTGACCGATTTCTTTTTTATTATTCTGTCACCATTCATCCCCTACTAGAAGGTAAGCTATAGCTATATAATAGAATGTCTTTTTTAAAAAATGTCACAGTTGTGTCCCTAATATCTAGTATAGTCCCCAGTTCCTAATAGGTTCTCAATACTTATTGAATAAATAAATGGTTACATAGGATTGTTTAAGGCATTGTCAGTATGGTGAGTGGTACTGTCACTGACAGTACTGTCACTGTCGTTACTGACATTTTGGGAAAGTCACAAATCATATTACATTAGAATACTGTGGTTCACCTTCTGTGAACTTCTAGATTTCTTCTTTTATTATTATTGTTACTTTTGGTGTACTTATTTAGTTACTATTGGAGAAAGCTTCTGGAAAACTTGAATTGCTTGTGTTTAATTTAGGTCATGGATAAGCAAAATCAGTATAACTTTCAGCATTTTTGAATAAAATTTTCAGAAATTTCTTTTAGGCTATTTGACAACAAAACCCATTATTTATAGTTCTCTAAGACAGTTTGCTTTTTACAAATGTTTAACAGATTTTATTTAATTCCATGTAAGTCCTCTAGAGCCCCAAAATAGATCTCTTACCTGATTTTGCCTATCCTTCAGAGGTTACAATGCAATGCTGTCTAAAAATAGACAAAGATTAGTAGGAGGCCTAGATTACAAGTATTTCAAAGTGATTTTTGAAATGAGGACAGCATAAGTTACATATAGTTGTAGTAGTGTAATTCAGTTCCAAAAGATGTATAATACTTGTATTAAAGATCATCTTCCACTATTGTTATAAAATGAAATGCTATGATAGTTAAAGACTCATATCAAACATCATCTTTGTGAAACTTTATGATCCTCCCTTGACAGAGTTAATTCCGCTGCATTTTCTTAGTACCATGAACTTTAATAATACCATTTACTAAGACATGTAATAGTTTTTTATAGCTTATGTTCATTAAACTAGGGAGGCCTGACAGATGGGAGTTCTATATTTGTTTTTGTATCTCAAGAAAATGCCAAAATGTTTATCTAAAGAATGAATGAATGAAAATGCTTCAGATATACTTTTCTACATTGTGTCACTGGTTATTAATATTAAAATATATATATAAAAATGGTGTGGACCATTCCACTAGTGGACCCTAAAGATAGTAAAAGTTAATACAGGCCTAAATATGACTTTTTAACCTAAGTAGGATAATGTAGTTCACACAGTTAGTTCATTAAGTACACTTCTGTTGTTGCTTTTTTCTCTAATTAGATTATGTTTTGTCATATAATTATGTAACATTTGACAGTCAGGGAACGTTTTTTTTTTTCACATGTGCAAGCAGATGCAATTAGAATTTGTTTGTGGTCCATGACAGGTCCAGGCCCTCTTGTTTGGAATTTAAGAAATGTTTTTGTCTTCCTCTGTCTTTGGAAACTGCATGAGATAATAGATCAGTTGGACTTAATTGATATCTACAGGACACTTCATCCAAAAAAAAAAACCCAGAATACATATTCTTTTCAAGCACTCATGGAATGTTCTCTAGTATAGACAGCATACTAGGTCACAAAACAAGCCTCAGTAAATTTAAGAGGATAGAAATTATTTCAAGAATCTTTTCTGACTACAATTTTATGAAACTTGAAAGCAACCACAGAAAGAAAAACAGGGAAAGAATGAACACATGGAGACTAAACAACATGCTACTAAAAAACCAATGGATCAATGATGTCATCAAAGAAGAAATCAGAAAATACATTAAGACAAGTGAAAATGAAAATACAATCTTAAAAAAAAAATCTATGGGATACAGCAAAAGCTGTTTTAAGAGGGAAGTTCATAGCAGTACAGGCCTTCTTCAGGAATCAAGAAATTCTCAAATAAACAACCTAACCTACCACCTAAAGTAAATGAACAGACAAAACCCAAAGTCAGCAGAAAGAAAGAAATAATAAAGATGAGAGAAGAATCAGAGAAGAAACAAATAAAATAGACCTAAAAAGTAGAAAATAGCAGTAAAATCAAGAGCTCTCTTTTTGGAAAGATAACAAAATTGTCAAACCTCTAGGTATGCACACCAAGAAGAAGAGAGACCCAAGTAAAATAAGAAATGAAAGAAGGAAACAACAACAGATACCACAGAAATATAAAAAAAAATCATAGGAGAGTACTATGAAAAGATACATGCAAACAAATTGGACAAACGAGATGAAATGGAGACATTTCTAGAAACATATAGCCTGCCAAAATTGATTCAACAAGAGACAGATGAGTTGAACAGACAATCATTAGAAGTGAAATAGAATCTATAATTTTTAAAAGTCCTTCCAAATAAAAGTCCAGATCCAGACAGCTTCACTGGAGAACTCTTATCAGACAAAGAGGAACTTATACCTATCCTGCTCAAATTATTACAGAAAATTGAGGAGGGAATGCTCCCAAATTCATCCTATGAAGCCACCAGGAGCCTAATACCAAAACAAGACAAAGCACTACAAAAAAAAGAGAGAAAATTATAGGGGCTTCCTTGGTGGCTCAGTGGTAAAGAATCCTCCTACCAATGCAGGAGACATGGTTTCAATCCCTGTTCCAAGACAATTCCACATGCCACGGAGCAGCTACACCTGTGAGCCACAACTAGTGAGCCTGTGCCTTAGACCTTGGGAGCCACAACTGTTGACCTCATGTGCCACAACTACTGAAGCCTGTGGCCCTAGAGCCTGTGCTCTGCAATAAGAAAAGCCACTGCAATGAGAAGCCCACCCATCGTAACTAGAGGGTAGCCTCCACTCACTTCAACTAGGTAAATCCCATGCAGCAATGAAGACACAGCACACTCAAAAATAAATAAATAAAATTATTTTAAAAAAGAGAAAATTACAGATCAATGTCTTTGATAAACATAGATGAGAAAACTCAACAAAATATTTGCAAACTGAGTCCAGTAGTAAATACATGATCAAGTTGGATTTATTCCATTTGCACAAGAATAGTTCTGTATATCCAAACAATCAATGTGATATACTACATTAACAAAAGGAAAGATAAAAAACCACATGATCATCTTAACAGGTGCAGAAAAAGCATTTGACCAGGTTCAGTGTCCACTTATAAAAATTGTCACCAGAGTGGTTCTAGAGGGAACTTATCTCAACATAATAAAACCATTCATGACAAATCCATTGTTAACATAGTTCTCAATTCATAATTCATAATTACATTAGTCATGTATGGATGTGAGAGCTGGACTATAAAGAAAGCTGAGTGCCAAAGAATTTATGCTTTTGAACTGTGGTGTTGGAAAAGACTCTTGAGTCTCTTGGACTGCAAGGAAATCCAACTAATCAATTATAAAGGAAATCAGTCCTGAATATTTATTGGAAAGACTGATGCTGAAGCTGAAACTCCGATACTTTGGCCATCTGATGTGAAGGACTGACTCATTGGAAAAGACCCTGATGCTGGAAAGATTGAAGGCAGGAGGAGAAGGGGATGACTGAGATTGAGATAGTTGGATGGCATCCCCGACTCAATGGACATAAGTTTGAGTAAGCTCTGGGAGCTGGTGATGGACAGGGAAGCCTGGCGTACTGCAGTTCATGGGGTCACAGAGTCAGAAATGGCTGAATGACTGAACTGAAAATAATTCTCAATGGTGAAAAACTGAAAGACTTCCTACCAACTTTAGGAATAAGATGAGGATGCCCACCCTCACCACTTTTATTCCACATAATATTGGAAATCCTAGCCACAATTAAATAAGAAAAAGATATAAAAGATACTCAAGATTGGAAGGGAAGAGGTAAAACTGTCAGCATTTGTGGATGACATGGTACATAATATGGAAAGCCATAAAGTCTCCACACAAAATCTATTAGAACTAATAAATGAATTCACCAAGATAGCAATATATAATATTAATGTACAGAAATCCATTTTATTTCTTTTTACACTGGCAATGAAATATCAAAAAAAAGAGTGTAAAAGATTTAAAATCACATCAAAAATTTTAAATACCTAGGAATAAATTTGACCAAGGAGGTGAAAGATCTATACACTGAAAACTGTAAAACATTGATAAAGGAAATTGAAAATGATTCAAAGAAATGGAAAGATATCCCATCCTCTTGAAAGAATTAGTATTGTTAAAATGGTCATACTACCCAAAGCAATCTACAAATTTAATGCAAGGTCTATCAAAATGCCCATGACATTTTGCACAACTAAAACAAATGATCCTAAAATTTATATGACCTAAATGACCTAAAATTGTCAAAGCAGTCCTGAGGAAAAAGAACAAAGTTGGAGACATAACCCTCCCAGAGTTCTGACTATACTACAAAACAGCAGCAATCAAAGCAGTATGGTATTGGTACAAAAATAGATATATGGTTCAACAGGCCAGAATAGAGAGCTCAGAAATAAACCCACACACCTACAGTCAATTAATCTATGACAAAGGAGATAAGATATTCAATGGAGAAAAGACAGTCTCTTCAGTAAATGGTGTTGGGAAAGCTGGACAACTGCATGTAAATCAATGAAATTAGAACATTCCCTCATACCATATACAAAAAGTCAAAATGGTTTAAAGACCTAAATATAAGATATGACACCATGAAACTCCTAGAAGAGAATATAGGGGAAACATTCTCTGACCTAAATCATAAAAATATTTTAAAAAATCAGTCTCCCAAGCTAAAAGAACTAAAGCAAAAATAAACAAATGAGGCTTAATCAAACTTAAAAGCTTTTGCACAGCAAAGGAAACCATTGACAAAATGAGAATATAGATTATAGATGGAGAAAATATGTCAAATGGTGTGACTGATGAGTCGTTAACATATAAAATATAAAAACACATTGTACAACTCAATATTGAAGAAGTAAACAATACAGTCAAAAAGTGTGTAAACACCTGGATAGAAATTTTTCCAAAGAAGACATACAGGGTAAAGTTGTCTAATATAGTAAGTCCCCTGTATACAAACCTTCAAGTTGCAAACTTTCACAGATGAGAATGTGTGTTTGTGTGCCTAGTTATGTAAGTTGGTCCACGTGTCTGGTGCCCATTATCATGTGCATGCATCCTCTACAAATGGTTGTGCTTTTGTGTACTTTATAGTACTGTTTAGAGTGCAGTGGTGGAGAAGGCAATGGCACCCTACTCCAGTGCTCTTGCCTGGAAAATCCCATGGACGGAGGAGCCTAATAGGCTGCAGTCCATGAGGTCGCTAAGAGTCGGACACAACTGAGCGACTTTGCTTTCACTTTTCACTTTCATGCCTTGAAGAAGGAAATGGCAACCCACTCCAGTGTTCTTGCCTGGAGAATCCCAGGGACGGGGGAGCCTAGTGGGCTGCCGTCTATGGGGTTGCACAGAGTCGGACACAACTGAAGCAACTTAGCAACAGCAGCAGAGTGCAGTGGTACAGTATCATTATTTCAAGCCCAGGATGTCTGGAAGCAAGCATAAAAGCAGCAGTGATGTAGCTGGTTCTATTGTACTTTTCAAGATACTGTATTGTAAGATTAAAAACATTTTATTTTTTATATTTGTTTTAGTGCATTATTAATGTAAAAAGTATTGTAAGTATTACAGTACTATATAGCTGATTATATTAGTTGGGTGGATGCATGCTCAGTTGCTTCAAGCATGTCCAACTCTTTGCATTCCTAGTGACTGTAGCCTGCGAGGCTCCTCTGGCCATGGGATTCTCCAGTCAAGAAAACTGGAGTGGGTTATCATGTCCTCCTCCAGTGGATTTTCCCCGACCCAGGGGTCAAACCCACATCTCTTGCATCTCCTGCAAAGGCAGGCAGGTTCTTTACCACTAGTGCCACCTGGGAAGCCCCATTAGTTGGGTACCTAGGCTAATTTTGTGGAACTTATGAACAGATTGGATGAACAACTTGTACTTATGAACATGTTCTCAGAATGGAAGTTCTTTGGTATGTAGGGGACTTACGACGTTCAACTTGTTACCAGTCTTGTAGTGTCATTTCCTACCACTACCCTAAACTTTCAATAAGAGCTTCCTAGCCATTAAAAAATATGATAATGGAAAGTAAGTATGAAGGATCCAACTGTTCTTTTTCCCATAGATTAGTTGTTGAATTCCATCAAGTTCCTTTTATGAACATCATAATTCATCCATTTTTCTCTAGATGAACCATTATGAACAAAGCTACAGAGAACATTTTTGTACATCTCCCAGTAAATATGTTTACACATTCTGGGAGGATATATGCATAAGAGTGGCACTGCTGAGTCATAGGGTAGGCATTTCTTCACTGTTAGTAGACAGTGCCAGTTTTCCAAAGTGTTTATGCCATTCACATTCCTGCCAGCAGTTCATGGGAGTCTTGAGATGACCTATCCTCTTATCAACACTTGTTATTGTTAGTCTTTTTCTTTTCAATCATTCTGATGGATGTGAAGTGTTATTTCCTTATAGATTTAATTTTCATTTTGTGATTACCAAAGAAGTTGACTGTTTTTTCATGTTGTTAGTAGTTACTGGATACTTTCTTTGGGAAAGTGCTTGTTCAGGTCTCTTGTCCATTTTTCCATTGTGTTAATCTATAATTAACACATAATAGATTAATATAATATATAATATTATATGTTATATATAAAATAACACATAAAATGTATTATTTTATATATTTATTTAAACAAAATATAAATAAAATATTAAAAATCTATAAATTTCATAAAATAAATTTTTAAAACAAGATTAAGATGAGCTGATTAAGATTTAGAAATAGCTTCCAGTGGAGCTGTTTCAAATCCTAAAAGATGAGGCTGTGGAAGTGCTGCACTGAATACGCCAACAAATTTGGAAAACTCAGCAGTGGCCACAGGACTGGAAAAGGTCCGTTTTCATTCCAGTCCCTAAGAAAGGGAATGCCAAAGAGTGCTCAAACTACCGTACAATTGCACTCACCTCACATACTAGCAAAGTAATGCTCAAAATTCTCCAAGCCACGCTTCAACAATACGTGAACCGTGAACTTCCAGATGTTCAAGCTGGTTTTAGAAAAGGCAGAGGAACCAGAGATCAAATTGCCAGTATCCGCTGGATCATGGAAAAAGCAAGAGAGTTCCAGAAAAACATCTATTTCTGCTTTATTGACTATTCCAAAGCCTGTGTGGATCACAATAAACTGTGGAAAATTCTGAAAGAGATGGGAATACCAGACCACCTGACCTGCCTCTTGAGAAATCTGTATGCAGGTCAGGAAGCAACAGTTAGAACTGGACATTTAACAACAGACTGGTTCCAAATAGGAAAAGGAGTACGTCGAGGCTGTATATTGTCACCCTGCTTATTTAACTTCTATGCAGAATACTTAATGAGAAATGGCTGGGCTGGAGGAAGCACAAGCTGGAAACAAGATTGCCGGGAGAAATATCAATAACTCAGATATGTAGATGACACCACCCTTATGGCAGAAAGTGAAGAAGAACTAAAGAGCCTCTTGATGAAGGTGAAAGAGGAGAGTAAAAAAGTTAGCTTAATTAAAGCTCAACATTCAAAAAACAAAGTTCATGGCATTTGGTCCCATCACTTCATGGCAAATAGATGGAGAAGCAGTGGAAACAGTGGCAGACTTTATTTTTCTGGGCTCCAGAATCACTGCAGATGGTGATTACAGCCATGAAATAAAAAGATGCTTACTCCTTGGAAGAAAAGTTATGACCAACCTAGATAGCATATTAAAAAACAGAGACATTACTTTGCCAACAAAGGTCTGTCTAGTCAAGGCTATGGTTTTCCAATAGTCATGGATGGATGTGAGAGTTGGACTGTAAAGAAAGCTGAGTGTTGAAGAATTGATGCTTTCGAGCTGTGGTGTTAGAGAAGACTCTTGAGAGTCCCTTGGACTGCAAGGAGATCCAACCAGTCTATCCTAAAGGAGATCAGTCTTGGGTGTTCATTGGAAGGACTGATGTTGAAGCTGAAACTCCAGTACTTTGGCCACCTGATGCGAAGAGTTGACTCATTTGAAAAGACCCTAATGCTGGGAAAGATTGAGGGCCAGAGGAGAAGGGGATGACAGAGGATGACATGGTTGGATGGCATCACCGACCCAATGGACTTGAGTTTGAGTAAACTCCAGGAATTGGTGATGGACAGGGAGGCCTGGCATGCTACAGTCTGTGCTATCACAAAAAGTTGGACATGACTGAGCGAGTGAACTGAACTGAAAGATGAGCTGAAGTAAAACCATGGGAAAAGATATACCATGCAAATGCTAATAGAAAGCTAGTATCACTTTAGTAATATCAGATAGAGTTTAAAGCAAGAAGCATTATTAAAGATGAAGGAAGTATCCAAGTCTTTAAAATGGATAGCCCTTCAGAAAGACATAGCAATTCTAAATTTGTATTTGTAAAATATAGTTTCAAAATACAGAAAGCCAATATTGATAGAACTAAAAGGAGAAATAGAAAAATTTAGAGTCAAAGAGAGAAATACATACTTCTTTCAGTAACTAGTGCAATAGGCAGACCAGAAATCAGTAGTTTAAAGGATTGGAACAATATGATTAACAACTTTGACTTAATTCACATAAGTAGAGCATTTTATCCAACACCTACAGTATACATATTCTTTTCAAGAGTACATTGAAAGATTAACAAAATCAATTGTATCCTGGGTCATAAAGCAAGTCTAGGGTTTCACAACATTGAAATAACAGAGGGTATGTTCTTTAATCACAATGAGATAAGTTCAGAATTACTAACAAAAAAATCCCCAAATACCAATAGTTGAGCAATATTCTTACAAATAATAAAATAGAAATTACAGTGGAAATTTTAAAATATTTTGAACTAAATGACAATGACATATCAAAATTTGTGAAATACAGCTAAAGACATTTATGGCCCCAAAAGCATAACATTGAAAAGAGGAAAGACTTAAAAATCTGAGACAGAAGAATTCCTTTCCAAGAAGTTGAAAAAAAAATCAGAAAAAATAAACTACAAGAAGATGAAGAAAATAATGAATATGAACACAAATTAAAACTGGAAAGTTTATTTCCAACTTTTAAAACAAACAAGAATAAAACAAAATCCCCAAAGCACTTTGTCCTGTATTTTCCCAACTTAATAAATAGAAATTTTATCCTGTCATGTGCCCTGAATTGGAAATCAACTTTGCTCTCTGTCTCATATCTCACATTTTTCATATGATCCTATAAGTTATACCTTAAAAATATATCCAGAATCTAGTCATTTCTCATTCCCGTCATTATTACAGCTTGAGCTCAGACATCATTATCTCTTACCTGGATAACTGCTTTAATTTCTTAATTGATCTCTTAGCCCAGTTCTTCATCTGATAGTCAGAATTACCCTGTAAAACCTTTGTGTTGCTATTGTTCTCTTAACTTTCCAGTCCGTTTCCATTTCTCTTAGTGCAAAAGGCAAAGAAAACTCTTACAATGGCCAGTTCAGTTCATTTTAGTCGCTCAGTCATGTCCGACTCTTTGTGACCCCATGAACTGCAGCACGCCAGGCCTCCCTGTCCATCACCAACTCCCGGAGTCCACCCAAATCCATGTCCATCAAGTTGGTGATGCCATCCAACCATCTCATCCTCTGTCGTCCCCTTCTCCTCCTGCCCTCAATCTTTCCCCAGCATCAGGGTCTTTTCCAATGAGTCAGCTCTTCGCATCAGATGGCCAAAGTATTGGAGTTTCAGCTTCAACATCAGTCCTTCCAATAAACACCCAGGACTGATCTTTAGGATAGACTGGTTGGATCTCCTTGCAATCCAAGGGACTCTCAAGAATCTTCTCCAACACCACAGTTCAGAAGCATCAACGAGGCCTTAAATAATTTGCTCACCTCATCTATTCTTTGCCTTCTTCCTTTTCTTCCCTGAGCAGCAACCATATTGACCATCTTGCTATTCCTCAAACATGCTATTGAATCTCTAGGCTGTTGCTCTTCCCCAATACCCTCTTGGCTTTGCTGTTGTTGTTCACTCATGTCCAACTCTTTGCAACCCCGTGGACTGCAGCAGGCCAGGCTTCCCTGTCGTTCACCATCTCCTGGAGTTTGCTCAAACTCATATCCATTGAGTCAGTGATGCCATCCAACCATCTCATCCCTTCCTTCAATCTCTCTCACCATCAGGATCTTTTCTAATGAGTTGGCTTTTTGCATCAGGTGGCTGAAGTATTGGAGCTTCAGCTTCAGCATCAGTCCTTCCAATGAATATTCAGGGTTGATTTCCTTTAAGATTAACTGGTTTGATCTCTTTGCAGTCCAAGGGACTCTCAAGCATCTTCTCCAACACCACAACTCAAAAGTATCAATTCTTTGGCATTCAGCCTTCTTTATGGTCCAGCTATCACAGCCATACATGACTACTGGAAAAACCATTGCTTTGACTAGAAGGACCTTTGTTGGCAAAGGTCTGCTTTTTAATATGCTGTCTAAGTTGGTCATAGCTTTTCTTCCAAGGAGCAAGCATCTTTTAATTTCATGGCTGCAGTCACCATCTGCAGTGATTTTGGAACCCAAGATAATAGTCTGTCACTGTTTCCATTGTTTTCCCCATCTATTTGCCGTGAAGTGATGGGACCAGATGCCATGATCTTTGTTTTTTGAATATTGAGTTAAGCCAGCTTTTTCACTCTCCTCTTCCAGCTTCATCAAGAGGCTCTTTGGTTTCTTTTTGCTTTCTGCCATAAGGGTGGTGTCATCTGCATATCTGAGGTTATTGCTATTTCTCCTGGCAGTCTTGATTCCAGTTTGTGCTTCATCCAGCCTGACATTTTCCATGATGTACTCTGCATAGAAGTTAAATAAGCAGGGTGACAACATATAGCCTTGACGTACTCCTTTCCCAGTTTTGAACCAGTCCATTGTTCCATGTCTGGTTCTAACTGTTGCTTGTTGACCTGCATACACATTTCTCAGAGGCAGGTAACGTGTTCTGGTATTCCCATCTCTTTGAATTTTCCAGTTTGTTGTGATCTACATAGTCAAAGGCTTTAGTGTAGCCTCATTTCAGAACTTTGCTGAGTATCACCTTATTAATGAAATCTTATCAATTAGCCCAAACAGCAATCCTTTCCCCCATACTTGGCATTCCCTACTGTAAGTGGTTACTACCTGTTGTTGTTCAGTTGCTAAGTCTTTTCCAACTCCCTGTGACCCCATGGACTGCAGCATGCCAGGCTTCCTTATCCTTCACTGTCTCCTGGAGTTTACTCAGACTTATGCCCATTCAGTTGGTGATGCTATCCAACCACCACTGGTAGAGATGTGAAAGTAATATTTATGTAGGAAGGAACTTTCCAAACCTGTTTATTTCAGGATGCAGTGCTCTCAATCATCGGCTTTTTTTTGGTTTTATTTTGAAATAATTTTAGGCTTATGGAAGAATTGCAAAAATAATAGTTACTGTATACCCTTCACCCAGCATCTCTTAATGTTAATATCTTATATAGTCATAGTATAGTTATCAGAAGTAAGAAATTAGCATTTATATGGTGCTGTTAATGAAACTACAGACTTTATATAAATTTCACAATTTTTCCACTAACATCTTTTTCTGTTTCAGTATCCAGTCTAGAATTCTCCATTGCATGTCTCCTTATTTTCTTCTGGCTGGTAACAATATCTTGGTCTTTCCTTGTCTTTCAAGACCTTAAGAATTTTAAAAGTACTTACTAATTAGGCATTTTGTAGGATGTCCCTCAATTTGGACTTATATGGTGTTTTCTCGTGCTTGAGGCTTTGCATCTTTGAAAAATACCACAAGTGATGTGGCTTTCTCATATGACGGGAGACATGGTATCAATGTGTATTATTATTAGTGATATTGATCATTGGCTAAGAGAGTGTCTGCTGGGTTTCTCCATTGTAAGATTACTATTTTTTTCCTTTGTAATTAATAAATATTTTGGGAGAGATATTTTGAGGTTATATGAAAAGTCAAAGTGTTAGTTGCTCAGTCGTGTCCAACTCTTTGTGACCCCGTGGACTGTAGCCTGCCAGGCTCCTCTGTCCATGAAATTCTCCAGGCAGAAATACTGGAGTGGGTACTATTCCCTTCTCCAGAAGATCTTCTGACCCAGGATCAAACCCAGATCTCCTGCATTACAGGCAGATTTCTTTATCATCTGAGCCACCAGAGGTTATATTAGTGTTCTTTTTCTTCTTATAATTTCAGATACTAATTTTTATATTCATCGGTGGCTCTTGCTTGATTGAAGCAGTTATTAAGTGCTATTCCAATCATGATTTTTTTCATCTCTTCCATATTTATTAGTTGGATTTCTTCTGTAATTGAAGAATTGTTCCTTCTCCCTCCACATATTTCATTATTCAATAATTTATAAATTTGTGGATTTATGTTTGTTTTGTTCTTTGGGTTATAATCTATTACCATTGCTGTTTGTTTTGTTTAAATTGGTCCACCTTTGATAGCCATCTTATTTTTAGACATGCACTCATCTTATTTTTCTTTAGCACTTCCTTACTTTCTGGCACCATGAAATGCTCCAGCTCATCTTATATAATTTTTGGCTCTGCTCTGAAATCAGCCACCACTCTGTAGAATCCTTGTTCTTCTTATTAGAGAAGGATATTTGGAAAGCAACATTTGGGTACTTGTTTCATCTTTTATAGCGTTTTTTTCCTTCTCTGGCACTTTCTTCCCTTTTCTTTTTCATAGTACTACCAGCATGAAAACCTCTAAAAATCTTGACTTAATGTCTAGAGGAAACTAGCATTATTAGAAGAGAATTTTCTGGTAGGAATATCAGAAAACCAATACATGTAATGCTGTCATTTGCTTTTGTACATGTATTACACAAATTTTATTTAGTTCTGTTTTAATCCTCTAAAGCCTAGAAGTAGATTTTCAATATGATTTTTTTTTGCCTATCGTCATAGGATTAGAATGTTGTGGTTTCTAAAAATACACATGGAATAGTAAAAGTCTTAGATTTCAAGTACCTTTGTGATTTGGGGATTAGGGAGACATATTACATAACCATACTAGTTTAAATTAACCTCAGAAGTTAAAATATATTTCAAGAAAGACTGAGGTAAACTGTTGTCACAGAGTGCTGTGATAGATACTGTAGATCCAGATCAGTTATATCTTTGTAAAGTTGTAGAGATATTCCTCAGCATAATTGCGTTCCTTTTATAATACTTTGGGTTCATTTAGTTTGACTTATAGTTCTCTCTCTAAGCATAGAACAACTTCTGTAAGTAGTTATATAACATCTATAAAGATGAGACGTTTCTTATTTTCAACCATGAAATTAATGGGATGCGTTTGAGGTCTGTGACTGGTTCATAACTCACTTATTAGTAATTACATAAAATTAACCCCTTTTGTTCCTGAGAATTGCATCAGACTTAGGATTCTCAAATTTCAGTTTGATTTCCATGTTATCTTTTCTCCCCCCCCCTTTTTTTTTTTGACCCTTTCACCATCTCACCCTCTTCTCTATCCTTTGTTCATTCTTTCTTCTTTATCCCATCAGTCTTCTCTGTCGCATATACTCTTGCTTCTTTCTGTCATGTGTCCTTATTTCTCTCATGTGTTATTACATCTTTATCACATTTATCTGTCCTCTCTCTGACCTTTTCTTCCATCAGTCATTCTTCCCATATTTCCTTCTAGGAATACACATAATAATCCTCTGCTTCCGTATATCCAGACCTCATTCCATCCTTTCTCTTCTTTTTCTTCTGTCTCTCCAACCTTCTTTCTGTCCTGTCCATTCAAAGTGAAGGTCCTTTTCTTCCATCAGTTCTTTTCCTTTCTCCTTATGACTGCCATGTATGTGCTGATGAATTCCAGTTTTACATCTTGCAATCACACTTCTGTCTTAGACTCCAGATTGAACAATCCCACTTCCGTTGCTGTATTACTTCTTGAATATCTACCCAGATACCAACTGCTCTTATCATTTTCACTATTACCACTCCTATTCATGGCACCATCATCTCTTCTCTAGAGTAGTATAGTAGTCTCCTCAGTAGTTATCCTATTTCTACCCTTTTCTGATACTCATTTCCCCCATCAGTCCAAGAGATTATTCTAAAAGTTATCATATCATGTCCCAGTGTTTGCACAAAACCTTTTAAAGGATTCCTATCTTTTAAAATTATTATTGAGGTAAATTGGTGTATAACACTGAAGTTTCATTTGTATGTTATGATTCAATATATGTGTATACTGTAGCATGCTTATCACAAAAACAGTCACCATACAGTTGACCCCCTTTGCCTTTTTTGTGCTTCTATCCTCTCTGATAACCACGAACTTTATTTTCCACAGACGAAAATAAAAATATTATTAAATCTTTTTTCCCCAGCTTTATTGATATATAATTTACATGTAACTAGTCTTTTTCTGAGAGAGAGAAATTTCAAATAAGACAGACTACCGAGACGCATTACACATTGATCTGGAAAAGCATGCTTTTGAACACATGTTAGATTTTATTTATTTGTATGTAAATCCTTTAAAGCCTAGAAGTACATCTTATACTTGATTTTGGCCTAACCTGGTAGAGTCATAATGCTGTGGTTTCTAAAAATAGACAAGGAGTAAGAGTTCTAGATTATAAATAGCTTTGTGTGATTTTTGAGATCAGGGAGGCTTAAGTTACATAGGTTGTATTAGTATAATTTGATTTCAGAGATTGAGTGATCCTGACCCTTTTAAACTCTAATTATTAATTTTAATAATTTTCTGTGTATTCTTTTTCTGTATATTGATAGTGTCAACTCTCATGCCATCTGTAAATAACTGTGCTTTTGTTTCTTCATTTCCTTTTATCTCTTGATCTTATTACTATATTTGTTAGTCCTGCTAGTACCAAGTTGAATAGAAACAGTGGCAGGCATCCTTGTCTTCTTCCTAGTCCTGAAATACTTAAAACATTTTGCCATTAAATAGAATGTTTTCTGTACTTTTTGTAAATGCCCTTTCACCATTAAGGAGGTTATCTTCTAGTCCTGGTTTGTTGAGGCAAAATGGAAATTGCATTTTAATAGTTACTCTTCCTGTATCTGTTCTGATTTTGGCATCCAGGCAAGTCTCATCTCATAAAGTCAGTTGAGGAGTGTTCCTTTTTCTCTATACTCAGTATGAGGTTAGAATCTTCTATAAAATTAAAACTGTCTATTTTATGAATGTTTGTTACAATTCATCTGTATAACTGACTCACTCTTATGATTTTCATGTAAGATTTTTAACCACGAATTCAATCTCTTTAATAGCTGTGAGATCATTTCATGTTCTTTTTTTGCTCTTGAGTCAGTTCTGGTGAGTTTTAAATTTCTTCCTGAGTAACTTTTGATAAGGAATTCATCCACCTTATCAAAGTTTTCAGATTTATTTCCTTAAAATTTTCATACTGTCTTATTTTCCACTTAATCCCTACAGTATCTGATATTATATCCTCATTTTAACTTTTTTTTTAACCTGTGCTCCCTGAATTGGGGGTGCAGAGTCTTAACCACTGGGTTACCAGGTAAGTCCCTCTTTTTTATTCTTAATATTGTTTATTTCACCTTCTCTCATTTTTTCCCTTAATTTACCTTGTCAGATATTTATAATATTGTTTCTTCAAGCAATAAATTTTGGCTTGTTTCTATTATATATGTGTTCTCTTTTCACTAATTCCTGCTTTTCGTTTTTCTTTGATCATTTCCTTCTTTCCTTTTTCTTCTTTTTTAGAACAATAAACACCTTTATTACTTGAGCTAAGGTATGAGGGAGGAAGATTTGTTTGCCTTTCCAGGCCTTGATTTTCTTCAGATGGAAGTTCAGCTCCTTGCAGTCTAGCACATAGTCATCTGCTTGGCCACACTGGCCTGGTCTTGAAACTGCATGCAAGAAGCTTTCGCTCCTGGAACTGCTCCTTCAGAAAACTGCTGATTTGAGCATTCTCCTTTTCATCATATTTCTTCTGAATTTTCTTAGGTCATTTTTTATTGTTGTTGTTTAAAATCCCTTCTTCCTTGAGAGTCAGCTTGGCTCCATTCTTGCAGCCCAGAGGCAGTGCATAGTGGGACCCCTACTTCTCTCAGAATAGTGTGCTGTCAGTGAGCAAGATGCAGTTCTTCACTAGGGTCTTGGTACTGACCAGCTCATCGTTGGATGCACTGTGAACAACATCTTTAATCCTTGCTTTGCACATACAACACTCCAAGCCTCAGTAAAATTTCCCCATGTCCATGTCCAGCCTCAAGATACGGTATTTCTTGTTGCCTCCCTGCACATGGACTGTGTGTATGAGGCCAGCATCAATCTTAGTGTTGGCAGCAGGGATTCTCAGCTCATACTTCTGCTTCCTGTGGTAGGGCTTTCTTGCTCCTGGTCTTGTGGCACTTGTGCCAGTTGTCCAGAAAAATACCTGTTGCTCAGTGCTGACTGGAAACAGATCATTTCCTTCTTTGTGTTAATATTTTTTAGGACCTTATTTATTCTGCTGTTTTCCTAACTCAATTTCAAGTCTTTTTTTCTAATGTAAGCGTTTAAACCTATATACACCATTTATTTATATATCAATAACCTCAGATATGCAGATGACACCACCCTTATGGCAGAAAGTGAAGAGGAACTGAAAAGCCTCTTGATGAAGGTGAAAGAGGAGAGTGAAAAAGTTGGCTTAAAACTCAACATTCAGAAAACGAAGATCATGGCATCTGGTTCCATCACTTCATGGGAAATAGATGGGGAAACAGTGGAAACAGTGTCAGACTTTATTTTTCTGGGCTCCAAAATCACTGCAGATGGTGACTACAGCCATGAAATTAAAAGATGCTTACTCCTTGGAAGAAAAGTTATGACCAACCTAGATAGCATATTCAAAAGCAGAGACATTACTTTGCCAACAAAGATCCGTCTGGTCAAGGCTATGGTTTTTCCAGTGGTCATGTATGGATGTGAGAGTTGGACTGTGAAGAAAGCTGAGCGCCGAAGAATTGATGCATTTGAATTGTGGTGTTGGAGAAGACTCTTGAGCGTCCTTTGGACTGCAAGGAGATCCAACCAGTCCATTCTGAAGGAGATCAGCCCTGGGATTTCCTTGGAAGGAATGATGCTAAAGCTGAAACTCCAGTACTTTGGCCACCTCATGCAAAGAGTTGACTCATTGGAAAAGACTCTGATGCTGGGAGGGATTGGGGGCAGGAGGAGAAGGGGACAACAGAGGATGAGATGGCTGGATGGCATCACCGACTCGATGGATGTGAGTCTGGGTGAACTCCGGGAGTTGGTGATGGACAGGGAGGCCTGGCGTGCTGCGATTCATGGGGTCACAAAGAGTCGGACACGGCTGAGCGACTGAACTGAACTGATACCATTTTTTTGTTGTTTTGTATTCTGTACATTTTAGATATATTTTCCTCATTATCAATCAGTTCTAGGTTTTTCCTGAAATCCATTGCGATGCTCTTTGTCCTATAAATTGTTTGAAGAAGTGTTTTTTAATTTCAGAATGTATGCCAGATACCAGTTCCTTTAAATTTGTTGATAGTGTTATGACCTAGTACAGGTCAATTTTCATGAGTATTCCATTTATACTTGAATAAATGTTCTCTGTTTACTGGGTATAGTGTTCTCTGACTGTCTTATGTCCTTTTCTTTTGTTTTGCGTAGTTTCAATATGATATAGCTAGATGTGGATCTTTCTCTGACTGTCTCATCTCCCCATCTGTGTATCTCTGCTCATTTCTATCTGTTCATTTTTCTATTTTTATTTTCCCTTCTCTCCTTCTAACCTCCCATCTCCAGCTCCACATCCCTCTTTTCTTACATGAGAAGAGAGAGGCGTGAGATTCATGAACTTGAATTGCCATCTTTTGGTGGTTCTGGAAAATTCTCAGTAAAATTTAGGCCTCTCATTCTTCAACTTGTGGAATAAATTATTGTTTCCTTGTGTATTTTATGATTGATTTGTTGGTTGGTTGGTTGGTTGACTTTTGGTAGAACTTTTTCTGTAGAAAATGAAGTGTTGGTTGAAGTTGAGAATCCAGAGAGTATTTATACTTTCTTTTAGCAATTATCTCAGATCATAACCAACCTGGGACCACATTAAAGGCAATGATATGCTTGAGGTGTTTGGTACCATTTAAATTCCAGAATTTGCATTGAGATTGTGCTTTGAGGGGGATGCACTAGAATTTTTAAATAAAATAAATAATTTTAGGTTTGTAGAAAATGTGGAAATATAATACAGAGAGTTCCTGATTACTCTGTACCAGTTTTCCCCGATATTAACATCTTAACATTAACACCATATTTTTGTCAATACTAAGAAATCATAGCACTAGCTAAATTCTGGACTATATTCAGATTTCCTCTAATGTTCTTTTTCTGTTCCAGGATTCCATCCAAAATACCACATTGCACTTAGGCTCCTCTGTTCTGTGCCAGTTCCTCGGGCGTCCCTTGTTTTTTATGACCTTTTTGATTTAGTCATCTGTCTTATAGAATAGCCAGCCTCAGTTTGGTTTTGTCTAATATTTTTCTCATCTTTAGAGTGGGATTATTGCTTTGTGGAAAATATCACAAAAAAATATCTCATCGTATTGTATCAAGATGTACCTGACACCCAACTGACTTTATCACTGGTGATGTTTGCTCTGATCATGTGGTTAAGGTAGTGTTTGCCAGTTTTCTCCACTGTAAAATCACTGTGTTTATCCCTTCCATTCAGGAATGGGAGATTTTATTTTCTTTCAACTCTAACCAAGTAGAGACAGGCAAGTTTCCTTCCTGTCCTAGTCTGCCCTATTAAGGTTTATGTCTACTGTACAGTTGAGCTGTGCATGGAGCTCTTTAAAGCTCAGGCATAATATTGAGGGTCTTTTATTAGTTTTTTCAGTTGAATGGGCCTGGACTTTATCTCCTGTCCTCCTCAACCTGGATTATGTTCAAGGTTTCCAGGAATCTGTAGAAATCCTCAAGGCTAAAGCTGTCCTTAGCACGCTGCTTAACCTATTTATGACTCCTTACTTTTGGAGCACTCCAGTGAATTATGTTTAAAAGTTTTATTTATTTTTGTTAACTTGTTAGTTATTTCCGTTAGAGTATCTTAGTCCAATGTCCTGTCAGCGACAGAAGTTTGTAGGTTTCTTTTGACACTGATTTTGAATATTTTTTGAAATGTTAACACTTGTGTTGGGGGGAAGTAGTTTAGTGTTAGAAAGTATGATACGTTCTCCCAGTTGCTCACTACCCATCCATCCCTCACCCAAAGACACACAGTTCTTTTGAATTTCTTTTTTTTTAATATTTATTTATTTGGCTGTGCTGGGTCTTAGTTGCTGCATGTGGGATATAGTTCCCCAACCGGAGATGGAACCCAGGTTCCTTGCATTGGGAATGTAGAGTCTTAGCCACTGGACTACCAGGTAAGTCCCCTTTTGAATTTCTTGACTTAAGGATACTGTTTTCCCTGCTTTGAATGCTCTTTGCTACTTGATCCTCATGATCAACACCTATTGATTACAAACTCTGCTCAAATGTTTTCTTGCTCATGCCTCGTATCTCCTTTCCTCTGCCCCCATACACGGTTTGATTTCTTCTGTGCTGCTGTAATATACCCTTCATTAAAAAATATGAATACATATATATCAGTGTTGGTTTGAATATTGTGGTAGATATTATTGTTCACTTACAGAAAATTTATGCTTCTACCTTCTTGAAGTTTGGCTTGGCCTTGAGACCTTCTCTGACCAATTAAAACTGGTGAGAAAGGCCTAGTCCTGGTCTTTAAGAAGGTTACAATTCTGTGGCCAATATTCTTCCTTCCTGTCTTCATCTATTACAATCAAATTAATGCTTCAAGGCTTTTTTCTACCATCACCTTGGAATTTTTTGCCTCAATTTCTCCCCATCTCAAAAAAAAAAATCCAGAAGATTTCTCCTTCCTGATTTTTCAAAGCAAATTTATGATATTCATAAGTGTCTCTTATATATTTCATTCTACCATAACAGGTTCTGTTATATTCATATCGTGTACATTTTCAGGTTTCTTTTCTAGATTTTAAGCTCCATAAGTGTTGGCATTTCCTATCATTTATCATGTGTTCCTCAAATCAATAAAATTATGTTAATAATTAATAGTGTCACTGCCTAGAAGATATTTTAGGAGTTTATTGGGGCATTTTGGGGGTTACAGTGTTTGAAAGTTCCTAGTAGAGTTAGTGAGGAGAGGCCAAGAATGGAAAACTTTTTGCAATGCTCAGGACAATCTCTCAAAATAAATAGTTGTCCTGAGTCCCACATAACTGAAATAGTCTACTAGATATTTCATGTGAGTGAAAAACTTATTCATGATCTTCGGAATCTAGAGCCTAAATTCATTTTTACGTGTAAACAGTTATTTTTTTACACAATTTTAATATGCATTGAGTGCTCCTAAAATATGTTTATCACCCATGTAAATCAGGGAAGACTGAACTTTGTCAAGAACTTTTCTAAGTCTTGCTTAACATTACAGAAAAGCCTGTTACCAAAGGCAGTACTGTTCATGGTATTTTAGTCACCGATAATACAGCCGTGTCATTCTGTTTTTGAAGCTGTTGAATTTTAAATGATTCTGTATGTAGGTGTAGGCATCCAGTTAATTCACTGCCTTTTTGTTTCATCCCCAGATATTTACTTATGGGAAGTAAATGTTACTTCTGTTTAAAATATAAATTACTTTCCTCAAACTTCCTTCATGTGTTACATTGGAGCATTATATTAATGCTTTTAAATTGTATATAAGGATGTTATATTATCTGTGAATTTCAGAATTTAAAAGAGGCAGTGAAAAATATTTGTTATAAAAAGTGACATTGTGTCATGGTATTAGACCACAGATTTATGAACCATTAGAGCCTGGCAAAATAAGAAATTTACTTTTAAAGTATATGTTTAATCCTCTTTCAATATTAAACTGTTTTCTTCAGGGAATGTGTATATCACAAATATTCTGATAATTTGAGTAAAGTTAGATAAGAACACCAAAATTTTGTCACAAACCAGAAAAAAAGCATATGTAAACTTTAGTCAATTTATGGAGAGACAAATTACTATTTATATCGATAATTTTTGAATTTCTAATGAAACACCATAGACTGCTTAATGACTGAGACTCTCCATTTTTTCTTTTATTGTAGTTAATATATCCAGACCTTTTATTTTTAAAAATCTAACCATTGTTTCATGAGGAGGAAGAGTAGAAAGAGAAGATATTTTGCATGTGGTTTTAATGATCTTAATTTATATTCTGTAAGTCAGTTCTCTAGGGTCAGCAGTGAATTGTTTTGGTTGAGATATTTGAAGTGTAGTTTTCATCATTGAGCATGTGATAAGATATATTTTATAAACTAAAGTGCAGAACCAGATGGCTTTATTTTGGTATGATACATGTTAATTCATAATGCCTTGTTTTTTAGCAGGAATGGGATTATGTTGTATCTTACTATTGCCTTTTTTAGACTATTTTATAGACAGAACTAGAAATTCAAGTTATATAAAGCTGCTCTAGCACAGGCTGGAAAGTAGGTCATTGTTATGGGGAGTATACCAAACTGCCCACTGGTTGCTATAGCAATGACCTACTTTAAGAAACTATTTCTGTTGATTCATGTTGAAATCATCTTTTGGAACTGGTATAAGGAAACTCACCACATTTAATTTTTTCTAATAGCAATAAGGTAGTGATCACTGGAGGTTTTAAAAAAAATCCTTAAAATATTTAAAGTGAAGAAATGTATTTTCTTAACCTAACATCTCTTCAATTTATTGTGAAGTGCTGCAATTCATACTGTATTCAATAATTAAATATCAACAGAACTATTCTTCTGTTTAGGCAGTACAATTATGCAAAGGGGTGTAGTGAGTTTTACTAACATTTGTCCTGTTTAAAAATCAACCCAGTGCATGTATCAGTAGTTAATAGCATTATTAACTGAACCTTCAAATGGATATGGTTTCAAGAAAACAGTAAACATGACAAACTGAATAAGGTCTGAAAATATGTTCCTATTTAAACTGTACCTTATGAGGAGTTCCCTGTTGGCCTGGCGGTTAGGAGTCCAGGCTTTCACTATCATGGCCCAAGTTCAATCCTTGATCCAGGATCTGAGATCCTACGAGCTGTGTATAATTTCATTGTATTAAATCAGTCCATTCAGCACTGGATTCCTATACTTAGGTACATGCATTTGTAATATATAAAGGTTGAAATTGATATGATCTGGAACACATTGAATCTGAACTCTGGCAGAACCCACTCTCTTCCTTGATGAGGGTCAAGGATGAAAGATTAGACTTTATATAGTACTCTTTGAAGTAACATTATTCCTTCAGTACTAAAAAGAAATCTTACCTGTCAATGAGTTGATACTTTTAACTTAGTGTATTGGAGATTTTACAGTGTTATCAAGGAAGAATTATATGCTTAGATATTAGTTGATTCAGGGTCTTAATTGCACCATATCTGTATGTATATATATTCATATTCACATTTGCTTTGCCTTGTGGAAAAGATTTTCATCAAACCTTTGTTCAAAGTCACATTCAGGGAAGGTTAAGAGTTGAGACGATTGTGTATATAGTTGTAGGCATCCGACTAATTCATTGTCGTCTGTTGTCATGCCCAGTTATTTATATATAAATATCATGTAAGAAACGAGATGCCAGTCCAGGTTCGATGCACGATACTGGATGCTTGGGGCTAGTGCACTGGGACGACCCAGAGGGATGGTATGGGGAGGGAGGAGGGAGGAGGGTTCAGGATGGGGAACACATGTATACCTGTGGCAGATTCATTTTGATATTTGGCAAAACTAATACAGTTATGTAAAGTTTAAAAATAAAATAAAATTAAATTTAAAAAAATACATGTTATTTTTTCAAAACTATAAGTTTTTCCCAAGGGAGAATAATTGTAACTTCTGTTTAATGAATATCTACCAAGTACTAGTGATTTTATACTTTTTCTAATCCTTTCATGAATTTGATCAAACTCCAGGATATAGTGGACAGAAGAGCCTTGCATGCTACTGTCCATGGGGTCACAGAGTTGGATGTGACTTAGCAACTGAACAACAACAAATCCTTTCAACAGATGTTACAGACATTTCTATAGGTCATTTTCTCCTATTTCTGATCTTTTCAGCAAACTGTGTAAGGCACATATTGAAATTTGTTTGCCAAATACAGAAACCAAAACACAGATAAAGTTAACTGTGTAGTTAGGCATGAGACACAGATACTTAATTTGAAATCCTTCAGGAGGAGAAGGTGATTTATATGATAGCTATCATGTAACATACAATCTGAAAGTTTCTCTGTGATGAGATACATTATGTCCCTTGAGAGTATATGGGATGGAGAAATCACTTTCATATGGAAGACTGAAAATTAGCAGAAAATAGAGATGGGAATTAGGAAGGTGCTCCAGGCCAAGGGAAGAGCATGGAACAAATTCCAGGAGATTGAATGTGTGTGGGGGAAAGTAGTTTAATTTGGCAGAAGGGAAAGAGGAGTGGCAGAAAAATGAACCTGGAACCCTAAGTTAGTCAAACAAAATAATTTGTTCTTTATTCTATAGGTGAATGAACCTTTGAAGACCTTTTTACAGGAAAGTGTGCCTCAGGAAAATTTGGTATTGGTACAAAGAACTATTTTAAGGCATTGAGCAAATAATACTAACATGAGATAACAAGAAGTAGAATTATTGTAGTAAAGAGGGGACTAAAATTATTGTAGGAATGATGAGACATATAATCATGCTTACTGTGGGTCAGGCACTGTTTTAAGAGCTTCACATACATTAACTTATTTAATTCTCACAACAGTGCTATGATATGGGCCCTATTACTATCTCAGTTTAACAAATGAGGAAATTAGAACTTTCCAGGATTGGTTGAGGGATAGTAATTTGTTGCTATTAATTATTAAATTATAGGACATCTATGCAATGAGATACCATAAACTGTGAAAATTGATGCCATAGAAGTGCTTTGAAAGATGTTCATTATGTGTTAAAACAGGTTTCCATCGGATATAATATTTTTCAATTTTGTTCTACTTTGAAGGAATATATGCTAATTATCAATTTTATACCTTTTATGAAGTTTAAAAAAGTATGTTTCTCTCTTCTTTACCCCCACCCCAAACTTCCTCTCCCCAATAGTTGTTCAGTTGCTTAGTTGTGTCTGACTCTTTGCAACCCCATGGATGCAACATTTGAGGCTTCCCTGTCCTTCACCATCTCCCAGAGTTTCCTCAAACTCAGTGATGCATCCAACCATCTCATCCTCTGTCATAGCCTTCTCCTGCCTTCACTTTTTCCCAGCATCAGGGTCTTTTCTAATGAGTAGGCTCTTGGCATCAGGTGGCCAAAATATTGGAGCTTCAGCTTCAGCATAAGTCCTTCCAATGAGTATTCAGGGTTGATTTCCTTTAGGATTGACTGGTTTGATCTCCTGCAGTCCAGGGGACTCTCAAGAGTCTTCTCCAACACCACAGTTTGAAAACATGAATTCTTTGGTGCTCAGGGTAGCTATTATTAACAGGTTGATGAGTATCCTTGCAGTTATTTTCTTATACACATGTAACAAGTAGATATATGCAAAGTAAATTTTATTTTATCAAAATAATATATGCAGTAGTTTTAAAAGTCGTAGCATAGAAAGGCTTATAACAGAGAAAAGCAACACCATGTGTTCTCCATGCTGCTCTTTTCTTTCCTTCACAATTATTTTCTGAAATACATATTTGAATCTACTGTATCTCTTCAATTTTTATGTTAAGTTACAGTGATATAAACAATAATAGCCATGGAAGGAAAACATATTATGGAAGAAAAAAGCCATCAATAACATCTATTGGAGAAAAACACTATACTGGAATAGAATTTCTATTCCTTTGTTTTATGGAATGCCAAAACAAGGTTAATTTTGGTTGCAAAACTTTTTCCATTGCTTTAGTCCACATCATCCTGTACAACGTTTGTTTGGTTCATAGAGTGTTTATTGAAAAGCGTTAAGAATGCTTATTCAACTGTGAACAAGAAAGGGAAAAATAAGGGACTGGCTAATTATTAACTAGTCGAGGCTTACTACTTCATTTTATAAATTAATCAGGTCCTTTTTTTTTTTCCTTTTCCCATCTTATTATCTGTCATTGACTTACTTGTACTACATGAAAACTTTTCTACCCAAAACGTAGAATGTGGAGAACTCTGCTACTTCCTGTCTGGTCTGGTAGAGAAGATACTGAAACTCACACTACAAAAGAGGTTTGAGGATTATCTCTTCCATGGATTATCTTTCCAGGACATTTTAGTTTTGTACTGTTTGAATTTAAGAAAACTTTAAAATAGCTAGTTCATTCAATTTGTTAATTTTTGATCTGAGTACCTCAGGGTCTAAAAATTATTTTGCCAAGCAAATACAGAAAACTATCTGCTTCCCAGTAAACATTTATCACCAAACATGATGTTATTCGTAGTTATGGATAATTTTATAAAACTTAGATGCTTTTATATTGCTTTAACAACAATAGTCAGCAACAATATTCTCCCCAAAAGATTTACACATTGGTAATGGTGGGTTGGGATCAGTTCAGTTCAGTTGCTCAGTCGTGGATGACTCTTTGCGACCCCATGAACTGCAGCACGCCAGGCCTCCCTGTCCATCACCAACTCCGGGAGCTTACTCAAATTCATGTCCATTGAGTCGGTGATACCATCCAACCATCTCATCCTCTCTCATCCCCTTCTCCTCCCGCCTTCAATCTTTCCCAGTATCAGGGTCTTTTCCAATGAGTCAGCTCTTCACATCAGGTGGCCAGAGTAATGGAGTTTCAGCATCAGTCCTTCCAGTGAATATTCAGGACTGATTTCCTTCAGGATGGACTGGTTGGATCTCCTTGCTGTCCAAGGGACTCTAAAGAGTCTTTTCCAACACCACAGTTCGAAAGCATCAATTCTTCAGCACTCAGTTTTCTTTATAGTCCAACTCTCAAATCCATCTATGACTACTAGAAAAACCATAGCTTCAACTAGACAGACTTTTGTTGGCAAAGTAATATCTCTGCTTTTTAATATGCTGTCTAGGTTGGTCATAACTTTCCTTCCAAGGAGTAAGCGTCTTTTAATTTCATGACTGCAGTCACCATCTGCAGTGATTTTGGAGCCCAGAAAAATAAAGTCTTGACACTGTTTCCATTGTTTCCCCATCTATTTGCCATGAAGTGATGGGACCAGATGCCATGATCTTAGTTATCTGAATGTTGAGCTTTAAGACAACTCTCTCCTCTTTTCACTCTCCTCTTTCACTTTCATCAAGAGGCTCTTTAGTTCTTCTTAGCTTTCTGCCATAAGGGTGGTGTCATCTGCATATCTGAGGCTATTGATATTTCTCCCGGCAATCTTGATTCCAGCCTGTGCTTCATCCAGCCCAGTGTTTCTCATGATGTACTCTGCATATAAGTTAAATAAACAGGGTCACAATATATAGCTTGACATACTCCTTTCCCTATTTGGAACCAGTCTGTTGTTCCATGTCCAGTTCTAACTGTTGCTTCTTGACCTGCATACAGATTTCTCAGGAGGCAGGTCAAGTGGTCTGGTATTCCCATCTCTTTCAGAATTTTCCACAGTTTATTGTGATCCACACAGTCAAAGGCTTTGGTGTAGTCAATAAAGCAGAAGTAGATGTTTGTCTCGAACTGTCTCACTTTTTTGATGATCCAATAGATGTTGGCAATTTGATCCCCGGTTCCTCTGCCTTTTCTAAATCCACCTTGAACATCTGGAAGTTCATGGTTCACATACTGTTGAAGCCTGGCTTGGAGAATTTTGAGCCTTACTTGGCTAGCATGTGAGATGAGTGCAGTTGTGCAGTAGTTTGAGCATTAAGGATGGTGTGTTAGGGAGGTGACTGTAAACAAAGACAAAAAGATTTTGTGTAATATAAATGTGAGTATATAAAGATTTATTTCCTATTTCTTGAAGGACAACTGTTAGACTTCCTAAGGTGAAATGGTGGGATGTCTTTAACAGCCTTGTGAATATAGCACTCTGACTCCCTGTGCCCATAGAGATGATGACTCCTAAGGGGAAGCAATATCAGATTTGACTAGTTATCCTGATGTCACTTGAGAGTCCCTTGGACTGCAAGGAGATCCAACCAGTCCATCCTAAAGGAGATCAGTCCTGGGTGTTCATTGGAAGGAATGATGCTAAAGCTGAAACTCCAGTACTTTGGCCACCTCATGCGAAGAGTTGACTCATTGGAGAAGACTCATGCTGGGAAGGATTGGGAGCAGGAGGAGAAGGGGACGACAGAGGATGAGATGGCTGGATGGCATCACTGACTCAATGGACGTGAGTTTGGGTGAACTCCGGGAGTTGGTGATGGACAGAGAGGCCTGGCATGCTGCGATTCATGGGGTCGCAGAGTCGGACACAACTGAGCAACTGAACTGACTGATGTCACTTAATAACTACATCTGTAGAAAATTAACAAGACTTTCTTGGTGAAATGAAATTGGAATGGGCAAAGAGGAATGGGGATTGGAATGGGCAAAGAAAACAAAATGATCTATTCTGAATAATCTTCTAGAACAGTGCTGTCAAATAGAAATTTCTGCAATGATGGAAGCATTCTTCACTTGTACTGTCCAATATGGTCACTACTAGCCACACATGTGGCTATTGAGAGGCCTTGATATATGGCAAGTGTGACTGAGGAACTGAAATTTTAATTTTAACTAATTTAAATGGCTACACATGCCTAATTTAAGTGGCTACCATGTTGAACAATGCGGTTCTGAAATATGCCTTTCTATTCATTTTAACCACTCCTCCTCATAAGTAGGGCACAGTCATTATTCTGGAAGATATAAGGCCTGTGGAAAAGATGGATAGATATTTAAAATGAAAAACATAAAAGAAGCAGAGTTGGAGAGGAACAGAACAGAGAGAGGAACAGAATCTACATGAAATCTTAGAGAAATTAACATGAGGGAAACCATGAGGTTGAACCTTCCAGGGGTGACATCTATTTTGGATTTGCTCTTGTGGACTGCACCATTTCTTTACAATGGAAGATGCAAAATAAGCAGTCTTCTGCCTCCACCCCAGAATTTCCCCAGGTATCTATTATGCATAGGACTTATTGATGCTAATTTCATTGAAAAAAATGTACAGCTCCACCTTCCTCAGAAACCTTTTATGAAAAAATTAATTTGGTATTCTCTACACTCGGAGAGTTAATGGCACATAATTTAACATCTGTTTATTATCAGATTCTTTATATTAGAAATTTGAAAATGGACTTTACTCCTTCTCTCTCTTAGATGATTACAACATCCCCTAATAAAGGGCTCAAATTCTTATTCACTTGTTCAGAGTGATTAAATAGGATGTTAAAAGTGTTCTTTTTTTCCAAGTCAAAGCTGTCCTAGGTTTTTCAAGGTGGCTTTTCTATACTAACTTGGATTTATTTCACCAAGTTTAAACAATGAAATCAATTCATTTAATTATTTTATTTCTTTATATGATTTTTATGTTTACAAATTAAACTTTACTAACAGTCACTGTTATTTAATGACAGTGATTTAATTTAGGAACTTCATTTAAAAATACTGAGAAACTTGTGCCATAATTTTTAAAACTTGAATGGTTTCTGGAAGCAGTAATTTATACATCATCTAGAAATTAGAAGATGATAAAGAGGTAAAAAAGATGATGAGATGGCATTTCAAATTTTAGAATAGCATGACTTTTTATTACTTTAAATCTTCTAAATATATACTTTGAAGAATTTAAATAATATTTTCCTCTCTCTAGATTTTTGCTTCAATGTCTTGAAGACCTTGATGCCAATCTGCGAAAATTAAACTCTCGTCTGTTTGTGATTCGTGGACAACCAGCAGATGTGTTTCCCCGGCTTTTCAAGGTAATTGAAAAAATCTTTGCATAAAAGAAAAATCTCTTGTCAGAGAAGACACATTTTTGGGGCCGGGTGTAATTTCAATTTTAGTATGGGAAATGTAAAATTTTAAATAAAATACATGTGGATTTTTTTCTTAATGAAAATGTTACACACACAGTGTGAAATCAGACTGTGAAAAAAATGATTAACATTGAAAAGTTAAATCTTTCTTCTACTTTAAACTGCTGGTTCCCCTCTCAGAAGCAACAGCCACTACCACTTTCTTTTGTATGCATTAGAAATAGTCTTTGCATAAATAAGAATGCATATATGTATGTGTATTTATATACATATATTTGTGTGGTTTATGTGTATGTTACTATCCTCTGTTTTTAAAACCAAGATGAGAGCATGCTATGTTATACCATTTTATGCTGTGCTTTATTCACATTAACCATGTATTTTGGATATTGTTCCATGTTACTTTCTCAGTCTTTTAAATGGCTTCATAGTATTCCATTGTGTAGATATGCTATAGTTTCTTTTAAAAAAAATTACTATTGACTTATAATTTTTATTTCAGGTATACAACGTAGTGGTTCAATATTTTTATTGATTACATACCATGCAAAGTTATTACCACTTAGCATAATGTCTTCAAGGTCTTGCCAGTTGCAAATGGCAAGATTTCATTCTTTCTTTTTATGGCTGAGTAATATTGCGTGGGCACAGCAGGGCCTAGAGGAGCTATCCCACATTGAAGGTCAGGAAGGGCGGCAGTGAGGAGATACCCCTCGTCCAAGGTAAGGAGCAATGGCTGCACTTTGCTGGAGCAGCCGTGAAGAGATACCCCACGTCCAAGGTAAGAGAAACGCAAGTAAGACGGTAGGTGTTTCAAGAGGGCATCAGAGGGCAAACACACTGAAACCATACTCACAGAAAACTAGTCAATCTAATCACACTAGGACCACAGCCTTGTCTAACTCAATGAAACTGATCCATGCCCGTGGGGCAACCCAAGACGGGCGGGTCATGGTGGAGAGATCTGACAGACTGTGGTCCACTGGAGAAGGGAATGGCAAACCACTTCAGTATTCTTGCCTTGAGAACCCCATGAACAGTATGAAAAGGCAAAATGATAGGATACTGAAAGAGAAACTCCCCAGGTCAGTAGGTGCCCAATATGCTACTGGAGATCAGTGGAGAAATAACTCCAGAAAGAATGAAGGGATGGATCCAAAGCAAAAACAATACCCAGCTGTGGATGTGACTGGTGATAGAAGCAAGGTCCAATGCTGTAAAGAGCAATATTGCACAGGAACCTGGAATGTCAGGTCCATGAATCAAGGCAAATTGGAAGTGGTCAAACAAGAGATGGCAAGAGTGAATGTCGACATTCTAGGAATCAGCGAACTGAAATGGACTGGAATGGGTGAATTTAACTCAGATGACCATTATATCTACTATTGAGGGCAGGAATCCCTCAGAAGAAATGGAGTGGCCATCATGGTCAACAAAAGAGTCCGAAATGCAGTACTTGGACGCAATCTCAAAAATGACAGAATGATCTCTGTTCATTTCCAAGGCAAACCATTCAATATCACAGTAATCCAAGTCTATGCCCCAACCAGTAACGCTGAAGAAGCTGAAGTTGAATGGTTCTATGAAGCCCTACAAGACCTTTTAGAACTAACACCCAAAAAAGATGTCCTTTTCACTGTAGGGGACTGGAATGCAAAAGTAGGAAGTCAAGAAACACCTGGAGTAACAGGCAAATTTGGCCTTGGACTAGGGAATGAAGCAGGGCACACCCTCTTCCAACAACACAAGAGAAGACTCTATACATGGACATCACCAGATGGTCAACACCGAAATCAGATTGATTATATTCTTTGCAGCCAAAGATGGAGAAGCTCCATACAGTCAGCAAAAACAAGACCAGGAGCTGACTGTGGCTCAGACCATGAACTCCTTATTGCCAAATTCAGACTTAAATTGAAGAGCGTAGGGAAAACCACTAGACCATTCAGGTATGACCTAAATCAAATCCCTTATGATTATACAGTGGAAGTGAGAAACAGATTTAAGAGCTTAGATCTGATAGATAGAGTGCCTGATGAGCTATGGAATGAGGTTCGTGACATTGTACAGGAGACAGGGATCAAGACCATTCCCATAGAAAAGAAATGCAAAAAAGCAAAATGGCTGTCTGAGGAGGCCTTACAAATAGCTGTGAAAAGAAGAGAAGCGAAAACCAAAGCAGAAAAGAAAAGATATAAACATCTGAATGCAGAGTTCCAAAGAATAGCAAGAAGAGATAAGAAAGCCTTCTTCAGCGATCAATGCAAAGAAATAGAGGAAAACAACAGAATGGGAAAGACTAGGGATCTCTTCAAGAAAATCAGAGATACCAAAGGAACATTCATGCAAAGATGAGCTCGATAAAGGACAGAAATGGTATGGACCTAATAGAAGCAGAAGATACTAAGAAGAGATGGCAAGAATACACCGAAGAACTGTACAAAAAAGATCTTCACGACCCAGATAATCACGATGGTGTGATCATTCACCTAGAGCCAGACATCCTGGAATGTGAAGTCAAGTGGGCCTTAGAAAGCATCACTACGAACAAAGCTAGTGGAGGTGATGGAATTCCAGTTGAGCTATTTCAAATCGTGAAAGATGATGCTGTGAAAATGCTGCACTCAGTATGCCAGCAAATTTGGAAAACTCAGCAGTGGCCACAGGATGGGAAAAGGTCCGTTTTCATTCCAATCCCAAAGAAAGGCAATGCCAAAGAATGCTCAAACTACCGCACAGTTGCACTCATCTCACATGCTAGTAAAGTAATGCTCAAAATTCTCCAAGCCAGGCTTCAGCAATATGTGAACCGTGAACTTCCTGATGTTCAATCTGGTTTTAGAAAAGGCAGAGGAACCAGAGATCAAATTGCCAACATCTGCTGGATCATCGAAAAAGCAAGTGAGTTCCAGAAAACCATCTATTTCTGCTTTATTGACTATGCCAAAGCCTTTGACTGTGTGGATCCCAATAAACTGTGGAAAATTCTGAAAGAGATGGGAATACCAGACCACCTGACCTCCCTCTTGAGAAATTTGTATGCAGGTCAGGAAGCAACAGTTAGAACTGGACATGGAACAACAGACTGGTTCCAAATAGGAAAAGGAGTACGTCAAGGCTGTATATTGTCACCCTGCTTATTTAACGTATATGCAGAGTACATCATGAGAAACTCTGGACTGGAAGAAACAAACTGGAATCAAGATTGCTGGGAGAAATACCAATAACCTCAGATATGCAGATGACACCACCTTTATGGCAGAAAGTGAAGAGGAACTCAAAAGCCTCTTGATGAAAGTGAAAGTGGAGAGTGAAAAAGTTGGCTTAAAGCTCAACATTCAGAAAACGAAGATCATGGCATCCAGTCCCACCACTTCATGGGAAATAGATGGGGAAACAGTGGAAACAGTGTCAGACTTTATTTTTCTGGCTCCAGAATCACTGCATATGGTGACTGCAGCCATGAAATTAAAAGACACTTACTCCTTGGAAGGAAAGTTATGACCAACCTAGATAGCATATTGAAAAGCAGAGACATTACTTTGCCAACAAAGGTTTGTCTAGTCAAGGCTATGGTTTTTCCTGTGGTCATGTATGGATGTGAGAGTTGGACTGTGAAGAAGGCTGAGCGCCGAAGAATTGATACTTTTGAACTGTGGTGTTGGAGAAGACTCTTGAGAGTGCCTTGGACTGCAAGGAGATCCAACCAATCCATTCTGAAGATCAGCCCTGGGATTTCTTTGGAAGGAATGATGCTAAAGCTGAAACTCCAGTACTTTGGCCACCTCATGTGAAGAGTTGACTCATTGGAAAAGACTGTGATGCTGGGAGGGATTGGGGGCAGGAGGAGAAGGGGACGACAGAGGATGAGATGGCTGGATGACATCACTGACTCGATGGACGTGAGTCTCAGTGAACTCCGGGAGTTGGTGATGGACAGGGAGGCCTGGCGTGCTGCGATTCATGGGGTCACAAAGAGTCGGACTCGACTGAGCGACTATTCTGATCTGAATATTTCTGTGTGTGTGTGTGTGTGTGTGTGTGTGTAAATCATTATTCAGCTGTTGGCAGGCACTTAGGTTGCTTCCATATATTGGCTATTGTAAATAATGCTGATTTTAGGTACATACATCTTTTTGAATTAGTGTTTTTGTTTTCTTCAGATAAATACTGGGAGTAGAGTTGTTGGATCATATGATCCGTATTCTATTTTTTATTTTTTGAGGGTATCATTTCTTTCACTAGCTTTCTAGTGAACATTTACTTGTTTTTCCACAGGCCTTTTGCTAATTCAAGTTATGCTGTCAGTGAATGTCCTTGTTCAAATATACATGTCTTTACTCACATTTGCTAGTACATTTGTGGATACTCTTGTAAGACTTTCTGAGTCAAAGGACTGTAACAATTGACATGCTAGAAAACTGTAATTTTTTTTAATTTGGTAGAATCTTAAAGATCTCCTAATCATATTTCCCCCCCTTTTGTCCACATGAAAAATTTAGTCCTAAAGAGATTAAATGAGCTGACCAAGGTCATAAAAGTAGCTCATGGAAGTGCTCAGGCTGAGTTTCCTGGCTTAGTTCATCCCTTCCTATTTACTGCAGTTAGAATTCCTAATGTATATCTGTTTTTTTTCTTACAACAGTTTGATTCATCAAATTTTTATAATAGCATTGTTTCTATTTTGAATGCAGAAGAGAATAGTTCCTTTTCCTGAGTGAAAATATCCCCAATTCTGGGAACTCAATTAACACTACCTTGCCTTTTTTCATCAGCATGAAAGAAATTTTTAACGTTTAGGATATGACTAATGCAACAGTTGTGGCTAGTGAAAATTTATTTTACTGAAGTTTTCTTACTACTATAGCTTCTTGTTGCTAAGTCACTTCAGTCGTGTCCGACTTTGTTTGACCCCATAGACGGCAGCCCACCAGGCTCCCCCGTCCCTGGGATTCTCCAGGCGAGAACACTGGAGTGGGTTGCCATTTCCTTCTCCAATGCATGAAAGTGAAAAGTGAAAGGGAAGTCGCTCAGTCATGTCCAACTCTTCGCGACCCCATGGACTGCAGCCCACCAGGCTCCTCCATCCATGGGATTTTCTAGGCAGGAGTACTGGAGTGGGGTACCATTGCCTTCTCCGACTATAGCTTCTTAGAGTCAGAATTTAACCTAGTTACATGCAAGAGCTCTGAGAAGAAAGTATATCAGGAACAGTGGTAATAGTTGATCAGCAACTCATATGTATAAAGTATATGTGAATATCTGCTTCAACTTTATATAAATCCATGTATTATAAGTAAATTGAATCTTGAGTATTTTTAAGTACCTTTAAAATAACAAAACATTTATTTACATGCTTTGACAAAAATGGTTTAAGTAAGCAAGTCTTTTGTGCTCTTTATTTTGAGCTTTCTTCTGCCTAAAATAGCATATTATTGGATCAGACTATCTTCTGAATTTAGATGCTGTGCTTCCTGTCTTGTTACTTTGACAGCGAGGCAGTGGTTTCTACAAAGGCCATAAAATATAGATACATGAATATATATTACTGTACCTAGAGTGCTTATTATTTGATTCTGATATAGTCCATATAAAATATATTTTATGAAAACTTTCAGATTTATTTAATATGTCAGAACCATAGAGGAAGTTAATAATTCTTTTTATTGTATTGTTTTTATTTTTACTGTTTTTGTTTAGAGGTACTGTATGCATGTATTGCAGAAATGAGCCCAAGAGTGTGTACAATAAAAAGGGGGTCTCCTCATTGCTGACCCTTACACCCCCAGTTTTTCTGAGGAGGAAGATTCTTTTGTCAGTAACTAGCTGACTCATTTGCATTATTGTCTCTGGTTTTATTATTCTAGTACAGCAAATAGAACTTTTAATGGGTAAGTAATTCAGCTTCTTCCCACATTGGAGATAAAACTGATTTAGATCTGATAACAGTGCCTTTAATTTATTGGGATGGTGACAGTGATTTTAGTACTGATGTCTCCTCTAGTGTACACCCTCTCTATAGCATTCATTCGTTTTATTCTGTTTATACTGAATATATTTAGGAATGGGGCCAGAGCATTTTTGAAAACATATATTTACACACACCTGTATCTGATAAACTTGTTTTTTCTTATATGTTTTCTACTTAGAATTTTTCTGTTAAATTCTACTTAATGTAAGCTGACAAGATGGCTTTTTAAAAAACTTCTTGTATTTTTTTCATGTTCTACTTAGGGAATGATAAACTTAGCAGACACTAGCCTAGGCAAAACTTGAATGACACTATTAATCATAGGTGTCTTACATAAATTATTATTACTATGCAGTTAAATCTTATATTGTCTACATTTGGTGCCAAACTGATAAGCTGTTAAGACAGTGCATATTCTAGGGCCTGCAGAAACTTTTTATCAAGAGTTTAAAGTATTGGTGTAAAAAATTCTCATTATATCCAAGAAACAAGAGACATGTGTCTAAGTCTTTATAGATGGACACATTGAGGCATAATAAAATATTTTGTTCAAAATCACAGGATAAATCAAAGAAGAATATATAAAGCCACTAACGTTGTTCAGTCACTAAGTCATGTCTGACTGTTTGCAACCCTGTGGACTGGGTTAGTGTTAGGGTAGCACGCCAGGCTTTCCTGTCCTTCACTGTCTCCTGGAGTTTGCTCAGATTCATGTCCATTGAGTCAATGATGCTATATAACCATCTCATCCTCTGCCACTAACATTTCACATGCCTAAATTTATATTATGCTTTTTGAGTCATTTTGGATTCTTTGGATTCTTTGTTATTTTCATGGTACATGCTCATTTGAATAGGATATTTCATTTGTCAGATATTGCATGAGTGCCTGCTGTGTATAGATGGCAGTGTTCAAGGTGCTGGGGACATAATGGTGAACCAAAGAGAAAATTCCTACCTTCACAGATCTTACACTGTATTGGGAAAGAGACCAGTAATAAAATAAATATGCAATGTCAGGTGATGGTAGATGCTAAAAGTAAATGTGGGAAAGAAAGTCCCAAGGTGAGGGAAGGATAATTAATTTATATGGAGTCATAGAAGGCCTCACTGATGTGGTGACATGTGAGCAAATGTATGAAGAGACTGAGCCATGCAGATATCTGGGGTGTGATATATTGAATCCACAAAATTTTGCAACTTGTTCATCAAAGGGTAGATTTTTTTTCCCTCACTCCCTTAAATTTGGGTTGGCCTTATATGTTGTTTTGACTTAGTGCCAAAGGAGATGGCAAGTTCCAAATCCTAGGCCTCAGGCGACCTTGCGGTTTCTACCTTTGCCCACTGGAATGCTCCTTGTACTGGGTAAGAACTGGGCTAGAATGTCAAATTGTGGAAGACCACCTGTAGAGAGGGGCTTCCCAGGTGACTCAGTGGTAAAGAATCTGCCTGCCAGTGCAAGAGATGCAGGTTCAATCTGTGGGTCAGGAAGATATCCTGGAGTAGGAAATTACAACCTCCTCCAGTATTCTTGCCTTGGAAGTCTCATGGAGAGAGGAACCTAATGGGCTACAGTTCATGGGGTTGCAAAGAGTCAGGCACGACTGAGCAACTGAGCATGTACACACATATAAAGAGAATGGGCCAACCAGCAGCCAGCACCAAGGCCTGAAATGTATGAGAGAGATCATTTAGATCATCTGGTACCAGCCAAGCTGCCCACTGATTGCAGGCACATGAGTAAGCCCAGATGAGACCAACAGAAGAACCATCTAGTTAACTGAGAGACTTGCAGAATTATTCAGTTGTTTTAAGCTACTGAGTAACTGCAACATGGGGAAAGAGTGTCGCAGGCAGAGGGAGCCGCAGTTACAGAGGCCCTGATGTAGATGTGGGCCATGACTTGTTTAGGAACAGCAAGGAGGCCAGTGTGCTCTAGCCAGAGCACAGTGAGCAAAAATAAGAGGGTCAGAGAGATTGCAGGAGCCAGATCATAGGATTTTTACCATGTTTTATGGCTTTTACTCTGAGTGAAATGGGATGCCACGGGAGATCACTGAGTAGAGGAGTGACAAATTTCACTTACATTTTGAAAGAATCACTCTGGCTGTAGAGAACAGAAGTTGAATGGAAATGCTGTAAAGATGTAAGCAGAAGGGTCAATTAGGAGGCCAAGGCAATTATATAGAAACACGATGATGGTGACTAGGACTAGAATGGCAGTAGGAGTGTTGAGAAATGGTAGGATTTTAAATATATTTTTTAAATAGAGGCTATAGAGTTTGTGGTGTTAGAGAGTCAAGGATAGCTTCTAGGTTTTTAGCCTGGGCAAGTGACCCAGTGGTTTGCCATTCAGCAAGATGAGGAAGACTCTAGGAGGAACAACTTGGGGGAAAAATTAGGAGTTCATTTTTTTTTAACATTTTAAGTTTGAGATGGCTTTTAGACATATGACTGTGTTTGTTGAGTGTCATTCAACTCCAGAGCTCAGGGGAGAAGTCTGCAGTAAATTTAGGAACCTTAAATATAAATTCTATTTAAAACCCTGAGACTAGATTTATTTAATAAAAGAAGGGGCAATGGATGGATGGGCAGAAATTTTAGACCTTTACCTTCATTATATTTTGGTTATTTTGTGAATTAACATTTTTTAAAGTAATTATACTACTTTAAATGCCTTCTCCAAGGAAGTTTGTGATTTATAACTTTGTTTTGCTATAAAATTTTATGTTTCTTATTTTCACAATATTACTTGTGAATTAATATTTTACAATATTACTGTTTAAGAACTTTACATCATTTAATGGTCCATATTATGCCTTCTGAATGGTTAAACAAATAATTGTGATGCACAAAAACAGATAGGAAACTTAGTGCTTAAAATTGTGAAGTGACTACTTACTTATTTCACATGAAAATATGTTAATATTTAATATTTAATGTTAATAAAATATAACAATCTTATTGTTATATTTACTGTTGAAACGCAAAGGTTAACCATGTGTTGCTTGAAATAAAACATATGCTGGGACTTCCCTGGTGGTCCAGTGGCTAAGACTCCACACTCACAATGCAGGGGGCCTGGGTTCAGTACCTGGTAAGGGAACTAGATCCCACGTGCTGCATCCAAAGATCCTGCTTGCTGCAACTAAGTCACAGTGCAGACAAATAAATAAATAAATATTAAAAAATAAAAAATAAAACCAGTGCTGAAGAGTAGATAGAGACTTCCACTTCTGGTTAAGATGTGCAGAGTTGCAGTAGACCATTCACTCCTGTCTTAATAATGTGAAGAAAGTGAATATGCCATAGTATCATAGATTTTTTGTTTGTTTGTTTTTAACCTATTAGAGAGTTAATGACACAAATAAACCTAATAAATTAAGTTCCATTAGAGGATGAGCCTTTCATGGGAAAGAAGATACCCAAGGCTACACCCCTGGAATCACAGCAGGAAGAGAAGGGAATTTACCATAGTTGAGAGTAAAGAGAAACTCATTGAAATTTTACCAAAGTCTTTGTGGTAATATGTGTGCTGACATGGCACATTAGAATTCCAAGAAGCCCTAGTCACAGAGCAAGTTTGTACCCACTCCCCAGTACTTTTCTTCAGTGTATTCATGGAGCACCAGTGGCAGCATGCCAAAGGCTGGAGTGAAGCAGAAGGGTTGAGAGGGATCCTTCTTAAGTGCACTAGGAATTCACTTACTGCAAAGGAGCTGTTCCCTGAAGCTGGCAACAGGACATCAGTGTAGAAAGATGCCTCCAGAGGTGCAGAATATTAGGGGACAGGGTTGGAACACAAAGAGAAGTCCTCAGCAAGCAAAGCTGCTGGGTAGACAGCAAAGCAAAGAGAAATGTCATATAGTTTGTAAAGCTAGTGCCCAAACTATAAAGCAGAGAGAGACAGCTGGAGTCTTGTTACTACTCAGATCTTAAGCCCTGTTGAAGAAAAATCTGAATCCTGCCTTCAAAATATTTGAAGCCAGTGGTGAATGAAATTTAAGGAAAGCAGCAACAAAGCCCAGACCCAGCTCACAGACTCCATCAATTCAACCTCTATCAGTCAGAGCAAAGACTATGTACTTTTCTAGAGATAAATATTGTTTATTCTGTCTCTAATCTTTTATACCATTGCCTGTTATATGATCACAAATTCTGAGACACATGAAGAAGCAAGTATATGTTAACTTGCAATCAAGTAAAGAAAAACAGAAACAGTCCCACAGTTGATGTGGATCTTGGAATTAGAATTAAAAAGGACTTTACAATTGTTATTCTGTAGATAGTGGGGGTCTGACAAAGGTCTACGTAGTCAAAGCTATGGTTTTTCCAGTAGTCATGAACAGGTGTGAAAGTTGGACCATAAAGAAGGCTGAGCGCCAAAGAATTGATGCTTTCGAACTGTGTTGTTGGAGAAGATTTTTGAGAGTCCCTTGGACTGCAAGGAGATCAAACCAGTCAATCCTAAAGGAAATCAACTCTGAGTATTCATTAGAAGGACTGATGCTGAAGTTCCAATACCTGATATGGAGAACCGACTCATTAGAAAAGACTCTGGTGCTAGGAAAGATTGAAGGCAGGAGGAGCAGGGGATGATAGAGGATGAGCTGCTTGGATGGCATCACTGACTCAATGGACATGAGTTTGAGCAAACTCCGGGACATGGTGAAGGACAGGGAGACGGTGTGCTGCAGTTCACGGATCGCAAAGAATTAGACATGTCTGAGCTACTAAACAACAACAAGGATGGTAGTAGAGAATCTAGTCGAGGTGAAAAATGATTTGAAGAGGTGGTAGTTTATTTTTTTTAATTTTTTTTTATTTTTTTAATTTTATTTTATTTTTAAACTTTACATAATTGTATTAGTTTTGCCAAATATCAAAATGAATCCATCACAGGTATACATGTGCTCCCCATCCTGAACCCTCCTCCCTCCCCATACCATCCCTCTGGGTCGTCCCAGTGCACTAGCCCCAAGCATCCTGTGTACGAGACAGCAAAAGAGGTGGTAATTTAATACAGAAATGGAAAATATTAAAAAGGACCAAACAAAATCTTAGAACTGAAACATACTATCAAAATGAAAAATTCATTAATTGGATTCATTAATTGGATATCTGGATTGAACAGAGCAGACAAAAAGATCAGTAAACTTGAAGACAGTCAGTATCCCAGCTGAAGCACAAAGAGAAGGAAGATTTTTTAAAAAGGGGAATAGGGTGTTTGAGGTCTCTGGAACAATAGTAAATGGCCTAACATATCTGTAATTATAGACCTAGAGAAAAGAGGGAAAGAGAGATTGGGACAGAAAAAAGATTTGAAGAGATAATTGAGTTTCCAAAATTGATGGAAGGTATCAACCTACAGTGCCAAGAAGCTCAACAGACCCCAAACAACATAAATATAAAGGAAATCACATCTTGTCATGTCATATACTCGATTAACTGAAAACCAAAGATGGAAAATTTTATAAGCAGCCAGAGGATAAAAGATATGTTCAGGGAACCATGATAATAGTGTTCAGTATTTTCTTACAGAATGGAATGGCAGCTTTAAAAAACTAGAAATAGCCCTGTTTACTTAGCAAAAACATTCATTTTTTTAAAAAAAGAGAAGGCACAATGAAGGCATTTTTAGACACAAAAAAGCAGAAATAGTTTTTTCCATCATATCTATACTATAAAAAATACTAATATTAAAGGAAATTCTGCTAGGTGAAAGAAAATAATTCTAGGCTAAAGACAGGATCTTCAGGAAAGAAAAAAAAGCACTAAATACATGGGTAAATATAAAAGACCTCTTTTTTCATTATTTTTAGCTATGTACATTCATATGTCCTATTTTTGGAAGACCATTGACAGATTAAACCAACTAATATTGATAAATTGTAGGGAATAATACCAGTATCTTGGGACTTGACACACATGTTAAATAAAATCTATTGCAGGATCACATAAGGTAGGAAAAAGGTAAATGAAAGTATATGTAAATTTTTAACAGCATTCAATTGTAATATATTATTTGAAGGTAGACTATAATAACAGTATACTGTGATCTAAGTAGCACAAAAAGCTATTTCTAAAAAGTTAATAGAGGAATTTTAAATGGAATTCTAAAAATATCTCTCATTCAAATAAAGGCAGATAGGGGGCAGAGAGGGCTTTCCAGGTAGTGCTAGTGGTAAAGGATCCACCTGCCAATGCAGGAGACTCAGGAGACATGGGTTCAGTCCCTGGGTTTGGAAAATCCTCATGAGTAGGAAATCCCAATCCAGTATTCTTGCTGGAAAACCCCATGGACCGAGGAACCTGGAGGACTACAATCCACGGGGCTACAGAATCTGACATGACTGGGCAACTGAGCGCAAGGGAGCACAGAGGAGTAAATGAAAAGATGGACAAAAGGAAAGCTTACCAACATGGTAAAATTAAGCACAGCTATATCAATAAGTTATATTAAATGTAAATAGTCTATATTAAACTCTTCATTTAAAGACAGTTTATCAGAGACTTCCCTGGTGGTCTTAGCCCTTTGGCAGGCTTCTTCCCTATAGGGATGGTTGTTTCTGAGGCAGCACACCTCATTCACAATGAGGTGTGTATCTCAGCAGGGGAAGAAAGAAAACTTTCTTAATTCATTGCTTAATTATTTTCCCTTCATTTAGAGGTGGTAGCTGCTTAGAACAGTACTATCCAACAGACATGTGTAATTTAAAATTTTCTAACATGTATATTTTAAAAAGTAAGAAAAATGTGAAGTTAATTTTTAAGATATATTTTATTTAACATAGTATATCTAAAATACTATCTTTTCAATATAAAATCATTATAAAACCACTATACTGTTTTAACCTTTTTTATATTAATATGAAGTCTTTGAAATCCAGAGTATATTTTATGCTTAGTTGCTAAGTCGCTTCAGTTGTGTCCGACTCTGTGCAACCCCATAGACTGCAGCCCACCAGGCTCCCCCATCCCTGGGATTCTCCAGGCAAGAACACTGGAGTGGGTTGCCATTTTCTTCTCCAATGCATGAAAGTGAAAAGTGAAAGTGAAGTCGCTCAGTCGTGTCTGACTCCTAGCAACCCCATGGACTGCAGCCTACCAGGCTCCTCTGTCCATGGGATTTGCCAGGCAAGAGTACTGGAATGGGTTGCCATGGATTGGCTGGGTTCCAAAAGTAGCCAGATCGAAGCTTTGTAAGGGCATGGATTTATGTCCAACTTGGAACAAAGACTGTCCAGTCTGTGCATGCCTTCCAAGCTATTGTCCTTACACACATCAGTGAATGTCAGTTCAAGAAACTGCACAGCCACCACAGCTGAAGCCCTGAACCATGGCAACCACAGGCAGGCCAGGCTGACAGAGGGCACAGGGCCACCTAGGATGTCTCTGTTCCAACTAGCCACATTTCAAGTGCTCAGAAGCTGCTTCTGTGGCTAGTGGTTATCTACTGTATTGGACAGTATAGCCTTCACTCTTCTTCTACTCCTTACCATTGTTGACCACCTTTTACTTGCTGACAGTTCTTCAGATTAAATTTTCCCTGTTCAAATTACTAATGTGGTTTCTGTCACCTGATTAAACTCTGAGTCAGAGTTCAGTTTTCTTTTGAAAAGATTAATAAAATTGATAAACTCTTATCAGTACTGATCAGGGCCCAAAAGGGAGAAAACACAAATTACCTTTATCAAGAATAAAAAAGGGGACATCACTAAATTGTCTCTAAACTTTAAAAACATAAAGGATATTATAAATGTCATAATGTCAATATAAACTAGAGAACATAACATCAATATAAACGAAAGAACCAAAGAGCCTCTTGATGGAAGTGAAAGAGGAGAGTGAAAAAGTTGGCTTAAAACTAAACATTTAGAAAACTAAGATCATGGCATCCAGTCCTATCACTTCATGGCAAATAGATGGGGAAACAAAGGAAACAGTGACGGACTTTGTTTTTTTGGACTCCAAAATCACTGCAGATGGTGACTGCAGCCATGAAATTAAGAGATTCTTGCTCCTTGAAAGAAAAGCTATGACCAACCTAGACAGCATATTAAAAAGCAGAGACATTACTATGGCAACAAAGATCTGTCTATTTGAAGCTATGGACATGAGTTTGAGTAAGCTCTGGGAGTTGGTGATGGACAGGGAAGCCTGGTGTGCTGTGGTCCATGGGGTCTCAAAGAGTCAGACATGACTGAGCGACTGAAGTGAACTGAATGTCAATATATTATACAACTAAGATGAAATGAAAAATACTCTTGACAAGTGCAACTTCTTAAAATTTCAGAAGAAAAAAGAAAAATTGAATAGCCCTCTCTTTACAAAACTGAATTTATAATCAAAAACCTTCCAATAAATAAAACTCCAGGTCCCACCAGATGGCTTTACTTATTCCATCACCTATTTAAGAAAGAAATAATGCCAGTCTTATAATACTCTTCCAGGAAACAGGATAATATTGGGAACTCTGAACTTGTTTATGAGGGCAGCATAACTCTGATACCAAAATCTGATGAAGAACTTTCAAGAAAGAAAAAAAGTATAGCCAAGTGTCCCCCATAAACACAAACTGAGATATCCTTAACATATTAACAAAGAGAATTTAACAATATTTTAAAATAATACTTCATCATGATCAATGGAGTTTATTTCAGGAATACAAAGTTGGTTCAACATTATGAAATAATAAATTAATATATCCTATTAGTAAAGGAAAAGGTATTATTATTTCAGTGATAAAGAAAAGCATTTGACAGTAGTCAATACCCATTTGTAATGTTTTAGAAACCTTTATGCAAACTAGCAATAGAAAATTGCTGAATATCAACTTGGTAAAGGCTATCCACAGTTCTTCTCATCAGGTGGTCAAAGTAGTGGAGTTTCAGCCTCAGCATCAGTCCTTCCAATGAACATTCAGGACTGATTTCCTTCAGGATGGACTGGCTGGATCTCCTTGCAGTCCAAGGGACTCTCAAGAGTCTTCTCCAACACCACAGTTCAAGAGCATCAATTCTTCAGTACTCAGCTGTCTTTATAGTCCAACTCTCACATCCATACATGACTACTGGAAAAACCATATCCTTTCCAGTATTTATTTGTAGACATTTAATGATGGCCATTTTAACCAGCAAAATCAGTGTGAGGTGGTACCTCATTGTAGTTTAGATTTAGATTTGTATTTCTCTAATAACAATGTTGAGCATCTTTTCATGTACCTATTGGCCATTTATATTACTTCTTTGGAGAAATGTCTGTTTAAGTCTTCTGCCAATTTTTTAATTGCGTTGTTTGTTTTTTCTTATATTGAGTTATATGAGCTGTTAGTATATTTTGGAAATTAAGCCCTTGTCGAATGTATAATTTGCAAAATTTTCTCCCACTCTGTAGATTGTTTTTTCATTTTGTTTATGGTTTCCTTTGCTGTGCAAAAGGTTGTAAGTTTGATTAGGTCCCATTTGTTTACTTTTGTTTTTATTTCAATTGCCTGGGAAGACTGTGTGGGTTATATTTTTACATTTAGTTTTCTGACTTATATTTCCCTTCCTCTTCAAAAAGGGAAAAGGGGAGGGACTATTACTGTCTTGTTTTAAGCTCCAGCATTTACTAACCAAAAACTAAAAAATTGTCAAGAAAAATCATAGAATTAAATTACAGACTACTTAGTAAGTGACATATGTGACAAAGTTTGTCATTAAAAATAAGGAGTGTACAAATCCATAAGAGAATTAATTGCAGTAGAAACCTAAGCAAACATAAGCTGCAATTCATAAAGAAAAAAATATACAAATAGCTAGTAACAACAGTAATAACAGCTGTCATTCATTGAGGACTTAATTATGTATTATGTACTCAATAATTTACATTGTTTTTGCCCAGTTGCTAAGTCGTGTCCAACTCTATAACCCAATGAACTGCAGCATGCCAGCCTTCCCCGTCTTTCACTGTTTGCCGGAGCTTGCTCAAACTCATGTCCACTGAGTTGGTGGTGCCATCCAACCATCTCATCCTTTGTCGCCCTCTTCTCTTGCCCTCAATCTTTCCCAGCATCACCATCTTTTCTCTTCCAAATAATTTACATACATTGTCTTATTTAATCTTTTTTCAATTTAATCTTTTCACAACAACAACAAAATGTTATTTTTTTCATTTTACCCTAATAAACACATAGTGTTTGTTATATACTAGGTACTCTCTAAGTACTCTACTTACATGCTACCCATTTTAAGATAAGGAAACAACAGGCATGGAAGGTTTAGAAATTTGCACAGATAGTTGAACCAGTCTTCGAACTTGAGAAGTTTGACTTTAGATCCTTTGTTTTTTAACTACCACTCTATACCGCCTCTCACTATAAAACAAAGAAATATAATGCTTTCTTTCCTATTCTCATTTTAATTTCACTTTTAAATTTCAAAAACAGTACATGATTTTACTTAACAAATATGAACAATACAACATTGTATAAAATAAAAAATAATTATTTATATTCCTAAATTCTACCCTGCAAAGATAACAGCTATTGACAACTTTGTATGCATTTTCCAAGACTTTCAAGAAATGAAAAAATTTTAAATACTATTTTCTTGTGTATGCTATGTGTTTATATTAGTGGTTTTTAAAATACTGGTGTACTACTATTGAGAGTGTAAATTGGTGCAGGATATCTGGTGGAAAATTTGGCAGTATCTATCAAAATTTTAAATATAATTTATTGTATCCATTAATTGTGTTTCAAAACATTACTTCTAGAAAAATGAGACAAACGTCCCAAAATGTTTAAGATTTATGTATAAAGATGTATACTGAAAGGTTTATAATACAATTTTTTAAAAAACTCACTATTGGAAATAGCCCTTGTTGAGAAACCTATATATACAAGTCAGGAAGCAACAGTTAGAACTGGACATGGAACAACAGACTGGTTCCAAATAGGAAAAGGAGTATGTCAAGGCTGTATATTGTCACCCTGCTTATTTAACTTATATGCAGAGTACATCATGAGAAACACTGGGCTGGAAGAAGCACAAGCTGGAATCAAGATTGCCGGGAGAAATATCAATAACCTCAGATATGCAGATGACACCACCCTTATAGCAGAAAGTGAAGAGGCACTAAAAAGCCTCTTGATGAAAGTGAAAGAGAGTGAAAAAGTTGGCTTAAAGCTCAACATTCAGAAAATGAAGATCATGGCATCTGGTCCCATCACTTCATGGGAAATAGATGGGGAAACAGTGGAAACAGTGTCAGACTTTATTTTTTGGGGCTCCCAAATCACTGCAGATGGTGATTGCAGCCATGAAATTAAAAGACGCTTACTCCTTGGAAGGAAAGTTATGACCAACCTAGATAGCATATTCAAAAGCAGAGACATTACTTTGCCAACAGAGGTCCGTCTAGTCGAGGCTATGGTTTTTCCTGTGGTCATGTATGGATGTGAGAGTTGGACTATGAAGAAAGCTGAGCACCGAAGAATTGATGCTTTTGAGCTGTGGTATTGGAGAAGACTCTTGAGAGTTCCTTGGACTGCAAGGAGATCCAGCGAGTCCATCCTAAAGGAGATCAGTCCTGGGTGTTCGTTGGAAGGACTGATGCTAAGGCTGAAACTCCAGTACTTTGGCCACCTCATGCGAAGACTTGACTCATTGGAAAAGACCCTGATGGTGGGAGGGATTGGGGGCAGGAGAAGGGGACAACAGAGTATGAGATGGCTGGATGGCATCACCGACTCAATGGACATGAGTTTGGGTAAACTCCGGGAGTTGGTGATGGACAGGGAGGCCTGGCGTGCTGTGATTCATGGGGTCGCAAAGAGTCGGACATGACTGAGCGACTGAACTGAACTGAACTGAATCTATACAGGTTTGGAGAAGTACAACTTGTAACTATATAATCAGTTAAGTAATGGTAGAATGACAGGTGAAGTTTTTTATTTGTAAGGTATATCGGAATAGATTTTGGAATTAAAAAAAGAGTAAAACTTTACTACCCACCCCCCCGCCCCGGGAAATCACTTAATTCCCTTAAGTCACAGTCTCTTCACTGAAAGTGATTATAAGAAGGTTTACAGGACTTATTAATATAGCACCTGGCACTCAATATCTGCTCTTGTTATAAGTATGTTATATTTTCAACATTTAACATTTTGTGATAATCAGAAGTAAAACACTGTAAAACAATACCTCAGCAGAGCAGCTTGTACCACATTAACTGTCAAAGGTTTATATTAATAGTAGTTAGGACATGGAAGTAACCTAAATGTCCATCAACAGATAAATGGATAAAGAAAATGTGGTACATATATACAATGGAATATTGCTAAGCCTTAAAAAGGAACAAAATTGGGTCATATGTGGTGATGGGGATGAATCTAGAATGTCATGGAGTGAAGTCAGAAAGTGTAAGCCAAATATCATATATTAATGCGTATATGCATTAATCTGGAAAAATGTTACTAAGGAACCTATTTGCGGGGCAGGAATAGAGACACAGACATGGAGAATGGACTTATGGACAGAAGGTGGGAAGGAGGGATTGGAATGAATTGAGAGAGTAGCATTGAGATGTACACACCACCATGTGTAAAACCAGTAGCTAATGGGAAGCTGCTTTATACAGGGAGCTCAGCTCAGTACTCTGTGATGACCTAGACTGGTAGGATAAGGGAGTGGATGGAACGGAGACACAAGAAGGAGGGGGTATAGCTGATTCATGTGCTTGTACCGCAGAAAATAACACAACACTGTAAAGCAATTATACTCCAATTAAAAAAAAAAAGAACCAAGTCTTAGAATCAGTAGACATAAAATCAGGTATTACGGCTCTCTCTGAACTTGGACAAATTCTTGAATTTTCAAAATAATCTTATCTGCAAAATGGAGTTAACAACCAAAATGCCAAACTCTGAGGACTATTTTGAGTAACGAATGAGATAATGTAAGTGTAAATTATTTGAACAAGTGCTATACAAACGCATTTAATGTAGGAAGCTTAGATTAAGCATATTGCTAGATTGTATAGTGCCTAACATAATGCCTGAAATCTAGTGAGTATGCATTTCTGATTTACGTAATTTTGAATTTATAAATTGTGCATTTTCTTTCTGTATATTCAAAGTAGTATAACCATTTAATATGTAGAGTTGGAGCTTTTCACTTTTTTCCAGCCTGTGTTGTTATAGTAGAAAAAATAATCATTAAAATTTATGTATGTTTTTGCTCCTTTCTCTTACTTTAGGAATGGAACATTACTAAACTTTCAATTGAATATGATTCTGAGCCCTTTGGAAAGGAACGAGATGCAGCTATTAAGAAACTGGCTACTGAAGCTGGAGTAGAAGTAATTGTACGAATTTCACACACATTATATGATCTAGACAAGTAAGATTTTTTAATACACATAACATAATATTTGTCATTTTAACCATTTTGAAGTGTACATTTAAGTGGTCTTGAGTACAAAGACAATGTATTGTGGGACTTAAGTTGAAAAGTGAAAATAAAAACATGCATAATAGAATTGTAGAGAATTAAATTAACTCAAACCTGTAGCATTTTATTTAACTTCTGTAATTTTTGTTTACCCAAAGACAGATGCCAAAATTACAGACCTAAGTGCATAAGATAAAAATACTCAGAATTTCAGTTCCAAAACTATTAAAAGAATCACAAAATTATCTTTGACTATTCTAGCTCAGCCTACTAACTTGCCATTCTGGGCTCTCAGCAATATTAATTTTATAGTTTATATGATACATAGCCATCAAGTACCTTGGTATATTTTACATGCTTGTCATAAATTATTTTATGTGTGTATATCTAGTCTGTCTGAATTTTGAGTTCATATGAAAATTGTATTAATATTATGTAGTCCTCTGAACAATGGTATGATATCTTATTTCTCAAAGTATATTTCATGAAATATCAGTCTTTTGTGATGCTTTGTCCAACAGAGATTCTGTGGTCAAGGTTAAATTTAGGAAGTTTTATTAATACATGCTGTAAGATTTGAGGATTCATAAGATTTTTTAACACTAACCTTTGGCATACTGTCACCCTTACAAGTGCTGAAATCTCATAATTTATGTACCTTTTATTTTACTTTTTTAAGTTGTTTTCACATTTTATCAAAATAATAAAGCTGATTCTGTAATATGACAGACCATTTTATTCCACTTTTCCAGTTGTACAAAAAATTGTGGTTTGATTCAGGCAGGAGTCTTAACTTCCTATTAAGCCAGAAGTCATATATCCTTTGATAATAAACTTGCCTGCTTGTTTACCATATTTCTTAACCTTAGAGAGCTGATAGCAAGGAGGCAAAACAAGATAAGGGCAGTTGCTTAAAGTGAGAAGCTCAGTATAAAATTATGTATAAAATTGGATTGTTTGTTAGACTGAATGTGAATATTTACTATATAAATCCGTCATATAAAAATGTAGCATATAGAGAATATCTTTTCTAAGATTTTTATTTTGCTTCTGTTATATAATTAGCAATGTCCTCAGTAGTATCATTGTAGATCATTATAGTGGACAGATTTCATTATGATCCTAGGTATAAACTCAAAGAATTACCTCAAAGCAAAATTTCTAAAAGCAGAGCATAGTTTTTATTGGTGGTTACTTTCCATACGTATAATTGATTCACCATTATATGTGATATAGAGAAAACTTTATTCTATTTGGATTAAGAAAATCTCGATTTGCTACTTATTAGTTATGTGACCTTGACTAGTTTATTAAATTCTCTTGAGGCTTCAGTTTCTGATCCATAAAATGATAGAGTATAATTTTACCAATAATTTTTTATGAAGCCTAAATGCTAGAATGCAAATGGCTATAGTGAAAAAGAATAATTGGTTATTCCCAAATTGTATCTAATTTGGCAATAAATACCATTGGCAAGGCTCTTTGTTTTAGTATTACTTAACTGAGGAATTAGTGATCAGAATTAAATATAAAATATATACGTAAGATACATATGTTAACATTTAACAAAAACATGCACAATAGAAAATACCAAGTAATTATCACTATAGTAATATAGAATCCTAATTAATAAAACTTGCTGATTACTCCTTGATATAATATTGGCCTGGTTTAGTTTTTATTGATGATTACAAAGTTCTCTGAGCTGTGTTGCAAAATATTTTTACATTTCCATATATATTATTTTTTTGTTTTTGCCTTTAGGCTTATTAGCCACTTGTTTTTTCCACTTATAGATGCTTAATTTTCTTTGTCATAAAAGTTTTGATATTTGCATGCTGTATATTTTGACATCTAGCAGATGTTTATAAAATGAAGAGAATGATTTTTAGATTTGTTAATTGTTTTAACAAGTTTCTTGGTCCTATAAGAAGATAATTCTCCTTGAAGTCTTAAGTGCAAATGGCTATGGTGAGAAAGAATAATGGGTTATTCCCAAATTGTATCTAATTCAGATTACCCATTGGCAAGGTTCTTTCCTTATAGTATTACTTAATTGAGAAATTAGTGATTAGAATTAAATATAAAAGATATATGTAAGATACATATATTGACATTTAACAAAAACATGTACAATAGAAAATAGAAGTGATTTTTCATTTTACTATCTTCATTTAATTTTCTTATTTTAAGACTTTTAAAAGTTTATCAAGTTATATTGTCCTTTTAAAAATACTAATAGCATTTTACTAACTTTTATAATAGGATCATAGAACTAAATGGTGGTCAGCCACCTCTTACCTATAAAAGATTCCAGACTCTCATCAGCAAAATGGAACCACTAGAAATACCAGTAGAGACAATTACTTCAGAAGTGATAGAAAAGTGCACAACTCCTCTGTCTGATGACCATGATGAGAAATACGGAGTCCCGTCCCTGGAAGAACTAGGTAGGTGTAAACAATAATACATATGGAGCTTAAGAGTTAATAAACCATTCAGAAAAATCCCACTTCTAATTTGACATGTATTTTGCACTAAAAGAAAAAGAAAGTCTTAAATGAAAAAGTGATTAATCTGTGTATTATTTATGTATGCTATTAATTAATGGTCTATCTGTTATCACCTTAAGATAAATGTCTCAAAGGACAGTGACCATGTTATATATCATCTCTCTGTGAGGACCTATCCAGGGCGTCATTTCATTTTTATGCTGTCAGATTTTTTTCCATTTCCTTTTTTTTTTTAGGTTTTGATACAGATGGCTTACCCTCTGCAGTGTGGCCAGGTGGAGAAACTGAAGCACTTACACGTTTGGAAAGGCATTTGGAAAGAAAAGTATGATAATACAGATGATGTTTATATTGTCAAATTGTCATTTAAAAAATAATTTCACTTTTTTAAAAACAATAAAATAGGCTGTTGAAAAAGGAGGATTAAGAGAAATAATTAAAATAGCACAAATATAATTGAAAATTGATAACTGTCTTCATTTAAATACCCTTCTTCCTCCTCTTCCAATTATTTACTGTTTAGCTACTATCAGTACTACCCCTCTGTGCTTTCTGTGTAAGCTGGTATCTGATGACTTTAAAGCTAGGATAGAGTTCTTCTGTTTCACATTATCTCAGTGTCAGAAAGACAGGTTGAAGGTGCTCTCAACCTTGTGTTAGGAATTTGCCACATGAGGATGACTAAAACAAAAGAATGCTCACTTTTATCTTGTTTTTTATTAAATCTGTCATTTGTGGCTGAAAAAATGAGATTTTATTCCCCAAGGACTATGTAACGTTCTTGAAAAGCTCAATTTCAGTCTTTTAAAATTGGAAAGGCAGTTAGCATAACTTTCTCTGTGTTTTTTTCAGGCTTGGGTGGCAAACTTTGAAAGACCTCGAATGAATGCAAATTCCCTGCTCGCTAGCCCTACTGGACTCAGTCCTTATCTCCGATTTGGTTGTTTGTCATGTCGACTCTTTTATTTCAAACTGACAGATCTCTACAAAAAGGTATTATCTAGAACTGGAGCTTATTTTTAAAAAATACTTTTTACAAAAAAAAAAATCGCTGATAATACTTCTTTGCTTTTTTAATCTTAGGTGAAGAAGAACAGTTCCCCTCCCCTTTCCCTTTATGGGCAACTATTATGGCGTGAATTTTTCTATACAGCAGCAACAAATAATCCACGCTTTGACAAAATGGAAGGAAACCCCATTTGTGTTCAGATTCCATGGGATAAGAATCCTGAGGCTTTAGCAAAATGGGCAGAAGGACGGACGGGCTTTCCATGGATTGATGCCATCATGACACAGCTTCGTCAGGAGGGCTGGATTCATCATTTAGCCAGACATGCAGTTGCTTGTTTCCTGACACGAGGTGACCTGTGGATTAGTTGGGAAGAAGGAATGAAAGTAAGTGTTCTTCCAACTAATGTAGCATGGCTTTATTTTGAAGAACTCTATACCTTTTATATATATTTATATATACATATATATATATATATCCTAAAAGTTGTCTATTATATAGATTCGTTTATAGTCTTATTTCTGTTTTTCAATAGAAAAGCATTTATTTCTTAACTATAGAGGCAACTTTTGGGCATAATCAGATTGGATTAACCTGAAGTCAGTTAACCTGAAGTCATTTCAGTGGCTAAATCAGCCTACCCATCAAGGGAACTCTAAAATTTAATACTCTGGGCTTAGCAGATTGATGTATATTTATAGGTGATCATTTCTGTCACGTAGAAGATTCACCAAAGAGTCTTAGAAATAGCAATCTTTATTTTATAAATTTAAAAATATAAATCATTTTGCCTCACTTCAACACCATAGCTTTTTAGTCTTATTATGTAATGTGATGCATACTACATTTTGTGACATCATCTTATGGGTATATATAAGAGGACTTAAATACGTTTTACCTTCCTATCTATATCATAAATTTCCCCTTTCCATGTTTTCTGATCCCATGTTTTTTTACATCTCTATTTCCTAGCACCAAGTCGTACATGAGGTAGATGCATAGCACACACTTAATGAATTTATAAAAATAATTTAATTCTGTTTCCCTTTTGGATCAAGGAATCCCAAATTTAAATTCCATAACTCTAATTAAATTTTAAAGGTCATTTGTATTTGATTGTTCCCATTATGTAGACCAATGTACCAAGCTTCCAAGTGTTTTTTTTGGTGGTTTATTTGGTAGTATTTTGCTTTCTTGAAAGTGTTTACTACTTTTTTTTTTCCTTTTTTAAAAAATCTTCCAATATCCTAACTTACCCTTTTAAATCAATGACTTGAATAACTTTTCTCTCCCCTTTCCAATAACACTGCCAAGCTTACAATGGTAAATTCTATTCAGAAATTTGTATAGTACTAATATGTTTCTTTCCCTGAAATAACTCATTATAGGATAGAACATAGACAAGGAAACTAACTTTGGAATGTTTAGTTTTATAGTTCAGTCCTAGATTTTCTTTACATTGACTTTTGATCTACAGAGACCTGGAAAATGCTTGCTTTGAGAAATATCTGTGTGCAAACTAATTGATTACCGTTACTTCTGAAGGTATTTGAAGAATTACTGCTTGATGCAGATTGGAGCATAAATGCTGGAAGTTGGATGTGGCTGTCTTGTAGTTCCTTTTTCCAGCAATTCTTTCACTGCTATTGCCCTGTTGGTTTTGGTAGGAGAACAGATCCCAATGGAGACTATATCAGGTAAATCAAGGATGATTATTATTCAGTTTGGAATAGCTAATCCAGGAAGAGCTTGTCATGCTTAAACAACACTTAAGGTATTCCCCACTCCTGATGGGCAGCAGAGATGAGGAAAAGGGTAATAAATCATTTAAATGGTATTGATTTGATTTGGGTCATTCATAGCTAATAAATAGTGTGTTATAATTTGCTTACAGTTCATTTATTAATAATTTTTCTTCCTTTTCCTAAAAGGCGTTATTTGCCTGTCCTAAGAGGCTTCCCTGCAAAATATATCTATGATCCCTGGAATGCACCAGAAGGTATTCAAAAGGTAGCCAAATGTTTGATAGGAGTTAATTATCCTAAACCAATGGTGAACCATGCTGAGGCAAGCCGTTTGAATATTGAGAGGATGAAACAGATCTATCAGCAGCTTTCACGATACAGAGGACTCGGTATGTCTTAAATGCCTTTGATTTGTTTCTTTAGCAGCTGTTTATGTCCCCATCCTTGAATTTCATCTTGATGATAACTTAATAGGAAATTTTTTCCCTTTAGGTCTTCTTGCTTCAGTGCCATCTAATCCTAATGGGAATGGAGGCCTCATGGGATATTCTCCGGGAGAAAATATCCCAGGTTGTAGCAGCAATGCAAGTAAGTAAAAAGGAAATTTCTATACTTAGTAACATAAAGAGATGAATAATAAAATATATTGTTTATTGTACCTCACTATAATATGTTTTTAAAATTCTATCTAAAATTTGTGTAATAGGTTCCTTGTATATATGCGTACATGTACACACATACACACCCCCTTACTCCATTAGTGACATTTTAGAGCTGGAAATGGCAACTCACTCCAGTGTTCTTGCCTTGAAATCGTATGGACAGAGGAGTCTAGGGGGCTATAGTCCATGGGGTTGCAAAAGGGTCAGACATGACTTAGCGACTGAAAAACAATGGAGATGGAAAATATTGTTACATATAGTGGAATTTGGGTCAAAGATCTTGCAAACTGAATGAGGATAGCAATATTAAGGAAAATGAAACTCAGATGTTATATTTTCAGAATGCCCATGTTTTATTCTCTTTAAGTATATATTAACTATAAGATAATTAATTAAGAAGATCAGAGGCCCTGTGAATGTGGCCAAAGATTTATCATATACATGCATAGCGATGCTGGTCTTTTTGCACATGAGTTTTTCCTTACAAAGCCTGGTCTATAGTGGTATTCTTTGTGATATATATGTATAGTTATTTGCCACACATATATTCTTAATACATGTGAAGAAGTCAGAATGTATTGGACATTTGAATCATCTCAATTTTCAAATGTTCTAACCAAAAATCAGTTCAGTCACTCAGTCATGTCCGACTCTTTGCAACCCCGTGGACTGCAGCATGCCAGGCTTCCCTGTCTATCACCAACTCCCGGAGCTTACTCAAACTCATGTCCATTGAGTCGGTGATGCCATCCAACCATCTCATCCTTTGTTGTCCCCTTTTCCTCCTGCCTTCAATCATTCCCAGCATCAGGGTCTCTTCAAATTAGTCCATTCATCATATCAAGTGGCCAAAGTATTGGAGTTTCAGCTTCAGCATCAGTCCTTCCAGTGAATATTCCTTCCAGTGAATATTCAGGGCTGATTTCCTTCAGGATGGACTGGTTGGATCTCCTTGCAGTCCAAGGGACTCTCAAGAGTCTTCCCCAACATCACAGTTCAAAAGCATCAATTCTTCGGCGCTCAGCCTTCTTCACAGTCCAACTCTCACATCCATACATGACCACTGGAAAAACCATAGCCTTGACTAGACAGACCTTTGTTGCAAAGTAATGTTTCTGCTTTTTAATATGCTGTCTAGGTTCATCATAGTTTTTCTTCCAAAGAGCAAGCATCTTTTAATTTCATGGCTGCAGTCACCATCTGCAGTGATTTTGGAGCCCCCCAAAATAAAGCCTCTCACTTTCCATTGTTTCCCCATCTATTTGCCATGAAGTGATGGGACCAGATGCCATGAGCTTAGTTTTCTGAATGTTGAGTTTTAAGCCAACTTTTTCAGTCTCCTCTTTCACTTTCATCAAGAGGCTCTTTATTTCTTCTTCTCTTTCTGCCATAAAGTGTGGTATCACTGCATATCTGAAGTTATTGATATTTCTCCCAGCAACTTGATTCTAGCTTGTGCTTCATTCAGTCTAGCATTTCTCATGATATGCAGAGTACATAAGTTAAATAAGCAGGTGACAATATACAGCCTTGATGTACTCCTTTCCTGATTTGGAACCAGTCTGTTGTTCCATGTCCAGTTTTAATCTGCATACAGATTTCTCAGGAGGCAGGTCAGGTGGTCTGGTATTCCCATCTCTTTCAGAGTTTTCCACAGTTTGTTGTGATCCACACAGTCAAAGGCTTTGGCATAGTCAGTAAAGCAGAAGTAAGATGTTTGTCTGGAATTCTCTTGCTTTTTCTGTGATTCAACGGATGTTGGCAATTTGATCTCTGGTTCCTCTGCCTTTTATAAAACCAGCTTGAACACCTGGAAGTTCACGGTTCACATACTGTTGAAGCCTTGCTTGGAGAATTTTGAGCATTACTTTGCTAGTGTGTGAGATGAGTTCAATTGTGCAGTAATTTGAGCATTCTTTGGCATTGCCTTTCTTTGGGATTGGAATTAAAACAGACCTTTTCCAGTCCTGTAGCCACTGCTGAGTTTTCCAGATTTGCTGGCATATTGAATGCAGCACGTTATAACAGCAACATCTTTTAGGATTTGAAATAGCTTAATTGGAATTCCATCACCTCCACTAGCTTTGTTCATAGTGTTGCTTCCTAAGGCCCACTTGACTTCACATTGCAGGATGTCTGACTCTAGGTGAGTGAGCACATCATCGTGGTTATCTGGGTCATGAAGATCTTTTTTGTAGAGTTCTTCTGTGTATTCCTGCCACCTCTTCCTATTATCTTCTGCTTCTGTTAGGTCCATACCATTTCTGTCCTTTATTGTGCCCATCTTTGCATGAAATGTTCCCTTGGAATCTCTAATTTTCTTGAAGAGATCTCTAGTCTTTCCCATTCTGTTGTTTCCCTCTATTTCTTTGCATTGATCACTGAGGAAGCCTTTCTTATCTCTTCTTGCTATTCTTTGGAACTCTGCAGTCAGATGAGTATATTTTTCCTTTTCTCCTTTGCCCTTTTCTTCTCTTCTTTTCTCAGCTATTTGTAAAGCCTCCTCAGACAACCATTTTGCCTTTTTGCATCTTTTTCTTGGGGATGGTCTTGATCCCTGCCTCCCGTACAATATCACGAACCTCCGTCCATAGTTCTTCAGGCACTCTGTCTATCAGATCTAATTCCTTGAATCTATTTGTCACTTCCACTGTTTAATCATAAGGGATTTGATTTAGGTCATACCTGAATGGTCTAGTGGTTTCCCCTAGAAATTAGAAATTTCTTCAATTTCAATCTGAATTTGGCAATAGGAGTTCATGATCTGAGTCACAGTCAGCTCCCGGTCTTTTTTTTTTTTTTAATGTCAGATACTCAAAATTTGATATTAAGAATAAAATCTTTTAACAAATTGAACTCCTCTGAGTTCAGAAATATTTTGCATATTTTTGAGAGCATCAACACTTAGCTTAGGGTAACAGGAATGAAAGCACTCATCTCTTACTGCCTACTTTTGTGTATGAGGAGATTTTTGTCACATGCTCACAATATCCTGGAGAAATCCCCTGGTGGTGGGATTCTCATTCTGTGATTGGAGAAATAAGCCTAGAAGAGTTAGGTAACTTAACCGAGATCCCACAGTTAGTAAGTAGCTGAGCTAAGACTCAGATCCAAGTCTAACTTGTCCTAAAGTTCATACTCTTTTCTGTATCACTGGACCTCCCCTGTAAATGTAATGCCATGTGTAGTGTTTATAAAACAAAAGATTTTATTATGTGTTTGGCCTACATTCAAATTATTGCTGTTGATGGTAGTGTACTTCAGAAATGTTCTTTCTCAAAGTCTCCTACGATTTAAAATAAACTTTAACAAGGAATCATTTCAAAAGTTCTGTCACATTTCTTACGCAGTTCACAGACTGCCTTTTTTCTCCACACTTGAGTTTTAGGGACAGAAGTTCTGTGAAACACTGAGATAACAGGCAGGCAGCAGAGGGGTAGAAAGCAACACACTCCAGTTACCTAACTAATGGGGGATGATGGCACATACTCTTTCTTAGTTCAAATCTGTATTCATTATTTGAAGTTATCTGCAAAACTAATCATGTTAGCAAGTTAAATTGGAATGATTTAGCTTCACAAATTTATACACACGATGTTTTATGGTAGGATTAATAAATTTGAAAGTAGTCTAATTATGTAAATATTTGCCTATAACACACTTTGTAGCTAGGTACTGTGAGGCTTTCAAAAAACAGAAGACATAAAAGCCACATTGAGCTTGGAGTCTAAATGGGGGTGTGGAAAGAGAAAAAAATAAATGCAGTAAGTGATAAATTGTTAAGATCCTGCCTCCCCATGCAATAGGAAAAAAGGGAGAAGAACACTGAGAGTTAAAGGAACTAGGAAACTTTGCTTGGAAGGTGGTGGGGTGGGTAGCACCTTCGTCTGTGTCTCCTCCTTGTGTGAACTGTTTAGCTGTCATCTGACAGACACTTATTCTCTTATCTCCAAGGACGTATGTTTTAGATTGGTGCTGAGAAAGAAGGAGGTGAAGAAAGCATGTATATCTTACTGATGCCCTATGTTTTGCCTTCATGATCAAGTGTCTAATCATTGTCATCCAGTAAAGAAATGCTTTTTACAAAATGACTATCAGTGATTTTTCCTTTGAATAGTTAACATTTCTGTGTCCCTAAATTTAAGGACAAGTTAAGTTTTCCTGATTTGGGCATATGATTTTTGGTTCTTAGGAAACATTGTGGATTAATTCTAAAAAAAATAATATAAATACTAAAAATTAGATTTGTAATCTTAATACATACAACTTGGAATTTACTTAAGTGATTTTACTGTCTTTTAAAACTGTCTTTTAAATACTAACAGGTTGTACTCAAGGGAGTGGTATTTTACATTATGCTCATGGAGACAGTCAGCAAACTCATCTATTAAAGCAAGGTAAGAATGAAGCATTCAAGCATATTGTGCTTTTCACCTTTCCTATCTTAAACATACTTTTTTTTTTTTAATGTGTAGGAAGAAGCTCCACAGGCGCTGGTCTTGGCAGTGGGAAACGTCCTAGTCAGGAAGAGGACACGCAGAGTATTGGTCCTAAAGTCCAGCGACAAAGCACTAATTAGGTAAATATTTTAGAGCTTTATTTCTTGCTTAAGCCAGAGTATGTAATCAACATAAATTAAGATAATTTCCGAAATGGAGCTTATCTCTATTTTCAAACCAGAGAATCTGGGGCATACAGTTTTAAAAAATATTTATTTGACTGCTCTGGGTCTTAGTTGCAGCATGTGGGATCTTGAGTTGTGGCATGCTAACTCTTAGCTGTGGCTGTGGGATTTAGATCCCTGGCCAAGGGTCAAACCTGGGCTTCCTCCATTGGGAGTGCAGAGTCTTAACCACTGGTCCACGAGGGAAGTCCCAGGCATAAATTTTTCAATGATTGTTACAAAATCAATTCTGGGACAAGAGAAGTACACCTGTACTAGGCACAGTACTATACTGTTTTATGTCCTCTGAACTGATGATCTTCAGATCTGAAAAGCTTATGGTGTTCTGCTCAGATTTTTTCTCAGAAAAAGCCAACCTTTTCATTTCCTTCCTATGTGACCATGAGTCTCAAACAATTAAAGTGACTTTTAACTTATAGTGATATTAATAATATCCCTTTGTGAACTTTTCCTCATATCTTAAGTGTTTATAAATTTATCTATTGTGATAGATCTGAAATCTAAATTATTTCCAGTCTGATAGGTAGCTTTTTTTTTTTTCAATGTTGGTCCTTTTTGAAAATGTCAAAAAGCCATGCCTATATTCAATTCAATTGGTTTGGGAATACTGTTTTATGATTTAAATTTATATGAAAAGATTTCATACAGTGCATTTGCCAGTTAAGACTTTTGTTTCTTCAGTTATCTTGAACTGTTCACATTTTTAAAGTCATTGGTTTTTTAATGTGAACCTAATTAGTCTGTAAATTTCTTGACGATTAGTAAACACTCATCAGATTTTTATCATTCCTTGCAATCAAGCTTTACGCAGTTTTTTTTTTTCCTTACATCACAGAAAACATTCAGAAGGAATACTGTTGCAGCTGAAATTGGTGGGGAGTTCAATACTTTTTCAGTTAAATTATTTTAAAATATTCCTCATTGATGGAAAGCAGTTACATATTGAAATGCATTATTTCTAATAACATTTCCATGGTTTTTAACTTTTTAAATGAATTTGACATAGGACAAATGGTAATTTGTATATAAAGAACTTGGTAAAAGAATTTGCTTAATGTAAATATAAATAGTCACAATTAGTATAGACCCATCAATATATTTTTGATAATTTTTCATGTATGGTAAAAATTAAAGTGGCTAACTGATATTCTGATACAAAAAATCAAAGTTTTGAGAGTCAGTGTGGGAAAATAGGTTTCTAGACTTTCTTAAAAGACTTTGTTAAAATTTTAAGACAGAATTTTTCTTGACATCATTGTTTGGTCTAACTTTACACTCTTTGATAATAATGTTTTAAAAAATGTGCATAATCAAAATTAGCAGTTATAGCCTCTGTTAACGTAGATAATATATGTTTTAAAACTTCATGTATGCCTGTTTTGACCCAAAGTTGTGGAAGTATCATATGTTAAGTTCTTTTTGTTCTCCCTTTCTTTGTTCAATTACAGCTAAAGTGTGACTATGTTATTAAAGTATATGCATATATGGAATCTTGTGTACTTGATTTTTTTTTCTTTTAAAAAATTTTTTTGCTTGTTTTAGGTAAGGAGGAGAGCTTTGGTATGTGAGATGTGATCACAGACTAGAAACAGAGTCTGTAAACTACATGTTACCATTCTGAAAGAAGAAACAGCTACTATAATTTAGTAAAATACTTTTCAAAATTATTCTAAGTAAGAGTACTATCTTCTAAATACTTGGTACTTTTAAAAATAAACATATCTATAAGAAAGATTTAAAACCAAAGAGATTTTTTTTCAAGTAATTGGGCTTACAACTGTGAATTAGTCAGTATGGTGTAACAGTTAAGAGTGTGGGCTCTGGATTCGAATGCCTGGTTCTGCCATTTATCGGCTGTGAGATCTTGGACAGTTATTAACCTTTTGTGCCTTCTTTTTTCTCATCTATAAAATGAAGATGAGAATAGTATTTGCTTCATCAGTTCATTGAATTCAGTCACTCAGTTGTGTCCGACTCTTTGTGACCCCATGGACTGCAACATGCCAGGCTTCCCTGTCCATGACCAACTCTAGTGCCTGGCATGTGGTAAAGATGGTCGATAAATGTTAGCTATAGGGTGGTCATGCTGTGTAGCCCCCTGAATTGTGCAGCGTAGAGTCTGCATAACTGCATGTTGCAACTCTGGTTAGCTGCCAATTATTGTTATCATAACTATTATTAATCTGGTAATTCCATTTTGCTATTCAGGTGTTTGTCTGATTGTATGGTCCTAGAAGTGAATTATTTAAATACTTAGGGTGGAAAAAACTTTGGGTGGCATTTATTTAAGACAACTGGCATAGCTAAATTGGTCAGTTTCAAGTGTTGGTTACAATGTGCAGGGTTGTGTTGTCATTCCTCATACAATTTTGTGGAGCCCTGGTACTAGCTGCCAGCTCCTTAATGCACATTCCTGCTCCCTCCCTCCTGACCAGTGACTGTGGCATGCAGTTCTAAGGCCCGACTTCACATTCTGTAACTTCCTTCTCTTTTCTGTGGTGGTAGTTTAGTTGGTAAGTTGTGTCTGACTCTTGCAACCCCATGGACTGTAACCTGCCAGGCTCCTTTGTCCATGGGATTTCCCAGGCAAGAATCCTGGAGTGGGTTGCCATTTCCTTCTCCAGGGGATCTTCCTGACCTAGGTATCAGACCCAGATGTAGGTGACACACTTCAGTTAGTCTGGACCCCAGATCCTAGTATTTCAGGAAAGAGTGCAGTAAAGCCACAAATAATGTGGGTTTTGTGTGGGGGTAACTCAGAGGGAGAAGAGTTACTGGACAAACACTCCCCTACCTCATATATCCTGGAGATCAAAGTTGATCTAGAAACAAGGAGTAAGGATTCTTGCTGCTACTCTGTGGAATTAAAGTACAACTTGTCACCCTCTCAACAAAGGCTGTTGAGCACAAACTAGGTAATAAGGCTAGACTCAAAGATTTGGTTAGCATTTCCCAAGTCCCTGTCATGTGCCAAGCATTGTTGATAGGAAAATTAATTCATCAGTATCCACAGTGAGTTCACTCCACAAGGAGACAGGGCAATCTAGAAGAATTACAGTCCTTTGTGTTAAGGCTGTTTTTAGAAGTATGCACAGTATACTATGAAATACAAAGTGAGGGGCCTAGCGCCCGGGTAAATCACAGCTTTCCTGTTCCCAGCTCCACACCCAGCATAGGACAGCTAGCCCAGTTTTGGCACCTTGTCCTTTACATTTAACTCTATTATAGTTGCAGTTAATAGTGTCAGTGGTTGTTAATATCTTTGTCCTCCACCAGAATGTGAACTCCATATTCCCCCTTGTCTGGTGCACTTCTGTGTTGTCATTGCTGCTACAAATGCTTGACACTTAATAGGCATGCCATAAATATGTGTATGGATAAATATGAGAGTAAATGGGACAGACGTTGAGCCTGGCTTTAGGGAGAGATTTGTTTATGAGATTGGAATCACCGGTAATAATCAGAATATAAACCACCAAGCAGTTTATCTGAAAAGGCTAGTATTTGGGTTAAAGTGTCAGGAGGCAGTTTAATTCTTTCAAGTTCTTTAATTCTTCTTTAAAGAAGAATCAGGCACTGTAGCTGACTGCTGGGTTGGCAGGGGACGGGGGACAGGAAGGCTAGATAGGTTCCGAAGAAGTTTCGGGATTTTTTTAAACTAAATTTCTTTTGTAAATTAGTTCTTTATCTGTAGGCTTATTTGGGGAATTCTGAATGGCTACAGCTTAAACATATAGCGGTTTCTGAGTTATTTCTACCTTTTTTTCTTCTCACGGGCTGTGACATTCCCCAAGGGACAAAAAGACAAACTCCAAGTTCTCTAAACTACACAGAGGGCAAAGGCGTGAGAATGCCAGCGACAATAGTTGCTGGCCAAAGCTAAAAAGCCGGTCGGGGTGAACTCCGCCACCCTGCCCCTCCGCGCTGCGTCAGAGGGGTCACGTAGCCTCTGCCTCGCGTCCTGATTGGCTGCGTTGGGGGCTCTGGGCGTGTCTGCGGGTTCACAGGTGGCCGGGTCAGCGCTGTTGTGGGGAATTGGCCGGCGGCTGGAGACCTGGAACTCGTGCCGTGTGCAGAGCGGACACTTCACAGGTGAGTCGTCCCGGTCCTGCACACCTGTGGGTGCTCGCCGCTGCAGTCTGGAGTTGGGAGCTGCCCACCATGAAGACAGACTCCCCGTCAGCTGCCTCAGCTCCGCCTGGCTGGCCAGGGTGCTGGTGGACGCCGGGGCGCAGCCGGCCGGAAATTTTTCTTAGCGCGTGCCCCACATGACGGATGTGTGGTTTTCGGTCTCTCCCCAACACCGTCTTCCTTGGGCCCTCGTTTTTTCTTTTTTACAAACTGGGGTTAATTTCAAACTGAGCAGATCATATGTGTTGTCACAGTCGAGCTTAATTACTAGTGTTCGTCGAGTGGGCCGTTATTATGAAAATTGTGCATATTACAGAAGTGGGTTTCACGCCCCCCAAAATGCTTAAGAAAAATGAAGCATCAGAAAAATAGCCCACATTGTGATTTAACAAATATTTACCTGGGTTATTACTATGGGCAGAGCACGGGGCCAGGAGCAGGCTCGAGCTAAGCTTTTGGGTTTGAATGCGGGATCTGGTCTCTTTTTAGCTGAGCGACCTTGGGGTACTTTACTTTCACCTGTTAACTCATCTTTAATATAGGTTGTTGTGATGACTTAATGAGTTTCTGAATACTCTGATTCATGGTGTTAATCTTCACAATCACCCAGTTTGTAACCTTGACAAACACTGAATGTTGCCACTTTCCTGATGCTCAAACTGAGGCACAGAAAAGTGACTTCCCCAAGTCATAACACAACTAATGATCCAGAACTAGGCCGAGGCAGCCCACAGCTTTACCCACTACTTTAAGTTGTAGTGCACTTGGTTTGTTGCTGCTTTTCCATTGACAGATACTTTGTTTATCTGTGGACCAAGTTCTTTGCTGGGTACAGGGGATAAAGTAGAACTGCACTCAGACCCTGTCTGCCAGATGTTTGTAATCTGGTGCAGGTTATTCATAGTTAGACTGCAGGGTGCTCACAAATCCTGCTAAAGTTGTTTGCAAAATGTTGTGAGTATAGGTCCTTTTTTTTTTTTGGAAAGAGAGCCTCTGACTCACACCATATTCTCTGATGGGTCTGTGATCCGAAGATATGAAGAATGTTTTAGCAGAAGAGCTAGTGCCTAGCGTAATGTCTGTCACAGAGAATGAGCTAAACAAACAAACCCCAAAAAACTGGTTGAAAGAATGAAGAACTTACAGGAGTATAAGTGCCACAGTAGGGTCAAGAGCAGCGTGTTGGGGAAGAGCACACACGAAAGTCATCTGCCCAGGCATGCATCCTAGAGTCAGCAGTGCCAGTCAGGCGAAAGGTAGAGAAGCATTTTATCATAGGAACAGGGCAGTAAACCATCCCTGTCCTCATGGAGAGTGAGACAGAAATCACACATGAACAGCTGCAGCTATGACAAGTGGCATTCCCTGGTGGCTCAGATGGTAAAGAATCAGCCTGCAATGCAGAGACCTGGATTCATTCCCTGGGTTGGGAAGATCCCCTGGAGGAGGGCATGGCAACTCACTCCAGTATTCTTGCCTAGAGAATCCCCATGGACAGAGGAGCCTGGCAGGCTACAGTCCATGGGGTTGCAAAGAGTTGGACATAGCTGAGCAACTAAGCACACAGAGAAACAGTCCACGGTGCCAAGACAGCCTATCTGGCACCTCATCTATTCACGAAGGGCAGAAAACCTTCCCTGAGAAAGTGACACTTAGACAGGAGGATTGTGGGCATGGGGAACAGCTCTCAGTCTTTAGAGACCCTGTGATGGGAACAGGTAGAGCGCCAAGGGCTGAAAGGGGGTTGGTACAGTTAAGTGTAGGCAGTGGGGGACAGGAGATTTTGGTGATGACAGAGCCTAAGACACAGAGGCCTTAAAGGCCACGGTAAAGTAGACATTTACTTTATGTCTCTATCCTAAAGTGTGATTGAGAAGTTTATTGCAGGGAAGTGACAAGATTACATTTTGAGAAGCTGGAATGAAGTTTCCGTGGATTAACAAGCCCTGGATAAGGACAGGATCTCTGAGGAGAAACTCTTAAGGTAAGAAGAGGAGCGCCTAGAACCAAGCCTTGAAGATGAGCCTGCAGAGAAGACAGATAAAGGGTGGTCAGAAACAGAGGAAGGAAGGAGGACCAGGGGAGTGGGAAGTCTTGAAAGTCAGGTATGAGTTATTTCCCAAAGAAAGTGGTCACCTGTGCTGAAAGCTGCAGATGCCAAAAGAGGAACTAAAACTACTCATTGGCTTTAATCACATGAAAGTTGTCTTTATTGGAAGTTATGTAAATGGGAAGAGAGGAAATGAAGAGAAAGGCTGTACAAGAATTAACTGAGGGGAAGAGAAAAATAATTTTAGCTGGAGGGGCAGTGAGAGAAGGAGCCATTGAGGTGAAGGATGGGAACCTGAGAGAGGAGGATTCAACTGAAGAGTGAATACATGAGAAAGAAGGGCTCTAGAGATCTCAGGCTAGAGAGGCTGGGATGAGCACAAGACCAGGAATTATCTGGAAGATGAAAGGTGTGACTCTAGGGAAAGGGAAACAGCAGAAGGTTTATGTTTGGTGTGGTGAACTGCACTCCTTTTTTTATACTAGTTAGACACAAGGGTATTGGGTTGAGAGTGAAAGAGAGAATGGGTGTCGGGGGAAGCTGAGGTCTGAGCTGAGATTTGACATCCTTGTGAGGGGTGTGAAAGAATGAGCTGACCAGAGATTGTTTTAGGATGGTCTAGCAGAGGGAGCCAAGTATGAAGCAAAGGCCGGAAATTAGCCATTTGGCTCCTTTGGGGAATTGCAAAAATAGTAGGGGAGTGCCACCTACTATTTTTGCTAGGTGGCACTAGTGATAAACTCACCTGCCAGTGCAGGAGATGTAAGAGACACGGGTTCCATCTCTTGAGTGGGGAAGATCCCCTGGAGGAGGGCATGGCAACCCACTCCAGTATTCTTGCCTGGAAAATCCCATGGACAGAGGAGCCTGGCGGGCTACAGTCCATAGGGTCACAAAGAGTCAATACGACTAAAGTAACTTAGCACGCACGCACAAGGATGCAGGCTAGCTAGAAACAGAAGCTACATTTAATATGACATAACGAAGGAAACATCACAAATCATGGGGAAGGAAAGGATTGTTTAAAAATGGTGCTTAGATATAGCTAAACTATTGATAAAGTCTATTTACATCCTCAGCTCACAACCAGAAATTTCAAATGAATTAAAGGAGCTGGCTTTTAAGATTCAAACAGTAATATAGAAGGAAATAGGAATGAATTTTTATCTTCTCATCTGATGCATAAAAGCAGTAGGAATCCTAAAGGAAAGGGATACTTCCCTGACTCTTTGACCAATTAAAATTAACTGATTTGTCCTAACACATGCTGTACTATGCTAAGTGAAATAAGCCATGGTCACCATGACAGTCCACAGCTAATATGATTTCCGATGACTTCACCGGGCAGTCACATGGTATTCCTTGTTTTACCTGGCTGAGACTTAATTCTGGATTTATAAAAAAAGATTGTCACAAATTCTCATAAAATAGTATTATATTTATTAACTCATTTTTAAACAAAACAAAATCAGTGGCTTATTTTGGATAATAGCTATTCAGCAAAAAATACAATATAAAATTAAAATTGACTCTCCCCCTCAAAAAGTATTTGCTTTACCTAGACATCAACTTTAAAATATAAAAAACATTAAAAAAAAAAAAAAATGAGTGTGTGTATAAATGTACATGCCCTAGACAGAAACAGAGTTGTAAGAAACGAAATTTTTGTCAAAATAACATTTGAGGTCTGTGAATCTTTGAACTCCCTGTGGTTTTGCTACTGATCTGTTAAATGGAAATAACTACTTCACAAGTTGTTGCAAAGCTCAAAGAGGGTATTTATTAAGTTTAAGATGGGAAGCAGTATATGACAGTTACTTCATCAATTATTTAAACAGTTCTATTTAATACTCCACATGAGTAGTTTACCTGTATGATCTGTCCATTTTATTTCCGTGCTTAGTATTTGTAGCTCAGGTTTGTGTTTGTATTCTAAGAGAACCTGTATTTTCTTTCTTACAGGTATGATTTGTACATTTGGAGTCTCAGGACGGTGGCAATTAGCCAGTGGATTGCAGCCATGTTGTCGAAGTTGCTGATGAGATCCCAGCCCTGCAGACTCTGTTCTTTCCGAAAAAGGCTATCAGCTCCAAAATACAGACCTTTTCTAGCATTCTTCACCTGTACAACTGATAGTCAGTCAAAGAAAGAAAATAAAAAGACAGTAGAAAAGCTCTTTAAATTGTCAGTTGACATCAGGAAAATTCGAAGATTAAAAGGCTGGGTACTTCTGGAGGATGAAACCTATGTTGAAGAAATTGCAAATATTTTACAACAGCTGGGTGCCAGTGAGACTGCTGTAGCCAGTATCTTGGAACGCTGCCCAGAAGCAATTATCTGCAGTCCAACTGCTGTTAACACCCAAAGAGAACTCTGGCAGTTGGTCTGTAAAAACGAGGAAAAGTTAGTCAAGTTAATAGAACAGTTTCCAGAATCTTTCTTTACTGTTAAAGACCAGGAAAACCGGAAGCTGAATATTCAGTTCTTTCAAGAGTTGGGACTCAAAAATGTGGTCATTAGCAGATTTTTGACTACTGCATCTAATATTTTTCATAATCCTATTGAGAAGAATAAGCAAGTGATAAAGATTCTCCAAGAGAGTTATCTAAATTTAGGTGGGTCCGAGGCCAACATGAAAGTTTGGCTTCTAAAATTGTTAAGCCAAAACCCATTTATTTTGTTAAATTCTTCTGCAGCTATAAAGGAAACACTAGAATTTTTCCAGAAGCAGGGTTTCACAAACTTTGAAATTCTCCAGCTTCTCTCCAAACTCAAAGGATTTCTTTTTCAGCTTTGCCCAAGAAGTATACAGAACAGTATGTCTTTCTCTAAAAATGCTTTTAAATCTACTGATCATGACCTGAAGCAATTGGTTTTGAAATGTCCTGCCCTTTTGTATTACTCTGTTCCAGTTTTGGAGGAGAGAATTCAGGGATTATTGAAAGAAGGAATTTCCATAGCTCAGATAAGAGAGACACCAATGGTTCTTGAATTAACACCACAAATAGTACAATACAGGATAAGGAAACTGAATTCCTTAGGCTATGGAATAAAGGATGGACATCTAGCAAATATAAATGGAACAAAAAAAGAATTTGAGGCTAACTTTGGTAAAATTCAGGCCAAAAAAGGAAGGCCATTATTTAACCCTGTGGCACCATTAAATGTTGAAGAGTAACTTGCTTACTGATGTTGCTTCTTTTTACCAGTGCAGAGTGAAACCAAGTAGCAAAAACTTAAGTGATTCAGGAATATTGTGGGTACCAGTAATTTTAAGAACCTGTGTAGCTTCTGAGTTGTGTTTAAATTACCTCTTAAGTACATGATCTCTGACTCAGCTGCTATACTTGAAAATATAAATTGCATTTAATAAAGTTTGTAATTTTTCCTTGAGCTATTTAAAACAAAAACAAAAACTACTATTAAATGGTACAAGTGTGATATTTTGTAAGTGAATAGTTTTAGAAACTGAAAAGTGCACTCCTTTCATTCAAATTATGGATACATTTTTATTGATATAGCACATTTCATCTGGGATGCAGACCCAGTCTTCTTTCTTACCACCAGCTCTGAAACATCACTCCACTATGGTCTGAATCCTGTAGTTAGTGTTTGGGGAAACATTACCAAATTTCTAAAACGTTTTGGTGTAGGAGGTTGATTTTATCTCCAGGTTGGAATAGGTATCTTTGAGAACCAAGTATTACCCATCATAAGGAATAGTTAGAACTTATTTATATGGTCAGTTTGTTTAAAATTGACGGTTTTATTTCATAAAACACTTCTGTGTGCGTGTATTACTCTCCCCTTTTTACAGATGAGGAATCAAGCTTAGAGAACCATCCAGCTGCTAAGTGCCAGAGCCCAGATTTACTGAGATCTCTCTTCTGTTCAAACCTTGTGAACAGAAAAAGGATTGCTTATGAGTTGGCATAAGAAAAAGTTACCCCTACCTGACATGCTACAAGAGTGAGTACCAACTACAAATTCAGGAGTTTTTATGAAATCGTCTCTGTTAAATTCCTTAAATTTAAAATGATCTAATCCATATTCATTTTAAGTACAGCTTTTAAGGAAACCGAGAATCCAGGTCTGACTGTAACATATGAAAGGTTAAGTGTGTGATGGTTGGTACTGATTTTATTTAGGTTTTAAGTTTCTAAGTTTTGTTTCAAGATAAGTATTACCCACATAGACTGGCTCACTTTCAGCAGTGGAGTTTGAACTATGTAACAAATACACAAACAATTGACTCTTGACACTCAAACATGTGCAGTGTGTGTGCAAGGCCCTTAAGTAATGAAAAATTATGAAAAATGTAGACCACATCTTCACTTTATTTCTTCATTCAGCAAATGCAAGTAACCCTTACTGTCCAAATCTGTTCAGTTCCTTAGTTAGGAGACTGAAAGGTATCTCTTTGCAGCATCTACTAAGTGCTAGGCATGTTGTGCTTTACAACTCTAAAGAGCTGAGAGTACCATTGTTTATTGTTCTAGCAGATGAGGACACTTAGGTACAGAGAGGCTAAGTCACTCATTCAAAGTCGTACAGAAATGTTTGTTCAAGGGGAGCATGGCAGCCAGTACAGTCAGGGCAGAGTTAAGTGATGGTCAGAGTGACACAAGATGAACAGCACAGGTCTAAGGAACAGGATCTCATTCTAAATGTGATGGGAAATCCTTTGGCAGATTTTTGTTTATGCTTGCTGCCCTGACAGAATTATTAGCAGTGTTCTCTTTCACTGTCAAAAGTGTCTCAGTTTGAAATGCATTATTCATTATATGGTCTCCTTGGTAATTATCGATGTCAATCTTGAGATGCCCAACTTGAGCAGAGTTTTCAAACAGAAAAATAGTTAAGTCTGGAGTTGTGAGAAATCAGGACTGGAGATAGATACCTGGAGATCATCTGCTTATCTGCTACAGCTCTAGATGAGACTGCCCAGAAAGAGGATAAATTTGTAGTAGCAGCAGACCAGGTCTAGAATGGGTTGACCAGAGTAAGTCTGCCAAGAGAAAAGGACATTTTCAATAATATCGAATGCCATGGGGAGGTCAGCTAAGATAAGAAATGACCAGTGGATCTGGAAATCATTGGTTGGCCCTGTCAAGAGTGATTCTGGTGGAATGAGACAGGTAAGAAGGCAACTGGAGTGGGTTGAGAGAACAGGAGATGAGAGTCAGGGACTATATCATTTTTCAAGAAATTTTGCTGTAAATGGAAGCAGAAAATGGAGGTAATGAGATTGAGTAATTTTTCTTTAAAGAAAGGAAATACTGGAATATGTTTATATGTCAGTGGGTATGACCCAAGGAGAAAGAGATGGATGATAGGTGGAAAACGAATTAATACTAAGGATTAAAGTCCTTGAGGAAGTGAAAGTGGGCTTTACTTTGGATAAGAGCAGAGACATTTGTTCTGGCCCATGCCCAGCCCACAGAGCATTGGGAACACATGCAGGCAGGTTGGAGGAGTGTGCATTGTGAGAGGCAGAAGAGTTGCTGTCTGGTTGCCTCTTTTTACAGAGATTTAGAATGGGAGAAAGCGAGTACAGCAGGAGGGGTAGGAAGCAGGGGAATGAAAGTCATTTTGAGGAGTAGGGAAGTGAACAAACTAAGAAAGTTTAGCAGAGTTGAGTAGCCTTGTGTGCTTTGTGGCCATTAATGTAAAAAGCTTTGTGTAAAAACCAATGCAATATTGTAAGACAGTTATCCTTCAATTAAATAAATAAAAACTTTTGTCAGTACACTAACAAACCAGAGGCAGTTGTGGTTATAAAAATACATTTGTAGCTTAGTCTAACTAGAAAAGTTTAAACTAAAAAAAATCCACATTCATGGTCAAACATGCAGTATACCAGCTTTATCTTCCTTTAGACCAAATCCTAGTCCATTACTTTTTAGCCCGTGAACCTCTGCTTTTTTCCATTCTTGCATTCTTAACCCAGATCTTCCTACAAGTAAAATTTTAGATACTCAAAATCAACAACATAGCAGGGGGAGATACCCTTACATAAAACACTGGAGTCAAAATTTCATTTCCTCTGTGGAAAAAAAGGCTCTAACAACAAATTACATTATTCCCTTTAAACAATTTATGTATAAATTCATTTCTGTGGCAGAATGCAATTAGCTGCCAAATAAATATGATCACCCAGAAGATTTGAAGTGAGCTCAAATCACACAGCTTGGTAAACCAAGCATACAGGCAGCACTACAGCAGCAGAATGAAGGACCAGTTATTGAGTAGTGCCCTCTGTTTCTGGACATACGCCGGAGACGTTGTGACTGACACTAATTCAAGCGTTATGGGAAACTCAGCTAACATTGGAGGTTAGCTTGTTCCATATTTGTACAAATGGAATACAGATACTTTCCTCCTAAGGGCCTCATACTGATTAAATAAGAGAATTTATGGACCATGCCTGATAGGTAAGTAGGTGCCCAGTAAGTATCAGTTTTCTTCCTTCTTCCAGTTGGTTTCCTTCCCTTTTGAGTCATTTCTGGCCAGTAAGCAGTCTTAAGTTGGTTCCACATCTGCTTAGGACATAGAAGTGCCCTCCCTATTTTATAATTCCTGCATCAATTCCCGAAGTGTAGAGTGCACAAGAACTACCTGCAGAGGTTGTTAAACTGCAGTCTTGAATTCCACCCTGCAAAGATTCAGCAAGTTGCTGTTAAACCTAGAAATCTGCATTTTTAATATTTATTAGAGTTGTTTAAAATATATATGGATTTGATTGTTGGCATCAGAATTCATATTTGGAGATGTTATGTCATGTTTGTGCATTAGTATCAAAAAATTTAAAAACTGGCTACAGTACTTTCTGATTTGCTATGTAACTAAACTTTTAAGAATACCCTGTTTTAAAGTTCCCTTTATTTCCTTAGATCTTTATGAAACAGTTCATCTTTTGCAGATCATAGTGCTTTATTAAACAGATTCATGTATTCTTTTCCCATTTCTTTAACACAAAAAATTTACTCAATCATCAATAATTTTCATCTGACATTTCACTAAGTACAGGATTCATGTCAACATTATTAGATCAGTCATTCTGGTGGGTCACACAAGTTTATCCTCATTGTGCCAAATACCCACTCAAAAGATAAGCTGAATAACAGATGCCTCCAGGTGTATACAACAACCTCAGTTTCTTGAAGTTAGCCAGTACTGTTCAACAGGTCAAACTGCTAGTCTACAAAAATAAACTGAAAAAGACTCAAGTGTACAGCTTTACATATCAAATGGCAAGTTCATTTCAACAAGACCTCTACAACTAACTGTTCATTTGTACAAGTTCTCTGCTATCATTGCAAAGCCTCTCCTGAACAAAGTTATAAGTTTAAAATTTAAAACAAGCTTGATGAGATAAAATGTACCAGGTGGCTTTTCTGTAGCAGAAATTAATTACAACCATTTTTTCTCAAGCAATTTTAAAGACAAGCGAAGTTGAAAATAAATATTCAAGCATACGGTAAACTAAAGTCTATATGTAGAAATTCAGGTACAAAGCACAGCAGAGCCTATAAAGATAATTTAGAAATATAAACTAGCAACAAAGCAATAATTTCAAATAACAGGAAAAAGTTCTCCAATACCATTATTTAGATCATTTAGTGTTTATTAATTTCAGAGTTTTTTTTTGAATCCTGTTTCTAATTATATTTGATCACAGTATACCAACAGATACTTCCCTGGTGGCTCAGACGGTAAAACGTCTGCCTACAATGCGGGAGACCTGGGATCAATCCCTGGGTCAGGAAGATCTCCTGGAGAAGGAAATGGCAACCCACTCCCAGTATTCTTGCCTGGAAAATCCCATCGACAGAGGAGCCTGGTAGGCTACAGTCCATGGGGTCGCAGAGAGTCGGACACCACTGAGCGACTTCACTTTCTTTCTTTATACCAACAGATAAATCATACTGGATGAAATAAATGCCAATTTAATTTCTCATTAACTCCTTAATGACTTTCCAGATTTGTATATCGTAGAAAGGTTCGGGAAACTGGATTTGCATAAACCCCTGTTGGTATTTATAAAAGCTTTTAAAAGTTTTGTTCTTATCCTTTTGTTGATCCACATTATTAATGTAAAACTCTTAGAGGTTTGCAAACAAACACTTAAGCTTTGGGTGTTGGAGTGATTTAAGTTCTCAGGAGTGCTATTTTGACTTACTGACTTCAGAGTATCACCTCCTTTCTTCCCCTCGCTCATTTTAAAAAAAAAAAAGTGCAGAATGGTAGCAAATTTCCAAACTTAAGTTAAAGAAAATTAAGATTTTTCAAACTTGGATTAAACCCTTAGTTAAGAGATATGCCAAATATATATTCCACTTTAAAATTTTTATGAAACTGAACATGAAACAAAAATGAATTCTAGCTAAGTCATATTCTTTTAGAATGAACGAGACCTGACAAGACGTTATTAAGATATGACACGCTTATCATCCGTAACCAAAAAATTCAATTCCCTGCCTGAAGTTGACTTGGAAAATGATACAAAGTCTATTGCTGCTTTAAAGGACTGTAAGATAACATTTTAAAAGCCTGTCAAACATTGATAGCACTTATCAATATCCTTAATCTTCAGAACTAATCTATGGAGCCCATTCAAGTCACATATCCATAGTTGCTTGTACTGTGTTTTTTAAAAGGGGTACTGCTAATAATTTAAGCCATCCTTGAGACAAAATGGGGCTTCCCCGGTGGCACAAGTGGTTAAGAATCCATCTGCCAAGCAGGAGACACGGGTTTGATCCCTGCACTGGGAAGATCCCCTGGAGTAGGAAATCACAACCCACTCCAGTATTCTTGCCTGAAAAATTCCATGGACAAAGGAACTTGATAGGTTACAGTCCATGGAGTCACAAAGAGTTGGGCACAAGTGAGTATGTAAGCACGTGAGACAAAATAGGTGTGAAGAATTCTTTCTGTATCTTGGATGCTTCAGATAATTCTTAAGAACTTAAAATGATTTATGTGTTCCTCCTTAATATGAAACTCTTTTAACATAGCTTCTGACCAGCAAAGAAATGTTCCTTAGGCACTGTAAGGTTCATTAATGATGGAGCATGAGCCCAGGTTGAAGTGTACAATTTGGTGTAACTACTGACAGTTAACAAGCACTATCTTATCTGCTGAGAGCAAGAAATGCCTTTACCCCACTAATCCTGAGATTCTTGAGGGAAAACTAATTTCACAAACAACTTTTGAAAGAATCCATATATAATAATAATCCTAAGAACTGCACATATTCAGGGTATTAGAAAAGATGTTTTCTTTTGTAAGGCATCAATGATTAAATTAATATAATGCATGTCTAATACAAGATGGTTAATACTCACAAAACCATGAATCTTTTAACCTTCTCTAGTTCCTGCTACTTTTACCATCTTAAATAATAAAAGAATGCCTCTTGGTCTAATCAACTATGGTTATTAAAAAAAAAACTAAAACATCTGAAACTATTAGGCACATCAAAGGTACAGTTTATGTAGTTCAAGGTTCCCTTCTTAAGGGGCAGATGAGTTACCTGGCACATTATACATATGGAACTGTAAAGATCATCCACTAAATTCAACTTTCACATTTTTAGTTAAACTGAAAGACTTATATAGTAAATATTCAAATACACCATATCTTCAGTTACAACTGAATAAGTGTAACATTTTACCAGATAAAAAGCTGGAATTTAAGTATGAGAAACCTTCATACACTGTGCTAGTATTGGTCTCTTCTTTTTAGACAAAAGCCAGTCAGTCAGTCATCAATACTTTCAACACAGCAGTTAGAAGATAAACGTCCAAAACCGGTGACTTGGTTGTAGTCCATAATTTAGCAATTCAATGCCACTGGCATCATAATGCTGTGGAGAACAAGTGTATCTCCATATTTTAGTCAGATTTGTCTTTTTTCTTTCCTGTTAAGGGCACTTTGTTTACAACAGCAGACCCGACAGCTGTAACACCTCCAGCCACAGCAGACACGCCCCCTTTCACCAGCCCTATTCCCATGGAAGGCACAGTTGTAACAGCTGTTTTGGTCACCTCCAGACTCTTTCCACCAATCCAAGCCACGCCACCAATGGTGGCACCAACAGCTCCCTTTGTAACACTGAAGATACCCCCAGTCACACGGGACAGCATGCCTGGTTGCTGTTGTGGGTGATCTTTCATTGAACCTAGTGAGAGAAAAATAAGACAGTCAAATCTAAGTCTTTATAAAAACAGTACAAATCACTGAGTGGCCTAAGACTTCCTAACAATCAGGAGATTGTATTAATAAGGTCAACCAAATAAACACAAATCTGATCAAGACATGAAGAGCTATTCCCTCAAGGGTATAATTGTACATGTTTTTAAAACATCTTGGTCCAATGCTAAGTCTTAATATCTATGAGAAGAAATACTTTAAAGACTTGACACCTTTCATAAAATAGAAAACTATTTTAAGTGTTTCCTGGATTTACAGTTTTGTTGCTGTTAATTTTTTAAAAAGCTTTGTTTTATATCCTAAAAGGAGCATGGAAAAAAATATATTTAGCCTTTATATCCTTGATAGAATTCAGTCATTATTGAAAAAAGCTTCTTCATTTAAAGCACTGGTTCTCAAGGTGTGGTCTGGAACCCCTGAGTATCCCCAGGACTATTTAAGGGGTTACAAACTGCTTTCATGGTAATACTAAAACATCAATATTAACATGTCTTTTCACTTTCATTCTGTCACCAGTCTACAACAGGATTTTCCAGAAACTAAATGATGTGCAGTAACACAACAGACTAAACACAGAAGCAACTATGAGAATCTAGCTCTCTTCTATTAATCCAAATATTAAAGAGATTTGCAAAAATATTAAAACAATGTCAGGAATTCCCTGGTGGTTCAGTGGTTAGGACCGCACCCTTTCAATGCCAAAGGCCCGGGTTCATTCCCTCGTTGGGGAACTAAAATCCTGTGAGCCATGGCACTGCCACAAACAAACTGTCATTCTGCTCACAATGTTATTTTTCTTTTTTTGGAAAATAGTTATATATTTTTCAAAAAATGTGTTACATGGGCCTGCTGAATTCTCTTCATAGTAAAATACTTCAACATACTCTTCATATACTCCCAGAAAAGGAACATCAATATGAGAAATTCAGATTTACTGTCATGAGTTTTTTCTGTTTGTTTAATAGAGGCACTCAAACTGGCATGTAACCCAAACTCCAGCATAAAATGACTAGCAGGAAGACTTCATAAAAATTCGCTTCTGGCACCCTCAAACGCACAGAGATCTTTTCTCCTTCATAATCTAGTGACTCAGGCAGCAACAACACATGAGCAATGTTGTTTTTATTTTTTTTTAACTTCATGAAAAAATACTTGGTAACTATATAAGTCAGGCTATAACCACTAAAAAGGTATAATCTCACACAAGAAAGGTAAATTCATGGATAAATAGGTTCAACTAAGACCACCAAAGCTACTAAATCGTGGTTAGATAACTCTGGAAAACCAACAATATTTAAAAGAGAAACGATTCTGAAAATAGAGTTTCCTTAAATACGCAAGGCACAAATTTACCTTGAGTAACATTTTGTTCTTATTGTTTGGAGAGTTTACATCATTTCACAAGGAAGAAAGCCTCAGTGCTTAGTCAAAATAGCTCACTTATAAAGATACAGCAATAGTTAAATTTATAAAACCAATTTTTTAATTGAAACTGAGTAATAAGCATAGTTAATATAAATTTTAAAATAGCTAAATAAGAGACTTAAGACACAGATAAGCATTTGAATATATTAATTATAAAATTATGATGGAAAGAATTACATAAGTGGTAATTCCTTTGTAATCCAAGGTTAGTAACACTAGGAAAAGCGGGGGGGGGGGGGGGGGCAGGAATCTTGAGGATAAAACATAAAAACCTCATGCTGAAAACCTCATTAGTATTATCCTTCTATGCTAAATTTGGTGTACATGCATTTAATGAAGAAAATTTTTCTCTGTCAGATCAGACAAATTTTAATACTGTTATCACTGTGCTCTTAATTACCACCATATAAATTATTCACTTCGCAGACTACTTTTGTTTAAGAGGTTGCCAATATAAAGACACTGCTGAGGCTGTTCTCTTCCTTAACAGTCATGCTCCTGGACAGCCTTTATCTCTTTCCTGACATGGTTCTCACAAGTCCTTATTTACTTTCTCATTGAGCCCTAACTTTTCTCTTCAATACTCCAGAGTTCTAGTCTCTAAAAAATAAAGCAAACAAAACAGCTAGTTGTTTCTGTGTATAGTCAGGACATTCAGGTGTGTGTTACTAGTTTCCAGAGATTTTTGAAGTAAAGATAAAATAAAATGATTCCTGATGTCACGATTTTCAAACTAAAAAATAAGCAAACCCCAAGACCATGTATTAAAAAAGGAAGTTACCTATTGTAACAGTGAATAACAGGAGTTTAACAAATCTCAAGTGCCTCCTGAATTGAGTTTTTGTATTCATGACATCAAAACTAAACCCAATCCATCCTTCCTCTGCACCCCACCCAAGTCTTTACTAATGAAAGGATACTCTACTTGTGAAATGGTCTTAGAAGAATAAAAGAGTAGCAGAAAAATAGATCTTAAACAATAAAACAGTTACATAGTGTCCCTATTCATAATATCTATGCTTTCTTATTAAAAGCTAAAGTGTTTTAAGTATTTTTGGAACACATTTGCTGACAGAACAGGTTGTTACTTAAATTTAATAAAGACAATCTGAACTTTAATTCACTAGGATGTTTTTTCATTCTTAGTGTTATAGATGCGTACTTACCTTCTGGTGGCTCATCGCTAAGGTATGATGGGATTTCTTGTTGATTTTTATCTGTCTGATTCATGATCACCTAAAAAACACACACATTTCCATTTCAACCTCTGAAACTACTCATCATATGCTTATTAACACTTAATCAACTTTATTAAGTTGATAAACAACATTTTACTTATTATTATTTTGGCCAAGCTATGTGGCCAGGCATTAAACCGAGATCATGACAATGAAAGCACAGAATCCTAACCACCAACCAGGGAACTCCTGATAAACAACATTTTAAAACACCTATAACAAGACTACTTCACCTTGTCTCCTACTTTGTGGTGTTGAGAAATACTTAAAATTACTAGTTGAAAACACAAATTTTAAATCAAGCAAAGATTGGCAGGCACAATACAGGCTCTATGTTGTACTATAGCTTCAACTTAAATTGAAAATTACTAATTGAAATAAAGTTGAAAGGTGGGAGTCAGCAGACAAAAATGTTAAGTGCTTCCTCCTACAGAATATTAAAAAAATAAATTTATTTATTTTAATTAGAGGCTAATTACAATATTGTATTGGTTTTGCCATACATTAACATGAATCTGCCACAGGTGTACATGTGTTCCCCATCTTGAACCCCCCTCCCACCCCCCAAAAAATAATAAATAAAGTAGAAAACCATTGAATAATACACACATTATAATACCACTTAAGTAAAATTTTAAAAAACATTATATATTATTTTACATATATAACATATACAGCATAAATATAAAAGTACAGACCTGACAGGTAAATAGGATAATGATTACTTCTTGCACAGAAAGACACTAGGAAAATTGAACACTTTTCATCGTAATACATAAACTTCAGCTGGATATTTGTTCAAGGTGAGGGACAAATATTAGCCATAAAAGACATTCTTGGAAAAACTAGGGAAAGTTTAATATGGACTGAATGCTAGATAATTTCATCAAATTACTGTTAATTTTTTGAGATGATGTTTTTATTACTTATGTAGACAATAAATCTTAATAATAAATCTTACACAATGCATACCAAAAAAAAAAAGAATATTTCACAACAGACCTAAAGAAAAATCTATGTTTAGTTGCCAAGTCGTGTCTGACTCTACAGCCTCATAGACTGCCACATGCCAGGCTTCACAGTCCCTCAGCATCTCCCAGAGTTTGCTCAAACTCATGTCCATTGAATTGATGATGCCATCTAATCATCTCATTCTCTAGTACCCCCTTCTCCTCCTGCCCTCTTTCCCAGTATCAAAGTCTTTTCCAGTGAGTCAGCTCTTCCCATCAGGTGGCCAAAGTACTGGAGCTTCAGCTTCAGCATCAGTCCTTCCAATGAATATTTAGGGTTGATTTCTTTTAGGATTGACTGGTTTGGTCTCTTTGATGTCCAAAGGACTCTCAAGAGTCTCCTCCAACACCACAGTTCAAAAGCATCCATCATCCTTCAGCTCTCAGCCTTCTTTATGGTTCAATTCTCATATCCATACATGACTAGTGGAAAAACTATAGCCTTAACTAGCAAACATTTGTCAACAAAGTGATGTCCCTGCTTTTTAATATGCTGTCTAGGTTTGTCATAGCTTTTCTTTCAAGGAGCAAGTGTCTTTTAATTTCATGGCTGCAGTCACTGTCCACAGTGATTTTGGAGTCCAAGAAAATAAGTCTGTCACTGTTTCTATTGTTTCCCCATCTGTTTGCCATGAAGTGATGGGACCGGATGACATGATCTTACTTTTTTGAATGTTGAGTTTTAAGCCAGCTTTTTCACTCTCCTCATTCACCCTCATTAAGAGGCGCTCTAGTTCCTTTTCACTTCTGCATATCTGAGGTTATTTATATTTCTCCCAGAACTCTTGATTCCAGCCTGTGACTCATCCAGCCTGGCATTTCACATGATGTACTCTGCATATAAGTTAAATAAGCAGTGTGACAATATACAGCCTTGACTCCTTTCCCAACTTTGTACCAGTCTTTTGTTCCATGTGAGTTTTTAACTGTTGCTTCTTGACCTACATAGAGTTTTCTCAGGAGACTGGTAAGGTGGTCTGGTATTCCCATGTCTTTAAGAATTTTCCAGTTTGTAGTGATCCACACAGTCAAAGGTTTAAAGTAGTCAATGAAGCAGAAGTAGACGTTTTTCTGGCTCCTTTGCTCTATGATCCAACACATGTTGGCAATTTGATCTTTGGTTCTTCTGCCTTTTCTAAATCCAGCTTATATTTCTGGAAGTACATCTGGTATTTTCTATAGAATACTGGTTAACTATCATTTATTTCACAAGAGACTTAAAGAAAAACCATACTATGAACTAAAAAAAAAATTCTATCTGAAAATTTTCATAAAAACATGACATTCTATTTCCAGTTTTTTAAGGAATCTCCACACTGTTCTCCATAGTGGCTGTACTAGTTTGCATTCCCACCAACAGTGTAAGAGAGTTCCCTTTTCTCCACACCCTCTCCAGCATTTATTGCTTGTAGACTTTTGGATCGCAGCCATTCTGACTGGCGTGAAATGGTACCTCATAGTGGTTTTGATTTGCATTTCTCTGATAATGAGTGATGTTGAGCATCTTTTCATGTGTTTGTTAGCCATCTGTATGTCTTCTTTGGAGAAATGTCTGTTTAGTTCTTTGGCCCATTTTTTGATTGGGTCATTTGTTTTTCTGGAGTTGAGCTGTAGGAGTTGCTTGTATGTTTTTGAGATTAGTTGTTTGTCCGTTGCTTCATTTGCTATTATTTTCTCCCATTCTGAAGGCTGCCTTATGATCCAGCAATCCCACTGCGGGGCATACACACTGAGGAAACCAGAAGGGAAAGAGACACGTGTACCCCAATGTTCATCGCAGCACTGTTTATAATAGCCAGGACATGGAAGCAACCTAGATGCCCATCAGCAGATGAATGGATAAGAAAGCTATGGTACATATACACAATGGAGTATTACTCAGCCATTAAAAAGAATACATTTGAATCGGTTCTAATGAGCTGGATAAAACTGGAACCTATTATACAGAGTGAAGTAAGCCAGAAAGAAAAACACCAATACAGTATACTAACACATATATATGGAATTTAGAAAGATGGTAACAATAACCCTGTGTACCAGACAGCAAAAGAGACACCGATGTATAGATCAGTCTTATGGTCTCTGTGGGAGAGGGAGAGGGTGGGGAGATTTGGGAGAATAGCATTGAAACATGTATAATATCATGTATGAAACGAGTCGCCAGTCCAGGTTCGATGCACGGTACTGGATGCTTGGGGCTGGTGCACTCGGACAACCCAGAGGGAGGGTAGGGGAGGGAGGAGGGAGGAGGGTTCAGGATGGGGAACGCGGGTATACCTGTGGCGGATTCATTTCGATATTTGGCAAAACTAATACAATATTGTAAAGTTTAAAAATAAAATTAAAAAAAAAATAAAACAAGTGTATTCAATTCAAAAAAAAAAAAAAATGACATTCTTCTATAGAGATGACAGCACCAATCTGAATCACTTAGAGGAGCATTTTGATTACTTTGTATTGTTATCAGAGCTCTTATAAACAGAAGTGTTCACTAGCAAACTAATTAAAAATCTACAATTAAAAAACACATTATACTATGATTATGTCTAAGTACAAGTAATAAGGGAAACTAAGAAATAAAATAAGCTATGTTGGGATGAAAAACATAAACTTTCTTTGCCCAATTTTCTTTACTATCTTAAAATATTTGCTTTAATATTCACTTGATTAAGTACTAGTCTAAAAGCTTTCTTGCTTGGCCAGAAAACTAGGGTTGTGACCTCAGTAGTCAAATAAGTATTTACTAATCATAAAACCACAGAGCCTAAATTATTAAATCTGTAAATATACAATAGAGATTTTAAAGAATATTATAAAATCCTGCCATCTGCAAAACAACATGCATGAACCTTGAGGATATTATTTTAAGTGAAATAAGTCAGAGAAAGACAAATAGTATATAATCTCAATTATATATGAAATCTAAAAAAGCCAAACTTAAAGATAAGGTGGTTACATGGGGTTGGGGGTGTAGAGTTGGGGAAATAACATGTTGGTCAAAGGGTACAAACTTTCCATTATAAGAGGAATAAGTTCTAAGGATCTAATGTATAGCATGATGACTACAGTTAAAAATACTATATTGTATGCTTGAAAGTTGCTAACAGATTTTAAAAAGTTCTCACCATAATAACAACAAAGGTAATTATATGAGTTAAGGATGTGTTAACTAACCTTAATCTGATAAACATTTTGCAATATATGTGTATCAAACCATCACATACACCTAGACTTACACAATGCTGTATGTCAATTATATCTCAAGAAAGCTAGGAAAAAAGAATATTGTGAAAACAGTATACTTTAATATGCTGATTAATTGACAGATTGAGTACCTACTATGCATCATGTTTTATGCATGGGATATAGCTGTGATCAATACAGACCAAAACTCCACCATCATGAACATCCCATATTGTCTAGTGGGAAAGACAATAAATATGCAAAGAATATACTGTATATTGGGGCTTCACTGGTGGCTCAAACAGTGAAGAATCTGCCTGCAACGCAGGAGAACCAGGTTGAATCCCTGGATTAGGAAGATCCCCCGGAGAAGGGAGTGGCTACCCACTCCAGTATTCTCGCTTGGAGAATTCCATAGACAGAGGAGCCTGGAGAGCTACAGTCCATGGCATGGCAAAGAGTCAGACACGACTGAGCAACTTTCAGTTTCATATTGTGTATTAGATAATGTTACCTGCTGTGGAAAAAAAAGATGAAGGGAAGAGGATGTAATATTTGAAGGCCTCATTGTGGTGATATCCCAAAGGAGCTAAGGACAGAAGGTACTTCAGTCAAGTGCCCTCAAGGCAGAAAAAACAATAAAAGCAAAGGTCCTGAAGTAGGAGCTTACCACAAACAGGAAGGAACAGCCAGAAAAATGTGGCGGGGGCTGCAGCAAAGGGCAGTAGGAAAGGAGGTCAAAGAACAAGGCGTGGGTGACACAGTCCCTTACAGGCCAGAGAAGCAATTATCTCGTAACTCTGAGATGGGGAGCCAGTGAAAGGAGCTGACCAGAGAGGTCATGTGTTCTGAGTTACCCTTTTTAAAGACCATTCTGGCTGTGTGGGCAGAACAAGCAATCAGAAACGAGCACAGAAAGACCTATTAGTCTCAACCTAGGGTTTTCAGGGTTTACACGTACTGCAGTGTTTATCAGGATTAATGTTAAGTGATCAGAGAAGGTCAGGGAAGTTCCCTTTTCCTTTATGACTCCTATTGCTTTTAAGTACCGGATAATCAAATAAAAAGTCATTCATATTTCCTTCTATATGTCAATAAGCCAGGCAAAACACACTGATGGCAAATGAGGGTGCTAGAGGTAGCAGTCTGAGAAGTGAGACTTTTCAAAGGTAATTTAACTTCATTAATTCAACTTAAACTGTCTTTAAAACCTAAAGGGTGTGTAACTGCACCCTCAGCATTCAGCAGCATACATCCTGTGCTTAAATAAGTAATTTTTAGTTGCTCTAATGAAAAGTCTGACTCAGACCACAGATCAAGCGCACCTCATCTTATGCTAGTCTCATTGTCAACTTAATGTATTTCATACACACTTAAGATTTTAAAAGTAACACTAAAGATATGTAATCTCTGATAACAACAATTAAATATCTGAAAGAGTATCAGCTGATGCATTACTAGGAGAAGTTCCTGACTGATTTGCTTTCATTTTGAAACTCTCGTAAGTCAGAAAGTTAAATTTATTTTCATTCTCATTTTTATATTTCTTTATTGTCATGTTAAGATCATGAGAATTATACAGCACAGTGTTTAAAGTTTTGGGATCAGAGAATTTGCATTTGAATCCCAACTTGACTATATAAACTATATGGCTGAGGACAAATAACTTCCCAGATCTTTGCTGTTCAGGAAACAGAAATTAAAGATATTCTAACCCTCACTCTGAGAATACTATTTAACAGTTGAAAACAAAAATATGCAGAAACTCCTCTGACAGAATGGCCAGGAGTGTGTGTGCCCCTTCTTGAGAAATAACTATTTTGGAGCCACTTTCTTCCCCATTGTTGTAGTCGCTTCAGTCCTGTCCGACTCTTTGTGACCCCATGGACTGTCGCCCACCAGACTCTCCTCTGTCCATGGGATTTCCCAGGCAAGAATACTGGAGTGGGTTGCCATTTCCTTCTCCAGTGGATCTCGGACTTGAACCCATATCTCCTGCATTGCAGGTGGATTCTTTACCACTGAGCTACCTGGGATCCCCACTTTCTTCCCCACTGAACTGTTAATTCCAAAAGGAGAGACACTTTGTCTGCCTTACTCAGCACTAAACCCAGTATCTGTATACCAGGAGATCATTTGGGTGATCAAGTAATTAATAGATGTCAGAATATCCTGTACAGAAATACAGGGATATTATATACACATACACCTTTCATATTTTAGCTGGAGTTATAAAACAGACATGCTAGTAACTACATATATTTCTGCTTTTCTGTATATATCCCACAAATTCCTACCCAAAGTCTTGCCTTTTCCTCTTAATACAGAATCCCTTTTAAAAAACAAACAAAATGTAACTTCTTCACATTTATCTACCTGGTAGTTTAAAAAAGAACAAGACCATCATTTTAAAAGATCAGAGCTGTTTTATTTTATGATAGCATAAAAGACGTATGCAAATTCATCTAAATACCATGAAGTGACTTTACTCTCCTGCCAACAGGCAATGAGGAGCCATCAGCCAAGTAATACTGTCAGATCTGTATTTTAAAAAGCTAACTAAAGCAAGATCAGATAGAAGGACAGAGATTAAATACAGCAAGTGGCTACTTTATAGTCTAGTGAGATAGAACAGCAGTCTGAACTCTTGTCAATTGTTCTTGTCTAAATAAAGTTTAGACCAAAACCCTAGGAGTCACCCTTGATTTCCTTTTTTTTTAACATTCCCATCAAATCATTGGTAAATTCTGTTGCCTGAGTACGTCCAAGATACAACTACTACACATCACCTCTTCTGCTACCACTTTTAACTAAGCCATCACAATCTCTTATTTGGACAGTTACAAAGTCTCTTAACCGGCCTCTAAGCTTCCATCTTTGCTCTTCCTTCAGTCTAGCCATGTTATACTCTGCTTAAAACCCTCCAGCTTCTTCCTATTTTGCTCAGAATAAAATCCAGGGTCCTTTCCTTCGCCTTTGAGGGTCAACATCTAATACCCTGATATCATCTCCTACCGTTCTGTTTCTTGCTCACTCCAGCCTGACAACATAGGCTTCTTTGCTCATCTTTTCCTGAAAGGCTCTTCCCCAATACATGTACATGGCTTGATTCCTTATTTCCTTCAGGTCTGTGCAAACGTCCCCTTCTCAGAGGTCTTCCCTGACTACTTTAAAACAGATTAGCACCCTCCTAACTCCTTTCCCTACCATTTCCATCTAACACTGCTCTATTTTCTTCATTGCTTTTACTGTCGCTTGATATACATGTTTATTCTGTGTCTCTCCCAATTAGAATGAAAGCTCTATTGTAACAAAGCTTGGTTTTGTCACTGCTTCATTCCCAGAGCCTTAATCAATGCCTGATTAAGTGGACACTCAAATACTTGAATTTTTTGTGTGAAGTAGAACATAACTTGGGTATTAATATAAGACAGAAGGAGAATATAGGATATAAAATTTCTAGTGTGAGAAACAAAATAGAAATGATGAAGACAGGGGACAGGAGAGAGGAAACGAATGCTGAGAGAGATGGACTTTTTTTTATTTTATTTTATTTTATTTATTTTAGTTTATTTTATTGCAATAAGAACACTTACCATGAGATCTCCCCTTTAATTAAGTGTACACTGACTGTTGACTATGACCTGTTCCTGAATAGCTATTTTACCTTCAGCTGTTCAGTTCCTGAACAGCTATTTTACCTTCAGATGAGAGACATTTAGCAGTCTCTTCAGGAGACATTTAGCAGTCAATTGGACTTAAAGGGCCTGAAACTTAGCATGAAGTCTGAGTTAGAACTGAGGTCCTAAGAATGGTCTGAAGTGACAACTGAAGTTGCATGGGGTAAGTGGTGTGATTAAGGAAAAGTGCAGTAAGACAGTAGATTGATAAAGCTTAATTGGACTGTTGATATTTAAGAAGTGAGCAAAAGAGAAGCCAGCAAAAACAAAATATACCTAAAGATAGTCAAATGAGTAGAGTCTCATGGATAGCAAGAGATGAATTTATAAGCTTCCTAAAGACATATACAATGTAGACATTAAAATCATTTATGAAGATCAAATACTATGAGGGACTGTTGATGTTCTACTTAGAGGATATAAAAGGCATATATCACATGATACTATTTTTTTCAAGTGCACATAAAAGACTAAAGGTAAATATGCACACTAAGTTGCTTCAGTCATGTCCGACTCTTTGCAACCCTATGGACTGTAGCCTGCCAGGTTCCTCTGTCCATGAGATTCTCCAGGCAAGAATACTAGAATGGGGTTGTCATGTCCTCCTCCAGGGGATCTTCCTGACCCAGGGATCAAACCTGCATTTCTTGCATCTCCTGCATTGACAGGTGGGTTCTTTACCACTAGCGCCACCTGGGAAGCCCCCAAGTGCTAACAAAGATTGCCACTAGGGGACAGAAATTACATATATGGTGAGGAGGGAGAGATACATAGTATTCCTGTAGAGAGAGAAATATATACACTTAACATCTATATTTTAATTTTCTACCATAAACATGTATTGATTTTGTAATTAAAGAAAATTATATTTTTAAGTCTTAGAAATCAGTGATATTCACAAAGGATATTTTTAAAGCTGACACAGTTCATCTATATAGTTATTGTAACTAATAGGTTTTTATCCTTAAATCAAGTTGATCATCTAAAAAGCAATGTTCCTGAATCACAAAATGCTGACTTGAAGAAAATGACATCATTGAGTTTTATTCATGGTTTTGTTCCCTTCCCTTCCCCCACCCCAGTCCTGACAGCACACCAAGACCTCCACTCTTATAGCTCTTTTCCCTGATTTGCAATTTGAAAATCTTATTTATAATTCTTACTATCTTATAGTACATATTTTGGTTGTAAGCCAAAACACAGTATTTGTGGAATAAATGGAATAAAAATATAATTTGTATCCACACTGTCTTTAAGCATCATAAGAAAATATGCATACCAATACATGATCCAAATTTCTGGTTTTTTTTTAAAAACACTTTCAGCTGGATTCATGCTCTTCAAATGTACCTCTTGAAAAATAGGCAATGGTATGCCAGGGGCTTCAAGAACCACAGGAGAGATAATAATGCATAAATTCTACTACACAGTAATTCAAAATAGTTTTATTTTTAAATATACACTAAAAAGTTAAAAGTGTTTGGGAATTTTTTAAGATAACCAGACGTTCAATAAATCATTCTTGCCTGGAGCTTCTTTTAGGGTATGTTGTTGTTTAGTCACTAAGTTGTGTCCAACTCATCCTCTGCTGCCACCTTCTCCTTTTGCCTTCAATCTTTCCCAGCATCAGGATCTTCAGAGTATAATTTACCAGCTCTTTTACCACCTCCCCTGAGTTTACCCCATTCTTAAATCACATTTACACTTACATTTACTAGTGTTACCAATAGTTACAAACAGGATTATCAATAAACAATACGAAGTCTAGAGTTGTGCAGGCCAGAACCTGGCTATCTAGTCTGAAACAACTTGACTTTGAAAGCCCTGCCGCTGCTGCTGCTGCTAAGTCGCTTCCATTGCGTCCGACTCTGTGCGACCCCACAGACGGCAGCCCTAAGAGGCCACAAAGATTGATTTTTGTTTTGTATATATATATTTTAATGTCTACATTTCTTGTACGTCACTCATATTAACAGCAAGTATATAGTATTAAAATTCCTACAGAACACTTTAGGGTAGTAAAAATTGTGTAAAAGCTTTTTAAGTATATTTAAGTACATGGAATATATTTTTCTGAATCCAAGACACCAATTTTCCTTATAAAGGTATTTTTGCTAAAATCCTTAACTATCTGTAATACCATCTTTACTTTTTACTCACATAAACCATTCCCAACTTCTACACACATATATGTGCCAAACTTCTGGTGGTATTACCTCTTCATGGATATTATCACTTCATCACTAGGAGAAATACTTTTTATATTACCATCCTGGTCATTATCATCATTACACTTTTATCTCTTAAATATGGAATTGTGAAGACAAATACACCCCTAATATTCTAAAACTGGAAGAGGTAAATAATCTACTTAATAAAATTTTAAAGTATACACATGAAGACAAATAACTGACAATGAAAGTATTGAAAAGACCATTTTAAAATGTTACCCTTAAACAACATTGTTAAATTCTATGCAAACCATCAGCCCTAAATTCAACATATACTTGGGTCCCTGCTATGTGCCAGGTACCCTGCTAGGCACTCAAGGTTTCAGTGTGAGTGTGATTAAACACACAGAGGACTATTCTAAGTCAGAGTTTACAATCCAGTGGTTACATACTTTACCATTATTTAGTTTCATTCAAAAACCAAAAAAAGGCTGCTCTATGGGAACTCATAATGCACACAAATTTCTTTTTAAAAAATGTACTTTCCTAAGAAAGGCAATAAAGACAGAAAACAGCCTTTAGATCAGGACAAATAATTTAACTTCCTCTAAGGACATATATCAGTTTTACCATGTGGTCCTGACATGTGAGTATATAGTACCAGCTAAAACTGGTCATAAGTATGTTTTTTTAAGAAACTCTGAAATGTGAAAGAGTCCTTTACTGTAGACTGCAATTCATCAGCAGTTCCTTTAAGCATTTTAAGCCCGGGAGAAATAATTCTTGTCCAGTACAACAATATCATAGATATAACAGCTGGCAAATACATTGAGCAAGGATTTATAACAACACTATTCTCTAGAGGGTAATTTCTTCCAATAATAGGAATAAGTAAACAAATGCCTCTATGAACCCCCTCCCTTTTTTAAAAGAAAACAAATCAGTGTTGTTTACAGATGTCTGTAATATATATAAAATTCTTGTTAATAATGAAAAGAAAATCTGAAAATAGTACTCAAACGTGCCTAAGGCTCAACACCCCTGTGTACCAAGGGAAGTTAAAGAGTACTAACACATTGTACATGAAGCACAACTACAAAATACAGTGCACGACAGTTTACCTTCAAAGACACTTCAAAAATTTCTTACTAAACAGTAAGTGCTAATTTCCCTATAAGAAAAAGACTATAAATCAATTAGCTAAATTATTCTACATATTTTAATATATATAGAAACTTTGCCACGTTCTCACTCCTATGCTTTAGCTTCTTTGCCAAATAACTACAAGGAGTTTAAAATATATATTTATACAGAGCTTTAGCCCACATACACCAACAAACAGTGTATATTAAAACACCAGCTTACTGTTTTTAGGCTTCTCTAGTTAACCAGCTCTCAACAGGCTCCTTTTAAAAATGGTCCCTGCCCATTAAACCAACAGCAAGTGAACTGCAGGAAATGCACTGAATGTGTCAGGAAAGAAAAAGAAATCTGCCAGTAAAACTTGCCAGTGACAGTAACAACCGACAGTATCAAAATGGCATTTTTTAAGTGTTGCTCTTAAATGAAACATTAACCAGAATTACAATAACCTATCAAACCAAATAACCAGCACGCCAGTCATTTTCACTAAATTATACTTCACTAGTTCAACAGATATCTGTGTCCCTGCTAATGTGTCAGACACTGTGTTAGACACTAAAGGTTTATTCTGAACAAGCATGTCAAAGCCCTCCTTTCAGGGTGTTTATGTATAATCCAGCAAGGTACCTTCAGGAAGTAGCATAACAACAACAATTCAATGACTAAAACAAGAAAAAGGTAAAGATTTTCCTGGAGTTAAAAAAGAACCACACACACAAGATCTAACAATGTTCTCTACGTAATGACATATTTTTCCTGCACTTGCTTTCTAGTGTACGTTATAACAAAGACTAAAGAAATGAAAGTGAAAAAAATCAAAACAGGATGCATGTAGGTTTATTAAAAGTTACTTCCTTCTTGCTTTAAGAAAACAGACATGGGTACACACACTCAGACATATACCTGTTGATGTTATATCAATACTCCTGGGGAACTCTTTAGAGCACCCACACCAGTTTTAAAGGTTCAACAACAAACAGCAAATAATCACAGATAGTAAATAAAGTGTTTTCATTTGAATTTAGCCTAAGTGTTCACAAGGGTAGAATAAATCAAATAAACTCTCCTCCTTCCCTGGGTGTTTCTAAACCTTTCCCAATGGCCCCTTCCCCCGCCCCGCCACCCTCCCCCTTCCATCCCTTTGGGCACTAGCAAGTCCTTTTTTTTTTTTTTTTCCTTTAGCAGAGGGAGTGACGTGGCAGGAGAGGCAGAAAATGACCCTGAAGGAGCCCTGGCTGAGGCTGAGCTCAGCACCTCCTCCCTCTGCTCCACGTTGTACACCCAGCAAACCCCACTCCCACAGAGTTCCAGAATTTCTGTCTTCTAACATACAAGAGGCGATCTGCTAAATACAGGAGAGAGGAACTGATCATAGGTGGGAGCTTGGGGATCAGTCTTGAGGTGCGTGTGCATAGCAGGCACGGTTTTTATGTAGACTCAGGAGGCACTGATGGCCCTCATGGGTGCTCCAGCGGTCCCCAGTCACCCCCCGGGGCCGTCAGCACCTCCGTCCATCGCTTCACTTTCAAGCTCAGGTTAGGCGTGGTGGTAGAGCTACCTGGGAAGGGCACTGGGAATGTCCACTGGGGACCAAGGCTCGTGTGGTTGAACCCAAGAGAACAGTTTATCAACAGGTTAGGAGTGAGCGGGGCGGGGAAGCACGCAGCCCCCCCTGCCGCATCCCTCTCCTCTCCCAGGCTGCTGACATCCTCCCACCCCCCCCACCCCCATTTTTCCGGCCTGACACCCCAGGAGGTAAGAAGTCAAGAGGAAGCGTCCAATGAGGGTCCCAATCTCAAACCACGGCGGGGGAGTCAGAAACGAGTAAAGGTCGGGGGGGGGGGGGGCGGGTAACCCCGCCAGCTAACCTCCACCAGCCCGCAACACGGTCCCGCCCCTCCCCCTTCCCCGTTCAGCAACCCCCCCGCCACCACCACCACCAAAAAGGCTCCGGGCAGCCAAGCCTGGGGAGGGAGGCAGTGAGGTGCAGAAAAGCTAACGGAAAAAGGCAACAGAGAGGAGCGCAGGAAGCCGGAACGGCGCCCCCTACCCTCCCTGACCGACTTACCGCTGGGTCGGGGGCCGGCGCCGGGGCCGGGCGAAGGAGCGGGCAGCACCGAGGAAGGGCGAGGCGGCCTGAGCGGCGGGCACAGCCTCGGGCAGTCGCGGGCTCCGCAGACGCCTCCTCCGGCTGTGGAGCCAAAAGACACGGTTTGCGACGGCGGCCTCTGGCTGCGGACGTGGCGCCGGACGCGACCCGCCCCCTCCACCGCCTCCTCAGCTCCCGCCTCCTCCTACGGCTCGCGCTCCAAAGCGCACGCGCACCCGGGGCCCCTCCCGCGCCCACCGGGCACACGCCCACCCGCTGCTCGAACTGCCCAGCCCTCCCAGCAGCCCCCAGCTGGTCGCCTCCCGACGTGCGCACGCGCGCCGCTCCTCAGCTTCAAGCCTACTCCCGCCCCTTCGCCAGCTGGGTGCAACCGCGAGAACCCCCGGCTGGTCTCCGCGCGCTTCCCCCTGGTCCTCCCGCCCCCTTCCCCGCTGCCGTCCAATCAGATCGGGCGAGGGGCGCGGAGCGCTAGGAACGTGTAGTCGGCTGCCCTGCGGCCCTACTGCCAACGCCTGCGGCCCTGCGAAACTTCAGTTCCGCCACGGATAACGGTCGCTGTGAATTCCGAACCTTCGCCCTAGGGAATATGGGACGGTTGCCAGTTTCTCCAGTCCTTCGCCCGGGGCCTTGACGTCCCCTTACCTGCTTTCCCTCAGGAGAGTGAATGAGCTGGGCCTGCTCTCAGCCGTTCACCTTGGGGCTCCCTGTGAGCCTCTATTTACTCTACAGGTGACAGGGGACAGAGACGCTGCTCGTTTATTATTTTTTGTTGTTGAGAAACATTGCTCATTTATTATTGTCACTATTTTTGTTATTTTTATTTGAAATCTCCTCTGCCCCTAGAATTGATCATGAGAGAACTCGGCTTCGCCGCGGTCACCCACCACCTACCGTATTGCCGAGGGCTCGCCAGAAGCTGGAAATTGGCAGGAGAGAGTGGGTGTTCAGTAATGAAGAGAGAAAAGTGAAAGTGAAGTCGCTCAGTCGTGTCCGACTCTGTGACCCCATGGACTGTAGTCTACCAGGCTCCTCCGTTCATGGGATTTTCCAGCGGGATTTTCCAGGCAAGAATACTGGGAGTGGGTTGCCATTTCCTTCTCCAGGAGATCTTCCCAACGCAGGGATTGAACACCCTGGTCTCCCGCATTGTAGGCGGGCGCTTTACCGGCTGAGCCACCAGGGAAGTGAGTTGAAAATTAGAACACCCGGCTTCGCGCCCCTCTCTCGCCACCTGCCACCTGGCGCGGCGCCCCCTGAGGTCTCCCGGCTCTGGCTGAGGCCCTGCTCGCTGTTCTGGAAGGTGTTGAGGGTAGCAGTGAGAGGACAGAGTCTGCACCTAAGCTCCTGATCAGGTGAGGCGTCTCTGCGCTGCACAGTGAGGGTCGTGACATCCACCGCACAGGTGGTTATCAGGAGGAAAGGGTACCGAACTGGATAAACGGTATCTATTTAACTTTTCCTTTCCTCTTTCCACACCTATGTAATGATGATGACAGTAAGTCCATCAGGGGTTTTTCGAGAGAGAAAAGAGATGGTGGATGTGAAAGGGGTTTATAAACTGAATTCCTGTCTAGGTACAAAATCTTTTCAGTTTGGTTAGCAAGACAAAAAAAAATACACTAATGTGTGTTTCAGTTCAGTTCAGTCACTCAGTCACATACAACACTTTGCGACCCCATGGACTGCAGCATACCAGGCTTCCCTGTCCATCACCAACTCCTGGAGCTTGCTCAAACTCATGTCCTTCGAGTGGGTGATGCCATCCAACCATCTCATTCTCTGTTGTCCCCTTCTCCTCCTGCCTTCAATCATTCCCAGCATCAGGATCTTTTCCACTGAGTCAGTTCTTTGCATCAGGTGGCCAAAGTATTGGAGCTTCAGCATCAGTTCTTCCAATGAATATTCAGGACTGATTTCCTTTAGTATTGACTGGTGTAATCTCCTCGCAGTCCAAGCTCTGAAGAGTCTTCTCCAGCACCACAATTTGAAAGCATCAATGTGTGTCTAAGAAATACCTAAATAACCTCACAAAATGTTTCTTTGAATACAAAATAATCAACTGGATCATCAAAAAAGCAAGAGAGTTCCAGGAAAACATCTATTTCTCCTTTATTGACTATGCCAAAGCCTTTGACTGTGTGGATCACAATAAACTCTGGAAAATTCTGAAAGAGATAGGAATACCAGACCACCTGACCTGCCTCTTGAGAAACCTGTATGCAGGTCAGGAAGCAAAAGTTAGAACTGCACGTGGAACAACACACTGGTTCCAAATAGGCAAAGGAGTACGTCAAGGCTGTGTATTGTCACCCTGCTTATTTAACTTATATGCAGAATACATCGTGAGAAATGCTGGGCTGGAGGAAGCACAAGCTGAAATCAAGATTGCTGGGAGAAATATCAATAACCTCAGATATGCAGATGACACCACCCTTATGGCAGGAAGTGGAGAACTAAAGAGCCTCTTGATGAAAGTGAAAGAGGAGAGTGAAAAAGTTGGCTTAAAGCTCAGCATTCAGAAAACTAAGATCATGGCATCCAGTATCACTTCATGGCAAATAGATGGGGAAACAGTGAAAACAGTGGCTGACTTTATCATTCTGGGCTCCAAAATCACTGCAGATGGTGACTGCAGCCATGAAATTAAAAGACGCTTACTCTTTGGAAGGAAAGTTATGACCAACCTAGATAGCATACTGAAAAGCAGAGACATTACTTTGCCAACAAAGGTCTGTCTTAGTCAAGGCTATGGTTTTTCCAGTGGTCATGTATGGATGTGAGATTTGGACTGTGAAGAAAGCTGAGCGCCGAAGAATTGATGCTTTTGAACTGTGGTGTTGGAGAAGACTCTTGAGAGTCCCTTGGACTGCAAGGAGATCCAACCAGTCCATCCTAAAGGAGATCAGTCTTGGGTGTTCATTGGAAGGACTGATGTTGAAGCTGAAACTCCAATACTTTGGCCACCTGATTCGAAGAACTGACTCATTGGAAAAGACCCTGATGCTGGGAATGATTGAAGGCAGGAGGAGAAAGAGACGACAGAGGATGAGACGGTTGGATGGCATCACTGACTCAATGGACATGGGTTGGGTGGACTCCGGGAGTTGGTGATGGACAGGGAATCCAACCTGGCATGACGCAGTTCATGGGGTCGCAAAGAATCGGACACGACTGAGCGACTGAACTGAACTGAATAACCTCACAAAATGTTTTTTTGAATACAAAATAATCAGGGTGGTGTGACTGAATGATAACTATTGACAAGGCATGCTAACATAGGAAAGCATCCTGGAAGAAGCTACCTTTGAGCCATGTCTTATAGTGGATCAAACATAATTTATGGTTTCAGCCTAATCATTGATTTTTTTCCAAAACAATGACTTAGATCCAGTTAGACCATTGTTGTGACACTATCAAGATATTTTAGTTTTCCAGATGTTAAAGGAGAAATGAGATAATCTGGTCACTTTAAAACATGATCTGGATGGTTAGCAGGATCTATGCATTGTTGTGTTTGCCCATCATGTGACAAGATACAAAGCAACTCTGTTTTCTTGTTATGACAGAAACCACTTACTATGTGACCTTTCCAGTGTGAATGCCAGGAAGACTTTCCTGGCACAGTAACCTGGACTATTCTTGGTTTTTCTGCCCCAATCCTTCTTAAGCTTTTCTCTGATATAATAATGACAACTGAGACTTATTTTAGGCTTCCCTGTTGGCTGAGACAGTGAAAAATCTGCCTGCAATGCAGGAGACCCAGGTTTGATCCCTGGGTTGGGAAGATCTCCTAGAGGAGGAAATGGTAACCTGCTCTAGTATTGTTGCCTGGAGAATTCCATGGATGGGGTCGCACAGAGTTGGACATGACTGAGTGACAAACACTTTCGCTTCACTTTCAAGACTTATTTAATGTAATTTCTGACATGCACCCCCAACATTCCAATGAGGCAAGAACTATTATTATCCCCATGTTCATATTAGGATATTGAGGCATAAAGAACTTAGATAATTTACCCAAGGGCCCACAGCTAGTGAAAGGCAGACTGTAATAAAACATGATTTTTTCTGACTTTAGGACCTAAGTTCTTAACCATGAAAGAGAAAGACGGTTCCTGATGTCAAGTAGTTGGTCTGATGCTATCACCTAGGTCTTGGAGTTGCTAGCAGTTGACCTGGCACAACTGGGCTCTGGTATATTCTGTTGTATATAAACTGTTTCAAAGAACATCAACATCAGAAAAATCCATTTCACGAGTGTGATGGATCAGGACAAAAATAAGACTACTCCATAATCATGTCTGAACACAGACAAAAACACAAACATCTAAGCCATCAAATGGAAGACACAAACTAAAAACAATCAGATTAGTATGTGACTATTCTTTATCAGTTTTATCCTCGTTCTAGTCTTCATTTTTCTACATAAGATTTATTAAGATACCCAATTATAGAATTAGCCCTGCTTCCTGACAGCATCCAATTTAGAGAAGAGTTCCTCAAATCACCCAACAAACCCAAATCTTAACATAGGTAATTTCTAACACTCTTATTGAGATACCTCATGGTTACCATAGTTTATGTTCTCCCTTGTTGCAGTAATAAACTTAGCTTGCTCAGCCACACGTGTGTTCATGGTGATCTTTTGCTAAAGAGCTTTGACAGTTCTTTCTGGGTTGTCATATACCATACATGTATAATATATGGAGTGGAAGGCATACTGCCTTGCTATTTCTTACCAATCAAAGAAATTGGGGACTTCCCTCCCATCTCCAGCCATAGTTATCTTCCTTTTAGTAGATTCTACATAGATTCTATGCTAATAGAACTTTATCAAAAGATAGTCAAAAGAGACAAATGGTACTGGAATAATTGGACATCATTTTGCAAGAAAAAAGAATTTCAACATGTAAAACTATGCCTTGCACCACGTGCAAAATAACTCAAAATAGATTATAAATTTGAGTATAAAATTATAAAATTTTTAGAAGAAAACAGGAAGTCTGCCATCTCTGGCTAGGCAAAAATTTTCCCAGCTACAACACCCAAAGCACAATCCATAAAAGAAAAAAAATTTTTTTAATTTATGAAAGCTTCTGTTCTTTCACCAACCCTTAGTAAAATGCAAGGACAAGCAGCAAACCAGGAGAAAATATTTGCAAAACATGTATCTGACAAATGACTGTATCCGGACTGTATGAAGAACTACAATTTGGTAAAAGGCAAGAAGTCAATTTTCAAAATATTAGTATAACCGAACAATCAACAAGAAATGACACTCAACGTTGTTAGTCATTGGAGAAATGCATATCAAAACCATAAAAAGTATCACTACTTAAAAATAATTCCAAGTGCATGTAGAGCATGTAGAGCAACTAGAATTCCCAGACTTTATTGGTGGGAATACAAAGTGATACACTCGGGAAACAGTTTGGCAGTTTCTTACAAAGTTAAATATACATTACCATATGACCCAGCAATCCCATGCCTAGATATTTACCCAAGGGAAATAAAAACATGTTCACACAAAAACTTGGACACATGCTATATAATAGCCCCAAACTGGAAACAATCTTAAGTGCCCTTTAGTTGGTGACTAGATAAGCAAATTGTGGTACATATATACAATGGAAACTACTCAGCAATAAAAGGAACCAACTATTGATAACACAACCTAAATGAGCTTAGGTGTGTTATTCTAAGAGAGATGTAGACTCAAAAAAGTCTACGTATTGCTTGCATTTATATGAAATTCTGGAAAAGCCAAAATTACTGGGGGGATAAACATATCTGTCATTGCCTGTGAGTTGGGAGGGGTTGATTGCAGAGGGGCTTGGAATTTTGTGGGGTGATGGAACAGTTCCATATCTTGAAGTGTGATGTGGGTTACACAATGTGTGCATCTTTCAAAACACAGAACCATGTACTAAAAAAGAGCAGTTGTATTCTATGTAAAATTATATTTCAGTAAACTTGACTTTAAAAAGGAAAGATGTTGAAAGGGGGAAAAGGTTGGGATGAGGCAGGGCTGCCCAGTACCATGAATATGAAGACATTAACAGAGTATCTCACCAGATATTAAATTCTAAATAAATCAGATAAATTATTAATAGGTAATCTACCTTGTTAAAAAAAACCTATTCTTTTTTGTAGAGTAACAGAATTCATAGTACACTGAATTTTTTTTTTTTTTTACAATTGAGGAACTACTTGATTTATAGTAGAATAACAAAACTGAAGTTGAAAATCACTGCCAACTTACGATCAATCATAGATGATTATAAAGCATCTCTGGAACTGTGGGAAAATAAAATTGCATTTCAAAAACTCTAATTTACAGTTTTTCAGGAACACGTTTATGGTACAAATGAGGTTCCTGTACTGTACTGTAGAGGTAAGGGCATTTGAGAGCAGGAAGTAACCAACAGGGGTGAGCAATTAGACAAAAATGTAACAGCAAATTGAGCATCTTCAAACTGAGGTTATAATTACTGAAATTACCATGAAGTGCTATCTTTTAGGAACATAAATAGCTGCTCTGCTTTAGACCTCTGAAAAGGGAATGAGAATGAGAAGGAATAAACTAGAATGATTTAAAATGTGCAAATACACTTTGTAACCCCATCATGTGATTTAGAGATCTAGCAGAGCTACAGGTGGATTAATTTGAGATTAATTTCATAGTTCATGCTAATAATCTTGGTTCAACTACCGGAAGTCTGTAAAAATCTTTGCTGCAGTAGTGAGACTTCTCTCTGGCTAGTAGAAACAAACAGTCATCCTGGGCTCACCCATCAGTTCTCAGAAGGCCTGCTTTTGATGGAACTTCTAATTTCCTATTTCTCTAGTGGCAGTGGTGGCCAGAGACTTCATTCTGCTTAAGTGCTCCAGGCTCCTAAGAGGCCCTTAGTGAAGACTGCATAGTACTTGGAAACCTTCCAATTTCACTTAGAGAGTTCAATCTTACTCATTGTTCTCTGCTGCTGCGTGCATGCTCCATCGTGTCCGTCTCTGTGATCCCATGGACTGTAGCCCACCAGGCTCCTCTGTCTATGGAATTTTCCAGGCAAGAATACTATAGTGGGTTGCCATTTCCTACTGCAAGGGATCTTCCCAACCCAGGTATCAAACCCATGTTCCCTGGGTGAGTACAAAATTTCATCAGACATGCCATAGAACTGTCTCTCTACTTAAAGGATCTCAATGATTAACCCAGGTTGGTTTATCTACCAACTCTTCCAGCATCAGTAGCTACTGTTGTCTTTGTTATCCTGAAATTTCTTATGACTTTTCCAAGGTAACTTTTTCCTGGTGAAGTAAAGCTTTGGGGTATAGGATGTCTTTGGGGTCGGTCAATCAGTTGCACTTCCATATTTTTCACACAGCCATCTTTAATTTGGCTAGCATCTAGACTAGATGCTAGACTTCCCTAGAATCTCTTTCTCCCGCTCAGCCACAGTGGCTTCCCTCCCCTCCCCCATTTTTTAACCTTGAGTTCAAGTTCATCTTTGGCATTAGTTCTGTTTCCAGCTCTGCAATTCTTTCCAAGTCTTTTAACCTGTACCTGTGACAGCGAGTCTATAACTGTTGAAAGATTCTCTCTTATCCTTTCTGTCAATTGCTAAGTTAAGTCTCCTTTTCTTCTTTCAGCCATTGAAGATATGTCTGGCTCATCTCTCCTTGTGACTTAAGAGTTTTCTCAGGCCCAGTGTGGTCTGCATTTTTGCATTTCCTCCTCTAAGCCCTTAGTGGTCAAAAGAGGCAGTACAGGCTACAGTGTGTACAGTAAGGGTGATATTCTCTCTTCCCAGTAGTTTCCAAAAGGAGGGACTTCAGTTATGAAAGATAAACAACCAATTTTAATAAAATTCATGGTTTGAATAATGGAAAATTCCATTATTCATGGAGTAATTTGGGTGCTTTAACAGACTATGCTATCTTGTGATCTTAATGAGGAACCATTTTATAGGAGGCAATTGGCTTATAGAAAAGGATGATATTATTGTAAAAAGGAGGAATCCATTTACGCTAGAGTCAAAAGAGAGGTGAAATTGGGAGGATAACTAGAGACATCTCACTGAAGACAAGGGCACTAAAGGCAATAAGACCTCACGATAGCCTATAACCATGAAATGGTAGGCGTTCCATGATCAAGGAAACTACCCTCTGCTTTTCTTAGTCTCACTTCTAGCTCTTTTGAGAATTCTCTCTCATTCCTACTCTCATCTTTCCATATCCCTTACCAGACCGGCTTCAAACCATCTTTCCTGCTAAAATGATTGGGAGACAAGTATATGTGCCTGGGGAAAATAACCTAAATACCCCAGTTTGAATCTGGCTTCTACCCCTGGTTCTATATTCTAGAGTGGTAGAATACTAAATACCCAAAAACCTGATTCTGCTACAGGCCCTGCTCATCCTATGGGCTATTTGACTGTCTGGTTTCTGTTTCAGTAGTCTCCCTCATCACTTGAGGGAACTGTAGCCTTTATTTCTTGTAGCCAGGAGAATCTAAGCAAAACACTGAGCATTTCTTACACACTATTCATGTGTCTAACACTAGAAGATAGATGATATAAATCTTATTCTTTAAGGGGTTTACACTATTGAGAAAGACATGGACAGTAAGTGTTTATATATCATTGAAGGATAATATATATCATGTCATCTAGTCACTTAAGTTCATCTTTGGCATTAGTTCTGTTTCCAGCTCTGCAATTCTCTCCAGAGAATTGTGTCCAACCCTTTGAGACCGCATGGTCCACCAGGCTCCTCTGTCCATGGGATTCTCCAGGCAAGAATACTGGAGTGGGTTGCCAGTTCATTCTCCAGGGGATCTTCCCAACCCAGGAATCGTACCCAGGTCTCCCACATTGCAGGCAGATTCTTTACCTTCTGAGCATCAAGGAAGCCCCTGGCAAGCCCCTATGGTAATAAAATGAGTACTAAATGAATGCAGAAAAGATAAATATGAAAGTAGGCTGCAGAAAAGATAAATATGAAAGTAGGCTGCAGAAACCTTCTGGGACGGGAAAGGGAGAGGAAGTTATCTTTTAAATAATTATTAAGTACCTACTTTTACTAGAACTTGAGCTGGATATTTATACATAGGCAGAGTAGAATGATTACTGTTTTCCATGTACATCTAGTATAGATGTTAGACCCATGGAAGGCACTAATAAAAAGCATAGAATGATAGCATAGCTCACCAAGCATAAGCCTTTTCAATGGTAAAGAGTTAACGGGAAATTCCCTGGTGGTCCAGTGGTTAGGACTCAGTGCTTTCACTGCCATTGCCTGGGTTCAACCTTTGGTTTGGTGTGGCATGGCCAAAAAATAAAAGAGAAAGAGAGATAAATGGGGATAAGAGAAGATGGGCAAAGTGGAGCTTTAAAAAAAAAAAAAAAGTAGAATCCAAAGTTGAACCATAGGGTCTTTATTGTCTAGAATAGTCAGATTGAAAGAGCATGTATGTTTACCATGAGATGGGAGACATAGCGTGTAAACTTTTTTCACATGACCCCAGAACATAGTACAGTTTGCCTGGGATTTGTGTGCACTACAATCAGAACCTCTCAGTTTGGTGTTTGGGAACAGTTGTGCAACTATGGTTTAGGCAGTGCTGTATGCATTCTAAGGTGTATGATCCCTTTTATGGAGGTAAATAAAAAGCCTGAGGGTATCTATTAGTAGCATCCTAAATCAAGTTCTCTGTAACCCAGGTAGGTGGATTTCTCTTTACATAAAATTCTGATACCAAACAATATGCAAAGGCAAATGAGTTCTTGGAGAGAAAGTCCTGTTTTAGGGCAACTTTAAAAATCTGTCCTTTATACTCTCCTTGAATGTGAGGGAAATAGCCATATATCTTTCACCAAAGTGTAGAGGAGCCAACATTAATCACTTTCTAGATCTAAAACTGCCAAGAAAAAACTTTTCATTGGTAACTGCTTGACCTACTTTCCATCCTTGATTTGAGGGCACATTCTTACATAGGGTCTAATCACTAATTTGCCAAGAGATTAATTAGCTTTTCAGAGCCTTCATGCTAGTTAAATAGTCCCAAAATAGACCACTAGTCCCACCACCCATTACTTCTTAGGAGAATTGATTATAGGAGTGACAGAACTGAGCAAGATATGCCTTTCAGTGCATCTATACTTGTGAAAATTGCGATCTCCAATCCCCTTGACTCAGTTGGTCTCTGTTGGGGTACCTTAATTATACCCCTCCCCTCTTCCTTCAAGATTTCTGAGCCTTGAGTAGATTATATTTGAATTCAAGATGATGTGACCAGACAGTATGACATGGTGAATCAAAGTGCAGGTTCAGTTCAGTTCAGTTCAGTCATTCAGTCGTGTCTGACTCTTTGCGACCCCATGAATTGCAGCACGCCAGGCCTCCCTGTCTATCACCAACTCTCGGAGTTCACTCAAACTCATGTCCATCGAGTTGGTGATGCCATCCAGCCATCTCATCCTCTGTCGTCCCCTTTTCCTCCTGCCCCCAATCCCTCCCAGCATCAGAGTCTTTTCCAATGAGTCAACTCTTCGCGTGAGGTGGCCAAAGTACTGGAGTTTCAGCTTCAGCATCATTCCCTCCAAAGAACACCCAGGGCTGATCTCCTTCAGAATGGACTGGGTGGATCTCCTTGTAGTCCAAGGGACTCTCAGGAGTTTTCTCCAACACCACAGTTCAAAAGCATCAATTCTTCATTGCTCAGCTTTCACACATCTATGTCTGCTTTATTGACTATGCCAAAGCCTTTGACTGTGTGGATCACAATAAACTGTGGAAAATTCTTCAAGAGATGGGAATACCAGACCACCTGACCTGCCTCTTGGGAAACCTATATGCAGGTCAGGAAGCAACAGTTAGAACTGGACGTAGAACAACAGACTGGTTCCAAATAGGAAAAGGAGTACGTCAAGGCTGTATATTGTCACCCTGCTTATTTAACTTCTATGCAGAGTACATCATGAGAAACGCTAGGCTGGAAGAAGCACAAGCTGGAATCAAGATTGCCGGGAGAAATATCAATAACCTCAGATATGCAGATGACACCACCCTTATAGCAGAAAGTGAAGAGGAACTAAAAAGCCTCTTGATGAGAGTGAAAGAGGAGAGTGAAAAAGTTGGCTTAAAGCTCAGCATTCAGAAAACTAAGATCATGGCATCTGGTCCCATCACTTCATGGCAAACAGATGGGGAAACAGTGTCAGACTTTATTTTTGGGGCTCCAAAATCACTGCAGATGGTGACTGCAGCCATGAAATTAAAAGACACTTACTCCTTGGAAGGAAAGTTATGACCAACCTAGATAGCATATTGAAAAGCAGAGACATTACTTTGCCAACAAAGGTCCGTCTAGTCAAGGCTATGGTTTTTCCAGTGGTCATGTATGGATGTGAGAGTTGGACTGTGAAGAAAGCTGAGCAATGAAGAAAGTCCAGAATAAATAAAACAGTATAGTTAATTCTTATTATTCATGGATTCCATGTTTTCCATATTTGCTTACTTGCTGAAACTTATTTGCAACTCCAGATCAAGACAGTGACTCCTTGGTCATGAAAGACATGTACATGTGCAGAAAAGCAAAAAATTTGAGTTACCCAACAAACATGTTCCCATCTGAGGTCAAACAAGGCAACATTCTGCCTTCTTGTTCAGCACTTTTGCTGTACACTAGTGTCCTTTTTGCCATAGTTTTCACTGTTTTGTGCTCTTTGTTTGTGATTTTGTTTAAAATAGCATCCAAGCATAGGACTAGCATGTTATCTACGTTCCTAAGCATGAGAAGGTTGTGATGCACTTTATGGAGAAAATACATATATTAGATAAGCTTCATTCAGGCATAAATTATAGTGCTGTTTGCCATGAGTTCAGTTTTAATGAATTGACAATATATTTTAAATAAGGCATCTTTAAACAGAAACTCACACACACACACAAAAGGTTATGTATTGATTAGTTGATGAAAATAACATTTTGCAAGAACTTAATTCTATATTTCCTCCTGGGACAGTAATTCAGAATTCACTAATTCAGTGTTTGAAGCAACTTTATAGAACATAACTACCAGGAATAATGAGAATAGATTGTATATCCTTCAGTTCAGTTCAGTTCAGTTGCCCAGTCATGTCTGACTCTTTGTGACCCCATGGACTGCAGTATACCAGGCTTCCCTGTCCATCACCAACTCCCAGAGCTTACTCAAACTCACGTCCATTGAGTCAGTGATGCCATTCAACCATCTCACCCTCTGTGGTCCCCTTCTCCTCCTGCTTTCAGTCTTTCCCAGCATCAGGGTCTTTCCCAATGAGTCAGTTCTTCACATCAGGTGGCCAAAGTATTGGAGTTTACGCTTCAACATCAGTCCTTCCAATGAATATTCAGGACTGATTTCCTTTAGGATGGACTGGTTGGATCTCCTTGCTGTCCAAGGGACTCTCAGGAGTCTTCTCCAACACCACATTTCAAAAGCATCAATTCTTTGGTGCTCACCTTTCTTTATAGTTCAACTCTCACATCCATACATGACTACTGGAAAAACCAAAGCTTTCACTATATATATGGACCTTTGTTGGCAAAGTAATGTCTCTGCTTTTTAATATGCTGTCTAGGGTTGGTCATAACTTTTCTTCCAAGGAGCAAACGTCTTTTAATTTCATGGCTGCAGCCACCATCTGCAGTGATTTTGGAACCCCCCAAAATAAAGTCTATCACTGTTTCCATTGTTGCTGTGTGTGTAGGAGAAATGAGAACTTGAGACCCAAAGGAACATGCTAAGTAATAACTATAGAATTAGATCATTTTATTATTGAGCAAAAAAAATCACAATGCATGCAAGTTACTCAAAAATGACCATAAATCTATAATGGATTTTCAGTTCTGGAAATTACTTAGTCTAGAATTAAAGATACAGTTGTTACACCTCATCTAAATTTTAATAAACAGAAGCAGTTTTTCAGTTCGTGTTAGTAGTTACATCGAGTTTACTCATATCATTTTTTTCATAATTCTTTATCAAGTTTACTCTGATGTCCTTATTTTCAAAAATTTATCAGCCTTACTCCAATATTGTTCCTGATAATTCTTTATCAATACTTTCTATTTGCCTCTGCCAGTGAATCTAGGATGTATGATCAGTGACCTGCTTCGACATTCTTCAGTAATGTTTCCCACCTGTGAAAGAAGCCAGGTGGAAAAGACTACATACTATATGATTTCATTTATGTGAAACTTTCAGAAAAGGCAAATGTTTTTAGGTTGATTTATAATTCATTCCCTAGTGGCTCAGACAGTAAAGCATCTGCCCGCAATGCGGGAGACCCGGTTCGATCCCTGGGTCAGGAATATCCCCTGGAGAAGGAAATAGCAACCCACTCCAGTACTCTTGCCTAGAGAATTCCATGGATGGAGGAGCCTGGTGGGCTACAGTCCATGGGGTCACAAAGAGTCAGACACGACTGAGCGATATCACTTTCTTTCACTTATAATTGACATATAATATTGTATTAATTTTAGGTTTACAACATATTAATTTGACATGTGTATTGCATTGCAAAATGATCACCACAATAAGTTTAGTTAACATTCATCATTACACATAATTACATTTTTTTCTTGTAATGGGAACTTTTAAGGTCTACTCTTAGCAGCTTTCCAATATACAACATACTATTGTTAACCATAATTGTCATATGATGCATTACATCTTCAGCAAGTGTTTATCTTGTAATGGGAAATTTGTACCTTTTGACCACCGTCACCCATTTTATCTACCCATTCCAATGTATTCTCGATATCTATGAGTTCAGGGTTTTGTTTTTTTTTTTAAAGATTGCACATATAAATGAAATCCAGTATTTTTCTTTCCCTCTCTGGCCTATTTCACTAAGCATAATGTTCTTAAGGTCCATCCATGCTGTTGCAAATGGCTTTTTTTCTGACTGAATAGTATTCTATTGTATATGTATACCACATTTTCTTTTTTTTTAACTTCTTATTTTGTATTGGGGTATAGTCAATTAACAATGTTGTGATAGTTTCAGATGAACAATGAAGGGACTCAGCTATATATATACATGTATCCATTCTCTCCCAAACCCCCCTCCCATCCAGATTGCCACATAATGCATAGCAGAGTTCCATGTACTATATAGTAGGTCCTTGTTGGTTATCCATTTTAAATATAGCAGTGTGTACATGTCCATCCCAAACTCCCAAACTATCCTTTCCCCCAACAACCATAAGTTTGTTCTCTAAGTCTGTGAGTCTCTGTTTTGTAAATAAGATCATTTGTATCATTTCTTTTTAGATTCCATAAATAAGGGCTGTCATATGATATTTCTCCTTTTCTGTTTGACTTCACTCACTATGACACTCTCTACATCCATCCATGTTGCTGCAAATGGCATTATTTCATTCTTTTTAATGGCTGAGTAATATTCCATCGTATATATGTACACACCTTCTTTATCCATTCCTCTGTCAGTGGACCAGAGAAGGCGATGGCATCCCACTCCAGTACTCTTGCCTGGAAAACCCCATGGACGGAGGAGCCTGGTACGCTGCAGTCCATGGGGTCGCTAAGAGTCGGACACGACTGAGCGACTTCACTTTCACTTTTCACTTTCATGCATTGGAGAAGGAAATGGCAACCCACTCCAGTGTTCTTGCCTGGAGAATCCCAGGGACGGGGGAGCCTGGTGGGCTGCCATCTATGGGGTCGCACAGAGTCGGACACGACTGAAGCGACTTAGCAGCTGTCAGTGGACGTTTAGGTTACTTCCATGTCTTGCCTATTGTAAACAGTGCTGTGATGAACATTGGGGTGCATGTATCCTTTCAAACCATGTTTTTCTCTGAATATATGCCCAGGAGTAGGATTGCAGGGTCATATGGTAGCTCTAGTTTTAGTTTTTTTAGGAACCTCCATACTGGTCTCCATAGCGGCTGTACCAATTTACACTCCCACCAAAAGTTTGGGAGGGTTCCCTTCTCTCCACACTCTCTCCAGCATTTACTGTTTGTGGATTTTTTCAGTCAGTTCAGTCACTCAGTTGTGTCTGAGACCCCATGGACTGCAGCACGCCAGGCCTCCCTGTCCATCACCAACTCCCAGAGCTTACTCAAACTCATGTCCATCAAGTCGGTGATGCCATCCAACCATCTCATCCTCTTTCATCCTCTTCTCCTCCTGCTTTCAATCTTTCCCAGCATCAGGGTCTTTCCCAATGAGTCCGTTCTTTGCATCAGGTAGCCAAAGTATTGGAGTTTCAGCATCAGTCCTTCCAATAAATATTCAGGACTGATTTCCTTTGAGATTGATTGGTTTGATCTCCTTACAGTCCAAGGGACTCTCAAGAGTCTTTTCCAACACCACAGTTCAAAAGCATCAATTTTTCGGCACTTAGCTTTCTTTATTTGTCAACAAAGGTCCGTCTAGTCAAGGCTATGGTTTTCCCAGTAGTCATAGATGGATGTGAGAGTTGCACTATAAAGAAAAGTGAGCACTGAAGAATTGATGCTTTTGAACTGTGGTGTTGGAGAAGATTCTTGAGAGTCCCTTGGACTGCAAGGAGATCCAACCAGTCCATCCTAAAGGAAATCAATCCTGGGTGTTCATTGGAAGGACTGATGTTGAAGCTGAAACTCCAATATTTTGGCCACCTGATGTGAAGAGCTGACTCATTTGAAAAGACCATGATGTTGGGAAGGGTTGAGGGCAGGAGGAGAAGGGGACAACATAGGATGAGATGGTTAGATGGCCTCACCGACTCAATGGACATGAGTTTGGGTAAACTCCGGGAGTTGGTGATGGACAGGGAGGCCTGGCATGCTGCAGTTCATGGGGTCACAAAGAGTCGGACACAACTGAGCAACTGAGCTGAACTGAACTCAGGTTTTTGATGATAGCCATTTTGGCTGGTGTGAGTAATATCTCATTGTAGTTTTAGTTTGCATTTCTTTAATAATTAGCAGTGTTGAACATCTTTTCATGTGCCTATTGATCATCTGTATGTTTTCTTTGGAGAAATGTCTATTTAGGTCTTCTGCCCATTTTTTGAGTGGGTTTTTTGTTTTGATGCATCATGAACTGTTTATAAATTTTGGAGACAAATTCCTTATCAGTCACATCATTTTCAAATATTTTCTCCCAATCTGTGGATTGTCTTTTCATCTTGTTTACTATTTACTTTGCTATGCTATGCTATGCTATGCTAAGTCACTTCAGTCGTGTCCAACTCTGTGTGACCCCATAGACCGCAGCCCACCAGGCTCCCCTGTCCCTGGGATTCTCCAGGCAAGAACACTGGAGTGGGCTGCCATCTCCTTCTCCAATGCATGAAAGTGAAAAGTGAAAGTGAAGTCTCTCAGTCGTGTCCGACTCTTAGCGACCCCATGGACTGCAGCCTAACAGGCTCCTCCATCCATGGGATTTTCCAAGCAAGAGTACTGGAATGGGGTGCCATTGCCTTCTCCAAAAGCTTTTAAGTAGGTCCCATTTATTTATTTTTGTTTTTATTTTCATTATTCTGGGAGACAAATCAAAAAAATATTGCTACAATTTATGTCAGAGAATTTTCTGCCTGTATTTTCCTCTAAGCGTTTTATACTGTCTGGTCTCATGTTTAGAATACCACATTTTCTTTATCCTTCATTCATTGGTGAACATTTCAATTGTTTCCATGTCTTGTCTATTGTAAATAATGCTGATTGAACATGGGAGTGCAGATATCTTTTTGAATTATGTTTTCTATATTTTGGATATATGCCCAGGAGTGGAATTGCCGGATCATATGGTAACTCTATTCTTAGCTTTTTGAGAAACCTGAAAACTGTTTTCCACAGTTGCTGCACTAATTTACATTACCACCAAGAGTACATGAGGGTTCTTTTTTCTCTGTATCCTCCCCAACACTTCTTATTGATATTAAGACTGGTGATTAGTTAATAATCATTAAAGCTGGATGTTGTGTATGTGAGGGTAATGTGTTGTTCTAGTCTCTTCACTTTTGTGTATGTCTGAAATATTTTATAACCATTTTTTTAATTTAGAAAAAATTCAAATGACTTTAAAGTGATTTTCAATGGAAAAGATAGGACAATTTGAACATCAAAAAGATTATAACTCTTCATATATCAATGTAACCTGATTCCAATGAAAATATCAACCATTTTTTAAAAATCTATACAAATTGAATCTGAAATTAATATAAAAAACAAAGAAAAGTTGCCAAGAAAACTGAAAAAGAAAACAATGAGAGGAAACTAAAGTCCTCTCAAGTATGAAACATTCTACGAAGCATCAGAAACCAAGGAAAGAAAGAAGAGCGTGGGAGAAGGAAGCAGATAACAGTTTTAAATGCTGTTGTTGTCAGCTTCCTTTTCACATTGGTGGCTTAAAACAAAACAAAACCTGAGACCCAGGCACTTCCCCAGACCACTTAAATCACAACCGCTGAGGCTGAGGGCCACAGCTCTGCTGATTTTAACATACTGTTAGGATTGAGAATCAGTCATGCAATTGTTAGGCAGGCCTTCTTCTGTCACCCAGGATCTAGGACCTCAGCTGAAAACTGTAGACTCTAGATCTCCCCCAGTAGAGGTCCCAACAACTGGGGATAGACCTCTAGATCCCTTTAGTGGTAGGAGTGGAAATGCAATGTTTATGGGGAAGACATTTTCCCTAAAGACAAGAGAGGGATGGTCACAAATATCAAGGTGCTGGCAATAAGAAAAGAATAATATCTAATTCTCACTCTTTTGTCTGCTTAGGGAAGGCTTTACCAATCCGTCCCTGCGCCTCCTTGACCAGGGGGAGGAGAATGGAGAGGGCAGGTTTTCCCCTCCATGAAGCCAATTGCTTGAGAAGTTGATTGTGGGGGTAGGGGAATGAGGTGCATGAATTGTCCATACCTTTCTAAGTATCGCTTCTTCAAGGAAGCCTTCTGTGGTTGCACAGCGTAGACTAGCATCCCTTGTCACCTAGTCTCCTGAAACAATTTTCCTCCAGAGCGTTTAATCTCTTTGTGATTATTTGTATATTTCTTCTAGGTTATTAGCTTCACAAGGTTGGTGATCATGTCATTTTTGCTTTTTAATCTCATCCACTGTATCTCTACCTGGCACAAAGTAAGTATTTGCTAAATTTAATCGAATAGCTGAATGAATTTAAAAAGAAAAGGAAAATAAATAAATAAATGGAAAGGAGATCTATTGTTTTGACAAAATTTATATATAAAAGTACAAATATGTACACAGTATAAGCATTAAAAAACTTGATAGATATGTACAAAATGTTAACATTGATTTTGTTTAAGTTGTAGAATCGCAAGTTATTTTTATTTCCATTATAATTTATAAAACTTCTACATAGGTGTTAAGTACTTTTCTAACCAGAAACAAGGAAATTAAAGCAAAGAATACACCAGCAAAGGGTATATGTTAATGTTAATGTTTAGGCCCTGGAGTCAGAAAGGACTGGACTTGGGTTCTGCCTCTGTTACTTCCCAGCCATGTGATCTGGGGCAGGTTATTACCTCCATGATGATAAGTTTCCTCATCTGTAAAGGGGGAGCGGGCATGGGGATCATCAAAGAATCTTGGCTTAAGTTGGATGTGAGGATTTAATTTGGAGAATACATGTAAGCACTTGGTAATAAATGCTTCTTAAGAGTCAACTGTTATTACTTTGGGAGAAAAGATCTCTTTCCCTTGGCACTGTAATGAGCTTCTAACTGTAACTATGTATGTAAATCCATTAGGTTGTAGTTAACATTTTAATACTTGACTCCAGCTTTGATTAAAATTTAAGATAATTTAATGCATCACCAACAGGTGGCAGCATATCATGGTTTCTTCACCGTATTAGGCCTGTCTTTGTGTCTGTGCTGGACAATTTTCCTTGTTAGAATCTGTTTTTAAAGTAAGAGACTGCTGAGTTTAATTTTAATTTTATCTATATGGAAACCTGGATATGCGGTAAAAACAAAGAACTCAACTTATTCATTTGCTTAAAGGGCAGGTCAGGGGAAAAGATGTTGAGAACAACCTCTGTGGGCTATTTCCACAGTGTCCCCTTTAGCTAATCAAGTAAACTTAGAATACATGGTGGAAAACATTTTCTAATTCTCAAATGGAAATACCAGCCTTGGGAGTAAAGAATATATTTCTTAGTCACGCAAAATAAATGTTTCAATGAATCTCGAATTATGGAGATTCCCCTATCCCATCTCCTTTAAAAAATGTTTTTCATTTGACAGGGGCATTGCCCTTTGTTAATCACTGGACCTTCACAATTAGGGGCAAGAATTATTTCTATTTTACAGGCCAGGAAATGGAGGCTCAGAGAAAAAAATGCTCTCATAAGCAGAAAATATGAATTCAAATCTAGCTCATTCATTCATCGGAAACAAGAATTTGTTAAGTTCCTGGTTCCAAATAGGAAAAGGAATACGTCAAGGCTGTATATTGTCACCCTGCTTATTTAACTTATATGCAGAGTACATCATGAGAAACGCTGGACTGGAAGAAGCGCAAGCTGGAATCAAGATTGCCGGGAGAAATATCAATAACCTCAGATATGCAGATGACACCACCCTTAACGGCAGAAAGTGAAGAGGAACTTCACTTTGATGAAAATGAAAGAGAGTGAAAAAGTTGGCTTAAAGCTCAACTTTCAGAAAATTAAGATCATGGCATCTGGCCCCATCACTTCATGGGAAGTAGATGGGGAAACAGTGGAAACAGTGTCAGACTTTATTTTTGGGGGCTCCAAAATCACTGCAGATGGTGATTGCAGCCATGAAATTAAAAGACGCTTGCTCCTTGGAAGGAAAGTTATGACTAACCTAGATAGCATATTAAAAAGCAGAGATATTACTTTGCCAACAAAGGTCCATCTAGTCAAGGCTATGGTTTTTCCAGTGGTCATGTATGGATGTGAGAGTTGGACTGTGAAGAAGGTTGAGCACCGAAGAAAACTGATGCTTTTGAACTGTGGTGTTGGAGAAGACTCTTGAGAGGCCCTTGGACTACAAGGAGATCCAACTAGTCCATCCTAAAGGAAATCAAACCTGGGTGTTCATTGGAAGGACTGATGCTAAAGCTGAAACTCCAGTACTTTGGCCACCTCATGTGAAGAGTTGACTCATTGGAAAAGACTCTGATGCTGGGAGGGATTGGGGGCAGGAGGAGAAGGGGACAACAAAGGATGAGATGGCTGGATGGCATCACTGACTCGATGATGAGTTTGAGTGAACATGAGTTTGAGTGAACTCTGGGAGTTGGTGATGAACAGGGAGGCCTGGCGTGCTGCAATTCATGGGGTCGCAAAGAGTTGGACACGACTGAGTGACTGAACTGAACTGAACTGAACTGATTTATGCCAGTACTATGCTAGCTTCTGGAGAGGCAATGGCTTACAAGGAATATACCTCCAAAAGGTCTTAGTCTCTGTCCTTACAGGGCCACAGTGTCTGAACTCCAGGACACCAAATTTCTGCCTCTTCCTACCACACGCACATCTGTATGTTGCACTCCACACATAGTTGATACCCAACAAATACTTGTTAATAGAGGCCCTTGAGGCTAGTAAATTGCAGTGAGGGTTTTATAGTTAGTCAAATATTATAGGCTCAAAACTATCTAAAAATTTTTTAAATTCAATTTATATAAACTAAAAAAAAAAAATCCCACATTTCACCCATTTCTCCTACAACCCTCCTCCTCCAGCTCCCCACCTCTGGCCACCAATCTATTCTCTGTATCTATATGGTTGATTTTTGGTGGGGTTTCTTGGTCTGTTTTTGTTTTTAGATTATACTGTGAAAGATCATATGTTATTTGTCTGTCTCTGTCTGACTTATCTCACTTAGAATAGTGCCCTCAATTATCATATTATCACAGATGGCAAGATTGTCTTCTTTTTAATTATATATATATATACATGCTGCTGCTGCTAAGTCGCTTCAGTCGTGTCCAACTCTGTGCAACCCCATAGACGGCGGCCCACCAGGCTCCCCTGTCTCTGGGATTCTCCAGGCAAGAACACTGGAGTGGGTTGCCATTTCCTTCTCCAATGTAGGAAAGTGAAAAGTAAAAGTGAAGTCGCTCAGTCGTGCCCGACTTGTAGCAACCCCATGGACTGCAGCCCACCAGGCTCCTCCGTCCATGGGATTTTCCAGGCAAGAGTTCTGGAGTGGGATGCCATTGCCTTCTCCATATATATACATATGTGTACATATATTCACACGTTCTTTACCCATTCATTCATTGATGGACACTTGGGTTTTCACATCTTGGCTATTGTAAATAAAGCTTCAGTGAGCATGGAAATGCATCTATCTTTTCAAATTAGTTTTTAAATTTCTTCAGATAAATACCCAGAAATGGATTGTATGGTACTTCTGTTTTTAATTTTTTGAGGAAACTTCCTACCATTTTCCATGGTGGTTGTACCAATTTACATTTCCACCAACAGTGCATAGGGTTCCCTTTTCTCTACACACTTACCAACATCTGTCAGTTCTTACCTTTTTGATAATAGCCTTTTTAACTTGTGTGGAGTAGATAGTTCATTGTATTTTGACTTAACATTTCCCTAATGATGAATAGGGCTTCATAGGCGGATCAGTGGTAAAGAATCTGCCTGCCAAGCAGGAGACATGGGTTCAATTCCCGGGTCAGGAATATTCCCTGGAGAAGGAAATGGTAACCCACTCTAGTATTCTTGCCTGGGAAATCCCATGGACAGAGTAACATTGTATGCTATAATTCATGGGGTTGCAAAAGAGTTGGACATGACTTAGTTGGCCAATAACAACAATGATTAATAATGTTGAGCATCTTTCATGTACCTGTTGGCCATCTGTATGTCATCTATGGAAAAATGTATATTCATATCTTCTGCTCATTTTAAAATCAGATTGCTTGGGTTTTGTTTTCTCTATTGAGTAGTTTGAGTTCTTTATATTTTGCATATTAGCCCCTTATCATATGTATGATTTGGAATTATTTTCTCCCATTTAGTAAACTGCCTTTTCATTTTGTGGATCTTCTCTTTCACTATGCAAAAGCTTTTTAGCTGGATGCAGTCCCACTTGTTTATTTTTGTTTTTGTTGTCTTTGGTTTTGGTATCAGATTCAAAAAATTATTGCCAAGACCTATATCAAGAGTTTGTGGCCTATGTTTCCTTCTAGGATTTTTATGGCTTCAGGTCTTACGTTTAAGTTGTTAATCCATTTTGAGCTAATTTTTGTGTATAGTGTAAGACAGTGATTGTTTTATTCTTTTGTGTGTAGCTGTCCAGTTTTCCCAACAGATTTATTGAAGATTGTATATTCTTAACTCCTTTGCTGTAAGTTAATTTACTATATATGCTTGGGTTTATTTCTGGGCTCTCTCTTCTGCTCCATTATCTCTGAGTCAGTTCTTATGCCAATACCATACTTTTTAAATTACTGTAGCTTTGTTATATAGTTTCAAATCAGGGATCATGATGCCTCCAGGTTTGTTTTTCTTTCTCAAGATTGCTTTGGCTATTTAGGGTCTTTTATGGTTCCATACAAATTTGAGGATAGTTTGTTCCATTATGTGAAAAATACCTTTGGAATTTCAATCGAGATTGCATTGAATCTGTAGATTGTTTGGGTAGTGTGGCCATTTTAACAATATTAATTATTCTAATCCATGAGTGCAGAATCTTTCCACTTAATTGTGTCTACTCATTTTCTTTTGTTAATGTGTTGTAGTTTTTAATATATAGGTCTTTCACCTCCTTGGTATCCCAGGGATCTTATTTTTTATAATGCAATTGTAAATAGGATTGTTTTCTTAATTTCTCTGATAGTTATTTGTGTAAAGAAAAACAACTGATTTTGTATATTGATTTTATATCCTTCAACTTTACTGAATTAATTTGTTCTAACAGTTTTTTGATAGAGAAGTATTTTTTAAGTATCTAAGGATTTATTTATATGTTTAAAATCTCCGCTACTCCAGAAAGCACTTCGGGACTGCAGGGTGTCTGCATAACCAATGGTGTCTTTGTGTTGAATAATAGCCCCAGCCTTCTTTTTAAATGCCTAGGAAAAGCTGGACCCACATGGTCCCAGTGGAACTGCTAGATGGCAGTAGCAGCACGTGCTGTTTTTAGACTCCAGTTAACAATCTCACAGAGAGGAGGGGCTTTCCGGGGTAATTGGTTCATTCCCAAACACTTTACCGGCAGGAAAGCTAAAGCTCCAAGGGACAGTTACCAACCAAGGCTAGGTAGTTAGCCAAACAATCTGAATTTTATACAGATTGCTGAATTCTGTGGTTTAATATTTGTCAAAAACTTCCTTATGGATTCATTTGAAAACTATTTAAAATATTTGGTGTAAAAAATTTTTTTGAAAGAAGCAGAACAAACAAATAGGAATGAGATTAAAAGTAAGTCTGTCTCCCACCCCAACCCTGTATTCCCATAGGTGTCTTCCCCAGAAACCCCACTGCCACCAAGTTCTTAAATAACTCTCCAGAGATATATTTAATTAAACACTCAGACACACACATACTTGGTTGTGGTGCATTTATAACATCCAGACTCCTGTGTGTGTGTTCAGATGGATTTAATGTGTGCATGGAGTATAAAATAATATGAACAAAAGTGGGAAAGCTGTGGACCCCAGGAAAATGTCTCCTTCACCCTCCCATTCTTCTTGAAAAAAATAAAAAGAAAAGAAAAAGAAAGTTTATGAAGTGGTTTCTAGACTCTGGAGTGGCTTTATTTTTACCATTTCTCTGTTGATTTAACAGATTAAAACTCTGCCAGTGACACCTATAGTATCGATCTTGGTAAATCCTGCCTTCTGAAGCTCTCCCTGATGTAATTAAATTACTGTAAATACAATTAGAAGGCCCCTCTAGGTGGTCTGTGTGACACTAGCCCCAAAGGAATTGTCTTGAGATATTTGAACCAAAGTAAAGAGCAAAGTGGCGGAATCCCCTTAATCTTTGGGGGCCAATTCTTTGAGGATTTGTGGCCATGAAATAACAGGCAGTCGGTTTTCGAGGGGGAAAGCGGCCCTTTCAGGAGATATTTTTCACAGCCCTCACTGGCCTTCAGGGTCAGTATAGGGGCTCCACTCTCTGTTGCCAGCTTCCTGACTCCCCAAATGCCTCCCCCATCCTCTACCAATGATTTGCAAATCCTGCTTCCAATCTGGAAGAGGAGAGTCTGGGTAGTTAGTACTTTGCATCCAACACCTTTTGCATAGTGTTGGGAGCTGTTGCTATGTGGTCCACGTGCGTTGCTCAACAAGCTTAAACTTTGCATAGCCCATGCTAAACTAATTTGCGTCAATTTGTCTACATCATGCCAACAATCGTTCTGAGAGTCTTGAATAGAACATACAAGGCTGCTGATAAAGGCCCTCAGAGCAGATGCCGCCGGCCATTCTGTGGGGCCTCGCTGTGGCTAGTTCTTCACCATGGTTTCTTCATATCCTAGTGACAATGTTAGTTTTTCCACCCCGGGGTTAAAACTTTTTTTTTCTTAGACAATGGACAGCCCTATACAGCTGGCACTCCAACTGACTTTTTTTTTTTTTTTTAAAGAAAGACATGGCTGTGGCTGAATTCTAGCCCTAGTGTTTCCTAATCACTTTTTTCCCTGAAGTTTCCGAGAAAGCAAGTAGAGTTATTTAGAAAGCATTTGTGCAACTGTGACAAGGTGCTTTTCTTATTATTCATCATTGTTTTGGACTAAAATTTCAAGCTAAAAACTGAACACTTGTAACTGAACTCGTATCACTGATACAAGACAACCAAAATAATGTGTGCTATGTGAACTTTAGGAAATTATCTCACATTTAGGAGAAACCTGGATTTTTTTCAAAGCCAGATCTGGAAAAGTATCTCTTTGGTCAGTTTGGGGGAAGGCACTAGAGACCCTGGGGGAGATAATGAAATCCCCTCAGTCTATGATTTATTCACCTGTTTGAGGGTTGTCAATTTTGTAATGCCTCTAAATGATCTAAAAACTACCATTTATTTAATGATCTAAAAACTACCCTGTGAAAATTAATAATGTCTAAATGTTTGCAATGATGTTGTGTCAATGTCAATAGGACTAACCGATGTGCCTGTGTTCAGCCGTGTCTGACCCTTTGTGTCTCCATGGACTGTAGCTCACCAGGCTCCTCTGTCCCAAGCAAGAATATTGCAGTGGGTTGTCATTTCCTGCTCAAGCAGATCTTCTCGACCCAGAGGTCGAACCCACATCTCTTGCATTGGTAGGCAAATTCTTTACCATTGCCACCTGGGAAGCCCTGGGAGTAACCAATAAGAATTTATTAAATTTAGTAAGTGATTATTGAGTGTCTACCAGGCACCCTCCATGCACTTGGGATATAGAAGTGATACAGTCTTTGCTATTGTGGCATCTGGTACACAGACACTAAATAAACAGACTAGTGAATAACAGACAGTGGGAGTGCCAGTTACTGAAGGGTGTTAAGAAGAAAACTTGAGGGGAGAAAGTAGACAAGACCTACTTTAGTTACAAAGGAGAGAGGAAGTATCACCAATGAGACAACATTTGAACAGAAACTCAAGGGAGGGAAGGAACAGGTCTTTAGAATGTCAGTGGTCCTGGCAGGGGAAATGGGGAGACAAAGTTCCTAGGGTGTGGAGATGGCTTTGCATATTCATGGCCAGTGCAACTGGAGAAGAAGGGACTAGAGGGGTGGCAAGAAGGCAGGAGATGAATTTCCCAAAAGATGAGGATAAACAGAAATGGCAAATGCTATACCATCATGAGTATCTCCACTACTCAGTGTCATAGTGAATCTAGATCGCAGACTGATTCTTGGTCTCTCGAGCTATCCTTGCAGACAACGGTAGAGAAAGGTGGGCTGGCCAATAGGATCTAGAGCTGATTATAATTATTTTAGTTTGAAAAAAAATTAGATTTGAGCTGCTGAAAATCATTAGTCATTGTATGGACTGAATATGTCCCCCCCCACACACTAAAATTCATAGGTTGAAATCTTAATCCCCAATGTGATAATATTAAGAGGTGAGTCCTTTGAGAAGTAATTAGGTCATGAGAATAGAGCCCTCATGAATGGGATTAGTGTCCTTATAAAAGAGACCCCGGAGAACTTTCTGCTGTCTCCACCATGGGGAGATCCAATGAGAAAACAGCCATCTGCAACACAGAAGAGGGCCCTCACCAGAATTTAAAAACATGAGTTTGTAAGAATTGCATTGCAGGGAGAAAGGAAGGAAGTGCTCATCAGCCAGGACCTGAATGATACCACATCCTGATTTCATATCACATCAACACTATATATATATATATATATATATATATTTTTTTTTTTTTTTTTTAACCATAAGTATACTTGTGATCCCTCCAAGAATTGCCAGTGCGGATCTCATACATACTGGAGAGCTGCACCACTCACCTTCCAACAGCAAGGCTGACTACCACCCCTCCTTCTCTGACTCCCTCAGGGGTGGAACCACCTCCCCAGCATGCACAGGGTCAAGGCAAGTATGCAAATGGAGGCCTTTGCTGTTGTTCAGCTGCTGAGTTGGGTCTGACTCTTTGTGACTGTGCCGACTGCAGCATGCCAGGTTTCCCTGTTCTTCACCATCTTCCCAGAGTTTGCTCCAACTCATGTCCATTGAGTCAGTGATGCCATCCAACCATCTCATCATCCTTCACCCCCTTCTCCTCCTTCCCTCAATCTTGCTCAGCATCAGGGTCTTTTCCAATGAATCAGCTCTTCACATCAGGTGGCCAAAGTATTGGAGCTTCAGCTTCAATATCAGGCCTACATACCATATGTAATTTATAAAGAAGGACTTCCTTGGTGGCACAGTGGATAAGAATGTGCTTGCCAATCCAAGGGACATGGGTCTGATCCCTGTCTGGGTAGATTCCACATTCCTCAGAGCAACTAAGCCCCTGCACAAGTGCTGAAGCCCATGCATCCTAGAGCCAGCAAATCCTACTGAGCCCTCATGCCTCAATTCCTGAAGCTCATGTGCCTAGAGCCTGTGCTCTGCAACAAGAGAAGCTACCACAACAAGAAATCCATGCACTGCAACTGAAGAGTAGCCTCTGATTTCCACAGCTAAAGGAGGCCTGCATGCAACAATAAAGACCCAGTGCCAAAAATAGATACAAATTATAAAGAAAATAGTCAGATATGTTTTATCCACCTGTCTTGACAAATACACCTTCATGACAAGAAGGTAACATTTGAATTTAGAATTCTTGGATTCTCTGGAACATAGAGGAGCCAGCTCCCAGCTTGCAGCCTGCTTCTCTGCTCTTCCCACTCTGGACTAGCCTGCACTGGGAGGAGACTTGGGTACATACCTGATGACATCCAACCTGCATGCCCAGCTCCACCATCAAGCCAGGAGGAGCCAAAGCTCCTCTCTCACCTCCCACTGGACAGATGCTGTGTGGCTGTCCCTCAGGCCTAGCAGCACTATTGCGTTTTTCAGAAAGAGGTCTTCTTAACAGGTGCTGTAGGTAAATTCAAGATATTCCGAGGTTGAGAGTACCCCCATTGAGCATATCTCCTTAACCCTGTGGACTCTGCCCCATGAGGTGTGATACAGATAGAAAAGGGCCAGAGTGGAGCCCTGAAAAGTGAGGGGACTAGGGCATAGACCCCACCCACTTGCCTGTATATGAAGGGATTATTAATACTTTTCTTAGAAAAGTAAGTGGGGCCAGGTTGTGACAGGGCTTTGAATGCCATGTTATGGAATGTAGACTTTATTTCTTGAGCAGTAGAAAAGCATGATGGGTTTAAAGCAGAGCTTTATGGTAATAAAACTAGATATGATAGAAGTAGAACCATTCTAAGACAAAAGTCAAACTACCCAAAGTACTAAGATACATCCTACTAGCTATGGAGGCTTAGGTGACCCTCCTTAACTTCTCTGGGCCTCAGTTCCCCATCTGTAAAACTGGGGAACTGGACAAGGTTAACAGCCTGAGTGACAGAGTATGAGATGGTTGGATGGCATCACAGACTCAATGGACATAAGTTTAAGCAAACTTTGGAAGATAGTGAAGGACAGGGGAGCTTGGGATGCAGCAGTCCATGGGGTCTCAAAGAGCCGGACACAACTTAGCAACTGAACAACAACAAAAGGACCCCAAAAGTCCCCACCGTCAAGACCTCAGTTTTTCTCCTCTGTAAAACAAGTGGGTTGAAGCAGATCAGGGATTCTCAACATGGCCTCCACTGAGGGGTCATGCCCTTCCTCCACACCAGACTATAGCTCATGTTTTAAAGCTCCTCCAGCTGATTCTAATTGCATCCAGAGCTGAGAACCCCTACACCTGATGGTACTCTCCCAGGTCCCTCATCTCGCTCCACCTGAATTTATCCATCTGTTAAAAAAAAAAAAAAAAAGCACTTGGGCAATATTATCATCCCTCTGCTGGCTCCTCTTATTATGGGGACTCAGACCTGTCTGAGGCACAGTGATTCAAACAAGCCAGGGCTTTGTAAGAGGAGGCACCATGGCTCCGAGGGAGGCCCTCCCGGTCATAGGGTCACCTGCATTTGTGTGAAGCGGTGGGTGGGAGCTGGTGTCGGAAGGCTAGGCAAACAGGTGCTGCTCATGAAAATCCGGCGCCACGGATGGAGCTGCCAAAGTTGGGGCTTGGCACAGGGGAGGCGGCTTCTCAACCAGAGTGAATGGGCCGGACACTTCCTGGCAGCTCCGAGGTTTGGTCAGGCACCTGCAGGCCAGGGCTTCTTGGCAGGTGAGGAGGAGCGAGGAGAATAGGGCTTTTCTTGGGCTGTTCCCCAGAACAACCTCTCTTGACATCTGGGGAGAGAAGGGGTGGAAAAGACAAGCCTCTGCGTGTTCCTCTCCGCCTGTGAAATCCTTGTGGGTGGGGTTGGCAGGAAAGGGAGTTTGTGTTGAAGTGCCACTTTCCAGCTCTACGTCCGGAGCTTAGCATGTTCCAGGCACCATGAATGAGACCGGCTGATGCTTTGTATCAAATGTAAAGTGGCCTCTTTTCACATGGTTGGCACTGGGGGCCAGTGACCACTCCGTAGGATCCAGAGCTTTCCGGGAACTTGGCAGGGCCAAGCCTAGGGCCTGAATTGCGGCTCTGTGGGGGCAGCAGGAACAATGCTGTCAACGCAGAACAGGATTCTTAAGCCTGGAAGGGGTGAAGTCCTTCTGTTAGAGACCAGTGAGTTCCTTCTGCCACCGTCCACCCCTCCTGGAGCCCAGGTCTCAAGTGCAAGGACCACAGATTTCCACCCAAGACTGGGACATGCTGTTTCAGTTTTGGAGATTGGATACCAAAATAATGGAATGTCCAGGGAAACTCTGCACTTTACGTGAACAATAGGAGTGAATAAATACTATTTTAATGAAGATTGTCCCTGGAAATCTGAGGTTCACATTAAAGTAATATTTACCACTTTTTTTTTTCATAAATTAAGCAGAAATTTTATTTCTAAGCTCTTCAAAGCTTATGATAAACATAAACTGTCCTTTTAAAAGTGTGCATGTTAAATCAAAATGACATCAAAGTTAAATGCTTGTAACATTAATAATTCTTTGAGGTAAAATTTTCACATTACTTTTTTTAACCACTTGCAATGTTTTGCAGGTCTTATTTAAAACATTTTTTAAAGGCATGAAATAATATAGTATTTTTAAAGAGTACAAGACTACCACAATCATAAAGTAGAAGAAATTAAGGAGACAAAGATCAAATCTATTTCATATATCAGATGGGGAAATCTAATATACAACACAGCATTAATCTTTCCAAACCCATTTTCTAAGAAATACTTGCCAGATTTAGTGTTAAAAATAAAACAAAAGCAAAGACATCATTTGATTAGTAAAATCTATTCTTCCCCTGGTATTACACTTGCTGGTCCTCATTTAAAAATTGTAAATCCACAGGAAAAGAACAATTTATATTATAGTATAAAAAGCTTAGGAATAACTGATTACAGACATTCCATTTTTTTTAATGTTTTCCTTCTTATAATGTAAACATTCAATAAACAAAATATATATGATATTCCAGGTACACTAACAGCAGTAATTCACTCATGAAAGAGATGTATTTTGATATGTTTCATGATAATGATTTGGTTTGCCTTAAGTATAAAGCAGTTCACCAAAAGAACCAGGTGATTTTTATTTAAAAATTTACTCCTTCACCCAGGTTCCTTATTTGAATGATTCATCAAGTTCTATAGGATTTTGGCTATAGTGCCAGGCCACAGAAAAGGTCTGAAATATCTAAAAGTCATTGGGCTAGAGAAAAGCATTCTTTTTAATTTGTGGAGACAGTCGTTCATCACTTTGTGCTTGAACATATTCCTCAGTAAATTCTTCCGCACCATCTTCAGAGCAAAGCCCATGTTGTGGGCTCCAGAGGGGTCGATTTTACCTGGAACTTGGACCAGCAGGGCACCCTTGCTGGCCTTCTACAAGCAGTACTGCCTGAGGCCTTGATCTTCCCCACCCTGGCTCCCAGGCAATTGTTCCACTAGGTGGATCCTGGGCTCCCAGGGTGGGTAAATGAGGCTGGGTTGAACCTCTAGGTCTTCATTCTTATTTATACCTCCTCTATGCTGGTTCATCTTCTAAAAGACTTAAAAACAAACTGCAGTGGTGTTTTGGGCTAAATTATGTCCCCTCTACCCCAAATTTTATGTTCAAGTCCTAATCCCCAATATCTGAGAATGAGATTGTATTTGGAGATAGGGGCCTTGAAGAGGTAACTGAGTTAAAATGAGGCCATTAGCGTGAGCCCTAACCCAATATGACTTGTGTCCTTATAAGGTGAGGTGATTAGGATATAGACAACAGACAGAGGGACAGCCCTGTGAAGTTAGCCATCTATAAGTCAAAGAGAGAGCCTCAGGAGAAACCAACCCTGCTAACACCTTGATCTTTGACTTCTAGCCTCCAGAGCCATGAGAAAACAGATTTTTGTGGCCTCCAGAGCCACGAGAAAACTACCCACTCTGTGGTATTTGTTAGGACAGCCCTAACAAATTATTACAGATGGAGATATTATTATTCCCATTGTACATTGGGGAGACACTGAGATTTAATGACATGAAGCTGCTCGCTCATGTCTGTGGATCCCTGATTCAAACTCCACTCTCATACCTAAACTCAAGCCTCTTCCACTAGGCTGTGCTTCCTACAAATCTAGGGGGTAGGTGGGAGAGAGTATGTATACAGTAGAGCCGAGAGAAGACAAGGCTGGGAGAACTTGTTTGTGCTCCTCAATTTGACCAGCTATAGCGACATTTTTGGTGTCTGAGACTTCATAAATATCATCGTTGAGGCATCCAGGAAGGGTTTAGAAAAGGGAGAGATTAAAGAACTGGACCAGTTCGTTTCTATCTTAATCAGGGTTCATGTGATGCTAGAAACAAAAACCTATTCTCCCTGCTTAATCAAAAAAGGGGTGGGGGCTTCCTGCCAATGCAGGGACACGGGTTTGATCCCTGGTCTGGGAAGATCCCAAATGCCACTGGACAGCTACGCCCGTGGGCCACAACTACTGAAGCCTGTGCACCCTAGAGCCCATGCTTCATAACAAGAGAAACCACTGCACAAAGAGAAGCCCCCACTTGCTGAATCTAGGGAAAGCCCACGAGCAGCTACCAAGACCCAGTACAGCCAAAAACAAAAATAATTAAAAAAAAAAAAAGGGGGTGGGAAAATATGGAGGTATCTCATGGCCTCCAATGACAGGCAATATGGTCAAGCCTCAGAAAAGACCAGAACTAGAAACTCTGTTAACCCCTCTCCCAGCCTGCATTGGGCTTCCTTGGTGGCTTAGTACGATAAAAGAATCCGCCTGCAATATGGGAGACCTGGGTTCATTCCCTGGGTTGCGAAGAGCCCCTGGAGAAGGGAACAGCTACCCACTCCAGTATTCTGGCCTGGAGAATTCCGTGGGCAGAGGAGCCTGGTGGACTACATATGGGGTTGCAAAGAGTCAGACACGACTGAGCCACTTTAACCCTGCACTGATAGATGCTCAGAGCTTTTATGGGGAGATTCTCCAATTTGCTATTGACTGAGGGACTTTGTGAAATATTCCATTCATAAAGACTCCTAGTCTAACAATATGGAATCAGGAGAGTACAATTCTAAAACACAACTAGAGCAAAAGGCCTCTGGCTTCTGGAGCCAGGATAGACTTAGATGTGTAGGCAGACTCTGCAGCTCTTATTAGCTAAGTTATCTTGGGAGAGCTTTGTTGCTCAGAGACTCAGTTTCCCCCACTGGAAAATAAGGATAAGAAAGCCTGTTTCAAGAGCACAGTACCCACCACTTAGTGTCAAATGTACTTAGCTTCCTCCTCCCATCACTTCCGGAAATAGAGGTGGCATGTAAAACCCCTGTGAGGTTATCATCAGCCAGGAGTTCTCAGTATCTGACATGACAGGGCACCCCACAGGGGGAACTAGGGGATTGCCACTATCACTGGGAATTGGGATGTGAACTACTCTTTGGAAGTAACACTTGCCTAGGATAGGACTCCATACTGTCTTCTCTTCACCAGAATGGCTATCTTCCTTCACTTGAAGCCCCAGAGGCTCTGGCTGGGCTTTTGGGAGAACCAAGAAGTAGAACGTCCATCATACAATTTTTATAGATAGGAGGAAATAAAGGGAAGAAGTGGTTTTGTATATTACTCTAATTGGTAAAATCAGGAAGCAATGCAAACCACAATGTGACCTGCATTTTAGAATTCTTTTCTGGCGGCCTTCTTATCTGTCATCTTGTGATGCCCAGATGAGCCCCCACCTAGGAGGTAGGCGGGTATCAGTGGTTCTTCTCATTCCCAGAAGAGGCTAGTGGGTGCACAGAGGCGAATGGGTGTGCCCAAAGCAGAGCTAATTAATGGCCATGTAGAGAGAAGATACAGATGTCTAAGTGCTGGTCCAGTTTCAAGTTTGCCAATCCTGCCTTCACCTGTGCTTGCTCCCTCCACATGTGGGTCAGCCTGGACTGTTCAGGGAGTTTTCTTTCACTTTCAGTCCTAGTGCTCAGTCATGTCTGACTCCTTGCGACCCCAGGCTCCTCTATCCATAGGATTCTCTCAGCAAGAATGCTGAAGTGGGTTGCCATATCCTCCTCCAGGGGATCTTCCCGACCCAGGGATTGAACCTGCATCTCCTGCAGCTCCTGCATTAGCAGGCAGATTCTTTACCCAGGCATCACCTGGGAAGCCCCTGGTCAGTCCTCAGGAAAGGTCTAATGCTAGTTAGGAACTGGAGTTCCTGCCCTGTGGGCATCATAGGTGACGTTAGGAGCACAAGAGTTTGGCCCAAGAACTGCCACCAAAAACTCTGGTTTCTGTTTCACCTGGGATGGGGTCCAGGTACCTCAATGAGCAAAATGAGAAGCCTTTGAAAAACATATTAGGGAGAAAGAGAAGATAAGAACAACAAGAACTCACACACACTGCTGTAGAGAGTATAGTTCGATACATTCACTTTGAAAAACCACTTACTGTTATTTGCTCTGTTGGAAATTCCGTATGTATGGTACAGCATTTCCACTAACATGTGTATAGCCTACAAAGTGAGCCTCAAACCAACGGGAAACATGTACAAGAATGCTCATAAAAGCATTATTTGTAATAAGCCCAATATAGAAACAATTGAAATGTCCATCAACTATGGAAGAGATAATTGAATTGTGGTAGTCATGGAGTGGAATACTACACAGTAATGGAAATGAACACATCACAGATACATGCAGCAACACAGATCAGTCTTACAAATACAGTGTTAAAGGAAAGAAGCCAGACCCCAAATATTTCCTATTGTAGGCTTCCATTTACATGAAGTTCAAAAATAAGCATGTGTTTAGGGATGCACACTGTGATTATAAAATTATAAAGAAAAACATGGAAATGATTATGGCAAAAGTGATTATGTTCCATAGAGGGTGGAAACGGGGTGATTTACAATTGGATCTAAGCTACAGCTGACTGTGGCTCAGATCAGGAACTACTTATTGCAAAATTCAGACTTAAATTGAAGAAAGTAGGGAAAAACACTAGGCCATTCAGGTAAGACCTAAATTAAATCCCTTGTGATTATACAGGGGAAGTGACAAATAGATTCAAGGGCGTATATCTGATAGAGTGCCTGAAAAACTATGGATGGAGGTTTGTAATACTGTAGAGGAAGTGGTGATCCAAACCATTCCCAAGAAAAAGAAATGCAAAAAGGCAGAATTGGTTGTCTGAGAAGGCCTTGCAAATAGCTGAAAAAAGAAGAGAAGCAAACGGCAAAGGAGAAAAGGAAAGATATACTCATCTGATTGCAGAGTTCCAAAGAATAGCAAGGAGAGATAAGAAAGCCTTCCTAAGTGCTCAATGAGAAGAAACAGAGGAAAACAATAGAATGGGAAAGACTAGAGATCTCTTCAAGAAAATTAGAGATACCAAGGGAACATTTCATGCAAAGATGGGCACAATAAAGGACAGAAATGGTATGGACCTAACAGAAGCAGAAGATATTAAGAAGAGGTGGCAAGAATACACAGAAGAACTATACAAAAAATATCTTAATGACCCAGATAACCACAATGGTGTGATCACTCACCTAGAGTCAGACCTCCTGGAGTGTGAAGTTAAGTGGGTCTTAGGAAGCATCACTACACAAAAGCTAGTGGAGGTGATGAAATTCTAGCTGAGCTATTTCAATACTAAAAGATGATGCTGTGAAAGTGCTGCACTCAATATGCCAGCAAATTTGGAGAACTCAGCAGTGGCTGCAGGACTGGAAAAGGTCTGTTTCATTCCAATCCCAAAGAAAGGCAATTGCAAAGAATGCTCAAATTACTGCACAATTCCACTCATCTCACACACTAGCAAAGTAATGCTTAAAATTCTCCAAGCCAGACTTCAACAGTTCGTGAACCGAGAACTTCCAGATGTTCAAGCTGGATTTAGAAGGCAGAGGAACCAGAGATCAAATTGCCAATGTCTGCTGGATCATCGAAAAGGCAAGAGAGCTCCAGAAAAACATCTATTTCTGCTTTATTGACTATGCCAAAGCCTTTGACTGTGTGGATCACAATAAACTGCAGAAAATTCTTCAAGAGATGGGAATACCAGACCGCCTGACCTGCCTCTTGAAAAACCTATATGCAGGTCAGGAAGCTACAGTTAGAACTGGACATGGAACAACAGACTGGTTCCAAATAGGAGGAGGAGTACATCAAGGCTGTATATTGTCACCCTGCTTATTTAACTTATATGCAGAGTACGTCATGAGAAACGCTGGGCTGGAAGAAGCACAAGCTGGAATCAAGATTGCCGGGAGAAATATCAATAACCTCAGATATGCAGATGACACCACCCTTATGGCAGAAAGTGAAGAACTAAAGAGCCTCTTGATGAAAGTGAAAGAGGAGAGTGAAAAAATTGGCTTAAAGCTCAACATTCAGAAAACTAAGATCACGGCATCCAATCCCATCACTTCATGGCAGATAGATGGGAAACAGTGGAAATAGTGAGAGACTTTATTATTTTAGAGTTTCAAAATCACTGCAGATGGTGACTACAGCTATAAAATTAAAAGACGCTTACTCCTTGGAAGAAAAGCTATGGCCAACCTAGACAGCATATTAAAAAGCAGAGACATTACTTTGCCAACAAAGGTCCGTCTAATACAAGCTATGGTTTTTCCAGTAGTCATGTATGGATGTGAGAGTTGGACTATAAAGAAAGCTGAGCGCAGAAGAATTGATGCTTTTGAGCTGTGGTATTGGAGAAGACTCTTGAGAGTCCCTTGGACTGCAAGGAGATCCAGCCAGTCCATTCTAAAGGAGATCAGCCCTGGGTGTTCTTTGGAAGGAATGATGCTAAAGCTGAAACTCCAGTTCTTTGGCCACCTCCTGCAGAGTTGACTCATTGGAAAAGACTCTGATGCTGGGAGGGATTGGGGGCAGGAGGAGAAGGGGATGACAGAGGATGAGATGGCTGGATGGCATCACAGACTCGATGGACAAGAGTTTGGGTGAACTCCGGGACTTGATGATGGACAGGGAGGCCTCGCGTGCTTTAATTCATAGAGTCACAAAGAGTCGGACACGACTGAGCAACTGAACTGAACTGATTCATTGGAAGGACTGATGCTGAAGCTGAAGCTCCAATACTGTGGCCACCTTATGGGAAGAACTAACTCCTTAGAAAAAACCTGATGCTGGGAAAGATTGAAGGCAGGAGAAGGGGACGACAGAGGGTGAGATGGTTGGGTGGCATCACCAACTCAATGGCCATGAGTCTGAGCAAGCTCTGGGAGTTGGTGATGGACAGGGAGGCCTGGCATGCTGCAGTTCATGGGGTCACAAAGAGTCAGACAGGACTGAGCAACTGAACTGAACTGAGGTTCTGCCCCCTGGCCAAGGCACCGTCCCCTACCATCTACTCTCCTACCATTAGGCTTCTCTCCTCCAGATCCAAACTGCTTGCCCAGGGCTCCGCCCTCCCTCTCAGGCCCCGCCCCACCTAGCCCCAGCCAGGGCTAGGCTCTCCTGAGAAGCTCTCCTCAGCCCACCAAAATTAGCCTATTTGTGGAAAGCCCTGAGATTCCGGTAGTTAAGAAAGCCTTTAAGCTCAATCGTCGGCGCTCTCCTTCCCTCCCTCAGCAACTCCCAAGGCCTCCTTCCTGCCCCAGCTGCGGCCCTTTAACATGGTTGCCGCTTTGGCGGCTGTCGTCTTTCAGTGGCTAGAATTGGGTTTCTCCTGCAGCCTTGCAGGTTGAACCCAGGGGAACTGCCTGGGGTCAGAGGTTTCGAGGAGTGATGAGATACCAGACACTCTGGACCTCCAGCTCTTCCCAGAGAGCAGTGGGCAGTGGCAGAGGGGGCAGGGACAACAGGCAGGCCTAGGGTAGCGAGGCTGAGCCGCGCTGAGGTGAGGTGACATCTGGCTTGCTGCTTGGGGCATGTGGGGGAAGGGCTGGGTCCCGCGAGGGTGGAGGGGGTCACGTGGAGGGACCGGGCCTGGGTTTGGGGTGTCGTGGCCCCAGGAAACCCAAGAGCAAGCATTTGCTGAACCTTTCCTGAGTGCCTGGCCCTGAAAATACAGTGGTAAGCAAAATGCTGACAGTCCAGTTGGGGAGACACGGTCAGTAAACACATCCTCACAAATGTATAATTATGTAATTACAAATTGTGAGGAGAGTTGTGAAAGGAAAATGCAGGGGACTCTGTGAGTCTCCTAGGGGTAAGGATAAACTTCCCTCTGGAAGCTTCTTGGTTAGTTCTAAACCTGAATCCTGGCACTGCCACTTACAAACTGGGTGTCCTGGACAAAGTGGGTGGTCAAGCTGTGCCATGGAATCTTGGGTCAGAAATGAAGCTTGACTCTAAAACTTTGTGTAAGCGGGCTTTAGGAAGTCTAGAAAGATGGAAGCTTGGCAGCTACTTAGAATATGTATTTATTTATGCCGCTCCAGTCTGTGTCCCCTCTGCTGTGGTCTGAATGTTTGAATCCACTCAGAAATTCATATATTGAAATCCTCATGCAATTTGATGGTGATGGCATTAGGTGGTGGGACCTTTGGGGGTGATTAGGTCATAAAGGTGGAACTCTCACAAATATAATTAGTGCCCTTATAGAAAAGGCCTGCGTGAGCTCCCTTGCCTCTTCCTCTAGGTGAAGACATAAGAAGTCTGCAACCCTCACCCACCCATGCTGGCACCCTGATCTTGACTTCCAGCCTCCAGAACTGTGAGAGGTAAATTTCTGTTGTTTATAAGTCACCTAGTCAGTGGTATTTTGTTGCATGCGTGCTCAGTTGTGTCCATCTCTTTGTGACCCTATGGACTGTAGCCCGCCAGGCTCCTCTGTCCATGGGGTTTTCCAGGCAAGAATACTGGAGTGGGTAGCCATTTCCTCCTCCAGGGGATCTTCCTGACCCAGGGATTGAACCCCGCATCTCCTGCATTGGCAAGCAGACTCTCTACCACTGTGCCGCCAGTTAAGCCCCTTATAAATGTTTATTCCTTGTTATTCCGTTATTCTATGTCTTGGAGTCTCCACTAAGCAAGTAATGAAATTAAAAGTCTTAACTTACAAAAAAAAAAAGAAAAAAAAAAGTCTTACAGAGCTATTGACTGATGCCATTATGATAAAACCCCAAATAATAAAACCTTAAATAATAAGCAACCTAATCTGCCAACAGTAGGGAAGTTGCTTAAGCTAAGGACAGTATGGCCACATGAAGCAATACTATTCAGGTTCCAAAAAAACCCAAGTGTTTCTGGGAATTCCCTGGTGATCCAGTGGTTAGGACTACATGCTTTCATTGCTGAGGTCGGGGAACTAAGATCCTGCAAGCTGCTTGGTCAAAAACAAACAAAACTAAAATGTTTCAGTATATAATTTCATAGGGAGAAATGTGTTACAGTAACAAATGAAACAGTTTATAAAATTCTATATGATATGATCACAATTGTGAATATATATTTTAAAAAAAACCCTAAAAATCTATTTTCTGTTGAGCTTCCCAGGTGGTACAGTGGTAAAGAATCCACCTGTGCAGGAGATGCAGGAGGGTTGGGTTTGATCCCTGGGTCAGGAATATTCCTGGGGGGAGGAAATGGCAACCCTGTCTAGTATTCTTGCCTGGACAACTCCATGGACAGAGGAGCCTGGTGGGCTACAGTCCATGGAGTCAAAGAGTTGGACATAACTGAACATGTACGCATGTGATTATCTTTGGTCGGTGGGTGAATGGCACATTGGTCTACCTGCTGATGTTCCATTCCCATCACTGGTCTTAGCTACTGGTGAAGTTCAACCACAGTGGCCGTTCTGCTCTGCAAACTCCACAAGGACACCAGAGTGTCAGCACTTAGATGCACTCTTGAGACTGGAAGGGTCTTCTGCCAAGCCTCAGTGTGACTCTTCCACCCATGAGTAGACTCAAAGAAGGCAGCATGGAGGAGAGGGCATAAGACTTGGGAGCCAGAGAATCTATATTTAAATCCTGGCTTGGCCACAAAAGAGTGGTGAGACTTTTGTCTCACCTATACATTTCTGCACCTTGAGTTCCTCATCTGTAAAGTAAGGGGAGTGGACTGAGATGATCTCTGAGGTGCCTTTGGACTTTAACATTTGCCTTTTGTTTGACCAGTATTGTCGAACACCTCTGTACCAGACAGTATTCCAGACATTGGGAATAAATAGGAAAACAAGGCAAAGGTCTGTCCCCTTCCTATAAACTGTGAGAGAGTTGTAGCGCTATTGTTTAGGCGCATCATTTCCTGTAATGAGTTTTTAAGTGCCCCTGCCTTCCTTTCAGCTCTTTTCTCCTCAGTTTCACTTTACAAACTTTTATTTTTGTGTTGTCAAGATTCATACTTTTAAATTCTGTTGGGTTGGGCAGTGATACTTAACCCTTCCATACTTCGTCTATTCATTGATTCTAAATAAATCAATAAATCAATAACTATTTTTCGTCACATAGTCAAGTTGTTTCCTTTTATTACATTTCCTTATGGACACTGCTTTTTATCTCCTGGGGTTTTTAATCGCCTTTCTTTTTCTTATACAATTTGCCTGTCTCATATTTTCAATTTAAAAAGAAATCTCTTCCTCATAACAGGTATAGCAGTCATGGTTGAATCAGAGAGCAGAATCATCACGCATGTAATGGGAGACAGGATTCATTATGGGAGCTACACATGTTATATCTCTAGATCTGTCTCCACCATGAGAGGGAAGAAACAGATCCCTCCTCTCACTCCAGATTCCTCTGACTCATGTGTTCAAGACCTGCTGCTGCTAAGTTGCTTCAGTCGTGTCCAACTCTGTGCGACCCCATAGATGGCAGCCCACCAGGCTCCCCCATCCCTGGGATTCTCCAGGCAAGAACACTGGAGTGGGTTGCCATTTCCTTCTCCAGTGCATGAAAGGGAAAAGGGAAAGTGAAGTTGCTCAGTCATGTCCGACTCTTCATGACCCCATGGACTGCAGCCTACCAGACTCCTCCATCCATGGGATTTTCCAAGCAAGAGTACTGGAGTGGGGTGCTCTTCAAGACCTCAGTTCAGTTCAATTCAGTCGCTCAGTCGTGTCCAACTCTGCGACCCCATGAATCGCAGCACGCCAGGCCTCCCTGTCCATCACTAACTCCTGGAGTTTACTCAAATTCATGTCCATTGAGTTGGTGATGCCATCCAGCAATCTCATCCTCTGCTGTCCCCTTCTCCTCCTGCCCCTAATCCCTCCCAGCATCAGAGTCTTTTCCAATGAGTCAACTCTTCCCATGAGGTGGCCAAAGTATTGGAGTTTCAGCTTTAGCATCAGTCCTTCCAGTGAACACCCAGGACTGATCTCCTTTAGAATGGACTGGTTGGATTTCCTTGCAGTCCAAGGGACTCTCAAGGGTCTTCTCCAACACCACAGTTCAAAAGCATCAATTCTTCGGCACTCAGCTTTCTTCACAGTCCAACTCTTACATCCATACATGACCACATGACCACATACATGGAAAAACCATAGCCTTGACTAGATGGACCTTTGTTGGCAAAGTAATGTCTCTGCTTTTTAATATGTTATCTAGGTTGGTCATAACTTTCCTTCCAAGGAGTAAGCGTCTTTTAATTTCATGGCCGCAATCACCATCTGCAGTGATTTTGGAGCCCAGAAAAATAAAGTCTGACACTGCTTCCACTGTTTCCCCATGTACTTCCCATGAAGTGATGGGACCAGATGCCATGATCTTCGTTTTCTGAATGTTGAGCTTTAAGCCAACCTTTTCACTCTCCTCTCTCACTTTCATCAAGTGGCTCTTTAGCTCATCTTCACTTTCTGCCATAAGGGTGGTGTCATCTGCATATCTGAGGTTATTGATATTTCTCCCGGCAATCTTGATTCCAGCTTGTGTTTCTTCCAGCCCAGCATTTCTCATGATATACTCTGCATAGAAGTTAAAGAGCCTTGCTATTCAAAGTGTGGTCTTTGCTATTCAAAGCATCAACTTCACCTTGGACTTTGTTAAAAATGCAGAATCTGAATTTTAGTCAGGTCCTGGTACATTTTTATGTCCAGTAAAGTTTGAGAAGCTCTGGTCTGGGTTGCCTGTGGAGCCTGCCATTTTCTTCCTTGTCTATTTAGCTTATTGCATTGAGGCCTCCTGTCCCCACTGACCCTAAAATTGCTAACTTTATTCCTGAGGCTTTTCAGAGCCTGTACCCTCAATGCCTGAGAAGGCACTGTTATTGTTGTTATCAGTAGTAATAATAAAATAATAGGTACTGTTTATCGATTATTTACTATGTCATTGATATTGTGTTAAGCACTTTGTATTGCCTCATTTCTTGCTCAAAATCTTCTATTGCATATTATCACCATATAATAGATGAAAAAATGAGGTGAAGTCACTTGCCCAAAATCACACTGCAAGAAACTGATGCATCAGGGGTTCAAATCCAACTTGTATGACTCTCGAGTCTGTATTTTAAAATATTGAGATATATACACAGTCACGTGTCATAACTGTATAGATGCCTCTCAAGCCTTCTTCCTGCTCCCTTCAAGGTACTAACTTTCCAAGGGTAGTTTCTACCCTGACTTCTACTGTTTAGGTTGTTTGCCAGTTTTTGCACTTAGTATAAATGGCATGACATAGGAAACTTATTTTGCCATGATGGAGCTACCTATCAACCACCTTGGACTTCCAGTTTTTGTGAGGAAACCCGTTCTCTGGTATCTTTTGTTCAACATTGTGGGATTCATGCATGTTGTTTGTGTGTGGTATAGGTTTGTTGTATATGGCCTTTATTATGTTGAGGTAGGTTCCTTCTATACCTGTTTTCTGGGATTTATTTTTTATCATAAATGGGTGTCAAATTTTGTCCAAAGCATTTCTGCATCTGTTAAGATTATCATATAGTTTTTATCTTTCAGTTTGTTAATATGCATGTGGTGTAGATTGTTTATTCTCATTCTTGTGTGAATCTGCCTCAATGTAGTCACCTGATCTACTATTGATGGACATTTGGGTGACTTCCCAGTTTTAGGCTCTTATGGATATATGAACATTCTGTACATATCTTATGGTGAACATAAGGATGGGTTTCTTTCTAGGTCAATTCTAGGAGTAGAATTGCTGGGTCACAGAGTACATGTATATCCAGCGTTATTCAGTGCTGAAGTGGATGTACTGTTCACACTCCTATCAGCTGTATCTAAGAGATCTGGGTTGCCAACATCTTTAATCTTTTGAGACATTTCATCTTTTTCATTTTAGCCATTCCGGTGGGTATGTAGTCAAAGCCTGTGTATATCTTTCACCTTTTTAGTGGATGCTATTGGTTTAGTGGCCACTAATGGTTGCCCCACTCCAGTACTCTTGCCTGGAAAATCCCATGGACGGAGGAGCCTGGTGGGCTGCAGTCCATGGGGTCGTGAAGAGTCGGACACAACTGAGCGACTTCACTTTCCCTTTTCCCTTTCATGCATTGGAGAAGGAAGTGGCAACCCACTCCAATGTTCTTGCCTGGAGAATCCCAGGGATGGTGGAGCCTGGTGGGCTGCTATCTATGGGGTCACACAGAGTCGGACACGACTGAAGTGACTTAGCAGCAGCAGCAATGGTTGCCTAAGAATTGCCAGAATCCAGTATCAACCTTTCTTTTCTTTTGTCTCCATACCTTTCCATGGGCTTTGGCAGAAGTGGCATTGGCCACGTTTCCATGTCTGGGCTTTATTTAACTGAGGGTAATCCTACTCTCCTTAGTAATAATCAGTTTGAGAATGGGCAGGTGATACCACCCTGTCTGAAGAATCTTCAGGAAGTCTGTTGGGAGGATTTGGGTAAAGTTTCCTTAGTCTTAAGAGGGAACCATAGGAAAAGGTGATCTTCTTAGATATTGTCGTGTCCAGATGTGATGTCATATTTGGGATTTCTCTCATCTTGCTGCTAGCTTTGGGATGAAGCAATGTTCTCTTTAACCTTATGAGCTGGTGAATCAAGTACCTTGGACTTCTAGTTTTTGTGAGATAGTTTGTTCCCTTCTGTTTAAACCAGATTGAGGTTTCTGTTTCTTGAGTCCTAATGGATACAACTTTTTCTTTAAAGTTGGTGCCCACCAACGCCTGTGGGAAGAAAACTCAACTGCTTCTTCCTGGTGGTCTTCCCTATGGGCTTCCGGTGAAGGAAAGCCCCTAGTCTCCATTCACTGAGGCCTAAGGGATAGAAAAGGAAGAGCATGAGCTCCTGAGGCAGGTGCTTTGGGAGACAAGTCCTGACTCTTGCACTTGCTACAGTGTGTAGAGTGTGACCCTCAACAAGTGCTTCATCTCCTTGAACCTTAGTTTTCCCATCTGTAACCTGGGGGCCAAGGATCTCAACTGACCTCACAGGATGTTTGTGAGATTCAAATGAGGTATTGGAAGGGGAAAGTTTTCATAATGCATCACGGACTGCAGAGATGTCAGGGCCAGCACCCCTCATAGACACACTGTCCTCTCAAAGCCAGTTGGTGTTGGAGCTGGGGCTTGATCTGATCTCCTGACCTCCGATGCAACATGATCTCTATCAAAACATGACTCGGCCTCACTACCTAGGATGTCATCTCATTCTTTTCTGCCCTTTCTCCATTTCAAGGCTTGACTAGGCCCTGAAACAGGACTGTGTCAGTTTCTGGGGCCATTTCTGTGAACCAGATCATCCCCGCCCCCCAGCTGGTGGTGCTCCATTGAGCCCAGCTTTGCCAGGCCTGGGTCATAATGCGTCAGCCTGGATGGGTTTTTGTTGTCTCTTTGGGCTGCACACCCCCCTTGCCTATGGCTACTCTTGCTCATTTCTCTTGGGAGCTGCCTAGCTGCAAAAAAAAGGCCTTTGGAAACCTTTTCTTTTGAACTAGGCTTTATTGAATTTCACCTCCATTTTTTTTTTTCCTTTCCAAATAGGAACATCATTTATCTTGGACTTTAAGTTGCAGAGCTCTTTAAGAGCTTTCTCTTTCCCCAGCTGCATTTGTTGACACACAGTCAATCTGTTTCTTGCCTCCACTCCCCTCCTCCTCCTCTACCCCCCAAGCAGGCCATAAAGTGTCTACAGCTGTGCCTTTATTACCCATCCCTTTCTATGCCCGCAAGGGGGACGAGCTGAAATATAGCACAGCCATTACCGCTGACAAAAAGGGACAATTTAAAAACATTTTTGCTATTCTTTGGGAAAGCTGATGGCACAAAAGAAGGTGCATCATTTTATTGTAAAATGCTTTTAAAATATGGGTCACTTGGCCATAATCAGCCCCAAAGGACAGAAAAGTTCAAAGCGTGAAAGCAGGCACACAGATATCCAGTTCCCCCACCCTTGTCTTTTAAATTATGCTAACTGACACCAAGAAAAACAGGGATAGGTGTCTCCAGCTAACCCAGGCCCTCCGTTGTCTCCAACTCCCTCTTCTCCTTAAAGTAAAGAGCACATAAAATAAGTTTGCCGGGTCTGGAATGGCCACCTCCAGATCAGCAGGACTTTTTACTTTTTGCTTCTGTTTCAGAAAGAGTTGGGGCTTCCCTGGTGGCTCAGTGGTAAAGAATCTACCTGCAGTGCAGGAGATGTGGGTTCGATCCCTGGATTGGGAAGATCCCCTGGAGGAGAGCATGGCAACCCACTCCAGTATTCTTGCCTGGAAAATCCCATGGACAGAGGAGCCTGGCGGGCTACAGTCCATGGGGTCACAAAGAGTCGGACAGTACAGAAGCGACTTAGCATGCACGCACGCAGAAAGCATTAAGATCAGGAGGCTTACGGCCTGGTCCTTTAAGATGGGATAATTTTCTCAGCTCTGTTGAAGAGGAAACTCTTAATGTGTTTGCTGAGGGGTTTCAGAGGTGGAGGGCTGCCCAAAGGCTACCTGTGTGTGTCTGACCAGGTGAAGGGAGAGAGCACAGAGGGCAGGAGGGAAGTGTGCAGGGTAGAGTAGGCAGGGGAGTAGTTTCTCTTAGGGCTGCACCCAGTCTGCAATCTTAAAGGTGTGATATTGACGGAAGCTTGTTAGGATGATGACGAGAGAGACCAGAGGTAGAGAGTGAAACGAAACACACAGCCTTCAGGGAAGATGGCCAAGTGGTGTCCGCTTGACATCCACCCCCAGGAAGCTGCCTTCTCTTATGATTTGGGTTTGGGATTGACAGTTGGGCCATAGGAAATAGGACTGGGTTTTGTAATGACACTGGAATGAGGGCTGTTAAAAAACAAGCTTCAACTGAGTGAAGTTTAAAGATCAAATTGACTCATTTAACAAATGATCTGGCAAGTAGAAAGGAGCTCTGAGAAGTTGAACAAAATAGAAGGCTCTTACAGGCAGAAGGGGAAAAGACTGAATTATTTTAGGCTTGTAACCTACCTATGGGAATGGAAGGGGACTATGGGTCTGATCACCTCATTGTGCTGATAGGAAAAGTCCAGACTGACTCCTTAAGACTACATTCCCCGGGTCCAGGTCTTTTACCTCCTTCAGTTCAGTTCAGTTCAGTCACTCAGTCGTGTCTGACTCTTTGAGACCCCATGAATTGCAGCACGCCAGGCCTCCCTGTCCATCACCAACTCCTGGAGTTTACTCAAACTCATGTCCATCGAGTCGGTGATGCCACCCAGCCATCTCATCCTCTGTCATCCCCTTCTCCTCCTGCCCCCAATCCTTCCCAGAGTGTGAGATGAGTGCAATTCTGCAGTAGTTTGAGCATTCTTTGGCATTGCCTTTCTTTGGGATTGGAATGAAAACTGACCTTTTCCAGTCCTGTGGCCACTGCTGAGTTCTCCAAATTTGCTGGCATATTGAGTGCAGCACTTTCACAGCATCATCTTTCAGGATTTGAAATAGCTCAACTGGAATTCCATCACCTCCACTAGCTTTGTTCGTAGTGATGCTTTCTAAGGCCCACTTGACTTCACATTCCAGGATGTCTGGCTCTAGGTGAGTGATTACAGCATCGTGATTATCTGAGTCGTGAAGATCTTTTTTGTACAGTTGTATTCATCTCACACGCTAGTAAAGTAATGCTCAAAATTCTCCAAGCCAGGCTTCAACAGTACGTGAACCGAGAACTTCCAGATGTTCAAGCTGGTTTTAGAAAAGGCAGAGGAAAAAAAAATAAAAATAAAAAATAAAAAAAAAAAGAAAAGGCAGAGGAACCAGAGATCAAATTGCCAACATCCACTGGATCATGGAAAAAGCAAGAGAGTTCCAGAAAAACATCTATTTCTGCTTTATTAACTGTGCCAAAGCCTTTGACTGTGTGGATCACAATAAACTGTGGAAAATTCTGAAAGAGATGGGAATACCAGACGACCTGACCTGCCTCTTGAGAAACCTATATGCAGGTCAGGAAGCAACAGTTAGAACTGGACATGGAACAACAGACTGGTTCCAAATAGGCAAAGGAGTATGTCAAGGCTGTATATTGTCACTCTGCTTATTTAACTTATATGCAGAGTACATCATGAGAAATGCTGGACTGGAAGAAGCACAAGCTGGAATCAAGATTGCTGGGAGAAATATCAATAACCTCAGATGTGCAGATGACACCACCCTTATGGCAGAAAGTGAAGAGGAACTAAAAAGCCTCTTGATGAAAATGAAAGAGGAGAGTGAAAAAGTTGGCTTAAAGCTCAACATTCAGAAAATGAAGATCATGGCATCTGGTCCCATCACTTCATGGGAAATAGATGGGGAAACAGTGGAAACAGTGTCAGACTTTATTTTTCTGGGCTCCAAAATCACTGCAGATGGTTACTGCAGCCATGGAATTAAAAGACGCTTACTCCTTGGAAGGAAAGTTATGACCAACCTAGATAACATATTCAAAAGCAGAGACATTACTTTGCCAACAAAAGTCCATCTAGTCAAGGCTATGGTTTTTCCAGTGGTCATGTGTGGATGTGAGAGTTGGACTGTGAAGAAAGCTGAGCCCTGAAGAATTGATGCTTTTGAACTGTGGTGTTGGAGAAGACTCTTGAGAGTCCCTTGGACTGCAAGGAAATCCAACCAGTCCATTCTAATGGAGATCAGTCCTGGGTGTTCATTGGAAGGACTGATGCCGAGGCTGAAACTCCAATACTTTGGCCACCTCATGCGAAGAGTTTACCTCCTTAGGTAAGTTTATTCCTAGGTATTTTATTCTTTCTGATGCAATAGTAAATTTCCTATATTTCTCTTCCTGCTATTTTGTTGTTAGTGTGTAGAAATGCAACAGATTTTTGTGTATTAATTTTCTATCCTGCAATCTTATGAGATTCATTGATGAGCTCTAGTAGTTTTCTGGTGGTATCTTTGGGATTTTCTATGTATAGTATCATATCATCTGCAGATAGTGACATTTTTACTTCTTTTCCAGTTTGATTTCCTTTTCTTCTCTGATCACTGTGGCTAGGACTTCTAATACTATGTTAATTGAAAGTGGTGAGAGTGGATATCCTGGTCTTGTTTCTGATCTTGGAGGAAATGCTTCCACCTTTTCACCATTGAGTGTGATGTTAGCTGTGGCCTTTAATATGTTAAGATATGTTCCCCCTATACCCACTTCCTGCAGAGTTTTTTTTTTTAATCATAAATGGATGTTGGATTTTGTTAGAAGCTTTTTCTGCCTCTATTGAGATGATCATATGGTTTTTATTCTTCAATTTGTTAGGTTGATGTATCACATTGATTGATTTGCCAATATTGAGAAATACTTGCATCCCTAGGATATATCCGACTTGATCATGGTGTATGATTCTTTTAATGTATTGCTAGATTTGGTTTGCTAATATTTTGAGGATTTTTGCATCCATGTTCATCAGTGGTATTGGTCTGTAATTTTCTTTTTTTGTAATGTATGTGTCTGGTTTTGGTATCAGAGTGATGCTGGCCTCATAGAATGAGTTCAGAAGTGTTCCTTCCTCTGCAATTTTTAGAATAGTTTGAGAAGGAGAGATGTTAACTCTTCTTTAAATGTCTGGTAGAATTCATCTGTGAGCCATATGGTCCTGGACTTTAGTTTGTTGGGAGTTTTAAAATTACTTATTCAATTTTGTTACTGATAATTGGTCTGTTCAATTTTATATTTATTCTTGGTTCAGTCTTGGGAGATTTTACCTTTCTAAAAAGTTGTCCATTTTATTGGCATATAGTTGTTCATAGTAGTTTCTTATGGTCCTTTGTATTTCTGTGGAGTCGTTGTAACTCTCTTTTTATTTCTGATTTTATTGGTTTGGGTCCTTTTCTTCTTAATGAGTCTAGCTAAAGGCTTATCAATTTCATTTATCTTTTCCAAGAACCAGCTTTTAATTTCATCGATTTTTTTCTATTGTTTTTTAATCTCCATTTCATTAATTTCTGTTCTGGTCTTTATGATTTCTTTCCTTCTCACTTTGGGTTCTATTCTTCTTTCTCTAGTTCCTTTAGGTGTAAGGTTACATTGTTTATTTGCACTTTTTCTGGTTTCCTGAGGTAAATTTGCATTGCTATAAACTTCCCTTTTAGAGCTGCTTTGGCTGTGTCCCATAGTTTTTTGATCACTGTATTTTTGCTTTCATTTGTCTCCAGGTATATTTGATTTCCTTTTTCCTTCTCGAGCCCAGCTTGATTGCTAGCTAGTTAAATGATCTAACCTTTTGGCGTCCATTTGCCATCTGTAAGGTAGGAACACAACCGTGGCTATGCTTTCAGGTTGTTGTGAGGACTAAAATGAGATTAATCATACAAAGCCCTTAGTGTCTTAGAGTAGGTACTCATTTCATCTAGTTCTTATTATTCCTGAGAACTCAGAGATGAGGAAAAAGAGGCTGGTGGATGGTGTCCTCCCTTCCTTCCTTTTCTTTCAGCCTGTCTGGCTGCTTTACAAGGAAGAGAGCAGTTTTTTAGGACTGGTTTCTTCAGAATTGACTGTACATCATTCTGTTAGTTGGTGTGGTACAGTAAGGTAAAACGTAATTTCAGGGTCATTACAGCTAGGCATGAAATTCTTGCTCTGCCACCTCCAACTTTGTGACTTCAAACAAGTTACCTTCCTGAGCCTCCGCTTTCTCATCAGTTAAAAGGTATAGGAATCCTTGTTGATGTGCATACTGAGATTATGTAACTTTTACCTCTGTTCTTTCCTGAGAGTCTGCCTCTTTTGTGTTTTGCACTGGAAAAAGCAGGAGTGTGCAATATAATAGAATATTGATATGGGATGATGAAAATGAAGCCGAGACTCTCCAGAATATATAAATGAGGATCTCTAGGATTTGACTCTGAAAGATTCTCCAGGGGAGAGACGCTTCTGCTAAGTACTTATGGCGCTGTTCTGAGTTTCACCTTCACTGTTCTCTCAATTTGGGTCCTACTGTTTCCACTTTGCTTGATCATGATGATGATGCTGATGATGATAAAAGCAAGCTGAGATATCCCAATTTATAACAAGAAATCTGCATTTGGTCTTCTTTCGGTTCCTGATCTAGGGGTCCTAAAACCCTTGGGATTTCCTAAGTAATGAGAGCCCAAAATGTGTCTTTTGTTACATTAATGAGGTGACTTTTGGAAACAGCCTATGGATAAGGGCTAGTTTCTGGGGGAATCAACCAGGTGATTAGAGGGGTGAGACTTAGAGTCTCACTCCCTGATCTCCAGGGAGGGGGTCAGATTGAATCAGTCACCGATGGCCAATGAAGTAATCAATCACACCTGTGTCACAAGGCCTCCCTGAAAACCCAAAACAGGGTTTAGAGAGCTTCTAGGTTGGTAAACCGGAGAAGGCAATGGCAACCCACTCCAGTGTTCTTGTCTGAAGAATCCCAGGGATGGCAGAGCCTGGTGGGCTGCCGTCTATGGGGTTGCACAGAGTCGGACACGACTGAAGCGACTTAGCAGTAGCAGCAGCAGCAGCAGCAGCAGCAGCAGCAGCAGCAGGTTCGTAAATACCTAGAAGGTTTGGGGAGACTGCTGTGTTGCAAGAGCATAAGTTAAGCGCCCTTTCCCCATACCTGGCCCTGTGCATCTCTTCCATCTGGCTCTGACTTATATATCCTTTCCTAAGAAACTGGTAATCGGGAAACTAAAAGATTTCTCTGAGTTGTGTGAGCTACTCTTGCAAATTAAACTAAACGCAAGGAGTGGGTATGGAGCCTCCAATCTATAACCAGTTGGTCAGAAACATACGAAACAACCTGGGCTTGCAATGGGTGTCTGAAGGTGGAGGAAGGCAGTGTTGTACGACTGAGCTCTCAACCTGTAGGGTCTCCAGGTAGATGCTGTCAGACTTGCGTTGAATTGTAGGGCACCCAGCTGCTGTCAGAGACTTGTTTGCTGTGCGGCAACCACCCAGCCCCCTATTCTGGTGCCAGAAGTGTTGAAAGTAGAGCTGGTGTGAGAGAAAGGGGAAACTTAGAAGGAGGGCTGGGTTTTCCTGCTGCTGCTGCTAAATCACTTCAGTTGTGTCCGACTCTGTGCGACCCCATAGACGATAGCCCACCAGGCTCCCCCATCCCTGGGATTCTCCAGGCAAGAACACTGGAGTGAGTTGCCATTTCCTTCTCCAATGCATGAAAGTGAAAAGTGAAAGTGAAGTCGCTCAGTCGTGTCCGACTCTTAGCGACCCTACGGACTGCAGCCCACCAGGCTCCTCTGTCCACAGGATTTTCCTACTCACTAGTATTTTTGTTCTGGCTTGGGAGAAAACTCCCTTCCCTTGGTTGCCCCCCCATACAGCTAAGTCTGGTGAAAATGACAGGTGTTTTTCTTTTTTAATTAAAAAACAAGGGTCGGCCTTCCCTGGTGGTCCAGTGGTTAAGAATTCACCTGCCAATGCAGGGGACAGGGGTTGAATCCCTGGTCCGAGAAGGTTTTACATGCCACGGGACAGCTAAGCCCGTGCTCCACAGCTACTGAGCCCACATTCCCTAGAGCCTGTGAGCCACAGCTACTGAGCCTGTGTACTGTAACTACTGAAGGCCGTGCACCCTACACCCATGCTCTGGTACAAGAGAAGCCACTGCAATGAGGAGCCTGCGCTCACCACAGCTAGAGAAAGCCCATGCACAGCAGTGAAGACCCAGTGAAGCCACAAGTAAATAATAATTTTTTAAAAAATGGTAAACAAAGTGGAAATAAACACAGGGAGTGTAAGAAGCCTGGTGTTCTATGGGCTTCAGTTTTCTGACCCTGCAGTTGTTGGCTTGCCTGCTGCTGTATTTCACTTCAGTTCAGTCGCTCAGTCATGTCCGACTCTCTGCGACCCCATGAATTGCAGCACGCCAGGCCTCCATTACCAACTCCCAGAGTTCACCCAAACTCATGTCCATCGAGTCAGTGATGCCATCCAGCCATCTCATCCTCTGTCGTCCCCTTCTCCTCCTGCCCCTAATCCCTCCCAGCATCAGAGTCTTTTCCAATGAGTCAACTCTTCGCATGAGGTAGCCAAAGTATTGGAGCTTCAGCATCAGTCCTTCCAATGAACACCCAGGACTGATCTCCTTTAGGATGGACTGGTTGGATCTCCTTGCAGTCCAAGGGACTCTCAGGAGTATTTTCCAACAAAAGCATCAATTCTTTGGCCCTCACTTTCTTAACAGTTCAACTCTCACATCCATACATGATCACTGGAAAAACCATATAGCCTTGACTAGATGGACCTTTGTTGGCAGTGTAATGTCTCTGCTTTTGAATATGCTATCTAGGTTGGTCATAACTTTCCTTCCAAGGAGTAAGCGTCTTTTAATTTCATGGCTGCAGTCACCATCTGCAGTGATTTTGGAGCCCCCCAAAATAAAGTCTGACACTGTTTCCACTGTTTCCCCATCTATTTCCCATGAAGTGATGGGGCCAGATGCCATGATCTTAGTTTTCTGAATGCTGAGCTTTAAGCCAACTTTTTCACTCTCCTCTTTCATTTTCATCAAGAGGCTTTTTAGTTCCTCTTCACTTTCTGCCATAAGGGTGGTGTCATCTGCATATCTGAGGTTATTGATATTTCCCCTGGCAATCTTGATTCCAGCTTGTGCTTCTTCCAGTCCAGCATTTCTCATGATGTACTCTGCATATAAGTTAAATAAACAGGGTGACAATATATAGCCTTGATGTACTCCTTTTCCTATTTGGAACCAGTCTGTTGTTCCATGTCCAGTTCTAACTGTTGCTTCTTGACCTGCATGTAGGTTTCTCAAGAGGCAGGTCAGGTGGTCTGGTATTCTCATCTCTTTCAGAACTTCCCACAGTTGATTGTGATCCACACAGTCAAAGGCTTTGGCATAGTCAATAAAGCAGAAGTAGATGTTTTCCTGGACTCTCTTGCTTTTTCAATGATCCAGTGGATGTTGGCAATTTGATCTCTGGTTCCTTTGCCTTTTCTAAAACCAGCTTTTCACATAGTATTACAAATACATAGTATTTGTAATATTTATTCTCTGGGTTTCCACCAACATATCATCAATTTTTCTAAAAAAGTATACTTTAAAACAAAATGTCCGGCTACCAAGTCTACTGCTATCAGTTAATTTCTATTTTACTTAATTGTATTGTTCAGCTCTAGATTTACTTATTTTGGGTTATTGTTTCCTTATCTGTTCTATCCTCATAATGGAGTTGATGTCTACAATTATTTAATTATAGTTTTCTGTAAGTTTTCCTTGGTTCTGTGCTTTTCTGTTTGTTTTGGTGTCTTTTTTAATTTAAATATAATTGATGTACAATATTGTATTAGTTTCAGGTGTACAGCATAGTGATTTGGTACTTTTGCAGATTATATTCTGTTATAGGTTATTATGATAGTTAGAATTTCCTATGATAGTATATTATTGTTGCTTGTCTATTTTATATATACTAGAGTTAATTCCATACTCCAAATTTGTTCCTCCCCACTTTGCTCTTTCCTTTGGTAACCACAAGTTTTTTCTCTGTGAGTCTGATTTTGTTTTGCATATACATTCACTTGTATTATTTTTTTGTTTCCTCACAGAAGTGGTAGCATATAGTATTTGTCTTTCTCTGACTTATTCGCTAAGCGTAATATTCTTTAGATCTACCCATGTTGCTGCAAAAGCAGTATTTCATTCTCTTTTATGGCTGAGTGGTATTCCAATGTGTGTGTGTGTGTGTGCATACACACACATGTTTGAACATGCCACATTTTATTAATCTAGTCATCTGTTGATGGGCACTTGGGTTGCTTCTTTGTCTTGGTTATTTTAATTAGCACTGTGATGAACATTGGAGTACATGTATCTTTGCAAATTACTGGTTTCTTTTTTTTCCAATAAATATCTAGGAGGGAATTTTCTGGATTGTATAGTAGTTCTATTTTTAGTTTTTTAAGGAATCTTCATACTGTTTTCCATAATGGCTGCACCTACACTTCTACCAACAGTTTGGAGGGTTCCCTTTTCCCCACATGCTTGCCAACATTTATTTGTAGACATTTTGGTGATATACATTCTGACAGATGTGAGATGACACCTCCTTGTGGTTTTGATGTGCATTTCTCTAATAATGAGTGATATTTGAACATTTTTTGTATGCCTATTGGCCATCTGTATGTCTTCTTTGGAAAAATGTATACTCAACTTTTCTTTGCATTTTTGACTGGATTGTTCAGGTTTTTTGATATAAAGTTATATGAGTTGTTTGTGTAGTTTAGATGTTAACCCCTTGTTGGTCAAATCATTTGCAAAATATTTTCTCCCATTCTCTAGATTGTCTTTTCAGTTTTTCGAAAGTGTTCTTTGCTGCACACAAACTTTTAAATTTAATTAGGTCCAATTTGTTTATTTTTATTTCTTTTGCCTTAGGAGACTGATCCAATAAAATATTGTTATAATTTATGTCAAAGATTTCCCACCTATGTTTTCTTCCAGGATTTTTATGGTTAAAGGTCTTACACTTAGGTCTTTAAACATTTTGAGTTTATTTTGTATATGTAAGGGGCTGTTCATACTGTTTGAACTCCCCAGGTCAGTAGGTGCCCAATATGCTACTGGAGATCAGTGGAGAAGTAGCTCCAGAAAGAATGAAGGGATGGAGCCAAAGCAAAAAGAATACCCAGCTGTGGATGTGACGGGTGATAGAAGCAAGGTCCGATGCTGTAAAGAGCAATATTGCATAGGAACCTGGAATGTTAGGTCCATGAATCAAGGCAAATTGGAAGTGGTCAAACAGGAGATGGCAAGAGTGAATGTCAACATTCTAGGAATCAGCAAACTAAAATGGACTGGAACGGGTGAATTTAACTCAGATGACCATTATATCTACTACTGCAGGCAGGAATCCCTTAGAAGAAATGGAGTAGCCATCATGGTCAACAAAAGAGTCCGAAATGCAGTACTTGGATGCAATCTCAAAAACGACAGAATGATCTCTGTTCTTTTCCAAGGCAGACCATTCAGTATCACAGTAATCCAAGTCTATGCCCCAACCAGTAACGCTGAAGAAGCTGAAGTTGAGCGGTTCTATGAAGACCTACAAGACCTTTTAGAACTAACATACAAAAAAGATGTCCTTTTCATTATAGGGGACTGGAATGCAAAAGTAGGAAGTCAAAAAACACCTGGAGTAACAGGCAAATTTGGCCTTGGAGTACGGAATGAAGCAGGGCAAAGACTAATAAGAGTTTTGCCAAGAAAATGCACTGGTCATAGCAAACACCCTCTTCCAACAACACGAGAAGACTCTACACATGGACATCACCAGATGGTCAACACTGAAATCAGATTGATTATATTCTTTGCAGCCAAAGATGGAGAAGCTCTATACAGTCAGCAAAAACAAGACTGGGAGCTGACTGTGGCTCAGACCATGAACTCCTTACTGCCAAATTCAGACTTAAATTGAAGAAAGTAGGGAAAACCACTAGACCATTCAGGTATGACCTAAATCAAATCCCTTATGATTATACAGTGGAAGTGAGAAATAGATTTAAGGGACTAGGTATGATAGAGTGCCTGATGAACTATGGATGGAGGTTCGTGACACTGTACAGGAGACAGGGATCAAGACCATCTCCATGGAAAAGAAATGCAAAAAAGCAAAATGGCTGTCTGAGGAGGCACTACAAATAGCTGTGAAAATAAGAGAAGTGAAAAGCAAAGGAGAAAAGGAAAGATATAAGCATCTGAATGCAGAGTTCCAAAGAATAGCAAGAAGAGATAAGAAAGCCTTCCTCAGCGATCAATGCAAAGATATAGAGGAAAACAACAGAATGGGAAAGACTAGAGATTTCTTCAAGAAAATTACAGATACCAAGGGAACATTTCATGCAAAGATGGGCTCAATAAAGGACAGAAATGGTGTGGACCTAACAGAAGCAAAAGATATTAAGAAGAGGTGGCAATAATACACAGAAGAAATGTACAAAAAAGATCTTCACAACCAAGATAATCACGATGGTGTGATCACTGACCTAGAGCCAGACATCCTGGAATGTGAAGTCAAGTGGGCCTTAGAAAGCCTACGAACAAAGCTAGTGGAAGTGATGGAATTCCAGTTGAGCTATTTCAAATCCTAAAAGATGATACTATGAAAGTGCTGCACTCAATATGCCAGCAAATTTGGAAAACTCAGCAGTGGCCACAGGACTGGAAAAGGTCAGTTTTCATTCCAATCCCAAAGAAAGGCAATGCCAAAGAATGCTCAAACTACTGCACAATTGCACTCATCTCACATGCTAGTAAAGTAATGCTCAAAATTCTCCAAGCCAGGGTCAGCAATACGTGAACTGTGAATTTCATGATGTTCAAGCTGGTTTTAAAAAAGGCAGAGGAACCAGAGATCAAATTGCCAACATCTGCTGGATCATTGAAAAAGCAAGCGAGTTCCAGAAAACCATCTATTTCTGCTTTATTGACTATGCCAAAGCCTTTGACTGTATGGATCACAATAAACTGTGGAAAATTCTGAAAGAGATGGGAACACCAGAACACCTGACCTGCCTCTTGAGAAACCTGTATGCAGGTCAGGAAGCAACAGTTAGAACTGGACATGGAACAACAGACTGGTTCCAAATAGGAAAAGGAGTACATCAAGGTTGTATATTGTCACTCTGCTTATTTAACTTATATGCAGAGTACATCATGAGGAACGCTAGGCTGGAAGAAGCACAAGTTGGAATCAAGATTGCCGGGAGAAATATCAGTAACCTCAGATATGCAGATGACACCACCCTTATGGCAGAAAGTGAAGAGGAACTAAAAAGCCTCTTGATGAAAGTGAAAGAGAGTGAAAAAGTTGGCTTAAAGCTCAGCATTCAGAAAACTAAGACCATGGCATCTGGTCCCATCACTTCATGGGAAATAGATGGGGAAACAGTGGAAACAGTGTCAGACTTTATTTTTTGGGGCTCCAAAATCAGTACAGATGGTGATTGCAGCCATGAAATTAAAAGACGCTTACTCCTTGGAAGGAAAGTTATGACCAACCTAGATAGCATATTCAAAAGCAGAGACATTACTTTGCCAACAAAGGTCTGTCTAGTCAAGGCTATGGTTTTTCCAGTGGTCATGTATGGAAGTGAGAGTTGGACTGTGAAGAAGGCTGAGTGCCGAAAAATTGATGCTTTTGAACTGTGGTGTTGGAGAATACTCTTGAGAGTCCCTTGGACTGCAAGCAGATCCAACCAGTCCATTCTGAAGGAGATCAGTCCTGGGTGTTCATTGGAAGGACTGATGCTAAAACTGAAACTCCAGTACTTTGGCCACCTCATGCGAAGAGTTGACTCATTGGAAAAGACTCTGATGCTGGGAGGGATTGGGGGCAAGAGGAGAAGGGGACGACAGAGGATGAGATGGCTGGATGGCATCACTGACTCAATGGACGTGAGTCTGAGTGAAATCCGGAGTTGGTGATGGACAGGGAGGCCTGGTGTGCTGCGATTCACGGGGTCGCAAAGAGTTGGACATGACTGCGTGATTGAACTGAACTGAACGGACTGTTCTAGTCTCATTGTTTTATATGTCCGGTTTTCCCACAGAGCACCACTTGTTGAAGAGACTGTCTTTTCTCCATTGTAATTCTTGCCTCCTTTGTTAGATTAATGGCATGTGTGTGGGTTTATTTCTGATAAAAACTCATCAAAATGGGTGTAGAGGGAACATATCTCAACATAATAAAGCCATTTATGACAAACTCACAGACAGTATAATACTGAACAATGAAAAGCTTTTGAAAGCCCTCCCTCTAAATTCAGGAACAAGGCAAGGATGCCCACTGTCACCATTTCTGTTCAACATAGTATTGGAAGTCCTAGTCATAGCAATCAAACAAACAAACAAAAAAAGAAATAAAAGATATCCAAATTGGAAGGAAAGAGGGAAAACTGTCACTATTTGCAGATGACAATGGTACTGTGTATAGAGAACCCTAAAGTCACCATCCAAAGCTATTAGAACTAATAACAAGTTCAGCAAGGTTTCAGGATTCAAGATTAATATACAGTAATGTATTGCATTTCTATATGCTAATAAAGTGAAAAACTGAAGCTGAAGTGTTAGTGGCTCAGTCGTGTCTCTTTGTGACCCTATGGACTATAGCCCGCCAGGCTCCTCTGTCCATGGAATTCTCCAGGTAAGAATACTGGAGTGGGTGCCCATTTCCTTCTCCAGGGGATCTTCCTAACCCAGAGATCAAACCAAGGTCTCCTGCATCGCAAGCATATTCTTTACCATCCGAGCCACCAGGGAAGCCCTATATGCTAATAATGAAATATCAAAAAGAGAAAGTAAGAAAACAATCCTGTTTAAAGCTGCAACAAAACAAAACAAAAAACTAGGAGTAAACTTAACCAAGGAGGCTAAAGACCTATATGCTGAAAACTATAAAAAAATTGATGAAGGAAATTCAAAGAAATGGAAAGATATCTTGTGCTCTTAGATTGGAAGAATTATGAAAATGGCCATATTACCCCAATCTACAGATTTAATGCACTGCCTATTAAAATAATCATGCCATTTTTCACAGAACTGGAAGAAATAACCCTAAAATTTATATGGAATTGCCAAAGACCCCAAATTGCCAAAGCAGTCCTGAAACACAAAGAACAAAGCTGGAGCTATAACCCTCCCAGACTTCAGACTGTATTACAAAGCTGCAGTGTAGTATTGGTACAAAAACAGATTCATAGACTAATGAAATGGAATAGAGAGCCAAGGTCTCTAGTTTTCATACGAGAGTAAAAGTCACTCAGTCGTGTCTGACTCTTTGCTATCCCATGGACTAGACAGTCCATGGAATTCTCCAGGCCGAAATACTGGAATGGGTAGCCTTTCCCTTCTCGGGATGTTCCCAACCCAGGAATCGAATCCAGGTCTCCCACATTGCAGGTGGATTCTTTACCAGCTGAGCCACAAGGAGAAGACAAAGAATACTGGAGTGGGTAGCCTATCCCTTCTCCAGGGGATCTTCCCAACCCAGGAATCGAACCGGGGTCTCCTGCATTGCAAGTGGATTCTTTACCAACTGAGCTATCAGGGAAGCCAGCCTCAGTTTATTCTTCGGCAGAGTGGAACTAGTACTATTTCACTGGACATTGGGATGGTGTGCATAAGGTGGCTCAGAAAATGAGTTGCTATGTCTCCTGTGCATTCTCAACAGGGGTAAGCATGCCCTCAAGAGGGTAGACGGAGAAGGCAATGGCACCCCACTCAAGTACTCTTGCCTGGAAAACCCCATGGACAGAGGAGCCTGGTAGGCTGCAGTCCATGAGGTCGCTAAGAGTCGGACACGACTGAGCAACTTCACTTCGACTTTTCACTTTCATGCATTGGAGAAGGAAATGGCAACCCACTCCAGTATTCTTGCCTGGAGAATCCCAGGGATGGGGGAGCCTGGTGGGCTGCCGTCTATGGGGTCGCAGAGTCGGACACGACTGAAGCGACTTAGCAGCAGCAGCAGCAAGAGGGTAGAAATTGGTTAGGGAGTGGATCTTTTAAATATTGATATTCTGGAGTGGGAAGCTATTCCCTCTCCAGGGGATCTTCCCGACCCCAGGGATCTCTGACTGCTCTTTACATTTCTTCCTCCAGCTACACTGGACACCTTGTAGTTCTCCAGTCATTATTGGTATTATTGCTCCGAGGTCTTTGCACTTACTTGCTGTTCCCACTGCCTAGAGAGAATATCTGCTAGATGTTCACATTGCTTATTTCTTCACTACTTTCAGGTCTCTACTCAGATAACACTTTATCAGAGATGCCTTCACTGACACCATTTTATAAAACTTCTATCTGGACCTAACTCTGCTTTAGTTTCCATAGGTATTATTGCCACCTGACATGGCATCAGGGATCGTGGGCTTTATTAGGTTCACTGATACACTATATCTATTGTCTGTCTTTATCCAGAATTAAAACTCCTTAAGATCAGGGTCTTTATTTTGTTCACTTATGTGTACCTGAAGCAGGCCTGGGGCATTAGTATTCAGTGCGTATCTCGTGAATGATGGCCTCCCTGAGTGTGAGAAGACCGGTATCTGGCCATTGTGTTGGAAGATCCCTATCTTTCATTCTCTTCAGATCCTTCTTTTGGGCCATTTTCCCAGCCATAAGGGTAGTAGCTTCATGTTCTTGGAGTTGACTGGGGGAAGGAGATCTTCTACCTGATTCTTCTTTTTTCAGTAAGGTGCTCAGTTATCTTCTGTGCTTGAGTCCTTAGGTGCAGAGCCCTTTGAAATAACTTCTTCTCAGGGAAAATTCCTGGTTTATCTTGGGGAGGTAAAATGGGAATCACCTGGTTATGTGTGCCGAGGCAGCTGGGGGAGAGGAAGCTGGTTGCCTGTTTCAAACCCCACCCATGTATCTGGAGTTTTGAGCATTTATTAACTTTGTTTTTAATACAACTTATTTAATTAAAATTTATATAATTTTTAATGAACAATTTTAATCAGCTTGTAAAAATTCCTAAGCATTTAACAGTCTGCTCTTATGAACTGGTATAAGCCGTGTCATCTTGCTTTTGGCTTTCCTTGTCTTTTGTAGGCTTTAATCTTTCTGCGTCTTGTGTCTTTTTTCTACATCAAATATTTCTTGCTCATCTAAAATTTCCAAAATTTTTAGTTTCCAAAATTTTGTTGATAGCTCTTTTCAGCTGTCATCTTCTTTCTCATTTTCATTGCCTTACTGAGGTTAAGCCTTACTCCAAAACATCCAATTTACTGCTATTTTAATAGGTTTAGGAGGTTGTCAAGGTAAATGCATGTGTTCAGACTGCTTTGTTTAACCAGAAGTGTCTCTATTTGGAATTACTTTTAATTTCTTCTTGCATGTACATGCTTGAAAATGTATGATGTGACCATATTCTTTGACCTATGTAGGTTTTATCTCTTTTTTCCTTTTCCTTTTTTTCATTTTTACTATTGGTGACCTTTTATGGCTCACATAAAATTTTAGTATAAAATTTACCTCATTAATTATTTCTTAATGTACCTTTCTATGAAAATAGATTCATTTAATATCATAATAGTAACTCTCATAACCACAGACATTAAAACAGTAAAAATTTTTAGTTTCAGGAATGTTTGTTTTGGGTAGAATGAAATAGTAGTGTTTTACATCTATCAACATGTATTTTTGTTTACTGACTTCATGACTTTATTCCTGGTGAGCTTATCATCTGTCTTGAGGTAGAGGGGTGGAGGAGGAGGGAATTGTTAGAGCAGGAAAGAAAAAAGCAAGAAAAATTTGTTTTTGTTTTTTTTAAATACAAAATAATAGTTTTGAAAGTCATAACTCACTGTGGATAAAAGGATTCTATAAGTTCCTTTATCTTCCCCCTGTAATACAGCAAGACTTGGCTTTTTGTTGTAACTGAGACCCCCATGATGTCTCCATCTTTGCACAGCTCGGTTGTTCATCTCCTTCCCTTACAAGAGAGATCCTGGTATGCTTTCATGACCAAGATAGTTCAATTTGAATTTCTGATACATGTTACCAAGAGCTAAGTCATTCCAATTTCGAGGTTTTTGGTGTGTTTTTTTTTAAAAACCTGAACTTTGTGGATTTTCTTTCCACACATGATAGCTATTTATCATTAATATATTTTGACAGAAATACAGATGGTCAAAAGGATATTATAAATTGAGTAATGCTTATCAATGAACTCTTATCACATCAACATCTGATACAGTATTTGTAAAATATCTGTACTTTATATCCAAAACATTTTTCATTCAGTGTGTAAATGATGCTTGGAGACCCTACAGATCTGCAAATTCCTTGAAATACTTCTTAGCACCACCCTCCTGTTCCCAAACCCAAAGTTGCTTAGCTCACAGGTTGGTCGAGCCAATGTTTTAGACTATCTTTTCCCCAAAGTCATTCCCACCTGAGTTTAAATGAGTGCTTTCTTGCCTTTCCACAGTGCCAGATTGTGTTTATTCCAATGTCTAGGTATTTCTTGACTCCATCCTTTTTACACCTGCCACTACTCCAGTTCAGGCCCTGCTTACCCGTCATGTGTAGCTGCAGCAGTCTTCTATCTGGTCTCTTTTCTTCCTTCCTATCCCTTCCGCACTCCAGTCTCCATAGGGAGGCCAGCATGATCCTTCTGGTTTGTCCTTTCCTCCCCTGAAACGCTGGTACTCCCGTGTGCCATCTTGAGATACGGGATGCCTTTATTTCAGTCCTACTTAGCTGCTTGTGTTCTATAATCACGTCAAACACACGAGCTTTTGTTGGGGCCAGTTCTTTTGGTGGAAAGTTTTTTTTCTCTCCTCCACATGGCGAACTCGTGCTCAGCTCAAATGTCACTTATAAAACTGTTACTCAACCCCATATTCCTGCTGGCATCCTGTAGCACTTTGTCCAGGCTTTGGTTCTGGATTTCTCACACTATGGGCACTTTGGGGACAGGGACTTTCAGTTGTGTTTGTGTCCCCAAGCACCTTGAACCATGCTGTGCATGCTGTCACTTCAGTCACGCACGGTACATGGTAAACGCTCAGTCAGTGTTTACTGGACACACCAACGTGGACTGATGTGCTTGTGAGTATGGGCCTTTCTTTGAGACTAGCAGGGCTATGGTATTCTATGCAGTGGGGGGATCTGGAAATGGAGTGTTCACGGAAAAATGTGTTCAAGTCATTTTCCAATTCTGTTTTTCCTATTTCAATCTCTTCTGAAATTTTTTTTCTCTCAAATAAGACTTTACTGCATTTTTTTCTGATTGCAGAAGCAACATATAGCATAGTATTTACACATAGTACATAACATCTTTATGCCTTATTATTCTCATCTGCAAAGTGGGAATTATTCTAATAGTACGTACCTCATAAGATGGTCATGAAGATGAAATTAGTAAGTGCACATAAAATGTTTAGCACGGTGTCTGGCACAGTAATTATTCAGGAAGTATATGCAGCTATAACTATGTTCAATGCGAAAAAGGTACAGGTCTGTGAGACCTGGATACAGTAGAGCTGGAGACTAGGGCCCAGGATCTCCCCTGTGTTACATTAAAGGAAAACACAAATCGGACTCCAGATGCCTCAGAGAATCATTTTGATCTTTTAAGACAGCCTTTCTCAACCAGGGTTCATCTGAACCACTGAACTCTGGACTGGAGTGACAACTTTTTCCTCTCTGTCAAGGATGCTGTGTAGCTAACACAATTCTAGATGCTCAGGAATGTTGGTTCACTGTGTACAATGCCTGATTCAGGAACTGAGGCTTAGTCTCCCCACCCCTCCCTTAAGAAAAGGCTGTTCTGAGTCTTCTTAAGGACGGGATGCTGGGACTCGGTGTCTCAGTCACACCCTCTCTAGAAACCTGTTTCCTTGCATCTTCTCACTTAGGGCAGTTGTCAGAACTCTCTCCGTCCTGCCTCCCTCGCCCACATAACCTGTCCCTGGAATGCCATTCATTTGTTCCTTCTCCATGTTGTGTTCATCATATGCCCACTGGTGTTGACAGGTATCCCTTCACTTTTCTTGAAACAATAACATGTCTCTCCCCATCCCTGGGTAGCCCCTTTCACTTCTGCTATTGCAGTGAAGAATGGCTCCAACGTCAGTAACTGGACCACACCATAGTAAACATGATTGACAGCTTTTTTTTTTTTTTTTTTCACATGCAGACTTCTTAAAGTCAGCTAGATACCTTGCCCTTTTCAAATGCCTCTCCTTAACAAAAATTATAGAATCATCTAGCCACTTAATCTAGCTGTGTCATGATCTGTGCCACCAAGGCTCCTGCTGGACTGTGTATGGCAGAGCTAGTCTGCTCTTCCTGGCGCCCATTCCCCTTTCCTGCAGTTCTGCAGTGCTGACAAGGCCCATGCTGCCTCCCAGAAAGGCAGCAGGCACTGATTTTTGGGAGGAGGAGGGATAGGTCATGATGTCTCCTCCATTAGTAAGGAAGAATAATACTGGTAAGCAATTACTACTGTTTTACCACAATGCATATAATGGAATATCATATAGCCATTAATTTTTGAAGAATATTTATTGACATGGGAAAATGCTTACAGTATGTTAAAGAAGAAAGCAGGATACAAATCTGTAAATACAGCATGATCCCAATCTAGTAGTAAAATAAATTATATACGCATAGAAAAAACACAGGACAGAAATACGCTGAAACATTAACAGAGACTATCTCAGGTGGTGGGTTGTGGGGTGAATGATTAACTTTAGTATTTTCTGTATTCTCCAGACTTTCCACAATGAAACGTATTATTTTTAAAATCCGAGGGGGAAGGGAAGTCAACATAAGAAACATCTAGTACTGGGAGGCAGCAAGACGGATGGTTGTGAGGGGAGGTTGCATACTTATACCACCTCTGCCCACATCTTTTTTATTAAGGAGGGACAGTAAGGTCGATTCTGTCCACCTCTCAGGACCAGTGGGTGTGTGAAAGGGGCTTGAAAGGGCCTCAGGTATTTGCTGACTATTACTCTAAAGCAGCAGCTCAAGTGCCTTATGTTCAAACTTGCTTCCCCATACCCTGTTTTAAAGACTGGGAGGGATGTAGACACAGGGGCCTGCAGAGCGCAGTTGGCCAGTGTATTCTCACCATCCCCATTGCAGGTCACTGAGCCAAGACATGTCGAGGGTCAGGGCAGGGCGGCGGTGTTGGGGAGCCTGCAGCCCTAATCTCTGACCTAAAGCATTCCACACCCTTATCTGAAATTCAGTACTAACTGAGCATGTTTCCTGCTCATACTTCAATTTCATTTTGGTCACCTCCCTACTTAGTAAGTTCTTTAAGCCAGTTATGCTGAAATATTTATTGCTTAAAACAGCCCAAGAATTACCAGTCTCCCAGCATTCTAAAGTCATAAGGAGGCACAAGGTGGACCCCCGAGGCAATGTGAAGGGGAAGGTAAGGTGTTGGGGGGTCAGGCCAGCCCGAGTTGGAGTCTTCCTTGCTGTGTGATGTTGGGTAACTTACTGTACTTTCCAGAGGTGATCTCTAACATGAGATGTGATGAGGATACACAAGATAAAGATACATAAAAAGCCCAGCACAGAGCAAGCAATTGACAAATGTTGGTTCTCTTTCCATGTGCAAGATGAAGTCACTTGCATCTTCTCCCTCTGCAAATTCTCTCTCCAAAACAAAGCCTAGTGCCCAGCACAGAGAAATTCAAAATGAAACAGAACTCACTGAAAACAGAAGAGCACAGTAACTTAAACAAGACTGTTCAAACACTAACTCTGCATAAAGCTGGCAAGATGGTATTTCATTAAACATGTCTTCATTTAGGTAAGCGACACTCATGCCAAAGCTATTTGATTGCAGAAATTATAAAAATATCTTAAAAATGCATTTGTAGAATGAAGTAACAAAAATACTCAAAATTCTTTTTTCTAAACTTTTTTTCACTTAATCTAATATTATGAATTACCAAGTTTCACTTTATTTACTGTTAAAACATGGGTCGCCTATAACTTCTACTCCAGTTATTTTGGATGAAAATCCTAAAATGTATTGTGTTCTTTATAGTCTTTTTATAGAGTATTCTGGATTTAACTTTTTTAAAAAAGAAACACAAGGTCATCATTATGAGAATTAGTTTACAGGCCATACTATTGTATGGATACTTTCTGGGTCAACTAGAATGTCCTTTGGGAAACAGATGGTTCCAGACTTATGATGCCTCAAGTAGTTCTCATTGTCCCCACATTCCTATCCAGTTTTCAGTTGGATTTTTGCTGCTTTCAGTAGGTCTGCCTTCCATCCAACAGCCTCCTCTTTTGCCATATATATATATATTTTTTGGTGGACTTGGAAGTCAGATAACTAAACATGTTAAAATATACGCAAATTTTAGTAAAGAGGCAAAAAGTGAGATAGATTCTTGAGGCTCTCACGTAGAAATAAATTGTAAGAAACTTTGACATCTCTTTTGGCAGCTCAAAGGCCTTTTAAAACTGAATTCCTGATTTGTACTTTTGCCAGAGAAGTGGCTTCTGGATAAATGACATTTCACTAATACTCTGTGTACTTTATCCTTAGAAAAGCTATTTATTACAACTGAGATAATAGATGTAAAAGCACTTTAAAAAAGCATAAACTGTGAAATAGTATTGTTTACCCCAATAAACAATAAATAATATTGTTTATAAAGAAACACACACAGATGGCTAAATTGAATCAACCCCAATGTTTTATTTAAAGTTTTAAAAGGCAGTGGTTAAGCACATTATGTGTATATATATGTATGTATATACATACATACATATATATATATATAAGAGGAAACCAACCCCTTTTCAACTTTAGCCATTGATTAACTAGACCCACTGTCTATTGCATGATTCATTTTCTACTTTTTCATATGACCAATCTGTTTTACCAAAGTAAAAACAGCCTTAATCAGTTTAACAGTAACTATTTGTGTTTCTTTTTTAAATAAATAAAGTTACCATTAAACTGATCACATATGGTAGAAAGGTAGAACACACACAAGCACACACAGTCCCCGATTTAAAACATGTGGCGTATGAATGACCTATATGTACAAATGGGTGCTGCTGTCTCCTCCACCCTCAGCAGAGGCCACAGAAGAACTCCCAGTACCCAGGGCTCCCCATTCCCTCTTCCGGGTTGGAGGGTATGTTTTCCTGGCACCCCTATGTTAGACCTCAGAATGCATGCTCCCCATGCAGCAATACAGATGGGGGTTCAGTTCTATGGTACTAGTGTTCAGGTTATTAGGGAATAAATAGGCATTGGTAGCTGCCTCAGAACTAAACCATCTTTTGTAACTTTATAGGGAGAAATGTATTCTGAAGTTCTAGATAAGTGACATACAAACTTTTTTGAATGTAATCAGTTTGCAAGTCTGGGGCTGTGTATGTGTGTGTGTGTGTGTGTGTGCGTGTGTGTGAGTCTCTATAGATTTATACAAAATTGAAATGAAGTGAAGAGTGGGGCTAGGCCTATGGAGCAGCTGCTTGGCTTCCATTCACTCAGTCCTGATCTAAAGGGTCACTTGCCTTCGCCCCTTTTAGCAGCTCATTCTGCTTCCCATGTGCCTCCGTCTCTGGAGAGATTCAGAAAGGGCAGCTCACACAAGTGAGAGGAAGGACACAGCTAAATCTTCTGTTAAGAATCTTGGCAAACAGAACTGCCAGATTCAACCAGGGCTGCTTTATAGAGTGAAGTCCTTCAGTTCCATCTTGACAGAATGGAATTTTTTTTCCCTCTTCCTAGTCCCTGCAACTCCATCTAACTGCAGCTCTGTATGAATGCCTCAATATCGCAAAAACACAGGATCACTTCTTAAATACGCTGGATTCTCAATGAGTAAACCAGTTAATGTGTTTCTAGCCAAAGCAAGGGCATAAATGTTTTAGAGAAAAGATTCCCCTGGAGCTACAGAGAAAAGATGCTGATAAAAGCAATATTGAGAGTTGAGCAGGTGATGCTTTCAGTCTGTGTCAGAGCTGGTCTCCTCGATGACAGAGTACTGGTTGAGTGCTTCTTCCAAAGGCGTTATTGTCCCATCAGGTTTTAGTCCCATTGGTTTAAGCAACTCCTCTCTGGAAAAAGAGATAAAAGAGAGAGAAAAAAGTATTCACCAGCATCACACACACACCCTCCCCCCGCCCGAATCCACATCCTTTAAAAAAAAAAGAAAAGTCTTTAAAAACCAAAGTATTTTTCCTCAAGCTCTCTCTGTGTGTTTGTAACAGGAAAGATGAAAGGGGTATGGAAAGAAAAAGAGGGAGATAAAAGACTTCATTCACACAGGCCAAACCTACTAAGCCAATTAAAAGTATGAAAAGTCAAGGTCTAAATGGGCTCAGGACAAGGAGCAGGTCTCTTCTGTTTTTAATAATTGACTTTTTTTCCTTTTGTGGATTTGTTTTAGTTAAGAAGTTGAAGCTGCCAAAATTTCACCTGTCCCAGTGGACCAGCCATGTAATTAAATGGCTGATTTGATATGTATGGATTTAATTTAATGGAATAAATCTGCCATTTGATTTTTCCCTGTCCAGTCTCTAGTGATATATAAGTACTTATTGATTTCAAATCAGTTGGCCTTTCCCAACTTTCTCCCTCCCTTTTCTTTCCTTCTTTCTCTCCTTCTTTTTTAAAAAAACACCATTGCTTTTGTTTGTGGCAGTTTAATTATGGGATTGACAGCCATTTTAATCTCTTCAAAGCGCCCCAACTGCCTCTCCTCAGCTAATCCAATTATATCTACTCCACAAGTTACGGCCTCATCTAAAGATGATTAATTATTGATTAAGCCAATCAAAAAGCGTTAGGAAAGATTTATTTAATCTTTTCATGGGCTCTTATTTATTATATGGAGATTATGGTGAATGTACCTGTTGAGCTGCTAACTCTAGTCCTCCTCCCACCCCAAAAAGTCAGCAGTGTACTTTAAAAGGAGTCTTGAAGAGCACATGAGCTGCTTAAAACTTATTTCTCACAGAAACGGGCATTGCCCTCTAAAAACATGTCTACAACAAGAACCCACATGGCAGCAACTGTAATGTTGGTGGGAGCTAGAGTGAAGGAAGGTAATAAAGCCTCCTCTCCCTCTGCTTCCTTGTGGTTGTCCCTCAGGCCAGCACAAAGAAGGGCTCCCTACTGGGAAGGGCCAGCCACACAACCGTGTGCTAGTGTTACAAGTGCAGAGAGACTTCTGGGGAAGGGGAGAACAGCTCAGGGGACGCTGGATAAGCCAACAGGAGCCTATCAAGCAGCTCTTACCAGAAGACTACTGCTGAGAGTCTGAAGACTCTATTAATATGGATGGTTGACTGGTTAAATTGAGGTTGCTAAATATTTATCAAGTAGGAAATGTGTTTCGTGATCCCAGAAATGGGGTCAGAATCATAGAATTTAAAGCGGCCTTAGAGATCATTTAGTCCAACTCCCTTGTTTAATAAAGGAGACTGAGTGACTTACCCAAGGTCACACGTCTAGTGGCAAAACTGGACCTGGGACAGTCCCTGAACCCCAGCCCAGGGCTCTCTGCACATCTGCTCTAACTGCACTGAAGGAACACACTCTGAGTTCAGCTGCTCAACAACTATGTGCTGAGAACTGTGTCATATACTGGGGAGAGAAGGAAGGCCAGGCACAGCTGCTGCCCTCAAGCAGTGCGTGAAACATACACACGGAAAATAACTCAGGACATAATGGGGTAAATGCTGTAACAGGATCAGGAACAAAGGAAATCACAGCTCCTGAGACGAAGCATCGATCTAATTGCCTGGGGAAGGTGGGAGCAGCACCTCTGGGGAGGTGTCCTATGCCAGGCAAAGATGGCACAGGACTCTGCCAGCAAGGGAGATTGTGTGGAGGGCTCTGTATGGTCCCACCTACTTGTGACTGTATAGACCTTTCTGGATTGTGTCAATTTCTTTCTCTGCTCTCAAGCTGGGAAAGGGCCCAGTGTTTGGGGAGGGGAGAGATTCACTGAAGGAGCAGCAGGAAGTAAGTCTGCAAGGGCAGTTTGGGGTTTGGCAGTCAAGTGTCTTGAATGTCAAAGTAAGCAGCTTGGGTCCTAGCCTGTAAGGAATGCCCGGCCAGGGTTGGTTTATAGGGAAGAATCTCTGGCAGCAGTGCAAAGACACGTCGGAATCGGGGAAACTGGCAGAGAGGCAAGTCACGAGGATGTCACTGTAACAGTGCGTGTGAGAGGAGACAGAAAGTTGGGCTGTGGCTGTGGTTGTGGGAAGAAAAGGCATCACTTCCAAGGTAGAGCTGTCATCCACTGGGAGGGCAGAGTTGGTAAAGGGGAGTGAGGAAGAGTGTCTCTATGGCTCCCAGCTCAGATGACCATGTGGATGGTGACCATTCATTCGAGCAAGAGCACAGCAGATGGAGCAGATTTGGGGGGACGGGGAAGACACTAACATCTTTCAGGACAGTGAAGAACTCTGCATGACAACCAGGTAGAAATGTTTAGTGGAACTAGAGAACAATCTGCTTCCACTGAAACTTCTCTCTAGCACCAGTTCATACTCCACATCTGTACTTTAGTAACAATTCCTAGTTGTGGTTGTCCTGAAGGCCTTTGTGATACTGGACACTGTTTACTAATAATCAATACAAAAGGAGAAGGGCACCACCTTCTGGGGTGAAACATTAAGGGATCAGAAAGTTCAAAGGTTTGAAGGGGTTGGTGACTGCAGAACAGTAAGGTGGGGTGGGGTGAAGGGTATGGGGGTGTGGAATGGGATCAGTAGATGAGATTGCATGAATTCTACCAAGATAGTGATGAACTGCTGGGGGGGCATGCCATCACTCCTAATATTTCTGTATTTCTCTGGTAACAGAATGATACTGGGGCTAGCTACCAGCTTGCACAAGGTAGCCAGTACTTTCTCATCCAAACCCAGGAGGAATATTTTCAAATCAAGTCCATAGGTTGCACCCCTACTCCCTAATCCAATTTTATAATAGAAATAATTAAAAACATTACAAAAGTTTTATAGCCAAATTATGAAAATTCATCTATAGAATAAAGGGGCTCATATTTTAATGCTCACCTGTGAACTATTCTTCTCAAGGCTTTATTTTTTGGATTTTCTCTATCACCCCTCTACTAACATAGAAGCTCTTCTAAGGATATGAATTATTTTCTTTTTCACATGGCTATAGGATGCTATAGGATGTCTTGTCTTACTGACACTCCTGTAGGAGAGGTGTCAGTGATAACTGGCCAAATAATTATGCATTCATGCAGATAAATTAAGGCGGCAATGTGATCCACTGGAAAGAACAAAAAGGTCTAGAGTCAGGAAGTCTCTTTGAAGTCCTGGCTCTTCCACTTACCAGTTGTGTGATCTTGGGCAAGTCTCTGAGTCTCTGTATTCCCGTCTGTGAAATGGGGATAATAATACTAGCTCTACCTACCTACTTCCTAGTGATGACTTAAGGGGTTATAGTACTAGCAGTGGTAGTAGTAACAGCAACAATAATAGTATAAATGAAAGAGTTCAATGTACTGTAAAGGAGTCCTAAATATTAGTTGTTGTTATTGTGGTACAGTGAAAGGCATATAAAGGTTTTGGAATCAGACCTAGGTTCTATAGCAGTAAGATCTTGAATTCTCTGAACTTCAGTTTCCTTATCGGTAGAATTGGGATAGGAATACCCATTTCACTGAATCGTCATGAGGGTGAAAGGTCATTATACATATGAAATACATAGTGTGATGGCTGGGGTGTAGTTGGAACCCATGAGATGCATTTCCTGTCCTTTATGTGCTTATGGAAGGAAGGTTTCCACAAGATTGTTAGGGCAGTCTTTGGGAATAAGTGGGGGAAGAATATGCAGAAGCAAATAAAAGACATGGTCCCTGTCCTCAAGAAGCTTTTAGTCAGTTCAGAAGGTAAAACACACACACATTAAACAATATTAAAGGAATTACAGAACAGCAGATCAACAAGCTTGAGATGATTAACAGGCAGAGCCCTGCTTTCCCTAGCTTGACAGTTCAGTACACCCTTACTGTATTTGAAATTTATTTAAAGGCAATTTCTCATCCTGTTTGGGAATGGAAGGAGAGAGGATCACTTACAGATAGACTCTTTTCTCTTATGGACCCCGAGGCTTACTTTTCAAACCCCCATCCTAATGATTCTGCTCTTCCTCTCTATCATATAACAGCCCACAAATACCAAAATGAATTCTTTGATATAGAAACTTACTCCTAAAAGGTCTGAAAAATGACCTGGTTATACTAAACTGCTTCATTTAGTAAGATCTGTTGTATCTAGATGAGCAAGATGTGGACAGAGAATGGGAAGCATTAATGAATACCACAGAACTGTTATTCCACCAGTCATATGGGCTATGTACACGTGGGAGGGACACGGAGGAGATGGGGATGCTGATCACAGGCTCCTGGCAGGAGATGGGTTCAGGGCCAGACTGTAATGGCAGTGATGGACACAGATTCACAGGGAGAAAGGCATCCCGAAGCAGGAGGTTAGTCAAGCAAAGGCACAGAAGCGAGAGTCAGTTGTGTGCAGGGACTGGCAAGCAGGCTGGCTTGGCTGAGATAAAGGAAAAAGAAAGCTCAAGACAGATATGGGGTACAAAAGAGGATTTGGATGGAGACTTTGCAATCCTGGGCTGACAAGTCTGGGTTACAGTACAGAGATATTTTGTCTTCTATTTCAAGGGTCCCATATTTTAAGACTATTTATTAAAAATAATTCTTATTACAAAGGTTGAAAGCTATAAAACAATACTGCTTTGACATTTAAAAAGAAAATATTCTACACTGTATTCATTTTCATATCCCTATGTGTCTAGCACAGTGCCTTGCAGATGGTAGATCCTCAATAAGTGTTTATGAACTCAATTTAGCTGCAGTTGGTATTATCTTGTATTTTCACAGAAAGGAATGGTATAGTGTTTTATGTGACACCTAATAAACAAACCCTGACCAAGAGAAAAGGTTCATTTTCATCACCAAGATTTACAATTAGGAAAAGTATTAGCATTCTACAGGGAATTCTGCATGATGCTTTCCAGAGATTTCTCATTTTCTACAGGACCTGAGCAACTTGAGGACAGAGTCCATGTCTTCTCTGGCTGTGATCTGCAGGATCTAGGATGGGCACATAATAGGTGCTCAGTAAAGTTCTACTGAAAGAATATAATACATGGGTCATAGCATCAATGGACAATGGTAGAGAACCATTTGCCACGAGTCATCCTCATACTATTTTGACTATAATTACTTCCCTGATGAGTCAATGTCATCAGACATTCTGACCGTCCAGAAATCAAGGCCCTCTTTGTGCCATACAACCTGGAATTTCCAACCACTGATTCATGTAGACTCGGCTGCTTACATCTGGGGCACCAGTGGGTCTAGACTCAGATTGTCCACTAATGTGCTGGGTGTCCTTGGGCAAGTCATTTCCTTCTCTGGGCTTGAGTCTCCCCATCTATAAAATGAAGGGGTTGGACAAGATGATCCCTAAGATTCTATTCTAATTCCAAGAGACTAAATATTAGGTTACTAAATAATTATGATCTACTTAAAAAGCGGCTAGGTTTTTAAGACACTGAAACTGCTAGGCTTTTGTTTCTAATCAAGATCTTCTAAACCTAAAAGTCAAGTACAGCAGCCTACCTAATTGTCACTGACATACACCAAGACCACAAGTCCTTTCTGCAAAGCTACCAGCAAAATGATTAGAATGATTCCAAAAATAAAATCAAAGCAATGGCAAATGTTACAAGGATGGATCTAAATTTAATCATGGCCCTCAATAAACAGGCCATTTCATGAAGAGTTACTGGTCCTAAATTATGAAGGTCCCATCTAAAAAGGATGGCTAGGTGTTAGATATATGTAGATCATGGTTAAACGAAGATACTATATACTGAAATGTGCATCAGGGTTAAGATATTCACATAGCAATAACTCCTTCATACTTACCTTCAATGCTATACACAGGCCTTAACACAAGTTAAGACTGCCCTCGTTATCATCAAAAAGTACAGTGATGTCTACTGGATAAAGAGCCCATTCTAGGCACTGTGACAGTATCATGGCGGGCTTCTCATCTGATCAGGCATCTGGCCAGGGAAGAGATAAGCCTCCAAGAATGTTCAACTGGAACGAAACATCATTTAGAAATTTGATCTTACTAAACGATAAGGAACCATAATCTATAAGGGCTTGGCCAGGAACGAGGACACAGATAAAGCACGTCCAAGAAAGGAAACCTTATTTTGCCCCAGCCTAACCCTTAGGACTGCTAACGGAAACCAAAAAGTACTTTTTTTAAAGGTTTAGGGGTGGGAGATTATGGAATTTATACCATATTGAAAGCTTTATAGTCTGTCTTTTTTTTCCCCAGATATAGTTCCACATTTTCCTGAGCCACCATTTCCCTGTAAGTATGCTCCTCTGGGATGCCTGGGCTTATACAACCTCTCAGGACTTAGCGAAAGCTCCACTTTTTAGACTTCTGGTTCCTACGTAACTTTCCCCCAGAAATGACAGTGCAATATTGGGGCTCAGATACTAACATACCCAATAGCACATTATAGAATAGGCCAGATGTGTATGTGTATAAAACACCTTACTTGACCTGGAAACAAGAGAATACTCTTGCCCAAAGCACATGTTTTTGTGCAATACAAACAAAGCATTCAATTCAAGTGTACTTGTTGAAAAACAGGACATAATTAAGCAGTTGGTAAAATGCATTCTTGTTTCCCACTTGCAGATCTCCCAAGAGTCCCTTCGAATTTACCTATACGAGTTTCAGCTTCCCGCTTGCCACTTAGCTTGATAACGACTCAAAAATCATTCCCTTGTTTTCAAGGGCTCTTCTTTCTTGTCTGCTCTGTGTACTACAGGGCAGTATTGACACATGGAATTAATGACAGGGTCTGTAATGAAACAACAGTCATGCAAACACCAGTCTGCTCTTTTGATAAAACAGCATGTTAGAGACCTATTCACCTCCCTCTAATTGAGTACTGCATAATAGTTCCAATCCTTTTATGTAACATATTTTGTTCTATGATTAGAAAAGAAGAAAAAGGGGGAACCTATGAAGCATTGCTTCCTTCAATCACCCCCTGATTAATTCTGATTTTAATGAGGGTGGCTGTTATTTAGGCAGGTTCTGTTACATACTTGTTTTGTTGACTTCTGTACAATGTATAACAAAACCCAGGATGGGATAATTGGGAACCATTTCTTTGGCACAGGGATTCCTGTTCTTAATGTAAGGTTGGCTTGGAAAAAAAGAACCCTGACATTTAAAATTAGCCATTTTGTATTTAATTCCTTTCACATTTGGAAGATAGGATGAAAATAAATATATAAATAAAGTATTTTAATTAACAGAGCTTTTCCAAAAATGCCTGCTGTAACGGAGCCTGTGAGAGCCCCGAGAAGGAAGCTCTGTAATCTTTGCTATAATTCTGAGAGTGCATCTTATTTCAATACTTGAGCATCAATGGAATAGTCCATAATCTATTGAAGTACAATGGATTTCCTCAAAACTTGTGATATTCTGAAGTGTTTTAAATGCTTTGTCCTCAAGAAATTAATACAACTTTTGGCACTAGTTAAATGTTCAGTTATATACCATCAGAGCATGTCCTTTGCTGACCCTTCATCTTTCAGTATAATCTTCCATCTGATGGCTTCCTAGTGCTGAAGTTATACTCATCTTTTACTAAGCCACTAACCAATAGGTAGGAGAGGTGTGGTGGCTTTTCTGTACCAAATCCGAGGTCTTCAAGCTCCATTTCTCAAAAACATTTCTGAGACCCTTCCCTCAGCCTCACCGTCATGCTTTGGGATTGGGTACAGTTGGGAAGTTAAAATATACAACATAAAAATATCATTCCCAAGAGAAATGGATATGGCACACTGTCCACACCATGCATGTCCTTCCACTTCGGGAGCTGAACAAACAGGCAACAGCCTTGTAAATAGGGAAGACTTTCTAAAGTTAATTTTCTTCATATGATCACACTGAATATAAGAATCTGTCAGAATATCCTCTTTTCAAAATAATTAAAATATTTTATAGTAACATAGAATCATAGCAGTTTTACTGGTTTCCTTCATATGAAGCTGTTTTTGTTTTTGATATAAACTGCTTAGGACCTGACTTGATATTTGAGAAAAGCTCAATTATGGATTGAAAAAGCAGGAATGGCCTCCAAATCTTAATTTTCTTCTCAGGTAAATAGGCTTACTATCTGTCTTTGTCCTTTGAATCTATTTAAAATTTAGAGCATCTTACTGAAGATAATCAGACTGACAAATTTGAGAGCTGTATGTTGGTAATTTTTTAAAATAACAGTTAAGATTTAGAGTCTGAAGTCTAAGAACCAAATCCTGACTATATCACTAACAAGACGGCTGATCTTGGTTTAGATACTTAATCACTGGTCCCATTTACGCCTCAATAAAATATCTCTTACCCTATCTAATTCACAAGGCTGTTTTCAAACTTAAAAGCAATATATAAAATATTAGTCTTTTATTATTCTCATTTCTGTTAGAAGATCACATGCAAAGCTTCTAAAAATGTGTTATCCACCTCACATTAAAGAGTATGGTTAAGAAAATATAGAGAAAGAGGTTAGGGATAATGTTAGAAAAATAAAACTGAGTTTTACCCTTAAGTGAAGGTGATCTTTATTTCTTGGTAATTTCTCTACAGACCTTTCTATCCTGTTGTCCAAAATTAGCAAAATAAATATTAATAAGAGGTCAGCATGCCAACTGACAGTGTTGAATAAAGCAGTAGAAATGGAAGTTCTGACATGTTCTTCTCCATTAGAAAGGAGGAGGGTGACTAAGAGCAAGTAGTCAATGGAGATTATTCTTATTTGATGTTTCTCTAATAAACAAAAGTCATTTTGGCTAGTGCTTAAATCAAGAGCTCAAAGTAGGCATTCCTACTACAGAGTTAAGGGACAATGACTACTAATAAGCAATACAAAGATTGCATGACATCCTACTTAGAGGTGTCCAGCCAGTGGAAAGGCCCTCTTTAACCTAAAGATGAACAATATCGTATTTCTCCCTTACCACTGTAAGGGTATATTAGTTTAACTGGATCCACGTTCCTTTAATTAAGCTTCTAAGCAAACTTGCAGTGTATTTTTATTGAGATAGAACAGTGCTATCTAACAGAAACATAATGTAAGCCATACATACGTAATCTTAAATGTTCTAGTAGCCACATCGAAAAAGTAAGAAAAGTAAGATTAGTTTTAAAATAATTTGCTTAACCCAATATATCAAAAATATTATTTCAACATAAATTCATAATAAACAATTGAGGTATTTTATATTCTCTTTTTGTACTGAGTCTTTGTTGTTGTTGTTGTTGTTTTTGTACTGAGTCTTTGAATGTCTGAGTATTTTAACACTTAGAAGACATCCCAATTCAGACTAGCCGTAGTCATATATGACTAGTGGTTACCATATCGGACAGTGCAGATCTAAAGGATTTTCTGATGTTAGCAATTGAGATCATTACACTTTCGTACCCACAATAGATCTTACAATGCTATAAAAACTGGATCATATTTCTGAAATGTACCTACAAAGCATTTCCTTGGTTAACTCATCAAGGTGGGAGTAATCACAGTTGTTATTTTTATAAGCAGAGTCAAGAAATTTAGTTATAAAGAAAAAATTATATAGTTATTACTTTCAGTCATAAATTACCTGTCCCAGCTTTAATAAGCTTAAAAATAATATTTGGAGACTAAAGGGGAACTATTTCTATATTTGGTACTTGCATTTATTAAGAAAGCCATGTTCAACCAATACTACATAATGGCTAGTAAAATTATATTGGACAAGGAATAGATAAGAAAGGGAAGAAATGGAAAACAATTATTTATATAGATGTAAATTTTAGAAGATTTTGATATAATTTATAAGCAAAAAGGCAGTGTACCTTGTTAAACAGTGATGGGGTAAGTATGCAGTAGAAGATTAGTCAGTCCTGTTCCAATTAAGAAACTAAGGGGGATTAGAAAAGTCAAAACAAAGTTTGAAACTTGAAATATTACTTCCCTTGGTTAGTTTAGGCTTAAGCCATCAATCTTCTCTCCCCTCTTCTGGAGGAGGCTGTGCTGTTATATGCAAATTGTGTGCTGTAGCTAAGGTGAATGCAATTGTATTAGCCACACTGGACTTGCTTAACCACATACAATCCAAATTCTAATCTCCTGCTTAAGTTGCAGGGACTTATATTTTTTCCAGTTCAAAAAAGGAAAGAAGAGGTGGAGAGGCAGGCCAATTTCATCCTCTTTCCCACCTCTGTTCTCACATTAAAAATGTCAAATGAAGCTTTCTATAATCTCCATGCCTCAGGCCTTAATGCTTATGTCTGATAAATATTACAATTATCATTCTATATTAAAGAAATTAGGTACCCCATTATTTAAATTAGCCACTCATGGACCAAAGTACCTTACAGAATTCCTTTCCAGACCTGCATTTTATGACATCTGGCCAAGAAATTGAACTGACAAAAGTATACTTTAAAGTCTTTAAACCATGTAGGCTATTTTATTGAGCAAAAAAATTAACCTTTGATTTGGGGATCAGCTTTGACATTTCATCAAACACACTGGGAAAATCACAGGGTACAAGGCACTGTACTAGCTAGACATGATGGGACTTATAGGGCTCAGATTATTCTCAAACTCTTAAGACCTCCAGGTCCACTGCCAATCCCCTTACCTACATCTGTCTAAAACAGAATCCTTACACTAAAAAAAGAAAAATCACATGGAATACCACTGTCAGTTGGTATTCAATGGGAAGAAAATGTTTCAGCACTGATCTCTCCAGTGTCCTTAAAAATCTAGCTTAGATAAAGTTGCTAAGGCGGTGAGCAACTTGAAGCAGTGGCTATGTCCAGCCTGGAGGCAAAATGGAAATGTAATTTAAATTTTCGCATTGGTGGTTTTTACAGTTTTGGTGGTAAATAACATCTGTACCCTACACCAGGCTCAGTAATAGTACTTGGCATGACCAACCTTAGTCATCACTTTGGTAAGTGCTTTGGCACGGGCCACTGTTGCTAACCACCATCCTGGTGCAGGTCCTTCACATCTGCTCTCCTATGGATGGAAAAAAGGGAGTGTCTAGTGTCCATTCATTGGCCACATCACCTCCAATCCTATCCTTTACTCACACACCTTTCAACTCAGGCCCAGGAGAAAATGATTTCATTTTTGGAAAGGAAAGCTAACCAGACAAAGCTATAGTACACTCTTAGCACAGTAAGACTTGGTGGGATGCAGAACATCCTTAGAGTGACAGCTGAAGGAACTAACCAATAGCACATTGCTGAAGAGGATGATTTAGGAAATATTCTGGCAAACACTGACTCTAACAGACAGACACAGTAGCACAGTGGACAGAGCAAAGGTCTTGAATTCTGAAAAATGAAGTTCTTAGCCTCACTTTAGCTAGAAAGACAGTGTATGTTTTGTAAACTGTGAAAGGAAATGTGTACTTTTTGTAAACAGTTTTGTAAACTGTGAAAGGAAATGGATTTTCATCAGTCATTAGCTTGGAAATGTGTGGGGCAATTCTTTGGGCCTTGCTTTCCCTAATGATAAATCTGATAACTTAATCAGATTGTGATAAATTAGCTCTGGTTACGAGCTCTTTAGAAGAAAGATGCAGTATGTGAATAACAAAGATTTATCTTATTAACAAGAGTAAGTTTCCCTCCACCTGGAATGAACGGTCATTTCTCCATTTGTTAATCTAACACCTCTTAAACTTCAAGGATCAGCACAATTGTTACCTTCCCTGTGAAACAGTCCCTGATTCATCGCAACAGAATGAACTGCTCCTTTTCCTTGGTGCTCACAGTTCAATACAGACCTTATTTTGACATTACTTCCTTCTACCCTGTGTTCTAGAGTAGCTCATAGCCATATCCCACACTAAAAGGTGAGTTTTCCAAAGGCAGAGACTACCACATTCACCTCTGAATCTCCCTCATCTTCCTAGCACAGTGCCTTGCACAGAGTACCTGCTTAATAAATATTCCCCGAATTTACTGATTTTAGTCTCCCTTGGCTTTATGGCATCTTTTTTACCTCAAAAAAAAAAAAAAAAAAAAAAACCAACAGTGAAAAAAGAGAAGGAACTAAGACAAACACGTAAGACGACGCATAAAGAATGGGTTCATTCTTTGCATTCCAGCTTTGGAATGCCCACTGCTCATCTCCATACAGTTTTGTCATTGACTGTTATTAGTGAGAGCAAATGTTAGAAAGCACATAAAGGCAGACAATGTAAAAAAAAAAACAAACCCACCACACATCATGGAAAAGTGATTTAGGACTATTCTCAAAATTGTCTTAACTTCAACTTGAATGGTGAAATTCATACCATCAAAGCCAACACAAGATATATTTTGCTATGCAAAAATCAGTATCACCTTCAGATTGACCTGAGAGTCGGCTGGATGTTTACTCATCCAGGGCAAATTGGCAAGCTGGATAGTATCTGTGTTATCTTTTAAGAACTCATATTACTGAAATGCAATTTAAGAGAAACAAAATTTATTCAACCTAACTAGTTCACTGTCTTCACGCTAGTATGCTCCATCCTGGTCCTTGTTAATATCTCCCCCTCCATCTACCAGGCGGACTCTGTTGGTTCTCATCCTAGCTGCTGTAGTTACACTGCTGTGTTTCACTTGCCACATCAGATCCTTGTGAAGTACAAATCTTATTTTTATTTGCTCATTCAGAACCTGTTCCTCTGCCTCCTATGTTTGCTCTAACAATATATCTTCTCTTTTACTGTAAATTCATTCAGGGTAGAAACATGTATATTCTATACAAAGTATGAAGAATGTCATATGCAAAGAGATAACAATGTCTTTTGAATATTATGAGCATGGTTAGCTGTAAATTCTAAACTTGGGAAAATGATGGAAATTTAAAAGGAATAGCTGGAAGTCAACTAAATTCTATCGCATTATCAGCATCATTTGAAAACTCAGACTCTGTAGAGGGTCTAAATATCCTAACTTGTCACACTCCTCATGTCAGCTCTTCCTGTTTTTGAACACTTCTGTTCTAAGCTTCCTGCTGTGCTCTTAGTCTCTGACTATTTCTTTATTATACCTTTCCCTTTTATGGTTCACTTTCTGGCTTTACCATTCCAGTTGCTACTTCTCTTGACTGAGGGATACTAGCCTTTGCAGAGTTGTTGTGAAAAAGGAGATGACCAGAAGAAATTCACCTTCTGGTGGCAGCTGCCACCAACACACAGAAGCACTCACTCAAGATGGCTTAAAGGAGACAGTGACTCAATATATGACTAGAAAATTGAGCAATTCAGGCAAGTGTGAAAGGAATACTTTCTAATAACTCCTCCAAGATGACTAGTTACTTATTAGTATATATTTAGTTTAATTATTTTCAAAACTGGCTATTTTTGGAGGGGAAGGAGGTGTGAAGCAAGAAGGGAAAGTGAAATTGTTTTTAGAATCCCTAATTAATACAAGTGCCTGCTTTCAGAAAATCCTTCATTTGAGCTATTCCTTTTCACCTTTTCCTAGACAGTTTAGAGTTCTTGGTTTCAGCAGCAATCCAAAAAGAAAGAATTGCAAACTTGCACATCAAAAATGAATAAAAATAAAAAGCATCATGATTTGGAACAAAAACCAAAACAGACTAAAACGAAAAAATACAAGAAGCAGCAAAATCATCAAACCTAATTCGCAGCATCTTTTTGAAGACAGGGAGGTTAGTTGGTTAAATATCACAGTGACCTGGCAGCTACTCTCCTAGCTTTGAGAGCTGAAATGTTGAGGAACGCACATCCATAAGCGGCACATGTAGAAGAACCACAGTGGCCAAGAGAGGTCTGAACTAGTGCTGCCTGGGCCAGCCTGTTCCAATCAACATGGATTTCCAGAGTTGCTGTTCTATGGTAACTCTCAGTGAGAGAGACAAAGAAATAGAACATTTTTAGAAACCAAGCAAAAAATGGAGGGGAATACAATACCTGGAAAGTTTATCAAGCATGTTGACAAGTTTCATGGCTTCATATTCTTTTTGTTCTTCTGTCATTTCATCTATGGGGTTTGGCATTGGTTCCTCTAAATGACCAGTGATAAGATTAATGCTACAAAAAGAAAAAAAAGTTATGCTGTATGTTTTCAAATTATGCTCTTTCTATACTTTTCTGGTCCAAGTTTTAAGTTATAATAAGAAAGAGTATAATAGCCAAAAAATTGGCAGTAGCAATTTTATGGTATAGAACTGCTATAGGAATTTTTTTAAAAAACTGACTTTTCCTACTAATTTGCTTTGGGAAGTGGGTGATAGCTAACTTGCCAGCTTTTTTTTTTTTTTTTTTGAAGGCATGGCTACTTTCTAAAAATTGGAAATTAGATTGGTGCCGTTAGGATAAATATCCTTGGATGCACAGCTTAATTATATAGGGGACAAATGATTTCAGAGAAGAAGAAACCTGTTTTGTGATACAGCATAAAACAAGTATGTCAAAAAAAATTGGAAAAATGATGACAGGCTGGAATCTGAAAATGAAAGCATGCCAATTTATAATCTCAGGAAATTAGTCCATTAGTGAGACCACAGAAGGCAATGAGTGTTTAAATAATAAAAGATAAAGCAGAACAATTTTAATCAGATTTGATCTGACCTAGATGAAAAAAAAAAAGGAATGAAATCTAGTCTACCAAAAGACAGGTATGCCATCTGGCTTTCTGGAAATAGATTTAATAAAGTACTTAAAATGAATGTGTTCCATAAACTTTGTATGAAGTTCTAATACCAAACCAAACTATCCTCTTATTTAAAAGTCATACTATTTTTTTTTTTTTTGAAGAGGAGGGGGAGGTGAAATAAAAGATAATTCTTTAAATGGCTGCCAAGTATCTATAGTTTAAACGTCTTTCTGGATAAGCAGACAAGAGGTTATAATATTCTGTACCAGCCAAGTACAGACAGTAATGTTTTTAATGATCAAATATCCCTGCAAACAGAAAAGTGCCAATAAATTACTTTCTAGGGTTTATAAACACAAATGCTTTCAGGGGCCAGGCCTTAAGGATAGGCAGATGAGTGAACTGGCTAAGTATAAGTAACGTGGAGTATTGTGGACTAGGCTAAAATGGAGAACAGTTCTAGTCTAAACAGGGAAAAAAATCATGTGGGCCAAAACCAAGACATTGTGATTGCTTATGTCCTTGCTTGCTGGCCTGGCTTTAGACTTTATACTTGGGCAAGTTGACTTCCTTAACTAAGCAGGGCTTTTCCTCACATAGAGCAAGGGCTAGGTACTATAATGTTAGAAAAAATACTTCTTTTTCTACATTTTTCAGAGGCTGCCTGACAGATTTCTTGCAGAAGGACTCAGTGCTCACCATCCTCAAAAACTGGATCTTAAACATCTATTTTACCATTCTGTATAAAGACCTTTGTCAGGGGTCATGGTTAAAAGACTTCTTTTTCCTTCAAAGCAGTGGAAACCCTCACCCTTTTACACAAATGAAATCTACACAGAAAGCTGATATATGAAATAGATGAAAGTGGAATTGCTCAGGCAGAAGAGGGGCCAGGGATGGCCAAGGAGGGTAGGGGCCTAGAATCCCTTCTATTTGCTTCCCTTCTATCCTCACTCACTTGCTTCCTCTGAAGGCAGCCCCTAAGACACTTTCAGGAACTCTGGGGAAACAGTCTGAAAACCCACGGGCTTGTCAGTGATTCTTAGCTTTGGCTGTAAACTGCAATCATCTGAGAAACTTTAAAGATGCGACCTGGGCCTCACCTGAAACCAACTAAATGTATTTTTTCCCCAGTTGATTGTGATACACATTGAGGTTACGAACCGCTGGGATAAAGCCTAGCTAAGACGCTCACTGTGTGCTACTAGTCCCTCTCCTTTTTTTCAGGTGCTCATGCATGCTCAGTTGCTAAGTCGTGTCTGACTCTGTGACCCATGGACTGTAGCCTGCCAGGCTCCTCTGTCCGTGGGATTTACTAGGCAAGAATACTGGAATGGGTTGCTATTTTCTACTTCAGGGGATCTGCCCCCTCCAGGGATCAAACCCAAGTCTCCTCATTTCCTGCATTGGCAGGTGAATTCTTTACCACTGTGCCACCTGGGAAGCATCAGGTGCTCATAAAAGAAAAAGGCCTCGAGTTGGTGGCCATTAACAAAAATGTTGAACGGGGTCATCTGCTGCTGCTGCTGCTGCTAAGTCGTTTCAGTTGTGTCCGACTCTGCGTGACCCCATAGACGGCAGCTCACCAGGCTTTCCCGTCCCTTGGGATTCTCCAGGCAAGAACACTGGAGTGGGTTGCCATTGCCTTCTCCAATGCATGAAAGTGAAAAGTGAAAAGTGAAGTCGCTCAGTTGTGTCTGACCCTCAGCAACCCCATGGACTGTAGCCTACCAGGCTCCTCTGTCCATGGGATTTTCCAGGCAAGAGTACTGGAGTAGGTTGCCATTGCCTTCTCCAACGGGGTCATCATATTTCCCCAAAGTCAGGAACAAAGAGGACCCAAGGCTTCTGAGAAGGTAATTTTTAAGAAGTCTCCAGATGCCACACTGAAAATGTAATTCCACCACTCATCTCTTATTTGCTTAGGCATAAAACAACAGGACATATTTTCACTGGTTTCTCTTCTGCTGCCTGTTAAATTAGAAAAACAACTAGTCTTAAAAATAAGTAAGTAAAGGTATTTATTATAAGGCACATGCCACTTTCCAAGCAGACAAAAGAAATACGGCCTTAGAAGAAGGTATAAGGCAAGACAGGTGTATTAACTACTTTAGGTCATGCTCATCTGTCTCTTAAGAGAAGTCTTCTCTTTTCAAGCTCAATGGAAGGGTGACAAAAAAAATTAGATCCACACAATGTTTTAGAATATAATGAAATTAGCACAGGCCATCTTGTGCCTTAGGGAAAAAAATCTGTCAGGAGGATACCACAGCACATGAAGTCAGGACATGATTCCTGGATCAGGGCACATTTGATTCTTTTCTTGGTTCTTTTAAGGACTTAGTGGAAATGATGACTCTTTTCTACAAGCTGACCTCAAGTCTAATGCTGCTAAAATGATTTAACAACTTGCTGTGAAATTAGCTACTAGAGTCATACAATGCTTTGCTCACTGAGCATAAAATTCACTCTTACAGAATAAGAACTTACCATCCTTTACCCCATCCTTTACCCATGTAGTAAAACATTCCAACCCCCACCCCCAAAACACTCTGGGAATTGAACTTTCAATTTTTTCCTTAAAAAAACATTCCCCGCCCCAAACCCCAAGCTGATACTCAGAAGAATATAACCACCACCATGGCACACAGAAGTTGCTGAACTCTGCCACTCAGTTATGGTAAAAAAAAAAATCAAAAACGCCAATATGCAGGGGGCAGGAGGCAGCCTTAGACACTGTCTCCCCTCCTGCTCCCCACTTCAAACCAATCTCATGCAGTTTCCCCACCCAGAAAAAGAGAAAACAAATAATAGTCACCACCACAGCAACAGAGTGAGGTTTCATAAAAGAGTATTTTCGCTGAACAAATACTGCTACCTTTATAACCTTAAGAGTATAGTCTGAGATGTAACTTTCCAGGTTTCAGAATCTTAACACTGAAATTCTAGGACTGGTTTTTTGTCCAAGACTCAGTCCTAAGATACTTTAAGTACACTAACTGCGGTAGATACTTTATTGGGTAATTTTATATTTATCCTAGTTTTTCCCATCTTGTCTCTGCTCCCGGCCCCCATATTTTCATCACTCCAATCCTAACTCTTCTGTGTGATATTGCATCAAGAATTTTGTATTATATATAATGCCATTATATGACTGCAGCTATAGGTCTGCAGACAAAAGGATTAAGACTTTTACTCTTCAAATTGTTGCTACATTTGGCCAACATCAATTGCATTATACTACTTCACTTAAAACAAAAAAAGGAGCTATTAAATGTTCCCTGAGCTATAAGAAAGTTAACATCTATCTCTAAAAAACATGGGTCAAATTTTACTCCAAGCATCCTGGTTAACAAGCTGTAAAGTCAAGTCCCTGCAGAGGCTAAGGCAGATACGATGAACAAAGAAGGTACGTTATGAAATCAAAGGAGCTTATGCCTGGTACGACGGGGCCACAGTCACGCAGCTCAGTCAGGTACCATGTGGCACTGTAGGCCTAATGTCATCAGAACTTCCACCTTTTCAAAAGAAGTTACGAATCTAAATTTTCATCTGAAAGATATGAATTCTAAATTAGTTTAAGCCCTATGTAAAACAGATATTAAAAACATAAAACCAAATAACCAATGCAACATCAGGCAAGTGAAGCAAAACCTACTTGTGGGCTAAATCTAGTCTATGGACTAACGATCTGTAACCTCTAGGAAAGGGATCAGGGCTTTTAGGAGAAGGCGTTTTTGAGTCCAAACTAAGGAAGAAGAGAGCAGTGGGGTGGGAAAGGAGACATTATGTGCTCATGAAATTAGAAATATCTTGCCAGGAAAAACTCTCCATAATATCTGCCACCCATAAAACAATAAATAGAGTGGAAATTTACCATACCCTGTTTTCTTGAATTCCATCCCTTGGCCCCATTTCCCAGCTAGATGTGGAGCCTGAAGAGGGCAGGGACCTCATCTGTCTTGGTTATCCTCATGATAAGAAGGGGCTGACCAACTTAAATTTATAAACACCTTAAAAAAACTAATATATTCAACCAAAATTTACTGAATGCCTACTGCACATGAGGCACTATTTTGGGGACATCTCAATGAATAAAAAAAATTCTCTCATGGAGTTTATCTTCTACTGGGAAAAACAGACTAGATGAATAAGTAAATTGTATGGTATGTTAGAAGGTGGTAAGTGCTATGAAGAAACAAGAGCAAGCAAGTGTGAGGTGGAGTGGTGAAGGTAGGGGTGTGGCAATTTTTAATGTGGGGACAGAACAGACTTTACCAGGAAGACGATAACTGAGTTAAGACGTGCAGAAGCCAAGGGAATGGCCTTACAGCTCTCTGGAGAACAGGCATTCCAGGCAGAAGAACAGTCAGTGCCGAGGCCTCGGGAGTGTGTCTGGAGCGTGACAAGCAGTGAATCACCGGGTGACAGCACAGTGAGAAAGGCTACATGTACATCACCATAAGGACTTTGATTTTTAGCCTTTGGAGAGTTTTGAGCAGTAGTAATGTCCGACTTACATTTTTATAAAGATCACGTTGGCTGCTGTGTTGAGAACTAAAAGAATGACAAAAAAAAGTAAAGAAGTAAAGTAAAAAGTAAAGTAAAAAAAGTAAAGAATGAGTAAAGAATGACAAAGATAGAAGCAACAAGACCAGTGAGGAAGCTATTTAAAATGATCTCAGAGGGAGATAAAATTTGAGCTTGGACTAGAATAGTGGCAGTGATGGTAGTGAGGGGTGACTATTTCTGAATGTACTATGAAGGGAGAGCCAGAATCACCTGAGAGATTTATGTGAATCAGAATGAACTGAATGAAACTTTTAACTTTCAGGGATATCAGGACTTATAAAAAATATATTTTCTCTTATTTTCTATTTTGGTTGTATCAAAGAAAGATAAGAGATGCTCTAAGAACAGGGAGATTACGTGAAGGGCAAACTCATCTCTCCTTTTGATTGGCCCTGAAGAATATGGTAGCAGTTAAAACACAAGCTTTGACTTCACACATGTTAGGATGGCTAAGATATTAAAAGAAAAACCTGAAAAATAATAAGTATTGGACAGGATATGGAGAAACTGGAACCCTTGTGCACTGCTGGTGCGAATGTAAAATGGTATGGCAGTTCCTCAAAAAATTAAACATAGCATTACCATATGATCTAGCAATTCCCCTTTGGGTATATACCCAAACTTATACACTCACATTCATCATTCACAGCATTATTTACAACAGCCAAAAGGTGGAAATAACCCAAGTATCCACTGATGGATGAATCGATAAACAAAATGTGGTAAATACATACAACGGAATGCTACTCAGCCTTTAAAAGGAAGGAAATTCTGACACATGCTATAATATGGATGTGTTTTAGAGACATTTTAAGTGAACTTAGTCACAAAAGGAGAAATATTGAATATTATTTCACTTACATGAGGTTCCTAGGCAAATTCACAGAGAAAGTGTAACAAGAGTTACAAGGGGTTGTGGGGACAGGGGATAGATACAAGTTTCAGTTGGGGAAGATGAAAAGTTCTGGAGATAGATGGTAGTAATGGCTACACATTAATGTACATGGTGCCACAAATCTGTATGCTTAAAATGGTAAATTTTATGTATATTTTACCCTCAAATTAAGGCAAAGTGAAAAATACAATAAAGCCTGCTTTGCCTACCTCAAAAACAAACAAAAATCTCAAAAAAGACCAGCTCTGGAGTTAGGTCACCTGATTGCTCATGAATTGTGTGCCCTAGACAAGTTCTGGAAACCACTGAGCTTTATTTTCCTCATCTGTAAAATGTGGATAACCTTTAGCCCAAAGTTTGCTGTGAAGATTAAATGAGATAATATTATGAAAGTTCTTAGTACAACACATTAGATACTCAGTAAATGTCATTTATTCACTCAGTTATGTCCGACTCTCTGCGACTCCATGGACTGTAGCCTGCCAGGCTCCTCTATCTGTGGGATTTCCCAGGCAAGAATACTGGAGTGGGTTGCTATTTCCTTCTCCAGGGGATCTTCCCAACCCAGGGATCGAACCCACATCTCCTGCACTAGCAGGCAGATTCTTTACCACTGAGCCACCAGGGAGTCCCATTTAATAAACACCAGCTACTAGCATAGTGAGCTACTTGTCAAGAAGTAAGCAAGCCAAAAGTCCTTGAATCCAGTGAGTTAGTTTATTAAGTTAAATCATCACCATGGAGCTGCACATGCAATCTTCATTAACTAAAGAAGCCACACAATAACTAGGTTTTTTGTGGCGTTTGCTATGGTTAAATCCAGTTTTAAGATATTTTAAAGAGATACCAGTTAATAATGGTGATTGAGGTGAAAATTTGAGAATTACTATATAAGACTGATTTCACATTTAAGAAGTAGGATAAATTATGGAACAATGTCTTAATCACAGATTTTGCATTCTATTAACAATGCAAAGAAATAGGGTAATGTGGTATAATTCATTTATTAATTATTAAGTATCATGGATCAGCAACATAAGTAGACATACTGAATACACATAAATACACCAAGTTGCATCTAGGCAACTAAAAAAGCTCCAAGATACTTTTAAAATTACAGTGCTTTATATGTTTCTTATATTGGGCTGTTTCAAGTGCTATCCTTGATATAAAGGATATAAAAAACTATGGTTGTAAATCAGTAGGAAATAAAATCTGAAGTAAAGCTCAATACTGTAGATTCAGATAACATACCTCTTGCTGGTCATTTACTCAAATTAAAATACAAAAGAAAAGTCAGAGAACTCAATTTTCAAAGTGCAAAGCTGGTATGAATTGTAAATATCACAAAGGCGAGTTAACCAGTATGCATGGGAGTAGAGGCAGTGATTTTATTTTCAATTTTGGTCTTTAGAGATCTGAATTTAGATTGTGTTTCATGACTGCTTACAGGAAATTAATTCTAGTTCCTAGAAAGGCTAGTTACAACCTACTATACATAAATATACCATCATAGTCTAAACTAGGCAAAACAAGAAATCTTCAAGTCCTAGTTCTGGTTTATCTACTTCAAGAAATATTAAAAACAAAGCTATCTCTTCATTTGTATAACCCCAAGATATGGAGAAAATTATAATGGGACTTGACTTAAAGCAGCATAACAAAATCTTGACAAAAGAAAACCAAGTCATTTGTGCTGAAGAAACTATAATATCTATACAGCTGCTGCCATAGCTACTGTTGAAAAATACATGGTCAAGAAGGAAACACCCCTGAATTGCTTAGTAGTATAATAATTTTAATCTGATGGGCGTAATTATGAACTAGTGTGGTGTATTAAGAATACAACAGGGCATCCTAGAGTTCTATACACTTTGGCCCTTCTCTTCTTCTGCCCCTCCATACAGCAGCTCTTTTTTAAAGATACGCTTTTGGACTCATAGGCTCCTATATACCATACGAGGCCTGAAGGCAACTAGTCTAAAATGAGTCAAATGTCACTACGGTACACATCTGTCAACTGATGTTTGGAATGATGTACAAACCACAGGAATCAGTTACATTATACCATCTATACAGTCAAGGAGCCTTCATACTCAGAGGTGGAAAAAAACAGGTATAAAGTTAGAATTTAGAAATGTGTGCTAAGTCACTTCAGTCATGTCCAACTCTTTGCAACCCTAGAGACTATAGCCTGTCAGGCTCCTCTGTCCATGGGATTCTCCAGGCAAGAATACTGGAATGGGTGGCCATTTCCTTCTCCAGAGAATCTTCCCAACCCAGGGACTGAACCTGCATCTCTGATGTCTCCTGCACTGGCAGGCAGGTTCTTTATCACGAGCACCACCTGGGAAGCCCTGTACATTATATCACCAATACAGTCAAGGGGCCTTCATGCTCAGAGGCATAAAAGAAACAGGTATAAAGTCAGTATTTAGAAATGTGGTTTCTCTTTTATACAGGACCAGTGCTTATTTAATTACTTTTTTACAAACATGGCTAGATATACACCAAAAACCTGTGTGGCATATACTTGATTCTATGACTGTATTTTCTCTAAGTATGTTAATTGCAGAAAGCTATTTCCAGTCCATTAAATACATTTATCTTGACACAGAAAGGACTGTTGTGATATTAACTGTCTCTCATGGCCTAAATGTAAGCTCCATACTATTCTTAGTTTCAGATTCCACTAAAGGATTACAGGTTACCTTGGTGCATTAATCAGAATCCACTTATATTTTTGACAACGGGATGAGGGCCAACTGAATGAAGGGTAATTCTCTGCTTCTGCCAATACTAACAGTGTTTGTGAATAAGTGCATCATAAGAGAAGCAGGCTGTGATCCTGAGAGCACTGATTGGTGATGGTTAATCAGGCGGTAGGGGAGTAAGTCATCCTTTCAGATGCTGACTTTATAAACTTGACCAGATTGCTAAGGAGTTTTCATAACAATTTTAAAGGAAGAAGTTCTTTGAGCTTGTGGATCACTGTCCAAAGCACAAAGGATTATCTTGCTTGCAAAGCACTTTGTTTACCACCACTTCCATGGGAACCATTTTAATAAGTATTTTAAATTAACATATGAAACACTGCTGCACCTGAAAGAGGAAAGATGTTTAAGAAACACAACAAGATTTCACAATGGTGACTATTCTGGCCACACTAACACACCATTCCTATATTAATGATACAGGCCAGGTCCAAAGGCTGAAGAAGATTCCAACCAGGGATGTAAGGCCTAAACACAAAATCTTTCCATGGTCAAGAGTCAAGACAATAACAATATCACACATCATGGTCCTTGATTTTAAAAAGCAGTGCTCTCCGATACTGGATGCTTGGGGCTGGTGCACTGGGACGACCCAGAGGGATGGTATGGGGAGGGAGGAGGGAGGAGGGTTCAGGATGGGGAACATGTGTATGCCTGTGGCAGATTCATTTCTATATATGGCAGAACCAATCAATATTGTGAAGTTTAAAAATAAAATAAAATTAAAAAAATAAAAATAAAAAGCAGTGCTCTCCTGAAATCTAACATCACTTCCATAATGTAACACATTTCTATTTCCTGTACTATTGGGAGAGACCCAATGTTATTGTATTTTTTCTGAGGTTTTTCTTGTTATAGTAGTGTTCTTGTGTTTGCTAGATATATGTTAGTCACTCAGTCATGTCTGACTCTTTGTAACCCCATGGACTGTAGCCAATCAGGCTCTTCTGTCCATGGAATTCTACAGGCAAGAATACTGGAGTGGGTAGCCATTTCCTTCTCTAAGGTATCTCTCCAACCCAGGGGTAGAACCCGGGTCTCCTGCATTGCAGGCAGATTCTTTACTGTCTTAGCCACCAGGGAAGCCCTGCTTGATATACGATCAATGCCATTTTAGAAGTCATCCACCAAACAAATTAAAAAATACACACTGAGATGCAATGATGTCAACCATTCATGAGTACTCAAGAATTTCCTATGTTAGCTGACTGTGTCCACATACCCTGGGACACACTGAATGCTTAACGTAATTTCTTCCTTAATTTAAAAATATGAGACTCTTTAAGTGGTATATTTTAATGTCTCAAATAGAGGATATCAAACTAATATGGAAATACAGTTTATGAAATGAAAAAAGTCAAGAGCTAGCAAGAATAATTTAGAATGATGACTTCTATAATTATGCAAAGATTAATATATTATTTTTCTACCTTAGCTTCAAATATCTGATAGAGACGCCCAATTTATAACATCTAAATGGTGTCAGTCTTAAGAATTTAACGCTTACAGTCACTGCTAGCTTTTTTTCCCCCAAAGCCTTTTTCTTCTGGGACACACTCTGTAAGATCTTACCAAGGCTGAAAGATCTGGGGATGCCACAAGTAACACCACCTACTCAGACCTGATTTGCTTAGAATACAGGCCCTATAAGTCTTGTCTGATTAGGGAAGGATATTTTTTTGTTTCTTTTACATTGGCTTTGGCAATGATTTTGGTTTTGAAACTACATCAAACTAGGGAGTGATCTTTTTTACCTTCTGACAACCCATTATTGTCACTTCAACAAGGCACAATCTACACTTTTAAAAATGGGCTGTATCTTGCAGATAATCATTTTTCCAGCCTCGATCTACTACTACGTGACCCACATCACACTCTAGAAGACTGTGGGTAGAAAAGAGCATATGTCGATGTCATCATTGATAGGGCAGGGCATACCCTTTTAACATTCAGTAATGCAAACCAAAAAACTGAGCTCAAATAACTCCTAATAAGTAGAAACTAAGAAATTTAGCTGGGATTGGAGTTGAGAGGGGGATGAAAAGGATGGGAAGTGGGTAGAAGAGAGTAGAGGTGGTTCGTTTCAGGATGAGAGACAACTAGTGTCTTTGACTTACAACCAATGAGTCAAGGAAAACTTGATAAGAGTCTCTGGCTTGCCTACCCAGTGGACTAATGCCTCTGCTAAAAGATAGTTCCCTAGTTGCTTAATTAAAATTTACCACAGAGCCAGATTTCTTTCCTTTGGCTAGTAATGTGCCTTGTGGCTTTACTTGATTGACTTATAAAGGCTTTCACACAAGAGGAAAGATCAGAATGTATGGAACCTACATTTAGATTTCTGAGAAAGACTGAAGCATCAGATAGCCAACTTAAATACTTGGTCTTGGTTATACCTTATAAAATCTCAACTTATGGAAAGGAGAGCACAAAATAAGCAACAATATCCTTTAAGTATGTGACAGGAGACGTCGAAAAACACTACCTCTCTTAATACTTAGGAGAGGATGATGAGCATGTTAAAAGCATCATGCAGCAAAACATTTCTTGCAGTATTATCCTTCCTCAATCACTTGAAGTCATTCTCTAAGGCACTAGCTATGCAACTGCCTCTAAAACAGTATTAAACAGAAAGCTTCCAAATCCACAAAAGAAGAGAAATGAAAGACAAAGGAAGTGAAAGGCAAATAACCAATCCAAAGGCAGACAAAGTTAGGTGAAAAGAAATGTGATACTATACTTTGGTTTTGCATTTTTGTATTCTTCAGTGTCTGTGTCCTCGTCCTCTGAGTACCAATTATCTCCTCTTCCTCCAGCCAAGAGGCCCCTGGCCGCCAACAGTCCTGCAGCATTCCCATAGCCAGTGTATTTCAGGAGACTATCCACTGCAAAAACAGAACAGGTTTTTAGACAGGAATCCTTGAGTGCTCACTGTTATCACCAACGACTCACCAACACAGGGAAGCTGGACATACATGCCATGGTAGTAAATCTTAAAAGTTGAGAGGTTGTCAAAGTGTGGTAGTAGTAATCCTATATGTTCTGAGGACCAAAACCCTTTTTTAAGGTATCAGAAATTCAAATAGAGCTGTTTTGAATACACTCTGTGGCAGGAGTGGGGCTTCTGTGACTGCCAGGCCATTGGTAAGGGTGATGTTTTAAGGTTTTGATCACAAAATTGTTCTCTTTATTCAGTTTCAGAGAAATGATGATTAGAGTTAATGCAAGCCAGACTGGGATTTTACCAATATAGCATATAATATAAAATCTTTCTTATTTGCTTCTGTAGGAACTGGAGGGATATTAAGATAATAAGGAATAACAAAACCTAGGTGAAAGTTTGTGACCCCATGGACTATACAGTCTATGGAATTCTCCAGGCCAGAATACAGGAGTGGGTAGCCTTTCCCTTCTTCAAGGGATCTTCCCAACCCAGGTCTCCCACATTGCAGGTGGATTCTTTACCAGCTGAGCCACAACGGAAGTCCAAAAAAACCTAAGGATATTAGCAAATGTAAACAGAATAGGCTAAGTTATTGCTTTTTCAAAGAAATCAGAAAAAGTATGGAAGCACATTATACCCAGTGAGTATAAGGCCAGGAACTGCTGGACCTTAGTGATGGCTCTACCATTTATTAGCAGGTGGACCTTAGGTAAATTATTTTGCAGTTCTTTACTCCAGTTTTCAGATATAGAGAACTGGAATAATACCTACCTCACAGATTAATACATGCAAGGTGCTTAGAAAAGTATCTGGTATTAGGTTGGTACAAAAATAACTGCTGTTTCAGACAGTGAATTTTAAATCATCATAACTAGGCTCAAATGCATCCTTATTAATCAAAATAGGAACCACTACCATCAACACATCTTGCCAACAAAAAGTAAGTCTGTTTATTCTTATAGTGTAAAAATCCATGCTTCAGGATTCCACAAACTCTTGGAAAGCATTTTCTGCCTCCTGCTGGTTGTGGAAGCATTTTTCCTTGCAAATAGTTGTTGAAATGATTGAAGTGGTAGTTGGCTGGTGAGAGGTCAGGTGAATATGGCAGATGAGGCAAAGCTTCATAGTTCAATTCGTTCAACTTTTGAAGCATTGGTTGTGCAACCATGTGGTCAGGCGCTGTCATGGATAAGAACTGGGCCCATTCCGTTGACCTATGCTGGCTGCAGATGTTGCTGTTTTCAGTGCATCTCACTGATCTGCTGAGCATACTTTTCAGATGTTATGATTTTGCCAGGATTCAGAAAGTTGCAGTAGATCAGATGGGCAGCAGACCACCAAACAGTGACCATGACAATTTTTTGGTGCACATTTGGCTTTGGGAAGTGGTTTGGAGCTTCTTCTCAGTCTAACCACTGAGCTGGTGGTCACTAGTTGTCATATAAAATCCACTTTTCGTCACATATTACAATCCGATTGAAGAATAGTTTGTTGCTGTGTAGAATAAAAGACGACACTTCAAAATGATGTTTTTTCTTTTTTTCCAGTCAGCTCATAAGGCACCCACTTAGCTTTTTCATCTTTCCAATTTGCTTCGAATGCTGAATGACTGTAGAATGGTCGACGTTGAGTTCTTGGGCAACTTCTCGTGTGGTTGTAAGGGGATCAGCTTCAATGATTGCTCTCAGTTGGTCACTGTCTACTCCCAATGGCCAGTCACTACGCTCACCCTCAAGGCTCTTGTCTTCTTTGCAAAACTTCTTGATCCACCATTGCACTGTACCATGAAGGGCACGGAGAGGATGTAGGATGAACAGTCCAGGGTAGAATTGTTCATTAAATTTTCAAATACTTGAATGACAGAGTATCTCCCTTGACACTGAAAATAGGTAGTTTGAGAGCAAGTAAAGGGAAGTCTGCTTTCAAGGGACTCAGAAACTAGTGAAATTTATGCAAAAGGAAATATGGATTAATAATGTAAGTAGATTAAATAAAGTTTTACACTAGTCACTTTATAAACTATTTTCTACATTAAAACCTATTGGTAACTATGGTCTCTTTGGTACTAATTCTCAATGGATGCTGGGTAGAATCATTAGAATTTAATGAAGGATCATGGTGGTATAATTTGAAAGCCCTCTGAATAAATCTGATATGCTCTCTCTTTCCATCAGTTCTTCCACAAGATGGAGTGATTTAGATAAATTAATGGATTCTTAATGGATTATTATATGTGCACGCTCAGTCATGTCCAACTCTTTGTGACCCCATGGACTGTACCCTGCCAGGTTCCTCTGTCCATGGAATTTTCCAGCCAAGAATACTGGAGTGGGTTGTCATTTCCTGCTCCAGGGGATCTTCCTCATACAGGGATTGAACCCATGTCTCTTGTGTCTCCTGCACTGGCAGAGAGATTCTTTACCACTGCACCACCTGGGAAGCCCTAATGGTTATTAAGGGAAGTGAATAAACAGTGTATACAAATATTCCTAATATTCATGACCCTAGACATGGTCAGACACAAAGTCACTAAGGCTGAAGGATCGTATATCTGAACCCACATTAATAATGACACTCTCATTGCAAGTTTTTGGATAAGATATATTTTTAAACAAATACGGATATTTAGCAGTTCCAAAACTGTGAAAGTCTAAATTGAGATGCTATGAATAGTTTAATATACTAAAAAATAATTTAAAAAGACAAAATTTAAATAACCACCTACAGTGGCTAAACATTAAAATAGTTTAAGAATGTAGTTTATGAAAGGCCAAAATAGGTTAAAAAGAAGTCAAGAGAACACTAAATAACCTGCTTTCTTATGTAGAAAATCCTCCTGGAAGCTAGTGAATGGTAAAAATTCCTAGCACTTTTATGAAAATTGTGCTTACTGTTCATTCACTGGAACAAACCTTCTGTGTCAACTCTGTGATAGTTTGGGTTACAAAGACTGTTTCAGACACACCTTGCTTTCATAACAGTAGATAAGGCTATAGCCAATAATTTAAAAATCAAATGAACATTTGCTAATAAGATAGACACTTAAAAATTGGCGTTGGGAAGGGGAGACAAATGAACTACAAAAACCACACAGTGAGGAGGCATTTTCTTTGTGAAGTTCTGATTTATATTACTGATATCTAGTGGAGTGTTTCTAATTACTTTTTAGTCTATTTTTGAATATTCTCTATAACATCCTATTTGATATTGGGAAAGTAGTAAAAGGAAAATGGACTGAATTTGGATGTTAAGATGAGCTGTTAAGGCAAACAAAAGATCTCCTGAGTGGTCCTTAAAAGAAAAAAAAAAAGAAACACAACAAATGTTTTTGTCTTTGTCACAGTACTCATCCATGCACTTAGATGAAACTGCTAAAGAAATGAAACAAATGACAAGAAAGATTTCACCATGATTTTATCAAGATGCTAGAGGGCATTATGAAGAGGAAAGCAACCACAGCAGCACATGGCAAAGTCAGAACTGCACTGGTAGTAATGGCATTACTGCTTATACAAAGCATGGGTTTTATCACACTTGACTAACAAAAAAAAAAAGGCTTTGCTCTTTTACTGAGGAGAAAGAAGAGCACAACCAGATTCTACCAGAAACCATTTCCACTCTCTGTTACATACAGAAGGATTTACAGTACTTTTCCTTTCAGTTAGTGCTGAAAGGAATTCAGTTAATGCTGTGACTTTTTGAAATACCGTACTAGAAGCTTCCTCTGACTAGTCTCTGTACTTCCAATCTCACACCCGCTCCTCTCCTGGTTACACACAACTCCCTTATATCCTTGTAAAGCAAAAGTATGACATAAGCACCTTTCTGGATAAAACCTCCAAAACCTCCCACAAAGGCTAAAGCTCAAATTCTGAAACAGGGCCTAGAGGGATCATTTTCTTGCCTCTGCCTTCTTTCCTAAACTCATTTCCTACTGCTCCTATGCAATGCAGATTCCTCACACTTTGAACTAGTCTCTTTTCTGTACATAACAAGGCTTCTTCCCACTTCTCTTTTCTCTTGGATGAAGACTTTCTCTGACCTTTTCCACACCAACCAATCATTTCCTCTTCCAGGTTGCTGCCATATCTGGCACATTCTTCTCTTATGGTGCTTACCAAAGTATATTACAATTATTACAATTATTATACAATAATTGTATAATAATTGTATAGTAATTAATAATTATTATACAATAATATTATAATTATTCCTTTATATGAAAAAGTTCATAAGACAGTGTATTCACCACTGAATTCATAGACAGCATTAATGTTTGGTCTTTCATTAAACATTTATGGTGTACCTACTACCTGTAAGGTACTCTGTTAAACACTGGGGAACCAAAGGTGAAGAAGATAAGATATCTAACCTAAAGAAACTCAATGTCTAGAATAAAAGTTTAACAAAAAGTTATAATATAACAAACGTCAGAAGTATTTTAAAAAGAGAGAAGAATAAGTAAAAATGGTACAAAGCAGAGAATGATGAACTCTTCATTGGATGATCTTCATACAGATGACATAGATGAAGATTATGATCTTCAAGAATACAAAAAGCTTACTATGCTAACAAGGATGGAAGAAGCATTCCATGCAAAAGGAACAGCATCTGCCAAGCCATGGAGATGAGCCAAGGAACAGTGCAGTATAATCAGACAAGAATAAAGAAGTCTTTAGTATGATTAAGCAAAAAGTGTAGGGTAGGGAGTAGATTTAGGGAGTAGATTTAGTATATTTACACTATAAAGGTAGGCCATGGAGGTAAAATTTGTATTTTATCATGGAGGTGACAGAGAGTCATTGAAAGTTTTATAAGGGGGAATGCCAATAGGATAAGTGTACTCTAGAACAGTCTCTCTCTCAGCCGTGTGTAAGAAAGAATGAAGAAAACCTGACCAGAAACAGAGGGATAGTATTATTTTAATAGTTTATTAAGAGGGATGCAGATTTGGAAATCCCCCTCAAATAGGCTGAAGCAGAAGCCAAGGGAGGGGATAATACTGCTCAGGAAGCAAGATAAAGTGAGGATGGGGCCAGATGAGAACTTTAGAGAAAGATAGCAATTAGATGTGGACAAAGATAGGATTGAACAAATCAGACTGAAAAGAATGAACAGAGAGGTGGGTCAAAGGAAATCTAGGAGTGTGTTGTAGTAGAGACAGACAATGGTCAACAGTATCAACTGTTACAAAAGAAAGATGCTATTAAGATAAAGACTAAAAACTATCCATTCCTTTTGAAAATTAGTTGTGGCTTCCCTTATGGCTCAGATGGTAAAGAATCTGCCTGCAATGCAGATGACCAGGGTTTGATCCCTGGGTTGTGAAGATCCCTTGGAGAAGGAAATAGTAACCCACTGCAGTATTCTTGCCTGGAAAATCCCATGGACAGAGGAGCCTGGAGGGCTACAGTCCACAGGGGTCTCAGGACTGAGCAACTAACACTTTCTAACACTTTCTTTGTGACTTTGTGACCTTACTGAAAGCATTTTCAGTGGAATCTGGGAAGTAGGGAATGGTGGAAATGCCTTACTTGCTGCAAGTTGAAGTCTGAGTGGGTAATAAGGATACTGAAAAGATGAACAAATTAGGAAGAGTTAATAAAGGAACAAAGGGTTAACACTTGATGGAGCAAAGCTTTTGAGAAGACAAGAAGAGAAAAGATCATCAGGAGAGGGAGACTGCTTGGTTTCAAGCTGCTGCTGCTGCTGCTAAGTTGCTTCAGTCGTGTCCGACTCTGTGCAACCACATAGACAGCGGCCCACCAGGTTCCCCCATCCCTGGGATTCTCCAGGCAAGAACACTGGAGTGGGTTGCCATTTCCTTTTCCAATGCATGAAAGTGAAAAGTGAAAGTGAAGTCGCTTCAGTCGTGTCCGACTCTGTGCGACCCCATAGACGGCAGCCCACCAGGCTCCTCCGTCCATGGGATTTTCCAGGCAAGAGTACTGGAGTGGGGTGCCACTGACACTCCTATTACTGTGACTGAAGTAAACGAGACAAAAGTAAAGTGTATAAAGGTGTGGGGCTATGTGCTGAGAGAGTTTAAGCCTTATTTATCTCTGCAATTCAGCCTCTGCCCTACCACAGTGCCTAACACATGCTGAGAATTAATAAATGTGTTAAAAGGAGGAGTTTGGGAAGGGGGGAAATACCCCACAAAGGCTTGTTTTACAAATTATTTTCTTTATTAAACTATGTGAGGCTTGTTTTAGGGCCCCTGTATAAAGTACATAATTGGCAGAAGAGGTAATAAAAATGTAGTTTTGTTAGGGCTCAACAAAGAGGCAGCTGTTAGTTGTGAGATACGTTTAGCCTGGCACAGAGGACACTTGGAGAGCTGTTTCTGTACCAAATCTTCCATAGTTTTGCATTTGTATCTCGCTCTGTTTCAGTTTTCATTCTTAATCTCATCTCTGTTCCTAACCCAATTTGACTGCTTTGTGCTGTTTATACTTACTGGTCTGACCTCTGTGCCTGGATCAAGGTACTTTAACTTTCAAACTCAGCTTAAAGACATTCATCTTTAAGAGGGAAGTTTAATCACTCTGATAAATTATTTTAAATTTATTTTATTGTGATATAATCTGCCTCCAAACCCAACCCAAGCTCCAAAATCTTATGATGACTTATAAGTTGAATATGGACTACAAACTTTTTGGTGGTTTTAAATTAGAATTAGAATTTTAAATTAGAATTAGTTGACAGCATTTAAAAACTGAGGAATTTTATGTAAAAACCCAGAGTCCTGGCTTCTCTTGAAAAATCTGGATGATTTGGTAACACTGACCACATGTCCCTTCATGGTAACAATCAGCTGGAGCTAAATAGCAGCAAGGTCCCGTTTCTAGTCCCCCACATTCCCCTTGCTCCTCCACTCCCAACCCACTATCTCCCCAACAATTAGCTAAGTGTCAGGTTTCATTGATCATCTCATGTTCTATCCATTTGACTTACTTTATTAATTTTGTAGGCATCTGAATTTGTAATCCTTGATAAGGTAAATAATATGAGGGCAGAGACCTTGTTTATCATGTATACCTTTGTATTCCCAGGGTCGACCTCAAAAAGTACTCAAAATTTGAATAAGCAAATTTGTATTCCAGAAGAATACTTTTACTATTAAAGTCTAACTGGAAGGAAAAGCAGATGAATATAAATAATTGTTAAAGACCAAATGAAAAAGATAAAGTTTTGCTAACATGCGTTTGGGGCTCAAAGTTAGGACTATGAAACCTCGAATACGGGGTCCTGGGGGAACAAAGTTAACCATTTCAAATAAAAAACAATTAACAAATTCATTTTAAATGTATATACCATATGTGTTATAACACTAACACATACGTGACGTGATTGATTATATTTATATATATACATTTATATATAAAAGATGCTTGCTCCTTGGGAGAAAAGTTATGACCAACCTAAACAGCATATTAAAAAGCAGAGACATTACTTTGCCAACAAAGGACCGTCTAGTCAAAGCTATGGTTTTTGCAGTAGTCGTATATGGATGTGAGAATTGGACTATAAAGAAAGCTGAGCACCAAAGAATTGATGCTTTTGAACTGTGATGTTGGAGGAGACTCTTGAGAGTCCCTTGGACTGCAAGGAGATCCAACCAGTCCATCCTAAAGGAGATCAGTCCTGAATGTTCATTGGAAGGACTGATGCTGAAACTGAAACTCCAATACTTTGGCCACCTGATGCGAAGAACTGACTCATTGGAAAAGACCCTGATGCTGGGAAAGATTGAAGGCGGGAGGAGAAGGGGACAAGAGAGGATAAGATGGTTGGATGGTATCACTGACTCTATGGACATGAGTTTGAATAAGCTCTGGGAGTTGGTGATGGACAGGGAAGCCTGGCGTGCTGCAGTCCATGGGGTCACAAACAGACATGACTGAGCAACTGAACTGAACTATATTTAGATTTATAAAATTATTTAGATATATATTTAGAAATGTAATTTATATATTTAGGTAATATATGTATTTAGATATGTAATGTATATATTTAGATATTAATTACAGATAAAATAAACTTCATTTTTCCCCTCTTAAAAACTTCATAAGTACACAAGAAAGCATACTCATTGCAGAAAACTATAAAATACAGAGAACTAAAAGAAAATCTCCAGGCATTCTACTACTTAGAGGTAACAAGTGGATAAGATTTTGATAAACATTATATTTTGATAAACATTTTTTAATGAATACATACATGTGTGGTTTAGATTTATGTGTATACACACACACACACAATTATACTTGAAAAACAGCTAATTTCTGATCTCAGAAAACTTGATTGAATTCAGCAAGTTCTTACAGACTGCTAAATGCAAGGTGCTATTCCAATCACTTAATTTCAAGATGTGGGATCTTTCTTCATAGAAATAATTGAACTGCTTAAAACAGCAAATGTTAAATGAGCTAGTCTATGAGAATGGTTGAGGATAATTACTGGTGACCCTTGAACAACACAGGTATTAGGGATGATGGCCCTCCAAGCAGTTGAAAGTCCTCCCATAACCTTATAGTTGGCCCTCCATAATTGCAGTTCCCCATCTGTGAGTTAAACTGTGGCTTGCACAGTACTGTAGTATATATTTATCTGCATATAAGTGGACCATGGACAGCAGTTCAAACCCATGTTGTTCATTTGTGCATTATGGGTCAATTGTATTATGAGAGGAAACATGGCAGAATGGAAAGATAGGACTCAAATTCAGGCTTAGCTTTAAGCAACTGCATGACCTTGGATAAAACCCTTGCCTCATTTATGACATTGAAATAATAATAATATTTACTTTAGAGTCCTTATGAGAATGAAATGAGATTATGGCTTAGAATGTTTGACACATGATACCTCAATAGTTGTGTTTATTATCACTATAGTGATATTGATCTCATTAATATACTATCTTAGCAGTAACTTAAGTGGTTGTATCAGTCAGAAAAAAAAAAAAAAAGAATTCAATGAATGCAACTCAATAACAAAAGTTCCCAAACAATTCAATTAAAAGTTAGGCAAAGGACCTGAATAGACACTTTTCCAAAGGCATACAGATGCCCAACAGGTACATGAAAAGGTGTTCAATGTCACTAATCATCGGGGAAAATGCAATGAAAACACAATGAAAGATCACCTCACATCTATTAGAATGGCTTTTATAAAAAACAAGAGATACAGGGATGTGGAGGGATGCGGCAAAGACAAAACCCTTTTACACTGTTGGTGGGAATGGAAATTGGTGTAGCTACTAGCTGCTATTCCAAGAGTCATGTACAGATATGAGAGCTGGACCACAAAGAAGGCTGAGAACCAAAGAATTGATGTTTATGAATTATGGTGCTGGAGAAGACTCTTGAGAGTCCTTTGAAGTGCAAGGAGATCAAACCAGTCAATCTTAAAGGAAATCAATCCTGAGTATTCACTGGAAGGACTGATGCTGAAGCTGAAGTGCCAATACTTTGGCCACCTGATGCAAACAGCTGACTCACTGGAAAAGACCCTGATGCTGGGAAAGACTGAAGGCAAAAGAAGAGGGCAGCAGAGGATGGTTAGACAGCTTCACAGACTCAATGGATTTGAATCTGAACAAACTCCGAGAGATTATGAAGGACAGGAAAGCCTGGCGTGCTGCAGTCTGTGAAGTCACAGAGAGTTGGACATGACTTAGTGACTGAAGAACAACTACAGAAAACAGTAATGGAGGTTACTAAAAAATTAAATATAGAACCGTAATATAATCCAGCATGCCACTTCTGGAAGTATATTCAAAGGAAATGAAGTCAGTAACTAAGAGATATCTCAGCTCCCATGTTCATGGCAGCATTTTTCACAATAGCCAAGAAATGGAAACAAGCTAAGTGTTCATCAACAGAAGAACAGATAAGACATACAGAGTTGGCCCTTAAAGAATCCTAGGGTTAGGGATGTCCACCCTTCATGCAGCTGAAAATGTGGATGTAATTTTATAGTCTGCTTTCTGTGTCTGTGGTTCCACATCCACAGACCCAACCAACTGTGGATCTAACCTATCATGGATCATGTAGTACTACAGTGTGTATTTATTTAAAAAACATCCACATCTAAGTGAACCCAAGCAGTTCAAACTCGTGGTCAATGGTGAACTGTATATAAAATGGAATGTTATTCAGCCACGACAAAGATGAAATCTTGCTATTTGCAACACATGGATGAACCTAGAGAATATTTATGCTAAGTGAATAAGCCAGACAGAGAAAGATAAATACCGTAGAACTCACTTATAAGTAGAACTTGAAAAAAAAAAATTCAAACACATAGAAACAGAGAGTAGAGTAGTGATTACCAGAGGGTAGAGGGTAGGGAAACAAGGAGATCTGGTCAAAGGGTACAATTTATAAGATGAATAAGTTCAGTTATAAGACTAATAATTTCTGGGGATCTAATGTACAGCATGATGACTATAGTTAACAATACCCTGTTGTACACTTTAAAGTTGCTAAGATAGTAAATCTTAAGCGTTCTCACCACACACACACACACACACACACACACACACACACGTAACTATGTGAGGTAGTGAATGTGTTAATTAACATGACAGAGGTAATCATTTCACAGTGTATATGTATATAAATCATTATGTTGTATACTTTAAATATATACAATTTTATATGTCAAATATACCCCAGTAAAGCTGGTGGGGGAGAAAAGAATTCAACTGACTGAAGATTTTTAGAGAAGTGAGTGAAGTTTCTCACCTCTAAGTTATCTAGCTCACAAAACTGAGGTACTTTGAATGGATAAGAAAGCTGTGGTACATATACACAATGGAGTATTACTCAGCCATTAAAAAGAATACATTTGAATCAGTTCTAATGAGGTGGATGAAACTGGAGCCTATTATACAGAGTGAAGTAAGCCAGAAGGAAAAACATAAATACAGTATACTAACGCATATATATGGAATTTAGAAAGATGGTAACAATAACCCGGTGTACGAGACAGCAAAAGAGACACTGATGTATAGAACAGTCTTATGGACTCTGTGGGAGAGGGAGAGGGTGGGAAGATTTGGGAGAATGGCATTGAAACATGTAAAATATCATGTAAGAAACGAGTTGCCAGTCCAGGTTCGATGCACGATACTGGATGCTTGGGGCTAGGGCACTGGGACGACCCAGAGGGATGGTATGGGGCGGGAGGAGGGAGGAGGGTTCAGGATGGGGAACACATGTATACCTGTGGCGGATTCATTTTGATATTTGGCAAAACTAATACAATTATGTAAAGTTTAAAAATAAAATAAAATTAGAAAAAAAAATAAAAATAAAATAAAAAGTGGAATATAAAATCTGCTTAGTTGGGGCTTTTACTAGTACTTTTATAAACCAGGAGATGAAGAAAGAAATAGGTAAAAATACCTGAATAACTTGGTTCAAGTTCTTGTTTGGACAACTTTTGCAGAGCAAAATAACACAATAATTTAAATTGTTAGATGTATTTCAGAAGACAATCACTTTATATGAACTTATAGAATAGTATTTATTATAGTATAGTTACTTTTTAATTTCTTTCTATTTTTGTCTTACCATTAACTCAAGGGTAAGGGATGTATCTTAAGCATCTATAGCTCACATTCAATAACTTTTTATTGATTAAAGAAGAAATGAAGAAATAAAAACTCCTGTAGTTTTAATTCCAAGAGAAATTAAAAAGGGGAACTAACCTAGGCCTTTGCCTATCAAGATAGTAACACCTTAATTACGTAAGTAGATTCTTCATAATGACTCCAGGTCTTCACTCATAAGGATTAAGAAGTCTGGGTTAAGGACACAGGAGGCAAAGTTTAAATGTAAGTGTGTTTAGTAGTGTATCTGTCTGCATGCCTCAATAAATTCAGAAGTGTATAGAAAAGCTTTTAAATTATTAATTTTTATTATCTCCTCAAACCCTCTAATGGAACAGATAGAGAATAAGCTGTGACAAGAGCAGAACAAGATGGCCACTAATAACAGAAACATTTCCCAAAGACCCTCAGAAAGGTGAAAAAGTAGAGGGCAAAGAGTTTAACCTACCTCTCTCTTTGCAAAGGACAAAAAGGAATTCAGCAGCAATTTGCTTGACTCCCAGGTCAACATGTGTCATGAGGCGCACCAGCTTATTTCTCACAGTTGAGCCAACTTCAGGTCGATTTGTCACATCCCTCAATGGTGGTAAAACCTAATGGCACAAATGCAAAACCATCATCAATCGTTTAAGTGCTAGATTAAGTAAGAATAGTACCATCCAACTAGTTTTTCTTATAATTAGTCTACCAAGCTTAGCTTTATAAGAATAGAACAAACATTAAAAAAACAGTTTTCCAAATAAAACTAAACAACAACACCGACTCAATGGACATGAGTTTGAGTAAACTCCAGGGGTTGGTAATGGACAGGGAGGCCTGGCATGCTGCAGTCCATGGGGTTGCAAAGAGTCGGACATGACTGAGCGACTGAACTGAACTGAAACAACAACAATATAATTTCATTTCATGTCTGCAATGAAATTTCATCTGAAGACAAACAGCTCTTCACTGACCACCATGATATATTCAAATCCATTCCTGGGTGTTTACTCATCTCAGCACCTTGGAATGCCCCAGCTGCCTCTACCAAAATCCATTTTAAAGTCTGGGTCAAATTTCTCTTTCTCCCTCAGAGACTTCTTTAATACCCTTACTCATTGATTTTTTTCCTTCTTTTAATTCCTGCAACATTTTCATTAGTTACTAAACAACAACAACAAAAATAAAAAAACCCTGTACATATGTTTTCTAGTTGTTTTCTTTATAATAAAATGGTTATTAATTATTGAGTACTTCCTATGTGCTAGTTGCTGTAATAGATGATATACATACATTCTCTATAATCAACCCTCACAGTTACCACGCAAGGGAGGTGGTATCAACACTGTCATTCCTATTTTATAGACTGGTCCCCAGAGGAGTTACAAAACTTGCTTGGTTTGTCTGTTTGATAACTCACTCACTCACCTAGACCTTTCCTCTTTTGGTTCTCCTATTATCTTACTGCTTGCTTCATCTTAGCCTCTAGGCCAATTATCTTTTATTCTCTTGTTCTTTAAAAAATATTTTTGGCTGTGCTGGGTCTTAGTTGTGGCACATGGAATCTTTAGTTGTGGCATGCTGGATATTTAGTGGGAGCATGTGGGATCTAGTTCCCTGATCAGGGATCAAACCTGGGCTCCCTGTATTGGTAGGATGGAGTCTTAGCCACTGGACTGCCATGGAAATCCCTTTCCTCTTGTATTTTAACTGCTGGACTATTCAAGGGTTGAGTTCTTGGGCAACATTTCTTTGCTATTTTCACTCTCTATTGGTGATCTCATACAGTTTTATGGATTTATATGGTCTCTATTTACTGCTAACTCCCTAAAGTATATCTCTATCTTGATTTCTTCCCTGACCCCTAGACTTTAAAAAGCTTCTCAAATTTAGCATGTCCTGAACAGATTTTGAAGCTCCCAACAAAGTTGTTTCTTCTATAGTTTTCCATCTCATTAAGTGGCAAGTCTATTCTTCCAACCTGGGCTTCCCAGGTGGTGCTGCTGGTAAAGAACCACCTGCCAATGCAGGAGACATAAGAGAATCAGGTTCAGTCCCTGGGTCGGGAAGATTCCCTGGAGAAGTGCATAGCAACCGACTCCGGTATTCTTGCCTGGAGAATCCCATGGACAGAGAAGCCTGGCAGGCTGCAGTCCACAGGGTCGTAAAGATTTGGACATGACTGAAGCAACTCAGCACTCTTTCAGCTGTTTACTGCTGCTGCTGCTGCTAAGTCACTTCAGTCGTGTCCAACTCTGTGCGACCGCATGGACTGCAGCCCACCAGGCTCCCCCGTCCCTGGGATTCTCCAGGCAAGAACACTGGAGTGGGTTGCCATTTCTTTCTCCAATGCATGAAAGTGGAAAGTGAAAGTGAAGTCACTCAGTCGTGTTTGACTCTTAGCGACCCCATGGACTGCAGCCCACCAGGCTCCTCCATCCACGGGATTTTCCGGGCAATAGTACTGGAGTGGGGTGCCATTGCCTGCTCCCACTGTTTACTGCAAACAGCCTTAATTCCTCTCTTCCGCATCCCACATCCAGTCCATCGGCAAATTATTTTGGCTCTACCTTTGCTTTATATCCACAACCCGACCACTTCTCACTACCTCCTCTAGTATTACTAAATTCAAGGTACCAATATTTTTCACCTGAACTGTCCCCACAGTCTCCTAAGTCATCCCTGCTTCCATTCTGGTCCTTCTATGATCTATTCTCTACAGAGCAGTTAGGACGATCCTTTCAAAGTCAGATCCTGTCATTCCTCTTCTTAAAGTCCTTCAGTTCCCATGGCCTCTCATCTCATCATAATAAAGGTCGAGATCCTTCCAGATTCCTTGGGTTTCACATCATGTGTCCTCCTGCTACTTTTCTGACAACTTCTTGCTCACATTGCTATACTTTCACAGATGGAACTCCTTAAACTGAGCACTTTCTTGCCTCATGGTCTTTGCATTTGCTGCTCTCTCTGCCCAGAAACCCTTTTTCTAGAAACTGGCTTGGCTCATTCCCTTACTTTCTTCAGGTCTCTGTTCAAATATCATTTACAGGAAGACAATCCTTGGTCACCATAAGGAATTCACCTTCAGCATTATCTTTTCTCATCCCCTGCTCCTGGTTTAGTCCTCCTCACAGCACTTATCACCACCTGACACAGCATACATTTCTTAACTGTCTACCTTCTTCCATAAGAGTCTGGGGGCAGGAATATCTTTCTGTTTTGTTTACCACTCTCAGTGCGTGGCACATAACAGGTTTCAATAAATATTTCGTATTTGAAGGAAGAATGAATTAATTCAAGTAGCTTTTATAAATGCCTTCTACAGGCGAGGCACTATGCTAGGAAATGAAGATAGACACAAAGTCAAGTTATAATTTACTATACCAGACTCTTTATGTGCATATTATTTTTATTTAATTCATTCAGCTGATTTCCTTCCTTCCTTCCTTATCTCTTTCTATACTGAGTGCCTACCATGTACCAGGAGGTGTAAAAAACAAACAAACAAACGAAATCTCAGAAAACTGAATAATTTACCCAAATGTTTATAGAATCCATATTTCAATATCTCTGGCAGGACAGAGCAGATTGCTATTTGTGCCCTGTAAGCATAAAATAATTACACAATAAATTCTTATTATTTGATTCAGCTAACCCTACTGAGTTTATCTCCCATTTCTAGAGAAATGAGACATGAAACAAGTGATTTCATGTAGTATGTACCTACAGTTCCAGAGCACAGTATCTATTAATAATGGTTATCACACAAAAATTTTATTAGCTATGTTTTCAGTTCCTTAAAACAAGTTTTTGAAGTGAAATTTTGTTATATATTATGCCCAGACAAACTGTCTAAGTCTGGATCACTTCTGGTGGTGGTGGTGGTTTAGCTGCTAAGTCGTGTCTGACTCTTGTGACTGCATGGACTGTAGCGTGCTAGGCTCCTCTGTCCATGGGATTCTCCAGGCAAGAATACTGGAGTGGGTCACCATTTCCTTCTCCAATGGATCATTTTTCTCCAAAATTTCTATTATCCCCCAAATACTACCTTTCATTAAATTTTTTCTTTTGAGAAATCTTGTCCAGTTCTTTTTTCAAACCCATGGAATCTTCATCTCTGCTAAATGCCTCTCCAGACTAATCCAACCTGAATCAGTAATTTCTACCATCTGTTCTCTTTCTACCTGTCCAAATACTGAATATTCAAGACCAATTTACTTTGGGTATGCACAAGGTAGATTTAAGCAGGTATTAACCACTGGGCACAATAACTAATTAGCCATGGTTCCATTCATACTGTTACCAAAACTAATCATCTATTACTTGAGGTTCTGCCCTTCTTGATCATCATAGTCTAGAGTGCATCTTCCTCAGAAGGAAAGTTGATTTTTGTATTGTGCCATTTATCCTTCTTTAGTCAACTTTTTACTTGTTATGTCTCCTTTGTACTGCAGTATTTCTTTGAGGACAAGGAGTGGGTCTCACAGTCTTTTGTACCTACATAATGTATAGACTAAGGCCTTCATATAAAGAATCTATTTAACAAACAGGATATATTTGGGGTATCCTGCTTAGAGATAGCAAAATGTAAACAGTTTAGTGGAATGTGGATCTCCTATGTGAAAAGCTAAAATATAGGACACAAAGTATTTTCAAGTATTATTCTTCACTAAGTCTTTCTAGTCAGAATAGATGTCTTAAAATAATCAAACTTGGAAATGACCTTAATTCAATTATCTAATTTATTTTGCTTAAATGATTATTCATGTTTGATGGTACCTAGTCCTCTAATGGACTATAAATTCTTCAAAGATACGAGTCCCTACTTTCTAATCTCCTTATCAGCAATATCTATTAATATGCTCTACACAGAGCAAAGTGCTTATTAAATCTTGACCATAAACATACAGAGAAAAATGAACCTAGTTCATTTATTAAGAGAAATTCTACATGACAATAAACAATGGGGTGGAGGGTGGTGCCATGTATTGAATGAGGAAAGAAGGAGAAGATAGAGGGGCAGAAGACAGCAAGTCAAGAGATTAGTTTGGGATATGTTAAACTTAAAATACCTACTACCCATCTAAGGGGAGGAGATGGGTAGGCATACATTATATAAGTCTGGAGAGCCTAGGAGACAATCAAGGCTAGAGATAGAAATTTGGGAGCCATTGGTGAATAGAAGATTTTCCAAACCAAGATTGTTAAATGAGATCAGCAAGAGAGCAGACATAGAGACAAAGATAACACTGTCTTGGGGAACTCAGAACACTGCAAAGAAGAGGTTCCCTGTGTGTCCAAGAAACCAAGTGAAGAAATTACTTCAAAAAGGAGAGAATACTTAATTATATCAAAATGGTATTGGGGAATAAAAAAAAAGATTTGAGAACTATTAGATCTGGCAATATTGGGTTGATGACTTTTGATAAACACCTCTGTAGTAGAGTGGAAAGCATGAAAACCTAATTTCAGTGGGTTCACAAGAGAATCAAAATGAGCGAAAAGCAGAGAGAAGGTGAGCACAGAAAACTCTCCTGAGGAACACTGCATGAAGAAGAGCAGAGAAATGGGGAGGCAGCTTGAGAAGTGGGATTAAGGGAAGGTTTTTCTGCCTTTAAGATGGGAGATGTGTTTGGGTGCAGATAAAAATGATCCAATACATTAAAAAAAAAAAAAAGGTGAGAAAAAAGAGAATAAATGTAGGAGCAAAGTTCTTGAGGTGAGAGGGAAAGGGTTCCAGGATATGAGCACAGAGGCTGGCCACAGAAGGAAGCAGGGACAGTTCATCCCCTGTGACAGAGGGGAGACAAGGGATATGGTGGTACAGACAGATGCAGACAGACGGTAGATGCGGAGATAGGAAGATCATTTCTTACCATGAACTCTAACTATGACCATCATAACCTTCGGCATCAGTTCTCTTTTGAGATGGTCTCCTCACATCTACTCACACTCCTCTGGCCTATCTAGTAGCCAGAATATCTTTAAATATGAATGAGGTCACACCACTTCCCTTCTCAAATCTGCCCAATGCTTTCCCACGTCACTTAGAAGAAAGCTGAAAGTCCTACACAACCTTACGTTGTTTGATTCTTGCTTACCTTTTGTACTTTATCCAGTACTCTCCCTCTGGCATGACATTGTCTAGCTTTTCTGCTTTTTCTTAAGCATACCAAAATATCTTCTCATCCAGAGACTCTGAACTCATTCTCTCTGGTACATTCCTCTTCCAGAATATTCCCAGAACTATTCTCAGAGAATATCCTCTTCCAGATATTTTCAAAGATCCTTTTCATACTTATCCAAGTTTCTGCTCAAATTTTCTCAGACAGACTCTTCCTTATTCCCTTAAGTTTTCCCTTCCTCTGTATCTTTCTTCAGAACACTTATCACTACTTGCCATTGTATCAAGGTACTTGTTTACTTTTTAATCTCCCTACTATAAGGGAAACTCCACAAGGCAAAGACTTCATTTGTATTTCAAGGCTTAGAACACAGCACACAAATCTCAATAATCATTTGTTGAGTAAATGAATGAATGACTTAAAAAATACACAGGGTCACTTATTTCTGGATTAGGAAGATTTCAAAGATTAACACTAACTTTTTTGAGTTTCTGACATTCTGAAAAGAAATCACCGTGAAAAAATTCGACTCATTGATTTTATGTTAAAAAACACATGTAAGAAGATTAACTTTGAGATGAAATATGCATTAAACAGTTACCTGATCTTTGAGAAATTTTCTGATGTTTCGATGGGCTCGGGAACATTCTGTTAACAAGCTGAGAACTGGAGTGAGACCCTCTCTATAGCTGCTTCCCTACAAAGAAAACCATACATGCTGCATTAGATTAGTTTCTATCAGTGTTACTTTTCTTCATATAACTGAGTATATTAATACTCCTCTTTTTAAGGGGGAGATATTTTATGTTACCAAAGCTGTAAAAACTATTTAAAAAATTATTTTCTTAAAAATATTTCTATTTCATGAGTTATCTTCATGCTTACTAATGCTCATTTGTATCCTTCTTGATTTTTCCTACATTTTATAGGATTCTCACTGGCTCAGACAATGGGCTTAAAGGCAGCAAAGGTTTTCATGACCGACCCAAACTAACTTCCTGCCTTTTAATATAGTTACCTGACAAAGACAGTGATCAGAAAGGAGAAAATAAGCAGCTTACAGTGGCAATTTTCCTTTAAAGATGTCTTTTGGCTGTTATGGAAAATATTTATCATCAATTTTTTTTGGGGGGGGGGATAATTTTTACTTCTAGAACTTATAAAATACCTACACTAGAAAATTACTTTTTCCTTTGTTTTCAGGCACTAGTCACAATTTTGGTGTCACATCAACACAATTTTCAGCTTTAAACAAATAAATTCACTTGGTTTCAGCAATTTGTCATTTATGGTAAATAAAAAGCTTTCCAGAGTATAAATAATTATTCAAGATATCAGCTATAAAAAATTTAGATTCAAAAATCATATCCTGTGATGTTTGTATATGTGTACAATTACATTCTTTAGAAGCATCTTCTCCATTTTATCAGAATTACCTTGTCTATTCTCTTCTCCATAAAATTGAGTAAGACATGAATGGCTTCCATATTCATACCATTGTATACCATGGTATTGCTTTTCAAAACTGTTTCTTTCTCAGCTGTTTTATCACTGGGCAGTTCATCTAAAGTTGTTGCTTCTTGGGCTGTTTCTTCATGGGTTAATGGACAAATGAGAACATCCAAACAAGAGACCGGAACATTGCTTAAAAGGTTGACTGCATTGCTGAAAAGCAATTTAAAAAGACAATATTTTAATTTGATTGAATAGTCCTTTAAAATGCAAACATAGTAAGACTTTTAGGAGTCAATTAAAATTCTTCTTTTTCAAAATGAGCCTTTAATATTATTTGGCATTTACTGACTAAGAGACAGAAAATAAAAAGAATTGTTTCAAATACACATACGGCAAATTAGAAAGAACAGATGTTAAATGGACATACACAATCACATGATGTCATGTCACTTTCTGAAATGCTAAAATAGGAATTAGTGAGCTTTAACACTAGCTCTTTAATTTTATTATGATACAATACTAGTCTTGCAGTTTTTCCTTGGGGTTTTAAATCCTTTTGTGGATCCACTGGTGTTTTATTATTCCTTAGATTACAACATAAAGCATTTGAGAAGCACTGTATATAAGCAGCTTATCACGGAGGCAACAGCATTAAAAACCAAATATTGCAGGATTAAGTTTTGTCCTTTCTAGACGTAGAAATACAATTTTTAGATCATCCCCTTTTTCATAAGACACTTCCAGAAAATGGTAAACGGTGCTTTTTCTCCCTCTCTCATGCCCGGATTTCTTTAAGAGGCCAATATAGCTATTTCAAATCTTCATCCCCCTAGGCCTTTCTTGCTATGTATTAATGAAATCACAAGCCTAGTATGTACACCAGTAGGGGGAACCCAAACCTTGTATTTTTTGGTATTCCCTAAAAATGTTCTGCTTCTCAGTGTGTAAGAGGTTAAAATGACATTAAGAATTTAAAAATCAGACATGCTCTTATTTAATATATTTTCCTTCATGTATTATTTCATATTTTTTCACTTAAAAGGAGAGGTGTTGTTCTGTGCTAACTGGATCTTAAAAGCCTGTGCCTCAGAACTTCCGGATAAACAACAATGGAGAGACAGGCATTACATTTCCTAGTGACAGAGAAGCAGATCTAAAAATAACCACATCCTGACTAAAAATAAACTCTTGCAAATGCAATTTAAAAGTCTAACCACTTGGAAACCAAATTCAGGGCTTAATCTAACTGATGCGGTCTTAATTTAGGCCATAGTAGTTTCTTTTAATTTAGATTATAGTGACACCCTCAAAAATAACAAATAACAACGAAACAGAAATAAAATACAAAATATTTTCTCTCCTCTACCCTGAAGTGTGGCTGCATTTCCCTAAGAATGAGTATTTCTTTTCTTTCTTTTTATATTACGGGAAAAAAATTTTATAAGAACTCCAAGTTTAAAAAGTAGTAAGTGGTTAAAGGGCATCAAAAAAATCAGAACCAAGAAGGAAAATAATTTAACAAGTCCTCTGAATGAATGGTTCCTGGTAAAATACAAGTTATTTGGTTCTACCTATAAAGAACCTACTACAGCTGCTGCTGCTGCTATCACTGCTACTACCATTAAACAAAGTCCCTTTTTGGTTATTTGTAAAAAATCACAATTGGCTGAAATACCATAGTTTTCCCTCAAACTTCCCTTTTAAAATGTTTTGCAATTATCTGTAGATTATTATCTATAGATAAAAATATTGTGCTCCTAACTTAAGGATTTGGGAACTATTATTAGATATCATAGATTTACTGGCGGTAAAAGAAAAAAAATAGAACTCTTCTTAATTAATTTCTAAAACTGTAAAATCCATTTTGAAATGTTACCGGTATTTTTTCAACACAGAGGGCAATAGGCTGGAATCTAACACAGAGACCACAGGGAAAAGTTTAAGGTGATGCATTACATTATGAAGGACTGCTTCCCTTTAAATTCATCTAAAATCAGCAGTTTCTAGGAATTTGGTAAATTTAAAAAATCAAATGTAGAGTTTGAGTTAACAAATATTTAGAGGTTTTAGACTTTTCAAGATAAGGTTCCATTTTCTCGTTTTTTATTGAACAACTGGGTTACCAAACAACTACAAAATTAATTTTCTGGCTCACTGTGTTCGAGCTATTCTTTTTAAGTAAGGAAAGCCAGCTTTTTGAGTTCTGTCACTTCTCTGACAGTTTTATTTGTGGTAGAAGAGTGTATGAAATTCTCCAGCTACCAGGAAGTCAGTGACTATGCACAAATCTGCACAATGGTGTTTGCATTCCTACTCCAGGGGGTAGAAATACTGTGTATATTACTCTCCCCTTTTCAGCCTCCTAGAGATCATTAATCACTGGGACATGACATCCTCCCACTCAAGCTCCCAGCCCCCTCCTGATATGCAGATTCAAAAGCAGGGCCTATTTAGAGCTCCTTAATGCTCTGATTAAAGTCTTGTTAGTTGTGGGAGAAGGAAGGCAATCTGAAATTCAGTCCTGTATCAATCGCTGGGCTAAACATAATTTAATACCAGATGACACTGAGGAGCATGATAACAGTATAAGCAGACCTACAGCTGTTAGCAAACTTTCCTGGTCAAATGTATCTTCTGTATATTGGGAGCTCACATACCTTTTTTCACGGCTGGAAAATCTTACATGAATCTCAAGATTTCCAAAAGATTTTCAGAGGTAAATACCTAAGTTTACCCTAATATAACTCAGAGGTAAATACCTAAGTTTACCTTAATCTAACTCAGTTCAGTAATTATTAATTACTTATGCCAGGCATTTTTAGACAGGTACTATGAAGAAAACAGAGGTAAATCCCTCCCCTTCTGGAGCTTATTTTCTAGCATATAGAGATCAGTCAAAACAAAAAAGCTAATTGAGTAGAAGGTGATAAATGCTCTGAGAGTAAAATTCAAGAGGGTAAAGGGACATGTGTATGGTGGTTTAGCCACACAAACTTCTTGGCAGTTCTTCACACCTGCCACTGCTCCTGCCCTAGGGCCTTTGCTTCTGCGCTATTTCCTGGACCGCCCTATCCCCACACAGTCAAAGGGCTCACTCATTCCCTCACTTCCTTTAAGTCTTAGCTGAAATGATACCATCTAGGTGAGGTCTGCCCAGATTACCCTATTCAAAACTACAACTCATCAACTTAGTTGGTGAGCCTTGGAGAACAAAGATCATACTCTCTTTATCTTTGTTGCCTCTAGAGCTCAACATAGTGTCTAACACATAGTACGCAGTTTATAAATATAAACCAAAATAAAATGTTCCAATTTACAAACATTTATCAAAGTCTGTCATGTGTGAGACATTATGCTTATTTTTTAACATTTTGTATATGTAATGTGTATCAAATCAACACACTGTACCCCTTAAATGTATATAATGTTATATGTCAATTATGACTCAGTAAAGCTAAGGAAAAGACATGCTTAGCACTGTAATGAGGTGTCATTAGGTGTTAAACTGTCCCCTTCAATATGTGAGATAAAATGAACTGGTCTAAACAAAGAACAACAAAAAAAAGCAAGGAAGCAAGTATTTTTTAAATACACACTGGCACTTTTGGATATAAAAAAAAAAAGAAATCTTTGTTGACGCCAATGAAAGAATTAGGCTGAGAAGCTGAAGGAAATTAAATCAGATCTGGTCCTTCTCTCTCCTTTCTTCTCTAGCATACAGGCCATCCCCATCTTCCCCCTTCTCTCCAAAATAAAACAAAACCACAACCACATCCACAAGCAACTCTTCTTTTTTTTTTTTGGCTAAGTGTTTAGCATAAGCTTACTGATTATGGACAAGAGGGCTGAAAATACTCTCAGGCAGATAGCAGAGACAGACAGAATTAGGATGTCCTTTAATGGAGCCACAAAGGTGGATCATACCAACAATTTACTTTTTACCATAAATATAGACAAAAGGAAATGAAATAGAACATATAGATTTTAGAAACTATATAAAATTCTGATTAGTGGTAATAAAGTTGATGTCAAGGTCAGTTGTCTTTGTCAGCTAACTCATTTTATCTCTATGTCCATGTCCTCCTGATTTCTCTAGGGGAAAAAAGAAAGGCACTGTCTTACAGAGACAACGTATCAGAAAAAGCTGCTGCTAAGCCATATTTTTACTCATTTGTCTCCTAGAGCACCTTAGCAGGCTCCTGACATGCCTGCCAAGCATCTGGCTTGATAAAGTCTTAGATTAACAGAAAAGAGATTTCACTACACAATCACAATATATACAAAGAAACAGCTTTCTAAACAAAATATCAAAATTGAAGAAACTTTAAAGAAGAGATTTGGAACGAAATATTGGATCTCAAAGCCAATATGCTCATTATAATAACAATAACAGAAGCAGCAGTGGCAGTAGGGTTGTGGTGCTGGCAGGAGCAGCTTCTCCCCTATTTTCTGGGAACTTACTCCATACCAGGGATGGATGGCTTTACTAATTTCTCTCATTTAATCACTGTTACAATCCTTTGAGTTTGATGACAATGCATAACCATCCACCACACTAGGTTTACTTATTTCATTACATTTTTCCTCTAAAAAAAAAAAGCAAAAACAAATTTACAAAATAAAGGTAAAAAATGGAACGAGATGTTGAAATATGAAACATTCTGATTATCTTTAAAATGACGCTTTTAACCACACACACACAGTTTTCAGAGCCACTACAACTGGGCAGAATTTAGTAGATATTACAATTCTAATAAGGTTCTTAAAATAACCCTTTGAGGCTGGTACAGTTTTTCTGAATTTAAATAGATTAGCTTAGAGTCACTACTGCTCTAATGATACTAATCACTTTAATTCTGATTAAAGGGACATGCAAGGCCAGTCCAGATAAACTGTCATGTCAGCAGCAACCTCAATCTCCCAGGAAAGCCTTTTAGAAATACATATAAATCTGTCTGTGGCTCTAGGGAAATTCCTTCTTATTTACAGTAGAGCTAACACATAATTTATCAGAGCAACTTATAAGATAAAAATAAATTTAAAGAAAAATATTTTTTTAATTTAAGAAAAATAAGTATTTAAAGCAAATATCATCAGAAAGTAAAATAAAGATCTCAGATTACTTTAAAAAAATCTTTTCTTTTTTAAAAAAAACCTCTACACAGTTTTGCTCTCTTTTGATGAATACTGGTGTACTGTTTTAAAATATTAAATTCACCCTTCAGAGAAATCCTTAGTAATGTTTTTGTGACTAGTGTAACAACTGCCATCAAAACATTTTCTTCTCATATCCTTGTATGAATGTCATTTAATTTGTGATATCAGATTTCTAAAATAAATAAATGTATACCTGGGCTTATAAACCCATTTTCTTTTAGCTTTAATATCTAGGTTTCCAGTGTTTCTTGTTACGAAAAAATTAGTGAGACAAAAATGTTTAATAAAATCTTTTTTAAAGGATTTGAGCTACTGCAGTTAATCTGATTATTTCTAAGGACACAGTTCTAGATAGTTAAAGGAACTTTTGATCTGCAGCTGCAGAAAAAAAGTATACTTTTTAATTGTGAAGAAAACAATTGTTTGAAGGCTTGCAGGGCAGAGTACATAAGGTAACCTACCAACAAACTTGAGTACAATATCAAATGATAAACTGCCAATCATAACTAAAATAATATGGATATGACTGAAAAATAACAAGGGTATGTTTTATTTTACACTCTGGTTGTATTTCTATACAGTTTTACTTAAGCTATATTTTGGATATACTATATGTACTGTATATACTGTAAATATAATGTATGTTTTGGATAATTTCTAAAGGTAATTTCTACTATTAGAAGAACCCAATTTTCAATTGTTTTTAAAGATTTAATGCCAAAGTTTACAAATTTGAATTTATTTGAATTGTTTAAAATGCCATTTGTGTTCTTACAGAATAAAGCACCATAGACAATCTCATGTTAAAGTCAGAGGTGTTGTTACTACTAATCTGACATAAAATAGAAAGTAAGAGAACTAGAAAAATGCATTAATACTTCTTCAGTTGTTCTCAGAGAATGATAACTTTTAACAGCAGTACATAATAGCTCTAGTAGGCAAGTCACAAAACTTGAACTATTTTTTTATATACTGATACTTGAGACTGTGACCCAATTCTTATAATAAGTTTCTAAAATTTAATTAACATTTCTTAAGATATACTTTTTGATAAACCCTCTTACAATGAAAATAGAATATTAGTTTAAGTGTAGTAATTAAAACCAGGATTCAACCCCAAGCTCTTTCACTTATATGCAATCTCAGAGAAACTGCTTGATTTTTCTATGACTCAGTTTCATCACATATTGAAAGGGAAAAATAGTACCTACCTCATGATTAAAAGAGGTTAGTAGTTATAAAGCACTCAACATAATGCTACACACAGTATTCAATAACTGTGAGTTATTATTATTGTTGTTCTGGGTTTTATTGTTGAATGCAACAAATGCCAAATTCTCTTCTCTTGCTGAGGGGCTCAATATAACAAAGTCAAAGGAAACAGAATGAGAATTTCTTATCAGGGCATAGTAATGATTTTCAACCAACTGGCTACCTGATTTACTATAATATTTCCACTTTCTTGTGTTTATAACAATTAAAATCAGATGCATAAAAACAATAAGAACTGATTATGTCTTTCACTGCGATATCAACAGAGGCTACCTACCTGTGTAGCTCTTCTGTTTTGTCTTCAGTTGGACCTACGATTAGTAAACAATGGCGAAGGACAGCTGCCATGACACGAAACTGATGAGACTCACTCTATGGCAAATAAAACAGAAGAAAATTGGAGATTGAAAAAAATGCCTTAACAAAGAGTCTGGTACATTACTACATTCCTGGGAGTCATCCTATGGCATATCAGACCCCCAAAACACTTATTCTCATGCGTACATAATAGACAACAGGATATTCCAGGAACAATTTCCAAGGTAACACTAAGTGAACAGTCATCTCATATGAACAGCTACAGCTACTGCCAGAAATGGCTGAAACCAGAAGTTGTTGGATCTGGCCTCTCCCTTATGACATGTCAGTCAAAGAGAAACATGATCAGATCCATATATTACCTACTCTGTTTTATCTGATGACAAGATTCAGTGCAACTAGGGATCTTTTCCATTTCCAGAAAGTCTAGATTCTTTTGTTGGATAGTATACTGTTCCAGTTTACAAGTCAGTATAAAATTCAAACACATATAATACTATCAGATATTTCAGAAGCAGGTTGTGTGTTCTCAGTAAAAATATCTTATCTCTTAAGTTTCAAAGATGATGGATTAAAATCTACTAATCTACTTGATTTTAATGAATCTTCTTAATCTCCTAGTTCCTCCCAATCTTGCTCCTAGGCTCTCCAAAGTGACAAGCAAGTGATGAAAAACAAGTAATCTGAGTTTAATCTCCTATTTTCCTAATGTTTACTCATCGTGGTATTTGGTGGCTGAGATGGTAAAGTGTCTGCCTACAATGCAGGAGACCCGGGTTCAATCCCTGGGTTGGGAAGATCTCCTGGAGAAGGAAATGGCAACCCACTCCAGTACTCTTGCCTGGAAAATCCCATGGATGAAGGAGCCTGGTAGTCTACTGTCCATGGGGTCGCAAAGAGTCGGACACAACTGAGCGACTTCACTTTCACTTTCAGTGGTATTAAAGACATGTAGACAGTCAGATAGCTCAGTTGGTAAACAATCTGCCTGAAATGCAGGAGACCTTGGTTTGATTCCTGGGTGAGGAAGATCCGCTAGAGAAGGAATAGGCTACCCACTCCAGTATTCGTGGGCTTCCCTTGTGGCTCAGCTGGTAAAGAATCTGCCCGCAATGCAGGAGACCTGGGTTCAATCCCTGGCTTGGGAAGATCCCCTGAAGAATGCAACGGCTACCCACTCCAGTATTCTGAGAATTCCATGGACTGTCTAGTCCATGGGGTTGCAAAGAGTCGGACACGACTGAGCAACTTTCACTTGTCAGAGGGAAGGCAAATAATAGGAAATAAGCTAAGCTCTGAATAATCATTTGGTTTGCGGCTGCTGCTGCTGCTAAGTCGCTTCAGTCATGTCCAACTCTGTGCGACCCCATAGATGGCAGCCCACGAGGCTCCCCCGTCCCTGGGATTCTCCAGGCAAGAACACTGGAGTGGGTTGCCATTTCCTTCTCCAATTCAGGAAAGTGAAAAGTGAAAGTGAAGTCGCTGAGTCTTGTCCGACTCTTAGCAACCCCATGGACTGCAGCCTACCAGGCTCCTTCGTCCATGGGATTTTCCAGGCAAGAGTACTGGAGTGGGGTGCAATCATTTGGTTTACCTCTTTATTTTTAGTGAGATCTTGGGCCACTACAATTTTTTTAACCATCTGCATCAAGGTTGTACCTTTTTTATTCCAGATTTTTAGTAATTAAGAAGACATATGAAATTAGTGATAATTATCTATTATAATCAGATCCTGGATATGTTACATTTTAGGAAGTTTCTAATTACTTCAAAAGCTATTAAAAGCTTTAAAGTTTTGTTTGTATATATATATGTGTATATACATATATATATATAATTGATTCCAAGTCTATGTAAAGTGAAATATGGTCACATATTATACATATATGGACTGATGCTGAAGTTGAAGCTCCAGTACTTTGGCCACCTGATGTGAAGAGCCGACTTAATGGAAAAGACCCTGTTGCTGGGAATGATTGAAGGCAGAAGGAGAAGAGGGTGACAGAGGATGAGACAGTTGGGATGGCATCACTGATTCAATGGACATGAACTTGGGCAAACTCTGGGAGATGGTGAGGGATCGGGAAGCCTGGCGTGCTGCAGTCCATGGGGTTGTGAAGAGTTGGACATGACTTAATGACTGAACGACAACATCTTATATTCCTATATATAACTTAGCGCTTCTAGAAAGATGTCTTTTATAAAATCTAACAAACAACAGCACAATTTCATTACTCATAATGTAATATTTTGAATATCTCAATATTTCAAATATTTCATATTTCAATATTTTGAAACAACACTATCACGTGCTAATTTGGAAAAGATGAAGGTCTCAATGGCATGATAGAAAAAGCATTGCACTTAGAGTCAAGAGTATAGGTTGTGACTTTAGGCAAGTCATATAGCTTCTCTGAGCCAGTTTCCTCTATACAGCTCCACAAACATGAGACTGCTGGGGTTACAAAAGGATTAAAGAAGCTGACATACATGAAAATGCTTAGTACTTTCAATGAAACATTTGAGGGTGAGGGGGAAGGATGAGGCAGGAAGAAATCAAAAGGGATAGAGCTGAAATGAGTGATAAGGAAATTACTGTGTGTTGGGGAGGGGAGACCAGTGGAATGCTAGAGATGCTAAGGGTTTGGAATGAATGCTGTTCTACTTGCCATCCATCTTCAAATGCCTGAATCAAAATTCTCTAATATGCAAATTACTTTTACATACATCACATTACATGAAGCACACTGAAATGCACATGAAATTCGTCTATTACTTAACTCTTGGGCTTCCCTGGTGGCTCAGATGATAAAGAATCCGCCTGCAATGTGGGAGACCTGAGTTTGATCCCTAAGTTGGGAAGATACCCTGGAGGAGGGCATGGCAACCCACTCCAGTATACTAGCCTGGAGAATCCCCATGGACAGAGGAGCCTGGTGGGCTATAGTCCATGGGGTTGCAAAGAGTCGGACATGACTGAACAAAAAACCACAGCAGTTAACTCTTAAAAAGATCATATTTTCTTTGGTTTGGATAATTAACTAGGAATACACTTCCTTTAACACTAGATTTTTCTTTATTTTAAATATCACATCATTCTCTTCTCATGCTGATGTCAACAAGCCTCTTGCAAAACTCCATGCTGGTCTTTCCACTAGTCTTTTCACTTCTGCAACTGCAAGTGAAAATCCAACTTCTTTCCATCCCTTATCCTCCTGTCCCAGTCTTTGTGACACCAATTCCCAGGTTGTACCTTATGTCTGCATATCCTCTTTTACTGTAAATACACTAAATTCTATTTCTTTACTCAACTACTGAAGTCCCTAGAGTTTTTGCCATGGTTATCGCTGACTCCTTTTCATCCTCCAGGTCTCAGAGAAGCCCCTTCTTGGACCACCTTGTCTAAGTAGATTCCTTCTTTTATTATTCTCTTTCATTGTATCTTGTTATGATTTCTTTCAGGGAATCATAATCTGTAATTTCACATTTGTTTATATACTTACATAGGCATTGTTTTCTCCATTCATCTACTACCTTCACAAGTTTAGAAGGCATATGTTTAATAAATGTTCAATAATTTTAATGTAAATAAAACATTAAAAAGTGCTCAAATTCTAAGTGTACAGCTAGATAAACTTTCACAAAATGAGCACGTCCATACGACCAGCATGAAAACAAAGCAATGCCAGGACTGAGAACCTCAGAACTGCCCTCATGACCTCTTCAAATGATAGATTTCCAGCTCTTCAATTATAATTCTAACAAATAACATCATAGGTGAGTGATTTTTGTTGTCATGAATTTTACATGAAGGGAATCATAAAATAGAGACCCTTCTGCATCTGGTTGTGGGATTTTTCATCACTTGAGATTAGTGTTATCTGAAGTGCTGGTCTGCACTGTTTGCCACTGATCTGCAATGCCATGAGTACAGAAGGTACACTTGAACATTTAGAAACTTTTCAAGCAGTCTGACATTGTTGTGTAATACTGTATTACAAGAGTTCCATCCTGACATCTAGGGAAAACAATGTTTCCTCATAGCTAGGTTAGGAAGTCACTGCTGAATATGAGTATATTATAATTCACATATCCATCCTACTCTTGCTGGACGTGGACTATACTGAAGAGTGCTGCTATGAACATGTACACACTTTCTTACATGTCATTTGGTACGCTGGGTCATATACATAAGACACACTTTAGGAGGTTCCACAAAACAGTGTTTCAAAGTGTTTACACCAGCTTACACTTCTATCAGTGTGCTCTACAGCTGTGCCAACACTTGGTATTGTCAGCCTTTTAAATTTGCCATTCAGTGGATGTACAGAGGTTTTATTATGCATTTTCCCAATGACTGATAATGTTGAACACATTTTTTTCTTATATCTGTAAGTCATTTGTATAGCTCTTTTATGAGGTGCCTGTTCAAGTCTTTTGCATATTTTTCCATTGGGTTGATTGACACTCTGTAGAATTTCTTTAAAGCATTCTAGGTAGAGTACCTATTGCATATATGTATTACAAATATAATTTCCCATTTGGTAGCTTGTTTTTTTACCTTCTTCTCTTGATGAACTCATTTTAATGAAAGCCCATTTGTCAATTTTTCCTTTATGGCTTGATCTTTATTTTGTACTGTTTTAAAAATCTTTCGTATTTAAGAATTGTTTGATTTATTTAAAATAGAGTCATGAAGATAATCTTCTGCTTTCTTCCAAAAGCTTTTATTACTTTACCTTTTACATTTTAAAATCTCTTACCCATCACAAATTAATTTTTTCTGTATGGTATAAGGTAGAGATTTAAATTTATTTAGTTTTGGCTGTGGTGCATCTTTGCGGCTACATGCAGGCTTTCGCTAGTTACAATGAGCAGGGGCTGCTCTCTAGTTGTGGTGTGTGGGCTTCTCATTGCAGTGGCTTCTCTTGTTGCGAGCATGGCCTCTAGGCATACCACAGGCTGAATAGTTGTGGCTTGTTGGCTCCAGAGTGTGGGATCAGGAGTTGTGGCCCATGGCTTAGTTGCCCCGTGGCATGTGGAATCTTGCTAGACCAGGGATCAAACCTGTGTCCCCTGCACTGGCAAGCAGATTCTTAACCACTGGACTACCAGGGAAGTCCCTAAATTCATTTTTAATTGATTAAAAAACCTACCTTTTCCCACTGCACTTCAATGTTACCTGTATCATAACTCAGTTGACTATATATGTATACGCTTGTTTCTAGACTTTTTATTCTATTATTAGTCTATGGCTCAATAAATATTTGTTGAATAAGAGCTATCATTTAAGATGTCTTACTTAACAAAGGTTAGAGTGGACATGATTTCCTACTATCGGTTATTCTGCTGGGTGACCACATAAATAAACTCTTTGATCTTCATTGTCCTTCATTTGTCAAATGAGATTAATATTCCTCCTGTCTCATATAGATGCTTGAAGGATTAAATATAATTGCTCTTTACAAAACAGTATACAAACAACTTATAAACTGTCGTTTACTTCTTCAAGAGCTTAGATTTGACATCTTTAGGGCATCAATATTTTTTCCTCTGTAATCCTACTATCTCCAAAGATTGATAAGGGAAAAAAATCCCTAAGACAAAGAGAGGAGGAAGAAAGAGAAAAGCAAGCAAGCTTGTTGGGATAGCAGAAATCAAAATGAGATAACACTAAAAGAGAGGTAGAAACTCATGAAACTCTTTGGAATCTTTTTTTGGTGGGGGGACCTTTTTATATAGACTTTGCTTCCTATTTATAGGTTCCACTACTGTACCATTGCTTTTTCCTCCTATGCAATCTGTGGAATATTTTCATTTTTGTTTGGTAAAGGTATCAATATCTTCATACCTTTTCATTGAAAGCTTTAACTGATCTAATCAAGGCCTGAGAAAAAGTCTGAAAGGAGAATACTTCACACCAGTGGGTCCTAAACAGGCTATGTTATCCCAGGGTAGTTCTACTTAGTTCAAGAAGGTTTAGGAAACTGGTCCTATGAAAATTAAATTTCAATTCTACAAAAGTGAAACATAAATACACATGCACACACAAACGTACACATGTACTCTTACCTGGAAATATAGCTATACCCCGGGTAGTATTTCACCCTATGTTTTACCCAGGCTATTTTTCAGTTATCTGTCCTTCTAAATTAGCATTATGTTCAAAGATCTCTGTCTCCTTATAGGCAAAGATTAAGTATTCTACCTTCACATCTTTTACAGCTAACATGGTCCTGGGCATAAAGTAATAAATGTTTTTTTGAATTGACTTACAAAGGGAAATATAAATGCTATAAAATAGTGTGCTGTATCTTCAAAAAAGCTAGAATCTGCTCTCTAAACAATGTTATTAAATGTTTTAGGTTTCTAGAAAAATTTTTTAATAGTTTTGAAATTTTAATTTTCTTTCCTCCTTGTCATTTTGGGCTATTTCTCTTATATATTTCTGTTTATGCAGATTACACAAACTGCATCACATTTTATTTTTCATAAAACAAATACTCACTAAACATTTATTCTGTGCTACGTATATTGCTTAGCAAAAAGACTAAGACAGTGAGGTCAGATAGACCTCCAAAGATCTAGAATACATGGCATTTGTAGCATCTGTGTATTCTGAGGTAATTCTTTACTTTCAAACATACAGAAAGTGTAGAGAAGAACAGTAAATAATATGACAAAACAGTTACGTATCCATCTGTTCACATGTCTGATTTTCCTACTGTACTGTTAGTTCTCTGAGGGCAAAGATGCTTTATAATGCATATTGTGTACCTAATACAAAACTCTGCATATGTTGGGGACAAAATAAATGTTTGTTGAAAAAATGATTCAGTTAAAAGAGAGAAGCTTTATTTTTAATTAAATAATGTCATGTACTTTCTTCACATTCCTTCAAAGTCTCTAAAATAATTATGGAATCAAGCTCTTCTGTTACAATGTGACATTCCAATTGACTCCTAAAGATACTCACTCTCTTATCTCACTCAAACATCCTTTAATACTCAGATACTTGTACTACTTCTCTGTTTGTACTTGGTTGTCTGGCTCTAACATGTGTGCTTTTCCTTGTATTTTTTCATTATATTGCATAGATACCTAGGAAACACTGCAGAAGGGAACATATGTTAAAAGTAAGGGATCTCTAGAATAACATGCTTTCCTCGATGAGCCAAGAGATTTAGCAAAGTGTTAAAACAGGAAGAAGACAGGATCATTTCCATGAACTTTTCTAGAATTGACTTTGGGTCCTATAAAAGGAATCATTTGACCATTTGACCTTTTAAAATACACTACTATCAGGAAAGGGAGAGAAAGAGACAGGGAGGAAGGTAGGGAGACAGACAGACACCACATGTAGAAATAAGGCTAGCTACATTTCCTAATGAATGGAAAAGAATCTCCAAATTCTACTAATGGCATTGGCTTCCAGACAGGAATTTAACATTGAGGCATGAATCTAAAATGAACAAATTCCACTAATTTGCTAAACCTCAAGAAAAATTTAATTTTCTGTTTTTGTGAATTGTAAATGAACAGTCATAAAAAATACCTACTAGAACAGTTAAAACCAAAACCAAACATATTTTTTGTGACAACTGAGTTGTAAAATAGGTAAAGATTTTAAAAAGTGAAATGCCCAGGTTTTGAAAGGTATAAACTAGTCCTGTTCTTCTGAAGGTCAATATTTGGTAATACATATACATTTAAATACGTATGACACATACAAAAAACCCTAAAGTTTTGAAAAATCCTTTGGTGCAGGAATTTCAGGAATTTATCTACAAAGACTTTGTAAGAAAATTCACTGTATTACTATTTAAAATAGCAAACAATTGCAAAAAACCCAAATTCTTACACATAGGGCATTTGTTAAAGGTTGATGGATCCTTATGAAGGAATACTTTTAAGTATTTTTACACATATACTTATGAGTGTTCTTTCATAAGGGCTTCCCTGGTGGCTCAGCTGGTAAAGAATCCTCCTGCAATGCAGGAGACCTGGGTTCAATCCCTGGGTTGGGAACATCCCCTGGAGAAGGGAAAGGCTACCCACTTCAGTATTCTGGCCTGGAGAATTCCATGAACTGTATAGTCCACGGGGTCACAAAGAGTCGGACATGACTGAGCAACTTTCACTTTTGTTCTTTCATAAAGATTTATTATCTTTAACAAACATGAGAAGAAAGTGGTTATTAAAATTTATTTTTTTTGGATGCAGAACTCTATATCCCAAATGAAATCTAGTTACAGCCTAAATTTAAAGAAATAACAATAGCAACAGCAACAATCAAAGGTGCTTTTTTTAAAGAAAGGGTGGGAACCTGAAACACTGTCCACTCAACCTCAGAGGTCACTCCTAGGAACTTTATGGCTTCAAGGAACACATCATGTAATCTACTACTCTTCAAGAACATTTATTGTGGAAAAGAAAAAAAGCAAGATGATAAAATGACTGCATTTTTGTAAAAAAAAAAAAAAAAATATATATATATATATATGTTTATATATTATACAACAAAGAATGGTTAGAAAGATATACAGCAAAATGCAAATAAGGCTTATCTCTGAGTGGTAGATTTACAGATAATTTGTACTTTCTTCTTGCTCATATGTTTTTTCCCTTAGATCTCTGCAGTATTATTTAGCAAGAATTCCCTTTCAGAATAAGGAAAATATTATTTTTAAATCTGTATTTTAAAGTTGGATTCTTCCATACAGTCAGCTTTCCATATCCCTTTATTTCAGTTGGTATTTTAAAGTGTTAACAATTCTTTAGATGATTGCTCACCTGGAGAAAGATGTCTTTAATCTGACAATCAAGTAGATATTAAAATTCAGGTAAATGAACTCTTCCTGACAAGAGGAAGAGTTTCTCTGCACCCTTACTATAGATTTTCTTTATGCCAAGTTGTCATGGGTAGCCTGCCAGGCTCCTCTGTTCATGGAATTCTCCAGGCAAGAATACTGGAATGGGTTGCCAGTAATACATCCTCCTCCAGAGGATCTTCCTGACCCAGCAATCAAACCTAGGTCTCCTGCATTACAGGCAGATTCTTTACTGTCTGAGCCACCAGGGAAGCCCAACTCAGTTTGGATGATCCCAATTTTGTTGGCCACATCCAGAGCATCACAGTCAAGTTGTAGACACCTCAATAAAAAGTACTCTATACTCTGATTTCTGTGTCTCTTCACATGCTATTCAATCTTGGAGAAAGGTTTCCTCCCCTCATTCTTTAGAAGGCCGAATCATTCTCAGTCTTCAGATCTCAGGAGAGACTTTCAGAGGTCTTCTCTAACTGTAGTAAATATTCTTCATCATTGTACTGTTTCTTTCCTAGCACTTAACACAATTCAAATTACATATTTGTTTACTAATTATCTGTCTCACCAATAGAACTGAAGTTTGAAGAGACTATCTGTACTCTTCACCAATATATTTCACAACGCCTGGGTAATACCTGGCAATTGTTCATAAATATTTGTTGACTGACTAAATGCTTGCTAAAATTTGAATTTAGAGACTTATGGAGACTCAAATGGTTTAAACTAACCTTTCCCACGCATGTGTGCATGAGTATGAAGTTGCTTCAGTTGTGTCCAACTCTTTGCAACCTATGGACTGTAGCCCACTAGTAGTCCAATTCTCCAGGCAAGAATACTAGAGTGGGTCTCCATGCCCTCCTCCAGGGGATCTTCCTGACCCAGGTATCAAATCTGGGTCTCTTAAGTCTCCTGAATTGGCAGGTGGGTTCTTCACCACTAGCGCCACCTGGGAAGCCCAACCTTTTCCATAGTCAAGACTCTGTTGTCAATACTGTTTACAACTTCTGATAACTTCAAAATAGCCCAGAGGCATATTAACTAGGTACATTTTACACAGGTTGTATCAAGAGATCCATGACTCACAGGGGTTTGTTGAGATGTCCACTTCAGGACTACTGATCCTTTATCATGTATCTTTTGAAAAATAAACATTCTATAATACAGAGTAAGCATTTGGCACTTCAACATTTTCGAAAGCCTCTTCCAGCCCTGCTATTAATTATAACTGAAGCACACTAATTAGGGCCAATTTCAGTATACTGTTATTTATTACACATCATTCCATACATATGCTGATGTGCAGCCGCTGAACTATAAATCCTTTCTGTCAGGAATCTGAAAGGGTCTGAGCTACTATTTTGGACACAATTTAAATAACAGGGGCTCCAACAATGGCAAACCAACAGTCTCAGAAAGGCTCTTGCAACTAAATGGAGAACTTAAAAACACCAAAGCAAACAGTGTAAGAAAAATAACCATAGAAGGTACCAAATAAGCATAGAGACATAACATTTTAAATACTTCCAAATATTTGGTTTCAAAGCACAAATGGAGCATGTGGGCTTTCTGCATCTTTTTCTGCCAAGTCCCAGGAAAAACTAACCATACTACAGTCATCTAAAACAGCTGTTAGGACTGATCTTCAAATATTTGGTTTCAAAATATAGACCTATTTGCACTTTAAAACTCAGATGCCTGCATACTGCTACTATAGCACCACACTGAGATAATCCTTTCAAAGTAAGGTGCTGGCAAAAACAGATCTTTATTCATGGTGAGAACTGCCTCAAATGGACACGGGAAAATGTTAACTTAAGTCCTAAAGTCAACTGTCAAAAAAGATAATTTGCTCTGGCACCAAAACACTTCTTTTCTTTCTTTTTTTAAGAAAGAGACTAAATTTTATGAGTTACTTAAGGTTAAAGAGAGAGGGTAAATGTGAAATGTTAAGATTGTAGAAGCAAGGGAAAAGGTTTGTCCTCTTCACTGAAAATTGTTGACTTTCTTAAACTAATCTTCTCATTTAGCATATTGTTCTTGTGGTACTCAAATATAAACTATCGAATCTGCCTCACTTTGGGTTGCTGGATGGTCCAAGCCACAGAAAAGGATCTTAGTCTAGAAATAAATCAAGTGGTTTAAAATAACCTTCCCATATTCTGGTGTAATTATACTGGTTTTCTAGGACTGTGTATCAGCATATATCCTAGCTGTATCCTACACTTCTGATAGAGTAACACATCAGGAGACTGGTATGACAGGTGATAAACACAGTGTCTTTTACTCTTCTGAGCAGACATCCATTCTGACTGACTGATTTCAACTGGCCTAAATATCTTAATGTTTCTTTAAAATAGCAGGCAATGAACATGCCTATACCTTTATGAATCACTGTTTTGTTTCCCATCAACTCTTATAATAATTTAAACCTTGTTTCTGAAAGAGGCTCTTAAAAAAAAAAGACACATGATAGTACAACTCAGAAAAGGAACTATACTTGGCATCTTACAAAACAGCAGTCCATCTTCACCCTATTCTTCTGATAAGTGTCACACAGATGGAAAGAATAAGAGTTATAAATGGTTAAGAAATGTATCCTGAGTCATATAACTGATTAATGAGGGAATTGGAAACTTCCTCCATTTCCCTGTTTAGCATTCCTTTGTTTCAGGCAGCTCCCAAATCAATGAAATTCCAAGCAGATGAGAATACTCTTCCTGACCTTACCTCTTTATGCACCTTCCAACTGTCTACCGTCACATTGAAGAGAGCTTTAAGGGCCTCAATGGCACAGTCTGTCTCCTGAGGTGAGAGAGGAGGTCCATTATGGTCTATGGCCGATTCATATTCATCGGTCCACTTGATGCTAAAGGCACTTTCCAAGATCTGGGTTAGCAGCGGTAGTCCTTGGAGCTCATAGCGCAATTGTGACCTGATGTCGGTGTGCAAAAGTGACAGGACGAAGAGCAAGCGCAAGTCAAAGCACTTAATGTCATTGATAAACTTTCTGTCCTTGCACTTTCTGAGGAGGTTACAGAGCTTTGCAGCAAGGTTAAGTTCCAGACTGAGCTGCTGTGCCATCTGACTGTTGAACACTATGTTACAAAGACATTTTAATGACTCCACAATAACTGGGAACTCTGACACCTTCTCCAAAGAATCATCCGACTCATTTAGCTTGGCTAGTCGCAGCAGTATCTGCATATTTTCCTTGGTTGTTACAGGAACTAAAACCTTTTTGTCTCTGGAGAGAATGCGGAGAACTTCCAGGCAGGACACTTGACATGTTGTTGGGATGTCCTTTAAAAGGACTTTAAATATGCCTTCACAGAGTTTCTGAAAAACAAGAATGAGTATGAAAAATATGGTTATTTGGCTTAAGTGATTTAAAATGGACTGTTTCTCTATCAGTGTATTAAATTGCAGTTCAAGATCTGGTTAGAAAAGATTTTTACTTTTTTAGTCACAGAATGTTAGAACTGAAAGAGATCTTATATTTGGTGTACTTCTTTCACTTTACAGATTTGGAAATTGAGGGCCAGAAAGGTTAAGCTACTTGTATGAGGCCAGAATGAATTAGTAGGGTAGCAACAGTTAGAGTATGAGTTTCCTAACTTCCAGCCTAATATTCTTAGTTTAAAAGAGAATTAGTGACTTTATACAGATGAGTTACAAATATCTTATATAAGTTTGTTCTTAAGAATTTTTAATATCAGACTACATATACTATAAGGATGGAAGGTAAGCATCTGAATCATAGCTATTCCCCTCCTGGAAATAAAAATTAATGCCTTGAGAACTGGTTCACATTTGGCCACAAGTATAGGCTCTTACAAAGAGACTTAAAGAAGCCTTCATTTATGCCTAGTTTCAGCCTTGATAATGTTTTCTCAATTTATAGTACTATGGGCAGTAGTCCCATGTTATATAAACCTTAGAACTCTCTTTAGCTAATATGTAATAACATTTAATTATCAAATGACCCCAGAGAAGATCTTTTGCTGACAACACTGCTAACAATTATTCCAAGTACTGGGTTCCAAAGAGGGCTCAGCTAGCATATATGATTCCTTTCAGTCAATTGCAAAAAGGTGCCCCTCTCCACACTAACTGCAGAAAGTGTTCCTATTGGGTGGTCAAATTACAAAAAAAGCCCTCTTCCTCCATGCAGCCCTGTGCCAGGACATATGGCTTGGGAAGCTCAGACTGTGGGCAGGATCTTAGCTTTCCTTTTCTCTTGGAGTAGGGCACAGATTACACAAATATACTTGTAGTCCTGGTTCCAAATCTTGCTACCACTATCTCAGAAACAATTCTTTCAGTTCAATTCAGTTCAGTTCAGTTGCTCAGTCGTGTCCGACTCTTTGCGACCCCATGAATCACAGCACGCCAGGCCTCCCTGTCCATCACCAACTCCCGGAGTTCACTCAGACTCATGTCCATCGAGTCAGTGATGCCATCCAACCATCTCATCCTCTGTCGTCCCCTTCTCCTCCTGCCCCCAATCCCTCCCAGCATCAGAGTCTTTTCCAATAAGTTAGCTCTTCGCATGAGGTGGCCAAAGTACTGGAGTTTCGGCTTTATTTGGACCCAAAGTGTACTCTACCTTGAATTTTTTGAAAAGGTTTTTTCTGTCATTGCCAAATTTAAGAACCACTGATAATTCTCTTAAAAGTCAATGTCCAGTTTTCTTCTCCATAAACTGCAGATCTGGGTCTCTGAACCTCAAACCTTGTATGAGGAGCAGCAAGTATAACCATTCCACTGCCAACCATTTCTATACCCATTACATTTTATAAAAACAAAAGCAACAACTATGACCAATACAAGGTTTTACAAAGTTTCTATTACTGTCATCAGACTTTAACTGAAAGAGGCTATCTGTGGGTCAAGAATTATGATCTTGGCAGAAATTTTAGGCCATGTGCATCTTCTCAGCACATCTGAGTCAAACAGCTATGGAAACGTCAATTTTAAATGTACTATGTTCTCTAGATGGAGGTGGAAAAGAAATTAACCAAGCAAGCTAAAAAAAACTTCACTACATTGTTAACTCTATCCCTTAACATACCTGATCAACTAGAAGGGACTTCCACTTAATATTTTAATATCATCATGAAAGCATTTTTTTTGTGAATGCTGTTTTGGGATAGAGGAAAGTATAATATGCCCATTATTAAAAATATATAAAATAGGAAAATTTCTCCAATTTCAGATTTTTCACATCCAAGACAAAGAAAAAAAATATGTTTTACACAGTTTCCTATGTGCTATATTCCTGGGTGGTGGAGTTAAATAACCTTTGCTCCCATATAATTTTAACCAAGAAGGAATTATCTACATTCCTATTTAAGAAATACATAATAAATAAGGTATTATAAAATATTATATACGTGAATTTGGAGTTCTACATATCTAGTAAAACACAGAAATCTTTAGTTCTTTTCTTTCTAAACCAAAAACAACAATAAAATCTTCCCCCCGCCGCCTCCCCACCCCCCGCCGTGCGCCCCCTCCCCCACTCCAAGTCTGTGGGTAGGAATGACTTCTTTCTTCCTCCACTGTCAGATTCAAGAAAGAAAAAGAGCAAAGTATGAATACAAATAGCCTAGGCTATAAACCAAATGGACTGTTAAAACTCTGGGACATAAGAAGGCTACATAAAAGAGATCAGAGAGGTCTACAAAATTTAGAGTTAAAAACTGCCTCACCTGAAGGCTTGCAGGAAATCCACAACCGAGACTGTTTCAAGCATAGTTTTCAATCAGTTGTTTTTAGACATGTCATTTCTCATCACAGACTTGCCTCACATGACAAGTGTTAGGTAGCTTTCTGTTATAATGTCTCTTGAAAAGGAATACCACTTCTTGGACAATGAACCCCTCCCTTTTTTGTATTAAAATATAAGAAGTGATATTTAACAGACACATTCATTGCTCTACTCAATACAATCATTTCTATTTAGAGAATATTATAAAGAAAAATTAAACCATGTACCGCATTTGGATGAATCAAAAGTTTTTCTTTGCATTTGAACAAGCAAGAACACTGAAGAGGTAGCATTCCTTATGATTCCCCCATCTGTTGAGTGCATGCACGACTTCTGTTTCAAAAGTACTCGTTTCTTTATTTTGCCTTAATGGTATTTTCCTGTGCTATAACTATTTTTTTTCAGTTGATTTTACTCCTTCAAAAACATGCCTTGCTCTCTTCAAATGCTTTCCATAGCTCCCTGTTGCCCACAGAATGCAGCTGAAATAAGCTCAGTGTCCCCTTTCCTATATCTCTGTCACACACATACACCCTCCCTTTTCTTTCCTTTCCAAGTGCTCCAAACAGACTCCCAGTCCCCTGACAATATGTCCTGAACCTTCTCCCACCATTACCTCAGCATGGCCTACCCTGTCCCCATTTCCACCAGCCAGGACCCCACTCATTTCCTAAGGTTTAATTTGAAGACTGAAGGGTCTAAAAGATTCCCCAGCTGCTCCCTCTGCTCTCCTATACAGCACTTAGTTTCAACAAGCATGTAGTTCCTTGGAGAGTGAGATGGATGTTGGGGCATCTCACTCCTTTCATCTGTATCCCACTGGCAGGCCCAGGTGTGCTGTAGCTGTTTTTAAATGCAAGATACCCACATACTCCCAAAGATTATCTGCTTTAAAGTTTACTACCTGACTCTCCAACCCCTTCCAAAGAATAATTCCTTTGTATTCCTCCACCACCAGCCATCTCTCACTATCAAGTCTTCTCTTCCTCTTTTTGCAAGTATAATAAATCATCATTACATAACATTTTAAGTACAAACTTTTTATTAACTTTCTAGGTATTTATTTATACAAATTTGTTATCATGGTTCAACTGATATATTTTTTAATCTGAAAACTATTTTGGTATCTTAGATAACCATGAAACACATAATTTTTTTCCATTAAAATTGATGGAAATATCTTCTGCTTTAAAATCTTTTCACTAAGAGGTAAGGTTTTCAGGAATGAACTAAAGTCATAAAGCAAAGCTTAGGTATGCTCATAAAGTATAATTACTTCAGAGAGGCTGACAAAAAGCCCTTTTAAAACGCTCATTAGGTTGCAGTGCGCGTGCTCAGTCGTTTCAGATTCTTTGCAACCCCATGAACTGTAGCCCACTGTGCATGGTATTATCCCAGCAAGAACACTGAAGTGGCTTGCCATTTCCTTCTCCAGGGGATGTTCCCAACCCAGGGATTGAACCCACATCTCCTGTATTGGCAGGTGGATTCTTTACCACTGAGCCATCTGGGAACCCCCACTAGCTTAGTAGCCATGGCTATTTCTATAAAGTTAGACTGCAAGACCCAGCAGCAGAGACTGAAGATTGAGATTCTCAATGTTGATGCCAGGTTTTGTCAAAAAATTTTTGATAGCTTGCTCCCAAATGGAAACCCTAGAGTATACTATAGTAATGGTTTTCAGCATGCATCATAATCTCTTAAAGAATTATTTGTTGTTGTTGTTGTTAATTTTATTGAAGTAGAGTTGATTTACAGTCTTGTATTAATATCTACAGTACAGCAAAGTGATTCAATTATACATATATACGTATATATTCTTTTGCATATTCTCTTCCGTATCACAGGATACTGACTATAGGACTCTGTGCCATATAACAGGGCCTTGTTGTTTATCCATCCATATATAACAGTTTGTCCCAAACTCTCAGTCCTTCGCTTTCCTACTCACCCTCCTCCATGGCGAACCATAAGTCTGTTCTCTATGTCTGAGTCTGTCTGTTTCATAGATGTGTTCACTTGTGTCATATTTTAGATTCCACATATAAGTGATATCATATGGTATTTGTCATTCTCTTTTGGACTTATTTCACTTAGTATCATAATCTCTAGGTGAGGGTTGTTGAAACACAGATTGAATCAGAGTTTCTGATTTAATTGGTCTGGAATGAGGCCAGAATTGGGACTCTTAACAAGTTCCCAGTTGATGCTGTTGCTGTCAGTTCATGAGCCACATTCTAGGAACGAATGAACTACAACTAACAATGGACTGATATAACTTGGATGTTGGGGACCAGGGGTTAACTGAGAGTAACTGACCAGATAAGCACAGAAAAGTAGGCAGAGCTGAAAGCCATTAGCACAAACACCGTAACTTCTCAACTGTCCCAAAGACGTATCAGGGTGGCAGGAATAGGGATGGTATGTCATTATCTGGTCACATTACTTTTCGTAAATGTTAAAAATCACTTGAGGTGTAAAGTGTATTACTTGTTTAAGATCAGTGGTCCTAGGCCTGAAACTTGTTCAACTTATCATAGACTCCAGAACTAGAACAGTGCTGTGATTAAGGGCAGGGGTTCTGGATTTAAATTTGTGTTTAAAGGCTGACTACTGTCTTCTAATGGTGTGATCTTGGAAAGTTACTAAATGCAATCACGTATGTAGAGTACTTAGAACAGTGCTTGGAAAGCATTAAGTGTTCAGTACTGGTTATCATTTATATATTGTTATAAGGTAAAGATCTCAAATCCTCAGCTTAGCATTTATGATCCTCCAACCTGCATTTTGAGTCTTCTCTTTCATACTGCTCCCCTATCAAACCCTCCTCTCTAATTATATTTATTTCATGTAGAGTTTTTTTTTTTTTGCTTTCTTGCCATCTTCCTTTTATATGCATCCAGTCCTTCTCCTTCTTTGACTATTTAAGTTTTATCCATTCTCCAAAACTAAGCTTAAAATTAACTTTTGATATAAAGTTTTTCCTTACTACTTCAGCCCCCAACGTTCTTCCTCTCCAAGTAATGCCCATACCAAAATTTGTAGCAATCACTGGTTGCTAAAATCCTGTTTTTTTTTATGAGTTTGCCTTAGCTACTAAAAGCTCTCTGAAGGTAGAAAGGACATCATTCTTTTATGAGAGAAGAAAATGTACTATAGAGGCTTTTAAATCAGAAAAACCTGGATTTAACAGCCAGCTTTACCACTATGATTCAGACCTTTTTTTTTTTTTTTTTTTTACTTCTGTGAGCCTCACTTTCTTATTTGTAAAATGGGAATAATATCACTTATATCTCAGAGGGGTGTTGTGAGTCTCTGGGACATAACAAGCACTTTATTAGATTTTCTTCTTCCTCTATATCGTGCATCAAGACTCTTCTTCCAGCTCCAGAATGGTAAGCTTTTCACTATTAATCTGTAAAACCAGGATTAGCTTTAACTTCAATTATGAAACAAGCAAAACAGGCTATGACATGTATATGAGCATTCAAATAATGAATCCATCATGATTTATATGCTGTCCTAAAAGCTGATTTCTAAAAATATTTGTAAAAGAGAAAAGTCAAGTTTTATATATACAAAGAAAATGTCTTTGCTTATAATATAGACATCATAGTTAGTCTATTAAACTCTGGCAACCCCAAAGAGGTAGCAAGAAAATACTTTTTGAGACAAATATTACTACTCAAAAGTGTCTGCAGATTGGTGCCAGTTCACAAACTGTTTGTTATCAGACCATCCCTGGTAGCTCAGCTGGTAAAGAATCCACCTGCAATGCAGGAGACCCCGGTTTGACTCCTGGGTTGAGAAGTTCTGCTGGAGAAAGGACAGGCTATCCACTCCAGTATTCTTAGACTTCCCTGGTGGCTCAGACAGTACAGAATCTGCCCGCAATGAGGAAGACCTGGGTTTGATTCCTGGTTTGGGACAATCTCCTGGAGGAGGGCATGGCAACCCACTCCAGTATTCTTGCCTGGAGATCCTCATGGACAGAGGAACGTGGTGGGCTACAGTCCATGGGGTCACAGAGTCAGACACAACTGAGTTTGACTAAGCACATAAAAAGTTGAGAATATGTATTCAGAAACCGTTATAGTGATTTGACTTTGCTATCCAAGAATGTAATTATTTCTTTAATGATTCATTTTTATTGTACTTTCAAAACTACTGGTCTATTACAAATTAGAGGAAAATTAAGAAACAAATAAGCAAAAAACTTGGTCCTTCATCACAAATAATGTGAAGGCACCGCTCTAAAGAATGCATTTTATCCCATATTTTCTTCAAATATATAATGAAGGCAGTAAAATTAACTCAGATCCCAGAGTAATGAGGAAATACTATAATGCCTCATAAACAGACTTTGTTTTTGTTGCTCAGTCACTAAATCATGCCCAACTCTTTTACAACCCCATAGACTGTAGCCCGCCAGGCTCCTCTCTCTGTCCATGGAATTTTCCAGCTAAGAATACTAGAGTGGGTTGCCATTTCCTTCTTCAGGGGATCTTCCAGACCCAGGGGCTGAACCCATGTTTTCTCCTTGGCAGGTCGATTCTTTACCACTGAGCCACCAGGGAACTTATTAAGGCTTTAATTATTAGGCACTGTGGTAAAAAGTGATAGATGTCCATTAAAATCCATCCTCCCTTTTTAAACAGTAAGAGAACTGTGGCAAGTTTCATGGCTGCCTGGTTACACAACACTCCTCAGCTCTTCTTCATGGCCATATGACTGAACTCTTGCCAATGGAATGTATGAGGACGTGTTTTCAGGTTTGGGTCATTACAATAGTGGGCATGCCTTCTCCCCTTTCTTGTCCCCTTCTGCAGCCCAGAACCTGGAAGTGGCAGCCCAGTATAGGCTAAGCCAATGTTCAATGGCAAAGATATGACTTGACAAACCTGTAAAGAAGCTAGGTCACTGAATCAACACATGGAGCAGAGCTACTCACCTGCATGCTTGATCACTTATGAACCGTTATTTGGAAAGGTAATAAATGCCCATATTCCTTAAATCACTTCTTCATTGGGGGTCTCTTTGTTGCAACAACTTGGCTTTAGATTTAAATAAGAATGTACCTTTGAAATACGATGTCCCAATGAAGCCCCATATAGAACCTCTTATACCATCATTCCGTAAATAACATAAGTGATATTGTACCTCCCTGGTGGCTCAGATGGTAAAGAATCTGCCTTTAATTCAGGAGTGTGGGCTTGATCCCTGGGTTGGGAAGATCCCTTGGAGAAGGGAATGGCTACCCACTCCAGTATTCTTGCCTGGACAGAGGAGCCTGGTGGGCTATAGTCCATGTGGTCACAAAGAGTCAGACATGACTGAGCAATTAACACTTTCAATGACTAAGCAACTACTCTATATCTAATACCAAGACTCAGACCAACTTGGCCTGGTTGTGCCGTGGTTGGTTTGTATATTCATTTGTTCATCTATTTATCCATTCATTAACAATTCGCCAAATGTCTGTTTACTAAATTCAAGATAAAATGGGAATGATAGTATCTACTTCATAGGGGTATTAGGGGAATTAAATAAGATAATATGTATATGCTGCCTTAGAATAAAATACTCAACAAATGTTATTTACCACTATAACTATAATGTATATGCCATAATAGAGAATTTGAGTTGCCAAGTCAGAGAGACTTCACTTTGCTATTTTATTACCTGTGAGATCTGGGCAAGTTATTTGTTTTTTTCTGAGCATAAGGTTCATTACATGTGAAATGGGGATATACCCTATATATTACAGTGCTGCTTATTAAATGAGAGGATGGTACGCAGTAAGAGACAAAGTTGTACATTTCTAAGAACAAGACCTCTAAAAATGGGCCAATGACTGAACAACCAAATCAAAAATGAAATGGCAGTGAACAGAGAAAGTGAACACTACAAAAGACAAGGACTAAACTAATGTCTGTTTTATTTATAAGAAACAGGAAAATGCAATAACTTTCCAGTTCAACTTGGAAAGAGGGGCAGAGTACACACACAGCAGAGGCAGTGAGTTCAACTTGGCAGTAACCCTATGATAACTACAGGCCAGAAAACAGTCGAAGAGCCAAACAAAATGAGTATAATTTCCAGAATCAGAATATTAAGAGTTATAAAGGGCTATAATGACTACTTAATATCAATAAACACTAGCAGTGCAAAAGGTTCTATTAAAAAAATGGGTTTTGTTAAAGAATAAATCTGGGAAATTTATAAGGCTTATTAAAATATTAAAGATTCTCAGATGAACTATGGAAAAGAAACATGTTTTTTAAGCAGATACTTCCTTTATTTATTTGACCATAGAATCCTTTTAGAAAATAATACTTAATAATATATTCAGGATTGTGTGTGTGTGCTCAGTCATGTCCAACTCTTTGAGACCCTCTGGACTGAAGCCCACCAGGCTCCTCTGTCCATGGGATTCTCCAGGTAAGAACAATGGAGTGGGTGACCATGCCCTTCTCCAGGGGATCTTCCCAACCCAAGAATGGAACCTGTATCTCCTGCATTGCAGGTGGATTCTTTACCCACTGAGCCAATCAGGAAGCCCATACTCAGGATCAGGGGATTTATTTTATAGATAATGAAAGCTGACTCTCAAGGAAGCTAAACTATTTGCTTAAGCAGCACAGAAAGCTATAACAGAAAAGGGGACTGATTATTATTTGACTCTCAGTCCTACTCTCTTTTCATTCTACTGGTATCTGGTGACAAAATAAATAAAAATGAGTGTTACAACATTCAAAGCAATTCTGGGATAAGCTAGGTCTGTGAAAGGAATTACTGAGGACTGATTTCTTTTCCCTCCTTAAACAGACAAGTCCTTAAACATGGCTGTTATTATTTACTGTTTTTGGTCTTCTATTGTGTGTTGAAATACCTATCCATTCTCCTTAATAGAATTAAATACTTTCTCTTTAGTAAGAGTGGATTCCCCATGCCACCCCCACCTTCTTGTCCATTATGTCTGCAATGTTAGCCACATGCTTGATTTATGCTCTCACTGTAATCAACCAGTGTTCCTATAGTGATGGGATAGGACCCTGCTCTTAAAATAGGCACATTCATCTGGGAGATTTGGCATAGTGCCAGAGATACTTAAAGTCACAGGACAATCCTTGTGCATCCTCCTTAACTACTGTTTTACTAAAAGATTTATCAAGGGTGCAAGTAGGGAAGTGTTTCTACATGAAAATAAACAAATACGTTACAACTCACAATACAAAAAGTCACATGAATTTTTAAGATAAAAATTCAAATGGGAAATGAGTTTGTAGCTAAGGCAAAGTCCCTTGAATGATGCCTCCCTGGCTTCTCAGGTTATGCCTACACTCTTCTCTGATGGATGTCACTGGATATATATTCCACAGAGATCTAATTTTAGTTCTTAACTGGAGCTGAAGGTCAGCCACCTAAATCTGATAGTTCTAAACTTTTGTCCTCTGTGCACAGCAATGTGTGCACAGTGTGTGTGTGTGCATGCATGTGCGCGTACACAGATGCACATGCACAAGACAGAAAGAGATGTATTAAATTCTAAAATAAGCTTATTATAATCAATAGTTGGAACAATGCTGTCACTGCCAGAAGACAGACCTATTAAAAAATAGTATTTTACAAAAACATTAAACAATTAATGACTTACTGCCAGGATTCTACACTGTGCTTCTAAGAAAGGTTAGAGAGGATTCTGGAGGTCAAATTTGAAATCTCTTTATAAAAAGCAAAAGATGAGATTTTCTAAATAAATGCCCATGAAGCTGGTTTCAATTACATTTAGTTTAATATGATATGATACCTATACACTTTGGGTTTTTTTTTTTTTCCTACTTTTACTATGGGAGGCAATAGTAATTATCACTTTTTAGTTAATGGATACTGTCCTTGTGAATGAAGTTTTTATCTCACTTCCTTAATTTCACCTTTAGCTCCCCTTCTTGCACATGTACTTGTTTTTTTCATTAATACAATCCTTCTGGCTATGTTCTATATCATGGTGATCCTGCCAAAAGACTGAGAGTTCATAGTAACAACAATTATGTAAGTTTGGCTCAAGTTTCTTTGCTAATTAGCAATCCTGAGAAAGACATGATGCATCATCAAGAGTTCATTAACAGATGGGAAAAATAGCTTAGGTGTAAATGAAAACCTAAAAACCAATCAGCTGCCTTTCCCTTTTTGACTGAGGGCAGAAATGGGCATGTCAAAACTTTTAATTTCTCTTCAATACAGTACCAGCCAACTCTGGTTTTCTTGCTACTTAAGCAAGAGTCTTTATTTTTCAGAAAATGCTCTTCTTCACTACCTACACAAAACATATTTTAGTATTTTAAGTTAATATACTGACAAATACAGGAGCATTATCATTTGTTGCATTTTAGTTTGCCAAATAAGGGAACATAATCACATTTAATCTTTACTGAGTTCTCAGCCAAGTCATAGTTTGATTATGTAAAAGCACACTAACAAAGCTGGAAGATGTACATTCCGTCACAACATATACTCTATATCTTGGTGGCTGGTACAGATTCTCATCCTATGGATCTCTACAGCTTATTGTCTTTTTCAGTGTATCAAAGTGTTACCTATATAAAGTTTCTCTGGAATTTCTTTGTCTCCTGTGTCATCTACTCCACAAGGCTCACCTCTTCACTCTGAAATACTCTAAATCCCTAGATGTCAGCTCTAGTTACCCAGGCCTCTATAGAAGATAATCAGGGGCTCTGATGGTAAGTTGAAGTTATGGACTAAATATTTGTATTCCCATTAAATTCATATGTTGATGTTCTAACCCCAGTGTGATGGTACTTGGAGATGGGGCTTTGAGAAGGTTATTAAGGTTAGATGGGGTCATGAAGGAGAGGACTTGGTCTTATGCGAATAGTATCCTTTTTACAAGAGACACCAGAGGGCTGGCTCACTCATTCCCCACTCGCTTCCTTCTCTGCACAAAGAGGAGGTCAAATGAGTACACAGTCAGAGAGCAGGTGACTATCAGCCAAGAGAAGAGGTCTCAGAAGGAAATCTACCTTACCAGCACCTTGATCTTTGATTTCTAGCCTCCAAAACTGTGAGGCATAAATTTGTTTTGCTTATGCAACCCAGTTTTTGGTATTTTGTCATGGTAGCACGAGCAGACTAAGACAGCCGAGAATAAGGACAAGAGTAAAGTTGTTTCAATGAGACAGCTGTGATGTTAGAGGTCTTTAAAGGCACAAGAACACACGAGTGGTGTAGCAGAAAAAAAGCACAGAAACAGTTTGGGTTTTTTCTAATTCCTAGTTCTATTATTTTTTGAATTTGGATCTGGAGCAATTTATTTATTCTACCTGAAGCTAAATTTCATCATGTGTAAGATATAAATGTATCTATTTCACAAAGTTATTATGAAAGATCTATATTATTAATATTATATATTATTTAACATGAACAGCATCTGAGACAATGTATTGTAAGGAGTAAGAAATCTCACAGGTTATTTATTAGGAAACAGTACAACTGAAGTAAGGAAAGCACCTAGGTTTAAACACTAGCTTATAGCTATATGATCTTAGCAAATTTTTTTGTCACTGCGCCTAATTTCCTCATCTCTATAAAGAGGAATAACATCTAGGGCTTATAAATATTAAATGAGATGATTATATTTGAAAATCTCTAGCACAGTGCTTGGGATAGAATAGAGACTTATGCACATTACCTCATAAAGATGGCCAGATGAACGAGCAGATCAAGTAATATTAATAGGCACACTCTGCACAAGCACAATAGGGCTAGGAAATTTTTATCTGTATTTTCCATTTAATACCAAAGCCACTTGAAAAGGTAAGTGCTGATGTTATAACATGGCAATTTTGTATTAGTTTTATAGATTCTGTAGTATCCATTTAGAATCTATCGAGTTCATTGCTGAGCACTTGCGCACACAGGCCTGATAACAGGCATGTAACTTAAAATGCTCTCAATTTAAAATTCAAGTACATGCAAACTACTCAAGAGAAATAAATACTAACCAAGCGACAAAAGGTTGAGTTGGGGTTAGGGAGCTATAAAAGCACATAACTCAAGTTACTTATAATACTATGGAGACTGAACATATGTAAAATGAATAAGGACTGTAAATGTATTTCAATGCATAGCAATTTAAGCTGTGTATTAAAGATTAAAGGAATAAACTACATATTGAGAATTTAGCTAGAAAAAGCTTCTTGATAACTATGAATGCTAGGTAATAAGTAGGGGAAAAAATGAAAGAGATGGAGCAGGGGAAAGAAGGTAGAAGACAAGCTAAGTGATGGACAAAGGCAGAGGCAGAGAGGGATAAAGCAGGAGGATCAATTAAAGCAGATGTAGAGTTCATACAAGTAAAAGCTCTCTAACAAAGTTATCTAACAGCAAAGTGGCTGCTGTGGAGATCCCATTACTGAAAGTATTCAGTCAGATTCTGGTTGATTACCCTCAGCACAAGAGACCTTAGAAGGAATCACTGTCCTGGAAGATATCCTGGGTCCCTTACTATACTGTAAGTTCCTGAGGAGTCACCCTGCAATGACAGTCACTGAAGGCAGGAAAGAAGGCAGAGGACCTAGTTTGAGTCCCAGATCCTTCACTCATTTTTCATAACCTCAAGTAAGTCAACCACTCAGTTTTTCATCTATAAATGGGGAACTGGAAATGTCTGTTCAGCCTGGAACTCTTTCAGGTCCTAAGAGTTTTCAATCAGCCGAAGATGTACATGTTATACCCTTTCCTTAGTACATGGCCAAACTGTGTAAGGAACAGCTAATTACTAAGATGAAAAAAAATCAAAACCCTATATTTTAGGCAAAATAATAATCGTAAAAGACACGTGCAGCATGCCTACGGGTCAAGTACTGTACTGCTTATGGGAGGGCTGACACTAGTTACCCTACCCAGTCATACTGTAAATCCTGGGCTTCTGTTTTCTGTCAATGGTTTTATTTAACTCAGTGTCAAAGTTTTGTTTATGCTCTGCAACAACTCTCAAATTCTGGAGAGAGTTGGAGCCTACAATCAGAAAACAGAATCAATTCATAAGCTATACCACAGGTCAACTCAATTATTAATGAGTGGCAGTATGGTGCAGCACAAGGGCTGTGGACCACACTGCATAGGCTTAAATCATGTCCTCCCACTTCACAAGTTTAGGCAAGTAATTTACTTCACTAGTTTAAGCAAGTAATTTCTTTGTGTGCCTTAGTTTCCTCATCTGTAAAATAAGTAAGAAAACAGTACCTCATTTATTAGCTTTGTTATTAGGATTAAAGATGTTAATATTCATATAGTGCTTGGAATGATGGGCATGTACTATTTAATAACAGCTTTATCAATACATAATTTATATATCATAAATTTACCCTGTTAAAGTATACAGCTCATTGATTTTTAGGATATTCACACTTGTGCAACCATCATCACTGTTTAATTTTAAAACATTTTCATCACCCTCAAAAAAACCCCAATACCCATTAGCAGTAACTCCCCATTCCCCTCTCTCCCTAGCCCCAGGGAAACAAATGATCTACTTTCTGTTATTACAGATCTGCCTATATTAGAAATTTCATATGAGTGGAATTGTACATTATGTGGCCTTTTATGTCTTCCTTCTTTCACTTAGCATAATATGCTCAAGGTTCATCCATGTTATAAGCACTTACAACAGTTACTTTTATTCTTTTTTATGGATAAGTAATATTCTATTGTATGGCTATAATACATTCCATTTATCCATTCACAAAATGATAGACATTTGGTTTGGTTCCATTTTTTGGCTGTTATGAATAATACTGCTGTGGATATTCAAGTACACAGTTTCCTGTGGACACATATCTTCATTTCTTTTTTGTAGATACCTAGGAGTGCAACTCGGAGAAGGCAATGGCACCCCACTCCAGTACTCTTGCCTGGAGAATCCCATGGATGGAGGGGCCTGGTGGGCTGCAGTCCATGGGGTCGCGAAGAGTCGGACACGACCAAGCGACTTCACTTTCCCTTTTCACTTTCATGCATTGGAGAAGGAAATGGCAACCCACTCCAGTGTCCTTGCCTGGAGAATCCCAGGGACGGGGGAGCCTGGTGGGCTGCCGTCTATGGGGTGGCACAGAGTCGGACACAACTGATGCAACTTAGCAGCAGCAGCAGCAGGAGTGCAACTGTTGGGTCATATAGTAACTCTGTTTAATTCTTTGAGGAACTCTTAGATTATTTTCCAAAGTGGCCACATCATTTTATATGCAGTAATCTATCAGTAATGTATGAGCATTCTGATTTCTTCACATCCCTGTCAACATTTACTATCTGACTTTTTTGATTTTAGCCATACTAGTGAGTATAAACTGGTATTTCATTATAGTTTTGATTTTCATTTCCTTGATGGTTAATGATGTTAAGCATCACATGTTGATTGGCTATGTGTATATCTTCTTTGGAAAAATGTATATTCAGATCCTTTGCCCACTTTAAAATTCAATTATCTTTTTATTACTGAGTTCTTTATATACCCTAGATACAAGTCTCTTATCAGACATACAATTTGCAAATACTATCTTCCATTCTGTGGGTTTTCTTTTCACTTTCTTGATAGTATAAGCACAAAAGTTAACTTTGATGAAGTCTAATTTATTGGTTTTTCTTTGGTTGCTTGTGTTTTTGGTGTCCTATCTAAGAATCCACTCCCAAATGCAGGCCATGAGGACTTACCCTATGTTCCTGTAAGAGTTTTATGGTTTTAGATCTTACATTTGGGTCTGATCTATCTTGAGTTAAATTTTGCACATGGTGTGAAGTAAAGGTTCAATGCATTCTTTTAAATGTAGCTAAGTTTCTCAGTGCCATTTGTTAAAATATTATTCTTTCTCCACTGAATGGCTTGTCACCCTTGCCAAAAATCTGTTGATCACAGACACACTGGTTATTTCTGGACTCTCAATACTATTCCACTGATCTAAATCTATATATGCAGGGTTTTTTTTTCCAGTAAATACATACAACAAGATCCACAGTTGGTTGAAACTGCAGATGCAGAACTGTGGATATGAAAGACCAACTATAAAGTTACACATGGGTTTTTGACTGCTCAGGGAATTGGCACCCTAAACCTTGAGTTGCTTAAAGGTCAACCATATGTATGTTTATCTATCTTTGTGTCAGTACTCACTGTCTTGATTACTGTTGCCTTGTAATAAGTTTTGATGTTGGGAGTTGTAAGTTCTCCAGGTCTGTTCCTTTCAAGATTGTTTTGGCTCTTCTGCATCCCCGGCAATTCCATATGAATCTCAGAACTGGCTTGTCAATTTGTACAAAGAAGCCACCCGGAATTCTAAGAGGTATCTCATTAAATCTACAGATCAAAATGAGAAGTAGTGCCATCTGAGCATAAGTCTTCCAATCTATGAACATGGGATGTTTTCTCATTTCTTTACATCTTCTTTAATTTCTTTTTCAGTTCAGTTCAGTCACTCAGTTGTGTCCGACTCTTTGCGACTCCATGAATCGCAGCATGCCAGGCCTCCCTGTCCATCACCAACTCCCAGAGTCTACCCAAACCCATGTCCGTTGAGTCAGTGATGCCATCCAGCCATCTCATCCTGTCGTCCCCTTCTCCCCCTGCCCCCAATCCGCCCCAGCATAAGGGTCTTTTCCAATGAGTCAACTCTTTGCATGAGGTGGCCAAAGTATTGGAGTTACAGCTTCAATATCAGTCCTTCCAATGAACACCCAGGGCTGATCTCCTTTAGGATGGACTGGTTGGATCTTCTTGCAGTCCAAGGGACTCTCAAGAGTCTTCTCCAACACCACAGTTCAAAAGAATCAATTCTTCAGCGCTCAGCTTTCTTCACCGTCCAACTCTCTGCGTTTGGCTGTGGTGGGTCTTCATTGCTACACTGGCTTTTCTCTAGCTGTGGGGAGCAGGGCCCATTCTCCAGCTGTGATGCATAGGCCTCTCATTGTGTTGGTTTCTCTTGGTGTGGAGCATGGGCTCTAGGGCATTCAGGTCTCAGTACTTGCAGTGTGCAGGGCTCAGCAGTTGTGGCTCCTGGGCTCCAGAGCACAGGCTCAGTAGTTGTGGTATACAGGCTTAGTTGCTCCACAGCATGTGGGATCTTCCCAGATCAGGGATCAAATCTGTGTCTCCTGCATTGATTAGCAGGCAGATTCTTTACCACTGAGCCATCAGGGAAGCCCTTAGATCTTCTTTAGTTTCTTTCAACAGCATTTTGTAGTCTTCTACAAAATGGAATTATTTTCTGAGTCATTTCCTTAGTTGCTGTTCTAGGGCTTAAATATCTTATATATGTATATATCTAAACAGAATTAGCTTCAATTTACATTAATTCCAGTGAGGTGTAGAAACACTGCTTCTATATGATGTCTCTTTCCCCTCTTTGGTGGCATTATTGTTATACATATCAAAAATGATTACTTGATATATAATTTTGTCTTTTGAAGTCACTGAGGAGAAAGGACAGCTGGTATATACTTACAGCTTTTGTTATTTTGGCCTTATTGGTTCTCTAGAACCAAATAGTGACTTTATTATCTAGAGTCACTTCCTTAGTGCAGTACAGCTTTGCTCTCATCAACCTTTGTGCTATTTCTGACAAATATATCATGTTTCTGTATGTTACTAGCTGAACAATATACTATAGACATATTGTTTTATACAACTGTTTTTAAGATCATTTGAAAGAATAGGAGAAGAAATATGCATTTATATTATCTTTTATAATTACATAATTACCTTTACTAGTTCTCTTTTGTTTCTTTGTGTGGATTTAAATCGCTGTTTGAGGTAACTTGCTATCTGTTTGAAGGACTTTTAGTACTTCTTGCAAGGTGGGTCTAGAACAAATTCATTTTTTCATTTATCTAAAAATGTTTTTATCTCCCTTGCAATGTTAAAAGATAGTTCTGTTGGATATAAGATTCTTGGTTGAGGTTTTTTCTTTGAGCTCTTTGAATACATTATTCCACAGCCACAGGCCTACATTTCTGATGAGGAGTCAGCTGTGTATCTCATTGAGACTGCTCTGTAAGTGATGATCCATTTTTCTTTTGCTACTTTCAAAATTTTCTCACTGTGTTTCCATTTTAGCATTTTTATTGTGATGTGTCTATGGATCTTTTGGAGGTTATTCTACTCAGACATTATTGAGCTTCCTGGATATGTAAATTGTTTTCCAATAAGTTTAGGAAGTTTTTAGACATTTCTTCAAATATTTTTTCTTCCCTTTTCTCTCTCCTCTCCTCTGGTACTCCAATTATATGTATGTTGATATATTAACATCATCTCATATTTCTCTGAGGCACTCATTTTCATTATTCTTTTTTCTCTGTTCTTTACCTTGTATACACTATTGCTTTATCTTCATATTTGCTCATTCTTTCTTCTGACAGTTTGAACCCAACATTGGGCCTCTTTAGTGATCTTTTTCCCCTTATTATACTTTTCACTTCCAAAATTTCCATTTGGTTCTTCTTTTTCTTTTTAATCATTTCTATCTTTGTATTGATATTCATTTGTTGTGATGTCATCAAATTTTGTATTACTTCTTTAATTATTGTTTCCTTTACTTTTCTGAATATTTTTTTCTTTTTTCGTTTTGGCCACACCACACAGCATGCAGAACTTCCGCCAACCAGGGATCAAACCCAAGCCCCCTCAAGTGAAAGCACAGAGTCTTAACCACTGGACCACCAAGGAAGTCCTTTCTGAATATATTTATAATAAATATGTTGAAGTCTGTCTGTTAAATCTACCCTCTGGTTGTTCTCACAGGCAGTTTCCACTGCCTGCTTTTTCCCCAGTGTATAGGTCATTCTTTCCTGTTTCTTCACATAGCTTTGTTTTGTTTTTTTTTTTTGAAGCCGGACATTTTAGATAATACATCAACACTGGGTATTGCCTATGCCATCCAAGACTTGCTATTGTTATTTTTCTTATTTGCTCAGTGACTGGATGAATTATTTTCATTGAGTATACTTTCCTCCTCCTCCCTGCAGATGTAGCTCCTCATGGGTCTCACCCTTTGGTCTGCTACAGTCATCCTGGGATGACAGTGGCTTTGGCAGGCCTCTCTTTGACTTTCTCTTCCCTGACCACACCCAGCTGTTAAGCTCCACTAACTACAGATTGATTGATCTATTGTCTTCAACAATGTCCTGAGGCATAAATTGCTCTACAGACTGAACCGATTTATTACAGTTCCTTTGAAGAGACAGTTCCTGAGGTAAGTATTTAAGATTTGTTCTAATTACAGGAAGGTTCCTCCCAGCTGTCTTTCCTCCTTCCTTTCTAGCAAACTAGCTAGATGTCTGGTTAGCCCTATAACTCCAATCAGTATGTCAGTCTCCTCCCGACTCCTTCTCCTTTCATCACAACCCATATCTTCAGGCAGAAACTTCACTTTGTTGCAAAAAGTTGGTCCCTCTGGGGAGAGATTCAGAGCTTACTGTTATAAGGTCTGCTTGTTTCTCTTGGCAAAATTCCTGAACCTTGGTTCTGATGCTGGGGGCAGAGACAACAGCATGCTTCTTTCATGACACCTCCTTGAAAGTTCAACTGGAGGAGACAGGGGAGTAGCAGACCCAAAACTCCTCAATTTGCCTTCCAAGGTGGAATCTGTTTGTCCCACCAGCCAGGGCAAGGGCAGTTGGTGCCCCAGTATTCTCAATGTTGCCTTACTCAAGGTAGAGCCCATGACCCACGAATGGAGACTGGGTGAAAGAAGAGAGATCCCATCTCTCAGCTATAATTCACCCAGAATTTTGTCTCAGTGACATGTGGCTGGGGCAGGGTGAGAAATGCTGACCTTACCCCTGTTCCTACTGGTTAGGTAGCCTTTCAACTGAGGACTGAGGAAAGTAGGAGCTCTGATCTTGGCTCTATCAGTTTGCTGTTGTTCAGTCACTAAGTCATGTCCAACTCTTTGCAACCCCATGGACTGCAGCACTCCAGGCTTCCCTGTCCTTCACCATCTCCCAGAGCTTGCTCAAACTCATGTTCATCGAGTCAGTGATGACATCTAACCATCTTATCTCATTCTCTGTCATCCCCTTCTCCTCCTGCCCCTCAATCTTTCCCAGCATCAGAGTCTTTTCCAATGAGTCAGCACTTCGCATCAGGTGGCCAAAGTATTGGAGCTTTAGCATTATCCTTCCAATAAACAGTCAGGGTTGATTTCCTTTAGGATTGACTGGTTTGATCTCCCTGCTGTCCAAGGGACTCTCAAGAGTCTTCTCCAGCACAACTAGAAAGCATCAGTTCCTCGATGTTCAGCCTTATGATCCAACTCTCACATCCATGCATGACTACTGGAAAAATGATAGCTTTGACTATACAGACCTTTGTTGGCAAAGTGATGTCTCTCTGTTTTTTAATAAGCTGCCTAGGTTGTTCATAGCTTTTCTTCCAAGGAACAAATGTCTTTTAATTTCGTGGCTGCAGTCACCATCCACAGTGAGTTTGGAAGCCAATAAAATAAAATCCACCACTGTCTCCACTTTACCCCATCTATTTGCCTTGAAGTGATGAACCAGATGCCATGATCTTACTTTTATGAATGCTGTTTTAAGCCAGCTTTTTCACTCTCATCTTTCATCCTCATTAAGAGGCTCTTTAGTTCTTCTTTGCTTTCTGCCATTACAGTGATATTATCTGCTTATCTGAGGTTGCTGATATTTCTCCCAGCAATCTTGATTTTAGCTTATGATTCATCTGGGTCTGCATTTTGCATGATGTACTCTGCAGAGAAGTTAAATAAGCAGAGTGACAATATACAGCCTTGACAAACTCCTTTCCCGATTTTGAACCAGTGTGTATTTCCATGTCGGGTTCTAACTGTTGCTTCTTGACCTGCAAATAGGTTTCTGAGGAAGCAGGTATGGTGGTCTGGTATTTCCATCTCTTTAAGAATTTTCCACAGTTTGCTGTGATCCATAGAGTCAAAGGCTTTAGCACAGTCGATAAAGCAGAATTGTTTTATAACATTTAGAAAATATTATAAAAACATTTTATAGATGTTTTTCTGAATTCCCTTGCTTTTTCTATGATCCAAGGGATGTTGTATCTCAGTTTGATCTCAGTTTGGAGGAGGGTTTCCATCTCACTCCACTGAGAGTGGGAAGAAAGGGAGCAGGTCTCAGTTTAAATACCACAGACTTTCACTTTTCTGACTTTCAGTATATTTTCCTGAATAAGTGTTCCTTCATTGACTTCATGCTTTTAGGACTATTTCCAGATATTTAAATGGCTGTTGTTGTTGTTGTTTTTAAATAACCAGTTTAATTAAGGAGCAGGTTCATAAAGCTCTCACACTGTCATGGCTGGAAGCAGAACTTCTTGCTGAGTTTTTCATATGAAAAAAAGGATTGAAACTCTAAAGTACAAATCAGAGATACTACTCAACATTCCCAAGCAGAAAGTGATCCATACAGAGATCACGTATGGACTGTCATATCTAAGGCTTACTAAATCAGAAGGCTATTCTGTTCTTTCTTCCTACACTTAGTCCTTCAATACCTTGGTAACACATCTAAAATAAAAAATGGAGTCTGAAATGAAGTCTAAATTATTTTACTTCTGAACTACTGTGAGGCATTCATCCTGGCCTATGATATAATTCAGCCCTTCTGGTCAAGTTTTATGCCAGTTCCAGCTGGATAGAAACTTTAAAAATAAAAGTTTTAGAATGCATTTGGTAATATGTGTGTTTGTGTGTTTTAAAGAAATCAAGATGTTAAAAATGATTATCTTTAAAGTTATTGGTTTCTAAATGAGAACCGAACTTGCATCATATATCAAAGTATTCCCCAAAGTGAAGACATCAACTAAAATTTGAGTCAAATTTGCAAGACACACAAAGCTCATTTTGTTTTAGTGAAAATTGGAGTTTAACAATTTCAAATGACTATACTAAATGTAAAAGGCTTTTAGAACAAGCATTCATGCCTCAAGCTATCCCTAAGCATGGATTCACAGTATACGACTGATGGTTCTATCTTGGCACATTTTCCTTGGGGGACTCTAATATGGAAAATTACCCATTCATTTTCTATAGTCCACAATGACAACCCTCAGTATGCATCTGTAGCTGAGAAATGCCAAACCAAACACCATAGGAAAATAGCCAACTTAGGAACCAAGGCCTAACACAGGACCTGGCACACAGGAATTACTGAAAAAATATTTGTGGACTACAGAGATCTCTACTAATATGCCAAGTACATCCAACTTTGTGGAAAAAAGAAGAAATATTTCAAATGGTAGAATGGACTTTTGTGTTCAAATAAATTTATTTCACTCCATAAACCAGCTCCACAAAGGATACTATCTCCAAACCTAGTAACATTTTTATGTTCCCCCAAAAGGAGTATGTAAGATAATCGCAAAAGGCCAATTTTAGAGAGAATAAATGATTTAAAAATGCATTGGTCTTTGCTTACATCCTGAATCACATAACTCTGAAAGAATATATTATCACATATATTATCTTATATCTGATATACTGTAATGAAAAGTTTAAAATATCAAAAAGAGAAATGAAAATATCATCCACAGTAATAACACAAAGCCACTATTTAGTGAATTTCCTTGTAGACATTTTTCTTTGTATACTTTATATTAGTTTTACATGGTTATGATCACATTGTATGAATATTTTTGTATTCTGCATTTTCAGTAAACAACAGTTATGAAAAGTGCTTGAGAATCTGCTGCCTACTTAAGAAAATATCAAACTCAAAACCAAACCATATGTACAAGTCATGAGAATTCTGGTCTCCACTTAATCTCCAATCCCCTTTATTCATTTAACAGGTATGTATTGTAGGTGCCTATTTTGTGCCAGATGCAGTGCCAAGGACTGAAAGTACGAAGAAAAGTAAGCTAGAATTTTAGTCCTCAAAGAGTTCTCAACTCAGTAACTACCTTATACCTTCACAGATATATGAACTTACCTATGTCAGTTTGAAGTTAATGAAATAAATGCTTGAAATTTAACTATTTTTAACATGATTCTTTTGAGGAAAATAACTAAATACCTAAAAGTTTATCTCAGACAACAACTTAAGTTTTCTGCATTTGATATGGTTGTCTTCTTAGAGGTGAAAGAGCTGCAATTCTTTTAATCATTTTACGATAGGTATTTTTCCAATATTTATTGCAATTAGTTCTCTTTATTGGCCTTGAGATCAGCTGTGCTTCAGAAACCAATATAAGAATTTTCATTTCCTTAAGGTGTAAAATTTCAGATTATTCATGATACCTTCCTCCGTCCTACATATTTGCATGATACATTTGTTTATGTGTTGGTATACAGTCATAGCCATCTATTTAGGTAGACAAGATGTAAAGTAAATGCTTCAGTAAGCACAGGTGCTTACACCCAAATATACCATGAGCCACATGCACCTGGAACTATCTGCATTCTATGCACAAACATCAGAAATGTGTCTGTCTCTACTTCTCTGGAAAAATTTAAGCACTCCTAGTTGGTAATTTCCTTTGATATTTTCTGATTTAAGTCTAAAGTCTAGTTGCCTAAATGTTGTCTCAAGGTATAAGAGATAAAACAAGGTACTGAGTCATAATTTCAAACCTTCTGAAATATACCTCAAGTGATAATGAGTGGGAGCCATGGAGCACTAAACAGTGAAGGAGCTGCACATAATAGCAAGAAAATCTGTTCTCTGCTTGAGGCTCCACCACTTACTAGTAATGTGAGTGTTAACAAGTTGTGATTAACATAAGCCTCAGTTTTCTTATCCATAAAATTGGTATGGTGATATTCTCTCCATACTTATAACATTACAACTTTACTACTGAAAAGCAAATCTTCATAAAAGTGCAAAATGCTACACAAATGTTAGGAATTAGGTCTAAGGATCATTACTTTATAACCAATTCCTAGAAAGTTCACACAATCAAGTTTTATTTTTTGAAAGGCTCTGTTCCCTTACATCTACTTATTGGTTGTCATAAGGTTTTACATAAGAGAGGTGTGTTTTTCAGAGCAACAGCACCTGTAGTTTATGGAAAGGCGTGATGCTGTTACCAACAAACAGGTAGAAGGCTCCAGAGACATGTTTAGGAAAGAGAAAAAGAGAACTAGAGCAGGAAAGCAAATTGGATGGTAATTTGAGTTCCTCCTATTTTAAGACTGGGTTTAATGTGGAGACATGCCTAATATTCCATGTCTCTCTACACTGAGAACTTAAAAAGCTGTTAGGATGCAGATCCTTTAGAGAAGTCCAATAATTTTGATTTCAAAGTCTTTATGGGCCTTAGGCATGAAAGAGTCACTAATGGTTTTAACCTTTGGAGACTGAAATAGTTTTGTTTGCCAACGTTTTTACGTTAATGAAGATTACCTAGCTCAGTCCCTAATGACATTTGTTTATATCAGACCTCCCAAGAAGCAGCGATCTATACACTAAACCAAAATTAACACCAGTACAGTAGTTATGGTCACCAAAAATCTAAAAGGCAGTAAAAGACAATTATCTCGAAAATGTCAAGTTTTGCTACTACCCTACAGGAAATAAACATGCTTTACTAGCAACTGTGTGGGAATTTTTCTTCCCTTAACTGAAAGCCATATGGAGGGAGGGAAATCTCTGTCTTCATGCACTTACTTTGACTAGTGAAAGGACTGTCAAAGATTTTAGTGTCAGATCCATAAGGTACCCCAAATCTATGGATATAGTATGGATTCTCCCAACTAAGCTAAACAGCAGCTGCCTTCCTAGCCTGAATACCTAAAAAATGTATATATTCATTTTTTAACACCTGGCTTCTTTTTTCTTCTACTTGACCATCTCTCCCATTAGCACATAATAGTCTCTCTCCTCCCTCTCTCTTTCTCTTTTACCACAGTGCAGTATTCCATTATGCAAATCTCTATAAGTTTCTACAAATATTCCCTGATTCCTGGAGGTTTTTTTGTTTCCAATCATCTGCTATTATGTACAATGCTTCAGTGAGTAACACTGCTTACTTTATTTCAATCTATCCACAGAATAGATCTAAAAGTGACATTGCTTGGTCAAAGGGCAAAATGCATCTGTAATTTTGGTAGATATAACTAGCTTCTATTCCATATGGACTTGTGTTATATTCTACTCCCACCAAGTGAGTAAGGTACTTATTTCCTGAAGACCATTTATCAAAATGCACATGCCTGGATTCCATCCCCCAAATTCTGACTCAGTAGACAGTGATGGGGCCTGAGCAGGCCTGTTGAAAAAGCTCCCCAAACAGCACATCCCTGGCTGAGAACCCTGTTCTAAAGGGTATTCTAGTCTTATTTATATTGTTTAAATTCAAAAGAAAATCAGTAATCTTTAACTTCCAAAGTTTATACTCCTTGTCACTCATTCAATAAAACTTTTCGAGTACCTATCTGTGCTGGGCATTCTAGATGCCGAGGATATAAAGATAACTATTATTATAGCATCTGTCTTCAGGGAGTTCACAGAGTCTAACAATGAGAAACACACACACACATATAAAATTAAGAAACAAATAATAAGCATAGGATTAAAGATTTACATAAAATTTTATAGGAATACTGAAAAGGGGCATTTCACTCTAATAGGAATGCCAGAGGTTTCCTGAAGGAGAAGCTCCTAGAGGTGAGTAGGAATTAAACAGGTGAAAGGGTGAAGAAATATACAAGAGGGCATTCCAGGCAGAAGACAACACATGCAAAGATAGGAAGTAGGAAACAGAAGGGATGTGTATATGTACATAACTGGAAACATTTCATGTTCCTAGAGCATAAATTACAAGGGACAGAAGTAAGCAACAGGCTGCAAAAGTAGGCAAGCTTCAGATCACTGACCATCAAGCTCATGATAAGAAACTTGAACTTTATCCTATAGACAAAGAAAGTCACTCAAGGGTTTCAAGGTTGAGAGTGACACAATTAGATTGTTGTTATAGAATTATGGACAATGGAATTATGGAAGCACACATAACTGGAAAAATAATGAACTGTTAGGAAACTGGTACAGTAGTCCAGATGAAGGTATGAACAAGGGCTGGGACTAAGGAGGGAATGTATGGAGAAATCTTAAGAGGCAAAATGAGCAGGATGTCGACATTAAATATGGGGGTAGATGTGAAGAGAGGGATGATTTCAAGGTATGATCAAACCATTACCAGGAAAGCACTGGACTTAAGCTATTTTTCCAGCAGCAATCATGGGTTTACACGGATTCAGTCATGCTCTCTCACCTGGTCTTACTGTTTGTAAGGCCAAGGATAGAAGTACAGGGCCCAGGAAACACTGAGGCAGAACTGGTGAGCTTCTCCTTGAACATCATGTTCCAATCAACTAAGTAAAGCAACCACAAGCTACCCCGACAGGCCAATGTGACATTTCATGATCCGATCTCTGATGCACCCTCTCTTATAATAACTCCTCTAGTGATGAGCCTCTTGATCCCATTTTCCTCTTTACCAGTGAAGTCAGTGACCAAGATGATTGCTGGATACAAAAAAAGCTGCCAGCACAGAGAACAATATGTGGTTGAGGCACAGCAGCATCAATAGCTGTTTCCCCAAAACTTAACCCAAAGCCAAGCCTGGCTTTACAATATTAGCAATTAGCAATTTTTGGCAGCCTGCAATCCTGCCATCAAACAAAGCCAATCTCTGGAGAGGAGAAGATATGGGGGAGGGTCCCCTCTGAACCCCTCCCATTCCCCTGATTTATGCAAGTGTAACGGTTCTATGGGGATGGAGCAGGAGGGTGTTGTGTGTAATTCATACTAAACCTGGCACTTGTCTTTCTTCTCAGAATTCCTAAAAACCAAACATAAGGGAAACTGAATACTAAACCATCAGATGAAATCAAGTCTGCTGTTATAAAGCCGTGAATGAAAATACATACAGACACACACACCACACAAAGTAACACTAAGGCTTACCTTTCTTTTATCTTCATCTGTTGATTCAAATTTGAAAGTAGCCCTATGCTGAAGAGGGAAAAAAGGGAAACAATGTCATTTTAAATGTACAGATTTTTCATTTTGGCTATGTTAAAAAATATCTGATGTCTACAAAAAAAGTTGTCTTCCCAAATCACCTCAATATTCTTACTAAAGAAAAAGAGAAGCAAATAACTATAAAGCAGTACAAAAAGGCTAAAGCAAAAATATATACAGAAAAGAACAGAGTACCGAGCCACAAACCGCCCAGGGAAATCTGGAATGCTTTGCACAGAGTATAGAGCATTTGAACTGGACCTTGAGGGATGAATAGGAGTTTGCCAGAAGGCAAATGAAAGCATTCTAGGGACGGAAACAAAGGCTCATGTGTGAAATGGTATGATATATTTGTGAAATAAGCAGCTCTGTTGGAATGAAACACAGGACACATGTTAGAGGATGACAGGAGCAGAGAAATGTAAGAATGGGAAAGTAGACTGGATAGAGATTTGGAAGGATCTTCCAATGTTGTTGAGGAGCTGGTACTTTATCAAATGGAATAAGAAATCATCAGAGAATCATAGATAGGGAAGGACAGTAATTCTGTAAGAATGAGAGTTTAAACCATGGTTCCACCACTTATTAGTTAAGCAAGTAATAAATTATAACTGTATTTCCCACGTGAAAAGAGGGGTGCCTACTTCACAAAGCTGCTGTGAGGGTTAAAACAGCTAAGGCATATAATGTACCATCTGAGTGCCTGGCACATAGTAAACACTCAGTTAGCATTAGGATGATAATGATGATGATGCCAATGATACTGAGAAAAAAATAACTGAAAGAAAAAGGAGGGTCACGACTCTCCTGCAATTACTGGCAACACTATTTTTTCTCTGTAGCTGAAATAGAGAATGGAGTAAGTTGTCCACTGTCAAGAGAGTGGCAGTACCCCAAAAAATAGAGCATAAAGTTCCTCATTCTCTTCTCAAGTTTTATTCAAGACAGCCAAGTGCGCTTAAGAATCCTCCAAGTTTTCCTTTAAAAAAAAAAACCTTTATTGAACATCTCTCTGCCTTTCCTTTGTATTTCTCATTGGCAACACTGACAAACATTTATTGGCAACCCATCAGGAGTTAAGTACAGTAAGTACTAAAGATATTATCATTACAGGTGGTTCTGCATTGACAGCTTTGTAGAAGAACTGATTTTTGAAATTAAATGAGATTGAGAAATGTTGACAAAGAAGCAGTTCTGAAGTACAAAATAGTCAGAGGAAAGACTTAGAGGTAATAGAGAAGGCCATTTGAGGAAACCTAAAGAGAAGCTGCCTCACATATGGTTTGCAAAACAATTAAAATGGATGTCAGATGGTGAGGGCTTGGATTTAAAAATTTATACCTGAACTGACATAAAGATGACAGGCCACCAGGGGAAGACTCTGAAGGAGGTGTAAACAGTAGCTTATTCTGGAAGAATATTTTGAGCAGTAGCTTACAGACCAGATCAAAGGAGAACAAGGCTGAGGACATAAAGCTCTCTGAGAAATGGGCTTCAGTAATCCACGTCTAATATTGCTGGAGGCAGTATAAATTGACACTATCTTCAAAAACGAAAGTGATTTGGCAACACATAATAGCAACCATAAAAATATTCATATCCTTTGACCCAGAACGTCTGCTCCTAGAAATTTATCCTAATGAAATCATCCAGAGGAGAGAAAAATTATATTCACTGCAGTGTTATCAAATGTTAGGGGAAAAAAAAAAGAGACAACCTGAATATCTAACAACAGGAGACTGATTAAGTAAATTACTGTGCATTCATCTGAAATATTATCATACTGCAGTTTTTTTAAAGATGGCTAAAAAGTTCTGTAACAACATGGAAAATTATTTTATGACAATAGCTGTAAAAATAGTAAAATATCAAATTGTATGTCTATGATGACAGTACCTATATCAATGTATGGATGGATGCATTCAAACAAAGGCTTGAGTGTTAAAAATGCAAAAATAAAAACTATACAGGGTTGGTGGAATTTCTGGTGGTTCCTTTGACAAAACTTGTTGATATATTGTTATTATTAAAAGAAAAAAATTGACAGGTAAATGAATTAATGAACAAACAAGGAAAGAAAGAAGAAAAGGAAGGAAGAACAAAAGCTTTAACTTAGAAATTTACAGACCCAAGGTTAAGTAAAAACTAACACTGAACAAAAGATAAAGAATCAGTAGATTGTTCTGTTGGTTATAAACTGAAGCCTAGTAAAGGTTCACTACAAATGAAAATACATAATTGCATTTAGAACTAAGAAAGCTTAATTTTTGCCATCATATGTGAAATATTAATTCCATACATTATCTGGAATAAATGTACCTAGTTGCCAATAGTCCTCCTAAACTTTTTTTTTTTTTGCATTTGTGGTAAGGAAACAGAAAAAGAAATAATCTTTAGAAAGACCCTCACTAAGTTATGAAAATATTTTTTAAAAGGTTTCTACATAGAATTAAATCTTTTAAGGTGATAATTTAGATTAGTACCAAGGACTAATTTTTCTTTTGCTTTTTAAATGTAAAGTTGATTCTGTGATAAAACTACAATATTAAAAAAGGAAGAAAAGAAGGGAAGAAGGAAGGGAGGAAGAAAAGCTTTCAAAAGCCCTGTCCAACGGGCATGAGGACTTAATTTAATTAGCAAATATACTGGTGTTGTGAGGCAATAAGTTGAATTTAGAATATGTCAATCTATTCAGAAACTCAGACCCCTAAGGTTGTTTGGATTCAAAGATGTTGACTTCTCTAAGGCAGGCTTCTCTTATCTAACTTAGATCATACCTAACCTATTCTGTACCGGGCTTCCCTGGTGGCTCAGACAGGACAGAATCTGCCTGCAATGCAGGAGACCTGGGTTCAAATCCTGGGTTGGGAAGATCCCCTAGAGGAAGGCATGGCACTCCACTCCAGTATTCTTGCCTGGAGAAAAGCCATGGACAGAGGAGCCTGGTGGGCTGCAGTCCATGGGGTCGAAAAGCATCGGACATGACTGAGCAACTAAGCACAGCACACCATAACTCTTGTTCTCTCCCCTTTTTAAGGCTGAAAGAGAAGGGAAGGGGATCCAGCATTTCTGGCTGCAAATGTCTTTCTAGAACTGCTGGTCAACAGTCAACACTTCACCTTCTTTGTATGCTTAATTTCCAGATGAACAGGACCAAATACGAACTGAACAGTAAAGCTTTAGAGACCAAGTAAGTTAGTAACAGCTCAGTAACACAGCCAGCTCTTGAGGACTCCCCCTGCCAGTTTCACATCCCATGAATAGGCTAGGCTCAATAGTCAGAAAGCACTGGTTTGCATCCAGTCCCACTGTTTACTGAAAGTGTGACCTTGGTCAAGTCATTCAACTTTACTGCCTGTCAAGAGTTTCCTTATCTTTGTGTATAGCACCTTGCACATTGCAGGTGTTCAATAAGTAGACACTACTGTTGTTACTGCACAGTCTACGGGGAGGCATCCAGCCAAATACTGATCCACTAGACACCTAGGATTTATTTCATAGATTTCCAAAGATATACTCAAACAGTACCAATGCAAAGGAATCAACCTAACTGGAGTGGTGTCTGTGTGTGTGTGTGTATGTGTTGTGCTGTGTTTTAGGAAGAGAGATTTTTTCTAGAACTAAACCCCAGTAACTGAGATTATATAATCCAATCTGGAAATAAGAACATATAACAAAGGAACAGCCCACTACACACGCTCATCAAAAATCTGTAGAATGAACCCAAAGAGTCAGAACTCAACCTCAAAGTGTAAAACAAAATGTCCTCTTACATGGTCCAGGATGTTTATATACCCTGTTCAAATGTGGAGGCTGTATTTCTACAACTGTCTCCAAATTAGGTCTCTATCAATTGGATTCTTATGGCAACCCACTCCAGTACTCTTGCCTGGGAAATCCCATGGACGGAGGAGCCTGGTGGGCTACAGTCCATGGGGTCGCAAGGAGTTGGACACGACTGAGAGACTTCACTTTCACTTTTCACTTTCATGCACTGGAGAGGGAAATGGCAACCCACTCCATATTCTTGCCTGGAGAATCCCAGGAATGGGAGCCTGGTGGACTGCCGTCTAAGGGGTCGCACAGAATCAGACACGACTGAGGCGACTTAGCAGCAGCAGCGCATAAACACACCTCACTACTATCAGTGCTGTTTTCCTCTCTTATGAGGACTCATCTCAGAGACCTACCTACCTGTCTGTATCTTAAGTAACTTTTACCTTTCATTTGGCCATAAACTTGTCATACTTACATAATGGAATTCTGTTGGAGCTTGCCAAGGGGTAATCATATGCCCAGGTGGCCTCTATGGCCGCAAACCATCTCTCTAGTCATCATCATAGTTGATGATGATGCTACACCAGTTTCTTCTCCTATTAATTCAGAGTATTGGACCCAATGATCTTTGAGGTTCCTTCTAGTCCAAATATCCTGGATTCAAGGAACTAAGATACTTTTATGCACCTCAAGGCCCAAGACCACTGTTTGTTGTTGATAATCATAATGAAGGCTACCAGTATCTCTATTAAATCTGTTAAAAGAACAAAATACATGGCACTCAATACATTTTAACAGATGAATTGAGAGGAGAGGAAAAAGGCAACCACTCTTCCTATTTTTAAAAAATACTTTCCTACACTGAGTCAACTTGCATTATGCCCTTGAGAAATAGGCAAATTTCCTTTTAAAAGGGATAGATAGATCTTCCTTCTCCCCAAGATGACAACATCAGTGAATAAAAGAAGGTAGCTTGAAAATCAGAATCTCCTTAACACAGTAGAAATTAGATGTTACCTGGAGCCAGATAGGTAAATGTTGCTCTAAACATGGTACAAAGTATTTCGCCAGCCATTAATAAGTGCCATGGGTCAAGGAAAAAGAAAAACTGAAGTATATTCTCTCTTTTTATTTTTAATCAGACTATGTCAACTCCATGCCACAGGGTTAATCTCTGACTTTTTCTGTTTAGAACTAACAGCTATGGGTTTTTCTTCAGTGCCAGGCGGTGTTCTGATTTATACATATAACTTATTTAATCCTGACAACAGTGGATGATGCAGGTACTATTATTATCCATGTTTGGCAGATGAGTGAACTGAGGGACAGTAAAGTTAAGTACCTTGTTCTATACCACATGGATGGTAAATTGGGGATCAGAATTCAGGCAATTTGGCTCTAGAACCTGTGCTCTGGCCACAGGACCTCTTGAGAACCTTGATCATTAGGGAATGCCTCCTAGATGCCTTGCACAGTATTCAGCATTATACCTCAATTAATTTAGACCTCAGAATAACTTAGGTGATGGAACCTAAGTTACAGATAAGGTACATATCTGTACATAGGTACATATCTGTTACCTACGTTACAGATAAGGAAACTGAGACTCAGGTTTAAAATAACTTATCCATAGTCATGAAGCTAATAAATGGTAGATTTGAAGCAAGATTTATCTGATTCCAAATTCAACCTTCTTTCCACAATACTTGAGCTTCCTTTTGAGAACAACAAACTAATCATTCTCTCTCTACATCATTCATTTCCCTTCTTGGTTAGACTCTTTAATGCCTCATAATCACTTCATTCTAAACATTTCTCATCCACTTTTCCAGATAAAGAAAACAAGGAACACAGTAGACCCAGGCACATTTTTAGAATTTCAGATTCCATTTCCCAGAGAGTGGGACAATTAATTTGACCTCCTCATTCTTATTGCCAGACCACTGCAATCATACTTCCCCTTCTTCTTCATCTGCCTCTAAAGTCTCTTCCCTTGAGGGGCAAAGCCCCACTGCCAACATGAAACGCAATTTTCTTTGTTCTTTGGATCTACTGTAATCAGCATTAAACATGAAAACTCTTTTCTGAAGGAATTGGCCAACCCAGTTCATATCAAGCCACAGCATTCTCAAGGCTGGCCCCCAGAATGCCACCCCAAAACTATACACATTGGTCATTACAACTTTAAAACCATTCCCAATGTGAAAGTTCAGAACTTAAGCTCTGATAGCACTTGGAGTAGTGCTATCAGTACTTGCCCAGGAGTAGTAAATGAAACTAACCTGGAGGGAGATCAAGGAAAGGAAGAGATAAACTAGAGGAAGCAAATCTGGAGTTCTAACTACTTTAGTCGTGAAGAGAAGGAGGAATACTGAAGGAGGTGATAAGATCCAGGTAGAGGTTTTTTCCTCCTTCCTTCCCACAGAAGAAAGTTTCTATTTATTGCTGGATACCTGGGATATAATAAGTGCTAAATAAACACTAGGTGATTCAACACAACAGCCAAGTTTTCTGTTGCATTTTGTTCTTTTGAAAATCTGTTTGTAGCTGCCTCAAGTCATTTTTGGAAAGCAATTATAAATCAAGTTGCATGAATATACCGTCAGGCCTCCATATCTGCAGGTTCCACATCCATGAATTCAGTCAACCATGGATCAAAAGTATTTGAAGGAAAAAAAACAAAACTGGAGAAAGTTCCAAAAAGCAAAAGTTGAATTAATGGGCAACTAGCTACATAGTATTTACATTGTATTTACAATTATTTACATAGCATTTACATTGTATTATTAGCAATCCAGAGATGATTCAAAGTATAAGGGAGGATGTGTATAGGTTATTCCCAGGTGGTGCTAGTGGTAAAGAATCTGCCTGCCAACGTAGGAGACACAAGAGACGAAGGTTCGATCCCTGGGTCAGGAAGATCCTCTAGAGTAAGATATGGCAACCTACTTCAGTGTTCTTGCCTGGAAAGTTCCATGGGCAGAGAAGCCTGGTGGGCTACAGTCCTTGGGGCTGCAACAAGTTGGACTTGACTGAGCAACCGAGCACACAAGCACACATGCCATTTTATGGGCTTCTCAGATGGCTCAGTGGTAAAGAACCTGCATGCCAATGTAGAAGACGCGGGTTCAATCCCTGTTTCGGGAACATCCCCTGGAGAAGAAAATGGCACCCCACCCCAGTATTTGTGCCTGGAAAATCCCATGGACAGAACAGCCTGGTGGGCTATAGTCCATGGGGTCACATGGGGTCACAAAAGAGTTGGACGTGACTTAGCAACTAAGCAACAAGAACATGCCATTTTATATAAGGGACTTGAGCATCCATGAATTTTGGTATCCACGAGGGAGGGAAAGGGTCCAGGAACAAAGCCCCAGCAGATACCACGGGACAACCATAATCTCCAAATATGTACACCTGTGCATAAAGCATATCAGAGACCGAAGAAGCTAAGATATGAATATAACTGAATCCATGCAGCCACCCAAAGAAAACAGCATAGTACTGTAAAAGAGCAATCAGAAAACCTAGATTCAAATCTCAGCCCCATCTCTCAATGACTGTGTGGACTTGGGGCAACAACATTCTAAATTTTCTCATTTGTGAAACAAGGAATATCATCACTTTCCTCACAGGATTGTTGAGAAGATCAAACGGGAGTGAAGTTGCCTGATTTTTGAATATTTTCCACATAGGGCAGAAATGGCATACTGGCAGCTCCATAATGCAAAGCATAGGTTAGTGCAGTGGTGGACACATAGCAAACACAGGAGAAATTATGAATGGAAGCAAAGGAAAGGAAGGAATATGTTATATCTAGGATGTGACATGGTGCTGGGTGTGTTCTCACAGAAGTCAGTCATTTCTATTAAGTAGTCTTCTAAATGGAAGAATAAAGGTGTGGTATGTCACCTTTAGAAGTGAGCTTGTACAATTCCTGGAAGGAAAAGTAATGGAGAGCTAACGGTTCTTGAAGAGACATTCAGAGAAGTGACTGGGATATAAAAGAGGATACCTTTTTAGTGTAGAGTTGTAAAGTGGAAAGAATAATGAATGGTTTGAAGACCTAGGTTGGAATCCCAGCTCAGAAGTATGACCTTGGGCAAGTTACTTAACCGATCTAGAATCTCAATTGCAAAACGCAGATAAAACCTCACTGGACGGCTGTCAAGATTAAATAAGATAAAGGATGGGAAAGCTGATAATGCGATACAAATAACAGGTATTATTAGGAGTTAGTCTCCTCCCAGTAGGTCCATGACCTTGGCGTGATTTCAGTTCCTCGTGCCTCGGTTTTCTCATCTAGAAAATGGGAAGAATGATACTATCTACTCTACAAATATTCTGAGAATCAAGTTAGACCATATATGAAACATCACGCCTTGAAAACTGTACAGTGCTGTACGTCTATAAAGAACTGCCATCGTGGCCGCTACGTCTTAGGCATGTCAAAGGCCGTGTTTATGCAAAGAAACACGTATTTTTATGCTATGCAGGTGAGGAAGCCTCGCGTGCATTTCTGCATCCAAGAGTGGGGCACAGGGCACAGACGGACATTCACCGATTCCGGGGGTGTGACTTGCACGCTTGGGAAGAGGACCGTGGGACAAGCTGCTGGGCCGGAATCAGAGTGGTGGGAGCCAGGGTGGGGGCAGGGGGGATACAGGATGCACGGATGGAAAAGGCTGGGGGCACAAACACGCATGCCCAAGCCGGAAACGTTTTCGGGGGAGAGCAATGCGCATCCCCGGCGTGGGGGGGGGGGGGGGCGCTTGGGAGGGATGCGATATGCAAGCCCGGGGGGGCGGCCCAAGGGTGCTATACCGCACGCCCGGGGCCAGGGCTCTTTACCTTATCGCTGTAATCCCTCAGGACCCGCTCGATAGCCCCCGCCTCGCCGGCCCGGACGATGTAGAGGGCGCGCTCCTCATCCATGGCCGCAGGTGCGGGGGAGCCGCGGCCGCTCTGCGCGCCCAAGCCGCTGCCTCCAGGTAAACGCCTCGCGCCCCCGCTCGCTCGCTTCTTCCCAGCTTCCTTCCTTCCCTCCTTCCCTCCCTCCCTCTGCCTCCAGCCCGCCAGCCTCCGCCCGGGCAGGCCCGACGTCACCGCCCCTCAACTTTCACCCCGCGACGTCACCGGTCCCCCAGCAACCGGCGCCTAGCCGCCACCTCTGACAAGGCCCAGTACGCGGTAGAGGCCTGGCGGACGGCCTGACGTTGGGGGTCAGGCCCGAGACCCTGCTTGCTCCCCTGACTCTCCCTCCCTCGGAGAAGAGTCCAGCCTTTTAAGTGGGCTTTCACAGACAGAGCTGTTCTTCTCTCCTGACCCTCCTCTATGAATCATTCTCCTCAGCTGACGAGAGCGACCCGGCTCTTCCCCGCCCCTCTAAGAGCAACCAGCTAAATGGACTACAATTCCCTTCGTGCGACGGGGTCATTCCACTCTTCCATCTAATCTACTGGAGTGCCGAATGGCATGTCGGGACTCGTAGTCATCCAGCGGGAAAGACTTCCCGCCAAAGGCATGCTGGGAACTGTGGTCCTGCAAAGGCCGGAAACGGGAGTCCAGCGGCCGCCTGAGGCCAGCGGCCCTGAGACCGTTAAGGGGAGGGTCCAAACGTCGGCTCTGCCTCCTTTTTGTTCTTTACCGAGCTGACTGTCCTGCTCGAGCCCTGGCTGGTCGGACTGGTTGACAGCCGCGGAAACTGACACCCCTTGGTGGCAACTGTCATGCACCGTTTTAATTCCCTCTTTTCTCGTTTAGCGGTTTCGGTCTCTTTGAAATTCTCTCCTTCCTTCCTTGTTTGCGGTCATGCTATGTATTCAGCTACAATAATGTGGGAAATGGTAGACAGCTCTCGGATACAAGGGGACTCGGCGGGGTTTTTTGCCTTCATAATAATAATAATAGCCGCCGTGTATCGCGTGTTAGGGACTCAAGACTCAGTGTTAGGTGATTTCTCACGGCACTGAGATTTTTGTGGAACCATAGGAATCCAAATAGATTAAGTAATTTGTCCAAAGTCACATAGCCAGTAAGTGGGGAATTCGATATTTGTATCTACGTCTTTCCCCAAAGGCAGGTCCTCTACGACCAATAGTAAATGTAATAATATGGATATACTAGTAATGGTAATGATGATGATGATGGAATCTCACATTTGCTAAGTGTTCGCTACATGCAGACATTCTGTCACATACTTTACCTATGTTATCTCAGCTTCTCACAAACCAAGTCAACAGATATTAGAGAATCTATGCTGTGCCAGACACTGTTCAATACAGTACAGGACAGTTCAGTGTGTCTACAGTGGACCCAAAATGAAGTCCCTACTATTGTGGAGCTTCCATTTTAGTCGTTAACCTTATCCTCAGTTGCTTCAGTCATACCCTACTCTTGGTGACCCTATGAACTGTAGCCCACCAGGTTTCTCTGTCCATGAGATATTCAGGAAATGATACTGGAGTGAGGTGCCATGCCCTTCTCCAGGGGAGCTACCCCACCCAGGGATCAAACCCACATCTCCTGCCTCTCCTGCATTGCAGGCAAATTCTTTACTCCTGAGCCACTGGGGAAGCCTTAAGCTTGTGAGGGAGGTACTATTCTTAAGGTGAGGAATCTGAGTCTTGAAGAGGTTAATAGGTTAATTTACTGAGATGGCAGAATTTGAAAATTGAATTTGAACTAGGATCCTATCTATGCTCTTTCTACACTCCCAAACTATTTGCTAGAGTGTGGATGAATTCTCTAAGTAACTTTCAGTTTTCCATTCCAAGCTACATTTACCAGAATCATCTTCCATGCCAGCCCTGCTTACCTCTCCCTCTCGAGCTGTGCTGAAGAATTAGAAGGGGCAAAAATTTATTCATCTAATAATTATTGAGTTTCTTCTATGTGTCAGATGTTGTGCTAGGATCTGAGAACTTAGAAATAAGAAGTATGGAATCTGAGCTCATGGAGCTTTTGGTCTTTTGGTGGATCATACATTTCATGCAGCAAACCTTTATTGAGCATATTTGTTGAGCCAGATATTGGGGTAAGTGCTGTGTCCATAATAAAGTCAGATTTTGGTCTGTCTCTTTAAAAAGCATCTTCTTAGGCCACGGTTTAGTAAGCTATATTCCTCATTTAATAGTAATATCTTGCAGTTATCTTTAATTGTTTACAAAGCATTCTACTGTACACCATCTCGGTGGATCATTGAGCGAGGTATTCCCATTTACATATAGGAAATCAGGCTCGGATTAGTTAAATAACAACAATTGAGACTCAAACTGAGAACTGTAACATAAAATATTTGGTTGCCTACTCTCTGTCCAGTACTGTACTACATGGTTTTTTGGTAACCATATATTTATTTTTGGAGCAACGGCTCCTGGATAGGATACTAGCTAGCATAAAGTATCTGAGTAGAGACATTTATTTTAAAGAGGGTCTTATACACATGTGTTTGAAATGTCTGTTTACCAGAAATAGGCTTATGTTTTTAGGCTTCAACCCTCTATTTCTAAAAAGAGATTTTAAAAATGTGAAACCACATGAATTAATGGCTTGGGAAATTGCACTTTAGTAATTTTAATTAAGCACTAATATTCTGATTTTATAAATCAAAAGGATCTTTGACTCTAATTCAAGTCATCCTTTGACCACTGACTAGACTCTGGTCCCAGAAAAATTAAGTGACTTGTCCAAAGTCAATAGTTAAAAGCAGACTCTGGGACTAGAGCCTAGACTAGCTAAATTCTGGATCACTACATCACTTTACCTCCCTGAATATTTAGTTATGTGATACTTTCAGTGACTAGAGTTTCTAGTTCAGCAGTAACTCCAGTTCCTGTTGATTCTTGCCTGGCTTGGTGCCAAGGAATTGGGATTTAGAGTCTGGGTAATCAAAGCAACAAATATTTATTCACAAGTCACTGCTCTAAGATATAATAATATAATTCTGTATTTATGTTTGGATAGTGCTGTACTGTTCTCAAAATATCTCCACATAGATCATCTGACTTAATCCTTGTAATAGCTGGAAAATGCAAGGTCAGTAGGACAGGCACTATCTTCCTTTTTATAAAGAAAAGGGAAGTTCAGTGTATGGATTAGCTTGCTCATGAGCAATAAGTGCTCATAAGTGGTATAGTTAAGAGCTAGAAATGCTCTGGGCTCTGATAGCATAAAATGCTATGACCGTATGGGTCAGGGCCAATGAAAAACCCTGCAAATAGATACTAGTCATTTATTTTGGACTTTGATATATCCTGTGCTGGCATTTCCTCTGCCATAACAATGGACTGGTCGGAATGTGCCAAATTAAAGTACCTGGTGGTAACAGCTTTTAGAATCCAAGTCTTTCACATGTAATATTTTTTATACATTTTCTTTAGAAGAAATTTAAAAACTAAACAGCTTGGCCTACTCACTACAGCTCCACAATTGGACTTCAGAGAATTTCACTAATTCGAGATACAAAGTGTCATTCAACAACCACCACGCCACCATGTGAGGCTACTCTCTCAATGTCATCTGGTGTCCTAAACTGTAAAATAAAGGAACTGATCCAGATAGAGTCTTGGTTCTCTCTCAGTTCTAACATTCTATGATCTAAGGACAACAAAAGCATATTTGAACATGCTCATTCTTTAGACAAATTTATTAATGAGTGAGGTTTTACATATAAATATGTGCAAATCAAATTACAATATGATGTATGCAAATCATGGCTTGGGCATACCTGCAAGGATTCTGATTTAGTTGATCTGTGGTGAGGCCTGGGTACTGGTAGTTTTAAAAGCTTCCTGGTTGATAATCACTAGACCAATATTCTGATAGAATATCAACCACTAAACGAATATAATTTTTTTGTAGACTATCAACCTTATAAGCCTGTGACTCATTAATTAGTCTTTGAGAAATCAGAATAATCTAGGAGGTTAAAAGTTACCTTAAATTCATTTTCTATTAAGAATGAAGTTTCTTTTTTGTAGCAAAGTTATTTGACATGGTTTGTACCTTTAACAAATAATTTGGGGCTCACTGGAGCATAGCATTGTCTTCAGTCAGTTCAGTCATTCAGTCGTGTCTGACTCTTTGCAGTCCCATGGACTGTGGCATGCCAGGCTTTCCTGTCTATCACCAACTCCCGGAGCTTACTCAAACTCATGTCCAATGAGTCAGTGATGCTATCCAATCATCTCATCCTCTGTTGTCCCCTTCTCCCACATTGAATCTTTCCCAGCATTGGGGTCTTTTCCAATGACTCAGTTATTCACATCAGGTGGCCAAAGTATTGGAGTTTCAGCTTCAGCATCAGTCCTTCCAATGAATACTCAGGACTGATTTCCTTTAGGATGGACTGGTTGGATCTCCTTGCAGTCCAAGGGACTCTCAAGAGTCTTCTCCAACACCACAGCTCAGAAACATCAATTCTTTAGCACTCAACTATAGAGTCCAACTCTCACATCCATACATGACTACTGGAAAAACCATAGCCTTAACTAGACAGACCTTTGTTGGCAAAGTAATGTCTCTGCTTTTTAATCTGCTATCTAGGTTGGTCATAACTTTCCTTCCAAGGAGTAAGCGTCTTTTAATTTCATGGCTGCAGTCACCATCTGCAGTGATTTTGTAGCCCAAGAAAATAAAGTCTGTCACTGTTTCTACTGTTTCCCCATCTACTTGACATGAAGTGGTAAGAATGGATGCCATGATCTTAGTTTTCTGAATGTTGAGTTTTAAGCCAACTTTTTCACTCTCCTCTTCCACTTTCATCAAGAGACTCTCTAGTTCTTCTTTGCTTTCTGTCATAAGTGTGGTGTTATTTGCATATCTGAGGTGATTGATAATTCTCCCAGCAATCTTGATTCCAGCTTGTGCTTCATCCAGCCTGGCATTTTGAATAACGTACTCTGCATATAAGTTAAATAAGCAAGGTGACAGTATACAGTCTTGACGTACTCCTTCCGATTTGGAACCAGTCTGTTGTTCCTTGTCCAGTTCTAACTGTTGCTTCTTGAGCTGCATACAGATTTCTCAGGAGGCAGGTCAGGTGGTCTGGTATTCCTATATCTTTAAGACTTTTCCACAGTTTGTTGTGAAAAACCACAGTCACAGGAAACTAACCAAACTGATCACATGGACCACAGCTTTTTCTAACTCAATGAAACTATGAGCCATGCCATGTAGGGCCACCCAAGACAGATGGGTCACGGTGGAGAGATCTGACAAAACGTGGTCCACTGGAGAAGGGAATGGCAAACCACTTCAGTACTCTTGCCTTGAGAACCCCAGAATAGTATGAAAAGCATTGTCTTAGGTACCATAAAAAATAAAAACAAGTAGAATCAATTGATCCTGTTCTTTGGGAATATAAGAAGCATCCAGGCAGTTGGCAGATCTTTTCTACTGTTAGGAAGGAACAAATTGAATGTAAATATTATGCAAATCAAAGCAAGATAAACATTTATGGGAAGAAGAATAATCAGAGAAGCCTTCTTGGAGAACTATATAGAGAATACTACAAAGAGCTTAGAGGGCTAGCAGATAGGAGGAAATGCCAAGAGAGAAGTTCGAGAGGCCAGAACTAATGAAACACTTATTGAGAAATGAAAACCAACTTAGCTGAATTTGAAAGCCTGCAAGGGAGATTTAGAGGTCAGTTGGTCAAGTAGGATAAGGAAAAATTAAATCTGGGAGACGTCATTATCACTGATGACTCTATATAACCATCCAATCCAGTTTCAGCTTACAACATGTTCCATTCCTGAAAACTACCTCACAATACCATATAACATAAATAGAACTGGGAGACAGGAAAAGGTCTGTTGCTGACTGGTGTCAAACCCTTGTGTGTGTTATTTTAATTTCTCTGGATCTTATTTATAAAATTAGAGTTTAATTAGGTGACTTCAGAGGTTTCTTTTTAAACTCTTAGAAATTTATGATTACTTGATCCAGCCTTTCAGTACCTGTGTGAGATTCCTCTGTAATATTCCTCTGCAGTATTCTAATTGCTAAAATTGAGCCCATGCTGTTAGTCCTTGGCAAGTGTACCTGTAGCTGTTTAATACTGATTGACTGTCCACAGTGGGGCTCTCAAATTAAGCACACGAAATGGGCTCTGCCCTTTAGGAGTTTTTATTTATCCAAGAGCTGGAATGTGGGTCAGACCTATTTGCATCTTGCTGGCTTGGACTCCCATCCAAACACCTCTTGGGAAAACCCAGCACTTTGGGTGGCAGTGCTGTAATGTGGCGAAAGAGCTGGACTGGGAATTGGAAAACCTGGTGTTTAGTCCCAATTCACCGCGTGAGTCTCAGAAGCCCATCATTTGTCAAATTCCTTAAAACCATTCTGGCAACCAGTTTTTTGTATCTCAGAGGAAAACTTGAAAGCCAAAAGATTCTACTTGCCTTCTTTGAACATTGATTTTCTCAACTGTGACGAACATGATAATACCTACTTTGCAGGATGTCGTAAGGGTTAAAGGAGATGACTGTCCGAGTGGCCAGCACAGCAGTCCTGGCATGGAGTAGCCACTCAGATGTTAGCTGAACTGGAATGAAAAATGCAACCTCCCTCACAGTGATGCTGGAAGATGTGGGGATAAAGGTCATGTTATTACTATTGGTGAACAAATGCTTGAGTTTTTGTCGTCGTTGATGTTTTTAACAATAGAAAAGTAATTTTAGCATACCTCTTTGATCTTTAAACCTTGAAGTTAATGTTTTTAACACTGACATGCTTTGACAAAAGAGTTTGGGGGATAGTGACTGTCCTTTGTGTGTGTATGTAAATAAGGAGGCTAAAACACTACACACACATGTGCACACACACACTCTATACCAATGTCTTTGTAATTAAGTTTTGAGAGTCACATATCAGAGGAAATACATTCTCACAACCTTTCTTCCCGCCACTTCCTTTTTAACTCTTAATGCAGTAAAGCATTAATTTACTTACCAACATTTGATTAAACTCTTAAGTTTCAACCCTAGGAGGAGGTGGCAGTGGACAAAGGATTATTGTCATTCATCATCACCACTTTTTAGTCTTCCCCTCCAGTTGCCTATGAAGGATTAGCATTTCCCTGAAAGGAGGAGGACAGAATAAATTGCATCTCCGGCCAAAGAACTGCCAGCTCCTTTCAGCTGGGGGCACATACCGGGAGCTTTTCCCATATTAGTCAGCTTTATCTCAACTTTTGGGCACTGCCTACATCTGACTTTCATGGGTTTCAGGGTCAGTCCAAACAGAATTGTAGGGTTGTTGAGGTCAGAGGCCACTGCTGTCAAAGGGTAGTGACCTGAACAGCAAGAGGTAGCCAGCACCCCTCCTCCACCCCCTCCAATGACTTCATTCTAGTGAATGCTTGGCTCATTGCATCTCCCCTGCAGAGCTTTTTTTTTGACCTAGTAATAAAAATCCTCCTGTGCCCTGCTTTTTTTTTTTTTTTACATTATTATTGATTTTCTTTTGTTCCTGTTTCTCTGTAGAATGACCAAGTCTTGATTCTTGATAATGTATTGGTTTGTATGTACCCTGGGAAGCAACGGAGGGAAGCTGGTGTCTGCTGTGAACTTACAGTGAGTGGATGCCACCTTGGGTGTGGGAGAAAGAGCTGATGCAGCTTAGAAGCTGCCTTCATTGAACGCACACAAATTTCCCAGAACTTCTGAAACTCTCTTCAACCCCAGCAGGTTGTCTTACCACGGTCAAGGTTGATTTATAAACTGCAAAGCCACTTAGAGAGGAATAGGGGCTGGAGGGCATGGAAACAAAAGTAGGAAGGAGGAAGGAGGCAGGGTGCTGTAGCAGAGAAAACAGTCTGGAATGGAACAGTGCAGTTAGTACATCCTGACTCTGGACACTAAACCGGTCATCGCCTCTGTCTCTCCACCTGTAAACAGAAATGACTACACCACTGACATCTCAAGGAGGTTATAAAAAGTGGGAAAGATGCTTCTGATAGGGCTGGCATGTTGCAGACCCCCCAGGAACAGGAACCTCTAGAGCTGGTTCAGGAATGGACCACGCGTTGCTCAGTGTGAGAAGAAGGAAGTTTGTCTCCTCATTTAAAACTTGGCCTTCTGTTGTAATTACATTTCTGTCCTTAGGAAGACATTTGGCAGGTTCTTGTTTCCACGAGGTGTAGCACAGGCCGGGACGTTTTGGATACTGTCTCTGGTCAGGGCACCGTTTGGTAGTCCTTGGAGAATTCACTCTTAGAAACTTCTCTCAGTGGCTTTCCCATCTATCAGGAGACTGTTATAAATATCAAGGATCAGCACTGCAGCTGTTCTGAAGCTGATTCTCTCACCCCTGCTGTCACGGTCAGACCTTATTATTTTTCGTAATAGTTCTTAAAACAACTGGTTTTAGCTCTGGAGGCATTTATGATGACAAAGGGAGGAATAAAACTGGGGAGCCCTATTTCTCCACCCACCCTCTCTCTTCACCCACACTCCTTTCCTAGCAACAGCTCTTTTCTCAACTCTTGAGCCTACATCTTCCGTCCCACCTACACCAGTAGCAGCAAAATATGGGGGAGAGAGGGCTGGCGGGGCGGGGGGAGTCGAGACGCAGGAGGAGGGATGGAGGAAGAGCTTCAGGGAGGAGGCTGATGAAGCACAAAAGGTTCTGACCTCCTTGGAAGAAGAGGAAACCACAAGGGCTGGCTTAGTTTGGGAGGCTGCCAAGGAACCGAAGCAGAGAAGGTCCAGGTTAGGAGGGCAGGCGGCAGAGTGGTAGGGAGGTGGGCTGGGCTGAAGGACAAACAAAACAGTGCTGTCAGGGAGAGGTTTGTGAGCTGGGGGAAACTATAAACAGTGTGGATGATTGGTGTCTGCCACTCTGGACAGACCGGAACCTTATAAAAAGGAAACTCGGGGTACCTATTCAGGGGAGAGCAGTCCCTGGATCTTAGAACTTCAAGGTGGCAGAGGTCATGTTTCTCAACCTGGGCTGCATATTAGAATCATCTGGAGAGCTTAAAAGATTTCCCCATCACATTCCAGGTCAGTTATTGACTGTGGGTGAATCCTACACATCCCTATTTTTACAGAGTTAATAGAGTAATGCTAATGGGCAGCTAGAACTCAGAACAGATGACGTCTAATCCTACTTAGAGTAGGAATGCCCCTTCTACATCATCTCTGGTGGAACCAAGATTTAATCTGTTTTACCTCACTTCGAAGCCAGTGAGGACATCCCTCTATTTTTCCCTTAAGCTTCTGACAATAATGATGATTTGCATACTTCAGGCCCTTGACCAAGTCTGAACTCTGAGTTTCAGGAGCTCTACAGCTACCCCACCCCCACACTCTTTCCCATGTGATAAAGGGAGTGTTTAGCCCTTTCCTAGGATTTAATTTTTTTCAGTCTTTCCATTCTGCCTTTAAGAGGTATGAAAAGCTGGGACAAATAGCCTGTTTGTTTTTGCTCTTTCCTTCTCCAGATTCATGTCATTTTGACTGATGTCACGTTAAAGCAAATAGGACAGATCTGCAGGATGGGGGAGATAGCAGGAGACTACTGCCCCAGTGGAGTCGTGAAAGAGAGAGTGAGATCAGATACAAGGAAGGGGTGTTGCCTGGTGATGGTGGTGCAAGGATATGGGCTCAGCTTGTGGATGTGAACCTCAGGCCATTTCTTTAGCACCAGCTGGTGGAGCCATCGCCTTCTCTCTCGTGGCTGCCTCCCTGAATCACTGCCCAGCTGCCAGTCTGTTCTTTGTTTTCCCTAAGCTGTCCACCCTCCTCACCCAGATCTGCCCACCCTGGTTCATCAGCACACAGACTGTAATTCAGGATGTCATAGTCATAGAGCAGGCCTGCTCAGGGCCCAGAGTGGGGAGGTGACCCCTCCAAGGTCACCTTTCCATGATTTCAGGCCCTCTCTCCAGTGAGGTTGGGTTTATTTGATGATGCACATTTTTGATTGGTCTGTAACCAGGCTGTGGTCTCCGAGGGGCCACAGCTCCCCTTTCTTCCCAGACCTGGGCTATGCTAGAGGCCTGACAAGGGCTCAGCAGGATGGATGCCTGGACTCCACAGGCCTGCGACGTGGGTGAGCCATCCTGGCTGCCGTTCATGACTTCAGCTAGTTTCAAGCTGGCAGAGTCCTTTTCAGAGAGTGTCCTGAAGAGGGGAGGGTCCCTTTATTGCCAAGACTCCTCTGTTCTTCCTCTGACAAGTGGCTGGCCCCACTCCCAGTGGCCGACCTTGCCCATTGCCGTCATGGTGACTGGCTAGGAACTGTCAAGAGGGAGAGAAGGTGCAGCTGAGTCATGAACTCACAGCAGTTGTTACCTTTTCTTACTCATATCCCTCTCTGTTCTGAAGTGGAAGCTTTAGAACAATTGGGGACACAGGCAGTCCACTCATCTCCCAAGAGATGGGTACCTTGTGGTCTGGAGAGAAACGCCCAGGGGCCACTTGCCTCACCTGAAGCTGCCTTCTTCCTGCGGTGCTGATGCCTCTCTCGGTTCCTGGCTGTGCTGTGAACACATTCTTTCCTCTGCAAAGTTCTTGGAGTAATCACTGTATTTTCCGGGATTCAGGCCCTTGTTGGTTGTGACTATTTTTGCCTAAATATCTATGCGTTTAAAGAGCTTGTGGTTATTACTTGTGTACATGGGTGTTGTTTATTTCAATATTATGTACTGCTGCTACCTGGCCAGAGAATTTGGCAACTGCTTAATTTTTTGTGCTTAGTAGGTCAAAAGTCAGACTTGCTACACCGATTCATTTCTGGAGCATGAGCTTTGGATTGTAAAGAGAGCAATAGGTCTGGTTATTCTCAGGCTTATTTTCAGTGACTAAATATGAAATTTCATCCTTCCTCTCCCTTATTTTCCTCATATAAAGCCAACTTATGGACCTTGGCTGAAAGATCAAACTAATTACCATCAGAGAGTGAAATCCAACATCTGCTTTCTTTTGGTAGAGCAACACAGCTAATTTTTTTAAAGGGGATACTATATAAAATGTATAATTTTAATCCCCAAAGCAGTTTCAGGTGTACGTATGTTATGTAATAGCAAGTAAGAGCCTGGCTTTAAAAATAAACCTTTTAAAATGCAAATCAAGTTGTCGAATTCTCATGCCTTTTAGTTAAAATAGTCAGTACTGCCATTTCTGGAAATCTATGGCTCTGAATTTCTCATAGATCCTAGACTCTTTAACATTTGGGCAAAACATTTAATAATTTTGCCTCACTTTCCAGCCCTAGAATCAAACTGCAATTCTGGAAAAAAAAAATCTGTTGATATTTATTAACTAATAATATTAGTGTCCTGTTTCAGAAGTTTATTAGCATTTAAACCACTGTGCTCAAAATATCTTTACACCTGCTGCTAAGTCACTTCAGTCATGTTCGACTCTGTGCGGCCCCATAGACAGTAGCCCACCAGGCTCTACCGTCTTTGGGATTCTCCAGGCAAGAACACTGGAGTGGGTTGCCATTTCCTTCTCCAGTGCAGGAAAGCAAAAAGTGAAAGGGAAGTCGCTCAGTTGTGTCCGACTCTTCGAGACTCCATGGACTGTAGCCCACCAGGCTACTCTGTCCATGGGATTTTCCAGGCAAGAGTGCTGGAGTAGGGTGCCATTGCCTTCTCTGATCTTTACACCTGGCGGTCATTAAAGCATAATGAAGTGAGTGTCAGGGGACCTCCTAATGATGCTGGCATTGAAGAATAATATCCTTTGTAAGAGCTGAAAGGCTCTGCCCTTTGCTGACACTGCTGCTGCTGCTAAGTCACTTCAGTTGTGTCTGACTCTGTGTGACCCCATAGATGGCAGCCCACCAGGCTCCCCTGTCCCTGGGATTCTCCAGGCAAGAACACTGGAGTGGGTTGCCATTTCCTTCTCCAATGCATGAAAGTGAAAAGTGAAAGTGAAGTCGCTCAGTCGTGTCCGACTCTTAGCGATCCCATGGACTGCAGCCTACCAGGCTCCTCCGTCCATGGGGTTTTCCAGGCAAGAGTACTGGAGTGGGGTGCCATTGCCTTCTCTGTTGCTGACACTAGCCATCAGGAAAACTTCAGGTCAATCCTTGTATGTAGGACTGGTTCTTACAATCAGGTTGTAGGTGCTAAATCATTTTTTAAGGACTGCATGTGTGGCCTATCCACATTTTAATAATGACAAGATCACAAGGAACTTGATAAGCACAACCATAGAAGACCATTTATTTTTGTTTTGCCTACTTACATCCTAGGTATTTAGAATGTCATATATATTACACACACAAAAAAAACCACATATGCGCACACACACATACAGAGGTCATATCAAACACAAAATGAACAAAAAGAAAGCAGGTCACTCCAGTACTTTTATTTGAGTGTGAAACCATTCATATCTTGCACAACTGTACAGATAAAACTATTTCCATTTTAGCTGTAGACATGATTATCACACTGAGTGGTGTGATCAAAGATTTTATTTACAGAACAATTGCTAAAACATCCGATGTCATATTTCCACTTATTTCTTACCCATAGGGTAATAGGTCCACCATAATTTCTTGGTGTTTTTTATAATACAGAAAGAAAACCTATGTTAATCTCTAACAAACCTCACAAATTGCTACAAATCTGACAGAAAAATGCCTATGAAAAAATTTTCCAAAAGTACAATACATTTTTTTTTATTTCCACACATACACAGTATAGTATAGGCTCAAAGGCACAGCTTTGAATTTTTTCTATCAAAGTGTCGGAAATCATTACAGTCTTATGAAGGAACCGTGAAAGTCATCTTCACACTTGGTGCTTGGTAAGTTAAAAGTTTGGTCCGTTCAGGTTCACAAAGTTAATACAGCAGAGCTGAGTGTGATACTCAATGCCATAAGTCCGCATTCTCACAGAACTTTAGAAAACCCTCTTCTGCCTTTTGCTGACACTAGCCATTGTGCAAACTTAAGACAAATACTTGTGTGTAGAAGAACTGGTCCCCTACAAACCTCAGTCTACTTAAGGCATACGGAACAGGCCTCTTCCTTCCCTCCCAACAGTGCTTACGTTCCAAGACCAGGCAGGGATGGTGACAGCATGAGTGTAACAGGGACTCTAGGGTTTATGGACACCTCCATTTAGCCCTGGTGCTCCAGGAAGCAGTGCTGACACCACCAGCAAGTTGGGATGTTTAAGACACTTCTGAGGGCTGTTCATCGTACAGTAAGATGACAGCCGGATGGAAAGGTGAATGCTCTTGGTCAGTTATGTGCCCATCCAAGAGTGCCAACCAGATTCTGTCTCTAGTATCCATCCTTCAAGACTAAAGAGTTTTTGTCAACAGGAAAATAAGTGGTTTATTGGGAGTGGTTGTGAAGTCATGGAACAGAGGGAAATGTCACAGGTCGGCCTGCCCGAGATAGTGCTCTGTACAAACAGTCAAGTCTGGCTTGGATACGGGAACCCAATCTCACTGACTCTTAGTGAGCCCCGTTTCAGAACTAAAGTTTATTCATCCGGCACTGAAGCCCAGCCTCATGTTCATTAGGAAAGTGGATGCCTAGGAATAGTCCAGGAGTTACGATGTAGAGAGATAAAGTCTTCTGGGGGTGGGTGGGTGATGGGTTTATTATTATTATTATTATTATTAATATTAAATATGGATTCCTATGAAAGCAGTCACTTAGCCCATCCTGTGGAGGCTTCTCCGTTGATGTAAGCAAAGCCAGGAAAGTGTTGCATGTGCTCGTACTCAGAATTCCTGCGCGTGGTCAGGGGTGTGTACATGTCACTAGAGTTTCCATACCTCGTGGAATGCACAGACGGGCTTGTGTAGCACGTGTTGGCTGTGGGCACCTCTGGCCATCGGGGGGTGACTGGGGTAGGATGCAGTCTGGGAGTACTGCTCATCAGACAAGGTTCCATCCGGGAAGTGGGGCTATTAAAAGGGTACTTGTTGAGGGGAAAGAAATTCCACAAAGTTAGAATTAGCTTGAAGTTGCACGTACACAGTATCAGTCATGTTCACAGTTTACATTAAATTCCTAAGAGACTGTTAATGAAAGTTGGTGGGAAGTCATCAGTGAGATTCTGCAGGACTGACTCTTGGTCTAGGAAGCATCCAGCAGGAGAAGAGCAAAACATTTCATAGCCAGAGCTGGGCTGATATTCATTCAACCAGTCATACAGACTTTGTGCTCTTCATCTGCAATGTTTGGGGAAGTCAAACCCCAAAGAATGAATAACCCCACTGGGAATACAGGAGAGAGAGAGAGAGAGAGTGAGTGCAGGTGTACCTGAGTCACAGTATGTCCAAATAGACATGGATGGATGGATGGATGGGTTTGAACTGTATCATTTTATCATTTATGGAGTTGTGATAGGTCCCACTCCATCAACCCAAGAGAACAATACTGCCAAGAAAAACACAACAACCTCATTAAAAATAGCATTTTGCAATTGAATCCACTTATGAACTGCAGCCTAAAAGCAGGTTTTTGAAGAGGAAGCAAGTCAACAGTGTCGAAGGTTATTCTTAGTGCCTGTCATTTAGAGAACATCTCTTTTAGGTTCACATTCACTGGAGTCCTAGAAGATAGGATGGTGAGTTATTGGCCTTGGTAAGAACCTGGAAGGAGTCGAGATAAGCCCCTGGGAGTGGAGGAAGGTGCTTTTGTACAGGTCAGGAAAAAAGGTGTTAATAGCTACCAGACAAGGGCAAAAAAACCCATTTCTAGAAAGAATCAGAAATTAGAGGAGTGCCCCAAAGAGCTGCTTCGTTTACATTCTTTTCAGTTTCCAAGACAGCTATGCAAACGAGCTGCTTTTTGTAGATGAGAGGGGAGGAAGGGGAGGAGTTCTGGGCTCCCTTTGCTAGAGCTCTGCGTTTACAGGCTGGTCGACACAAAGATTTCCTTGCTGTGCTAAGGGCCACGCCAACATGAACAGGAGCCAGTCAGCCAGGATGGCAAGGGCAGCGAGTAGGGAGAAAGTCTGCCTGTGAATGTGCGAAGTCTTCTGTTCTCCCATCTGTCTTCCCTGACAGTTGGAGAGTGGAGCCCCGAGGGATTAGGTGGGAGGCTGCCTCCTGTGAGGGAGACAGACAGACTGAAGCCTAGACAAGCCAGGAGAAGGGGTTATGACAGCAATGGCTGCTCTCTGTTGTCGAGGGGGCCAAGTGAACTGTTCTCTGCCTTTTGAGTGGGAGCCCGAGGGGCAGTGGGGGAAGGCTGTTAGGCCCAAAGCAAGCGAAGAGAAGCAGCTATTCACAGGTCAAGAAGGAGGGCTCCAAGGTCCGGTAGTGAGGGCTTGGTCTTCCACAGGAGAGACAGCTTGCCTTACACAGTCAGAAGAACAGGTAGGAAAAGAGTGAGAAGGGCGGAGGTGGTATCTGGAGCTCAGGGGAGAGGAGGCACCCAGGGCTGTTGCCAAGGAGACCACAGGAGCCTCCGGAGGCTTTCATACTCCCCAAAGCGGCTCTGTGTGTGAGTGTGTGTGTGTGGCAGCCCCTTTGAACCCCAAAGAGACCATGATAAGACTGGGTCCTGACCAAGATAATGAGCCCCCAGGTATTAAACAAGTAATAGTAAAGCATATTATTACAAAATGGTCTTTAATTTTTCCCAAAAGTTTGCTCCCCCCTCCCAATAGCCTCTCTAGTAAACTCCTCAGATACATGTCCCCTCCCTAGCACAGAGACCTCCTCTCTGGCCCTCAGGCATGCCAGGCTGGTTCCCATCTCAGAGTATTTTGTCCCACCTGTTCCCTCCACCTGGAGCACGTCTCTCCCACCCCTCCCTCCAAGCCCCTTCCCTGCTTGCCCTTTCATCATTCTTCAAGTCTCAGCTCAAATGTCACCGCCTCAAAGAGACTTTTCTGGACATCTTGTCTCTCCAAGCTAGTGCCCCACCTTCACCTCTCGAGGCAGGATCTTAGCATCCTGCTTGTCAGGTATCTCTTCCCACTGGCTTGTATTCCTAAGCTCCTGGTGGGGCGGTGTCATCTTCCCCACCGTGTTCCCAACATCTGGAATGATGCCTGGTACCTAGCAGGTGCCACATTACTATCTGGCAAATGAACCCTAGGTTGTTACCGCTAGAAATAACCTCAGGGGTCATGTACTCCGACCCCACGTTGCACTGATGAGACAGCTAGGATCCAGCTAGGATGAGGTGCAGAGCCCATGGTGAGCTAGTGGATGAGCTGGCAGGGGAGCCCAGGCCTGGGCTAGCTCTTTCCCCACAACTTCAGTCTGGCCCAAACAAGGCAGGAGCCACCACACAACTGTAGTCCAGAGAATTCAGAGAGGAAGACTCTCCTTTGGAACACAGCGCATTAAACTTGAATCTCTCTGTCACTCTGCCTTTAAGTACCTTCCTCCCCCTGCAGACCACAGGGCCTGGTAACTCCAACCAGGCCTCAGCCTGATGCTCCTGAGAGGCGCCTCGCTTGCCTGGCCTGTGTAGGGACTGTATCACTACGTGGACTCGCAGCCTCCTCCCCACAGAACCCAAGAGAGTGTGGCTTTTGTGCCAAATCAAGGCCCCTCAATGCAGCTGTGCCCAGGGGTTGTGTCACAGGCTCAAAAGAGTAATTGCCTGGAAATGAGACGGGCTCAAAATATCCCCAGTGTGACAATAAAATTCTGTTACCACAGGATCCGGCCTGGAAAATTCTGTCCCGTTAGGTCAGCTAATTGCAAATGAGTCAGTGCCTCGTCTTCCCCTTGGTGAAGAGACCATTGAAAGCTGAGAGGCTGGAGTGCCGGCTGTCCAGCCCGGCCATTAAAGCCACCAGTGAAGTTGCTCTTCCGTCCAGTGGGAGCACCCGCCTCACCTCTCACACTTCACATCTGGGTTCACGGGGCTCCTCCAGATGCTGGGCACAAACCCTGGGGTCCCCGGAGCTCTGTCCAGGATAAAAGCGCTTTTTGTTGAAGGCCCTAACTGGAAGTTACCCTTTTCTAGGTCAGATCAAGGACTGTTGCTACTGATGTGAAAATGGAGGTGAGTCCCCAGTCCCCACCCTGTGGGAGGTACGTGAGGGGTGTCTGTGGGCATGTGTGGGTGTGTGTGTGCACAAGTGGGCAAAGATTCCCTCAAGGGACCAGGGTGTGAGTCCATCTCTGCTGAGACTGACCCTGAGCTTCTTTGGAACCATATTAGGAAGTTCTATTTTGAGAAGTGACTTCTCACACCAAGCACTGACTTTCCTGCACGTGGAGAGAGAAGAATGAGCCCTTTATCCCTGACCTTCACCAAACGGGCCTCTACTGGAGAACGGGTGAAAGGTGGCCCCCTGTTTTCCCATGAAAGGCGGCTCTTACTGCCCAAAGTCCTGCCAACAGGCGTCCCCCACCCAGGACACAGCTCCCCCAAATCTGTGCCAGACGGTCCACATCTGCAGAGCTTTTTGGGTCAAGATTAACTGAATTAGTACATGTGAAATACTTAGAGCTTCCACACAGTGTGTCCGTGCGTGCTAAGTCACTTCAGTCGTGTCCGACTCTTTGCGACCCCATGGACTGTAGCCCACTAGACTCCTCTGTCCATGGGATTCTCCAGGCAAGAATACTGGAGTGGGTTGCCATGCCCTCCTCCAGGGGATCTTCCCTACCCAGGGATCGAGCCCATATTGCATGTCACCTGCATTGGCAGGTGCGTTCTTCACCACTAGTGCCACCTGAGAAGCCCCAGAGCTTCCACACAATAAGTTTTCAAAACATAGTTGCAATTATGAATATTATTCTTCCTCAAGTCATAGGTTCGTGGTCCACTAATGATAGGAAGAGCCCTAAGTGATTGACTATCTGATCCCACCTCTCATTTTACAGTTGAGGGAACTGAGGTCAAGAGAGGGATAAATGATCTTGCGGTCACACAAAACTTACTGCCAGAGTAAGGATCCATTCATCCCGTTATTCACTGACCCTTGTATACTGAGGTCCAACCAAGAGCCAGGTCTGTTTTGGGTCCTGGGAATATAATGGTCAGAAGGGGAAGGACCTAGACCCCTTCGCCTTCACAGGGCTAGTATAGTGAGGGAGATAGATATTAATTCTACAATTACAAAAAATAATAATAACTGTGGTTACAAAGAATAATCATAGTAATATACACAGATAGTGTTAACTATGAGCCAGCCCCTGTCCTAACCTTTATCACTCAACCCTTGCAACAACCCTATGAAATAAGTACTAGAATTATCCCCATTTTTCAGATGAGGAGATTGAGGCACCAAGTTAATCAGAGGCCGAGCTGAGATTTGAACTCAGGAAGCCTGGCTCTACAGTCAGAGAAAATCTGTTTTTTCTCTTTTCACTCACCTTTGGCCCAGGATGCTACCCCAAAGTGGAGCATGCTAAGCAAACTTTGTAGCAATCACTGTGCCTCTGAGATCAAGGCACTGGAGACACTGTGAGAGCTGTGTGACCAGCTGGTAAGACTGGGTCTTGGCCATACAGCTGAGAAATGAGCAACAACTTTCTGGTTCACTATAAGTGACTTTCTAGCCAGTTTGCTTATGGTTGGTCTAACGGCTTTTGAGCTCAAGAGCCCAGTTCACATTCACGGCTGCTGACAGGTAGAGGTTCCACGTTTGTTTTCTTTCTGGTTGGGCGTGAGGATGGGGCGCCTGGGAAGGGGCTGCTGATACTGTTCCTTGTTCACTTACTTTGATGTGGGACAAGTGCAGCATAGAAGGGTGTTTTTCTGGAATAATTCAGACCTTTCCCTGTGCAGCCTCATCCATCTGGACTTGCTAATTGAGGAATTATGAGCATTCAAGCAGGAGTGTGGAGGTTTACCTCTGTAGTACTCATGAAGAAAACATGTCTTGTACAAATGAATAGTAGAAACAAGGGCACACGGTACCATAGTTCAAAAAACAAATGACTTCACATTATTTTGAGTATATAAATGCTGGGGTGTCTGCAATAACTGGATTTCACAAAGATGTTGTATTAGTTCTTTAAGACTAACATAGTAGGCATTTATTTGCAGAAAATAGTGTCTTGTGTTAATGACCAATTGCATTCTTTAACCATATTTTATCATTATGATTTTTCTTTACTTCAGACTAATCTTTTCCCCACTGAGTCTGCTATAATGAAGTGTGATATTTGGTATTCAGGATTGGAATGGCTTGACCTCTGCTCTGGGAAGCTAAAACTAATTAGCCCTACAGTAGATTTTCCTTTGTGGTCAACCTTAAACCACAGAACCAGGAAAGGGAAGAAATACAGTATCTTGGTGTGTGTTTTTTCTCTTTGGGAACCTGAAGCTTATTGAAAATAGCTGCAGTAACCTTTTGAATTTCCCTCCTGCCCTCCAAAACACACACCCTGTAGTGTTCAGTGCCACGGGCTTGGGGTTGAGATTTGGAGAATTTGCCTTTGAATCTGCTTGGTCACTTACTGGATGCATGACCTGGGGCAGATTACCTTCTGAGGTTTTCCTCATCTTTAAAAAGTGGGGAAAATGCCTTCTTTGGGAGGTTGCTCTGAGATTTGAGTGAGCCTATGTATTTCAAAGTGCCTCAACAGTACATCAATGTGAGTGGAAAAAAAAAAAGGAGGGATTTAGAAAGTACTAGATAGTACCTTCCCCAGGAGAAACCCTGACCTCATCCATCAACCTGGGCAGAGATGTGGTGTAACTAAACGTCTTCCCACCCCACTTTACAAGTGGAGACGGAGGCATTAACCATAAACTGCAGGGTGTGAGTATGTGGTGGGGGTCAGAGGTTGTGAAAGGACCGAAGAGTCACAGAGCATGGTGGTGAAGGGGCTACAGGACCCTGTGGCCTCCCACACCCAGTCTGGGTTCAGCAGCTCCTCTATGGGCGTTCGTTTAGTCCCCAGCTCTCCAATTAGGATGAGTGATTAGATGATGGTGCTCCAGCTGGGGACCATTGTGGTTTCCACAGTGGATGCTATGGCCTGTCTTGGACCACTGAGGGCTGCGTGGGCATTTAGGAGCCCGTGGCTTCTTTTTATGGCAAAAGGCTTTAAAAATTTGATACTCAGAAAAACCAGCTCCAGAAGTTTCATGAGGAGAGATGAGGGGGTTGGGAGCTGTGGCTTGGGATCTCAGCTTGGTCTCGCCAGGGTCTCCTACTGGAGTGGAAGCTCTCTCAAAGCAGGCTTGCCTCCATCTCCTTCTCCCTGTATTCTCACAGGCTAGGGCAGTGCTTACCACATAGTAGGTACTTGACGGTCATGGGGGAATGAATAAATGGATGGATGGATGGGCTGCTTATACTGTGAAAGTGTGACCCAGTCTATGGCGGCAGCTCTTAGTCATTTAGGGGGTCAGCGTGGGGAGCACAGACCCTGGTCCCAAGAGAAGCAGGACCTAGGGAGCGGGTGTCTCCGTGTGACGCAGATGGAGACCTATAATAATGCCCCAGGTGATGGTTTAGAGGAATCAACTTCTTGGCTTGTCTGGGGATTGTCCCAGGGCTCCCCTGGGACTGCGGATAGAAATCAAAACAGACGCCTGTTTGCCCCAAGTGCCCATCTATTGTGGCTACACTCTGCTCAGCGCCCTCCCTCGGAGGCAAGTCTGTGCTGACAGCTGATGTAATTGCAGCCTCCACTTAGCTCACATCCTGCCACCTCTGTTCTAAGACTCCTGTTCGTGCTTCCCTGGCAGCCTCCCTGCTCTCCCAGTCCCCTCTCTACTTCCTGGTCTCATCAGTGCTGCAGAAGCATTTTCCTAGGCTGAACTCTCATCATGTCTCCCAGACCTACCGTGGCTCCCTCTCTGCTTGCCTCACACAACAGTTGTCTCTGCTGACCCACCTCCTGTGTACTCCTCTGTTAAATTAAGCAGCAAGTGCTCTCTCTAAATGACAGAGGCTAGGGCTCAGGAGCCTGTACAGCTAGAGTTACGCTGCCTGGGGTTAAGTCCTCGACCAAGTTACCCTCACTTCCTTTCTGCAAGGGTTACCATGGGGATGTAGAAGGTGCTTGGCACAGGACAGTGTTCAGTAACAGTTAGCTTTTCTTTTTGATGAGTGTAGTGACCTGAGGATCCTAGACTTAATTTCTGCCTTCAAGAAGTTTTGGGGTCTCTTGCAGGTATCAGGAAAGTCAGTGATGAGAAGTATACCAATAGTGGAAAGCCCAATGCACCATTTGAGTACAGAGGAGTGGCACCTAATATGGTTCTGGAAGAAGGACAAGGACAGTGTCAGCAAATGGGATGCTTGTCCTGAACAATAAGCAGAAGAGGTGGAGGAAGAGAATCCCAGCCTGAGGCAACAGCATCTGCAAAGACCCAAGGGAGCTGCACATGAACTGGCATGGAGGGACAAAGGTTGGGTGTGGCTGGTAGGCCAGAAAGGCAGGCAGAGCCCAGATGGTCATGAGTCTTGAGAGACGTGCTAAGGAATTGAACTTGACCCTCACAGCGATGATATGCAAAAGAGGAAGAGTGTTGTGGCCAGGTTTTTGTTTTGTTTTGTTTTACCCAAAAGGTTCTCTCAGCTGCAGTACTGAGGACGGACCAAGGATGGGACGAGTTACCGACACAGAGACAGATGGGAGGGCTTTGGTCACCGTCTAAGTTAGATAAAGACCTGATCTGAGGCAAGGACAGTGAGGGTCCAGAGACACCAAGGATGCGGAACTGGATGGAACTGGTAACACTTGTGTTTGGGGCCAGTAGACAGCAAAGCGTCTGAGGCATGGAGAGCGCCTAACACTGGTGTAACAGCGGAAACCACCATCCCCGTTCACCAAGGCCACAGAGGATCAGTGTGGCTTGTGAGACAGTGAAGAGCCAAAGGCCCGAGAATGATGTGTTAGGGGTCCATTTCAAGAAGACTCTTCTACTAAGAGTCTGTGGTTGGGCTGCTGGACAGAAAAGGAACAGATGTGAAACTGAGAGACCATTTAGGCTGATGCTGAGATGAGCATCCTGACAGCACTTGATAAAGGTCTGACTGCACCAGGAAGGGGCAATGGGAGAGGAGACAAAAGATCCAGTCTGAAGGTGGCTGCCCGAAAAAAGGGTAACAGACCTCACTGCTGACTGGCTCCCAGGAGAAAGGTCAAAGGGAGGACAGAACTAGAGGCACATGGTCGGTACCCACGTACGTGAAAGCAAGTTGGGATGACGCTGACTGAGCACCCACTGTGGGCAGCCACGGGAGGGACGAAGTGGCACTGAGGAAAAGACCAGCCTTCCCTTGGAGGCACAGAGGCTGCACACACAGTATGCAGAAGGTGCTTATTGTGTTGACTAGACCTGGCACCAAGCTCACCAAGGCCTGGGCAGGCAAGCAGGACCACCGACTCACCTGCGCAGAGCTCCTGTGGTATGGGGAGTAGTGGAGCGGTCCTGAGATGGCTGTGTCGTGCGGGAGAGCTGGGTACTGGCTCTGCATCGGGGGAGGATGCTGGTTGCCATAGCTCCCGTAGTTATAGCTTCCCGTGTATCTAAAACGCAGGAGGCGCATGGAATATTGTGAGTAATGGCAGGGAGAACAAAGCAGTTTGACACCTTTAAAAATCAACCTCATCTACTCCTTCATTTCTTTCTTTTTGTTTTTCATTTTTCTTTTTCTCCTTGTTTCCTACCATCTCCATTCTGTGGCTTTGTTGTGATAGTGTCAAACTCCCAGGTGGGTCTTCTTCTCGCCTTAGCATACCTCCCTCACCACCCAGTGAGTGCGCAGGGAATGAAAACCAGCCCTGAGCAAAACATCATTAGTGATGGAGACCTTGTCTCCTGTTGTGGTAAAAAGCCCCACATTATAGCCTGAAGTCAAATAGGAAAAAAAAGAAGAAATTACTTTGGGACTTATGTTTTTGTTTTGCTCAGGCCTCTGCTTCTCCATCTTGGGGAAGGATGCAGTGTGTTTCTCTGAGCTCTCTCCTGAGGAAAACACCATGGCCAACCAGGCGTCAGCCTCTGGTTCTAAGCCTGGCTCCACCAGCTCCCAGCTGTGGGGCCTTGGGCTACCTGCATCCTTGTTTCTCACATCTGTAAAAAATGCTGCACCTGGCTACTCTGAGAGTCGTATATGTGAAGACACCTTGTAAACATAGGATACTGCTTTGGAAACATAGAACACTGTTACCACTATTCTTAATAACATCTTTACATCAAAGATGCTGGTGTATGACCACATGAGTGTCTGTGCTGCCATTTCTGCAGAATTGAAAGCTCTCTGAAACAATTCTAAGTCGATTTTGAATGTGTGGGGGAAATACTCTCAGGGGATCCCTGAGAAAATAATGGCTGTTTCACTGACTGGCAGGGGGACCTGAGCCTTTGGAATTAACTCCAAGTATGCCCACAGTCAGGCCTCAGTTACTGCATGGAAGGGACCTGAGTGGTCCTCCTCCCTCCCCTCCTGTGTCCCCCACAGCTGGTTTGTTGGAACCTGGTTTGTGAGGCTCACTGTGCCCTCAGAGCCAAGTCTCACCTTCTTGAGAAGGAGGGCCCTTTATAACATCATCACTGTTTCTCAGATCAGGGCACAGTAGACACTGGAGGAGGAAGGTCTTTTCATAAAGACAATGCAAAATGGCAAAAAGCTGCTATGATTCAGGTTACCCTTTTAAGGGGACTTGTAACTTATTCATCACAGTAACACCACTACAGATTTGGGGGAAAATATGGGCAAAACAAATGATTTATTTATTCAGGGTCCAAATCACCACTGGAACCCACTTGGAGTTGAACCCCATGAGTAAGCCCTGTCCTCCAGGGACCCCCAGCCTTGGGTGGGGAAGCCCCCTGCTGATTGAGACTTGGACCCACCATGAAGTTGTATGTTATACGCCTATAAAGTAGCCACCCAGGGGAGCTGGTGAAAGGGACTTTTCCATTTTCTTTCCTAAAGGAGGCAGACAGAGTCTCAATCAGCCCCACCCTTTGCAGCCGTGTGGCCTGAGGAAGTGAACTTAGTCCAGCTTTAGTTTCTTCATCTGTCAAGTGGGTCACCTGCCCACCTCATCTGGTTGTTGAGGGGACTGCATAAGCTAGTCGTACAAGGTGTGGGCAGACCTCAACAAAGGGCAAGTCCTTCTTGTCCTCTGCGGAAACCACTGCTGAGTAAACCCTGCCCTTTCAAAGCAAAAGTAAAACAACATCCCAGGAAAGCCACCTACCCGTGCTCCTCTCTGTGGGGATAAACTGGTATCCTGTGTGTGACCGAAGAGGAAGGCACGTGTGTGCTCCGCATACAGGGCAGCTGTTGAGAGTTTTCAGCCGGGGACCCTGCTGCTGTTGTCACCGTGTACGTTAGAGACCACGTGTACGACTGCATTGCTCCTGCAAAGATAAGCGAAGATGCATCATCACCAGCAGTTCTCACTCCCCCAGTTCTTCTCTAGCATGCTAGTGGTTTCCCACTGCTCTCTAGCTGAAAGCCAGAATCTTTACACATCCTGTGTCTTGGTTCTTGCTGACCTTACCAGAAGCATCCCTCACTCCCTGTTTTTGTACCTCTGATCCAGCCACCATAGCTTTTTTTCATTTTTCCGGAGTACCACAGTTCTCAGCACCACAAGGCCTTTACACATGCCTTTGCATAGCCATTTCCATTGCCTGGAACCCTCAGTCTTCCCTAAGTACTCACTCATTCTTCCTATTTCAATATGAAGAAGCTGTCTCCTAACCCCAGATCCCATTAAGTCAGGTCCCATACAGCATGATTGTGCCTACCACAATTTATAACCTTACAGCCATTCATGAGTGTGATTGAATTAATGTCTGAACCCCCTCCCCACCAGACTGTCAGCTACATGAGGGTAGGGGCCTTGCCTATATTGCCCACCACTGGGTCACCAGTGCTTAGTACAGAGACTGGTGGCCAAAGGGTTTTCAATGAAAATTTTAAAAGAAAAAGGAGAATCCTTGCATCCCTGGGATAAAGCCCACTTGGTCATGATGTATGATCTTTTTAATATGTTGTTGGATTTTGTTTGCTAGAATTTTGTTGAAAATTTTTGCTTCTATATTCATCAGTGATATTGGCCTGTAGTTGTCTTTTTGCATGGCATCTTTGTCTGGTTTTGGTATTAGGATGATGGTGGTCTCATAGAATGAGTTTGGCAGTTTACCTTCCTCTGCAATTTTCTGGAAGAGTTTGAGTAGAATAGGTGTTAGCTCTTCTCTAAATTTTTGGTAGAATTCACCTGTGAAGCCATCTGGTCCTGGGCTTTTGTTTGTTGGAAGATTTTTTATTACAGTTTTGATTTCCATACTTGTCATGGGTCTGTTAAGATTTTCTATTTCTTCCACATTAACAAATTGAAAGATTAAAAAACATATGATTATCTCAATAGATGCAGAGAGAGACTTTGACAAAATTCAACGTCCATTTATGATAAAAATCTTCCAGAAAGCAGGCATAGAAGGAACATACCTCAACATAATAAAAGCCGTATATGATAAACTCATAGCAAACATTATCCTCAATGGTGAAAAATTGAAAGCATTTACCCTAAAGTCAGGAACAAGACAAGGGTGCCTACTCTCACCACTACTTTTCAACATAGTTTTAGAAGTTTTAGCTATAGCAATCAGAGAAGAAAAAGAAATAAAAGAAATCCAGACTGGAAAAGAAGAAGTAAAACTCTCACTGTTTGCAGATGACATGATCCTCTACATAGAAAACCCTGAAGACACCATACTTAGGAATAAATCTACCTAAAGGAACAAAAGACCTATATATAGAAAACTATAAAACACTGATGAAAGAAATCAAAGATGACACAAATAGATGGAGAAATATACCATATTCATGGATTGGAAGAATAAATATAGTGAAAATGAGTATACTACCCAAAGCAATCTATAGCTTCAGTGCAATCCCTATCAAGCTACCAATGGTATTTTTCACAGAACTAGAGCAAATAATTTCACAATTTGTATGGAAATACAAAAAACTTTGAATTGCCAAAGCAATCTTGAGAAAGATGAATGGAAATGGAGGAATCAACCTGCATGACTTCAGACTATACTACAAAGCTACAGTCATCAAGACAGTATGGTACTGGCACAAAGTCAGAAATATAGATCAATGGAACAAAACAGAAAGCCCAAAGATGAATCCACGCACCTATGGACACCTTATCTTTGACAAAGGAGGCAAGAATGTACAATGGAGAAAAGACAGTCTCTTTAACAAATGGTGCTGGGAAAACTGGTCAACCATCTGTAAAAGAATGAAACTAGAACACTTTTTAACACCATACACAAAAATAAACTCAAAATGGATTAAAGATCTAAATGTAAGGCCAGAAACTATAAAACTCCTAGAGGAAAACACTCTCTGACATAAATCACAGCAGGATCCTGTATGACCCACCTCCCAGAGTAATGGAAATAAAAGCAAGAATAAACAAATGGGACCTAATTAAACTTAAAAGCTTTTGTACTACAAAGGAGACTATAAGGTGAAAAGACAGCCTTCAGAATGGGAGAAAGTAATAGCAAACTAAACAACTGACAAAGAATTAATCTAAAAAATATACAAGCAGCTCATGCAGCTAAATACCAGAAAAATAAATGACCCAATCAAAAAATGGGCCAAAGAACTAAACAGACATTTCTCCAAAGAAGACATAACAGATGGCTAACAAACACATGAAAAGATGCTCAACATCACTCATTATCAGAGAAATACAAATCAAAACCACAACGAGGTACCATCTCATGCCAGCTATCAATAAGTCTACAAACAATAAATGCTGGAGAAGGGGCAGAGAAAAGGGAACCCTCTTACACTGTTGGTGGGAGTGCAAACTGGTACAGCCACTATGGAGAACAGTGTGGAGATACCTTGAAAAACTGGAAATAGAACTGCCATATGACCCACAATCCCGCTGCTGGGCATACACACTGAGGAAACCAGAATTGAAAGAGACACGTGTAACCCAGTGTTTATCACCACACTGTTTACAATAGCCAGGACATGGAAGCAACCTAGATGTCCACTGGCAGACGAATGGATAAGAAAGTTGTGGTACATAAGCACAATGGACTATTACTCAGCTATTAAAAAGAATGCATGGGAATCAGTTCTAATGAGGTGGATGAAACGAGCCTATTATACAGAGTAAAGTAAGTCGGAAAGAAAAACACCAATACAGTATATTAACACATATATATGGAATTTAGAAAGATGGTAACAATGACCCTATATGCGAGACAGCAAAAGAGACACAGATATAAAGAACAGACTTTTGGACTCTGTGGGAGAAGGTGAGGGTGTGATGATTTGAGAGAATAGCACTGAAACATGTATATTACCATATATGAAATAGATCACCAGTCTAAATTCGATACATGAAACAGGGCACTCAAAGCCAGTGTACTGGGACAACCCTGAGGGATGGGATAGGGAGGGAGGTTGGGGGGTGGTTCAGGATAGGGGACACATGTATACCCATGCCTGATTCATGTCACTGTATGGCAAAAACCACTACAATATTGTAAAGTAATTAGCCTTCAATTAAAATAAAATTTTTTTTTAAAAAAGAAGAAAAAGGGAAAACAAGAAGAAAAAAAAGATTGAAGAACAGAGAGAGGACAAAGAAAGCTCAGGCGATGGAGCTCCAATGGGCTCTCCAAATAACGTCTCAAGACTCAACTCAACAGGTGTTAAGGATCCAACAAATTGCTTTAAACAAATGTAAGGAGATTATTGGGCTCCACCTACCCAGGTCTTTTTGAAGATTATTAGACAGTGACCTTAATGTTGACCTAGTCCATACATACTACTAATTCCCTTAATTTGCTTTTTAATTGGATACCTTGAAAGTGCTAGGGATTGGGGAAAGAACCTGACAAAATTTAAAACCTTCAAGAGGCTTAGGAACTTTATGAGATGGTGAGAATAAAAAAGGGTAATTTAAGAAATCACTAATAGTGATAATAAATTCATCAACTTAATTTCTGATAAGTGTTAGAATGTTGATACAATAGAAATGATTAAACCGATTTTGAAGGGTACTGGGAATAGGATTAGACACCTCCTTTTAGGCACATGGAAGACTAAAGAACTTGTTAAACGGAGGTCATTTTTAAGGTGAAATAAATCACTGCAGATGGTGATTGCAGCCGTGAAATTAAAAGATGCTTACTCCTTGGAAGGAAACTTGTGACCAACCTAGACAGCATATTAAAAAACAAAGACATTACTTTGTCAACAAAGGTCCATCTGGTCAAGGCTATGGTCTTTCCAGTGGTCATGTATGGATGTGGGAGTTGGACTATAAAGAGAGCTGAGCGCAGAAGAATTGATGCTTTTGAGCTGTGGTGTTGGAGAAGACTCTTAAGGGTCCCTTGGACTGCATGGAGATCCAACCAATCCATCCTAAGGGAAATCTGTCCTGGGTATTCATTGGAAGGACTGATGTTAAAGCTGAAACTCCAGTTGGCCACCTGATGCAAAGAGCTGACTCATTTTAAAAGACCCTGATGTTGGGAAAGATTGAAGGCAGGAGGAGAAGGGGACGACAGAGGATGAGATGGCTGGATAGCATCACCAACTCAATGGACATGAGTTTGGGTAAACTCCAGGAATTGGTGATGGACAGGGAGGCCTGGAGTGCTGCAGTTGATGGGGTTGCAAAGAGTCGGACATGACTGAGCGACTGAACTGAACTGAACTGAAAAGAGAAAACTTTGGTCCTCCAATCTTGTACTTTCTGCAGCAGACCATTTTTATCTTGAAATTCTTCTGGGAAGATAAAGAAAAGGTTTTCATTTAAAAGTGGAATTCTACCATAATGTCTCTTTGCTCTGGGTCCTAGTTCTGCCACGCACTGGTTGTCAGATCTTGAGCTAGCCTCTTAAAATTTATATGCCTTTATTTCATCATCTGTAAATTAGCAATAGATACACCTATCTTGTGTGACTGTTATGAGGATTAACTCTGATAATATATGTCAAAGAGCCTGGCATGTGGTAGGCTTTTAATGTTATTCAAGCACTCTTATGAACTCAGGTATTCTTCTATAAGACTTTTTTTTTTTTTTGGCCGTTTCATGCCATCGGCAGGATCTTAATTTCCTGATCTGGCCCCCTGCATTGGGAGCATGGTGTCTTAACTACTGGACCACCGGGGAAGTCTCATATCAGATTTTATTAAAGTAAACATTTCTTTATTTCCCATTTCAGATTCCAAAGAAGACAAGTTTCTTGGGTCACATTCTGTCATTAGGGATGAAATGTTTGAATAGCAACAGTGACTTAACTAACAATGAGTAAACTTCTAAACTCATGTCTTTCTGCAAAATCACAAAATCCTTATCCACCAGTACAGCTAAAAGTACCCCTTTCTTGTTTAGACATCAATACCATATTTCCCCCTGCAAAGATAATGACTTTAGCAGGCTATATGCTAGCTGTCATTTATAATAAATGCAAGAAGACTGGAAGGAAAAATAAATAAATAAAATGCCTGTGTCTCAGATGATTGGATTATGGGTGACTGCTGTCCTCTGTATTTTGAACTTCATATAAAATCATATAATTTATAATTTAAAGTACCCTTTTTATTAAAAACAGGTTATTGCTGAGAACGGTTTTAATATTTTATCTTCTTTTGGTTTATCTGCATTTTTCTATAAAGAATGTATATTGCCTCTGTGAAAAGAAAAGCATTATTAAAATATATTAAGCAAATTTCACAATTAGAAACGGAATTGGAGGGGGTGAGAAGTTTGGGCAAACAATGAACCAGCCACAGCAAGCAAGTAATTAACCCTTCAAGCCCCTGGGCCCTCAGGAGAGCAGAGTGAGGTCAGTGGGTATTTAAAAGGGGCAACCAAGGAAGCCAAAGGATTTTCTCCCCCCACCCACCCTCAAGCAGTAGGAAGACGCAGTGAGAATAGCCATCACCTGAGAGAATGCAGAAGTTACTTTTGTGTGAGTTTCTGGAGCACGGCAACTGCTCCTTATTCATCTCTGTATCCCCAACAGAGGGTCTGCCAAATAGTAGGTGTTCAGTAAATTTTTGTTCCATTGAATTTGTTGTTGAAGGAGTAAATGCTGCTAGAAATAGACATTATCAAACAAAAAGCTAGTGGAACTCTTGGAAAAATGGGCTCCTGTGGTCTGGGAAACAAAACCCCTAAATGGCCATGTGCCAGCAAGCTAACAGATGCACTCAGGCAGGCTTAAGCAGATTAACACCTACTGGCTTGGGTGAGAAACCCTCTCTGCCTAGGGAGCAGAAAAGAACACCCCTTGCATTCCCTTTCCTACCGGTGGGACCTCCAGTGAGAATTGCTGCTGCTGCTTCTTCAAGGAAACTAATAAAAGAAAATCTGTGCAGTTAACAGTTTGTGCCTCATTTCTAAGACAGCTCTAATGCTTTTTATTTGTTGGTAAAACAATAACGAACCTTCCCTGTTTGTCTAATTTCCGTATCTTTCTCTTCTTCTCCCCTCCCCGGTCCACCACCTCTAATTAAAAGTCTGAGAATAGTGGTGAATGTCCTTGATCTTTGAGAATCCTCTAAAGATCCTATAGGATTTGAGAATGCTGTAATGATAGTTGTTGTCCATGTGATAATATTGTAACTACTGGAGAGGAATACTTTCCTTCCTTCCCATCCTCAATAAAACATTCTTCTACCCTGCGTTTTTTATATGTGTGATCTTTTTTTCTTGTAAGGGGTTGCTTTAAAAAGAGGGTGCCTCGGGACAGGGAGGATGGTTAGAATATAATAGGAAATCAATAATGAATTTGTTAAATGAATGAATGATCATCCAACATAGACCAGGCCTCACGTTAGTTTCTTTTTATATATTGATTCATCGAATCATCACAACAACCTTTTGAAGTAAGTAGTATTACCACCTTTTTCAGGTGAGAAAGTTGAGGCCCAAAACTTGGTCAGGTGAGTGGCAGAGGGGGATCAGAACCCAACAGTAACAATTGCTTCTCACACTTGAGTGTGCATTTGGATCACTTGGAGATCTTGTTAAAATGCAAATCTGATTTGGTTGGGAGACTGGGAGTTGAGCCATCAATTCTGCATGTATAACAAGCTGCTAAATGATGACAAGATTCTAAGTGATCCCTCAGACTGCAAGGAGATCCAACCAGTCCATCCTAGAGGAAATCAGTCCTGAATATTCATTGGAAGGACTGATGCTGAAGCTGAAACTCCAATACTTTGGCCACCTGATGCGACGAACTGACTCACTGGAAAAGACCCTGATGCTGGGAAAGATTGAAGGCAGGAGGAGAAGGGGGGATGACAGAGGATGAGATGGTTGAATGGCATCGCCAACTCGATGGACATGAGCTTGAGCAAGCTGCGGGAGTTGGTGATGGATAGGGAAGCCTGATATGCTGCAGTCCATGGGATTGCAAAGAGTCGGACACGACTGAGCAACTGAACTGAAATGATGACAATGCTCTGGTCCACGGAGCACACTCTGAGCAGTGAGCCTCCAGGAAACATGCCTCCTATCACGTGTTTCACATGTTCGGGGCCATTACAGATCACAAGTTGTGACTCCGGTACAGACTTGTGAACATTTAAACTGCTTCCTAGTCTATCTGGCCATACCCTTCCTTCAGGTCTTGGACTAAATCACATGAACCTTTTCCCCACAAGGCTTCTATGAACCATCACAGATGTTGCTCAGGTTTTGGGCCAACCTAAGCCTTTCTTAGTACCCTCCTGAGAAATAAGCTCCTAGAAGTACATCTAGATTCTAGAGCTGCCTGCCCTGTACAGTAGCCAGTAGAAATTTAAATTCACTAAAATTAAATACAATTAAAAATTCAGTTCCTTCATTGTGCTAACTGCATTCAGTTACTCAGTGGCCCCAAGTGACTGGTGTCTACTGTTTTGGACAGCTCAGGTTAAAGAAAAAAAAAAAAAAAAAAGAGTTCCCATCATCACAGAAAGTTCTATTTGGATAGGATTGCTTGAGAGTATTTGACACTAAACAAACATTTCCCATAACATTCAAAACTGAGAAGAGAAAGATTTTACATCTAACTCCACCCCCACTGGCTATCATCTATCCTAAAGGTAGTTGTGCTTAAGAAGAATATTTTCTAAGTTGAAAAGCTCATCTGTTTGAATTACACGTTACCAATAGTTCCGTGGCCAAAATGAGACTGACAAAACTGATGAGGGGCAGCAAATGAATCAGCTCCCAGAGAGAGAAGTTGGTTCATGACCTGGCCTCTGTGCATCTCTGCAGCTTCCTCTCCTGTACCCTCCCCCTCATTTATACCCACCAGTCAGTCCTCACTATGCCAGGCTCTCTTCTGCCTCAAACCTGTACACATGCTGTACTCTACTACTTAAAATGATCTTTTCTTCTCCCCAGTCTTTATGTGGCTAGCCCCTTGTGACACTTCAGGTCTCAGACAAATGTCACATCTTCAGAGAGGCCCCCTCTGACCACCCAATTAAGATGATGCCACTATAGCATTTATGACCATTTGAAATTATATAGTTACCTGATGCTTAACTTCCATATTGACTCTCTTACCCACTAGAATATAAGTATCATGAGGACAGCAACTGCACCTGTTCTTTTTTTTTTTTTCCCTTCACTTTTGTACCCTAGGACACGGCACAGATTAGACATGGAATTACTTGTGGCTGAATGAATGACCAAATGAATGAACAAACATATCTAAAGATCCCAACATGAAGCCAAGACCTTGGTGGTGTGAAGTCAGGGGCAGATTAAACAATCTATTTTCAATGCCAGCTTCTATTTCCTAATCCTGTTCCTTTAGAGAAAAGGAAGCAACAGGGATGGAAGAGGAGGAATTCACTGGCAGGGACCATTCTGAGTTCTGTGAGTGAGTCAGGCGGCTCTGTGGCAGGGCTGTGGTGACCACCAGCTCCCACTCATTTCGGCTTCCCTCAGAATAACTGAGCTTTTGTTATTTGGAAAGACTAGGGGCCAGTTATCTTTGTTACATCCTCAACGGATGCAGAGAAAACGCAGCTGGGCAGGCCAGATGTTCTACAGTTAGGGCTATTTATGAGGAATTTGCCTCTATTTCTTTAGGCATCCTAGCATCTCAGTGATTTAATTTGCTGGTTTTGTGTTGTAGGGAACCCATGATGGGAAGTTGAAAACATGAGTTTAATAGTTAACTTTTATTGTCATTGCTGAAAGAGGGCATACTTAAAATGACATTATAAATGAGCTCTTAGAATTCTTCCGTGGCCTGACCTGGAGAGAGTGGGATTTTAACGTTTTGCTTTTAAAGACATTCAAGAATTGCAGCCCAGTGTCATGTTAAGTGGGCTGCTCAGTTTGGAACCACCTGCCATGCTCCTCAGGCGGAGAAGCGCCAGTTTTCCTTAAAGTAAGCTAAGGTTTCTGAACCTTGCTGGGTCATGAGGGAGCTGGCATGCCACCAACATTAGGGGGAAAAAAAGGATAAATGGGCTTGATTCTGCCTTGTGGAAATCTTAAAATGGAACCATTTACGCAGTCTCTCAAGGCATTGCCATAGACTCTGACATACCCAGTCAAAACTGGCCGTGCATCATGTGCAATTCGAGGTGCTTGATATGCCTTTCCTTTTCCCTCTGACTTTTAAAAACAATGAATAAATACCATCTTAAAACATATTTAGGGCTTCTCTGGTGGTCTAGTGGTTGAGAATCCACCTGCCAGTGCAGGGGACACAGGTTCCATCTCTGGTCCAGGAGGTCCATCAAAGGACCATCTCTGGTCCACATGCCACGGAGCATCTAAGCCTGTGTGCCGTAACTACCGAGCCTGTGCTCTATAGAGTCCACGAGCTGCAACAAGAGAAGCCACCACAGTGAGAAGCCTGTGCACTGCAAGGAGAAGCAGACCCTGCTTGCCATAACTAGAGAAAGCCGGGGCACAGCAATGAAAACCCAGTACAGCCAGAAATACATATGTAAATAAATCTTTTTAAAAAACATATTTAGAAATCCATATAGGGATGGACAGAGCACTACATACAGATAAAGGTGGGACGTGGTTTTCCTAGTGAGTCATAGCTCATTCTCACCCTACTTTGTATTCCTTGTATCAAAGGATCCCCAAAGGTTATGTGCAATGAATTAATGTTCTTTTTGTGCTCACCAAGCAGACATAATACTGTTCTCTTTTTCACAGCTGAAAAAATGAGGAAGTGTCCATCAACAGTGAGATGCTGGTTTGTGGAAGACCTGCAAACACCTGATTGGCTCTAATACTCAAGGAGCTGAACTTGATAATATGTACATCATCTGAGCAATGATATTCAGAGTGCTGGAAGCCCAACAGAGTCACTGAATCACACAAAATTTCATTTAAGATGTTAATAAGCTGTTTCACCCAAGAGTTGTTTTAATTTTTTCTACTTCTTTACTTCTTGCTTCCTGGTTTGGGTCCTTTTAAAAACAAAATGGTTTTGCTTTTTTTAAAAATTTTAACCACTTTTTGGAAAGTAATAGTATGTAAATCAAGCAATCATTTAAAGATAGAAATAAAAACTAACTGAGCATGAAAACCATATGCTGAGTTAAAAAAACATGACAAATGCATTTTAAAAGATTTCCAATAATTGTTTTCCAATGTACAATATTGTTCAGAAAATACACATATTCCCAAATTTAAGCCTACTGTAATAGATTTCCTAATGTTCAGGTGTATACCATGGATAACTCGTGCTTTATATTATAGAATCTATAAAACCATACATGTTGTTAGGAAATTATGCTTGTGGTTCTTCCAAGACCATGAGCCACAATGCATGCCAAGGTCCAGTCCAATTTAGCAATGGAGTATTTCAAAAGTGGTACTTGAGAAAAATATTACAGATAGTTTTATACAGGATGACATTTTTAATGCCCCCTGGAGATATCTGAGAACAAAGCTGGAATGTGCCAAAATCTTCAAAGGTTACAGTCATCTGAGGAGAACCTGTTTCACATTTGTATTTCTAAGAAGCTACTTTTACGACGCCTGAACACATTGCACAGAAATCTCTCAACACATTTATGATATTCCTGTGCCTTTGACTATCACACCTGCCATACCTCGAGGCCTCCACATTAGTACAAAGAAAGCCAGCGGCAGACTTGCGAGCTGGCTGAGAAAGATGATGAGATCCTAGAACTCTTTCCTTCACACTCCTCTTTCCCCTTACTGCCTTGGAGTCTTCTTGTTTGATCTGTTGCTAGGTTGACCAAAAGATTCCACTCAAATTGTTTCTGCTTCATAATGCACAGCTATCCCAGTTGCATAATTTCCCTGTTGATTTTAGAAGTATGGATGTTATCACTGGCTGACTGACGTGCTTGTCTGCCAGGCAGTAGGGGATGGGGGGTGGGGAGAGGTGTGTGCACGGGCAGGATTATTCAGGTAAGTGGCTTCTAGGTGCTCTCACTGCCCTTCCTTCCTGAGGAAGGAGACCCCCAATTCCAGCCTCCAAAGAACCCCTGAGCAGCAACAGAGCTTGAACAATGCTCAAGTTCTCATCCCATTTTATTTTCAGCGGATAAAGTTGTTCTTTTCTGCACAACTTTTCTTCCTGAGCCTTCTAAGCAGGAACTACAGCAACCCACTGTGGAGGGAAAAATGGGAGGGAAGTGGGAGGGAGTCAAATTCTTCGTCCTCAAAGTAGAAAATGAAATGCGATTTGAGGTGCATCTTCATAAATAAGGGCTTCCCCTGTGGCTCAGCAGTAAAGAGTTCGCCTGCAATGAAGGAGGCACAAGAGACACAAGAGACACGGTTCAAACCCTGGGTGGGGAAGATACCCTGGAGAAGGAAATGGTAACCCACTCCAGTATTCTTGCCTGGGAAATCCTGTGAATAGAGGAACCTGGTGGGCTACAGTCCCAAGGGTCGCAAAGAGTTGGACATGACTGAGCACACACGTATGTAAATAAATGTGGTGATGCTCACATTGAAATTTCCACTGAAGAGGAGGACTCTCTCCAGCTGTGGACCCAAAGTGAAACCACTGCTCCATCTAATGCCAGTTACGGACAACCCTGCTTCCCATCACTGCTCTGAAGAACCCGTCTCCTGAACTGTCCCTGACGAAGGGCCACTGGGGTGGTTAGCACGTTTTCTGTCCCTGGCAACATGGAAAAGAGGGCAGGCACCTTATAGGCTTTAAGCATCTGCTCATTTCCTCTCTAAGTAGCTCTGGCTCTGGAAACATTTGGGAAAGAATTAAACAAAAGTCTCCTGGGGTATATATTAATACTTGAAGTTCCCTGAAAATTACATGCTGTCTCTTGACTCCAAGCCTGTGCTTGGAATACCTTTTCTCTCATTATTTGGCTCCCCAGATCCTTCAAGTACAGGCTGGAGGCCCTGCTTTGTGCTCCTTAACTCTGACCTTTCTTCCAATTCAGCAGTCATTATAACTACTGTCTTGATCTTCAGAACCCTGTGCTGTGCTGTGCTTAGTTCCTCAGTCACGTCCAACTTTTTATGACCCCATGGACTGTATGTAGCTCACCAGGCTCTCTGTCCATGGGGATTCTCCAGGCAAGAATATTGGAGTGGGTTGCCAGCCCTCCTCTGGGGGATTTTCCCAACCCAGGGATCCCAATGCAGGTCTCTCTCCAGCATTGCAAGTAGATTTTTTACTGTCTGAGCCACCAGGGAAGCCCAAGAATACTGGAATGGGTAGCCTATCCCTTCTCCAGGTGATCTTCACAACCTGGGAATTGAATCAGGGTCTCCTGCATTGCAGGCTGATTCTTTACCAGCTGAGCTACCAGAGAAGCCCCATCAGAACCCTGGCATCTAACAATAAACTCCCAGGGGTAGGCACCACAGTTCACCTGTTTGTATCACCAACTTCTGAAGTGTTTAGCTCATAGAAGCCACTTGAGAAATATCTATTGGATAAGTTCAGTTCAGTTGCTCAGTCGTGTCTGACTCTTTGCGACCCCATGAACTGCAGCACGCCAGGCCTCCCTATCCATCACCAACTTCCGGAGTTTACTCAAACTCAAGTCCATTGAGTTGGTGATGCCATCCAACCATCTCATCCTCTGTTGTCCCCTTCTCCTCCTACCCTCAATCTTTCCCAGCATCAGGATCTTTTCAAGTGAATCAGCTCTTCACATCAGGTGGCCAAAATATTGGAGTTTCAGCTTCAACATCAGTCCTTCCAATGAACACCCAGGACTGATCTCCTTTAGGATGGATTGGTTGGATCTCCTTGCTGTCCAAGGGACACTCAAGAGTCTTCTTCAACACCACAGTTCAAAAGCATCAATTCTTCAGTGCTCAGCTTTCTTTACAGTCCAACTCTCACATCCATACATGACTACTGGAAAAACCATAGCCTTGACTAGACAGACCTTTGTTGGCAAAGTAATGTCTTTCCTTTTTAATCTGCTGTCTAGGTTGGTCATAACTTTCCTTCCAAGGAGTAAGCATCTTTTAATTTTATGGCTGCAATCACCATCTGCAGTGATTTTGGAGCCCCCCAAAATAAAGTCTGCCACAGTATCTATTGGATAAATGAATAGATAGATAGACGTGTGACTGAATGAACAGATAAAAGACAGGACCTAAACACAACAATCTCATCCTATTTGATCTTCACAAACACATAATTTCATTCCCCGTGTATTTTAATTGGAACTGTGATGTAACTAAGCCCACGTTATGAGGGTCTGGAGCAAGATTCTAACCTGGAGGGAATGCAGCTCCAGAGTCACTGTGGACGCCCGTGAGGGGTAGGGAAGGCCTGAACCTGGTGGCAGCAGTGCACTGGAAGGAATGGTCAGTCAAGCTCTGGGTTAGAACAGCTGGCCTTGGGAGATGTGGAGGAGAATGCCATCTGTCTCCCCCAAATCTGTCCCCCTTCCCGCCTGGGGGCTCACTATCCACATATCCCACCTCTGTGTGCAGGTACATGAGGCCATGTGACAAAGTCCTCACTGAGAGAATGTAAGTGGAAGTGGCACGTGCCGCCTTCAGGCCAGGGCTTCTATCAGTGGCTTTTTCCTCCTTCAGGTCCACTTTCCATTTCTCTCAGCTGTTGCAGACTTAACAAAGCCCAAAGCCAGTGGTCCTCAAACTAGTCAGCCTCACCATCACCTGGAGGCTTCTTGAGCAAATGGCTGGGCCCCACCCTAGAGTTTCTTTTTTTTTAAAAAAAAATTTATTTATTTGGCTGATCCAGGTCTTAGTTGCAGCACTTGGGATCTTTGATCTTCGTTGTGGTGTTCGGGATCTAGTTCCCTGGCCAGGGATCGAATCTGGGCCCCCTGCATTGGAAGCATGGAGTCTTAGCCACTGGACCACCGGGAAAGTCACCGCCCAGACTTTCTGATTCAGTAGGTCTGTGATGGGCTCTGATAACAAGCATTTCCAAAAAGTCGCAAGGTGATGCTCATACCACTGCTCCATGGACCACACTTTGAGAAGCAATGCCCTGGGGTATGGTGGAGCCCCACATTGAACATTCATTTTCAAATGAAAGGAACATTCATTTCCAAATGGTTGTATTAAAGACAGCCTCCTCTCTGACTGAGATACCCTGTGTGAAATAGATTCCCATCGTGTTAACTCCAGCCATGTTTGGGTCTGTTACTGTGGCTTAGCCTACCCTAGCTAATCCAGGAGGAGTTGAGGGAGAGGAGAGCTGATTCCCAGATTTGGTACTGGGGCAAATGGCAGAGTAGAAGAGCAGATTTGGGTGGAAAAGATAATGAGGGACTTCCCTGGTGGTCCAGTGGTTAAGAATCCACCTTGCATTGCAGTGGAGGCAGGTTTGACCCCTTGTCAGGGAACTAAGATCCCACATGCTGCAGAGCAACTAGGCCCACTCTCCGCAACTAGAGAGACCAGCTGCCACAACTACTGAGCTCACAAATCATGACTGGAGAGTCCATGTACCTTAACCAAGATCCCGCATGCCACAACTAAGGCCTGACACAGCCAAGTAAATATTTTAAAAATAAAAAAGGAAAGATAACGAATTATTATCACAGACTTACCAAGCTCTCCACTCCGCAGTCTGGTCTGTTCACCCGCACCCTCACCCAGGCCCATCCGGCAGAAAGTTGTCTCTGCCTTTCCTTCCTGTGTGCTCACTCTTCTATTAGCTGAGTCCTTCTTATCTTGAGGCTGCCTTTGAGTTTCACCCCTCTCCCAAAGGCTTCCCTCCTGCCTGCCCAGGGTTCTGGTGGGATGGACAGGGTCTGCTCCTCTCTCTGAACTCCTACAGCACTCTTGGCCACAGCCCTCATCTTATAGGCAATCCGAACACTAACCGCTTCTGTCTAGATAGTGCTGCACTGTTAACCAAGCACTTTGACTTTTCTTACCTCATCTAATTCCCATATTTCTAACCACATGAGAAAACCTAGAGGTGCACACAAACACACACCCATACACACATGCACTCTATTCATTATTATGTATTACCCAACACTTACTGCATATTCCACATACAATATATCATTTCCACAAGTCTTGAGAGCTAGGACATTTGCTGAATGACCGAATGAATAAATTTGTTTATGGCAACTGCTGACTCTGGTGCCTGCCGGGACTGGGAATTTAACTCTTTTCCACCCTTTACTTTTCCTTCTCCATAAAATGGGACAATAGTTACCTTGTAATCGAGTAAAAGAATTATGCTGAGGGTCCTTTGCTCATGGTAAAGTAACACTTAAATATTAACAACTAGCTATGATTATCCTTGTAACATTTCTTCCATTTTCAAGCATCTTGGCATGCAAGATCCTGTGGGATGTGACTTGAATTTACCTTCCCAGGCTTAAAACACGCCTTCATGACCCCCCATATTTTAGCCAGTTTACCATTCCCTGAAAGGGTCCCACACTTCCCGCCCCTGTGCATTTGCATACACTGTCCTCTGCCCAGAGGCCCTTCTGTAATACCTTTGTCAGTTAAAATCAAGTGTCAGCTCCCCGCTTCCTTGTGAGGTCTCCACAGCTAGATGGACTGTCCCCTTCCTTGGGGACCCACAGCATTAGCTCGAACCTTGCTTACTGCCCCGCCTACCTTAGTACTGCCACGGCTTCTCATATGGCTTCCTGTCTCCCCATTTTCCAGAGATACCTCTCAGTTTCTGGTTCATAGAGAACCCTTTCTCATTTTCCAAAATGTCTGTGCTCTGTGTTTTATATCATTTTAATCATGTCAGTGACTTAGTTTCTCTTTTTTGGTGGGGGAATCTGGAGATTTTATCATGTACTTAATCTGCCAACTTGAAAACAGAAGTATCAGAAGTATATGAGCAGATGAATAAATGGATAAATCCAGGAGGATACTCAGATGTTGGCACTGTTCTGGGAGGGCGCTGGAGGGAGAATGTTTTTCCGTAGAGCTCTGGATTTACACATCATCTCCCCACTCAGAGCCTTGGAGGGACGTTCATTACCTGTAGTGCTGAGGCCAGTGTACTCAGGCGATGGGTTGCTGACAGGGGAGGAGGGGGGCGGCACTTCCACTGACGCGGCAGACTTTGCTGGAGAAAATGATGGCACAGGTGAAGGGGTTGGCGGGGCAGCCTCTGTCAGGATTATCTCTTCTCGGACTTCTGCTGTGGGAAGAAGGGTGGATTCTTAGAGCCAAAGGTGAAGGCAAGTTATCCTTAAGGGACTTTTAAAAAGGAAATGTTCTTGTGGTATTTATCAAGTCACGTGCATGCTGTGTGCTCAGTCACTTCAGTCATGTCTGACTCTTTGCAACCCCATGAATTTTAGCCCGCCAGTCTCCTCCGTCCATGGGATTCTCCAGGCAAGAACACTGGAGTGGGTTGCCATTTCGTCCTCCAGGGGATCTTCCCGACCCAGGGATCTAACCCATGTCTCTTATATCTCCTGCATTGGTAGGCAGATTCTTTACCACTAATGCCACCTGGGAAGCCCCTATCATGTCACTCCTCTGCTTAAAATCTTTGATGGTTTCCCATCATCATGGTGGCACACGAGGCAATTCCTGCATACACACATGCCCACTCTCAAGAAGGAAAAGACTGTTGGTTTCCCACCGTCTGACCTGTTCACCAAAACTAAATTCTCTGGGATGTGGAGCTGAAGAAACACAGAGCACAGACGTAAGGATACAAGTCAATGTGAGAAAGAGGGCACGTCCCAGTGAAGTGCCAGCTTACCCGTGCTTCCTTCTCCCTTCATGGCTCGCATGAGCTCGTTGGCCCGCTCCTGGCAGTGCAGCGATTCTAACAGGTAGAGCACGTAGTCATCAAACATCAAGTGAATTAGATGAAAAGATCCTGGTAAGAGGAGATCCAAATGAAAGGTAAGCCATCTCAGCTCAGGTGTGCCCTCTGGTCTGGTTGACAACACATTGAGCAGTTGTCTGACCACCTGTCCCAGACCCTATCTCCCGCTCAGGTACGAATCACCTTGTTGTCAAGAGTTTGCTCTCCTTTGCCATCTCCTCTCCTAGCCTGGGGTTTAGCATAAGGTTAAGTGTTGGAGAAGACTCTTGAGAGTCCCTTGGACGGCAAGGAGATCCAACCAGTCCATCCTAAAGGAAATCAGTCCTGAATATGCATTGGAAGGACTGGTGCTGCAAATGAAATGCCAATACTTTGGCCACGTGATGCGAAGAACTGACTCATTGGAAAAGACCCTGATGCTGGGAAAGATTGAAGGTGGGAGGAGAAGGGGATGACAGAGGATGAGATGGTTGGATGGCATCACTGACTCTAGGACATGAGTTTGAGTAAGCTCCGGGAGTTGGTGAAAGACAGGGAGGCCTGGTGTGCTACAATCCATGGGGTCTCAAAGAGTTGGACATGACTGAGTGGACTGAAGTGTCTCAATTAATAAATTGAGCAAGTGAGTCTCTTCCTTGCTCAATTTATTAATAGGACATCATCAAAAATGGCACCTATTGAGCCATCTGTCAAAATGCATCTGAGCTCCTCCACTCACACTGTCCTCATCCTTGTCCAGGCACTCTTTACTTTGTTCAGCATTTCTGGACATAGTGTCTTGCATTTTCCTCTCTTCCACAAGCTTCTGACTCCCATGACTAGACTGTAAGGATATCCACAGCAGGGACTTTGTCTTCTAACTCACTGGTGTCTACCAACGTATGTGACATAATTCTAGGACGATAATCGATGTTTTAAGTTAGCAACAAATGAATTATTTCCTTGAGTGTTTCTGAGACCTCTGTTTACCACATGGTGCTTACAAAAGGTATTGCTTGAAAAGACTAGGTATCCTTAAGTAGTAGTCTTCATCTTAAACTTAGAGTAGATTATTTCATAAAGAGGGATATGAACAATCATTTTGGAAGATTTTTCCAATGTGTCAGACTTTGTGCTCAAAATATTATATTCAGTAATTCAGTTTCTATAACCACTTTGTAAAAGTAGGAGCTTTTATTTCTGTTCTGCAAAGTCAAGTTGTTCAAGATGACAGCATACATTACTTCAAAACCCTCATTTCTTGCATGTTGTGCTGCCTCCATGGACATGGATCCACATGTGGGACGGTACTCCATATCTGCAGTTGGAGAGAGGGGCCAAGCCCTCATCTCTAGTCCCATGTTTCCACCTCTCAAAGGGACATTTCCACATGGATATCCTGCTGTCCCGTGAAGTGTCCAACACTTCTCACTGACCTCTCCTTCCCCCATTTCCCTTGCTTTTTTTAGGGGCCTTCTGAGACTCCCCAGCATTATTTATCTCACGATCTGATCATCATCATCAACACCACTATGACTGCCATCACAGATTTATTGAACGCTCACTATATGCCAAGGACCTTGCTAAGCACTTAACAGAGAGTTCATTCTTTCAACAAAACTGTGAGATAGGTGGTATTATCCTCTCTTGTGCTGTACTCATTTGAAAAGACCCTGATGCTGGGAAAGATTGAGGGCAGGAGAAGGGGATGACAGAGGATTAGATGGTTGGATGGCATCACTGACTCAATGGACATGGGTTTGGGTTGACTCCGGGAGTTGGTGATGGACAAGGAGGCCTGGCGTGCTGCGGTTCATGGGGTCACAAAGAGTCGGACATGACTGAGCAACTGAACTGAACTGAACTGTGCTGTACTTAGTCACTTAGTCATGTCTGACTCTTTATGACCCCATGGACTGCAGCCCACCAGGCTTTTCTGCCCATGGGGATTCTTCAGGGAATGCTGGAGTGGGTTGCCATGCCCTCCTCCAGGGAATTTTCCCAACCCAGGGATTGAACCCCGGAGAAGGCAATGGCACCCCACTCCAGTACTCTTGCCTGGAAAACCCCATGGACGGAGGAGCCTGGTAGGCTGCAGTCCATGGGGTTGCTAAGAGTCGGACACGACTGAGCGACTTCACTTTCACTTTTCACTTTCATGCATTGGAGAAGGAAATGGCAACCCACTCCAATGTTCTTGCCTGGAGAATCCCAGGGACGGAGGAGCCTGGTGGGCTGCCGTCTATGGGGTCGCACAGAGTCGGACACGACTGAAGTGACTTAGCAGCAGCAGCAGCAGGGATTGAACCCAGGTCTCCTGCATTGCCGGTGGATTTTTTACCATCTGAGCCACCTGGGAAGCCCATTATACTCTCTTATGGATGAGGAAATGAGTCTCTTCATTGAAATTAAGCAGGGATTGGTCTCAGGTTGGTCTGGCTCCAAAACTCTGTTCCCCTTTCCCATATAGATCCATCCAGTTCAGTTTCCTCATAGCACAGATGGGAAGATTAAAGGATTTGGTCCTCAGAAGGGCCATGTGAGCTGGGTGCTATGCTTTTACAGGTCTCAGAAATAAGTTGATAAGGGCCAGTTTGGGGCTTTAGGATGGCGCTCCTCTTAGGTGGAATTTATTTTCTCCTTTTTAGTTGTACCTGGCTTCTTTGTGAACATGCACACACACACACACACACAACACCTTTCAGTTCAGATAGATTGATTCTTTTGGTCCAGAAATGCTACAGAATAAGATTCCTGGCTTAACGCTGAGGCCCCCAGATGCCCCCAGGTCATGCACATCTACTCCAGTCCCTCCACAGAGCTCCAGGACCATGTCCCCCATCTTGAACTTGGTCCCCATTCTTCCTCCATTCCCAGGGTGCTGTGTCTGTTCTTTGACCCCATTTGGAATTCAGAACGTTCAGGTGTTTTTGAGTCATTGTGAGATGCAGACTCCCACAACTAAACTTTCCATCCACTTTCCCAGAATGAGTCCTGTGAGCTGTAGGTAGAGCACGGTGGGTAACCGCGTGGGGCTGGATCAAACTGCCCAGGTTGAACTCCGGCTCTGCTACTTAGTAAGATTTGGATGAGTTGCTCCTTGGAAATGTTAGAAACAAAACCAGCCATTTACTGAGCTCTTGCTCTGTGGCAGCCACTGGGTTAACTGCTGGAAATTTACTACTGCATTAATCCTCATCACAAACATTTGAGATGATTGATACCCTCCTTCTACAAAGGAGGAAATTGAGGCTCAGATGGGTAAAGTTAACTGTCCAACGTCACACAGTTATTGTCAGACATGGGACTTGAACCCAAGTCTGACTGATTCTGAAGTTGTTCTTCAATCAGTTATGCAATAAGGTTCTCTGAGAGGGGAATAGTCAACTCTATTTTACAGAGGTGCCATAATGAAGAAAAGTACATGTGCTTAATGAACAGTGGCTAAGGTCTCTTTTGCTAGTAATGTTCTAAGATTAGAACATTCTAACGTTCTAAGTCCTATGGTGTGACTGTTCCATTCACAGAGTCAAAGAAGTCAAAAGACAGCAGCGTATACCAAAAAGTTCCAAAGGCTCTCCACAATGAAGAAGTATTTGCTGAGATGTGGCTCTAAGTCAACAAGGATAGACAGAAAGACATTATGAAACTGAATTAGAATGGAAAACCCTAGATAATAAAAATGGGTTTAGTAGTTTTAGCACAGACAGGCACCTCGGATCATCTACACAATACTCCTGTCTAATAGATAAAGAAACAAGATTTGATGAAGTGAAGACACTAAGATCACCCTCGTAGAAAATATCAGAGCTAGGCTTGGAGGCCAGTACTCCAGGGGAAGTGTTGATTTGGGGATTTAATCTCTCCTCCTAATGACTCTGATCAGCTACCCAACTGGTCTGATAATTTCAATCATCCCTCAAACAAGTAAAGTTTGTAGAGCTACTGCTGCTCGCTCACCACTGTGATAAGTGCTTTGAGTACAAAGGAAACTTCAAGCTCAGTCACTGACTCCACAAAAGCTACAGTGTCCTTGGTGAGCAGAAATCCATCCTTAAGATTATTAGGCAACAAGCAGTTCAGTGCCAGGGTGTCATGACATGGGAGCAGTTCAATTAGAAGGGAGGAAAGAGAAAAAGGAGATTCAGAAAGACTGATGAGAGGAAGAAGAGGGGAGGGAGAAGGAAAGATAGAAACATCAAAGACAGACAGGAGAGAGGCAATTACAGCTAACATTCCTGCTTTATTTCTTCCCTTAGCACTTAACACATCTGCTATTCTATAGACTGAATTTATTTATCTTTATTATGTGCCTCCCTACATTAGATTGTAAGTGCCATAAAAGGAAGGAATTTTATGTCTTTTTATCTACCCCACCCCCACCCCCTACAGTGTTCTACACTCAGCATCTAGAATAGTGTCAGGCACAGTGGAGGCTCCATGGTTATTTGTTAGACAAATGAATGAAATGAGTAAGCACTGACCACTTACCATATGCACCGTGCTAAGCCCTTTTAATTTTCCAACAACACTGTGAATAAGATATTATCTTCAGTTAACACATGGGGAAATGAAAGCTCAGAAGATTTTAAAGCACTTGCCTAAAGTTACAGAGCTATTGAGCATTGGAGTCTGTTATGGAAAAAGGTTTTAGGATACAGACAAAAGGAGATTGTTGTTGTTATATGATGACATAGTTAATGCCATCTTATAGAATCAAAGCACTGCTTTTTCTTCTGAAAAATTTCAAACATACGGAAAAGTATAAATAATTTTAAGAGAATTCCCTGGCAGTCAGGGGTTAGGATTCCACACTTCCTATGCAGGGAGCTTGGGTTTGATCCCTGGTTGGGGAACTAAGATTTCACATGCTGCATGGGAAGGCCCCCCCGCAAAAAAGAGAGAGAATTTTAAAATGAACACCCAGTGTACTCAACACTAAGCTCTATAAATTTTTAACATTTCACATATTTGAATTTTTTTTAATTGAAGATAAAAATGAAGCCCCAGTGTTCCCTTCCTTAACATGCTCTGACACAGCGTGCCCTTATGTAATTACTGTCTCAAATCTGCCATTTATTGTTCAAACACATTTCTACATACATTTATATATCCACAAAAGCAAATGATATTGTTTTTTATTTTCAAACTTGATAGAAACGGTACCATATTTTACAGAGCATTCTGCAACCTGCCCTTGATACCTTGGGTTTTTAAAGATCTATCCACACCGAGGCGCATTGCTCTTGCTTAATGGCCATGGCCATTGTGTGACCATAGCACGATTTATTTGTCCATTCTCCTGTTGATGGAATTTAGGTTATTTACAGTTTTGACTACTGGAAACTGGCTCTAATGAGTCTCTTTTTTTAATTTCTGTACCTGTTTAGGACCAGAGGTAGAATCTCTGGGTCCAAGAGCATCTACATTCTTGTCTTATGAGGTAGTGCCAAACTGCTCACTAGTATTTTTCACACCCTTACTGGTAGTGTAGTTAATACAGTATTTGCCATCTGAAGGGCGTGAAATGTTACTGTCTTTATGTTGCAGTACCCTAATTTTTAGAGAGGTGCAACCTCTTTTCATATGATTATTTCCATTTGAATTTACTTTTCTGTGAACTGTCTATTCATGTTCTTTACCCATTTTTCTATTAGGGTATTTTTTTTTGAAGATTGTATTTAAATTATTTATCACATTATTTTCCAAACACGAACAGGGTACATGTAAATAATACTTTCAAATTTTTTCCCTTGAAGGCCTTAAAATAATTTTTGTTAGAATTATTTTACTGACACCTTTCTGTTGCTATTATGAATGCAAAATATAAATATGGACATATAGACTGATACATAGAGATAGCTATTTTCTGTTTAATGGTAAGAGTGCTAAAGATTTTTTTAAAACTGAAGTCAGTAACCTGCCTGAATTCTTATTTGTTCTGTTAGTTTGTAGATTATTTTTTGTCAGCCATCATGACATCTATAAAGACGATTTTGTGTTTTCCTTTCCCATTCTTATATTTCATTTCCTTTTCTTGTTGCATTTGCTAGCACCTCCAGTACATAGCTATCAGAAACAGTATTAAAAAGCATTTGTTTCTTATTCATGACTGAAATGGGAAAACTTCTAAAGTTCCACCACTTAGTATACTGTTTTCTGCAGGTTTTTAAAATACTCTTTAACATATTAAATGAATTCCCTTCTGTTCCTAGTTTGCCAAGAGTTTTTAAAAGTTATACTTGAGAGCTGAATTGTATCAAATACATTTTTTCCTCTGTATCTATAGATGTTCATATAATTTTTCTCTTTTAACAGGGAAGACCTTTAATTTGTAATGTATGTTAATGAGTAATTTTCTGACTTTGAATCATACTTGAATTCTTGGCATTTTACTCATCAACCATGATTTTTAAAAAATTTGCCCTGGATTTGATCTGCTAGTATTTTATTCATATATATAGATGAATATTTTCATCTATATTTATGTGTGGTTGAGTCATAATTTCCTTTTCCTCTACAGCTCTTCTAAGTTTTTGAAGCTGAGATTATATCAGCTTTCCTTCTTTTGTTTTTATTCTCTAAAACACTGATTTTCATGTTAATTTTCATAAACTAAGGATTTTATGCTTCTTAAGGGTTTAGTAAAAGTTGCAGTTTATGCCTGATTGTTTTGAGGGAAGAGATCTTTTCATTTACTGTGATTATTAGTTGATCTTATTTCTAGCATCTTATTTCATGTTTTGAGTTTATATTTTTTCTAAACTTCCTTTATTTTCTTAATTCTTGTCAGTTAAATTTTCACATTTTTCCATTTTTCTTTGGCAAATTACGATTCTATTCTTCTAGTGATGATTCTATATCCTACACACCTATTAAGTCCAAACTATACATTCGTTTCAACAAAATCTAAAGTTATATAGTATTTCAAGACAAAGACCTTTAGCATACTCTAACTATTCCTGAAAGATTCTCTCCCCACTTCCCTGTGTTTTATTGTTTCCTACAGTTTAATTTTACCTTTTTATAACACACAACAAAAGTTTTTAAATTACAATCAAAAGTTACTTAAATTTGCTTATATATTTTAAAATTTCTTTCATCTTAAAGATGGCCCCCAAATTCTTTAACAAACCTTCCTGGGAAAATTGTGTGTGTTGTGCGGGGGGGCGGAGGGGGTGGGAGGTGGTCTATGCACTTCTTTCAATCTCGGGAGGTTTGTGACTGCTTTTATCACCAGAGCAAGGGTAGTGACACTTTCGCTTCTGAGACTGAGTTGTAAGAGGCATTGTCGCTCCCTCCTTGGCACACTTGTTCAGGGGGCCTGAGCCTCCATGAGAGAAGTTGAACTGTTCAGAGGCCACCGTGCTGTGAGCACACAGCACGGAAAGTGAGCCGCACAGAGAGGCCATTTGAGTGCACCCTGATCCGCTGTCCTAGGCTCCAAATCATCCCAGCCCAGGCACTAGACACCTGAGGATTCCAGAGGATTCCAGCCTCCAGCTGGGTGAGCTCCAACTTTTGAGTCCTCCCATCTGAGGTCCCAGATATCACAGAACAGAGGCCAGCCATCCCTGCTGGACTCTGAGGTCCCAGACATCATACAGCAGTGACCAGCCATCCCTGTGTTCACATTCCTGACACATCGAATCTGTTGGCATAATTTTGTTTTAAACCACTACACTTTTGGTAAACAACAATATCTAGAACATTGCTATTTCTTGCATCCCAGAACTTAGTGATGGTTTTATTTTTCTTCTTATTGAAATGTACCCTTTAATTTTTTAAAGTGAAGTTCTACAGGCGCCACAGTTCTCTGAGTTTTTGTATAACTGAAAATATCTTTGCTTTGCCCTCACTTTTCAATAATGGTTGACAGTTCTTTGTTCTCAACACTTGTCTTCTGGCATCTCTTATTACTCATGATCATCTAATTATTGTTCTTTTCTCTCATAGCTTAATTTTTTTTTTTATTCCATCAATATGGCTTTAGAAAAACCATCAACGAGGGGTAAACAGTTTATCTAGCCTTTTTCATGCCATGCATCTGAGCCCAGGATATTTGTCTTAATTATGGTAATTGAGAAAGCATGGCTTTTGTGGCAAGGCAGATCTGATTTTGAAACAGAGCTCTGCCACTTACCATATTGATTTTGGGCAAGAAAATCCTCCATCTCAGTAAAAAGATACCTATCATTGTCTGCCTTGCAGAGTTGATGTGAGAATTAAATGGTACTGTGTGCTTCCTACACACTTGTCAAAAAGAGTAGCGTTATCTTGCTTTTGCTTCCTGTTCTATCACAGCTTCCTTGTCTGTTATATTGAGGCACTGCTAGTGGACCTCATAAGTTGTGAGAATTCAGTGAGAAAGTGCCTAATATTGTGTCTAGTGTATATTAGGCCCTGAATAAACATTACTTTGTTTTTCTTATTACTATTTGGCTGAAGAAAGTTAGAAGAAGCCTTAGCAGTGTGGCCCTAGCGGGGGAGCCCCTAGCGGGGGAGCTCAGCTCAGTTTGCTGTATATTCTGGGCAAGCCCCGTCTCCTCTCTGGGTTTCTGCTTTTTCTCTCCAATACAGGGAAAGCAATTCCTGCCTCCTGGAGCTTGGAGGGCTTGTGAATGACATTTTGAAGGTCAAGATTCTGCAGTTTAGCAGGTTCTGGGTAAGAGAGCCAGGCCAGGACATCCAAACCTTGAGAAGTAGTCTGGAGGCTCCGTCCGTCACAGTCACTTGGCCTGGGAGCTGCTCCCATGTGGCTTCCCTGCCCTGCCTGAGCGGGTGAGCTTTGACTCTAGGCCAGGACAAAAGTGTGTAGAAAGGTAAAAACTTGGGAAATGATACGCAGCCCCACCCCCTTAGCCTTCAAATCCAAGGCAGCTTTCCACACCATTTCATGCTGAAGCACTTCCGGGGACTATGTTTGCCTTCTGGATGTTCCCAAACAGTGAAAACAGGGGCATCTGGTGAAAACCCAGAGTGAAAGGGTAAAGACACCTGCCTGCCTCGGGAGCCAGGTATCCTAGGAACTGGACTCAGAGCAGTCAACCGCAAATGCATTGTTGTTGTTGTTGTTTAAATGGAGTCTCTAATTTCCTCAGCTCCATTAGGATGAAAAGTTCATTGCCCACCACCCTACCTTTGCTGACTAATTTTGCTAGAAAGTGCTGCTTGCAGCAAAGAAAGAAAGTCTGGCTACTTTAGTTCACAGCATAGGCTCTTTCAGTGAAAAGGAATTAGGGAGAAAAGAGTGAAAAGGAATTAAGGAGAAGAAAGGAGTCAACTACCTTTGAAAGAGGCTCTTCTGGGAAGAGGTGATAGAGTCCCTGCGGGATCATTGTGATATTCCACACGATCATTGTGACGGTCAGCCTGCTACGCGGACACACAAACGCCCGCACCATTCACAGGGCCAGGATCGTGTGGGAGTTATAAGATATATAGAGCTGGCCCCTGCGGCTGGGGGTGGGGCCAGGGAACAGAGGGCTCTTTTTCCTAATTAGCTGTTTTTATACAGGGAACACATGACCCAAACACAACCACCAACTGTGTCTTTGACATATACAGGCAGAAAGGGGGAGCTGGGCTTTTGTCTGCCGCAAATTCTTTCAACTTGCCTGTCACCCCAAGCCGCAAAACTCAACAATGAGTCGGATGAGCAGGACCATTTCAGAGACCTTGCTAAACGGACTTGGAGACAGGTATTATTTCCATCTGTTCAGGGTTGAAAAATACAGTAAACGTGAAATTGGGTTCATATCTTTTTCCTTTCCTTTTCTAAAAGTTTTGTGACCATTCTTTGCCATTTGCCTGAGTTTCCAGTGTATCCTAGAATAGTGTATGGTTCAAAAAGAAACAAACACATTTTAAGGAATAGTTTTTCTTAGTACTTATTCACTGAACTCTCATTGTTCTACTGTCCATAACATCGACTGTTAACTTAGTAAATACAAATGGATTTCAAAGACTATTACAACGTCAACTACATTCTCTATCTAATGAAGGGTATTTGATAATATAGTCAGTTTAAGAATCAGCAAATTGAAGCATAAGATATAAAGCAAGGAGAGGATGCTTGCTTTGTGGATGTGTATATATTTATTTGTGTGGCATCGTTCATTCTTTGATTCTAAAACAATGAAAAAATCTTGAGTATTTTTTACCCATTGGCTTAACTGAAAGCAGTTATGCACAAATGGTTTTCCCAGAGCCAGAGGTAACATGTGCTAACACTAACTATGCTGAACTGGAAGTCATCAAAATGCTGTGTCTGATGTCACTGCCCAGGTAGCGGTCACCAGAGCATTTCCATACACAGCTCAAAGAGAATTTCCATCTGTAGCCATGGTGCAGGCAGGTTCAGAGAACTTCCCAATGCTGAGATTAAAGAAATCCACAACAAAACACTTCTCCAATTGGGTAAACACAGTCTTTCACGGACAGAGCTGTTTAGAAAAAATAGTGCATTCTTTGTTTCAACACATATTCACCATGTTGTATAGCACAACTGGAAAATACTGACAAGACCATAAAAAAAATAGATGGAAAAGTGTCAGATTAAACCCAGAGCAAAGCCCAGAGCTGATTGGCTTAATTGGAGATAATGAGAAGCAAAAATCACATTTCTACTTGCAAAGTTAAACAGAGAACAAGGTAATTACCCTGAAAATTTACCAACAGCCCTTTGCTGAAATGCCTAGAAAATTGAAGGCCAGAGCGGTTTTGAGATTTCAAATGTCTGGATAATGCCTAGAAGTCCTACGTCACTTGTTTAATGATGACCTGAACTCCGTGCATATGCCATTCTTTCTAAGGAAACATAATATTCCCCCCAAGTCAGTGATTAGGTTCTTGCCCACAGACTATTAGAAGCACCTCTGGGCAGAGATTTCAAGTTCCGTTAACACTGGAAAACAGAAGACAAGGACTTGGGGTAGGGATGTCTCCTGGAGGTGGTGCAAACCCAAGGGGTCAGGAAAGCAAAGGGGAAAATGAATGCAGAAGTCCTTCACGAGGGATCAGACCAGGGCATGTCATCAAAGAAACTTGTCTACCCACCGCTGGCCTGTCAGTCAAGCCATTTGCAAATGTTTGGACTCAGGGGCTTCTTCATGTGCCCAGTCTTGGCATATCCACACTATGAAACTTGTCAAAATAGTCCTGTAAAAGTAGCCATGACTGGGGCTTCCAGAAAAAGGGGAGCACAGCCATTGCTATTTACTCCTCTTTAAACTCAAATAGTAGTGTGTGCCAACCTCTCATCTTCAGATATGAATACTTCTCCTTTAGCATGCAATGCCATCTTTCTCCCTGAAAGTCCTAACATCATGTCCCCCAGAACAGAGGATGTTTCCGGGTGCTGTCGTTATGGTCTCAGAGACAACAAGACCATGCCTAACTCTGGAGAGATGGACTGGATCCATGGAGCCCAGAGAAGACGTTTTTGGTTTGGAGGGGGCTGGGGTGGACTTACCGAAGCTGGGGGCACTGTGCAAGGTCATGTCCCGGATCACCCTTGTGCCAAAACAGGACCACATCAAGAGAAACTGCTGGGCCACCTTCTTCAGCGATCCTTGTCTCTTGGCAGCCACCTAAGAGAGAGTGAACAGCTCTAAGAGTGGTTGATTTGATTTTCACTTATTATTCTTTTTTATAAAAAATGACAAGAAGGTTTATGGGTCTCTAAGTTTAATGTCATGGAACGGTGGTTTTTGACTTTTGATTTTTAGCAGCAAAAGTACACTCTAAGAAATGAAATCTTAAGTCAAGACTCAATGTGTACAACAGAAAAAAGAGATTCTGGCCTGGTTGAGCCAGGGGAGGGAGCCTCAGAGTCTTGCCTCCTTTGAGTCTCTTTGCTGCCTACCTCCAAAGGGTGGGGGGGTGGGCAAGTTTTGTTTTGGATCCCTAGGGCTCTGAGGCCACCGAGGAAACACTCAGCTAGCTTGCTGCTGGCGACCCAAGTGCCACCAACAAGAGTGATGGACTGCCATACAGGGCCGGGACCTTCCGCTCAGCTGACCCACCTTCACAACACACCGGTCCACCATGGTGTCCAGCCACTCGATGTAGGACTCAATGGGAGACTGTTCCTCCAGGAGGTGGTCAAATTCCTGATACACTGTCAAATAAAGGAGAGCCCCCCACACCATGCAGTTGGGTTTAAACAGAGAAACATTCAAAGATTTAGAGAATACACCCCGACTTATCTTTCCAGGCTCATCTTCCATGCCTAGGAACACTTTCAACCATGGCCACCCCCAGCTTACTTGCCATTCCTTTAAACCTCTGCTTGGATTGTTTCAGTTCAGTCAGTCAGTTCAGTTGCTCAGTCGTGTCCGACTCTTTGCGACCCCATGAATTGCAGCACGCCAGGCCCCCCTGTCCATCACCAACTCCCGGAGTTCACCCAGATTCACATCCATTGAGTCAGTGATGTCATCCAGCCATCTCATCCTCTGTCGTCCCCTTCTCCTCCTGCCCCCAATCCCTCCAGCATCAGAGTCTTTTCCAATGAGTCAACTCTTCGCATGAGGTGGCCAAAGTTCTGGAGTTTCAGCTTTAGCATCATTCCTTCCAAAGAAATCCCAGGGCTGATCTCCTTCAGAATGGACTGGTTGGATCTCCTTGCAGTCCAAGGTACTCTCAAGAGTCTTCTCCAACACCACAGTTCAAAAGCATCAATTCTTCCACGCTCAGCCTTCTTCACAGTCCAACTCTGACATCCATACATGACCACAGGAAAAACCATAGCCTTGACTAGACGGACCTTTGTTGGCAAAGTAATGTCTCTGCTTTTGAATATGCTATCTAGGTTGGTCATAACTTTCCTTCCAAGGAGTAAGCGTCTTTTAATTTCATGGCTGCAGTCACCATCTGCAGTAATTTTAGAGCTTGGATTGTTTAGTCCATCACAAAACAGCGGAAATGATCCTCCTGTGAAATTCTATTTACCCTCTTATGCCCCCTTTCAGCAGAGCTGATCATTCTTCCTCTATATTTCATAGCCCTTAATTATTTGTATTCTTACCTTCAGTATATCTTGAAGAGCCCTTTGTTATAGTTAGCGGTGTTCATGGGTGTATCCCCCTGCTATCTCTTTGTCTGATATCTTTATTAGCTGGTGCATTCCCTGTGACATAGCTCTTATCCAGCAAGTGCTTGCTTGTGCAAACAGGCCAGACACATGCTAATGCTCTCTTGCACTCTCTCAGCACATCTGATCATTCAAATGTTTCTGAACCATGATGGTATTGGCCAAGTAGCTGAACCAGCCTCTTAGTGCTTGACATGTAGCAGATGCTTAACAAATATTTGTGGAGTAGAGGGAGCAATCTCTGGGCTTTCAGTTTCCACATCACTAACAGGAGGATAATCGTTATCACTTCACAACCTGTCTTCAGGCACGAGTCAAACAACTGAATCTAGAAAGATTTTGCAATCACTGGAGCACTGTAGAAAGTAGAGACATTGCTGTGATGATCTCCAATCAAAAACAACATCTTTTATTATATTTTTTGTGTATTTTTGTTTGTGGGGCTCGATAAATCAAACCATAATTCAGGAACCACACATTCCTACAGTTTTCATTTGTCAGCAATTTTTGTTGTTCCATTTTCCAGGACCAACCAATCTACTCTACTTTACTTGTGATAGCTTCTGCAAGAGGTTGGCTTGCAGGACCCAAAGTCAAATACTTCAGAACGAGAAAAGACTTTCCAAACCCATTTAGTTGATCTGTGTCATTTTCGAGATGAGGATGTCTCATGTCTATGTCTAAGAGGCTATGTTTAAGAGGTCAAATGACCCCCTCAGAGTCAGAGGATGAGTTGGTGGCAGAACAGGAACTGGCACCACTTTCTCTTTGGTGACACTTTCCCCTTCCTGGCATGGTCTGTGTGCCCAAGCTACTGTGCTTCAATCAATGATGATATGATGATAATGATCATGGTTGCAGTGAAAGTGTTAACTGCCAACATTAACTGAGTGCTTGCCGCATGCCAGGTACTGCCCTAAAATGTTTTATATGGACACACCCTCTAAACTGAGACAACCTCCAGCATGTATGTGAATGTCACGAGGCCAGAACCGAGAACAGTGCCTGATACTTGGTAGCTGCTCAAATGTTTGTTGGAAGGATGAATGGCCCCCAGAGGTAGGTACTGTTATTACTTCCCTCTTTGACAAGTGAGGAAACAGAGGCACTCAGAGATGAGTGACTTTCCAAAGGTTTCACCTCTGGTTAGAGGCAAGTTTCAAACACAGTGGGACTCAAGCACTTGCCTTGCAACCTCTTCACCACACTAGCTCTACACTATGTACCAAGAGCAAGGCACACATTGTCCCATTTAATCTCTTTGCATTATCCCCATTTTACAGATGTGGTAGCCAGAGTCCACCAGAGCCAACATTTGACTTAAGGTCTGTCAGGCATCCCAACCCTATGTTCTCATCGCAGCACCACTTAACACTCCTTCTAATCAGCATGCTCAAATCCTTATGTGCACTTTTTAATTGAAGGTAAATGAGCATCCCCTGCCAGCATCTACATCATGGACATCATGGTAACCCCCTCAAGCAAGAATCTGAAGACTTGTCAATTGGTTGTAAGGGAAGAAGAGTTCAGTACACACTTGCCCCTGGTCCTTCTCAGACTGCCCTTGGTCCAGCTCGCTGTGTTCAGGGACTGATTTCCCAGCTGTCTGGAAGGAGCAAGGGTGAACCCATGTGCCAGGCCATCTGCCTTCAGGCTTCCTCAATCTCCCGCATCCTGTCACTGCATCACTTAGTATATTCCCTCTGGTAAAACTCATCCATTTGGAAGGGCTTCCCAGGTAGCACTAATGGTAAAGAATCTGCCTGCCAAAGCAGGAAACATAAAAGACATGGATTCAACCCCTGGGTTGGGAAGATCCTCTGGAGGAGAACATGGCAACCCATTCTAGTATTCTTGTCTGGAGAATCCCATGGACAGAGGAGCCTAGTGGGCTATAGTCCATGGGGTTGCAAAGGGTCAGACATAACTGAAGTGATTTAGCATGCACACAAGCAACCATTTGGAAATTACTTCTTTGACTTCTGATTTGCCATTAGCTCTAAGCTCCATGTGGGAAGGGCAGTGTCTATCTTATTCACTGCTCTCTGCTTAGCATCTAGCCCAGTGTTCAACCCAGGACAGGCATTCAGTAAGTACCAGGTGGCTTGACCTAAACTTCATTACGACTCCCTTCCTCTGCTGCTGTTGCTGCTGCTAAGTCATTTCAGTCGTGTCCGGCTCTGTGCGACCCCAGAGACGGCAGCCCACCAGGCTCCCCCATCCCTGGGATTCTCCGGGCAAGAACACTGGAGTGGGTTGCCATTTCCTTCTCCAATGCAAGAAAGTGAAAGTGAAGTCGCTCAGTCGTGTCTGACTCCTAGCGACCCCATGGACTGCAGTCCACCAGGCTCCTCTGTGCATGGGATTTGCCTGGCAAGAGTACTGGAGTAGGTTGCCGTTGCCTTCTCCGCCCTTCCTCTAGAAGAATACAAAGATTCAAAGGGCAACATTTTGCCCCTAGCCTAAGAAAACAAGAAGTGTGTACGCGTGTTAAGTCACTTCACTCATGTCTGACTCTGTGCGACCCTATGGACTGTAGCCCGCCAGGCTCCTTTGTCCATAGGATTCTCCAGGCAAGAGTCCTGGAGTGGGTTGCTGTGCCCTCCTCCAGGGAAGAAAACAAGAAGAGAAAGGCCCAACAGGTTCTTTCCAGGAGAGGCAGTAGTGATCTGCATGCTGCTCCAGCAGAGGCTCAGCGCCTGGCCCCAAAACAAGCAGTGGTGATTGTATGTTTCCCTATGAGTCTGGGTTACAGTTTCTTCCCCCACGAAAGCTGGAGAGAGGAGAAGAGAGCTGAGTCCAGTGCTGCTAGGAATGGTGAGCAGAACCAGGAAGCTGGATCACTCTGGGCTCTCACCCCTCTGGTTTGGTCCTCCACAAACTTTGCTGGGCCCCTCCTCCACACCTGGCCCTGTGTGAGGCCCTGGGGGCACGACCATCTGGGTACAGATAGAAGGCAATGGCACCCCACTCCAGTACTCCTGCCTGAAAAATCCCATGGACAGAGGAGCCTGGTAGGCTGCAGTCCATGGGGTCGCTAAGAGTCCGACACGACTGAGCGACTTCACTTTCACTTTTCACTTTCATGCATTGGAGAAGGAAATGGCAACCCACTCCAGTGTTCTTGCCTGGAGAATTACAGGGACAGGTGGGCTGCCGTCTCTGGGGTCGCACAGAGTCGGACACGACTGAAGCGACTTAGCAGCAGCAGCACTGTTAGGGTGCTCACAGTCATGCTCTCCAATGCCTTCTAGAAGGAAAAACAGGACAGGGAGCATGACTGTAAAAACTTGGAATGGTCCTAGAACATCTGAAGCTTGCCCACATCTCATTATTTTTGTCTGCGCTGGCATGCACTAGTGCATGGTAGGACACGGAGACTAGACCTGGGTTCCAGGTTCAGCTCTGCTGCCTTGGGCAAGGTTCACTGGCTCAGGGAGGCTCAGTTTGCTCATCTGTAATATGCGGGTGATAAGCGAATCTCCCCTCAGGACCTGGCATAAACTAGGCAGTCTATCAGCTGAATTATGATTTTAGTGACAATCTCTAACATTCTCAACAGGGGAAAGCAGGCTGGAGGCTGTTGCAGAGGAAGAAATATGAGCCTGAGAGGAGCTCCGAGGTCGCGAGGAAAGAAACTCATATGTTAAGGATGGTGGTGTTCTGTAGTCCTCCCATGTCCTCTGCTGCCAAGAACAGCAACCCGACCATATCAGGATAATATCTGGAGCAATAGTCTCCCAGTCTTTGCCCACAGGGGTCACAAGTTCACAGAAGTAAGTCACCATCCACTTCCTTCTCAGATATCTACTGTGATTGACAGGTTCACCTGCCAATATGTGGGCTGACTCCCATGACTCTCCATGGAAAAGCAGGCAGCACATCCAGTTACCTCCAGGCTGACGTTCGCCAAGAGAGGTGCCAAGCTTTGTTCCTCATTTGTTGATGCCACCCAGGGAATGGCAGCTGGCACCGAGGGTCCTGTGTGGGGCCTTCTGCCTGATGTGTCCTGCCCGATATCCCAGAACCCATTTTCCCCAGCAATGTGGACCCATGTCCTTGTAAATCAACCGGCTCCTCCCCCTGGGCCAACCCCTTTAACAGGAACAACAGGAGGGGAGGGATGGGATCCCAGGGAGAAGGACTGGGTGGGAGTGCCACTTTGTTTACCAACATACTCTTTCTTTTTAAACAAATAAAAAGACACACGCCCTGGTGGAGCATCTTACACTGGATGATGAGCTTCCGGTGCTCATCACGAGTGTCCTCCATGGTGTAAAGGGTTTGCTTGGTAATGCTGTTGAGGTCCACGTTCCTCCAGTCTTCCAGCATTTGGAACGTGATGTCTGCACTGTGGATCACTGTTCGAGATGCCTGGAAATCCAATCCAATCAACTCATTAGCTCATGGGTTGTTAGATTCAAACCCTTCCCCTTATTTTCTTTCAGTTCTTTTTAATGAATCTACTCATGGGGCTTCGCTAAGTGCTTTGAAATTCAAGAAAACTCAGAAGATGAGTCTGTAACTTGGAAGATCTGTATACTGTCTTCTGTGGCTCTCTCCTCATGTCTCTGTTTATAAGAAACGACTCCCCGGTGGCCTAGGTCAAAACAAACCTGCTATTCCCCACACCTCCTCCCTCCCACCCTCCCACTCCAGCTTTGGTCTTGACCTGGTGCAACAGTGGGATGAGGCCCAGAGATCTGTCAGCCTCCTGATGGGAGCTTGTTGGGTGAGAGCTCTGTGTTTAACAACCCATGTCTCTAGCACCTGAGAATTGACAGGCTCAGATTTTGAAAAGGTCCCACTACCCTTGGGACTATGATAGATTTCAACCTCAGAAATGTTGCAAGGTGTATTTTTCATCTAAATACATTCTGAAGCAGTTTATGGTCTACGTTTTTGTTTTTCGGTTTTTATGTGACTATAATGACTAAAACAAAGATGAATAATTGAGATAGAAGAAAAGGAAAACTATACCTTACAGCTCAGTGGTTTGTTAATGTAAGTCTGAATGTGAGTGTGTATGTGTGTTTAATCTGTGGCTTCCCCAGCAATCCTCATAGTAGAATTAAAATTTGAGAGCTGGAACAATACTCGGAACAATAGTTGGAACTAGCAAGTTGGAACAATACTGATAAAAGCAAAGAAAAACATTTCCAGAATCATTTCCTTTCCTTGCATGTTTTCAAAAATGTCTTTAATGAAACAAGATTTCAAAGACACGTGGACCTGTTAAGTCTCCTAATGCTTGTGAATTTCCAATCAGATGTAAATACTGACAGCCCCTTTTACACGCAGACTGTCCGAGTACAGGTAAAATCTTCCTCATATCAATGTAGAATGCTTTGAAGGACACAGGCGTTGGGTTGATTTCTAATGATAATGAGAACAACTGAATATGGAAATTTCAGATTCTGGATTGAAACATACTGAGTTCAAATCCTGACCTTGCTGCTGACCAGCTGATTGATCAGAGGCAGGCAAGGAGATTAATTTCAGTTTCCTGACCTCTAAAATAGAGATATAATAGTATGCATCTCTTTAGGAGGGCCATTGTTGGATATTCCTTGGGGTAATGTTTGCAAGGTGCACATTTCAGGGAGTAAGAGCCCAGTAAATGGGCCTTCTGTCATGCAGGTCAGTTCTCTTTGTTGGGAGGGCACTGACACCTGAGGGGCCTTTGCACTGACTGCTCCTGCTGCTGGAATGTTCTTCTCTCGCCCTGCCCTGGCCTCCTGGCCATCATGTATGTTCCAAGTGAAGTGTAGCACCCATGCAGAGGCCTTCTCTAGCCGCATCATTTGAATAGGATCTAAAATGCCCGGTTGTCCTCTATTTCCACTCACTTTCCTTCATAACACTTATCACGTTTTATTATTTTGGTGTTTTTTTTTTTTTCTCCTGCTGAGGCCAGGTGTCTGGCACACAGTAGGCACTCAAAGGATTTTGTGGGATGAATGGCTGAGATATGAATGCCAAATTGCCCGCTTAGTGTATCCAGAAGGGCCTGAATATTTGGCTCTTGGTTTTAAGTATCTGGCGGTGGGGGCATTTGGTCAGATGTTGTTTTGTCTGACTTGCTTTGTGTATGTTTAGGAAAGCTCGCCGGGATATTAGCTGAGATGTTACATGATGTCTCATCCCCCTCACTAATCCTGATCCTTTGGGTGGTCCAGGAATGTGTCTGGTGGCTGTCCAGTGAAGATGGGAAAGGTAGCAATTGCTGATTAACTTACATACAGTCTGTCTGGAAAGTGGAGAGAGTGTGTCTGTGTGTGCACATGAGCATGTAGGCTGTTGTGGGCACACAAGTGGATGCTTTTACTACCTGGCACATTAAAAGGTCAAGCCTTTCCACCCTTCCTAAGTGTCTAGTTCTATGTCCTAACTGCTACTGCTAAGTCACTTCAGTCGTGTCCGACTCTGTGTGACCCCATAGATGGCAGCCCACCAGGCTTCCCCGTCCCTGGGATTCTCCAGGCAAGAACACTGGAGTGGGTTGCCATTTCCTTCTCCAATGCATGAAAGTGAAAAGTGAAGGTGAAGTCGCTCAGTCGTGTCCAACTCTTAGCGATCCCATGGACTGCAGCCTACCAGGCTCCTCCATCCATGGGGTTTATCTAGGCAAGAGTACTGGAGTGGGGTGCCATTGCCCTCTCCGTCTATGTCCTAAAACCATATCTATTTCCCTGATATGACCCTAAGATTGTCTCTTCCAAGCTGGGGAATAGAACCAGAAGACAGTCACCCTCAGAAATATGACAATGCTTCTTTTTTTCCTTTTTAAAAGAATACCTCAAATCAATTAATTTTATATACACATTAAAATATTTTATATTTAATAAATATGTAAGCTACAAAGACAAAAATGACAATTCCCAAGACCCAATACCCATGATGAATATGACTTTCCATGAGCTAGAATTTACCATCCTTAATGGCTGGAAATGTTTGCTTCTATCACATTGCTGATTTTGTTATTATAAAATTATTATTGTTTTTGTTTAAAAAGATACACATCTATGCAATATACATTTAGCAGAAAATATTTAACAAGAAACTTTTGATCTTTATGGGTAGCTGTTACGTGTTTAGTGATAATAATGGAACCCTCAGGCTTATGTCGAGTCCATCCTAAAACCTTTTGATGGAGAGGGGTAGGATTTGAAAACTAACCCTGGCAGTGTTTGTTAATATTCATCTTATTTCCTGAGTCCCATCCATCTGTGAGGCTCTACCCTACCCCAGAACAGTGCCCCGGGGTGGCCTCTGTGACAGCATGAGTGTGGAGGGTCTCCTTCGGTCTCCAAATCACCCTTTGTGCTATTTTATTCCAGGGGCAGGGCTGGAACAGTGAGGTGTGTGTGTGTGTTGGGGGGTACTTTTATACTTTCTGGTTTCTGCTTCCTTCAGGCCACTCCAACTAGAGACCCCCATCACCACCTCGACCTTGAGTAACCACCGCCGATCTGGAGCCAGCAGTGTAAGGGAGGGGTTACAGACCCGAACACACAGACAAGGCAGACAGGTGACACTCATGAGTGAGGTGGGCCAAGCGTTAGAGAAAGTGGGGGTGATGACGAAGAAGCTCAGCCCATCCAGCGGCTTGCTACCCTGGGGAAATTAGTTCTGGGGTGGCAGGTCTTAAAAGTTTTCTACAGAAAATGTGGGTGTTTAGTTGTCATCGCCCAGTTCCACTGTTAGTGACTAAATGAAAAAATATTTTTGAACCTATGCCAGTCGAACAAAAATAATGCCACACATCTGAGGGCCAGATTTGACCTGTAGCCACCAGTTTGTCCCCTCTGCTTTAAGGTCATTCATATTTTAATGAATGTTAGTGGGCTGCCTTAACAGACTTAGATTTGCTTCCTTAAGGTGCAAAATGAACAGAAATGCAAAGATTTATGCCTTCAGTTAGAACTACAGAACTATAGTGGGATCTTCTAATTTTTACTATATATACCTTTATTAGTTTTGTTGTTGTTGTTGTGAGTACATATCACTTCTGTGCTAAAAAGAACAGAAATCTGGGGCAAAACAAAATTGGGGTGATTCTGCACCCCCCTAGGTTACATGTGGCAATGGTGAAGGCATTCTTGACTATCGCAATTGCGGTGGTACTTGGGGGTGGGTGGCCTTACTGGCATTGAGTAAATAGAGGCTAGGGATGCTACTAAACATCTACAATACACAAAACAACTCCCCACAATAAAGAATCACCCAGCCCCAAAAGGCAACTGTGGCTGAGAAACCCCGACGTACTCAAGCAAAACACAAACTTTTGGACCTAGAGTATCTGAAGGGTTAATGGACAAATGACGTCAGAAATTATTTTCTATGTTAGCTGAAACCACTTAGTGATTGGCTAACATTTCAATTCCTTATCTGTAGAAATTCAAGATAATAGTGAGAGTGTACTAGTGTTTTTTAAAAGACTTTTTTTGATGTGGAATCATTTTAAAAGTCTTTATTGAATGTTATAATATTGCCTCTGTTTTCTGTTTTAGTTTTTTCATCACAAGGTATGTGAGACCATAGCTCCCAAACCAGAGATAGAACCTGGACCCCCTGCACTGGGGGGTGAAGTCTTAATCACTGGACCGCCAGAGAAGTCCCATGAGAGTGTACTGTTAAACAGCCACATCATCCTGATGGAGCCTCTCCAGAGTTTCCCGTGGATTTGCCCCTCAGTTGCAATGACTTAGCAGTAGTTAGAACGTATAACACAGGACAGCTACCTGGCAAAGGTGATTTAGTGATGTTTGCCGTCTCAGGATTTGGGAAAATCTTCTTGACACTGCAAGAAGAAAAGAGTGAGTATGAAATACTTGCATGCTTTATGGTCTGACCTGGGATTTTCCGGGGGCGATTTTCAAAAGTAGCTTATTTGCCTAACTTTTTCTCATGCATGGTCCAACAGTATTTTCTATTACCCACTGATGAAACCCTGCATCTGCTCTTTTGTTCTCCCACTTGGACAACTATTTCCTAAGATGGTGATATTTGGGGTACATATTTCAAAGTTGCCTGCACTCCACACTGGCAGGTGTGAGAAATTGTGGCGTCAATCAACCGTGAGTAAAAGCAATTATTTACTTGTCTTTCATTTCGCTAATTGCAAGTTCAATCTCTTCTCCCCATAAATAATTGCAGGAATCGAGTGGAAGCTTTGAAGAAGGCCCTTTAAAAAGTAGTGTATCTACTAGGAAACCTTGATTGAGCAGGGTTGCTTCTAGGATGGAACCCTGGGCAGCACCTTGAATATGGCTTTGTATTCACAATCTGTCGTTTTCAACCAACGGTCTCCATGCCCTATTGGTGTGTTTTGATGACTGGGTCCTCTGCTAACATAACAGGCTGATGCTTTGAAGTGGGGTGATCTTATATCTGTAGATTTTGAAGCACACAAGCCACATGCCAGTCTGAGATCTTCGTCCTTACAGAGTCCTTTGGAGAGGTGTATGTCTCTACTCCTTGTAAATTCTTCAAGTGCACCCCCAGGCCCCCTGGGGAGAGCAGATGCCTCCAGGCACCCACAGGTGGCAGGTGCAACAAACCTCCTGGCTTTAGACTTTCAACAGGTTTGTTTTGCCAGCGTAATTAAAATGGGCACGGGGCATTCTTCTCATTAATTTCTGAACTGGTCAAGAAACAATCAGAAATTTCCCTGGGATTATTCCAATTTGTGCTCAGAGCCAGCTTGGTTGGAAAAATAGGGCGTGGGGTGGAGGAATGAGGGGTAGGTGGGTGGGGTGGGGGGACAGATGAACTTCTAATTTTCCAGGGCGATCAATCGTTAATCCTTCTCCTTAATTACTTTTTCTTTAACTTTGTGATGTGGAATTTAGTGCTCGTGAAAAGAAAAGAACTGAGAGCCGTGAAATAAAGCGGGCTTTATCAATAGGTGATGGGCACGGCAGGCGGCCTCAAAGGGAGTCTGAAAGGGCCCCCTTCGCCTGTGGAGAGAGGGTAATTTGATCTCCTTCATTTTTCTTGCTGGCACTTATTTCGGGCAAGAATGGCAAGCTGTATTCAAATGGAGCTCTAAGAAACATATACCTCAAAACTTTGTTTTGCTTAAAATCATTTCATCTTTACTTAATGGCACGTGAGACTTCCCACAAGTATGGACACACTGAGCCAGAGGAACAGGTCCAGTTTTCTCAGGCAAAATGATTACTAGGGGACTGAGTGGTGACGCTTGTCAGAGAAAAGATCCATAGTCCCAATACCCTGTGAGAAATATTAATTTTGCTTTCCCCTTAGGTAGAGAATTAAATATGTGGACCCCTGAAGCTGTTTTTCGTCTTCTGTTAGCCCCATTCTGTGGGCAGGAGCTTCGGGGAAATCTCAGTTTTAGGGTCAGAAAGATGTGAGTTCAACTTCTGGCCCCTAATTACCAGCTATGTGACTGTGTAGCTTGGGGGAACTGTCTTCGCTTCTCTGAGCCTCATCAGCAGAAGAGGGATATTGTTTTCTACATCAGCGAGTGAGTGAGGATTAACTAGAATAAAAAGTGTGGCCGTGATAGCAGAAACATGGACGTCAGACAGACAGACCTGCCTCTGCAGCTGACTCTGTCTCTGAGCCTGTTTCATTTTCTGTAAAGGAGAGGTGTGCCACCCTTAATAAACATTTTGTAAGGATTAACTAAATTAATGCATGGAAAGTGCTAAGCATAGTACTCAGTGCTTTGTAGGTACCAGTAAATTGTTAGCTCTTATTGTTATTTTATTGACAACCTGTGTGAAATACCTGGTACTAAAGTGTTACCCTCCCTTCCCCTCTGCTTCCAAACTTAGTACTTACATTCAAACTTGATGTTTCGCAAATTTTCTGGGAGGTCATGGAGAGCCACTTTTAGCCACTCATCCAGTTGCTTAGCAAACTTCCGGATCACCTGAGTCAAGCTAGAAAAAGGAATGACACATCGTTAGCACCTCGTGGGCTTCCCAGGTGGCTCAGCGGTTAAAGAAGCCAATGCAGGAGATGCGGGTTCGATCCCTGGGTAGGGAAGATTTCCTGCAGAAGGAAATGACAACTCACTCCAGCATTCTTGCATGGGAAATTCCATGGACAGAGGAGCCTGGCAGGCAGGCTACAGTCCATGGGAGCTGCAAAAGAGTCAGACACAACTTAGCAACTAAACAACAACAGCAAAAAAGGGCTTCACGTGTTCCCTACAGTACAGGCCACAGTCCTCCCTGCAGGGCCCTACAGAGTCTTATGATCTCTGATGGTGTTTTGACTGCAACCATTAGGAGTCACTGAAAGCAGCAACTCAGGGGTGGGGCAGGCAGCCCCGGGGACACCGCCATTTCAAAGCCCTCAAAGATTCATCAAATTAAACATGTTCAAACAGAATTCATTATTTCCCCATCACACCTGGTTCTTTTCTTGTGTTCTCTATTTCAGTGGGCACTCTACTTTCTGTTAAGTTTTACTTTTAATGCTTTTACTATGAAACACTTTAAACCTCCAAATACCCATGACCCAGCATGAATAATTAGAGACACTTTGCCGGTTTGATTTACAACATGCTACTCTTTCTTTTCTAGAGCGTTTTACGCAAATTCAAGATGTTGTATCATTTCACCCCTAAAAACAGAGTATGCATTTCTAACTGACAAGTTTTAAATATGCATATATATTCAATATGTACATACACGCACACACAAACATGTAAAACCACATGCCACTGTGTTGACAATAAGAGGAAAATTCTACAAAAGGAAGTAAATATGAGGAGCTAGCCTATCAAATATTAAAATATAACACGTGTATACCTGTGGCAGATTCATGTTGATATATGGCAAAACCAATACAATATTGTAAAGTTAAAAAATAAAATAAAATATATTTAAAAGCACAGAGCTTAAAGATAGCGTGACCCTGAAACATGAATATGCATGGGTGCGTACTAAGTCGCTTCAGTCGTGTACAACTCTTTGTGACTCCATAGACTATAGAGTGCCAGGCTCCTCTGTCCATGGGATTCTCCAGGCAAGAATCCTGGAGTGGGTTGCCATACCCTCCTCTAGGGGAATCTTCTCAACTCAGAAATTGAACCCATGTCTCTTTCGCCTCCTGCATTGGCAGCTGGGTTCTTTACCACTAGCGCCACCTGGGAAACATAGAACGTGAATATACAGCAATATAAACGGTATAGACTAGGAAGGCTAGAAATAGTACCAATTTACTACATAAAATAGGAGGCACATTAAATCTGTGAAGAAAAGATAGAATAATTAACATATGTATTGGGATAAGAAGAACTGCTGGGGGAAAAAGGCACACTTTACATCTTCAGTTCAGTTCAGTCGCTCAGTCGTGTCCAACCCTTTGCGACCCCATGAATCGCAGCACGCCAGGCCTCCCCTGTCCATCACCAACTCCTGGAGTTCACTCAGACTCACGTCCATGGAGTCAGTGATGCCATCCAGCCATCTCATCCTCTGTCGTCCCCTTCTCCTCCTGCCCCCAATCCCTCCCAGCATCAGAGTTTTTCCCAATGAGTCAACTTTACATCTTACACAAGGATGAATTATAAGTTGAATAAAAGTTCAAAGGTACAGAATTAAACCATAAGTTTTGTGGGATAAGCCATGAGAAAATTGTATTGTAATTGGAGTGGGGAAGAGGTTTAAAACAATGATACAAAATCCAGAAGCCATAAAAACAAGGGCTGATAAATTCAACTATGCAAATACATTTTCTGTATGGCAAAAATAAAAGAACAAAATGAGAAAATATTTGCAACTCTTATTACAGACACATGGTTAATATCCCTAAAAAATAAAATGCTCTTAAAAATCAATGAGAAAAACAGCAACTACCAAATAGAAAAACAGTCAAAGATTAAGAGCAGAGAGTTCACAGGAAAGAAATAAAAATCACTCTTAAAGACATGAAGGGATGTTCAACACCATTCATAATAAGATAAATGCAAATTAAAACTTCACTGAGAAAAGTTTAAGTCACATAGGCTTTGAACTAGGAATTGAGCCCTTTAGGAATTGATCCTGCATGTATACTCTATGCAGTAAGATGAAGGGTTGTTTCCCCCAAAATAAGTCCACTGGAACCCGTTAAGTTGACCTTATTTGATAAAAGGGTTTTTAGAGATGTGATTAAATTAAGGATCTTGGGATGAAACTTTGGATTAACTGTGGGCCCTAAATCCAATGACAAGTGTCTTTACAAAAGACAGTGAGACATAGAGTGGGGGTCAGTGTGAAGATGGAGGCAGAGACGGGTGGTGCAGCTACAAACCGAGGAATGCCCAGGACTGATGGTAGCCATCAGAAGCTGGGAGAGAGGTGTGGAGCAGATCTTCTCTCGGTCTCTGAAAGGAACCAACCCTGTGCATGCATGTGTGCCAAGTTGCTCCAGTCGTGTCCAACTCTGCAACCCCATGGATTGTAGCCCGCCAGGTTCCTCTGTCCATGGGACTTTCTAGGCAAGAATACTGCAGTGGGTAGTCATGCCCTCCTCCAGGGGATCTTCCTGACCCAGGGATCAAACCTGAGCCTCTTATGTCTCCTGCGTTGTCAGGTGGATTCTTTACCACTAGCACCACCTGGGAAGCCCAAGGAACCAACCCTGACAGCCCCCTGACATCAGACTTTCAGCCTCCAGAACTGTGAGGCAATATATTTGTTTTTTTTTTTTTCCAGACCACCCAGTTTGCCGTACTTTTTGTTGCTGCAGCCCTAGGAAACTAACAAACTGCAACATATAAAAGAATGTACTGAGAACATTATTCATCACAGCACTGTATAGTGGTGGGACAAGACTGGAAACACCATAACAACGAGTTAAACTCAACACAAAGGCATAATATGCAGGTGTTAAAAAAGAAGAAAAAAACAAACCTCATTATAGGCGGATGTAGAATGCTCTCTGTAACAGTCCCAACAGGAAACAGATGCCACTCAAAATAGTGCAGTTTATTTATAAGGGATAAGTCATAAAGGCATGGATAGGCATAGGTGAACCCATAAGGGTGACTGCAGCAACCCGGGTTTAGGGCCAGCAGGCTGTCACCCACCTCACACTCAAAGGACAGCGTGGAGGGAGAGAGAGAGAGAGGCTGCCTGAACGGGTGCAGAGCCCCAAGGAGGACGTGGCCAGCCAGAGGTGACCTCACAGGGAGGGAGGCAGAAAGGCAGTCTCCTGACTTCACTCTTCTCCCTCCTTCTGACCTCCCTGCTGACGCCCAACCCTCACACTGGCTGATCTGAGCTGGAAGCCAAAGGGAAATGGAGCCGCATAAGGGGGCTGCACCCTCCCCTGCTCCACCTCACAGGGCAGAAGGTGGCACAGAACACAGAGGAGCCTTCCTCTGCAGGGGCACAGAAGCTGTCCAACACAGTCTTCAAGACTTGTTCCTTTTAGAAACAAGGTACAAAACAGCATATATAGGGTGTCACTAGAGCCTATTATACAGAGTGAAGTGAGTGAAAGTTGCTCAGTCATGTCTGACTTTTTGTAACCCCATGGACTATTCATGGAATTCTCCAGGCAAGAATACTGGAGTGGGTAGCCTTTCACTTCTCCAGGGATCTTCCCAACCCAGGGATCGAACTGAGGTCTCCCATGTTGCAGGTGGATTCTTTACCAGTTGAACCACAAGGGAAGCCCATACAGAGAGAAGTCAGTCAGAAAGAGAAAAACAAATACTGTATATGAATGCATATATATGGAATCTAGAAAGACGGTACAGATGAACTTATTTGCAGGTCAGCAAAGGAGACACAGACATAAAGAACAGACTGTTCACAGTGGGGGAGGGAGAGGGTGGGAAGACTTGAGAGAGTAGTATTGGAACAAATACCTTATCAACTGTTAAACAGACAGCCAGTGGGAATTCCCTGTATGATGCACCAACTGTTAAACAGACAGCCAGTGGGAATTCCCTGTATGATGCAGGGAACCCAGAGCTGGTGCTCTGTGACAACCTAGAGGGGTGGGATGGGGAGGGAGGTGGGAGGGAAGTTTAAGAGGGAGAGGACATGGATATGTATCCCTGTGGCTGACTCATGTTGAGGTATGACAGAAACATATTGTAAAGTAATTATCCTCCAATTAAAAATTAAATTAAATTTAAAAAGACAAAGTATATGTCATGCATTGGTTACATGTTAATAGCAGATCTGAATGGCTCCCCCCCAAGAAAATGTTTATATCTGATGCTCTGTGGGAGGGGAAACTGGGTGTCTGGGGAAGAAGAGTAGAATGGAGACATTTCGCTGTGTATCGTGTCATATTTTTTGAATTTTTTTAATGTTTTGTATCTTGTTTTATAAGATTTTTTTTGACAGGGACCATTTTTTTTTAAGTATTTATAGAATTTGTTATAATACTGCTTCTGTTTTATGTTTTTGTTTTCAGGCTGCATGGCAAGTGGAGCTTAGCTCCCCGACCAGGGAAGCTCCCATATCCACTGTACTGGAAGGTGAAGTCCCAACCACTGGACCACAGGAAGGTTTTGAATGGTACAAGTGGTTTAAAATATTAAACTTTTTTACTAATATTTAAAAATATAAATAAAATTTAATGTCTTATACTTTAAAATTTAAAGTCCAATTCTGCCTCATTGACTATGCTAAAGCCTTTGACTGTGTGGATCCAAACTGTGGGAAATTTTTAAAGAGATGGGAAATACCAGACCACCTTATCTGCCTCCTGAGAAACATGTATGCAGGTCAAGAAGCAACAGTTAGAATCAGGCATGAAACAAGGGACTGGTTTAAAATTGGGAAAGGAGTATGTCAAGGCTGTATATTGTCACCCCGCTTATTTAACTTCTATGCAGAGTACATCATGCTAAATGCCAGAATGGATGACTCACAAGCTGGAATCAAGATTGCCAGGAGAAATATCAATAATCTCAGATATGCAAATGATACCAGTCTAATGGCAGAAAGCAAAAAGGAACTGAAAATCCTCTTGATGAGAGGGAAAGAGGAGAATGGAAAAGCTGGCTTACAACTCAACATTCAGAAAACTAAGATCATGACCTCTGGTCCCATCACTTCATGGCAAATAGAACAGGAAAAAGTGTAAGTAATGACAGATTTTTTTTTTTTTGGCGGGGGCGGGGGGAGCTCTAAAATCACTGCAGATGGTGACTGCAGCCATGAAATTAAAAGACACTTGCTCCTTGGAAGAAAAACTATGACAAACCTAGACTGTGTAGTAAGAAGCAGAGACATCATTTTACCAACAAAGATCTGTACAGTCAAAGCTGTGATTTTTCCAGTAGTCATGTACAGACTTTAGAGTTGGACCATAAAGAAGGCTGAGTGCTGAAGAATTTATGCTTTCAAATTGTGGTGCTGGAGGAGACTCTTGAGAGTCCCTTGGACAGCAAGGAGACCAAACCAGTCAATCCTAAAAGAAATCAACCCTGAATATTCACTGGAAGGTCTGATGCTAAAGCTGAAGCTCCAATACTTCGGCCACCTGATGCAAAGAAGTGACCCATTGGAAAAGACCCTGATGCTGGGAAAGATTGAAGGCAAAAGGAGAAGGGGGCGGCAGAGGATGAGATGGCTAGATAGCATCACTGACTCAATGGACATGAACTTGAGCAAACTCCAGGAGATAGTGGAGGACAGGGGAGCCTGGTGTGTGGAAGTCCATGGGGTTGCAAAGAGTGAGACATGACAGCAACTGAACAGCAACAACAAAATTAAAGATCTTTACAAGGGAGGACCCCAAAGAACGCAGTTATTTTCCATAACTGAGAAGTGGCTGAGGACCTGCCACACGGGGATAGGAGAAAAAGCGTGCCCACCTGTCAGGTAGCGCCTGCAGTACGGTGGGCATCAGCACTCCGGAGATAGCCTTGTAGAGGATAGAGTCGCACACGCCGACGATGTTCACCACCGTGGAGGAGCCCAGCACAGGCAGCATGTGGGGCGGCATTCCTTGCCAAAAGTGCAGAAGGAAACTTTGAACCTGTATTGACCCACAGAGAGGAGAAGAACCATGAAGTTACACAGGGCCTTCCCAGCAGAGCCTGGGGACTTGGCCAAGGCCACTCCGGTCCACAGTGCTCTTCTCTGTTCCCGCTGCAAACGCAGAGGCTGTCTCAGCCTGGGGTGGATTTTGAGCTTTGGAAGGTCCTCCCATCCCAAGTCCTGACCCTGGCCATCTGTGCGCATGCCCCCTGCTGGAGGAGCACCTGGCCTGGCAGCCTGGGGTCTGCTCTGCCCTGGGAGAGAGGAGTAGCTTGTCACCCCATCAGCCCCTTCATGCTTACTGGGGTCTGCGTAAAAAGGTTAAGAAAGGGAAAGTGGGACATGGCTTCTAAAAAGCTTGGAGCACTAGAACTACTCTTTGAGCCTGTTGGTGCCCTGGGGGCCCCAAGGAGTTCTGCAAAGGAAAAGAACAGTGTATGAGCTGCTGGTAAAAGGAATATGTCTAGGAGGAAAGAGAGTAGGTGCCACAAACTGAAGTCTCCTGATGCACATGTGCCCCCAAAATTGATAAACTGCAAGGGCCCCTTTGTATCCAGATTACATCATTTTCTCAAAGAGCCTTTGGTGTAGCCTTGGCTGGCTGGTGTTATTATGGGATGCTAGATAGTGATATCTGGACAGTAAGCTATGACCACACCCCAACCCACAACTCTAACCACTAGCACAGAACAGAAATCTAGTAGGCACTCAAAATGGAATTATTGTTGTAAATATGAGGATATCAGGCCCCTACACCTCTATCTTCCAGGGTGTGAGTTGGAGGTCAGTGAGAGAGAAGGGTAGGGGGTGGAGGGGTGGGACAAGACAAAGGAAGTGAAAGGACAGAGTTGAGGATATTTACTTAGTGCATATAATAACATTTTCAAGGGGCTTCCCTGGTGGCTCAGACAGTAAAGAATCCACCTGCAATGTAAAGACCCAGGTTTGATCCCTGGGTTGGAAAGGCCTCCTGGAGAAGGGATAGGCTACCCACTCTGTGGGCTTCCCTGGTGATTCAGTTGGTAAAGAATCTGCCTGCAATGCGAGAGACCTGGCTTCCATCATTGGACTGGGAAGATCCCCTGGTGGAAAGTATGGCAACCCATTACAGTATTCTTGCCTGATGAAGCTCCATGAACAGAGGAGCCTGGTGGGCTGCAGTCCACGAGGTCGCAAAGAGACAGACACAACTGAGCAACTAAGCACAGCACACCATTTCATGTCCCTGCCTAGAGAATTCCATGGACAAAGAAGCCTGGAGGGCTACAGTCCATAGGGTCACAAAGAGTCAGACAGAACTAACATTGAGGCATGACTCATCTTAAGGTTAGGGAAGAAATAACTGAATTGCTGCGAATTCTTATAAGCTCGACTTGGTTCCTAGACCAGGGATCATTCTTTCCTCCACAGATGGGCACTCCTGAACCCCATGCACAGCACTGCCTATATCTCTGGTTCCATAAGTCAATCTTGATCCAAAGCAGGAAATAATTCAGTACTTGAAGCTAACACTTTGGAGGTGGTGTAATTATTGGTGTCAGCATTATGTATTTATTGAGGGCTACTATATGTTAGAAACTTAGCACAGTTTCTCTCAGTTGATACTACAGCTGAGGATTGCTGCTCCCATTTTGTAGAGATTAACTTATTTGTCCAAAGCCAGACAGCAAGTCAGGGAATGGATGGATAGAGTGCAAGTCTGCCTATCTTTCCATAAATCAATCTCATGGCTACTTTGCTTTTCTCTTGGTAACTGGACTTCTATCCCATTCCTGAGACCTATGGCTCTCCTTGGACTGTCGCCTGCCTCCCAGCTTTCTGGCCCCACCCTGGGAACCTGCAGATGTCCTTCAAGCCCTTATTAGGAGTTGGGTCTTGCTTTCCTCTTTACAGGCTACCTCTGACCCCAGCCTGGTGACATCAACTCAGCCTCAAGTGGACAGACTATCCTGATGCCCATGGCCTGGCTGGACTTCTCAATGCAAATACTGGATTGGAGGCTTGATGGATGAGGAATGGAGAGAGAAGCATGCCCCCTAACTTCCTAGAGGGAAAATGGTTAATTGCCAAAAACATGATCAAGGTGAATGAGGTCAGATTTGTACATTGTAAAACTCAAGTCGCAGTTCTGTTAATTCCATGACAGTGAAAATATGGCAAAGTTTTCAACCAGATTGAAAATTAAAATCAGATGAGTGAAGACTGCCTTTAAGTCCCCACTACCAACTAGAGGGGTATTATCTCTATGCCTCAGTTTCTTTATCAGTGAAATGGGAATTAAAATAGTATTAACTAGATTTTGGTAAAGATTCCTATAAAAGTACTTATTATAGTGCTTGGCACATAGTAAATGCCTAATAAAGGTTAAATTCTATTACTATTACTATATTATGGAGGCATACCACTTCTAGGCATAAGAAATCAGTGCATGCATATGTGCTAAGTCACTTCAGTCATGTTTGACTCTTTGCGACCCTACGAACTATAGCCCACCAGGCTCCTCTGTCCATGAGACTCTCCAGGTAAGAATACTGGAGTGGGTTGCCATGCCCTCCTGCAGGGGATCTTCCCAACCCAGAGATCAAACCTGCATCTCTCATGTTTCCTTCATTGGCAGGTGGGTTCTTTACCACTAGTGCCACCTGGGAAGCCCCAAGAAATCCCTGTACTGCCATAAAGGCTTGAGATACCCTCGCCTAAGTTTCTGAGCATCACCCAGCCAGGATCCCCATGGTGGCTCTGCTCACCTATCAAGGCTCTTGTTTTCATTGGGATAATGGATGGCTATTAGCTGACTTGGGCCTGGAGATAGCCACATCTCTTAGACAAGGTACTCGCCCTCCAGACAACCCTCTGCTGTCCCCAGATCCCATCTCATCCCAGGATATTGGCCTCTGGCCAGGTCCTGCACTTCCCTGCCTGACCTTCCAACTCTGAATAAGAAGCACTGCCCAGTTGATTGCTAATATTTGGTAGATTCTGAATTCATTTGTCTTTCTAAGTTCTCCTTGCATGTAGCCCTACTCTCTTTTTATGAGTCGGTTTCCAGCAGAAATTCTGGAAAGCATCAGCGACTGTGTACAGTAAAACAAATCTGTAGAAGATCACTCGCACGAGCAGCCATCTGTCTTTTTCAAGTCTGTCCAACTGGCACTGAGAGCCGCCGTCGGTTCTGTCACTGGAGCAGCATTTGTAGATGCCATGTTACCCAGTTTCAACCTCACTCTGCATTTAAGAGCCTTTAATGTCTGCTGGCGGAAAAGGCAATGGCACCCCATTCCAGTACTCTTGCCTGGAAAATCCCATGGACGGAGGAGCCTGGTAGGCTGCAGTCCATGGGGTCACGAAGATTTGGACACGACTGAGCGACTTTCCTTTCACTTTTCACTTTCATGCATTGGAGAAGGAAATGGCAACCCACTCCAGTGTTCTTGCCTGGAGAATCCCAGGGACGGGGAAGCCTGGTGGGCTGCCGCCTATGGGATCGCACAGAGTCAGACACGACTGAAGCGACTTAGCAGCAGCAGCAGCAGCAGCAGCAATGTCTGCCAGACACGACTGGGCAACTGAACAACAACAACAGTGTCCGATGGGCTGGCTCCTCAGGAGGCGCGAACACACTGCAAAGCTCAAGGGCTGATACCTGCAAGTTAGGTGTTCTTATCAGGAAGTAGAGTCAACAGGACATTCTGATAGACTAGATATGAAGAATTGAGGTTTGTGGCTTGAGCAGTTGGATGTGTGGTAGTGGCTATCTAAGACTCGGGAAAAACAGATTTAGGGTGGAAAGTCAGAGCTCTGATTAGGCCATGTTATGTTAGATGGCAAGTCAGTTGAATCTGGAGCTCGGGACTAAATAATTATGTAAAAACGAGAGTTATCAGCTTTAGCAAAATGGAGATGATGTTTACCTATTAGTAGGATGAAATAAGATTATTTATAAAATGCCAGGCATCGTGAAGGCATTTAATAAATGGAAGCATAACTAGACAGAAAAAGTTCTCCTTACTCCTTGCAAGCAAAAATGGTGAAAGAATCACAGGTAAATGATTGAAAATGATTATTTAAAACAAGTTTTCTGGATTATCTACTTTAGTCCCTTGAATTCTCAGCCTTTTTCCTCTCTGCTCAATAAAGCATCAGAAGGTGATTTCCTTAACAATATCTACATAAGTTTTTTTATTTCTTTTCCATGTCCGTACTTACTTTATTCCTGGTATATTGGCATCTTGTGGAAACATATCTGATGATTTCCAGTCATGGGTACTTAATTGCTATAGTGTTAAAAGGAACTTGACAAAACAATAGCTAGCAGTTATTATGCTCTGAGTTTGAAATTAGATACTTTAATCTATACAATTTTCATGTAATTATCACAATTTTACTATGAGGTAGATATAGCTACCTCATAGCTGCCAAAGCAGCCTCTCATCTCCCTCTGAGTCCCATTTTACAGCCAAAGAAACTGAGGCTCACAGAGGTTAAGTACCTTTCTCAAGGTCACAGGCTGGTAAGTGGTGGATTTGAGACTCAAACATGGGGCTGTCTGATTTTACAACTCTTTGTGCAATGTAGTTTGGAGAAGGCTTTGCAGGAAGTCCCCTATATGTAGACTTGGCTTCTTTGCACTCTCCTGATAATGCTGTAAGTCTGTGGAGGTTTTCCATCCATCCATCATCCATCAATCCATCTACTCACCCACCCAAGAAATATTTACTGAGAGCCTGAGAGTATAGCTGACCTGGATACAGTAGTAAACAAGATCCCTGCCCTTAAGGGCTTGTGTGTTCTGGTGGCAGGAGACAAACAATGAACAAGGAAACAAGGTAATTTAAGACTGTGATACTAGCGTACATTGTGACCTCAATGGATATTAAAGATCCTGAAGATCTGAAACAAATTACATCATCAAAATGTACCAGAGACATCCACCATCTATTTACCGATGACTTTTCTCAGCTGTAGGAGAGAAAGCCATTCTCATCAGAGGTAAAATAGCCCCCTGCATTCTTTTTGTGTTTGGGTAGAATCAACCGCATTTTCATCAGCCACCTCAAAAACAGCCACCAAATACCCCTGCCAGTGGGGTGGAAAGAATACTGGACCAGCAGCGGTAGGTGACAAAGATCTAACCAACTGTGTGACCTCCCTTAATTCTCTGATTAACATATCTGATAAAAGCAAGCATTTGTATGACCTTTTACCAGGCATTGTCTCATCTCCTCCTTCCAACAATCCTGTGAAATGGATAGGCAGGGATGGTATGTTTATCTTCATTCCTAGGATGAGGAATTGAGCCACATCTTGAATCCAAGCCTGAGCTCCAAGTCTGGCCCTTCTCCCACAGGAACACTCAAGCCCTCACAAGGTTTCTGGACCTCTCACCATATATTCTGCATCCTAACTGCTGGTGTGTGTTAGTTTCTCAGTTGTATCCAACTTTTTGTGACTCCATGGGCTATAGCCTGCCAGGTTCCTCTGTCCATGGAATTTTACAGGCAAGAATACTAGAGTGGGTTGCCATTCCCTTCTCCAGAGTTACTGGTATGCATGACTTTTTTCCCTTCGAGGCTTATCTTATCACCCCATTCCCGGGATCTAGCAGTGTATAAATCATTAGATGCCCAATAAGTGTCGGAATTAAGAAATGGAAGCCAGTGAAGGGAGACGATGAGTAAGTTTTGATAAGAATGTTAAGCGAGGACTATCACCAGTTTTGTTATGAGTACTTGTGGCAGAGAGGGACCACTAGATCTCCTCTAGTAAATAAGCTGCTGCCCAGAGAGGAGCCACACTTCCCAGGTCCCCTTACCTCAAGGAGCAGAGGCGGGTGGGGGGAGTGCCATGAGACCAGCTCTTGCCAATGGAATACAGGCAAAAGTGATGCATCTTATCTCTGGGCCAACAAGTTCAAGAAGAGAGGATGTCTTTGCTGTAATCCTTTTCCCTGATCCATCAGCTGAACAAAGAGGATGCCAAGACTCTAGGGCAGGCTACAGCCATGAGGTAGGAGGACCCTGGGTCCCTGAACCACCCCCAGCAACCAGCCATCCAATCGAGGGCATCCACATTGGACTGTGACATGTCTTGTCAAATTGTGTTGAGACTTGAGGCTTGTGTGTTACAGAAGCCAGTGTTGTCTTAACCAATCATGAGTCATGATTTGCCCAGATCTCAGGGTTCTTTGATACATAAGGCATAACCAAACCACAATATGAGAGAAAGCAATGAGCTTTCTTTCTTTAAGACAAAAAAATCGACTTAAATGGTCACAGAAGGAATTTGGGAGATTTAAAAACTTAGTGGATGAAAATCAAGAGCAGGAAGAAGAGTCCTACTCTATGGCCCCCTCTTCTGGAGCTGTGCCTATGAACCAAGTGACAGCTCACATACGGGGGTACCACTGCTGCAGCAGGCTCCAGAGGGAACAGTACAAGGAGCCGCACAGGTACCAGCAAGTGCTCAACAAGTCTTCACTGCCTTACCTCATCCTGTCCCCTCCATCTCCAACAGCACACGAACCCCCCACTCTAAAAAGGGAAATCTCAGGCATTTTTTCACCAATAACAAGAGATTCGTGTAGCCCCTTTACAGCTTAGGTTGTGCTGTGCTCAGTCACTCAGTCATGTCCGACTCTTTGTGACCCTATGGCCTGCCAGGCTCCTCTGTCCATGAGGATTCTCCAGGCAAGAATACTGGAGTGGGTTGCCATGCCTTCCTCTAGGGAATCTTCCCAACGCAGGGATTTGACCCAGGTCTCCTGCATTGTGGGCGGATTCTTTACCGTCTGAGCCACCAGAGAAACCCAAGAATACTGGAGTGGGTAGCCTATCCCTTCTCCAGGGGAACTTCCCAACCCAGGAATCGAACTGGGGTCTCCTGCATTGCAGGCAGATTCTTTATCGGTTGAGCTATCCCGGAAGCCCAGAGTCTAGGTTATCTTCCCTCAGATTCAATGTCCACATCTGATCCCAGGTGGTTTTATTTGTTTTTGTTTTTGTCTGAAAGGCATTTTCTTTAAACAGAATGACCTCAGGTTATGGGGTGAAACATGTGGTTTCCTGCCATCCTTTTGGAAGGTTCTTTCTGATGGCGTTTTAGACAAGAATATTTTACTGTCTCTGTGTATATAACCAGTGCTCTATCCTCTCATTTCTTCTCTCCATTCTTTAACTATAATATTTTAAAATCAAAATTAAATCCTCACACTGTTTGTATTCAAAGATGGTCCTACGGACAGTGTTAAATGGACATGGGGACTAGAACTTGAGAATGGAGGGTAATCAGCTCCAAATGCACTGAAGCAGATGAGCCTCAGGAAAAGGTTAAACCCAAAATATAGATAAGCTTTCCTTTAGTTTTTCTGAATGCATAATTCTGGCATAATGATATCTTGACAAAACTGGGTTCCCAGTAGGCCAACTGGGCAGGATGTAGTTCACTCATTAGAACAAGGAAAAAGCCATGCCAGCCACTGCCCACACAGAAAATCTGCAAAATGGGGGTAGTGATAGTGCTTGTTTCCTGGGATCACTGAGGATTCAGGGAGCTAATGTACATCAAGGGCTTCTAGAGACCTGGAAACTAGTCAAAGCTAGTGTTATTGTAATATAATATTTTAATGCAGAGTATTCACAGCCTAACACTTATTGACCTACCTCATCAAAGTTGGCTCTTATTACAGTGTCCAGTATTCTCTGACAGTGTGTTCTGTACATCATAATAAAGGTAGAAACCTGTGGGGGTGGGAAAGGATCAACAATAAAAGCATACATTAGTACACATTACTGCTGCCTTTGGAATTTCAAGTCATTTATTCTCTGTTGAGGGGATGAAATTTGTCTAACTCCTATGCATCCTGTAATGTCCCATTGAAACTCATTTCCCTCAGCTTCCTCCTCTGTGCTCCATAGCGCCTGAATGTTTCTCAGAGCACTCACCCTGTTGTACAGAAAGCACAGGTTTCTCTTTTTGCCCCAAGTCTACCCCCTGAAATTCCGGATTTGGGGAAAATACTAATAAAAACAGCATATTATTCATGCTTGTGTATCAAGCATTTAGCACAGTGTCTGGCACATTGTAGATAGAGTTCAGTAAGGCCTACTGGATTAAATTCTCATCAGCTGAGATATTGAAAAGTTAACATTCAGCCTACATCTATAAGAAGAGGTGCTTTTGTCAAAATCACACAAAAAAGACATTTGAAAATTCTCTGGAATCTGCTTAGCAAAAGAACTGCATCTCTAGCTTCACTTTCCCAAGAAGTTTAAAGTGATGGTACAGGAAATTTGCTGAGAAAAAAAGCAAATTTGAGAAAAATAAGGATTTATTTATTCTTTTTGTTTGAGAACATAGATATACGTTTAATACAAACTTAGTTTGATTGTACAAGCATCTGTCTCCCTGGCTTGACTGTAAGCTTCCTGACAGCAGGAATCAAGTCTCATTCATCACTGCATTCCAGTGTGATATGTAGAAACTCAACACCTACTGGTACCCTGGGCCACATCTAGATAGATGCATTATGCTGTATAGCAGAGGGAACTCTACTTAATGCTTCTATGATGACCTAAACGGGAAGAAAATCAAAAAACAACAGGGGATATATGTATACATATAACTGATTCACTTCAGAAACACATTATAAAGCAACTATACTCCCATAAAAAAAAAGATAGATCGCTTAGGATGGGATCACCTACCAGAGAGTCTCCAGATTGGTGTTTCCAATTATTTCTCCCCAATACCATGGCCCAAACTATCTGAATCACTACCACCTTTAAAATCTTCTTTGTCTGTGGGAGTGTGATGTCACCACATCCTCTGCAGCACATGGGGAAATAAACTTAATCCTATGAAAAAGCTATTCAGAGGAGGGGGCCCTCCCCTGTGAAAGGAGACCAGTGCAGCACCGGAGATGGGTAGGTAGGTAGACAAGTTGGACAGGGAGAGAGGTAAACATTTGATTTTAGAATAAGATTGGGTTTGCAGGCCAGTTATGAAGGTAGTTCAGGCAGCTTCTGTATACCTCATATCCCGTTATCTCTACTATTAACATCTTGCTTTGGGATGCTACCTTTGTCACAACTAATAGACCAACTTGATTCAGATTTCTATCCTTATACTTTTAAACTCACTATTTTGCAATAGAAGTGTGTATAAGTGTGGTGTATGTGGGTGTGGTGTGTGTGAGTGGTGTGTGTGTGTGGTGTGTGTGTGTGGTGTGTGTGAGTGTGGCACGTGTGAATGTGGTATGTGTGTGCGGTGCATGTGTGGTGTGTGTGAGTAGGGTGTGTGAATGGGATGTGTGTAAGTGTGGTATATGTGAGTGTGGTATGTATATTTCTGGTATGTGTGAGTGTGGTGTGTGTGCGTGGTGTGTGTGAGTGTGGTGTATGTGAATGTGGTATGTGTGAGTGATGTATGTGAGTGTGGTGTGTGTGTGGTGTATGTGTGTGATGCGTGTGAGTGTGGTGTGTGTGAGTATGGTGTGTGTGGAGTATGTGTGTTGTGTGTGTGGTTGTGGTGTGTGAGTGTGTTGTATGTGATTGTGGTGTGTGGGTGTGGTGTGTGTGGGTGTGGTGTGTGTGGGTGTGGTGTGTTTGTGAGAGAGAGGGAGAACCACCCACTCCAGCAGTCCTGCAGGCGTGCTCACCTTCTCTTCTGGCAGACTGGCCGGTAGATTTAGATCTTTGACATTCGGAAATTCTGGCAGCAATGTTCCAAGTTTGGACCGGGGTGAATACGCCACCGTCTGCTTGCTCACTTCTTTCTTGCCTGTCTCGCTCACCCAGGCGGCTCCTTTCTTGGAATACATCACATCATAATATTGGGAGCTTTCCTTCACTGCAATGCCATAGTAATGGTACCTGGGCCGTAAAGTAAGAGAGAGAGAGAAACCCACGTATACCCTTATCAGCTGGGGGATCCTGAGCCATTGGAGCCCAAGGCCAATGATGGCTTGGACCCATTCTCCCTGAACTAAAAGAGTTAACTCCCCTGTTAGGCTCAACATCTTAGAAATCTAGAATTAAAACAAAGTTCCATGTTGCCAGCCATCAATCAGACAGGTAAAAATAACCAGAATTGCCTCCTACAGACAATGTTAAGTCAAATACTTTGCAAAGCAGAAAGTGGGATGAAAAAATTTCCATTTGTACTTAATCTCTTGTATCTAGCCAAGCATGATTCTACAGGTACAGCGTCTGAATGTCCCCCTCAGCAAAGACCCGAGGAGACGAGGGTGTTCATGGCTGCCAACTGTACCAACAACAAAAATTTATTTGGCCTATGTTTTTCTTAATCAATAAATAGCAGTCTTAAACAACTGTATCTAAAAATATAAACTCAGTGTTTCAGTTGACACTGAATGGAAAACAAAGACCAGAACCCTTTATTAACTCAGGAAAGGCTTAATAATAGTAATGTTTTCAATTAAGACTAATGAGGGATGGAGGCTGCATTTTGCTTGGATTTTAGCGACAATCTATGAAGAACTTATGGTGTGCTAGGCACTTTGGCAAATGCTTTCCCTACATTTATTTGTAAAATAATGCTATGAAGTGGAGATTATTATAACCTTTCAACAGATGAGAATTGGAGGCAAGAAAGTTTAAGTAATTTGCTCAAGGTCATACAGCTTGTTCAGGGGAGGAAGTGGGTCGATCTGACCACAGAGCCACTGTGCTGCACTAAGAAAACACATTGCTACGAACTTTGATGTTTGTCAGAGCCTCTTATGGAACATAATAAAAATACAGATTCTAAGGCCCCTTCCCAGAACAGGGGATAGGGCCCTAGAATCAGCACTGAGACAAACCACAGATAATTTTCACGCACATCCCTCTGGGATCCACAAGCCTGCTGGGTGTGGCCCTGCAGAACGGTCCTGGCTTGATGGGACGGTCATTATCTACTATTTGTAGCATAGTCGCTAACAAGGTGCTAAGTGCTTTACACACATTACCTGATTTCATCTCACAAAGCCCCTGGGAGGCTGGAACTGATTAATATCCCCATATTACAGACTAAGAAACTAAGACCTAGAGAATTAAGACATCCAAGATCATCTAGTGAGTAAGCAGTAGAGGCAGGATTTGAGCCTCTAAAGGTGCTTTTCACCACTAAGCCAGTGATTCTCAAACTTTACTAATGATAAGAATCACCTACAAAACATATTAAAATACAGACTCCCAGGTCCCACCCCCAAAGATTCTCATTTAGCAGGTCCAGGGTCATTTTGTGCAATCACATGGCAATATTAATGTAAGTAATTCTGGACCTCGATTTCAGAAATGCTGTATAATGTGGTAACTACTCTTTTCTACTGGTAACGATTTGGTGGCGATAGCCAGGAAATAACTCAAAGGAGAAAACACTCTTGAGTTCTGGGAGAGCCTTCCTGGGAGAGGAGAGCTAAGCACAGGTAACCTTCCCTCCCCCAAATCCCTCTCCACTCCGGATACCATTCTGTGATACTTCTGCTTAGTGGGCATTGCGCCTCTATCTGAATGCCTGCTGGGATGAAGAACTCGGACCCTCCAAAGGCAGCCCAGCTCATTTTAGGTCAGTATAGCGATCAGGAAGTTCTTCCTTATGTCGAGCTGATTTCTATCGTCTGTGCCTTCTATTTGCCAACTGTCATAACTGCCTTTCCACCCGGAAGGCACTCCTTTGGTGGGTGGGGTGGGGGAGTTCCGTTTGCTCTGGGAGACCTTCCAGGTGGGAAGGTAGTTATGACATGCCTCCCTAACTTTACAAAGTCTGCCCTTATTCTTTCTTAAGCTCAAGATGGTAATAACGTATTAAGATCAGACCACTTCTTGATTTTTCAGAGTATACTGCTAGAATTGCCAACTGCAGTGAAGCTAGTGACGCTAGTGCTCTGATCACTTCTCAAGTTTTTATTTCAGGTCTGTAAGTTTTTTTATTTCAGGTCAACACACTCTCCACCAGCACACCACCCCCCACCCATTTAGTCTGTCCAGGTAAATTTGCTGAGGGATTGTCGCTATAAGGGGCTTCCCTGGGGCTTTCCTTCTTTATCTGGCTTCCCAGATAAAGAACCTGCCTGCTGCAGGAGCCGCAGGAGACTCAGGTTCGATCCCTGGGTTGGGAAGATACCCTGGAGGAGGGCATGGCAACCTACTCAGTATTCTTCCCTAGAGAATCCCATGGACAGAAGAGCCTGGTGGGTTACAGTCTATAGTGTTGCAAAGAGTCGGACAGGACTGTCTCCGTAAGGCCAAGTGGCATGTTGGAGACCAGAGCTTCTTATTACCTTTCAGTTGGTTGAAGGTGTGACCAACCTTGGAGGATGCTTATGGAGAGGATACAATGAAACTGAATTTTTAAAGATATTGTCCCATTTGCCAACCTCTAAGTCAAAGAAAAAGAAAACAAAAAACAAAAGCAGGCTCTTACATATAGACAGAATGAAACTTTCTCCAAGTTTATGTAGGATGGGAAGACTTTCTCTTCTATTTTTATTATTCTTATTGCCTATTTTTACCACATACCTATCATTACTATCTACTTATACTCTTTTATCTCAGAAACATGCAGCAATGTATTGGAACCAGTGATGCTAAAAAGACCATGGGCTGGAGAAAAAAATAATTCCTTTCCATTCATTCAATAGCTTTCCAGCCATCCACTTATCTGTAGATTGAATTGCCTTTGTGTGCCAACCACATGCTCACCAGCAAACAAGAAAGGAAGAATCTGGGTTTTCTACTCCATACTCTTACCAGGGCTGAAAACTCATTTTAAACAAATACTTGAATTCTTCAGTATGAACAAAATTTATTCTTCAGAGGAGTCACCCTGAAAAATTATTAGAAATTTATTCCAAAATACCCCTTGCTCAAAATTTCTCTCTTTGAAAATTGCCCCCCAGAACTTCTGAGCCACATTAAAAAAAATTAGTCTCATTTGATTTTCAGACCTTTACTAAAAAGGGTTTCCCCAGTTTGATCATCTACTTTCCACATTCTTTATCCAACTTGGCTCCAAAGTTAAACCTACCCTTGGAGGGTAGGAATGTGCTGCCCAGGGATGGCCGGGGGCTGGGATGAGGGGGACAGTATTGGATATACTGCTTCTGAAGCACTTTAAGTGACAAGTCCTACAAGTCCTATATGTGGTTGCTGTGTTTTAATAATAAGTTTCATTATTTTATAAGTCAGTGTGGGTTGATCTGCTACCCAACATGGTCAAAATGCTTATAGAAATGCTGCATAATACAGCACTCCCTAGTGGAGTCCCCAGGTATAATTAGCATAATAAAGGTTCTGACAAGTCCTGCATAAAGGAACCTGTTTAGTTCAGAGCTTACCAAACTTTCATGGTCAGCAGACCTTCTTCACGGAACACCTAGTCACTTCCAACAGTATTTTGAAATACCCTTTGAAATGAGTCTTTATAAATCTAGATTTTTGTGAAGCCTGGGCAGGATAGGCAGAGATTCCCTTCCTATTGACTCTCACCTGGGAGACAGATGTCTGCACAGCCTTCTCACTCCTCGGGTCACCTCCTCAGTAAGGCCTTCCTTCCTAGGCTACCCTTTCTAGACCAGGCTACCCTTTTGTTATTCCCTAGGGCAATCCCCTTCACAATCTAATGATATTTGTGTGTGTGTGTGTGTGTGTGTCTTCCCCTGGAGAATATTTGCTCCGTCCAGGACCTGTCTGCTCACGTGTCCCCAGCACTTAGCACCATTATCTGACATCAGAAAATGAGAAGCAAACATTGGGGGGTTGGTTGACAGAATGGGTGACTGGGAAGCAGGATGCCTGGGTACCACAGCATCTTTTGGCCCATCTCCCTTGCAGGGATTGGTATATGTTGCTTCTCTGGCTGACTGGATTCTGTGAGAGTACACAGTTTGCTGGTCAAAACAATCCGAGTAACCTGGAAACTGGTCAAAAGACCACAAGGTGCTCCTTTTAGAAGATGCTCAAGACTACTTCACATAAACACCTACAGGCAGGGAAGCATCAAGTCGGATTCCTTAAAGCAGCTGGTCTTTGGACAGCATCTCTGTTAGGGCTCCTAGGAGAGGGGGCCACTCCCACCAGGCACAGACTTCTCCCCAGACTGAGCTCAGGATGAGAGGCCCGGAGTCTGGGTCTCTGGAGGCCCATGGACGCGCGCTCTGCAGGTGGAAAGGCCGTCGGTGCTTACTTTGACTGTCCGCGGGTCCCGAGTCTCCTGGTGGTTAACTGAGGAAACTGCTGCCTTATGATCTGCAAGTCAAGCAAGAATCAGTTACCCATTGGAAAAGGCTGGGAGCACAGTGACTGTGTTTACGAACGGCAATCTAAAGAACAGAGGAAAACGTGGACCCTGGGCTGCAATGAGGGCGTCTGACAGGACCCCTGGAGGACCACAGGTGTCGGGGGGCGGGGGTGGGTCAGGAAGAGACCACCTGAGTGATGCAGGGGCTCTGGATCCTGAGAGGGTCTCACTTGGCTGCTCTGGGCTTCCCTTCCTGCTCACGACACAGGCAGTGTACATAGTGACTCTGAGCTTGTCTCTCCCCTGTTTACAGCCCCGCAGTGATGGCTTCCAATGTACCTGGAACCAACCCCCCACCTCAGCCTCTGTGACTTGTGCTTACCTCCTGGCCTTCCTCTTCTCTGACTCTCACCCTGACTCACTGGATCCCAGCCACACTGGCTTTCTTTTTTTTCTTATTTCTGAAACATGGCAGGCTTTCTCTCCATTGGGGGCCCTAGTACTGAAGTTCCTTCTGTCTGGAATACAATTTCACCCAGTTCAGTTCAGTCACTTAGTCATGTCCTCATGTCTAACTCCACAATCCCATGGACTGCAACACGCCAGGCCTCCCTGTCCATCACCAACTCCTGAAGCTTACTCAAACCCATGTCCATCGAGTTGGTGATGCCATCCAACCATCTCATCCTCTGTCGTCCCCTTCTCCTCCCGCCTTCAATCTTTCCCAGCATCAGGGTCTTTTCAAATGAGTCAGTTCTTTGCATCAGGTGGTCAAATATTGGAGTTTCAGCTTCAGCATCAGTCCTTCCAATGAATATTCAGGACTGATTTCCTTTAGGATGGACTGGTTGGATCTCCTTGCAGTCCAAGGGATTCTTAAGAGTCTTCTCCAACACCACAGTTCAAAAGCATCAATTCTTTGGTGCTCAGCTTTCTTTATAGTTCAACTCTCACATTCATACATGACTACTGGAAAAACCATAGCTTTGACTAGATGAACCTTTGTGGGCAAAGTAATGTCTCTGCTTTTTAATATGCTGTCTAGGTTGGTCATAGCTTTTCTTCCAAGGAGCAAGCATCTTTTAATTTCATGGCTGCAGTCACCATCTGCAGTGATTTTGGAGCCCAAGAAAATAAAGTCTGACACTGTTTCCACTGTTTCCCCATCTATTTGCCATGAAGTGATGGGACCAGATGCCATGATCTTCGTTTTCTGAATGTTGAGCTTTAAGTCAACTTTTTCACTCTCCTCTTTCACTTTCATCAAGAGGCTCTTTAGTTCTTCTTTGCTATCTGCCATAAGGGTGGTGTCATCTGTGTATCTGAGGTTATTGGTATTTCTCCCAGCAATCTTGATTGCAGCTTGTGCCTTGAGAGTCTCCATTTCTTGAGATTCTTCTTGCCTTGAGTATCCCATTTCAACCAGATCCTCACAGTATTAGGTCCTTCTCCTACAGCATTCAGGCCTCTGGACAAAGTCCTTCTGCCTATGCCTTCTCTGCCCAGCAGGTGCAGAGTAACACAAGCAGACACCTCCCACCCCCATCACGAGACCCTGCTTTCCTCTTTTCTCTCACTTTGAACTCTCTGAAGTTGTCTTGAGCTCTTATTCTCTGAGTACTTATCTTACATCTCCTTCCACTAGAGCACAAGCTCCATGAGAGCAGGGACGTGGCCCAGGCCACAGGCAAAGAGAGGTCAGTCTGTGTTTGTTGGATGAAGGCATGAAGCCCAACTCCAGGGGGTCTGGGGAGCCTCCTCTGCTCATTTGCCTAGTGGACAATGCAAATTGCTGCTGCCCAGGACAACTACATGGATTTGCCAGAAATCTAGGAGGGGGAGCCATCTGCCAAGGCGAAAACACAACCAATGCATCTTTCTTGGTGTTTAGAGCAATGATGTTTATGAACAGGCAGGATGGTGGAGGGGTTCTGAGCAAAGGCTTTGGAGCTAGATTACCTGGATTAGATCAGAGCTCAGCCATTTGTTATCAGGGGCCCTCTGGCAGGTTATTTAACATTCAAATAACTCAGCTTCCTCATTTGTAAAATGGGAATGATAATAACCCCTACCTCAGAAAATCTTTGTGAAAATTTAAAACATAAACATGTAAATAATTTGTAACAGTGCCTAGCACTTAGTAAGTGATCAATAAACGCTACCCATTATTACCAGTGATTATCTTGATGACTCATTCATTCTGTTTCATTTCCAGGGACTTTTAAGTCTAGCCACATTCTTCCAGCTCCCTTCCTGGCTGGCTCAGCGGTAAAGAATCTGCCTGTAATGCAGGAGGCCCAGGTTCAATCTCTGGGTCAGGAAGATCTCCTGGAGAAGGGAATGGTAACCCACTCCAGTATTCTTGCTTGAAAGTGAAAGTGTTAGTTGCTCACTCATGCCTAACTCTTTGTCACCCCATGGACTGCAACCTGCCAGGCTCCTCTGTCCATGGAATTCTCTTGGCAAGAATACTGGAATTCTTGCTTGGAAAATTCCAAAGAGTTGGACAGGATTGAGCAACTAACACTTTCATTTTCCCTTCTAACACAGCATCGAGCAGGCAAGCATGGTCAGAGAGAGCAAGTCTGTACACTGTCCTTCATGAGAGATGCTGTTGCTGGTTTTCCACCAGCAGGGCATGAGCTATGAGCATCTTTTCATTCATCTCTGTTGGTCCTCTCACACCCTCTTCCATCTACATTGATTCTCTCATTGATTGATTTGCTCATTCATTCAACAAACTGTAGTCCTATGGGAACCTGGACTCACTATCTAACCTCTCGGTGCCTTAGTTTCCTCCTCCAACATCTGAGGACTCGGGGTCTTCTGTAGTTCTCCCCTCATCAGAGGGATAGATGTTGGTGGCCTCAATTGAATTGGCATCAGCAGGGTGGAAAGAAGTGGAGAAATTAGAGAGAAATTGAAAATCTGGAATAGACAGCATGAAGGTTGATTATTTCTGTATATCAGGAAGCTGCCAACTGTCTCCAGGGTAGAGAATGGCTGGGACAGTATTTCTTTATTTGAAAAGGGATGAAAAAAGCTGAAATCCTCCCAAGGATGTTTAGAGAATCTAATAAGATAACATCATGATACCACTTTTGGGAGTAAGAAAAAGGGCTTCTAAGATGTAATCTTGTAGTGATGATACAGACCAAAGTGATGCAGTAATTCTCCAAATTCTTTAAGGGTGTCATTTTTGAGACAACACATCCCTGGTTTCTTTAATCTCAACTCCTGTAAACCAAGGATGTGAGCTTCTCACTTTGTCTACATCCCTCTCAAATTGTTGTGACCCATACATCCCCAAAATATGAAAATGCTGATTCAAATGGATACATGCCCTTCAATGTTCATAGCAGCACTATTTACATTAGCAAAGACATGGAAACAACACAAGTTCCCATCCACAGATGACTGACACAGAAGATTGATGTAAGAAGATACAGTGTATATACAGTGGAATATTACTCAGTTATAAAAAAGAATGAAATACTGCCATTTGCAACAACTTGGATGGACTTAAAGATTATTGTACTAAATGAAGTGAATCAAAGACAAATATTATATGATATTACCTACAGGTGGAATCTAAAAACAGTACAAATGAACTTATTTACATTACAAAAACTAAGATCGAAAACAAATGTATGGTTATGGAGTGGGAAGGCATATATTAGGAATATGGGATTAACAGATGCGCAGTATCATACATAAAATAGATAAATAGCAAGGATTTACTGTATAACACAAGAAACTTTATTTAATATCTTGTAATAAACTATATTGGGCTCCAAAATCACTGCAGATGGTGACTGCAGCCATGAAATTAAAAGACACTTACTCCTTGGAAGGAAAGTTATGACCAACCTAGATAGCATATTGAAAAGCAGAGGCATTACTTTGCCAACAAAGATCCGTCTAGTCAAGGCTATGGTTTTTCCAGTGGTCATGTATGGATGTAAGAGTTGGACTGTGAAGAAAGCTGAGTGCTGAAGAATTGATGCTTTTGAACTGTGGTATTGGAGAAGACTCTTGAGAATCCCTTGGACTGCAAGGAGATCCAACCAGTCCATTCTGAAGGAGATCAGCCCTGGGATTTCTTTGGGAGGAATGATGCTGAAGCTGAAACTCCAGTACTTTGGCCACCTAATACGAAGAGTTGACTCATTGGAAAAGACCCTGATGCTGGGAGGGATTGGGGGCAGGAGGAGAACAACAGAGGATGAGATGGCTGGATGGCATCACTGACTCGATGGACATGAGTTTGAGTGAAATCTGGGAGTTGGTGATGGACAGGGAGGCCTGGCGTGCTGCGATTCATGGGGTCGCAAAGAGTCGGACACGACTGAGCGACTGAACTGAACTGAATAAACTATAACTGTGAACTGTGGTGTTGGAGAAGTTGGAGTTGTATATGGTGCTGGAGAAGACTCTTGAGAGTCCCTTGTACTGCAAGGAGATCCAACCAGTTAGTCCTAGAGGAAATCTGTCCTGAATATTCATTAGAAGGACTGATGCTGAAGTTCCAATACTTTGACCACCTGATGCAAAGAACTGACTCATTGGAAAAGACCATGATGCTGGGAAAGATTGAAGGTGGAAGGAGAAGGGGATGACAGAGGATGAGATGGTTGGATGGCATCACCAACTTAATGGACATGAGTTTGAGTAAGCTTCGGGAATTGGTGATGGACAGGGAAGCCTGGCATGCTGCAGTCAATGGAGTCGCAAAGAGACAGACATGACTGAGTGACTGAATTGAAATGAACTGAATAAATTATAATGGAAAATAATCTGAAAATACATATTTTATACACACACACACATATCTGAATCACTTTACTGTACACCTGATACTAACACAATATTGTAAATGAACTATTTTTGTTGTTGTTGTTCAGTTGCCAAGTCAAGTCCAACTAATTGTGAACCCGTGGACTGTAGCACGCCAGGCTTCTCTCTCCCTCACCATTTCCCCGAGTTTGCCCAAGTAGATCTCAATTTTTAAAAATTGTTGCCACCCAAGGAAATGTAGCACTAAGCATGGGGTTTGACTCAGGGGGTCAGTGACAGGACTCTCTAACACTTTGTTTGTCATGCAGCCTAAGACCACACCAAGGTTTAGTGGCCTCATCCCTTTGGGTCACTTATATTAACTCTGGCCAAGGATGCCCTCTTGTCCTTTACCACATGATTGGTTTCAGAGCCAAGATGTAAAGCAGCTGTTCATAGGGTACAATTACTGAACTACAGACAAGCTATAGACATGACAGCAGAGATGGAGAGAAAAGCATAGGAAGTATAAAGACAGATCCACATGTTCTTCACATTAGTTAAAAGTGGGTTATAATCTGGGTTCTGAGTTTTCTATCTACTCAAGCAAAGAAAGTAGATACAGTCAAGTTAGTTAGTCCAGTATCCATAAGATATTGTTGTTTAGTAGCTACGGGTTCGACTCTTTTTTATTTCATGGACTATAGTCTCCCAGGCGCCTCTGTCCATGGGATTTCCCAGGCAAGAAAACTGGAGTGGGCTGCCATGCCCTCCTCCAAGGAGTCTTCCTGACTCAGGGATCAAGCTCAGGTCTCCTTCATTGGTAAGTGGAATCGTTACCACTGAGCCACCAGGGAAGCCCATCCATAAGATAAATGCATATCAATTGCTTAGGAAAAGCAGAGTTTTGTTTTTTTTTTCAGTCTGGGAAATTTTTCTATGCAATGGGCACAACAGTAAGGTGCCATGTTTAAAAATGCTCTGATATTAGCGACATTTTGAAAACAATGATACTGAATCCCGTCAAGGGTGTGGTAAAACTGAAAAGCTCATAGATTGCTGATGACATTGTTTATTAGTACAAGCCTTCTGAGAAGCATTTTTACCAATAAATATCATACTTTTTCTACTAATTCCAAGGGAAAAAGCTAAAATAAGGAGAAGCTCTGTGCAGGGCTACTAATGAGACTGAAAAACTGGAAACAATGGAAATGTACATGACAGAGAACTGGCTCAATTAATGACTGCATATCCACCCAGTAGAATATTATGGTAACAAAGTCTATGCTATGACACAGAAAATGCTTATGACATAATGTTAACTGAAACAGCAGGCATCAAAATTTATGCTAAGGTTGTAATTAATTTTTGTACAACTAGAGGAATGAAAACATAAAAATGGATATTTGTTAGGGTGGCAGGATGGTGGGGAGAATAAAAGATTTTTATATAATGCATTGTGCACAAAATCAACTCTTTAGAAAAGGATTTTCTTCCTAGAAATATTCTGAATTGACAAGGAAGTTCAAGATATTCTTGAAGGAAGCATAAAAAATCTGTAAGAATGTTATACTGGTTGTTTTTCTTTTTAAAAAATAGATCACTTCCTACAGACAATATGTAGATTTTTTTTTTTTTTTTTTTTGACTGAGAGGCTTGATTCTTACTTGATTTAACAGAAAGGGCAGAGTTGTGAAATCTTTTTAAACGTTTATCCAAATGGTGTGTAACATAACGTCCACAAAGCAAACAGCAGTGCCTGGCCCTTGGCCCCTAGACTCTGGTCCAGAGACATGCCTGGAGGCACAGGGAAATGAGGACAGGCCTTCAGGAGGCACTGTTCTTGTCCTGCCTTTGTGAGGCAAGAAAACATAACCAGCGTGTATGTGATTTTTTGCATTAGGTTCTTGAGGAACTATCAAGTCATAGAACAGGAACTGTAAATTCACAATCAATTTAACTTATGATTTCCTCCAGAGTCAATGGGTTTTATTTACTCTTTTTGAAATATGTGTAGATATTGAAGGCTTCCCTGATGGCCTGTGCTTCCCTGGTAGCTCAGCTGGTAAAGAATCTGTCTGCAACACAGGAGACCCTGGTTTGATTCCTGGGTTGGTTCCCTGGAGAAGGGATAGGCTACGGACTCCAGTATTCCTGGGCTTCCCTGGTAGCTCAGCTGGTAAAGAATCTGCCTGCAACACAGGAGACCCTGGTTTGATTCCTGGGTTGGTTCCCTGGAGAAGGGATAGGCTACGGACTCCAGTATTCCTGGGCTTCCCTGGTAGCTCAGCTGGTAAAGAATCTGCCTGCACTATGTGAAACCTGAGTTCGATCCCTGGGTTGGGAAGATCCCCTGGAGAAGGGAAAGGCTACCCACTCTAGTATTCTGGCCTGGAGAATTCCATGGACTATACAGTCCATGGGGTTGCAAAGATTCGGACACGACTGAGTGACTTTCACTTTCACTTTTCCCTGGTGGCTCAGTGGTAAAGAATCTACCTGCCAATACAGGAAATGCAGGTTCGAACCCTGGGTCCGGATGATCCCCTGGGGAAGGGAATGGCAACCCACTCCAGTATTCTTGCCTGGGAAGTCCCATGGACAGAGGAGTCTGGCGGGCTACAGTCAATGGGGTTGCAAAAGAGTCAGACATAACTTAGGCACTAAACAACAACAACAATACACACAGTTTTACCGTCATTGAGATCAGCATCACCCTTTGATGAGTCACCCAAGACAGAGGCAGGACAGACCACTTTCTTCCTAACACTGCACAACCCTCTCCTGTTGGTTCTGCCCAAGACATCCAGTGGATTTCAGCCACTTCTCCTGATGCTCTGCCACAGCTCCAGCTCCTGTGATCTTTCACCTGGACCACAGACCCAGCTTCCTAACTGGCTGCCCTGTCTCCAGGCTTGCTGCCCTATCTCCGGGCTTGCTGCCCCACCAGCAGGATCTTTCTAAAATCCAAGTGCGATCATTTCATTTTCTTGTAGAAAATGGTGGGTGCCTCCTCGCTACCCACACTGGAGAAAATGCCAGCATCCTCAGGCTAGCCCAGGATGCCCTCTGTGACCTCCCCCAGCCCAGCTCCCAGCCTCAAATCCTGCCTCTTCCCCAGTGTGCTCCCTGAGCTTCAGGGACATGCTGATTCCTCTGTCTGGAATGCCAAACCCATCTTGTCTCCCACTCATCCCGAGGAGCTCCTCTTTCTCTGAGCCTCCCCCACTTCCTCTGGGATCCTACTCATGAACACTTAGATGTCCCCTGCCTCTCTTTTCCTAGGAAGCCGGGAAGCATAGGACACGGAGGTGAGTTGGTTAAGCGCACAGGCAAGTCCTAGCTAAGGCACTGTGCCCATCACTTTGCACATATTATCTCAGTCAATCATTACAAGCCAGGTTCCATTGCTATTTCCTCTGTACAGATGAGTAAACTGAAGCTTGGAGAGGCTAAGTAACCCATACAAAGCCACGCAGCTCACAAGGTGCAGACCTGGGATTTGAATGCACCGCGTCCGACACAACACTCTACCACAGCAGTATGGTTCCCTCTGGATGAATGAAAGTGTCCTAAAGTCCCTCATTCCTTCTTTTCACAGAAACTTGTCTTTCTTTTATGTCATATTCCTGCATTTGTTCATGCCAGGTGTGTTGGAGGAAGGAAATGATTTCTTCTTCCCATCTATACTTTCAGGAATGTTTCTTTTCAGTTCCCCCCAACTCTGACTCTCTTGGAAATGTTCTGGTGGCCTCTGCTATGAGCAGCATCTGAGAGCACTGTCCCCTAATAGGCAAGAAAGGTGGGAAAGTTTGGAGAGGACTGACATCAGCAGGCAGACTGTTGTCTCCTCCCGGGTTGAATCTACCCACAGCCAGTAAAGAGGAAATCCAGCGATTAAACACTCCTTCTGCTTGATGAAAATATTAACAAAGTAAAAAGTCATTCTTTTTGGATAAATGAAGTCCCCAGGTGGATTTGGACTATGGACGGAGGTTCATGACATTGTACAGGAGGCAGTGCAATACCATCCCCAAGAAAAAGAAATGCAAAAAGGCAAATGGTTGTCTGATGGCCAGACAAATGGTTGTCTGGCCTTACAAATAGCTGAGAAAAGAGAAGCAAAAGGCAAAGGAGAAAAGGAAAGATATACCCATTTGAATGTAGAATTCCAAAGAATAGAAAGGAGAGATAAGAAAGCCTTCCTCAGTGATCAATTCAAAGAAATAGAGGAAAACAATAGAATGGGAAAAAGACTAGAGATCTCTTCAAGAAAATTAGGGATACCAAGGGAACAATATCATGCAAAGATGGGCACAACAAAGACAGAAACGGAATGGACCTAACAGAAGCAGAAGATATTAAGAAGAGGTGGCAAGAATATATAGAAGAACTATACAAAAAAGATCTTCTGACCCAGATAACCATGATGGTGTGATCACTCACGTAGAGCTAGACAACCTGGAGTGTGGTCAAGTGGGCCTTAGGAAGCATCACTATGAACAAAGCTAGGCCTTAGGAAGCATCACTATGAACAAAGCTGAGCTATTTCAAATCCTAGAAGATGATGCTGTGAAAGTGCTGCACTCAATATGCCAGCAAATTTGGAAAACTCAGCAGTGGCTCCAGGACTGGAAAAGGTCAGTTTTCATTCCAATCTCAAAGAAAGGCAATGCCAAAGAATGTTCAAACTACCACACAATTGCACTCATCTCACACACTAGCAAAGTAAAGCTCAAAGTTATCCAAGACAGAGTTCAACTGTATATGAACCGAGAACTTCCAGATATTCAAGCTGGATTTAGAAAAGGCAGAGGAACCAGGGATCAAATTGCCAACACCCGTTGGATCATAGAAAAAGCAAGAGAGTTCAAGAAAAACATCTACTTCTGCTTTATTGACTACGCCAAAGCCTTTGACTGTGTGGATCACAACAAACTGCGGAAAGTTCTTCAAGAGATGGGAATACCAGACCACTTTACCTGTCTCCTGAGAAATCTACGTGAAGGTCAAAAAGCAACAGTTAAAACCAGACATGGACCAACAGACTGGTTCCAAATTGGGAAAGGAGTACATCAATTGTCATGTACAGGAGTACTTGTATATTGTCACCCTGTTTATTTAACTTATATGCAGAGTACATCATATGAAATGATGGACTGAATGAAGCACAAGCTGGAATCAAGATTTCTGGGAGAAATATCTATAACCTCAAATATGCAGATGACACCACCCTTATGGCAGAAAGTGAAGAAGAACTAAAGAGCCTCTTGATGAAAGTGACTGAAGAGAGTGAAAAGACCTGGCTTGAAAACTCAACATTGAGAAAACAAAGATCATGGCATCTGGTCCCATCACTTCATGGCAGGTATATGGGGAAACAATGGAAACAGTGAGAGACTTTATTTTCTTGGGCTCCAAAATCACTGCAGAATGTGACTGCAGCCATGAAATTAAAAGATGCTCACTCCTTGGAAGAAAAGCTATGACCAATCTAGACAGCATATCAAAAAGCAGAGACATTACTTTGCCCACAAACGTCCATCTAGTCAAAGTTTTTCCAGTAGTCATGTATGGATGTGAGAGTTGGACCATAAAGTAAGCTAAGTGCTGAATAATTGATGCTTAAACTGTGGTGTTGGAGCAGACTCTTGAGAGTCCCTTGGACAGCAAGGAGATCCAAGCAGTCAATTGTAAAGGAAATTAGTCCTGAATTTTCATTGGAAGGAGTGATGCTAAAGCTGAAACTCCAATCCTTTGGCCATCTGATGTGAAGAACTGACTCATTTGAAAAGACCCTGATGCTGGGCAAGACTGAAGGCAGGAGGAGAAGGGGATGACAGAGGATGAGATGGTTGGATGGCATCACCGAGTCAGTGGACTTAAGTTTGAGCAAGCTCCAGGAACTGGTGATGGATAGGGAAGCCTGGCATGCTGCAGTCCATGGGGACAAAGAGTTGGACACAACTGAGCAACTGAACTGAACTGAAGTGAATTTACCGCGGGGGACAACCCAGGTCAATACCTGTCTACTCAGTGGATTCCAACAATTCTCTGTGGCCATAGGCTCCTTCACCAGGAGCTCAACGCCCTTGTGCAATGCCACCTTTTCCTGCCATCTTTTCTCTTTAAATTACCTGTCAGGTGTTCTATGCTCCATCCAGATCAGCCTACTCCATGTAGCTGAGCTCTCTGACTGCTTCACAGCTTCTGGGCTCCGTACCTCTGTACGCTCCACCTGCATCTGTCTCTTCCTCCTCACCACTGTGCCCTCAAACCCACTACCCCACATACACCGTATGCCTCCATCACAACTTTCCTGGTTCCCTGACCAGGTAAGAGCTCTTCCGTCTCCAAACTGCTGCACCCACTGCTTCCAGTCTGTGACCAAGTTCCACTCTCCCTCTGTCATCAACATAACCTGTATCTCCATCTTTACCAGCCATGATCTCACACCTGGGTTGCTGCAATCATCTCCTTTTGTCCCTGCTGCCAGGCACGCCTCGCCTTAACTACTTCTCAGTAAAGCCTCCAGATAAGTCCAAACCCACCAGTTCCTTCTTTCATTCTGGCTCATCTCTCGTCTTCCTCCTCTCCCCATCCCATGAAGTATCGAAGGATATTACCACTTTTTTTTTTTTGTTTGTTCGAGTAAAATTGCTTTACAATGTTGTGTTAGTTTCTGCTGTACCCCACTTTTTAAAAATGTGCTAAATTGAACAGCCAAAAAAAAAAAATGACCTATGTTTCTTTCTTCCATTTGAACACCAGGCTTTTCCATCTATCAGATGAGGATATAACACTTCTTCGGCCTGTGTTTCAGGCTTACAGCAGGGTCCAAGAAGTTAGAGAGTGGACCTAGAGCTTTGTCAGCCAGGAGGAGGAGGAGCCTGGAGGCTAGAGGATCCACGTTGGTAGAATTTCACTGGCTGGACAGGTGAAGAGGTGCCAGGGAGGGTCACCTCTGCCTCCCTCATGATGTCTTCCACGAGCCATCATCCTTTTCTAGCACATTCTCTTCATTGGCAGAGGTAGCACTGTATCTTTCCATATTTTGATAGATCTTCAGAGGATTCTCAGTTAACCCAGTTTTAAGGCTTTTGTGGTATCTTGGCTCAGAGGTAAAGAATCCGTCTGCCAATGCAGGAGAAGCAGGTTCTATCCTTGGGTCGGGAAGATCCCCTGGAGAAGGAAATGACAACCCACTCCAGTATTCTTGCCTGGGAAATCCCATGGACAGAGAAGCCTGGGATGGCTATAGTCTGTGGGGGTGGGGGTGGGGGGGTGGTCACAAAAGAATCGGACATGACTCAGTGACGAAACAACAGTATCCAAAGCCATATATCTGCACTGTTAGCATCTTTAGTTTCGTTTGTGAAAATGCTTTTTCTCTAAAAATATCTGATGGCCAAATCCTCTTCTCCAAAAAGAAAGGTCATTTCAGATGAAGCAGGAAGAAGAGAGGAAGTCTGCTAGCAGTGGGGGGTGGGGGGTGGGTGGAGGCCCGGCTGCACCACATCGCTCTCTGCCCCACTGGAGGTCAAGACTTCTCCCACTCTGAGCAAAGAAAGCTGTTGCCGACAGCACCTCCTCCCTCCAGCCACAACAAAAACCTGTGGGAAGGGAGTTGGCTTTTTTTTTTTTTAAGTGTTTCTTATAGGCTGAAAATTACAAATTATTCTCCTCTCCTTTCACCAAATAATCAACTGGTCCCTGAATCTGAAAGCCCAGCACAATTTAGTTGGAGTCTCAAAATGCAGGGTTGGTTCAGCCCCACTAAGGCTGTTCAGCTTTTAATTTCTGGAGCAAGACTCAGCAAACAGTCAAACACTTTTGTGAAGCAGTAAGAGTCGAGCTTCGCTGTTTGATAAATGAGCAGACGGCAGGCAGCCCCTCTTTCTTTTTTTGTATGGATTCAATGAAGCCTGCCTAAAGAACACCACATGCTGTTCTAGCTACTGATCTAACATTCCGCGACATCCCAGTCTTCCAAATTCCCTTTAATTACTCGGGAGTCCCACCCTCCGCTCTTTCAGCCTGGGCAGACAGGGCAGTGGGCTCCCCGGGCTGGGGGGTGGGAAGTGGAGAAGCTCTGGAGAGCTGGTCTCTCCGGGGGCTGCTGGAAACTTTTCTTAGGTGGTGGTTGGGTTGTCTCCTTCCATGGTCCATTCTTCACTCCATACAACACACCGCTTTAGGTAGAAGGGAACTCAGCACACAAGCTACCCTGACATGTGGGTGTAGTCTTTTAAGAAATATAAGCGAGTTTGGGGCAAATGTTCCTGAAATGGCATCTTCGAACCCTAGGCCTCCTTTAAGATAAGGAAGGGGAAGAGTAGGAGGAGGAACTGACACCCACACACTAGACGAAGTATTTTACTTTTTGGCACTAAATTTAATCCTAAAAACCACACTGGAGGAGAACATGATGGTTCCCATTCCACAGATGAGAGACTGGGCTTTATGGTCGGCTGCCTGGACTCACAGACACCAGCAAGTAGAAGAAGCAGGGATCCAGTTCCACGGTGTTTTCTGTTCACCACTTTTGCTGACACCCAAGGGAGCCAGCAAGGCATCCACTAACTGCATGAGACCCTCAGTGTCCTCTGTGGGTATCCCCTCAAAAGACACCTTCAGAGCCACATACGGAAGCCAGTTGGCCTCATTACTCTACAAACAGGCCTTGTTTGATTTTGACCCTAAGTTGTATTGTCCCGATCCAGGTTGATCTCCAAACTGAGTCATCAGGGATGCACTGAGAAAAGGCTTTGGGTTGTGCCCCCAAACTCAATCCCCCTCAGTAGGCAAAGATTTGCCACTGACAAGAACTAATCCAGAAGTCCCAGTGCAATGAAGTGGAGATCCCCCCAGACTCTGAGGGAGACAAATTCATGTGTACAAAGAATCAAGTCTGCAGGAGACTGTTTTAAAACAAAAGTTGCCCATCTTATTTCAGAGGTCATTTTGGTGTGGGAAAAGAAAAGGGCCTTTTCAAATAGTCAGAATTATAAATTCAGTACAATGACAAGTTGTTCTTTTATAACCATGTATCGTAGAAGTCTTGGGCCTTCTCATAAAACACACAACAATTTTTTGAACCAGAGAGAAAAAGGATTAGGGGAAGAAGTTATTTAAAAGGGATTCTAATTGTCACAAGTTGACATCCTAAAGCAGGATATTCATTCTCTTTGTTGACAATAGACCTTGTCCCTTTTTCAGAGAAGAAAAAATAGTTAAGGATGGTAGTATGAATAAGTTTTCCTGAACACTTTACCTCAATGCTACCACCTTGAAATGGGTGTTTGCCAGAGTAATTTTACTAAAAAGCAAAATGGCTGTCTGGGGAGGCCTTACAAATAGCTGTGAAAAGAAGAGAAGCAAAAAGCAAAGGAGAAAAGGAAAGATATAAACATCTGAATGCAGAGTTCCAAAGAATAGTAAGAAGACATAAGAAAGCCTTCTTCAGCCATCAATGCAAAGAAATAGAGGAAAACAACAGAATGAGAAAGACTAGGGATCTCTTCAAGAAAATCAGAGATACCAAAGGAACATTTCATGCAAAGATGAGCTTGATAAAGGACAGAAATGGTATGGACCTAACAGAAGCAGAAGATATTAAGAAGAGATGGCAAGAATACACCGAAGAACTGTACAAAAAAGATCTTCATGACCCAGATAATCGCGATGGTGTGATCACTGACCTAGAGCCAGACATCCTGGAATGTGAAGTCAAGTGGGCCTTAGAAAGCATCACTACAAACAAAGCTAGTGGAGGTGATGGAATTCCAGTTCAGCTATTCCAAATCCTGAAAGATGATGCTGTGAAAGTGCTGCACTCAATATGCCAGCAAATTTGGAAAACTCAGCAGTGGCCACAGGACTGGAAAAGGTCAGTTTTCATTCCAATCCCAAAGAAAGGCAATGCCAAAGAATGCTCAAACTACCACACAATTGCACTCATCTGACACGCTAGTAAAGTAATGCTCAAAATTCTCCAAGCCAGGCTTCAGGAATATGTGAACCGTGAACTTCCTGATGTTCAAGCTGGTTTTAGAAAAGGCAGAGGAACCAGAGATCAAATTGCCAACATCTGCTGGATCATAGAAAAAGCTAGAGAGTTCCAGAAAAACATCTATTTCTGCTTTATTGACTATGCCAAAGCCTTTGACTATGTGGATCACAATAAACTGTGGAAAATTCTGAAAGAGATGGGAATACCAGACCACCTGATCTGCCTCTTGAGAAATCTGTATGCAGGTCAGGAAGCAACAGTTAGAACTGGACATGGAACAGCAGACTGGTTCCAAATAGGAAAAGCAGTACGTCAAGGCTGTATATTGTCACCCTGCTTATTTAGCTTATATGCAGAGTACATCATGAGAAACGCTGGACTGGAAGAAACACAAACTGGAATTAAGATTGCCGGGAGAAATATCAATAACCTCAGATATGCAGATGACACCACCCGTATGGCAGAAAGTGAAGAGGAACTCAAAAGCCTCTTGATGAAAGTGAAAGTGGAGACTGAAAAAGTTGGCTTAAATCTCAACATTCAGAAAACAAAGATCATGGCATCCGGTCCCACCACTTCATGGCAAATAGATGGGGAAACAGTGGAAACAGTGTCAGACTATTTTTCTGGGCTCCAAAATCACTACAGATGGTGATTGCAGCCATGAAATTAAAAGACGCTTACTCCTTGGAAGGAAAGTTATGACCAACCTAGATAGCATATTCAAAGCAGAAACATTACTTTGCCAACAAAGTTTCGTCTAGTCAAGGCTATGGTTTTTCCTGTGGTCATGTATGGATGTGAGAGTTGGACTGTGAAGAAGGCTGAGCGCCGAAGAATTGATGCTTTTGAACTGTGGTGTTGGAGAAGACTCTTGAGAGTCCCTTGGACTGCAAGGAGATCCAACCAGTCCATTCTGAAGGAGATCAACCCTGGGATTTCTTTGGAAGGAATGATGCTAAAGCTGAAACTCCAGTACTTTGGCCACCTCATGTGAAGAGTTGATTCATTGGAAAAGACTCTGATGCTGGGAGGGATTGGGGGCAGGAGGAGAAGGGGACGACAGAGGATGAGATGGCTGGACGGCATCACTGACTCAATGGACGTGAGTCTCAATGAACTCCAGGAGTTGGTGATGGACAGGGAGGCCTGGCCTGCTGCGATTCATGGGGTTGCAAAGAGTCGGACACGACTGAGCGACTGATCTGATCTGATCTGATGCATTTAACAATGTGGGGAGAAGTAGCACATTTGGGTACCAGGCACTGGAGGTTGAGGGAGGTTCTATCCTGCTGCAGGTTCCACAGGAAATTCCACAAAAGAAATTTCAAAAAATTACAAGAAACTTACATCTAGAGCAATGAGACAGAAATGGAATTTCAAATCATGCATACAGACTGGTGAAGAATTCCAAGAAAACTCCCAGGGCTAGAAAGGTAACAATCTAACAATCTGTTGCCCCTTGATAAGTACTGTGGATAACAATTCCAGGAAGTCCAAAAATCCATATGTGAGCCCAAGATTGTCCTTAGGCTGATGGTATGATGTGTCATGTGTGTGAGTGTAAAAGGAAACAGTCATCATACACTGATTTAGCTAGAATGAGGTGAGTTACATAAGATAAGGTTAAGTCAAAAATGGAATAATTCTGAAGACGATAATAAGAGAGGGTGAGGGTGGTGAAGGTAGCATGTGTGCAATGTAAGAAATTTTTAGAACAATTGTTCTCAAAATTGTTCAGAAGGAAGAGCATCTGGAAAGGTTGAAACATTGATATGTTGCTGATGGTATATTAAAAGCATGATGTATTAAACTCATAAAATGTTGCAAAGGTAAACTGAAATCACAATTATAGCTGAAGTGCATTGACTGTTTATATTTACCACGCACTCCATGGACGGAGGAGCCTGGTAGGTTGCAGTCCATAGGGTCTCGAAGAGTCGGACACGGCTGAGAGACTTCACTTTCACTTTTCACTTTCATGCATTGGAGAAGGCAATGGCAACCCACTCCAGTGTTCTTGCCTGGAGTATCCCAGGGACGGGGGAGCCTGGTGGGCTGCCGTCTATGGGGTCGCACAGAGTTGGACACGACTGAAGCGACAGCAGCAGCAGTGGTAAGGCAGCCCTTTTAACAGTCATTATCTCAACAGTCCTCAGGTGGTTAGAACCATGTCCCCATTTTACAGAGGAGGAAACTGAGGCTCATAGCTATTAAGAAGTCTTCTGAGTTCATGCAGCAGGTAAATGGTGGAGATGGGATTCAAACCCATACAATTTGATTTCTAAACTTTCAGGCTGCATGTCAGTAAAGACTCCTGAAATAACAAAATGTGGAATCTGATGTGAAATTAGACATTCTGATATGGACACACTATAGCAGATACTAAAGGTTAAGAAAAACATATGCAAGAAATTGAAGTAGAAGGAAACTATCCATGTGCTTAATTTTTTTACTTTGCAAGTTGAAAAAAGACCATCCCTGAAGAATCCCAAAGATTCCTCAAGAGTCCCGTGGTCTGTCTCTGTGCCCCTCCACAGGTGTGCGAGCGACCTGGGGTCAGGCAGATTGTGAGGACTCAAGGAGGAACTGCTGCTGTTGCTGCTGCTAAGTCGCTTCAGTCGTGTCCGACTCTGTGCAACCCCATAGACGGCAGCCCTCCAGGCTCCCCCGTCCCTGGGATTCTCCAGGCAAAAACACCGGAGTGGGTTGCCATTTCCTTCAGTGCATGAAAGTGAAAAGTGAAAGGGAAGCCGCTCAGCTGTGTCCGACTCTTTGCGACCCCATGGACTGCAGCCTACCAGGCTCCTCCACCCATGGGATTTTCCAGGCAAGAGTACTGGAGGAGGGCAGTCACTTAAAACAAGAGGGATCTATGGCCTCATCTGTGTTCCCCATTTATATGGCTGACAGAAGCACAGGTCCCAGAACATTGTTGTTCGTTTGTTTTTTGCATTGCTCAAGCAAGGATGGCAGGAAGGAAGGAGCCATACATTCAAGTAAGCGCTACCCACAGCCCAAATTCCCAAGTACCTCAAGCCTCATGGGGAAAAGACAGGATATAAATAAATTCAATTCATACAAGTGCGTCTGCTGCCCCAGACCCCCTTCCTCCAGTCCTCCTACCTCTCATGGCCATAGCAGACATCCAGTGATGGCCCCCACCTGTCAGATCCAGCCCTGCCACTACATGTATGACTTTAGGAAACTCATTCAATCCCTCTGACTTTTAGTGTTCTGGTCTGGAAGATGAGAAGGTCTCACCAACAGATCTCTAAGTTCCTTTAATAGATTAAACTTATTTGTTTTGAAGTATTAGCAACCGGTAAATATTAATGAATTATCCTGCTTTGTCATACTTGCAGGACAAACTAAAGGCCTTAAATGAAAGGAATCAAGGATTTTGAGAAATCATCAAGCCCTCTGGGGGTGGGGAGTAGGGAGGGGTATTTGTGAGGCCAAAGGGCCTCTGCATGTATTCAAATTGCCCTGTGGTCACAGGTGTCCAGTTGCCTATTGGTGAATCAGCCTCTTCTTGATAAGTTCAACAAACTGTGGACCGTAAATCATGTTACCCACACACAGTCTAAGCTGGTCACCTGTTGCCACCTACACTGGATCCCGTGGGCTCCACATTTGAGAGTAGACCTTACCCGCTCTCGGGATTCTGGGGTCCATTTCCTAGTTGTGACACAAAAAGGACACATGGGGGAGAGACACGTGAAGGTGATCAGAAGGTGCTTACTCCCATTTATTAGATAAATGAGTTCTGGGTCGCCACATACAGTACGATGACTGGAGTTAAAAATACTGTACTGTATGTTTGACAGTTGTGAGGAGAGTCGACCTTAAAAGTTCTCATGGAACTTGTCTGGTGGTCCGGTGGTTAAGTATCCAGCTGCCAATGCAGGGGACACAGGTTCGATCCCTGGCCTGGGGAGATCCCACATGCCGTGGAGCAATTAAATCAGTGCACCACAATTACCGAGGCTGCGTTCTAGAACCCGTGCAATAAGAGGAGCCCCTGTAATGAGAAGCCCACGTACCACAACTAGAGAGAAGCCCGCACTCCCCACAACGAGAGAAAGCCTACACGCAGCAAGGAAGACCCAGCCAGCCAAAAATAAACAAACAAATTTCTCATGCTAACTATGAATTTTAAAAAAATTCCCATCACAAGAAAGAAACTTGTACCTCTGTGTAGTGATGGATGTCAACTAAATTGATTGTGTCAATCATTTTGAAATATACACATATATCAAATCACTGTGTTGTACACCTAAAACTAATATAATGTTAAATGTCAATTACAGCTCTTTTTTTTTTTTTTTAAAGAAAAGGGTTACATGGATTTCTGAAAAGCTCTTATATGGATAAAATGGCTAAATGTCTACCTCTTTTCCTCTCTAACCAAACTCTAATTTTTTATTCCAGGAGATGGTGGACTACATTTTCCCACCTCCCTGACAGCCAAGGGCAGCCAGTGAGACAAAAGGGAAATCGCTGGGCAGGGCTCTGGGCAAGCTCTGGAGAGCTGACTCGGCTGAAGTTTTGACCTTTCTCTCCCTACACCCTTTTTTCATACTTCTTGCCTGGAATATAGGCTTTGTTGTCAGGCAGCCACTTTGGACCATGAGGTGACCTAGAAATTAGAAGCTATCTGGTAGGGATGGCAGAGCACAGAGAGAGAAGTAGTCCCGGTAGTTCCCTGATGCTACTGTAGAGCTGTATACCAGCATAGGTTATCCTCTTTTAGATTTACTCTATGTGAAGAAAAGTAAAACCACTAATTTATTTAAGTCCTTGTTTGGGAATGAGGAGGGGCATCTTTTAACCACAACCCAACACAATTCCTAACTGATAAACCTTCTGATTTCTACCCAGGATTTACCTCATAAGAAAGGCTCCAGTGGCCCTAGAGTCAACTATTTCATCTTTAAATGGGAACAAAGAAGGCATCTAGTTCACAGAGCTGTAGAAGATTAAATGAGGTAATACATGCAGAGGGCTTGACCCAGTGCCTGGCAAAAGAGTCAGTGTTACTGTCATCATGATTTCTAGTTGAAAAGTGTCTTAATATGGTAAAGATGTTTGCACATTTGTAGACTAACTTCCCCCAGTGATAGATGGAGGGACTGAGGTTCAGAGAGGGAAATGGGGCCTGTCCAGGGTCACACAGGGTAAGGGTGACAGACCCTCATCTTCAGGGCTCAGAAAACTAGCATTATTGGGAACTCCTCACCCATCGCACATGGTGGGCCTCAAGAGAAGTTTGAGGAAGAAGACATTCTTTTGCATTTCAGCCTCCGCTGGAAGGAATATCTGCTGCAAGTGCCTGGAAGGCATTCCAGTTAGAGATGTTCTCTTAGCCAGAAATCGGAGGCCCAGTTTTTCTTTCTGGAAAAACTTAACTCTCGCTAAACACAGTTTGCATCTCTGTGCAGGTAGAGCTTTTTGTTGTTGCTTTGTTTGGGGGTTGCAATGGGTCTTAGTTTCAGGAGGTGGGCTCTTTGTTGGCAGTGTGGGCCGTGGGTTTAGTTCCCTGACTGGGGATCAAACACACATCCCCTGCATTGAAAGGTGGATTCTGAACCATTGGACCACCAGGGAAGTCTTAGGGAAGGAATTTTTTTTTTTGGCTAGGTAAGAAGTGGATTTATTTAGAAAGAAACACACTTGGCAGACAAGAGTGTGGGCCACCTCAGAAAGCAGAGTGGCCTGGGTGGAGTTTTCAGAACTTCTAAAAGACCAGTGGCGCTAGCGGTAAAGAACCTGCCTGCCAAGGCAGGTAGACATTAAGAGATGAGGGTTTGATTCTTGCATCAGGAAGATCTGGAGAAGGGCATGGCAAACCACTCCAATATCCTTGCCTAGAGAATCCCATGGACAGATGAGCCTGGGAGGCTATAATCCATAGGGTCGCAAAGAGCCAGACACCACTGAAGTGACTTAGCATGCAAAAGACCAGTAGAAGAGCAGGAGAAAGAAGCATTTGGTGAAATGGAAACACCCACTTCTGCCTTCCATGGATCTCACAAGGCTGTGGGTTGGGAGAAGGCAATACTGGGTTCTGAGAAGTCTTCTGGACTGACCTGGTTCTCAGATTGCCCCTCACCCACCACCCTGAGGAGGGCACAGTTTCCTCCTCTGCACCCCTTCCTCCCGTCCTGGCTGCTCACAGCTCAAGGGCACGCCTGTCATCTTGTTTTGTGGTTTCTCACATGCACACACCCAGAGGACTCCCAACCTCTCGCCCATCTCCTGAGATAAATGCACTCCTAATAAATGGGTGAGCCCATGGGCTGGGGGGGAGGCAGGCTGGGAAATACTGGCAGGGGTTTCCAGTGCCTGGAACACCCAGAGGGGAAGAGCTGAAGGGGGAATATCTCGATTGCAGTGACCAGCATGCTTAACCACTGAGAGACAGAGAGGCCAAGACTTCACTCCTAAATTTGATCACGTGGAAGTGTCCAGGTGACTGCTAATGATGACACCAAAGTCTAAAGGACAATTGTTTAGGCAAAACCTGCCTCTACACATACCCACCCTAACCCTAAAAATAACTTGCTCTGTGTAAAGGAGACAGTTAAGTACATGGATTTTGGAACCAGACTTCTCAGGTTCACATTCTGAATCACAGATCTACTTACTGGCTTTTTGACCTTGGGTGAATTACTTAACCTCTCTGGGACTCAGTTTACTCATCTATGAAATGGGGAAAATAACAATTACCACCTCACAGAGTTGTTTGGGGGATTAAACAAGGTTGACATATGTAAAGTGCTTAGAATAGGGCCAGATATGTAGAAAGTCCTATGTAAGTGTTGAAAGAGGGTGTTTGCTATGACCACTGCATTCTCTTGGCAAAACTCTGTTAGCCTTTGCCCTGCTTCATTCTGTATTCCAAGGCCAAATTTTCCTGTTACTCCAGGTATTTCTTGACTTCCTACCTTTGCATTCTAGCCCCCTATAATGAAAAGGACATCTTTTTTGGGTGTTAGTTCTAGAAGGTTTTGTAGGTCTTCACAGAACCATTCAACTTCAGCTTCTTCAGCATTACTGGTCAGGGCATAGACTTGGATTACTGTGATATTGAATGGTTTGCCTTGGAAATGAACAGAGATCATTCTGTCATTTTTGAGACTGCATCCAAGTACTGCATTTCAGACTCTTTTGTTGATCATGATGGCTACTCCATTTCTTCTAAGGGATTCTTGCCCACAGTAGTAGATATAATGGTCATTTGAGTTAAATTCACCCATTCCAGTCCATTTTAGTTCGCTGATTCCTAAAATGTTGATGTTCACTCTTGCCATCTACTGTTTGCACTACCAATTTGCCTTGATTCGTGGACCTAACATTCCAGGTTCCTATGCAATATTGCTCTTTACAGCATCAGACTTTACTTCCATCACCAGTCACATCCACAACTGGGTTTTGTTTTTGCTTTGGCTCCATCTCTTCATTCTTTCTGGAGTTAGTTCTCCACTGATCTCCAGTAGCATATTGGGCACCTACCAACCTGGGGAGTTCATCTTTCAGTGTCCTATCTTTTTGCCTTTTCATACTGTTCATGGGGTTCTCAAGGCAAGAATACTGAAGTGCTTTGTCATTCCCTTCTCCAGTGGACCACATTTTATTAGAACTCTCCACCATGACCCATCCATCTTGGGTGGCCCTACAAGGCATGGGTCATAGTTTCATTGAGTTAGACAAGGCTGCCATATGATCAGATTGGTTAGTTTTCTGTGATTGTAGTTTTCAGTCTGTCTGCTCTCTGATAAAGAAGGATAAGAGGCTTATGAAAGCCAGAGAATGCACTGGTCATAGCAAACACCCTCTTCCAACAACACAAGAGACACATGGACATCACCAGACAGTCAACACTGAAATCAGATTGATTATATTCCTTGCAGCCAAAGATGGAGAAGCTCTATACAGTCAGCAAAAACAAGACGGGGAGCTGACTGTGGCTCAGATCATGAACTCCTTATTGCCAAATTCAGACTTAAATTGAAGAGCATAGGGAAAACCACTAGACCATTCAGGTATGACCTAAATCAAATCCCTTAGGACTATACACTGGAAGTCACAAATAGATTCAAGGGATTAGATCTGATAGACAGAATGCCTGAAGAACTATGGATGGAGGTTCATGACATTGTACAGGAGGCAGTGATCAAGACAATCCCCAAGGGAAAAAGAAATGCAAAAAGGCAAAATAGTTGTCTGAGGAGGCCTTCCAAACAGCTATGAAAAGAGAAGGGAAAGACGAAAGAGGAGAGGAAAGATATACCCACTTGAATGCAGAGTTCCAAAGAATAGCGAGGAGAGATAAGAAAGCCTTCCTCAGTGATCAATGCAAAGAAATAGAGGAAAACAATAGAATGGAAAAGACTAGAGATCTCTTCAAGAAAATTAGAGATACCAAGGGAACATTTCATGCAAAGATGGGATCAATAAAGGACAGAACTGGTATGGACTGAACAGGAGCAGAAGATATTAAGAAGAGGTGGCAAGAAAACACAGAAGAACTATACAAAAAAGATCTTCACGAACCAGATAATCACGATGGTGTGATCATTCACCTAGAGCTAGACATCCTAGAATGTGAAGTCAAGTGGGTCTTAGGAAGTATCACTATAAACAAAGCTAGTGGAGGTGATGGAATTCCAGTTGAGCTATTTCAAATCCTAAAAGATAATGCTGTGAAAGTGCTGCACTCAATATTCCAGCAAATTTGGGAAACTCAGCAATGGCCACAGGACTGGAAAAGGTCAGTTTTCATTCCATCCCAAAGGAAGGTAATGTCAAAAAATGCTCGAACTACTGCACAATTGCACCCATCTCACATGCTAGTAAAGTAATGCTCAAAATTCTCCAAGCCAGGCTTCAACAGTACATGAACCATGAAGTTCCAGATATTCAAGCTGGTTTTAGAAAAGGCAGAGGAACCAAAGATTAAATTGCTAACATCTACTAGATCATAGAAAAAGTAAGAGAGTTCAAGAAAAACATTTACTTCTGCTTTATTGACTATGCCAAAGCCTTTGACTGTGTGGATCACAATTACCTGTGGAAAATTCTTCAAGAGATGGGAATACCAGACCACCTGACATGCCTCCTGAGAAATCTGTATGCAGGTCAAGAAGCAACAGTTAGAACTGACATGGAACAACAGATTGATTCCAAATTGGGAAAGGAGTACATCAAAGCTGTATATTGTCACCTTGCTTATTTAACTTATATGCAGAGTACATCATGAGAAATGCTGGACTGGATGAAGCACAAGCTGGAATCAAGACGGCTGGGAGAAATATCAATAACCTCAGATATGCAGATGACACTACACTACGGCAGAAAGTGAAGAAGAACTAAAGGGCCTCTTGATGAAAGTGAAAGAGGAGAGTGAAAAAGTTGGCTTAAAGCTCAACATTCAGAAAACTAAGACCATGGCATATAGTCCCATCACTTCATGGCAAATAGATGGGGAAACAGTAGAAACAGTGACTGACTTTATTTTGGGGGGGGGGGGGCTCCAAAATCACTGTTGCACCCATGCAATTAAAAGATGCTTGCTCCTTGGAAGAAAAGTTATGACCAACCTAGATAGCAGATTAAAAAGCAGAGACATTACTTGGCCAACAAAGGTCCATCTAGTCAAGGCTTTGGTTTTTCCAGTAGTCATGTATAGATGAGAGAGTTGGACTATAAAGAAAGCTGAATGCTAAAGAATCGATGCTTTTGAACTGTGGTGTTGGAGAAGACTCTTGAGAGTCCCTTGGACTTCAAGGAGATCCAACCAGTCCATCCTAAAGGAGATCAGTCCTGGGTGTTCATTGGAAGGACTGATGCTGAAGCTGAAACTCCAATACTTTGGCCACCTGATGCGAAGAGCTGACTCATTTGAAAAGACCCTGATTCTGGGAAAGATTGAAGGCGGGAGGAGAAGGGGACAATAGAAGATGAGCTGGTTGGATGGCATCACTGTCTTGATACACTTGAGACTGAGTAAACTCCGGGAGTTGGTGATGGATAGGGAGGCCTGGCGTGCTGCAGTCCATGGTGTCGCAAAGAGTCGGACACAAATGAGTGACTGAACCGAACTAATGTAAGTGTTTGCTATTTTTACTAATTTTATTAAACATCCATGAATGCTGTATTTATAATTATACATAGCTAGACACCTCTAGGGCTTCCCTGGTGGCTCAGCGATAAAGAATCTGCCTGCAATGCAGGAGACCCGGGTTTGATCCCTGGGTCGGGAAGATCCCCTGGAGAAGGGAATGACAACTTACTCCAGTATTCTTGCCTGGAGAATTCCATATGGACAGAAGAGCCTGGTGGGTTATAGTCGGACACAATTGCAAAGAGTCGGACACGACTCCACGACTAACATACCCACACCCAGATACTTCTAATATCTGTTAAAAAGAATTGTCTTTAATAAGATTGGGTAGTTTGACTGAGTATGATGTCAGATGTAGGCCAATTCTGATCCCTATTACCTTGTGTTTGTTTCAATTGACAATTCTGTTGTTCTCTAAATATTTATTTCCCTGCCTCTGCTGGAGCACTAGGGCTATCCCTTTGGAAATGTTTTTTCTCACCCTGGCAAGCCTGGAGGCACCAGCAGCAGGAAGGAAAGGTCAGGGATGAGCAGAAGGTCAAACCATTCCCCTCCCCCGCCCCCATTTCAGGTTTCCAACCCCCATCAACTGGCCACTCATGGGGTGGAGTTGAGGGGAAGGAGTTCTGAAGTAAATGAGAGACTGCAGTTTTAACTGGAGCACTGGGCTGGACTTTAGTGTCTACAAGAGCATCTACATTATTGAAAAGAGGCTTGTTTTTTCAGTCAATAACCAAAAAGCTATTCAACCTGCCACAAAACCATCAGGGGTTCAGGAAGGCAGTTTGGCCAGAACACAGTTGAGGAACAAAGCAAAGCCATTTTCTATTTGTACGTTTGGCCTGTTCCACACTCTTTACACTTGTGGAAACTCATCTGGGTGTCTCTGAGAATAAGAGTGCAACACGAGGTGTGCAGAGACCTGGTCAAAACCCTCCAGCACGAGGCCAGAGCCACAGGGTGAATCCTCAGGCAAGGAGCGAGAGTGATGGGCAGTGGGAGGTCAGCTGGAGAGCACCGCCCTGCAGCCAGTGGAGGGGGACCCACAGGAGGTGCCCGTAAACACACTGCTGGACACCCACCCAGGCACATGGATGGGGATCCAAGCAGAGCACACTGATAGCTGGGAGGAGCCTTTGGAGAGCACCGACTGGGCAAAATGACTCCAGCTGCTTTCCTCTAGCCACCCTCCCCCACTGACCCCTCCTCTAACCCTGGAGGAGTCAGAATAGGAAAGAAAAAAACTCCCCCTCCCCTTTCACAGAGCAAATTCTGAGGCATAGAGAGAGGGAGACTCTTACTTCCATGGAAGTCAGGTGAAAGTTTTAAATTGGAGAGAACCCAGGTGGGCACTAATGGTAAAGAACCCACCTGCCAATGCAGGAAAAGAGACTTGGGTTCGATCCCTGGGTTGGGAAGATCCCCTGGAGGAGGGCATGGCAACCCACTCCAGTATTCTTGCCTGGAGAATCCCATGGACAGAGGAGCCTGGAGGCTACTGTCCATGGGGTCGCCAAGAGTCAGGCACGACTGAGTGACCAAGCACACATGCATGGGCTTTTTCATAGCAGAGAATGAGTTTTAATAATCCATCCAGGACTGATATGATGGCTGATAATGGCCTGATGCCATGGTTGGATGCGGGATTTCCCTGCGAGGTTGTCAGAGGGCAGAATAGGAAGGACGGACACTGGTACCTCAACAAGTTTATCCTTACTTGGCAAGTGGGCTAATGGAAAGTGGGTACAGTGCCAATTTCATATGGTGACCATATGGGTTAAAAAAATTCCCATATGTCGAATGATTCATAGTGTTCTTGGTGAATAGCAATAATATAAATCATTCAGTCTTCAAATATCTGAAGACCTACTATGTGCCAGGCACTATTCCAGGGGGTTAGGCATGCATGGTGAACAAAAAAGTCCTCATGGAGCTTCCATTCTAAAGAAAGAGACAGACAAAACACAAGCAACTTTTATATATATATATATACACACACATCAGTTATATGTAATTACATATTGCATACAATATATATATTGTATACAATACAGGTGGCACTAATGATAAAGAATCTGCCTGCCAATTCAGGAAATGCAAGAGATGTGGGTTTGATCTCTGGGTTGTGAAGATCCCGTGGAGTAGGAAATGGCACTCAACTCCAATATTCTTGCCTAGAGAATTCCATGGTCAGAGGAACCTGGGGCTACAGTCCATGCAGTCACAAGGAGTTGTACCTGACTGAGTGCACACGCAGTATAATACAGTACAGATAACTATAGTACAGTACAGATAACTATATATACTAGTAACATCATACATATATAAGATAGTTCAGACAGTGATAAGGAAAAAATAGAGCACAATAAAACAGAGGAGACAGAGTGGAATGGAGCCAATTCTAGATAGTGATTTCTTCCCTTGGTAGAGAATTTTAGTTTTAAAACATGTTCTCATAGCACAGTCTCATTTTATCCACACAGTAATTTGGTGAGGGATGCTTCCAAGGAAAGGTAAGGAGACGGGAGCTCAGAAAAGTTAAGTGTCTCCAAGTTGGGTGACCTTTCACGACCCTAGTTAATAGCGCAAGCAAGCACAAGACCAGTTCAGCTAGCAGCCTCAGCATTCTCGGTAATTCCTAAATTAGTTCCAGGACCCAAAGTCAACACAACATTACTGGAAGCCAGTGCTTTTGGAGCTTGGCCACAGTGTTGGAGAAAGAATTTCTATTTCGGATCTCACTTGCAGCAGAGCAATTGCTGCCATCCACTTTATCGAGAACAGTATCTCAGCCAGGTGACTTTGGGAAAGCTTCACTACCAATGCCTGTTTCATTTCAGCCCATTTACAAGTCAGATGGGAAGATGACTACCAGTTTAATTTTTCTCTAAAACCTAAGCCGAAATAGTGAACTTTGCTTGTTCTGAGCTAAAAGTTCAGAGATGAATCATACGTTCGGACAGAACTGCTCAAAGGGAGACTGTCCACGATTCCCCTCCAAGGTTTTTCAGAACAACTAGTCCCTTTCTCTCTAGGAGATGGCAGCTGCAGCTTGCTCGGAGCCTTCAGGAAGGGCAAATGTGTCTGGGATTTCAATTCAACAAACTTAATGCGAAAACCTTCAGTAGGCACCTTCTGTCCTCTGTGGCTGGGAGGACAGCCCTCCTTTCCAGTGCACTTGAAATCGATGGCAAGGCAGCTGCAGAGAGCATTTTTCATTTATGCGTTTAATTCCATTAGAGTATGTCCCTGCTTTTGGGACTGAAGATAAGATGGCATTTGGATGCTTTTTTAAATGACTATTCTGAAAGCAGCTGGCACTGTAATTCTTAGAGAGGAAACTTACTATTTGGAAAAATACTTTGAAAAGCCATTTGGAATAAATGAGACCTGTGGGTATAGATGTCAGCAGGAACCAAGGATTGGAGACCAGAGGAAAATTGGTGGAGGTCATCCCAAGAAAGAAGGAGAGAGTGAAGGGAACAGAAGGAGCTCTAGGAGGAAGGATGCAGCAGCAGAGAGGGCTGGGATCAGCTTTGGGGAACTGGCAGAAGGAGGACCAGGGAGCATTCTGAGATGGGGACATCTGTTCCATGGGACAATGTTTGGGGTGTAAACCACCACTGCAAACTTCAGTCTGTTAGGATCACAGATGCCTTCTGTGGACTGCTTTGTGCAAAGCAAAGAAGACCCTGAGTGCCATCCCTAGCTCGTGATGGTGCAGAATAGGGCTGTCCAACAGAACTTGCTGTGCAGATGGGAATGTTCTATTGGCACTGTCCAATATGGTAGCCTACAGTTACATGTAGCTACTGTGTATCTGAGGAACTGAATTTTAATTTTAAGTTAAACAACTGTATGTGGCTACTATACTGAACAGCACAGGTATAGAGAGAGGTGGTATATATAGAGGGAGGAGTCCCAAGTCAAGGTGACCCTAAAGAATGCTCTAGGTAGAAAACTACCGCACAATTGCACTCATCTCACATGCTAGTAAAGTAATACTCAAAATTCTCCAAGTCAGGCTTCAGCAATACATGAACTACGAACTTCCAGATGTTCAAGCTGGTTTTAGAAAAGGCAGAGGAACCGGAGATCAAATTGCTAACATCTGCTGGATCATAGATAAAGCAAGAGAGTTCCAGAAAAACATCTACTTCTGCTTTATTGACTATGCCAAAGCCTTTGACTATGTGGATCACAATAAACTGTGGAAAATTGTTCAAGAGATAGGAATACCAGACCACCTGACCTACCTCTTGAGAAACCTGTATGCAGGTCAGGAAGCAACAGTTAGAACTGGATATGGAACAACAGACTGGTTGCAAATAGGAAAAGGAGTACATGAAGGCTGTATATAATCACCCTGCTTATTTAACTTATATGCAGAGTACATCATGAGAAATGCTGGACTGGAAGAAGCACAAGCTGGAATCAAGATGGCTGGGAGAAATATCAATAGCCTCAGATATGCAGAAGACACCACCCTTATGGCAGAAAGTGAAGAAGAACTAAAGAGCCTCTTGATAAAAGTGAAAGAGGAGAGTGAAAAAGTTGGCTTTAAGCTCAACATTCAGAAAATGAAGATCATGGCGTCTGGTCCCATCACTTCATGGCAAACAGTGGCTGACTTTATTTTTCTGGGCTCCAAAATCACTGCAGATGGTGATCGCAGCCATGAAATTAAAAGATGCTTGCTCCTTGGAAGGAAAGTTATGACCAACCTAGACGGCAGATTAAAAAGCAGAGACATTACTTTGCCAACAAAGGTCCGTCTCATCAAGGCTATGGTTTTTCCAATAGTCACGTATGGATGTGAGAGTTGGACTATAAAGAAAGCTGAGCGCCGAAGAATTGATGATTTTGAACTATGGTGTTGGAGAAGACTCTTGAGAGTCCCTTGGACTCCTCCCTTTGAGGAGATCCAACCAGTCCATCCTAAAGGAAATCAGTCCTGAATATTCTTTGGAAGGACTGATGCTGAAGCTGAAACTCCAATACTTTGACCACCTGATGGGAAGAACTGAACTTATTTGAAAAAGACCCTGATGCTGAGAAAGACTGAGGGCAGGAGGAGAAGGGGACAACAGAGGATGAGATGGTTGGATGGCATTACCAACTCAATGGAGATGAGTTTGAGTAAACTTGGGAGTTGGTGATGGACAGGGAGGCCTGGTGTGCTGGAGTCCATGGGGTCGTAAAGAGTCAGACACAACTGAGTGACTGAACTGAACTGAACTGAAGGATGCAAACACCCTAGGACTTGTTGAAATCCTGGGGGCAGATTTAAGACTTGGAATGCTAGGTGGAGGGGGTCTAGGAGGTGCTAGGAGGAAGGGGTCAGAGATAAATTGATTTTACCTAGATCACAAGATCAAGGAAACCCTGAGCTGACAACAGATTTGAGAGAAAAAGGAATAGAAGGTCCTTACACAGGCAAATTGGAGTTTCTAGAAATGGTGACTTTTTTTGGTTTGTTTTTGTTTCAAAGCCTAAGCTAACCAATGGCTATTTGTATCTGTGCACAAGCATCTCATGGAGAATTCATAAGAACAACAGTTGTAATGCACATGGTAGGTGTTACTAAGTATCTGAGCAACCAGATGACTGATAGCATGGTAGGCCGTATCAGCCACCGCCATTCTCTCCTGTGTATCTTGCAACATCCCTGGGAAGAATGCAGGAGTTAATTCCCTTTTCAGAGCTGACAGGACTGAGGCTCAGAAAAGTTATGTGGTAAGTCCAGGAGAGCTGGGATTCTTGGTCATTTGGTTCACCCAACCTGTCTTCCTATCTGAGAGGCTTTATCTGGACTCTCCATCACAGTCACTCAGGGTGCATGTGAATACGAGAGAATGTTGCAGGACCACAGAACAGGAATGCTCTCCATCTGGATTCTTCCTTCTCCCACTGCTGAGGGCTCACAGTCCCCCTCCCTAGTCTGCGAGCCTTTCCACAGGGGGACCCAGACCAGGTTCCCTTTAAGTCCCACTGCCTGCCATAATGCTTCCTACACAGCGTGTCTCAGTCAATACTGCCCAAATGAATAAATGAACCGGCAAAAGTTGTTTGACTTTTTTTTTTAAGTTCTTTTCACTTTGGAGAACCAGCATTAACCCATCACACAAACATTTTTCCCTCCCTAAATCACCACCGAGCATCTTCACATTTTTTGAGTGAAGCCAGTTCTCAGCCACTTGGTTTCAAACTCTCTGGTGTGGTTGCTTCAGGCCTAACATGCTCTGCTGTTTTTTTCTTGCTCATGATATATCTGTTGGGGATCTGATAAGGAAATTTCTGAAACTTAAACATCTTCCTGTTGTTTCAGTCCACTACACTCCCACTCAGAACACTGGTAAGGAATAATGGTGCCGGACAAGACTGCCTGTTTTTTTTTGTTGGCAGATGCAGGAAAAAAAAAAATTATACGTGGTAAAAAAAAAAAGAAGCTAATAAAAGGAGAAAGAGTTTAGACATATTGACTCAAATTGAGTGCTTTCAGGATTTAAAATATCTAGGTTTTTATCTATCAAATAAACACATGATGTATCTTTTTTTTTCCGTTGGAATACAATTGCTTTACAATGTTGTGCTAGTTTCTGCTGTACAATGAAGTCAATCTTAAAGTTCCAGCTGCCTGCCTTGTGCTGCTGAATATGAATGTTCAGTGGTAAGGACTTTCTGTAGAGATAACTACAGAAAACGTGTGGAATGTATTTTCATCAAAAGTGGATAGAGAACAGTCAGGTCTGCAGTGCTAGGACAGATTGTACTGCCTCCAGCTGAGGACTCCCGGACTTCCACGCTGATGATGCAAGCCCTCTTCACCGTTTCTCCAAGTCTCTCACGTTGCTAACCCAAGTCTGTCCCACTGACATCCACATAACATACTTTCCAGTTCAAGAACTACCTCTCAGAGAAAAGAAGTTACTGTTTGCAAATTGAGTACTGAGGAAATTCAAGGTAGACGTTCACTTTTATTTTACAACATGTCTGAATTGTTTGAAGTTTTTGATCTTTGGTATTACTCTGTTTTGGCATTAGGTTTGGTACTACTTTGTTAACAATTGTTTGACATTTTAATGGCAAAGTAACCAAAGTATTTACTTTGGTAACCTAAAAAAAACTTGAATTATTTAAAACATGGTTAAGAACTACACATCCATTACTGAGAAGGGGAAGAAAAGGAATAAGCTAGGTGAGGTTGGACTCACCTTCCCAAAGCTGGCAGCATTAACAGGCTGGGTGTCATTCTTCTCACAAAAATCCAGGTAATGCATGTAGAGGGCGCTGCGGGGGATGCACACTCCTTCTGCAATCTCGTAGTTCTCCTCCAGCCTGGGGAAATAAAAGCGTGATGAGAGAACCCAAGCAAGAAGGACCTGTTCTTTCTAGTCCTTCTCCAGAGCTGGGCAGGCCTTAGAAATAACTCTTCTACTACAGATGGGAAAACTGAGACCCAGGAAGACAAAGCAATATGCCTAAGGTCGGGCACGGAGTTGGCAGGATCAGACTCCTGGCCCCTTTGGGTACTACCTCAGGTCACTTTTCCAATGCAAATTCTTAATCCCGTTCCTCTTTGGGGTCATTGACCTGACTGCATTCTGGGTGAATCAGGTTCCCCACAACTCCAAGCAATGATACAGAATATTGCAGGTGCCCCCCTTTACCCAAGCTACCCACTGTGTAGCCGTCTCTAATAGGTGTCAAAATCTTGGAGCTTCTTGGCTAATGAGAGCAACAAAGTGAGACAGCCAGGGAAAACAAACACCCCATGACAGGCTGGGAAGCTCGAGGGGCTCTGACCTGCTCACTGAGAGAGGTTTTATGACCACGGCAGGGGGCTAAACTGCTCATTTTCTTTCGGCTCACCTTCCCTGCTGTACTGAGATTATATCATATGATTCCAGAGCCATTACCTTCTTAATAACTATAGGCTAGGGGTTCAGGGTACCACACTGTGGGCAGATTCTTTACTGTCTGAGCCATCAAGGGAAGCCCAGAGAATTTCCACTTCGGTTCAAATTCCAGCTTTGGCACTTGCTGGCTTGGTGACCTTGGGCAAGTTATTTAACCTCAGCCCTCAGTTTCTTTCTGGAGGTATCAACTATAACTGCCAGACTGTTGCATCTGATTGTTGATCAGATGTAATGTGTGACACAAACCAGCATGGGGCTTGGCATGTGGTGAGCACTTAGTAGGTGTTGGACTTCATTATCATCCACTCTCCCTCTCCAAAAAACATTTTTGAATACTCAGATGTTCAGAATTTGTGCTAGATACTGGGGACATAAGAGTAAACTAGACAGTTTTTTTTCCCCTCTTTAACCCAAACACCAAAACTCAGACATCCAATCACCAAGTTCCCCCTCATTAAGTCAGCCATGAAGAAAACAGAAGACAACAGCACGTTGGTGTTCACTGTGAATGTCAGGAGCAACCAGCACCAAATTAAACAGGCTGTGAAGGCTTCAGCAACAAGTTTATGGTTGCTGGCGGGAAGGATGAGGGATAGGGATAGTTAGGGATCTGGGGATGGACATGTACACCCTGCTATATTTAAAATGGATAAACAAGGACCTAGCACAGGAAACTTTTCTCAGTGTTATGTGGCAGCCTGGATGGGAGGGGAGTTTGGAGTTCAGTCCAGTCCTAAATCATGTCCAACTCTGCAATCCCATGGACTGCAGGATGCCAGGTTTCCCTGTCCATCACCAATTCCTAGAGCTTGCTTAAACTCATGTCCATTGAGTCGGTGATGCCATCCAACCATCTCATCCTCTGTCACTCCCTTCTCCTCTGCCTTCAATCTTGCCCAGCATCAAGGTCTTTTCCAATGAGTCTGTTCTTCACATCAGGTGGCCAAAGGATTGGAGTTTCAGCTTCAGCATCACTCCTTCCAATGAATATTCAGGACTGATTTCCTTTAGGATGGACTGGTTGGATCTCCTCCAAGGGAGGAGTCCAAGGGATTCTCAAGAGTCTTCTCCAACACCACAGTTCAAAAGCATCAATTCTTCAGCACTCAGCTTTCTTTATGGTCCAAATCTCACATCCATACATGACTACTGAAAAAACCATAGCTTTGTAGCTTTGACTATATGGACCTTTGTTGGCAAAATAATGTCTCTGATTTTAATATGCTGTCTAGGTTGGTCATAGCTTTTCTTCCAAGGAGCAAGCGTCTTTTAATTTCATGGCTGCAATCACCATCTGCAGTGATTTTGGAGCCTAAGAAAATAAAGTCTCTCACTGTTTCCATTGTTTCCCATCTATTTGCCATGAAATGATGGGACTGGATACCATGATCTTTGTTTTTTGAATGTTGAATTTTTAGCCAGCTTTTTCACTCTCCTCTATCACTTCCATCAAGAGGCTATTTAGTCCCTCTTTGCTTTCTGCCATAAGGATGGTGTCATCTGCGTATCTGAGGTTATAGATATTTCTCCCTGAAATCTTGGCTCCAGCTTGTGCTTCATCCAGCCTGGCATTTCACATGATGTACTCTGCATATAAGTTAAATAAGCAACGTGACAATATACAGCCTTGATGTACTCCTTTTTCCAATTTGGAACCAGTCTGTTGTCCCATGCCTGGTTCTAACTGTTCCTTCTTGACTTGCTTCTTGCCTTGCATACAGATTTCTCAGGAGGCAGGTAGGTAAGGTGGTCTGGTATTCCCATCTCTTAAAGAATTTTCCACAGTTTGTTGTGATCCACACAGTCAAAGGCTTTGGTGTAGTCAATAAAGCAGAAATAGATGTTTTTCTGAAACTCTCTTGCTTTTTCTATGATCCAACAGATGTTGGCAATTTGATCTCTGGTTCCTCTGCCTTTTCTAAATCCAACTTGAACATCTGGATGTTCTTGGTTCATGTACTGTTGAAGCCTCACTTGGAGAATTTTGAGCATTATTTTGCTAGCGTGTGAGATGAGTGCAATTGTGTGGTAGTTTGAACATTCGTTGGCATTGCCTTTCTTTGGGAGGAGAATGGATACAAAGTATATGTGTGGCTGAGTCCCTTCACTTTCACTGGAAACTATCACAACATTGTTTGTTAATTTGTCGTTCCCCAATGGGGCTTCCCTGGTGGCTTAGAAGGTGAAGAATCTGCCTGCAATGCGGGACACCCAGGTTCAATCCCTGGATCAGAAAGATACCCTGGAGAAGGGAATGGGAACCCACTCTAGTATTTTTTCTTGCCTGGAGAATTCCATGGACAGAGGAGCCTGAAGGGCTACAGTCCATGGGGTTGCAGAGAGTCAGATACCGATGAGTGACTAACACTTTCACTTTTCAGTACAAAATAAAAAGTTAGAAAAAAAAAACAACAGCCTATGAAGAAGCTCTATGACATTTATGTGGCTGAGGTCACACCTTGATCAGACCTGATGGAGAGGAAAAGGCATACATTTGACCAGCTCCTGACTATGATACTTTGGATATTGAAAACAAAATTGGGATCATCTAAACTGAGTCCAGTTGGCTAAGTCTAAATATAAAAGTTTTCACTATTGAAATAAAAAAAGAAGAATGTAAACATCCAAAAGAAACAGCCTCCTTTGTCATGGACACATTGGAAGGTTAAACCTCTTTTTCAACAAAACTGCTGGGGCATATGACAGTTTGGGGACTTCTCTTTGAGCCCTGCTGCCACCAGACCATGAGGCACACACTGTTCAATAAACTCACCAACAGAAAATATTTCTCCTTTGATGGTGAATTGAATTTTAGGAAATAATCCCAAGTCATTTGGAACCAAGCTTAAGGGCTTAAGTAACTGGAATACCCTTTTCTCCCAGTGATTTTTTCTAGGGGGTCAGAAATAAGGCATGATGCTAAAGCAATGAAACAAATGTCCTCGAGTGGCTTCTAACTTTCTCCGAGGGCACTTGCCAAAGAAGTGGTTCAGCGCTGTCGTAACTGAAGAGGAATGAGGACACGGCCTCCCAAGGTGCCCACTTGAAAGGGCAGTGGTCCTTTGGCTCATTGCAACATGTGGCTGAGAGAAAGTCAGCTCAATCATTTCATATTCCAAGTGCGCGGATGACGCAGACAGCCAAACAACCCAAGGGACGCTCAGAAGAGTGAAGACGCCTGTGCTGACCGACCGGTCCCAGGTCATCTCACCCACTCCCCCTTCTTCCGGGAAGGGGAATGCTGAGTAACGCCTGACAGTTTTTAGAAGTGTTCCAGGAAATAGTTGATGCAATCCCTTCTAGGCAACCTAATTCCTTGAGGCTAGGGTGGTGTCTGATTCACTTCTGCGTTTTTAAAGTCCAGCAGACTTCTGGGTACACAGCAGGTGCTCAGTAAATGTTTGCTGGATAGATTGTTTCAGTCATACATTCCTTCAGCAAGTATTTATTGATCTCTTATCACCCACCAGGTGCTGGGGATGCCGTGGTACACAGAATCGTCCTTGTTTGTGCTTGGAGAGCTGATGAATGGTGGACAGTGGATAAAGGGGCTTCTGAGATGGCTCTACTGATAAAGAACCCGCCTGCCAATGTGAAGACGTAAGAGATGTGGGCTTGATCCCTGGGTTGGGAAAATCCCCTGGAGGAGGGCATGGCTAACCACTCCAGTATCCATGCCTGGAGAATCCCCATGGACAGAGGAGCCTGCTGGGCTAGAGTCCATGGATCACCAAGAGTCGGACATGACTGAAGTGACTTAACACAGCACATAGCGTAGACAGATAAAGATACAGGTCATCTTCAACTCAACAAATATATTTGAGTGCCAGGCAGTGTTCTAGACTTTAAGGAATCAGTGGTGACCAAAACAAAGGCCCTGTCCTGAAACGGCTTACATTCTGTGTGTCCCCAGCATCATGAATCAGAACTCAAAGGGTGTTACCCTGTGGAAAAATGGTTTCACTTAGAGATTAGGTTTTACTTAGAGATTAGATTAGGCTCTATCCTGAGCCTTGGGGCTGGTGTGAATGGGGGTCAGCCTTTTAATGGACCCCTAAATGCCATTCACAGTATCGTCTCCCTAGAAAAGTGAAGTTCAAAGGTCCAAACAACCAGCTTATGCACAAACTCGTGGGGATCATCTGAAAAATGCAGCTTTCACAAAGTGGGGTCTCACAAACATTCTTTGTTTGGCCTGAACAGTGTTGGCCCAACTTTTAAAATTCAGGACATTTCACATAAGAAGCTGGATTTCTGGCTTCTTTTGAAAAGGCTGAGATCTGGCAGCTTTCGGCCCATATTCCCGCATGACAACAATTGGCCAGAGTTACATGCACCCTGGGGTTGGCCAGAGTCCTCCCTCCTCACTATTTTTCTTACACTCAATCTATTTTCTGTTCCCTGTCTGCCTCCTGTAGGCTCCTGTGTTGACATAAGACACAATCTATGCCCTAGTTTACTTTGCCGTTTATTTGAGGGAGAATAACACACAGAAATAAGAATATTGAAGCACAACAAATTCCCAACCACAGGTACAGAGGAAGGTGGGAAAACAGAGAAATTACCGTGAAGATGGGAACAGATGACTGTGGTTCCATCTTTGTAACAACAACAAAAACAGTATCATCTGTTGAGCTCTTATTAGGTGCCAGGCACTGGGTATGGATTATCTCTCAATAACCATATGATGGAAGTGCTATGCCCATGTTTTAGATGAGGAAACTGAGGCTCAGAGGATGAAATTATTTGCCTATGGTCATGCAGCTAGTAACTGGGAGAGTTTTTCACACTCTGAGCCACTGTGGTATTCTGCCAAGGTAGATGGAGGGGATTCCAGGCAAGGAGAACAGCAAGGATAAGAGACCAATGTGGCACAAGCTTTGGATGATGGAGACACTGGTCTGAGTGGAGAATGGGGTGTGTAAAGCAGTATCTACAACGAGAGAACTGTGGGAGCACGGAGAATTCTTGAATGCCACACAGGAGAATATGGCTTGACATAAGAGTTAGCAACCTCCAGAGTTGAAGAGTTACTATGAGAATGGTTTTGCTTCAAGAGAAAATCCCTCTGCCATCAGGCCCTCTGGGAGTACTCAGGACCTTGGACTTTGGGCAAGGAAGTATACCAGGGCAGATGATACCAGTAGCAGCTGCATGGTGAAGTGAAAGTAGCTCAGTTGTGTCCAACTCTTTGCAACCCCATGGACTATACAGTCCATGGAATTCTCCAGGCCAGAATACTGGAATGAGTAGCCTTTCCCTTCTCCAGGGGACCTTCCCAACCCAGGAATCGAACCGGGGTCTCCTGCATTGCAGGCGGATTCTTTACCAACTGAGCTGTCAGGGTGAATTGGATCAAGTGCAAGAGCACAGCCAGCCGTGGGCGGGGTATGCTGTCAGTAAGAGGCGACCAGCTCTACTGTGGAGCTGTGCTGGTGAACCCTCAGTGGTTGCTCACAGATGCCCACAACCAAAAGCAGTACCCGGATGTAGACCAGCCACTTTGAGGATAAAAAGCCACAGGACAAAGACTGGGGTGCAAGAAGCAAGAGGAAGCCTGCATCCTTGGTGACTTGCTTAAGTACCTGCTCCAAGCATGGACCTCCAACAGCTGGGCATGAAATAGAGAAAATAAAACCTCAAGTGTCAGGGCTTCCCTCATAGTCCTGTGGTTAAGAATCCACCTTGCAATGCAAAGGATACCAGATTGATCCCAGGTCCAGGAAAATCCACTTGCCACAGGGCAAATGTGCACCACAACTAATGAGCCTATTCTCTGGAGCCCTTGAACTGCAACCACTGAGCCCACGGGCGGCCACTATTGAAGCCCACATGCCCTAGAGCCCGTGCTCTGCAACATGAGAAGCCACTGAAATGATAAGCCCTCACGCAGCAACTACAGAATATCCCTCACTTGCCACAACTAAAGAAAGCCCATGAGTGGCAACAAAGACCCAGCACAGCCAAAAATAAAATAAATATTTAAAAAAATAAGTTACTATGATAGTGTTATTTTCAGAAGGCAATGGAGTGGTACCGAGAGAACTGGAAAAAAAAATATTCAGAGCCAGGAATACCCAGGTGTTTCTAGGATGCTGTAGGAATAATAATAATGTTATCAAATACAATGGAATACTACTCAGCCATAAAAAAGAATGACATAATGCCATTTGCAGCAACATGGATGGACCTAGAGATGATCATATTATACTAAGTAAAGTAAGTCAGAAAAAGACTAATACCATATCACTTATGTGGAATCTAAAATACGATATGGATGAACTTATTCACAAAGCAGAAACAGACTCACAGGCATAGAAAACAATTTTATGGTTACCTAGGGGAAATGGGGTGGGGGAGGGATACATTAGGAGTTTGGGATTAGCAGATACCAACTATTATATATAAAACAGATAAACAACAAGGTCTTACTGTATACTACAGGGAACTGTATTCAATATCCTATAATCAACAATAATAAAAAAGAATATGAAAACAAATATATATGTTTAACTGAATTACTTTGCTGTATACCAGAAATTAACACAATATTGCAAATCAACTATACTTAAATTTAAAATGTAATCAACAACAGTAACTAGCATTAACTGAAAATTTAGTATGTTGTATTTGCCAGCAATAGATTGAGTATAAAAGAATGTTAAAAAAAAAAAAAGACAACAACCCAATCAGGTCTCATAATTTTCATCTTAGACTATTGAGATTTCCATTAAGGGATTTCCTTAGAAAACTTTACTTCAACTCTTTTGGCCACTGTGTTGTGGGACATTTTCCAGTCTAATGCATACACAAGAACAACCTGGGCAGTTGGAACCTTGCCCATAACCAGTGCATAACCAGAGACCCAGAACAGGGAAATACCACTTTTTGCTTATCTTTGCTAATGATTTCCTAAAATTAATTTTGGCGAGAAAAATCCATAGACACATTCAACAAACATGCACTTCAAACCATTTGGAATTCATCTTACAAAAAGCATATGATCTTTAAAACTACAGGAAGCTTAACTTTTCAAAGCATGGGAGTGCCATGATGGAATTTATTCTCTGGAAAACTCACCTAGTACCTGTTGGACAAGGGGGACTAATGAAGCCTGGCACATAGTGGCTGACACTAGTACCTGTCAAATGAATGAATGAACAAACAAGATCAGGTTGGAGTGACTTTAATACTTGGGGCAGGAAATGATGGAGTGTGGACTGAAGGAGTGGCTGAAGGGGCACATAGGGTGTGGGTCTCATGCCAGATGTGAGAAGAGTGGGAGCACCCTGGGAAGCCCTCAAGTTTAACTGGGCTGAATGGGTGGAAGGGGGTTCCATCCCCATGATTAATAAATGACAACAAGGCAAGTTATGGGGGTGGGGGTGGGGGTGGTGAGAAGGATAATGCTTCCAAATGTAGTGCTCAAGGGCATAGGCTCCCAGGTAAATTTCTGCTCCCCCACTCACTGGTTACTTTACTTAACCCCCTGTGCTAAGTCGCTTCAGTCGTGTCCGACTCTGCGATCCTATGGACTGTACCAGGTTTCTCCGTCTATGGGATTCTCCAGGCAAGAATACTGGAGTGGACTGCCATTCCCTTTTCCAGGGGATCTTCCCAACCCAGGGATCAAACCCTTGTTTCCTGCGTCTCCTGCATTGCAAGGGGATTCTTTACCTCTGAGCCACCAGGGAAGACCTAAGCCCCTGTGCCTCAGTTTCTATTTGTTGTTTATGTGGCTTGTTTGCTCACTAAGTCTGGTGACTCATGGAATCAGGATTAAATATGAGATCAAGTTTAAAATACACGTCATTAACTGAAACCATAGCTACGACAAGCAGTTTGAATCATATGGGTGTCAGTCATGGTTCACACAGGCTAAGCTAACAAAGCAGCCACCTGCCAAAGACCACAGCCTTCTAAAATAACCACATTCTTATCCACGTTTCATTTCTCTTACTGGAGCTTCTTCGCCTCAAGGTATCTAGGTGGTTTATGACTATGAAGCATTTTAATAAGCTCTAGGAGCAAAGAGATGTAATTGGCGTTAATGGCGACTTTGATGCTTGGTGAGTTTCTACAGGAATAGCATCATGACACCGTTCCCCAAACCTCCTCGCAAACTGCAGAAGGTCCGTGCGTGTACCGAAGTTGCTAATTGGAATGCCAGCTTCCCTGCCCAAGGCATGGCAGAAAGAAAGGCAGTTAATTATATCTCTTCATATCTGATGAAATTTCCCCTTTTCCTCCCCACTTCTACAGAACATCATTAGTCTGGCATGGTGAACAATACTCCATTATACCTGGATTTTTTTTTTTCTTTAATGATCACAAAAACATTCTACTTCTTCCATTTTCTGATCTTCTATTTAACAACTTGATCATATTTGAATTGAGCCTATCCTATTATGGAGGGATAATGACCTCAATCCACTCGCCAACACAAATCATTATCTGCAGTATACATTGTCAAAAGGCCTCCTCACTAAGTTTCAGCACACAGCATCTGGGGGCACATGCTGGAAGCTTCATATTAGCGCTTTACAATGAAGAGCAGATGTCTCAGCTTGTAGCATAATTTCTCCCTCTGCTCTCATTTTAAACCTATTTTTCTTGTATATGCACATGGGCATTCAGTCCAGCCTCCGCTTCTCAAGTCCTTGTAGATGTGTCTGGGACAGAAACTTTTTTCTTTTATTTTACCAAAAGTAAAGACAACAGGATGACAGAGGATGACATGGTTAGATGGCATCACCCCCTCATTGGACACGAGTTTAAGCAAACTCTGGGAGATAGCAGAGGACAGGGAAGCCTGGTGTCCTGCAGTAAATGGGGTGACAAAGAGTTGGACACAATAACTGAACAATAAAAAGATGCCAGGATTCTTTTATTTTTAAATTGCTAAACATCATAATTTATTACTGAGGTTATCAGAGAGATCTGAGACTGTAAAATATGTGGGAAAAATAAACTAGTTAAGCACTCAGAGCCAGACAATAGTCTAATCCCTTCAGTGGCTCCTCTCTATCTCTCATACAAGTCCAAACTCCTTGCCTTGACACCCACAGCTCCTTCTTTCTGACCCTAACTACTTCTGCATCTCCAGCTTCTCTGGCCTCACTCCCCTACATAGACACTTCTCTCCAGACTCCTGGACTGTCTGCCACTCCTCAAACACACCTGCCACATTCCACCCTACTATACACGTTCTCTGGCCTTCCCACTACCGGAGGGGACTCCCTCTTTTGAGCCTCACTCTTCAATGCTCAGCTGAAATTTCTCTTCCATGAAGCCATGTTTAATTCCCACACAGCCCCATCTGCTAAACACTAATTTCTTCCTTGACAAATTCACATATTCATTCATTTGATAATAAGTAGAGTGCTGAGTTATATCTGTAGAAAGCATCTTACTTGAGATGTGTCCTCTGCTCCCAAAGCTCTCACTGCCTCCTAGGGATTTCCTGAGCTCTTCCCATCTTTTCATGGCTCTAACAGCTTCACTGAGAGAAAGCAGTGTTACATCAGGGATCACTGAGCTTGGAATCCTCCTCCATCACTGACAAGCACTACTGTCTCAGGTATGTTACCTGAACTCTCGGACTCTCACTTCCTTCATCTGTGAAAATGAAGGGAATGGTATCCAATACTCATCTCCCAAGGCTGCTGTGAGGGTAAAACAAGAATCCATGCACAACCTTCAGCCCTCCAGCTGGTATATGCCAATCACTCAATGGAGGGTAACTATCAGTATGGAGGGTAACTGTGTTATTGTGGAGTATTCAGGTAATGCTTCACATCTTGGACTGAAATTTCTTTGAAGACTGGGACCAAAGCACATTTCTATTTAGTCAGTGTAGTTCCTAGCACTGTGCCCTGAACATGGTCAGTAACACAGCAGATAGAAGGAAGAGGAAGGGAGTGGGGATGGGGGGAAGAAAAGCAAGCTTTTGCACAGATCCAAAAAACAAAAAACTTAAAAAAAATTTTTTAACGTGGACTAATTTTAAAGTCTTTAATGGGTTTGTTACAACATTGTTTCTGTTTTATGTTTATTTTTTTGGCTCTGAGGCATGTGGGATCATAGGTCCCTGACCAAGGATCAAACCCACACCCCTGCAAATGCAGGTTTGATTCCTGGTCAGGGGCCTAAGATCCCACATGCCTCACAGCCAGGGAAAGTTCCTCAAAAAACTTTTTACAAAAACTTCAACACCTGGGTGGTCAAGGGGAAACCTGTTTACATTAACAGATTTGATTTATATATATTTTCAAGGGCCTACTCTGTACCAGAGATGCTCATGCTTGCTGTTGCTATTCCCTCAAGATGGGTAACATTATCCCCAGGATGTAAAGGAAGAGATGGAAGGCTAAAGTGACCTGCCCCAAATCACAAGGCTGGGGAAAAAGCCTGCCTTGGAGTATGAACTCAGGGGTGACCCTTATAAAGCTCTCACTCTGTGCTAGGGACTGATATCCATCTGCTCAGTGAGTCAGTGTTTATCTATTGAGCATCTACTATGTGCCAGGCACTGGAGAATACAGCAGTCAACAAGGAGACACAAACCCGTCCTCTGCTTTTAGGAAGCTGACAGTTTATCAGAAGGTAGATGGGAACCCAGGAAGGACGATCAGTTCAGTTCAGTTGCTCACTAGTGTCCGACTCTTTGTGACCCCATGAACTGCAGCACGCCAGGCCTCCCTGTCCATCACCAACTCCCAGAGTTCACCCAAACTCATGTCCATTGAGTCGGTGATGTCATACAACCATCTCACCCTCTGTCGTCCCCTTCTCCTCTTGTCCTCAATCTTTCCCAGCATCAGGGTCTTTTCAAATGAGTCAGCTTTTCGCATGAGGTGGCCAAAGTACTGGAGTTTCAGCTTCAACATCAGTCCTTCCAATGAACACCCAGGACTGATCTCCTTTAGGATGGACTGGTTGGATCTCCTCCAAGGGAGGAGTCCAAGGGATTCTCAAGAGTCTTCTCCAACACCACAGTTCAAAAGCATCAATTCTTCAGGGCTCAGCTTTCTTTATAGTCCAACTCTCACATCCATACATGACTACTGGAAAAACCATAGCCTTGACTAGACAGACCTTTGTTGACAAAGTAATGTCTCTACTTTTTAATTTGCTGTCTAGGTTGGTCATAACTTTCCTTCCAAGGAGTAAGCGTCTTTTAATTTTATGGCTGCAGTCACCACCTGTGATGATTTTGGAGCCCTCAGAAATAGTCAGTCACTGTTTCTACTATTTCCCCATCTATTTCCCCATCTATTTGAAGTGATGGGACCGGATGCCATGATCTTAGTTTTATGAATGTTGAGCTTAAAGCCAACTTTTTCACTCTCATCTTTCACTTTCATCAAGAGGCTCTTTAGTTCTTCTTCACTTTCTGCCATAAGGGTGGTGTCATCTGCATATCTGAGGTTATTGATATTTCTCCCAGCCATCTTGATTCCAGCTTGTGCTTCTTCCAGCCCAGCATTTCTCATGATGTACTCTGCATAGAAGTTAAATAAGCAGGGTGATGATATACAGCCTTGATGTACTCCTTTTCCCTATTTGGAACCAGTCTGCTGTTCCACGTCCAGTTCTAACTTTTGCTTCCTGACCTGCATACAGGTTTCTCATGAGGCAGGTCAGGTGGTCTGGTATTCTCATCTTTTTCAGAATTTTCCACAGTTTATTGTGATCCACACAGTCAAAGGCTTTGGCATAGTCAATAAAGCAGAAATAGATGTTTTTCTGGAACTCTCTTGCTTTTTCGATGATCCAGTGTATGTTAGCAATTTGATCTCTGGTCTCTCTGCCTTTTCTAAAACCAGCTTGAACATCTGGAAGTTTATGGTTCACGTATTGCTGAAGCCTGACTTGGAGAATTTTGAGTATTACTTTACTAGCGTGTGAGATGAGTGCAATTGTGCAGTAGTTTGAGCATTCTTTGGCATTGCCTTTCTTTGGGATTGGAATGAAAACTGACCTTTTCCAGTCCTGTGGCCACTGCTGAGTTTTCCAAATTTGCTGGCATATTGAGTGCAGCACTTTCACAGCATCATCGTTCAGGATTTGGAATAGCTCAACTGGAATTCCATCACCTCCACTAGCTTTGTTCGTAGTGATGCTTTTTAAGGCCCACTTGACTTCACATTCCAGGATGTCTGGCTCTAGATCACACCATTGTGATTATCTGGGTCATGAAGATCTTTTTTGTACAGTTCTTCTGTGTATTCTTGCCACCTCTTATTAATATCTTCTGCTTCTGTTAGGTCCATACCATTTCTGTCCTTTATTGTGCCCATCTTTGCATGAAATGTTCCCTTGGTATCTCTAATTTTCTTGAAGAGATCTCTAATCTTTCCCATTCTGTTGTTTTCCTCTATTCATTTGCATTGATCGCTGAGGAAGGAGCTTCCCTTGTGGCTCAGCTGGTAAAGAATCTGCCTGCAATGCCAGAGACCTGAGTATAATCCCTGAGTTTGAAGATCCTCTGGAGAAGGGAAAGGGTACCCACTCCAGTATTCTGACCTGGAGAATTCCATGGACTATGTTGCACTGGGTCACAAAGATTTGGAAGGACGATCACCAGATGATAAATAAGTTCAAAATGGTGGCTCACGTGGGCTCTGGGTAGGCTTGAGTCAGATTCCCCAAAAGCCCAAAACAAACAAACAAAAACCCCACCAAATCTATTTTATTGAACAAACAATTAAATCCAAGATTTGCTGTTGGGTAGACAAACATGGGCTTCCCTGGTGCCTCAGATGGTAAAGAATTTGCCTGCAATGCAGGAGACTGAGTTTGATCCCTGGGTTGGGAAGATCCCCTGGAGAAGGAAATGGCAACTCATTCCAGTATTCTTGCCTAGAAAAATCCCATGAACAGAAGAGCCTAATGGGCTCCAGTCCACGGGGTTGCAAAGAGTCAGACATGACTGAATGACTAACACTTACACTGTCTTCAGACAAACATGAGTTCAGGTGGGTCCCTGATATTTCTCCCAGGACCTCGGCTGGCCCCGGCTCCCCTTGGTTGAGGGTCTTCTTAGGCGTTAGGCATTTCCCCCACTTGGGTAGAGTGAGACTGGGAACCTCTGCCTTGTTTTCCTCCTCTTCAAAGAGGGGTAACAGTTCGGCCTCCTCTACAAGTATTCATGGGATCCAAGGATCTCGGTTGGTGACATCAGCTGGGGTAAGCCTGGCACACCACGGGTGTTGGCTCAACCTGTTTAGTTTGGTCAGTGCTCAGCCATGGACTGAATCAGGGATTTATTTCTGACATTGTAACGACTCAAGTGGACCGGAATCTGGAGTAATCTAATCCAAATCTCGTTTCTCTCCTACAAGCTACTGAATTGGTATTCCGGAAAGGCCTGGCATTAGCCATGGTCTGGCATCAAAATCGCTCTGTTCATTTTTTGATTAATCAAGTCTTTTTTTTTTTTTTAACAGAAACTAGGCAGTGTAATAGGAGAGTGTCGCAAGTTTGGTCTTGTTGCTAACCCATCTGTTGGGACCTAGGCTAGGGGTTGGCAGTCAGAGTGCTAGTGGCCCCGACTGGCAGCAGAGAAGATTTCAGCACCATCCTCTACCATAAACCACCCCTTTCAATCTTCCCTTTCCATCTAGTCCCTGTCTACTCAACTCCACGTCACCATTACGAATAGGACTGCAGAGAACATCATAGGTGCTCCCTTGCACACCTGGGGAAGTGTCTCTCCGTGTCAGTATCCAGGCGTGGATGCATATATTAACATGTTTTTAATTCACGGGATTGCAAAATTGCCCACTCAAAAGGCTTTACCATTTTATACCTTCACCCACAGCATAAAATATTTTCTAGAAGTAAGAACCTGGCTCTGCAACGTAGCATCTCATTCTCTGAGACATTTACACCCTTCATGTTGTCCTGTTTATCTTTCTCCCTCTCTAGGTGAAGGTTTCTAGCAGGACTAAGTCACATGGGCTAGATGCCGCCATTATCTATCACTTCTGGTTACATTCACAGCTAAGAATGTTTAGCCTCTCTCTCTGGAAGGAGGTGGTCTAACTTATATGATGGAAGCAAATAAGGTTGTGCTTCGTTGTTGTTCAGTCGCTTAGTTGTGTCCGACTCTTTGTGACCCCATGGACTGCTGCACACCAGGCTTTACTAACCTTCACTGTCTCCCAGAGCTTGCTCAAACACATGTCCATTGAGTCGGTGATGCCATCCAACCATCTCATCCTCTGACGTCCCCTTCTCCTCCCGCCCTCAATCTTTCCCAGCATCAGGGACTTTTCCAATGAATCAGCTCTTTGCATCAGGTGGCCAAAGTATTGGAACAGTACCCAGTCTGATTTTCTACCTCTGGCCTCTGAGGACATTTTAAAGAGAAACACCAAATTTATCTTGTTTCATATTGATTTTAAGATGTGGAAAGCCTAGCAATCATTCAAGCCTAATTATTATTTTTCAAAAGAAAGGAAAATGTCTCCCATGTAAGTGACAGGTCTTCCATTCCCCTCGTTGGGGAAGGGCCTTCCTTTCCCTGGAAACTGCAGATGGGAAAGTGTCTCCACTCTGACGGCACAGAGAAGCTCCGAGTGACACTGGCCACAGGAGAGGTGTGTGAGAGGGAGGAGGACATGTGCTGGCCGCAAGCCGGCCAGGACAGTGCAACGGGCTGCTTCCCTGGCCGAAATCCTCCTTGTGAATAGAGGTTATTGTGTGGCCAGGATTCCAGCAGGGCTCATCATCCCCAGTGGGTTGGGCTTGACTAACCTCATGACCGAGGATGCTGGAAAGTGTTTGGCGGAAGGCATTTGACAATATTTGCCTGTTTTCTGCTGGGGGCTGCCTCCAGATCATGTGACTCTGCTTATTTTTGGCAGCTTGGCTGCTGTATTATTTGTTCTTAGAACGGGGATGGTCTCTGGGGCCATGGGGAGGGGGCTGGCAGCCAGGCTGGGGAAGGCAAAAGAAGCAGATGGCTCCTAACCCAATCCCAGAAACAAGCCAAGCATCCTGGGAGAGCTGGGCACTGTCAGGCCAGCAGCTACCACCTGGGTGGTGAGGCCAGGGTCCCTTCCTGAGCCTGCCCAGTACCCCTAGAGAAAGGGGACAACATGAAGGATGAAGATACCTCAAAGGATGAGATGCCCTGTCGTGGAGCAACATTCTTTTTTTAAAGCATTTTGTACTGAGGCTGTATATAAAATGGTAAGGCTGTTACAGCGGGCAATTTTGCAATCCTGTTAACATTTTCTGTGCATCCAGCACTTCCACTGCCTGATACCCATGCAGAAGAAATACTTCACCAGGTGTGTGAGGGGACGTATGAAGATGTTCTTTGGGGCTCTGCATGTAATGATGAAGATGAGATCTGGACACAGCTAAATGCATGTCAAGAGGGAAATGTCAGGACTTCACTGGTGGCCCAGTGGTTAAGACTGCAGTGGGTGTCTGTTTGATCCCTGGTCAGGGAACTAAGATCCCACATGCCCCAGGGCAATTAAGCCTGAGCTGCAACAGAAGAATCTGTGGGAAGAAACTGCTTGCCTCAACTAAGACCCCATGCAGCCAAATAAATAATTTTTTTTAAATAAAGAGGGAAATGGTGAAAGGAATTCTGCCTCGGTCTTACATGAAATACTGCACAGTGATTAAAATGAGGTTGTTCTTTGTGGACTAATCTGGCTATAGCTTGAGGATATGTGGAAGAAAAGCAAGCTGAGGAAGAAAGCAACTGTGCATCAAGACAGTGTGACAGGTTGTGGAACTAACTATATTTTTGTTGTTATATATCTTCATTCTTTTATAAAGGAGAAAATACTAAATAAAACACACAGTTCAGAAACTTCTATCAGTACATGTGTGTTAGTTGCTCAGTCATGTCAGACTCTTTGTGACTGCATGGACTGTAGCCCACCAGGCTCCTCTGTCCGTGGGATTTCCCAGGCAAAAATACTGGAGTGGGTTGCCATACTCTCCTCCAGGGGATCTTCCTGACCCTGGGGATTGAACCCGGATCTCCTGCATTGGAGGCAGATTCTTTATCATCTGAACCGCCAGGAAAGTCCATCCTATCAGTACATATGCATGTAAATGCATAGGTAAGGGACAGTACACACACACACACACATATACACACACGTGTATGCATGTATGCACAAACATCCACACACATGCATATTTCTCACTGGTAACAGCGTTGCTTTGGAGGACAAGGGAAGGAACTACATGAAGAAAGGACTTTAACCTTATCTGTAATGTTTTTGTTTTTCAATAAGGAAATACATTTTGTGTAAAGAATTTAAAATTCAAATGTAAATGAGTATTTGTTGAATTTATTTGCATCCTGCCCTCTTCTAAAAACCTAACAAAATAAGAAAAATGAGAAGAAAATTAGACAAAGGAAAGAGGTGGAAAAGTATAGAAACACCAGATTTAGCTCTGGACTTCTTGGCAGCCAGAGCAGAAAGGGGACATAGTATAAATTATGCCATTTTCCCTTGTAAATGGAGGGTGTCTTCAGTTCCTTCTGAGAGACAAAGTTTTATACTGAAACTCTAGTCTAAAATAATATACTCATGTGGAACTCGATGTAAGAGGTCACACATCCTCCACCATGGTTTTGAGCATGACTGTCCCATCACTTCATGGCAAATAGGTGGGGAAACAATGCAAACAGTGACAGACCTTAGTTTCTTGGGCTCCAAAGTCACTGTGGATGGTGACTGCAGCCATGAAATTAAAAAACACTTGCTCCTTGGAAGAAAAGCTATGAGCAACCTAGACAGCATATTAAAAAGCAGAGACATCACTTTGCTGACAAACGTCCAAATAGTCAAAGCTATTGTTTTTCCAGTAGTCATGTACAGATGTGAGAGTTGGACCATAAAGAAGGCTGAGTGCTGAAGAATTGATGCTTTTGAACTGTGTTATTGGAAAAGACTCTTGAGAGTCCCTTGAATAGCAAGGAGATCAAACCAGTCAATCCTAAAGGAATCAATCCTGAATATTCATTGGCATGACTGATGCTGAAGCTGAAACTCCAGTAGTTTGGCCACCTGATGTGAAGAGCCAACTCATTGGAGAAGACCCTGATGCTGGGAAAGACTGAAGGCAGGAGGAGAAGGCGACGACAGAGGATAAGATGGTTGGATGGCATCACCGACTCGATGGACATGAGTTTGAGCAAGCTCTGGGAGATGGTGAAGGACAGGAAAGCCTGGCGTGCTGCAGTCCATGGGATCGCAAAGAGTTGGACACAACTTAGCCACTGAACAACAGCTGTCCCTAAGTTTAGAGAAATGTCCTTGCTTATTCTTCCCTGCTGTTTACAGCCTCCCTGCCTCCTTATCCCGTCTCATCAGTGTCACTGTCTTCCGTACTGGCTAAGCTCCCATAACACAGACCACTTTCTGCAGCTCCCTGAACAAGCTCCGCCTACTCCACCCTGGAGAGAGTGAATAGGCAGTGGTGCATCGGCACATGCCGAGGTTACCTTTCAGGACTGAGACGTCCTTCCCCACTGTCGAGAGATTGACTGCTGAGGCTGAAGCTTTCCTGGGGAGTCGTCCTCAGCAGGACTGGAAGGGAACTGCCTCGCCCAAATTTAGCCCTGTTCCTGGGGGCTGCCTGCCTGCTGTGATGAGTGAGGTGCAGGAATAAAGGCCCAGATCCATCGCCTCAGTTAGTCTCTGAAGGGCTTATCTCTGATGGGCCACCCCAGCTCAGAACTCCCTGTGGGATCACCAAAGCCATTGCCGTAGCCCCCTTGCAGGCCGATAACCCTCCTTACACCCTTGTGGTATCAATACTGGGCACCCACCTAATAAACCACCTGCACACATTGTTCTGCTCAGGGTCTGCCTCTGGGAGAGCCTGACCCACACTGTCCCCTCTACTGAGAACGTTTCCCTGATTTTAACACTACTGTGGTGTCATGAGGACTTCTTGTCACATAAATGTCCACTTAGATGTCACCACTTCAAGGAAGCTTTCCCTCACTAGTCAACCTAAAATGGCCTCTGAGATACTATCATCTCAGCCAATTCTAATTCTTCACTCTGTGCTTATCTCTATCTAATATATTCCTTGTTTATTTATAAATTGTTATCCAAATTTTTCTTTCATCAGCCCCTATTCTTGGTCTGTCTTATCCACCACTGCATTCTCAGAGCCTAGAATAGGGGCCAGCAAACAGTAGGTGCTAATATTTCTTAACTTAGTTAATGACTGAAATTCTATCTTAAAAAATAAAGGGGATTGGAGGAAAATTTGAGGTTTGAACAACTTGATGCCTCTTGATAATAATAAGACTAAATTTTACAAATTTTCAAACCTAATTTGGCTCTGAAAACAGATTTTTTTTTTTCATAAAAACAAATCCACTGCCTGGCTTTGTGAATTGGAAGATGAAATTTCTTCTGGAATGACATATGGGACCTTTTATTTAGAAAAATAAATATTTTGTATAGACTTAGGTGCAGTGGGAGAACTAACTGACTATGAGTATATCAGGAAGGAGAGAAGCCCTATTTCAGGATGTCCTTGTGGGACTCAGAAGGAAGATGTCTGCTGAGTGATCCACAGTTGCTAAGGTTTATCCAGCACCCACTCTTCTCCAGACACTGTTCAAGCCCTCTGTACATACTCTTTGTGACTACATTATGAGGAAAATACTACTGCCATCCCCATTTTACAGGTGAGTAGACTGAGGCACAGAAAGGTGAAGGACCTTGCCCAAGGTCACACAGAAAAGCACAGCTGGGAGTTAATTCCTGGCAGTCTTCCCAGGTGGTGCTAGTGGTAAAGAACCCCCTGCTAATGAAGGATATGTAAAAGATGAGGGTTTGATCCCTGGGTTAGGAAGATCCCCTGGAGAAGGGCATGGCAACCCACTACAGTATTCATGCCTGGAGAATCCCACAGACAGAGGAGCCTGGCGGGCTGCAGTCCATAGTGCTGCAAAGAGTTGGACATGACTGAAGCAACTTCATACACATGCATGCAATCTGATGTAAGAGATTACACTATCGACAGCCTCTCTGTTGCCAGGCAAATGTCAGAAGATCACAGAAAAACAGATGTGAACAAGGTGATTTTCTTCTAGTCCCTTTCAAATTCTTCACTCTGAAATGTACAATGTGTTCAGATGATTAAACCAAGAGTGTCTGCTGATTTCTAGCATTTCTAGAAACTCTCACTCCCCAAGTCTTTTATGTTGATCCTTCACTCGATGTACTGGCATTGTGAGAATTTGTGTGGCCATAATTTGGGCAGAAGGGCATAGGGAGAGATTTGAAAAGAGTAGTAGAGTTTTAAATAAAGCAAAAAAGCAGCAAATGCAGCAAGAAAAGGAATGTAGGGACAAATTGAAGGAAACAAGCCAAAAGACTGGAAATGGAGCTCTTGAAAACAACCTTTGCTATCCTTGAAGCAAAACAAGCTGACTATTGAGACTCTTGTCGGAGAAGATTGAGTTGCATTCCTGAATGCTTTCTCCCAACATTGTTTTCCTCTCACCTGTAGGTGGATTTGTCAAAAGAATCTAATATGATTTGCTCATTAAAACCCATCTGCTTCCTTTTCTGATCTGGCCTCTCCATCTTTCCTGATTTTTCTCTTCCCTTTTTCTGAAGCAAAGACTTTGCAGTTAAAGTGATCCAGCCAGGTTCCTGCCTTTGCCACTTCATGGCTGTGTGTATTTTTGGATAAACGATTTAACTGCCTAAGCTTTCTTTTCCTCATCTGTAAAATGGGCATAACAACACCAACTTGACAGAATTGTAAGAATGAAATGAGACACTTGTACAAAGTGCCTAACATGTAGCCTGGCACACAATAGATTCATCCCTTTCTCTCTCCTTCCCCTTTATTCCTTACTTCCTTTGCCTTTGTGGACTGCACTGCTAGAAGCAGTAATAGCCCTTAACTGACAAAATCCTCTGAGGGGTGAGTGTCAGGTGTTCCTGTAGCCTTGGTGTTCAAAGCCAGAACATAATTTGTAAGTCAAGCTCTTAGAGGGGAATTTACCTGTATGTATCAAACATGAATGCAAACACTTAAACCACATCATTAACTGTTATATCAAGTCCAGGAATTCCAAACAGTAAAGGGAGAGCCACTCAAGTAGATAATTTGTATTCATGTTATTAATCAAAAAATAATTATAGTATGAAGTGTTAGTCGCTCAGTCATGTCCAGCTCTTTCATAACCCTATGGACTGTAGCCCACCAAGTTCTTCTGTCCATGGGATTTCCCAGGCAAGAATACTGGAGTTGGTTGCCATTTCCTCCTCCCGGGGATCTTCCCAACCCAGGGATTGAACCTGTGTCTCCTGCACTGCAGGCAGATTCTTTACTCTCTGAGTCACCAAGGAAGCCAATTGTAGTATAGTTGCAATTAATTATTAATTTATTGAGGGGTCATTGGTAAGGGAGAACAGACCTATGCCTTTATAACTGGCTGCAACATTATTTATTAAAATAATAGATTCTATTCAAGTCAATAACAGCCATGTGGAATCCAGTCCTTGTCAGTGTTTTGATGTGGGGAAAATAAGTCTACTCCCAAATAAAATAAACGTGAAAATTTAAATCTCCAGGCTATATCTAAGTTGAGTACTTTTTACACACCTGCAAATTAAACTGATTGCATACGGGCTATTGGGTGTCAAGTTACTATGACATTCCAACTGATATGCTGTGCTATTGGCAAGAAGACCAGTTATATGAGCTTTGCATCAAGAGAAAACTTGTTCAGAATGGAACTTACCATTGCAGAGTAGCAGGAGTGGAGTGGGGCTTGGATGCTCTGTTATTTTCTTTTTCCTCATCTGTTAAAAGAAAAAGGAGTGAACTTCAGTAGGAAACCAATGGGTGTTTCAGCTCTCCCAAGTTTCAAAAGACTACACTGTCCTCAAATGTTGATGCTTTGGGAGCAATGGCATTTTTGCTTTTTCAACATAAGAGATTTATCACACTTCAACAAGAAAAAAAGGAGAAACTGACTTTTACAGAAAAATCTTATATCAATTTGTATTTTTATTTGATATAATACATTACAGTATGAAGAGCTATCTCCATCACTGAATAGTATGACTGCACTCCTCCAAATCCTAGAGACATCAATGTTGGTTAACTTAAATCTATCATGGTAATTTTATATCCTCTAACACCCTGGTAGATTAGGTGGGGCGTGTGACATGGTGATCTGGACTATCAGATTAAGAAGAAGCCCTGTGGAACTTTTGGGAAAGTTTTTTTTTTTTTCCTAACAAAAAGGAAAAAGGGCCTTGATTTCAAATTTCTGGTCTCCAAAACTGTGGCGGGGGGGGGGGGGGGGTCTGCTTTTGAAAGAAAGAGGGAGAGAGAGAGAGAGAGAGAGGGAAAAAGGAAGAAAGGGAGGAATGGAGGAAGGACAAAAGGAAAGAAAAGAAATGAAAGGAGAAAAGAGGGAGAAAGGGGAAGGGAGGGAGGGAGGGAAAGAAACAGAAGAGATACCCTGGTCTGGCCTACTTTTGAATGTGGCTGTGAGTGGACATGATAACTGGAGTGAGGTAGCAAACTTTCAACTGGGAAAAGAGCAGTCTGAGGACAAATTCAATGCCAAGGAAGTCAGAGAGGAAAAGGGGAAAAACCTGGGGATTCTGAATATCATGCTGTGCCTCTCATTCAGTTCAGTTCAGTTCAGTTGCTCAGTCATGTCCGACACTTTGCGACCCCATGCCTCTCATTAACCGACCCTAAAAATCCCTGCATCTTTGTTTGGTGAGATAATACAATTTTCTGTGTTAATAAAACCTCTTTTCATTGGTTATTCACTTTCCTGCCTCCAAAACCATCCGAACTGTACAACACTATTATTTCTACACATATCCACATTCATCTCTCTGACTTGAGTATCTTGCTTAAGAAGATCCCACTTAAGAGGGCAAGGATGCCTGATTTCAAACTAAATTACAAAGTTATAGTGATCAAAACAGTAGAACACTGGCATAAAAACAGACACAGATAAATGGAACAGAACAGAGGCTGAAATAAACTCACATGCACAGTCAATAATTTGTGACAAAGGAGCCAAGAACACACAATGGCAAAAGGACAATCTCTTCAATAAATGGTGTTGGGGAAACTGGATAGCAATATGCAAAAGAATTAAACTGGACCACTGTCTTACACCATATAAAAAAATTAACTCAAAATCAACCAAAGGCTTGAATGTAAAATCTAAAACTATAAATGTCCTAGAAGAAAACATAGGCAATAAGCATCTTGACATAGGACTTGGCAATGATGTTTTTTGGATTTGATACCAAAGGAAAGGCAACAAAAGCAAAAATAGACAAGTGAGATTACATCAAACTAAAAATCTTCTGCACAGCAAAGAGAAGAAACAGCAACAACAAAATAGGCAGCCTACCAAATGCGAGAAAATATTTGCAAATCATATGTCTGACAAGGAGTTAATATTCAGAATATATAGAGAACTCAACAACCCCTAAACAATCTGATTCAAAAATGGGCAGAAGATCTGAATAGACATTTTTTCCAAGAGATATATATGTGGTCAATAGGTACTTGAAAAGATGCTCAACATCATTAATCATCAGGGAAATGAAAATTAAAACCACAATGAGAGATCACCTCACATTTTTTAGGATGACTGTTATCAAAAAGACAAGAAATAACAAGTGCTGGTGAGGATGTGGAGAAAAGAGAATCCTCATGCACTGTTGGTAGGACTGTAAATTGCTGCAGCCACTATCGAAAATGGTATGCAGGTTCATCAAAAAATTCAAAATATAACTACCACATGATCTAGCAATTCTGGGCATTTATTTGAAGAAAATGAAAACACTAGTAAGAAGAGATATCTGCATCCCACGTCTATTGCAGCACTATTTACAATAGCTAAGATATGGAAACAACCTAAGCGTCCACTCACAGATGAATGGATAAAGAAAATAGTTTACACACATATATATACATGAATATTATTCAGCCATAAAAAGAATGAAATCTTGCAATTTGCAACAATAATGATGGACCTTGAGGGCATTACACTAAGTGAAATAAGTCAGAGAAAAGACAAATATCATATGATTTCACTTATATGTGGAACAACAAAAAACTTATAAATAAAGAGAACAGATATAGACTGGTGGTTGCCATGGGTTGTGGTAGGGGATGGGGGAAATTGGTGAAAGGAGTCAAGAGGTATATACTTTCAGTTATAAAATAAATAAGTTGTGGGAATGTCACATACAGCATGGTGACTATAATTAACAGTACTCTCTGAACATTGCTAAGAGAGTAAATCCTAAAAGTTCTCATCACAAGAAAAATAAATTCTGTAACTATGTATGATGATGGATGTTAACTGGATTACTGGGGTCATCATTTTGTAATATATACAAGTATCGAATTATTATATTATACATCTGGAACTTTATATAGTGTTTTGTATGTCAATCACATCTCAATTTAAAAAAGAAGAAAGCAGAATGGTATCTTAGTCATCTTTGTGTTCCCTCCAGCCAGTGCCTCCCATTGGCACTTAATTAAATAGTTGAGTCTGCCTTCCACAAATGTCTTCAACAATCTTAAAAAAATAGCACAAAAAGGAACATAAACATATGAGTCTCATAAGAACGTAGGTAAGTAGATGCAAAGAGCAATACTCAACCTCAACTGTTCACAAAGAAATAAAAAGAAAACAGTGAGGCACAACTTTATATCTCTGAAAACAACAAAAATTTTAAAAATAATAATCCCCAAAGCTAGGGTGCAAACGGTCAAATTGACAGTGTCACACTTCTCTGAAGGTAGTGGTAACTGGTACAATAGTTTGGTAAGTAATTTTGCAGTGATATTGACAGCTATCTAAAATATTCAGTCACTTGGCCCCACAACTCAACTCCTAAGAATTACACTAAGTAAATAATTGAAAGGAAGGCTGTGTTAAAAAACAACAGCAACTGCATTTTTTAAATAAGGAAAAATATATAAACATCCTAAGTATATCTCTGTCCAGCTTGTGCTGACTCGTGATTTACATTTTTGTTTCCCCTAGAATTGGCAGGATTTTTTTCTCTGAAAGTGAAAGTTACTCAGTTGTGTCTGATTCTTTGCGGCCCCATGAACTATACAGACCATGGAATTCTCCAGGCCAGCATACTGGAGTGGGTAGCCTTTCCCTTCTCCAGGGGATCTTCCCAACCCAGGGATTGAACCCAGGTCTCCCGCATTGCAGGCGGATTCTTTACCAGCTGAGCCACCAGGGAAGCCCAAGAACACTGGAGTGGGTAGCTTTTTTTCTCTGCTTTTTAAAATTTCAGCACATCAATCAACATGGGTCACAAAAGATCTATATTCTAAAATCAACTCAAAACCTTACTGGCCATGATTGAGAAAAACGCCTCAACCTCTGGGCTTTATTTTTATTCACTTGTAAACCTAGTCATTTTAAAGGGCTATTGAAGGGATCCTATTAATTAATTCAACAAAAATTCATTATATATCTAATGTATGCCAACTAGACACTGAGGATAAAGAAATTAAGCTCTTGTCCTAGAGTCTGGTTGGGGAAAGAGACAAACAAACAGTAGCGAGAGAAATCAGGTTCAATAAGAAGTGATAAATGCTGTGATGTGGGTAGGCAGAGAGCATATCACCAACCCAGATGGCATGAAAAAGCAGGGCCAATCAAGAGAGACTTCCTAGGAGAAACCCCAAGTAAGCTGAACCCTGGACTGGGCCAGAGATGGGAACAGATGTCAAGGAAGGTGAGATAAAGTCAAGGGTAGGGTGGAGAAGGTGAGGGGATAAAACCATGGGGACTTGAAAAACCAGGCCACCTTCCGAGAAGCAAGGTGGCTGAGGTCCTGATCAAGAGGTGGAGGGGTGCAAGGGGGCTGGAGAAGTGCTATGACATCTGGTAATCCCCTTCAAGCTTTAAGACAATCTCTGGTCTCTAAACTCACGGTAATAATAATAATGCCTGTCTTGAAAGGTACTAGGGAAGACTGAGTGAAAGGAACTCAGGGACTTCCCTGGTGGTCCAGTGGTTCAGAATCGCCTTGCAATGAGGAGGACGCTGGTTTGATCTGTGGTCTGGGAACTGAGATCCCATGTGCCTTGGGGCAGCTGAGCCCGTGCACCACAACTACTGAGTCCATGAGCCCATGTTCTGCCATAAGAGAAGCCACCACAATGAGAATCCACAACCAGAGAGTAGAACTCAGAGCTAAGAGCTAGAAAACGTCAGTGCAGGAGCTGCATAGCAAAGGCTGCCCTGGGCTGCTCTGGCTCCGAGGCCTTGGAGCGTCTCTGTTCAGCTGAAATCTACTGCAGGAAGCAGGCAAGGGAGGCTGCCTCTCTGCTCGGGAAAATTTACGGGGGGCAAACACAAGCGCACTGACAGGGACCCTGCACAGCAAACGCACAGCAGGGGACAGCACAGCTCCAAAGAGGAAGTGGCGTTTGAGCTGACCTTGAAGAGATGGTCAGAATTTAAAACATAGCTTTGTTTATTGTTTGCAAAAATAATACGTTTATCTTTTTTTTAATTTCGAAAATACATGGAAAATGGAAATCTCTGGAAACCCAAGTACCTCTCAATAGGACACAATTGTCAGCTCTTCATCCTATCTACTGCCAGTCTTTTTTCGGTGTTCTCTTTTACACCCAAGTGCACACACACAACACACCTAACTTAAGGTAAGTGAGGGTCACAGAGCACGTCCTTGTATGTGCTTGTACACTTGTACACTGTCTCTCTCAGTCACCCTTACAGGGACAGGTCAGATTTTGAGACGGGGATGCTGAGGGAGGGGGTGCTCCGGGGGGTGAGGGGGAGGGCAAGCAGAACGCAGAAAGGCATGGGGGAGGGAAAGGCAAGTGGCCCATTGTCGGAGCCAGAAAATTTCCCCATACCAGGATGATACCCTAGTGCTTCCTGTTCAGGGGATGCATGTAAGCTCAGTTGCACAGTCCTGTCTGACTCTTTGCAACCCCATGGATTGTAGCCCACCAGGCTTCTCTGTCCATGGAATTTTCCAGGCAAGAATACTGGAATGGGTTGCCATTTCCTATTCCAGAGGATCTTCCTGAAACATGGGTCAAACCCTCATCTCCTGTGTCTCGTGCTGTAGCAGGTGGATTCTTTACCACTGAGCCATCTAGGAAGCCCATTCAGGGTTACCTATCTCTGTTGTATCAGGTTTTTTCCCCTGACTAAACTTTGTTAAGGCCCCACTTCCAATACCAACCACTGGTAAGAGAATTGGCTTTGAGGGCAGGCAGACCTGGGTTTGAGTTCCAACTTTGTCCTCAACTCTGTGAGAGCCTAAGCAGTCACTTGACTCATCCAAGTTGGAGGGCCCTCGCCTAAAACATGAAAATCATAACTGATGTCACAAAGATTGTTTGAGGATTAAATATCACAAACTATGATTAAAAAAAATACCAGAAACATTTAAAAAGAGGACTGTAAAAATACTGATAGCATTCACCAGCTAAGTACTTAAACCAGGCACTGTATACCACTTTTCATTTGCTATCTTATTTTGGTCCTCCAAACAGTGTTAAGAAGTTGTTTTATATTCTTTTATAAGTAAGGAAACCAAGCTTTGCATAAGGCTGAAACACTTTGGCCACCTGATGCGAAGAAATGAATCATTTGAAAAGACCCTGATGCTGGGAAAGATTGAAGGAGGGAGGAGAAAGGGACAACAGAGGATGAGATGGCTGGAAGGCATCACCGACTTGATGGACATGAGTTTGAGTAAACTCCGGGAGTTGGTGATGGACAGGGAGCCCTGGTGTGCTGCAGTCCATGGGGTCGCAAAGAGTCTGACATGACTGAGCCACTGAACTGACTGAAACACTTGTAGGAAGCCATGCACCCCATGAATGGAGACTGGACTTCCCTCAATGATGGACATGAGGTGGCTACTGAAAGCATTTAGACCAGAACTAGTCTACCTGGAGCCAACAGGGACCCTTGGCTCAGTCATCAAACAGAGGCCTCCAACCTCTGCAGGCACTTTCCCTCCAGACCCCTGGCGACTTCATTCCCAGCATCTTTTCCTCAAAGACTGTGTGCGTCACACTCAGGCATCACCCTCTTATCTGATGGCTCTCAATCCTAATTCCCCAGAAGTGCTGGAGAATGTACTCATTCATCAGATATTTATTGAGTATGTTCCAGCCCCATGCCAGGGGCAAAAGGGAGAGAAAAAACAGACATGGTCTCGACTCTCTTGAGCTCAAACTGTCAGCCAATAAAATGTAAGTCTTGGACAAGAGCTGAGAAGGCAGACCCAAGAAGCTGTGGCAGCACCAAGTAGGGGTATAAGCCCAGGCTTGGGATCCGAAGGAGCAGCAGGAGCCAGCTAGGCAAAGAGGACAGGAGAGCATGTTTTAGAAAAATGAACATAGCCGTGGTTGATAGAGACTTTTGGAATTAGCCTTGCCAAGTACCTCTTCATTTTAACAGGCAGAAATGCTTCAAACCAAATAAGATGCACCCTGTAAGGCAGAATTCCAAGCCGACAAGGTTCCTGGAGCCATTCATGGCCCACACTGGGCCATCCGCCCTCCAGGCCCACATCGCTCGTCCTACCAAAGCCAGAGAGCAACATCGGCTTAAAATTCCTCCCACTGAGATGCTGCCCAGTGCCTGGTCTTCTCTCTGCCCCTCCATTCTGCTCCCACTTTGCAGTTTTCATTCCTAATATCCCCGTCCAGGGAATCCTGGTCCATTTCCCAGTGGTGAGCACCTCTACTCCCCTTCCTGGATCTATGCCCTAATATTAACTTGGCAGTCAAATTCCCAGGCTCAGATCCTGGCTCCATCACTTGCTGGCTGTGTGACCTCAAACAAACTTTTGGTGCCTTAGTTTCCTTATTTGTAAAGTAGGGGTAATAACAATTCTAAGCACTAATTGTGAGAGTTAACTAAACCACTCCTGGCCCAAGGTGTGCACTAAGTGGTCCCTGGTACAGTTACAGTTGTCACTCCTCCAGAGAGGTTGTGCACCCGCCCTGCCCTGTCCTGCCCACAGGCCTGGGTTTGGCAAGTCCTGCAGCTGGGACAGTTATCCACTCTGTCCCCTGGGCTCCATAGCACCCTGGCTGGTCCCTAGTAAAGCTCTTGTCACGGGGTGCGATCACTACATGCTGATCAGTGCATCTGCCTTGGGGGTTTGTAAGCTCTGCGGGCACAGACCACAATCACCATGGTATCTCCAATACCTACACATGGAAGGTATTTGTGGAACGAATAAATGGCTAAGATAATACCACAATCAAAAGCTGAGTCTACCCATCTGATTGCAGCAAGCATATAAAGTAACAGTACTGCTTCCCTGGTGGCCCAAATAGTAAAGATTCTGTGTGCAATGTGGGAGACATGGGTTCGATCCTTGGGTCATGAAGATCCCCTGGAGAAATAGCTATGCAGTATTAGTATTCTTTACTGGAGAATTCCATGGGCAGGGGAGCTGGCAGGCTACAGTCCATGGAGTCACAGAGTTGGACACAACTGAGAAAATAACACTTTCACTTTCATCATGGAATGTTCACTGGGGTCTTATAACATGCCAGGTACTGGGCAAAGCTCTTCACATTACTGCATTTAATTTTCATAGCTTCCTGAGACAGTGAATAATTTAATGAATGTGAAACATCAAATACTTGATACATTCTTAGTGCTTAGTCAATGTTAGGTTTAATTATGACTATTATCCCCTTTTACAGAGGAAGAAACTGAGGCTCAGAGAGGTGAAGTGCTTTACCTTAAGTCATACAGTTTAACAGTGGAGCCAGGAGAAGGACCCAGGCTAAAGGACACCCCAACCTCCCTGAACCCCAACACTTATGAGCCTCATTCTCCCTTCAAACCTGTAGAACTGAACTAAAGACTTTTAGGGAACATATTACCTACCTAATCATTTGTCTTCTGCCTCTATGCTGGCTGAATTCACAATATTTGGGAACTCTATTTTAGAATATTTCTTGCCTAGAGCTGGTGTGGCAGCGTTTAATATGGATGGAGAACGTTTCTAAATTAATTACTTCTTTTCAAATCCCAGGAAAGGTTCAAATTTATGTAAGCCTCAAGTTTCACTTCAAAGTTCTAATTCTATTTCCTTTCATTATACTAATCAGGCTGCACCTGGCCAGACCTCACCTGTTGGGAACAAATGGGGCTGCCAAACATTTCGTTCCCCTTATCTACTTCCCTTCCAGCCCCTCCAAAGAGCACCAGCTGATGATCAGGGGGCCTGGACCAGGCCTTTGGCAATGGGCATCAGCCCCTGGCAGCAAACCCTTCTCCCCGTGGGAATGGGGCTAAGTCCCAAACAAGACTGTGATGTTGGCAGCACCGCTCAGAGGGGGCCCCACACCTGCTTCCTTTCACCTCCTCTGGGTAAATTCCTTCATAATCTTGGAGCAGGAAAGAGCCTTTCTAATGTTGATACAAAGCCCAAAGTCATACGAGGAAATTTTGAGAAATTTTACCACATGAGGAAAATCTAAAGTCTCTAAGTGGGGAAAAAAACCCACACCGTAAGTACTCTCTTGGGAAACTTGCAATCATACCACAGACAACAGTCTCACCTCCCTCCTCTTTTATTAGAAAGAGCTCCAATAAGACCAAAAGGAGGGCTTCCCCGGTGGCTCAGTGTTGAAGAATCTGCCCTCCAATGCAGGAGACACAGGTTCGCTCCCTGACGGGGGAAAATCCCACATAGCATGGAACAGCTAACCCTGTGGGCCACAATTCTCGAGCCTGTCCTGTAGAGCCTGGGAGCCGCAACTAATGAAGTCTGAAAGTTCTAGACCCTGTGCTCGGCAACAAGAGAAGCCACCACAGTGAGAAGCCTGAGCACTGCAACTAGAGAGCGGCCCCTGCTCACCACAACTAGAGAAAAAGCCCGTGCAGTAATGCAGACCCAGCACAGCCAAAATTAAATAAATAAATATTAAAAAAAAAAAAAAAAAAAGGAAAAGACCAAGATACATGAGTGGTGGAAAATGCAAATGTTCCTGAAATGTGAAAAGACAATCGATTTCAATGAAAATGAACAGTACACCAAAATGCCATTTCTCACTTATCAGATGGGCAAAAATCCAAACCACAGTCACAAAACTCTGGTGTGAAGCTGTGGGAAACAGATGACTCCTATCTTGCAGGGAGAATGCAAAATGATGACCTCCCCCAATATGAAAAGACATTTAACAGAATCACTGAAATCCTACATGTCCTTTATCCAGCAGTCCCACATCTGTGAACAGATACTGCCACTACTCCTGGACACATGGGAAATGACCAGACACAAGGTTATTCACTGCAATTTGGCTATAACAGCAAAAGTGTAGAAAACAGCCCAGTGCTCATCTAGTTAGCTAAATGACATCACAGTGGAATACTACACAGCTGTGAAAAAGAAGACTAAAAACAAGAAAAGAATGAGAATGCTCTCTCCATTCTTACAGTCTAGGATTTCTAAAAAAAGCTCGTCACAGCAAAGTGTATTTTGCTGTGTGCTATTTTTTGTGTGTAAGAAAGTGGCAATAAAAGAGAAAATGGAAAAAAAGAACATATATATGAATGTTTGTTTGCATAAAGAAATCAAATGCTGGAAGAATATACAATAAACATTGGAAATGCTTGAAGAATGCATAATAAACAAATATGCTTCCCATTAGGAAGCTTAGAAGGGAAGATCAGGGAGGGACCTAAAGATCCTATTGGGGAGGGAATATCAGAAGGAAGAACCTCTTCAAATGGTTAAAATGGTCCTGGAGTGCCAAAAGCTGAAAGTAAATTATAGATATGGATTGTAATCTAGCATGGCTGTACAGTGTTTTGCTTTGCTAAAAACAATTACTTAATAAGCACTCACCCCACTCCAGTACTCTTGCCTAGAAAATCCCATGGATGGAGGATCCTGGTGGGCTGCAGTCCATGGGGTCACTAGAAGTCGGACACAACTGAGCGACTTCACTTTCACTTTTCACTTTCATGCATTGGAGAGGGAAATTGCAACCCACTCCAGTGTTATTGCCTGGAGAATCCCAGGGACGGGGGAGCCTGGTGGGCTGCCGTCTATGGGGTCGCACAGAGTCGGACATGACTGAAGCGACTTAGCAGCAATAAGCACTCAGTAAGCACTTATGATGCCCCAGGCCTTCTATATTAAGTGAGGCCCAGTCCATCAGACATGCTCCTCTCCCCTCAGGGACTGACAGCTGTGGAGGGAGTAAATGGAGGTGCAGAAGGGCTTGGCAGTGGGCTTCATACACGAAGGAGGAACTACCTAATTCTCCACAAGGAGAGGACAGATAGACACTCAGGGGGCAGAAACGGCAATCTGTAGGGACACTTGCCTGGCAGCCCAGTGGTTAAGACTCCGAGCTTCCAATGCAAGTTTCGATCCCTGGTTGGGGAACTAAGATTCCACATGCCATGTGGCACGTTCAAGAAAATATTAAAAAAAAAAACAAAACAGGGCAGCCCATGATGGGTATGGAGGCCGAGGAAGGGCAAGAGTTGGAGGTTGTCTTAAATCATAACCTAAGCACTGGGCCTCCTACGCCTGCCTGCAGGGCTGCACCTAGGTTCCCAGCCAGGACTAACCCTACAGGGTTCATCCCACATGGGCAATCCAGTCTTTGAAAGCCATCCTAAATGGACTCTCTGTGGCACGCCTCCCACCCCAGACCTCTGGCTCTAAGCCCCTGTCCTTGCTCTAGGAGCTGTCCCAGAGCCTTTCTGCTGTTGGCGGGGCTGGGGGCTTTTGCCTACAACTCCATGGGAATGTGGACCAGTTTAACCACATTTCTCTGGAACTCTCTCTTATGGAGTTAGAAAATACCAAACTGGATGATAACCAGACATGCCAAGTCGGGGGAGAGAAAAGTAAATTACACCTCTCTAGCCCTGGAATTCAATGGGATTTTAATGTTAATAATGAGTCGCAATAAGTGGTGACCCACTGTGACCCCAGTTCTATGCCACCGTGCTGTTGAATTCCAACTCTTCCTGTCCCTGTGCTTTAAATATCCCCCTTCAGTCTGTCAGTAACGCCAGGATAATGAGCTGGTGAAGGGTTAGGAAGGGTAAGGGAAGCAGATGTTGCACGGGGCAGGTGGGAGGGAGCTGCCGAAGGGTCTGACAGTTGTTAGGAGTTGTCAAAGAGCGGAGGGAACAGGACTTAGTATGGACTGTCACTCATACACACTCACACACACACTCACACACACACACACTCACACACTCTCACACACGCACACTCTCACACTCTCACACACACACAGTCTGATAACTCTTGGAGATACAGAGAAAACTCTAGACATCTGCCCAGGATCTAAGATAGAGGCTGAAGTCATTTGATTTAGCTATTAAGGAAATGGTGACCTGAAGCCTAGAAGACGGGCCCATCAGGGTTACAGGACTGTGCAGTCATTTGTTCTGTTTCCCACGGAGGGAAACAGGAATCCCAAGGAATCCCACTGGGTTCCTGCTCTTCAGACCCATCCCATCACCCCAGTCTGTCCAGTTCCCTCCGTCCCACTGATATCACCCTGGGCTTCAGCCTCGTCCCCTTACCTGGGGCATGTGGGAGCCTCTGAAGTGTCTTCCTGGCTCCAATTCACCTGCAGAGAACCAAACTCACCTTCTGAAAACTGGGGTCTGACACGCCTCCACTCAGCCCCTGCAGTGGCACCGTAACTGTGCAGCTCCAAACCCCTCGTCAGAATCCAAGTCCCTCACCAACTTGGTCCAAACTCTCCTCCCCAGTCCTGGTTCCCATGACCCTTCCATCTCTCTGCTCAAGACAGTGTGGAATACTCTTCAAGTTCAAAACCTGCCTTGTGGGTTTTTGCCTCCCAGTCCTTTACTTAAAGGAACCACATGGATCCTAGGAGACCCAACGCAAACGCCGCCTCCTTCAAGATGCCTTCCCTAGTCATTTTCCAACTGTGTGACTGATCCCAAACTTCAGCATGCATTCTAATCACCTGGGGGGTTGTTAAAATGCAGAGTGTGCCTCAGTCAGTCTGGAGCGGGCCTGAGACTCTGCATTTCTAACAAGCTTCCAGTGAGGTCATACTGGAATCCAGGAACATACCTGGTATGACAAGGTAGAACATGCTGCACAATTCAAGTGGAATTTATCACATATAACCTTGCCTTACTAATATGCGAACATGCACCTTAGCTTCCCTTCTGGAATGAAAATTCTTTGAGAGCAGGGGCCTACAGAAGAGACAGCTTTTTTTTAAGAGGTAAGAAATGTTTTAAATATTTATTTATTTGGCTGTACCAGATCTTAGTTGCAGCAGGCAGGATCTAGTTCCCAGACCAGGGATTGAACCTGGGGTAGAACATCACAGACAAACTGCTGTAAACTAAAGAAAAATATCTTTTTGTCTGAAACAAAAAGACACACTTCGTTCAAACGAGTAAAAGTAAGTCTGATGACTAACTTTTAGAAACCAGAGAACCATGCAATGAAAACTTTAAAGGGTTGAAAGGGAAACAAAAATCTTACCAAACTAGAATTCTATATTCAATAGCAAAAATATCTTTCAAAAATAAAGGTGAAGTAACAATGGTTTTCGTGATCTATACTACTCTGTATGGCCCTACCAAAAATAGTAAAGGAATTTCTTTGGGTTAAAGAAGTAATGATCCCTGAGCTTCCCTGGTGTCCAGTGGTTAAGACTCTGTGCTCTCAGTGCAGAGGTCATGGGTTTGATCCCTGGGCAGGGAACTAGGATCCTGCAAAGATTCCACATGCCGCACATTGCAGCCTAAATAAATAAATAAAGTTATGAAGGAAACGAAAAAAGTTATCCAAGATGGAAACATGGACTTGCTGACAAGGATGAAGAGCCCTGGAAAGGGTCAATGTGTGAATAAACATCAATAAATATTGACTAATATGTAAGACAATGGTAAAAATGTCTTACAGGGCTTATAACATAGGTAGATATAAAACACATTAAAGCAATGGCACAGATGATGGAAAAGTGTTAGATTAGGTCAGGCTGTGAGAGTGTTCATGCCCTGTATTTGAAGTGGGGGAAGGATTCATGTGAGGTAGACATGAAAGGAAGGGTGCAGAATGTAATCCCTGAGTGAAACACTCTACAAGAACATCTAGTTGGAGAGTTAGCAGAGAAAAACACTTTAAAATATTTACCTGTGTTAATCCCTCCCCCCAAAAAAAGGAACAAGGGAGGAATAAAGAAATAAAGTCAGATGGGAGGAATAAAAACTAGATAGCAAGTTTGCTGATTTAAGCTCAACAATGTAAGTAACTATATTACATTTAAATGATCTGAATATTCCAGTTAAAGATAATCTGACTGGTTTTTTAAAACTATATAAAAAATCCTAATATTGAATTCAGAAAGGTTGAAAATAAAAAGACAAAGATATACCACAACAATCCCAATAAAAAAAAGAAAGCTGGTATAGTTATAGTAACATCAAATAAAATAGACAAGAAGGCAATAAGTATTACTAGCCATAAGGAGATGCTGCTGTTTAGTCACTAAGTCCCATGTGACTCTTTTTCAACCCCATGCACTGTAGCCCACCAGGCTCCTCTGTCCATGGGAGTCTCCAGGCAAGAATATTGGAGTGGATTGCCGTTTCCTTCTCCAGGGGATTTTTCTGACCAGGAATTGAACCCAAGTCTCCTGTGTCTCCTGCATTGGCAGGAGGATTCTTTACCATTGAGCCATGTGGGAGACCCAGTATAAGGAGGGACATCATTTCAACAAGAGGATTCAACAATCCTAAATTTCTAAGAAATGAATACTTTAAAATATGTAAAGCAGGAATTAACAAAACTGAAAAGATAGGTAATCACACTGTAATACCTCTCTCAGTACCTTAGAGACAACATCAAAATCTATAGGGATATGGAACATCTGAAAAACATGATTAACAACCTGATCTAATTGATACCTGTAGGATATTCATCCAAATGTGGCAGAATACTCATTCCTTACAAGCATACGTGAGCATCTGCCAAATCGAACACATGTTTGGACAAAAACCAAGTCTTACTAATTTTAAACATTGAAGTCATACAGAATATGTTCTGTGACCATGGTGGAATTATAACAGCAATCATATAAAGTTGCCTAGTAGAAAGGCAACTAGGAAATCCCCAAGTTTTTAGACATTAAGCAATAGATTTCTAAATAAATCATGGGTAAAAGAACAAATCACAATAGGAATTAAAAAATAAGTTTGACTGTATAATAATGCATGTATGACACCAGAAAAATTATGTGATGCAGTTAAGTAGTACTTGGAGGAATTTTTATAACTTTAAATGCCTACCTTAGAAAAAATTGAAAATCAATGATCTAAGTGTCTCACAATAGAAAAAGGCAAAAAATTGAACTCAAAGAAAGTGCAAGGGAGGGAAACCTAGAGGTAAGAGCAGAAGTACATGAAATTTTAAAAAGGTGTAAACTGAGAAAAGAAAGTGAAAAGTTACCAAAAATTAAAAACCTATACATAAGAGCTAAAACTATAAAACTTTCAGAAGAAAACAAAGTTACCAAAAATCAAAAACCTATACATAAGAGCTAAAACTATAAAACTTTCAGAAGAAAACAAAGGAAAACCTTCATGACATTGGATTTGGCAGTGATTTCTTGAATATGGACACCAAAGCACAGATAAAAGAAAAAATAGATGTCCAAGTGGAAGGGGACATGGGTAAACCTATGGCTGATTCATATTGATGTTTGATAGAAACCAATGCAATACTTAAAGCGATTATCCTTCAATTAAAAATAAACTTAAGACAAAGAAAAAATAGATAAATCAGACTATGTTAAAATTGAAAACTGTGCATCAAAGAGCACAATCAACAGAGTAAAATATTTGCAACACAAATATCTGATAGTGGGTTAATATACAAAATATGTAAAGAACTAGCAGTTGGGAAACTTAAATAGACATTTCTACAAAGAATAAGACAAATAATCAATAAGCACATGAAAGAAATGTTCAATATCATTCATCATTAGGGAAGTTCCTACAATTCAACAACCACAGAAATAAACTATCTGATTTTAAAAAAATGATCAAAAGGACTTCCTTGGTGATTCAGTGGTTAAGAATCCGCCTGCCAACACAGGGCACACAGGTTTGATCCTTGGTTCAGGAAGATTCCATATGCCCCGGGGGAACTAAGTCCATGGGTCACAGCTACTGAAGCCCATGTGCACCCTGGAGTCCATATGCTCTTCAACAAGAGAAGCCACCCCAATGAGAAGCCTGTGCACCACAGCTAGAGAATAGCCCAGCTTGCCACAGCTAGAGAAAGCCTGCATGCAGCAACAAAGACCCAGCATAGCCAAAAATAAATAAATAAAATTTTCAAAGTTCACAAGCTTTATGTTTCAAAAATGGCTGAAAGACTTGAATAGGCAATTACTCCAAAGTATACATAATACAAATGGTCATTTAGTACATGAAAAGATGCTCAACATCACTAATCATTAGGAAACTATAAATCAAAACCACAATGAGATATTACCTTATACATTAGAATGACTATTACCAAAAAAAAAAAAAAAAAACAGAAAATAACAAGTATTAGCAAGAATGTTGAGAAATTGGAACTCTAGCACATTGCTGGTGAGAATGTGCAGCCACCATGGAAATACAGCAGTGCCTCAAAATAGTAAATATGGAATTACCATATGATCCAGCAATTTCGCTTCTGGTTATATATCCAAAAGGACTGAAGGCAGAACTCAATCGGTTATTTGTTCACCTGTGTGTATAGCAGCATTATTCACACTAGCCAAAAAATAGAAATAGCCCAAACGTCATCAATGGATGACTGGATAAACAAAATGTGGTGTAGACACATACAGTGGAGTGTCATTCAGCCTTAAAAAGGAAGCAAATTGTGATACACGCTACAACATGGATGAATATTATGCAAAGTGAAATAAGTCAGTCACAAAAGGACAAATACTATGTGATTCCATCTATATGAGATTCTTACAGTTAGTCAAATTCATAAAGAATAGCAGAAAGTAGAGTAGTAATTGCTAGGGACCAGGGGGAAAGGGGGATGGAGAGCTATTGTTTAATGGGTACAGAATTTTAGTTTGGGGAGATGAAAAAAGTTCTGGAGATGGATCATGGTGATGGTTGCACAACGAGGTGAAAGGCCACTGAATTATATACTTAACATGGTTAAAATGATAGATTTTACATCAGGCATATTCTACCACATTAAAATAAACGTTAAAAAAGAATGTTCAGAGATGCTTAAGCTGTCAAAAACTTGAAGCAAATTTAAATACCCATCAACATGTAAATCGATACATACACTGTGATAGAAGCATACAGGGGAGTACTATGCAGCAATGAAAAAGAAAACCTACCGTGACATACAACACTATGGCTAAATCTTCCCTGAAGAGTCCCTGAACCTATGAGAAAACTGAACTGAGGAGATGCACTTTACCAACTAAGAAAGACATTCTGTCGCTGTTGGAAATGACTTTATAATAAGCTGCCCCCTTTTTATAGTGCTTTAGGGACAAATACAAGTCCCAAGTTGTCTTCTGCTCTTAATATAAGATACCCAGGAGCCCTAGCCTGACATAACGAACACAGCAATTTATATCTTTCCATCAATTCCAATTCTCTAGTTCAAGATGCAGGAAAAATCGTTACTTTCCAACACCAAAGACATTTGCGACTTTAAAACAACAGTCCCATGATACACTCCTTTAAATCCGTATCTATGGAGAATGGCCTTTCCCATTCAAAGTCCACATTTTCCCACTGGAGCATCACTGAGATGGAATCTTTAGGGACTCAGACAATGAGAATGTGTAAACAGCAAGTTTTTGCTATGGCCTCAGTTTCCACATCCATCTGAATGCATTGAACTCCCTCCTGGAGGATATTATAAGGAAGGCTTGGGTATTTCATAAATGGCTGGAAAGCCTCTTGTTTCAGGTAACATGACCTAGTCTAGCGTTCCAGATGCACCATTCCTCATCAGAACACAGCCCATAGCCAGGACATCATGGAAGATTGAGTTTTAAGCACTTACTTTCATCATTAGAAACATTCCCCAGAGATGTGTGGTTGGAATAACGCTTGTTTTCACTTTCGTTGAGACATCTTTCAATCCAGCTCTCTAAAAATGAAAAATAAAGAAAATCACACTGTTGGTGTTTGCAAAGAGACAGGAACATCATCAATGCACTAGGTTTAAACGCCCATCAACTTTCATCTGAGATCTGCCCAGACTGGAATTGGATTTAACATGAAGCCCAGTATGCACCATTGCTGATGAGATTTTGCTGAGTAGCTTGGAGGCAAAATGGTAATTCAAAGCTCCACTTGAGTATTTCTTGGCCAAATTCAACTAATTTTGGAGTATTAGTACCAACTGAGTGTCCACAGAGAATTATCTTTCTTCAAAAAGAAGATATTAATATATTCCTGAGAACTAGTTTGTAAAACAAAATTTGGTCAGCTGAATCACGGATGGTTTGGAGACTTGTGAACTAGCAGCAGAACCCTTAGTTCAAAAGAAAACAAAAAGAAAAGCAGATACAACCCTGAAGGTTCTGGTTGAAGCGGAGGGCAGGGAAACTTGCAGTTTCCTCCACCCCTACTCTGTCAGTGACCCCTGAAGGGGCTCTTCCAAGCCCAGACTGAGACTCCACAGGAGGAGGCTTCAGAAGGTCTGGAATAGTTACCTATTATTTTATTTATTTAAATTTACTTAGCTGACTCTGTGGGCCTCAGCTGTGGCACACAGCATCTTCAGTCTTCCTTGCAGCATGTGAACTCTTAGTTATGTCCTGTGGGATCTAGTTCCCTAACCAGGGATGGAACCCAGGTCCCCTGCACTGGGAGCGCGGCATCTTAGCCTTGGACCACCAGGGAAGTCCCTCCATTAGTTTTAAAACCGAAAGACCATAGGAATTTTTTTTAAAAATCCAATTCCAAACAATACAAATGTACTTTCCATGAAGTAGCATAATGCTTTTTCTATGATCTAGAGAATCCACTATCGGTTCATTCATTCATTCAACAGCATCAGCTAAGTACATCAGTTCTGCTACAATGTTTGTTTTGAAACCACAAATGTGTTCAATGCAAGTGATACATTAGGGAACCATTTGTGCCTAGCACAAATTTTCTGTTTGCTTATGCTTGATTTCTTTCTTAGAAAACATTAAGTGAATGCAGAAACTGCACATAGCTGAACTGAGCCCTGTTCAGTTCAGTTCAGTTCAGTTCAGTCTCTCAGTCATGTCCGACTCTTTGTGGCCCCATGAATTGCAGCACGCCAGGCCTGCCTGTCCATCACCTGAGCCCTGTAGGAATATGCAAAAGGCACACGTGCTCACACCTCAAACACCTACCAGCTATTTGAGTTTACTGCATGGGTTGTGAGCCACAGATAGACCACGTTCCACCATTTCACAATAACACACAAGCTGTGGCCCTACCAAAGTCCACTTCCAAAAGTAAATTTCAAGTCTTTTTCAAGGTCAAGTGCCATACTTATTGTATTTATATGCCTCTTAACCATGTAACATGTGTAAAACTGTGCCATCCTTTTTATTAGGGTCCTATCTTTTTCCCCATGCGTCACTGACAAAGTTTTTAAGCATTGTGCCCCTAGTTTATTATTCCAGTGAATGCTGTGCTTTTTGTTGTGCAGTTTTGTAGAATGGTGATAACTCGGGGGGATGCATATTAGTGTTAGAGCAGAACTGATTACACCTATGAATGTGTGCTTTTGAACAGTGCTGTCGCCTGCTGCCTTCTTTATAATATGGGAGCTGGCATTTACTGAACCCCTATTTTAATATTAACATACTTCATTGAATTCTGACCACCACTCTCTGAAGTAAGGCTTTTCATCTCCAGTTTCCCTAGAGAGCAACTGAAGCTTAATCGAGTAATGTGACACCTCATAATTCAAAGAGCCAAGGAAAAGTTCATTACTTAGTAACATATTGTTAAAGGAAACCACACTAACACTGGCTCCTGAGCAATGTAGTGAGGGGAAAGCAAGCGCCAACAGCAGAGAGAAATGTTGGGGTTTTGGTGTGTATTGTATGTTTCAACAAACTGCTTTTTTAAAAGCTGCTTCCACAATTGTAGCAGAGAAATATCCAAGGAGTGGAACAGGCACCAGCTTGTTAAGAGGATATGGAAATCTGGTATTTCTAAGGAAACAGGGAGCAGCTGAGAGATTCAAAGCATTAAAACGCTACCCCCTTCCAGATAGCAAACGTACAATGTAGAAACAGCTTGCAATGGTTTCAAAGCTGTGATGACACAGGGTAGGTGTTTGTCATCACATCTTATGCAAAACCACATCTGGATACAAATCTCCAGAATTCTTTTCAGAATTCTCCAGAATGTCTCTACTCAGATCTTCTAACCCTTTCAAGTCCTGGCACATTTTCCCTGGCAACAGCCGTGGCTGATGTCAGATGGCGTCTCATGAAATTTGTAGTCCCTCCCTCCACCTAACCATATCACCAAAATCCATTTCTATTGTTCAAGGCCAGCCCTTGGTCTCCCTAGCTAGGTATGCACACCTACTCACTGTCACGTACCCGTGGGCACACACATTCACAAATACACCGCCACTATCCTTCATCAGTAGAAGGGAACACCCTCACCCATTTGCCTGTGCCAGAATCAGGCTTGTTATCATCACTGTCACTCCGCAAAGGGGCCTATTCTTGCAGATGGTAATCCCCAGCCATTGGAAGGGGGAGCCCTCTCTGAGAGCTCACTGCAACATTCTGGAAAGGAGCTGGCTCTGGTCACCAGGTGGGTCAAGAGATGCAACAACTGTCCACAAGAGTTCAAGTCAAGTAAGAGCTGTCCTGAGGGCAGTCCCTCTCCCCGACACTGGCTAACCCTAACCCTGGAGAGAGATGAAAGCAAAGTTACAGGAGGGAGAGAGGGGAGAGAGAAGAAATCTCACCAAGTACTCCTTTCCCCCATCCATTGCCCCCACTCAGACCTCTCTGACCCACGACTTAAGCTTGTGTCCACTCCGCTGCCCAGCTCTGCTCCCTGGAGCAGCGCAGAGTAGGTCTGGTCTCTGAGGCACATGTCAGATACAGGAGGAAGCCACACGTCTTCATTTTTTTCTAGTCAAAATGGACCCCACTTGTTTCAGCACTTTCTTGGGAGAAATTGTTCCTCTACTTTTTAGCCATCCAGTTCTCCTGCTTCTGGCATCTTCTATTTAATCAACGTCTGTTTGGACATGAGGGGCTCAGTGAGCTCTGAGGGTTCAGACGGGGTCTAAGCTGTGCCAGGTCTGGCAAACCATCACCTCTGTTGTTCTAGACACGGGGGTTTCCAGAGCATTCAAAGGTCTTGCATTCCAGATTGTATGAACACAACATTCTGAAAAATCTATAGAAGCCACAGGCCTTGGAGTCACAGGTGCTTTCTGAGCTTTGTCTTCTTCCCTAGGGGGACCCTTAATAGTGCCATCTGCAACTCATGTCCCATAGTCAGGTTGCTCCATAGGACTGAGAGGCCTCTATTCAGGTCACCTGAAGGAAACATTACATACTTTAAAACTATTACTAATGGGTTATGGTCTTACAAAGGTCAAGAATTAATCAACCAGAATGACAGGCATATTGAATGTTTAATGAAACACTGCATTCATCTGTCTTACTCATTTGTAGATTGTGTGTGTGTCCGTGCTCAGTCATGTCCAACTCTTTGTGACCCCCATGAACTGTAGCCTGCCAGGCTCCTCTGTCCATGGGATTTCCCAGGTACGAATACTGGAGTGGGTTGCCATTCCTTCCTCCAGGGGATCTTCCCAACCCAGGGGTCAAATCCTCCTCTCCTGTGTTTCCAGCATGGGCAAATGGGTTCTTTACCACTGAGCCACCTTGGAAGCCCTCATTTGTAGATTAAGGGGCTTAACAAAGGCCACCATATTCTGAGGTCTTATGGGTCAAGCATTATGTAAATGCATTTGGTACACCATCATACGTAATCCTCATAACAGCCCTACAAGACAGGTTCTATCAATATGCCCATTTTAGAGAGCAGGAAACTAAGGCTCAGAAAGATTAGATGACTTGTCCAAAGTCATCCAGCTAGTAAGAGGAGGATCAGCATTCACACTCAGGTCATAACCACAGTGCTGTCTCTCTAAGTGTGCTCTGAGCTCTCCTTATCCCATATCCCATACGGTCTCCAGAACACATTGCCAGTATTGCAACAATGATCACAGTCTGCCTTGTATTACAACTTGTGCTAAAACTCAACCTACATATTACAATTTTTGCTAAGTTCATTTACATGTTTCTTTGCAAGGCTTTGTTTTACATAACAGGCTCCTCAGTTCAGAACTTAAACATCTTAAGAATGCAGTCCATTTTATTTTATTTCTCTTGACTCTCCACTAGTGCCTGGTATAAAGTTTTTCCTATAGACCGGCTTCAACGAACATTATGTTATTGACATGAATGATATAAAAAAATGCACACTGTGTAAGGAGATATATCCACATGTCTATAGAATTTCCTAATCGCTTTCTTTTCTATCACATACAGCATAAAAAGGACAACACATCAAAGGCAATTTTCCAAATAAAGAAAAATTCAACAAAAATGTATTTTGTCCCATGTAGATCAAGAAGCTGTAGTCAAGTGAGTCTGATATAAACATGAATAAGACTGGTTTCTGCCCTCTAGTTGCCATCAAAAAAAACAAGGCGGATGCTCCTCCATCAGCTTATGATTGCTGGGACCCTGTCATTTTTGTTCACCTGTGCCCAGGAGCTGGCACTCTGCCTGGGTGCATAGATATAGTGCAATAAATATGTTGTTGAAAGCATTACTTTTTTTTTTGAAAAACAACAGTAAGTTCCTACAATGTGCCAGATACTATGTGAGTTTTTACATGTGTGGAAAAGTCATAAATTAAAACTCAGGACAATATGATATGATATGTCTTAATATCTATATTTATTGTTATGGAAAACAAAAGTTCTCATACTGTGATCAGCACAGCAGTATTGGTGCTGTGCTCTGGGACACTGGAGAAGCAGAGCTCAATTCACACTTGGATAACCTCCTGTTCCCTCCTGCCTCATACTTGATCCATAAAAACCATCTGACCTTTTAGGAAGAACCAGGCTTGCTCTAAGTGTCCAACAGGATTAATAGATGACTGTGAGCATAGGCTCCTGGGCTGCAAAGCATCCTTTCACCTGACTCATCTGGGCTCATGGGTAGGAAGGAGGATGCCTCGTAGATTTTTCATCTTACAGGGAATTTAACCCACATTCCTTAGAGGCCAATCTTCATGCCTCCCCACTTCAGATCAGAGATTTGGAAACCCCATTTTGAAGTGACTTTCTCAAGTTCCTAAAATGAGATTGAGCAGAACCTTAAATGGTTATTGGGTTTCCCAGGAGGAAATCTTGCTTCCCTTTGCAGCAGCAGCAAATAACAACCAGGCAGCAGCTGCACTGGGGGCACGGCACATCCAGGCCAGTCCAAGACTCAGAGCAGTGCTTCGCGAACATCCATTGGCCTGGCAAGAGGAGCTGACCACGTTGGTTGTCAAAATGCACATAATCCTTGAAGTTTACAGGGCACCCTGACACAGAGAACCTGATCTGAGCTTCACAGTCGACGTCATGGGATAGAAATTTCCACCACGTTACAGATAAGGAATGGCTTCCTCAGTGGCTCAGCGGTAAAGAATTTGCCTGCAATACAGTAGCCGAAGGTTATGTGAGTTCAATTCCTGGGTTGGGAAGATCTCCTGGAGGAGGGCAGGGCAACCCACTCCAGTATTCTTGCCTGGAGAATCTCATGGACAGAGGAGCCTGACAGTCCATAGCTCCACAAAGAGTCAGACACAACTGAAGCGACTGAGTACGTAGGCACAGACGAGGAAACCACACAGAGCTGTGGCTTGTTGTCAGTGGTGTGGCCGAGGTCATACAGTTCAAAGGTGTTAAAGTCAGAATTCAAACCCAGATCTTCAGGCTCCAAAGCTTATGCTTATTCTTCCCACTGCATCCTACTGGCCGTGAGGCAGGAGATAGATGGGCCTCAGGCCGAATAGTTTCTCCCCTGTGGACAGAAACTCCATAACAGCAGGATCATGGAGGAGGCTGGACCCTGTCCAGATAAAAGATAAAAGACCACACATTCCTCATTCTCGAAGTCAAGGAGACCTCCATGACTACACATGCACAGAAAGGCTCCTTGGGAGTCAAAAATGGGAAGGGGTACCACCCATAGTAAGTGATGTCAACCTACCCATAGGTCTCTTCCCTAGAATCCATCTTGGCTAAGAGATGTGCACACACACAGGGGAGGACCCTAAGATACACCCAATACAGACTCAGAACCAGGCACAGCAAGATGACTGGCCAAAGGAAACCCAGAAGAAATGCCCCGTAAAAGTAATTCAAACTACTGTTCTGTCTCCCTGAGCCCACCTGCATGTCTGTCTGCATGTACCCTTTTTCCTCCTAATAAACACATTACCTAATAAACACTGTTTCCCTCCTGTCTATATGTGCAAATTCATTTCCACGTAGCTGACAGGCCAGGGCCTTGTCACTGGCCACTGGCCCTGGTGGTCTAGTGGCGAGGATTCAGCGATCTCACTGTCGTGGCCTGACTTCAAACTCTGGCCGGGAACCCTGCTTCAAGCCACTGCACCTGAGGCCACCCAAGAGCAGGCACAGGCCAGTGGTTCCCTCTCATGCATCCATCTATTCATTTTTCAAATACTTATCAAAAGTCTTCAGTGTAAAGTTCTAACAGAAGAAATGAACAAGGACTTCCCCAGTGTACTAGAAGACTCCGCACTTCTAGTACAGAGGGCGAGGGTTCGATCCCTGGTTGGGGAACTGAGATCCCACATGTCAGGTGGTGTGGCCAAAAAAAAAAGAATAAAATAAAATAATTTTAAAAAGGAGAGATGGACAAAAGCTATTTAACAGGAAACCAATATATTACAGCAGGGTATTTCTGATGGGCAAGGGTCTCAGGACCTGAAAAGATGTTTTCTTATGCATTCTTTTTATTTCCCTCACTCAGCTTAAAACCCAGTATTCAAAAAATTAAGATCATGTCATCTGGTTCCATCACTTCATGGAAAATAGAGGGGAAACAACGGAAACAGTGACAGATTTTATTTTCTTGGGCTCCAAAATCACTGCAGATGGTGACTGCTGCTGCTGCTGCTGCTGCTAAGTAGCTTTAGTCGTGTCTGACTCTGTGTGACCCCATAGATGGCAGCCCACCAGGCTCCTCTGTCCCTGGGATTCTCCAGGCAAGAATACTGGAATGGGTTGCCGTTTCCTTCTCCAACTTATGCATGCATGCTAAGTCGTTTTAGTCATATCCAACTGTGTGCAACCCTATCAACAGCAGCCCTCCAGGCTTCTCTTTCCACAGGATTCTCCAAGCAAGAATACTGGAGTGGGTTGCCATTTCCTTCTCCCGCAGATGGTGATTGCAGCCATGAAATTAAAAGATGCCTGCTCCTTAGAAGGAAAGCTATGACAAATCTAGACAGTGTACTAAAAACCAGAAACATCACTTTGCCAACAAAGGTCTATATAGTAAAGCTATGGTTTTTCCAGTAGTCATGTACGGATGTGAGAGGCAGACCATAAAGAAGGCTGAGCACTGAAGAATTGATGCTTTCAAACTGTGGTGCTGGAGAAGACTCTTGGGAGTCCCTTGGACAGCAAGGAGATCAAACCAGTAAATCCTAAAGGAAATCAACCCTGAATATTATTTGAGGGACTGATGCTGAAACTCAAGCTCCAATATTGTGGTCATCTGATACAAAGAGGCGACTCATTGAAAAAGACCCTGATGCTGGAAAAGATTAAAGGCATGAAGAGAAGGGGATGACAGAGGACGAGATGGTTGGATGGTATCACTGACTCAATGGACATGAGTTTGAGCAAGCTCTGGGAGATGGTGAAGGACAGGGAAGCCTGGCATGCTGCAGTCCATGGGGTCACAAAGAGGTGGACATGTCTGAGTTACTGAACAATAGCAACATTTCCCTCCTTCTTAAAAATGTAAATTCTAACAACCCTGAGAATCTTGTTTGGTGCCTAGTCCCCAAGGGCCTGGAGTAGTGTCAAGCACAGAACTGGCAGTGATGGTTGTGATGAAGTGAATGAAAGAAGAGGGAGCATCCTTCCTCAGGAAGACCTCTGGGAAGAAACAGCATTGGAGCAGAGACTGAACCTGTGAGGGAGTGAGGACTTCCGAGATTCTGAGACCTGGAACCACAGAGACAAAGGCTCACAGGTGGATCGTGAATGACCTGTTTATGGAACCTATTTATGGCTGATGCAGAGTAACCCCAGGGAGACAGTACAAGATGAAAGAGAAGATAGAGGCAGGCCAGGAAGAATGTGGAGCCAGTGGTTAGAAAAACTAGCTTTCAAAGCCCAGTCCTTTCACTTACTAGCTATGTAACATTGAGATGGTTCCTGAACCTTTTTAAAGTCCTGCCTCCCAGGTTTCTCCAAAAATTAACTGAAATGACACAGGTAAAGCACTTAGCATGCTTGTGGGAAAATGAGGGAAGCATGGTCTCTATCCACCAGGTGCTCACAGCCGTGGTGGGGACAGTCAAGCATATATTGAGGGCTTTCCAGGTGGCTCAGTGGTAAAGAATCCACCTGCCAATGCAGGAGACGCAGGTTTGATCTCTGGGTCTGGAAGATTCCCTGAAGGAAGAAATGGCAACCCACTCCAGTATTTTTGCCTGGAAAATCCCATGAACAGAGGAGCTTGATGAGCTACAGTCCATGGGGTTGCAAAGAGTCAGACACAACTGAGGGACTGAGCATACACACACAGCATTTATTGAGTGCCCTCTCCACGCTGATCACTCTGCTTTACCTCTCTTCCTCACAGCAGTTCTGAAACAGAGCCCTGAACAGCTCCAACACTGTAAGGAGGAAAGTGAGTGTCAGACAAGCTAGGTGAAGTCACCACTACAGGTCTGTCTGACCCCAGTGCTGTTGGCTGTCACCCTGGCACCCTGCCTTTCTAAGCCAGCAGGTAACTGGGAGTATGTCTAGATTACAAAAAGGGGCTTCCAGCTCAGCTGGGCTGTTTCACAGAGGGTAGGGGGGAGAGCATTTCAACTGGCCCTTAAAGAGGTCAGCATCTGCCAGACCAAGGAGGAGAGAAGGGTGTTCTGGCGAAGAGGGCCACCGTCATGGACAAAGGCAGAAAATGGGCTCTGGGAAAGGTGAAGAACCCACTGACCCGTGACCCAAGGCATGGTAGGGGACAGTGGGGGATTCCATTAGGAGCAGATTGCAAAGGCCTCACTGCCCCCTCTCCCAGGCCAAGACGCCTGCAGGCAGCTGGGAGCCGGCCATGACTTTGAAACAGTGGGGGAATAACACGATGAGCTTTGTTTCTGAGGAACTGGGTGAGAACAGGGAGTTCTTGACTTATGCAATACCTGAGGAAAATGCCGCCTGACTTAGAAAGTGTCACCGGGTTTTAATAGAAGGCGGCATTCATCCACTTTCTATCAACAGTCTTTTGGGGCGCTGCGCTGGGGCCTATTTTAGGAACGCACAGCTTTAGAAATGTTTCATAAAAGAGCTGACAGGCCACACGTGGAGCTACCCAGGGAAGACCGGGCCCCAGGTCCCTCTGGGGGTGCCAGGGCGCACCCTCACACCCCTCCCCCAGACCCCAGGCATTACCAGTGGACCCGCGCCTCCGGGGCCTGCTCCTATCTCCCCTCAGGCCAGGATGTGCGTTCCTCTGGATCATTCTGTCTCGGCCCCTTTCCTCTCTCCCCTGGGGCTCCCCACGGTGGTGACACACAGGTTCGTGTGGGAAGTGGGCCCAGGAGGCCGGCAGCTGTGGCCTCTCCAAGGTGGGGGCGCCTCAGGTCAGTGGGTTGCCATGGCAACGCCACAGGCCTTGCCCCAGGGGCCGCTGGGTTCCAGGAAGGGACCCTTGTCCCTGCCTCCAAGGGGCAGCCCCACCCTGGCCCTGCTCTCATTCCATCCCTGGCCCACCAAACAGTGATTTGGCACCGACTGTTTGCCAGGCTCTGAGGCTCTAGTGGTGAACATGCAGCAAGGTCCCTGCTCTCAGAGAGCTTATAATCTGTGGTGGAGATGGAGGAAAACCAATAAACAAGAAGACTTAGAGCACAATGAGTGTCATGAAGAAATGAAGCCAGGGAATAGGATAGAGAGAGATGCGGGTGCGGTTTTAAGGGGCAGGGACACTGAGGGCCTCTCAGAGGAGGTGATGTTGAAGTGCAAAGGCCCAAGGTGGAAGGGGGCTCGAGGGTGTGAGGAAGAGCTGGGAAACCAGTGTGATAGGGGGAGAGGGAAGAAGGGGGAGGGCTGTAGGAAATGAGGTCAGGGAGTTAGGATGCGCGACTTGCTGGCCGGAGTAAGAACCTCATATGTATTCCAAGTGTGCTAAGATTCTGTTGCAGGGTTTGATCAGGTGACATGAACTGCACTGGCTCAGAAAGGACAGCCTTAGCTTGTGAGGGGCCTTACATTCATACATCCCACTGTTTACCAACTCTTTATGGGGTAACTTGTTACAGGCACTCAGCTAGACAGTAGGAACATAGGAGGGAAGAAGACAGGCAGTTTCTGTCTTTGTGGAATGTTAGCGTTTAGTGCGGGAGTCAGCTATTCAATAATCTCACAAATAGAGATGTCATTACCAAGAAAGCCAGGGGAGAGGGGAAAAAAAAGGTCTGGTCTAACCCATGAGAGTCAGAGAAACTTCTCAGAATAAGTAGCATCAAACTGACGGCTGAAGAGTAAGAAGACACATATTCCTACCCCAGGTAAACAGAGGGAGGATGGCAGGAGAGACAGCATGTGCAAAGGCCCCGGGGCTGGCAGGAAAATGACACATTCAAGAACAGGTATTAATTCAACATGTGCTTAATGAGACTGTCCTGCTTAACTAACATTCTGTAAGGTGCTGTGTGGCATGAGCACATAAAAGCACTGCCTCCATACTCAGGGCTGGGTTAAGGAGTCTGGATTCTATTCAGTAGAGGGTTGAGAACCTCTAAAAGTTTTCAAGCAGAGTGTGGCAGAAGCAAATCAGCTCTGTGGGCAGCTCCATCAGGGGCTGCTGAACACAGTCTTAGTGGGGGAGGGAAAGGGAAGCATGAGACCCTACCTCTTATCATCTAAACATGGACACTTCTGATACTGAAAAGCAATGCTGGTAAGAATTTTGCTGGGACCATATACATAAACCAGGTGCTTCCATGGTAGTTCAGATAGTGAAGAATCTGCCTGCAATGCAGGAGACCCAGGTTTGATCCCTGGGTCAGGAAGATCCTCTTGAGAAGGAAATGGCTACCCACTCTAGTATTCTTGCCTAGAGAATTCCATGGACAGAGGAGCATGGCTTGCTACACAGTCCATGGGGTCACAAAGAGTCAGACACGACTGAGCGACTAACACACTGCACATAAACCAGGACTGCCCCAGGCTAACTGGCACTTAAAGTCCCCCTAGTAGGAGGCCACTACAAGAGTTTAAGTCTTCAAGGCTTGATGAGTGAGATGAGAAGAGATAAGAAATGTGTCCTCTTTCTAGCTAACTGTATCCACTCATCTGGCCTAGCCACAGTGTCCCATGTCTCTTCTTGATCTGCTGGGGTCTCAGTCACTGCATTATGTGAGTGAGTCCAAGGTGACACTTTTGCCATCTCCTGGAATGGTGCCTCTCAAAGCAAGCACCATCATCCTCATCAACATCATCATCATAGCAATGACTTGCCCAAGATCACACAGCCTAGCAACTGAGCCAGCTAACTCTAACCTAAGCATTAACTTACGTTTTGTTGTTGTTGTTCAGTTGCTAACTCATGTAAAACTCTGCGACCCCATGGACTGCAGCATGCCAAGCTCCTCAGACCTCTACTATCTCCTGGAGTTTGCTCAAATTCATGTCTATTGAGTCAGTTATGCTATAGAACCATCTCATCCTATGCCGCCCCATTCTCCTTTTGCCTTTAGTCTTTCTCAGCATCAGGATTTTTTCTAGTGAGTCAGCTCTTTGCATCAGATGGCCAAATTTATTGGAGCTTCAGCCTCAGCATCAGTCCTTCCAGTGAATATTCAGGGTTGATTTCCTTTAGGATTAACTGGTTTGATCTTCTTATAGTCCAGGGAACTCTCAAGAGTCTTCTCCAGCACCACAGCTTGAAAGCATCAATTCTTTAGTGTTCAGCCTTTTTTGTGGTCCAATTCTCACATCCACACATGAGTATTGGAAAAACCATAGCTTTGACCATATGGATCTTTGCCAGCTATGTAATATCTCTGCTTTTAAATATGCTATCTAGGTTTGTCATAGATTCCCTTTCAAGGAGCAAGCATCTTTTAATATCATGGCTGCAGTCTCCATCCACAGTGATTTTAGAGCCCAAGAAAATAAAATCTGTCACTGCTTCCACTTTTTCCCATCTACTTGCCATAAAGTGATGGGCCTGAATGCCATGATCTTAGTTTTTTGAATGTTGAATTTTAAGCCAGTTCTTTCACTCTCCTTTTTCACCCTCATGAAGCGGCACTTTGGTTCCTCTTTATTTTTTGCCATTAGAGTGGTACCATCTGCATATCTGAAGTTGTTGATATTTCTCCCGGCAATCTTATGAGACCCATAATTACACGTCTTAAAGTCTCGTTGTGAGCACTAAGCTGTGTCTAAAATAATACCAGACACACAATATGTGCTCAAAAATGTTATTGCCCCTTCTTACTTTAGGAAAACTCAATGTAGAAAACTCTGAAGTGAGCAGAGATTAATAAAGATGTCATTATTTGCAACATAACAAGAATTAGCAAGGGAAGCCCAAGGATACACCAATGCCAGTATTTCACAGATCCTGAACTCACCAACAGTTTTCGGAGACTAGAGAAAATTAAACCTAAGATGTTCAGTGCCATTTCCTGTCAAAGATAAATGCAATGTAAAAGCAGCTCCCTGCTCTGAAAATATCCCTGAGAACACCGGAGTTAATGTACATAATTGCTTAAGCAGGTTGGGAAATTGTCATTTTCTCTCCACTTTTAGCAGTGGGGAGAGCATACCTGGAGAGCAGGCGAAACAGGGAAAGGAGTGGCACAGAGCAAGCTGTAGACGCATGGAGCCACCATGAGTCCCAGGCACCTGTTTATGCCTGAGGCACTTTTCTGGTTTGTTTGAATTAATATTGTAGTAGTTAAGGACACGTGACCGTGGGCTCAACTGCAAGGTTCAAGTCAGACTGTCTTGCTGTCACCTTGGGTGAGCAACTCCACTTCCCTGAGCCTCAATTTTTTTTAATCTGCAAAATGGGAGTGGTAATAATGGCACCTCATGGGATTTGTATAGTGAGGCATAGAGTATTTCCATGATAAGCACTATGTAAGTCTTAGCTACCAATAGTGTAATTCTTATATCAGACCCACCTCCCCAGCATTGTTCTTTAGCTCCTTCCTGTTATCATTCTGTTTGATACTTGGATCTCTTGGTGCATGGCCTGGGAAGCCAGGAGGGCATTAATTCTAATCCTCCCCTTAAAAGGGGCTAGGTAAACTCCACAACCCGGGGCAAATTACTTAACCTCACGGACCTCAATTTTCTTCCTATATTAAAAATATCTACCCCGTGAGGTTATTATGAGGATTAGGAGAATAACATGCTCCTAATATTAGTACTTAGTACTAATATGCTTAGTACTTAATATTAGTACTTAGTACTAATATGCTCCTAAGAATAAGCTCCTTAAGAGCTGACTGTACCTGATTCCCCACTCTTAGGACAGCGCTTGGCACAGAAGAGCAGCTCAATGAGGAGAGAAGAGGAAGGGAAAGAAAGAAATGAATGAAGCACCAGCTCCATGCCTGGTTCACAGGGGCTCAGTGAATCTGCAGTTAATCTATCAAGGACTTGCTTGCACAAAGCCTTGAGTCAGGCTTTCTAGAAAGCAGGCAGAGAGATGCAGCATTCCTCACAATATGAAAGAGGGGTTGATTAATATCTTAAATAAATACTTACTGAGTGCTGACTTGTGTCAGACACTCTGGCAGGTGCTTTGCACTTCACTAAGCACAGAGAATAATGACACGGGTGGAAATCTTGAGAAACAAAGGAAGAAGCATCAAGTAAACACGGAAAACGAGGATGGGAAGTATGTACACTGAGAGCCGAAGTTAAGCCAGTCAGAACTTGAGGCACAAGGGAAGCCCCCAGCCCCTTCCCTGGAACTGCCTGTTTTCAATTTGTGTGGAGATGGCCTGGCTTCCAAAAATGCAACTAGCTTTGGTAGCATAACAACCTCAGTTTGGATACTCTTGCCGTATGAAGCAATGCAGGAGATGCAGGTTCGATCCCTGGGTCAGGAAGATCCCTTGGAGAAGGAAATGGCAACCTACTCCAGTATTCTTGCCTGAGAAATCCCATGGACAGAGGAGCCTGGTGGGCTACATTCCATAATGTCGCAAAGAGTCAGACACAACTTAGCGGCTAAACAACAACAACAAAAATGAACCAATGCACGTGACTGAATCCCATGGAGTGACAATTTCCCTAAGTACAGGATGGGAATGATCCTGCCCAGGTCACAGGCTTATGAGGTCACGTGTTGAAAAGACTGAACATCGTGGAAGTGCTGTGGAAAGTGTTTTCTTCTCCTATGCAGTCTTGGGCAGAGGGCAGAGACAGGGAGTGGAGAGAAGCCCTTGGAAGCTATTACAGGGACTCAAGGAGAAGCAAGTCCTCAAAACCCCTTTGTTTATTGAGCTTTTACAACATGCAAAGGCCCTGTGCAGACCCCTTTATATGGACTAATTCATTTAATGTTCACAATACCCTATAAGGTAGGTGCTATGCATGGCCCCACCTTACTGACAAGCAAACTGAGGCTCAGAGAGGTCACATGACTTGCTGAGTTCAGATTATCTAGCCCATGGCAAAGCCAGTTCTTACTAAGCCTGTGGGATTCCAGGGCCAGAGCAGTTAATGATTATATCAGTGATGGCAAACGATAACATGCTATGCAGTGGAAGGGGCTGGCTGTTATTTTAACAACCAAGGTTTTTATGCCTAACCAAGCAGTGATAAAGAATCTGCCCACCAATGCAGGAGACACGGATTTGATCCCTGGGTTGGGAAGATCCCTTGGAGTATGAAATGGCAACCCATTCCAGTATTCTTGCTTGGAAAATACTATGGACAGAGGAGCCTGCTTGGGCTGCAGTCCGTGGAGTCACAGAGTTGGACTTGACTGAGCACACACACGTGCATTATAAGGAAAAGCAGGCAGTCTGTGAGTAAATAGGTATGAAGCCTTTGATGATGTAAGGTGTCAAATTGGCCAGAGTGACTGGCAGGCGAGAAATACCTTCCCAGCGGTGGTGCCAGGTTGAACTCAGATGAAAGGAATACATGGTATGAAGGGACCCCCACAGGAAGGAGCCCCTTTGAATGCCTTCGGTCAGCAGCCTTGGCCAAAGTCATCTCTCAAAGACATCTCTAAGATCTCCTTCTAACTCCTGGTCTTAGGCGGCAAGGAGGCAGTCTGATTTTGAAATCAGAAAAATTGGTGTTCAAATCTTCATTTGCCGCTAGCTGTTTGGCTTGGAAATGTTACCTGGGCTCTCTGCACCTCAATTTCCTCTTCTACAAGATGGGTAACTAATGCCACAAGTTGGGTATGAGAATTAATTGAGTTAACATGCATAAGCATTTCACACAGTGATTGGAAAAGGTTATAAATGTTATTAACTTGCTATTCAATTTCAAAAAATGAGTCACATTGTTAAAAAAGCAACAAATAATTTTGAAAATAGCTCATTAGGTCAGCCTGCCATTAATTACCAAAATAATTTCAGTGTACTTTTCTCCTTCCCTCCCTCTGTCTCTTTCTTCCTTCTTTCTCTCTTCATTCCCTTTCCCTTCTCGAAAATAATCTATGTATCAATATATAGTCTCCAGGTACTATGTACAATTAGATGGATTTTGTGTTTTTTTCCCCCCCTTTCTTCTTTTTAAATCACCTTTCAATACCAAGAAAAACTTTAAACAAAACACAGACCCACTGGGAATGCTATCTTTAGGTTCCTCATCTCTTGGACCTCTCTGGATCCCCTCTGCCCAGTGTGATTTCCCAGCTGTGCTCAGGGCTCAGCCGGCCTCTGAGTGATTCTCATGCCTGGTACGGTGTGGCAGGGACCAGCTCCAGGCAGGCAGCCCTCCTGGCTCCCAGTGCCTCTGGGGTGCCCTGCAAGGTAACACAGGCAGAGAACACTCTGCAGCCTGGGCACCCAGAGGAAACCCCAACGAAACAGAGAAATAATTCATTCTTCTAATCACAGCAAAGTTTTCAAACTTTAAAACAGAGCCTTGATTAGAAGAAAAGCTGTGGGTTTTTTTTTTTTTTTTTCCTAAAAGCCTGGCATTTCTGAAAAGGTCCCCTACCCAAACCACAGCAACCTCAAAAACTTTGCCCACTGAGTCGAAAATAAAAGTTCACGGAGACCAAAGGCTCTCTCACAACAACAGCTCAATGCTTTAGAAATCTTCTTTTCAATGTTTAAAAATTTGAACATTTTAACTGAGGGCCTCAAGCCGTCTGGAATCTTTTTCCTTGTAAAACTCCCAGAGCTTTCTCAGCCAAAGTTACTTATTTTTTTATGATGTCTAATAATGCTTTATGGATAAACTATGTTGGTTGTGTAAAAGACATCATCAAGTAAAAGAAAAAAACTAAAAACAAATTTTAGCTGTTTTAGTAGTTGCATAAGGATGACATAAAATTAGTTATTTTCTTTTTGATCGAATAAAGAGCTTACAGAGGCATCCAAATTCTCCCCCAACTCTAGATTTTTTATCAGCAATGAAACTGAACACTACAAAGAAAACATGTCAAAATGTTTAATAGGTCAATTCCATCATAAATATATGTGAGTTTATGCTATGAGCCCAATTCTGGAATTTTATAAGACCCCAATAACTTCAATAGGAATTTCACTTACCCACGAGCATTTAGAAGCAGTACACAAATTATAAATACAGTACATGCATGAACACCCCTAATTTAGACTAATCATTTGGGGAAAAGATGATGTGGAATATCATCAATATATCTCAAATATCTCCCATGCTCATTTTTGAAAAATTATAAATCCTGTAATTGTAACATTCAAAGAAACACTTCCTTCTTCAAAAGTCTAATATCAGCTTGAAATGACTTCACAGCAGTCACAAGATTCAAAATAAACATGTTGACATGTTTCTCCACCAGATGCACTTGTGCCTCAAAAATTAGTTGCGGCATGATTAGCAACCACTAATCACTCTTAAGATTATTCAAATGACAGTCCAAAATCTAGTTCAGGAGTAGTTCACTTGTGTGTTCACTGATAGTGCACTTCCTTCAACACGATGGATTCAGAGGATCAGTGCTTATGAAGTAGTAATTCTCCTTTCTGGTTAAATACAAACCTGCTGCATTCATCAATCTCACTTAGGCTGCGTCTAAACAATGCTGACCTTTAGCACAAATCGGTTGTCAGAAAACACGCAGGACACTAAGCCCTAACCAACCTTCACTGGGTTGCAGCCTTTTCAAAAGCTTTCTCATTATCGCCTTAAATTAAAGCAAAACAATCACAACAAGATAAACCCAACACATACAGATTCACCTGTCTGCTGATGATTTTTGATTTCTCAGAGGCAGATTATGCTTTTATATTTCACTGAGGATTAACCAACCACAAAAGCGGAAACTATACACCTATTTTAAAGAACTTCTGCTCTGAGGATCAGACAACAGAGACCACACAACCTACGGGCACAGGTCAATCCAGTCCCCGTTGTCCAAATTTGGACCCTGTGAGGACATAAGGGCCAAATTGCATTCTTCTCTGCTTTGTGTGATCTTTCTCTCTTAAAGAAAGCTGTTAAATATTTCAAAAACTAAAAAAACCACAATGTAGATAAAATCAAGTTGTAAAAACAGAAAGAGAACAAATGGACATTTTCTCCTCACAGTAGAAAAATATGCAAGAAAGGCAAAAAGGACTAAACGGGTTTCCTGTTAAAACGAGTTTCAGAGAAAGACTCACTTGAAATTGAATTCTTTACTTCTTGAAAACCAAGTGTAAAATGGTTCAGTCTTTAGAAGAGTGATGCCTACAAGTATGGAGGGGGTGGATGAAGAACATAGGCCATCACCTTCCAGAACAGAGAGGGCATCGGGGTTGTGCAAGGAGGCTTCTCTGACAGCTCCATGCAACTCTCTTCCAGGAGTCACATCCCAGTCAACAGGTGTTGCTTCTACAAAGACACATTTTCCTCTTCCTTTAACAAACTGGAAAACACAAGGGTAAAACCATGGCGAACAGAAGCATGAAAATGCCTTGTTCATGGAAAAGGTAGAGAAATGAAAATAAGATGAATCCCTCAGTCCAATCCTCTTAGAAAAGAATTATTTATCCTGACATGAGAATTGAGACTACTGGGGGGCTTCCCCAGTAGCTCAGTGGTAAAGAATCCACCTGCAGTGGAGGAGACGAAAAAGACACGGGTTCGATCCCTGGGTTGAGAAGATCACCTGAAGGAGGAAATGGCAACCCACTCCAGTATTCTTGCCTGGAGAATCCCATGGACAGAGGAGCCTGGCGGGCTACAGTCCATGGGGTGGCAGAGAGTTGGATACAACTGAAGCGAGTGAGCAACGCACCACACTTAGTACAGAAAACATCTAGATATGCAGAAACAATCTAAATTTTTTCAGGATTCTTATCCCCTTTTCCCAACTAGACACCTAGAATTTGGCAGAGAAAGACCAGATAGTTATTTTTAATAATAATAAGATCTGCCACTTACTGAGCAATTTCTAGGAGCCAAGTCGGAGAAGGCAATGGCACCCCACTCCAGTACTCTTGCCTGGAAAATCCCATGGATGGAGGAGCCTGGAAGGCTGCAGTCCATGGGGTCGCTGAGGGTCGGACACGACTGAGCAACTTCACTTTCACTTTTCACTTTCATGCATTGGAGAAAGAAATGGCAACCCACTCCAGTGTTCTTGCCCAGAGAATCCCAGGGACGGGGAAGCCTGGTGGGCTGCCATCTATGGGGTCACATAGAGTTGGACATGACTGAAGTGACTTAGCAAAAAAAGAAAAAAGCTTAAAGTGCACAATCTCATCATATCCTCTTTTTGTTCTTATTGAAGTATAGTTGACATACAATATTGTAAGTTTCAAGTGTACAACACAGTGATCTGACAATCATATACATTCCCACACAATCACCATGACAAGTCCAGTAGCCATCTGTCACCATACAAAATTATTACAGTGTTATTGACTACATCTCTGTGACTTATTCATTTTATAGCCACAGCTTGTATTTCTTAATCCTCTTCACCTATTTCACCCAACAACCTCTCCCTCCCTGGCTGCTTATATTCTATGAAGAACACTGGAAGGTAAGGAGGGGATTTTTCACACAGAAATAAGGAAAGCAAGGCTTAGAGAAGTTAGGTCATTTTCCCCGGGTCACACAGCAAGCAAGTGACTGAGTTGAGATTTCAGCCTTGGCAAAGCCCATGTTCTTTTCATTAAGTCACACCCACATCCACCTGAAGTCATGGATTAACACACATATGTGTGAATGACTTCTAGCTGCAATATATCGTTTGTTAAATTACCAAAAGGCTACATAAATAATCACAGTACTGAATGGCTTCTGCCTCATTTGTGTATCTTGGTTGTGTCTATATATGAGCATGAATGAAGCCTAGACATTCACAAAGTGAATGATAAACTTCAAATGAATCCCAACAGTGCATTTCACATCTGGAGTAAAGAGATGTCCCCTTTTTTTAGTTCTACCAGTTTACTGCTCCCAACCCATCTCCCTCTACCCTTATGCATGCATGCTCAGTCATGTAACCCCACGGACTACAGCCCGCCAGGCTCCTCTGTCCATGGACTTATCCAGACAAGAATACTGGAGTGGGTTACCATTTCCTTCTCCAAGAGATGTCCTTTTTTTGTCCTTATTTTTGCCAACAACAATTTAAAATTTTGTCTCCACAGTATAAAGGACTATCCTTACACTTTCTTATGGGGAGATAATAGCATGTTTTGCTAAATGATATGAACTTAGTTGGACATCCTGTTCAACACAACCCTCTCCCTTGCTAAAACAAAAAAGAAGAAAAAGATATTACAGCCTTGTAACCAACAGTGTGGAATACTTATTGGTTAGGATACTTATCCACTTTAAGGACATCCTTTATCTGCCTCCATTTTCCAATGTATAAAATGGAGTGGATAATAATAGCGCCCCTAATATATACTTTAAAATATAACTAATAATGAATTTAAAGTGCTTAGTACACGTCTGGCATATGAAAGGCATTTGACAACCATTAGCTTTAAAAACGAAAACAAAAAGCTAGATGTATTACTTGCCTTCTTTCCCAGGAAACTATAGCACACACAATTAAGATCAATCTTGCTCCCCATGCTGTCAAGGTGCATCTCAGCTTAGCTTCTAGAGTTCAGAAACTTTCTTGTTTTGAGCCTGTTAGTTTCTTCCTTCAAACTGTGAGTGATAATAGTTTCTTCTTCATAGCATTATTGTAAGCATTATTTAGATAATGCATTTAAATTAAAATGCTTATCAAAGACATATAGTAAGTATTGAATATATGCTACCTGGTACCACTTTTACATTGCATACTCACAACAGTCCTATCAAACCATTCTATCAGTTCCATAAGTAAGTTGAAGCCCAGCAATATCAAGCTTCCAGACCAAAGACACACAGCTCCGTGGGGCAGAAGGGCACCCTGTGAGAGGCAGCAACCTACCCACCACCACGCTCTATCTTCCTTCATCTGGAGAACATCTTCTCCTCATAGTATGTATCACTGGCTGAGATTATTTTGGTATTTATCTGTTTGTCTGTCTAGAATGTATGCTCCAGAGGAGCAGAGATGGCATTTTTTAAGCCCAGCATTTAGCAGAATGCAGGGCAGGCACATAGGAGACACATAGAATTCTTGAATGGAGGAATGAAACAAGCTAACATTTGCCCAAAGGCTGTACCCAACCGTTTTGAGGCACTGCTCCCTACCACTGCCATCATTTAAAACCCTCTTCAAACCCAGATCACATGACAGCTTCAGCGAGGTTTTCTCTGGAGCGTGAGGGCACAACATTCCTTGCTCTTTCACTTTCATCCATGCATTTCCTTCTCACCAAGTTGGATTCAAACCCACCTGGTGGCCAGCGTCATCACCAAGCCACACCAGGCTAGCACTCTATGAGTGTCCAGCTGAAACAGCCTGGGTGGAGAGAGGGAATGGGCTTTCCCAACCTGGCCTCTGATCTAGCTCTGCCAGGTACTAGTTGTGACCCCCATGGAAGTTCCAGACCCTCTTTCATCCTAAAATGGGACAACACAGAATTGTGATTAGCCGTAAGTGGCTAAGGGCTTCCCAGGTGGCCCTAGTGAATCTGCCTGCCAATGCGGGAGACGCAAGAGACACAGGTTCGATCCCTGGGTGGGGAAAATCCCCTGGAATAGGAGATGGCAACCCATGCAAGAGACATGGGTTCGCTTCCTGCATCACAAAGATTCCCTGGAGGAAGAGATGGCAACTCACTCCAGTATTCTTGTCTAGAAAATTCCATGGACAGAGGAGCCTGGTGGGCTATAGTCCATGGGGTTGTAGAGAGTTAGACATGACTGAGCGACTAAGCACACACATAAATGGCTAATGTGTGGGAAAATGCCCTAAACACGGTTGCCATATGGTAGATAGTCAAAAACACAGAGCATGCTTTCCTCCAGGCCCCAAGGGGACCTTTTTTTTCTGTCCCTTGTAGCACTCACCACTCTAAATATGCCCATACCGTCCCTCATCAAAACTTTTTCAAGTCCTTAACAGCAGGGACTTAGGCCTTATTCATCTCCAGGCACTGCCACCCAACAGGTGCTCAGTCAGTGAGACAGACTAAAATTTCCATAAAATAAAATAAAAACTCTGATAAATTCATCCAAAGTCTTTTTTGTTTTTTTTTTTTTACTTTTACTTTTACCCAACACCTCCAAATTATCTTTGAGTTACTCTCTTCCCCTAGCCTTGATAAAACTGCAAGTATCTTGAGTGGGAAAGAAACAACATCAGAGATCCAACCCCGCTCTCCTGACACACACACACACACACCTTTCCATCCTGCAGAGCTGTGGAGCCCTAGGGGCAGCTGAAGACTGTCCCAAAAGGCCTGTACAACAGGCAGGGGCAAGCAATCAGGGGCCTAGGCAAGTGGAGACCTGACTCTCTGGCATCCAACTTGTGATGTCACTGTTCCATATCTTTTCAGCCGTTTTTTTTTTTTTTTTTTGCACAGACACCAGGCAAACACAAGCATCAACTTGACTTAAAATCACTACCTTGCCGTGTTGAAAATGGAAGAGAAACCCTGTGCCTGATGCAGGTCACAAAAAATGCCTCTCTCGTGGGGTGCCTATGAGGCTCAGTGTGTGATAAACTAACGACTTTATAAACCAAGTCCCAGGCAGAGTTCACAGACACACAGGCATGTAAATGAACTACAAACTCTCAGACAGACCATGGCAGTCTCTATATCCAATCTGTTCATTTACAGATGAGGCCACAGAATCTGGAGAGAAGGGAAGGACTCCTCTGCTGAATGTATCACCAGGAGTGGCCAAGTGTGAGAACAGCCTCATCTCTTCCTAAAAGCTTAAGCAATGGAGAGTAAAGTCTGGTTTTCTTTTGATGGTAGCATCTCGTCACATGGGCCAGTGTGTCTTCTTATCCAGCGTAGGTGAGGGTCTGTGATGGTGGCTTCATCACCTAGAGGCATTTTAATGTTCCTTAAATCGACCCTAGGCACAGCCCCATAAAACCTAATGCCTTAAGGAATGCTCCTTAGGTGTAATTGACAAAGGCAATCATAGGCCTTTAAAAAGGGGTTATCCAAGGTTCTTGACTCTTAAAATCCTAAATGACTTGTAAAACTATTTTAGTATATTATTAGTTTGAGGAGAGATTCACTCACTGTGCAGTGGATCACAGTTGGGATAGTGGTAACCTGGCCTCTATGGTAGAGAAGAATCCGTCTAACTTGTCAGAAAATCCCAGTCTGGGAGTTGTCTAACCCTTCATTTTACAGACAATTAAAATTAATCTTGGAAAGGCTCAAAGATTTATCCAAAGTGCTTCAGTCAGAATTATAACCTGGAGCTTTCCCCACTGCACAAAAGAGTAAAAGAATCCATAGAATCTTCCCTTTACTACCCGTCCCATTCTTACAAAATTTCTGACCAGGAACCTCCTACTCTTCTCTTTCCCGCATTATTCTAAGCCCTCACTTTCTCAGATACCGTTTAAGAAGTGGGGCTGAGAAATTCATCTGGGGCGACCCATGGGTCCAGTGGAAGAAATGCCAGAACCTTTCACATTGGAGAGCCTGTGGCTCGCGGGGGAGGCGGGCATACTGCCCAGCTGGCGCCTAACCTTGGGATGGGGAAGGAGGCTGGACGAGAACCCGGAGGAGGAGGGGTGGCGGGGTGGGGGCAGAGGCGGAATGAGAAAAGGTGTAGCTGCTGGAGAGAAATTAGAGACCTCGGGGCCTCTGGGAAGCAGGACGGTCCGGCTCTCACACAGCGGCAGGGAGGCCCCGTGCGAACTCCTCTCTCCTCCGCGTACTCGGCCTTTTGTTGTCGGCCTCTGCCTCTGGCTCCCGCTCATGCCCTCCGGTCCCCTGCCCCCCTGAAGTCACCCCAACTGCACTCATAATATTTTGCTTTGCGCTGGGTCTGTTTTCCACCACCAACTTCCAGCAGTCTCCATGGCGACGCGCTGGGGAGGGGAGCGCGCGCAGCTATGGAAATCCCAGGGCCTAGCCGCGCGGCGGCCACAGCAAACTTTTCCGGGTCTCCAGGACCTGCAGGCCGGGTGGGAAAGCGCGATGTCCTGGGCCACTTGCACCAAGTCGCAAGCCGGACTCCGGGATCCCCGGCTGCACGCTGTGCTGCCTAGTGCTGCAGCCACACGGCTAGGGGACCTGGGGACCACGCGGCTCTTACTGGATCCTGATGCCAAACCCAGACGCCGGAACTTGGCAGGTGGCGAGGGAGGAGCGAGCATGCCTCCTTTACGGGACACACACACAGGTCCAACGAGGGCTAGATAGTCCGGGTTGGACGTGAGGGCAAAGTTCAGAGCTCCGATCCTTGTTCCCCAAGCCCGCAGTCCGGGTCCCAGGGCCAGAAAAAGCGGCTCCTTTCCTAGGGCCGTGCCTGGGAGAGGATGGAGGAGGCCTAGAGCCCCGTCCCACCTGGGCGCTCCCTGTCCCGTTGCCCCACGCCAAAGCCACTGAATGTCCCCACCTGCAGGCCCACGGAGCCAGGTCGGGCCTTGTTTTGAGCCGGGAGCCTGTAGACCAGAGTGCCTTCCCGCCGTTGTGGTCCAGGGGCCTCAAAGCAGGCTCTAGGGGTGCGTTGGCGGCTCTGGATTTTGGAGTTCCAGGTGGAAAGCGGGTAGAGGCAGACGTCTCTAGGTCGGGCTCATCAGTGCCCGTCGCTAAGGCGCCATCCCGTTTAACAAGAAACAATTCTTCTGTTGCGTAGGCGACCAACCTGGCCCCGGCCCACTTTGCACAAGTTCTCTGTGGCCTAAAATTCGACCTACTTTCCCTCCTCTCGTTCTCGAATCTCCAGGCACCTTGAGTAACTGAGCAACGCTCGCCTGTCAGAACCGCCGGGATTGGACCCACAGGCCACCAACATGTAGGCGCGGCGGCGGTCCGCGTGGGGACGGCTGGCCACCCCGGGATCCGCGAGGCTTTGCGCGGTGCGGGACTTCTGCGCGAGCCGGGAACAATATCACTGCCAACAGCGCACCGGCCGGACGGCGCGTCCCGGGCCCCACGCGCGCGCCTGTGGCCCCCACCGCCTCCCCGGGCTCGGCCGCGCCGCGGAGCTCCGGGGAGAGCGGCTCAGCTTTGTGGCGCTCGGCGGCGGGCTAGCCCAGGGCCCAGAGGCTCGCGCCGGCGGCTCCCCAGCCTCCTCCGACGGGGCCATTGTCTTAGACCCGCACTTGCTGAGTATTTGGGGAAAACTCGAGGAATATATTACCAGCTCCGTGTGCAGAACAAAGGGGCGCGTTGCCGCAGGTCACGCTGAAGTGGCCCCCAGGCGGAACACTAGAGCCCCGGCCCCTGCAAAACCGTCCTGCCGGGCCCGAGGCACGTTGCGGGAATTTTCCTCTTAAGAGTAGGGGACGGTGGCCTGGCCCGCCGGCCTCTCTGACCCGGGATGCTCCGGAGTTCGCCTCAGCACTTGCTGCTAATCGATTGTGTCAGCCTTTTCGGAGTGAAATACTACTAACAATAATATTCGTGGCTCGGCCCTAGATTTGCGCACAATCTGCCGTTAAAGGAGCAGAATCGAACTGCTCCAAGGAGCGCTGGTCCCAGCTAGCCGGGAAGAAAGGAACCTTTACATAACAAGGGAAACTCCAAAGAAAAGTTAATGGGATTAAATTCTCTGGAAGCGAGGTGAGGGAAGGTTCTGGACCGGACCGCGCCGAGCCAGCTGCACTTCCCTAGCCGTCGGTTTTGCAAACCCGCATGAGAATGTCACTTGGTGCGCCTCGTGTCATTTCGTCCCGCTGGGTTTCCCAGAACTTTTTGAGTTCCCCAGAACTTTTTGAGTTCAGGATGGCCATCTAGCCATCCACTCCCTTCCCCTTTGGTGGATGGGAGAAAAGTTTTCAGAACCCGTTGGGGTGTCTGCATTAAGTAAAAGTGACAAGGTGTCTCCATGCCCACAAGATAGAACAGAAAACAGAAGCTCTCCACAACCCCGCAGCTATCCCAGGATGCACAGAGAAGTTCCAGTCCTGTTGAGGGGGATGCTAAAACCCCCAGCTGGGCTGTGCTGGTGTGGCGCACAGACACCTCAAGTCCTGCGTGGACCCCTTGCAAATATCAACACTTGGCCCCAAACCATGCAGACATGGGTTTAGTTTTGTTCAAGGATATTCACTTCTAAAATTGGGGTGCTCAGGACATGCATGGTGGCACAAATACTTCTCATGGAAGTATGGAGGGAAGGGATCCTTTCTCTCTCTGGGCGCCGTCTTTACCGCCAGCGGAGAGGACCCAGTTAGGGCTGGCCCCGCACTCGGTAGCCAGTCGCAGGGCAGGTAACCCTTCTCTTTGCCTTCATTTGTCACTGCATATAGTAAGGAAGGCTGTGGGGGTCAGCCCATCCCCACTCCCAGGGGGCCCACACCCACTTGGCGGGGACCGAAAAGGAGAGGTTTGATCTCTTGAGATCAGAAATAGACAATTTTCCTGGAAAATCAAAGATACCCCTGGCCAGAGGGTGGTGGGCATCTTGGCCACCAGGGCCCCAGCAGAAGCTAGAAGGGGCTGGAAACCTTTCTGCAAGAATGGGAAGAAGAACATCTGGCCGATGCCCGAATGACCCCTACTCCCAGTCCACATTCATTTCCAGCCTGCAGGTGGAGGTGGGGATGCCGTCGCGTGTTTGTTTATTTGCTCAGGGAAGAGAGGCGCGTGTGTTAAGGATGGCAGAGGCTGGAAGGCACTTGTTGCTCCGCGCGGCAAAGTCCAGCAACGGATGGATGCTCCTAGGCGTTCTCCCAAGCATCGCGTCAAGCTGCTGTCTCGGCCCAGGCTGCTCTCACGGCTTGTTTCTGCCTCTCCAAGAAACTCCGAGGCTGCAACCTAGCCGGGATAGGAGTGCACTGGTTGGAAGACGGCAATTGAGGGTTGTCCTTGTTCAGTCGCTAAGTCATGCCCGACTCTCTGCAACTGAAGGAGGAGGTGAATTTCCGGAGAATTTCTTCCACCTGGAAGGGGCGTAGGGAGCACAATTCTGATATAGAAGTTTGGCGGCTCCTCAAACGTACTAGAGCTGCGAGGCTCTACTGGAAAAAGAACCGAGACGCTGGGCTTTTTCGTTGTAAAAGATGCCTTGGCTTACTTTCTCCGTGGTTACGGACGGCCGCGACCCCCAAACCTGGCGCCTCCAGCCAACAGAACCCAAAGTGCCGAGCAGTTTGCAGACCCAGACGCCAGGCCTTGCCAGCCGCGCAGCATCCTGTTCTCTTCCGTAGAGTTACTGTCCCCAAGCAGAACGCATCGTCAGGTACTCCTTCCGGCCAAGGAGGCTGCACCGCGCTTCGGACTGCCCAGGGCCCCCTCCTCCCGACCTGGCGCGGATTCCCCAGGACCACCGGGCTCGCCTCTGCCACTCCCTCCAGCTGCGCATCTCCACCAGTTGGAGCCTCTGTCCCCACCTCCCAGGCGCTGTGCAGAGCCGTCGCCCTCCCCCGCCTCTGGGGCGTTCCGCTCGGCTTCCTGGCCCCAGCCACCAGCCTCGGAACGCACCGCTATTCCGGGACCCCCAAACCGGGGGAGGAGCTGGACCCAGGAGGGGGCGGTCGGCTCGCAAAGTTTCTGCAAGTGGCACCTCGAGCTCGCCGCGAACCAGCGAATCTTTACTTAACTTTATGTCCAGGGCAAGCGAAAGCGCACTCCACAGCGCGCGCACACACATTTACACACACACAATCACACGTTTACACACACTCACAACTTCCACGCATCCGCTTACACACATCGCGCATCGCACGAGATTGAGAACTTCTGCACGCTCCATTATTTCCTGGGGTTCCACTGTCAAGTTTACCCTTCTGAACTTTTTGCGACTCTTTCTGAAGTTCCCCTTCTACCTCTTCTTTCCCTCCCAATGTCTACCCCCAACCCCCACCAGTAGGACTAACCTGTGGAATCCATGTCGGGTTCCTCCAGTAACCCACAATGCATGCTCTTCCCATGGACAGCACAGGCGCCCCCCAAAAATCCTGATGTTTGGGGATCCCCTGTGCTAGAGCTGCCCAGGGAGAAAGGGAGGAAGGAGGGAAGGAAAGACGCAGAGAGTCCAAGGATGTAAGGATAGAAAGAAGGAAAGGAAAAGGCAGAAAGAGAAAGAAGAAAGGAGAGAGAGAGAGAAGGGAAAGAGCTCGGAGAAGGGGGAGCGAGAAAGAGCGAGCCAGAGAGGGGACACTCAGTAATCCAGCCGGGCAAAGCCAAACCCGTCAAAATGTTTGCGGATGTTTCATGGGAAAAAGCATCATTTTATAGGAGCCCCGATGGGAGCAATGTCATTGATAGGCCAGCCGGCCTGATGAATGGCCGCTCGTCAGATGGGGCCGTGGCGAGGCGCACTGTGAAGCCCATTGTGGGCCTGTTTTGAATAAGAAAAGCCGCCTCCGAAAAGGGGGGCTCAGAGCGACGCAATCCCAGCCCTCCGACTTCCCCCTTCTATTATAGCATTAGCAACGTTTTTCTTATTTAAAGTTCCAGAGGCCTTCTCCAGCCTTCGCCCGGCACTCATTACAGGCGAAATCAAAATTGGCTTAGATGTGGCCCCCTCCCCCTCTGCCTACCCCTCCCCCGATCCGGCCCGGCACCGCGCAGGCATGGGAAGGGGGTGAGGGGGCGGCGGCAGGGGACCCCGAGGAGCCTGGGGAGTCGCCTACGCGGCCACGAGTGGGCCCCACTTCTTTCCTTCTCCTCTTGTGGCCCCCGCCCCAGGTTTGGTCCCGGGTTAGATTCTGAGTGGGAGCCTTGGGGATGAAACAAGCCTTGTCCCAGCCACGGGGATCCACGGACACGCGTGGGGAGGGTGGAGAGCTGAGGGGGGAGGGGAGGGGGCACTATGGCCCTAGGACCCCAGCCCCACCCCCAACCTGGGCGGCGACAAGGCCGCTTGGCCGCGGCGGGGGGGCGGGGGGGGGGGTTGACTCATCCCCCTCCAGAACTTTCCGTCTTCTGGGTATATCTGTCTCCTTCCCCGGTCCCTCTGTCCCTCTCTTCCCGCGTCTTCTCCATGCTGGGCCGCCTGCGTCTCTGTCTAGCCCCTGCTCCCTCATCTCTTTGTCTCCCCCTGGGGCTCTACCCTTCTCTGTCTCTATCCCCCTTGGTCTCTCGGACACCCCCCGCAGCCCCCGCCTCTTCCCGTAACCCTGTCTGTCAGTCTGTCTGTGTCTCCGGCCCTTCCTCCCTCCCTCCCCCGCCCCCGCCCGCCCCCAGCCAGCCGCGAAGTTGGTGAGAAGCCTCGGCGTCTGAAGGGGGGGACGCCGTTTTCCCAGGCACCCCCCCTCCTCTGCCGGGTGTAAAGTGCAGAAAAGAGGTGGGGGGGGGGGTGGCGAGGAGCTGGGGGCGGGGGGCTGGAAGTGGAAGTGGGGCGGGGGACAGGCTGCGTCTGCGCGGGCCCCGATAGAGTGGCCGGGCGTTCGCGGGCCGGCCGCGCTGTGATTAGAATATGAATGGGACTCGGCGGGCGGAGAGAAAGGCGGATTACCCGGGTGCTCTGACCAAGGACAGAGGCAGCGCCGGCCGGCCGCGCAAGGGGCGGGGCGGGGCGGGGCGAGCGGGCGGGGTCCCTCTCGCCAGCTCAAGGGGTTTCTATCCCGGGACCCCAAGCCCCTTGCGGCTCCCGCGGTCCCTGAGAGAGCCCCCCACCCTTGTCTGCCCTCCCCGAGCGGGGCTAAGTGGGACAGTGCGGGGAGGTGGGGAGCGCGAGGGGCCAGCACGTGCCCAGTTAAGGTCACGGTGCGGGAAGAAGGAGGGGGCGGGGAATGCGGGCTGGACAGAGCTTCAGCTTAGTGTATTTCAGAGAGCCCGGTTCGAATCCCAACTCAGTGAAAGTCTTTATCTCTATGGGCCTCGGTTTCCTTGTCTGTAAAATGGGGCCGAAATGTCCCCCTTCAAAGTGTGCGGTAAAATCAGACAAGGTAGTGGATATAAAAGGAGCTGAGTACTTGCTGTTCTCTCCGCGTGGTTACCATCTACCCGTCCCCAACACGTACCCCGTGGGACCAGCTCTTTCCCACCACCCTGGTCTCAGCCAAGCCTCACGTCCTCGGAGTGTGCCTGATCACCCTGTGTGAGGGGCCCCTCTTGCTCCGGCCAGTGCCTGGTTCCTTACGCGTTTGTTTCTGCAGCAACTCTGTTCTCAGCCATTTGCTTTGAGCCCAGAGCCGCACCTGCACATTCTTTCCGGCTGCGATGGTTGGTGAAGGGAAAAGGGGTATGAAACCAACCAAAGGCGACAGTGGTGAATCACCGCACTTGGTCGTGGTGGGCGTGGTGGCAAAGACCGCGGGATTCGGAGTCAGAAGATCCCAGTGGCCGGTTCCTTTCTCAGCCTCAGCTTCTCCCCTGACGAAATGGGGTGAATGATAAAACGCTTCATCAGCCAGCTGAGCGACCCATCGAAGGCAAAACACTTGGCTGGGAGACTGACCAGGTGCATGGTGGAGGTGGCAGAGGCACCACCACCCGGAGTGCTTCCGGCCTTGGGGAAAACCCTTGAGGGATGCCAGGCCGGTAGTCTCTAGACGGCGGACCAGATTATTATGATGGCTGTAGATATTACTTATTTTAATTATTAGGCACGCAAAACTGGGGCGGGGTGGACCAGGCTCGCCAGGGAGGAGTGAGGATAAAGAACTCATAGGTGGACCACGCAGGATGGGATGTGTGCCCTGCGCAGTTTCAATTCAGTTCAGTTCAGTCGCTCAGTCGTGTCCGACTCTTTGCAACCCCATGAATCGCAGCACGCCAGGCCTCCCTGTCCATCACCAACTCCCGGAGTTCAATCAAACTCACATCCATCGAGTCGGTGATGCCATCCAGCTATCTCATCCTCTGTTGTCCCCTTCTCCTCCTGCCCCCAATCCCTCCCAGCATCAGAGTCTTTTCCAATGAGTCAACTCTTCGCATGAGGTGGCCAAAGTACTGGAGTTTCAGCTTTAGCATCATTCCTTCCAAAGAACATCCAGGGCTGATCTCCTTTAGAATGGACTGGTTGGATCTCCTTGCAGTCCAAGGGACTCTCAAGAGTCTTCTCCAACACCACAGTTCAAAAGCATCAATTCTTCAGCGCTCAGCTTTCTTCACAGTCCAACTCTCACATCCCTACATGACTACTGGAAAAACCATAGCCTTGACTAAATGGACCTTTGTTGGCAAAGTAATATCTCTGCTTTTGAATATGCTGTCTAGGTTGGTCATAACTTTCCTTCCAAGGAGTAAGCATCTTCTAATTTCATGGCTGCAATCACCATCTGCAGTGATTTTGGAGCCCAGAAAAATAAAGTCTGACACTGTTTCCACTGTTTCCCCATCTATTTCCCATGAAGTGATGGGACCAGATGCCATGATCTTAGTTTTCTGAATGTTGAGCTTTAAGCCAACTTTTTCACTCTCCTCTTTCACTTTCATCAAGAGGCTTTTCAGTTCTTCACTTTCTGCCATAAGGGTGGTGTCATCTGCATATCTGAGGTTATTGATATTTCTCCCAGCAGTCTTGATTCCAGCTTGTGCTTCCTCCAGCCCAGCGTTTCTCATGATGTACTCTGCAAAGAAGTTAAATAGGCAGGGTGACAATATACAGCCTTGACGTACTCCTTTTCCTATTTGGAACCAGTCTGTTGTTCCATGTCCAGTTCTAACTGTTGCTTCCTGATCTGCATATAGGTTTCTCAAGAGGCAGATCAGGTGGTCTGGTATTCCCATCTCTTTCAGAATTTTCCACAGTTTATTGTGATCCACACAGTCAAAGGCTTTGGCATAGTCAATAAAGCAGAAATAGATGTTTTTCTGGAGCTCTCTTGCTTTTTTGATGATCCAGTGGATGTTGGCAATTTGATCTCTGGTTCCTCTGTGCAGTTTAGGAACAGACAGTCCCTGTCCTGTGCTGTCTAACCTGGGAGGGCACTGTTTCTCAGGCATGACAGTGCCAGCAGCACCAGGGAACTTAAAGAAATGAATATAAGCATTTATGCATTCACTCTGAATGCATACCTACTGTGTCGAGCGCTGTTCAAGGCGCTGAGGATACAACAGTGAACAAAATAGACAAAAAAAAAAAAAAAAAAGTCCTGTTCTTCTGCACTTTATGTTGGAGTCAGGTGAGATAGATAATGTATAAAATATATAGTTAAATTTTTCAGGATGTCTGATGATGAGTTCTATGTAGGGGCGAGACATAAGGGAGGGCCTCTCTGAGAAGGTAACCTTTGAACCTTAAAAAAAGTGCTATCTGCTGTTGGTGGTAATGTAAATTGATGTAGTCACTATGGAGGTTCCTTAAAAAACTAAAAATACAGTTAACATATGGTCCAGTAATCCTACTCCTGGGCATATATCCTGAAAAGATGAAAACTCTAATTTGAAAAGATACATGCACCCCAATGTTCATAGCAGCACTATTTACAATAACCAAGAGGTGGAAGCAACCTATATGTCCATCAACAGATGAATGGATAAAAAAAAAATGTGGCACATATACACAATGAAGTACTAGCCATAAAAAATAATGAAATAATGCCTATTTGCAGAAACATGGATGGACCTAGAAATCATCATACTAAATGAAGTAAGTCAGGCAAAGACAAATATTATATGATATCACTTATATGCGGAGTCTAAAAAAGAGATACAAATGAACTTACCAATCAGAAACAGAAACGGACTCACAGAAAGCCAACTTATGGTTACTAAAAGGGGAATGGGGTGAGGGATATTAGGAGATTGGGATAAACAGATACACACTAGTACATATAAAGTAGAATCTTGAGAGTCCTTTGAACAGCAAGGAGATCAAACAAGTCAATCCTAAAGGAAATAAGTCCTGAATGTTTGTTGGAAAGACTGATGTTGAAGTTGAAGCTCCAATACTTTGGCCACCTGATGTGAAGAGCTGACTCACTGGAAAAGACCCTGATCCTGGGAAAGATTGAAGGCAGGAGGAGAAGGGGATGACAGAGGATGAGATGGTTGAATAGCATCACCAACTCAATGGACATGAGTTTGAGCCAGGTTGTAGGGAAGCCTGGCGTGCTGCAGTCCATGGGGTCTCAAAGAGTTGGACACGACTGAGCAACTGAAGAACATCAAATACTGAATCACTTTGCTGTACACCTGAAACTGTCATATCATTGTAAATCAACTATACTTCAATAAAAAATAAAATAGTGCTATCTGGGGCTGATGACAAGGGTGCAATCATTTGTGAAAATTCATTGAGCTCTGTACACATGTGATTTTATGCATTTTCCTGAATGCATTTCAAACTTCAATGCTTGTTTAAATTCAGTGTAAGCAACATCATATACTAATAATAACTATCCTTTACTCTTTATGTATCAACTGTGATAGGTATTTTCTACTCATTATCTCATTTAACCCTCACAATACAGCTAACACGTAAGTAGTATTGTTGCCCCCACTTTTAGAGAGGAGGACAACTTGGGTGCAGTGTATAGCTCTCCTGCCCTTCACAGGCACTGTGAACTCAATGAGTCACACAGCTCCTATCCTCCAAAACAGACACATGGGAGGTAGATGGGGCAGTGGAGAAAGTGTGGGTACTGTGGGAACCAAGAGTGGGGAGTGAAGCTGAGCCCGAGAGGCGGGTGTCAAGGCAACCTCCTCTAGGAAGTGATGACTAAGTCAGGAAGTGGACTCAGCAGGCAGGGGGATTGCGGGTGTTATATACTGAGGAGAGTATACATATTGAGGAGAGTATGTGGTATATTTGGGGGTTGGAGCCTGGCATGGCTACACATAGAATGGAAGGAAGGAATAACAGGTGATTTCTTTGGGAGATAGGTGGGGAATCAGGTCAGGAGGGCCATGCTAATCCTATCCTGGAAGGGATCTGAGCATATGGGACTTGTTGCTGTTTAGTCACTAAGTCACGTCCAACTCTTTGTGATCCCATGGACTGCAGGATGTCAGGTTTCTCTGTCCTTCACTATCTCCTGCAGTTTGCTCAAACTCATGTCCATTGAGTTGATAATGCCATCCAACCATCTCATCCTCTGTTGTCCCCTTCTCCTCATGCCCTCAATCTTTCCCAGCATCAGTGTGGAGATTCCTTAAAAAACTGGAAATAGAACTGCCTTATGATCCAGCAATCCCACTGCTGGGCATACACACTGAGGAAACCAGAAGGGAAAGAGACACGTGTACCCCAATGTTCATCGCAGCACTGTTTATAATAGCCAGGACATGGAAGCAACCTAGATGCCCATCAGCAGATGAATGGATAAGAAAGCTGTGGTACATATACACAATGGAGTATTACTCAGCCATTAAAAAGAATTCATTTGAATCAGTTCTAATGAGGTGGATGAAACTGGAGCCTATTATATAGAGTGAAGTAAGCCAGAAGGAAAAACATAAATACAGTATACTAACGCATATATATGGAATTTAGAAAGATGGTAACAATAACCCGGTGTACGAGACAGCAAAAGAGACACTGATGTATAGAACAGTCTTATGGACTCTGTGGGAGAGGGAGAGGGTGGGAAGATTTGGGAGAATGGCAATGAAACATGTAAAATATCATGTAGGAAACGAGTTGCCAGTCCAGGTTCGATGCATGATGCTGGATGCTTGGGGCTGGTGCACTGGGACGGCCCAGAGGGATGGTATGGGGAGGGAGGAGGGAGGAGGGTTCGGGATGGGGAACACATGTATACCTGTGGCGGATTCATTTTGATATTTGGCAAAACTAATACAATTATGTAAAGTTTAAAAATAAAATAAAATTAGTGAACAGTGGTGTTGGAGAAGACTCTTGAGAGTCCCTTGGACTGCAAGGAGATCCAACCAGTCCATTCTAAAGGAGATCAGTCCTGGGTGTTCTTTGGAAGGAATGATGCTAAAGCTGAAACTCCAGTACTTTGGCCGCCTCATGCGAAGAGTTGACTCATTGGAAAAGACTCTGATGCTGGGAAGGATTCGGAGCAGGAGGAGAAGGGGACAACAGAGGACGAGATGGCTGGATGGCATCACGAACTTGATGGACATGAGTTTGAGTGAACTCCGGGAGTTGGTGATGGACAGGGAGGCCTGTCGGGCTGCAATTCATGGGGTCACAAAGAGTCGGACACGACTGAGCGACTGAACTGAACTGAACTGATGTCAAAAAGTACAGAGGCCAACTTAAAAATGGGACAATTTTAGCTTTGAAAACAATAACTTAATGGGTTGACGCAGGCTTCCCTGGTAGCTCAATCAATAAAGAATCTGCCTGCAGTGCAAGAGACCTGAGTTGGATACCTGGATTGGGAAGATCCCCTGGAGAGGGAAATGGCAATCTGCTCCAGCATACCTTCCTGGAAAATCCTATGGACAGAGAAGCCTGGCAGGCAACAGTCCATAGCATCACAAAACTCAGACACGATTTAGCGACTAAACCACCACAATTGGTTGAAGTATATCAAATGTGTTAATGCTATGAGGTCATAACACATCTACAATAAAATACCCTAAGAGATTAACCTTTGCAGCAACCTAGGGAATAGAATTATTATTTTAAACACTGGTAAGTAAAGGGGAAAGTCAAACTTCTGTCCTGATATTCCTATGTGAAATCTATCTCAAGGCAACAAAATAGCTGATGGTAACATTTTTAATTGAGAATTCCAGTTAATACATGCAGCAGGAATGACAGAATTAAATAATATATTTTTCCACTGGAGAAGGGAATGGCAAACCACTTCAGTATTCTTGCCTTGAGAACCCCATGAACAGTATGAAAAGGCAAAATGATAGGATACTGAAAGAGGAACTCCCCAGGTCAGTAGGTGCCCAATATGCTACTGGAGATCAGTGGAGAAATAACTCCAGAAAGAATGAAGGGATGGAGCCAAGGCAAAAAGAATACCCAGCTGTGGATGTGACTGGTGATAGAAGCAATGTCCGATGCTGTAAAGAGCAATATTGCATAGGAACCTGGAATGTTAGGTCCATGAATCAAGGCAAATTGGTAGTGGTCAAACAAGAGATGGTAAGACTGAATGTCGACATTCTAGGAATCAGCGAACTGAAATGGACTGGAATGGGTGAATTTAACTCAGATGACCAGTATATCTACTACTGTGGGCAGGAAGCCCTCAGAAGAAATGGAGTAGCCATCATGGTCAACAGAAGAGTCTGTAATGCAGTACTTGGATGCAATCTCAAAAACAACAGAATGATCTCTGTTCGTTTCCAAGGCAAACCATTCAATATCACAGTAATTCAAGTCTATGCCCCAACCAGTAACACTGAAGAAGCTGAAGTTGAAAGGTTCTATGAAGACCTACAAGACCTTTTGGAACTAACACCCAAAAAAGATGTCCTTTTCATTATAGGGGACTGGAATGCAAAAGTAGGAAGTCAAGAAACACCTGCAGTAACAGACAAATTTGGCCTTGGAATACGGAATGAAGCAGGGCAAAGGCTAATAGAGTTTTGCCAAGAAAATGCACTGGTCATAACAAACACCCTCTTCCAACAACACAAGAGAAGACTCTACACATGGACATCACCAGATGGTCAACACCGAAATCAGATTGATTATATTCTTTGCAGCCAAAGATGGAGAAGCTCTATACAGTCAGCAAAAACAAGACCAGGAGCTGACTGTGGCTCAGACCATGAACTCCTTATTGCCAAATTCAGACTGAAATTGAAGAAAGTAGGTAAAACCACTAGACCATTCAGGTATGACCTAAATCAAATCCCTTATGATTATACAGTGGAAGTGAGAAATAGATTTAAGGGCCTAGATCTGATAGATAGAGTGCCTGATGAACTATGAAATGAGGTTCGTGACGTTGTACAGGAGACAGGGATCAAGACCCCCCCCCCTCCCGCCATGGAAAAGAAATGCAAAAAAGCAAAATGGCTGTCTGGGGAGGCCTTACAAATAGCTGTGAAAAGAAGAGAAGCAAAAAGCAAAGGAGAAAAGGAAAGATATGAGTATCTGAATGCAGAGTTCCAAAGAATAGCAAAAAGAGATAAGAAAGCCTTCTTCAGCAATCAATGCAAAGAAATAGAGGAAAATTATGTAAAGTTTATCTTCACGACCCAGATAATCACGATGGTGTGATCACTCACCTAGAGCCAGACATCCTGGAATGTGAAGTCAAGTGGGCCTTAGAAAGCATCACTACAAACAAAGCTAGTGAAGGTGATGGAATTCCAGTCCAGCTATTTCAAATTCTGAAAGATGATGCTGTGAAAGTGCTGCACTCAATATGCCAGCAAATTTGGAAAACTCAGCAGTGGCCACAGGACTGGAAAAGGTCAGTTTTCATTCCAACCCCAAAGAAAGGCAATGCCAAAGAATGCTCAAACTACTGCACAATTGCACTCATCTCATACGCTAGTAAAGTAATGCTCAAAATTCTTCAAGCCAGGCTTCAGGAATATGTGAACCGTGAACTTCCTGATGTTCAAGCTGGTTTTAGAAAAGGCAGAGGAACCAGAGATCAAATTGCCAACATCAGCTGGATCATGGAAAAAGCAAGAGAGTTCCAGAAAAACATCTATTTCTGCTTTATTGACTATGCCAAAGCCTTTGACTGTGTGGATCACAATAAACTGTGGAAAATTCTGAAAGAGATGGGAATCCCAGACCACCTGATCTGCCTCTTGAGAAATTTGTATGCAGGTCAGGAAGCAATAGTCAGAACTGGACATGGAACAACAGACTGGTTCCAAATAGGAAAAGGAGTACGTCAAGGCTGTATATTGTCACCCTGCTTATTTAACTTACATGCAGAGTACATCATGAGAAACGCTGGGCTGGAAGAAGCACAAACTGGAATCAAGATTGCCAGGAGAAATATCAGTAACCTCAGATATGCAGATGACATCACCCTTATGGCAGAAAGTGAAGAGGAACTAAAAAGCCTCTTGATGAAAGTGAAAGTGGAGAGTGAAAAAGTTGGCTTAAAGCTCAACATTCAGAAAACAAAGATCATGGCATCCGGTCCCATCACTTCATGGGAAATAGATGGGAAAACAGTGGAAACAGTGTCAGACTTAATTTTTGGGGGGGCTCCAAAATCACTGCAGATGGTGACTGCAGCCATGAAATTAAAAGACGCTTACTCCTTGGAAGGAAAGTTATGACCAACATAGACAGCATATTCAAAAGCAGAGACATTACTTTGCCCACAAAGGTTCATCTAGTCAAGGCTATGGTTTTTCCTGTGGTCATGTATGGATGTGAGAGTTGGACTGTGAAGAAAGCTGAGCACCAAAGAATTGATGTTTTTGAACTGTGGTGTTGGAGAAGACTCTTGAGAGTCCCTTGGACTGCAAGGAGATCCAACCAGTCCATTTTGAAGGAGATCAGCCCTGGGATCTCTTTGGAAGGAATGATGCTAAAGCTGAAACTCTAGTACTTTGGCCACCTCATGCAAAGAGTTGACTCATTGGAAAAGACTCTGATGCTGGGAGGTATTGGGGGCAGGAGGAGAAGGGGACGACAGAGGATGAGATGGCTGGATGGCATCACTGACTCGATGGACGTGAGTTTGGGTGAACTCTGGAAGTTGGTGATGGACAGGGAGGCCTGGCGTGCTGCGATTCATGGGGTCACAAAGAGTTGGACATGACTGAGCAACTAAACTGAACTGAACTGAAGGAAAAATAATGGTTCAGTTGTTACTTCCTCTAGGAAGTTTTTCCTAACCTTATTATGCAAGGTTGTGTTTCCTCCTGGCTGTCCCCCCAGCACCTTTTTCACATCCTATGTTACTTATCATGTTCATGATTAATAGCTTTTATGTCTGTGTCTTGCACTTGGTCCCAAGTCCCTGAATGACTGGACAGTGCTCTTTATAGTTATGTGCATGTGTGTGATAGTTTCAGAATATCGATATTATTATTAAGAGTGTGCTTAGTGAATGTCATTTAAGATCCTTTGGTACATTTGGTTATTAGGGTATATTTTTCAAGGATTGCACAAATAATTGTTTTAAATTTCCTTGGGAAGAGTATCTGTAGATAAGTTGTCATTTGTTATAGCTTTATTCATTTGTTATAGCTTCTTAGACAATTTATCTTTTTATTATTAAGTTGTACCCTTCTAATAATTTCTATTATTCTGAAGTCAGCTTTGTCTGAAATTAATAGTTATTCCAGCTTTCTTTTGATTAGTGTTAGCACAGTGCTTGTATCTTTCTCTATCCCTCTATTTTTAACCTATCAGAGTGTTTAAAGTGTGTTTTGTAGTTTCTGGTCTTACGTTTAGATCTTTAATCCAGTTTGAGTTTATTTTTGTGTAAGGTGTTAGAAAGTGTTCTAGTTTCATTCTTTTACAAGTGGTTGACCAGTTTTCCCAGCACCACTTGTTAAAGAGATTGTCTTTAATCCATTGTATATTCTTGCCTCCTTTGTCAAAGATAAGGTGTCCATATAAAACTCCTAGAGGAGAACATAGGCAAAATACTCTCCGACATACATCACAGCAGGATCCTCTATGACCCACCTCCCAGAATATTGGAAATAAAAGCAAAAATAAACAAATGGGACCTAATTAAACTTAAAAGCTTCTGCATATCAAAGGAAACTATTAGCAAGGTGAAAAGGCAGCCTTCAGAATGGGAGAAAATAATAGCAAATGAAGCAACTGACAAACAACTAATCTCAAAAATATACAAGCAACTCCTACAGCTCAACTCCAGAAAAATAAACGACCCAATCAAAAAATGGGCCAAAGAACTAAATAGACATTTCTCCAAAGAAGACATACAGATGACTAACAAACACATGAAAAGATGCTCAACATCACTCATTATCAGAGAAATGCAAATCAAAACCACTATGAGATACCATTTCACACCAGTCAGAATGGCTGCGATCCAAAAGTCTACAAATAATAAATGCTGGAGAGGGTGTGGAGAAAAGGGAACTCTCTTACACTGTTGGTGGGAATGCAAACTAGTACAGCCACTATGGAGATCAGTGTGGAGATTCCTTAAAAAACTGGAAATAGAACTGCCTTATGATCCAGCAATCCCACTGCTGGGCATACACACTGAGGAAACCAGAAGGGAAAGAGACACGTGTACCTCAATGTTCATCGCAGCACTGTTTATAATAGCCAGGACATGGAAGCAACCTAGATGTCCATCAGCAGATGAATGGATAAGAAAGCTGTGGTACATATACACAATGGAGTATTACTCAGCCATTAAAAAGAATACATTTGAATCAGTTCTAATGATATGGATGAAACTGGAACCTATTATACAGAGTGAAGTAAGCCAGAAAGAAAAACACCAATACAGTATACTAACGCATATATATGGAATTTAGAAAGATGGTAACAATAACCCGGTGTACGAGACAGCAAAAGAGACACTGATGTATAGAACAGTCTTATGGACTCTGTGGGAGAGGGAGAGGGTGGGGAGATGTGGGAGAATAGCATTGAAACATGTATAATATCATGTATGAAACGAGTCGCCAGTCCAGATTCGATGCACGGTACTGGATGCTTGGGGCTGGTGCACTGGGACGACCCAGAGGGAGGGTAGGGGAGGGAGGAGGGAGGAGGGTTTAGGATGGGGAACGTGGGTATACCTGTGGTGGATTCATTTCGATATTTGGCAAAACTAATACAATATTGTAAAGCTTAAAAATAAAATAAAAATAAAAATAAAGAACTACCCTAAGATACAGAAAAAAAAAAAATAGTGTGTTTTGGTAGACAACATATAGTTGAGTCTCGTTTTTAACATACTGTGGCAATCTCTGTCTTTTACTTTGCATGTTTCAATATTTATATTAAAGTGATCATTGATGTACTTGGGTTGACATCAACCAAACATTAATATGTTTTTAACTGTTTTCTATTCATTGCCAGAAACTTCTTTTTCTGCCTTCTTTCATTTTTAAGTTTTAATTAAGCATTTTATCTCCTCTCTTAGTACATTATACCTTAAACATTTTTTTTGGTAACTGCTCTAGAGTTTTAAATATACATTTCTAACTAATATAAATCTACCTTCAAATGACACTATTTTGTTTCATACGCACTGCAGGTTCTCCAGGGGATCTTCCCAACCCAGGGATCAAACTCAGGTCTCCCGCATTGCAAGTGGATTCTTTACCAGCGAGCCACCAGGGAAGCCCACCTTAAAACAGAGTAGTCCCAATTCTTCCTGACCATCGCTTATGTGTTGCTGGCATTTATTTCACTTATTGGTATCATTAATATCACATTGTTACGATTATTACTTTAAATAACTGTGAGCTTTTAGATCAATTAAGAATAAGGAAAATAAAAGATTTTATTTTACCTTTGTTTCTTCCTCCTCCAGTGCCCTTACATTTTATACACAGATCAAAGTTTATGATTTTTTTGTTTCTCTCTGAAAAACTTCTTTTTATATTTATTGCAAAGAATTTCCTCAGTTTTTGCCTGTCAGACAATGTCTTTATCTCTTCACTTTGAAGGATAATTTTGTTAGATACAGAATTCCAAGTTGGTGTTCTTTAAAAGAAAAAAGCAAAACCAACTTTAAATGTATCAGTCCATTCTCTTATTTGCATGGTATAGATAAGAAGGTCATTGTAATTCCTCCCCTTGTTCCTCTCTAGGTAAGGTGTTTTTATTTTCCCCTTTGACTTTTTTCAAGACTTTTCCTTGTCTTTGGTTTTCTGCATTTAGGGTAGAAAATGCCTATGTGTAGGGTGGTTTTCTGATTTGTTTTTTAAATTCTGCTTGATGTTTTCTGAGCTTCCTGGGTCTGTGATTTGGTATTTGTCATTAACTTTGGAAAGTTTGAAAGGAAAGGAAAGAGAAAGGAATGAACTTCCAATAAACAGAATTACAAGATAAATAACCTCTTGCCAAGACAGGAAGGAGAAAAGAGGATATCTCTCTTCCTTTGTCTTTTCTTAAAAGTAGGCAAACTTTCTCAAAAACATTTTCAAAGATTTTTCCTCTTGTCCCATTGGGCAATTGATTTGCCTGTTCATTGCTTAACCAATGAAAGACAAAGGGCAAATAATATAAATACCATAATAGGCTAAGATGAACCAAAACTCTCCCCTGGGGCTAGAAAGGGGTCCATCTTCCTCTGAAATACACAAACACCAGATACATGAGCCAAATCTGTGTTCAGTTACCAAGGAAGAAGGAGAGGAATGGGTAGGGAGGCAATAGTGTCTACCATACCATTTAAAAGAGGATCAGCCTTGCATAACTTCATGCTGGGTAGTGGGAAGGGCCCTCTACTCAACTAACAAAACATACATCTTGTCCATGAATTCCTTTGCTCCATGTCTTTGCCTTGCTGGAGCACATGACCTCCACCACTCTCCTGTTTGATTCCCATCAACAGTTCATTTGTGAGAAAAGATATTCACTGAGAATGGCACAAAGCTTTGTGCTCCACCCTTTTTTCAAGATAGAATCTTCAAAACTCAGTTCCTTGGTTTGGTTTGACAGGTGCAAAGAAGACCCACGTCCCAAGTCCTGAAAAATCTCTCTCCCTGTTGTTATTCATCAGAAGAACTGATTTACCACCATGAAATGCTTTACTCATGGTGGGTCCTTCTACATATAGTAGACAGGTCAGACTTGGACTACGTAAAGCTTTAAAAAGGCATACGTGATTGGTAGAAAATAATTTATGCACTTCAATTCAATTTTAAAAGAAACACCAAAGTGATTTTAATTCATCTGGAAATGTAAATTTATCTTTTTTAAAAATGATTTTTCATCTTTGCTAAATAACAAAAGGGCTTCCCTGGTGGCTCAGTGGTAAAGAATCCGTCTGTCAATGCAGGAGACGCAGGTTAGATTTTTGGGTCAGGAAAATCCCCTAGAGAAGGAAATAGCAACCCACTCCAGTGTTCTTGGCTGGGAAATCCCATGGACAGAGAAGCCTGGCAGGCTATAGTCCATGGGGGTCATAAAAAGTTAGACGTGAGTTAGTGACTAAGCAACAAAGCAAATAACAACAGTAATATGTTTTAAATAAAAACTCATATTATATAAGCATGTATTAAAAATTAATACTCTCCCTCCCCCATAATTCTATTGTGATAACATATATTAATAGTTTAGTATATGTGATTCTACACCTTTTTCCAAGCTCAACAGAAACAAATTAACTGGGTAAGAATATTTCATAGTGTAGATGTATTATAATTTCACCAGTGTCTCTTTTATTGAAGGTTTTTAGGGATGTTTCCAGTTTGGGGTTTTTTGCTGTTATTTTTTTGCCATCATGAATAATGTTACAACAGGCCTCCTCACACTTATGTTCTTAAGTACTGGTGTTTAGGTACTCTATCAAATAGATTGCCATGAACAAGAGAGCTAGGTCATTTAATATTTGAATGACCTTGATGAACTGCTTTCCTCAGAAGTTTTAACAGTTCACACTTCCACCACCAGTGAATGAAAATACATGCATGCCCTTGCTTGTGGTAAATGTTATCACTTAAAATTTTTTTTAGCCAAATGGGGAGCAAAAATGGTGAATAATTGCTGTTTTAACTAGTGAGGTTCAGCACCATTTCTTGTATTGATTAGATGGTAACATTTTGTCCCATGTGGATTGCTTATTTCTATCCTGTTAAGCAACATTTAAATCCCCACCTCTGGAATTCAGACACTCCTGTAATTCTCTCTCCTTGAATGTGTGCTGGACCTTTTGACTCATTTCTAATGAATGGAATTCAGCACAAGTTGTGGGATGTCACTTCATTTTTTCCCCCCACAATCAAGTTAGTCATAAGGGATTTGATTTAGGTCATACCTGAATGGTCTAGTGGTTTTCTCCACTTTCTTCAATTTCAGTCTGAATTTGGCAATAAGGAGTTCATGATCTGAGCCACAGTCAGCTCCCCGCCTTGTTTTTGCTGACTGTACAGAGTTTCTCCATCTTTGGCTGCAAAGAATATAATCAATCTGATTTCAGTGTTGACCATCTGATGATGTCCATGTGTAGAGTCTTCTCTTCTGTTGTTGGAAGAGGGTGTTTGCTATGACCAATGTGTTCTCTTGGCAGAACTCTATTAGCCTTTGCCCTGCTTCATTCTGTACTCCAAGGCCAAATTTGCCTGTTACTGCAGGTGTTTCTTGACTTCCTACTTTTGCATTCCAGTCCCCTTATGACTATACAGCAGAAGTGAGAAACAGATTTCATGGACTAGATCTGATAGACAGAGTGCCTGATGAACTATGTAGGGAGGTTCATGACATTGTACAGGAGACAGGAATCAAGACCATCCCTAAGAAAAAGAAATGCAAAAAAGCAAAATGGCTCTCTGAGGAGGCCTTATAAATAGCTGTGAAAAGAAGGGAAGTGAAAATCAAAGGAGAAAAGGAAAGATATACCCATTTGAATGCAGAGTTCCAAAGAATAGCAAGGAGAGATAAGAAAGCCTTCCTCATCCCAGTGCAGCCAAAATACATAGTTTTAAAACAAAAATCTATTCTAAAGAAACAAAAATCTATTCTAAAGATTTCTATAATGTTGTCAAATACAAAGATGGTAAATGGAAAAAAAAAAAAAAAAGAAAGCCTTCCTCAGTGATCAATGCAAAGAAATAGAGGAAAACAATAGAATGGGAAAGACTAGAGATCTCTTCAAGAAAATTAGAGATACCAAGGGAACATTTTATGCAAAGATGGGCACAATAAAGGACAGAAATGGTAGGGACCTAACAGAAGCAGAAAATATTAAGAAGAGGTGGCAAGAAAACACAGAAGAACTATACAAAAAAGATCTTCACGACCCAGATAATAACAATGGTGTGATCACTCACCTAGAGCCAAACATCCTAGAATGTGAAGTCAAGTGGGCCTTAGGAAGCATCACTATGAACAAAGCTAGTGGAGGTGGTGGAATTCCAGTTGAACTATTTCAAATCCTGAAAGATGATGCTGTGAAAGTGCTGCACTCAATATGCCAGCACATTTGGAAAACTCAGCAGTGGCCACAGGACTGGAAAAGGTCAGTTTTCATTCCAATCCCAAAGAAAGGCAATGCCAAAGAATGCTCAAACTACTGCACAATTGCACTCATCTCACACGCTAGTAAAGTAATGCTTAAAATTCTCCAAGACAGACTTCAGCAATACGTGAACCGTGAACTTCTAGATGTTCAAGCTGGTTTTAGAAAAGGCTGAGGAACCAGAGATCAAATTACCATATCTGCTGGATCATTGAAAAAGCTAGAGAGTCCCAGAAAAACATCTATTTCTGCTTTATTGACTATGCCAAAGCCTTTGACTGTGTGGCTCACAATAAACTGTGGAAAATTCTGAAAGAGATGGGAATCCCAGACCACCTGATCTGCCTCTTGAGAAACCTGTATGCAGGTCAGGAAGCAACAGTTAGAACTGGACATGGAACAACTGACTGGTTGCAAATAGGTAAAGGAGTATGTCAAGCTGTATATTTTCACCCTGCCTATTTAACTTTTATGCAGAGTACATCATTAGAAACTCTGGGCTGTAAGAAGCACAAGCTGGAATCAAGATTGCTGGGAGAAATATCGATAACCTCAGATATGCAGATGACACCACCCTTATGGCAGAAAGTGAAGAAGAATAAAGAGCCTCTTGATGAACATGAAAGAGGAGAGTGAAAAAGTTGGCTTAAAACTCAACATTTAGAAAACTAAGATCAAGTTCTTAGAAAACTAAGAACTAACTTCATGGGAAATAGATGGGGAAACAGTGGAAACAGTGTCAGACTTTATTTTTCTGGGCTCCAAAATCACTGCAGATGGTGATTGCAGCCATGAAATTAAAAGATGCTTAGTCCTTGGAAGGAAAGTTATGACCAACCTAGACAGCATATTCAAAAGCAGAGACATTACTTTGTCAACAAAGGTCCGTCTCATGAAGGCTATGGTTGTTCCAGCAGTCATGTATGGATATGAGAGTTGGACTATAAAGAAAGCTGAGCACCGAAGAATTGATGCTTTTGAACTGTGGTGTGGACAAGACTCTTGGACTGCAAGGAGATCCAACCAGTCCATCCTAAAGGAGATCAGTCCTGGGTGTTCACTGGAAGGACTGATGTTGAAGCTGAAACTCCAATATTTTGGCCACGTGATGCGAAGAGCTGACTCATTTGAAAAGACCCTGATGCTGGGAAAGATTGAGGGCAGGAAGAGAAGGGGACGATGGAGGATGAGATGCTTGGATGGCATGACCAACTCGACGGACATGGGTTTGGGTGGACTCTGGGAGTTGGTGATGGACAGGGAGGCCTGGTGTGCTGCAGTTCATGGGGTCACAAATAGTTGGACACTGCTGAGCGACTGAACTGAACTGAACTGGGTTGTTTAAACAACAGAATTTTATTTTTTCACAGTCTGGGGTTATGAGTCTAAGATCAAGATTCTGGTAGATTTGACAGTCCCTAGGGTTGCACGAGTTGGATGGGACTGAAGCATGCACCCATTCTTGCAGGATGCAGACTATGACTTGATGTCTCCCTCTTCCCCTAGCAAGGAATGTTAAGAGGTTAGCCAGTTTGTTTGCACATATTATTAACTAGCTCTTAACCATACAGCTTGGCTGGAGTGCCTACTCCAATGTTATGTTGGTAGTCCTGACAGTATGCACTGGTTGTTTGCTTTCTTTTCCTGCTTCACCATGGCACTGAGATGAGCAAAGCCTTCCCAAGACAATGTTAAAGAGCAGAAGGTATATCTCAAAGTCTCTGCAATCCACTTGCCCGTGTTTGCATCCCTGAGGCTCAGCCATGCTTGGTTCTGAGCTTCCACTTCTTCCACATCAAGACCTAAACACTTGCTATTGCACCAGAGATTTCTCATGCATTTATGTTAGGAGTCACACAACTTCCTCCTGGTTTTTATGAAATAGGATTTAGAGGAAGGAGTTAGTGAGGCTAAACCGATTCTTCATCTTGTGAGGAACTGTAACTACCAAATTATTTGCATTTTAAAACTGTATACACATGTATATTTGATAAAACAAAATTTAATTTAAAAATAAACAGAAGAACAAGGAAATTGAAAAAAACTGAGGGGATGTGCAAAAGTTATCATTTGAGCAGTGCCTAAGAATGAGTCAATATAGTTAGAATTAGGTTCAACTTGAATGGAAACCCAAAATAAGAGTGGCTTATTCAAGACAGAAGCTTCTTTCATGAAGTAGAGATACTTCAAGTTATTTTTTCCTGCATGACCTACATTCCTAAGATTATTTCATAGCCAACATGGCTGCTTCAACTCTATTTATCATGTATATATTCCTATATACACAAAGGATAAAGGAAAAAAAAGAGGCAAAGAGCATATGATAACCAAACCATATATATATAGGCTTATAAACAACAGAAATTTATTTGTCACAGTTCTGAAGGCTGGAGGTGTGAGATCCCTGTGCCAGCATGGTTGGGTTCTTGTCACCGTCCTTTTCCAAGTTGTAGACTGCCAACTTTTTGATGATAACCATATTTTAAGGCAAGTGTTTTTATTTTCTACTGAAGCATAACAAGCCACCTCAAAACTTGGTGGCTTAACACAGCAATAATTTATTAAGTTATTCCTTATCATGATTCTGTGAGTAGACTACCACAGTTCTGCCTCACCTGCTCTTGGCCAGCATTCCGGGACAAATGATAGATCCAAGGTGACGTCAACCACTGGCTTTTATCTAGAAGCTCACTGGGGCCATTGCCTGAAGCCTCAATTCTCCTTCACGAGGATTTTTCCTCACAGCTGCCTGGGGTCCCTCACATTATGGAAGTTGCCTTCAAAATGTATCATTCCAGGGATTTCCCTGGTAGTCCAGTGGTTGTGGTTAAGAATTCATTTTCCAATGCAAGGAACACAGGTTTGATCCCTAGTTGGGGAACTAAGATCCTACAAACTGTAGTGGGGCAACTAAGCCCACACACAATAACTACTGAGCCCGCGCAGCACAACTAGAGAGAAACCTGTGCACAACAGTGAAAGGCTCCACACGTCACGACTAAGATCCGATGCATCCAGATAAATAATTATTATTATTTTTTGGAAAATGAATAGCATTTAAAATAAAACTGTCAAATAGTTTCCCAAAGCAAGTGTTGCATGGTGCAGTCCCATCAGTATGAGAGTTCCAGTGTCTCCACATCTTCAGATCATCACTTGACATTGTCAAATTTAAACACGCTTAGTCATCCTAATGGCTTATTGGTATTTCACTGTGTTTTCTCTAATTCTTTAAAATTTTAGCATTCAATATTGTTTCATTTATCGTTATACTGCCATAAATAGATTAAATATCAGTTTAGATCATTCTAATTACAATTCTGAGGAACTCTTACTTTCTACAATGCTTTTTCCAAAAAACTTTTTATTTAGAAGAATTTAAATTTACAGAACAGTTGCGAAGGTCATAGAGTTCACATAAACCCCACACCCCACTTTCCCTTGTTAACATCTCACACTGGTATAATATACTTGGTAACTAGTGAACCAACATTGATTCATGACTATTAACTAAAGTCAGCCCTTTATCCACATTTCTTCAGTGTTGATCTAATGTCCTTTTCTTATTTCAGAACCCCATCCAAAATACACATTACATTTGGTAATCATGTCTCCTTAGGGTCCTCCTGGCTCCCTCTTGCTCCTCCATCTCCAACAGTGAGAAATCTGGCTCTCACCATATACCATCATTTTCTTAACTGTTCAATTCCAGTATTGTATAGTGGCACTGAAATTGTTAACCCATACTCCAAAGGAAACAACTTTATCAGCTAGAGGACAGGGCCTAAGTCTTACAGACCACTGATGTCCAAAGTAACTTGGGACAGTACCTTTCCCACCCACTCCCTTCAATAAAGTTGCTTCATTCATCTGTAAAGGAGATTGTTTAGTCACATTTATACCCCATCTAACCTCATAAATAATGTTTTAACTTTGCACACATTAAGGTTCACACTTCATGCTATAAAGTTCTACGTATTTTGACAAGTGCCTAATGTCAATGTATTCACATGTATTCACAATTACAGTATCACATATAATAATTTATCTACCCTAAAAATATGTGCTTCATACCCGCTATTCCACCTCCTGCTTTATCTCCAATCACCTGACAATCAATGATATTTTTACCATCTCATTTTTACAAAGTTTTGCCTTTTCCAGATAATCTCACTTAGCAATATAAAATTAAGATTAAATCTTATCTTTTAGTGGCTTGATTGCTCATTTGTATTGCTTAATAATATCCCATTTTATGTATGTACCACAGTTGGATTTGAAGGACATCTTGATTGCTTCCCTTCTTCTGGGAATTATGAATAAAGCTGCTATAAACATACCTATGCAGACTTTCCTTTGTGCATCAGTTTTCAAATCAGTTGGATAAATTCTTAGCCTCCTAATTGCTAGATTATATGGTAAGGCAATGTATACTTTTGTTAGAAACTGCCAAACTGTCATCCAAAGTGGCTGTCCATTTTGCATTTTTACCAGCAATGAATGAGAAGTCCTCCCGCTCCATACCCTCACCAGCAATTCGTAGTGTCAGTTTTCTTTTGGAGTTTTGCCATTCCATATGTAAGTGGTGGCATCTCATTGTTTTAGTTTGAAATCTCTAATGACAAGTGATCTTTTTAAAACTTTGATCACTTCTGTTTAATATAAAAGATCCTAGATGAGCTCTCACAGATGTAACCATTATACTGACCTTTCAGTACAAAGGGTTCTATTGAGTACAATTCAAAAACAACTCTTTCTCCCACTGTCCCCTTAGATATGGCTGTGGGCTCACCCAGCTCTGGATGAAATCTCAGGCAGGATTAATAACTTCCTGTCTAGTATTATACATTAAACTTTGAAAATTCAAATGCCATAAAATTTACCCTCTTAAAGTGTGCAGTTCAGTGGTTTCTAATATATTCACAAAGTTTTACAATGAATCACAACCAATTCCAGAACATTTTCATCACTTCAGAAAGAAAATCCATACCCATAGCTGTCACTCTCCACTTTCTCCTCCCCCTAGTCCCTGGCAACCACTAATCAACATTATATCTCTATGGATTTGCCTATTCTGGATATTTTATGTAAATTGGGTCATACATTACATGGCCTTTTGTGTCTGTTTTTTTCACTTAGCATAATGTTTTCAAATTTCATCAGTACTTTATTTCTTTTGTGGCTGAACAATATTCCATTGTCTGGATATATACCATATTTTGTTTGTCCATTCATCAGTTGATGTACATTTGTGTTGTTCAGAATTCTTAGTTATTATTAATAATGCTGCTAGGAACATTCACAGACAAGTTTCTGTGTGGTTACGTTTTCAGTTCTTTTGGGTGTATACCTAGGAGCATTATTGTTGGGTATTTGAATATTCAGGGTTGATTTCCTTTAGGATTAACTGATTTGATCTCTTTACAGTCCAAGGGACTCTCAAGAATCTTTTCCAGTACCACAGTTCAAAAGCATCGATTTCTTCGGTGCTCAGACTTCAGACTTTTTTTAAACTGGAAGTTAATTATTTTATAATATTGTGATGGTTTTTGCCATACATCAGTATGAATTTGCCATAGGTATATGTGTGTCCCCTCCATCCTGAACCCCCTTCCCACCTCCCTCACCACCCTATTCCTCTATGTTGTCCCAGAGCACCAGCTTTAGTGCCCTGCATCATACACCAAACTTGCACTGGTCATCTGTTTTACATATGGTAACATATATGTTTCAATGCTATTCTCTCAAATCATCCCACCCTCTCCTTCTCCCACTGAGGAGTGCTTTTGAGAATGTGTTTGGCAATACTTTTTTACTTTTAAGTTCTTTATTTTTGGCTGTGCTGGATCTTTGTTGCTGCGAGGGTCTTTCTCTGGTTGTGAACAGGGGCTACTCTGCACAGGCTCCTCATTGCAGTGGCTTCTCTTGTTGCAGAGCATGAGCTCTAGGGTACATGGGCTTCAGCATCTGTGACTCCCACGCTCTAGAGCACAGGTTCAATAGTTGTGGCACATGGGCTTAATTGCTCCATGGCATGTGGGATCTTCCCAGATCAGGGATCGAGCCCATGTCCCCTGCATTGGCAGGCAGATTGTTTTTTTTAACCACTGAGCCACCATGGAAGCCCTTGGCAATGCTTTTGATGGAAGCTTCCTGCAATTTTTGACCTGGGTAATGCCGTTCATATGCCTAGACTCCTATATCTCAATTCTTAATCATGGGCAGTCTACCAATGCAATAGAGACTACCAATTATTTCCCAATATCAGTTTTACCCTTTCTACTCAGGATCCCCAACTAGCTGAGCACATGGAATCTTGGAATAGTATCATTTTCCAGTCTGCCTTGTAGCTGTCTGTAGCCTATAACCATGTTCGATCCAATGATTTGTAAATGAAAGTCATATTTGCAATTTCTGGGAATTGTCCTCAAATGCAAAAAGGCTGCTTTTCTCCTTTATTCCAGCTGTCTGTAATGCAGAAGTAATGGATGGAGCCAGAATAGCCATGTTGGGTTGGGTCCTTTGGTGCAAGCCATGTATTGAGTATAGCAAGGCAACTAGACAGAAGTATCCTGGACCCCTGATGATTTTGGAACCACCATATTGGCCCTCATTTACTTATACTTACTTGATAGAAATTAACTTCCCTTTTATTTAAGTGCTGCCATTGTTAATTTGTCCTCACTTGCAGCAAAACAAATCTTACCTAATGCTTTCCTACTCTGATTCTCTCGGAGCTCATCAACTCTTTAAAATTTTTTTTTAATTAATTATTTTTGGTTTTCGTTGCTGCTCGGGCTTTTCTCTAGTTGTGGCTAGTGGGGGTTACTCTTCATTGCAGTGCATGGGCTTTTCATTGCAATGAGTTCTCTTGTTGTAAACCCTGGGCTCTAGGGTGCCCAGTCTTCAGTAGTTTGGGCTCAATAGTTGTAGTTCCCGGACTCTAGAGTACAGGGTCAATAGTTGTGATGCACAGGCTTAGTTGCTCTGCAGCATGTGGGATCTTCCCCAGCCAACAATCAAACCACGTCTCCTGCATTGGCAGGTGGATTCTTTACCACTGAGCCACCAGGGAAGCCCCTGCATCAGTTCTAGAAACAGTCCTTATATCTGCCGTCCCTGTGACAGTATCACTAGGCAGCCTTCCTCCTGTGGGTCCATTCAGCCCTTGGGAAAACTCACCATTTCCTTGTCCTTGTCATCAGTGAAAGTGCAGAGCCCTGCCCCTCTCCTCTGCTCCTTCATCCCCATGGCCACAGTCTCTCACTTTTTGCTTTCTTGGGCATGTATCAGATTCAGACTGGACCCCTGTGGAGCCTCCAAACTGTCCCTTTTAAGTCCCTCTCTTTGGGGTTGACAGGAGGGAGGAACCCCCCCCCCCCCGCCCCCCACCCCATCTCACTGGCTTTCGTAGGTGAGGGGAAGGGGAAATACCGCAACAATCCAGTTCCTCTCTCCAAAGAAACCCTCTCCCTCTGGCCTCTTCCACCCCTTCCTTCTGTAGGCTAGACATGGATGATTCCTGCTACTGATGGAATGGTTTCATAATCTCAATACATTCTGTGGAGAAGGTCTAGCACCTCGACTTAGGAAATGGGGACACATCATTGCTCTTGCCTTTTGGGTCACAAAATACCCAGTTTTAACTTCTGTTTACACCAAACATCATCTTTGGTATCTTCTTTCTTGAGGCCTCTCTTCCTGTTGGCCAGGTAAGAATGATTGCAAAAAGCATTCTTTCTTTACATGAATAAAGGCTTTTATGGTCACAAACACCTTTGAGACATGTATGAATGTTGGGACTCAGCCTCACTCCTCACCACCACGAGCTGTTTCAAGGACTCTTACACTATGTTATGCTTCAGGCAGTAGTTCTCAAAATGGGGTCTACTAACTGGTTGACCTTGGTCACCTATCCAATGGTCCATGCGTGTAGCTAGTAAGTGGCAGTACTGGGCTTCAAATCAAGGTCCTCTGGCCTCCTGAAGCTTTACTCTGCAGTTCCCCCTCAACTGCCCTCAGCACAGGTCACTCTACCTGAAACCAACCTCACTATTAAGATTATGCTTGAAGGGACTGGCAGGCTACAGTCCATGGGGTTGCAAAGAGTCAGACATGACTTAGCAACTGAGCATGCATGCACTTTCTTGGCATGCATGAAGGACTTTCTTGGTGGTCCAGTGGTTAAGACTCCATACTTCCAATGCAGGGGGGCATGGGTTCAATCCCTAGTCAGGAACTAAGATCCCATATGCCACAGGATTCAGTAAAAAAGAAAAAGATTATCTTCTGCAAAAGAGTGGTGTGATGATCTGGCAGCTTTCCTTTCTCAAATGACCTGAAGGGTGTAGATATTATCAGTGATGCACAACATGGACCAGTCCTTGTGTGGATGTGCACACAGCTGGATAAAACCTCTAACATCACAGATCATGGTCCTGCTCACAGTGTATCGCAGTACAGAGACAAACATGTACTGCATATTGAAAGTGGGTTTTTTTATTGGTGAGAACTGACACGAGAAACAAGATGTTTTACCCACTTGATTAATCATTAGTTCTGAGGTGGTGTGGATAGGATAAGGTATGCAGGGATTAGAAGTGACAAAAAGGTTAAGAGAAATATTCTCTAACAAGGAGCTGCCCATAAAAGCCAACACATAGCACCGGAATTACAGAAAACAGTCAGTGTAATAATAAGCTTTTGAATCTGGACCCAGCATTGAGGGAAATAGTGAAAACTGAATAGGGCCCAATCTCAGGACCCATATGAAATATAAGCCCAGTTCAGTTCAGTTCAGTCACTCAGTCGCGTCCGACTCTTTGCGACCCCATGAACCGCAGCATGCCAGGCCTCTCTGTCCATCACCAACTCCCGGAGTCCACCCAAATCTATGCCATCCAACCGTCTCATCCTCCATCGTCCCCTTCTCCTCCTGCCTTCAATTTTTCCCAGCATCAGGGTCTTTTCAAATGAGTCAGCTCTTTGCATCAGGTGGCCAAAGTATTGGAGTTTCAGCTTCAACATCAGTCCTTCCAATGAACACCTAGGACTGATCTCCTTTAGGATGGACTGGTTGGATCTCCTTGCAGTCCAAGGGAATCTCAAGAGTCTTTTCTAACACCACAGTTCAAAAGCATCAATTCTTTAGCACTCAGCTTTCTTCACAGTCCAACTCTCACATCCATACACGACCACTGGAAAAACCATAGTCTTGACAAGACGGACTTTTGTTGACAAAGTAATGTCTCTGCTTCTTAATATGCTGTCTAGGTTGGTCAAAACTTTTCTTCCAAGGAGTAAGCATCTTTTAATTTCATGGCTGCAATCACCATCTGCAGTGATTTTGGAGCCCAGAAAAATAAAATCTGACACTGTTTCCCCATCTATTTCCCATGAAGTGATGGGACCGGATGCCATGATCTTAGTTTTCTGAATGTTGAGCTTTAAGCCAACTTTTTCACTTTCATCAAGAGGCTTTTTAGGTCCTCTTCATTTTCTGCCATAAGGGTGGTGTCATCTGCATATCTGAGGTTATTGATATTTCTCCCGGCAACCTTGATTCCAGCTTGTGCTTCTTCCAGCCCAGTGTTTCTCATGATGTACTCTGCATAGAAGTTAAATAGGCAGGGTGACAATATACAGCCTTGACGTACTCCTTTTCCTATTTGGAACCAGTCTGTTGTTCCATGTCCAGTTCTAACTGTTGCTTCCTGACCTACATACAGGTTTCTCAAGAGGAAGGTCAGGTGGTCTGGTATTCTCATCTCTTTCAGAATTTTCCACAGTTTATTGTGATCCACAGTCAAAGGCTTTGGCATAGTCAATAAAGCAGAAATAGAAGTTTTTCTGGAACTCTCTAGTCTTTTTGATGATCCAGCGGATGTTGGCAATTTGATCTCTGGTTCCTCTGCGTTTTCTAAAACCAGCTTGAACATCAGGAAGTTCACAGTTCACATATTGCTGAAGCCTGGCTTGGAGAATTTTGACCATTACTTTACTAGCGTGTGAGATGAGTGGAACTGTGTGGTAGTTTGAGCACTTTTTGGCTTTTTCCACAGTGAAGTGTGCTGGCTGTGGTGGTGAAAGTGTTCATGCAAATTGCCTCTTCTCTGTTAATTTGATCTTTAATTATACAAATAGTACCTGATTACAGAAAACCAAAAAGGACAGATAAAGCTAAAGACCCCTGAGAACCATTCCTGATCCTACCTCTTGCCCTGGGAGTAATTACTATTATGAGTTTTTAAAGTGAGGGATGAGATAAAACATTTTTTATGATGCTGACAAAGCCAATAAGAACTGTTTTGATGATTTACAGGTGTCTTGCTCAAGGGCACCTCAGTGAAACAGGAACTTCTTTTGTGCAGCCAGAGCCTATCTTTTCAGGGCTAGGATTCTGTGAGCTTTTCTAGGAGGAGCTGGTATCAAGACTTCTTAAGAAGGACAAACTGGTGCAGATGACTTAAATGCTAAGTGTGAATCTTTTCCAATCCCCTTCCCCCCCTTTTTTTGGCCGTGCTGCGTCTCTGTTGATATGCATGGACTTTCTCTAGTTGCAGCGAGCAGGGACTATTCTCTAGTTGCCGTATGTGGGCGTCTCACTGGAGTGGCTTCTGTTGTTGCAGAGCAGGGGCTCTAGGGGGCATGGGCTTCAGTAGTTGCAGCATGTGGGCTTAGTAGTTGTGGCACATGGGCTCAGTTGGCATATGGGATCTTTCTGAACCAGGGATAGAACCCATGTGCCTTGCATGGCAGGCGAATTCTTAACCACTGGACCACCAGGGAAGTCCCTTTTATTTTTCTTTACTCTTCAGAATAAATCAGGACATCTTTATATGAAAGAAAAAAAAAAAAAGAGCACATTCAGGGACTTCCCTGGCCGTGTAGTGGTTACGACTCTGCATTTCCAGTACCTCCACTACAGGGGGCATAGGTGTGATCCCTGGTAGATCCCACATGCCATGCACAAAACAAACAAACAACAAAAAAGCCACATTCCAGTGCTGCAATGGAAAGGAAATATTTTCAAGGGTGAAATCCTAAGATTGCCACAAAAGGTGCACTTATCACTACATCCCAAGTTGAAACAGTGACTCTTCCAGCTGTTGGGCAGGAAACATTTGGAAGCTTGTCTCACACAGTGCTAAAAGAGGCTGAAACGAGAAAGTCTCCAGTGTATACTGTTATGTTGGTGGCTCCTGGTTATGCCTCCTAGGGTTCACACACTTTGTGGTCCTTCCCACACTGACTCTGGACTTGGCTATGTGACTTGTTTTGACCAATGGGATATGAACAAATAAGCTGTCTTTGAGAAGTACCTGGGCTGTCCCTTTGGAACACTCAGCCTTGGAGCCCATCTGCCCTTGTAAACTGTCTGGACATTTGCTGGGAAGCCACATGGTGGGAAAGGCTATCAGTCATTCCAAACACTCCAGCTGAGGCTCCAGACATGTGAGTGAGGCCTTCCTGGACCAGACAGAGCTGGACACAGTCTAGAGATGCCTGCTGACATGGCACGGAGCTGAAGAACCACCTGGCTGAGCCATACACACATTCCTGACCCACAGAATCACCCACAGAGAAATAAACTGTTGCTTTAAGCTGCTGAGTTCTGAGGTGGTTCAAGGTGGCAACAGAAACACTTTCCACAATGAATATCAGAACTACCTATCAGAACCACTTATGACTTGTGAGTTAGGATTTTCTAATTGAGTAAAAAGTAATAGTTGAGAAAAAAAAGAAGACTGATGGAAACCCTCACCTAGGTCTCTAGCCATTCATCATCAAGCTGTATATAAAACCTGGGTAAAAAAAAAAAAAATGCAAGTATCATCTCTTTCACAGATTTAAAGTAGAAATAATTTTAAAATATTGTTTTTATTGTTTACAAAATGTGTTGAAACTCTATGTATTATTTGACGTAAAACTGATGGGATGCATATGTGTAGTCGTTAGCTGATGGATCCCGAGAAGTACTGTCTTGGGGATCCTCCCACAAAGGTGGTGTGCATCTGACTATATTTCCAAAGCAGGAGGGGAAGGGGGAAGGAGGCATCTGGGGTATTAGGTGATGAAAGGCAGGCTACAAAGTAGTGTTTAATATCTGATCCCACTGACAGAGACCCATTTATTCTATACACTACCATGGAGAGGTCTCAAGGATACAGTGTTAAATGAAAAAAAAAATCAAGTTGGAGACATATATGTAGTTATTTCTGTTTTTCAAGGAGGAGGATATAGGTATACAGTTAAAAATATATACATAGAAGCGTAACATTTAAGTGGCTACCTAGAGAAGGAAGTTCATAAGGTGGAGAAGACAGGGATAGAAACTAGACTTAATATCAGATCAGATCAGATCAGTCACTCAGTCGTGTCCGACTCTTTGCGACCCCATGAGTCGCAGCACGCCAGGCCTCCCTGTCCATCACCAACTCCCGGAGTTCATTCAGACTCATGTCCATCGAGTCAGTGATGCCATCCAGCCATCTCATCCTCTGTCGTCCCCTTCTCCTCCTGCCCCCAATCCCTCCCAGCATCAGAGTCTTTTCCAGTGAGTGAACTCTTCACGTGAGGTGGCCAAAGTACTGGAGTTTCAGCTTTAGCATCATTCCTTCCAAAGAAATCCCAGGGCTAATCTCCTTCAGAATGGACTGGTTGGATCTCCTTGCAGTCCAAGGGACTCTCAAGAGTCTTCTCCAACACCACAGTTCAAAAGCATCAATTCTTGGGCGCTCAGCCTTCTTCACAGTCCAATTCTCACATCCATACATGACCACAGGAAAAACCATAGCCTTGACTAGACGAACCTTTGTTGGCAAAGTAATGTCTCTGCTTTTGAATATGCTATCTGGGTTGGTCATAACTTTCCTTCCAAGGAATAAGCGTCTTTTAATTTCATGGCTGCAGTCACCATCTGTAGTGATTTTGGAGCCCAGAAAAATAAAGTCTGACACTGTTTCCACTGTTTCCCCATCTATTTCCCATGAAGTGATGGGACTGGATGCCATGATCTTCGTTTTCTGAATGTTGAGCTTTAAGCCAACTTTTTCACTCTCCAATATCAGACTTAATATAAAACAAAATTAAATAAAAGTCTTAAAAACCAAATTCCAATGACTCTAACTTTGCACATTGTCAGTGGAAACCTTGATCCCCAGTGACTTCCAGGTCCACCTTGGCAGCCCGGCCTCTCATCTCGGGTAGGGCCGCTGACTCAGATGCTCATTGATAGGCACCCAGCTCAGTACGCTCCCAGTGAAACATATCATCACCCACTTCCCCCACCACTAGCTTTCTGCCAGCCACTCCTCATTCTGGTGGCTCACTACCCAGTTGCCTTTCCAAGCCCCTACTCCTGAGTTTCTTGTTGATTCCGTTCTCCCTCTCTCACCTCCTACAACATCAATTCTACTTCCTTATTCTTTCTACCCATCCTCCTCTTCCTCCTCCTCACCTCCAGTCCCAACCCAGACTATCCTTCCATTGGCCAATGTCCATTCACTCATCAAAAATCACTTCTGGGAGTCTCATCCTCTGGGAAACTTTGTTGGGAGATCCCACTTTGTGATGTCACAGGCTGGCTTCCCCCATCTGATGGAGGAACCCAGTCTCACTAGTGAATTAGCTTCTACAGTAAGCATGGAAGAGGGGACAAAAGTAAAAATTACTCCTGAAGACAACATAGACTCCTCAGCATTGGAACAACTGGCTATTTCTTTGGTTGACCACCTAATAAGACAGCATCTTAAATTCAGGGCCCAGAATGTACCAAAAAAAAAAAAAAAGTCACCTACAATTTTAATTCTAGAAACTCACACCAGAGCAGAGATCCACACAGTGAGGGGCACGGGAGATGGCAGGTTATGTTTCCTTTAATCTAGATGAGGGGGAGGCAACAGCAGAGTTGTCTGCCTTGTTTCAATACTACCCTTCCCTCTCTTTTCCAGTGCTGAGCATTGTAGTTGAATTTGCCAAAATTATGTATGTAAAGGGCAGCCTCCCGGCTCCTTGTGTTTTAGCTTCTCTGTGCGTGTGAGTGTGCTAAGTCACTTCAGTTGTGTCTGACTCTTTGCGACTTTATGGACTGTAGCCTGCCAGGCTCCTCTCCAGGCAAGAATACTGGAGTGAGTTGCCAAGCCCTCTTCCAGGGGATCTTCCTGACTCAGGGATCAAACCTGCATCTCCTGCGGCTACTGTATTACAGGCAGATTCTTTGCCGCTGAGCCACTGGAGAAGCCTGTATCTTCACTGTCTTCCCTCCCAGTTTGAGAATCTAACTCAGGACTGTATTCCCAGGACTTAGGAGAAAGCCCTCCACTTAGAAGAAACAGAGAATGGTGGTTGAATGAACTGATGGTTTAACTTCTTGGACCTCTCCAGGGATGCGGAATTCCATAGACAATGAAACAGCCCATGATGTCATCTGAACAAATGAAGTAGATCCACTGGTTCAAGGTCTCTATTGCCTTCCCAGGATTCTAACTGCAATTAATGCTCTGAAGCAGGGTTCCCAAAGAGGAGCAGGATTGAAAGGCAGAGAGGGCTCCAGATCAGCTGATCAGCAGATAACATCTCTCTGAAGCCTCTCTGGTGGCTGGACCAACCCAATGATAGGCTCTGGCCGTGTTCCAGCCGCTGGTCTGCTTGCCCCTCTTTTCCCTAATCCAGGTTTAACGAGATGAGCATCATTAAGAGAGGCAGAGCAGTTATCCTTTAAGTGAGCAAAGTGACTCTTCACAGAAGGACTGATTTTAATAACCCAGTGCAAGACCCCCTTTAAGGTACAGAGTGATTCTGGCACATCAGTTAAGTGTTACACAAAACAGACGTGAGTGTTCAAAATCAAAGGCGGTTTTCATTCATGTGAAAAGGGATCAGCAAGCTGCAAGAAAACTGGGGTGCGTAAAAGTCCCTGGGGCCTCCGTCCACAGCAGGAAAAGCTCAGAGTAGATTGGACCCAGGGGGAAGCAGCCTGGGCCGCCCATAACTCAGAGATAGAAGGCGGCGATCTCCGCACGCGGCCCCTATTTCATGTGCGGGCTCCTGCCTCTGATCTTTGGGCAGCTGCCTAATTGCCAATGACTGTTTCTGTGGACATGAGGGTCTGTTAAATGTGTAAGGCCTGCATTTTTCCAGGGGAGACTTTTTCCTTTGCACATAAGCCAAAGATTCTTTCAGACACAAATTCTTTCTTACGCAGGTCATCAGATTCTTGCGTGGGGGACATTAATGTGGAGTTCAATGCACACAGCTGAAAATGAATACATATATATGAATATAAATATATAAAACCTAGTAACTGAGGGTTTCAGGATGCTGGATAGGAAGACCAGCACATTATGGGCATGTCCTGAATTTTTTTCACATGCAAAGATGGCGCTCCTAAGCCAGTATTAGGGTTAGGGTTAAAATACTTGAAGCTGTTTGCTTCCAACAGTGGAAACGGCTTTATTTTCAGTCAACCACACCCTCTGACCCAGTCTCCACTGTAACCAAGGCACATATTTGGGAGTGTCTGAATAGAAGTGAGGGGCAATTTAAACTTACCGCTCCAACCAAGATCAAACCCTTGCTTTATTGGTATTATAGGCTGCTGCGTGAAGGTAACAAATCACACAGCTGAACCAGACTTGATTCAGAAAGAGGAGAGATGTTATTATACAGGAAAGGCAAATAGGTTCCATACAGAAGCCACTTTCAATCAATTATAATGAGAGCTGATATTTATTGAGCACTCATTTATGTGGGTCACATAAACTGAGTATTCTTACCTCATTGATAGCGCAGTTGGTAAAGAATCTACCTGCAATGTAGGAGACCCCGGTTCGATTCCTGGGTCAGGAAGATTCACTGGAGAAGGGATAGGCTATACATTCCAGTATTCTTGGGCTTCCCTTGTGGCTCAACTATAAAGAATCTGCCTGCAATGTGGGAGATCTGGGTTCGATCCCTGGGTTGGGAAGATCCTCTGGAGAAGGGAAAGGCCTACTTGCTCCAGTATTCTGGCCTGGAGAATGTGACCCCTATACAGTCCATGGGGTCACAAAGAGTCGGACACGATTGAGCCACTTTCACTTCATTTTGCAGATGAGGAAATTGAGGCAAAATAATTTGCCCAAGATCATTCAGCTAGTAGGTGGTGAGCCAGGATTTGAAGGTGGGCAGTGTGAATGCAGCATCCTAGCTCCCAACCATGGTCCTGGCCTACCAACTGGTGGGGGCTGGCGGTCTGAGCTCCGTAGGTCTGAGGCCGAATTCAGGTTTAAGCAGGGTGGACTGCCATGATTAATTAGAGAGCTGCCAAAGGGATGCAGACACAGAAAAGAAGCACATGGGTGGTACTGGCATCCCTGATTTTATTGAAAAGAGAAAGGTCTTACAACATCTGTGCAATCAGAACCATGGCTGTCTCAATCTCTGCAAATATTCACTCCTAGATTTTTGTAACATCTGACACTGAGGAAGGTAATCAGAGTAACTCTCCTGGTAGGGAGAGCAGGTAATAGATCACAAAGAGCCTCGTGTTTCATTTTCTGGCCTGACGTTGATAAATTTCAGTTTCTGAAAGATTGGAGACCTACATGGGACACGCAAGACCCAGAGTAACAATGAAGGAAAATTTCTAGGAACTCAGAAAGACAGCTGCTGCTGCTGAGATTCCAGAGCCCTCGCCCCAGGACTGTCACCTTCCAGTGCAGGTGGGACTCTGGCTTGCTGGGATGGCCAGGACCCCGTTTACTCCCACAGGACTATTCAAAGGAAGGGCAGTCTTTGGCTTTGGAGTAGATGGGGGGCTAAAGAGTCCCTGCCACATGGCAGGCAGATGCAAAGCTGAGGTTTGCCTGGGTAAAAGATGAGAATCAGCACCCATCTTTGACAAAAACAAAAAATAGGCGAAATCTAAAACGTCAGGCTGCGGGCAGATGTGAATAGAAATGTAGATTATAACTAATCTTATTTTTTTTAGTATCTGTAACATTATCAGCAGATACATAAAAGCACATTTTACAATAGGAATGAAACAATTAATGACCAACATGATTGACGTGTTTTATCTGATGTCATTTACGACGGGTACATTGGAGACAAGACAAGGGCTTTGTGGTTCGGGTTAACATTTGTTAGTATAGTCACTCCATTTTCCAGAGGCATATGAGCTGCCCGTCTGAGGGCCAAGCCATACAACTGCGGTCTGAAACTGTTTTCGTCTGCTTTGTCATGTAAACTGCTTTCATCTGCCCTGTCTGGAGACATGCTTGATCATCAAGACTAGGGGGAAGCTACTGGCATCTAGTGGGTAGAAGCCTGAGGTGCTGCTCAATGCCCTCCAGGGCACAGGTCAGCACCGCACCCCCCTCCCCACACACAAAATTATTTGGTTCAAAATGTCAGTAGTGCTGAGGTTGAGAAACTGATCTAGTTTGATGTTTACACATATGGGGAGAGGAAAGCTAACCTCTATTGAATGTTTACCGGGGCGGGGTTGGGGGGCGGAGGGATTTCCTTGGTGGCTCAGGAGGTAAAGAATTTGCCCACGATGCAGGAGACCCAGGTTCGATCCTTGGGTCAGGAAGATCTCCAGGAGAAGGGAATGGTTACCCACTCCAGTATTCTTACCTGGAGAATTCCATGGACAGAGAAGCCTGGCGGGCTATACAGTCCATGGGGTCACAAAAAGTAGTAGGACATGACTAAGTGACTAACCCTTTCACTTTCAGGTGCTGTTCACTTGAATTAACCCATCTCACCCCAAACCTGTGCGGTAGCCACTATTCTCACTCCTGAACCAAGCCCAGGTCGGGTGGAGGAGGCAGGCAGGCAGGTAGATTACTCTATGAGACAGATGGGAAGCGCAGGGCAGGGCGTCACCTCTGCTGGGCTCACACGCATAGTGCAGGAAGGGCAGAGTGTTCTGCTTGCTCTCTCCCTCCTTACTGGTAACACCACTGCCGATGCCTGTTCAGGCAGGAGCTCCAAGGTCACTAGTGGCTCTGGTGTTCCCTCACCCAAGCCTTACAGGTTCAGCACCTGGAAAGAATAGGAAAATCACAGCTCCAAAATAGCCCTGTGGGGCCCACAGAAGCTGTGGGGCACCCAGCGCATCTCCGCTGACTTTGAGCTTTGCTTTGGGAGAGATGACACTGTGGTACCCCGGGAGCACCTGGACAGTACACTGAAACGCCCAGCAGGGATAGAGACAGAAACTGGAGTATTCTGGAGAGAAAACAGCCACCTTGGACGTGGGTGTGTCTGTGGGGCTGGCAGGCAGATCTGGACTGAGTGGAAAGAAGCTGCAGGAGGAGAAAGGGGAACCTCAGGGCTGGAGAGTCAGAAACCGGTCAGCACAAGAGACAGCAGCATCCTAGGTTGCTCAAGAGTTGTTTTTTCCTGCATAAATCTGGCCTTTAATGAGTAATTTCCTCTCCACCAGCAGGGGGTGGGGGTGGGGCGCAGGAGGGTGGGAAGGGAGGGCTGGAGCCCTGTGGGAGGAGTGGCCCCGCCAATCTGCTTCTTAAGGGGAAGTCACATCACAGGAGAGAGAGTGGGGGGCTAGTTTTCAATGTGTGCCTTCTTTGGCACCCCTAAAAATCCAAAGGCTGGTTCTAAGAGAGGATGTAATCCAAACCTCTTCACACAGCTTGCAACAGTGGGTCTCAACGTTTAGACTGCATTGGAACCACCTAGAGGGCTTTTGGGAGAAGGCAATGGCACCCCACTCCAGTACTCTTGCCTGGAAAATCCCATGGATGGAGGAGCCTGGTGGGCTGCAGTCCATGCGGTCGCTAAGAGTCGGACACGACTGAGCGATTTCACTTTCACTTTTCACTTTCCTGCATTGGAGAAGGAAATGGCAACCCACTCCAGTGTTCTTGCCTGGAGAGTTCCAGGGACGGGGCAGCCTGGTGGGCTGCCGTCTATGGGGTCGCACAGAGTTGGACACGACTGAAGCGACTTCGCAGCAGCAGCAGCAGCAGCAGAGGGCTTTTGTTCATCAATCCATAGACTGCTGTGCATGTGTGCTAAGTCGTTTCAGTCATGTCTGACTCCTTGCAACCCCGTGGACTGTAGTCCGCCAGGCTCCTCTGTCTATGGGATTGTCCAGGCAACAATACTGGAGTGGATTGCCATGCCCTTCTCCAGGTTATCTCCCTGACCCAGGGATCAAACTCGTGTCTCACATCTCCTGTATCAGCAAGCAGGTTCTTTGTCACTAGCCCCACCTGGGAAGCCCCACAGACCTCTGTGTTCCACCCAAATTCCTAACAAGTTCCCAGGTGACATTGATGCCTCTACTGGTCCAGGGACCACACTTTGAGTCAGGCTACCTGCCCCACTCCAAACAGCAGTTATCATTACTTAACCATAAATGGTATTATCATTATTATTATTCCAGTGTCTTCAAAGACAGTGTTAATAGGAGTCCCTATTTAACACGCAGTAAATGTACCTAATCTCCAAACAAACTGTATGAAAAATGCAAATGTAAATGTCACCCCAGCATCTCATACAAAAGATTTTGGATCCATCATCTGTTTTAATTTATTCACACTACTCCTTGCCTTCATTAACATGGATGATCGGGAGTTACCAGACCTAAAATTTATTATGTATGGAATGAGGTCTATTACCCGGATTTGGAAAACACTTTAAGTCCTCGGACTTTGGTCTGAGATTTTAGACCTGAATAAAGAATGTGAGTTTCAGGTTGTCCTGAGAATGTCTGCCATGATATCCTGATCACAATAAATTTGATTTGCTGCAGCAAATCTCTTAATTGCTTCTGGAGCCCATGTCTGAAATCCAAATTGGTAGCTTGGCTTCAATAACAGAGAGTATATATACTTCTGGATTGCCACCGCTGATTTTCTTCCTCCCGTTTGAAATGGCCTCTTTAAAGGCTTGACAGTAATTTCCCACCAACCTTGGCCCCGTGGGGCTGATGTAGTAAAAGTCCAACTTTTAGTCAGCAAATGAAATAAGCTGTTTTCAAGACACATATGGAGTAAATACGGACGGTAAAGAGGTGCTACTTTTACAGTCACTTTTCTGAACATCCGTCTCACAAAGGAATCACTTACAGGCCTCTGGGAACCTGGCTGCTCTATCCTCAGCCGGGCGAGCTGCGGATGGGCTCAGCCACCAGCCCTCCTGTGCTCCCTCTCATGTGACTCATTACCGCAAATGAAGGTGTTGGCCCCAAACGCTCTGAAGCAGCTGAAAACTATCCTAATATATAGCACCCAATCAAGCCCCTCTCCGCCTTGACTAGACTCTCCGCACATGGAAGTGTTTTGAGATCTGGTTCTGTGGGCTCCCACGCCGACGACAGGCCTCACTTTGATGTCAGCGATAAAATGGTTGTTTCATGGAAGTGTGTTCTTTAATCCCACCACCCTCCTTCCCCCTCATCACCGTGAACCAGGGCAGCTTTCACAAACAGCTTTGGTAGAACCCTCCAGTCTCTGCCCTTGGCCCTGGTTCCTATACTCTTTCTTCCAAAGGAAAGCAGGGGCTTACTTTTCCTGACCCTTTCCTGATGAGGCCAGTCCTGGCAGCGGTGCAAGTGAGGAGTCTGAACACTCTCACTGTGTGCCTGTCACGCGCCAGGCACTGTGCTGAGTCATTTAGACATATTATCTCATTTAACCTTGAAAAGGGGCCCTGGCTGTCAGTTTTGTTACTTTTTCCCATTTTGAAAATGGATAAACTAAAGCAAAGATAACATATGATAGCTGGGGTGACAAAGCCATTGGATGAAGAGGCTGAACAACAGGTTTAGAATCTGTGTTCTTTTTAAAAACTTAACTTGTTGAAGTATAATGTGTATTCAGAAAAGTGAAAAATCCTGTGTATGTAGCTCAGTGTATGTTCATAAACACCCATATAACCAACTTAGGTACAAAAAAAAAAAAAAAAAATACAGCCAGCACCCTAGAAGCCCCTTGTACTACATAGTCACCAGCCACCCCACTCAGCACAGGAACTGTTATCAAGATTTCTTAGATCATACGTTAGTTTTGCTTATTTTTGAATTTAAATGGAATCAATACAGTATGTATTCTTTTGTATTTAGCTTTTTTTTTAACCCACTATTAACGCTGTGAGATTATCTGTGATCTGTGTGAGGCTTTTCATCACTATATAGTGTTCCACTTGCAAACATGCTATAACAGATCTATTTCATCATTAATAGTAGTAGTAGTTGTTGCTCAGTCATGTCTGACTCTTTTTTGACCCCGTGGGCTGTAGCCCGCCAGGCTCCTCTGTCCATGGGATTTCGCAGGGCAAGTATACTGGAGTGGGCTGTCATTTCCTTCTATATCACGTTGTTAATAGGCAGGGGTTATTTATAAGTCAGGGCTACTACATCAGTGCTATTAGAAGCATTTCTGCTCCTGCCTACTGATAAGACACACACACACATTTCTGATGGGCACACACATCCAGGAACGGGACTGCTGAGCATGTTCAGCTTTAAAAGACACTGTGAGCAGGCCAGCCAGTGCTGTTAGGAGCTGGCAAATGCCTTGATGGGTATGATGGACTGAACTGTGCCTCTCCAAAATTCCTGTGTTGAAGCCCCAACTCCCAATGTGGCTTTATTTGCAGACAGGGCCTTTAAGGAAGTAATTAACGTTAAATGACGTCACAGGTGTTCTTTGAAACAGAGGAGACCCAGAGCTCACTCATTCTCCTCACACACCCAGAAGAAAGGCCATGTGAGGACACAGTGAGAGGCAGCTGTCTGCAGCCAGGAAGAAAGAGTCCGCACCAGAGACCAAACCTGTCAGCACCTTGATCCTGGACTCTGAATCTCCAGAACTGTGAGAAAATAAATGTCTATTGTGTAACCGCCTAGTCTGCGGCATCCAGAGCAGCCTACTACGAGGGGAAAAGTGGTAGAGAAGCTGGGTTCGCCTCAGGAAGCTTGCTTTCTATTTGGGATCTTGGCCTTTCTAGGCCTGTCCTCTTGGCCATACTGAGCCCACAGTTTTGTCTCCCCAGCCCTTGGACTCACCAAAGCTCGGGAAAGGGGTGCAGTCTTGCAGTGGCTTTGGCCTGGCTTTTTAGCCTTTCATCCTTGAGCCAATTTCAGCCTGGCAAAGCCCGGAGGGAAAAAGGCACTTTGAGAGTGGCCTGCAAAAGGTTATTTATCATTCCTGGAAATGGAAATCTAAATGGTCATTTTTTAAAATAAGGAACTTACAAAATAAAGCTGTTGCTGCTGCGGCTGCTAAGTTGCGTCAGTCGTGTCTGACTCTGTGCGACCCCATAGACGGCAGCCCACCAGGCTCCCCCGTCCCTGGGATTCTCCAGGCAAGAACACTGGAGTGGGTTGCCATTTCCTTCTCCAATGCAGGAAAGTGAAAAGTGAAAGTGAAGTCGCTCAGTCGTGTCCGACTCTTTGCAGCTCACCAGGCTCCTCCGTCCATGGGATTTTCCAGGCAAGAGTACTGGAGTGGGGTGCCATTGCCTTCTCCGAAATAAAGCTGTAGTGGAGCTCATATCAATTCTGGGTTCTTTTCATCAAAATATTATTCAGTCAACTAGTTACTCAAATGGCGTATCTGCTGGTTTTTGAAATTACCAACCCGACACAATTTTTTGCTCTAAGGAGGTCTCAGTTTGGAACCCACACTTTCTAGATCTTTGTTAACTTGGAGAACTGGGAACTTCCTAGCCAAATTCCCTTCAGAACTGACTGAACTGTTTTTGAAAAAAGAAGTTTAAGAATTCAAATACTCAGTGGCACTTGAATTAAAAAAAAAAACAAAAAACTGTCACATTTAGTGACTGAAAAATAGAATCCTGTGGATGATGGTCAGAGTTGCACAATGTGAATGTACTTAGTGCCCCTGAACTGTACAGGTATTGGTTAAAATAGCACATAAAATATAAATAAATAAATAGCACATAAAATAGTATGTGAATTTCACAATAAAAAAATTTCAAAAAAAAACCCCAGAAAAATAAGAATCCTGGATGCAACCCAAAGTGAGCCCTCCAAACCAGGAACCCTGGTCTCCAGGCCCCTACTGTTCCCCATCAGTGGTGGGGTGCAGGGTGAGTCAGCCACTTGGAGCTTCAGCTTCTTGGGCTGTTTCGGAAACTTCAGAGCACAGCTAACCCTCAGCACTGCTGGGTTAAGCCTCAGCACTGGTTGACGGGCAGTGTCCCATGACTAGTGGCATCTGGTCTCCCCCACTGGGCTCTGAGCCCCTTGGGGCAGCAGTCGTGTCCTGCCCCTTCTATCCTCAGTACAGGGTCTCACAACGGGAATGTGATGAAGCCCCCGTGCCAGCACTCTGCATGCTGGCAGCTCCTCCCAGGGGTCACTGTCATGGCATGCCTCACAGGGCTGGGCTACGGCATCTTTAGCAGAGTTGATAATGAGTTGTCATGTAGCAGGAAATAGTCAAAAGTTACCGTACAAAGCTCCTTATACGGCCCACGAAATGCAGGACATCCACATCCCATCTAGTAGAGTCATCTTCAGGCACCAACACTCTTGAGAACAACAAAGCCAGATGCAAAGAAGGAACCACCAGCTGAAGCAAGAGATCTGGGTGTGCAAACCCCTCTGCCTTTGTAAATCCTACCCGTCCCTGAAGGGAACAGAGACATGTGGAGACAGCTGGAGAAGGTCTGCTCCCCAGCAGTCCATCCTGAGAAACCTCAGGACCTGAGTGAGACTGTTGAGGTTGGCTTCCCATATCAGTGACTAGCCTGGCTCCCTCTTTCAGAGGTCCCAGCACAGTAGCTTGGTAAAGCCTCTGAACAAGTCTGTGGTAGTTTAACGTGGATACACTCTGTTTCTCAACCTTATTTGACACTGGACCTTGATTCTAGAACACCTATTAATATTCCGTGGCACAAGGTGAATGTGACACGCTGGGGACCTGGCCTTAGACCATTACTCAAAGGTTTTCTGACTTACAAATAATCCCTAACACAAATATTTATCTGGCTTCAGGGCAGAGCAATTAAGAACAACCTATTATAGAATCGGATGAAGAGTGCTGTCCGATTAAAAACCAAATGAACAGCTAAACATCCTGGCAGGAATGGAAGGGATGGAAAACTTAACAAAGCATCCATGGAATTATTTTCAGATACTCAACAAATGTTACTGCATATGATCATGGCGGTTCAGAAGAGTAGCAGTTAGTCCTTAAGACAAGGTGACATCCTTGGTAAACTTAAGAGTACCTTAGGAAGACATTTATTAATAGAATTAATAAGTTGGGTGTATAAAGACAAGATTCAATTGTAGGGAAAATTTATCCCCTCACTGCACCGGACAAGAAAGACCCCGCTTATCCTCTCAGCTTCCTGCTGTTGTTTTCCTATAGACACAGCTCAGAACAGACTCCCAGACAAAGTAGTCAGCCAACTCAAACAGATTCTTCCTGTTTCCTAAGAATCTTGAGTTTTCTTTGACCCTAAACATTATTTTCTTAAGGAGGAAGGTCTTTCTAATGAGTAAATTTCAAGATACCAGGCCATAAATAAAAGCTTATCCTTTAGTTCACATCCACTTGTGAATCACATTTGGTACATGGACAAGAGACTTCACTCGAGTCTGTATCATTGGCACCTCTCCCGTGGCATGAGGCTCGTTGATGGAGGTTGCTCAGCCAAGTCTCCCAACGTATAAAAAGCCTCTCCATCAATTATGTGGTTTGTTTTTTTTGAGAGAGAGAACAATTCAAAGGATGTGTGAACACCCCAGAGTAGAGGTGGTCCTCATCTCTTCCGCTTTCCACTGCGTCGGACATACCGACCGTTCTTTTTAAAGAACCATCCGCCATCCTTACTCGTTGTACTTGGACAGTTTCAGTCTGGGGATGATGTTCATGGACTGCAGTTCCTGGAAGAGCAGCTTGCAGGCATACGGGATGCGCAGGGAGGACACGTGGCAGGACGACTTGCAGAAGTGGCACCTGAAACCAAGTCAGCTGTGTTAGAGGGACAGCAACTCGGGGGCGGAGGCAGCTCGAAGGAAGGGAAGATGCGCTCTGCCCATTCCACGACCATCCTATTGAATTCCCTCATTTCCTAGTCCTCGTGTTCATTCACACTATCAAATAAGTATGTATGAAAGTGAAAGTGAGTCACTCAGTGGTGTCCGACTCTCTGTGACCCCATGGACTATAGCCCGCCAGGCTCCTCTATCCATCAAATTCTCTGGGCAAGAATACTAGGGTGGGTTGCCATTTCCTTCTTCAAATATGTATGTGTACACCCGTGGAATAAAAAGAAGCATCCAAGGCAGGAAAAGAAAAAAACAAACCAAATACCACTCCCCCAGTTTTAAAAGCACGTACTTTTAATCAGTTGCATCCACACTTCTAGACCTTTCTCTTTAAAATGCAAAATATCTGCCTATACACTTGTTTTGAATGAGGCCCAGAAATCTGAACTATCTGAAAGTTACTCAGATTTAGTCTTTGTTGTTGAAAGAATTTCAAAACAATTTAGTCCCTATCCCTGTAGTTGAAAAGCTACTACTGCTCTATACAATTCTAGACAAGATGCTCAATTTGCTTTCTGTCACTGAAATGCTTGAAGTGTGATGGGCAAGAGAAGACTTTCATACAGGAAGGTGGTGTCAGTCACATGCTACTTATTTTTCCAGTGCTCTTCAAGCATAGATATTTCCCTTAGTCCTGGAGGCCACTGCGCTCACAATGCACTGATTCCTGTGTGTGTTCATGTATTCCCACTTTATCCTCACAACAGCACCTGCTCCGAGCCAACGTATCTGCTCTTTCAATTAGTTTTCTTTTCTCTTCCTTCAGGAAAAGCCAGTGAACTGAACCTAGATCTTAATCAATGGCTACAACGGAAGAAGGGTCCCAGGAGAGAAGCTGAGTTATTCTCTTAGGTTTCAGACCAAAACAGGACCTCACCCTGTATCTCAAGGGTCTGGGGTACCGGGGACAATAGATTTCCAGTATATATCCTGAAACTTAACAGGTAGAAAACTGGATCCTCCCAGCTAACAGGGTGCAAAATGAATGTAGGAGGGACAGCAACCATGGCTTAGAAGAGTCAGTGCTGACTGGGGGCTGGAGGGAGATTCCTTAGTGATGGAGATTCCTTAGTGATGGGCAGAACAGAGCAGTAAGACAACGTGTGTTAAACATATAGAGGTGTGTGTCATTTCACTGAGTAAGCACAAAAGTGGCACAAGAATGTTCATGGTCAAACTGGTTATAACGGCATAAAGCTAGAACTCACATGTCCAATAAATTACTGGTTCTGTGATTACAGGACATTTATGCAGAAGAACCCTGTGCAGCCAGACCCAGATTAGTGAAATGTAAAGGTGATCAGGACACAGTGTGGAGTGAAAAAGCAGTCTACTCAACAGTGTGATTACATGGGGGGGTTCTCAGATGGGTTTCAGTAAATGTATGAAGCTTTCAAAATCATCTGTAACCAGATTTTCTGGTGTATATAATTTTCTTTTTATGCTATTATCAGAATCTCAAAGGGGTTCATGATTTAAAGTAAAAAAGGGTACAGACTATTTGGAGAAGGAAATGGCAACCCACTCCAGTGTTCTTGCCTAGTGGGCTACAGTCCATGAGTTGGACATGACTTAGCAACTAAACCACAGAACAACTGGCAAACAGAAATGTCCCCAAAGGGTCACTAAAATGTTGACAGTGGTCATCTGTGGGTGGCAGGAATTTGTATTGTCACAAACGTGACAATTTTTTCTATATATATGTATTTTTTACAAAAGAATATAATAAAAATATTCAGGGGTCATTTTTGCCATCAGTAAAATAAAGCTTTATTAATTTTAGAAAAGCATTAAGGCTGAGAATTTGAACAAGATGGTGGGTGACTATGCAGATATGAACTTTACAAGGAGAGGTGGAGGGAAAAAGGACAAGCCACGATGGACCCATGCCCGGGTCCCCACCAGGGGACCTGCAGAGACCTTAACAAGCACTGTGGAGATCTGATTCCATCAACACTAATAATAGGAACATTATGGATGACTTTTTCCTAAAAGACTACCTAAAGACCTCCTTAATGCATTACAGTTTATGAATTATGTTTTTAAATGTGCCTGGGTTGATCTAATTTATTCAGGAATCATGTTCATGCTTTAACTAAACTGGAGAAATGGATTTAACTGGGGGAATGTCTTGCTGATTCTCCTGACCAGTACATTATCCTGTGACTTCAATCCAAGCTCATCTGTTTAAAGTTTCCATATGTGCTGATTCATAATCCAGAAAGTCCACTAATCTTCTCTATTAATTAAATATTTCTCATCATTTAAGATGTTCCAGTGCATACATACATGCATAAATATATACAGATAAAACATACACATATATACAGATAAAACACACATAAATAAAAATATATAATGTTTTACCCTATTTCTGAAAGAGTTCCAAAGGAAGAGACTTGACCCAAACAACAAGAAAAGAAACTGATTTTTTAAGGCGAAGGCAGTGGAAGGAGGCTGTGGCTTCACATGAGGAATGACTGTCCAGTAAAATATCCTCTACGAGCTAATTATCCGAATAGGGATTTTCTTTTCTCGGCAGTTTTCCTCTCTTTTGTGACTTACGCCCTCCGTGTCTTCTGCAGAACAACAGTCTTGCTGTAAACATCCCCATAGCAATGCCTTACTAATGTGCAAATCACTGACAAAAGGCCAGTTTCAAGGTTCTGAACTGCTCTAATTACTCAGCCTCCATTGTGCTGTTCATTAAAGAGCGACTTCCTCCAACAAATGCCCCGTGCTCCCTCCCACACAACCCAGCGCGCCTGATCAGGTAAGGACGGGAAAATGACAGCATCATTAGGCCCCTCTGCTAGGAAGCAGCGCAAGGAGGGTGCCAGACTCCCAGAGTGGGTGAGGATTTTATTTTTTTCTGTTGGACACAAGGGTTGAGTGGTCTGTAAGCAGGCTACTCAAAATCAGACCTACGCATATCTATGTCTGTTTAATTACAGTAAAGACCCTTAAACTGTATAACCTGAGTTAGTCCTCTTTCAAGGGATTTCAAATACAATACATATTGAACACATGAGCTTCAAAATCAGGCACTGCCATCAAACAAACGATCAGCAGCAAAGGAGATGAGAATTTAACAGAAGAACGAGGATATCAGCCACAGTTTATGTGAGTTTCCCCGAGTATTCAGTGGAAGACAGGGGAAGGTTTTCGAAGTATGTGAATGAAGCTCATCTACTGCTTCCGTTCTTTTTTGCTCTTTCTCTTCCCTGTCACACACACACTCTCTTTCTTCTTTGAGTGGGAGGCACAGGAGGGAATGTGGGGAGAATGGAGAAGAAAAGGAAACTCTGAAGTCTCATGATCCCTGTTCTTAATAAAATGATTCCTCTGCACCATCTTTTCAAAATAAATTACTTTGAGATCCTTGCGCCAGAGGATGGCTGTCTACGAGCCAGGAGGTAGGCCTTCTCCAGACAGCACATCTGCTGATACCTTGATCTTAAACTTCCCTGCCTCCATATATATGAGAAATACGTGCTTGTAGTTTAAGCTTATAAAAAAAAAATCCTTGCACCAAATTAGAAGACTTAAGCATAGTAAAACTAGTTCCAGGCATCTTGCTATTACACATTTTGTTGGTGTGTTACACAGCCAGAACAATAAAAAGCAAACTCAATATGCATTTCAAAAGACAAACAGACATCTCAGAATTGAAACACCCCCTCCCATGTCACTGATAAAGCAATGCCCAGGCTTATGCTTAGAATACTGTCGCCTCCTCTCTGCCATCGTGTGAAAGGAACAAAGTGCAAACAGCCACCTCTTGTGTTGGGTTTTTAATATGAAATGATTTCTTCACAGATAAGAAGAAACAGACGACTCCTTCTCAACTATTTTACACCAAAAAAAAAAAAAAAATCATTAACTGGCTAAAGGGTTTTGTCGTGAACTAGCAAGGTATATACACTGTGTTCAAAGAAGTTCACTCATTCCAACTCTTGATTTGCTTTCATTCACCAAGAAACTGGCAGCGACAGATGGCAAAAAGTTGGGGTTCTCTCTGGAAGGAGGCTCTGAAGGGGGACTCAGTGGGGGAAGGGGCTCTGCGAGGGTGGGTAAGGGAGTTGAGGCTATTTCCTGTCCCACAGCATCTGCCTTATACCCTGCTAGACCTCATCTCTGGCAGAAGAGTGAGTAAACACCAGGGAACTGCTGGTTCTCCTGCCTGCAGGGGTATTTCAGGGCTCTGGATCATGACTAACCTAAGGAGAGCAGCTGCTCTTCAGTGGTGGAGTAGAACCAGTATAAGGAGGAAAACAAGCACAAACAAAAAATACGGAGTATCATCTTTTAACTGGCCTGTGTACTGAACTCAACACAGAAATTACAAAGTTTATGAATTATGCAATTTATCTATGGATAATCCTAAGCAATTATATTTGATTTAGCATCAAAAAGGTCCCAGGCTGGAGAAGTAGAGGTGGAGTTAGAATGAGCTAGAAGACAAGCTCCCTGTGAGCAGCCATTCATCTGTCCTATTTACCACTATAACTCTGGGGCCTAGAACAGTGTCTGGCATGTAGCTGATTCTTACTCAACGTTTGTTGAGTGAAAAACCGAGACAGACGTGGTCTCTGACTTCAGGGAATTCACAGGCCAAATGTAAAGCAGAGAGGGTACAGACAAGGTCCAGGCTCTGCCACCAATTTGCTATAAGAGCTGGGGCAACGTACCTGGTTCTTTGGGTTTGAGGTTAAACAAGGGCATTTGACACGGTCTTCTATTGAAGGATACTAGTTAAAATATGCTATAATTCTGAATCTGCTAGTATTTACAGATGAATAGTATTATAAAAACAGAGAAGGCGATGGCACCCCACTCTAGTACTCTTGCCTGGAAAATCCCATGGATGGAGGAGACTGGTGGGCTGTAGTCCATGGGGTCGCTAAGAGTCGGACACCACTGAGCGACTTCATTTTCACTTTCTTGCATTGGAGAAGGAAATGGCAACTCACTCCAGTGTTCTTGCCTGTAGAATCGTGGGGACGGGGGAGCCTGGTGGGCTGCCGTCTATGGGGTTGCACAGAGTCGGACACGACTGATTTAGCAGTAGCAGCAGCAGTGTTATAAAAGGTACTTGAGATAACATTAAAAAGAAGACAAAGTCTCCTTGGGAGTTTAAACTGTAGTGGTCATAGAGAGCAGAACATTAGGCAGACAAACTAAGCATGTACATACAGAATCCTGAATTCCGGAATGCCTGGATAGGGAAGGCTGCAGAATATGTGGGGAAGATGCAGGGTGAAACACTGAGCTGTGATTTAAGAGGCAAGGGATGCGGTGCGAGAGACATGTGGTATCCACTTACCAGCCAGAGTACCCCAGAAGTCCGCATTGCCCACAGACATCAACCTCAAAGGCGTCACTTGAAATCATTAGTCTCTCTAGTAAAAGCATACTGGCTCCATAACCGATTAAACAATCACGTTCCATTTCTCCAAGACGCAAACCACCATCGCGAGATCGACCTTCAGTGGGCTGCCTTTGGAACAAGTCAGACAAATGTGTTTGTACTAAACAAAGAGGCAGCATCACATGCTGGCTAAAAGCACAGGCTACAGAGCAGGGCTCACCTGGATTCAAACTGCTTCTATTTTTTAAAATTAATTTCCTATTGGTGTATAGTTGCTTTATAGTGTTGTGTTAGTTTCTGCTGTACAGCAAAGTGAATCAGCTATATATATACCTATATCCACTTGTTTTCGGATTTCCTTCCCAGTTAGGTCACTACAGATCACTGAATAGAGATCCTTGTGTGATACAGTAGGTTCTCATTAGTTATCTATTTTATACAATCCCAATCTCCCAATTCATCCCACCCTCTCCTTCCTTGGTATCCATAAATTTGTTCTCTACATCTATGACTCTGTTTCTGCTTTGTAAATAAGCCCATCTATACCATTTTTCTAGATTCCACATGTAAGTGATATTGTATGGTATTTGTCAAACTGCTTGTAGACAGTGACCAAAAGCATGCTGCTCAGCCTCTCAGTCTCATTTGTAAAAATGCATGTAAGACAATCTAGCCCAAAGAGCCTTCAATAAGAGACGTAACCTGAGTGGCTGCTAATATTATTATTCGATGGAAATAATAATTACACAAGCTTCTGTGATATAACAGTTAAGTTAAAATATAATCACATAAAACAGCAGTGTTAGCATTACTATCGCCATCACTATCATCATTATCAGCACCGTATAGTCGTTAAATCAGGGGAGAAAGTCTTTTGAGTATTTTCAAAGATGTCTCAGTTCTCTGTTATTTAAAAATAGAAAAACTGAGCAGAACACACTATGGAAGAAACCTGGGTCCCCAATAGCTACGGCCAGGGCTCCAGAGAGGAGCTTTACTACCAAGATATAAATTAAACATGGGAAGAAGCAGAGAGAGTTTTCTATAAAACTTGGAATAGATCAGGAATCCCCCGGAAGGATGGAGTTCTGAGCCAGATGGGAGGTTCCCCAGAGACTGGGAAGGTTCTGTGTGTCCCACTCAGGCCGTTCCTTCTTGTGTGAGAACTGGCCCCCTAAATGGACTTCCTGTGGTTTACGTATCTGCTGGGCTTGAGAATACTTTAAAAGGTTAGGGACCCAAGCCCCAACTGGTACAGGATAAATGACTTTGTTAGGAGACTACTGGCAAGACCTTCCATGGGTTTGCTTACCTAAGAACTGATTTTCAATTGGTGGCTATTTTCTCACTTTAATCAGACATGTGAATTTTGTTGATGCCTACTTAACACCCTAAATTTTGACATCTGCCTACTGCTACATCCGAGAAATGCAACGTGGACTTGACTACATTATAAATGCTCTTCTCTTACCTGGTAAGGACAGCTCGTGGTCCCCGGGCCCGGGCATGCATCTTATCAAGCACCATGTGTTTCAGTTTCTGATAGTACACAGGGCCAAAATAGATGTACGCTTCCAAGGGCTCACTGCAAGAAAGGCCAGAGTTTTAGGTTAAGGACCTAAGTCTGGGCTCACAAGAGACAACCTTTTTTAGGAATCATCACTGGCAGGTCCTAATCTGTTTTTTGAATGAGTTTATGACTGAATGAATGGGCAAGAGAGTGCCTTTCAGACTGCAGTAAACAAAATGCTAGAACTGAAAATATACAAGTACCACAGATGCAATAAAAGATATACTGTTTGATTAGAAATAAAAATTTATGAACACTGTGTGCATGTATCTCTTCAAATTAGGGTTTTTGGTTTTTTGGATATACAACCTGGAATGGAATTCCTGAGTCATATGGTAGTTTTTATTTTTTGCTTTTTCAGAAATCTCCATACTGTTTTCACAGTGGCTGCACCAATTTACATTCCCACCAACAGTGTACAAGGGCTCCCTTTTCTCCACATCCTCTCCAACATTTGTTATTTTTGTTCTTTTTGATGATAGCCATTCTGACAGGTGTGAGGTGGTATCTCATTGTGGTTTTGATCTGCATTTCCGATAACTAGCAATGCTGAATATCTTTTCATGTGCCTGTTGGCCATCTGCATGTCCTCTTTGGAGAAAGTCTATTCAGTTCTTCTATCCAGTTCTTAATTAGGTTGTTTTTTTTAATGTTGAGCCATATGAGCTGTTTTTATGTATTGGATATTAACCCCATCCACTTTTCAGTCTTATCATTTGCAAATATCTTCTCCCATGCATTAGATTATCTTTTTGTTTTATTGATGTTGCTTTTGCTGTGCAAAAGCTTTTCAGTTTAATTAGGTCCTATTTGCTTATTTTTGCTTTTGTATCCTTTGCTTTAGGAGATGGATAGAAAAAATATTGCTGCAATTTATGTCAAAGAGTATTCTGCCTATGTTTTTTTCTTGAAGTTTTATAGTATCTAGTCCTGCATTTCAGTCTTTCATCCATTTTAAGTTTGTTTTTGTGTATGGTGTTAGAGTTTGTTCTAATTTCATTCTTTTACATGTAGCTGTCCAGTTTTCCCAGCACCATGTATTGAAAAGACTGTCTTTTCTCCACCATATATTCTTGACTCCTTTGTCACAGATTAATTAACCATAGTGTGTGGGCTTATTTCTGGGATTTCTATCCTGTTCCATTGATCTGTTTGTTTTTATGCCAGTACCATCCTGTTTTGATTACTATAGCTTTGTAGTACAGTCTTAAGTTAGGGAGAGTGATTCCTCCAGCTCTACTCTTCTTTCTCAAGATTGTTTTGGCTCTTTGGGGTCTTTTGTGTTTCCATACAACATTTAAAAATTATTTACAATCACCAAGGTATGGAAGCAATCTTAAGTGTCCATCAACAGATGAGTGGATAAAGAAGATGTGGTATATCTATATGATGGAACGCTACTCAGGCATAAAGAAGAATGACATTTTGCCATTTGCAGCAACACAGGTGAACTTGCAGGGACTTATGCTAAGTGAAAAAGCCAGAGAAAGTCTAATACCATATGATGTCACTTACATGTGGAATCTAAAAATTATAGCAAATTAGTAAATAAAACAAAAAAGAACCAGACTCATAAAGAACGAACTACTGGTTACCAGTGGGGAAAGGGAAGCAAAAGGGGCAGTATAGGGGTAGGAGAAAAAGGGTTATTATGGGATTATATGAAACCATGTGCGAAACTTTTGAAAATATAAAGCACTATAAAATGAAGTCTTTCATTCAATTAAAAAGAATAGTGAAAAAAATGTAAACAGGTTGTGAAAGAGTGTATATAGGACAACCCCTCTTTCACGGTTGCCACCCTTGTCAAGTCACCTTCCTTTCTTGCCTGGACCACTGCAGACAATCCTCTGATCTGTCTCTCTGCTTCTACTCTTATCTCTTAATAATCTATTCTTTACACAATAAGCCAGAGTGATTCCTTCTAAAACAGAGCTCACAGCAGGTCATTCTTCTGCTCTAAATTCCCAGTGGTTTCCCATTACATTCAGAATCTGTATCACCCAAACTGTGTATCATGGCCACAAGGTCTAACACAAGCTGGTTCCTGTCCACCTGACTCATTTTCTACTCCCTCTCCCCACCATGCAACTCTACTTCAGCAACACTGGCTTCTTTACTGCTCCTCAAATGTAGCATACCTGTCTGCTTCAGGGCCTTTGCACTCACTGTCCCCTCTGCGTGAAACATTCTTCACCAGGTACTCATGTGGCTCTGTCAAATATGCCACCTCTTCAGAGAGATGCACCCTGATGGGGTCCTCCTTGCACCCCAGCATCACAGTGCCAGGGCACTGTCTCAGCTCTCACCTAGGTTATATTTTGTCCAGAGTATTTGTCACTGTTTGGTATTAAAATATACATTTGTTATTTCTCTGATTATCGCCTCTTTTCCCCAGGAGAAGTAAACTCTGCAGGATAAGCACTTCATCTCTTTGCCACTGTGGTCCCTGCACTAATGACTCTGCCTGGCACACAACTGGTACTTGGTCAACATCTGTCACATGGCTGACTCATGAGCCTTTAGAAAAGGTGTACTAAGAGTTTCAAAAGAGAGTGAATATTTAAATGCTTTGACAGTAGAAAGCTTTTTTCTTCAGTTTGGAGCAAGAGCAGCCAGAAAGACGCCTTTAAAAACATGTTTAACTGCCCCAGAACTTCTTCCTCAAAAGAAAGGAAGCATCTAGTATGTTCTATCTAACTCATGACTTAATCCATAACTCAGTCCAGGGAGGGAGAGACTGTCTTCCCTCTGTTTAAGATGAAGAAATAGGCACAGAGGGCTAAATAAGAGCTGGTGAGTGGTACAGTGACTCAAATCCAGGGCTTTCCCTACTAAGTAAATTTTGGGCCACAGCCTGATGCAAGAGTGGAAAGAGCAAAGAAAACAAAAGACACAGCAGAGAGGACACAAAAGCACCTGCCCCTGCTTGCGTGGTACACATCTTACAGTGCTTTCAGCACCACTAGCAAAGACTTTTGCATCTATCAAGCCATTCTGCTGGCTTAAGTACAGCCAGACTCTTGGAAGACACAGTAGAGTGAAAGGCTCAATGGACAGGGTGTCAGGAGACACTATTCTCACCCTAGGCCGGTCACAAAGTAATTGCATGATCTCTCTATCTCAGTTTTCTTATTTGTACAAGGGGGTCACAATGACCCCCTTTCTTTCCAGCTTTTAATAATAAATGATTCTATTTCTCCACTGTATGGCTCTTCATGGTAGAATTTCTGGAACTCTGTCACCTAATGCCATTCTATCATTAACTGAATAAAGCCATATGCAATTTTTCCTCTTAACTATGCTCAGAAATACGACAAGAGATGAAAGCTGGTGGGTGAATATGTTTGTAAGTCCTGTGTGGAACTTTCAACTAACAAGCTAAAACAGTGTTTCTCAAACTTTGCCACTGAGATGAATGGCTTGGCTGGAGGCACTGGAGAAGGTGGTGTAGACATAGTCTACAGTTTTGTTCACAGGAAGCAGGGCACAACCCATTCAAATCTTCCAGTAAAATTATGTTCAGAAGGTCCGCCAAATTGAGTTACCAGTTCTGCACACCTTCTGGTCAACTACTGCGTTATTTCTGGATGAGAAGCAAAGCGTAAAACGATCAGTTGAGCAATGACAACTTTTCTTTTGAAATGGACCTTAGCTATTTCACTGAATCATTTTTGAAATGGACCACCACTTTTTTCCTGTAATGTGATTTTCTATAATATCTCAACCATGATACACCTAAAGAAATTCACATTATTACAGTCTGGGTAGATCATTTGAGAAAGTAATCTCTATCTTTTAATGTCTAGTAACAAATCTCAATGGTCAGATGCACAGGTCAGGGACCATGTCTATTCTGTTCACTGTTATATACTTAGGTGTTTAACACGCTGTTGGAGAATCAATGTGCAAACATTAGGCCTCAGGCTATCTGTCAGAGCACAAAATACCTGAAATTCATCATAGAAGTACAGAGAAAGGTCAACAGTTAAGAGACTTTGTATTATACACAATTGATGTGTTGTTTAAAAGTTGTGTAGTAATCCTAATAAGATCTTTTCTACTTTTTAAATGAGAACCTCCTCAGCAAAACAGAATTCCTGAATTTATCAGTTTTTTAATTAAAAAAAATTATTTATTTGTTTATATTTTTGGCTGTGCTGGATCTGTGTTGCTATGTAGGCTTTTCTCTAGTTGCAGCAAGCAGGTAGGGGCTACTCTTTCCTACAGTGGGCAGGCTTCTCTCATTGCAGAGCACAGGCTCTAGGTGCACAGGCTTCAGTAACTGCGGCGCGAGGGCTCAGCAGCTGCAGCTTCCGGGACCTAGAGCACAGGCTCAATAGTTGTGGCACGTGGGCTTAGTTGCTCCGAGGCATGTGGGGTCTTCCCCGAGCAGGGATCAAATCTGTGTCTCTTGCATTGGCAGGCAAATTCTTTACCACTGAGCCACCCAGGAAGCCCTAGTTTTCTAAATTAAAACTTTTCTTCTCTCCGGTTCCCCAGTTTAACTGAGATATAATTCACATACAACATCAGGAACAGTATACAGAGTGCTGACGTGAGACACACATGTTGTAAAGTCATGACCACCAGAGCTTAGCTGCCACATCCAGCACCAACCTGGATTTTCTTGTTTCAGATTTCTTTAAAAAGTCCAGCTGTATATTTTAAGGGCTCTTAAGTCTTATCAGACTTTTACTTTAATAAAATCATGCTTTTCCTTTAAGATGTCTAAACACACACTCACCCTGTGATGCCAGATGTAACGTAGTCTTTCCCTAAGTAGTTATAACCATGGCGGACGAGGTCCTCACACACATCTTTCACTTTACTGCCTCCAAACGCGGTGCCATAGTGGAATCTGCCATCTAACACGCCGGCCTTGCCTGCCAACAGCTCGATTAGCTTTCCCACCTGCGTGATGTGAACAGATTTAAGTAAGCACCTTCCTGTGGTGCAGGAATTCTGTTGGTTTATTTAGCTCTGGCCTTCCTTCCCCCCAAAGATTATGAGACTATTACTCTTAGTAACAGTGACAAATTAAGAGCAGCAAATATTTACCCTCTCTTACTGTGACCTAAGTTTATGCCTCCAAAACCCCAATGGGATAGATACTATTATCTCCCTCTGTTAGCACACAAGGAAACTGAAGACCAAGGGGTTAAGCGACTTTGAAGTCCCAAGGCTGGTCAGTGGTGGAGCCAGGCTGACCAGTGACAACCACGGAGAGGGAGATGCATTAGGTTTGATATGACGGAGTCTTTTGCTGGGGAGTAATTTCATCACTCAGAAGACTGCCATTGAAGAACAGCCCAGGCCTCTCCACCTCCCCTTGTTAGACCAGCCCACCTGGTCAGGAACCTATTTTTGCTCAACGGCCCTTTCTGAAAATCAGTTTCAGGGTCCCGTCTCTTCCAACTGCCTTGCCCTCTTCCTTAAAAGCAGCGTCTCTGAAAAACGGACTGACCGTCATTCGAGATGGGAAGCCATGGGGGTTCATGATGATGTCCGGACAGATGCCAGAGTCACAGAATGGCATGTCTTCCTGAGGGACGATCAAGCCGCAGACACCTGGGGGAGAGAAGATTTCGGGCCGCGTACAGCCAGTCGGCAGGAAGGAAGAGCACAGAACTGAACCGGGATCTCCTCATTGCCATTTCTATCTCTGGTGCTCTCAAACCTTCTCTGTGGTCTCTATCAGGAATTAACAAAAGCAATTTCTAACTGCCCTGCTAGACAAATGGTTCGAAACAACTGTCCCGGCGGGAAGGCCCTGCAGCCTGCGGACTGGCCTGCTGGCACAACACACAGCGTGCCGTCGGCTGCTGGCCCAGCCTCTCCAGCCACGGAGAGGGGAGAGCAGTCCTGGCCCTGTCAGGAGCCCTGAAGCTGCAGGTCAGCAGCGGCCTCGCTCTGCGTCACCAGCTCCTGATGTGCCGTACCCAGGTCCCAGGAATGCGAGTTCTCTGACCACCAAACACAGAGAGCTGACTGAGCGAGGGGTGTGTTTAAATTGTGGTTTTAAAACCTGGGACAAGGAGTACTTGTGCGTGGCCGATGTGCTGACGGGTCTACCCACTGGCTGCTGAGCCCTTGGCTTGCGGGGCCGGTTTCTGCCCCGGCTCCCCTGGCTTTCCCTAAGCTGCCCTAAGGAATTGTAATTCCTATAGTTGACAGCGCATCAGAAAAGGGACCTCAGATTGAAGTGTGAAGTTAAACAAGAAAATTAAATGCCAAATTATTCTTGGAAGAAAAGGCTAGAGTTAGACATGAAATTCTAAGCATGAAAACAAAACCCCACCAACTCTCTGCACTCTACTGATAGTCTCTTAAATTGGTTGTACTTTATTAATCCCTAAATATTATTCTGATCTGTAGAGTTAAAAATCTAACTTATAAAATCTTACCACTTAAATAATTTTAAATTCCTCTGACTTCTTTGTTGATAGGAGGAATACAAGAGTACAATTTAGACTGCTAACCACAATCTACAAAATTCAGAATTAGAAAGCTAGTGTACAATGGCATTGGGGCAAGAAAAAATGCTTTAATATTTCAAAATATGAAATTTATTTTCCTTTGTACACGAAGCTATCAACCATCTGCATCTATTAAAAAGAAACTGTCCTCAAAGAAACGTTTCTTTCCTCAGTTTGGTTTCTACATAATTACTCAAACTATTTCAAAAGAGATTTTTTTTGGGTGACATGTTATAAACACCAAGACCTGAAATCTAAAGAAAAAGAGCACCATTTATCTATTTGACATCAGTTATCAATATTCAGATTTCCAGTCACTGCCAACAATAATGGTAATTAGGTTTATGAAGCTGAATTCTAGAGCATGTAGGTACTTTACTTGGCTTTTTGGTTGAAACTGTATTGTTTATCATAAAGAACATATGCTTTCCTACATCAAGCATAGAAACAGTCAGTTCACTTGACTGCAAATTCAGCTACAGTGTGTTAGAATTTAAATCAAGCAGAGTCTGTGACTCTCTTTTCTTCTCTCCAAAAATCCATCTTGTCTACACTGAAATTATCCGACAAAACACTGGGGCTACTGGGAAATCTACTCTGAAAGAGATCAAATTGTAAATCTAGGTGCAACCGACAACAACATTGTTTAGCAGTGAACAAAATGTTAAAAACAGCAATTCCTGCAGAGGCCAGTCCCAGGATGTGCTTGGGTGAGAATGTCACTTTGGCTGGTGAGGAGGTGAAGGGCTCGGCTACATCCCTTAAAAACAAAACCGAAGAAAAGCTTCAGCACCCCCTTCCACAGCAGTTCACAGGGGGATGCTGGCGTCGGCTCTAGGGGCAGCTGCCTGTTCGCCTGGTAGGAGAAGGTGGGAGTGAGGAGCAGGAGGTGCAGGAACCCCGGGCGGAAGCTGGACACACTCAGATTGGTGGAGGGTAAAGAAATACATGATTTGCATTCTGTATTCCCAGTCTTAGTGGACACATTTCATCAAGCAAATTTAACTTCATTTTGTGATTAAAATGAAAGCAGTGCTCCCTCCCCTGAAATCTGAATCTCCAACAACTCTGCTTGAGATCTGATTAATATTTGGTAGAGAGCTTCCTTTCTTGGGAAGTTATTTTCTTACCAGCCCTTTTCTGACATTGCAATTTAAAAAAGTATTGGTTATGTAAGTCACTTACAGATTTTTTTTTTTTTTTTTCATTCCGTAATAGGAACTGCTGGGGCCACATCTGAATCAAGGGCACCTGTAAGCCAAAAATTAAATCTTCGCTAACTTAAAATTACTTTAGGCTCTGAAAACCCTTTTATATGCCAAGATGGTTCCCATAGCAGACAGGCCTGTGTTGTTTGTTTTGTGTGAAAGTGAATGATAAAAGATCCATGAAATCGACACAGAAAGCCAGAACAGCAGAAAGAACTGAGGGCTCTCCATCATTGCGGCTTCTACCCTCTGCTGACTTGTGGAACAATGCGCGCTACACATCCAACTGCAGATCCAACACAGCTGTGCATTTCATTAGATGAAGAGCACTAGTGACACAAGTAAATAATTAACTTATTCTGGTCCGCTGACTGTGCTTATGAGACCAGTCATAGCTGACAGATTTTAATACGAGTTAACACAAAGAAACCATAATGAGCTTAGGAGTTAAAACAAAATATTTAGACAGGATTTGATGATCTCGAATCTCAAATGAGACAGATGATTTTTTTAAACTTTGTATTTTACTGAATTCATTAGGCGGTGGGGGAGAGAGTTCTCGATCTTAGAACCAGACTTTTCTTTCTTTTTTTTTTTTTTAAAGGTATTTCTGTTTCAGAATTATTCAAATCTTTAATCAAAGCAGAAAGGTTTTTTTTTTTCCTCTTATTTTTCAAATGAAAAATTAAAACTTTGGCTTCTCCAGGAACAGAGGCATAAAAATCTCCTCCGATATTTACAACTCTTTAAAGTTACTCTCCTTTAATACTAGTTTAAAAATGTAAATGATATGCAGTACGCTTCAGTGTGTTAACACTCTCCTGGATCCTTGAAAAGAGGATGGACTACAAATAAACCATATCTAATGGAAGCTGTTGTGAAACAATTACTGATTCATACCTTAAATGCTTACGCAGCATTTCAGATTTTAAAATAAAATTTCATCCCCTGGCTCATGCTGGTGTCTCAACCCCATTGTTTATAGCACAACTGCCTGGCAGTGAAATACAAATACACTAGTTTAACAGGCCTGGAACACTTAACACACTCACAGGGGCCAAGTGGGAATTAGACCACAGATGACACTACAGAACTTTTAACAGATGGAAACAGACAAGAGGGAGAAACTGGAACACAGAAAGTTAGAGCAGAAAAAGTCTACAGATACCCAGTCAATAAAATATTATTCCATCACCATCCATCTTAACATCAAGTTGTAAAGGTGAAGAACTTAGGGAGTCTCAAGAAGCTACAAGTCCGACTGCCACGCCACACGGCAAAGGCAAGTCTGGGGACCCGCTGTCACGGCTCTCTATGTCACGGTCCAGATAGTGGAGGCTCTTACACCGATTTGTTGTTTCTATTTCTGTGCCTTGCAGAACACCACATAAATCATTTTAAGAACAGGTTTACCCAGCAAAATTCCAGTTAATCTGACAAATCACTCTTAGAAAGTATTTCTAATTATAAACAGCAACTGAGTTGTTCAAAAGTCATTTGTAGATTAAAAAAAAAAAAAAAAACTAGTCTTAATGTAATGGATCCATTTCAATCCAAACGGGGGTGGTGGCAGGGGGGAAAGAAAAGGTAAGAAAGTAAGAAAAAAGATATGGAAAAAATACTAAAGCATTACATTACCACACAGAGACAGAAAAGCAAGTAACAGCTGGCTAAAGACAAAAACTGAAATAACATCTTTAACTTGCTATTTTTGGTGTGACTTTAACGTGCTGAGAACCAACTAGCAAAGGGTTTTTCTCTTGTTGACAGCCTGGTCTCCCCTTAAGATCATATTCTGCTTCACTTTTTAATTTTTAAAAATTTTATGCAGCAAGTCTACCTTCTAAATATAAATACTTTCGGATTAAATTTACCATTTTCAGGTTGCTACATATTTTTACTCTTTCTTTTCTGAGAAAAAAAGAGAGAATCATTTTCCTCTATTAACAGGCTATGTGACAAGTGCTGTGATAGAGGTGGGAATATGAAGAGGTTTAAGACTTGGGTCCACTTCAGAGCTGCCCCGAGCAGAGTAGCCTAACTGAATGCTGACCACGAAAATACCTGGACCGGCTCAGCTCACCGCATTCTAATGCTCTAAGTGATGCAGAGCCGATCCTGCTGAAATAACACCGATCAGAGTCTACACTGCCAACTTTTACTCTCTGTGGGTACTGGTTAGACAAGGCTATTTATTCTGCACAGTTTCATACTCTGAGCACTAAGCAAAGGTGAAATGATGCTGCCATGCTTCTCTATTGGTCACAGTGCAGGAAGAGGCTTGGTGTTCGGGGAAGGTGTGATCACTGCCAAGCCCAGTATTAATGAGGTTCAGACATGGGGGCAGGGGGAGTGCCATCTATAAAAGGCTCATCACCCCTTGGACGCTGAGACCTGCGGAGGGCGGGGCATCGAGGAAGCAGGAGATCTTACTTTGTCTCTGTGCTATTCAACCGATATTGTTACCTGGGGGGTAAAGCACCGAGTTCCAGGCAGCCTTAGTTGTTTGGTCTTTGGAATGGGAATAATTAGCATCTATCTCAGGAGGAAATTGTATTACAAAAACAGATGAGCTAATGTCTGAGAGGTACTTTCAGGTCCTCAGAGAAAGGCGGCAGCTAAACACAAGGAATTATTATTATATAAGAAACCTAATTACTCTCAGCAGGAAGCAAACTAGCAAGGCAAAGAAGACCAACTTAATGAATGGATGGAAGGGGCAGATGCAGTGGCACTAACTGTGGCTTAAGAGGCTGAAAGGCAGCTCCCTCCACTGGGCCGTGCAGATCATTTCACGCGATCAGGACGGTGTCTCGTAATAACTTAGGACTTCACAGGACCGGGCTGCGGATTTCCAGGGCAGAGTAGCTTACTGCTGATGAATATGGTGCTAAATGGGGCCGAAGAAGCAGCAGGAATGCTTTCAAGTTCGAACTGTTCGTGTTCAATAAGAAGTGTTTCTACTTTGAACAAACTCATCTCGATAAGCCTTTACATATTCAGAAATGTAAATCTCTAAGTCGAAATGGGAAGGCTAACACAGGTGGTTACTCCTTTCTTCCTCTCCCCCTTTCCAGTTATTGAATTAACCTTCTTTTATTCTCCACACCACCACCTTAAATAATCCTGAGGGGGAGGGGAGGAGAAAAAAAAACTGTTGAATCATATTAGCTTTGTTCTGTTGTTGAATCGCTTCCAGATCTATCACATCACTTGCCATATCCCGGTTGACATAATTTTAATTCGGCTCTTCCTTACATGTTAACAGATAAATAATGCATAAGAAAACTTGATTAGCTTTCTTATTAAAACATCACTCTCAATGAGAGGAGGCGCTAGAAGACAATACAGTTTTTACACAGCTTTCCCATGAGCAGTTGAATGGTTTGATGTGATAAATTTGCATAGTCTGAAGCACACAAAGGGCTGATTAATTGAAACCCTTACAATGCTTCTGGAAGCAGCTATTGTAAAACAATAACCATAGGAACTTTACAAAATACACATGGCTGAATGTGTCGAGAGCTTAATAAAATGTGTTGAGGCTACACTATTTGGAAACAGAATTGGAGATTTTTATTCTGGGCCATAAAACACTAAAAACCCTAATTTCAAAGCTTTACTTGGATATTTACTAAAAGGTCAGAGGGTTACTGGCTAGCTACCGAAGACCAAAATTTGTTCTTCAAAAAGCAAATTAAATAAAATCTTCCTGAGGTGTCTATGTGGACAAAAATCACCTTGATTTCAAAGGTTAAAGAGTTGCCAGGATTTCTTTTTGGAAGGAAACTCTGAAGGACTGTCTGGTGTCATATACCTTATCTTGGGGCTCACGCTGTTAACTCCATCAGCCCCCTTCTCCCCTCCCACTGGAGTCTTTCATTCAAAAGGATCAAGCAAAGTAGGGAGCCAAAGACATCCAGACTTTGAAGCTTCAGACTAGCAGAGAGGATTTTAGACGGTTTCAAGTGTTACATGAGTACAAGGTATTATTATTATTACTCTAAGTCAAAGCCTTTTCATTCTCTCACTTTTAGAAAACATAAGATAGAAAACTGAAATGACAAGTGAAGGTCTGGAAAAAGCAAAGCTTTGCCCAGCCTTGCTTAACAAACTTTTTCTCTTGGATTTTTTGCCACAAGCAAATTTAAAATTTTTTACTTTCCACTGCCTCTTCATGCTTACTGTATACAGATTCTTTAATGTGTTGGGAAATCAGGGGAGACTTTCTTTTCTTCTAATAGACATTCAGTTAAAATCTAATAAATTAATTTAGCAGGTTGCTGAATAATTTTTATTAATGCAAAATGGAGGCAAGGGACCTTATCATGGAACTTTTGTTGAACAAGAGAGAGTCAAAGATGAATCTTCCAAACAATGTTATCCATAAAGGTGTAATCCCTATGAACCAAAGATAGATAAGCTGAATCAGCCTGTAGAAAAAAACTGCACTTTGATAAGACTGTATTTCTATTTTAAAACAAAGGTTGACTTCACTCCACTTAAACTGGCTGTTTGAGGATTTAGGGGGCGATGCTGAGGAGGGTATGCCATTATCTCAGATTTGCAGTTATTAAAAAGCTTCTGTTTGCCAGGACAAACACTCTTGCTCAAATACAGTTTTTCCTCTCCTTTGGAATACTGTTTGGTGTTGCTGCCGATTCTGTGATCTCCAGGACCTTTGTTGGAGGTGCTAATCCTTTTTCACATGAGAGACTGAGAAATGTTCTCTGAGAGAAGTGATATATTGCTTTTTTCCCCTACATCAAAGGAGTCCACTTTTTCCTCCCTCATTGTGAATGGCAGCAAAAGTCAGAGGAAATCTGGAAATATAATAATTTGGTTTCCTGAAGACTGAAATGAAATTTAACTTGGGAATTCCTTAGGCTGACAGGTAATTTTTGTTAAAGGATTAAACAATAAAACAAGCAAACAAAAACCCAACTGAGCAGGAAATCTGCTCACCCTTCTAATAAATGCACTGACCATCACAGAAAGCAAGGCTCAAGATACAAATGTGTGCCCTTGATGAACCTTGTTCATATAGAACCTATGCCAAAGTTCAAGAGGCTTATACACATTATTTTGACTTTAATAAAAACTCTAGTTCCAAACATGACTCCAACCAGCACTCTATGTGAATGCCCCTTCCTATCTTTGTGTGCTGTGCTTAGTCGCTCAGTCATGTCCAACTCACTGTGACCCTATGGACTGAAGCTCGCCAGGCTCCTCTGTCCATGGGGATTCTCCAGACAAGAATACCAGAGTGGGTTGCCATGCCCTCCCAGGGCATCTTCCCAACCCAGGGATCGGACCCAGGTCTCCCGCATTGCAGGCAGATCCTTTACCATCTGAGCCACCAGGAAGCCCCTTCCTGTCTTTAACTCTTATCTATAAATTTGATCAAGGAAGAATGTGAAGAGAAAACACGAAGAACATTCCAGACCCATGTCTGCTCTACTTTCCCCTGTGGAGCATCATTATGCATCTATTATACAGGTCATAGCTTCACTATGAAGTACCCGGATGTTGAGAACACTTGGGAAAGGAGATCAAGACTTTGGGGTCCTAATATTTTCCCACCACCACCAGAATTTAAAATTAAAGTAAGCTTTCCTTCCTTCATAAACAAACATACAACAAATTCATAACTTTGCTGTACAGGTTATTACTAACTCATCTCACCTTCCCCAATAGTTTGCATATTACTAAAAGGATGAACTGTTCTAGAGATCTCTGACCAAGGGCCAGTTCCTTTGAGGGGGAGCTCATTCACTAAGCATTTACTGATGAGATGCACAATGAACCTCACAAAGACCCAGAGGATGATGTACTTCATTAAAAGTCTTTGCATTTCTCATTGGAAAACTCTATTGGAATTCCCTTATCTAAAAAGTGTGTTGTGTATTTTAGGGGGAGAATAGATACATGTATATGTATGGCCCAGTCCCTTTGCTGTCCACCTGACACTATTACAGCTTTGTTAGTCAGCTATAATCCAATACAAAGTAAAAAGTTTAAAAAGGAAACAAGAAGAGTGTTGTGAGTGAATCCTGGCTGCTTCGCGTTAATTCCCTCTTCTTTATGGAATCCTTTCTCTCTCCTCCACGCTTGGCTCTCTCTGCTTGGTCCTCCTCTGTTGTCCAGGTCACAGGAAGTGCTGCTGCTGACTGGGTCTGCCACATTTTAAACAGCTACTGATCAAATACTTTCACTTCTCCAGCCGGCCTTCTCTGTCCAATCAATTGCATTCAAGCTTTGCTTATCACAGAGCACTTATGTTGAACCCAGCTAGTTAGAACTGATTTTTCTGTCCCAGTTCACCCACGTACTGTGGCCTCTTCGACCTTCTTCTTGAGTTTTTATAACACAGAGCTTGTAACTACCACTGTTTAGCTACCTCTTTAGCTGTGTTTCTTTTAGCTACTAATTATCCCACCACCTTTGAAGTGATCAGGCTGGAGCAGGATAGACACTCATGTTCTGTAAAACTAAATTTTCAAGTCTGTTAGAGAGGATATTTTCAGAGGCATTAGGTACAGAAATGCCATCTACACAGTGTGTGTATACAAAAAAAGACTTCCTAATTCCTAATAACAACTTTGTCAAGGTAAACTTTCACCAAAAGACAAAAATGAGGCCATCTGCAGGGCCACATTGCTTTTTAAACACCAAGACTAACAAATTTAATGCTCTAAATGGAGGGGGTGAGAGAGGTGAGCATAAAGATGACCTATGTCAAAACAATCTTTACTTTTTCTCATAGAGAACACACTTGTGTCAGCTTGCAGGAGAGGCTACCAAAAAAAAACTTCCGAAAAAATTCTACATTTCAAGAGTAAAAGCTTAGTTCAACTAAGAGTTCTCTTATGCTGGTGTGCATCTAGACCAATACAGAAAGAAATCATTGTAGGAGACACCATATCACAACACTATGAAATTTTGGTCGGCTCACTTCATGACAGCCACAACACATAATGGACATTGTGGACTATTCTCCATTTCATTCACAGTTTATTCTCTCAGGCCTCATCCAGCTCCTCTCTGGGCCCCACGCTGAGGGCTGCGTGGCTTGCAAGGCTCCACGCAGATGCCACCAGCTGTGCCCACTGCACATGAACATTCAAGTCAGCTCCCTCCAGCCCTGTCCAGGTCACTGCCCTCAAGGGCCCTCCTGGCTCTAACCACCACATCGAGCCAGACAAACCAGGAGAGTGGACAAAGGAGAGGACAAAGAGAGTGGACAAAGCAAACAAAAAATCTTCTTTGTCTTCTACATAGGCTGACTCTTGACAGATTTAGAAATTTTAACCAAACACTGTCTTCTGGCCAGGCTACTGGGCCAATGAGTTTTACAATGAGTTGATTTTAGAAAGACAGGAATACCTGGTAACATAGCTCTGTGTCAGAAGTATATCTTAATATGGGGGATCGTCAGGCATTTCGGGAATGAGGTATGTGAGGATAGTATTTCCTTTGGACTGGTGGCTGAGGAGTGCTATGTAAAGCTGCTTGTCCAGGATGAAAGGGAATTTTGCATCTCCTCAAGGAAATACTAGAATTAATATTTAAATAGGTAATATTAAATATAATATTAAGAAAAACTAGAATTCTGTCTCAGGAAAAGGCTGCGTCTTCTTCAAGGGAAAATTCCAGGGAATATAGCAACCTTGGCTTCCCAGGTGTGGTGGTGGCGGTGGCGGTTTAGTGGCTCAGTTGTGTCAGACCCTGTGACCTCACACACGGTGGCCGACCGACCAGGCTCTTCTCTCCATGGGATTTCCCAGGCAAGAATACGGGAGTGGGTTGCCATTTCCTTCTCCAGGGGATCTTCCTGTCCCGGGGATTGAACTCAGAGCTCCTGCATCGCAGGCAGATTCTTTACCACTGTGCCACCTGGGAAGCTGAGGCTTCCCCCGTAGGTCAGCAAGTAAAAGACTGAGCACACACATACATGGCAACCTTGGGGACAGAGTCGTAATGGGATACCAAGAGAGGACACCTTACCTGGTACAGAATGGGCAATGCACTTGGAATCAGAAATCTGGATCTGAACTGACTCTGCCAGCACTAAGCTGTAGGAGGCAGGCCACTCACGACTCTGACCCTCAATTTCCTGATCTGGATAGTAGGAACAATGATACCAACTAGAACTGTAAAGGTTAAAGGATGGAATATAGATGAAAATGCTCATAAACTATTAATCACAAAAGGAAAGACACTGAAAGTTTGCATGCAGGTGACTCCCAAATTTTATCTCTAGTACCAACCTCCCCCCGGAGCACCAGACTCTATCCAAGTGCCTACTCAACCTTTTCACTTGGGAATCTAATGTGCATCTCAGACCAGAGAACCAAATTCAACTCCTGCTGCTGCTAAGTTGCTTCAGTCGTGTTCGACTCTGTGGGACCCCATGGACGGCAGCCTACCAGGCTCCTCTGTCCACGGGGTTTTCCAGACAAGAGTACTGGAGTGGGGTGCCGTTGCCTTCTCCGAACTCAACTCCTGCCCCGGCCTAACTCCAAAAAACTGTTCCTTCCCGGTCCTCCCTTTCTTGATAGACCGCCTTGCCAGCGGCTCAGGCCACAGACCTCACCCTCAGTTCCTGTCTTTTCCATCTCCAGCATCTCAGCCATCAGCAAGTCCTGCTGGCTCTAATTCCAGAGCACACCCAGAATGCATCACTTCTCTCCTGTTCTCCACTACTGCCCTTGTTCAAGTCACCATCCCCTCCTGCCTGGACCACTGCCACCACCTCTGGGCTTCTCTGCCTGCTCCCCTCCAATCTACTCTCCATGGGGAACCCAGGTTGATTTCTTAAAACGGTAATTCCATCTTGTCACTCCTTTGCTTACAGTCGCTACCCAACAGGCCTGCTGGTTCCCAGTATATTAGAATGAAGTCCAAATCCCTTCCTTTTGCCCACATGACCCTGTACGCTGTGCCCCATCCTTTTTCTCTCACTGTCTCAAACTGTGTTCCTGCTCAGGCACATGTCTGGCCAGACTGCCCTTGTGTGTCTTCTCTGATTGTACCAAGCTCACTCATGCCTCAGGGCTGGTGAACTTAACTCTCCCAGACCCTTGCGTCCCTGGCTTCTTTTCATCCTCCAGGTCTCAGTTCAAGTCCGCTTTCTCCAAGAGGCCGACCTTAACCATCAACCACAGGGCAGCCCTCTCTTCCTGAAAACCAGTCACTTTTGCATTAGTCTTCCTGTGTCACACTGATCACTACCTTAAATTATTGTTTGTATTTTTGTTTACTTTTTTTCTGTTTTCTTCCCCAAGAAAACATAAATCCCAGGAAAGCAGAGACTGTCAGTATTTACCACTGTTATTTCTAATATTGAGAACCGGGCCTGGTACATAGTGAGAGCTTGAGAAATGGATCGATTAATAATATAAGCACTTGAGATGATCCTCCATTATATCAAGTTCAATGAGACACAAAGTTGCTTTGTGATTGGTGCCATCCTTTACCAGGCTTAAAACCAGTCACTATGGCCTCCTGACTCTTCTTGGCTCTATTCCTGTAGGTCAACAGGTTTTCACTCTTTACTGCTGCTCCCCATTTTTTCTTTCACAGGAAAAACAAAATCTTCATCACAGCCCTCCAAGTCCAAACCACACCTAGCCTGTCTCCCTTTCCTGCCCAGCCTGCGACAGCAGACCTTCCAGCGGTCACCTCTCCTGACTGTGGCCATGGACCAGGCACTGCCTGTTTCACACACATCATTCTGTTTAATCCTGGTAACAACTCCTAGGAAACCGTCTCTATTTCAAAGGGATAAAACTGGTCACTTGGCACTCAGGACCTTTATCTCTTTACTATACTTTTTCTCAACCTGAAGGCTTTCTTTAAATGCTGAACAGAGGTAACCTCGAAAAAAAGGGGAAAGTGTGCATTCAGTAAGCCCACAGGGCAGGGCAGGGGTACTGGGTGTACATTACAGGCAAGTGCACTCAGGTTCCATATAAGAGAACCATAGCCTCAGAAAGCTGCAAGAGGCTCCCTTCACAGGTCACAGGCAAAGAGGAACAGCATCTGTAAAATGTAATCTAAAAGAAATTCTTATTCTAGGGAAGATAGATTTGGACCAGACTTCTTAAAAAGTGTTTTCAAATGCTGAGTTTTATCCCTATCTACAACAACCTCACAACTTCCCTATCACGAATGGTCTTCACCATTTAGTTTAGTATGAACTGTATGCAATCCATTGTATTCATCTTTTTGCCAATTACTCAGGAACACTAGCCAAGGGCTGAGTTTCCTTGCTACCTCTCAAAGAGCCAACATGATTTTGAGCCCACGGCAGGGATTTAAATATGACCAAATAGATTTCTCTGGGCTGTCAAGGCAGATTTTTATTGAAGCTCAGGGTGCATCTCCGGGTGGGTATGTGCATTTAGCTATTTTGGTTGAAAAGCTTTAGCGGGCTTCTGTGGTCAGTTAGGGAGAGGGCAATGGCACCCCACTCCAGTACTTTTGCCTAGAAAATCCCATGCACGGAGGAGCCTGGTAGGCTGCAGTCCATGGGGTCGCTAGAGTCAGAAACAACTGAGCGACTTCACTTTCACTTTTCACTTTCATGCATTGGAAAAGGAAATGGCAATCCACTCCAGTGTTCTTGCCTGGAGAATCCCAGAGACGGGGAAGCCTGGTGGGCTGCCGTCCATTGGGTCACACAGAGTCGGACACAACTGAAGCGACTTAGCAGCAGCAGTGGTCAGTTAGGGCTGGGGAGCTATGAGTCCAGGGTGATGAAAACCCTGGTACCAGTCTGGATAAAAATAGGACATTTCATTTCTGATATTTACTGGGACAAATAAGTTACATTAATTTGGGGAGGGAAGATTTTGGCTTGTTATATTTGTATGTTTGTGATACTTTATTTAATAAACTATTCCACAGACACATTGAACAGATACTGTATAATATGTAAAGTGCTGTGCAGGATGCTGGGTGGGGGTAGTTAAATTAGTAGGGCATGTTTTCCATCCTCAATAAATCTAAAATATACTTAAGTTAGCCCAACAAAGGGTTCTGATGTTTAACAATATATACAAGTGGTTTAACAAAACCATGATTATTTTTGAATCTTTATGATTTTACTATAAATGAAAAAACTTGAAAAAATAGGTTTCTGCCATTGTTGTGTCTCTGGTTTCAGAAGGGGGACATTCACAGAAAGGATAAACATGTCAGACTTTAGTTATAATAATGATCCAGGAAAAAGATATGCTATTCTCAGATAAGAGTTGCCAAACTGTGATGAATACCTTTCTGATAATCATTAGCATTTATGTCATAATTCTGATTATATGAACTTTAAACCTTTTTTAAGTTAGTTTTCAATCTCAGAAATGCTTACATCAGACAACAAAAACAAGGCACCTTGGAGGCAAGGCTCTGATTAGCAGATAAAAGGTGTTCTAAAAACTCTTCTCACCTTTTACTAAAATAACTTTAATTTCAGTTCTATATGCTGCAGTGAAAAAAATTCACACACTTAGCATTTTTGTGTTGAACATTCTTAAATAATAGATACGTGGATTTCCAGGAAAACAGGGAAGAAGAAACATGTCTATCTCTACTCCTTCTCTGAACCTCACTAACAAGACAGTTGACAAAATTAAGGTATAAGCCTATAAGGAAAAAGAATGGGCAAGAGAGAACTATACAATTTTGAAAGCTGATGAACAGAGGAAAGAACACTAAGTGACTTAAGAGAAGGAGAAAATTACACCTGAAAAAGGTTTTCATTCCAATCCCAAAGAAAGGCAATGCCAAAGAATGGTCAAACTACCGCACAATTGCACTCATCTCACACGCTAGCAAAGTAATGCTCAAAATTTTTGAAGCCAGGCTTCAACCAGTATGTGAACAGTGAACTTCCAGATGTTCAAGCTGGGTTCAGAAAAGGCAGAGGAACCAGAGATCAAGTTGCCAACATCTGTTGGATCATAGAAAAAGCAAGAGGGTTCCCAAAACACATTTTCTTCTGTTTTATTGACTATGCCAAAGCCTTTGACTGTGTGGATCACAACAAACTGTGGAAAATTCTTAAAGAGATGGGAATACCAGACCACCTTACTTGCCTCCCGAGAAATCTATATACAAGTCAAGAAGCAACAATTAGAGCCGGACATGGAACAAGGAACTGGTTCCAAATTGGGAAAGTAGTCCATCAAGGCTATATATTGTCACCCTGCTTATTTAACTTCTATGCAAAGTACATCATGCGAAATGCTGGGCTGGATGAAGCACAAGCTGGAATTAAGATTGTCAGGAGAAATATCAATAACCTCAGATATGCAGATGACATTCCCCTTATGGCAGAAAGTAAAGAGGAACTGAACAGCCTCTTGATGAAAGTGAAAGAGGAGAGTGAAAAAGCTGGCTTAAAATTCAACATTACAAAAACTAAGATCATGGCATCTGGTCCCATCACTTCATAGCAAATAGATGGGGAAACAAGAGACTTTATTTTGGGGGACTCCAACATCGCTGCTGATGGTGACTGCAGCCATGAAATTAAAAGACACTTACTCCTTGGAAGAAAAGTTATGACCAACCTAGACAGCATATTAAAAAGCAGAGACATTACTTTGCTGACAAAGGTCTGTCTAGTCAAAGCTATGGTTTTTTCCAGTAGTCATGTATAGATGTGAGAGTTGGACCTTAAAGAAAGCTGAATGCTGAAGAATTGATGCTTTTGAACTGTGATGTTGGAGAAGACTCTTGAGAGTCCCTTGGACTGCAAGGAGATCCAACCAGTCCATCCTAAAGGAAGTCAGTCCTGAATATTCATTGGAAGGACTGATGCTGAAGCTGAAACTCCAATACTTTGGCCACCTGATGTGAAGAACTGACTCATTGGAAAAGACCCTGATGCTGGGAAAGACTGAAGGAGGGAGAAGAAGGGGACGACAGAGGACTAGATGGTTGGATAGCATCACTGACTTGATGGACATGAGTTTGAGCAAATTCTGGGAGTTGGTGATGGACAGGCCTGGCATGCTATAGTCCATGGGGTTGCAAAGAGTTGGACACAACTGAATGACTGACCTGAACTGAACCTGCACGGAGGCACAAGGAAGGGAACTGCCTCAGACCTCTCCACCGCTCCCGGGAAGGCTCAGGAAACAGACAAAAAGTGCTGTGAAAACAGGGTGAGGGGTGGGCCTGAGGGCAGTAGTACTGACTCATAGGCTCCCTGTCCACCGGCAACCCCGGTGGGCTCTGTATTTAAAATGCATCTCACTCATTGCAACCCCATGGACTGTACCTGCCAGGCTCCTCTGTCCACAGAATTCTCCAGGCAAGAATACTGGAATGGGTCGCCATTTCCTCCTCCAGGGATCGAACCAGGGATAGAATATGGCAGGAAGATTCTTTACTGTCTAAGCAGTAAGCCCAGCGAAGCCCACCACTTCCCCCACTCACCACCAACTCTCACCTGGGCTGTTAAAACTGCCTTTGAACTGGAATCGGGGCTCCCTCACTTGCCCCATACAGTCTGTTTTCATGGGGGCCAAAGGAAGTCCCATCGTATTTCTCGTTTGCTCAGACCCCTCGGGTGGCATCTCTCTCCCTCAGGGTAAAGCTGAAGTTCACAGAGTGACCAGGGAGGCCTCATCTCTGACTGCCTCCGCTCCAGCCCGCACTGGCTCCTGGCTGGGCCTCCACACACCAGGCTGAGCGCAGCCTCAGACCTCCCTTTTTTGGAAGAGGGTTTGCGCCCTTCCTTCTCTCAGGACTATACTCAGTCATCTTCTCAGTAAGGCACTGCTCCTCAACCACTTTACTTACAATGTCATGAATAATCACTCCCCCTTGGCCTGCTTCCTGTTTTGCTCCCCTATCTCTTAGTTTTTTTCATCTCAGCACTTAGCATTATCTCTCTTGCCCACAGGAATGTAAGCTCCACATGGGCTGGGATCTTGTCTGTTCTGTTCACTGCGTATCAGCAGGACATGGAATAGTACCGGACACTTAAGAGATACATAACTAAGTCTTTGTAGAAATATATGTCTGTATAAGAAATCATCAGAACCTGAGTTTTTATTCTCTACCCTATACAGCCAAGAAACTACCTTCTACCCCCAAAAACCTACCCAAGAAAATGAACCAGAATGACCCATGACCCGGTGTGGGGTGTTGACACAGCTGAGGGTGGGGTAAGGATACAGAGGAATGAAATGAAAGCCTGTGCACTGGGCTCACAGCCTGCTGCCCCCGTCTGGCTTCCAGAAGGTCAGCTGACAGATAAACCTTAAGCACTGCTCCTACCCACATTTCCAACTGCAACCTGAAATTGAACCGAATGGCACTCGCAAGAAATACGATTCACTGCTTGATCACCTACAATGACTTCCACCAGTCAACAGGTTCTATCCCTGGGACACAGACTTGACAACCATTCTTTAGGGTTCCAGGAGGCACTGCACATTAAAGAAAAGCTTCCAACAACAACCAGACTCTAAAACACACACGAGGAAAAGAAAGCTCTCAAGAAACAGAGATTACATTAGAAACAGAAAAAAACCCAAAAAAGAAAACAAAACCAAAAAAGTAAAGCTAAAAACTAAAAGAAAAGTTAAAATATATAAATACATATCTGTTATTATAAAATGGAAGAGTACAAATTTAAAACTATAATTGGAAATCAAAAATATAAATAGGTTAAAAGGATCTTGAAAATAAAACTGATCCAATCTCCTAGAAATAAAAATAAGAGAAAAGAATGGAGAGCAGGGAGAGAAAAGATAACAAAGCTAGAATATCAGTCTGGAAGAAATCTAACTAACAGGAAAACCAGAAAGGGCATGGGGAAAATGATGAAAAGGAAATTACCAACAACAAATATATGAAAATGTCCAAGAATTGAAGGAACTTAAACTTCCAGAATAAGAGGGTGTCTGATGTTCAAGGACAAGAAATGAGAAAAGAGTCTATGGAATTTCAGAATTCAAGAAAAGAAAACAGTAAAAGCTTCCAGGGGTGGGCAAAGAGGGAAGGATGGAAGGAGGAAAAGAGAGAGAAAAAGAACGCACTGACAAAGATCTGAAGAATGATGTTGCAATTCATATAAGTAAGATGGAATCTGGACAATAATGTAGCGATGGGATCAAAATCCTTAGGGAGAGCAATTTTTAAATCTAGAATTCTTTACTCAACCAAACTATATTTCAAGTATGAGGATAGAATATGTTCAGACATACACGAGCTCAAAAAAATGTACTTTACATGCACACTTTCTCAGCAACTTAATAGATGGACTATCCCACTACAGGGGTGGGAGGTGGGGTAGAGAGAGCAGTGACGGGAGAGCCAAGAAACAAGGGCTCAAAGCAGGCTGTCATAAATGATTACCATTCAGCAGGCTTAGAGTGCAGTGCATGGGCTGGGTCGCCCCTAAAATTCATATTACTGATGTTGAAGTTTTGGCCTCTAGAGCTGAGAGACAATAACTTCTCTTGTTTAGGTCACCTAAGTCTGTGGCATTTTATTTTAGCAGTCCAAGCAAACCAATACAGAGTGCTTCCCAACCTTTCTAAGAATGGGCACGCAAGATGAGCTGTAATGGTCTTGGCTTCCCCAGGCTCCGCCCTGCACTCCTCAGAGTTCCAAGGATTAACCTCTCAGTTTGCCTATTACAATTCTTAACACTTTCCTGGGAAGGTCTGGCTCAGAGAAGAACCATCATGGCTTGGAGGAGGACAAGTGGGGACACTACACAAGAAACCATCTGGGGAAAAAATGGTTCTAACAGACCACCGATCATGTGGAAAATTGTGCTGAGAGGCTATTGATGGTATAGAAGAATGGTAATAAAAATAAGGAAAATTAAGCAAAATTCTTAAATGAGATACAGATTAACTTCTGAAAAAATAAAGTTATATAACCAAAGAAATGTACTCAACAATCACTTGGTTTGGAAGCAAATATTTATGGCGCCAGATAATGCAATATAATTAAATAACTTAAAATTATGATAAATCTATGCAGGGAATGGAAGTTGGGAATAGGAAATGGAGGTAGCCAAGTGTAGGTCCTCCTACCTATCACAAGGCGAGATCAGCAAGCAATGTCTGCTGGTGAATCCGTCTGCAAACGGATGAATGAACACAGAGCTGCTTAAGAATATTATTTAGAAATACTAAGATGAAATTGAGGTGAAACTGCTTCAGGAAGCAGAATAAGAAGAAAGGAAAGGAAAGAAAACTATGTTTTTTACAAGGCACTCTTTTTTTGGTACTATTTGACCTTTTTAAGCCATGTGCATTTATTATTTAATAAAAATTATTTAAATAAAAATTATGTGAATGGTCCTTATACTCTGATAAAGCTTACATTATCTATTTTTTGTTTGTTTGCTGTTCCCCCCCCCCAATCTTTTCAATAAATCTAATGAAGTTGTAAGAGAAGAGAATATCAAGGGAATCTAGGCTAATCAGAAGGTTTTACCCTTGGATTAAAAGCCATCTGGAAAAAGAAAACTAGCAAGATAAACTCCTCACTACAAGTGAAAGGTCATCTGGACCCAGGAGGACTTCTTTCAGTTTCGTATAGAGATATTCTAGTCAAAGCTCCCTAAGACTGAAGAGATCTCTAAACTCTGCTGCGTTTCAGATCACTGCAAGTTGGAAACCACTTCTGTCAATGAACACTATCTGTAGTTTATTGACAGTTTGAAAAAATGCGAGAGCACAGACTTGATGACATTTTACCTCGAGGTCTGTATTCACAGGTACTTACTAACCAAGCATGGTTTTCATTCAGAAGTACTGCTTTGTTTCTACTGTAACATACACACACTCATATACAATGTACAGATTAAAATCTGGGTAAAAATCAATCCATCAAGAGCGGGGAACCTGTTCCTTTTCATATTCCCCGTACTTTCAATTCATTCATATATTCAACTGTTATCAATTATCTACTAAATATCTACTCTGAGAAAAGCTCTTATGAGAATCTAAGGACATAGTCCCTGTCCTCAAGCTTAGTGAAATGCAAACACAGTGGATAAGTACTGAAATGTACACTAGCCTTCAACTCTTTACACAGTAACTTTGATGGAACAAAGCACAAGGATTTGGGCTTCAACTGTGCACACTGATTCAGAATAGAGATGTCCTCTTATGGTGTGCATGCTTGTAAAACTTTTAGTGCCAACCAACATTTTATAAGAGGAGTATCAAGCTTTGCTCTTGTCCAGGAAATAGGTCAAGTAAAATAGATGCTGTTAACGAGGCTATGGTTACCCCAGAAAGACTTCGGAGTATATCTCAGAAAGTGTCAAGACCAACGGAGAAGGAGAAACAATCTCAATATAGAGAATCTGACTTTCACTGGTAAGCAATAGAAAATAATAGAACCTCAAGATCGGTTTTAAACTCAAAAGTTAAGACTTAGCATCTTACAGAACTGTATGAAGTAGAGGTATCAAATTCACAGTTACAGATGGAACCAATTCTGTTTCATAAAATATTGATAGGCTGAAATAATCTTGTGTCTGTTAACTGAACTAAAAAATGCTTCCAATGAAATAGCACCTTAGTCTGAAAAAGTTCCACTGATGGAATGACAACTAAGGCTAGATTCATTTGACCAAACACATTATAATATGTGATATACTTGCCTGGCAAAGCAATAGTCAGAATCATCAAGAATTTAATGTATAATTATCTTCAAACCAGTCAATTAAAAACAAGAAGATGGGATGGGGTAGGAGATGGGAGAGGGGTTCAGGAGAGAAGGAATAAAACAAACAACAAAAACAGGAAAATACCACACCAGCAATTTATAAGCACAAGTGAGATTCAAAGTTGAAGACTGAATGAGTAATAGCCAGTATTAATGATCACAGCTTTCACTTCTTGAGCACTTACTATGTGTCAGGCACAACCCTAACTGCTTAACAGTCAGGATAGCAAACAGGTTAGTTACAGAGCATGGACTCTGGAGCTAGGCTGCTAGGGCCTAAAAACCAGCTCTGCCACCAACTGGGGATGTGGCAACCTTCTAACCTCTCTGTGCCTTGACTTTCTCACCTATAAAGTGCAGATTGACCTCCCTCCTGGGACTGTGGAAGAAACAGATGAGCAATGTGCCAGGCACACTGAGTGCTACCCAAGTGTTAGCTGCTGTTGTTCTGAATACTACTGCATGGCAGACAGCTAAAACTCAAACACCAGGACAAACTTAAACTCTAGGTATATATTGACTAAAAGAGACTCTGTTGCTAAGTTAATCAGTAGTGACACAGTACCACATGTTCCTTGAAGATAAAAACAAAATAAAACCAACAATGAATGAAAACCCAGCACTGACCATCAGCAGAAATAGGCTTGCCAATGGGATCTGATGGAGAAGGAGCATCGAGGAGAAGGGTCACTGTGAGGTAGACAAAGCACTGCACTGGAGGCGGGGAAGACCACGGTTCTAACACCCGCTCAGCACCGAGCTGGGCACCTGTGACCGGCTGCTCACTGAGCAGGGCCTGAACTTCCTTTTGTGTTAAACAAAGGGGCAGATGACTCTGAGGTACCTTTTGGTGCTTACATCCTGATACTATGACCCAATAGAACATACAGCATTTTAAATAAACACCTTTCGTAAAAAATAGGTATTACTATTTATTTCTGAACAGCCACTTGTACTTTAGTAGGTACGTCATCTAGAACGTATTTATAATTTTGGGCTGAGCAGCTGCAGAATGAAATACATAGTATAGAGAAGCAACACTATGGTATACTGTCAGATGCCATTAAAATATAAACAGGTTAATCTTGGAAATAAAACAAGAATACTTTTGATAACATGGTTAATACTTTTTGTAACATACTGAATTTTTCTAACAGAGAATTATAAAGTAGTTCTTATATAATGTGGTTAATAAATACTACAGTTTTATTAAAAAAAAAAGCTGAGAAACGATACAACTTACCTTTTTGCCCATGACGACTGCTGAATTTGTCTCCAATCTCTGGACGCCTTGTCTGTCTCAGCAGCATTTTGATCAGAAAAGCATCTTCAGCATTTGAAGATATCATCACTTTTTCAATATACGAGTCTGTTGCCCCTTTGTAGCTAATATTAAGAGAAAGTCACTATAGCAGAGCTTTCAAGCCGCCCTTGGTGAACCTATTCTTCCAGGCATATTTCATGTAATACCTATCACAGAATATTCTGACATTCTCATTTCAGGTTCTGAAAAATGACTCTCCTCTTTCAAGAATAAATTAAAATGTGACAATTTCCCTTGGACAGTCCTAGTTTAAAGTGGTTAAACATTTATTATGAGGCAGGCACAATACAATTTAATCATTACCATACATGGTATTCACATACTGTTATTCCTTTATAGGAAATAAGAACTGAGGAAAACTTAGGAAGGTTAAGAACTTGCCCAGGACACATGACTCATACAAAGCAGACCTGGGATTTAAGCTGAAGCCTGTTACTCAACTCCATATTTTTAAATATTACTTTAATCTACTCAGCTTTTCCATTGGGAACTTTTTCACACACTTCACATCATCTGTCCTTCATTCAACAAACATTATTCAGAGTCTACTTGTGTCAGATCCTTACAGGCTCTGTACATACAGAGATTAAGAAGACATAGTTCCTGCCCCAAAGAAACTCACAACCAATGAAGGAAGAGAGAAAGGGAGATACAAGAAAGTTTTCTGGCATGGCGAGAGGGGTAATGGGAAAGGCCTGAGGAGGTGACAGTCAGTCCTGCCAGTGGTTGGTGGCAGGGAGAGGCAAGCTATCAAGGACTGCTTCCTGGAGGAGGAGACCCTAGAGTGGAGACGTGACCAGAGAGAAGGAAATTCCAGGCAGAGGGAGCAGCATGAGTAAATGCACAGAAGTCACATGGAATGTCTGGAGAATAAGAGACAACTGACTAGAAATACGGGGGCTGGTGTGCCAAAGGGTGAGACTAAAGACATGTGCCAAGAGTCATGGATGGCTGTGTATTTATTATATTATCATTTCGTTCAGCCTTTATCCTGCAGGCGACATTGTCATTAGCAGTTTTATTCAATCTACTCAAGTTTTATTCTATTTACTCAAGAGAGTAGCAGATGAATAATTGAGGATAAAAAATAAATCACTCTAGCAGTAACAGAGCCTGAGACGTGTGGGGAGGTGCACGACTGGAGGCAGATGAGCAGGTACCAGGAACGATGAGTCCAGCAGGAGAAGCGGGCCAAACTCAGATAGCCACGCCTGTTACTGGGAAGTGAGAGAACCTCTGAGGAGACAGAACTGATAGCACTGACCAAATTAATGCGAGCAGCAGGTCATGCAAAGGAGTCAGGTGTATGCTGTAGGTGACTGGCTGGATGGCGGCACTACTCACTAAGAAACGGACCCAGAGGAAGTATGTCTGAGGCTGGGGTAGGTGAGGGGAGGATGACGGTTTGGGTCTGGGTTTGGGGACCCCGTTGTCCAAGAGTGGGTATGGAGCTGACATTGGGCAGATGTCTCTCTGGGAGTCACCAGCCAAAGGAGCTAACTTCTAATTTCCTCCATCCCTTCTTTTTAAAAATCTTTCATGTAACAGGACGTACGTGATGGGCACATCTTTGTACTGCGGCTGCTGGGGCACGTTACTTCCTTCCAGGGGAATCTGAGTCACTGTGGGCATGGACTTGTTTACAAGCACTTGCTTGTTTTCTACTTTCTCACCTGAGAGAGAGAGAAGAGCATTAGACAAGTCACTATCATCCGTGTGGAGGGCAAAGGTTATTGGAGAATAAAACCCCATGATTAGACCTGGTGCATGAAGTTCAGACGTGGAGGTAACAAAAAGAGTCCACATGGCTGGAATCAGAGTTCAACAGGGCTTGTGTGAAATTCTGCAAGCCCATCTGAAAATACCACATAGATTAAGATCACAGCATGTATAAAATTAAGATGCTGCTTTAGGGGACCACATGAATGATAGAAAATCCATCCACTTTAAAATATCTCCTAGGGTATCAGAATAGGTTTGGGCCATGTCACAGTGATTTCAGCTAGTAATGAGTCCCTACCAACTTAACTTGGACAATGAGAAAATATAAGCATTTCTTTGATTTTCCTGCTGTCCTCACCTTCACTTTGCACCTTTTTGCGGTAAGCACAGACACCAGCTACTACACTGCTGTCACTGCACTTGTTTTCCCTGCCATAGCACCTGGGGTGATATGGTTTTATAGGTTGTTATTTTTTTTCTGCCCTGTATACCAAACATTCAGACATACTGCTGAATACTTACCATAATTTAAAAGCATATACATTAAAAAAATGATTTTAAGGCTTTTACCTGGAGAACAAATACCATCTGCATCTAAAATCTCATGTCGCCAGATGGGTTTCCTTGTAGCAGCATCCAGCATGGGCCCCATCACTTTATCAAAAGTCTGATTGGTATATCGTTTCAAGGTGCATTTAGCATTTTTATATACAAGGCAACGCCCAAAACCTAAAATGAAATCAAAGTGGGTTCAGAACCACCAGCAATATGAAACTATGAAGTCAAAGATTTGTGTTATTCAACAAGCCACCCCACTCTACCTCCCTTCCCCTCCGAAGTGTTTGTCACTCAGTCGTGTCTAACTCAGTGATTCCATCGACTGTAGCCCACCAGGCTCCTCTGTCCATGGAACTCACCAGGCAAGAATACTGGAGTGGGTTGCCATTCCCTTCTCCAGGGGATCTTCCTAACCCAGGGATCAAACCCAGGTCTCCTGTGTTGCAGGCAGATTCTTTACCATCTGAGCCACCTGGGAAGCCCACAGAAACACACTCCACGTTTGCTCTACATTTAGATTATGAGAGCAGCCAAGCCAAATAACAATCTGATGACTTGAAGAACTGGCTCAAGATCTCTACCATATAAGCATATAAACACTGGAATCTCTACAATCATTTTCCAGCACAGAATATACCTTGTCAGGTTGGAGGAAGGTGAGAAAAACCTAAGAATATCACTATGATTCTTTAAGAGTGCAGAGCCATAGCATGTGAAAATTGGAAAGGGTCTTAGAGATCACCTGGCTTAATCCCTCTATCTTACAGGGGCCACGAGTGAGGGGCAGAAAAATTAAGTGGCCAAGGGCACTCAGCAACATGGTGGCTGAGTTGAGACAGAGCAAGTTCACTGATTAGCCCTCATTCTTCTCACATATCATTTTGTTGCAAAACGTTTGCTACTCTTCTCTGGAAAGTTTTCTTTTAGCTGATTTTAGCATTTAGAGGAAGTCTCAAACAAGCAAACAAAAACATTAATTTTTCTCCAGAGAAAAGAGAGAATAAAAAGAAGCAATCAAATGATATTAATGGGAGAGACAGTTCACCTTTGCCTTGAAGATTAGAGATTACTTTGATTACATTTTTATATTACATTTATCTAGTGGAGGAGGGAAAAGTGCTGGTACCAATTAACAACTTAAACATTAAGAAAAGTAAGCAAAATGAATAGAAAAAGCCTTTAGATGGAGCAAACTCAACCACTGAAAGCCACAGAAGGATTTGTCAGTTGCTCAAAAGAGCTGCCAGTCCTTCCACACTAAGTAACATTTCCTAAGATGCTATGGCTGAATTTCTTTCTTCTTCCCCTTTTGGCCAAGCTGTTATTTTAAATGGGATTCTCCCTCTGATCTCTCCAGGATATACTGAGCCATGTCAGAGTTCACTTAAATAGGAAAATGTCTCCAGATTAAATGCCAGCTATTACTGAAGAAATAAATGCAAGGCTGTAAAATCCTTTGCTTATGATTCTCCACCCAAAGCAGAACTCTTTCAAGAAATCTAAGAATTTGAGTTCAGGAAATTAATCAGGGAAGAGTGGATTTCTAAATAAAATCTCAGTGCTCTAATGTCATTTTTTAAATAGGAAGGTGACCATAGGATGAAACAACACATTTCTACATCTGGACAGTAGATGAAGACATCTGTGTGTCTCTGATAACAGTCTTCGTTGTTATGGCTCCTGGTAAATTGTGTATGGCCATAATAAACTCGCCTCAGAGAGCAAGCTGCTTTGAAAACCTTACATGATCTTGAAATTTCGTACAATGGCCATTAAGTGCAACATGCTGGAGTGCAGTGTGAATCTGAACTGCATGGAATCAGAAGCGTTTTCTTCTAAGTATAAATGGACATTTTATTTACAGGTGGGAGCTTAAAAGCAAGCAGACAGTAAACTCAGATCATTAAATTGTGTTGCGGAGTTTCTGACAGATATCACAAAGTCTTCAGATTTCCACATAAACGTTACCAGTTAATCAGAAAGGAAAACATCTAGCTTTAAAGCATGGCTGTTGTCATTTGGAGGAAAAAAAGAGGCATAAATTAAGTGCAGCCAACATTAACGCCAAAGACACATGTCTAGGAGTACTATTATGGCTGCCTAGCAACTGCAAAGAGTGAAGGCAGGGCGGGTCTGCCAGGGAGAAAGGAGAGAAATGGATGATGAAGACAGAAGTCACCCCGCAGATCAGGTGGTGGCTAACAAGCCCCCAGGTGGGGACGTGCAAAAGTAAGCCATCAAAACACTGGCAAAGAAAAAGGTAAAATGATGAATCAGGGTTTGTGCATGTATACTTTTATCATTTTGCTAACAAAAAGGTATAGCATTATGGAGCTGAGATATACAATAAAAAAAGAAAATAGTCGTTCACACACAACTATTGCCATTGCCCTTTCAACAGGTCTGTAATTAAATATACAACTTGATGTTTTTAAACAAAACAAAACAAAAAAAACGGTATTTCATTTATTGTAATTCCTGCTAGGAAATAATCAAATTCTTACATTTCAAATTTTGTTTTCTGTTGAACTGTCTCAAGTCACCAATAAATTAAATAACAAAGAAAGAAAAAGGTTCCTTAGTAACAATTATTAATACCTCTATATAATATTCATTTAAAAAATGTCAACACCATACATAACCACTTCCTGGCTGTAGATTATAGAAATCAAATCACTTGAAACTGACATTAACATTCGGACGTCAAGTGACTTTCACATTGATCACACTTGTATCTGAATCTGCACAAAGGTACCTTTGGTGCTCGTGCTTTGAAAATTCACTTACCTCTGTCCAAGGAAGCCTTGTTTAAAACAAGAGCATCTTCGATATCATAGCCACTATAACTCATCACGGCAACTGTCGCATTCTGTCCGGCTGGCAGTTTCTCAAATTCTATCAACTCAATAGTCTTTGTTTTAACCATGGGTTTTTGTGGATATGCTAGGAGATACATGAGAGTATCAATTCTATTCCTCTGGTTGTATCCAATGGTACCTTCATTGGTATTGGAGAAAACAAAATGCAACATTCTATTAGATCAAATAATTAAGCAGCAATGAATATAGAGAGAAACATTCACTTTAATAATTAAAATGAAGAAAATCTTCAAATATTTAAAGAGCAATACCTGATAGTGATTAATGACTTTCAAAAACAATTTTTCTTAGTTATGTCAAAAATCCTACAAAGAAGAAAAACCATACTCAAGGTATACTAATCTGAATAATTTCAACTTTTGGATTTATAAAATTGATTCCATTTGGAGAGCTTTTGTCTCTGCTGGTTAATCATACACGTCAGTCAACAATCCTGCATTTGGTTCTACTATGTTCCAGGCCTATTTACAGCTGCAATTAGAAAATACCGCACAGTGCTGACGGCAGAAAGCTTGGACAACAGGACAAATAAGAAACCAGCAATTCCAAATGTTCAACATGAAAAAATAAAAAGGAGGAAAAAATAACTATTCACTTATTAAGCAGTTAATAAACACCTACTTAGGGCCCAGCGCTGGAGATAAAATGGGGAAAGGCAGGGTCCTTTCCCCTAAGGAATCCAGGGCCCTGTCCAGTCAGGGATGGGCTTTTCTCTCCTTAGCAATCAGCCTTTCCACCTGATTGGACCTTGGAAGAGTATCACTGTCAACTGAAAGTGAAGCTAGAATGTGACCTACCCTTCTCCTTTTTCCCCATTGGGTGCATTAAAGTTCAAAGATCGATTCAACAAAAAGGCTTTCGGTCTCCGGGGCTTGTGAACACACAATTGCTCCTACTCAGAGACCTTAAAACTGGGAAATCCACGTTTGCCCTACCGTTGAGCTTGAGTGCAGGTTTCTGGACCTCTTTAACTTTTCCCAAGTATCTCTTCTTTTCCCTGCAGCAGCACGTCTGCAATACCCACACACCTCTAAGCTGCTGACATGTCATTTAATGGAGTTAAGCTTTAATGTGAGCAGATATAACACTCAATTATTTGTTTCCTTTTCCTTTTTCTCTTACTCATCTCATTAAATCAATGGTGATTTCAATTTAGAGATGGAAACAACCTATTCAGGCAGCAAAAATGATATAGTACTCCTTGATGGTTGGGCTTTAATGAAATCCGTAGGACACTAAAGAAACAAGTGCCTAGTACATTGCTAGGCTTATTACCAATGCTCAATAAATGTCAAGTAAATGAAATGGAAGAATTTCAATATACTTTTTATGAAGGTACATATTTGTGCTTAAATCTCTAGAAAATTTATCAAGATTCAGCTGAAAACCAATAGCTAAACTAAACTGCATGAACTTTTTCTCAAGTTCACGCTAAAAATCCCCAATTACTGTTATTTTAGTGCCAACTAATAGACTGGGCAGGATACCTGATAATAGATCACTTATGGCCTTACAAATAAAATTGCTGCTGCTCAGACTACAGTAAAGTTCATGATAGTAAGTTCATCCTTTTACATGAAATCAATTCAAATTTATGTTGAGATTTCAGCTTCAACTGTATACTTTACCCACCAGAGACAACGGTTCAGGCAAAGTCCCACCAGGCTGCCAAACGTGCCCTCTGAGACCTGAGCCGAGTGTTACCATGCAGCAGAGACGCAGAGCCAGCTGCACTTGTAAACAAGGGTGACAGAGATGGCATCCTGCTATAAACCTGTGCTACTCGGCCCAGAGCGTAACTCTGGGGCATCGCAACCCACTGTGGAATGGAGGAACAGCTAAACGGTTTAGCAAAAGTTTGGGGCTTATGATCTCATCAGAAAATGTTCCTTAAAGACTTTTGAAAGAACTTGTAGGCCGATTCATGTATACACATCTCTAGCAGCACTGGCGATGGGTGCGTAGGTTAAAATATGATTTATAAACTATGACTTCTATGTTCTGAAATTCTCAAATGCCACCACACCCCATAATTTTTATACAAATTATGAATGACTGCCTAGCTATTTTTATCAATAAGTAAGTTTTTTGGAGAAAATGTCATGTAGAAATTATAACATTAACCCAGGGTGAAGCATATGCTCAAACTAGGACAGCTCTATCAGTATTTCCAGCTTCCTTAAGAAGGGCACTGCATGTACATAATAACTAATAGAATATCTATAAGCTGAATTCTCCTTCTACTGGCCCATTTTGCTATAAAAACAGTCTCCAATGAATTTATTTGCTCACTACCCAGGACATAATCTTTCTTACAAAGTCTTATTTTCTTGATCAAAACTTTCTTAAGGAGTCACAAATTGGCATAACATGGTAGGTATATGTAGGTTAAAAACAGTGAAAACGTTTTTTAAGACAAAAGGAAAAAAAGTAAGGATGAACACAACTTAGAAAAGGTATATTGAGAAAAATAAAGTTGTATATATTTAACTAATTTTTCCATCTTCCTTCACCCAAGCTCTTTTTATTTAATTGTATATATTATGGAATTACAATAAATTTCACCCATTTAAAGTGTACAAGGTGATGAGTTCTGACAGATACATGAATCTGTGAAACCACTACCACAATTAAGATCCAGAACATTTCCAATACTTACAGATGATCCTGTCCCTGGCCTCAGGCAACCAAGGATCTGTTTATCAGTACAGTTTCAGTTTGCATTTTCTATAATTTTATATATAAATGGAATCATATAGTAAATGTACTCCTGAGTTGCTTCTTTCATTTAGCATGATTCTGAGATGCATTCACATGTCTGTGTGTAACAGAATTCATTCTTTTTTATTGCTGAGTACTATTCCAATATACATTTTGTCTATCCATTCACCTGCTGATGGACAGTTGAGATGTTTCCAGTTTTGGGCTACTGTGAATAAAGTTGCTATGAACATTGATGCACACATCTTTGTTACTCATTTCTCTTGGATAAATACACAGGAGTGGAGCTTCTGTGTTGTTTGCTGAGAGTATGGTTAACTTTATAGAATAATTTTAGCATTTTCCAAAGTGATTTTACTGTTTTACATTTTCACCAGCAGTGTGTGAGCATTTTGGCTGCTTCACAAATGTCAAATCTTTTTCATCTGCTTCGTTCTAATGAGTGTGCAGTCACATCTTACAGAAATTTACATTTACCTGATGACTAATAACGTTGAACATATTTTCATGAGTGTATTGGTTATTCCTGTTACTCTTTGTGAAATGTCTTGAGTTTTCCCCTGGCCCCCATCTTCTGAGTTGTCTTATTACCCAAGAGTTCTTTGTATGTATTCTGGACACAAATCCTCTATCAGATATACTGAAAATACTTCCTTCCATTCTGTGGCTTAATGCTGTCTTTCATATATATATATATATATATATATATTTTTTTTTTTTTTTTTTGGTCACATCTAGTAGCATGCATGATCTTCATTCCCAACCAGGGACTGAACCCATGTTCCCTGCAGTGGAAGTGCTAAGTCTTAACCACAGGACCACCAGGGAAGTCCCTGTCTTTCATATTCTTAACAACATCCTTCAAAGAGAAGAAGTATAACTTGAGAAAATCCAATTTACTAAAATTTTCATTTTTTATAGTTTGTCCTTTTTGTGTTCTAAGAACTCTTACATCATTGGAGGTCACAAAGATTTTTGCTTAAGTTTCCTTCTATAAGTTTTACAGTTTCAGCTCTTACATTTAGGGGTGTGATTCATTTTGTATTAACTTTTTGTATGGTATGAGGTAGGAGCTGACATTCATTTTTTTCTATATAGATACTCAGATATTTTATTTTGTTGAAAAGATTTTCCTTTCCTCTGAATTACCCTGATATAGTCATTGAAAATCAATTGCTCATAAAAGTGTGACTCTGTTTCTGGATTCTGTTCCACTGATCTACATGCCTACCCTTATGCCAACATCATGCTGTCTTCCTTACTATGGCTTTATTGTAAGTCTAAGCACTGGGTTGTAAAGTCCTCCAATGTAGTTCTTCATTTCAAAGACTTTTAAAAATCTGCATCTGATTTCTTAACAATTTTAATGTGCTCAAAGATTCATTCATTGTTGAGACATTTATTAAGTAGCTACTAAGCTGGCACCCGGCTAGGCCCCAGAGATGCAGTGATAAATAGCAGACGTAGTCCCTGTCCTCAAGGGAGTTTATAATTTACAGTCTACCTTCATCATGATCCATGGTGAACCAGAAAAGTGAGGAAAGAAGTTAGTTTCAGCTGAGAAAAATTTTAGTAAGTTTTACAAAGATCACTATATAGAAGACATAAAGTAATCTCTTAAGAGTTACTCAACCAAACTGGAATTCAATTTCCTTGTCAGAAACAAAGAGGTATGTATTATATCTGACAGGACTATTATTATTAATATGTTAAATGAAGAAATGTACATAAATCAGTTGGATATTCAATGAGTGGCAACATTCATTATGACTAATATTAACAATATTAGCAGTAAAAATACATACTCATCATCCTGCAAGACTGCCCACTCTACCTCCAACTCTAACCCTACATACGGAACTGTACCTCATTATAAACATTCTAGTCTCAGAACTGTCACACAAGCTTACACCTACAATATCTACAATGAGTATGTGTTTTTTAACCAACGGAATTCTAAAAGAGAATTACCATGGATAATTTGGTCAAGACATCTTTTCACTTTGTATCCCCAAATGGATTAAAAAAAATTGTCTTAAAAAAAAAATTCAAACAGAAAACGAGAGAAGAAGAGATGTAGAATGAAGCCACATTTTATGAGTTTTTATGTGTACATTATGTGTTCCTAGTATTTTTAAATCCTCCAGCCTATTTCTAGTACATGCCATCCTACTGTAAAGTGGGGGATATAAGAGAAGGAACTACCCTCTTAGGAACAGACTCAGTCAAAAACAAAAACAAAAACAGAAGCTGCATTAATGCCGAACTTTAAAAAAGTCCAAGCAGTTTAGAGCTGAAGGAGGAAGGGGCGGTGAGAAGCAGCGGGGGCTGGAGGAGGGATGTGATGCATATTCATTAATTGAGCTGACAGTGACCAAAAGGTCCTTTTAAATGGGAGAAAGGCTTCTACTAGAGGCGTGCCAACTAATAAAATGGGCAGGATATGAAAGCGTGACTCATGTGAACTTGGCGTCGGGTGCCGGGGGGAGCAGACAACGCGGCCCCCTCAGACAGCCTTCACTTGCAGCACTGGGTGACCTGAAGACCCTGCCACCTCCACACACGCCGACCTGACTTCGCGCTCTGAACCACGTCACAACAGAGCCACAGGCACGGCAGGGAGGCCTCCCAGTAGCTCAGTAACACGCTGTGTGGAGCCCTGAACTTCACGAATAATTTAAAGAGCCTTAGATTTAAGAAACACCCTCTGCTGGTGTTTTAGGCTGCATTCAAGTCAGCCCTGTCTTATATACAAGGTAAGGCTCTCAAGTCTCTGTGGTCTGTGCTGTCTTGGTCTCCTTCTTAGTGACAGAATATGACTTTTATTTTCTCACTGTTGAATGGGAGGGGTTAGTGGTAAATGGCATATAGTCAATTTCCAGGTTGGTTAGAGTATTTAGTGAATTAATTCTGGGATAATGTCTTTCACTTTCCACATGGACTAACAGATGAAGAGCAACTAAAATATTCTGTTATAAAATCCACACAGACACTGGGAGGATATATAAGGAATCACAAAAAGTGACTGTGTAATTTTTCATCCGAAAAAAAAAAAAGAAAATCCACACAGAATTTCTGAACTGTATACAGTGTTAAGCAGTGGCTGATACCTAAAATGGGATAGTGTTATTTTAGTTACTAGCTGTCAAGACAGCATGGAATTAAAATGACTTGAGAAGTCCAACTCAGAGAGCTGGGTTTGCTTCAGAACTGGGTCTCTGCTCTGGTCTCCCTCTGCTGCCCTCTCTCCTTTTGCCAGTTTTCCTATAGACCTCGCTCAATACTTCTGCAGCTATTTCAGTGCCCACAGAGCAAGGTGGCCTTCTCGTGTGCCAACTTTAAATATTACTTTTATCTCATGGCTTTTCTTTCCAGTCAGGTGTTTTATAATAACAAACAGTAACAAAGGCTTTTTTTTAAAATTATTATTACTTAAGATATTCAGCGGCTTTTGTCTTCCTAGCGTCAGCAGTCACGTCAGAGGATTGTATCCAAGGAGCTAAATGTGCAGGACCCAGGGTCAGAGCAGCTGAATACACCAACCTCAGAAAACACAGACAATGAATTGCAAATGACACTCAAAACAAAACGAAAAAAAAAACCTTCACACAGAAAACTACAAAAGAACTCTACAGACACTGAATTGGCTTTCTGTACACACTGATCCTGCTTAACTGTGTGTGGTAACTGGCCAAACGTTTTAGGTACTCAGGGCTACAAAATAAAGGCTTTTTTTTTTCTTTTTTGGTAGGAAGAGAAGTTACAAAAATAAAAATATTATTTCGTTTGAGTCGCTTATTTACAAAAACAAAAAGATTTGCCAAGTGGTGAGAGATACAGCCCTTTCTGTTTCAATCTTCAAACACACTAAAGAGTGGCATTCGCGATGAAGTGATTAGTCTTCCGTTAATTCTGCTGAAGGTTCTACACAAAAGGTGTATTGTTTCAGCTGGGATTCACATCATGAAACAAAATGGTTTGGTAAACCCAATAGAAGTGATAGCCCTTTCAGGACACACAGGATTCAGTACTGTATATTTCAACTTGTTAGCAAGTCAGAAGCACAAGCGAGAACTCAGCCTACACTGCTGCGGAGGATGAATGGGAAACGCTAAATTGATGAGCCGCTGTTTAGATTTTCCCACTGGGAATTATTCTCAACTGTCCAGGCATTACATCATTCAGGTAAATGGTATCAGGACAACATGCTTCTTATTTCTTTGTGGCCAACCAAAGGGCAATATAAAAACTCGAAAAGACATGCATACTCTTTATCCATAGCAGAAACAGAATTCCTTAATTGTCAAGCTAATTATCAGTAACTGAGAGGCTAACTGCATTCCAGTTGTTACCCAAAGGCAAAGCAAAAACCTTTTACGGTTTCTTTATGAACCTCCTTGTAGCATACTTTAAATCAGAGATGACAAGTCATATTGATGTCATAGACATGGATGAAAAAAAATTTATTAAACTTATTAGGATTTAAATGAGTTTTAAAAAATATTAAAAAAAAAAAGGCTTATAAGCAAAACTTTTTTTTTTTTTTTTTTTTTTTGCCAGTATCCTCTGTATTCTCTTCAAGACAAAAATCCAAACTCCTACACATAGGGCATCTCTCCAGCATGCCTCTCTGCCCATACTATATAGCAAACACGATACAGAACAGCTGAATCAAAGTATGTACCAAGACTTCCCCACGCACTCATACCTGTGAGAAATACTCAAGAGTCCTCAAGCCTCAGTTCAGTTCTAGTCTCCAGAAACAATCCACTCTCTAACCTTAGGTGTTCTTTCTGCTCCTACTCCCTTAGACGCTAGCTATCAGTCTACCACAGCGTTTATCAGACTATATCCAATTCCTGGTATATTTATTGTTCTCTCCTACTAGACTGTGAACTCATTGAGGGCAGAACTCTGTCATCTCTGTATTTTCAGGTTCCAGTACTCCTGTCTGGTTTATTGTTGATGTTCAATAAATGTTATGGATGATAAATAATCAATGAATGAATGAAAGGAAAGAAAAGTAAAAAGAAACACAAATTCAGGAAACCGTGTGACACATACTGAATGCTTCAGGAGCTACAGGAGCAACTCTGTGGATATAACGGGCTCAGTGACGGTCATCCAGACAATAACTAAGTACATTCTAATCAATACTATAGCTCTTTATCCCTATTGCTTTCCACTCTCCTCTTTCTACCTCGAGTTTTCACTGCTCTTTCTTCCAGCTCTCCTGGTTAATAACTTACATTTATATAGGGCTTTTCTCTTTATATTTACTACCTTGTTATTCTGTGATAGTTATTATGTATCCTTTTGTTTGGCCAAGGGAACAAGTTCAGAGAGGTTTTCTCCATTTTTGTTTAGGCGTTAGACATGACTTGCAAGCACTGCAGAATTCCACAGCCTCCTGGGTTTGGTAACACTCATGTGTGTCAGCAACATCTGACTCGGCCAAACATGCAATACTAGTGAAACACGAGTAAAGGTGTAAGTATTCATCCAAGTATTTAGAACCAAGTTCAAGAAGGAATTCTTACCCATGGCTTGTTTCCCCATGGCACACTGATATGTGTTTCTTGGGGACTGGTTGTGATGAGGGTACGGGATCAGGCCAGCACAGACTCCGAGAAGAGTGAAAGGTTCAATCTCCAGGTGGGTGGTATCTCTATCAAGTTAATTAAGAAGCAGATGTCTCAGGTTCCAAGTACAAAATAATATCTCTTTAAGGGTATAAAAAATATTACTATCCAGGCCCCAGAGGGATCTAGACAATAAAATTTAAGTTTACATAAATATATTTTAAAATCTATATATAAAACATATATAATGAATTTATATAATAATAAAACCTCAATAAAATTTGATGCTAGTAAAGCTGATAGGAAAAAACCCATACATAAATAAAATCTAATAAAGCAAATTTTTTTTTTCAGTGAAACTAAAACATGCAACTTTATTATATGAAGCAATACAAGAGAAGGGAGACAATATAGAATGCCTATATAAAAAATAAAACATTATTACATACTAATAATAACTAACACTTTTTAAGAAATGACTATATTAAGCACATAGAAATGCAGTATCAAAAATATCTACATGGCACAACATTGTACATCAACTATACTTCACTTGCAAAAGAAATGGCAACCCATTCTGGAATTCTTGCTGGAGAATTCCATGGACAGAGGAGCCTGGTGGGCTACAGTCCATAGCGTCACAAAGAGTCGGACACAACTGAGCAACTGACACACATACTTCAATAAGTTTTTTTAAAAATTAAAAAAAAAAATATATCTACGTGGATGAGTAGCCTGGTTTCTCCCACTTTTCTAACTTATATCAACGAAAAAAGTTGTATTATCATCTTAGAGAGAGGAATATGTCCCCTTTAAGAACAATTACTAAGACGTGAAGTGAAAAGTTAAAGTGCTAGTTACTCAGTAGTCTACGAGTCTTTGCGGCCCCATGGACTGTACCCCCACCAGGCTCCTCTGACCATGGAATTATCTAGGCAAGAATACTGGAGTGGGCTGCCATGCCCTTCTCCAGGAGATCTTCCTGACTCAGGGATTGAACCTGGGTCTCCTGCACTGCTGGCAGATTCTTCACCATCTGAGCCACCAGGGGATCAATACTGTAACCACTAGCTAAACATGGCTGTTGAGCACTTGAAAAGTTCAAATAGTGTAGCTGAGAAGCTGAATTTTTAATCAGTTATTTTAAATCTTTTAGTTATGCTTGTAATCACTTAAATGTATTAATTTACCTTTTCAATTGTAAATCTTTTGAAATCAGATCAAGTATTTCCAATGAAAATTTAGCCTCCAAATTGTGATATGGATAACTATATACCAGATAAGACTTAGTAGGAAAAAAATGTAAAATATCTCAATATTTTTATAATGATTACATGTTGACATAATCTTTCAGATACACTGGGTTAAATAAAATTATTAAAATTAATTTCATCTGTTTCTGTTTTACTTCTTTAATGCAGCTATGAGAAAACTTAAAAGTTATACGGTGACTTGCATTATATTTTTACTAGACAGCTCAGTTCTAGATACTGGCCACAAAGTAAGACTTTGTCTAGTAAGTGTCAGAATCTTGATTACTTTCATAATATAATTTTGCATAAAGCTCAGTTTTGGTTAAATGATAAGGCAACTGAGATACTGCAATGGGAAAGGGCAGCTAGACTGTTTTTAGGTCTTGATGAAACATCTCACATCCAGGACCTGTGGTCTCCAATGACCCTCTGTCCTTTCCTTGAGTGTTTCTGAAGCACAACCTTAATTGTAATTTCAATAGTTTACAGTACTTCTGAAGAGAAGTGATTTCCAAGATAACCCAACACATCATGGAGAATTAGTTGCAATGTACATGGCAAGGATCCCCCACTTATCCAGTTATCCATCTATTTATTTTTCAAAAAATGTGTACTGAATTTTGTCCCTCGTTTGGTTAGAGAGCATGTTTTCCATGCAGTCTTTGGTTTTGAAGAATACAGTTCTGACCTCACAACCTCGCAGAACCCCAATCCTCTCAGACACTTTAGGTCTTTGTCAGCAGAAAGGAAAATGGCTCTAGGCTTTGTTTTCTTTCTTTTTGTTTTTTTGATAGAAAAACAGCTTATAGAAACATTTTATAACCAAGAAGGAAACAGTTTGTTAAAAGGTACTGTTCTGTTTATATTTAATATGATGGCCAATTTGACCAATCCAAAAAACTTTACTTTTTCTGATGGAAAAATTGGGATAAGCTGAAAATGAAGAAGGTAAAGATCTGAGTTTCCTCTTTTTTCATGACAAGAACATATAGAAGATTATATGAAAGTCCAAACATTCAGTCTGGATTTGAATTTTACAAAACAGAAAGGAATTTTATAGGATTGGCCAAAAATTTACTCGGGTTTTTGTGTAACACCTTATCATTCAATATTATTCAAAATTATAACCACTCTAAGCTTCTATCCTAAAGAGGAAATAGGAGACTTACTGTTCACTGTGCATAAGGGCATTAAATTTAGCTCAAATTAAGAATAACTGACCCGTTGCTTGCAATAGTGAAAAAATTAGAAATAGCCTCAGAGATCAGATCAGATCAGTCGCTCAGTCGTGTCCGACTCTTTGCGACCCCATGAATCGCAGCACGCCAGGCCTCCCTGTCCAGAAATAGCCTAAATTGTCATCAATAGTGGAGCAAATTAAATAAGGTACTTATGTACAGACAACATAATCAAAAGCAATTAAAATATTTATATATATAAATATATACACATACATTCATGTGGAAAAATATCCAGGATGATAATGTTAATAATGTTGAGTTAAAAAATCAAGATGCTGAAAATAATTGTAACCATGTATGTATGTTTGCATTTACCTAAAAAAAATCTAGAAGAGTACATATTAAACCATTAGCACTGGCTACTTCTGGAGGGTGGAGTTTGGTGGGATGGGGAATTACTTTACACACTTCTACATTTTAATAAATATCCTAAGTATGAATTTATACTACTTTTTTTCTTATTTTTAAAGTAAAATTAATTTGATGTATGGGATAACTTGGTGTTGGGTGATACTGATAATCATTTTCCTTTGCAGAGGGAGATTTGTGACACTGAACAGGAGACAGTGATCAAGACCATCCCCAAGAAAAAGAAACGCAAAAGGCAAAATGGTTCTGAGGAGGCCTTACAAACAGCTATGAAAAGAAGATAAGTCAAAGGCAAAGGAGAAAAGAAAAGATTTGAATGCAGAGTTCCAAAGAATAGCAAGGAGAGATAAGAAAGCCCTCCTCTGGGATCAACGAAAAGAAATAAAGGAAAATAACAGAATAGGAAAGACTAGAGATCTCTTCAAGAAATTAGAGACACCAAGGGAACTTTTCATGCAAAGATGGGCACAATAAAGGACAGAAATGGTATGGACAGAACAGAAGCAGAAGATATTAAGCAGAGGTGGCAAGAATACACAGAAGAACTATACAAAAAAGATCTTCAAGACCCAGGTAATCACGATGGTGTGATCACTCTCCTAGAGCCAGACATCCTGGAATGCAAAGTCAAATGAGCCTTAGGAAGCATCACTATGAACAAAGCTAGTGGAGGTGATGGAATTCCAGTTGAGCTATTTCAAATCCTAAGAGATGATACTGTGAAAGTGCTACACTCAATATGCCAGCAAATTTGGAAAGCTCAGCAGTGGCCACAGGACTGGAAAAGGTCAGTTTTCATTCCAATCCCAAAGAAAGGCAATGCCAAAGAATGCTCAGACTACCACACAATTGCACTCATTTCACACGCTAGTAAAGTACTGCTCAAAATTCTCCAAGCCAGGATTCAACAGTATGTGAACCATGAACTTCTAGATGTTCAAGCTGGATTTAGAAAAGGCAGAGGAACCAGAGATCAAATTGTCAATATCCGTTGGATCATTGAAAAAGCAAGAGACTTCCAGAAAAACATCTATTTCTGTTTTATTGACTACACCAAAGCCTTTGACTGTGTGGATCACAATCAACTGTTGGAAAATTCTTCAAGAGACAGGAATACCAGACCACCTGATCTACCTGCCTCCTAAGAAATCTGTATGCAAGTCAAGAAGCAACAGTTACAACTAGACAGGGAACAACAGACTGGTTCCATATCGGGAAAGGAGTATGTCAAGGCTGTATACTGTCACCCTGCTTATTTAACTTATATGCAGAGTATATCATGAAAAATGCTGGGCTGGATAAAGCACAAGCTGGAATCAAGATTGAAATATCAATAACCTCACATATGTAAATGACACCACACTTTTGGTAGAAAGCAAAGAACTAAAGAGTCTCTTGATGAAAGTGAAAGAGAAGAGTGAAAAAGTTGGCCTAAAACTCAACATTCAGAAAACTAACATCATGGCATCTGGTCCCATCACTTCAAGGCAAACAGATGGGGAAACAGTGACAGACTTTATTTTTTTCAGCTCCAAAATCACTGCAGATGGTGAGAGCAGCTATGAAATTAAAAGACACTTGCTCCTTGGAAGAAAAGTTATGACCAACCTAGATAGTTTATTAAAAAGCAGAGACATTACTTTGCCGAAAAAGGTCCATCTAGTCAAAGCTATGGTTTTTCTAGTAGTCATGTATGGATGTGAGAGTTGGACTATAAAGAAAGCTGAGTGCTGAAGAACTGATGCTTTTGAACTGTGGTGTTAGAGAAGACTCTTAAGAGTCCTTTGGACTGCAAGGAGATCCAATCAGTCCATGCTAAAGGAAATCATCCTAAAGGAATATTTATTCCAATTAAATGTTCCAACTAATGCTGAAGCTGAAACTCTAATACTTTGGCCACCTGATGTGAAGAACTGACTCATTTGAAAAGACCCTGATGCTGGGAAATATTGAAGGTGGGAGGAGAAAGGGGACGACAGATGATCAGATGGTTGGATGGCATCACCAACTCAATGGACACGAGTTTGAGTAAACTCCAGGAGTTTGTGATGGACAGGGAGGCCTGGCATGCTGCAGTCCACTGGGTCGCAAAGAGTTGGACACGACTAAGCGACTGAATTGAACTGAACTTGTAGCAGTAAACAAAACAGACAAAATCCCTGCCTTCATGAAGCTTCTACTGGAGGGAGACAGACAACACACAGATGCATCAATAAAATGCGCATTTTACAGATTTTAAGACTTAAGCACTAGAAAAATAAAGTCGTGAACAGGAGTGGACTCAGGAAGGGTTTCTACTTTAAATAGGGTGGTCAGGAAAACTCGCTGAGAAGGTGGTGCCTGAGTGAAGACCTGGAGAATGTGAAGCAGTGAGCCAGGCATGTAGTTGAGAGCATTCCAGGCAGAGGGCTTGGGGCAGGAACATGAAGACGAGGCCAGCGTGGTCAGAGCAGAGCGAGGGAGGAGATGACACAGCGGCACAGGTTCTGTGTAGGAACGTGAAGGCCTCTGCAAGGACTGCAGAGGGAGAGGGGAAGCCACTGGGAGGTGGTGGTGGGTTTGGGGGTGGGGGAAGGGGTTGAGAAGAGCAGTCATGAGAGCATTCTGATCCTTGAAGAACAGACTATGTAAGAACAGGTGCAAACCTAGTCAGATGCCTTTTGCAACAGTCCAGACAAGCAATGGCAGTGGCTTCCCATAGGGCAATATGTGAAGGAGAGCTCAAATTTCTGAGTATACTTGGAAAGCCCACATAGTGTGTTAAGTGATTAGATGTGGGTGCAGGGCAGAAGAGGAGGCAAAGCTGAAACTGAGGTTTTGGGCTTGAGTAACCATGATGGAGGCTTCCCTGGCAGCTCAGGGGTAAAGAACCTGCCTGCCCATGGAGGAGACATGGGTTTGATCTCTGGGTTAGGAAGACTCCCCTGGAAGAGGAAATGGCAACCCACTCCAGTATTCTTGCCTGGAAAATCTCATGGACAGAGGAGCCTGGTGGGATACAGTCTGTGGGATCATAAGAGTCAGACATGGCTTAGTGACTAAACCACCTCCACCATATAACAGTTCTCCTTTACACTCAATCTTGAAATGAAGGGTATAAAAATTGTACTTTGAGAAAGCCATATATTTAAGAATGAAAAACTGACTGAAAAGCATTATTTACTAAATTATAGTAAGACAAAAATAAAATGGTACATTTCATCTGGCAGCAGAAAGCAGAAAAGCACTTTTCTGATTGAAGACATAAATAGTTATCAGCTGGCAATATTAACCATTTAACAACATAAATGCAAAAATTCTCATTTTAGGTAAGTAGTACCTTGATGGTTTAGTTTCTAAGTCACATCCAACTCTTGCAACCCCAAGGACTGTAGCTTGCCAGGCTCCTCTGTCCATGGGATTTTCTCAGGCAAGAATACTGGAGTGGATTGCCACTTCCTTCTCCAGGGGATCTTCCCGACCCAGGGATCAAACCCTGGTGTTCTGTATTGAAGGCGGATTCTTTACCTACTAAGCTATCAGGAAAGCCCAAAGTGGTACCTTAGCCACAAGCATCTGACAGCAAGTGACATAAATGTCTTTTAATATATTTCAAATGGAACACAGATATTTCTAAAAATATCACTGTTCTAGAAGAAACACTGTGGACACATTAACATTTCATGTCAATATTGTACTTAAGTTTAGAGATATCTTTACAGCAAAACAACATAGGGAATTTCTGCAATGACAACAGGAATTCAGATATCCACTGACAAAATCAACCCTTAGAGATATACACACCATTACATGGCGTGATTCGTTAGTTCAATTTTTGTCAGTAATCGAAGTCAGAGAAGCAATTCCTTTTAAGAAATACACACTATGTGTAAAATGAAATGGAAGGATAATGAAATCTAAAGATTATTTTTTAGCAGTTCTGTGATACTCTTGGGATAAGCAATGGATTATGCTTCATTATACAACAGAATACTCCTAACAGTTCCTACTAAGAATACACAACAGAACTGAAGATGAAATGTAAAAAGGAGGCTGTGTCTAACATCAGAACAGGTTTAATTATGGCTGTTATGGATCCTACTTACTTATTAATTGTATGTTCATAGAGTGCGATGTTACAGTCATTTTCTTCATTCACATCTAAGTATTCAACCAGACTCTCATGTAAGAAATCTTCAAAATTCCTGAGAAAATATTGGTGAAATGGACACTTAAAAAGCATTTTACTGCCATATTTTATATGCAATAATGGAAGATATGTGCTTTCATTTAGCCTCAAAGCATTCTTCTCTCCCAAAAAGAATACACTGGGATACTTGAAACATATTATTCTTAGACCACAGTTATCACAAATCACCAAAATATTAGAAAAATCTGTGATTCTTGTTAATCTGGTCCCGCTTTTAAAAATACCTTCTGTGATTTAAAAAGTCCTATATGATGAGAGACCCAGTATCTACATCAACATAACTTTCTCCTACTACTTCATCTGTGCTGATTTACACCAACATTCTATAACCTGCATTATCTAAACTGATAAACATTTTTACTATGTCCAAGCAAGCTCACACAGAGAAAAGGTTTTTAACAGGTTGTTATATTTGGTAGAGAGGAATTAAGAGACTAAAACTGAAAATACGCTTTTCGTAAAAGCTCAGCTCAAACACCATTACTTCCGTTTAGATCCCATAAATGAGTCTTAAGGAGACTGAGAAGTTTTGCTTTTGGCTACTTACCTGTACCCCTGAGCCAGCTCTTCCATATGCTTATTTGTGACTGCAGGTTTCTGTTTCTTTACAATTATATAGGGTCTGGAAGAGAAAAGAACAGCTTTACAGCAATAGTTCAACAGAAGAATAAAACCAATAAATTCACTACAGTGAAGTGAGGGAAGCTATAGACATGCTTCTGGGTTGTCTGAAGACACCAGGTATTTTTTACAAGTGTGAGAGCACAGGGGCCTATTTTCTCTTACATATACAACAGCCCATGCACAAGCATGTGTTCACACACACAGTTACTTCGTCCAGGTATCTTTGGAAATATTTGGTTTTGAATGAGAAAGCATTTGAATGAGAAAGCAATGTGAAATAATACCTGATAAAGTCTAGCAAAAAAAAAACCCCACAACTTTAATACCTTAAATATCATATGTTTTTGTAAATGCAGCCATCATACCAAAAATGTCTTCTGATTTCATGCTGGGAATATGGAGAAGTCAGCAGTCAGAGAGAACAGTCACTGAGAAAAACAGTGGCGTTTTTAGTGAAGGTCTGATGACCGCCAGCTGTCTAGAGTGCTTTTGCTTCAGGATAAACAGGATCACAGGACGACACTAGCAGGGTACTTAAAGCTACGTACAACCAAAGAGTGGGTATGAGCTGAAGAGAATAAAGCTTTCTCACTTTGTGATTTTTAGTGATATCATGGGTTTAAGTAAGGCAGAGAGGCTCGGTCCACACGTTCTGATAGATTAACCCGTAACTGCAGTGGGAACCTGCCTTCGAGGGCTCTGCTTCCGCGAGGAAACACCGACACAAAGCACGGCGCGTGGCTTGATCGTCAAGGGCTGTTGCTATTTGGACAAGCGGTTCCTGCAGAGGAGCCAGTGGCCGGCACGCACGTTTGCACCCCACCCTCAGGTCCACGCGCCCTTCGGGACTAACGAGCACCTGGAGACAGTTAAGGGGAGGAGTTGCACGATTACAAAAGGGGGAAACAAGGTGCTGAAGATGACTGGATGCTACCTTGAAGTCCTGGCTGCTCCTCTCATCAGGGAAGCAGGAACCCCACGCTTCCCCAGGTGGGGCTGCAGTTTAGCTCAGGACAAGCGACTGAGAAGCGGTGACAGAGCAGGGATAGGCGAGGGCAGGGACTGCACTAAGCCACCTCAGTTATCTTTCACTTTATTCCAAAAATTCTACTAACTCTTCTTGCCAAATCTATGTTGGGTCATTATAAAATCACTTCTAAAAAAAGAACTAGTTTTCTTTTTAGGCTATGCCATATTATATTGGATGTAGTAAAACATCTTAAAAAAAGAGTAATCGAGAAAATGTCAGTGTTTTCCCCACCCTTAACTGGACCATGTTAGTGGCTATAAGGACCCCGTGTTTGCCTAGCACCCTACAAGGCACTTACCACACCTTGTATCAATCCTAGGAAGGCATTGTTATTTACATCTTTACTGATGAGAAAAATCAAGGCCCAGAGACATAAGTAATAAACTCAAGAGTCACATGAGTCAATAAGTGGAACATCAAGATTCAAACATGGGTATAAGCTTCAATTAGGCCTTTTTGATTGCAGAGAATAGGAACCAATGCAGGCTAATTTAAGCAAAGATGGAATTTACTAAAAACTAAGTAGAAGAAAATTTTAAGGAATTTACTAAAAGGCTCAAAACTTACTAGAAAAATAAGAATGAAATAAAAAGGTACAAGGCTCAGCTTCAGAAAGAAAAGGAGCCAAAACAGTCCCAAAGATCCAGAAAGGCAGGGGGAGTGGGCAGTCTCCTGCATGCACTGCTGCCAAGATGAATCTGTTCTGACCACGTCTTGCTCTCAGTTATTCTCCTTGGGATTCAAGCTCTCCAAAGAGAGTCTGACTGTCCTGGCTTGCGTCATATGCCTGATCTTTGGCTGAGCAAGAGACAGCACCTGACTGACCAACCTAAGAAGACTGCCAGTGGGGAAGGGCAATCCTAAGGAAAACAAGGAGAGCGACTAGAAGGAGAAAGGGAGGCTGGACAGACATAGGCAAAGGCAGTCCAGGTTCCCAGCTGTCAGACTTGGCAGCTCCTGCCACCTCCCCAACCATTGCGAGCTCAGCGACTTGCGCCCTCACACCATCTGAGGCCCTCAAGGAGAGACTCCGGTGAACTGAGTGAAGGCCTGGGAAACAAGGTGACATCCTCAGCCGAGGTCCCTGCATACCCCCAAAGCACCAGACACCATGTCATACTGGTCTCTGTGGCCCTGTCTCTGACACAGCTGAACGAAACAGGCCTTAACATCTTCCAAGTGATTACAAGGCACCTGCTCTTCTAAGGCTCTAACGTGGTGTCATCTCTTTGTGCTGCCACGTTTTCTTTCTTGCCATTCCTGAGCCTTTTTCCTTTAAAGCAACAGTACTCAACCCCCACCTCTTTGTTTCCCCAAAGGACTTGGGCTTTTGTTTATTCTACTTAGGTTTATTTTTAGTTTATTTATTTGGCTGCACTGGGTCCTAAGTTGCAGCATGCAGGATCTAGTCCCTGACCAGGAATCAAACCCAGGCCCCCTGCATTGGGAGCTCAGAGTCTTAGCCACTGGACCACCAGGGAAGTCTGTTCAGTTCAGTTCAGTCGCTCAGTCGTGTCCGACTCTTTGCGACCCCATGAATTGCAGTACTCCAGGCCTCCCTGTCCATCACCAACTCCCGGAGTTCACCCAGACTCACGTCCATCGAGTCAGTCATGCCATCCAGCCATCTCATCCTCTGTCGTCCCCTTCTCCTCCTGCCCCCAATCCTTCCCAGCATCAGAGTCTTTTCTAATGAGTCAACTCTTCGCATGAGGTGGCCAAAGTACTGGAGTTTCAGCTTTAGCATCATTCCTTCCAAAGAACACCCAGGGCTGATCTCCTTCAGAATGGACTGGTTGGATCTCCTGGCAGTCCAAGGGACTCTCAAGAGTCTTCTCCAACACCACAGTTCAAAAGCATCAATTCTTCGGCACTCAGCTTTCTTCACAGTCCTACTCTCACATCCATACATGACCACAGGAAAAACCATAGCCTTGACTAGACGAACCTTTGTGGGCAAAGTAATGTCTCTGCTTTTGAATATGCTGTCTAGGTTGGTCATAACTTTCCTTCCAAGGAATAAGTGTCTTTTAATTTCAAGGCTGCAGTCACCATCTGCAGTGATTTTGGAGCCCAAATAAATAAAGTCTGACACTGCTTCCACTCTTTCCCCATCTATTTCCCATGAAGTGACGGTACCGGATGCCGTGATCTTCGTTTTCTGAATGTTGAGCTTTAAGTCAACTTTTTCACTCTCCACTTTCACTCTCAAGAGGCTTTTTAGTTCCTCTTCACTTTCTGCCATAAGGGTGGTGTCATCTGCATATCTGAGGTTATTGATATTTCTCCCGGCAATCTTGATTCTAGCGGACTTTTCTTCAAGTCCAGCGTTTCTCATGATGTACTCTGCATATAAGTTAAATAAACAGGGTGACAATATACAGCCTTGACGTACTCCTTTTCCTATTTGGAACCAGTCTGTTGTTCCACGTCCAGTTCTAACTGTTGCTTCCTGACCTGCACACAAATTTCTCAAGAGGCAGATCAGGTGGTCTGGTATTCCCATCTCTTGAAGAATTTTCCACAGTTGATTGTGATCCACACAGTCAAAAGCTCTGGCATAGTCAATAAAGCAGAAATAGATGTTTTTCTGGAACTATCTAGCCTTTTTGATGATCCAGCGGATGTTGGCAATTTGATTTCTGGTTCCTCTGCCTTTTCTAAAACCAGTTTGAACATCTGGAAGTTCACGGTTCACATATTGCTGAAGCCTGGCTTGAAGAATTTTGAGCATTACTTTACTAGCGTGTGAGATGAGTCCAACTGTGCGGTAGTTTGAGCATTCTTTGGCATTGCCTTTCTTTAGGATTAGAATGAAAACTGACCTTTTCCAGGCCTGTGGCCACTGCTGAGCTTTCCAAATTTACTGGCATATTGAGTGCAGCACTTTCACAGCATCATCTTTCAGGATTTGAAATAGCTCCACTGGAATTCCATCACCTCCGCTAGCTTTGTTCGTAGTGATGCTTTCTAAGGCCCACTTGATTTCACATTCCAGGATGTTGGCTCTAGGTCAGTGATCACACCATCGTGATTATCTGGATCATGAAGATCTTTTTTGTACAGTTCTTCTGTGTATTCTTGCCACCTCTTCTTGATATCTTCTGCTTCTGTTAGCTCCATACCATTTCTGTCCTTTATTGAGCCCATCTTTGCAGGAAATGTTCCCTTGGTATCTTTAATCTTGAAGAGATCTCTAGCCTTTCCCATTCTGTTGTTTTCTTCTTTCTTTGCATTGATCGCTGAAGAAGGCTTTCTTATCTCTTCTTTCTATTCTTTGGAACTCTGCATTCAGATGCTTATATCTTTCCTTTTCTCCTTTGCTTTTCGCTTCTCTTCTTTCCACAGCTATTTGTAAGGCCTCCCCAGACAGCCATTTTGCTTTTTTGCATTTCTTTTCCATGGGGATGGTCTTGTTCCCTGTCTCCTGTACAACATCACGAACCTCAGTCCATAGTTCATCAGGCATTCTATCTATCAGATCTAGGCCCTTAAATCTACTTCTCACTTCCACTGTATAATCATAAGGGATTTGATTTAGGTCATACCTGAATGGTCCAGTGGTTTTCCCTACTTTCTTCAATTTAAGTCTGAATTTGGCAATAAGGACTTCAGCATCCTTTAAAGCTCAGATCAGAGCACCAGAATAGAGTGGGTAAAATCAGGATTACTGGAGTAAAATGAATTCTAAGAACTTTCCAGTAAAAAACAGTCTCCACCACCATCTGGCTTTGGGTAATTTAGTCTCACCAAATTCCAGTACCTCATTTGTTAAATGAAAATAATAATCCAACCTCATAGGGTTGAATGTGGTTAAAGCCTTACAAACAGAGCAGAAGGCAATGGCACCCCACTCCAGTACTCTTGCCTGGAAAAACCCATGGACGGAGGAGCCTGGTGGGCTGCAGTCCATGGGGTCGCACAGAGTCGGACACGACTGAGTGACTTCACTTTCACTTTTCACTTTCATACACTGGAGAAGGAAATGGCAACCCACTCCAGTGTTCTTGCCTGGAGAATCCCAGGGATGGGGGAGCCTGGTGGGCTGCTGTCTATGGGGTCGCACAGAGTCGGACACGACTGAAGCGACTTAGCAGTAGCAGCATAATGGCTAGCACTTACTACTCACATCAGTTCAGTTCAGTCGCTCAGTCGTGTCCAACTCTTTGCGACCCCATGAATTGCAGCACACCAGGCCTCCCTGTCCATCACCAACTCCCGGCGTTCACCCAAACTCATGTCCATCAAGTCAGTGATGCCATCCAGCCACCTCATCCTCTGTCGTCCCCTTCTCCTGCCCCCAATCCCTCCCAGCATCAGGGTCTTTTCCAATGAGTCAACTCTTCGCATGAGGTGGCCAAAGTATTGGAGTCTCAGCTTCAGCATCAGTCCTTCCAATGAACACCCAGGACTGATCTCCTTTAGGATGGACTGGTTGGATCTTGCAGTCCAAGGGACTCTCAAGAGTCTTCTCTAACACCACAGTTCAAAAGCATCAATTCTTTGGCGCTCAGCTCTCTTCACAGTTGGTTGTTATTACTAATGATTTCTGCCTTTCCCAGCAGACTGAGTTCTCTGAGGGCAGAGATTGACTCCCATTAATCTCTGCATCCCCAGTAGCCAATATGCATATTCATGAAGTGTTTGCTAACTGAATTAAATTTATCTTAACAATGAAAAAGGTTAAAGCAACTTTTAAAATAAAAACAAGTCCCTTTCCTTCAAAAGTAAATAAAGAGATCTTAACTATTTCCAGCCACACCTACCTGCACAGCCTTCCTCCATCAGAGGAAATATAGACACATCGATCTGTCAAATTTGTTGAGATGGAAACAAACTCATTGATATAGCCTGCTCTTCGCATCAGTCGAAAGGTATTCACCAGCTTCTTGTGATCTCGAATGACACCCAGGATGTTACCTAAACAGAAATAAGAATGTTCAAGATTGAAATAAAAAATACATCGAATGGACTTAAAATATCTACTCAATAAAAACAATAACCAGCAGTGAGCAGTCATTTGGAAATACTGTTACTAAGGCTGCAGCCAGTCCACAAGGCTGGAGAAAGCAACAGAGTGGAGGGGTTGAGGGGTCAAGGGCAGTCCAGGGGACTCAAAACCAGAGCTGGCCCTACCACATGCTGAGTGCATATCGCTGGTGAAGTCAGTCTGTCTCCTTATCTGTCAGCACTGTGCAGGGCCATGAACTTGGGCTCCAGAGCCCTGGAGTTGAACCCTGGCTCTATCATTCCACTGTGTTCATGTGAGGATTAAATGAGCTGATCTCCTGTAAAGTACTTAGAACTGGACACAGCACTGAGTAATTGCTATCATGAAGCTGCTATTGTTGTCATTATCTGAGAGATGAAGAGAACAGACTTGGGCTCCCAGGGTGAGTGGGAGGATTCAGGGAGGTACTGGGTGAATGTGGCGGATAAGGTCACATTCAGTGTGAGCTGCCAGAATTCACTGACCAGGCAGGCAGTGAACGGCCCCGTTTCCTTCCTACCAGCGTAACAGTAAATGGCGAAGCCCTCCCAGAGCAGGAAGGAGGGGGAGAAGATGTGGGGCCTGAGGTGAGGACGAGCACGTGCAGCACCCCAGGCAGGGGACAGACACCCAGGCCACCAAGCCACACCTGCTGCAGCGTCTCTGGGGGACCCTGAGGGGATGGGGAGGGTGTGAGACAGCAGCACATGGAGATGGAGCGGAAGGAAGGGGACCCTCCTGCAGAGCCTGCTGACACTCACTCACTCAGTGGCTGAAGACAAGTCATCTCACTCTAAGGGCTGACCTGATTATTTCTGCAAAACACCTCACATATTTAACTTGAACTTAAGAATATCATGTTGAACCTCGTTCCACTGAGGATACACTGGCAGCTGCCACAGGGTCTCTGCACCTTTACCTTTAGCTCTGACAGCCAAATCATCTCAGAACCTGGGTGACCCAGTCAATGGAAGAAGTGTTTGTTACCATTTTTTCTACCTTTCAGTTAAGGCCAACCTGGATCCAGAACTAAGGTATATTTAGGGAGTAGAGCTCAGTGGCAGAGAATTTGACTGCAGAATTAAAAGTATATTTGTGCTTTAAATACATAGTCAATTCCTTCCCCTTCCCCCACAGATTGTTTAGGATCAACATGCCTCCCCAACAGACTCACCATTGAGGAAGACGAGAAACACATTTGGGTAAGAGAGCTCTTCCCCACACAATAAGTTCACATCTTCTACTCCCAAGTTACTGGCTAATTTGACAATGGGTCCATCTTCCATGTCAGTCGTGATGTGTGTCATAAGGGCCAAGTTTTTAACCAAACCACATGCCTAAAAAACAAAAGATAGTCATGTCTAAGGATGAACACGAACAACACAAAATACGGTCTGTGTCTGAATATAGCTCACCACTCTGCTGGCAACAAGGCACAGAAGTAAGTGCAGCCTCACAGGGAACACTTCGGAGGTTCATACAAAGCCTGAAGGAGGCACCTACCCTTTATTTCAGAGGAACTGATACTAAAGTCACAAGCAAGGATATAAATATAGATTTAGCCACAGAAATGCTCAGTACTATTTGAACTGGAAATGATGATGGCATTATAAATGTCCCCTCCCCAAAGAAACTGATTTACCTAAATTTTTATTTCCCAACAATAGTATATCATAGTCATTTAGATGATGTTGTGTAAAAAGAGTAAAGAAAAACACTGATAATTGTGAACACATGAACATAAAACTTCTGGCCTGAAATAAGAGTGAGTCTGCAAAATAACTGGCCAGTACTCTATAAGCTTCTTGGTCTTAAAAAATAAAGAAAGGCTGAACAAACTGCTCCAGATTAAGAGACTAAGGAAACTTGACAACTGAAAGTGCAATCTTGGGATCAGAAAAAACAGGACGATTGGCAAAATCTGAATAAGGTCTAGAGACTACAATACTGTTACCAATGCTAATTTCATGAGGTTGATAAATATAATTACATACTATAGTTACATAAGACATCACATTTAGGGAATCTAGGTGAACGATCATGGAAACTCTCTGCACTACTTTTGGAATTTTTTTGGTATATCTAAAATTATTCCAAAGTAAAAAGGAGATGAAAAAACATTCTTTTAAACTTCTACACAACCCATGAAAAAAATTTAAAGCAAACATAAAGAAGGACTTAATACAACAAATTAAGAAAAAAAAAGCCACTTGAGACACATGTGATATTTAAAGATTACATCTTTAATTCTTAAAAACCATCTTTTGTAGTGATACACAAAACAGTTTCTTTATGAGATTAGCTGAAGCAAGCTCTGGGGAACTTGGTGTCCCAAAGCTCAAGATGTATATACTAGGCAAATTTGACAAGCAGCACAATTTTAGCATGACTTTCCATATGGTTTAAAATAAATTAGGAGAAAAATGATAATTTCTAAAAATTATAACCCTGTATAGACTTCTATTTTTCACCTCTCCCAAGTCATAACAAATTCCTATACTTCGAAACATACATCTTTTACTTGTCCTAATTAAGTAATTTATTCATTCAGCATATATTTATGGGACCTCTACTCAGAATGAGGCTCTGGACTGAGGAGCCTGGGATACAATGGTGAACCTAACATGGTTCCTTCCACCAGACGTTTACAAGTTAGAAGGAATAAGATCAAGTGAAACCAATGATAGCTAACAAAAAGGAGAAAGAGCCATGACACAGGAAGTAGCTGGTGTCTTGATGTAAACCAATTTAAACTCCTTGGTTTAGTGTTTAGGTAACTGCTTACATTTCCTATATAAGTAAGCAGGAATCCACTTTAAGTCTTGGACTGTATGCTTCTGGATGGCTGCAGCTATGACTTTAACGTCCTCTAAGAAGAGTCAAGGAAAATAAGGAGTTGTTTAAAAAGAGCTCCTCGTGAGCAAAGGTGATGAGTCTCCCAATTTTCCTTCCTATTCTTATCCCTTATTCACTGAGTGGTTTGACTCTTGGGATAAAATAAAACAAGCAAGAAAATTTGGCCCATATGTCTCTTTAGGTGAGAAAAGAAAGTAAAAGTGTTACTCAGTCGTGTCTGAGTCTTGTGCAACCCCTGGACTGTACCCTGCCAGGCTTCTCTGTCCATGGAATTCTCCAGGCAAGAATACTACAGTGGGTGGCCATACCCTTCTCCAGGACACTGTACCAACCCAAGGATGAACCCAGGTCTCCCGTATTGCAGGCGGATTCTTTACCTCTGGGCCACCAGGGAATCCCCTCTTTAGGTGAGCTATTAACAGTAAATCAAAGGCTTCTGGAGGTACTGTTTGGGAATGACACTGATGTTCTCACAGGCTGCATCAACACTTCTCTGACAGATAAATGGCTGACCCCAGAGAGGATACAGCCTGGGGGGAACGGGACAGGAGCAGAACAGCCATTACCTCTGACACAGTGGAGACCCTCAGGGACCTTACCTCTCCTTCAGGAGTGTCTGAAGGGCACAGCATGCCCCACTGCGATGGCTGGAGGGATCGAGGACCACTCACTTTTCTTGTTTTCTCGAACTGGGAAGAGATTCTCGTCATCATCCCCAGTGCGGATATATATGACAAGCGAGACAGCACCTGAGTCACACCCTGGCGATCCATTTTAAATCTCTTTAGAGACCAATTGCCCTGAAGAGAGAGGAGAGACATGAGACTACCCCGGACCGCTCGTGCTGCCTGACACCCTGAAGTCATTCTGAGAGGCTCTGCACAGGAACTGCTTATTTGTGAAATTAGAGTCATGATATATATTCAGAAATCAAAAATCACAATTAAAATCTAGCCAAGTTACTCACTGGGGTTTTATAGGAATTTAAGGAATATTACCTATATCTAGCAACCAACCTCAGAATGGTTCAATGGATTGACATTATCACATCAGAGCAGGTATTTCCTAAAGAACTAATTACATTCTGAACAAGCCAGTTCAACCAGAGATTTTCACTGGAAGCAATAAGCTAACTAATAGAATACTACCAATTTCTACACATATTTAAGGTAAAATGAGCCTGAAGCTCAAAGAGATAATTTCATGTTGGAATGTGCCGTTATCTGGATGCCTTCCAAAATTAGTTTTAATTAGAGAAAAATATAGCAAGAGAAAAAAAAAGACTCTAATAGCAGTTATCAGGGAAAATGAATAAGTATAGGCTTCTTAATCAAGGATAAAAATTACACATATTCACATTAATAAATATATCTTCTTTGGTTATCATGTCAATCTTAAAATAGATTTATATGAAATAAATCTTAAGCCTTAAATTTACTTTACTTCAAATGCATTAGAAGTACTGAAATACATTAAATATATTATTTTACAGAAGCATTAATTGTACACATTAAATATTCTCAAGGATAATTTAAAGATCAAGGTTAGGAATCAAATTTTCAACTCATGGTAACATGAATCAACAGAAAACAGTATGCAAAGAAAAAACAAAGTAGAAAATAAAATGTCAAAAAATGATTGATTCAATATTTCTGATTCAAAAGGGAAAAAACTTAAACCTGCTAAACAGTGGTTCTTCATTTTCCTTTTGATAATCTAATGAAAGCTATGACTGTTCTCTTGAGAAAAATGCACACAGGACCACAAATACAAATTTTTAATTCAATTTCAGGGGCGGATTCCCAGATACCAGATTAAAATCCTTCCTAGTAGAAAAATTCATCTGTCTGAATTTAAATATGTGACTTCAGAGGAGCTCCTCACAAACTAAAGTTTAGTCACTATTACAGTGAAGATCTATCACTTCAAAAACTTGAGTTTTGATAGAGTGGAAAAAAAGCTAAAACCTAGGAAGAAACAATGCATTACAAAGCAGAGAAACAGAGCAAACACGTTTATCTCACAAGTTAACTCCTCATACTGCTCAGTTAACTCCTTGTATGCTTTGAATGAGAATGAACCTAGTGAACTGACTTATGACCAAGAAGAGCAAGGAAGATACACAAACATTCAGCAGAGAACTAAGCAGCTGCTGGCAAATAAGAAGTAGATGGGGATGAAGTCAAGACATTCAGCAAGATAATTTGTTCCAATATTCTTTTTTTTAAAAAGGGAGAGAGGAGAAACAGACAAAGGGCTAAAACTGCTCCTCTGAGAAAATTTATTTGTTGAAAATATTCTACATATGACAACACTCACAATTTTTAAGATTTTTTTATGGTGACCACCTTTAAGGCTTTATTGAATTTGTTACAATATTGCTTCTGTTCTATATTTTTTGTTTTTTGGCTACTAGACATGTGGGATCTTAGGTCCCTGACCAGGAGTTGAACTCAGACCCTCTGTCCTGGAAGGTGAAGTCTCAACAATGGAACCCATCTTTTTCCAGTTGCCTACAGATTGGTGTTCACCCACAACAAGGCCCACTACTGATTTTCCTAATAAGCAGTCTGCTCCCAGAGTTAATAAGGTGTCATTGGGGGCAATACAACTACTCAAAACAGCTATTCTGACCTGAAAATAAAGCGTCAGAAAGCAAGGAAAAGTCACTCTAACAAAGTGTGTTTGAGTGCTCTTTGGAGGCTTCTTTTCAAATATCCAGGAATCTACTTCCAGACAAGTTTGGGCCTCACGACTGTGACGGGCCCAGAGAGGCACAGAGGCCAGGCCGCCTCCAGTCTGGATGGACCTGTCACAGTGGGGGCTGCTCACACAGACCTGCTGCACATTTCTCAAGTCAGACAGGGCGGCAAGTCAGCTGCTGATATACTCTTCTTTTGTTGGGACCAAATCCCATCCATAAAACTAATTTTATGTCTGGCATACAAAACGTGAACCAGACTTTATCAGATAGACCTATAGATGTTACGCTTTAAGAAAGGGAGCAAAAACCTATCTGATAACCCCTGATGAACAGCCAGAGGCCCTGAATACACAGCAGCTGCTGAGGCCTGAATTCACTGCTCACATGAGAACAGCTGAGAGCCCTTTGAGGACTATGAACCTACAGTGCAATGAAACGTTTTACAATGTTTCGGACAAAAGTTGTCATTAGTAAACCTACTTGCAATATGTCAGCTTTATTACAGAAAAAATGGGGTAAAGTATCCATTGAAAGAATGGTTATTAATGGTTAAACTGAAAGATTTTTTCCTTTATGGAAGAGTGTATCTATTTCCTTATTGCCTCAGTAAATTGTAACAGGAAATATACTTTGGCAATACAGTCATATAGCAGCAAAATTTCTACTGATTTCAACTGCAGATATTTCAAAGAAGAAAATTTGTGACTTGTAGCATCCTCAAATAAATATACATGTGTATTATAAATTTTTTTTTCCCCACCTAGATTCTCAAAATACTTTAAATTTCCCACTGAACAGATGTACAAATAAGTTACAAAACTCTGCCCGAGGGATCAAAGACTTACAGTTGAAATGGCATTCACCATGCCATTGGTAATCTGGTCCTGACGCATGTGTTTCACGACATCAAACTGGGCTGCTCTTTGTTTAGGAATCACCTGATCTGCAATCTTCTTCATTTCAGAATTAAATTTTTTGAACAAATCTTCAAAAAGAAGAGATAAAAGCTAAAGAAAAAAAAAAGTATATGGTAAACTTTCAAAATGCATCACTAGCTTATTTACTACATTTTAGGTCTTTATTAAACTTTGCTTAAAAAAACTGATGGAAAAACTGCTTAAAACTGGGGAAAACACATTTTAAAAATTCAACATGATAAACATGTACTTATATATGTACTTATCACTATGCTTGGTGTTGAAAATACAAGTGAAGATGATGACATAATCCCTGCATTCAAAGACATTTAGACCAGCCACTCCCAGACTAAGTTTCCACTGACCTAATTTTTAACTTCACAAATAAAGGCTATTAAAACCCACAAAAGATCAGGGGAGAAGAATTAATATTAAAAATTCTGCCAGCACCAAGGATGGGTGCCATTTGAACCTTCCTGCATCACTGGTAAAAATGGAACTGGTATAACTACTAACAACCAGTTTGTAGTTTCTGCCCATCCCTAGGCCCCAAAGTTCCTCTCATAAGGACATCCTCTATAGCCATGGTTCTCAAACTTTAACCTGCATGTAATCACATTGAGGGATTATTAAAACACAAATTGCTGGCCACACCCCTCTGGTATATGCTTCCATAAGTCTACGGTAGAACCCAAGAATTTTCATTTCTAACAAGTTCTAGGAATGCCACTGTTGCTGGTGGGGGAAGGGTACCCCTGAGAATCACTACCCTACAGAAATGTCTTTATGTGCATCACAGTACATATACAAGATGTTCAAAGCAGCACTATTTGTATCAGTTAAAAACTGGATACCATAAAAACACTATTTAGTTAGACAAATTGTAGTATATTCATATAACAGAATACTACAGAGCATTGAAAATGGACAAAAAAATAACTGGCCACAAAATCAAGGCTAAATCTTTTTTTTTTTTTTTTTTTTTACGGCTAAATCTTAAAAATATAATATCGAGTGAAAGAAGCCAGACCCAAAAGAATATATATGATGTGACTCTATATAGGGTTCAAAACCCAGCACAATAATCAGCTATATTGTTTAGGAAGGATAACTAGCAGGCAAAATGCAAAGGAAAGACACAAACACCATAAAAATCAGGTTGGAGATTACACCTTGGAGGGGAAGGGGAAAGCTTAAGAAAGATTTTGCAAGTTCTGCTTCCACCTAGAATGCAGAAAGCCACAAGACAACATCCTTCCCAAACTGATAACCTTTTTTAAAAAAGATGAATCTACAAAATCATAAAACTTCTTGACTCTAACCAAGAGGTAAGTTGTAAGGCAACCAGGGGAACTAAACTGCAAAGGCGTCAAGCCTCTCTAAGGAGAGATGGGACACGTGACAGAGCAGGAGTGTGCCGTAAAAGAGGACATCAGCTAAAATGTTCAGGACTGCTACAATGCCAAACGTGAGTTATCCCGAAAGCTTAGAATTCTTCCTCGCTCCAGACACGACAGGATCCACACTTGCAAGTTCATTCCACGAATGCTCAGGAAAGACTGGAAGGAGAAAGAAGACCTGAGAATGACCCCTTTGTTGCAACAAGCAACAAAACTCTATCTACTTCCCTGGACTTCCTCTTACATGAGAAGAAACCCTTAAGTCACTGGAGAAAAGGCAGGAAACCCTTCTGCCGAGGATCCCAGGCAAAGGTAACTCACACTGAGAGAGGCGTAGAAGCAAAACCAAAAAAGGTCCAGTTTTTTCAAAGATAGACAGACACACACAGAATACATACTGAAAAAAAGGAATTTAAGAGACATCAACTGAATGCAATATGTGAAACATGTTTGGATTCTATTTGAATAATCCTACTTTAAACAACAATATAAAGAAATCAGGGAAATCTGAATATATAATATTCAAATTTGATGAGTGATGATATTGATGCTTAATGACATTAAGCAATTTATTCTTTAAAAATTTTATGTGTGAAAATGATGTTATGATTTTTAAAAATTATATCTTTTAGAGACACATTTTTAAGTACTTATACAATGTGATTTGATTATTTGAAATGCTAAAATGATTTGATGGTTTGGATTTGTTTAAACAACTGAATTTGTGGAATGGGGGGAGTAGGAAAAGAGTTGAAGAGGACATAGATAAAACCAGATTAACTTCTATTGATGATAGCCAAAGATGTGTGATTAAAACATGGAAGCTAATTTTTATATAGGTTTGAGGTTTTTCTTATTAATATTTATATTACAAATATCTACCAAAATAAACCCCTAACATACTAAGGAGTAAGTCTAACAAAAGAGGTGCAAAGCTTTCATGGAGAAAATTACAAATCTTTATTGAAAGACATCAAAGAAAACCTAAACGAAGAAAATATTCATGGATGAGAAGACTATTTTAAGATTACTAGTTTTCCCCAAATTGATTTACAATTCCAGTGCAACTAATCAAAATCCCCAGGTTTTTAATGAAAATGGAGGCTAACTCTAAAATTAATATGGAAAAGCTAAGACTCTAGAGCAGACAGACAATCCTGAAAAAGAAGGCAAGTGAACTGATTAATGTATAGATAAACTTACCAATCAACAGAACAAAAAGTCCAGAAATATAACAACACATATATTAAAATTCGTTATATGGTAAAGACATTTTATTTTAGCATTTAGCATTTTAGATCTGTAAGGAAATGAAAGACTACAAATAAATGATGCTAGGAAAATCAGTTATTCATTTCATGGATGCTTGGGGCTGGTGCACTGGGACGACCCAGAGGGATGGTATGGGAAGGGAACAGGAAGGAGGGTTCAGGATGGGGAACACATGTATGCCTGCGGCAGATTCATTTTGATATATGGCAGAACCAATACAATATTGTAAAGTTTAAAAATAAAATAAAATTTAAAAAGAAAAAAAAATTAAAAAAAAAAACAAAACAAAAAAAAAACAAATGAAACTCCTTTCCTTACTTCACTCTACACACAAAAATCCATTCTAGATAGACTAAAGAACAAATAACAAAGGCATAAGTTTAAAGTATAAGAAGTACAACTGAAAAGAAGAAAGGACTGACAAAATTGAATGCAATTAAAATGACAAACTTCTATAATTAAAAGATCCCATAATAGTAAAAAAAAATACAAACTGGAAGAAGATACCAGCAACACATGTAACTCATAAAAAACTGGATCCAAAGTACACCCATATAATCTTAAAATTAAGGAAAATACAAACAACCCAAAAGATATTTAAGAAAAAAGCAGAAATGATCAATAAGTACATGAAACATAAAGACTCAACTTCATTAGCAATGAAGGAAATGCAAATTAAGCCCACAAGGAGATAGCACTTTGCATCCACTGCTGCTGCTACTGCTAAGTCGCTTCAGTCATGTCCGACTCTGTGTGACCCCAGAGACAGCAGCCCACCAGGCTCCCCTGTCCCTGGGATTCTCCAGGCAAGAACACTGGAGTGGGTTGCCATTTCCTTCTCCAATGCATGAAAGTGAAAAGTGAAAGTGAAGTTGCTCAGTTGTGTCCAACTCTTAGCAACCCCATGGACTGCAGCCCACCAGGCTCCTCCGTCCATGGGATTTTCCAGGCAAGAGTACTGGAGTGGGGTGCCATTGCCTTCTCCATTGCACCCACTAGACAAGACTAAAATTTTTCAACTTTCACACTAAGTCACGGGATAGAGACCATCAGGTCTTACATACAATGCAATGTACAAATACTTGGGAAACTAGTTTGACACTCTTCAGTTAAGCTGAAGGTTTAACTCGATTCCATGACTGGACAATCCGATTTGCAGAAACTCTTTCATAGAGAAAATATGAATAAGAAGGTTAATTTTTTAAAAAAAGAAAACTCATACAATAGCCTTGATAAGTAGGATGGATAAAGGGTTATTTATCATTTGTATCATACCTTTACACATTGAATGTGAAGGTGAAATACAGTGACATGAAACAATATAGATGAATCTTTAAAGCAATGTTAAGTGAAGAAAAAAGTTGCAAAAGAATGTATATGATACGAATCTATTCTTATAAAACTCAAACATACAAAAATAATACTGAGCTCTTAGACTGGAAGAATCAATACTGTTAACAACCATACTACCCAAGGCAAACTATAGATGCAGTGCAATCCCTACCAAATTACGAATGGCAATTTTCAGAGACCCAGAACCAGTAATTTTAAAACTTGTATGGAAACAAGATCCCAAATAGCCAAAACAATCCTAAGGGAACTTCCCTGGTGGTCCAGTGGTTAAGAATTCACCTGAGAATGCAGGGGGCATGGGCTCAATCCCTGGTCCAGAAGATCCCACATGCTGAGGAGCAACCAAGCCCGCATATCTGGACTCCATACTCCACAAGAGAAACCACCATGATGAGAAGCCCATGCACTGCAAGTGGAGAGCAGCCCTACTCACCACAACTAGAGAAAGACTGTGTGCAGCAGAGAGACCCAGTGCAGCCAAAAATAAAAATTTTAAAGAAATCTTTATTTAAAAAATATGGGGCTTCCATTGTAGCTCAGTCAGTAAAGAAGCTGCCTGCAATGGAAGAGACCTGGGTTCAATTCCTGGGTCAGGAAGATCCCAATGAGAAGGAAATGGCAACCTACTCTAGTATTCTTGCCTGGAGAATCCCACGGACAGAGGAACCTGGCAGGCTACAGTCCATGGGGTCACAACAGTCAGACACAACTTAGCAACTAAATCATCACATTTAAAGAGAGAAACTTTTGAACTGTTTTAATAAAAAACAATGTTGAGAAAGAACAGAGCTGAAGGGATCAGACGCCCTGAATTCAGACTATACTACAAAGCTACAATAATCAAAACAGTATGGCACTAGCATAAAAAACAGAGATCATTGGAATAGAACAGAAAGCCCAGAAATAAACCCACACGCTTATGGCCAATTAATTTATGACAAAGGAAGCAAGAATACACAATAGGGGAACTTCCCTGGCAGTCCAGTGGTTATGCTTCCAGACTTCCAGTGCAAGGGGTGTGGGTTTGATCCCTGGTGGGTGCACTAAGATCCCATATGTCATGCAGTGCAGCCAAACATATTTAAGAACACACAGTGGAGAAAAAACAGTCTTTTCAATAAGTTGTGTTGGGAAAACAGGACAGGTGCATGTAAAAGAATGAAATTAAAACATTCTACACATAAGTGATATCATACGATAGTTGTTTTCTCTGTCCGACTTACTTCACTCAGTATGATACACGTGGAATCTAAAATAATGGTACAAATGAACCTGTTTACAAAATAGAAATACAGTCACAGATGCAGAAAACAAACTTAAGGTTACCAAAAAGGAAAGGGTGGGGAGAGGATAAATTAGGAGCTACGATTAACAGATACAGACTCAATATATAAAACAGATAAACAACAAGGACCTGCTGTATAGCACAGGGAATTATATGCAGTATCTTGTAATAACCTAAAATGGAAAAATAATCTGAGAAGGAATATAAATATAGTATACTCTCACACACACACACACATATATAACTGAATCACTTTGCTGTACATCTTAAACACAAGACTAAATAAACTATACTTCAATAAAAAAAAGCAAAACACACTGTAATAAATATTTTAAAATTTTTAAATAAATGATACAATAAAAAAGAAAACAATAAGTACACAAGTTCAGGGTAGTAGGAGAAAGAAAAGGACAGAGTACGGAAGAAATATATAAGTAAATGAAATGGCAATTAGTGGTCAATTATTAAGAATTACTTAAACTGATAGTGGATTCGAGGTGATTTAATTTGTCACCTTCATAACTTACATATATGTGACATTTTTACTTTTACTCTTTATGTTAAAAATTAGAAAATAAATGACATTAAACCATGTTAACCATGGAAAACAAATCAATGGGATGGGGAACGGAAAGTCATAAAAATAGACTAGAATGGTTCTGTTTCAGAATTGATGGGAGTAGCTCCTATGAGACTCATTTGTTGATAAAAATTATAAACTCTGGACAAAATATTAAAACTATTTGACAGCACTGCAGAGTAAATGCAGACAGAAACTGGAGGAAACTTGACAGTTATCAAAAGTGCATTTCCATTTTGAAGGCTTTTCAACTAAGGGTAGAAGACATTAGCAAAAAGGGTCCAGGTGACATTAGAAGCTAAAACTCAGAGAAAGACCCACAGTCTTACTGGATAGAAGGATCAGAGGGAGAAGATACCAGCCACCACAGTAGCTGGAAAGTGAGGAGAAAGTCACAGAAAGGAGATAACCACAAATAAAATTTACATCCTCAAATCCACTACCCACTTAATCTTGGGAGAAAATCCCAAGATAATGTAGATAAATTTTGCCCAAATCTCTGCTTGCTATGTCTCCTACTGCCCCAATTCAGGCAAGGGCTGTGACTGCTTTTTTTCCAATAAAGTTAGTGAAGATGTGACTTTTAAGACGAACTCATTAAGGTCACGCAGATTCTCCTGTGCATGGGAAACCACTTGAGTCCTGAGCCACTCTGATGTCACAGTGCTGCCATGGTCAAGACGGAGCTGAGCCCAGCCTTCCAGGCATCCTGGCACCTCCAGCACAACACTACCAACTGAGCTCCATGTGATACAGAAGAGTTACACAGCTGGATCTTGCCTGAATTCCTGACCCACAAAATCGTGAGATATAACAAAATGGTGGCTGTCTTAAGCCACTTAAGACAGTGGTGGTTGTCTTAAGTTTTGAGATAGATACCATACAATGCAGCAACAGACAAAACCAGAACACCACTTATAGACAGTTCACAAAACTAAGTAAGTGGCTTATGACCAAAAAATAATAGGCATACTTCTTCAATAATCAAATATAAAATTACAACTACTTAAATTCCCCTGAAAAATCAATTACATTTGTTTTTTATTCCTTTATAGAGGAATAAAACAGTTGGATATATATGTAATTTAAGCTACCTAGCACAATAATGTAGTATCGGAGGACATTATATATGCACTCCTTACATAATTCAGGAATTCTGAAGTTCAGGAAAATCTTATAAGCTAAAGATTTTCCAAATTCCACACTGTATTCTTGAATGTTTACAACCCACAGGTAGTTTTTTGATTCATAATTTAGAAGACATGAAAGCCAATGAGTCGTCTCTTCCAGCCACTGTGGAAGAAAGCATTTCCTAGGTAGAATGTGAGTTTATACTCTTCTCCCTTAAGATAAAAGACACATCCTTCCACTTTTCTACAAAATCAACTTTGCAGACGGGAAAGCCAGGGTCCTTGATTTACCATGTCAGAAGTGTTCTAAAAAGAAAACTTCCTCCTCTGAGAGCTTAATCTTTTCTTCCACTCAGACCCAGCAGTTTCCTTCATGAAAAAGAATATGGGAATGGAAGCAGGTGCAGGGGAAGAGAGGGATGGACAAGCCCATTTCAGCAACTTCCTGTGGAAACTGGCAAAGGGACTTGAATAAGTATCCTGAACAGAAGCAAATGCCCTTAACCTTTAACCACAAAAGCTCAGCTCTGTTTTAATTAGTCCCTTACACTTAAGACTTTTGTGTCTCAAACTGCAATAAAGTTTTTTTGGGGATCCTAGATGAATTTGTTGTAGCCCCCTGATTCAAGTACAAGGAAATGCTCCAGTACTAAACAAGTAAAGAGTAAGAGCACACTCAACAAAACTACGGCCTCATTAATAAATTTCTCCACCCTTCAAATTTCTTCATAAGAGAAATAATGTGCTCCAGTTCACAGAGCAGTAAGAAGCTACAAGGCCTATTCCCACAATAAGCCACACTATTTAGGTCAAGAGTAAAATGATGAAAAGGGATGGAATGCTGGTGATATTATAATATTCAATACCTCTCACTGTTGGCATGAGGCCTTTCAGCCTGCCTAAGACAGGAGCACTAAAGAGCAAATTATATTTAAGAAAAAATGCTGACAGCTCATCAATTGATTTTCAATGAAAATGCTAAAAAAAAAAATTAATAAAGAAGTTAAGCTGCTGAAATACAGTTTCACCAATTAGCTTAATGTCAGAGAATTCTAATTAGGCGTCTTGAGATTGCTATTTAGTGTTTAAGCCTTCAGAGTGCCAAATTCTCCTTTTCACACAAACTGGTTGCAAAATTAAAGACATTAGGCAGCCTTAATTACATTATCAGAACAGCTGGGATTAGGCAATCTCTGAAGTCAAGACGGCATTCTTTTGTCACCGGGTGGAAATCCCTGGCTTTCCAGGGTGCCGGATTTTGGTGCCATTCCATATCTCACCCATACAAAGCAAGCTGCATTAGAAACAAAAAAATCTGCAGACAAAGAATAGAGTAATGCTCGGCAAATAATGAACACATTACCGAAAGAGAAAAGGTAGGTGCAAAGATTAAGCCTGAAACCGGTAGGTTTTGCTAACACCTCTATTGGCGGCCAGCCGGCCAGCCCTCTGGTGGCAGTGAGACTGAGGGAAGGCTCTGTGAACCTGCCTGGCCAGTGGATACAGCTCTGTTATCTAAAGCTGAAGCACATTCATACTCCCTCATCCCATGGGGTGTGAAATTAGCAGCTATTGTTTTTACACATTTTTGCCAACACAATGCCTTTTATGTTCTTACACTGTTTATAAAGCAATGTTTTCTTGCACATGGGAACCCTCTTTTTAATTCTAATTTTTTAAGCAACAGGGTAGTCTTTTCCTCTCCCCTCTCAACTCCATTCCTTAGTCCTCCAAACAACCAACATTTTTTTTAAAGGACTAGCTGAACATCAAGATTTCTTTTCCAATTATAAAGATCTGTAAAAATTTGGGATTGTTGGCGGCAGGGATACACACAATCAACCCCCTGAACTGTGGTCAATCTGAAGGTGGCCAAGAGCCCACCTGTTAGCCTTAGCCATTGACCAAACAACTTCCCAAGTATGCCAGGTGTTAATTTTTTTCTCAGAAAAAACTGATACAATTATAATTCCAGTTTTTTACATTTTAGACGTGGTAATTAATACCTGCTGTTATGATCCCAGCCACCATCACTCATCTGGAATACTGCCACAGTCTCCTAACCGGACTTTCTTGACAGGTTCATCTCCAAATAAGATCTTTTAAACTGAAATTGATGGTGTCACTTCCCTGATTATAACTCTCTTGTGATTCTCGACTGCAGGAGCAATTAAATCCAAACCCCTTCCCATGGCGTATGGTGCTAGTTCTCCAACGTCCTCTCTCACCACCCCCACACCTCACACTCCAGAAACACTGGTCCTCTTCCAATTCCTCCAATAAGGCCACTGCCTGAAGACATATGTTGCTCGTGCAGGTCTCTTAACAGAATGCAGTTCCAGAGATTGTGTGAGACTGGATTCTCCTCTCAAGTCTCAGCTGGAATGTCTGAGGGCTCAGCTTAAAATATGTATCACTTTTTCAAAGAGATATTTAATTAACTGACTGATTTAATCAAGAGATTGATTCTAAGATGACTGAGTTGTTGGAATGAGACCAGGATTCTAAAACAGCTGTTAAGGTTCAAGGATGTAAATGAAAACATGGTTGTGATGAATAAACAAATAAGAAATCTCAGTAGAGAAACAGAAGCTAAAAGTACCAGAATGAAATTTCTAGAACTGAAAACACAACATCTTAAGTAAAAAATTAATTGGATCAGTGTAGTAAGCATGTTACAGACAACATAAGAAAAATTAGGGAACTTGAAAATAGATCAATAGAAATTATCCAACCTGAAGAAGAGCGCTAAACTGGGGGAAAAAAAAAACTAACAGAGCCTCACTATCAAAGGGTCAAACAAGATAAATTGGAGTTAGAAGGACAACAGAGAATAATATAAAAAAGATATTTGAAGAAATAGGTTCCAAAAATGTCTCAAAGTTAGTTAGACATAAATTTACAGTCTGAAGAATTTAGTAAACTCTAAGTAGGACACTAACAGAGACCACCACATCAAGGCACTTCTTTTAAGCCCCAAGATAGAAAAGGGACCTTTGTCTGTCTTATTTTTCCTCTATACCCAGCTTGTATAACTATGCCTGGCACATGGTAGAAGTTTAATAGACATCTGTTAACTGAATAAATGATACTACTTAATATCATACATCACTTTCTACATTAAACACAATGAGAGTAAATAAACATCTCAAAAAAGATACAATATAGGTAACACTACTAACATATTTAAAGAGCTAAGAGTTTTCATAGTTCAAGAAATTCTTAAGTCTAAGAGATAGTAAGTCACGTATGAATGTTTATATTCCAATATACAAACCTATATTCCATTCAACTGTTTCTTCCTCCTATCTAAAATGAATAGTAAATTAACTTTTATTGAGGAAAATAAGATTTGACATAAAATAGTTAAATCACCTGTCCTGCCAACTCCAACCTCTTGTTACCATAATAATCTCTGTCATCAACTTTATTATCTCCTTGGGCCAGAATTACTCTTCTCACCATCACTGCAGTATAGATACATTTGGCTCGGAAATTGAATTCTTTAACCTGTAATTCAGAAATTAGAGAAAAATGTTTAAGACTCTACACATTAAAATTTAAGGTGCCTCAAGAAAATAACCAATGCTATAATATTTAACTAAGAAAAAAATGAATTGTTACGATTCTCCTTATTCAAAAAATTCAACCAGTCTATAAACTTTCTAAAAGCTGAGATGATGACTTTCCATCTTTGTACTCAGTACTTGTGGCAGTTTTTCTTCAAAGATGACCACCATCAACTCCTTCCCTCCCTATATGTTTCACGCCATTCCTTCATGAAGAGGTGGAGTTAATCACCATCTTTGGGTTGGCTTGTAAACTAGCAGCTTCCACTTCTTTCCTTTTAAGAGTCCTGAAGCACCAAATAAGAAGTCTAGGATACTCTGCTGGGGAGAAAAGGGCCACTTGGAAAGGCAGTGAGGAGTCAGAGATGTGACTGATGACACATCTTTGATGTTCAGCCCAGTCAAGCCTTTGGGTGACTCCACCCTCAGCTGCTATCTGTCTGCAACTTCATAAGACTCATGTCAAGAACCTCCTTCCTGGGACCTCCCTGGTGGTCCAGTGGTTAAGAATCCTCCTTCTAATGCAGGGGACACGGGTTCTGTCTCTGGTTGGAGAACTAAGATCCCACATGACATGATGCAGTTGAGCCTGTGAGCTCCAACGACTAGGCCCATGTGCTCTAGAGCTATGTGCCACAACTAAGACCTGATGCCGCTAAATAAGTATTAAAAAAAAAAGAACCTCCTTCCCCATCACTGAGCCCCTTCAGACCTGAGAATCCTGAGAGAGAGCAATGAACAGTTATCTCAAGCTACTAAGTTTTGGAAATATTTGCTGTGCAGCAATAAATAACAGGAATGGTACTAAAACACTGTCAGAACTCAGCAAGCATCTATGGAATAAATGAACAGATTGATAAGTAAATTGCTGCAAATGTTCTTTTCAATTTTCTCTTGTACAACTGAAATCTACATAAATGAATCTGGCCCAATCAGTAAGTTAAATCAAAACTGGCGAAATCATTGCACTGGTTTATTTGGAGAGACAAAAATCTTAGAGAAGTAGGTAAATTCTTTCTCTACATTCCAAACAATGAATACTGAGAGTAGTCTAAGTTTCTGTCAGTTCTAAGGAATATTTTATAGGCTTGTTTATAAAGAATTCATATTATAAAGTTTGTTTTACTTTCCTAATTCTCTGAATCAGATCAAGGGCACACACAGATTGCAGCAAAAGGGCAAAATCATAGACCCACATTATTTGGCTAACAAGGTGTTTCAAACTAAGAAAGCTGTATCTTCATGTGTTTAGGTGGTCACTGTTCACTTCTACTGTTCCCTCAGCTTTTCATTATTCATAATCAGCCCCTGAAGGTAGAATGTGCAATTCTTAAATTAGATCATTTGTGAATAATACACATGCTAAAAGTCAACATAAACCAGACTACCAGATAAGTATGACTAACAATTTTATAACTTAGAAAGAGTACATATGTATTAAGTGAGAGTAGGGGAAGAATGACTCTTGCCAATATGGCTGAACTCTGTTTAATAGTAAGTTAATAAAAATAAATATTAAGCATTGGTTCAAGAGTCAGAAGATGGGATTCTAGCTCTCTCTCTCTGACCACTAACCAGCTGGATGACAAGAAAAATCATCCAGCTTTTCTGGACCTGAGCATCTGCCTTCTAAGTGAAGGAGATTGGACAATGTGAGCTCAAGGTCTAAAAGATAAGCCCATCTAATATTTTAAGAAGTATCTATGGCAGTGATGGTAACATAACAGTGAGAATGTACATAATCCCACAGAAACATACACATAAAAAGAGTAAATTTTATTTTTTTGTATGTTTTACCACAATTTTTCAAAAAGTTACACATATAGGCAAGGCACTGTAAGCTTGTTTTTAACTTATTTAAAAATATCTAAAACACCACCTCTGACCTTCAGAGATGAAATCTAGCAGCATTGTTAATATATATTTGAATATCAAAGAAAAAACTAAAATTTTGGATTGAAAGAAGAATCAAGACAATAAACATGATCAGATGATGACATAATATAGCAACATTCTCTAAGTATAAATAAACTCTTGATAATGGAAGATTATTTCCTGGCAGGCCATCGGAGAGTCCTCTTTAGGCTTCTCTCTTTTCTTATGGAACTAGACTTTAATTAATGTAAACTTGTACTCAAACAGAAGTTCATGGATACCACAGTGATCAGTATTCACAATTGCAAAGGGTTTACTCACTGGTACGTGGGTCAGAATGGTAGAAGCCAGGAGCTCTCTTGCTTCTTCTATTTTGGTTTTCTTTGGGCCACCTCCCCACATCCTTTGCCTTCTGACTTTGTTCCCGATATATTTTAATGCCTATTAAAAAACAGAATATATTACAATAATGTTTGAATGACATCAGAAAGAATTTATTAAGTAGCTACCCATACATAACACTATAAGCAAAAAAGACAAGGACCTTTATAAAGAAAACTGAATTGGTCCTAGTTTAAAAAAAACAAAAATTTGTCATAAACCAAGGCAATGGCACCCCACTCCAGTACTCTTGCCTGGAGAGTCCCATGGATGGAGGAGACTGGTGGGCTGTAGTCCACGGGGTCCCTAGGAGTCGGACACGACTGAGCAACTTCACTTTCACTTTTCACTTTCATGCATTGGAGAAGGAAATGGCAACCCACTCCAGTGTTCTTGCCTAGAGAATCCCAGGGACGGGGGAGCCTGGTGGGCTGCCGTCTCTGGGGTCACACAGGGTCGGACACGACTGAAGCGACTTAGCAGTAGCAGCAGCAATGACAAAATAGTTCCCTTTTTATAATTAGTTTTTTTACTATAAAATTGATACAGGACAATTATAGAAGTTTAGAAAATACAAAGAAAATAAGTAGTTTGGCCATCAATCCTCCACCCAAAGAGAATCCTGTCGACAGTTAACACTTTGGGTGAGTATTCTTTTGGGGGAAGGGGGAGTACTTTCTCTCCTCAAAAAGGAATCACACCATGTATGACTTCTACCCTGAAATCTACAAAGCACTGCTGTGAGAAGACAAAAGCTAAATAAACTGAGGGTTATGCCATTTTCATTGACTAGAACATTTAATATAGTTAAAGATGGCTTGCTATTAAAATTCTCTCCAGATTGACCAAAAGATGTTTTATTGTTAATTAAACAATTAAAGATGATTTTTATTGTTAATTATACTCCTGACGGGTTTGTTAAAAAACATAAATTGATTGGACTTCAAAATTTCTATGGAAAAGCAGAAGACCTAGAATAGCTGAAAATAGTGTTGAAACAGTCAGAAGATTTACATGATTTCAACTATAAAGGAAGACAGTAAGCACACAAAAATTAGTCAACCTTATTAGTCATCTGGAAAATGCATGATTAAAATCACAATGAAATACCACCAAAACAAACTGGAACAGCTAAAGTTACAAAGACTAACAATACTGAATGCTGGTGAGGACGTGAAGCAACCAGAACTCTCAGGCATGGCTGGGGGTACTGCAAAATGGTACCGTCACATCTGGCAGTTCTGACTTGATAAAAGTTACATACACAACTGATTATTTTTTTAATTTTTTATTTTGGGTTGGGGTTTAGCCAATTAACACTGTTGTGATAGTTTTAGGTGAGGAGTAAACAGACTCAGGCATACATATACATGTAGCCATTCTCCCCCAAACTCCCCTCCCAATCAGACTGCCACGTAATATTAAGCAGAGTTCCACATATTATACAGTAGGACCTTGCTGGTTATCCATTTCAAATGGATATGTACATGTACATGTACATGTCAGTCCCAAACTCCCTAACTATCTCTTCCCCGATCCTTCTCCCCATCAGCAACTGTAAGTTTGTTCTCTGAGTCTGTGAGTCTTTGTTTTGTAAGTTCACGTGTATCATTCATTCCTTTTTAGATTCCACATAGAGGGATGCCATACGATATTTCTCCTTCTCTGTCTGACTTACTTCAGTCAGTATGACAATCTCTAGGTCCATCCATATTGCTGCAAATGGCATTATTTCGTTCTTTCTAATGGCTGAGTACTATTCCACACAACTGCATTTTGATCCAGCGATTCTATTCTTAGTTATTTATCCACGAGAAATGCCAAACTGTCTAGGCAGAGACTTAGACAGGAATGCTTACGGCAGTTTTATTCTTAACAGCCAAAGAGTGAAACAAACCAAATGTCCATCAACAGGAAAAGATAACAAACTGTGGTATATTCATACAATGGAACACTACTCCACAACTAAAAGGAATGAAGAACATGGATACACAACATAACGGGGAAACACTTGGATCAATCTAAGTCAATACGTTCAACAAAAGAAGCTGACAAAACAAGAAGTATACACTGCATAATTCCTTATCTAAAGTTCTAGAATAGGCAAAACTAATCTATGGTGAAAAAAATAGGAAAAGTGGGGAAAAACAGAGGTGAAAACTGATTAGAAGAGGCATGAGGGAATTTTCAGGGGTCATGGAAATATTCTGTATCTTATAAAAAGTATACAATTAAGACTTGTATATTATGTGTATATACACTTTACCTAAAAAGTGAAATGTTAAAAACTAATCATATGACTGATTTGTGTTGCTGCTCAGCAGGAACCAACACAACACTGTAAAGCAATTTTCCCCCCAAATTAAAATAAATTTAAAAAACTTAACCAAGTAATAGGTGAGGCAGAGACAGAGCTTTAGATGAAACAAGAATAGCAAAGTTTTTCTGTTTTTAATATTTATTTATTGAGCTCCACCAGGTCTTAGTTACAGTACACGGAATCTTCCATCTTTGTTGTGACATGCAGGATCAAGTTTCCTGAATAGGGATTAAACCCAGGTCTCCTGCACTGGGAGCATGGAGTCTTAGCCACTGGACCACCAGGGAAGTCCCTGGCAAAGTGTTTTTCATGTTGAAGCTGGGTGACAGGAACATGGGGGTTCATAATACAATTCTGTATACTTTTTATATTTTGAAATTTTTCCATAAAAAAAGTTTGAAAAGATCATGTGGTTCTTATTATTTTGTGAGAGGAATAAGTGCATTTTTTAATGCACTTATTTTAATACCAAAACACTGGTTTCCATTTAGTCATAAGAAAGGACTGGTATCCCTGATTCTTTATCCTGGAATTCCTGCTGCCAGTTTCCTGCCTGGGAAAATTTTTTTCCATGCTTCAAAACCTAGATCAGGTACCACTTCCTCTTTGAAGCCTTTCCTAACCCTACTTCTTTCTCTCTGCTCTTTAATTCCTTACATATACAGAACTGAGTACTTCCATTTGTGTTCGCATCACACTGTATTCTGTCTACTTACCTGTATGTCCTGCTTACTAGACATTTTGTCATTTTTTTTTTTTAATTCCTGACTAAAATAGTCCCTGAAACTGACTGGAACATCTCTGTTAAGACTGGAGATCAAATCTAGAATCTTCCTGATTTAAAAAAAAACAAGGCTATCAGAGGGTAAAACAAACTAAGACCTTTAAAACACAAGCTGCAGTAACAAAGCAAGAAGTAGTAACTGAGTAATTGATTGAAGCAAGTCAGCAGATGGTGGGGAACAAGGAATAGACAGGCGCTTCAGTTTTCCCTAAACTTAGCTGTCTTTATTAAATTTTGGTTTTTCAATTCCCTTGGGGAAGAGGCTAAAGATTCTTCACTTCCCTGAGGAAGAAACAGGAATACAGGGGCGCCTTCTGATGCAGCAGAAAGTCACTTTTCCCTAGAATAGCTGATAAAGTTGCCAGGGCTGCACAGTGTCAGGGCTGCGTTAAGAGCCCAGTCGGCTTTAAAAACAAGCCAAGATGCTACCCCTGGTGTATCCTCTCCTTCCAAAAAGGTAGTAACTGATTTCTTCTCCATTTTTCAGAGCCCCTGGCAATGATAATGTAAAACATCTGTGACAAATGTAGCAGCAAAAGGGCTTTATGAGCAGAATAAATAGAGGAGTCACTAAAAAGGGAGGCATTAAAACAAAACAAAACAAAACATATATTTTAAACAATCTACTGAAGTGCCATGTCAAAAGTTCTATTATGTAAGATAATACATTTTTATTTAGAATAACATAAAATATTGGTGTTGCCCTAACTGCTAAAGCTGAAACTCCAGTACTTTGGCCACCTCATGCAAAGAGTTGACTCATTGGAAAAGACTCTGATGCTGGGAGGGATTGGGGGCAGGAGAAGGGGACGACAGAGGATGAGATGGCTGGATGGCATCACTGACTCGATGGATGTGAGTCTGAGTGAACTCCGGGAGTTGGTGATGGACAGGGAGGCCTGGCGTGCTGCGATTCATGGGGTCGCAAAGAGTCGGACACAACTGAGCGATTGATCTCATCTGATCTGAACTCATATGTTCAAGTCATCAACCATTTTGGACTACCTGTGCCTCTGTAACCTTTTGTCAGTTGCAAATAATTAATATTTGCTTTAATCCAGCACACAGAGAACAAGCCATCTCAAACTTCTACTTCCTGTTTGTCTCATGTGAGTTACGTTTGTCTTTCCTAGCTAATCACATATTCTCATCTTTTAAAAGAACTTCTCCAGTTCACTTTAGTAACTTTTAGCTAGCCAATATTTTCTGTCAGTATCTATTTAAGAGGAATAAATGAATGATCTTCCAACCCACTGTTTAACTCCTGCTCAAACAGCTTAACAATGATAGAGTTATCTGACCAGCAATGATGATGCTTCCAATAATATGAATACTGGATCTCACTGAATTATTCTTCCAGACATTACACAGCTTTAAAGCATTGAGTGTATCTCCCTAAATGTAGCCAATTCCTAAGTATTTAACATTTTCTCTTCACATAATTACAATGTAATTTCAGTTTATAATGAAGATGCATGTTCACCAATAGTTCACTTTCAGTGAAGACCAAAAATAGAACAGGGCAAAGGCTAACAGAGTTTTGCCAGGAGAACGCACTGGTCATAGCAAACACCCTCTTCCCAACAACACAAGAGAAGACTCTACACATAGATATCACCAGACGGTCAACACTGAAATCAGACTGATTATATTCTTTGCAGCCAAAGATGCAGAAGCTCTATACAGTCAGCAAAAACAAGACTGGGAGCTGACTGTGACTCAGATCATGAAATGTTTATTGCCAAATTCAGACTTAAATTGAAGAAAGTAGGGAAAACCACTAGACTATTCAGGTATGACCTAAATCAAATCCCTTACAACTATACAATGGAAATGACAAATAGATTCAAGGGATTAGATCTGATAGAGTGCCTGAAAAACTATGGGTGGAGGTTCATGACACTGTACAGGAAACAGGGACCAAGACCATCCCCAAGAAAAAGAAATGCAAAAAGACAAAACAGTTCTCTGAGGAGGCCTTACAAACAGCTATGAAAAGAGAAGTAAACGGCAAAGGAGAAAAGGAAAGATATACCCATTTGAATGCAGAGTTCCCAGAATAGCAAAGAGAGATAAGAGAGCCTTCCTCAATACAAAGAAATAGAGAAATAGAGGAAAACAATAGAATGGGGAAGACTAGAGATCTCCTTAAGAAAATTAGAGATACCAAGGGAACTTTTCATGCAAAGATGGCACAATGATGGACAGAAATGGTATGGACCTAACAGAAACAGAAGATACAAGAAGAGGTGGCAAGAATACACAGAAGAACTATACAAAAAAGATCTTCATGACCCAGTGAAAAATCACCATGGTGTGCTCACTCACCTAGAGCCAGACATCGTGGAATGTGAAGTCAAGTGGACCTTAGGAAGCATTACTAGGAACAAAGCTAGTGGAGGTGATGGAATTACAGTTGAGCTACTTCAAATCCTAAAAGATGATACTGTGAAAGTGCTGCACTCAATATGCCAGCAAATTTGGAAAACTCAGCAGTGGCTCCAGGACTGGAAAAGGTCAGTTTTCATTTCAATCCCAAAGAAAGGCAATGCCAAAGAATGCTCAAACTACTGCACAATTGCACTCATCTCACATGCTAGCAAAGTAATGCTCCAAGTTCTCCAAGCCAGGCTTCAACAGTACGTGAACCGTGAACTTCTAGATGTTCAAGCTGGATTTATAAAAGGGAGAGGAACCAGAGATCAAATTGCCAACATTCACTGGATCATCGAAAAAGCAAGAGAGTTCCAGAAAACCATCTATTTCTGCTTTATTGACTATGCCAAAGCCTTTCACTGTGTGCATCACAATAAACTGTGGAAAATTCTGAAAGAGATGGGAATACTTGACCAACTGACTTGCTTCCTAAGAAATCTATGCAGGTCAAGAAGCAACAGTTAGAACTGAACATGGAACAACAGACTGGTTCCAAATAGGGAAAAGAGTACATCAAGGCTGTATATTGTCACCCTGCTTATTTAACTTATATGCAGAGTACATCATGAGAAACACTGGGCTGGAAGAAGCACAAGCTGGAATCAAGATTGCCAGGAGAAATATCAATAACCTCAGATATGCAGATGATAACACCCTTATGGCAGAAAGTGAAAAAGAACTAAAGAGCTTCTTGATGAAAGTCAAAGAGGAAAGTGAAAAAGTTGGCTTAAAATTCAACATTCAGAAAACTAAGATTATGGCATCTGGTCCCATCACTTCATGGCAAATAGATGGGGAAATAATGGAAACAGTGACAGACTTTATTTTGGGGGGCTCCAAAATCACTGCAGATGGTGACTGCAGCCATGAAATTAAAAGACACTTGCTCCTTGGAAGAAAAATTATGACAAACCTAGATAGCTTATTAAAAAGCAGAGACATTGCCAACCAAGGTACATCTAGTCAAAGCTATGGTTTTTCCAATAGTCACGTACAGATGTGAAAGTTGGACTATAAAGAAAGCTGAGCGCCAAAGAACTGATGCTTTTGAACTGTGGTGTTGGAGAAGACTCTTGAGAATCCATCGGACAGCAAGGAGATCCAACCAGTCCATCCTAAAGGAAATCGATCCTGAATATTCATTGGAAGGACTGATGCTGAAGCTGAAACTCCAATACTTTGGCCATGTGATGTGAGGAACTGACTCATCTGAGAAGACCCTGATGCTGGGAAAGATTGAAGGTGGGAGAAGGGGATGACAGAGGATGAGATGACTGGATGGCATCACTGACTCAATGGACACGAGTTTGAATAAACTCCAGAAATTGGTGATGGGACAGGGAGGCCTGGTGTGCTGTAGTCCATGGGGTCACAAAGAGTCAGATACGACTGAGTGACTGAACTGAACTGAAATCGAAACAACTTCTCCTGATGCTGCCTGCCTGATAACTAGAGTTGACTGGTTAATTAACTACAGAAAAAGAAGAAGGCAGTGGTAAGAATAATCCTTACTATTTTCTGCTTTGGAATTTATATGTATTTACATATGACAATCAATCTTCCTAAATGTTTGGTTCAGTCTATGAAAATGTCAAGACTCATTTCATTTTTCAGAACACATACTAACAGATATAAGGAAAATGCTATCTCTATAAACATCCTGGGTGACAAGAAAAAAGCAGCATGGAATTTATACCTTATGTAAGCAACCTAACAGAATAGACAATGTACACGTGGATAAATAAGAAATGCCCATTGTGCTTCTCTATAGTAGGGAAATCCTACCTACCAGCATGGCCATGAGGAAGGTCACTACTGATTTATGCTTAGCAAAGCACCTTACAAACATATAACTAAAAATCCTGAGTATGGCCATGACGGCTACCTGTCACATGGGAAGGGAAGTCTAATTATTTTGATTATGTTTAGGATATATAAAGGGGCTTCCAAAGTGGCTCATTTGTAAAGAATTCACCTGCCAAGAAGGAGATGTTGGTTCGATCCCTGGTTCAGGAAGATCCCCTGGAGAAGGAAATGGCAACCCACTCTAGGATTCTTGCCTGGGAAATCCCACTGACAGAGGAGCCTGGAGGCTACAGTTCATGGTGTTGTAGAGTCGGACAGGACTTAGTGACTAAACAACAATAAAGCATATATACAGTTCCCTGTCTTCATCTTTGGTCCTAAAATCCACAGGTTCCAGCTGGAAGTGCCTAAGACAGGTCAATGAAGGCTCTGCAGTGGCAAATGTGTTCTGAGCCTGGGTCTTTCTTGCTGGAAACATTGAAAATTCAGCAAAAGAGACAGAGACCACATACAACTGAATGCTGAAAGCAACTTGAGGCAGGGAATAAAAAAGAATATTAAAGAGAAAGACATTTAAAAAAAAAAGCTTTCTACACTAGAGGTGCTGTAGTTTAAAAAATTGTGTCACCAGGCAAATACAAAAAAAAAATACTTGCTATTTATTACATTAGAACAAAAGCTTCTTGGTCCCTCTGCTTCTAAACTGGACACCAAAGCCGATAATTTGTCTAGGCAGACTCCTCCAATCCCTCAAATAATGAGCCAAAGAAGCTCCTTGACCACTACTCCCATCTCCCCAACATCCACCCCAAATCTCTACCCCCAGAAAGTCACTGCATCTGATGCTTTAGCGACGAGCAGCATTAAATCTTCAATTAATTCCCTTTCATAGTGAAGGACAACGTGAAAAGACACACCTGCATCTGTGTGAAAATCTGAGCTTTCTGGCACTCTTCCAGACTGGGCCCAAACGCAGCCATCACGTGCTCCTCTGTTCCGATCATCTGCACAATTTCCTGGTCACTCTCAACACCCATGGCCTAGGAAGGGAAGAAAAGATAGAAAGAGTGTGGGCTTTGTGTTAACTCACTGACATTTGCTTATGCTAATTTGGCATTGTTTGTGAGTATTACTTCTAAGCAAAAGCTAGCTCTTTTCTCAGAAACGGTGCCATCTGGCATTGGCAGTCACAGCCCAAGCTGCAGAAGAACCTGAAACAGAAATTTTGATGAGGAAGAGGAAAAACAAACATTCTCAAGCACTTTCTGCATGTGTACTATCTTCTACAATTTACAAGTATCCAAGGAAGTGCGACGGTAGAATGGAGACCCTGGTCACAATTACAAAGGCAAACTGAAAAAAGAGAAAACAGAACAAAACAAAAGGCAAAGAGCAGCAAATCAGAAAATATGCCTGGCTGAAAATAAACAGAACCCTCAAAAAGTTTTGCCACAAGACAAAATTTTCTGAGAACTGTCAAATCATGCACCTTTAGGCTCAAAGAATTTTTCCTAGAGGATGTTTTACCTCACTATTCTAGAGATATCAAGCTCTACTTTATGTAGGTTTTTAATGAGATTTTTATAAAACCAAGAACACCCTTAGGTTTAAAAAACCCATTTATCTTTAAGTGTTTCAAGGTGGCAGCCAGCAACGCAAGTCTTTGTAGATTCCATATGGTCATCCTAAGGCTCACTCCTTCACACATTTGCCTGGCATTCTGCCACATCAAGAAATAGAGCATAATCTCACTAAACCTATCCTGGCAGAAAAGTACTCCACTTCTAAGAAGTTAGGGGAAAAGTTACATTTGTATTCAAATTCTTCCTTTACCTACGCAGAGAAAAGAGAACCAGGGGTACTCGTCTATTAAACTTGGACGATCTAGTTCTTAGCTCTTCTCCACACACGAGACAGGGAAAATCAAATTCTGAGTCTGATGCAGAACACGGAGAGCATCACGCTGGGCACAATGGAAGGGGCACCTCTTCAAAGTTGACAGAGAATGTCAACACGCCTGACAACCACTAATGCACATCACCTCCTCCACCTGCGTTTCTTCATTTCTGTCATGACAGGGCAAACCAGGTCCCTTCCAGCTCCACATTCCACCACTCTACATTTGAATTTTAATAGTCTGTATCATACAAATTCAATTTGGATATCTTAGGATCATATGTAAGCTTACTGAAAGTTTTGAAGCTTGCTAGGACAGTTGCAGTTGTTCAGTAGCTCAGCTGTAGTTCAGCCGACTCTTTGCGACCCCATGGACTGCAACACACCAAGCTTCCCTGTCCTTCACCATCTACCAGAGTTTGCTCAAACTCAGTCGTGATGCCATCCAACCATCTCATCCTCTGTCATCCCCTTCTCCTCCCACCTTCAATCTTTCCCAGCATCAGAGTCTTTTCCAATGAGTCAGCTCTTTGCATCAGGTGGCCGAAGTATTGAAGCTTCAGCTTCAGCATCAGTCCTTCCAATGAATATTCAGGACTGATTTCCTTTAGGATTGACTGGTTTGATCTCCTTGCAGTTCAACAGACTCTCAAGTGTCTTCTCCAGCACCACAATTTGAAAGCATCAATTCTTTGGTGCTCAGCCTTCTTTATGGTCCAACTCTCACATCCATACATGACTACTGGAAAAATCATAGCTTGGACCATACAGACCTTTGTCAGCAAAGTAATGTCTCTGCTTTTTAATATGCTGTCTAGGTTTGTCATAGTTTTTCTTCCAAGGAGCAAATGTCTTAATTTTGTGGCTGCAGTCACCATCCGCAGTGATTATGGAGCCCAAGAAAAGAAAATCTGTCACTGTTTCCACTTCTTCCCCATCTATTTGCCATGAAGTGATGGGACTGGATGCCATGATCTTAGTTTTTTGAATGCTGAGTTTTAAGCCAGCTTTTTTACTCTCCTCTTTCACTCTCATCAAGATGCACCTCTGCTTAGGTGTGGGCTAAACTTAATGACTCACTTCTATAGATAAAATGTAGGAACCACGGTATGACTCTGGAGTCTTGCTGGCTCCTCTGGGGACCAGTGGCCATGTCATGGAGATACTCCAGCTCCCATGGAAGGAAAGGCCAACAGTGAGGAACCAGGTCTCTTACCCTGAGGGTCAGCCACCTCCAGCTCCAATCCATTCTTCAGATGACTGAGGCCTTAGCTGACATGAATGAAAGGTTTTCACGGCTTCGACTCATGAAAGACCCTGAGCCAGGACTACTCAGTCTAGCAGGGCCCAAACCCCTGACCAACAGAGACTCGGTTGTGATTTGTTACTCAGCACAGATAACTAATAAACCAACTTTGGGAGTTAAATCCACTAAACTTAATATTTTAAGCATACAACTTGTTTTGAAAAATTTTTTTGTTTCGTGAACAAAATGAAGAAGTTTTCAGGATACAAATCTTTTTTTTATATGTTAATTTTCACGTCAGTTTTCATGTCTTTTTTATCTCTGATACAATGCATTTATTCAAATGGACACTAGACAGCAACTCTAAACACTACACAAATTCATTAAAACACAGTCTTCCTGGGACTTCCCTAGTGGTCCAGTGGTTAAGAATCCACCTTTCAATGCAGGGGACGAGGGTGTGGTCCCTGGTCAGGGAACTAAGATCCCACATGCAGTGGAGCTACTGAGGCTCCATGAACTAGAGAAGCCTGTGTGCCTCCATGAAGACCTAGCGCAGTCAAAAAAAGAGAAACACACAAACGTTTAGTCTTTCATGTATTAAAGAAGAGCAATCCTAAAAAATTATCAGCTCTAATTTAAAAAAAAGAACAACCCTAGATTATCCTTTAACCAAACACAGAGCTGCATTTACTCTGATGGTGATGGCATCTATCTAGTACCATCTATCCCTTGTGGTCTGCCAAGGAGCCACTCAGAAATAACAGACGACAGTTCTTCTCTGTGAAAAGCCAGTTAGAATGTAAGTTAATTTTTACCTGTCAATCTCTCAAAATAATGGGTTTCAATGGAACCAACATATTTTTACAAAAACAACACTAAGGCAATAGTTTGCAGTCATCTTTCTCTAAAATCTCAAACATAAAACTTTGTAACTAAGGAGTCTCACTTCTCAGGGAAAGCCCCAACACTAAAGAAAACAAACAAACAAAAAAAACCACTAAAGGAGATAAGATCTGTGTAGAACAGGTGCCAAACCAAGGAGGCAAAACGATACAGCAGGAAAAGACCTCGCTGAAACAAACAGAATCCTAGAGCTGAAACGGCAGATGCATTCTGGGTCAGCCCCCTTTCGTTCGGCAAGACAACACCTAAACCACATGAAGGTCCGTATGTCACCTTAATACTTTTTAGCTCAGTAATCTCCAAGCAAAAAAGACAGTGTTCTTGATTGTCTCTTTTGGTGTTTAATAGTAACGAAAGAGTCTTCCCTTGAAGCTGCCACTTCAAGTTGCCCTGATGCTGATCTAAGGAGCAAGTCTTTAATTGCACAAAACTCTCGAGCGGCCTAACATGAATCTAAACAGACTGCTTAGGCCTTCCAAATATTTTTCCGCTATGAAACAAAGATATGCCAGAGATACGTCACACAGTAAATGACACCCTATATGCAGAAGAATGATCTGTGCCAAAGCTTAGCTCTAAAAGCCCTAAATTCTTCCTATATCAGATCACTGAAACACGGGGTGATAACTCAGTCAGGTCGTCATCAATAACGCTCCAGCTCCAAAGACGGAAGTGACTTTATGACTATTTAGCCTTCAGAAGTCACAGCTACAAATAAATGACATACTGCTATGGAAACGACAGCAAAATGCCCAACCATTTTGCTCTACAGACATAATTTAGACATCTGAAAACCAGCTTTATATGGAACTCTGTACTCCAGATATCTGAAATCATTTCACCTAACGAATAAGTCAAAAGTGAAGGCTATTTAATAACCGCATGAAAAAATAGCAGAGATAATACATTCCCACGGAAGGTCACCCAGTCTGGCAATCAGCAAAAAGAACAAAAATAAGGGGACGTGCTCTTTAAAAAGTGGCAGGAAGTCTTCTCCTTGGATATCCACTCAGTGTGACTAAAAGTGTGATTTTTAGAGACAGAAAGAAGAATACTAATAAGCAAAAGAGAATGATACACAAGCTAATGGTGATACGTTGCAACATATTATGTGAAGAAGGGAAAAGGGTTAAGTTCTTAAAATATCTAACATTCAGAAGCCAGAGATTTTTCTTTAGACAGAAGTCAACCTATCATTACCAGAAGCAGTCCATGCAGATAACAAAAGAACTGCATTCACTCACTTGAACTCTAATTTTTCTTCTCTTTAAAGACCAAAAATTTCAAAATTATGCAATGCCCAGCCCCCTTGATATCTGTCCTCTTTTTCCATAAAAATCTTTAGGCTGCAGATGCCATCACAGCACAATTGCTGAATACTGAGGGGTACAAAAAATAAAAGTGGGGAAGATTCATGGGCAGGAGAACCTTTGTTGTAATTCAAGTCCATAAATAAGGCTGATCTAGGTCTTAAAAGCTTTATCCGTCATATTCAGACTCAGCATGGAGTCTGGAAACCCTGCTGCTTCTGTCACTTTTAGCCAATTGTTGGCTACAATCAACAACCATCAAGTCCTAATGACTGTCAAGGTCTGTGTTAGGGCCACACAACACAAAAAGAGAAATGATGTGATTTCTCTGGTAGCCTACTTTATTTTCCCGGGCTTCTGACGTTAAATGTGTAAAGAAGACTCACTAAAAAGAAATAGCATTGTCTTTCTATGCAGTCTACTTTGCAAAAAATATATTATCTCATTTGCTCTTCAAAGAAACTTCCCCCGCCCCCCTACTTAGGTAAAATGCTCACTTTAGATGAGTTATCCAAGACTCAGGAAGACTGGGAAATCTATCCAAGGCCACACAGACTAGTAAGTGAAGAGACTGGAAATCAACCTGGATCTGCCTGATGGTAAGACATCCAATATTCATTCTATGCTGCCTCCCAAATGGGAAGGTCTTAACTGTGGTTAATAAGCAAGTTCATTAAAGCAACTCTATAGTGAGAGACCCAAAAAAAGTGACTATGTGTGACCAATGTATTCATTTGACCTAAAAATTTTCAAATATTTATTTTAGTTAGTATACACAGCTGATTAAAATGTAATGAATACATTTAGGGGGAAAATTAAACAACGTGTAAGTGTTTAAAAAAATATATAATCCCATTCCCAGGAATTAAGTCTTACAAAATAATCAGCAATACACACCAACATGTATATATAAAGATGCCCAGCACTGTGCATAAGAGTGAAAATTTAGGGAAAAAAGACACCTACATGTCCCACTATAGGAATTTGCTTAAATAGATATTATATACATGAATTCCATAGAATACCTAGTAAAAATAATGATGTGGATTTTATTTATAGATGAGGAAAGTTACTCAAAATTCATTGCTAACTGAAAAAAGTAAAATAAAATCAATGTGTATATTTCAAAAGCAAAGGAAAAAAGGTCTTAAAAAACTTTATCCAACGTTGTTACACTTTTTAGTGACTTTCTCAATTCAATGTAAGGACTATTTTACAATCAGAAACGGAGAAGCTGGAAATCTCAACTACTGGCTGCATAAAAATGCACATTATTAAGTTACAGCCCCATTCTAGAAAGGATTTAAGTCAGCTATGAATATGTATACATTTACAACATAATATTAAATTTGACAGAATAAACTGTCTTATCAAACTTTTGTCACCTGCTGCTGCTAAGTCGCTTCAGTCGTGTCCGACTCTGTGCAACCCCACAGACAGCAGCCCACCAGGGTCCGCCATCCCTGGGATCCTCCAGGCAAGAACACTGGAGTGGGTTGCCATTTCCTTCTCCAATACATGCAAGTGAAAAGTGAAAGTGAAGTCGCCTAGTATTTAGAAGTGTTCTGGTTTTAATGCATGCATGTGTCTAATGATCCATTTTCCATATGAGTGACATAACAGTATCTGCATTATAATTAATTTATAATTTCTGGTCTAGGGAAAGCAGTCCTACACATCTTTATAAAGCTCTGAAATTGTCCATAAAAGTCCTTCTCATGCATGGTAACATACTGCCCTCTGCTGGAGATGTAATTTCACATAGGTAAAATTTATCCACTAAACCTCACTCTGTACACAAGATACTGCGTTGGGCAATGTGGGATTCCCTTCAAGTAAAGACAGAATTACTTTGTCTTTTACAAAAATTATAATTACAAATAACATAAACTTCAGAGAAAGGCAATAAGAAGTAAATTTAAAAATTCACAGCGGACATGAGTTTGAGCAAGCTCCAGGAGATGGTGCCGGACAGGGAAGCCTGCCGTGCTGCATCCATAGGGTTGCAGAGTTGGACACAATTGAGTGACTGAACAGTAAATACCACTTAAACATTATTTCTACAGGAAAATGTCTTTTGGGTTCTAAGTCAACAATTCACAAAGAAGATTTTAAAAATCAGATTTAGCTTAAAGATTCATTATCTATGAAAAAATTCACAGGGATCCCAAAGTCCATAAAAAAGAACAAAAGACTCAGATCATCCTCTGTGACCTAGAAAATTACACTTCTAGAAACTTAGCCTGCAGATATCCTTGCCCTGTATAAAATATTACAGCAGCTTTGAAATAGCAAGAGCTGTGTGTCCACTGATGAGACAATAGTTAAATAAATTACAGTACACCTATAAATGGAACCATTAAAAAAAAAAACAGTAACTGTATATGAACTAATAAAACTCTATCTTCAAGATGTAAGTTACAAAAAAGAAAACAAGCTAAGTGCAAAATAGGGTGCAGTTTATGTAAGTGCAAGTGAAAGAAAGTGAAATCGCTCACTCGTGTCCAACTCTTTGTAACCCCGTGGAACTGTAGCCTGCCAGGCTCCTCTGTCCATGGGATTTTCCAGGCAAGAGTACTGGAGTGGGTTGCCATTGCCTTCTCCAATGTAAGTGAAAAACAAAACATAAAAGAAACCTACAACATACTCAGGTGCTGTACACGCACAGACTAGCTCTAGAGGGACGCACCAGAAACCAGTGTTGCTGGGCAGGACAACCACGTTTTTAGGTCCAGGTGGGGGAGAGGCCTACTCATCACTATTCACCCTTTTGTATCTTTGGAATTCCTTATGGTGTTTCCATTTTAAAGAATAGATCACTACTTTTAAAAATACCTGAACCCCAGCCTCACTAGCTTTCAATTTATATTACACGCCTGACAATTTCTCTATGTCACAAATCTTTACATTCCTAGAACTCCTTGTGCTCAATTTTCTACCTATATATGAAAATAAACCATAAAAAATTTATAATTTTCAGAAGATATTTGCAGGCTCAATTTTTCTAACCTATATATAAAAGTATAAAATAATTCTTTATAATTTTCAAACGACACTTGCAGACTCACCTTAAATATGATGACAATGGGTATATCTTCTGACAAAGTATTATGTCTCAAATAAAACCGTCCTTGTTTCACAGCCATATTGGTTCTGCTTTTTTTCTCATGAGTAGAGCTGTAAGAAAATACAGTTGGTTAAACTACATCCCACCTAGTTTCAAACTAGTAACATGCAAAAGCAATAACTACCAATCAATAAGATTCCAGTGATCAGCAACGATCAGTAAGGTCCTTCTAAACAGGTACCTTTTAAAGACACACAAGTCCTCTCCAGCCTCCTCTGCCACTTCCACAAACACTTTAGAACACTAGAATTGTTTCTTTAGCTGTGAGATTATGACAGAAGTTCTGTGGGTGAATAAGCAACAATCACCAATTCATTTTAACCTCCTTCACTTTGATTCCACCTGAACTGCTTTGTTCTAATATGGGATATATTTCTGATCAATTTTATACATTTGAAAAGAAAAACTTTAAAATGAGCCTACCCCACAATGGGAAAACCACAAGGAAATGAATGAACACCATGAATTTTTAAAATAAGAATCCAATAAAACATCCTACAGTTTTGGTATACAGTGAAGCCAAAAGAAACTAAGGAATCTCCTATTCATAGCTCAGTTAGCTGAAACTTTCCTGATGGATCTAAAAATATTTCCCAGCTTTAATCCCCCACAATAATAACACACACTGATCACCTATTACATACTGTGCACTGTTATTCACTCTATGAACATTAGCTCTAATCTCCCACATACTAACACTTATTTTGCAGTGTTGTCCCTAAATCATGTATGAAAGAAACCAAGGCTTAGAGAAGTTAAATATTGTAATTTCGCCCCCAAGTGCCTCATGGCTAGTAAACAACTGTGGGATTCAAATCCTGATTGCCCTGGCTTCAAAAGCTGCATACAACAGGAAGATGTGGGTTGCAGAATTATTACATCTTGATCCAAATGCTGGCTTCCTCTAATGGTCAATGTCACGCTGCGAGCAAGGCCTGTTACTCACCTAAAAATAACAGCACATATGTTGGAGGGCAGAGGTGACAAATATATATAATGCACCTAATACACGCTCTGGCTCCTACTAACTGCTCAACAAATGCGCACTATTGTTAGCTGCCTCTTCACCAGAAAGAAAAATTCCGAAACTCTAAGCTGAGCAGTTCATTATAAGTCATCAGAAGAGAAAGTCTATTCCATACTGACATCTTAACCATGCCACGTATTTTTTATTCCCAGACTGTTTGTTAACTTTTTTTAAAAGTTCCTTTAATGCTTTAATGTTCCTTTAATGTGTATAAGTCACTCAGTGTCCAACTCTTTGCGACCCTATGGACTGGAGCCAAGTTGAACTTGGATAAAATAACTAATGGCCTTTTGAACAATGTCTCACACTTTTCATCACCAAAAATTTTAAATCAGTACTCTCTGACACAGATGTACACAATCAACTGAATGCTAGATAGTTTAGTTTAAATATCACACTCCCTGTTATAGAAGAGAAATAACGGGCTACTTCTGTATTCAGTGATCGCCATCTGACACCAATGGGATGATCAATATTTCATAAGAACACCAACTCTGCCATCCATACCTGGTAACTGAAGCACCCACAGTCCCTTTTCTGTCGGCCTCCACAATGATCCTGTTCTTAGACAGTTGCTCTTGGATAAGAATAACTTTTTCTACTCCTTTAACGATGAAGTAGCCCCCTGCCAGAGGGAAATAAGAAAAGCATCACTAGCCATTCTTCCAACAGCATGACTGAGCAATGGCAGCGAGCTCCTAGTCTTTCTATTGGGTTGGCCAAAAGGTTAATTTGTAGTTTTCTATAACATCTTACAGGAAAATCCAAATGAACTTATCAGCCAACTCAATACCATGACCTTATGGTGCTGAGAGATAGTAGTCCAGTTGTGTCTGACTCTTTGCGACCCCATGGATTGTAGCCTGTCAGGCTCCTCTGTCCATGGAATTCTCCAGACAAGAATACTGGAGTAGGCTGCCATTTCCTTAATTTAAAGGGGTTTGTCAATATTGTTATACAAATTGTTAACAGTCTTAGCACATGATTTAAACAAATGAGCCACAAGATAAATTTCTGGAGGACAAGGAATGCATCTTATTGGTCTATGGATCATCAGGACTTGACATATGAGAAGTGAATGAAAAAAAAAGCCAAATAAATTAGTCTTCAGATTTTATAAGCACAGAAATAACTGACAATCTTCAATATAAATTAAAATTCGCTCAAGTTTTCTAACAAATCATTGACAATGGCAGATTAAGATCAGGTTTCCAAAATATATTCTATACTTGACAAAACTCATAAAACATTGTTAAACTTTTCTGCACACAATTCAGAATGGGATAAAGTGAGACTGTTTTACCTTCAGAATATAAGCAAAAACAAGGCAATATATTTGACTTATGGAACATCTTATTACTGCTCTAGTAAAGCCACATTCTGTGTTATCCTCTTTCCAAAACCTTCTCAGATTCTACATAAGTCGCTCAGTCGTGTCCGACTTTTTGTGACCCCATGGTCTATACAGTCCATGGAATTCTCCAGGCCAGAATATTGGAGTGGGTAGTCTTTCCCTTCTCCAGAGGATCTTCCCAACCCAGAGATCGAACCCAGGTCTCCTGCATTGCAGGCAGATTCTTTACCAGCTGAGCCACATGGGAAGCCCAAGAATACTGGAGTGGGTGGCCTACCCCCTCCCCAGTGAATCTTCCCAACCCAGGAATTGAACCAGGGTCTCCTGCATTGCAGGCAGATTCTTTACCAACTGAGCTATCAGGGATGCAATATATGCAACTATAAAGGAACTAGATTAACCATGAACTAAATCAAAGTGAAACATGAATTAAGGAATTAAAAGAACATTCTGTAAACTGCTAAGCACGAAGCTTAAAAAAAAACTGCCTAGAAATAAGTATGAAAATATAACTTTAAAAAATTTAAAGACTCATTTTTTGCCCAGATATGGCATTCAAAACAGCCGGAAGTGAGCTACTTGTGTCTTTTCAGATGAGACAGACAAAAAACTTAGTGAGATTATTCTTGAATTTTTAAGCATACCAAAAAACACCATCGAGCAAAGAGACAGCCTGATAAACCATAGCAATAAACCAGAACGTCCTGGGTGTTCATTGGAAGGACTGATGTTGAAGCTGAAACTCCAATATTTTGGCCACCTGAGGCAAAGAGCTGGCTCATTTGAAAAGATCCTGATGTTGGGAAAGATTGAGAACAGGAGGAGAAGGGGACGACAGAGGATGAGATGGTTAGATGACATCACGGACTCAATTGACATGAGTTTGGGTGAACTCCAGGAGTTGGTGATGGACAGGGAGGCCTGGCATGCTGCGGTTCATGGGATCACAAAGAGTCGGACACGACTGAGCGACTGAACTGAACTGAACTGAAGTATTAAAGTTTTGAGCCTGAAATAAAAGAGGAAACAACATATCTTTAAAAATACAGACCAACAGAATAAAGTTGGAACCAAACTGCTGTATGTTTTGCATACAAAATTTTATCCTAATTCACTAAAAGAAGAAAAGCTGATCTTGTTTCTGAGAAAAAAATGCTAAATCAACAGCAAGAGTAAAACAAAAGCAAAAAGAACAACAACAAAAAAAGAAGTGGAGGGGAAATCTAAGAAATCACACCTACCTGGATCTAAAGGACATTCATTCAGTTTAGCAAATTCTGCTGGTGTTTTTCCTGTAAGAACACAGTTTGAACTACGTAGCATTATGGGCATTCTGTTTAAAATAAAACAAAAAGAAAATATCATATTCAGATGGTCACTGGCAAAAAGGTTGAACAGAACACAAGCTGGCCAGTGCACACACCATTGAAGGGTCTGCATTCCTGTCAGACATGTGAGGAAAGGCAGAGGGATGGTATTGTGGGAGAGAGCTGAGCGAAACGAAGTTATGTCCTCAGGTACACTGTTTTTCTGGTACAGATACCAAAAACCCAAATCCATGGTTCCCTCCAACTTTGCAGACAAGCCTGAGTGACAGTCAACAAATGGCAGCAAGTCTTCATTCGTGGAAAACAAAGTGACTTGCCTTAGTCACGTAGAAATAGCACTATGAATCAAAGTGTAAGGAACCAGAGACTCTCAGAACTAACCAGGCAATTGGGAAAAAGAACTAAGATTTAACTGGACACAAGTATGGTCCATTTATAAGAGAGAACTTCTTCTCTTTTAACACTGATAAACAGTCGTGCTAAAACAAAGATTAATATTTTTTTTAATATCCCTATTTCTTTTTCTAAGTGAAGAATGAGGAGAATGTAGCCAAGTGAGCAATGTCTTAAGTATCTTCTATTTACCTGATAGAGGTACCAGCATAGCACATGACAGTAACATGTAGCTGGTGCATATTTGATGAACAAATGGATGTTTATTGAGCTCTTGGCTTAATAATAAACAAATGCATGTTTATTAAGTTCTTTTGAGGCAAGGGGCAACACTTGAGTGACAATTATTTGTGTCGTGTTTAAAGTCCAACATCATTAGTAAACACACAATATTGTGGATCTGGTCCATTTCTACAGGAGAGTCAATACATTTCCCTAATTAGGAAAAGCAGACAGCAAAAATGCCAGCCGGTGCTATCACTTCCAAACTTGTCCTGGGCAAATAACTTCTCCCGGGCAAATAACTTCTCCCCTATACACTGCTATGAACATTCATTCTTCCAAGAAAACTCAAAATATGCAAAAATCCACCGAGAAGACTGGCCCAGGAGAGTTGAAGGAAATGCTATCTTACCTCGTGCTTCCCTAACAGCCTGCAGTTATAGGAGGAAATGGAAGCAGTTTCCTTAACTTCACAATTGAAACACAACAACGTGATGAACGCTGCTCCACGTGTTTTACATACACTGACTCATCAGACCCATAAAGCAACCCGGTGAAGGAGGCTCCATTCCCCCACATTTCAGATGAGAGAACGGGGCAAGGCATGTGTCAGCACTGCTCGGGGGTCACCTCACAGGGCCGCGATGCAGGCCGCGTCAGGCCTCACCTGCCAATGGGTAAGGCATTACGGATGATCCTCTGGCTGCCTCGGGTGTACTCGATATCCACTGTGATGGGAGCGGAGTACGTCATGTCCCGCAATCGGCACTGGAAGAGAATCACACAATCACTGCTCCTCCTCTGGGGAAAGAATGGGTCCCAACAGCCTCGAAGAGCCAATCTCAAGCAGAATAAGGTCCATGCTGGACTCTGACCCCTCCACGGTACCCAGCTGCCCCCATGCTGCCTTAAGGGAACTGGGAGTTATGACCTTACCTTCTCCATGAGGGGACAATGCCACCCACGGATCTAGACATTGCCACAGCAACCCTGCCCCTGCCAGCCCAGAAATGGGACAATAAATCTTGGACTGAGTCTCTACTCCCTGACCTGATGTTATCACCAGTCTCCTTCCACATCTCTGAAGCCGTTAGATCCTTCTTTGCAAACTGGGACCTTGGAAAGTCATCAATGTGGCTGGCCTACTCAAAACAGTTAACAACCAGTTCAGAGACTGAACACACACACATAACTGAAGTGTGTACAAACACAAACTAAAAAAATTAAACTGTATCTCCTTGTCTTCTTCAAATAAACTAAACTGTATCACAAAATTCCTTTGCAAGTGGCATGTCAGAGCACAAATCACTCAACACGTCATTCTAACAGCTTCTGAGTCACTTGCAGAAATTTTGGAATTGATGGTGCAAGCTTTACTTTTACATGGCCATGACTCACTAAGTAATGCCCTCGCCTGGGCCGTTATCGGACACAGGAAACCCACCAGCATCTTCCGAAGACTTCTCTATTATATTGAAGGTCATCAGATGGCTTGTGGTCTCAAAAAGAGAATTCCTCTGAACACCAGTCATATAATTCATGATGCTGAATCCTCTCTCGAGCTTTTACTAAACCAAAGACAAATATAAACTTTTTTCTAGCCTAATTGTACCTAAGGTTTTAAAATAGTCACTTCAGTTGTGTCCAATACTTCACGACCCCAGGGACTGTAGCCCACCAGGTTCCTCTATCCATGACATTCTCCATGCAAGAACACTGGAGTGGGTTGCCATTTCCTTCTCCGGGGGATCTTCCCAACCCAGAGATGGAAACCCAGGTCTCCCACATTGTAGGCAGATTCTCTACCATCTGAGCTACCAGTGAAGCCCTATTATTGACCAGTAAGCATTGCTTACACCATTTATTTAATTAGATCAAGCCTTCTTCAGGCCTGACAGAAAGTAGGCTGGCATGATGGTTAGTGTGGACTCTGGACTGTGTTCAAATCCTGGCTCTACCAATTAAGTTTTAAATAAACTTTCTGTATCTCAGTCATGTGAGTAACTTTAATTCCTAAAAGTATGAATATGTATTTTAGAATGGTGCTGGTACAGAGTACTATATAAATATTATCTTGTTTTCTTTTTTAATAAATCTAAGGTAATACCCATGATAGGCAGATATTCTTGGTATTAACAATCCCTTCAAATGGGAATGAAACTGGACAGGACCCCAAAACTACCTCAGGGACCCTTGTGTCCCCCTCGGATGCTCTCTGCTATCAATAGGAGTAGAGTTGTATGGCAGAGCCTGCAGTACCTGCACCCCAAGTCTTACTGTGGGCCCCACGACTGCCCACCCACCTGGCTCTCCCACGCTCTCCATCTCTCCAAGAGTCAAAATCCCTCCAAGAAATCTTTGTGTCCTCTTTCTCTAACTGCAGTAATACCCATGAGTTTTCTTCAATGTCAGGAGGAATTATCATGACAGCTGCAGCCTCAGCCTTCTTGAACTACTTTGAACTCTTTTCGGAGAATATATTTTTCCCCTATCTTTAAATCATTTTTTAAGAATATATTTTAAGGGCATTGACTCTTCTGATTAAGCCAAACAAATCCAATTAAATTATGGTTGGTAATTACCTCATGAGGGGACACTGGTCTAGTTACGTTGAAGCTTTCTTCAACATCAGGGAGCCCGACATAGATATTAAGATATCTGAAAAGCAAGTTATTCCAGAATCAATTATACTTCTTCAAAGAACATATAAACAATCAAGCTATTTTCTTTCCAAATATGAGATTACACTTTTGACAAATGTTTATCTTGCAGAGGATGGCAAACTAAAAAATTACAATTGGAGATCCTGAAGTCATAGAACACACGGTTTACAAAGGAGAGGAAATACCATCAAGCTGACTTTTTTTTTTACAAAAAAAAGGTAAATCTCTACAAAAATACTGAAATTATCGCTTCCTAAAAATGATACTTAAGGAAAAAAGCAAATGCAAGAGTATCTACAGTTTGCTACCATTCTTATAAGAAAAGCAACATACAAATATTAGTAAATTTTATTCTCACAGAGTCATGATTCTGAAACTACTTTCTGTATATCCTAGGACTGAATAAACAGTAAGTATAGCTCTGTATACTGAGACTTCAGTACCCAAATCTTGGTGTCTAAAACACTACTCTCCAGAAGAGGAGACTAAGGACGCTTGGAGAAATGACTGATTCCAGGCTGGAACAAGGAAATACTACATGAACCACATCTCATGGTAACAGAAAGTAAAGGAGTGCTCAAAACAGGCGCATGTTAAAAGGTCAACTCGATGGAAGCTTCCTATGGTCAAATCTGGGATTATTAGAGAAATAAAATAATGACAGTACTGGATTATGATGCAAATAATACAATAACTATCTATGAGTTCATATTGATATAAATAAAATTATAATAGAATAGCAAAGACTAGAGATCTCCTCAACAAAATTAGAGATACCAAGGGAACACTTCAGGCAAAGATGGGCTCGATAAAGGACAGAAATGGTATGGACCTAACAGAAGCAGAAGATATTAAGAAGAGATGGCAAGAATATACAGAAGAACTGTACAAAAAGGATCTTCATGACCCAGATAATCACGATGCTGTGATCACTCACCTAGAGTCAAACATCCAGGATTGCTAAGTCAAGAGGGCCTTAGGAAGTATCATTGTGAACAAAGCTAATGGAGGTGATGGAATTCCAGTTGAGCTATTTCAAATCCTAAAAGATGATGCTGTGAAAGTGCTGCACTCAATATGCCAACAAATTTGGAAAACTCAGCAGTGGCAACAGGACTGGAAAAGGTCAGCTTTCATTCCAATCCCAAAGAAAGGCAATGCCAAAGAATGCTCAAACTACTGCACAATTGCACTCATCTCACACGCTACTAAAGTAATGCTCAAAATTCTCCAAGCCAGGCTTCAGCAATACATGAACTGTGAACTTCCAGATGTTCAAGCTGAGAACATCCCTCTGAGAAAAGGCAGAGGAACCAGAGATCAAATTGCCAACATCCGCTGGATCATGGAAAAGGCAAGAGAGTTCCAGCAAAATGTCTACGTCTGCTTTATTGATTATGCCAAAGCCTTTGACTGTGTGGATCATAATAAACTAGAAAATTCTGAAAGAGATGGGAATACCAGACCACCTGACCTGCCTCTTGAGAAACCTGTATGCAGGTCAGGAAGCAACAGTTAGAACTGGACATGGAACAACAGACTGGTTCCAAAAAGGAAAAGGAGTACATCAAGGCTGTATATTGTCACCCTGTTTATTTAACTTCTATGCAGAGTACAACCTGAGAAATGCTGGGCTGAATGAAGCACAACCTGTAATCAAGATTTCCAGGAGAAATATCAATAACCTCAGATATGCAGATAACACCACACTTATGGCAGAAAGTGAAGAAGAACTAAAGAGCCTCTTGATGAAAGTCAAAGAGGAGAGTGAAAAAGCTGGCTTAAAACAACATTCAAAAAACTAAAATCATGGCATCTGGTCCCATCAATTCAGTTCAGTTCAGTTCAGTCGCTCAGTCGTGTCCAACTCTGCAACCCCATGAATCACAGCACGCCAGGCCTCCCTGTCCATCACCAACTCCCGGAGTTCACTCAAACTCATGTCCATTGAGTCGGTGATGCCATCCAGCCATCTCATCCTCTGTCGTTCCCTTCTCCTCCTACCCCAATCCCTCCCAGCATCAGGGTCTCTTCCAATGAGTCAGCTCTTCGCATGAGGTGGCCAAAGTATTGGAGTTTCAGCTTTAGCATCATTCCTTCCAAAGAACACCCAGGGCTGATCTCCTTCAGAATGGACTGGTTGGATCTCCTTGCAGTCCAAGGGACTTTCAAGAGTCTTCTCCAACACCACAGCTCAAAACCATCAATTCTTCGGCGCTCAGCCTTCTTCACAGTCCAACTCTCACATCCATATATGACCACTGGAAAAACCAGTCTTGACTACACGGACCTTTGTTGGCAAAGTAATGTCTTTGCTTTTTAATATGCTATCTAGGTTGGTCATAACTTTGCTTCCAAGGAGTAAGCGTCTTTTAATTTCATGGCTGCAATCACCATCTGCAGTAATTTTGGAGCCCAAAAAAATAAAGTCTGACACTGTTTCCACTGTTTCCCCATCTATTTCCCATGAAGTGATGGGACCAGATGCCATGATCTTCGTTTTCTGAATGTTGAGCTTTAAGCCAACTTTTTCACTCTCCTCTTTAAGTTTCGTCAAGAGGCTCTTCAGTTCCTCTTCACTTTCTGCCCTAAGGGTGGTGTCGTCTGCATATCTGAGGTTATTATTTCTCCCGGAAATCTTGATTCCAGCTGTGCTTCTTCCAGCCGAGCGTTTCTCATGATGTACTCTGCATAGAAGTTAAATAAACAGGGTGACAATATACAGCCTTGATGTACTCCTTTTCCTTTTTGGAACCAGTCTGTTGTTCCATGTCCAGTTCTAACTGTTGCTTCCTGACCTGCATACAGGTTTCTCAAGAGGCAGGTCAGGTGGTCTGGGATTCCCATCTCTTTCAGAATTTTCTAGTTTATTATGATCCACACAGTCAAAGGCTTTGGCATAGTCAATAAAGCAGATGTAGACATTTTGCTGGAACTCTCTTGCTTTTTCCATGATCCAGCAGATGTTGGCAATTTGATCTCTGGTTCCTCTGCCTTTCTCAGAGGGATGTTCTCAGCTTGAACATCTGGAAGTTCACAGTTCATGTATTGCTGAAGCCTGGCTTGGAGAATTTTGAGCATTACTTTAGTAGCGTGTGAGATGAGTGCAATTGTGCAGTAGTTTGAGCATTCTTTGGCATTGCCTTTCTTTGGGATTGGAATGAAAGCTGACCTTTTCCAGTCCTGTTGCCACTACTGAGTTTTCCAAACTTGCTGGCATATTGAGTGCAGCACTTTCACAGCATCATCTTTTAGGATTTGAAATAGCTCAACTGGAATTCCATCACCTCCACTAGCTTTGTTCCTAGTGATGCTTTCTAAGGCCCACTTGACTTCACATTCCAGGATATCTGGCTCTAGGTGAGTGATCACAGCATCGTGATTATCTGGGTCATGAAGATCCTTTCTGTACAGTTCTGTGTATTCTTGCCATCTCTTCTTAATATCTTCTGCTTCTGTTAGGTCCATACCATTTCTGTCCTTTATCAAGCCCATCTTTGCCTGAAGTGTTCCCTTAGTATCTCTAATTTTCATGAAGAGTTCTCTAGTCTTTCCCATTCTGTTGTTTTCCTTTATTTCTTTGCATTAATCGCTGAGGAAGGCTTTCTTACCTCTCCTCGCTATTCTTTGGAACTCTGCATTCAGATGCTTATATCTTTCCTTTTCTCCTTTGCTTTTCACTTCTCTTTTCACAGCTATTTGTAAGGCCTCCCAGACAGCCATTTTGCTTTTTTGCATTTCTTTTCCATGGGGATGGTCTTGATCCCTGTCTCCTGTACAATGTCATAAACTTCCGTCCATAGTTCATCAGGCACTCTGTCTATCAGGTCTAGTCCCTTAAATCCATTTCTCACTTCCACTGTATAATCATAAGGGTCATACCTGAATGGTCTAGTGGTTTTCCCTACTTTCTTCAATTTAAGTCTGAATTTGACAATAAGGAGTTCATGATCTGAGCCACAGTCAGCTCCCGGTCTTGTTTTTGCTGACTGTATAGAGCTTCTCCAACTTTGGCTGCAAAGAATATAATCAATCTGATTTCAGTGTTGACCATCTGGTGATGTCCATGTGTAGAGTCTTCTCTTGTGTTGTTGGAAGACAGTGTTTGCTATGAGCAGTGCGTTCTCTTGGCAAAACTCTATTAGCCTTTGCCCTGCTTCATTCCATACTCCAAGGCCAAATTTGCCTGTTACTCCAGGTGTTTCTTGACTTCCTACTTTTGCATTCCAGTCCCCTATAATGTAAAGGACAACTTTTTTGGGTGTTAGTTCTAAAAGGTCTGGTCCCATCACTTAATGACAAATAGATGGGGAAGCAATGCAAACAGTGACAGATTTTATCTTTTTGGGCTTCAAAATCACTGCAGATGGGGACTACAGCCATAAAATTAAAAAACGCTTGCTCCTTGGAAGAAAAGTTATAACCAACCTAGACAGCTTATTAAAAAGCAGAGACATTACTTTGCCAACAAAGGCCTGTCTAGTCAAAGCTATGGTTTCTCCAGTAGTCATGTGGTGTTGGAGAAGACTCTTGAGAGTCCCTTGGAGTGCAAGGAGGTTCAACCAGTCCATTCTAAAGGAAATCAGGTCCTGCCTATACACTAGAAGGACTGATGCTGAAGCTGAAACTCCAATACTTTGGCCACCTGATGTGAAGAACTAACTCATTTGAGAAGACCCTGATGCTAGGAAAGATTGAAGGCGGGAGGAGAAGGGGACAGTAGAGGATGAGATGGTTAGATGGCCTCACTGACTCAATGGACAACAGTTTGAGTAAACTCCGGGAGCTGGTGATGGACAGGGAGGCCTGGCGTGCTGCAGTCCATGGGGTTGCAAAGAGTCAGACATGACAGCGACTGAACTGAACTAAACTGAAGTGAATAGAAAGAAACTGAGGGGAAGAAAAAAGCTCTTCTCACAGTAGAAATCTTACATTAATGTAAAAGGAATGACAGAAAAAGATACTGGCCACTAGATAAACACCAAAGTAATTACTTTTTTTTTTTAATTTTATTTTATTTTTTAACAAAGTAATTACTTTTAAAGGTAAAAATCACCAATGCATGCTAAAGTAGTGGGTAACATGGTATGACAAATAAGACACTTGCAGTCTCAAAGGATCACCCTGTAAGACCGCGACTGATTACTAAAGGAAAGATAGTAACTTTACTGTGGAGAAACCTGGAAGATACACCTTAACCAAATGAACAAAGTTAAAATCACCAAGAATAAAACAGACTGACACCTATACCACCTGATATGGTGCAGTGAGAGCGACACAAAGCATCACTTCTGAGGCCAAAAAGGCATAAACCAATGTAGCCATGAGCAAAAAACACACACACCCAAATTGAGGACCTTTCACAACACAACTGACCAGAATCCTTCAAAAGTGTCAAGGTCAAAAACATGTCAAGGTCACGTGAAAGACCAAGACCAAGAGAACTTGAGGAACTGCCACAGGTTGGAGAAGACAAAGGAGACCTATGCCACCTGGACCTAATGCAGGTCCTGGATTGAATCCTGGACCAGATAAAGGACATTTGTGGGAAACCTAAGATTAGTTCACAGTATAGTATCAGTGCTGAATTCCCAGTGTGGCTAATTGTGCTATGACTACATAAGATGTTAACATCAGCATAAATTGGGTGAAGGGTAACATGGGAACTCTGTCTTATTTTTGTAATTCTTTAAGTCTAAAATTGTTTTTAAGAAAGGCTTAAACCTAAGTTTCAGTAACTTTTCACTCATAACTACTTGTTATCATTAGCTTACCAATTAAAAATTGAACATTTGATAATTATCTTCCTATTCAAAACAAAAAAGGAGAATTAAAAGAATTTTGATAGCAACTACAATCACCATAAAAAAAACGTCAGATAAACACACAGAAATGTTAAACATGATCAAAATAGCAAACTAAGAGTAGTCGGTTCCTTACTTTAAGTACCACATGGGGTCAGCATCACTAGTAACCTTTTCATTGGCTTTCATTATTTTCTTTATCTGCAATGGAAAGAGTAACATGAGGAAAGACTCTAGCTTCCAGTTCATTCGTAATCATATCCTTTCCCAAGATCTGATGCTTACCTCTACATTAATGAAATAGTTAAAGGAATCTATATGCTGTTTCACAAGACCTTTCACCTAAATGAATAAAAAATAAAAGCAGGTTAGCAACAAAATAGCAGATTACACGAGGGGCTTAACCTGATCTACAAATTTTTCCCAAAACCAAAGTGACCACAAAAAGTCCATAAATTTTACTTAGCAAAACTTTCTATTTTCATGTCCTCATTCCATTTCTCCTCCATCTTACTAGAACACCCTCAAACTTTCCTCCCTGAAAAACAACCTGATGTTTGGAATTCAAGATATATACCTAATGACTCCCGAGGCAAGGAAAAAAAATCCAAGAAAAAAATACTGCAATCAAGCATCATCTCTCCAACCCTCAAACAATGCCTCTTTTCTTTTTTTCTTGCTCCTATGTAAGCGATTTTATGATTTCCCCGTATCTGGTTTTTCATATCACTTTTAGAAGAATGAGGGGGAAAAACAAGAATCTCTATTAAGGAAACCAAAAATAAATGCATTTAAAATTGAAAGCAAGGTGAATCCTAGGGATCTATGAACAGATCAGCTCCAGTGACTGCCTTTCATCTCAAAAGTCAGTACAGCTACACAGACAGTGCTGTGTGCTGCTATGAAAAACCCTGAAATGCTAAACACAGACTCCAAAGTCTTAAGATTGAAAAGGACTGTAACGTGTTCAGCTTTTTACATTAATGTTCAAACACAATTAGTTCAACACTTCTAAAATACACCCAACAGAAAGCATCACAGGGCCTCTGCTTCAATTACACCTCTTTTGAGGGATCTCACTGGCTTACTAAGCAGCTATCCCATTTTGAAATCGTCCAGATTGTCAGGGCTCCCCGGCTATGGGCTTAATGTCTTTTCTGGAGAAAATGTCTTCTCCACCACAGTCCATTTAGTTATCATATCTCTTTTATGTCCTCTCTTCCAGGTTGAAGAGGCTCTTCCACTATTTCTCACAGACATGCTTTCCAGACTCTTCAGCAGCTCATGGACTGTAAAAACTGGTAAGAAATCTGGCCTTGACAATTCCCAACCTTATACGCCAGCATGCTCCCTTCTGCCAATAATACAGAACTAAGATGAAAAAACTTGACTCATTTTTCAACCCTCTATTCTTTCACTGAGCATAATGCTTCAAGATTCATCCACATTGTATTGGCACTTTCTACTGCCAAAAACATTGCACTGTATGGATATATCATATTTCATTTAGCCATCCATCAGTTGGTATTCGAGTTGTTTCTATTTTTGGCTATTATAAATAATGCTGCTATGAACATCTGTGTACAAGGTTTTGCATGGACATATGTTTTTGCTCCTCTTGAGTAAATGCCTAGGAGTAGAATTGCAGGATCATACAGTAACTATATGTTCAACCATCTGATGAACTGCCAGGCTGTTTTCCAAAGCGGCTGCATCTCCATCAGTAGAGTGTGAGGCTTCCAATTGCTCCGCATCCCCATCAACACTTGTTATTGTCTTTCTTTCTTGACTATAGCCATCCTACTGGGTGTCAAGTGGTCTCTCATTGTGGAACCTGCTACTATTTAGCATAAGCTCTTTAAAACTGAAATTCAATAATAGGAACCTTATAATCTGTACTTCCTTTGTCCGAACCACTCATCCACTCCAGCCAAACAGACTGGACTCTGTTTTCAACAGACCCTGTGGATCCTCCTCTAGAGGACCTTTATTAAGCCATGCTCCCCGCATCCTACCTTTCAGGTTAGGTAATTCCTTTCCTCTTGTTGTTGTTGTTTAGTTGCTAAGTCGTGTCTGACTCTTTTGCAACCCCATGGACTGCACTCTGCCAGGCCACTGAGCCAAGTGGGAAGTCCTCCTCTCCTCTGAGGATGTGGTTTATGTCTCACCTCCTTTAGGAGGCCCTTTCTGACCACCTGTGGCATCAATCTTCTGCCAGCAGCACTTTGGTTTGTACCCTTTGGTTTGTATTATTCCTATGCCAAGTGAAAACATAAACTACTTCCTACCTCTAAAATTAGATTACAACCCCCTACCTAGTACTTTATGGACAGGGTTACTGCCTTATAATTTCTCATATTTCTAAAACTTAGAAAAGTGCACAGTTGTACAAAGTCAAAAAATGTTGGTGATAAAAATTTAATTTTAAAAAGGCTTATTTCTTGATTCTTGATTGGAAAAATAACTGTTATTAGATATTAATTACCTTTAAAAATGCTGGAAGCAGCCGCCATTTTTCCTGTGAATCAGAACAATAAAAGTATCAGAACTCTGTGTCAGTGATCACATATTTTCATGAGGTTATTTTAATGTACCAAAAGTGACTTACTTTATCACAGTAAGCAAAAGAAAGTAAGTGGAAACAAAAAGAACAATTTTTACATTGCAACCTTTTTATGGAAATCGTATATGTACTGTACATGTACATGCAAACATATACATACACACAAGCATATATAAACCACAGATTTCTTAAACAGAATATACTTTAATCTCTTTTTGATGACTCAAGATTCCAAGCACTTTTCATCTTTATTTTATTCTCATGACTCTTCCTGAGTAAGCAGGGTTTGCCAGTTTGAGAAAGGGGAAGTATTAGTAAGTTTCAGAGAGTTTGGTTTAAACCCAAAGGGAGTTCTTTCTCCCTCCTATTTTTTTCTCAACTGGCGCCTGGCCAGAGCCCAGGCTGAAGAAAGATATCACCTGGTGTTCACCTATTTAAACAGATGCAAACTGCCACGTTCAGCTCTAAGGCCTGCTCTTCACACCTTCCTGGGGTTGTAAACAGCCTACCATGATACAACTCTTCATGAATGGTATCTAATCTGTTCATGGGAAATCTGACAAATGGTTAGAACTGAGTCTAAAGTAAGAAAACACAGTTTCTAAGTAAGAGCCCAAGGATCATGTAAGACCTTGTAAGAAACTGTAAAATTTTTTGACTTTGGGCAACAGAGAAGTGCTAGAAGGTTTTGAGCAAAATAGTGACAAGATGATGTGATCCATTTTAACTGGATCACTCCAGCTGCTGGGGTGAGAAAAGACAAGGTTAGAAGCAGAGGGATCATTTAGGAGTTCCCTGCAATACTCTAGGCTGATAACAATACAGGAAGTGAGAAACTGTCGCCTAGGAAAACACGATGTGAAGTCAGAGTCAACAGGACTTGACAGTAGATGAGATGCAGGAATCTGAGAAAGACGAATTGAGACTGACACCTTAGTGCTGCCATTTCTGGAGACGAGGAGGCAGGGATGCTGCTGGGGAAGCAGGTTTAGTGTGAAGGGGCGACCAGGAGTTTGGCTAGGGGCGTGTTAAGTTTGAGATATCCATTAGACATGCAGTTGGAGATGCCAAATAGACAACAAAGGAGTCTGGAACTTGGGAAGAGTGGCCTGGAGATCTAAGTCAGGGAAAGTCAGCAGACAGACGGCAGTGGAAGTCATGAAACAGGTAAGACCACCTACGGAGTGTAGATGGAGAGGAGCTCCACAAAGTGAGATCAGAAACACTCCAACACTTGGAGCAGCAGAAAGCACACTGAGCAAAGGAGATCGAGGAGTGGCCAGAGAGGGAGGCAGACCATCTGGAAAATGGAAAAACATTTTTTAAGAAAAGGTAAGTGGGGGCAGGTGTAAATAGAAAATCTCTATACCTTCCTCTCAATTTTGCTCTGAACCTAAAACTACTCTTTAAAAAAAAGTCATCTTTTAAAAAAAAATTTTTTTTTACTTGAAGGACAATTGCTTTTACAGAATTTTATTGGTTTCTACCAAACATCAACACACACACACACAAAAGAAATGAGTCTGGCAAAACTAATCTATGATGACAGAAATCAAATGGTGGTGTAGGGCTTAGACTGAAAAGGGCACTTTCTACAATGATGAAAATGTTCTATATCCTGTATGGGGTGGTAGTTATTTGGGTATACATATCTGTAAAAACTAACGTAAATGAACACTAAGTAAGTACTTCTGCATTTTACTGGATGTAAATCTACAAAGAACGAACGACAGACCAGAACGGACTACATGAGGAGAGTAGAAAGAGCTTGAGGAGTTGGAGTGGAGAGGGGGCAAGTGGGGAGAAACAAGCTAGAGTGGCCAGATTGAGAAAAGTCTTAACAATATGGTAAAGACTAGATTTTTTTTTTGCCCTGAGAGCAATGGGCAGATTCAAGAATTTTAACCAATGGAGCAATGTGAACATATCTGCATGTTTAAACTGATGGCCCTGCTGACAGAGCAGAGAAGAGACTGGAATGGGACAAGTAAGAAGCCAAGGAAGTAAGAGATGACAGTGGCTGACTTGGAGAACAGTGGGAGTGTCAGAATTGAGTACATTTTGTAGTTGGGGCCCTTAAGATGGGATGGTGGACTGGATGCAGAGGGTCAGGAAGAGGAACTCTTATTTTTAAATATGTTTAATGGAAATATGTTACTGGTCCCTTCATGGCTTTGCAAATTCAGAGAAGAAACAGAAATCCTGCAGCTCTCTGGAGAAGCAGTTCAGTCAACAGTTAAAGTCAGGAGCTCTGGAGTCTGACTGCTGAAATCCAAAATCCCCAACAGTCACTTAATGGTCTTCTGACACTGGGTTAGTTACTTAACTTCTCTGGGTCTTAAAAATCTTCATTGGCAAAATGGGGCAAAAATACTACTTGCTTCAGAAGATTAAATAACATAATGCTCATTAGGTTTGAACAGAGCTGGCGCATAATAAGTGCTCAGTAAATGCTGGCTTTTAAATAGCAGTTCAAGAGCTAAAAATTCAAACCAACTATACTCCAATATAAAATAAACAAACAAAAGAAGTTAAAAATCCAGTATTGCCCGATGAAAATCACCATGTACGAAGGCACTCAGAATCTAATAGACTGACTGTAATTCCTCAGAATGTAATTTGCAGAATGATTATAAAGAAATTGATGCATTGATCTTGTTAGTCATTCTCCTGTTTAACCTGTCAATAGCATCCAAGGCCTCCTTCAAATGTCTAACAAAACCTTTCATAACCAGGACCTTTATCTGTCACCTTTAATCTCTCCTCTACTTTTTCACACTCTGATACTACTGGATTTATTTTTATTTCTCAAAAATATCAGATGGCCTTGCCTCCAGGTTTCAAGTGTCTTCTTCCCGCTACGTCAATCTCTCCATTGACTATTTCTCCATCTCCCCAACCGATGCCAACTAAAATTCTGAGCCCCAGAGAAGTTATATGTACCTTTCCAGAAAATAAAATTATATCAACAGCTGAACTTCATCAGGCAGCTCAGAGTAGGACAGTTATCCTTAACTTCTCAGAAGCTGATGAAAGCTACAGGGGTACTCCCCGAGAAAACACTTAAAATTTGGAGTAAATTTTCTGGGCACTTAAAATACTCTTGCAATCCCAACTTGAGTTCCCGGCGAAAAGGAGAAATTACTAGCCTGGGATTCAGAAGATTTGGTTTTAACACCACAGCCAGCGGTGGGAGCCTAAGCTCCCTGGACCTTGCTTTATAAGGAAGCAAGCAATACGTCCCCCAAGGTGGGTAAGAGTCAGTCCTCCCCTGACAACACACGTACACTAGAATGGGTTCAACCCCGGAGCCGTGGGCGGGGCTGCTAGGCCAGCGTGGCGCCTGCCAGCTCCCCCAGCTCAACCATTGCACGTGGGTCCAGCAGCCGGCTAGGGAGTGAACCCGCTGAGCCCTGAGCATGCGCGGAAGACGCGGCCCGCCCCTCTCCACGGCCAGGACTCTCGGGGCAACGCCTCTCGGGGACGCATCACGGCCCCTTCCGCTCACCATTTGCCCTGCACTCACCTCTACAGTTGGGATCGGCGCAGCCAGCTGCTCCGGGGTCAGGTTCCCAAACTCTTCCGCAAGCAGGTCCATGCTACTCACGATGAAACAGGCACTAAGCAGAATACTCACGTGCGCCTCCCTTGCGTCAAGGTATCCGCTGTACCGGTGGAGAGCGCTGCGTGGTGTCTTAAAGGGTTCGCCGCACAACTTAATAGGAGGAAGAAAGGTTCCGCCTGCTGTCGGTCGGAACCTGCGGTTGAACCCGGATGTGGCTGAGGTGGAGCCGGGAAACTGCGCCCTCTAGTGTCCATCGGAAGTCTCGCGTGGGTAATCTGAAATCCAGGCAGGTTGTTCCTGCGATCTCAGTCAGTCCGACTCTTTAGGACGCCGTGAACTGTAGCCCGCCAGACTCCATTATCCTAGCAAGAATACTAGAAAGTGTTAGTTGCTCAGTCGTGTCGACTCTTTGTGACCCTATGGACCGTAGCCCGCAAGGCTCTTCTGTCCATGGGATTTCCTAGGCTCCAGAGGATCTTCCTGGTCTCCGGCATTACAGGCAGATTCTTTACAGTCTGAGCCACCAGGGAAGCCCCAAGAATACTAGAGTAGGTTGCCATTTACTCTCCCAGGGGATCTTCCTGACCCAGGGGTGGAACCCTTGTCCCTTGCTTCTCTTGCACTGACAATTTTTTTTTTTTTTTAAACACTGTACTGCCTGGGAAGACCCCAGTTATCCCATAATTGAGGCCAAAAAGCATATTGTTTTAAAAATATTTCACAGAAAAGGGTAAAAGGAGAATTTGCACGACTTGAGCCACGGAAGCATCAGTTCAGTTCAGTTCAGTCGCTCAGTAGTGTCCGACTCTGCGACCCCATGAATTGCAGCACACCAGGCCTCCCTGTCCATCACCCTGTCCAACTCCTGGAGTTCACTCAAACTCACGTCCATAGAGTCGGTGATGCCATCCAGCCATCTCATCCTCTGTTGTCCCCTTCTCCTCCTGCCCCCAATCCCTCCCAGCAGCAGAGTCTTTTCCAATGAGTCAACTCTTCGCATGAGGTGGCCAAAGTACTGGAGTTTCAGCTTTAGCATCATTCCTTCCAAAGAATACCCAGGACTGATCTCCTTTAGAATGGACTGGTTGATCTCCTTGCACAGGAATCATTTAATTTAGCCCCAAACTACACGTATAGTATGGAAAAGTAGGAAATATACCAAATACCTAGTAGGAGGGGATTGGTTTAAAACCTTAAGGTACGTGTGTGGTGGACTACTATACAACCATTAAAACAACCACAAAATGAGGAGGAATTAACTTTACCTAGAGAGTAGAGCATAACAGGACAGCAATAAAGATAGTTATATTCTGAAAGGACTAGGCAGAAGATCCAGGAGTAAACGTCAGCAGAAATTTAGTATGAAAAGATGACATTTTAAATCAGTTGGAAAGATGCTTTTCCAAAAAATGATGTTGGAGCTGCTGATTAGCTGTTTTGAGAGGAAAAAAAAAAAAAAAAAAATATATATATATATATATATATATATAAATCCTATAAGGATTACATATTTAAACGTTAACAACCTTAGAAGGAAATATAAAGTGAACAAATGCATGATGTTAAATGGTGACTGCCTTCAAGCATGGCAACACAGAAATCATAAAGGAGAATATTCATAGATTGAATCGTAAAATTCTACCCATAGTTTTAGGATTCCATGAAAAATTTAAAATTTTCTGAACAGATGATTAAAAATCTCCATGAATAGGTTTTAAGACACACAAGTTGGCAGGTGAGAAAGGATTGATATTCCTCATTTAAAATGAACTTACATGAATCAATAGGGGGAAAAAATCCCACTTGGGGGGAAAAAGGCAAAAGAGAATCAACAGTTGTTTAGTATGTACAAAGCTTCAGTTCAGGAAGATGCAAAAGTCTGGAAATGGATAATGGTCATAGTTTCACATTTGAAATGTGAGTGTACATAAGACCACTGAACTGTGCACTTGAAATGGTAAATTTTAGTATATTTTGCCATAGTAAATTACGAAAATTTATAAATATTCATTTGCCATTCTGAATGCCTAACCCTTGTGGTGATAGTGGTAAAGAATTAGCCTGCCAATGCAGGAGACACCGGTTCAATCCCTGGGTCAGGGAGATCCCCTGAAGGAGGGCACAGCAACCCACTCTAGTACTCTTGCCTGGAGAATCCCGTGGACAGAGGAGCCTGGTGGGCTGTGGTTCATAGGGTTGCAAAGAGTCGAAGACGACTACAGCAACTTGGCATGCACGCACGCAACCCTAGCACTGGGTTAGTCTGATTGTTGTCGTTGTTTTGTTTTTTGTTAAAATAAGCATAGTTTTCCGATTTGGTAGGTTTGGGCTGGGGCCTGCAAATTTGCATTTCTAATAAGCTCCCAGGGATGCTGATGCTGCTGGCCCAGTGATCACAGTTGAGAATCACTCTGTAATGTAACATGAGATTTATCACTCGATCCCATGGCCTGTTGATGTGTTTACCTCTCCTTCTGACAGGGAACACCTGGAACAGGGACTGTCTTGTCTGTCTTCCTCTTTTCAGGTTCTAACTCATTGTTTGTAAAGTTGTGTTGAATAAAAGATTTGGGGGGAAAAAACATGCATTGAGTGATAAGTTCAATTTTTCATGTCATGCTTTTTAAAATTCTGATTTTTTTAAAGTGTCTCTGGAGGAGGATCTGGTAGCAGTGGTCCCAGAGTCCTACGGGAGCCACTGGCTGACACTAAGTGGTGTCCACCCTGTTTACACCTACCTGGTCCCTGATATAGAGGCATTTGCATTCTGGGGTCAAATCCATTGTCTTTCTGATCGCCTAAGGCAAGGTTCCCAACCTCCAGGATCTAATGCCTGATGATCTGAGGTATAGCTGATGTAATAACAATAGAAATAAAATGCACAATAAATGTAATGCACTTGAAACATCATGAAACCACCCCCTGCCCCAGTCCATGGAAAAATTGTTTTCCACAAAACTGGTCCCTGGTGCCAAAAAGTCTGGGGACTGCTGCCCTAAGGGGCTGGAGTTTTTAATTCAAAAGGCCAGAAACAGTCTCCTGGTTTCTGGTTTCTGCTGTCCTTTTCCTAAATATTGGTACAAAAAAGACTTGGTGGTTTGAATAGAGGGCTGGGCAATTAGGGAAAGGAAATCACAGAAAAACGGTTGACATCTTGGAATACTATCCCATCACCTAGGTATGAAGTGTTGTGGTCCCCAGATGGGAAAGTGACCAATGGGAGGAGAACCATGAGCATCAGTTAAAGAAGAGCAAGGGAAAGGGGAAAGCAGAGGTGTCAGAGCTGAGCCCTGGAATGTTAGGGAGTGTTTCTGTTGACTGTTTACTCTTTGCCAGGCATTGGAATAACCACTTTTTGTACATTCTCTGATTTAATAATCAAGGGGGAGAAGTATGATAAGCCCCATTTTGCCAAGTGAGGAGACTTAGGCTCATAAGTTTTGAGAAATTTGCCAAGCATGGTTGGAATTTAAATCCACACTTACCTGACCCCAGAGCCCATGTTTTAAACCACTCTATTGTGACACCGGCTGAATGGATTGGGTAGAAGACATCAAGCAGAGAAAGACAGCTTGAGCAAAATGACATGGGGGCTCTAGAGTACATAATCCTATCAATACGTGTGGCGGCTGAGTGTAGTTCTCCCACAGGGCTTGTTGAGGGACGTGGCTATAGATAACACTAGAAATTGTCATTTATGCCATGTTAAAGAAATTAGAACTTATTTTGAGAGGCTTCAACTTGAAGACACTAGAAAACTAAAGAAAAAGATGACCCTCTCTCCTTGAAAACCTTGGTGCATTCAGACTGGGGGAAAAAAAAGTGATCCTGATTTCTATATTTGAATAAATTTACAGCAGAACTAGAGAAAGCCCAGAACAATGTTGGAGAAGGAATAGGGGTTCTTCAATCTGAAAAGGCAAGGGCAAAGGGGATCCTGGAAGTCTACTGTTTCACAACCAGCAAGGTAAGGAGAAGCTGGGACAGAAGTCTCTACTGTAATCAGAGAACATTTTGCATTTTGAGCAAGACTGGATGGTCCAAAACCTATAGTTACCTGCCAGGCCCATAGGTCTTTATCTGAAAAGCCTTGCTCTGTGTCATGTTACCTCGTCATCCTGTCAAAACTAACAGGGCCAGCAACTAGCTAAAGGCAGCCACCTAAGGCAGGGGGCAGGGAGGGGGCACGGAGCTCCTAATGAGACCCCCCTACCGAAGGCAAGAGAGTTGGGGAAGGGTATCCATAGTGACTAGTGGCAAATAGACCCACTCATTTTCTCTCTCCTGGGAGGTTTTCAATGAAGACCAAAAGGGAAGGACAACAGGAAACAGAGGCAGAGAAGTAAACAGCATTTGGTAGCATTACAACAGTGAACCATGACTGGATGACCTAAGGCAACCAATAGAGCGAGTAGTTAACACGTTCCAGGGTTAGACTCTTGGCTTCAAGTTGATTATCAGCTCTGTGACCTTAATCTCTCTGTGTCTCTTCTTGCACAAATGGAAATAATGATAGAACCTGCCTTGTAGTGGGTTGTGCAGTTATATGAGACCATTTATATAAAATGCTTAGTCCATGTGGTAAGTAATTATTTTGCTAAATTCTGAAAGAAAAAAATTATATTCAGCTTCTCTATCATGCCTGCAGGTGTAACTGCTGGCAGATTCCCAGCTTTCCTTTCTTCTTCAAGCCTTACGATCAATCCCTAGGTCCCTTTCCCTCGAAAGCTGAACAAGGCTAACATACCAAGCTTAGACATAAAAAAAGAAAGTTTCACTGGAAAAATAGAGAACAAGAGGGCACAAATTGCTGGTACAAATGTACTTTCTAAAAGGTTAGATTAAATCATGGAGGATAAAGTCATACCTGATCTACTAAACGAAACTGGAACATGTTGGGTTGTGTCACTATCCTTTGAAGTCTACATCAAGGACAATAACTGCAGTTTCTACATACCCTTGAGTTTCTCTGCCAATGACAATATTGGGCTTAATGAACCATGGTTGTGATGACAGTTGACAATTTTTGGTCTTATGTACTTAAGTACTCCATCACCACATCTCACAATACTAAAACCTCTTGAAGCTTGAAAGAGATTTAGGACTAATAAATTAGCTTTTGTAATGTATTCTGGCCACATTATGCTTAAGTTTGTAGACAATTTCAAATACATCTTATTTGACTCTCACTGGCACCCCACTCCAGTACTCTTGCCTGGAGAGTCCCATGGACGGAGGAGCCTGGTAGGCTGTAGTCCATGGGGTCGCTAAGAGTCGGACACGACTGAGCGACTTCACTTTCCCTTTTCACTTTCCTGCATTGGAGAAGGAAATGGCAACCCACTCCAGTGTTCTTGCCTGGAGAATCCCAGGGATGGGGGAGCCTGGTGGGCTGCCATCTATGGGGTCACACAGAGTCGGACACGACTGAAGTAACTTAGCAGCAGCAGCAGGGCTCTGTGAGGGCTTCCCTGGTGGCTCAGAGGTTAAAGCATCTGCCTGGAATGTGGTAGACCCAGGTTCGATCCCTGGGTCAGGAAGATCCCCTGGAGAAGGAAATGGCAACCCACTCCAGTACTCTTGCCTGGAGAATCCCATGGAGGGAGGAGCCTGGTAGGCTACAGTCCATGGGGTCGCAAAGAGTCAGACATGACTGAGAGACTTCACTTTCACTTTCAGGGCTCTGTGAGGCAGGCAGGTACAGTAGGAAATCGATGTTCAGGGCGAGACTAGAAGGCTGACTTGAGGTCGTAATAGCTGTAAAAAAATAAGTGAATTCAAACTCAAGTCCCTTGATTCTCAGTCCTGTGCTACTTTTGTAACAAGTGGGAGCTGTTGGTAGTTAACATCCCCAGAGGTAGAACAGATTGAATTTTAGTTTTAAGGAGGATTCAAGTGAAAAAATATATGTTGCACAAAATGTGGCAGGCCCCACACTTTGCCAATCAGCCACAGAATTCTTTACTGCTTATCCTGGATTTGGCTTCAAAATCCTCTCAACTCAGTGCTCTGGGGAGCTAATACTAAAAGATCAGAGCAGACACATGACTTTAAACTTATTTTCATAGACAAGAGGATTCATAGAGCTTATTCAAGGAAACTGGCGTAGAAACTGAGGTAGAAACTGCTAATGATTATCAATACCCAATACCCATGCCCACCTCTTTTCTCCTGGGCACATTTTCCTGACTTGCTTGCACTTGGAGCCAGATGATTTTGAGTTCTGGCCAACGCACCATGAATAGAAATGGGCAATCCATTTATTTCTCCTGTCTTCTGAGTGATTCAGGAGATGCTGAAAGTTTTGAGGACTGCTGAGTTATAAGATGGATGGAAGTTGGGTTTCTGAGTAGCTGGATTAAGGCCCTTGATACATACACCAACCTTCCCTAAACTTGGAACTACAATTTGAGCAATAAGGCTATGCTGAGGCCATGGTGACTTGAGAGCTATTTGTTCAGCAGTTCATCAATGCACACCAGTAAAGGCTGATTTCACTGACTATGCCCTTCCTGGAATCATCTTACAGTGTCATTCTTAGAGGCAATACTGGATGGGGGGAGGGGGTGTCACACATTTCTCCCATTCGAGTTCAAAAGACCTCATAAACGTAAAGGATAGTGGATTTGTTTTTCTCTTTCTGCTCCTCAGGACACCTTTCCTATTTGAAAGAAATCACTAGTTGGGTGACCTTGGTGGGAATATGGGAGTCTAAGTGTCAGCCACTATCTCACTCCATCCCATGAAATTAGAGCATTGCCCTTGACAGAGATTCGTCCCACTGAATGTTGATATCTGGGACTTTAAATCTTGAGCAAATGAGGCAAAGCAGCAAGAACAGTTGAGAAATCAGTCTCTGAATCCTGCTTGGCTGAGGCCCTGCCCTTGCATTGCTTTGGTTCCTACCTATTTGCCAAGCTTAATTCCCCAAACAAAATAGATTCTGTGAAGTATGTAAATCTCTCCAATAAACTCTCTTTCTGCCTGTTCGCTAGAGTCCATTTCTACTGCTTGTGCCATGTGTTCAGGTGTGAGGGCGTGTACACATACACACACAACACATAATATTCTAGCAGCAATGGCAAGTGTGCTTTGCCACGACAGTCTTTCCAAGACATAATTGTTTGCAACTTTCAAAGGATTCCCTGATTCTTTACCTCTTTCAGAACAAACCCCACACATATGAACATGACATCCCAAGCCTTTTCCCTTGCTTGTTTCTCCTCTCGTCACTTCCCCTCTTCCGGAGGCTGTTCCCTGGGCTCACCATTTCTCCACATGACTGTGCCTCCTGTGCCTTTTGCTTTCTTGGTCTCTTGACAAGTTCCTGCCTATCATTCATGTTTTAGCTCAAGGGTGATCCATGAAAGAGTCCAGTGATTTTTCCTCTAGTACTACGTGTCAGTTCAGTTCAGTTGCTCAGTCATATCCGACTCTTTGCAACCCTATAGACTGCAGCACGCCAGGCTTCCCTGTCCATCACCAACTCCCGGAGCTTGCTCAAACTCATGTCCATTGAGTTGGTGATGCCATCCAACCACCTCATCCTCTATTGTCCACTTCTCCTCCTGCCTTCAATCTTGCCCAGCATCAGGGTCTTTTCTTTTTTTTTTTTTCTCAGGGTCTTTTCTAAGGAGTTAGTTCTTCTTCACATCAGGTGCCCAACGTATTGGAGTTTCAGCTTCAGCATCAGTCCTTCCAATGAATATTCAGGACTGATTTCCTTTAGGATGGACTGGTTGGATCTCCTTGCATTCCAAGGGACTCTCGGGAGTCTTCTCCAACACCACAGTTCAACAGCATCAATTCTTTAGCACTCAGCTTTTTTTATAGTCCAATTCTCACATCCATACATGACTACTGGAAAAACCACAGCTTTGACTAGACAGACCTTTGTTGGCAAAATAATGTCTCTGCTTTGTAATATGCTGTTTAGGTTGGTCATAGCTTTTCTTCCAAAGAGCAGGCATCTTTTAATTTCATGGCTGCAGTCACCATCTGCAGTGATTTTGGAGCCCCCCAAAAATAAAGTCTGTCACTGTTTCCATTGTTTCCCCATCTATTTGCTATGAAGTGATGGGACCGGATGCCATGATCCTAGTTTTTTGAATATTGCGCTTTAAGCCAACTTTTTCACTCTTCTCTTTCATTTTCATCAAGAAGCTCTTTAGTTCTTCTTCGCTTTCTGCACTATGTGTACTTGTTTTAAAAGCATAGCCCGAATTACACTTTATTGCTATTGTTCACAAGTTTGTCCTTCTTACTAAGTCACAAACTTCTCAGGACAGTGTCTGTCTAGTTATCTGTGTATTAAATACCTAGGATACTTCTTGACACATAGTAGATGCTCAATAGCTATTTGTTGACTAAATGAATGAATGAACACGATTGATGTCCGTGAGGCTTTGACATTAAGTAGAAGATTCCTTCTAGAACCACTGCAATAAAGACTGTGCAATATTCCAGCCCTGAGCTACCCAAAGGTGGTTTAGAAAACAGAGACACCATCTATTTTGAAATAACTTTTAATGTTTTAAAATGTAACTAGTGCGCACAATACATGTTTTAGCAGTAGAAGAATGAAAATGTGTGTATGGTGTTTAGGAAAATTGACATTACAAAACATGACCATGTTAAGATTCTCAAACGTAGAAGTAAACATTTAAGTAAAAACCAAATACACAACATGCTAAGGGACAGGATTTAAAAATCCTAATAAATGTACTTGCTTACATCCAGACTTGGGACATTGAGATTTACTTTGCCACTTAAAAAAAAAAAAATGCAGAATGCCCTTCATTTTAAAATGCATTAAAGTTTGCAGATTGTTTTCCTGCTGGCAACTATAGTATAATCAAGTATATAAGAATACCAGGCAGATTCCAATCTGTTAGTAAAAAAGTATACCACCTGGTCTTCTAGTTAAATGTACAGCTCACTGGGAAAGTGACCAAAAGTCACGCTACACACTACCTTTCAGACCCTCTGGCTATCCAGGCCCCAAAGTGAGCAGTTGAAAACAACTTCAACTTAAGAGAAAATGCAAACAAAAATCTACAGCACCTTATGATCTCTAAGCACAGGAAACAGGCAGAATGGACATACAGGAGGAGGGAAAAAATGGGTAAGACCAATGATATGCTCTTCAGTAAATTCCACTTCTACGTAGCTGCTCAATGGACAGAATGGTGATTTATGTATTGGTCACTGGGAGAAAAAAGCTGATGTTCAACATTTCCTCAATTTGGCAGATCCCTCCAAAAGATCAGAGATAAGTTATCCACACAATAATTTCCCAGGCCTTCATCAAATCACTAGGTAGCACCATAATGGTAGAGGTCATGGTGAGGAAGAGGAGGCAAGGAAAAACGAAGCATTAATCTTTTTCTTCCTACTTGCTCTTCTCCACCAGACGGCTAAGGTTCAAGGAGTCCTCAGAAAATCAAACCATCCAAAATGCATTTTATGCAAATAAAGCATTTGCCGGTAGTGCTTCCCTCAACACTTCAGAAGCATGTAATCTGAAGACAAGCAGATTTCTCTAGGATCCCGACAAGCAGTGCCAGCGTGGCAAAGTTTAATGCACTAGAGTGGCAAATGATGATGGTACTGAGAAGAGCTTCTTGGTCACAGTGGGGTAAGAATCAAATCCACAGAGAAGGCATTTGCTAGCATGTTATATGCTTAAAGAAGAAAAAGAATCCAAAGTTCATCTGTTTCTTTTTCAGAAGTGAATTTCACTGAGAATGCAGTCTCATTTTATCAACTTTTTCTTACAAGTAAATTCAAGTTACCAATTCAAACCACTCCTGCCTTATGTAAAAATATTAAAATCTTATATAAACCTTACCAATGGCCTGAGAAATGCAAGGACATTCACAAAGAGATGTGTGCAAAAAGTGTTTCTCTCAGAGAGCAGCATAAGTTGCAAGAAGAATCCACCCTCTAGAATGAGATTTTAGAAGGGGTTTGTTTCTATTTCCATTAAATCATCAAGGGAGGTTTTATCTAAAATTTGTATGTAGCATAAAAATGTATTTAATACGTTTAAATTCTAAACAAATACTGACCATCGGTATCACCAGATGTGATTAGGTATATTTGTAGAATTTGAGGACTTACTATGTAAGTTTCTATTACATATGAATAAAATTTAATTTGTACATTTTAAATACAATTATCCTTACTTCACATCATTTATTTAGAACCTCAGTCCCCTTGGTTATGATCACAACTTTCAACCCTTTAAGAAGCTGTACCAAAGTTAAAAAAAAAAATCATTAGATTTGATAGTAACAGGTGAGGAAATACAACTCCTTAAGGGTTGAATGAATAAGCCATATATAAATGCTTAAGAAAACATTTACAAGTATTATATAGGTAATAGAATTAAATACAAATTGCTTTCTGTTTGTTAAAAAGTCTCTTTAGGACTCGAAAATGGTGCACATGTAGGGACATTGTGATGTGCGTGTCTCTACAACGCTGACATTACTGGGTTACACAACTTCGGGCTAACACTGTGCCTCGCACAGGATCGAGAATGTGCCCCTCTGTAATGCCGCTGGTGGAAATAGACTGGGTACCTAAGGGCTGGGCTTCCAATCTCTTTTCCAATGTCATTTCCTCTTTAGTTAGTAGATGAAGAAGCTTCTGCCTTCCCTGTGGCTTCCTCACCGAACAGCAGCTTTCGGAGTATATTTGCATAAAATGGTCCGTACACTTGTTTGTTGAGATTCACGATGTTTGCGTATTGCAAGCCCAGTGACTCCAGCTCTTGCTGAACGACAGCAAGGCCTCCTGGCACAGGGGGCATGCATCTTGGAGGGCTTGGCAGACAAAGCAGGCTTTTCATGTATAGCTGGATTCGTTTATCTGGGGGAAAAGAAGATATGTTTATCTGTCCTATTATTAAAGCATGTACTTTTTAAACATGAGAATAGTAATTGTGGTAGATGGATTGCAACAACATCCTCAATTCTTTACCCCTTCCCTATACTCATGCCCTTTCCAAGGTAGCCTGGCAGTTCTTCCCATCAGGGCTGGAGTCTGGGTGCCCAGGCCTTGGATCAGGGATGGCCTTCTGACCTGCTTTGGCCCATACAGAATGTGGCTGGAGTGATGGTGTGTATGTTTCATGCTCAAGAGGCATGGTTTGAATCATTCCTTTCAGCCTACCACCACCATGTAAACAAGCCTGGGCCAGATGAGAGCCCATATCAAGGGAAGCCCAGCTATTCCATCTTAGGCCATCTTAGACCAACCAGTAGCCAACCAAATCCCAAACACTTGAGATAGCCCAGGCGAGACCAGCAGAGCTAACTACCCATGCGGCTGCTTACCATAAATGCATGCATTGAGTCCAGCAAGACCAAATGAACTGCCTAGTTGCCCCACAGACTGGTGAGCAATGACAGATGGAGTCTTAGGGAAATCTGTTACGCAGTAATAGCTAACTAATAAAACATGCACAGCACTTTCAGGGTGGAGTGGGGAATCTTTTATAAAAATTCAAATGTCCATAATTTTAGTTATATATCCTAAAGCTGAGTATGTAAACTGGGACTGCTAGTTTAGCCCAGATAGTGTTTTTCTAAAAAACAGTAGCTATTTAAAATGAGGGGCTTTCACATAGAAAATCAAATTTTTTGTTCTTCTTGAAAAATCTACAGATCTGGCAAACTTGGGAGCCCAAACTGCCACATGGCAAAGGTGAGCATACATCTGGGTTTTCTCAGGACAGCTGAAGTTGACACTCGCTGTCTTGGTCTTAATAAAAAGAACACTTTCAACAGTGTCCCGGGTTAGAAAATAAATTATATGATCACCCCTCATGTGGGCAAGAATCTGGAGGCATTGAAGAAGGACCACCCCAACTGGCACTGCCACCTTCTCCACTCTTCCTGCTTCGGGGCATCTGCATTTGAGAAGACTTCACAAATGCATGCAAATGCTTAAAAAAGGGAAGCTAAGGTGTCCTGGACAAATGGCACTGGACAAGCCAGACCTGGTCCAGCGCAGGCTGCTCCGAGGACATTCTCTGGCTCTGGAAACAGAAATCTCACAAGAACATTTACTAAGGAAAATGAGTGAGTGAGTGAAGTTGCTCAGTCCTGCCTGACTCTTTGCGACACCACGGACTGTAATCCACCAGGCTCCTCTGTCCATGGGGTTTTCCAGGCAAGAATACTGGAGTGGATTGCCATTTAAATACACTCATCTAATACAGACAGCTGTAATATTACTGAAATTCTTATATCCAAACACGTCTACCCCAAATCATACATTTCAGCCAGATCTGACCTAGAACTCAAAGTGCCCAGTGTTCCATGTCTATATCTTAGCCCAGACTATTTCCTGTTACTAGAATGCCCTTCCATCTCACTTCATCTCTGCCAAAGTCGAGAGCACCCATGCTGATATTAAAGTCACCTCCTTTCTGTGGCTTTCCTTACCATCTGTTATACTCTCACCCCTTATTATTGTTACTTGAGAACTTCTCTCTCTCACTTCTCAGATAGTAGGCATTCTGAGGGTGAGGGCTACTTTTTTAGCCTTTATTTCCCTGGTTTGGTAGGCAGCAGGTATGTCATAAATGTTGACTGTAGTGAAGTGAGAATGGAATGAAAAAGGTCTATGAAGATAAACCTCAAACTGAAAACACAAGGAGCCAGAGAGGAATGGGGGCTGAATAAGACCTGAGCCTTATCCATAATTTTTCAACAAGAGGAAATTATTCATGGAGGGATCACTTGTACAGTTGAAAATTACTTTTTAAAAATGTAGGTGGCTATTAGCATGCAAACAATTTCCACAGCAGGTAATCCATAGATCATTTTTATCGTATACATTTGAAAAAATTGGTTTGAAAGAAAACTTGCTTTCTAATTATCTTTTTTAAAGGTGAAGAACATAGTGGGAGTTGTGATTTTATTGTAAATAAATAGCACATCAACTGAGAACAGAAGACGGCAGACTGTGGGTACCATGAACAACAGAGGAGGAAAGCTAGGGCTAAGCTGGAGCCCTTCTTCTGTCCCAGGGATCCCTCTAAGGTCTAATGTATTCTAGCTCCTCTGTGGGCAGAGAATTCAGAGCAAATGGTCCACTAAACTCCCTGTCAGGCTGGCTGCTCAACTCTCATGAGCCCAGGTCTATTTTTGTCACAGTTATGGTCCGGATACTTTTCTGTGAGACTGTTTAAAGAATGCAGGTCTTTCAAAACTGTTATTATGCTGACAAGTAGTTCTGTCTCTTCTGTGGACGAGTCAGTTTTTAGGCCAAGACTAAAGTGATGGAAGTGTCTGTCCATTTAGGAGCAGCCAAACCCAACCCCTGCCAAAGACATGTCCTTGGCTTCCAGAGCCTAGGGAGAGACGCTCAAGTGAGTCATGCAAGTTGCTAGGCAACAATACTTTGAACAAGGTTACAAAATACTTTCAATTTGCAAAAGAACAGGAAACTTGGAATAGGGAGGGCTGGGTGGAAAAAAGTGGCTTGACTGGATTTTAAGAGGCCTCCTCAGGCTGGGGCATCTCCTGGCCCCCAGCTTCCCCCTCTCTCTCTGGCGCTGCCAGTAGTTCCCTGATCTAAAGCAAGGGCACAGAGAACACCTGAGACTCTGGCCAGCCTGTCAATGGGCAGCAGGGCTCCAGCTCTGACTGGAGTCACATCAGAGCAGGTGAGAATGTGAGTCAGACAGGAAGACTCCCTACCCTGAGACCCACTGGTTATATGGCCTCAGGTGAGAGATACTTGACTGCTCCAGTTCTCCATGCATTCATTCATCCACTCCACTGCCGACTTAAAAAAAAATGCACAATGTGAGAGTTGCAAATTGAGTTCTATTTGGGGCAAAATGAGGACTGCAGCCTGGGAGACAGCACCTCAGATAGCTCTGAGAGACTGTTCCAGAGTCATAGGGGAAAGGGACAGTATATATGTGATTTTGGTGAAGGGGGAATGCTGGTGCTGCTGCTGTTAAGTCGCTTCAGTTGTGTCCGACTCTGTGCGACCCCATAGACAGCAGCCCACCAGGCTCCCCGATCCCTGGGATTTTCCAGGCAAGAGTACTAGAGTGGGGTGCCATTGCCTTCTCCAATGCATGAAAGTGAAAAGTGAAAGTGAAGTCGCTCAGTCGTGTCCAACTGTTAGGGACCCCATGGACTACAGCCTACCAGGCTCCTCCATTCACGGGATTTTCCAGGCAAGAGTACTAGAGTGGGGTGCCATTGCCTTCTCCGGAAGGGGGAATACATGCAATCAAAAACATATTTTACAAAAGGTTTCTGCTAGTTTCGTGAAGCTTCTGCTAGTCACAAGAAACAGTCATCACTATGAAGGATTTTAGTGTTTTTCCAAATATGAGGAGATACGTGAATTGGGCTCATAAAATCAGCTCCAGAGAATATCTAACTACGTGAAGACCTATCCTGCCAGTTTTCCCCTGAGCACAGAGTGCCTCTTTTCTATTCTCCATCCTGAACTCCTTTCAGGGGGTGTTGGAGGTCAGCAGCTGTAGCAGCACATGATTTAATCCTTAGAGAGGTAGATGGCAAGTGCCAATCTGTGATTGACACCTCAGATATCTATTAAAGGTCATCTCTGGGCCCCGCCCCCCATGGTCTGGGGAAATTGCGATGAGCAAAGATGCATCCCATCCTCCTCACGAGACCTGTGCACTAGCGAGGGTCTCCTGGTATGAGGCAGAGATGGCTGACAGCCTGCCCCTCCTCCTCCAAGAAGCACCATGGCCCACGTGCTGGCTGTACAGCCGGAGGTGACAGGCTGTGACGCGCTTGTCAGCAGTGAAGGTCATGCAGGCAGGGCTCGGCCACAGGCAGCTGAGGTTATGCTGTGTGTGTTACTGTCCTCACTGCCACCCCTCGAAGCCCACGTGCTGCACACCAGAGCTCTTACGTGGCCTGGGTGGATTAGATCACCAGCATCCCATGTCCCCAGGGATAAGGTTGAAAGACACCCTTTAAGAATCTCAGCTAAATAATAACCAGTGTTTGTGTTCCTATAGAAGTCAGTGCGGTGCTTTGAAAACTTGCAGATTCCTCCTGGAATGTTTGGATATTCAAATTCCACACTCTTTCCTCCATCTGATCCTCTCCCACTGCAGCTGACACTTGCTTTGTCTCCCACATCACCCTTGTCCCCTTCTTATGGCCACAGCACCCTGATTCTGTCTGGGGGAAACAACTGCTTCCCTAGTTTCAGATCAGGTGTTCAGGTAAAGCTGACTCACCTTGGCTCCAGGAACTGAACACATGTCTTGGGGTTAAGTTTCTTCCACTCTGGCCACCAAAAATGGGTTGTGACCACCAAGTGGAGCTAATGGGATTCAATTCTGGGGTCATAGTTTGAGCTAAGAGGGGAGGGAAACTGACTTTTTTTTTTTTTGGCTTGATTTAAATATTGAAACATGCAGGCTGGAGTGGAAGTCATCTTGTTATGCTGGGAAGAGACTATTTTAGAGACAGCCATCCCAGAGGAAGGCAGCGCTGAGGGACCACAAGTGGGAAACAGTGCCAAGACATCATCTGAACTCTGATCAAGCTGTACCAGCAGCCAACCCCCCAACTGCTCTTTTCTGTGATATGAGCAAGTACAGTCCCTTCCTACTTAAGCCACTTTGTTGTTTAGTCACTAAGCCATGTCTGACCCTTTGCAACCCCATGGACTGTAGCCCGTCAGGATCATCTGTCCATGGGATTTCCCAGGCAAGAATACTGGAGTGGATTTCCTTCTCCAGGGAATCTCCCAGAACCAGGGATCAAACCCAGGTCTCCTGCTTGGCAGGCAGATTCTTTACCACTGAGCCACTTGGGAAGCCACTTTAGAGTTTTAAATTATCTGTCACAGGTAACAGAAAAAAGTCCTGATACATTCTCCATTTCCCCAACTCACCAACACAATTTGATCCTGAGATATTCATTTTCTTAGCAATCAAGTAGGAAAAAAAAAAATCCCCCACTATGCCTCTCAGTTCTATGGCCCTTTTAAATTTTAGTCTTTCTAAGCCTAACCAAGCAAGGGGCCTCAGCTCACACAGGTTAGCTTCTATCAGAGCATGGGTCTACTTTCTGTGAACATACTGCCATCTGGTTTGGATTGCTGTATTGATCTAGGAATTTAAAATGATGGCAGCATGATGTTATTTTCTTCATAAAACTCTATCAGCTGGGTAGTAAGGTAGAAGACCCTGAAACATCCCCCCACTCCACTACATATACACACATAAGCAGCAGTGAGTCCCAAAGCTTTGAAAATATTAATGCTTTCTTCATGTTTTCAATATTTATTCACCAAGAGAAGCAGGTAATCTGTTTAAGACTAAAATTTGACTGATACTTAACATTAGCCAAAGCCAGCATGGTAAAGTATATTGACATTGAAGCAGAAACCAATAAAAATATACAGACTCACCAATTAAAGACCAGATAGGATTGTCTTCTTCTTCGATGCTTGAGAATTGGCCTACAAGGTTATCTTGAACCTCAGCATTTAAAGTTGGTAAACCTCTCTCCATTAGGGTCTTGTTAACCTCAACACAAATCTGAATGCCAATAGAATTCAGAACTTCCTTCAAGTTAAAGGTCCTACAAAATATGAAACAATAATTCCACCAGGGACAGCTTTTATTCATCAGGTTTTTGTTTGTTTAAAAAATATACCAGCTTGTTTCAAATGTATACCAATTTTATCTTCTATAGACAAAAATTATCTCTATTAGAATGAGCTTAGAAAATAGGAAACTCCTCCCAACCACCAAGCTTTATATGCATCAGACTTTTAAATGCTTAAAACCACCAGTTCTGTAGGAAATACAAAAAGCACAGACAGAAAAATGTGGTCCCTAAAAATAAATCTGCAACCCCATTTTCAGGCAGGGCTATCAGAAAAGGATAGAAAATATTTGTTTAATTTGCAAAATAAACCCTCTGGCCTGAGTGGATTCAGTCATAGATTTTGTTTTTAATGTGCTTAGAAAATAAGATAGAATCAATTCATTTATCCATGCCTGTGCAGGAAACCTTTAACACCAACCAAGAACAAGAAATAAAGATATTCAGAGGCCAACACCATAAAGACAAATTACCTAAACCTCTTGACCTATCATGATGAAAGATAAGAGACTCTTTCCCACTGTTACTTTCAAGTAGCTGATCAATAATTCCAAATATATACAGTCTGGAAAGATGTAAAAAGTAGTTAGTGGTGGTGATTTAATAGGTAATGAAAAAGGTATAATAGGAAGCAGCATTTGCTGTGTCCACACTATTGTAAATGATATTGAAAATTGCATCTCGCTATTCAGAAAGGATCTTTAAGACAACTTTGTGCAAAATGGATTAAAGGATAAGAGAAGGGGGGATGGTGGTGAGAGGAATTAGACAAAACAACAAAACAATCAGATAGGCAGAACAACTATAAAGAAGATGACTTAACAACTAAATAGTTATTAAGAGCTAACATTTATCAAGCACTTACCACGTGCCACACACCTGCACTAAATGCTACACACGAGTCATATTCAGTTCAGTTCAGTCGCGTCCGACTCTTTCGACCCCATGAACGGTAGGTAGCACACCAGGCCTCCCTGTCCATCACCAACTCCCGGAATTTACCCAAACTTATGTCCATCGAGTCAGTGATGCCATCCAGCCATCTCATCCTCTGTCGTCCCCTTCTCCTCCTGCCCCCAATTCCTCTCAGCATCAGGGTCATCAAATGGTACATTACAAATGTCATCTTAAGTTGCCATAACTCTAAGGTAGTATCTTTATATCTCTTCTTACAAGTGAAGCCAGGAGACTCAGAGTGACTCAGGATCTTATTCAATGGTACATTACAAGTCAGCAGCACAGCTAGGATTTAAACCCTGGTTTGTCTAATCCAAAAGCCTGTCCTTTTAGTAAGCATTTTGCCATGTGCTTCATATGAATACTTAGGCAGTACTGGAGGGCTTCCCAGGTGGCTCAGTAGTAAAGAATCTGCCTGCCAATACAAGATACACAGAGATGGGGGTTCAGTCCCTGGTTAGGGAGATCTTCTGGAGTAGAAAATGGCAACCTACTCCAGTAATCTTGCCTAGAGAATTCAATGGACAGAGGAGCCTGTTGAGCTATAGTCCATGGGGTTGCAAAGAGTTGGACACAACTGAGCAGCTAACACTAAGCAGTATTTGGGGACTCACTAAAGGCTTAATAACTTAGAATTCCCGGAAAATAATGGTTAACCAGTGTGGGGAAATGCTAAGAGCAGGTTTCTGCAAAATCAGAGCAGGTTTCTTTTCCTTACAGGTCTTGGGTCCTGGAATGTGAAAGAAAAGAGCCTGGCAGGTTAGCACCAGGATCAGTAGAAAGGGCAGGGACTTGACAGTCAGGCTTGGGCTCGGGCTTTGGCTTGGCCTTTTCTTGGTGTACAGCCCAAGGCAAATCCTATTCTCTCTGAGCTTTAGGTCAAAATGAGAACTCTGGATTGCCGGAACCACTTGGGCTAGTTTGGCTTTTAAGATTCTAGGATTTTATCAAGTCACGCATGTGCTCTCTGAATAATAAGCAGGAAGATGGGATGTTGGATGTATTAGGTGTAAAATCCCTGAAAACACCTGAGAGGACAGTCAGCAAGAGAAGCTGACACATAGGAGACCCATGGAAACACCCGGTCATTGGCCAGGATTAGAAATTTTCTGACTTGGACAGGATTCCCAATAATACAAAATTGAAATGAGATTCTAGTATTCAATGATGGTTTGATACTGAGAAATGAATGTGGCAAAGACAAAACTTTCACTGACTTGTAAAATATCTCTGAAGGACAGAGATGTCAGTACTTCTGTAGGCTTCACAGAGGCTGGATCTGTGAGGCTGGTAAACATTTCGTTGCAGAAAAATGATAGAGTCAGAACAACTGAATCAGAAAGCCTCTCTGATAGACCCTGAGCATGATGAATTTCTAGGTATTGTTTGTTTTTTCCACAACACTGTCAAAGGAGAGCTTGTACACACATCCGTCCTAAGTGGAAACACTACACTCACCCTGGCACCTGTTATGGAAAAGACCTCTCCCTACCAACGAGGGACATCTAAGCCTTCAGAGATATGAAAAGAAACTCTAGGAAAAGAAGGCATGAGCTAAGCTTCTCTAAAGCACGGTCCTAAATACCACATCCAGATTTTCCAAGGTTATTCATGTTCTCTGAAACACATGCAGAGCTGGAATACAAGGGAGAGCAGATAAAAACGCTGGAACTCACTCTTTGTTCATGCCTTCAAGTAGAACAGCTGAAATCCTTTTTAGTCTGACTGCAAGCTCAGGTAGGCCTTCTGTAAGAGCACCCACCATGTTATTGGTGATAAGGGCCAAGCAGGCAATCATTTTCAGTTGATTCAGCTTTTCTGTCAGTTCCTGAAGACGTGCTCCATCTGTCATGAGTGTCTAGCATATTTAAGGTTTAAAAATAGAAAAGGAAGCTCAGTACCATGAACATGTAAAATCAGCAGTGTTACATCCAAACCCCCATTTTTCATCTGATTCCAGTTAAGGTCATTAAACCACATGCAACACAGACAGACCAGCTGATACACTGTTTGAACTTAAGAATTAGAATATTGAAAACTTGAGGGAAGCCAAAGGGAAAAAAAACTCACTCACCTCTGGTAATTCTTTTTTCTGATAATCCCACTGTAACAGTTTCAAGTAACTATTATTTAGCACCAACGTAGGGCTCAGGCTTGGCTTGGAGTTGTTTTCGGCTCCAGGGGTTAAAGTAGCCTCAGAAAGAGAAAGTAACTCTTCATGGACAGATTCCTTTATCCACTCTGTAGTTTGATTAAGAGCACCTGCAAGGGAAAAGGCCACACACTTGTCCTATGGCTGACAGACTCCTTCATTTGTGCATTCCACACACGATGAACGGTAAGACGGCCATGACCCTCCAGGAGCTACGGTCCAGATGGGCAGACAGTCATGTGAGCTTGCGATTACAGCAGAAGACAGTGAGTACTAGAAGGCGCAGTAGGGTGGAGGGAGGAGAGGCTGTCTATGGTAGAGTCTAAGAGGAAGAACTCCGTAAGTGACACAAGGTGGATAGAGGAAAGATCTGTCACTCCAGGCTAAGAGAACAGGCCACACAAAGAGACGGAATAATGGGAAAGCATGGCAATTTGGATGCTACAAGCAAATCTGTACTGCTGGTCCATAAAGAAGCGGGGAAGGGAGGAGAGAGTTGCTGCAGATAGCATCAGACGGACAGACAGGCCAGCTTACACATGACCTTGAGTCTTGTGCAGAGAAGTTATCTAGATTAAAAGCAGTGGTGATTAAACATTTTGGGTTCCAGACCCCTTGGAGTGTCTGATCAGAGCTATGCCTTTCCCAACATGCTGGTATGAACACTTTTTTTTTTACTTCAGACCCAGTTCTAAGGTTTACGCCTAGAAACAAATTGTTCTTTAGACTACATTTCTTATTAAAAGTATGCATTTGGTAGAATTTATAAGGTGTCGATTGCTTTAAAATGCAGACTGAACACAGGTGCAGATTAAAAAAAAAAAAAACACCCAGAGAATGAAATAAAGAATAGTCACCCTGAAATTCTTCATCAGACCCAGCCCTTAAACAGGGGTAATTTATGAGCAGCTCCATTTGCTATACCACCCCCAGAATTTCACAACTTTACTTCTCTTCAGTTGGCAAATGTTGTTCTTGGTTTTCCCAGTTTTGTTTATAAAGAAGTAAAAGACTTGCAGTCTTTAAAAGACATCCAACAGACAGAGTGGAAACATCACGGGTATAATTACAATGTGGCGGTAATAAGCATTTATATACTACAAGTGTAATCATTTACAACTGACACATTTAAAAGCCCATTTAGTTATTTCAAACAAAAGCAACAGTGTAGCACAGAGGTTCTCAATCCTGGCTGATGGTAGAATCACCTTGGGAACTTAAAAAAGATTTTGGGTGTCGGCTCTTGGAGATTTTGATTTAATCAGCCTGAGATGGGCTCAGGCATCTGTGTTTAAACGCTTCAGGTGACCCTTATATGTAACCAGGTGTGAGTACAATTGGTAAAGCAGAAAGAGCAAGAGTTTAGAGGGAAACAAGGATTTTCTCTAAGGGATCTGCTAAGATTTCAGGGGCTTCCCAGGTGGCTCAGCGGTAAAGAAAATCCACCTGCCAATGCAGGAGAGCAGGAGACATGGGTTCCATCTCTGAATCGAGAAGATCCCCTGGAGGAAGAAATGGCAACCTACTCTAGGATTCTTGCTGGCATAATCCCATGGACAGAGGAGTCTTGCGGGCCCCAGTCCAGGGGTCCCAAAGAGTTGGACACAGCTAAGCACACATGCACGCTGCTGAGATTTCACTCCCATAAGCAAGAATATCGACTGCTCTGAGCGGCTCCAAGAGCAAGGTCAACCCTAAGAGGCATTGGTACTTGATTTTTCATATGAAAAAAAAGCCTCTCCATTAATTTCTTCAAAGGCAACTGAGCACCACTATACACTAGGTACTGTACCTTGCTTTGGAAACTAATCAAACATTTTCCCAGTGGTACTTGTCACTTAGTAGGTTCTCAAAAAGCTTCTGCTCTCTATATCACCTGGCAGGTTTCCTTTTTAATTCACTATCTCTGGAGTTAACCTTGGGCTTAAGGACTGACTCAAATAGTCTCCTTCAGATTGGCAAATTGATTTAGTCCCTGACACCTGAGATATCTTTCCCTTTTCCTGATACACACAGTGCATGCAAATCAAACTAAAAGATATAAGGTGTTTTCTGCAAACTTTCAGAAAGCAAGAGGAGGGAACACTTCCTACTGTACTTATTAGGCCAGCTCTGTGTGTGTGAGCGTGTGTTCAGATGCTCAGTCATGTCCAACTCTTTTGAAATTCCAGAATATTGAAAATAGGGGCTATTTAAAGGTTTGGACAATGCCAGGGACTCCCATTCACGTATTCTACACCATTCTCCTGGTTTACTGAATGATGCCTGTTCAGAATTGCAAAGACCGAGAGCTAGCCTGGCCCCTATTTTCAATATTCCGGAAAATATTCACACAAAATATTCCACTTTTCAGTTAGAAGAATGTAGTCTGCTTATCCGTGACATCCACTCTTTTATGCCTGGCTACACCTCACCTTTCCTTTTGTTGGTACTGATTTTGAGAAATCATTTCCTTCACTCCATGCTTTTTGCAGATGTTAATTAGAGGCCCCATGACCAGGACCAGGCAACCTCCCTACCCAGGGGTTGGCCTGGCTGAGTCGTACACCCCTTAGACTCTTTCCTGGGACTCTGAATGATGATTACAGCGTTCAAGGATGGTCCATGTTGAAGTGCACATTAACCATCTGAGGACGCAGCTGGGAATTCCCCTTGTTTTTTCCTCTCCAGATTCCTGATGCCCTCCTGATTTCTGGCCTTGCGCAGACTCAGGAAGTTTTAGCTTTTCTGTGAACTGCCCTCTCCTTCCATTCACTTCCTTTTCTGCTAAATCAGCCAGTGAGTTTCTGTTGCTTCTGATATAACTCAGCTGATACAACACAAAATTGAAAAATCCAAAGAGAAGAACGAAGGCAGCAGCTTGGTTTACTCCTGGCTTGGCCAGGGGAGACTTGGTTTCCAGTCCCAGCTTTGCTATTTCTTGGCTGCATGGCTCTGTCTTTGGGCAGGTTGCTGCTGAGCATCAGCTTGCTCAACTCTAAAATGTTGCATAAATATTTCCCAAATGCCTTGGGTGCCAGGCAAAGATAATCATAATGAAATTTCATTTATTTTTTGAAAAATATTTATGTCCCATGAGGATTTCTGAATCACATGAAATGAAGTTCCTGAGAACATTTTATCAGATATAAGAGATGATCTAAATAAATAAAACCTCTTCTTTCTGAGTATCTGAAAAATTACTTGTGGCCTGGGGGTTATGTGCCATTCTTTCCACAGATAATTTAGTTGTTGGATCTAATGTGGTTATTTTGCTGACATTTAAGACACATACCCAATCACTGCGTAAGCCTTTCTTGGGTGTATTTTAAATAGGGAGATGACATAAAATCTCTCTGTTGGCAAAATAGAATCTTTTGGGGAGTCAACTAGGAAACCCAGAGTACTTCTAAATATTGATTTTCCAAATAATTATCTTATAAAAATCATGTACACACAAAAATCCAACACTTTTGTACTTCTGTGCAGTACTGTAAGACTCTTATTTTGATAGCAGGGCACAGTGGCCGACTTTTGGCAGCGTGACTTGAGGATATAATTAACAGCTGACATACACTCTGCTTCCTGGACTCCTGATTTCTCTGGGAACATATTTAGAGCTGGGCAATAATGACCTATTTGCACAGCTGGATTCATTCTATTCTTAAATCTCTGGAAATATCCAAGTCAATGTGAAAGGTACGAGTGAAATACAAGTGACTAAGTCTGGATTTCAAGGAGAGAAACAAATCATTTGAGATGAACAAAACTGTAGTTCAACCCTATATTAAGGGATTTATTCAAGATTACAGGCCCATCTTGACTCAAGACATGGAGACATTTGTACACATGTATATGAACACACAGGGACACAAACCAACCAGTGAGTCTCAGGAAAATGCTGCTAAGAACATGGTTATCATATTAATAATTCAGGTTTCAGATCCAGGGTTGATGTAGGTTTCTATTTCCCATAATCCCTCTCTGGCTTTGAAACCAAAACAATGTAACCCTAAAGTCAAGAGAATTTTTGTTGCAGAAGGATCCTTAGACATCATCTAGCCATATCTGCCACTCAATGCTAGAACTTTCTCTGCAAATACCCTCAAGATAGTTGGTATACTGTTTGAAGAGAGTCAGTTTTGCATAGTGGTTGAATGCGTATGCTTTGGGGCAGAGACATGGCTGAGTTATCCAGGCTCTTCCACCCACTAGCAATCTCTTACTTTAACCTCAATTTCTTCCTTTATAAACAGTGGGTGATAACAGTCTCATAGGGTGATTTGTGAAGCATGAATAAGCTAATAAATGTAAGGTGTTTGGCACATAATAAGGTCTTGGCACACAATAAGTATGCAAACAAAATGTTAGCTAGCATGGGCTACTATGAGTGACAGGAAGTCCATTCTGAAGTTAAAAGAGCAGCTCCAGCTGCTAGGAAGGTCTAAATTGGCTGTTGGCTACTTCCCTCCCATGGGTCCTAGTCTGCCCTTCAGAACTTAACTAAAGCCCTGAATCACTAACCACAGGGCAGGCAGTGCTCATGGCCCACCTGAGCCAGGCACTATGGGCCCAGCTTCACTGACTGTTCCTCATGTCACCCTCAGTGGCCCCTGCCCTCTTCCCTGGACAGGCTCCAGCCTGCTGGAATCCCTTTAAAGGAGGCATGTGTTTGGCTCTGTATTCATAAGGCTATCATATTGACTGTCCTGACAGAAGAGCACAGTCCACAAGGGGAAGGTAGCATGGGGGGAATGACCTAACCCAGACTTAGACTGTGGTTGCAACTGAAGCCCAGAGGCTGCTGTCAAGGGTTTGCTAATAAGGGAACCAGTGAGCTAGCCTCTTGCCAGCTGCCCAACATCTGGCATCTCAATTTCCTCACCTGTGGAATGAAGGAAATAACAGCACCTCCCCCACTAAGGAATTGTGAGGATTCAGTGAGGTCATACTTTCTCCTCTCTCTGCTTCTGGTCTGGATTTAATGTCCACTAGTCCACTGAAACTGCTCCCATCACAGTTACCAAGGAGCCTCATACGGTCTCATACCACAATAAAGCCTTGGTCTTCATCTTTCTTGACCACTTAGCACTTGTCACAGCTGATCCCTGAACACATTCTTCACTTGTTTTGCAGGACACCACCCTCTCCTGTCTTTCTTCCCCTCTCTGGCTACACAGTCTCTGTTGTTGGATCTTTCTTCTCTTCTTAAGCTCTAGATGTGCAAGAGTCCCAGGTCAGGCCCACTCAATATCTACACTCACTGTCTAAGTAATTTCACCCAGGGTGACCCTGGGATAAGAGCATGGAGTGGACAGGAGTGTGGAGTCAGACTTCTTGGGTGAGTCCCAGCTCTACAACTCTCAAGTTGTATTATGGTGGCAAGTTATTGAGCCTCTCTCTGTCTCAGTTTCCTCATCCATAAATAGGGAGTAATTTCCTAAAATTTTTATAAAGATTAAATCAGTTAAAACAGGTAAAGTGTTTAGAATATGGTAAGCATTCTATATGTGTCAGCTACTATCCAGTTCCTTGGCTTTAGATGTACACTCCCAGTGCTCACCATTCCCCCAAACTCCAATCTCATTCCTAAATCCCTCCTGGTATCTACATATTGATGTCAAACAAGATCTCAAAGTTCACAGGTCCAAAACTGAACTCTGACTTCATCTCGTCTCCCACCCTCCTTTCCTGGGTCTCTCCCATCTTACTAATAGGCATCACTATTCATCGAGTTGCTTAGAGTCATCTTCCACTCTCGTTTTTCCCTCATCCAACTTGCAGCAAATCTTGTTACTCCATTTTCAAAATACAACCAGAACCTGATCTCTTCTCACTATCTTCTACCACCACCATTTGGACCATCCACCATCTGTGATACCACCTAATTGGTGTCCCTGTTTTCCTTCTTGCTCCCATATGATTTATTCTCTACCCAGGAGCCAGAGTGTGTTTTAAAAATAAAAAGCAAAAATAAATAAATAAATAAAAATAAAAAGCAGATGCTGCTTCCCTCTTCAAGCTCTCCGATGACTCCCCATCACATTTGGACTGAAATCCAAATTCCTCTTATTTCCTAACAAGGCTCTATAGGACCTTCCTCGGTCTACTTCTTGGCCTCAACTGTAACCACTCTTTCCTGCCTGCTCTACTCCAGCCACACTGTCTGCCCTGTGTTTGCGCAAAACACAAGCAAGTTTCCACTGCAAGGCCTTTGTACTTGCAGCTCTCTCTGGCTGGAATGTTCTTCCCTCACATCTTCACACGGCCCTTCCTCATTCCTTTGCAAACTCTGCTCAAATGTTACTTCTCTGAGAGGCCTCTCAGTCCACCTCACCTAAAAAAATCACCTCTTACCCTCACTCCTTCCCCATTACTGTCTGTTTCTTTATCCTACTTTTATTCATAGCACTAAATAACACATCCGACCATATATGCTTGTTTTTTTGTCATGCCTACTCGGCCATCTCCTTGGGAGCTGCAACTTTATTTTTTGTTCACTGTCATATCTACAGCACCCAAGATGTGTCTGGGACACAGCAGGTGGTTAATAAATGTTTCTTTCTTTTTTTTTAATGCGTAAAGAGTAGTGCTTAGCACAGTTCCTGGGGTCAAAGTTAACAGCTGTAAGTTTGTGATATTAACTTTAGAAGTCAAAAAAATGTTGAACAGAAATGCCAAAAGCCTTTAGTACTACTATTTAAGATATCAAAAACCAAAATGCCATATTTCACCCCATTTCACTATATATCCACACATATTTTACTTACTTGGAGTTTCTTCTAAAATTTCTTGGAACTTGGTTCTCTCATAATCTACCAACTGACGCTGAAGATGTGGTCTGAGACTCCGAATTGTAAAATTCACCATGTCCATTTTCATGAGGTCCAGGACATGAAATATTTGTCTAAAAATTTCAGAGTTAAAATAGTTAGGTGATCAAGAAAATCATCTGAAATTCATTAACTATTATTTATTTTACAGACTGGAAAAGATAAACATCTCCGAAATGGTTTTGAAATTCCAATCACTTTGACAAGGACACTTTTCATAAAAGGCATTACACATGCATTCCAAATGTATTCTTCCAGAGGTCTCAAGAGTATTTGCTTTAGCAAATATACTTCCAACTGATTCATTACATTCAGCCATAGACTGACAGACACTAAGAAGTATAAACAATGAGTCTTAACAATGAGACAAAAAAAGATTCAAGAAGGAATTTTCATTTGAAAGTCCCTGAAATTTTAAGGAGTCTGAATATAGTATACCCTGTATTTATTCCTAAGGAAATAAGAAAAAAAGAAAAAGAAAAGGACAGGGCAGTGAAGCGCCGGGGAAAACACTGCATTTCAGAGTTGGGCAGCCCTGTGTTCAATCAGAGCTTTACAACTGACCAGCTCTGTGGCCAGGAACAAGTTACTCAATCTCTCTGAGCCTCAGTTTCCTCACCTGTGAAAGAAAGGGACAAGATCAACCTTGGAGAAATGTTGTGAAGAGTCAATGAGATAGCGTATTAGAAATGCAGGGACAGTACCAACCACTAGGTACCAATATATGAGCAAGATGAACACCACAGATGTGATTATCACACATGGGTAATAAGATCATTCAAAGCAAGGATTCCACAGCTGAAGAATCTCAACCTGCCAGAGCTGAACACAACTCTTAAGGATATTTACAACCCATTTTACAGATGAAGAAAGTGTGACGTGAGAAACTGTCAACTTTCCCAAAGTCAGAAAATAAGGAACTTGCTATATGCAAACCAGTTTCCTCCCCTTCCCTTTCCAATACTATTACATGAAATTTAATGCTCTATGTGGCTGTATTCACACACACACACACACACACACACACAAAGGAGGGAGAAGAATTTGCCTCAATGGCAAAAAGTACTGTAGACTCCTCTTTCCTCTGGGATCACAGCTAGAGTCCTCATGATCTTACTGTACACATCACTTCCTTAGGGAAGCTGCAGCAGAGTTAGCTAACCAACCACCAAAGGTCCATTTCCCTTTCTACAGTGTGGATGTGTGGCTGGGAAATGTGATTTCACACAGCAGTCACATTGCCTAGAACCACTTCAGTCTACGTGGGGCCACAGGACTAGGCATAGTCAGTGGAATATGTCACTTCTGGGCCGAGGTGGTTAAACATTTAATATGCCTTCCTCAGGGCTTCCCAGGTGGCTCAGTGTGTTCAATCCTTGGGTTGGGAAGACCACCTAGAGAAGGGAATGGCTACCCACTCCAGTAATCTTGCCTGGAAAATCCCATGGACAGAAGAGCCTGGTGGGCTACAGTTCATGGGGTCACACTGAGCGACTAAGCAGCAGCAGCATGCCTTCCTCGTGATCTCTTCCCCATTCACCAGCTGAGTGTAAAGGACTCCAAAGACCTGGGTGGAGCCAAGGAGAGAAGGAGACTGGGTCCCTGTATGGTGCTTGAAAGGCTGCCTGACCAAGAATCCCTGACTCAGACTGTGGCGTGAGTGAAAAACAAACTTTTAGTATTTAAATCACTAAGAATTCAAGGTTTACATGTCAAAGCAGCCCCAATACCCTACCTAATCAAGGCTTCCTGTATCCTTGCCGAGATTAGGTGCCTCTGCTGGGGGCCCTATTAATCCTCTCTACTTCCCCTCCCACAGCGCTTTATCACAACTGTAATTCCTTGTTCAGGGTTGTCTCCCCATTAAATTGTAAACTCCCTGGGGTCAGAGATCATATCTGCCCCTTTCATCACTGCATCTCTAGGGCCCAGCACTGCCAACTAACACCCTCATTTGCTCATTCTATGTGAAAGTTCCACGCACACAATAAATGATTGACCCCTTGCTTAGTCAGTTTTTTCCCTAGGGTTAAGGGTTCCTTTGGGAGACCAGTTACTATTCTGTGCTCCTCAATTCCCACATTTCCCTTCTGAATGCACTCAAAGGTACCTTAAGAAAATGCAAGCAGCCAGCACTAACCTCAGCACCTCCACGATGTTGCTGGTCGCCTTCAGCTCTCGGATGTCGTCGTCTCGCACGGGGGCGCACAGCTTTCCCATGGTACTGATGACGTAGTTGGCCAGGCCTTGGATGTCAACAGCACTGTGCTCAGCCTGCTGCCTAATGAGGTCTGTGTCTAAAACTTCACAAATCTGGTTGCGAAGCCTGTTGCCACCAGGAGTCAGGAAAGAGAGGAGAATCTGCACAGGGAGAATGAACAACATCATTACATGAAGAAAGGCTGTCATTTTTTAAATTTCAGTGTCTAGATGACCAAGCTCCCTGCCCTCAGTATTTGAATGCCCTGGATATCATGGAAGTTTGCCCCGACTTGGTGGTGGATCAGAGAAGCATGACAGGGTCCTGTCCTAAAAAGAAAGCTCTATCTTCTGAATGAAAGCCTTCCCCTCCCTCCTGTGGGAAGTTACTAACACCATCATAATGAAAATAACTGGTAGGGAAGCAATAGTATTGAAAGAATTTTTAAAAGTTTACAGAGAAATCATGCAAAGAAAGAAAAAGTTGCAGATCAGGGATCCAAAAGAACCTTTTAAAGAAGGGCAAATAGTAACAGCCCCATGGGCCCCATTAGTATAATACAGTATATCTATATGTGAAATATATATTATGGGCTTCCCAGATGGCACTAGCGGTGAAGAACCCTCCTGACAATGCAGGGAATGTAAGAGACAGGGATTCGACCCTGAGTTGGAAAGATCCCTAGAGGGAGGCATGGCAACCCACTTCTGCATTCTTGCCTGGATAATCTCGTGGACAGAGGAGCCTGGTGGACTACAGTCCATAAGGTTGTAAAGAGTAGGACACAACTAAAGCAACTTAGCATGCATGCACGCACATTATATATTATGCGAGCAACCTATTCACGACACAGCAGACACTGTACTTATACACACAGCATGTGGTTAGGAGCATGATCTCTGAGCAGGAGTGCCTCAGTTCAAATACCTTCTGCCCCTCAAAGCTGTGTGACCTTGGATGAGTCAGGTAACTCAGTTTCTTTATATAAAATAGTAACAGGCATAACTACCTCACAGCATTATGGTAAGGAATAAATGAATACTCTAGTGCTTAGCACAGAGCAAGTGTCTTGTGAAATGTTAGCTATGACTGTCATTTGATTTAATTCTTGCAACTACTCAGGAGACTCCGGCTTCCCTTGTGTCTCAGATGGTAAAGACTCTGCCTGCAAGGCAAGAAACCTGAGCTCGATCCCTGGGTTGGGAAGATCCCCTGGAGAAGGGAAAGGCTATCCATTCCAGTATTCTGGCCTAGGAAATTCCACGGGCTGTATAGTTCATGGGGTCGCAAAGAGTCGGACACGACTGAGCGACTTTCACTTTACTCACTCAGGAGACTGAGACTTAGGAGAAAGCAGAAGCAGATCACTAAAGCTGACCTATCTAACCTGGGCTCTGTGCTCTGAAGTACCACAGCCGCCGCCTTACCAGCTAAGCACGGGCCTGTGTTCCTGTTGAGGGCTTGTTCCCCGTCTCCATCCTCCTCTCAGAGATGCAGGCAAAAACTCTTCCAGTGATTGAACTGGCTCAGTGTTTCAAAAGAAGCCTCCAATACTCTTTAGAGAGCAGAAAAACAGCCTCTGGGGTGGGGTGGAGTCAGAGGATTACTAATGAATACAGACAACATCAACTTGCCTCTCTGATTTCTTCAAACAGTTTGATGGCGTGTTCATACTCGGGAGGCTCAGCATTCAGTTCTGATTCCAAGACATCCCAGAAGGCCTGATGGACAATGTGCCTCACTCGACCAGCCAAGCTATGGGAATGAAATGAATCACTTTTTTTTTACATAAGCACTATTTTTCCTAATTATAAAAGAAATATGCACATTGTAGAAATCTTAGGAAATGCAGAAAAACAGAGAATAAAAACTGCTCATAATTCTATTATTAATCTTTTGACATATTTGACATATTTCAATGAATGGTCTTAATACAATTTTTTTAGTAGTGGTCTGTACAATAGTATATACTTATTTCATTGAATATTCTGTCTTAAGTGTCTCCCTTAAATTTTTTTTTAATTTAAATTTTTTTATTTTAATTGGAGGCTAATTACTTTACAATATTGTATTGGTTTTGCCACACATCAACATGAATCCACCACGAATGTACACGTGTTCCCCATCCTGAACCCCCTTCCCGCCTCCCTCCCCGTACCATCCCTCTGGGTCATCCCAGTGCACCAGCCCCAAGCATCCTATATCCTGCATCGAACCTGGACTGGCGATTAGTATGAAAACATTTTTAAAATATGACAATAATATTTAAATAGTGACCACCACATCCTTTGCTGGGTTTTAGCTCCTCCCACTTCTGCTCAGTTATTTTTTGCAGCTTTCCTTAAGTTCATCATGAGCCCATATTGGCTGAGCAGACATAATTATCCCCTAAATTTTTTAAGTGCTTCCTTCCTATAGCTTTCGACAAGTTCATAAAATTCTGTCCTAGGACTTCCCTGGTGGCACAGTGGATAAGAATCTGCCTGTCAAGGCAGCAGACACAGGTTTGATCCCTGGTCTGGGAAGATTCCACATGTCATGGAGCAACTAAGCCTGGAGCCACAACTATTGACCTTGTGTGCCACAACTACTGAAGCCTGCATCTAGAGCTTGTGCTCCACAATGAGAAGCCCACGCATGGCAACTAGAGAACGCCCATGTAAAAGCAACACCTGGTGCAGCCAAAAACAAAAATAAATAAAATTCTGTCCTAAGGAGATACCTTATTTCACCCATCCACCCTTTTTTTTTTTTTTTTTTTAATACTTTGGCCCCACTGCACAGTATGTGGGATGTTAATTCCCAGACCAGGAATCAAACCTGTGACTCCTGCATTGGCAGCAGAATCTCAACCACCAGACCACCAGGGAAGTTCCCACAGCTAGTCGTCTACACAGGTCTTCAGACCTGGTCTAGGTTTTTAGGATGAGGTGCCCAAGTTGTTCTTTCCTTAATAGCGGATGTTTCGTGGCATGGAACAGAACAGATTGGCCCCAAGGAGACATGCATTTGAATGCCTGCCAGCTCCAGCTTAGATGTCCCATTTAAAGTTGGCCAGACCACACTGCTGAAATAGGAGCCTTCCTAGGAAAGCTTCACAATAGAATAGGTGGCCACCTTGCTTTATCCTGTCAATGTCAATGCCCCAAAATAGGTGCACGTTAAAATACACATCCCTACTGAACTCCTATACCATTTTGAAACTGCTTTTAGAAAAGCACATATTTCCCTGAACTGTAATCACTTCAAGTTTCTACCCCTCACGGGGCTATGCACCTCTCTCAGACAGAGGCCACTTCTTCTAGGTACCTGCAACCATGCCTAGCGTAGTGCTTGGTATTTACTGAAGGTTTACTGAATGCATGGTGAATGAATTGATAATTTGACAGTTAAGCATGTCACTTAAATTTTCTTTTTAAAGCTCAAATAGCTAAAATATACAATAATGTTAGATATAAAAACTAGCTTTCTGAGAAGCGTGACTTAAAACTGTTTTTGTAACTGCAAATACTATACTCTACTGAGCCACTTTAAATGTTAAAAGTTAGTCTAGTTGCCTGAGTAGATTTATTCAACATAAATGCCATTCCCAATGTCTGAAACGCTGTCAAGCAATTAAAGAACAATTAGAAAGGCAAACATTGCAGGAATGGATGTTTGCTCTTGACTTTACAAGCCTCAGGTACTTGGCTTGAATGGACCAAGCAGGAATGAGCTAACACAACTTTATAGCTCCTTGAAGGATGTCAGAGTTTACGTTTTCCAAACTTCTTAGATTTCTAATTTTGGGTGGGTAGTGATGAGATCAATCAAATCATTTATAAGCATTCCTACCCAGTATCAGAAATCTGACTTATTTTACCAAGGGTTTCTCCCTAAGAAAATACTTGGTAAAATATGAGAGTCAGCCATTTTTTAAACAGTAAAGGAGACAGTGCTTTGAGAGCAATTGCCTGTCTCATTTATCACAAGTAATAAAGGATGATGCTTTGATGAAAAAAAAAATAGTATCAACTTGGCCACTGTGGAGAGTCATCTGAAAAATCAACAGCTAATGCTATGCTATTTCACTTTTAAACAAAGATAATGTGTCCTGATCCTGTGTGCTGTTTCTCTTGCTCACATTTTCTAGCCATGGCAGAAAATGAAGAGAAGGGGAATTCCTATCTCACACAGTATCAAAATACCCATGTGCAAGGCACTTACATGCCCAGGAGCATGCATTCAGAGTGAGTATTGTAGAGAACGTGAGGCTCAGATACAGTCTCAGCAGAGCCAGGATTCAAACCCTAAGGTCTGTCTGATTCTAAAGGGCCCTCATTCAGTCTGTATTTGCAACTTATGAATTTAAAGCAAATATTCCCAATTTGTCTTTTGCTGCACTTCATAAATCATACTCATTTTAAATTTAAAAATTCATTTTTATTAGTCAATAAATGTTTATTCAAAATTCAATATGTGGTAGGCCCTGTTTCAGGCACTGGGGTGTTTCGAAAAGAATCTGCTCTCAAAAAGCTTATATGTTGGCAGAGACAGAAAGACAAAAAACACATCGACTGTGAGTAAGACAATTTCAGAGCCATGAGGAAGGCAGAGGAAGACCATGTGGTCCACAGTGATGAAGAGGGTGCCCATTTGATGGGGCAGTAGAAGAAAGCTTCTCTAAGACAGTGAGTGACCTTAGAGCCAAGACACGAATGGGGAAAAGAAAGCAGCTGGTAAAGACCTATGGGAAACACATTAAAAAAGAAGGAAGACGGAAAAAAATCCTCGGGATAGGATCAAGCTGGTATGCCGCAGGATCAGCAAAGAAGCCAGTGTGGCTGAAATAAGCAGAAAGGAAGGAATAAGAGGCATGGTTGGTGAAGGAGGGCCTTGCTAGTCATACTATAGAGTTGGAATATTTATTCTAAGTGTGATAGAACCACTGAAGGGTTTTAAGCAGAACCACGATTTAATCTGATTTACCCTCTAGAAAGATCACTGTGGCTGACTGTGTATGTGGAGGATGGACTTCCAGGAGCTAAGGATGAAGACTGGGAAATCAGCAAGGGTAGAAAGAATCCAGGTCAGAGATGATGGTGACTTGGCCTGGGGGTAGAGCAGCAGAGCTGGTAAAAAGGATCGTAGTGAAATGCGGTCACCATAGAAAACCAAACAGATACACCTACTTTGGCCAGTAATCTTAAAAAGTATTCATGATTATTATGAACAACATCCCCAGGAGGAGAACTATGACCCATATTTTTAAACAGGAAAATTACTATATTTACTCTTTTCCTGCTTTAAAACAAAAACTTGCTGAATGGAATCAAATATTATATGTTGTCTTCACTGATGGAGAGAATGCCTCCTGGTTTATAAATGGCACTGTGAGCTTTCAGATTCAGTGTGGTTATCCATGGGCCTATTTTGCCTCTAAAGCTTATTTGCCTGCAGTCATGGCTGCAAGCCTTTTCTTCTCTTTATCCCAGGGACTTGTGAACCACCAAAACTGGAAAGACTGAGGTGGGGTATAAGGACATGGCTCTAACTAGAGATCCCTTGGGCATGACGTTAACCAGGGGTACCTATGCTGTCGTGATTCCTACCTCCAGAGGCTTCTAGATAGACTCATCACTCTGGCAGCTCAGCTGCATTCATTTGTCTTTTACAACCTGAATATCAGTTTTTAATAAGTCAGGCTGAAAATATTTCTTGAGCATGTACTGTGTGTCAGGCACTCTGCTGGGCAATAAGAACAGAGCAAACAATATAGACATAGTTTCTCCATTAACAGGGCTTTGGGTCCAGTGGAAAAGACAGACATCGAGCCTAAAATTATAAGACACCTTAACAGAGGGAGAGGGGGCTACAGGAGTCTTTAGAAGGTAATTTCATGTAATCTAGTGGGCTCAGGAATGTCAGGAAAAGCTTTGCTCAGGAAGTGACATATAAACTGAATTCTAAAACTCTGTGAGTGACATATACCCTAAAAGAATGGTTTTAAAAACAAATAAAAGACCTTGTTAGAGAACTAAATATAGTAAGTCCCCTATATATGAATGAGTTCCATTCTGAGAGCACATCCATAAGTCTGATTTGTTTGCATGGCAGCCTGCTCCAGTATTCTTGCCTGGAGAATCCCATGGACAGAGGAGCCTGGTGGGCTATACTCCATGAGACTGCAAAGAGTCAGACATGACTGAAGCGACTTAGCATGCCTGCACCAACAAAGTTAGACTAGGTACCCAACTCACACAATTGGCTATAGTGTACTAGAGTACTATATTGTAATAGTTTTATAATACTTTGCACACAAGTAATACACACAAAACAAGCACACACAAAAAAGAAACCATTTTTAATCTTACAGTATTGTACCTTTAAAAGTACAGTAGCACAGTCCAACAGCTGGCATACAGGGGCACATTCGTATCTTTGAAAGTCTGCAACTTGAAGGTTCACATGTAGGGGCTTACTGTACTGTTAACTCCCAGTAGACATTATACGAGACTGTCTAGGAATCAGTGTGAATATTTGGGTTTGCAGAACACACACATACACACACACACAGAGTCTGCAGCACAGTTCATGCACAACAGATGCCTCCAGGTTACCTGCTCTCGGGGAGGGCATCCTGTTTCAGTTGAAAGTTCTCATTTACAGCTATCTCGTGAGCAAGAGTCATGTTTGACAAGTTCCTTGCTGCAGCCATCACTTCATCAAATGTCACAACCCTGGGAGGGCTCGTTGCTGAAAAGAAAACAAAAACCAGTTAATGCTGTGGAAGAGGAGTTGCCAACTAGTGACACGTTCTGATGCACACAAGATTTAAGCTACTCCAGAGTATTATTTTCAAGGTTTTACAAGTAAGAAGAATGAATACTAAAGCGGGTAGATTTCCATGCTTGATACTTACGGCTTCAAAAATTTTTTAATTCCTTTGATAGCTTCAGTTACTGTATTGATAATAAACTGTCAAATGTTTCTTAGAAATTTTTTATTAATATAGGCTATTACAAGTTACTTTTAAAAATTAAATCACTTCATTTTTCAGCACATACTACTATCTGCATCTATTACATGTACTCTACAGGAAACTGATGACTACTTTTTATACTGTAATTCATAACATTAATTTAAACATTAATTTAATATGAACTAACTGATTTTTTAAAACTATAATATCTAAAAGTATATGCAATATAGCACAATTCTAAGTTTTGCTAATTGGTGGTTACCATTTGACCTCACTGAAGCATAACTTAACCTGCTCGAAGGACTGTCCTGAAGTGATTAAACAAGATAATTTAAGTAAGGAACATGGCAAAAATTCCATAAACGCAGATAATTAAAATAAATCTGATAAGTTGATCATCTACTTCTCAGTAGGAAATAGGGAGTAAAGAATTATTTCAGTTATTTGAAAAAGATTATTCAAAAATTACTCTAGTAAGTCATGTCTTTTTGAAATTATTCCTGGAACTCTCAGCTTCTGTTAATTAAAAACCATTGCCTTAAATAATGCTGACTGCCACCAATGCTTTGCTATCTAAAATAATTTCAGAAATAAGAAGCAGACAAGGAGACGGTGGAGAAGAGGGAGATGGAGGAGGAAGAAGAGGAGGAGGAATGAATGGAAGGAATGGTGGTACACAATTAGTAAAATCCTTTTTCAGGATGCTCAGGTGCCTTGCTGGAGACGTCAACCCCGTATATAGTATAAAGAATGAGAAAAAGCACTGAAAGCTGGGTGGCTGCTAACAAATTCTTTTGCCAATTCTCTTCCCCATTAACATTCTCCTTGAAAATGTCTGTACCCTTTAGTCCAGGAATCCAATTATATACAAAGGAATTCCTCGAAAGGCTTTATGCACTGCAATGTTCATAATGCACTATTTGTAAAGCAAAAAAAGAAAAGGAAATGAACTAAATACCCAATGATAAACAGAAGTTAAATAAACTGATGGTACATTCACTTGATAAAGTAAGTCCATGGGGTTGCTGAGGGTTGGACACGACTGAGCGACTTCACTTTCACTTTTCACTTTCCTGCATTGGAGAAGGAAACGGCAACCCACTCCAGTGTTCTTGCCTGGAGAATCCCAGGGACGGGAGAGCCTGGTGGGCTGCTGTCTATGGGGTCGCACAGAGCCGGACATGCAGCTTAGCAATCATAAAAATGTTTAAAAATACATTATCATGAGTAAATGTTTTAGTTATAATAGTAAGCAAAAAGAGTACATGTGCACATGTATGTCTATGTGAAGAACGAAAATACGACAAAACACTGTCACAGCTGTCATCTTTGAGTGACATTGCTGCTGCTGCTGCTAAGTCCCGTCAGTCGTGTCCGACTCTGTGCGACCCCAGAGATGGCAGCCCACCAGGCTCCCCCATCCCTGGGATTCTCCAGGCAAGAACACTGGAGTGGGTTGCCATTTCCTTCTCTGATGCATGAAAGTGAAAAGTGAAAACGAAGTCGCGCGGTCGTGTCCGACTCTTCGCGACCCCATGGACTGCAGCCTACCAGGGCAATATTTTCTTTTCTATCTACTTTTCCATGTTTTAAAAAATGAGAATGTACTAACTTAAATACAGATGAACAAGCTTTTTCCAAAGGGGGCATTTGATCATATTAAATGTTAGTTGCGTCTCTCTGCATTTGCACTGACAACTTAAGAGGTTATATTTCCTATATAAAATGTCAATTAAAAAGCTAAAAAAATAAATAAATAAAAGACAAATACACTGCTTTGCACATCTCTAGCGTCCACACACAAAAAAGGAAAAAGACGTCTCTATGGCCATCTTTTAACTCTCACATCCCTAGTGTAGTAATTCTCCTCATGGGCACCCCTTTTCTGGGGTGATTTGCACAACAGTTTTTGAAATCAGCAGGAAACCCATTAGATTATTTCACTTCCTGCCTGACCCTTGAATTGGGGCAAGTTTCCTTCCATGTAAATCAGAAAGGACTGATTTGAATTCTTCCTTGAATGTGACTCAAAAAAATATCTTGGGGAGTAGTTTTCCACCAAGTAAGAGAGAAGACAGGGTGGGGTTGGAAGACCTGATTTATAGTCAAACCAAAGATCAGAGACAGTGACGAAAATAAAAACAGACAGACTGTAAACTTCAGTTCAGTTCAGTTGCTTAGTCCTGTCTGACTCTGAGACCCTATGGCCTCATAGGGAAGCATGCCAGGCTTCTCTGTCCATCATCAACTCCCAGAGCTTACTCAAACTCATGTCCATCGAGTCAGTGATGCCATCCAACCATCTCATCCTCTGTCATCCCCTTCTCCTGCTGCCTTCAATCTTGCCCAGCATCAGGGTCTTTTCCAATGAGTCTCTTCTTCACATTAGATGGCCAAAGTATTGGAGTTTCAGTTTCAGCATCAGCCCTTCCAATGAATATACAGGACTGATTTCCTTTAGGATTGACTGGTTTGATATCCTTGCAGTTCAAGGGACTCTCAAGAGTCTTCTCCAACACCACAGTTCAAAATCATCAATTCTTTGGTGCTCAGCTTTCTTTATGGTCCAACTCTCACATCCATACATGACTACTGAAAAAACCATAGCTTTCACTAGATGGACCTTTGTTGGCAAAGTAATGTCTCTGCTTTTTAATATTCAGTGGCTATTTATTGCTGAGAGTGTGTACAAGACAGCTGGGGTGCCCTTCCAGTGACATTCCAGTATGTCTAGAAAGGAAGGGAAGTCAGGACTTTGCTCTCACTCAAACATGCATCTAGAGACTTCCCTGGTGGTCCAGTGGGTAAGACTCCATGCTCCCAATGCAGGGGGCCTGGGTTCAATCCCAGGCCAGGTCAGGGAACTAGATCCCACATGCCACAACTAAGAGTGCACATGCTGCAACTAAAAATAGGGCCTGCAGGCTGCAACTGAGACCTGGCCAAGCCAGATAAATAAATAAATATTTTTTAAAATATTGATTAAAAGAAAAAACAAACATGTGTGTCTAGAACCATGCACAGTACCCCCCAGGCTGTGCTCCCTGTCGGCTTACAGGCAGGAGAGCTGGATTTGCTGGAGGAGTCACTTGTGAAGCTCTGCCTGGAGCACTCATAGTCACTGAGAGAAGCCATGCTCTCAGAAAACCGGGAAGAGTCGGAATCGCTTGGCTGGTCCTCGCTCACACACTGCTTCTCACCATTGAAGGGCATTTTGTGTCGCGGGAGTGTGGGTAGAGACAGCACCTGCACAGACAAACAGACCCTGTGTCAGCCTTCCGCGGTGCTTCCACCAGTGGTGCCCGTGCCTCTCCCAGCATAGACAGCCACGTCCTCTGTGTCACAGCCCTGGAAAGGCCCCCAGCACATGACCTCCTTCCTCCCGTGGCACCCAGGCCAGCCTGTCACTAGGCCTGCAAGACTGCCTTCAGAAAGGGACTCCAGAGGCACAGGTATGAGCTCCCACGGGACACACTCAGTGTGAACATGGAGCAGCTCCCAGCAAGAACAGATCCAAGAACAGATCCTTAAACAGAGCACATACCCTCTCCTCTGAGGGCTGCTGAAGCATGGGAGGGTAAGGGGTAAGTGTTAAGAGTGTGGGGCTCCAGGTTAGAAGCTGGTTCTGTCTTTTGCCAGGTGACCTTGGAGAAGTCACTCAACTTCTTCCCTCCAGAGTAAAGCTGGGCTGAAAAACTTATCTCATGGGGTTGCTTGAAGATGAAACAGGATTCATCTTATTAAAGTGCTTAGCACAGCATTCACATGTTAGCTATTACTATTCCTCTGTCTTTGTTTTACATAAAATATTTTTGAAATCAGTCTCTTTAGTTGTCGTGAGTCTCCTGGAGAAAGAGGAGCTACTAAGTAACAGCTCTGGCTGGCAAGTCTATAGGTTTTCCTCATCCAGTTTGTGGCAGTGTGGCCACAAACTGCCACACTATACAGTATAAGGCCCAATCTTTGGTTTGTACTTGATAATTTACCAAGTACCCACAGCCACCCAATGAACAAGCAGGCACAAAGATGCTGGTTCACAGGCTGGGGGAGAACAGGCTCTGGGAGACTTGCTGTGCCACAAAGCCAGTCCCTGGACTCCACATCCAAGGCTGTTTCTGGGACCTCAGATTGCTTTCCAGGGCAGGGCAGGGCAGTGGGCCCAGTCATTCCCTGGAAAGGAGACCTGGGGTATGCAGGATGCTCAGGCCAGAACCCAGGATCCTCAGCCATGCCTGTGAAGGAGCTGGCCCTGATACATGAGTGTGTGCTAGTTGACACTGAGGGGAAACCCAGGCGCGAGGAGAAAGGCACCTCAAATCCTGAATAGATAGTAATGACAGTAAGAGTTCATCGAGTGTCTTTAAACCTGAACCAGCAATGAGGTTCTCTGAGGTTTTAAAACTGTCGGAACATGAAACCACAACTACCCATAGAATGCCTGGAAATGCCTGAAGTTCCTTCAGTCAGTCAGTTCAGTCGCTCAGTCGTGTCTGACTCTTTGTTACCCCATGAATCCCAGCATGCCAGGCCTCCCTGTCCATCACCAACTCCCAGAGTTCACTCAGACTCATGTCCATTGAGTCGGTGATGCCATCCAGCCATCTCATCCTCTGTCGTCCCCTTCTCCTCCTGCCCCCAATCCCACCCAGCATCAGGGTCTTTTCCAATGAGTCAACTCTTCGCATGAGGTGGCCAAAGTACTGGAGTTTCAGCTTTAGCATCATTCCTTCCAGTGAACACCCAGGACTGATCTCCTTTAGAATGGACTGGTTGGATCTCCTTGCAGTCCATGGGACTCTCAAGAGTCTTCCCCAACATCACAGTTCAAAAGCATCAATTCTTTGGCGCTCAGCTTTCTTCACAGTCCAACTCTCACATCACACGACCACTGAAAAAACCATAGCCTTCACTAGACGGACCTTTGTTGGCAAAGTAATGTCTCTGCTTTTTAATATGCTATCTAGGTTGGTCATAACTTTCCTTCCAAGGAGTAAGCGTCTTTTAACTTCATGGCTGCAATCACCATCTGCAGTGATTTTGGAGCCCCCAAAAATAAAGTCTGACACTGCTTCCACTCTTTCCCCATCTATTTTCCATGAAGTGATGAGACCAGATGCCATGATCTTTGTTTTCTGAATGTTGAGCTTTAAGCCAACTTTTTCACTTTCACTTTCATCAAGAGGCTTTTTAGTTCCTCTTTACTTTGTGCCATAAGGGTGGTATCATCTGCATATCTGAGGTTATTGATATTTCTCCCAGCAATCTTGATTCCAGCTTGTGCTTCTTCCAGCCCAGCATTTCTCATGATGTACTCTGCATAGAAGTTAAATAGGCAGGGTGACAATATACAGCCTTGACGTACTCCTTTTCCTATTTGGAACCAGTCTGTTGTTCCATGTCCAGTTCTAACTGTTGCTTCCTGATCTGCATACAGGTTTCTCAAGAAGCAGGTCAGGTGGTCTGGTATTCCCATCTCTTTCAGAATTTTCCACAGTTTATTGTGATCCACACAGTCAAAGGCTTTGGCATAGTCAATAAAGCAGAAATAGATGTTTTTCTGGAACTCTCTTGCTTTTTCGATGATCCAGCGGATATTGGCAATTTGATCTCTGGTTCCTCTGCCTTTTCTAAAACCAGTTTGAACATCTGGAAGTTCACGGTTCACATATTGCTGAAGTCTGGCTTGGAGAATTTTGAGCATTACTTTACTAGTGTGTGAGATAAGTGCAATTGTGTGGTAGTTTGAGCATTCTTTGGCATTGCCTTTCTTTGGAATTGGAGTGAAAACTGACCTTTTCCAGTCCTGGAGCCACTGCTGAGTTTTCCAAATGTGCTGGCATATTGAGTGCAACACTTTCACAGCATCATCTTTCAGAATTTGAAATAGCTCAACTGGAATTCCATCACCTCCACTAGCTTTGTTCGTAGTGATGCTTTCTAAGGCCCACTTGACTTCACATTCCAGGATGTCTGGCTCTAGGTGAGTGATCACACCATCGTGATTACCTGGGTCATGAAGATCTTTTTTGTATAGTTCTTCTATGTATTCTTGCCATCTCTTCTTAATATCTTCTGCTTCTGTTAGGTCCATACCATTTCTGTCTTTTATCGAATGGTCCCTTTCAAATGTATTAAGCGCCTTCTGTGCACCAGCCCAGGGAAAAGTAACAGTGAACAAAATATGCAAGGCCATCCTCTCGTGGCTCTAAAGTCCAGTTACCTAAAGCTGTGTGTCAGATGCTGGAGGACAAGGAAGGGGACACCAAGGCACTGCTGAGGAAGCACCAGAAAGGAGAGGCAGGCTGGGGACCAAGTTGAGGGATTGAGCCTTTGCTGAGAGAAACAGGGCTATTTTTTTATCCTTTGGGTGATGACCGAAATGGATGGGCCTAAGAGGGACTTACTGAAGGTCAGAAGTCAAGGGCACTTGCCCTTGGCCTCACGCAAGCAGTCTCCACAGTCGTGCCACTTGTAGAAATGCACCCTTGCTCAGCCCTCCACTTTTGCAAACAGAAAATCACCAACTCAGAGGCTGCCTCTGCAGACTGATGGGGAAGGAGTGGGTGGTGCTGGAGCTGCCAGGAAGCTTCCCCATAGAGACACTACTCCCAGAGTCCCAAAACCAAACACCTTGGACACAGGGTACGAAAGGTCTGACCCCTGGCATTCTCAGTGGTGGGCTTACCTACTTTACCCCAGGCAAACTAGCCTTGTGCTTTAACTCCCATCTGATAGAAGGACGTGTGGGTGTGGCTGGGGCTAGAGGAAGAAGAAAATGGTCTACTCTAATCTTTTCAATTCCACCAATCCCCAAGTCCCAAAATGGAGTGCTTGCCCTTCCCTCTGGCTTTCTCTCTTTGCCAATATTTTACTTCTCATGGGTGGCATTTCTCGAAAATGCTGGTTTTCAAGGAAAGGAAACCAGGTAAGCCCTCCCTCTACGCCCGGCCAGAGCTAAGGGCATTCTTCTCTGTCCACCTGCAGCACATCTCCGGTATCTGCCCAATAGTACTTAGACTCTCATAGCTATTTTCCTCCCCTGGCTACTTCTGACTCCCCTTACTAAGGCAGGAACTGTCTCGTCCACCATCAGCGTCAAGTGTGTGTGACAAGCATTCATTCGGTGTCAGCTGAATCGGAATCCCCGAATCCCATCTGGTACAATTGCAACCAGAACATTTGCAAACTGATATTCCACATTTACAGACCTGCTGCTGCACAGGTTAAGGCCTGGAACAAAGAACCTACCACCTCTACCTGCCTCATGAGGCTTAGGACTCAATATTCCCTGGTCCTGTCATACTCTTAAACTAGAATACCTTAAGCTCTGCTTCCACTTTATTATTTCTTTCATTCATTCAACTGTGACAACTGTGCCATGATGCTCTGAGATCATTTCTCTTCACTTTGGCTATTTTTCTAGGTAAAAGTGAATAAAAGCTTTTCATCCATTGGAATTTATGAACTAGGTTAATAGCTAAAACTGTCCATTTCATTTTTATACTCCAGCTGAATGGCACACCTCATAGGTTTCTTAATTGTGTTTAACGAGGCAGCTAAGTACAAAGATTTTTAAAAAATGAAAAGCTCCAGGTTGGGAGGTAGAAGTGCCGGGTGTGAGGCCTGACTCTGCTGTTGATTTGCTGCATGACTTCACCCACAATGCATCTGCTCTCTTCACCTCATTTTTCTGAGGGGGTTGGACCAGCTATCAGGTGCCTTTTATGAGGAACTGCTAAAATGCTATATAAACCCAGAGTTCTGTGAAGCATCACATCACTAGAAGTTCTGAGAAATCAAATGTTTCATGGCAGACATGCTCAATAACATGCAACTATGCTTTCTTCCAGGCTCCCCAGCTGGATCAGTGGGTAAAGAATCTGCCTGCAATGCAGGAGACGCAGGAACCGAACGTTCAATCCCTGGGTTGGGAAGATATCCTAGAGGAGGGAACGGCAACCCACTCCAGTATTCTTGCCTGGAAAATCCCATGAACAGAGGAGCCTGGTGGGCTACAGTCCACAGGGTGGCAAAAAGTTGGACACAACTGAAGTGATTGAGCATAGCACATACACAGCTTGCTTTCTTCCAACAATTCACTGGAAGTAGAGTTTCTGGCATAGGGGATGTAAATAAAATGTAAAAGCGTCAAAATGTTCAGAAATCCTGTTTAATTGGTAGAAGCCTCTACAAGACAACTGGGTTTTCATGGATCTGAGCAGAAACTTCTTTGAGGCCAAAAGAAATGGCCTGCATTCTCAAATTAATAATACCTAACTCATAGGGTTGGTGAGAGATTTCATTCAGGCAGTGTATATTGGAACAATGTCTGATACAGAGTAAACAGGATACAGATGTTTGCTGTTGTTAGTATTATTTGCTTCGGTAGTTGTTATTATCATCATTTTAGGCATTAGAAACTCTGGAGGGAAGAACAGTTTCATTCCATGGTGATAAAAGCATGTTCTCCTACAGATAACAAAGACTGGGAGTTGACCTAGGGCAGAACTCTTGCATTTGTTTGAAATACAAAAATCAAAAGCAAATGGCGCATCATGGTATAATCTTCTGCAAGTTCCTTCATACTTGCTCTTACCTTTCTTGGTCTCAGGTGTCCACATAGGTCACCTGGGGACAAAGCTACTTGACTCAAAAGCATTAAGGGTAAGTAGACTGCCTTTAAAGCTGTTTTGGATTCTCTCTTAGAATAGTGACAACAAAAGCAGGTTGTTTCTTTAAGAAATGTAATGCTTCTAATACCGACAAACTAGATCTACTTAACCTTCACGAGTGCAACTCACAAACTAACTGGACAACTTTCCGGGAGCACCACGTCTCATCCCACATGGGAGGATTTACTCAATGGCCAAAGGTAAGGTCAATGTGAAGAGAGGAGGTAACACCAAAACAAAGCCTCCAGCACTATGGTGTATCACTATTCAAAGAGAATAATCACATTTTTCATTGTACTGTTCCACATTTTATAATAATAAAGGCAGTATAATCATTCCTTCCAAGGTCAATGACTGGGAGGCATGAGGCACTTAAATATTTATTGGGGAATGAATAGCTATATGACCACTGGCATTTTAGAGAAGAGGGAACAAGTTACAGAGACCTGAAGGGGCTCATCCTGCATTTCACCACATATAAGGGGGAAATCAATTTTTAATTTGCTAGTGATCCTCAGGCTGCGTCCAGATAACTGACTTTACTTTGCAAAATCTACCTGCAAATGATCCTGCACCGGTTCAGAACTGCAAAGATCCACCAGTCGCCATGCACATGTCACCAAGGCAGTTAGGACACTGGCTCTGGAGCCAGGAGGACTGGATTCTTTATCTCAACTCGTGAGACTTATAGACTGGAGACAGGGAACTTACCCTTGATGAATTGGGGACAGCAGTATTATCAACCTTATAGAATTGTTGTAATTGAAATAGTCTATGTATTTAAACTCCTACTAAGTGCTTGACAGATATGAAATATTATTTTATTCTTATTAGAAATTATGAATTTTTAAAACACGTCAGTGTCATAAAAAACAAAGAAAGGTTGAGGATAATGAAAGGAGACTTGACAACTGAGGGCAGTAGATGATCCCAGACTGTATCCTGTACCAAATTAAAAAATGCTATAACAAACATTATTGCATCAGTTGACAACACAGTTACAGTACTTGAATCTACTGTCTGTATTATAATGTCAAATTTACTGAAGTTGATAAGTATGCTGTGATTATGCATTGAGGAATAAAGCCCTATGATATATGCAACTTTCTCTCCAATGATTCAAATGAGAGAAAAAGAGAAAACAATGAAGCCTATGGAACAAAATGCTAATAGGTGAATATGAGTAAAAGGTAGACAATAGGGAGTAGTTCTTTGTACTGTTCTTGCAACTTTTTCTGTAAGTTTGAAATGACTGCAAAGTAAAAGGTTAGAAGAAGTACTGTACTAAAAGTTCAAGTCTCATTCAGAACAGTCCAGTCTCCCATAGTTTTATTTATTTTAAATAATAAATATAGTTTTATTTATCCCGTAGATCCCGTAGATCTTGATTGTTCCCACTGCTATGTTAGCTTAGATAGCACTCTATTATAAAATCTCTTCTAGACAGTCAAACTTTCCCAATGTCCTTTTTGAACAGTGCCTAGTGAATAAAACCAGAAATTGTCCAGAACCCTTCAGAAAAGGCAAAAGAAAACCCTTTTAAGTGTTCTTCTCCAGGTGGGTCCCCTTTTCCTACAAGGTCTCTTGGCAGTGGTTTATAATCCTTCTGTGATTTGGCCTTTGTCCACTTTATTCTGTTACCATTCTCCCCCTAATTCTTCGTATTCTGAACATAATGGCTTTCTTTGGGTCACTCTGACATGCCAAACTTCCTTCTTTGGAGCACTTGTACCTGCTATTCCCTTCCAGTGGGATGTTCTTTTCCCTGATCTCTGTGTGGTTGGAGCCTTGTTGTCATTCAGACTTGAAAGCAAATGTTACAACTTCAAAGTGACCTTCCTTGAGTTTCCGACTCATTCCATTTATTAGTCATTTTAGAGCTTAGATGCTGCCTGGGATAGAGCAAGAGCTCAGTGAGAATCACTGATCAACAAATTAAGTCACACTATTCACAAGACAACTTGGGTTACCTTTCTACTCTGTCTCAGTCACATTGTTTATATTCCCATATGTGGTCATGGAAAGATAGTCTTCTGCAAATCTGTCTCCCCACTAAATGTTAAACTCCTTTCAGGAAGAAGCTATGTCTTCTTCCTCCAATTTCCAGTGCCTATTTCAACCCATTTCCAAAGCACCAATAATTCAAATTAGCAAAGACTCACAGTCCCAGCGCTTAAGGAAACTTGCACATTGTAACTTTCCACCCTCCTAATGCTAAACTGGTAGCAAAAAATAACAATTGGAGGTAACAGTTATTGAGTACTTACTATGACTCAGCCCCTATAGTAAGTGCTTAAAATGTTTTATCTTCTTGAATCTTCATTATAACCTTGTTAGCAAAAGAAAATCATCATTATTCTCTTTTTAGAGGGAAGAACCTGAGGCTCAGAGAGGTTAAATAATTTGCTCTAGGGTTCACAGCAGTGGCAGAGGCACAACTCTAATCCAGGCAGTGGATCCCTAAAGCTTGTGCTCTTTACCACTCTAGGATGCCTACAGAAAATGTGGAGAACTGTTCATTCTTTCCACTCCCATGCTGCTGAACTGATCTATCCATCACCACATGGAGCCTTGCACATGTGATAACCAGCTGACTTTCCCCCCAGGGTGTCTGCTCAAGTGCCATACCACGAAGGGCATCACTGAAAGAGTTCATTGACCAAAATTACTCTCACCTACCGCACTACAGTGACTGAAAATCCTCCATCAGGGAGCCTTTCTTTATGAACTGCAAAATCCCTCTGTAAAACTCAAATATTATCAAAGGGGTTAATTGCTTATAGCTAGCATGAGTCAGAAGCATTTTGAAGTGAATTACTCAGATTATCCAGCAGGGCCCTGAGGAATGGAACCCAGCCAATTAAGGTTAAGTCATGAAAAAGAGAAAATTTCAAGAAACATCTAGCAGGTATCATCCTTCAAGACCCAATCAAGGTCAGGTGCAAGGACAAGCATTCATATATCTGTCGTAAAGGGTAGGGAGTCACAGGAGTCAGGTTGGACTTTGAAGAAAACCCTGCAGATGATATGGGAAATCTTCATCTTCTGCAAAGTGCTGCTTTAGAACCACTCCTAAACAATAGCAGTGCTAAAGAGTTATCCACACGCAGCAAAGCAAAAACCATAGAGCAGAGAGGTAGATGCCTGTTTCATTCAGCTACAGAATACTGGTCTTCATCAAATTAGAGCCAACAAAGGGCTAGATAAATGCCAACAAAGCCAATCATTGTTTTAAAAAAGCAAATGTTCATGCCACCCATAACATTACAGCATCAGGGAAAGATTTCTAGGCACTGTGCACACTTGAAAACACTTCTCCCACCTCTGGTGGACCTGTTTTAGTACCTGTTTCCTCCTTTGGGCCCTCAACCCTCCACAAAAGGGCACTGAAGCTGCTTCATACACGACTGGGTATCTTCAGCCCTGGGTTACTTTAAGTCAGGCAACCTCCAGGGGCTGCCAGGATGATAGATGAAATCCCCGGAGGCAAGAGGAAAAGGCAGGCTGGGCACCCCTAAAGTGGGAACCACTGCCATAGCCTCATTAAATTTGGCAGGTTGGACAGAGCAAGGTTTTTGACTGGGCTGGAGACCATGGGACCACGGGGATCTTGGGGCCCAAGGGGCCCACTGGGGACAAAGACAGCTTCTCTAGTTTCTTCAACGTCAAAGTAACAGGATAACCATCCAAGATGATGTTTCCCAAGACTTAGTCACTTGACGACCTCTCTTCACGTCTGTTTCCACATCTCAATCCTCACCTGTGCTCTAGCAAACACTTCTCTTTATCTGGACGAGATTTTTGTATTTAAATAGATTTGCTTTGAAAGGAAACTTTCTATCACTGTGAAATCGCTCGGTTTAACGGAACAGTTTTCCTTAACACTAATGAAAACACTTAACCATGTTCGTCCACGTGCCACCCCAAACCATCGCTGTGACCTGGAGTGGCACCATCCAAAGTAGCAGCCTTGGGAAGCACAAACCACCCCGGAGGGCCTCAGGGGTTCGAACCCGGGCTTGACCCGCATGTCCCGCCTCCTCCGGGTAACTGAGGGTACCATCTCGGGAACGCATCTGCACAACCCTCGCCCACGTCCCCTGGGCGCCCCTCCCCTTCAGCAGCACGTTTCCTGTCAAAACAAACCCTTGGGGGAGGGGACAGCGGAGGCCGAGGCGAGTACCGAGGAAACCCCGGCAACAAACCCCAAACACACGATCGGAGCCCCTCCCGGGCCTGACCGCGGCTCGGTTCACCCACCCCAGCCGGGCCAGCGGTCGGGGGCTACAAGGTGCCCCCTCCCGGAGCCCGGATGGTGGGAAGCCGCTCGTGGCGCCGCCGCTGGCAAGGGCCCAGCGGGAGGTAAACAGAGGCCAAGCAGCCACGACCCCGGCCCCTCCAGGGCCCGAAGCCCGCGGCCGCCCCAACACCCGCCGCGGCCACTCGGTGCCCTCGCCCCGCTCCCACGCGGGACGGCGGTTCGAGGTCAAACAAGGAATATGGGGAGGGGGGTGGGGAAGCGAGAAGCCGGGCTCTACCGCCCCTGGCCGCGGGTCCCAGGACGCAGCTCCGAGATGAAGTGGGGGAGGCCGACGGGCAGCTACTGTGGTGACGCGTCCCCCTCTGCCAATCTGGCCCGTCACCTCAGAGCCCGCGACCCCTTCCCCGGGGATGGTACACACCGGCTCCGGCACGAAGACAGGCGGAGGAGAAAGACGACTGAAGGATTCCTCGTCAGGGGTCTTTGAGTGTTCCCTCGCCCAGGACCACACAAATACCTTGGAAACTCACAAGTCCAATAACCCTCAGCCTCCCCGACCCCCCCACGCGGTATTTAAAGGGCCAGGAGGGACTCTAGAGAGGCAGCCACGGAGTGGCCACCACGTAAGCGGAGAGCGGGGGGAAAACCGCATCAAGGAGAGGGGTAAACCTAGGGCACTTCAGCTTTGATGTCAGAGTTCTGACAGATCTGACCTTATAGAAAGCATCAGCCTCAACTTCGAATGAAAGAGAGCCAGGAGAGCTTGGATTGGGGGTATTTTGGATGCCAGAGGGAACGGTTCCCCCCCGTGGGCTGAGAATGGTGCAGTCCGTGTACTGCTAGGGGCGGGGAGAGGAGTGTTTACGGAACTGGGGCAGCCGTGCCTCCCAAGCGCCTGGTGTTGGAGGCGGGGCCTGTTGGGGCTCTGGGGGCGGGGCCAGTCGGGGCGCTGGGGAGCTGAGCGGAGCCGGGATTCTGGGGGCGGGGCGGAGCCGCCCGCGGATCGTCCCGTGAAGCCCTGGATTGACCCCACTGGTCTACAGGGCCCCACACCATCGTGAGCAATGCAGCAAGCTGCCTGGCTGCAGGTCGAACTTTTACGACCCAAACACCCCTCATCTAGACCAGGCGATCCAAATTAAGTTCCCACTATCACACGGTCTACACGGAGACAATCTAACCCTCTACTGGGCAAGTGCATTCCCACGCACGTCAGCAACCAAATTGTCACCTATGTTTGTGTCTGCACCTCCACAGAAACAGGAGTCCAGATTTGCATATGACTGGACAGGACGATTAGCTCCTGGGAGTCACACCCACCCACGCTCTCTGAAGACGTAAACTTCGTATGCGAGCAAAAGATAAAGCATCTAACTTCCCCTAGGGTTCTTGGCAACACCTATCTCCGAGAAAAGTTTCAGAAGTTTCGACAGTGGTTAATGTAAATAAGCAGTCCCAGAGGAGCTCTGTGCGGTCAGGCCTACAGTTCTGCTCTGTTGTGGGTGTGCTTCCGAGTCTACACCCTTCCCCCAGCTGCACACAGGAAAACTGCATCTTCTGCCAGGTGTAAATTGGGGGTTATTTGAGAGATAGTTTCATGCAAGAATGTAAGTGACTTTTGTATAGCCTCAAGTACTTCCATTTAGTGCTGAAATCATGTCTGGTTTGGTGGAGGGAAAATTGGTTCTATTAGTAGCAGAAAAAAAACAGGCAACATTTTAAAGGAGGATGGAGGGGGTGGGGCGCAAAAAAAAAATAAATAAAGGAGGATGGACCTAGATGGAATCATTCAGTGTTAAAAAATGGCCCTATCTTGGGTTCAAACCTTCCCTCTGACATTTACTACTATGATATCTTGGTCAGTGAGAAAATATTATCTAACTGGGCTATTGTGAAGATGGAATGAGATAAAGCATGTAAAGTGCTTAGGGTTGTACACAGTAAGCACTCAATCAGTGCTAGATGCTGAAACTATTTGGCAAACCACTCTGAACAACCTTAGCTGGTGATCTGAATAAATTTGTATTGTGTCTCCTAATGCCACTCTTTCCTCTCTTCTAAAATACACAACTTGGTACAAATCAAGAGATTAAAGAGAAAATGCTGTTGCCACCCTGGTAATTTCCTATGAACCTAGCTTATGCCATTTGTTGGAATCAGAAGTCAGGTTGACAGAAGCCTCTCATTTCAATTCTTGCCAAATAACCACCACCACACAACTGCCATCACCACCCTAGAGACTCCACAACAGAAAGAGTAACTAAAAATATCCCCCAAACTTCTGGACACTGTGACAATGACACATGGCAGCTTTGCTTTCTTTGTTAGCTTTGCAGGAGCTTGTTAAGTATTGTTTTGCCATATTACATAATGTGAAGCAGGTAAGCATGAGTCAAGAGAGTTGTTCAATCTACCTGGGTCACCAGCCGCCTGATCCTGGGCATGGCATGTATTTTAAAGCTCAAATATATGATTCTCAAAGCCACAAGGAAGCAATTTTTGTCAAAACAGATGAGTCAAGTTTCAGCATCTGCTGGGGTGAGAACTTTGAGACATAAAAGGTAGGGTAGCATCAGAGACCCATGCCAGAGAGAAAAATCTCCTGGAAAAATAATCTTCTATTACATCAACATTAAATAACTTGCTACCTGGAAACCTCTTGGTCAGTGAACCTCTTGGTCAGGAAACGTCCTGACCAATTGCCCTTAGACTGGCTTGTATATAAAAGCACTTTGGAGAAATATAGTCCTGTAAAATATTAGGCAGCTTCCTTAAAAAAAAACAGAGAGCCTTGTATCATATTCTTACCCAAAGAGTCCAGGCAGTCATAAAATAAAATCCTCCTTGCACAGATTAGTTCATGACCTTCCGAAAAAAAAAAAAAAAAAAAAATCTGAAAAGGCAACCTCTTTAGTAAGTAAAATAATTAGCTGTTTATGTGAAGAAGACATATTATCATACTTAATTTTTTTAACTTTTCTTTTTTGAAGCACTTCGAGAACTCATGGTAATGCAGTTTGCTTTCCCTGTAAATTACACAATAGATTGAATTTGATATTGCCTTTGGCAGATGACTCAGGGCAGATCGACATTTTTACTCGGCAAAAAAATTTAAAGACTTCTTTTGACACATCTTAAATTAAGTTACAGTGAATCCTTGAATAAATCAGAAAATCCAAAAATGTAATTTTAATGTGGATTTCCAACCTCTTAGCAGCTTAACGTTTATAGTGGGGTTGCATCGTGTGCTGATCTCACTTCAGTTCAGTCACTCAGTCATGTCCAACTCTGCAACCCCATGGGCTGCAGCACACAAAGCTTTCCTGTCCATCACCAACTCCAGGAAGCTACTTAAACTCATGTCCATCGCGTAGGTGATGCCATCCAACCATCTCATCCTCTGTCTTCCCCTTCTCCTGCCTTAAATCTTTCCCAGCAACAACGTAATGCAAATTCAACCTGACATCAATGAGATGTGGAGTAGGGAGCACAAAAGCATGGTTGAAACCCCGGCAGTGATGTTAACCCCTTCTTCTCTTTATGAGAGTTGTGAGGCTTCGCTTCCTGAATTGATGTCAGTTTCCAAGTTTCTCATTACTGGTCCAAGCTTCTTATCCAAGGCTAGCTTCTTGGGCATGCAGTGGCTCATGACCCCATGCTTAGAGGAGCCTCATACTTAATTTAAAGCTCTGCTGCTGCCTACTTGAAATCCTCACTCATTTTTGAACAAGGAGCTCTGCATTTTCATTTTGCATGGGACCTTGAAAATGGTGTCACTGGTCCCGACTTCACCATATAGAATATGAGTCTAATGTTTGAAGGTACTTATCTTCCCTTTTAACCCATCCCCAAATACTAGTCAATTATTTTATCTAATGCTCAAGGGAAGAAACATTTATCTGTTTCCAGGAATTCCTGTTGCCCAGTAGTTAGGACTCGTTTTCACTCCCTGGCCAGATCATATTGATTCTGTTGTTGGTGTTTTGGGTTTTTCTGGTTGCACCAAGTGGTTTGTGGGAACCTAGTTCCCTAACCAGAGACCAAACCCGGGTCCCCTGCAGTGGAAGCCCAGAGTCATAACCACTGGACTTCCAGGGATTCCCTGGGCCCAAGTTGGACACTAGATTAGGGAACTAAGATCCCACAAACCACAAGCGTGGCCAAAAACAAACAAACCAACCCCATAAATCAGTTTCAATTCTGGAGACAAAACAAAACAAAACTAGATGTTTCCTAGGTCTTATGGTCTATTTGAGGAATTTTCAAGGATAACTTTGACTTTACATGATTTTTACCTTATGGTCTCTCTTTAGAACCTAACCCCTCACATAATATATGACTTCGGTGTAAACAGAAAACGTTATTGAATGGAATTCCATCTCTTTTTCTCTCACTTGTCCATCTTAAGGTACTAAGAAGGACTAAAAATCGATAAAGTGGGGAAAAAAGCAATAGAAAGTAGAAGAGAGGGAAATAATTTGGCTAAAATATGAATTAGATGATCAATCACTGCATGTTCAAAATTTAACCACAACTTTTTGACAGATTTTGTCATTACTTATTCTTTTGGTCTTGAATATAAGGCAGACTTAGATCATTGGTTTTGAGAGTGAATCAAAATATCAATTCTTTTTTTAAAATAATTAATTTATTTATTTTAATTAGAGGTAATTACAATATTGTGATGGTTTTTGCCATACCTCAATATGAATCAACCATAGGCATACAAAATGTTGATTCTTGATCAAGTTTCCAAAACACCAAAACCAGTTTTTCCCCTGACTCCACGGAACTGAGTTGGTGTAAAATTGGAGATTATTTCTCATTCCAATTGCCTCTACCATCATACACAGCACACTAAAAAGAAAACCAGCCTTAATACTCTCCTTTACCCTCTTCCATGAGTCCTTTCCACTTACCTGGGAAACACAGTCCTCTCCTGGAAAACAAAAAAGACTGTGAGGGCCAACAGAGAAGAAGACTCTGGGCAGAAGTGGGAGGGGCCAAAGGGAGCTGAAGCTCAAAGGAGTATCTGTGAGAGGTCAAAGAGGTGATGGCTCAGAGCTCAGCCAAGACAGCCCTGCTCTTCTACTCCACCTCCAGGCCAGCAGGCAGCTGTTTTCTAAATGTCTTCCCAGTCCTGTTCAACCATGGATGAAGATTTACGGAGAAACTAACACAACATTGTAAAAAATTTTTTTAATATATTTAAATAAAAAATAGAAAAATAATCAATTGAAGCACCCAGTGGAGTGGGAATACCAGACCACCTGACCTGCCTCTTGAGAAACCTATATGCAGGTCAAGAAGCAACAGTTAGAACTGGATATGGAACAACAGACTGGTTCCAAATAGGAAAAGGAGTACGTCAAGGCTGTATATTGTCACCCTGCTTATTTAACTTCTATGCAGAGTACATCATGAGAAATGCTGGGCTGGAAGAAGCACAAGCTGGAATCAAGATTCCCGGGAGAAATATCAATAACCTCAGATATGCGGATGACACCACCCTTATGGCAGAAAATGAAGAGGAACTGAAAAGCCTCTTGATGAAAGTGAAAGAGGAGAGTGAAAAGTTGGCTTAAAGCTCAACATTCAGAAAACAAAGATCATGGCATCTGGTCCCATCACTTCATGGAAAATAGATGGGGAAAGAGTGGAAGCAGTGTCAGATTTTATTTTTGGGGACTCCAAAATCACTGCAGATGGTGATTTCAGCCATGAAATTAAAAGATGCTTACTCCTTGGAAGGAAAGTTATGACCAACCTAGATAGCATATTCAAAAGCAGAGTCATTACTTTGCCAACAAAGGTCCATCTGGTGAAGGCTATGGTTTTTCCAGTGGTCATGTATGGATGTGAGAGTTGGACTGTGAAGAAGGCTGAGCGCCGAAGACTTGATGCTTTTGAATTGTGGTGTTGGAGAAGACTCTTGAGAGTCCCTTGGACTGCAAGGAGATCCAACCAGTCCATTCTAAAGGAGATCAGCCCTGGGTGTTCTTTGGAAGGACTGATGCTAAAGCTGAAACTCCAGTACTTTGGCCACCTCATGCAAAGAGTTGACTCATTGGAAAAGACTCTGATGCTGGGAGGGATTGGGGGCAGGAGGAGAAGGGGACGACAGAGGATGAGATGGCTGGATGGCATCACTGACTCGATGGACATGAGTCTGAATGAACTCCGGGAGTTGGTGATGGACAGGGAGGCCTGGCGTGCTGGGATTCGTGGGGTCGCAAAGAGTCGGACACTACTGAGTGACTGAACTGAACTGAATGGAGTGGGGAAAGGGCTTCTAAAATAGCAGGGGATTTCCCTGGCAGTCCAGTGGTTAAGACTTCACCTTCTAATGCAGGGAGTGTTAGTTCAATCCCTGGTTGGGGAGCTAAAATTCCCACTTGCCTCATGGCCAAAAAACTAAAATGTAAAACAGAAGCAATGCTTGTAACAAATTCAAATTCAAAATTGGTTGTAACAAATTCAAATCCAAAAAAGGTCCATGTCAAAAAAAAATCTTTAAAAATTAAAAAAAAATAAAGGCAAAGCCCAGAAGACATAAAGGAAAAGATTAAGAAACATGGCTCTTCAGATAGTGTTCAACATAAAAGCATGAATTATAGAACAGTCACTGTGTTGTGATACCATTTACACTTGATTGAGAGCTGTCAGTAGAAGGCCCCTATAAGTATTTTGTATATATGAAATGCATAGAAATGAGATGAAAAGTTAGCCTCTCAACTGTTTAGGAAGCAAGTTTGGAGATGTTTATCATTTATTCTACATGCATACAAATGGCTTTTTTTTTTTTTAAACAATGAGAATGTATTCATTCATACATTATTAATGTAATTTCACACACCTCACAGTGATACTGCTCTTATCATTGAATGTCCTATCTTATTGATGGAGGGCTATTAACACCACACAGTAATCTTCCCATCTCCTTTGTATTCATATTCTTTAAAGTCATGATAAGAAAAGGAGTTTTTTATGTAAACTATGAAAAGCAATAGATTTGCAAAAGGCCCTTCAGTAAGGTATGTCAAAATTATTTATGCTGTGGGGGTGGAATAATAATATTTATTTCTCAAGTTGTTTCCTTCAGGCCCAATTCTTAGACAGTCAAAGTGCAAGGAGTTCATTTTGGCTTTAAAAGATGTTTGCCCCACCAACAACCGCTTAAGGGTTTCTTCCCTTTGATAATAAAGCAAAGTGATATGGAACTTAAATAATTGGATTATTTGTAAGGATAAAAATTTGAGAGTCCTGAACATTTAAGTGTCGGTACAAAAGCTCTTACCCAAGTTCTAGGGGGTTCTAGTGGAAAGTATTGTAGGGTTTATGACTGAGCAAAAAGATATTCAGTGACTCACTGAACTGGTCAAGAATAGAAACCAAAACTCCTTTCATGGCTTCTCTACACACACACACACACACACACACACACACACGCAGAGTCACATGCAAGGTATTACCTATTGGCATAATTATCTAACTTCCATAACATGTCAACAAGCATACCAGCACTGTATCAACTAAGTGCCCAAAGTATTTATAATCACAGTCCATTATTCTGGAAGGTTGCTTGGACCAGGTACAGGGGTGGCTGGTTGTGCCTTCCAGATTGCGAAAAGAACAAAATGGTGCCAACTCTCCTAAAATATGAAGCTGTCTATGTGTCTCTCATATGTATATATGAAGCAGTCAGAGAAAGAACAATAAAAATGTAAATTCTGCTACAAGAAGAAGAGCAGCAAAGTGTTTCTGGTTGATTCTCTGATAGAGATTGTTCATGTTACAAGTGTGTGATGGAGTGTCTCTTGCCATGTCTGTAAACAAGAATGTCACAGCCATCCATGATTCCAGCCCTCCAAATGTGAGGGCCCCCAAAAGGGAGAACAATGGGATGGGGGTAGGGGAGATGTGAAAATGCAGGATACTGGCCCCAGCTGAATGCGTATGAAAGGAATGAGTTCAGTGAGCCCAGGCGCTTGCATCTTCCCATACTTAGAGAGCGCTAAATTCCTAAACTTGAGATATTTGGTTTTCTTAATTAACAATAATCTTCGATGTTCAGACTATCTGCCTGGTTTGTTGCAAACTTCTATATAACCTGACTCCATCCCCTGCCTCCTCAGAGCAGTTTCTCAGGGCTACTTGAAATGCTGCCTCCCAGGCTTGAAGTCCTAAAAATCTCCCACCCAAGAAAACAACTCTCAACTTTCAGGGTTTTAAGTAGATACAAGTATACCTCTAAGTACATAATCAGCAAATCCTAGAAATCTGAGTAAAACATAATCATGGTCAAAAGAATTTTAATGCTCAAGCTGACTTTGCTATTTAAAAGAAGACTATTGTGATAAAGTATAAATTTAAAAAATGATTTCCAAGTGTATGTAGATCAAAGCTTTCAAAGAGCAAATTAGTTCAGGTACAAACTAGCTCTTTATTAAGAACAAATGCATTCTGCTGGAAAGGGGGAATGCCTTGGATTCGCACATACCAGAAGGCTCATCTATACCACTTATTATATCTTATCTGTCATGGCAGTCCGAACATGGGTTGGAAAAGAATTTCCAGACACAAAGTATTGCAGAAAAGAGTGAGTTAATTAAGAACAAAGAGCAGAGATAATATGGGCACAGCAAGCACACTGGGCCAATACCTCCTGATAGGCCAGGGAGAGTTGGTTAGTAGCCAATCTGGGGGCCTTGCTGGTGCCTCAGTGGGAAAGAATCCATCTGCCAATGCAGGAGACACAGGTTTCATCCCTGGGTTGGGAAGATCCCCTGGAGGAGGAAATGGCAACCCACTCCAGTATTCTTACCTCAATGGGGTTGCAAAAGAGTCGGACGTGACAGAGCGACTAAACAACAACAAGGCATCTGGAGGGGGAGAAATTAGAGGAAATTAAATTACCATAAAAGAGAGTGGGCTTATTAAAATAACTCTAGGTTGGAATCCCAGCCTTACTACCTACTAGCTATGTCATTTTAGGCAAGCAGCTTAAACTTCTTGTCCCTCTTGTTCTCATCCTTCCCATAATTCTTCCACAGGTACCCTCGTATGCTCCTATGGCTTCCCTGACTATACAGACATTGTGTCTCCCCTGGACTCTCTAAGTTTAACTCTTTCTACGTCTGAATGGATGAGGAGCCACCAGTCACAAAACTTATTTTGACCCCCTCATTTGTAAGGAGTCTGACATCTCTCTTGGGGACATGGAAGTAGTTGTCTGTCACTTTCTTGGGGATGCAGATGAAACTGATGCCATGGCTGTCTCATTAACTATCCTATTAAATCTGTTCCTCGCACTGGAACCCATGCAGCTAAGGGCTGCTTCACTCGTCATGGCTGTCTCTCCAGTGCTGGGTGTAGTGTCTGGCGCATTATTCCCCTCCTCATAAATATTTTTTGAATGAATGAACTGCCCTAAGGCTGAGTCCAGGAGTGAGTTAGTGTGTTAGCTGCAAGAAGGGAGTCAGTGTTCTGGGTAAGAGGACAGCATGACAAAAGGCACAGAGGGGAGAAATCAGATTGTGTGCAGACTTAAAGAGCAAGGGCAGGGACTTCCCTGGTGGTCCAGTGGCCAAGATTCCTTGCTCCCAAGGCAGGGGACACAAGTTTGATCCCTGGTTAGGGAACTAAACAGGGGCTTCCCTGGTGACACAAATGGTAAAGAATCCACCTGCAGTGCACGAGATTCGGGTTCGATGCCTGGGTCAGGAAGATCCCCTGGAGTAGGAAATGGCAACCCACTCCAGTATTCTTGCCTGAAGAATCCCATGGACAGAGGAACCTGGCGGGCTACAGTGCATGGGGTCGCAAAGAGTCGGACACAACTGAGCGACTAACACTTTCACTTTTTCACTTTAGGGAACTAGATCCCACATACCACAACTAAGAGTTCTCATGTAGCAACTAAAGATCCTGCTTATGGCAACTGAGATCCAGCACAGCCAAAAAAAAAAAAAAAGCAAATGGCTACATTCTACATTATTTAGTTGTTTTCTCTTTGTTTAAGACTCACCAATCTACTTTTTTTAATTGTATAGAAAAAGGGAGAAAAAAAAAAGATGTTAGGAAAAAATGCAAAGGAGGTGGAAGCAGATCTGCGTACGTAAAAAACCAGCCAAGAAGCAAGTGTGGCTGGACTGTGGTGGAGGAGTGGAGCAGGATGGGAGGTTGGAAGTCACCCAGGGCCAGCTCACAGGGAGCCTGGAAGTGATAAACAGTGATTGAAGAAAAGGGACAGGATGTGATATATGTTTTTAAGAATCACCCTGGCTTCGTGAGGATAACTGCCCAGCAGTGCAAGAGTTTGGAGGTTGTAGTAGTGATTCAGGCTGGAGATGATGCTGCTTGTCCTAGGACTGTGCTGGTAGCCTGGTCCTCTGTACAGATCATATCAGTGAATAGCAGTTGGTTATGCTCATTTGGAATCCTGACCTGGGGGTTCCCTTTGAGGTGCAGTTTTCTTAATTCCATGTCTGACAGAGAGGAGGAGATTACCTGGGGTGGAAATAATTGAATGGTGCATGAGTAAGAACATAGTGTCATCAAAGGCCCTCAGGAAAATCCCCAAATGGAATCTGAGACTGTGGCATCTCCTTGTAATTAATTTTTCCTTGTCAAAGGAACAGATGGAGCTAGGATACCAACTATTGCTCTTAAGGAAGGCACGCCAAGGCGTGCCTTGGTTTAGTTCGGATGCTTTTGGCTTCGAGGAGCAGAAATCCAATTCAAAGAGCCTTGAACAGCAGGGAAATCACCTCCCATAGCAGTGATAGTCTGTTTGCTTGTACATTTTGATACATGTATCTTTATAGCAGAACCCTCTGATTTGCTTGACTCTTTTTGCCCTAACATCTTCTGGAATACTACAAAGCGTAAAGAACCCGTCTGCCAATTCAGGAGAGGTAAGAGACAAGGGTTTGATCCCTGGGTCAGGAAGATTCCCCTGGAGGAGGGCACAGCAATGCACTCCAGTATTCTTGCCTGGAGAATCCCATGAACAGAGGATCCTGGCAGGCTACAGTCCATGGGGTCGCAGAGTCGGACACAATTGAGTGACTTAGCCTGCACACACATGTGTATTAGTACTGTTTTTCTTCCTCTGTCAGAATGAAGCTCCATGAGGGCAGGGATCATTGTTTTATTCACTTATGTATTCTAAGTGCCTATATTGGTGCCTCAAACACTGAGTGAATGAATGAATGGATGAAATATCTTCCTTTGGATCCCAGTTCAGTTCAGCCGCTCAGTCCTGTCCACCTCTTTGAGACCCCATGGACTGCTGAGGAAAAAAGAAGAGTCATAAGGATTTCACAATTTCTCCCTTGGGAAAAAAGTCAAGAAACTCTCCATTTGCTGAGATAGTTTCCTTGTAGCCTCCAAAAGGACAAGACTGTAAACTGCAAAGCAAATCCCACTGCAGAGAGGAGGGGACTCTTTGGTAGGGTTGTAAAGGCTAAATAGGAGTTTACCAGGCAAATGTGGAATAGGAGAGGGCAGAATGACACTCTGGGGAGGGCAAATAACAGATACAAAAATGTGGATGTAGGAAGCAGCACTGTGTGTTTAGAGAATTATAATTGCTCATGTATTTTTGGAGTACAAAGTGCCAGGATGGGAGTTACCAAAACTGAAGCTAGAGAGTTGGGCAAAGGCCAGAGTATTAATACCTTGTGTGTTCCAGTAAGGAGTTCTGGGTTTATTTTAGGTGATGAGTTTTCATCCCGAGAGTGAGAGGATAAGATTTATGTTTAGAAAGATCATTCTGGCATCCAGGGACAAAACGGATTTGAGAATAGCCAACTTAGGTCAACAAGACCTACTCAACACTGGAAAAATAATAAAGCTTTGGCGATTTCCCACACTGTCCACCAGGTGGAGTAAGTAAGCCAGAACAGCTTGGTTGCTGGCTGGGTGCATGGAGAAAGAACAGGAGAAAGCACCAGCAAGGGGCTGTTTTCATGGACAGGAAACTTCTAAGTCAGATGCCCATGACTCAGAAGAGAATTGTAGTGATTTGAAAAAATTATCCAGCAAAAACTGAACGTCTCTTAAAAGTCCTCAAATACAGGACACGTTACATATCACAAAATATTCACACACTGGATTACCAGTAAGCTATTGAGAGGAACAAGGTAGAATTTTGTGTACCCGCAATAAAAGACTCCAAGTGAGAAAACCAAGTTGAGTGTATAATGTGATCCCAAGTTGTAGTGTATAATGTGATTGTGCAAATGTCTACAAAGATGATTGTAAAATTGGTATCAGAGGTAAGTTCAAGAGCAGGTTTTGGGCTTACTGTGTATATGTGTATGCTTGTGTGTATATGTGTGTGTACGGAAGGAACTGGCAACCCACCCCAGTTTTCTTGCCTGGAGAATCCCAGGGATGGCAGAGCCTGGTGGGCTGCCGTCTATGGGGTTGCACAGACTTGGACACGAAGCAACACAGCAGCAATAGTTCTAGGAGGTATAATTGGCATACAATAAGCTGCACATATTTAAATGTGCCATTTAATGTTTTACACATGTAAGCCCCTATAAAGCCATCATTGCAATCCCAACAGGGAACATATCCATCACCCTCAAAAGTTTCTACATGCCCCTTCCCAATACCTGTTTCCCATCCTTCCCTGCCCTACCTCCCATCTCCAGGAAACCACTGAGTTGCTTTTTGTCAGTAAGGGGTTGCATTTTCTAAAATTTTACATAAATGGTATCAAATAATGTGTCTTATTTTTGGTCTTGCTTCTTTCATTCAGTGACATTAATTTAAGATTCATCTGTACTGTTAAGTGTATCAGTAATTAATTCCTTTTTATTGCTAGATAGCATTTTGTTGTATAGATGTACCACAGCTTGCTTATACATTCATCTGATTGACACTTGGAGTGTTAATAGTTTAGGGATATTACAAATGAAGCTCCCTGAGCATTCACATACCACTCTTTGTAGTTACACGTGCTTTCATTTCTCTTGTGTAAATACCTAGGAGAGGAATAGCTAGATTATGTGTTCAGATCAGATCAGATCAGCCGCTCAGTCATGTACGACTCTTTGCGACCCGATGAATCGCAGCACGCCAGGCATCCCTGTCCATCACCAACTCCCGGAGTTCACTCAGACTCATGTCCATCGAGTCAGCCATCTCATCCTCTGTCGTCCCCTTCTCCTCCTGCCCCCAATCCCTCCCAGCATCAGAGTCTTTTCCAATGAGTCAACTCTTTGCATGAGGTGGCCAAAGTACTGGAGTTTCAGCTTTAGCATCAGTCCTTCCAAAGAAATCCCAGTGCTGATCTCCTTTAGAATGGACTGGTTGGATCTCCTTGCTGTCCAAGGGACTCTCAAGAGTCTTCTCCAACACCACAGTTCAAAAGCATCAATTCTTCGGCGCTCAGCCTTCTTCACAGTCCAACTCTCACATCCATACATGACCACTGGAAAAACCATAGCCTTGACTAGACGAACCTTTGTTGGCAAAGTAATGTCTCTGCTTTTCAATATGCTGTCTAGGTTGGTCATAACTTTCCTTCCAAGGAGTAAGCGTCTTTTAATTTCATGACTGCAGTCACCATCTGCAGTGACTTTGGAGCCCAGAAAAATAAAGTCTGACACTGTTTCCACTCTTTCCCCATCTATTTGCCATGAAGTTATGGGACCGGATGCCGTGATCTTCGTTTTCTGAATGTTGAGCTTTAAGCCAACTTTTCACTCTCCACTTTCACCTTCATCAAGAGGCTTTTTAGTTCCTCTTCACTTTCTGCCATAAGGGTGGTGTCATCTGCTTATCTGAGGTTATTGATATTTCTCCCGGCAGTCTTGATTCCAGCTTGAGTTTCTTCCAGTCCAGCGTTTCTCATGATGTACTCTGCATGTAAGTTAAATAAACAGGGTGACAATATACAGCCTTGACATACTCCTTTTCCTATTTGGGACCAGTCTGTTGTTCTGTGTCCAGTTCTAACTGTTGCTTCCTGACCTGCATACAAATTTCTCAAGAGGCAGGTCAGGTGGTCTGGTATTCCCATCTCTTTCAGAATTTTCCACAGTTTATTGTGATCCACACAGTCAAAGGCTTTGGCATAGTCAATAAAGCAGAAATAGATGTTTTTCTGGAACTCTCTTGCATTTTCGATGATCCAGCGGATGTTGGCAATTTGATCTCTGGTTGCTCTGTCTTTTCTAAAACCAGCTTGAACATCAGGAAGTTCACAGTTCACATATTGCTGAAGCCTGGCTTGGAGAATTTTAAGCATTACTTTACTAGCGTGTGAGATGAGTGCAATTGTGTGGTAGTTTGAGCATTCTTTGGCATTGCCTTTCTTTGGGATTGGAATGAAAACTGACCTTTTCCAGGCCTGTAACCACTGCTGAGTTTTCCAAATTTGCTGGCATATTGAATGCAGCACTTTCACAGCATCATCTTTCAGAATTTGAAATAGCTCCACTGGAATTCTATCACCTCCACTAGCTTTGTTCGTAGTGATGCTTTCTAAGGCCCACTTGACTTCACATTCCAGGATGTTGGCTCTAGGTCAGTGATCACACCATCGTGATTACCTGGGTTGTGAAGATCTTTTTTGTACAGTTCTTCTGTGTATTCTTGCCACCTCTTCTTAATATCTTCTGCTTCTGTTAGGTCCATATCATTTCTGTCCTTTATCGAGCCCATCTTTGCATGAAATGTTCCTTTGGTATCTCTGATTTTCTTGAAGAGATCTATAGTCTTTCCCATTCTGTTGTTTTCCTCTATTTCTTTGCATTGATCACTGAAGAAGGCTTTCTTATCTTTTCTTGCTATTCTTTGGAACTCTGCATTCAGATGTTTATATCTTTCCTTTTCTCTTTTGCTTTTCACTTCTCTTCTTTCCACAGCTATTTGTAAGGCCTCCCCAGACAGCCATTTTGCTTTTTTGCATTTCTTTTCCATGGGGATGGTCTTGATCCCTGTCTCCTGTACAATGTCACGAACCTCAATCCATAGCTCATCAGGCACTCTGTCTATCAGATCTAGGCCCTTAAATCTAGGTGTATGTTTAACCTTAGAAACTGCAAAATTGGTTTTCAAAGTGGTTGTTTCATTTTACATCACAACAGCCCTGTATGAATGTTCCAGTTTCTCTGTATCTTTGCCAGTATCTGGCATGATTGGACTTTTTAGCTTTTCGAATGGGTGGTTTAAATTTTCATTTATGCTTAACAATGTGCGTTTTTCATACACATATTTGCCATCAGTAGATCTCCTTTGGTGAAGCATCCATTCAGTTTTTTGTGGGCTATTGACATTTCTATTTCACTTTATATTTCATAAAATTAAAAATTTTTACAACGACCACATATCTCTTTTATAATAAAACTAAATCTCAATCCAGAATACAGTAATAATTGCAATCTGAACTTCAAACTTAATAGTAGAATATGGTGATAGTGAAGGCAAATCCTGATTGTATCTTTAAATAAAATATTTGGTTTCCAATTTCAAATTACTAGGAAATTACCTCAAAACTGATATTTTTTTTCTTTCTTTTTTTTTTTTTTCTTCAAATTGGAGGCTAATTGTTTTACAATATTGTGCTGGTTTCTGCCACACATCAACATGAATCAGTCACAGGTACAGATATGTCCCTTCCCTCCTGAACCCCTCATCCATCTCCCACCCCATCCCACCCCTCTAGGTTTTTACAGAACACTGGGTTGAGCTCCCTGTGTCACATAGCAAATTCCCACTTGCCATCTGTTTTACATATGGTAATGTATATGTTTCCATGTTACTCTCTCCATTCATCCCACCCTCTCCTTCCCCTACTGTGTCCACAAATCTTCTCTATGCCTGCGTCTCCATGGCTGCCCTGCAAATCAATTCATCAGTACTATCTTTCTAGGTACTGTACGCATGTGTTAATACACAATATTTGTATATTTGTTAATATTTGTTAATACACAATATTGTGTATTCTCTTTCTGACTTACTTCACTTTGTGTAATAGGCTCTAGGTTCATTCATCTCATTAGGACTGACTCCAATGCGTTTTTTTACACATATATATATGTGAAAGTGAAAGTGGCTCAGTTGTGTCCAACTCTGCGACCTCATGGAATTCTCCAGGCCAGAATACTGGAGTGGGTAGCCTATCCCTTTTCCAGGTGATCTTTCTCAGCCAGGAATCGAACCAGGGTCATATAGCTGAGTAATATTCCATTGTATATATGTACCACAGTTTCTGTATCCATTCTGTTGATGGACATCTAAGTTAAAACCAGTAGTTGTATTTCACTAGATTATTGCTTTTGAGAGATCCCACGAGTTTATAACTATGGTGTTGGAGAAGATTCTTGAGAGTTCTTTGGACTGCAAGGATATCAAACCAGTCAATCCTAAAGGAAATCAGTCCTGAATATTCATTGAAAGGACTGATGATGAAGCTGAAACTCCAATACTTTGGTCACCTGATACAAAGAAATGACTCATTGGAAAAGACACTGATGCTGGGCAAAATTGAAGGCAGGAGGAGAAGGGGATGACAGAGGATGAGGTGGTTGGATGGCATCACTGATGGGATGGACATGAGTTTGAGTAACCTCCAGGAGTTGGTGGTGGTCAGGGAAGCCTGGCGTGCTGTAGTCCTTGGGGTCGCAGAGTTGGACACGACTGAGTGACTGAACTGAACTAACTGAACTGAGTTTAGACTCAAGTGAACCTGGCTTCAAACTCTAGCTCTCCTATTTATCTGCTGTGTGATTTGGGGCAAATTCTCAGAGCTTCAGTTTCCTTTTTTCTTTTTAAAATTCTGACATATCCTTTACCTCATAGGCTGGTTTGGGGGGATTGAATTTGATATTATGTTATATCTAGCACAATAACTAGCATGAAACCTGTTCCACAAATATTAGAACTTCTGTGACAAGCAGTTTGAATGTCTTGGCCACCAGTGGCTCCATGCTCAAAATTCAAGCTAGGACTAAATAAAGCACAGTCACAGTGTTTTGTAAAGGAGCTGTTGAAACCCGTGTCGAGATAGGCAACATCCTTTGTGATAACAGAGATCAGCCCTCCCTCGCCCGCATTTGTTTGGAAAGAATCTGACAAAAGAGCTCTGGTTTGTACTTGGTTTTGAAAGCAGGGTGAAAGCACACACACAGAGGAAATAGGAAACTTAGGTTGAAAATGGACTTTATTGAGTATTTTAGCAGATGTTGACTTCCTTGGAGAGCCCTCAATATCTTCTGTTGCTCAACCCACCAAATAGTCTTGTAGACAGACGTTCACGTTTCCCTGCAGGGCGGAGCAGTGCTAGAGCAGACCTAATGTTCTTCATGTCAGGGTGATTGTCAAGTTCATGTTATTGAGGTTAATGTCCATCATAAATGCTGTACATTGTGTAATGCAATAGAAAGAACCTTGGCAGCCACAGTCAAAGAGAAGGGTTTAGAAGGGAAATATGAGCAACACAAGCTGAACACATGACTAGAGAAAGGAACTCAGAACTGAGGACTCCTGTGGGTCTCACCCTTGAATCTCTAAGGGGCCCCAATCTACAGGCTGCTCCATCCTTAAAGTCCCAGGACACTTTGCCTCAATGTTTGTTATTAGCACCTTTGTTATTAGGATTACTATATTTGTTATAATCCCCCTGGTATGGGGATTGGTGGTGGTAGTGGCTTCATTGCTAAGTCACGTCCAACTCCTGTGATCCCATGCACTGTATGTACCCCGCCAGGCTCCCTGTCCATGGAATTTCCCAGTCAAGAATACTGGAGTGGGTTGTCATGTCGTTCTCTATGGGATCTTCCCGACCCAGGGATAGAACCTGCGTCTCCTACATTGCAGGCAGATTCTTTACCAGTGAGCCACCAGGGAAGCTTAGTATGGGAATTACTTGTTCAGTAAGCTGTGAAGCCTAAGGAACTTAATGACAAATCTCTTAAGAATTGTCTCTTGTGCATTTTTCCAGTTTTGTATATCTCCAGCATCTGGCACAAAGCATGGTCTCAATTCTGTTTACATAGTCAAGAGTAATGGGAGAAGTATAAAAAGTTTGCTATCCACTAATACAACGGCCTTGTAAAAAGAGTGGATTCAACTTTGATAAAAGGTCATTTTGTTCAGCTGGGCGCCTGGAAGGGTCAGGAGCTGAGTTTGGAAGTTGGGGCTTGAATGTACTATACACACTGGAGAGAAGGGTTTGGGGTTGGTTGTGAGGTAAGGGCAGGGCAGGAAAGCAAATGAAAGTGGCAGGGAGTTAGGGGGAGACAGGATCCAGTAAGATACTCATAGAGCAAAGCAGCCAATAAATAATACATTTCCAGGGCCTGTGAGCAGAGTGTTGTGTTGTATTGTTTTGTTTTCACAGGAATGTTAACTATTACTATTGAAGTTGCTTGAGTTCAGCTGTGGAAAGCTCTCCAATACCTTTCATAAAGTCTATACATGTTCAGATCACCTGGTAGAGCAGGTTTTCTGTAGAAACCAAGGAAGGAGCTGAGTTTCCATCTGGGTCAGGGACAGAAAGGTGAGACCATTTCCTGAATAAACTAGTTCAGTGGAGTCAGGAGCTGGAGGCAGAAATCGCCTTAAGAAAGTAATCTTAAGAAAGAGAGCTCCCAGGGAATTTGCAGAAATCTTGGGTAAGGCTTTTAAACTTCTCTTAGGACATGAATTTGGGAGCATCTGGCTCATTTTATCTTACGGTGCAGAGAGATTGCAGCCGACATCTAGGATGCACAAGGAAGGAGAGGATGAAAAGCAGGAAAGAGTAAGAGAAGAAGAAAAGATAGGCAGCTATGTAAGAGTCAAAGAAGCGAGTGGACATCAGTCCCAGAGTTAAGGACATGGGACAGGCACAGAAATTCTCACGAGAGAGGTAAGCCTGGAACTAGCCTTGAAACCTGGATCTACTGCTTAAAAGAAGCTTATTTCATATATATAAAATATATCTATTTATTTATTTTCTTCTCTTATTGGGGAGGGTGGGGTACACTCTGGGCTTTGGTTCTGAAGTCAAACAGGCCAAGCTCTAAATCCTGGCTATCAGCTGTGTGACTCTGGGCAAGTTACTTAAGCTCTCTGAGCCTCAGTTTGTAAACTGGAGACACTAAAAGTACCCACCTCATAGGCTTGCTGGGAGATTTAAATAAATTAACCTATGAAAGTACTTAGCATAGGGCCTGGCACAAGATAAATATTCAGGAATACTTCATATATAATATCCATTTTTAAGTATGTTTATTGAATGCAATTTGGAAAATACATGGGAAAGCAGAACTGAAAACCATCACTAGTTCCACCACCCAAAGGAGAAAACCACAGTTAAGATTTGAGAGTACACCGTTCCGGTTTTCAGTTATTACTTAGTTTAGTTTGCCTTTTTTTCTTTTTGTAGTGCTGGTCATTCTAAATATAATTTTTATTTAGTTAACTGAAGAAGTTTTTCCCATCTTATTATAATCTCTTCAAAACATTTTAAATGACTGTATAGTAGTTTTAAATTGATGTATTATAATTCACCTAATCATTTTCCTATTGTTAGATATTTGTGTGGATTCCAGATTTTCCCCCTATTCAAAATAGTTCATTAATAAACAAATCTGGGCATAAACCATTTCCTTTATTTTATATTGTTTCTTTAGAAGTGATTCCTTAAAATGAAATTCCTGCTGTAGAAGGTACAAATAGTTTTAATGCTCCTACTTGTCAAGAGACTTCTGAGGGTATCTGGAGGCGGGCCCCTATTTCCTGATTCTTCCTTTATAGTCCTCTTTCTCGTCTCTTTTCCAAAAGCAGAAGGAAAAGGAGGGAAGTGATTAACCAGATACCCAGGCACTCCCTGGGTCATCTGTGCCAGTGGGCAGAATCACCAGGCAGAAAGAAGTCTGGCGGTGGACACAGTTTCTCTTTTTGCTGCCAATCTGTTGAATACAGTCTCAGAGACCAGGCGACCCAGAGCACGAACTCCCAAAGGATGGCTGGGAATTTCCTTTGCTCTCAAAACTCTCCTGTGGCAAGCGGGCCTGAGACCCTCCTTGCTGGGCTCAGAGGCCAACACAAAGATTTCTTGTGATCTCTTTCTCTGTGGCTCCATCTCACCCAGCACTGATGGATGGGCATTGAATCTCCCTTCCTCGCAAAGGGCTGACCTGATATTCAGGTCAGGGGAGAGGACTGCCCCTTAGGTGTCTGGCAGTGACCTTGCTGAACAGTTTTATGCGTCAGAATTCTGCTTTGAGGTGCAGAGACTAAAGCCCAGGTAAAAATAAAACTCCCCCTTGGGGTTTTCCCTCCTTTGGGGACCCCTTGGGGAGATTTCTTCTGTTGTAAAGGGAGGATAATAAAAGTTTCAGGTGGGATTCAGCATCTCTGGCTGCATTGCAGGAAGTTCTCTGGGTTGCTAGAGAAATCCAGCCTGAGCAGCTTTCAGACAATGGTGCGCTAGTAAATGTTTAACTACTGGCTCTTTTGGGGGGAAAAAAAAATCAGCCCTGATTTGCAGTGTTTGCAGATTTGCACGGGCTGAAAATGCCCCTGTGGCTGTAGAGTTAATACTTCTATCCCAGCTGATTTCAAGTTTTAACTCTTTAACAACTCATTCATAAAATTCCTAATAATTTAATAGGCTCTTACAAGTCAGAGGAGCCCACTCTTGTGTAAACTAAGGAAGAGGGTTGATTGGCTCATGTCATTGACACATAGGGAGGGCAGGGACACAGAAAATGACCTCAGGAATGATGGGAACTGGGGAATCTAGTGCCAATCAGATCCTTTCTGCAAACCAGCCTTTTTTTTTTTGCCTAGTACAGACATACTCTCTGCATGCTTCAACAGACATGACTGCTGGCAGCTTCCAGAGTCACATCTTTACTGAATCACAACCAGAGAAAAGGAATGGCTTATCTTCCAGCCAGCGCTGGTTTGAAATTCCCAGCAAAGGGCTAAGCAGCCTTTCATTGTGTCCTTCCCTCATGGCTCAGAAGGTAAGTGCACTGCCTGAGCATCATGGGTGTGTCAGAAAGGGGGATGGAGGGATGCTGGTCAGATATAACCCATGATTCCTGTAACAGTGACCATCTCAATAGCATCAGAACCTGTCCCAATGGACTCCAAAGTGGACGAATCAATGATAGCATGAAGGAGCCTGCCTTGGCATTATATGCCATGGTTAAAAAAAAAAACCAAAAAACTCAGCTAATTTTATAGACAAAATAATAACCCATTGGCATTTTAAATACTTGTATTTCTTATATCACAGGTGAGGTTAGCAATAGGCTCCTACATATTGAATAATTGCATTTCTTCTTTTGTGAATTATTTTCATGTCATTTCTCACTTATCTCCTGAGGTTTTAAGTTTTTTTTACTTTAAATGTCTTCATTTAACAAGTATTTACTGATCTGTATGTAGACTTAGGAAATACAATAGCAAACAAGATAGTGTTCTGGTCTTCAGAGCACTTACCTATTTGCACGACCTTTTTAGATAATAATATACTAACATTTGCTTGCCATATTGACAACAAATATTTTCCTATATTTTTTTATTTTTTAATATAGTACTTTTATATTTTATGTAGTTAAATCTGATCCACTTTCCCCTTTTAATAAAATCTTTTTCTTCCATGTTTAAACTCCATTTCCTCACCAAAATTTTTAAGATATGATTCACATTATTTTCTACGTGTCTAAAGTTGAAACTTTTGTATTTAATGACTAATTTCATTTGTAACTTGTCACAGTGTGTGGGTGAGCTGAACACCAAAATAGGTCACTTTTTCCAAACATTTAACACTAATTCTTCTTTACTGATTTCTAAAAGGGACAGAACTGTGATTAATGGAGAGGTGAGGTAGGGGATATTGAAGTACAGTTGGAATTGTTCAGTTTAGGGAACTCGTATGGGAAATGTTGAGGAAGGGGGGAATATATAAGGCATTAATGGGGAGGGTTGTTTGGAATGAAGGTTCCATATATTGTAGTGATACCTAACCAGGGATGGACATACCTATTGACTAGAGATTTAAAGAAGTACTCATGCCTGGGCCCTACCATTAGCAGGGGTTTTTGTTGCAGTTGATGATTTTTTTTTTTTTTAAGAAACAAAGAAATGGAGACATTAAAAAAAATAATTTTTACTAACCTTCAACAGGTCAGCTTCTTTCTTCTCTACTGTGTTAATTCAAAACACATTGCCCAAAGATTTTGCCCCATGATACAACCAATACAGCAAACCATGAAAATTCTAACCCTACTCTACTTTACAGTGACAAACTTGATTGGACCATTCATATCGCTACCATAAACCCTTGAACTGCCATGTTTAATATTCCAACTCTCAAGTATTTGCGAGCAATACTGAGAGTTTCTGAATCTAGCTCTTTGTATCGAAATCTTGAATCTTGCATGTTGCAATGCTGTACTTGGGAAATAAGTTGATGCAGTTGGAAATGAATAGTTTTTTTTGCCCTGCACGTGGAGAAAATCAATTCTTCTGCCTCATAACCACATCTTGATACATGTCTGCACATTTGGAGTAAATCTCCCTTCAAATAGTAAATGTTTTCTCTTGACTATCGAGGGATAACTTGAAGAGTGCCTAAGTCTACTCAATACTTGGGCTTCCCTGGTGGCTCACCTGGTAAAGAATCCACCTGCAATGTGGGAGATGTGGGTTCAATCCCTGGGTTGGGAAGGTTCCTTGGAGAAGGGAACGGCTACCTACACCAGTATTCTGGCTTGGAGAATTCCATGGACTATATATCCATGGGGTCGCAAAGAGTCAGACACAACCGAGTGACTTTCAAAAATAATAGTATTAGTCTACTCTAGATGCGACAACAGAATACCATAATCTGAGAATGTCTTATAAACAGAAATTCTTCACAGTTTTGGAAGCTAAGAAGTCCAAGATTAATGTGCTGACCATTAGCAGTTTACACAGCAGGTCAGGGTTCATTTATCTTTAAAAAAACTCCCCCATCCTGGGAAAGATTGAGGGCAGGAAAAGAAGAGGGCAACAGAGGATGAGATGGTTGGATGGCATCTGACTCAATGGACATGAATTTGAGCAAACTCAAGGAGACAGTGAAGGACAGGGAAACCTGGCATGCTTCAGTCCATGGGGCTGCAAAGAGTCGGATGTGACTCAGCGACTGAACAACAACAGGCATTGATGATGAAGAAAATTGTGAAGAATAAAGCTTGTTCGCTAACTAGGGAGCAGATTGAGAGAGTTGTCAATGCCAAGCTGAATGCAGTCGCAGGCCCAGGAAGCCTCTGGGGGAAGAGTAGAAAGAACGTGGTGGACTTTGGATTCCAGCCGATGTAGGTTTCAATCCTATTTTTGCCACTTGCAGACAGACTGATATCTGGGCAGATCACTGGTCTGCACTGAGTCTTATTTTCCGGCCCTAAGCAGACTTAATAACATTTACCTAATAGGGTTGTAATGATTCAATGGGAAATTAAGTATAAAATGCCTGGTTCAGCACCTGACACATTAATTCTCCCCTCTTCCTCTTGAATGAATCTTTGGCCCACACAGGGCTGCTTCGGGATAAACTGATGTAAGGCGTTTCCAGAGAAAACATGCAAATACGTGTCAGGGTGAGAAACAGAAAGGTCCAGGTTGCCCTTTAAGCCCAGAAATTCCAGAAACCTTCAAAGAGCCTGTACCTTTTAGGAAAAGGACCTTTCTTCCTTAGAGAAATGGAGAGATGTTTTGAACTTCACCAAGGCCTTGCCTTCGTAAACTAGGCAAAGACAAAATCTGGCTCCACTAGAGGCCACCTCTACTCAGCAGCACAGATAATCCCAGCCCCTGGGCAGTTTAGCCTGTAAACCAAGGACAGCTGTTGTGAAAACAACACAGGCATAGTCATTTTATTAAAAAAAAAAAAAAAAATCCTAATACAAGTCTGTTGATAGTGCAAAGAATCTCCTTTCTCAAGGATGGAAAATGCCCTTCCTTCTCAGAAGATCCACCTGCCTTAACTTCATTTCATTGATATTCATTTGGTGACTTGACAAATATTTATTGATATCATTTCTGTTTGACAACTACTTTGGAACTGGCCTCTACATAGGGCTCATTTACAACTAGTTTTCCATGCCTCCCTGCATTTCAAATCGACACCAAATATTTACCTTGGGATTGGGTGCTAATCAGTATTCCTTGGAGGTCGTTCATCCAAAAGGCCGTGGGGACTGGTGGAAAGAAGAGGGGTCTGGAATCAGACACACGTGGTTCAAACCTTGACTCTCTCTTTAGGGATGAGCTCTGTGACTTTAGGCCAATCTCTAAAACACTCTGAGATCCAGCCTTATTTTTCTCTAAAATGAGACTGACTTTCTTACTCTAAAGCCAGTGCTCTCCTCCTGGAAGAACAGCATTTTCTTGGGTGAAGGCGAGGAAAGAGCTCATTCATTCTAGAAGACAGGAACTTGTGTGGTACCAGAGAGGACAGAGAAAGAGCCCAGCTGCCTACAAGGTGGGTGTGTTTGGGAACAAGGAGAGATAACATTGGGACAGCAGAAGATGGGCCCTTCTGCCCCCTGGTCACAGCCCACTTTAGGACAGGTGGCTGGGAAGTCCCTATTGATGGAGGGGCTTTGGGCTACAGGGGGATGAATGCTCTAAGATTGATATTATAACTGAATTGCAAGCTTCCTATGAGTAGAGTTCTCATCTGCATCACCTTCATTGGATGTCAGAGAAACAGACCAAGAGAGGGATGGTATTTTTTTTTTACTTGAAGAAAGCAAGGGAACCTAGGCTTATTGAAGCAAGAGCGGCTTAAATTAGATAGCAATACTGACTTCCTCACTATGAGAAAAGTACAAGATTATCCTAGCTCACCAAGGAGTCTCTTTCCTGAGTGACTTGGAATCTCCCGGCTGGCGGAGACTCAGAGGAGTTTGTTCATTCATTAGTGATTCTCAAGCTCTTCTACATCACTGGACAAGCCTACCAAATCACTGTGAGGTTCATTGTGTTTGAAAGTTTCATGGTAAGCTCCTGGTTTCCTCACTCTGATCTACTCCACTCCCAGCAGAAAACTTTTCAGAGGCTAATTCAGAGTTGTAGACAGCAGGTTGCTAGCTCTGGCTGCTGGGTTCCAGGTGATGTCCCAAAGCCAATGGGGATGCTGGGCTCTGAGCCCAGACACTAGCTGTTTGTTCCTAGAAAATAAGGGGCTGAGACTGACCAGAAGTCACCGAGTTTGAACTGTAGACTCCCTTGTCTACCTTTCTAAAGGTTGAGGAGTTCAACCCAAGTGATACAATATTGCATTTACATACAATTCTGGTAGCACTTTAAGACTTAAGAATTTTCAGAGCATAAGGCCAACTGTAAGGAAACAAGTCTCCAATGCAGCTAAACTTCAAGGAATAACCAGGTGTTAATGGTTAGGGACATAGTGGGATTCAGTTCACTGACCTCTTACTAGGTGCTGCATCTTGGGTTGGGTACTGGGTGGAGGTAGGAAGAGACCCAACATAAGATTGGTGATGACAGTGATAATAAACATGTGCAAAGAGTTGACCGTACCCCAGGCATTGGGTTCATTTGTTCATTTATTCATAAACAGTAGGGGCTCCATAAATATTTGTTGAATGAACTATTCACTTGCCCCAGTTACCCTGGCCTCTTCTCTGTTCCTCAGATGCACCCCAGGGCCTTTGCATCGCTCTTTTCTCTATCTGGAAGGCTCTTCTTTCATATGTTTGCATGGCTGATCCCCTCAATTCCTTCATATCTTGACTCCAATGTCACCTTCTCAGTGAGGTCTCCCTGACCACCTAAGCTAAAATTGCAGCCACCGTCTCAACCCCAGGGCCACCCTGGTCCTTTTCCCTCACTTTGCTCTTTGCCCTTAGCACTATCCAGCATGCTGTTTGTTGTCGTTTAGTCGCTCAGTTATGTCTGACTCTGCCACCCCATGGACTGAAGCATGCCAGGCTCCCCTGTCCTTCACCATCTCCTGGACCTTGCTCAAACTCATGTCCATTGAGTCGGTGATGCCATCCAACCATTTTTCCTCTGTCTTCCCCTTCTCCTCCTGCCTTCAATCTTTCCCCGCATCAGGGCCTTTTCTAGTGTGTTATTGCCTGGTCTCCCTGCTGGCATAAGAGCTCCATGAGCGCAGGGACTTTGGGCAGCTTTGTTCACTGCTCTTGCTCCCACGCCTAGGTCAGATGCTCAAATCTGCCCAATGCATGAATCAAATGAAGTGCTTTCTTAGTATCAATTATCCACCCAACAGTAAGTACTAAGGATAGTGCAGTGAACGAGGCAGACAACAGTTTTTGCCCTCTAAAGCATGTGTGTGTGCCAAGTCGCTTCAGTCATGTCCGACTCCTTGTGACCCTGTGGACCATAGCCTGCCAGGCTTCTCTATCTATGGGATTCTGCAGGCAAGAATACTGGAGTGGCCCTCTAAAGCAGAGGTCCCCAACCTCTTGGATCTAATGCCTACTGATCTGAGGTGGAGCTGATGTAATAATAATAATAAAGTGCACAATACATGTAATGTGCTTGAACCATCCTGAAACCATCCCCACCCCCAGGTCTGTGAAAAAAACTCTTCCACGAAATTGGTCCCTGGTGCCAAAAAGGCCGGGGATCACTGCTCCAGAAGACCATGGCCTGGTGGGGATAAGACATCACACTAATTACACAATAAAATCTCCATCCTGCTGAAATATGGCACAGTGGGTGCTTTACTGATATTATTTCACTGAAATCTCACCACAACCTTAGGTTGTTGTACTGTAAGTCACAGTTTATGGATGCTATTTTAGTTTTTATTTTCTAGCTGAAAATACACAGATAGGCTCTGAATTATAGAATGGCTGTATTTATCTGCTGCTGCTGCTAAGTCACTTCAGTCATGTCCAGCTCTGTGTGACCCCATAGACGGCAGCCCACCAGGCTCCCCCGTCCCTGGGATTCTCCAGGCAAGAACGCTGGAGTGGGTTGCCATTTCCTTCTCCAATGAATGAAAGTGAAAAGTGAAAGTGAAGTCGCTCAATCGTGTCTGACTCTTAGCGACCCTATGGACTGCAGCCTACCAGGCTCCTCCGTCCATGGGATTTTCCAGGCAAGAGTACTGGAGTGGGGTGCCACTGCCTTCTCCCTGGATTTATCTAGTTGGCATATATTAATGATAATCACTTATGTGTTCTCTTGTTTAGTTGCTAAATTGTGTCTGACTCTTTTGTGACCCCATGGATTGTAGCCCGCCAGGCTTTTCTGTCCATGGGCTTTCTCAGGCAAGAAGACTGGAGTGGTTGCCATTTCCTTCTATGGGGGATCTTCCCAACCCAGGGATCAAACCTGTGTCTCCTGCATTGGCAGGTGAACTTTAGCATTTGAGCCACCAGGGAAGCCCTGTCTATGTGTAACTTAGTAAAAAATGGCCTTTTTTCATACTCATTACTTCCCATGAATCCTGTGATGTATTTGTCCTGCTCTGTAAACGAGGACTAGAGAAGTTAAAGAACTTGCTGGAGGGACACTAACAGATAGCATCAAACTCAGTCTGTATCCTCACCACTCTTCCTCATTCTGAACAACCCAAATGATGGAGGGGCTAATTGGGGTATGGGATAGTCCGGGGCTAGATTTTGCTAGTGAAGGAGGCAGTTGGGACTTCCAGGCTGAAGGGCTGGGGAGAAGACCTTGAATAGAGAATGAAAGCTTGAAGGTGGCTGTAAGTTGGGGAGAGGAAGGCTTAGTAGAATCCTAGGTGAGTGAGGAGGCATAGTTCTCAAACTCCCATCCCGTGACACACTCTTGGTTATTGTGGTTTGACTCTAACAAGGAGATATGGGAGATTCTTGAGCCAGGGGCAGGATGAAAATGGTCTCTGAAGAATAGTTTTTGCAGCTACCTCTCCATCCCATTCACTGAAAAATACATCTTGTCTACACATCTCTTCAGCTTTTTTGGTTAAATTAGCAAATTATCTAAATCTATTATAAGACATTGCATTTCCACATTTCCACCTCTAAGCTTTCAAAACTTTCTTTCCTAACACCCCCCTCCACTAAGAGTAGGTACCCTGAAAGGGGAATGCTGAGAATCAGAGGTCTAGCATTCTCAGTGACAGACTGTCATATCCAGCCAGTAAGCAACCCATCGTGGACTGAGTGCCTCCTACAATCCAGGCAAACTGCCTGGGACTAGGGCTGAGAAAAGGAACAGATGACAGTCTCTGCCCTGAAAGCCTCAGCGTGAATGACAGTAAGCAAACAGGCAATTATAGCACATCACACACAGTAAGTGCTATGACCCATCTGGGAGCTGGGACAGCACCAGGGAGGGACATCTTCTCCAGGTTGGGGGTGGGGCAGGAAAAGGAAGCTGAGTACCTAAGAGAATAGGGCAACTCTAGGAAAGCTTAGCCTGGCTAAACAGAGGGTAAGAAGAGATTTGAGGAAGAAGGGAAGCTGGAGAGAGAGAAAAGTAGGGGCCAGATTATGAAGGATTTGTAATGTCATACTAAGGTACTGGTTCTCAGAATTTTTTTTTTCCTACAACACTCCTGAGGGATGAAAAGTAGGTCCATCAGCAGCATGGTGAGAGGGAACAGTTGTGGAGGTAAATCGCCTGTGACGGGTTGAAATACAGCCCTCCCTTGCCCTTCCCAGTTTGAGATTCATGGTGCTTATTAAGAGTCTAGATTTCTTCAGAAGTCTGACTAGCCTTGGATCAATTACCTCATCCTGCTAAGCTTTGTCTTCTTATTGGTCTACACATTCATGTGCTGGTTGAGGGTATGAGCTCAGGATCAATTGCCTGGTCTTTAGCCCAAACGACACCCACCATTCTCAAGCTATGTCACCTAGTATAAGAGCTGTTCACCCTCTTCGGCAAACTGGATCAGTACCACCGTGGTGCCTACATCAAAGGCTCAGTGAGCATGAAAGGAGGTAAAATATGTGAAGCTCCTGGCACGGTGCCTGGGGTGAGTGAGCAGTAAATGTCAGCTAACAGAATACTGCAGCTCCTCTGAGCCTCCCAGTGTTAGCAACCATGCTGTCTTTGTCATGCCCATTCCTATCATCGTTACCACCATCATCATCAACACCTTCATCATCTCCATCCTCCTGATGCTGAAGTTCTAGGAGGTCATTTCTCATTGGGTTCCTCCCCACCACTGTCCTTCCTTTCATAAGACACTGTGGTTATCTTATGAAAGAGAAGGCCCTACATAGATAAATTTTAAATAATGAGAGATTCATCATATTCACTGAGTTCCTGTTATGTGTCAGACATCGTCTTGAGTACTGAGGATATGAGCATGAGCTAAATGAAGTTCCCAATCATGGCACTTACTAATGAGAAGAGACATACAGCAATGATTCAATAAGCATATATATAGTATATCAGAGAAAAATAAACCAGGGAAAGAGGGACAGACAGTGTCTCAGGTTGGGCAGTTGTTATTTTATATCAGATGATCAAGGAAGAGCTGGCCTAGAGGTGACATTTGAATTGAGGAAGGGAAGGCCACCACCTGGTGGATACCTGGGGCTGAAGTTTGGTGGGCACAGGGGACAAAATTACAAAGGCCCACAAAATAGGAAGATACTTGGCATATTGAGGAGCAATAGGAGGCCAGTGTGGCTGGATGGCAGTAATGAGGGGGCAATTAAGAAGGGATGAGAGGGAGCAGGGGGCCAGGACACAGGGACCCTTGGAGGTCATTGTAAAAACTGCCTTTGGCTCCGACTGTGTTGAAAAGTCATCACAGGGTTTTGGAAAGAGGTGTGAGAAGGTCTGACTTGTATTTTGAGGGGCTGCTCTGGCTTTTGTATTGAAAAAAAAAAAAACAACCACAGGGAAGCAGCAAGTGCTTAAGCAAGGAGTCCAGTAGGAGGGTATTTCAATAACCCAAGTGAATGTTGGGTGGTGACTTGGAGCCACGGGATAATGGTGCAGGTCACAAGAAGTCAGAGATGCTAGATAAAATTTGCTAATATATTGCACTGGGTGTGGGGAGATGGGTGAGAGAAGGAGAGGAGTCAAGGATGATTCCTGAGCAACTGGATGGATGTTACTGACGTGCTGGGATGAGGAAGACCACGAGTGGACGAGATCAAGTGAGTATTCATATTGCCTCTGTGAGGTAGGGATTATGGTTTTCTTCCATAAAAACTAGGACTCAGTGAAGTGAAGCCTCATATGGTGCTGGGAGTTCCAAGAAATAATTCCCCTGTTGCATGGAGCTCAGGCTTTGGAGCTGGGGAGCTCCTGGGACCAGGGACCACTGAGACTAACAGACACCCTGTTTGTGGGGCATTGAGCCTCATGCCTTGGCCTCTTGTCAACTTGGAATAGAGAAGAAGCAATTAAAGTAATAGGGGCTTTCTATTTAGCTATTCTAACTGAAATGCAGAAAACCAAAGGGCTGAAGGCTTACAGAGCTCTAGGTAGTTGAAGATCCTTGTAGTTCAGGGTGTTCAGAAGCATCTTTGCACAAGCTGGGGGAAAGGAAGAGATGGCTTTAGCTCCTCCTCTTTTCTACCTACATTCCTGACCATCGAACATACTTTATGGAAAGTGAAATGGAAAAGGCTAAGAAGAAATCAGGAGGAGACAGGAAACTTCCTCTAAATGCTTGTTGTGTTGACAAATAAAACAGGATAAAAGAATGGAAATCCCCAAGAACCGCTGGAGTCTTCCTGTCCCAGAAGGTGTGCTTCCACGACTACTTACCAACCTCCTCCTCTGGGTGTAGCCGAACACCATGGTGGAACCACAATCCAGAGGGAAACAGTGCTGCTCTTTCAAGTTAAACCCATCAGAGCCTGTGGTCTACAGGCCACAAATGGTGCTGGGAGCTCCAAGAAATAATGATGAAAGAAAAATGTTGAAATCTAGACATAGAAGTTCTGTGTGCAGCTAGACTTTCAGTGACTCTACCTACTCTTTATTCACTGAGTCCTGCCATGGGCCCAGGATCATACAGTGTCTCTCCTTTAACCCTCACAACAATCAGGTGAAGCAGTTTTTATTACCTCTGAAGACACAGAGGTTCAGAGAGTTCACATTCCCCCATCAGTCATGGAGCTGAATTTGAACTCGAGTTAGTCTATTCCAGAGCCCATGTCTTAACCATTATACTTCACTACCTCCCAAAAGGAAAAGGGTGAGAGGTACACACTAATAACGGTCCCATCTCCCATCCCTTCATTCTCCCAGGGCTCGGTGGAGGCAGAACGTTCAGAAATCTGTCATTTTTAAAGCAGGTCTATGTGTTGAATCAACTTTTAAAAATTTTTAAATGTAATTATTTCTCATGATAATCCGACTACTGGGAATTCCCTGGTGGTCCAGTGGCTAAGGCTCTAAGTTCCCAGTTCAGGGTGCCTGGGATTCAACCCCTGTTCAGGAAACTAGACCCCACGTGCTATGACTAAGTGTTAGCAACTAAAGATCCCTCGTGCTGCAACTAAGACCTGGCACAGTAAAATAAATTAAAAAAATAAAAATAAAAAAAAGAAATACAATTGATTGAAAAAAATCAGATGACTATTTTCTATAAGAAATAGATTAATAATAAGAAAGGCCTTTAGAGATACAGAAATGGTGACCTTGAAATCCAGAGAAGTATACTTCTCAAGGTCACAGAGTTTGGTGTGCTTGGCTGAGCCCCCAAAGCCACTTTGCAAATTATCATGACCTCTGCCCTAACAGGGATGATTGCTTGAAGGAGGATGGTTACTTTTTTGTGCACTAGAAATTTGAAACACAATCTGCGGAAGTTTTTAAACAAGGTTCTTCTAGCATCTTCTGATATTAGTCTTCTGCTTTCGTATGCCATTTCCTTTCTCCCCTCCTAGGTCAGAGTCATAGGCCTTGTTGAGCAGGGAGTTTTCTATCAGAGCTCCTAGTGTTTAGGTGGAGTGGGGACTGCTCTCTGTCTGGGGCAAATGATTGTATTTCTAGTCCAGAACCTGGTTTAATCTACTTTGGCCTCCCACACTAATAGCAACTCTTGTGCCAGCCTGGCCAGCTTCTGCGAACCTCTGCAACCTGGACCCACTCCACCCAGCTCATCTCTCTTTCCTAATTGCAGCTCACACCCTTAATGTCAGACAGGTGCCCGGGGTTCACCCCCATTTCCGCCACAGAAATATCCTCCCTACTCTCCTCCTATGCAAATCTATTTTTCAAGGCTTTGTTCAAGAACTTTCCACCTTAGAAGACTTCCCCAGGTGCAGCCTAATGGTTTGCTTTCCAAGTTTGTTTTCCATTTGTAAGTCTGGATGACACAATTTAGCCTTCAAAATGTTTCTGCACATTTCTCCAAGTGGAATGCAGGCCCTTTGAGGGCCGGGACATAGGTTCATTCATTCACTAGAGATTTTTAAAAGTATCTTATAAAGTGAGATTCATAGAGACATAGGCAATGGTTGCTTCCTATCCTCAAAGAGAGGAGACTCTAGTACTTTGCAGATATTGATCTGGTATATAGCAGACCCTCAACAAAGGTTTGCTATGTTGAACTAACGTACACAATGCTTTGCAATTGTCTTCTATGTCTAAGTCGCATGAGAGGTATCATGTGGTTTACAAGTAAGGTTTCATGAAAGAGAGTATTTGAACTAGGCCTTAAGGATAGGGAGTGTTTTTTTAAAGAAGGAATTGAGAGACGTTTCCAGGGAAAAGAAACAGGGTTGCTAACTCACAGGCACACACAGACAGACACCAAGATTAGGGGGAAAGGAGCTTGTAAAGTGGAGCTCAGTACATGTCCCAGTATTAACTGGCCTTATTGAGTGTGAACAAACTGCTTAATTTCTCCACGGCCCAAGATCCCCTGAGGAAGGAAATGGCAACCCACTCCAGTGTTCTTGTCTGGGAAACCTCATGGGCAGAGGAGCCTGGTGGGCTACAGTCCACCGGGTCGCAAAGTGTCAGACTGCGATTTAGGGACTAAACAACAATATTAAGCCGCACAGGCTCCGGAAGAAGCAGATCAAGGTTCAGATTACGGTTATGGGAGATCTTGGGACAATCACTTGGGGTGGGGCTCAAGCTCAGTTTGTCTCCCATTAAGCAGGGAAAATAATTTCTATATTAGAAGATATCAGTGAGGTTTGGTAGAACATATATGTAAGTTGCGGAGCACAGGGCCTGGCATTAGTTTATTTCCTTCCACCAAAGTAGGCATGGAAGCCCTGATCTGCCGTCCTCTCACTGCGGCCGCTGCCGGTTGCCAGCGCGTAGCACAGAGCCTGTCCTTAGTGGGGGCAGCGGACACAGTGCGGGGCGGGGGAGGCAAAGAGAAAATGGAGTTGAACGGGCTTCAGAAAAAAGTCAACAGTGTCGACAGCGAATTGGCTGGGCTAAGTGGGCTGCTCATGACTCTTCCCTTGAACAGTCTTCACGCAGCCCGTCAATATTTGCAAACTTTTCCGAAACATGCCTTTGGGGCCAACTGGTTTTCAGAAAGCCCTTTCTGCCTAGTCTTCAAACCCCAGGAAAGAAAAAAGGTCCAACCCCAGGAAAGAAAAAAGGTCCAACCCCCGGAGGCGTGGAGGGTGGGATCGGGGAAGAGTGAGGGGAGTTGGGGGTTTCCCCAGCTCCCCGGAAAAAGGAATGGGGGTCTCTTCTTGCCCCTTTACTCCCACTCCCAGGAGCACGGCTCCTGGGGCGCCCCCCTTCATTTCCTCTCTTCGCAAGGGTCCAGAAGGGAGCGGGGCTCGCGCTGAGTCCTCAACACTAGATTTTGCCCGGCTCCTCCACTTCTGACCCGCCCGGCCGCCTTTCCCCGGGGCACCCGGGGCCCCAGCTCAGTCACCAGTCCGGGTCCCAGTTGACCCAGCCCTCTGCCCCCTCCCTGTGGCCACCTCAGCAGCCGGTTCCCGCCTCCTTAGACCCGGCCCGGCCGCTCCCCACCTCGCCCCCTACAGCCGCCTGCCCTGACCTCCATTGACCCGGCTGGGATACCATCGTCGCCCCCCGCTCCCACCATGCCCCAGTAGACCCCGCTCGGCCACAACCCTCCCCTCCGCCGAACCCCCAACCCCTGGACCTTTTTGCTGGGCCGCCCCTTTTCCTCGGCCACCCTCATCCCACCCCGGCTCCCGTAGACCCGGCTGGGCCACCGCCTTCCCCTAGATCCCCTCGCCCTATCCCAGCCTCCGTAGACCCCGCGGGGCCGCCCCCCGCTCGGCCCTCCCTCTTTGGGGTCGTGGCGGCAAGGGGAGGGGCCGCCCGCCGGCCCCAGCGTGCGTGGCAGGCGCTCCGGGCTCGGCTCTGCCGGCCTCCCTTCCCGGGAGGCGGGGTCGGCGCCGCGGCGGCGGCGGCGGAGGCAGGCCCCCTCCTCCTTCCTCCCTCGCCCGGCCTCCTTCCTTGCCCGCCCGCCCGCTCTCGCTCTCTCTCTCTCGGCCGCTCCGACGCCAACAGCGCCCGCGTGCTGCTCGCCCAGCCCCGGGGGAACCCGAGGAAGTTTCCCCGGCCGCGCGCCCCACTCGCTCGCCTCGCAGCCTGCGGCCTCAGCCGCCGCCGCGCCCGACATGCCCTCGGCCAAACAAAGGGGCTCCAAGGGCGGCCACGGCGCCGCGAGCCCCTCGGAGAAGGGCGCCCACCCGTCGGGCGGCGCGGATGACGTGGCGAAGAAGCCGCCGCCGGCGCCGCAGCAGCACCCGCCGCCGCCCGCGCCGCACCCGCAGCAGCAGCACCCGCCGCAGCATCCGCAGAACCAGGCGCACGGCAAGGGCGGCCACCGCGGCGGCAAGTCTTCCTCCTCCGCCGCCGCTGCTGCCGCCTCGTCCTCCGCGTCCTGCTCGCGTAGGCTCGGCCGGGTGCTTAACTTTCTCTTCTACCTCGCCCTGGTGGCGGCGGCCGCCTTCTCGGGCTGGTGTGTCCACCACGTCCTGGAGGAGGTCCAGCACGTCCGGCGCAGCCACCAGGACTTCTCCCGGCAGCGGGAGGAGCTGGGTCAGGGCTTGCAGGGCGTCGAGCAGAAGGTGGGTACCCAGGCCCCCGACCTCCGTGCTCCCGGCGGCGGCGGCTCCCGCACACACAGCCAGGCCCCCTCGTGCCCTCCCGGCGGGGGCCCTCGCCGGCCCAGGCCGGGTGTCCTCCGCCAGCGGCTCGGGATCCCCTCGCCCCGGCCCTTTGGCTCCGAGGCAGCCCCCAGACCCTCTTTGTTAATGGCCGCTGAGGAATCGGCCCGAGGGATGGACCGCTTCGAGGATGTTCCGACCGCCTGGGAGGGTGGGCCAAGGGCCTGTCACAGGACATTAGCGGTGACCTGTAAGGAAGCCGGCATGCTCTGGGGAGCTCATTCTTTTTGGATTAGGAACCGCTGAATGGGCAGAGTTGTCTGGAGAGGAGCCTGGAAGGGAAACCAGCGCATCCCTGGAAGCCTCGGGCAAGGCCGCACCTCTGCTCTCCCCGTGGGAGACATCTGAGCCAGATTTTAATAGACCCGGAGCCCGGGGATAGAGAAGCTAGTGATGTTACTCGTTTGTATAGTTCTGATGAAATATTTCATCTCGTTAGGCCCCCTGCGCTTTATTAGACTAGTGTACCTAAGTGGGCCTTGGAAGTATGATAGCATATTTCAGCCTTAGAGGAGAGGAACGGCCAAAGATACTAGGTCACACTGGTGAATAATACAGAGGTACATTTATATGGTGTTTAGAGGGCTTACTCACTTATTATCTAATCCTCATAGCAACCTTGGGAGGGAAGGAAGGAGAGAGGACTGGCAGTTTTGACTCTGTTTTCCAGACCAGAAAATTGAGATTTAGAGCTTAATTGACAAAGACCGCAACTGGTGAGTGGCAGGTTGCATGACAGCCTTGAGGCCACTGGGGCCTGTTTCAGGTTCCAATGGACCCACCTTTCAACAGGAAGCTGCTTAGGGTCTACCTTTTCTGATTTTTCTTTTTACACCAAGTGCAGCTCCTTCAGCCTCATTCCCCCTCCTCCGTCCTCCACTCATGTCATTGCTCAATGAAACTTGGTTGCATGATTGAAACAAAAAATCCCGCCACCTCTTCTGAGCCCGGAACTGCTGCCTCCTTTTCCCAGCATGCTGCCGGCCCTGCCAAGTTTCTATTGACTGTGTAGAATATGCGGGACTAGGAATTTCCTCTTAAGACTGGTGGAGCAACTGGAGTGAGTCATTTTGCTCCATGCTGCAGGCCAAGGGAGGTGACTTTTTGAAGGGAATTAAGTAGGCAGCGCTGCTTTGCCTATCTGGAATGTCAAATCATTCTTAAAAAATAGACATACTGCTGAAGTATCATCAGTAGGCTCTTTGTTTCCTCTCTTGATCCACCCACTTACCAATCAATCATAATATTTGGTGAAGTCTGATAGTCGCATGGCTCCTGGTAGGCCCTGTGGAGGGTATGAAGGTGCAAAGGACAAATCCTATTTGTGAAGCAGCCCACAGGCAGGTTTTGGTTGAGGGTGACTGCTGTGTGAGTTCAGAAGAGAGAGAAGGTGGAGTTTGCCCAGGCCTGTGACCCGGTGGCCAGCGTGGTACCAGTGTAGATCTATATGGTGGTAGATAACTGTTGAGAGATGGCATGAGGAACACACAGGCTTGTTTGGCAGACTCTACATGGCCATCCTGCCCGCAGCAGAGTAAAATTTAGGAGGCTGTAAGAGGGGAGGCTAAAGATGAGGCCCAGATGGTGGAGGTCTTGAGTTGAGCCAGGAGAAAGAAATTGAGGTTTATTCTTTCTGCTTCCTCCCTGTCCCCTCCCTTATTCTTCCATCTGGTTCCCACTCTTGCTCCATCTCAGCTTTGTACAGATTCCCTTTCCTTTTGGGTACTCAGTTCTCCCATCTCCATAGTAAGGGGAGGACTCTTTCCAGGTTTTCAAGAATCCACCTGGCTATAAACCATTGAAATTATGACCTTTCTTTTTTAGTAGTGTAGAGGCTCATATTTAATGCCTCATGTTTGTTGTGCATTCATCTGACTCTCACGGTGCTAACAGGTACTGATAAGTACTGATATGATCCCCTTTTCACAGACCGGGAAGGTGAACACCAGGAGGCTGAGTAACTGTACATGGTTACACAACCAGCAGTGCTAGGATTCAAAGTGCAGTGAACTCCTAGAACACGGTTCACCACTTACCTATTCATTTTGCCATCTTTCCCATGCCTTGCTTAGTACCTAGTAGGTGCTCAATTAATGTCCATTTCATTGACTTGGAACATTTGCCACATAGGATCTTCCATTGCATGTGGTCACTTCTCTCTGGATCTCCAGGGTGGCCAGTAGATTTTACTTTGCCTTAAGGAGTGAGTAGTGACGGATGGTCCTCTGACAAACTAAGTTTGAGCACCTTATTCCTCTGAGGATGAGGGTTTGGTTCTTCTCAGAGACATATTCTTACTGTATTATTATTATTCATAATTAGTCTTCGCTGTGGGCCAGGTGTTCCCAGTTACCCTCTGAGACATGAGCACCACTGCACAGATAGGCCAGCTGAGTCTGGAGCAGTTGTGTTGCTCATTCAGGGTCATGTGCAGACCCTCGGTGGTGGAGCTGGGGTTGGAATCAGAGCAGTGTGACTTTGAAGCATGCTATTCCACTGCCCTTTGGGGTGCCCACCTGATCTCGTTCTCAGATGCTCTCAGATGTTCTCAGACCTGGGCATGGCCCCAGTCTGCTGAATGGGCTGAGAGGCTGGCCTGTTCTTATCCTGAAGATTCAGCAGGCACAATTAGGCGCAGGGCTTCAGAAACCCTGATTCTGCTCTAGGCCCTCTGAAGGGCTTGGGTTGCCTTGGCAGATCCAGGGTGGCATACAGTGATTTTAGAAGTTGGCTTAAGGCCGGTGGGGTCAGTTGAATGAGACTAAGAGCTGTCTGTGGGCGAGTGAGTTCTCTGGTCATATTTCTTTGTTCTCTCATCTTGCTCTGGGCTAGGAGTCATGGCTTGAGGCTGAGCAGCATTTCTAGGCACTCAGTGCACTTTAAACATGCTTCTGCCGGGGTGTATCACTGGAGGCCAAGAGTGCAGTTTCTAAACTCAGACATTCTTGGCTTCTGATGCTCAGCTCTACCACTTCCCAGGCTCCTGCTTTGTAAAATGGGGATCAATAGGTGCTTCCATGAGATTATTATGAGGGTGGATTGAGATGATGTCTCTTAAATTTGCATAATTATTTACATCAAGTTCCTGTTGAATATCAACCACCGCTAACTAGTCTCTTACCCCGCCTCTACTGTGAACTCCTTGAGGGCAGGGATCCTGTCTTGGTGTCACTCTGCTCGGGCATCTTGTCCACCACTTAGTGGGCATCCCACATATGCTGGGGAAACAGATAAAATCACTGCATATTGATTATAACGGGGTCTTTGCATGTGAAGATGAACAGCTCAGAAGATGAACAGCACCAACATAGGGAGACACTGTCTGTGCTCTTTTCATTGGTTTCATCTGTCATTTCTGATCTAGGTCCCTTCCTAGCCGTCTGTAAAGAGCCAGTCCAGGTTAGGAGTGACAGACGGGTTGGGGAAATGGACCAGCCTGGGCTTCTTCAGGCCTTGCTCTGTAAATTCATTCATTCTTTGATTCATTCAGAAAACACTGATGAACACCTACCATGTTTCAGGTACTGTGCCTACCTGTTGACACCCCTGTTCTGAAATCTGTGCTTAGAACAGGCAGATTCTGTGATTGAATAACCTAGTTTCAGAGGAGAGCTGTCTCTGGTACCTTCTCAAGGTGTCCTTTATGACTCAGGTTATATTTGGTTGAGCAGGCAAATTGTCTAGTATTCTGGAGTCCCTGAGAACCTTATTCTAATCTGCTTTAAAATCACAGACTGGTAGAAGCAATAAAGGACTTTAGAAACCGATTTGTTAATAGATGAAGAACTTGGGACTTGGAATTTGAGTGTGACTTCCTTGTGCTCACAGAGCTGGTTATTGGTGGGACTGGAACTAGAGCCCAGGGTACTATTCCTAGTCCTGTAGTGTTTGCCCTTTGTCACTGGGCCAGGGGTGGGCTGAGCTACTCCAGAAAGATGCAATGATAATGAAGGTGACAGTTACTGTTTACAGGTTGCATGGTGATAAAGAATCTACTTGCTAATGCAGGAGACACAACAGATGCAGATTTGATCCCTGGGTCAGGAAGATCCCCTGGAGGAGGAAATGGCAACCCGCCCTAGTATTCTTGCCTGGAAATTCCCATGGACAGAGGAGCTTTGAGGGCTATAGTCCATGGGGTCGCAGAGAGTCTGAGCGACTAGGCACAGCTATGTGTTAGGCCCAATTTAAGCGCTTTATATATATTAAACTCACTTTATTCTCACAAAACAAGCTAATGAATTAGATACTATCTTTGTTTCCATCCTGTGGCTGAGGAAACCAAGGCATAGATATGCTAAATTACTTCCCCGTGATCACAAAGCTAGAAAGTGTCCAAGCTAGGATTTGAGCATAGGTGGTCCCATTCTAAAACCCATGCTATTTTTTTTTAAAGCCCTTCATTATGGAAATGTTCAAGCATTAAGAAAAGAAGAGATCAATATAGTGAACCCTACTTTCAATAATCATCAATTTTTTCTATTTTATTTAATCCATTCACCACCCCTTCCTCCTTTCATTTTGTCCTGCTCAGTTCTGCTCAGCAGTTCTGACTGTTTTGGCAGGCCATTAATCATCATACTCTCAGCCTCTCAGGACCTTAAACCTGCTCCCTGGAGTGGTTCCCAGGTCAGACCCTGTTCAGGGTAGAATTTATTTAGAATGAATGTATAGTGGCAGTCAGTATCATAATGTGTTCACAAGCCAGAAAATGCTAAGGGCCACTGGTCCACTGATCACATTTTCAGTTAAGGATGTGATTTGTTCAGGGCCAAAGAGCTAGAACTACCAAGCAGAGATCTGAACCTGGTCTCCTGCCTTCCTGCCCAGTGTCTCCCATGTGCCTCAGCTTTGTTTCTGTGAAAACTTGGGACCTTTCAGTTGCAAGAGCTAAAAATTCAGCTAAAATTGCCCTAAAGAAAGATGGAGGGAGGGAGAAAGATAATTTATTGGCTCAAACTTACTAGTTCCAGAGTAGATGCCTTCAGTATGGCTGTCTCCAGGGGTTTAAATTGTATCTTCAGAACTTGATCTTGCCCTCCCTGAGTTCTGCTTCCTTCTGTGCTGGCTTGATCTGTAGGCAGGCATTGATCATGTGCTGGTCTGAGCTGTTCCAGACTTCCCTCATCCTATAGCTAGCAATTCCAGTAGAAAGAGCTTTCTATTCCCAGTAGTTTTAAGAGAAGTTATGCAGTTGACTTGCTGGCCTGGCTTAGGCCACATGCCCATCCCCTAATCACTGTAGTTCCAGGCCAGGGTGGGGAAGTGGGTGGATGGAAAGCATTGATTGGTCAGGCCTAGAGGGCTTGTAGTGGAGCCTTTGGGTTGGTCCCCCAAACCATATGGGCTGTGTGTAAGGATGGTTCCCCAAAGGAGAATTATGGTGCTGTTCTGTTGGAGGAGGGACCTTTAAGCTGGGCAGATCAAAAAAAATATAGCTGAATTGCATAAAACCCTTCAGCAGTTCTCTGTGGTTAACATCTGTATTTTGGTTATAGGTGCAGTCTCTGCAAGCCACATTTGGTACTTTTGAGTCCCTCGTGAGAAGCTCCCAGCATAAACATGATCTCACAGAGAAAGCTGTGAAGCAGGGGGAGAGCGAGATCAACCGCATCAGTGAAGTTCTACAAAAACTCCAGAATGAGATCCTCAAAGACCTCTCTGATGGGATCCACGTGGTCAAGGATGCCCGGGAGCGAGACTTCACCTCCCTGGAGAACACAGTGGAGGAAAGGCTGACGGAGCTCACCAAGTCCATCAATGACAACATCGCCATCTTCACGGATGTCCAGAAGAGGAGCCAGAAGGAAATCAACGACGTGAAGGCCAAGGTCGCCTCTCTGGAAGACTCGGAGGGATACAAGCAGGATCTGAAAGCCTTGAAGGAAGTGGTTAAGGAAATACAAACCTCTGTGAAGTCCAAAGAGAAGGACATGGAGGCCCTGAGAAGCACCATCCAGACCATGGAGTCGGATGTCTACACAGAGGTCAAAGAACTGGTGAGCCTCAAACAGGAGCAGCAGAGGTTCAAGGAGGCGGCCGATTCGGAACATCACACCCTTCAGGCGCTCACGGAGAAGATCCTCCGGGCTGAGGAGTCTGCCGCCCATCTCCCCGAGGAGATCAGGAGACTCGAGGAGGAGCTCGGCCAGCTCAAGGCCGCAGCCCTCCGGCCAGAAGAAGACGGGGCCTTCAGACCCTCCGAGGCCTTTGAAACGCTCCAAAAGGAGAGCCAAGGCTTGGACTCGCGGCTGCAGAGCGTGGAAGACGGGGTGCAGGCGGCGCGGGCAGCCTCAGCGCGCCAGGGCGAGAGCCTGGAGGCGCTGCGCGCTCAGAGCGAAGAACAGGCGCGGCGCCTGGCGGAGCTGCAGGAGCGCGTGGCCGGCCTGGGCCCCGACGCTGATGCCGAGGGCGGCCTGGCAGGCACGGTGCGTGGCCTTGGCGAGGCCCAGCTCTCACTGGCCGGTGACGTGGACGAGCTGAAGCGCCGCGTGGCCGAGCTCCCCGGCGCTGTGGAGGCTCTGCAGAAGGTGCAGGAGCAGGTCCACACGCTGCTGGGCCGCGAGGCCACCGCCGTGCCCCCCCAGGACCTGCTGGACAGACTCTCCTCTCTCGACAACCTCAGAGCCTCTGTGGGCCAGGTGGAGTCGGACTTAAAAATGCTTAGGACTGCTGTGGACAGTTTGGTCGCGTACTCGGTGAAGATCGAGACCAACGAGAACAACTTGGAGTCCGCCAAGGGTTTGCTAGAGGACCTGAGGAATGACCTGGATAGGTTGTTTGTGAAAGTGGAAAAGATTCATGAGAAAGTCTAAATGGATTGCGTGTGCAGGGCACGGATGGCCAGTGCAGTTTTTCATGACCAAAAAAAAAAAAAAAAAAATGGCCCCTCCTCAACTCTCCCCCCACAGACAGGTCCCTCCACGACCCGCACCACCAGGACCTCCCGGGCCTTCCATGGTTTTGTGCCTGGTTAACTTATTTATGATGGTTACCGCGCACCAAGGGTTGTGCAAAAGTCTTCTGCTTCAGCTTTGGGGCTGGGGGCCGGTTTCCTGAAGGCACGGTTTCTGTGCCTCAGAGGCACCTTCTAGAAGGGATGTCTCTTCCTAGTGTCAGGGAAGAACCGTAGTGGCTGCAGTTGAGGATTAACAGAAGCAGATTAACCTCAAAAATCCTGCCTGGCTGGCAGATTTCAAGCAAAATGTGGGGGTAGGAGGTACCTTTCTTTTTAATTGTCTTTAAGGAAAATTCATTTTATTTTTATCTTTTTTTTAGTACTTCTGGCCGAGGTTTTCATGAGATGTCACTCACTTCTTGTCTTCCACTTCAAACTGGTTACAGCTCATTAAGGTCAGCTCTGAATTGAGAGGGGGACAAGCCCTCGGTTTTTAGTTGCATCAGCTGCTTGATGGTCGCCTCTGTGGGGAAAGGTGTCTTTTCCATTCCTGAACCATTTCACGATCTCAGTGGTAACTATGCAAAGAATTCAGCCGGTTCTGAATGTGAAGACACAACCCCCCACAGAGTCCCCTGTGGCTGACCCGTGTCACCTCTTGATAAGGCCCCAAATAGTGCGTTCAGAATAAGGGTTTAGAATCCCTGAGAGTCCTTGGATTCCTTCAGGAAATGTATTACGAGAGCTGCTCATAAAGGCATAGACTGCCTCCCCAGGGAATGGAGGCCACCGTCTCTCTTTTATCACAATGTTCTTGAAGAGGTTTGCTGTCAGCAGACCCCATCCATCAGTGAGGACCGTGTGCATTTTCTGTAGCCATTTGCTGTTCCCCTTCCCCCTTTGAGCTGTACTGTTCTTTAATGGCTGTCTTGCCCTTTAAAAAAGAAAAAAGAAAAAAAGAAAAAAAAAAGGAAAAAGAAAAAAAAGGTTTGTTTAGTTTACTGTGAAATGAACTGTATGGCTTATTTACAGTATTTTTAATTCTTAATAAAACACTTGAGCTTTGTTATGACTTTTCCAGAGTGGTGGTTTTCTGAGAATTTGGTAACTTTTAATGATGTATTAATGTGCAGTATTCAGAATTAGAAAGATGGGTAATTTTCAATTGTAAACTTTTTTTTTTTTTTAATTTTTCAATCAAGATGTCCTCCCTGTTAGGCCTGGGCACCTAGTTCTGATTTGACTATTAGCAGTTTTCTTTATAGGTCATTGCTTGACCCCAGTGCTTAACTATAGCAGAGGGTTACAACCCTGGCTTTCTGTTAGATTCTTGGAGCCTTAAAAAATACCTGGGGACCCTCTCCATAGATTTTGGATTCAGTGGGTACAGAGGGCTGGCACTAGCATTTTAAAGGCCTCCTAGCTGAGGGACTTCCCTGGTGGTCCAGTGGCTAAGATTCTCTACTCCCAGTGCAGGGGACTCAGGTTCGATCCCTGGTCAGGGAGTTAGATCCCACATGTCACAGTTAAAAGAGCTTGAAGGCCACAGCTAAGACCTGGTGCAGCCAAATAAGGAAAAATAAATGTTTTTTAAAAAAAAATCAGTAAAGTTTCCCTAGCTGATTCTAATGTGCAGCCAGGTTTGAGAACCAGTGTGTTGATTCATCTGTGTGACCTTTGGCCCCTGTGCAAACCTAGGAATGTTGACTTCTCAGGTTGCCATACACCTACCACTCTATAACAAAGGATACTGTTCATTGAATTGAGTACCTGTCTGCCAGTGCCAGGTGCTTAGCACTTCATAGGCCTCAGTTTATTCCTTCTAATATTACCCGGAGGTAGGCAGTATCATTCCCCGTTTTATAAAGGAACAACAGGCTTGTAAATAAGCACAACGTACAGTCATTAGCTAGGAGAGGGCAGGGCTGAGGTTTGAACCCAGTCCCTGCTCTTAACTGTAACAGCATCCTCCACCTTCCACCAGCACAAGGGCAGGCCTTCATTGACCTGGGCAACACCTCCTGTCTGTTGGTTCAGAGACTGCATGAGCTCTTTTCTCTCCCAAAGGGAGAGAGGGCACAGGGGAGACCAAGACCTGAGTGCATACGGACCTTCAAGCTTCCACTCTGACTGGAGGGCCTCTCATCTCTGAACTTCTCTGTTGGTCATTCTGCATCCTGGGGTCAGCATCCCTAAGCCTTCACAACTCTTATTTTTCCCAAAGCAGTTTGCGCATCAAGATGGGCCCTTTATTAGTGTTAGCTATCATATCTGTATTTTTATTTTAAAGTCAAAGAGTTGATATGTATGTTTTAGCAACTCATTTTGCCCTCTTTGGGGGAGGGTGCTGAGCAGGATAAACCCCCATGTTTGGAGCAAATTAAATTCTGATTCTCAGGTCGGTTGGTTGCATCAGGCATATTCTTGCTCTTTTACCTTCATTTCTGCAGTCCTTAATCTCCGACTGTGGAGTAGTTTAATATATTCTCATTTAATATTCATAGTTGAAAACATCTACTAGGGTCAGAGAAGTAATCAGATATAAATTCAAGTGGTAAAGATAAAAGGAATGCATTATGAGATCTTACCCCAAATAATCACAATTCAGTCTTCCTCGTGACTCTGCTCACTTATTCATTCAATGGACATTTGTTGAGCCCATAGCCAAACATTTTGCCAAATATCAGTGAATTCAAGATGGACCTGACAAGATCCTTGTCTTTCAAGGACCTATAGCTGAGTGGAATGGGAGTGACAGTCCTGAAAGCTGGTAGATGGCATAAGGAATCACAGGTGCTATAGCCAGGTCTAATGCAGTACAGAAGAGAGAGTGGCAAGTTCTGCGAGAGTTGGGCTAGGGTGGTTAGAATAGATTCGCAGAGGCCTGCGGGAAATCAATTGGAATGTGTCCGTGAATAATGGGAACACTCAGGAAACATGAGGCTGCCCCGCCCTTTGAACAGGGGATAGGCACAAGTTACTGAAGGCCTTGATTAAAGTGGATGATTCAGGGACTTCCCTGGTGGTCCGGTAGCTAGGACTCCATACTCCCAGTGCAGGGTGCCCGGGTTTGGTCCCTGATTAGGGAACTAGATTCCACATGCCACAACTAAAAAGATCCTGAATGCCATAATGAAGATCAAAGATCTTACATGCCACAGTTAAGACCCAGTGCAGCCAAATAAATAAATACTAAAAAACAAAAAAACTGGATGACCTGGCACCAGGATAATCGACTGCAGTGAAATTCCCCAGGCAAGACTGGCAGCATGCTGGTAAGGAAAGTGCTACTGTGTCGCCTGGCACTTAGGATGGTGATGATACCTAACAGGATGACTGTGAGGGCTGCAGGGGGCCATGGGTGGAGAGGGTTTAGGTTAACACGGCATCTGGCTATAGCAAGAACTCCAGGGCTCATGTGCAGCCACACCAGAGGGTGAAAGATTGAAATACTTCTGTGCTGCTTGGTAAACACCTGCAGCCCCGAGTGCCTTCTTTTGGGACCACTAACCTTCTTGCAGTCCAGCAACCGGCTAAAATATGGATGTACTGGAACCTCTAGGACAGTGCTTCAGCCTCATGGCCAGCATTAATTCTGATGACTGCGCACCCATGCTTTGACAGTGGTTAAATATTTAGAAATCACCCTATGTTTTCCACAAGAGCCTGTGGAAAAGACCCTGGAAAAGACTCTGATGCTGGGAACGATTGAGGTCAGGAGGAGAAGGGGCGTCTAGAGGATGAGATGGTTGGATGGCATCACCAACTCAATGGACATGCATTTGAGCAAACTCTGGGAGATCGTGAAGGACAGGGAAGCCTGGCAGGCTGCAGTTCATGGGGTCATAAAGAGTCAGACATGACTGAGCAACAAGGAAATGTTTTCTTCAAAGCATGATTCTGAGCTATGGATCTAAATATTCAGTAATATCTGGACACACTGCACCCCTCCCCACCCCCATCCCCCTGACATCTCACAGGGTTCAAAACTAAAGTCATTGTTTTTCCCTGGAATCAGGGTAACCACTGCTCCCTCATTGCTTGAACTAGAAGCTCAAGAGTCCCTCCTGTCTTCCCAACTCTCCCTTTTCCTGTTCTTCCACATCATCTTGGATAGAAACCTGGACACAGCCACTCCATCCCACATCCCCCAGCCTTTACTCCATCACTGGATGGTCCCTGAATTCCAGCAGCAACCCCTGACTGCACCCTCTGCCTATTAATACAGAAACCTGGTTCATGCACTCACTATTCACTCACTACTTGGAGAGTACTGCTTTTTGTGGAACAAAGAGATGCCAAGGAACAAGACATGTGGTTCCTGCCTTCATGAGGTTTACAGTCCAGCTCTGGGGAGGCAGTAAACGTGGAAAGAAACAGAGCTAACTGTACAAACTGCAGTCCGTATCTTGAGGGATATGAACAGCTCCTAGTTGGCCTCTTTGTCCCCAGCCTGGTTCCCATTCAGGCAATCCCCAGTGGGTAACCGGTGTGATGTTCCTCAAAAGCTTTGAGAAAGAAAATGTCTCAAAAGTCAGCCTGTGTCCTTTCCCCCACTTAATCCTTCAGTGTCTCCCCTTTGGCTTCAGAAGAATATCCCAGTTAAAAACCTGTGCTCTTACAGACACAACAGGTCACATATTGTATGATTCCATGTATATGAAATATCCAGAATAAATCTACAGCGACTGAAGGCAAGTTGGTGGTTGTGGGGGCAGAGGGAGGGGGAAGGAGTTGTGGAGAGCATCTGCTTAGCAGGCACCAGGTTTCTTTTGGGGTGATGAAAATGATACCATAATAGTGGTGGTTGTTACACAACGCTGTGGTCATACTAAACTCCATTGAATGATTCACTTTAAAATGTTTAACTTTGTTATGTGAATTTTATCTCAATCAAAAAAATGGAAAAAAAATGGAAAAAACAAAAATAAACAGAGGAAAAAATCCTGTGCTCTGAATTACTCTAGAACTGATTTCTTCACTGAAAAATACCCAGTACTTCTTGAGTTTACTTTTTATTGAAGTATAACACGTGGGCTTTAAGGCATACACATCAGAAGTACACAGCTGAGTGAATTTCTACGTGACACACCACATGCTAACCACCAGATCAAGAGAGACGTTTCCAGTACCTCACAAGCTTCCTATGCCCCACGGTCATGTCAGTTCCCAAGGTAACCACTCTTCTGACCACCATCACCATAGATTAGTCCATTCTTGACTTTTATATAGATTGAATCATACCACATAAGACCTGGAATTCCTTTTAAAAAAACTACATTGAGATATAATTCACACAGTACAAAATTTATTAAAATATACAATTGCTCTTAGTATATTTACAGAAGGCTGAAGACATTCTTATTTGCTAAATCTTGCCCCTGTCACATACTTAAAAAAAAAGGCGCATAGTAGGTGTTCAATAAACAGTATCTGTTTGCGGTCATAAGGTTTTTTGAACTGGACAAACAATGTTAGGGTCTCCATCTTGCTAGTCAACAACTCTGAAAGGACAAAGAAGTGTGAAGAGTGGTAGAAACCACTCCCCTCTCAGGCTGGGTCCAGAGGCGAGGAGGTGAAAACCACAGAGGAAGGGGCTTTGACTGCCTGTCCTCCTCCTCAGGCTGCATCTGGTCAGGACTGGATTCCACAGGCTGCCATTTATTCTCAACAGGGCAGAACTGTATTCATTCTGGGAGACAAGATGAAGGCTGAGGGCCCCTTTCCTTGAGAGGTTCCCACACATGTATGAAGGATCACATGTAGTACGGCATGCAGTGGTAGAGGGTTGCACACAGGAGGGGCCGACGAGGCCCTGGACCTCTGTTGTCGCCTGCCCAGCATCAGTCCTCCCGTGTTTGGCAACAGCTCTTCTGTTTTTATTCACAGAATCACCCCTTCCCATTCCCAGTCCACTGCCATTTGATGAGACTGACTGTGATAAACACATGACCCAGGATTGGCCAGTGAGAAATCCCATTCTCCTGGTTTGATTTGTTCGAGATGAACAAGCCGACTGAAAAGATACACAAAGAAATACTGCTAGTGTAGACCCCCAAGGACTACACTAAAAAGATACACAAAGATCTTCCTGACCCAGGAATCAATCCGGGGTCTCCTGCATTGCAGGCAGATTCTTTACTATCTGAGCCACCAGGGAAGCCCTACACAACATGAGAGTTAAATGTTATCTGGGGCAAAATGAGGACTGTAGCCCAGAGACAGCACCTCAGATGGATAGCTCCAAGAGACTGCTCCAAAGAGGCAATGGGGGAAGGTCAGTATATAAGACTTTGGTGAAAGGGGAGCTTAATACAATCAAGTGCTTATTTTATAAACGATTTTCTCCTAGTTATGAGGAACTGATGTCACCACGAAGAGATTTGGTGATTTTCTAGATATGAAGAGATGAAAGGATTGGATCATGAAATCAACTCCTGAAAATATCTATCTAAAGACCTGTTCTACCAGTTTTCCTCGAGCACAGAGTGCCTCACCCTTCACCCTGAATTCCCCTCAGAGGGTGTTGAAGGTTGGCAGCTGCGGCAGCACAGGGTTCAATCTCCACAGAGGCCGATGGCAAATGCCCTTGTTGTTGTTCAGTCACTGGCAAATGCTCTTGGCAAGTGTCAATTTGTAGTTGACAAATACATGTCCCAATCTCACCCATTGCTGCTGGGACTTTCTAGAAAGGGGTGCCCTTTGTCCACTGGCTGGATATAAGCCCACAGCAGCTAGGGGCCATCTTATGTGGAGAGATCACTGAGAATGAAGCTGGCATAGAGGAAAGCAAATCCAAGGGATGGCAGTAACTGGTTCCTTATGACATAGAATGAGAACCTGGATCCAGCTGTGCCCTAAAGCTCCAGAAGCCACGTTCTTTACTACATGGAATCGTACACCATTATGCCAACTTTTGGCTCCCCTGGTGGCCAGTGGTAAAGTATCTGCCTGCAGTACAGGAGACTTGTGTTCAATCCCTAGGTCAGGATGATCCCCTGGAGAAGGAAATGGTAACCCATTCCAGTATTCTTGACTGAAGACTCCCATGGGTAGAGGAGCCTGGTGGGCTACAGTCCATGGGGTCACAAAGAGTCTGATGCAAGTTAGTGACTAAGCAATGACAACATACCAACTTTCACATGGACACAAAGTGACGTGGAGCCATGCAAATGATAAGCATAATAGTACTGCTTATAACTAAAAAGACTGTTGCTGTTCAGTCACTAAGTCATGACTGACACTTTTGTGACCTTCATGGATTGACTGTGCCAGGCTCCTCTGTCCATGGGGTTTCCCTGGTAAGAGTATTAGAGTGGGTTGCCATTTCCTTCTCCAAGGGATCTTCCTGACCCAGGGATCGAACCTACTTCTCCTTCTTTGGTAGCTGGATTCTTTACCACTGAGCTGCTAGGGAGGGAAACCCTGTAAAAGACTGTCAGTTCAGTCACTCAGTGGTGTCTGACTCTTTGAGACCCCATGGACTGCAGCACGCCAAGCTTCCCTGTCCATCACCAACTCCCGGAGCTTACTCAAACTCATGTCCATCAAGTCGGTGATGCCATCCAATCATCTCATCCTCTGTCATCCCCTTCTCCTCCTGCCTTCAGTCTTGCCCAGCATCAGGGTCTTTTCCAGTGAGTCTGTTCTTAGCATCAGGTGGCCAAAGAATTGAAGTTTCAGCTTCAGCATTAATCCTTCCAATGAATATTCAGGACTGATTTCCTTCAGGATGGACTGGTTGGATCTCCTGGCAGTCCAAGGGACTCTCAAGAGTCTTCTTCAACACCACAGTTCAAAACCATCAATTCTTTGGTGCTCAGCTTTCTTTATAGTCCAGCTCTCACATCCATACATGACTACTGGAAAAACCATAGCTTTAACTATATGGACCTTTGCTGGCAAAATAATGTCTCTGATTTTAATATGCTGTCTAGGTTGGTCATAGCTTTTCTTCCAAGGAGCAAGTGTCTTTTAATTTCATGGCTGCAGTAACCTTCTGCAGTGATTTTGAAGCCCAAGAAAATAAAGTCTCTCAGTGTTTCCATTGTTTCCCCATCTATTTGCCATGAAGTGATGGGACCGGATGCCATGATCTTAGCTTTCTGAATGTTGAGTTTTAAGCCAACCTTTTCACTCTCCTCTTTCACTTTCATCAAGAGGCTCTTTAGTTCTTCTTCACTTTCTGGCATAAGGGTGGTGTCATCTGCATATCTGAGGTTATTGATATTCTCCCCAGCGATCTTGACTTCAGCTTGTGCTTCATCCAGCCCAGCATTTCTCATGATGTACTCTGCATATAAGTTAAATAAGAAAAACAAGCAAATAAGTAAAAGACTGTAAATACCTAAGAAGTCTGGTAACCTAATCAATGACTACTTTATCCCTTGTTCAATCAATGTACTCCAAAACAAAAATAAAAATGAATAAATCAGAAGCTGTGTATCAATGTGAATGGATCTCTTAACTAAATGCTGAGTGGGAAAAAAAAGAAAAGAAAATACACAGTATGAGAACTTGCATGTAAAATTAAGAAAGCATACAAAGTAATACTGTATATTATAGTACAAGTGTCAAAAAGTAGCTAGGACACTGACTATCCAAATTCAGATTGGTTTCTTAGGTTAAGTGGGGATTACCTGGGTATTCATTATATTGTTCTTAATATCTTTTTTCTTCTCTTAACAATTTATTATGAAAATTTAAACAAAAAATGGAAAGAATTGTCCAGTGAACACTCATACATTTACCACTGAGATACTACAATGAATATTTTACCATCACATGTATTTCCCACACATGTGTGTGTGCTAAGTCATCTCAGTTGTGTCCGACTCTTTGTGACCCCATGGACTGTAGCCTACCAGGCTCCTCTGTCCATGAGATTCTCCAGGCAAGAATACTAGAGTGGGTTGCCATGCCTCCTCTAGGGGATCTTTCCAACCTAGGGATTGAACCTGCATATCTTACGTCTCCTGCATTGGCAAGTGGGTTCTTTACTAGAGCCACCTGAGAAGCCCCATTTCCCCATACTTATATACATATTTTGGCTGCTCCACATGGCTTACAGGATCTCAGTTCCCTGACTAGGGATTGAATCTAGACCAAGGTAGTGAAAGCCTAGAATGCTAACCACTTGGCCCCCAAGAAGCTCTCAGTCTCTCAATATTATTGATAACTTTTTGTATGTCAGAAATGTTTTGCAATGAAAATTTTTTAAAAAGGGGGAATAAACACCAAGGAAAACATTCATACTTTTAAGAAATTGAATTATAACTAACAGAAAACACTATATTAGTTTCGGGTGTTACAACACAGCGATTTGATATTTTTATACATTATGAAATGATTACCACAAGAAGTCTAATAACCATCTGTCACTGTCCAAAGTTGTTACAATGTTGTTGACTATATTCCGTATGCTATATGGGCTTCCCAGGTGGCATTAGTGGTAAAGAACTTGCCTGCCAATGCAGGAGACGCAAGAGACGCGGGTTCAATCCCTGGGTCAGGAAGATTCCCTGGAGTAGGGAATGGCAGCCTACTCCAATATTCTTGCTTAGAAAATTCCATGGACAGTGGAGCCTGGTGAGTTATAGTCCATGGGGTCTTGAAGAGTGGGACACAACTGAGCTTGCACACACACACACACACACACACACAATGTTGTGCATTACATTCCCATGACTTATTTATTTAATAATTGAAAGTTTGTATCTCTTATTCCCGTTTACCTATTTCATCTCTTCCCTCCATCCCCTGTCACTCTGGTAACTACCAGTTTGTTCTCTGCATCTATGACTCTGTTTTGTTTTGTTTGTTTTGCTTTCTAGATTCCACAACTAAGTGAGATCATAGGGTATTTGTCTTTCTCTGTCTGACTTATTTCACTTAGCGTAATGGCTTCCAGGTCCATCCACACTTGTCTTGCCTCCAGCGGCAAGATTTCATTTCTTTTTTATGGTTGAGCAATATTTCATTGAATATACATGCCGCATCTTCTTTATCCATTTATCTATTGATAGGTTGCTTCCATATCTTGGCCACTGAAAATAATGCTGCAATAAACATACGCGTGCACATATCTTTTCAACTTAGTGTTTTTGTTTTCCTTGGGTAAATACCAAGAAGTGGAGCTGCCGGATCACCTGGTAGCTCTATTTATTTTATTTTATTTTTTGAGGAACCTCAATACTATTTTTCATTGAGGCTGCACCACGTTATATTCCCACCCACAGTGGAAGGGCTCCCCTTTTCTCCACATTTCTGCCACTTGTTGTTTCTTGTCTTTTTGATGATAGCCATTCTGACTATCAGAATGATGTGAGAGTGTAAGATAGGAAAACAAACGATCATCTCCGTATATTTCATGAGGAGCTATATTTAAAGATAATTAATTGCTTTTCATGATAGTCAAGCTAAATAGCTACATGGCAGGCCTTGGAGAGCTCAGGCTAAAAAGTATTCCCAATCTCCCTTATTTTACAGACTGAGGGCAGGGGTACTGAGACTCAGGGAGAGGTACTTGCTCCCCAAGTTCAGAAACTAATTGTTAAGGAGACAGAGCTAGTTTCTTCTCTTCTCTCTATTTGTTTGGGCTCCACCCTAGGCCTAGGCAAATTTCTGAAATGTCCAGAGACAAGCAAAGCTGAGTCCCTGCAAGCAGGAACTGCATTCTGGCAGGAAGGGGTGTGGCCCCTAGGCTGGTGCTCAGCATATTGGTCCTGAGCAGCCAGGAGCAATACCTGTTGGGCAATGGGCTGTGGTGAAACCTCAGCCTGTCTGTGTGTAAATACCTGATGGTGTTGAAATGCCTGTTATTAATCGGGTGTAGCTGCCCATGTTCAGGTGCTTTTGTTGTTATTGTTTAGTCACTGTCGTGTCCAGCTCTTTGAGACTCCATGCACTGTAGCCCAGGCTTCCCCAGTGGCTCAGCGGTAAAAAAAAAATAATCCGCTTGCAAAGCTGAAGCCACAGGAGACATGGATTTGATCCTTGGGTCAGGAAGACCCCCCCGTAGGATGACATGCCAGTCCACTCCAGTATTCTTGCCTGGAGAATCCTGTGGACAGAGGAGCCTGGCAGGCTACCGTCCCTATGGTTGCAAAGAGTCAGACATGACTGAAGTCACTGAGCTCACTCGCTCAGACTACAGACCGTCAGGCTTCTCTGCCCATAGAAGTCTTCCCAGGTAAGAAGACTGGAATGGGTAGCCATTTCCTTCTCTAGGAGATCTTCCCAGACCAGGGATCAAACCTGCATCTTCAACATTGACAGGCAGATTCTTTACCACTGAACCATCAGTTAAGATGCTTACTGTCCTACAGAGTCACTCTTAGAAACTCAGGAATGTAGGTCTACATTACTCATGCACTGGATTGTCCTGATTTATTCTCCTTGGGAGGTTCCCAGTTGAAGTTTTATTTTTTTGGCCATGCCAAATCTTAGTTCCTCCACCAGGGATCAAACTCATGCCTCCTGTGGTGGAAATGTGGAGTCCTTACCACTGGACTGCCAGGGAATTCTCCCCAGCTGAAATTTTAAGGACTGGAGGCAGGGAGGAAAAGGACCTAGGGATTAGAAAGTTGGTGTTAGTGCCATCTGCTGGCCTGTTTTTCTTTGGATAATTCATCTCTCTCTGGGCTCCTGTCTGCCCTCCTGTCTGTAAAGTGAGGAGGATGATAAAATGATCTCCAAGTTCTCTTCCAGCTCCAGCTTCCCTTGACTTCATCATCTTGCATGATTCTTTGGGAGCATCTTGTGGGTAGGAGGAGAGCTGAGGGAAAAAGAACTTGAGCGTGGACAAATCCCTGAAGGGCAGATATGACTTCTGTGTTAACCAAGGCTGTATTCCTAGCTCTCATTTGTGTCTGGCATACAGTAGGTGCTCAAATACTTTCTTACCAAGGTGGAGCTAGTGATTTGTTAGTTTTGCTGTTGGCGGTAGCTGCTAGACTAGGCTGACATATTGGGTAACTTCATCCGAAGTCTGTTTTCTTTAGAAGACTCCCTGATGCGCAAATCTAAAGTAGCTCACTCTCTTGAACTTTTTCAGCGGAGGTGTAACCCCCAATCTGTGGGGCTGATGGCTGTAAGAACGAGAGGTGCCACTTGAAGTGAGAATTTAGCGCCATCTAGTGTCTGAATTTCAGCTTCAGCGTTGAAGCTGAAACTCCAATACTTTGGCCACCTGGTGCGAAGAACTGACTCGTAGGAAAAGACCCAGATGCTGGGAAAGATTGAAGACAGGAGGAGAAGGGGAAGACAGAGGATAAGATGGTTGGATGGCATCACCGACTCGATGGACATGAGTTTGAGTAAGTTCTGGGAGTTAGTGATGGACAGGAAGGCCTGGCGTGCTGCAGTCCATGGGGTCGCAAAGAGTCAGACATGACAGAACGACTGAACAGACCGAGTGTCTGAATTGGGGATCACAGGAATGATTTCTTTATTTTTCTAGGTATCCTGTTTCATAAAGGAGAGATAAATCCAGTTGCCAATTAAAATATACCAAGAAAACCCACTATTTAAAAGACTCCTGAATATATTTACATGTGACATGAAGGTTATTGTAATATGTATACTCTCCCCCTACTTAGAGCCCTCTGAAAACTTAGATAACAATAAAGTGTTTTGTTAACAGGAGTCTTTTGTTAGTAGAAGCTTAGAAAGTCCTTAAGGCTCTATCCTTCCCACATCCAGCTAGTTCAGAAGGGCAGGTACTGACCCTTAAAGCAGCTCAGTCTAGAGCTGACTGCTTAGTTGTTAACATAAGTATCTGAGTTTTATGTCATGCATTAATTAAAACACATTTCTTATCTCACTCAATCCTGGTGATTATCCTAGGGAGTAAGAATGACTGTCTTTGACTAGTTGATCATTCACTGCAGTTGAGAAAGTTTCATTAATTTGCCTATACAGTAATTGTTGGCGAGAGGATTCAGACTCACATTGGTCTGTCTCGAACAACTGTTTTCTGGGTACTAAAGATCATATTCTTTTTGCCAAAAGGATACAATTTACATCCCATAATATCCATAATTTTCTTGGGCTCCAAAATCACTGCAGACAGAAACTGTAGCCATGAAATTAAAAGACACTTGCTCCTTGGAGGGAAAGCTATGACAATCCTAGACAGTGTATTAAAAAGCAGAGACAACACTTTGCCAACAAAGGCCCGTATAGTCAAAGATATGGTTTTTCCAGTAGTCCTGTACAGTTGTGAGAGTTGGACCATAAAGAAGGCAGAGCGCTGAAGAAATGATGCTTTCGAACTGTAGTGCCTGAGAAGACACCTGAGAGTCCGTTGGACAGCAAGGAGATCAAACCAGTCAATCCTAAAGGAAATCAACCCTGAATATTCACTGGAAGGATGGATACTGAAGCAGAAGCTCCAATACTTTGGCCACCTGACACGAAGAGCCGACTCATGGAAAAGACCCTGATGCTGGGAAAGATTGAGGGCAGGAGGAGAAGGGGATGACAGAGGATGAGATGGTTAGATAGCATCACTGAATGGATATGAATCTGAGCAAACACCTGGATATAGTGAGGGACAGGCGAGCCTGGTGTGTTGCAGTCCAGAGGGTCACAAAGAGTCGGACATGACTTTGCAACTGAAAAACAACAACAATGTCCAAGGATACAACTGTACATACTTGTACAGTGTATATAATACTGATGGTTAGAAATTGGGTTCTGGAGCCAGATTACCTGAGTTTAGATCCTTTGGATATAGAGAAAGATACTGATGGGCTCCAAGCCTCCATTTCCCATTGTAAATGGGGATGATGCTAAGAATACTTACTTCATAGGGTTGTGTGAACCTTAACAGAGTCATTACATCTCAGGTGCTGAGAACAGTGCCCTTTACACAAAAAGGTGCTCCGTAAATATTACTTCAAAACTGACTGTAAGGCAGGGAGTTGAAAATATCAGTTCAGTTCAGTTCAGTTGCTCAGTCTTGTCCAACTCTTTGCAACCCCATGGGCTATAGCATGTCAAGTGTCCCTGTCCATCACCAACTCCTGGAGTTTACTCAAACTCATGTCCATTGAGTTGGTGGTGCCATCCAACCATCTCATCCTCTGTCGTCCTCTTCTTCTCCCGCCCTCAATCTTTCCTAGCATCAGGGTCTTTTCAAATGAGTCAGCTCTTCGTATTAGGTGGCCAATGTAGTGCAGTTTCAGCTTCAACATCAGTCCTTCCAATGAACATTCAGGACTGATTTCCTTTAGGATGGACTGGTTGGATCTCCTGGCAGTCCAAGGGACTCTCAAGAGTGTTCTCCAACACCACAGTTCAAAAAGCATCAATTCTTTGGTGCTCAGCTTTCTTTATAGTCCAACTGTCACATCCATACATGACTACTGAAAAAACCATAGCCTTGACTAGATGGACCTTTGTTGGCAAAGTAACATCTCTGCTTTTCAATATGCTGTCTAGGTTGGTCATAAATTTCCCTCTAAGGAGCAAGCGTCTTTTAATTTCATGGCTGCAATCACCATCTGCAGTGATTTTGGAGCCCAAGAAAATAAAGTCTCTCACTGTTTCCACTGTTTCTCCATCTATTTGCCATGAAGTGATGGGACCGGATGCCATGATCTTAGTTTTCTGAATGTTGAGCTTTAAGCCAACTTTTTCACTCTCCTCTTTCACTTTCATCAAGATGCTCTTTAGTTCTACTTCACTTTCTGCCATAAGGGTGGTATCATCTGAAAATATAAGTCTTATGAAATGAACTGACTTGTAGTTGGACAGCAAAATGCACGTTGAGAATTTTGAGTCTGAGCATCTCCAGGTGGCCCTGTGTACTAAGACCCTTGAAAGTCCCATCATTCACTCACATCTGCTTCTATATCCATTTAGGACCCTTGTTTGGCTCTCAAAGGTATTTGGGATTTTGATCCTTGCTGTGTATGAGATGAAGTAATGGAAGGAAACTGTCACCCTCAGAAATGGAAACTTTGGACTCTTTGTAAATCTCTTTTAAGGTCTGCAACCTCATGTTGGAGATCTTTAGGTTCTCTTGTCATGCAGTATGGTTTCTCCTGCCAAGAAAAAGGGCTCTGCTAGCCAAGAACTAGGCCCAGCTCTAGCTTTACCTTCCTTACCTCTTTCCACAGATGTCTACTTTTCTCCTGTCCCTCCCAGGGAGGAACCAACTCCCAGAGGTCAGAAGGGGTGCTAGAAAAAGTGAGTGAGATTCGTAAGAGAAACACCACCTAGAATCCCAGGGACTCCTAGAATCCCTGGAGTCACTCTGCAGAGAAAGTCTGTTCTGTGAGGTGTCAAAGCAAGAGTCTTGGAAAACTACACGCAGACCAAAAGGGCAATTTCCCTCCACTGCCAGAAGGGGGCAGTGTAGTGCAGAGCACCGAGAGGATATAACCCTCGGCACCTCCTGGAGCCGAGGGTTCTAGTTCAGACTCTGCTTGGCAGTAGCAGTGATCTGCACAATAAGCTTGGCCCCATTTTCCCTGATGTTCAGCTTTAAGGTTCTGCTGTTCTATTAGGAGACAATGGGATGAACTAGCCAAGAACTCCAAGTTGGCTTATGTAAGTAAGAAACCGGAAATGGGGGAGGGGGAATGGGGGAGGCGTGATAATGGGGTGGTGGTGTGCACAGCTGAGAAGTTTCTTTTGTGGGGGATTCAAAACCTCTCTATGGGGCTTCCCAGTAAAGAATCCACCTGCCAGTGCAGGAGACCCAAGAGACAAGGGTTTGATCCCTCAGTTGGGAAGATCCCCTGGAGAAGGAAGTGGCAACTCACTCCTGTATTCTCACCTGGAAAATTCCATGGGCAGCGGAGCCTGTGTGTCTGCAGTCTATTGGGCCCCAAAGAGTCGGACATGACTGAGCAACTGAGCATGCATGAAAACCTCTCTACTGAATGCAACAGGTGGAAAAAGCCTTAAAACGGCTCTTTTAGGATCACATGCTTAGGTTGGGCGGCCCTGTCAAACCACCCCAAGGAGTCTGGAATGGAGCATCATACCCTGCTCCTGTCCTTGTTGGTGCCAAAGCTTAATCCCCCCAAAAAACATTTACAGTTACAAACAGCACTCACTGGTGGTTTGCCCATCTCTGCATTGTGTAATAGCCAGAGCCTATTTTTTTCTTGATGGAAATTCCTTCCAGAAATAATGGCTGATGTAGAGCCTGCACTGGCCTCAGGGTGCCCCTTGGCAGAGGTTAAAAAGTGAAGTCAGTAGGCAAAACCCTTTCTGGCTCAGCAGCTCCATGCAGTTACCTTGGTTGCTAGGATTTAGAAGCCCCATGAGAGGCCTGGGAGACCCTGATGATTTGGGGCAGGGACTTTTTCCATTGAAGTCGTTTGATTGGTGTCCTCAGAAGTCAGAGACAATGAAGTTGTATCTTAAGACAGCACCAAGGGAGAGCTTGTCATTAGAAGCCTGTGTGCATGCTAAGTTGCTACAGTCATGTCTGACTCTTTGTGATCCTATGGATTGTAGCCTGCCAAGCTCCTCTGTTCATGGGATTGTCCTGGCAAGAATACTGGAGTGGGTTGCCATTTCCTTCTCGAGAGGATCTTCTCCAGAGGATCAAACCCAGGTCTCTTATATTTTCTGCATTAGCAGGTGGATTCTTTACTACTAGCTCCACCTGTTATGCATCTCTGCTGCTGCTGCTGCTGCTGCTGCTGCTGCTGCTAAGTCACTTCAGTTGTGTCCAACTCTGTGCAACCCCACAGACGGCAGCCCACCAGGCTCCGCCGTCCCTGGGATTCTCCAGGCAAGAACATTGGAGTGGGTTGCCATTTCCTTCTCCAATGCATGAAAGTGAAAAGTGAAAGTGAAGTCGCTCAGCCGTGTCCGACTCTTCATGACCCCATGGACTGCAGCCCACCAGGCTCCTCCGTCCATGGGATTTTCCAGGCAAGAGTACTGGAGTGGGGTGCCATTGCCTTCTCCGTTATGCATCTCTATTGGTCTCTAATTCTGCCAGACTCACTAAAAAGCCAGCTGCAGAAGTGTAAACTCTGGGCAGGGTGCCTTGTTCAGAAGCCTCTTACCAAGCTTCCCATCTCCCAGCCTGTTCCTACATCCATTGGCTGTGGACCTCTTGCTTCACTTCCTGTTATTACCCTTGCATTTCTTGGAGGAGGCAGGATAGCCTAGGGGCTAGGAGGAACACAGGCTCTGGACCTCAGCTGTCTGGGTGTGTGACTCAGGGCAAGTTCCTTAACTCCTCATTGTCTTGGCTCCTCACCTGTAAAATGGGGGTGATTTTAATAGTACCTGCCTCACAGAGTATGTGTGAGGATGAAAGTACTTAGCACTTACACTATGAGGATGAAAGCACTTAGCACCTATACTACTGGTACTTAGTATAGGTAGGCACTTGGTAAAGATTTATTGAATATATACATTCAGGTCTACATTGCAGAGACTTGTGGATGCAGAGGAAAAAATCCCGGAAGAAAACGTATTTAAAAATCACTGTCTCTACTTGAGGTGGATAGAGGGACTGGATTTGCCCACCTGTCTGAAACAACTAGATACTAATACACAATAAGCTTACTAAATGTTTGCTGTCATTATTGTTTTCACACTTCAAATCCCTGCTCACAACAAGTGTGTGAAGCCTGTTATAACTATTAGCCTCATGTTACTGCCAAGGAAATTGAGGCTCAGAGAGGTTCCATGACTTGACCGAGGTCACTTAGCTAGTCAGTCAGGGGAAGAATCAAGAGCTGAACATTCTAGAAGCTGTGTTCTGGACCATGCTATCATGTCTGGGCATGCAGCCACATGTTTGGTTAAATCTGCTTAATGAATGACCCCAGCCACCTGGAATGAGACCGTCTCCATCCTCCCCCTTCTTCTCTTTTATCTTCAGCCTCTTCCTCCTTGGGTCCGCCCAGGCAAGTCTTGAACACGTTCCTGTCTCTCCTATTCAGAAAGAAAAGAACAGAAAAGAAAACCTCCGGTGCTTATCCTGCCTCTTGCCTTCACCCACAGGCCACCTTCTCGGAGTCACCTGCGCTTGTCTCCTTACCTTCTCTCAGTCCAGCGATCTGAATTCCCCTCTGTGTGGTCACACGGTTCCTGTGGAAGTCACCAGTGGTTTCCGAGATCTTCCTGTTCTCATTTCCCTTGATCTGTGTTCACTAGAAGTGCCTGCTCCCTTCCTTGCTGTCCACGTTACCTCACACTTCTGGTTTTCTTCTTACTTTCTTGGCCACCCCCTCCTGGGATATGTGCCATCTTAATCAGACCTAAGGGCTTGATCATGGGCAATCCTTTCTCCTTGCTCTATCTTCTCTTCCTGGGTGATGACCTCTGTTCCTGGGCTTAACATGCCACCTCCATAGGCTGAGGACACGAGAGTTTCATCTCCAGCCTTGAACTCTCTCCTGAGTTCTGAGCCAGCTCTGGGTAAGGGCACGCTTGGTGTTTTAAGACCTCGCAGCAGACTGTCTTTGGAACCCAGTTTCTATTTGGGGAGATGAGACAAGCTGTTCTCTCTTCTGGTTCTCAGCCATTCACAAACTCTCAGCCCAGAGCTTGGAATCTTTGAGGTGCAGAGATCATCAGAGGTCATTTACACTTTTGCTGAAGAAACTGATCATCCAGGGTTGAGACAGCAAGCATCCAGGGGTGACAGTGCCCCTGGCAGCATCCGTGATGTGCCGTTTTTACATGAACTTTGCTTCCCTCTTGTCTGAATGTTTCCAGTGACTGGGTCTCTAGCCTTTCAGATGCACCAGTGAGCCAACTGTCTCTCCAACCCAGGGAAGAGATTGCAGCCAAGATCCATGAAAGGTTCAAGCTTACTGAATTCGTTGTGCCCCAAACGATCTACTCCTTTGAAACTCTCTCCTCCTCCAGTGAGCCGTAACAGAGTAAAGGTTTCTTCAGCTCCCTGGTTTCTCATGTCAGAAACATGAATCTTATACTTCCCGTCTTCCCCACTCTCTCATCCAGTCACCAGATCTCCCTGATACGTCTTTCTAAACATTTCTCGAGAACGTTTCCTGCTCCCCACTGCCACGACTAAGGTCCAAATCTGAAAAATAGTGCATATATCCCAGTATTTGTGGTTTATCTCTCTTCCCTTCTTCCCATCCTTCCTTACTTCCATGATGGTTTCTCTTTCCCACTCGTTGTCCTTCTCCACCCACTTCCACCAGCACACCCTCTCTTCTCCTCATACAAGACTCTCTTTTTTCTTTATCATCACTATTTCTCAGTCTGTAGTGTTTAAGCACATGGTCTTAAGAAGTGCCTGGCTGGGGCTTCCTGGTAGTCCAGTGGTTAAGAATACACCATGCAATGCACTAGTTCGATCCTTGGTCCAGGAAGATCCTACATGGCACAGGACAACTAAGCCCATGTGCCACAACTACTGAGCCTGGGAGCCCCAACTAATGAAGACACATGCCCTAGAGCCCGTGCTCCGCAACAAGAGAAACCTCTGCAGTGAGAAGCCTGCACACTGCCATTGGAGAGTAGACCCCCTCGCTGCACCACAACTAGAGCAAAAGTCTGCGAAGCAATGAAGACCCAGCACAGCTGCAAAAGGAAAATTTTCTTTTAAAAAGTGCCTGGCTGACTCGAGGGCTCCCTTGTGAGACTGTTTCCTATTAAGGCCAGGATGCCCCCAGCCCAGCCCCAGCCCCCAGCTCTCATTTCTGTCCTGCCCACCTACTCTGCCCGGTCCCTCTCTCTCCATCAGCCTCAGCTCTGGCTAAGTGCAAGGAGGGCTCCCTTTAGCAGGTGTGCCCCTGGTGACCCGCCTGGCTGCTAAAAACACGGCTCCTACTGCCGGGCGAGAGCTCTCCGCGTGGCAGAATGTTTATGGAACTTATCCTCAGAAAGATCTGATCTGGCACCTGGCAGTTTTAAACCACCAGGAGGGATCCCAAAAAACAACTTTTTTTTTTTTTTTTCACTTTCTCCAAGGAGCATTCTCAAAAGCAAAGGCAAATGACATTGTTTATGGAGAAAAAAGAAAACCACACGAAACCACCACCAACACTGGGTAATTATAGAGGGTGAGCGAGACTCTGTCAGCGATGGTGAAAGAAGGCTGTCTTTTTTTTTTTTTCCTTTAGTACTTTTCACGTTGGAGGCAAAAAGAGCCACGCTCTGCTACATTCCTGTGGATGGTCCCATCTTTTACCAGGATGGATCTGGTCAGGGCAAAATCTTTTGGTTCTGAGTAAGGGTGGAACGCATAATACGTGTTTTTTGGGAAGATCATAAATTCCTTGGCCCTGTCTGGGCTCTGGGGCTCTGGGGAGTGGTGATTCTGAAGCTCCTGGTTCAGTTTCTGCACCATCTGGCTCTGGTCTGATGGAGGTTCAGTGACCCTTGGCTTCTGGGTAATAAAGCTCAGTGTTTATACTTCTCCCCTCTGCGAGAGCTTCAGCTACCTGCTGACCTGCCAGGTCACGTATCTTAGATGTTAGCAGTGGAGAGTTAGGGATGGGAAAGCAGGCAGGCAGGGACACTTTTAGAGAACATGCACAGAGGGGCTTTATATTGCTTCCCCACAGCTGCTCTAATGAATGATGGCAAATGTAGTGCCTGAAAACAATACCGGTGTCTTCTTTCAAGGCGCTGGAAATTGGAGTGTGAAATTGGTTTCCCTGGGTTGCAATCAAGGTATCAGCAGGACTGTGTCCCTTCTGGAGGAGCCTCTGTTTCCTCGCCATTTCCAGCTCATAGAAGCTCATGGCCCTGCCATCTGTCTTCAAAGCCAACAATGTAGCATCTTCGAATGTATGTAGCATCATTCTGACACCCTGCTTCATCACAGCCTCTCTGACTCTTTTAAGGACCCCTGTAATTACATTGGATTCACTGAGATGATCCAGTAAACTCCCCATCTCAAGATCTTGAACCTAATCACCTCTGCAAAGTCCTTTTTGCCACACTGGGTAGCACATTCACAGGCCTCAGGGATCAAGATGTGGGGATCTTTGGGGGGACCATTATTCTGTCACAGGCCTCTCAGAAAGGCAGTTGCCTTAAGTCATGTGGAGAGACCCAGAGGACAGAGGGGACTCGCTTTGAGTCAGAGAACCTGTCATTGACTGAGATGTGACTCAAATCCTAGTTAGGACTCCTGTTTTACCACGGTATTCGGATTTAAGAGTGAACTTTTGAGGGTAGATGGGGAATCCTTGCCATGCAGATCTTAGCCTTCTTAAAGAGGAAGCAATGAGACAGTTCAGATGGCGTTGGAAGGATTGGTTAAAAAATTATATGTTGGGTATCACTTTGTGCAACGATTATGGTAAATGATGAAAGGCCCAGCTTCACAAAATCATTTGCAAAGCCCCATGCAGTAGGGATAACTATTAGCTCCATGCTACAATGAAGAAGACTGAGGCGTGGGGGACTTTAAATATATTCAAGAAAGCAGTGAAGCTAGGATGCGCTATCAGGTCTGTCTGACTTCAAAACCCATGTTCTTAGGACTCCCCTTGGGTGGTCTAGTAGCTAAGACTCCATTCTCCCAACGCAAGGGGCTAGGGTTTGATCCCTGGGCAGGGAGCTAGATACCACACGTCACAACAAAGGATCCCACTTGCCACAATTAAGACCAGGAACAGCTAAATAAATAAATATTGAAAAAAAAGTTCAAAAATTGTCCTCCTGTACTCGCTGCCTTTCCTCCGTCTTCTGCTTGACATTTATCACCTATACATATTGTGCTACTGTACTGGTCTCTCCCACTGGAATGTAAGCTTCCTAAAGAGAGGGGGCATTTTCAGTTTCTTTTTTTGGTTCAGGATTTCACTGCTGTGTGATCAGCTTCTGGCATTCAGTAGGCATGCATGCACGCGTATTAAATAAATGAATATGTGGAGCTGGATGTTATATTCAAAATATGTCATTATTAGAAAGTAAAGGCGTGGTCCACTTGGGATGGATGTTTGTTATAAATTATCAGTACAGTCTCATGGGGGCATTTGGCCGAATATCAGCCTTGACTGGGATGCTAAATGCAGCATCTGAGAATGTTACACTGAGAATCATATGCTTTAGCAGTGTATCAGGCACGTGCTGTGAACAGGCACTGCAAGGGCTAACGTCTTGTCCCTGTAATTAGCTGAAGGAAGGGGAACTCACACCTGCCGAGTGTTTCATCTGGTGCCAGTCCTGGGCTGGGCCTATTATTCTGTTTAACTTTATGGTCTCTGTTGTTTTATTTCAATATAATCCCGAATTGCACACCCCAACATTCCTTTTCCTCTGGGCCTCCTCTTTCCTCTCTCTGCACCCCCTTAGCAGTGCACCTGGCAGGTAAGAAGGTGCTCCTGGGGCCCCCATGGTTGATTAAAACCCACTTAGGAGAAGTGGGCTGTTACATGGGTCTGGCTGAGAGCAGTGCCTCTGGCAAAACCAGAAGAGGCAACACCAAGAGGGCTGAATGGGCCCCCTTTTCTCTCTGTCTTCACACCTCATCCTTCCCTGTCACACGTGACACCTAGAAGGTTTGGTGCTGAAGCTGCCTGGCTGATCCACAGGTTCATACATACTGGCCTAGGGTGCTTATTCTTTCAACTCACTATTATTATTGATTTATTGAAGTAGTGGCTTGAGAATGCTGTCTGTCCCTTGTGAACATTGGCTTGCTTCAAGGCCAGGCCTCTGAGTCTGGCTTGGAAAGGAACTTGAGCATGAACTTCATAGACTATGTGCTCAGTTCTTCCTGGACCTGCTCACAAGACTCCCCAGTGTATGAAGGGGTAAGTCCAAGAACTTGGTGGGGCTTGGGTTTTGTTTTAGAAAAGACCCTGATGCTGGGGAGATTGAGGGCAGGAGGAGAAGGGGATGACAGAGGACGAGATGGTTGGATGGCATCACCGACTCAATGGACATGAGTTTGAGCAAGCTCCGGGAGTTGGTGATGGACAGGGAGGCCTGGTGTGCTGCAGTCCATGGGGTCACAAAGAGTCAGACACGACTGAGAGACTGAACAACAACAAGGCTTTTAAAAATCACTGTTGAATTCCCTGTTGGTTCAGTGGTCAGGGCTTGGCGCTTTCACTGCATGTGTGTTAGTCACTCAGTCATGTCTGACTCTTTACAACCCCATGGACTGTAGCCCACAAGGCTCATCTGTGCATGGAATTCTCTAGACAGAATACTGGAGTGGGTAGCCATTCCCTTGTCCAGGGGATCTTCCCGACCCAGGGATCAAACCAGGGTCTCCTGAATTGCAGGCAGATTCTTTACTGTCTGAGCCATAAGGGCCCAGATTTAATTCCTGGTCAAGGAACTAAGGCTCTGCAAACTGTGCAGCGTTGTCAGAAAAAAAAAAAAGGTGCTGGAGGTGATGGCCGTAGAAAAGAATAGAGGCTTCAAAATCAAAAGCTGTGGCAGCTCTTATCTGGGGGGTGGATTTTATTTCTGTGTTCCTACCCCGCCATCACAGGGCATCATAGCTAAAAATGAAATTATTTAGTCCATCAAATCAACACATGGCATCTTCCATTTGTCCAGGCACCAGACCTGGAACTGGGTATAGCAGTGCACAAATAGAGATGATGTATTTTTCCTGTCATTCACTTAATGATTATTTACTCAGTGTACACTGAGGGCCAGACCCTGGGCTGGGTGCAAGGAAAGCAGAGATTGATTAATACACAATCTTTACCTTGTAACCTAGTGGTTAAGAACATGAGCTGGGGGCTTCAAATCCCAGACCTGTCTCCTTGTAGCTAGTTGACCTTGGGCACATTGATTCAAATTGGTATTTTAGTTTCCATGTCTGTACAATAGGAATAATAATAGTCCCCATCATATAGGGTTGCTGTTATTAAATGACCTAAATGTTAGGGCTTTGGAATAGTATCCAGTAAGTGTTCAGTAAATACCTATTATTAATAATAATTCTGTTGTTAATCTAACCAGGGAGACAGATAGGCCAATCTCACAATGTGAGACAGTCTATAATGAAGGGTTATGGAAACATGGTGGTGATGGTGTAGTCGCTAAGTCATGTTTGACTCTTTTGAGACCCCATGGATTGTAGCCAGCCAGTCTTCTCTGTCCAGAGGATTCTCCAGGCAAGAATACTAGAGTGAGTTGCCATTTCCTTTTCCAGGGGATCTTTCTGACCCAGGGATTGAACCAGTACCTCCTGCCTTGTAGGTGGATTCTTTACCACTGAGCCTCCAGGGAAGACTTATGGAAATATAGAGAACAATAAATTCTGATGGATCAAGAAAGTTTCATGTGAAAGGGGATTTTCAAGGGCAGGAGTCAGGGTAGGAGGGACAGAGGAAGAACCTTCAGCAAAGTGAACGACGTGAGCAAAGACACAAATGTTTGGGAACTCAGGATGTGCCTAAGAAGACCAAGATTTGGAATCATAGGAGGTGAGGCTGGGCCAATTTTGTGGAAATAACGTGCATGCTGGAGCCAGGCAGACCTGAGTTTGAATCCTGATTCTGCCACTTCCTGCCTGGATGCTTTCTGTTAAGTAATTGAAACTTTTAGGGCCCCTGCAAAAGGGTAATGCTTTTGCCTGTCATACAGCCCATGAGAGAAAAAAGGTGTCACTGAATTGCCCCAAAGAATCACTGTCTATTCTTTCCCCCTTATATTTTGTGAAACTACAGACCAGTTTAGAGTTCTCCTCCATGATTTCCAAATAACTGCCCCCAGAACAAGCCTGTGTTCACAGCTTCCTTGCAGCCAAGCGGAGATGTTGGCTGCATTCTACTTTTCTTTCTGGCTCTTGTTGGATTGTCTGTTTCTGTTTGCGCTGCTGTATGAAATGCCACTGGGGACTCTTTTTTAAAAAAATTATTAATTTATTTGGCTGCCTGAGGTCTTAGTTGTGGCGTGCGGGGTTTTCTATTGCAGCACTCGGACTCCAGTTGTGTCACATGGGTTCAGGAGTTGCAGCATCTGTGCTTAGTTCCCCAACAAGGGATCGAACCCTCATTCCCTGCATTGCAAGCCAGATTTTTAACCACTGGACCACCAGGCAAGTCCCCACTGTGGACTTTCAGTCTTGCAGTTATGTCAGTAAACAGCTCCTTTGTGTAGATGCTAAGTTGCTTCAATCGTGTCTGACTCTTTGCAACCCTGTGGACTGTAGCCCGCCAGTCTCCTCTGTCCATGGGATTCTTCAGGCAAGGATACTGAAGTGGATTGCCACGCCCTCCTCCAAGGGATCTTCCCAACCCAGAGATCAAACCTGCATCTCTTACGTCTTCTGCACTGGCATGTGGGCTCTTTACCACTAGGGCCACATAGCCCCCTTGTTTCCGGGGCTCAGGCATGAGTCAGAGACAGTGCGGGGATAGGACCTCATGCTCAGAATCAACCTTCACCCCCGCATAACACTGGCCTGTTGCCCTGGACCCTCTCTGCTGTGCTTTCACTGTCTTCCATTATTCTTAAACTGTGTGTGTGTGTATGTCTGTGAATGCATACATTCACATGCACCCACTCCCCAACCCATTTGGGTGGTTTGGAAAAAGCCCATAAATCTCTTTTCAGTATCAAAGCTAAAGTATTAGATGCAGCTAATGTTATTGTGGTTAGCTGCTTACGCTCTAAATGAAAAATATATTTCAGTTCTAGGTTAGTAAAAATAAAGATGCATTTTTTTTTTCCTTCTCCAAATTTTTGTACTCCCTGACTTCTATTTAGGCACTTTGGGATATGTGGTCCCCAGATGTCCCAGATATATCTTATGCTGCATGATAAGCTAGCTCAAAACTTAGTGGCTTAAAGCAACACTTTTATTCTGCTGTTCCATGTGGTGTGAACTAGAATCATGGCATTTGCCTGCTGACTGTTCTGATCAGGAGGCTCCAAGAACCTAAGAAGTTCTCGTCCTCTTCGATGGTTAGACCAAAAATTGGCATGGTGTCACTTTCACTGTATTCTATTTGTCAAAACAGTCACAGGCCAACTCAGATTTAGGGGAGGTGAAATAGGATCCGCCTCTTGATGGGTGAAGTGTCAAAGAATTTATGGTCATCTTTCACCTGTCACACCAGGTTAAAAATCTTTGATCCCTAAAGTGGCCTATTTCCTAGGGTGCTCCCTGGTCCCTCATGCAAATCAATTTCTGGCAGGCTAGTCCCATCAATCTGCTGAGTAAGACACACATGTCAACACAGTAGGTTGAACATGACTTATATGCCTTGGCTGCAACTCCCTCAGGTTCCTCAGATCAGATCAGTCACTCAGTCCTGTCCGACTCTTTGTGACCCCATGAATCACAGCACGCCAGGCCTCCCTGTCCATCACCAACTCCCGGAGTTCAGAGACTCACGTCCATCGAGTCAGTGATGCCATCCAGCCATCTCATCCTCTGTCGTCCCCTTCTCCTCTTGCCCCAATCCCTCCCAGCATCAGAGTCTTTTCCAATGAGTCAACTCTTCGCATGAGGTGGCCAAAGTACTGGAGTTTCAGCTTTAACATCAGTCCTTCCAAAGAAATCCCAGGGCTGATCTCCTTCAGAATGGACTGGTTGGATCTCCTTGCAGTCCAAGGGACTCTCAAGAGTCTTCTTCAACACCACAGTTCAAAAGCATCAAGTCTTTGGCGCTCAGCCTTCTTCACAGTCCAACTCTCACATCCATACATGACCACAGGAAAAACCATAGCCTTGACTACATGGACATTTGTTGGCAAAGTAATGTCTCTGCTTTTGAATATGCTGTCTAGGTTGGTCATAACTTTCCTTCCAAGAAGGAAACGTCTTTTAATTTCATGGCTGCAGTCACCATCTGTAGTGATTTTGGAGCCCAGAAAAATAAAGTCTGACACTGTTTCCACTGTTTCCCCATCTATTTGCCATGAAGTGATGGGACCGGATGCCATGATCTTTGTTTTCTGAATGTTGAGCTTTAAGCCAACTTTTTCACTCTCCATTTTCACTTTCATCAAGAGGCTTTTGAGTTCCTCTTCACTTTCTGCCATAAGGGTGGTGTCATCTGCATATCTAAGGTTATTGATATTTCTCCTGGCAATCTTGATTCCAGCGTTTCTCATGATGTACTCTTCATGTAAGTTAAATAAACAGGGTGACAATATACAGCCTTGATGAACTCCTTTTCCTATTTGGAACCAGTCTGTTGTTCCATGTCCAGTTCTAACTGTTGCTTCCTGACCTGCATACAAATTTCTCAAGAGGCAGATCAGGTGGTCTGGTATTCCCATCTCTTTCAGAATTTTCCACAGTTTATTGGGATCCACAGTCAAAGGCTTTGGCATAGTCAATAAAGCAGAAATAGATGCTTTTCTGGAACTCTCTTGCTTTTTCCATGATCCAGCGGATATTGGCAATTTGATCTCTGGTTCCTCTGCCATTTCTAAATTCAGCTTGAACATCAGGAAGTTCACTGTTTACATATTGTTGAAGCCTGGCTTGGAGAATTTTAAGCATTACTTTACTAGCGTGTGAGATAAGTGCAATTGTGCGGTAGTTTGAGCATTCTTTGGCATTGCCTTTCTTTGGGATTGGAATGAAAACTGACCTTTTCAAGTCCTGTGGCCACTGCTGAATTTTCCAAATTTGCTTGCATATTGGGTGTAGCACTTTCACAGCATCATCTTTCAGGATTTGAAATAGCTCCACTGGAATTCCATCACCTCCACTAGCTTTGTTCATAGTGATGCTTTCTAACGCCCACTTGACTTCACATTCCAGGATGTCTGGCTCTAGGTCAGTGATCACACCATCGTGATTATCTGGGTCGTGAAGATCTTCTTTGTACAGTTCTTCTGTGTATTCTTGCCATCTCTTCTTAATATCTTCTGCTTCTGTTAGGTCCATATCATTTCTGTCCTTTATCGAGCCCATCTTTGCATGAGATGTTCCTTTGGTATCTCTGATTTTCTTGAAGAGATCCCTAGTCTTTCCCATTCTGTTGTTTTCCTCTATTTCTTTGCATTGATCTCTGAAGAAGGCTTTCTTATCTCTTCTTGCTATTCTTTGGAACTCTGCATTCAGATGTTTATATCTTTCCTTTTCTCCTTTGCTTTTTGCTTCTCTTCTTTTCACAGCTATTTGTAAGGCCTCCCCAGACAGCCATTTTGCTTTTTTGCATTTCTTTTCCATGCGGATGGTCTTGATCCCTGTCTCCTGTACGATGTCACAAACCTCATCCCATAGTTCATCAGGCCCTCTGTCTATCAGATCTAAGCCCTTAAATCTATTTCTCACTTCCACTGTATAACCATAAGGGATTTGATTTAGGTCATACCTGAATGGTCTAGTGGTTTTCCCTACTTTCTTCAATTTCAGTCTGAATTTGGCAATAACGAGTTCATGGTCTGAGCCACAGTCAGCTCCTGGTCTTGTTTTTGCTGACTGTATAGAGCTTCTCCATCTTTGGCTGCAAAGAATATAATCAATCTGATTTCGGTGTTGACCATCTGGTGATGTCCATGTACAGAGTCTTCTCTTGTGTTGTTGGAAGAGGGTGTTTGTTATGACCAGTGCATTTTCTTGGCAAAACTCTATTAGCCTTTGTCCTGCTTCATTCCGTATTCCAAGGCCAAATTTGCCTGTTACTGCAGGTGTTTCTTGACTTCCTACTTTTGCATTCCAGTCCCCTATAATGAAAAGGACATCTTTTTTGGGTGTTAGTTCTAAAAGGTCTTATAGGTCTTCATAGAACCGTTCAACTTCTGCTTCTTCAGTGTTACTGGTTGGGGCATAGACTTGGATTACTGTGATATTGAATGGTTTGCCTTGGAAACGAACAGAGATCATTCTGTCGTTTTTGAGATTGCATCCAAGTACTGCATTTCGGACTCTTTTGTTGACCATGATGGCCACTCCATTTCTTCTGAGGAATTCCTGCCTGCAGTAGTACATATAATGGTCATCTGAGTTAAATTCACCCATTCCAGTCCATTTCAGTTCGCTGATTCCTAGAATGTTGACACTCTTGCCATCTCTTGTTTGACCACTTCCAATTTGCCTTGATTCATGGACCTGACATTCCAGGTTCCTATGCAATATTGCTCTTTACAGCATCAGACCTTGCTTCTATCACCAGTCACATCCACCACAGCTGGGTATTGTTTTTGCTTTGGCTCCATCCCTTCATTCTTTCTGGAGTTATTTCTCCACTGATCTCCAGTAGCATATTGGACACCTACTGACCTGGGGAGTTTCTCTTTCAGTATCCTATCATTTTGCCTTTTCATACTGTTCATGGGGTTCTCAAGGCAAGAATACTGAAGTGGTTTGCCATTCCCTTCTCCAGCGGACCACATTCTGTCAGATCTCTCCACCATGACCCGCCCATCTTGGGTTGCCCCACGGGCATGGCTTAGTTTCATTGAGTTAGACAAGGCTGTGGTCCTCATGTGATTAGATTGACTAGTTTTCTGTGAGTATGGTTTCAGCGTGTTTGCCCTCTGATGTCCTCTTCAACACCTACCGTCTTACTTGGGTTTCTCTTACCTTGGGCATGGGGTATCTCTTCACGGCTTCTCCAGCAAAGCGCAGCCATTGCTCCTTACCTTGGACAAGGGGTATTTCCTCACTGCTGCCCTTCCTGACCTTCAATGTGGGATAGCTCCTCTAGGCCCTCCTGTGCCCTCACGTTCCTGCTGCTGCTGCTAAGTCGCTTCAGTCGTGTCCAACTCTGTGCGACCCCATAGACGGCAGCCCATCAGGCTCCCCCATCCCTGGGATTCTCCAGGCAAGAACACTGGAGTGGGTTGCCATTTCCTTCTCCAATGCATGAAAGTGAAAAGTGGAAGTGAAGTCGCTCAGTCGTATCCAACTCCCAGCGACTCCATGGACTACAGCCCACCAGGCTCCTCCGTCCATGGGATTTTCTAGGCAAGAGTACTGGAGTGGGGTGCCATTGCCTTCTCCGCCTCACGTTCCTAGGACTGTGCAAAGATCGGATGTGATAATACATGTCAAGTCCTTTGTATAGTAACTCATGGTCAGATAATGTCAACTCCATTTCCATTCCTGCTCTTTTTTAAAAAAGACTATTTTATTTTTGGTTTCACTGGGTCTTCATTGCTGCTCATGGGCATTCTCTAGCTGTGGTGAGTGGGGGCTACTCTTTGTTGCAGTGCACAGGCTTCTCCTTGGAGTGGTTTCTCTTGTTGTGGAGCACAAACCCTAGAGCAAGGGCTTCAGCAGTTGTGGTACATGGGCTTAGTTGCCCCATGGCATGCAGGATCTTCCTGGACCAGGGGTTGAACCCGTGTCCCCTGCATGGGCATGCAGAGTCTTATCCACTGTACCACCAGAGAAGTCCTCCATTCCCTTTCTGTTTTCACAGAATAATAGCGAACATTCTTAGAATTCAGAAGGAAGAGATCATTTCATGTGGGCATCAGGAAAACTTCTGCAAGTCTTAACAATAATAACTAATATTTATTTGGTGCCTTCTTTGTGTCAGATCCTGTGCTAAGTGCCTTACTGGCTCATTTCATTTTGTTGAATCTTCTCTGAGTCTCTGAAGCAAGTATTCTTGTTTCCTCATTTTTCAGATGAGGAAACTGGCATTCAGAGACATTAAATAACTTGTCCAAGATCACACAGTATCTTGGACTTATCTCTAATCAGTGATCGAGATAAGATTTGAAGGCAGGCTCATGCTTTTAGCCATCATAATATATTAGTTATCTATTGCTATGTCACAAATTACCGCAAAATGTATCAGCTTAAAACAACAATGAACATTTATTATCTCACACAGTTTCTGTAAGTAAGGAACTCAAGAGTTATTCATCTTGGGTGCTAAAGGTCCCTCGTGAGGTTAAAAATCAAAGTGTCAGTTGGGGCTGCAGTTGTCTGAAGGCTTACTTGAAGCTGGAGGAGCCAGTTCTCAGATGGCTGTGCACATGGTTGGGAAGTCAACCCTGGCTCTTGGCAGGAGGCCTCAGCTCCTCGCTAGGTGGATCTCTCCAGAAGGCTGGCTGAGCATTCTCTCAACATGGCAGCTGACTTTCTCCTGAGGAGATGTTCAAAGAGAGATCAAGGCAGAAATTGCAGTTGAAAAAATAAATGACCTAGCCTCAAGTCACACACCATTTCCACAATATTCTTTTGGTAACATAGGTCAGTCCTAGTCAGTGTGAATGAAAACTGCACAAAGGTGTGAATAACAGAAGATGGAGGTCACTGGGGACTATCCTGGAGGCTGGCTACTACAATGTGCTCTTCAACATACCGGAAGTACTTGATAAGGTATTTCACATCTTTGGAATGGTATTGATGAAATGTTAGGTTTTTGAGTTGGACCTGGAAGGCTGGACAGTATATTAATAGTTAGAAAAGATAGAAAGTAGGAGCTAATCATTTCTCTTTGCCTCTTCACTCCTAATTGTCATCATCGTTGTTGACTGACATGGTCATTGTCATCATCCTTATGACCATGATCTACACTACCTTCATAAGTATTTACAATTTATGATTTTAAAGATACGGACAGAAGTCTACACGTGTATAAAGCTATATATATATACTGTATAATGCAAAGCAGCAGTTATTTTGATGGAGTGAGAAGGGTGAATCCTGAGCTATAGCAAAGACCTGCTTGTTTGCTCCCTGGAAAGCCTGTCTCTCTTGAAGCCTAGAAGAGGAGGGACTTGGTACCTTAGCTGAGGGCTGTGAGGGAAAAATCTTAGTAAACTAAAGTGGGCTGGCTCCAAATGCCCTTGCTGTATGTTGTTTTGGCACCCTGAGTCTGTAATTTCTCATATAACAGGATGTTAAATTTGACTTTTTGGTGTTTTGGGAAAGTCCCTAAGGTTGAGACCATCTGTGTAGTACATGCTAAGGGATTGTGAAATCAGTTTTTATTAAAAAAGATTCTTAGTACATCACCCACATGAGTTAAGACACTTGGAGGACAAACAATGAGGTGGTAGTGGGGATGAATCTGGAGAGACTGGATAATGAGTAGTCAGAGTGGGGAAAAGGAGGGTGAATGGTTCTCTCTCCTTCCTCCACACCAAATGAGGAGAATCACTTCAGAGAATCACTTGGAAAAATCCCTGGCATTGAAGGGACTTAGTGCACAACTATGCTGGGAGGTCTGACTTTCTCCTCTGACTTTCTACCTTGATGAGAAAGAGGTATAAGGACCGTACTGGTATAAACAGTTCTCCCAATGGCAGTGGGAGCCTGGGTATAGTCCTGAGAAGGAGGAGCCAGACTTGAGTCATGCTGAGAGGGTCTCTAGCCAAGAGATCCCTTGTGACTCCAATAGAGAGTCCAGGTGACTGGAAGTGAGGGATTGAGAGGTCAGCTGGGGAAGGCATGGCCCATATCAGGGAGTTAGAGGAGGCCAGGAGGAAAAACAAGTGTTTACACATATGCATTAATGAGGACATTTGACCAAGACAGATGACCCTGGCTCCTTAAGATCTTCTCATCTTCCTTACCTCTCTCACCCCTCCTTCCTGCCAAAAAAAGCAGTGGGTGGAAGAGAAGGGCATGCATGTGTCCATGCTCAGTTGCTCAGTCGTGTCTAACTCTTTGTGACCCCATGAACCGTAGCCCACTGGGCTCCTCTGTCCATGGGATTTCCCAGGCGAGAATACTGGAGTAGATTGCCATTTCCTCCCCCAGGGGATCTTTCCCACCCAGGTATCGAACCCAAGTCTCTTGCATCTCCTGCATTGGCAGGTGGATTCTTTTACCACTGTGCTACCTGGGAAGCCCAAGAACCCAGCAAAGGAGCTCAGACATTCCCTTTCCCTGCTGAATCTTCCCAGCCTGAGTTGGTCCCAAGATGAGGCTCGGGGAGAACTCTTTAACTGGATGAAAGATTGGAAATTTGCCATTAGACTAAATGGGACTTTATAAATTACCTGAAATGTGAAGTTATTCTTTAATACCTAAGAGTGGCCAGAATAAATACAGGATCAATTGACGGCACCTAAGATTTCCAAGGAATCGGAAGATGGAGTAGGTTTGGGGAGGCAGTGATGAGAAAACTGAATTGCTTTTGACTGATTTCAGTTCATTCAGGAAGCTGGTTATATTTCGAAAGATGGTTCTTTTCGGCTGCATTTTCAGCTCTAGGGGGGTAAGAGTGCATGTTAATCTTATTCACTAGGGAATTCCTAGCAGCAAGGATTGTGTGTAGCTCACTGCAAGTATTCAGCAAAATTTTGTGTAGTTGTTCTGAGTTGAGTTGAAGGGTTTGGACTAGAGATGGGTGAATGTGATGCATATCTGTTGATTCAGTGGGAGAGAAAGATCCCTCATTTAGGATGCTGTGAGGAATATATGATGTGATTGCAGGAGCGCCATATTGCAAGCCCTGGGTTCTAGGCTTGGCTCTGCTGCCAACAGGCTGATTACCTTGGGCATGATACTAGAACTCTCTGGGCTTCAGTTTTCTGGTCTGGAAAGTGAAGAGGTTAGTTGGATTGGCAAGTGGATTCCAAACAAGGCTGTATATGAGAATCAATTGGGGGTCCTCTGTAAACACAGATTCCTGGACCCACTCCTGTCCCTTTTCCAATTGAGGTTGGTGGTATCTAGAACAGGGTCCCTAGATAATTCTGATGTACCAGGCAGCTTAGGAACCCACTGGCCAAGATGACTGCTAAAGTCTGTTCATGAGTCTAAATTGCTTTCTTTATCTGAAAAATGGGAATATTCTTAGTATTTGCCCCATAAGGTTGGTGTGAGGATTAAATGAAATAACACATGGGAGGAGTTGAAAGCAGCTTCTGGCACATGTGACCTACTCAGTAAATAATATCTCATGAACTATAAAAATAGAGTTTTGCCAGCAGAGTAGAACTGTCAACTTTAAAATTGGTTTTAAACCTATAAGTACAATGCCAAATCTTTTCTTGTTTTCCTTTTATTTTCTTACACATTTCCAGCCTGGGCCATGCCCTTTCTCTCTCATATGTTTGTCATTATTTTCTCTTTAAAATGTTTTCTTATCCCATCCACCCACAACCCACGCTTGTAGTTGTGTTTCTTCTCACACTGAAATTATGGACATTGCTCACTCATTTTCCAGTTCTCAGGGCAAGCTTCCACCAGTACCTCCACTCTGGTGTCCCTGAAATGTGATGTCTTAGAAAGTCCCTGGCATGCAAGGCAAGTTTTCTGTAAGTTGCAGAGTGAGTCGAACAAGAATGGAGGACAGTGGGTAACTCCATGTTCAAATTCATGGTCAAATCCTGATGGATGGAGGGGCTGCTGTTGTCCTGGTGAATGTTGATCTTGGTCAGGCTCGCCTTCCTGGCTGGTTTTTATTGCATCCTGATTTGGCTCAAGCCAAACATTTTGTGCTGGGCCAGCAGTTGTGAAATCCACAGCATATCCAGTGGTATTGTGTGTCTATTTTTAGACGTCATGTCCTCAGGGCCACAGAGAATGGGGGTTCTGTGGTATTTTGCTGCTTCTCTTGGGCCTTGCTGTCAGGGAGCTGACCTAATTTTTCACTTACCATCAGTAATTGACTGCAGAACCATCTTTGTGTTTCTCCAGAACCATCTCAGACTTTCTTCCTGCACCCTCCCATGATGGAGCTGCCTGGTTTCCTGGATGGAAATTAATTCTGGCCTAAGGCACTGCTCCCATACAGTTTTCTATAGCTGCAGAGGATAATCCCAAACTCAGTATACCCTAAGTCCTTGCAAGTCCCTGATTTTGATGAGCTGTTAAGGAAGGGGATGATTAGAATCGGAGAGAGTGGGGTTGGGTAGACCTATTCCAAGGTTTGTCAAACCCAGTGCAAGGCAAGTGGTGGAGAAGGTGGTTCTCACCCACCCTCTCTGTTATCACCCTTTGACAGATGACAGCCAATCAAGCTGTTAGTTGCTGGGGAATTTGTCTGCATTTGCTAGTAGCTTATAGACTGCTGTGGCTCAGGCATTTAGTGGGATCTCAGACACTATCTGTTGAGGGAATTTGGAATACATTACATGAGGAGTGGGTCTCATCTATCATTTATTTCCAATTTCACACAGGATTTAGGAGACAGTAGGGACTTTATCCTATCTGTGAATGAATACCAGCATCTATGGCTTTGGAGTGGGCCAGATGTGTTTTTGAAAGCTAGCTCCATAGCTTTGTGGCCAAAATTGATCTGTTTTCTTTCTGAGCCTCACTTCCTCATCTGCATAATGGAGATAATAGTATTCATCACACAAAGCTTATATTGAGGGTTGGATGAGCTAGGGTATCAGTTGATGAAAAAATTCAGTCAAGAGAGACCCTCAGAACTGATGGTGACTCTGGGGGGAATTAAAGTAGAGACATCAGAGCTGGAGGTGAGATGGTAGGAAGAGCCAAAGATATGGTGAAGGCCAGTGAAGAGTATAGAATGTAGCCATTTCCCTCAGCTGGTAATCATTACTGTTTGCCTAGTCCACCCTCTCTTTTTGGATCAGAGACTTAGATGTCCAGGCAAGGAGACTGGAAGGTTCCTGACAGGCTTCCATATACAACCCAGGGTCCCCAGGGCCCCCTCCCTCCCCGATTCCCCTGAGGCAGTCTCTGCTGGAAGCATTTCTGTAACAGGATGCAAGTCACTGGGTCCAGTGGAATTCAGGACAATGGGAGGCTGAACACAAACCCAAATGCTCTGCCCAGATCTGGAAGATCACTCCTGGTGGCATCAAGGTAAATGGATTTTTCAGACTGTGACTTCTCTAAAATTCTCAATGTCTATAGTCAGTTTATATAGTTTGTGTTTGAAATATGTTATATGGAATATTTGGCTGTTTGAAAGTCTAAGAGAGTAGTACCACGGGATGACCCATCTTCTCTTATATTCTGTGTATCCTCAGGGCTGCTACAAAAAGGGGGTAGGAAGGACAGAACAACGTGTCACTTCAGAAATATTTTTTAAAATTCCTAATTACCTGGGAAAGCACATGTAATAAAGTTACACATATGTCAAATCTATCAGTGTCTGACACCTTCTAGATATTCAAGAGCCATTACTTTATCTTCTCCTCTAGGATTAAAAGATGGTAAAAAGAAAAATCAAGTCATAATAAGAGGAAGAAGCCCCAAACCGCCAGTTCTAAATCTAAATCTGTTTTTTCAAATGTTGCAGAATTATACTTTCTTAGACATTTGATCACCTCAAACCTGTTCTCTGTTCTCACTAAATGCCTGGAAGAAACCATCTCAGATCATGATTCTGGAGAATTTCCTTTTGTCCTGACCATTATCCAGCAACCAGTGCAGGGAAGCACACTGTGTGGGTGAGAGGACTGCGGACATCTCTCCTCACTCACCGAGGTGGAACTTCAGGGGAGTGGCTGGGGTGCAGGGAAGAGCTCTGGACTGGGAGCCAGGAGACCTGGGTTCTCACCCTTACACTGCCACTGATGACCCACATGACTGTGAGCAGGCTACTTTAATCCAGGACTCAGTTTCTCCCTCTGTCAAATGAACTGCTTGAATCAAATTGTCTCCAAAGTCTTGACAGTGAGTCCTGTTACTGTTCTAATCAGTCACTGCCTTTCTTATAAGTGAATTAGACATAGGTGCCCATTGCCACATAGATTTCGGTGTTTCCAGTGATGTCAGCTTGGCCATAAACCTGCTTTGGTAGATGGAATGTGGGCAGACATGACAGGGTCGCTCACTGAACAGAAGTTTTAAGAGCCATGGTATGGTTCGGTTGCTGCTCTCTTACTCTCGGCCATGAGACTGAGAGGAGCTGCTCCCCAGCCTGGATCCTAGAACTCAGAAGACATCTGGAGTGGAGCCACAGAGCCGCAATCCACCTGCAACCAACAAGCAATGTGAGTGAGAAGTGAATCTTGGTTGCTGTAGGCCCTCAGAAGCTTGCGGCTGTCTGTGATGGCAGCCTTATTTAGGGAAGGTGGGCTTGTATGGTCTCTGCTGCTACTGCTGCTAAGTCACTTCAGTCGTGTCCGACTCTGTGCGACCCCACAGATGGCAGCCCACCAGGCTTCCCCGTCCCTGGGATTCTCCAGGCAAGAACACTGGAGTGGGTTGCCATTTCCTTCTCCAATGCATGAAAGTGAAACGTGAAAGGGAAGTCGCTCAGTCGTGTCCGACTCTTCGCGACCCCATGGACTATACAGCCCACCCGGCTCCTCCGTCCATGGGATTTTCCAGACAGGAGTACTGGAGTAGGGTGCCATTGCCTTCTCCATGTATGGTCTCTAGCTTTGACATTCTGGGTCTTCCTGCCTCCAAAGCAGGAGCCTCTTGGGCATTCCCCTCCACACAGAAGGCATGCCCATTCTAAAACCAGATCATCTGATTGTGTCCATTAGGGCTCTTCTGGTTGCAAGTTTCAGAAAACTCAACTCAACAAGCAGAAGATAAAAAAAAAAAGAGAGAGTTTAATAGTTTATTTAACTGACAACTCCAGGATAAATTTGGCCCAACTTTACCCAGAGGTGTAGTATTATCATTAGGATGCCGTTTCTCTCCACCTCTTGGCTCTACTTTTCTGCTTTCTCATTTTTGCATTATCCTCAGGGAAGATAGCTGTTTTAACCACCTTCTCTAGGCTAATCCAGTCTAGCTTAAAAGTGACACTCTTTTACCAATAGTGCTTGCGCAAATCCTAAGAGTCACTCTGATTGGACCAACTTGGGCGAATATTCCTGAAACAATTCCTGGAAAGTCAGAAAGATAGAGTTACTGTGACAGGCTTACTTCTAAATCGATCACTGTATGACTTGGGGGATTTTGTGCTCTGATTGACCGGGTTTGGGTCACATGCTATTGACCCAAGAGCTTGAAAGGTGGTTCTCCTAAAGGCAACTGAGCTACTATTGCCAGGAGAAAGGGAATATCTGTTGGAAGAAAAATCAGTAAATGAGCATTATCCTCTCTTTGTCACTTGCATGACAGTGAGGAAAAAACTTAAACCATCCCCCTTCCCCATAATTTTCAGAACCAAATCCCAACTCTTTATTTTTTATTTTTAATTTTTTTACTGGTGGATAATTGCTTTACAATATTGTGTTGGTTTCTGCCATACATCAACATGGATCAGCCACAGACATACACATGTATATATACGTACATATATAGAGAGAGGGGAAAAATCCCAACTCTTTGATCTGGGCCTCATTCACTTTGCTGACCTCACCTTCCTCCACACTTCCAGTAAATCCCCCTCTTGGCCAGGTTAACTTTCTCAGAAATCAGCAGAGGACTATGGACATCTCTCCTCACTCACCAAGGTGGAAATTCAGCAGAGTGGCTGGGGTGCAGGGAAGAGCACTTTGAAGCAAAAGGAAGATATGTCAAAATAGAGTTAGGAAAATTGTTTAAAAAACATTTTTTTTGGTTAATTAACACTTTCAACACATGCATGAAAAGTTCAATGGGGATATAATCTCACTAGATGACTAGGAAGAGAAGCGTGAATTTTGGGCCCTCTGTGAAGAAGAGTTTCAAGGTGAATAGGCTTACAGCTACACACAGCCTCTGAACCCTGTCAGCTCTCCCCAGCCTAAGAGGCCCTGAGCAGCCTCACCAAACAGCTCTCTCTCTCTCTTTAGTCGCTAAATTGTGTCTGACTCTTGTGATCCCATGGACTGTAGCCTGCCAGGCTCCTTTGTCCATGGAATTCTCCAGGCAATGATACTGGAATGGGTTGCTGTTTCCTTCTCCAGGGGATCTTCCCAACCCAGGAGTTGAACCTGGGACTATTGCACTGCAGGCAGATTCTTTACCAACTGAGCTACACCAAACAGCTATGGTGCCTGAAAAGCAACTGATTTCCCAAATGTTCTTCCCTAGCCTCAAATGCCTTTTCCCTGCCCCTTTCCTTTGCCTGCTTTAATTCACACCCTTTGAATGTAAACAACTTGCCTTTTAAAGACCACACCTGAATCTTACAGTCCAGGGGCCATTAATCTTTTAACGCCTTGGAGCTCATTGGAAAAAAAAAATGAATTTGTGACATAGTAACCTATGTGCTTCTTCTTAATGCATTAGATAACAAGATCCAGAAGCAAGTCTAGTATTTACCATGGTTTTGGTGTCATGATGCACATACATGCTCTTTCAAAGTTTTTGTCACAAATGAAATGTGATATGAGAGTATCTGTGATTATAATTTGTGCCAAAGTCGTGAGTACCACTATGCCACTGTGGTTTGTTGCCTACACTCCTAGGAGAAGGGGCTTTCCCATTTCAGTTACAGGTTGGTAAAAATTAAGATAACACTTTTCTTTTTTTTTATGCCCAAGTTCAGGGAGCTCTAAATTCAGTCTATAGACTGTAAGTTAATAATTCTGCCCTAGTCCAATTTAGATGGCCCTGACCTAAGATCTGGAAGCATTTTGTCTATGTCTCTGTATCATATATCTTATCTTCTGCTTTCAAAGCTGAACGCTCAGCCAGCCTATAACCTGCCCTTCCCTTCATCTACTTATAGGAGCGGTGAGGGCAATGGGGGAAGATGGAAAGGAGGTTGGACCTCTGCTGGCAGCCCTCAGCCTCAGCTTCAGTCTCCAGCTCCCAGTGCCAGCTCAAACTGGAATACTTCACCCAATAAAATCCCCTCCTTTCTTAGAGAGAAAATCTAGTGTTTCTAAATTGCTGTTTGCTGAGCTGACCCTGATGCTGGGAAAGATTGAAGGCAGGAAAAGAAGGGGACGACAGAGGATGAGATGGTTGGATGGAATCACCGACTTAATGGACATGAGTTTGAGTAAACTCTGGGAGTTGGTGATGGACAGGGAGGCCTGGCGTGCTGCAGTCCATGGGGTCACAAAGAGTCAGACATGACTGAGCAAGTGAAATGAACTGAACTGAGCTTGACCCTTGGAAGTCCAGTACTGGAAGAAGTGCTAGAAGCCTCTTTCTAAAGAGTTTCTACACTTTCCTGGTATTTGTAAAGTCTTCCCTAAGGAGACCAATGACCACCTTTCCTCCCTGATCAGGGGAGTAGATGGGGAAGGGGGCAGTTAATAAGATGCTCAAGCCAGTCAGTGTGTGTGCTTAGTGGCTCAGTTGTGTCTGACTCTTTGCAATCCCATTAACTGTTGCCCTCCAGGCTCCTCTGTCCATGGAATTTTCCAGGCAAGAATACTGGAGTGGGTTGCCATTTCCTCCTCCAGGAAGCCAGTCAGAGTTTTCTTTATTCTCTTTGTTACAAATGTTTTACCATCTAGAGCAAGTGCTTAATTGGGTCTCTTGCTTAGTCTGAAGGAATGGTAATCACTGACTAGTTGACTGTAAGTTACCTGAGCATGGAAACCAGGTTCTGTGTCCCAGTTTCTAGTATGCATTAGACATTCAATATTTTTGGAAGAAAAACTTCTATGAAAAAGCAATAGTCAATGAAGGTTAAGGTGTCAAGAATGAAAACCTAAAATACCTGATTCTTGCTCAGTCCTAAGGCTTTCATTCAAACATTTTTCTTCATCAAACCAGTCTTTCTTTATTATCCTCTCTTGCTCTCCCACCTAATCCCATGTCCAATTAAGTGGTTTCGCTTTATAACCTTGTACCAGGAAATGACATGAAACATAGACCTCCCAAATGAACACTCGCTTCCTATATTTTTGGGGTGAAAGGACTGCCAGATTCTGGGGAGAGGCTGAGAATACTTCATTTAACAACTGATTAGTGACGAGAATACTGATTTTCATATATTTTCTTTCTTACCACTGAAAGGTGAACAAATAAAAGTAAAAGGGCTGTGAAGCTTGTGCATGCTTTTATCATTGGGCTCCTTTGCTCAGGTCTGAGGGCCTCCAGTGCAGTCGTGTAGCCATTTGGATCAGATTTAATTTGGTGACTCTTTTCATGTGCCACTTGTATTCTAGGCAATCTATTGGTTTTTCCTGAAACCACCTGGCTCACCAGGTGATGTGGCTTTTGTTATAGACTTTGGTTTATGGAGGTTTGGGGAGTTGTAGATCGTGAGGTAGACCAGAAGTCCTAGAAGGTGGTTGGTTTGTCACACAAAATATCAAAAAATGGGAAATAAGAGGTCTACTTTTAAAAATTAGGGTATTTAACTACTTTACTGAATTTCCATCTTTTTTTTTTTTTTTAATTGGAAGGCCTGGTAATACTGAATTCACTGTCTCATGTTCTAACACTTGGCTGGTATTGAGTCATAGCTGCTGTTACTGGTGCCTACAGTTACCCCCTGCCTTCTATGTTTAAAATTCTTCAGGCTTCCTATTACTTTCAGGTTATAGACCAACATTCTTTCCATGGCCCACCAGGCCTGCATAGACTGACTTCTGCCTGCCTCCCTGTCCTCATCTTATGCCAGAAATAATAAAAGCAGTCTTACATATAGGGCTAAATATGTTCTGGACTCTGGACAGTCTCAAGAAAATCCTGGGAAGGAGATACTTTTATTGTCTTCATATTATGGGTGAGGAAGTGAGGCACAGAGAAGTCAAGTAACTTATCCAAAAGCACACAGCTAGGAAGAATCATAGTCGGGATGCAAACCAGCCAGTCAGCCCCTTAGAGACTCCACTCCTAACCACTCCATTCTTTCTCTTTGCATTCCAGTCACATAGGTCGCTCCCACCACAGGCTTTTTCCATGGGTGTTGTTACCCTACCTACCAGGCTTTCCTGTCCTTCCCCAGCTTTCCTCACCCCTGGATTTTTCCTCATCCTTCAGCTTTAGTTCAAATGCGTCTTCCTATGGGAAGCCACTTGGTGTCTGAACCTCCAGAACTCATTGTTTTGGTTTCTTTCCTCTTGAGCAGTGCTTTCCAGTAGACGTTTCTATGATGATGGGCATGCTCTGTATTTGTGCTGAGCAGTAGAGTAGACACTAATCCCATTGGTTGCTGGGCACTTGGCTGGTGTGACTGAAGAACTGAATTATTGACTATGTTTAATTTTAATTGAAAGTTGAATAAAAATCACCACTTGGGGCAAGTGGCTATCATCTTGGACAGCACAGCTTTGGAGTTTTTGCCTCATGTAGGAATTATACTCTCACCCCTTCTGGTCTGATCTGTGCGTGTCAGTCACAGACCGTAAGCTTGATGAGGGCGGACATGACTTCTTTTGCTTCACATTGTATCCCTGACCCTGTAGTCAGAGTCTGGCCCATTCCAGACAATGCCTGAATAACACACTTTATAGCTTTTGTCTCTGTTAGAGAAGAAGGTGCTAGAGAGGGGCAGTCTGAACCTCACTCCAGGCAAAAGGTGTCTTTGCATCAGTGTGGACACTGGAAATAAAGCTGTATATGAACCCAGGATCCAAATATGAGCTCTTTGAAAATGTAAAGTCTCATTTTTCCATTAGGAAAATGGAGATAGTAATAATTGCTGTCTCAGAGGATTGTGAGGCATAAATGAATAACTGCTGATAATAATAGTTAAGATTTCTGATGAGTTTATTTCATGTCGTCTGAGAGTTTTCTATGTATCATTTCACTCGGTCCTTTCAGGGAGCTGGGGCATGGAAGAGCTGGGTGACATGGGGGCTTGTGGGTGGCACAGTGGTGCAGCCTTGTGTGAGCTCACCTGTTCCCTCCCCAGCACCATCTCCTAATCATCATGTAAAAAGCGCCAGCTCTTGTTGAAAATCCTAGCATGTTTAACTGTTGTCCGTTTCCACATTCCCATCTTTGTCCCCTCCTCCCCTCCCCCGGACCCCACCAGCTTCTCCCTGGTCCAGCTGCAACAGTGAAACCCCCCTGCTGGTTTCTGGGGCCAGCTCTGGGTAGCCACTGCCTTTGTGGGGTCCAGGTGGCTGAGCCCACCTCACAATAGCTGCAGAGGCCCTGGAGCTTGGGGACAGGCAGGGTGCCAGGTGTTAGTAAATGGGCTGGCGGCCCAGCCAGTCTCTCTGCTGACCCTGCTGCTGCCCCCGACTTTGTGCAGCTCCATTGGCCACTGTGAGCATTGTCCAGCTATGAGAGGTCAGCCTCTCTATCCTCAGGCGGGGTGCTTTCCATTTAGCCTTGTTGGAGACTCCTTTTTGAAGGATTCAGACTGGGAGGCTGAGAAGGGGGTGGAAGGTAGAGTTGGAGGGAGAGGGGAGGAAGGAGGAGAGAAGGGGAGAAGGGAATGAGCTTTGTGGGTAAGAGGTCAGCTTGGTCCTGAAACCAGGGCATTTTGGACTTTGAAGAGACCCTGATGTTGGGAAAGTTTGAAGACTAAAGGAGAAGAGGGTGGCAGAAGATGAGATGGTTGGATAGCATTGAGTCAATGGACATGAATTTGAGCAAACTCTAGGAAATAATGAAGGACAGGGAAGCTGGCACGCTGCAGTCCCTGGGATCTCAAAGTCAGACATGACTTGGTGACTGAACAATGACAACCTCTTAGGCAATGCTTTGCAACAAGGCTAATGCAAATGAAACTAACACTTATCAAGAACTTGCAATGGGCTGGGCATTGTTCTGATCACCCTTCAAAGCCTTTATTCTCTGATTTAATCCCATTTGACAGAGGAAAGAACTGAGGAACAGAGAGGTTAAGTAACTTGCTCAAGGTCATACAGTAAGTGATAGAGCCAGGATTCCTAGCTGGACTGCAGAACCTAAGTCTTTATGAAATCATAAACCCAGATTATCTCATGTGCAGGTTGGGAGACCCAAAGATTAGTCATTGGGTCCACCCTATTCCTTGTACACCTGGGACTTCAGAAATCTAGAGAGGAGGCATCTTGAGGATTTGCTCAAGGTCATACCTGTGACTGGAGATGGAGCTGGGTAAGAACTCAGTCCCTGACTCTACTTTAGACACATATTAGAAAAAGATCAGGATTTAACTATGCTAAAACAATCAGAATACCACCTCCCTGGTGACTTCAAATAGAGATTTCAACGACGTATTTCTGGAAGCAGGTATAATGAGATGCTCTGTGAAAGATGGGACTGGAGGTGGGTGAAGCCTGGGTGGTGTCTGTGGAGAGTCACTGTGCATACTTGCTTACCAAAGGCAAACTCTCTCCATCGCTTGGTTGTGGAGTTTTGTCTGATTCATTGGACCCTTGGACCAGGACTAGCTGCAGCTCAGGTTGGGAAGAAAGGGGTAGAAATCAGATAGAATTGGGAGGGTGTATGGTACAGGGGGGAAAGCCACGGACTTCAGAGTTGGGCAGACTTGGGTACAGATGCTTCCTACATGGTAGCCTGTGTAATGTCGGGAAAATCCTTAGAAACTATTGCTTCCAATGGACAACAATAGTTCTCAGGTCTGTGTGAGCCCAGACGAGTCACTGAAATGCCTAACACATAACAGTCACCTTGATCAGGGATAGCTATTTATACTCTTAAGATAGTTAACCAACAGTTCCTAAAGTGTACTGTTCCTAACAGTTCCTAAAGTGCAGGGTTTTTTTTTTTTTTTTGGAATTAAGAGGTATTACTTGACAAAAGTTTCTGTAGCCAAATAAGTTAGACAATACAAGATATGCAGATTTCTTTCTATAGAACTTCTCAATGCCTTTAGTTGAATTCTTCTCCAACTCTGTCTCTAGTCCTATTTCTTAGGATTCTCAATTCTGATTTTTGGAAAAAAAAAGAGACATGGCTTTCCTATTCATTTATTTTTTAATAGCTTTTAGGAAGAATTTATTTATTTTTGTTCACCTTTGTGGAATATTTTTCTTTAGTTTTAATTGGAGGATAATTTCCTTACAATATTGTTTTGGCTTCTGCCATACGTCATTGTGAGTTAGCCATAAGTACCCATATGTCCCCTTCCGCCTGAACCCCTTCCAACTCCTACTTCATCCCACCCCTCTAGGTTATCACAGAGCTCCAGGTACCCATACAGCAGCTATCTGTTTTACACAAAGTGGTGTATATATATTAATGCTACACTCTCAATTCGTCCCACTCTGTCCTTCCCCTGCTGTGTCCAAAGTCTGTTCTCTATGCCTGCATCTCTATTCCTGCCCCGCAAATAGGTTCATCAGTATCATTTTTCTAAATTCCATATATATGTGCTAATACATGAAATTTCTAATTCTCCTTCTGACATACTTCACTCTGTGTAACAGGCTCTAAGTTCATCCACCTCATAGAACTAAGTTAAATGCATTCCATTTATTTATTTTTGATAACTATTTCCCCTTTGGGCCTTCTACATCTTAAAGTACCTTGAATCTTTTGTGGTACTCTGAGTGTTAATTAGTAAGGTCTACTGAGCTAAGGAGGGCTTCCCTGGTGGCTCAGAGGTTAAAGTGTCTGCCTGCAATGTGGGAGACCCGGGTTGGATCCCTGGGTTGGGAAGATCCCCTGAAGAAGGCAATGGCAACCCACTCCAGTACTCTTGCCTAGAGAATCCCATGGAGGGAGGAGCCTGGTGGGTTACAGTCCACGGGGTCACAAAGAGTCGGACACGACTGAGCGGCTTCACTTCACTGAGCTAAAGGGCTGGTTGATATGTGTGTCATGCTAGGTGCCTTGGGGGACAAAACCAGCCTTTATGAGTGAGGGCTGACTATGTGTTGGTTACTTGATATACATAATCTTATGTATGTTTCACAAAAGTCCTGTGTCATTTCATTATCCCCATTTTGTAGGCTTGGAAACAAACTCAGCTCCAATACTCAAGGCAATCTGTATAGTTTATACAGCTATACTTCAGGCTGATTCCAGAGTCTGCATGCCTGGAGTGGTGGTATAAGCACAGACTTTAAGGATGTCAGGAAATTAAAAGTAACCAAATAGAGAAATGAGAAGCTTCTTGGGCAAGGAAAGGTAGAGAAGCCCCAGAGCGGGAGTGAGTTTGCTGGGCCACACGCTTTTCTCTGCTGTGTGCTGGGGCTGGGGAGATAATTGAATAAATAAAGAGCAGGGTCAAGTTTCCTGAAGGTTGACAAGCCAATAAGATGACAGTCCTCATCTAGTTTAGGGGATGGAAAATGGGGTAATTGAAAGAAATTGGCTATTTTTGTCGCCTTGGGCTGAGCCTTGGACCTTTCATGTGTTCAGTTTGGATTGACGGTGATTTTCCTGCCCTATTCTAGTCTCTTTTTTCCCTCTAATTTCTGAAAGATGGTCTTGGAGCCAGTTTCTGAGAGACGATGTTTTCATTTTACATGGGGTTGCTTCAATAACTTAATATTACTTATTGTCATTTGCAATAATCCCTTGAATATTGGAAATAAGATCTTTAGGGGGCATAAAAGCTTGCTTTCTTTTCCATTTGGGACTAATGATTCTTCTTCTTAGAAGAATGAAATGGAACTTGGGAGAATTAAGCCTAGAGAGGAAAAATGGAAAGTGGGCTAGAAGCCAAAGCATTTGGGGTACAGTTCTAGCAGAAATGGGCTCATATGGTGAAGAATCTGCCTGCAGTCCCTGGGTTGTGAAGAGTCCCTGGAGGAGGGCATGACAATCCACTCTAGTATTCTTGCCTGGAGAATTGCCATGAACAGAGAAGCCTGTCAGGCTACAGTCCATGAAGTCAGTCAGAGTTAGGACTAGAGGCACCACTTAGCTGTGTGACCCTGAGAAAGTCCTTTTACTTCTCTGGGTGTCCATTTTCTCATTTGTCAAAGAGAGGGTTGAACCAGGTCATCTACTCTAATATTTCACAACTTACTGTGTGGGCATGGGATGGATAAATACACAGTACAAGCTCAGGACTGCTGGTAAGATCAGACTTGGGGTGCTGGGTCTGGTGAGGTGGGGTGCTGGGGGTTTGGGTCTTTGGGGAGGCAAGGTTTCCTTCATGACATCAACCTCAGAGCATTAGAGGTGCTCCCCCAACTCTGGATGCTATGCCACATCTTGCAAAGACCATGTGGCATAGTGCTAACAAGGTTTGAATCTCAGCCTGGCCACTTTACTAGCTGAGTGATCTGGCCAAATCCAAATGGCATCACCATAATTTTTAAAAATATCCCAGAGTTTGGGATATCCAGATCGGCCTGGAAATAACTGGTGCCAATCAACTCTTGTCGTGCTTTTCCACCTATAAAATGGTTTTCAATCAGTTATTTTCTGAACACATGAAACTGAAATGATACAACTTACAGACTCATAGGGGCTTCCCTGATGGCTCAGTGGTAAAGAACCTGCCTGCAATGCATGAGACGTGGGTTCGATCCATGGCTTGGGAAAATCCCCTGGTGAAGGGCATGGCAACCCACTCCAGTATTCTTGCCTGGAGAATCCCACGGACAGAGGAACCTGCTGGGCTACAGTCCATCGATTGCAAAGAGTCAGACATGAATGAACGACTTAGCACATAGGCTTTTTATTGATAGTAGGTCAGTGCAGCCTTTGCCTACTCTTCCCAGCTCTCATCTCATTCCAGTTACCTCTGGGCCTGGGATCATCTCAACTAGTCTCTTGTCTCTCTTCCTTTACCTAGGAACACCTCCCTGTGAGCCCATAGGGAAGGAAGTGGGCCTTGAGGTATAATCTACAGAGAACTGAATTCTCCATACCCCCTAAACCAAATCCTCGGCTGACCTCCCTTGGTGCCCAATACCTTCATCACGATGGGGACTTCTCTGGCCCAGAAGCAAGAGACCCAGACTTACTTCTAGCAGGTGCAGTTTGTCTCCACCCTAGAAGATTCCAGAAGGGAACCTCTCTGAATCCAGGCTCCTCTGCCTGTGGGAGCCAATACGTCCTTCCTCCCTACCCCCCACAAAGTTGAGAGAAACCCAAGAGGGTGTGCAAAGCACTCTACACCACCAGTCCATATGGGGTTAGTTGAACCTGATGGTATTTGGCTGTGGAATCCCTTCACCTGCTCAGGCACTTGTCCCCCACTCAGGTCCAGCTGACTCTCACCCTGTAGAACTCTTCCCCAGCATGGTCAGATCTCCTGTTTGGGTTTTTTTTTTTTTTTTTAAAGATAAATTCAAACATCTGGATTTAAAAGCACAAAATAATCTCCCAAGTTTAAAATGTTAGCAAACTCTTGTTTTTCTTTCAAGACCCATTCCAGTGATCACTTCTTCTGGGGAGTCATTCATTCCCCCTGTCTCCTCTGAGTACCCCCCATGCCTTCTGCTTCTCTCCATCATCATCGGGTCTTATCACTTTGTGTAATCTCTCACGGGATGCGTACTTGTCCAGATTTGACCCTGAGTTATTTAAGGATGACCACCTGGCTTGACTCACTTTCCTCAGGCCCCGCACAGAGAGACACTCAGCAGACTTTTAGAACGAATCAATGAATCAATGATCGATGAAGAGCTAAAGCAGGCAGGTGTTATGTTATGATTCAGAGCTTGCCAACTCAAGGACCAGGCAAGGGAAAAAAAATCCTTGAAGCTGGCTGCCCTTAAGACCACAGGCGCTTGGCTGTTTGTAACATGAACCATCTACTTTCTGTCCTATTACATGGGTTAAGCAAGTGTTAATTGCTCAGTCACTCCTGGATCTTTGTGACCCCGTGGGCTGTAGCCCACCAGGCTCCTCTGTCCATGGGATTCTCTGGGTAAGAACACTGGAGTGGGTAGCCGTTCCCTTCTCCAGGAGATCTTCCCAACTCAGGGATCAAACCTGTGTCTCTTGCATTGCAGGCAGATTCTTTATTGTCTGAGCAACTAGGGAAGCCCTGGGCAAACTGCCCCACAAAACACCTGGGCCTGCTACTCATATCCTGGCACATCCCTATGTGCAGAGGGATTATATATCATGCTCTGTATAAAACAGCTACACTCAGGTGCAAAGAGAAAAAGAAACAGGATACAAACGATATCAATTGTGAGGGTAGCCAGGATACTAGTGAAGTTCTTGCCATTAAAAAATGTATTATGGTTTCAATGAAAAATTTGTTTAGTTGGAAATAATTTTGATAGTGAAACATGAAGAAAGGTACAAAGAATATTATTACTAGATATCCATGTAGCTACCACTTTGAATTGCTGTTGATATTTTATCTTCTTTCCCTCAAATATTTTTATATGAATGAAATTTTAGAATAAAAGTGGAAATTCTCTTTCCCCTTCTTTCTTGGTCCACATCCTCAGCCTCCTTCCTCTCCCCACCTTACCTCCTCACACACCACAGGCATTGACATCTCTTGTTTGATGGGTCTTTTTGGACTTAGCAATGTTGTTTAGAACAATAAATACAAATAAGAGAACAAAATGATTTCCCCTTTCTTTGTGTGCATGTGCGCTAAGTTGCTTCAGTCGTGTCTGGTTCTTTGTGACCATATGGGTTGTAGACTGCCAGGCTCTCTGTCCATGGGATTCTCCAGGCAAGAACAGTGGAGTGGGTTGCCTGCTCCAGTTTCTCTTTCTTTACCCAATCCCTATTGTTTTAGATACCAGGATGAGAGGCATGGGCTTCCCAGGTGGCGCTAGTGGTAAAGAACCAATGCCAATGCAGAAGACTAAGACATGTGGATTCAGTCCACTTCTGGGTCTGGAGGACCCAGACCCAGGCTGGAGGAGGGCGTGGCAACCCACTCCAGTGTATTCTTGCCTGGAGAATCCCATGGACAGGTCCACAGGGTCGCAAAGAGTCAGACACGGCTGAAGTGACTTAGCACGCATGCCCACATGAGAGGCTAACTTCAGTTTTGGAAACTAGAATATTTTAGTAGGCATCACTAGGAAGAGTGTGGTCCTAGGAGATGCTGTTTAGGGCAGTGTGATATGTTCAATGGGATTAAATGTGCCCAGTGCAGCCAGAGAAAGGACATGATGTTCAGTTTACCACATCATGGGTACTTTAAATATGTAACCACATTCAACCTTTCCAGAAGCCTATGAGGAGAGTATTTCATCCCCATTTTATAGAGGAAACTGAGGCTTATGGAAATGACAAGATAGCCCAGGGCACCCCACGAACAATCACAGTGGGATTTGAACCTAGGTCTGTCTGACTTCAGCATGCCTGCCTGTAGATGCCAACTGAGTGACACGGGCTGTGAACAGATTCAGGTTTAATGGCTAAGGTTCTTGTTCTCATTAAATAGAACTTCCACTGGGTGCTCTGTTTTCTTTCACTCACTCAGAATTTTTCTGAAACTTTCTCTCCTTAGGGCAACATTTTCCATCGCAAAAAGGTGATTTGTTTTGGAAAAACTGGGGTAAAAACAGCTCTATATTTCTTGCTTTCCAGAGAATGGAAAAACACATGCTATTTGGTTGTGTTGTTAATAGCTACTTTGAGAAACAACATGCAGACATTCACATAAATTATTTCTTCTTTGTTAATCATGCCAAATGCCATCCACAGCATTTCCAAAGAACAGCTGGGAACGTGAGTTAAGAAATTGAGTAATTTCTTAACATATTTACTTTCCTTATGAAATCTATATCCTCTACTTTAGGAAGACAAATGTGTTTGGGATTTCTCAACCTGGAGTTATTGCACATTTTCCGAGGACCAACAGACTTCCAGGTGCTCTTGGGGGACATTCAAGTCTAAGTGGCATCTTCAATTTAACAATCTCATAAAACAGGGAAAGATATAGAAAAACAGATGAATGAATAAATGGCTAGTATTTTGCAATTAGAAAAGCGTGTCACATGTAGTATTTCATCCATAATCCTGGAGGGTAGGGGAGGAGATGTTGTTATTCCCATTTTACAGAAGAATCAGATGGGATAAAAAAAAAAATTAAAAAAAAAAAAAAGAATCAGATGGGATGCTCAGAGGTTGAATGGCTGGATTAGGTCATGTGGTTGGTGAGGGATAGGACTACCCCTTCACCCAAGGTCTCTGGACTCCAGGAACTATGTTCATTCCCCAGAGAGACAGAGTGATGGGGTTTGAATTTTGACTCTGATGCTTATCAGATGTGTGCTCTAAACTTCATGTCTTCAACTGTAGGAGGAAGAACTAGGATGCCTATAACCAAAAGCACGGGAGAAGAATCAGTGAGCTAAGGAAAGACTTGAAAAAGGATGTCTTAGATCAGGCTCACCAAGTAGTCTAAGCAAAAGGTGGGATCAATGGGAGCATCCTAACCCTAACTTTATTTGTAGTCTCATTGTTGTTGTTGGTTAGTTGCTCAGACTCTTTTGTGGCCCCGGGGACTCAGCCCGACAGGCTCCTCTGTCCATGGGATTTTCTGGGCATGATTACTGGAGTGGGTTGCCATTTCCTCCTCCAGGGGATCTTCCTGACCCAGGGACTGAACCCACATTTCTGCATCCCTTGCATTGCAGGCAGATTCTTTACCACTGAGCCCCTGTGGAGGACTAGTCTCACTGTTTAGTAATTAATTTTTACCGGGCACATGGCTGCCCAGAATAAAGACTTCATTTCCCAGCATTCCTTGCAACAGATATGACCATGTGATCAGGTTATGACTAATGGGATGTGACAGGAAGTGAGGGAGGTGGTCTCCCTGCCTTCTGTTTTTGTCCTTTCTACTGGCTGGAATGCAGACATGGTGGTAAACCATTTTGGACCATGTAGATGAAGGCAACATCTCCATATTAGTTTTCTGGAGCTGCTGTAACAAAGTACGACAAACTAAGCAGCTTAAAAAACAGAAATTTATTGTTTTCTGGCCTTGTTCTGGAGGCTAGAAGTACAAAATCAAGGTGTCAGCAGAAGTTAGTTTCTCCTGAGGGGTGTGAGAGAGGGTCGGTTTTGTGCTTGTGGCTCAGCTTCTGATGGTTTGCTGGCAATCTTTGGATTTTCCTTGGCTTGGAGATGCATCACCCCAGTCTTTGCCTTTGTGGCATTTTCCCTGTGTGCATTTATGTGTCAAAATCTCTCCTTTTTATAAGGACACCAGTCATATTGAATTAGGGGCCACCCTACTCTGGGATGAGCTCATCCAAGCTTAATGAACTACATCTGCAATGACCCTAGTTTTCCAAATAAAGTCATATTCTGAGGCACTGGGGGTGAGGACTTCCATGTATAAATCTTAGAGGGGACACAATTCAACCCATAATCACTTCATAGTGGATGCTGTGCTGTGATTACCTTTTAGGACTGAAGGATTTGTACCGACAGCTGCTGGCCCCCAGCTCTCAACCCTTGCTGAGATGTGCCCTCGGCTGAACCCTGTTTTCTGTTCCAAGGTCACATGTCTTCCCTGGGGCAGACAGGATCCAGTGACCAATCTTTGTGTGTGGTATAAAGTCTTGGTCTCAGGACCTCAAATAGGACAACCCTGAAAAGCCATTGCAGTTGCAGGGCACCCCAAGGGGTTGGCTGAGGCTATGACTGCCTCAGAGCCCACGCCTCCCTCTGCTCAATCCAGTCTGTATACTTTTCCATAGATGTCCACCCTGTATGCTGGTCTCCAACCCCGAGTCTGTTTCCTGGGGAGCTCAAACAGCAACAAACCCTAAAGGATCCAAGGCAGAGAAGATCCTGTGTCTGACCTCCAGGGAGTTGCCCTAATCAGCCTCTATTGTTTACTGTAATATAAATATAAAAATATAGAATGAAAGAATATACACAGAAAAATTAAATATAGAAAAAAAGAAATTACCCCTACATTTAAGCCTGTACTATTTGCTGCATCTTACACTGCAGTGAACAGCTAACTCATTGGAAAAGACGCTGATGCTGGGAAAGATTGAAGGCAGAAGGAGAAGAGGGTGACGGAGGATGAGAAGGGTGGATGGCATCACCGATTCAATGGAAATGAACTTGGGCAAACTCCAGGAGATGGTGAGGGATGGGGGAGCCTGGTGTGCTGCAGTTCATTGGGGTCATGAAGAGTTGGACATGACTTGGTGACTGAACAACAGCAACACACTGCATTGGGGGCTTCCCAGGTGGATCAGTGGTAAAGAACCCAACTGCCCATGCAAGAGACGCAGGAGACGTGGGTTCACTCCCTGGGTCGGGAAGACCCCCCTGGAGAAGGGAAAGGCTACCCATTCCAGTATTCTGGCCTGGAGAATCCCATAAACAGAGGAACCTCGCGGGCTATAGTCCATGGGGTCACAAAGAGTAGGACACGACTGAGTGAGCACGCACGCATGATCTACAGCAGAACCTGTGTCCTAGCACTTGTTGAGGTGTAGGGGGTGGTTTGAGCAGAACAGGTGATTGTATCTAATGAGCTCTGACGATCTCTCTAGCCTAGAATTTCTAGGAATCCCAGATTCTGTGAACACAGTATAGTGGACAGTGGTCTCCAGATTTGTGCATCATGCTGGAAATTAAAAAAACTGCTTGTTTGGAGGTGACATCCGAGACCTCTAATGTCTCTGTGGTGGGGTCTGGATGGCTGTGATACTGCTAGCTGGGCAGCCATCTGAAGATGGCATTTGGGATGCACTGGTGTGGGGGAACTCACTGAGCTTTACTTAGGGGATTTGGTTCAAACTCTGAGTATCTCTCTTGCCAGCTCTGTTATTTTTCCGGGCTTCAGTTTCTCCGTCTCTGACACAGGACTGAGTTATTTGTAAGTCCTTTGCTCTGCCTACTTTAGAAAGTTGCACAAGGCCAAATTAAGCCCAGATGAAGGGCTTTGAAAGGTCAGTAGCGCTGTCTAAGTACACAAGGTGCGATGATTGTGATTGGTATTGACATTAAAAGGCTGTTTTTGGTCACAGGTTGTGCAAACCAATGCTTGACAGATGCTGTTCCCCTAGTGCTCCCAGGAGTCTTGTTACTGGAAGATTTTCCACGGAATGCAGTTCTCCTTCAAGTTTTGTTTTGAAACCAGAGAGCCAGTGAGGAGCCTTGGTTGATCCTGGATGTGGGCTGAGCAGCTCAACTAGCCGAGCTTGGGGCAGGTCCTTTATATGGGTCTGGACCTTTGTGGAACCTGGGAAGAGATGCTCTTTTGGTCCCTAATCCAGCTTGCCGTGGTTGATTAAATGTGAAAAGTGCAGTTTCCAGACATCTCTGGACTGAGTTGAGCCAGACTCTCTGCCTTTGTCTTCATTTTTTTGTTTTTTAAATTGAAGTCTAGTTGATTTACAATATTGTGTTAGTTTCAGGTGTACATGTGGTGATTCAGTTATATATGTATGTGTGTGTGTGTGTGTGTGTGTGTGTGTGTTTGTGGTGGTGGTTTAGTTGCTAAATTGTGTCCGACTCTTTGCCATCCCATGGACTGTAGCCTGCCAGGCTCTTCTGTCCACGGGATCTCCCAGGGAAGAATACTGGAGTGGGTTGCCATTTCCTTCTACAGGGGATCTTCCCCACCCAGGGATCAAACCCAGGTCTCCTGCGATGCAGGGGGATTCTTCACTGACTGAGCCACCAGGGAAGCCCATATATATATATATATATATATATATATATATATATATATAGGCTTCTTGTTTTTTTTAGATATTTTATTTCTCAGTTCTTTTTAAAAGTCTGTATATTTATTTATGGCTGTACTGGGTCTTTGTTGCTGCAAGCAAGCTTTATCAAGTTGAGGTGAGCGGGGGCGACTCTTCATTGTGGTGCACGGGCTTCTATTTGCGAAGCAACGGCTCTGGGCATGGCTCAGTAGCTGTGGCTCTTGGCCTCCAGATGTAGGGAGGCAGGAGGGGGAGGGAGGGAAAGGAGAGGAAGATCTTAGCACACTGAGGCTGCCGAGGACCTTAAGGCCATGTAGTCTACCCTCTCCCAGTCATGACTACAAGGTTCAGAGAGGTTTATTTTGTCAAGGTCACATAGCAAGTTTGGAGATAGCTGGGCACAGAACACAGGATTTTCAACTTCTTGGCCTGGGGCTGTTTGCCACCCACAGAGATTGTTGACTGCTGCTTCCTGGAAGCCTCCACAGCGCTGAGGAGTGGGGTGGAGCCTAGACTCATTTGCTTGGACCTGCTTTCCTGTCTCAATAGCTGGTTCCTCCCTTTGGTGTTGCTAGATCCTGGTTAGATTAGCTTCTCAGAAGCAGCCATGGGCAGTGACCCGACTGGTGGCCCTACTTTGAAATGCAGTAGAAAGTTGATTATGGTCTCGAACAAGGGCCCTGTGACACCTTCATTTTCTCAAGAGACCCACCCCTGCCTGAAACTGCTCCCTTAAAGGCCCTCCTTGGGGGCTGCCTTGCTAAGATTCCTCTATTTAAAATGTAAATAACCCTGGGAGCAGCAGCACTTTTCCATCTGACCTGCTTTTGTTGCCAGAGCCAGAGCTGCTCTGATCTCCAGCAGGTCCTGAAAGAGAATCGAACTGGGCGCTGTGAGGGGGTGGAGGTGGGGAGAAGATGGAAGTGACAACGAGGTGTAGGAAACTCCCTTCTCTTACTGAACAGCTCTGGTGAGGGCTGGTGGGCTCTGGGGGCCCAGCCCCTGCCTGGGTGAGGGGCATTGGCCCTTCTTGCCCAGGGGTCTTGACCTGACTCCTAGACTGCCTGGGAAGCCTGGGGTGTCCTCACAAATGAGCCCACCTTTGACTCCCCTCACAGACAGAGAGCAAGGGATTTTGGGGGTGGGCTCCACACCTCACGTGGGGACTACAGGGGGACAAAGGCCCAGCTAGAGGGCTAGCTGATACTTCTGGCCACTTTGGGGGAAAAGAAGGGCTCTTAATGGGTTGGGCTCAGAGCTCTGTGATGGTCATGAGAGGGCTTGAGGGGGGAGTCTTTGCAAAGGCAGCCGAGGTACCTCTCTTCCTAAGGTGATTTCAGGGAAAATCAGAAGAAGCCAGGTGCTCAAATATATCCATGCGCCCCCTCATCCCGCCCCCTGCCCTCACTGGCTCTGCCTACTCACCAATGGATCAGCATTTCTTTCAAAAAGAAAGACCATTAAGAAACTTGTCATGAATATCATAGAAAATCAAAAACATCTATAATCCTGTTGCCTATAGACAATAGACTATAGCCCACCAGGCTCTTTTGTCCATGGGGTTTCCCAGGCAAGAATACTGAAGTAAGTTGCCATTTCCTTCTCCAAGGGATCTTTCCATTCCAGGGATTGGACCTGCATCTCCTGCATTGACAGGTGGATTCTTTGCCATTGAGCCACCAAGAAAACCCAACCATCAGGTATATATGTCTCTAAATTCTTCTAGGAGAAAATTGTAGGTGGTATGAAGTATCAGCTAAGTTCAGGCTTTGAAACTGCATGACTTGGGTTGGAGTGCTGGCTGGACCATTTATGAGCAGTCAGAGTTTGAACTGGTTATCTCAGTGTTCTGAGGCTCAGTCTCTGCATCTCTCAATGGGACCAGGTTGGGAGGATGAGTGAATATGTGTAAAGTGCTTAGAGCACTACCTGGCACAGAGTAGTTACCAGTTAGTTTGTAGCTATGCCAATAACCCATTGTATTACGAACTAGTGAATAGCTGGGCAACACTTCCTCATGCAAGGAAATAAAAAAGAACCAGTCATCAGATCATCAGGGTGGGGTGGGGCTGGGGTTGGCTTGCCCTTTTTCCAGTAGTCTCAGCCCATGTGAGATTCAGCTTTCACAGTCAGGGCCTCTAGAGGGTCTTTCTGGGTACTTCTATTCCAGTTCAAGCCTTTGAAAATGAAAATCCTCTGGGGGAAGGAGCTATTTTCACTGAGGTGCTAAGAGTTTATGAGATCTGGGCAGGAAGAGAGGAGACATTCAGTGGCTCAGAGAGGAAAGGAGGGAAAGAGGAAGGGGAAGAAGAAAAAGAGGCAAAAAGTGCTGCAAAAGGCAGGAAGGAACACAGGAGATGGCAAGACCAGCCCTTCTGGACCAGACTGCACTGGGTCCCCCCAGCCCCTGACCTGGCTGCTGTCCCACAGGTCTCCCCTGCCTGAGATGAGGCAGGGCCTTGAAAGCCCTCTCTGCCCCTTCTTAGGTAGCAAATAATGAAAGAAGCCTCAGTTTCCTCACTTGCAAAATAGGAACAATAACCATTTGCTTGTCCTGAGGTTAAGTGCAATGTTATAATGCATCTGTGGAGCTTGCTAGAATGCCTGGCACAAAACAGGAAGGCAGCATATGCTCGTGAAAAAGAAAGCCAAAGGATCTCAATAGACACGTCTCCAAAGAAGACGTGTGTGCACTTGTTTGCTAAGTCGCTTCAGTTGTGTCTGACTCTGCGGTGCTACAGACTGTAGCCCACCAGGCTCCTCCGTCCGTGGGATTTTCCGGGCAAGAATACTGGAGTGGGTTGCCATGCCCTTCTCCAGAGGATCTTCAAACCCAGGGATTGAACCTGCACCTCTTGTGTCTCCTGCATTGGCAGGTGGGTTCTTTACCACTAGAGCCACCTGGGAAGCCCAAAGAAGACATATAGATGGGCAATCAGGGTAATCAGCACATGAGAAGGTGCTCAGCATCATTAATCATTAGGTAAATGCAAATAAAAATCACAATGAAACAGCATCTCATATCCATTAGAATGGCCATTATTACTATTTGTGACTGCACTGTGTGGCTTGTGGGATCCTAGTTCCCTGACAGGGATTGAGCCTGTGCTCCCTGGAGTGAGAGTGCAGAGTCCTAAACACTGGACCACCAGGGAATTCCCTAGGATGCATATTATTTTTTTAAAAAAAGACTCAGAAAATAATGAACATTGGTGAGGATACGGAGAAAATAGAATCCTCGTGCCCTGATGCTGGGAATGTAAGATGGTGCAGCCATTGTGGAAAACAGTATGGTGGAACCTCAAGAAGTTAACTACAGAATAGCCATTTGACTCAACAATTCCATCTCTGGGTACACACCCAGAAGAAATGAAAGCAGGGACGTGAAGAGATACTTGGATATGCATGCTCACAGTAGCCTTGTTCAAAGAAGCCGAAAGGTAGAAGCAGCCAAGTGTCCATGGATGGATGAAGGGATAAACAAAATGTGGTGTAGACATAGGATAGAACATTGTTCAGTCTCAAAAAAAACAAAAAAAATTCTGATGAAAGTTATAATACAGATGCACCTGTAAGCATTATGCTAAGTAAAATAGCCAGTCACAAAAGGACAAATATTGTTTGATTCCACTTTTATGAGGTGCCTTGAGTAGTCAAAAGCACAGAGACAAAGAGTAGAATGGTGATGGCTGGAGGGAGTGTGGAAGGGGAATCAGTATTTAATGGGTGCAGAGTTTCAGGCTGGGAAGATGAAGAAGATGCAGAGACAGATGGTGGCAACGGCTGGACAACAGTGTGAATGTACTTAATACCACTGAACTGTATGCTTAGAAGTGATGAAAATGGTAAATTTGATGCTATGCATATTTTTCCACAAAATGGAGCAAAACAAAACCAAACCAAGGAAGTTATACTAGCAATGTTATTATTAATAATAATTACCGTTATATTTATGAAAGTGGATCCTGTTTATTTTCTTAACTCTGTCTTTCCTAGCCCAGCACAGTTCCAGGCTCTACAATAAAGAAAGCTTCAAGCAAAACAAACCTTGGAATTTTAACTAAAGGAACAAAACCCATTGGTAGTTATAAGATCATCTTCTACTTTTGGTCTTCCTTCCCCATTTCCTTCTTTGGGAAGTCAGGTCCTGGGTCTTTACCCCATTTTATTTCCAGAACCTAGCTCAGTGCCTACTTACTAGAATTTTTTTCAGTGAAAAAATGATAAAGACTATTCCTAGGAAACTTGCCTCCGCTCTCCCACTTATACTCCTAGAAATGCAACTTGATGCTCCTGACGTGGGTTGTATAAACTCAGCAGAGCAATTAAGAAGCTAATAAAGGGACTTCCCTGGTGGGCCAGTGCTTCCAATGCAGGGGGTGCAGGTTCGATCTCCAGTTGGGGAACTAAGGTACCATATGCCGTGCAGTGGGGAGGCACCTCCACTCCACAAAAAGCTAATAGAGGGATCAGAGCTGTCTCAGTTTATTGTGATAGAACCAGAGAGGAGAAAAGTGAAAGCTTTGGGGACAGAGGAGCCAAGACTTGGTGAGAGAACAACAAGATTTCATCCCTTTCCAGAAATGCTGAGTCCTTAATCACTAACCAGAAAAACAGACATGTTTTGAATCCTTTCCAGGATTCAAGTTCACTTCCAAAGGAACTGGCTTCATTCCCTCAAGAGGAATAAGAGGCTTTCCTGGCACTTTGTTTTATTCATTGAACATTCCTTTGAAATGTTCTAATTTGGGGGATACACAGTAGCCATTCCTTGGTAGAGCAAGATTTATCTCAGGGTTTGAGAACCAGTAGATGAAAACCCTTGGAACTGGAATGAAAGCTCTGTTTGGTTGTCTGGCTTATTTTCACAGAGTATTTGGAACCACTGTGGTCCTTTCTCATCTCACAGGCCATGTGATTGGAGTGAGAAGAAAAAAGGAAGAGGCAGAACTAGGGTCTCTGACCCAGTTGACAAGGGAAGAAGATGAGTGCTTATTGCCTCTTTGTCCTTAAGAGAGTCTGGACATGGTTACTGCAACTTTCACTACCATTCTGTGCACACCAGAGTTATCAGTTACATTAGTTAGCTTGTGCTGTGTAACAAAAGACTCTAAACCTTAGTAGCTTAAAACAACAGCCATTTATTTAGCTCATGAGACTAGGTGTGACTCCCTGCTTCTCTTATCTGGGCCAAATGTGACTTACAACACTAGGTTCACGCATCTGTGGTCAGCTGCAGGATGGCTTGGCAGCTGGCTGGTCTTGGGTGGCCTCGGCTGTGCTGGTTCATCTCTGCTTCATGTGACCTCCCATCCTCCAACAGGGTGACCCAGTCCGGGCTTGTTCCAGTGGCAGTTGTCCAAGACCTCAAGAGAGAGAGTAGAAGTGGACAAGGTCCCTTGAGGTTCAGGCTTGGAACTGACCGAATGTCACTTCCACTGCATTTTATTGGTCAGAGTGAGTCACAAAGTCAGCCCAGATTCAAGGAATGGGCAAATTGATTCAAGGAGGGGAATGATGGCAGGCTGGTTTTGGAAACAATCTATCATTCTAACTTTACAAGTTTGCTATCATCTGGGACATCATGTGAATGGGAGAAATAATGAAACAGCACTTAACACAGCGCTTGCCATTAGTCATGCTCATGAAATGTTGGATAAATAAATAGAAGCAATTTATTAGGCAGAGAAGATAAAAGTAAGAAAAGATGCTGTCCTTGTCCTCAAGAATCTCAGAGCCAAAAGGGAAGACAGATGCCTAAACAGATCATTCTGATACAGCGTGGTCAGGGTGGCCTTTAGCAGTGTGGATGGAGTATTGCAGACACCAATAAGAGATGGGCTCTCCTCATCCAGCCTGGGAGTGGGGATGGGGGTGTAGAGAAGTCAGAGGCAGTAAAGTATAGTGGTTAAGGCCATGGTTTCCAGCCATCTTGCCCAAAGTGAAACCCAGCTCTGAATTGGGGTGTGATCTTGGGCAAGTCACTTGACCTCTCTGTACCTCTGTTCCCTCATCTTTAACATGCAGATGTCATAATGTTTGCATGAGTATTAAACGGGTATTTGAAAAGTACTTATAACAGTGACTATATAATAAGCATTATGTAAGTGTTAGCTATTGTTATCAATTTTTTTTTTATAATGAGTAGGTGTTAGCCATAGGAGAGCTTGGGAGAGGTCAGAGCATTCTAGATGTTAGGGGTTTGGTATAACTCTATTGCATTCTCCTCCCCTCTAGATGTGAACCAGCTGAGAAAAGAACACAGGAATCAGGCAGAGGAATCAGTTGTATACTGCTGAAGGTGGACTAGCAATCTCAGCTTGGCTTTGAGGATGATGTGGTCTTCCTTCTCCTTACTACAAAGCTGGCATACAGTTAGTGTTCAGCAGGTTATTATATGTGATTCCAAACCTTAAAGTTAACTACTGGATTCTTTTGGCTCTAACTGAATCTTGAATCTAATGGAGATCAAATTTCTGAGAAATTTTCTTACTTGCCCCCCAACTTCCTTTCTCCTTCCCTGCCTCCTTTCTCAGAACCTAAATATGCCTGGCTATTACTTTCAGCCTTCTTTGTAGATAAACATAACTATGTGACCAAGTTCTGGTGGAACTGGAAAAGTATTTTCCAGTAGGCTGGAAAGTATTTTCATCTTTCATAAAAGGAGAGAAAAACACATGAAGGGCTCACCCCACCCCAGCCTTTCTTACTTTGAAAGCAATAGTATGAGAATGTGATGTCTGGAACTATAGCAGCCATCTGTGACCATGAGGCAACAACCCAAAGTTACAGAAAAGCCAATAAACTAAGAACGGTTCAGAAGAATAGAAAGAGCCTGTGTCCTTGATGTCTTTCTGAACTGCTGAGCCATCTCTGGAAGAATGTACCTCCAGGCTTTTTGTCATGTAAGATAATAATATGTCTTCACTGTTTGTCACTTTTACTTCGTTGTTTTGTTCCTTGCTGTTAAAAGCATTTTTATATAAATCTTCTCACGACAGGAGAAAGGTACATTCTCACTAAGGCTGTTCAAAAGAATGTGCTACACCCTAAAAAGCTCTTCCCAAAAAGTGTCCAGCAAGGGTTCTTCCCCCACCCCATGGTGAGTACTCTGAAATGGACACCATTCACTTTGGATTTATGTGTCTTAATGTATTTTTAAATCCAGTCTCATTTCTTTATAGTTACACACGTGGGCTTTAGCTTAGCTTAGTTCAATATTTACTTAGGACCAATTGTACCAAGCACAGTAATAGCACTGGTGATATACAAAGAAAAAGAGACCCAGACTCTGCCCAGTCTAGAGGGGAGAACAAACGGATAAACAGTTTCAAAAAAAGGAAATTTCAATGATGATATGAAAGTTCAAAGGAGGGGAACCAACCACATGGTTGGGGAAGATGATGGAGGTAGTGAATCAAATCAGAAAAGAGAGTATTTATTGAACACTTACTATGGGGTGTATGAAAAATTTAAAAAGTGAAAGTGTTAGTTCCTCATTCATGTTAGACTCCTTGCAACCCCATGGACTGGAGCCTGCCAGGCTCCTCTGTCCATGGAATTCTCCAGGCAAGAATACTGGAGTGGGTAGCCATTCCCTTCCCCAGGGGATCTTCCTGACCTGGGAATTGAACCTGGATCTCCTGCATTGCAGGCAGATTCTTTACCATCTGATTCACTAGGGAGTATACAGGGTATATGAATGTATGACTTGTATCTCGAATTCCTAGTTCTGGAAACCTACATCAGCTCATGAGAACTCCCTTCCTTCCTCACTTTTGTGGCATCATCGTAGTAAGACAGATTAATTTACACCTCCATAAATGACAGAGAGATGAGGGTGTAGTATAGCCAGCCTGGGCACTAAGAACATACCTAGGATCACTGTATTAGGGGTTGCTTATTGCATATAGCCAATCAGAGCAACAGTGTGAACAGCAACACTCCAGTGAAACCAATCACAGAAAAGGAGCCGGGAACTATGCGCTTTCAGGGCTGGATGGCATCTGTTGACACTGTAGGGCCCACACTGTATACCTCTACATGTCCCTTTCTCACTGGCCTAAGTAACACTTGAAAGTCTTTAGCCAGAGGCTCTCTTGATGAAAGTGAAAGAGGAGAGTGAAAAAGTTGGCTTAAAGCTCAACATTCAGAAAACGAAGATCATGGCATCTGGTCCCATCACTTCATGGCAAATAGATGGGGAAACAGTGGAAACAGTGTCAGACTAATTTTTTGGGCTCCAAAATCACTGCAGATGGTGATTGCAGCAATGAAATTAAAAGACACTTACTCCTTGGAAGGAAAGTTATGACCAACCTAGATAATATATTGAAAAGCAGAAATATTACTTTGCCAACAAAGGTCCGTCTAGTCAAGGCTATGGTTTTTCCAGTGGTCATGTATGCATGTGAGAGTTGGACTGTGAAGAAAGCTGAGCACTGAAGAATTGATGCTTTTGAACTGTGGTATTGGAGAAGACTCTTGAGAGTCCCTTGGACTGCAAGGAGATCCAACCGGTCCATCCTAAAGGAGATCAGTCCTGGGTGTTCTTTGGAAGGACTGATGCTGAAGCTGAAACTCCAATACTTTGGCCCTTCATGTGAAGAGTTGACTCATTGGAAAAGACCCTGATGCTTGGAGGGATTGGAGGCAGAAGGAGAAGGGGACGACAGAGGATGAGATGGCTGGATGGCATCACCGACTCAATGGACATGAGTTTGAGTAAACTCTGGGCGTTGGTGATGGACAGGGAGGCCTGGCATGCTGCGATTCATGGGGTCGCAAAGAGTCAGACACGACTGAGCGACTGAACTGAACTGAACTGGATCATGCTCTGATGAGAACTTTGGGACTGGATATAACCACAGTGATGGCTGAGACGATTGCTGAGGCAAGAGAGAGAATACTCATTCCTACAGGTGAGTGATTCCTACAGGTACCTTCCTGAACATTAGGGTACTGATAAAGCCTTTTATCTCAAAGGAGTAGATGTGTTTGCATTAACGCAAAGGTTTAGTCTAGACAGTTTAGGTAATTTTCTATTGGGAGACTTTTTAGTGTTAAATAATCCTCTTTGTGTGTATAATCTGAAAGATGTCCTCAGATGGGCTTTTACATATGGCAGAGTCAGTGCAATGAACAAAGCCCAGCTCGCTGTAGCCTGAAACCCCTGTAGCTCTGACAGGGTGCTTGTAAACAGGGACTATGTCAGGTACTCCTAGAATAACATGGATGCAGTTTGCAGGATCAACTATCTTTGCAACTCTGTTGTCTATATGTTTCACTCAAGAGGCCAGGATCATAATCGAGGTTGTACTCTTTACAAATCCAGGAAAATACCCTTAAAGGACAAGCTCACCTCTGGCCAACACTGTCACATGGCACTTATTTGCAAAAGTGATGGCAAGTTCTCTTTCACTCGCACTGACACTTCTTAAGCTCATCTGGCTATGCTTGAAATTCAGTAATCAGAGTTTCATCCTTTTGGCTAAAGTCGAACAGGCAATCTGTGCTTTGTTAAGTACATTTCTTGGAGAGTGAATTGTTACATTTATGAGTCGCAAAAGTGATGTTCTCATATTCCTGCCTCTCACTGGATGCTCCTGAGCAGCCCAGTATGATGTTTGATGACTATACTTGTTTAATTGATGAGGAAACAGAGGCCCAACAGAAGCCAAAATCTAAACCCTTAGCTTGAATTTCATATTTCTATGGGGGATGGGGATTCTTGGGTCTTAACATTGCTCATGTGAAGATCGGACACCATAATACAATAGCTGAGACTTCCCTGGCAGTCCAGTTGTTAAGACAGTGCTTCCATTGCAGGGGGCCTGGGTTCAATCCCTGATCAGGGGATGAAGATCACATGCCATGCCAAAAGTAAATTAAAGAAAATAAAGGAAGTGTTATCATTAGTTAAAAAAAACTATGCAATAGCACAGCTCTCGTGGATGTCATCAGGAGGACCAAATGAAGCATGCTGCTCTTTTGCTTGTTAGTTCTTTTCTTAAAAATATTTTTATTTATTCATTTTTGGCTGGGCTGGGTCTTTGTTATCGCGCAGGCTTTTCTCTAGTTGCAGTATGTGGACTTATCACGGTGGCTTCTCTCATCGCAGCACACGGGCTCTAGGGTGCTCAGGCTTCAGTAGTTGTGGCACGTGGGCTAAAAATAGTTGCAGTTCCCAGTTCTAGAGCACAGGCTCAATAGTTGGGATGCATGGGCTTAGTTGCCCCTCAGCATGTGTGATCTTCGAGGATCAGGGATCAAACCAATGCCTCCTGCAGTGGCAGGCAGGTTCTTTATCACTGAGCCGCCAGGGAAGCCCCTGCTTGTTGGTGCTTCATTCACATTTAGCAGGTGGTTCTCAGTAGTTCTGATCTGAGGGGCAGAGGGTTACCAAGATGCATGAGGAGAAACAGCTGCTGCAACAGTCAAAAATAACATCTCCCTTTAATCGAGCCCTCATTATGCACCAGATGGAAAACACAGTTCAATATGGTTGTGCTGCTGACAAGAAAGCCCGTTGGTAACACGTGAAAGCCAGGGGTGAGAGCCAGAGTGCGAGTCTACTAGGTGGAAATACTCCAAGGACGTACGAACTTCCCTAAAAGCCCTTCCAGCTTAATGAAGGTGTGGAGGGTCTGGTCAGCGCCCTTTTCAGAGAACATCGAGGTAGCTTGATGTTTGAAAGAGCAGGAGGTCAAGTTGGAGCCAGGCTGGGTTCTTCGTCCTATCCTGTTTGTGGCTCACTATACTCTAATCTGGAGACCGAGAGCTACATACAGTCCATTTCTTTAGCAAAAGCACATCAAGACCCTGTAATGAACAACATAGAAAGTGTTTCACAAGTGACTTTCACAAACATGCCCCCTCTTTTTTCATTTTGACAATGTCTCTGTGATGGAATATTATTTCCCATTTTATGGGTCACATGTGGCAGACCTGGTCCTCTAACTCCATCTTCTACTCTCCATCACATCACTTCTCCCTGGATTCCTCAAGTTCTTTGAGTCCCTGTCCTAGGAGCTGGTCAATGTATTTTTGTCTGCCAGGCAATGTGTATTTTAGGCTTTGATGATTATCTGGTCTCTGTTGAAACGACTCAGTTCTGTTCTTATAGCTCAAAAGCAGCCACAGATGTACATAAATAAATGGGCATGGCTGTGCTCCAAGAAATCTTTATGTATAGCATTGAAATTTGAATTTCATGTAATTTGCAGATATCATAAAGTGTTGTTCTTATTTGATTTTTCCAACCACGTAATCATGTGAAAATCAGTCTCAGCTTGTGTGGGGCACAAAAAAAGGTGGTGAAGGCCCCTGCTCTATCTTACTTGTAAAACTGGGGAGTGTGCATACCTCTCTCTTAGATTTTTATGGATTAAATTTGATCAGACAGGGGATACACGTTCACAAAGGACATCATTGCTCTTTTGTCCCACTGTCAGAGCATGGGCTTCCCTGGGCTTCCTTTCCTTGGTGGCTCAGACCACCTGCAATGCAGGAGACCTGGGTTCGATCCCTGGGTTGGGAAGATCCCCGGAGGGGGGGATGGCAACCCACTCCAGTATTTTTGCCTAGAGAATCCCCATAGATAGAGGAGCCTGGTGGGGTACAGTCCATGGGGTCGCAAAGAATCGGACACGACTGAGTGACTGAGCACAAAGAGTGAAGAGCTGGCCACTTGCAGCCCTGGCAGTCTGTAAATTCCTGCCAAATTCTTGAGAAAAAGCTTTGACTTCCTGCCTTTTCCTGGGCCTGAGGACATCCACGCCTCCTGGATTGCCCCTGAAACTCTCCACTGTGCTTCCATTTTAGCCAAGTTTTTTTTTTTTTTTTCCTTTTCCCTCTCGGTCCTGGTCATTAGTTAATCTGTGCCTTGGTTTGCCCTGAAGTGAACTAAATTTCTTCTGCCTGTTTCATAGAGATTTTTGTGGGCAGAGACTCAGCCACTTGGTGGTGCTATGGTAAAATGTTTCTACTCATAATGCCACCTGGAAGTTCCTTCCAGAGAACTTCAGGTTTCAGGGTAGGGACATCAGAATTGGCATTTCTTGGGGGGAGGCAGGGAAAGAGGTGTGGTTCATACCTGGGCATGTGTTTTCTGCTTTTGTCCACATTCTGTTAATTTGGGTATTCAGGGCTCTGGATTCTGAGGTTTCAGGAATCCCAAGTCAGATATATGCTTTGGAGGGACCAGGGGAAGACATCTGGGGAGACTCCCAATTCATCTGGTTCTTGGTTGGTTCCCAGATCCCTGCCCCACCCCCACTTCTGTCTTGTTTAGGGAGGGAATCAGTCTCTCTCCTCCCCAAACAAAACATCAATTCTCTTTGGAGCCATTCAAATGGACCTTATCTTTCAGCGAGCTGACTTTTTGTGACTTTTATAGAACTGCTATTTGTGAGATGTGATGTTGCTTGGATACTAGCTGCGGTGGGGCCAAATATACCTGAGTTTGAGCCCCTGGTTCCCCATTTATGAGCTGTGAGAACTTAGATAAGGCACTCAGTCTCTTAACACATCCAGTGAAATGTGGGAAAAATCAAAATCTCTAATCCCAAGTAAAAGATCATTATGAGAATGAAAAGAAGCCAGTCGTGTCAAGGCGTTTGGTAGACTGTCAAGCAAGCCCATGGGAGATATTAGAAACTTCCTGAGGGCAGAGGACTCTGTTAGATGACTCTTGATCCCCAGTCCTGCCACAAGGACTGCCTCTTATAGACGCTCAAGGAACATTTGTTGTGTGAATGAATGAAAAAACACAGAGATGCAGAGATTGAGAAGAGAGGGGGAGACTGGCAAGATGCCTGGTAAATTAAGGGTTTCAAAAGATGAGGCTGCAGAGGGAGCTGAAGCGGCAGATCCTCAAGAGGAAGTTGGGGCACGTGCTGCAGGTGCTGGGAAGGCAGCTAACACGTCCCTCAGCAGCTGGCTGCCTGGGCAGCTTGGCTCCAGTTGGGCCCAGTTGCCAGGCCACAGGCCATCTAAGGCCCAGGGGACCGCACTAGAGCAGGTGGGCCAGGAACTTCTGCTGTCACAGGCCGGCTGGTGCCACGCCCGGAATGCCCTTCTCCAGCCTGCGTTCAGTGCCTAAGTCCCTGGTGACCATAAACATAATGGACACAGGGCCTGGCACTGAGCTGCCCTGGGTCTTGGCAGGGCAGGGCTGAGGGACCCGTATCCCAGGGTTAGAAATACAAATAAAAACAAGACAGGTAAATACAGGCAATTATGTAGGCTATCTAGATCCCAAGGCTGTTTTTCCCTGACCTAGGTTTTCTTTTGTTTGTTTGTTTGGGACAAAATTACTTGGGAAATTGTAATTGCTTTACAAGGTTGTTATAGCTGATGAAATAAACTGAATAAAATTATTAATTTAACAGTCAGATAGAAGCTCCCTTTTTGTCAATGCTTATCACGAATAGGTACCATGCTGAACATTTCATAGACATGATCTTATTTAGTCCTATAACATAAGTATTAACCCCATGGGATCACATTGTACAATAAATATAAAGTATATTTATTTAAATATATTTATTTATATATATATTTAATAAATATAAAGTATATTTATCACTATAAAGTGTTACTATGATATCCATTTTACAGATGAGGGAACTGAGGTTTAATCTTTACTTACTTACTGGGTTCATAGAGCTAGCAGATGAAAGAGCTGGAACTCAAATTTTTTATCCATCCATTCATTCATTTCACAAAGAATTATTGAGCATTTATTATATACCAGGTCCTGGGGATTCATGAGCAAGTAATATAGATAAAAATCTCTGCTTTGTCCAGACAAACACAACAAATAAATGAATTGTATAATATTATATGCTTCCCAGGTGGCACTAGTGGTTTTTTTTTTTAATTTAATTTTATTTTATTTTTAAACTTTACATAATTGTATTAGTTTTGCCAAATATCAAAATGAATCCACTACAGGTATACATGTGTTCCCCATCCTGAACCCTCCTCCCTCCTCCCTCCCCATACCATCCCTCTGGGTCGTCCCAGTGCACTAGCCCCAGGCATCCAGTATTGTGCATTGAACCTGGACTGGCATCTCGTTTCATACATGATATTTTACATGTTTCAATGCCTTTCTCCCAAATCTTCCCACCCTCTCCCTCTCCCACAGAGTCCATAAGACTGTTCCATACATCAGTGTCTCTTTTGCTGTCTCGTACACAGAGTTATTGTTATCATCTTTCTAAATTCCATATATATGCGTTAGTATACTGTAATGGTGTTTTTCCTTCTGGCTTACTTCACTCTGTATAATAGGCTCCAGTTTCATTCACCTCATTAGAACTGATTCAAATGAATTCTTTTTAATGGCTGAGTAATACTCCATTGTGTATATGTACCACAGCTTTCTTATCCATTCATCTGCTGATGGACATCTAGGTTGCTTCCATGTCCTGGCTATTATAAACAGTGCTGCAGTGAACATTGGGGTACACGTGTCTCTTTCCCTTCTGGTTTCCTCAGTGTGTATGCCCAGCAGTGGGATTGCTGGGTCATAAGGCAGTTCTATTTCCAGTTTTTTAAGGAATCTCCACGCTGTTCTCCATAGTGGCTGTACTAGTTTGCATTCCCACCAACAGTGTAAGAGGGTTCCCTTTTCTCCACATCCTCTCCAGCATTTATTATTTGTAGACTTTTGGATCGCAGCCATTCTGACTGGTGTGAAATGGTACCTCATAGTGGTTTTGATTTGCATTTCTCTGATAATGAGTGATGTTGAGCATCTTTTCATGTGTTTGTTAGCCATCTGCATGTCTTCTTTGGAGAAATGTCTATTTAGTTTCTTGGCCCATTTTTTGATTGGGTCATTTATTTTTCTGGAGTTGAGCTGTAGGAGTTGCTTGTATATTTTTGAGATTAGTTGTTTGTCAGTTGCTTCATTTGCTATTATTTTCTCCCATTCTGAAGGCTGTCTTTTCACCTTGCTGATAGTTTCCTTTGATGTGCAGAAGCTTTTAAGGTTAATTAGGTCCCATTTGTTTATTTTTGCTTTTATTTCCGATATTCTGGGAGGTGGGTCATAGAGGATCCTGCTGTCAGGTGGCACTAGTGTTAAAGGACTCACCTGCCAGCGCAGGAGAGGTAAGAGATGTGGGTTCGATCCCTGGGTGGGGAAGATCCCCTGGAGAGGGCACAGCAATCCACTCCAGTATTCTTGCCTGGAGAATCCCCATGGACAGAGGAGCCTGGTGGCTTCAGTTTATAGGGTTGCAAAGAGTCAGACATGACTGAAGGGACTTAGCAGGCATGCATAATATTATACACTGGTAAATGCAATAGTGAAGAATAAAGGGGGTAAGGAGCACCACTGATGGAGTGGGGGAGGAGAGGGTGGGCTGTAGTTTTAAGCAAGATGATCAGGAAAGACCCCATCGGTAAGGTGACATCTGAGCAGAGTTGAGCTGGGTTGTTGAGTTGTGTGGAAGTGGGTCAGAGAGTAGAAGTTTAATGCCTTTTAACTTTGCCCATTGGGCAACTTGAAAAATTGGAGTTCAAGGAAGATTTCTATGGATTCACCTTTTTCTTAAGTTCATTCTTTCTTTCTGGGGCTATGTATTTTCAGAGTAAGAAATAAGAAGATAAACCAGAAAGAAAGTAAAGATAGTCAAATTCATCCATCCATCCGTCATCTTTCCAATGTTTGTATGGCACTCATTATAAGTTCAGAGAAGGCAATGGCACCCCACTCCAGTACTCTTGCCTGGAAAATCCCATGGGCAGAGGAGCCTGGTAGGCTGCAGTCCATGGGGTCGCTAAGAGTTGGACACAACTGAGCGACTTCACTTTCACTTTTCACTTTCATGCATTGGAGAAGGAAATGGCAACCCACTCCAGTGTTCTTGCCTGGAGAATCCCAGAGACGGGGGAGCCTGGTGGGCTGCTGTCTATGGGGTCGCACAGAGTCGGACACGACTGAAGCGACTTAGCAGCAGCAGCAGCAGCATTATAAGTCAGATCTATACTTCTATTAGAATGAAGTTAAGATCTAGCTCTGTACTGTTGGATACAATAGACATTAGCTACATGTAGCTATTGAGTGCTTGAAATGTGGCTATGTGACTGGGAAACTAAATTTTTAATTTCATGCAATTAATTAAAATTCAAAGCAGAAAACCTTGGGACAATGGAAAATATTTTTCTGTTAAATACAGCTTAATTGTTTTGCTAGGATTTCATTTCAGTTTAACCATTGGAAACAAAGCTCTGAATTGATATTTACAGTAAGAGTAAATTATGCAAGGGATTTTTGATATCTTAGCACAAAAAGAAGCATGTCAAATATCTCATCAATGAGTTTTTTAATATTACAGTCAAGATTACATCTTGACTGCACATTAAAATCACATTTTGAACAGAATAGGTTAAATAAAATATAGGATTAAGATTAATTTCTCAGTTTTTAAACTAATTTTTAATGTGGCTGTTAGAAAAGTTTAAATGCTATACAGGGACTTCCCTGGTGGTCCAGTGTCTAAGACTCTGTGGTCCCAGTGGAGGGGGCCTGGGTTTGATCCCTGGTCAGGGAACTAGATCCCACATGCTGCAACTAAGACCTGGAGCAGCCAAATAAGTAAAGAAAAAGAAATACTAAAAAAAGAAAAAAAAGAAAAAAAAGAAAAAATGATGAATTAGAAAAAATAAACGCTATATGTGGCTCACATTATATTTCTATTGGATGGTGCTGTTCTAGACCTGAATGCCCTGGAGCTTTCAGGAAACCGAGCAGAGCTGGGCACACAATTGAGTAACTACACTGCCATGATGTAAGTGCTGTAATAGACCCAGGGACTGAGTGCTCTGGGGACAGAGCCTTCTGTTCTGTCTAGCGCAGGATCAGAGGCAGATTGACATCTTTGGCTCAGTGTCCAAGGTGAGTTGGAGTTTGTCACCTGGAGGGCAGGAAAGGGGATGTTCTAGGCACTGGGTACGGCATGTATAAAGGTGGAGAGATATAAAACAGAGTGAGGTACCCCAGAAATAATGGATGCTAAGTGGGAGGAGGTGGTGTGGATACAAATCAGGAGACGGCTTTTAGGGTCAGACCATCAGGGCAAGGGAAGCAGGCATTACTCAGCCAAAGAAAAATGCATGGCTGGGTACCTGTGAGCCAGCAACCATAACATGCTTTCTTCTAGAGTAGCTCATTGGCTGAGTCCACACGAATGTGTTGAGGACCTACTATGTGCTAGGCATTGTTCTACATGCTGAATATACAGAGGGAACAAGACCAAGTCCCTGCTCTCAAGGACATGCAGATAGTAATATCCAGGACAAGGAGAAAAGAGAAGAAACCAAGGTCAGAGAAGCTGAGTGACTTCGGTAAAATCACACAGCTGTTGATAGGCAGGGCCAGGATTCTGACGCGGGTCTTTCTGATGCTAACGCTGATACTCTTATTACCCTGTCCAGCTGCCCTGTATGTGAGGTTAAGGAGTTTGAACTTTGTCCTGAAGGCCACAGGAGATAGCAGAGGAGGGAGATTCAGGGTCAGATAGACTGTGCTTTAGGAATGACATATGGTGACCACGTGGAGGAAGGATGGCAGAGAGGAGATCAACTGTGGTGTTGGAGAAGACTCTTGAGAGTCCCTTGGACAGCAAGAAGATCAAACCAGTCAATCCTACAGGAAATCAACCCTGAATATTCATTGGAAGGACTGATGCTGAAGCTCCAATCCTTTGGCCACCTGATGTGAAGAGCAGACTTGTGGGAAAAGACCCCGATGCTGGGAAAAACTGAAGGCAAGAGGAGAAGGGGACAACAGAGGATGAGATGGTTGGATGATATCATTGACTCAATGGACATGAGTTTGAGGAAACTCAGGGAGATAATGATGGACAGAGAAGCCTGGCATGCTGAAGTGCATGGGGTTGCAAACAGTGGAAGGTGACTTAGTGACTGAACAGCAACAACAAAACTGAATGAAGGCAGGGAGTTAGTTTTTGTTCACTTCTGTATCTGCAGTACCTAGAATCACGATGAGCCTGTGGTAAGCATGTAGCTAATGTGACTGAGTGCATTTACCCATACAGGGAGTGTATAAGGAATACACTTATAAAATGTAATAAAGGAAAACTCTTTATTTTTATTTATTAATTATTTTTGCAGGGCTGCCTCTAATATCTTTTTCCAAAAAAGATATATTTATTTATTTATGGCAGCACTGGGTCTTCATTGCTGCACGTGGGCTTTCTCTAGTTGCAGCAAACAGGGGCTTTTGATGGTGGTGGCTCCTCTTGTTTCGGAACGTGGGCTGTAAGGCGCAAGGTCGTCAGTAGCTGCCGCAGGTGGCTCAGTAATTGTGGTGCATTGGCTCAGTTGCTCTTCATTGTGTGGGGTCATCCTGGCCAGGGATCAAACCCACATCCCCTGTGTTGACAGGTGCATTCTTAATCACTAGACCACCAGGGAAACCCTATCTCTAATATCTTGACTTTTATTTTTAACTTTTTATTTTATAATGGAGTATTGCAGAGTAACAATGTTGTGATAGTTTCATGTGGACAGCAAAGAGGCTCAGCCATACATATATATGTATCCATCACCCCCTGGTGGCTCAGCTGGTAAAGAATCAGCGGAAGACCTGGGTTCGATCCCTGGGCTGGGAAGATCCCCTGGAGAAGGGAAAGGCTATCCGCTGCAGTATTCTGGCCTGGAAAATTCCATGGAATCTATAGTCCATGATGTGACAAAGAGTTGGACACGACTGAGCAACTTTCACTTCACTTCACCCTCCCCGCCAAAATCCCAGACCATCCATATAACATCGTAAAGAATTCTTTGTAGATCTACTATACAGTAGATTCTTATTTGTTATCCTTTTAAATCTAGCAGTGTGTACATGTCAATCCCTAACTCCCTAACTATCCCCTCCTCCCCATCAAGAACTCATTATATCTCCTGAACCTGCCCAGAAATCTCCATTCAACTTCCTTGAAACCCAAAGGCTCTTCTATTGTAGCCAATTAGAGTTATTCCCACATGACCCCAGTGCATCTCTGCATATGACACGTGTACGCTCTCGACTTTCTGGCAGCCATTCTTTCCAGGGTGGTACAGTATTGTTTGCTCCTGCTGGAGTCCTGCCAGCGCTTTCTCTGTTGATGGGGAATTTATCACATTTCAGTTTCTTTTCTCAGTAACAGAACCTTCCAACGAATCCCTGCTGTTGTGTTCCCACAGGAAGCTGCTATCTTATTTTTCAGTATAAAGTTTAGGACAGAGAAAACAAAGCAAATGGAGCTGCTGCCAATCGTCCACTTGCTCCATTCACTTCACACGTGCATGAAGCAGGGAGGAAAAGAAGGAACATGCTGGGGATGTAAAACTGAAATCTCCAAAAGGGGTCGGAAATTGTCAGCCCTTAGGAGCATCTTGCCTGATGACAGGATTCCACAGAGAGGTGAAGGTACCTGGCCAAAGTACCGGGGTATAGGCATGACAGGGGTCAGGAGCCCTGTTTCTTGTCCCATGGGTTGTCCCATTCTCCAGGGATTACCCAAAGGGATGCTGATCCCAACAGGACTCTTCTGGCCCCTCAATCAGCAAGTAGATAAGAAGAATGGAAAGTAGGATCTCAACCCGGGTTATTTCAGTTGAATACTTGTAATATCCACTGATTCTCTTGATAATTCCTTTTCCTGGTGTCACGTCAGCCCCCTGAAATGGTTGTCCACTATATCCTTGTATACACAAAATGTCATTCCAGTGGGAAGGTGGCCAAAGATAGTAACAGCCAACATTATTGGGTGCTGTCTCGTGTTATCTCATGTTGTTCTTAGTGCTTTTTATTTTTTGCATTAATGCAGTCAATCCTCAACAAACACCCCTTGTGCTAGGTATTGCATCCCCATTTTAAAGATGGGGAAACTGAGAAACAAAGAAGTTGCCCAAGACCACACAGTTTGAAAATGGTAGAGCCAGGACTTGATCTCAGCCAGTTCTGACTCTGAAGCCTATGCTCTTATCCACCATTCTTACTGTTTTTCTAGCCACTTAGCAGGGGAAGAAACATAGCATTCTGTTTTGATGTACAAGGAAATTTTAGTTTTTAAGCATATCTTGCACTTCTAAATAGCTTGGGATCTCCCAAGAAGTTTGGTGGCTGGAGGTCAGTTGAAAGCTGTAAATTGTATTTATTACCCACAGACTGGGTGAGTAAGATGTTCAGCTTCCTTAAGATGAGACCAGGCCTGTCCTGTCACAGTGCATTCTCAGCCCCAGATGTCTGGTATGTAGTGGGAAAAACAAGAATATTGTTGAATGACTAAATTTCTTATTAAATCATTTTATGACTACTGAATACTATTCTTGTTTGGATCTTGGATACATGTAATACAGGGAAAATTAGAGGAAAAACTTCCAGTTCCAAATAATAAGCTTTCTCTTTAAATAAGCAAGTGGCCAGAGAACATAAAAGTGGCATTTTGGGTTCCAAATATTGAGATTGTTATAATCTCCCATTGTGCTTTTTATATGTAAATACAGTGGTGTAGTGGTAAGCAATCCACTGGCAGTGAAGGAGATGAAGGAGAAGAGGGTTCCATCCCAGGGTTGGAAGATCCCCTGGAGGAAGAAAATGACAATCCACTCCAGTATTCTTGCTGGGAAAATCCCATGGACAGAGGAACCTTGTGAGCTATGGTCCATAGGGTCACAAAGAGTTGGACACAACTGAGTGACTGAACACACGTACGGTATAAACTGTATATATTTGTTAGGATAGTACTAGCTGCTGTAACAAAGAAACTCTGTAATCTCAGGGGCTTAACACAGTAGCAGCTTACTTCTCACTCATGTACCAGTCCAATGTCCTGGCCAGAGGTTGGCTTTATTCCTAAGGTGATGCAGGAACACAGGCTTCTTTTATTTGGTGACCTCACCATCTTCTGGGGCTTTGGAGCCCTCTACTTACAGCTAGGCCAAGAGGGGAATACACATCCATTTTTCAACACTCTGCTCTAGAAGTAATGCACATCACTTCTGTTCATATTCCATTAGAGATAACCAGTCATATGGCCACACTGGGATGCAAGAGAAGTGGGGACATACATTCCCAGCAGAGCAGCTGTCTGTGAACTCACCTGCTTGAGAAGCATGAATATTTGGTGGGCAACTAGAAATCTGGGCTTCCCAGGCGACTCAGTGGCAAAAAATCCACCTGCCAATGCAGGAGATACAGGTTCAATCCCTGGTCCGGGAAGATCCCCTGGAGAAGGGAATGCTGGCAACCCACTGCAGTATTCTTGCCTGGGAAATCCCAAGGACAGAGGAGCCTGGCGAGGTCACAAAGAGTCGGACATAACTTTGCAACTGAACAACAACTAGAAATCTGCCACTGTGAAGAACAAACACTTTCCTGGGTTGCTTTTTATCATAAGGTGTCTACCAAACAACATACTTAAGTTAGAAATATTACAACCTTTGGTAACTTTTCAAAACCTCGTCTAGAAAAACGTAAGACTTTAGTTAACCAAAGCATACACATTCATGGATATGAGCTGGGATGTTAGGCAGCTTGGAACAGGGATCACAGGAAAGCTTGATCATAGACAACTTAACCTTTTTGAGACTCAGTGTGAACAGCTAGGTGGGGATCATTAATACTCATCTTGCAGTTTCATCATGATTAGAGGTAATACATATAAGTGAAAGTGAAAGTTGCTCAGTCGTATCCAACTCTTTGCAACTCCATGGACTATACAGCCCATGGAATTCTCCAGGCCAGAATACTGGAGTGGGTAGCTTTTCCCTTCTCCAGGGAATCTGCCCAACCCAGGGATCAAACCCAGGTCTCCCACATTGCGGGCCGATTCTTTACCAGCTGAGCCACAAGGGAAGCCCCCAATATATATAAAGGTCCTGGCAGACGGTAGATAGCAGATAAACCATAACTGGCATTACGAGGTCTTCTAAACAGCTATTTCTTAAGAGAGCAAATATTACTTTCTATTTTTTAAATTGCCTTGACAATGGAAAGTGTAATAAAAAACAAATAGTGGGCCTTATGAAAATATAAGTTGTAGGACAGTGTGGATGTTACGCTTCCAACTGCTAATGTGACAACATTGGTCCCATATCCATAATGAAGCCAGAAATCAGAGTCTAAGCAGGCAGTATGATTAACCTGCTTATAATTGCCTGAATTCTAGTAAGAGTCATAAGAAGGTGAAAAATGAGTATAATCTTCATAGCCATGATTTACTGATTTTCTCAATCCTCACACCAACCCCGAGACCTACTGTTACCACTGCCAATACCACCTATGTTATTACCATCACCATTTTGCAGATGAGAGAACAGAAGGATTGAGAGGGAAAACAATTGTCCAAAATGCTCAATTATGAGTGGTGGAACAGGGATTTGAACCCAGGCACTCTGACTCTAAAACTCAAGCTCTTAACCAAGGAGCCTGGGAGCTTGTTGGAGGAAATGCTTTATCTATGTGAAAACACTCGAGCACAATGCACGATAACATTGTGCTAAAGTGCGGTTCAAATTATAAATGCTATAGGAATTCAGTCTGGAGAGGAACTCCCTGTTCTTGGGCATGACTTTGTGCCAGGCATTGTACTGTTTCCATCCTTCCCAATTAAGGAGAGGTAGAACTGCATATGTGGAAGAACACACGCTTGGGAACTGGACAGGTAGGGTTTAATTCCTGGTGTGGCTATTTACAACTTGTGTAATCTCAGGCCAATTACTTAACCTTTCTGATATGGTTTCCTCAACTGAAAACAGGGTTTACTGTCATAAAGTAGGATCAGCACACTGTAGGTGCTATTTATTCAATACTGATTAAGTCCTAGGCACTGGGGAGGATCACCATCAGCCAGAATAAGTTAGGTTATGCTGCTGTAACAAACAACTGCTAAATCTCCCTGGTTTAACACATGTTTAATATTTGCTCACACTACTTTTACAATGCAGGTTACTTGGGCCAGTTCTGCCATCGTTACAGAGGCCCAGGCTGGATGATGGAGGCTCTATATCTGTTCTTCATGGTTGTTGTGATTGCCAACATTGCATTTTCAGGATTGTCAAGACATGGGCATGTACCCGTTGGTCCTTCAAAGTTTCCACCTAAAAGCAATGCACATCACTGCTCTCATTCCATTGGTCTAAGTAATGTGGCCACATTTAATTTCAAGAGATGGGGTAGTGGATTCCTACCATGTTCAGGGGCTTCCCTGGTGGCTCAGATGGTAAAGAATCTGCCTGCAATGTTGGAGACCTCGGTTCGATCCCTGGATTGGGAAGATCCCCTGGAGGAGGGCATGGCAAGCCACTCTTGCTTGGAGAATCCCATGCCCAGAGGGTCACAAAGAGCTGGATACGACTGAGTGACTAAGCACAGCACACCACATCCCTGGGAAGGGAAAGACCCAGGGTTAACAGTTTTAATTACCACTACAGACATGATCCGTTTACCTGTAAAACAGATCCAGTAATCTATACTTCAAGAAGAAACTGAAGCTCTGAGAGGTTAAGTCATTTGACAAATGTCACACAGCCTAGCCACTAGGAAGCCAGGCTCAACCTGCATGTTATTTATACTGACTTTCTAATCTACATATGCAAAGTCTACAGATTTTGTATAAAAGCAGAATAGTTGCAGGAGGCAGGCAGGGAGACCCTGCAAGGGTGGAGGACACATTATGGTGACTAGTGTTACAGGCTATTACTCTGGCAGCGCAGAGGGGGCTTGCAGGGAGGACGTGCTGTTGCGGGATCCAGGGTAAGGTGATAAGGTACAGACAGGCCTGAAGACAGCAGGAATGCAGAGGGATGAACCTGAGAGCTGCGGAGGAAGGGCGAGTCCGGCTCACTGGTGAAAAAATGAACCACCACGCCATCTGCAGAACGCACCAGACATTCCTCACCCCTCACTCTTCCCATCCCAGTCTGGTATACCACACTATTGAAACAACTCCCGAAGCCTTCTTTTTCTCTTGCCTTCTTCCTTATTTTCCCTTGCTACTTCTTAGAAGGTGGCAGTCTTGCCACAGTCGTAGCCGTTCCTGCCTGACCCTCGCTTGTGGGGGTGGGGTGCTGGGTACCATCTCCAGGATCTGGCCATTTCAGTTAAAGGAGAAATACAAACGCCCAAGGGGCCAAGAGGCCTGCCTATCGCCTCTGGCTTAGCCAGTCTCAGGCCCTGCTCCATCCGAGGTCCCTGGTTTGCCCACCTCCAAACACAGCCTTGGCGGGCAGGGTAGGCGCCCAGCTGCATCCAGGCACCTCTAGCGACCCAACTCTCCTCCTCTCCCAGGCGGGAGTCCTGGATAGTGTCGGAAGGCTGCAGTGCGGTGACCGGCCGCAGATTCAGCCTCGGAGCCTCCCTTCCTCCCCGCCTTAGCCTTTCTCCGGCGAGGGCGCGGGGCCGAGGTCAACGCGCCCCTCTTGGGGTTTTCAGGGGCGCGCAGCTGCCCCGACCCCGGCCCGGGAGAGCAGCCCTTCGCCAGCCGGGATAGGGGTCTGCGAGGCGCGGGTGGCAGCCTGGGCTGAGCGCGAGGGGGTGCGCACCGCGGCGGGGGAGGGGGAGCCGTGACTCACCGCCTGTAACCCAACACCCGCGCGCCTCCCCTCCCCCACCTCTCCCCGTCTCCGGCCTGGCGGCCGCGGCGACACCCAAAAGAAAATGAAGGGGCGCCCGAGCCCGCAGCGCCCCTGGCCGGATCGCCAGCGGGCCCCGGGGGCCCCCGGCTCCGAGCGCTCTCGTCTACCCGGCCCCGGGGCTCGGCGAGCCGCCGCCGTCGCCGCAGCCAGGGCGCGAGCAGGAAGGGAGGCCGAGCGGCCGGAGCCGGAGTCCGAGGAGGGGGCGGCGGCGGAGAGCCCGCGGTAGCGGCGGCGGCTGCGGAGGGCGAGCCGGGGGAGGGGGCGCCCGGGCTGGGAACCCCCCCGTCTCTTTCCCAGCCGAGCGAGGACAAAGCCCCCTGGCCGCCGGCACGGCCTAGCCGGCGCTGCACAAAGGGCGAGTCGCGACACGCTTCCATCCCCCTCCCAGTTCGGGGTGGCCCCGGGCCCGGGAGGCGGGCGGGAGGTGGGGGGAAGCCCCGGCCGCGCCGCCCCTAGCCCCCCTCCCCGGGGGCCGGCCCGCGCGCCGCCCCCGCCCCCGCGCCCGCCCAGTCTGCGCGTCCTCCCGGGGAGGGGTCTGGGGGCGCGGCGCCCCACATAACACTCCCCCTCCTGCGCTCGGAGCCACCCCTCTCCCCTCCCTTCTGCGAACACCACCGCCTCCCCTGCCACCGCCGCCACCTCGCCCGACGCGCCGCAGCTCGCCGCGGCCGGTGGGCGGTGCGCGGATCGTGCGCGCCGGGGGCGCCAGATGTGCAGTCCCCGCCGCCGCCAGTGACCCAGCCGCAGCCCCGGCGGGAGCCGGCCGCCTTCCCGATGCTGCGGGGGCGACCTTGAGCGCGCCCCGCTTTCTCTCGGCGGGGACCCCGACACCGCGAGCGCTGTGCTCGGTCCTGCCCTCTCCGGCCCGGCTTGCCCTGCATTCGGACATGGAGGGGGCCGCTGCGCCCGCGGCCGGCCCGGACTTGGGGCCGGGGGCGCCAGGCTCTCCGCCGGAGGCGGGGGCGAGTGCAGCCCCCTCGGCGGCGACCCCGGAACCCAGGAAGCCGCACGGTGTGAAGCGGCATCACCACAAACACAACTTGAAGCACCGCTACGAGCTGCAGGAGACCCTGGGCAAAGGCACCTACGGCAAAGTCAAGCGGGCCACCGAGAGGTTTTCGGGCCGAGTGGTGAGTTGGGGGGGACACCCGGCGGGCTCGGTCTAGACGCGGCTGGGGACGCAGCGCTCACGCGACGGGGTTTGGGGGCGCAGAGGGGGGGTCTCTGGTCCGAGAGGGGGCTTCCCCGGAACCCCCAGACAGATTCCTCACTCTCACCCCGCCCCCGCCGCTCCAGCCCCCCGTGGCTCAGGCGTGTCTTTCTCCCGAAACACTTGTTACATCCTGTCTGCGCATATTTTGGGGGTTTTGATCCCAGCAGCAAAGTAGTGTTTATGATTTGCAAACACTTTGCACCATCGGGACCGTTGGGGTCTCCCTCGCGGGCACGCATTCATGCCCTGGAATGCCTTATTGCTGTAACTCCACACACAGCCACATCCGCAGCTCGGAGCTGGTTCGCCTGGTCCCGTATCCTATAGATGAATGAGACCCCCCCCCCCCCATCCCCCGCTCCCCTTCATCCTCCCAGTCCCCGTCGCCGCGGTGCTGAGGTCGCTGCAAGGGAGGACGGACTCCTGCCTGTTTTTAAGAGAGAAGGTTAGGGAATAGAAGTGAAGGTTCAACACTCATGCCTGAGGGTTGTGACAGTTTGCTGCTGGCTTCTGGAAGGACTGAAATGCCTAGGGCATGGATAGCCACACTGAGTTGCAGATTCAATGGCCTTTCAGGCCCCGGCTGCAAGACTGCTGTATTGTGTAAGGGGTCTGACCCAGCCTCCCCACTCTTTGTGACAGCTGTAACCCTGCCAGGGTCCTAAGGCCATTTACTCAGCCCCAAGTAACATCTTGAGTGCTTTGGAGTCTTTGCATTGTCCCAACTTTGGCTTGTTGTCATTTTCCTTTCTGCAGAACAGGCCCTTGCAATCCACGCTGCTTGTGGCTAGAGGGTTGGGTTTAAAGTGACTGACTATTGCAGAAAGATTTTGTGTGGTGTGTGGCAGAAAATTAACATGGTTCTTTCATTTTCAGCGTTATCAGATGGATTTTAATCAATTGAGGGCCAAAGTCAGAAAGTAATTATGAAACTCCTTGTGCACACTTTTGGGGGGTGTTTGGGAGCCCAGGGTTGCTTATAAACTTAACAAATGATCACAGGGGAAAAGCAAAATGGGCTGCTGAATAAAGTAAGTGGTGGGTTGATGTCAGTATTTTTCTTTTGCATCTGTGCAGTGACAGTTCTGTGGACAAAACCTGACACCAATCAGAAAGTTCAGCCAGCCCAATTCTCAAATATTGGTTTATCTGGATAATTCCTTCATTCTAGGCTTCACTCTTTGGGTTGATACAGCTTTATCCCAGATCCTAAAAATTAAAGTCCATTATAGATTAACTGGAAATTTGAGAGATTGTACATAGTATTTTAAAGCTGTCTCCTATCAACAAAATCTATAGCAAGTAGTCGAGAGGGCAGGTGCCATTTTTGTAGATTGAAAATTTTCAAGAGGAGATGCAGGAATGTCCTTTGAGGAGCACACTCGAAGGTCTGTGGAAGAGGAGGCTGAGAAACGTGCGCTTCATTCATGCTTTTTGTCTGAGGTGATATTCCCCAGGCTGGATGTTGAATAAGCAAAACCTAAGCCTAGCTCCTTGCTCATGTTGTCTTAATAGCTGTTGAAGAATCATGCTGGGAAGTTCGAAAGCGGAGTAATGAAAACCAGACGCGGTTGGAGCTGCAGGTTGAGGATGTGAGCTTGTGAGGGGTTGAGTGGTAAGGGTGTGTCTGGGATCTGTGAGGGGGCACAGACTCCGGAAGGCTGAGTAGCTTGCCGCCAACTGCAAGAGTGAAAGCTTGTCTTATGGCAGACATCTTTCTGAGCTTCACTGGGGCCTCAGGTATTCCCTCTGATAGCTGTCTGATCCACGGACTAGGATAGAACGAAAGGGACTGATTGCATCAGTAGGCGCGAGCCTGCCTTTCTCTTGTGGTGGGTGTCTCTTTCCCTTTATTTGCAGAAACTCTGAACATTCCTTCGGAATTTAATCGAATGGCCACTAGGGGGCGCCCTGAGAACGGAAGAGGCTCATTTCACAACAGCAAGCTGTTGAGTCCTCCTCTGTTGTCCAGCTCTCCGTTCAGTTTCCCATTGTGCTACTCATTACAGCTCAATCTCTTGTTTTACTCAAAGATTATGTAAAGATTCTCAATCTGGTAGCAGATCCACATCCAGAAACTGGCAATCCCCAGACTGCTTTCTACCTGATAAGCTTAGGATGTTAGCAAAATCATCTAAGTAGATGCATTAAGCAGATGAGAAAACAGATTGAGTGAAGGGAAGGCTTCCTTGACTTCAACTCCGTCCCCTCAGCCCCCCTCGTGGAGCACACTGCTCACAGATGGTGTCAGACCTTAAGTGAGAAACAGAAATTGTCAGGTGGAAAATTCCCTATGCCTGACTGGACAGAAAATAAAACATACGTTAGAAAAAATTGGTCAGCAAGTTGTTCTTGCCTGTACAGTGCTTGGTGACTCAGAATCTGTCAAGAGCAGCAAGAAATTTTCATCTGAAGTGTGACTTTGGAGTTTTCTTGTGGTTCCAAGGATACACTGAATATCCACTTGCTTTTGAGGTGCGATTCCAAATTCAGAGCACATTGTCTCAATTCTGCCTTTTAGGTCTTTGGGTAGAATTGCAAAGTGATGCTTTATTTTCGTTTGTACTCAAGCCTTTCCGAGCACTTTCCAAGAGGCGCCGCGCCTTTCAGCTGCTTTGCCAACGCAAGTGGCCCAAGTACAGTGCTGGGTGTTAGGCTGCCTGAGATGCTATGAAATCAGCACCCTTGAGACAGAGAATTGTTTAAGAATCTTGTGGCTTTTAATTGCACGTCTGGAATGGCCTTCTGAGTCAAACAGCACACCACGGAGCATCAGCATTCTGTGAAAGGCAGTTCGGAAGAGAGAGTTTGCAGAATCAGGAACTTGGAGTCAGCTGGTCCAGTCCTCTATGTGGTCCAGGCATTCTCCAGGCATCCTTTTCATCCCAAATGTAGTCTTGCTGCTACTGTCTGGGCATGTCTATGAGAAAGGACTCAAAGTGGCTTCTTCCAGAGTTTATAAGCTGCACAAGTGAGGCACTCTGGCAGAAGGACTAAGAGCCCTGGCTTATATTCAAATCCTGACTGATTGCTGACTAGCTTTGTGACTTTGGGCAAGCTATGTTAACCTTCAGAAGCCTCCATTTCCTCATCTGTAAAATGGGCTAATATAGTACCACCTCATGAACTAGTTGTAAGAATTGAATAAAATAACCTATATGAAAGTGAAAGTTGCTCGGTTGTGTCTGACTCTTTGTGACCCCATGGACTATACAGTCCATGAAATTCTCCAGGCCAGAATACTGGAGTGGGTAGCTGTTCCCTTCTCCAGTGGATCTTCCCATCCCAGGGATTGAACCCAGGTCTCCCACATTGCAGGTGGATTCTTTGCCAGCTGAGCCACCAGGGAAGCCCTTAGAAAGCCTTAAAAGGGGAAATTAGCAAATTCAGTTTCTTTTTTTAGCAGATTTTTTTCCCCTTCATTTCACTTGGACTTTCATTTAGGTTTTAAGACCATCAGAGAGGCATGATGCATTGGACAATTAACTCACTCAGAGAGAGGTAGGAGAAATAAGCAACTTTTCAGGTTAATTAGGGAAGTGCACCCATAGGAAGCCAAGACCATCAGCCAGATTCTGATAGGATCTGAACACATTTCTAAGGCCTTGAATTTGGGCTTTGTTTATTGCACAACTTTCGTTTTGATACAGTTTCGGGCAGGGCTGCAGAGCGGGCCCTGTGTTATAACATGGCATTTTCTTTGAGCCAAGCTCCCTGGACCCTCAGGCTGCACTGAGAATTGCCAAAAAATCCAAGAGCAAAAATAAACAACGTTTTGGGGAGAGGTGTTATGCGATCAGCTCACCGTCAACTAAGTTCAGCTCTCTCTCTGCTCCAAGTTATCTCTTGTGAGTAGTTTGAGGTGTGGTGTGAGCAGGAAACAGGTCTCCGGGAGGGTCTGGCATGGGAATGGCAGAGCTGGTGGGTCAGTTGTGCCCCCACATTACTATGATGCCTTGGGATGGGTGATGGAGCATCCTTACCCGGCAAAGCAACTGATTTGACTAAAAGTGGGCATTTTAAGCACTGGCCCAAAGTTATTCATAGCTTGATGCTGGAAAACTGTGGCTCAGGGGTGCAAATTAGTAAGCTGGCCTGCCGAACCAGGGGTGGATGACTGTCATATGCAGGGTGGCTGGGGTACCATATTGCAGCTAAGGCCCAAATCCAGTTTTAAGGTATAAGGGACCTCGACAGATGTGTAGTCCAAACTTTTCATCCATCCTTAAGGTGAGAAAAATAAGGCACAGAATTGTCAAGTGAGTTCTCTGAGGTTGCACAGCTGGTAACTGAGTAGGCTGAGTCCAAAAAACCCGATTCTTCATTTGGTATTTCTCCATCACTCATTTAATACATCTTTACTAGAACAAGACATGATCTTTACTCTTAAAGAGTTTATAATCTAAAAAAAAAAAAAAGAGTTTATAATCTAGTAGCAATGATGAAATGTACTTACAAATATTGAACTAATTCTGCTCAGTTCAGCAAAGATTTATTACCATCTGCCATATGCTTCTCACCATGTTAAATTCTGGGGCATACACATGGATAAGACCTAAGGAACTTATAGTCTGGTGGAAGAGACAAGAGTGAGCAGTTGCTAGGCTGTGGGTACCTCTTCTGTACAGGAATTGATTACTTCTGGAGATTTTCAAGTTGAAACATAGCTCATTGAAGATCAGTTCATTAACTTGAGTGCCATGCTAGATAGGAACACCCCCTCCCTCAAATGCCACAACTGCTCTTATTACTACCAGCCAATATTTTTGAGAGTTTGGGGTATGTCAGGCTGTGCTAAGTGCTTTACAGATATTTTCTCATGTCTGATTGTCACCGTGACCCTAAGAGGCACACACTCACCTCAGACCCATTCAACAGATGGGGAAAACAATACTTGGGGAGTTTAAGTAACTTGCCCAGGGTTAAGTAGCAAGGAAGCATCAGACAAGTCTATTTTGAGACCCACTGCTGCTGGAGACATGGAGAACCTTTTATCTTTGTTGTGACCTCCGGATTTGGATGTGTATTTTGCTCCTATTCAAGAGAACTAGCCATGAGGAGATGCTTTTCCTGAGAGGTTTCTCATTGTTCAGGAAGGGGATTGAGAGAGGGCCAGGGAATACTGTAGGATTAGGGAGGGCAAGGGCTGTTGAAGATGACCCTTGATTTGTATTTCCAAAGACCGAAATATGGAAGCTTTCAGGCAGAGGGCAGATTCTGGGGTGAGCAGGCCAGATGTCTTGGAATATGGGCTTTATGCAGTAGGAGGCAAGGCAGGTAAGATAGGAATAGGGGGATAATAATAACATTTAATAACAATAAATAATAGCAGCTAATTCTTCTTGAGTGCTTATAACGTGCCAGGTCCATTTAACTAATTTAATTCTCATAACAATCCTGTAATCGTCTCATCTTCCAGATGAAGAGGCTGAGTCACAGAGAGGTTCGCTAGCCTGCTGAGGTCACACGCTGCAGCAGAGTCGGGGCCTGGACTCAGGCAGTGTGAACGTGAAGACTGTGGCCAGCTCCCTTCCCCTAGGTGGGCTGATCACAGCAGGGCTCCGAGCCCAGGGATCTGCAGTGCTGGCTTGGAGCAGGGAGCCAACCTGGAGGTTTTCTCAAGAGCTGAGCTATGAGAAGATAAAGATCGGAATGGTGTCAGGGGTGAGGGCGGGGAGAGAGGTCTGCTTGTTGGGCCACGAGTCTGTTAATGAAGCAGGTCCAGGAGCGCTTCTCCTGGGCACACACTGAGTTCTTTGTGCCTTCAGCAGCCTCAGGTTCTGGAATCCCTTGGGGCCCTCTGGAGGTCAGCTGGTTCACTTTGCAGCGACAGAAGTGCTCCCTCACCACTCCAGGATGTCTGATCTCACTTCCTCCCAGGAAGCTGCAGGAGATAAGGATTGAGTCAAGGTGTCTTGTCTGCTGACAAGTCCCATCCAGCCATCTTGGATCTGCTGTCCATTCCTAGCAGAGTGCCAGGCACATAGGAGGTCCCGGGCAAAAGGCTTGTGGGATGGCACAGAAGGGAATACAATAGTGAGTAACTATTTCAGGAGGTATGGGAGCTGTAGGTCATCACCCCTGACCTCAAAGAGCTTTCTGATTTGTGGGCTTGAAAAGACAATGGCTGGAAATGAATGGCGGGTAACATAGCAGTGTCTGCAAAGTCAGGCAGACCCTTCCCTGCTCGAATTCCCATTCGGTCTTGTGCTCGTGGAGAGGAGAGAGCCGTCCTGGCTGTGGCTTCCTGTCCTCAGTGGCCCCGGAGTCAGACAGCTTAAGTCTCATTTGTCTTTCCCACATGAAAGTCCTGGAGCATCTGTAAGTTATGATTTGCGAAGTATCTGCTTTAAAGCAGAATGCATTTATCATCCCGCCAGCCCAGACGACACTGTGCAGTGCAGGAATGAGAAGATCCCAGGCCCAGGGCCCAGGAGGGGCCGGGCCAGATGACCCACCCGTGAGTAGAGTCTGGCTGTATTGATAAAATTCTCTGGAAATGGTCCAGAGGCAGCCAGATGTTGACTTCACAGTGAGGCTCTTCAGTAAACTTTTAACTGCATGTTCAACCCGGGGCTGGGCTAAAGATTCCCTATCATGAAGACACAGCCTCCACTGGGGTCGTCCCATCTTTTCCTTTCCTTCTGGCAAGGTATATTTCCCGAGGGCTTCCTAAAGTGCCCAGGACAGTGGGAAGTTTCAGAACAGAATATGACAAGTCCTGCCATGGAGGTACTGAGGACTTAGTTGGGGCGTGTCATGAACACATCTGGAATAACTGAGCACAGCACAAGGGTATGAATGAGGAGGAAGAAATGGCTGTAGAATCAGACAGACTTGGGTTCCTATTCTCCCCTGCGGCTCAGTACCTGGATGATCCTGGGCAAAATCACATATTTCCTCTGAGCTTCTGTTTTCTCTTCTAGAAAATGCGGCTGCCAACATGCAACAAAGTGGGATTGCCATGAGAAGTAGGACTGGGAGCCTTCCGATGCAGAGCTTGTGCATATTAGGCTCTTGGAAATCAGAGCTAGTGAGAAGTGCAAGCAACGAGCACCTTGGTGGCCTTCTTATTCCTGGTCGTGGCTGTCCCTGCTTTAAACTTTCGCATGGGTGGCTGAGGACTTAAACTCTGAATTTGCATATCCTTCAAGTCCTGCCTGGCTGCCCAACTCTTGCTTCCATATCCTCTTGTCTTGGGCCTGTATCAGTTTCCTCCAGAGCTTGTGGGTTTGATGATTTGTCTGTACACACACCCTCCCCTTCCTCCCCCATTAGGAGGGAGGCAGGGTCACTGTCTTACCACTGCATCCTGGCCTGTAGCCAGGCAATATAGTAGATGCTCAGTGTGAATGAATGAATGAATGAATAAACAGCTGCATGAAGAGTGCACCAGCAGTCCTGAGAAGGGAGGGGGTCTGTGGAGGTGGGAGGCAGCAGGGAAGGCCCCTTGGGCCGCCATCCTCCCCCTTTTCCGGGTCACCCCCCTCCTTATCACCCTTTGGACAGCTGTGGAGGGTCGGCCCAGCATGGCCAGGTGCCTCTCCATCATAGCTCTGCGCTGAGGCTGCAGGGAGGAAGAAGGGAGCTGATTCTCACCCTTGGCGGCTGCTTCCCGCAGTTCTTTGCAACTCTCTGGTCTCCCTGGTCACTCCCACACTTCCGGGAGCCACCAGCAACCGCCCCCCTTCACTGCATCCCCCACCCTGTCTGAGAATCCCCGGTGATCAGCTCTGGGAGTAGGCAAGCTTGAGATGCAAAATGCATTTGCAAGATTTTCAAAACATTTTCTCCCTGGGTTGTAAATCAAGTACTTAAAGAATTGTAAACCAGCTGGAGTGCAGAGTTAATGTATGTCTGGAAAAAAACACCGTCGTGATTTGCCTTTAAAACTTGAGAAAAGAATTCCACTTGGTTTACTTTCCTTAGAGGTATTGAGGGGCAGCTGGAGGTGTTTAATGGGAGGGTGCTAAGAGGCCGCCATGGTTGGTTCCCTCTTTCCCTGGAAGGGAGGGGAAGGGCGGTGTCCAGATGGCTCAGAGCGCAGCTTGCATCTCTGTGGCCAAAGGGGCAATTCCCCAGCGTAAGAAAAGGGAGCTGCTGCTTTGTCAGTGTTTCCTTACGATCCCATCCCCTCCCGCTGGTGTCACACTTTGTGTATTGCTAGTTCTTCTGACTCTAAAGCCACGGAGGCAACTGATGGGTGCAGGTTGGAGGGAATCCTTGCTGGCTGTTGTCATTTCATTGTGATTGGGCTCAGTTCATGTATGATTCACCCCAGCTGCCAAGGACACTCATAACCCCAAGCTCCTACAGGAAGGTGGAAGGAAAGTGTACAAAAGGAGTGGTTCTGAGTCTGCCTCTGGAGCCAGGCACTGGGGTTTGAGACCCTGCTCTAACATCCTGTGTAAATTTGAGACTCAGTTTCTTCATCTGTGAAATGGGGAGTGGTTGTGAGGATCAACGAATTGTCTGTCGAATTCTTAGAAAAGTGTTTGGCCCATAGAGAAATGTTATTCTTGAAGGAGCCCTCTTCTTGGGAAAGGCGGGACAGGGGCTCAGCTGTCTTTGTATCTCCAGTAGCCTGGGCACGGGACAGCACACAGTAGGTGCCCCAGTGTTGAATCCCTTTTCTTCACCTATAAATCGAGAGACCAAGACAAAATGCTCAGCAAGGTCCCTGCCAGCTCATAGGAAGAGAATCCTGGGATTTGCTGAATGGAACTGATGAAACAGACTTCATTTCCTCTTGCCTGGTTTTTGGCAGGAGGTCTCTTTGTTGCGGGAAAGGGAAGTATCTTTGGCTCCCCAAACCCTTTTAAGATTGTTTGGTGCAGGCTTTGTCAAGTGTAGGGAGAGCCTGCATTTCCTTTCAGCTCAAGGCAGACATTGCTTTTTAAGCTTGTTTATGAAGTGGGTTCTGGACAACCCATGTGAGTTAGAAAATACTTTCAAAGAAGCTATCAGTTTTCTCATCTATAAAATGGCATGATGGTAGAACCTACTTCCCAGGTTGTCAGGGACTGTGCCAAGAACAGTGCCTGACATGTAGCTGGTTGTCAATAATTATAGACTGTTATTATTCAGGATTCAGAGGAAGGCAGTCTCATGTTCTGCTGGGTTGCTTGATGGGATCTTCACTCATTCCTTGGGTACTTTTAGTTTAGGGGACTTTGCCTTGGAGGCTGGAGGCCTGTGGCCACCTCTGCTCTCTGTTGTGCATTTGTGTGTCCCCGTGCTTTTAGCAGTGATGGGGGGCATTTGGCATCCAGGGAGTTCCTTCATCCGGGGGACAGGTGGGTGGAGGCAAGGCTTCAAGGAGGAGGCCCTCTCCCCACGGAAAGGCATGTTTTTGGCAGCCTCATTTAAAAGGCAGAATAGATGCTCATGTTTACTACTCTGCCATCCTTAAAGATGAAGTCACGCCATCAGACTCACTTCTGTGGAGCACTTTATATCCGCCAGGCCTTGGGGTAAGTGTGTTGCCTGCATCGTCTCACTGAATTCCTGGTCATTCTTAGACCCTCCCTCCTCCAAGAGAGATGCTATCACAGCCCCCGTTTTACTGCAGAGGGAACTGAAGCCCCCAGGGATGCACTGTCTGTGACGACCTGGGGATGATGGCTGGAATGAAACTCACGTCTGTCTGAGCTCTCGGCTGTGACTCTAGATGGCTTCCAAGAAGTAGAAACAGGTGTCAGTTTTCCTTCTGCCTCTCCCAGGTCGCACGTTTAAACATATTTGTGCACATTTTGGCTGAGCTCTTGTTCTGTGCCAGGCACTGTGTGGGCACTGGGGAGGCCGGGGCAAGGGGACAGAGTACAGCCTCTGCCCCAGAGGAACTCAACCAGCTCTGGGTTCTAGAACATGCAGCTGCCCTTTGTCATTTCTACATCCCCAGCCTCCCAGCCTTTGTGGTGCGCACTTACCCCTCCCGCCCGTCTATTGAAGGAGACCCATTCCCTGTTGTGTGTTTTTTCCCTTTCTCTCATCTCTTAGAATTTCATCTCTTTGTATCAGATACTTTGGTTATACAGCCTTGACTTTCTTGTTATCAACTAGAAGAGCTGCCAGCAAACTTTGAGAAGCTCTCAGCGGTCCTTGATGTAACATTCCAGCTTGTCTAGCTCTGGGTAGACTAGAAAGTGAATCTTTCTCACTTAGCAGAAGCCGTGGGAGGGAAGAGACTGAGACTTGGGTTGACCTGGTGAGCTCAGCCCAGCACATGGATGTGTTTGAATGGAAAGGCAGGACTGTGATGCACCCGCTCAGGAGAACCTCACTTTGCGTCTTCCTCACAGTTAATTGATCTCTGTTTCCCAGGCAGAATCAAATGGAATGCTCTGGGAGGGAATCAGTGTGTGAGTGGGAATGCTGGCAGCTGGTGGTATCAATCCTGGAGATGGGAGGGATGAAGTGGAAATCTCCACTGATTCGTAGCCACCTTCTTGAATGTGTAGGAAGGTCCAGAGTGGAAGGACGATCCTTTCCCTAATGATCATAATAGCAGGAAACACGCATTGAATGGTGCATGTATGCCAGGCACTGTTCTAACCACTTTAGGGGCCTTCTCTCCTTTGAACCTGCATTATTAGTATGTTCATTTTGCAGACTGGGAAGGAAAGTCTTAGAGAAGTCACATGACTTTCGCAGAGTCATGGAGCTGGGCTCTAGGCCTGGGCCATCTGCCTTCAGGTTCGAGGTAGTAATTGCTGGGCCTCTCACGGGTGTGGATCCTTGGAATCTTCTGCAGCTTCCTGCTTTGGTTCTTCACACACACTTGGGGGCCAGGGGTGGAGTCCCACTGAAGCCAGCCAGACTCACTGTTGTCTCCGGGCTTGTGAAAATAGCAACTGGAGGAACTTGTTTCTGTGAAGCCAGTTGTTCCATGTCTTACTCCTGGTGCCTTGTTCCGTGTCTGGTGCACAGGAAGAAGGCGGTCCATGTTGGTTGAATGGCTGTGGAGTGTTAGGAGTCTGGGGATGTGGTCAGGAAGCTTGGGGGCTGGTTCCTCCATTGCACCATGTGGGCCGCTTGACCTTGGGAGAATTATATCCCCTTTTCTGTACTTCTTCAGCTACTTTCTCTGTGAGATGAGCGTTCTAGGATTGATTTGGACTTCCACTCCAGCCCCATCCAGATTCTGCAATTGGTGAGCCTTTAGGTCTGGTCTCCAAATTGCTTCAAAGTGGGAGTCACTGAATCCTCCGTTGTTGGTCTCCCTTCCCTGGAAGGCGGGCTCTCCCAGGGCTTGGATTTCCACCAGTTTTGTCTCCTGGTGTAGCCCAAGTGCCTCGCACAGTACCTGGCAAATCAGTATTGTTGACCTGCCTGCATGCATGCCTGAATGAGTGATTGCAGGTATCTCTCTTGCTGGTGAAATCTCAGGATATCAAAAATTCTGTCACTAAAGCCCAAGAAGAAAGTTAAGCAGCAAAAGTACAATTTTCCAGGAAAAACACCCTCTTTATAAAGCCAAGATGCAGCCGAGATGGGGACAGTTATTATCCCTGCTAGCCGAGGGATTAGGGAGGCCGGCAGGATTCCTCGATTTTTCATCATCTGGTGAAGATTTTTGCAAACCACAAAGAAAACAAAACAAAAACAAAAACAAAAACTCTCCCATCCCTCCCCTCCCCACCCCACCGCCTTCTTTAATGTCAAGCTGAAAGAGCCCTTGCTGGTTGAAACAGCTCATGAAGGAAGAAATTATAACAAATATTTTGCATTTCTCTGGTGGCGGCACAGTCTGAATTCCTTTCAGCCCCACAATGAGTTCTAATTTTATGAAATGTTTGGATTAGCCACCAATTTTCCGGTGGAATTTAGGAGGCTTGTATTCGTACTTATGCTTGAAGCAAAGAAATCTCGTAAAATCCATGCAAGGCCCAGTGGGATGTTGTAGCCAAGGACAAAATGACCGTCAGCGGAATGACGGGACGAGAGAGATCTCTTTGGCAGCTGTGGGCAGGCTTGGTGGATGATGGGATGTTCTTGAACCACGGTCTCTGGGGCTTGGCCGGGCTGCATACCACTTCCAACTGATCGTGGCCTATAAAAATTCCAGCCCAAGTACAATGCCTTGTACCTGACCTTGTTCTTTCGATTCCCAGAGCCAGAGAATGTTAGAGCATCTGGTAATTGGGTGAGAGGCATTTGATAACACATGGTGCTTGACCCCCCTCACCCCCCGGCATAGCACTGAGTACCTTGTGTTATAATTTCTCGTTTACTAATCTCTTTCCTCCTCCAGACCTGCACTGTCTCTTGTGGACACATGTGCCTATTAAAATTAACATTCATTACAATGAAATAAAATTAAAACCTTAAGTTCCTTAAGCCACATGGTAAGTGCTAGATAACCCTACGGGGCCAGTGGCAACCATCGGACAGTGTGGGGAAGATAATTTCCATCATCACAGAAAGTTCTAAAGGATGGTGTTGCTCTAGAGGCTGAGCTTAATGACAGCATGCTCCATCCGCTTCCTTGTTTATTAGCTCCATTCATAGCTCTTGTCACCATCTGTAATTACCTCTAAGCAACCTCATTCATCATCTTTTCTGCATTTCCAGGGTCTAGTACAGTTACCTAGTATATAGTAAGCATGGTGAAGATTTTGAGTAAATGAATGAAGTTGTCTGTCTGATTTAGCATCACTTTGCATGTAGCTGCCATATAGCAGACCTTGACTGAATACTTACAGAGTTGTAACGCTTGAATGGATTCACCTGATACCTGTCCAGCATGTAGTATATGTCAGGCATACTCTGTGCAAGGCTTAAAGGCTGTGATGGTGAGCAAATGGACATGACTCTAGTTAAGGAGCTTAGCCAGTCTAAGGGCTCTTAGATTTGCAGGGACATGGGAGTCTCTGGGTGTGCCTGTTAAAATGTACCATCCTTCACACCCACCCCAGAGAGCTTGGTCTAGCGGGGTAGGGGGACTTATGGAGACCTGGGAGTCTTCAGCAATTTAACCAAATACCACAAGGAAATGTGATGGGGTTGGTCCATGGTGTGTCCTTGGGAAACACAACAGTGGGAAGCTCTCTGCATTCATCTGAGGATATATCACCCCACTTTCTTCACTCCACACCTTTTGTGATAACTGGAGCCCTCCTAAGACCGCAGACCTTTATATTGGAGCCATAGTTTGAGATCTCTTTGTCTGTTATTATCCCATGGAGGAATAATAATAATAGCAAACAATTACTTAGCAGGAATTGGGTCAGGCAGTAGTCTAAGCTTGTTGAATCACTGACTTAATTCATGGTCCCCCTAAGAGATGCCCAGCATTATCATCCCCAATTGACAGTGGATAAACTGAGGCACAGAAAATTAAGTCACTGGCCCATGTTTACACTACTTGTAGGTGGAATTCCAACCCTGAAGTGCTGTGAAGCTGCTGCTCTCAGTCACTGGGCCTTGAGCTGCTGCTCCCCAAAAGTCAAATGTGCCTTTATATCCTTTTCTGCCAGTTACTCAGAATCAAAGTTCCAGGTATATTTATGAAATTCCTGTTTAGGGACTTAACACGTGTAGGCCTTAGGAACTCTGTGGATCTACAAATGCCCATCCCTGGCTTCAGGGAGCATAATTCGTTCAGACATTCCCTTGGGCTTAAGATGACCTTGCCCTGTGTGGTGCTGGAAGGTGAAAGAGGCTTGCAGCTCATAGAGGAGACAGAGGCAGGGGCAGGGACCTCCCAAAAAAGTGTTGCCCCCAGGTTAGGTTGTCCTCTGGACAGGAAGAGCAAAGCAAATCTTACCAACTAGCTGTTCCCTCATTTTGCTGCTTGGGACTCCGTTCTTTACATAGTTTTGCTATAGAATATGCCTATTTCGGGGCTTCCCCGGTGGCTCAGCAGTAAAGAATCCGCCTGCAATGCAGGAGCCCACAGGAGACGTGGGTTTGATTCCTGGGTGGGGAAGATTCCCTAGAGGAGGGCATGGCAACCCACTCTAGTATTTTTTTGCCCAGAGAATCCCTTGGACAGAGGAGCCTAGCAGGCTATAGTTCATAGGGTCGCAAAGAGTCAGACATGACTGGAGCGACTTAGCACACAAGCCCATATCACCCAGTAGGGGTTCTGAGTGTGGATATTTTGTGTGTATGATGGGGGGGATTCAACATAAGGAACGATGTGCCCTTTCCCCCCACCTAGCAAGGCAGGCAACCCCTTAGAGTTGAGAGATGCCAGAACTCCTGACCCTCTTGGGAGAACCTTGAAAGAAGGAGAATAAAGTGAGCTTGGTAGGATAATCACCCTCCGTAAGTGTTTCCATGCCTCATTCCATTTCACAGTGACTCTGTCGTGAAGTGACCATTATCCTTACTTTGCGCTTAGAGAAGTTGATCCTCAGAAAGGGTAACTCATCTGCTCAAGGAAGCAGGGTAGCACCTGAGTTAAAGACTCAGGCACATTTGACCCCACTGTGGGCTCTTCCCCCTACACTGTGGGTTCTCCATCCCGCTGAGCATTAGAATAGCCTAGGGCCCTTTTAGAAGCTCTCGAGGATGGGGCCCATTTTTGAACAGATGCCTCAGTGCATAGCTGAGTCCATGGTGGAGCCTGTTGACAACAGGGGCCCTAGGGTCTGCAACTCCTGAAGGTGTCCCCTCTATGCCTGGTCACCCTAGGACCTTGCCCGCAGCAAGGCAAGGCCCCTCCCCTGTGTGGCCTCCTTCCTCCAGGGAGGGCTGGTGGGGCCTAAGCCATCCCACTGGACCTGAGCCGGGGACCTTTTGCTCCGTTGCATCAGAGGCTGCCCGTAAATCGGCAGCTGGCTTGTTTTCTTTTTAGGCTTCAATTGTAGCGACCTTTGTGCGTCTGTTTATTTCAGGGAAATAATTCCATCCTGCAAAATCGATTCCCTGAGTGCTACAGAAGTACATTTGGAGGGACTTCTTTACTGGGGTGACCCGAATTGTCCCCTTTCAAAAGAGGCTACAGCTGTTCCTTGTCTCCCAACCCCCGTCTCCCTTTGCCCTCTGACACCGTCCTCTCAACCTCGTATTTGGAAGGTTTTGCTGCAGGATTTTTACTTACACACATTTCTGCATATGGCCTATTTGTTAATAACAATAATTTAAAAAGCAGTTTCGTAGCACGTACTGTATGTTGGACAGTATTGGGCATTTTTTATACATTGTCTCATTGCATTTCGCCTTTTCTTGGCAATAATGAGTGTAAACACTTCTGAAATCTGGGGATCTTTATCCTTGAGTGGGGGAAGTTACAGTTGTAGCCTGGTTTGCTGGTGTTTTTTGGAGGATGAGGAGAGGGGGCTTCCCGGGTAGCTCAGTTGGTAAAGAATCCACCTGCAATGTAGGAGACTCCAGTTCAATTCCTAGGTTGGGAAGATCCGCTAGAGAAGGATTAAGCTTCCCACTCAAGTATTCTTGGGCATCCCTGGTGGTTCAGATGGTAAAGAATCCACCTGCAATGCGGGAGACCTGAGTTTTGTCCCTAAGTTGGGAAGACCCTCTGGAAAAGGGAATGGCTACCCACTCCAGTATTCTTGCCTGGAGAATCCCTTGGACAGAGGAGCCTGGCAGGCTGCAGTCCATGGGGTCACAAAGAGTTGGACATGACTGAGTGACTTTCATTCTTCACTTTCACACACTGGGAGGATGAGATGTCCCATGGATTATAGAAGCTGCCATATTGGGGCAGTTGGCTTGGCTGGGATGGTGGTCGGTCATTGGCTGATTGAACAGAAGAGGGCAGGAAAAGCAGAAAGCAGCCCAGCAGTCTCTAGGATTCAACCTGCCATGAGTCCCAATCAAGAAAGTGGAGAATTATCATTAGTCTGATGCATTGGTCAAGTGGAAATACTAAAAAGTTATAAGAGAGCTCCGTATATATTTTTTCAGGTAATTGAAACTCGTCCATGTACAAGCCAGTCTTTTTAAAAAAATTGTAGCCGTTTCTTAAGGAAATGTTTCTCAAGATTTCTCAAGATGTACACTTCCTTCCTTCTTAAAGCAAAGTACCTCGAAGGTAGTTAAACATTTTCTTGATGTCTTTGGGGGAACTTCTAGACTGTTCTCAGTGCTGTATTGTGGCGATCCCATGCCTGCTGTTCATAGTTTCTCAATCTGCTCCTTCATCAGCTTCCATGACTTTTTGTGACCCTTTTACACGATAATGTTTTTCTTTCACCTCTAGCAAACATAATGCATGCTCGGTAACTGAAAACTCACAAGGTACAGAAAAGTTAAAGATGAAAGGTAAAGCTAGTTATCCTGCCTTGATCCATCAGTGAGGCTGTCTGTAGTGGCTTCCTAGTTTCATGTTCCCACTTCCCTACAGATTTGCCATGACAAGCTTATTAGAACCATGGTAGCAGGAAGACGCTGGGCGACCATATTCAGGGGCTCAGTGGATAGATTCTAGGCCATTTCTTGGAGTGGCTTTTCTAAGAGTTTATTTCCCTTCCTCATACAATCTTCAGAGATGAATGGGCCACAAATCTAGAAATGAATCTAGAAATGAACCTAGAGTCTAGAATCGTGACAGTGAATCTAGAAAAGTACTGTTTTCTCATGTAATGGAATGAGCCATTTTGGGGGGAGTTGGGCCAGCCAGACTCACTCAGTTTAGTATGTGGGTGAGCTGGTTCTGTTGATTCAGGGTCCACTGCATTTTCCATTTTGTTCACATTTTGCCTGTGTTCCAGATTGTGGGTTAAGGGATAAATGACTTCGGAGTATTTGGAAAACTAAAACCAGGAGAAAACCTACCTTCACCTCATTCACCTAGGTTGCTCAAGTGACAGATTTTTTAACTTCTGAAGGAGTAGGAAGCAGGATGCAGGGCTTTCCTGGTGGCTCAGTGATAAAGAATCCGCTTGCCAATGCAGGAGACAGATTCGATTCCTGGCCTGGGAGGATCCCACATGCTGTGGAGCAACTAAGCATGCTCGCCACAGCTATTGAGCCTGTGCTGTAGAGCCAGGGAACCACAATTGCTGAAGCTTGCATGCCCTAGAACCCGTGCTCCGGCAAAAGGGAAGCCACTGCAATGAGAAGCCCGCATACTGCAACTGGAGAGTAGCCTGGGCTTGCTGCAACTAAAGCCTGCACGGCCACAAAGACCCAGCACAGCCAAAAATAAATACATAAATAAATAAAATTAATTAAAAAAAGAGAAGCAGGATGCAGCCTCCTCTTCAGCATGCCAGACCTACTGTCTTTTTGAACATCAGTCTTAGATTAATACCGAGATGGACGCAGAAACACACTTGAAAGCAACTTGCATCAGTCTCCATACATAGCTTACATTTTATGACCTGCTTAGAGATGCAGGGCGCATAAATCTCGGGGAGGACGGTCTTATTTACTTGTTCGTGTTTTCTGCAGATGGGGCGCTTGCATCAGAGCCTGGCTGGCCTCAGATGTTGGCTCCAGGATATTTTAGCTGAACTGTATGAGTCCATTAAACAAATGTAAGAGTTTTGGGGCAAGGAGGGCTGTGTCTCAAACCAAATGTTTTACATGGAGAACATCTGGGGAATATTGGTATTTGTGTGTACAGTACATCAGAAAGCAGCTTGGCGGGCTTCAGCTGGGATGTTTCTGGCCTGTGGTTGCTGGATTTGACAGTTTTGTTGTAAGGGAATGGTTCTTATGAAGTGTTGCCATAAAGGCAAGGCTTGGTCCAGGAAGGGGTGTCCTCGTTTAGCCGTGCACTCAAATTGCTCTGATTAGCTCTCCGGCCAGATCGCCCACGGGGAATAGTTCTATATCTGAACTAGTTTTTCCCCAAGGTTTAAATGACAGAAAAAGGAAGCATCGCAGTGCTAGGACTTGGGGTGTTTCTTCTTTTCCCTGTGGTTCCATTTGATGACACTTGGAAACAGGTATGTCCCAGGTAGTATTGGGTGCACAATTCAGGTACCTCGGTTGAACTTGGGATGTTGCATTGATGACCTGCAGGGACTCGGGGCACTCCTTTCCCCAGTATTAGTTTCCTTCTTCTGCAAAATAAGTAGCCTGCCTTATGGGTTGTAGAAAGTGCAAAATAAAGTGGATGACATTGTATACATGGCAGTTGTTGTTTAGTCGCTAAGTCACGTCCGACTTTTTGTGACCCCATGGATTGTGTAGCCCGCCAGCCTCCTCTGTCCATTGGGTTATCCTGGCAAGAATGCTGGGGGGAGGGGAGCACAATTCAGTTTATAACAACTGGTAAATATTTTATAGGGGCTTCCCAGGTGGCGCAGTAGTAAGGAATCCCCTACCAATGCAGGAGACTCGGGTTTGATCCCTAGATTGGGAAGATCCCCTAGAGTAGGAAATGGCAACCCGCTCCAGTATTCTTGCTTGGAAAATTCCATGGACAGAGGAGCCTGGTGGGCTACAGTCCATGGGGTGGCAAAGGGTTGGACATGACTGAGCACACACACACACATATTTTATAGGGGTGAACATCATTTGGCAGAGAATATAGTTGGACTTCCTGTACCTCTTTTGCAAGATAGATCAAAATGACCTGACTGGACCCCCTGTCAACCAGAAAAGAAAAGGGCAAAACTCCATAATAATTTACTCTGGCTTTATTGGGGCGTGAGAGGAAATTGTAAAAATTAACCTTCCTGGGTCCTGATGATGGTATTTTGACTAGTACTAGTGAAGTGAAGTAGTCAGAGGTCCATCTTATACTGGAGGTGATGGAGAGTAAGGCTCACAACAAGAGGCGTATAAGGGGACAGGGCAGGGTCTCTTTGTTGGGGATGGGACAATTCATACTCTGAGCATAGTGGGACTTGTTTCCGTGTTTAGGAGCAAGAGTGAGACTCAGGGGTGGAGATGGGGAGTGAGGCAGGGAAGGACTTCTCACGAGGCCCTGCCTCTGCACACAGACATCAGTTTCTGCCTGTTACCTCACAAAAGAACCCTTTGCCAGGGACTCAGAGTCCTAGAAAGAGCATCTCCTTGGCCAAACCCTGGGTCACGTGTCTACTCATTGGCACAGGGAACGTGAAGCATCTCGTCTGGTAGTCTCTATAAAACTGTATCCAGTGGGGTAGGGGTGATCCCCAGTGCAAAGTCAGGGTGCTCCTACTAGTAGAAGGATGAACAGGTGCAGGGCAGGACAGAGCCCACCTGTTCTTTGCCCTCTCCAGGGAATTACAAGCAACCGGAAGGGTAGGCCCATGATCTGCTAAACCTTGATCAGTGCCTTATCCAGAGCAGATTTCCCAGAATTGCTTGCTGGAGAATTGACTCGTTGTTGCATCATTTTAGGGGTGCACTTCCCAGACCCTCCTGTCTGATTCTGGCCTTTGTTCAGCTGTGTTGACTGATCCCACAGAGAGCAGCAAGGAACAGCAGCAGTTGTGTTTTTGAAGATGAAATGATTTAAATTAAAAAAAGAAAGGACTTAGGGTGGGGACAAAGCAGTGCAGTGTGGCTTTGGTGGGACCTGCATCTCCAGAGACTCTGATTCAGCTCTTTCTTTTTTTTTTTCCTCTAAACATGCACTAAATGCCAGGCCCTGTGCTCCTTGCTTTGTCAGTGTTGGTACCAAATTTCGGAATGTGGTCTTTGGGTTTAGTGAGACCCAGCTCTCCTATTCATTAGTCGTGTGCCCTAAGGCAAGTTATTCACCTCCCTCAGACTCAGTTTAAATTAATCAAGCAAGCAGAAATAATGTTTTAGCAAGACTTTAATGAGTGAGCGAGCAGTGGAGAGGTTTAACAGAGTGGTGCCCAGTGCCTGGCACACAATAAGGGCTTGATAACTGGTGATTATTATGATTACCATTAGCTGTTGTTGTGAATTCTCTTCCAGCCCTTCTGGAGTGGGCACTATTACCACTCCATTTTAAAGACGAGGAATTTCAGGCTCAATAATTTGTGGATAAGTAGGGATTTGACAGTTGAGAGTTCAGCAAGAGAGGAGTCAGTGACAGGAAGCTGGGGGCTAGGTTGGGTGGAATAAGATGCCCTGTTATTGTTTTAGGGTTTTATAAAGGTCTTTTTGATATGCGGGAGGGTCATTTCAGACACAGCTTTTTGGCATTTACAAAACACCAGTCACCTGCTAGGCACTGGAGACATTGCAGTGAATAAAAGATTAACGGTCTCTGTGTAAGTGAAAGCTACAAGTAATGGTGAGTGAGGTTATGAAACGGGATCTGTGTATGTGTCATGGGGGCTCATTGCAGGGGGTGGATGTGGAGGAGGTGGTCAGCTGGAGAAGTTAGTTGCAGACAGTAGGGCATGGAGGGATCTGGGCAGAGGAAATGACAAGCACAAATGTCCAGGGGCATAGACACACCCAGGCTGCTCCCTGAGTCCTTGTGGAGACCAACAGACCCTGCCCCAGTGTCCCCAGGGGTGGGAGTTGAGTGATGGGTGCTGGGTGAGGGTCCCGGAGGCAGCCGGCCTGATGTGGTGGCGGACGCAAGGGGGCTGAGCTTGCTCCTTGAGAGTCGGGCTGTCAGTGCTGGGTGGGGTCTGTGTGTTTGTAGCCGGAGGTCCCGCAGTGACAGCATCCCTGGAAGGATGGTAGGGCGGTAATTAGGGAGCTGACAAGCATCCAGATGGATTGTGGGGGGGTGTGGGGGGGCTGTGGAGTAGGGACCAGCCTGTGAACTCTCTGGCTAATGGACACTGAGAGCCACTGCGAGCTTCCTCAGAAAGAAGCTGCTGCTTCTGAGGAGATGATGAATGAGGCCTCTGGGGGGACCGACTGCAGCCCATCCTCTTGTTCCTTCCTGTCTGCTCTGTCTGTGCACCCTAATTGCTATGCATCCCTTTTCAGACTAAGGGGGATTGAGTCAGGATAAAAATAACTTCTGAAGACTCCCTTCTTTCACTTGTCTGTGAAATCACCCATGGAAAAAAAGGAAAACTTAAAGCCTTGTCCTTTCATTTGTGTGTGTGTGTTATGTGTATCCTACCATCTTAAGACATGAAGAATTTCTTTTCTTTCTTCTGTTCACCTGGATCAGCCAACTCAATTAGCTAATTTCCTCTCCCTTTGGAAAACTAATGTTGTTTCTTAGGTCTTTTCTGTCTCTTTTTCATTGGTTCCTGGGGTCACTGATCCAATGGGAGTCTGAAGTTAAAATTTAAAAGAAGTGTTTTCAGTGAATTAAGAAAAAATGGGATAAGAACCTCCCAGGTATGCCTACCCATGTGTGATATCAAATCAGGCTTCAGGAATTGGAGCAAGGTTTGGACTGAGTTGGATTACAAACTTCGTCCCTAGCATGTCTGTGTGAGGACAGCTCCCTGGCATCAAATGGAATGAAATCACGCGTCGTGCTGTGAAATGGATCCTGATTTGCCAGCACACTTACGAGTGGCTGTCACTGCCCCCCACCTCAATTTATTAATAATAGGAACTTTGTTGTGCTGGGGCCTGCTTTACATGTAAATGTTAATTTAAACCCCTTTAAAAATTTTTATTTTTAATTGGAGGATAATTGATTTACAATGTTGGGTTGGTTTCTGCCATACAACATGAATCAGCCATATTTATACGTAGGTCCCCTCCTTCTTAAATCTCCTTCCCACCCCCCACCCCATCCCGCTCCTCTAGGTTGTCACAGAGCACTGTAGGGAGCTCCCTAGGTTATATAGCAACTTCCCACTAGCTATCTGTCTTACATATGGTAATATATATGTTTCACTGCTACTCTCTCAATAGTCCCACCCTCTCGTTTCCCCTCTGGGCCCACAAGTCTGTTCTCTATGCGTCTGTATTCCTGCCCTGCAAATAGGTTCATCAGTATAATTTTTTCTAGATTCCATGTATATGCCTTAATATATGATATTTTTGGGGTGGCAGTTTCATTTCTGAAGCTAGCGGTGGTTTGGAATTTGTTAGGAATCCTCACCCTAGGTGTGTTATATCCCAGACTAGAGAGGAACTGAGGACCTTTGTTGCCGTTCCAGTGCTGCTGTTAACTTCGTGAACTTGGGTCTGTACTTTAACCTCCCTGGGACTCAGTTTCCTCATCTGTAAAACAAGGGGGTTGGCATAGAACATTCGGGGGTCCTTGCAGCTCAGACGTCTGCTGGCAGTAACGGTACTGGCTACGCCTTCTCACCCTTCACCACGTGCAAGATCTGATCTGATGTGATCCCTACAGCCACCTTGTGGGGTTGGTGCTCTGTCACCTCCCCTACAGATGAGGTAACTGAGGCTGTGACATGGTGGCCCGAGGACCTCCCTGTGAACGGGGGGATCCTGGGCCACGTTCCTGTGACTGATGACAGGGCCGAGGGGCTGAGGCTGGCTTTCTTAGCAGCGTTGCTGGCTGGGGCTCTGCTGGGCTTGGAGCTGGATGAATCAGAGTTGCACAACCCTAAGCTTATTCAAGCCGTGGTGTAAACAGTGTCAGAGTGATCAGATGCTACTGCTTGAGGCTGTCCTACTTAGAAGTAACCTCAGCCCTCTGGTCTGGTCTGTCCTCTCCCCAGAATGATTAAAACCTGGAGCAAGAGCTGCTGCCCTTTAGATTTCCAAGTTGCTGTTGTATTTTATTTCTGAGTTGCTGTGGCATCTCACTTTCAGTGTGAGTCCCCAGATAAACCCTGCGGTCCCAGCCTTGCGTTTTCAGTCGTTTTGGGACTCTGGTGTTGCCTTTGTGGCATCTCTTCTGCTACCAGATGGCCTTTCCTGCAAGGAGCCCTGGGGTTGTTTCATAGAGATTTCCAGCAGATCCCAGTAAGAGGGGGTTCCTCTTAGCCCCAGGCAGACCCTCTCTTACAGAGCAGGCAGGACTGGGGGCAGGGCTCCAGAGCTCATTTGCTCTTTCTTCCTTGGGACACATTCACTTTGACCCTGCGTGGGAGCTCCAGGTGGCCTGCGAAGCCATAAGTAACCCATGAGCAGCAAGCGTCTGTGGTCTCTGGGCATCCACAGGCCTGCCTTGGGTTAAGACGGGCCCCAGATGTCCAGATGACCCAGATGTCCTCTGGGAACAAACCTTCCTTTTCCCAGGGGCAAATTCATTCAGGTCACTGAGTCTCATCAAGGAAGTAACTTGCTTTAAATTCCTTTCTTTATAGATAGGCAGTTCATGAATTTCCCTGAATTATCTAGCTTTTTTAATTATCTAGCTTTTTGGCTACAGGGTATTTTTTTTCTTTCTTTTTTGACTCAAGCTCTATCTAATTCATCTTTATGTATTTATTTTTTATTTTTGGGTGTACTGTTTTTATTTTAGTTCTCCGTGTGTACGTGGTTGGTTGTGTCCAACTCTTTGTGACCCTGTAGACCATAGCTCGCCAGACTCCTCTGTCCATGGGATTATCCAGGCAAGAATACTGGAGCGGGTTGCCATTTCCTACTCCAGGGGATCTTCCTGACCCAGGGATCAAACCTATGTCTCTTGCATCTCCTGATTGCAGCTAGATTCTTTACCACTGCGCCACCTGGGAAGCCCTATAGTTCCCTGACCAGGGATCAAACCTGTGCTCCCCGCTTTGGGAGGGTGAAGTCTTAACCACTGGACTACCAGGGAAGTCCCCTCATAGTTTAAGTTATGGAATGAGTGCCCTTTTAGCCTCATTGATTGGGGTTTAAGGTGATGGGTCTCAGACATCACTATTGTAGGATCACCTGGGTGCCTACAGCTTGCCCTCATGCTCGAATTCAGTAGGTCTGGGGTGGACCCTGGGGTTTGCATTTGAACAATCAAATGCAAATGCTCGTGGCTAGCTTTGGCATTGCTGCTGGCACTAACTTTCCATCAGTGGCTCTTTTGGTTTCTACTTGGTCAGCCCTGGCCACTATCTCCTGTTTACAAACCTCAGTGCCATACAGGGAGTGTAAATCTGCCCTCAGTTTCTTAGTCATTAATTCTACTCCCCTTGCAGCATCGCCACGTATAATGATGACATGCTCCACTCAACCCTTGAAGGGGCGGGCATGGAACCAGAGATGGCTATACAAGTAGATAGAAATGTCCCTGGGTCCTAGGTGGGCCCTGGCCTGGTCAAATCAAAGTCTGGTTTGCCATTTTAGTTCTGGAGATAGAACACATTTTTCATGGCAGTAGAAAAAAAAAATCAGTGTCATCTGAGGAAACAGCATCTTTTATGGGGAATTTTGATAAATTGAAGATTGAGAGCTGATTTACTTAGGATTATATTTTCATAACCTCTTGCATGATTAAAGGGCTGGTGGCAGCAAATGGTAGGATGCTTTTCTTTGAAGAAAAAGCTCTTTCTTACACATGCCGTGCTCCCTGGCATCAGGATGCCTCTCCTCGGAGCCTGTTGATACAACTCTTGGCTTCCAACCCGCTTCTGTCTGAAAAAACATCCATGTATCGTGTATCGACATGAATCAACAGGCCAGAAGGGAAGAGGCCCAGAGGCCCTGCGGCGGAGCTGGCTTGCGTCCCTGCGGGGCTGGTTGCATCACGGCAACTTGCAGAAGTGAGTGTTGGCCTGAGTTGGCCGGACTCCTCACAAAATGCTGGGGGTCATTTGATGAATCAGGGGCTTTGGCTAGAAGGTGGCCTTCTGGCTGGCATCACCATGGTCACAGCTGGGCATAGCCTTTCTTAATGGGAGTTCTTTGGTGATCCTAGGGAACTTTGGACCCATGGGTCCCACAAGGAGCTGTGCCTGGCCTTGAACTCTGACCATCAGCCAGACCAGGGCAGGAACCCCCACCTCTCCAACTTGACTTGGGTAACCATTCCCACTGCTAGTGGCCTCTGGGCCCCTTGGTAAGAAAAGATCCCCCAAGCTACCTCTGATGCAGTGCCCTGCAGCTCCTGTGGAATGTGGCCGGCTATGAGATCATACCTATGAATGGCAGGGAAGTGGCCAGCTCCCGTTGCTGGAGCAGAACTCAAACTTGTTCTCACTAAGTGAGACTGATGCCATATTTATGGCCCCATTTCTTCCCTGCTGCTTGGTCCCCTAGTCCTGCCTCCCCGGGACCTCACATGGGACCCTGTAAAAAACTTCATCTGCTTGGAGGATGCTCATCACACTGGGTTTTGGAGATTCTTTGGGATCTTCGGAGAAATTCTCTCACCTGCCGTGTTTGCTGTCCACCCCAACTTTATCCATAACTTCAAGAATCAGCGGCTTCTGGGCTCAGCCAGCCAGGGTTCAAATCTTCGCTCCGTCTTTTACAGGCTGTGGAATTTTAGGCAATATTTATCTTCTTGGTGACTTGGTGGCTTTGTTCAGTGGGGATTAGGATTGTAGTTAGGATTAAATGAGATACGGTCCATTGGCATCTGGTTCAGTTCAGTTCAGTCGCTCAGTCATGTCTGACTCTTTGCGACCCCATGGATTGCAGCACACCAGGCCTCGCTGTCCATCACTAACTCCCGGAGTTCACTCAAACTCATGTCCATCGAGTCGGTGATGCCATCCAGCCATCTCATTCTCTGTTGTCCCCTTCTCCTCCTGCCCCCAATCCCTCCCAGCATCATAGTCTTTTCCAATGAGTCAACTCTTCACATGAGGTGGCCAAAGTACTGGAGTTTCAGTTTTAGCATCAGTCCTTCCAAAGATATCCCAGGGCTTATCTCCTTCAGAATGGACTGGTTGGATCTCCTTGCAGTCCAAGGGACTCTCAAGAGTCTTCTCCAACACCACAGTTCAAAAGCATCAATTCTTTGGTGCTCAGCCTTCTTCACAGTCCAACTCTCACATCCATACATGACCACTGGAAAAACCATAGCCTTGACTAGACGAACCTTTGTTGGCAAAGTAATGCCTCTGCTTTTGAATATGCTATCTAGGTTGGTCATAACTTTCCTTCCAAGGAGGAAGCGTCTTTTAATTTCATGGCTGCAGTCACCATCTGCAGTGATTTTGGAGCCCAAAAAAATAAAGTCTGACACTGTTTCCACTCTTTCCCCATCTATTTCCCATGAAAGGATGGGACCGGATGCCATGGTCTTCGTTTTCTGAATGTTGAGCTTTAAGCCAACTTTTTCACTCTCTTCTTTCACTTTCATCAGGAGGCTTTTTAGTTCCTCTTCACTTTCTGCCATAAGGGTGGTGTCATCTGCATATCTGAGGTTATTGGTATTTCTCCTGGCAATCTTGATTCCAGCTTGTGTTTCTTCCAGCCCAGTGTTTCTCATGATGTACTCTGCATATAAGTTAACTAAGCAGGGTGACAATATACAGCCTTGACATACTCCTTTTCCTATTTGGAACCAGTCTATTGTTCCATGTCCAGTTCTAACTGTTGCTTCCTGACCTGCATATAGATTTCTCAAGAGGCAGGTCAGGTGGTCTGGGATTCCCATCTCTTTCAGAATTTTCCACAGTTTATTGTGATCCACACAGTCAAAGGCTTTGGCGTAGTCAATAAAGCAGAATAGATGTTTTTCTGGAACTCTCTTGCTTTTTCCATGATCCAGCAGATGTTGGCAATTTGATCTCTGGTTCCTCTTCCTTTTCTAAAACCAGTTTGAACATCAGGAAGTTCACAGTTCACATATTGCTGAAGCCTGGCTTGGAGAATCTGGAGCATTACTTTACTACCATGTGAGATGAGTGCAATTGTGTGGTAGTTTGAGCATTCTTTGGCATTGCCTTTCTTTGGGATTGGAATGAAAACTGACCTTTTCCAGTCCTGTGGCCACCACTGAGTTGTCCAAATTTGCTGGCATATTGAGTGCAGCACTTTCACAGCATCATCTTTTAGGATTGGAAATAGCTCCACTGGAATCCCATCACTTCCACTAGCTTTGTTTGTAGTGATGCTTTCTAAGGCCCACTTGACTTCACATTCCAGGATGTCTGGCTCTAGGTCAGTGATCACACCATCGTGATTATCTGAGTCGTGAAGATCTTTTTTGTACAGTTCTTCTGTGTATTCTTGCCATCTCTTCTTAATATCATCTGCTTCTGTTAGGTCCATACCATTTCTGTCCTTTATCGAGCCCATCTTTGCATGAAATGTTCCCTTGGTATCTCTGATTTTCTTGAAGAGATCTCTAGTCTTTCCCATTCTGTTTTTTTTCCTCTTTCTTTGCATTGATCGCTGAAGAAGGCTTTCTTATCTCTTCTTGCTAATCTTTGGAACTCTGCATTCAGATGCTTATATCTTTCCTTTTCTCCTTTGCTTTTCGCTTCTCTTCTTTTCACAGCTATTTTTAAGGCCTCCCAGACAGCCATTTTGCTTTTTTGCATTTCTTTTCCATGGGGATGGTCTTGATCCCTATATCCTGTACAATGTCAGGAACCTCATTCCATAGTTCATCAGGCACTCTATCTATCAGATCTAGACCCTTAAATCTATTTCTCACTTCCACTGCATAATCATAAGGGATTTGATTTAGGTCATACCTGAATGGTCTAGTGGTTTTCCCTACTTTCTTCAATTTCAGTCTGAATTTGGCAATAAGGAGTTCATGATCTGAGCCACAGTCAGCTCCTGGTCTTGTTTTTGCTGACTGTATAGAGCTTCTCCATCTTTGGCTGCAAAGAATATAATCAATCTGATTTCGGTGTTGACCATCTGGTGATGTCCATGTGTAGAGTCATCTCTTGTGTTGTTGGAAGAGGGTGTTTGCTATGACCAGTGCATTTTCTTGGCAAAACTCTATTAGTGTTTGCCCTGCTTCATTCCATATTCCAAGGCCAAATTTGCCTGTTACTTCAGGTGTTTCTTGACTTCCTACTTTTGCATTCCAGTCCCATATAATGAAAAGGACATCTTTCTTGGGTGTTAATTCTAAAAGGTCTTGTAGGTCTTCATAGAGCCGTTCAACTTCAGCTTCTTCAGTGTTACTGGTTGGGGCATAGACTTGGATTACTGTGATATTGAATGGTTTGCCTTGGAAACGAACAGAGATCATTCAGTCGTTTTTGAGATTGCATCCAAGTACTGCATTTTGGACTTTTTTAACTGGTTAACACATTATAAATATTAGGTGTTGTTGTTATTAAGAATATTGCTACTGTTTTAAGAATGTTGGTAATGTTAAGGCTCATGACAAAGCATTAAGATCTTGCTCCTCAAAGTGTGGTCCCTGGGCTGACATCACAGGCTCATTACCTGGGAGCTTGTTAGAAATCCAGAATCCCAGGCTCCATCTTAGACCTTTGGATTCAAAATCTTCACTTTTGATGTGAAACCCAGGACCCCTTTTACAGATACTCTTCTAGAACCCTCTCTTCAGACTGACATGTGTCAATCAATGAGCATCATGGGAGGAGGCTGTGGAGGGAGCAGGGTAGTGATTCTCTTGGTTAGAGGCTCAAATATGCAGTCTGCCTAGGATTTCCCCCACTCTTCAAAGCAAGCCAGGAAGATGGCTGGCTGCCCTGCTCTTTGTAGGCAGGCAGGGTGGATATAAAATTTCACCTATTGCCTCAGTACAAATATGGGGAAGGGGAGGATATGTGTGGGAGAAATCAGCAGGGGGGAAGTCAATATGATGATATACTGTGGGCTTGTCACGCCTTTACATGTGGCCCAGGACCCTGTATCACTATATTGTCCTGACAGACCTTGTTATAGTCACTGCCATTCAGTGAATACCTGAGTACCAGTCACTTTACTTACATTATTTCCCCTCCTTGTAACAGCCCCAAGAGTTAGGACTTGCCGACTCCATTTTACAGATGAGGAAACTGAGACCTGTGAGGTTTGGGTTCACCTGAGGTCACCCAGTCAGCAAAAGCCTGAATTTTGATCATACTGCTTTGCTCTGCATAGCTCTGCCTACATCCCTGAGCTCTGAACATTCACAATAGCCACTGTGGAAAAGTGGCTGCAGAGCAGGTGGTTTTGGGTGATTATTCAAAAAAGGAAAAATGAACACTGCAGAAGAGAAGGCTGTTACATTAAACAAGGGATCAGCGTTGGCTGGGCTGTTTGCCTCTTAAACAGGCAGGCACCGCGGGGCAGAATTTGCAGGTCCACAGCCAGAAGGTTTAATCATTAAACGATAAGGTGGCCTTATTTAAAAGCAGACCATTTTATAAGGCACACGATGCTGTCTAGACTTGGGAACACTTAGGAAAGGGGCCGGGCTGTGTGTTGGGCTCACACACCTGGGTTCCCAGCTTCAGTGAAATCTCTCCAACTCCTGCAGGGACAAATTGAACCTATTTTTTTAGAGGGTTTATGATTTCAGACGTTTGGTAGTCTTTTCCTGCTGGGCCCTTTCCTTCTTTGTAGACGTGGGTGTGTGTGTTAGTTGCTCAGTTGTGTCGGACTGTTTGCGACCCCATGGATTGTACTCCATCAGGCTCCCCTCTCTGTCCGTGGGATTCTCCAGGCAAGAATACTGGAGTGAGATGCCATTTCCTACTCTCGGGGATCTTCCCGACCCGGGGATCAAACCCTCATCTCCCGCATTGCGGGCAGATTCTTTACTGTTTGAGCCACCTGGGAGATATGGGTGAGGGTTGAGGAAAACTGGAGAGGAGGTTTGCTCCATAACATCATGTATCTGTGGGTCTCTTTGGTAGCCTTTGGCCATGAGGGTAATCATGTAATTACTTGTGTGTTTTTTGCTTATTGCCCTTGTCCTCTCATCCCCTGCTCCCCAAGGGCTGGGGCAGAATCACTTTGCATCACGACATCTCAGCACTGCTCAGTCCCAGGTGGGCACTCAAATGGATTAAGTCCACGAACAGTCAAAATCCAGAAAGGCTCAAGTGGATGCCACGAGTCAGACTTCTGTCTCTAAGTGGGAACATTTGATTCCCATGTTCACCTGGCAGCCACTGTTAGAAGAAAGGGGAAAACGGCCCCGAGGCTGTGTTTTGGATTCCAGTTGTTACTCCTCCTGTCTGGTCTCAGACTCAGGAGCCACGATGCTCCCGTGAGCCCAGCTGCTCTGAGTTTCTGGACGTTTCCGCTGAGGGTACAATTTAAAGACCCAGGAGAGAAATTCTCGTTCACTTAATGCCTTGTGAGAACAAAGCAGGGTCCCCATTCCCTAGACCTTCTCCTGCTGCCCCATGAGGAAGCAGGAGGAATTAAGTTTGTTCCCAGCGTGGAGGGTAAGAAAGGAAGGCTCTATCTTTGGGGCGTTTTCTCTGCCTTAAACATTTGTTGAGCACTTATCCTGGGCCAGGCGTATTCTGAGCCATTTATTTAATCTTTATAAGGACCTGTGAGACAGGTGCTGTATTTTCCTGCCTGACAGATGAAGAAACAAGAGCACAGAGAGGTTTTGCCACCTGCTCCAGGTCACACAGCTGGCACGTGGTTTCAGTCCGGACTCAAAGCCAAGTTCATAACCCATCCTGCCATACTGCTTCACTGTGTGCTGCCCTCCGTTTATATCCTTCCACTCCACAAAGGAGGCACTACCTTACGTTACAGGAGCGGCATTTATGAGCTCATCCTCCTCTTTTAAACAACTCTTCAAAAAAGTGACAACCATTCTGAGCTCTCTGGGTTTCCTCTGGAAACATCTTGGTAGCTGGATTTGGCTTCCGGCTGAATATGCAGCAGGCTAATTTCAGATTGTGCAGGAAGAGAGTGAGAGGGTAGGGGAGGAGCTCTAAGCAGCTGGAGGGTCAGGAAAGGTCTCCCTAAGGGACCATGGAGCTGAAGCCTGAACGTTAAGGACGTAAAGAACCACAGTATGATGTCTGTACCATATATTAAGTGCCTCTTGAATGCCTGCTATTATTCTTATCCTTATTGCTCTCATGGTTGGCCAGTAATTGGATCTGTGACCTTGGGTGAATCATCACACCGCTCTTGGGAGTTGAACTGAATGTCTTCCCTCTGTCCTCGACAGTTGCACGGTTCTAAGTGATTTCTAGCATTTGTCTCCCACTATGCCTTTGACATAGGGGCAGAATGAGTCCTCTTTTACACTTTTAATAGAAGATTCATTGTCGGATGAGGGAAGCTTTTGTAGGAGGACAGCCACCACGGCTATTAACATATATGGAGCCCTTTTAGTCTTCTCAGTGCTGGGGTGGGGTTTGCTTAGAATGTGGGCACTTTCCTTCACTGGACTGTTGGGGAGATTGACAGGTGGGATTATTTTCTTACCCCTGAGAATGTCACTACCCTCGCCTGACCCTGAATGGTGAAAGAATTTATTTCTATTGTCATTTGACAATAGGGCCTCCTCAAGGCCAAGTTCAGCCTGCTCCATAATCACCGGGGTGGTTTCTCTCCTCAGCCCATCTTTAGTTCATAGAGGAATGCAGTAGTTGGTCCAGCAGCCACCCACATCCTCCCTGGCCTGCGTGTGTTCACTGTCGGCTTCCTCCAGAGCAGGCTCCCAGGATTGCAGGCCCCGCTTAGATAAAATAAAGCCTCCCAGTCATGTCTTTACATTTGACGTAAGCAAAGGCAGGCTTTTCTTGTTGTGTCCTGAATGGGGCTGAGGTGAGGGCCTGGGTGAGCTGGGGGGCCTGACACCCTGGTGAAAGGGGGCCTTGAAGCTGGAAGCTCATTCATCTCTGTGCAATCTCTTTGTCTCCAGCTGTGTGGTCCACCCACAGTGTAGGGCAGATGCTCCCTGCCCCTGGGCATCATGTATTCCTCCTCTGCTTTCCCCATTCCTCGATGGCCCACATAGGTAGGATGCAAAGAAATCCTAAGCCATCAACCTAACGTTCCTGTCTTGGTGGTGACGTTCGACTGGAATGGTCCCTCCTTTTGTGCTTCAGTGCGACTATCACTTCCCTGGTCTGGCTTCCCAGCCATCCAGTAGCATCAGCCCCTCCCCGTTGTCCACTCTCCTTCTCTCCTTCTCCCTTTCCTTCCCTCTCCCTGCTTGCCCATGCTCAGTGTTTTCGCAGGCCTGCCATGTGCCTGGCCTGTTGTTAAGCTCTGGAGCTAAAGCAATGAATAAGATCACCACTATTATATTAATGACACCAATATGGATTTAACGACAACTGGGGAAAGTTCTGCAAAAGAGAAATCCGGGGACCTGCTGGTTGATTTAACCAACACATAGCAAAATCAAGAATAATGAGAGTTTCCTAGTTCTCTTGGACTGGTTGTATTTTATGGAAACATTTCCAAGTCTAGGGCTGCATGGGTATCTGCTGCAAGTCAGAAGTTGCAAATGTTCACAGAGATGAGTGCATTCCTGCGGAGACCACCCCTGCTTGACTCTTAGACAGTCAAGGTGTGACCCTGGGCAGCTGCTAACAAGGACTTTTTCTCCAGAGTGCTTTGTGATTTTGCAATCCGAGGGGTGGTTTTACTGCCTTTCCTCCAAGAAAGAGTGCTAAGTTGAGGGCTGAGGTCACAAGAGGACCAGTTTGGAGGGAACCAAGCAGGCTTTCAGAGCTGGCAGCAAAACCTGCCCCCCCCCCCCCAACAAAGTAGTTTTTGCCCCCCTTAGAAACAGGGCAGATGAAATTATCAACCAACTTGTTTATGAGCAGAGATGAATCCATTGGCAAACATAGTTTTTCCCTATGAGATTCCCATTGTCATTTAATTAAAAAAAATTGTTTTTTAATTTTTTTATTTCTGTGTTTCTTTTGAGTAAGTGCTCTGTGTCATGGCCCTGGGAATTCTCTACAGTTTGGATTTGCAGACCACATTGGCATGGAGCTTTGGGATCAACCGGGGCCAGGCAGGGAGTCTAGCTTTGTTTTCTTGGATTTACTCTGATTTTTTTCTTTAGCAGAGCTTTTTGGTCATATCATGTGCTATCAAAGGTACCTTAGTGAGAGGAAGGATATAGGGAGGATTTGGCTTCTGAGCAATTGCATTAGCACAGCATAGGCTAAAGTCTTAAAATCCAAGCTTTAATCAGAATTGGCCTCCAGACAGGCCATGCAATAAGGCCTTTTCTGTCCATCACTGTGGCAGCTGCACGGTGGGGCCGATTGATGCTGATTTCATCTTTTGGTGTTAGTCACTGACCTCCTGTACACCAAGCTCTTTTTTCTTTTTCTTCTTCTTTCAAAAAGGATCAGGATTCCTAGAGTAAATGAATCTGGCCCTGTTGAAGGAGCCCTTTGCTTTGTGGGGGGGAAACACCATCCCGAATTGAGGCTGTTAAAACCTGATATTTTCTGTTGTCTGGAGAAGGGTGTTTTTGCTATAAATGAAAGACATGATAGGGGGTATTTCGAAGTTTTGTTTTGGTTATTGTCAGTTCTGCCAACAAGTAACATCTGTATTTATTTTCTAAACTCTCCCAATGGCTGATTTGCATCTGTTTAGGTCTCTGAGTAACATTTCATTTCCTGACTTTATAGGTGGCTATAAAATCCATTCGTAAGGACAAAATTAAGGATGAACAAGACATGGTTCACATCAGACGAGAGATTGAGATCATGTCATCCCTCAACCATCCTCATATCATCAGTATTTATGAAGGTCAGTGATTTTTTTTTCACCCCCGTATCAGTGACCATTTCTCATACCATGGGGCCTGCCAAGATTTTTAGGTAATTGCCTTTCTGGGCAGAAGCCAAGTATTTTTCCTCATGATGCAAAAATAGCCGGGTGTTATCTCTTATTTGGTTACCTTGAATGCAACCAGACACATGTAGCACAGTGTACTTTGGTCATAAAATAGCTCTGGCTGGTGCCTTCTTCCATCTTCCCAGTTTCTTGGCAGTTGCTAAGCAACCCACCTTATTGAAAGCCAGTATGTGAGACACCCATGCTTTCTGGAAAAATGGCATTTTGCTGGGTGGCCAAGTAACGGTGGATCTGTTGTAAATGTCATTCCCCAAAGCTGACGCTTCAGGGGTGGTGTCATTACTTATTGAAAGTTAGCCTTTTTGAGTTAAGAATTTCCAACCGGTCCAAGAAATACCAAGAAAGAAGAGGGATCAGTTGGTGTGACAGATATTTTACAAATAGAACGCACGTTGTTGGTGTTTGGTGAAACATAGGGAGGGAAAAAGCTTATATATATGCTCATGCTTCACTTCTGTGGTCCTTCACAGGAAGAAATCAACTCACATTAAAAAAATATCCTTTAAAAAATTAGAAAAGCAACATGTGTTTATTGCAAAAATGATCAAAATATAACTGTTAAAATTAACATAATTATTAGTATGATAAATAGCTCTCTATCCATATTTAGATTTTTATCTACTTCTCTGTATATGTATGTGTTTTTTAATCCAAAATTAGATCATACTGTTTATACTGGGTTTTAGCTTTATTGTTTTTCATTTTTTATATCATACATCTCTTCCTATGTGAATAAATATTCCCCTATAAGAGCATTTTTGAAAGGCTTTATAGTATTCCATTTATGGGCATACCATAATTTATTGGCTGTATCTCCTTTTGTCAAATATGTAAATTGTTTCACATTTCTGGTTATAATAAACAGGGCTTTTAATGACTTCCCTTGCAGATCATTTTTACATTCATTTCTGATTATTTTCTTATGAAATAGTCCTAGTCTTGGACTTACTGAGTCAAAGCAGTTCTACAGAATATTTTTAATATATGATTCAGAAAAATAAATCTATTTTTAATTTCTGGTCTGTTCTTCATAATTTATACAGTAAGGGCTAAGAGGAAACCAGATGGTAACCCTAAAGTTTTTCTGATATTTCAAATTTTCCTTCTTCTGGTTCCCTGTTGATTTTTGCTATTGTTTTTCCCCCCCCACCACCTGCTATTTCTGTTTTTGCTCCTCATCTAGAAGTAAGTGCTGGTAATATCTTTTATCTTGATTTTTCTAAAGCTCATTTTTTGGGGCCCTTGGGGATAGGGTTTTATGGGAAATTTATATTTATTCAGTCATTTATTCATTCCACAAACATCTCTTGCAGTGAGTCTCTGATTTCAGCCCCTGAACCAGTAGTAACAGCATCAATTGGGTTTGTTAGAAATGTAAGAGTCCTAGGGCCTGCTGTAGATATGTAAATAACATATTCTGGGACCATGGAGACCTAAGCTTAGACGTTTTCATGGAAATATATGGCATCCAGGCTGGACCTTGAAGGGAATTTTTTCTTGAGGAAGAATTGCATGCCTGTGTGTGCTCAGTCGTGTCCCACTCTTTGTGACCCCATGGACTGTAGCCCACCAGGCTCCTTTGTCCATGGCATTCTCCAGGCAAGAACTGGAGTGGGTTCCCATTTCCTACTCCAGGGGATCTTCCTGACCCAGGGATCAAATCCACATCTCTTGCATCTCCTGCATTGGCAGGCAGATTCTTTATCACTGTGCCACCAGGGAAGCCCGAGGAAGAGTTGACAAAAGGAGAATTCCAGGCTGATAGAAACAAATCTGAATACGCCTGCTAATTGAGGGGAATTTCCAGAAGTGAGAAGTGAGTCGAGATACAAAATGCAGGATGAAAGTGAATTTTATTAAATGTGGAGTGTTTTTGCCCAACGTGGAAACCTGAAGGCCACCGTGCATGGCTTGGACCAGTGTGGGTCACGTGCTCTGTGCGCACTTCCGTGTTTGAGATTTCTTGGCCTAGAGCTGAAAGCTTCTTTGCCGGGAAGGCAGAGAGAGTTTTAATCCAGTGTGAAGTTTCCAGTTCTTTATTTGGGAGGCAGTTTGTGGTCACAGAAATCTGGCATCAAGAAGCCTGCTTCTTCATTAGCATCATGCCCTCCTTGGCCTTGGGAATTCTTCAGGCTGAATGGGAAACAGGAGTCTGTCTACTTCCCAAAGGAAGGCCAGAGATGAACCTCAATGGAATCACATACTATTATCAAGGTCAAAATGGCCTTACTTCAGGCCTTGCTGGTGGCTTCCAGAAGAGAAGCCTTTGCTTGTAACTTTAAAGATGTGCATGCATTAAATTTCTTTGGGTGACTAGAAATAATTTCTACTAAGGCCTCAGGCGAGAGCTTGGGCTTCAATTTCTAAAACCCTTTGAACTGGTCTAGGGAGTCAAGAAAGAGTTTGAGTTACACTAGACATGAGACTTTGGGCAGGATGGTTGGCTTTGCAGTGCCTCAGTGACTGTACCTATAAAATGGGGATAGCCATTCTACTCCTCTCCTAGGGTTTGGCAGCAGGATTAAACGAGATGATACATATACAGGTAGGTTCCAAAAGGTCACTGATGTGAAGTTTATGTCAGCTTCATCCCAAGTGGTTCTTAATGTGGGGTCTATTGACAAAGTGTTTTATGGGTGAGCAGCAGGGGTCTGTAAAGCCTCTGGAATAGTATATAACTATATTGTCTAAAACAGAAGTCATTAGTCATAGATGGATATTTGAATTAAAATTAATTGGAATAAATAAAAAATACTGTTGCTCTGTTACATTAGCCACATTTCAAGTTGCTCAACAGCCACTAGTGGTTCATGGCTGCCGTATTGGACAGCATAGATATAGAGCATTTTCATTATTGTAGGATGGGACCATGTTGGTATATATTTTATGTGTTAAGTTCATGAGTTATTTTTCTCTAGGTAGCGGGTGAATGCATAGCTTTCATCAGACTCTCAGAAGGATAAACTGTACAGTCCGTGGAATTCTCCAGGCCAGAATACTGGAGTGGGTCACCATTCCCTTCTCCAGATCTTCCCAATCCAGGCATTGAAACCCGGTCTCCTACATTGCAGGCGGATTCTATACTGTCTGAGCCACCAGGGAAGCCTTTCCTGACCTCAAATAGGTTAAAAAGAACTATATTGCCTTTAAATGTTTTGTGACCAGCAGTGTACCTTACAAATAAAAGGTATTGTTTTAATCCACAGAACTCCCAGGAACTTAAATATGCCTTTTTTTTTCTTTTAATTTCTTGGAGATCTCCAGTTTCTGTTCCATTCTCTTTCCCTTTTCCCACGCAAGTTCTTTTTCTCCCACATCTACTAAATAACTGTGGAGGAGGGCAGCTCCCCTCCCTTCCCAAGGGGTTAGAAACAGGTGATCCCCAAAATGTGTTTCCAGCTGTGACCCTCCGCCTGTGACCCCAGAGTCTCCAGGTCTTGTGACGTTATCTGTCTCCTGTTCAGGACCCGAGAACGCAGCACCCAGAGTGAGGTTAGACATCCTGATGTTATCTGTAGAACTCTGCCTTGTGCACAGAGCTCTCCCATACCTACTTTTGTTTGATCCCTGCAGCCTACCCAGGAGGTAATCAGCCTAGGTGTTCCCATTTTGTGGTTGTAGAACCTGAGGCAGGTTCATGACTTGCTGGGTGTGTTGGCTTGCCAGGGCTGCTACCGCAGACTGGGTGGCTTAAACAATAGAAATTTATTTTGGATTTGGAGGCTGAAAGTCCAAGACCAGGGTGTGGGTAGAGTTGGTTTCTTCTAAGGCCTGTCTCCTTGGCTTGTAGATGGCTGTCTTCTCTGTGTATCTTCACATCTGTATGTGTCTGTATCCAAATTTCTCCTTCTTAGAAGGTCACTAGTCATTTTGGCAACCCCACCGATTGTAGTCCGCCAGGCTTCTCTGTCCTTGGGATTTCCCAGGCAAGAATATTGGAGTGGGGTACCATTTACTCCTCCAGGGGACCTTCCCCCAGGGATTGAACTCATATCTCCTGCATTGGCAGACTGATTCTTTACCACTGAGTCACCAAGGAAGCCCATTTTTGGATTAGGGTCCACTGTAATGACCTCATTTTAACTTAATCATTTCTTTAAAGACTCCAAATAGGGTTGTATTCTGAAGAATTAGGTGTTTAGGACTTTGACATATGAACTTTTTCAGGGGGGGATATTCAGCTTATACCTGGCAGAGGGCATTGCAACCCACTCCAGTATTCTTTCCTGGAGACTCCCCATGAACAGAAGATCTTGGCAGGCTATAGTCCATGGGATTGCAAAGAGTTGGACACAACTGAGCAGCTAAGCACAGCACATTCAGCTTGTAATATTGAGTATGCTGACTAGTTGATGGCCCTAGCACAAAGTTCTTACTGCATTTGTTTTTTTCCTCTGCCAGTCCTCAGCCCTGGACCTCTGACCTCATGTCATATTTTGCTGGTTCTTCAGCCCACCACTGTGCTCCAGGCATCCCCCTCAGCCTGGCCTTTGTCCCCTCCTTTTGAACCCTGGAGCATGGCATGGACAATGTGGTGACAGCATTGGTGATGAAACCCGACTTTATCAGTTAATACACTGGTCTCTGCAGCTCACAGAGTGAAAGGGGAACCTTCTTCTTGACAGCTGATTATTTGATGAGCCAATCAGAAGCCTTAGCTTAGTGCTGAGATGCATTAATTTTTGGAGTGAAAAATCAGTGCCCAGGCATCTAAGTGGCTGTTGGGACATTAGCCAAGTGAACTTTACAATTTCTTCTTGAACAAGGACCTTTGTGATTTAAAACACACACACACAAACATATACACCAAACATACCCTAGCAACAACAGCAGTAGCAGAAACAATAATAGCAGTCATGACAAAATTCCTGGCCTTCATAGTGGTTACTGTCTTAAATATGTGAGAGCGTTCAATCTCAGCATGGTGTGTACCTTAGAAAATAATTCTGCATATATCTCAAGAAGAAGCTTGGGTCCCCAGTCTGGTGAACTCACTGGTCAAGTGTTTTCTGAGCTTTAGTTCATGGAAATGTAAATTCTTTGTATATTATTCACAGTACTTGCAGCCTGGCAGGCTATAGTCCAGGGGGTTGCAAAGAGTCAGACATGACTTAGTGACTAAACCACCACCACACAATATCTGCAGGCTCATAAAATCTGCAGCTTCACTAAATCAGTGCTGCTGGTCACCAGATCTCCAAAATAATTCCTTTCAAATGTTTCTTTCTTAAACCAGACCCCAGGGTTACTCTCGTGTTGACCTGTAGTGAACGTGATTGGCCCTCAAATTTGTCAACTCTGTGTAAACACAAACCATCACTGGCTCCTAATGCTAAGTAAATAAGAGGGGATAGACCTCTACCTTCTGGTGTGTGATACTAAGGGTAACCTAATCAAGAGAGAAAAGGAAGAAAGAAATAACTGGTCTCAAGATGGACCCCTGTTTTCAGTCAAAGGGATTCCATTCTCTCAGCAGGGAGGTAATTGACAATAAGGAAAGAACAGCTGAAAAGGAAGTGTCCGCCTGAGCATTCAACTTGGTTGCCTAGGATGGAAGAGATAAAAATGGTTTTTGCCCGGGGTTCTGATTTCAGGACCCAAGTTCAAACATCAAAGGCACATTGTCTCACCCCCATTTCCCCTTTGAAAGCCCCGGAGATTCAAATCTGCAAAACCATGAAGCAGTGTCTTGCTGCATAACACTTCAGGGAAACAGCACCCATCTGGTAACAGTCACGCACGTAAAAGCAGAAAGGTGGGGAGTGGGGGAGATTGGGCTGCTGCTTTCACTTTGATGCCCTCGGTGTTTTTGTTCCTGGAAATCTCTCTTCTTGGCCCTGAAAGATTACATCTCTCTCTTGGCCCTTTGCATTGTGATATTCTGGAACTGGCTAGCCCTTTCATCACATCCCTTGTCTTAGGTAAGAGGGAGCCTGGCTTTCTGGGACAAAGTAGGATGGCTGTTTGGCATCTGTCAGCTGTGATCGCTTGCCTTTGGGAGAGTCTCTCAAACTTCAGAAACAAAATCGCAAGCAAATGTGTCTCTTTTGATAATCATGTGAGTTTCATGGCCTGGCTCCATCTGCCTTAAACCTGCTGCCCATGAGAAGATGTGAAAGAGACTGTATTCTACTCAATTCTCAGAACTCCTACCATGGAGATGTCTTGCATGAGTTTACATCAGTTAAAAGCTCCTTCCAGCTTCTTAGAAACATAATATGCTTTCTCAAGCAAACTGTGCCTTCTGAGATTCCATTAGATCTTTCTGGAAGGGGATATGGGCTTCTCCCATGGCTCAGCAGGTAAAGAGTTTGCTTGTCTCTTAGTGAAGAATCACTGCTTTAAAAATCCAGGCTCCAATGAAGGGTGTTCCTGCCTTCTCCTCCCTCACAGCTTGTGGCCAGAGACAGTTGGGCCAGTAAAACATGTTTCCACAAACCCAGCAGAGGTCCTGGAGTCAGAAACTGTTGCTTCCCTGGAAAAGAACCCCTTGAGGGTGGCAGGATCCCAAGAAACTGCTGAATAATACATCTGAGCATGGTTCTCTGACAGAGACTCAGAACCAGTAGCATCAGTGTCTCCTGGGCCCTGCCCTAGACATACAGAATCAGAACCCTGCAGGTGGGCCTGGATGTGCTGTGTAATAGCCAGTCCTCTAGGTGACTCTGGCACCCCACTCCAGTACTCTTGCCTGGCAAATCCCATGGACGGAGGAGCCTGGTAGGCTGCAGTACATGGGGTTGCAAAGAGTCGGACACGACTGAGCGACTTCCCTTTCCCTTTCTAGGTGACTCTAATGCACTCTCAAGTTTGAGAAGCATCATAGAATAACCATTACTCAGTAGGTTAGATTAGAAACCAAAGCAGGGCTGCTCTGTGAGCATCAGTGGTTTGGAAACACCTGTAGTAGAGCAATTAACACTTTTCTCCTCTGGCGGAAGAAACCTTAATCTAGGATTTTCAGGCGGAGAAGGCAATGGCACCCCACTCTAGTACTCTTGCCTGGAAAATCCCAAGGATGGAGGAGCCTGGTGGGCTGCAGTCTGTGGGGTCGCTTAGAGTCAGACACGACTGAGCAACTTCACTTTCACTTTTCACTTTAATGCATTGGAGAAGGAAATGGCAACCCACTCCAGTGTTCTTGACTGGAGAATCCCAGGGACAGGGGAGCCTTGGTGGACTGCTGTCTATGGGGTCACACAGAGTTGGACACGACTGAAGCGACTTAGCAGCAGCAGCAGGGTTTTTAGGCAGTAATCCAAGTCTATGCCCCAACCAGTAACACTGAAGAAGCTGAAGTTGAACGGCTCTATGAAGACCTACAAGACCTTATAGAACTAACACCCAAAAAAGATGTCCTTTTCATTATAGGGGACTGGAATGCAAAAGTAGGAAGTCAAGAAACACCTGGAGTAACAGGCAGATTTGACCTGGGAATATGGAATGAAGCAGGGCAAAGACTAACAGAGTTTTGTCAAGAAAATGCACTGGTCATAGCAAACACCCTCTTTCAACAACACAAGAGATGACTCTACACATGGACATCACCAGATGGTCAACACCGAAATCAGATTGATTATATTCTTTGCAGCCAAAGATGGAGAAGCTCTATACAGTCAGCAAAAACAAGACTAGGAGCTGACTGTGGCTCAGACCATGAACTCCTTATTGCCAAATTCAGACTGAAATTGAAGAAACTAGGGAAAACCACTAGACCCTTCAGGTATGACCTAAATCAAATCCCTTATGATTATACAGTGGAAGTGAGAAATAGATTTAAGGGCCTAGATCTGATAGATAGAATGCCCGATGAACTATGGAATGGGGTTTGTGACATTGTACAGGAGACAGGGATCAAGACCATCCCCCTGGAAAAGAAATGCAAAAAAGCAAAATGGCTGTCTGGGAGGCCTTACAAATAGCTGTGAAAAGAAGAGAAGTGAAAAGCAAAGGAGAAAAGGAAAGATATAAGCATCTGAATGCAGAGTTCCAAAGAATAGCGAGGAGAGGTAAGAAAGCCTTCCTCAGTGATCAATGCAAAGAAAGAGGAAAACAACAGAATGGGAAAGACTAGGGATCTCTTCAACTAAATTAGAGATACCAAGGGAACATTTCATGCAAAGATGGGCTCGATACAGGACAGAAATGGTATAGACCTAACAGAAGCAGAAGATATTAAGAAGAGGTGGCAAGAATACACAGAAGAACTGTACAAAAAAGATCTTCATGACCCAGATAATCACGATGGTGTGATCACTGACCTAGAGCCAGACATCCTGGAATGTGAAGTCAAGTGGGCCTTGGAAAGCATCACTATGAACAAAGCTAGTGGAGGTGATGGAATTCCAGTGGAGCTATTTAAAATCCTGAAAGATGATGCTGTGAAAGTGCTGCACTCAATATGCCAGCAAATTTGGAAAACTCAGCAGTGGCCACAGGACTGGAAAAGGTCAGTTTTCATTCCAATCCCAAAGAAAGGCAATGCCAAAGAATGCTCAAACTACCGCACAATTGCGCTCATCTCACATGCTAGTAAAGTAATGCTCAAGATTCTCCAAGCCCGGCTTCAGCAATATGTGAACCGTGAACTTCCTGATGTTCAAGCTGGTTTTAGAAAAGGCAGAGGAACCAGAGATCAAATTGCCAACATCTGCTGGATCATGGAAAAAGCAAGAGAGTTCCAGAAAAACATCTATTTCTGCTTTATTGACTATGCCAAAGCCTTTGACTGTGTGGATCACAATAAACTGTGGAAAATTCTGAAAGAGATGGGAATCCCAGACCACCTGACCTGCCTCTTGAGAAATCTGTATGCAGGTCAGGAAGCAACAGTTAGAACTGGACATGGAACAACAGACTGGTTCCAAATAGGAAAAGGAGTATGTCAAGGCTGTATATTGTCATCCTGCTTAGTTAACTTATATGCAGAGTACATCATGAGAAACGCTGGGCTGGAAGAAACACAAGCTGGAATCAAGCTTGCTGGGAGAAATATCAATAACCTTAGATATGCAGATGATACCACCCTTATGGCAGAAAGTGAAGAGGAACTAAAAATAGCCTTTTGATGAAAGTGAAAGAAGAGAGTGAAAAAGTTGGCTTAAAGCTCAACATTCAGAAAACGAAGACCATGGCATCCGGTCCCATCACTTCATCGGAAATAGGTGGGGAAACAGTGGAAACAGTGTCAGACTTTATTTTTTTGGGCTCCAAAATCACTGCAGATGGTGACTGCAGCCATGAAATTAAAAGACGCTTCCTCCTTGGAAGGAAAGTTATGACCAACCTAGATAGCATATTCAAAAGCAGAGACATTACTTTGCCAACAAAGGTCTGTCTAGTCAAGGCTATGGTTTTTCCTGTGATCATGTATGGATGTGAGAGTTGGACTGTGAAGAAAGCTGAGCACCGAAGAATTGATGCTTTTCAACTGTGGTATTGGAGAAGACTCTTGAGAGTCCCTTGGACTGCAAGAAGTTCCAACCAGTCCATTCTGAAGGAGATCAGCCCTGGGATTTCTTTGGAGGGAATGATGCTAAAGCAAATGATGCTAAAGTCCAGTACTTTGGCCACCTCATGCGAAGAGTTGACTCATTGGAAAAGACTCTGATGCTGGGAGGGATTGGGGGCAGGAGGAGAAGGGGACGACAGAGGATGAGATGGCTGGATGGCATCACTGACTCGATGGACATGAGTTTGAGTGAACTCTGGGAGTTGGTGATGGACAGGGAGGCCTGGCGTGCTGTGATTCATGGGGTCGCAAAGAGTCAGACACGACTGAGCGACTGAAGTGAACTGAACTGAAGCAGATCTGGACTTTGGCCCTTTTGAAGGCAGGGGACAGCTGAATTGATCTAACAAGATCTGTTGGTCACTAATAGTACCCCATGTTCTTCTTCATTTCTGTGGTCATTCATTCATTCATTTTACAAAAATGTATTAAGCACCTATGTTCCAGGTACTGGTCTAATAGGTCTAGTAGGGTGAATATGTATTTCTTGTCCAAATGGGCTTAGATTTGAATGAATCAATTGCTTTGCAATTACTACTGTGTGATTTTGGGGTAGTGACTTAAGCCCTCTGAGGCTTGGTTTCTTAGCTATAAAATGAGGTCAATAGCTAGCTACTTTATAAGACTGTGAGGATTAAGCTAATGAGTAGGGACTTCCCTGGCAGTCTTGGTAAGACCTCACCTTCCAATGCAGGGAATGCAGCTTCAGTCCCTGCTCGGGGTACTAAGATCTCACATACCTTATGACCAAAAAATCAAAACATAAAAAAAAAAAAACAGAAGCAGTAAGATAAAAAAATTCAATAAAGATTTTTAAAATGGTCCACATTAAAAAACATCTTAAAAAAAGATAATGAATAAAATTGCTAAGCATGGTCCAAGCTCTATGCTCAATAAAGTCATATTAGTTGTTCTTGATGTGATGTTAGAGATCTGAGAGGTCATTGCTGGCTGGAGTAGAAACTTCTGTTGGGTGGTGGCGGGGTTGAGGCGAGATTGCCCCAGTCAGTGATTCTGAGCTCTGGATGCACATTAGAATCTCATGGGGTGTTTGTAAGAAGGAATGCTGATGCCACCCCTAGAGATTTCAGTTTAACTGGCCAGGCTGAGAAAGATTGGGTTGATCCTCCAACTAGGAGGAAACGGTTGTCTTGGTCCGATCATTTGTCATCAGTGGATTCCAGAGCAGAACATGCATCTGGCAGTCGTCACCAATGAGCCGTGGGCGATACCTCTGGGCCTGGGTTTCCTTCCTCAGCCATTTGGTTGCTGCCCTCATCAGGGACTCAGAGCCCCATGAAACAGTTTGTTGAACTTGGCAAAGTGGTGTGTTATGCTTGTGTTTACTCTTCTGAACCCATGGCGAATTGCTGAGTAGTTTAACACACTCCCTCTGCTGCCAGATTCACAAGTTCCACATGAAGTCTCTCTCATCAGACTGGATCCAAATGGAGGACCCACCCCCGATCAATTGCACAGCCCTCAGAGAGTTTTCTTCACTTAGAATCAGATGAACAAGCTCTTGGGCTATGAATCTGTCCAGTCACGTTTTTAATGAGTTTCCTATGAAGTTAGCTATTTGACCTTCAAGTGTATTATTTTCATTGTTTTCATTTGATTACACCCAAGTCATTTTTCTAGAGGCAGGAGATTAGACATAAAACAACCAAACGCGAATGCTACTCCCTGGCTGTCCAGCCTCGCCCTCTTGGGTTTCCTGGAATTCAATATTTTCTAGTGCCTCAAATAATACCACTTGTACTTGAAGCTAATTTTTAAAGAAAAAAAAATGAACTGTATTGCCATGTAACATAGGGTCTTTTGAAATGAACTGGGATATCTCTGTAAATTTGCCAAGGCTGCAACTATTAGAAAGGCTCATGGACTTGTCTTTACAATGACCATACCCTCCAGGGGCATTTGGATCATGAAAGGGGGACTGGACTTAATGAACTGTAACTTATAACTTTCAGAGTCCAAGATTCTTTGATTTGGGAATTTGTGCTCTGCCTGCTCTAGCAATTCTGTAGAGTGGGTTCATCTGGTAGGTGTGAATCCAAGATCGACATCGGTGCTTTGGGACTCCACTGGGAACTGAAGAATGGACCCTAGTTAAGAGAGCCAGGCTTGCTGAGTCCTTTGATGCCTTTGAGTGTTAGTTCACGATCTCCTCTATTCTCGAACCCCTCTCGTCCAAGGGCACAAATACAATCTCAGGAGTGGATTCTGCCAACACAGATTCATAATAATCCTGGATTTGATCCAGGCATGTCTTCATTTGTTCTTCATTGTTAAACTAAAACCCGCTGCCTAATAATAACAGCTGATACTTATGTGTCTGCTTACTGTTATGTGCTGGGGTAATCCTTACGATGAGGTTAGAAGCTTCCATTTAACAGATGAAGAAACTGAGGGAACAGAAAGGTTAAGTAACTTGCCAAGGTCACTCAGCTGGGTAAATGGCAGACCTGGATTTGAACTGGGAGTCAAGCTCTTAAACTCTGCACTCTATTGTCTAATGAAGCAGACTAGGATTTAGGGTTGAAAAGAAAGTCATGAGCCACTCCTGGAGGGTCAAGCAGTGACCAGAACCAAAAGTGTGATAACCGCAAATCTGACTTATCCACCCTAAGTGATAAGGGGGGATGAACCTGAAAACTATCACAACACTGTTAATTGGCTGTCAGTTCAGTTCAGTTGCTCAGTCATGTCCAACTCTTTGTGACCCCATGACTGCAGCATGCCAGGCCTCCCTGTCCATCACCAACTCCTGGAGTTTACTCAAACTCATGTCCATTGAGTTGGTGATGCCATCTAACCATCCCATCCTCTGTCGTCCCCTTCTCCTCCTGCCCTCAATCTTTCCGAGCATCAGGGTCTTTTCAAATGAGTCAGTTCTTCAAATCAGGTGGCCAAAGTATTGGAATTTTAGCTTCAACATCAGTCCTTCCAATGAATATTTGGGACTGGTTTCCTTTAGGATGGACTGGTTGGATCTCCCTTGCAGTCCAAGGGCTATACTCCAATACAAAATTGTTGTTAGTCACTCAGTCGTGTCCAACTCTTTGCGGCCCCATGGACTGCAGCATGCCAGGCTTCCCTGTCCTTCACCATCTCCCGGAGCTTGCTCAAACTCATGTCCATTGAGTTGGTGATGCCATCCAACCATCTTATCCTCTGTCGTCCCCTTCTCCTCCTGCCTTCTATCTTTCCCAGCATCTTTTCCAGTGAGTTGGCTCTTCGCATCAGGTGGTCAAAGTATTGAAGCTTCAGCTTCAGCATCAGTCCTGACAATGAATATTCAGGGTTGATTTCCTCTAGGATTGACTGGTTGTCTTAACTGGAATCCATTCTTCAGTTTCCAGTGGAGTTCCAAAGCAATCTCGGAGCTGCACATACCAGATGAACCCACCATCAGGAATTACAGGAAGGGACAGAACACATATTCCAAAATCAAAGAAATCTCAGACTCTGCAAGTTAGATCCTGAAGGAATCCAATACAAAATAGAAAGTAAAAAAAAAAAAAGGTGGAATGAAACCATATAGAGAAATCCCCTACAGTGATTTTCAGGGGAGGGAGATGAAGGTTGTTTTCACAGAGGATGGGATTTCTACCCCTTCACTGCCCAAACTGAAGAAGCATGCTTTTTCCTAGAAGTTCATTGGAGGAGGGTGGAGTCCAATAGTTGGTCCAACATGGCTCCCTGATTGGCATCTTTCTCCCATACAACCCCTCTGCTGGCTATTTTCCTGCCATCTCGGTATTTGCCGTTGGTCCCTTCAGATTACACTGATGAATAGTTCTTGGCCAGGCTTTTGCATCCACTCTTCCTTAGGTAGTTTATATACTTTCTTTCATTTCGTCTGCCTTCTGTGGAGTCCACTGCTGGCTGTGGGTGGCCTGATTGGCTCTGGTTCTCCTTGGGCATGCCAACCAACATCCAGAGTTTTGGTTTAAGAAAAGACAATGAGTGAATTAAAGAATCTTTCATTGTCCACACCAGGAAACACATTGAGTCAACACTGACCAACTCATGGACAATGGGAGAGCTGCCAGTTTAGGTTATTTTTCTCACTCTCACTGCCCTAGGCTTTCTGATGTAAGGGTTTAGAGGACCGTTTTATGAAGCCGTGAACCCATGAGGTGTTTGAAATTTAGTTCTGGGGAGGGAACTCTTGAAGAATGAATCTTGTATTGACTAAATGACCTAATTAGGCTGCAGACAATTCTTGCAAAGGAAAGATCACTCTATTTCTGAAATGAAAAAGAAAGAGGCTTTCTGCGAGGGTCCTTCTGAACTTTAATAAAAGAGCATCCCTGAGGAGTGGAATGGTCTGAGGTTTTAGGAAAGTAATAAAAATGCTGGCAATGTGAGGAGGCCCCACCACGGAGGGAAGGGCAGCATCCTGGAACTGATTTAGAAAATGGAGCTAATGGAACGCAAAGGCGTGAAAAGAATTCTGACTGATCCATTTTAGGCCCTTGGCTTTTTGCTTAAAACTAACAAATGAGCCTTCCTCTTTTTTTTTTTTTTTTTTAATTTATTTGGCTGCATTGAGTCTTAGTTGTGGCATGAGGGCTTATGCCCTGAGGCAGGTGGGATCTTAGTTCCCTGACCAGGAATTGAACACACATCCCCTGCATTGCAAGGCAGATTTTTAACCACTGGACCACCATGGAAATCCTGCCTGCCTCTCTTGAGGTTACATGTAAAGCAGAATGATAGCTTCCAATTTTTATAACCTGCTTCTCTTGGAACATTAAATGATTCCCACCCTCTCCCTTCCCAAGCCCATTTTCTTCCTAAATGGCCTCTTTTTGGCTCTAAAGCAGCCAGTGGATGGTTGAAATCCCACGATCTCCTCACTCATCAGCATTTCTCCCAGGCCAGGGCATTGTTTTTATCATATGCATTTTCTCAAGATCTACAAGTTGTGTTATTAACCCTGAGGGCAGCAGGAGGGAATGGTTAGGAGTCGGGTAATTAGGGAGATTGTGAAAGCCAGGCAATCAGAAGGCAGAACTGGACTGTCAAACTCAACATCTGATGAAATTCAGAATTAATTGGGAGAAGTAGCTGTTACCATAGTAACCAATTCCCACTCTCCCTTAAAATGGAAAATAAACAGAAAACAGGACAAATACTTCAAGTGAGTGTCTGGAAAGAAGGCCCTTCTGTGGAACAGTAGGAGAAAAAGGAGAGAGTCTGGATATTTTAGGATTTGCTGAGACAATGGTAAAACCAGTTCGTGCAAACAGAATGCAAGGCGTTTTTGATGGTTCAGTTCCACCCTTGTTTTCTCTAAGAAATCTCTGCACCCCCTTTCAGACTGCCTTTCCCATCTTCCTCTCTGATCATCCAGGTACTTAAAGTCTGTATCTCACAGGTTAGCCCTTGACTTGTAAGTGCTGGAAGGGAAAGGCAATCCACTCCAATATTCTTGCCTGGAGAGTCCTATGGATGGAGGAGCTTGTTGGGCTACAGTCCATAGGGTTGCAAAGAGTCGGACATGACTGAAGCAACTTAGCATGCATGCATGCATGCATGCAGTTTTATTCAACTAGATAGCAACTCCTCCATAAAACAGTGTCTTATGCTATGTTTGTATTCCCTTTATCATGTAGCGAGATGCTCAGATAAATGCTTCAGATAGGCTGATAAACAAGCATTTTCAGAAAAGGGAGTGATGTTGGTTAATGAAAGAGAGTCTTTATTGAGTATTAGGCAAGAAGGGTAAACCTATGATGCAGGAAGGTGGTGCGGAGTCATGACGAGAACACACGCTTTTGAGTCACACACATTTGGGATCAAATCCTAACTGGTTATCTTCCTGACAGAAATGCATACGGAGCAGTGTCAAAAGACATACACAAGAATGTTCATAGCGACTTGGTTCGTAGTGACCCTCACCTGGAAACAACCCAAATGTCTCTCACCAGCAGAATGGATGCATTCACAAATTGGAGTACTCTACCGCAGTGAAGATGGATAGTCTTTGACTCCATAGAACAGCATGGATTAATCTTACAAATATAATGTTGAACGAATGAAGCCATACACAAAAGAATATACTACATGATGCGATTCCACTTTTAGAAAACTCAAAATCCAAAACTAATCTGTGATAGTGGCCTATATACATACCCCTGGGGAGATGGTTAGTGACTGAAGAAGACATGGTGGGTACTTGCAGGGTGCTGGCCACATTGTTTCATGATCTGAGTGCTGGTCCCCTATTTATGAAGTAGGGGTAATGTTAATCTCATAGGATTGTTAGGGTTGGATGTGACAATCCATGGTGTGTAGTAATTGCTCAATAAATGTTCACTACAGTGATTATGATGAACTTCCCTGGTGGCTCAGACCATAAAGAGTCCGCTTGTGATACTGGAGACCCGAGTTCAATTCCTGGGTCTGGAAGATGCCCTGGAGAAGGGAATGGCAACCCACTCCAGTATTCTTGCCTGGAGAATTTCATGGACAGAGGAGCCTGGTGGGCTGCCATCCATGGGGTTGCAAAGAGTCAGACATGACTGAGCAACTAACAATGCACAGTGATTATGGATCAGCCTTCTTGGAGGGATCACTGTCTGGAGAAGTTCTCGGGGTGATGTGATGAAATCCTGCACTGTTTCATGGGTCCAGGATCCTAGATGCTACCCTGTCCCTTGTTCCATCTGTTTATTTTTCTTGGCAATGTCTTGGTCTCATGTCTGCTGAGCTCCTTATGGGCTCTTGGTCACAGGTTTTCTTGGTCACATGTCTGCTGAGCTCCTTGTGGGCATTCAAGGACTCTGTGTTCTATTCATAGTCTGTTCCTTCTTTCTCTCATCTTAGTCCCCAGCACTGTCCACTCTGGTGAGCCTGCTTAACACGCTCCTGGTTCCCCCACGCTCATGCTGCTCTTTCTGACGGCTGGTGTCTCCTCCCCTTCTTACCCTGGTAGAGATTTCTTCCACTGACCCCCGTGGGTGCTCTGTAAAGCTCTGTTGCTCTGTTAAAAACCTGGGTCTGCACCACATGGACTCGGGCCCCACACTGTAGGCTGACTCAAGCTGAGCTCAGTTTCTATTCAGGGGTTTAATTTTCCTGGTAGGCCTGGCTTGTCAAGGGCCATAGTTTTCCTTACCATTCTGGAGCCACCAGGCTTCTGGGTAAAACTGTCTGGCCAAGAGACACAGGCTTTCATTTTTCAGAAAGGAAACCCTTCCCAACTGGTGGAAAATAAGCTTTTGCTTAGTGACTAATAACATAAACACAGACGAGATTTCTGGGCTTATAAATAACCAGTTGTAAAAGTGCCCAAGGGAAGCGGCCCTTTTTTGCCCAAAGAATGGCTGAGAATGTTCCTATCACCTGGCTGATAGAGACCTTACAGTAGGCAAGCCCGAGCCGTGAGCTGGGGGTGCGGAAACCGGTCATTCTTCAGGACGAATTCCCAAGGCCTTGCTCTTATATGTGATAAATCTTGGGCTACTCTGGAAAAATAATAGCTGATCTCTAAGGTTCTTCCTGCTCAAAAATCCTGTGATTCTGGAGCAGCCACCACATGTTTTAAAGAGTGATGCCAGTGGGGAGAGGAAAGTCTTAGGGTTTTGTTTTGCCAGAGCTGCCTAAGAAGCAGACAGAGTAATTACAAGAATAGCTCACGGTGACTGAGCAGTGGCTTGGGCACCGTGCTTAGGGGGCTAGGGCCCGTGAGCTCACTGAATCTCCCCTTACTGCGTGAGGAGGTTCCTGGCCTTATTTACTGATGAAGAGACTGAGATTCAGAGAGGTTGATGTATGTGGATAGTAGGATAGGGGCTAAGAGCGTGGAGTGTGCAGTCATTCGAGGGCTCAGGCCTTGTATTTGCTTTGTGGCCATGGCAGTCACTAACCTCACTGTACCTGGGCTTTCTCATCTGTAGAACAGGGATAGTCATAGGACCAAAGCCATGTGATATAATTCATGCAATATCGGCACAGTGCCTGCACATAGTAGGCCTTCCAAAAATGCTGCTATTATTAGGAAGGGCTCAGAAAGCTTCATATATAACACTTCATGGCCTCCTTGATGAATCACTGATGCTCCAAGTCTAGAAATGTTTGCAGTTACCTTATACAGGGTTGCAGTTATGGCATTGACCCCGAGACTCCAGCTGCTTCCTACTGGAGGACTTAAGAGTGGGGTTCCAGAGCCAGGCCTGGTCACGTGGACAGTTCTCTTAACCCAGCTGCCCACCAGCCTTGCCGGCAACAGTGGGGCTCTTGCCTCATTCATCCAGCATTTCCCAAACTGGCTCCTAGTTAGTTCAGTAAGAATATTGAAATGGCCAAATCACCCTGCAAAACTCAGGGTTAAAGAAGCCAGGTTCTCCAGGGGTGATCAAGTATCAGCATTTTCCAAGTATTTTACCGATGTTTGACCGTGGAACCCTTTATTCCTCTGGATGTCTTGCGGGACTAGTGCTCCATGAAACATGTATTTGGCTGTTCCCCAGCCCCTCCAAACACAGTCAGCAAAGGAACAAGAGTGAAAGGATTGGGGGAGATTATTAGGAAAGGCATGCCTAGGAACGTGAGACAGGTGGACAGAACCAGGGTCTATTTTAAAGGTAGGAGCAGCAGGACTGACTGTTGGAAGCTGTGTAGTAAAATGTTTGGCACATTGAACTATGTCAAACAGAATTGTGTTTATACCTCCTTGATACCAAGTTAGCCAGTTGGAAAGGGACACGTCTGGTCACTGTCACAGGCCTCTTGTATGCAGGCAGCCAGTGACCACACCTTCTGCTGGTCACTGAAGGGACCAGTGGCTTTGGCCTTCTTTAAGCACGTATCAGGCTTGTTGGAAGTGTGAGGCTCCGTGTTTATTTCCCTATCAAAGTACTTTCCCTCTCTCCCCCTCAATTACCTCCCCCCAAACCCGCTCTGCCACCCCAACTTTTAAAATTAGAAAACCTGCTGCCCTCTCCAGGGCCTGTTACTCTGTCATTTTTTGAGGCTGAGCCATGCATCTTGAGGCAGGTTTTCCAGTTTCCAGAGTTTATTGTCAATGAAAAGTGCACAACAGGCTGAAATCCCCAGCAGGAGCCAAGACTGCAGGGTGCAGCGAGGCCAGGAGACTTGGGAGCAGCCAGTTTTATCTGGCTGTTCTCTCTCCTCCTCCTCCCTGCCCTCCTGCTTCTCCCTTCTTTTTTATCAGAGAGGTTTGGCTGGACTTGAAGGAGCCAAAAAGGAACTGGAGGGGCCTGAGCTTCTAGCAGCCAGTGACAAGATGTGGGAGGACAGGGGACCCAGGCCCGGGCACGTTCCGGTTCACTGAGTGTGTCTGTGTGTCTGGCTCAGTGCTAGGTCCTGGGCTCCAATAGTATTGATACCAACAAGAATAACTAACATTATTGAGTGAAAAGGCAGGCTTTGTTATAAGCATTTAAAATAGCGGATATCAATAAATCCTCCCCAAAATTCTAGAAGTACGTACTGATATATTTACATTTTACCGTTCAAGTGAGGCACAGAGAGGGCAAGCAACTCTCCCAGAGTCAGACAGCAAGTAAGAAGCAGATCCAGAAATCTACTTAGGAGTGTCTGGTTCCAAAACTAGTTATTACCTCTCTAAGTCTAGGCTCACAGTCCAGACAGAGGAAATAAATATGTAAGTCAGCAAATATATCCACACAGTTTGAAAGTATGGTAAGAGGTAGAAAGGAGGCAACATGGATGCCATATTTGAGTTTATTGTTGCCTGATGAGTTGGAGGGGCCCTGGTAGGTCAGACAGGTGGGAGTAAAAAAAGAGGGAAGAGCATGGAGGTGGGAGACAGCAGTGTGTGTGTGTGTGTGTGTGTGTGTGTGATAGTGAGAAACAGTGAACAGTCTGGCATCAGTGGGCATAGGGGGCCTGACAGGGAGTGGCAGAAGCTGATGAGATGGAGAGAGGTAGGCAGGTGTCTACCTGGGAAGGAGGGCCTTGGGTATCCTACAAACATTTTTATATTATATCCTTTGGGACTGATGGATTTCAACACAATGATTATTTTGTCCTTGCTCAAAAGACATCATATGTGAAAGCCCCAAGCTTTCTGCTCATAAAACAGCAGTGGAATAGCTTTGGCTGAGGTGGAGCTGAGGACCTGGAGCCCGTCTTTCATGTCCTCCTCTGACCTGGCCCCATGGGCATCTGACTGCCTAGAACTCCTAGGTCAGTCTAACAGAGTTTGAGTGTCATTGCTAGAGAATATCAGGGTTGAGCAGAAAGAAGCATTTAGTGCCATGCAGTGGTTTACTGTAACAGTCTAGAATGCATTTATGAAGTTTTGAGTACCCCTCATTTAATAAATATTGATTGAACCCCTTTGCCAAAAGGCCGTGAATGCTTGGGATACCTCAGTGAATAAAACAGACCCGCCTACTTTACATTCTAATGGGACAGAGAGAATAAATGTACAGATGTGTAACAGGGATAAGAAGGGCCCATAGGACTTGTAGGACCTGGGGGCCACATTTGGAAGTTTGGGTTTTGTTTTGAGTAAGATGAGAATCTGGAAGGTTTTGAGTAAAGAGGTGACAAGTTCAGCCACCCATTTGGGGATCCAGGTAGCTGGTACATATCCAGTGATTAATAAATGGTCGTCGTGTTTGTTATTCCCCATCATCCCATCAAGAAGGGAGATGTAGAAGTGGGAGGGGCTTGTGAGAAATGAACCTGGTGAAGTGGGTGGGGTCCTCAGAAGAGAGGCACTTACCCTGCAGCGTTAGCAAGGCGAGTCCAGTAAGAGCAGCGATGATGTCATTGTCCACCTGGCTGGGCAACTTGCCCCTCTCCTCGTCACGCTGATGGCCTGACTGGTCTGCTCCCTGTGCAGCGACATCTCCACCATCGCCTCTCTCTACTGTGCTGTCTGTAGTCCTAAGTGAGCTTGTCTGTTAAACTGGCTGTTTGTGTGTCGCTGTTCCCCCCGCAGTGTTTGAGAACAAAGATAAGATTGTGATCATCATGGAGTACGCCAGTAAAGGGGAGCTGTACGACTACATCAGCGAGCGGCGGCGCCTCAGCGAGCGGGAGACCAGACACTTCTTCCGGCAGATCGTCTCCGCCGTGCACTATTGTCACAAGGTACGGCCCGCCCACCAGTGCTTCCGCCGCAGGTGGTTTCCATGGGACCACGCGATTCTGTTCATGTTATGAAGGTGACATCTGTTCTTTGTAGTATCAGTTCAGTTCAGTTGCTCAGTCGTGTCCAACTCTGCAACCCCATGGACTGCAGCACGCCAGGCTTCCCTATCCATGACCAACTCCTGGAGTTTGCTCAAACTCGTGTCCCTCTAGTCGGTGATGCCATTGTAGTCATTGTAGTATATACATAGAATTTATAAACTAGAAAGAAGAAAATCACCATGACCTTGAATCTCAGAATCCAGGAATCACCCACTATCGACATTCTTGTTTGTTTCTTTCCAATCTTCTTCCCTCTACTCCTCACATTTATTAAAAGCTTATTTAATAATTTTAGGTTTATAGGAGTTTCCATGATAGTACAGAGTCCCCATGCACCACACTCAGTTTACCGTGATGCTGACATCTTACAAGATTGTTGTACACTCATTAAAACGGAGACACCCACATTTGTATACTGTGATTAACAAAACTCACAGTTTTGTTTTACTTGGGTTTCACCAGTTTCCCTACTTGGGTTTCACCAGTTTTCCTTGGGCTTCACCAGTTTTCCTTGGGCTTCACCAGTTTTCCAACTTGGGTTTCACCAGTTTTCCTACCAGTGACCTTTTTCCATTCCAGGATCCAATCCAGACACCACTTTGTAAGCATTTTTATATTTCTGTCTTGCTACTTTTTTCACTTAGGGTTTTAAACAGTTTTCTATGTTACTAAAAATTCTCTATCATTATTGTGATTGTTGGATGTTTAGACGTTCTGCTGCTGCTGCTGCTAAGTCGCTTCAGTCGTGTCCGACTCTGTGCGACCCCATAGACGGCAGCCCACCAGGCTCCGCCGTCCTGGCTATTATAAATAATGACTGACATCTTTCTACAGTAACCTTTTTTCTATCATTTGAATAATTGACTTAAGAGAAATTCCAGAACTGGAATTAGTAGACCATAGGTTCTGAACCTTTCTATGCCCTGGTTTCTTTTCCTTGCATAGGTTACATCCACATAGGTTATGTACGAGTGTGCGAGTGTAGGAAGTAACTTCAGTTGTGTCTGATCCTTTGTGACCCTATGGACCCTATGGACCGCCAGCCTCCTCTGTCCATGGGATTCTCCAGGCAAGAATACTGGAGTGGGTTGCCATTCCCTCCTCCAGGGGATCTTCCTGACCCAGGGATTGAACCCGAGTCCCTTAAGTCTCCTGCACTGGCAGGTGGGTTCTTTACCACTAGCGCCACCTGGGAAGCCAGGTTTTGTACACACATGTACAGTTTATTGCCACACAACTAATGGGATGTACTCTTAATACCCCTAGTTTAGCTACCCTTGGCCTCTGCAGAAGGGAGTGAAGTACACAGATAACTCCAAGCCATACTTCACCCAATTATTATTTATCACTTTAGTCCTGATTTTCATCCCATTCATACTTTTCCACAGAACTGTCACACCTGGAACAGTCCCTCACTTTGAGGACTGTAGTGACTTGAATCCAGCATAGCCTCCAAACTAGAGTCATTTTCTTCATTGAAGTGATTGCAACACAGGGCCTTCTGGTTTGTTCAATATTCCGGTTAATTGAGAGTCACTCTGGGATGACCATCTTCTAATTATTTACAATTTAAAATCCTTAACCCATGAACATTATTTGACTTCTTAGCTGACTCAAAAGGCACTTATGATTCAGATTGTACAGTGTTTTGTATCTTATCATCATGCATTATCATAAAGCATCATAGATCCTATTTTCATTATTTAAGAGTGTGAAACTTGGATTGTGTATGAATGGGGTTTCCATCTTATGAAAACTAGGAATGCAGCCGTGTAAACCAAACTACTTCCAATGCTTAAACAAAATCAGCCACCTTGTGATCTGTATCTTTTGTTCAGGAGCCCTGCTTTGTGCATTTCTGATTTCAGAACACATCCCTGAAGGTTTGAATTACAAAGAGTGGTAGAAATACATGTTTTCAACCTCTTCGGTCAGTGTTTTTGGAGAAATTAAGAATTGTCAAATGGAAAGGAAACTAAGCAATAAAGTACCAGCTGTGAACATGCAGATTCTGAACTAAAGAAATCCTGAATGAAAGAGAATTCCTAGCCAGTTGGTTTGCTTAAAAGGGCAGCTTCAATTGCAAAGGTCTTTTATGCTGAATGATGTTAAAAACATCTCCCGGTCTGAGTAGCTGGTTCTTTCAGTTCCTCTTCTCTTTCCCTGCCCACCCACCCCCTTAAAAGATCATTGGGTTTTAAAAAGAATTAAACTGGACAGTTGTAACTGCTGTATAGACCAGCGGCCTATTGGTTAAGGATTTCTTTTCACTGTTCAACTGGCTGTGTGCTTGTCACTGGGCTCAGCAGCCAGCCTTGCCAGTGTTTGCTTGAACGGAAAGGTCCTGCAGTATGGCAGTGGTCTGCTTTGGTCTCCTTGGCCTCTCCGCCTTTCACCCTTCACCCCACATTGAGTTCTGCCCAGAAGAGAGGGATTTCTAGAACCTTCCCTCCCAGCTGCTTAGGAAATAACCCTTGAAAGGGCGTCTGTTATCCTCAGGACAGTTGTGCATGGTTTTCTGGGTCTAAAAAGGTTGAACCCAGTGTTGGGGAGACAGGTAGACCAGAGAGACAAGCCGGGTCTGTGAGCCCTGCATTCTGAGCCGCCAGCAGGGAGATCTGCCTCTTCCCTGGGAATCGCCATCACAGACAGACGATGTCTGCCCCTGCCTGGGACGATACTGCTTTCACACGGTGGAATGACATTCCCACAGAGAATCCCCCCGCTGTTTTACAGGCTCTGGGGGAGAATGGATTCCAGTCATTTTTCCCTTAACCACGCAGCAAGTGACTAATGCTCTCCTGTCGCTGGTGCTGGTTGCTGGCGGGACGCTTCATGACAGTGAGAGAGGCCCCCGAAGGATGGGGGCGAAGACCACCGGCACTGGTGCACTTTAATCTGTCAAAGATTTTTCCCTTTGCTCACCCTCCTTCCCCTTCCTCCCCCTCCCCACATTTCTCCTTCATCCCAACTACTCCCATTCAATTCCCTGCATGTCTTCTCATTTCAGAATGGTGTGGTCCACCGGGACTTGAAGCTGGAAAATATACTGCTCGATGACAACTGTAATATTAAGGTAAAGCTCTTGCCACGCTGATGGATGTGCCAGACCTGGGGATTGTAGCTGGTGGGGGGCGGGGAGATGGTGGTTAAATGCTGCTTCAAGCTGCAGCCTACGAATAAGACAGCCACTTCCTTCCCTGGCTGGCCGGGTGGGGAGCATCACGAGGCTTGAGCCCTCAGTTCGGTTGAATTCATGCAATGAGCTTTTATCGATCTCCAACTCCATGCCAGACATTGTCCTAAGAACTGACTTAAAATACTGTCCCTGCCCTTGGGAAACTCATAGTCTGTAATGATCACCATCAAAATACTTAGAGTAGCCCAGTGCATTTGTACGTCACATCATATTTGCCCGATATCACTTAAATAGAATCTTCACAACAGCCGTGTGAGATAGAGACTGTTATTTATATCATTTAACAGATAGGGAAACTCAGGCACAGAGATGTTAAATAACTGTCCTGAAATGACACAGTGGTAAGCAGCGGAGCTGGGGGTTTGAACCCACGTCTCTCTGATCCACTGAGCCCAAGTTTGAACCATTGTGCTGGGTTTGCCCGCAGGCCCCCAATTTTATTATCTATCCTGGTCACTCCTCTGTCACTCCCATCCCCTGTCTCCTACTTCTCCTTCATCCGCACCCCCACCCCAGCTGTGGAACCGGGAAACTGAAATGCTGTTGGGAAAAGAACATACCAGCAAAGTGATGGGGTTGACTTTTATGGGGAATATTATTGCTGGCTGCTGCCGGAGCTGGAGAAAGCTCTCCTGGCCAACAGGGTTCCAGTGCCTCCCGCAGAGCACTCCAAATGGCCTTTTGATCATGGCTACAAAATAAGCAAATGCAGTTTCAAAATAAACGGGAGCTCACCGCATGGGTTTCATTATGAAATGGCCTTGGTACTCCCGGCACCAGGGGTCCCTCCCATTGGCTGCTGGTGACGTTAGTGTCTCAGCCCTGGTCCCCAAACCAGGCATGGGAATGACCTTGCATCATCCCCTCCTTTGGTTGTTGCTCTCAGTTGGGGGAGTGCGTCACAGGGAGACTATTTCCTTGCCAGGGAGAGTGGAGTTGCCTTGCTGTTTGGATTCTGTTCGTGGATCATGGTGGCAACCATTAGTCACCATCGTCCTATGAGAGGCCCCTGGAAGACACGTCAGGGTGATCTCTTTTTTTTTTTTTTTTTTTTGTGAGTGGTTGGCGGTGATCACGTATTTCTCTGTAGTCCATCGTGTAAGAAGGAAACAGTTGGTCAAATTAGTCTTTCTAGGAACAGGAAGTGAAATCTCAGGGTTTCTCCATTTCTGGCAAAGTGGTTGGATGATTCTCGAAGGAGCAGTGGCTGCAGGGTTAAAAAGAGTTCCATCTTGTGTGGTTTACTAGCTGCTTGACCTTGGGGGAGCCACTTAACCCTGTTTCCTCAGCCATAAAACAGGGAGGTGGTAATGCCCACAGGCTTGTCTTGAGGACTGAACAAGATACTCTGTTTAGCTTTATCTGAGCACTGTTCAGTGAGTCACAGTTAAGAAAAGCAGTGACTTTGGGGTTGGAGGGCCTGGTTTGGTAATGCAGCCTTGCCCCTTACTGACGGCAGTGTTTAGAGGAATTATTCACTTATCTAAACCTCAGTTTCCTCATCTGTCCAGTAGAGATGCCAGCCCATTTCTTTGGGGATTGTTGGTTATCTGTTCATTACCATGTGTCAGGCCCTGTGCCTAGTCCTGGATAATCCACGACAAATGTGAGGAATTTAGACAGTCAAAGCTCTTAGCACTTGACTGTTCATATCCAAGATACCTGCTGATAAGGCTGGCCGTCCAGGAGGAAGTTGAACAGGAAGTCAGCTGCACTGAAGGTGCCTGGGGCTTGGTGGTCAGACCACAGCGAGAGAACTGGGTTCTGCTCCAAGGGACACATTCTAAGGGCTTGTGTCTTCCACCCTGGCAACTTTCTCTGCAGGTTCTTCCTGCCACCTGCTCCCAGAGCTCTCAAAACAAGACGTAGTCTTTACAAGGCCTGGAATGCAAGCCTGTCATTCAGGGATTGGGTTCTGTGGTACAGCTTGACCTCCTGGTCCCACGATGTAGTAGCAGAAGTGATAAGGCACATAGCTTCCTATGGAGTCATAGAATTCCCCAATGGAGGAGAAGAATGGTTAGCATTCAGAAAGCAATTGTGCTGGGAACAATGGGCAGGAGGCCTGAGAGAATGGCTCATTTACATAAAGCAAAAGGGCAGTGATATAGGGCCTCTCAGCTCCCAGGACCAAGTCTTCCTTCCAGGGTCCCTGACCATTATGTAGGGAAAAAGCAGATACATTAAATATTATGAAAATTGAGGTTTTGATCCTTTTGCCTTAGGAGTCTTTAAGAATTTCTACTCCTGGCATTTACCAACCTAAAATGCCTAATTGAGAGTGAGAAGAGTGTGTGTGTGCTCTGTGTCCAATTCTTTGCGACCCCATGGACTGTAGCCCACCAAGCTCCTCTGTCCATAGAATTTCCCAGGCAAGAATACTGGAGTGGATTGCCATTTCCTCCTCTAGGGGATGTTCCTGATTCAGGGATTGAACCCACTTCTCTTGAGCCTCCTGCATTGGCAGGCAGATTCTTTACCAGTGCATCACCTGGGAAGCTATAACCTTCCCTTTCTCTGATGCTATCCCTTCCTTCTGCTTGTTCAAGGACTCCTAAAAGGATCTGAGAAACCTAGAGCTTGAAGGAGTCTTTAGGTCATTTTCTGACTGCTGTTTTAACCCTTATGGCCTACAAAGTCTGACTGCCTCAGTACATCACTGTGTCTTTGTTTCCCTGGAAAGTGGCACAGAGCTTGTCACACAGTAGGTACTCTGAACTGTTGGATTTTGCAGCGAAGGGATGACAGCCAGGATTAGAATTCGCATGTTTGACTTCCAGGAAGATTCTCTTTTCATCATCTCACACCCACTTCCAAGGTTTTTGAAAATGTGTTTCAGCTGCTGTTGATCTCTCTTCTGGCTGCATGTGCTCAGCTCTTCCTGACTCAGCATTTTGCTGGAAATATATTTAGAAAGGGCACTTGTAGCAAAGACAGACAGACACATGGCTGCAAGCTGGCCTCCGAGTTCAAGAGATCCCATGTCATCAGTGTCTGGACGGGGTAGGGGGCAGGGGGTGAAAGGGGTGGAGGTGGGCATTGACCTTGAAGGTCTGTTACCAACCAGCAGAGTATGAGCAGCAGGTGCCTCTCAAAAGGTGGGTCCATCTTCTGTGTTTCAAGGGTAAAGGGCCTTTGCCCAGGAAGCCTATAAAGATGTTACTGGTGGAAACTTGTCACATGTCCTTGCAATTTTGGTGTGAGCCATGGCTCTTGTTTCGTTCCTCTTCCCTTCCCTTCCTGATGTTGACTTGCAAAGAGCACATCTGGCGTTGGGAATTATTTATCTGGCCACTGCGCAAGGGTGCGGCTTCTAAAAATATTCACACAGTCAGTCGGCAGAAAGAATGAGAGCAATGTGCTTCTCTGGGTTGCATTCCGTCCTCTGTGGAGAAGCATGTCCACCAAAATAGACACCCAGCATAGCATTAATTTGCAATTAATAAAAACGGGCCAGATTCACATCCCACTCTCTGGGAGAATGGAATGCTGACAATTCCCATAGATGGCTCCTGTTAAAGTGCCTGACAATGAGAAGAGGGCCCGGCACCAGGGTCAACCGACCCCAAGAAAAGAGGGCTGGGAATTTGGTGAGCTCCCAGGGCTCAGAGTAGAAGGACGCAGGGGAAATGGCCCGTTGCCCCTGATGACAATGGAAACACCCACTGCTGCAGATAAGAGCGGCTCTGAATGGCCAGGGCTGAGTTGAAATGGAAGGCCCGAGGCTTAACAAGACCAGGATAGGCAGCTCAGGGTACGGACCTCTGGGCTTTGATTATGTGAATGTGAGGATGCTGCGTTCATGCATTCACACATCCATTCATTTGCTTGTTAATTTGTCCACTTATGTGTGTGTGTGGGTACATATATATCCATGAATGCCTGTATTCACTCCTCCATCCTTGCACTTATCCGTTCAGCAGAGTGAACATCTCCCATAAGCACTACTTATTCGACCACAAGTATTTACTAAGTTGCTACCGTGTACCTGATGTGGTGCTAGATGATGCTGGGCATTTAATAGTGAACCAGATGTCCAGGTTCTTCTCTTCTCGGAGCTCAGGCTCTAGCAGTTGTTAAACTAGCTGTAGTAATAATGAGGCCTGAGAAGGTTACGGAGGTGAATGAGGAAGGTAAGGTACCTGCCCTAATGGATTTAGAATTCCATTTGGGGTCACAAACAATAAATACATCATGTAGTTCCCTGGTGGTGATGAAAATCCATGCAGGGTGAGGCTGGAGGATGGGGGTGTTATTTTGGCCAGGGGCCAGTGGGGGTGGGGGCAGTCAGAGATGGCCCCTTGCATAGGACTCAACTCAAATTCACTAGGCTTTTTGGCCTTTGTACACACAATTCCCTCCACCTGGAATGCTCTTCCTATTGATCTTTACCTACCCATCCTTAGAGTCTCACCTTCAAGTCCTCTTCTTCCAGAAAGCTTTCTTTGGTCCTTATCTCTTAGCAGGCCCAGATGCTCTGCTGTGTGCATTATAGCCCCATTGTAACCTTCCTGTTAAAAGGAAGCAGTGGGTCTGAACTATGGGAGGATCAGAAAGTCATTGCTGAGGTTGTGGTGACTGAACTGGGTTTTGATGGATGAGTAGGAGTTCAATAGAAAGGAATGTGATGACAGCCTTCCAAGGGGTGAAACAAAAAGTGGAAGTCTCTCAGTTGTGTCTGACTCTTTGTGACTCTTTACAGTCCATGCAATTCTCCAGGATAGAATACTGGAGTGGGTAGCTGTTCTTTTCTCCAGGGGATCCTCCCAACCCAGAGACCGAATCCAGGTCTTCTGCATTGCAGGTGGATTCTTTACCAGCTGAGCCACCAGGGAAGCCCAATGTGATGATGACCTTCCAAGGGGAAGAAGCAGTAAACACAGGAATAGGGCAAGTCATGGAGGCTAGACTAGGAAGTCTAGTCTAAGCCCCTGCTAGAAGCCAGAACCCTGTGGCAGAGCTTCCACATGCCTTATTTCATTTGGTTCTGAGAATGCCTCCACTAAGGTGGGTCTGATTACCACCATTTTACAGATGAGGCTCCCATAGCTGATAAGCAGTGGGGCTGGCTACCATCCTAAGGGCTGTTTGACAGTGAAGATCAGGCACCTGATAAATTCTGTAACTCTCCCACCCAAATTTGCCCTAAATCCAACAGTGCATCCTCACACTCACAAGCGTTCTTGCTTCAGTTGCCTGACGTTGTGTGTAGGCGGCCTGGAGACAGCAGGCCCAAGGGGAAACCCTCCAAGTGCCGATGGTGGCTGTGGCCAGGCGGCCCGAGTCACTGTGGTCAGAACAGCTGTTTCGGGAAACCATGGTTGAACGCGCCTCCCTTCCCCAGGTGGCTTGGGGTGCGTCATTTCCTGTCTCTCTTGGGAGGAGGTGTGATCTTAGATCTTAAGATAGAAGCCAACTCCACTTACTCCTGCTCACTGGTTCACTCCCTACCTTCACTTTGGAACAACTCGAGCGAGGCTGTCATGGGGAGAGCCACGGTGGTGAACTCCAGGTTCCAAGAGAGCTATGGAGTGTGTCTTCCTAAAGAGTGACACAGAGAGCCCATGTCCTCCTTACCCACCGAGAGCCATAACTCCCCTTTATGTGGAGCTTTACAGCCAGCGCAGCTCTTCACCCACATCTCAGACTAGCTGCATTCCTTCCCTTGGCCTCAGCTTCCTCATCTGCAAAATGGGGATAACACCTAGGGTTGGTGTGAGAATTTAATATACGTACCACTCACAGAATGGCGACTGTTGTGTAGCAATGCTGCTGTTATGATTTTCTCATTTAGTTTGATTTTGCTTTTCACAACAGCGTGTGGTTGGGCCAGTTGCAATTCCCTTTTCCAGAAAAGGAAACAGACTCAGCTGGAAGTAGTGATCACTAACATTGACTGAAGGCCTGCTATGTATAAGGCATGGTTTAAGGCACTTCAGTCAGTTCAGTTCAGTTCAGTCGCTCAGTTGTGTCTGACTCTTTGCGACCCCATGAATTGCAGCATGCCAGGCCTCCCTGTCCATCACCAACTCCTGGAGTTCACTCAAACTCACGTCCATTGAGTCGGTGATGGCATCCAGCCATCTCATCCTCTGTCGTCCCCTTCTCCTCCTGCCCCCAATCCCTCCCAGCATCAGAGTCTTTTCCAATGAGTCAACTCTTCGTATGAGGTGGCCAAAGTACTGGAGTTTCAGCTTTAGCATCAGTCCTTCCAAAGAACGCCCAGGGCTGATCTCCTTTAGAATGGACTGGTTGGTTCTCCTTGCAGTCCAAGGGACTCTCAAGAGTCTTCTTCAATACCAGTTCAAAAGCATCAATTCTTTGGTGCTCAGCTTTCTTCACAGTCCAACTCTCACATCCATACATGACCACTGGAAAAACCATAGCCTCGACTAGACAGACCTTTGTTTGCAAAGTAATGTCTCTGCTTTTGAATATGCTATCTAGGTTGGTCATAACTTTCCTTCCAAGGAGTAAGCGTCTTTTAATTTCATGGCTGCAGTCACCATCAGTAGTGATTTTGGAGCCCCCCAAAATAAAGTCTGACACTGTTTCCACTGTTTCCCCATCTATTTGCCATGAAGTGATGGGACCAGATGCCATGATCTTCGTTTTCTGAATGTTGAGCTTTAAGCCAACTCTTTTACTCTCCTCTTTCACTCTCATCAAGAGGCTTTTTAGTTCCTCTTCACTTTCTGCCATAAGGGTGGTGTCATCTGCATGTCTGAGGTTATTGATATTTCTCCCGGCAATCTTGATTCCAGCTTGTGTTCCTTCCAGCCCAGCGTTTCTCATGATGTACTCTGCATATAAGTTAAATAAGCAGGGTGACAATATACAGCCTTGATGTACTCCTTTTCCTATTTGGAACCAGTCTGTTGTTCCATGTCCAGTTCTAACTGTTGCTTCCTGACCTGCATATAAGTTTCTCAAGAGGCAGGTCAGGTGGTCTGGTATTCCTATCTCTTTCAGAATTTTCCACAGTTTATTGTGATCCACACAGTCAAAGGCTAACATCTACCAATTCATTTGATTTCATGTTAGCCCTGTGAGGTAGGTTACATCATAACCATCATCCTCTAAGTTACAGTTGAAGGACCCCAGGGTCAGAGTGGCTGACATGCAGCAAATCCCCTGGGGATCTTCTGACAGTGCAGACCCTGACACTGTAGGCTCTGGGCGGGGCCTGGGAGCCTCAGTTTCCAATGGGTTCCCAGCTGGTAGGTGGTGAGGCCAGGATTTGAGCTCAAACATTCAAACCCAGCATCCCTTGCTTTTCTCATCATATGATGCAGCCTCTGTAAGGCTGGACATGCTTATTTTGGAAATGGATGTTAATCATTTCTCTTGGCTCTTTGGTGGACTCTGAGCAAACAGTTGTTAAGTAAACCAAACCCTTGGCATTATCCTAATGGCTGTAGTTTATAGAGTTGGCCAGTACTAGGGCTATTGCAGGGCTTTACATACATGTCTTTAATCCTCACAGCAGCTTTAGAGGTGGGTTCTACTATTATTCCTGTTTTGCTGATGAGGAAATTGGTGGCAGTTCCCACATCACCTGGCAGTGCCGAGTCTAAGGCTAGCTCCAGGTTCTTCTAGCTGTCTCTGATCTGTCCGATGCACGTCCTCTTAGTCACTGCAGTTACTGTCTGACCACAGCTTATGTTATCAACATCGACTTTCTTTCCCAGAGGTTAACCATCAGCAAGCCAGTACTTCCTTTTTCATTGGGTGAACTCCCAGGGATTACTCACAATAATTTTTAAAACAGTGGTGGTAAAATATACGTAACATAAAGTTTAGCATTTTTAGGTTTTCAGTTCAGTAACATTAAGTACATTCACGTTGTTTTGCAACCACCGCATCCATCCACCTCCAGAACTTTTACATCTTCCCAAACTGAAACTCATTCCCATTCAACAGAAACTCCCCATTCCCGAACCCCTGCCCCTGCATCCCCCGTCCCCCATCCCGGTCCTGGCATCCCCGCTTCTTGATGAACCTGACTCCTCTAAGTACCTCACATAAGTGGAATCATGTAACATTTATCCATTTGTGTCTGGTTTGTTTCACTTAGGCGAATAGTATTTTCAAGGGTCATCCATATTGTAGCGAGGCTAATTCTTTTGAAATATGAATAATCATTTTCCAGTTTGTGTCTCTGATTTTCATCCAGCAGGGCACGCCTCTAGAAAACAACAAAACTCCAGAAATTAAGGACATGAGCATTGACGTCTTTTTCAGAGTTCAGGCTGAATTGAACAGCCCAGTGTGAGGACAGAGGTGGTTCCGAACAAGGTAGAGCAGCAGTCCATTAGCAGTACAAATGCAAAGTGGTTACTTTCCTCCAAAGCTTACCAGTGTGTCAGCAAAGTACAACTTTGAAAGCAAAACCAGATGCCTCCTTGGTGGAGAGTCAGTCTCAATACACAACTGATGTTCTGCTACAGAGAGTCTTAGAGAACCCAGTGTTCACATGGGTCTTCTGTCTCTGACCTTCAGCAGAGATTCTTTTTCTTTTTTAAACTGATTTTTACCCGAGTATAGTTGGTTTAGAAGGTTGTGTTAGTTTCTAGTGTCCAGCAAAATGAATCAGCCATACATGTACATATACCCCTCCCTTTTGGACTTCCCGTTCAGGTCACCATAGTGCACTGAGTGGAGTTGTGTGCTGCACAGTGGTTCTCACTGTTGTATACATAGTATCTTCTTACGTCCTCTAACCTTCATATGCTTCACTTCCAGAGCAGGGGCAGGACTAGCTCCATTATGACTTTTTCAGGTTGGAACTATTTCTGGGATTCTTTTTTGTTTTATTATGTATAAAATTGGAGAAGGCGATGGCACCCCACTCCAGTACTCTTGCCTGGAAAATCCTATGGACAGAGGAGCCTGGTGGGCTGCAGTCCATGGGGTCGTGAAGAGTCGGACGCGACTGAGCGACTTCCCTTTCACTTTTCACTTTCATGCATTGGAGAAGGAAATGGCAACCCACTCCAGTGTTCTTGCCTGGAGAATCCCAGGGACAGGGGAGCCTGGTGGGCTGCCGTCTCTGGGGTCGCACAGAGTCGGACACGACTGAAGTGACTTAGCAGCATGTATAAAATAATCATTTCCCCAAATCCCCAAATATCTTTTATTTCATTCTCTTTGCCTTTTTCTAGTATCTTCTGTGTTATTTCACTTTCATATTTTTATTGAGTTCAATTCACTTAAAAAATCCTATGTATTTGAAAAAGAAACCTTACATAATTACTTCCAAGGGAAAACCAGTATTGCTTTGAGTATAATGAAGCTAATCAAGTTACCCATGTGGATTTAAAGGGGGGACATGTATTTGAGCTCCAACTTTGTAAAAATGCTTAAAATGGTAATTGGCACATACATTATGTCATTTAATTTTCACCATGACATCGTGGGGTTGGATACTATTCCTACCTCCATTTTACAGGTGATAAATGGAGACTTTGAGAAGTTTTAGAACCAGTGGACATTCCCTGTCTTACCGTTGTTATACGCTCCATGTGGTGTGGAATTTTAGAGCTGCAGCCCAAGTTCAAGTGGCTCAAAGATGGAAAAGTGTATGTGTTGATTAATATTGCTTTTCTGTTGAAGTGCCAGGAACATGGACTAATCTAGATTTCTATTAATTTTATGTCAGCAGCAATGACAGTTTTACTGGGAGAGGCTGATAGACATCAGTCTGTAAGGATGGGAGTGGGACATAACATAAACACGCTTCTCAGAAGGGCTACAAAGAAAGCGAGGATGCCTAGACTTGGAGCACTCGGGTGTGCATGTGGGGATTTGCACGTAGTGGTGGCGGGTGTCTTGTGTGTGTGTGTGTGTGTGTGTGTGTGTGTGTATTTGGAAGCTCACACAGTGCCCCAGATGCCACCAGCGTTCACAGTGCTGTGTCGGCTCCTGCCTTAGCCAACTTCTTGGAATGTTCCAGGGCTGCAGCTGGTCCCTTCGTGTCCTGATTGACAGGGCATGCTTCATAAAGCTTCTAACCAACTTCCTGCAAGCCAGGCAGGGAGGGGCCTTGATAAGAAAGTGAAATTCAGGGCAATTAAGTGCAATCTGAGTCCCGAGAATGCATTTTCTGAGTGCGGTTATGTGCCAACTGCTTTCTGTGCCATTCCATTCATTTGGGGTGACTTTACAAAACTGGCTTCTTGGCGCTGCATTCAGAGCCTGGATGGATGAAATCACTCACCCTATTTATAAGGCTCGAGTGGAAATGGGTGTAGGGTAGGGCAGAAGTCCTCAGAGGCTCAGCATGGAAGGCTGTCTTAGACTGGCTGAAATTTGCAGATTGCCCACGGGTAGCACAAGGCAGCGGCTTGAACCTTTAGAGACACCTGGTTTACATTGTCGCTTGCTAGTTAGCTCTCCTGAGATGAAAGACCTAATTTCCCTAAACCTCAGTTTCCTCATCTGTTCAGTGGGTTTTTTAAAAACTGTGATAAAACATCCATAATGTCAAATTTGCCATTTTCGATATTTTTAGATGTACCATTCAGTGGCATGAAATACATTCACATTGTTGTGTAAATGGGATTTTAGATAGGATTAGATTGGAGAGTGTAAGGAGCTAAGGTGCTTAGGACAGAGCCTAATAACTGGAGGTTATTCAATAAGTGGTAACTAAGTTTATTATTATTATTTTATATTATCTACTAATTATCTTGTGCTTTTCAAAATATAAGGCCTATTCTGGTGACAAGTGTTTCTTGGGTGAGGACAGGGGCTAAGCAGTGGATGATACAAAGATGAGGGGTGGATGTGGAACCTGCCACCTGACTCAGGGGACTCAACCTAGTATGCAAGGTGAATTTACATATATATGTATGTGTATATTTGTATATACATATGTCCTGATGTATACATACACACATAAGTAGTATATAGTATATAGATACTATATATATGTAGTATATATATACTTATATATACTACATACTTATGTATATGTCAGGATATATGTATATACAGATTTATACGTACATATGTAGTATATATGAATATATGTGATAATTCATAATGTATAATATACATATGCATGTGACAATATGTGTATACATGTAACATATATGCCTTATATGAATATATGAATAGGTGCACACACAAACACATGGAAGAGCACTGCCATGAAGGATAATAAAACACTTCAAGAAACCAAAGGAGAAGAGAGTGATTCCAAGGGGTGTGTGATACAAGAGAAGGAAGGTTAAGAAAAACATTTGGCTGGACCCTAAAGACTTGAAAGTTACAAAGTACCTTGGCCTTCACAATCTCACCTTGATTAATTTTTTCTTATCATTCTCACAATAGTCCTGCAATCTAGAACACGGTAGGGATCATGGGTTTCCATTTTCTTGTAGGTAAACTGAGGCTCAGAGTGGCTAAGTGACCCTGCTCCATGGCACACAGATGGCTGGTGGTGGAGTGTGGGCTGCAATGTGGTGACACAGAGCCCGGTGCTCTGGGTCCATTTCATCTAGGGTTCCAAGGTGTGCACAACACAGTTCTGATCAGTGTGTAGGCGATGTCTGGTGCACAGGTAGGTGCATGTACCACATGGATGGATGCCATGAGATTTTCGGTAGGCTGCAGACAGTTCTCAGAGTAGCAACTATAAACATTAGTGTTCATCAGAAACACCAAGCATGTGATTCTGTGGGTATTTCTCAGGGTACATCTTTACTGATGTGAGAAGAGAGTCCTTGCACAGAGTGATTTTTAAGTAATAGACCACGCAGTGGGTGCCAAGCACTGCAGTCGGGAGTCACAGGCCCAGTTGTGCAAACTGGTCCTTCTGTGAAAGCTCAGGGCTGGAGAGCAAAGGATGACTCAACCCAGCTGGCAGAGCCAGCCAGGGGCGCCTCAGATGCTCTAGTCTGGGAGGTGTGAGCGGAGCTCGTGCAGACACTGACTGCAGTGCTAACAGGCTCCCTGGGTCTCACTTCTCTTTGTAGATTGCGGACTTTGGGCTTTCCAACCTGTACCAGAAGGACAAGTTCTTGCAAACGTTCTGTGGGAGCCCACTCTACGCCTCTCCTGAAATTGTCAATGGGAGGCCTTACCGAGGGCCAGAGGTAAGCAGCTTGCCTGGTGTGTAAGGTGGGGGGCTTAAGGGAAGGAAAGAACTTAACCTAGGAATACTTTAAAAAAACCCCATAAAAGCAAGCAAGCAAAACCTTATATGATTATAAAAGCCATAACATATATGTGTATATATATATATCTGGAAGAAAAATCCAGAAAAGCCTAAAAGAGAAAATAAAGTTGCCTCCAAATTTCCCCATGAGAGATAAGCACTTAATATTTATGTGATTTTTTAAAAGGGGTTTTTTCCCCCCCCAGTGTAGATCTCATATTTCAAATAATTGAGACCACTATATATGTGTATATCTCACCTTTTATTAACTTAAAATTGTCACATTTTCTCAATGTTATTAAAAACATGGTTTTTAGTGATGACACACTTATTTTATGCATATACCATAATTTATTTAATCACTTACCTAGATTTAGATTGTTTTTAGTTTTTCCCTGTTATAACAAAACAGACAAAACAGAAAGCAAACTGTCTCAGTCTGCAGTGAATCTTTTTGCATGCATTTTGGACAGCATGTATTTTTGATCCAGGAAATACATTAATGGAAATACATTTCCATTAATACATTAATTGCATCTTCTGACTCATGAGAAATGCATCTCTCTATATGCCTAAACCTATCAGGGCCAATGAAAGACGTGTATGTGAGAAAGTCCTTTTGAAAATGGGTGAGTTGTGACTGATTACTCATTTTTAGAAAGATAGTTCTATTTGCAGACAGAGTCATCTACTTAGGATCCTTTAAATAGCAGCCGTTCAGTGGATTGAAATGTTTTCTTCCAAATATTTATCTGTTTGAGAGTGTTTAGGGGCAGGGCAAGAGGGTAGAGAGATGGATGCCAAGAGCCTCCATCAACTGCAGTAAAGTCTTTCTAAAATAAGAATGTAAGGGAGGAGCCTAGGATCCAATTTACAAAACTGCAGAAACTCGACACTAAATTTATCATAGATAACGAATGCTCCTGTGATCGCTGATGGTCTGTTTCCGAGGTTACAAGCTGGCAGCCTGTGATCTGGCCAGCAAGCATACTTTATTTGGCCACGTTAGTCTTTCTAAAAAAGTGGACAAACATTTAATCAGTGGGCGATTTCACATAAAAGTCTGTTTTCTGACTTCTCTTGAAAAACCAAAGGCTCTAATAGTGCTGGGCCTGCTTGACTAAGTGGCACCCACTAGCCAGAGGAGGCTGCCTGCTTAAGATGGGTGACTGCCCGCCACAGTTTGCCTTCAAACCAACACTCCACGTTGTACCCCACCCTGTGTCTTGCCTTGTTCATGTTTGTTGCCTGCTTGGCTCTTGTAGCCATTTGGGTTTGTAGCCTCTGAGCCATTTGAAGACGGTGCAGGATTCCTGAATTAGGAGTCCAGAGATCCGTGTTCCTGTCTGACCTCCATCACTGGGATGGGGCGTCTCCGGAGAAACCATTTAACTCCCTTGGGCCTCTCTGTCAAATGGGGCTGAAAATAACGCAGGGCCCTACCTGTTTCCCCAAATTATAGTGAGGATCAAAGAAGATATGAATTAGGACTGTTTGAAACAGAAAGGTCAGGCTCTGAAGCAGGCCCCAGGTGCACTACATATCAGGTGTCAGGCCATGGTGGGAACCTGGCTGCCAGGTGCTAAATTCCCTTCCTGGGGTCGTTGCGGGTGGCTGCTCACGGTCTGTGATGCTGATGTTTGGGAAGGGAATCTACTTGTCCTGTCTCTCTCTGCTTCAGGTGGACAGCTGGGCCTTGGGCGTACTGCTTTACACTCTTGTTTACGGAACGATGCCCTTCGATGGTTTCGATCACAAGAACCTCATCCGGCAGATCAGCAGTGGTGAATATCGGGAGCCCACGCAGCCCTCAGGTATGCACCCGTGGACAGCCAGTGGCTGGGCTGGGCTGGGCGAGGCCAGCTCACATGTCCCGCTTTTGTGTCGATGTCTGTAAGGAAGACAGCTGCTATTCCTCTTCTCCCCAGATCTTTGCTGAGCTGACTTGTTAGTCCGCTTTCCCCAAACCTTTCCAATGTGGTACCTGCAGATCAGTTGTTCTACAGAGCAGGCTAAGAGTCCTGTTTGCTTGCTGTGCAAACTTGGGCAAGGCTCTTACCCTGTTTAGATTCTGTTTTCCGCTATTGGTGCACATTTTGGAAAAAGTATTACATGAAATCCCTTCGAGTCTGTGTAGACATAAAATCCCTTGGTAGACTCTAAGTGCACGAGGGTGGCAACTACTCTTTTTCACACCTTGCCCCACTGCAGGTATGGTGCATGGGTGTTGTTTCATTACCATGGCCGAGAACAACTCTGTCCCATTGCCCCCACCTCCTAGCAAACTCAGCAGTTTAAATGACTTCGATGAGCCATGTCTCTTGGTTCCCAGATTGGTGAGAGCTCCTCTGGCCTGGCTGGGGTTTCTCCTGCAGTTGCAGTCAGATGGTAGCTGAGGTTGGGGCCAATTGTGGGGATACCTTGGGGTCCCTCTGTGTGGGCTGTCTCTATGAGCAGCCTCCTCAGGCCTGTCCCTCCAGGGAGTAGCCTGGACTTCTTACATAGCAGTTCAGGGCTTGAAGATGGAGGAAGAAGTGGCTGCCAGGTCTTCTTAATGTCTCCTTGGAAGCCAGATAAGGTCATATCTGCCATGTTTTATCAGTCAAAGTGACCAAGGCCATAAGCTCCATCTCTTGACAGGAGAGCATCATGTGGGTATAGAAGGGGTGTGTATAGGTAGTCGACTTTAGAATGTAATTAACAGACCTTTCATGTATGTGCATCCTACATGTGTACACACACACACACACACACACACACAAGTTGATTCTCATTATTTGTGGCAATTCAGTAAAGTTGCAGTGAATGCTGAATTCCTGAATACTGAGCCACTGCTCCTAGGGAGATACAGGGCTCGACTCCTGTGAGCCTCTGGTCACAACGTTTTTGTCAACGGATCACTCCATGTCCTTGTCTTTTGTACATTTCTGTTTAAAGATGCCTCTTTTAAACTATACTGTTGATTCATGAACATCAAACTCACAGCCATCAGCACTTTAATTCATGCCTGAGAGCAGCTTGTCTGACACTTGTCTGATACCTGTCTGACATTTTCTCTGCATGGCACCTCACTGTCTTCTTGCCCTTACAATCACCAGACAGCACTTCAGCACCACACTTGGGGGCCATTTCAACAGTGAAATCACCAACAAAAAGGGCAACAATGTGAAAAGCATGAACTAAATGGATTATGAAAAGGACACTTACAGCACAAGAGCAGAAGCAAGAAGACAGTGCCATGTTGCCTGGCTCTGGCTCAGCTGGGAACACACAATGCACAGTGGGGGCAACACATTTTTTGCCCATCTGTGGAAAGCACCCCGAGTGTTGATTTGGGGGTTACAAATACAGCTTAGTGAGTGGGCAAGTTTACAAATATAGAATCTGAATAATGAACATTGACTTATTTTATATAAATAGATATAGATATACACATATCTATATCTGTATATATTTTTCAATGAGCCAACCTGTGGGGTTTGTTGGAGAAAATTCAGGGTGACCTCTATGGTAGCCTTTTTGGCTCAGTAGCCAAATGGTCCCAACACAGTTTCTGGCACATTACAGGGGTTCAGAGACTATTTCTTGACCGAATGAATGAACATCCTGTTGCTGTACAGAGGTGTGCCTCACCCCCGGCGCCATTGCCAGGCCCCTGCCAGCTACTCATTAGCTGCATAAGTAGCAGAGGGGAGGTGGCACCTTCCCAGGATATAATTCAACCCCCACTGGGGAAGCACAGTTTGATCTTAAAAGGTGATTTATAAGCTGCGAGAGTCAGTTGGTTCCTGTGGCCTCCTCAACATCCCTTTGGGGCTTTCCCTTAATTCTTTGGCAGCAGAAATTTGCAAATGGAATTTTTCAGACGGGCCATAAACGGATAGCAGATAGAGATCAGCTCTCTGATCCGACAGCTGGGTAGGCTGTGGATTATGTCTGAGAGGGATAGGAGGTGAGCGCTGGGTGTGGGTCTCAGCCTGGCTGAGGCCTTGGGGTTCAGGCCAGCCTTGAGTACAGTGCCTTTCAGTGCCCAGGTATGCCAGCTATGAGCACCGCTCCATCCTTCTCTGTCTCTCCCTCTCTGATAAGCCTCTTTTTTTTTTTTTTTTTTGCCATTTTAGCCCTAAAATTCCCTCTCTGTGCTGACATACTTTCCCAATGACTCGAGCAGTGTGTATTTATATAAGTCTACCTTTGGAGGACTAAAGAAAGTCATGGTAATCTACACCTGTTTCCCTTTTGGTAAGATGATACCCACCAAAAGAATGGTGGGGCCCTGCTTGGGCTTGGACCTGGATTCTTTCCTGGTTACCTGGTCTTCCCCATTTTATAAAGATCTGAGTTGATGGAAAGCTCAACAATTCGACATTGCATCACCTGTGTGAAGAAGCATGCCAGGCTGTGACGGCACCCCGGCCTGTGGCTCTGAGTCTGGCTGGTGCTTTCTGATGTCCAGTTTGGAAGGCTGCAGCTTCCCGCTCCACAGTGTGGCTGAACTAGGGCTTCCTTTGGATTTTCCTCAAATGAGTGTCTCCTGGAGTGTCAGCCCTGTGGCAAAGCCCAAAGCTCCCATAAAATGTATTGTTCCTAGAATTCTCCGGTGATCCAGTGGTTAGGGCTCTGCACTTCCATGGCAGGGGGCATGGGTTCGATCACTGGTCCATGCAGGGCATGGCCAAAAATAAACAAAAAAATTTATTGTTCCTTTTGCTTCTTGTCCCGTAGATGCTCGAGGCCTCATTCGGTGGATGCTGATGGTGAATCCCGACCGCCGGGCCACCATCGAGGACATCGCCAACCATTGGTGGGTGAATTGGGGCTACAAGAGCAGTGTCTGCGACTGTGACGCCCTTCACAGCTCCGAGTCCCCACTCTTGGCCCGCATTATCGACTGGCACCACCGTTCCACAGGGTTGCAGGCTGAAGCCGAAGCCAAAGTTAAAGGCTTGGCCAAACCTGGGGCCCCTGAGGTCGTGCTGGAGCGTCAGCGGTCGCTGAAGAAGTCCAAGAAAGAGAACGACTTCCCTCAGTCTGGCCAGGACTCGGTGCCCGAGAGCCCATCCAAGCTGAGCTCCAAGCGGCCCAAAGGGATCCTGAAGAAGCGGAGCAACAGCGAGCATCGCTCCCACAGCACTGGCTTCATTGAGGGTGTCGTCAGCCCGGCCTTACCACCCACTTTCAAGCTGGAACAGGACTTGTGCCGGACTGCTGTGCCCCTGCCAAGCCCCCCAGAGGCCGAAGTGCCAGGTAAACTCAGCCCCAAACAGTCGGCCACGATGCCCAAGAAAGGCATCCTGAAAAAGACCCAGCAGAGAGAATCGGGTTACTATTCATCCCCGGAGCGCAGCGAGTCTTCGGAGCTGCTTGACAGTAACGATGGGCTTGGCAGCAGCATCCCCTCCCCCAGTCCCCCGGACCCGGCCAGGGTGCCATCCCACAGCCTCTCCTGTCGCAGGAAGGGCATCTTGAAGCACAACAGCAAGTACTCAGCGGGCACCATGGACCCGGCCCTGGCCAGCCCCGAAATGCCCACACTGGAATCCTTGCTAGAGCCGGGCGTCCCCTCTGAGGGCCTCTCCCGGAGCTACAGCCGGCCTTCCAGCGTCATCAGCGATGACAGCGTCCTGTCCAGCGACTCCTTCGACTTGCTCGACTTGCAGGAGAACCGCCCCACCCGCCAGCGCATCCGCAGCTGCGTCTCTGCCGAGAACTTCCTCCAGATCCAGGACTTTGAGGGGCTCCAGAACCGGCCCCGGCCCCAGTACCTGAAGCGGTACCGGAACCGGCTGGCAGACAGCAGCTTCTCCCTCCTCACAGACATGGATGACGTGACTCAGGTCTACAAGAAGGCGCTAGAGATCTGCAACAAGCTCAACTAGCTCCCGGGGTGCAGGGGTGGGGTGGGGTGGGTATGAGGGAGAGGAGTGGGAATGATGACTGGGCTCTGGAGCTGGTTACCTCTTTGATGGCCGTGACAACAGACTGACAAAGGGATTGGTGATGTTTGGCTTTGGCCAAATTTGAAAGCTGAGTCAGTGCCTATGTGGGAGAGGTGGGCAGTTGGCCAGTCCTGCTGACTGCCAGTTAGAATTGGGATCCTAATTGGCATTTTGCTTTATGGCATCTCCTAGGGGACCAGCTGTCCAGGGGAGGTGGTGTTGGCCAGCACTTCCAGGATAGGGAGAGAGCATATGGGAGAGGAAGCATTTCTCTAGAAGTCATCCACATGCTTCTGGAGGAGGGCAGGACAGACTATAGCCATCTGTTTCGAAATCACTCAGAGCTTGCTCCTTCTCATGTTATTAGCAGGCTTGGTCTGACTGCATAGGGTGGGCATGTCGATTTTAGTTATCTGAGCTCGAATCAGTGATCAATTGATAAGGACTGCTGGGTGCATTGGTTTGAGTAGCCCAGTGGGAAGGAGTGCTGTGATTGATTAGTAATGGCTGTCATGGGGAGGGGAAGGGGTGTGGGGGCACTCATGCCTTGTAGTTGTCATCCTTGACCTGGCTAAGCCCTGGGAGTGTTAGTGTAGATCCCATGGGATCTATGTTGTCTCTTTTATGCCACCGTGGGGCATTTGTTAATTTGCTACTCTACCTTGAATGGAAGACAGGGCCTTGGTCAGAGAAAGAATGCTCTGGACACTGCTAAGGACTTAGAGTCAGCCCATGGTGATTGTTTGGCTTCTTGTTGTCTGCCTCTTCTTTCCTAGTGTCTGCCTGGCTCTTTAGCACAACCTCCCAAGGGTGGACAGGGGGAAAGTTGGTGGTGTCAGAGGTCAAAACTATGGTGTAGAACAGTGCTCGAGACCCTCTGTGATCTTTCTAAATGAACAGAAATTGATCCATACCAGCGAGGGGGCAACTTGTCAATTTCTTTAATGTCTCAATATTAACTGGAATGCTGCCTTGTGGGTTCTCACCTGCATGAATGTTTTGAATTGGATGTGATACTGGCTATAGTCTCCAAAGGAATAACTGACTCAACTATTTACCCTGTTTACTCACAGTAAACAGTTTCCTCATCCACTCAGTGTAGAATCCTCAGAGGTAGGCGAGTTTGCTTCTGGGTGTTAGAGCGTAGGTGGGATATTTGAAGGAGGAAAGTCAAGTCAGGCAGAAGGTGTTTTCCCCCTCAAATCTAGGTATTCTCTGTCATGGGTTTGAACCCCTAGACTTTGAGGGAAAGGTTCCAGCCACTCAAATGAATAAGCTGCTGAAAGAGCAGAGTGGGTTGGGAGGAAGAAAGTGGGAGAGGGAACATTTCCCTGGACGTCTTCCTGATGGTTCTGGAGAAGGCAGACGAGAGGTGTGACAGGACTCTTATCTTGAAAAGTCACATAACTCACTTGTGTAACTCCTGGACACCCACATTGCAGGTGAGAAGACATCACTCCCACGGTGCGACATCTTCAGATACTGAGTTTGGGATTGATGGTCATATTTGGGAGTTTGGGACGACCTCAGATTCTACTGGCCCCAGCTAATTGAAACTCTTGTTTCAAGATGGTCAACTTCTGAAAGCCACCTGGATATTTAAGAAGAACTAGTCTTGGGGGGTGTTTGGGGGGAAAACCAACATGGGGAGCTGAGATTGGAATTTACCTTCAGACACTAAGAACATTAATTAGAATGAAACTGCCCTTTGCCAAAGGAGATGGCTCCAGTTCTCCCCTTGTCACCAGCTCTGGGGTTTTGGCTTGTGCATCCCTTCAGGTTGAGCCGAGTAGTGTAATATGGGAAGCTTTGCGGGTTTCCTTTCATTCAATTCCACCTCCTTCCTGAATTCCAATATAGGTTCAAAGGGAAAAAAACCTATAGCTAGCAAATTGTATGTGGGGTATGTGGGTGCGTGGAGGCCATTCTCCAACCTCTAAATCTCCCTCTTCCTTGTATCACTTTATGCAACCTTTTCTGGACAGCCTATACTGCCACATTGCTGGTCCCTCATGCATGGCAGCCTGTCTAGTTGGTAGCTGTCAGTGTGACTTAGGTATAACATCTACCTACTGGTTGATGTAGTTTCCTTTTGCCCAAGTGATTGTGTCTGTTTGGTATTTTCCATCCTTATAATCTTTAAGTAAAAGTGACACTATTAAGGAAAGTCATTCTATCCCTAGCCTCCAAAAGAGAAAACATGTATTTTCTCTTTCTCAGCAGACCCAGACAGTGGATTGTGGCAAAGACGGTTCTCCACTCAGAGGCAGAGACTGCATTGAGTCCTAGTCTGCTGGTGGTCTTAGGCACCTGCAGTATTTCAGGGGCTGAGTTTTCTCTTCAATGAGGGCTGGATTAGCTGGTCTGTCAAGTCCCTGCCTAGTTCTGACATTCTGCTAACGTCCTCTGATTCTGGATATGATGTTGACTCTGTCCTTTTAAAGAAAGAAAAAACTTGGAATAGAGGGAAAAGACCGCAAAGCAGCTCCCTTCCTTCTTGAGTAAGTCCTCTCATCCCTTCCAGCCAAGGAAATCATGCTTGATTTATTTCCATGGAATTACAAGTGAGAGACACTTTGATGACCTGGTGGACCAAGCAGGAGATTCGAGGTCAACTCTCCTGGTCCTTTCCTTGCCTCCGTGGGCCTTTCAGTGTCTTAGTTTACACATCTGCCAAAGGAGTAGAGTTAATACTTCTTTTTACAGGTAAATTTCAAGGCATGATCAGTTTTCAGGAAGTGCTTCAAGACCTCAGGTGAAATGAAAATGCCAAGTGCTCTCTGAATTTCCATCCCTGTTATAAGGTGCTGCTTCTGCAGATGGCAAAGAGTACCTCTTGGGGTGAAACTCAGGTGAGTGTAGGCCAAGCCTGTTGTCTTGAGTACAAATGTGAATGACTGACTGACTGCTTATTGCCAAACTGGAAATGTTCTGTAGGGATTTACTGGCATGGTATCATTCCTAGAAGAAAAAAAAAAAAAAAGAGAGAAACTTGACTGCACATTTTTTTTTTTTTAATCCATGTTGTGACTTTTATTTAATTTCTATTTTTTTTTTTGGTAATAAAAAGTTGACTTTTTTATTTGAATTTGTCTTTTTTTATTTATTGGTCTGAAAGGCATTTCAAAGGTATTATAATAATATATTGGTGTAATTTAATTGGTGCAACATGCTTTATGGCTCCAGTCAAAATTGGTTTTCATTCATTTGATTGGTTTGAGCCCAGGACAGCCTATAGGGGATTAAAAAAAAAAAAAGCTGGATAACCACCCAAAATGTTTGTATTTTCATTGGAAACTGATTTTGTTTTTGTTTGTTTTTATTTTTAAATTAAATAAATTGCCATGAACTGAACTGGAAACTTGTGTCTTTATTTGGTTGTTTTTCTCTTAGTTAAGAGATAGCCTGGGTATTAAGTAACAGAAACCCACCCATTAGCTTAAGTACAAAAGGGAAATTTCTTCAAAGTTCTCAGAAGAGGAAATGTAGCTGGCAGTGCAGTTGGAACCAGGAATTGAAAAAGTAGGATCCAGGCCCTCTTTTCTGCTCCTTCTCACAGTCCGATTTTATTATTCTGTTTCCATAGCCTTACTTTCTTCTCCCAGGTTTTAATGACCCACCTTGGCTTACCCGATAGCTTACAAATTCACATGTTCTCAGTTCTAGTTTCCAAAAAGTTGACCAGGTTCCTGCAACCTGTACTGGAGATAGCATCAAAGGTTAACTCAGCCACACTTGCTTGCCATGTCAGCCTCCTCTGCCTGCACCCTGCCAGGGTTCTCTCCATCTGGGCAGGTGTTGTCTAGTTGCAAAGAAGTGTCAGACTCTTTTGTGACCCTATGTACTGTAGACCACCAGGCTCCTTCTGTCCATGGAACTTCCCAGGCAAGAGTACTGGACTGTGTTACCATTTCCTTCTTCAGGGGATCTTCCTGATCCAGGGGTTGAATTCATGTCTTCTGCATTGGCAGGTGGATTCTTTACCACTGTGCCACCTGGGAAACCCTGTTGTAGAGGCTGAATCAAATGTGACATGTAAAGGGTAGCCAGAAAATAGAGCTGTCTGGATTGCCACAGCTAACATATTGTAAACTATGTCACTGAGGTTATGTGAGGTTAATGTAAAGTGGTAACGTTCAGGAAAATCAAGAAAATTAGTATTAATTGAGCTTCTACATGGGTGCTCGCTTCATCCTATTCAGTGGCAAGTGGTATAAACCCAATTTAGACCATGTTAGGGCTTCCTAGGTAGCTCAGCAGTAAAGAATCTGCCTGCAATACAGGAGTCATAAGAGACTTTGGTTCGATTCCAGAGTCAGGAAGATCCCCTAAAGGAGGAAATGGCAACCCACTCCAGTATTCTTGCCTGGAGACTCCCATGGATAGAAGGAGCCTGGTGGGCTACAGTCCATAGGGTCGGGAAGAGTCAGACACGACTGAAGCGACCCTGTTACCTAACAAGACAAATTTACTGCTTCGTGCAACTGAGAAGTCCAAGATGTATGTCTCAGGCACAGCTGATCCAGGAGTTCAAGTGATTCCTCTGTCTCTTTTTCACTGACGTTTGCCGGATGTAAGCTTTATTTGGGGGCAAGTTCTCTCTGCATGGCAGCAAGAGAGCTCCAGCTAGTAACAGAGTTATGTAGTCCTCTTAGAGTTTGATCCTAGAGTCAAGAGAGATGTTTAATATATTAGCTTTTATGTGCCAAAAAAGGACCGTGATTGGCTTTTTGGGGTCACATGTCTCACTCTGACCCAATCACAGAGTCCATGTAGAGAGATGCTCTGATTGGCTATCCTGGATCATGTGCCCACCCTTGTGGTATACTTGAGTGACAGCTCCTTCAGAATCACAGAGTGGGGGAGGGCTGCTGTCTGAAAAGAAGGGATGTGTAAACCTGACAAAAAGTGACCCATATTTGTTGCAACTTTTGGACATTAATTTCCTCATCTATAAAATAGCATTAAACGATCCTAACTTTCAGAGTTATTGTAAAGATTAAATGAAATAAATCACTTAATACAGGATCTGACACAGATCTCTTGTTTAATTTATAAACAAGAGATCAGGAAAGGCAATATAGAGAGGAAACACATTTTTTAGGAAGATTTTTAGCTGTACAATCAGGTATAACATCAGAAAATTCAGCTGAGACTGGTTTAAACACTACAGGGACTTTAGTAGTTCATATATTTGGGATTTTAGATAGGACGGATATCATGGTTACTTAGGTCTAGTGGGAAAAATGGATAGTAAATAACAAACACCAAAAATGGATAGTAAACAAACACCCCCCCACACACACACACAAACACCACCCCAAATTAGATTGCAGTGACAGCTATAAATTAAATGGATAGGGCCCAGAATCAGAGAATTAAGGGAAGGCTACCTCTTGTAGAAAGAGTAGTCAGGGAGGGCATCCCTGAAGAGATGACCCTTGGGGAGAGGTCTGAAGATGAAGAACTAACTATACGAAGAGTGATCATTCCAGGCAGAGGGAACAATGTATGCAAAGGCTTTAGTGTCTTTAAAACAGAGCTTTATAGGGTTAAATTCAGGTCCATTTGTATAGCACAATCATGATCCAGGAAGTCTGGTGTTTTGCTAAACATATGTGGCCACGTTCTAATGTGAACTGGCTGTGATCATTTATGATTCTGTGTATCCTTAATTACAAATGGCTGCTTCCTCTGACAGGTGGTCCCCAGACGAGACATATGCCAGGACATGCAATTTTCAAGGAGAATATGTTTCCACTGCAGAAAATCGCTGCCAATGTATTGACATTTATGGAGAGGGTTCTTTTTTTTTAAATTCACAGAACCATGTGAAGTTTGGGGCATGGACGTGGAGCAGTGATGTTCTATAAAGATCAGAAAAATGCAGACTAAAGTTTTCATATCATAAAACCTGCCCCATTCTATCACAACTGTGTGGTTCCAGTAAGGAATTGTGTAGAAAATTAGCAATCCATTTTATTTTAAAACTGACAGTTATTTTCTTACTGATAAAAAATTTACACTTCCTGTCCCTACCTGACTGGGAATAGCAACTCTATCTTGACCAACTGGCTCCTCTGTCCACTCCCTGTGCTAGTTTTCATTTTTCAATTAGTCTGGATGGGCTATGTTATATTAAAGTAGCCAACCCTGAAATGTGGGTTACTCAGGGGCCCTTAGTCTCACCAAGTGCAATATAACTTGGGCAGCTCTTCTGAGCATGCCATCTCCACGTGGGTACTCCAGGATCTGAGCTTCTTTCATCCTGTGGTTCTGTCATCTTGGGGTCCTTCTTTTCTATCTATTCCAGTGAAGGCAAGAGAGAGCACAAGTCAGGACTTCTTAATGATCAGGACTGGATGTGGTGTTCATCATTAGAAATCAGTCACCTGACCCCAACCTAACTTCCTTCATAGTCTTCAAGTATATAGTACTTAAAAAAGTGAAAAGTAAAATAAAATCAGATGGACCCATAACAATGGCTCTGTCATAACTTCCACCTGTTTACCATGGGTGAGCGGGCAGCATAAACAAAAATCAGTATTGTTAATAGCAACCAGGTACCCACTGAGCTGCAGCATTGAGTCTTCCCTTTAATGCTTTACCTCTTTTAATGTTCCTTGTGTTTCCTTATCTCTGGTTTTTAAAGATGAAGGGCTTCCCTGGTGGCTGAGAGAGTAAAGAATCTGCTTGTAATGCAGGAGACCCAGGTTTGATCCTTGGACCAGAAAGATCCCCTGGAGAAGTGAATGTCTTACCCACTCCAGTATTCTTGCCTGGAGAATTCCATTGACAGAGGAGCCTGGTGGGCTACAGTTCATGGGATCGCAGAGAGTTGGACGCAACTGAACAACTAACACTTCAAAGATGGGGAAGCAGTCCTGGAAACATACAGTAGCTTGTCCAGATCATCCAATGGTTAAATGTGGACCTGGGTTCCAATACAAACCAGACTGACCAGCTTCTGAGTCCAAGACTTTAATTGTTCTATTGTGCACCTGGGATGATCCTTCAAGTCAGGCTCCTTGATCACATGACCCATCCTGTCACCATTCCTGTTCATGGAAATGGCATTTCCATGCAGAAGCTAAGTAGATACCATCAGAAATGAAGATGCTGGCCCAAGTCTGTGCATTCTCCCAACAAACATGGATAGGAGAGCAATAGTCCCCCAACACCCCATTGGCATCAGGTTCTAGAAGACCTAATATCAGTAGATGGAGTTAACATAGTTGACTCAGATTTGTTTATGCTAGACTGGCATGGGATGAACAGTGAGTCTTTCCCATCCTGAGAACCTGCTGGGTCTTAGAACTCAGTAAAGAGGACATAGGCCTTCAGTGGCCAGGTCCCTTCTGTCCAAAGCTATGTAATCAGGTGTGTCCCCAAAGAGGGCTCCACACATTCTTTCCTGTGCTAGTGTGCCTAACACAACCCTGCTCCTAGAGACCTGAGAGCACAAAGCAACTTCTTGGAAACATATGGAAACACAGGATATCAGTCTGGGTTGCATGGATGTGCTTAGGGTCAGGCACAGCAACAGCATCTTCAATCACACAAGACGCAGAGCATCACCGTGTCTTCAAAGCCTAGAGCAGGGGGCCATTGTACAGGCATGGTTCCAGTTGGACTTCCAGAGGAACTCCTTGCGGTTAGGTGAAATTCAGGGTGGGAAAAATTCATTTACGAGGCAATGGAGAAAAGGAGCTCCCCAAAATGGCCATCCTGAGAAAGTCCTGCAAATTGGAATTCGTGAATCACTGAAGCTAAATAACATCTGATTCAGCAGTGCCTAGGGCATTCCAGAAGCATCAGCCATCAGACTTTGGAGCCCAGACGAAAGATGCATGCAAAGCAGAAAGCCAGATGTGGACCTCTGAACCAAGCCTGCTGGTTAGCTCCAAGGAGGCCATGGCTGTGGCTTTAATCCCTATGAAGTACAGATGGTCCCAGGTAGTGGGTGCTGCTTTAGGCTGACTTCTCATAAACACCATTTGGGGCATCATGATGATGAATTAAGACACTTGGGGGAAAATGCTTCCCCTTTGAGAGAAACAACTCATAATCACATGCTCAGGTCTTTTTGGGATCCAGAATCATGGTGGGTCAGAGAGACAGGCAACAAACAAACAAACACACAATGTGACAGATGATGATGAGTCAATGGAAGAAATAAAGCAGGACAAGGAAATGGGGATGGGATGAGGAGCAGTATTTTTGGTACAGTTGTCAGAGAAAGCTTTATTGATTAGGTGACAGTTACGCAGTAAGCCCTGCAGCTGTGTACTGAGAAAGTATTCAGCCAGAGGAAGCATCAAGTGCAAAGGCTTTGAGTAAGGAGTACATTTGAGGAACTCAAGAGAAAACAAGGACCAGGGTGACTGGAGCAGAGGAATATTAGGAAAATGACTGGAGATGATGCCAAGGAGGTAGATGGCTGTGTCATCCCAAGCCACAGAAGCCCACATGGAGTATATGGAGAGATTATTTTCCTGAAACTTGCAAAAATATGGCCCAAGGATGGCTAGAAATCCCCCAGATCTTCACAACTACATATCAGAGTGAGGACAGACCTTTTTTTTTTTGGTAAACTGATGGCTCTGCAGTTTACTGCATCCAACTTTAATCACAATCTACCTTCAAATAATATTATACCACTTGATATAATGTAAAAACTTTCACTTCCTCTACTGTTTTTACCCATTTTACTTTTACATGTTTTAAACCTCACAGTACATTACTGTTTGTTTTAATTATCTTAATATTATCTTTAAAATAGAGTTAGCTTCATTAAAGAATCAGACCATATAATTCACGTGTACTCCTGATTTCACTTTTGCTGTATTTTTACTACTTTGTGTGCCAAGTTTCTCTTTCTGGTATCATTTTCCTTCTTTATGTAAAAACTTTCATTAATATTTCTTTTAGTAATGATTAGCTGGTAACAACTTCTCTGAGCTTTTGTCTGACAAAAATCTTCAACTTTAGTTTGGAAAGATATTCTCCAGTTATAACATTTTAGGTGACAGTTTTTATTTTTTGTTCTTTAAAGATATGCCACTGTCTTCTGGTTTCCATAGTTTCTGATGAGAAGTCTATGAAAATTTTCCTCTTTCTTCTCTGTGTATAGCGTGTCTAGCATGTCTTTTTTTTCTGAACAACATTTCATGTTTTCTAGTTATCACTTTTTCTAAAGTAATTTGGCTCTGATTTCTCTTGGTATGCTTTTTTTGTGTGTTTATCCTTTGGGTTCATTGACCTACTTACATTTATAAGTCTATTGTTTTTGCTAAAATTTTGATTTTAAAATTGCCATTATGTATTCAGATACTCTTCATATTTATTCTCTTTCCAGAACTCAAGTTATATATGTTATACTGCTTGATATTGTTCACACATTTTATTCTTTAAAACAATGAGCCTTTGTTGGCATATTTTTTAGTCTTTCTGTGCTTTGTTTTGGATTTTTTTTTTTTTTGCGGGCGGGGGAGTATGTCTTCAAGTTCACTTTTCTTTGATAGTATTTAATCTGCTGTTAATTTCATCTAGTGAAATTTTTAGATGTGTGATTTTCAGATATTGTTACTTTCATCTCTAAAAGTACTTTTGGGTACTTACATGAATTCATCAATGTCCCTGTACTCTGGCTGGTGGGAATTTGAATTATTTCCAGCCTGGGTAAGCTCAGAAGTTGTTTGGTTTGCTGCTCCCGAGAAAGTTCTCTTTCATGTTATTTTTCTTTGCTTACTTTCCCCCTACACATTAGCAAATTAGTGTCCCTGTGCAGACTTCTGGAGATCTTTCTTTGCACAGTGCCCTCCTCTCCAGCACTCTGTGATCCAAATCGAGCTGCCTTAGTCTTCATGGTCTTCCTGAGTACCGTCATTTTCTCTGGTTCCCCTTCCTGGTGATTCTCACCAGAAACTGCCCTCTGGTTACCTCATTTTTTCCTTTCTATTGGCGATTATAGTCCTAGGTTGCTTATTGTCTAATGTCTGCAAACAACTGTTTAATATATTTGCCCTGTCTTGCAGGGTTTTTTTGTAAAAGAAAAAAATATAAACAAAACAAAAAACCAGTGGGGCAAGGCGTATCCCACAGGAGTTTCTCCTTCACAGATAGAAGTTGAAGTTTAGTTATTTGTCCAAACACAGAAATAATTCATGGCAGAACTGGATCTTAGACTCAGATATGACAGAATTTAGAGCCTGTGGCTTTCAATGTTACTAAGATCATGTTCCTCTTCACCATCCCCACCCTCTGTTTAAAAACACACTCTGGAAAGCAGGTAGGTAAAAATCCTGTCAGTGAAAGGCAAGTTGATTATTCTGCTTACTGGTAATTCCAGCAAAGAGGATTAGTCCAGGAGCTTGCCATTGTAGTTGGCTACATAGGTGCCAACTTCTCATAGGTGCCCTACCAAAGTGAGCTTTCATTTATTCTTTTTACTTGTGACTGAAGAATATGCAGGGTGGCTCTTCACTTAATTTGCTCATTCATTCTCTCTATCATTATTTATCCATTCAAGATTATGGAATAACTACCACATCCCAGACACTAGGCTTTTCTTCATGCTGGGGGACAAGAAGTAACTCCTCTTAGGTTCTCTTTTGCTTTCTTCTTCTTCTCCTTATTCATTCTCCCAAAACTTTAATGTGATCGTGTGGGAAATGCCCAGATGGTGACGTTTTCAGAATGTCTCCCTGGACTCTGGTGAGGTCTCTAGTGGTTAGGAGAGAAGTTAGGGTCTCCTTCCTGATTAAGCACCATAACCCCCAGGAGGAATCACATATCAAGCCACTGAACATAAGCCAGCCATCAGTGCTTCAGGAGAAATGTATTAAAGGCTAACTGAGAATAAGAATGCAGACCAACATGGCTCCTTGGGAAATGGGACTGGATGAGAAAACAAAGAAATTCTCACAGGAAAGGTGGCAAGGATACATTCTGAAATTTGCCTCAAGCTGAGCCACTTGAGGCAAGCATATGTTTCTTGCCTTTTTCGGTCTGGGTGTCATAATAACAAAGCGAGTAATGTTTTGTAGGTTACAGCAATGGTTCCCAACATTTTGGTACTAGGGACTGGTTTCATGGAAGATAATTTCCTTCCATTGGAAGGAGTGGGGGATGGTTTCAGGATGATTCAAACACACTACATTTATTGTGCACTTTATTTCTGTCATTATTACAGCAGCTCCACCTTAGAGGATCAGGCATTAGATCTTAGAGGTTGGGGACCCCTGGGTTACAAGTTCCCTCCATACTATCTTTTTCCTTGAAGCTGCCTCTCAACAGACCCTGGAGGCAAACATTAATTCCACTGAGAAAATGGATGCTTGGAGAAGGGGAGTCATGGACTCAAGTCATTCAGCTGGTAAGTGCATGGCCTGAATCTGAACTCAGGCCATGTAACTCCAGAGACTCCAATCCTAAAATCTGCTCTGTCATCTAAGCATGCAAAGTTGCTTGCTATGACCGAATCATCTATCTTCATTACTCGTGCAATCAATTGAGCATCTTGCTTATGCAGCCCCTCCACAGAGCACCAAGTTCTGTGCCAAAGGTCATCAGGGCTCTTGCATGTCATCCAGATGTTTGTTGCCAGACTTAGGAATGAGTTCTTCCCCTATGTGGCTGGTTGATTGGAATGGAAGCGAAAAGCAAGTCTGGCCAACAACTGCCCAGGAGACCAAGAAATGACAAACAAAAACATACAAAGATGTTCTCATCTTAAAGCTCTGCACTCCATCTGGGCAACTGCATTGGAAAGAAAGGACTTTTGAGGAGAGGCAGGACTTAAATGATGGTCTATCACTAGGTCTGCTGCAGCTGGAAAGCAAAATGTAATGTATTTGCAGGGTGAGGTTGCAGAGCTGTTCCTAAGAGAGGCTTAAGCAGGCCTTAAATGAAGGCTACATGGGTTAATGAAATAAATGCATTTCCTGCTTCTCCATGATTTATATTTCTAAGGCTGCACCACATTGTAATTCAATAAGGCTGAAATGGCAAGAATGTCTGGCAGATATTTTGGGAATATGATACTTGGCTCGTTGTGGTGGTTCAATGTCAGTATCTGGAAATGAGTGAGATGCAAAGGGACATCAGAAACACAGGGTTTTTTTTTTCTTTTCTCTTTTCAGTCTCTACTACCTCAAACATAGCCCACACCTTATCAACTTTATTCATGTCAACATAAAAGGATATTTACTGAAAGCTTCCTGAAGCTTATGATCTACTTGAGAATGATGAGGTATTCACTGTCTGCCAGTTAGGGGCCTCACAATAGGAAGTTTATGCCTCAGTTCACGGTTTGTCTTTTCCTCCTGATGTAACAAGAGACTTGAGCTTTGTTGCCTAAGTAATAGTGGGGTGATCGTCTTCCACTTTCCAAGGATCCCAGGACTGTTTGAATCCACTTCCTTGTATGTGAATGTATGGGCCAGTGAGATAGGAGAGAGAGAGAAAAATATACTGGTTTTAGGAGAAGACTTTTTGTTTCCTTTCTACTGGCTTTTATTGACTACCAACTCTGTGCCGCTTATGGTTCCCAGGTGGAAATCTGCCCTTTTTGTCATTTCTGCATGTTCTGTGTCACTTTCCTTTGGGGAATAGTCCCTCCTAAAGCAATGTGACTCCTGTGAGGCACCACCAGCTGTAATTACCTTCTGCGCTGCACAAGTGAGTGCTTTACCCACTCTAATGAGTTGGAATTCTCCTTCTCCTGAATCCAATGATGGGTCCCAGATTTACTCCAAAACCCAAACGAGGTCAGTCAGTGTCATTTGGGTGATCAGGTGTGAATATTTCGAGAGAGGGGTTTGTGTTTTTTCCTTTTCTTTCTGGAATCACGGTAAGAATGAGGTAAACCTAGAGATATGAAGGGTGGCAGTTTTATAACCAAGTGATAAGAAAGATGACCTGAGAATGAAGCCAAGTGAGAAAAAAAAAAAAGAACCAAGAAAAGTAATGGAATGTGTGCTGCAGCATCGTTTGAACTTCTGGGATCAGCTGTCCCTAAAGCAAACAGTGGGCTTCGCAGATAGTGCTAGTAGTAAAGAATCCACCTGCCGATGCAGGAGACACAGGAGACTTGGGTTGAATCCCTGGGTCAGGAAGATCCCCGGAGGAGGAAACGATAACCCACTCCAGTATCTTGCCTGAAAAATTCCATGGAAAGAGGAACCTGGCTGGCTACAGTCCATGGGGTCACAAAGAGTTGGACACAACTGAGCAGAAAGACAACAGTAGCCCAAGGCTTCAGTTATAAGAGTTAGTCTCTTTGGGGGCAGGCTTAATTAATTCGATTTGGATTTCTGTCACTTGCGACCAGAGAATTCTTGTCTGATACAGTTTCTGAGCATAACCTGGAAGAAAAAGCCAAAGAGAACGCTTAGTGGTGCAGTGGTGATCAAGACAGACTTGGCCTCTGCCCTCATGTTGTTCATGGTCCAAGAGGCTGTCATTTCAATGGCTGTATCATTCAGAGTTCTTAGCTTCAAACATTAGAATCAAATTCTGGGTCTTTTATGTAGAAATGGAAATTATTAAAGGCTACTTTGTAAACATAGAAACTTTGGGAGGGCCAGACCTTGAGACTGCAGGTACAGAAATAGTTTTGCTGTAGATTTTATTAGGTAGAGATTCCCCAGCCAGTTCCAGACATTCCCCCTTGCCCTGCCAACATCTGACAAGGTGATGCTGGGGACAGGCCACTAATGATACAATATTTGTCACAGATGCCGCTGAAAATTGGAGATAGAAGCCACCTCCATTTCTAGAATATAGACTCCATGTGGGGTCTGCCTGTGGGTCAAAGCTGGGCATGGGTTTGTCTAACTCATGGGAACTGGGTCACATGCCTGTACCCTAGCATCAAGGGACATGACTATCTGGTTTCTATAACAACCTCTACCTTGCACTAAGCCTCGTAAGATGAGGACTTCTTTGGACAAAGGGTGAGAGTCCAGAGGTGTTAGGCAGCTAGGTGGATGACAAATATCCACAGTGTTTACCATATTAAGGAATAAGTTTGAATATATAGCATCTTTGGCCCCAAGAACTTTGTTTATACTTTAGAGGAAGACTAAGATTTGACAAGTTCTGCAAAAATAGGTTCATATGGCATATTTTCTCAAAAAGCCAAGCAACGAATGCTACTTCTCTTTTGTTTGCAAGTTATTTTTTAGTAGAATAACAACAATAATAATGATGATGGTGATGATGATACCAAATCAACTTCTAGTTTAAGATAGGGTAACAATTTCATTTTTTCTGAAAACTGCCCCAGGTGTTAGCTTTATCATTAGCTATATTGATGATCAAGCAAAATTAGAGACTACAGCTTAGCCCTTAGACCATACGGAGCCTTTTTGCGTCTTCTCTTCAGGTGAACGTGAAACAGTGAGAGGCAGAGCAACTGATGAACATAGCCTCCTCCACCCAAGATGCCTCACCTGGCACAAGGGAGGAACCCGAGGCTCCTGTGGGTGGATGCTGAGCAAGGGAGTGACCCAAAGTGTCCTTGGATGACCTTGCTCTGTGCACTTCTTCTGGTCTCACCAGCTGATCGTTCTGTCCCATAGGAGAGAGGGGTGAAGAGAAGGATAAAATAGTCCTGCTATTCCCTCTGTTACGTAGGAAAGGAGTTCCCTCCCCTTTGTCAAAGCAGGAAGAATAAACACTCTCCTAGTACTGCCATTAGCTGGGGTCTTCCTTTGTGTCAGACACGTTTACCAAGCACTTTACAAAAATAATCTCATTAAATTTTCACAGAATCCCTATGAAGTAACATAAGAGCTGACATTTAGTGTTTATACCAGAAATTTTTTAAAGCCCTTGGCATCTTTTAATCAATTCATCCCTTATCAGCTTTAGGCAGGGTCCTGGCATGAAACAGGATAACTTGATATTTTAATTAAAGGACAATTTCCGAAGTCCCCAGGGGTAGTGAGGTCCGTGTGATGAAGGGGGCAGGTGCTGGACTCTGGAAGGACAGGAGCTGTCATCAAGGGAAGTGACAGCTGGGGGGACCGTTGGGAAAGCTGGTCTCCGGCCGGCCGTCTTTGAGCCTCCACTCAGCTGCCTACTGATGGCTTCCTTCGTGAGAAAGGGCCCACCCCACCTGCGCTGGGCCTCCCACTCTGTGGGATTATCTTTCCATGCTTCAGGCACAATGGGTGCTCTTTTTCTAAGGCGTGTGTGTCACATGGCACCTGGCCAGCAGCGCTGTTGGACCTGTCCTCGGGGAGGGAACAGGCTCCTTCCACGGTGGCACAGAGGAGTCCACAGAGGCCAATTGCCCTGTACCCAGCACCGAGAGAGACCCGACAGCCAGGGGGGACCCACACCCACTGTTGGAAGCTGACCTTGTCCCATCTCTTCTCTGTGAAAGTAAAGCTTTGCTCCACCCAGTATTTGACTGCACTGTGTTCCTGATGGCTCTGGTAACAAGATGCAGTGGGGGTAGAAGTGTCTAGAGCCTTCCCCCAGGACTGGCGACCTGGGCACCATACTGCTCCACAGTGACCCTGAAGGGAGGGAGCTTGGCACTGACCGAGCCAACACTCTTCTCCCTTCCTCTGATCTGCCAGTAGTTGCCCCCCCTGCCACCCAGCCCTCAGCCGAACTTCAATGGGACCCACAGGGCAGGGACATCTTCTGATGTGATCGACACCTTCTAAGGGCTCAGAGCACATGGCAAAAGGTGGCGAGTACTTCTGGAGGGGCACATGGTAGATCCTCAGCACAGGCATGAGCTATTACTGCCTCTATTTCCTGGATGAGGAAGACAAGGCTCAGAGAGGTTAGATAGATGATGAGCCCACAATTACATCAATGAGAAGTGACAAAGACAGATGGTAACTCCTTCCTTCTCACTGTAAAGCTTGTGCTCATCACTGTCATTCTGGCCCTGGGGCTTGTGGTTGTAGCTTTACTGCTTCTGAAAAGAGAGCCACAGGCTGTGTGTCAGGCAGGATATGGGGACTGACCCTGATTGGGTTTCTACTTTGCACTGTATTAGGCAATTTACTCGCAACAGGCCTATTGACACTGGTATTGCTGATTTCTTTCTCTGTGTGAAGAAGCCGAGCCTCAGAGAGGTTAAGAAACTTGCTTGAGGCTACATAGCTGGTGAAGGTACTAATCTAAGTCTGTTGGGTTCCTGAGTCCATGATCTTTCCATGGCTTCACAGGGCAGATGCAGGAGGAAGGAGACAGATAAAGGGCTGCTGTGTAGGCCGTTTGGGGATGGGAAGCAGGAAAAGAGGAGAATTCAGGGGCCTGGGAAGCATAACTGACTTCCCAGAACTGACTCATTGGAAAAGACCCTGATGTTGGGGAAGATTGAAGGCAGGAGGAGAAGGGGACGACATAGGATGAGATGGTTGGATGGCATCACTGTCTTGATGGACACGAGTTTGAGCAAGCTTTGGAAGTTGGTGACAAACAGGGAGGAATGGTGTGCTGCAGTCTGTGGGGTCGCAAAGACTTGGACACAACTGAGTGACTGAACTGAACTGGGAAGCATAAGGCGTGCGGGCAGGCATCCCAGAGTGCCATCTGGAGTTCCATGAAGTCCCCGCAAGCAGCCTTTATCTCTGCGAAATCAGGCCAGCCGGCTGGTGCCGAGCTGCAGCTTTGCCGGGAAGCCTAAGAGCCTTGTGCTCTGGAAGCAATGGCTGGCGTGGATGATTAGGCAGCAGATGGGAACTTGAAGTCACATGTCGGACGGAGCCGGCAGGATCTGAGTCCTCCGCAGCGCTCTCACGTGTTTGAGACGCTCTGAATTCTCCCTCCTTGACTGTGCTTCCCACTCCCTCCCAACCCCTCCTCCCTCCCTTTCCTTTGACTGTTTTTGGCTTTAACTTTTGTTTTCTTAAGTCCCTCTGCCTCCTCCTGGGACCTGGGGATGCATGTTAACTGTGATATTTTTCAGGCCTCTCCCATGCAACGCACTAGAATAAAAGCCACTTTTTCCCCACCCAGCAAACCTGCTTTTCTTCCTCCCTAGTTTCCCGCTTTGCTTGAAGGCATCAGATGAGGACGGAAACTAGGAAGAGCCAGCTCTCCACCTCCATCTCCAGTCGGTTTCTCCATCACCCTCCATGCCATGTCTGCTCCCACTGCCAGCGTCCTGGTTTTCACCCTTATCCTCTCCCACCCCAGCTAATCTTTCTTTCTTTCTTCCCCACTCCCTCCTGCATACTGCCTTCTTCTTTCCTCATTCCCTCCTGCACACTGCCACCACAGGCATCTCTCTAAAACACAGATCGGATCACGCTTGTAAAACATTTTCTAGGACAGATCAACAGTCTTAGTGTTACTGAGCAGGAGCTCACTATGTGACGCACAAAGAAGCCAATATTATGGCACTGGCTTTTGAGAGAAGAAAGAGCTGTATTGACAGGTCGATTGGCAAGGAGACAGGAGGCCAAGCTCACAAGTCTGTTTCCCTGATCCAGAATCTAGGGTGAAATTTAAAGGGTTCAGGGAATTTAAAACATGGAAGCTGATTGGCTAGTCTCCAATCAGTCCATATTAGCTACTTGGGCTGCTGGAGGCCAGATTTTCCTTACTGCAGCACTCCTTGCTTCGTAAAGGGTTCTGGTGGCAGCATTTCTATTCTTTGAGCTCTGTAGACTGAAGGTTCTGGGTTCTGGGTCATCCTGGAGACTTGGACACCCAACTTGAACAGGTGCAGTGCTGTCTGTGAAATAACTCAAGGTTTGACTAATCAGTCAATCTATTTAAGGGAGGCAAACCACTTCCCTGGTGGCTTACATGGTAAGAAGTCTCCCTGCAATGTGGGAGACCTGAGTTCGATTCCAGGGTCAGGAAGATCCCCTGGAGAAGGAGGTGGCAACCCACTCCAGTATTCTTGCCTGGAAAATTCCATGGACAGAGGAGCCTGGCAGGTTACAGTTCATGGGGTCGCAGAGTCAGTGACTTGAGCGACTTCACTTGCTTCCACTTTCTTCTTTCTTTCCAAACCTGGTTTAAGCTGGTCAATGAGCAAGGAGAGAAATTTAAGGCTTGGCAGAGTAGGTTAGGAGAGGAAGATGTGGTGGGCTGAATTACAGTCCCTATAAGACTCAAGTCTTAATGGCAAAGGGACTTCATAGATGTGATTATGTTAGACTCAGACAAGGGATGTCTGAGCCCTCCTAGTGAGACTCCCCCTGCATGAGGAAGCCTCACCCTTCTGTCTCTCCTACCTACTCACACCAGATACCAGCTCTCTTGTCCCTTTGGCTGTCTTTCTCCACCTGGCATTGCCAGGAAATGGGATGGAGTCCTCAGAATCCCACTCATCCAGGAAGAGCCAGCAGTCACAACATTCCTTGGGTCTTGGGACCTACCTGGTGCTTTCAGCACTCCAGGTACTACCTAGCATCCTTTCTTCTTCTGCCACATGTCCTCTTAGCTCTGAGCCAGGCCAGCACTAGAGAGAACAGCAAAACCCCCTCTCATTTGGAGCCTGTTTTCTACTCAAGATTTTTGGAGCAGAAGAGGCACTGGCCGGTGATTATGAGGTTTGAGTTACTATGTTGGTGTGAAGGCCAAGCTAGATGGAAACAACTAAGCTCAGACCCCCAGAGAGGGAAACCCCAATTCAAAACTGCCTCAGGTGATTCCCCAATAAGTTATCTTTGAGGATGACTAGTGGCACTGACAAGAATTGGTTCATGGAGGCATTTATTTATGATAAATATTCAATATATACCTATATATTCAAACCAGTCTATCCTAAAGGAAAGCAATCCTGAATATTCACTGAAAGGACTGATGTTGAAGCTGAATATTTTGGCCACCTGATGGGAAGAGCCAATGCTTTGGGAAAGACCCTGATTCTGGGAAAGATTGAAGGCAAAAGAAGAAGGTGCCGGGAGAGGATGAGATGGTTAGATAGCATCACTGACTCAATGGACATGAATTTGAGCAAACTCTGGGAGATTGTGAAGGACAGAGGAACCTGGAGTCCTGCAGTCTGTGGGGTCTCAAAGAGTTGGACACAACTTAGTGACTGAACAACAGCAACCTATATATTCAATAAAGATATAAATACACATTCAATATTCAAGTATATATGAGACAAATATTCAATACATAAACACTTGCTATTTGGTGCACACCTAGGGCTACACAGTGGAGAAGGCGATGGCACCCCACTCCAGTACTCTTGCCTGGAAAATCCCATGGATGGAGGAGCCTGGTAGGCTGCAGTCCATGGGGTTGCGAAGAGTCGGACACAACTGAGTGACTTCACTTTCACTTTTCACTTTCATGCATTAGAGAAGGAAATGACAACCCACTCCAGTGTTCTTGCCTGGAGAATCCCAGGGATGGGGGAGCCTGGTGGGCTGCCATCTATGGGGTCGCACAGAGTCAGACATGACTGAAGCGACTTAGCAGCAGCAGCAGGGCTACACAGTAGAGCACAGGAATGAAGCACATGATTGTTGAACACCTACTATGTGCCAAGCATGCAACACACACGACCTCACTCACTAGTTACTGCAGCCCCAGAGGTGGTATCATCACTGCTATTTTATGAGGAAATGGAGGGTGAGAGCATGAGTTAGTATGAGGGAGATTGTTTTCATACCTCGTAAAGCACAGTGGATAGATGATTAGAATTCCTGCTATTATGATCAATCATTATAATTAGCAATAGTACTGACTATGAAATATAGAAAGTCAATGGTTGTACGTGCTCTCTGGACCACAGCCTGCTAGAGCAACAGGAGGACAAGACAGCAGGAAGCACAAGATGGTGGACTGGGCCCTTTATCCAAAACTGACTTCCTCTATGTATTTAGACACACCCTGTCCAAGTGCTTTGTTCACATAGCTCATCCAATCCTAACGACTATCCCCTAAGAAACAGAGCCTATTATTATCTTCATTTATAATCAAAGAACTTGAAGCATAGGAAGAGACTAAAAACACCAAGAAATTATTCAAGGTCCCATCACTTGTGGGGATTTGAACCCTTGTACTCAGCCCCTGGAGTTGGCTTGCTTTGCTGCTAAACCGTACAGTTTCCTGGCTAATTGCTAGCCTTTATCACCTGAGGGTGTAAGAGTGCCAGTTTTCACTAACAAAACTATAGCATGCACAATTCAATTCAAATTTCAGGTAAGCCACAAATAAATTTTTAGTATAAGTGTATCCCATGCTTTATGGTCATATATTAGGTTGGTCAAAAATTTTGTATGAATTTTCCATATGATCTTATGGAAAAATTCAAACAAAGATTTTTGGTCAACCTATGAATAGGTGTGCTAAGTCTGCTAAAATACCTGGCACATAATCTGTGCTCAAAAAGCCCATTTTCCTACTCCTTTGGCAGACACTGAACTCTCTCTCTTCACTAACAAACCATCATTTCCATTTGGGTGCATCCTCCAGAATGAAGGATGGTATTTCCTGGGTTCCATTACTGGGCTGTAATATCTAGGTGTGCCCAAGTGTCTAAGTTAGGTCAAATGAAATGTAGTCACAGTGTAGTGTTTTTTGGTACTTCTGGAAAGTTTAAAAGGGAGGGGACAAAGTGTTTTTCCTTCCTTTTGGTCTTTCACATTTCCCCCTTTATCTGGCCTGTAATGTAGATGTATCTGTGGCATTCTGGCATTCGTATTGAACTGTGAAATGACCTTGAGGCCAAAGCCATCAGATGAGGTCAGTGGAACAGGAAGACAGATGCCCCGTTCCCAGTGACCAATAGAGTGAAGTCACACCCGTCTATTTGGAGTAATCTGATAGGTGAAAAGTGGTGTCTTAGAGATGGAAATGGCAACCCACTCCAGTACTCTTGCTCTGGAAAACCCATGGACAGAGGAGCCTGGCGGGCTACAGTCCATGGGGTTGCAAGAGAGTCAGACATGACTTAGCGACTAAACAACACAATAGGTGAGAAATGGTATCTTACTATAGATTTAATTGGCATTTTTTTTTGTTGTTATTATGAGTAAAGGGTTTAGGTCTTTTCATGTGTTTCTGGCTGCTCGCTTATTTTGCATATTAATACCATCCCTTTGAAATCTATCCACTCTGCCCTAGGGATGTGAAATTTGTCACCTCCTTGCAACACTATGTTCCATGGACCACTTTCATTACATTTAACTTTATTTTCCCTGGCAACATCTATTACCATAAACCCTTACTGTGAACCAGAATTTCTCTGGGATATATGTACCCAGGAGGACATAGATGCATTTAATTTCACTCAGGGCTGATAGATTGCTTTTGGAAATGTCAATAATCATTTACCTTTCCATCAACAGGGCGTAGAGTTTTTACTTCTTAAATTTACTCATTTTACTGATATGGCAATGAGGCCTAGATAGGGGGTGAGGGCTTGTCATAAAGTTCACCAGTAAGAACCAGGATTTGAACCCCAGTCCTTTAAGTACATATTAATCAGAGAAGTTAGAAACTTCTCCAGGGGAGGGAAAGAAAGTTTCCCTTTCAATGGTGAGAAGTGCTTGCTGATGCAGAGTCCTGGGCTCTGAGATTTGTGAAAGGTTCTAGGGAGGCTGTCTTGCACTGGCCCTCAAATTGTTCACATACCACAGATATTTGAGGGAAAGAGTTGGGGGGGTGATGAGGAGAGAGGAGAGGGGAAGACACAGTGGTATTGTAACCACTAAAATCCTATCCTTTTACCCAGCATGGTGCAGTGGTTAGCTGCACAGGGTTTGCAGCCCAACAAATGTGGATTTATTCCAGCTCTGCCCTTTACTGTGGAACACAGAACACATCCTGTAAACTCCCTGCATTGTGTCATCATCATCTATAAGACGGCAATCATGACATCAACTTTGTGTGGTTACTCTGAGATTTAAAGAGAGAGTATCTGTAAAATGCCTGGAAGGTAATAGATAGTCAGTAATACTATGAACACAATTCAACCTCCTTGATGTGGTCTACAAGCCCCACAGGCTCTGGTCCCTCATATCTCTCCCACCCTGTCTCCTCTCCTGTCCCTGCTGTTGATTACACACTGTTGCAAACACCACTCTTTCTCTGCCTTTTCCAACATGCCAAGACTGTTCCCAGCTCAGAGCCTTTGCTTGTGCTATTCCCTCTGCATGGTGAATGGTGGTGGTGGTTTAGTCGCCAAGTCGTGTCCTGCTGTTGCGACCCCGTGGACTGTAGCCCGCCAGCCTCCTCTGTCCATAAGATTTTCCAGGCAAGAAAACTGGAGTGGGTTGCCATTTCCTTCTCCAGAGGATCTTACTAACCTAGGGATCGAACTTGGGTCTCCAGGGAAGGCGCATGCACGGAGAATGGTCCTCACAAACTTTTAGCTTCATGGCTCCTTCTTATCCCTAGATTCTTACCTCCAAGGATGCTTCCTCCTATCTCCTTATCCAAGTTTTCTCCCCGCTTGAGGACCCAAGCTTCTCCCTGCCATGTCACCATGTCTTATCTCTTTCAAAACATTTATCATTATCTGGTGTTTTCTGAAATTGTTTTATTGTCACTCTTTGATGAGGACGGGGGCTCCATGAGGGCGGAAACCTCCTCTGTGTTGCTCATGCTGTAGCTGCAGTTGTGTTGAACACACAGATCATGCTCAATAAAATCTCCTGAAGGAGAGAATGATGATGGTGATGATGGAGGGGATGAGGGCTTATTAATCTCCTCCTTCCCAGGCTTCACAAATTTTATTCTTTTCTGACCTACCTCAGTTTCAGAGCCTCTCTCTGTGTCTTGCAGGAATCTTAAGGATAACAGGCAGTGCAGGTCAAAAAACACACAACCCAAGGGGTAACATTTCAGAAGGAGGCAACTCAGCCTTTAGGAGATGATGATATGAAGCAGTTGGGTTCTCTTGGTCTGAGACTTGAGATTCTGGAGAGAGTTTACAGAATGCTATCCAGATATTGTTGCTGTTCAGTCACTAAGTTGTCTGACTCTTTGCAACCCCATGAACTACAGCACAGTCTTCCCTGTCCTTTACTATCTCCCTGAGTTTGACTCCCAGGGAGTCATGATACTCCCAGACTCCCAGACTCATGTCTATCGAGTCGATGGTGCCATCTGACCATCTCATCCCCTTATTACTGCTTGTTCTTGTTATCATGTACATCTCTCTTCACATTGTCCAGGATCTTTTACAATGCCTTTTTATCAGATTTGCAGAGAGCTTTGTACACATGTTTCATCGCCTATTATTAACCTGGCAGGAGTTTCCAGTGTCAAAAATTGGAATGCTTGCATTTTATGGGACTGGAGTACTTTTCTTTCTCAGATGTCTGACTTCATCTTTTCAGTTAGTTGTGTAAATATAAAAGAACAAAATGTCAAGGACAATGCGAGCTTTTTGAAGGTAGGAACTACATCTGAATCATCTTTTTATTTTCAATATAATACCTGGTGTGTAGTAGTTAGTAAAAGTTTCTTGAATGCAATAAATGGAATGAACATAAGTTAATAAATAATTGAGACCTTTCTGGTATAGACACACATTATGAATGGAGGGAGTGATCATCAGAAGCCAGATCCCCTGCCTGCAAGATTTAGCTTTACCCTCTGTTCCTGGGCTGTGTCCTGTGAGCCCTTCTTCTTTGTACCCACATTCTTCCTCCCCATGCTGACCAATCCAGGAACAGGAAGAAGGGCTCAATCCTGCCAATGGCAAATTTGCAGGTCTCTTTCTCCCTGACACTAACAACCCAAGCCCAGGTCTCAGGGAGAAAATGTTCTTTTGTTAACTGGCTGTTGATCAACTTGTATATCACTGTGTTGCAATATAATTTTCAGAATCTCAAAGACTCTTCTAAAATAATTAAAAAAAAACTCAAAAACCTGTTATGTAAGTAACACATGTCTCTTATAGAATAGTTAATAAATATAAAGGGAAAAAACCCAGAAATCACCCATAAGCCTACCAACCAGAACTAATTACTGCTATTTATCAAGGATTTAAAAATATTTATAGATAAATGAATAAATCAGTAAATAAATAAATACCTATAAATACACCTGTAAATTTTACATGTGTGTGTGTGTGTGTGTGTGTGTGTGTGTGTGTGTATGGAGAAGGAAATGGCAACCCACTCCAGTATTTCTGCATGGGAAATTCCATTGACAGAGGAACCTACAGGCTATAATCTGTAGGGTCACAAAAGAGTCAGACATGACTTAGTGATTCAGTTCAGTTCAGTTCAGTTGCTTAGCCGTGTCCAACTCTTTGTGACCCCATGGACTGCAGCATGCCAGGCCTCTCTGTCCATCACCAATTCCCGGAGTTTACTCAAACTCATGTCCATTGAGTCGGTGATGCCATCCAACCATCTCATCCTCTGTCATCCCCTTCTCCTCCCGCCTTCAATCTTTCCCAGCATCAGGGTCTTTTCAAATGAGTCAGTTCTTCACATCAGGTGGCCAAATTATTGGAGTTTCAGCTTCAACATCAGTCTTTCCAATGAACACTCAGGACTGATCTCCCTTAGGATTAAACAACAACAAATATACGTGTGTGTGTGTGTGTGTGTGTGTGTGTGTGTGTATGTGTATTGTTGTTCAGTTCACACTCTGTCTCCAAATAATATAACATTCTGAGGTCCTGGGGTTTTGACATTTTTCATAATTTTGGGGAGAGGACACAATTCAACCCATACCAGTTCCCAATCACCACCATCAGGACAGTTGTCCATACATATCTTACTGGAAGTTTTGCTATTGTAGCCTGCTGTGCCAAAATATATATATATATATATATATATATATGACATCCATTAAGGACTTGAAAATTAGATAATGTATGTGAAAGTCACTTACAGTGGAATTTCTAGATCGAAGATGTCCTTTGAATAAAGATGAGCCTGATGAGAAGAATTTAGTCAATGAGAGATCAGGTGAAGATGAACAGTTCATGGGCAGATGAACAGCTAGTTTCATAGCAGGAAAAGCTTGGGAGGTTTGGGATTTGGTATTCAAAAATGGAAAGAAGACTGAGGCATAGCAGGTAACAGGAGGATCCTGGGAGAAAGTTGGAGATGTAGACAAAAGCCAGATTGTGAGGAACATTGTAAACATGGAGGGCAAGCCTATTAGATGTCCTCCTCATCTCCTGGGCACACAGACTACAATTTCCAGCCTTCCTTGAAGTTAGGTGTGGTCATGCGACTTGAGTTCTAGGCAATGGCACCTCCATTAGCCCCATACTTTATGCTCTTTCTTCAATATGATAACATTAGAAGCCACATTTTAAGATGGTGGAACCATAAGATGGAAAGAGCCTGAATCCTGAATCATTATTTAGAGGCCAGGTACCCTTCATTCAGGAGCACCCATTTGGACTTTATCCATGTCAGCTTTGGCCGCCATAACAGAACAGCACAGACTGGGTGGCTTTAACAACAGACATTTATTTCTCACAGTTCTGTAGGCTAGAAAATCCAGGAAAAGGTATCTCTCTTGCAGATGGCTGCCTTCTTGCTGTACGCTCTTATCGCTCACACACACACACACACACACACACACACACAGACAGACAGACAGAGAGACAGAGAGGGACAGAGGGAGAGAGAGATGGCTGTAGTTTCTTCCTCTTCTTAAGAGGACAGTAATTCCATCCTGGGGGCTCTACCATCATGATCTCATCTATAGCTAATTACCTCCCAAAGGCCCCAAATACCATGACATTGATGATTAGGGTTTCAACATATGAATTTGGGTGGGCCAGGGCTGGAGGTGGGGTGGACACAAACATTCAGTCCACAGCACAGATATAAGAATTAAACTTCTATTGGGTTTGGCCACTGAGATTTGGGTCTGTGCTTGATACAGCTGCTAGTACTGCCTTAACATCTGGATAAGGATGTATCCATGATTTTTTTTTTTTTTTAAGTGCATGGGAGACCATTAGAAGATTTTCAGTGGTAGCATAAGAGCAGCCAACTTAAGGTGTGACTGATTTAATATTTTGGATGTAGTTCGTTTGCTGACCGAGTGAGGAGCTACTGTTAATGAAGTGAGTGAGCATTTCATTTATCACTGAATCTATGGGTTTCATTCTGTTTTTGCACCCAGAATGCTATCTGGCCACTTCTAGAGGGACACTGAGGTAGACATTGAGAAACTCTGCTCAAATCATCTTTCTTACTGGGCAGACGATCCCAAGCGTCCAGTCTCCTCATGGCTAGTCCCTGCTGTCTCCAGGCTCAGTGCTGTAGCCTTTGTGAAACAGAGAGCAAGTCAGGCTATGACCTGTCCCAGCCTATAGTGCAGTCAGAGGAGAGAGAGGACGTGATGGCCCAGACATCAAGGGCCAGGACATGTCATTGTGGGAGCAGGACGGAAGACTGGCCACTGTTTTCTGGGAGGGAACATTGGTGAGCACACTTGAGCCCCACCTGGGGCCCCCACAGCTCACTGTGGGGAATCTGATGGTGGTTGGATCTCCCCTGAGAGATGTGTGGGGTTGGAGCCAGAGAAATGCTGTTTGTTACTGGTACTGGGTAGAGGGGAAAACTGTGGCTAAATGACAAATCCTCTTCTTGAAGGGAGGTGGGGTATGGTGAATGGGACTTAGGCCGAGAGCGGGGTAAGGAATGCTGATTTCACTTGGTCCTCGGCAGTGGGGAAAAGTCAACCCCACAGGACATTTTTGTGGGCCAGTTTTATCTAGTGATCTTGGTTGTGAGGGACTTTGGGGTTTATTGGTCTTCCAGCTGCATCAGTCCATGGAGCGTTTGAGGTGGGGAGGTTTTGGGTATGTGTTGCGATGTGGGGAGGCTTCTTTACTCTGGCCAAGTAGTAGCTGGATGCTTTGAACCAAGAAGCCCTTTAGGAGAAATTTCCCCTCTTTCCTTATGTTTCCAGGAGGTGAAAGTATTTGGAAATAATGCATTTTCTACCTTTGTTCACTGAATCTTCCCCCAAGGGATGAAGAGGATCTAATCTGATTGGCCAAACCCGGAGAAAGAATGAACATATATGCCCACCTCTTTTTCTCTTTCTTCCTTCATTATGATCTGTCTATAGGCTGAAGTCTTTCTCCCAGGGCTCCCACATACAGCTGCTAATGTTGTGCACTGCAAAACTCCTTGCAGTCCTTTGCATAAAGGGGCAATGGCACTCCTTAGAGTTGAGCAGGGTGCTGGCCCTTCATTCTTCTCCATCTCCAGCCTCCAGTGGAAAACACCTCTGGATCAGGGCTCAAAGACAGTTTTTAGAGGCAGGTCTGCAAGTGCATCTCTTGCTCTCCCCATTTAGGCTGTTGTGGTCAAAATAGTGCCATCTCACTAATGTGCCATCCACATCCTAAACCCCCAAACCTCCAAATATGTTACCTTACATGGCAAAAGGAACTTTGCAGATGTGATTAGGTTAAGGATGTCCAACTCTTTGTTATCCCATGGACTGCAGCACATCAGGCTTCCCTGTCCTTCACCATCTCCTGGAACTTGCTCAAACTCATGCCCATTGAGTTGGTGATGCCATCCAACCAGCTCATCCTCTGTCATCCCCTTCTACTCCTGCCTTAAATCTTTCCCAGCATCAGGGTCTTTTCCAATGAGTCAGCTCTTCACATCACAGGGCCAAAGTATTGGACCTTCAGCTTCAGCATCTGTTCTTCCAATGAATATTCAGGATTGATATCATTTAGGATTTTACTGGTCTGTTCTCCTTGCCGTCCAATGTACTCTTAAGAGTCTTCTTGAGAGGTTTATTCTGGTTTATCTGGGTGAGTCCAGTTAAATCACAGAGTCATTATAGACAGAAGGTGATGTGATGAAGAAAGAGTCTTGAAGATGCTGTGCTGGTATCTCTGAAGATTGAGGATGGGGCTGTGAGCCAAGGAATGCAGGAAAGATTCTCCCCTAGAGCCACCAGAAAGGAACACGGCCCATTGACAACAGGGTTTTAGCCCAGTGAAATTAATACATGTGTTTGTGATATTTAGGACTATAAGATAATAAGTTTGTGTTGCTTTTAGCCATGAAGTTTGGGTAATTTGTTACAGCAGCAGTAAGATACTAATACAGACTCAGTTGCTATTAGGCAGCAATTCCCCTTCTTGCTGTGTGGTGTCTGGCTCATCTTCATGGGTTGTGCTCCAAGGTCTAGAGCTGTGTTGTTCACACAGTAGCCACTAGCCATTGGTGGTGATTTAGTCACTAAGTTGTGTTCGACTCCTAAGACCACATGGACTGTAACCCACCAAGCTTCTCCTGCCATGGGGTTTCCCAGGCAGGATTACTGGAGTAGGTTGCTGTTTCCTTTTCCAGGGTATCTTCCTGACCCACAGATTGAACTTGGGTCTTCTGCATTGCAGGCAGATTTTCTAGGGACTGAGCCACCAAGGAAGCCCAGTAACTAGCCATATGTAGGTATTAAAATTAAATACACATTTAAAATTCACTTCCTCCATTGTACTAGTCACATTTCAACTGCTCAAGAGCCTTACATGGCTTATGACTACCTATTGGACGGTGCAGGTACAGGACATATTCATCATCGTAGAAAGTTCAATTGGATGGCACTGGGCTGGACGTTTGGGGAAAGTCATAGGAACCCCATTAGCCAGGAGCTATTAGCTGTGTTCTCCAGCCAGACAATACAAAACTGGCACTTTACCCTCCACCTGACTTCTGTGTTTATAGTGCTAGAGGTATTTTGCCCTGGGGGCAGTGGAGCAGAGGCAAATCGGTTGTCACTCAGTCGTGTCCGACTCTCTGCGACCCCATGGACTGCAGCACGCCAGGCTTCCCTGTCCATCACCAACTCCTGGAGCTTACTCAAACTCATGTTCATAAAGTTGGTGATGCCATCCAACCACCTCATCCTCTGTTGCCCCCTTCTCCTCCTGCCCTCAATCTTTCCCAGAATCAGGGTCTTTTCAAATGAGTCAATTCTTCGCATCAGGCGGCCAAAGTATTGGAGTTTTAGCTTCAGCATCAGTTCTTCCAATGAATATTCAGGACTGATTTCCTTTAGGATGGACTAAGTGGATCTCCTTGTAGTCCAAGGGACTCTCAAGAGTCTTCTCCAACCACAGTTCAAAAACATCAATTCTTTGGTGCTCAGCTTTCTTTACAGTCCAACTCTCACATCCATACATGACTACTGGAAAAACCATAGCTTTGACTAGATGGACAGTTGTTGGCAAAGTAATGTCTCTGCTTTTTAACATACTGTCTAGATTGGTCATAACGTTTCTTTCAAGGAGTGAACATCTTTTAACTTCATGGCTGCAGTCACCATCTGCAGTGATTTTGAAGCCCCCACAAATAAAGTCTCTCACTGCTTCCATTGTTTCCTTATGCTATGAAGTCATAGGAACAGATGCCATGATCTTAGTTTTCTGAATGTTGAGTTTTAAGCCAATTTTTTCACTCTCCTCTTTCACTTTCATCAAGAGGCTTTTAGTTCTTCACTTTCTGCCATAAGGGTGGTGTCATCTGCATATCTGAGGTTATTGATATTTCTCCTGGCAATCTTGATTCCAGCTTGTGCTTCATCCAGTCCAACATTTCTCATGATGTACTCTGCATAGAAGTTAAATAAGCAGGGTGACAATATACAGCCTTGACGTACTCCTTTTCCTATTTGGAACCAGTCTGTTGTTCCATGTGCAGTTCTGACTCTTGCTTCTTAACCTGCATACAGGTTTCTCAGGAGGCAGGTCAGGTGGGCTGGTATTCAAATCTCTTTCAGAATTTTCCATAGTTTGTTGTGATCCACACAGTCAAAGGCTTTGGTGTAGGCAATAAAGCAGAAATAGATGTTTTTCTGGAACTCTCTTGCTTTTTCAATGATCCAGTGGATGTAGGCAATTTGACCTCTGGTTCCTCTGCCTTTTCTAAATCCAGCTTGAACATCTGGAATTTCACAGTTCACATACTGTTGAAGCCTGGCTTCATGGCAGAGGAGAATGGATCCCTTCAAATCCCAAAACAGTCAAGCAAGGACAAGGGTGAAACAGTCCAGAAACTGGACTGGGGAATGAGAGGGGGACTAGAAGGGAGAGACCCAGCTGCCAAGGACCAGCACACATTAGGAATTCTTGACCTCCCAAGAGATCTGGGGGAGAAAAAGTGGTCAAGTCTTTCAGAAACATAATTCAGACAACAGCTGGGTTTCTGGAACCCTTGAGATCCAGATAAGATTGGCTTCAAAACTCATCCCATTCTCCAGGCAGTCCAACTCTCTTCTCCAGACTTCTGAATATTCCTGACTTCCTCTAGGCCATTTTTGGCCTTGAGATGAACCTCTCTGAGCTACATCAACCCAAACCTAACTTTCAGCTCCTACTTTGATTTCAATGCAAAGCACCCCCTCTCCCTCAAAGGTTTGAGAGGCAGTGTGGCGTGGCAGTGAAGGGGGGATCCTGAAGTCAGACTTCCCGGGCCTGTCACAAGCTTTGGGACCTTGGACAATTTACCTAATTTCTCTATGCCTCTGTTTCCTCGTCTGGAAATTTAAGATAATAAATAAATTGTTGTGGAGATTAAGTGGGTCAATTTGTGAAAATTCCTAGGACACTTCCTGGCACATAATAAGTTTTAAAAGGGGTTGGCTAATATTTGTAGGTATATTGAACATTTCAGATTCACCAAGGGAAATCTGTACCCTGCCATAAAAAATTCAATAGCCGATTAGCCATTCTTGGCTAATTACCTCTGTTCAGTTTCTGCCTCTAAAGGTTCTAATTAGCCTGCTACTGTTTATGGTATCGGTCCCCTGGTCTTTCTCTCCTTTCTTTGGCAGGAGGTCCCCAGAGTGGGAGTTCCAACAGGCTGTAGCAGGGTAAGGGGGTTTAAAATGCAAGTCCCTGACTGCCACTTTGTTATTGATATTGTGCAGTGGCTAAGTCATGTCTGACTCTGCAAACCTGTGGACTGCAGCACACCGGGCTTCCCTATCCTTAACTATCTTACAAAGAGTGTTTTTTCAGACCGAGATTTATCACTCTGTGTGTGTCTACACCAAGGGCATTTCAGGCTAAAATAGCCATTGTTATCTCTTTCAGAGGAAGTGGGAGATAGGCGCCTCCAGACACTGTCTGTGAGCAATCGGCTGCGGCTCTGAGTCAGGAATTCCTGATCCCCTTTCTGCAGGGTCTAGGCTGAGGGCTGTCCTGGAGCTGGTAGAAGATTTATTCTGGACTGTTGCTTCAGCCCAGGGCAAGCATCACCCCTCTGAGAGAAGATGAAAGGACCCTGAGTGGTGCACATGGGAGGAATTAGCATTGATCTTGGAGTCGAAAAGATCCAGGTTTTTCCCCAGCTCTGCTCCTTACCAGCTCTGTGATCCTGGGCAAATCACTCCACCCCTCTGGGTTTCAGTTTCTTACAAGCAAAACACAATAGCTACAAGGCTGCTCGTACGGTTCAGCATGATAATAGATTGAAAAGGTAATGTGGTGCTGCTACTGGCAAAGAACCTGCCTGCCAAGGCAGGGTACGTAGGAGACACGGTTTTAATCCCTGGATTGGGAAGATCCCCTGGAGGAGGGCATGGCAACCCACTCCAGTATTCTTGCCTGGAGAATCCCACGGACAGAGGAACCTGGTGGACTACAGCCCATAGAGATGCAGAGAGTTGGACATGACAGAAGTGATTTAGCATGTAGTGCATGTCAGGTATGAGGTAGGTACTCAATAAACAGTAGTTACTTTGGCCACCTCACGCGAAGAGTTGACTCACTGGAAAAGACTGATGCTGGGAGGGATTGGGGGCAGGAGGAGAAGGGGACGACAGAGGATGAGATGGCTGGATGGCATCACTGACTCGATGGACGTGAGTCTGAGTGAACTCCGGGAGTTGGTGATGGACAGGGAGGCCTGGCGTGCTGCCATTCATGGGGTCGCAAAGAGTCAGACACGACTGAGTGACTGAACTGAACTGATAATATATCCAGTGCTCAGGACATTTTTATGAGGAGGGTGTTATTGCCCCATTTTGACAGAGTCAACTGCCAGAACTCAGAAAGATGATCTAAGTTGGAGCTAGGATGACAGCCTGACTGATTTCACATGTTATTTTCTTTGTCTCTTACATGGAATGTACAACTGCACTGTTTTTGTAAAAATTCAAAAATTCAGAAGCATATAGAGTGAAAAGTGAAATTTCCCCTTACCTATTGGCCTACTTTCAGAGATAACTATTATTAATGCTTCATTATGGATGAGTGTTGCTCATTTTCTATGGAGTTCACTGATAATTTTCACACTGCTTCTTGAATGTGAGTGAGATCTATCATCTCACATCTATCCCATTAGTTCTGTGACTCATTTTTGACACAGCTCTATGTCTTAGAAAATTTTCTCCACCTGTATACATATAACTTTGCATTACTTTTGGTAACCAGTACTAAGATTCCATATAAAATTCCATACATAAGGCTTTGGTCCATGGGGTCGCAAAGAGTCAGACGCAACTGAGTGACTGAACTGATCTGAACTGAACTAAGATTGCATCAAAAGACTGGATGGTAAATTATGTTATTAAATTTATTAGTGATTACACTTTTGAGAACATTTATATTGTTTTTAGTGCTTCACCTTGGAACTTCATTTGCTGTTAATGTAACAGAGCCTTCTCGTTAAAAAAAACTTTTTTTTCAGTTTTTCATTTATCTTTAAAAAATGATTTATTTATTTTCGGCTGTGTTGGGTCTTTGTTGCTACGAGGGTTTTCTCTACTTGCTGAGAGGGGGCCGCTCTTTAGTTGTGGGGTACGGGCTTCTCATTGCAGTGGCTTCTCTTGTTGCGGAACACAGGTTCTAGACATGCAGGCTTCAGTGGTCGTGGCCCATGGGTTCTAGAGCACAGGCCAAACAGTCATGGCACAAGGCTTAGCTGCTCTGCTGCACGTAGGATCTTCCCTGCTCAAGGATGGAACTTGTGTCCCCTGCGTTGACGGGCAGATTCTTTACCACTGAGCCACCAGGGAAGCCCTGTAGGACTTCCAATTTTAGTGTAGTTCTGTCTGTCAATCTTTTCTTTACAGCATCTGAATTTGTGTCTTATTTACAATGGACTTCTCCCCAGATCAAGGTTGTGAAAATATTCTCCTATGTTCTCTTTAGGTATACTAAAACCTCATGATATTCCTAGAAGCGGGGCCCAAAACATTGTCACTTAAGAGGTGGGGCTGGTGTTCAGGCCCTGAAGATGAGAATTAATTGCCAATCACTGGTGCTTTATCTGAATTCATTTGTTATGGGACATACTCTGTAGTTTGGGTTTTTATATTGAAATCTAAAGCATCTGGGATATATTAGTTTAAATAGCATTGAGTAGGATCTAATTTTATTTTTTCCCTTTGTAATTGAGCTATTGTGTCAATATCATGTATTGAATAGTCTTTTTTCTTTCTGAGTTAAATTGTCACCCTTATCAAAAAAGTATGGTATGTCTCTAGATATCAGTCTGTCTCTGGGATCTCCTGTTCCAGTTATGTATTTGTAGCCTTAATCATGGTCATCCATCTATTTTGTTCCATTGCTCTGTACTTGAGCCAGTACTACATTGGCAAAGCGTAAGTGTTCAAACAACACAATAAGTATTTTTGAATGAGTTAATGTAATAAGTTACAATCACAGATGTCTTACTTCATGACTCTTTCCATGACTGTATTTCTTTTATTACAGTGCTAAATCTGATGTTAATATTTATTTGGAATTTAGCATCTATTTTAGTGAATATGGACTATGATTTTTATTTGCATTTTCTCCATGTTTAGTTTTGGCACAAGTGAACCGTTGCTGGTTTTTCCACTGGATCACACCTCCTCTTCATCGCATTTCCACATATGTTAGTGACACATTTTGTTCCGGCTATTGTGACAGACCTATAGTCCTGGAGCATCAGTAAGAAGTTTTGAATAAAGAAAAACTCAGATCTTGGTTCTGGATGAAATCACTAGGTTCTGGGGGTGTAGGGGAGGGGTCACAGGCTGGAAGACTCAGTTCAACAGAGGAAAGCAGGCATCAGTTCTAAGGGTCTGTGTTGTGAAGCTGCCTGAAGCGATAGTGGTTTAGTCACTAAGTCAAGTCCGACTCTTACAACCCCATGGGCTGTAGCCTGCCAGGCTCCTCTGTCCATGGAATTCTCCAGGCAAGAATGCTGGAGTGGGTTGCTATTTCCTTCTCCAAGGGATCTTCCTGACTCAGGGATCGAACCAGGGTTTCCTGCATTGCAGGTGGATTCTTTACTGACGAACCACCAGGGAAACCCCTGCCTAAAGGGGTGCCAGGTACTAAACTCTACCAGAGGTGAATGTGTCTTTTTGTTGTGTATCCTGCACAGGTATTTGTGTATGTGTTTGTGATAAGCCTGGGGGCATGACATGCCTGTGCACATGAGTGAGTGTAAGTCCGTGTGTGTGTGTACCTGTGTAAGAAGGTGTGCTTGTGTGGGACTGTTTGTCTGTGTATTGAAGAAATTTCTGCCTCATTCCAAGATGCTCAGGCAGGACACTGCAGGGATCACTTAAGGCTTTCTGGGTTTCGGGGGCAGATGGGTCAGGGGGCCAAGATAAGGCACACTTGGAAAGGGCTGAGGCAGGGCAATTGAGGCACGGGAATGGCCGTGTGGCTTTGAAAAACGAATTTAGTCTCTTAACCTCAGTGTCCCTAGATAGCACATGGAAGAGGCTCCCTTCTGCCCGGTCCCCTCCTCCCGTCCTTGGGTTGGGGGGAGACTCAAATGGAGTTGCCGTCTGTGAAAGCCTCTCACAGGTTAAAGGGGAAGAAATGCTATGAAGCTCTGATTTCTTGTTTCCCAGATGTGTTGTCACCAGCGAGTCTGGGGCGGTGACGTGGTGGCCCAGCAATGGCTGTTTCGCTTGCACTGGGCTGTCAACCAAACACATGGGAATGTGCTTTTCCCAGGAGCCAGTGCCCTCCAGCCCCACGTCAGATGGTTTGGCCACTCTTCAGATCAAGCTGGCTTCACTTCTCTGTGTCCTGTGGATAGAAGTGCTGGCTCCTCGGCACAGAGGACCCGAGACAGACAAACTGCATCTCTCTCCGGAGCAGACGTTGGACCCGCGGTCCCAGCTTTGGAAGCCAGCGGTGGGAGCGATAGAAAAACTTTGACCCCTCCCTCAGGCTGAACCTGTTGGGCTGGCAGACTCCACCAACTTTCCCTCAGGTAAGTGCGTTTGCAAGTTTAAAGGTGCCTGGCATAGACTTTAGCAGAGCAGCCCTGACTTGGTTTTTCCTGCTTTAAATCCTGTTGTGTGGGCCTTGTGCTTTGCAGAGGCCTGTAGGCATGATACCACCGAGGCCACTTGGTGGCTAAGGACTGGACAACAAGGAAGAATGGCCACTTTTGAGTATGGAGTAATGTGGGAGAATGCTGGCCATCTGACCAAATGATGCCAAAAATATTCGGTCAGGTTGTGTATCTTGGGAAGTGTATTAGGACTCTCTTTGACAAAAGTTACAAAAACAACAACAAAAATCCACAACCATCCAAGTCAAATTAGCTTAAGGAAAATGTAAAATGTAACTGGCAAGTCCAAGGTAGGTTTCAGGCATAGTTGGATCAAAGCCTCACTCAGCTTCAGAGTGCCCTATTTTTCTTCATCTCTTTGCTCTTTTTCCTTCTCTGCATTGGCCTTATTTTCTCCTCCTGTAGACAGGTTAACTCCCTGTTATAGAGGAAGATTACCTGGAAGCTGTAACTACACATGCTCCCAAGAACCCCCATAACAGGAAGTTGTCCTCCCAGATAGCTTTAACAGAAAAATCTCAGTGAAGACTGATTAACTTGGCTCAGGTCATGTGTCCACTTCTTGTCCAATTCCTGTAGCTGGAGAGATAAAGTGTTCTGGTTGGCTAGCTTGGATTGCTGGCCCACCCCTGTGGCTGGAAATGGGGTTGGGAAGACTGGCAGTCCACAGATAGTGCTTGGAGTGGCTTAAACAAAAGACATTTAAAAGGGCCCTTTCCCTGTGTCCTCACCTGGAGAACTGTCTGGTAGCTATCTTTTCTTATAAGGACACTAACCCCACTGGATCAGGGACCCACCTTATAACCTCATTTACCTTAATTACCTCCACAAAAGCCCTATCTCCACCACGGGCTGGGGCATCAACATATGAATTTTGGGGAGGTAACAAACTTTCAGGGATAGTAGATTTATTCTTAATCTCAGTGAATCTGTCTCCCATGATTATATGTCAGAAACTGGACTAAGTGCTTTATGTGAATTATCTTAATTAACCCTTCAATCTCTATGAAATAGATATTATCTTTACCTCAATTTTACATAAGAGGCAACTGATGTTGAAGGCAGTTAAGTAAGTTATCTCAGGTCGCAGAACTAGTAACAGCATAGTAGGAACTTGAGCCCAAATCTGCCTAATTTAAAAACCTACACTATCATGTGTAAAATAGATAGCGGGTGAGAAGTTACTGTATAACACAGGGAGCCCAGCCTGGTGCTCTGTGATGACCAAGACGGGCAGCATGGATGGAGGGGAGGGAAACTCAAGAGGGAGGGGATACATGGCTGACTCATGTTGTTATACAGCAGAAACTAACATAACATTGTAAAGCAATTTTCCTCCAGTTAAAAAATAAGAAAGCCTCTAAACCTATACTTTTAGCCATGATGGTCTCAGCCACTGACAGTCTGCCCAGTGAGGGTCTAAACTGTAATTCTCTTTGAATGTCCAGGTTCCTTTGAAGAATTTGGGCTTCAGTATCCACCTATTTCTTAAAGTATCTAGCTTTAAAGTAGTTTCTTATGGATAGAAGAGAGAACAACTTGGGGAATCAAAATCCCTTGGTGATTTGGTTTTGGAAACAATCGTATGTGCTGTCATTCACATTCAGGTATCCTCTGCCTTGCCAGCATGACTAGTTAAGCCATGCTCTTATTGACAGTCCAGCTCTGAAGTTAGGCAGCATCAGGTTCTTGGTTTGATGGAATGACATCAGGAAACAAAATCTGGAAAACTCAGGAGTGCATGGTCTTATGTCCCCATCAGAGATGAGTTTACCATGAAGCTAATGAAGCTTTGAGGGCCCCCCACTTGCTTAGGTGTGTCTCTGGCTTCGTGTTCACCTGGCTGTGGGCTTTCTAAAGTAATTTTAGCTGCAGTGGGCTCTGCCTGCTGTTCTCTTTCCACCCCACTTCATTTCCTTCACACTTCTTGGGTTGAGTGGAGTTGGGATGACCAAGGTGGTACTGAATGGTGTTCCTCCCAGGTGGTATTGCATATTCTGTATGGATAGTTTTGTCTGATTTTTCTCAAAGAGGAACCCCCCACCCCCACCCCAGTTGTATAAGCTGTGTGTGTGTGCGTGCTCAGTTGCTCAGCTGAATCCAACTCTGCAACCCCATGGACTGTAGCCCGCCAGGCTCCTCTGTCCATGGGATTCTTCAGGCAAGAATACTGGTGTGGGTTGCCATGCCCTCCTCCAGGGGATCTTCCCGACCCAGGGATCGAACCCTGCATTTCCTGCATTGGCAAGTGGATTCTTTATCACTAAGCCACTAGGGAACAAGCTTTAGGCTCCTCAAGCTAATCTGCCTCTTCTTTCCTCTCCTGACTGGTTCTAGGACTCAGGATTCTCTTTCTCATGAGCAGTTGGTATGAAGAGATCACAGTGCCTCTGCCTTCATGTCACCTTTGGGGTTCCTTTCAGCTCTAAGAGCAGAGTTGACAGCCAGCCGGGCCTGAGTGACTGCCTGACCCAGGGGCTGCTCAGGAATGAGCCTATCGTTCATTAACAAGCCTGGTTGTTTTATGGGCCAATTAACTCCGGAGGACGTGGAAGGGAAATTCCAACATTGTGCAAGGTTGCCTCTCCACTCCTCATCTCTCTTTTCTCCTCACTGCCATTTGAGTCACTGCCACTGTTTAAATCCAAGCTGACTTGCTCTCCTAGCATCTGCAGTTTGATTATTTGACTATGGCCTGGCTCTTAATCAAACCACTGGGGAGCCCACTAGCCAGTGATTAAAACTGGGCCATGATTATAATGGTTGTATTTTAGTTGGGCCTCTTTTTATGGATCCCCCTGGTATTAGAGGGCAGTGATATTGTATGAGGTATTAACCTCATAGAAATAATCATGTGAAGCAAGTGGGATGAGAAATGCCAGGCAATGCAGCTGATTATTTGGCCAATATATCTTTCCTTGACCTTTCCTTCTGTAGTGAAAGAGAATGTATGGAAAGAGAGGAGATTGGCCATTACTGGAGCATTTAATGGGTGTTAGGCACAACTTCAGCATTTTTCCATGTTTTATTTCAAAATGACCCAACAAGATAGCATTGTGAGCTTATGTCTATTTACAGAAAAGGCACAGAAAAATTAATAAAATTTCCCTTAGTCACACAGCAAGCAGATAGAGGAGGCATACGTGCAGCAGAGTCTGTGACTTCAAGGGCTATGTTTTTCCCACTTCAAGCTGACTGATGTGGACATACCAGTAGGGACACTCCCAGCCCCTCTGAGCCTTTTCTTTTTCTTTGTTTTTGGTCTAAGAGTTTAAGCATTAGAAACGCTCTGAGGTAGGTTCTACCTGGCTGGAGGAAACCATGAGGAGTAAGAATTTGGGTGGAGTCCTTTGGAGGAAGAATCATGAGGATGGTTTTGGAGGCAACTCGAGGTTGACCATTCTGCTCCGGACTTCTTAGTGAGCACAATGCAGCCTCATGAAATGGACAGACTTACCACGTGGGAGCATCTAATTTTAGCTGAGTGATGATTTCTGGGTGTCTTCAGGCAAGTCTCCTCCCTTCTGTCTCTCTGGTCTCTACTTTCCAGCATTACCACCGACCATTCTCTATCTTACTCAGGCTGCTTTGGCTCCGCAGAATGCAAGTAGTTTATTTAGTAAGTGATCCCTGGAAATGTGGATGAGGGACATGGAGCAGAAGACAAGGGGGAGAAGAAAGGCGATAAACGTGAGTTATTCAGTATGACCCCTCTGGGCACCTGGGGCTGAATCCTGCTCAGGCACCTGGGATCCCATATAGAACACACACTACTCATCCTCCCCAAGGGCAGAGTGACCTTCTGGAACTTTGGAGAAAGCCCTCAAAGAGTTGTACGTTCTGGCCTCTGGAAGACTGGCTGGTATGCACAAGAAGTGTCCACTCCCAAGAGGATATGGGGGTGCCACAACAAGATTCTGATGCAACAAGAAAAATAAACCACAATTTGTTTAAGCCCCTGGAGAAGGGCTTCCTGTGACCTGCAGCTAAAGGGATTCTCAAGGTGAGCATTTGTCTAAAGACACCTCACTTTCTTTTAGTCCCCTGAACATGTCACTCTTTTTCTTGTGTTAGATTGGGACTTGCCTTATACACTCACCTCTGCTCGGTCCTCTTTCTCCTCACGCTCCTCACCCGAGGCCTTTCTCCATCATTTCAATGCTCTGTTGTTTCCCAAAGGGGCTGTGTCTGACCAACCAATCGAAAATGCTTTCCTTTCTGCTCTTTGAACCCAGGTCTGCCCACATCCAGATAGAAAAAAGTCCAACTTTTTAAAATTATTAGATTCAATAAAACCACCCCAAGAAAGCTTCTTAATACTTACTCTCATTTTCTATACTGACTGGTAACAAACAATTCATTCTCCAGCCCTGGGCCAGGGGCCACGCTTTGTGTAGCTATGTTTCATGTAGTTTTGGCCACTGTGTGCCCATCGAATGAGTCTCTGGTTAACTTTAACTGCATAAAAATGTCACTATCAAAACTTCCTGGTTTAGAACAATTATTTTATTATTATCTCTCATGATTTCTTCGGAGAAGGCAATGGCACTCCCCTCCAGTACTCTTGCCTAGACAATCCCATGGACTGAGGAGCCTGGTGGGCTGCAGTCTATGGGGTTGCTAAGAATCAGACATGACTGAGCAACTTCACTTTCACTTTTCACTTTCATGCACTGGAGAAGGAAATGGCAACCCACTCCAGTGTTCTTGCCTAGAGAATCCCAGGGATAGAGGAGCCTGGTGGGCTGCCGTCTATGGGGTCGCACAGAGTCTGACACAACTGAAGCAACTTAGCAGCAGCAGCAGCAGCGTGATTTCTTTGCATTAGGAATTTTGGGAGGGGCACAGTTGGTCACTTCTGGTTTGGGGTCTCTTGTGAAATTGTAGCTGGAGATGGCTGGAGTTGTTAATAGTGCTGGACTGGAGAAACTGGGGGCTGATCAGACATCTCTCTTTCTCTGTGTAGTTTCAAGGCAATGTCAAGAGATCTCTCTTGTGAGCTAATTTGGGCTTCCTCTCAGCATGGTGGTCTCAGAACAGTTGACTGGTGGTGTGGAGGCATAAATGGAGACTAGAGATGTCAAGAGTGAGTGTCATAGTGAGTAAAGGGTTATCTGAATCATCATTTAGGAATTAGCCTCAGAAATCATATAGCATCATTTTTGCATACTCTATTGATTGAAATAGTCACAAAAGCACATCTATATTCAAGAGAAGGGATATTAAACCCTACCTTTTGATGGAGTAGTGGCAAGATTCTAGAAGAATGTACGAGACGAGAGATACTGTAACCATCTTTGGACTATGCAATCTGTCTCCTATGGGAGCAGAAGATGATGGCAGAAAGCCTTATTAGCAATCTGGTCTGGGTGAAAGTTGAGTTGGATGTCAAATAAGCAGTAAGAAAGAGGAGAAGAAGAGGAGGGCTTGATTTGTATTATGTGGGAGGTAGAAATCACTAGAAAATTGTGATCAGGAAATGAGGAGTAAAGGAGAAAGTGGAGCAAAGAAGATGTGCCAAAGATTCCTGGCTCTGCCGTTTGGGTGGATGGTGGGTCCTTTGCTGAGCTGGAGAACGTAGGAGGAAGAGCAGGAAGCAGGAGGGGGGCTGTTGATGGCTTTGGCTTTGGCCTTGCTGAGTTGGACTCACACTGCCTGATTCACAAAAAGTCTTCCCATGTAAGAATGAGCAACAGAATGGAGATTGGAAAAGGCTATATCCAGCTCTTAGAAACTCTGCACAGGGATGCGTAGGTCCCTGACAAAACCTGGGCAACAGGAGGGCTGGGTTCTAGAGCAGGTGGACACACCTGATTGAGGAGGCTGGCAAATGCAGTGCAGTGTTTGCCAAACTGCCTGATGTCAGAATCACTGGGGGGAACTTGTTAAAAATAGAAATTCCCAGGCCCCACCCCAAACTTACCGAGTCAGAGGAGGGGCTGGAGATGCCTGTTTACGTGCCCCAGGTGATTTTGGTGATCAGGCAAGTCCGGCCAATGCTGGGGAAGTGCTGTTGTGCATTTCACAATAATGCACAATGGCAGGAGGATCATCCACATGAACGAAATGTTAGCACTACCTCCGGCTCTGGAGATAAACAAATCTGAGTGTAAATTTGGGCTCTATGGCTTCCTCCTGTGTGATTGTGGGAATGTGAATCCACTCTGTCTCAGTTTCTCATCTCTAAAATGGGAATGATTAAAACGTATATGTATAATATCGATTTAATGATTGATGCATTCCAACAGCAATTCTCTGCCAACAAATGGGTGTCCCACAATTCAATTCTGACACTAACTACCTGGAGTTAGCATCAGGTTCCACAAGGGTCAGGTCCCCAACAAGACGGCTCTTACTTCAGACGTGAGAAGCAAGTGGGAGTCTCCAGGCGACACACATCCTACCTAATTTGGCTACAAATTCAGCAGTCCCCACGATCCCTGGGGCTTCCCTGGTGGCTCAGACAGTAAAGAATCTGCCTGCAGTGCGGGAGACCCGTATTTGATCCCTGGGTTAGGAAGATCCCCTGGAGAAGGGAATGGCAACCCATTCTAGTATTCTTGCTGGAAGAATTCCATGGACAGAAGAGCCTGGTGGGCAACAACCCATGGGGTCAAAAAGATTTGGACATGACTGAGTGACTAACATTTTCACTTTTTTTTGTTTTTGTTTTCCCATGATCCCTAGGCCCCAGGTCTGATAATTCACTAGAAAGACCTTATGGAACTCAGGGAAACTCTATTCTGAATGATGACCATTTAAAGGACACACATGAGCAATCAGAGGAAGTGGTACACAGGACAAATCTGCAAGGGTCCCAGTGCAGACGCTTCTGTCCCCAGGTGGCAGTGATGTGTGCTGATATTGGAGAAGCACTGCCCTAGGGCCACTATGTGAACAATTGTTTGAGCTGTGAGAGGGGAAGGCCAGGGACATAGGATCAGGACGTGGCAGACACTGTTGGGTTCCTACCCATTAGTCACCCTTCCACTTTGTACTTGCTGCCTGGACAAAACTTAGTGTGAGGTCATGGGTGGCTGTGTTGTTCTGGTGAGACTGGACACTTCCAGCCTCAAATCCTGACTAGTGAAAGCCAGGGATCCTTCTTGCCACCGCAGGTTTGGGTGTGGCCCCGTAACCCAGTGCTGGCAGGGAGATAGGAACGGATGTCAACAGGGTCTTTGTGAATAGCTATCCTTGTGGATTAAAAAGATAATCACTCCCTCTTCTGGGGCTTCCCCAGTGGCTCAGTGGTAAAGAATCCACCTGCAAGGCAGGCGCTGCAGAAGCCATGGGTTAGATCCCTGGGTTGGGAAGATCGCCTGCAGGAGGGCATGGCAACCCACCCCGGTATTGCCTGGAGAATCTCATGGACAGAGGAGCCTGGTGTCTACAGTCCATAGGGTCACAAAGAGTCGGACACGACTGAAATGACTTGGCACTCACGCATGCATACACATTCCCTCTTCTGTCCCCAGACTTCGGAGTCTGGAAGGTGAAGCAGCCATCTTGGGAACGTGAGGGGAGCCAGCCTAAGCAGATGGACTGGCACAGTGAGTTTGGCACCGGGGATGCCCCAGTCCCTCTCAAAGGGCCCTTGAAGCAGGGTTGAAGTGCTGGATTGATCCAGTCTAGAGCTACTCTCCCTCGGGAGCTCTTAATACAAATAATAAAGGACAGATGTCTAATGGGACTTTTTTCTACTCTTGACCAAGGTCCCAAACCTGAGAGGCACCTGTCCACTCCCCCCAGCATTATATAAAGGGAGGTACAAGGCCAAGTTTCTCCATATCTTGGCACTATTGACATTTTGCACCAGATAGTTCTTTGCTATGAAAGGCTGTCCTGCTCCTTGTAGAATGTTTAGCAACATCCTTACCTCTCGACCCTCTAGATGCCAGTAACACCCCTCCAGGTGTGACAACCTAGACATTGTCAAATGTCCCTGAAGTGGAGGAGGGCACAAAATTGCCCCTGTTGAGACCCACTGTGCTAGACCATCCATGTACAGTGTGGTCCCAGACCAGCTCTGTGACCTGTGCCCATCACTCATTTCAGCCAGTGCTTAAGAGAAGACTCTTGAGAGTCTCTTGAACAGCAAGGAGATCCAACCAGTCCATCCTAAAGGAAATCAGTCCTGAATATTCATTGGAAAGACTGATGCTGAAGCTGAAACTCCAATACTTTGGCCACCTGATACGAAGAACTGACTCATTGGAAAAGACCCTGATGCTGAGAAACATTGAAGACAGGAAGAGAAGGGGATGACAGAGGATGAGATGGTTGGATGGCATCACCAACTCGATGGACATGAGTTTGAATAAACTCCTGGAGTTGGTGATGGACAGGGAGGCCTGGCGTGCTGCAGTCCATGGGGTCGCAGAGTCGGACATGACTGAGTTACTAAACTGAAAGACATGAGACAGAGCAAGGGAAGAAGGGGAGGGGGGGTTTTGTGTGCAGAAAGCTGTCAGAGACTGGGAGCTCCCCTTCATAGAGAGTAGAGAGGGCCACCAGGAAGCAAGCAAATATGCCAATTGCCCACATACCAGCCGAGTTGTGCAAACTCCTGGCCTCCAGGCCTCCATTGGGTTGGAGATGAGTGTAATTAGAGAGCTCTTGGGAGAATTTGGGGATGTCTGGGGATGTTTGGAGAAATGCAGGGACTGTTACTAGATTCTGGCTTGGAGAAGTTTAAAAGCGAGAAGCTGGTTTGAGTGGCTCGTGATAGGATAGCCAATGGTGAGGGGAGCAGTGGCAGAGAATGGATGAGGAAGCCATGGCAGATCATCATGGCAGGATTCACCCCCTCCTTGGAACTGCAAGGTGAGCTGAGGGCTGTGTGGGGTGATGGGAGAAGGTTGTGGTAATCAGTCAGTCCGGGTGGGTCACCTAGGCCAGAGAAGGGCTAGAGAGAAGTGCCAAGGAGAGAATCTCCAACCACCACAAAATCATTCTCATCTGCTGCACGGCTGGCCACTTCGCAAGTACCAACCCAGTCAGAGCTTCCTTTCGCTCCTGCTCTCCCCTGCCCCTGAGGGACCAGAAACAGCCTTAGGGAGTAAGAGAGGAGCTGGAGCAGGGCGAGGAAAGACCCTCTGGTCCCCACTCCTCAATGGCAGCTTCCAGACTGGAGTGTGGCTTGAACTGAGTGGTGGGGAGGGGCCAGGGTCTGGAGGGAGAAATTTCAGCTTGAATTAGAACCTGAGGTTTTGATATTAGACTATACATTTCTAGGAATTTATCCATTTCTTCTAGGCTATCCATTTTATTGGCATATAATTGTTCCTAGTGACCTCTTATGGTCTTTTGTATTTCTGAGATGTCATTTTGTAACTTCTTTTTTATTTCTAATTTTATTTATTTGGACCCTCTCTCTTTTTTCCTTGGTCTATTTTTTTTTTTTTTTCCCTTGGTTGGCTGAAGGTTTATCAATCTTGTCTATCTTTTCAAAGAACTGCTCTTACTTTCATTGAACTTTTCTATCATTTTAAAATTTCATTTATTTCTGCTCTGACCTGTATTATTTCCTTCTACTAACTATGGGCTATTTGGTTTTGCTTTAAGAAAGTATATACATGCTTATTTTTAAAATTTAATTAAAAAAATTGGAGTATGATTGCTTTACAATGTTAGTTTCTGCTGTAGAACAAAGTGAATCAGACATACGTATACATATATCCCCTCCCTCTCGAACCTCCCTGCCCCATCCTACCCTTCTAGGTCATCACAGAGCACCGAGCTGGGCTCTCTGTGCTAACAACATCTTTTCAGAGCTATCTATTTTACACTTGGTAGTGTATATATGTCTCCATAAAAAAAGAATGAAATTGGGTTATTTGTAGAGATGTGGATGGACCCAGGCCCTTTATACAGAGTGAAGTAAGTCAGAAAGAGAAAGACAAATATATATTAATGCATACATATGGAATCTTCCCAAGTGGCTCAGATGGTAAAGAATCTGCCTACAATGCAGGAGACCCAGGTTTGATCCCTGAGTTGGGAAGATCCCCTGGAGAAGGGAATGGCAACCCACTCCAGTATTTTCACCTGGAGAATTCCATGGACAGAGGAGCCTGGTGGGCTACTATCCATGGGGTCTCGAAGAGTTGGACATGACTGAGCGAATTAAATTGAATCTAGGAAAATGGTACAGATATTTGCAGGGCAGGAATAGAGACACAAATGCAGAGAATGGAGATGTGGGCATGGGGCAGGGGGAGAGTAGGTTGTTTATTTTTATGAGTGAAAAATCATTCTTTTTCCTTCCCACTCCTCACCCAGACCCCCTCTGATCTAACTGGCACGTGGTCATCCCTCAGGTATAAGATTTCCCTTGACCTGTTCTCTTCCTACATGCCCCACCAGCACCCTGTACCTCCCTTTCTGGAGCACTCTCTACGCTTTGGTTAGCAGCTCCCACTTTCCTTCTGCAAGGCAATCTCCATGCAGGCAGGTCAGGCTCCTTCTTGCTGGGTCCCTGTCCCTGTTGGCAGCACATAGTAGGGGAATCACTAAACAAATCTTACTCGGAGGAATGAGCTGCAGCCTCCCTCCTCGCCCTTGCCATTCCTCCCCTCATTCTCTGGTCCTGTTTTTAAGTGACCTATTGGAGAAAAGGGCAGGGATGATGAAAGCGAGGATGGAAATAGGGGGTTGAGGAATTTTGCTCAAATGAACCACATTCAGCAACAGCAAATTCACCGCATTCTTTAGAAGCCTGTGAAAATCTGGCAGACAAAAAAGGGTTTTGTGAGTGGGTGTTAGATGATGAGTGTAGCCATGAACATTTTTTTTTTAGGAGTGGGGAAAGGGATAAGGAATTGTTACATCCTCTTGGACAAAAAAGAACAATGCCTTCTAATTTTAAAAGTCTCTCATTTAATGTGAAGGGTCCAGTGGAAGGTTTAGGAGTATTTTCTCTCTTGGAAAAGCGTATCTATGGTCTTAACATCAAGAAGGAAGCCTTCTCTGGAATGAGGCTGTGTCTACAGGTAAGAATGTAAGAAAACATGCCCCACAGCTAGTATGCTCAGGGGCAATCATGGACAAAGACTGATGCTTTGTCTTTCTTTTTCCAAAACACTTTGTCTTTGTTCTTGTTTCGTGGCTCAGTTGTGTTCAACTCCTTACAACCTCATGGACTGTAGCCTGCCAGATTCATCTGTCCTTGGAATTTCCCAGGTAAAAATACTGGATTGGGTTGTCGTTTCCTTCTCCAGGGGATCTTCCCGACCTGGGGATTGAACCCGCATCTCCTGCATTGCAGGTGGATTCCTTGTGCTACCATGGAAGCCCATCCAAACCACTTTATTTCAAAGTAATTCCAGATCTAAAAAATCTAGATCTAGAAAAGTAGCAAGTATATTACAAAGATTCCCCCAATATTCTTATATTTCTCCAAAGTTTGCATTTTACTAGATTCACCTTGTCATTCTCTCTATATACATATTATCATTTCTTTTTCTGACCTTCTTGAGAGGAAGTTGCAGACACAATGTCCCCTTAGTTCTGAATACTTCAGTGTGTATTCCCTCCAGAACAAGGACTGTCTCTCGCAGTGATCAAAATCAGGCAAGTCACATTGATGTATGTTATTTGTAATTCACAGATCTTGTTCAATTTTGCCAACTGGCCTAATGATATCCTTTATAGCAAAGGAAAAAAACATTTTTCTAACTCTGGATCCATTTCAGGCTCCTGTGTTGAATATAATTGTGAAGTCTCTTTAGTTCTTGAAACGTAAGATTGTCCTCAGTTTTGTCTTTCATGACCTTGATGTTTGTCAAGAGTGGGGGCCAGTTATTTTTAGAATGGCTCTCAATTTGGATTTATCTGATGTTTCCTTATAAGTTAGATGCAGCTTTGCATTTTGAACAGAAATATCATGGGAATAATGTGGTATTATAACGACTGACTTTGAAAAGGCGAGCATTTCAAAGGGTTTGGAATTCAAGCAAGATTGGAAGCATCACAAATTGGTTATGACTCCATGCCTTAGGATCACTTGTCAGAGACGTAGTTGAGAAGTATGACTTGAGAGAGTCACTTCACCTCTCTCAGGCTTTGTGTTATAATCTGTAAAATGGATAGAGTGGTATTGGCTTACATTATCAGGCACTTAACTGCTGCCAGTTCGTGTGTGTGTTCAGTCTCTTCATTCATGTCCAACTCTTTGCAACCCCATGGACTGTAGCCTGCTAGGCTCCTCTGTCCATGGGGTTATCCCAACAAGAATACTGGATTGGGTTGCCACTTCCTCTTCCAGGAGATCTTCCTGATGCAGGGATTGAAACTTCATCTCATATGGCTCCTAAACTGGCCGGCAGACTCTTTACCACTTGAGCCACCTGGGAAGTCCTAGGTTGTTCCAAATGTCATATATTTAATGGTTCTCTTAATCCTCGTGACAACCCTATAACAGAGATATTTGAAAGCATTGTTAGAATAATAATGTAAATGATGTAAAAGGAGAGTTCTTTTATAGATGAAAAACTGAAGCACAGAGAGGCTAAACAACTTGGCCAAAGTCACATAGCTGGTGTGTAGCAGACATGGGCTTCCAAGGAGGTTACTCTGTCTCTGCTGCTGCTGCTAAGTCACTTCAGTCGTGTCTGTCTCTGTGGGACCCCATAGACGGCAGCCCACCAGGCTCCCCCGTCCCTGGGATTCTCCAGGCAAGGACACTGGAGTGGGTTGCCATTGCCATTTCCTTCTCTAATGCATGAAAGTGAAAGTGAAAGTGAAGTCGCTCAGTGGTATCCGACCCTCAGAGACCCCATGGACTGCAGCCTTCCAGGCTCCTCCGTCCATGGGATTTTCCAGGCAAGAGTACTGGAGTGGGGTGCCATTGCCTTCTCCGACTCTGTCTCTAGAGGCTGCCTATTTAATTTCCACACCATATTGACTCCTGAAAGTGATACCATAGACAAAAGAAGGATATGTAAGGTAAGCATCTAACCCAGTGCCTGGAACATAATCATAATAAATACTAAGAGATCATTGTTAGCATCTGCCTTTATTCTGTTTCTCATTTTATAAAGGATTGATCAAGGAGATGTTCCAGCTTGATGATGTTGAAGTGACTGGTTATCCCCAAACCAGCTGACATTTACAAGGCCCCTGGGCCTCATGAAGCAGTGACGTCAACCTTGGGCTGTGTTTAGGAGTGTGGGAGAGCAGGGTATCCCAGCATTTGCTTTTGGCCATGGCTCTCGCCAACACCCAGCGGTGGCTCAGGCCGAGAGAGGAGACTGGTGACGTGCATATTGAAAGCTTTGCAGGTGCCTTGTGTTAATGGCATTTTCTCAGGCAATCATAAAGTGTGTTCACATGTGCTAGCTGCCAGCTAGCTAGCTGGAGGGAAGCAGGGAGAGACAGGCAGAAGAGATGCTGCTGGGCAGGCGAAACGATGCTTTGGGAGTAGAATGTGTAATGCTGGGGATGGGTGGAGGAGATAGTTTGAAGTAAGCTTAGTTCATGAAGTTTTTGCCAGAATAACCACCCCATAGCCATTTTTTTTTCTTGTCAGGATAAGAGAGAAGTCAAACTAAGAGGATGTTACCTGTGTAGGAAAGGGTTATTAAGTAGGTTCCATGAGTAGGTTTCAGGGGTGCTATGAACTCCTTGAATTGTATGCACAGAAGTGTGAATGAGTATGGGTCTATTTACATGTGTTTTTCTAGGAAGAGATTTGCAGTTTTTAAAAATCAAACCCTCAGTGTGTTCTGTTATTTAAAATAGAAAAAGACTCCTTGGTGGTCAGGGAGAGGATATGAGAGAGAAACGCGGAGAGGGAAGGGAAGGGAGGGAAAGAAGGAGAGAGAAAGAGAGAGACTAAGGGAGAAGTGAAAGAATATTATTTCATAATAGTTATACAAGAAGTTGCTAGGAAACCATTCATTGATTTTGTGAATTATAAACATTTTCTTCTTAAGCCCAAATAAATAGATCTCATATCATTCCAATCATGAGAACACAGCTGTTTGTGTGTTAGCGAAGGAGTGGGGGTGGGTGCTGTGTGTGTGTGTGTGTGTGTTTAGGGAGGGGTAGGATGGGGGAGAAGGGGAGGAAGAGAGGGTGGGTAGAGCAGAGAGCAGGAACATGAGCTTCTTTCTGTCCTTAAGGAGAAGCATCTTGGAGGCCCCAAGATGACGATCCTGGACAGCCATGATGGTGAACGCAAGGTGACAGGACCCGTCATTATTTACTGGGTGGATGCTTCTCTTCAAACCTGCAACTCTCACATAAGGTTCATGTCCCCTGAAAGGAAAAATGAAAGTGAAATGGGCTGTTTAGCTAGTTTGCTTCTCCAGTGGAGTGCATTGAATTTCTGTGGCTTCATTCTGGGTGTGGCTTTGGTCTGTCCCATGTGGGTACAGGGCTCCCCAGGTAGTGCTAGTGGTAAAGAACCTGCCTGCCAGTGCAGGAGATCTAAGAGGCATGGGTTTGATTCCCGGGTTGGTAAGATTCCCTGGAGGAGGGCATGGCAACCCACACCAATATTCTTGCCTGGAGAATCCCACTGACAGAGGAGCCTGGCAGGCTGCAGTCCGTGAGGTTGCAAAGAGTCAGGCATGATTGAAGTGACTTAGCGTGGACACACACATGTGGGTTACAGGGACAAATGACCAGAATTCCTGGATTTTTAGGGTGTCTTTGTTTCAAATACTTGATTCATTTGACAGACCTTCCTGGCTTGGCTCCATCCCTTTGAAAGTCTCAGACCCTCAAAGGGATGGAAGGTTTCTGGGAGCAAACTCCTGGATCCCCCAACAGAAGACTCAGAGAACACTCATCTATTGACTCTTCCTTTCTCCTGAGGGCTTCCCTGATAGTTCAGTTGGTAAAGAATCCATCTGCAATACAAGAGACCCCTGTTTGATTCCTGGGTCGGGAAGATCCATTGGAGTGGGGATAGATTACCCACTCCAGTATTCTTGGGCTTGCCTTGTGGCTGAGCTGGTAAAGAATCTGCCTGCAATGCAGGAGACCTGGGTTTGATTGCTAGGTTGGGAAGATCCCCTGGAGAAGGGAATGGCTATTCACTCCAGTATTCTGGCCTGGAGAATTCCATGGACTGTATATCCATGGGGTGGCAAAGAGTCAGACACAACTGTGTGACTTTCACTTTTCTCCTTGATGGAGTCTTACTCCATTTCTTTCCTTGTGCTGAAGACATTTACTAGTTCTCTGTCCTTGTCTCTTCTAAGTGGTCCTTCCCTCCCTGCCTTCCTCTTTTCCTTCCTTTCACTTCCTCCATGCCCCCCTCCACCCCAAACTCTTCTCTTATTTACTCTAATACATTTAGGTAGACCTAGCAGGTGCCAGGCACTGGTGCTGGGTGCTGAGTTTTAAGAAGGAACAACATAAAGTGTAATCCCTGCTCTCACAGCCCTGACACTCACAGAATGCATTTAAAAATCTTTTCTGTCTTCAGTAGGGAGTGAGATTACAGAGTCCCAGGAGAGAAGGTAGGGAGACAAGCTGGGAGGTTGTCACAATACAAAGAGAAATGAGAGGGACTGAGATCAGCAATGGAAGTTTTCACTTTATGAATACTGGGTCCATAAAAATTAGCGATGTCTTTGTGGTGGAGTCTACCATGTATCCATTTAAAATGACCCTCAATGGGCTTCCCTGGCAGCTCAATGGTAAAGAATCTGCCTGTCAATGCAGGAGACACGGTTCGATCCCTGATCTGGGAAGATCCCATATGCTGCAGAGCTACTAAGTTACAGCTATTGAGCTGCAAATCTTGAAGCCCACGCACCCTGGAGCCTGTGCTCAGTGACAAGAGAAGTCATGTCCATGAGAAGTCCACGAATCCCAACTGAAGAAAAGCCCGAGCAGCAAGAAAGACAGCACACTCAAAAATAAATAGATACATTTAAAAATAAAATAACCCTCTTTGTCCCAAATGCAAAGCACTTTTACTTTGCTTTCTGTATCATCTGATATGACTATGGGTGCCCTTGCTTCCTCTTTGTTCGTGGCTGCTCTTGTATCTGAGGACACAGAGGTCCTGGGTTGGGCTGTGTATTTAAAAGATTGACTTGTAGAAAAAATCGAGGTTGGACAACTCCCACACACTTCATTTACCTTTTGTGGCCAGAAGAGAACACTGGTAGAACAGGAGGATGGTCTTGTACAAGGAAGAGTTTGTGCCCAGTTCTGTGTAAGAGAGCTTTCACGATACTCTTGAATGCAGGCCAGCATGCCCAGGTAGGTGAGCATCCTGGGGGCAGGTAAGGGGCACACGGGCAGCAGCAATCAAAGATGGAAGCCAGGAGGAAGACAGAAAGATTAAGTAATGACTGTGGTAGTTTGATTTTACTGGCCTTGGTTATGATTTTCCCTGGAGTTAGTTGCTATGGTGTCACACTGAGAATTCATGAATGGATTCTCCTGCCTGCCCTAGCCCAGACAAGTCCGCGGGTCAATGATATACTCATCTTTTTGTTTTTAACCATTTTAAGCCATTTTCTTCTAGGTGAAACTCTTCTAAGCAGCACATAGTTCAACATTTTTCTCTTTTATGCACCTTTAAAGTCTTTGCCCATTAAAAGGGAATGGCAGTGTGAGCGGCAGTGTTGGTGTCTGCCTTTTGGGGGTTCCGCTCTTCTGCTTCAAGGTGGAGCATGTGAAACAAAGCTCTAGAACGCACTTTGTAGCAGCATTTCCTTCCATAAAGTGGATGGTGGAACTTCTCCCAGGAATGATGTAATCTACAATCTTCTGTTCACTCTGTTGAGGATGATTTTGCCCTTTGGTACATCTTCATGGGCATTTGAATAGGAGGCTTGAGGAGGCAGGTTTGTAAGGGGTCTCAGCTACACTGCTATACTGTTCTGTTTGCTGCTGCTAAGTCACTTCAGTCGTGTCCGACTCTGTGTGACCCCATAGACAGCAGCCCACCAGGCTTCCCCGTCCCTGGGATTCTCCAGGCAAGAACACTGGAGTGGGTTGCCATTTCCTTCTCCAATGCATGAAAGTGAAAAGTGAAAGTGAAGTCACTCAGTCGTGTCCGATTCTGTGCGACCCCATGGACTACAGCCTACCAGGCTGCTCCGTCCATGGGATTTTCCAGGCAAGAGTACCGGAGTGGGGTGCCATTGCCTTCTCCATACTGTTCTGTTTACCCAGACATTATTCCGTGAATCCACAGCTCACCCTTGTTTATTTTTCTTTCTTTTCCAATACTGCTCTGATTGGCATCTGAGGCATCTCACCACCTGGTTTCCCCTGTATCACCTCCCATCTTTGCCTTTTCACAGATCCTGCTGCTTCTATTCATGTCCCTGCAATTCCCCTCCATCACTGCTTTATCTTGGCTACTGATTCTTTAAGGCTTAACTCACATGACTTTTCCTTTCTAAAGGCTTTTTATGAGCTTTCCAGTCAACTTTTAATCATTTAAAAATTTTTATTTATTTTTGGCTGCACTGGGTCTTGCTTGGGCTCCCTTGGCGGCTCAACAGTAAAGAAACCACCTGCAATACAGGGGATGTGGGTTTGATCCCTGGGTGGGGACGAGCTCCTGCAGAAGGGAATGGCAACCCATTCCAGTATTCTTGCCAGGAAAATCGCATGGACAGAGGAGCCTGGCGGGCTGCAGTCCATAGGGCTGCAAGAGTCAGACGTAACTGGAGTGACTGAGTACTGCACTGGGTCCTTGTGGTTGGATACAGGCTTCCTTTAGCTGCAGCTCACAGAGGCTACTCTTCCTTGTGGTGTGTGGGCTTCTTTGGCGGTGGCTTCCCTTGCTGAGGAGCACAGGCTCTAGAGCTCATGAGCTTCAGTGGTTGCGGCTCATGGGCTTAGTTGCCCTGTGGCTTGTGGAATCTTCCTGGGCTAGGGATCAGACTCATGTGCCCTGCATTGGCAGGTGGATTCTCAGCCACTGGACCACCAGTTAAGTCCCTAATCATTGTTTTTTTTTAATGTATTTATTGAGGGTCTACTGTGCACCAAGGGCTGTGATGGATACTGGAGAAGTAGAACAGATATGGTCCCTGCTTGTGATCTAGTGCTGGGGCGGGATAACATCTTCATATTTGTTAGATGAGAGCAGGGTAGGGTGAAAGTCCTTCCCCATTTTTGATGCTTCTTTTCATGGGGGAGTAATTCTGCTATAATTCCTGGCCTTTTGAATTTTTGAACTGGGGATAAGGAACTGGGAATGGGTATCTCCATCTCTTCTTCCTCATTTCTCATGTGTAATTCGCTTTGTAGGAACACACATTCTGCCTGGATTCTCCAAACACTGAGTTTGATATGACCAGGCCCCAGTGTGGGTCCAGGTGGGTTGAAGGTAGTGAAAACCTAATGTGACTGGTAACTGATCAGATGTATAAATTAGTCTCTTTCTGAGGTTTAGTAAGAAAATGTCTACTTGCTCATAGGCTTAAAGTCACATTCTCTAATATCAGTTTATTTTAAAATTTTATCTCTCAATTGGTTCAGGGTCAGGGAAAAAGAACACTAGTTGGGCTCTCTCAAACCTCAACAGGAGTACTACTGTTAAAAGTACTCAACAGTAGTATTAAAAGCAAAATTTTGAACACAACTCCTAGTTAATCCTCCTGAAGTGCCTTTCTCAAATCTTTTATTATATTAATTACATTGCTGCAATGATCCACTTATATACATCATCCCCTCCTCTAGATATGAGTCTTTGCTTTGGGTAAACAATCTGTACACTGGACAAAGGTATCTGGCCTGAGGGATGAATGGGAGCTAAATCTGGCCAGTGCTGTGCCGGTCAGTAAATATGTCTTTACCTGGGGTAAAGATGAGGTGCCTTTTGGGAATTTGCACAAAAACTTGTCATGTGCCAGCAAACCCTTATGTCCTTGTATTTGATGAATGCACAAATGCATTTTCTTCAGACAGGAAACACCATTACCTCACCTGAATATACTCATCCATTAGGGAAGAATCACATCCATTTTTAACTCACTATTCATCATCTCTTACAAAATACAAGAAGCCAACATATCACACAAGGCCCAGGCAGATGTGAAAGGCAAGTATATCTGCTTTGCCAGGCTATTCCCTTAATTTCCATTATTATTATTATATGTATTATTATTGTTACATTTAAGGGTAATGGAAAAATCAATGCCTTTTAATTCAGAAAACCTAAAATCTTAACATTCATCTCCTTAATTCTGAATGAAAATCCTGTACGTGTCAATGGTTTGTGGTAAGTACAAAGCAATATGGTATATGTGAAAAAGCAACATGCACCATAAATTCATACGGATGTTAGGAGTTATTCTGATCACTCCCTGAGTGCCTAAATTAGACTCAGAAGCATTTGCCAGCTTAATGAATGTGTAAGACTTGCTCTGACAATGTTGATTCTAATGATAACAACGTAACATGCTTATTTCTGGAAAACACCTAGAGCCATCTATTTAAATTATTCATTTTCCAACAGGTTTTTATAGGTTTCGCAATGTTATTTGAAGGGGTCTAATCCTACCTGCTAAAAGGCATTCCACTTAGCACCTGCATTTCTTACTCTGCACATGTGTTCCCTTCTCTTGCTGTTGCTTCAGTTCAGTTCAGTTCAGTCACTCAGCCGTGTCCGACTCTTTGCGACTCCATGAATGGCAGCTCACCAGGCCTCCTTGTCCATCACCAACTCCCGGAGTTCACCCAAACTCATGTCCATCGAGTCGGTGATGCCATCCAGCCATCTCATCCTCTGTCATCCCCTTCTCCTCCTGCCCCCAATCCCTCCCAGCATCAGGGTCTTTTCCAATGAGTCAACTCTTCACATGAGGTGGCCAAAGTATTGGAGTTTCAGCTTCAGCATCAGTCCTTCCAATGAACACCCAGGACTGATCTCCTTTAGGATGGACTGGTTGGATCTCCTTGCAGTCCAAGGGACTCTCAAGAGTCTTCTCCAACACCACAGTTCAAAAGCATCAATTCTTCAGCGCTCAGCTTTCTTCACAGTCCAGCTCTCACATCCATACATGATCACTGGAAAAACCATAGCCTTGACTAGATGGACTTTTGTAGGCAAAGTAATATCTCTGCTTTTCAATATGCTATCTAGGTTGGTCATAACTTTCCTTCCAAGGAGCAAATAGCACAGGCAAATTGTTATAGAGGATGGATAAACAACAAGGTCCTACTGTATAGCACAGGGAACTATATTCAATATCCTATGATAACTGTAATGGAAAAGAACATGAAAAATATACATACATATATATAAAACTGAGTCATTTTGTTATACAGCAGAAATTAACACAACATTGCTTCAATAAAATAAAATAGTAACGTCTTGACTGTAAAATTAAATAAAGCAGTCGTGGTGGTGAAGAGCTTAGGAAGCCACTTGAACTGAGTTTGAAACCCAGCCCTGCCACTTCCCAGCAATGTGAACTTGGACAAGTAAACTCAACCTCCCTAAGCCTCAATTTCTTCCTCCAAAGGATGGGAATAAAATCAGTATATACATCACACAGTTCTGAGACCCCTAAATCACACAATGAAAGCAAAGAACTTAGGTACTGGACACCCTTGTGGACTAAGAGCCTTCAACCTTTTATGTTCCTACCCGAGACTTAAAGTTGTTAGGGCAAGGGCAGGAGAACATGGGGGATTCTGGCTGTGGGCCACGGGGAAGTCAGAAGATGGTGCCCCCTTAAGTCTCTGCCATGTACCTGATGTTCTTTCCAGAAAGTGGGCTCATGGATTTGCGTATTTCCAGGACCATCCCTGGTGACTCAGTGATAAAGAACTCGCCTGCCAATGCAGGAGACACAGGTTTGATCCCTGTGTCAGGAGGACCCCCTGAAGAAGGAAATGACAACCCACTTCAGTATTCTTACCTGGAAAATCCCATGGAAAGAGGAGCCTGGCAGGCTACAGTCCATGGGGTCGCAAAAGAGACATGATTTAGTCACTAAACAATGTTGTTAGGTCACGTTGCTTCTGCCAGAAGGAGCTAACAGGGCAGCACCAAGCATCATCCTATCCTGTTAGCATTCCAAAGGCTAAACCTTTGGAATTAAACAATTCAATTTCTACCTGTGGGACCTTAGATTTCTTGACCTTTTTGAGCCTCAGTTTCTTTATCTGTAAAATACAGATTAAAAAAAAAACACCTACTCCATAGAGTAATATGTGGATTAAATGAGATGATTAATTCAAGTGCCTGGCTCAATAAATGGAAACTTTTTATTAGATCAGCAAAAATCATTTGATCATATAATTTAGTAACCAGTTATTGAATACTCACTCTTTGTCAAATATTGTGCCAGGTACTTTGAGGCTACCACTGATTTAGTGAATTTTTGGAGTATATGGTACAGGCTAGACATTATATGAGGTGCTTATCCATCAAAACCTTCAGAATTCTAGATAAAATCCTCCCCAAGACTATTCAGTTCTTCCACTGTGTGAGACCCCAGGTTATGAACCAGTTTGTCTTTAATTCATGCAATAAACATGATGCCAAGAATTTTATGAACAACTGAAAGTGTAAAGAGAAAAAAACTTGGCCCTGCCAAGGAGAGATTTCCAACCAGGTAGGACCATTTTGGAGGTGATGGATCCAGCTGAGCTATTTCAAATCCTAAAAGATGATGCTGTGAAAGTGCTACACTCAATATGCAAGCAAATTTGGAAAACTCAGCTGTGGCCACAGGACTGGAAAAGGTCAGTTTTCATTCTAATCCCAAAGAAAAGCAATGCCAAAGAATGCTCAAACTACTGCACAACTGTACTTCTCTCACACGCTAGCAAAGTAATGCTCAAAATTCTCCAAGCCAGGCTTCAATAGTACGTGAACCAAGAACTTCCAGATGTTCAAGCTGGATTTAGAAAAGGCAGAGGAATCAGAGATCAAATTGCCAACATCCGTTGGATCATAGAAAAAGCAAGAGAGTTGCAGAAAGACATCTACTTCTGCTTTGTTGACTATGCCAAAGCCTTTGACTGTGTGGATCACAACAAACTGTGGAAAATTCTGAAAGAGATGAGAATACCAGACCACCTGACCTGCCTCCTGAGAAATCTGTATGCAGGTCAAGAATCAACAGTTAGAGCTGCACATGGAACAACAGACTGGTACCGAATTGGGAAAGGAGTACATCAAGGCTGTATATTGTCACCCTGCTTATTTAACTTATATGCAGGGTACATCATTTGAAATGCTGGACTGGATGAAGCACAAGCTGGAATCAAGACTGCTGGGAGAAATATCAATAACCTCAGATATTCAGGTAACATTACACTTATGGCAGAATGTGAAGAAGAACTAAAGATGAAAGTGAAAGAGGAGAGTGAAAAAGTTGTTTTAAAACTTAACGTTCAGAAAACTAAAATCATGGCATCTGGTCCCATCACTTCGTGGCAAATAGATGGGGAAACAATGGAAACAGTGAAAGACTTTATTTTTGGGGGCTCCAAAATCACTGCAGATGGTGACTGCAGCCATGAAATTAAAAGATGGTGCTCCTTGGAACAAAAGTTATGACCAACCTAGACAGCATATTAAAAACACAGACATTACTTTGCCAACAAAGGTCCGTCTAGTCAAAGCTTTGGTTTTTCCAGTGGTCATGTATGGATATGAGTGTTGGACTATAAAGAAAGCTGAGCGCTGAAGAATTGATGCTTTTGCATTGTGATGTTGGAGAAGACTCTTGAGAGTCCCTTGGATTGCAAGATCTAACCAGTCCATCCTAAAGGAAATCAGTCCTGAGTATTCATTGGAAGGACTGATGCTGAAGCAGAAACTCCAATATTTTGGCCACCTGATGCAAAGACCTGACTCATTTGAAAACACCCGGATGCTGGGAATGATTGAAGGTGGAGAAGGCAGGGGGTGACAGAGGATGAGATGGTTGGATGGCATCACCGGCTTAATGGATATGAGTTTGAGTAAGCTCTGGGAGTTGGTGATGGACAGGGAAACCTGGCGTGCTGCAGTCCATGGAGTTACAAAGAGTCGGACACGACTGAGCGACTGAACTGAACTGACTGAGGGCCATTTTGACACCTTCTTTCATTCTTCGAAGGTCATTTATAGTTGAGTTCTCTTTCATGATGTGCTCTATGGTTATATTAATTAATTAATTGAATAGACATGTATTGTGTATCTGCTCTGGTCAGCTCATAGTACTGGGTTCTGCTTGTAATATAATAGAGAAATAAGATATAGTCCCTAACTCTGTGAAGTTCTAATTTAGTGATGGAGATTAGGCACTATGAGAAGTTGAATAATAATTGTAGAATATTTTGCTGGACACAATAAATTCTTGAATGAAATGATGACCTTGAGAAGAATATCATGGTTAAAAAGCATGGAATTTATAGGCAGATGGATCTGTCTCCTGTCTTGGCTCTGTTCTCAACTAAGTCTTGATTTTGCCAAGTCACTTAATCTCTGAGAGTTTTGTCACCTTTAAGGTAGGGCAAGACATTGTGAATATTCACTAACACAAGGCTGGTACATGCTTAGCACAGTTCATGACATAGAGAGGCTTGACTTAGCTATTATTGTCAGAATTAATATTATCATTACATATTCACACAAACCCTCCCAGTCCTGTGTGAGTGTACATGCACACTTGTGCCCGTTGTGTTTGTGTGGTTAGACATTTCACTTGTCATTCATACTCCAATCTGATCAGAGAGATTCAGTCAAGCATCCATTCATTGAATAAATATTCACTGAACACTTACTAGGTTCCAGGCATTGTCCTGGGCACTAGGGATACAGTGAGCAATCAACCCTGAAAGTCAAGGTCTCCATCCTCATGGAGTTTATCTTTTAATGGAGGAGCCAGAAGATATATATAACACACAGACTATCATGTCAGGCAGTGATAAAATGAAGTGTTATGGAGATAGGGGGTTGATCATCTTCTATCTTCCTTCAACACAAAGACGATTTTATTCCTGGACTTATCCCCTTGCATCCAAGCAATTCATCTGCATGAGTATCACCGGTCTCCTATGAAGCACATGGGCTGATACGACTAGGAAAAAAGAGGCTGGGAGATAAAAGGGAAAACCCGAGAGAGAGGACTTTGCAATAATGCTAGGAAAAGATAATTACGTGTGCTCAGATTAAGAAGAAATGAAAGTGATTCTCACATCTTATTTTATGTAAAGAGGGTCATATTGTACACATTGCCCTGTAATAATTATTTTTCTTCTAACTACATTTTAGAATTCACATGTCTGTATCTATGGATTGACCTCCATTTTTAAAGAATACAAGCTACTTAATATTTGGGGTATATTGTGAGGTTTTCGGAGAAGGCAATGGCACCCCACTCCAGTACTCTTGCCTGGAAAATCCCATGGACGGAGGAGCCTGGTAGGCTGTAGTCCATGGGGTCGCTAAGAGTCGGACACGACTGAGCGACTTCACTTTCACTTTTCACTTTCATGCATTGGAGAAGGAAATGGCAACCCACTCCAGTATTCTTGCCTGGAGAATCCCAGGGATGGGGGAGCCTGGTGGGCTGCCATCTATGGGGTCGCACAGAGTCGGACATGACTGAAGCGACTTAGCAGCAGTAGCAGCAGATTTGATCTGGGTTGGTCAAAATGCATGGCATGAATGGCTAGTGGCCATCAGGCAACAGCTGCTTTTGCTGTCACTGGCCCCTTCAGTTAAAGGGGGAGATGTCTGGTCAGCCTGATGTATTAAATGATTTAACATCCACCAGTATTCTTTATTTTACCATTATTTATGACTTGCTGAGTCCTGGCATTAAACTTTGGAAGAAATAAGGTGCAGGTGGAAACCATGGCCTGGGGCTGGGGAGGTTGCAACATCAGGAAGGGACAAATCAAAGTGTCCCCAGTTGTCACTAAGCACGTGGGCTGAGAAGGTGGTGACACCTCCAGAGTGTGAGCCTGGCTTGTCCCTCATTCCCTGGATTCCTCACACCTCCAACTCACCCCTGCTTCCTCTTCTTTCCCTGCCTCTTTCTAGGGATGTGTTTCAACCTGGCAGCCAGGCCTTCATGGAGCAAATGAACCACGTATGCCAGACCCACCCAGATATCTCCAGGATTTGGCTTGTGAGCCCAAGCATCACATATTATGTTTATAAAAGTCGGGAAGAAAGAGAGCTGGGAGAGCAGAGGCATGAGGGGGAAGCAGAGACACACACACAGAGGCCATTTTATTCCCTTGAAGAGGAGCAGACGTTTCTTCTGTTGCACTTTCCTCTCCTGGATGGGGCTGAGACTTGGGGGGACCATTTCTCCCAGGGTTCGAGGTGGGGGGTCTGACAGGAGCCTGGGAGGTGGGAGGTGGGTCAGGGCTCTTCCTTCCCTAGCTTTAGTCATGCATGGGGTCCTGAGGAGACCACGTGCTGTTTACATTCCCTTCTGGGGATCCACTGGGGAAGAAGCTCTCTGATTGCCAAACAGCCTCACATCGGCTCCAGAAACCTCCACTTGGAAGGTCTTCCACATTGACCCCAGCCCATCCCATGTTTGACCCCAACTTGCAGGCTCAGGGCAGCCTTTTAAACCTTTCCCTCCTCACTGCTTTGGACAGCATGTCCCCTCAGCCTCAGTCATCCCGGACTCAGCCTCATTCCCAGACAGACTCCTACGAGCAGCCTTGGAAGCTCAGCGAGACCCCCCTGAGTCTCCCTATGCTCCCAAAATGCCACAGACTAAACACTGAGTCACCACTCACTCGCTACTCTCCCTGAAGCTCTGGTTTCAGAGGGAGGACCCGAGGGTTTGACTGAGGGAAATAGTTTCCCCCTTTTCTCGCTGGGTGGTTTTAAGGTGCGGCAAGATTGCTGGGAAAGTTGTGGGTGGGCCGAGGGCCAAGTACAATGTAGGTATCCCTGGGTCAGCATTTCGTCTGAGCATCAACCCTGGCCTCTCCCTCCGCCCCACCCCTCCAACTTCCACAGACTGCAGCCAGGCTTCCGGAAGGGAATGTGGCAATAGTGCCACCTGATCCTGTCCACAGCCCTACAGGGAAGCCCAGGGAGGCTTTTCCTATTTTGCAGATGAAGAAACTGTGCTCCAAGAGAACAGAGGACTTGCAACCTAGCTATGGCTAAAGAGTGCTGGAGCCTGGTCTCAGAGCCATATCTCCAGCCGAGTGCTCTCACCCCGGCCGGCGGCTGCAGGAAACAGCTGGAATGTGTAATGAGAAGAGGGACTGGGAAACTCAATGTTGGATTCTTAGGGGAAAAAGGAAACTGACCTCCCACAGTGAAATGAGCAAGGCGTGGCTCACGGGCCAACTGGGCATTTGTTCAGTGGCCTATTCAATGACCCAAAGGCTGCACTTTTCCATGGGTGAGGAAAAGTAGGGCAGAATCTGTTGGCTCCTAGCATCCCGACCTTGGAGCTAGACCCTGGGAACTTGCTTAGCTTACTCCTCAGGGGCTGGTCCACCCTGTGCAAACTGGTGCACAACCCAAATGCTTGGCATGGCTGTCTGAAGATTGGGATGATCTGTTTGTGGATGGGAGGGAGGTCTGGTCATTTGTATCTTAGTGGGAGAGTTCCAGGATCATGACCTGTCACTGTGAAGGCATTTCAAAGAGCAGCCTACCAGGGGAATCCACACTGAGGTTGATGAGCAGGAAATTCTTGTCCAAACCATGCATCACTATTGCACATCAGTCTGTGCTGTTTCCCTTTTTCCTGCTCCATATCAGTGGACCTCTTTATGGGTAAAAGGAGGATGGGATAGAGAATGAGAGGAAGGTAACAGAAGCACTTGAAAACTGAGGCTGACATACATCAACGCACCTCTTTAAAACACAAAACCCCAGATACTGGAGGGTTCTCTTCTGTCCTCATTTCAAATCTTGGAAAAGCCTCCAGTTAATAGCATTGACTTCCATACTCACTCCCATAAAGCCATTCCTCAGGAGAAGTTCTGAAAAGGAGAGTCTGACTCAGGCAATGTTCTGAAATACTTTTGACCATGACCTACACATCATGTAAATGTGACTGAAACAAGTTTCACAATGTGATATTTACCCTTACTTCTTGCAACGATTTCTATGTTCTATTCTGCTGCCATTTTTATCACTAAAAATAAATACAGGTTGACTCACTAATACATGATTGGAAAAGCTCTGTTATAGAAATCTTTGTAAATGGTCTCAATGGCATCTCATAAAATGGCTTCAGTTATTCGTCCCACAGCCTGAATGCTGTGCTGCAGGGCTCAGTCGCTTCGGTTGTGCCTGATTCTGTGTCTGGACTGTAGCCCACCAGGTTCCTCTGTACACGAAATACTCCAGGCAAGAATGCTGGAATGGGTTGCCACACCCTCCTCCAGAAGATCTTACCCAACCCAGGGATGGAACTGCATCTCCTGGGTCTCCTGTATTATAGGCAGATTCTTTACTGCTGAACCACAAGGGAAGCCTGCCTGAACCCTGTAGACAATGCCAATTATGGCCAGTTGCTCACTCTGCCCACCTATGAGAAGCAGAAGGATAATGGGGAGCAAGGTTTCAAATCCTCAGATTATTACCCAAAAAATGACTTTGCAATAACAAACCATGCAGCTAACTGGGGGAATAGCAAAAGCCAAATGAGAATGACCTATCTACAAATAATCATTTATCCTGCTTCCTGGCCCTTGTTCATGCTGTTCCCTTCTCCTGAAACTTCTCTGGTTCCTCCACCTCCATCCAAAGTTAGCGGATCTCAAGGGTCACCTCTTCCAGGAAGTCTTCCCTGACTGTCTTTCCCTGCTATGAAGTTTTGGATAGCATCTGACTCTAACATTTATTTGATGTGTCATCATGCCTTGCCAGCTGAGCTAATATAACATTAGTTAGTTATAATAGTATAATATAACTAATTACATTAGTTATAGTATAATATGACTAACTAATTAACATTAGTTAGTTATATTTTTGGAGAAGGTAATGGCACCCCACTCCAGTACTCTTGCCTGGAAAATCCCATGGATGGAGGAGCCTGAAGCGACTTAGCAGCAGCAGCAGCAGTTATATTTTGTGGTTGATCCCTTTTGGAGAGTCTGCCCAGCTTCATGTACTACCTGGAAACCATGTCTGTGAGGTGGTCTCCTGCCTACCGGTCCCAGTATAATGAACTGGGGATGGGAGTCGGGGGCAGGCGCTGGCACTTCACCAAAGCTGGGCCAGTTAGAGCCTTTCCCTGGGAAGTTGCAACTGGAAATGATGGAAAGAGAGAGGGAAAGGAAGACAGAGAAACAGGGACATGATACTGCCTCTTCCCTAGAGCTTTCTTATTATCAATTCTAGAATGAATGAGTTCCCCTGTACCCTTGCTCTTGGACTCCATGACAGTTTATCTGTGTCTACATTTCTGTAACGCATCTTTATATAATCTATGCCTAGGGTTACCCATGTCCTGTCTGCTGCCAGTCCTGGTTTATGCCTATTGCCAAACATTATTTCTAGTGCTCATTCACTCTTACAGTGCCTCGGTCTTGATGATCTAGTCACCTCAGCTCACACTAGCTCACGATGGCTTCTGTCCCTATTGCACATTTACAATGCCGAGGCTCACAAAGCAAGTTCACATGCATCTGCTCATTCTCTTTCCGAATTCATGGTTTCCCCTCAGAACTGCCGCTCCCTCTGTGTGCCACCACTGGTCCCCTGTCATGTCCCCCAGAGACCCTGGGATTAGCCTAGACCCTTCCTTCTACTTCAGCTCATATATCCCTTTGTTCATTTCTTAAAAAAAAATTGAGTGCCCACCAAGGATTTTGCACTGTGCTTGTTGCTGGATAAATAGTGTGGCAAATGAATCAGAGTCTTGAATTTATACTCAAGCTCAAAGGACACCCACAAGTATATAGTTTCAAGTTGTGATATATGTGGCAGAGGAAAAGAACTGGCTCTGGGAGAGAGAAGAATGGGATGGGTATGGGGCCAGCCCACTCAGTATCAGGGCCCCAGGAAGGCCTCTCTGAGGAAGCAACATTAGAGCTCAGATCTAAAGACTCAGAGGAGCCTGTTAATGAAAGGATTTCAGTAGCAGGAGTTGAACCGAGTCTTTACATGTTAGGTTGATCACTCCAAAAATTATGTGCGAAGTGGATCTTAAAGGGCAAAAGTGGAAGTTGGATTTCCTTCCCATCTAGGTCACAACAGATCACTGAATAGAGTTCCCTGTGCTATACAGTAGGTTCTCATTAGTTATCTATTTTATACATAGTATCAATTATATATATATATATTTATTTATATATATATATGTCAGTCCCAATCCATCCCACCCACGCACCATCCCTCTTGGGATCCATATATTTGTTCTCTATCTCTGTGTCTCTATTTCTGCTTTGCAAATAAGATCCTCAAAACCATTTTTCTAGATTCTATGTATGTGTATTAATATACAATATTTGCTTTTCTTTTTCTGACTTACTTCACTCTGTAAGTTGGGAGACCAAGGAAAAGGCTGTTTTAGTTGTTCAGATGAGAGCTGATGGTGGCTTACATGCAGAGCAGTGGAGATGTGTAAAAGTGGATGGTATGGGGAGGGAGGTGGGAGGGGGGTTCAGGATGGGGAACATGTGTACACCCGTGGCGGATTCATGTTGATGTATGGCAAAACAAATACAATATTGTAAAGTAATTAGCCTCCAATTAAAAGAAATAAATTTATATTAAAAAAAAGTGGACAGGCTGGGGAGAGACTTTGAATGTGAAAATCCACAGGGTTTGGCAGTGGATTGGAGGCGGTGGAGAGGAGGAGCTGGTGGTGAGGGAGAGAGGTGTCCACCAATGTGTGATTTTAGCATGAACCATTTCCCAAGATGGGGAGGAGAAGGTGTGGGTAATGTTTGATGGTGGAGTTGGTGGGTAGTTGAAGACATCAGTTGGGGATGTCTTTAGCTGGAGATGACTGTGAAAATTCCAAACGGCTGTTCCAGCTGCATGGGTGTGTTCCAGGTGCTGGGCTCAGAGGAAGGGCCCTGGGCTTGTTTAATTGCCATCTTGAAATGTTTAATAATTTGATCTTTGAACTTGAGTTCTGTATGGGAAATTTGACGGGACAATGGAGCAAGCGTGTGAGCAGGAGAAACATGTCTAGCATACTTGCCTGCCACCCCTTCATGTATAGTAGTATTTGTGATGCCCAGAGTACAAATTCCAGTGTATTCATCATGTGGAGGGTTTCAGTGAGATTCCAAATGAGTGCACATGTGCCCCTTATATGCAGGGGATGCATTCCAAGACCTCCAATGGATGTTTGAAACTGCAGATAGTACTAAACCCTGTATAGTTTTTCTCTAAACTTACCTACCTCTGGTAAAGTTTAATTTATAAAATAGGCAGAGTAAGAGATTAACCATAATAACTACTAGTAAATTAAGAGAATTATAGCAATACACTATAATAAAAGTTTATGTGAATGTGGTCTCTCTCTCAAAATATCTTACAGCACAAATTTAATGCCTTTTCATCTTAAGCACTTGTCATGAGCTGTGGTCCTAACTTTGAGGTGCAATGGCAAAACCAGCACGAATTTCTTTTTCCTTTTTCACAGCTTTGCAGTAGAAGATTCATTCTTACCATAGATCTTAGGAACCTAGGCTTATGATTTTTTCCTTTCCTTATTAAGTTGAGAACCTTAAGGGCACAATTTCATGACTTCTCTTTGGCAAATCTGAACTGCCAGCATCACCACTCTTGCCCTTTGGGGGACCATTATTAAGTACAATATGGGTTACCTGAACACAAGCGCTGTGTTAACTTGGCAGTTGATCAGATAACCTCAATGGCTACCATCTGACTGACTAACAGGCAGGATATGCTGGACAAAGGGATGATTCACATGGCGGGTGGGATGAAGCAGGATAGAATGAGATTTCATCACACAACTTAGAACAGTACACAATTTAAAACTTATGGGTTATTTATTTCTGGAATTTTCCATGTAGTATTTTCAGACCTCAGCTGACCGCAGGTTGCTGAAACTATGGAAAGAGAAACCATGGATAAGAGGGGACCAATGTACAAAGTAAGTGTGTTAAATCTATGGTTGACTAAGTAGGGACACTGGCTATCCCAAGAAGCCACACTTTCCGTTTTAAACAGAAAGATCTTAGAGCACAGAAAGAGGACAGTGGTGTTCTAAAAAACAAACAACCAAGGAACCCTATCGTACCCTTATGAGTGTGCATGCTGAGTCACTTCAGTCCTGTCTGAATCTTGCGGCCCTGTGGATTGTAGCCTGCCAAGCTCTTCTCTCCTTGGGATTCTCCAGGCAAGAATACTGGAGTGGGTTGCCGTGCTCTCCTCCAGGGTATCTTCCCAACCCAGGGATTGAAACTGCTTCTTTTATGACTTCTGCATTGGCTGCTGCTGCTGCTAAGTCGCTTCAGTCGTGTCCGACTCTGTGCAACCCCATAGATGGCAGCCCACCAGGCTCCCCCATCCCTGGGATTCTCCAGGCAAGAATACTGGAGTGGGTTGCCATTTCCTTCTCCAAGGCATGAAAGTGAAAAGTGAAAGTGAAGTTGCTTAGTCGTGCCTGACTCTTAGCGACCCCATGGACTGCAGCCTACCAGGCTCCTCTGCCCATGGGATTTTCCAGGCGAGAGTACTGGAGTGGGTTGCCATTGCCTTCTCCATCTGGATTGGCAGGTGGGTTCTTTTCCACTAGTGCCACCTGGAAAGCCCGTCAAACCCTTACTTAGGCTGAAAATGAAGGGGCTTCCCAGGTGATACTAGTGGTAAAAGAACCCACCTGCCAATGCAGGAGACACAAGAGATGGGAGTTCCATTCCTGGGTCTGGAAGATCCCCTGGAGGAGGGCATGGCAACCCACTCCAGTATTCTTTCCTGTGGCCCAGTGGGATGTCAGCAGTCAAGATGCAAGCGGAGGATTGGTGCATACTTGTGCTTATTGTCATGGAACACGGCTTTCTGAGGATTGCTGAGCGCACTTCACAGTCAAGTCACCAGGTGACTGTGGCTGCATGAGTGAGCCCAACTGCAATCAGCAGAACCACCTGGCCAACCCACAGAACTGTGGGCAATAAAATTACTGTTGCTTTAAATCACTGAGCTCTGGGGCAATAGATAAACAATACAATATCTTATTCATATCTGTTTCCCTAGAATCTACTATGTTATTGTTGTTTAGTTGCTAAGTCACATCTGACTCTTTGGGACCCCATGGAGTGTTGACCACCAGGCTTCTTCTGTCCATGGGATTTCCCAGGCAAGAATAATGGAGTGGGTTGCCATTTCTTTCTCCAGGGATCAAACCCATGTGTACTGGTTGGCAGGCAGACTCTTTACCACTGAGCCACCTGGGAAGCCAGTATTTACTATACTGCTTGGCATGTCAGCTGTCAATACATTTTTATTGTTATAAACTTAATTCTCCCAACAATCTGGTCAGGTAAGTATTACTATCATTTTCTATTTATTTTTAATTATAAGACTCACAGGAACAATTACTCATCCCAACTCTGAATGTTGGGAAGAATGCTCTGATTAACTTGTAGAAGATGTAATCAAGGTCTGGGAATATGGAGGAATGCATTGGGTCACCCCAGAAGACTTTGACCACCTCTATTATATGCCCCTTCTCTTAATAAAGAACTGATAGTATTTAGCATTTATCGAGTGCTTGCTATGTGCCAACTGCTTTATGTATATTGCAGCATGTTTATCCTTGCAAAAATCATGTGAAGTGGGTACTATTAGCATTTTATTTTAGAAAAGCAGAAACTGAGGGTCAAGAAGGAAATATGATCGGTTATTAGAGCAGGTAAATGGCAGAGCTAAACTCTAGACCTGGGTCTGTCCAACTCCTCACTCTTGTTCCTTTTTTTTTTTTAATTGCAGTATAATTGGTTTATAGGGTTGTGTTAATTTCAGGCATACAGCAAAGTAATTCAGTTATACACACACATATATATATTTTCAGATTCTTTTCCCTTATAGGCTATTACAAAGTATCAAGTACAGTTCTCTGTGCTGTACAGTAGGTCTTTGTTATCTATTTTATATATAGTAATGTATCTCTGTTAATATCAAACTCCTAATTTATCACTCTTGCTCTTCACCCTTTCACATCATGTGGAGTCAGAGTTCACAAGGGGTTTAGGTTCCAAAGTTAGTGCATGGAGCAACAGTCACACAGTGAGAAGTACTCTTGAAAATGTCCAAAGTCCCTTTTGAGGTTAAAGTGTATAATACTTGATTTAGTAATAGAGATGAGGAAATGCATGCAATATTTCAGGGCTGTTTCATGTTTAAGATATAATTTGCAAGAGTCATACTGTGGCAGGGTCTGACTAGATGCTCACAAATTCCATTTATTTTCTTTTGAGGCTCACAGAAAGACTCCATTTTCTAACTCTGTGCAGTTAAATTGGGGCCACGTACTGGGGTCTGGCCAATGAAACATGGACAGGTGTGGTCTAACTCATCTGTAGGGTTGCCCCTTTATTACTTCTGTCATCCTCTAGTCCAGAAATCAGCCATCCATGGCCTGTGAACTCGTTTTTGTAAATAAAGTTTTAATAGAATATAGATGCACTCATTTGTTTACATATTGCTTCTAGCTGCTTTCATTCTACAACAGCAGAGATGAGCAGTTATGACAGAGACCATATGGCCTCTAAAACCTATTTACCAAAGACTTGCTGACCCCTGCTCTAGTCCCCTCTTGGTAGATGCTGTGATGAGCCACCCAGATCTCCCTTTAGCAATAAAAATATTAGTTCCTCAGCTGCTCAAAGTTCTCCTGGAAGATGGTCCACATCTACACCCAATGACTGGTAAACACAGAGGTTGAAGAGCATAACCATCTTGCCCAAACCCAGGACAGCTCTGAAAGGCCACCAGCCCCAGAGTTCTCCATTGGGGTGATGGAGACCTTTGGGAGACTGCATTACATCTCAGCCTGACCTTACATCCTTCTCTCCCTTCCATATGTATGATCCTAAGAGCGCTCTCTATTCAACATCCTGTACTCCCATCTTCACCTCAGAGTCCAACCTGCAATAGCTTCCACCCCCTTCCATAAGGTTTCATATGGCAGCATCACCATTGGAAGATGCTGGATCCTCGAATCACTGCTAAGAGGACAGTCACCAAGGAACACCTCCAGACCCACCTCACACTGTGCCTGTAAGTAAGCAATTAGCCTCTTAAACTGGGTGTTGTTTGTTTGTTACAGCAGCTCACTCTACTTATTCTGACAAGTATACTCAGTGAGGCAAGAAGTTCATGCAATGAGAGACCTGCAGGAGCTGAGATGTACTGGGGGAACCATCTGCTCACATTCACGACAGGGCGTCTGCCCTGGGAAAGGGATGCAAGGGTCAAGTCACTCACACCTATTGTCTTGTTTGCTTTCAGTTTCTTTTTTCTCTTTCTCTATTTGGCACATAGAGCAAAATTTTTATAAGTTAAATGTGGGCGTGGTATGATTGCACCTCCACCCAAGTTTGGGGCTCTACCCTCAAAGCATCTCTGAGCAGCTTGCATTCTGCAATGGTTGAAGAATGTAGCATATGGATGACTGAGAGGTGGGTAAGCGGGGAATCAAATGAAGCCCAGATGTCAGCCGGTCTCCCTGAACCCTAGCCATCGGTTGGAACAGAATTCAGAGGAAGAGCCCCCAGTGGGGGGGTTTGTGGGGGTGGGTCCTAGGGGCTGAACATAAACAACCCCACTGCTGACTGCCCACCAGGTATGGCTGTACATGTGTCTGCACCATGGTCAGAGTGTCTGTAGAGACAGCTGGAGACCGACGTGGTCTTTTGTCTCCCCTCTCTCTGAAGTCACCCTGGGACACAGGTGTGTGTCCCCCACAGCCAGTCGACAGAGAAGATGAATCAGCGCCCCTGAAAGACGTGCCCCAGAGCAGTCTGACAGCTGAAACTTGTCTGAAGGTGCAGAGTTTCCCTTCTGACCACAGCTAATGGAAATGTGTGGCTTGCCCGGAGAAGAATCTATGTTATTCTTTAAAGGAACAATGCTAACCACAGATGTTCAGCATCTGGCATGTGGTAGGGGTTTCCCTGAATGAGGAGAATGTAACTGGACCAGCCTGTTCATAAGCTGTCTTTGAGCCTAGACATGTATTTGCCTACTTTCAGCCCTGCATTTGGTTCTCCAAAGATGTCTTTTGATCACCTGGCATTTTTATGATATGCCCCCTCCCCTCATTTACCTTTTATGTCTCTTGATGAATGTTTTGAGACACCCAAAAGCCTATATCTGTGCCTTTAGGTCTTTGCTCATGCCATCTCCATCCCTGTTTTGTCATCCTTTTTTTTTTTTTAATGAATATTTAATTGGTTAGAACTCTATTCACTGCAATTAAGAGAAGCCAAATCCAACTTGCCTTACACTAAAAGCTAAATGTATTGGGGAACGTAATTTAAAATCCAGGACCATTTGACTTTGAAGTCAGGTATAGTGGGATCCAAGGGTTCAGGCAATTTTTCCAGGACCTGATGTTAGTCTTGTTTCTCTATGTCTAGACTATGTTTCCTTCTACATTGGCTCCAGGTTCAGATAACCACTAAATGGGCTGGCCTTGGCAGTTCCAGGCTTATGTTCTACAGGTTAGTTATTCTATAGAAAGAGATTGTCTCTTTTCCAATAAGCCTGGGGATGGGGCTGATTAGACTATCTTAAGATATACACATATTTACTCATAAACTAATCCTTGTTGTTGTTCAGCTGCTCAGTTGTATCTGACTCTTTGTGACCCCATGGATAGCAACACCAGGTTTCCCGGTCCTTCAGTACCTCCCGGTGTTTGCTCAAACTCATGTCCATTGAGTCAGTGAAGGGGATGGGGTTTCCTTTATTTCTCAGGTCTGGGTGCCTTGCTCATCCTTAAGGCCAAAGAGAAAAGTCTTTCTCCAAAGGAAATCAAGATCATATTATGAAAGGAAGGTTGAATGGTTACAGGCCCAGGAGAATCAACAGACACACAATCCATAGCCTGTTTCTCAAACTCAAGTTCATTCTCAGACCTTTCTGTAACTATGACCTCCCCATGGAGGCTTTCCTGGTGACCCCAGTCTGCATTCCCCTTTCTTGTTATTTTAACACTTTGCAGTTGGTGATGGGATTATATACACCCACTATGTTCCTCCCATGGGGTTGGAGGGTCTTCTTAGGTAATACAGGACATGTAGTGGGGTGTCAGTAGGATCTGGAGGCTAGAAATCACATTGTATTTCCTTTTCTCATTTGAAATCCAGAGAAATAAGAAGGAAACAAGGCAGCTTTGAATTGAGGGAAAAGTTTACAACGCTTAAGAAGCAGTTTGGAACAGTGAAGAAAGGGGTCTCAGTGCCAAGGATTAAAGGCTAACTCTATCTGTATGTATGAGTGCCCCTCCGTCTCTCGCTCCACAGCATCTGCCTCCATGTTCAGGTAAGATGTCAAGATTTGCCATATTTTGGGGCCAGCTGAGCACTTGTTGACTCTGCTTGAATCACTGAGCTTTCAGAGGCCATTGCTATGCCTTAAACCATATATGGTGAGCATTTTGCTGCTAAGTCGCTTCAGTCGTGTCTGACTCTGTGCGACCCCATAGATGGCAGCCACCAGGCTCCTCTGTCCCTGGGATGCTCCAGGCGAGAATACTGGAGTGGGTTGCCATTTCCTTCTCCAATGCATGAAAGTGAAAAGTGAAAGTGAAGTCGCTTAGTCATGCCTGACTCTTAGCGACCCCATGGACTACAGCCTACCAGGCTCCTCCGTCCACGAGATTTTCCAGGCAAGAGTACTGGAGTGGGTTGCCATTGCCTTCTCCAGGTGAGCATTTTACTGAGCTCCTAATAATTACTTAACAGCTTTTTGTTGGGCTAAATTGTGAGGTAGATGCCAGCATTCCAGCCTGGGAGTCAAGAGGACTGGGTTGTAATCAAGGCTCTTGACCTTATCCAAACTAAGTAGCCATACCAAGAGAGCAGTGAATAGGATAATAGCTATTTTTGTCCAGGGATTCTAGTTCACAAAGCTTTCATTTTCAGTTCACTCACAGTGACCCTGTGAGATAACCCAATTCTATGAGGTAAGCTTCTCAAGGTTAAGTCTAAGACAAAAAAAAAAAAAAAAAAAAAGCTGGCTATAATCTAAATCTCCCTGGAAACTCCGACAAATCTTCCGTAAAGTAGAGCTTAAAAGGTTTTGTGATTACAACCAAATCCAGTCATCCTTGTGAATTATGTGGGCTGGATATAATAACATATTATGTATTATTTAGTGAGTGTACATATTCCAAAGTACAATATTAAATTATTAATGATGACATACATTCAGTACAGCAAGGTTCTTAAAATAGGAAAGGGAAGAAGAGTAGTTCCACATCTTTGGTTTTAGCATCAGTCTGTCACACATGTGCACTGAGTGGATTTATCCAGCAGAACTTCAGGCCTGTTTAGGTTGTTTTTATTTCTCTCTGCTTTTCACTAAGTGCAAATGGGCAGATTTTTGTAAAACTAAATGTATGATGCAGTTCCCCAGTGTTACTCAATTGAAAATGTGAACTATGGCTTTAGAACATGTCGGACATTGCACTGGATGCAGGAATTCAGTAGTGAATGAAATAGGTATGATTTCTAGCCTAATGGAATTAACAGTCTTTTGAAGATTGTTTTATAAATAAAGAAACTGAAGCTTCTGGAGGTGATTGCCAAATATTGCCCAGCTAGTCAAGAGCAGGCCTGGGATTTGAACCTGGGGTCTTCTGACTTTAACCCTGAGCTTTTTCCAATGACTCCCCATTGGTTTCCGTGACAACCAAAGTCACTTCTAAAGCCAAAGTCAGAATCCTGGAGTTCATTACAGAAGAAACAGGCCACTGGAACTGGCCACTTGGCTTGGCAGTTTGGATCTGGAACTGAGTTCATATTTGGTGTTGAATTGTTCCCTCCAGAAATGGGTTGGGTTGGAATGGAACGGTAATGAGGGCTCTATTTGCTCCAGAAGGCCCATTCTCTATCCTGCCCACCAACCATAATGGTTGGCCATCCTCCTTAAGCCCCATATTGATTACATAGAGTTGATTTTTCTTGATATCAGTGGCTGAGCCAAGAGCATTTAGAGCTGAGCCATGGCCCCCCCAAATTACTGCCTTCCAGATGAAATATGTCAGGCAGCTTTCCCTCGAGCTCCTTTTAAGGACAAAGAGACTGGTTCTGTGCTCGCATTTCCTTTGTTTGGTATCCAATGTGTGTATGTTCCTTTCCCGTGTGTACCCCAAATGGCCTGAAAACCAGGGTGCCCCTCTTCCTGAGTCCCAGACCCTCCAAGAGACTCTCAGGCCCTATCCTAGGAGGAGCCTTGAGGATGCTGCCAGTACGGCCCATCCAAAGGCTGTGGTTTGCCCTGGCATTCAGTGTGCTGACCCAGCCCACCCCAGGGGTGGCCGTGCCAGACCTGGGGCTCCTCCTAAACCGGGCACTACCATTTGGGTGAATTAAATAGTAATCTTCATATTGAAAATAGTGGTGACTGCACTCCCGTTCCCTAAGCCAGGACAAATCTTCCTTCATCTGCTCAGTGTCATTAAGTAGACAACTTTAGTGAGTGGACACTCAAGTTAGAATTGACTCCTTTCTATCACTCCTGTCAAAAAGATAAAAATAAGGCATTTAGCCTGAGGAAAGTTGGCTTCTCAAGTAGACTTGCAGATTCATCCTTTGGAGAAATGTCACTAATGGTGTTTTAATAATGCTTTATGTGCCTAGACACCAATAATAAGAAGAACTTACTATTTACCCAAGTGACTGCTAGCCCCTTAATGATGGACTAAGTATCAGCTACTGGCAGGATATGTAGTGGGTAAGTGCTGTGTAATTACCAAGCAAATTCATCATTATTTCTGTCTTATAAACCAGAATATGTGTTAAATAATACTTTGGGGCCACTGAAAGTAATTACTGAGCACCATCTCTGTAAGAACATGTAATTATCCTCCAGTCGCCCTATGTTTACTAAGCAAATGTATGCAATTATTATCTAAAGCCCAAACCCTGCCCTTGGAGCCACAAAAGTGCACCCAAGGGCAGGTCTGTGTTCAGAGTAGTTTTATCATGTGCCTGGGGTCCTGAAGGATCAGGGCCTCCATTTCCTAAATTCCAGCTCTGCCCTCCTTCCTGGCCTCCAAACAGCCACAAGCTAGACTTTGCAAAACAATTTGATGATGGTGTCTTCACCTCTCCCCACCCCAGCGCATCCCAGCTTCTGCTCTGGCCTCCTTGCTGTTTGGACATTCCAGGCCCTTCTGCTAGACCTGCTGGGACCTCAGCATCTAGCTGTGGAGGGCTCAGTTCAGCTCCAAAATGCTCTTTCAGAGGCTCACCTCATATCAGAAATCGTGCAGGGCTCTGAAGACATGGAGATCAGTGAGACATTGCCTTTGAGGGCCCAAAGGGAGAGGCAGACAAGTCTCAGGAGGGCTGCATAGCCAGTACCAAGGTCAAGAGCATGGGTCCTGGTGCCAGGCTGCCTGGCTTCAGATTTTTTTTTTAATTAATTTTTATTGGACTATAGTTGATTTGCAATGTCATGTTAATTTCTGTTGTACAGCAAAGCGAATCAGTTATACATGCCAAGTTTCTTCAGTGGTGTCTGACTCTTTGAGACCCTATGGACGTAGTCCACCATGGAATTCTCTAGGCAAGACTACAGAAATGGGTTGTCATGCCCTCCTCCAGGGGATCTTCTCGACCCAGAGGTTGAACCTGAGGCTCCTGCTTTGCTGGCAGATTCTCTACCACTGAGCCACCAGGGAAGCCCTTATACATATATCCATTCTTCTTAAGATTCTTTTCCCATGTAGGTCATTACAGAGTATTGAGCAGAGTTCCCTGTGCTGTACAGTAGGTTCTTATTAGTTATCTCTTTTATACTGGCTTCAGAATTGCATTTGCAAAGTGGAGATCATCAGAGGCCCTCCATTGAAAGAGCAATGTGGGATTTACAGGAGTGAAGTGCTGAGAGAAGTGCCTGGCACAACCAACAGAGGTTCTGTAGCAGCCTCTACATGTTAAGATAATTATTATTTTAATGTGAACATGTGGATGGCTCAGCACTCAAATGGTACCATGAAACCAAGCCTTCCCTGCTCCTGCCCAAGAGAAGTGATGTCTTCCTCCTTGAGCTCACGGGGCATCCCATCTGGATGTCTCTTCTGACAGCTACAGCTTTCTACCAGGCTCTGTGTTAACTGGTGCTGATCTCTGACCTCCCTCACTGAGTTTATTGAGTCTCTGGTTTGGGTTTTATTATCTTTGTGTCCCTAACATCAAGCACAGGGCCAGGAGTGCAGTGGGCATTCTTTACATGTTTGTTGAATGAATAGCAGTTACTCAATAAACACTTGTTAAAAAAAAAGAAAGAAAAAAGAGCCCTTCAAAGTCCTATTTGACCACGTGGCACAGCAATGAGCCAAAACCACAGATTTTATTCTGTTTTCACTAATGTGGGTATGTGTGGGGGAGTTGGATTTTTGAAAGGATTGCAGAATGGATTTCTTTCCGACTCAGATGGGTGAACAAAAGACTAATTAACGAAAAACAAAGAAACAAAGGCCCTAAACTGTAGGCTCCTTTCTACATACTCGGTATTGATGGGTTGACATTTGACTGTGAAGCTGGGTCTCCAAGCAGGACCCCAGCTCCTTATCCAGCAGCCCCCAGCCCGAGCTGGCCCTGGATTGCTCCAGAGCTGAAAGCAGCATTGTTAACTGCTTTTGTTCGAGAGGTCCCCCAGCTGGTCCTGGGTCACCAAGCTTCACTGTTTACTTGTGTGTTCTTAAGCTGGGGCCCTTGGTATTAGCAAAAGATTAGATTTTTCTTTCTTCATCACCAACTGTTCCTCTCCCACCCTGTCCCCCACATCCTCTGTCTCTTTCATTTCTTCCGTCTCAGAAGCTCTTTGAGTGAATGTTAATTAGATTGAACACAAGCTGGAAGGCAGCCTCTGTGTTGCCTCTCTGTGAGGCAGCCTCTCTCTGGTGGATTTTTCAATTTGAGATAGGAACAATACTTAAATCAGTATAGTTACCATTTCAAAGAACTTTCCCAGATGTTCTATCTTTTATTCTTACCAAGAAGACTAGGTGGCATGGCAGCTATTTCATTGTTCCCATTTTATAGATGAGAAAAGTAAGGCTCAGAGATGGTACATGATTGGCCCATGATCTCAACCAGGAGACTGTAGAAGGGAATTCAAGGACACTTTTTCTGCTTCCTAACTCTAAGGTATCACATTGTCTGTGATGATGTGAAAGATGCAGTGCGGGCATGCTAACTTGCTTCAGTCATGTCCTCCTCTTTGCAACCCTATGCACTGTAGCCCTCCAGGCTCCTATGTCCATGGGATTCTCCAAAGCAAGAATACTGGAGTGGGTTGCCATGCTCTCCCTCCAGGAGATTTTCCCAACCTAGGGATTGAACCAGTGGCTCCTGTGGCTCCTGCATTGCAGGCAGATTCTTTACTGTTGGAGCCACTGGAGAAGCCCTGAAAGACATAGTAAAGGCTGCCTAATGTGTATTAAGCTAAGGATGTTCATGATGAAATGAGGAAATAACATTCATTGCCATTGCCTTTTAGAACTTTCTGGATGACAGAATCTGGTCATTTCTTGGGTTTGACAATAGGATAGATGAGCGTGAGTTGGAGGTCAGTAAGGAGTATATTAACACAAAGACTATCCCGAAAATGATTCACCCCACCCCTGTATAGTTCACTTAACTGAAGAACATTCCAAGCCCACTATGTGCTCATCTAAGTGGTTTGGAGTTACAGAGAGGAACCCTCAAATGTATGATTCTCATGCTCTTAAAAGAACTTTCAATCTTATTGGAGAAGCAAGATAAATAACACCTGACAGAGAAGGTCATATCCCTGTAAGTTGTTTAGAAAACACTAAGGCATCAGCCCTGGGATTTCTTTGGAAGGAATGATGCTAAAGCTGAAACTCCAATACTTTGGCCATCTCATGAGAAGAGTTGACTCATTGGAAAAGACTCTGATGCTGGGAAGGATTGGGGGCAGGAGGAGAAGGGGACGACAGAGGATAAGATGGCTGGATGGCATCACCGACTTGATGGATGTGAGTTTGGGTGAACTCCGGGAGTTGGTGATGGACAGGGAGATCTGGCGTGCTGCAATTCATGGGGTAACCAAGAGTCAGACACGACTGAGTGACTGAACTGAACTGAAGGCACTTAGAAGAAAATGAGGTTTGAACTAGGCCTGGAAGGATGGTCAGTATTGGCACAGGGGTCGAAGTTCTGGCTTGACTAGTAAGAAAAAACTCAAGCTTGTAGAGCCCTGTGTTTGTATAGACTGTGGTAGAATAATGATTACAACTATATACAAATAATAAAAATAAACATTCATTAAGTGCTTACTATGTATCAGGGTCTGTCCTCAGAGTTTTGCATCAGTCAGTCAGTTCAGTTGCTCAGTCGTGTCTGACTCTTTGCGACCCCATGAATCGCAGCACGCCAGGCCTCCCTGTCCATCACCAACTCCCGGAGTTCACTGAGACACGTCCATCTAGTTGGTGATGCCATCCAGCCATCTCATCCTCTGTCGTCCCCTTCTCCTCCTGCCCCCAATCCTGCCCAGCATCAGAGTCTTTTCCAATGAGTCAACTCTTTGCATGAGGTGGCCAAAGTACTGGAGTTTCAGCTTTAGCATCACTCCTTTGCATAGATTCACTCATATAAACAGCATGCTCACCCTATCTAGTAGATACTGTTATTGTCCCTGTAAAAATGATAACATAGAGGCTCAGGAAAGTTACCCAGGTAATAAGCCTGAATTACCCAGGTAGTAAGTACTGGAACCCAGGAAATTGGACTCTAGACCCTAAATTCTTAAGTATTGTCTGATATTTTGGAAACAGCATCAGTGGTTCATGTAAACAAAGTCTTACTCTACACTAGACAGCCTGAGCATTGCTCGTTCAGGTACTAATTCTCTAAACATGATATCTGAGATAATCAGGGGTCCCGTGGCCTGGTTTCTACGTGGTATCACAATCATTATTTCTTGAAAGCTATAATCTCTCCTGGCATCCCTTTCCTTGGACAGTATTAGATGACATCCAATTCATAAATCTCAGCAATACTTCTTAAAATTCCTTTTAAAAAACATTTCCATCATTTCAGTGTCTCCCAAACTTCACAGCTATCCCCAACTCTCTTTTGTTCTTCAATACTTATTCTCACCTCTCTGCCCAAACCTCTGCTAAAATCCAAGCCATGTTACTACTGACTCATTCCTCCTCCATCCCATCTTTTGGGGCCTGTGGTTTCTTTGTCTTCCTAATAGCTCTTTCTCCAATGTAAACACATATGGGCTCCTATTTCTTATATTCTTTACCCCACTGACTATCTTGACCTGTGCAATCATTTTTAGGAACTCAACTGAAAGAATTAAGATATCTCTTAGGAAAGATGAGGAAACTGCGACTCAGAAAAGAAAACAATTTGCACAAGTTTGCACAGCTAGGAGGTGGCAGAGCTAGGACTCATTAGATGGATCTCTTTGTCACCTGGCCACATGCATCTGTGAGAGTCATTTGTTTGGAGGGTGGTGCTTGATTGGCTCACACTCTGCAGGCTGCACTTGCACCTTTAGGAGCTGGGTCAGTGGTGTGTGATGTGTTCTAAGACATTATTATGAGAAAATGTGAGCTGAAGTATGGGGTTCTGAGTAGAGGCTGGGGATGGCAAGGGATCTGGCCCCTAGTTTTATCTTATCTTTCTGGAACTCACACGCTCTTTTCCTTGTGCCCTGGCTGACTACTAGTTATCCATCAACTCTCATCCTTCAAGGGCAGGCCAAGATCAACATCTAGGGGAGCTTTTCTGGCCCCTTCACATTGGTATGCACCTTCATCCCCAGCTCCTGGGGTATCTGTGCTCACTGCTATTTTTGCCTCTATCTCGTGGTGTTGTGATCACCGACTTTCTTGTCTGCTCCTCCTGCTACATGGAGAGCTCCCCATAGACAGACACCACGTCTTGTTTGTCTGTTCGTCTCTAGCACCAAGGCCGTACCTGACATGACAAGTCGGTTCTTAATGACTATTGGTTGAATGAATGAATGAACACAAATCACTATAAGGAATTCTTCACTCTTGACTTGCTTTCTTCTCCTCCATCCATCAAGGCTGTAAACGTCAGAGATGTGGGCAGGGAACAAGGGTTCATTGTGTATATATGTATGTATGTGAGAGATGGTGTGTAGGGTGGATATATATCCATGTGTCCACCTAGATCAAGACACCATGAAGTCTCTTCCAGTCCAAGCTGATCCATTTTCCTTCTGAACATTTACTGTTCATACCATGTGAGGATACAACAATATGGGAGGTTCTATTTTTACTTCTTTATTATACTTCATTTGGGGGAGGAGATGGCACAGTGGCACTTACAAATAAATAATTGAGACAAAGTGTCCCAAGAAGGTCTTCTGGCTCTTGATCCATTTTGCTCATTCTTAGTCTATCCTAACCTTACTAAATATATTTGTTTGAACAAGTTTAAAGTTTGAAGGTTATCAACAAACAATCTATAGTAGAAATAGAAAAGAGTTCAATTTGAGCCAAACTGAGGACTATAGCCCAAGAGAGAGCCTCTCAGGTACCTAACACTGAGGAACTAACTGCTCCAGAGAAGTATGGTTTTCAGCACAGTTTTATGTCTTGTCAGAACAAAGAACATCAAACAAGTCAGGAATATATTCGTTTAAGTTTTCAAAAGCAAAAAAAGACAACAGATCAGCATGTACATAGTGAGTCAGTATGGCCTTGGCACCTAGGAAAGGTGTCTAAGCATCAGAGGAGGACCAGCATTGGTGTCCCAAGAAGGGAAACATTTAATCTTTATTTGAAAGTGTGTATTCTTTAATTCTTGGCAATGTGCCCTTTTCTTTAATAATTAAAGCAGATGTACATGTATGTTTGATAGGCCACAAACAGGCTGTTTTAGTTAGCATCAAATTCAAGTTAGCTCATGTATAAGCCAGAATGACTTCCCCATACCACAATATGTGGAAATTCTTTTATCACTTCCATTTCAACTCTGAGTTCTGGTTCTGGGATAGTTCCAGCTCACCTACACAACACTGAATCCTCATGAAACACAAATATTCATCATATCCAAAAACCACAGATATTTTCTTTTGCTTCACATTTTGAGAAAGCCAGGTAAGATTCATCTTCACTCAGCCAACACATTTTTAACAGCAATTATGGGAAAAGATAAAGCAAGAGCACAAGAAAACAAAGTTTGTAGATTTTTCTTCTGTTAGAACTTGTCACCTTATATAAAAACGACTTGTTTGCAAGGATGTTCTCCCTGTAGACTAAACTCCTTAAGCCCAGTGACAGTTGGGGCTAGAAAGTATTTCTCTTTCATTTTAAATCTCTAAAGTTCAGCATGGTATCCATGGAAGAGATATAGTTTTGAGTGATATGATTTGATGCAAAAATGAATAGAACTGAGCATAGAAGAAGTGATAATCACCAATTTCATCACCACCATAAAATAAGGATAGGTTACTGAACTCTGATCTAATGCCCAGCACCATTTTAAACACCTTATGCATAGTAACCCTTGCATATTCATTTTCTTTGGCTGCTGTAACAAATCACAACTTAATAGCATAAACCAACAGATTTATTATCTTAAAGTTCTATAGATCAGAAGTCCAACAAGGCTCTCATTAAGATCAAGCTGCATATTGAACATGTATTGATTAAATAATCAGAAATTAATGATTTTTAGAAATTGTCACTTGAAACACACACACAGTAGCTTCTTTATAATCTAAACTGTATCTTTCTTGAATTAGAGAAATTCCATATACAATGGATTACTAATAGACAAAAGTAAAATACATTATTGTATAGTTTCAGAAGACCAATGAAAAAGAGAAGATCCTGAAAACTTGCTACTATGGTCTGAATGCTTATGTCTGTCCAAAATTTATATGTTGATAACCTAATGTCCAGGGCAATGGTATTAAGGGTGGAGCCTTTGAGAGGTGATCAGGTCACGAGGGTGGAGTGCTCCTAATTGAAATTTTGACAAAAGGCCCAACAGAGCTCCCTCACCTTTTCCACCATGTGAAGATGCCACAGAGAAGCCTGCAATCCAGAAGAAGGCCTTCACTAGACCATGCTGGTACCCTGTCTCAGACTTTCAGTCTTCAGAATTGTGGGAAATAAATTTGTTGTTTTTAAGTTAAAAATAATCAAGGTGCAGGCAGAGTTGTGTTGCTTTCTAGAGGCTCTAGAGGAGAGTCCATTCCCTTGCATTTCTAGCTTCTAGAGAGGGCACCATTGGCTCATGGCCCATTCTTTTGTCTTCAAAACCAGCAGTGTTGCAATTCTTGGACTCTTCTTCTGTAGTCACATCTCCATCTGACTCTACTTTTCTTTCTCCTTCTTCTACTTTTAAGGACCCTTGTGATGACAGTGAAAGTGAAAGTCACACAGTCGTGTCTGACTCTTTGCAACCACATGGACTATACAGTCCATGGAATTCTCCAGGCCAGAATACTGGAGTGGGTAGCTGTTCCCTTCTCCAGGGGATCTTCCCAACCCAGCATTCAAACACAGGATTCCTGCATTGCAGGATGATTCTTTACCAGCTGAGCCACCACAGAAACCCAAGAATACTGAAGAGGGTAGCCTTTCCTTTCTCCAGGGGATCTTCCTGACCCAGGAATTGAACCAGGGTCTCCTGCATTGCAGGTGGATTCTTTACCAGCTGAGCTACCAGGGAAGCCCCTGTGATGGCATTAGTGGTAAAGAATCTGCCTGCCAATCCAGGATTGGCAAGAGATGTGGATTTGATCCCTGGGTTGGTAAGATCCCCTGGAGAAGGGAATAGATATCCACCCCAGGATTCTTGCCTGTAAAATCCCATGGACAGTAGTGTCTTGTGGGCTACAGCCCATGGGGTTGCAAAGAGTCAGACATGACTGAGCAAGCACACCAGTGATGACGTTGGGCCCACTGGTTAATCTAGCCTTATTTTCCTGTCTTAAAGTCAATTGATGAGCAACTTTCCATCTGAAAAGTTAATTCCCACTTGCCTATAGCAAAATACTCACAGGCCCAGGGTTTAACATGTGGTCATTTGTGGAGGCCATTATTCTGCCTTCCATGTCTTAAAAGTGGGTACTGTTATTGTCCCCATTTTACCAATGAGGAGACCAAGACACAGAGAGAGAAACTAACTTGCCAAGGTCAAATAGTTGATTGGCAGTGAAATGCAATTAGATTCATTTCAGAGGCCAAGGTGGACCACACATGTTCCTGAGCTGCTGCTTTGACCTGCTTGACTTCTCAAGAATGAGAAAGTTGAAGACAAAACAATCCACTTGCTGGGAGAAGTTTCTCCTTTAAGAACAAACAATAATAATAAACCCTCCCATTCCCCAGCCTCACATGTCAAGAGTAGCTTTCAAAAGAAGCAGCACTGTTGTTTTCTCAGACACTTTTTCTTTGGGAAGAAAACTCTAACACAAAGTCTTAACCATGGGGGTCTGATGCAGGGTTATTGCAGATGGTGATGTTTCCTCTCCTGGCTGGAAACGTGTGTGGCTTCCTATAACCCTCGTGATAAAATCCAGACTTCCCCCACATTCCAGAAGAACCCTCGTGACATGACTCCTGCTTCACCTCTTGGGCCTCAGTTTTCTCCTTCTTGGCAATGTAGAGCAGTGGTGCAAAGCTCAGACTCTGGATTCAGATCTCATATCTACACCCTTCCTATTGTTTCACTTTGGGCAAACTGTTGTTGGGAGGATACTCTTGGGTTTTCTGAATTGCGGACCCCCACCCCCACCAGTGGCTCAGATGGTAAAGAATCTGCCTGCAATGCTGGAGACCCAAGTTCGATCTCTGGGCTGGGAACATCCCCTGAAGAAGGGAATGGCTACCCACTACAGTATTCTTGCCTGGAGAATTCCAGGGACAGAGGAGCCAAGTGGGCTACAGTCAACGGGTTGCAAAGAGTTGGACATGACTCAGAGACTAACACTAACACTTCCCACCTCATAGGTTGGAAGCAACTGAGTGGTAGGCATTCATTCATCAGCTTTATTACTAATAAAGCTGAATGGGACTTGTAGGAAAAATCAGTTTCCTGAAGTCTAGACATCTGGATTCATCTATGGGTAAATCTTACCCAGGTATTCAAAGCAGGTAGAGAGCTACAGGTTTTCTCCTGTGGTTACCAGCCGGAGAGGCAGAGAATGCATGTGTTGGGGTGGGTGTTGGGGTGGGGGTGGCTACTCTGAAAAAGTCAAGAATTGGAAGGGAATGAAGGACATGGACTCCAAGTTTTCTCAGTCTCACTCATTAGACACCTCACACTGGGAGGAGGGAATGAAACGTGGAAGGACAGGTAGGAACTTCTCAGTCCTCTGGAGAGGCCTGTGGCATCTGCTGGGTGCACGAGCAGAAAGCAGAGGAGAGAAGAGGGTAGGCACCTCTCGATCTCATTAAATCAGATCCTGTGCTTTGTGTTCAGATAAACTGAGGGGGAGAGCCCAGATTAGAGGCAGGGTAGAAACAGTTTTTGCCCAGTGGCCATCAGCTACATCTGTACGCATGCTTTCTACAAGCTGTTCATCAAGTTTCAACTCCTTAATAGACACCCAGGGTATATAAGGAAGAATGACAGGAGCCTTTCCTCAAGGAGCTCACAGTTTATTTAAGGAGAAAAATCACAGACTAGTGGGTGCAACACAGTATGCCAGTGCTGTGAGCAGGTTGGTTCCAGTACTGGCCCACACCAGGGCTCGGCTGCAGCAGTGGGGAGGGGACAGCGGCAGCTCTTGCTAGCCTGTGTTCTTTGAATTCCTACTTGGCTGCTTAGCTGCTCTGGAACTTGGGGCAAGTAACTTACACTTTGGAAGCCTCAGTTTTGTCATTTATATGATGGAGATGATAATGGGAACTATGTCAAGTGACAATGCACAACTGCTTAGTGCAACGCTTGGCAGGCGCCTAGGGCACTGTAAATGCTACTCGATATTAATATTATATTATTACTTAGTAGGAGTTCAAAGAGTGAACACTTGAGCTTAGTCCTGAGGGATGTATGGGAGCTGGCTTTGTGGAAATTAGAAAGGAGTCAAGGCCAGTCCATGGCACAGCTTCAAGGGGCGTCATTTTCATAGTGGTCTGTGTGGGTGGCTCCTCCTAGAGTTGTGCTCTTCAGTTTCCATGGCAGTAAAACACACAGTGGCCTTGGAGTAAGGATGTTGCCCCCGTAGGAGGAAGGAGCTAAGGCCCCTGCAGGACTTGTCTTCTCCAGCCTGACTGTTGATGTCCTCCACACCCAACTGGCATTGTGGGGACAGAGATGCTTAAGGAATCACAGCAGTTACTGACAACAGACATAGAAGAGCTTTGGATAATGTGACTTTGAGAGCTGCCATTCATTGTGGAGACTGGGCTCACCAGTCTGGACTTCAAGACCCAGCCTTGTCCTAAGGCAAGAATCCAGCCACTTGAATCTTATGCTATTGGTATGAAGCCTAATTTAAGACAGGTGTGTGTAAAGACGGGCTTCCCAGGTGGTGCCAGTGGTAAAGAATCCACCTGCCAAATTGTGGGTTCAATTCCTGGGTCAGGAAGATCCCCTGGAATACCAACTGGCAATTCACTCCAGTATTCTTGCCTGGAAAATTCCATGGACAGAGGAGCCTGGTGGCTACAATCTATAGCGTTGCAAAGGGTCAGATGACTGAGTGTGCATGTGTGTTAAGACAGGTTGGACCTCCAGATGGTCCAGGAGGTCTCTCAGCATCTTGGTCTCTGCCTCACCAGGGCTGGGCCCAGGCACAGATCTCGACACTGCTCGCTGCTCTGGTTACAGTGAGGACTAGGGCCCCTCTCCCCGACCTATGAGGCTGTATAAATGACAATGTGGCAGGATTGGAGTTCACACCCCGCCTGCTGTGGCTGGTCCCACTGCCATTTAGAACTCCAGACCCTGGCCTTAGCTGTTCATATTCAACTCTTGTCTCACTGAACCTTTGTTTGATACCATTCTGCTTCTCTCTGACTCAGGCGATGTTGCTGGGCTCAAGCTCCTGTCTCCTTTAAGAAAGCTGTCAGGTTTGAGCCGCTCACCATTAACCTATTTTTAAATCCTGGGGCCACCAGTCTTAGTGCATGACCTTGAGCTATTTACTTAAACTGTCAAAGCTTCAGTTTCTTTGTGTGGAAAGTGGAGATAGTAGCGCTGACCTCATAGGAATGTTGTGAAGATAAATGAGATTTAATAATACAAAGTGCTTAGTGAATGCATACAAAAATAGTTGTTTTCCTCATGTTGGGGTCCTGTGGGGGCACTGACAAATTCTTTCTGGATGGCTGCTCTGATGGCCCCTACTGAACGTCTGCCTGCCCATTGCCAAGAACGACTAAGCACCTATGACACGGAGGCGGTCACCTAGCAGCAGGGGCAAAGGCTCCTGCCCTTGCCTCATTCTACTGAGCTCTGAATACAGTAAAGCCCCCAAACTACTAGTATCATTGCATTTGGGTTGGAACAAGTTTTTTTTCTACACTTTTATTGATTTCCTCTAGAAACTTTTTTTTTTTTCTTAAAGTTCTCAAGTAATTCAGGAATAAAGAACTTGGTCCTAAGGGTTGAAAAGTATTTGCCACTATTTTTGCCTTAATCCCTGGGTGGTTGACTTAGAAGGTGGGGGTTTCAGCACCAGCCATTGTACTTCCTCCATCTTTGAATGGATGTTTACATCCATGCCAGTTTCCTGCAATTTACAACACCAGACCTTAATTTTCCCAGATCCTATTGGTATGTCCAAGGGGAAAGTTGAATTGAGCAGCTAGGAAATCCATCTCTGGAGCAGATAGAAAGTAGTTCCAGAGACAAGGCACCGAGAGAACATCCCTCATCCTGACGGTCACGGTCATTCCCCAGGGTGTACTCCAGCCTGTCAGAGAGGGGTCTGAGAAGTGTGGGAGAAGGCACCAACCATTCTTTTTTGTTTAAATCCAGCACTTTAGTTTTCTTCAATAATATTGGTTTTGTAAAATGATACATGATAATGATTCAAACAAATCACACAACAGAAAAACGCAAAGAAGCAAACTTAAGATGATGTCCAGTCTCACGACTCAGAAATGACCAATCAACATTTTTAATCATAATTCTGTCCTCTCTCCCTCTCTCTCTGTACAGATAAAGAATAAATAGAACTGAATAGGAGTATTCCATGTGTGTCTTCAAAAACAAAAGTATTAAGTTAAATAATCTGCTACTTCATAGACATAAGGAGACTTAGGGGAATTACCGAAACCTCATATGAACATTTATTTAAAACTATCTATAGTAATACACTTCTAAAAGAGCTTACCAAAAGCAGAAACATAAAGTTTTGGGCTGCTATATTTTTTGAACATGTGCTTTAAATGTAGAAAAATCTACAAGTCCCTATTAAGGCAACCTCAGAAATTAGAATTCTTGCACTTCATTTATACTCTATCTCCCCTTTGTTATATGATAATTTTGTATTTTATTTTTAAATAGCAATTATTATAGCTCAATGGCTATAGCTTCATATTTTGATATACTCGTGTTCACCTTCTATTCTTTTAAAAACGTTTACAATCTGTTTTTTCCTTTTTAGAGGTCTTTATTTTGATTCATCTTTTGCTTGACTGGATTTGATAAATGTCTCTTTTCTTATTTTCAAAGAGCACATTAAGCTATATTCCCTATTTTTTTCTCCTTTTTTCGTATGTTCTATGTTGGCTGTTGTTTTTGATTTTGAAAGACAGCTTCCTTGTGTGTAAAATTCTTGGGTCACCCTTTATTTCCTTGGAATTTATGACCTCTGTCTTATGCTGTTAAGATGTTTGATGCCAGTCTGAATTTTACCCTTGTAGGTAACTTGGTTTCTCTGCTTATGCATCCATGGGATTGTGTGATAGCAAAGTGAGGAGTGGAGGGATATGGAGGTAGGGGTGGGGGTGGTGGGAAGACAGGTGAGCACTGCAGAAGTAGAGGTCGAGTGGTAGGATGAGGCAAAGGAACTAAGGGAGCAGCATTGAACTTCCTTTTCTATAATTTCACAACTCATTAAGTAGAAATAGAGCCCGCTGCCAAAGAAGTTGTTCTGTAGGGAACAAAAGTTTCAATGAAACCCAAGGGTATTATTGCTTTACCTTTACAGAAAATGGTCTTCCTTTCCATGGCATCTTCGCAAGAAGATTGAGTGAGAAGTGGTACATTTCCGTAAGTGATCACAAGGGCAAGGCTACCATCTTTCATGTTTAAAGAGTCAAGTTTCATTTTCCTTGCCAGCAGGAAGGCCCTCAGCCCAGATACCTCCAATTATTTTCTGTTTGACTTTGCAGACTATTAAGCAATGGATTTGGCCACAGGCTCACCCATGCTAATGATGTTTTTCTTGGACTAATATGACAAATCAGCTGGCAATTGCTGAGTAACCACACGATGACAGCTTAGAGAGGACATGAAGGGTCCAGGTGTGAGACAAATGGCAGGAAGAAACCAGAACGTGATTGAGACAATACTGAATCTGCAAAGCAGTCAAGGTATCCTTGCAGAGTGCCTGTAAATCATTCTGTTGGAGGGTCTGACGCAGATGGAGTCTCTGAGGCTCTGAAGAAACCACCACTGCTCTTGGAAGACGAGTGGAAAAAATGAGTGTTGGAATTATAGACGCCTGCATCCATCGAGGACTAATTGGTTGTCCTAGCTTCCATGGTGTCAGAAAGCCAAGTTCTATGATGATGGGCCAGTGGAAAAGAAAACATTATCAGCCTCAGTGCCCAGAAAACCATCATGCAAAAGAAGAGAGGGAAACATTTGAAAGCTGTCTTGTTTTGATTTTTTTCATCTTGAAAAGGGGAAGTTCTGATGAAACATACAATCTAAGTGGATCAAAGAGAACTTTCTTGAAATGCTAATGAGAGCTGCAACTTCTTGTAAATATATACACCCTGCCTTTCACTGTCTAAGCACGCCGCACATACTTTATCTTATTGGATCCTAAGAACTCTAAGAGGCAAGTGTGCTTATGATCTCTGATCCTGGTAACTAGTAATCTCTTTGATCATAGAACTATCTCTAACTCTAGCAGTGGGGGTGGGGGATAGGGGGGTAGGATGACAACCAGAGAATTAGACCTTGGTCCATGTTCTCTTTCTCCACTGATGTTGTCTTAGATCCCTGCTGAAAACTGGGGAACCAGCAGTCTATTCCTCTGCTGTTGCTGAGTGGACATGCTCAGGACCCTGCCTCTAGGTCAGCTCCTTTTTTTCATAGTGACGGAGAAGGGTTCAGTTCAGTCGCTCAGTTGTGTCTGACTCTTTGCGACCCCATGGACTGCAGCACACCAGGCTTCCTTATCCATCACCAACTCCTGGAGCTTACTTAAACTCATGTCCATCGAGTTGGTGATGCCATCCAACCATCTCATCCTCTGTTGTCCCCTTCTCTTCCTGCCTTCATTCTTTCCCAGCATCAGGGTCTTTTCCAAAGAGTCAGTTCTTCATATCAGGTGGCCAAAGTATTGGCGTTTCAGTTTCAGCATCAGTCCTTCCAATGAATATTCAGGACTGATTTCCTTTAGGATGGACTGGTTGGATCTCCTTGCAGTCCAAGGGATTTTCAAGAGTGTTCTCTAACATCACAGTTCAAAAGCATCAATTCTTTGGCACTCACCTTTCTTTATAGTCCAACTCTCACATCCATACATGACTACTGGAAAAACCATAGCTTTGACTAGACAGACCTTTGTCGGCAACGTAATGTCTCTTCTTTTCTTCCAAGGAGCAAGTGTCTTTTAATTTCATGGCTGCAGTCACCATCTGCAGTAATTTTGGAGCCCAAGAAAATAAAGTCTGTCATTGCTTACATTGTTTCCCCATCTACTTGCCATGAAGCGATGGACAGGGAGGCCTGGCATGCTGCAGTTCATGGGGTCGCAAAGAGTTGGACATGACTGAGCGACTGAACAGAACTGAACTGATGGGACCAGATGCCATGATCTTCATTTTTTGAATGTTGAGTTTTAAGCCAGCTTTTTCACTCTCCTCTCTCACTTTCATCAAGACGCTCTTTAGTTCTTCTTCACTTTCTGCCATAATGGTGGTGTCATCTGCATATCTGAGGTTATTGATATTTCTCCTGGAAATCTTGATTCCAGCTTGTACTTCATCCAGCCCAGCATTTCACAAGATGTACTCTGCACAGAAGTTAAATAAGCAGGGTGACAATGTACAGCCTTGACGTACTCCTTTCCCAATTTGGAACCAGTCTGGAACCAGTCCAGTTCCATGCTTAGTTCTAACTGTTGCTTCTTGACCTGCATACAGATTTCTCAGGAGGCAGGTCAGGTGGTCTGGTATTTCCATCTCTTGAAGAATTTTCCACAGTTTGTTGTGATCCACACAGTCAAATGCTCTGGTATAGTCAATAAAGCAGAAGTAGATGTCTTTCTGGAACTCTCTCGCTTTTTCGATGATCTAACGGATGTTGGCAATTTGATCTCTGGTTCCTCTGCCTTTTCTAAATCCAGCTTGAACATCGGAAAGTTCACAGTTCACATACTATTGAAGCCTGGCTTGGAGAATTTTGAGCATTACTTTACTAGTGTGTGAGATGAGTACAATTGTGTGGTAGTTTGAACATTCTTTGGCATTGCCTTTCTTTGGGATTGGAATAAAAACTGATCTTTTCCAGTCCTGTAGCCATCGTTGAGTTTTCTAAATTTGTTGGCATATTGAGTGTAGCACTTTCACAGCATCATCTTTTAGGATTTGTAAAAATCAAGTGTGGCAGCAGAAAGTGACCACTCTGATCTTCAGTCTCTCTCCATCCTCACCCCTGTGCACATACCTTACAATACTCTTTTCCCTTGTCAGTTTGCTTCCTCCAATTCCTCCAATTCCATCTCCTCAACAACCTGGGACTTGGAAAACTCCAGGCCTTGGAGCGAGCCACAGTGCTTTCCCTGTTTGCCCAGAGGAGGATGAAGAGCCCCGTCCCGGTGGTGACCTCCTCTCAGCCTTGGGAAAAACCACACTCAGGTGTCTCTTTCCAGTACTGTTGATGGGCAGAAGAGGAAGGGCGATCCTTTTATTTAACGGATGAGTTCCAGAAGATGGAGGCATTGAGAGGTGAAAAGACCAGTCCAACTGAGCAAACTTAGAATGCGACAGAGCTGGCATTTGTACCCAGACTCCGAATCCCAAGCTCTCAATGAAAGAACTGGGGACAAATCGAAGAAGCTATTCCAGAAACAACCAGTAGTCACTTCCTTCAGATCTGTCTAAACCTGATGTCTCTGCCAGCAAAGACAGGCCCAGACCTCTGGCTTGTTGCTCTCACTCCTCCTCCCCCCCCACCCCCCTCGCCGTGCCTGCCTCACAGTGACAAGTGGGGCTCAGATAGCGGCCTGGCTTCCATCTGTCCCCACTCATCTCTGTCCAGAGATCCCACTCCTGCTTCTCAACTGTCTTTCTTCCTCCCCTGATCCCCACCAGTATTATCTCTTCTGGATGCAAAGTTGCCTTTGAAGTCAACCAGGAGATTTCATCTGCGGAAAAAAATATGTCTGGAGAGGGCAGCAAGGGAAGAAGGGTGGGCAAGGAACTCGGTATCCTTCACCCTTTTCTCTCGTCTCTGACCGCTCATCTGGTGGAACCACAGTATTGAAGAGATGTGAGGCCAAGGACAGAGAGAGTGTCAGTTCCCAGGATGGCATTAAATGCTTGGAAAGTGACAAGAAATCAATTCATCCACTGGCTTAAAAAATAAATAAATAAAACCAGCAGAAGCAGGGGGGAAAAAAGCCTTGCCTTTTCCCCCAGTTTCCAAGGAGCCCTTTGATAATGCAATGACTCTAGGCTGTACACATTGGTCACATTATTTATCACTGGAGCATGAACGTCCTAACCACATCCAAGGGCTTTCACTGGGCTCCTTAAATCATCCAGGACCACAGTGAAATGTGAATCGACTCATGGAGGACTGGGAGCAGAGGAAAGTGGTCCTGGCCCCCAGCCTTCTCCCTTGAATCTGGAGGCCGCCCTAGGCCCCGGGAGGAACTTTCTCCTTTGTTCCCCCGCCCGGCATCTAGGGTTGCTCTGTCTGGCTGGGATAATGGAGTTGGTTTATGCATTGGATTCTTGGAACTTTTCTTTTGTTGTTGTTCTCGAAAATTGTTGAGCCTACTCCAGGAATGGAGTGCCCCTGCAGGTAATTTACTTTTCCCTATGTACCTGGAAAAGGTTTCTGTCTTCTCTTCTGGAGTCTTTAAAAGTATCAAAAGGCACAGTGACATTGTGTGGTATTGGTTGGGAGTGAGTTCAACAGAGTGAGGAAGGAACAAGGCTCTTAGGACAGTGGGTCTAGTCTAATCTAGTTGCTCCTTCCCCCACTTGGCTCACTGTGTGATTCTGAGTCAGATAATCTCTCTGGTTTCTGATGCTTCATGTGTAAAATGAGGGCTGTGATGGATATTTAAGGACTGCTCCCCACCATTCCTCATTTCCCTTACCTACTGTATCCCCAAGTTCTTCAGCCATGAGGTCTGGGTGAGTCTGACATTCCCCTCTAGCTCCAATGATGGGCTCTAGCTTGGGCCAAATAGCAGCTTGGACTCTTTCTGCTCGTGATTGGTTCAGAAATGGGCATTGATCTAAAACAGTCCAATCAGACAGAACCTTAGGACTTTTGCTGGAAATGCTGAGACACAGACTCTGTTTCTATTGGATGTGAATACAGAATCATGCAGCTCTAAGGACTATTGCTGGTAATCTCTTGACACAGTGAGGGGAGAAACTGCTCAAGAATGGAACTAACATCAAAGAAAATGGACTGCTATTAAGAAAAAAAAAGGAAGAAAGAAATCAAGTCCTCATCTCAAAATATGAGTGCTGGATCAAGCTTTGCCTGATGCTTCACTCATCCCTGGGCCATTCAGTTATGTGAATTAATGAATTCCTTTTATTGTTTGAATTTGGTTTTCTAAAAGTTGATGATTTAGGATCAGTCTAAGTACCAAGGAATAGACATTATTAGCTTTAGAGTTTCTTCTAGAGGGAAAGACAAAAAAGAATTTTTCCTTTTTGGCTTCCTAGTTTGTTCTTGGAACCATGTTAGGCAGGAGACAGCAGTGGTGAAGAGGCTTTAGCTCTGTAATTAGACAAATTTGGTTCAGATCCTTCAAACCCCAAAGGTGAGTCAGACTCCAAACCTAAAGGTGAATAGGTCCAAGGCCTTTGAAGTGCTTTATCTTCTAAGCTGTGTATAAGACCTCGATTGTTCATTTGAGGGATTTGGGTTTCACAATATCATGAAAGCTTTACGTGTTTAGCTTAATACAAATCTCCTTATAGGGTGAGTAAATTTATATGCATTACCCTTGTCCTGGGAGAATTAATCCTTAAAGTGAAACCAAGTACTAATCAGAAAGATAGCTGATTCATAGAAGCCCATGTAAGCCTCCTTATTTTGGTGCAATGCTTGGTTGGTTCTCTGAAAGCTGATCAGTACATTAATATTCACAGGACCTGCTACTCTGCAAATCAGATGGAATCTCACTGTACCAGCTTCCCTGATACTCTGGGAAAAGAATTGCCCAACTGCATCTTACTGGGCAGTGGGAATTAGATGTTTTTCTAAATTCATTTTCTCTTTGGGGAATGAATATTGGGGGTCTAATTAATTGTCAATAAACCATGGCAGTAAAAACAGATTTGGACATTTTTTATTTTCTCAAGTATGTAGCATAGATGCCAAGATTCCCTGTCTCAATTCGGGACTTACACCAAGGACAGATGTTGCTAGGCAGCTGAAAGCCCTCACTAAACATCAAATGTATCATCATGTTTCTCAAGAGAGTGAAAGCCACTGCTTGTTCTTTTATATATATATTAATTAATACATATTAATTAACTTATGGCCGTGATGGGTCTTTGTTGTTACATGGGCTTTTTCTAGTTGCAGCGAGCTGGAGCTACTCTCTAGCTGTGGTGCACAGGCTTCTCATTGCGGTGGCGTCTCTGGTTGCAGACCACAGACTCTAGCTGGCAGGGGCTTCAGTAGTTGTGGCTCCCAGGCTCTAGAGAGCAGGCTCAGGAGTTGTGGTACATGGGCTTAGTTGCTCCATGGCATGTGGGATCTTCCCGAATCAGGCATTGAACCCACGTCTCTTACACTGGCCGGCAAATTCTTTACCACTGAGCCCACCAGAGAAGCCTCTCTGCCTATTTCTTTCACTTGGAATTCTTTTGGTTGTATGTGATAGAAAATACAGCCCGTTGCAGTGTGTGCAGAAAGGGGCAATGAGTAGCTTTTGTAATGGAATGGCATAGAGGAGGACACTGGCTGCAGCAGGAGTCAGGGTCTGCAGGAAATGGTAGGCAGACTGCTGCATCCCTTAGCTGTGTTGCCTTCATTCCCAGATGGCTCCTACTTTCATAGATGCAAGGAGCTGACTTTTCACTGCTAAACTGTTCCTATCAGGGCATATTTGAGAGGAGAAGTGTGGAAATGGGGTTCTAATAGTTTATGCTGAAGTTAGATTATGGGGCAATAACAAAGCTTCAGTGGGCTCAGGGGCCATGGGTTAAGGACAATGATTTAGGTCAGTCTGCTCACGAATGAGGATCAGAGGCTCCCATAGAGACAAGGGCTGTCCATGGCCACTTTGAGCTGGAATCAACAGGTGTCCCGATTTTGTTTCTCTGGACCTTCCAGATCCCTGATCTTCACACCAGGAGCCACTGACGTCCTGACCCCCATGCTGGCAGATCTGGTTTTATCCCAGTTCCTGAGCAAGCCTAAAAGGGCTAAGAGATACGTAAAATCTCGGAAAGAAATCTATTTGGGTTTTAGTCGCTTTAGCTTTCCTGGAATTCTTCTCTTCTTTATTTTGGTGACAGTAACCTTCTTTTCTCTGGGGACATTATTCCGATTAGTTCAGTTGAAGTCCACTCTCTTTTACACGAGGTGGGCCTTATGACCTTGGTCAACTAAAGTTTATATTCCTTTGGTCACAGTGATTGGTTCAGGGAAAGAATGTTACACAAGCCGAGGCAATCAGAGATCTTGCCAGGACTTTTTCTCCAGAGCTATTGAGAGAAAGAGCTCACATTTTCCTTCCTGCTACTACTCATAAATAGCTGTAAACTTGGAGTTGACAGTCACAGTGGCCAGTTTTGCCACTGCAAGGAGGGAGCCTGCTTGGTCATGAAGCCACCACAAAGGTGAGCAGAGGAGAGAGATGGGGGTGAGGGAGAGGGATAGACTGGGATTCCTGAATATTTCACTACCTTGATGTTATTTTTTAAGTGATGTGACTTAATAAATTCCCTCCTGTGCTCATTCATATTGACTTGGGTGTCTGTCCCTGGCAACCCTAAGAATCCTGGCTTGTTTGTCATGATTACCTGATGGTCCATACTGTGGCAACGTTGATGGCCACCCTGGGCATTCATAGTTGGGCAGATGCAGGAAGCAGGACTGAGACATGTTACTGGAGGTGGGACTGACAAGCCAACATCCTCCCTGAGTTTCTTCTATTCAATAAAGCCAATCTTCTAAGTTGGGTTTAAGGGCAATATAAGTCTGTTTACCTGGAAAAGGAGGAAACTTGTTTGTGAGCATGGGAGAGGTGGCCCCTTTGAGAGAGGACTCTCTTTGAGAGAGGAGATGTCTTAAGACAGGGGCAGGGTTAGAATTAGAGGTACAGTTTACTCCTGTAAACTCAGTCCCGTTTTCTTAACTCACACACGGGCTGCTGTGTCTTGGAGAAACACTAGGAATGGAAGTGATGGCTTAATCTACGACATGTGTTTCCTATGGTGATTACGTTAGATAATGAAAACATTTATTGGATAAATATGGAATGACAGTATGGTGGGTTACATGGTGGACTAAGAAACCTTCTGGGTTAGAACTTATCTTAGGTAAAGAGCAGAGGCACAGAGGTTTGTTTCAGGGGGCGCAAAAGTGTCATAAGACAGTGGGAACTCTTTCTGCAGCGTATAATCACTGGTTGTCTCACTCAGCACTGAGAGACTCTTGACTATGTCCTCAGGAAATGAGTGCTGAGAATAAAATAGAAAGAGTTATTTCAAGAGATTCTGGCAATTCTGCCATCGAGGCTGTCATCTTGATGCCAAGGTGTCTGGGGGTAGCTTTTGGGAGTCACAGAGGTTGTGGCAACAGCAGGAAGTGAAGGGTAGTGGAAGACTTGCTCACAATCACATCTGAGATCTCTAGTGACTCCGGACATGCTGGAGGGACTGTGGAAGGGACAGAGTTCTAGCAAGTTCCCTCTAAGGATTAAAGTTAGAGAAACACTTGCTTCTCCTCTTCTGATCCCTATAATGAACTCTTGTGGTCTTGATGAGCTAGGCTTCAGCCTTTCTGTTAACCTCTCGGCCCTCCAGCTGGCCCCCCTGAAGCCTGAGGAATCCTCATCACTGATGGATACTCTGGGGTTGTTCAAATCATGAAAGAAAGGCCTGGAGGGTGGTATCTTTGGTGATTAAGGTAGTGAAATGGGAGTGGTGGTGGAGAAATATTTTCAGATGTGACAACATTGGGTGTCCTCCGCCTCTCCACGTCTGCTCTGGCACAGAACCACCCTTTGTCTTGTTCTTAGATCTGCAGAGCGATATGTCAAATGCCTAAACATGCCCAGCTTGGAAACGTGTGCAATTTATTGCCAACTGGGAAACCAAATTCCTTTAGAACGCCTGCATATGTTATGATTCTGACCTCAGGCAATGGAGTAGTGATTAAGGAGATATTTGCCTACAAAACACAGATGACACTTCAATCTTTGGAATCTTTGATTCCCGAAACCAACCTGTTAAACTGAGATGGGGCTCATGCCTTTCTCTGAGATCATGGGCTGCAACATGCAAACCTGCCCCTCTGAAGGGGTCGTAAATTAAAGCTGTTCCAGGGACAAGCTCAAGCTCAGACTGAAACTCCCGGCTTTGGTGACATGAGGTTCACATTAACTGTTTGGGCAGAGCTATAGGCTTTATGGGTTTCCCAGGGGGCACTAGTGGTAAAGAACGCACCTGCCAATGCAGGAAACATAAGAGATATGGGTTCGACCCCTGGGTTGGGAAGATCCTCTGGAGGAATGAATGGCAACCCTCTCCATTATTTTTGCAGGGAGACTCTCATGGACAGAGGAGCCTGGAGGGCCACAGCCCATGAGGTCTCAAAGAGTTGGACACTACTGAAGCAACATAACTTTCACACATGTGGGCTTTATATATGGTAACCACATTCTGACAAGCCATCTAGGGGAATCAGAGGACAGATACCAAGTGTGGAACCCTCCTAAAGCATCTGGCATGTCCGATTGCCACAGGTATTGTCTAAGACCTAACAGAAGCAGAAGATATTAAGAGGTGACAAGAATACACAGAAGAACTATACAAAAAAGATCTTCATGACCCAGATAATCATGATGGTTTGATCACTCACCTAGAGCCAGACATCCTGGAATGTGAAGTCAAGTGGGCCTTAGGAAGCATCTCTATGAACAAAGCTAGTGGAGATGATGGAATTCCAGTTGAGCTATTTCAAATCCTAAAAGATGATGCTGTGAAAGTGCTGCACCCAATATGCAAGCAAATTTAGAACACTTAGCAGTGGCCACAGGACTGGAAAAGGTCAGTTTTAATTCCAATCCCAAAGAAAGGTAATGTCAAAGAATGCTCAAACTACCGCACAATTGCACTCATCTCAAACGCTAGCAAAGTAATGCTCAAAATTCTCCAAGCCAGGCTTCAATAGTACGTGAACCAAGAACTTCCAGATGTTCAAGCTGGATTTAGAAAAGGCAGAGATCAAATTGCCAGAGATCAAATTGCCAACATCCATTGGATCATCAAAAAAACAAGAGAGTTTCATAAAGACATCTACTTCTGTTTTATTGACTATGTCAAAGGCTTTAACTGTGTGGATCACAACAACCTGTGGAAAATTCTGAAGGAGATGAGAATACCAGACTACCTGACCTGCCTCCTGAGAAATCTGTATGCAGGTCAAGAAGCAACAGTTAGAACAGCACATAGAACAACAGACTAGTTCCAAATAGGGAAAGGAGTACATCAGGGCTATATATTGTCACCCTGCTTATTTAACTTCTATGCAGAATACATCATGTGAAATGCTGGGCTGGAAGAAGCACAAGTTGGAATCAAGATTGCGAGGAGAAATATCAATAACCTGATATGCAGATGACACCACCCTTATGGCAGGAAGTAAAGAAGAACTCAAGAGCCTCTTGATGAAAGTGAAAGAGGAGAGTGAAAAAGTTGGCTTAAAACTCAACATTCAGAAAACTAAGATCATCACTTCATGGCAAATAGATGGGGAAACAGTGGAAACAGTGACAGATTTTATTTTTGGGGGCTTCAAAATCACTGCAGATGGTGACTGCAGCCATGAAATTAAAAGATGCTTGCTCCTTGGAAGGAAAGTTATGACCAACTTAGATAGCATATTCAAAAGCAGAGACGTTACTTTGGCAACAAAGGTCTGTCTAGTCAAAGCTATGGATATTTCCAGTAGTCATGAATGGATAGGAGAGTTGAACTATGAAGAAAGCTGAGCACCAAAGAATTGATGCTTTTGAACTGTGGTGTTGGAGAAGACTCTTGAGAGTCCCTTGGACAGCAAGCAGATCCAACCAGTCCATCCTAAAGGAAATCAGTCCTGAATATTCATTGGAAGGACTGATGCTGAAGCTGAAACTCCAATATTTTGGCCACCTGATACGAAGAACTGACTCACTGGAAAAGACCCTGATGCTGGGAAAGATTGAAGATGGAAGGAGAAGGGGACGACAGAGGATGAGATGGTTGGATGGCATCACTGACTCCATGGACATGAGTTTGAGTAAACTCCGGGAGTTGATGATAGACAGGGAGGCCTGGTGTGCTGCAGTCCATGGGGTTGCAAGGAGTTGGACATGACTGAGCGACTGAACTGATTGTCTAGAATGTTGTCCACATCTGATATTGAAATGGGAGTTGTCAAAGTGACATTGCTATTTGTTTCCGTGATCTGGCAAGAGCACAGGAGGTGACAATGCAGAGGGACATCTGATCTGGGACTTATTCCCTTCAATTAGAAGTTCCTGGAGATGGATTATTTTTTTCCTCTCTCAATAGGACGACCGAGGTAGTTCAACATAGCCACTCTTGTCCCTTAGGGCAGAGGGTTTATTTTAATACTTCTTCAAGGGCAGAAGTTTTGCACAGTACCCAGCAAACAGCAAGACTTCAATAAATGTCAGCTCATGTTGTTAATATGGCACCTCACAGAGGCAAAGGCCCCTCTGGAGAAAATACCAGCACTGGAGTCTGAAACCTGGCTCTGAATCCAGGCTTCACCACTTTGTCACTGTGTGATCTAGGGCAAATTACTTAACCATTCTGAGCTTCAGCTCTTCATTTTGTATTATGGCCATAATTCCAGGCTCCCAGAGAGTATACTTCCCTGAAAGAAGTGACTAATTTGTACCCTACATAAGGGCCATCAAGAGGAGATGGGTGTAGGGAAGAAACAAGAAGAAAAGTTATATTTCATTGAACTTGATGGGTGGATCAACTTGATTGTATAGAATTTAAACTTACCTGTTTAAATTCTATACAGTCTTTTCTGATGCAAATCATCAAGCTGTTAAATTAAGGATTTCTCTGCTTTAAACTTTCTATAGACACTTATTCTCTTCAACACATCTTCTGATAAGTGGAGTCCCTTTTGTTGTTTTGCCCTGGGCAGAGTGGTAGTGGCGGGCAGGGGTTGGGTCAGGAAGTAGATTGGGATGGGACTTGCCCTTTGTGGGGTGGGCAGTGTTCCATTCTTTTGGATGATTTAAGTACATGGCTATGCTAAGCCTGTGCAGTATTAAGTATTAAGAATACTTTCCTGTGCAGGATTAAGAATACTTCCCTTAGCAAGAGTGGTATCGCTAAAAATGACCATGAAGCCAATGAGAAGAGAAGAGACATTAGATTGTCTTTGGGAGGGCTGGGGGAGGTGAGGAGACCCCCTCCACATGAATCCATTTTATAGCCAGTGGAGGAATAGTTCACTTAGCAAATGGAGTCCCCGGATGTGTCCTTTAAGAATCCTGCTCCTTTTTATACTAATCCAAATTTACTTTTAAGAGTCTGTTTTCTCCCACAGTTTCTAGTAACTGTTGGGGATTTTGGGAAAAAGAAATCTCATAAAGATTTTATATCAAATGCTCTATTCTGGTGCAGTGCCACCCACGCCAGGAACCACCGAGTGTGAGGGAAACAATGCTTAATTAGGAGTCAAGAGACCCAGATTCTCCTTCCAGCTCCATTAATTTGCTTTGCAATCTTGGGTACTCACTTTCCTTCTCAGGTCCTCAGTTTTGCCGTGTGTACTATGGAAAGATCTTCATCTAGACCATATGATTTAAAATTAAAAATAAAAGATCTGTAAGGAACATAAAATGTTGTGGTCCATGTGGAAGTTGGATAAGAATTTCCAGACACGAGGCAGAATGAAAGGAGAATAAAATTTACTAGAGTGGGAGACACGGTTAGAACAATGGGTTGGATCAAGGGAGAGTTGAACCCTTTAGCAGGCTAGCAGCCAATTTTTATAGTCTCAAGACAGAGAAAATTCCTACAGGAATGGTGGCATTAGGTGATTGGTTAGCTTGCTATAAGGTGGATGATAGGGTGGGTATTTTACATAATATGGGATCAGGGAACTGGCTGGTTTAGATATGGAGGCTCATGGCAATAGTTGCTATGGGGCTTGGTTAGTTCCAGAGATTTTTATCCTGTGACCTTGGTATACAGCTCTACATAAAGGAATTCCTCGAAATGAGTCCCATACAAAAAAATAAAAAAGGAAAATCTGCCCTGTGTCCCTTAGACTGGGTCCCTGTTCAACCTCGATAAACTCCCAGATTTCAGATTGAAATCGAACACACTGAACTTCAGATTTCAGAGTGACAAAACCACACGACAGAGGCTCTTCAGCATCACATTCAGGTCCGTCATTCCATGGACACTTGTCCCGTAAAGAGTCCAGGAGTTCAGAAGGTTTGGGGTGGGGTGTGGGACTGTCTCTGAGGCTGGAGGTCAATGCCGAGTGGGCACAGGGAGCAGTACCTCTTGATGCAGCAGGATCAGAATGCAGAGGGGCCCGGGCTGGCCGCTGTGGAGGAAGAGATAGGGCCTCAAGCTCTGGCTGCCTCTCGGCTGGGGGTGGCTGGGAAATGGTCACCTGGCTTGGGCTCAGGGCACAGCTAGGGCTTTCGCTGGTAGGACCACTCAAGAATGATACCTTTGGGAGGTCTTGAAGACCCTGTTCCTCTCTGCTCACGGACTCTGCACCTGGGCCATTTGAAACCAGCCAGGCAGCCTTTGGAGATAATTGGAAAAGGCTTAACCTTCCCTTCTGCTGGGATAAATGCCATGGCCCTTTGAGGGTCCATCACCCCCAGCAATGGCAGCACCTCCATCTGGCAGCCTAGGTGCACTTTGGCCTGGTCCACTGTTGAGTCCACCTGTGGGCCCTGGACAGCCCTAGTTCCCAAACCAGTCCTGGGAGGGGTGGAGAAGTGTTTCTCCCATTCAAGTAACCAGACCCGAGCCTACTTAGCCTCCAAGATCCGAGATTGGGTGTGTTCAGGGTGGTATGGCTGTAGACAAGAATACCATCTTTTGTTTCTCAAAAGATGTTGTACAGAACACTGCTTCCATAGGAGATTAACACATGCTCTTTGCAAAATCATGGTCAAATATGTTTGGGAAGCACTGAACTAGAGTTAAGCAAGCTTTTTCATTACGGAGCATCTCAGAGTTTTTAAACTTTACGAGACAGGCATGTATGTTCAGACTTTCTAAACTAATTTGTCTCAACACCACCTCACCCCCACCCCGCCCCAACCTTCTTGGCCCTTCTTGTTTTCATCCTGCATCTGTTCCATGGAACCTCTTTTGGGGACGGTTGGGACAGACCATTAATCAATAATCTCCACGTTCCTATTCAGTGATCTTAGAATTAACTCTTGTGAAGGACATGGTGGGTGACTCATGATCGCTCCTTTGCTCAGTTTAACCAACAACTGTTGCTCTGCCAACAATTTTTGAGCATCACGATGTGTCAGGCCCTTGATTGGTGCTGAGATGACAGAAAAGCGTGAGTTGCACATTTCCTGCCTTCCAGAGTTCATAACCTCCCAAAGCCCATCAAATAAGCAAATAAGAGTTATAAACACAGCCTGACAGACTCTCAGCTGGGGATACTCACTTGGCTGGCTGGAGGGTCTCCAGCACTGAATTCAGTGCCTGGGACCTAGGAGATGCTCCTATCAACTTGGATTGCCTTCAGCTGTGAGTAACAAACAATTGTCAAATAGTAGTTTACATAAGCAAGAAGGTTTTTTTCCTACCGTGGTAGACGGATGATGACCCTCAAAGATTTCTCCATCTGAATCCCTGGAACTTGTGAATATGTTTCCTTAAATGGCAAAAAGGGACTTTGCAGTGGTGATTAAGGATCAAGAGGGGGAGGTTATTCTGCATTACCCTGAGGACCCCAGTGTATCCTCATGTGGCCTCTTAGACTCAGAAGGGTCCTTAAAGAGAGAGGCATAGGAGTCTGGGAGAAGATGGGATGATGACCAAAGCAGAGACTGGAATGAAGCACTGCAGGTAGAGGAAGCACCATGAGCTGTGGAGCCCAGGTGGCCACCAGAAGCTGCAAAAGGCAAGGAAGTGGATTCTTCCTTCGGTGCTAACAGAAGGAATCAATTTCCCCAACTCCTTGACTTTAACCCCGTGAGATTACTTTTGAACTTCTGCCCTCCAGAACTAAAAGAATAAATTTGTGTTAAATCACTAAGCTTATAGTCATTTATCATAGCAGCAATAGGAAACTAGTACACCCATTTAATGAAATATCTGGAAGCAGTCAGCCCAAGGCGTGTGCAGCTGCTTCAGAAAGTCATCAAGGGTCTGGTCCCTTTAGCTCCTGGCTGCACTATCCTTAGTGCCTGGCGTTTTTCACCATGGCTGCAAGAAATCTCCAGGCATCCTGTCCACATTTGAGGCAGAAAGGAGAGGAAAAAGCCAGAGGGAATGGAAAAAGATACCTCCTTGGAAGCCTTTTATTTGCATTTTAGGGAAGGAACCCTCCCTAGAGCTATGTGCCTACTTCTTATTAGCCAGAACTCGGTCACACGGTTACCTTTAGTGGCAAAGAAGGCAGGGAAGGTGAGATTTTCAAACTGTGCATATTGCTTTCCTGAACAAGCTGTGATTCAGGTGGTAAGAAGGCAAGGAAGGATATTGGAATGCAAATCTCATAGTATCTGCTACAAAGCTCTAAAAGCATCTGTTGGACTAAATGAACATTGAAAGAAGGGGAGACTGGAGACAAGTCATAGGTCAGTTAGCCCAGATGGGAAAGAGGGGGTTTCTGAACTATGATGTGGGGATGGGCAGAATGGAGACCTTCAGAGGTATTTGGATCCACTGGGCTTAATTGAGTGGAGGGTTAGTGATGACATATTTCTGACTCAGGGCTTCCTGGTGCCTCAGTGGTAAAGAATCTGTCTGCCAGTTCAGGAGACACGAGCTCGATCCCTGGGTCAGGAAGATATTCCAGAGAAGGAAATAGCAATACAGTGCAGTATCCTTGCCTGGGAAGTCCCATAGGCAAAGGAGCCGGGCGGGCTACAGTCCATGGAGTTGTAGAAGAGTTGTACACCACTAAGCGACTAAACAACAAAACAAATTTATGACTCAAATTGCTTAATGGACGTGGTGCAGTTTACTAGGACATGGAATGTAAGATGGGGAGAATCTCTGGATATGACTTCAAGGTGTGTGTGGTCTAGGCCTGCTTCTCAAGGCTGTTTCTCTCAGAACCTGCCATGTGCCCAAGGTGATCTCTCGGTATGCCCATGGGGCCACTGAGTGATAGCTCTCTCTGCTTTTTGTCGTCATCCCTTCCTGTCTCTCTACCTTTTATAATGATTCAGTCACAAGACCTTATCTTATTTCCCTCACCTGGCATCCTGGTCACTCCATCCGGACTTGATTCCCATCCTGAATCTATTCATGTTCTAGACTATTCTATGGTTAAAACATCTTGACAGGGCTCTGGTTTCCTGCCAGTCTTCAGAATTGGGTGGGCGGAGGTGGGAGGGTAAGTTCTGACTCACTGACCCACTGGCAGAGGTCTTACTGCATCTGGCCGGTTTTAGGTTTTGTTTTTGCAGGAGAAGAGGTGGAAAAGCCTGCATTTATGGTGCTTCTAGCACTTTAGTCACACCTGGAGTTCTCTGCTTCCACTGCGGGGTCCTAGCTGTGGAAAGGGCCCTGCAGGTACTCTTAGTCCTCTTCTAGAATTAGGACCAAGGATGTTGCCACTCTTTGGGTATGACTCTACAGCTGTGCATTTGGGGTTGGCATTTGGAGTTAAGTCTATTTTGTTGCACTTGGATGAATGATTTGAGTCTTGCCCTGTATGGCAGAGATTGTGCTCACCAGTATCCATGCTTGCCCTGGAGGTCTGGCTAAATGACATTTCCTGGCTTCCCTTGCAATTAGGCCTGGCTGTGTGACTGAACACCACCAGGTGGTGGTAGAAATGAGGGGTGCCACTTCAGGCCTGGCCATAAAACCCAGTGTGGGGGGTTTTCTCCCCCTCCAGGAGAGCTCCATCTGAGGACTTCACAGCCCTGGGGAATCATGGAGGCACAAAATGGAAGAGCCTGGGTCCCTGAATCACTGTATGGAAGGACATCAGGTGAACAACTGCATTGAATTGCATCTGACAGGTGATAAGCTGTTGTGTGAACTACTGAGGATTTGGGGTTATTTATTATAGAATCTGCGTTACTTACATGTCATGAATACAATCTGGTTTCCTTTCTTCTGCAAGGCAGTATAGCAGAATGGTTAAGAACATCTAACAGAAGGTGACTGAGTCTAAAATCCAGCTTGTGCACTTACCAGCTGTGTGACCTGGGGTAAATTACTTTGCTTCTCTGTACCCTTCTTGTTCATCCTGAAAATGAGGACAATGACATGACCAACTGCATAGGGTTTTATGTAGATGGAAGTGAAAACCTACATTTGGGTCTGACAAATATCTGGCACATAGTAAATGCAATGTTCATGGGGTTCTCCTGAAGAATTGATGCTTTCAAACTGTGGTGCTGCAGAAGACACTTGCGGAGAAGGCAATGGCACCCCACTCCAGTACTCTTGCCTGGAAAATCCCATGGACAGAGGAGCCTGGTGGGCTGCAATCCATGGGGTCGATAAGAGTCAGACATGACTGAGCGACTTCACTTTCACTTTTCACTTTCATGCATTGGAGAAGGAAATGGCAACCCACTCCAGTGTTCTTGCCTGGAGAATCCCAGGGACGGGGGAGCCTGGTGGGCTGCCGTCTATGGGGTCGCACAGAGTCGGACACAACTGAAGCAACTTAGCAGCAGCAGCAGCAGAAGACACTTGAGGGTCCCTTGGACAGAAAGGAGATCAAACCATTCAATCCTAAAGGAAATCAACCCCAATATTCATTGGAAGGACTGATGCTGAAGCTGTTGTAAAGAGCTGACTCATTGGAAAACACCTTGATGATGGGAAGGATTGAGGGCAGGAGGAGAGGGGAATGATAGAAGATGAGATGGTTGGATGGCATCACCAACTCAATGGACATGAGTTTGAGCAAACTCTGGGAGATGGTGAAAGACAGGGAAGTCCGGCATGCTGCAGTCCATGGGGGTGCAAAGAGTCGGACACGACTTGAACAATAACAACAACAACAAATGCAATGTAAGAATTACCTCTCACTTTTTCTCATTGACCTCACATTTTTGGGATCTCAGGCCCCTTTGGAGGGGGTCAGCTAGAACTTAGGTATTCATTCCATCCCTCCTGGATACCTCTCTTTTCTCAATAATCCCAGGGGTTATGGTCCCATCCACCCACACTAGCACTGAGCTGTGTACCTTATCATGGGCTCTTCATATTTGTATTTGACTTATACTTCTGTTTATGCTCTCTCCCCAGATAGACTGAAAGCTCTTTGAAAGCAGGAACTATGTGGGATAATTTTATTTATTCAGGAACAATAAACAGCACTGAGGAGATGGTAAGCACTGACTCAACTTGTACTTTAAGAACCAGATATGTTCTTATCACAAAACAGTACTATGTCCATTCATCCTAACACTTTTACAGGACAGAAAGAAGCAACAACAAAAAACATGAAGTGCAGCCTCAATCCTGCATCACTCGCAGAGCACACAGCAGATTGTAATTGATTGTTCAGAAGCATTTGGTGCTTCCACAATATGTATACTTGATTATCAAAGCTAATATTTATCGATTAATGATTTTCCAAAGACTTTACTGAGAGCCTTACTGAATCATCTCCTCTAACACTTAACAGTGGGTGCTATTATTTTTCCCACTTTGAAGATGAAAAAACAGCATCTAATAGAGGTTTAATAATGCAGTGAAAGTCACAAAACGAATAAGGCAAAGATCTGGCATTCAAACAAAGATCTGATCTCAAAGGCCTTACTTTATTCAGCCACTTCCTGCCCCATTCTTTCCCACACTGCTGCTCCTGAGTGGCCCCCGGCATCAGTGAAATTTGCCATGCCAGCTTTGTCAGGGTAGGCATCTAGCCGTACCTGTATTCAGTGTCCCAGGACCCCGCCCCACCTGCCTGCCCCACCTGCTGGGAGCTGTAACTGACTCTTCAGATCCTGTGTGCCTGTGTGTGTGTGTATGTGTGCCAAGACAGATGTGAAGCCTTCAGTTGGACAGATTAGCATCTCAGACTCAAATCTGCCCCCGCATCTCATCTCAGATGCGTCCAACTCCCAGCTGCTCCTGGTGCTGAGGTGGGGCCGGCCAGGAGCCAGACGGTAGCTGGTGTCCGCCCATCGGGCATTGTCTGACACCTGTGTGGGATTAAGGGGCAAGCCTCCAGGCTCCAAGGGACGCTCCCTTAGCTGGGAATGACAAAGAAGTCAGTGAGCTATCAGAACTTCGAGTGAGGAAGAGGAATCTCACAGGCATTTCTGAGGCTCCTGGAGATCTGGGCTCAAAAGGGAATGCTGGTAAAGGCAGTGAGAGGTTGGGACCTGGTCTCCAAAGTTAAAGAACGCACAGGCTATGGGCTTCCCTGGTAGTCCAGTGGTTAAAAATCCTTAGGAATTCGCCTGCCAATGCAGGGGACACGGGTTTGATCCCTGGTCTGGGAAGATTCCACACGCCACAGGGCAACCAAGCCCACATCCCACAGCTACTGAAGCTGGCTCGCCTAGAGCCTGTGCTCTACAACAAGAGAAACCATCACAGAGAGAAAGTGTGCACACCTCAACTAGAGAAAGTCTGAGAGTAGAAATGAAGACCCGGCACAGCCAAATATAATTAACTAATTAATTCAAAAAAGAACACACAGCCTCCGAAAGCTGGGAGGCATAGCTCATGCGGATATCTCCTCCAGAGCCTTCTACTGTATTCAGGGCTGGCCCACATTTGTGTCACAGATTCGTACAGGCTTTTTGTGGGGGGGAACAATGACAATAATATGAGGGCCATATTTTCTGAGCTTTTACAAGCATTTTGCCAAACACCCACCTACACCCATCACATGTCACATAGCATGCCAAGGAGGAAGGGTTTCTTCTCACCTTGCTTACACAAGAGGAAACTGAGGCAGAGGAAAGAATTGTCCGTGCTTGTAAAGCTCCACGACTGTGGGGCCTGGGTTCCACCCTGAACTTCTCTGATCTTCTGTTAGCCTTGGCCCAGCTGCCCAGCTGTGGGCAGATAGTCCTAACAACACCTCAGCTCGACAGAAGGAACACAAGCTTCAACATCACGCAGATCTGCATTCAAATCCTAGTCCCACCACACCCTAGCTGTGCTCCTCTAAGTCTACTTAGTCTCCTCCAGCTTTGGCTTCTGATCTGTAAAATGGGGATAACGACAGTACCCACCTCCAAGAGTTGTGAAGACTAATGAAAGGATGCAGGAGACGCAGTATGTGCTTAGCAAGTGAGTGGTAGCTTGAAGTATGACTTTTTCCTAGGGTACCCACCTGTACAATCTAGTGTTCTGTCTTCTATTAATAGTCATGCACACATTGATTCATTCATCAAACAGTGACTGAGAGCTTACTAACTACATCCTAAAAATCATGTTCTCTGCTGAGGATGCCCCTTGTGTGCTGACTAGGTCTTTCCATTAGGAAGTCTACATGTATCAGAAACCCAACTACAGGGGTTTAACCAAAGGAGGGGCTATTTTTCTCCCTTGACCAGAAGTTTGGAGATGGGGAGTGTGAAGCAGGGTGTGGAAGCTGCATGATTCCATCAGCGACCCAGAATCTATCTTTTTTCTCTTCCTGCTTTGATAACGGAGAAGGCAATGGCACCCCTCTCCAGCACTTTTGCCTAGAAAATCCCATGGACGGAGGAGCCTGGTGGGCTGCAGTCCATGGGGTCGCTAAGAGTCAGACACGACTGAGCGACTTCACTTTCACTTTTCACTTTCATGCATTGGAGAAGGAAATGGCAACCCACTCCAGTGTTCTTGCCTGGAGAATCCCAGGGACGGGAAGCCTGGTGGGCTGCTGTCTGTGGGGTTGCACAGAGTTGGACACGACTGAAGCGACTTAGCAGCAGCAGCTTTGATAAAGAACTTTCATCCCGTGGTTGTGAGAGAGCGGTTCTCCTCCCAGTTCTTTGGCTGGATTGCAGGAAGAAAGAAGAAAGCAACCAGGAAAAGACACTTATTTATGATAAAAAAAGCCAAATTGCCCTGTTTATCCTCAGCAGACTTCTGTTGATGGTCACTGGTCACCTCTAGCTGGCATCTCAGACAAAATCAGAATTCTGATAGGAAAGGAAATGCAAGCATAGCTGGTAGGAAGCAAGTTGCTGCCATCACTAGCTTAGATGCTGATGAGTAAGATTTTATTGAATAATAAGACGACTCTATGGGACTTCCCTGGTGGTCCAGAGGTTATGACTCCACACATCCACTGCAGGGAGCATGGGTTCGATCCCTGATCCTGGTTGGGGAACTAAAATCTTGCATGCTGAATGGCGAGACCAAGGATCAACCATCATCATCATCATCTATTGAATAATGATAAGAATCACGGAGTAAATCACTTCAATGCTTTAAAGCAAGCCTAGGCATTTTGCCAACATCTTTTGGTATGTTTTCTTTGATACTGTATGTCATCTCCCTAGATTTTTACCCAAACCAGGTGCAAGAGGTAGGTACCCACTTCCTACTCAGCACTTCCCACAGATAGAGAGGACTCTGGGAAAGCCAGGGCTTTGGCCTTGGCCAAATGTATCCTCCAGAGTAGGTGGGTGGGGCCTAGCCCTGTCTCCTGCCTTTATTTCCTGGTCTCAGGTATTATATGGCTGAAAATCCAGGGTGTTGGGAAAGGAAGGAAGGGGTGGTTGGAGGAATGTGATAGGCTGTGTGGATCACAGGGAGGTATGTAGACCCTTGTGGAGAATGAGTGAGACCATGCATGAGCTTTGGAGCTTGACTACCCAAATTTGATTCATGGCTCTGTCACTGTTTATGTGATTTTGGTAAGTTCATGACCTCTAAAGTACAGATAAGGGCAGTGGGAATCTAAATAAATCAAGGCATGAACAGATCCTGGGATAAAGCAAGCATACTATGAATATTACTTATTACTTTATCAAGGAGTGTGAATTATTTCCTAAAGACAATTGTAGGGCAGGGGTTGGCAAACTATGACCAGAGGGCCAAATCTGACCTGAAACTTGTTTTTGTTAATAAAGTTTTATTGGAACATATTCATGACCATTCATTTATATATAGACTAGGACTGATTTCACACTATGGATGGCAGTATTAAGTTGTAACAACAGAGACTATATGTCCTGCAAGCTTATCATATCATAGTAATCTGGCCCTTTACAAAAGAAGTTTGCTGAGCCCTGTTACAGTGAAACATGCAATGCTAGCTTTACTTCTGCATTCAAAGAGATCAAGAGTCAAAATTCAGCCTTTCTGCTCACCACTTTTGGGAAATTGGCTGAGTGACAGCTTTTTAAAGTATCATTTTACTTCAACTGCAAAATCGGGAATGGTAATGCCTCTTTCAAGGGAGGTTGTAAGGATTAGATATAGTAGAGATGAACCACCTTGCCCTTAGCAGGTACTCGATAAATAGAACTTATCACTTTCCTTATTGTTAAAGGATTTTAAGCAAAGATTGGTATGATTGGATGTGCATTTAGAAAAACGTCTTGGAGGTTGCATTAGTTGGCTAGGGCTACTATAATAAGGTACCATAAACTGGGCAGATTAAATAACAGAACCTTATCTCAAAGTCTGGAGGTTGGGAGTCTGAGATTAAGGTATCAGTGGGGTTGGTTCCTGCTGAGTATATGGGCGGGGATCTGCTCTGTACCTTTCCCTAGCTTCCTAGTGATTGTCTGGTAGTCTTTGATGTTCTGTGGTTTATAGAAACATCACTGCCTCTCTACTTGCACCTTCACGTGGCTTTCTCCCTGTGTGTGTTTCTGGCTCTGTGTCCAAATTGCCCTCTTTTCAGGAGAATGCAGTCATATTGAATTAGGACCTGCATTAATAACTCATCTTAACTTGATCATCTACAAAGTCCTATTTTCCAAAGAAGGCCACATGTATAACTCCTTGGTGGAGAAGGGCCAACCCACTCCAGTATTCTTGCCTGGAGAATTCCATGGACAGAGGAGCCTGGCGGGCTACAGTCCATGAGGTTGCAAGAGTCAGACACAACTTAGTGACTAAACCACCACCACCACCACAAGTCCTTGGCAGGTGTTTAGGACTTCAACCTGTTTTGAGAAGCCATAATTCAGTTCAACAGAGGATGTGAAAAATTATTTTGATGTTAGTAAAATGAGTGGTTTTGCCAACCATAAGGAGGCTCTTCAGATGACCAAGTAAACCAGAGGTGGATGATCAAGTAAGTCAGAGGCTCTTTGGATTACCAATTAAGTCAGACAAGTTTTCTGACTTACTTGGTCATCCAAGTAACCATGAATTGAGTGGAAAAGCTTCAGGAATTAGGATTGAGATAGAACTTGGTGGCTAAATATGGAGGAGAGAAGGAAGAGTTGAGAATGGTATTGAGACTTCTTGCTTGGCCAAAGGTTGAGTAGTTGAGGACAGTGTCGAAATTGGGAAGAGGGTAAAGGATGGTGAGTTTGTTAAATAGGAGAGTGGTTCTATGGAGATTAGAGGAAGGAATTTCAGTGAAAAGAGAAAAAGGGAAAGAAAACAACATGAGTTGAACATGCCGTGTGCCACATATCATTCTGGGTACACATGGTAACTTATTGGGGGGTGGCATGATTAATACTTCTTGATGGTGAGATTAAGTCACCCAGAGCTAGAGTGGACAGGCTTTGGGGAACACTGGATGTTGGGAGACTGGCTGGATATTTTCTTACATCACGGCCCTGAACTTCTCTTTATTAACCATACTTAGGCATTAACCCTACTTGCCTCTCAACAAATGTCATTCTGCACTTGTCAGGAACTGTCTCATTCCTGCCCAATGCTTCCTGTTCTGCCAGGTGATCACACCTGCTGGAATCAGGCCAGCCCCACATGTTGATTGGTTCCTGCCCAGGCAGAAAATGTATTGAAGTCTTCCTGGCTAGGAACACTTTTTTTCTTTTAAAAAAAAAAATCTTTCTTATTTCTCAGTGTCCCTATTTGTATAAGTCCAGATTATACATTATGAGATGCAGTGAATCTGTTATACATATACGTATATACGCTCTTTTCAAGATTCTTTTCCCACATAGGTCTTGACAGAATATTGAGAAGAATTCCCTGTACAGAGGAAACTAACACAGCTTTGTAAATCGACATTGTAAAACTATACTCCAAAAAAATTTAGAAATAAAATAAATAGTTCATCAGAAAAAAAAAAAGAGAGAGAGAGATTAAATGAGACAATGCAGGCCAAGCCTGAGCACAAACCTGGCATGTTACAAGCACTGACTGCATATTATCTCTTCTTTTTGTTATTTTCTTATTGCTATTTCTGGTGCTTGTGTCTGTCCTCTTTGCTCTGGGTGCTTCTTCTAACACTACTATTGGAATGATCTTCCCTAAAATTCAAATCTGACTCAGGGACTTTTCTGCTTCTATTTGCTCCCCAATGCTCAAGGAAGAAGGTTCAATGATCTTAGCTTGGTAACCACCTCTCTCTTCAATCTCATTAGAAGAAACAGAAAATATTAGTCACCCAGTCATGTCTAACTCTTTGAGACCCCATAGACTGTAGCTCTTCAGGCTCCTCTGTTCATGGGATTCCCCAGGCAAGAATACTAGAGTGAGTTGCCATTTCCTTCTCCAGGGGATCTCTCCGACCCGGGGATTGAATCCAGGTCACCTGCATTGCAGGCGGATTCTTTACCATCTGAGCCAACAGGGAAGTCCATTACCTAGATGCATCTCCTCAGACTCTGCTCTACCCCTATAGAACATCTGACGGTTCTTGGCTAGATCAAGTCTTGTCATCTCTCTGTGTCCTCTTTATGCTCACTCCTCTGTTTTCATACCTGGGAAATTCTCAGACGTTCTTCAAGACTCAGACCAACTATGGCCCGTCAACCCTCAGGGTCACCTTCAGGTACTCTCAGGCAGAGTGATATTCTCCACTTTCTATGGTTCACAGTTCTTTGTCCCCGTCACTGAGATAGCACTAGCCACATGCCAGTGTAATACTCTGGTTATTCATCTGAAACCAGCAACTTGGGTACAGGATAGATGTTTCTTTGCTTGGCGAGTCTTTAAGATTCCTTGTGATTGATGCAGGTGTATGTGGCCATCCTTTCTGTTGTGAATTCTTCTGTTCAGTCCTACTTTCATGTATTTATTCATAAGATATGGGTATCACTGATGAATAAAAGAAACACATGATCTGTCCCCATGAGGTCCATCACCTAATCTCTTATCCATCTCTCACATGATTCAACAACAAAAATGATATTCCATTGTTGCTTTTGGGAGTTTGTATTACCAAAACAATGGTTTTCCCATTCACTTTTCCAAATGTGAAACCATAATATTGAATGTATTTTCCCCTTCACTTATATGCTCTTATTGAAGTTTTACTTTAAAAAGCAAAGTCAAGTATGTATCTATAATCTAAAAATCTAACAAACCTCTGTCCCACTCTTCCCCACCTGAGTGCCAATCCTGAAACTTTTTTTTAGCTATTTTATATTGTTTTTCTAAGTGTTGTGTTTATGTTGCTATTTCTGACATCATTTTAGATACTGCCTTTGTCGTTGCTGTTGTTGTTCAGTCAGTAAGTCATGTCCAACTCTTTGTGACCCCATGAACCACAGCACTCCAGGCCTCCTGTTCCTCACCATCTCCCGGAGTTTGCTCAAATTCATGTCCATTGAGTCAGTGATACCATCTGACCATCTCATCCTCTGTCTTCCCCTTCTCCTCCTGCCCTCAATCTTTCCCACCATCAGGGTCTTTTCCATTGAATTGGCTCATCTCATAAAGTGGCCAAAGTTTTGGAGCTTCAGCATCAGTCCTTTCCATGAATACCTGGGTTGATTTCCTTTAGGATTGACTGGTTTGATCTTGCTATCCAAAGGACTCTCAAGAGTCTTCTTCAGCATCACAATTCAAAAGCATTAATTCTTTGGCATTCAGCTTTCTTTATGGTCCAACTCTCACCTTAACTTGCTATTAAGGAAGATGAAAATTTAGCATTCTTATTCCATCCTAGGGCTTCCCTTGTAGCTCAGTCAGTAAAGAATCTGCCTGCAGTGCAGGAGACCCAGGTTCAATACCTGGGTTGGAAAGATCCCCTGGAGAAGGAAATGGCGACCCACTCCAGTATACTTGCCTGGAAAATCTCATGGACAGAAGAGCCTGGTGGGCTGCAGTCCATGGGGTCACAAAGAGTTGGGCACGACTGAGTAACTAACATTCCATCCTCTGCCTTCATTTTCCCTTGCTCCTTCCTCTTGAGAGACTTGTAGGATAATGTGTGCTAACTCAGCAAGTACTCAGTATTTACACGTTTGCCAGACATTAAGCTCAACTCCAAATCCACCTTCTGCTACTCTTCTCTGTGACACTGGTGCTGGGACTTCATTACATTTTCTCCTCTACCAGGAACTTCTCAGAGAAGACTGGAAGACCAAAGGAAGGAAGAATTTCTCATTTCTTCCTATTCCGGTCAAAGTCACCCTGGCACTTGGTTTTAGCCTCTACCTTCTTTTAGCCTCAGGCCTATATACCCTTTCAGAGCTCTAGTAAGAGCTAACACAACCTCTTTCCCCAACTTTGTGGAGGGCTCCTTCTGATCTTGCTTTGTAAGCCCAACCTCTTGACTACTCAGTTGGCCAACACTATTTACTACAATGTACATATTTTTTTGCAGCAAATGAGTTGATAGGCCACCTTTATCCTATGCAGAATTTCAAAAGTAGTTAGTCTATTCCTGGATTTTCAATCTTATTCCATTGGTCTGTCAGTTCATGTGTCAATCTTGTACTTGTTTGTCTTTTTTTAAAAAGCATACTGGCTTAATAGCATGTTTCATCACCTGGTAGGGTTAGTTTCCCTTGTTGTTTTCCTTTTTTAGTGTTCCCTGGCTCTTCTTCCATGTTTCTTTTTCCATGTGAGCTTTCCTAGTCCTACAGGTATGGATGATTCTGATAAGATTAGTAATGAAGAATTACAGTCTTCTGAGTCATTCTGCCACACTCCTGCTATAAGTGGCACACAATAGAAGTCCCTCCTTGTGATGAAAGCTACTCATCAATGGATTCACACAGCTGGTGATCTATGCTGCCCTATTCCACTGTTCAGGTCTATGGCATGCAACTCACCAATGCAATAATAGCTTCAGAAAAGCATGGCTTTTAACAACAAATCACAGCCCTTTGACAAGGAAAGGCGCTGATAATTTTAAATGGCTACTGGAATCCCAAAACAAATAGGGTAAACCTTTAGCTTAAAAAAAAATCACATTCAGGTTCAAGGAGCAAGTTACATACTAGCAGAACTTATTGCCATCTAAAGGAAAGTCACACTGCGGGTAAAAACCTAACAATGCTAGGAATAAAAAATGAAATGAATAAAATGGTAGGAAGAGACACAGGCAGAGAAATGGAAACTTTCCACTTTCAAAACATTTGATTAATCATTGTATGGACAACATCTCATGTGATGATGCAGGGGATTGTCTCATAAACTGAAAAACAGTTTTTCTATCTAAGCTGATGAGTGAAAAAATTTTACCAGTAGATGTCCTGATGTGGGATTTGTAAGTGATGGTAAATTTCAGGAAAATTTTTTCTGCTACCAAAACTGATTGTCTGAAACAATTGCAAAACAATTTATATTTAATGCTTTGTCTTTGTATCTAGAAACACAAAGTCTGTCTTGGAACAACTGCGTTGGTGGCTGTATTGATGGAGCATCACTAGCAGTTGGCCTCATGAGATGTTTCTTCATACAGAAATTTGGTGACTTTGCAGAGGGATTCTTCTCAATAGGAATTTGAGCTGAAAAGTGAATGGCAGAGGTACTTTCAGGAGAATTGTTGGCCAAATTTGCTAAGATCTTTGAAAGTGAAAGGTAGGCTGCAAAAATCAGCCTAGCTTGGGAACAGATTGTCTCTGCAAGGCCTTTGGAAGAATGTTTTGACTTTAAGACCTAGATTCTTGGTAAGAAATAACGTTGCAAGAGGAACTTTTGACATGTGTCCCCTAGTGCGTAGGTTTGTGAAAGGGAAAGGCTCTCAGCGTACAAGGCTTATCATCAACCAACTGAAAGAGCTTCGGGACCAAGCAGGAGTCTTTCCCCTCCCTTTTGACACCTGTGTCTGCTGGCATGAGGGATCCTTTCTCTGAATCTTCTGCTCTGTAGGAGAATTTGACTTTGAGAGGAGAGGAACAACTCTCTGAGGGGTACTCGGACAGTATGTTTGAAATGAGGTTTACTGACCTGTCCCTCACAAGTCCTGGTTTTTGTGAAGGGGAGAACCCAGCTTTGCATAGGAAATCAAGGGCCATTTTGGTCCAGCTTTCAGCTTTGTACATGTATGAGCAAGCTTTGCCGTGTTTAACATGCAACCAAGACCCCAGACAGAAATGATCTCACTTTGGTTAGAAGATCTATATGTACTGATCTCAGGTTTGATCAAGAATTTAGTATTCGTGTTGTAATAAAATTATTTTATTTTAAATATTTTTATGCATGTGCTCAGTTGTCTCCAACTCTTTTTGATCCTTTGGACTGTAACCCCCCAGGTTCCTCTGTCCATGAGATTTTTCAGGCAGGAGTACTGGAGTGGGTTGCCATTTCCTTATCCAGGGAATCTTCCTGACCCAGGGATAGAACCCGTGTCTCCTGAGCCTGTCTCCTGCATTGCAGGAGGATTCTTTACCACTGATCACCAGGGAAGCCACGGGCCTATAGAAACCAATAGACATCTATAATTATGTTGGAACAGCTAGGCCTATAGTTTAGTTTGATGATACTAACAAGAGCATGTTTTTTCAAGGTCTTGTATAAATTATCTTAGGCTATATATTTTTATTCATATTGCTTTGGTTTCTGATTTCAGTGGCTTTACTGTTCAACACCATCAATACACTTTCATGTTTTAAATAGCATGTAAAAATGGACAAACTTTATTTAAACATATCAAACCTATCTTTAGGAAAATTAAATTCTGTTTTATCTTAAGCCAATTAGTTAGCTGTGTTCTCCTTATAAGTTTTAAAAATACATGAAAAGAAAGGGTTCCCATTTGGCACTAGTGGTAAAGAATCCACCTGCCAATGCAGGAAGTGCAAGAGATGCAGTTTTGATCCCTGGGTTGGGAAGATCCCCTGGAAAATGAAAAGGCAACCCACTCCAGTATTCTTGCCTGGAGAATTCCATGGACAGAGGAGCCTGGTGGGCTACAGTCCATGGAGATGCAAAGAGTCAGACATGACTGAGCACATGAAAAGAAAAGATATATTTTAAGTAATGGTGAAAGTTATTAGCTAATTTTTCCAACAAAGTTTGACTTAAAAGTAATTTTGAGTTTTAAATAAGGGGAAAAACTATTCTTGCATATGCCATATACCACGTACCAGATCTCACTAGCATCCTGTATGGTAGAAATGTATTGTAAGCTCTTTTTGCACAAATTAAAAAGGATTAAATAGAAAATTAAAGAAAGATGAGTCTAGAGACTGCCTGGTTCAGGTTCACCAGTGACCCACTCTGTGTCACCTGTCCTGGGTATCTGATGAGGTAGGGGACCCTAGTGTCTAAGGCTCCTGTTACATGGGTGTTCAGTCAGCCCCATTTTTAGATTTACTTCCCACCTCCTGTTCTATCTGCTTCTCTTCTTCCTGAGACTTTCCAGGGATGCTCATCGTGAATTAGCTTGCCTCTTATTGGCTGCTGCCTCTGCTATACTTGGTCTTCATAATTCAGCCTGGGTGGGTAGAGAATCCCCATCCAGGACCGGGAGATGTAGGATCACTCAGTGGCTCTCTCTTATTGGGCCACTGTTGGCCTTCAGCTCTCTCCTCAAGTTCTTCCTGTTGCTTCTTTTCTCAGACTTTGCCCTCTTTCAGCTTCCTAGCTTCATACCACCCCTTAACCATCCCAGCCAATGTCCTGTCATTTATTTCTGGAGTGCCTTATCTTATTCGAAGATGAGCCAGGTCCCCTCCACCCCCGAGTCCTTATCTGCCTCTTGTCCCATTGTGAGCCTTGGGTAAGTTATATTAATAGTCAGTGACTCACACCCAACCTAAAGCATTAACACAGTCACTAGAGCCACTTAAGAGGAAAGATAGGAATGCACTGGGGGCTTTGAGGTGGCCCTGGTGGTACAGAACTTGCCTACCAATTCAGGAGACATAAGAGATGCAGGTTCAATCCCTGGGTTGAGAAGATACCCTGGAGGAGGGCATGGCAACCCACTCCAGTATTCTTGCCTGGAGAATCCTATGGACAGAGGAGTCTGGGGGGCTACAGTCCACAGGGCCACACAGTCAGACACAACTGAAGCGACTTAGCAAGCACGCAGCAATTCACTGATTCCAGATGGTGTGGCTCATCTAATCAAGATGACTCCCTTTAGGTGGTGGTAGAGATGGTAGCAGACTGACCAGTCACTAGTTCCTCATACAGAGTGTTCATACTGTCCCATACCTCTATGAAGTGAGTGTTCTCCATTTTGCAGAAGAGGAAATGGAAGCTCAGAGGTTCTGGTTGACTTGCCTCAGGTCACAGTTCAGTTCAGTTGCTCAGTCGTGTCCGACTCTTTGCGACCCAATGAATCTCAGCACGCCAGGCCTCCCTGCCCATCACCAACTCCCGGAGTTCACTCAGACTCACGTCCATCGAGTCAGTGATGCCATCCAGCCATCTCATCCTCTGTCATCCCCTTCTCCTCCTGCCCCCAATCCCTCCCAGCATCAGAGTTTTTTCCAATGAGTCAACTCTTCGCATGAGGTGGCCCAAGTACTGGAGTTTCAGCTTTAGCATCATTCCTTCCAAAGACATCTCAGGGCTGATCTCCTTCAGAATGGATTTGTTGGATCTCCTTGCAGTCCAAGGGACTCTCAAGAGTCTTCTCCAACACCACAGTTCAAAAGCATCAATTCTTCGGCACTCAGCCTTCTTCACAGTCCAACTCTCACATCCATACATGACCACTGGAAAAACCATAGCCTTGACTAGACAGACCTTTGTTGGCAAAGTAATGTCTTTGCTTTTGAATATGCTGTCTAGGTTGGTCATAACTTTCCTTCCAAGGAGTAAGCATCTTTTAATTTCATGGCTGCAGTCACCATCTGCAGTGACTTTGGAGCCCAAAAAAATAAAGTCTGACACTGTTTCCACTGTTTCCCCATCTATTTCCCATGAAGTGATGGGACCGGATGCCATGATCTTCGTTTTCTGAATGTTGAGTTTTAAGCCAACTTTTTCACTCTCCTCTTTCACTTTCATCAAGAGGCTTTTTAGTTCTTCTTCACTTTCTGCCGTAGAGCCAAAGCTGGAAGGGAAATGTGCCTGATGCCTAAGTCCATGTTTCACGCTGCCTGTTGCTTTTTAAGAAACTTTTTATTTTATAATGTGGAGTATAGCCAATGGACAATGTTGTGATAGTTTCAGGTGAACAGGGAGGGACTCAGCCATACATATACATGTTTTCATTCTCTCCCAAACTCCCCTCGCATCCAGGCTGCCACACAACATTGAGCAGAGCTCCCTGTGCTATGCAGTAGGTCCTTGTTGGTTATCCATTTTAACTGCTACACATGTAGCAATGTGTACCTGTCCATCCTAAATTCCCTAACTATCCCTTCCCCTCAGCAACCTTAAATTCCTTCTCTAAGTCTGTGAGTCTCTGATTTTTAGCTCTTTTCTGAGCCGTTTCAAGAGAGAAGAAAGATATTTTTGCCCACCTGTCTATTTAGTTTCTGAACAACTATTTCTACTTAGGGCTTCTGAACATTGCCAGCAATTTCTGTTTCCAAATGGACTGAGTTGAATCATTCCTTTATAGATGCAGTGTGTTGGCTCATGCATGGATTGGTTGCCAGTTCACTCATCTCTGCCAAACCCTTCCCTGGTATCCAATAAGCAAGAGTTGCCGGTGTTTGTAATGTGCACGGACCTAATTAGTAGCTTTAATCAATCAGTACATCAAGTGCTTTCCCTCTTCTGTACTCGGGACTACCAAATGTGCTCATAGCATGCTTCTCAGTGATGCGCGACCGTGCTGCTCACTGAGGTGGAGCCCAGCTGGAGCTCCTCTTCTGCACACCTGCCCAGGTCACGTGGGCCATGGATTCTGGCTGGGATGTTTGTGTTGGTCAGAGGAGCCCAGACATTCTCTTTGTTATCCTCTGGGTCATGTGATTCTAGAGTGTTCGTCTCAGATAATGTGTTCTGGCTTCAAAGGGGAAAGGTCTCAGGCTAATTGGTGAAATTCTCAAGCCAAACATTGTACTAGCTGTTTTCACATACATTATCTCATCTAATTCTTACAGCGATCCAAGAGAGAGGCGGCATCAGGTTATTTATTCTTTCATATTCACTCATCGATGGATAACATGGAAAGCACAGTATGTTCTGAGTCTGTATGAGGTTGGCAAATGCTGAGGGTACAGGGGCAAGTAAGGAAGGGATAAATTCTGTCCTCGAACATATAGTTCAAGGAAATCACAAACATTGAAACAAATAATTACAAATACAACATGTGTTGTGATGCCAACAAATGTGGGTAGTGTTACCATTGTGGTCTACAGGCTCTTACTCTGCTTAAAAGAGCTCAGGCACTCTGAATCCTATTACCTGCATTTTTCAGTTATTTCTTTAATATCCTATGAGGTCTTCAATAACAAAATCCTAGTTTCTCTTGAGGCAAGGAAACTGAGGAGTTAAAGTAATTTGTTCAAGTTCCCATTAACAGATTTGTTTTGAGGGTTAAAGAAGAAATTTGGAGTGAGGATGACAGACAATGCAAGAAGGGGCCAGACTCCCTGGTTTCACATTCAAACTGTACTTTTTATTAGCTGCTTCACCTGGGAGCAATCACTTCATCTCATTGGGTCTCAGTTTACTCCATCTGTAAAATGGGGATAATAGTAGTGCCTACTCTTGGTTATTATTCACATGTTACAGATGAGAAAACTGAAGCAGAGATATTAAGTCAGGGACTCAAAGTCAGTGGAAAAACCAGGACTCAGCCCAAGTTAAACTACTTGCAAACTTATGATTTTGCTGTCATTGCTACTGAGATTTCCAAAAGTCAGATATTTTCCAGGCAACCTAGAATATCAAGGTGATTCCCGGACCCTCTGTGATGGTGTCAAGCAGGGTAAAATGCCAAAGTATGCACAATCCTTTTTGAGAGATGCCCTTGGGTCTCCATCTGTTGATATCTGACTCTGGATGCATTTTCAGAGCCTGTTCTAGGAGCACCACTTTTGAGTAAGAGGAATGTGCTTAAATATAAGCCCTGGTATGTAAAAGTGAATTGGCAAGGAGAAAAAAATGGACTGGTTCAATGCAGAGAAGGCTTGTGAGACTGTGTGCATATGTGACTGGGTGTTTGGTTGGGGTGTGGTGATTTCCTTTGTGGAGGGAGCATCTCTTTGGAAGAAACGGGACCTCATTTCTGCCAAAAATAACAGAAGGAGGAGCAACTCTATGCAAAGGGAGCCCTGCTGAGAAGGGCTACACCTCCATTAAAGGTGTCTGTCTGGAGTAAGAGCGTTTACTCCAAGTGCTTGCCAAGAGCGCTTGTTCTCAGAGGTCGTCTGTATGCAGGAAGCCTGGTGTTTCTTCTGGGACCCACACACACAGGCGTGCACACACATTCTGGCTGGTTCTGGCTCACAGGCTGTCAGCACACCGCCTGCCTTTGTTTATGCGACAGCTGATAACCCCCATTAATATCTCCCTGCAAATCCTGGCAGCCTCACAAACAGTCCTCACCTCTGGGGAGATCATTTCAGAACATCCCTTCACCCTTTCTCCCCCTACCACCATCTTATTAGGACCAAGCATGTTTGCCCTTTTACCTCCCACATACATCTTCTTGCCAGGCCTCTTGTTTTTCTCTTGTGCAGGTTTATAAAGAGGATCAAGGAAAACCTCTATCCTCACCAAGTCCTGTGAAGAGGACTTGCTTCTAAGAGACATCTCATGCTTTGCATTCCTGTCCACCCCTCTCCTACTTCATACCTCATGGATTACAAATGTAAACCCGTGTATACGTGTCTTTTACCCAGTCACCAAATTTGGGTTTTTCCTCCTCCTGCACCTCTCAGAATTATCCATTTCTCTTCACCTCTGTCAGCACACCCCGACTCTGACCACCATAACATTTTGTCAGGACTTTGTCAGTAACCTCTGAAACCTTCCCCCTGGTCTCCCTGACTTTTCTCTTTCCCCACTCAAATCCACTCCCTACAGTGATCTTTCTAAAATGTAAATTTGATCCTCTAGTCCAGTCCCATGTTACAAGTATAAGTTTTTAAACACTTCCCCAGTACATCCAAGACTGAAGAGCAGATCTGGGTCATGGTGGATGCTCAGTAGAAATTTTTGGAATAGAGTTGCATCTTCATGTTAATCCAGATGAAATATCCATTCAGAGGACTAAAAAAAAGGCCTTGTCTTGTGAACTTTATTCTTTTTCTAGTTCTCACCTTTATACTCAACTGAAGTCCTTTCTTTTACTTTAGAGACACTTTTCCCTGTAATTTTGTGTTCAGGGACTTCAGGAGGTTCTTACGGGGAAAAAGTTATTTCATATTCCAATAAAAAACAGAATGGGGCTTCCCTGGTGGCTCAGTGGTAAAGAATCTGCCTGCCAATGAAAGAGATATGGGTTTGATCCCTGATCTGGGAAGATCCTACATGCCATGGAGCAACTAAGCCCCTGCTCCACAACTCCTGAACCTGTGCTCTAGAGCCCAGGAGCTGCAACTACTGAAGCCCGCATACCCTAGAGTCCATGTTCTGCAACAAGAGAAGCCACTGCAATGAGAAGTCCACACACCCCAGCTGGTGAGTGGTCCCTGCTCTCCACAACTAGAGAAAGGCCTACTGCTGCTGCTGCTGCTGCTAAGTTGCTTCAGTGGTGTCTGACTCTGTGCGACCCCATAAGACAGCAACCCACCAGGTTCCCCCATCCCTGAGATTCTCCAGGCAAGAACACTGGAGTGGGTTGCCATTTCCTTCTCCAATGCATGAAAGTGAAAAGTGAAAGGGAAGTCGCTCAGTCATGTCCGACTTTTAGCGACCCCATGGACTGCAGCCCACCAGGCTCCTCCGTCCATGGGATTTTCCAGGCAAGAGTACTGGAGAGGGGTGCCATTGCCTTTTCCAAGAGAAAGGCCTTCACAGCAATGAATAAATAATTTTTTTTTTTTAAAGAAATGGAATGGTAGAACTAGTAGGGACATTTGAAACCATGCTTTTAGTTTCAACATGTTCTATGACGTATTTGAGTCCCTGATAATTTTACTCACAGGGGGCAAACGTTTACAAGATTCAAACAGCTACATCAGCTTCCATCAATAAAAAAACTGAATCTCAACAAAGGGTACAGTTTTCCACATGCGAATGAGGACAATGTACATGAAAACACAAAGAACAATTTTGAGTTTAATTTCTTGGGATAGCTTCTTCGTGAGACATCTTGGAGATCAACTAATGTGACATGTAAGAGATGAGACACTAGTGTGGAGAAAGGATGTGAGCGGCCCTAGGTTACAAGGACAGTGGATGACAGAGCAAGGATTAGCAATCTCGTCTTCTAGTTCACAAAGCATGAGCACACAGTGCTCGGAGTCACCCCCATTGAACGATAATCTTTACCTCCCTCAGATGAAGTCTGCACCTGGGTGATAGTGGGGCCGGAGAGGAAGAAACTGGTACTCTTGTGTGACTGTTGAGAGATCTCAAATTGAGAGATCTACAAGCAAGGTTCAGAGCACAGTGAGAAAGACATCTCCCAAAGGAACAGACTAGAGATTGTTCCAAGCATCTGAATAACACAGACCTGAGGCAGAAAGCGTATGCTACTGAAAAAATGAATGTCTTTTGGAACTAATGAAAATGTTGGATTCCTTTTTTTTTAATTGGAGTATAATTACTTTATAATGTTGTGTTAGTTTCTGCTGCACAAAACAAGGTGAATCAGATATATACACATTTCCCCTCCCTCTTGGACCACACTCCTCAACCCATCCTTCTAGGTCATCACAGAGCACAGAGCTGAGCTCCCTGAGCTGTGTAGCAGGTTCCCATTGCTGTCTATTTTACCCATGGTAGTGTATATAGGAGAAGGCAATGGTACCCCACTCCAGTACTCTTGCCTGGAAAATCCCATGGACAGGGGAGTCTGGTAGGCTGCAGTCCATGGGTCGCTAGGAGTCAGACATGACTGAGCGACTTCACTTTCACTTTTCACTTTCATGCATTGGAGAAGGAAATGGCAACCCACTCCAGTGTTCTTGCCTGGAGAATCCCAGGGATGGGGGAGCCTGGTGGGCTGCCGTCTCTGGGGTCGCACAGAGTTGGACACTACTGAAGCGACTTAGCAGCAGCAGCAGTGTACATATGTCAATCCCAGTCTCCCAATTCATCCTACCCTCCCCTTCTCCCACCGTGGCCACACGTGCATTCTCCACGTCTGTGTCTCTATTCCTGCCCAGCAAATAGGTTCATCTGTACTATTTTGGAAGATTCCACATACATGCAGTAATATACAATATTTGTTTTTCTCTTTCTGACTTCACTCTTCAGTCTGCATGACAGACTCCAGGTCCAACCACATTTCTATAATTTGCCCCCGATTGAAGGGAAATGTCTTATTGTGACAGTTGAATCATTTCTGCTGCTGCAGTGATGAAATCACATAGGCAGTCGGATGGAAGGGACAAAGCTTACAGCGTGCTGGTGAATGCTATTATGCCCAGCTTCCAATCATGGAAGCACATAACTCTGATGATAACATAATTCACTTGAAGCATTTGTTTGTGACTCTCTATCTTCTGGAATGCTAAGTAAATCACAGGGACTTATTTTCACTAAATGTAACTCAGTGTAAATAAGTTTTCACCTTGTGGTTTTCGTTTGGGCTGTTTAAATTGGACCAGTTTCATTATTGACTTTTGTCCTTTTTTCTGTACATAGTTTCATTAATTTCCCCAAAGACATTTTTCTTGATGTCTTGCCTTCCTAAGCTTTGTTGGAGTGGGAGAGGGTAAAGGAGTTGTTGACACATCACAGAAGTTTTGCGTTTTTTCGGTTTGGTCAGTTCATCAGTAAATTTATTTTTTCCTTAGTAGATCAATATTTTCCTCATTTTTTTTCTTCTAGGATGTAGGTGTGGAAATAATCTTTGGACCTCTAGATGTGTTCAATGACAATATGAAGTTGTACCAAGGAACCTTTTATACTTTCAATATACACTCACTCTGTAAATATTTTGAACAATGAACTACATAGCATTGTTACTATGTATTCATATAATATTTGTCCCCTGAGGGTCTTCCCAGGTGGTTTGATAGTAAAGAATCAGCCTGCCAATGTAGCAGTCACAGGAAATGCAGGTTTAATCCCTGGGTCCAGAAGATCCCCTGAAGGAGGAAACAGCCACCCACTCCAGTGTTCTTTCCTGGAGGATCCCGTGGACAGAAGGACCTGGTGGCCTACAGTCCATAGCATTGCAAAGAGTCAGACACAGCTTAGAAAATGAGCACGTTAAGGTCCCATGAGGGGTTCTTCAAAAAATGATTCCCTGGTCAAACACACACCTGAACCTAATGTAAAATTTGAGACGTCTCAGAGTAAAGAAATTAGTTTAATTTCTTGTTGGCTGTCAATCTTGTCCTTAGAAATGCCGTGTTGTTAGCTATCTCCAAATATCCTTGAACGTCAGGCCTTTCTGGCTGCCAGCCCAGCCTTACTGATCATTTCTGGAGCTCTATTTACATGGTTTCCAAATTTAAGCACTGCCTCCTGACCTCTGCCATCCCATTGCTACTAGGAAACTCCTACCATCCGCTCAGCCTCCAGAGGAAAGCCATGACTGAGCATCTGAACAATGCTTCTGTTCTCCTAACACAACCCTGTCACCTTGGTAAACAGAATGTTTTCTGGGCCTTCCTGGGAGGGAAAGACAGCTTATCTCTTATCCCAGTCTTATCCCAAGGACCCACTCTATCACACCTGCTTTCATGGGCTTTCTGCTCTCTTCTTCCACAATCTAGACAGTTGATCTAGTTTCAGTATCATTTATTACTAACTGTTGCTTCTTCAAGTTTCCAAGATATACCTCCACAGAATATCAGACTAGCCCCCAGGCCGGTTATTTAAACAACAATCAGCATATCCCAACAATCACTGGGGATTTATGTTGTAGAGAGTACCCAGATCCTGACAAACTCTCCCTTAACCAATTTTCTATGTTGTTCTCCTTGACCCAATACCTTCCTGACGTATTTTTGGTGTTTCTCCCAGTTCCTACCAGCTCCTTTGTCCACATGTGATGTTGAGTTGGTGTGAAGTCCCTCCTCTAGGCCCAGCACTTCCTCAGCTGATTCAAGCTGAGGTTTGCCCGTAAGGATGGGCTGGTGGCCAGGAGGGAAAGTAGATCTAAATCCTGAGGAGGGTGAAGCATTGCCTCCTTTGGGGCTTATGTACCATCATCACGTGAGGCTGGGTGGGGAGAGGAGGCTCTAAGGAGAGAATGCGGCTCACTCCCTCAAGGTGCAGAGGTTCAGGGACAACTGGTAGCTCAAGATTCTCCAGCACGTCTCCTCAGACACCCTCATCCCAGGCTCAGCATCCCACCTCTCTGTGGGGGAAGAACTTCAGCATTAGAAGACTTTCTAAGACTTAGAATTCAAACTTCTCTGAAGTTCTACTGCTTTTACAAATAAGTGTGAGCCTGGTGTTTGGCCCAGTTGGTTCTCTAGGTTACAAGATAAATACTGTCAATTTTGAATTTCAAACTTTGCTGTGAATTGATGAGCCATTAATCTGAACCTATGATATTCTTTCTTCAGTGTATAAAGGGCACTCAGAAACAACTAGCCAGTTTCACTATCTCAATAATTACTGCTTCCCTTATGCCTTTCCCTTGTAGAGGTATTTTACATGTTAGTGCATCTTCTTACACCTGTATTGGTATCAAAGTTCAGGGGAAATCTTAGCATTTATTGGTTACAGTATGCCAAGGACCACAAATTTCCACTGACCAGCAGAGGTTGGGGGGAAGGCGGTGGCTGGCCTCATCGCCAGCTGCAATGGGGTGGGGGATTCAACTCCAGAACCCTTAGAGGTACCTTCCTAGAATAACTCTAAGTAATAACTGCCTTAAGTTTGGCTTGTTCAAAACAGAGTCTAAGATGGAGATGCTTTTACAAGTGGGTTTACTGAGGCAGCTCTCTTTGGAGAGATCTGTAAGAAAAAGAAGAAACTTTGCAAAGATAAAGGTTCAGCTGAAACCTAGCCTCTATTGAATCCCATGGGGAGCTCTATAGCATGAAACATGCTACAGAGGTAGGTGACCGAACCAAGTTCATTTTGTCTGACACATAGCAAGGCAAAAAGCTGAGATGCTGGTTTGCAGCAGAGGAACTTATTCACAAGGCACCCAGGCAAGGAAATGGAAGAATGAGTCTCAATTCTGCCTCCCCAAAGGCAAGGGGCTGGGGGCATTTATGGGATAGCAAATAAGGAAGCAGCATGGTCTGAGGCGTGGGGAACGTGGGGAAAGAGAGGCACAATAATCGTTATTCTGTGCAGGTGTAACTAAACTAGAGTTCTCTGCAGGTGCCCAGTAGAAAGGGCCATAGTCCTATCCAGTCTTAACCAGCTCAACTCAAACTAGATGCTGCTGACTCCAAGTTCCCCGTAAACATCTTATTGTTTAGGTCACCTGCTGCTTGGAGGACATGTGAGTCTTTGTAGCAACAATTAAAACAACCTTGATTAATGAAAGCAGATGAATGGACTTGACTAATTTTGGGCAAAATAACAACCTCAGATATGCAGATGATACCACCCTAATGGCACAAAGTGAAGAGGAACAAAAGAGCCTCCTGAGGAAGGTGAAAGAGGAGAATGAAAAAGCTGGCTTAAAACTCAATAGTGAAAAAACTAAGATCATGGCATCTGGCCTCATCACTTCATGGAAAATAGAAGGGAAAAAACGTGGAAACAGTGACAGATTTTCTTCTGTAGGGCTCCAAAATCACTGTGGACATTGACTGCAGCCATGAAATTAAAAGATGCTTGCTCCTTGGAAGGAAAACTATGACAAACCTAGAGAGCTTATTGAAAAGCAGAGACATTACTTTGCCAACAAGGTCAATATTCAAAGTCATGGTTTTACCAGTAGTCATGTACAGTTACGAGAGTTGAATTATGAAGACTAGGCACTGAAGAATTGATGCTTTTGAATTGTGTTGCTGGAAAAGACTCTTGAGAGTCCCTTGGACTGCAAGGAGATTATACCAGTCAATCCTAAAGGAAATCAATTCTGAATATTTCATTGGAAGTATGCTAAAGTTCCAATACTCTGGTCACCTAATGTGAAGAGCTGACTCATTGGAAAAGACCCTGATGCTGGGAAAGATGGAGGGCAGGAGAAGATGGTTACAGAGGATGAGATGGTTAGATAGTATCGCCAATTCAGTGGACATGAATTTAAGCAGACTCTGGGAGATAGTGAAAACAGGGAATCCTGGTGTGCTGCAGTCCATGGGGGTCACAAAGAGTTGAACATAACTTAGCAACTGAACAACAGTAATTGCCTGTGCTGTCAGTGATCTCATCTTGAATAAGGTGGGATGAGATTTTTATGCCAGAATCAGACACTAATCACCTCCAAGTGACCCTTGGGGAAGGAGGGAAAAATCCCTCTGAAATCTCTATGCAAGAAGCCTCTCTTAGGGCTAAAGGAAATTTCTTTTCTGGTAAAGAGTACAGTTGTTTGTTGTTAGTAGGTAGGAGTCAGATCATCTAAGGGATGGATGTACTATCCATGGAAAGGAGATCTGAGGGTAGGAGGCAGGAACAGCATCTATTATAGCAGGGATCTTTGTTGGTACCTTATGGAACTAGGGTTCTCTGAAATACATTTTAGGAAACTTTATGGCATATGCCAGGTACTGGAGGGGAATAGCATGAACAGATAATTGCAATGAATCAGCTTCATCCAACATTTATTTATTATGGCCTACCAGGGGACAGTGGCTCAGTGGTAAAGAATCTGCCTGCCAATGAAGGAGACCAAGGATCATACCCCTGGTTCGAGATGATTCTCTGGAGAAGGAAATAGCAACCTGCTCTAGTATTCTTGCCTGGGAAATCCCATGGACTGTGGAGCCTGGTGGGCTATACAGTCCACAGGGTTACAAAGAGCAGGACACCACTTATTGACTGAACACCACCACCAACCAGGTCACAGGTGGGTGAAGAATAGGGGAACAAAACCCTCTTGGTTTATCCAGGACTGAGAGGGTTCCTGGGAGGCAAGCCTTTCAGTTTTAAAACCAGAACAGTCCTCAGAAAACCAGGATAAGTTAGTCATTCTAGCTAGGTGCTGTGAACAGAAGGTGGAGGAATAACAGCATTGCCTGCTGCAAGAACCACAGTATCTTCTAAGTTCAATGAATGAAGTGCCAGGGATTCCTAGAGGAGATGGCTGCTAACTTTGCCAGAGGGGCGTCATGGAAGAGGATGGGGACATGACACTGACTTGTGCTTTTCCAAAACCGCCAGGTTGTAACATTTCTCTTGGGCCTGGAGAACTGAACCTGTGCTCTTCTCCCAAGAGCTCATCTTCTTGCTTAAGGTCAGCCCAGCTCCTGCTTCAGCAAATACAATAATACTCTAAAAGATACAAAGGCAGCAGAAGTGCTCAAATCAGATTGAGCTTGCTTCGATCTCTTGCAAGGATGGAAGGGGCTATTCTAAATTGCAGGAGGGATATGAAAACAGTACTCACATTCTCTTCTTCATTTACTCACCTACTATGTGGCAGACAATGTTTTAGCTACTGGGGACACAGCAGCTAAAAAAACCCTTAAAACTTACATCTTAAGACAAAGAATCCTTAAAACTTACATTCTAGTAGCAGAGACAAGTGATTATTATGACAGATGGTGATAAATGCTATGGCTTGCGTGCGTGCATGATCAGACGCTCAGTTGTGTCCGTCCAACTCTTTGTGACCCCATGGACTGTGTAGCCTGCCAGGCTCCTTTGTCCTTGGAATTCCCCAGGCAAGAGTGGGTTGCTGTTTCCTACTGCAGGGAATCTTCCTGACCCAGGAATCTAACCCAGCTCTCCTGCAAGAGCAGATGGATTCTTTACCACTGCGCCACCTGGGAAGCCCCAAATACTATAGCAAAAAGCAGAAAAATATTTAGAAGGCTAATGAAATAACCCATGTGAAAGAAGATGGTGGTTTGCATTGTGGCAATGGCAGTAGATACGGTTAAAGGTATTTGGGTTGTGGAAATCTTTTGAAGGTAGAGTGATCGGGATTGACTGGCGGTTTGTGTGAACAGGAGTCAGGGATGACTCCTAAATCTGTGGCCTCAATAATAGAAGAATATTGCCAATTAATGAGACTGAGAGAGCTGTGGGAAGAGGAGCTTTAGAAATGGGAAAAGATCAGAAGTTCAGCTAATAGGTCCCCCAAGGACAGAACTTGAGTCGGCAACTGAATATTTGAGTCTGGAGCTCATGAGAGGCCTGAGCAGAATACATAGTTTAGGGGGTCTTCAATTTCTAGGTAATCTTGGAAGCCATAACCCTGTATGAGATCACTAAGGGAGGGGTGAAGAAGAGGTAACACCTGAGACTTGGGGAATGAAAAAGGTCCAAAACAAGAGACTAGGAAGAAGCAACCAACAAAATGAAGGCAAAACCAGGGATGTCTGTTGCTCTGGAAGCCAGGTGAAGACACTGTATCAAAGACGAGGTCATGGTTAGATGCAAGGCAAGTAAGATAAAGACCGAGAATTCACCACTGGGTTTAGGGTCATGGAGGTGATTGATAGCCTCAACAAATCTAAGTTTTGACCACTAAAATGGAAAATTATTTCAGATTTTGTTATCCTCTGGGATATCTCCTTTCTCTGAAAAATGGCCCAATGTTCCCAAAAGTGTGTCACTGTTTAGCTTTTTGATTCTCAGTCAGACCACAAGGGCAGGGATATTATTCATCTCAGTATCTCTGGATCTCTAACACAATGCATGGTACACAATAGATGTTGAGAAAATATTCAACATATAAATGATATGTTGTTCAGTACCAGACTCTCCTCCTCATCCTCTTTCTTTTCCTTACTGTTCTGTCTACTGTCATCTGTTTTGTAAATTTCTATGATTTCTAAGATTTGATCTTTCATAGATCCCCATTTTTGATAAAATGAACAATAAGAGATAAGAAAAACACACAACAACAATAATAACAGTAATCATTCCCTGGGGGTTGATTGTGTGCCTGGCATTAGACCAAACATTTCACAAATGTAACCTTCACAATAAGCTGTGAAGCAGACAGTATTGTTCCAATGTTACTGTTTTAAGCTTAAAAGAATTGATACTCATGGAGGTTAAGCAACATGCTAGGGTCTTTAGAGTAGTGATTGCTATGTGTTCACTGAAGCCCATTTGCTTTTCCTTCTGGGCACACAGCTTGATACATTTCTGTCTCTGTGCAGTTAGGTGTGGCCACATGACTCAGTCCACATGTAAAGTGGGCACCATGATAAGCCCCCCTTCCAGGCTTGACCTATAACAACCTTACATGCATAATCCTCTCTTTCTCAACATACAGAAGCTAAATAGAGCAATCTGTGAGACCTGGTGAAGCCACAAGAAGAAAGGAAACTGGACCCCTACTCTGCCAAGTCGGATCATTGACATGAGGCTCTGCAGGAATAGGAAGTCAACTAATTTTGTTAAGCCATTGAGATTTGGGAATTTGTTTGTTACTGCAGCTAGGATTATTTGCCTTAAATGGTTAAACAGCTGGTAAGTCTGAAGGCTTATTTTATGGGGTGGAGGGGTGCAAAATTGGAGGTCACTGGAGCAGGGGACATCAGGCGTGAATCATAAACATTGTAAAAGACAAGAACTTAAGTGACTTCACAATGCTTGGTGTGTGCTGAGATCTCTAATCTCCTTTTACTTTGACCGTGGAATGTGCCAAGAACTCTCCTTTCCAGGCCAGAGATGGGTGGAGTCTTCTCTGGGGACTCTAACCTCCAGCCAAGAAGAAAGACTGAAAGATACCAACAAAGGGGATTTCCTAAAACATGGTCTGGTCCAGTCAATGCTGACAGACTCTACTTCTTGGCTGGGAGCATCCAATCAGGTTTTTCGTTTCCCAACTTTTATTCATAATAAGTAACAAGGATTATCAGACATCAGAAAAGGCTCTCACATGAAATACAGAGGCCACAACAAATAAACAGGAAATGCAATGGAGAGGAAATATAGACTCAAGGGAAATGAAACGCCAAAATATCTTTCATTAATGTTCCTAAGAGAGACAAGATAACCCAGGAATTAAATGAGGAAAAGATGTTTTAAAAGAGAAGAAAATGAGTTTTTAGTAATTAAAAACATGAGGACAGATAAAAATCTCATCAGTATTGAAAGATAAATTGGAAGAAATATCACAAAAGCTTGAGCAAAAAGACAAATAAAAGATAGAAAAGAAATTATACTAATATTAAATATTAAAGGGCAGGTCAAAAAGGAATTTCAGAAAAATGAAATCTGAAAAAAGCCCAGAGGAAGGCTGGAACCAGTTCATAAAATCGTTTAAGAGAATTTCCCAGCATTGAAGGACATGGATTGATTGATCAAAAGTATCACCAAAGTTCACAGGGGTTGGAATGAAAAATTCACATAAAAGCTTATCAGGAAATTTTTGATTACGAGTTTATGGAGAGAAAAAGAGACTTCCCCGCTGGCTCAGACAGTAAAGCATCTGCCTACAATGTGGGAGACTCGGGTTTGATCCCTGGGTTGGGAAGATCATCTGGAGAAGGAAATGGCAACCCACTCCAGTACTCTTGCCTAGAAAATCCCATGGACTAAGGAGCGTTGTAGGCTATAGTTCATGGGGTTGCAAAGAGTCAGACATGACTGAGCGACTTCATTTTCACTTTATGGAAAGAAAAAACAGATTACATTAGAAAAACTTCAGATTTTTCAACAGGAGCACCTGCCCAAATTCTAAAGCCTTTGTGAACCTATGGACTGTAGCCTGCCAGGTGCCTCTGTTCATGGGATTCTCCAGGCAAGAACACTGGAGTGGGTTGCCATGCTCTCCTCCAGGGGATCTTCCAGGGACTGAACCAAGGACTGCGTCTTTTTTTTTTTTTAAACTTTACATAATTGTATTAGTTTTGCCAAATATCAAAATGAATCCATCACAGGTATACATGTGTTCCCCATCCTGAACCCTCCTCCCTCCTCCCTCCCCATACCATCCCTCTGGGTCGTCCCAGTGCACTAGCCCCAAGCATCCAGTATCGTGCATTGAACCTGGACTGGCATCTCGTTTTATACATGATATTTTACGTTTCAATGCCATTCTCCCAAATCTTCCCACCCTCTCCCTCTCCCACAGAGTCCATAAGACTGTTCTATACACCAGTGTCTCTTTTGCTGTCTCGTACACAGGGTTATTGTTACCATCTTTATAAATTCCATATATATGCGTTAGTATACTGTATTGGTGTTTTTCCTTCTGGCTTACTTCACTCTGTATAATAGGCTCCAGTTTCATCCACCTCATTAGAACTGATTCAAATATATTCTTTATAATGGCTGAGTAACACTCCATTGTGTATGTATACCATAGCTTTCTTATCCATTCATCTGCTGATGGACATCTAGGTTGCTTCCATGTCCTGGCTATTATAAACAGTGCTGCGATGAACATTGGGGTACACGTGTCTCTTTCCCTTCTGGTTTCCTCAGTGTGTATGCCCAGCAGTGGGATTGCTGGATCATAAGGCAGTTCTATTTCCAGTTTTTTAAGGAATCTCCACACTGTTCTCCATAGTGGCTGTACTAGTTTGCATTCCCACCAACAGTGTAAGAGGGTTCCCTTTTCTCCACACCCTCTCCAGCATTTATTATTTGTAGACTTTTGGATCGCAGCCATTCTGACTGGTGTGAAATGGTACCTCATAGTGGTCTTGATTTGCATTTCTTTGATGATGAGTGATGTTGAGCATCTTTTCATGTGTTTGTTAGCCATCTGTATGTCTTCTTTGGAGAAATGTCTATTTAGTTCTTTGGCCCATTTTTTGATTGGGTCATTTATTTTTCTGGAGTTGAGCTGTAGGAGTTGCTTGTATATTTTTGAGATTAGTTGTTTGTCAGTTGCTTCATTTGCTATTATTTTCTCCCATTCTGAAGGCTGTCTTTTCACCTTGCTGATAGTTTCCTTTGATGTGCAGAAGCTTTTAAGGTTAATTAGGTCCCATTTGTTTATTTTTGCTTTTATTTCCAATATTCTGGGAGGTGGGTCATAGAGGATCCTGCTGTGATGTATGTCAGAGAGTGTTTTGCCTATGTTCTCCTCTAGGAGTTTTATAGTTTCTGGTCTTATGTTTAGATCTTTAATCCATTTTGAGTTTATTTTTGTGTATGGTGTTAGAAAGTGTTCTAGTTTCATTCTTTTACAAGTGGTTGACCAGATTTCCCAGCACCACTTGTTAAAGAGATTGTCTTTAATCCATTGTATATTCTTGCCTTCTTTGTCAAAGATAAGATGTCCATACGTGCGTGGATTTATCTCTGGGCTTTCTATTTTGTTCCATTGATCTATATTTCTGTCTTTGTGCCAGTACCATACTGTCTTGATAACTGTGGCTTTGTAGTAGAGCCTGAAGTCAGGTAGGTTGATTCCTCCAGTTCCATTCTTCTTTCTCAAGATCGATTTGGCATTCGAGGTTTTTTGTATTTCCATACAAATTGTGAAATTATTTGTTCTAGCTCTGTGAAGAATACTGTTGGTAGCTTGATAGGGATTGCATTGAATCTATAAATTGCTTTGGGTAGTATACTCATTTTCACTATATTGATTCTTCCAATCTATGAACATGATATATTTCTCCATCTATTAGTGTCTTCTTTGATTTCTTTCACCAGTGTTTTATAGTTTTCTATATATAGGTCTTTAGTTTCTTTAGGTAGATATATTCCTAAGTATTTTATTCTTTCTGTTGCAATGGTGGATGGAATTGTTTCCTTAATTTCTCTTTCTGTTTTCTCATTATTAGTGTATAGGAATGCAAGGGATTTCTGTGTGTTGATTTTATATCCTGCAACTTTACTATAGTCATTGATTAGTTCTAGTAATTTTCTGGTGGAGTCTTTAGGGTTTTCTATGTAGAGGATCATGTCATCTGCAAATAGTGAGAGTTTTACTTCTTCTTTTCCAATTTGAATTCCTTTTATTTCTTTTTCTGCTCTGATTGCTCTTTTATGTCTCCTGCATTGGGAGGCAGGTTCTTTACCACTAGCACCACCTGGGAAACCCAAATAACATCTAACTAACAATTACATACCTAGCTAAATCATTCATTAGAATTTGAGGGTGTGTGTGTTATTCACTCAGTTGTGTCTGACTCTTTGCACCCCCATAGACAGTGGCCCACCAGGCTCCTCAGTCCATGAGATTTCCCAGGCAAGAATACTGAAGTGGGTTGCCATAATTGAGGGTAGAATAGCAAATTTTCACATATTTAAGGTCTCAAAATGGTCTAAAAAATCCACTAAAGGATGTACTTCAACAAAATGAAAGAAAAAAAATCAAGAATGAGAAGATGTGGATACAGCAGTGCCAAAAGAAGAGAGAGGTAAGGGGAATTCCTGGAAAGATGGTGAAGGTCCATCCCGGAATGGCAGCTGTGTCTATCCATGACAGGCAACCCACCAGATCCGAGCAGAGACAGACCCACAGAGTGCTGTCAATACCAAATCCCCCACTAACCCGAGGACAGAACACCTGGGAGAGTGCCCTGGGCTCTGGACTAGCCCTGGCTTCTCTTGACCATACGCTGAGTGACCCCTTGCTCTCCGCTCCATGCCTGGCTGCTTGGATAAGCTGAGAACACTCATGCCACCCACAGCAGCATTCTGCTTTGACCTGATCTTTTGAGCCAGATGCATACCGTGCCATTTACAGCTACCCACTCTCTCCAACTCTGCCCCTTCCCCACGTCCAGTTCTTGGTCCACACTTGTGTTGCCAGACAAGCTGTCATGTTCTAAGTGAGCCCTATGTTTTGAGGACTCACTTGTGAGCTTGCCCAGTCACTTCTCCCAAAGGGTCTCAGGGTGGCTGGAGCCAGATCACAATCATCCCCTGGAGACTCAGTTCAGCCTGTCTCCTCCTGTGGGTCTCCATCCAGCAGGGACACATGCAGGTGTGTGCTGCTGCCTGATTTCCAAAACTAAACTTATTATTTGGATCTTCATGCATAGGGGAACCTACCTTCATGCTTAATTGCTCAGTCATGTCCAACTCTTGCAACCCCATGGACTATAGCCTACCAGGCTTCTCTGTCCAGGGGATTTTTCAGGCAAGAATACTGGAGTGCGCTGCCATTTCCTCCTCCAGGGGATCTTCCCCACTCAGTGATTGAACCCGCATTTATTGTGTCTCCTGCATTGTAGGTGGATTCTTTACTCACTGAGCCATCAGGGAAACACTGAGCTATCAGGAAGCACAAGTGAGAGACACACCAAAAAAAAAAAAAGCCAACCCTGGGGAATTATTAACACAGAAGGTAGGATAGTAGTTACTTCTAGATGGGGTGAAGGGAGAAGCATGTGACTGGGAAGGGACCCATTGGGTATGTAAGGGACTAGTAATGGATAGTACTGGATAGTAGTACATGAATACTAAAGTATCATTTAAATGATTCTGTATGTATGATCTGTTTCACAATTTTCAAAAGGAACAGTTGAACCAAGCACTTGTCTGTGTTCCTTCCAACACAGATGAGCTCTGATTTTATAAGGCTGAGTAGAATCAATGGACAGAATGAATTCAATGGTGCAATTCATTGCAGTCTATGAGCTGGCTCTTGGAGGGGACAGCATTGGTTGGCATGAATGTCTACGTCCTAGAGGCAAGTCTGGTGAGCTGCTGATGGAAAACAGGGGTCAGAGAAAACCCTGTGAGGCTGGTTGATCATATACTGCTTTCATCCTTGCATTGCTTCCCCTTCACCTGGTCTATTCTCAGAATAATATCCTTAAAGGTGCTTTAAGAATTTAAGTTGGATTGTTTCACTCATCTGCTCAAAACTCTACAAAAAGTCCTCCTATCTTACAGAGCAGAATATGGAAGGAAGCCTATATGATCTGGCCCCATGTCACCTCCATGACCTCCTCCCCAGATATTCCCTCTTCCTCCTGTTCTGCCTTAGCCACTCTAATCTGCTACACTTTCACAAAGAGGCCAGGCTTGCCTGCATCTGCCCCACGGCCTTGGCATGTGCCAGCTTCCTCTGCCTGGTAAGCTCTGCCTACTGAAATCCCCAGGGTTTGTCTTCTCATTTCCCACAGGTTCCTATTGAAATGTAACTTTATGAGGTCTCCCCTGAATTAAAAAAAAAAAAACCATTATTTGTGAAATTTTAACTTATACTCTGACATTCTTGTCCCATTATATTTTCTTATTGCATATATTTTGAGGTTCATTTTTTAATTACCTTTCTCCCTCCTGCCTTCCCCTCCCCACTAAAACATAAGTTCTGTGTTAGTGTCAGTCAGTCGTGTCCAACTCTGTGACCCTATGGACTATAGACCACCAGGCTCCTCTGTCCAAGGGATTTCCCAGGTGAGAATACTGGACTGGGTTGCCATTCCCTTCTCCAGGGGATCTTCCCAACCCAGGGATAGAACCCAGGTCTCCTGCATTGCAGGCAGATTCTTTACCATCTGAGCTACCAATCATGAAGCTGGGGTTTTTGTCTGCTTTTTCACTATAATAGCTTTGATACATAGAAGGAGAAACAAGGTAACACTTAAAGTTGTCCTCTGGCCCAGCCTGATTCCAGGACACCATTTTCTGGTCTATAGCGTTTCCTTACATGAAGTAATTAATGGCATGGCTCAACAGTGGATGTCAATAAAACATCTTCACCCTAAACAGCATGTAGATGCCATGGCTTATTATTATTTTAATTCTTTTTAAAATTATATTTATTTATTTGGCTGCTCCAGGTCTTAGTTGTGGCATGTGAGACCTTAGTCGCAGCATGTGGTATCTAGTTCCCTGACCAGGGATAAAACCCAGGCCTCACTGCATCAGAAGCACAGAGTCCTAACCACTGGACCATCAAGGAAGTCTCAGGCCTTATTATTATGATTAGAAAGACACAAAAGGCCTCTGAGAGGCCTGAGAGTGGCTCAACCTTCCAGACTTCAGTGGTACTTTCTAGATTGCCTGAGCTGCCCTGCTGGCATGTTTTGAGGCTTCTCAGACATAATTTAGCCAATTACTTGACACTCATACTCTTATTATCTTAAAACGCTTTCACCGAGCTACAACTTATGACAGATCAGGACAAGCCTAAGTGAAGACAGAGGTTTGTTCTCTAGGTGGAGTGTGTCCCAGCTGATAGCAGAACAAACACCAAAGACTACTCAGGGCTTAACGGGAATTATCCCTTCTATTTGAGTTCAAAGGCTTTGTTGATCCTAAATAAGAATTCAAAGACTCCCTCAAGCCCAAAGATTGAATTTGCTCAAATGCCCCATTAGGGATAGAGGAGCTGGCCTGACTCTTCAGAAGGTAAATGCAAGATGAGAGTGAAAACTTCCTCAACAGACAAAGGGAAAATTCACAACCTTCAAAACTCTTTGAATACACCAATAGATTTACAGTGTACACAGCAGAGCCTTTAGTTATGAAGGAGGAGAAAACATGCCCACAAAACTTCTTCCACTTAAAGGTATTCACCTGGAGCAATAATTTATAAATCCAGAAATAAAAGATCTGGACAGAAGCATTATGGTTTCGTGGCAATAAAGCAGGTCTGACCATCTTTGCTAAAGGAAATGATCTGGGCTCTTGTCACAATCCTTATATTTGCATACTATTTTGTATTTTATAAGGCACACATTCTCATTCTCCATTGGTTCACATTTCCAAGAATTCTGGAAAAGGGACAAGTCAGGAAATACAGTCTCTACTTTTACCACTGAAAAAACAAGTGTTTAAAGAAATTAAGAAATGATGTGCTGAGTATCATTTGTACAGAGCTGTCCAACTTTCCATGATGATGGGACTATTCTATATTTGTGCGTTCATGGTAAGTCACTTCAGTTGTGTCTGACTCTTTGTGACCCTATGGATTATAGCCTGCCAGGCTCCTCTGTCCATGGGATTCTCCAGGCCATTCCCTGGAGTGGGCAGCCATTCCCTTCTCCAGGGGACCTTCCCAACAAAGGGATCAAACCCAGGTCTCCTGAATTGCATGCAGATTCTTTATCATCTGAGCCATCAGGGAAGCCCCTACATTGTCTAGTGTGGTAGTTACTGGCCACAAGGACTACTGGGCAGTTGAAATGTGGCTAGTGTGACTAGGGAACTAAATTTTTAATTTTTAAAACCTTTATATTAACTTTAATTTAAATAGCCATTTGTGGCTAGTGGCTATCATATTGGACAACCCAGGAATGAGTGACTCAGCTTAAACTCTAATCAAGAATGACTAAATTCATGGCCATAGCTTCGTAGTCTGGGCAAATTTGAATTAATGATACAAATGGATGTAAAATTTGTCAAGAATGCTGTAGCTTTGCTGCTGCTGCTAAGTCGCTTCAGTCATGTCCGACTCTGTGTGACCCCATAAATGGCAGCCCACCAGGCTCCCCCGTCCCTGGGATTCTCCAGGCAAGAACACTGGAGTGGGTTGCCATTTCCTTCTCCAATGCATGAAAGTGAAAAGTGAAGGAAGTCACTCAGTCATGTCCGATTCTTTGCGACCCCATGGACTACAGCCTACCAGGCTCCTCCGTCCATGGGATTTTCCAGGCAAGAGTACTGGAGTGGGGTGCCATCACCTTCTCTGGCTGTAGCTTTAGGAAAGAGTAAAGTGGAATCAGTCCCAGAGGTCTACCTGGGCTTAGACCTGCTGCTGCTGTTCCGGTAGGCAAATGTCTGCAGCCTGGCTTTTTAGAGTAAAGCCCAGGATGAAATCTGGTTGCCATTACACTTGCTATATGATCTCTTTGTGGCTTCCATCTTAGGAACCCAAGAAAATGCTTGTTTCCCAACATGTGCTAGGATGATAAGCACCTATTTAATCTCTGTCACTGCGGAGAACAGAGATTCTCCTTTGAAGTGAGAAGAGTTGCCTTGTGAATTTGAGGCATTCTCTTGGGATGGGGTGGGGGTAGGATGGGTAGGGTTAGGCCAGGACTCATGTTTCCCAGCAAAGTCCCAGATCTGAGAATGTGTTCATATTCTATGCTACAGAGGAGAGAGGAAGGGCGAGAAAGGGGGGAACTCAAACTTTTTGGGAGCCAGTTGTTCATTTGTTTCTACGACTGCATTGTGAGTTTGGAACTATTACTATAAATCAGGGTTTCTCAACCTCAACACTATTGATAATTTGGAGTCTTTTTTTTGTTTAATCTTTTTTACGGGACACTGTCCTTTGCATTTCAGGCTGCTTAGCTACTTCTCTGGCGAGAACCCCACCCCCTAGTTGTGACAGATGTCCCGGACATTGGCAAATATCCCCTGGATGTATCCAGGTTGAGACCACCATTTGAGTCACCTTCCATGGATCTACTCAATTTCACAGAGCTAGCATTTTGCTTGGAATATTTGAACACTCAGGTTCTTTTTTTTTTTTTTTTACTTCCCTTCCAAAGCCCATTGTTATTGTGTTATATTGTTTTGAACTTTTGGTGGAGTTTGGGAAAAGGCATTAAAGAAAATTAAAACCAGAAAAGAGAGTGAGAGCCTTTAATGTCCTTCCCTTCCTTCCCTAATCCAATAATCATAGTGTTTCAAATACAGCCCAGTATAGAGAATGCATTTAATAAATATTTTCTAGACTGTGAACATGAACAAATAAAGCTCAAAATATCATCTTTCTTTGAATGAGGCAGATATTAGATGCTCAATGGTCAGATAGAAAGGCTTGAACTGCAAAAATTCTATGGGTGGTAGTGGTTTAGTCGCTAAGTTGTTTCCGACTTTTGAGATGCCATGGACTGTAGCCCACCAGGCTCCCCTGTCCATGGAATTCTCCAGGCAAGAATACTAGAGTGGGTTGCCATTTCCTTCTCCAGGGAATCTTTCAGACCCAGGGACTGAAACCGTGTCTCTTACACTGCAAGCAAATTCTTTACCACTGAGCCACCAGGGAAGCCACCCCTAAAAGTTCTATGAAGGGAATCCATGTTAGAGTCTTTGGAAGATATTCTAGAATCAGGATCCCAGAGATCAGTTACAAAGGCAGAACTTCAGTGGTAGGTATCCCGTGGCTAATAGCATGAACTTGGAATCAGACAAACCTAGTTTGGATTCTGGCTTTTTTGTTTGTTTCCTATGTGACCATTAAGCTTTTTATAATCATCAAGAAAAGTTAGATCTAAAGGTAGAGAATCAGAAAAGAGGAGGAGCTAAAGCAGGTCAGGAACATAAGAGGCGGCTCAGGATGATTGCTACTGTGAGATTGATGACAGCAGGAAGGCTGTACTACTGAAAGAGGCAAAACTGCAAGGAACAATTTTAATCTGCTGTTGTTTCAGGACAGGTTCCCCAGAACCAGACCCAGAAGCATGACAACTTGTGCACAAGTAATTTCTTGAGTGTGCTTCTATAAGAAGCAGGAAAAGGACTGAGGAAAGTGGATCAGAGCAGAGAAAGCAGTTGATCAAGGGGATGGTTTCAGGCAAAGTTCTAGTCTCAATCTGAAACTTCAGGGAATTCTGGAGTAGAAACTACATCTTGAGAGTTGGCCCCATCTGGAGGCAAGGGAGCTGGACTTTCCTATCCCAGCCCATCAGCCACTGGCTAGAGAGCCTGCCTTCAGAGGATTTAAACCCCTGGGAATTTCTAGCTGTCTGTACACAGGGACATTGGCTCAATGGTTCAAGACTATTTCCTTGTTCAGTTCAGTTCAGTTCAGTTCATTCACTCAGTTGTGTCCGACTCTTTGCAACCCCATGAATCGCAGCATGCCAGGCCTCCCTGTCCATCACCAGCTCCCAGAGTTCACTCAGACTCACATCCATCGAGCTGGTGATGCCATCTAGCCATCTTATCCTCTGTTGTCCCCTTCTCCTCCTGCCCCCAATCCCTCCCAGCATCAGAGTCTTTTCCAATGAGTCAACTCTTCGCATGAGGTGGCCAAAGTACTGGAGTTTCAGCTTTAGCATCATTTCTTTCAAAGAACACCCAGGACTGATCTCCTTCAGAATGGACTGGTTGGATCTCCTTGCAGTCCAAGGGAGTCTCAAGAGTCTTCTCCAACACCACAGTTCAAAAGCATCAATTCTTCAATGCTCAGCCTTCTTCACATTCCAACTCTCACATCCATACATGACCACTGGAAAAATCATAGCCTTGACTAGATGGACCTTTGTTGGCAAAGTAATGTCTCTGCTTTTGAATATGCTATCTAGGTTGGTCATAACTTTCCTTCCAAGGAGGAAGCGTCTTTTAAATTCATGGCTGCAGTCACCATCTGCAGTGATTTTGGAGCCCCCAAAATAAAGTCTGACACCATTTCCACTGTTTCCCCATCTATTTCCCATGAAGTGATGGGACCGGATGCCATGATCTTTGTTTTCTGAATGTTGAGCTTTAAGCCAACTTTTTCACTCTCCTCTTTCACTCTCATCAAGAGGCTTTTGAGTTCCTCTTCACTTTCTGCCATAAGGGTGGTGTCCTCTGCATATCTGAGGTGATTGATATTTCTCCCGGCAATCTTGATTCCAGCTTGTGCTTCCTCCAGCCCAGCATCTCTCATGATGTACTCTGCATAGAAGTTAACTAAGTTCACTTGGTTAGAGGCTGTCAGTCAGACAACAGGACATGAGCTACTGTATGTAAAGCCCAAAGTAGGTGAACAACAACAACAAAAAGATTTGCTTTCTTCTTCCATATAAATATCTATTGTTCTGTAGGCATTTGAGTTGCTTTAGGGCAAGTATAGGGGCTAGGGTTAAAAAAGAGAGAGGAACCCACATTTGGGGCTTACTTTTAGGAATTAAATTTGTAATCATAGTAGCCAGATTCATAAGAAACCACCCATACTTTCTAGGTAAGTATAGCTTATATAATTAGCAGCACCACAGGCCAAGCTAGCCACAACTGCTGACCCATTGCAAAGCATGCCATGTGGTCAGTAGCTCAGAAACTAGGGCAGGAGGGAGGACAGGGCATCTGGGTCTCTCCTGGGCTTTACCTTCCACGACCGGCAAGAGCAGCTCAGTGTTCTGGAGATTCATATCCAAGTGTGTTGGATTTTTATCCAAAGCCAGAACTTGATATCAGCCACAGTTAATATCAGAGAGATTAACTGTTCTGTTAGGAAAGGTGGCCTCAGAGACTGTCAGGATAAATTACAAGAGGGGTGTATGGCTCCTGCTCTTAAAGGAGATGGAGGGAGACAGAATCAGTTTCCAATGAATTCTCTGTTGTACAGCATGTCCTATGTCCTATTTGCCCTGGTTTAGACAAGGTTTATTATTTTTTCTGAAAAAGTTTTTGTTTGCAAAGTCCATAATAGCAAGACAATTTACGATTGATTCAGCTATGAAGGTGATCCTGAAGCCAGTGGGTTCATTGCTTGGTGTTTTGAAAAATCATATATAAGAAAATCAATATTTTTGCTAAATAATCCTCTTCTCAAAGGATTGCCTTTATAAAGTATCTGATTTATACACAACATCTTACTTTCAGTGGGAAGCTAGCAACAAAGGCGAACCTGTGGCCCAGTGCAGAAGACACCAGGGCCATATCTGTCTCTGTAGGTGGCAGACTTGGTGTCACAAGGTCCTTGGTGGGGGGTTTTGTTTTGTTTTAATCAAAAATACTTCAGTCAGTCTCCTGAGGCTCAGGAGAGTCTCAGATTCTTCAGGATGAACTAGCTTCTTCTAGGGCATAGCCTAGTCAGGGGCTGGCCATTTTTTCCTATAAGGCCAGACAGCAAATATTTCAGGTGCAGACATAACATGGTCTTTGCCATACTGTTTGCCACTATTCAACTCTGATGTAGTAGCACAAAAGCAGCAGCACACAACAGTAAATGAATGAGTGTGTCTATGTTCCAATAAAACTTTATTTATAACAGATGGTGGACTGATTTGTCCTGTGGCCCTCGTTTGCCAACTTCTGTGTGCATCCTTCAGTCATTTGACTTTTTGCAACTCGGAGCTGACTGTGGCTCAGATCATGAGCTCCTTATTGCCAAATTCAGATTTAAATTGAAGAAAGTAGGGAAAACCACTAGACCATTCAGGTATGACCTAAATCAAATCCCTTATGATTATACAGTGGAAGTGAAGAATAGATTTAAGGGACTAGATCTGATACAGTGCCTGATGAACTATGGATGGAGGCTCATGACATTGTACAGGAGACAGGGATCAAGACCATCCTCATGGAAAAGAAATGCAAAAAAGCAAAATGGCTGTCTGAGAAGGCCTTACAAATAGCTGTGAAAAGAAGAGAAGCGAAAAGCAAAGGAGAAAAGGAAAGATATAAGCATCTGAATGCAGAGTTCCAAAGAATAGCAAGAAGAGATAAGAAAGGCTTCCTCAGCAATCAATGCAAAGAAATAGAGGAAAACAACAGAATGGGAAAGACTAGAGATCTCTTCAAGAAAATTAGAGATACCAAGGGAACATTTCATGCAAAGATGGGCTCGATAAAGGACAGAAATGGTATGGACCTAACAGAAGCAGAAGATGTTAAGAGGTGGCAAGAATACACAGAAGAACTGTACAAAAAAGATCTTCACGACCCAGATAATCATGATGGTGTGATCACTCACCTGGAGCCAGACATCCTGGAATGTGAAGTCAAGTGGGCCTTAGAAAGCATCACTATGAACAAAGCTAGTGGAGGTGATGGAATTCCAGTGGAGCTATTTCAAATCCTAAAAGATGATGCTGTGAAAGTGCTGCACTCAATATGCCAGTAAATTTGGAAACCTCAGCAGTGGCCACAGGACTGGAAAAGGTCAGTTTTCATTCCAATCCCAAAGAAAGGCAATGCCAAAGAATGCTCAAACTACCACACAATTGCACTCATCTCACACACTAGTAAAGTAATGCTCAAAATTCTTCACGCCAGGCTTCAGCAGTATGTGAACCACGAACTTCCAGGTGTTCAAGCTGGTTTTAGAAAAGGCAGAGGAACCAGAGATCAAATTGCCAATATCTGCTGGATCATGGAAAAAGCAAGAGAGTTCCAGAAAAACATCTATTTCTGCTTTATTGACTATGCCAAGCCTTTGTGTGGATCACAATAAACTGTGGAAAATTCTGAAAGAGATGGGAATCCCAGACCACCTGACCTGTCTCTTGAGAAACCTATATGCAGGTCAGGAAGCAAAAGTTAGAACTGGACATGGAACAACAGACTGGTTCCAAATAGGAAAAGGAGTACGTCAAGGCTGTATATTGTCACCCTGCTTATTTAACTTATATGCAGAGTACATCATGAGAAACGCTGGGCTGGAAGAAGCACAAGCTGGAATCAAGATTTCCGGGAGAAATATCAAGCACCTCAGATATGCAGATGACACCACCCTTATGGCAGAAAGTGAAGAGGAACTAAAAAGCCTCTTGATGAGAGTGAAAGAGGAGAGTGAAAAGTTGGCTTAAAGCTCAACATTCAGAAAACGAAGATCATGGCATCTGGTCCCATCACTTCATGGCAAATAGATGGGGAAACAGTGGAAACAGTGTCAGACTTTATTTTTTTGGGCTCCAAAATCACTGCAGATGGTGACTAGCAGCTACGAAATTAAAAGACACTTCCTCCTTGGGAGGAAAGTTATGACCAACCTAGATAGCATATTCAAAAGCAGAGACATAACTTTGCTAACAAAGGTCCATCTAGTCAAGGCTATGATTTTTCCAGTAGTCATGTATGGATGCTAGAGTGGGAATGTGAAGAAGGCTGAGCGCCAAAGAATTGATGGTTTTGAACTGTGGTGTTGGAGAAGACTCTTGAGAGTCCCTTGGACTGCAAGGACATCCAACCAGTCCATTCTGAAGGAGATCAGTCCTGGGTGTCCTTTGAAAGAAATGACGCTGAAGCTGAAACTCCAGTACTTTGGCCACCTCATGCGAAGAGTTGACTCATTGGAAAAGACTCTGATGCTGGGAGGGATTGGGGGCAGGAGGAGAAGGGGACGACAGAGGATGAGATGGGTGGATGGCATCACTGACTTGATGGACGTGAGTTTGAGTGAACTCCGGGAGTTGGTGATGGACAGGGAGGCCTGGTGTGCTGCAATTCATGGGGTTGCAAAGAGTTGGACACGACTGATCGACTGAACTGAACTGAACTGAACTGAACCCTATGGACTCTAGCCTGCAAGCTCCTCTGTCCATAGGATTCTTCAGGCAAGAATACTGGAGTAGGTTGCCATTTCCTTTTCCAAGGGATCTTCCTGATCCATGGATCGAACCTGCATCTCCTGCATTGGCAGGTGGATTCTTTACCACTGAGCCATAAGGGAAGCCACTTGCCAATTTCTTTTGCTGCTGCTGCTGCTAAGTCACTTCAGTCGTGTCCAACTCTGTGTGACCCCATAGACGGCAGCCCACCAGGCTCCCCCGTCCCTGGGATTCTCCAGGCAAGAATACTGGAGTGGGTTGCCATTTCCTTCTCCAATGCATGAAAGTGAAAAGTGAAAGTGAAGTCGCTCAGTCGTATCCAACTCGTAGCGACCCCATGGACTGCAGCCTACCAGGCTCCTCCGTCCATGGGATTTTCCAGGCAGTAGTACTGGAGTGGGGTGCCATTGCCTTCTCCATGCCAATTTCTACTATAGAGCATATATTGGAAGAGCAGTTATAAACCAATAACATCTATTTAAACAAAATTTTTATTGAGTTAGAAGTCAACATTTTTACAGACTTCAATAGCAATGTAGTTATCACCACACTAACATTTTAAAATTACTCTTTTTAAATAGTAAAATGAGTACTTTTATTATTGACAAATGGGAAAACACAAAAAATAGAAATATAAAAATACGTATAAAGTCCTGTGGTAGACTAATTGGGTTGACTAATCCATTTATCTATCCACCCCCTTCTTCCTTGCCACTCTATATTATAATGGTTAGAAAGCCAACATTCTTACTCTCCCAGTTTCTTTACTGTTAAGAATAGTCATAGGACTCATAAACGTCCAACAGAATGCAGAAGAAAATCTGTGTGGAAGTTTTAGGGGTGTTGAAGGCCTCCAAGTTAGTTTTTCCTTGACTGATAAAAGGAAAAAGCCATTTCAGGAAATTTTTCTTAGTCTCCCTCTTCTTCCTGCTTTGACTATGGATATGATGTCTGGAGCTACAGCAGCTTAATTGTCACCTAGAGGTGAGAAGCCAACAGACTAAGTCTAGCTAAGAGGAAAAACAGAAGGATCCTGGATCTATAGTCACATTCCTAAACTGAAGCACATTGCCCTAGTTTGTCTGTAACATTTCAATTCTTGTCATATGAAAAAAAAAAAATTCTATTTATTCAAGCTATCAGTAGTTGCCTTTTCGTGAAATGCAGTCAAATATATCCCTAACTGATTTTCCATGGAATTGCTAAAATCTTGCAAGGCAGCTTACTTTGGGAAATGCTAGTCCAAAGCCTTCTTTGTGTGTGATGTCCAGTGTGTGTGTCCAGGGTGTGTGTCCACTGTGTGTGTTAGACACATGTGCTAAGTCGATTCAGTCATGTCTGACTCTTTGTGACCCCATGGACTGTAGCCCACCAGGCTTCTCTGTCCATGGGATTCTCCAGGCAAGAATATTGGAGTGGATTGCCATCTCCCAGATCTAAACATAATATTCAATATGTGAGTAGGGGTTTTTTGGTTTTGAAACTATAAAATGGATATTTATTTAATGTTGTATTTTTAACCTGAAATAAATCTTCCCATTCCTTTGCAGCATGTAGTTTTTAGTTGTAATTCTGCAAACAGAATGGGGCCCCCTAATGGGGCCTTAGAATACACCTTGGAAGTAGATACTTAAGAAAATTATATTGCTTTCCTACACTGTGGTGAAAGTTGATTCTCCTATTATAAGAGGGGCATCCGCTCGCAGTTGTGCTGCAAGTGCCCTGCTTGAGGGAAGCTGAGGTTCAGAGAAACGGCTGAGGTGTCTGCCTTAAGCATTACAACTTGGGCAGCAGGACAGTGGCCCCATTGTGTCCTGAGGCGAGACCATTTCTGACTCTTCCTGGACAGGTAACAGGCCAAGTTGTGTCATCGGCAGATTTCAGAAATGCCTCTCCTCCCCGAGCAAAGGCCACTAGATACCAGACTGCTATTTGTTACTTTCTCTGTTCACTTCCAGAGCCATTCCACACTCTCTAAAACACCCCCTTTCAAAAGCAATGATGAGGATGCGTATTTGGAATCTGTAATTGTGGCTTTACTGAACTGCATTTAAAGCATAATATCTAAGAACAAAGGCCAGTCACAGATGCTGAATTGCAACCCCCCCAAAGGGTCAAGCGTCAGGGAGGCCTCCAGAGGCTAACCTCTGCATGCATACCTTTGCTTGACAGCCGAAGTCATCTTAAATATTTTTAAATGTAAAAAGAAACTTTTAAAGGCAAATATTCAACTGAAAATGTGAAATTCTGAAGCCCATTTTCCTTATCCATGACCTCATTTGAAAACTAAAGTAATTTGGAGTTTTGTTTTATTTTGGTGAAGTTCATTTAGGAGCTTTGGATGAGATTATCTTCTCCATGTTAGGTTGGTGGGAATATTCATGTATTTCCTGAATTTTTAGGACAGAAGCTGGCAAACTACAATGCATAGGTCAATGCTGGTTCACCATCTTTTTTTTTCATAAATTAAACTTAATTGCAACACAGGTATTCCCACTCATTTATGTGTTTTCTATGGCTGCTTTTAGGCTACAAAGGCAGAACCAGTTAAGACAGAGAACTTATGGCCTGCAAGTCCTAAAATATTTACTCTGTGACCCTTTACAGATAAAGCTTGCTGAGTCTTGGTTTAGAAGAACAAGAATGAAAACTTCCTGTGACTTCCCTGGTGTTCCAGTGGTTAAGAATCTGCCTTGCAATGCATGGGATGTGAGTTGAAGCCCTGGTCAGGGAACTAAGGTCCCACATACATGGAACAACTCAGCCTGTGAGCCACAGCTAGAGAATCAGTGTGCTGCAATTATCCACATAGTGCAGTGGAGATCCCAAGTGCTGCAACTAAGACCTGATGCAAACACATATATAAATAAATAAAATATTAAAAAAAATTTTTTTTAAAGAATGAAAACTTACTGCAAATTCACAAAAGGTGGTTGTGTGGAGTGTAGTTGCAACTACATTCATTGAAGGCAAGAAGAGAAGGGTTCAACAGAGGACAAGATGGCTGGATGGCATCACCAATTCAATGGATGTGAGTTTGAGCAGGAGATGGTGAAAGACAGGAAAGCCTGGCATGCTGCAGTCCATGGGGTCACAAAGAGTTGGACGGGACTGAATGACTGAACAAGTTGTTAGTAAGTGCTCAATAAATACTTATTGAAAGAGCAAATAAGGGAGAAGACATGAAAAAACCTAAGTTTTTACTTCCTGATGCACTGTGAACTTAGTGCCTTTTGGGCAAGGGGTGCCTGTATAACAGAGGATAATCCACCTGTTATTGAGAACTGACTTAGGAAATCTTCGTCATGTAACAACCAGGATATGGTTTGGGTCTTGCAATAACCTGGAATGGAGGTATTAGCATTGCCTGGGCTTGATGATGACTCATTTTCTTGTGTTTGGAGGCTCTTTGATTTCATTTTAGAACTCTAATTCAGTTCTAGATGGTTGAGGTTGCTGGCCATCATATTATCTGACAAATAATACAGCTTTAAGAAACTGTCTATGTAGCAATTACTTTTTATTTGTATGAAAGTTTAAAAAGTAGTATAGTTCCTGCCTACCCTTCATTCAACTTCCCAAAAAGTTAACACCTGAAGTCCATAGCACAATAATCAAAACCAAAAAACTAATACTGAAGTCGTTAACTAAAATATAGATCTAACTCAAATTTGACCAATTTTTCCAGAATTCTCTTTTAGGATTGCATCCAGGATCCCATATGGCATTTAGTTATCATGTCTCATTTGTCTCCTCTAGTCTATGACAGATCCTCAGTTTTCCCGTATCTTTCATGACTTGACCCTTTTGAAGACTACTGATCAATTATTTTTTAGACTGTCTCTCAATTTGTGTTGATATTTTCTCAATTTGTGTTTGATATTCTCTCATAATTAGACTGAAAAGATTCATTTTGGTGAGAATCTCACAGAAGTAATGTGCCTTTCTCACTGCATCATTTCAGGTGGTATAAGATATCAATATGTCCTATAGACTGGTGATGCTGACCTCGATCAGATGATTAAGGTGGTGCCTGCAGGCTTTTCAAGTTAAAGACATGCTGATAAGTTCAGTTCAGTTCAGTTGCTCAGTCGTGTCCGACTGTTTGTGACCCCATGAATCGCAGCACGCCAGGCCTCCCTGTCCATCACCAACTCCCGGAGTTCACTCAGACTCATGTCCATCGAGTCAGTGATGCCATCCACCCATCTCATCCTCTGTCGTCCCCTTCTCCTACTGTCCCCAATCCCTCCCAGCATCAGAGCCTTTTCCAATGAGTCAACTCTTCGCATGAGGTGGCCAAAGTACTGGAGTTTCAGCTTTAGCATCATTCCTTCCAAAGAAATCCCAGGGCTGATCTCCTTCACAATGGACTGGTTGGATCTCCTTGCAGTGCAAGGGACTCTCAAGAGTCTTCTCCAACACCACAGTTCAAAAGCATCAATTCTCCGGCATTCAGCTTTCTTCACATTCCAACTCTCGCATCCATACATGACCACAGGAAAAACCATAGCCTTGACTAGCCAGACCTTTGTTGGCAAAGTAATGTCTTTGCTTTTGAATATGCTATCTAGGTTGGTCATAACTTTCCTTCCAAGGAGAAAGCGTCTTTTAATTTCATGGCTGCAGTCACCATCTGCAGTGATTTTGGAGCCCCAAAAAATAAAGTCTGACACTGTTTCCGCTGTTTCCCTCTCTATTTGCCATGAAGTGATGGGACCAGATGCCATGATCTTCGTTTTCTGAATGTTGAGCTTTAAGCCAACTTTTTCACTCTCCTCTTTCACTCTCATCAAGAGGCTTTTTAGTTCCTCTTCACTTTCTGCCATAAGGGTGGTGTCATATGCATATCTAAGGTGATTGATATTTCTCCCGGCAATCTTGATTCCAGCTTGTGCTTCTTCCAGCCCAGCGTTTCTCATGATGTACTCTGCATATAAGTTAAATAAGCAGGGTGACAATAGACAGCCTTGACATACTCCTTTTCCTATTTGGAACCAGTCTGTTGTTCCATGTCCAGTTCTAACTGTTGCTTCCTGACCTGCATATTATAGGTTTCTCAAGAGGCAGGTCAGGTGGTCTGGTATTCCCATCTCTTTCAGAATTTTCCACAGTTTATTCTTTCAAGCTGTTGCCATTTTTATTTTGAAGCTGACTGTAGTTAGGAAGATATACTTTCTGTTTTTACCATCTTATACTTACTCTTACCTTATGATTCAAAAAAAAGAAGGAAAAAATTTCCTTGTAATCTACCAGTATCTGCACATAGCTTACTTTTCTGTTGCAGTGGGAAAAATAATATCTTTCCACATATAGAAGGTCAACTCCTCACCTATGTGTTGGATCCCAGACCTTTTCATTTCACCAGCTTTAAATAAAGATGGTGGATCCTTAGGATGGAAAACCATGCAGGTGATAAATATTCAGTTGGAAACTATTGACATGGGAAAGTCTTCACAATGTATTACTGTGTAGTTACCATTTCCAATGCTCTTCATTCCTTTGTGTACATCCACATTTCCATCTGGTATCATTTTTCTTTCATCTGAAGAACAACTCCCTTTAATACTTCTTAGAGTTTAGCTCTGTTGGTGATGAATTCTTTCATGTTTTATATATCTCCCAAAGTTTTTATTTTGCCTTTTAAAAACATCTTTCTTGAGATGTTATTCATAAACCACACACTTCACTCAGATAGATTACCTAACAGTGTTTAGCATAGTCGCAGAGTTGTGCAGCCATACCATAATCTAATTTCATATTTTTCTCACCCCTAGAAAAGAACCTGTAGTTATTAGCAGTCACTCTGACTCCCCCCCCACAACCGTGACCCTCTCAGCCCTAGACAACAAGTATTCTACTTTTTGCTGCTGTATAGTTGCTTATTCTGGATATTTTATATAAGTGAATCATACAATATATGATCTTTTGTAACATGCTTCTTTTACTCAGCATATGGGAGGCCCATCCATATATAACGTCTTCTTGTCTTGTTAAGTCAATCATCTGTTGATGGACATTTAGGTTGTTTCCGTGCATTGGCTACTGTAAACAGTGCTGCTATGAACTCTGCGGGGCATCTATCTTTTCAAGTTAGCATTTTCATCTTTTGGGGATATATGCTTGGGAGTGGGATTGCTAGATCATATGGTAGCTCTATTTTTAGTTTTGTAAGGAACCTCCGTTCTATTTTGCACAGTAACTGCATTAATTTACATTCCCACTAAGAGTATAGAAGGGTTTCCTTTTCTCCCTGCCCACTTTAGCATTTGTTATTTGTAGACTTTTTGATGATGGTCATTCTGACCCGTGTGATGTGGTACCTTGTTGTGGTTTTATTTGCATTTCTCTAATAATTAACAGTGGTGAGTGACTTTTCATGTGCCTGTTGGCCATCAGTATGTCTTCTTTTTTTTTACATGTCTTCTTAGAGAAATGCTTATTTAGGTCTTATGCCCATTTTTAATTGGATTTTTTTTTTGATACTGAATTGTATGAGCTATTTCTATATTTTGGAAATTAACCCCTGGTGGTTGTTCCTCTGATTACTTTACATATTTTATCTTTCTTTAGTGGTTTTGAGAAATTTGATTATGATATACCTTGATGTATTTTCTCATATTTCTTAATTTTGGAATTAATTGAACTTCTCAGCTCTGTGGATTTATAGTTTTCAAGACATTTTAAAAATTTGAGTATTATTTCTTTAAATGATTTTTCATTCCTAACTCTCCCCTAGTCCCCTAAAGGGCAGAACTTATTCATCTTATAACTGAAAATGTGTACCCCTTGGTCTTTTTTTCTGCCTTCCATGCATCTACTTAACTGTAGAAAATAGTTATATAAGCCTGGCATGCTGCAGTCCAGGGGGTCGCAGAGAGCTGAACATGACTCAAGAGACTAAACAACAATGATGATGGGGTGTAGTTATAATAACTTTTAATGTTCTTATTTGCTAATTCTAGATCATCAGTGTCAGTTCTAGGGTTTGGTCAATTTGTTGATTATTCTTATTATGTGTCAAATATTTCTCCCTCTGCAAGCCTGCAAATCTTTGATTGGATGCCAAATATTGTGAATTTTACCTTCCTGGTTGCTGACTATTTTTGGATTCCTATAAATATTCTTGAACTTTCTTCTGAGACATAGTTAAGTTACTTGGAAATAGTCTGATCCTTTTAGATCTTCCTTTTAAGTCCGTGAAACGGGACCAGGGCAACACTTAGTCTAGGGCTTCCTGCTCTGTCCACCAGTCCTAAGGCAAAACCTTTTCAAGCATTCTACCCTGTGCCCTGTGGTGTATGAAGTTTCCCAGTTTGACTCTTCCCTGTCTGTGTGAATGCTGTATGCTGTTCCCTGTCATCCTTTTGGGTTGCTCTTTTCCTGGACTCAGTCTTCCCATCTGCCTCCACTGATCAGATGTCTGCTGAACGCTTAAGGAGAGTCCCCTGCAGACTTCTGGAGTTCTCTTTCTGTGAATCTCTCTCTCCTAAAGAACTCTGCCCTGTCCTAGCTCCTTCTGTCTTCCTGGATTCTCAGCTCTGTCTTCAACTCAGGAAATTCACTGGGTGTTACGTGGGTTTCCCTTCCCTGCCTACCCCATGGCCTGGGAGTTCTTTTAAGACAGACACTAGGAAAATCATTGACTTTCCATCTAGTCTTCATCACTTGGTGCCCACTGTCTTCCAAAGCATTGTTTCATATATTTTGTCAGCGATTTCAGTTGTCTTGACTGGAGGGTGAATCTAAGTTCCTGTTACTCCATCTTGGCTGGAAGTGAAAAATCCTCCATCACAGAGTTTTAAAGCCAGAAAAAAACCTCAGGTCATTTAGTTAATTCTTCTTTTTATGGCTGACAGCACTGGGCCTCCACAGATTCCTGTGGCCTAGATTAGAAAGAGCCCTGAATTTGGTTGACATGCCGTATTCTCCTCTTGCTTCTGTTATTAACTACTTGTATGCTCTTAAGTCGGAGAAGGCAATGGCATCCCACTCCAGTACTCTTGCCTGGAAAATCCCATGGACGGAGGAGCCTGGTAGGCTGCAGTCCATGGGGTCGCTAAGAGTCAGACACGACTGAGCGACTTCACTTTCATTTTTCACTTTCATGCATTGGAGAAGGAAATGGCAACCCACTCCAGTGTTCTTGCCTGGAGAATCCCAGGGACGGGGGAGCCTGGTGGGCTCTGTCTATGGGGTCGCATAGAGTCGGACACGACTGAAGCGACTTAGCAGCAGCAGCAGCAGCAGCATGCTCTTAAGTAATTTTCGCAAGAAAGAAAGGATTGCTCCTTCTGCTCCTTCCCTGGCTTGACCTCCTTTGTCATCTCAGGAGTAACTGAAAACAGTTTTACCAAACACCATTGACTTTAATGTATCAGAAATAAGTTCCTCCCAGGTCATAGCTCAGAACTGATTAGAAATATGAGGGGTAGCTCTGCTGATGTTGCCCGACTAAGAAATGGCCATTGACAGACAAAAGGAAATGACAAAAATCATAATTTAGTGGGACCCTTGAGTGTAAAGCTGAGAGCCCTCTAGACCTCACTCAAGTGCTTTATAAAGCAATAAAGTGCACGATAGTTTTAAAAATTTCCACCCAAACAGTATTTTAACAGTAATTTGAGCTCTCCAAAAGTGTCCTTAAATTGAGGCTTGTAGATATCAGAACTGCTGGGTAGGACTTCCCTGGCAGTCCAGTGGTTAAGAATCTGCCTTGCAGTGCATGGTAAGTGGGTTCGATCCCTGGTGGGGCACTAAAATCCCACATGCCGTGGAACAATGAAGCCCATGTACCACAACTACTGAAGTCCACACACTCTGGAACCTGCATACCACGATGAAAGATACTTCATGACACAGTGAAAGTTCCTGAGTGCTACAAATAAGGCTGGACAAAGCCAAATAAATAAATGTGTGTATGTATTCAGTAGCTAAGTTATGTCCGACTCTTTGTGACCCCCACCAACTACAGACAGCCAGGCTCCTCTGTTGTTGGGATTTCCTGGGCAAAAATCCTGGAGTGGGTTGCCATTTCCTTCTCCAGGGGATTTTTCCAATTCAGAAATCAAACCTGCATCTCCTGCGTTGGCAGGCAGATTCTTTACCACTGAGCCACCAGGGAAGCCCTTAATAAATAAATAAATAGTTTTTTTTTTTTAAAAAGAACTATTGGGTGATAGAATAGTACGGTATGTATATATTTATGTCTAGCCATGATGTTCAACAACAGCTCTTCAGAGTCTCCTAGAGAGCTCCATATGGACATACGTCTTTGCTTAGTTGCTCTCTGACACCTGAACACCTGTGTGTTCTCTTGAGAGCATTTATAACAACCTGAGATTGTCTTGCTGACCTCTTTCTTCTTGCCGACTGTATCTATTCCCACCCTTATCCCCACCATTTGGGTATGAGCTCCAAGGGGCAGAGGCCTCCCTCACTGCTGGGTTTAGTACTTCACCCAGGGCCTGGCATAGAGTGGGGTCTCACTGAGGATTCCTTGAGTTGATGAATGTAAGAGTGAAGCTTCTATAGGAATTCAGTACCACTAGGACAGCTTCCCTGGTGGCTCAGATTGTAAAGAATCTGCCTGCAATGCAGGAGACCTGAGTTTGATCCCTGGGTTGTGAAGATCTCCTGGAAGAGGGTATGGCAACTCACTCTAGTATTCTTGCCTGGAGAATCCCCATGGACAGAGAAGCCTGGTGGGCTACAGTCCATGGAGTGGCAAAGAGTAAGACACGACTGAGCCACTGAGCACAGCACAGGATGGAGCAAAACAGCAGGAAACTTAACTCCACAATCAATTCCATCCACAGTCAGCTCTGACGTGAGCTGTGTTCATTTGTTTATGACTGAAGAGTCTCTCCACTGGAGGTTCTGGGCCATGCTGTAGACCTTGGACAAGTTACTCACATGGCCTGGGGCTTATTTTCTCCCCCTGCCAGTGGAGACAATGAGATCTACCTCACAAGACAGTAATGTATGGAAAACACACGTAGCAGCACTCTATATCCATGTAAGAGACTGTTGACTAAGTGTTTTTACATAACTTAATCTTGAATTTCTAATACTTCTAGAAGACTCTTTATGACCTCAGTCTGGGAAGACTTACATGTCTTCCTATATTTATTATGGAAGTCTCTCTGTTGATATACCCAACTATAGTGATTTTTCTTTATCCTTTGTTCTTTTTTACCTAAGCCTTTTGGATTTTCTCAGGGAATGATAAGATGTCTTCATCCTCTCTTGTCACCTTTCTCTGAGATTTACAAGTGTAGGAGGACTTTTTGGAAGTTGGCCACTGGGGAGGAAAAGAAGAGAAAGGAAAAGTTGGTGTTTACACGTTGCCTTGGTTACAGGCATCCCCTCCCTTCTGATGAGGGCCTGCCCTCCCAGAAAGCCTGGTTTTAATTTCCCCTTTGAAATAGGGACCAGACCTCATTGCCAATTTATATTTCACTGGTCAGCTGTTTGGCAGATTCTTGCCCCCTGAGGCCATTTCTTTTGGGCAAGCCACTCACTGTCCCTTCTGCAACCATGTCTCCTTGGTCTAACTTTTGATTTGGGTTAGGATGAATGGCCTTATGACTGCTGCTTCCTGCTCACCCTAAAAGAACCACTCTGGCCACGATGGTGGGGTTGGGTGGGGTATCACCCCAAGAGATATGAATGTGATGAAACTCTGTTCTACCCAATGAAATATTCTGTGATTTAATGGATGCATCACACAGCTGAATGTGTTGCTAAACTACTTAGAGGTGAAAGATGAACTCGTGGGAGGGAAAGAGCAGATACATGTGTAGAAAAGGTCTGAGAGCCAGGCTTCACATTGGTGTGACACAATCTGGTTGGTTGTGTGTATCTGGGCAGTCTTCATCGGTCAGATGGCGTTAACTGTCCAGGTTCTGTCCATAAAGGTGTCAACAACATGGGTCAGTGTACCAAGAATAGGTTTTGTGAGCCAAGGTGAGTTGGTAGAGGGGGACCCAGAAGGATGTGAATATGCAATTATCAAGCTAAAGAGAAGAAAAGAATGTAGCAGCCAAGAGTTAGAACAGGGCATGAAAAGCTAGGGGAAAAGTGAGCTGTAAATTGAACTAAAAGGACTCAGGAAGAATTATAGCTAGGGGAGAGAATGAGTGTTTGGTAATGAACAGGGCGAGGAAAAAGGATTTAAGGGAAAGATGTAGGTTGGAGAGGCTGGTATTCAAGAATCTGAGATCACAGATGCTAGACACCCACTAGGGCATGTCTTGGATAGAATCCCAGAGAAATCATTTTTAGGTGTATAGGGTGGGGGACACATGGCTTCTTCATTCTGAGGATTCAGGTCAGATGATGGTATTGTGAAGATGATATTAATATATGTGACAATGCCTTGTAAACTGTAAAGCAGTTCAAATGTTAGTGATTATTGATGTTTACTCTGTGATAATAACAAACATGTGCATCTTTCCCCTTCCCAGGCCCCTGGGAGGATCTTTTCCTGCCAGCTGGCCTCAGTCAAGTCTCCTCCATCCATCAGAGAGGTTCTTGCAGTGGAACCTACAAAGAGAAAGAGCCAGCCCCTCCAACCTTCTCCTCCCATGGTCTCCTTTGCCCTTATACAAAATTGGAAGAGGCTGGGGAGGAATGGCTTTTTCTAGGCCAAGAAACTGTCCTATTGAGCCTTTCCTCCAGAGCAGTGGGGCTCTCCTCATCCTATATCCACATAACCAAAAGGCCTTTGAAGAATTCTTCCAAGAACAAAACAATTTCCTGGAAAATGACTCTCTATCTTCACTGTTAGAGATACAGGCAGCTGGCAACTCAACAGCAGCCTCCCCTGCTGCAAAGAAAATCATAAAGTTCTGCCCTCTCATCTGCATGCAAAGTGTCAGGGACGGTTAGCAGTGATAATAAGGTGAAGATAGTTGGGCCCAGAGCAGTTGAGCAACTTGTCCAAGGTCACACAGCAAATACAAGGCAGAACTAGGTTTAGAAGTCAGGGTGTGGACTTTGGATCCCATTCTGTTTCTTTGCCTCTTGAAAGTGAAAGTGTTAGCTGCTCATTTGTGTCCAACTCTTTGCTACCCCATGGATGGTAGCCCACCAGACTCCTCTGTCTATGGAATTCTCCAAGCAAGAATACTGGAGTGGGTTGCCATTCCCTTCTTCAGGGGATCTTTCCAACCCAGGGATCAAATCTAGGTCTCCTACATTGCAGGCAGATTCTTTACTATCTGGGCCATTTGCCTCTTATGGAATGTTATCTCAACAACTCTCACATCCTCATCCTATTTCTGGAAGAAAGGATACGTCCTTTGTGAACCATGCTATTCAGTATTAAAGAAAGCATTTTAAGACTGGGACATGTTGTGAACAGTGTTTAACATTCTTGAACTTCAGATCTGGTCATCTTGGCCTCCTCTCTTTGATGGTAAGTTAAACAGCAGGCCCATAATAATAGATTCTGCATGTCTTAGTAGAGAATAAAAGCTGGGCATTTTGCACGTGCACAGGAAATTCTTTTAAAATAACCGAATATTAGGAGTTTATTTTTTATTCTTTAAATAAGTTGATTTATCTTCCAAAGTTCCTCTCCAGTGCTCCTTAAATAGTGTATTTTTCAGGTGGCTGTAATGTTAATGTCTGTTCAACCAGAACATGTAAAGCACACAACCCCATATCCACCCAGATGATCAAACCATCATCTTCTTTCCTCCACATCACTGCAGGAGCCTCTTCTCCTGGTCCTTTTCATACTGTCTATGTCCATGTCCTTCAAGCTAGGCTTCAGCAGTATGTACATCATGAACTTCCAGATGTACACGCTGGGCTTTGAAGAGGTAGAGGAACCAGAGGGCAAATTGCCAATGTTTGTTAGATCATGGAGAAAGCAAGGGAGTTCCAGAAAAACATGACTGTGGATCACAACAATTGTGGAAAATTCTTAGAGATGAGAATACCAGACCACCTTACCTGTCTTTTGAGAAATCTGTTTTAGAACTGAACGTGGAACAAATGACTGGTTCAAAATTGGGAAAGGAGTACAAGACTGTGTATTGTCACCTTGCTGACTTAACATCTATGCAGAGTACATCTTGCAAAATGCTGGGCTGGATGAATCACAAGCTGGAATCAAGATTGCCAAGAAAAACATCAAAAACCTCAGCTATGTAGATGATTCCACTCCAATGGCAGAAAGTGAAGAGGAACTAAAAAGCTTCTTGATAAGAGTGAAAGAGAAGAGTGGAAAAGCTGGCTTGAAACTCAATGTTAAAAAAAAAGAAGATCATGGTATCTGATCCTGTCACTTTATAGCAAATAGAAGAGGGGAAAAGTGGAAACAGTGACAGATTTTACTTTCCTGGGCTTCAAAATCACTGCAGATGGTAACTACAACCATGAAATTAAAAGATGTTTGCTCCTTGAAAGGAAAACTATGACAAATCTAGACAGTGTATTAAATAGCAGAGACATTGCTTTGCTGACAAAGGTCCATATAGTCAAAGCTATTGTCTTTCTAGTAGTCATGTATGGACGTGAGAGCTGGACAATAGAAAAGGCTGAGCACCAAAGGATTGATGCCTTTGAACTGAGGTCCTTGAGAAGATTCTTGAGAGTCCCTTGGACTGCAAAGAGATCAAACCAGTCAATCCTGAAGGAAATTAACCCTGGATGTACATTGGAAGGACTAATGTCAAAGATGAAGTGCCGATTTGGCCACCTGATGCAAAGAGCTGCCTCGCTGGAAGAGACCCTGATGCTGGGAAAGATTGAAGGCAGGAGGAGAAGGGGATGACAGAGGATGAGATGGTTGGATGGCATCACTGACTTGATAGATGTGAGTTTGAGCAAGCTCCAGCAAATGGTGATGGACAGGGAAGTGTGGTGTACTGCAGTCCATGGGGTCGCAAGGAGTCAGACACAACTTACTGACTGAAGATCAACAACAACAACACATGAGGAATAGAGAGTTTAACTTGCTTGCGAAAGTGATACAGAACATGGCAATGGGGATTTGTATCTAGAACTTTCTGTCTCCCAGATTTTCCAGTACACCCTCATGATGCCTTTAAGACACCCTGATTCCAGCTGATGACTGTGAGCTCTTTGGGCAGCCCACGAAGCTTGGCTCTGTGATGTGTGACTCATTCGGTCCCTCATGCCAGTACTCAGACCTGTGAGATGTATGGATTCCTTAAGTATGTTGTGATTAAGGGTGAAGGCATTCTCTTTTATTAAAAGATTCGTGTTGAGGCTTGACAGAAAACAGCAAAATTCAGTAAAGCAATTATCCTTCAATAAAATATAAATTAATTTAAAAAAAAAAGAAATCATTCTCTTCCAAGAATCAGACTTCAGTCTTCACGGTCCCGCATGCACGTATGTTTTGGGATCAGAGAGAGAGGACAGAATTGTCTAAGATACAGCTGCCTCCTTAATTTTCATGGATAAAGCACAAGTTTAATTTGATTGTAGTTGACATTTGTGATGCCATTCTTTTTTTCAAAAAATTACAATATTATGTTAGTTTCAAGGGCTTCCTTGGTGGCTCAGATGGTAAAGAATCCACCTGCAATGCAGGATACCTGGATTCAATCCCTGGGTCAGGAAGATCCCCTGGAGAAGGAAATGGCAACCTACTCCAGTATTCTTGCCTGGAGAATTCCATGGACAGAGGAGCCTTGTGGGCTATACTCCATGGGGTCGCAAAGAGTTGGACATGACTGAGGTGTACAGCGAAGTAATTCAGATGTGTGTATGTATATATGTGTATGTGTGTATATATATAATATATGATATAATATATATATTCCTTTTCAGATTCTTTTCCATTATAGGTTATTATAAGATATTGACTATATTTCCCTGTGCTATATAGTAGTTTGTTATTTATATATTTTATATATAGTAGTGTGTATCTGTTAATCCCAAATTCCTAATTTATCCTTCTTCCTCCCCTTTCCTCCTTTGATAATCATAACTTTGTTTCCTATGACTGTGAATCTCTTTGTTTTGTAAGTAAGTTAATTTTTGTAATATTTTAGATTCCACATACAAATGATATCGTATGGTATTTGTCTCTCTCTCTGTCTGACTTCACTTAGTATGATAATCTCTAGGCCCATTCATATTGCTCCAAATGGCATTATTTCACTCTTTTTCATGGCTGAGTAGCATTCCTTTGTATAAATATACCACATCTTCTTTACCCATTCATCTGTCCATGGACATTTAGGTGCTTCCATGTCTTTAGCGGTCTCCATCATAGAACTTATGATCTGACTGAGGGTATAAAAATGACACCGAGACACAGGTGGGTACTGAGCTCTGTGTTACTAATAAGATGCTGTAGAAGCTTATAGAAGGGATGCTGGAGCTCCTGGACAGAACCCTTGGGGGATGAGGACTTTACAAGACATGTAGAATCTGCATGTAAGCAAGATATTTCACCAAACAGGGACAAAATGTTTGAAGAGGAGGCCAGTGCAAAAATGTGCTTGGTAGGAGAGAGAGGAGAACTGGCACTTCCTAAGATGTGAGAAGCTAGGCCCTCAATACAGATTCTTTCACTGACTCTTCAAATTAGCCCTGTGAAACGGGTGGGATTAGCCCCATTGTACAGATGAGGAAACTGAGATGTGGAGAGGTTGTCGTTTGTTTTAGACCATACAGCTTTTGAGTGGTAGAGAGGGGTTCAAACTCAGTCTTAGCTGGTACCCAAACTCATGTTCTCCCTACACTGCCAGAACTTTATAGGATTTCCAGCCTCCCTGGGAACAAAGATCTACATAGGCAGTTTGACTCCTGGGATGGCTAATTGTATATCTGCTAGACTGAGCCACAGGGTGCTCAGTTATTTGTAAAACATGATTCTGGGGATGTCTCTGAGGGTGTTTCTGAATAAGATTAACATTTGAACAAGTAGATGGAGCCAAGCAGATGTAGGTGGGTCTCACACAATCAAGTGAATAAACAAAAGGCCAAGAAGGGAGTGATCTCTGTCTGTCTTTGGACTCGGATTGAAATTTATATCATCAGTGCCTCTGGATGTCAGAGTTTTGGACTTGGACTGACAGCACACCAGTCACTCTCCGGGGTCTCCAGCCCAGTGCTTGCATATGTTGGAACTTCCGGCTTCCATAACCATGTGAACCAATTCTTTCTAACCTCTCTTCCTCTCTCTTCAGCCTGGTTCTATTTCTCCAGCAAACTCAGATGATGAAGCCTTTCTGATCTCACGTCAAGAGATACCTCTGTTTTGATGAGGCTACTTGGTGAAGGGACAGCTGCTGAGCTGGGACCTCTAGCAGGACAGGTCAGAGGTCTGGGCCCCAAAGGTTAATCATGATGGACAAGGCCATGGCCTGCTTTGGCCAGCTCAGCCCGGCAGAAGACAGAGGTAGGACCTGGAAGCGGAAGCTGGAGCCTGAGGATGTGTATTTAGGAAGGTGAGTGAAGCTGGTGCTCCCAGAGAATGTAGCCAACCTCTCAGAATCCTGGGGTGGGCAGTCAGTTTGATTTCACCAACTATGTGACAGGCAGGTGCTGTGCCAGGGGGTGCAGATACTGCATTGATTTAAACACGAGGCTGGCTGTCATCAGGCTCACAATTTAGTTTCCAATGAAGGGCAAAGAGATCATTTCAATACAGTTTTACATGGGCTTCTAGTCTTTTGGCCGGCCAGCTTCTGCACTCAGTCCCTGTTTATTTGGCTTTGACTTTGGAAGATCGCCGATTGCTGAGTGCCTCTGCTGAGTGCCTCTTCTGCGTGGTCTCTGGCATCTGGCTGGGTCTGTGTGATGTATGATCCTGTGACCTTGCAGGTTACAGCATGTCTACTCAGTGGAATAGTCAGTCATATGACCAAGCCGTGTCCCTTGATTTATCATTCATTCCTGAAGATGCATTTTTGAAGAGAGGACCACAAGGCAGATATAGCCTGAAGAGAAAATTCTTCTTATGTTCTTGACATATTGAAATTCTATTAGTCTCTTGGAGCAAAGAGGATACTTGTTATTGCAAAACACTGTAATAACTAATGACGGCAATAAAAGCTATTAATTTTAAATATAAAACAGTTATCAGGCTTTTCAAATAGTAAAGAGACAGTGTGATACTCATATAGATATTTTAAAGGGAATGGGTTAGCAAGATAACTTTAAAAACAAGTTAATAGCCTTTTTGAGCCAACAAATGTTTATAAAGATTGAATAATAATACATGACACAATCTAGAGATAATAGAGATTAGATTAGGACGCTAATGGTTGTAGATTTGGTATGCTAGTGATTGTAAAGGCTACTTAAATACCCTTTAAGAGTTAGATAGACTTTTTTGATATTTATTTCTCATTTAGGCTGTGAGTCTTCTGAGAAAAAGTTTTGTGCAGAATGCTTCACCTCAGGACTTCCTTGGTGGTACACTGTATAAGAATATGCCTGCCAATATAGCAGAAAAGGGTTCAATCCCTGATCTAGGAAGATTCCACATGCCATGGGGTGATTAAGCCCGTGTGCCATGACTACTAAGCCCCCACCTAGGGCCTGTGAGCCACAACTACTGAGCCTGCGTGCTGCGACTACTGATGCCCATGCGCCTAGAGCCTGTGCTTGGAAACAGAGAAGCCCCACAATAAGCCCATACACTGCGACTAGAGAGTAACCCCCCTCGCCATAACTGGAGAAAATCCATGCACAGCAATGAAACTCAGAACAACCAAAACCAAAACAAAAAAACCCTAAAAATATAAAGAACGTTTCACCTCTTCTGAGGATGAAACTAAAAAATAGAAATGCAAATTCACTTCCTCAAAGAAGGAAAAAACTCCAAAATCATGTGACATGACATCTCTGATAAACTCTCTTCAACTTAAATTCAAAAGATATACAAAATGAGAAGAAAAGAGGAACATGCAGGATGCTCTAACTTCATTTTTATTCTAGTGGGTTGAACTGTTAAAAACAAAAAAACAGTGTTTACAAAAGTCCACCTTGGCTTTGAGGCAGCAGCAGCTTCACTGTGGTTAGTTCTTGTGGGGCCAGGACAGTAGGGTTGGGGGAGAATAACCAGCCTCACCTGGCACTGACATTCATGCCAGCAGCTCCACGACGGGCACCACCAGCCAGGAAGAGCCTTGCTCCTTGACTGCTGCGGGTGACTGTGTCTCAGACAGTCACTACGTGACTGCCAGAGAGGATGGTGCTAAAAAATTATTGGACCAGTACTCCAATGTCAAAAAATGTAAAATTCAGTTATTAACATTTTAAGTAAAATTTTAATAAGTCAATTTTATGGTGGATCAAATTTCGGATTCATGCTGATGCCTACTATGTACTCCTTCAGACCCTTCTGGCCTCACCCATTTTGTTCTAGTAACGTTGTGGCCTCAGCTCTGAGAAGTCCCCAGCTTCCTGTAGGGGCCCCTGATGGTACCCAGGCTCAGATCCACACACAAAGCCTCCCCACTCCTGCCTGGGCTTCCCTGTTGGCACCAAGGGAGTCCACTGGATGCCCTGCTTGAGTAATGAGGAATCCAAGGGAGACGCTGCCCCATAAGGAGGGCACTGATCAATAGATGATGGGCACTGCTGGATAAAGTCTTCCCCTTTTTCTTTACCACAGAGAGTCCTGAGACTCAGTGCATGTGGTTCTTGGGATGGTCCCACAAAACCCTACAGCCAGCCACACTTAGTCATGGCCAGTTCAATAATGCATGCTCTCCTTGGCTCTCCCTCTGTGGTAGTTTTTTGTTTGCTGTTGTTGGAGTATAATTGCTTTACAATGCTGTTAGTTTCTGCTGTACAGTGAAGTGAATCAGCCATGTGTATACATGTATCCCCTCCCTTGTGAGCCTCCATCCCACCCTCCACCCCCACCCCATCTATCTAGGTCGTTAAGGAGCACTGAGCTGAGCTCCCTGTGCTACGCAGCAGCTTCCCACTAGCTATCTATTTTACACATGATAGTGTATATATGTTAATCCTAATTTCTCAATTCATTTCACCCACTGTGTCCACATGTCCATTCGCTACATCCACATCTCTATTCCTGCCCTGCAAATAGGTTCATCTGTACCATTTTTCCTAGATTCCACATATAAGCATTAATATTTGATACCTGTTTTTCCTCTTTCTGACTTCACTCTGTTTGAGACTCTAGGTCCATCAACATGGTGAGTTGACAAAGTTTTTGGTATGCTTCCGATCAACAGGTAGAGTTTTATTCCCTCTATTTGAGTGTGGGAGGACTCAGTACCTGCTTCCAGGGAACAGAATTCAGCAGAAGAATGGAATGGCATTCAGAAGACTAGGGTATAAGAGACTATGGCTTCCTTCTTGGCTTTGCTCGCTGTTTTTGACTGAATTTTGTTTCTGCCCCTGCCCTCTCAATTCATATGTGGAAGCCTTAGCCCCTAGTTCCTCAGACAATGACTGTACCTGGAGATAAGGTCTTTTAAGAGGTGACAAAGTTAAGTGAGGCACTTAGGGTAGGCTCGAATCCAATAGGACTGGAGTCCTTATAGGAAAAGGAATAAAATAAGGACTTGCATACACAGAGCAAAAGCCATAGGGACCCAGCAAGAAGCTGACCATCTGCAAGGCAAGGACAGAGGCCTCAGGGGAAACCACCCCCGCTGACACCTCGACTGGAACCTCTAGCCTCCAGAACTGTGAGAAGTAAGCTTCTTCTATTGTTGAAGCTTCCCAGTCAAGGGGATTTTGTCATGGCAACCCAGGCACACTGAGATGCAATCCTTCTCTTTCAGATCACTGACTCTGGGGAAAGCCAGCTGCCGTGTCATGTGAGCAGCCCCATGAAGGGTGCAGGAGGTGAGGAACTGAAGTCTCCTGACAGCAGACACGTGGGTGGGCTTGCAGGAATCAGAGCCCTGGCTGACAGCATGAGAGCCTGCAAGAGATCCTGGACCAGAACTAACTACTTACATCTCCCAGGGATTCCTGACCCTTATAGAGTGTGTGCAGTAACAGTTTCTGTCATTTTGAACCGCTAAATTTGGGGTCATTTGTTCCTCAGTGGTAGAAAACGAATGGCCCTCCTTCTCTGCCTCATTGCCCCAGTCTTCATCCCTGCATCCACGGATGGTCCTGTGGAACAACATCTTTCCCAGGGACCCTCTGCCCCAGGCCTTGATTTCTGGAAAGAGAAACTAAGATAATCTAAAACAGTCGGCCCTGACACTTGGCTCTGGCTGAATATTGCCTTTTGATCAAACAAGTCAATCCTAAAGGAAATCAACCCTGAATATTCAATGGAAGGACTGCTGATGAAGCTGGAACTCCAATACTTTGGCCACCTAATGCAAAGAGCCAACTCACTGGAAAAGATCCTGATGCTGGGAAAGATTGAAGACAGGAGGAGAAGGGGATGACAGAGGATGAGATGGTTGGATGGCATCACCGACTCAATGGACATGAGTTTGAGCAAACTCCAGGAGATAGTGAAGGACAGGGAAGCCTGGCGTGCTGCAGTCCATGGGGTTGCAAAGGGTCAGACATGACTTAGTGACTGAACAACAATAATATTTGGCCACTGGGGTCAAAATGTGGATTCAGCACACCTCTAAATCATTTCATGAATCAACATTTATTAATCAAGCACCAACCCTGGGCAGGAACTGTGGTAGGCTTGAGATAACACCTCTTCTCCTTGTGGAGCACCCAGGACTTGGGGAACAACCTTGAAACCAATGTGTCTGACCCATCAGGGTGGTCCCTGTAGCTCCAGCCACCCCCCACCAAGCCCCTGGAGGGTGTGTCTGGCAGAGCCTCACCCAGAGGCCCAGACTCCTTCCTTCCAGTCTCTCTTTCATGAAAGGCCCACTCGTGACACTCAAGACCTCAGTTTCCTGAGCAAGCAGCTCTGGGGCCTGTGTCTTCCCCTCCCTTCTTTTAATAAGGATGTGCTGAAATCAGCTCTTTGGGAGACCAGATAGAACAGTGGGGCTAGGACTCAGGCAGGAGTCAGGCTGCCCAGGGCAAATCATGGCTTCACTAGCTATGCTACTTAGGTGAGGTAAAAACCCTTTGGGTCCCCATCTGTGGAGAGTCCATCACAGATACTCATAGGGTTGTTGCAAGCATGGATGCCATTCACATATTGATAGTGCTCAAGAGAAAACCTGGTATATAGCAAACACTGGCAACTGTTCCAGGCTAGGCACCAGGGAGGGAGCCAAACAAGATGAATTCATACCCCCAAGAAGCTAGCAAACATGAGGGAACTCAAGGAAACAGGCCCATCTGTTCCCAGGCTATGGACATGTACCTGGACCTGGCTGGAGTGCAGTGCAAGCTGCTGAACGAATAAATGAAGAAGGTCTAGGAACCTGTTGTAATAGAATAAATCATAGTCCCCAACCATGTCCCCACTCAAATCCTCAGAACCTGAGAATATCACTTTTCATACTAAAAGGGACTTTGCAGATGTGATCAAGTTGAGGATCTTGAGATGGGAGATTATTCTTGATTATCTATGTGGGTCTAACATAATCACGAGGGTTGTTATTAGAGGGAAGCAGGAGGGTCAGAGTTGGAGGAGATGTGAAGATGGAAGAAGAGGCTGGAGAGGTGCTACCCAGACTTGAGGACTGCAGGTGACCTCTAGAAGCTGGAAGATGCAAGGCATGGATTCTCCCCTGGAGCCTCCAGAAGGAACCAGGCCTGGCCTGTAAGGCTGATCTTGGATTTCTGGCCTCCAGGACTGTTAAGAGTAACTTGTGTTGCTTTAAACCACGAATTTGCAGTAATTTGTTTGCAGCAACAAGAGAGCCAATACCAGCTTCAAATGCTTAGGGGACTGGGTGATGAGGGGCCTGAGCATGTTCTCCTCACAAGGGGGTAAGAGCTGCTAGACTTCTCGGTGATGTCCAGCCAGGTACAAGCTCAACACACTTAAGCTAGGGCCAAGGTTTTAGGAGGTGAGGGCTCTCCTGCATCCACAAGCAAAGGGCCTCTGGGGAGATGTAGCATCACCCACTGAGGACATCCCAGGAATGGCCTGGAGCACTGTCCTGAGACACACAGATGCCCAGAGCAGGGCGGTCTATTTCGAGAACCAGAGAGGTTTGGTCACCCTGTGAAGTACAGAAAGCTCCATGAGGGAGGCACAGAAGAATAGTAACAGGATGGAGTGCTTCATGGCCGAGGCACCCGAGAGCAGGTCCATACAGCCCCAGAGTCTTACTAGAGAAGGCAAGGTCCTCACACTACACGGTTCATGCAGAACAGAACTTTCTGTTGGGGGAGGAGACCTAATATTTGATGCTGGCTGTTGCTCACTGCCCATGTGACCTCAGGCTAATCCCATGACCTCTCCAAGCCTCAGTTTCCTCATCTGTGAAATGGGAATGATAAAAGCAATACTACTAATAATAAGTGCATCCAGTGATTGAGCACTCACTATATGCTAAGACTGTTCTACGTACATCCTTGCTACTATTTTATTGAGATTCTATTTTGTTGTAAGGACACTACTACACGCTACTATTTTATTGTAAGGACAATCCTTTGGGGTGGGTTCTAATATTTTAAGGATAGCAGGGCTCATTTTAGAGGGCTGAGTTAGGAGGATTCAGCGAGTCAAAATTTGAAAACTCTCACTGGCCTAAAGGAAATCAACTCTGAATATCCATTGGAAGGACTGGTGCTGAGGCTGAAGCTCCAATACTTTGGCCACCTGATGCAAAGAACTGACTCACTGGAAAAGACCCTGATGCTGGGAAAGATGAAGGGCAGCAGAAGGGGGTGACAGAGGACAAGATGGTTGGTTGGCATCATAGACTCAATGGACATGAGTTTGAGCAAACCAGGAGATAGTGAAGGGCAGGGAAGCCTGTTGTACTGCAGTTCATGGGATCGCAAAGAAGCAGACATGACTTACAAGCTGAACAACAACAATGTTAGAATCCATCCATCTCTTGCTCTCTCTCTAGCTGCCCTCCATTCTTTCTCTTATTTCTCTTCCCCACCATGAGCTGACCTCAGCCAGATTCTTCTGTTTGTGTGAGGAGGGGAGTTTGAGCCCATCCATCAGACTGCAAGTTGCCTGATACTGTGCAATCTCACTTCGCCCCTTGTCTGACTGGCTCAGGGCTGGGCACATGGTGCTGGGAGCCAGAGCGGCAGGTCTGGGCTGCCCTTTAGGAGAAGCCAACACGGCCCCTGAAGCTCTTTCTCAGATGTGCCTGCTTTTTGCCCCTCGGATTGACCCGTAAAATCAAGGCCCTTCTGAACGACGAAGGTAGGGATCAGATTTGTTTTTCCTCCCAAGCGCGGCAAATGGCTTTTCAGTGTGTCTGTCCCCGGTAGCAGGGCCGTCCAGACCGCGTGGCTGTGGCTGAGACTACGGAAGCCGGGTTGGAGCCGGCGGCTGTTCGCGCTGCTAATGCTGCTTCTCACCTCTCGGAGGAGCCCAGCCAACTCTCAGGAATGCCCATCTCGGAGCATCTTGGGGTTCCAACGACCTGAATCATGGTGCCTTTTGACGCCTCAGCAGCCGAGCCGTTCCTGCAAGTAACACCGGGCGAACTGTCGACTGGAGCCACTGTGATGGGCTGGTAAGCTTTCCCGGAGCCAAAGAATACTGACGTCTTAGAGGAGTCTCAGCGTTTGCTCCTCTCCCTTGAATGGGACCCAGATGCAGCCCCAGCGGCCCCGTTTTTGCTCGTCTCCCCTGAATGGGACCCAGATGCAGCCCCAGCGGCCCCGTCCTTCAGGGTCAGGAGGACCGCCTTCACCTTCCAGTCTCGGGTTACACTCTGAGCATCTGTCTCCCCAAGATTCTGGGTGAAAACCTTTTCACCCTGAATCCTTACCGGTTGACAAGCCGTGGACTGTCACCCCTGATGGATAGGATGGTGGGAGAAAAGCCACCACTTCGTTAAGGGCACAGGTTAACTGGGGGTGATTGATTTTCCATCCCTCTGAGAGGGCCTACACATCCTTTGTATAAACACGAGTTTGACAGTGAAAACTGTTTTCCCTTCTTCTGTTGAAGGCAGCAGACAGGGTAAATATTGACAAATGGACAGGTTTACTTTCCCAAGAGGCCCAAGGCAGGTACCTGGGGCCGAGGAGAAATGCTTTGGTTGAGTCATTTAGCAACAGAAGGAAACCGTCTCTTTGGGCCCCAACTTTGATGCGGTCTTTGGCGGGACCTGGGTTTTATGAGGCTGAGGTGGTGAGTTGGAACTTTTGTAAGGCAGGGGTGCTCCACCCTGACCGGGCAGCGAGATTGTCAGGGCCTTGACCCCACCCCACCCCACCCACCCACCCAACCTCCCAGGAACTCTGATGCCAGAGATCTAAGGCAGAGCTCTGGCTTCCCTTGTGTATTTACAAAGCTCCCAGTGGCTTTGATGTCAGCCAAGGCGGTGAGCTTCTCTTAAGGGAAAAATGTCTGAGCTTAGCATGACCCTTGATCCCCAGCCATCTCCCAAATATGCTCTCTGATCATGAGAGCTTGGGGACGGTCTGGACAATGCAAAGATATACCTTTAGTGAAAGCTTTCAAAGTGTGCAACCTGGACATTGCTGGGAAGAAAAACCTCACCAGGTCCAAAGGCAGAAGCCCAAGCTGACTTCCAGAGACCCTCAGAATCAACTTCGGGCCCCACCTGGGCTGCCTGTGCCTCTGATGATCCATCTTGTTTCCCTCTCCCTGTTTCACCCAACTTGAGGCTCACTGCCCCACCAGCTCCTTCCTCCCCGGGTCCCTCTGTATACACTGTACCTCACCTGAACTCTTATCCTGTTCTCCTGTAAGACCTTCTCTAAATGCCAACCCCTCCCCACCAAGGTGCACCCTGTTGCTCTCTCTCCTCACCTTCTCCATTTCCTTCTGTTCAGTTCAGTCGCTCAGTCATGTCTAACTCTTTGCGACCCCATGGACCGCAGCACACCAGGCCTCCCTGTCCATCACCAACTCCCGGAGTTTACCCAAACTCATGTCCCTTGAGTTGGTGATGCCATCCAGCCATCTCATCCTCTGTCGATCCCTTCTCCTCCTGCCTCCAGTCTTTCCCAGCATCAGGGTCTTTTCCAGTGGGTCAGCTCTTCACATCAGGTGGCCAAAGTATTGGAGTTTCAGCTTCAACATCAGTCCTTCCAATGAACACTCGGGAGCGATCTCCTTTAGGATGGACTGGTTGGATCTCCTTGCAGTCCAAGGGACTCTCAAGAGTCTTCTCCAACACCACAGTTCAAAGGCATCAATTTTTCAGTGCTCAGCTTTCTTTATAGTCCAACTTTCACATCCATACATGACCACTGGAAAAACCATAGCCTTGACTAGACAGACCTTTGTTGGCAAAGTAATGTCTCTGCTTTTTAATATGCTGTCTAGGTTGGTCATAACTTTCCTTTCAAGGAGTAAGCATCTTTTAATTTCATGGCTGCAGTCACGATCTGCAGTAATCCATTTCCTTACTTATGAATGTTGTTGTCTTTTGGTTTGGCATTTGTCTTCATTATCAGACTGTAGTTTCCATGAGAGCAGGGACATTGTTCCTCCCATCACCACTGCATCCTCAGAGCCCAGCACTGTCCTTGGTACATACTAGGTGCTCATCCTAAAGGAAATCAAGCCTAAATATTCATTGGAAGGACTGAAGCTGAAGCTCCAATACTTTGGCCACCTGATGCAAAGAGCTGACCCACTGGAAAAGACCCTTGTGCTGGGAAAGATTGAGGACAGTAGGAGAAGGGGACCACAGAGGATGAGATGGTTGGATGGCATCACTGACTCAATGGACATGCATTTGATCAAGCTCTGGGAGACAGTGAGGGATAAGGAAGCCTGGTGTGCTACAGTTCATGGGGTTGCAAAGAGTCAGACACGACTGAGTGCCTGAACAACAGGAAGTGTGGGTTTGTTTGGTGGCTGAACAGATCTATGAAGTTTTGTCTGAAAGCAAAGAGTTACAAAGTCAAGATCTTCCTTGATGATACTGGGATCTGAAGACTGGCTGTCTTCCCATTCTTCTTCTTAGGACCCAGGAGAGGAGCAGTTCAATTTACAGAACTAGTGTAAATCACTAAACTCAAAGCTCATTTCCATTAATGGAATAATAAGCAATGTGATGTCCCCTGTTAATGCCTGTTACTTCTTGGGTCAAAGGTGCTCAGTGTGGTTGAGCTGCACAGACCCACCATCTGCCCTCAGGAGACCTTCATATATGACAGCCCAATGCTGCAAGAGTGGAAGCTGCTTTTCTAAGAAGAACACATTAGGGTCTGAACATCGAGGCAACATTCCTTTCCTCCTTAGTAAATGGCCCTCAGCGTCTCCTGGCATCTTCCGCCATGTAGTCAGCTCTCTCCAGCTTCACTCCAGGCTGCCATTCCCCTCCCCTCACTCAGGCAATGTTCCTGCTTCCTTGCTCAGGGGAAATCTCAGGCTACTGGGAAAACCTCCCTCAAGGCTCTTTCCCATTTCTCCTATCCATCAGATGCATCTTCCTTGGCATCCATCCCTTCTCTACCCTGCAGTCCCTCAGATGATGTCTTATGCTTGGGCACTGGATCTGGACAGAAAGTTTGAGGCCTGGAAAAAGCTGGCACATGCTGCAACAGTTCCATCACCTTTAGCAGCCTCAGTCTTCCAGATGACCTTCACAGGGGACCAGTGGCTCTTGCCAGGCAGGAGTCACCATGGACCATCAATTCCTCCTCCATACACCCTCATCACAAAGTCTCACAGAATAAAGATGAAGTCAGGTTCACCTTCAAGGTCATTTGAATCAAATTTTAGCATCTCTTCTCAACCTGACACACACACACACACACACACACACACACACACACACAAACACACACATGCACATGCACACATTTGGCTGGACTGGAAAAAAAATCAGTGGGCAAAAAGAGGGAGAGTTCATTCTAAGATTGAAAACTTAAAAATACACATCCAGTTAATTAACACTTCATGAAATTTTTAATGTTTTTTTAAAATTTTATTAATATTTGGCTGCACTGGGTCTCTGTTGGGGCACAAGGGCTCTTCATTGCTGTGATAGGCTTTCTCTAGTGGTGGTTTGCAGGCTTCTCATTGCAGTGGCTTCTCCTGTTGCAGAGCACAGGCTCTAGGCATGAGGGCTTCAGTAGTTGTGGCACGTGGGGTAAGTAGTTGTGGCACATAGACTTAGTTGCTCTGAGGCATGTGGAATCTTCCCATAAGTAGGCATTGAACTTGTGTTCCTTGGATTGGCAGGCAGATTCTTAACCACTGGACCACCAGGGAAGTCCCAGTAGTGATTTTGAATTGCAGAATTAGGTTAGCACAGTAGCATGGGAAGGCAGGAAAGACAGAAGCCCATTGGGAAGCCCTCCAAACACTTGTAGCTCTAGGTATTTCCATTTATGCTCTCTTTAGTGGGTATTTGCTACAAGTGCTTTCGTCCAGGAATGACATTTTGAGGTGGGCAACAGAGATGGACTCAGTTTAGTGTTTTTTTAGTCTAGTGTTTTTATTTTATTTTATTTATTGTCTTTATCCAAGTGTTAACTATGACAATGTGGAGGTTTTTAGTGTCTAGTTGATAACTCAAAGCAAGAATGTCTGCTTCCCCTTCCTGCTTCCAGTCACTGATGCCTCTGACACAATGCTTCAACTATAAACTAAGTCCTGACTCCAAAAGGTTTGGGTTTCATTATTTCATTCATTTCCCCATCTATCCATCATTCATCTATCCTATCTATCCATCCATCCTATCTATCCATCCATCCTATCTATTTATCCATCTATCCATCCATCCATCCATAACATCCATCATCCATCTACCCATTCGTCCATCACCCATACATCATAAACAGTTTGAGCATCTATTTTAAGCCAATCCAACTCTAAATACTGGAGAGTCAGCAGTAATTCATTCACTCGGCTGTTTCCAAGGGCCCGCTGTGTTACATCCACCACCTTTTAGATTGTACTTGCTCATGCATCATCTCCATGCTTCCCATACTATGCTTACTCACCATCTGGATAAATTTTGCCACATTCACTTTTAATTTGTACTATTATTATAATATTTTCTTCAAATAGCCTAACCTAAATAAATTTATTTAAAATAACATAGATAAATTAGACTTATTTCAAATAGATACATTTTGAAAGGAAGATTTATATCATTGCTAACATTATGTACTTGATATAAGTTGTGTATACTTGTAAATAATTAAAATAAGTACTTATAATATATACCCGTGTACTACTGAAAACCATCCCAGGTCCCACCACTGGTAACTACACCATGTTGAAGAACTGAATTATTTCATGTTTCTCCTGCAAAATCACTCTGAAATAATTATGATCCTCAGCTCCAGATGCAAATTCTCAAATTAAGTGATTCTTTTAAGTAGAAACTTAAGAGTTGGAACTAAGACTGAAAGTCAGGTCTCCAAGCTCCAAAATCCAAGAGCCCAGAAATTGAGGCATATTAAAGATCACTACATTAATTGATTCACTTGCCACTAATATTTAAAAATTAAATAGAATATAATAGAGTAATAATTATATATATGACTGATTTGCATTGTTGTGTGGCAGAAAGCAATAAAATATTGTAAAGCAATTTTCCTCCCATTAAAAAATAAACTGAAAAAAGAATATAATAGACTGTATCATGCTTCGCGAGTGTAAGTGTGGTTTTGTGAAACTTGATCATGATATAAAATTTGTATCTTACCATGGGGCTTATGGCCAAACATGTCTGAAAACTACAGCTCTACTTTGCCAGGCTGTTTGAACACTGGACTGCCTTGTTGGGACTGCTGGCTGGCAAGGACCATGGCACCGTGAAACTCCAATGGTTGCCATTCATATCATCACCCATCTGTCTCACTGACTCCTAGTATAACAAAAATTTTGTTCGAACAAAATCATGCCCCTTTGTTTGTGGATTTTCCATGGCAGCTTCTGTGCTACAGATCGGGTAGCCAGATTTAGCAAATAAAAATACATGCTGTCTTGTATTTTATCTTGCCACCCTGGCTATAATGACAAAGTTGAGTAGTTGTGACAGAGACTAGATCGTTCACAAGATCAAAAATATTGTTTGGTCCATTGAAGAAAAAGTCTGCCCATCCCCGACCTGTGTGAAGGGCACCCCTGAAATCGTGCAGTGCCCAGATAATGCAGCGGTACACGGTTATATGTACCTATGGTTGGCTGATAGCTTCTTGGAAGTTACATTTTGTTCCATATTCTTGTTTTTCCGTTGCATTTCAGTGTTTGCTTCTCTTGATGACCCTGAAGCAAGGTTGCGTGAACAGAGAGAGCTGAGCTTTCCTTCCTAGGAGCTTACCTGCTGATATCTCAGAACTGCTCTTTATCCCTGCTCTGGGCTGCCCCCAACACTGCTGCTACTCTTCCCAAGCCTCTGGCCCCTTAGGACATAGATGAATGGAGACCTTTGGACCCTTTCTGTAATAAACCCTGAGTGACACCCTTAAATAGGGGAGCAGGGTATGAGAATAATGTGAGAAACTGTGAAATTCTCCCAGTGCTGGGGGCCCAGCCCAATTTTGGACGGTGAATCATGGCCTCAGCCAAGATGTTCTCATTGCAATCTCTGTTGACCTCCTTGGAGGAGTAAATGTTGTTGCCTGCAAAAATAGGCAGCTTCTCAGCCTCCTCCTCTTCCGTGGCCCTGCCTCACTCCCTGGTGGTCTGATCTTGCTCATCCCTCCATCTCATTGTCCATCTTCTTCCTGAACCTCATCACGATTACTAGAGATACGAGCCTACCTCGGTATAAGAACTGGAATGATAGAGATGATAGCTCACCCCTTACCATTTTAATTTTCTTATTATTTCTTTTACTATATACTTTTGAGTTCAGAACATACCTGGAATGGCACATTTAACCCCGAGGCTTTATGTCCAGGTGAACATCAGCAGCTAGAATGGTCTAGAAGAAGGTCAGAAGTTAAGACCAAATGCCTAGATGTTGTTTTTTGAGTAAATTGGGGTTAATAGAACATTAAAGTTGGATGGAATCTCTATTTATTTTCAGATACAAGTCCTTCATTTTATATTTGAGACCTGGGCATGTACAGAAAGGCCACCCAAATTTGTGGTCATGGGCTTTTTCCAGGTCATAGTGAACAAAGTGGCCACATGGTGCCCTAAGAAGTTGGATGTGATGGTAATTAGTTTATGAAACTAATAAGCTTTCTGTGTTTCCCTTTCCTAGTATTATCTTTGTCTTTGACGCCATTGTCATCCTCAACATGATGTGGTTTTCGCAAGTAACATTTATCTAGTACTCACTGTGGACCAGCCACTGGGATAAGCACTTGCTATGTTTCATCTTATTTAAACATCACAACAACCCTATGGGGTAAGTATTAGCATCCTCATTTTTAGAGGTGGAAATTGAGGCATTGAAAAGTTGAGTCACATAACTAGTAATATTGAACTAGCCCTTGATCACAAATTTGTGTACACCATACTACACAATATACCGCCTCACAAAAAATCTTCAATTTCTAATACTTCTGCAGAAGAAAGAAAACCACAATTTATGTTTCACAATTCATGTGGCTGATCTCATGTCCTTCTGACAGACGTTTCACATTTCAGAATGTTACAAAATGCTTTCTTTTCTGGGATATCAGGCCATAACCTTGGATCTTGGAAGGCAACGGGCCCTCCCGTTACAGCCCCCTAAAACATAGCTAATTCTTGTTCTCACTCCAATTATCTTTTCACAAAAGAAGTAAGCTTCCCTTATTTATTCTAGAGGAAAGAAGACTCAGGAACAATTCAAGTGTCATTAGAAAAAATCAATGACTCTCAAGGAAGAGTAAATAGAATTTTTCTAGTTAGTGCCAGAGTAATCCTAAAATTGGGGCAGTCTTAAGTCTCGTTTTTGTCAGCAGAGTTTCAATTTACTCCTATTATCCTGGTGTAATCATTGGTAGTGCCTCTTTTTAGTCTTAAACATGAACCTGGGTTTGGGCAATAAATAATTTAGTCATTCTACATTAAGACAGAAAAGAGCTACAAGGGGATATGTTTCTGTTCATTACTAGGAAGGAATTTCCATGAAATATGGGGGGAAAAAACCCAAGATAAGCAATAAGGTTGCCAAGTTAGGGAATGAGTTTCCTGTTATTGGAGGTGTTAAAACAGAAGACTAACAGCAATTTGTTGAGGATGATAGAAAGTAAGTAGGCATCAGTGGATGACCTTGGAAGTCCCTTCTGACTCAGAGTCAGGGGACAGCAGAATCCATGGAGCCTGAGCTGTGGGAGGAGCATGTGTCACACCCACACCCACACAGATGAAGCTGGAAACAGCAGGGCCTGTCCTTCTCCTTGGGTGGAAGGCCATCCCATGGCCAGCAAATGCAAGTTGTTTTCCCAGTACTGTAGAACTGGAGGAGGCTCACGGGATTTGAGATTTGGCTATTAACATCACACCCAGGTCTTGTGGCCTCTGCTGAACAGGACAGTTCAATCTCCATGATATGAGAGCACTGGATGAGCTTCCTTTGCTGGGGGCCAGAGACACATTGGGCTCCCACGCATCTTGGCGAAAAGTGCATAAAGTTTCAACCATCACTCTGTTCCCCACCCCTTCCATCCCCAGGACATTGGGCAAATGTCCATTTGATCTTTGGTGGAGTCTGACCCCTGCTCACACAGTGTGTCTCAGAGCTGTGTAAAGCGTTAGGGAGTTCCCCAGCATTCTTCAGGAGAGTTATCACTTTCAGCCCTGCCCTCCTCTCTCTTCCCTTACGTAGAGACTAAGGCACTGGCCACAGTGAATTTCCCCAAGGTCACACACTGCTTTGGCTGTAGGGCCAGGGATCCAAACTCAAGATGTCCCAAGGGAAGGCCAATTGCAGTATCTTACATATTTCCAAGTGGATCCAGAGGAGGCAGAAAAACACTGTGCTAATCCCTAGGCTAGGACACTTGTTCTTTGAAAGTCATAATTTATCCTTATAGAAATAGATTTGGAGAAACATGAAGAAGCCACTGGCAGCAGAAAGAAGCAAGGTTCTTTAGGATCTGGCATTTCAGGAGCTAGATATTCAGTGCCTGTGTATTCCCTTCGGGTTTCCATAGCAGAGGTTGTGGCAGACTCATGCATGCCCAAATCCAGGTTACTCTTAGGTTTTGTAACTGTGTTCCTGGCAGGCTGTTGCTACCAAAGTAGGTGACTTGCTCAGACAAAGGGGAACACTGGTGTGCTCCCTCACATCTCTGTCCCAGTCTCCATCACAGGGGGGTACTGTCACACGTTCTTGGCCAGGGTCTCTTGTCCAAGGTTCTTGGTTTGGTTGACAACATTCTGCTCAACACAATGTTGTCACCTGGGGAGGACCACTCCCCATGTGAGATATGATGTGATTTCTGCTGAGGAACCTGGTGGCAAGCTTTGAAGGGCGTGCATGCATGCTCAGTTGGTCAGTCGTGCCCGACTCTGAGACCTCCTGGACTCTAGCTGTCAGGCTCCTCTGTCCATGAGATTCCCCAAGCAAGAATACTGGAGTGGGTTTCCATTTCCTCCTCCAGGGGATCTTCCCGACCCAGAGATCAAACCCACATTTCCTGCATCTCTTCCACTGGCAGGCGGATTCTTTACCACTGTGCCACCAGGGAAGCCCAAACTTTGACAGGACTAGTAGCCAATTTTTTGGTGACATCAAGATGGTTTGTAAGGTTTCTTCTATGTTGGAAATGAAGGAGCTGAATCTATGTGCTCAGTGGAGTCCTGCTCTCTCACAAGTGCCTTTGCCCCCTCATCTGTGCCCAGCAACACTCATTTCTGGCCCCTGAGGTTAAGGGATGGGTCCGCCACCTCCTGTGACAGACCACAGCTAGCAGAGGGTGGTCCTGGGTCCAAGGGGGCTTCCTGGGCCCTCCCTCCTGGGCCCCCTTCTCTGGCCTTTCCCATCCCTCAGGCTAGGACCCTTTTTGCTATTGCAGAATTGAAGCTATTGGTCCCCTTGCTGCACCAACTTGGGAAAGAATGTGAAACAGGTAGTGTCAGACCAAGTTCAGTTTTTGGATGAGAGTGGGAATGATGGTCTGATTCTGTCTGTTAATTACATGTTGCTCAATCTAATGGACATGTTTTAGTCCCCTTTTGATTGAACCTCAAAACAATATTCACAGTATTTGACACTTGCTCTATGTGCCCTTGGACAAAAAGTTATTTAACCTTTCTAAGCCTCGACTCTCTAATCTGTAAAATGGGAGTAAAAGTAGTCTACCTCTTCGGATCACTGTGAAGATTCAAGAAAATCACATAAGGTGTTGAATAGAGTACTTGGCACGCGGTGAATGCTCAGCACTGTTAGCTGTTATTATGAATATAAATTCCTCTCTCCTTTTTGGAAACACTGTCTACCTTGGGGTACAAGTATTAGAAACCTCCACCCATGGTGGTTTAAATAATAAAGGGAGTTTATCAGTCCCTCCAACTGAAGTCATAGGTGGCACGATAAGGTTTAGAAAATGCCTACATCAATGGCTCAGCACCAGCACCAAAGCTTGTTATCTTTCATTTCTACTCCCTGGCAACCCACCCCAGTATTCTTGCCTGGAGAATCCCCATGGGCAGAGGAGCCTGGTGGGCTAAAGTCCATGGGGTTGCAAACTGTCGGACATGACTGAGTGACTGAGTACACACACCCTCTGTGGTCTCCTCTCCATTCTAAGGCTAGTTACCCCCTTGAACCAAAGAGTTCCTGGAGACCATAGCCATCCAGTAAGAAGAGGAACTTCTCTCAGAAGTTCTCTTGAAAGAATAATTGAGTTTCTCCTCCAGAAGCTTCCAGCAATGGCCTCCTGAATCACACAAATTTGGACTGGATTCCGTGCCCTGAACCAACGATTCTAGCCAGAGAGACATGAGAAGGGATGGTTGGCTTCAGCCAATCTGGGTCCAGCCAGTTGGATGTGAGTGAGATGAATAGCCAACATAAAATTATTCCTAATGTTATTAGGAGGAAGGAAAAATGAATCTACAATGGCCAAAACCAGCCAATATCCAGTACTCTTGGTTTACGATGACTGTACCTTCCGGTTTCCTCCTGAATCCTTCTTTATTTATTCATTCTTCTCCTCTCATTAGAGAGTGTGATTCTTGAAGGGAGGGCCCATGCCTTATTCATCTCTTGGTCCTTAGCTCCTAACATAGACATTGCATGCCAAATCACTCAGTCGTGTCTGACTCTTTGCGACTCCATGGACCATAGCCTGGTAGGCTCCTCTGTTCATGCGATTTTCCAGGTAAGAATACTGGAGTGGGTTGCCATGCCCTCCTCCAGGGGATCTTCCCAACCCAGGGATGGAACTCACATCTCTTACATCTCCTGCATCAGCAGGCGGGTTCTTTTCTACAGTGTCACCTGGGAAGTCCAATAGACTCTGACATTTGATAAATGTACATCAAATGCATTAAAAAAATATATAACTCAATGAGGAATGCTTCCTTCTTGCTTAATGGAAAAATCTATCCCCATAGCAGCAGGAATGGAATCCCTGCTAGAGACTAGGAGTCAATCTGTCTCTATAAATTCCAAACCCAATGCCTGGGATTTCCACCCAACAGATGCTTTTTGCATTGTGAAACACCCAGGCATGTGGGCTGCCTGAATTCACGTGTTTGCTTCATCCTTCATCACTCCATTTCCTGAGAAGAAGTGAGAGCCTGTGGGGGCCCTGTGCTTAGCTGCACATGTTTTCTGTTTCATGTTTCAGCCAATAAAGGAAAGGACTCTCCCCAGGCCACTTAACATGTATTACAGATGATTCCTTGGACAAATGGTCTCTTCTCCTTCCTCTGGAAACCCAGAGCCTGAATGATCTGCAGACCTGATAGGGAGGGAAAGCTGGGCTTAGAACACCCAGAGGCTGGAGATAGAGAATCTTTCATTTACCTGTGTGACTTGGAGATACACAGCCTGACCTCATATACATCACAGTCTCGCAGCCAGGTGGGTCTGCCTTGGGGTGGATAGAGTTGCCCACCTGGAGAAGCTAACATCTGGATGGTCACACCCATGGAAGGATGCTGGGATCAGTTGGGACGGGGGCATTGGGTCATTCCTTTTCTTCATACTCCTTTCATTTTACTTTTAAAAATGTCAGCTCTTTCTGAAAATGAGCAAGGGGCAATTTTAGCAGGGTTGGAAGGGAAAATTGTTTCTGAGTGCTGTTTCATCTTCCAGACTCATCATTACCAGCCAAAGTCATATGAAATTAAACTGAGGCTTGGCTGTCCACAGCAACAAGCAGAAATCTAAGACTATAATACATAAAACACAACCTCTAACAGAGAGAAAAATCTGTGCAAAGCCACAGAGCTCAGAAATAGCATTTGGTTCTTCTGCAAAACTACCACTTTTTCCCCCTGCCAGATCAACCCCTAGAGAAAACTGACTTCATTCTTGCTCCTGCCCCTTCACATGGAAAAAGAAGGGAACTGAGAAATATGGAAAGTGAACTTGATGTTCTAAGAATGGAAAGTACAAAGATTGAAAATTGGGGTGGGGAAATGCTATCTGTAGAAGGGAAGAACTTGAAATGGCAGTGACACCCGGCTGGCCTGGCAAGCTGACTTAGCTCAAGAGACACTTGCTTCCTGCAAACTGGCCATATTTTGCCCTAGGAATTCTTCACTTCATTCTAAAATAGAACTTGTAAAGAGAAGTTGGAAGTCACTTTTATGTGGTTGTTTTCTAAAAATCTCTTCTGTCCGACAGATGAATCTCAAACACATTGCTCTAAGCAGCAAAAGGTTCAAAATTTATTGGATGTTTATGCAAACTTCCAAACCCTCAGTGAACTGGGGCTATCCAAGAACAGTTTGTCTGCTTGGTGGAATTTCAGCGTTTCCATTTCTGTTTAATTTTGGAGCCGAAAGTTAGGGATGTTATAGCATCAATAAGGTCACATCATGCTGGAACCCAGGTCACATCATGCTGGAACCCATGTCTTATTAGAGAAAAACCATTTTGCAGAGAAAGACTGGATTTCTAGTACTTGTAAAACTTGAGGAGGTGGAGTTGGACTTCATAAATAATGTCTAGAAATTGTTCAATGGCTATTTGAATATATTGATCAGTCAGAACCTGTGTTAGTGGTTTGATGACATAACAAATGTAAATCACTTAGCACAGCCTCTGGCAAATAATAGGAATTCAATAACTACCAGGTACTATTTTTGTAAAACAATTATTTCTGCATTGACTGAAAATACATGTGGTCCCTAAGCATTCTCATTTAACAGATGCTATTAATTTTTCCATTTTGTAGCATGTCTTTAGTCTCTGTCTCATTTAGTAGTTTAACTCTTCATTTGATTGCCCAGGTTAGTAATAATGACTATACTAATTGCAATTCTTATGATGATTGTTCTAGGTAGGTAGGTAAGTATTATGAGGGACAGAGGGTGAAATATAACATGGTCATTCATAAAACAATTAAAATGTGAAAAAACTCACTCTCCCTAGGAATCAGTGAAATGCAAATTAAAACACGAACTTCTTTTTGCTTACCAACATTGTGAGGATTTAAAATGGTATTTTTTAATGTTCTCAAGCACCACTAGGAAGAGCATATTTTAACATAATTGAATTTTTGACAATTGACTTTTTTTTTTTTAAAAGCTTCAATAGACTTTTTGTTCAGTCACGAAATTGTGTCCGACTCTTTGCGACCCCATGGACTGCAGCACACCAGGCTTCCCTGTCCTTCACTATCTCCCAGAGTTTGTTCAAACTCATGTCCATAGAGTTGGTGATATAGTCCAACCATCTCATCCTCTCTTGCCCCCTTCTCCTCCTGCCTTCAATCTTTCCCAGCTTTAGGGTCTTTTCCAATGAGTCAGCTCTTCGCCGACAAGCAATGTGACAGTCTAAATGAAGTGCCATAAATCTGTTTCTATCTGTTGATGCACTTTTAAGAATTTATCTAGAACCTCTAGCAGGGAAATTGAGCACAGTGAAATATTGAAGTACAACATGTCAACTGCCATGTGTATCTTTCAGGATCTTGTCAGGAAACAGCACGCTCAAACAGAGTCATTTGAGGCCAGTTTAATCAAAGAGCATAGTGAAACAAACAAACAAAAAGAAATAACTACTTACAAAGTGTGGGCAGGGTGTGATCACAGCATGAGGGGTGGTGCAGGACTGTGGGGAAGAACCTGGAGAGGGAGGCTTCTTGCAGAGGGCCCCAGGTGGCCACCCTAGAGGAATACACCGCCCACCCTTATCCTTTTCCCCACTTCCAGTCTCCTGCCCACACCTCCCATTCTGAGTCCAAGCAAAGTCAATGGCAACACAGCCCTTTGACAAAGTCCATATGGGCCCAGCATGGCCAGTGGCTCTGCAGAGACAAACGAGAAATGCCCAGCACACTTTGTTATCATTAAGAGAAAGAATAAAAATGGAAGCTAGTGTGAACGTCCATCAATTGGGAAAGAGTCAATAAAGTGGGGTATGCTTTGCTGTGGATGTTACATGGCCATTTAAAAGAACATTTTTGGAGAAACAAAAGCATAGGAAACAATCTAAAGTCAACTGAAGAAAAGCAAGGTAGAAAATTATATATGATTCCAAATATGAAAAAAAATACATACATGATGCACTGAAAAAAGACTAGAGGGAACATACCCAAACTTAACCATGGCTATTTCTGTTTGGGGGAATTAGAAATTTTCATCTTCTTTTTTGAGTTATCCGAATTTTCCAAAATTTACATGTGAAAGTGAAATTCTCTCAGTCGTGTCCGACTCTTTGAGACCTCCATGGACCGTAGCCCACCAGGCTCCTCTGTCCATGGAATTCTTCAGGCAAGAATACTGGAACGGGTTGCCATTCCCTTCTCCAGGGGATCTTCCTGACCCAAGGATTGAACCCAGGTCTTCTGCATTGCAGGCAGACTCCTTATTGTCTGAGCCACCAGGGAAGTCCTAAAATTTACATGAATGTATATTATTTATGATCAAAAAACATTATTTAAAGTAACTGGTCTTTTGCCTTCTGTGGCTTGTAGTCTAGTGGGATAGAAAGATTAATCTCTAATGAATTACAGGCAAATGCAATAAAGGAACAAAGGGATAATTCACTGATTTCAGTGGGTGGGCAGAATCAGGGAAACTTCCTAGAGGGGTGGCATTTAAACTGGGCCTTGAGTGCGTGTGTGCCAAGTCACTTCAGTTGTGTCCAATTCTTTGTGACCCTAACACTGTAGCCCATTGTGTCCGATTCTTTGTGACCTTATGGACTGTAGCCTTCCAGGCTCCTCTGTCCATGGGATTCTCCAGGCAAGAATACTGGAGTGGGTTGCCATGCCCTCCTCTATAGGATCTTCCCAACCCAGGAATCGAACCTGAGTCTCTTATGTCTCCTGCATGGGCAGGTGGGTTCTTTACCACTAGCGCCACCTGGGAAGTGGATGGGCCTTGAGAGATGAAATCTATTTTGACAGGTTAAAAAATTGCCAGAGGATGACCCAGGTGAGCGAATAATGAGAACCATATGTTGAGAGCTCTGGAGGATGTGAAATATTCAGATTACAACAGTAGATGGATGATCCTAGAGCAATACGTTGACAAAATCAGAGGAACTTTTATAACATGGAGACTTCTGTGTCCCTCTCTGGATCTACTGAATTGGCAGCTCTGCTGGGAGCCCAGGACAAATATTTTGAAAATGCTTCCAGGTGATTCTAAGGCACAGCCATGGCTTAGAACCACAGTGGAAAAAGGATATGAAAGTATGGCAGACCCTTGCTCAGTGGCTGCCAAGAAATCTCTAGCCATCTTCCTCCCCAAGGGGAAAGGGGTCCAGCACCACTTATCAGATGTGATGCTGTCCCATGACTACAAGTGTCTGGGCTGGGATAACCTGCCTTAGGTGCTAACGTGTAGGTGTAGATGTTGACTTTGCCATGGACAACTTCGACCTGCTCGGGGACCTTAGCAAAGGAAGGATGTCCAGCAGGAGAAATGAAGCTGATGTAAGGAGAAGAGAAGGGATGGGAAAGAGAGCATCCTGCTACCTTCCAGTTCTTGATTCCAGTATTTTCTGAATCCCCATGGATCGTTGGCCTTGAGTTTACTGAGATCTCCTTTGCCCTTATCGCGTGTGTGTGCTATCACTTCAGTCGTGTCCAACTCTTTGTGACCCTATGGACTGTAGCCCACCAGGCTCCTGTGTCCATGGGATTTTCCAGGCAAGAATACTGGAGTGGGTTTCCATGCCTTCCTCCAAATATTCCTGACCTAGGGATCAAACCTGCATCTCTTTCATCTCCTGCATTGGCAGGCGAGTTCTGTACCACTAGTGCCACCTGGGAAGCCCTTGCCCTTATTATAGAGCCCAGTGTTTAATGTTGGCCTGACTGGAGCTTACCTCGGTTATCTGCAGAGATCAGCAGAGTGAGCCTTCTCTCCCAATACAGTAACACTGCATAGTGCCGGGTCCCAGGTGGAGTCCAGGGAGTGTGGCTGTGCTATTACCTTAACTAGCTGGGACAGTTTCCCCTGATTTGTTTTTCTCAGAACAATAGGTTTTGTGGAGTTAATAGGTGTTGCAGCACAAGCAAACAAGCACATACAGAACGGAGCTATCTTTGGTCAAGTAGATTGGGACATCTCTGGGTTAACAAAGTTAAACTGGTTTCTCAACACGATGTACACCTTAAACTTACACCATGTATAAATCAATTACATTTCAAGAAAGATAGATGGGGCACTGTCAGGCTTAAATGATAAACAAATCATCAGGAGAAAAACTTAAAAAAAAATTATTTCTTTTTATTAGTTTTGGTTGAGCTGGGTCTTCACTGCGACATGTGGATTTTCTCTAGTTGTGGAGAGTAGGGGCTACTCTCTAGTTGTGGCTACTCTCTAGTTGTGGCAGGCTTGGGCTTCCCAGTGTGATGGTTTCTCTTGTTGTGGAGCACGGGCTCTAGAGCACACGGGCTTCTGTTGTGGCTTGCAGGCTCTAGAGTATGGGATCGTGGGTTGTGGTACACCGGCTTAGTTGCTCTGTGGCATGTGGAATCTTCCTGCAGCAGGGCACAAACCCAAGTCCTCTGCATTGGCAGATTCTTATACAGTGGATTCTTATACAGTGTATCACCAGGAAGGTCCAAAACTGATTTCTTTACTAGAAAACTTCTCAGAACCTTAACATGCTCTTGTGTGTTATGAATTTCCTACAGGGATTGATTATAGGATTCAGTGTTCCCTAAATTTATTTGACTGGGGTACCCTTTTTTTCCCAAAAGCATGTTTCAGCACTGATGTTTGGCCCATGAAAGCTAACTCCTTCTTCCATCATTTCTTCATTCAGTAAACATTTACTAGAGTAGCAAAAATATGAACTATTTCTCAAAATGGCATGTTATGATGAGGGCACACTAGCTTTCAGGAACTGTGTGTGTACATGTGCATATTTGTGCCTGTGTGTGTGTGTGTGTGTGTTCATGTTCACACACATATGTGTACATGTGTATGCATGTGCATATATGCCTGGAGGTGCATATTAAGAGAGGAATAAAACAAAGGAGAGCAAAACAGAAAGAGGGATAGGTCCTTGGCTTTGATGCTCACATACAGGCTTCCAGATGCCCATTAAACAGATAGCATCTCCATCTGCAAATGGAATTACATTCTGTTGAGTGGACTCAGGCTGGTTACTTGGATTAATTTAGACTTCAATGAAAAGAAATCTCCAAATCATTTATCCTCCATCCATCAAATGAAGTAGGCTGCCACAGCAGACTGTGCTTATTCTCAAACCCATTTTTAATTTGTGAAAGTAACTGGCCTTTCCCATAATCATTTTCAACTTTTTTTTCTTAAAAAACGTTGCTCAAAAGAAGTTTCCCATATTAATGATGATAATGCTTTTCTCAGAGAAAGAGATTTATTGATCGTCCCTTGAAAGCTGCTACTAGGCTGAGCGTTACAAATGCTTATTTTATTGAATTCTTCCAGCACCCTTGTAAGACTGGCACTTCACTTTCTCCTTTTTACAGATAAGATAGCTCTGTGAAGGTAAGGACCTTGGGTCTGCTTTATCATTTAGAACCTCTGGGCTCTGTAACATAGTTATGAATGAAAGAATATGTAAATGAGGAAATAGTCTAAGATCTGATTCAGAATCAACCAGCTTGTCAGTGTCTAAAACCGTATCTGAACAAAGATCTGTCTGATTTTAAAGGCCCAACTTGTTTCTTCCTCATGATTTTAGAAATGAACATAATGATTTTATATCTATCATGATCTAATTCCATAATCCAGTGTGGGGCGAGGCCACACATATAATGTTCTCATATCCTGAATGAGGACACTGAGGCTCAGAAAAATAAAGAAATGTGTCCAAAATCACTTAGGTGATGTTAGGACGCAGATTCAAGAACCAATCCCAGGTCTTCTGACTCCCATCCCAGTGCTCTTCCAGCTCCATCAGAGATGTTTTGAAAGTAGCTAAAGATTTCCCTGGAAGTGAGTGGTACCCAAGCTGATACTCACATAGAAGATGCCACCCTATCCTCTCCTTAGACTCTAATGGTCAGCTTCCACTGTCTTGGGTAACATCCATGCTGGTGGGATGTTTCCCTGTGCCCTCCATTGGAAGTGGCCAGCCCTGGACTGGCACCAGGAGATGGCTGCTTGAAAGGATCTATTGCTCAGCCTTGACCCTGAATTCTCTATTTCACCCTTGATTTCCATCAGGACCCCCACATCCAGAAGTACCACCCCCTCCTGGGGTGCATTTACAACCTGAAATCCCCAAGTTGCAAAGCCCCGTCCTCCTGAGAAACAGGCGATTCTGTTGAGACCATGCTTTGTTTTCTGATGAAAAGTGACTTTGGCAGAAGATTCTCCCTCAGTCTGCACCATAAACACAGATGTGCACGTTTCTCTGGAATACTCTCTGCCCTCCTTCATTGCCCTTCATAGGGGCTGGGATCTTTCCTCCCTGGGACACAGAGGGCCAGGCTCAGGCTGGAAGTTCTTGATTTCCCTAGCTGATCTCTGGAGTGAAATGGGTTACCTTTTTCCTTTTATTCTTTCTGTTTTCATGTTTCCCTTAGTTCCAAATTCGTGTTTCTCTCAGCTTCTTTCTTCATGATACCAACATGACCATGTGAAAAATGAATAATGCTCAGAAAATCCTGGGGCCACTCATTTCTCAACATGAAGCCAAGTAACTGGTCCTACTCAGCTCTTTCCTCTTCCCTAAATGGAACAGTTAACAAGGCACCTTGGGAAGACAGATTCGGGGACTGCTAGGAGGATCTAGACAGACAAAGGTTATTCATCTATAACACATTTCCCTCTTCCTCTCTTTTGCTTTAGACTCTTGGCATCTCTCTCCTAGATAATTTGGATAAGAGGTTGTTATGGACTGATTGCATGCCCCACAGGGCTTCCCAGGTGGCACCAGTGGTAAAGAACCTGCCTACCAATGCAGGAGATGCAAGAGGCATGCATTCGGTCCCTAGGTCAGAAAGATCCCCTGGAGGAGGATAGGGCAACCCACTGCAGTATTCTTGCCTAGAGAAGCCCATGGACAGAGGAGACTGGCGGGCTATAATCCATGGGATTGGGAATCATCAGACCTGGCTGAGCAACTGAGAACACAGGTACAAAATCCATATGTCGAAGTCTTAACCCCTAGTACTTGAGAATGTGACTGTATTTGGAGATAGGACCTTTAAAGAGGTAATTAAAATGAGGTCATATGGGTGGACCTAAACTAGCGTAACTAGTGTCCTCGTAAGAAAGAAATTAGGACAGAGACATGCACAGAGGGATGACCACGTGAGGACACGAGCAGAAGATGGCCATCTGCAAGCCACAGAGAGATCCTCAGGGGAAGTAAACTCAGTTGACACATTGATTTTTTACTTCCAGTTTACATAACTGTAAGAAAATATATTTCTATTGTTTATGCCATCCATGCAGTATTCTGTTACAGCAGCCCCAGCACACTAACAGATTTTAGTACAAAGAAGTAGAGTGATGCTATATAACAAATGCCTAAGAATGTAGAAGTGACTTTGAGCCTGAGGGATGGGTCGAGGTTGGAAGAGTTTTGAGATTCATGTTAGAAAAAACCTAGATCATCTTGAAAAAGCTGTTGGCCATCTAATCTAACACAGTGCTTAATAACTTCAAAAAAACCACCTGACATGGAAAAGAAGAAACAGTGGGATTATGCTAAAGTTCCAGGATTGTGTTAGATATCTGACATAATTGCTCACATATATTTCATAATAATTCTGCAAATTAATTATATGTATAAATTATATAATAATATGTATAGATAAACATTAGTGTTTATATAAATATGAATAAAATGTAATTTATATAGATAACTATATTAACTAATATCACCATTTTCTATCTAACAACACAATGATAAGCAATAATAACCACAAACATATTAAACTTTCACTGTATGCTGGACCCTGTTTTAAGGTCCTTTGCCTAGATTTTTACAATAGTCCTATGAAGCAGGTGCCACTGGATGATAAACGATAAAATAACATAAGAGTTAAGAACACAGGCCCTGGAGCCAGACTGGGTTCAAATTGCAGTTCTCCCATTTCATTGCTGTGTGGCCTTGGGTAAGTTCCTTACTCTCTCTGAGCATCAGTTCCTCATCTATAATATGAGAAATGGTTGTATGATAATAATTCCTATGCCATAGAGTTTTGGGCATACGCATGAAGAATAGGCACTTAGGCTAGAACCTGGCCAAATATGTGTCAACTATTATTATCCTTATTTTAAATATGGGAAAATTGAGGCTCGGAGAAATGAATTTACTGAGTTGGTTATGTGAAAGCTTTTTTTAATGAAAGTTTTATTTTGTACACTCCTCTTTTTACATATTAAATTGCCTTAATTATTATACATATTAATTACAATTAATCTTGGTTAATTCATCATTTTTCAAAATAAACTTCAAATTCCTTAAAATGGCCCATCTTTCTAGCCTCAAATCCTGACGTTCTCCTTGTCCCCTTCTGCTACAAACACCCCAACAACACATGTGCTTTCATAACTGTGTCTTTGTACAGACTGTTTCTGCTACCTGGAATGTTGTTCCCTCTATCCCCTGGCCAGAGCCTGGTCATTCTTCAGACTCAGCTGTCATTCACTTATTCACGCAGTTACCTGACTATCTTCTTTGAGTAAGACACTTTTCTAGATCCTCAGTTACAGTAATGAGTAAGAAATATTCAGTGCCTCCAAAGCAGACCAGGGAGACTGACAAGCAGATCTCATGGGCAGTGTGATAAAGATAGTGATGAAGGGAGCAGATGAGGAGTATCTTGTAGGGCTGGGATATGGGTGAAATTTATGACACTGACCTTCCCTCCCCTTGTTCTTTCTGTATGTCCATGAGATCGATGACCACACCACCAGAGAATATTTACTTGATGCTCTCTAATCGCTGTTTTTCTCTTCAATACATGGTAGATCCATAGGAAGAGAAAATTCCCCTTTTGTGAATATGGAAGACTGTTTCTTTGTTTCACTCTAAAGATAATGAACTAGCTCTAGACTTAGAGAGCCTTGGGACACTATACACTTAACGGCCTCATGGGAAGAGGGAGGCAGATGCCTAATGAGACTGGGTCAATCTTGAGTCTCCCATTTGCCCCAAGAGAGATACTCACTCTAAGAAGGAAGTAGTAAAATTGGACAAGTGGAATGGAGGGTGTGGAAGATTGATTGCAAGATTTTCCAATTTCCCCTCACGTATGTAGTTTAATAACATACAACTTCCCTGATAGCTCGGCTGGTAAAGAATTCACCTGTAATGCAGAGACCTGCAATGCAGGTTTGATTCCTGGGTGGGAAGATCCCCTGCAGAAGGGATAGGCTACCCACTGCAGTATTCTTGGGCTTCCCTGGTGGTACAGCTGATAAAGAATCCACCTGCAATGCAGGAGACATGGGCTGTATCCCTGGGTTGGGAACATCTCCAGGAAAAGGGAACGTTACCCACTTCAGTATTCTGGCCTGGAAAATTCCATGGATTGTATAGTCCATGGGGTCACAAAGAGTCAGACATGACTGAGTGACTTTCATTTTCACTTTCTATTTGCATAGTCCCATCATTTCATGGCAAATAGAAGGGGAAAAAGTGGAAGCCGTGACAGATTTTATATTCTTGGGCTCCAAAATCACTGCAGATGGTGACTGCAACCATGAAACTAAAAGACGCTTACTCCTTGGAAGAAAATTTATGACAAACCTAGACAGTGTATTAAAAAGCAGAGACATGACTTTGCCAATAAGTGTCCATATAGTCGAAGTTATGGTTTTTCCAGTAGTCATGTATGGATGTGACAGTTGGACCATAATGAAGGCTGAGGGTCAAAAAATTAATGCTTTCGAGTTGTAGGTGCTAGAGAAGATGCCTGAGAGTCCTTTGGACAGCAAGGAGATAAAACCAGTCAATCCTAAAGAAAATCAACCCTGAATATTCATTGGAAGGACTGATGCTGAAGCTCCTGTATTTCAGCCACCTGATGCGAAGAACTCTGAAAAAGTTCTAGCATTCCTAGAATGCTAGGAAAAGACTCTGATGCTAGGAAAAAGCATCTGAGTCTTGAAATGCTTGAAAAAGACTCTGATACCGGGAAAGACTGAAGACAGGAGGAGAAGGGGGTGACAGAGCATGAGATGGTTGGGTGGTATCACTGACTCAAAGGACATGAATTTGAGGAAGCTCCAGGAGATGGTGAAGGACAGGGAGGCCTGGCGTGCTGCAGTCCATGGGGTTGCAAAGAATCAGACATGATTGAACAACAACAACAACAACAATGTCCCCTGCACTTATCTCCCCAAGTATAACGGCTGCGGTTACCCACACGACCATGAAAGGCTGGGTTCAGTATTCTACAAGCACAGTGCAGATGCCTTCCATTTGGGAGCTGCTTTCAGGAGACTCTTTCTGCAGTGAGGACTCTGCATGCTTGGACTGGTGGGCTGTATTTATAGGGGTCAGAAAGAAAGTCAGCTGGCAGCCTGCAGTGCCTGGTACCGGAAGGAAAAGGACATTCTTCTGAGCTGCCAAGACATACCCGAGGCCCATCAGCTCCTCCCAGACATCTGCCTGGGGTGAGATCCAGGCTTCTGTTTGCCCCATGATCTGGGAATGGGAAAGAGAGGTGGTGGGACCCACTGGAGCACACTGTTCAACGTGGAGATCTTTGACTTACTCCCAAGCTCTGCTCCCAGTCCCACCGTCTGCAGCACTTACTGACTCCAAATTTGGGGTCTCAGATGTGTCCCCTGGAAGATGGTTCATGTGTCCTCAAGGCTCCCACCCGTTGGTGGCATATTCTGGGCCATGAATAACTTCTGTCTTGGCTTCATCTATTAACACACCTCCATCAAATTGATGAGAAATTCTTGTTCCTAGAGAATCCTTTTCTTTACTGGAGGGTTTGTTCAGTGAGTTCTCTGGAGGATGAAAATCTGCATGCCTTCTACCCCCTTGAACAAGAAGCTGTCCCTCTGGTGTTGGAAGATGTTTGCCAATGTTCTCTGTCCACACCAGCCCCACCTCCCTGCTCTTACAAGTCAAACACCAGATGCTGGTTTTCCAGGGAGCCATTGCCAACCCTAAATTACAGGTGTTTATTTTTAACAGTTTCCCCAGTTTATATGCCATACAGTGAATATCTCTTGGAAAATGGTAAATGAGTAAAATAAAAATGTAACGAGTACCATCAACTCAGTGTCCATGGGTGCCACAAATGTCCCAGGAACTGCTGTGGATCTTTTCATAGATGGCATCTTGGTTAATTTTCACACAATCCAGAGAGGATGTCCCCATCAGCTCCAATTCCTATGTGAGGAAAGGGGAGCTTAGAAAGGCTTTAAGAGGTTAAGAACATGCCAGGGTGGCACAGCCAGGGTGCTAAGATGGGGACTGGAAACTGAGTTTTCTTTCTATAAGATTGATGCTCTACCCACCATCAGATTACTTTGTTACTTCTTTCTCTTCTCAAAATATCCTTAAAAATATCGAACGCTATCTAATAGTAACATTTATCTAGCACTCACCATGTAGTGGTCCCTTGACTGTATTAATTGTACACATAATATAATCTTTACTATCCTATTATCATCCCCATATAACAGATGAAAATCATGGAGGCACAGAGGTTGAGTAACTTTCCATAGATGACACACGCAGTCTAGAGCTTGGCTCTGAACCAAGGCACTGAGCCTTCAGAGCCCTTCTCTTAACCAGGTACATGTTGTATTCTGATACATACAGTAATAAGCAAACCACTTACACCTGGCTTATTAATAAAGACCAGCTAACCAGTGAACCTCTAATAGGTAAGTGCTTTATAATTTACTCCATGATTCAGAATAGTAAGTGTAATCAGCTAATGAATGCTTCTTAGGGATCTGATTAAATGTTATTCCCCATTCCCTGTCTTCTATAGGTGAGGCAGAGATTCCTTCATCTGTTTATTCCGAGAACACTTAGTGAGTGCACTCAAAGAAAATGCAGCGGAAACCGTCATTAGGTGGATGGGCCCTGTGCAATCTGAATCCTGCACAAAACGTCCACATGAGTGAGGCCCCAGCCCCACTACAGACAGTGATCTCTGTAAATCACCCATAATTCACGCAGGGCTGAGTTGAATGGTTCACATTAGGCCAGACATCTAAAGCGGCGTGTCTAAGGAGATTTGAGTAAATTGGAGATTTATCAAAAATGTTGGAGAAATGACAAATGTGAATGTGGTTGGGTCTGTTTTTCCCCAGTCATCATTGGCCCAGTGATTCCTGGGTTTCCTTTGACTCATAAAGTATATTCAAGGGACAACAAAGTAGGGAGCCACCAAAGCTGAGCCAGCCATAGGAAGAGGAAGTTCTCCTGATATGAAGTGGAAAGTGATGGAGGCCCAGACGGTGCTGTGTACCTTCCTGCCTGCATCCTGCCCCTTCTCTCCACACCACTGAAAAACCCCTCTGCCTATTTCGTCTTTTCCTGGTGGCCATCAGGTAGCGTTAAAATAGAATTTAATATTTCCCTGGTGGCTCAACCGGTAAAGAATCTGCCTGAAATGCAGGATACTTGGGTTTGATCCCTGGGTCAGAAAGATCCCCTAGAGAAGGGAAAGCCTACCTGCTCCAGTCCTGGAAAATTCCACGGACAGAGGAGCCTGGTGGGCTACAGTTCATGGGATCCCAAAGAGGCAGCCACAACTGAGTGACTAACACTTGGTTCACCCAGACCTAGACACAGTCCTTCTTCTTTTGTGTGTCTGGTGAGTCATTCTAGCCATGAGTTGTCCTGGGTTGGGATTTGTCGTCACCACACTCTCTGTGTACCTGCAGGAGGTGCTGATGCCTGGGGCTTAAATGCAGGGTCAGGAGGATGAAGGGTGTCATCGCTCCCTGGGTCTGGGCACAGAGAGCTCTCCCAAACTCACACACCAGCACACATTGGCTTTTAAGAATCTATCACCATCTTAATAATATGATAAATTGATATTAGTAGGTTAGAGGCAGCTGACAGCAGCTCAACCATAGCTGTTTTGAGCAAAAAAAAAAACAAAAAAAAAAACAACTAATTAAGGTAGTAGCAGTAGTATTGAATTATAACCCAAAGTATAAGGAGAATCCATAAGTCCATACTGATAGGAATAAATGAATGAATGAATAAGTAAATAGGAGAATAGACACATCTATGCAGAAGAATCCCAAGTAGTTCATGTACATATTCCATCCTCAAGGTGATGCAACATAGCACCTCTGCTCAGGTGCGGGCTTCACATAGGGGCTTTCTGCTAAGAGTGCAGTATAGAAAAAGGAAGAAAGAGTAACGTTACAGTGCAGAAGCCTGACAAACACCACCTCAAGCCAGGTGTCAAGGTTATTATCAGCATTGATAACTGATATTGATAGTATGTACCCTTTTCTTTAAATTTCTTTTTATTTTGTATTGTGGTATAGCACATTAAGAATGTTGGGATAGTTTCAGGTGAATAGCAAAAGGGTTCATCCATACATCTATCTGTTTTCCCCAAACCCCGCTCCCATCCAGGCTGCCACATTACATTGAGCAGAGTTCCAAGTGCTATACAATAAGACCTTCTTGGTTATCCACCTTAAATACAGCAGTGTACACACGGGTGTGATGAGAATAGCACTTTACCTCTGTGGTCTTCTTTCCCCAAACCACAACCCCAGTCTAATCAAGAGAAAAACGCCAGACAAGTCCCAAGTGAGGGACATTCTACAAATATTTGACCAGAATTCCTCAAAATGGATAAGGTCATCAGAAACAAAGACAGTCTGAGAGATTATCTCGCCCAACAGGTACCTAAGGAGACAGGATGACTAAATGTAATGTGGATCCTGGAACAGAAAGAGGACTTTAGGTAAAAACTAAGGGAATCTGAGCTCCAGTATGGATTTCAGGTAAAAATGCATTCATATTGGTTCATTTATTGTGAAGAATGTACCATACTCATGTGAGATATTAAAAATAAAGGAAACTGGGTGTGACATATATGGAATCTTTCTGTGATATCCTCAAAATAGGTGGTTTTTTTTAACCTAAAACTCTTCTAAAGGAAAAAATTATGTTAAAAAAGAATACATTGGAACATATTTAGATTTACTGAAGTTAGTAAGGATAACTGTTGTTTCATGAAATTTTTGTTTCCTTTAACCATAAATATATATGTAGATGTACCCTAGGTCTTATAAAATTCTTTTCTTACAGAGGGTTGGGTAAACAAAATTTGAAAAACGTTGAATTAGAGGATTTCTGTTCTCTCTAATATTTCTTAAAGATTATTCACTTCAAGTTGTTTAGTGAGAAGTTTCGCTGAGTTGGTAGCATTTAATCAATGTTGAATCACCACGTCCAGGGAACCGTGCTTGGTGCTATAGTTCCCTCTGCCAGAGACAGAAGCAGAGAAACAAATTCAGGGTCATGTGAAAGGCCATGAACTAGAGGTTGATAAAAGCACTGTGAAAGCACGGAGGACAAAGGAGATGGAGTTGACTCAGAGGGTTATGAAAAGCTGACTAGGGGCTGACATTTATGCTAGACTTAAACAGAAGTAAGAACCACTAATGTTTGCTCAGCGCTTCCTATGTTGCCAGATTTTCTGTGAGAATATTACACAGATCACCTGCTTTTATCTCCACACATCTGGCTAGTTATACCATACTTTACAGACAAGGAAACTGAAGTTAGAGAGGTGAGAGAATTGCCCAGAACGCCCAGCCAGGGAGTGGTGTGTGTGATCCGTACCTTGGAGTTGTTACCTGCCCTGTACCGCCCGGTTTTAGTGTCCTCTAGGGTCTTATTCACAGAAGGCAATGGCACCCCACTCCAGTACTCTCGCCTGGAAAATCCCATGGATGGAGGAGCCTGGTGGGCTGCAGTCCATGGGGTCTCGAAGAGTCGGACATGACTGAGCGACTTCACTTTCACTTTTCACTTTCATGCATTGGAGAAGGAAATGGCAACCCACTCCAGTGTTCTTGCCTGGAGAATCCCAGGGATGGGGGAGCCTGGTGGGCTGCCGTCTATGGGGCTGCACAGAGTCGAACACGACTGAAGCGACTTAGCAGCAGCAGCAGCAGCAGCAGCAGGGTCTGATTAGGATTCCTACTCCCTCAGAAAGGTGTCTATTTCATTGCTTTTGCTACCACAGCCCCTCTTCCTTCTTCCTTTTCAAAACACTCCTACATAACTTTCAGAACCCAGTTCAGTGGCTGCCTCCTTCCTCTATCTGTTCTTCATGCTCATCTTTCCCAGGAAAATTCATGGTTCCCTTGCTTGTATTCAAGCCTTGGTTGGACAGTGTATCTCCTCTGCCTTCACCCCAGCCACTCCACTCAAATCACAGCCAGTCATCTTTCTCTTTGAGTTTCTGCCCCCCAGCAGAGCATCTGATACACTGTAGTTGCCCAATAAGTGAGAAGAATTTTAGGATTTCCATGAACAAATAAGGAGAGACAGAAATCCCAAGCTGAGAGTAACACAAGTAAAAAAAAAAAAAAAAAGTGGCAAAATGAGAGTGTGGAATGGTCTGGAAGGGATGGGATGGAAGGTACACAGATGCATGTGACAGGAGAGATGGCAAATGATGCCAACCTGGCGCTGGATCATGCAGAACTGAGATGCTCTGCCTGGAAGCTAGGGCTTTATTCGTGTAGGACATGGTGCAACATGGAGGGATTTCAGAATCGAGGGACAAGATTTGAATTGAGCAACACTCTCTATTTTATTTTATTTTCTCATCTTTGAAGAAGCTGGAGGACAAGAGGAAATATGAAAATGAATATTTATCATGTACCTATTATATTTCAGGCACTGACCTAAAACCTTTACATAAATCTAATTCATTCTCATGATAACTGAATACACCAGCTATTTCCCCTTGTTTTGAGAAGATAAAGTTCAGACAGGTTAAGTCATTGGTCCAAGATCATGCTGAAAAAATGACAGATCTAGTATTTGAACCCAGGTTTGCTGGCTCCAAAGCTCATTTTTTCCCACTACATCATCCTGCCTCCTTGAAAAACCCTCCTAGCCACCCCCGCCCCCTCCTCATTTATTCTTGTCTGCTTTCTTTCTTTCCTGAACCACTTCTCTTTGCCTTTTCCCTGCTGTTTCCCTGGACCTAAATGGCAACAGACTGGAGAGAGGGTTACTTGAGCCTTAGCATTAGCGACCACAGGAATGGTTTAACTTTCCTCCCTCCTTGGAGGACAGAGATATTGAGTCTGGAACAGACCAGTGGGAGACTGGCTAGAAGCACAGTCCTTGGAAATGCTGCAGATGTCCCGGCTGCTGGAAATCTTTCTGATCTTTCAAAGGAGACTCTCCCTCCACCTGGTGAGTAACCTAAGACGGTGAGGTCAGCTATTCTAAAGAGTCTTTGGGTATCTGCTGGTTTGATATCTCTTTTTGTGTATGCTTTTGTTGTTCAGTCACTAAGTCGTGTCTGACTCTCTTCAACCCCATGCAGCACACCAGGCTCCTCTGTCCTTCACTGTCTCCTGGAGTTTGCTCAAATTCATGTACTTTTTGTTACTTTCTTACTAAAATTCTTCTAAGTTTATCAAACTAACTGACAACATAGGGGAGTTAAGGACTGAAAAAAAATCCAGTCTTTCTTTTCTTGATAGTGGTATTATGATTCTGGCATTCCAATTCAAACTTCTCTGAAGTTTTCAAGCAATGGATGCTTTATGTGTGCTTGTGATTAAAATATGATGTACCTTAAAAGCCATTCCAGCCTCTTGTGATGTGGTCATAGAAATTATTTCAGCATTAAATGCCTCATTCCCATCATGTCAGCTTTGCGACCATGGCTAGATGAATCACTGGAGAAATGAAATGCTTAGCGAAATGTTTTTCTTTCTGATTGCAGGGCTTATTCGATTAAAGGATAAAAGCAAATTGATCAAATATGTGGACATTTGAAGTTTATTTTTATCACTGCTGAGCAAATTTTGAAAGGCAACGATCTTATTTGATTTTCCTCTCTGTAGTTCCCTATGAAAGAGGAAGAACTGGAAAAAAAGGCCTTTTGGTCCAGCCATGGGGGTGAGTGATGGGCCAACTCCCATGGTCAGTTCTCCTGACACGGCTGCACGCACTCCAGATCATAGCGGCATCAGGAAAACCTTCTTCTAACTGCGCACCCAGCAACCTCATGACAAACTGACTTTGGAGCTTTCACAGAATTCATAAAAAATAAAACCTCTTAGATTTGCAGATTCAACCCACACAGCCCGTTTCCATGAACATCCCTCCTTTCAGTTTGGGTCTCCATCCCTCTTCCCTCCTCTGTCTCTTTCACTGTCCCATTACCCAGGTGGTAGAGGTTTCAGGAAAATGAGAAGAGACTGAGAAAAAGTCAAAGGATGCGGGGGCAGAATGGGGACCATTGGTTTTAATTTCTCTGCATCCTTCACCCCCAGCTGGCCTCCCAGGGCTCCCATGGCTGGGGAAGCAGCAGGCTGCCTCCCTGCTTTGAAATCCCCAAGTTTCATTAAATGTTATTGTTTTCAAACAGCACCAACAGCAACAATAATAATAAATAGTAAAGTTGGTTAAGTATGTTCTTTGTGCCTAAAGTTCCCTAAAGTCTTACATTCCTTATTACATTTAAACCTCACAACCATCTTATGAGGCAGGTGTTGTTACTACACTTACAGATCCAGATAACTGAGGTTGCAGCAAGTTTAAGTAACTGGCACAAGTGGTGGGCCTTGGATTTGAACCTATGCATTTTGATTTGGCCCTGGGTCTGTAATTAATTCATTAAATCACTCCCCACATACTACAGATGTAATATTTTGTTGTTAAAATTCAAATGATACATCACTAATTATTAGAGAAATGCAAATGAAAGCCACAGTGATGGATCACCTCACATGGGTCAGAATGACCACCATTAAAAAAAAACACCTCTATAAATAAATGCTAGAGAAGGTATTGAGTAAAGACCCTACTACACTGTTAATGGGAATGTAAATTGGTGTAGCCACTATTGAGAACAGTATGGAAGTTCCTTAAAATACTAAAAATAGAACTACCATATGATCCAGCTGTTGGATCCTTTGCCAACAAAGGTCCAGATAGTCAAAGCTACGGTTTGTTTAGTAGTCATGCATGGATGTAAGAGTTGGACTTTAAAGAAGGCTGAGTGCCAAAGAATTGATGCTTTTGAACTGTGGTGATGGAGGAGACTCTTGAGAGTCCCTTGGACTGCAAGGAGATCAAACCAGTCAATCCTAAAGGAAATCAACCGTAAATAGTCATTGGAAGGACTGATGCTGAAGCTGAGACTGCAATACTTTGGCCACCTGATGCAAAGAGCTGACTCATTGGGAAAGACCCTGATTCTGGGAAAGATTGAGGGCAGGAGAAGAAGGGGGTGGCAGAAGATGAGATGATTGGATGGCATCATTGACTCAATGGACATGAGTTTGAGCAAAGTTCAAAAGATAGTGAAGGACAGGGAAGCCTCCCATGCTGCCATCCATAGGATCATGAAGAGTTGGACTGAGTGACTGAACAACAATGATCCAGCTATCCCACACCTGGGAATATATTCTGAAAAGGTGAAAACTCTAATTTGAAAAGATACATGCACTCAATGTTGGTAGCGGCTCTATTTATACTAACCCAAACATGGAAACAACCCAAGTGCCCATCAAGAGATGATTGGTTTAAGAAGATGTGGTACAGACACACACACACACACACACACACACACACTGGACTATTGCTGCTGCTTGCTAAGTCGCTTCAGTCGTGTCCGACTCTGTGCGACCCCATAAACGGCAGCCCACCAGGCTCCCCTGTCCCTGGGATTCTCCAGGCAAGAACACTGGAGTGGGTTGCCATTTCCTTCTCCAATGCATGAAAGCGAAAAGTGAAAGCGCCAAAAGCATGAAACACTTCCATTTGCAGCAACATGAATGGACTTAAAATTTACCCTACTGAGTGACGTGAGTCAGACAGAGAAAGACAAATATCACATAATACCACTTATACGTGGAGTCTAAAAAATAATACAAATGAATCTATATACAAAATAGAAACAGACTCACAGACATAGAAAACAAGCTTATGATTACCATAGGGAAAAGTGGGGAGGGATCAATTAGGAGTCAGGAGTTAACAAATATTGATACAAACTACTATACATAAAATAGATAAGCAACAAGGATCTACTGTGCAGCACAGAGACCCATGCTCTACGTCTTGTAATAACCTATAGTGGAAAATAATCTGGAAAAATAACTGAATCACTTTCCTACACCTAAACTTAATGCAATATTGTAAATCAATTATATTTCAATTAAAAAAATTCAGATGACACAAATATACATAATGTGGAAAGTTAAACACTTCTCCCTTTCCCCCTCCACCAATTCCTACCTTCCAGAACATTCCAGCCTGGATGGCCTAGTCGTGTTTTGTGTCCTCCCAACCTCTGCTGAACAACAAAGGGGTTGTTGGGCCCTTCTGAAGAGGCCCAGATTTCCTAAGGAACCAAGCTACCTGGGGCAGGTACCTCTGTGAAGGGACAGTCCTCAAGGGTCAGGCAGATCCACAGCCTTCCATGGTTGGAAGCCAGAGGTGTGTGCCTGTGTGTGTGTGTGTGTGTGTGTGTGTGTGTGTGTAAAGTTTCTTTCACAGCTCAAGCCTGGAAAATCCCGCAGCAGCCAGGCTAGGCAAGACTTTTAGAGGACAAGACCTTCCTTCCCCCAGCATATAGCATAGACTGTCCCAATGGCTAGCTGATCTCTGAGGCTGAGTAAAATCCCTGGGGTGAGGCAGCAGGGAGAATCTAAGAAAAACAATCTTACTTCCTTTTTAGGCTGTCCCAGGTGCTATAGTATTGTGGTAAAGAGCTTCGACCTTGGGTTCAGTTTACTTGTGTTTGATCTGGCTCTGCCACCTATTAACTGTGCTACCTAAGTTACATTTCTCACTCCCTGGGCCCCAGTCTACTCATCAATGAAATGAGATTGATAATGTTTACACCCCAAGGATGTTGGAAGACAAGATTACTATGTGCAAATTCCCGCAGTGCCCAGTCATAGTGGATGATCGGGAGGGACTGTGATCTTGGTGTAGGTGTAGAAGGGGAAGCTAGCTAATTCAGCCTAGAGAGCTTCGGGAAGGGCTTGGTGTGGTCAGCTTGTGAATCCCTGGAACTGACAGTTTCTTCTACTCTCCATCACCCAGGTACCTGGCAGAGGGCCCTGGCCACAGAAAGCACTTCTGAAATATTTGCTGACTTAGATTTTGATAGAATCAAGCAATTAAAGGGTCTGGAACCGGGCACATGCTCTGCTAAATTAAGAGACTAGGAAGAATTAGGAAGATACTGCTAAGAGTCTGAAAATGTCTATATTAGTAGAGTTGATAAACATAAGTAAAAGAAATTTCTTGTTGACATTAATACGAGATGCCGGGAGCATGGACATTTCTGTGGACTTTCTTTCGCAAACAGTTTACAAACGAAAGAAGGGGTGGATGGATGTGGTAGGGCCATGGGGAGAAATGCCAGGCTAATGACTGAAGAGGCCAAACCATTTACAAAAATAGCACTATTTCTTGCACAATCCACCTCTGAAAATCTATCAGCAAGCACGAGGCTGCTTTAACAGCCAGAGATACACAGGAAGCTGCTCTTCTCATTAAGTGGCCCCATCTTCTCCAGGCCAACTCAAGTGAAGATGCTTGTGGCCTGCCTCCGAGTCAACATGCAACAGCAGCCCAGAAAGAATGAAAACTCATCCAGCCGCCCCATCTAAAGGATGTGGTGGGCCCTGAGCCAGAACATATTGTTAGACAGGAATTTTTTTTTTTTCAGATTCTAAATTTAACCAGCTGGAGCTCTTTTTAAAGTACCAACCTATTCAAACTTTTGAATCGAAGAATTTGTGATTTAATGGGATTTGATTATAGACAGAACTGAGTGTCCTTGCCTTGGCTCCTTTCTTACACAGTACGCCATCCACCCCACCGGAGCCACATGTGGTGTATGTCAGCTGAAGGCTGCCGGCAGTACGTTTGGAGAACAGGGATCTCGAAGGACTTGACCTCTTTTTCAGGTGACGCTGTTAATGTCCTTGTAATGTCTCTTGGTCTTAACAGGCCAAGAGAGAAATAAGTGACAACAATGGGGGCGAGAGGGTGAAAAAAAGTCAGAATGTACTAGGATGTAAAAGAAATAGTATTTGCAGTGGGACCTACACCTGCGGGGGGCATTGGGGTCACACACACACCCAAACACACACATACCTTCCTCTCTCTACGTGAGGACAGACTCTTGCTGACAGAAGCGTTAGCCGAGAACTCAAGTAACATAAACACTGCCGTGCTTGACTTCATATTTATGTGAAAATCCTTCTTTCATCTTCTTTTTGATAAACAAATCAAGATTGGTGGAATCCAAAGTGGAAATTAAAGTGATGAAAGACAAACAAATATTATGTAGTATAATCCTATTTTAGGTATATGTAATATAATCCCACACACATTTCAAAAATCTAGAAGGATTTATATCAAAGTGTTAATAATCAGTACCTCTACATGGAATGATTAAAAATGTTTTAAATGTGTCTTCTTTTTTCTCATTGTTATTAAAATATTTTTATAAGTGAAAACATGAACTCCTCTTATAAATTGGAAAAAATTTTAATTTAAAAACTTGACAAGTTGGTGTATGACACTGATTAAGCTATTTATGCCTCCAAAATGTGTAAAAGGCATGGGTGATTGATGTCAAGGGTGGAGGTTAAGGCAATGTGTTCAGTAACTGAGGGAAATGAGACATCTTCTGGGAATAGTTTCTTTCAAGTATTCAGTGTGCTGATTCAATGTTTGACAATGTCACATACTCAGAAGCCTGTCCCAAGTAACATTTTTATGTTGTATAAACTGAGGTTAACATAGCCTCACATTTTAGTGAAGGATCTTCTGTAAAAAAATTGATCATGTACAAGATATTGACTATACTTCCCTGTGCTATACTGTAAACCTTTAATGGAAAATAACCTGAAAAATAATATATGTGTACATGTACCATTGAATCACATTTCTTCTGTGCACCTGAAACATTGTAAGTCAACTATACTTCTATAAAATATATATATTAAGAACAAGAAATTGATTGTATACTATTAATTACTTTTAAAAAGTGATCAAATCCATAATATCAACTCTAGGTAAACTGTGCTTCACATAGAGTATCTGTTGCATGAATGAATGAATGAAAAAAAAAAAAACAAGACAACAAAAGACTTAGTCCTTGTCCTAAAGGAATTTACAACTTAGTTGGAGACATAGACTCAATTGTATGAAGCAACGGAAGGATAGAAAGAAAGAGGGGGTTGTAGAAGGACAGATGGAGAAGGAGTGAAGTGAAAGTGAAAGTCGCTCAAATGTGTCCAACTCTTTGCAACCCCGTGGCCTATACAGTCCATAGAATTCTCCAGATCAGAATAATGGAGTGGGTAGCCTTTCCCTTCTCCAACCCAGGGATTGAACCCAGGTCTCCCGCATTACAGGCAGATTCTTTACCAGCTGAGCCATAAGGGAAGCCTAAGAATTCTGGAGTGGGTAGCCCATCCCTTCTCCAGTGGATCTTCCCAAACCAGATTCGAACTGGGATTTCCTGCATTGCAGGCAGATTCTTCACCGATTGAGCTATCAGGGAAACCTGTGGAGGAGGAGGATAATATTTACTGAATTGCTTCTAAGTGCATGTGTGTGCGCACTCAGTCAATCAGTCATGTCTGACTCTTTGTGACCCCATGAACTATAGTCTACCAGGCTCCTCTTTCCATGGAAATCTCCAGGCAAGAATACTGGAGTGGGTTGCCATTTCCTACTCCAGGGGATCTTCCTGACCCGGAGATGGAAACTCCATCTCTTGCATCTTTGGGCTAAATGCTGCCCATATGGTACCTCATCCAGTCTCTCAAGTACCCTGTGGTGTAGGCATCATTTTCTCCACTGAGAAACCAGAGTTCAGAGAGGTTAAATTAGTGCCTAAACATACCACATTTGATAGGAGACTGAAGAGGAAAAGAATTTAGGATCTCTGGACTCCAAATCAGTGTTGTATCTGCTCTACCCTGACACCCCTCCTCTGTATAGTCTGTGAAGTGAGGAGCCCACTGTGAAAGCGGGTGGCATCCAGCCAGTCCTTGAAAGGAGAGAGCATGAGGGCTGGACCCAGTTGGATGTTCTTGTCGAAGATGCTGCAGCCCCGCCCTTTGAATGGATCCAACTTGCTTCCATTTGCCCCTAGTTAACACATGAAGGTGGGCTCCAATACTCTTGGAGGCTTCTCCACCATCATCCCAAACTATTCACTCATTTACTCATTTGTGTCTCACATCCCAGCCTACTCCACTCCCTCCCCGCCATGTGGTCGCATTTTCTTCTGTCCAGGAAGTCTCCTCATACCTGACACTAGTCTCCATTTCTCTGGCATCCTTTGGCTGCTTTCTGCATGACAATTCAGTCCCTCCCTCCAGTTGTATTTCTGTGGAAGGTTAAATGAGATACATACGCTAAATGCTGAGCACCCTGCCTGGACATACTCAACTCTCAGTAACTGTGAATGCTTGTGACTCTGGGACAGAATTTAATGCAGCTGTTGGAGACCTGAGCCCTACAGTCACCCAGACTTGGATCCCAAGGTTTGTGCTACCATTTCACTAACCTCTTCTCCCCTTTCTCTGACTAACCTTTTGACCTTGGGCAAGTCAACAAACCTCTCTGAGTCTTGGTTTCCTTTTCTGGAAAATAGGGACAATGATAACACTTTGCTCACAGAGTGGCTGAAAAATTAAATGAGAAAATATACATCAAGTGTTCGGCACAATGCCAGTCAGAGAGTAAAGGACCAAGAACAGTGTCGTTGTGGTCAATGGCATTAGTAATTGCATAGTTGCCATGGTTACAGAAATTCTGCTGGGAAAATTGCAGGTCCAGAATCCTGTAACTCTGCAAAACCCTTGTGAGTAGCACTTTCAACAGGCTTCCCTGGCAGGGTGAGCAATAGCCAGACTTTTAGAATTTAAGACTCAAACATCAAGTGAATCCAACATGTTGGAACATGGAGGAGGAGGAACACAGCAGGAGTGGGCTTGTGGGATGCAGGATGCATCTGTAGGGTAAGGCAGCAATGTAAAACAATCAGACACTGAAGGGTTTTCTGGTAGAGGTGTTATGAAAGAAAAACAGCTTCATTTCAATTCATTCATCATTCATTCAGTTAACGTACATTGCCAATTGCTTGGAATCTAAAGATGAATAAGACCATTCTTGTAGTTTACAATCTGACTTTTTTGTGATGTATTTCCCTAATAAGATCAACTAATACAACACAAAACGAGCTATATAGTTGGAGAATAGAGATTGGAGCATCAGATATTGATGGACTAAGGCAGAAGTTCAAAATGTTTTGATTTTTTAAAATTTGATAAACACATTCCTTTGAACATATTTCCACAGTGTTTGTAATGCTTTGTCTCACATGATCTGGCCCACAGAGCATCACATTTCCAGCTAATTGCAGGATAAATACAAGCTTAAGGAGATTCCATCAACAATACTTGCTGTTGACTGAACTCTCTGCTCCCCAAGGCAGCCCCACCTCGCACTGCCTGCAGACACTCTGTGTACATCCGAGACCTGACCTCACCTTTACTCATGACTGATTGAGCTAGAAAAGTCTCCTCTCCCCTATCCTTTCAGTCCTCGGGAAGTATTTACAGATCATTCAACAGTGGCTCCTGGAAGAGATTAACAAATGGATGGAAAACTCACCAGCAGGATTAGCCAATTTGAGTCACCAGCTTTTTTTAACTCCTTGCATGCTTTTGAAAATAACATTTCCCCATTCTCTCTGTTTAGCCAGTGTGGTCATTGTCCCAGCCTTTCAAAGGCCCATGTCCTGAGTGTAGATCTAAGGAAGGACACACACAGGTTGGACTGAAGACCCTGGCCCATTCTGCCACAGCTTTGGGTCAGGTCTCTCCATGGGAGACGGTGATGCACTATCCTCCTGAATTACGCAGTCCCAGTTTTGTCCAAGCCTGGTTTCTTGTCAGATGTCCCTATTTTCATACTTTGGGTCACAGAGACATGGCAGAGATGTTTGGAAGCCAAGAAACAAAGGAATTTCAGCCCTCAATGTGGTCCAGATCCCAAAAGGCCCAGTGCACTCATTCCTGTGCCAATGACATGCCTGAGCCACCTCCTTCTCTGGGGGTAGGACCTCGCTGAGCAGGTGACAGACATCCACACTGGAGATCAGGATGCGGAGGGGAGGAGATCCAGCACTTCGTGACTGCAGGGCATAGACACGTGGGGCTATAGGTCCTGCTCCAGAGATTCTGGTGCCATGCTGCAACCCATCGAGAGCCACAGCTAGTCCTGGCTCTGCTTCCCTCTCCTGCCCTAGCCAGCTCCTTCCCTCCTCCCAAGAATATCTCTTCAACAAATCATTTTCATAAGAATTCTTATCTCAGGATCTGCTTCTAGAGAATTCTCACTAGACAGGCACCACACAGCCAAAGACACATTTTTAGGAAACTAATTTAATTGCAAGGCACTATGTGTGTCATGGGGCAAAGAATTACTAGAATGCTAGTGTTTTCCTGAGCTTTTTCCTGACCACAGCATCAAGACAACAGGCTTAAAGGGCCAATGTGAGGTCTGCCATCAATTGAGAAAATGTTTCAGTTGGACTGAAGAAAAATAGAAACAAATGACAAAGCGGCTCATTGTTCCATCATCCCAAACAAAACAAACTGCTGTGAGTGTTTTGGTATATTTCTTTTCAGGCTTTTTATTGCATGCAATTTTAATTACATTTCATGTATAATTTAGTGGTGATTTTTCACTTGATATTAAATGTAAGTATTTTCACTAAGTTATTAAAATGCCTCATGCTCCCTATTTTAGTAGCTGCTTACAATTCTATCATTGTGGGTATCACAATTTTCTTAAAGATTGCCTTATTGTTGGCCAATTATGCAAGAAGTTTTGACTGCATTTAATATTATGTCTTTAGGATAGATTCCTGTAAGTGAAATTACTGGGTCAAAAGGATGCATATTTTAAGGCTTATAAGACATATTTACTTCCCTGAGGATTGCATATATTTACCACTTTACCAATAATATGTGTATTTATTATACCTTACTACTGGCTTCCCTGGTGGCTCAGTGGTAAAGAATCTGCCTGCCAGTGCAGGAGACACAGGTTAGATCCTGGATTGTGAAGATCCCCTGGAGAAGGAGATGACAACCACTCCAGTATTCTTGCCTGGAGAATCCCATGGGCAGAGGAGACTGGCAGGCTATAGTCCATGGGGTCGCAGAGGGTCAAACACAACTTAGAGGCTAAAAAACAACAGCTACTACTTCTCATCATAAGTATAATTTAAATTTTGTTTTCTAATATCATAGGAAAGTAACATTTTTGTGTCAGTTAAATTCCTATTTCATTGTTTGTATATGAGATTGGATAATTTCCCACATTATGCTTACTTGTATGTGTCTTTCTGTCAGTGTTTTAGTTGGGCCCTTTGGCTCTCTAGCTTTTAGGATCACACATTCTTCTTTTCAGTGTAGATGAATTCTTCATGTTCCAAAGATATAACTTCTTTTGTCATATGTCTTACAAATATTTTCTCCCACTTCTCTTGTTCTTCATTTTCTAGTATTCCCTTTAAATATGCAGACATATTATATTTTTATTCACTCAGATTTACTGATATTTTCCTTTATGATTTATTGCTATTGTTTTTAAGCTTAGTAACAAAACCATTTGGGGTTTTAAAAGAAAAGATGATAAACACCAAAATGTCAACAGCTGTTGATCTTCTCAGGATTAAAGAATAGTTTGTTTTTTTCTCTCTCTTTTTCTTTTATTTTCTAAGTATTCTGTAATGAATTGATTCTTCAGTAATAAGGGAAACTTTATGTATTTCTTAACATTTCTGTTTTTAACATTGTTTATTTTAGGAAAAGCTGAATTTTTTTAATTTGAAGATTTGTCATTGGTGATACTGAAATTAGCAATTGCTAATGGACAGAGGAGCCTGGCGAGCTACTGTCCATAGGGCCACAAAGAGTCAGACACTACTGAAGCAACTTAGCACACACACACATGTGACAAATCAGGCTTTCCAGGAGGCACTAGTGGTAAAGAACCTGCCTGCCAATGCAGGAGACATTAGAGATGCTGATTCAATCCCTGGATGGAGAAGATACCCAGAAGGAGGGCATGGCAACCCACTCCAGTATTCTTGCCTGGAGAGTCCCCATGGACAGAGGAGCCTGGCGGGCTACAGCCCATAGGGTTCCAAAGAGTCAGAGAAGACCAAACAACTAAGCATGCGTGCATGCATATGACAAACCAGCCTAAAACCCAATGTTACAGTCACGTATTATTATGTCTTGTGTATCTGTGAGTCATTGGGGGGTTGGGTACCCTTGGCTGGGCTCTCTCACATGTTTGTAGGTGGACTCGGCTCTGTGGAGCAGAGTTTCATGCTAAGCTTGGGCAGCTGTGCTCCACATGCTTCTCAAACCCATCCTGGACCCAGCCAGCTCAGACACGTTCTTCACCTGCCAGGGGTGGAAGCTCAAGGCCAAATTTAAACACACAAGGCCCCTGAAGATGTAGGTCCATCTTCACTTCTCTAACATTCTTTTAACTGGGTTTCCTGGGATACAGAAATATACCCTGCCTTTGTTGCAAGGGCCCCAAGGTCACATGAAGGAAGAATAAAGAACTGGATTCAACAGGCTACATCATGGATGAAACTTAAGACATCGTACTAAGTGAAATAAGCCCATCACAAAAAGACAAATACTATGATTTCACTTATACACAGAAAAGATTTTAATGCTGGCAAAGATTGAAGGAAAAAGGAGAGGGGGACAGCAGAGGATGAGAAGGTTAGATAGCATCACCAACTCAATGAATTTGAGCAAACTCCAGGGGATAGTGGAGGAGAGAGGAGCCTGGCATGCTATAGTCTGTGGGGTCACAAATAGTCAGACATGACTTAGCAACTGAGTAACAACAACAAAATTATACAACTGTAAATAATTATACAATTATTTACAGTTGTCAAAATCACTGAGACAGAAAGTAGAATGGTGGTGCCCATGGAGAAGGAGAAGAGGGAAATGTGGAGTCATGGTTTAATGAGTATAGAGTCCGGTTTTACAAGATGAAAAGAGTCCTGGTGATAAATGATTGTGAGAGTAACATGTTACTAGTGTTTTTAATGCCACTGAGCTGTCTACTTTAAAATGGTTACGATGGTAAATTTTTTGTGTTTTTGTATTTTACCATATTAGAAAACAAGAATTTGAAAATTTAAAAAAAAAGAATTTGTTTCAATAATGCAATCAGTCTACCATAGGTAACAATAGATTTTCTCTCTTATGAGAGGTCTATTTACATCTCCTTTGGTTTATCAATAAAAATTTATCTTTTTATTTCAGATGGTATATTACAAATTGATAGAGGGTCCTCCCTAAATGTCACACCAAGGGGAGGGTGCAGTTCCAGACCAAGAAATTAGAGGAAAAAAGGCAGCTTCTTGTTCAGATGCCAGACTGCAGGGAACTTGTGAGATGGCAAATCAAGCTGGGGGTCTCCAAATGCTCCATGTGTGGACTAGCAGCCACTGGGGCATCTCAGCAGGAAACAAATGGGCTCCAGGGAGAGGTTTTCTTTTGTGCCTTCAGAATCTGAAAAGCCGTCAAGAGCCATGGGCTCTGATCACAGCAAGTAAATTGGAAACGGCAGGTGCAGTGACAAAGGCAATTCCTATGAGGGGCCTATTTACACCGACGTCAGATGTCTGAGATGGCAGGTGTGCACGAACAAAAGCAAGACATGCAAGAAGCTCAGCCACACCACCTGACCCTGTCACCAGCATCCTCATTTGGGCCAGGTTTAACGGAGACGTTGTCTTTCTCACCCTCATGGGGACCTGCAGGCTAGGGGATCATCTTAAGGGTGGCTAAGATGGTAGTGCTAATACTTCTGGGCATGCACAAAGCACCTCACAGCTTCTGAAGGCCTTTCATAAGCTTCACTTCATGTATGTCTCATGACAACCATTTAAAAACATATAGTAATCTTATTCTCTATTGTGTTGAAGGAAATATAGTTTAACTACCAGAAGCCAGATGAAAAAAAACAGTTTGAGTCACAATAGTTTAAACACTTCATAAGTCCCTTCTGTGGAAAAACAAGACAGAAGGAACGTGTTTGTGGTCCAAGAATTATCATCAAGCAAATGTAATTTCCTTGAGATATGGCCAGCAATGGACTTCAGGATGTGAAGTCAGATGAGGCCAGAGGCAGGAACTGGATCCCAAGAAAGCCCAGCGGTCCCTACACTTACTGAGGGAGTAGCTGGGGCCAAGGAGGGAGAGAAATAGCCTGCCTTGACTTCACGGCCTGGCCATTCTCTTCAAAGTGCTCCCTCAGACCTGAGGTCAAAGGTCTAATTGCATTTCTTGCTGATCCTTTCAGAATACTAATGGGCTACTTGAAGAGCTTGCTGGCTAAAAGCCTTACTGCTTTTAGAAAGGGGGGGCTTTCAAAGAAGAGGGTTTTGTTAAGTGGGCACTCCGGAATTCTCCATTTATGCGAAAAGGGTGTTTGATACTCAAGAGGGTGTTTGTCATTTGGGGGAAAGGTTAAGTCAATTATTTTGTCTGGAGATGAAAAAGATGGAGCGTCAGCTTAATAACAGGCTTCGGGTCCATGTGGAGCTGTTCTAGGGAAGATGGCGGCCATCTGTCTATCCTCTCCAAAGCAGAAGAAGAATCAGGCTTTTGTCGGGGAAAGGAGATCTAAGGGAGGCCGATGGGAAAGCTGTTGGGCTGTAGCGCCGAGTGCCCCGGCCTCTGAAGCTTATCAATGGCATCTCTCCCATGGAAGCTCCTGAGGAAGGGAGTCTGGCTGCTGAGCCTAAGAGGATTTTTTTTCAGTTTTCTGACTCTAAGCTTTGCTGCCATGAGATAAAATTGGTAAAGAGTAAAAGGCAAAGAGTGCTGAGACCTAGAGATAAGTCCTGATTCCTGTTTGCTTCATTTTCCTGGACCTTCATTTCCATCTGTATAATTGGATTACTCTTACCCGTGTGGATCTCCTCTGGTAACCTTAGGAAGATAGAGCTGGATCCCTGGTAGCTCAGACGGTAAAGAATCCACCTGCAATGCAGGAGACCTGGGTTTGGGCCCTGGTTCAGGGACATCCCCTGGAGGAGGGCATGGCAACCCACTCCAGTATTCTTGCCTGGAGAATTCCATGGACAAAGGAGCCTTGTGGGCTATTGTCCATGGGGTTGCAAAGAGTCAGGCATGACTAAGCGACTCACATACACACACACACTCACACACACACTCACACAATGTATGTCAAAGTCCTCTTCCAACCGCACGGCACCAAGCAAATGAAAAATATTATTTTTCCTGGAATAAATGCTGATTATTTTTCAAGTCTGGTGAGCACGAAAATTTTTCTTCCTGCCTTGGAGAAAGTTGCCAGACGGTTTTGGACCTAATCTTGAAGTAATGCGCCAATTATTTTCTTTTAGCTCTCAGGCGTCTTCCTGCATGCTCAGCCTTGAACAAGTCCTGCTGGCCACCAGCTGCTCACAGAGCTGTGCCTTTTAAGGGTGAGAAGGCCTCAAAGGGTATCTTCTAAACCATCTTCCAACCATGTCAGTTTCCCTTTTGTGGGTGGTCCTTGAATACCTCTGGGGATGGGGAAACTCACTCTCTCATTCTTAAAGCCTATTACACTTGAAATATTTTTAGATAGTTAACAATCCTTACATGAAACCCGAATCCATTTTCCTGTGGTGGTGGTGTTGTTTAATCACTAAGCTGTGTCTAACTCCTTTGTGACCTCATGGACTGTAGTCTACCAGGCTCCTCTGTCCATGGGATTTCCCAAACAAGAATGCTGGAGTGGGTTGCCATTTCCTTCTCCTGGGGGGATCTTCCTGACCAAGGGATTGAACCCACATCTCCTGCATTGGCAGGCAGATTCTTTACCACTGAGCCACCAGGAAAGCCTGAGACACTTACAGAGAGAGGTAAGATAAATGAATGACATGGGATTGGTAAAGACAAGGAGTCATGGAGAAAGATGATTAACTGGAAAAGAGACACCTTTTGAAAGCAGACGGCTGCTTCTCCGCATCAGTAGAGGATTTCCTTGCAGGAATGTAGGTTCAGACTTCCCAGGCTTTGTTTGGGGCCAGGTTAACCTAACTCATGTGGAGTGTCCCACTGGAATGGAGGCTGTACTTAAGGATATTGTTAAATATCAAAACTAAAATTTGAATTTTAATTTTATAACTTTAATAAAGTCTCACTTGTCAGAAGGGGAAAGTAAGGTGGAGCCACCTGCACCCCATGGAGTGCCCCTCCTTTACCCCAAGTGCAAACCCTCAGGCAGCAGTCCCAGGTACTCACTCAAAGGATGGGATTTCCAACTCCCCTGAATTTTTAAAAAATTTCCCCCACTGATTTTATTTTTTATTTGGGTATAGTTGGTTTACAATATTGGGTTAGCTTCTGCTGTTCAATGAAGTGAATCAGTTTTCTATATACATATGCCTCCTCCCTCTAGGAACTCCCTCCCCGTCTCCATCCCACCTCTCTAGGTCATCACAGAGCACTGAGCTGGGCTTCCTGTATTATATGGCAGCTTCCCATTAACTATCTATTTTACACATGATTGTGTATATATGTCAGTCAGATCCCCTGAATTTTTAAGAGGCCATAGAAATCATATTTTTATGTAAGTAATCAAGATTTGAAGTTAGCTTTATGTTAAACATTTCCTAAAGGCTGTATGAGCCAGACAGGATATTCTCTGGGAGGTGAATAGTCATCTACTGTAAGTTGATAGGAAAGTAAGTGATATAATTAGTTGCATTGAGGAAGCACAGAAGGAGGAGTTGTAACTTTGCTGCTGGGAGTCAAGGAATGTTGCGTGGAGGAGGCAGCCTTTGAACTTGGCCTTGAAGGATAAGTATCTTTCCAAGGAATCTAAGGACCACAGGCTTAAGATGAAAGAAACCTTAGAGATCTCGACAACCCAACCTCTTATTTTATAGAGGAGCCCACTGATGCACATGGCCACCAGCCTGCAATCTCTGCTGTCAATAAGCCGCCATGCTCAATCCTAGTTCTATTCTTAGAGACCAAATCTGTTAGAAGGGCCTTCAGAGATTCAATATCCTCTATATCCTCTGTGGGTATTTTCATCACCAGAGTAAAAAGCATTAGCAAATTTTTATCTCCCTCTGTCAAAATTTCCATTCACATTATCATCTCATTGGGCCCCGCACTCTTCAGCCTAGGCTATTAGAAGAAATTAGTAAATGTCATCCACTTATGTTCATATTTGTAAGTTACAGCTCTCACATTTATCTTGCTCAAGATCAGATTCATATTGCATGATTCAGTTGTTCTGTTAGCCTTAAATTACCCATTCTGAATATACTGATTTTGCTGAACGAATCTCTAGACACGTACTTGGAGGGCTTAATTTGCTTAACAATGTCATTGATGATGGAGCAGCAGCATCAGCAGAGCCACTGAACCTTTAAAAAATGAGAATTAGGAGATGTTAGACCTGAAAGAGAATTTAAGCATCATAGAGTTAGCCCAAAGGTGATATGAAGCCAACTTAAATGGCTAGCTAAGGAAACTCCCGGGAGTGATGCACTGAGAAAGCTTCTGAAGAATTCTAAAGAAGCCCAGGAAAAGGTAAGAGAGAAATGATCACGCGGGAGTCACTTATTTGCCATTCCTGTTGTTTTGTAGGTCAGAAGACCGAGGCCAAGAGCAATAATTTGATGATAAAATTGAAGCCAAATTCCAGCTGGGACACATACTCCCTGACTCCTTGGGTTCTCTACAGACAGGTGCCTATGGATGGAGGATGGTTCAGTCAGGTTCTTAGATTCTCAGGCCCACTTGAACCAGCAAATAGCTCTTCTTCCTCTTCTTTCAAGCTTTTGCTTACGAATTTGTTTCAAAAAAAAGTTCATTGGTTAAAGAAACATTGGAGAATCAGTTCATTTCATTATTCAATTCCCCATATTTTGTAATCGATTAATTAATCAATTCAATTGTCTTTTATTCTGCAATTGGTATTTGGAAATCACTCTGCTAGGCAGTAGTGGGAATTAAAGAGAGGAGTCTTCTCTCAGAGTTCACAGTTCAGTTGGAAACCAGACATATGAATAACCACCTATCTTAAAATGATAGGAGAGTAAATTATATAATTAGCTTCACTGAGGGAGCCTAGAAGGAGGAATTACAGCTTGGCTGCTGGGAGTCAAGGAATGCTTCGTGGAAGAGGCAGCCTTTCAACTTGGCTTTGAAGGATGAGTATCTTTGCAAGGAATCTAAGGGCCAAAGGATTGAGATGAAAGAAATCTTAAGAGATCTTGACAACCCAATCTTTTATTTTATAGAGGAGCCCACTAATGCCCAGAGAGGAGAAATGACTTGTCTATACTGACTGCGGGTCTCCTGGTTGAGAGCCCAGCAGAATGGTGCTGCAGGATGGGGGAACTACATGGAAAAAGAGGTACAGTGGGAGCAGGGTACACCGTGAGTGTGAGTAACAGCATCACTGCACTGGAGTTGATGGCACCCGAGGACGGCCCTGAGCTCACCCTTGCTTCACAAGGTTGTATTTTCTGATGCCTGTCACACACTCTGGATGAATTTGCCCTTATGAAACATTAATGCAATGGACCCATCTGTGTTCTGACTTTACTTAGTAACTTAAAACCACCAACACTGACAGGTTGACCAGTAAATCTTATCTTGTTAACGGGAAGATACAGCCAAGTTTTATAAATAAAATGGTTGGAAATTGGAATAAAAGCTGTGGCAGATGGTGTCAGTTGGCCCAAAGATCCCTTCCCTACCATAGTCTTTCCTGTTGTCTTCATCTAGAGAAACAGGAAAAGGTACATAGTCCTTTGACTAGCCTCATTGACAGTTAGGGTTGACAATGTGACCTAATTCTGGCAAATAACACAGAAAGAGAACCTGGCTAGAAGTTTCCACTTGAATTAAAATCATAAAGTCTACTCCTTTGACTCTTTTTCTGCTGGTACAATGATGTGAAGCCTGGAGCAGCAGTTACCATCTTGTGGCCATGAGGCAAGAGCCACAAGAAGAAAGGCAAAGAATTAAGGATGGCAGAGTAAAAATACAAGAAGTGTTTGAAACTTTAAAATCTTCTTTAAATAGCAATACCAGTAACTGTCTGTCTTTGTATGTGTTCACTCAGTTGTATCTGACTCTTTGTGATACCATGGACTGTAGCCCACCAGTCACATCTGTCCATGACATTTTCTAGCAAGAATACTGGAGTGAGTTGCCATTTCCTGCTTCAGGGGATCTTCCCAACCCAGGGATCAAACCATTGTCTCTTGTGTCTCCTGCATTGGCAGGCAGATTCTTTACCACTAGTGCCACCTGGGAAGCCTTTAGATATTCTATTATTGAGAAATGATATATTATTTGTTTAGGTCACTGTATGTATCAGGATAGTGTAAGCTATAAATATAAATAAATATAAATGCTGTAAAAATAACTTTGTAAATCTCCGTATCTTAATACAATCATTGTTGATATCTTGCTCAAACAAAATCCAAAAAGGCTTTTTCTAATTGGATTGTTCTTCAACTGGTAACTTAGGGATTCAGGCTCCTTCCAGCTTGGGATCCTGTCATCTTCAGCTTCTGGCCTCCAAAGTCATTGTTAAAGGAGATGAAAATATGGGTATAAACCCTCCCTAACCTCTTGGCTGGAAAATGACATTCATCCTTTCAGTTCATATTCCAATGGCTTGTAAGTAGAAATATGGCTCCACCTCAATGCAAGGCAACTTAGAAATGAAGCCTAGAAAGCTGCTTAACAACCCTGTACTATGTAGATAGATAGATAGATAGTGAAGTTGCTCAGTCGTGTCCAACTCTTTGCGACCCCATGGACAGTAGCCAACCAGGCTCCTCCGTCCATGGGATTTTCCAGGCAAGAATACTGGAGTGGGTTGCCATTTCCTTCTCCAGGGGATCTTCCCAACCCAGGGATTGAACCTGGGTGTCCCACATTGTAGGCAGACACTTTACCATCTGAGCCACCAGGGAAGTCCACTATGTAAGGGAAATCTAAACCTTTAATAGTGGGCTAGCTCTTCCCTGCCACAATAACTCTTAGTAGATTTTTCTATTACTTGCAGCCAAGTGCTTTCCTGATGTAACAGCAGAATACAGCATTTATTGCATTTACTCACCAACATTTATAGTGTCCAAACTTCATCATTTAGAGCACTAGGCTCAGAATTAGGTGGCCTTCATAGTAGATGACGGAGAAGGCAATGGCACCCCACTCCAGTACTCTTACCTGGAAAATCTCATGGACGGAGGAGCCTGGTGGGCTGCAGTCCATGGGGTCGCTAAGAGTCAGACATGACTGAGCGACTTCACTTTCACTTTCCACTTTCATGCATTGGAGAAGGAAATGGCAACCCACTCCAGTGTTCTTGCCTGGAGGATCCCAGGGACAGGGGAGCCTGGTGGGCTGCCGTCTATGGGGTGGCACAGAGTCGGACACGACTGAAGCGACTTAGCAGCAGCAGCAGCATAGTAGATGAAAGTTCCTTTTCTTATTCTTTTATTAGGAAGATAATAGTTATATAGGAGCCAGTCATCTATAATTGTCAGCAATATTTTGAGAAGTATGCAGTGCCATCTCATGTGGACTCCATAACAATGTGGTTATTAAGTGAGTTACAAGGAAGAGGAATCTCAACATGAATAAGCATTTTTTTAGGGAAGGTTTCTTGGGCAGAGCCCATTAGAAAAAGAAGGGCAGTGCACACTTTCCATAAGACTCTGCTTTTTCAAAACGAATGTATTCATTCCATGTAACTATTTATCCCATAAACATCATCATTCATTCTGTAGACAAGCATGATATGGTTGGCAGATACTGGGCTAAGGCTTATAGATATAAAATGAGTTAAGTTATAATCCTAGCCCTTGTAATACTCAAAGTGTTAGTTGACAGACATAAACCAGGAATTTCTCTGCTTCCTAAAACCATGGGAGCACAGAGGAAGGAACAAGAGGGTGGAAGGCATTAAAAAAACAAACGAAAAAAAAGAAACATGGTAAAATGGGCCTTGGAGGAAGTTTAAGAAATTTTCAGTGATGGAAGGCAGAGAAGGAATTTCAGAAAAAGAAAATGACATTAACGAAGGCACAGAGGTGTGTGGATTCATGGTAAGCTCAGGAAATAGTGGATAATCCACACTGGGTATATATTGGGAGGGGATAGAATGGTAGGAGATCACAGGTGAAAGATAACCTGGGCCTTCATTTGATGAAGGCCATATGATGTTGTGTTCAAGTTGCAAGTTTCAGCTGCAAGTTATGACACATGATGAAAGCATTTAGGCACTTGCACAAGAGGACTTGAGAATGGGACCCTCAGAGTTGGTTCAGTTGGTTCAGATGGTCATTAAGGTATTCAAATTATTTTATTTTTTTCTCTCTCAGAATGCCAGTGATGTGTCCTGGGGTGACCAACTGTCTCAATTATCCTGGGACTGAAGGTTTCCTAGGAGATGGAACTTTTTAGTGCTAAAAGTGGGAAAATCCCAGACAACCTGGGGTGAGTTAATTATCTTAATATCTCTCCTCTCAGTCACAACATGGCTGCCACAGCACCAAGCATCACACAGAAAATGTGCCATCTTTTCACATGATTCTCTCTATCAAGAAGAAAATAGTCTTTCTCTAAAGTGCCAGTCAACTTTCCTTTGTATCTCATTGACCAGAACTGGGTCACATGCCTATTAATCCAAAGGGAAATGAGATCACTATGGTTGGCTTAGAATAAGCTTATCATAATCATAGTTTATCCCCTTGGTTAGAATACATTGTAACCAAACCTTAAACTGGATTTTGTTGGAATGAAAGAGGAGAAGAATGGATGGTGGATGGGCAATTCCTGGTATATGCCATAAATTGCACACTGAAGATTCTGGACTTCATTCTGAGGTAGTGGGATATCATCAAACTTTTTTTGTGTGTGTGGCTGTGCCACTCAGCTCGCAGGATCTTAGTTCCATGACCAGGGATTCAACCCAGGCCCTCAGCAGTGAAAGCACCAAGTCCTAACCACTGGACCACCAGGGAATTCTCTCATCAAATATTTTTAAGCAGAAAGCAATAGGCTATCACTTATATTTTATTTTATTTTTATTTTTTAATGATTTTATTTATGGTTGTGCAGGGTCTTCATGCTGCATGGGCTTTTCTCTAGCTGTGGCGAGCAGGGGCTGCTCTCCAGTCGGGGGGCACGGGCTTCTCACCGTGGTGGCTCCTCTTGTTGTGGAGCATGGGCTCTGGCGCCCACAGACCTCAGTACTGCTCAGTACTGTGGCTCCTGGGCTCGAGAGCCCCGGCCCAGTGGCTATGATGCATGGGCTCAGCTGCTCTACCACGTGCGGTCTTCCCAGACCAGGGGTGGAACTCGTGTCCCCTGCTTTGGCATGGGGGCGATTCTTTACCATTGAGCCGTCAGGAAAGCCCTCAGGCGTATTTTAGACTAGTTTTCCACACTCCTATCTGGTGAGAGAGGCCTGGGAGCCGGGAGTCCTCAGCCACAGTGCTGGCTCTGCCATCAAAAGCTCTGGGGCCTCTAGCGAGCACCTGCCCCTCCCTCAGTCGTATCTGACTCTTTGCCTGCCAGGCTCCTCTGTCCATGGGATTTCCCAGGCAAGACTACTGGAGTGGGTTGCCATTTCCTTCTCCAATATCACTTGTATTTTAAACTTAGAAGCAATATCATAGCTAGATTAGAAGGAATTTGGGATCAAGACTGAGAGAAGAGTGATTTGTGAGCAGATTACCATGATTAACCAGATGTGAGAGGATAAGATTTGAACAGGATTGTGATTATAGATGTGTAAGTAAAGTGATGGATCTGAAAGAAGTAAGCAGACATTCAACTCCCATGATGTGAATGAAGAGTCTGCACGATGCACAGGTTGGGCTGTGATGGTTCCTGGCTGTGAATGAGAAAACAGTGGCATGGAGATTAGAGGTGATATGCCCAAGTTGCTCTCAAGATGCCAAACACTCCCTACCTAACAAAGCTAAACTCCCGTGTTACTAAAGTAGGGTTTCTCCTCTTCCTTGGCTCTCAGACAGGATTTACACCAGCTGGCTGGCTCTCCTGGGGCCTCCGCACCTACCTGGCGCCAGGTGGGTGTCAGACTGGGCAGAGAGCCCTCATTCTTCGTAGTCAGACAACTTCGTCGATGATGACTGTAGCAGGATGTGTTGAGTAATCAAATCAACCTCAGCTGAGGTGAGCGATCATATAGACTTGGGAGAAAGAACACGAGATTGGCAATGTCAGTTCCAAGATTAGTTTCCCACTCCCACGAAGAGGCTTGCTTTATTTTATGCATGATTTGCATGTGAAATCAGCTCATGTCCCAGAGACCTCTGATACTGGAAAATTAACTAGAGGGAAATAAAGTTTGGGGTGATGCATTTTCCCTGATGACCCATTAAAAGGGCTGTGAGGGAGACCTTTGGTGAATAATGACTTTGGTGACATTGCTGAATTTAAAAAGGAGTGTTTTGGTTGTTTTTTAATTTTTTTCCCCTGCATAGCATAGCATATGGAACTTCCCTGACCAGGGATGGAACCCATACCCTCTGCAGTTGAAGCATGGAATCTTAACCAATTGGATCACCAAGGAAGTCCTCAATATACAGGGCAGGAATAGAGGTGCAGACATGGAGAATGGACCTGTGGACACAGCAGGGAAGGGGAGGGTGGGACAAACTGGGAGAGTAGCATTGACTCTACCATGTGTGAAATAGCCAGCTAGTGGGAAGCTGCTATATAGCACAGGGGGCTCAGCTCGGTCCTCTGTGCTGACCTAGAGGGGTGAGACGGGGAGGGTGGGAGGAAGGCTCAAGACGGAAAGGATATATGTATACTTATAACTGATTCACTTTGTTTTACAGCAGAAGCTAATGCACTATTGTAAAGCAATTATACTGTAATTTAAAAAATGATAAATGAAAAAAAAAAAAAAGTTGTCTGTGTCATAGCCCCCTACCACTTCCCTTTGTAGGTCTTATCTCATAAGGAAATTACATATTCTTAAATGTGATTCCTAATGTTTTGTCTGTCTGCCCCTGAGGGTAAGGATGATGCTATTTTGCTTATCACTATAGCCTAGCACAGTCCTTGGCACATAGCATACACTTGATAAACATTTGCTGAATTCAGTTTTTATTTGGTATCTACTTTTTTGTCAACTACTTTGCTTTGGAAGCCTTTCCCCAATCCCTATAACATAGATAATGGAAATGAGATTATTTCTGTTTTCTATATACATCATGAAACTGAGAGTCAAAGCTATATAGTGAGGTAACTGAGGCTGTGTAGTGAGTGGCAGAACTGGATCTTGAATCCTAGGCTGTGCCCAGATTACATGCTCTTTTTTCCCTCTAAATGCTATTTGGATTTTCATTTCATGTAATGCTTTTTCTCAATGTGTTGGTATAGGTCTTATTGTTGTTCAGTTGCTAAATTGTGTCCAACTCCCTGTGACTCCACGGACTACAGCACACCAGGCTTCCCTGTCCTTCACTATCTCCCAGAGTTTCCTCAGATTCATTCCATCGAGTCTGTGATGCAATCTAACTATCTCTTTCTCTGCCGCTGCCTTCTCCTACCCCTCACTTTATGCAGGAGAGGCTGTAGGCCCAGAGACGCCAACATCTCTGCCAAGTTAAATTAGGGCTCAGATGAAATCTAGCCCAGAGTTGTTTTCAATTGGACCTTGAAGCTCCTTCAAGATAAGGCAGCTGCTAATTCAGAAAGAGCCAGAGCCCACAGGTTGGATTTGACCTATCTCTGTAGCCTTACTGGATGTCTGCATAGCAGAAAGGCATGAAAATCTCATCAAATACAAGTTTCAAAATCGACATGGTCGTTTTCTGGTTCTCAGCTTTAACTGGCACAGGCTACCTTTTGACTGAAGGAAAGGCCAGCCTCAAGCTTTTGGAAAGCCACTGCAAGCTTGCTGTTGAAAACTTCCAGGTTTGGATGTAATCTACACTCTGGTAAAGTACTTAAGCTAATAAAGATCTAACGTGTCTTCCAGACGCCTTCCCAGTGCCTGGCTGGCTCAGCATGCACAGGCACACAGGAGAACGTTTTGTCCATGGCAGGGATAGACTCACACACGTGGTCCTGGCGGGGGCCCTGCACAGAAGCGGCGATGCTTTGCACTTTCCTGCCCCTGCCCTGTCCTGCCATTTTCCTCCCCAACATCCTACCCACATCTCTTTATCAAAATTTGATTGGTACATCCCTGAATCTCAGCCTGGGAAACCTGTACTACATGCATGAGGATAAGCTTGCACTTCAGTTGACAGCACTGGGGAAATGCTAAATTCAATGGCCACTCATTCTTATATCTTGAGCCAAGCCTATCCTCCATGCCAGGTGCTGGGCCAGGCTGACCGTGCAGGATAGTGTGGGTGACATCCACCCAGCTCCTGCCCACAGGGCCCTCACCATGGGGGGCAGTGAGAAGGAGTCACTTCATTTGATCCAATGTGGTCTTGGGTTCTTTCTGTGTGACTCACTGGACTTTCTGGCTTGAAAACACATGACTGCCCTAATCCTCATGTGAGGATCCCCTGGAGACAAGGGAATAGCTCTCTTGGTAATTCTCCCTTACATGCAAAACTTTTCCATTCCCAGAAGCCTCAACAAATTATGTCCTCAGGTGTCACTGGCTCGATGTGGGTCACAGTTTCATTTCTGAGCCAATTCCAGAGACTGAGAGATAGTGTGAGATGATTGACACAGACTTGATTTTCTTAAAAACAAACACTTCTCCTCGCAACCAAAAAAGCCAGAACTTGCTAGTAAAAGCCAAATTCATTTTCAGACTTCTGCCAGGGCATTTAGTCAATTAATTCTCCACCACCCTGGTTTTTTCCTCATTCTCTTCCTTCTTCTCTTCCTTCTCATCATCTAGAAGTTGGATGTTTTAAAAGAATCTATCATGAAGGAAAGGAGGTGAGAATGTATGACAATTGAGTGATAGATTTCTTGCTGCTAGAATTTTGAAATTTCTCCTTTCCATTCCACTGGACTTCACCCTGAAGGCTATGGGATGTCATCGAACATTTCTAAATAGAAGGTGATACCTAGGTTCTCACTTATATTCCAATGACTAGTGTGGGTCAAATCTAACCCACATGAAGCCAGAGAAATGAAGATACCCTCACGGGCAGCAGTTTGAGTCCATGTAATGCAGATTGTCTCAGTATGCCTCCCTGCTGGACGTGGACGTGTGGGCTGATCCAGGCTTGCCAAAAGTGACCTGAAGTTCCCACACTTTGGCCAGCCACCGTCTCCCTGTGCCCAGAAACCATCCTCTGATGGTACCATTGGAGATTCACGGTGCAATGGAAGAAATGGTGACAGGTCCTGCTTCTGTGGGGGCTTCCCTAGTGGCTCAGACTGTAAAGAATCTGCCGGCAATGTTGGAGACCCAGGTTTGATCCCTGGATAAGGAAGATCCTCTGGAGAAAGGAATGGCAACCCAGTCCAGTATTCTTGCCTGGAGAATACCATGGACAGAGGGTTCTGGTGGGCTACAGTACATGGGGGTTGAAAAGAGTCAGACATGACTGAGCAACTAACATTTTCACTTTTTCTTTCATGCTTCTGTACCAAAAGGAGCAGGGACGCTTAACCTTCATTGTTCAGGGGACTTTTGAGGAGTCAAGTAGGGTGTGATGATCTCATCTTGGAGAGGGCAGACCAGAGGCTGTGAAGGGGATTTGGACCCTTGGGAAAAACTTCTCCTCCATGATCCATCTCCACCTCTCTGCCCGCTCCTTATGCACCCACATTTCCCCAGTGAGCTTCTGCTCTCATGCTCAGTCATGTCTGATTCTTCATGACCCCATGGACTGCAGCCCACCAGGCTCTTCTGTCCATGGGGTTTTCCAGGCAAGAAATACTGAAGTAGGTAGCCATTTCCTACTGCAGGGTATCTTCCTGACCCAGGGGTTGAACCCATGTCTCCTGCGTCTGCTGCACTGGCAGACTCTTTACAACACTGCACCTCTGCGTGCTGTGCTTATTATGGTAAACATTCCTAATGCGAGGATTTCCTCAACTATGTTTTCTAGGCTGGGCCCCCTATTGGGATAAGCTGAATTTATAAGAAATTATTTTGAAATATTCGGTTTTCTAGAGATCAATATGAGATAAATACACTCATCTGGACAGTTTTAGAGCACTCATCTCTAATCCGGAGAAGAGGGCTGGGTGTCCGAAGTCTTGAGCTTGGATTGTGTCCCTCTACTTTCTAACTTTGTGACTTTAATTCCCACTACTTTCTAAGCCATCAACTTCCTCAGCTGCAAAGCGAAAACAAGACTTTTTTCTCACTTTAAGAATTCGGTGAGATACAATTACCGTTAACGACTCTAAAATTATGGTTCACGACTTTTTTCCCTTTGAGACTTCCTCCTCGGTAAGTCTCCGTTTTCTTACTTGAGAAGTGAAAATCATCTGATGCGCCTGAGTTGCTGTAAAGTACAGATGATAAGGCCTGTGGAAGTCTTCTGGGAAACTGTGAAGCCCAGGAGCCTTCCTGAGCACTTGGTTATCAGGGTGATACTTGTAGGGTCATGTCTGAAGAACACCCATAGTATAGAGGAGATAACAGATGAAGAATGTTCTGGAAAATCGGTCTTACCAAGAAGTTGGATATTCTGTTTCTTCCCAGAGCCAATTTAAACTGCAGAGATTCTCCTTCTCAAGTGAAATCTTGAGGCCCACTGCCTTCTAGGTTTACTCAGCTACAGCTCAGGGGGACTCAGCCAATGGTTACCAAGGGCTCCTCTTCTTAGTCAGCTGAGGTTTTATTTATTTTTTTTTTAATGGTGTTTTCTTTGCTGGGAATGTTTTTCTCTTCCAAAAATAAAAAAAAAGAAGAAAGAAACAGAACTTTAAAAAATTCAAGACAAAGTTTCCCCTCCTCTCAAGACTTCCTGTCTATAACTGAAGCCATCTTCCTAAAATTAGCAAAGCATTCCTTTTGCCACAAAACAACAGTCCTTTAAAAAAAAAAAAAAAAGTGGGGGTGGGTGGGTATTTCCTTTTTGGATGAGGATTTATGTACAAGAATCAGACGACGGCGAAAAAGAGCTTCCATCCAGCTTCAGCGGTAGCTTGTGCCTTCGTCCAAACTCGGCCTGTTAATGGGATTATACTGCACTCAGGCAGGCTCACAGGAGAAAACTTACATCAGCTGAAACCAGATGCTTTAATTCAGCGACTCTCAAGCTTGATTGTCTGTGAGAATCTCCCAGGAGGCCTGTTAAAACACAGAGAACTGGGTCCTAATCCCAGAGCCTCTGGTCAATAGATCTGAGGTGGTGTCTGAGGGTTTGTGCTTCTGACATCTGCTGATGCTACCATCCAGGGACTGTGTTTGGAGACCACAGATCTAAATCAAGAGTCCTTGGTCCCCAGTCATGTTTTGAGGGAAGCCATTTTGGCCAGGATCACTGTGTCTGGTGACTGACTTCCAGTGTCCTGGTCTTGAGGGCCTGGCTACATAATCTGGGTGTTTGCATGAGATTCTGGTGTAGCCTTCAACCCTCACCAGGGATGCTCATGTCACTTCTCTGGCTGACCTCCCTGTGTCACCGTTTTTGTTGTGCTCCAGGAAATCTCTTCTTTCCTCTTAAGAGGTTGTCTGAAAATGCTAGGGGAAACAGCACAGTTTGGGAGGTCAAGCAGATGAACTTGGGTGTGAACCCAGACTCTTTTGCTTACTAGATATGTGATCTTGAGCAAGTGAAATAGCTTTCCTGAGTCTGTCTACTTGTCATCAACTATGAATAATAATAATACTTCATTGTGCTGCTGCTGCTAAGTCACTTCAGTCGTGTCTGACTCTGTGTGACCCCATAGACGGCAGCCTACCAGGCTCTGCTGTCCCTGGGATTCTCCAGGCAAGAACATTGGAGTGGGTTGCCATTTCCTTCTCTAATGCATGAAAGTGAAAAGTGAAAGTGAAGTCGCTCAGTCGTGTCTGACTCTTCACAACCCCATGGACTGCAGCCTACTAGGCTCCTCCGCCCATGGGATTTTCCAGGCAAGAAGACTGGAGTGGGTTGCCATTGCCTTCTCCAATGCATGAAAATGAAAAGTGAAAGTGAAGTTGCTGAGTCGTGTCTGACTCTTTGCAACCCCATGGACTGCAGCCTACTAGGCTCCTCCGCCCATGGGATCTTTCCAGGCAAGAGTACTGGAGTGGGTTGCCACTGCCTTCTCCAATACTTCATGGTAGTAGCTTACAAACCTGACTAAGGTCTTCTCCTCTCCCAGAGCTGTTTCCCCATGAGAGTCCCCCTTCTTGGTAAATGACCTCTCTACCCAAATAGTTGTCCAAAGATCCCAGGAGTCATTTTTGTCAACCCTCTCTCACTTCCTACATCCAATCAATCACCAAGTCTTGTCCATCCTACTTACAAAATGGACCTTGGCCCTGAACATATCTCTCAGTGTCCATTGCCCCTTCCATGCCCACCAAATCTTCACTAACCTTCAACTCAGCTACAAAAAGGAATAGTGTTTGACATACTTTAACAGTCATGTGATCATGTCTAAACCCAAGAGATAGGAAAGTACAGAAGTACAATTTACACAGAGTTTCTGAAAAGTGAAGAACCATAAATATTGATAACCAGCTTTGGTTGCCTGCCACAAGAGCTATCCTGAATGCAGTTCAGTGCTCTAAACCCTAACCATACTGTGGTCTCTGATTTTTTTGGATTTCCACCTGATTTTTGATTCTCTTACTAATGTTCACACCAAAATCCCATTACTTGAGTGCCTGGCAATTAGAGGAATTAAATGAAAACATAAAATATTCATCTTTTGGAAGCTATCTAAAGATTCAATAGCAAGATAAAATAGAGTTCGTTCTGTAAATGTAATATAATGCATACATTAAAAAATCAAAATTTGAAGGACATTTATTTATTGGCACGGTTGTTGTTCAGTTGCTAAGTGGAGTGAAGTCACTCAGTCGTGTCTGACTCTTAGTGACCCCATGGACTGTAGCCTACCAGGCTCCTCCCTCCATGGGATTCTCCAGGCAAGAGTACTGGAGTGGGTTGCCATTTCCTTCTCCAGGGGATCTTCCCGACCCAGGGATTGAAGCCGGGTCTCCCTCATTCCAGGCAGATGCTATAACTTCTGAGCCACCAGGGAAGCCCTAGTCGTGTCCAATTCTTTGTGACCCCATGGACTACAGCACGCCATGCTTCCTGTCCTTCACTATCTCCTGGAGTTTACTCAGACTCTTGTCCATTGACTCAGTGATGCCATCCCACCATCTCATGCTGTCACCCTCTTCTCCTGCCTTCAATCTTTCCCAACATCAAGGTCTTTTCCAATGAGTTGGTTTTTCACATCAGGTGGCCCAAGTATTGGTGCTTCACCTTCAGCATCAGTCCTTCCAATGAATATTCAGGGTTAACCTGGGGACATATTAAAATATTAAAAGGAAAAAATGACTGAGATTACATTCAGCTGTCAGTTTTCATTCCAATCCCAAAGAAAGGCAGTGCCAAAGAATGCCCAAACTACCGCACAATTGCACTCATCTCACACGCTAGTAAAGTAATGCTCAAAATTTTCCAAGCCAGGCTTCAGCAATATGTGAACCGTGAACTTCCTGATGTTCAAGCTGGTTTTAGAAAAGGCAGAGGAACCAGAGATCAAATTGCCAATATCCGCTGGATCATGGAAAAAGCAAGAGAGTTCCAGAAAAGCATCTATTTCTGCTTTATTGACTATGCCAAAGCCTTTGACTGTGTGGATCACAATAAACTGTGGAAAATTCTGAAAGAGATGGGAATACCAGACCACCTGACCTGCCTCCTGAGAAATCTGTATGCAGATAAAGAAGCAACAGTTAGAACTGGACATGGAACAACAGACTGGTTCCAAATAGGAAAAGGAGTACATCAAGGCTGTATATTGTCACCCTGCTTATTTAACTTATATGCAGAGTACATCATGAGAAACGCTGGACTGGAAGAAACACAAGCTGGAATCAAGATTGCCAGGAGAAATATCAATAACCTCAGGTATGCAGATGACACCACCCTTATGGCAGAAAGTGAAGAGGAACTCAAAAGCCTCTTGATGAAAGTGAAAGAGGAGAGTGAAAAAGTTGGCTTAAAGCTCAACATTCAGAAAACGAAGATCAGGGCATCCGGTCCCATCACTTCGTGGGAAATAGATGGGGAAACAGTGGAAACAGTGTCAGACTTTATTTTTCTGGGCTCCAAAATCACTGCAGATGGTGACTGCAGCCATGAAATTAAAAGACGCTTCCTCCTTGGAAGGAAAGTTATGACCAACCTAGATAGCATATTCAAAAGCAGAGACATTACTTTGCCAACAAAGGTTCATCTAGTCAAGGCTATGGTTTTTCCTGTGGTCATGTATGGATGTGAGAGTTGGACTGTGAAGAAGGCTGAGCGCCAAAGAATTGATGCTTTTGAACTGTGGTGTTGGAGAAGACTCTTGAGGGTCCCTTGGACTGCGAGGAGATCCAACCAGTCCATTCTGAAGGAGATCAGCCCTGGGTGTTCTTTGGAAGGAATGATGCGAAAGCTGAAACTCCAGTACTTTGGCCACCTCATGCAAAGAGTTGACTCATTGGAAAAGACTCTGATGCTGGGAGGGACTGGGGGCAAGAGGAGAAGGGGATGACAGAGGATGAGATGGCTGGATGGCATCACTGACTCGAGATGGATGTGAGTCTCAGTGAACTCCGGGAGTTGGTGATGGACAGGGAGGCCTGGCGTGCTGGGATTCATGGGGTCGCAAAGAGTCGGACACGACTGAGCGACTGATCTGATCTGCTGTGATACATGTCCACCCCACAAATATGAAAATAGATAAGATTAGAGAAGGAAATAATCAAAAGTTGTTGCAATGGTTATTTCTTGGTGATAGATCAAAGCAATTTTATATTATTTTAATATAATTTTGTTGCCCTATTGGTTACAAGAGATTGCTTACTTTTATTCTCAGGAAAAAGTTAATATAATAAGAATATAAAAGAAATGGTGATGATTTAAGTTTACTTTTCAGAAAACATGGCTAGATTTTTAACACAAGGAAAAACAGAAAACTTTGGCTTGTATTTCTCAAGACAGAAAAAAAACTCCATATTGTATCCATTTGGCTCAGGGAGATTTCTTTGCTTTACCTTTTTTAGAACTCCTTATTGCTGAACAAAGTTAGGGTACCCACCATTTTGTAATTAAGTATTGGATGATGACTTATCTTGTTCCAGGAAGAAGCACTATCAGGTTATATATTGAGAAATTCTGTGGCAGCAGCTTCCGTGGGTGAATTGCATCACTTGTGCACCAGTACACAGACAGCCGTCTTCACTTTTCACTTACTTTTACCATAGGACCAACTTGGCGTCAGGTGATACTGAATCTTGCCTCATAGCTTAAAGCATAATTCAGGCGAAGCAGGGCGTCTGTTTCAAGTGAATGGTGGACTAAGTGATGCAGAGTAGAGGGCTAATGCGGAAAGAGCTACAGTCCTCAAAACAGGGATGAAGAACACATTCTGAAATTCAGTTGTGAAGAGTTTGCCACTTTGGATATTTATTCTCTTCTTTTTAAAAAATGTACCCCATGATTACACTTGGCTGTCTCTCTAGATATCCAAGGAAGGGGGAGGGTCTATCTGTTATAATTTTGATGAAGGCAGAGTTGTGTTTCTGTAGAAAGACAGATCTTGTTACTTTATCAGGAAAGTTAGATGAGATTGAGATTGAGATTGGCAAATGGACAAAAGCTAGTAAAAAAAGATGACCCTAGAACATACCTTTTTAACCCCATCTTACATTTGTGGAAAAATCATAGCTTACAGTCTTGGGAAATTTGGGACATGAAAAGTTTTCATGGTAGTTCATGTAGTGTATGGGTTGATGTAATAGAAATAGTCTGATATTATTTCTACAACTACTGAATCATTCTCCCCTTCATTTAAACCCCCTTTGTTTCACTTAAACAAGATAAGAGTCTGAATGGAAGATCTTATAGTTTCCAAGGGATTCTGAGAAATTTTTGTGTTCAACATTTGGAAGGCTGTCTACTATTTCAGTTGATACAACTTCTCCCTTTAAAAAAAAATATAGATGTGGATTTTCTGTAAAAAAAAAGAAAAGAAAAAGAAAACATGGCTAGATTTTTAACACAAGGAAAAACAGAAAACTTTGGCTTGTATTTCTCAAGACAGAAAATTGGGTGGTGAGAAGGTTGATTCTGAGCTGAAGGTCTGAGTTGATGGTTCTAAAATTTGGTTGTGACTTCTCCCCTCGGTTCAGTATTAAAATAGAATAGAATAGATCCATCACCATCTTTATCAGAAGGCTGTAAATGCAGTGATGTAACCTCCGATGTTCCTCTTATTTCTGGCCATCAAATAGCCTCTTGAAGACAACTGAGATCCGAGAATCAGCCTTAGCTGCTCAGGTAAGCTCCATTGTTAGTTCATCTTTTGTACCTTTCCTCCATCCCCATCCCTGCAGGTCCTTTCTTCTCTCTCCATTTCCCTCTTTCCTTTTCCTTCTATCCCTTCATCTCTTCTTGCATATTCCTTGCCTCCCTTTCTTCTCCTGCAGCAAACACTTGGTGATTCCCTTTCATGAAGCAGAGGAGAGCTAAGATCAGCCACCTAAGGAGTCAAACTCCCAACACACAGAGAGTGATACCAGCAGACTTATTAAAATATCCTTTTTATTTAATATTTTATAACTTTATTTCTTCTTTCCAGAGAAGTTTTTTAAAATTATTTATTAATTTATTTTTAGTTTTGGCTGAGCTGGGTCTTCTCTGCTGCATAGGCTACCTCTAGTTGTGATGTGTGGGCTTCTCTTTGGAGAGGCTTCTCTTGCTGCGGGGCACAGGCTCTGGGGAATGTGGGTTTCAGTAGTTGTAGCACGTGGGCGCAGTAGCTGCAGTTATTGGGCTCTAGAGCACAGGCTCAGTAGTTGTGGTCATGGGCTTAGTTGCTCTGCTGCATATGGGAATCTTCCTGGACCAGGGATTGATCCTGTGTTTCCTGCAATGGCAGGCAGATTCTTCACCACTACAGATTTAGCTCCAATTTTTAAAATTTATTTTGAATTGAAGGGTAATTGCTTCACAGCATTGTGTTGATTTCTGCCACACATCAACATGAATCAGTCATAGGTATACATATGTTCCCTCCCTCTTGAACCTCCTTCCCAACCCCCTCCCCATCCCACCCCTCTAGGTTGTTACAGAGCCCCAGTTTTAGTTCCCTGTGTCATACAGCAGATTCCCACTGGCTATTTATTTTGTTTCAATTTTTTACTGGCCAAAAAAAAGGGGGAAATAAAGACAATTTCACAATTTACCAAGTATATAATATACAAACTGGCCAATTTCTCAGAAGTAGAACTATTTTTACCATTGAAACCAGACAGAACCCCAACTCTGGATGCAATGAACAAAATCATCCACAGCAGCCTGCGGGGGACATGATGGAAAATGTCATAAGGCTACAGCTTCTTCATTATAGGCTGAGGCCAGCACAGCACAGTTCAGGCCCTGGTGGGCTGCAGCCCCTGTTCCCAGCAGCTTGTTGGTTTCTTTTGCCATAGATATGAGAAATGGAAGAACAAGTAGCGTTTAAATAGATCTCCCAGGTGATTTATATTACCTTAAGGCCTGAATTATGTGTTTATTTTTTCATTCACTAGAACATGTTGGGCACCAACCATAGAAGTGACACTGTGCTAAGTGCTGTAGCCACTTTTTGGTGATCAACAACTGGGTCTTAGTAGTGATGTCTCAGCAAAAGAGAAGGAGGTCATCTGAGGCATCCCTTCATATATGCATCTAACCATCTAGGCAATCATTGACGCTCACTGCAAGTATTTATTGAGATCCTTCTTTATGCCAGCACTGTGCTAAGCGCTAGGGTCAGAAAGATGAAGAAGACAAGGTTCGCACCTTCAAAAAGTCACTGTCTAGTGATGGACGAAGACCACGTTCAGCATGCTAGATGTGTTCAGAGGAGAAAAATGGACACACCAGCTATTTTTCCAGTAATTAATGCCCAGAGAAGGAGCTTCTTTGGTAACTTTCTTTAAGTAGAGTGTGGATGGTGGTTAAAGAGAGATAAAGTGGACAAGAGTTTGAAAAGGCATGAGGGCGACTTTGAATGCAAGGTTTAACAGCATAAATGAATTTGAACTTGAGGACACCTCTGCTATTAGTAAATATGGATATGGGACCTGAAGAGGATCTAATGCTACCATATGGAGCCATGAGATCCAAAGAGAGAATGCTTGTGTTTAACACGGTGCCCAGTTCAAATACCTGATCAGTAGCCTCTACCTGTGTTTGTATTATCGGTCCCTCATACTATCAGTCCCTCATATCTACTTTACACAGGAATGTATTGTTTAAATACCAGATGAGGATTTGGATAATAGAATAGAGATAGAAAGAAACTTGATCTTAGAAGGACCAGAATCTTTCACCAGTGATGAAAGATGGGTAAAGAGAAGATTGTGATCAGAGGGTCACCTGGCCCTTATGCATGCCAAGATGAACAGCACCAACAATGACAACGAGAGCTAAATGCTAACTGTCCTCCTTCTAGAGTGTTGGCAGCCTCTCTTGCTCAGGACAATGCTTTTGTGTGGTGTGTGTGGGCTCTCATCCTGAGACTTATTTTCAGCTGTACTCTCATCAGTCTATTTTGCTGGTTTGTATCTCTAATATTGATCTCCTTGGTAAAAAATGAGCCAGCTCAGCATATATTTTTTTGGTGATCATTTACCCAGAAAAGTTTTGAAGAATGTTACTCCTCTTTACTGAGCTTTCTGAATTGCTTGAGAAAATAGACCATCTATGTATATATAATGGAGCTCCCCTGGTAGCTCAGCATAAAGAATCTGTCAGCCAATGCAGGAGACGTGGGTTCAATCCCTGGGTCAGGAAGATCCCCTGGAGAAGGAAATGGCCACCCACTCCAGTGTTCTTGCCTGGGAAATCCCACAGACAGGGGAGCCTTTCGGGCTACAGTCCATGGGGTTGCGAAGAGTCGGACACAAATTAGCTACTAAATAACAACAACAAATGTGTATATAGTAGTAATAGTAAACACTATTATTACATAATAGTATTCATATTGTTAATTATATGACATGTAATTAATGTATTAGTAATAATGTATGATATTGTATGCTGAGTCAATATCAGTCATGTCTGACTCTTTTGCGACCCCATGGACTGTAGTCCGCCAGGCTCCACTGTCTATGGGGATTCTCCAGGCAAGCATACTGGAGTGGGTTGCCATGCCCTCCTCAAGGGATTTTCCTAACCCAGGGATCGAACCCAGGTCACCCTCATTGCAGGCGGGTTCTTTATCATATATCTAGCTTTTTGGTCCCTATTCTGTGCTAGGAAATATATTATGTGCTCTACATATATTAAATTATTCATTTAATACTTGCAGTGTCCTCTGAGGGATGTGTTTTTGGTTGAAGAGACCGTGGCCCAGGGCTACAAAAGCATTTGTTCAAGATCACACAGCTGGTAAACTGTGGAGTTGGGATTAAATCTAGGCAATCTGGATGAAACCTAGCTCCTAAATTTTAGGATTTCATCCATCTCTGTCTTTGCATCAGTACTATGCTGTGTTGTGCTTAGTCGCTCAGTCATGTCCAACTCTTTGCAACCCCATAGACTGTAGCCTGCCAGGTTCTCTGTCCATGGGATTTTCCAGGTAAGAATACTAGAATGGGTGGCCATTCCTTTCTCCAGGGGATCTTCCTGACCCAGGGATTAAACATTGCAGACAAAGTCTTTATCACCTGAGCTACCAGGGAAGCCCATACCTACAAGTGTGTGATTGTGCTACGTCTCCACAATCATGGCTGACTCTTTGCAACCCTATGGACTGTAGCCCTCCAGGCTCCTCTATCCACGGGTATTCTCCAGACAAGAATACTGGAGTGGGTTGCCATGCCCTCCTTCATGGGATATTCCTATAAATAATTAAATGAAGTGTTTGTGAAGCTTGGTATATTGCCTGACACATGGAGGGAGCTAACACCAGCAGTACTCCACACAACTATGTCTATAATGGTGTTTATTACCCTGGCCATAGGCACCATAGCGTGGTGGTTTAAGGAATGGCCTTGCCAGCTAGAGCTTGCTCCCTGAGTTAAAATCTCCACTAATTATATACATGTTCTTGAGTGAATTCACTCAGTACCTTTATCTTAAATTACCTATGTGGTTGTTGCAGTGATTAAAGAAGGGCAGTGTTCACACTCAGCTAAGTGTGTGGCAGAATCTCAGTCACAATCAGTGCTAATCCCAAAGTGTGGGAAACAAGCCTTTTAAAGCAGGTCGAACAGCTACTCCTTCAGTGACCAGTGCAACTAGAGGGCAACTGAGGTGTTGTTTGATCTGGGGGCAGGGGCGGGTTAGGGCTCTGGCTCAAATTTGAGGAATAAAGTTGGGAAAGTAATTTCAATCCCATCTACCCCCACCACCTCAAGGGAAAGAGATATGTCAGGCCAGCCATTCAGGTCACTGGGTACAGACGCTCCCAGCCTTTGAAGACCTGAGCCGATGGAGATTGAAAGGATGGGAGCCCCACTGGGCAGTAGTTCAGCTAAAAGTTCACGTGACTGCACATCTGAGAACTTCCTGACCAGGCGCCCTGGTGTCAAAGGGATCTGAACCTCTCCTTGTCTCCAGCCCTGATATGGAATTGTGAGCAAACGCTTACGTTCACGAGACAGCACAAGGCATCAATGGGCTGATTATGTCAAGGCATCTGAAGACAAAGCAAAATGGGACTTCAAAAGACTTGGGAAAACCCGGAGTTCCCTTTCAGAAGTCAGCAAATTCAGTTGTTGTTAAAACGTCCACACTGGGCTCACATTTTAGCTTTAAAATTACAGTTCAGATGGCAATTAAATTTCTTTAATGTATTTCAATTTTTGATGAAGCTGTTTTATCCTCTTGCTGAAAAAGGTATCATTTATATTTTTCATGGAGAAGGTTTCTCTTTTGAATCCCACTTCTACACTTACATTATAATATTTATGTTGCTTTTATAAATACATGTGTGCATATTTATACACATATATTTTTCCCCTCTAAAATGAAAGGAAAGGGTGGGGAACTGGAAACCGTAACACATCTTTTTTTTTTTTATTATATAGAGGATTGCATGTTCCTTGGACTTTGAAAAGGAAATACTTTTTTAGCTATTTAGCTTGGCAAGTCTAGAAAAAAAGTGCACAGACTCTTCTGAAAGGATTTTTTTTAAGGAAGGAAAGGATTTTGTGAAATAGGTTCTAATAAAGGCACTTAGGGAAATATAATTTGATCTATAACATATTCTTAAACATATCCTTCCTGTCTATTTATACTTTTAAAAAATTTATAACGTGTTTTGTTTTTACACATAGAGATATGCAATTCACTTTTGGGGGGATGAGAGTAAGAGGGTGTTCTGAAGGGAAACAGGTTTACTTTAAAAAAAACTTTAATTATAAAATAAAACACAGATATGGAAAACCATACAAAACAAACACATGACTTAGTGAATTATAAGGCTAACACTCACTCAGATCAAGAAATAGAAAATTTCCAGATAGTTCAGAAACCTTTCACATGTGTCTCCTTCCTCTTTCCAAAAATAACCAGTATCTTGACTTTTAGAGTAATCTCTTCCCTATGTTTCTTTACAATTTGGTTACTCAAGTATACATTCTTAGCACTACAGTTTATTCTCACTCACTCTCAAAAATTTGCTAAGTTTTTAACCTTTCTTTGAATCTGTTGGCTTTCCCTTCATCCTGTCCTTTGGCCTATAATTTATTTGTTAAAGATCCCTCGAGGTTTGACCTGTGGAATTTCCCTCTCGTCTGGATTTTGCTGATTGTGTACTTGTGGTCCTGTCCAACATGTTTCTCTGTCCTCTGCATTATCTACAAATCAGAAGCTGGATTCAGAGATGGATAAAACTTAAACTCAGTCATTTTGGCAAGACTGTAGGAAGTGGCATGTTATTTCACTAGATAGCGTATGTCTGGTTGTCTCTCTTTTTGTGATGTCAACAGCCATGTGGGCTCACTGCCTAGACCCATAAATTCATTGGAGATTGAAAAATGGTGACATTTTAATTCTACATCTCATTTCACGTTTTCATTGGAATAATTTATAAAGAGATGCTTCACTCATCTATTATTTCGTTACCCAGTTGCATAGTTTAGATATAAAAGAAAAAATGCTTGATTGTTTATTTACTTGTTTTCAAGACAATAAATTGGTTCTCCGATCCTCTAAAAGAGACTTATTTGATTTTTAATATATATAATAATTGTGAAGTCATTAGTTTAGATATATTTATGGGTTTAAGTACATTGCATTCTTTTTCTTTATTCAAACTCAAGTTGTCCCATTTTTGGCAAGTGGAAATCTCCTAAGATTGGCAGCTAGGTCCATTTGACATGACCCCATTATTCTTTGATAGCATCTTTTCTATTTGGTAGGATAAGATGGTCTAGGCTCATTTTGCATAGTTTCTACCCCAAATGTGAATCAGCTATTTCTCTTAGAAACCCTGGTTTCTTGTGGTAGGAAATGGTGTTTGAAAATCACAATCTAGAGAATCATATTTCTAGACATTTTTGGTAGAATTAGGAAATAAACATATACTTAAATATAAAATATTTTATAAATTTATAATAGTGTTTCAAATTCAAATTCAGAGTTGCATGATTTTTTCTTATTTCCTTCTACACTGTATATGTATCTCCTTTTTTCCATACCAAAAACCTTGGTTCTCAAGGACACGGTGAATGAAAGAATTAAAATATCTCATCATTACTCATTTCCTTTATCCCACAGTACACAATTATACACACAATGGTCAAAATAATACTAATACTGCCACTACCAATTATGATTACTAAAAATAGTTTTTTAAAAAATTGGAAACTTCTCTTTCACTTAGGCTGTAGAAAGCCACGTAAGAATATCACTCCCATCTTTACAACAACAACAAAAGACCATACAATCTACAAAATCTTATTCTGCTTAGTCCATCAGAGATCTGAGGTCTCAACACAACCAAATAAACTTAATACCAATGATTGACAAATCCCTCTGAGAACATACGGGCCACACAAAAGGTTTTACCTTTGGCAGAATGTAGGGGGAGAGGTGGCAACCATCAAAATGAACAACTATAATGTTAACAACTTCTTAAATGTCAAGTGTGGGCTAGCATGACGGTGTTGGAGTTCCAGACACTGGAGGGCCCACATATACTCAACAGCTCATTTCCAGGGCATTCACCGAGTGCATATGAGAAAGATAGACAGCAGGAAAGGAGACCTGAGAATGCACTCCTCCACAGTGAAGGGGAGCAGGCTTTGGCAAAGTTTGAAGGTAGTTTGGAGCAGCCTGTCCACATTCTGAGCCCTCATTAGTGCGTGGTGGTGATTGGCTGCCACTGCGAAGACAAACAGAAAACTCTTGTGAGTTTCCCTCACCTGCTTCAAGGCAAAGGTTGCTTGCAACAGAAGTGGAAAACAAGCCCTCGTTGGCTGTTCTGAAATTAGGAAAACTCCTCTGCTGCTAGCAAAGGGGCAAAAAACCATTACATTCAGGATCCCACATTGATATAAAGTAGAGTCCTGTTGCCACTGAAACATGGACAGGAAGCTCACTCTCATCCAAGGCGCTCTGCCATCACAAGGTGGAGTTTGAATGCAACAAGGCAGGGTGGGGTGAGAGTGCTGCAGGAATACTGAAAATGTTTCAACTTCCAAAAAGATTTTTAGGGGGCTTCCCTGGGTGGCTCAGTGGTAAAGAATCTGCCTGCCAATGCAATCCCTGGTCTGGGAAGATCCCATATGCTGTGAGGCCAATTGCCACCATTACGGAGCTGTGCTCTAGAGCCCAGGAATTGCAGCTCCTGGATCCCATACACCATAGAGCCCATTCTCCACAAGAGAAGCCACTGCCGTGAGAATTCCACATACTCCAACTAGAGTAGCCCCCACTTGCTGCAACTAGAGAAAAGCCCATGCAGCAACAAAGACCCAGCATAGCCAAAAATAAATAAATAAAATTATTTTTAAAAGCTTTTTAGACCACTTGCTTTTAATATAGTTATAAATGCAGTTGAATTTAAACTTACCATTTAAAATATGTTATTCTATGTAAGTATTCTATGTATTCTGCTATAAAATATGGCCTAAAAGTCTGAAGGTAACCTAATTCTCTTTTCTTGGTTGTTACAAGCTGTTTTTGACTTGGATGCCTAAGAGGTTTTTTCCTTTTTCCTTTAAATCTAGTAATATTTTTTGTCATTGATTAGTCTATATTAATATTCTCAGGTACATAATATGTTCTTTCAGTATGAAGGTTCAAATGTTGCTTAATTTCAGAAAAGTTTTTTTTTAATTCGTTTTTAGAATTTGTTCTGTTCCTTTGATATTATTTTCTTCTCAGGGTACTCTGATTATTTATATATTGGATCTTCTTTACCTATCTTCAATAGTATATATGTATAGATACGTAATATATACAAACAAAAAGTATTCTCTTGAATACCTTTTAGCTCTTTGTTTATTTTTTGATTAAAATTTTTTTCTCCTTTCACCTTCTATTTCTCTAAAAGCATCATTTGTTGTGTTTATTTGTTCTGTGCTCCTTAAAGTTTGGTCCTCATTACTAAAATTATTTTTTTATCTTAAATTATTTCTTCAGTTATACTTCTGACTTTTTGTCTAATTATGATTTATTTTGTTCTTCATGTCTTATAACACTTTCTTATGTCTTTTAGTCATTTTAAAATGATAAATTGAAATTTTGAGTTTTATGGACAAGTCTTTCTTGCATGTTTTCATTTTTCATAGGGAATGAGACATATGTGTTTGTCTCCTTTTTCTTAAAATAGCTTTTTAGAGAACTTGACCTCCATAATTTCCTATTGCTCACTTTCATGTGAAATTGGTTTCTGCTAATTTTTAAAACAAGCTGACATTCTTCAGATAAAAATTTTAATTTCATAAAGCTCACTCTTCTGTGGTTTTTAAGTATTCTTAAAAACATAAAGATTTTCTTTCTGAAATTTCCTGTGTTTTTTCCTTGCTTCTCTAGTTTATCGGAACCTTCTCTGTCCTCATCGCTATTGTCTCTGACCTGCTAGATTTGATTCCACTCCTCAGATTTTTTCCTTAGTATGGGGTCTTATCCTGAAAGGATGAAACGGCTGTCAGTTTCAAGATTTCATAGGGGCTAGACTGCCCCAGGATTTTCAATTCTTCCTGTGACCTCATCCCTCTTCCAGTGAGCAAAATCCTATCAGAATGTCTGTTTTAGCGGCTATTCTCAAGTTACCCCTCTCTGCTTCTCAGTGAATACCTGTTGGCTATTTGGGCTTCTCTTCTCAGGTCCTTCAGTCTTCTTGCTTCCTTTGCTCCTCCAGCACAGATGTTGAGACAATGCAGAACTTACGGTTACTGGCATTTCTTCATCACCCACCATAGTTTTGGGTTGGAAGTTATATACGTTGTCACCCAGTTATTTTTGCAAATGTAGCCCATGGGTTTCGGCTCTTGTGTCTAGCAGGTTTGTGGATATTTGAGACTGTCACTGCCTTCGTATTAGAATTCCTTGCCTATTTATTCTTAAATAGCTACTGAATAATTCCCCGAGAAACTTGTCTTTATTGAACATGTTTGATTGTACGACAATGTTCTCTTTTTCAAACTAGTTCATGCTCCTGAGGGAGATTCATTCACTCATTAAACTTTTCCTGAGCACCTATCACCTTGCATGAGGCACTGGGGATGCAAAACTGAACATGATATATTGAGATCAAAGTTTAGGGGTGTCAAATAATGAGCTGCATGAAGGAAGGGCCAAAGAAAGGAAGCTCTGGGTTATCATCGACCTACAGGACTGGCTTTTCTGTGTAGTATGGAACAGGCTCTTTTGTTCCTCTTTTATAATGTACATGTGCAGAGGAGTAATCAGCGCAGAAAGTTCTTTCTTAGTCTCATTTGATCTTCACACTAACCGTAGGACATAGTATTGTTTATTATAAGTGAGGAAATAATAGGTTCAAGGAGAAAAAGTGACTTCTCCAGAGCCATCCCTCTCAGTAAGTGACTGAGCCAGGGCATAAAGTTTGGTGAGTCTGATTCCAAAGTTCTTCTTCTTTGCTTTGCAACCTGATACTTCTGTTGTTTTCAGGGTTCGTTTAGGGAGATTTGGCATAGGCCTCAGCTTACAAACACTTTTATGAAGTTCATGATCACAGACATTGGGGATTGGCTAACCCAACACTCATCTCTCTTTCTCTCATCTGCCTCTACAACAGGGGCTGAAATAGGTAAAACCTCACTTTCCCAATCTTCTTTGCCAATAGAGGTGGCCCTGTGACACCATGAGGTGTAAGTCTTTTCAGTGCTTCTGAAAATGTTTGTTTTTCTGGACATATGTGCATGTAACTGCTCTACTTTCTCACTCAATCTCTTCAATTGAATGTGGACTTGATGTCTGGCATCAAGGCAGCCATCTTACAACCATGAGGAAAACAAAAGAATAATAGAGATACTGGCCCTGAACCAAAGTTTCTGTTTGAAAAATTATGAAAACAATGACAAAATATCCCTCTATGTGGTCAATCACCATTAGTTAAGTGTTCTGATATTAACAACCAGAAGTGTTCCTGATATTTTTGCCATTGATATAAATAAGGAAATCTCAGACTAAAGTTTTTCCTCATTCTAAGCAGTAGGAAGTGACTAAATGCATTAACTATAAAAAGTGACTCTGATATAACTGGGGCTTGAGTTCTACTTTTGATGGAGGCACTTTTTAAAACTCCTGCAATGTTTAACTTTGTATTAAGCCTTTCTCAAGGCAGACTAGCAGCTACTGTATTTGAAGAATCAACATGCATGCGGTTTCTGTTTACTAAAGCATTAGCAGAAACATATACTGAAATATATACCACCATATAATAGGTCCCAGATGTGTTATTATATTTTTCTAAGGGACAAAAAAAAAAAAAAAGATAGTTGGAGAATGAGTAACCAAAGAGCATTTTCTGTCAAGTTGATTGGGCTTGGTGGTAACTCAGCAGAGTGAAAACAAACCAAACTTGGAGTTAAAAGGCACTGGGCTTAAGATCTGGGTTACTCTATTTAAATTCAACAATCAATCACTGAGTCTTCCTCAGGCCAGATTACCTGTGTCATCACCTCTCAAGAAACCTTAGGCCTTTCTGGTTGTCATTCCAATTTTAATGACAAATAAAGGAAGCCTAATGGCCTGAAGGGTCTCTGGCCACAGAGAAGCAAACCTGGGATTCAGTTCCGGCCTGTCTTCCTCTAAAGTCCATATAATGATTCTTTCAAACATTTCAAAAGCAATTATGATATCTATAAACAGAAGGGGGGAACCATTATTTTTAAAAAGCAAAGCTCATCTGTGGAAGGGAGAAAGCTTTTTCTCCATGGCTCCAGTAAACGGATCAATGACATTTGGTTAAGTGGACATCAACAAAAGGCAGGTTTTGACTCCATCATCATTATCCAGAAAAGTCTCTATCTTGTGCCAGCTGTGTATTGTCTGTAGATAATTTAAATAAAAATAAGGTTCTTACGTATCCTGTAAGGAAACAAAAATCTCACTGGGGAGATAGAATACACATAGACCAAGTGATTATGCATCTATCTTTGTTTGGGACCATGTTCTGAATGGCTGAAGTTGCTAGATAGACCTTTTCTACATAATGGAATGAGCAGAGAGAAAGACGAGTGTCCAGCTAGAGTTATCCCATCAACCATTTCTCAAACTCTGCCACAATAGATGGTGTGGATTTATGAGCCATAAGAACATGCCTACGGGGCAGCCACAATAGAAAATGACCTCCAAGCCTGCTGCGGTCTTCCACATTCCAGACAGAGGCATATAGACGCAAGCTTTATTCTTCAGACAACTTTTTCTTTACAGAGATTCTTGCAGGACTCTTTGGATTGGGAATGTAGTGTTACTCATCCTATGAACTTTGCTCTTGGGCCCTGTAAAAGGACGTGTGTCCAATAGGCAGAATAATAGATACTCAATGACTGCCATATATTTTAAGGCAAGGGAGTAGCTTGCTGGCAAACTCTCTAAGTGCTGGACTATGGTTTGTGCTTAAAATTTAATGCAACTCGATACCCTCCCTGCACTCCACACCTGGGATAGCTAGATCCTACCGAGAAGAAGCTCCAGGAGCTAGAATGTTACTCCTTTACTCTCCATGAAATATTTAAAGCATCCCATATAGCTCTCATAAGGTTTGAAGAGCCTTAAAGAAGGAGTCAATGGAAGGAGGCTCTAAATTACTTTCATCTGGATGCGCTTGGACCCAAGGCATCCTTAAATTCTCAACAACACAGGATGGAGGAGATTAGGGGAAAGTCCATCCCATAAATCCAGTGTGGAGTGGAGCTGCTAACCCGACTACAAAAGGCCAGCCTCTGGGCACACTCAGGACTTGCAGATGACTACATGATGTTCTCATCCAAATTCTGGGGCTGTCACCCAACAGAAAGGTGAGGAAGTTGAAGTAAATCCCTCTTCTTCCCTCAGGAGTCAGAGAGATGGGGCCTGAGACACCCTACCTGAAATTATACTGAAAGGCACCTACCAGAAGCAGGGCCATCAAAGCAGGAGCCAGACCGCAGGAAGGGGAGGGTTAGACAGCAGAAACAGGGCTCCTATTGAGGCCACTGGGGTAGCAGGTAACAAAGTAGCACAAACGCTCAGGATTTGGGAAGGTGTTTTGATAGATGACAGCCCCGTGGCCTGGGTCCACCTGGGGACCGGGAGAGCTGAGACTGGACATTGGAGCTTCCCCCCCAGCAGAGAAGTCCTTGTTTTACTCAGCAGCCAGGAGAAGCACAGAGTCCCCATGCGGGCTGAGTGGCCCCGTCACTCCCTCAGATCCCAGGATTGAGAGCCTGACTCAATTCCAAGCCCACAAGCAGTGATGGGGCGGCTCTTGAGGAAACAAACCTGGAGGGTTTGTTTCCAACAAGTAGAAATGGCCCTCAGACAGCTGCACACATTTCAGCGGCAGACACTGCACACTCCGCTCTGATCAGATGGCCTTGAGCTGCGTGAATTCTGTGCCTCCCTCCTTCCTCCCTGCTGATTCACCTCACTGTCGATGCCTTGTCTCTTCCTGCTGCCACTCTTCTTGCTCTGCAGGTCAGTATAATTCAGACTCTGCCTGGCTGAACCTCTTTGCTTTGCCCCAGGTGACCCCGCCTGTCTTAACCTCAGCGCAGAGCTCCTGGAGGCAGCTTCTCTGTTGGACAAGGCCAGGCCCACCTACAAGACCCAGACAGGGACAAGGTTGGCTGCAGCCTGCAGGTGGGTGACATCAGTGAGCCGGCAACATGCTGTTGGAGGAGAGAAAGGACAAGGTGCCAAGAAAGGATTGGACCTCTGCTCTCTCTTACAGACTAACAATGCTTTTCAATAAACTGCTCATTTTTTACTTTTATGGAGGTCTCTGTGCTTAGGAGATGGTGTTGGTATTAGAACTAGGAAGGGTTAAATAAAGGGAATTTTAATACAGTCAGGTAAAGGAAATCACAAAGAACAATGAATTCTTCCAGGGACTAGCAATGGGAAGGCTCAGCCATTACTTCTAGGCAAGAAGAAAGTGTGGTTTCTTGAGCATGGAAACCGAAAAGTTTGGGAGGAGATGTAGAGGGATGTAGCCAGTCCAAGATGATTTGATGGGAAGATGCTGGGAGAAATGCCCTTGCCTCTTTCCTGCTGGTGCCTCCTGTTGGCTGAACTCAACAGGAAGCTGAAGAGCAGGAAAGAAGGGCAAAGAAGCCCATGGTGTCAGCCACCCAGATTAGGGTGGAGAAAAGAGAGAGTGGGTATTCTAAAAGAAGGGGCTGGTGACCCAAGGGGCTAGAGAGGGGACAATGTCACCAATAGCCTGTACCACAGTCCCCTACTTGGAGAACTCCTAATTTAGATCAACAAGGAGAGGTATATGATTTTGAAACAGTCCAGTCACAAAAGGTGGGTCAAAAAAGATTCATTCCTGTTTTTGTTGTTGTTGTTCAGTCACTAAGTTGTGTCTGACTCTTTGTGACCCCGTGCACTACAGCACACCAGGTTTCCCTCTCCTTCACTATCTCCTAGAGTTCACTCAAGTCCATGTCCATTGAGTCGGTGATGCCATCCAACCATCTCATCCTCTATCACCCCCTTCTCCTCCTGCCTCCAATCTTTCCCAGCATCAGGGTCTTTTCCAGTGGCTCAGCTCTTCACATCAGGTGGCCAAAGGAACTTTGGAACTTCAGCTTCAGCATCAGTCCTTCCAATGAAATATTCAGGACTGATTTCCTTTAGGATGGACTGGTTGAATCTCCTTGCTGTCCAAGGGACTCTCAAGAGTTTGCTCCAATACCACAGTTCAAAAGCATCAATTCTTCAGTGCTCAGCTTTCTTTATGGTCCAGCTCTCACATCCATACATGACTACTGAGAAAACCATAGCCTTGACTAGATGGACCTTTGTTGGCAAAGTAATGTCTCTGCTTTTTAATATGCTGCCTAGGTTGGACATTGCTTTTCTTCCAAGGAATGAGCGTCTTTTAATTTCATGGCTGCAGTCACCATCTGCAGTGATTTTGGAGCCCCCAAAAATAAAGTCTGTCACTGTTTCCACTGTTTCCCCATCTATTTGCCATGAAGTGATGGGACCAGATGCCATGATCTTAGTTGTCTGAATGTTGAGTTTTAAGCCAACTTTTTCACTCTCCTCTTTCACTTTGATCAAGAGGCTCTTGAGTTCTTCTTTACTTTCTGCCATAAGGATGGTATCATCTGCATATCTGAGGTTATTGATATTTCTCCTGGAAATCTTGATTCCAGCTTGTGCTTCATCCAGCCTGGCATTTCGCATGATATACTATGCATGTAAGTTAAATAAGCAGGGTGACAATATACAGCCTTGATGTACCCTTTCCCAATTTGGAACCAGTCCATTGTTTCTTGTCTGGTTCTAACTGTTGCTTCTTGACCTACTTACATATTTCTCAGGATGCAGGTAAATGGTCTGGTATGCTCATCTCTTTCAGAATTTTCCACACAGTTGGTTCTGATCCACACAGTCAAAGGCTTTAGCATAGTCAGTGAAGCAGAAGTAGATGTTTTTTTTCTGGAATTCTCTTGCTTTTTAGATGATCCAACAGATGTTGGGAATTTGATCTCTGGTTCCTCTGCCTTTCTAAATCCAGCTTGAACATCTGGAAGTTCTCAGTTCACAAACTGTTGAAACCGAGCTTGGAGAGTTTTGAGCATTAATTTGCAAACATGTGAGATGAGTGCAGTTGTGAGTTAGTTTGAACATTCTTTGGCATTGCCTTTCTTTGGGATTGGAATAAAAACTGACCTTTTCCATCCCTGTGGCTACTGCTGAGTTTTCCAAATTTGCTGGCATATTGAGTGCAGCACTTTCACAGTGTCATCTTTTAGGATTTGAAATAGCTTAGCTGAAATTTCATCATCTCCACTAACTTTGTTCATAGTGATGTTTCCTAAGGCCCACTTGACCTCACATTCCAGGATGTCTGGCTCCAAGTGAGTGATCACACCATCGTGGTTATCTGGGTCATGAAGATCTCTTTTGTATAGTTCTTCTATATATTCTTGCCACCTTTTCTTAATATCTTCTGCTTCTGTTAGGTCCCCTACTCTACAGGCTTGATTTTCTATGGCCCACTAGGAGTCCATCCGCTCTGACTTGGTGTATTTATTGTCCTAACTCACTGCCTCACCACCATATCCCACCTCCTCCTGCTTCTTTGGGTTCATCTCTTCCTTCCACCAGGGTTCTGAACGTGGGCTTCAGCCCTGCCTTACTTGCAGATCCTTGGCATCTCACTGAAGCCCTGTGACCCACTCTGTCTCCTGATCCCAGGCCCAGAGCTAGAGCTCAGGTCCTCCCATGAACAGGCTAATCTGCTTAATGGCACAGTCCCTCCTGGGGGTAAGGCCACTTATGGAATCTAGGGCAAAGTGTTACATAAGCATCACATCATGAGACCCCACAGCCATGCTGTCAATAAGCAGGGATCCTTTTTCTCATTTTCAGATGTGGAAAAATGGCTAAAGTAACCTGCCCAAGGCCATGCAACTGTGAAGTGGCAGAGCCAGGATTTAAGTTCATATCTGTGTCAGAAGCTGGTAGGACCCATGGATAAATCTTTGGGAACCAACTGCTCTAAACAAAGACAATTGGCTTCTGTCTAATAAAGACTGGCTTTTCACTCTCTGCTAATTATTGCAGCACAGACATAAAAGAGAAGGATGGTCTGTCTTGCTTCTGGCTGTCAGAAAGTTTGTCATAGATCTAGGGTATTTGTTCTCTCTCCTCTACATCCTAGATCAAAGGGAATGAAGGAATTGCCACTGTCTGATGCTTCAGGGTCCAAGACCATCCATCTTGGTGCAGGAACAAAGACAGGCCAAAGTTAGAACGGAATGTCCTTGGATGATGTAAGCTCTCTCTCTCATTACACACACAGACACACCTCTTGACGTATTTGCTGCTTACAGCTGCATGTGGGACATGAAAACTTGTCACCTGAGGAACATGGGAACATCCCCTGGACTTCCTTCCTCAGCTGCACGTGTGAGCTTGCTCAGGAGTTGGGGGTGGGGAGAGAGCAGTAGCATTTCACTCTTCGCTCTTCGCTCAGCCACAGGCTGGTCCACACAGAGGTGAGCCAAAGAATGTTCTCACCCCAGATGGCACTAACTTATGAGTTGACTTCCTGCTTCCTGGTGCCATTGGCAACCAGCCACAAGCTCTTCCCGTGACCCACCAACATCCGCATAAGATACTGCAGGGAAATGAAGCCAACTGCTCCTAATGAATCTCTGTGGTTCCCTTGCATCACCTCAAGTCATTTCTGAAAATTGTGGGGCAGCCCCAGAGTAGAAGCAATCCTAACCATGAAAACAGCTTAGGCCTGCAGCATATGTCTTGTGGCCTGGGAGTTGTACCAGGGGGTTATTTTTATAACCTTCAATTTTGCTTCAGGGACCGAGGTTTGAAACTAGTGTATGGACTTAATGATGAAATGAAATGAATCTGCAAGTCTCAGCTGAAATCCTGAGACAGGTGGTCTCGCATCTGGAGCACCGAACCGCTATGACAAACTAAGTGCTTTCTCATCCTCTTTAAAACCTTGCTGTCAGTCTGAAAGAGGAAGAGGAAGCCAATGGAGTTTTGATGATGCTTACAAGTCGATTTCCTGCCTTCGTTCTCAAAGAGTTCTGCTGACCTCTTAGGCTGCTAGTGTCAGAAGCTACACTATAAATACAAACAGTAATATTATACTACTGGTTGGTATTTGCATCAGTTTCTCCTCAACAGCAATCACCATGTGCTCTCTGAATTGCCTGATTCATCCTCTTGCTTGGTGCACTGCTTTGAATTCAGTGGTTTGAATTCACCTTCACTGCATCTCAAGGGAACCACTTGCTCTGCGCTTTCAGCTCCTCCTTTGCTTATTCTCACTCATCCTCTGCTCCTCCTGTCTCCACTCACCCAGGCTCCCAAGTTGTGGACAGAAGCAGTAGAGCAGATATAGGGGAAGTTTTGTAAGGAGGACACTGCGATAAGGGTAGTAAAGAAGAGAGGGTAAAGAAAAGTGCCTTTTCTCCCCCACCTAGGTCCTGATAAAAATTAGTCTTCATAGTAACCAGGCCCCAGTTCTCTGTCTGTAAAATAAAGGACTTGAACTCGAGGGTCTCTGAGGTTCCCACTAGCTCCAGTGAGATCATTCCATCAACTCTCTGTGATGCATTTTTGGATCATCAAGATGGAAATCTATTGTTCCCTCTCTGTCCCAAAAGCTTCCCCTACCAAACCTGCTTCCTCTTCCAAAATGCCATGCTGTTTTTCTACTATGAAAAATGGACAAAAAGACTCTTCTGCTATAATTCTACCCTGTTTCAGTCTGAAAATCTCTGGAGACGTTTTTATTTTCACAGTGATTGAGGGAGCCTACTGGCATGAAAGGGCTTCCCAGGTGGTGCTAGTGGTAAAGAACCTGCCTGCCAATGCAGGAGATGTAAGAGACACGGGTTCGATCCCTGGACTGGGAAGATTCCCCGCAGGAGGGCATGGCAACCCAGTCCAGTGTTCTTGCCTAGAAAATCCCATGGACAGAAGAGCCTGGTGGGCTATAGTCCATAGGGTCGCAAAAAGTTGGACACAACTGAAGCAACTTAGCTGCACCCATGGACTGGCATTAAGGGGGTGGAAGGTCAGAAACCCTCCAAATCCTCGGGCTCAGCATAGTGCCTGTGCTTAGCATGTTAATAGACACCTAACAAGTCCATTTAAGGATTAAGCAGAACAGGCCTGCAATTTCCCCTTTTAAAGTTTCCCTTCTTAAGGGAGTAATTTTCAGTGAGTCATGCACACATACAAGTAGAGCAATTTCCTCACTTAGGAATGAGAATTTGGGTGTAAATCCTCATTCTCCATTTCTAAACTGCACCTTCCTTGAGGGCAGGGATGACGGCCCATATGCAGTCATTAGGGCTGTTCACAAATATTTCCAGGTCTTTTTATTCTGGACATGGGATAGTATTACACTTTCTCACGCCTTTGATGTTAGCCATAATCAAATGATTTGCTTTGGCCAATGCAATATGATTGGAGGAGATGTGTGTCATTTCTGGGGGATGCTTAAGGGCCAGGGTGCAAACCATCAGGCTTGTTTCCTCACATTGCAGTGACCATGGATACCTGTAATGAGAGGGGGCCTCTGGTGACTGAGTGACAGATGAGTTGTCTTCCTGCTGAACTGTGCTGAGTGCGGAGACTCCAGTTTCAAGGAGGCAGACTGATAACCGAATGTGAGCACAAAATAATTGATTGTTTTGTTAATTGTGCCACTGTGATTTGGAGGTTATTTGTTACTACAGTATAAATTGACTCTTGCTGACCACTATTGTCTCACCTGGATTATTTGAGGAAGATGAATAAAAAGTATCCCTACTTCTTTACCTCTGAACAAACTGAGAAATACGATGAAAAGAAAGGCGAATGGAGGCCAGACTCTTAGCTTTGTTACTTGTTTAATCCAGAGAACAATGGATGAAGTCATCCTCCCACGAAAGGTGTGATGGTGGGTGGGGAACGCCTGCTCTGCCGAGACTCACAGCTTTATCAGGACACATGTTCTAACCCACTAGAGTAGGTGTACGAGTTTGCTAGGCCTTTTGTAACAAGCACTACATAGTGTGTGACTTGGAAAAAAAAAGCAAAACATTCTTTTCTCATAGATCTGGAGGTCAGAAGTCCAAAATCAAAGATGCCAGGGAGGTTAGTTTCCTCCCAAACCTCTCTCTTTTGTTTGTAGATGGCAGCCTTCTACCTGTATATTTTTACATGGTCTTCCCTCTATGCATGTCTGTGTCCTGATCTCCTGTTCTTATAAGGACACCAGTCATATTGAATTAGGGCTCACCACAACGACCTCATTTAACCTTAATTACCACTCTAAAAGCCCCATCTCCAAATATAGTCACATTCCAAGATACTGGGAGGTAGGATTTCAACATATGAATTTGAGGGCGGGAGGGGTATGTGATTCAGCCCATTACAGCAGGCTTCTGAGCTGGCATGGATGGCATGCATGCTCCTACTCTTTGTGACCCCATGGACTGTAGCCCACCAGGCTCCTCTGTCCATTGGGTTCTCCAGGCAAGAATACTGGAATGGGTTGCCATGCCCTCCTCCAGGGAATCTTCCTAAGCCAGGGATCGATACTGCATCTCTTGCATCCCCTGCATTGGCAGGAGGATTCCTTACCACTGGCACCGCCTGGGAAGCCCCTGAACTGGCAATGCAGCTCCAAAGAGCCAAAAAGGAGGAGCTGAGACAAGCATGCCCCGTGAGAATCTCCATAAGTGTACTAGCCACAGGGCACTCTTTCCAAATGGACTGATCGCCAGCCCCCACAACCAGTCCAAGGGTGATATGGTCTGGGTTCATGGGGACATTCAGTGAGACAAGTGATCTCTTTTGTGACATTTCTTACATTGTGTTGGTTTTATTTATTTAGTTAGTTTGGTTACTCCTATTGTGTAATGTTACTCTTTAGTCCATGTGTCTATTTTCTGCCTATTCTACCCTCGCTGTCCACTCAGCTAGGAGAAAGGCTCTGTCAGGCTCCTGACAACACCCTGCTTTGTCCCAGGCTCATTGAAGCTGCCTGACCAGGCAGTGGCAAATTGGGCCCTGGGTTTATTTTTGACTTTTGAGTTTCTCATACTGCACACGGGCCTGAGAAATAAGAACAGTGAAGGAAATGGCAACCCATTCCAGTGTTCTTGCCTGGAGAATCACAGGGATGGGGGAGCCTGGTGGACTGCCATCTACGGGGTCGCACAGAGTCGGACACGACGGACGTTACTTAGCAGCAGCAGCAGTAGCAGCAGCAGAGTAGAACCTGGGGAAGGAGACTCCAACAGGCACAGGGCTGACAATTATCTCCCCAGGTAAAACCGAACCACTGTGAAAACAGCCATTGACCCCTGGGGTCCACATGGGTATCAGTCGGGTCTGCCAAGTCGCATGCTTCCCAGATGGTTCCAGTCATAAGGAACCTGCCTGCCAAGGCAGGGAGATGGAAGAGCCTTGGGTTCAATCCCTGGGGCAAGAAGATCCCCTGGAGGAAGAAATGGCAACCCACTCCAGTATTCTTGCCTGGAGAATCCCATGGACAGAGTAGCCTGGTGGGGGTACAGTCTATAGGGTTGCAAAGAGTTGGACATGACTGAAGTGACTTAGCACAAACGCATGCATGCCAAGTCCTGCTGCCTTTGGGAAGGAAAACTGACTTGGGGGAACCAAGCCAAATGTGCACAGCTCTGCCACTGGAAGCCAAAATGGCCTTTTGAAAGATTAATGGGGCATTTGGCTCTCTGTGTCTTAACAAGGGAGATGGAAAAAAGCTTTCTGAAAAATAGCACTGGCTTCTGGCGGGGATTCCAGAGGAGGGGGTTGCAGCTGCAGGATGGCCCTTGCATACATTTTTTCCTCAATCCTTGCTTTCTTTTTTCCCACAGTCTCTCATCATCCTGCTTCTCTCGCTTCCTCCTTTCATTTCTTCTTAGGTGTTTGGCCCCCCCCAAATGATTTCTGCCTCTCCTTTCATGTGCCCTGTCATCTGACCTTCTGCTTGTTCACACTTATCAGGAGCGGGGGGTGGGAGGGCACTTTGTATGGTGGAGAGACATGGGTTTTGGAATATAGCCTGGCTTTCAGCTCAACTCTGCTACTTTTTGAATTTATTTATTAACTTTGGGCTATGCTGGGTTTTCATTTTTGCTGTGTGAGCTTTTCTCTAGTTGTGGCAGCAGGGGCTGCTCTATAGTTGTGATGCACTGGTTTCTCGTTATGGTGGCTTCTCCTGTTGTGGGCATGGGCTTTAGAACACATGGGCTTCAGTAGCTGTGGCAAGCGGGCTCTGTAGCTGTGGCTCCCGGGCTCTGAGCCAGGGTCAATAGTTGTGACTCACGGGCTTAGTTGCTCTGCTTCATGTGGGATCTTCCTGGATCAGGGCTCAAAGTCATGTCTCCTGCATGGGCAGGCAGATTCTTCACCACTGAGCTAACAGAGAAGCCCCTGCTACTTTCTAAAATGTGTACAATGGACATGGATTGTAGTGGACTTCCTTTGTGGATGGCACTCATAAATGTCATTCCCTACTGAAGGCGATTCTGGTGGAGGTGTCATCATCTGCCCCACTGCATCGGTGGGCACGTGATTGGAGCATGCAATCCCACTTGACTCAGTGGCTGGTCCAAGGCAATCAAGAAGGGCCAGTCAGAATGCTTCTAGGGATCAATCTGTGTTATAAGCTCAAAAGACCGTGGAAACCTGGGACTTCAGGGAGGCATCTTCCCTCCTGGTAGAAGAGAGGTGTTCTGAGGGTGAAGCAACACAGAACAAAGCAGGGTCAAGGACAGGGCATGGATGGGGCACCTGAATCCAGGGGGAAAGCAGATCAAGCCCTGAACCTTTCCTCTACTTTTCCACATAAGCCAGTGTGTTATTGTTGTTGTTGTTTTCTTGAACTAGTTTGAATTTGGTTTCTGTCTCTTGTAACTAATGGAGCCATAATGATCACACTGTGACTTCAGGTAACTTATTTAACCTCTTGGGATCTCAGTTTTCTCACCCACAAATGGACTCTCTGACCCTTGTGCCCCACCCCCTGTTTAAGTGGGGTCTATCCAAAACAAAATATGCTTGCCTATGAAACTCAGCACAGCTTCTCGTAATCATTTCTATGTAGGCTTTTCTCCCACCAGACTGAGAGCTCAGGGATTGTGTCCTATTCAACCTAATATTTTCAGCACTTGCCCTGGGATGTAAAAGGAGATCAAACGATGCTGATTCACTCCCATTTTTTCCTTTTCCTTCTTTTCTTCTTTCTAGTTTCCTTTCTAGTCTCCTCCTCTCTAGCTACAAGCATAGCTCTTACTTCTTTTCTTTTCTTTCTTTCCCGGGCCAAGTTTCCAGCCAGTTTCCCTTTATCCTTCTGCAGGTAAGTTTCATACCTGGGTTCTTGGTGTCTGAGCAAAAATTATGGTCATTAGTTATTGTGTGCCCAGGTGGTGCTATGAAGAAGGTCTGTTTCATCTGTCCTTGCCAGGGAAGGGGCAACTGGCCAACTGTGCCCACAAGTGGCTAGTTGCTACAAGCATTGCAAAGCTTTAACAACTAGAAATAATTGCTAGCGCAAGAATTAAGTCCAGACAGAGGTCATTTGAGCATGGTGTTAAAGTGACAACTCATGAAATTAGTCACACACGGATTCCCTTTCTTCCTTCTTCCACTCAAGTCTTTCCCTTTTCTTAACAAGGGACATTTCTGATATTGCATTCCTGGAAAGTTCCCACAGAGACACGTGGTTATCCCAGGGTGAGCATGGTGTCCAGCAAATTTCTTTCTCCTTTTCTCCATACCAGTCCCTTCTTCTGGCTTTCTGGGTTGGGTAAATGGTACCGATGTTTTTTCAGGAAGCAGGATCCCCACCTAGTGATCATGTTATCCTCCTTTTGCTTTGCTCCCTAGTCAAGAATATTTATCACAGATCCATCTCCTCTTTGATTGCCATCACCCTAATGCAGGACCACTTACCTCTCACCTGTGTTATTTTAGGAGCCCTCCAGTTGCTCCCTTCCTCTCTAGTACTTCACCAATCAGTCCAACCCTTTACTTCCTCACTCTAACACTTTCAGGGGCTCCCCACTGACAAGTGGTTCAAGCAAAATGGTTTCACTGTGGAATTCAAGATGCTCTGCAAAGTAACTCAAGCCAACTTCCCAGCCCCATTTCCTTTGTTCCAACCAAACTATTTCACATCCTATTCCCTGCCTGATCTGTTCCTGTGTTTGCTCTGCTGCTATTTCTGCCTTGAATACCTTGTTTTCCTGTTAGAAACCCAACTATTTTCCCAGGACGAATTCCTATGCTGTAGAATGGTCTTCCTTTCTTGACACCGTAGAAGGAACTGACCAGTGAGGAGAACACTCTTGTAGGTTTACATTGCCTCACATTTGGTGAGTTTGATGTCTGGTCCTATTTCACTGGCTTTGACTCCAAATGGCATCTTATTGTCTCCAAGTGTTAATATTATCTTCAGAAGATAAGCATTCCCATCCCAGAGAAAGTGAAAGTTGCTCAGTCATGTCCAACTCTTTGTGACCCCAGGGACTGTAGTCCATGGAATTCTCCAGGCTAGAATACTGGAGTGGGTAGCCTATCTCTTCTCCAGCAGATCTTCCCAAGCTAGGAATCAACCCAGGGTCTCCTGCATTGCAGACCAATTCTTTACCAACTGAGCTATCAGGAAGCCCAGAGAATCTTCCAGAATAACAGCCAGTGTTTAGTGAGCACTTCCTCTGTGCCTCTGTGCCTCTGTGCTTCCTCTGTGCCAAGCTAAGAGCTTTCCACAAATTTATGAGATAGATGGTTGTTACTTTCACTTGACAGCTGAGAAATCAGGCTTAGAGAGGTTAACTTACTTACTGGAACCATTGCTAATAACAGGTAGTTCTTCAGATTCTAAAGCTCATACTTCTCACTCAACACGTGCTATAGTTATCACACAGAGCAAGGACTGAGAGCAGTTACCATAGATGCTAACTGTCTGGAGGAATATCTTTGGTCCAAGATTTTTGCCTCTGAGGATGACCGCTTTCCTGAGGAAAACTCATGCCCTTTATATGTTTGTGGTCTAAGTCAGTCTTCATTATTTAAGTGATGATCGCATTTCATACAATCTTTTTTCCAAAATAATTGTTTTTATTGCTATTGAAAAGTGAGATTGATGATCACGCTTAGGGATTTTCAGTTTTCCCTATACCATCTCTGACTAGAGAAAATAAGCTGAAACATTTGCAATTTCCCTGGAAACAAGTACTGAGACTAGTAAGACAGACAATCACCTGCTTATTATTTCAATGTTGAGCCACTTTTCCCTAAATTAATGTATTTTAGAAAGAACTAGAAATTATTGAAGCCTCTGACTCATGGATGTTTTCAGGCCCTTCAGCCTTTGGGTCATGCTTGTTTTTAATGTAAAATCAAACAACATGAGGCCTCAACATTTGAAAATAGCAGAAACTGGCCAGCTGTCAGAAAACAGAAAGCAGTTGAAGAGAAATTTTGAGTCTTTATACATATTAATTATAGACCCTAAGGGTCAAAAATGGGAAAGGGGAACAACGACAGAATGAGAGGCAAGCTGTACATTAATCAGGGTGATGCTAGTTTCTGCTGCACCAACAAACTCCCAGATCTCAGTGACTTTCACATGAAAACGTATCTTGCTCACATTGAGAACTCCTTTCCAAGCAGTGCTCCAGGGAGCCAATATGCTTTTATGTTAAGATTCCAATATCTCAATACATAGCTTCTGTGGTCACTGAGTTGGAGAAAGGGAGAACCAGAGTCATGAAGGAGCTTGTTGATACTTCAACCTGGAAATGATGCATGAGACTTAAGTTTATGGTTCACTGAAAGTGAAAGTGGAAGTCACTCAGTCGTGTCCAACTTTCTGCGACCCCATAGACTATACTGTCCATGGAATTCTCCAGGCCAGAATACTGCAGTGGGAAGCCTTTCCCTTCTCCAGGGGATCTTCCCAACCCAGAGGTTGAACCCAGTATGGTCCACTGCTGCTGCTAAGTCACTTCAGTTTTGTCCGACTCTGTGCGACCCCATAGATAGCAGCCCACCAGGCTCCCCCATCCCTGGGATTCTCCAGGCAAGAACACTGGAGTGGGTTGCCATTTCCTTCTCCAATGCAGGAAAGTGAAAAGCGAAGGTGAAGTCGCTCAGTCGTGCCTGACTCTTAGTGACCTCATGGACTACAGCCTACCAGGCTCCTCCACCCATGGGATTTTCCAGGCAAGAGTACTAGAGTGGGGTGCCACTGCCTTCTCCTAGCTGCATACAATTATATGGCTTTGCCCCCAGCTTGCAAGGCTGTTTCAAAGTATGGAAGAGCTTATGCATATTAAGTAAGCAATCAGTGCTCTATCAAGAGGCCAGGGCTCAGGTTGTTTAACATACTCCTTCTTTAAAAAAAAAAAAAAACATTATTGAAGTATAGTTGATTTATAATGTATCAATTTCTGTTGCACAGCAAAGTCATTCAGTTATACATATATATATATACATATTCTTTTTCATATTATTTTTCTTTATGGTTTATCACAAGATATTGATTATAGTTCCCTATGCTGTGTCATAGGACCTTATTGTTTATCTATCCATTCATTCTATATATCTGGCATCCAGTCCCATCACTTCATGGCAAATAGATGGGAAAACAATGAAAACAGTGACAGACTATTTTGGGGGGCTCCAAAATCAATGCAGATGGTGACTGCAGCCATGAAATTAAAAGACGCTCATTCCTTGGAAGAAAAGCTATGACCAACCTAAACAGCATATTAAAAAGCAGAAACATTACTTTGCCAACAAAGGTCTATCTACTCAAAGCTATGGTTTTTCCAGTAAATATGTATGAATGTGAGAGTTGAACTATAAAGAAAGCTGAGCACTGAAGAATTGATGCTTTTGAACTGTGGTGTTAGAGAACACTCTTGAGAATCCCTTGGACTGCAAGGAGATCCAACCAGTCAATCCTAAAGGAAATCAGTCCTGAATATTCATTGAAAGGACTGATGCTGAAGCTGAAACTCCAATACTTTGACCACCTGATGCGAAGAACTAACTCATTGGAAAAGACCCTGATGCTGGGGAAGATTGAAGGCAGGAGGAGAAGAGGACAACAGATGATGAGATGGTTGGATGGCATCACCGACTCGATGGACATGAGTTTGAGCAAGTTTCAGGAGCTGGTGATGGACAGGGAAGCCTGGCGTGCTGTAGTCCATGGGCTTGCAAAGAGTCAGACACGACTGAGCAACTGAACTGAACTGATTCTGTATATAATAGAATTTAGCATACTTTTAATTCATTGGCTAGGTAAGTGCCTAAAATTTTCACCTTTAGACTCCTGTACTTTCTATAGTAGAAACTGAAGCTGAAGAAACTCAGAAAAGAGGTAGAAAAGAAGAATAGCACTTTCTTCTACGATTTGAATTTAATCTCTCTAGCAGACAAATTGAAATTTACCTTTGTATCTCATTTTAGAGACTTTAATACCACACAGTAGGCTGGCAACCAATATTCTAGTCCCAACGATTTCATTAACTAACGTTTAACCTTGAGCGTCTAACTTTATTTCTTTGATTCTCAGTGCTCATCGGTACATTGAGAATCACGAGGCATTATGCTTCACCAAGTTACTGTGAAGTTCACATCAGATGTCTGAAATGCTTAGCAGAGTGCTCAGCTCATATTAGGTGCTGAAATGTATGTTGAATGAATGTTATTGTTCAGTCACCAAGCTGTATCCAACTGTCTTGTGACCCCATGGACTGTAGCCCATCAGGCTCCTCTGTCCATGGGATTTCCCAGGCAAGAATACTGGACTGGGTTAACATTATCTTCTCCAGGGGATCTTCCCGACCCAGGGATCAAACTCACATCTCCTGGATTGGCAGGCAGATTCTTTACCACTGAGCCACCTGGGAAGCCCCATTGAATGAGTATCCATGAAGAAATTAACTGCTGTCTGTTGAATCTAAAAGAAGCTGCTAAGACATGTCTGACTGTTGAGATCCCATGGACTGTAGCCTGCCAGGCTGCTCTGTCCATGGGAATTTCCAGGCAACTATATTGGAGTGGTTTGCCATTTCCTTCTCCAGGGGATCTTTCTGACCCAGAGATCAAACCCAGGTCTCCTGCCCTGCAGGAAGATTCTTTACCAACTGAGCTACCAGGGAAGCCCATTCAGAAGCTTCTACCATCATGAAATGAGACATAAATGGTGTGAATGGCACAGGATCATTTTAGTCATTCAGAATGTCATGATTGGTGAATTCACTCCTGTGGGGGACTGTTTCAAAATAAAAGTAATTCATTCTACTTCATTGAGCTATTATGAAACTCAAATTAGATATTTGTGAAAAGGCTATGTAAACTGTTAAATACCATGTAAATGTAAAGTATTGGTATTAATAATATTGGGATCAGGGCTGGCTTCACAGGGTTATGACCTGTGTTGTAGTCATACACATCCCCATACTTAGAAGGGTCTCACTCTTGGCTTAACAATCTGTGTGTCATCACTTTGAAATTCTTAATAATTTTTGAACAAGAGGCACCCCATCCTCACTTTACCCTGGGCCCACAAAATTATGTAGCTGATCCTGGTCATGACTTAAAATGCTACTTCTTTTTGTCAAAATAAGGGAGTTAGAGATGCTTTTTTTCCAATCCCTTGCAGTCCTAAAATTATATGGTTCTAAAAAATACTCCAAATGTACCATTTTTGTGTTTTTTTTTTTTAAAAAACTCTGCAGCATTCTACTATTTCTAATCAAACATTTCGTCAAGTATCAGTTATTTCTCACAAGCTCTCAGTCTTTTTGTTTCCACTCCTGTGAAGTCCTAGGAAAAGATTTCATTTTTCCCACAAGATTCAGTCTACTTAGCAAAAATCCTTAGAGACAATTTCAACTTTGTGTTTTTCTGAGGCCTCTTTCAAAGTATGCTGTGTGCATACTTCATGGTCTGTACTCTAGACTGAAGACTAGTATTGAGTAATATATTTCATGCTTTTGCAAAAGAACAAGGTTTTAAAACATCTACTTTGGAAAGAGAACTTTGGAGTCATGGTGTTTTACTTCTAAAACAGGGAAGCTGTGATGTAGTGGGAAATGTAGAAGATGGCATTTGTAGATTTCTGTTCACATTCTCATTCATCAATTACTGTGTACACGAGCTGAACCAAGTTGCTTAAATCTCTCTCAGTCTTTGCTTCCTCATCCGTGAAGCGGGATGACAGAGGGTGGGGGCGGGTAGAATCAATTCCATAGGATTCGGAGGGCATGATATGAAAATAATATTCTTGAAACACCTTTTAAGTTGTGATATAGCCACAGAAGGGACTAACACATTACAGAGTTGTTTTCATTATAAAGAACTTCATCCCATGAATGAATTCATCAACCATGAAACCTAAAGAACTAAAATGACACCCTGCACTATTTCTCCGTAATATCATAGTGCTTAGCTCCACAAATTTTCCTGAATTAGGTAGCAAACAGGCTATTTTGTTGATGGATATTCATTTAACAAGTATCTTTTGAACATCCACTGTGAGCTTGGCACTCTGCTAAGCACACACCAAGAATTCTGGTATTAGCTCACAATCGGACAGTCTAAAACTACATAGCATTGATCTACATAGCAAAACTACGTAGCAGCTATGCTTAATCATAACTATTTCATCAGCAAGCACTTAGTGGATATCCACTATATGCCAGGCCTATACTATGTAGATTTTTTAAGAATAGGTAAGAGGTGCTATCAGAGAAGGCAATGGCAACCCACTCCAGTACTCTTGCCTGGAAAATCCCATGGATGGAGGAGCCTGGTGGGCTGCAGTCCATGGGGTCGCTAAGAGTTGGACACGACTGAGTGACTTCACTTTCCCTTTTCACTTTCATGCATTGGAGAAGGAAATGGCAACCCACTCCAGTATTCTTGCTTGGAGAATCCCAGGGATGGCGGAGCCTGGTGGGCTGCTGTCTATGGGGTCGCACAGAGTCGGACACGACTGAAGCGACTTAGCAGCAGCAGCAGCAAGAGGTGCTATAGGGATTATAACAGAGATCAAATAAGTCTTTTGTATTTTTTAATGTAGAAGTGAGGGGAAAGAAAGTTAATGTAAAAACTGGAAGCAGAAATTCTCAGGGAATTACTAGCAAAATACTATGATGGGCCATCCCAGTTAGGAAGGATAACCCCTGGGCCAGGGATAAAATGAGTAAGTGAGAGAAGTAAAATATTAAATATTAAAATAAAGTAAGAAATTATGTGCTGATTGTGTACAATAAAGATATATAAATTTCTCCAAAGAATCTCAAAAAGGAGAGAGTAAAAGGACCTAGAATGAGAGAAATCTGAGGGAGATTAAAGGAGGATACAGGGTTTGGGGAAAGGGAAGAAAGAGAATGAGGCAGGAAGATGCAGAAAGATAAGGCCCTGAGAAGAGTCCATTGCGAGGCTCCCAGTGGCAGGAATTACTGCTGCTCCCAGTTGTGACACCTGCACACTGCGGGACTCTAGGAAGAGGTTATCAGCCTCCAGTCACATAGTTATAAAACAAGTCCTCAGAAGATGGTAATGAAAATCTCAAGGAAAACAAGCTTGTTTTTCTAATTCACACATCATCTGGACTAGCAGGAGTATGCTGGCTAGGGGAATTTTGAAAAGAGCTGCAATTTTATATTGCTTCCAGCAATATAGTCCTTACTCTTGGGCATCACCTCCAAATATGCCCCCAAAATTATACTATACAGAATTTTCTAGTATGGATGGGACTTTGAAAAACTCAAGGGAAAAGGTGAGTTGGTGGTGGTGGTTAGAAAGGAAGAGCTAGGCAGGGAGATATTGGTAAGAGCTCAGGAACTCAGCAGAGGCCCCAGATTACCAGGTTTGTTTTGCCCCATGGCAGGCACAGTGAGCAAAAAACACTGAGACGCCAGGTTTGCAGCAGAGAGGACCTGAACATTGAATGGTACAGAAAGGTTGCAGCAGCCATTCAGAATGCAATCCAGTGTGACCATGTCATCCATGACTCAAATTAAAAAATTAAAAAAAAACTACTACCCAGATGTCACTGGATCGTTTTTTCAAGAGAGTAGATAGAACTAAATCCAGCAAGAAACTAGAACCTGTGCCATCCACCTCAGGCATGATGAAATTGCAGCTTGCTGACAATCCTTCAGCTCTACCATCTCTCACCTCCTCTCCCAGCTCTAATCAGTAACTCTTCTCACCTGTTCACTGGATGCCAGTCCCTGCATGCCAGCTGTCATACTGTACCACTGCACTTTTCAAGGCACTGTACTGTAAGGTTAGAAATGTTTTCCTAAAAAAAAAAAGGTAGAGAGAAAGCGGTCTTATTTGAAAGGCAGCCGGGCAAGGAAATGGGAGGACTAAATCTCAGATCCACCTCTGAGAAGGCAAGGGATTTGGGTATTTCTTGGATAATGAATAAAGAAGCAGGGTGGCCTGAAACATGGGGAGCATGGGGAAAGGTGATTGGAAAGAGGTGTCCTGATCATAGTTCTGAGTAGGTGTAATTCAGCTACAGGTCTCTGCACCTTCTGAGGGTGAACTTCATGGTCTTCCTGTTTCCAGAGGTCATCCAAGGGACACTCACGCATGCCCAAGGGTTGGTTGTCCTATCCAGTCTTAACTATCCACTTTTAACTCAAACTGGCTCAGCTGACTCCAAGTCCCTAGAAAACAACTTGGGCAAATATATTATTGTTGAGGTGAAGTGCCGCTTGGAGGATGTGCAAGTCTTAAAACAACCTCGATTAGTGAAGGCAGGCGAATGGATTTAACCCACTGTTTCACTAACCATGTTAGGTGTGTTTTTCACATGAGATCCCCCGCTGCCCAACAGATACTCAAGCTATTCTGTTGGCCCTTCATCTTTAAAAGCACACACGAAATGGGGCTTATTGTTGTTCAATAGCATTCCACTCTTTGCGACCCCGTGAACTGCAGCACGCCAGGCTTTCCATCTCCTGGAGCTTGCTCAAACTCCTGTCCATTGTTTGGTGATGCCATTCAACCATCTCATCCCTTATCGTCCGCTCCTCCTTCTGCCTTCAATCTTTTCCAGCATCAGAGTCTTTTCCAATGAGTCTGTTCTTCTCATCAGTTGGCCAAAATATTGGCACTTCAGCTTCAGCATCAGTCCTTCTAATGAAATGGGGCTGCTGCTGCTGCTGCTGCTAAGTCGCTTCAGTCGTGTCTCACTCTCTGCGACCCGATAGATGGCAGCCCACCAGGCTCCTCTGTCCCTGGGATTCTTCAGGCAAGAACACTGGAGTGGGTTGCCATTTCTTTCTCCAATGCATGAAAGTGAAAAGTGAAAGTGAAGCCACTCAGTCGTGTCCGACTCTTCGAGACCCCATGGACCGCAGCCTACCACGCTCCTCCGTCCATGGGATTTTCCAGGCAAGAGTACTGGAGTGGGGTGCCATTGCCTTCTCTGGAATGGGGCTACTGGTTCTTAAACTCTACCTATCCACTGGGTATGGTCAGATACCCATACCCAGTACGGAAAAACCATAGCTTTGACTATATAGGCCTTTGTCAACAAGGTAATGTCTCTGCTTTTTAATACACTATCTAGGTTCATCATAGCTTTTCTCCCAAGGAGCAGGCGTCTTTTAATTTTGTGGCTGCAGTCACCATCTGCAGTGATTTTGGAGCCCAAGAAAATAATATCTCACTGTTTCCATTGTTTCCCCATCTTTGGCCATGAAGAGATGGGACCAGATGCCGTGATCTTCATTTTCTGAATGTTGAATTTTAAACCAGCTTTAAAAAGTTGAGTTTTAAACATTGAGCTTCTAAAGCTGGTTTAAAAATCCCTTAACTTTAGGTAAAAACACCTAAACACTGATGCTTCTCGCATCAGTGGTGATAAAAAGAAAACAAACCAACCCAACAACAGCAGCAAGAGTCTCCTTGAATGCAAGCAAGAGCCATAAAATGGAGGAAATTGCTCATGCAAAGGTCCCTTTTCTTGTCCCTGAACTCTGGGGGACCTTCAGAACTGTAGGGGACCCCAGTGTAGGCCATCGTTTTCTGCAGAGGGAAAATGCAGGCCAGTCTAAATGGTTTCAGCTGCCGGGGCCCAGGAGCTGTCCCAGCATTCCACAGCACAGGCTCTCATTTCACTTGAAAGCACAGACTTCCCCACCCCTCACCACCCTCAGAATTTGTAATCTAGATTCGAAACCACATGTCGTCATGCTGATCATTTTTTCCTGAGATTGTCAAACTTTTGCAGCTAATTATCAGTTGGAGTCAGTGTAACAAAACCTGCGTTTCTATGCTGGATTTTATTAAAATGCCTCTGATATCAGCAGGGGCTGCGGTGAACTTGCTGCTAGTACATGCAACGGGGTTTTTCCTTTCTCTGCAAGGAAAGCCCCAGCAGGTTTTATAAATCAGTGCTCTTAACTGGAATGGCAGAGACTTACTGTAAGTAAGTGCTATCACTTCCGCTTTTAAGAAACAACTATTTCCTGGCTTTTCAATTAGGAAGGCTTTGGGGGGCTATGAAGGAAAATGTAATATGTAATAAATATACTAAGGAACAAGCCTGATTAATGGCAGCTCAGAAGATTCCTTTAAGCTGATGCCTCATAGCCCAGGAATCTGCATTTACTGGCATCCTCTGAAAAACTAGTTTTCATGAATGTTATAAAGAATACTCAGAATCCCAGAAAGCCCCCGGAAAACTCACTTTGAACTCTTTGCGTTTGGCTCAAGATTAAAATCGTTCTTGAAAGGTGGAATAGGCTAAAAGACACTGCAGTGTAAAGCAACTATACTCCAATAAAAAACAGTACTGGAAGAAATAATCAAATATAATATTATATATATGTATGTAGAACATTATTGATAACTGCAAAATATTTAAAATAACTTAAATGTTAAAGCATAGAAGAGTGGCTGGATTATCTATGGTTCATCCACACACAAAATATGCAGCTTAAAAAAAGAATGAAGAACTAAGGGCAACATGGGACCCCGGACTGGGTTATGGAGTAAAAGGACATGAAGTGGAAAAACTGGTAAAATTCAAATAAAGTCTATAGTTTAGTGAGGAAAAAAAAAAAAGACTGCATGCTGTTAGTGTCCTGGTATCCTCTGCATTGAAAACTGCTGTGAGGACAAGGGGACAGGCTTGCCCAGGGTTCAACTTCCACTGCAGGTGATATGCTAAGGATGGAGAGAAAGGGGAAAGAGAGGGAGAGAAGGAACACAGCTTAAGTCCTAGTACTTTCTTAGGACTTCTGAGCCTATCAACATAGAACATCTAGAAGAGGTCATCAGACCTGAACACAACCCCCAGATCACTCTCATTTATACCCATGCCTCTCTTCTTCCATCCCTGATCATAGAAAACTAGGTTTTCCTTCTGTCTGACCCTGTGTTCTCCTCAGCTTTTCCAGTATGTTGCTTCACCACATTTTCAGCTATATCTGCATCTTAATCACTCTGGCTTCTTGTCTCTAGATGCGTTCAAGTCCCCTTCATTCTAAAGGTGATCCCTCCTCTTTTTTTTTTCATCATAGCTGAATTCCAAAAACATGCTGCCTGCACATTCTTAACCCGTCACCCATTGCAATCTGGCTATCTTCCAGCACCTTTCTCACTGAAACTTCTAAGAATCACCACACATCTTCCTAAAAATCTCTCTTTAATAATTACTGTAATTTACCTTTCTGCTGTCTGTGATTATTTTCATACTGACCTTCTTTCTTTCTACCAGTTTTAGGATGATGGCTTCTCCTTCTCCTGATGCTTCCAAATGCTTGTTTCCCAATGTCAGTTCTTCTTGGGTGGTCCTTTAAAAGCAGAATCATCACAGAATACCACTCTCACTTTCCTGTAATATGAGTTTCTTTATCGGTAAAAAGAGGATGATGTTGCTAGTGGGAATGTGAAGTGATGCAGCCACCTTGGAGTTATTATTTGACCCAACAGTCCATTCCTAGTACCTACTCATAGCCTCAAAGGAAATAAAAACATATGCAAACACAAAATCTTGTATACAATTGTTCATAGCAACATGATTCATAATTGCCAAAAAAGTAGAAACAATACAGATGCCATCAACTGAAAAATGAAGTGTGGTATATCCACACAATGGAATATTGTGTGTGTGCTCAGTCATGTCCAATTCTTTGCAATCCCAAGAACTGTAGCCCACCAGGCTCCTCCATCCATGGGTTTTCCCGGACAAGAATACTGGAGTGGGTTGTCATTTCCTACTCCAGGGGATCTTCCTGACTCACAGATCCAAACTGTGTCTCTTCAATCTCCTGCAATGGCAGGCAGATTTTTTACCATCCACGCCACTTGGAAAGCCCAATGGAATATTACTTAATCATAAAAAGGAATGTAGTACTGGTGCATGCTATAGCTGAATGAACTTAAAAACATGCTACAGTATGAATGAGCTTTGAAAACATGTCACAACATGAATGAAGCAAATCACAAAAGAATACGTATTATAATATATAATTATAATCATATTATAATACAGTTACAATACAATTATATGAAATATCTAGCATTGAAAAATTTAGTGTCTTAAAACAACAGCAATTCTACTTCTCACAATTCTATAGATCTGCCATGTGGTTCTTCTGCTTCATGTAGCAATGGCTGGGGTACTGGGGGTACGGGGGCCTGGGAGGTCTAGATGTCTCATTCACATAGCTATCAGTGGGTGATGGTCACTAGCTGGTTGCTCAGCTGAGGCCATCATCCAGGAGCTCTGGTTCTTCTCTACATGGGCCTATCCATATGGCTGCTTGAGCTTCCTCATAATATGATACCTAGTTACCAAGAGCACTCCCAGTCAGCAAACCCAACGTGCAAGTACTTACCAAGCAGCCACTTTTACATTGTGCTGCCGATTCTCTACAGACCAAAGCTAGTCCACATGGCCAAGCCCCAGAGTCATTGTTGGAAAGGCTGAAACAGACTTGAACGCTGAGAGTCATGGTTTATTGAGGATCACCATAATAACAGGCTTTATGAAGACAAAAGTGACACATATCGTGCAAGTTTTAGAGAACAATGAAAAATTTTCTTCCTCTCTGACCAGCTAGTTATTATGGTACTTTCTCTGTAGAACACTTGCAAGCCATAGAAAGTAAGCATTTATCACACATAAGACTAAACGCCTATCCCATTTCTGGGTTCTAGAAATCCTTTACAGAGATACGACTAAACCTGGATCTAAGGAGCTTATGGTCATGTCAGGGAGACAGGTATGTAAATACACAACTATAAAACAGTGTAATGATATAATAAACGTGCATATCTTCAAGACAAATTTGGAGTCCAGAGAAAGGGCTCACAAGTCTGCTTGACAGAGGAGAAGGAGGCATTTTCCAGCTAAACAAGGGCAGGGGAGAAGCACTGTAGACAGAATGAAACAGCATATACCATCATGACAGTCTTTGCTAGAATTACAGCTCAGTGCTCTGTAGTATTAAGTGTGTGTGTGTGTGTGTGTGAACTGTTATTTAGAAGACATAGCTGGACAGGTATGTGGAGACCAGATCAGGCATGATCTTGTATTCCATGCTAAAGTGTGCCAGGCCCTCATGACCACCCCATGGGGAATGCAGATCCATGGAAAACTTCATCAGAGGAGCAGAGAGACTGGCTTGTCTATTATGGAGATTGGCTGACTCCACATCCTTCCTTGGTTTGGGGTTTGTTTGCTTCTTGCCATTTTTGTAGCATAACTCAGTGCTTCTACAAACTCCCCACAAAGAATAATCCCCTCAACAAACACTAAGAGGAAATAGGGATTTTCGCTACGTTTTTACCATGTAGAGATTTCTACATCTCTTAAAAAACCAAAGATCTTATGTGTGAGACTGCAGGAGGAGTCACATTCAAGGATACACAATTCCTCCTAGTCCCTCACTGGCTGCCAGCAATATCCCCACCTCTCTCTGAAAACTTTTTCTTCAAGACCTTTCATTTCCTCTGACTATTGGAGCTCATGCTCCCCTCCTCCTCTGCTTCACTCTCTTCCTCTTTCTCATGCAGAACAACTGAGAGTGATCTCAACACTTCCATTCCCATCACACCACTCATCAAAAGAAACCTGTCAACATCAGTATCTTCATATACCTTGAAAGGCATCAGAGAGTTTTAATTATATAATTAAAATGTCAGTGTCTATTTCCACTGTATCTTTAAAATCTCACTTTTGGAAGCAGGATAAAGAATAGATTGAGTCGGGAACAGATTGAAACTAAACACAGAGAGACCAACAAGGAAGGGCATGCATTAGCAAAGAAAAAGTAGCAGCGAGTCTGAAAGAGGTCTGTGAGATGGGGGTAGAAGGGGCAGATACCATGATAATGAAGAGGTAGAATCAAGTGGATCTTGCCACTCATCGGCTTGCATAACATTCACTAAAAATAGCAGCATTACTCCTTCCAAAAAAGAATAGGATTTGTTAGGATTTGGGACTATTTGTTGAGCCAGAGCTGGAATAGGAAATAACACTGTGATAGGAAATTAGCTGAGATGTGGATACGTTGAGGCTCTCAACTCCCCACACCAGCCATATTGAAAATATCAAGGATGACAATACAGTATGAGACTAATTTTTTAAAATATCAGATCTCACTCATTCAAATAGGTGCTGGCCTCTAAGTCACCATGGGCACCTGTCACTTATTCCAACAATGCTACCATTGTTGAAATCTTTTCTGGGTTCCCCTTTTCTATCTGCATTTGGAGCCAGGATATGAGACACCCAATAGTCTGGCTTCATTACCTAATGGTGACTTTTTATTTTTCCTCTGGATAGCTTTAGCCACCTCAAACAAACAACCAAATTGCTTTCCAGACACCAAGACTAAGCCATTAATTTAGGAAAATAACTTGGGACTGGAGAACAGAAGAGCTTCAGCTGAGGCTCATGGTTGGGAACACGGCCACAGCCAACAGATTTGTCACAAAGAGACGCCGGGCCTGTCCTGCCCGCCTCCTCACCCCCAACTTCCCGAGCCCCACACGCCATTAGAATGTAATCCAGGCAACTTCCTGGATTACATACGAGTGTGACCTGACTCTTCGTTCCTGCAATTAGAGAAGCAAAAGGGATTCAAACAGAATAAGAAAGGACACAGGAAGCTGGAAATGAACGTTCCTCCAAAAGGGCCACTGCTGGTTTGCAACAGGATGAGGCTGAAAATGGACTTTCCTTTGGTGGACTCATTGGTCATCACCAGGATCTGCCTTTCCCAGAGAAGCGTGGGCATTTTAAAGCCATTCAGGCTCAGGGGGAAGTCTGGGTATGTTCAGTATGCACTCAACAGAAATTCCTCACTGTCAAAAAAAAAAAAAGAGAGAGAGAGAGAAAAGAAAATATCAGTAAGTGTAAGCTATTAGTAAGTCAATGAGTTTAATACATGAGAAGTGAGAAACACAATGCCAAACTATAAAATTTGCTCAGTGTTAAATAAATGATCTGGAAAATCATGGGGACTGGTTGGTTTTTTGGTCATTTTTCAATGGAAAAACACATAGCACATAAACTACTGTACACTGGCCACCAATCTGGCTGTTTCCACAGAGCTGCTAATTTCGGATGATTGCCTTTATTTAGTTAACATAGATATATACGGCACATACCACATTCCAGACACTGTTGGAAGCATCTTATAAATACTAATTCTTTTAATTCTGATATCAGTCTCATGAATGAGGTGCTCCTATTATTTTTAAGTTATTTATGTATTTTAATGATTCATTGCTAAGATGTACTTTTTTAACTAACTGAACCATTGTGGGTCCCAATTGTATTTAATTATAAATCTTCCTATGTACTTTCTTTTTTGATTTTGAATCTACATTTTTATTGGAATATAATTGCTTTATCAAAAAAACTAGCACAGCAATGTATGGTACTCTTATTTTTACCTCTAGCTTACAGATGAAAAACCTAGAACCTAGAGAGGCTAAATAGCCCATCCAAGGTCACTCAGCTAGTAAATTGTAAGTGCTGTGCTCCTAACTGCCATAATTTTCCACCTTCTTAAATTTAACTTTGGCAGCCTTTTTGTCTCTGGTACCACTGCCTACATCCTGCAATTTTTTTTTCTCCCAAGGGTTTTCTGGAGTGGATCAAAGATAGCTGGTCCTTGGGTCCCCTAGATAGAACAGGAAAAACAAAACTAAACTCAACTAAGGACATAATCTGAGTTGAAGATACCTCAGTGGTCATTAACCCAGGCATTGCCAAACATTTTTGTCTTTAATAAAATATTATTATTATTTTGGCCACATATGGCTTGTGGGATCTTAGTTCCCTGGGCCATGAAAGTGAACATGCTGAGTCCTAACCACTGGACTGACAGGAAATTCCCTAAACCTTATTTTTAGAACAGGTTTAGGTTTATATAAAAATTGTGTAAATGGTAGAGAGTCCCCATATACCCCACAGCCAGTTTGCCCTATTTTGAACATCTTATTTTAGTATGGTACACTGTTCATAAATTATTAACCATAGTTCACTCTTTATTCAAGTTCCCTTGTGTGTGCGTGCATGCTCAGTTATGCCAGGCTCCTCTGTCCATGGGACTCTTCTGGCAAGAATACTGGAGTGGGTTGCCATTTTCTCTTCCAGGGATCTTCCCATCCCAGGGATCAAACCCACATCTCCTGGGTTTCCTGCATTGCAGGTGGACTCTTTACCCACAGAGCCATCAGGGAAGCCCCAAATTCCCTCAGTTTTTACCTTTTTTTGTCCCAGGATCCCAACCAGGATCCACATCACATGTAATAGGCAAGTCTCCTTAGTTTCTTCCTGTGAGAGTTTCCCAGATCTTTCCTCTTTTGGATGACCTTGACAGTCTTGAAGAGGATTTTGTAAGGTATTTTGTAGAATGTTCTTCACTGTGATTATATACAATATTTTTCTCAGGTTAGATTGCAGCAACAAGTTTTGGTTGGGGAGAGCAGAGAGACCACAGAATAAAGCACTATTTTCATCACTTTGTGTCAAGGGGACATACTATCAATATGATTTTACTGTTGTTGATGTTGACCTTGATCTGCCTGATAATCCCCCAATCTATGTTTTATTTTGGTCTGGTTTCAATGCTCACTTTGACCCTTCAGACTAGGTTTTTCCTTGCCTTTTAGCATGGTTTGTAATTTTTTTCTAGAGAGCTGGGTATGATGTACCAGGTATTAGGAACTGAGGCACACGGGCCTAAATCCTCACTAAAGTGTGAGGATTCACGTTAATCTGGCTACAGGTTGGTCTGTGCGTGGTGTATCCTGGGGATTTTGGTGCCATAAGCTTCAAATTCCTCTGTTGTCCTTTCTTTGAGTCCCCGTTGTAGCCTGGTTTGGGTTTCTCTCTGAACCTCCAGATCTTAGGGTGGTGGTTACCCCTGAAAACTCACCCGTTTGATAAGTCTAAGAAAAGTAATTGGTTTTCAATTAATTCACCTTTTTCTTTTCTTTTGTTATAATGATCATAGTGCTGATTTCTAAGCCCCTTACTTGTTGAAACTAAGCCAGAAGTCTTCCAAACGTTTTTAAGAGTAGAAACTTTTCCAAATGAACTTTCATGTAACTGGGCTGGGTCTCATCACTGTGCAGCCCAACTCAATCCTAGTGCTGGAGTATTTTCCATCTGCACTTCCATGGTCCTGTTGGGTGTCTAGGGCACCCACTTGTCTCCCATGCTGTGTTGCAGGAGATTTGCAAGTGCCCTAGGTCATTCAGTCGTGGGGTGTCCATGTGAGGAAGTAAGGATGGGACTCAGAAAGATCTTCAGGCATGGGCAGGAATCTTTTCAGCTGGAAAATCCAACAGAAATGGCCAGATAGATGGTAGAAGGACCCCAGCAAACAGTAGTGTGAAGAGGAGCCCATGGGGTTTCTTCCATGTGATGGTGGATCACGTTGCCCATGAGAGGGAGGTATTTTGGTCCTCAGGCTCTGATTGGCCCCCATGAGGCTCCTTGGTGCTGGCTGTTCTTTGGCTATTGATCTTTAGTCCTATATGTTCTCCACCCTCTCTGTCAAGACTTGGTTCTCTAGTCTAACACTTTGAAGTCATCCTTGAAAATCATGCTCCATCCTCTTCCCTTAGCTCTACTGTAACCCAGCTGACCCTCAGCCAGTCCCCCACGGATGGTGGGATGAGGGCTCTGGGGCTTCCTCCAGCCTCTACCACTTATGTCCTGGAATGAAGTCTCCATTCTGCTCCCAATGTCCTAATTATTAAGAACCTTTTTTTTCTTTTAGTAAAATGTGGCTACACAAAGCAAAGGCTTTGACTTCCTGAATTAATATTTTGGACATGGGTGTTGACATTCTAAAGTCAAACTGAAAATTGATAGTTGTTCTAATTTTTAAATTTATTCTATAACCTCAGTGGGCTTCCTAGGTGACTCAGCTGTGAAAGAATTGCCTGGAATGCAGGAGATGAGCAGGAGACCCTGGTTCAGTCCCTGGATTGGGAAGATTCCCTGGAGAAGGAAATGGCAACTCACTCCAGTATTCTTGCCTGGAGAATTCCATGGACATAGAAGGCTGGCCGGCTACGGTTCATGGTGTTGCAAAAGAGTTGGACACAACGGAGCAACTAAACAACAACAATAACCTTCTCAATATTCCCTAAAGCAGTTTGAATGCTTTTGACTAATTAGGGAAAAAGTCATGGATTCATACAAAGAAATATTGAATCAAAGATTCAATATTATTGAATTATAATAATTATAATAATTATATCAATTATCAAAGATAATTACTTTAAAATATTTTTCTCTGTATTCCTTCAGATGGTGACTGTGTGTGTGTGTGTGTGTGTACAAACTCTGGTTGGAGGGGGATCTAGGGTTCCAGAGCCCGGCACAACTAGCCTTCTCCACCACTTTCCTAGTCCTCTGAAGCCATTCTTATGAAGGTCATCCACATTGTCACATCCAGTGGTCAGTCCTCAGTCCATCTTTCTCGCCCTGTCAGCAGCACGGGCGTGACACGTCCTCAATCCTTCCATCTTGCTGGTTGCTCCTTTGAACCTCCCTTGCTGGCTTCTTCCCTTCTCTCTTGTCACTAAATGCCAACCTGCCCAGAGCCCCAGTCTTGTCCTCGGCACACCTCTGTTCCCTACCTGAGCTCATCCAATGTCACGACTATAATACCACCTCTATGCTGATGACTCAGTTACATATACCTCCAGCCCAGACCGCTCCTCCTGACTCTAGACTCCTAAACCCCATGAAGTAAGCTGCTGAATACTGTTCAGAACCAAACTCCTCTCCTTCTCTCCCAAACCTGCCCCTCTCCCCAGGATTCCACGTCTCCATAAATGGCACTTAAATTTGCTAGCTTCTTAAGCCATGAGCCTTGGCCTGCATTTGGTCTCATCCTACACTTAATCTATCAGCAAATCCTGTCAGTGTCACCCCACATCTGACCGCTTCTCTTTCATTGCTCCCATCCTGGTTCAGGTCACCAAGCTATGACCTGACTCTTGATCTCCCTACTGCCTCCTTAATGTTCTATATTATGTTCCCCTTACTTTTACATGTAAGTAAGATCCTGTCCTCCCTTCTGTCCAGCCCTCTGGTGCCACCTAGGTTTGCAAGCTCCTATGATCGTTGTGGTTGTTGTTCAGTCGCTAAGTCATGTCCCACTCTTGCGACTCCATGGACTACTACCAGCATGCCAGGCTTTCCTGTCCTTCACCATCTCCCAAAGTTTGCTCAAATTCATGTCCACTGAGTCAGTGATGCTATCTAACCATCTCATCCTCTGCTGCCCCCTTCTCCTCCTGCCCTCAGTCTTTCCCAGCATCAGGACTGTGTGCCCAGCTAACTCTCCAACTCCATTTCCTACCTCTCGACAACTGACTTCCCTACCCAGCCCTCACAGCCTCCATTCTTGCTACTTAAATATGCCAAACTCATTCCCACACCAGGGTCTTCACACTGCTCTTCCTTCTTCCTGAGAACTCTACCCCAAGTACCCAGCTGGCTCTCTTCCTCAGTTCCTTTGGGCTTCTTTTTATTTTTTACCCTATTGTGAGTCTTTCCCTGGCCACCTTATTCAATACAGAGCCACTGTCTCCCTGTGTCCTCATTCTATTTATTTTTTTTCTCAGCATTTACTGTAATCTGAAATACCACCTACTATTTATTTACTGGTATCTCCCTTATTAAAAAGAAACCTCAACATGGGAAGATGGATGCATGCATATATATGTACAGCTGAGTCCCTTCAGTGTTCACCTGAAACTATCACAACATTTTTTGTTAATCTACTACACCCCAATTCAAAATTTAAAAAAAAATTTTAATGAAATTTTAAGAATAAATATTGATAAAAAGAAAGCTTAGTCAGAGCAAGATCTTTGTCTTTTTTTGGACGGGGGCACTTTCTCCCCAGTGCTTAGAATAAGAAGAATGCCTGGTACATAGCAGAAGCTCAGTAAAGGATGAAGGAATAAATCCTGTGTGCATGAGTACTAAATCACTTTAGTCGTGTCTGACTCTTTGCAGCCCCATGGACTGTAGCCTGCCAGGCTCCTCTTTCCTTGGGATTCTCCAGGCAAGAATACTAGAGTGGGTTGCTGTGCCCTCCTCCAGGGGATCTTCACAATCCACTGAAAGAATCCTGCATTGACAGGTAGATTCTTTAACACTGAGCCACCAGGGAGCCCATAAGAGGTCAGATAAAAACCTGGGCTAAGTCTCAGTTTTCATACTTAGTAGCCCAGTGATACTATTCACTACAAACCTCAATTTCCTCAGAAGTACACTAGAACCAATATACAAAGGAGAGGGAGAGAGAGAAAGGAGGAGAGACGAAGTACAATTGTGTGTGTAATTGCTTACTTAGCTCAACACTTAGCCCACGTGATGCCCTCAATAAATGCTCACCTTTAATTACTGTCTCATTGGTTTCTATCTGCTTTTGGAATCTTGCCCTTTCCCTTCTAGATCTGCACGTTTGAGTTCTTGGTAACTCTCTCCTCTTCTAAATGGAATCTAGAAAAGAGAGAAAGAGCTCATGTTATTGAACTTGAGATTGGTTCCTCACCTTTGTATATGGGATTGATTTAGTGCTGTCTGTCTGTTTAGCTGGCATTGTTCTTATAACATCCTGGGCACCCTTTTGAGTGCATGAATCACACCAGCTCTGAAGAATAGAGTCATGAGAATAACTTAGGAGCCCAGATGTGAATGACAGGTCTGCTATGAGTGCTTCTGTGTGGTGACAACTTGCCCTCCATGTATACCTGCAACACTGTGTTAATATCTCACCTTTGACAATGGCATTGGTTCCAGAGAAATAATAGTTTAACTCTCCTCTCTGGGTTCAGGAGAGGTGGGAGCTTGCGAACAAGAGGAAAACTGTGTTTCTATCCTGAGCTCACTTACAGGGGCGCCCCATGTTTGCCGTTCACAAAATCCTGTGCTGTTCTCATCTGAGGCCTGCCAGCTTCAGAGGTTAAGTTTCCAAGACCAAAGGAAAGTGGGGGCTGGAGGAATTTTGGAAAGAATCCAGGGCTGCCTGGGCAAGCCAACCCAAATAATCCCGGCAAGCAGAAGTTTGCTTGGACCTGAGCTGGCTGTCTAGACAGTCATGATTGCACACAGGTATGACCTTGTACTTCATTTGGCCTGTGTTTAACTCGTGTAAAGGAGTCTGTCAATGAATGTCTCAGTTTGGGTGCCCCCAGAAATGGCTCCAGCTTCCCAGATGGTGGAGTGGTAAAGAATCCCTTTGCCAATGCAGGAGACACAAGAGATGTGGGTTCGATCCCTGAGTCAGGACAATCCCCCTGGAGCAGGAAAGAGCAACCTGCTCCAGTATTCCTGCCTGGAAAATTCCACAGACAGAGGAGCCTGGTGGGGCCACCCTGCATAGAGTTGCAAAGAGTCAGGCATGACTGAGCACACATATGCACACCTGCACAGAAATGGCTTCAAAAGGAAGGATTTCAGAGCAATTAATCCACTGAGGGAGCACTCCTAGGATGTCCTGGCAGGGGAGGAGGAGGAGAAGGGAAAGAGGCTGAGAGAGGGTGTGTGTCCAGCTAGTTAACACCATGGGCTGCTAGGCCTCAACCCTGGGAGCAGATTGAGTTCATTGTAAAAATGCCCCAGAATCACAGCCCAACATGAGCACGTCCAGCCTGCTAGGAAGGTAAAATTCTCTCCATCCTCTTGGGCAGAGACTCACAGGTGAGCTTGGCTGCAGCGTGTGGAGAGCATCTTGTGTGTATGGGCAGGGCTTCGCCAATGTTTTCAGCCAATGAGTCAAAACACAGAACTCCCTAAATTTAAAACATTAACATCCAGCCCTCACCCCACTCCTCCGAGAGACAGCTGAATCATGGTCGTCAAGATACAAAGTTAGGAAACTTGGCAGCTGAGTTCTCCTTCTGCCAGAAACCCTTTCTAAAGAACTACGTCTATTAAGTGCTTACGATGTGCCAGGCACTTAAATCATCTCATCTCATTTTTATAACAACACGAGGAGGTGAGAGCTATTAATATTTTCACTCACGTTGCATGATGAAGTCACTGAAGCTCACAGAATCCAGGAACCTGCCTGAGATCAGAGACTCGGTACAGAGTGAAGCAAAGATCTGGTCCCAGGCCATCTGAGCCTAGTGGGCTACAGTCTATGGGGTCGCAAGAGTCAGACACGACTTAGCGACTAAACCCCCCCCATCACCACAGCTGAATAGAGCTCAGCCCTCCCTCCTACCCATGGCCCCTGCGGCAAACCTCCCTCAGGCCCAGGGAAGCAACTTCTGCTCTTGGAACTGCTTGCTAACCAGCCTGTTGGTCCTTATGTTGAGGAGGGGTTTGTCTGTTTGCATCTCGATCCTTTCAAGCTGGAGGAAAGATGGGAGGAAGCTGGCATTTTGTAGATCTGCTCTCTCCTGCGGGCTCTCCTGCAACGTCCACAACAGCCTGAGAGATGGAGGGCAGGATCCCCGCACATCACAGATGGAGAACCCCAGTGAGGTTCAGAGAAATGAAGCTACCTGTCCACACCCAGCACTAGGGAGACCGAGGAGCGAGGCAGATGGAAAGGGTTGTGGAGTCAGCCCCCTGTCCAAATTCCAGTCAGGCCTCCCTCTTCCTGGGAGGGAAGGCACCTCGATTCTGATCCACACACACACATTCTACCAAAGCACTTACGGTACCTTATTGCACAATGGGCATGTCTGCTCAGTTACTCAGTCGTGTCCAACTATTTGTGACCCCATGGACTGTAGCCCACCAGGCTCTTCTGTCCATGGGATTCTCCTGGCAAGAATACTGGAGTGGGTTGCCAATGACTCCTCCAGGGGATTCTCCCAACCCAGGGATAGAACCCATGTCTCCCGCAGCTCCTGCATCGGCAAGTTGGATTCATTACCACTGCACCACCTGTGAAGCCCTTATTGCATAACATTGATTTTCAAGTGTTCTCCCATTGGGAGTCCTCTGAAGACATTTGAAATGCCAATTTAAATCAATGAATGCTGAAAAAGTGTGTCAAAGCAATAACCTAGGTTCAAATCTTGGTTCTGCCATTTCTCTCTTTAGGGCTTTGGGCTCAGAGGAGCCAGTATTCACCTGCCCAGGACTGTGTCACCCAGAGCCCCAGGCTTGTCCCTGCCTGCCCAAAGGCCCCGTGGGACTGTACCATGGTCACCCTCTCCTGCTGCCCCATCAATTGGCTCTCCCTCCCCACCCCATCCCCACCACCTTTAAAGCACTGTGCCTTTTGCCTCATTCCTTCAAGGTCTAGAAAAGTGATTAAAGTTTCTCTGACAAATCCCTTCTGAAGTGTGGATGGCACCTAATAGCCCAAGAGCACCACCTTTGCATGGGAATTTATATTTTAACATATAAATATATTTTAATGTATAACTTAAATATATAATAATTGAACAATATTTAACTGCTAAACACTTGGTGGCTCAGATGGTAAAGGATCCGCCTGCAATTTGAGAGACCTGGGTTTGATGCCTGGGTTGGGAAGATCCCCTGGAGGAGGGCATGGCAACCCTCTACAGTATTCTTACCTGGAGAATCCCCATGGATAGAGGAGCCAGGCAGGCTACAGTCCATACAGTCGCAAAGAGTCAGACACAACTGAGTGACTAAGCACAGCACAAACACCCAATGACTCAGTTCAGCAGAATAACAAATATAATAACTACTAGTTACTTCACTGCTACTCTCTGCCAATCACTATTTTAAGTGGTTCACAAGTGTAAACCTCATGCTAATTTTATGAAGTTGTTAGAATAGATTGTCAACCTTCTATCAAACATCTCCCCACCAGCCTGTCACCGGTGTCTGGAATCTTATAATCTGGTGGTTATACAATCCATGAAGCCCTGCCACAGCGCCTGGAATATAATAGGTGTAAAGTGGACTCTGAGACAAGGATTCTAGTAGGGGTGGTTCATCTGGGAAGGAGGTGCAGAAAACGGTGAGAAAGGGTTGGGGAGGCACGCAGGGAAAGGAAGGCAGCCTACGAAAGGGTGTGTCATCAGATAAACTAAAGTCATGGGCCGCTGGAATTCAATGTCATGGGAACACTGGGAAATGGTGTAGAAAAGGTGCCTGAGTATTATCCACCCCATGAGGGACAGTGCCAAGGTATTTATAGGTAAATTCAGTCATGGGGAGACTTCTCCTAAGGAGCCTTCGCACTTTATCTCTCCATCTGTCTGCAAGCGAAGGCAGAGTGACTTTGGAGAAATCCCACAGGTAGAAGCGGTAGAGGCACCAGCAGATGAAGCTGGTTGAAGGGCACGCAAGTGGTGAGGCTCAAAAGATGTAGACAGACACCAGCAGCATCCGTGACAGTGTTGGCAGATATAAGTTGAATGAATAGATGAGTGAATGAATGGGATGATGGAGGTGACAGGATGCAAAGACGCCCCAGTTTTCATTGATCTGATGTAGCTCTTAGGCCTTCCACCATCTCAGTGAGATGCCATCATTCAGGACAGTCTGGCACAGAGCATCCAGGGTGTCTGATCTTGTCAGTAGCAAGAGGAAAGGGAAGAAGGTGCTTTACAAGAGTCCTGGGAACAAGGCCAGAGTTCTGGTTTCAAACTGTTCACCCCCACATGCCATCTCCCATCATACATCTGAAGCTTTCGTCACAGAATGCCAAGGCCTCTGCAGTAGCTACCAGGAAAACAAAAAGACCTCAGAGGGAAGATGTCATCAATTTTTCACTTTCTCACTGTGAACCCAACCATAATTCTAACCTTGGTAACACAAGGCCAGTGGAAACTATGTGCAGCACATGTTTGGATTAAATTCTCTGTTGATTTCTCTTGATTTATAGGTTAAAACCCGGCCAATGCAAGTCTTTCCCCCACGCTACCAATTTCTGTCTTGAACTAAGGGTTCAATATTTTGTCAAACTATACTTTTTGTTATTTTTAGCCTCATAAAAATGATTAAAACTTAAAAAGCCCGGCACAGGATTGGAAAGTAGTTTTTCTTTTTTGTTTCCAGAATTATTACATGTTTCTGAATTAGCACAGCTCCAGGTCCCAAGAATCACATGATCTCACTGCTCTTAAAGACAGATTTTTCACACTAATTTTTTAATGATATGTCAAACCAGAAAATAGACCTTCAGATCCATATGCAACACATATGGTCATGGCTTTAGGGTCAACGATGAGAAACAACTTTGATAAAATCATCTCCAGAAAAATCTAGCTTCCTTGAAAAAGAGAACATCTTTTTTTCCCCCTCTTTCTTCTTCTTCTCCTCTTCCTTCTTTTTCTTTCTGTACTTTCCAAGAGGAATCTTTTTTTTTTTTTTTGTCTTTTTAAAATGTTTTTATTTAATTGGAGGATATTTACCTTACAATATTGTGATGGCTTTTGCCAAAATCAACATGAATTGGTCATAGGCATATGTGTCCCCTCCATCCCAAACCCCCTGCCCACTTCCCCCCCAACTCCATCCCTCCATGTTGTCACAGAGCTTTATATATCCACACATACATATATATAAGCTCAGTTCAGTTCAGCCTCTCAGTCATGTCCAACTCTTTGCGACCCCATGGACTAAAGCACGTCAAGCTTCCCTGACCATCACCAACTCCCGGAGCTTGCCCAAACTCATGTCCATCAAGTTGGTAATTACATCCAACCATCTCATCCTCTGTTGTCCCCTTCTCCTCCTGCCTTCAATCTTTCCCAACATCAGGGTCTCTCTCTCTCTCTCTCTCTATATATATATATATGTATATATATATATATATATATATATTTTATATATTCTTTGTCTCTCTCTCTCTATATATATATATATATAAATTTTATATATTCTTTGTCTTTTTTCCCCCCTTATCCTATTCATTCACTCTGTAATAAAAGCTGTGGTGAAAGAGGTAAGCCTTTATATCTTGACATTTAAGTTACAGGATATTTAAGAGGGGAATGATTCAGCTAGTAGTGAAAATGAGTGTAACCCAGAGATGAATAAATGTACACTGATTTGGAGAAAGTTAGCCTGTTTTCATTTGTATGAAGGACTGTTGTATTGTTAATAGCATGATTTTGTATTGTCTTTATTTGAAAGTTAAATATAGAAAAAAAGAAAGATGTACTAAGTTGAGAAGGGTTACACTGTTTGGAATCATTCCACTGTCAACTTACTTAACCTGGAAACTCTTTGAAAAATTTCCTTCTCTTTCTCTCCCTATTCTGCATAGTTCCAGGTTAGAGTAGGCTGAAAGAGGAGCCTGTTCAGTATTTGGAAGATGGAAGTAAATCAGTGGCCATTGCTCTTAGCAGACACACAGAGCATCCTCAGACATAGTACTGGAGGGATGAAGCATCCTTAGTGGGTCCCAGCTTTTCTTTGCTTTCATGCTCCCCCATGTCTAACCCCCATGGCCTTGCACCACTAACCTGGGAGTCTCACTATTCTCCTGTGTTGGGAGATGACTGTTTTCATGGAAATGATATTTGTAACTCCATCTAGATTTCAGGTTGTGTCAGGGTTCAATTAGGGATGCACAGTAACAATTAATATTAGAGGAATAAGGAGTTCATTATGGGAGTCAGACCTTTCACAAGTGTCAGAGAAGCTGGGAAACAGAAGGGATGAAAAGAAAAATAAAAGGATCAAAGAAGGAGCTATGGCCCAGACCTCCTGAAGCCCAGGTGAAGGAGAACAAGCTGGCATTTGCAGGGAGCCACGAGGAACCAGGTAGATCCAGCCTTGGGAGTAGCCAGCAAAGGGACTCTCATAGGAGTCTATGGCAAGTCGATGACCTTGAGCTACAAAATCTCTGTGCCCAGAGCTCAGCACTGGTCACCAGGTCAGCAATCAGAAGTATGAGCTGGATGCAAAGCAAAGAAGATAAGCTGGTTGACAAGGATAGCTAGAAATAGACTGATGCCTCCAGTCGAGCATTAAAAAAGTATCAGTTCTCGCAAACATTATTATTTTCACTAGAATTTTCTATTACTGTTCATCTCCCACTGGCATTTGCCTTCTCACTGCCATTTTTGGGAATATTAAAACATTCCATTCATGCCCCGCATATGCTGACAGAGCCGTGATATGGTAGGGAAGCTGAGCAATTCAAAGCCAGGGTGCTGGAACTGAACCCAAAGGGGACACAGAAATGAAAGGTGAACTCAGGGCCACCTGAATCTGAAGGCTTTCTCTGTAATACCCATTGCAGCCCTGCCCACACTTGTCCGTAGCACTCCGATTCCATCTTGCTCCAGACTACATTGGAATTACAGTGGGTCTTCATACAATTCGAGAGCTTGTAAAACTCTCCTGCATCCCTGGCCACCTTTTAGTTCTGTAGTAAAGTATTATCAACCATTTTGTGGAATGTTTTACCAATCGCTGTCAGAGAACTTGGGTTCCCCACGATAGAAATAAAAAGCTAACATTCTTAGCAAAGACTTTATAGGTACTAAAGTCTATTTACCATTAAATATGGATATTTCCAGGCATTCCATTACAGTATTGATCATTTATTATGTTTCCAGGATGTAAATGCTGTAATAGTGACATTGGGGATATATTTTACTGCTCTGGCTTTTAACATGAGGAAATAGAAATTCTTTGCATAGCTGGAAATGATCTTGAATGTATAAATTTACTGCTGAGACTTAACCTTGCAATTAGTGTCATACTTACAGAATGACCTGGAGATCTTAGTCATTTTTCTGAAACAGAAACCTGCATCATACTGTTACCCAACTTATTGCTTCAACCCCTTGGTGTCACACAGGCCACAGGACTCTGGCTCACATGAAGGAGTCCTATCCCCCAAGAAGTCTTCTTAGGCGGGTGGGCTGGAGGACAGGCAGAAGCAGACACATCCTGAGTACCTTAAAGAAAGCATATGACCTCACTTGGGGCAAATTCATTCCCTGGGTTCATTGAAGGTGGCAAACGTCATCCAAAGTAAAAGAGGAATTCGGTGGGAGGCTAAGAAGCTGTTCAGAGAACAGAAGGGAAAGATGGAGAAGAGGCAGTGGGGGATCTGACAGACATGAATGGGTGGTCTCTGCAGAGAACCACTGTCTTCTTGACTGCCTGGCAGCTGCTCACGTCTCATGTGTCACTCTGCTCAAGACTTCGATCCAGGGAAACAAGAATTGGTCCTGCTGAAAGTTTCAGGCTTTTATACCTTGGGAGAAGGATTATTCCCCCAAAAGAAATCAGATATTCTCACCAGATAATGAGGTCACAGTGTCATGAAAAGATGGGGCTTGTGGTTTCCACCCACTGACACTTTCTGTGCAGGTAATTTGAGCATGGCCAGGCCAAGAGACAGGGCTGGCCCAAGGATGAACCCTTCATCTCAGGGTCAGACATCCATCTCCTCTTCTCCTACTCAGGATCTTTAAGTTTAGGGGATGGTCTAGACCAAGATGATATTTGTATTGCCAAGAGCGCCAACCATCCAAAGTCTGGCATATGCCACACCAAGAAAGGAAGCAATAATTAGAACTGGACATGGAACAACAGACTGGTTCTAAATAGGGAAAGGAGTACATCAAGGCTGTATATTGTCACCCTGCTTATTTAACTTCTATGCAGAGTACATCATGAGAAACACTGGGCTGGAAGAAGCACAAGTTAGAATCAAGATTGCCAGGAGAAATATCAATAACCTCAGATATGCAGATGACACCACCCTTATGGCAGAAAGTGAAGAACTAAAGAGCCTCTTGAGGAAAGTGAAAGAGGAGAGTGAAAAAGTTGGCTTAAAGCTCAACATTCAGAAAACTAAGATCATGGCATCTGGTCTCATCACTTCATGGCAAATAGATGGAGAAACAGTGGAAACAGTGGCTGACTTTATTTTTTGGGGCTCCAAAATCACTGCAGATGGTGATGGCAGCCATGAAATTAAAAGACATTTACTCCTTGGAAGGAAAGTTATGACCAACCTAGATAGCATATTCAAAAGCAGAGACATTACTTTGCCAACAAAGGTCCATCTAATCAAGGCTATGGTTTTTCCAGTGGTCATGTATGGATGTGAGAGTTGGACTATAAAGAAAGCTTAGTACAGAAGAATTAATCCTTTTGAACTGTGGTGTGGGAGAAGACCCTTGAGAGTCCCTTGGACTGCAAAGAGACCCAACCAGTCTATCCTAAAGGAGATCAGTCCTGGGTGTTCATTGGAAGGACTGATGTTGAAGCTGAAACTCCAATACTTTGTCCACCTGATACAAAGAGCTGACTCATTGGAAAAGACCCTGATCCTGCAAAAGATTGAGGGCAGGACGAGAAGGGGACAACAGAGGATGAGATGGTTGGATGGCATCACCGATTCAGTGGACATGGGTTTGGGTGGACTCTGGAAGTTGGTGATGGACAACGAGGCCTGGTGTGCTGCTCAGGAGACCTGAGGGGTTGCAAAGAGTCAGACACGACTGAGCAACTGAACTGAACTGAACTGAACACCAAGAAGTCTATGAAAGGGAAGGCAAATGACAATGGGTAAATTTTTCCAGGCATCTCTCTCTCTTTCTCTCCAGTTATGAGTTTGAAAAGTCCTACTGTCTAGGCAGAGAAGTCACCACATTTGCTGAGGCTGTTTAATTTCTTTGCTGCCTGAGAACTGTTCAGATCTTAACCCCAAATCCCTTCCCTCCTGTCAAATGCATCTTTTGGCCCTAATTCTGAGCCCCCACTTACATAGCTGCCAATATCTGGAATAGTCTCACAGCCAAGCCAATGAGTCAGTGTTCTGAGTTTCTTCAGATCCCCAGAGATTCACTTCCAGAAGCTTCCAACGACACCCTTAGGATGCATGAATATGTCTGAACATCTAGTTAGACGTTCACTTGTGGGAGCATGTGTACATGGATTCATTTATCTGCCTTCATCCTGTCTTCTGCTTCAGATCAGGAGAGTCCCAAGGAGAAGAGTCACATCTGGTTTGTTTTTCGGCCTCTCCCCACAGCGTCTAGCAAAGTGCAGACACAGTCAGCATTGCTAACTAGCTCCCATAAATAACGCGGTGAAAAGGGAACACATTAGGAGTCAGAGAACCATGCTCTGCTCCCAGTTTCGTGATTCCCTTGCTCACGATTCTGTGGGCAAGCCATTCAGACCCCCAACCATCTGTCCTCTCATCTCAGCAAAGGTGGCCATGATTCATTTCATATGTAAACCTTAAGGTTGTTGTCAAGCTCAAATGAATCGGCCAACATGAAAGTGGCTGACAGTCCCAGTTATAGACATGCCACGTGGTTACTAGGTCATCCTGGCCTGCCAAAGACAATCTCATGAAAACTGGGCAAGTTCAGCCAGCCTGGGCAATGCTGGTGCCCCAGTTCTTCCAGGACTATGTTCCATGCTTATGCCTTTTAGGGAACACTTAAGCTGTGAGGCCAAAGGGCAAAGGCCCTGGCATTTTATTTTGAGCAGAGCAGTAAGCACGATAAAAACAGGGCACTCTGAGTGCTGGAGACAGTGAAGTACTTGGTCAAAGGACATCAAGGAGTCGGGCTCTTCCCCTCTCAGCAGTGTGTCTCTAACGCCTCCTTTTCCATCTGCCCCACCACGAAGACACTTGTTCACACTCAGCCTGTTTCCTGCCTGGATCTCTGCCACCTCCTACTGCTTGACTTTCTATCTCTTGCCTCCCACCCCCACTTTGGTGCCAGACAACTCAGGATGCCACTTCTCAGTTCAACCTGGAAGGGCCTTTCAGTTTCTGCAGCACCTGCCTTCTCTGTTTAGAGGACTAGAGATCTTCTTTCACTGCCTTGCATGTCACTCAACGTTTCCTATCTTCCATTCTTTCCAAACCTTGGATTTTGCTTGTTTTCTTCCTAAAATCTCATGTTAAATGTCAAAGCATAAAGGGACTGCTTTACCTCTGGTTTTGTTTTTCCTTTTTGTTGTGTTGAACATAAATCAATTTCTCTTTTCTTAGAATCTAAAATCAACAGAGAACCAAACTCCAAGCACTGCAGGATGATTTTGAATTGTTGGCAGAAAGTCCTAGGAGATTAACATGAAAGAGAACTCATGTCTCACAGACATTTGCAGCGACTCACCCCCAGTGCTGAGTATTCTGATCTCTTGGTCAAAAACTATGCAGGAGTTATGCTCTCAGCTTCTCTCCTCCTCAACCTTTACCAAAATTCCTTTCTTTCTGACCATCTGGTCTCCTCATTTAACTTGGCCAAGCACAGCTTGACAACTCTCCCCCACTGTGATGGCACAAAGGGGAGCAAAGGAGACCTGGAATCAGCCTGATACAGTCTCAGACTTCAATTCCATGCTACTTAAGGTGAAATAAACCATCAAAGTGATATATTAGGCAACTATGTGCAGCAAAGCCATATTCATTCAAAACTAAAGGCAGGGAAGAAATGGATTTAGAATAAATAGGTCTGGTGCTTTGGGAAGAAATGACTGGAAATCCTATCCCACTGTGCCTTACTTCAAAATAATAATTGCCAACAGCGTTTGCGTTAATCTTCACAGTCAACAGAGTGCTTTTACGAATGGGAGGACATCAAAGAGAAGCACAGTACTAATTTATATTTGCCTCTTTCTGTTTTCAAAGTCCTTTTAGATTGGATACCTCAATTCATCCTCTCCTAAATTTTGGAAGATGAATAAAGCAGGATTTATTCAATCAATCATTCATCTATTCAACTCAGGTTTATTGGATGTCTACAGTGGATGCCTGGCACTGTTCCAGGTCTGGAAGATACAAAGCATTGACTACCACAAATCAAGTTCCAGATCCCACTGAGCTTCTGAGAAAAGAGAAGAGAAATGTGAACAAATATAGAATATATCAGATGATGGGCTAGATGGGGGTAAAAGTGGAAAACAAAAGTAAGGCAAGGTAAGGGAGAAGTCACTCAGGAGGGGTATACTGTTTTCTAAAGGGTGGTCCCTGCTGAAGGGATATTTGAGCATGACCTCAGGAACTGAGGGCTGAGATGAGCACATGCCTGGGGGAAGAGGGGCCAAAGGCTCAGAAGGAATTTTTAGACAGGAATGTGCTTGGTTTGTTAGAAAATCAGCAAGGGGGCCAGTGTGGCTGTAGCAACGCAAGCAAGGCAGAGAGCCGTAGGAAATGAGGTCAGAGACATAACAGGGACAAGACATGTAAGGCCCTGTTGGACACTGCAAAAGCTTGAGCTTCTAGCCTGAGTGAGTGGGAAGTCTTTCCACCATTTTAAGCAGAATAACATGACTTAAATTACAATTCAAAAGGCTTACTCTGTCTGAGACTATGCACTGCCCCTAGTATCCATTCCCTCTTTTTTGCCTTATAGCGGAAAGCACAAATTTCTAGCAGGCTGTATGGCATCCCAGAATAAAGGCTGTATTTCTCAGCTTTCCTTGCAGGTAAGTATAGCCACATGATTAAGTCTATGCTGCTGCTGCTAAGTCACTTCAGTCGTGTCCAACTCTATGCAACCCCATAGACGGAGCCCACCAGGCTCCCCCGTCCCTGGGATTCTCCAGGCAAGAACACTGGAGTGGGTTGCCATTTCCTTCTCCAATGCATGAAAGTGAAAAGTGAAAGGGAAGTCGCTCAGTCGTGTCCGACTCTTGGCGACCCCATGGACTATAGCCTACCAGGCTCCTCCATCCATGGGATTTTCCAGGCAAGAGTACTGGAGCGGGGTGCCATTGCTTTCTCCGGACTAAGTCTATAGGCGGTATGCAAATGTATCACATGGTATTTCAAAAAATCATGCCAAAAAGACAGGCAATTTATACCTTATGACTCTTTTCTTTTTTCTCTCTGCCTGGAGTGTGGATGTGATGGTTGGAGCTCTAGTTGCTGCATTGCACTGTGAGGACAAGGGCCACCCCTCTGGATGGGATAGTGGTGAGTGGGAAGAAGTTTAAGTCTTTAAGGACATAATGAAGCTGACTCATATTTGCCCAATTGACAACCTCCAGATACTTATTTTATATTTCTGTTTCTGGCAGATGAGCCTAGTCTTAAATGGTATAATGTTTTTCCAGTCACTGTGTAGAGAATAAACGATAAGGGGGACAAAGGCGAAAGCAAGGATAAGCTCTTCTCCTGAGAACCCAGAGGCTTGAAGAAGTTAAGTGAAGGACATTAGGACTGGTTACAGCATTGGCTTTTTAAGGAAATTGTTGTTTATCTAGTTGGCTGTACCAGGTCCTAGTTGTGACACGTGGAAATCTTCAGTTTTCCTGTGGCACATGGCCTCTCTCAGCCTTGATTTCCTCGTCCGTAGTATGGGGATGATAAGGATACCTACCTCAGACGATGATTGCAAGGAACGTGCTGTCCCTTCAGTCGTGTCCAACTCTTTGTGACCCCACGGACTGTAGCTCACCAGGCTCCTTTGTCCACGGGATTCTCCAGGCAAGATTACTGGAGTGGGTTGCCACTGACTCCTCCAGGGGATCTTCCTGACCCAGGAATCGAACCTGTGTCTCCTACACCTCCTGCATGGCAGGCAGGTTCTTTACCATTTGTGCCACCTGGGAAGACTGATTGTGAGGACATGAAATAAACTGTGTCAAAAGACTTAACAGGTCCAGGCACAGAGCTGACTCCTCACCTGCTGGTTTTTTGTCCCTCCTCCTCCCTTCTTCCACCTTCCCGTACCTCCTGTGCATGCCCAGAAAATTGCAGTCTTTCCCAGATGAGTGTACAAACCACACAATTAAAAGGAAATGCCTTAGCTGTGACATGAGGGATCTTTAGCTGGCGGCATGTGGGATTTAGTTCTCTGACCAAGGATTGAACCCTGGCCCCCTGCATTGGGTGTGCAGAGACTTAGCCACTGGACCACCATGCTGCCATGAAAGACCTTGCATACTGCAAAAAACATCTTGCAGACACCAACGAAGATCCCACGTGCTGCAACTAAGACCCAGTGCAGCCAAATAAATAAACAAATAAAATAAATATTTTTAAAAAGCTTATAACAAGGAAATGCGTTAGTAAGAGAGGAAGAGGAAGGCAGGGGGACGGGAAAGAAGCCTTAGCACGTGGAGATGATGGACTTCCAGGCCTTCAGAAGCTCTCAGTTCACGGGAAGAAATGTCAGTCATGACCCTGGAGGTGCTGAAAGATCTAAGGAGAGGAGGCCAGCAGTTCAGCCTCCAGCCTGGTGTCTGGTGACATTGTCAGGACTCCTTTCTGATCCCCTTCTTTTCTGTGGCCTTTTCTCTAGCCTCTTCTCCTTTCTCTTCCAATATACAGAGGAATAGTGAAAAGCTTGGTAGGTCATCTGATTCTCTGGCTGTGTTTCCTTGGAGTGGCTGGAGTTTTCACTGGCCTGGCAGGGGCAGGATGTTTTGAAACCGTGCATAGAGCCATCTCTGGGTGTTTTTTCATCTGAGTACTGGGCTTTGGAATGCAAAACACCAATTACATGTTTCCTTTTTGGTAGCAGATTCTCTTCCTAATTATGTTTTGCTCAGGCTAATATTAAAATGAATTGGCTTCCTCTGACAACAGTACATGTAATAATAACAGGAAATGGCCCCGAATCACACAATAATAAAAATAGAGCTGGAGGGGAATGTTCTTGAGAACGTTTTGCAATTAGACTTTTCCATCCCATCCCATTTATCCATCTGTCCATCTATACATGCATTCAGAAAACTATAACTAGTGAACTTAATGGAGAGCTTGAAAAAAATTCCACTTTTATTCTTATATTAGAAATTTCTGAAACATCCAATACTAAAAATTAGAAAAAAGATAAGCATGTCAGTTTCTGTATAAAAACTTACCTGCACTGTGCCTTGCTGTTCTTCAGTCACTAAATCATGTCCTACGCTACACTCCCATGGACTGCATCACACCAGGCTTCCATGCCTTCACTATCTCCCTGAGTTTGCTCAAACTCATGTCCATTGAGTCAGTGATGCCATCCAACTATCTCATCCTCTGTCACCTCCTTTTCCTCTTGCCCTTGATCTTTCCCAGCATCAGGGTCTTTTCCAATAAGTCATCTCTTAGCATCAGGTGGCCAAAGTATTGGAGCTTCAGCTTCAGTAAGAGTCCTTCCAATGAATAGCCAAGGTTGATCTCCTTTAGGATTGATTGGTTTGATCTCCTTACAGTCCAAGGGTCTCAAGAGTCTTTTCCAGCACCACAATTAGGTTAATACAACTCTTTGTAAGAAAGGTTGAGTGAAAATAATACACTTCCATTAATTATAGTCTATATAGAAGGCTCTGATAAGTCCTATAAAAAAAAAAGGAACCTGTCTAAATTTGTCTAATCTAGTGAGGCTCAAATTTAGTTGACCATGGAGGACTTCCCTGGTGGTCCAGTGGTTAAGAATCCACCTGCCAACACAGGGGACATGGATTCAATCCCGGATGCAGGAAGATCCCAGATGCCTCGAGGCAACTGAGTCCGTAGGCCACAACCACTAAAGCCCACATGCTCTATCTAGAGCCTGTGCCGCGCAACAAGAGAAGCCACTGCAATGAGAGGCCCACTCACCACAACTAGAGAAAGCCCGCTCACAGCAACAAAGACCCAGAGCAGCCCAAAATTAATTAATTAAAAAATTTATTTAACCATGTAAATTTCTTTCCTTTTTTATGACTACTTGTGAATCTTGGAGTTAGCACCACAGGATTCAAATTTTTCAGGATTTTAGTTTGTGTGTGTGCGTGTGATTTGGCTAGATTTTAATTGTATTCTTTGAAATATGGGAACATCTTCTAAAATAGTGGGAAAATCTTTTTTAAACCTATGTTTTGGAGGAAAACTTGGCAGTATCTTTTTTTTTTTTTCATTAATTTATTTTTTTAATTGAGGGAGAATTACTTTACAGAATTTTGTTGTTTTCTGTCAAACCTCAACATGAATCAGCCATAAGTATACATATATCCCCTCCTTTTTGAACCTCCGTCCCATCTTCCTCCCCATCCCACCCCTCTAGCTTGATACAGAGCCCCTGTTTGAGTTTCCTGAGCCATAAAGTAAATTCCCACTGGCTATTTATTTAACATATGGTAATGTAAGTTTCCATGTTACTCATTCCATACATTTCACTGTCTCTTCCCCTCTCCCCAAGTCCATAAGTCTATTCTCTATGTCTGTTTCTCCATTCAGTTCAGTTCAGTTCAGTTCAGTTGCTCAGTCATGTCCGACTCTTTGCAACCCCATGAATCGCAGCACACCAGACCTCCCTGTCCATCACCAACTCCCGGAGTTTACTCAAACTCATGTCCATCAAGTCGGTGATGCCATCCAGCCATCTCATCCTCTGTCGTCCCCTTCTCCTCCTGCCCCCAATCCCTCCCAGCATCAGAGTCTTTTCCAATGAGTGAACTCTTCACATGAGGTGGCCAAAGTATTGGAGTTTCAGCTTCAGCATCAGTCCTTCCAATGAACACCCAAGACTGATCTCCTTTAGAATGGACTGGTTGGATCTGCTTCCAGTCCAAGGGACTCTCAAGAATCTTCTCTTCAGTACCATTTTTCTAGATTCTGTATATATGCATCAGAATATGATATTTATCTTTCTGACTTACTTCACTCTGTATAATAGGTTCTAGGTTCATCCACTTCATTAGCACTGACCCAAAAGCATTCCTTTTTATGGCTAAGTAATTTGTGTATATGTTTTACCACAACTTCTATATCCATTCATCTGTCGATAGACATCTAGGTTGCTTCCATGTTCTGGCTATTGTAAATAGTGCTGTAATGAACAATGGGATACATGTGTCTTTTTAAACTTTGGTTTCCTCAGGGTATAAGCCTAGGAGTGGGATTGCTGGGTCATATGGTGGTTTTATTCCTAGTTTTTTAAGGACTCTCCATACCATATTCCATAGTGGCTATATCCATTTACATTCCCACCAACAGTGCAAGAATGTTCCGTTTTCTCTACACCCTCTCCAGCATTTATTGCTTGTAGACTTTTTGATGATGGCCATTCTGACTGGTGTGAGGTGATATCTGATTGTAGTTTTGATTTGCATTTCTCTAATAATGAGCAATGTTGAGCATCTTTTCACATGTTTATTAGCCATCTGTATGTCTTCTTTGGGGAAATGTCTGTTTAGGTCTTTTTCCCACTTTTGATTGGGTTGCTTTTTTTTCTAGTATTGAGTTGTATGAGTTGCTTGTATATTTTGGAAATTAATCCTTTGTCAGTTGTTTCATTTGCTATTATTTTCTCCCATTCTGAGGGTTGTCTTTTCACCTTGCTTATAGGGTTGTCTTTTCACCTCTTTTACATGTAGCTGTCCAGTTTTCCCAGCACCATTTATTGAAGAGGCTGTCTTTGCCCCATTGTATATTCTTGCCTCCTTTGTCAAGAATAAGGTACCCATAGTTGCATGGATTTATTTCTGGGCTTTCTGTCTTGTTCCATTGGTCTATATTTCTGCTTTTGTGCCAATACCATACTGTCTTGATGACTGTAGCTTCATAGGATAATCTGAAGTCAGGAAGGTTGATTCCTCCAGCTCCATTCTTCTTTCTCAAGACTGCCTTGGAATATTCAGGGTCATTTGTGTTTCCATATCAATTGTGAAATATTTTGTTCTAGTTCTGTGAAAAATGCCATTGGTAATTTGATAGGGATCACATTGAATCTATAGATTGCATTTGATAGTATAGTCATTTTCACAATATTGTTTCTTCCTACCCAGGAACATGGAATATCTCTCCATCTGTTTATGTTGTCTTTGATTTCTTTCATCAGCGTCTTGTAATTTCCTGTGTACAGTTCTTTTGTCTCCTTAGGTAAGTTTATTCCTATTTAATTCTTTTTGTTGCAATGGTGAATGGGATTGATTCCTTAATTTCTATTTCTGATTTTTCATTTTTAGTGTATAAGATGTTTCATTTTTAGTGTATAAGATTTTTCATTTTTAGTGTATAGGGTTTTCTATGTACAGTATCATGTCATCTGCAAACAGTGAGAGCTTTTCTTCTTTACTTCTTCTGGATTTTTTTTTTTTTTTCTTCTTTTATTGCAGTAGCTAGGACTTCCAAAACTATGTTGAATAAGAGTGGTGAAAGTGGACACCCTTGTCTTGTTCCTGATATTAGGGGGGATGCTTTCAGTTTTTCACCATTGAGAATAATGTTTGCTGTAGGCTTATCACATGGCCTTTACTCAGTTGAGGTAGGTTCCTTCTATGCCCATTATTTGAAGAGTTTTAATCATAAATGGGTGCTGAATTTTGTCAAAGTCTTTTTCTGCATCTATTGAGATTATCATATGGTTTTTATCTTTCAATTTGTTAATATGGTGTATCACATTGATTGATTTGCATATATTGAAGAATCCTTGCATCCCTGGAATAAACCCAACTTGATCATGGTGTATGAGGTTTTTGATGTGTTGCTGAATTCTGTTTGCTAAAATTCTGTTGAGGATTTTTACATCTATGTTCATCAGTGATATTGGCCTGTAGTTTTCTTTTTTGTGTGTTTTCTCTGTCTGGTTTTGCTATCAGGGTGATGGTGGTCTCATAGTATGAGTTTGGAAGTGTTCCTTTCTCTGCAATTTTTTGAAAGAGTTTTAGAAGGATTGGCATTCACTCTTCTCTAAATGTTTGATAGAATTCTCCTGTGAAGCCATCTGGTCCTGGGCTTTTGTCTTTGGGAGATTTTTGATCACAGCTTCAATTTCAGTGCTTGTAATTGGGTTGTTCATAATTTCTATTTCTTCCTGGGTCAGTCTTTTAAGATTGAACTTTTCTAAGGGTCTGTCCATTTCTTCCAGGTTATCCACTTTATTGCCATATCATTGTTCATAATAGTCTCTTATAATCCTTTGCATTTCTGCATTGTCTGTTGTAACCTCTCCTTTTTCATTTCTAATTTTGTTGATTTGATTCTTCTCTCTTTTGTTCTTGATGAGTCTGGCTAAGGGTTTGTCAATTTTGTTTATCTTCTCAAAGAACCAGCTTTGTTTTATTTATCTTTACTATTGTTTCTTTCTTTTCTTTTTCACTTACTTCTACTCTGATCTTTATAATTCCTTTCCTTCTACTAATTTGTGTGTGTGTGTGTGTGGGGGGGTTGTTCTTTTTCCAGTTGCTTTAGGTGTAAAGTTAGGTTGTCTATTCTATGTTTTTCTTGTTTCTTGAGATAGGATTATATTGCTATAAACTTCCCTCTTAGAACTGCTTTTGCTGCATCCCATAGGGTTTCAGTTGTCGTGTTTTCATTGTCATTTGTTTCTAGAAAATTTTTTTATTTCCTTTTGATTTCTTCACCTGTTAGTTATTTAGAAATGTATTCTTTAATCTTCATGTGTTTGTGTTTTTTACAGTTTTTTTCTTGTAATTGATATCAAGTCGCATAGCATTGTGGTCAGAGAAGATATCTGATACAATTTCAATTTTCTTAAATTTACTGAGGTTTGATTTGTGACCCCAAGATGTGGTCTATCCTGGAGAATGTTCCATGTGCACTTGAGAAGAAGGTGTATTCTTCATTTGAATGGAATGTCCTGAAGATATCAATGAGATCCATCTCATCTAATGTATCATTTAAAACCTGTGTTTCCTTATTAATTTTATGTTTTGATGATCTGTCCACTGGTGTGAGTGGGATATTAAAGTCTCCTACTATTGTGTTACTGTCAATTTCTCCTTTTATGTCTGTTAGTGTTTGTCTTATGTGTTGAGGTGCTCCTACGTTGGGTGCATGGATATTTGCAATTGTTATGTCTTCCTCTTGGATTGATCCCTTGATCATCATGTAGTGTCCTTCCTTAACTCTTGTACTATTCTAATATTCTCTGTCTTATAATGAAGATTGCTACCCCAGCTTTCTTTTGCTTCCCATTTGCATGGAATATATTTTTCCATCCTCTCACTTTCAGTCTATATCTGTCTTTAGGTCTGAGGTGGGTTTCTTGTAGACAGTGTATATATGGGTCTTGTTTTTTTTAATCCATTCAGCCAGTCAGTGTCTTTTGGCTGGAGCATTTAAACCATTTACATTTAAAGTAATGATTGATATATATGTTCCTATTGTCATTTTCTTAGTTGTTTGGGGTTGATTTTGTAGATCTTGTTCTTCTCTTGTATTTCCTGACTATATAAGTCCCGTTAACATTTGTTGTAAAGCTGGTTTTGTGGTACTGAATTCTGTTAACTTTTACTTGTCTAAAATGCTTTTGATTTCTCCATCAATTTTGAATGAGATCCTTGCTGGGTACAGTAATCTTGGTTGCAGATTTTCCCCTTTCATTCCTGCCATTCCCTTCTGGCCTGCAGAGTTTCTGCTGAAAGATCAGCTGTTAAGCATATGGGGTTTCACTTGTATGTTACCTGTTGCTTTTCCCTTGCTGCTTTTAATATTCTTTCTTTGTGTGCAGTTTATGTTAGTTTGATTAGCATGTGTCTTGGCATGTTTCTCCTTGGATTTATCCCATATGGACTCTTTGCACCTCTTGAACTTGATTGACTATTTCCTTTTCCATGTTGGAGAAATTTTCAACTATAATCTCTTCAAAAATGTTCTCATCACCCCCCCCCCCTTTTTCTTTCTCTTCTTCTTCTTCTGGGACCCCTATAATTCAAATGCTGGTGCATTTGATAGTGTCCCAGAGGTCTCTGAGACTGTCCTCAGTTCTTGTCATTCTTTACTTTATTCTGCTCTTCAGAAGTTATTTCCAACATTTTACCTTCCAGCTCACTGATTTGTTCTTCTGCTTCAGATATTCTGCTATTGAGTCCTTCTAGAGTATTTTTACTTTCAATAATTGTGTTGTTTGTCTTTGTATGTTTATTCTTTAATTCTACTAGGTCTTTGTTAATTGATTCTTGCATTTTCTCCATTCTGTTTTCAAGGTTTTTATCATTTTTACTATCATTATTCTGAATTCTTTTTCAGGTAGTTTGCCTATTTCCTCTTCATTTATTTGGATGTCTGTGTTTCTAGCTTGTTCCTTCATTTGTGTAGTATTTTCTCTGCCTTTTCATTATTTTTTTTTAACTTATTGTGTTTGAAGTCTCCTTTGCCCAGGCTTCAGGGTTGAATTCATTCTTCCTTTTGGTTTCTGCTCTCCTAAGAAAGATATTAGCATCTGAATGCAGAGTTCCAAAGAAGAGATAAGAAAGCCTTCCTTAGCGATCAATGCAAAGAAATAGAGGAAAACAACAGAATGGGAAAGACTAGAGATCTCTTCAAGAAAATTAGAGATACCAAGGGAACATTTCATGCAAAGATGGGCTCGATAAAGGACAGAAATTGTATGGACCTAACAGAAGCAGAAGATATTAAGACGAGGTGGCAGGAATACACAGAAGAACTGTAAAAAAAGATCTTCATGACCCAGATAATCACGATGGCATGATCACTCACCTAGAGCCAGACATCCTGGAATGTGAGGTCAAGTGGGCCTTAGAAAGCATCTCTATGAACAAAGCTAGTGGAGATGATGGAATTCCAGTTGCGCTATTCCAAATCCTAAAAGATGATGCTGTGAAAGTGCTGCACTCAATATGCCAGCACATTTGGAAAACTCAGCAGTGGCCACAGGACTGGAAAAGGTCAGTTTTAATTCCAATCCCAAAGAAAGGTAATGTCAAAGAATGCTCAAACTACCGCACAATTGCACTCATCTCACAGGCTAGGAAAGTAATGCTCAAAATTCTCCAAACCAGGCTTCAGCAGTACATGAACCGTGAAGTTCCAGATGTTCAAGTTGGTTTTAGAAAAGGCAGAGGAACCAGAGATCAAATTGCCAACATCCGCTGTATCATGGAAAAAGCAAGAGAGTTCCAGAAAAACATCTATTTCTGCTTTATTGACTATGCCAAAGCCTTTGACTGTGTGGATCACAATAAACTGTGGAAAATTCTGAAAGAGACGGGAATACCAGGCCACCTGACCTGCCTCTTGAGAAACCTATATGTAGGTCAGGAAGCAACAGTTAGAACTGGACATGGAACAACAGATTGGTTCCAAATAGGAAAAGGAGTACGTCAAGGCTGTATATTGTCACCCTGCTTATTTAACTTCTATGCAGAGTACATCATGAGAAATGCTGGGCTGGAAGAAGCACAAGCTGGAATCAAGATTGCTGGGAGAAATATCAATAACCTCAGATATGCAGATGACACCACCCTTATGGCAGAAAGTGAAGAGGAACTAAAGAGCCTCTTGATGAAAGTGAAAGTGGAGAGTGAAAAAGTTGGCTTAAAGCTCAACATTCAGAAAACAAAGATCATGGCATCTGGTCCCATCACTTCATGGCAAATAGATGGGGAAACAGTGGAAACGGTATCAGACTTTATTTTTTGGGGCTCCAAAATTACTGCAGATGGTGACTGCAGCCATGAAATTAAAAGACGCTTACTCCTTGGAAGGAAAGTTATGACCAACCTAGATAGCATATTATAAAAGCAGAGACATTACTTTGCCAACAAAGGTCCGTCTAGTCAAGGCTATGGTTTTTCCAGTAGTCATGAATGGATGTTAGAGTTGGACTGTGAAGAAAGCTGAGTGCCGAAGAATTGATGGTTTTGAACTGTGGTGTTGGAGAAGACTCTTGAGAGTCCCATGGACTGCGAGGAGATCCAACCAGTCCATTCTAAAGGAGATCAGTCCTGGGTGTTCTTTGGAAGGAATGATGCTAAAGCTGAAACTCCAGTACTTTGGCCACCTCATGCGAAGAGTTGACTCATTGGAAAAGACTCTGATGCTGGGAGGGATTGGGGGCAGGAGGAGAAGGGGACGACAGAGGATGAGATGGTTGGATGGCATGACCGACTCGATGGATGTGAGTTTGAGTGAACTCCGGGAGTTGGTGATGGACAGGGAGGCCTGGTGTGCTGCAATTCATGGGGTCGCAAAGAGTTGGACATGACTGAGTGACTGAACTGAACTGAACTCCTAAGATTGGCCCAGTGGTTTTTATAAACTTTGTATAGGGTGAGATTTGTGCTGAGTTTTTTTGTTTGTTTGTTTTTCCTATAATGGGCAAGGCTGAGTGAGGTAGTAATCCTGTTTGCTGATGATTGGGTTTGTATTTTTGTTTTTTTTTTTTTTTTTTGTTTAGATGAGGCCTCCTGCACAGGGTGCTACTGGTTGTTGGGTGATACTGGGTCTTGTATTCAAGTGGTTTCCTTTGTGTGAGTTCTCACTATTTGATACTCCCTAGTGTTAGTTCTCTGGTAGTCTAGGGTCTTGGTGTCAGTGCTCCCACTCCAAAGATTCAGGGCTTGATATCTCAAGGATGACAAGTAATGACTGGAATAGGTTGGCCTCTCTATGAATATGTTGAAAGGCACGTGGAGAAATTCACCATTGAGGAACTCACACATAGGCAAGTCTTCAGTCTTCATCAGGACTATCTCCCTGGAATGTTAAGAGCCTCACTTCTCTGGCTTCTCAACCCCTAACAATAATACAACACTCAAGGAAGGATGAGAGGCACCAGGAGGGTGATGGGGCTCTTAGAAGAATGTTCTACTACTGACTGCAAAATGGAAGTCAAGGTTTTAGTTTTCAAGGGAATGTTCTATTTATCTCCTGAATGTTGCCCCCTGTGCTCCTTAATTCTGTTAACCAGTTGTTTAGGCCTCCATAAAGAGGCTATTCTCTTAACAATAGTATATTTTGTTCATTTTTATGCTTAATTTCACCAGAAATTTGGCAGGTAAAATTTCTTTGCCTTTGCAAGCTGATAGCCATCATCTTGACCATACCTGTAAGGTAGACATTAAGAAGGGCATGTCTACACCCCAAAACATTTGCTTTCCTTCCCTCTGTGCACAGGAAGTCCATGGTCTCGATTCCACCACTGGATGGAAACTCAGGCCTGTTCACTTCACACCACACATAGCCCCTCTTTGTCAGAGAGAGATAAGAACCATCTTTTCACTGACCTACATCTGGAGAGTGGAAAATCCATTGTCAACCCACCAAGGACTCATGGGGTGAATGGATGGGTGACAAGTCTAACCTGTGTGTGCATTAAACGAGGCAACAGAAGACAAGGCCTAGATCAGAGTTCAGGGAAAACCAGGCTGAGCATGCTCAGGGGGCCCAGGTTTATCCAGGAGACTTGGTATTCACTAAGCAACCATCACTGAACGTGTTTGATTAATGACTATTGCCAAGAGAGATCATGCCTAGTACCAAAGCCCAGCTAAGCCCAAAAGGGGTCAGCCCATGGACACAAAGGCTTTTTATTAGGTGAGATATCTGTTCTGATCTCTGTTGTCAATTAGGTCGTCATTACACTCAGCCTACACTTACTGATAGTAGAAATGCCATTGAGAGGAGACATTAACACCTTTACCACTAGCAGTAAATCAACGGCCACTCCAGTTGTTTGAGAGCATCTGCAAAATCACCTCTGTCTGGCTTTTCCAACTCAGGGTTCTCTCTACCCCTCTGCTTCTGGAGTAACACACATCGAGAGTGGCTGTCTAAATGCCTAGGTGCCATGGGATCAGTGAGAGCCTCCAGGACAAAGGTAATAAGCTCCAGGAAAGTCTGATACCAAAATGTTTTTTTTTTTTCTTTCTAAAATATACACACATTGAGTGACAAATCAAGATAACTACAGATTATCAAAGGGAAGAGAATAAAGATTACCCAGAGCATCATAATCCTAATATATCTCCTGCTAATCTTTTTTCACTTCTACAGGGTTGAAATCATGCTGTTCTTGTTAAAAAAAAAAAAAAGGTGTAAAAGCTGTTGTTTTATTCCACTCAGGCCACACTGCCATTCCTTGAGATTCTCCAAATACTCCAGGCACATTTGTACCTCATGGCCTTTACACTTACTGTTCTTTCTCCATGGAATGTTCTTCCTCTGAAACTCCAATGACTCACTCCCTCACTTTTTTCAGTTCACTGCTCAAATGTCATCTCCTCCAAGAAGGCTTCTTGATCACACAGGCTGAAATAATTGCTTCACTTTGGCATTTTTCTATTCCTGTGTTCTGCTTTATTCTCCTTCAATGTACTGCAAGACCTGAGGTCCTATTACAGAGTAGTTAGTTTACTATGGGTGCCTTCCATTGCAACTGAAACTCCAAGAAGACAGTTTGTGGGATCAGGAAGTCTTCTTGGAGGAGGTGACACTTGAGCAGTAAACTGAAGAAGGCAAGGGAGCTAGTCATCAGAGTATCCAAAGGAAGAACATTGTTTTATTCACTACTGAATTTCTACAACCTGGAAGAATGCCTGCCCATAAGAGGTGCTCAACACATGTTTGTTAAATAAGTGAATGTTTTCTGGTATCTTGCATTTTTTCCCCTTTAATAATATTGTACAGAGCCCTCCAGGTCACTAAATATTCTTCAGCATACCACTTTTTAAGACTATATCATATTCATATTTTTATGAATGTATCATATTTGTATTTTTTTAAATATTCACATCTTTAAGAATATATCATATTTCACAGTATGGTTCTGTTATAATGGGTTTATCCAACCCTCTATGGTTGAGCATTTAGGTTAAGTGGTCCCCCTAAACCCTCCCCTCATTTTAAACCTATGTAGGGCATTGAATGTATTTAAATGATTTATCTATACTGGGCAAAATTTGACCTTGAAAACTTAGTTGGAGGCTTGAACTGGGAGAAACAGTCATTAGTAGGCCCTTGACCAAACAAGGAATTTAAATGTCTCTGATGGAAAAGGTGGAGAAGGCGTGGACACCTGTCTTACCAGCTGGATGGGTCACATCAGACTTGGAGGTCAGTGATTTGACAGTCACCTCACAAGTACTTAGGGCTTACAGAAAGGAAGTACATAGAGTGTGGAGGTGTAATGAGTTGAACTATGTCCCCCCCAAATGCATTCATTGAAGTCCTAACCCTCGGCACCTCAGAATGTGACTATATTTAGAGATAGGGTCTTTAAAGAAGTAATTAAGATAGAAAGAGGTCATTAGGGTGGTCCCTAATCAATCCAATCTGACTGGTGTCCTTGTAGGAAGAGGAAATTTGAACACAGAAAGAAACACCAGGGATTTACACAGAGGGAAGACCACATGAGGACACGGGGCAGGAGATGGCTGTCTACAAGCCAAGGAAAGAGGCTGCAGAAGAACCAAAGCTGCTGAAAGCTTGACCTTGAACTTCTAGGCTCTAGAACTGTGAGAAAATAAGTTTCTGTTGGTTAAGCACCCAGTCTCTAGTATTTTGTTATAGCAGCCCTAGAAATTAAACACTAGATAAGTTCAGTGATGTTACAATGCCCTTGAAAAGGTGTTTGGGCCTCCTACATATACATTCTATTGCCTATCACAGGTTAAATTTTTCCATGTAAACTTTTCTGAAATTAAAATAGTGGAGGGGGGTTCAGGATTAGAAACACATGCATACCCGTGGTGGACTCATGTTGATGTATGGCAAAACCAATACAATATTGTAAAGTAATTAGCCTCCAATTAAAATAAATAAATAAAAATAAATTAGAAGTCATTAGGTGCATATGAATCAATAGTCAAACATCTCCTGTACATGAAACTTTTTCTTGGGTGTTTCATCTTTAAAAATTAAACAACCAAAATTAATGTATAGTTCTCAAAGAAATGATGTGAATTTCAAAGGACTGGTCATTTCTGTGCCCCTCAAGGGTATATTTCATTTCCCATATTCTGTATCCACCTATTTCGTTCTTAAGTAATTTGACTAATATTTAGCAAGTGCTTTTGTGTGTGTTGTTTCAGTTGTGTCCGACTCTTTGCAACCCCATGAACTGTAGCCTGTCCATGGGGTTCCTACCTCCATGAGATTCCCCAGGAAAAAATACTGGAATGGGTTGCCATGCCCTTCTCCAAGGCATCTTCCTGACCCAGGGATCAAATTCACATCTCTTATATCTCCTGCATTGGCAGGTGGGTTCTTTACCACTAGCACCACCTGGGAAGTCCTTGCTGCAAAGCTGCTAAGTCTCTTCAGTCATGTCCGACTCTGTGCAACCCCATAGACGGCAGCCCACCAGGCTCCCCCGTCCCTGGGATTCTCCAGGCAAGAACACTGGAGTGGGTTGCCATTTCCTTCTCCAATGGATGAAAGTGAAAAGTGAAAGTGAAGTCGCTCAGTCATATCCGACTCTTCATGACCCCACGGACTGCAGCCCACCAGGCTCCTCTGTCCATGGGATTTTCCAGGCAAGAGTACTGGAGTGGGGTGCCATTAGTATGGGCCAATTCCTGGGGATCTGACAGTGAGTAAGAGAGATGCCTCCCTGTTATCATGGAAATTAATCTATTGAGGGGAAAAGTTAACAAGCAATTAAACAGGACACCTTCTACTGACAGAGCAGGCTTTATCTTCTAAATCAGAGGTAGGCAAACTTTTTCTGTGTAATGCCAGAATGTAGATAGTTCCAGCTTTGTACAAATACAGCTTTGTACTGGCTGCTGGCTTGATCACTTGCAAGCCAACATAGAATATCTGGGTTGGGAAGACCCTCTGGAGTAGAAAATGACAACCCGCTCCAGTATTCTTACAGTGTTCTTGCCTGGAAAATTCCATGGACAGAGGAGTCTGCAGGCTACAGTCCATGTGGTCACAGAAAGTCAGATACAACTGAGCTACTAAACATATTGGGGCTAGTGCCCTGGGATGACCCAGAGGGATGGAGTGGGGAGAGAGGTGGGAGGGGCGTTCAGGATGGAGAACACATGTACACCCATGGCTGATTCATGTCAATGTATGGCAAAACCAATACAATAAAGTAAATAAATAAACATACACACATAGAACATCTAGGTATAAATGTCCTGTCAAGTGAAGAGTGTCCAGTAAAGTGTGGGTAGATCCCTAGGCATTGTATAAAGAGAACAAACAACGCTGTGTGAACTCTCTGAGACCCTTAAATACACAAAACATGAAATGACTTACCCCAGAGGACTCTGCTGAAAATACAGCATCTTTTCACCCAAGCTTAGGGTACAGCTCCTCCATCCCCCCATGTCTTGAGAACATGGGGCACCACCCTTTCATACAATTCAAGCAGCAATGCCTGGCAGTTGCATCTAATGTCTGGAGCTGGGCTGGCAGTCTCTGAGTATAACTGTCCTCCATTAGAGCTTATGCATGCTTCCTATCCAAGTTTCCAGAGCCTTCACTCTCCAAACAGTCCTTCTTAGAAACCATGATTTGTGGCCTAAACTGCATGTACCACACCCTGAGGTAAAGCTTCCAGGCTACAGTAAAACATGGGTGTGCCCAATTTCCAGAAATTTTTTAGAGAGTTGACCCACCTGTGTACAGATGTGGCACAAGGCCTTCAATCTGGTAATTACAGGCTCTCTGAAACCCTCACATTCTGGTATAAAAACGAACACAGTTCAGGATCACAGGGAACTGGGTTATAATCATGAGTGAATTTATGAATATCATTCCACATAAAAAAACTACCAAACTAGAAGCAAGAACAAAGTATAAAATATAGAGGACAAATGGCTCTTCATGACTGAGGAAGACATTCAACATAGTTTTTCCACTGCTTGCTATGAGGCAGGCACTGCTCTAAGTGCCGAATGAGAAAAAATCAGCAAAGGGATCAGCCATACATATACATGTATTCATTTTCCCCAAAACTTCCCTCCCATACAGCCTGCCACATAATATTGAGCAGAATTCCACGTGCTATACAGTAGGTCCTTGTTGGTTATCCATTTAAAATATAGCAGTATGTACAAGTCCATCCCAAACTCCCTAACTATCCCTTCCTCCTGGCAACCATAAGTTCCTTCTCATGGAGATGACAGTCTATATCCAGAAAAACTTCTCATAGAGACATTTGAGCTGGAAGGAGGCTCTGTACTGAACATTCACACCACAGTCTATGTCAACGGCACCCCCAGAGGCATGAAGTGGACAACCTGTGGAATCTTACATGGTGACCTTGACTTGAATCTTGAAGGACTAGGATTTGAGGAGGTACAGAAGAGGAAGGAGAGTGGTTCGAGTAGAGGGAAAGGGTATGTGTAAAGATATCAAGAGTCATTTATTTAGTGTCTACTCTGTACAGGATTCTAAGCCCTTGGCATAACTAAGAGGTAAATCCCTGTGACCTGCATAATAAAACCACATCATTCCTTCAATCACAGAATTTTGAAAAATATTTAGCACTTGAGCACTTCCCACGATCCAGGCCCTGCCTCTAAAACATGGGGATGTTGCTGTGAACAAATCAGAAATGGTGCCCAACCTCATGAAATTCACAGTCCAAACACATGTTGAATGATTACAAGAATGACGAGCAGTGCAAAAGCAAGATGATGGATCTTAGGAGTGCTTATAACTGGGAGAACAAAGTGAGTCTGGGTAGTTAAAAGAGACTTTAGTGATGGGAGAGATATGACTGTTCTCTAGCTAATCCTGGATATTAGGACCCCATGGGAATGGGCCAGGGGTGGGGTAAGGAGGGGTAGAGTTGACCTCAGTGTGTATTCTGTGGACAGACTACCTATTTCCCGAAATGATAGTGTGGGCATTGGTGTAAGAATTATTGTACACTAAGGAAACAGATCTGGGAAACAGTTGTCCATGACTTCACTCCCTGACGAACATAAACCGTTCCAGAGAGTCTGGCCTCATCTCTTGGAAACATCCCACCGACAACCCCTGTAAGGAGGAGAGGAGTGGTCCATTGATAAACTGGGGCACTGGAGAGAGGACGTGAAAGGCTAATGCAGAAATTATGGACTGGGGCTGATTTTTGAGGTCAGACTTTTCTGAAGATGTCTGATATATGATCCAAAAACCAACAGAAGGCACCACATTTTATTTATCTGGGCAAACTAGCCTCAAAGTACAGCATCCCTCAGAAGGATTGGGGAAAACAGTTTACAGTCAACACAAACACAGCAACAGTGGCTTGGGTTCAGAGCAGAAGTCCAAATATCTTACAGCAGTTCCCAAACCCCAGCGCCCTCCAGAATGGCCAGGAAGGCTTGTGAAAATCCAGGTTGCTGGACCCACCCACCCCACCTCCGCCTTCTTCTCCTCCCCTCCACCTGAGCTCCTAAATCAGGAAGTCTGGGATGGAGGCTAAGAATTTACCTTTCTTCAAGTTCCCAGTTGCTGCTGATACTGCTGGACCACATAACCAGTTATGGTTATTTTCATAACCAGTCTTCCTCCATATATTGTGAGATTTTTCCGGATCTGGCCCCAAGTCTCTTGTTGACATTTCTTTGCCACAGTTGGGTTCCCCATCACACACTTGACCCCGTCCAGAAAACTGAGATTGTTTTCCACGTGTACAGAACATAAATGAGATCTCTTCTATATATTTATTTCTTCTGTCCATTCAACCCTTAACTCCTCATCTCTGCCTCCTTGAAATCCTTTAAAGATTAGTATAAATACTGTTTTCTCCGTCAAGTCTTCTCTGATGTCTAAACAACAAAATTAAATTTTAAAATTCATCTAGTGTTCTGTGCGCTAACCTCTGTGGTTGACGATGATCTTCCTAAATAATACCTTGGCATTTAGGTGTTCATTCAGTAAATGTGTAAGAGTATCACCTGGGTGCATGTGCCTGGGCCCACCTGGGGGCTAAGCTTTGTAACAGGGAAAGATGTCAATTCTGCACCTTCCAGGAGCTTGTTTCAGAAGGAAAAAGACAAGTAAGCTGATAATTACAATACAGAGTGATCTGTACTTAGTTAGTTATGGGACCACTTGGGAAAGACATTCAATCCAGAGTTGATAGGTTAACAGAAAAGATTTTTCAGAAGAAATGATGCCTTTCTGACATGTGAGGGATGGGTGGGATTTAATGACAAAAGGTATGGGAAAAGTAGGGAAAGAGGAAGGGTGATCCAGGCCAGAGACGAGAGAGGAGGGATGACTGAAGAATCAAACCTGAGGAGAGAAAGGATGAGAGAGGACGCTGAGGGAAAGTCTGGGGCTGGTTTATGAATCTTTAAATACCTTGGGTAGCAGTTTTGACCCAATCAGGAGATAGAAACCATGTAGGTAGGTTAAACAGGGGAGATTAGAGGCCACACATTCATAACTGACATATCATGTCAGAAAATTTTAAATTTACCATACACTTTCTCTTCTCAACACATGCCCAAGAAGTTCAGTAGCTCATTCCACAAATAATCACTTTTTAGAAAATTTGGCTGTGCCGGGTCTTAGTTGCCACAGGCAGGGTCTTCTACTCGCAGCAGGTGAGATCTTTACTTGCAGCACTTGAACTCTTCATTGCATCATGTGGGATCTAGTGACCTGTTGCTATTGTCACTGTTCAGCTGCTAGGTCGTGTCTGACTCTTTGTGACTCTCAGCACACTGACTCTCAGCACACTAGGCTTCCCTGTCCTTCGCTATTTCTCTGTTTGCTCAAACACATGTCCATTGAGTCAGTGATGCCATCCAACTATCTTATCCTCTGTCACCCCCTTCTCTTCTTGCCCTCAACCTTTCCCAGCACCAGGGTCTTTTTCAATGAGTTGACTCTTCGCATCAGGTGGCCAAAGTATTGGAGCTTCAGCTTCAGCACCAGTCCTTCCTGACCAGGGATCAAACCCAGGGCCCCTGTATTGGGAACACAGAGTTTCAGCCACCAGACTGCCACGGAAGTCCTAATAATTACTTTTTGATCTTCATTTTCTATTGAGTCTACTATTCATGACAAAAAGATACCACCACCAAAACTAGCACTGAGTTTAAAGCATATTTTCCACCTAAAGCCATATTCCAGATTCAGGATTAGGCAAAGAATGACTAGATGTTCCTCAAGCCAAGCCTCAGGGAAATTTGTCCAACATTCCCAATTGCAATGAAACCCCAAATCTAAAAAAGGCAATTTGTGCCGTGCCCATTATGGTTTTATTATGGAAGCTTCTGCACAGCTGTGGTCAGGTCCTCCCAGTGTTCATGAAGTGATGAGTCATAGAAAATGAGGGAGCATCCATTGTTCCAGGAGACCAACCATACGATGTATTTATACGTGATACTTCAGACTCTTCATAGTAAACATATATTAAATTTAGATGTATATGTATATATTTGTATAAGGAAGATTTTGTGGAGTGATAAAGAATCTCTCATTGTGTATGCACTAAATACTTTAAAGAAAACAGAAATTAATTCTATTTTTGCCCCTTTATAATACTTTCTTGGTTATAATAGGAATCTAGTGATTTTTACTTCTTTTTAATTTTTTGTATTTACTTAATTTTGCCCTCATTACTATATAAATAATTTTTATCAGAGTATAGGTGCTTTACAATATCGTGTTAGTTTCTACTGTACAGCAAAGTGAATTAGTTATATGTATACATACGTCTCCTCTTTTTTGGATTTCCTTCCCATTTAGGTCACCACAGAACACTGAGTGGAGTTCCCTGTGTTATACAATAGGTTCTCATTAGTTATCTATTTTACATTGGAATCTAGTGATTTTTAAAAATGAGATCAGAGACTTCAGCACGTAGCTTGGTTGTATTATGTAGAACCAAAAGGGAGTGGAAAGTAAAAAGTTGAGAGTAGAGAGAATTAATCACAAAATGCTATGGTTAGAACCATTAAAGTATCTATAGGGCCTTTTGCTGATTGAGAGATGACCTCTGACAACACTTTCTCTTGCCCTTTGGATCCTCCTCCAGCCTCCTGAGAGCTCTTCTCATTCCTCTTGTCCTGCACTCACTCTCTGGAGAGGGCATAGCCTAAAGTTTCAGCGTGGTCTTATCCTTCAATACCCTTGCATATGCTAAGGGTATTGGAAACACCTGGGGGCTTTAGCTACCAAATATGAATTTGCAGCTTTTGAATACCAATCCCATTTTGTCAGCTGTCCTGTTATTGTAACTGAGTTATCCTTTGCCATCTTTTACCTCCTCTCAGTTAAAGAATACACCTGCACCCTTTGCCATGTAACTATGCAGGACATCCCACTAGAGTGAGCAGAGTGCAATTCCCCAGCACTTTGATGTTTGGCTTTGCCACATGACGGGATTTGGCCATTGCAATGTTATTAATAGTAGTCATGGAACTAGGAGAGGTTTTCAATGAACTTGCATGATTTGGCTTGGCCTCTTTTGCTTCTGCCGTCACTAGGAGAGAAGTACATGTTACATGGCTGCTGATTCCAGAATGAGACATCTGGAGTGGACTTGAACTTTATCTACAGCCGGAGTCCAAGTGTGGCTGGATGGCATAGATGCAAGAGAACTTTCGGTGGTGATAGATATGCTCATTATCTTGATTGTAATGGTGGTTTCACAGATACCTTCATATGTCCATACATCAAACTTTATAGTTTAAATACTTGTAGTTTATTGTATGTCAATAATATTGCAAAGAATTTTTAGACATATGTTCTGATTTTTAAATGATCAGTCATTCTATAAAATTTCAAAATTAGTAACAAGATTTTCTCCTATTAAAGCAGGATTCATTTGTAATTTTTCTTCATCTGTGGTAAGTTTCACATTCCATTGGTTTCTTTTCACTATTTAACTTACAAAATTAGAATATGCTAAATAAATTTTTGTCCCTATCAATTTGGAGAGCTATCCATGATAAATTCTTGAGTAATAAAAAGCAAGCTGCAGAGTAAAACATGGTAAAATGTCATAATTTTGCTAATAAAAAGAATGAGAAGGAAAAGAATGTACATCTATTAATTCATATATTAATTTACATGTTTGAACATAGAGGAAGGTGATCAGGGCTGGCAGCAAGCATTGAGTCATTTCAGATAATCTAGTTAATAAGGTTATCTTATCCAAACGTTGGGGCTTACCTGGTGGCTCAGTGGTAAAGAACTTGCCTACTAATGCAGGAGACACAGGTTCAATCCCTGATCTGGGAAGATTCCCTGGAAAAGGAAAGGGCAACCCACTCCAGTATTCTTGCCTGGAGAACCCCATGGACAGAGGAGCCTGATGGGCTACAGTTCATGGGATTGCAAAAAGTTGGACGCAATTTAGCAAATGGAAACAACAAAACATTCAAATGTTGGAAATTACCTCTTTTAACTTGGGAGATCTTTATTGGTCAGTGAATTCCTAATGCATCCATTTTGTTGCCTTCTGCTCTCAAAAGTCAGAGAAGGCAATGGCACCCCACTCCAGTACTCTTGCCTGGAAAATCCATGGACAGAGGAGCCTGGTAGGCTACAGTCCATGGGGTCGTGAAGAGTCTGACACAACTGAGCGACTTCACTTTCACTTTTCACTTTCATGCATTGGAGAAGGAAATGGCAACCCACTCCAGTGTTCTTGCCTGGAGAATCCCAGGGATGGGGAAGCCTGGTGGGCTGCCATCCATTGGGTCGCACAGAGTTGGACACGACTGAAGTGACTTAGCAGCAGCAGCAGCAGCTCTCAAAAGTATTTCTTCTTGTATATTGGAATATTTGAATGTGGTTTTAAAATATGACCAGTAATATATCATCAATGATTATCTTCAGTAAGTGAAGAAAAACATCAAGCACTGAGAATGAATCAAATTCCCAGCAATGGAAATGTTTATACCAGTTTGCTTTTCTTAAGTAATCCTAATATCTTATCTAATCCTTGACTTTAAAAAACATGGCATTTTGGAACCAACATGGAGTTTGTGTTGAGATGGTCCACTTGAGTAAGCCACTTGAAACGATATTTTTAAAAGGATATTTTAGTGTCATGGAAAAAATGTGGTTTTTTCCTCATCCTTCATTTGAAAAAAAAATTTGAGAGCACATTCCCCCTCAAGAGCCAACATACACTAGAGCCAAAAAACAGAGGTTCACTGCTGAGTTAATTAACAAAGACCCAGAAAAGATTTATCCTCATTAGACGTACTTTGCTAGGACTTGGAATTTTCTCCATTTCTTTCAACTCTGACTCAAGAATGGGTGGTATAGCACCCGGGCTACCTCGTTGCACAACTTTGGCGGGTAACACTGCCATTGTCTGCCTCGAGCACAATGTCAATACTGTTTCTTAGAGTTGTTTTCACCAGTTCCCTTTGAATGAAGCAGTATGTGAACCAGCATTGGGTGAGAGCTCCTTTGTTTGCAGAGCAGTGCCATCATTACTGATTCTAGCCACCTTCTGCAGCCTGCACGTGAATCACAAAATAACTGTTAACTACATGGAAAACGTCTCCTCCTGTGGCAGGGAATTAAGCAATTAAATAGAACAAGATGTTGTCTCACACTTTCCCCTCGTATGTGCCTTGCAAAAGGCCTAAGAGCTCATTCACACTCTGAATATCAATAGAGTCAACCAACAAAAAGGCAATAGCAACCTCTCTCTTTTGGGAACTATCATGAGTAAGAAATCCCAAAAGTGTTTCTGGATGAGGAAATCTTGCCCACGGCCTCTTCTGATTTCTTCCACGGCATACTTTTTAACTTGAAGCTAGTCTTATAATGGTCTTAGCCACAATGTAGCTAAGATGTTTTGCTTCAAGGGGTATGAATCTGGATGATATTTCAAGAGTTTAGTCTCTTCACTGCCTCAATTAAATTACCAATTTTGTATTGTAAAGCATTATTTTGTCCTTATTCTGGAGAAACTCAAGTGCTCGATATACCACTGCTGCTGCTGCTGCTGCTAAGTCGCTTCAGTCCAACTCTGTGCAACCCCAGAGACGGCAGCCCACCAGGCTCCCCCGTCCCTGGGATTCTCCAGGCAAGAACACTGGAGTGGGTTGCCATTTCCTTCTCCAATGCATGAAAGTGAAAAGTGAAAGTGAAGACGCTCAGTCGTATCCGACTCTTAGCAACCCCATGGACTGTAGCCCACCAGGCTCCTCCGTCCATGGGATTTTCCAGGCAAGAGTACTGGAGTGGGGTGCCATTTAAATGAGAATGCTGTTGATTTTATGTTCCTACTCTACAAAATTCCAAAATAGATAATATACTATGTATTGCAGAGTAATACAATCTTTCATATATTCACTCATGCATTCATTCATTCATTTTGAAAATTAGGATTCTTTAGGTATAATTTGTTTATAGTAAAATGGACCCTCAGATATTCATTTTGATTCTTCCTGTGTATACGTTTAGGTGAGAGGCTATCAAAAATCTGGCACATTGGCATGCATGGCCACTTGTCGCAACACATACATATTTACATATACATTTGAGTCCCATTCCTTTGTAACATTATTTTTAGCTAAAGTAACTACATACCTATTTTCATCACTAACTTTATGCTCAACAAATCAATTTTGAACCTCTGATCTCTTTATGAAAATTTTAGATACAGAGCCCATAATAATGATGGAAAAGAAGAACTTCAGCAAGCGGAAGTAGTAATACACAAATGAGATAAAAACATACTAGTCAAGTGAACATTCACAAAAACAATCTTTAAAAATATAATGGAATGTCTGTGAAAATCACAATTATTTTTACACTTCAAATTTGTGAAAAAATATGAACAAATTTAGATTGTTATTTTTTCCTTGGAAACTATTAAGACACTTCTGACTGCCAGCCAGATAACACTTTTGGAAACATAACCGTGAAATGTCCACCATCCTGTTGAAAGAATGAATGAATTGTATTAAATGACCTGGAGAAATAAGTTGCCAGATAAATTCATGTCATAGTCCCAGTGAATAAACACAATCTCTTTCAACCAAAGGAAAAGAATTTTCTACCCTAACAGAGGAGGCCATACCAAACTGATAAGAGGGCCAACGTGGACCAGTTGAGAGCTACCAGCAAGGATACAAATATGAGACATCAGAAACTCCTTATTCTGAGCTTAATTAGTCAGATTTTAAGAAACTCTTCTGGATCATTCTTTAAGATAGACTGAAACAGCAAAAAGAAAGACTACTCAGACAGGAATATATACATACTTCTTAAGTGACTGATGACAATCGCTGTGATTTGTCTATATCAGACCACAAAATTTGGATGCACTTCCTGAGCAATGATGCAGATCCTTTAAAATGTATGAACATCTCTTTGTGGACTATCAGGTTGCTTCCACTTTTCTGAGTTTTTCCTTTTAACTTGATTACAGTCTGTAGAGCAATGACTTAGACTTTTTACATAGCAACACTCAATGTCTGTGACTGTTTGGGAGAGACAATAACAAAGATGGATATGTGTACCTAAGTTCACAATCCATTGCATTCCAACTTGGGACTTGAATACTGCCACCACTCTGCAAGACTGGACCCTCAGCACAAGTGAGGAGGGAACTGGCATTTCATTGCCAAAAGTCAAGTTTCTTCAGGTTGCCCCTGAAGCAGCTTCCTAGGTCCTTAGTCTTAACTTCAGAAGATTCAGACTGGCGTCATTTCAGGATGTGTCACCTGCAAATAATGGGAAACTGGATTCACTGCAGCCAAAAAAAAAAATGGAGGCTAGTTTTCTTGACATGGCAAAAAGTCCACAGGTAGGTGGTGACAGCACTTGGTTCAGTGGATCCACAATGGGATTGAATGCCCTGTTTCTCTTGGCCTCAAGGTTACAACGTGGTTGCTGGCCCTCCAAACAAACATCAGGTTTAATGATGAATATAAGCAGATGCAGAATGGAAGAATGTTACTTGCACTTGTCCCTCCTTCAAAGAAATCAAGAGCTTTCCCAAGCCCCTACTTGTAGCCTCTCTGTTGACTTCCTCTTCTAATTCCTTGCTTCAAAATGAGTCACATGCCCATGCCTGGATGCAATGGATGCTGGGAAATGTGCTCAGCTTCCCAGTCTCCTAGGAAAGGAATGTCAGTGAGAAGGTGCCTGGGGAAGGGTGTCTGAAGAGTCAAACCACAATGTCTACCATGATGTGGACATACTCCTGTTATGCTATTCTAAGGACAGAGGGAAGGGAAGGGAAGAAAAAAACGTGGGCTACAGATGAGCTGAAGTTTAGTCCCATCTGCCACTTCCTAGCTATGGAAAGCTAGGACTTGGGAAAGTTATTTAATGTATCTATGCCTCAGTTTTCTCATCTAAGAAGTGAAGATAATGATAATAACTATCTCACAGAGAAGTGGAGGAAATAAAATACGATTTATGCCAAGAGCTAAGCCCAACACTTGGCACATAGTAATCACTCAAGGTCACTACCACCACTCCACTGCTATCATTGCTACCAGTACTACTACTACTAATAATGATAATATTATTACTATAGATTAAAATGTTTCCACTTAGATAAGGCACTCTATAAATAATTCAATTTATAGAATTTTATAAATTCCCTTCCTCCTATCTCTTCCTTTTTAATCACTTGGCAACAGGATATTGTTGCAAACATTTAAAGAATTGTCTCTAGCCTTGAGATATGATTCATTCACTTGATCAACAAAGATTTACTGAACACCTGCCCTATGCCAGGCATTCTGCTGAATACTGAAAATATGATGGTGACTGTAATATGTGCAATCTCATTGGTGAGACAGACACTAAATAAAAATTCATAAACATGAAAGCATAATTAAAACTGTGGTCAAATATAAACACTGGGGGTTTCCCCCTTTTAAGAACATTAAAGCTTTGAAAAAGCCCAGAAGTTGAGTAGATTTTAGACATCTATAAAAGTCACTCCAAAACTCTGAAACAAGTTGAAACTCTCTGCCTGCTTTTGCATTAAGGGCATTTTGACGATTCATTCCTGTACCTTGTTAGGAATGTATTTCTTTGTGTGAGAACTATACTTCCTGCAACTGAAAATGGGTGTAAGATGTTGGCTGCCCTGGGATGGAACAACCGAGCGTATGAAATCATTCTGTGGTTTGAATCTTCATTATTAGCTGGAGGAATCTCCAGCTCCCCCCTCCCCCCGCCCCTCAGCCCCCAACCTTATGCCACTGCAAATAGCAATTAGCTCAAGGAGAAAAGATTACAGCCAGGTGCACTGTTTGAAGTTTGGGGCATTTTTTTTCTCCTTTAGTTGTGGTAGGGGTGGAAGTACAGGGGTGTCAGGGAGGAGAACCCTCTTTTGTTAAGTATTTGCAGTCTGTGGGCATCCTGGTAATTCAACAGGCATCTGTGGAATCTTGGGGCATTGGGACATTTTGTGTTTAACCGTCAAGCTCTAACCTCAAGGGCGTTTGCTGTGGGTTGAAATGGGAGTTGTGAGGCTTATTCACTGATGTGCAAAATGACATGATCCTCTTAAGAGTTAGAATGAGTTTCATTAGATGAAAGGCAAGGACACAGTTGAGCTTAGTGTCTTACAAAGGAATCCAAGAGATATTTATCAGAAATGGAATTATCTTTTTATAAACACACAAGATGTGCCAGATAAAGTCCAGATTACAGTATGTTTGCATGATGGCTCTTTTACACCCCTAAAAAGCAGATGAATACCTGGGTTTTGTTTTGAGAGTTCTTCAGAATTCTTGGTATAAAACTGAATACAACTTTGCAAATTGAAACTGAATTGAAAGAGATAAATTGAGAGGGTGATATTAGAGAGGTTTCTCTGTATTTCTAAAATTTCTCCAGGGTATTATTTATTATATTGGTTTCCCCCAAATTCCCCAGGCAGGACAGAATGGCCCCAGATATTGAATCTTGAGTACAAATGAAAAGCAGTCAGTAGCCTTCAACTAGCTCTGCTCAGAGCTAACCCTGGGAGCTGCAGTCTTCTTACTAAATAATGGAAACACTGGCAGTCCTGCCTTGATCTTAGAGCATCACGAGGGTGAAACAGGACAAAGGAAGTACCGGCATTTCACTAAAGCTAAACTGCTGCTGCCCAGGCATGAAGAGCAGCAAAACATTCCCTCTGGTTGAAGAGATATCTTTAGGTTTCCATCTCTGGGCTAAAATCTTTGGGGACAAGGTCTTTCTGGCTTCTTGTCTGAACATAAATCCACCACATGAAACATGCTTAAAACAAGGTATAGGAAGAATAACCTAAAGAAATGCTTAGAAAAGTATAAAAATTCATAATTCACAAGTGGGTGGAAAAGCCTGAATTCATTTAAAACAAAAGATCATCTTTATATTATAGCAACATCTGGAACCAGACAGAACATGGGTTTCAAATCAACTTTGCCACCTCGGTTTCCTCGTCTGTAAAGTGGGCACTGTAATACCTAAACCCATAGATATATTGTGAAGGTTAATTGAAATAGTCTCTGTAAACACCTAAACTCATTAGGAAGAAGTTTAGCTATCTATAACAGAAAATCCAAAATAGGAACATCTCTAATACACAAGGATTCATTTCCATATATAAAAGATATCAGAAGACAGATGACCACAACTAACATATTGGTCCTATGAAATCACAGGGAGCTAGAAGCCTGCTATCTCCTGGCTCTGGCATTTAAGATATAGAGTGAATCTTCAGGGTAAGCTCATGGCCCAAACTGGCCCCACTCCAAGTGTCAGGAATGAGGAAAAGGGCTTTCTACAAATGTCTGTCCACCTTTTAAGAAGCCCTTCTGGCAGTCACTTCCAACATCTTTGTTTCAGGTCATTGGCTAGAACTGGGTCATGTAGCCACACCCAAACCAAGAGAGACTGGAAAACATAGACTTACATCTCATCGCCTCAGTAAAATAGGAGTTCTGGTAATGAGAAAGGAGAACTTGGGTGTTAGTAGGCACTGGCCATCTCTGCTGTAGGACCTGGTTCAAGCAAATGATCAGTTAAGGCAGTTGCTAATGCTGCTGTTATTGTTAGAGATGTGGCAACAAAATGGGTTTTTAAAATCCACTTCTGCTTTCCACTGGCTTCCCTGGTGGCTCAGTGGAAAACAGTCCAGCTGCCAATGCAGGAAACTCGAGTTCAATCCCTGGGTTCAATCCCCTGGAGAAGGAAACAGCAATGCACTCCAGTATTCTTGCTGGGGAAGTTCCATGGACACAGGAGCCTGGCAGGCTATAGTCTGTGGGGTCGCAAAAGAGTCAGACATGGCTTAGTGACTAAACAGTAGTAACAGCATTCTTCCATATGACCAATAGGATAATATACGTGATTTCAGACACCCACAGCACTCATATGTACCTGCCAAAGTTGTTACTGGCAGAGAATATAGAGCAACTGTTTTAATGCTGCTTTAAAAAAATTTAAAAAAAGTCATTTCAATCCTTAGAACTGGCTACTATTCAATTATTAAACAAATATGTGTTCACACCTAAGCCTAATGCTAAGTGATGGAGATATAAAAACACATGTCTCAGGCTCCAATATTTTGGTCACCTGATGTGAAGAACCAACTCATTGGAAAAGAACTTGATGCTAGGAAAGATTGAGGGCAGGAGGAGAAGGGGGCGGCATAAGATGAGATGGTTGGATAGCATTACCGACTCAATGGGCATGAGTTTAATCAAGCTCTGGGAGATAGTGAAGAACAGGGAAGCCTGGTGTGCTGCAGTCCATGGGGTCACAAAGAGTTGAACACAACTCAGTGACTGAACAACAGTTCTCTTAAGAGCTCACAGACAAGAGGTAGAAGCAGCTATTAATAATAGAGCATCAGAGCCAGTGAAGACAGAGATAGCAAATACCAGGGGTCCAAGAGCACACTGTGGGGGGCGGGGGGGCGGCAGGGACCACCTGTCCTTGCAGGGCAAAGGACGCATTCCAGGGGAAGAGAGCGTTGAGCTGGTTCCCAAAGACAAGTTGTGAGAACCTAGGTGGGAGGGCGGAAGAAGCCCAGGAGAGAAGATGCCATCTCTCCAGAGACATAGACACCAGAGGGAGCCATGCCGTCTCAGGAGAAACATTAAGATGGTGGTTCCACTTGGCTTTCAAAGCCTGCAGCCCATTATCTTACTCATCCTCAATGGGAAAAAACTCCATCCTTTGCAGATTTGACTTTCTGAAGCAGTCAAAATCATTGGGAGCTAAGTCACATGAACAAATTGGGCAATTGAGATGGCATTTCTATCTTAAGGCAAAAATGAGGTGGGAGGGGGGCCAAAATAGTGGAACTTACATTCTTGTGCAATTCACAGCCTGACTTAAAAAATAACTTTCTTATAAAAGAACAGAAGGTTTGCACCAACAGTGGGCAGAATCAAGACAGTAAGTCTCTAAATGAACTCCCAAGGTGATCCCTTGCGAGGGAAACCTGTTGAAATGGATTGTCTGTTAAAATCTCACGTTATTTGCTGATTGTTCTTATTCATGGTATACAGAGTCAATAAAAAGATCACTACAGTTCCAATCCTGGTATATACTGATATTTCAATTCTGGGTCCAATGTAAAAAGAAAGATCTCCTCGCTCTCTTTTAAACTGTTTATTTTTCTGTAGAAAAGTTTCTTAATGGTTCACTAATCTACATAGGGTGGCTCAGTAGTAGAGAACATGCCTGCCAATGCAGGAGACATGGGTTCAATCCCCAGATTGGGAAGATTCCCTGGAAAAGGAAATGTCAACCCATTCCAGTATTCTGACCTGGGAAATCCCATGGACAGAGAACACTGGTGGACTACAGTTCATGGGGTCGCAAAAGAGCCAGACGTGACTTAGCAGCTCAACAATCTACATATACTGGTCCTTTAAGGAAATTTGGATTTGCTGAGATTTTTGTACCTCTTAGACTTCAGAGTATTCAGAAAAGGGTAACCATTTTAATATTCTGCTTCACCTCTAAAATCTAATAAGTTGCTATTTTTAACACTCCACCTCTAAATATTTCTCAAAGTAATCTCTCCTCTTTATCCTCCCTGACATCATTTTGATCCAAACCTTCGTAATCCCTTTCCTACTCAGCAATGAACTTGCTGTTTTCCCTGATCCTCTCTCCCCTTTTCCATAATGTATCCAAGCACTGCCACAGGTAGAGGTCTTTCCAAAAGGAAATCTGAATGAGTTTTCTCCATTGCTTAAGAACTAAATAATGCCATTTGCAGGAACATGGATGGACCTGGAGAGTGTCATACTGAATGAAGTTGGACACTGAAAGACAAATATCATATGATAGTGCCTATACGTGGCATCTTTTTTTTTTTTTAAGGGGGGGTACGTAGGAACTCATTTACAAACCAGAAGTCGAGTCACAGATGTTGAAAACACATTTATGGTTACCTGGGAATAAGGGAGGAAGAATAAATTGGGAGATGAAAGAAAGTAAAAGTAAAGTCGCTCAGTCGTGTCTGACTCTTTGAGATCCCTTGGACTGTAGCCCACCAGGCTCCCCTGTCCCTGGGATTCTCCAGGCAAGAGTACTGGAGTGGGTTGCCATTTCCTTCTCCAAGGGATCTTCCCAACTCAGGGATCGAACCCAGGTCTCCCTCATTGCAGGCAGACGCTTTAACCTCTGAGCCACCAGGGAAGCCCAAAGGGACCAACATATACTCTCTACTATGTATAAAATCAGTAACTAATAAGAACTTGTTGTATAGCACAGGGAACTCTACTCAGTACTCTGTAATGGCCTATATGGGGAAAGAATCTTTTAAAAAGAGTGGATATAAATATATGTATAACTGATTCACTTTGCTGTACACCTAAAACTAATAAAACATTGTAAATCAGTGGCTCAGAGGGTAAAGAATCTGCCCGTGACGCAGGAGACCAGGATTTGATCCCTGGGTAGGGAAGATTCCCTGGAGAAAGAAATGTCAACCCACTCCAGTGTTCTTGTCTGGAGAATTCCACGGACAGAGAAGCCTGGCATCACATAGTTGGACACAACCGAGTGACTAACACACACAAATAGAATATATTCCAATTAAAAAAATTTTTTTAAACTTCCCAAAGTACCCCATAGAAGATCCTTTAGGACCTGAAGTTCCACTAAACATGTTAAATCCTTCCACTGGCAGAAAAGTGAAGTCCTGCCCACTTCCCCAGCCTCATCTCTCCTCACCACCAGTTTTATATGCATGGTTCCACTAACATTAGCCTCTCTTGCTTCCCAGGCCAGCATCTAACCCATCAGCCAAACTTGCCCCTTGACCATCAGACCATTGCCTCCCTCCATTCACTTTTAGCCACTCGGCTGCTGCTGTCTTCCTCTAAGCCTCCATCACCTTTACCCTGGATTACTGTGGGAGCATCTTCTCTGGTCTCTGAGCTTCTTTTTTGCCCCCTATCATCCAGGTTCCACACAGTTATAAATAAGATCACATCAGTTCTCGGATTTCCCATCTTATTAGGAAGCCAAAGTCTTTATGGGGCAACAGCGCCCCACACATTTTGTTCCCTGATTCTCTCTCCAAGCTTCTCTCCCACTTCTCTATGGTCAAATTGGTTTCGCTGATGGTCCTTTAACACGGCCTTTGTATGTCCTAGTCCCCTTACCAAGAATCCTCCTCCTGCCTTTCCCACTAGAATGTAAGCATCAAAAAGGCACAGTTTATGTTCATCTCTTTACTTCTCATATATGGAACACTATCTTTATTGAGCACACAGTAGGTGCTCAATAAAGATCTGAAAAAGTAATGAGTGAGTTGAATGTTTTGCTGTTCTGTCTGATGCCTATATTCTACATGCCGTGGGAAAAGCTGAACCTGGTGAATCTGAATCCCCTACTGAATCCCCTACTGTCTTTAATGATGTGACCCTGGGTAACTCATTTCTGAGCCCTGTTTCTTTATTTGTAAAATGGTGAATCTATAAAATACTCGGAATTTTTGCAAGATTAAATAATATGGTGTTAGTTTCTCCCTCTAGGAAACCTGAGCTGATGCAGACTGTCTGGTGATCCCTGTGGCAACATCCTGCAGTATCCTACACACTGAAATGTGACTTTTCGGTTGGGTCAGATGGAAACCTCCGGTTATTAAAGCCATAGAGCTGGCTTCAAAAATGAGACAGTTGAGGTTTCTCATTCTTTAAGATGCAAAGAGGAATTGCATCTTAAAGGATGCAATTCTTGAGGAATACAAATATTTACTTTTAAATGAATTTTTTCTTCCAATTTATCCATACTTTGAAACAAAAATATATGATGAATGACATATTGATAGGAAAACCGTATATTTTAATGTTTTTCCCCATGTCTTTACCTGACCTTAGTCCCCATTTCTGATGCCCCTCAATGGAAAGGAAGGCCGCACTCAGAGACACTGTTTCTCTATCAAATGTATTTTACTCATTTACTCCCTTCTGACTGACACAAGCCCGGAAGTTTCTGCAAGGGTTGGACCCTGGCCGCAGTGAACATGTTGTTCAGTCGATAAGTCATTGTCTGACTCTTTGCAACCCCATGGACTACAGCATGCCAGGCTTCCCTGTCCTTCACCATCTCCCAGAGTTTGCTCAAATTAATGTCCATTGAGTCAGTGATTCTATTTTAACCATCTCATCCTCTGCTGCCCACTTCTTTTCCCTTTAATATTACCCAGCATCAAGGTCTTTTCCAAAGAGTCAGTTCTTTGTATCAGGTGGCCAAAGTATTGGAGCTTTAGGTTCAGCATCAGCCTTCAGTGAATACTGAGGGTTGATTTCCTTTAGGATTGACTCGTTTGATCTCCTTACAGTCCAAGGGACTCTCAAGAGTCTTCTCCAGCATGACAATTAGAAATGAACATATGTCCCAGCTTACACCCGTTGTCCCATTGCAGTTATTTATAGTGGGCTTTTCATTCTCAAGCACATCCTGGTTTGGACAATAAATTATGTTGTCATCCTAATAGTCCATGTCTAAAAGCTCATTTTGACAAAAATAAACTTCTGAGATTCATTACATTTTTCATTTTTTTCTCTCTTGTCATCTTACTTGGATCTTACTGTAGTCTTGAAAACATTCTGTATAATTGTTACTTTGCTTATATTGCAAACTTAAGTGTCTATTTATTTTTACAATACGTTATGCTCCCTATTCTGTGTCCTTCCAAATCCTTTCCCCAGTATAATTTTTCTGATTATCTTATCATGTACCTATAACAACATCAGATATAAATAGGCCTTATTCAGACAAATGTGTCTGAAATTTTACCACTCTGGGTAACCAAATCTGGATGCTTCAAATTCAGTGTGGTCCACTGGGACATGAACGATGCACAGAGAAATTCTTAGACTTTGAAGAGCTGACAAAGAGTGTGATAAATGTAGAAAGCATACCATCATGTGTCAGTTTACTATTAATACCTTCATTCCAATAAGAATATATAAAGTCAGCTTTAGAATGACACAGCACGCAGACTTCCCAAGCTGAAAGAAGTGTTGTCTATCAGCAGGTCCCATCTTAAAATCAGAGGGACAGAATGGCTACTTAAATACAAAGAGTTAGACTTTAAAAGGAGAGAGATTACAGAGTAGGATGGCATATGGTGTTCTGCTGCTGCTAAGTCACTTCAGTCGTGTCCAACTCTGTGTGACCCCATAGACGGCAGCCCACCAGGTTCCCCCGTCCCTGGGATTCTCCAGGCAAGAACACTGGAGTGGGTTGCCATTTCCTTCTCCATATGGTGTTCTACTTGAGCACAATTCCATTCCGTTGGCTGCTTAGGTGATGTATTGAAAGGAGTTGTGAGGCTGAGCTTGGGCTCAGTCAGGAAGAGGAGTGGTGACTTATTAGTAACTCCTGCCTTGAGCACAGGAAGGATAAATGTCACATCAAAGTCCAAATTAGCGAACCATATTCTATGGCAAGGGGCTCAGCAGAGAGAGTAATGATATATTAATTGATACTAGAGCAACAGGAACAACTCTGCATTTTATCAGTGGCACAGATATGATCTCAAAAGAAGTAACTTTTGTAAGGTTATCCAGCTCAGGCAGTTATTGCTCTGCCATTAGTAGCCAAGGATCTGGTCTATTACATGTTGGTTCATTAAGAGAGTAAAGTGATGAAAGTGGACATGATAGGTTTTCAGTCGTGTCCAACTCTTTGTGACCCATGGACTGCAGCCTGCCAGGCTCCTCTGTCCATGGAATTCTCCAGGCAAGAATACTGGAGTGGGTAGCCATTCCCTTCTCCAGGGAGGGATCAAACCTGGATCTCCTGCATTGGCAGCCAGATTCTTTATGACCTGAGCCACTAGGGAAGTCCTTAAAGAGTAAAACTAGGTACAAAGAGAAAGAGTGGTGAAAGCACACTTCCTCTCCTTCCCAGTTTTACTCAGGTTATCCTTATACACTAAAAAATCCAAACAAAACAAGGCAAAGCAACAGCCAGATTTTTAATGGGCCCTATAGATTTAAAAGTTCAGAAGCCATGTGCAGCAAATAGTCCCTTAACAAGGGCAGTTTAACTGAAACAGCTTGTGTGACAGCTTTGTCACTGAACGAAATCAAGTTTTTTTCCCCAGGGATGAACACCTAAACCATACAAGTCAAGGCAGTATCTATCAGGGAATATGTTCTCTGTTTGGAATTTTCTGGGAGGGGCTGGAATGAATCGTAACAGCTGTGAGTGGCTTTCAGAGAAGTCCCTGCGCTTATGCTGCTGAATTCAGTTGTGTGACCTGAGTCACTGAACTTATGTTAAAATCAGCTTGGTTCGAGCTTTGCCACTGAACGCAATTAGCTTCATTCATAAATTTATTTTTGCCCTATCTCCTGTTTCCTGGAAATAAACCAGCTTGGGTTACATGCGAACAATGGGGGTGGGAAGCAGGCAGGAACGAACACCTTCATCGTCACTTCTGCAACTATCACTGCATTGTCACTTCAGGTCTCACGTTTCCCAATGCCAATCATGACAAACACAGGCAGCCTAAGAAGAAAAGGGATCCTGAAAGCATTATGTACACAGCCTGACTCACAAGGGAACACCCCATGCCCCCTAAAGCCCATTTGAGACCCACACTTAACTGAAATTCAAGACTCATCTCTACCAAACTCAAACACAGATGTAACTTTTTAATCTAGCTCAGAAATCCACAAGGACTTAATCTCTAGACATCAACAAGCTGCTTATATCTGAAGCTGATCTTACTAGCTTCTGCATCTCTGAAAATCCCAATCCCATGGTACTTCATCCAAGGAAATTATACTTCAATTGTGAGATTTCAGAACCAATGAGATTTCCTTAGCTTTTTCTCATCACATCAGCTAATTGCTTATTCTGCCCTCATACAGCACAAATTACTCTTATTTATGGGTTTCCCAGGTGACTCATCAGTAAAGAATCTGCCTGTCAATGCAGGAGATGAGGGTTCGATCCCTGGGTTGGGAAGATCCCCTGGAGGAGGAAATGTCAACCCACTCCAGTATTCTTGCCTGGAGAATCCCATGGATAGAGGAGCCTGGAGGGCTACAGTCCATAGGGTCGCAGAGTTCAGACACGACTTAGCTACTGAACAACAACAACTCCTGCTTACAGAGATGAGAAAAATGGTCCTCCCTCTCGTCATTAGGCATGATCTGAAGTAGTGTCTTAGACTGGAATGTACCGGTGTGTATAGACTCCCAAACACACAGGGGCTGGGAGATTAACAAAAATGTGTAACCAGGATGAGTATTAAGGCTAAAGGGATTAGTGGAGCCTGAGAAACTGGATGCTCCTCTAAAGGCATTTAAATCTGTTTTTGAAGATACTGATTAACAAGCAAAATACCTCAGTTTGCAATCTACAAACTTCAAGATCCAGTAATAAAGCTAAAGTTTATTAGGCATTTCCTAAATGCCAGGCATTCCCCTGAGGGGCTCACATATGTCAAGTTACTTAAGTGTTGCAAAAATCCCTAAAATAGTTATCATTATTATCTCAGAAAATGAAACTGAGACGCAGAAAATAAAACTAATCATGCAGTCCACAGGTGGCAGAGACAAGAGCTGAACCTGGTCTCTCTGGCTCCAGAGTTCATGTGTTTTAATTGAACAAGAACCAAAGCTCGTATTGTCACCTCTTGTCAAGAGATTTTGAATCTAAATGCAAATGTAATGATTCTTTATAGGTCTTCTGTGCCCCACCTGGTAATATTAAATCTTAAAAGGGTTCCATTCTACTCACTTGCCAAGCCAGCATCCATCTGTGGATAGCGAATTCCAAACTAAAGTTCTATTTAAGTACTAGAGGTGCCTTTTCAATTATTCAGACAACATATGATGACTTTCCCCTCAATTAAGCTATTGTTTGAGTGGTGCATTGCTCTAGTGATGATATACCTGGTTCCAAGCATGGCAACAGATGCTACCTCTTGTCTTTTTAAAGACACACAGGACTGATGTATTTTTTTATAGGTCACCCCACAGTCGGAGAAACAGGTAGTCACAGGTAGTTATAGGAACCCACTTGCATTCAGTCCTTTGATTGGTCAGCCTTCTCTTGACCGTTTTCATCTAGATGCACCACAGACACCAAAAACTTAGCCTGGTTCAGACTCGTCATCTCTCCCTTATACCCACACCTGTTCTCCCTGGAATATTTTGTCTGAAGATTAGCAATTCAGCCATCTCACTAAGTTTACTGCACTTAAACAATCTTAAGCTTCTCCTTTTCAAGTGCCACATCCAATCATCAAGTCTTGTTGTTTCCCCATTCAGAAACAGTCCTCAGAATTAATGCCCTCTTTCTCTGGTATCACTTCCTTGTGTTGATCTGTTTTTTTCTCATTTGAGCTACTGAAGTTGTTTCTTCATTGTTTTCCCTAACTCCTCTCTCTGACCCTCCCATGATTTCTCACTCCAGGCTGACTGAACTTCAAACAACCTTAAATTCATTTTACCTATACTTCCATTGACTCTCTTCTTTCTGGTCTAATGCTCTTAGCAAGACCTTTCACCTCAACCTGCCACCCACTCATCATTACGTTCATTCTCCCTACCCACCGCTCCAGAACTCTCTCTGTCTGTCACCCAGCTATTGCACACCATCAGGTATTTGCATATATTTTCTTTTTGTTTGGGATGTTTCCACATTTGGAAAGCTCCAATTTGTCTTTCAAGACACAGTTTAAACATTTCATTCTCTGTGAAGTCTCTATAAATTCCTCTGGGCAGATTTATTTGCCCTCTCCTTCGGATCCCAAGATCTACGGTCATCTTCGTGTTACACTCTTGACATTAGCTTTCAAGTGTGTTTTCTCCACTAGATGGTGGGATTCTAACTATAAAGGACAATATCTAACGTACAGTCACATGCCCAGTAAATGACACATTCGGTGTTGTTGAATAAATCTATCCAACATTTATCATTCAACAAATATTTATCGAATGCTTGTCGTTTGGCAAGTGCTGGACTAAATTCTTGGGACACGATGGTGAGCAAAACCAGATATTTCCTCTGTCCTCATGAAGAAACTGATATTCATCAAGATGCAGGGGTATCTGGGGAATGAGGCTTGACCTAGCTAGGGAAATCAGGCAAGCCTTTGACCTGAGTTATGTGCTGCAAATAGCCATTACTTGAATGAAGAAGTGAGGGAAAATCAAGCAGATGAAGTAGTGTGTGCAAAGAGCCTGTGGCAGAAGAGAGTCTGGGAAATACAACCCACTGAAAGAAGGCTAGGGCAGCTGGAGCAGAAAGAAGTGGGTGGGCTTGTTGGAGGATGAGACTGGAGAAGTGGGCAGGGTCATCCCACACAGGGACCCTGTGGTTCACGCTGAGAAGCTTCATCTATTTTAAAAGCAACAGGAAATTATACAGCATATACTTTAAGCTCAGGAGAGATAAGATCACTTCGCATTTTGAGATCATTCTAGTCACAGGATGGAGAACAGATGGGATGTGGGAACACCAAGCAGGAAATTAGGACAAAAGCCTAAGTGAGAAAAGATGGTAATTTGGACAAACTAGATAAGTGGTAGTGGAGATGGAGAAAGGTGGATGGTTTTGTGAGATTTAAGGAGTTAAAAGTAACAGGATTTGTGATGGATTACATATATATATATATACTTATATATATATGAAAAGACAAGAATCTCAGGCAGGATATGTTTGACTTGCTAACTGGGCAGTACAAATTCAAGATTTTCAACACCATGCTGTGAACTTGGAAACCATTTACATTTTTTACTGCAAATCTCAGGACTGTGGGAAGAAAAGGCGGGGAGGGAATTTGAATTCTAACTCCAAGCAGCATCTCTGAGGTAGAGGTGGGGGGTAGGGGTGGGGAGAGAGTAGCCAAAAGGCAGTAAAGATTTGCTTGGCCTGTGTGAGGACTGGTTTGAAAGAGCTGCTAGATGCAAAGAAGATGAGATGTGGAAGATGGAAAGAGGAGGTGGGAATGGCTAGGGCGGGCTTCCACTGAGCCTGAGCTGAGCCCTGGAGGATGAACAGGTTTCAGACAAGAACAGAGGTGGAGAAAGGATTCCTGGCAGGAGAACATGTTCCCTGGGTGATGACAAGTGAAGGAAAAAGCTGTTGAAGTACCTCCTCTAATTCTCCTCCATTTCCTTTAAGCTGGGAGCAAGATAAGTGAGCTTGTTACAGATACTACTTAAGTGATCATTTAAAAATCTCTGGCTGAGGACATGAATTAGTGCAAAAACTGGCCTCTTTGGAGATCAGATGATGTTGACATTTTGTCTTCAGAGTTCGAGGTTGTGTGCTGAAGTCCCAAGATTTTAAATCACAGCCCAATCTTTGATTCCTTGAGATACGTGAATACAATGTGACAATCTCCTGCGTGGCAAGCAGTGCACTAAGTTCTGAAATTAGAAAGATGTTAAGGTGTGCCCTCCACCTGGTGTGTCTTACAGTCTATACAAGGTTATCAAATGAGTTCAACTATAATAGTAATAATACACCTAAGCCTTTGAGTATATAAAATAGTCAAAAACTGAACCATTCTAACTGGGAAAAAATGAATATATATGATATCAGTGTCATGAAGCACAATCTCCCTGGCCTAAAGGCATATGAATCACTATGTTGCGCCTGCTAAAATACAGATTTTTGGATCCAACTCAGCTTACAGAATCAAACACTCTGAGGGGTGGTCTGAGAATCAACATTTTTAAACAAGTTCCCAGTGATTTTTAATGCCCAGTTAAAGCATCATTTTATTAAACCAGGAGTGAATCTGGATGTTTTTTGGAAAAATGCATAAATATTAAATGTAACCCAGACCAAAAAAAAAAAACAACTTTGTGTATCCAGCTTCACAATTAGTATCCTAAATAGTCAATAAACCGGGAATCCAAAGGTTAAAATTCTTTCCACCCTTCCTTGCCTGCACGTACATAGTCTGTGTTCTTCTTAGCCAATGCTAATGATGGGCCTTCAGATGCGATTATTTACATTGCCAAGTATAGCACATAAAATATGAGGCATAAATTACTCTATGTGTGGCTTCAGTCTGGAAGTATGTACATATCAGTCTGGAGTATGTACATTTCAATGTGATTCAATGTGAAATCAGCCTTGAAGTTGCTTTTATATGGCATCTGTTATATATATAATTTGTAAAGAAACCTGCCACTTTTGGCTAAGAGAAGACAACCACGTAATTTTGCTTTGTATTCATGTATGTCCTTTTTGCTTTTCACCTTAGCCACATTACACTGTTTAAAAAGGCAAATCCACTGCATAAGGAAAAGTGCACTCAAATTTTAAACGAAGAGAACCCAAATTAAACCTTGCGCAGAGAACCTTGTCCTGTGGAACCTGTAATAGGGATGTGAAGAAGGAAGCCAGAGCTGGACTTTAATATGGAGAATTAAAAAGGTCCAAAGAAAAAGTAGTCAAAACCTTTCATACTTATCTGTTCCATATACTTCCTGCCTATATGATACATTATGGGTTAATTCCTGAGAGGTAGGAAAAAGACTCACCTTGCATTAAGTTAAACCTTGTAGAGAATAAGTAAAATTCCAAACAAATCCCCCAAAAATGTCCATAGAAAGAGCAGAGGTCCCCTAAAAATGACACCAACAGATGTGGGACTCTCAGAACCTTGGAGGTCAAAAGATCCAGAAAGGAAACTGCCTAGTACAGGGAAAAAGAAAAAGCCCCAGAGCAGCCCTCCCAAACTACCCCTACCCCAGGTAAGTCAGTGGCAGGACTGGTCCCCAAACTGCACCCTGGACTTCCGGCCCCCCAGTTGCTGATCCAAGCTTTAGAGGATTCTACCCACTGTGTGGTCCCAACCAAACTCTTCATGTACAATGAGTGAGCCCAAAAAGAATTGTCTCATGTCGCTCCCCAACTAACCTGATGGCCTTAGCCTCACGAAGCAACAACGTCATATCCTGTATCTCCTAAGTATAGAAACCAGCCAGTCTCCAAGAGGACAGCAGATCACCTGGTCTGTTTCTTTCAGCTGGCCTTTCCAAGCTCAAGGCCTGGCCCTGGGGCAGGAAGGTGCCTGTGCCAGCATATGCATGTGTGCACGTGTGTGTCCCAGGGAGTGGGGATGAGGGCCAAGTCATTCCATGCACCCGGAACATGGCTTTGATCTGCATCTTCTACTGCCCAGTAAAACTACTTGTAATCAAGAGCACCTCTGGAACCCTGTCCCCTGATCCAGCAGGCACAGGCCCCTCTTTTCAGATAACCAAAGATCTTCCCAATGAGACCAGTGCACTGCCCTGAGAGGGGGAGGTCCCCTTATCACTCACATGCTGTCATTCCCTTAGAGGGTGGCCAGGACACTCCAAGGAGCCTGAGCTGTAGGCTCTGATTGGGCCCTCAGCCTCTTGGCCAGGCTTTCCCAGTTCAAAAGGGGACAAATATTGTTTTTCCTTTATGTTTCTTATCATAGGCCTATGGGGAGGGAATAACAAGGACCCAGGAGCTTATGAAAAGCTTACACTGAAGGCAGGAAGGGGAGAAAAAACTGGAAAAGTGGGGAGTAAAATAATATCCAGTTTTTTATTCAGCTATTTCATAACAGGTTAAAACCAGACTTCTTCCAGATCTAAATGGGTCCTGCAGTCTCTGTATTAAATGGGGAAAACGAAGCCGTTTCATGCCTTTTGCTTCCTTTGATCGTTGTTATTTTTGTGACTAACGTGTAACTGGAGCCGCACTTTCTGGGGCGTGAGCCTCGCGGGGGCGGCTGTTGAGAGAGCCTGGCGTGGGTAGGAGCCTGCCCCACCCCCGAAAAAGCTGACCCCCAGAGATGAATCTGCACTGGCGAGCCTCCTCGTCTGCCTTTTCTTCTGGTGCGTTTTCCCATGCGCTCCTCCTCCTCGGGGACTCTCTGGGGGGACTGGTATTTTTTTCCCTTGAAGGGCAGGGATGGGGGCATATTAATGACAGTGCAGAAAACTGTCTCTCAAATCACAAAGATGGTGACCTCTGAAGGCTCATTATTTTCATTTTCTCTCCTTATGGTTCCTTATCAATTTCTATTCCTCTTTACTCCCCACACCTCCGTGCGTGCAACACACACGCGCTGAGCATGAATGTGCATGCACACACCAGTGAAAATGCTGTGGATCTTTCTAGGCTAAGGAGGCTCAATCCCATTAAAAGGCAAAATCTACTCATTAGCACAACCTCTACCTCTTCCTTTGCTCTGAAATCGGCTCCTGGTGATTCTCTAGAGCGCCCTCAAGTGGCACTCTGTTGTAATACCATTCAAGACCGGAAGGCTCTAAGCGTTTGTCCGAGCAGTGTCACCACAATTCAAACTATCACTTTTCTCTTTCCACCTTTACTTCTTGGGTGCTCCTATGAAGCTGAGAACTACTGTGTGAGATCCTGACACAGCATAAGTCATTCCCCAAATGCAAGTCTGGACAGAACCGGTCGATCTCAAGGCTTAGGGCTGAATTCAAGTTCTGGTTTAGGGCCTTGAATGTTCCCTCCCCACCATGAGCTGAGAGCAAAACTCTAAATGGCACAGGAACCAGGGGGGATCAGCTGGGTACCTCTCCTCTATCTCCTTAGAGACCTGGCCAGCATTGCCTAAGTTCATCTTCCGGCCAAGAGTCTGATGAACTAATTAAAACCAGAGAGGTCATCTTAACATCGGGACTTCCCAGGTGGCGCTATTGGTAAAGAACCCACCTACCAGTGCAGGAGAATTAAGAGAGGTAAGTTTGATCCCTGGGTCGGAAAGATGCCCTGGAGAAGGGCATAGCAACCCACTCCAGTATCCTTGCCAGGAGAATCCCATGGACAGAGGAGCTTGGTGGGCTACAGTACATGGGGTTGCAAAGAGTCAGACACGACTGAATCGACTTAGCACATGTCTCTTAACACAGTGCTTCTCAAAGTGACGTTCAGAGAACTCCATCACAGAATCACCAGAAGTGTCTGTTAACATTCCAGATTTCCAGGCCCAATCTGCACCTGCTGAATCAGAACCTTTGCTACTGGGACCCAAGAGTCTGCATTTTCAATAAGTTTTCAAGTTGAGTTTTAGGCACAGTAAGGTTGGAGGAACCTCACTTATTATAACCTCACTTATTTCTTTCACACCCTCTCAGGTTAGAGACTTAAATTTGGACAAAGCCTTTAATTCCACAAACCAATGTGATAACTTTGGCTACTGTGGCAGGGCAGCAGCAGAAGTCCTTTTAAAGTGAATGGAATAAGAGGAGTTTTCAGTGCTTCTTGATTTTTCCCATCAGGCAGCTGCACATGCAGCTAAAACAAAGGCCAGCCTTCTCTATTTTACCCCTGTGAGTGCAACTCACAGACAGAGCACTTAGGGACTGGTAGGGACTGGATTCTGGGGTAAAGAACACTGCCTATAAACATGGGTGTTCAGTTGGATGGGAGAGTCAACGCACCTCCAGAGGGTGCCGAGCCAGACGAGCAGAGCGTGGACTTCCTGTCCTGCCGCATTGCTTACTAGCTGGGGCATCTTGTTCAAGTTGTGCCTCTGGGCCTTAGTTTTCTCAGTGGAGAATGGGAACTAATATTTGCATCTGCCTTGATAAATTTATTTTTATTATTAATTTCTAAGGATGCTGAGATTGATGGGAAGAGCTTGTCCTCAGAGAAGGTATTGTGAGTAGTGGATATGAAGTTGCACAAAAGTATTTCACACGATGGGTCTGCATAAGGGAAAAAAACAATATCTCTGTTATTAAATATTTTAAAGTAAATTAAATATGTTAAATGAGCTCTGACCTCTCCTTTTCTCCATCTTAGCCTCCACCATCTTTTCCCTCTATTCCATCATATGAGGCTTCTTTCTGGATATTTCCCAGTCAGGAAGATGGTATGAACTTCCCTGGTAGTCAGACGGTAAAGCCTCTCCCTACAATGTGGAAGACATGCATTGTACAGGTCTCCATACAACCCACTCCAGTATTCTTGCCTGGAAAATCCCATGGAGGGAGGAGCCTGGAAGGCTACAGTTCATGGGGTCGCAAAGAGTCAGACGCGACTGAGCAACTTCACTTCTTCACTTCACTTCCTTCCTCTGCTGTGGCACAGAGCATTGTATGGTCATTCTCTGCCATCCTTGACAAAGGCATGAGAAGGGGACCGGAGGGGTATGAATTGGCAGTGGGGGAAAAGGAGGTTTCCTTTTCAGCCGACGCACAAGAAGACCCAAAGGAAGCTGTGAGTGGTACAAAGACTCATTCGACTCTGGTCAGGCCTACTGGGCTTATACCCAACCCTGCGTGCGTGTGTACATGCTAAGTCACTTTAGTCGTGGCTGACTCTTTGCAACCCTGTGGATCGTTGCCCACCAGGCTCCTCTCTCCATGGGATTCTCCAGGCAAGTATACTAGAGTGCATTGCCATGCCCTCCTCCAGATATCCAACTCTGCTACTTACTAATTTTAAGACCTTATTTAATATTCTTAAACTCTAAGCCTCATTTTTTCATCTATAAAATGACTCAAGTAATAATACCTACTTCATAATTGTTATAAAGATGGACAGATATGAGGCATTAAAACAACTTCCCTGTGTCTGATGCACGTAAGTGCTCTTTCCATGTTAACTGTTGTGATTTGGTCTTTGGATATTCCTTAGCCCATGGCTTTAAGCCCCGTGTAAGGCTCTCTCTTGTTTTATTTTATATTTTACCATTTATTCCATAACCTTGCTCTCACTCCCCTCCTTTCTCCTCTTTCCTGGAATTTCTTATATGTCTTTATATTTATATGTATCTTTGAAAAACATGTAGCTTTGATTAATGTGAATATTAAATTTTAATATCCTTAAGTAGTATTGTGTTATAAATCGCTTTCCACCTTTTGCACTCAACACTGAGATTTTTAGTGCTATCCATATTACAGTTTGCCAATGGCTCTCAACTTCACTGCATAACAGAATCACTTGGGGAGCTCTTGAAAAATACCAATATCTGGACCTTAATTCCAGTGATTTTGATTTAATTTGTCTAGAATGGGGGCCAAGCCTCAGGTCATTCTAAAGTGCAGCCAGGAGTGAGGACCACTGCTGAACATAAAGCTAGCTCTCCGGACCAGACTTATCACATGGTGAGAGGTACAGAGTCCCTCCTTTTTCTAGCCTGAGCAAGTCCCTGCAGCAAAATCAGGTTATAATGGTAAAAAGGGAAAAAGAGAATGGGCAACTTGCAGCCCAAAAGGCATGTAAGGAAGGGCAGAAATCAGTCCAGACTTTCCACCCTCTTTGTAAGAGTCATGGAGCAGTTTGCTATTGATTTGCCTATCTGCCCATTTAATCATCGGCACTTATCAAACACCTATGTGTGCCCTGCCAGGCGTTCTACCAGGTATAGAGGACACAGCAGTGAATGGGAGACGTGTTATGAGCACTCAGTAGCTGTCAAACCTGTTAAGTGCAGCTTTCCAGGCCCCTCCCCCCCATTCCCAGTGCTTCCGATCTGTCAGTACAGGGCGTGGCTCAGGAATCTGCATTTTGAACAATTGCAATCAGTGACACTGGTACCTAAGGGCTTGGTCATCCTTTGAAGAAAATTGGTTCAACCAGTTTATAAGGATCAGTTCATTTTAAGCACATTTGGTAAATTTAACCTATCCCCTGCCCTCTAAAAGTTTCTGAGAAAGCAGAACTTGCATCTGCCATATGTCTCAGCTATAGTTACAGCCTTGGCTGATGTATCAGAATCTTCTTCCTCCTGCCAGACGCCCCTGCAGGTAACGCTACCAACAATGCATTCATGGTGCATCTGCATTATACAGTTGCTATAGAGATGTCAGTGCATTTAACCCTTACAAAAACTCTTAAGGAGTCTGAGTCTCACCTTTCATGTGAAAACAAATGGACTCATGTTGATGAAGTGACCTTTCCAAGGTCATGCATGTCTGGAATTTAATGCCATATTCCTCTGGTTGGAATAACCATCCACTGTTGGGCCTTCAAAGGGAAAATAGGTTGAGAGAAAACTGTCCTGGCATTCTAGGTGGGAACCTTGTGCTACAGGACAGTGAGGAGTCCAGCTGTTGAGGTTCTGTGTTGCACATGGCCCCCTAAAACACCAGGACAGCCTTCACTTTTCCTGTTTTCTCACGGAAGGCCCAAAAGCACCAACAGATGCTTATTCCAATCATGATCATTGAACCAGCTCTTTGCTGGGTGCTATGTTGTGTCCATAACAAAGTACACAGAAGATGCCCTCCTATTTGGCATTAATTGGCCCTCGTTATTAGTTGGCTCACTGGAAACATATGACCAAAGCTGGGAATCATTGAAAGGTGATGGATACACACGTCAAACATTTTATTTTAACCTATAACATATGAATGTACGTTCATGAACTAGACTTCTGATGTAGAGCCAAGGTATTTTCTTTGACTTTAAATCCTCTGATTAGAAGGCTTCCCAGGTGGCGCTAGTGGTGAAGAATCCACCTGCCAATGCATGAGATGTAAGAGATGCGAGTTTGATCCCTGGAATTGGAGTTTTAATACTACCTCTAAATAAATTATACCCATAATATATATTTTAGGATTTGTAATTTCCATTTGCTTAAAGTAGGGCAGGACTTTATTGCCCTTCTAAAGAAGTCTAGGGGCAAAGCTCCTTTGAAAAAATGTATTACAGAACTTATTGAAATTTTAAATATATAGACAAGTTGAAAGAGTAGTATTATAAACACCAAAATATCTGCTGACTAAATTAAACAATGTGTACCTATTGCCATGTATGACTTATTCCTCGTAATATATAGAGACTTACATCTACATTCATCCACTTATCATCTATCTATACTTATGTTTGGAAAATATTTGAAAATAAGTTGCAGACCCCTTGCTGCTGCTGCTGCTGCTGCTGCTAAGTCGCTTCAGTCGTGTCCGACTCTGTGCGACCCTGTAGATGGCAGCCCACCAGGCTGCCCCGTCCCTGGGATTCTCCAGGCAAGAACACTGGAGTGGGTTGCCATTTCCTTCTCCATACAGACCCCTTATGTTCCCCTAAATACATAGATGTACCTTTTGAGGATAAGAACATGCTTCTATATTTTTTCACACAATTACAAATAATAACTTCATAATAACATCTGGTATCTAACCTTCAGATTTTCACAGCTGTCACAAGATTGTCTTGTATAGATTTTTTTTTTTCTTAATAAACATCTAGTACTGGTTCATGTATTGTATTAGGTGCTTTATTTGGGAACTCACCTTTGTTTTGTTTTATTTTTTCCTCCTTGACAGTGACTTTTTAAAGTGTTCAGGTCATTTTGTACAGCATCAAAAATTCTGGGTTTCCCTGAGTGTTTTATTGTAGTCATCATGGTTGCTCTTTACCTTGAATTCACTATAAACTGGATTTTAGGTTAAAAAGCTTAAATAGATTTGGGTTAAACATTTTGGACCAAATTTTTCACTGGCAAAGCTGTGTACTTCATATGGCATCACAACTTCTGCAGACATTTTTATGAACAGATGTAAGCATTTATCTTGGGTACATACCTCGAAGTGGAATTGCCAAGTAAGAACACAAAAGTTACTTTTCCAAGTGGTTGTGTCAGTCTACACTCCTGCTCACAATATATGAATCCAACAGGGCCCACTTCACCAACATCTGAAACTGTCTTTCTAGTATGTTTGTAATAGACTGTCTAGTAATCTGTGTTAGTTTCAGATTGTGATTGTAAGTTGCCTTCTCCAGATGACCTTAAGTACATTTTTAAGTACTTAGTGATCCTTAAGAGATGTGAAATGTTTCATTCTTTTGCCTATTTTTAAGTTTGCTTATCTGTCTCTTTAAAAAATTGATTTGGAACAGTGGATATGGGTCTTTTGTTGGTTATATATGTTTAAAATAACTCCCACTGTGTGATTTGCATTTTAAGTCACTGAATGTTGTCCTTTGAGGAATGTGAATTCTTAATTTTAATATATTTCAGCTTATCAACCAATTCTTTTATGTTTAGTAATTTTAGATCCTATTTCAAAGATTTTTGTTAACCCAAGATCATGAAGATATTCTCTGTATTATCTTCCAGAAATGTTACTGGTTTTTGTTTTTTTTTTCTCTCCTTTTGAGATAAGCATTCTATTTTTTAGCATGGTGTGAGACAGGAGTCAACAGCAATTTTACACATGACCAGAACATTTTATTGAAAAGACCATCCTCATACTATGCTCCCTCTGTCATAAGTGTTAATATATGCTTGGTTCTCTACTCGGACTTTATTTTGCTCCATTGGTTATTTGTTTATACTTATGCCAATAATACCATGCTGTTTCAATTACTATGGCTATACAACTCTTAATAGTCTGTAGTATATGAGGTCCAAACTTGTTCTTCCTCCTCAAGATTGCCTTTGTTACTGGGAAACTTTTTCATTTCTGTATAAATTTTAAAATCAACTTGAGAATTTCCAATAAAACTACATTAAAAATATTAAATTTATAGATCAACATGGGGGGCAAACCATGGTATATTTCTCTTCTTCTTTAGATCTTTCTTAATTTATCTTAATAATATTTTATAGTTTTGCTAAAATTATTTACTAATTCTATTGTATTATTTGTAGATTATTTTTGGACTTTCTAGGTACACAATCATGTGGTACATAAATAATGGTAATGTCTACATTTCAATTATTATTCATTTTATTTCTTTGTCTTGCTATGCTATGCTAAATCACTTCAGTCGTGTCCGACTCTGTGTGACCCCATAGACGGCAGCCCACCAGGCTCTCCCATCCCTGGGATTCTCCAGGCAAGAACACTGGAGTGGGTTGCCATTTCCTTCTCCAATGCATGAAAGTGAAAAGTGAAAGTGAAGACGCTTGGTCGTGTCCAACTCTTAGCGACCCCATGGACTGCAGCCCACCAGGCTCCTCCGTCCATGGGATTTTCCAGGCAAGAGTACTGGAGTGGGGTGCCATCACCTTCTCCGTCCTTTGTTCTTTGTCTTACCTTATTGCAAATTCTAGGCCCTCCAACGTACTGTTGAATAGCAACAATAAAAAAATGATGATATACAAAGATGAGTTCTACCATTTCTTCCTAAATTCCAATCTCAGAAGTTTTTAGTAGTTCATCATTAAATATAAAGTTTGCTATAACACTTTATAAATATTCATCAAATTAAGGAAGTTCTATTCATAGTTTGCCATGATTAGTGGCGCAGTGGTAAAGAATCCACCTGCCAATGCAGGAGGCGCAAGAGACGTGGGTTCAATCTTTGGGTCAGGAAGATCTCCTGGAGAAGGAAAAGGCAACCCACTTCAGTATTCTTGCCTGGGAAATCCCATGGACAGAGGAGCCCAGTGGGCTACAGTCCATGGGGTTGCAAAAAGTCAGACACAACTGAGCAACCAAACACACACACACACACACACACAAGATTATTTTAAGTCACGTATCAATGTTCAGTTCAGTTCAGTCGCTCAGTCGTGTCCGACTCTTTGTGACCCCATGAATCCCGAAACTCAGTCCATCGAGTTGGTGATGCCATCCGATGTTAAATTTTATCAAATATTTTTCTAAATCTATTAACATGACTACCTGGTTTATCTTCTCTTTTCTTTTAATGTACCAAATAATAACAATGATTTTCTAATGTTAAATCAACTGTGTTTTTTGGGGGAAAAAACCTGACTTGATAATGATGTGTACTTTTTTGTGTATCTTGTTTATATATATATATTTTGTTTAAAATATCATCATGTATATTCATGAGGAAGATTGAATTCTTTCTTATAATATCCTTGTCAGGTATCTTGCTGATCCAATAAAAGCTGAGAAGTAGCCTTTCTATTACTATTCTCTGAGAAAGCTTATCTAAGATTAGTGTTATTTCTTCCTTAAATGTTTGGAAGAATTCATTAGTGAAACCATCTGGACCTGGATTTTTCTTCATAGGGAGATTTAAATTATGAATTTACTGTTTTTAATAGATACAGAATTATTTAAATGTTTATATCTTCTTGTGTTTTTCTGGGAATTTATCCATTTTATCTCAGTTGACAAGTTTATTCATAAAAAATATTTATAATAACCTATAATTATCTCTTTAATGTCTGTCCTTTTGTTTATACTGGTTATTTGTGCTTTCTCTCTCTTTTTCTTTTAATTATTTTTCCTAAGGTTATCAATTTTATTAGTCTTTTCAAGGAAACAAATTTTGGTTTTGCTGATTATTTTCTTTCCAATGTTTATTTTTTATTTCACTAATTTCTGCCCTTATCTTTATTATTTCCTTCTTCTACTTTCTTTGGATTCAATTTTCTGTTCTTCTGCCAATATTTATGATAGATAGTTAACCATTGATTTTTGACCTTTCTTCTTTTATAATATATTATGTATTTAAGGCTCTGACTTTTCTTTCTTCTCTGCTTTAGTCGAATCCCACATTTGTTTTTCCTTAGCGAGAAGAATGAGGAGGAATGCTTTTTATGGTGGAAATGTTCTCAGAGCTCTGCTTCATGAAGCTTCATAGCCCCAAGTCCCTCCTTCAGAGTTCCCCCAGGCCTCTCTGTTCCTTTCCCGAAATTCCAAGGAAAGGGAGGTTCATGCAAAACTGTTTTCCGGATCCAGCTGGTTCAAGTCCTTTCCTGGGTTTAAGATTTCGCAAGTCAGTCAGGGAAACAACCACTCAACAAGGAGGGACAGGTAGACAGCCAATACATTGTTATTCAATTTAAAGCACTTTTAATTTTCAACCTGATTTTTAAAAAAATTTAACCCATGAATTATTTTGAAGTACACATAGGATTGATTTTCTGGGTACCTTTAAGTTTCTCTCTTAATTGTACTGTGGTCAGAAAATGGTCTCTGGATGATTGGAATTCTTTCAAATTTGTTAAGCCGCGCTTTATAGCTCAACAAATAAATAATATTTCATGCACATTTGAAAAGAAAATAGGTTCTTTGGTTTTGAAGTACAATATCCAATATGATGTTTGTTTTGTTGTTCAGTTGCTCAGTCGTATATGACTTTTTGCAACCGCAGGGACTGCAGCACGCCAGGCTTCCTTGTCCTTCACCATCTCCTGGAGCTTGCTCAAACTCATGTCCATCACGTCAGTGATGCCATCCAACCATCTCATCCTCTGTCATCCCCTTCTCCTCCTGCCCTCGATCTTTCCCAGCATCAGGGTCTTTTTTTTTTTTAATTATTTTTTAAATTAAATTTATTTATTTTAATTAGAGGCTAATTACTTTACAATATTGTATTGGTTTTGCCATACATCAACATGAATCCACCATGGGTGTACACGTGTTCCCAATCTTGAACCCCCCTCGCACCTCCCTCCCCATACCATCCCTCTGGGTCATCCCAGTGCACCAGCCCCAAGTTTCCTGTATCCTGCATCGAACCTGGACTGGCGATTTGTTTCTTATATATTATACATGTTTCAATGCCATTCTCCCAAATCATCCCCCAGCCTCCCTCTCCCACAGAGTCCAAAAGACTGTTCTATATATCTGTGTCTCTTTTGCTGTCTCCCATACAGGATTATCGTTACCATCTTTCTAAATTCCATATATATGTGTTAGTATACTGTATTGGTGTTTTTCTTTTCTAATGAGTCGGCTCCTAGCATCAGGTGGCCAAAGTATTGGAGCTTCAGCTTTAGGATCAGTCCTTCCAATGAATATTCAGGGTTGATATCTTTTAGGATTGACTGGTTTGATCTCCTTGCAGTCCAAGGGACTCTCAAGAGTCTTCTCCAAAAGTTAGTCATGTTCAAATTTTCTGTTTCTTACTAATTCTTTTGTTTTCTTCTTTGGCCCTTACCATGAGAGATTTTAAAATTTCTAACTCTAATTGTAAATTGATCTATTTCTCCTTCTAGCTCTGACAAGTTTTATTTTTGATGCTCTGTTATTAAATATTATAAAGAAATATTGTATACTTCTGTGAAAATGAAACTTTCATTATTACAAAATATTCCTTTTTATACCCAGTAATGCTTTTTGCCTTAAGTTTGACTTTAGGTTTAGTATTCAGATGGTACATATTTTTCTGTCCTTTTACTTTCACACTTTCTGTAGTTTTACAGCATTCTGACAATTTCTTTGTATTTTAATTGGAGTAGTTTACTTACATCTTATGTGATGACTGATGTCATTTGACTTCTATTTCTCACACAATATATTTTTTTATCTTCTTTCTTGACTTCTTTTGTATTAACCAATTATGTGTTAATTATTGCAGTTTTCCTCTATTAACTTCTTCTTTTTAAGATTTTTCTATTTGAATTTACTTATCACTAATTATAATCTCAGCAAGAAACTACTGAGGATCAGCAGGGGTTTCTGGGGAGCAGTTCCTCGTCATTTTTTTTTTAACATATCCATCAGCTCACAAAGTTACCCTGTGTGTGTTAACATTTACTGTATTAGCAAATTTCAGGTATGCATTATTATTAACTACAGTAACTATGCTGTACTTTAGATGTCCAGAATTTAATAATCTTGTAACTAAAAGTTTGTACCTTTTGATCAATATATCCCTTTTCCCCCCAACTCCCAGCCTCCAATAACCATTATTCAACTCTGTGTTATTGTGAATTCAATTTTTTCCATTTTTTTCTCACACACATATAGGTGAGATCATGAAGTATTTGATTTTCTGTGTCTGGCTTATTTCAAGGCAATGGCACCCCACTCCAGTACTCTTGCCTGAAAAATCCCATGGACGGAGGAGCCTGCTAGGCTGCAGTCCATGGGGTCACTAAGAGTCGGGCACGACTGAGCGACTTCACTTTCACTTTTCAGTTTCCTGCACTGGAGAAGGAAATGGCAACCCACTCCAGTGTTCTTGCCTGGAGAATCCCAGGGACGGGGGAGCCTGTTGGGCTGCCGTCTGTGGGGTCGCACAGAGTTGGACACGACTGAAGCGACTTAGCAGCAGCAGCAGCAGCAATGTTCTCCAAGTTCATCCATGTTTTTGCAAATGGCAGGGTTTCCTTCTTTTATGGTTGCATAATATTCCCTTGGATTCAATAATAAACCATATTATCTTTATCCATTCATCTGTCAACATTTTAGGTTATTTCCATGTCTTGGCTACTGGGAATAATGCTGCAATGAACACTGGAGTTTTTAGCTCTTCAAGATAATGATTTTATTTCTTTTGAATATAGACCCAGAAGTAGAGTTGCTAGACTATATGGTAATTCTATTTTTAATTTTTTGAAGAACTTCCAGATTCATACTATTTTCCATTATGATTGTACCAACTGACGTGCCTACCAACTGTGTCCAAGGGTTCTCTTTTCTCTGCATCTTTGCCATTCAGTTCAGTTCAGTTCAGTTCAGTCACTCAGTCGTGTTCGACTCTTTGCGACCCCATGAACCGCAGCACACCAGGCCTCCCTATTTTTTGATAACAGTCATCCTAAAAGTGTGAGGTGATATTTCATTGTGGTTTTGAATTGTAGTTCTTCAATGATTAGTGATGTTAAGCATCTTTTCTTATATCTATTGGAATAGATACATCTTCTCTGGAAAAATATCCATTCAGATCCTTTGGTCATTTTTAATTGGATTATTCACTTTCATCGCTACTGAGTTGTACCAGTTCCCTATATATTCTGGACATTAACCTGTTACCAATCATATGATTTGCAAATATAGTCAGACCCCTGTATCCACAGGTTCTACATGCACAGAACCAACAGCCCGTTGACAGTATATGGCTGCATCCTTTAAAGATCTTCAGCATTATTCTTCAGTAGTTCTGTGATAGACAACGTTTAATGAAATTTTGAATAGAAGTCAGTATTAAGGTTCTCAAGCTTTGGAATAATCAAGAATCATGTGGGAATCATGCAGAGTCATGTTTCCTTTCTTCAGAATTTCTGCTTAAAATTTGGGGAGGAATCCAGAAATCTCCATTTTAAAAATTATCCCACAAATTAATTCTAATTCAGTTGTTTCCCAGATTAGACTTTGAAAAATCTTCATGTAAGAGTTTGTAAATTCTGACAGGTAAAGCTTCAGTGAAAAAAGAGTTTTCACTGGTATTTAGCCCACACCGGTGGCTCAGATGGTACAGTCTCCCTGCAATGTGGGAGACCTGGATTTGATCCCTGGGTTGGGAAGATCCCCTGAAAAAGAAAATGGCAACCCACTCCAGTATTCTTACCTGGAGGATCCCATGAACAGAGGAGTCTGGTGGGCTACAGTCCATGGGGTCGCAAAGAGTCAGACACGACTGAGTGACTAATACTTTAACTTAATTTTAGTCTTCCTAAGGCTATGTAATTGCTAATGTTCATTTTTATCATAGGTAATTGACTTGAACCTGTGCTTTTCACTGGAACGTGCATCTTTATTGTTTAGAGTTAGTTCAATTACAAGAAAGGGGAAAATCTGTTTTAGACACTGCCTAAGCCCAAAAGGCCTTACTTCTTTTGTAAATGTTCTGGATCAACTCTCCAGAGCTGGTATTGCAGTTTTGTGAATATATCAAAGACCCAAGTTTTTTCCACTTACTTTGAGATTCCTACTATGTGGTTCCTTATTCTAGATGGCTGCTGGAGCACCAGTCATTATGTCCAAATTTCATTCAAAAGGAAAAAAGACAAAAGAAAGAAGAAAGTGATGCTCTTTTCTTTTGAGGAATACTCATAGGAAGGTGCACACTTCTCTTCTACTTACATCCTATTGCCCATGCTTAGTTAACAGATGTTGGGAAATTTATTGTTTATTCTGAGTAGCTCAGCTTTAATATGAGACACATACTTCTTAGAAAAGCAGAGAGAATATATATTAGATGACAACTAGCAGTGTCTACTGATAATTTTCTTGTTAGAATAAAATCTTCTATCGGATCCCACAATAACAACTAATCCTGCCCTTGCTCCAGTGTTTTAGCATTTACACTTCATTACATCCTCAGATTTCTACAATAAATCTGGGAAGTATGAGAGATATTGGGATATCCACAGAAGAAAAAAGAGACTCAACTTCAGCACATTCAAGGAACTAATTGACTAATCCAGGATACAAGTGATATCTTCTATTAGTAGCACTTGCTCCATTACCCAACAACCCTTTATAAGCAGTAAGTATCCCAGGTGTGCAAAGAAGAGACTGAGGATTAGAGTCTTATACATGATCTAAAGCACAGAAGAAGTCTTCAGGAGATCTAAAACAGTTTGCCATGAGACAAGAAGGAAAGGCAGCTCACTGTAGAGTCAGTACATACTGACCCCGAGAAACAATGCCAACAACTCTCTCTAGTGTTCCTGCCTTAAAGAAAATAGTGGGCTATGTATAGCACCAGAAGACTTCCACCCAGTCTGTACCAAGATGTCTTAACATCTCCATCAGTGTAGTTTTAGTAAAGGCCAAATAGGAGGCCAAGATTTGTACCATTGCCAGCCAGTCCTTCTCCCTTCTCCCCTTCAACACAAGTGGGGTGTGGGGGTTGGGGGCGGAAATGAGCTTCTACTCATAGGGTTGGTATCAGAGGGGGCCTAGTGGAGAGTCAGGATTTTAACCATTGTTCAGGATTAATGAGCCAATAATTATATTAAATGTAAGTGGTCTAAATATACCAATTAAAAAATGGAGATTGAGAGAATGGATGAAAAAACATGACCTAATCATGTTTAGTCTACAAGAAACTTACTTCAAATATAATGATGAAGGTAGACTGAAAGTAAAAGAAGAAAAGATACACCATGAAAACACTAACCAAAAGAAAGTAGGAATGGCTATATGAATATCAGATAAAATAGACTTTGGAACAAAGAAAATGACCAGGGAAAGACAGGCACAATACAAAATGATAAAAAGGGTTACTACACCAAGGCTAGCCTAAATGCGTATCCAGCCAACTGATTTTTGATAAAGGTACAAATCTGTTCAATGGAGGAAGCATAGTCTTTTCAACATATGGTGCTAGAGCAATTGGATATCCACAGGCCAAAAATGAAGCTTAACCTAAGCCTCACAGGTTAGAGAAAAATGAACTCAAAAAACGGATCATAGATTTAAATGTAAAACACAAAACTATAGAAATTTTAGAAAAATACATGGGAAAAAATCTTCAGGACTTATAGCTGGTGAAAAGATCTTAGACATGACACCAAAAGCATACTCTTTTAAAAAGTTGATAATACAGACTTCATCAAAATTTAAAACATTTGCTCCACGAAAGACTTCACAGAGCATGCTGAATAATACAGCACAGGCCCACAAAAATGAATCAACATGAAGTATAGATTAGTAATGGATGCTAATGGATCTCAGAAGACAATTACAGATAAAGAATGATGACTAATAAAGAGGATTCAGCCAGAGCCCAGGTTAGGTACCTCTTTAGCTGCCATGACCAGAAATTCATTCAGTCCTTAGTACATACTGATGTTAAGAAACAAAAGAATTAAAGAAAGTGAGAAAGGGAACTATACCATTGAATATCATTTCATTTCAAGAGTCCAAAGTGACTATAAGGTTTCAGGGTAGGAAAAAAGAAGCAGAAAATTCCATTTGGCTTTTGAAACTATAAGCACACACACACACACAAACATTCCTGTCCCCAAACTTCTGCCTATAATGTAGGGTCCTAGAAGGAACTGGTCCTTACAGGATGTCTTAGATAAATCATATAAATAGAAACCTTTCAGAAGTCAACTCTGTTAAAACCAATTCAGAAGTTTGTTGAGAGAAAGTAAACATAGTTATAGTTAGCTATTCTGTAGAAACTCACTCTCCATTTTCTCTGTAAATATGGGTTGCCATATTTATACATTTGTAATTAAGTTACACTTTAATCTTAAACTCACTCACTGTACATGAACTATTTTACTAGACAACTTCTTCACACAAAACAAGTGTCCAGCAGAATGTATAAATGGATTTGAGCAAGGGGTGTGGACAGCAGAGAAACAAAGGGATAGATGGTTTGGAACAAGAAATACAAGATTGTGGAAGGGACTATGGTAACTCTAATTTTGAATCCCTCCCTCCTCCTCTATCTTTGATCCCTCCCTTTCTCTCTCCCTCCTTCCTTCCTGCCTTTCCTTCTTCAACTAAAATATCAGTTATTCAGGATATGAAAGTAATATTATATATTTCTTATCAAAAGAAAGTGAAACCCTTTCCATTCATTATCACCTATTCTAGAAAAAAATTGACTCCTATGGCCAAGAATAATAATCATCATTTGCTTAATATTTGTTGCAGGCCAGGTAAAGTCCTGGGCCCTTTCGTTTGATCATCCCATAGCATGCACAAGGTACAAATCATTCTCCCTGTTTTACAGAAGAAGCAACTCAGGAAGGCAAAGCAGACTACCCCGATTTTGAAACCTGGATCTTTCTGAATACAAAGCCTATACAGTAAAGAGATCTGCCTTGAGCATTCTGCACCCCACTGCACCTAGCACAAGAGTGTCCCCCTCAACAATAAAGGCCTCATAAAGCCCTACTCTAGTGAAATCTTTCTAATTTGATGAGTAAATAGGTTTTCTGAGTGGTGGCCACTTCTCAAGGCCTTCATGGGCAAGTGCAACGAATCTCAGAGAGCAAAGGAGAGTCAGAGTGAGAGAAGCTGCCTAGTGGTCACCTCTCTAATCTCTAGGAACCATAATAGCTCATCTGTTGAGGCTGTCCATGTACCAGCTTGCTCAATTCTCCCAGGGAACAAGGGAACCAAGACCCAGAGGCCTTCACTAGCTTGCTGAGGGCACATAGCCTCAATATCAGAGCTTGGACTTAAACCCAAGGAGTTTGGGCCAGGCTTAATCTCTTAATCTCTTAACCCGGTTTTAACATTTACTTCTCCTGTAATCATATGCACCAAGTATGGGGTGCAGCCCTTCACAGGTGTGATCTCATTTAATCCTGACAACAGGAAGGTGAAGCAATAAGCTGGAGGTGAAACAAAGAGCTGGATATCCCATGCCAGCAAGTGGCAGAACAAGGATATGAGCCAGGTCTGTCTCCTGAGACTGGCATTCAAACTACTTGAACATCTTACTTCTCCCATGCATAGAGATTATTCTGGAGCCGGGTGTCACTCGAGTGCCTGAGACCTGGTTAATCTGCAAGGAACCAGAGATCATGGCATCTTCCTCGACATGCTTGTTAGTTGCTTGGTTGGTTGGTAGGATTCTGGTGTAGGCTGTAGAGTCTGGCTGTGTCCCAACAGTCAGGAAAGTGGGCCACTTGTTTGGCTCAACATAGCACATAATGCATGACCATTTCTTTTTCATTATGTTTAAAACATATGCAGTGACCCTTTAATTAACCTGAAAGACAGTCTGGATTGGTGGAAAGTACACAGGATTTGGAGTCAGTCACTTGAAACTAAGAACAAGGCCATTTGTCTTTTACTTGCTGCTGTAGATCACAGTAGATGAACCCTTAGACTCTAGAGTTAGACTGCCTAGGTTCAAAGCCTACTTACACCTACCCCTCTGGCACTTTGCCTCTTTATGCCTCAGTCCCTTCATCTGTAAAAAGGGAATGATATCGATTGTGTGCTTATCTCCTGGCTGTGAAAATATAAGGAAATAATGTTTGCAAAACTCTGAGAACAGGGGAACGTTTGCACTGATTTGCACTCCAGCCTGTGTACAGCACCTGAAAACAAGTACTGGCCCAGTAGGTATTTCTGAAACGCGGGAATTAGGTAGAGCCTGTTTCTTCAACAAAAAAGAGCATCTGTGTCTAGCTACCTCCTGCCATCGACTTTTGAGGATTGCCTCAACTCACAAAAAGCACCTGTTATCTTACCCAGCACATGGTGGTACCCAACAAGCATTATTGTTACCCACTTCATGATTTGAGCCTCAGCTTACTTTTCAGCAAAACTGATAGCCTCTGGAAGCCCTGCTGGTATAACAATGCAGGTCACACTGCTCTGTGTGTGCATGCTAAGTCACTTCCGTCGTTTCTGAGTCTGTGCGACCCTGTGGACTGTAGCCCGCCAGACTCCTCCGTCCATGGGATTCTCCAGGCAAGAATACTGGAGTGGATTGCCATGCCCTCCTCCAGGGGATCTTCCTGACCCAGGGATTGAACCCACATCTCTTACATCTCCCTACATTGGCAGGTGGGTTCTTTACCATAGTGCCACCTGGGCAGCTTCCTTCACAGCAAAATGGGTAGCCTCAGGAAGCCCTGCTGGTATAACAATATAGGTCACACTGCTCTGTAAGCAGTGAAATACTGTACAATAGTGAGTTGCTACTGTCGCTCATGCCCGCCTCCTTTATCAGCATCACTCCCCTCCCTGTGGGCTTCCTTGGCCTCCAGCCTCTCCCTCCCTCTCTTTCCTGTTGGGAAGCTGCCTCCTATTCCCCTCTGCTTCCTGGCTTCTCCCATCCCCTGCTATTTCCCAGCTGCCCCAGACCCTCTCCTTCCCCAGGCAGATCCTCTCCCTGAATACATCTGCCTCACCCTCCTGGCCCAACCAGCCTTCCTGCTCCCCCACCCCTGCCCACAGCCTGCTGGCAGGAAGCCCTTCCCTCCTCACTCCACCCTGTTCCCTTTGGTAACACCCTGTACACATGGGGATTATTTCTCTTGGCAAAAGATGTCCAGCTGTCAAAGAGACAGATCAGATGTAGCCAAAGGAGGTGAGAAGGGAGATGGAGAAAGGGGATCTGAAAGGAAAAGGGCCCCGCCAGAAACTCTAAGAAATGAGGCAGATGTGCATAGAAGCCTGGAAGCATGCAGGAAGCAAATCACAGACCTTCATCTGAGGATCCAGACTCTCCAGACCTGTTTCTTACCCAGAAAGGTGCCATCAAGCCCCTCTGAAGTTCGAGCAGGATGTGAGAAGGTGCTGAAGGAAGGGGCAAGGAGGATGCCAAAGTGAAAGGTCGCTTGCTCAGAAGATTCATTTCTAATCACTTTCATGTTTGAATTCACCACCTCCACAATCTAGCATAGGACTGTTGTGAAGATTAAATATATATATATAATATATATTAGCTGATTGTATTGTATATATATTGCTAATATTTATTAGCTATTAATTAGTTAATTGCTAACATATATACATGTATATATATATATTAGCTAATTGTATTATCACAGGCTTCCCTGTGGCTCAGGGGTGAAGAATCCACCTGCCAATGCAGGAGACACGGGTTCGATCTCTGGGTCAGAAAGATCCCCTGGAGAAGGAAATGACAACCCACTCCAGTATTCTTGCCTAGGAAATCCCATGGACAGCGGAGCCTAGCAGGCTAAAGTCCATGGGGGTCTCTAAAAGAGTTGGACACTACTGAGCAATTAAACAACAATCTTATTATCATCAACAATGATAAGAATGCATCAAAATTCCAGGAATGGTGAGCATGGATTCTGGAGTCAGAGACCTGTTCTCAAATTCCACCTCGGTTCCTTCCTGACTATGAGACAACTTCTTTGAGCCTCAGCTCCCTAATGTGTGAAATGACAGCAGTATTGCCTCCCTTGCTGCTGTGGACTGAATTGTATTTCCCCCAGATTCATATGTTGACGTCCTAACCCCCAATATAACTATATTTGGAGATGATAGTGCTTTAGGAGATAAGTAAAGTCATAAGACGTCATAAGGGTGAGGCCCTGATCCGATCGGACTGTGGCCTCTTAAGAAGATGAAGAGATAGATGATATCGAGAAAAGTCCAAATGAGAACATAGCAAGATGGCAGCAAGAAGGCTTCCTGCAAGCCAGGAAGACCTATGCCAGAACCCAACTTCCTGCCTCTAGAACTGGCAGAAAACAAATGTCTATTGCATAAACCGCCCAGCCTATGATATTTGATTATGGCAGCCTGAGCAAACTAATTCACTTGCCTTGCCTTGCATGGCAACTGAAAGGTATGTCCCCTCTCTATATTTCTAAGTGGAGACACAAAAACATGTGATGGAACCTTCTATAATGAGATTCTTTCCCATAATTCAGAGTTTATAAGAGCCTACAGTGGCTTCTGTGGCCCTAGTCATCTTTCTCCAGCAGAAGGAAGTGAGCAGAGAAAGAGGGTGGGCAGTCAGAGACGCAGGTAAAATAGTGGAAATGTTGCCACAGTTGCTGGGAAAACCACTAGTTTGGGAGTCAGTGTCTGGTTCAAATACAGACCTGCCATTTACCTGTTGTGAGACTTTGGGGCAAATTATTTTATATCCTTGAGAATCTGCATTTGTGGAGGAATCAAAGGAGGAAGAATATAAAAGACTGGAGAAGCAGTCAAGACTATTGTGTTTCAAAAGGAGAGAACCAAACTCAGGGCAGAGCAAACCAAAGAAGGGAGCACACTGGAACCAGCAAGAGTCTGAGTTCCCGGTGCAGGCTCTGTCTCTCCACCTCTCAACTGCCTCTTTCCTCTCGGCTCTAACTTCTTTCCTTCTCTGACTACATTGAGTTCATTCTCCTCCAACCCCTTTTCCATTTCAGCCTTCGGCTGTTGCCTTTACAGAGTTTATTGGATTTCCTTTCACCTAAGCTCTGTTTACTTTTGAAAATGCATGTTTTCATTCCATTCCCCCCCCACCCCATACACTTGTTTCCACGGAAAAGACAAACCGCAGAAATAAAAGCCTCATAAACCCCTTGACCAGAACTTTGACAGGCTTGCATAGAGGTTTTGAATCCTAACTTCCAGACATTTCTGAAGTTTATTCTTCCAGAATGTCAAGCTACATATAGTGGATGCATATTTTGAGTCCAAATTCCTGAGGGCACCAGTGACTAACATTTAAACATCATCTATCTTCTTGAGAAGTTTCTGGAAAGAGAATCAGATCCAGGCTAAAAGCGCTGACGTTCCACTTCCGACCCCAAATTACACTCTGGAAACTCAATCTCCATCGCCCTGTTCACTTTTACTTCCCATTCCATGACTGACTCCACTCTCAACCCCAAACACACATTCATGCAAATAAACTGTGTTTACAGCTACACAGAGCTATTCTGGGTTCCCAACCCCAATACCCCATGTACCTCTATCCTCTTCCCCAGGGGAAAACCCAGATTTATCCTTCATATCCTGGTTCAACCAGAGGGTGTCCAGGAAAGCTGTCCCTTTTCTCTCACATCTTGACACTTTGCCTTAACACGTTGTACTGTGGCCATTTGTTTAACCATCTGTTATTCTTTCTGATCCTGAATACTTCAAGGTCAGAAACTGTCTTAGTCACCTAGTTCCCCCAGCACATGGCACATAAATAGGTGTTCAACAAACGTGTGAAAAATGAAACAGTGGAAGATCTGGGAGGTTGTACATATGAATGAGCCTCATACATCATTTAAAACCTCCTGCTGGGGCCACCTGATTCCATTTATCTACTGCTACATAACAAAAATCTTCAATACACAGTGGCTTAAAACAACAATAATTACTGTAACACTCCTCACAATGTCTGTGTGTTAGGAATTCAGGAAATATTTGGCTGGTAAACTGGCTCAGGGTCTGTCACCTGCTTACAGTTGGATTGTCATTAAAGCTGGAAGAATGTGGGACTGGAGCAGCTGGGAACCAAGAAACTGGAGCATGGCTGGGTATCTTTCTCCATGCAGTCTCAGGGCCTCCCTTTGCAGTCTCTCTGTTGGGGTGGGGGGGCAGTTAGGCTTCCTCCCAACATGGCAACTCAGGGAAGTTGGACTGCTTATGTGGAGGCTGGATGCATTAAGATGAATCACTATCTATGACCTAGACTTGGAAAGCTATGTATTGTCACTGCCACTGTATTCTGTTGGCTAAAATATTTACCAAAACCTGTTTAGTTTTAAGACAAAGAGACATAGACCCCACTTTCCACAAGAAGACTGTCAAAAAATTTGCAAATGCATTTCAAAAACAGCATATTTTGCAATGTGGCTAGAAAAAGGACAGCAGTGGGAAAACTAGAGAAATTGAATAAAATTCAGTTTAGTTAATAGTAATATACCAATGCTAATTTCTTGGTTTTGACAGATGTAGCATTGCACCGTGAGATATTGGGAGAAACTGGGTGATAAGTGTATAAAGATTCTCTGTACTATCTTTACAACTTTTCTATAAACCTAAAGTTATTCAAAAATTAAAAGTTGAATTAAACAGGAGTGCCACACAGCCCCTTCTCCCCGCTCTGAAAGATGATAGAGAGAAACTCTTAAACAAAGAAGGTCATGTGCATGCCATCACTATGTACTGATTCTGCTCAAGCAGGATTTGCCATGCCCTCTCCACCTGCACTATTCACAGTGTTCTATCATCATCCTCTACAGGCCCATCTCCCATATGGATACTATGCACCCTGAAGGACCTTTTCTTACTGTTCTTTTTATCCTCAGTGCCTGGCACAGTGTTAAAGTAATACAGCAGCTGGAACCATATGAAAATTCCAGTTTGTAGCTCAAAATCAGTTGAATAGTGGCAATTAATTTGCAAACAAAAACTGAATGACATGGACTCTCCTTATTATATTCCACTCTGTCGCTCAAAGGGAAGAACCGAGTCCAACATTCTTGAAGGAAGAACTCTTTCAGAAAAAGGAGTATTGACCCACAATTTTACACTGGGAGTTCCTCTAAGACCTTGGGATTCCTCACCCATCAGTTTCTTGAGCCCTCTCTAACTTCTTGTCTCCAGAGCCAACGCCTTTGCTGGGCTGAGAAAGTCTGTCTTGCTCTAGTAGGCCAGCAGCCAGAGGCCGGGAGACCTCCAGATGCAGACAGGAACGTGCAGGGTGGGGTCCAGATAGCGGAGTAGCCACGGCCAGCTGGAAGGCAGCCATGGGCGCTGCTGGAGCAGGAGGCTGCAGGAAGTGGAGGAAGGAGGAAGCTCTCTCATTGGCAAGCCCCACCCCTCTTCCATTTCCCAGGAGGTCAAGCAGATGTCATCAGATGAATTTTTCCAGACTTGAATGGAAGTGCCTAATAGCATTCTAACAGGAGACAGTGGGGGGGGGGCCGGGGTGGGGGGAGTCACAGTTTTGCCACCATCTTTAGTCCTTTTTCTCTTTTTTAACCCAAATTTAGGAGCACCAGCTGCTGCCCTGGTTTCATGCTACCTTCTGCATCCATCTGCAAGGCCCATATCAGCAAGAAATGGTCACCAAAAGGACCAAGGCAAATTTGCCAAGCAGTTTTGAGCAATGTAGCATTGCAATGTGAGATATTGGGAGAAACTGGGTGATGAGTGTATAAAGATTATCTTGCCACTTGACTTAGGCCTGGATGGGACAAAGACATGGCTGCAGCCAATCTGAGGGAAGAAGGTAGGGAGTCCTGCTTAGTGGCCAACAGAGTTCTGCCCACATCATAGCTTCCAAGTAGTTGCTGAGCCAGATCCAAAAATGTGTTGCTGTTTCTGTGTTTATGAATTATCCTTCCCCGTACAGAACAGCTGGGGCATTTTGTTCTCCATTCTTTGACTCCAGGCTGGACTTTCCAATTTCTTGTTCTCCATAGTTTAACACACACAGCAATAAAACAGGGTCATTTTCTGTAGTATTCAGCTAACAGCGTAGGATGTGGCAGCCTCTCCTCCTTCACCAAAGCCATCCTTGGGAAAAGTTCTCATTCAAACACTCTAGGAGTTGTTTTTAACCAGCAAGTTCCAAGGCTTAGACATTTGTTGGGGGGGTGGGGGAGGCAATCTGGTTCTTATTTTAGCTGAAAGTAGTTTATTTTCCTCAGAACAAAAGAATGCCAATAATCCAGCAGTTCTTTACACTCTACATCACCCGCCAGAGTCCTCCTGAGCTCTGAGGAATAGCCCAGTGTGGCTTCAGGAGATGAGAAATAGAAAGAGGACCTGCTGTTTGGGCAAAGTGTCTGGTTTTAATGGGTCTTTATTCTATGGGACCATGCAGCCAGGAGTGTGCTGAGACCCAGTGAACCTCTTGACCAAGAGGCTTTGGGGCCAGACATGACCACAAAGTTGCAAGTCACATTCCAGTGAGAATTGGCTGCAGGGGCAAGGGCTCATTTTTTGTTAAAGACCAAGAATGCTATACTGGATGGAGGCCTGCATCAAACTGAGTCTTCCTGCCGGACATCCTGACAGTCTATTTTTCTCCGATTAGAGGCACCAAAGGGGATTGGTAATACCACCGCTGCTGCTGCTAAGTCGCTTCAGTCATGTCCGACTCTGTGCGACCCCCATAGACGGCAGCCCACCAGGCTCCTCCGTCCCTGGGATTCTCCAGGCAAGAATACTGGAGTGGGTTGCCATTTCACGTTGACCACCTATAAAAAAGCAGGAGCACCCCCACAGCTCCCAGATCCCATCACAAACCCAAGTATGCCTGCCCTTTATGATTATAACTCAGTTTTTGGAGGCTTTGGAAAGTCCGTATTTTTCTAGATGGAAGAATTTTAATTGTTTTATGATGACTCTACAGAAGACAACCCATGTGAGTCATTTTAGTTAGCTTCATTATAACACTCTTCAGCATTTTTCCTCCCCTCTTCTTCCCACCTTTCCTTTCTTCTTTCCCTCATTCAACTGGTCAACATGTAATCATTGAGAGTGTTTAGTCATGTGCCTGGTTGTCCTGGGGCACCAGAGGATATAGCATTATATCTGTCAGAACCGGCTCTGTTACGTTGCAGTAACAAATGATTCCAAAAACATAATGTTATAAAACAACAAAGGCTTATTATTCTCCTCTTGCTTTTCATTCATTGTGGATTGCAAAATGATATGTAAAAGCAGGAAAATAAAAAGGATGTATTGATTATCTGGGAGGGATTGGGGGCAGGAGGAAAAGGGAACGACAGAGGATGAGATGGCTGGATGACATCACGGACTCGATGGACGTGAGTCTGAGTGAACTCTGAGAGTTGGTGATGGACAGGGAGGCCTGGTGTGCTGCGATTCATGGGGTCGACAAGAGTCAGACACAACTGAGCAACTGAACTGAACTGAACTGAACTGATTGATTATCTCCTATATACCAATAAAGTAGCAGCTCATTTGCCCACAGTATTTTGTTTAATTTTTACAACAGCCATACAAGATGGGAAACAGCTTAGAGAAAAATTAGTAACTAACTCTTTAGTTGAGACCTGCCCCATATTAGGTGCTCTATAGACATTCAAATCAGTTCAGTTCAGTTCAGTCACTCAGTCGTGTCCGACTCTTTGCGACCCCATGAATCGCAGCACGCCAGGCCTCCCTGTCCATCACCAACTCCCAGAGTTCACTCAAACTCATGTCCATTGAGTCGGTGATGCCATCCAGCCATCTCATCCTCTGTAGTCCCCTTCTCCTCCCACCCTCAATCCCTCCCAGCATCAGGGTCTTTTCCAATGAGTCAACTCTTCACATGAGGTGGCCAAAGTATTGGAGTTTCAGCTTTAGCATCAGTCCTTCCAATGAACACCAGGACTGATCTCCTTTAGAATGGAACTGGTTGGATCTGCTTCCAGTCCAAGGGACTCTCAAGAGTCTTCTCCAACACCACAGTTGATACTAGCTGCTATTATTATCATTGCTATTATTACTAGAGAAAAGGAGAGAAGGGATTGAGGGCAGTATATTCTACACAGAATTCCAGGTGGAAAGGTATGTTCAAAGTAGGGAGGGAAGCCCAAGCTAGGAGTTCTCTAAAACTAGGAACGAGATCCACTTGAGCAGAGAGACTTTGACTCTTGGCAGGTCTGATACCCCTTTGAGACACAAATGAAAATTATGGACCCGCTTCCCAGAAACATATATGTTCACACAAAGTTTGCATAAAAGCCCACCCATGGATTCCAGAATAATATAATAAATATTAACAGTAACCATATAATGCTGGCATAGTTGTGAGCCAGGCTCTAGTCTAAGCCTTTCACACAAATTATCTCATTTAATCCTTACAGCAACCCTAAGAGGTAGCTACATTTCCTCCTTTATAAACAAGAAAACTGAGAGTGGGGAGTTAAATAACTTGCCAGAGGTCACACTAAAGTGCGAGAGCGAGTGACATTGCTGAAATTCGAAGCAAGCTGGCTCTAGAGAAAGTACAACCACCTACCACACCCTTCTTGTTGTTGTTTAGTTGCTCAGTTGTGTCTCACTCTTTTGTGACCCCATGGACTACAGCCCACCAGGCTCCTCTGTCCATGGGATTCCCCAGGCAAGAATACTGGAATGGGTTGCCATTTCCTTCTCGAGGGGGATCTTCCCGACCCAGGGGTTGAACCCATGTCTCCTGTATTGGCAGGAAGATTCTTTACCACTGAGCCACCAGGGAAGCCCACCACACTCTGCCTCTAAAGACCCTACTCCCTAGAGAGGTACTGAACTCCCCATCTGCATCCAAAGGAGGAAAGTTCTCTTTCAAGAGCAGACCCTTTGGGGGCTTTCCTGGTGCTCCAGTGGTTAACAATCCACCTTCCAAGACAGGGGACATGGGTGGGATACCTAGTTAGGCAACTAAGCCTGCACACCACAACTAGAGAGAAGTTTGTGTAGTGCAACGAAAGACCTCACGTGCCGCAGTGAAGATCTCGTGCCATGACTAGGACCCAGTGCAGCCAAATATATGTGTATTTAAAGAGCAGCCCCTTTGACCAGTCAGTCAGGAGCAGGGGCCACTTGTTCCTCTATCTGACACTTGCAGACCAAGCCTTTTTCTCAGCACCAGCACCAGGGTAAAAACCATTGTTTCCACAGCCATCCTGGTTTAGCGATAACCAGTTCCAGAGGTGATACCGAGACCCAGGCAAACCCTATAAAACAATAAGCTGCCTCACTCAGGCAGAAACTCCCTCCCCACCTGTCTCCTCATCCCCTTTCCTGGGGAATATGCAAAAATTCCTTTTCCACCTCTGAGTATCAGCCATATTGATGGATTAAGCACGTCCCCACACTACCCCTTCAGGGGTGCCACCAATCCTTCTCCATTAAGCCCAGCAGTGTCACAGGATAACAGAGACAAGAGGCCAAAAGCTGAGGGAAGGTCTCAACTAGCAGAGACAGGTAGCACACCCACAATTAATTACACACATGTATTGGAGAGCTGGTAAGCAAATCAATGTCACTGGTGATTTATTCTCTAATTTGCCTTGAGTATGCACCTCATAAATCAATAATAGAAAATGGCATTAAAGCATTGGTGTTAACTGTCAGCAAAAGGCAGTGTACCGATCCTTTTAATTAAAAGAGTGTGTGTGGTGAATACGTCCATGTGTTATATTAGATATGGTACATATTTAAATTGCTTTTTCACATCAAAAGAAATGCTAGGAGTTTGGAAGAGGACGCAGAACTGTAAATTCACAGTGAGTGTCCAAGAGTTCTGGCATTCCTGGGTAATGTGTGGTAGTTTGACATGGAGCCTCATCCACGAGCGTTCTGGAAATGGAGACAGGGTTCTCTGGTTCCAGGCCAGGCTAAATGAAGGCAGGAAAAGGGCCATTGCTGACACTCCATCAGGAAGACATGGAACACAGTGAGATGTGGAATTCTGTCCTTTAGGTACCAGGTCAAACTGATTCTATCTTTCCTAAGGAGGTATATACAGATTATGAAAATTGTGTATCCAAAATTAGGACAGTCAAGGTTAGTAATATTCTCCCCCTCCTCCAAAATTATGAGGCTCGCATAACATTTTTAGATAAGAAATCAATAAAACTTAATATTAAAAATCACACTGTTTGCCTGGGTGAAGAAAAGAAGCCACAACACTATAGCATGAATTTCCATTTGTCTTGACTGAAAACACCGATTGTTACAGTGAATGGCACATGGAGGAAACATGCTTTTGCACTTGGTCTTAATCAAGTGGCCAAAAAGCAATAGGAAATGTACTTAAAGGAGAGGAAACTGTTCCTTGTGTACAGGAACACCTATGTCACAAGCAGAATACAGACTGTTAGTCAATCAGTGATCCTAGCCTAAAAGCAATGAGGCTTCCACAAGGGAGAAGCTGTGTGAAAGGCATTGTGGGTAACTAGACAAGAGTATGCTATGCTGTGAGCCAGGAAGAAAGAGTTGAAATCCCGCCTCTACTAAACGCCTGCTGTGTGAGCTGGAGAAGAGGACTTCAGTCTCCTAGTGTGTCTATTTTTGCATCTATAAAAGGGGGAGAATAATTCCTATAACTTAGAGGTGGGTAATAGGATTACAAAAGATGATGCATATAATCAAATGAGCAGAGTCCCTTGGCCCATGGTAATGCTCCATAAGTGGTCAAGAACAGGGGAGTTCCCTGGTGGTCCAGGGGATAAGACTCTGAGCTCTCAATGTAGGGGGAGCGGCTTCAATCCCTGGTCAGGGAACTGGATGCCACAAGCCTCAACTAAAGATCCCATGTGCTGCAACTAAGACCTGGTGCAGCCAAATACATCAAGTGATTATATTTTTTAAATTCTTAAGAACAAAATAAAACACTGCAAAATAAACATACATAAACCAGAGATGGAGGCAGGGTAGGGAGAACAGATGCACAATACAAAGCCCACATGAATGGGTGCAGGTGCCTCAGGGTAGAGAAATTTATTAAAGCTATTGGGGTGGAATGGTCTTGATCACTGCCTCCTGTGCAATGTCACGAACCTCTGTCCACAGTTCTTCAGGCATTCTGTCTATCAGATCTAATCCCTTGAATCTATTTGTCATTTCCACTGTATAGTAGTAAGGGATTTGATTTAGGTCATACCTGAATGATCTAGTGGCTTTCCCTACTTTCTTCAATTTAAGTCTGAATTTGGCAATAAGGAGTTCATGATCTGATCCACAGTCAGCTCCCAGTCTTGTTTTGCTTACTATGTAGAGCTTCTCCATCTTTGGCTGCAAAGAATATAATCAATCCGATTTCAGTATTGACCATCTGGTGATGTCCATGTGTAGAGTCTTCTCTTGTTATTGGAAAAGGGTGTTTGCTATGACCAGTGCATTCTGTTGGCAAAACTCCTATAGCCTTTGCCCTGCTTCATTCTGCACTCCAAGCCCAAATTTGCCTGTTACTCCAGGTATTTCTTGACTTCTTACTTTTGCATTCCAGTCCCCTATAATGAAAAGGACATCTTTGGGGGGTGTTAGTTCTATTAGGTCATGTAGGTCTTCATAGAACCATTCAACTTCAGCTTCTTCAGCATTACTGGTCGGGGCATAGACTTGGATTACTGTGAAACTGAATGGTTTGCCTTGGAAAGGAACAGAGATCATTCTGTCGTTTTTGAGATTGCATCCAAGTACTGCATTTCGGATTCTTTTTTTGACTATGATGGCTACTCCATTTCTTCTAAAGGATTCTTGCCCACAGTAGTAGATATTATGGTCATCTGAGTTAAATTCACCCATTCCAGTCCATTTTAGTTCACTGATTCCTAAAATCAGCAGTGATCAAGACCATCCCCAAGAAAAAGAAATGGAAAAAGGCAAAATGATTGCCTGAGGAGGCCTTACAAATAGCTATGAAAAGAAGAGAAGTGAAAGGCAAAGGAGAAAAGGAAAGATATACCCATTTGAATGCAGAGCTCCAAAAAATAGCAAGGAGAGATAAGAAAGCCTTCCCCAGTGATCAGTGCAAAGAAATAGAGGGAAACAATAGAATGGAAAAGACTAGAGATCTCTTCGGGAAGGAAATGGCAACCCACTCCAGTATTCTTGCCTAGAGAATCCTGTGGACAGAGGAGCTTGGAGGGCTGCTGTCCATAGGGTTGCACAGACTAGGATATGACTGAAGCAACTTAGCAGCAGCAGCGATCTCTTAAAGAAAATTAGAGATACCAAGAGAACTTTTCATGTAAAGATGGGCACAATAAAGGATAGAAATGGTAAGGACCTAACAAAAGCAGAAAATATTAAGAAGAGGTGGCAAGAATCCACAGAAGAACTATACAGAAAAGATCTTCACAACCCAGATAATCACAATGGTGTGATCACTCACCTGGAGCCAGACATCCTGGAATGTGAAGTCAAGTGGGCCTTAGAAAGCATCACTATGAACAAAGCCTAGTGGAGCTGGTGGAATTCCAGTTGAGCTATTTCAAATTCTACAAGATGATGCTATGAAAGTGCTGCACTCAATATGCCAGCAAATTTGGAAAACTCAGCAGTGGCCACAGGACTGGAAAAGGTCAGTTTTCATTTCAATCCAAATGAAAGACAATGCCAAAGAATGCTGAGACTACCACACAATTGCACTCATCTCACATGCTAGCAAAGTAATGCTTAAAATTCTCTAAGCCAGGCTTCAGCAATACGTGAACCATAAATTTCCAGATGTTTAAGCTGGATTTAGAAAAGGCAGAGGAACCAGAGATCAAATTGCCAACATCTGCTGGATCATCGAAAAAGCAAGAGAGTTCCAGAAAAACATCTATTTCTGCTTTATTGACTATGCCAAAGCCTTTGACTGTGTGGATCACAATAAACTGGAAAATTCTGAAAGAGATGGGAATACCAGACCACCTGACCTGCCTCCTGAGAAATCTGTATGCAGATAAAGAAGCAACAGTTAGAACTAGACATGGAACAACAGACTGGTTCCAAATAAGGAAAGGAGTACGTCAAGGCTGTATATTGTCACCCTGCTTATTTAACTTATATGCAGAGTATATCATGAGAAATGCTGGACTGGATGAAGCACAAGCTGGAATATAACCTCAGATATGCAGATGACACCACCCTTATGGCAGAAAGTGAAGAACTCAAGAGCCTCTTGATGAAAGTGAAAGAGGAGAGTGAAAAAGTTGGCTTAAAACTCAACATTCAGAAAACTAAGATCATGGCATCTGGTCTCATCACTTCATGGCAAATAGATGGAGAAACAGTGGCAACAGTGGCTGACTTTATTTTTCTGGGCTCCAAAATCACTGCAGATGGTGATGGCAGCCATGAAATTAAAAGACACTTACTCCTTGGAAGGAAAGGTATGACCAACCTAGACAGCATATTAAAAAGCAGAGACATTACTTTGCAAACAAAGGTCCATCTAGTCAAGGCTATGGTTTTTCCAGTAGTCACATATGGATGTGAGAGTTGGACCATAAAGAAAGCTAAGCACTGAAGAATTGATGTTTTTGAACTGTGGTATTGGAGAAGACTCTTGAGAGTCCCTTGGACTGCAAGGAGATCCAACCAGTCCATCCTAAAGGAAATCAGTCCTGAATATTCATTGGAAGGACTGATGCTGAAGCTGAAACTCCAATACTTTGGCCACCTGATGCGAAGAACTGACTCATTGGAAAAGACCCTGATGCTGGGAAAGATTGAAGGCCGGAAGAGAAGGGGATGACAGAGGATGAGATGGTTGGAAGGTATCACCGACTCAACAGACATGAGTTTGAGTAAATTCCAGGAGTTAGTGATGGACGGGGAGCCTGGCATGCTGCAGTCCATGGGGTGCAAAGAGTCAGACACGACTGAGCGACTGAACTGAACTGAACTGCTTGGGGTGGAAGAAGGGTCAAAGAGGCTGGGGAGGAAATAGAATTCCTGAGTAAAGGGCTTCATGGTTTGGTGATGGTCTTTTCCCGTCCTGCTTCAATTCCTGGGCAGTAAATGGGAGCTTCGGGCTGGATGATCTCTGGTTCCCGAGTCAAAATAGATGCCGCCTTTGGTTTCTTTGCTGCTCAGTGGTGGTAATGTGGAGACCCTGAGGACTATTAAACAACTAGCTGCTGTTCTGTGTGTGCCCACATGCTATTGAGGATCTCCGGAAGAACCAGGCAAGGCAGGAGAAAGGGCTGATGATGAGATCTTTAATACCCACCCTGACTCTGAAAGTGAAAGTCACTCAATCGTGTCAGACTCTTTGCAACCCCATGGACTATATAGTCCGTGGAATTCTCCAGGCCAGAATACCGGAGTGGGTTCCCTTCTTCAGGGATCTTCCAACCCAGGGATCGAACCCAGGTCTCCCACCTTGCAGTTGGATTCTTTACCAGCTGAGCCACAAAGAATACTGGAGTGGGTAGCCTATCCCTTCTCCATTGGATCTTCCCAACCCAGGAATCGAACCAGGGTCTCCTGCATGGCAGGCAGATTCTTTACCAGCTGAGCTATCAGGGAAGCCCCACCCTGCCTCTGCTGATCCCTTATTCTACACACTCTTATCTCTGCCTGCAGCACCCTTTTTACCTTTGATCTCTCTCTCCCTTCAGTAATTCTTCCATACTTATTTCAGGGTCCAAAGGAAAGGGCACCCTCCCTGGGAAATCATTTCTGTTTCTTTCAGATAGATCTCTCTCTCCCTAAAGACCCCTGCAGGCTGCTGTGCTCCTGTGCTGCCCTCACAATATTTTTCATTACTTACAACCCCTGCCCAGATGCCTCCTTGAGGGTCCAGTCTTATTCCAACTGCCTGCTCCACGGCAAACCTGGAGCTCATGGCCTTTCCCTACAGAGTAGAGTGGTTAAGAGCTCTGGTTAGAACAGCCTGGCTCCATCACACCTACCTGGGTGATCATGAGCAAGTTACTTAATTCCTCAGGTGGTTCTTCATTTGTAAAATGGAGATAAAAGTCCTCCTAATTTGGATCAGTTTGTCAATGCTCTCATGGCATCCTCTCCTTCTTTCCCTTGTTGCACATATCAACAGTGTACTTAGGCCATTGATTAGGTAATATATGCTTAAACATACACCTTCTCTGTTAGGATACAATCTTCACTGAGGCAGAGGTCACATCTGCACTAACCATTTCTTTATTTCAAGTTTCTAGAAGTTGGTTGAATGAGTGAAGGAATGAATAAACAAATGAACATATGTATGAACAAATTATATACTTGTCATATTCTTTGACTAGATGGTTCACCTCTTGAGGAAAGTTTGCATTCTTCTCAGCTTTATATCCCTCCCAGTGCCAAACACGACATAGGTATTGAACGCAAAGCAGAATTGAATTGAAGGGTCTGCTCCTTGGAGGGGCATGTACACTCTGGGGAGCACTGAGAACTCTCCCCATAACGTCTCAGTGTCCTTCTGAAGCAGACCAGTTGTCTTCCTACTGCTTTTGTCTCGGCTTCTCCACCTGTGAAAGCAGAGTAATTGGCTTATGACATGCAAACACACATCCCCAGACCTCAGGCTGTCAGCTTGGAACCCAGGGCAACCTTGTCCAGTTCCCATGACCTCATCAAATAGTCATGGGTCAGGGTGGACCCCGCCCTCACTCTAACTCACTGGCATGAACACACAGTCAATAACAGGGAAGGTTCATCTTTGCTTATTCAGTGGAATTGCAAGTCTCAGCCATGCTCATGGGGTTCAATAAAAGATATTTGTGTTGACTTATACTATATGCTGTCGCTGGAAGTGACTCCATTTTAGACACACTGAATCTGAACTTAGGGTATATGGATATTTTTTAAAAATTTTAAAATTGTGAATCTGTGATACCCAAACATTTGCAAGTACATTGGTATTTATTATCCTCTCATATAGCTATGTAAAGCATGGAACCCAAGACCTGCAAAAATCTAAAAGATCATATAAATACAAAGCTATATATACATGCTTGTAGATACATTTCCATTAAGATATGCATACATTATCCACTCTATATCAAATATGGTGTGCTATGTGCATCAAGGAATACAAATACAAACATAAATATGAAACAGACCCAACTCCAGTAATGTTATTGGTAAGCAGTGGAAGTGGTAACAAATAATAACATATAAATTAAAGTGTCTTTGGATGCAAATAATAGGATATGCCAATTCACACTGACTTAAATAATTTGGAAAGGGAGCAACAAGTCTAAAGGTGGGTAGGTTTGAGAATTAAGTAGTAATCCTGAATTTGTGGCTGACAGCTGTATCAAGTGCCCAATTCCTTTCCATTTTTCCACTTTGCATTTTCAATATTGCCTTCTTCCTCAGTTTAGGAAGTTATTCAATTCCTCTGTGCCAGGTCTAGATGTGACACCTGGACATGACAGCTTCCAGAGGCAGAAATTAGGCTGTCTCTTCTCTTGTCTTCATAGAAGCAAGGATACTTTTCCCACGAAACTTCTATCCCTTCTCACTGTCCAGCCCCAGGTCACATGACCATTCCTACCCCAACCTCTAACAAATAGATCTGGGACCACCATAGTGAGGATTTATTCCTGAGGCTATGGCTATGGTCAGTGATGCCAGAAATATAAAATATGTGGGAGGGATAGACACCAAGACATAACTGGTTCTCTGGAACTCAGGAGAAACAGAATAGATGCCAGGAAGGCAACCGACAACATCTACTAGAATAATGTTAACTTGCTAGTTAATGTCAACTTGGCATTGATGGTATTCAAATCCTTTTCATACTCAGTATCATTTTAATATAAACTCCATGAGCTCAGCAATCTTTTGTATGTTTTGTTCAAGGCCATATCGCAAACTCATGGACATGAATCTGAGCAAACTCCAAGAGATAGTGGAGGACAGAGGAGCCTGGCATGTTACAGTCTGTAGGATTGCAAAGAGTCAGATGCAACTTAGCAACTGAACAGCAACAACCTTAATATGTCAACATTTACTTTTAAGTTATAAAGTGCAATTGGAAAATGAAACAGTGGAAAGGGATAGAAACCCAGCATGGTAGGGGAAGAAGAGGATGCTTTTTTATGCACAACAGAGACAGCCTCTTAGCTAATGTGATACTTGAGCAGACTTGAGTGAAACAAGGGTGTGAACCCAGCAGTCATCAGGGTGAAGAACATTCCAGAACAAGAGACGAGGAAGTACAGAGTCCTTGAAATAGGGGGATTCTTAATGTGCTTTGAGGAACCATGAGGAGGTCAATTAGAGCAGAGTAAGAGGAGTGAGGGGTCAGAAAGGTAGCAGGACATGAGGTTAGAGGCCCCCAGAACCTGCTGATGAGGTTCACAGGCTCAGCAGGCATGGCCATGGCGGGGGAGGTGCCAGGACTGTGGCGCCTCCTCCAACTAGCCTCACTGAACTCCATCTGGGGAGAGACTATGCCAGCAAAGGGTCTTCCATGCTGACTCAGAGAGTAGATAATCTGCCTGCAATGCGGGAGACACAGGTTTGATCCCTGGGTCAGGAAGATCCCCAGGAGTAGGAAATGACAAACCACTCCAGTATCCTTACCTGGAAAAATCCCATGGACAGAGGAACTTGGTGGGCTACAGTCCATGGGGTCACAAAGAGTTTGACACGACTGAGCGACTAACACTCTCTTTCACTTTTTCTTTTTTATGTCGGCAAAGGACATCACATAACATTCACATGCACAGATGCTTGGTGTCGGAGAGAAGTCGTGTGACGTAGCAGTTACAAGGCTGGACTGGGGAGTCAAAAGAACTGTGATAGAACCAAGCTCTGTCAGGTACTTGCCATCACATAACTTTGTTCCTGGGCAAGTGATGTAAGCTCCCAGAGACTCAAATTTTTCATCTTGAGATGAGATGTCATTGTTGTTTATAGAGTTGGACATAGTCATGTCCAACTCTTTGCAACCCCATGGACTGCAGCACGCCAGGCTTCTCTGTCCCTCACCATCTCCCAAAGTCTGCCCAAGTTCATGTTTATTGCATCAGTGATGCCATCTAGTTATTGCATACTCTGATGCCCTCTTCTCCTGCCCTCAATCTTTCCCAGCATCAGGGACCTTTCCAATGAGTCAGCTGTTCGCATCAGATGACCAAAATACTGGATTTACAGCTTCAGAATCAGTCCTTCCAATGAGTATTCAGGGTTGATTTGTTGTAACTACTACATATTGCTGTAAGGACTAAGAGAAATAATGCATGCAACGCAATTAAAACAGTGTCTGGCACATATCATGGGTTCAATTAAAGCTCACCTCTGCTATTACCATTGTTATTCCTGGTGCTGTTTACTGATTTTCATTCGGCATGGCAGACATACTCACTAGGTCAGGCTCTTCCCTAGTCGTGGTAACTATTTAAAACTAAAAGGAAGCTTCCAGAAACAGCAGTGCTGTCCCTTAGTGAGGGTCTGGCAGCTTCACAAGGTGGCTGAGAAGCTGGCATCCCTCTGTGTGAATGAGCAGAGTACAGCCCCCCAAGGCTGGGGAGCCAGGTAGAAAGAACAAATCACCCTCTCTGATAGACCTACCATACTGCCTGGGATTCCACATTTAATAAGCTCTTCAGGGCGCTCTCTAAACTTCCCTGGCACAGATCTGACTCATTCAGACCACACACCTGGGCCTGTGGTTTGGGCCATGGCAGAGGGTGAGGGAGAGGGGAGCTACTGTAAGGCTGGGGATGCATGTGGGAGACCCCAAGGCTGCTTGCCTGCACAGCCTCACTTCCCTGCACCATCTCCAGTAAGATGAAGGGGCCCACTTGTCTTCCTTGAACTGGGTCCAAAGAGCTTCACCTGGAGTGGGGGAAGATGGCTATGTGCTGGAGTCACCAGAGTGTCAGGCGGGAGGGAAGGGAGGACAGGGCAGGCATGTAAGAAACACAGGCATATTGAAGAGTGGCTGTTGTATGCTGGGGCAACACAGAGACAGAGGATGCGTCTCCTTCTACTTCCTGGTCCCACACACTTCCTTTTTGACAAAAACAAGAGGAAGCAACATATCTTATTGCTGTTGCATGTTACAGTCTAAAAGCACATCTCTTGGGCAGTTTTTAGTTAAAGCTTCATTGTCCTGAGCCAGGACTCCTTCTCTTGCTACAAAAAGGCTCAGCCCTACCCTGGTCCCAAGCCAACCATGACTTCTGGTGCTTTCCTTTCAGTGCATTTAAACAAATACCTGAAGCCTCCTGGCACACGACTGGGCAGCAGAGTGCAATGTGCCGAAGACTGGACCTCTGCTTCCATATCTCACAGGCTACTCCCACCCTCATGTACAAATACCCACCCAGCCCCCTGACACACACTTGCCTCCAGGCCAGTGGGCTTCTTCTTAAGCTCTGGGTTCAGCCTCAGTGCTACGACTCACTGGCTGAGTAACTTTAGTCAGGAAGTGTATTCTCTTAGAAACCGCTTTCTCATTTGCAAAATAGGAATAAACACCCCAGGCCTGCCCAACTCAATACAGAAGCTATGAATCTTTGAGACAACAGTCACAACATATTTGGGAGAAATTAAGATGCAAACATCAAAAAGGACTTGAAATCCCTCAATTGGCATAAACAACAAACATGGGGGGAGTACTTTAGGCACAATACTATGCCCCCCAGAAGACATCAATGATAGGGTTCTATCAGCCTGCAGGGTTCTTATCAGCTTTCTTCTGATGGTGATTAAATTCCTTGGCCACATGAAAGGATCTAAAAGGCTATCCAGAACCAAAGCAAGTAGCCCCAAACACCTACGCAGCTTCCTTCCTTGTTCTCTTCAAGTGATTTGTTTTTACTGGAACATAGTTTCCTCTTCCTGTCTGGGAAACTCTGTTTACAAAATCTATCTCCATAAGGAAAGCAAAAAAGCAAGCTCTTTCCACCAACCAGCTTTGGAATTTCACCAGGTTACCCTTTTAACCTGAACCAAAATAGGCCATGACTCACCATTTGTGTCTGGGGGACCCCATTCCCCATTTATCTTACCAGGAGATCATATCCTGCATGATTATCAGTAAAAACCAAGCTGCAGGGATGCTCCCATAGGGAAAAAAAATTTAGGAAAAAATTCACTTTTGGAAACTGTATCCTCACAGCCCTTACTTACAATATCTAAGCTCCCCTGCAGGCAATTCTCTACCATATTAGCCTTGTCTAGCCCTGTAGCACTCTCCTGTCAACTGAAAAAGAATGCAAAATGTGAGAGTAGTGAGTTAAGTTTTATTTGGAGCAAAATGAGGACTATAGCCCGGGAGAAAGCATTTCAGATAGCACTGAGATACTGCTCCAAAGAGGAATGGGGGGAAGGTCAGTATATACACATGATGTTGGTGAAGGGGAATACATGCAACCAAGCACATATTTTCTGCAGTTTTCTGCTAGTTTCATAAATGTTACTGCAGTCTCAAGGAGTAGACATCACCATGAAGGATTTTAGTGCTTTTCTAGATATGAAGAGATGTAAGAATTGGGCTCATAATATCTTTTCCTGAAAATATCTATCTGAAGACCTGTTTTGCCAGTTTGCCCAGAGCACAGAGGGCCGCATTCCTGATCTCCACTCTGGACTCCTTTCAGGGGGTGTCGATAGCAGCTGCAGCAGCTCATAATTTGATCCTTGTAAAGATAGATGGCAAGTATCAATCTGTAGGTGACACTCCCCATTGCATCTGCTCATCCAAGTCAAAAGCTTACCCCTTCATCTGAAGTTGACAGATTCTTGGCTGTGTGACCTTAGACACAGCTCTTCAAATTTTAGTTTCCTGACCTGTAGCAATGGCAGTAATAGACTGTGTTGACAGAACCCTTTATATTTGTCACATATTAGTTCATTTCATCCTCCAAAGAAGCCCGTAAGGGGAAAGCTATTACTATCACCATTTTGCAAATGGTGTTGGTTTAGGTGCTAAGTCATGTCCAACTCTTACAAACCTCATGGACTCTAAGCTGCCAGGCTCCTTTGTCCATGAGATTCTCCAAGCAAGAATACTGGAGTGGGTTGCCATTTCCTTCCCCAGGGGATCTTCCCAACCTAGGACTCACCAAAGCACCATAGCTGCTGCTGCTAAGTCGCCTCAGTCGTGTCCTACTCTGTGCAACCCCATAGACGGCAGCCCACCAGGCTCCCCCGTCCCTGGGATTCTCCAGGCAAGAACACTGGAGTGGGGTGCCATTTCCTTCTCCAATGCAGGAAAGTGAAAAGTGAAAGGGAAGTCGCTCAAGTCGTGTCTGACCCTAAGAGATCCCATGGACTGCAGCCTACCAGGCTCCTCCATCCATGGGATTCTCCAGACAAGAGTACTGGAGTGGGGTGCCATTGCCTTCTCCAAGCACCATAGCTACCTACCCAAATTCATCAGCATGTTTTGAGGGTTAGAAGAAATAACCGGAAAATAGTAGGCATCTAACAAAATATTGTTACATTATTGGATAAAAACATATGTCAAAGTACCTGTCTTAGTGCCTGATTCATAGCCAACCTTCCAATTATGCTAGTGCCCTTCCATTCCTCCATCTTCCAACACAACCTTCCTGACCATGATCTTCCCTGCAGGTAGCCCAGAATATGCCCTTTGAAGGTTACTCCTGAGAGAGTTATAGTGCTCAATACATTATTCCTGGAAATAGAGTCTTCTGAGTAATGGAAAAGGAAATGGCAACCCACTCCAGTATTCTTGCCTGGAGAATCCCAGGGACGGAGGAGCCTGTTGGGTGCCATCTACGGGGCCGCACGGAGTTGGACACAACTGACATGACTTAGCAGCAGCAGCAGAGTAATGTGAATCATTGAGGTGGGATCTGCCACTTTCTGGATGGTGTGTGTTCATGTATGCTCAGTCACTCAGTCATGTCCAACTCTTGTGACCCCATGGAAGAGCCCACCAGTCTCCTCTGTCCATGGGATTTCCCAGGCAAGAATTCCCAGGGCTGCCATTTCCTTCTCCAGGGTATCTTCCTGACCCAGGGATCGAACCCACATCTCCTGTGTCTCTTGCATTTGCAGGTGGATTCTTTACCCACTGAGCCATCTTAGGAAGATCTTTCTGGATGATAATTTAGTTCAAAGTCATTCAACCATGGGCACCAGTGCCATGAGTACAACACAGAGATTCTATAACCTTTTTCAAGAAACTATGGCTCTCGGTGAGAAAGCAGAGTTGTTATTTTCCATGAGGGGACTCCACACAGAGTAACATCCCTGCCTTTCCCCAGCATGCTGTCCTGTCTCACTTCTCACCAAGGACAAGGACAGGTCTACCTAACAACGAGACTGAGAGAAGAAATGAGCATGCACCTGTCAGCCTCTTAGGATTCTCTTTTCTTTTTTTCTTATTTATTTACTTGGCTGTGCTGGGTCTCAGTTGCAGCATGCGTGATCTTCCATCTTCATTGTGGCATTCAGGGTCTTTAGCTGTGCATGTGAGTTTTACCTCCAGGAATTCTGTCAGGTCCTCCCAGTGAATATTGGGGGGGAAAAATTCATGCTTACATCAGGAGGAGAAAAAAAGAATCATTGCCACTGTGCCAGAACATTTGTTGTTTTTCATAAGGGCTGCCCTCAGGAAAAATTATTTACCAGCACCTCACCTACTACGGTTATAGCAGAGTCTAGCCTACCTACGGGCAAGAGAATATTCAACTCCAACCCCCTCGAGCCACCTAGTCCCACTTAAAAAGGAAAAAAAACTAGGAAGCACTGGTAAGGCTCAGAGTCCAGGGGAATAAGCTCACCAAAGGACTGAGACTTCATCAGCGGACTATAGAAGGATTGCCCTCTCTCCTCTCCCCATGCCCCACCACTACAGCACTAAAGGCCTGTTTGTCATGGCTCCTTCCACCTAGTATATCATGCCTGCATTTCAACAGAAAATTGCAAGACATTCTAAAAGGCAAAACACACAGTTTAAAGACTAAACAAACATCAGAACCAGAGTCAAATATGTCATGGGTGTCAGAATTTTCAGGCCAGGAATTTAAAACAATTATGATTAATATGTTAAAAGGTCTAAGGGATAAAGTACCTGTTAATCCATCATGACCAGAAGTAGAAGTTCTATCATTGCTATTTCCAAGCCCCAGTGTTACTTTCTTTGTCACACAATTAGCAGTTGGCCTTCCCTCTCCACAAACAGGCTACTTTTGGAGAGTCATAGCTATGAACCTCACAGGGACCCTGATTTCTCATGTTTCATCAACAATTCACATTTCACGTGTACTTGGACACCTGTGTCATGGGGAAAGCTGCAGGCCTAATGCACTGATAGTAAGATAACCTATAACAGCTAGAGGTTACAAAATAGTTTTAGCTTCTGACACTGTTTGCTCACCGCATGTATAGTTAGTCTTTGCTTCTCTTAAAGCAGTGGCTCCATTTGTCTGGGTGTGTGTACTCATGCATGTTAGGGCTTTGAGGTGAATGGCAGGAAATCAATGCAACAATTTCCACACTACCTACCATTTTGTAACCTGCTTTGTGACATGTGCCAAATAACTTAAAGTACATCATGACTTCTAATCCTCACAACTACCATGAAAAATAAGCAATTAAATGAAACACAGTTCTCATGCTTCTTTTACAGAAACTGAGCTCCATGGCAAGTTCCTCAAGATCATGCAGTGGATCTGTGATGAAGCCAAGTTTGAGCACATATCTATCCATCTTCAAAGCTGCATGTACTTAACCACCTTGCTTTTCTGGCTTTTAATATTTTACTTCCTGTTCTGCTTGGAAAGATGGGCAACACATGACTGGGTCTTAATGAGCACTTTTGCATTCACTGAATCTTGAAATAGATTACTTTAAGGGCAATTTGTATCCTCAGCACTTACCTCAATCCCAGTGCCAAGCATTTAGTAAATGTTTCATAAATAATTTCTGCTTTAATAAGCATTTATTACATCTAAATAGGACATAGTGCTATAGCATGTGATGACTCACGTTTAATAAAGGTAGCATTTTATGTCTCTATTTGCAAGCCCTATTTGTCTATTTTCATAGAGTGTGATGTTTTTATAAGGAAAGATAAAGCATAGCTGAAGAGCAAAGAATACTTCCCTTGACCAATTATTTCTTTTTAACCATAGAAGCTTAATTATTCATTCCAGGAGGCACTGACTTTAGTAATACATGATACCTTCTTGCAAATAGAACATACAAACAGCCTGCTGAGTGTTGATGAGCCCAGGGCAAGGAAGAAGGAGAATCTTATTTTTGCTACTCCACTATCCATTCCCTTTATCTCATTAAGAACATTTGGATTGTTTTATAGTGAACTAACCCTGCCCCATTCTGAGTCTACATATTCCTAAAGGTTTGCCCCATCCTCAGGCATCACCACCCTCCAGATGCAGGAGTGGGCATAAGACTTCCATATGACCTTCCGATCTACTACCCAGCTTGATGGCACAGTAATTTTTTCTGTACCTAATTTCTCCCATTTTATGTTTTATCAGAGCTAGAGCAGTGTGGCTTACAGCAGAAACATTGAGGAAAAAATTTTCTTTTCTGGACTAGAACCTTGTGGAGGAGAAGCCTGGAGGTTTAACAGTGATCTTGTCACATCAAGAGGGACTGAGAATGTCTCTGATGCAGAAGAAAGCTGTCACTTCTTTTTTTAAAAAAAACATTTATTTATTTATTTAATTTTGGGCTTCATCGGGTCTTTGTTGCAGCATGCAGACTCTTAGTTGTGGCTTTCAGGCTCCAAGGCAAGCAGTCACAGTTCACCCGTGGCACATGGGATCTTAGTTCCACAGCTAGGAATCAAACCCATGTCCCCTGCATTGGAAGGATTCTTAACCACTGGACCACCAGCGAAGTCCCAAAGCTGTCAATTCTAGTCATAACATTTAGGCCTGTAGAACTAGCTTCTCTCAAACTAAACTACTAGCCTCTCTTGAACTAAAATCTATTCAAAATCATACAGGTAACCTAACAAATTCCCATCTGTGCTCAAGCCAGTTTGAGTTTCTATCATTTGCAACCAGGAGTCCTGGTTGCAAGAGGGAGGGAACCAAACAGTTATTGTGTCCCACTTGCCTGGGTAATATCACTTCATTTAATTGCAGGAAGTATGCATTAGTTTTCCGCATGTGATAAATAGGCAAACTAAGACCCAGATAAGTTAAGAAACTAGGCACACATGACTAGGAGTAGTTAACTTGGATCCACTCCTATCTCTCCCTGACTCTAAAAACCTAGGTCCTTTCCACTACTGAATACAGCAAAAGCAAATTTCTATGAAAAATTACCCTTTCTGGATGGTTGTGCAGAAAACATACTAAGCAAGAGAGACAGATTCCTTTTTTTTTTTTTTGCCTGGCTCACCATACTTTTATTGTGACTTTGAGCAATTTTCCTCTTTAAATCTCAGGGAGTTTTTGTTTGTTTGTTTGTTTTTGTTTTCTGGTCTATGAAATCATGAGGTTTGAACTGGATACGCATGACCCAAGTTCTTTCCATCCCTTAAACTGTAAAATGTCAATTCTTGACTTTTCTTGAAATTTCCAAGTTAGGTGCTAGAAGAACCAGACATTGAAGCAAGCCAATAAATGAGGGTTCCCTCTGCAAACCCTCTCTCCTAATTTGGGCAAATGGATGAGGTATGTGTAATTAAAATTGCAGAAATAACAAGCTTCCGGCCAAGTCCTGCCCTCACTTAACCATACTCCTGGGGGTTGACTGGAGGGAGGGGAGCAGCGGATGTTGAACCCGGGGTGGAATTTGGCTTGATATGTGGATTCTTATAATTTCCAAGTGATGTCAGTGCACTTATTTGAGAGACTGAGAAAGTGCTGAGTTTAGTGTATTTACCTCCATAAAGAAAAACTGAAAACCGCTGGGCTAGGGCCAGTGTCGACCAGTGTTATAAAGCTAAGAACACTCTTGGCAGGGCAAAGTCATTCGGGGACGATCGTACCCAATTCATGTCGATTTATGGTTGTGGCCTTTCTTTCTGATTATAGTTTTTTCTGAGATAGGAAATAACAGCCCTGTTCTTGTCAACTGGCTCAGAGAAAATGGATCTGCTAAAAAGTTTCGTCATTCCTTGATCCCAGAACCACTGAGGTTATAGAAGTTTGAACAGCGGCTAAGAGGGGCCAGAATTCAGTGCTCATTCAAAAGAAAGTCAGCAAGCAATTGAAAAAACATATCCGTCTAGTTAATGCAACTCAAAATAGAATTTTGGCTCTTACTAGCCAGATAATGTCTTTGCATTTATGTGTCCTTTTGCCTTTGAGTTGGCCTCAATTAGGAATTTAGGTGAATTTTTTATAATATTAAGATGGTATATGTCCAGGGGACACAAGATTTATAACATTCTATCTTGATCACGCTTTCCGTCCCCCAGAGAGTTACTAACATAACAAAGCATGGTCGGAGTAGAGTGGGATGGATGAGGCAGGTGGCCTAGGCTTAAATCTTGCTCACTTGTCAGTGAGAAAGCCTTAGGCACTTTTGTCATCTAGAAAAAAAGGGAATAATAATAGTACTTTCTCACAGGATTGTTATGAAAATAAAATTAGTTATTTTACTCAAATCATTTGTTCTTTGGCACCTAGTAAAGCTGAAACTCCAGTACTTTGGCCACCTCATGCGAAGAGTTGACTCCTTGGAAAAGACTCTGTTGCTGGGAGGGAGTAGGGGCAGGGGGAGAAGGGGACGACAGAGGATGAGATGGCTGGATGGCATCACTGACTCGATGGACAAGAGTTTGGGTGAACTCTGGGAGTTGATGACGGACAGAGAGGCCTGGCGTGCTGTGATTCATGGGGTTGCAAAGAGTCGGACAAGACTGAGCGACTGAACTAGAACTAGAACTATGTACTCAGTAGGGGATTCCCAGGTGGCGCTAGTGGTAAAGAACATGCCTGCCAAAGCAAAAGATGTAAGAGACCCTGGTTTAATAGCTAGGTTGGAAAGATTCCCTGGAGGAGGGCATGATAACCCACTCCATGGGTTTTGTTTTTTTTTTGCCTGGAGAATCCCCATAATAAAGGAGCCTGACAGCTTACAGTACATAGGGTTGCGAAGAATTGGACACAACTGAAGCAACTTAGCACACATGCACATATGCATTCAGTAAATGCTAGCAATTAGTCCTAAAGATACTATACACATAGGAAACAAGACCAAAAGTATACAAGTTAAAACTTCACTTTTATAGGGGTCGATGCCCTTTATTCCAATATGTGGCACTCTGGTAAGCAAACTAGTCTAATTGCCTCTAAAGGGCCCTACATCCCAGCTGCAATTCCTGGGTATTAATGACTTTCTGATTGGACCAGACCATCCAGAGAACCAGAGTTTTCATGACAACATTTAGGAAGGCATGCAAACAAAACAAAAGACAGGATAAATTCATCAGACACCGAGGGATCTTGACTTAGCATAGTGACGTCACATCAAAACAGCAGCAAGGAGCAGAAAAGAGGGGGAGAAAATACAACTGCTTGATGGCTGAACACTGAAGAATTGATGCTTTTGAACTGTGGTGTTGGAGAAAACTCTTGAGAGTCCCTTGGACTGCAAGGAGATCCAACCAGTTAGTCATAAAGGAAATCAATCCTGAATATTCATTAGAAGGGTTGATGATGACTGAAGCTCCAATACTTTAGCCACCTGATGCGAAGAGCTGGCTCATTAGAAAAGTCCCTGATGCTGGGAAAGATTGAAGGCAGGAGGAGAAGGGGACAACAGAGGAATAGATGGTTGGATGGCATCACTGACTCAATGGACAAGAGTTTTGAGCAAGCTCTGGAAGATGGTGATGGACAAGGAAGCCTGGAGTGCTGCAGCCCATGGGTGGCAAAAAGTTGGACATGACTGAGCGACTGAACAACAACAAATCAGATCCATCAGTAAATAGAGCCTGCGAAGGTCCCAAAATGTGGCCCATCAGATAAGCAGCTGCTCATCAGGGCAGGGGCGGGAGGCGACCAGGAGAGGAAACAGAGAGGGACTTGGATATCCTTTCCCCACACCCAAACACTCTAACTTCAGTGATTCTCAAAATGCAGTGGCTGAACCATCCCATCAGACTCACCTGAAAAGTGAACTTAAAAGGTTAGTCACTTAGTCGTGTCCAACTCTTTGCCATCCCATCATCTGTAGCTCACCAGGCTCCTCTGACCATGGAATTCTACAGGCAAGAATACTGGAGTGGGTTGCCATTTCCTTCTCCAGGGGATCTTTCTGACCCAGGGATCGAACCCAGGTCTTTTACACTGCAGGCAGATTCTTTACCATCTGAGTTACCAGGGAAGCCCCTAGGAAGTTTGCTAAAATGCAGATTCCTGAACTCTAGGCAAACATACTGTGATGGTTAATTTTATATACCAACTTGACTGGGCCATGGGATGCCCAGATGAAACATCATTTCTGGGTGTGTCTGTGAGGATGTTTCTAGAAGAGGTTAGCATTTGAATCAACAGACTGAGTGAAGCTGATGACCCACCCCAATGAGGGGGACAGGCGCGCTCAGCCAGTCCACTGAGTTCCTGAATTAAACAAAAAAGTAGAGGAAGGAAGAATTCTCTTGCTCTAGTGAGCTAAAACATCTCTCTGAGCTGGGGCACGAGGCTGGATGGACCCTCAGACTGGAACTTATATGCTTGGCACTCCTGGTTCACAGACCTTGGGAGTCAGACTGGAAGTACACCATCAACTTCCCATGGCTCCAGCTGGCTGATGGTAAAATGCGGGACCTCTCAGCCTCCATAATCACGTGAGCCATGTTCCTCATAATGTATCTCTTTATAGAGTGATAGATAAATAGATATATGAATCTTGCACATCATCTATCTACCTATCTCTACATCTATATCTTATCAGTTTTGTTTCTTTGGAGAACCTGACTAATAGACATACTAAAATCTTTGATCTTTGAGGGGTAATGATCAAATATCTGTATCTTACAAGCTTCCCAAGTGAATTGAAACATCTAATTCACTATGAAGTCATCAAAACATGGAGGTGATATTGTAGAATGCTTTTAAGTAGTCTTTGGGGGTTTGTTTTTTTTTTTTTTTTTGGTAGGATGAATACTTCATTATGAGGTCTCCTGAGTTGCTGTCACTCCCTACACTCAGGATGGAAACAGCACCAAGGCCAGCTGGTTTGGGTTCTGGTCTCATCACGGGCTCAGTCACTTGAGAATCTGGACACATCAGAGGGCTTGCCTGTATCTCTCTTTCCTCCTTTGTCAACATAGGAAAGGAGCTATGCCTCGCTTTCTTCATAGGGTTCTTGTAAACATTGAAGGAGCTGATGTGTGAGAGGCTTTTAAAGCTTATATAACCCAAAGAATTATGTATTCCTGTGAACTCAGAAACAACCACGCTTCCCACTTCCCTGGCAGTTATGGGGAATCAGAGGTTTGTGTTTTTCCTCCACAAAGATCATGTTCACCAGATAATTACACACTTCATTTTATTCAACTTGTGGATTCAGTCACAGGATAGATGCCCATAACTAATGGGAAAGAACCCCACCATTTCAAGCAAAACCTTTCTTAAAAATCTATCTTTCATCAGTATCACTAAATAGATACAGCATTTAAACTCTGCTTCCCTGGTAGCTCAGACAGTAAAGAATCGGCCTGCAATGCAGGAGGCCCAGGTTCAATCCCTGGGTTAGGAAGATCCCCTGGAGCAGGAAATGGCACCTCACTCCAGTATTCTTGCCTGGAGAATTCAGTGGACAGAGGAGCCTGGTGTGCTACAGCCCATGGGGTCGCAAAGAGTCGCACACGACTGAGACACTAACACTTCCACACTTTGAACTCTATTGACTTCTCTCTTGAGCTACAGGCCTGGATGTCCAGCTGAGCCCTGGTTCTCTCCCTCTGAATATGCCTCTGCTAAACCCACAATGTCCCGTGTCTCAAACCGAAATTCTCACTTTCCATCCTGAATCAATTCCTCCTCTGGACTTCCTCCTTCCTGTTCATGGCTTCACTGTCCTAACACCTCCAACTGAAGAATCCAGGGCCCCTCCACTTCCCATCACTCTCCATCTGGAAAGAGTGTCTTGCTCACAGATTTCTTTCTTCTTGAAATCTGCCACCACTGCCCTCATTCTGGCCCCCATCTATCACCACTTTGTCTCAGACGCATGGCTGTGCAGTAGTAAAACTGTTGTAAAATAAAGCCTAGAGAGTCAGCCCAGAGCGGAGTCATTCTTAAATAAGTGATCACAACAATAAGGCAAAAGTCATCACTTATGTTGACACATATGTGCTCGCTGGTTGACAAGACCCAGGAGAAGATTTTGGAGGTTTTTCTCCCTATGGAACATCTGCTTTGGAACACACTTGGGGAAGCTTATAGCTGAAACTGAGAGCAGCATCTCTCTTGGGAACCCTAAGTTACACAGAGTGATTCTGCTTGTTTATCTCACCATCATTGGATCCTTTCCTGAAAATAAACTACATTCCATGGAGATGGGGGGTTGTATTTTTGTCCCATGACAACAATCCCCTAAGGATGCAGGGCAGGAAGCTAGAAAGAACTGCTCCACAATGGAATCCCTGAGCCACTATGATGGCCCTGGCCTGCCACCCTCTGGACCCCTACTTGTGTGAGATGAATAACTCCCTTCAAGCCATCACTGGTCAACTTATTTGTTGCTTGCGATCAAATGAACTCTTGACCGAGAGTGAAAAGACAGAGCTGAAACTCAAGCCCAAATCTGTCTGAGGTCAACACCTGTTCTCTTAAGTGCTACTCTACTGTGCTGTGGCTTATCTGAGGCAAGAGCTGTACAAATGGAGAAGAAATGAGATGTCCTAACATGGCCAGAGAAGGTTCAGCTGGCAGCTGGTACGCTGCTTTGAAATTCCAACCTGAATGACCATTCTGAGAGGTATCCTCCACAGCCAGCCAACTCCAACTTTAGAGCCACGTCGCGTGTGCTAGGAACAAGTTTGGTTGTGTCTTAGGGATGAGGCTGGACAGACACTGATTTGGTTTTCAAAACGTTGCCAGAGGCCTGTCCTTTCCTTTCACTGTTCCCCGGGCCTTTAAACCAGCACCTATGCCTCAGGAAATTTTATAAAATCAGAATCTCAAAAACTGAAGGCATGGTCTCCATCAACATTTGGATCAGATGCTCCTTCCACTCTGGGTGATAGAAAGGAATTCTCTTTGCCTCATGTCCTAGGAAACAAGAAACCCTCGTCTAATTTGGTCTATATCTGAATCCTGCAGCCTGGCACCAAACAAGAGACATGGATGAAAATAAATCAAGGCGGGCAGTTTTGTACTAATCAGAACCTGGCTTCCAGAGCATGCCTAAGGAGTTAGAATAAAAGCGAATATCATGGCAGGAAAAAAAAGAGGCTGGGGGAGCTGGAGAGAGAGAGAGAGAGGAGGCAGCTGACTGATGGCAAAGGAATGCAATGTCAGTTTTTCTCAGGTTTGACATGGCATCTGTCCTCCACTGCACATCCCGTCCTCCAGCGTTTACATTTGTCACATCTCTTTTCCTTCCAAACAAAAGATTCCTGATGGTCTGAACGGGTAATTTGTAAGGTGCCAGGGTTCCTCAGCCATCCGTGCACATGTATTTTTGGATGAGGAGAAGGCAAGTGGAGGGCAGCAGCTACATTTTGGAGACAATGAGGCCGCAATAGACCTAAACCTGCCTAGCACAAAAATAACCTATTGTGAGCCATTCTCTCTATCGCATAAAACTTAATTAACAACTCGCTCACCCACTACACAGGTCACTGTACACCGAGTCCGAGACTTCAAAAATAAGGTGTAAAACAGATTTGCAGAAAAATTTAGTGATTTTGACTTTTTTGCCCAGACGAATGAACTTATTCATGTTTGCAAAACTCTCATTTCTGGTTTGGTTGTCCTGGCCTCACCTATAGCATGAAAAATGGGTTCACAATTCTCCCATCAGATGTTTAGAGTAATTAGGGATTTGCCACCATTTTCACAACAGGATTGAGAGGGGATGTGTGTGTGCAGTGTGAGCACGAGGTTCAAGCCTCCACTGAATCTTGCAGTCTTTTTTGTTTTTTAATTTTATTTATTTACTTTTTGGTTGTGCTGTGTCTTTATGCTGCTCAGGCTTTTCTCTGGTTGTGGAGAGCGAGGCTGCTCTCTAGTTTCAGGCTTCTCACTGCAGTGGCTTCTCTTGTTGAGGAGTATGGGTGGTAGGGTATGTGGTTTTCAGTAGTTGCAAGTCCTGGGCTCCGAGCACAGCTCACTAGTTGCAGCTCAGGCGCTTAGTTACTTCATGGCATGTGGGATCTTCCAGGATCAGGGATCGAATCTGTGTGTCCTGCATTGGCAGGCAGATTCTTTACCACTGAGCCACCACAGAAACCCAGAACCTGTAGTCTTGATTGGAGCTTTGGCCACAGTAGCTGGGCCTGATCCAATTTATTTCAGTTTTGCAAATAACCTCAAACGGTTGATCAGCTACTTGTTGATTTTAATCACATCCATCATCAGAATACCAAACACCCTCAGCTCAGCCAATCAGCACGTTTACTGGAGTTATTGTTCTAAGCAAACACAAGACAGGACTGAGACAGGACCCAGGTCTTTAAGGGATGACAGTAGAGACAGGGGGGAAAACAGGAGTGCAGTTTTCTGTTTAAGTGCATGTATGAATTTTTCTTGGAAATGACTCTAACCCGCACCACATTCAAGGGATCTGGGATACAGTAAAACATAGGAGAGAGCACGACCTAGTAGGCTCTGGAGATAACTGAGTGGTTGGGCCAGGGACCCAAGGAACCTTGGTTTCCTCATTTGTGAAATGGAGATGACACCATGCACTTGGTAGGAGGTTTAACTACAGTATCATAGTTACAAGAAATATTGTAGAAATACAAGAGCATTTCGCAAGGTACCTGGCACATAGGAGGGCATTAAAGCATGTTAGCGATCATGAGAACAAGGAGGAGGAGGAAGAGGAGGAGGGGAAGAGGAAGAAAAAGAAAGAGAAGAAGGAGAAAAAGAAGGGAAAAAGAAAACATTGGTATAGGGAATTTTCTAAAATGGTACCATGCTTTGTGAGCCCCAGGTGCTCTGGGGCTGGAGAAATCAAGGAAGCCTGTTTTTAAAAAGGAGGGTGGTATTTGACCCTTGAAGAGCAAAAATTATTCAAACTGAGAGAATTAGTGAGTGTTAGCGTTAGAGCTGGAGTACCGAAGAATTGATGCTTTTGAACTGTCGTTTGGGAGAGACTCTTAAGAGTTGCTTGGACTTCAAGGAGATCAAACCAGTCAATCCTAAAGGAAATCAGTCCTTGAATATTCATTGGAAGGATTGATGCTGAAGCTGAAGCTCCAATACTTTGGTCACCTGAGGCAAAGAACTGACTCATTGGAAAAGACCCTGTTCTGTTGCTGGGAAAGATTGAAGGCAGGAGGAGAAGGGGACGACAGAGGATGAGATGGTTAGATGGCATCACTGACTCGATGGACATGAATTTGAGCAAGCTCCAGGAGTTAGTGATGGACAGGGAAGCCTGGCATGCTGCAGTCCATGGGGTGGCAAAGAATCGGACACAACTGAGCGACTGAACTGAACTGAAAAAATAGAAATTGAGTTAAGGGTAAGCAGATGTACTATTTAGGCCTCATGAGGCTTAGAGTGGCCATTGAGACAGGAGGTCAGCCTGGGTGATGACTGAAGTGCTCTAGGCTGGGCTTTATGTGTGTGTCCATGGACGGACTGTAAGCCATCAGACTCCTCTGTCCATGGAATCTCCCAGGAAAGAATACTAGAGAGGGTTACCATTTCCTCCCTCAGGGGATCTTGCCAACCCAGGGATCAAACCCCCGTTTCCTGTGTGTCCTGAATTACAAGTGGATTCTTTACTGCTGTGCCACCTGGGAAGTCCAAGTTAAGGTTTAGTCCTTTTTTTTCATTGGAATAGATTTGCTTTACAATGTTGTGATAGTTTCTGCTGTACAATGAAGTGAATCAACTCTGTGTAGACATATATCCCCTCCTTCTTGGACCTCTCTCCCACCCTACCCCCTATCCCACTATCTACGTCATCACTGAGCACCATAGGAAGCTCAGCAAGGTTTAGTCTTAACACTGGGAGTCCCTTGAACTGCAAGGAGATCAAACCAGTCAATTCAAAAGGAAATCAGTCCTGAATGTTCATTGGAAAGACTGATGCTGAAGCTGAAATTCCAATACTTTGGCCACTTGAAGCAAAGAGCTGACTCATTGGAAAAGACCCTGATGCTGGGAAAGATTGAAGGCAGGAGGAGAAGGGGATGACAGAGAATGAGATGGTTGGATGGCATTACCGACTCAATGGACATGAGTTTGAGCAAGCTTTGGGAGTTGGTAATGGACAGGGAAGCCTGGTGTGCTGCAGTCCGTGGTGTCACAAAGAGTCAGACACGACTGACTGAACTAAATATCTAGGTTGAGAAAACAGAAATATTGTAGCACAGAGAATTAGCCAAGTCCAGCCCAGGAGATGGTGGCAAGGAGAACTGGCCAGGCCAAGTGGCCCTTGTAGCCTGAAAGTGGTGACAAGTTAGACAGAGAGTCTTGTAGCAAAGCAAGCAGTTTCTTCAGAATGTTGTTACAACCACTTCATCAGCCCATCTGCCTTGTTATGTAGGTCTGCACGAGCCCATCCAGGGGGATGCCATGAGCTCATCAACAAGGGTCACTTTGCATTCATCTCAGGCTCCCCAGCTCTCAGCCCAGTTCTGCACACACAGCAGTCACCAATAAATACTTGCCCAAAGTCCAAGCTAAAAGAAAGTCTCTTAGAAACAGAAGAGGGGAGAAAAATGCCACTCCACAGGCATAGCCCTGCCAGCTCTCCTGCTTCTCTCATTTTCTGTTCTTCCTAACACCAGGTTCTCCATTGCCCTTTGTGATGTTGCTTTGCGATATTTTCACTCAGGGAAGAGAAAATGGGACATGGGTGTGCCTTCTCTTCTAAATCTTCCGCTTCTAGAAACCACTTTCGAGACACAGGTTGATGTAGTCAAAGGAAGAAACAAATGAGGATTCTTCAAACACAACTGCTGCTATCTCTGCATACATGACTTATGGTTGTCTTTAAAACTCTCTTTGCCAGGGTTTCCTCATGGGTAAATGTAGTGTTAATGACGACTTTATCAGGCTGCAGTCAGTTTCAGACAGTTACTGTTTCTGGTGCTTTTCATGAGTTTCTAAAGACCCGCATCCTTTTCTTTCTGGGAATCCTTTTCCTTCAGACTGAAGAATTTCATTTTGTATTTCTCACAGTGCAGGTCTGGTGGCACAGTGACTTTCCTTCTGGGGGTGCATGCATTTGTGTTCAGTTGCTCAGTCGTGTCCAACTCTTTGAGACCCCATGGACTTTAGCCTGCCATGCTCCTCTGTCCATGGGGTCTGCCCTCTGTCCTCTTGCCTCTTGGCAAGAATACTGGGGTGGGTTGCCATTTCCTTTTCCAGGGGATCTTCCCAACCCAGGGACTGAACCAGCGTCTCCTGCAACTCTTGCCTTGATAGGCAGATTCTTTTACCTCTGAGCCATCTATAATGCCCCTTTGCTTAGTGTATCTTTTTCTGAAGATGTCTGTATTCTGCCTACATTATTGAAGGATGTATTTGCTGCAGATAGAATTCTAAATTGACAGATCTCTTTTCTTTTAGCACTTCAAAAATGTTCTTGGACTGTCTTCTGGCTTCCATGGTTTCTCATAAGAAGGTGGCAGTCAGATGAAAGCTTTTCTCACCTATGGGAACATCTGCTTTTTTTCCTCTGATTTTAAGATTTCTTCTTTATCTTTGCTTTTCTATTGTTTGATGATGATTAATCTAGATGCAGTTTTCATTGGTTGTAATCCTGTTTCAGTTTGCTGAGCTTCTTCCCAAAATGTAAGGTGCATCAGGGCAGGGCTCTTGTCTCTTATCTCATTGTTGCATCTCTAGAGCCTAGAAAAGAGCTGACTCTGTGTCGTGAAACTCAGAGAGTGTATCCGTCCCATATCCTGCAGCCATCAGGTGTAGGCATCAGAATTTGAAGTCATTTCCCTTTGACTCCCTGCTTGTGTTTCTGCTGTACATGAAGACAAGTCACTGTCACACTATGTTTTTCATATTAGTAGATGTGCCCTCTCTACAGGGGCTTCCCTGGTGGCTCAGTGGTAAAGAATCCACCTGCCAATATATGAGATGCAGGTTTGATCCTTGAGTCGGGAAGATCCCCTGGAGGAGGGAGAAGCCAGGGATCCCCTGGCTACCCACTCCAGTATTCTTGCCTGGGAAATCCCACGGACAGAGGACCCCGGCAGGCTACAATCCGTGGGGCTGCAGAGTCAGACACGACTGAGGGACTAAGCACCAGCCTCTCTACAGCTATTTTCCACTTAGGAAGTATGCACCATTCTCTCCTTTAGCCCACTACACTTGGCAATAGGACCTGACTTCAAAGTATTTAATTTGCATTGAATTAGTAGCCTTAGGATGAGATGTGCTATCTTCTCTCTATAAGAAAATATTAGAGTCTGTAAAAGGGAACTAACATGAAAGAAATTTTATTCTAATGGAAATTTACTATGAAAATCAGCAGAGCAAAAAGTTTTACAACCATGTTAAAATTTCAATTACTACAAGGTAAAACAAACCTGTATAGTTATTTTATTTGCATCAGAATGCACTTAATAAACACCAATTTATACACAATTTTCCAGATAAATCAAATGAGCCTACCTCTATGATCTTTCATGTGAAAATACCAAAGAACAAAAAATGAAAGATGTAATTGAAACAAACTCATGGAATAATACATTTCTAAAACTCTGCACAAGTTTTCTAAATGCACTAACATGCATTGTTTCATTTGATCTTCTGACATTTTTGTGAGAAGTATATGATATTTATTATTATTATTAAATCCACTTTTTACATCTAAAACTTGGGGAAGTTGTTACTAATACATGAAAGAGCTAAGATTTAGATTCAGAGCAAATCCTATTTTCTTAGTGTTTACCAGGTTACTTGAATCAACTGTACACAGATAAGGTAAAATATTTACACTAGCTAAGACTAATGACTGCAGCCATGAAATTAAAAGATGCTTACTTCTTGGAAGGAAAGTTATGACCAACCTAGATAGCATATTCAAAAGCAGAGACATTACTTTGCCAACAAAGGTCCATCTAGTCAAGGCTATGGTTTTTCCAGTGGTCATGTATGGATGTGAGAGTTGGACTGTGAAGAAGGCTGAGTGCCGAAGAATTGATGCTTTTGACCTGTGGTGTTGGAGAAGACTCTTGAGAGTCCCTTGGACTGCGAGGAGATCCAACCAGTCCATTCTGAAGGAGATCAGCCCTGGGATTTCTTTGGAAGGACTGATGCTAAAGCTGAAACTCCAGTACTTTGGCCACCTCATGCGAAGAGTTGACTCATTGGAAAAGACTCTGATGCTGGGAGGGATTGGGGGCAGGAGGAGAAGGGGACAACAGAGGATGAGATGGCTGGATGGCATCACTGACTTGATGGACGTGAGTCTGGGTGGACTCTGGGAGTTGGTGATGGACAGGGAGGCCTGGCGTGCTGTGATTCATGGGGTTGCAAAGAGTCGGACATGACTGAGCAACTGAACTGAAGACTAAAGTGAATAATTTGAGTTTCATATAAGGGCAGTGCTATTTACATGAGATGAAATTGAATTGATTGTGTGTGTGTGTGCATGTAGTGTTTATATGACATGTATACACATACTGATGCATATATTTTCATATATGTACACATAGACATACATTCACATGTATGTATAATATATTGGAAGATATACATATATACACAAACATATATGCAGTTAGAAAAATCCTAAAATGAGCATGAAAATATCATAAACCAACTGAGTGGAAAAGAGCTAAGTGGAAAAATTTGAGGAGAAGAATCAGAGAGCAAATGGAAAGAATAGAAGAACAAAAAAAAAAATGGTCCCTGCTGCCAGTCAGTCCATTCAACAAGGATATAAAGCATCCAGCACTCAAGTCACCATTATCTCCACACCCATGGCTGACCACACTCACTGATTATGGCATTCTTTCCACTGAGCTTGGATACAACCATGGTTCTCCCTGAAACTGTGCTCCAAGTAGCCATTGCCAATAAATCAGAGTTAGCACCAACGCTGTCTCAGGAAATATTTCCTGACTTCATACTCAGCAGTATTTTTAATTCAACAAAGTAAACTACAAAGACCTCTCACTTAGATTCATCCATTCCATTAATCGCTGAGCAGTCAATACGCTCTCCTACAGCTAGTTCCTCCTTGTTGTGATCTTACCTTAGATGCCCATCCTCAGAGAAACTACCTCATGGAAGGAAGTTTTATAACTTCCTGTTTATATATAAATAATTCCTATATATAAATAACTTCCTAAATAGAAATAATCCCTATTTATAATATAGTAAAATATATAATGTAATACATTCCCATTTCTTTATCTCCCTGTTTGCTTCTTTCCTAGCGGTTGTCATTTGGTCACTGAGCTTCACTGTGCTGTTTGTCTCCATCGTTAAACTGAAAAGGAGGGCATGTCTGCTGCATTCTGTCTTGTATTCCTATCTCTAGCACAGCGTACGTGTGAGACATACTGATTCACTTACTGCAAATGAACAAATGGATGACTACTTCCTGCCTGACTTCAGTGGGCTCACAGTCTAGGGCAGGAGACTCTAATACAGAGAAACTGTCACACTGTCAACAAACTCAAACACCACGTTGAACAAAGTGCCATAGGAGTACAAAGGAAGTGTAACCAGGACACTCCTTGAGGGGAGGCTAGGGACTGCTAAAACACAGAAGCGAGAAGGGATATTCAAGTTCAAAGGATAGCATTGAGAACGAACGTGAGTTTGATTAAGGCTGACACCGAGGAAGGTTTTGGTGTGGGAGTGACCAGAGGGCGCCACATCCACCAGAGTCCCCAGGGGCTGGCTTCTCCTCTCTTCTTCTTCTCTCCTCACTTCTCTGGTGGCTCAGCTGGTAAAGAATTCACCTGTAACCCAAGTCTGGGAAACCTGGGTTTGATCCCTGGGTTGGGAGATTCCCTGGAGAAGGGAATGGCTACCCACGCCAGTATTCTGGCCTGGAGGATTCCATGAACTGTATAGTCCCTGAGGTCGCAAAGACTTGGACACGACTGAGCGACTTTCACTTTCCCTGCTCCCCACCTTCCTCTGGCTGCCTGGCCAGGAATCCTGTTCATTTTTACAATGAACGGACTTCTCTCTGGTAAACAGTCTCAGCCCAGAAATGGCAAAAGATTATCTTTGTGTTTATTTTAGTCTCACTTTAAGGATCTTATCTCTAGCAAATCCACTGTCATGGTTCACCACAGCAGGACGCAATAGGAAGAACCACTCTCCCCTCAAAAAGGGCAGTCGTTTTCTCCAACCCCATCAAACTGTCAAGAGGTTATTCCTTATTTACAAATGCAGATACATTGCTTACAATACACAGGCCCCAAGCAAGGAGGGCAGAGATCAAGTCTGGAGGGCCACGGCAGTGTTGATGTCTGGACTTTGGGGAAAATCGTTCAAGGTTTTATGAAGAATTAGCTTTCACACTGAACTTTATTAAATTCTGTCCCGGAATTCTTTCCCCTTTGGAAGGACCTTTCAGTCTTTTAGCCTGGAGAAGAGCCCACATCAGATGAATTCCAAACAAAATGTAGCAGAAGGTATGGAATCATCTGAGCACATACAACAGAAGTCCCATTAAATGTGTTAAGAGACGCTCACAACAAAGATGCTTACATCCTATGAACAGAGAGACCGACTGGGGTGAGGCCTGGTCAGGGGTCTCATAGACAAGCACAAAGACGGCCCAAGAAGAAAGTAAACACCGTTCTCCCTCATGAAATTTTCTTTGGCCGATTGCTAAAGGAAAATCACCTGGAAACACCATTAGCCTCACTTCTTTCTGTCCATTCTAATTCCTTTTCCCTTATCTGTGACAGTTTAATCTCAACTCAAATACAAGGTCAAATTTTTAGAGGCTAAAAATGGCTTAAAAAAAGAAAAAGACTGAGTGAAACCATAGTCTGGACTCCAAGTATTTAATTTACCTTGATGTAATAACTGCATTGGTAATATCTTGAAAAAAAGAAAACCACATTCTTGGATGAAAAGAGCAGAGCTCCCCCATTTTCTCCCTTATACTCTTCCCAGAAAGCGGAAATAGTTAATCCTTAGCTGCCAGCAATAGAGAACAAAGATGTGAAGACTTTTGTTTGTTTGTTTTTGGGGTTGGGGGGGTGGGGGGCGGGGCACGGTGTTCCAATTTTCAAGAAAAGTTTTTTCCCTTAAAGGATAGATAATGTTATACAGTGAAAATACAAGCCACTTGTTCTCTTTACAGGCCCAATCAGCTTGGACCATATATACTGTGTGAAGTTTGATTTTAGCACAAGAGTGATCTAGAAAGTCATGGACAGAGGGGCAGGATTACATGGTGGAGAGTTCCTTGGAGACAGAATGAAGCAAGAAAAGATTCTTCAGGTAAATCAGTACTGAGCCCTTTGTTGACAATAAATAGTACCTATTAGGATATGTCTTCAACTCTCAGACTTAAATTTTTTCACACTTCAATGTTTCTGCAATTACAATGTGTCTTACAATTAAAATGTTCATTTATTTAGTGTAGTTGTGTTTATTTTCTTCCTGAAATGCTATTACTAAATTGAAAGTGAATCTTATATAAACAACCCTTGAATATTGAATAAACTATTATTATTATTACTTAAGTGAAGAATTGACATAGAAAGATATCACATGAGAAGCGACTCTGATGGATTAGTAAATAGACAGACCATGCAGGCCCTTGAGAGCAATGCTTATGAATTTGTTAAGATTATGGTCTGACTATTCACAGGGCAGGAATAGAGACACAAACAGAGAGAACAGACTTGTGGGAACAGGGTGGCATGGAAGGAGAGGGTGAAACAAAATGAGAGAGTTGCACTGACATATATTACCGTCTTGTCAAGGCTATGGTTTTTCAAGTAGTCATGTATGGACATGAGAGTTGGACAATAAAGAAAGCTGAGAGCCAAAGAATTGATGCTTTTGAACTGTGGTGTTGGAGAAGATTCTTGAGAGTCCCTTGGACTGCGAGGAGATCCAACCAGTCAATCCTAAAGGAAGTCAGTCCTGAATATTCATTGGAAGGACTGATGCTGAAGCTGAAACTCCAATATTTGGCCATCTGACACAAAGAACTAACTCATTGGAAAAGATTCTTATGCTGGGGAAGATTGAAGGTAGGAGGAGAAAGGGAAGACAGAGGATGAGATGATTGGATGGCATCACCGACTCGATGGACATGAGTTTAAGCAATCTCCGAGAGTTGGTGATGGACAGGGAAGCCTGGTGTGCTGCAGTCCATGAGTTCACAAAGAGTTGGACATGACTGAGCAATTGAAGCAACTGAATGGACACTATTTGCTTAGTCCTATGGCTTCATGGCAAATAGAAGGGGAAAAAGTGGAAGCCGTGACAGATTTTATATTCTTGGGCTCCAAGATCACTGCAGATGGTGACTGCAGCCATGAAACTAAAAGACACTTACTCCTCAGAAGAAAATTTATGACAAAACTAGACCATGTATTAAAGAGCAGAGACATCACTTTGCCAACAAATGTCCATATAGTCAAAGCTATGGTTTTTCCAGTTGTCATATATGGATGTGAAAGTTGGACCATAATGAAGTCTGAGGGCCAAAAAATTGATGCTTTCAAATTGTGGGTACTAGAGAAGACTCCTGAGTATGAGATTGTTGGATGGTATCACTGGCTCAGTGGACATGAGTTTGAGCAGGCTCTGGGAGTTGGTGATGGACAGCAAGGCCTGGTGTGCTGCAGTCCATGGGGTCACAAAGAGGTGGACACGATTGAGCAACTGAAGTGAACTGAACTGATATACACTACCATATGTAAAATAGATAGCTAGTGATAAACTGCTGTATAGTATAGGGTGCTCTCTGGTGACCTAGAGGGGTGGGACAGGGGTGGGGGGATGGGAGGAAGGCTCAACAGGGAGGAGATATGTGTGTGTGTGTGTGTGTGTGTGTGTGTACACACTCAGTCACGTCCGACTCTCTGCAGCCCCATGGACTGTAGCCTGCCAGGTTCCTCTGTCCAAGGGATTTTCCAGGCAAGAATACTGGAGAGGGTTGCCATTTCCTCCTCCTGGGGATCTTCCCAACTCAGGGATTGAACTCAAATCTCTTGTCTTTCCTGCATCCGCAGATGAATTCTTTACAACTAGCATCACCTGGGAAGCCCAGATATATGTATACATCTAGCAGCTTTTGGAGAAGGAAATGGCAACCCACTCCAGTACTTGTGCCTGGGAAATCCCAAGGACAGAGGAGCCTGGTAGGCTACAGTCCATGGGGTCGCAGAGAGTCGGACACGACTGAAGTGACTGAGCACATAGCAGCTTTGGGCTTCCCTGATAGCTCGGCTGGTAAAGAATCCACCTGCAGTGCAGGAAACCCCAGTTAGATTCCTGGGTTGGGAAGATCCCTTGGAGGAGGACATGGCAATCCACTCCAGTATTCTTGTCTGGAGAATCCCCAATGGACAGTGGAGCCTGGTGGGCTACAGTCCCTGGGGTTGCAAAGAGTTGGACACTACTGAGTGACTAAGCACAGCACACAGACCTGATTCACGTTGTTGTTGTACATCAGAAACTGGCAAAACACTGTAAAGCAATTATCACCCAATTAAAAATAAAACTTTTTTAAAAAGATTATGATCTGAAATACCTAATGTTTTGTGAGCCAAGGAATAGCATCCCTGATGATATTAATAACATGATACAGAGGGGGAGTAGGAGGAATGCAAGGCTAGAGGAAGGGTGAATAAAGACAAATGGATGGTGCTCTGGGACAACAGAGGGATGGAGGGTGGAGGGACAGGGAGGTGGTAGGGGGATTCAGGATGGGGGACAAACGATGGATGGCAAAAACCATCACAATCTTGTAAGTGTCCCCCAATTAAAATTAATTATTTTTTTAAGAAAACACAACTGGAATATGCCGATGAGAGTCAAGAAAGCCTGAGCTAGAGGCACACAGTGTCCAGATGGAGAGAAATGGCAAGGTTTGAGAGATGTTCGGAATATAGACAATAGTGATGAATTATCACCATTTGGTCAACCCCTGATGGTAGACAACTTGCCTTGATTTCCACTTCACACAGACATGGATGTTGCATTTCCTCAATTAGCATGAAGACTTAAATGGAAAGATCCAATAAGGGCTCCAGGCCATGAATTCAGGACATCCTTTGGAACCCTAGTGCTCTGCAGCACACGCTACATCTTTCAACAATTCAGCCTGGGACCCTAGAGAACAACAGGTGTGCCAACACAGGCGCACACAGGCATGCCAGCCCAGGAAGACAGGGAAAAATGGTTACCCATGCCGCAGGGACAAGTCTTAAAGGTAGCATAGTTTGTGTCTCAGGGAGAAGACATGTAGAATGATATCTAAACTTCACTAAGGGCGCCATAACGTTTGAAGTTCAAATGATTTTAGCTTTCAAGGATTTATATAGATCTAAACCATAGTAGAAAAACTGATCACTTAATTGATTATTATACATTTCAAATAAAATTCAAATTCCTTAGCTCCATATCCAACCACCTATCTTCCACAGCTTTTTGTACTTGTTCCAATAACTGTTGATAACTATCACTTACTGAACATATACACATGCCAGGCATTTTGCTAAATACTGAACATTATTTCACTTAATCTTCAGACTAACTATATAAATTATTATTATCATCATCATCCTCATTTTATAGATAGGATGGTAAAAGTCCCAGAGATCAGTCAACCTGTTTCAAGTCAAGATGTTAGTAAGTGGCAGATCTGAGAATAAAATTCAAGTCTAGTCTATAATATAGCTATGTATCTTCTACAGGACCAACTCTCTCATAGAGTACAACTTAAAAACTCTGGGAAATTTTTAAAAAAACAAATATTTGAAGGCAGTACAGAGTAACTGAAAACAAAAAGACACTGGATGGGAGAGGGTAACAAGGCTTTTTCAGAGCTGCATTAAATTTGAGAAAACTAAGCTGCAGAGGCTTACCAAGAAACTTGCTTGAAGTTATAGGGATGCCCCTGCTGGCCCAGATGGTAAAGAATGTGCCTGCCTTGCCAGAGACCTGGGTTCAATGCCGGGGTCAGGAAGATCCCCTGGAGGAGATAGCAACCCACTCTAGCATTCTTGCCGGGAGAATTACATGGACAGAGAAGCCTGGCAGGCTACAGTCCATGGGGTCACAAAGAATCAGACATGACTGAATGACTAATACTTGGGCTTCCCTGGTGGCTCAGAGGTTAAAGCGTCTGCCTACAATGCAGGACACCCGAGTTCCATCCCTGGGTCAGGAAGATCCCCTGGAGAAGGAAATGGTAACCCACTCCAGTATTCTTGCCTAGAGAATCCCATGGACGGAGAAGCCTGGTAGGCTACAGTCCATGGGGTTGCAAAGAGTCAGACACAACTGAGCGACTTCACTTTTCATTTTTTTTGCTCTTCAAGCTGCAGAGACTTACCAAGAAACTTACTCAAGGGTATAAAGCAAATGAGACACAGAGCCAGTCTACACTCCTGCCTCTCTGGTTTTAAAACCAAAGGTAGCCACTGACTTCACCAAGGTAGGTCTAAGGGCACATTTCTCCAGAATGAAGTGATACGCAAGGAACCTGAGCCCAAACCCATGTCATTGACTAAACACAAACAGTAGGCAAGAATGCACTGGTCCTTATCACCCACCTGGGAGCCTCAGGGCTAATTAATCATTCTGACAGCTCCCTGGATGCAGTAAGACAATTTTTTTTTTTCCTTGAATGCTGCTAGTTTAACCTGAGGCAAGACTTCCCTTCACGACACCAGGATGAAGTCTTGTTGAACATGATGAATGCCTTTTGGAAAAGAATAACATTTTGATAAAGGCCCTTCCAATCAACCTCCAGGTTAGAATAGAGTGGTTTTCCATGCCTGTTTGCATAGTCATTGTACAAGAAAGCCAGCTTTATCTCTGGGCTCCAAATCAACTAACCTAGACAGGACTTTTATGATTAAAAATCAAATAAATAACTTGCCCTGGTCTCTGACTTTTCACCAGTAATTATGGCTGGAGCTGCCATTTAGATTCTAACCTTCTGCCAAAGCCCTGTGTGTATCTCATTATTTCAGTTTCTGACTCCCTAACAGCCCCTGAGGATCTTGATTCGGGTTTAAGCTATGAACAAGGCTTCCCCCTTGGCCAGGAAAGAGATGTTACACAAACTTTGGAGGCATTTTGCTGCATGTTGCTATCTTATCCTGCTTTTTTGGCATTAGATTGGACCTTTTTCTCATTCATCTAATTCTTTGTTTTCTTGTTTGAAAGACACTTCTGCATGAAGAGGAAGAAGAGGCAGAGGAAAAAGAAAGAAACAGCCATAGAGGGAAGGAAAAAGAAAGGTAAAGAAGCATTTGGAAACCTACTCATGGGAAGAGGAAGTTTCCTATTTTTTTTCTGCTGCTTGCAGTGGAGGGGCTGCCTACCCCGGAGTTGTGATCTTCCAGGGACCCCCAGTAGCCTAAATGCCCCTTAGTGAGGGTAGTTGGGAGGCGGGTAGGATGAAGCCCAGCTGGGAAGGTCCCAGGAAAGCCAACTTGGCAGAAAGCCAACCTCATCTTCAGCCCAAATTCTGGGCTCCTAACTGGCTGGCTAACTCTATTGCAAATGCAGATTCCAAGGTGAGAGAACCAAAACAGATGTCAGCAGCCAAGTATGGGATAGGGTTCTGCAAATCATCTAGGAAAGTAAGGATGAAGTGATGGGTCAAGACTGTGAAAGGAGCTGATCGTAGAACAGGGACTGCTGGTGTGTTTGTGTACATGAGGGAATCAGCAGCACTTATACTGTATATGCTCACAAGCACATGTGTGCATGCACACACACACAGACACTCATATACATAGGTATAGGTGATAGCGTCTAAAATTCAACAACCAGCTATAATGTACACCATGTTTAACTAAGGACTGGATTGAGCCTCTTTTTTTAAAATTTACTTATTTTTAATTGAAGGATAATTGCTTTTCAATATTGTGTTGGTTTCTGCTATACATCAGCATGAATCAGCCATAGGTACACATATGTCCCCTCCCTCTTGAACCTCCCTCCCACCTCCCACCTTATCCCACCCCTCTAGATTGTCACAGAGCACTGATTTGAGCTAGCTGCGACATACAGCAAGTTCCCACTGGCTATCTATTTTACGTAAAGTAATGTATGTCTCAATGTCTCTCTCAATTCATCCTACCCTCTCCTTTCACCACTGTGTCCACAAGTCTGATCTCTAGGTCAGCGTCTCCATTGCTGCCCTGCAAATAGATTCATCAGTATCATCATTCTAGATTCCATATATAACTTAATATATGATACATGTTTTTCTCTTTCTGACTTATTTCACCCTGAATAATAGTTAACCTCTATATTTTAGCTGTATCTGTCTCCTTTGCCACTTTGGTTTATGAACAATTCACTTATATCACAGACTATCGCTGCTGCTGCTGCTGCTGCTAGTAAGTCGCTTCAGTCGTGTCCGACTCTGTGCGACCCCATAGATGGCAGCCCACCAGGCTCCTCCGTCCCTGGGATTCTCCAGGCAAGAACACTGGAGTGGGTTGCCATTTCCTTCTCCAATGCATGAAAGTGAAAAGGGAAAGGGAAGTCACTCAGTCGTATCCGACTCTTTGCGACCCCATGGACTGCAGCCTACCTGGCTCCTCCATCCATGGGATTTCCAGGCAAGAGAACTGGAGTGGGGTGCCCATCAGACTATTACTACTAATCATTATTAGCACACCTAGATGCACCTTTTAAGCTTCAAAAGCTAAAAGGGAAATAAGGCCTTATCCCAATAATTCTACTTTCCACTAAAAATTTATACAAAGGATATAACTGAACATACCCGAAGATTTATCTACAAGAGTATTGGTAGAGACTAAATGTTTATGTTCTCTCAAAATTCTTCTATTGAAATCTAATCCCCAGTGTATGGTATTGGAGGCTGAGGTCTTTTGGGGTGATCAGGTCATGATGGTGGGGCCCTCCTGATGGGATTAGTCCTAGAAAAGAGGCCTGAGAAAGAGCCGGTCCCCTTCCACCATGTAAGGTTACAGGAGAAGTCAGAAATCTGCAACCCAGACTAGAGTTCTCATTAGAACTCAACCATACAGGCACCCTGATGAAGTTCCAACCTCCAGAATTAGGAGAAATAAATTTCTATTGTTTATAAGCCACTCAGTCTGTGGCATTCTGTTATAGTCATTCAAAGGGATTAAGACAAACATGAATAGCAAAGTAATTTTTAACAGAAATATCCAAAATACAGGATTAATTAAATCATGGTACATAATAAAAATCAAAGTTCAAACTGTTAAAAATGACACTGTTGGAAAATATTAATTCATTTAAGCAGATGAGAAATATTTATTTGGCACCAACAATATATGAAAAGGATAAAGTAGAAAAAAACAGGTTTTAAAACAGTAGTCATAATATTCTTACTTTTAAAAAAACTTTACAAATACATGTATAAAAATATCTGAAAGGCAGACAGCAAAATGTTAATCAATATTAGATTGGTGGGCTATAGATCGCTTCAATATTTTTTTTAATTTACAATGAACATATATAATTATGTAGTCAGAAAAAAGTAATATCAATATGATTTTTTCAAGTTAATTGTTTTTTTAATTTGTTTTTTCTATGGAGGATAATTGCTTTACAGAATTTTGTTGTTTTCTGTCAAACCTCAACATGAATCAGCCATAGGTATACATATATCCCTCCAACAAGTTAATTGTTTTTTTACCAATACATAATAGATCTAATATGAAAGCCTATAAAGATCTGATACTTAATGCTAGTGTCCTCCAGACACTAGATTGTCCCAACTAGCCCACCTCCCCATAACCTTAAACCTTGGGTATTATTATTTTTAATATCTGTTCCAATTTGATGGGAAGTAAATTAACAGTCATCCCAGTCTTTTAATCTGCCCTTCCTTGATTTTTTTTAATGAGACTCAACATGTTTTCATATGACTGTCGGCCACGTAGGGTTTCTTTTTCGTTTGCTACAGTTCTGCTCTTTCAGATTACAGAAGAAAAAGTTAGTTGCTCAGTCATTTCCAACTTTTTGTGACCCCCATGGACTATAGCCCACCAGGCTCCTCTGTCCATGGGACTTCCCAGTCGAGAATACTGGAGTAGGTTGCCATTCCCTTCTTCAGGGGATCTCCCTGATTCAGGGATCAAACCCAGATCTAACCTGCATTGTAGGCGGACTCTTTACCATCTGAGCCACCAGGAAAGCCCTTGAGATTACTGAAATTCCCCCCAAATTCAAGCATGCTTCGATTCTGAACCACTGAGCCCAAGCATCCAGCCCTCCATTGCTTCCTCCCAGCTTCTCCCAGGCTTTCATTAACTCAATGATTCTCAACCTTGTCTATATATCACAATGACCTGAGGAGCCTTAAAGATCCTGACACCTCCAGAGCTGTTGGTTTAACTGATATAGGGCTTCCCTGGTAGCTCAGATGGTAAAGAATTTGCCTGCACTGCAGGAGACCTGGGTTCCCTCCTTGGGCCAGGAAGATCCCCTGAAAGAGGGCATGGCAACCCACTCTAGTACTCTTACCTGGAGAGTTCCATGGACAGAGGAGCCTGGCAGGCTACAGTCCATAGGGTGGCACAGAGTCAGACACCACTGAAGAAACTAAGCAGCAAGCAGCAGCAGGTGCAGCCTAGGAAACAGGAATTATTAAAGCTCCCCAAGTTACTCTTTTTTGTTGTTGTTGTTGAAGTGGAGTTGATTTACACTGTTGTGTTTCAGGTGTACAGAAAAGTGATTCAGTTATATGTATGTATGTGTGTGTATATATATATATATATATATATATATATATACACTAACATATGCATACATTCTTTTTCAGATTTTTTTCCATTATAGGCAATTATAAGATATTGAATATAATTTCCCAGCTCATTCTAATGTGCATGATACTGAAAACCACAGCTTCAGAGAGTCTCTGCTAATGGCATCCTAATGAGCATCCTGAGATGCTGGAAAATGCCGCCCATTAGCATCTACATCTGCTATGAAGAGCAAGGCAATAAAGATGCACACAAAAGACAGAGATGAGGAGGGAAACAGATTGATCTCCAGTGTCATCTCATTCGTTTAACATATTGACTCAATAAATATTTGAGCATCTACTAGGACAATAATGGGCTTCCCTTGTGGCTCAGTGGGTAAAGAATTCACTTGCAATGCAGGAGACCTGGGTTTGATCACTGGGCTGGGAAGATCCGCTGCAGAAGGGAAAGGCTACCCAGTACAGTATTGTGGCCTGGAGAATTCTGTGGACTTCTTGCAAAGCCCTGTAGACTATAGACTATAGCCCATGGGGTTGCAAAGAGTCAGACCTGACTGACTTTTACTTTCACTAGGACAATAATAATCGTGCACAATTATTGAACGTTTACTATAGGTCAGCCTCTCTTCTAAACCCTTTACACGTAGTCCTTATCTCATCTTATCTCCATTATATAGATGAGGAAACTGAGGCACAGAGAAGTTGAGTTATTTGCTTACAGTCACACAGCTATTAAGGAGTAGAGGCAGGATTCAAACACAAACAAGCTAGCTCTGGCGTTCATGTCGTAACACCACAGGCCAGTTGCTGCAAAGGCAGCTGGTACATCATAGTAAAAAAAACAAAACAGTTAACAGTTCCTGCTTTCATATGTTTTAAGGTTTGCGTGCTTGTCAAGTCGCCTCAGTCATGTCCAACTCTTTGCGACCCCATGGACTATAGCCCGCCAGGCTCCTCTGTCCATGATTCCCCAGGCAAGAATACTGGAGTGGGTTGCCATGCCCTCTTCCAGGGGATCTTCCTGACCCGGAGATCGAACCCATGTCTCCTGTGGCTCCTGCATTGCACAGATTCTTTATCACTGAGTCACCAGGGAAGCCCTGTTTTAAAGTTTACTGGAGAGCAAATGAATAAACACATGAGATATGAAGGAAAACACAAGACACTATAAAAGCACATAACCATATACACACATTCATAGCAACATTATTCGCAATAGCAAATGTAATATAAAAGATGGAAACCACCTAAGTGTCCATCCACAGATGAATGGATAAAGAAAATGTGGTATACACATACAAAGGCACATTATTCAGCCTTAAAAAGGAATGAAAATACTGCCTCATGCTACAACATAGATGAATCCTGCAGACATTATGCTAAGTGAAAAAAAAAACAGTCACAAAAGAACAAATACAAATAATGTACGATTCAACTTCTCTGAGGAATAGAGTAGTCAAATAGTTAGAAACAGAAAGTATAATGGTGGTTATCTGGGGCTTGAAGAGAAGGGAATGGTGAGTTTCTATTTCATGAGCACAGAGATTGCACTTTGGAAGATGAAAACCAGTTCCAGAGTTGGGTGGTGACAAAAGTTGCTGTGAAATGTGAATATATTTAATGCCACTGAGCCATACACTTGAAGATAGATAATTCAGACTGTAAATGTCCGTGTTCTGTACCTTTTACCACAATTTTTTAAAATAGTTTTTAAAATTATAAAGAAAATAGCCAGAAATCTCAAATTAGGATGGGGAGAGAGTCAGGAAAGGTCTATTTCAGGAGGTGACATTTTATGGGAAACTCGGGGATCAAAGGCTTAGCAAGGTAAAGATTAGAGCAAGGCTATTCTGAATAGAAGGAACAGTGTGAACGAGACTCCAGCCATGGTCCCTGTACCACTCCTCCATCTCAGAGGCAAGAAACCGTGGCGTGGAGAAAGAAAACGACTCGTCCCAGGTCACCTCATTTCCTACTGTCCAAACCATCCAGGCTCTTTCTAAATGCACTTGGAAAAAGTGACCCAGCAACCAACCCTGTTGGTAGCAGCTGGAAGTCGACCTCACACAAAAACCATGGCAACAGCTACAGAAGAGGAGGGAGGATTTTCCTAAGAGCTGAGCAGGCACTGGCCAAGCAAAAGGGAAGTGGGAGCAGCAGAGAGGTTACAGAGTGAGTTCTGGAGCTTTGCACTGTGTTCTGCTTTTAGGAAAAGAGGAACATTACGGTGGGAGACATCGGGGCTATAGTTGTGAAGATTGAGCTAATGCCCTGATTATCAGTCTGCCTACCACAGCATAGGTGCCCCATAAACAATAGGAAAGCCAGCAAAACTTTTCTCGAGTGTGGCTGAAAATATTTCTGAGTAACCCCTCATCAGGAAAAAAAATTTGATCGGGAGAATGTCGTTTGGGATATCTGAAACTCGGCTGTAAAAGTGAGATTTTCATTCATTTCCGGGAAGGGGGTTGGGTGCAAGTAAGGGAGGGAGGGATCCAAGGAAGATAAAACATTTCTGCATCCCAGGCTGACACACTGAACCTTTTCAAGTATGAGAACAGTTGGAATTCAGCAGGGGCATTTTGACAGCACTGAAATTTATGCCTGCCTGGGAGGAGATAGTACCCCACGTTTTTAAACAGTTTTGGTCAGAGGAGAAAAATGTAAAATTGGTCCCGAGCTAATGAGGCCTGATCATCCTTTTATGGCGCTCTAGTATGCAATTAAGGTTAGCTTCATGTAAACTGCCAGCAGGCTCAGACTTTTAACAGCCTTATGTATGTCAGGAAGGAAAATAAATAGTCCGCTGTTTGTGCTTTATGTGGGGAAATTATTGAGATAAACAGTGTGAGCCTGACAGGTGTGACTTCTTGCAGCTTAATGTGATGGATTCGCCAGGGGCAGCTGGAGCTGATAGCACCAAACTGTTGATGGAGGAAAAGCATGGTGAAGATTCTGACAATTATAGAATTGCCAGAGCCAGCCTGGGTCTGCTGTTTGACTGTGAGGCATGCAGACTTTCAGGGTTTGGGAATGTGGATGGAGCCAGAAAGCAGAGATAGCTTCATTCTATAGAGTAGGTGGAATCCTCAAACTCCAGAGGAAATTAGAGATGGGGACAGGAAGACCTAGAAACGTCTAGTGACCATACAGCTGTTCAGAATTGGCCCCCAGGTCTCCCAGCCTATTCTGCTTCTGTTACCAAACTTGCTTCACCTGCAGGCAGTGAAACCAACTTACTGACACCAGTTTGTGCTGAAGGAACGTGCCGTGTCTATGGCAGGGCACCAAGCAAGGAGTCAGTCCAGACAGCTAGAGCTTAAAAGACCCCAACTCCAGATAGCTTTCAGGGAAAGGTTTTTAAAGATAAGATGAGGGAAGGGGGTTGTGTGCTGCATGATCAGCTCAAGGACATTCTTCTGAATGGTGGGTGGTGAGGTAATCAGAGACATTACTTTGCCAACAAAGATCTGTATAGTCAAAGCTATGGTTTTTCCAATAGTCATGTATGGATGTGAGAGGTGGACCATAAAGAAAGCTAATGGCAGAAGAGTTGATGCTTTTGAACTGTGGTGTTGGAAAAGACTCTTGAGAGTCCCTTGGACAACAAGGAGATCAAACAAGTAAATCCTAAAGGAAATCAGTCCTGAATATTCATTGGAAGGATTGATGCTGAAGCTGAAGCTCCAATACTTTGGCCACCTGATGTGAAGAGCCAAATCATTAGAAAAGACCCTGATGCTGGGAAAGATTGAAGGCAGGAGAAGAAGGGCACGACAGAGGATGAGATGGTTGGATGACATCACCGATTCAACGGACATCAGTTTGAGAAAGCTCCAGGAGATGATGAAGGACAGGGAAGCCTGGCATGCTGAAGTCCACGGGGTCGCAAAGAGTCGGACACGACTGAGTGACTGAATGATGACAACAAGGTAATCAGGAGCCAACATCATCAACCTTTTGGTTCCAACCATCTGGGGTCTACATGCTTGTGAGCAACTTATAGTTAACTCCTTCTACCTTGTGAGAGTTTCAGTTCAGTTCAGTTCAGTCGCTCAGTCGTGTCCGACTCTTTGCAACCCCATGAACCACAGCACGCCAGGCCTCCCTGTCCATCACCAACTTCTGGAGTCCACCCAAATCCATGTTCATTGAGTCGGTGATGCCATCCAACCATCTTATCCTCTGTTGTCCCCTTCTCCTCCTGCCCTCAATCTTTCCCAGCATCAGGGTCTTTTCCAATGAGTCAGCTCTTCACATCAGGTGGCCAAAGTATTGGAGTTTCAGCCTCAGCGTCAGTCCTTCCAATGAACACTCAGGACTTATCTCCTTTAGAATGGACTGGTTGGATCTCCTTGCAGTCCAAGGGACTCTCAAGAGTCTTCTCCAACCACAGTTCAAAAGCATCAATTCTTTGGCACTCAGCTTTCTTTATAGTCACACCCATACATGACCACTGGAAAAATCGTAGCCTTGACTAGATGGACCTTTATTGGCAAAGCAATGTCTCTGCTTTTAAATATGCTATCTAGGTTGGCCATAACTTTCCTTCCAAGGAGTAAGCATCTTTTAATTTCATGGCTGCAATCACCATCTGCAGTGATTTTGGAGCCCCCCAAAATAAAGTCAGCCACTGTTTCCACTGTTTTCCCATCTATCTGCCATGAAGTGATGGGACCAGATGCCATGATCTTAGTTTTCTGAATGTTGAGCTTTAAGCCAACTTTTTCACTCTCCTCTTTCACTTTCATCAAGAAGCTCTTTAGTTCTTCTTCACTTTCTGCCATAAGGGTAGTGTCATCTGCATATCTGAGGTTATTGATATGTCTCCCGGCAATCTTAATTCCAGCTTGTGCTTCCTCCAGCCCAGCGTTTCTCATGATGTACTCTGCATATAAGTTAAATAAGCAGGGTGACAATATACAGCCTTGATGTTCTCCTTTTCCTATTTGGAACCAGTCTGTTGTTCCATGTCCAGTTCTAACTGTTGCTTCATGACCTGAATACAGATTTCTCAAGAGGCAGATCAGGTGGTCTGGTATGCCCATCTCTTTCAGAATTTTCCACAGTTTATTGTGATCCACACAGTCAAAGTCTTTGGCATAGTCAATAAAGTAGAAATAGATGTTTTTCTGGAACTCTCTTACTTTTTCCATGATCCAGCGGATGTTGGCAATTTGATCTCTGGTTCCTCTGCCTTTTCTAAAACCAGCTTGAACATCTGAAAGTTCACGACTCATGTAAAGCTGAAGCCTGGCTTGGAGAATTTTGAGCATTACTTTACTAGAGTGTGAGATGAGTGCAATTGTGCGGAGTTTCAGTATCTGCAAAACAGCTCAAAGGACTAAGAATATATAGCTGAGAATATTATCTATAGACCTTGAGGAACTAAAAGTCCTTGACTTTGTTTAGTAGCTAAATTATTTTGTCTTTCTTGACTCTTTTCCTGTGTTTATGCACTTTCCCACTTCTCTGATTTAAATTTATTCATTGGAACTCTGGGAAGGCCTAGGAAGATAAAGTTTTACTACAAAGAAGAGGCAGACAGACATGGGGGAGGGGGGTAGTCTGCCCTGGGAAGGCCCCATAGGGTCCTGCTTTACATTTCCACTATTCTCAACTGTTAAGAACCCTGCAGCATAATGAATTGATGGACTCAGACATAAACTTGGGTTTGATCCTGCTTTTGCCACTGTCTCCTGGCCTCTGGTCACCCCCTCTGTCACCTCGTTGTAATTCATATCATTCAGCACCAGTGGAATTTCCTAAAATGCAAATCCGAGCCTGTCTCACCCTCTGTCCCCTGTTTAAAACCCTGTAAGAACTATTCTCTGCTATCTGGATAAATCTGTAACATGGCTCACAAGGACTTTCACAAACCTGACCTGTGCTTTCATCTCCAGGTTCATAATCCCTGTTTCCACCCATCCAAACTCTATATGCCAGTCTTCCTGAATACTCTGCTCTCTCTACAAATGGTTTGTCAGATAAAATACACGGTGCTGAGTTAAGCATAAATTTCAGAGTGACAATGAGTAATCTTTAGTGTAAGTATGTACCATGGAATATTTGGAATGTTATCTGACATTATCTGATGTTTTCTATCTGACATTCAAATTGACTGAGGGTTTATTTATCTGCTAAATCTGGCAGCTTTACTCAATTAGACCTTGATATTTCCTCACCTCTGGGCCTTTTAAAAATGCACCACATTTGCTAGACCATCAAGCCTTTTCCCTATCATTGCTTAGCTAACTTACTAAGTCGGGGACACCGAAGCTTCATGTTCACCTTCCATAGTATAAAGTTATCACTGGTGGCTACAAACTCAGCAACTATATTTCTAAGCCCCCTGCATCTAGGTGGGGCCATATGACTAGATCTCACCAGTAGAATATGAGCAATGAGCATGCATGTCACTTCTGGGCCAAAGTGGTTAACAAGTAGGTATATCTTCTCCTCCCTATATCCTCATCTGACAACCATACATAAGGACCCCAGGTCTTAAGGGATGGTGGAACTGTAAGCTGGAAGGAATCTGGAACCCTGAATCACTGTAAGGAAGGCCACCCACAGACCAATCACATTGTCAGTTACATAAGGGAGAAGGAAACTTCTATCATGGCAGTGAAAGGTGAGGGTTTGCTTGTTATAGCAGCTAGCATTATTTTAGATAATATGTGCGTTCTTTGAGTCTTTGACATATCCTCCTCATAGAGAGTCCCTCAAATTGGGTTAGTGACCCCTCTTATGTGCTCCCATAACACACTCATTCTTTCTAATTTCAGTAACATCTACCATGCTGTTGTAATAGGCTCTTGTCTGACATTTTTTCCTACTGACAAAATGTTTCTTGGAGGTAGGGACTAGAATTTTCTTGGTCACAATTACATCTGCAAAGCATAGCATTGTTGAATAAATAACTAGAGTCTCTTCAACTCTGTTGTTCTGTTTCCTTGTTTTTTAAATTAAGGTGGCAATCAAGTGATTTCTAAGATCACTTTCATATCTATAATTCAGGAGTTATGAATGTAGTGAAGTGAAAACCTGTTGTTTGACTTCCCAGAACCACATTTTCCATGGGGAATGTAGCTTCTTCCATTGGCTATGGTTCTGATGATCATGGCACCAACCCCTCAACTTTCACCACCACAGAAATGGGGCAGGAGATCAGGTTAGACCCTACTGATTCACCCTCCTACAACAGTGATTGATCAGAGATAGGAAGAAGACCCATTCTAGATTTTCCCCTTTCCTTATATATGCATATTGAAACACAGAAGCTGTTTCCCCGCCCACTGGGGTTCTTACGGTAGAAGGATGTATATGGTAGCCTCTTAGTGGCAATCTAATAAGTGGCTCACTTATTAGAGTGTTTTAAAAAAATAAAACTAACACACACACACACATCAGAAGGAAATGAAGAAAAAAGATCTCCAATAATTTCTAAGTTTCTGGATCAAGCATTGCCTGAAGCCAACAACCTCTAACCTTTTCACTCACATGTGCCAACAAATCCTGATTTTGGCTTGAACCAAACCTTAGATTATGCACTTATATCCATAAAAAGTTCTGAATAATGTAAAAATAGTAGCCTTCATGAGATAAAATATATCCAGGACCGCACACTATTTGGTATAGAATACATACAAAATAAACTTGATATTTAATTTTAATTGGTTAGGATGAGATAACAATAGATACAACCAGTGTATTAATATTTACCACAGAACATAAAGCACGTGCCTGTACTATTCACTATAAAAGTGGATGAATTTAGAAAAAATTTTTTTTAATTTTTGGCCATACTGTGCAGCATGCTGTGATCTTAGTTCTCTAATCAGGGATAAAACCCTCGTCTTCTGTGTTGGAAGCATGGAGTCTTAACCACTGGACTATCAGGGAAGTTCCTAGAAATGCTTTTTAAAATTCAGTTTCATTCTGTAAGTGCCAACCTAAAGAACAACTAAACAATATAATTTTAAAGATATGAAGAGTTCTTGTCAGTAGGTACCTGCTCTCATTTTCTCACACGTACTGGAGGAGGGTAGTTTCTAAACAAAATTTCTAATTTGCTATAGGGAAACCAAGTTGAAGCAGCTGCCAAGTTTTTGACCACACTTGCATGCATGCTAAGTCTAGTCGTGTCTCACTCTTTCCGACGCTAGAAACTATAGCTCTCCAGGCTCCTCTGTCCATGGGCTTCTCCAGGCAAGAATATTAGAATAGGTTGCCATGCCCTCCTCCAGGGGATCTTCCTGACCCAGGGATGGAAACCGTGTCTCTTAAGTCTCCTGCGTTGGCAGGCAGGTTCTTTACCACTAACACCACCTGGGAAGCCCTTTTGACAACACCCCAACCACCAAATCTATACCACTCTTTATCCCCAGCACAGCCAACTGATCAAGGAAAAGTACCTTACAAGCTGAAGCAATCAGCTTCTGTCCTACCTGAAATTTGAAGCTTGTACTGAGAGACAGACTGAAAATGAGGGCACTAGGTCACATGAAGAGCCCACCCAAATGAGAAGGAACCTAAACATCTGCTTCTGTATTTCAGGGAATGTGCTTGTTTCTGCTCTTTTAATTCTGGATTGTCTATTCCTCCAATCATAGGAGCAGCCCAACATCTTTTTCCAGAATGTTTTTCTTAATCACGTGGAGTCAGAGAAGAGGACATCTAAAAGTGGACATCCGATATCATTGCTCCTGAGGTCCATCACTCAGGCCCTTCTGCCAGCATCCCACTGGATACTGGCATGCTCCTCTGCCCTCCATCATGTTGAGGACCAGTCCACCTCCTGAAATCACCAGTGTCCTGAAATCCAAGCCCCCAATTCCCCTCAGATATGTAATACTTTCCACAGCTGCAATTTGTTATATTATGCTACATTGTCATGCAGAGTAGTTGAGCTATTCTGTCTCAAATTTCTCCACTATAGACTAGGATTTTAATTTGACCATTGTGTACTGCAGTATGTTATGTTTTTCACAAAATAAAAGGCCAGCCTTACTCCAAAGATGAATTCTTCTTCTACCGTTACAGGGAAAATAACTGGTGACAGCTTTATTCTTTTTAAATTTCTTTCCAGTTTCTTTTTTTTAATTTCTCTTTGTATTTGGAATCACAAAATTAACAATTAACAATAAGCACACGATATATACATACATGGATATATTATATATATGCATGCATGCATGCTAGGTCATTTCAGTCATGTCCAACTCTGCCACCCTATGGACTGTAGCCCCTCCAGGCTCCTCTGTCCATGGGATTCTCCAGGCAAGAATACTGGAGTGGGTTGTCATCCCCTTCCCCAGGGGATCTTCCCAACCCAGGGATCGAACCCATGTCTCTTATATCTACCTGCACTGGCAGGTGGGTTCTCTAGCACGAGCACCACCTGGGAAGCCCCATATATATGCATAAATACATATATAGGCAGATATCTATCTAGAACAATAAATATACATATAAAATGCAGAAGCCTGTACAACAGACTATGCAAAGCTTGGCCCATGGACTGGCTAGTGGCAGCTTTATACTATTGGTTTGTTCTAGCTTCCAGCCTAAAGATTTCAGAGCTATTGGAAGTCAGACTAAGTACCCACTTTGCATGGAAAGGCCCGGTTCACCTCCTTTTCTTAGAACACCAAATGGCATCCAGGGAGACATACCTGAAATTCTTCAGTTCAGTCGCTCAGTCGTATCCGACTCTTCGCGACCTCATGGACCACAGTACGCCAGGCCTCCCTGTCCATCACCAACTTCCGGAGTTTACTCAAACTCATCTCCACTGAGTCGGTGGTGCCATCCAACCATATCATCCTCTGTTATCCACTTCTCCTCCTGCCCCCAATCTTTCCCAGCATCAGGGTCTTTTCAAATGAATCAGCTCTTCACATCAGGTGGCCAAAGTACTGGAGCTTCAGCTTCAACATCAGTCCTTCCAATGAACACTCAGGACTGATCTCCTTTAGGATGGACTAGTTGGATCTCCTTGCTGTCCAAGGGACTCTCAAGAGTCTTCTCCAACACCACAGTTCAAAAGCATCAGTTCTTCTGTGCTCAGCTTTCTTTGTAGTACAACTCTCACATCCATAAATGACTCCTGGAAAAACCATAACTTTGACTAGATGGACATTTGTTGGCAAAGTAATGTCTCTGCTTTTTAATATGCTGTCTAGGTTGGTCATAACTTTTCTTCCAAGGAGTAAGTGTCTTTTTTAATTTTTTTTATTTTATTTTACAGATAGAAAGCTTTATGGTAGGAAGATTTCTTTCTTTTTTTTTTTTTTTTTTGATGTGTTGATTCCACTCTTGTGGAATTGAGATCTTTATTTTATTATCTTCAAAACTCAACAATAACAGAAATATAAAAGTAGACAATCTCTTTAACAAGTGGTGCTGGGAAAACTGGTCAACTACTTGTAGAAGAACGAAACTAGAGCACTTTCTAACACCATACACAAAAATAAATTCAAAATGGATTAAAGATCTAAACGTAAGACCAGAAACTATAAAACTCCTAGAGGAGAACATAGGCAAAACACTCTCCAACATACATCAATCACAGCAGGATCCTCTATGACCCACCTCCTAGAATATTGGAAATAAAAGCAAAAATAAACAAATGGGACCTAATTAAACTTAAAAGCTTCTGCACAACAAAGGAAACTATAAGCAAGGTGAAAAGACAGCCTTCAGAATGGGAGAAAATAATAGAAAATGAAGCAACAGACAAACAACTAATCTCAAAAATATACAAGCAACTCCTACAGCTCAATTCCAGAAAAATAAATGACCCAATCTTTTTTTTTTTAATTTTATTTTATTTTTTAACTTTACAGTATTGTATTGCTTTTGCCATATATCAACATGAATCCACCACAGGTATAATAATTTCATGGCTGCAGTCACCGTCTGCAGTGATTTTGGAACCCCCAAAAATAAAGTCTCTCACTGTTTCCACCGTTTCCCCATGTATCTGCCATGAAGTGATGGGACTGGATGCCATCATCTTAGTTTTCTGAATGTTGAGCTTTAAGCCAACTTTTTCACTCTCCGAGTTCTATCAGTAATCCAGAGCCAAGGGAAATAATCCAGGGGACAAACGCTTCTGTCTCCAGACTCCCTCCAGGCATCTGGTGATCCTCAGGCAGCCGAGGTGGACAGGCTGCACGGCGACAAGCAAATAGGAAACAGGCCTCTGTCCGGGTGGTCTGCCGCTCAGTGTCCATCACAGGCCAGGGAGCCATAAACAGCTGTCTGGCAAGGAGGCCAGCGCATGCCCAATGCAGACAGCGACGAGCCAGCCCTCCCCACCCTTCTGCCCCAGGCATCCCCCAGTGGGCTGCCAACAAGGAGGAGGGACAGTCTTTTTTTCACCGAGTAGGTCACATCGAGTTGACCAACAGAAACCACCCAAAGGCTGTGTCCACACATGGACAGTCATCATGGTAGAGGGGCCAATCAGTGTGTAAATAGGGAATCTCGCTCAGGCGTCCTGCAGTTTGGAGAAGAAAAGGAAGCCATGGATGTTTAATTGGCTGCCCGAGTGCCCGAGAGCCGTTGTGTACAATGGGTGGAGACTACAGTTCCTCTGCTCCACCGAATGTGGGAAATCACTTCATATTTGAAGCTACTTTTCTGACTGTAAGTTGAGATGGTTGGACCAGACCTTGGAATCGCAGAATACTAGAGAATGACTGGTGAGCTAAACCAACCCCCTCATACGACAGCTGAGTAAATTGAGGCTGGTTTCATATAATAAGCACGTTTCTTGAGCTTAACTGAGTGTCAGGTGAAGTGTTAGATGCTAGAGATAAACTAGTGAGCAAAAAAATACACAGTCCTTTCCCTCGAGGTGCTTACAGTACAGTGGGGGTGGGGGGCAAGAGAGAGACATTGATTGAATAATCACAGGTATGAAAGCCTACCACAAGCTGAGCTCTGTGAAAAGGAATTCAGTATACTAAGAACACATTTCAGGCAGACCTGACCCAGTGACATTAGTCCTGTAGGGAAGTTCTTTTAGATCTGAGACCTGAAGGAATGATAGGCTTTGACTAGTTGAGGGAGTGGTGGGGAAGAAGAGACAGAGAAAAAGCATATGCAAAGGCCCTGAGGCCATAGAGAGCAGGGGGACTTTTAGGATTCTGAAAACTGCCAGGGGGTGAGGGGCTAGAACAGAGAAAGATAGGCAGAGAGTGGGGCAAGATGAGACCAGAGTGGGAGGCAGAGACACCCTCCAAGACGTAGTATGAAGGGGTTGTGTGGTGGGTAAAATTCTAAGATGGTTTGTAACACTTCAAGGCCCTCTTGTTCTTGATGTGCTCAGTTGTGTCCAACTCTTTGAGACCCCATGGACGGTAGCCCACCAGGTTCCTCTGTCCATGGGATTCTCCAGACAAGAATACTGGAGTGGGTTGCCATGCCTCCTCCAGGGGATCTTGGAGGAGGGATCAAACCTGCATCTACTGCACCTCCTGCACTGCACATTGCAAGAAGATTCGTTACCACTTATCCACAGGGGATGCCCCCAGTGTCCTGTAATCCCTCTCTTTTGAGTCCAGGTAGGCAGGACCTATGAATATGATGGAATGTTACTCCTAAAGTTATGCTACATTAAAGAGCAAAAGGGTTTTGTAGATGTAACTACAGCTAAGTCACTTCAGTCATGTTCGACTCTGTGCAACCCCATAGACGGAAGCCCACCAGGCTCCCCCCTCCCTGGGATTCTCCAGGCAAGAACACTGGAATGGATTGCCATTTCCTTCTCCAATGCGTGAAAGTGAAAAGTGAAAGGGAAGTCACTCAGTCGTGTCCGACTCTTAGCTACCCCATGGACTGGAGCCTACCAGGCTCCTCCGTCCATGGGATTTTCCAGGCAAGAGTACTGGAGTGGGGTGCCATTGCCTTCTCCAGATATAACTAAGGTTCCCAATAAATTGCCTTTGAGTAAAATTAAAGGATTGGAGTAGGCAATGGCATCCTACTCCAGTACTCTTGCCTGGAAAATCCCATGGACGGGGGAGCCTGGTGGGCTGCAGTCTATGGGGTCGCTAAAAGTCGGACACGACTGACCGACTTCACTTTCACTTTTCATTTTCACGCATTGGAGAAAGAAATGGCAACCCACTCCAGTGTTCTTGCCTGGAGAATCCCAGGGACGGGGGAGCCTGGTGGGCTGCCGTCTATGGGGTCGCACAGAGTCAGACACGACTGACGTGACTTAGCAGCAGCAGCAAAAAAATTAAAGGATAGTTATCATGGGAAGGCCTGATCTAATCAAGATCAGCAGCAGCAGCAGCAGCAGACACTCCTCTGATGACCTGGAAAAAAAGAACTGGCCATCTTTATGAGCTGCCTGTGGTGGGGGCTTGTGACTGTGTCCTGAGGGCAGCCTCTAGGAGCTGAGAGGAACCCCTGGGCAACAGCCAGCAAGAAAATGGGAACCTCTGTCCTGTGGAAACAAGCAAATGAAATCCGCCAACCACCTGATTCAGTCTAAGAGGATCCTGAGCCCCAGGTGAGAACACAGCCTCAGTCAACACCTAGATTTCAGCCTTGTGAGACTGAGCGGAGAACTTGGCCTGCTACACTCAGAATTCTGACCCATAGAAACTATGAGACAACAAATGGGTCTCTCAAAGTCCTGGAGTGTGTGTGTTTGATTGTTGTAATTGGTTGTGTTGTGACAGACACTAATACAGCTGTTTAAAGATGTTTGTATTTACCTTTAGAACATTAGGAAATCATTGGGGAATTTTAAAGAGGGGCTTGGAGGGGTTGACATAGTCTCCTTGGGTTTCTGAAGATTCCTTAGGTTCTTATAGGAAGAATGAATTTGAAAGCAAGAGTGCAATAAGATGCAAGAGATGGTAGTGGTTCTGATGGTGGATTTGGTCACAGAGACAGACAGAAAAAATAAACAGACAGTAAAGGAAAATTCTGACTCTTATCTTCAGAAATATATACTGAAATATTTGCTTCAGAACAATCCAAAAGGTAAGGAAGAGAATAGATGAGACAAAATTTGCCATGTTTTAATAATATTTCAAGCTAATAGAAGCATCAGGTTTATTATTATACTAGTATTTCTATTTTGTATGTATACAAGTATATTGATTTTTAGTTAAAATATATACACAGTGAAACATAAATCTCAAGAGTACAGACTGATAAATTTTGAAGAGAACATATACTTACATGACCCATTCTCCCTGCCATCCCAGAAATGCTCCCTCCATTCCCCACCCAGCTAATATCAGCTCTCTATCCAGAGGCAAAATTTACTAATAAATTCAATAAAGTTGCAGAATACAAAACCAACATATAAAAATCAGTTTCACTTCTTTACACTAATTAAAAACTATCCAAAAAAAGAAATTGAGGACAATTTCATTTACAATATCATTAAAAAGAGTAAAATACTTAGGAATAAACTTGACTAAAGAGGTAAAACTCATGTACATTGAAAACTAAAAATGTTGAAAGAAATTAAAGGCACAAATGAATGGAAATACGTGTGTTTGTGGATTAGAAGATTTAACATTTAAAATGTGCATACTACCCAAAGTGTTGTACAGAATCAATGTAATCCCCATTATGTATCAAAATTTTAATTCATTTTATCTTTATCCTATAGTTCATTTTTATCCTATAAAAATAATCACAAAGCACATAAAGACGTATGATCATAACCATGTTTTAGAATGGAAAGAAATTAAAAACACTCTGTGTCCATCACAATGGTTCGGTGGAGTAGTGTGTAGTCATTAATGTGTTTATGAAGTTCTACATTAACATATTAAAATGTTCACAGTAAATTATTGGGTGAAACAGCAATTACAGAGCATAATGTACAGTACATCCCACTAAAGTAAGTTTGTGACTCTTTAGGAATATTTGCAGATCCATCCAATTCCTAAAAATCTGGGTGAGGGGATTTGTGATTCTTCTTTATAATTTTCCATGATTCTGTACTTTTTTGGGTAATGAACAAAAATGTTTTGTAATCGGATGGAAAAAAATGATTTTATTTTGGAGTGAGCAAGTGAGTAACAGGAAATGACACAGGCAAGAAACATAACTGGAATGTGATTTCCAATGAGAATGGTCCTGCAAAGCGATGGTGCACGAGCCTTGTCATGCTTGCTAAGGAGAGGACTGCTCGAGAGACTGGCCAGACCTTGAATCTGCCTGTTCTCCAGCTCCCACCTACCTCTGCCCTAGTTCAGCCTCAGATTCCTCATCTGTTAAACAAAATTTTAGTAACTTGCCTGTAATTATGGAGTTGGGCTTCCCTGGTGGCTCAGTGGTAAAGAATCCACCTACAATGCAGGAGACTCGGGTTCGATCCCTGGGTCAGGAAGATCCCCTGGAGGAAGGGATGGCAACCTATTCTAGTATTCTTGCCTGGAGAAGCCCATGGACAGAGGAGCCTGGCAGGCTACATCCATGGAGTCGAAAAGAGTCGAACATGACTTAGTGACTAAATAACAACAACTCATGGAGATAACAGGTGAAAAACACCTGAACTTGAACCCAGACAACTGACCCAAAAGCTGTACATCATTGTCCCCCTGAACAACCCTGACTCTGGTCCAGAGAGCTGATCAGCCTTGGCTGTCTCCCTCCACCTCTTACAGATGTCCATCACAGCCCCCAAAGACTTGGCTACAACCCATTCTTCATGATCCATCATTCAGTTTAGACTTGTGCTGTCACATGAGGCTGTTTACATTGAAACTAATCCAATTGAAATAGCATTTTAGAATTCGTTTCTTTAGTTGCACTTAGCACTTCTCAAGCACTCAGTAGCGCCACATAGCTAGTGGCTACCATGTTGGAGAACACAAACACAGGCTGTTTCCATCATCACAGGAGGTGCTGAAATGAGAGGCCAGGAATGGTGCACTGGGTTCTCAGTGACCAGCTGAGTATCTAGTACTCAAAAGGCCTGCACTGAGTGAGTGAAGAATTAATGATTCAATCCATCAAATCCTAACAAACTGAGCCTGAGTGGGAAAGGTATTTTGCAGGAGCTAACATTTCAGCCAAGTGCCAAAAGGTAATTATATAAACGGGTGGGTCAAGAGGAGGGTAGAGTATTCCATATGGGAAAAGACATTGATTTAGTGAGTAATGTGAAGGGAATTGGCAATGTCGAGCTATTGTTCTCAAGCTCTTTTTCGCTGCCAATTAAAAATCTTCTTAGGTGGTGTTTTCTTATCAGACTTCCTCCCTGATTTGGTATTATTGTAAGGTCTGCACTGACTAATTGGGCTCTTGGCAGTTGAACAGTCAGGCAATTTTTTTAAGTCTTTTAATTTTGTTCATTATTTTTTTTTTGATTGGCGGTGAAAGCATATACCCTAGAGAACTACAAGAAGTTTTCCAAGAGACTTTCAACCCAAATGCCCACTAGTTCAAGTGTTCATATAACCATCATCAAAAAGGATGTGCCCTAAATGGCCCTGGAGTGTAGCAGGGAGACAGTTGAATTCTGTGAAGGAGCTGTATTCAATCCCCAGGCAAGATATTTCAAGTCAGTTACTGCCAGAGACATAAAAGCAAGAGTTGTCCCAAACTAATTCTAAGAATCATCTTCTTTCTTTTATTCCAAATCTAATACTAGTCCAGACTACATGGGGTGGGGGTGTTAATCCAGTTGGCTTTACGACTTACTAGCTGTGTAGCATTTCTGAGCCTCAGTTCCTTCTTCTGTAAAATGGGGATAATAGAAGTGTTGTGCTGTGCTTAGTCGCTCAGGTGTGTCCAACTCTTTGTAACTCCATGGACTGTAGCCCACCAGGCTCCTCTGTCTATGGGGACTCTCCAGGCAAGAATACTGGAGTGGGTTGCCATGCCTTCCTCCAGAGGATCTTCCTAACCCAGGGATCAAAGCCAGGTGTCCCACATTGCAGAAGGATTCTTTACCATCTGAGCCACCAGGGAAGCCCATAGAAGTGTTAGGACTAATAAATACACTAATGTATATGAAGTGCTTAGTGCAACGCCAGGTACATAGTAAATACCACATAGGAGTGAATATTAACTACATAATGGTAAAGAACCCGCCTTCCAATGAAGGAGACGTAGAAGACATGGATTCGATCCCTGGGTCAGGAAGATCCCCTGGAGGAAGAAATGGCAACCCGCTCCAGTATTCTTACCTGGAAAATCTCATGGACAGAGGAGCCTGGTGAGCTACAGTCCATGGGGTTGCAAAGAGTTGGGCATGACTGAGTAACTAAACACACACACATAAACAATAAATAACTAAAAGGTACATGCTTTGCCATAGCTCCAAATATGTTTTTGTAATTGACTAGTGTTAAGAATGAAAGTAATAACCCTTAAGTATATCATTTATAAAGCTTCTACTAAATACAAATCTTTATAGCAATCTGGAAACCTATCACCCTGCTTCACTACTACCCTGATCCAAACCACCATCACTCCATGCTGGCACTAGTACAATAGCCACTTATCTAGTCCCCCGGTATCCACTCTTATTCCTCATATGGCATTAAGGGTATCTTTTCTTAATGGTAAATCAAATTTCATCACCTCTCTATTTAACCCACCAGTGGCTACCCCTCTAACAGGGTAGCAGAGTGGAGTTTCAAATTTGTCATCAATGAAAATTTGTTTAGATATCCACTATGTCCAAACACCTTGTGTCTTATCCAGTTGACCAGAGAACAACAGGGATTTGAATTGTGCAGGTCCACTTATAAGTGGATTTTTTTTTCCCCACTAGATAAATATTTCAGTACTACATGATCCACAGTTGGTTGAGTTGTGGATGGCATATGAAGGGCTTACTCTAAAGTTACACCCGGGTTTTCTATTGCACCTCTAACCTCTTAGTTGCTCAAAGGTCAACTGTACCATCATTGTCCTTTTAGCAGGGAAAGGAAACTGAGGTTCAAGAAGGTTCAGAGAGAATAAGGAACTTGCCAGAGGTTACCCAGCACATTAATTGGGTGGGTGGGGGTTGTTGAATGCTGAATCCAAACCTCTTCCTCTTAATCTCAGTGATGGATGGCTGGCCTGTAATTGCTGAACTATAGAGTGTAAGAACTTATAACCCAGGTGCCCTCTGCCCATTCCCAGGCTGGGAGCCTGGGAAAGGTCGATGTTAATCTCTTGATTGCCTTGTCCTTGAAAATACCTTTCACAGAACAGAGAAGAGGTGTATGGGGTGTTCTCTTCTGTCACAGCCTCCTGTTCCTAAGACTCAGTCCCTGCAGAGTTCTTCTGCAAGCCCCCAGACCTTCTCAGCCTGACTTTCCCATGCCTTGATTTTGTGCTCCTTCTCCAGAATGTTCTTAGGCTTGACACAAAGGAAGTGCCTATGCCATGGCTAACATCTACCCAAAATATCTAACATTCCAGTAACTTTGCAGGAGGGGCCAGGAGACATGGGCACACCACTGATCTGTTTATATTGTCCTTGCGGACAGACCAACTTGAAATTAAACTATATCGACCTCCAATGTATGGTTTCTGCCATTTGGCACCCACTGAACATTGATTAGTAATTAACTTCTCGGGCTGATATTACATCTTCTTCATTCCTGAATACTACCAATAACTTCATTCCATTGTCTGCACAGTTGCACATGTATATAACCTTCTACTTAAATATTTATAGAGTCATATATAGTTTTATATATTGTCCTATCATATGTTTTCATGTCTATGCTTGTAACTTCAGTTACTAGCTACATGCTGACAACTCCCAAATTTATATCTTCATTCCAGACATTGCTTCTAAGTTCCAGACCCATATATCCAGCAGCCCACTCAACATCCCCACTTTCATGTCTCACAGATGCACAAGCTCAGCAAGCCCCAAACGAAACTCCTGATCTTCCTTCCAGAGCGTGTTCATCCTCCCATGCTCCTTATCTCAGGAAGTAGCAGGAACCATCCAACCATGTGTTCAAGCCAAAAACCCTGGAAGCCATCCTTAACACCATCTCTCCCTACCTACCAGATCCATTCTTTCCATGTCTGGACAGCTCTGCCTCTTAGTCATTCATTCATCAATCTACTCATCTATGTTACAATTCCTTATTCCGCAGCACTCTATGAAAAATGGGTGATATCCTGGTGAATAAGATGGTTATGGTCCTTCCTTCTCAGAATTCATAGTCATAAACCACAACTGCACATTTTGTTGAATGAGTGAATAATATGCATACAGAAAGATGGTTTATACAGGACAGAAAAGTTATATAATTTCACCAATGTGCAATTGCATATTTTCCACTAAATCTTGTCAAGGACCATCTATAGAGAGAGTGTAAGGGCTGAGGGCATGGACTCTAAAGTCACAGACAGAATTATTTGGTCAATCAGTTATTAAATACTTATGACACACCTATTTTCTTAGTCTGCTCATGCTGCTATTACTACAAAATAGCTTGTTGTTGTTCAGTCAATAAGTTGTGTGCAACTCTTTGCAAGCCTGTGGACTGTAGTACACCAGGCTTCGTCCTTCATTATCTCTCGGAGTTTGCTCAAATTCGTGTCCATTGAGTTGGTGATGCTATCTAACCATCTCATCATCTGCTGCCCCTTCTCCTTTTGCCTTCAATCTTTCCCAGCATCAGGATCTTTTCCAATGAGTCAGCTCTTTGTATCAGATGGCCAAAATAGACTGAGTGGCTAAAACAACAGACTTTTCTTTCTCATAGTCATGGAAGTTTGAAAGTCCAAGATCAAGGTGCCAGTTGATTCAGCTCCTGGTGAGAGCCCCCTTCTTGGTCTGCAAATGGTTGATGTCTTGCTATATCCTTACATGTTAGGGAAAGAGCAAGAGCCCTGGATCTCTTCCTCTTCAGTTCAGTCACTCAGCTATGTCCAACTCTTTGCATCCCCATGGACTGCAGCATGCCAGGCTTCCCTGTCCATCACCAACTCCCAGAGCTTACTCAAACTCATGTCCATCGAGTCAGTGATGCCATCCAACCATCTCATCCTCTGTTGTCCCCTTCTCCTCCCACCTTCAATCTTTCCCAGCATCAGGGTCTTTTCCAATGAGTCTGTTCTTCGCATCAGGTGGCCAAAGTATTGGAGTTTCAGCTTCAGCATCAGTCCTTCCAATGAATATTCAGGACTGATTTCCTTTAGGATGGACTAGTTAGATCTCCTTGCTGTCCAAGGGACTCTCAAGAGTCTTCTTCAACACCACAGTTCAAAAGTATCAATTCTTTGGCGCTCAGCTTTCTTTATAGTCCGGCTCTCACATCTATACATGACTACTGGAAAAACCATAGCTTTGACTAGATGGACCTTTGTTGGCAAAGTAATGTCTCTGCTTTTTAATATTCTGTCTAGGTTGGTCATAGCTTTTCTTCCAAGGAGCAAGCGTCTTTTAATTTCATTGCTGCAGTCACCATCTGCAGTGCTTTTGGAGTCCAAAAATCTCTTCCTTTTAGACAAGCACTGATCCCATTATGATTTCATCTAAACCTATTTACCTCCCTGGTCCTTTCAAAATGCCAGCACATTTGGGAATTAAGGCTTCAACCGGAGGCATTGTTTCTGTTGAGGACAGAAACTTTCAGTCCACAACACCTACTATGTGCTGAGCCCTGTCCTAGGAACTAGGAGTTTAGCTAAGAATGAGCAGTGCCTCTGCACCCCCAGCATCTTGGAACACTTCCTATGTCTGGGAGATAACTCATCTTGATGGGAATAAGAAATTTCTTGTCTCTATAACTTACTTTTTTGAACTCCCTTGCAGCTAAGTTGCAGGCATTAACCTGGGCTCAGACTATCAGAAGCCTCTGTAAATTGTATGTTGCAAGGAAATTGGCACCAGGGAGAATCTGCTTAAAGAACAGTGCCAGATACATCCAGCTCCCAGAGGCAACAATAGGAGAAGTTCTGGCATGAGCAACCCAACTGTGACATTAGCAGGAAAAGCTGCTGAATGTAGAATGTTGTTCCATGCCTGCTTCTTTAGGGCCAGTCAATATCTTTTATGAAATCAACTTCTTGTTTAAACAAACCAATATTGAGTTCTGTTTCCAACTAAGCTGAGTATCTCTGGGCAAATTATCTAACTTCTTTCAGCTTGTTTCCTCGTCTACAAAATGAAAGCCATTTAGTGCAATAGTTCATGGGCTTCTTGGGTAGAGTGATTGTGATTTTCATCAGGGCTTTCCAGTTTTGATATCTCCATGTGCTCTTATGGAATAAGCATCATTCTAAGAACTCAAGGACTGGGCTTCCATTTCCCCTCCATCTATGGTTCCTCCCACTTCTTTCTTAGACGAGAATCTCCTTCCTGAGCTTTTAGTTAATTCATCCAGTTTTGGAAATTAAAACCAGGCCTCTTAGAAAGAAGGTAGAATTTAAAGACAGACAGGCAGGCATGCATGCATGCACGTGTGTGCAGTCGTGTCTGTTTCTTTGCGACCCCGTGGACTATAGCTCACCAGGCAAGAATATAAGAGTGGGTTACCATTTCCTTCTCCAAGGGATCTTCCCGACCCAGGGATTGAACCCATGTCTCCTGCATTGGCAGGTGGATTCTTTACCACTGAGTAACCTGGGAAGGCCACAGTCAGACAGATCTGGGTGTAAATCCTATCTCTGCCCCTTATCAGTGTATAGCCTCAGGGAACTTGCTCCATATTTCCTGTTTTTGAGCTTTGGACACTTTAATTGTAGAATGAGATCTCTTATGCCCCTGGGCATATCACCACACTCCAGACAACAAATAGCCCATGCTGTAGAGGTTGTTTGTAAGTGGTTTATCAGCTAACAGGGAAAAATAGTCAGATATATGCTCCTTTGATATAGTATTTAATAGTCTGCTATGTTGTTGATTCTCTCAACAACCTTGAGATAGGTATGCAGGATAGTTATTTTAATTACCATTCCATAAAAGAAGAAACTGAGAGGATCAGAGAAGTTGAATCTAAGTCAGTGCTTTTTCAGTTACACTCAAGTTTTAAGGATGGGCAGAGCATTTCACTTAGGTTCTTTGTCTTTTGAACCAAAAGCTGTGACAGTAAGTTAAAGCTATCTAGTTTTCAAGCATACCAGACATTCATCTTTAAACCACCTTCCTACTTTTAGAGAAACCCCGCTACTATGCGATCCCACAAGGAAAGCCAAAGAAGCCCCTCCGCCCTCTCTGGAACCAGGCACAGAACCTGGGATCAGTCATTGGGTTGTTCCAACTCAGGCCTGTGAATACTGAGCAAGCAATCCAATGACATGGAGATAGCTGAGGATTTTTATCCGGCTACATTGAGGTTCAGTGCCAGAAACCTCAGGGTGCAGGAGTAGCAGCAGTGGTGACATAGTGGCAGGGTGCTAACAAGAGGCTTCAGCTGTGGCCTAACCCCCCTGTTGTTGTTGTCCAGTCGCTAAATAATGTCCGACTCTTTCCAACCCCATGGACTGCAGCACGCCAGGTTTCCCTGTCCTTCACCGTCTCTTGAAGTTTGCTCAAACTCCTGTCCATTGAGTCAGTGATGCCATCCAACCATCTCATCCTCTTTAGCCCCCTTCTCCTGGAGAAGGGAAAGGCAAACCACTCCAGTGTTCTTGCTTCAATAACTTCCCTGGAATACACTTATTTCCTAAACTTGGTTCTCTGGTTTTCCACCAATTTTGGAAGCTACTCAATATCTCCTCAATACATGCATTTTATGTCCAAATCTATGGCTTACACCCCATAACCTTGAGTGATACCCTAAGGGAAACATCTACAGGAAATACTGAGATGTTCTTTCTAACACACTTGGCCTCAAAGAAGGATTTATGGATAGACTGGCCCAGCTTGAGCTCTATCCAACTCAAAAATGGAAGGACAAAGGGACTTTGAGCCATCTACAGAGCAGGTCCTTAACAAAAGTCACATGGGCTGGCCAGGTTCCTGAGTTCTCTGTATTTCTGTACACATTATAAACCTCACGGCCACAAAAAGGCAACCTCAATACAACAGAAATGCATTACAGACCAGGGCCAGTGTAGTAAGTGAATTACTGAAAAGATCCTGTGAGAGAGTGTTTTACAAAATGACCTTAGTGAGAAGCTACCACCAAGAAGAAAACAGGCACTGACTTGGAGCAAAAAGAAAGGTTAACTTATTAGAAATCCTAATGAAGACTATTTAAGAACTTCCTTCTGTAGAGCAAATGCTGCCTGATTTGTGTTATTTCAGGGTATTCAAGAGGAAGAGACCCATAAAACTCTGCAATTAGCCTACAATGCAATCTTCCCCAAATGTCAAAATCTATCTACCATGTGTCTTGCAGGCATGCTTCCACGCATCAACTTGCTTACCTTTTCCAAATAATTCTGTAAGATGACTATTATCCTCTTTGCACTGTTTATTTTACAAATGAGGAAACCAAAAGTCAAGGAGGTTAAGTGATTCGCCCAGGGTTACCCAAGTATTAAGTGGTAGAGCTGGAGGAGAGCCCAGGGTCTGCCTGGCTCCAAAAGTCACATTCTTTCCACTAGCCCCCCACACCGTTTTCCTTCCCAAGGTGATTGTCAAACTCCTTTGCCAAAAAGGCTAACAACTAATGTCTCTGGCAGTGGAATAGATAGGAAGTCTCTTGGTGGCCCTGGTGACACACAGGAGTAGCTGCCCATGAGATATGAGTTTGTTGGGATGGGCTGGGCTGTCAGAGAGGCGAAGTGATTTCTGACTTGGCTGTTTGTCTCAGGATGTCCTAGTGGGGTTATTAATTCAGGAAGGGTAAGGAAGAAAGAGGTTGAGGGGAAGGGAAGGAGAAAAAAGAGGGGACAGGGAAAAGGAGAGAAAGAAAGAGGGGCTTTGCTGTCATGCATAGCCACATTTCTGCCTTGCATGGAGTTCACACCCCTCAAATCCAAGACAGCAGCTCCTCTCCAGAAGCAGTCAGTGCCCCTTCAATAAGCCCCTCACAGTATCAACTCTCTCTCCCACCTCAGAAGCTCTGTGTCAAGGCTCCATCCTGACAGATTCCTTCATCAGTCTTGCTTCTCCACTGGACAAGAACCTCTTTGGAGCTGTATTTGAAGCTGTACTAGATGGAATTTGGGACAAGAAGTAAGAAAGGGAGTATTTTTTAGTGATTTAATTCACATGAGTTGCTTCAACTCAGAAATTTCTGAGAGTCAAGTTGACCCTGCCCCCAGCAACCTAAACAGAACACCAGAGGAGCAGAGACCATATGGGAAGAGCAGCCCCTTGAAGCGGGAGTTGAAAGGATTCAGCTCCCATGAGGAGACAGCAGCACCCTACCCTGACTATGGCTATGTCTCGAGTAGTCTCAGCCTGCAGCAGCTTGGAGCGGGGCCTGGGTTCCCAATCAGAGACTGGGCTGGGTCGTGGCAGTGAGAGCACCAGATCCTAGCTACTAGACCAGTGGTCAGTGACAAGGGGCCTGGCCCTTGCAGAAAAGAATTTCCACAAAGACAGAAAGTAGTGAAGCAATTTAAGTATTTATTAGGAGGAAAAAGAGTACAATACAGTACATCTGGAGAGACACACAGGCAGGCTCAGAAGGAGAGTCCCTGAGTTGCTAGGTTGAGCCCTCATGGCAGTTTGAATTACTTTTATGGGATGTTTCTTCCGAGTCTCCTTTGGCCAATCATTCTAATTTGCCTGGTTCACAGGCCATATTTAATATATCTCCGGATCCTCCCGTGTGTGCACACGCATCTCTTAGCCAAGACGGATCCTACCGAAAAGGCGTCTGAGTAGAACATCCCTTGATATGACTCCCCTTTGGCCTCCAAGGCGCCTTTTCTGCACCTGTGTGGTTGAGGAGGTCTCTTGACTTTGTGGGTCTGTGCAGGGTCCAGCCTCATCCCTTAATTGTCCTGCTATTCTTGTCTTGGAGTTTTGATCAATAGAGAATAAATTTCCAACTGTTTTACTCTGGGGGGCCCACCTGCCTCCTGCCTCAGGTTGACTATGACAAAAACGGGGGAGCATTCAGAGGAGACATGTTTTCCCCACTCTGTGTGTTCACTGTGGTGAGAGGGGTTCCCCTGACCACACCTGGCCTCTTGTTCCACCTCTCATTATTCCCTGGGGAGACCATGAGTTAGTTGGTGGGCAAACGAGAGCCTTCTGTCTGTTCCTTAAGTGGGTGGTGCTGGTGTGTCAAAGACTAGCAAAGATTAGTTGGTCTCTCTTCTGCGTCCTCTTCACCCTAACAGAATGTGCTGTTTGCAGACCCCAGTGTGCTCGCAGGTTGGTTCCTCCGAAGTCCAGTCTGGGTTTGGGGAGTCAACAAGCCCATGTGGGCGGTCACTCAAAAGTGCTCCAGTCATAACGGTGACGGTTCAGCCCCATCCACCTCATGCCTTTGCCTTGGCTCTGAACCCAAAGGGAAAGAAGAGATATTAATTTTGCCCCCTCAAAACCCCAGCTAGCAAAAATGAGAGCTGTGATGATTAATATTATCATTTCCTTGTTTCTGCGGCAAATTTATTAACAACACAAACTTGGGATTTCCGTCTCCACTGGTTTATTCAGACACATCCCAGTATCCCTGCAAACGGCCTCAAGCTCAGCACTCATCCCCTCACAGCAACCCCTCTGTACTCCTCACCCACAAACACCCCATCCATCACTCCGCACCCACATAGTTTCCTGTCTTCTTAGCACATAAACTCTTCGCTCAGTAACAGGGCACTTACAATCCAAGGTCACTTACCATGCAAAAGAGGCCGCCAGAAAGAATGTTGAGATCCCCATTGTCCCACTGTCTTGGATGAGGCCCTTGTTAAATCAGTTTTGCAAAAGCCTGCCAAGCATTTAGGAGGAGGAAGGGTCTTACCCGTGGGCCTGTGCAGTCCCTGGAGGGTTTGCAGACATTCCTATCCACTGATGTAAGGGGACTGGACAGCAATACAGTGCCACAGGGTGTATGGGATTGTGTGTGCATGCACACAAGTGCCTGTGTGTTGGCAGGAACCCAGGCATCTGTGTCTGTCTGTGCCCAGGCCTCTGACAAGCCCAGTGTCCTTCAGTTTCTAACTAAGAACCAACAGTTGGCAACTTGTAAATTAGCAAAGAAAGGGAGGGAGGAAGTGCTTGCTACAGAATGGCTTACATTGTGCTTGGTAGACAAACTGGGGATTGGGGGACTTGAGAATGTGTTTATTTAACACTTTATTTCACATTAAGGAAGAGGTGACTGGGGACTTCTCTGGTGGTCAAGTGGCTAAGACTCTGCACTCCCAAAGCAGGGAGCCTGGGTTCAATCCCTGGTCTAGGTTTAATCCCTGGAACTAGATCCCATATGCTGCAACTAAGATTTCACATGCTGCAACTAAAGATCCCATGTGCCCCAACTAAGACCTGGCACAGCCAAATAAATGAATAAAAATATTTAAAAAGGAAGAGGTGACTGTACAAAGAATCGGGGTGCTGATGGAGATTATGGGGGAAACCTCAAGCTTCCCCATTGAGAAAATATTTCCTGCCATGTCAGTAAACAAGGATGTCACAGTTATCAGCGATTACAGCTCAGCACAAGCTGGAATTAAGATTGCCGGGAGAAATACCAATAACCTCAGATATGCAGATGACACCACCCTTATGGCAGAAAGTGAAGAGGAACTAAAAGCCTCTTGATGAAAGTGAAAGAGGAGAGTGAAAAAGTTGGCTTAAAGCTCAACATTCAGAAAACGAAGATCATGGCATCCAGTCCCATCACTTCATGGGAAATAGATGGGGAAACAGTGTCAGACTTTATTTTTGGGGGCTCCAAAATCACTGCAGATGGTGATGGCAGCCATGAAATTAAAAGACACTTCCTCCTTGGAAGGAAAGTTATGACCAACCTAGATAGCATATTATAAAAGTAGAGACATTACTTTGCCAACAAAGGTCCATCTAGTCAAGGCTATGATTTTTCCAGTGGTCATGTATGGATGTGAGTTGGACTGTGAAGAAAGCTGAGCGCCAAAGAATTGATGCTTTTGAACTGTGGTGTTGGAGAAGACTCTTGAGAGTCCCTTGGACTACAAGGAGATCCAACCAGTCCATTCTAAAAGAGATCAGTCCTGGGTGTTCATTGGAAGGACTGATGCTAAAGCTGAAACTCCAATACTTTGGCCACCTCGTGCAAAGAGTGGACTCATTGGAAAAGACTCTGATGCTGGGAGGGATTGGAGGCAGGAGGAGAAGGGGACAACAGAGGATGAGATGGCTGGATGGCATCACCGACTCAATGGACATGAGTTTGAATGAACCCCAGAAGTTAGTGATGGACAGAGAGGCCTGGCATGCTGCGATTCATGGGGTCGCAAAGAGTCAGACACGATTGAGCAACTGAACTGAACTGAACTGAATGTGAGCCCTAAGGGAACTCAAGAAGGAGAAGAATACCTGTCCTCCAGCAACCATCAGACTATAGCCACTCCCTACAGTGAGCCCTGAGAAGCTCAGGATATGAAAAATACAGGATACAGGCCCCAAATAGCTGAGGTATATATCAAAGGAATGATTTCAGTGAGCCCAGACTCTTGCATCTTCCCATACATAGAAAAGCGCTAAATCCTTTGACTTGGGTTATCTGGTTTTCTTTAATTAACAATAATCTTTTGATGTTCAGGCTACCTGCCCTTTGTTGCAAAACTTCTATATAACACAGATCCTCTTTTCACCTCTTCAGAGTGGTTCTCTCAGAGTTACTTGAGATGCTGTCTCCCAGACTTGAAGTCCTAAGAATTTCAGCCGAATAAAATATAACTCAGCTTTTAGGTTGTGTGTACTTTTTAAGTTGACATTATGCTACGGCATCGCCCCTGCCAGGGGAACTTTATTCAAGGCAATTACATCCTGTCATTCAGTTTGTCTGAGTACATGGGAACCACCATTCTTGCCCATTTCTGTTTATTGCATGTGTCTCTGTGCTCTCTCCTTTGTCTCAAGTTTTGCTATTTTCTTTGTGCCATACCTATGGAATTTAGGGACTGGTAAGACTTTCAAGGGCAGGGATAGAACTGAATCACTTTGTATCCCAGCACCCAGGACAGGCTAGCATGGGACAGGTGCTCGGGGAGTGTTGATTGCCTAAGAGAAGCATCTTTCTATCTACAATGTGCAGATTCTCGCCTAATCAACAACACAACATTTCAGACTCTCCCAACTGGCTCCACTGTGAATAATCTGATAAACGGCTCCTATTGAAAGCCTGGCTGAACTATCAATGCTCCAGAGAGAGAAAACCGTTAGCCAGGATTTTCCCAAGGTTCCCACCATAACAAAGAAGAAAGGAGGTAAAATGGTATTCCATTCCAGAGTTTTCAGATATAGTTTTCTTTAAAAAAAGCAGTCCCTAACACTCTTGACCCCCACCCCTGCTAGATTCATTGCTTGAAGACTCTAGAAGAGTTGACATCTCATTTCACCCCTGGCTTTGTTGAGAGCCAATAAAACAACCAATAATGTGTGGAATGTCTCCATGTTAAAAGAAATAATTGCTATTGTGGACATCATCCATTATGATGTCCAGTGTCCCTTTTCTTTTGCTTTAGGCAAACTCATAAAGAGATGAAGTGAATCCACATGGTATGGAATGGGAGAGAGACCCAAGTCTTTAGCTGAGCAGAAGACAAGAGGTGCCTGTTGATGGCAGAGGATGCTCTCAATAGCCAGGGAAGATTTCAAGTAAATAAGCAGTGACAAAACATATTCAGAAAGGGATAGGTGGCTACAAAAACGTGAGAGGACCACCCACTCAGACAACAGGAAGGAGGGCTTCCTGGAGAAAGTGAGAGCTGAGTGAAGAAGATCATGTAGGAGTTGAAAAGGGTAGGGGTACGGAAAAAGTTCCTTAACAAAGGAAACAGCATGAAAAAAGACAAGAACACCGTTTGGAGAAAAAGAAGGCAGTTCACTATGTCTGGAATAGATGAGGCAAAAGATGAGAACATAAATGTTAACAGGAGTTCTGAGAATGATCAGAAACATGTATTTCTTAATATTTATTTACTTGGCTGTGCTGGGGCTTCGTTGTGGCATATGGGATCTAGTTCTGTGACCAGGGATCAAACCGGGGCCCCTGCATTAGGAGCATGGAGTCTTAGCCACTGGACTACCAGAAAAGTCACCAATCAAAAACATTTTGAACTTTATTTCCCCCCCACCCAAAGGTAATATGGTGACATTGAAGAGTTTCAGTAGGGGAATTAACCAATGGAAATTTCCTGGGCTCAATGTGGACACGGATGCATGGATGATGGGTGGGGTGGAGGGGATGTGGGGGGATGTAGAAAGATGCAGTTGCTGTACTGGAAGTGAGGTGACAGGGACCTGGACTAGGAAGGTGGCTCACGGGATTAGGAGAAGCGATGGATCCGAACGCTATTTTAGAAGTAGAATCAATGGGACTTGGTAACTAGTTGGGTGGTGATGATTTAGCACCAGATTGAAATAGAAAGGATTCAAGGTCAGCTCCCAGCTTGTGACACGGGGGTGAGACATTCCCTGGGCCATGATTTCCTGTGGGCAGGGCCACCACTTCTGCTCAAGGACAGTGTTGATGACAGACAGGTTCTCCGGCACTGCCTACATGCTAGACCAAGCCTCAGTGCATCTCATGCACTCTGCTCCAACATCAGCGTGTCTGCCACTGGATAGACACACAAACGTACTATTGACAGATCTACCCTGACTTTGGGTGGAGGCAATAGGAAGCTTGCTTAAGCTTCCAGGCCTCAGCCTTGTACCCCAACACAGAAAGCCCTTCTATAGCTATTGCCAGGGATGGGGGTGCAGTATATGGAGGAAGGGGGTATCAGGTACTTGCCCAACTATTACTAGAGGAGGATTTTTTTTTTCCTTCCAGTGTTTGTCCCCAAGGAGTTCCAATCTCTTCATGGGGAAACTAACAGGCACAAATGAGAGGATGGTGAGGTTCAGGTACCTAAGTCTTACTCCAAAATCCCATCATTATTCATCTTTGTAAGCCTAACACAGGCACTAGAAGGAGCAATCCAGGGAGTGGGGAGGGGGTAAGGAAAGGGGATAAGTAAATAAAGGGACCCTCTATCCATAGCAGCAAGGTCTCCCTCCATTTCCCCACCCACTCCTAAAAGGTCCCCACCCAGGCCCTTAGGAGCAGAGTCCTCCTTCCAGCCTTGCAGTGACCATCTGACTCCCCTGTGTCTGTCTCCACAGCAGAATTCCTGATGAAATCCGCTCCCCATCCCCACCCCCCTCGCCCAGAGTACATTCCTTGGATCTAGTCCTAGCTCTTAAGGAAATTGGCACTTTAGTCCAAGTACTTAAAAATGAGGAAGACAGAGAGAGAGGAGTATAAAGAAGAGTCGACAGCTGTGCTGTGTGCTTCTCAAGGGCACCATGGATGTTGTATCTTTGTCAGCCGAGAACTTGGAGTTATGTGGACTGCCACCCAGCCTGGGAGTCAAGAAACCCAGTCCCATTCCTGCATGGCTGACCTGTGGGCATCACTATCCCAACCCATCCCACTGCACATACCACAAAGCCTCAAGCCTTGCCTCTAAGAGTCCAGGTATTGGGCTCCTACCACAGGTCCCATGGACCCCTACAACTCCATGCCTCAAATGCAACAGTGTTTCCCAAGGCATTAAATTCACTATACTTACTTGTAATAAGACAAAAAATCCAAAAGGGGAAAAAAAATGTCAAAACTGAAGAGCCCAGGTTTGACAAAGGAGCAGGGAAAACCAGCCCAATGGCTGAGGGGAAAATTCCCTGAGCCACAAGAGCACTCTGCTCTCTACCACTTGGTTGTGAACTCTGCCAGACTCAGGGCTGGGACAGCTCACCCCAACCCTCCCATCGTCTAATGAATGTATCCTCTGCTGAGCCTGCCAGCCCTCCACTCTCCCCACCACCAGGGCTCCTTAGGGGCTGCATTGTTGACATTTCTCTCCGGGCCCACTCAATGACATGATTATAGGAGAAACAAAGGAAGCATATTTGTAATAAATCCTGAACCAAAAAAAGAAGTCATTAAAAAATTGGGTTTCTCCCCAGTGCCTTTGGCAGAAGAGAGCAAAGAGAAAGAGAGATTTACTCATTGGTTTCAGTATCTTTAGTTTGCTCTCCACTTTTCCTCCCTGCTATGGACTCTTTGTGTCCTCAAAACTCACAAGTTGAAGCCTAACCCCCAATATGAGAGTATTTGGAGGTGGGGCCTTTGGGAGGTCATCAGGTCATGAGGGTGGAGCTTCATGAATGGGATCCCTAAAAGAAAAGACAAGCAAGCAGATCTCTCTCTGGCATGTGAGGACATAAAGTCAGGCTTTTACCATTTACTGAATCTGGAGCCCCTTCACCTTGGACTTCCCAACTTCTAGAACTGTGAGAAACAAATGTTTGCTGTTTAAGCCACCCAGGCTATGGTATTTTGTCATAGCTGCTTGCTAGCCCATGGGCCTAAAGCCTGCCCACTTCTCCCAGACGCCCAGGAGTTCTAGCTGAAGGACTCTAAGGCAATGGAATTTTGATGCAACATGCAGGCGACAGTGAATAAGGAAGGGGATCTAAAGAAAAGGCTGGAGTGAAGATGCTGCATAGCTTCTAGGGGCCAGTTAACAGGGTTGGGCACCAGTAGATGTTATCTCCTCAACAGGATGTTCACTCTGAGAGGTATGCAGGCATGCTAAGTCACTTCAGTCATGTCCAACTCTACAATCCTATGTACTATAGCCCACCAGGCTCCTCTATCTATGGGATTCTCCAGGCAAGACTACTGGAGTGGGTTGTCATGCCCTCCTCCAAGGGATCTTCCCGACCCAGGGATAGAACCCGGGTCTCTCATGTCTCCTGCATTGGCAGGTGGGTTCTTTACCACTAGTGCTACCTGAGAGGAAGAGAACCCATTTGCTATCTCATTCCCTGTAAAACTCTATAGTCCAAATCATTGTCTAGTACATAGTAGTTGTTTAATAACTATTTGTTAGATGAATAAGTTAATGAATCTCTTTCAGTCTGTACAGAAACCCTATGGGGGATTATCATACAGATTTGACAGATGAGAAAGCTGACTCTAATAGTCAAATACCCTATCCCATGGATGATGTTTCAGACTTTGAACACAGATGGACACACAGAGAACATGCAGATAGTTGATACGAACCCAAGGTCCTGATCCATCAAATAGGAAGCTCTTCCTCTCTGAAATGCTCAGAAGGCCACCTTGAGCTTGCTTTGTCTATATGACACTTCAAATATCTACTCCATTCTATTTATGGCAACATACATCTATCCCTGCTTTCTTTGTCCCACCATAACACATGAGATGTGGCACAATCATGGCACTTACTATTCATGATGGCAATTGTTTTCTAACAGTTCATTAGACCATGACTTCCTTGACAGCATCTTGTTTACTGGATGCTGGGCATGCTGAGATAGTCTTCACAAAGATTCATGGCATAAACGAATAATTGAATGAACGACTTCATATGAACCCTCCATTTCAAAAAATACTTTTGGTTACATTATTTCATGCAATCTTCATGTGACTTAGTGAGTTATTACTTTTAGTAGCCTCAAGTACAAAACTTCCACTTGGAGGTGTAACAGTTGTATGGGAAAACACTTCAAGATGGTGGAGGTAGGTGAGAACCACAGGGCCAGAGATGTTGACCCAGACAACAGAGAAGAACAAAGAATCTTGACTTTGGGTAAGATGTAAGGCAGTGAATATGCTGAGATCAATTAAGAGAAGAGAAAACAGATGATACAAAGAAAAGACTCAGAGAGAAAAGTGAAAATGTTAGTTGCTCAGTTGCATCCAATTCTTTTGCAAGCTCATGGACTGTAGCTTGCCAGGATCCTCTGTCCATGGGATTTTCCAGGCAAGAATACTGGAGTGGGTTGCCACTCTCTTCTCCAGAGCAAAGAGAGAGAAGGACTTAATTAAACGATGAGTGATGCAAGGAGCCAGTGAGACCCTCTCATGTGGGGAGGGTGGCTGAGGGACATTTTAGGGATGGTATAATGCATACCACCCTTTTGAAGCTGATCAGATTTCTATCATGCAAACCCTCATGTCTTTTTCCCCTGCCAAAACCAAGATGAAAAATGAAAAAAAACAGCAACAAGACACTCTGGTCAATTTTACTCCTCTTATTCTTGCTGCTCTGCAAGCAGGCTGTTCTGGAACTTCCCAGAAGGACCAGGCTCCATACTGGGTCCACATGACACAGAACAGAGACCACATATAAGGAAGCTGGAGCCCAGAATTCAGACATTCAGGAGATTTTTATGAGCTGTGGTAGGAGAGGGGAGAGGTATGTGAAAGTGTTAATCACTTAGTCATGTCTGATTCTTTGTAACCCCATGGACTGTAGTCCACCAGGCTCCTCTGTCTATGGAATTCTCCAGACAAGAATACTGGAATGAGTTGCCATTTCTTTCTCCAGGGGATCTTCCCGACCCAGTGATCTATCTCGGATCTCCCACATAGCGGGGAAGGTTCTTTACCATCTGAGCCACCAGGGAAGTATCTCCTTTTCCACTTTCTTTCTGACAGAATGTCCCTAAGTTTCTAGCTGGGTCTTTTCTGTGAAGAAACCGAGGCCCAGAGAGGTTAAGGACCTTGTCCAAAGTCACACAGGTAGCAGTTGGCAGAAAAAGATTCTAAACTCAAGCTATACACTTGATCTTAAATCCCTTGCTTCCCTTGCATATCGAGGTTCCTGCACAAAGAACACTGTTAGCACTGACAGGAGGAAGATGGGCCTGAGCCTGACTTTTGGACTGCGCGGGCCAGAACAAATGACCACTCACCATCCCCCCCACCACAGGAGACACCACTATGGTTTGTCCTGGCTGTTAACACAAACTCTGGAGGACTTCAGTAAATGCCCCACCCCCCCACACACATTCCCTCGGTACAAGCTCCTGCTCCACAGAGATCTCCTGCTCTAGCTCTCTTGTGTCTGTTTTTGGAGATGGGAAGAAGGGGTGCAGGAGGGCTTGTCCTGGAGCTCTGCAGACAACCCTCCCCCCACCTCCACCCAACAGGCCAGAGCAGCCAGAGGAGCCAACTTGGCAAGCAGAGGCCCCATTATATCTGTCACCGGCCCTCACACACACTCAGGCTTTATTAGGAACAGGCCCAGGCATGAGCAGGCAGGACACTATAGTGGAACGTTCACCCGCCCATCTGCCTGTCCTCTCAACACCCCGGCCTCACACCAGGCAAGGCACTGGCCATGTCTCAGGAGTGGCCAAGCCACTGCAAATGCCCACCTACCTCCCACTAGCCGTCATCACCATGGCAATGGCCATCCGGGTAGGCCTGGGAGGCCTGAATGCCTGATGCTCAGCCCAGATTCCAGCAGGGTCTTCCCAGAGCTCCCCTGGCTCCAGCACTGCACCAGGAGAAGCCATGCTCAGCCATTTCTTTGAACTACTGTTCCATGAATGAGTCTGTCCAGCTCCAACCAGGAGTGACTTGAAGAATGCTCACTCTCTCCCACCCAATCCTCTTTCTCCAACACATGATGAAATGCTACAAATCCTCATTAAAGCTTAAATATCTCCTAACTGGGGAAACACTTAAAAGTTTTTTTTATTCAAATGACATTTAATATTTATTAGGCACCTACCATGTTCCAAACACGTTATATACATCTTGTTTAATCCTCACTATAGCCTCACAAAGCAGGTACTATAAACGCAGGCACCAAGGCTCAGAGTGTTGGTCATGCAGCTAATAAACTGGGAGGGAAGTACTTGAACCAGTGGACCTTCTGGCCCCCACGCCCATGTTTGGCCTACCATACTGTGTAGCCACTAAGGGCAGGTTTTAATGTGGGCTAAAAGGAGGGAGTCTGGGTTTGCTGTGGGCTTGCAGGGTGACAGGTGCTGGGCTGTGGGGCAAGGGGCTTTGGGGTGGGACCAGCAAGAAAGGAAAAAGATGAAGAACTAGACTCCAGAGAAAGGTCATGAATTTTCAGAGGATCTGTGGACAGAGTTCAGGGGGCCCATGAACTTGTGGGAACTTTTCATCTTTTTTCTACTAATTGAAACTGAAATGTATTCAGTTATGAATGTGGACCACAAACCACAGGAGCATAAGCAGTTCCTGTGACTTTGCATGAATAGAAATCACAGATTTTTTAATCGCTTTATAGTTGTCACAGTTTTTCAAGATATGATTTTAGACTCATCACCACCTTGAAATTATAGTAGCTATCAGCCCCGCTGCTAATTCTTAAACATAGTAGGTTATTAATAAGGAACCACTTATAGTACTAATTTTAGAAGTTTGGTGTTTTTTAATTGTCTTATTGTATATTTCAATATATTTGGCTTCCTCTGTAACCCTATGTATTTTGCTTTAGTCATTTAGGAAGTAGCAATATATACTATTTTGAGTAAGGTCTATGGGCTTCAACAAATTGCCAAAGATCAATGGCAAGAAAAATCAAGAACTCCTGGTTGGGGAGGTCTAAGATATGGTTTTCCTACTTTAAAACTTTATCCACTCCACCCCTTCCCACCTATGTTTCATTAAATGAACTCTGGCCATGAATTAATTACCTAGGAGGTTTGTTAAAATGTAGATTTCCAGGACACACATCCAAAGTACAAAAACAGAATCTGAAAATTGGAAACTGGGAATCTGCTTCAACCCATTCACCAGTAGAGGTGCTTCCCAGTTGGCTCAGTGGTAAAAACAACAGCAACAAAAACAAAACAAAACAAAAACAAATCTGCCAGTCAATGCAGATGTGGGTTTGATGCCTGGATTGGGAAGATCCTCCAGAGAAGAGAATGGCAACCCACTCTAGTATTCATGCCTGGAAAATTTCATGGACAGAGGAGCCTGGCAGACTACAATCCAGGGGGCTGCAAAGAGTCAGAGATGACTGGGCACCCATGCACACACAGGATAGGTGCCCTGTATGATGCCCCTTCATGGATGTGGTCCCTTGGGGTGGGCTGGACACCCACCCCCAACCTTGTCCAAGTAGGAAAAGTCTACAGGGCTTCACCTGGGGATCTTATCCTCCAGGTGATTTCCAGTACTCACTAAAGTATCTCAGTGAGGAAGAAAGGATAAGTCATTGCTTTTTGTGTTGGTTTGTGGGGTTTTTTGGCACTGGCTTTTTTTTGAGGGGGTGGGTTGTGGGGTTGGTTTTTATTTTTTGCCTTTTTTCTTGCATTTTAGGGGATTTTTGTTTCTCGGGGCTGCCATAAGACATTATCACAAACTCACAAACTAAGATGGCTTGAAACAATAGAAATGTATTTATTCTCTCACAGTTCTGGAGGCGCAAGTCCAAAATCGAGGTGTCTGCAGGATTGGTGCCTACTAAAGTTTCTGAAGGAGAGACTGTTCCATGCTTCTCTGTTAGTTTCTGGTGGTTGCTGGAAATCCTTGGTCTTCCTTAGCTGATAGATAGATCACTCCACGGAGAAGGCAATGGCACCCCACTCTAGTACTTTTGCCTAGAAAATCCCATGGACGGAGGAGCCTGCTAGGCTGCAGTCCATGGGGTCGCTAGAGTCAGACACAACTGAGCGACTTCATTTTCACTTTTCACTTTCATGCATTGGAGAAGGAAATAGAAACCCACTCCAGTGTTCTTGCCTGTAAAATCCCAGGGACGGGGGAGCCTGGTGGGCTGCTGTCTATGGGGTCACACAGAGTCGGACACGACTGAAGCGACTTAGCAGCAGTAGCAGCAGTATATCACTCCAACCTCTCTCTTCATCTTCACTGGCATTCTCCCCTGTGTGTCTCTGTCTTTGTGTCAATAAATCTAAGTTGTCCTGTTCTTAGGACACTAGCCATAATGAATGTAGGGCCCTCCCTAATCTAGTATGACATCTTAACTTGATTACACCTGTGAAGACCCTATTTCTAAACAACATTGCATTCACAGGCTACAGATAGACATGAATTAGCAAGGGGCACTGTTCAATCTAGTATGGCTGTGTGATGTTTTGTTTGTTTCACATACCTACATCTAACCTTCCTCCCATCCAGGGGGAAACTGTTAACCTAAAACAATGGTTCTCAGGGCTAACCTGGTGGTCCAGTGGTTAAGAAACCACCTTGCAGTGCAAGGGACACCAGTTCAATCCCTGGTCTAGGAGGCTCCCACACTCCAAGGTGCAGCTGAGCCTGTGTGCCACAACTACTGCAGCCCGCTTGCCTACAGCCGATTCTCCAAGAGCAAGAGAACCTACTGCAATGAGAAGCCCACACACACAACCAAGAGTAGCCCCAGCTCACCACTAGAGAAAGTCCCCGTGCAGTAACAAAGACCCACTACAGCCAAACCATAAAATAAATAAATAAATAAACCTTTAAATTAGAAAACAGAACAATGGTTCTCAAAGCATGGTATCCAGAATTTACCTTGTCTGCGACCATATTAGAAATGCTATTATCCGGCCTCTAGAATCAGAACTCTGAGGTGGGGCCCAGTGATCTGTGCTCTAACAAGTCCTCTGAGAAATTTGGATGCCTTTTCAAGCTTGAGAACCTTTGCTCTCTGAGCAGGGGCATCTGGGTGAATCTTCCCTTCAGGCTGAATCATCCATTTATTTCACAAACACTTAGATGACAGTGTTAGCTACTGGGGATGCCCCAGGTGCAAATCCCAGTCTCTACACACTGGGAGCTCTCATTCTAATGGTAGATGGATGCACAAGACCAGATATCTGACATGTACTGGGCTGCAGCATGTGTAATGGTCAGCAATCATCTGTGACCACAAAACGGGCAGTTCCACATGGCTCATCGCTAAAAAGCGATGAGTTTCCAGGGTGCCGCAGAAGTCTCTCAAGAGACACGAACACACAGCCTAGGGCTGGAGAAATGACTTGAGGAAGTCCTCACGAATAAAGGAGGGGAGGAATGTGCAGACAGGAAACCGCACACGCAGAATGGAGGCTTCCACAATCTTCCAGGCTGACCCTCCCCACCTGCTGTCTTTGCCACAGACCACTCCACAGTCATCTGGGTCTCAATGAACAAAACTGCATCTAGATACCAGGCATCGACACACTGGAACCTCCACTGGGAATGGAGGAAGCAACTGTCAAAGAAGGAAGGTATAGATAAGAGTGGAGAGAAGAGATTCAGAAACCCTGGGGGATTCTCAGAAACAGGGCCAACCTAACTCATCAGTTTACCATTAGGTCAAATGAGACACCACCAACACACAGGTTCTCGGGGTTCCAAAAGGAAGACTTAAGGGAGGAAGAATGCAGAGTTGAAGCTATAGCTGTAAAACTGCAAAGAAGATGGGAGACAAGGTAGGCCTACCCCTACATGAGGGTCACCTGGTTCGTAAGAGAATGACTAGATCTCAGGATTGATACTGCAGGAGATGAGGGTGAGTGGGGAGTGCAGAAATGGAAAGGACCAAAACTGGGTCAAGAAAAGGGAGGCACTGGAGTCTCTGGGCCATGCTCAGAAGTACGGTGCCCACAAACAATAGGCCACCATGGAAGTGAGCATCCCGAGTGGACAGGACAGAGGAGCCACCTTAGCTACTGTGTCAGTGTGGGGCCTACAAGTCATCTATTGATCACCCAGGAGAAAGTCACTTGCCTGTGACCTCAGATTTACCTGAGCCCCAAACTTTCCTTGTAGCATACTCCTATTTTTTTAACAAGCTGGCTCACATGTAAACCCCACTGAAGCCAAGAGTAAGTAGGGTAGAAAAGTCCCAGAAGTAAACCTTAGGGAAAGCTGGGCAATGGGGAAAGATGTGCTCAGTCACTCAGCCATGTCTGACTGTGGCCCCATGGACTGTAGCCTATCAGGCTCCTCCATCCATGGGATTTTCCAGGCAAGAATACTGGAGTGAGTTGCCATTTCCTACTCTAGGGGATCTTCCTGACCCAAGAATCAAACCCGAGTCTCTTTTGTCTCATTGGTAGGGGGGTTCTTTACCACTCACCACCTGGGAAGCCCAACTCTCCTCCAGACTCTACCCTAAATTCTTGACTTATGTCATGTCATCCTCACAACATCCCTGCTACAAGGGGCCATATACCCCACCTTTAAAGGAGAAAGTCACCCTCAGAGACTGTAGGTAACCCAAGATCACAGAGCTAAAGTGATGACAAATTCAGAGAAGTGGTTCCATCTTGTTCTTGCTAGAAGACTCAAAGAATGAAAAGCTCATTTTTCTCTTTTTCTGAACAACCAACCAAGGGGAAAAAAAAATCTAACATAATTTTTGTTTACTTTGGTTTTCTGCTTTTCTGGCTGATTGGTTGGTTTGTTTGGCTTTTAAGAAAGGCTTAAAGAACTTAGTTACCAAAAGGGAAGGTGGAGAGGGATAAATTCAAAGGTTGGGATTAACACATTCACGCTGCTATATTTAAAATAGATAATCAACAAGGACCTACTGTACAGCACATGGAACCCTACTCAATATTTTATAATAACCCCTGTATAGGAAAAGAATCTGAGAAAGAATGAATATATGTATGTATACCTGAGTCAGTTTGCTGTACACTGGAAAACCAACACAACATTGTGAATCAACTATAGTCCAATATAAAATTAAAATTTTTTAAATTTTAATTAAAAAAAAAAGGCTTAAAGAGATGAGAAAACTGTGCTGAGGGAACCTGTTTTAATAAGGGTAGGAAGACAGACGAGAGGTGACTCAGCCTAAGGGGCTACATGTCTTCCCTGAAACTGAGACGGGAAAGGATCAGTAGTTTGCATGCCCCTGAGGGTGGAGACCTTCAGCCTGGAATGGTGGGGGGTGAGAATGACTGAGAGGTGTGCCCGGGAAAATGTCAGCCCACTTGCCTCCGGAGAGCCCTGCCAAGACCCCAGACCAGGCTTGTGATGGAGGAACATGGTGGCTACCTTCAAAATGGTGCAGACCACGAGCCAGAATTTCTCAGCCATGGACCCAACACCTCAAACTTGCCCCTGTCTTGCTGAGTTCCCTAATTCCCAGGGTTTCCTATGTTCCCAAGAATGAGAGAAAGCACCCTTAGCACCACACCTCCCCAAAACATATTAACTAAGAATAAGTTTCCTGCCAGCCGTGGCAGGTGGGGGACGAAGCCCGATTTAAATGCTTTAGAAAAATAAAGAAAACGTGTGGCCGCTCACACCCAAGTGTTTCAGAGCAAATCCTCCTGGGTTCCAGCTGGTGAGCAGCAGTATTAAGCATCCAACCTTCCCCATCGTCCCTCAAAAGAATCAGGGGCATACGGAGCCCCTGCCCCCATAAAGAAGCGATCCTTTCCATACTCAAGCCATCACTTCTGGCTCAGGGCTCGGAAGGCACTGCAGCTGGTGAACGTGCAGTAATGAGGTCGAGCGCGCCTGAAAGATGATAACAATAATTTCTATTTCTCCACCACCCTCCATCCCCTCATGAGTTTTGCAGATTTTACAGCCATGACTCACCTCCGCTACTGCGGCGGGGTTGCTCAAGGGAGCGCACGCTCACAGCACGCTAAATCTAGGCAGAACATGAAAAGAAAGAAAGAAAAACCGCACACCCTGGCTAATTACAAGAGAAACGCTCCCCGTCACGCGCCGTCCAGCTGACTTCATGCCTGGGCGGCAGAAATGCGATAAAACTCCCAAGTTGGTCCTTAGAATTTCAAGAGTCAGATGGTTCAGCCATGATCTCACAGCCGGTGGCCGTGAGCCAGGCTTTGAAATATGACCTAAGAGGGGGCTGGTGACCGAGGGGCCTTTTCTGGCAGGGATCATCCTAAATCAATTTTCCTATGAGGTTGCATCCTTCTCTGGCTGCCCAGCGAGGCCTCCCCACTTGCAGCTGCTGGCATGACCGGGTGGTGGGGGCCACCTAACAGCCCAATGGTTTCACAGAGGGTCCAGATTTCTCTATTCCTATGGTGATGCTCTCTGTACTGGGCACTTGGCCCTCAGCCCGACGCACTCAGGTGGTGCTATTCAACGCCATTCAATCAGCAAACATCTGCTTGGAGGCATGAGAGCATGGTGCCTGTGAGTTTGGATTAAGAAATACTATGGATTTGTATTCTGCCTCTCTCCAACTGCATGAATGCAGGCAGGTGATTTCACCTGAGCCTCATTTGTCATTGGAGGAACCTCACATATCAGATGTGGGCCATTATATAGTGCCTGACAGTAGGGACGATTATACCCCACCAATAATACTGTTTCCTCTCTAGCAGCAAAGTGCACCAATTCCAGGAGCAGCAGCAGGTTAGGAATGTTCTATGAAAGGTGTGAATATGCATGGCGAGGGCGAGTTCCCCACCAGTCATGGCATCAGGGGCAATGTCTGAACCCGGCTTTGAAGGACGGGGCCAATGTGGTGACCTTACAGTGGGAGCAGCAGGAAGAGATGCTCAGGGGAAATACAGGGGAAACACAGCATTTGTTCAGGGAGCAGCAGGCTGGCTCTTGGGGTATCAAGATGGGGAAGCAGAGCAGAGTCATGCGGGGGAGCCTCCAAATTCCAATATAAGGGGTAGGAACTCCTCTTCTTTTAGGTCTCAAAGTGTGATTCATGGGCTGTTGTAAGCAGAAGCAGGGGTGGGAGATGCCCATGAGGAAGTTACACCAGCCACCAGAAATTTGAAAGGAGGATCCGGGGCTGGAAGCAGGGACAGGGCAAAGGAAATGAAATGATGAGGGTTGGAGAAAATGAACCACAGGATGTGGGAGATTCACATTCTAAGTAGAGGAGCAGGATGAGAGAAAGAAAACAAACCAAGACGAAACTGGGATTTCAAGCCTAAGGAAGGAGCGACAGAAGACCAGCTGGAGCATATCAGTTTGAGGACAAAAAAGATGCACCCTGAGTCTGGGGCAGTGGGAAGGCTAGGGGAGACCCTTCTCCTGCCTCTTTCCTCTCCCATCCCTAAAAACCTATTCTCAGGACCTCAATCAAACACAAAAGCAATGGCCAAGACTACCTTGAAGCCATCCAGGTTGCAAGAACCTTGGGTCCTGAGTTCTTTCTGGCTCCTCTTGAGGCTGGTCCCACCAGTGATGCTGAATGAGGACTTGACCCATCACCCAACACCTTCCCTTGAGGGAGCATTTCATGTAGATGGTCTCATTCCACCCTCCATAACACTGTGAAGTGGGCACACTCACCTCCCCTGTCTCACACAGAAGGAACTGAGTCTGTGAGTATCCAGACGTGTAGGTCCCACACCAGCAAGCAGCTTGAGGCTCCAATGCAGGCCCTTGGAGGCCACATCTGCTCCACTGCACACAGATCACACAGAGGAGAAAACCCAAGGGTGAGAAGATTGAAACCCAAGTCTGTCCAAAGGCCAAAAGCTCAAGTACAATCATTGTCCTGAAATGAACATGGTGGTGGTGGCTCCTTATAGTGAGTGAGACACTGGGTCCAGCATCTTGGAGGAAGCAAAATGTCAGTTGAGACCTCCTCCCTCAAACACCTGCAGCTTCCTGAATCAGACAAGACTCCCAGCCAAAACAAACATGCTAGCAGAATGAGTAAATGAGCCTCTCCTTGTGTTTACTTCACGGCACTTACCTCTAACTGAATTTACCCTTCTTAGCTAACTGTGTGTTTACTGAGTGTCTTCCTGCATTGGCAATGACCAAGAGCAGCTGTTTCTGGTGACTCCCCAGTGTCTAGAAAAGTGCCTGAAACCTAGCTGGCACTTTGTAAATATTAATATTTGTTAAATGAACACCAAGCATGTGGCCAGGCAGGAAAGTGGAAGTGAAGCTGAGAGGAGCAAAAGATGGTCTTAAGACTTCACTGATGCTGGGAAAGATTGAAGGCCGGATGAGAAGCAGGCGACAGAGGGTGAGATGCTTGGATGGTATTGTCGACTCAGTGGACATGAGTTTGAGCAAAATCTGGGAGATCGTGGAGGATGGAGGAACCTGGTGTGCTGCTGTCAATGTGGTTGCGAACAATCAGACACAACTGAGTGAACAACAGAGACTTCACAGTAAGGAAGAGTAAGAAGGATTTGAAGTTCAGGATGTAAGCGAGAAGAGAGAAAGATGTAGGTAAATATAGATATTGAGGAGGAGAGCATCATTGCTCTTCACCTTTCCCCTTCTCATCCTAGCACACCTGCCCCTGTCCCTTCTCACCAACCCCAGATCCATTCCCTCCTTTATCTCCAAAACAGATGAAACAGCTAACACCAAAAAAGATGTCCTTTCCATCATAGGGGATTGGAATACAAAAGTAGGAAATCAAGAGATACCTGGAAAAGATTGAAGGAAAAAGAAGACAGGAGCAGCACAGGATGAGATGGTTGCATGGCATTACCGACTCAGTGGACATCAGGTCAGCTCAGTCGTGTCTGACTCTTTGTGACCCCATGGACTGCAGCATGCAAGGCCTCCCTGTCCATCACCAACTCCCAGAGTTTTACTCAAACTCATGTCCATTGAGTCAGTGATGCCATCCAACCATCTCATCTTCTGTCATCCACTTCTCCTCCTGCCTTCAATCTTTCCCAGCATGAGGGTCAGCATGAGTCAGTTCTTCTCATCAGGTGGCCAAAGTATTGGAGTTTCAGCTTCAACATGAGTACTTCTGATGAATATTCAGGACTGCTTTCCTTTAGGATGGATTGGTTGGATCTCCTTGCAGTCCAAGGGACTTTCAAGAGTCTTCTCCAATACCACAGTTCAAAAGCACCAATTCTTCAGTGCTCAGCTTTCTTTATAGTCCAACTCTCACATCCATACATGACCACTGGAAAAACCATACCTTTGACTAACAGACCTTTGTTGGCAAAGTAATGTCTCTGCCTTTTAATGTGCTGTCTAGGTTAGTCATAACTTTCCTTCCAAGGAGTAAGCATCTTTTAATTTCATGGCTGCAATCACCATCTGCAGTGATTTTGGAGCCCCCAAAATTAAATTCTGCCACTGTTTCCACTGTTTTCCCATCTATCTGCCATGAAGTGATGGGACCATATGCCATGATCTTAGTTTTCTGAATGTTGAGTTTTAAGCCAACTTTTTCACTCTCCTCTTTCACTTTCATCAAGAAGCTCTTTAGTCCTTCTTCACTTTCTGTCATAAGGGTGGTGTCATCTGCATATCTGATGTTATTGATATTTCTCCTGGAAATCTTGATTCCAACTTGTGCTTCATCCAGCCCAGCATTTCTCATGGTGTACTCTGCATGTAAGTTAAATAAGCAGGGTGACAATATACAGCTTTGATGTACTCCTTTGCCTATTTGGAACCAGTCTGTTGTTCCATGTCCAGTTCTAACTGTTGCTTCCTGACCTGCATACAGGTTTCTCAAGAGGCAGGTCAGGTGGTCTGGTAGTCCCATCTCTTTCAGAATTTTCACAGTTTATTGTGACCCACACAGTCAAAGGCTTTGGCATAGTCAATAAGTCAGAAATAGATGTTTTTCTGGAACTCTAGTCCTTTTTTAATAGTCTAACAGATGTTGCCAATTTGATCTCTGTTTCCTCTGCCTTTTCTAAAACCAGATTGAACATCTGGAAGTTCATGGTACTGTTGAAGCCTGGCTTGGAGAATTTTGAGTATTACTTTACTAGCATGTCTGACAAAATGTGGTCCACTGGAGAAGAGAATGGCAAACCACTTCAGTATTCTTGCCTTGAGAACCCCATGAACAGTATGAAAAGGCAAAAAGATAGGACACTGAAAGATGAAATCCCCAGGTCAGTAGGTGCCCAATATGCTACTGGAGATCGGTGGAGAAATAATTCCAGAACGAATGAAGGGATGGAGCAAAAGCAAAAACAACACCCAGTTGTGGATGTGACTGGTAATAGAAGCAAGGTATGACGCTGTAAAGAGCAATATTGCATAGGAACCTGGAATGTTAGGTCCATGAATCAAGGCAAATTGGAAGTGGTCAAACAGAAGATATCAAGAGTGAACGTCAACATTCTAGGAATCAGAGAATGAAAATGGACTGGAATGGGTGAATTTAACTCAGATGACCATTATATCTACTACTGTGGGCAGGAATCCCTTGGAAGAATTGGAATAGCCATCATAGTCAACAAGAGTCCAAAATGCAGTATTTGGATGCAATCTCAAAAACGACAGAATGATCTCTGTTTCCAAGGCAAACCATTCAGTATCACGATAATCCAAGTCTGTGTCCCGACCAGTAACACTGAAGAAGCTGAAGTTGAACGGTTCTATGAAGACCTACAAGACCTTTTAGAATTAACACTCCAAAAAGATGTCCTTTTCATTATAGGAGACTGGAATGCAAAAATAGGAAGTCAATCCACCAGAAAATTACTAGAGCTAATCAATGAATATAGTAAAGTTGCAGGATATAAAATTAACACTCAGAAATCTCTTGCATTCCTATACACTCACAATGAAAAAACAGAAATTAAGGAAACAATTGCATTGACCATTGCAACGAAAAGAATAAAATACTTAGGAATATATCTACCTAAAGAAAGAAAAGACCTATATATAGAAAACTATAAAACACTGGTGAAAGAAATCAAAGATGACACTAGTACATGGAGAAATATACCATGTTCATGGATTGGAAGAATAAATAGAGTGAAAATGAGTATACTACCCAAAGCAATCTATAGATTCAACACAATCCCTACCAAGCTACCAATGGTATTTTTCACAGAGCTAGGACAAATAATTTCACAATCTATATGGAAATACTAAAAACCTCGAATAGCCAAAGCAGTCTTGAGAAAGAACAATGGAACTGGAGGAATCAACCTGCCTGACTTCAGGCTCTACTACAAAACCACAGTCATCAAGACAGTATGGTACTGGCACAAAGACAGAAATATAGATCAATGGAACAAAGTAGAAACCCCAGAGATAAATCCACGTACCTATGGAAACCTTATCTTTGACAAAGGAGGCAAGAATATACAATGGAGAAAGACAATCTCTTTAACAAGTGGTGCTGGGAAAACTGGTCAACCACCTGTAAAAGAATGAAACTAGAACACTTTCTAACACCATACACAAAAATAAACTCAAAATGGATTAAAGATCTAAATGTAAGACCAGAAACTATAAAACTCCTAGAGGAGAACATAGGCAAAACACTCTCCAACATAAATCACAGCAGGATCCTCCATGACCCACCTTCCAGAATATTGGAAATAAAAGCAAAAATAAACAAATGGTACCTAATTAAAATTAAGAGATTCTGCACAACAAAGGAAACTATAAGCATCGTGAAAAGACAGCCTTCAGAATGGGAGAAAATAATAGCAAATGAAGCAACTGACAAAGAATTAATCTCAAAAATATACAAGTAACTCCTGCAGCTCAATTCCAGAAAAATAAACGACCCAATCAAAAAATGGGCCAAAGAACTAAACAGACATTTCTCCAAAGAAGACATATAGATGGCTAACAAACACATGAAAAGATGCTCAACATCACTCATTATCAGAGAAATGCAAATCAAAACCACAGTGAGGTACCATTTCACGCCAGTCAGAATGGCTGCAATCCAAAAGTCTACAAGCAATAAATGCTGGAGAGGGTGTGGAGAAAAGGGAACCCTCTTACACTGCTGGTGGGAATGAAAACTAGTACAGCCACTGTGGAGAACAGTGTGGAGATTCCTTTAAAAACTGGAAATAGAACTGCCATACGATCCAACAATCCCACTGCTGGGCACACACACTGAGGAAACCAGAATCTAAAGAGACACGTGTACCCCAGTGTTCATTGCAGCACTGTTTATAATAGCCAGGACATGGAAGCAACCTAGATGTTCCATCAGCAGACGAATGGATAAGAAAGCTGTGGTACATATACTCAATGGAGTATTACTCAGCCATTAAAAACAATACATTTGAATCAGTTCTAATGAGATGGATGAAACTGGAGCCTATTATACAGAGTGAAGTAAGCCAGAAAGAAAAACATCAATACATAATATGTATAACGCATATATATGGAATTTAGAAAGATGGTAACAATAACCCTTGAGAAACCTATATGCAGATCAGGAAGCAACAGTTAGAACTGGACATGGAACAACAGACTGGTTCCAAATAGGCAAAGGAGTACATCAAGGCTGTATATTGTCATCCTGCTTATTTAACTTACATTCAAAGTACATTGTGAGAAATGCTGGGCTGGAAGAAGAACAAGCTGGAATCAAGATTCCCGGGAGAAATATCAATAACCTCAGAAATGCAGATGACACCACTCTTAAGGCAGAAAGTGAAGAGGAACTAAAAAGCCTCTTGATGAAAAGTGAAAGAGGAGAGCAAAAAAGTTGGCTTAAAGCTCAACATTCCGAAAATTAAGATCATGGCATATGGTCCCATCACTTCATGGCAGATAGATGGGAAAACAGTGGAAATAGTGGCTGGCTTTATTTTTCTGGGCTCCAAAATCACTGCAGATGATGATTGCAGCCATGAAATTAAAAGACGTTTCCTCCTTGGAAGGAAAGTTATGACCAACCTAGATAGCATATTAAAAAGCAGAGACATTACTTTGCCAACAAAGGTCTGTCTAGTCAAGGCTATGGTTTTTCCAGTGGTCATGTATGGATGTGAAAGTTAGACTGTGAAGAGGGCTGAGCGCCAAAGAATTGATGCTTTTGAACTGTGGTGTTGGAGAAGACTCTTGAGAGTCCCTTAGACTGCAAGGAGATCCAACCAGTACATTCTAAAGGACATCAGTCCTGGGTGTTCATTGGAAGGACTGATGCTAAAGCTGAAACTCCAGTACTTTGGCCACCTCACGCGAAGAGTTGACTCATTGGAAAAGACTCTGATCCTGGGAGGGATTGAGGGCAGGACAAGAAGGGGACGACAGAGGATGAAGATGGCTGGATGGCATCACCGACTCAATGGACATGAGTTTGAGTGAACTCTGGGAGTTGGTGATGGACAGGGAGGCCTGAGGTGCTGCAGTTCATGGGGTTGCAAAAAGTTGGACACGACTGAGTGACTGAACTGAACTGAGCTGAACGATAACCCTGTATGCGAGACAGCAAAAGAGACATAGATGTACAGAAGTCTTTTGGAGTCTGTGGGAGAGGGCAAGAGTGGGATGATTTGGGAGAATGGCATTGAAACATGTATATTATCATATGTGAAACGAATTGCCAGTCCAGGTTTGATGCATCATACAGGATGCTTGGGGCTGGTACACTGGGATGACCCAGAGGGAGAGTATGGGGAGGGAGGTGAGAGGGGGGTTCAGGATGGAGAACACATGTACACCTGTGGCAGATTCATGTCAATGTATGGCAAAACCAATACAATATTGTAAAGTAATTAGTCTCCAATTAAATAAATAAACATATTTTTAAAAAGTAGAAAGTCAAGAAACACCTGGAGTAACAGGGAAATTTGGCCTTGGAGTACAGAATGAAGCAGGGCAAAGGCTAATAGGGTTTTGGCAAGAGAACACACTGGTCATAGCAAACACCCTCATCCAACAATACAAGAGAAGACTCTACACATGGATATCACCAGATGGCCAACACTGAAATCAGATTGATTATATTCTTTGCAGCCAAAGATGAAGAAGCTCTATACAGTCAGAAAAAACAAGACCGGGAGCTGACTGTGGCTCAGATCATGAACTCCTTATTGCCAAATTCAGACTTAAATTGAAGAAAGTAGGGAAAACCACTCGACCATTCAGATATGACCTAAATCAAATCCCTTAGGATTATACAGTGGAAGTGAGAAATAGCTTCAAGGGATTAGATCTGATAGAGTGACTGATGACTATGGATGGAGGTTTGGAACACTGTACAGGAGACAGGGATCAAGACCATCCCCAAGAAAAAGAAATGCAAAAAAGCAAAATGGCTATCTGAGGAGGCCTTACAAATAGATGTGACAAGGAGAGAGGTGAAAAGCAAAAGAAAAAAGGAAAGATATATCCATTTGAATGCAGAGTTCCAAAGAATAGCATGCAGAGATAAGAAAGCCTTCCTCAGTGATCAGTGCAAGCCTTTCCTCAGTGTTTACAGGAAAACAATAGAATGGGAAAGACCAGAGGTCTCTTCAAGAAAATTAGAGATAGCAAGGGAACATTTCATGCAAAGATGGGCTCAATAAAGGACAGAAATGGTATGGACCTAACAGAAGCAGAAAATATTAAGAAGAGGTGGCAAGAATACACAGAAGAACTGTACAAAAAAGATCTTCATGACCCAGATAATTAGGCTGGTGTGATCACTCACCCAGAGCCAGACATCCTGGAATGTGAAGTCAAGTGGGCCTTAGGAAGCATCACTATGAACAAAGCTAGACGAGGTGATGGGATTCCAGTTGAGCTATTTCAAATCCTGAAAGATGATGCTGTGAAAGTGCTGCACTCAATATGCCAGCAAATTTGGAAAACTCAGCAGTGGCCACAGGACTGGAAAAGGTCAGTTTTCATTCCAATCCCGAAGAAAGGGAATGCCAAAGAATGCTCAAACTACGACACAATTGCACTTACCTCACACGCTAATAAAGTAATGCTCAGAATTCTGCAAGCCAGTCTTCAGCAATATGTAAACTGTGAACTTCCAGATGTTCAAGCTTGTTTTAGGAAAGGCAGAGGAACCAGAGTTCAAATTGCCAACATGCTCTGGATCATCGGAAAAGCAAGAGAGGTCCAGAAAAACATCTATTTCTGACTTATTGACTATGCCAAAGCCTTTGACTGTGTGGGTCACAATAAACTGTGGAAAATTCTGAAAGAGATGGGCATACCAGACCACCTGACCTGCCTGTTGAGAAATCTGTATGCAGATAAGGAAACAATAGTTAGAACTAGACATGGAACAACAGACTGGTTCCAAATAGGCAAAGGAGTACATCAAGGCTGTGTATTGTCACCCTGCTTACTTAACATATATGCAGAGTACATCATGAGAAACGCTGGGCTGGATGAAGCACAAGCTGGAATCAAGATTGCCAGGAGAAATATCAATAACCTCAGATATGCAAATGACACCACCCTTATGGCAGAAAGTGAAGAAGAACTAAAGGGCCTCTTGATGAAAGTGAAAGAGGAGAGTGAAAAAGTTGGCTTAAAGCTCAACATTCCGAAAACTAAGATCATGGCATATGATCCCATCACTTCATGGGAAATAGATGGGGAAACAGTGGAAATAGTGCCTGACATTATTTTTCTGGGCTCCAAAATCACTGCAGATGATGATTGCAGCCATGAAATTAAAAGACACTTATTCCTTGGAAGGAAAGTCATGACCAACCTGGATAGCATATTAAAAAGCAGAGACATAACTTTGTCAACAAAGGTCCATCTAGTCAAGGTTATGTATGGTTTTTCCAGTGGTCATGTATGGATGTGAGAGTTGGACTATAAAAAAGCAGAGTACCTAAGAATTGATGCTTTTGAACTGTGGTATTGGAGAAGACTCTTGAGAGTCCCTTGGACAGCAAGGAGATCCAACCAATCCATCCTAAAGGAGATCAGTCCTGGGTGTTCACTGGAAGGACTGATGTTGAAGCTGAAACTCCAGTACTTTGGCCACCTGATGTGAAGACCTGACTCATTTGAAGAGACCCTGATGCTGGGAAAGATTGAGGGCAGGATGAGAAGGGGACGACAGAGGATGAGATCGTTGGATGGCATCACTGACTCCATGGACATGAGTTTGGGAGTTGGTAATGGACAAGGAGGCCTGGCATGCTGCAGTCTATGGGTCACAAAGAGTCAGACATGACTGAGCGACTGAACTTAACTGAACTTACTAGCGTGTGAGATGAGTACAATTGTGCGGTAGTTTGAGCATTCTTTGGCATTGCCTTTCTTCGGGATTGGAATGAAAACTGACCTTTTCCAGTCCTGTGGCCACTGCTGAGTTTTCCAAATTTGCTGGCATATTGAGTGCAGCACTTTCACAGCATCATCTTTCAGGATTTGAAATAGCTCAACTGGAATCCCATCACCTCGTCTAGCTTTGTTCATAGTGATGCTTCCTAAGGCCCATTTGACTTCACATTCCAGGATGTCTGGCTCTGGGTGAGTGATCACACCAGCCTAATTATCTGGGTCATGAAGATCTTTTTTGTACAGTTCTTCTGTGTATTCTTGCCACCTCTTCTTAATATTTTCTGCTTCTGTTAGGTCCATACCATTTCTGTCCTTTATTGAGCCCATCTTTGCATGAAATGTTCCCTTGCTATCTCTAATTTTCAACTTCTCTATTGCTATCTCTAATTATCAACTTCAAAGAGTTGATTTCCCTTTGAAACAGGGGCTCATCTCATATAACCCCTATTCGTTACTCATTGGATGCAGGTTGAAGAAGACAAATGGGGGAGCTTGCATTCTCCCAAGTAAAGAGGCTCCAAGGATGGAGGCAAACCTCTAGAGAAGGGGCAGTTGTGAAGTTTTAGCAGGCAGCGCACAGAGCAGCTGGGATCTGGGGGCACCAGACTGGTAACAGGGATGGGGTGGGAATATGAACAGCAACCCCTCAAGACTCCTTGGTGCCACTTTTTAAAAATATAATTGAAGTATAGTTGATTTACAATGTTGTTTTAATTTCTTCGTGTTTCAATATAAATATAATTTCTTTTTCATGTTCTTTTCCATTATAGTTTGTCAGAGGATATTGAATATAGTCCCCATGCTATAGAGTAAAACCTTGTTGTTTATCCAACCTATTTACAGTAGTTTGCCTCTACTAATCCCAAACTCTTTCTTTCCCACCCTCTTCTCCGACCCTTGGCCACCACAAGTCTGTTCTCTATGTCTGTGAGTCTGTTCTTGTTTTGTAAATATGTTGATTTGTGTCATATTTTAGATTCCATACTTGGTGCCACTTAAGAAAAAGAAGTCTTCATAAGATGGAGCCTGGGTCTACTGAAGTTTGTAACTAGGTTTGGAGTCAGGGTCTTAACAAATAATTCAGGGTTGCTTTGCCTTGTTCTGTTCTGTTCCCATTTCTTTCCATTGAAACCTATCCTGGAAGGGGTTGGTACAGGTGAGCCTTAGTCTCATGCCCACCTGTGGAAGCACTCAATGGTGATGTCATTTCTCTGGGAGAGTACCTTAAGGGAGACAAAAGAACAAGATCTGGGACTTCCCTGTTGGTCCAGTGGTTAAGACTTCGTTCTTCCAATGCAGCAGGCACAGGTTCAATCCCTGGTCAGGGAACTAAGATCCCACACGCCCTGTGGTGTGGCAAAAAAACAGAAATAGAACAATACCTCCTGTCCACTCCATAAAATCAATGTTCATAAGACCTGAACAGAAGCCGTGCTCAGTCCACAGGAATTCCTAAGGAAACCCTCTCCAGAGCAATCTCTCTGCACAGAGGCATGTGGAGACTTGCCTACTATACAAAAAAGTGCCAAAAATTTTTTCATTTGGGGAGGTTGATTTTTAAGTGGAAAATTCTTAACCTTTCAGCTAAATGACATAAATTGATTGCAAATGCCCCATTCAGAAAAGAAAGCAAAGAAAATCTGTGGAAAACTAAGTACATATTTCTACCCCCAATATTCTGCTCCAGCCACCCTGTCAGGTCACATTGGACCAAATAAGGAGAAAATGACACACAATCTCTTTGAAGAGAAAGCTGAGAAGGCGATGGGGGGCTGGGAGAAACAGCTGAGGTGGAGGGAGAAAACTGGGGGAGATTGGAAGTGACAGAAGTTTCCAAAGAAAGAGATTAAGATCACAGAAGTCCACACCAGGGTTGGTGTAACAGAGAAAGAGGGGACAGGAGGAGGTGGCAAAGCTGATAAGCTGGAAACAGAGCTCTGGGCCAGGAGAAAGGGCCCCTCCTGGAGGAAGGACCCCCTGATAAAGGGAACCCTACTGCCCCAACAATGATGATGAATAAATGGCAAGATATGAAGAGCAAGTCAGGGAAAATGAAGCACTGGGGACTCTGTTTTGTGTTTCATACCCAGGGTGGAAGGTATATCTGGAACCATGGTGATCAGATGTATGAGAGACTGTGAAATCCCCACCAAGATAGGGGAAGTTGAATGTCAGCCTTGCTTGGCCACGCTTTTCCCTAATCTGTGAGTCAGATTTCTAGAGAGGGCAGAGATACGTTTATCCCACCCCTGAAAGGGTGGGGCTTTGTCCCCTTGGCCATCTGGAAGGCCAATCTGCAGATCCCCTGGCAATCTAGAACAAAATCAGAGACCACCCCATGGGGATGGAGGTGGCCAAGTGGACAAGCCAAGAACACCAAGCTGATGTTGGCTCCTGGGCCAGCAGGGCCAGTTCCAGAGCCCACTTGCTAGGCACTTGGCCTAGCCTGGCAGGAGATCAAGCAAGCCGTCCCCTGGGCCAGCCCCTGAGTTGGGAGAAAGATCTACAATGCCCCACGGACTCCCCCATCAATACCATACTTCTCAACCTATGATTCTCAAATGTCGCCTTCTTCACTCAACCATTCACTTTATTCATTCAACAAATAGAGCTGAACCTAGTCCACATTTCAGGCTCCAGAACCAGGGAAAGCCGGGTATGCCCTGAAGTCTCCCTGCATCCTAGCTGTGTGTCCCAGGTCAGTTGTGCAACCCTCTCAGCCTATTTTCTCAATTGCCCTTCTTCCTCACTGAAAGCTATTTCTTCCACATGGGGGAGGTCCCACTTCATTCCTGTTTCTCTCTGTTTCACTGGCTCTCAGGGGAGAATGAAATTTTTTTTTTTAATTGGGGTATAGTTGCTTTACAACGTGGTGTTAGTTTCTGCTGCACACAGAAGTGAATCAGCTCTAAGTATACAGATATCCTCTCCCTCTAGGACCTCCCTCCCACCCCCTACATCCCAGGCCTCTAGGTCATCATAGAGCACCAAGCTGAGCTCCCTGTGCTATATGGCAGCTTCCTATCAGCTGTCTGTTTCACACATGGTAGTATATATATGTCAATCCCAATCTCCCAATTCTTCCCCCCTTCCCCACCATTTCCACACGTCTATTTCCTACATCTGGGTCTCTATTTCAGCTCTACAAATATGTACATCTTGACTACTTTTCTAGACCCCACATACATGAGTTAATAAACAATGTTTGTTTTTCTCTTCTGACATAATTTTACTCTGTGTGACAGACTCTAGGTCCATCCACATCTCTACAAATGACCCAATTTCATCCCTTTTTATGGCTGAGTAAAATTCCATTGTATGTATGAGCCACATTTTCTTTACCCATCGCTCTGTCAATGAACATTTAGGTTGTTTCCATGTCCTCACACTCAACAGAATGGCCATCATCAAAAAATCTACAAACAGTAAGAGAGGGTGTGGAGAAAAGGAACCCTCTTGCATTGTTAGTGAGAATGTAGATTAATACAGCCACTATGGAGAACAGTATGGAAGTTCCTTAAAACACTAAAAGTAGAACTACCATATGACCCAGCAAAGAGTGATATTTTTATTCTAAGTTTGAAGAGAGGAGTTAGGAATGTACAGCCCATCCCTTTCTTTACATTTTCTCTTGGGAGAGAGCCTGTCTGCCAGAGCATGCTCTGGTACAAAAGGGCATGCTCTGCCCTTTGTATGGTGTTTCCAAGGGCCTGTCCAGAGCTGCTCTGCCTGAGGGAGTTAAGTCTTTTTAGGTTGGGGACTCAGTAGCAAGAAATCTACCCGTCCCTAGAACACACAGGTATAAGCTTACATTTCCCACTTCATCAGTAACAAAAATGGTGCTGTATTTCAGTCTCCAGCGGCCAAGACTTTTGTTTTAGTCCTCAACCAGTTCATAACTCTGGTGAAAAAGAAAGGTGCTATTTATGGGGTGAATCTCAAATCCCAACAATTAGAAATAATTATTTGCACACGCATAACTGAGATTCAACTGCATCAGTTCAATGAAACAGTTCAAAGGGAACAATGAATTCAAATCCTCAGACTATTTTTTCCTCTTGAATCCCACGGGCATCCCCATCAACATTCCAGACATTTGATGACCCTGTGATTTCTAACAGAAATTTACAGTTTCATTATATGAAAGACGAAAATAAGGCTCCTTGCCCATTTACTCTTTTTAACCCGGTTCCGTCCTGGAGCCAAGATTCGCAGTTTTCATGACCACCACTTACTTTTTGTTTAGATCGTCCTTCCCTGCTGAATTCCAGATCCTTATCCAGGACCTGTGCAGGAGAGGACTTCTTTCATGTGGTTTTTCTTTATGAGCGTCTAGGGCTGAGCTACCTTCGGTAACTAAGAGCATCTTTGGCTCCCTGGTGACCACAAGGGTTTCATTTGTGGAGGCTGACTCTTGTTTGGAAATGGTGATTACACAAAGCAGAGAGATGCTGAGATTAGGCGACGGAGCATTCCAGCTCAATAAATCAATCCCTTTTTAATTGTGTCCTTGTCAGTCAACATTCTTCTAGAGACTGGAGGTCGAGGAGCTTGTTTAGCTGAGCGATTCCTCACCGCCCTTTGTGTGCTAACCTGACTGTCAATCACATTAAGCCAGAGGGAGCAGAGGCCGTGCAGGGGCTACTGGGCCTGTCACAGTCACTAGAAAAAATTCAAATAGATCATCCACACGCTTGGCTCTGATTTGGAGCTTCTGAGCAATTTAAACCTGAATTGTCATCTCTGGGGGGTAGACAACCTTGTTCTGACCCCATTTGGCAAAACCAACCAGCTCCCTTTGCGTATTTCTAATGTCTTTACCTTAAAGATTATTAAATTATCAGCTACATTTTCCAAGTAGCTTCCAAAAGCTGTTAGACAATACAGCTCCTATTCGGCGTCTAAGTGTATCTTTCCTCACAGGCGTTTCTGCCTCTTACTCTATCAGCCACACGCCAACAGTTTACATCCACCTGCAAGGTGAATAAAACCTTAGCCGTATGATGATTTGCTATCTTACAAAAGCTGAACATTTCAGGATATTGAACAGTGTTTGGATCTTTGTCTTGTTTTACTTCTCAAATTTTAATATGAATGAGAGTTACTTCAGAGGCTTAGGAAAACGTAGATTCTTTTTTTCTTTGTCTCCATCACTTTATTGGGCTATAATTTACATACCAAAAAGCAGTCTTCTTAAGTGTACGGTTTGACTTTAGACAAACCTATTATCCACCACATAAAACAGGGAAAATGTAGGTTCTAACTCAGTAGGTTGGAGTAGTGTTAAGATTAGAGTTAGGAGCTGACATTGTGTATTTTGAAGGAGCTCCCAGTTGATCCCACGGCTTTTGGGCCATGGACCAGACGTTGAGTAATAAGGATCTAGACTTATACTTTCATCTGGATCTCATTCTAAAATCCTTGACATGATCTCCTTTATCTAAGATTTGCAGTCTGGCAGACCTGGACAGGTTATTTAAACCCAGTGAGTCCCCTTTCCTCACTGGTATCTCAGGAGACAGAGCATGAAGCTACTTTGAACAGCCTAGCAAAGATGATGCATTTAATAAACAGTACTGTTTATCAGCATCTACATCAAGATGGGGCAAACCACAGCCACAGCCAAATCTGTCCTGCCACCTGCTTTTAGAAATAGCTTGATCAAAACACAGCCATGCTCATTTATTTCTACATAGTCTATGGCCACTTTTGTGCTACAATAGAGAGTTGAGAAGTTAGAACTTAAAACCCAACATAGTTTGTGTTTAAACGCAAAACCCAAGATAGCTGCTATGGGGCCCTCACAGAAAAGGTCAGTCAACCTCTGATCTATATCACTTATTCAACAATAAAAACATACCAAGCACCTATTCTGTACCAGGAGGTAGGCAGGATAAAGAAAAGTTTTTTCTCCTGAAAGTTCTCAATACCTAAGAAATATTTAATGAATCCCTGTGACATCCCAGACAAACATTCCCCTTCAGTCCCTCATCTTCAAAATGGAGATTATAACAGCATCAACTTCAGACTATTTGCCTTGTGGACCTACTGAGTTAATGCACGTTAAAGTCTTAGAACAGGCTTCCCTGGTGGCTCAGGCGTAAAAATCTGCCTGTTAGTGCAGATTCCATCCCCGGGTTTGGAAGATACCCTGGAGGAGGAAATGGCAACTCACTCCAGTATTCTTGCCTGGGAAATCTCATGGACAGAGGAGACGGGCGGGCTACAGTCCATGTGGTCACAAAAAAGTCAGACACGACTTGGCGACTAAACAACAAACAAGAAAGTCTCAGAACACTGCCTACAACATATTAAAGGTTTATAAATTTTTGTCATTATTATTTTACCCTTGTAGGTATTTTCATTTAAATTTCACACCCAAGAAAGAGGATTGCCATTGCTATTTTATAGATGTAGGAAGTGTGAGCAGTCAGGATCCTTGGTCTTAAATGTTTAAAGCCTCCAATGCAGTTGACACAATGTCCTCCCCATCATCCTATTCCCAGGCCTCTCTCTCCTACAGTCTGGCCCAGGACAGCCCTCGTTTAGATACAATAATGATGATAAAAATATTACCAATAGCTAACACATACTGAGAGCACTTTACAGGCACCACTTCAAGTGCATGATGACAATCAAGCACCACTAGTGTGACACAGGCCACTTCTGTTTTCCCCACACGCAGAAACAGTGAAAGAGGCCTCGAAAGGCTTTGTCTCCCAGCTAATAAGTGATAGAGTCAGGATTTGACCCCATTTTTCTCTGACTCCAGGAGCCAAAAATAACTCCACTGCAAGCATCAAATAATTAGTGGGCAAGCCATAAATATCTGAAGTATCCTTGTAAACGGAACATAGCATTCCAATGCCGAGCAACAAGCATCACACCTCTCAAATCAGCAAAAACCTTCCGGCACCTTTATTTTGCTGGTAACAGATGAGTCAGTCACACGACTGTATTGATCTCTGCTCCCAAGATAATAAACCAGAAAGCAAAGGCAGAGGATGGCCAAGCTATTCAATAGGCCATGTGGCCTGAGGTGAGAAGCGACTGAGGATTTGGATTTCAGTCCTGGTTGATAAACATGCCTTTACCTAAAGCCTTAGCCCTGGGCCTGGGTCTTGTGAACATGCGATTCATGGCAGCTATGTATGTTACATGTAAGACTATATAATATAGAGCTTTGAAATCAAGGAGAAAAAAGGATTGAAATCTGAGCTCCAGTCATTTCCAGCGGTGGTTTCTCAGGCAGGTGCTCATCTTGAGACCTCGGTTCCTCTTCTGTACTATGGGTCCATGGCAGAGCCAGCCCTGGAGGGTCACTGTGAGGATGGAAAGAATGTCCCGTGTAACTGGAATGCTTCCACCCAGTAAACCTACAATGGGTGCCTGCTCATCTGTGTCCAACTCTTTGCAACTCTGTGGACATCGCCCACCAGGCTCCTCTGTCCATGTGATTTCCCAGGCAAGAATACTGGAGTAGGTTGCCATTTCCTTCTCCCGGGGATCTTCCCAACCCAGGGATCAAACCTGCATCTCCTGCTCGGCAGGTGGATTCTTTACCCCTGAGCCACATGGTGCCACCCTGTAAATCCACAATAAGTGCCTTTATTTCATGACTCCAGCACAGCCTGGGCCTTTTGTAAGTGTCCACCATATGTCATGTCCCTTCCCTCTAATTTCCCTGATGGAGACCTGATTGGAGACGTGTGCTCTAAGGCCTTCCCATCCTGAATCAAGCCTTCGTATCTTTTAACAAGTTTTTCCTCTAAGTCTAGTTTTATCAGAAGAGAACATAGCTTTCTTCTAAGAGCCGATGGATTTAAAATGTTGCATGGAGCATAATTACCTGACTCTCCACTTCTCCACGGACTTACCATTTTCATTTAGACATGTTCTACTTTTGTTGCTGATGTTTTTTCAAATTAGTGAATCTTTATTGAGCACCTGTGAAGTGCCTGGCACTATTCTCAGTGCAGAGGATAAAGCAGACAGCAGGCTTCTCCCATGGAGTTGACATTCTTGTGGGGATAAACAGAGAATGAACATGTGAATATGTACATGTAACTTCACATTCATGCTCTGAGGAAAATAAAGCAGGATTGTGTGACAGCAACTGGGGTAGGAGACAAATTGGCTCCAGATTTCATGGTCACTCGGACTCTGAATAAGGGGAGAGCAAGATGTGGCAAAATGGGAGAAAGCATTTAAGGCCAGCGGAATGGCCAGTGCAAAGACTGTGGGATGGGAAAGAGCTCCATCTGTTCCAGCAACACACAGACATAATGGAGGAGCAGAAAAGAGGGCTATAGTTGAGAGGTGGGGACCTGGGTTCAAGAACCACTGAAGCTACAGGACGGGGTGGGGAATCTTTTTCCAAGAGTAATGAGAAGCCATGTGAAGGTTTTAAAGTTGGAGAGGGCTATGATCTGATTTCACTCTTAGTGCAGTCTCTTTGGTTACTAGCAAAGGATGGGCTGGGAGGGGCTGGATCAAGCAGGAAGACCCGTTAGGTGGCTACTGCAGCTGCAGCGGAAGGGAGATGGTGGTATGGACCAGAGTGGAAGTAGTGACAACACACAGAAGCAGACAGGGTTGGGATATATTTTACAAGTCATTACAATTCCAGTATAGCCCCCCTCTCTTCCAATCAGCTCTAGTCAGGCTCCTCTCCATAGCTCACACTGGTCTTCACAGCCAAGAACTGTAGTTATTAGTTTGTCAAGTTTCCACCCCAACCTGGAGATCATCTCCCATCCCTCTGGAAACTCCCTTTCATTCATGGAAAACTTTGGTCCAAGGTGCTGAGGCCTTCATCTCCCTAAGCCTTCCTGGTAACTGTCCCATGGATAATCTATTCCATCCCTTGATTTTCATCTCCACCTACCACCACTGCATTCCTGCTCCAATCACACGTTCCTGTGGCCACACCTGAACTCAGGCTTCAGAAGGATGGCTCCATAGCTGAAATCCAAAAATCAGACAACTCACTTTCTGCCCAAAGCCTCATATTTCAGAAATTAAACAAGGGTGGTACGCAGACCATTCAAATGAGAACTTCTTGGGATGCTTGTTACACATATAAATCCCAGACCTCAACTCATACCTATTGGTTCAGAATCACTAAGAGACATACTCAGAAATCCATACTTTTTACACATTCTCTAGATGATACTCATGCACAGAGGAGTTTAAGAACCACTACCAATCAACCCAGTGCTGGCTTTACTCTCACCACACCTGTCCTTCAAATCCACAGAGCCCTCTGGTCCTTGGTTCCTCTGTGTTCAATCTACCAGCCTTTCTGCCTTCACTTTCTTCCTGTCCAGCACACACTCCCTCATCAACCACTTCAGCCCTCTTGGCAATTTCAGTTTCCTTGTCCAGAGAGGCTAGTTTTGTCCAGCAAAACCGTGGCCCTAGAACAATTCATCTACTCATCTTTTCTACCAGGACTCATTGATTCATTTATCCTTTCAATAAAATTTTGCTCAATGCCCCAAATATTCCAGCCACTATATAAGAGTTTGTTTTACTTTGTTTTTTAATCCATGATCCTTTGCCCTTGAGGGATTGTGGGAGAGCCATAAAAGGATAAGTTCAGTGAAAGAAGTAAGCACAAGACACTATAACTACAGGAAGGAGAAGATCCCAACCCAGTCTGGGGTAGGAGAAGATTAGGAAAACCTTCTTGGAGGAGATATTGAAGAACAGTGAAAAGGAAGTAGATGGACAAAGAGGAGCGGCAAGCGTTCCCAGCAGACGGCCCTGAATGAGCAAAGGCGGGGAAGTAGACCCACAGAGCAGGTGTGGGATGTGGGAAGCCAGTAAGGGCTGCTGAAGCGTGAAGTTCATGGCATGGAGGGCTGATGATATTTTCCAAACAAAAACTCAGGATATACGGCCCCAATGAGGTGGAATGTTCCGAATCAGGAATGTCTCAGAAAATACGAGAGATGATGTCACCAATATGCTGGGTGGTTGGGGCTCTATCTACCACCTCTCCTCTATACTCTGGCTCTGACATGCAGCTTCATTCCCTACTCAAGACCACCAGAAAATACAACTCGCCTTGCAAGATTCTTAGAGACCCTTTTCACATCAACCCTAGTAGTATGTACAAGAGTGAAAAATAAAAACTAATCTCACCACCCATCAACAGGAGATAGTTTAAATCAATTATGGCACATTCAAATATATCATGCCATCCTATTAGACTTTTTTTGGAATAACATAATTATTTTAAATAAAGACAGTCATATTCAATGTATTCAGAGTGATTTCTATTTTTTTTTTTTTTTTGACTCTATACATGTGTGGTAATTCATAATGCCATCAGAGAACAAGTAAATAGAAATAACAGTTAGGTTCCATTTTTTTTTTTCTAATCCTACTCCAAACTATTCTTCATGCATAGTCACACTGATATTCCTTAAAATGCAAATCTTGAAACTCCCCTGGTGGTCCAGTGGTTAACTGCACTCCCAATGCAGGGGGCCTGGGTTTGGTCCCTGGTCAGGAAACTAGATCCCACGTGCTGCAGCTAAGAGTTCCCGTGCCACAGCTCAAGATTTCACATGCACAACGAAGACTGAGGATCCCAAGTGCTGCAACTAAGACCAAGTGCAGTCAAAGAAAGAAAGAAGTGCAAATCTTATCCTGACTAAAACCCTTCAAAGCCCAAACTTCATTATCCTGGAGCCCAGAACCAATGTCATCTGGCCCCTTTCCAACCCCTGCCCTTACTTGCCATTGCTCACCTCCAGGCCTTTGCACATGCTGTTCCTTCTCCTTAGATGCCCTTCCCCATTTCCTTTGCTCGCCTGACTAACTCTGCTCTTTCTTCAAGACACAACTTAGATGTTGCTGGCTGTAGGCCCCTCCCACAATGGCCATCAGCCTCAAACCACATCCAGCTCTCCCATATACTCCTATCCCATCCTAGGCTTTTATAGCACTTTTCACTCTGCAATGTAGTTGTTAGCTTTCTCATTTCTATGCCCCACTAGCAGCATATTAAAAAGCAGAGACATTACTTTGCCAACAAAGGTCTGTCTAGTCAAGGCTATGGTTTTTCCAGTGGTCATGTATGGATGTGAGAGTTGGACTATAAAGAAAGCTGAGCGCCAAAGAATTGATGCTTTTGAACTGTGGTGTTGGAGAAGACTCTTGAGAATCCCTTGGACTGCAAGGAGATCCAACCAGTCCATCCTAAAGGAGATCAGTCCTGAGTGTTCGTTGGAAGGACTGATGTTGAAGCTGAAACTCCAGTACTTTGGCCACCTGATGTGAAGAGCTGACTCATTTGAAAAGACCCTGATGCTGGGAAAGATTGAAGGCGGGAGGAGAAGGGAACAACAGAGGATGAGATGGCTGGATTGTATCACCGACTCAATGGACATGGGGTTTGGGTGGACTCCAGGAGTTGGTGATGGACAGGGAGACCTGGCGTGCTGCGGTTCGTGTGGTTGCAAAGAGTCAGATACAACTGAGTGACTGAAGTGAACTGAGCTGAACTAGAACTTAACCTCCATGATGGCAGAAACCATGTCTGCCTTGAAGATAGAGAAAAAAAAAAAAAAATCCATGTTAGTTATCAGTACATATCAAGTGAAAGTGTAAGTGTTAGTTGCTCAGTCGTGTTCGATTCTTTGCAATCCCATGGACTGTAGGCCACAAGGCTCCTCTGTCCATGGGATTCTCCAGGCAAGAATACTGGAGTGGGTTGCCATTCCCTTTTTCAGGGGATCTTCCTGACCCAGGGATCAAACTCAGTTTTCCCTCATTGCAGGCAGATTCGTTACCACCTGAGCCACCAGGGAAGCCCTGTACATATCAAATTATTGCCAAAACTTGGTGGCTTAACACAGCCAATATTCATCATCTGGCACAGTTTCTGAGAATCAGGAAACAGGGAATATGTTAACTATGAGATTCTTCCTCAGGGTCTCTCATGAGGTTACGGTCCAGATGCAGGCATGGGCTGGAGTCATCTGAAGGCTTGCCTGGGGCTCAAGGACCTACCTCCAGGTTGGTTCACTTCAATGGCCATTGGCAGAAAGCTCAGATTTTCTACCACATGCATGTGTTCATTAGGATGCTTGAGTACCTTCATGGCGTGTCAGCTAGCTTCTCCCAGGGAGGCAAATGGGAAGAGAAAGCATGGACTTAAGACAGAGTCAAGATCTGTCTTAATCCCCATTTTCCATTTAAGGAAGCAGAGAGAGGCCAGGTAAATGTGTCCAGACATCATAGCTAATTGGGATTAGAGGTAAGGTTCAAACCATGCAGTTTGAGAGCACTTGAGAGCACTTTCTCCTAACCATCATGCTACCCTACCTCTCTAGAGCAATCAGTACATATTTGCTGGATGCACACATTGCCCCCAATAAAAACCCCAAGATTCTGGGGTATTCATGGCTTGGAAGGGAAGCCAAAATCCTTTGGCCTCAGAAAGCTGGTCTCATAATCCAGTTCTAAGGGCCAGGTTTCTCTGGAAGGTCATGTGAGCTAAGTAACCTCAGGCCTCTTGGGCAGGAGGCCCAGCATCACTGCTGCTGACTGAGGCAGCCGTCTTGTCCTTCAATACCTCCACCCCAGGAGATGAGCCTGGGACCTGAGTGTGCAGGTTGAGGCTGATAGCTGCCATTTGGGCCTGATGATTTCACCAGAGAACCATTCTACAGCTGCCTTCCCCGGACTGCAAGAAATCTTGGAGGGAGACGGCCCAGATGTGAAATCACCAGTGAGGCGCCAGGTACAATGGCACCCTTGTAGGATACAGCTTGTGATCTCATGGGTCCAGAAAAACAGAGCCAGTATCCCTGCCTCAGCCCAGCCCCACCCAGGTGCACCACAGGGCAGTCTGCACTGTCCACGAGCTGGTATTAATCTCCTCCAAATCAAGGCTTAGAATAAATAAGAAGAAATCAGCAATATTCCCCAGAGAAGAAATTTTTCAACTCTCTCCTCAGGCTTAATATCAATAAGAGGAGAACCTGAATGTCCTTCCACTGAATTATTATTCACCCTAGTCTGGATACAGAGATTATTCATATTTAAATGAAACATGTATACTAAAGGATGATTCTTTTTGCTTTTATAAAACATTTTCCCCACCTTACACAGAGATGATTTAAGACTTTTGCATATACAACGCAGCAAGAAGACACAGATTATGTCAGCAAAAGAAGAGAAATCAAGATTAGAACAATAAATGGCACTAGGACCAAGGAAAATATAGAAAAAAATGTATATAGTGGAGTCCTTTATATTTGGTATGGAAGGTTGTACTTTGGCTCTGAGATTCCTAGCAACCACAGTGAAGAAGGAAACCTGATCAAATTCAAAAATCAGTGTTTCACATATTTTTGCCATCATATTTTACTTCAATATTGTTTCTTACAAATCATAGTGTTCCTAAGATTAAAACCAGCCAATTACTAAAGAAAAAACACAGCTACAGAAAAACACAGCTACTAAAGATTTATCACAAAAAGAATGTTAAATGAAATAGTGAATAATATTTTTATATATAAAAAAAAAAACTCTTGGTGAAGACCACCAATATTACTGTAAAAATCAGAGTAATTCAATTCATGAGCCAAACTTGGCCTTCACCTTGTTTTTGTAAATAAATTTTATTGGAACATAGGTGTGCTCGTTTGTTTACATATTGTATATGGATGCTTCTGTACTATAAAGGCAGAGTTTAATAGATGTTACAAAGTCAAGACACCCAAAGACATTGCCCCTCAATGAGTCATCCTTGTAGAGTCCCCTCCCCTTGAATGTGGGTAGAACCTGTGATTTGCTTCCAGACCAATCAATTACAGCAAAGGTGATGGGATGCTGCTCCCTTGATTGATTACATTATAAGGCCAAGGTGACAGGATATTGCTCCCTTGGTTATGTTACTCTGTGTAAAGCTCTGTCTAAACAGAATGGAGAAAGAGAGACACTTAGACTCTTACTGGTCTTGAAAAAACAACAATGACGTGAATTGCCTATTGCAAGGGCCACATGTCAGGGAACTGCAGGTGATCTTAGGAGCTGAGAGCCTTAGTCCTACAGCCACAAGGAACTTAACTCTGCCAAAAACCATGTGAACTTGAGTGTAGCTTCTTTCCAAGTTTAACTCCCAGATAAGAATGAAGCCCAGTCATTCACCTGACTGCAGTCTTATGAGACCCTCAGCAGAGGTCCCAACTAAGCCATGCCCAGGTCCTGGTCAACTGAAACTGGGAGATAATAAATATGTGTTGTTTGAAGCTAATACATTTGTGATAAGCTATTACTCAGCATAGAAAGCTAAAACATCATTCAGCTCTCCCAGACTCAAATACATAATATCTGGCCCTTTGCAGAAAAATTTTGCTAATCCTTGCACTAAAGCACAATTCAAAAAAAAAAAAAAAATCCTATGAGGAGTGTATGGAGTTTTTCAAAACATGTGGAGAGAAGTAATAAGAATGTTTAGAGGCCCTGCTCTGGGTCAGCATTTTCAGAACCATTGACCTTGGCACCAGGAAATATATGAACAGGGCCTAAGAGGGCAACTGAAGCAATCAGAGGTCATTGGTGGCAAGCAATAGGAGCTGACTGTGGCTAAGCTTACACAAGAAAGGAAGTTCTTAAAGCTTATCAGATAATTCACAGAATCAAAGGAAAACCTGGCAATTTATTCTCAATCATAGTAACCAGGGGAGTTCTATGGGTTTAAATAGCAGAAAGGGTTCACAGCATCAGCAGGACTCTGCCACTGACATAAATGCTACCCAACTGCTGGGCTATATTTTTTGCATCACTGGGTTCAAAATTCAAAGTCCCAAGAGAGGGAGGAAATGAGTGGCTGAGCAGGGGCAGGCACTTTGGTTTAATTCACCATGATTGCACAAGGGTGGAAAGAGATTCCTCCCCTAAAGGGAAGCAGGATGCTAGACTGGAAAATGAATAAAAAGTGCTGAGCAACCATAACTAGCCACAACTTCTGTCTCCTCTGCATTCCGGCATCCCCTGCATTACCTCCATCACCTGATCCCCCTGCACTCACCCCACCCACCCAAACCCTCCTGGGAGCATTCTCACATTTATCTTTACATAGCGATGTCCATCTGGATGGAGTGTAAGCTGCAAGGGGCAGGGATGATGTTCACCTTGTTCTCCATGGTAACAGGAATGCTTAGCATGTGCCCAGCACACAGTGAGTACATAAGAAAGATGTGTCAGGGACCTATGTACACCTACAGCTAATACATGTGGATGTATGGCAGAAATGGAACCAATGTGTAAAGCAATTATCCTTCAATTAAAAATAAACAATTAAAAAACCAAAGAAGAGTAAAGAGTGGGGGGCATTATTCATGAATTCCTCATCTCCTCTTCACTAAAAATTTAAAAGGATAAATACCAGATAAAGTAATAAGTGAAAAATCATTATGTTAAATAAACTGCTACTTGATGCACAATGAATCTAGCTGGTACTGATTTTCTATAAATATGAAAATGTAGTGATTGTCCCTGAGCTAGTCATTAAACTTCAAAGTCAATGAAAAAGAAAAAAAGAAAGATAAGGCAAGTGGATGGATGAGAGAATGAATGAACAAAGGTTCAGACACACTAATCTCTGGACAGACTTGTTTCCTTCCCCGTTTCCCCTGCCACCCACTCTTCCCCAACTGCCTTTCCTCCCCTTTGCAAGATGGGAGAAGCACCTTGCATCTCTCTCTTCCTCAAATCTTTCTCAGCAGCCTTATCCTTTCCTCAGCTGCAGAGGTGCCCAACAGACGAGCCCTTTCCACGACTAGCCCCTTATAGTGGTGTTAGGGAAACAAATGTCCACAGTAGAGATATGGCTATGTGCTTCTCCCCGTGAAATGGTCAGTGAAATGCTATAAACATCACTGCACTATTTCTTGCTGCTTCCAACAGGTGATGCTTTGAGGCCAGGGGGATGGAAGGGAGGAGCAGCTGCTACAAGGGGGCCCTTTGGGGCATTAAGTATTTCTTGTGTTTCCAGAAAGTCAGGAGCCTTGCTCTGGCCAATGACAAACACAGAAATCTTGGCTCAGTGAGAAACCAAGCCTCAGACAGAGACATGGAAAGCCATTCTGAATTCAGCACCATATTCATTCCTTCATGCATGCATTCATCCATTGCATATTTATTTAACTCTGTGTGTTCACCATGCATCATTCTGAGGTGCTGGGAATACCACAGTGAAGCAGCTAGTGATGGTCTCTGCTCACAGAGCTCTAGGTTAATGGTAAACACGACGAGCAGCCAGATGGTTATAGTCCAACAAGGTTAAGTGCAAGAGGAGAGGACACCTACAGGAGCACAGAAGCAGGCGATTTTGTTGGACTCAGGTAACCAAGGAAGGCTTCCTGGAAGATACGACAACAACGCTTTGACTTAGAGAAAGAGACTGAGTGAAAACAGATGTTCTGTAGCTCACAATAAACTCATGGAGGATTGGGTATCAGTGGCAAACACACATGCCATACATACTGCCCCTGCCCTTCTTGCCCGCACAACAGACATAACAAATCAATCACAGACCTCTTTGCCACATGGCCTCAGAATCCTTAACACAGAACTCTAGGAAGCCACTGCCAATCACTCAGAAATGGCATGGGAAAGCCAACCAGCAAGGTCTTGCTTGGTGTAGAGGAGAGAGAGCTGAATCTAGAGTTACAGGACCATGACTATAGGTGGGGAGCTGCAGCCCATGAGAGCTACACCCAGGGGTTCCCTGGCGGGGAGGGGGGCAGTGGGGGAAGGGCAGGGCAGGTGGGGAGAAAGCAGGGAGGAAGGAAAATGCTCGGTCAGGTCTCAGACATAAGGCTATGATCAGGGGTTCTGTCATTACACTAGTCTGACTTAACAGCAGCTTTGAGGGGAGGTGTAGGGTCAACCTCTTGGTATAAAGAAACCATGTCAGACAAGAGAGCCAGCTCTCCCTCAAGTCAGCTGTGTGACCTTGAGAAAGTTACTTCCCTTCTCTGAGCCTCAGGTGTCTCACCCATAAAATGACGGAAACAATCTACCTCATCAGGCTGCAGTGAGAACCAATCAACACAAGATTTTAACTGTGATATGCTGCAGAAACAATATCATAATTATTGACCTGCTGTGGAACCCTGGGAAAGTTCCTTAACCTCTCAGCACCTCAGTTATTTAATAATTCATCTTAAAAATGGGAGTGATAATACCAACACTTAACTGCATGCTTTATGCATCAGGCATAACACTTTCATGAACTAACTCATTTATTCCTCATAACAACACTCTGAGGTAGATGCTCTCATTATCCATAGGGCACTGAGGCACAGAGAGGGGAAGTAAATTGCAAAAGATTATACAGCCAAGACATGGACAGAGTCAGGACTCAAGTGCAGAACATGTGACTCAGGGCCTGCATGGACAATCTCCCTATGACATGGGCACTCGTATGGCTGCTGTGCAGGACAAATGTGTTCATGGACAGAAAGCACTTGAAACAATGCCTGGCACAGGACAAGAGGCAATAATGCTGGCTGATAGCAGTATTACTAACTAGAAAGTAAAAGACACGCTTTATTTTGGGGATGGGCTGTCATCATGGGGCTTTTGGCAGAGTTTCTGGAAATGAGGTATTTTGGGAAGCTTGACCCATTGGAGGAAGGTGAGGGGAGGTGAGACTGGTCTTTCAGGAGGAAGACAGGTGAGCTAGGTGGCCCTGCGGCTCTTGGCTGGGCACAACCGTGAGTCCGTGCTCAGCTGTGGTTACAGGAAGCTCTGCTGCTGATCTGGGATCGACTCTTCTTGTGTCCAGGATTGGCTGGCTGTTAACTGGTCTAGAACAGCTTCAGCTTGAACAGCTGAGCTCTTCTCCACTTGGACTCTCATCCTCTAGCAGATTAGGCCTTGGTGTGATTAGGCTTGTTCACACCCAACAAGCAGAGCTCTAAGAAAGAAGAGAGCTGTACACACAGCCTCATGACAGGCACAGCCTCTCTCAACTCCTCACCTTCTATTGGCCAAAGCAAACTACAAGGTCAGCCCAGATCCAAGCAAGCAGGCTCCGCCTCTTGATGGCAGCATTGCAAAGTCATTGCTATGACCTTAATTTTGTGTCCTCCCCACCAAATTCACATGTTGAAACCAAGCCCCCAAGGCAACGGTTTTAGGAGATGGGGTTTAGGCTCTGCCCTCATAAGATTCGTGCTCTTATAGAAAGAGGTCCCACAGACCTCCCAGCTGCTTCCAACCCTGAACCTAACCAGACACCCAACCTTGCGGCTCTGTGACCCTGGTCTTCCAGCCTTCAGAACTGAAATGTTTATTGTTTACAAGCCACTCCAGTCATGGAACTTCTGTTACCGCAGCCTGAACAGGCTGAGATGGTCATTTGTAAAGGGCACAGGCTCAGAGAAATTAGGAATTGGGTCCATGGAAGCAGGGACCAGTCCTGGCCACCAGGGCCCCTCCCAGCGCCTAGCCCGCTGTTCACTCCCTGGGAACCCACTCCTGTGAGGCTGTGAGCTCCCACGTGGAGAGACCTTGCCAGCTGTGCCCCCTGTTCTTTCTCTCTCACACACACCTGGCACACACTGGGGCTGGAGGTTTGAGCATGTTCATCCATTAAAGCAGACAGCGATGGGAAGAAAGTGTGTCCCTCTCCTCCAACTAAGTCTCTACGAGAATCGTGTACTGCAGGGTGGTTCGCAGAGGCTTCTGCAGGACGATGATTAGAAAAATTCCTCGAACTTAATACCACCATCGATTCTGGAATCTGAAAGACTCTCCCCACCCCCCAAGAGGAGAAAGAGCCTCTCACCACCAGCAAAGCCCCCACCTTTGTTGCTGGAGTGGTGATGCCTGCCGAGTGAAGCAGACGGAGCATTTCACCTTTCTTTCCATGACATAGAGTGTCTAAGAATGCGCGGCTGCCCCAGCCTGGGTGACGCATGAGCTGAGCTCCCGGCTGGGATCTCAGCCCCCGGCACCCGCTGCTTGGGCTGCAGCAGGGGCTGCAGTTGGGGGTGGGGGGTTGGTTTCCCACATGCACAAAGAGAGGAGCTTTTAAGGCTTTCCACCAACTGAGAGTGTGAGTCAGCTAGGATGTCTGGAGATGGACAAGCACCTTGCCATGGTCTCCAAATACATATGTATACTCACACACACACACTGCCTGGGATCCACAAGCTGGCAATGCCATCAGACCACCCCCACTGTGTCCCCTCTTTCGTGATCCCAGTCCATATTCCTTCAGTCAGGAGATACTGCTGACACTTTGGCCAGTGAATGCCCAGCCCGAAGAACCCATGGGACTCCATGTTGGATGCTGAGTTTTCCTTTGCTCTCTGGTTTTGCACCCACCGCTACTTATCCCCTATCCACACCCAGCTCTGGTTCATCCCATTTCCCCTCTAGACTCCAGTCTCAGTCATCCCAGGGACTTAGTTATCTCAGGGACCCGCCACTCCATCCTCAACTGGCCCTCACCCAGTGCTTCCCGTCTAGAAGAGAACTGTCCTCGTAGTCAGACATTCAGTACCCACCAGTGTGGTCATCTTAGGGGCATTTGCACTGTTTAAGGCAGAGCCTTCTGCAGGCTGGGGGAGGGGACTGTCTGTGCTGAGACCCCAGGGTACTTTTCAGGGAGAAGGAAATGCTCTGTATTTCATTTATGGTGGTGGTTATACAACTGTCCTAATGTATCATCCTATAGGTCTGAAAAGGGTACATTTTACTGAATATAAAGTATGCTTCAAGAGATCAGACTTAAAATTTTAATTATTAAATCTCCAATGTTCATTATTTGACTCTCCTACCACTCCAACCAATCCTCAAGCATGATGGAGGAGTGTTTTGGAAGATAATGAATTCAAGCAGTGCTTTAGGGGCATCCATCTGCTTGAACAGGAGCTCCACCAGTCTTTATCTTGTGTCCTCTTGGAAGCAGTGAGAGCCTGGGGGATAGGTCCTTACCAACTGAGATGGTTCATTTTATATCTGTACTTGATTGAGTCTGGGATGCCCAGATAGCTGATAAAATTATTCTTCCCAGTGTTTCTACAAGAATATTTCTGGAGGAGGTTAAGCATTTGGATCTGTAGATGGAATAACAAGATCTACCCTCAGCAATGAGGTGCCAGCCAAGCTCCCTGCCATCTGCTCACAGCGCCCCTCAGGGTTCTGCTTGCAGCCACATTACAGATGCCCTAGGGAAGCCAGGAAGCCATCAGCATAGCTAGACAAAGCCTCACATGGGATCTGGGGAGATAAAGGTGGGGCTGAGGGGTCAGCAGCAGGAAGGGAACATGATGCTCCATGCTGGACTGACTTGGTTTCCCCTTGAGTCCATCTGCCCCCCTCCCAAGTGCTGTCCAATTGACCTCTGACTCCCTTCAAATCCATCCCTTCCGCCTCTTCCCCCTCCCTGGCTCAGTGGCCCCCCCTCATCTGGACCATCTCTCAGCAGCCTCCTGAATGAGCTGAGTTCTCATCCCAGGAGGTGGTCACCATGCAGGCACTTGTGTGGACCCCAAGCTTTGGACTCATCACTGACCCCTTTCTACATCCAGTCCCTCAGCAAATCCCATCCACCCTGCTTAAACATCTACCCAGAGTCCATCACTTTTAACCCCTCCCTCCACGGCTGCTCATCCCTCAGCTGGACCACTGCAGGGGCTTCCATCCTGGCTTCTGAGCAATTAGGATCTACACGCTCTGGTGCTAGTGACACCTTTGCAGCCAGGGTTGGTGTGATAGCAGGGCTGCAGCTTAATGAAAGAGAAGAGAAGTCAGAGTGGAGTTTGTCACTGTCCCACCAAAGGGGGACATAGCTCTTTCTGCCACTACTCAAATCCTAATTCTGAATCAGGCCAGTGCCCCTGCTAGCCCTCAATCATACATAACAATCAGCCCCCTGTGAATGAGTCTCTCACCTTCTAACCCTGCTGATCTGAGTGCAGCAGGATCTGGGGAGAACCTTCAGTCCTGGGAGACAAATGATGGAGAGGTTTGCAAACTCATCTGTGGAACCTATTCCCTCCAGAATACGAGGACAGGCAGAAAGGCAGGGGGCCAAGAAGAAGATGAAAAGGAGTGGACAGTGGGAGCAGGCTGGACAGGTCCCAGCCCAGAAGACTCTCTGGGGCTGAGATCAGCCCTTCTCAGTGCCCTGCCAGCAAAGAACCCTTGCACCTCTGGATACCCTTCTCCCTGTAAATTCCTTCCACGCTCTGTGACAGCCAATTTGTATCCATCTATCTTTGTGAATCTTTGCAGTCCATAAACACTTAGTGAAAAAGAGACTAAAGTCAAGCTGGGAACTCTGGCAGACTCCTCATCAGAAATAGAGGAAAGGGCTCCTCCTATACTATGTAAATTCTTGAATTTTTTCCTTAATTTGGCAACGATGGACTTGACAAAACATATGACAAACGTATGAGAAAACATATGTTTTGTCAAATCCATCGTTGCCAAATTGTTGCAGTGACCGAAATTGCACTCCTGGTTACATACCCAGGAGAAATCAGTGCATATGTCTGCCAGAGGACAGGCCAAAGAATGCTCATAGCAGCACTGTCATACCCTGAACAGTCAACAACCCAGCTGTCTATCAATAGCACAATGGCTAAGTAAATTTTGGTATATTCAGACAATAGACTGTGATATAATAAGGAAAAAGGTCTCTAGGACACATGCGACATAGATACATCTCTCACTCATACTTTTGACCAAAAGAAGCCACATTTAAGAGTGCGTGCATGCACAAGTCACTTCAGTTGTGTCTGACTCTTTATGATGGGCCCTGTGGACTGTAGCCCACCAGGCTCCTCTGTCCATGGGATTCTCCAGGCAAGAGTACTGGAGTGATTTGACATGCCCTCCTCCAGGGGACCTTTTTGGCCCAGGGATCAAACTCACGACTCTTACATCCCTTGCATTGGCAGGCAGGTTCTTTACAACTAGCACCACCTAGGAAGCCCAGATTTAAGAGTGCATGTCATCAGCTTCAGTTATACAAAGCTCAAAAACAGGCAAAGTTAATGCACAACGAAGAGTGCAAAGAATAATTGTCTTAAGGGAGTGACCAGAAAGAGCAGAAGAGAAACTACTGGGTGTTCAGAATGCTCTGCTTCTTGATCTGGGTGCTGGCAACATGAGACCATCTATTTGTAAAAATGTATTAATTTATGAACTTTATGTATATTTCATTTTAATAAATACACATGTTATATCCATCTATGGCTGTCCATCTACAAATACAAGTGAATACAGATACATAGAAAGAGAGAGAGCCAGATATCAGGGATTTAACATTTTTAAAAATTGGGGGGGAAAATTGCACTATCCTCGGCCCTTACGGAACTTAAGAGAGAGTGGAGGGAGAGACGTAAGCAAATGATCACCCAAAGGAAGAAAGAATAACAAAGTGGGATCAGAGCAATAAAAAGAAAAGTGGAGGGGAGAGGGGCCTATAACATGAGCTCTGACTGAAATCTGTGTAAAAAGATTTCTCTAAAGAAATGACATTTCAACCAATTCTGCAGAAGTTAGCCTCCTTCCGGCAGAGCGAGGAGTAGAGCAAAGGTTCTGATTGAGATGGACTTCACCTAGAGAGGGACTGACAGATGGGAAAGGAGCGCAAGTGGGCAGCACAGGTGCACAGAACAGAAAGGTGGCACATGAGGGGAGATTCTGTGGACTAGGTGAAGGATTTGGGGTTTTCTTCTGAGAGTAGCAGGTACCCTTTGGATGATTTCCCTCAGAGAGCAACGTAATCCAATTTTCATCCATCAGGGACATCTGTCAAAGGCCAAAGCCAAAAGAAGAGCTAAGAGGTGACTCTAAGAGACCCAATATGCACTAATGGTCAGTTAATGGAGAATGGTTTACAGATTTCAGTTATTGATATTGTAATTGGACATCAGCCCTGGTGGGAAAAAAGACACACTGCATTAAGCGTAAGCAAAATACGATAACAAGGAAAACGTCAGTGGCCGACAACAGCACGCATTCACTCATACACTTCAATACTCCTTGCTCCATCAATATCACCTTCAAAATGAGTCCCAGAAGCCTCTTTAAACTCAAAATCTAAACATTTTTCTGAATTATTTTTGGCCATGGATAGTCAGGCATGACATTGGATGTAATATCGGGAATAATGTGCTATTTATCCTGATAGCTAACATCCTGGAACACTTGCCATTTGTCAAACATTCTTTCTAGTGTTCATGTTGACTAAACTCATTTACTCCTCATGGCAACTCTGTTAGGTCAGGGCTGTTATTATCCCCATGTACAGCTGAGAACGTAGAGGCAGAGAGAAGTACCCCCAATCCCCTAGATACTGAAAGGCAGAGCAAAGGTTTAAACCTAGGCAGTGTGGGCTGGATCTACATTTTAACAAATAGGCTGTAAGTTCTCATGATCAAATCTTTGATCTTGACCTCTCGGGAAAACTTTCGATGAACAGAGTAATTTCCCGGCATATCAAATTACACTGAAGTTTGTTTGCATTTCCGGATTTGGTTAAATGAATGGCTCTGTTTTTTCCTCTATTGCGGTTTACCTTCCTGGAAGTTCAATAGCCACTCTTGAAAGTCAGCCAGAAGCGTTTGACAAGCTAGACACTGTGTGCTTGGTGTCCTTCAGGACACAGCAGTCAGTCATATCAACTGCTGTTGGCTTTGAAGAGTCTATTCTGCATTCCAAAATATTTGGTAATCTCATCTCTTGAATGGCGTTGTCCAACATATGGTGGAAAACCTGTGAATTCAGCAAGTTCAGGTTTCAATACTTAATCCGAATGTAACTTTTATTGGAGGAGCTTCATGAAGTAGGCAACATAAAACCATAGTCGGCCCTGTAAGGTGCTACCAAAACCAATAAGTCAGCTGAAGTGACAGTAGAAGAAAGTTACACACACGCTAAAGATGACAGCTCTGTTAGAGCTGATTCCAGTGCTGGGGAGTTGGCAAGTTTCTGGTAACATCTATTATAAGATGCAACCCCTTTTCACAAGAACATAAAACTTATGAAATACCAAATTTCAGACTGAGGAAAATAGGGTATTTTGAAACTAGAATCTCCCTTTTCTCTAGGCAGTAAGTCAGTTCCCATGCCCCATGGCAGAAGCCTGCCCCTTCACCCCTCTAGTCTGGTTCCCAGCATCCAATTCCAGACGTCCAACCAGTTTCACCTGCTTCAGTTATGCTCATATCCCTCTAACCCAAATGCATAAACTATAAGGTAAATATGTTCTATCTTTTGAAGGTTAGCATGGCCCCTAGTATCAGGTAGCATTGTCCCATATTTTATTGTGATCATTCACTAGCCTTGTGAGTATAAGCAGGTTACTCTGAGTTCAGTTTTCTGTTCCAAAACAATGAGGATAGTAACACTTACCTCCAGAGCTCTTGGGGGAATAAAATGAGAGAGCACATAGAAATAATTTAATATAGAGTCTTACACCTAGTGACTTATCAGTGGATGTTAAGCTATTATTACCATTAACATCATCACCATAGTAGTAGATCTCTTATTAACCCAAGTCCTTAATCAACTGATTAAATAAAAAGTCAGACAAGTGAGAAGTTAATAATAAAAAGCTACTTCAAATGTTTGATTCTACTTATATTGAGAAGTATATCCTTAGCTTGCAGGAGACCAACTTTTATGCCAAGAAAAAGTAGAAAAACCCATTAAAATACAAAAATAAATCTGTTTGAAGGCATCAGAGAGTTACTGAAGCAGCCAGAACATGATAAATCAAGATCCTGGAGAGAGAGGGGCCCCAGGGAAGTGAGCCAACATTTCTGCTCCTTTTTCCCCTAGTGGCATCTGCAGGTATCCAGGCAGAGGACAATTGTTAAGGGTGGAGGTGCCAGGAAAGCTTTCAAGAATCTCACAGAGCTGGGGGGATAAAAATTATAGTTCAGGGCTTCCAAGGCAGCCAAGAATTGAAGGATCAAGATCCCTTAGAGGAGAGAGGCATGGAGGGGGAATCCAGCACTCTTTTCCCCTCGAAGCATTTGCCCAGAGCAAAAGGTAAAGAATCCACACAGAAAAGTGCTCAAGATTTTAACCCTAGAAGGACATGTCTCTTGACTGTTTTGGATTCTAATACTAAAGCTGAATAAACAAGAATTATTTTGTTGTTGTTTGCATTTACAACTCATTTTTAAAGAGGATCAAAAGAGTGCCAGAGTTCAAATTCTTGATCACTAACCTGTATGGTCTAAGGTGACCTATGCATTCATCTTGATTTCTTTAGTGCATTTTTGTTTAACTGTGTATTTTCAAGAATATCAACAAATCCTGGAGTTTGTCTGAAATAGTGCCAATTTTAAGTATATCTAATTTAAATCTGTTATCTAAAACCTTCCCAAAGAAGTTTCCAGCCCAGATGACTTTACTGATGAATTCGTCTAAATATTTAAAGAAGAAATAACACTAATCTTAAACAATCTCTTCCAAATGGAAGCAAAAGAGAAAACACTTCCCAACTTATAACACCAACATAACTTTGAAAACTAAACCTGATGAAGAAGCTATAAGAATTGAAAATTACAGGTCAATCTCTCTCCAAACAGGTGGAAAAATGGTAACCAAATATTACCTAACCATTTATAAAAAGAATAATCACGACAACCAAGTTGGTTTTATTCTAGTAATGCGAGGTTAGTTTTACGTTCAAACTCAATCAGTCAATGTAATTCACCACATCAGTATAATATAGAATACCCATTTGTGGTTTTTTTAAAAGTCTTAGCAGACTAGGCTTGAAAGGGAACTTTTCAAATCTGATGAGTATATATATTTTAAAAGCTACAACAAATGCTTAACAAATGGAAAGTTTAGTTTCCACCTGAGATTAAAAATGAGAGAAGGATGTCTACTATCACCATTTTAGTCAATATTGTACTGGAAGTCACAGACAGTGTAAAAAGGAAAGAGAAATAAATAAAAGGTATAGGCACTGAAAAGAAAGAAAAAACATTGCCCTTGTTGACAAAATAACATAATTGTGTACATAGAAAAGCCAAAAGATTCTCCAAATAATTAAATTAATAAGGGAAGCTAGAAATAGTAGATATAACATCAATATATTTTTAAAATAATACTTTAATACATTATGAGTAAACGATTATAAATTAAAGTGTTAGTTACCTCAGTTCAGTTCAGTTCAGTTCAGTCACTCAGTCGTGTCTGACTCTTTGCAACCCCACAAACTGCAGCATGCCAGGCCTCCCTGTCCATCACCAACTCCTGGAGTTCACTCAAACTCATGTCCATCAAGTCGGTGATGTCATCCAGCCATTTCATCCTCTGTCTTCCCCTTCTCTTCCTACCCCCAATCCCTCCCAGCATCAGAGTCTTTTCAGAGACTCTGAATCAGAGTTCCAATGAGTCAACTCTTTACATGACGTGGCCAAAGTACTGGAATTTCAGCTTTAGCATCATTCCTTCCAAAGAAATCCCAGGACTGATCTCCTTTAGAATGGACTGGTGAATCTATACAATATCAAAAATATTGGCTGCTTAAATTGAAACAAAATACGCATAAGGCTTTGACACAAAAACTAAAAAATTCCTAGCAATAAAAAATCTCCCAAGATTGACTCAAGAAGACATAGAAAATATGAATAGACCAATCACTAGTAATGGAACAGAATCAGGAGTAATACAACTCCCAAAAAACAAGGAAATGGCAACCCACTCCAATAATCTTGCTTGGAAAATTCCATGGACAAAGGAGCCTGGTGGGCTATAGTCCGTGGTGTCACCAAGAGTCAGACATGACTGAATGACTAAACAACCAACAAAAGTCCAGAATCAAATGGTTTCACAGGTTAATTATGTCAAACATTTAAAGAAGACTTTATACCTATCCTCCTTAAACTATTACAAAACATTGTAGAGGAAAGAGCGCTTCTAAACTCATTCTACAAGGCCAGCATCACAGGAATGCCAAAATCAAAGACACTATAAAAAAAAGAAAAGAAAATGACAGGCCACAGTCACTGCTGAACATGGATGCAAACATTCTTAACAAAATATTAGCAAGCTGAATTCAATGATACACTAAAAAGATCATATACTACCATCAAATAGGATTCATCCCAGGAATGCAAGGATGCTTCAATATTCACAAGTTAGTTAATGTCATACAAAATGTAAACAAATTGAAGAAGGAAAAATCATATGATCATGTCAATAAATGCAGAAAAATCTTTTGATGAAAGTCAATATCCATTTATGATAAAGTGAGTATAGAGGGAATACACTTCAGTCCAATAAACACCATCCATGTATGACAAACCTACAGCCAATATCATACTCAATGGCGAAAAACTGAAAGCATCTCCTCTAAGATCAGGAACAAAACAAGAATGCCCACTCTCACCACTTTACTCAACACAGTACTGAAAGTCCTAACCACAGCAATCAGACAAGAAAAAGAAACAAAAGGAATCTAAATTTCAAGGAATAGGTAAAACTGTCACTGTTTGCAGACAACATGAGACTATACAGAAAATTCCAAAGATGCCACCAAAAGCTATTAGAACTTCCAGATAAATTCAGTAAAGTTTTAAGATACAAAATTAATATACAGAAAGCTGTTGTGTCACTATACACTTACAATGACCTCTCAGAAAGAGAAGATAAGCAAACTATCCCATTTAAAACCACATCAAAAAGAATAAAATACCTAGGAATAAATCTACAGAGATAAAAGGCCTGTACTCAGAAAACTTTAAGATACTGATAAAAGAAATTGAAAACAACACAAGCAAGTTGAAAGGTAAATCATGTTCAAGTATTGGAAGAATTAATACTGTTAAAATCACCAGTGTAAGATAGTACACTCTTTGACTTACAAAAAAAAAAAATATATATTGATTGCTATATCTCCCCAGGCAAGTGAAACAAAAGCAAAATTAAATGAATAGGACTACATCAAACCTGAAAATTTTTTGCACAGTGAAGGGCAATGCCAAAGAATGTTCAAACTACCACAGAATTGTGCTCATTTCGCATGCTAGCAAGGTAATGCTCAAAATCCTTCAAGCTAGGCCTCACTACAACTTCCAGATGTACATGATGGATTTTAAAAGGCAGAGGAATCAGAAATCAAATTGCCAACATCCACTGGATCATAGAAAAAGCAAGGGAATTCCAGAAAAACATCTACTTCTTCCTCATTTACTAGGCTAAAGACTTTGACTGTGTGGATCACAACAAACTGTGGAAAGTTCTTCAAGAGGTGGGAGTACCGGACCATCTTACCTGCCTCCTGAGAAACCTGTCTGCAGGTCAGGAAGCAACAGTTAGAACTGTACGTGGAACAATGGACTGGTTTCAAATTGGGAAAGCAGTACATCAAGGATGTATATTGTCATCCTGCTTATTTAACTTACATGCAGAGTACATCATGCAAAATGCTTGGATGAAGGGCTGGATGAAACACAAGTTGGAATCAAGATTACCAGGAGAAATACCAGTAACCTCAGATACGCAGATGACAATAACCTCAGATATGCCATGAAATTTAAAGACTCTTGCTCCTTGGAAGAAAAGCTATGACAAACCTAGACAGCATATTAAAAAGCAGAGACATTACTTTACCAACAAAGGTCCATGTAATCAAAGTTATGGCCTTTCCAGTAGTCATGTGTGGATATGAGAGTTGGACCATAAAGAAAGCTGAGTGCTGAACAATTGATGCTTTTGAACTGTGGTGTTGGAGAAGACTCTTGAGAGTCCTTTGGACTGCAAGGAGATCCAACCAGTCCATCCTAAAGGAAATCAGTCCTGAATATTCATTGGAAGGACTGATGCTGAAGCTGAAACTCCAATCCTTTGGCCACCTGATGTGAAGAACTAACTCCTTGGAAGAGATCCTGATGCTGGGAAAGATTGAAGGCAGGAGGAGAAGGGGACAACAGAGGATGAAATGGTTGGATGGCATCACTGACTCGATGGACATGAGTTTGAGCAAGCTCTAGGAGTTGGTGATGGACAAGGAAGCCTGGCGTGCTACAGTCCATGGGGTTGCAAACAGTCGGATATGACTGAGCGACTGAACTGAACTGAACTGAATGCAGATGATCCCACCCTAATGGCAGAAAGTGAAGAGGAACTAAAGAGCTTCTTGATGAAGATGAAGAGAAGAGCGGAAAAGCTGGCTTAAAACTCAACATTCAGAAAACTAAGATCATTGCATCTGGTCCCATCAGTTTATGGCAAATAGATGGAAGAAAAAATGGAAACAGTGAGAGACTTTAATTTCTTGCGCTCCAAAATCACTGCAGATGATGACTGCAGCCATGAAATTAAGACGCTTGCTCCTTGGAAGAAAAACTATGACCAACCTAGATAGCGTATTAAAAAGCAGAGACATCACTTTGCTGACAAAGGTACATACAGTCAAAGCTGTGGTTTTCCCAGTAGTCGTGTATGGATGTGAGAGTTGGACCATAAAGAAGGCTGAACACCGAAGAATTGATGCTTTCAGACTGTGATGCTGGAGAAGGCTCTTGAGAGTCCCTTGGACTGCAAGGAGATCAAACCAGTCAATCCTAAAGAAAATCAACTCTGAATATTCATTGGAAGGACTGATGCTGAAACTGAAGCTCCAATACTTTGACTACCTGACGCGAAGAGCCAATTCACTGGAAAAGACCCTGATGCTGGGAAAGATTGAGGGCATGAGGAGAAGGGGGAAACAGAGGATAAAATGGTTGGATGACATCACCAACTCAATGGACATGAAGTTGCTGAAGCCCATGGGGTTGAAAAGATTCAGACATGACTCAGCAACTGAATAACAACAGCGAAGGAAACTATCAACAAAACGAAAAGGCCACCTACTGAATGAGAGAAGATACTTGCCAACAACATGTCTGATAAGGGGTTTACATTAAAAATATGCAAATAATTCATACAAGTTGAATTCCAAAAAAACAAACAGCCCAATTAAAAGATGGGCCTAGGACTTGAACAGACATTTTTTCAAAGCGTCATTTGACCTCAGATGATCAACAGCTGTTCAGGTGTTTCTATTTTGCTAGAATTCACTTATATCTCTTTTTGGCTGCCATTTTTGAGCACCTAATGTGTACCACTACGTAGCTCATAGGACATTATACAATGAGACTGACCACATGACTGCTACATTAAGCAACATAGATGGATATCACAAGCATAATGCCAAACAAAAGAAATCTACCCCAAAACAGAAAACAAAAACAGTCTGCTTGATTTATATAACAGGCACAAGTAATCAATGCTTAAAGAAGTCAGGGCAGTGGTCCCATTTGAGGTGGGAGGATGTAATGATCTGGGAAAAGGCATGAGGAAAGATTTTAGGGTACTGGAAAATTCCATTTCCTGATCTGGTTGCTGGATACCCTGGGTGTTCACTTTGTAAAAATACATCCCACTGACTCCTAGATCTGTGCACTTTTCTCTATGTATGTTATGCTTCAGTAAAAAACGTTTCTTAAAGCTAAAAAATGATACATAATACTTCAAACCTGTTTAATTTTAACTTAAAACATATAAATGCACATTCATTCACCATTCTTTTGATCTGGGGCCAAAGCTTTTCTTTGCGAATGGGGTCGGCTCACTGGAGCTTCTTGTCATCTTTCTTACATAAACCACACCCATAATGCATCATCTACAGTTCCCAACATCAGTTTCTTTGAAGTAGAGAGAGATCTTAAAGACCCTTGTAAAGCAGTCTGAGTGTAGAATCTTGCTAGAATTTTATGATTTTTCCAATCTTTCCATTGTCTCAACCACACCCTATTCCACAGCAATTGTTTTTGTTGTTTTCTTTTTTTTTTTTTTAGCAGTCCTCCTAAGTATTTTCAAAGCTTTAAACCCAGCATTCAGAGAAACATTTCTCTTTTTACACACTTTTGGGAGGGGGGGAGGGGTGGCGCTAATGTTTCATTAAGTAATTAACAGCCGGCATAACCAGTCCATTCTGAAGGAGATCAGCCCTGGGATTTCTTTGGAAGGAATGATGCGAAAGCTGAAACTCCAGTACTTTGGCCACCTCATGCGAAGAGTTGACCCACTGGAAAAGACTCTGATGCTGGGAGGGATTAGGGGCAAGAGGAGAAGGGGACGACAGAGGATGAGATGGCTGGATGGCATCACTGACTCAATGGACGTGAGTCTCAGTGAACTCCAGGAGTTGGTGATGGACAGGGAGGCCTGGCGTGCTGCGATTCATGGGGTCGTAAAGAGTTGGACACGACTGAGCGACTGATCTGATCTGATAAGTAGATTTGGTACCGAATATAAATGATCCTTGACTGACACACAATTGAGCTAATGGGAACACACATGAGTGGGTGTCCTGGTCTGTAGCAAGCATTTCCCATGATGCAGAAGTGCCTTCATCAATGTGTTTTGCAGACTGTGTTTGTCAAGTGAAGAGGTCTTTCGTGTTGTTATGTATGCCCCTAAACTCCCAGCTGCTACCACAGGTCATATGGGAATCATCTTTCACCTGGGCCACTACGGAGGTCCTTTAATAATTTTCTATACAGGTACCTTTTCCTTTTCTGAAATACAAAGCATGCCCCTGTGTGCTGCTTAAAGGTTTTAAAATAGAGTGCCTGGTGTCATGTAGGTGCTTGATAAACAGGTTGAATGAGTGAATAACTAAACAAATGGATACACAAGTTTTCAATTCCTCCAGGACTAAGCTCCAGCTCTTTGGTCTCTCCTGCAAGGCCCTTCCTAGTCAGATCCTTCTCACCTTCCCATCATCTTGTCTTATATATCCTCAGTACACCCTGCACTGCAGCCCCACCAAGTGACCTGTGATCACTAGCCGTGCAGGGTCACACACACTGGTCCTCTGCTGGAAGCCCATGTTCCCCATTGTCATCCATGGAGGCACCGCATAAGACTCAATCGTCCTTTTCTCAGCTTTCCCGGATGCAGCCAGTGGTGTTCATCAGTAGCTCTGGTCTCCTGTTCTTATCATTCCTGGTCATATGCCTATTCCTCCCATACACAGTACAACCCAGAGACTTGACGATTGGGCTTCAGGCCCTTTATTTGGTTTCAGTCCCAACGTCTAGCTCGGCCTTGGCAGACAGTTGACTCTCAACACCACTGTGAAGGCAGGAGTTGGCTGGCCTGAGTTCAGATCTCCACCCTGCCACTTGATAGCTATGGAGCCATAGGCAAATTCTGTCTTCAACATTCAGCTTCCTGTCAAATAGGAGCAATGATACCTATCTCTCCACATTCCTATAAAGACTGAATGAGATCTAGGTAAAGGACCTGGCACCCAAAGAACCATCTAAAAACTCAAGGAAGGGCCCACTTTCAAGATCTATACAGCTGTCCACCTATGTCTTCCCAGAGCAAACGAAAGACCAATGTGACGTGAACCCCAGTAACTGCACACAGTAAATACTCAATGGATATTCGTTGAAGGAATGAATGATACCCTCTGCCCATGGTTCACTCCCCTGTCCTACTCTCCTCTTTGCTCTTACCATCATTCCCCACATCCAGGCCCCACCAGTCCTGTGGGTAATTTGAAATTAAAATCCCAAAGTTATTTTTCATAAGCAAGAACAATCATTCTTGGGTCTGCTGGCACCGCATCCTGACAGGGGCTGGCAACAGCCAGTTCACAGCGAGCCCTGCCAGGGGGCTGTGCATATACTTCTAAGAATAACTCAGTGTCCAAGAATTCCGCCTGTTCTATCGCAAGCTGGGGCCGGCCAGCAGCTGGTTTGCATTAGCGTCTAGAGTGATGGGATTCCGCTTTACTGTACTGAGGCTGACGCACCTCCTCCCCTTCCTCTGCTCTCACTCTGGGCTCCCACTGAGCAAGTCGAGTCTTTGTTTAACAGTCTTGAAAGCACCAGGAAGGGATCTGGTTAGAGGTACACTATGGAGTAGATGAAGTCCGCCTCCTGTGTCCTTTCATCTCACGCCTGGGTCATACCTCACACTTCCACCTGGGTACCATTCTGAGTACCCCCTGTGATCTCTGTACTCCAAGGCCACAGGAACATCCCATTCAAACCTGCCCTCAAAACAGCAGCCAATATTTGGGATTCCTGACCTTCTTTCCTTTGTATTTACATTCATTCATTCATTTCTACATGGAATTGTTGAACAATGAAGCTAAAGGGACCACGGAGATCACTTACAGAATCAGCTTGGTCTAGAGTGGCTCTTAGAAAAAAAGGGGCTGCATGTACACTGTCTTAAGGACATTTGAAATGTCTGAGCGCACTTATCTTTGGGCGTCGCAAAGAGAAAAAGCACTACTGGCATTTACTGGGCAAGAACTAAGGACACAGAATATCTTGCAATGCACAGAACATTCCCACATAATGAAGAATTATACAGCCCAAAAATGTTCCTGGCGTCCCTCCTGAGAAACCCCACTGGAGCCGAGTGTGTCATCTTGTACACTCACAGCACACTGGCTATGAGCACAGGCCTCCTCACTCCTGGCCTTGACATATCTTGTCTTCAAAACATTTGAAGTACATTTGCTTTATGATGGAGGAAAAAAGGTCATGGACTATGAAGTCAAAAAGACCAGGACAAAGTTCTGTTGCTGCCACTCCACCTGCAGACACTTGAGCCGAGTTCATGATTCTTAGAACCCAGACTCCTCCTCGTCTGTTGTAACAGTGCTCATAATGTCTATGTTGATTATGAGCATGGCTGCCATATTTCACAATTCCCAAAACTGAGTAAAAATATCCAGCATGCATGTGCTAAGTTATATCAGTCATGTCCAACTCTTTGTAGCCCTATGAACTGTAGGCCACCAGGCTCCTCTGTCCATGGGATTCTCCAGGCAAGAATACTGGAGTGGGTTACCATGCCTTCCCCCAGGGGGATCTTCCTGACTCAGGGATCAAACCAGAGTCTCTTACTTCTCCTGCATTGGCAGGCAGGTTCTTTAGCACTAGCACCACTGGGAAGCCCTAACAAGGTCCAGCAGTGAGAATTAAGTAAGAGAATTTACACAGAATACTGGGTGCATAGTAGGCATTGTGGAGAAGGCAATGGCACCCCGCTCCAGTGCTCTTGCCTGGAAAATCCAATGGACAGAGGAGCCTGGTAGGCTGCAGTCCAAGGGGTCGCTAAGAGTCAGACGTGACTGAGCGACTTCCCTTTCACTTTTCACTTTCATGCATTGGAGAAGGAAATGGCAACCCACTCCAGTTTTCTTGCCTGGAGAATCCCAGGGACGGGGGAGCCTGGTGGGCTGCTGTCTATGGGGTTGCACAGAGTCAGACACGACTGAAGCGACTTAGCAGCAGTAGCAGCAGTAGGCATTGAGAATACTGTAGATGTTACACATGAAGTGCCTTGTACTATGCCTGGCATATAATAGAGGCTCTTCAAATGTCAATTCCGTTCCCTCCCTCCTCCTCCCATAGATGTCCTGTGACTCATTGAAGGTCATCCAGGATTCCTTGAAGGCATGCTCTGTTGCTTTAAGTCATGTCCTACTCTTTGCGACCATATGGACTGTGGTCTACCAGGCTCCTCTGTTCATAGGATTTCCCAGGCAATAATACTGGAGTGGGTTGCCATTTCCTTCTCCAGGGGACCTTCCTAGGTCAGGGATCAAACCCACGTCTCCAGCATTGGCAGGCAGATTCTTTACCATAGAGCCACCTGGCTCATTAGAGCAATGTGGTCTCTATTCTCACAAAATTTAAAAATTAAGAGGTCTGATAACTCTTAACTGAAGTCTACTTCTTCTGTACTCTACTTCTCACTATCTTCAAAAGAATGATCTTTCAATCATTTTGTTCATGTTTTTGTCATGCTGATAACAAGAGCAGACAGATGGATGATAGAAGCCTAATTGCTTTTACAAGACAGGATGAGGCCAAAGCGGGAGGGAAAAGGGAGGAGACATTACAGAAAGTGAGGAAGAATGGGGGGTGGGGGGTGTGGTGGCAGGAAATAAGTAGGTTTCTAAAGAAGAAGAACCTAAGGACAAGAGGTGGTTTGGGGGTGATCAAGTTGCTGGGATGTTTCACTATACAGAGGCTGTCATCAGGGGAGTCCCACTGTGAGCACTTGAGATATGGTTTTGACCAGTTAGAGCTCCCAATTCTTCCCAAAGATTTCTACAGTCATTGTGTAGTCACTGGGTCCAGTTTCTTGCTCTCTTTTGTCAATATATTTAGCTTCACACATCAACCCAAATATAAAACTCAACTCTTTCTTCTATTTCTTCCCAAATCTTGCCCACTCAAAGCACTTATAAGAAAGGCAGACTTTTCTAAAGATGTGGAGGAAGCCAAGGAAAGGGATTACAACAATACAGCACAGAAGACATTGGGAGGAGCACAAGATACAATTCTTTCTAAAAAGGCCTGATCACCCACCACAAGAATCTGCTCTTCACCTCTCAAAGGTGCCACCTTGATGATGTCATGGTTCCTCTCTCTCTTCCCCATTCCTTCCCACCACCTCTCTTCTCTTCTCTAACCCCACCTCCTTTCAGAGGCAGGAAACAAATGCCTCTCTTTTCTCTCAGGCACAGCTTCTGAGAGAAGCTTTCTATCTGTCCATGAGCCCTCCAAAACCCATGCCTTTGGGGCTTGCCAATCCCCTTAATGGACATATCAAGGTGTTTTTAGCCAAAGCTGTTCCCTCTCGAAAAGAATGAAGTTAGACCATAGAGGTTTCACCTCATTTTTCCTGTCTGCGATTTAGATAACAAATTCAAATTGTTGAGAGAAACAAAGCATTGCGGAAATCCAGTGGGCTGGTCTGTAAGGATTTCTTTGACTTTAAGTAGACCCTTGAAGGATAGATTGTATTTGGAGAGAAACAAAGAAGGAATCCAGTGGTATCACAACATAAATAAAAATGCAGAGACTGAATTGGCACAGAATATGCAAGGGATAGGGGAGAACTTGTTCAAGCTGAAGCCAACAATACATTGGCTAGCAGTGAAGGAGAAAAATGTAAGCATTAGGTGGAATCATCAGTGGAGGACTCTGAATGTGTCGGATTACAAATATGCCCAAAATCTGATCTCTCCTTTGGGATTGGCTAATCTATTTTTAGGGGGTAGGGAGTTTGTGGTTTCTTTTTTTCTTTTTTTTTTTTTTAGAAAGCTGTATCAATGATCCTTTTAGATATGCAAGAGTAAAGCAAGAACATCTTGGAGAAACATGGGAATCTGATAAATACATCTAACTTAGACATGTGAGTTGAAGAGTTTGCTTGCTTATGCCCAGAGCCTCCAAGAGCAAAATCTCTGTGAATGCTATTGCTTTTTGGGGTAGAAAGGTTTCTCTCCTATATGGACATGTCTACCATATAGCTGAACATGCTTCTATTCTTTCTAGGTTGGGAGTTTTTTCCTTCAAACAGTTGTTTGCAGTAGGATCAGAATTCAAATGGACAAGTACTTGGAAGGAACAGGCAGATGTGCCCTTCTGTCTTTTTAAAAAGCCCTGGTCACCCACCACAAGGAATCTACTCTTTACCTCACAGAGAACTAGCAACAGCAAAAAAGTATTTGGATTGCGTTTGGTGACACTCAAGATAGATCTCACATGAGGTTCTTCAAAACGTTGTTCTCAGGAGAAGGTGGAATAAGTTGAGAGAGTAGCACTGACGTGTATACACTACCATGTGTAAAATAGCCAGCTAGTAGGAAGTTACCGTATAACACAGGGAGCTCAGCTCTGTGCTCTGTGATGACCTAGAGGGGTAGGATGTTGAGCTGGGAGGGAGTATATGTATACGTATATATACATATACCTGATTCACAGTGTTGTACAGCAGAAACTAACACACTGTAAAGCAATAATACTCCAAAGAAAAAAAAGTTGTTTTCACAACTGTGCTTACTGTGATGATGTTGACCTTACAAAACAAATTCAACTTAAGAAAATACTGCTGAATTCATTGATTGTAATATGTGAAGTATCCTTATAAAAATTGTTTTATTACCTTTTTGATAAAAAGAGTCCTATAGTCTGAAACTACGATTTTCCCCTGTGCAGTATTCATTCTCTCTGATTCTAGAGCTAGCACTCTAGTTTCTCCTGGGACGCTGGCTCCCTCTCTCTCCCTCTCCTCTCAGGTACTTGGTTTGGATGGAATACTGCCCTGCCTTTATGACACAGGGATCAATGCTGTACTACCAATCAGGTGCCAGCTGACAATGGTGATTGGGTGAGTGGTGGCCACATCTACTTCACCCAATCTGAAGCAGAAGCCCCATCACTTTCCAGCATATCTTCCTTCCTATTTTATTTTTCTGCACAGCCCTCATCTGATGTCTTTTCTTATCATTTACTCACTTTTCTGTTGGGGGGTATATGTGTGCGTATCTCCTACATCTGGAATGAATGCAGGGATCTTCTACGTCTTTTTAATGTGATGTCCCCAGTAACCTAAAATGCTGCTACCACATGGAAAGCAGTCAGTCAATGTATTTTGGTTGAAAGGTTTACAACAAACCTTTAACAAACACCAAACCAAAGAAATGGCTCAACAGTGGAAGTGAAACACAAGTGTGTCCCATCAAAGCTAATCCTTGAAATGTTGCTGGCATGATCAAGGAAGAGTCATTCAATTATGAGTCTATAAATCTAGAGCTGCCATGAGGTTATCACATGAGTAAAGCCCCCTATGTTGAGAAAGAAGTCAATACCAAGAAAGAGAGAGATGGAGAGAAGTCACTTCATGATAAAACCACATCAGGCTCCAGCTATGCCTGAACTCAATAGCTGAACTTTTCAGTACTGGATGTGCATCGTGAGGACTCTTGGCTTTCAGACTGTAGGCGTGCTTGCTGACCTCTGCAATGTAGCCAGAATCAGCTCTACAGAACACTACAGACCTGAGCCTGGGGAGACAGTCTCCCTCTAGGAAGGACAGTGTTGTACTGTTCCCACTTTTCCTGAAAAGAAGAAAACATAGCAGGAAACATTAACGTATACATTGTTTCCTGTGGGACTGAGACAATGGCTCAAAGCTCATGGAACAAGTTTAGGCATGACAGACGCCATGGCCCTGTGCCCACAGTCTATCCCACTTCCCTCCACAGGAAAACTGCCTGAAGAAGGAAACCAGACACCACCTTGTATAAAGACTGCAGGGCACTTCTTCAGTATTCTCTCTCATGGCCCAGCATAGGTGGGAAGGGCACTGATCATATCGCCAAAGATCTGGGTCCTCATTCCTGCTGTCTTGCTCTCTGAACTAAGACTACAGAACTTTTGGATCATTCAATCATCATGTAGCGAGCCTCATCCTGGGATTCTTCTTGTTGAAGAACCAGTGACTAGAGTTCAGGTGAATTAGTTTAAGCCAACAAGTGTATTTATGGACTCTGGGAACATCAGGAAGAGTTTCAGGAAGTCCAAATTGAGTTAAGTCCAAGATTGGCATAGTGAGGGGAGTTCGGGGTGCTCAAGTCATTTCCTAAAAGTCTACAGTGCCTCAGAGAATGAGGCTTCACTAGCTGTGGCCTTAAACATCAAGAGATGAACAGCTCTTAATATGACAGCGTATTTTATTGCCCAAAGCCCTCTTATCTACTTCTTTCTTCTGTGTCATGGGTTTCATTGTCTCTGTAGGCTGGACTGTGAAGGAAATGGACAGAGGCCTATTTGAACATAATGTACCCCACAAGCTGTGGCTCAACCTACCATAGAAAATAAGCTTGGAATACAATGTTGGAGTAAGATTTTTAAGGAAATTTGCACTCATCCTATTGAAAATGGGTAATTATTTAACACAGACAGCACTCATTTCTTCTAAAAATACAATATTTATTAAGCCAATATTATATACAAGGCCCTATAATAAAGAAATAACAAATAAGACACAGTCTCGGATCTCAAGAGAAATGCCAGTAGAAAGAAGACTTTAGAAACATCTAGAACAGCACTAGATGTGCTCATATAATGTGGCTCAGATAATGAACTCCTCATGGCCGAATTTAGACTGAAATTTAAGAAAGTAGGGAAAACCACTAGACCATTCAGGTATGACCTAAATCAAATCCCTTATGATTATACAGTGGAAGTGACAAACAGAGTCAAGGGATTAGATCTGATAGAGTGCCTGAAGAACTATGGACAGAGTTTTATGACTTTGTATAGGTGGCAATGATCAAGACCATCTCCAAGAAAAAGAAAGGCAAAAAGGCAAAATGGTTGTCTGCAGAGGCCTTACAAATAGCTGAGAAAAGAAGAGAAGCTAAAGGCAAAGAATAAAAGGAAAGATATACCCATTTGAATGCAGAGTTCCAAAGAATAGCATGGAGAGATAAGAAAACCTTCCTCAGTGATCAATGCAAAGAAATAGAGGAAAACAACAGAATGGAAAAGACTAGAAATCTCTTCAAGAAAATTAGAGATACCAAGGGAATATTTCATGCAAAGATGGGCACAATAAAGGACAGAAATGGTATGGACCTAACAGAGGCAGAATATATTAAGAGGTGGCAAGAATACACAGAAGAACTATACAAAAAAGATCTTCATGACCAAGATAACCACAATGGTGTGATCACTCACCTAGAGCCAGACATCCTGCAATGCGAAGTCAAGTGGGCCTTAGAAAGCATCACTATGAACAAAGCTGGTGGAGGTGATGGAATTCCAGTTGAGCTATCTCAAATCCTGAAAGATGATGCTGTGAAAGTGCTGCACTCAATATGTCAGCAAATTTGGAAAACTCAGCAGTGGCCATAGGACTGGAAAAGGTCGGTTTTCATTCCAATCCCAAAGAAAGACAATGCCAAAGAATGCTCAAACTACTGCACAATTGCACTCATCTCACACACTAGCAAAGTAATGCTCAAATATCTCTAAGCCAGGCTACAACAGTACATGAACTGAGAACTTCCAGATGTTCAAGCTGGTTTTAGAAAAGGCAGAGGAACCAGAGATCAAATTACCAATATCCACTGGATCATCAAAAAAGCAAGAGAGTTCCAGAAAAACATCTACTTTTGCTTTATTGACTACACCAAAGCCTTTGACTGTGGAAAATTGTTCAAGAGATGGGAATACCAGACCACTTAACCTGCCTCCTGAGAAATCTGTATGCAGGTTAAAAAGCAACAGTTAGAACTGGACATGGAACAATAGACTGGTTCCAAATCAGGAAAGGAGTACGTCAAGGCTGTATATTGTCACCCTGATAACTTAACTTAAATGCAGAGTACATCATGTGATATGCCAGACTGGATGAAGCACAAGCTGGAATCAAGATTGCCAGGAGAAATATCAATAACCTCAGATATGCAGATGACACCACCCTTATGGCAGAAAGTGAAGAAGAACTAGAGTCTCTTGATGAAAGTAAAAGAGGAGAGTGAAAAGGATGGCTTAAAACTCAACATTCAGAAAACTAAGATCATGGCATTTGGTCCCATCACTTCATGGCAAATAGATGGGGAAATAATAGAAACAGTGAGAGACTTTATTTTTGGGAGTTCCAAAATCACTGCAGATGGTGACTGCAGTATGAAATTGAAAGATGATTGCTCCTTGGAAGAAAAGCTATGACCAACCTAGACAGCATATTCAAAAGCAGAGACATTACTTTGCCAACAAAAGTTCATCTAGTCAAGGCTATGGTTTTTCCAGTAGTCATGTATGGATGTGAGAGTTGGACTACAAAGAAAGCTGAGCACTGAAGAATTGATGCTTTTGAACTGTGGTGTTGGAGAAGACTCTTGAGAGTCCCTTGGACTGCAAGGTGATCAAACCAGTCCATCCTAAAGGAAATCAGTCCTGAATATTCATTGGAAGGACTGATGTTGAAGCTGAAATTCCAATACTCTGGCCACCTGATGCGAGGAACTGATTCTCTGGAAAAGATCCTGATGCTGGGAAAGATTGAAGGCAGGAGGAGAAGGGGACAACTGAGAATGAGACAGTTGGATGGCATCACCAACTCGATGGACATGAGTTTGAGTAAGCTATGGACAAGGAAGCTGTCCGATGGACAAGGAAGCCTGGCGTGCTGCAGTCCATGGGGTTGCAAAGAGTGAGACATGACTGAGTGACTGAACTGAACTAAGAACAGCACTGTCCAGTAGAAATATAATGTGAGCCTCAAAATGTAACTTTAAGTCTTCTAGTAGCCACATTGCAAAAATAAAAATAAATCAGTGAATATCATCTTAATGATATATTTTCTTTAATCCAGTATATTTAAAATTATTTCAACATGTAAACAACATACGGAAATTATCTTTTTATCCAGTCTTTGTTTTCCTTTTTTTTTTTTTTGGCCATGCCATGTGGTATGTGGAATCTTAGTTCCCCAACCAGGGCTCAAACCCTCACCCCCTACTGGGGAAGTGTGGAGTCTTAATCACTGGACCACCAGAGAAGTCCCTAAGGAAGTTATTAAGGAGATAGTCTTTTTCCTGATAGTGCAGTTGGTAAAGAATCCGCATGCAATGCAAGAGACCCTGGTTCGATTCCTGGGTTGGGAAGATCCACTGGAAAAGGGATAGGCTACCCACTCCAGTATTCTTGAGCTTTCTTTGTGATTCAGCTGGTAAAGAATCTGCCTGTAATGTAGGAGACCTGGGTTTGATCCCTGGGTTGGGAAGATCCCCCTGGAGAAAGGAAAGTTTACCCAGTACAGTATTCTGACCTGGAGAATTCCATGGACTGTATAGTCCATGGGGTGGCAAAGAGTACGACATGACTGAGCAACTTTCACTTTTACTTTCCTATTCTTTTTTTCTAATTAAGTCTTGAAAACTCAATGTATATTTTATACCTCAGTTTAAACTCACTCCATCTAGGCTGTAACTATATTTGATTCAAAATGATGCCATTTCCCTCAATGGCATTTGTGGGAAAATAATCACAATTCTTATACTTCCACTGAAGGGAAGTAAAGTGAACATTTGTCTCTTCCGTTTTAATTATTTTTCTTGAATGATACCCTGATAGTCCTCTCTATAACCACCTGTCCCCACATGCATGTGTGTGTGCTTACATGTCCAACTCTATGACCCCATGGACTGTAGCCTGCCAGACTCCTCTGTCCATGGAATTCTCCAGGCAAGAATACTGGAGTGAGTAGGTTGCCATTCCCTTCTCCAGGGGATCTTCCCAATTCAGAGATCAAAACCAGGTCTCCTGCATTGAAGGCAAATTCTTAACCATCTGAGTCACCAGGGAAGCCCTGTTCCCTACTTAGCTCATAAACATTTAGAATGGAGTTGATGCCATGCCAGATCCAGAGGTGGCTACTCAGGTCATTATATGGCTCTAGGCACAGTGATTCATTCAGGCATAGATATATAACCTAATCAGAATCTTTGAAATTCAATAATTCTCTTATTAGGACTTCCCAAAAGAGAAACACCTACTCTTTTCTGCAGGACTTAAGTCTGGGAGTACGTGAGCTTAGAGCATCAAAGGACCCCTTGAAGAACCTGAGATTGAAGCCATCTTGTTGAAAGTAGATCTATGAAGAGAAAGTCAATTCTTGTGGCACCAGCCAAGTTCCTAGAGAACCTTGAGCTTTCTCAGTTATGTGGGCCCATAAACTCTGTATTCAAGCCAGTCTGAGTATGGAGATTTCCTAAAAAGCATTTTGAAATGAGGGAACTTCTATTCCACTCCCCAGGAGAAGGTATTAGGTTGGTGCAAAAGAAATTGCAGTTTTTGCATTGTTGAAATTTGCCTTTAATATTGGAATACATTCTTTAAAAAAATGTGGTTATCTTATACATCATTTTAACACACATTTCTCATTTTATGTTTTTTTGCTAATGGCTTATTACTTGCTGCTTATTTTATATTTATTTTAGACTATAGAAATTATGTTAAACGAAAACCAAATTTGACCGATTTTATTATTTGAGTTCAAAAATGGGTCGTAAAGCAGAGGAGACGACTCACAACAACAACACATTTGGCCTAGGATCTACTAATGAACGTACAGTGCAATGGTGGTTCAAGAAGTTTTGCAAAGGAGACAAGAGTCTTGAAGATGAGGAGCATAGTGGCCAGCCATGCAAAGTTGACAATGACCAGTTGAGAGGATCACTGAAGCTCCTACAACTACGCAAGAAGTTGTCCAAGAATTCAACATCAACCATTATATGGTCATTCAGCATTTGAAGCAAATTGGAAAGCTGAAAAGGCTCAATAAGTGAGTGCCTCATGAGCTGACCAAAAATCAAAAAAATCTTCATTTTGAAGTGTGGTCTTTTCTTATTTTGCACAACAATAACAAACTGTTTCTCAATCAGATTGTGATGTGTGACAAAAGTGGATTTTATACATCAACCAGCAATGACCAGTTCAGTGGTTGGACCAAGAAGAAGCTCCAAACCACTTCCGAAAGCCAGTTCAGTTTAGTCACTCAGTCGTGTCTGACTCTCAAGAGTCCCAAAGCCAAACTTGCACCAAAAATAGGTCCTGGTCACTGTTAGGTGCTCTGCTGACCATCTGACCCACTACAACTTTCTGAATCCTGGTGAAACCATTACATCTGAGACGTATGCTCAACAAATCATTGAGATGTACTGAAAACTGCAACACCTGCAGCTAGCATCAGTCAACAGAAAGGGCCTAATTCTTCACGACAATGCCTGACTGCATGTCGCACGTCCAACTCTTCAAAAGTTGGATGAATTGGGCTACAAAGTTTTGCCTCACCAACCAATTACCACTTCTTCAAGCATTTTGACAACTTTTTTCAGGAAAAACACAGCCAGCAGGATGCAGGAAATGCTTTCCAAGAATTCATCCAATCCCAAAACATGGATTTTTATGCTATAGGAATAAACAAACTTATTTCTCATTGGCAAAAATGAGTTGATTATAATGGTTCCTATTTTGATTAATAAAAATATGTTGGAGCCTAGTTATAATGAAATTCATGGTCTGAAACCATAATACATTTGCACCAACCTAATAGTATACAGTGATTTCATCCAGTTTCCCTCTCCACTCCTGTATAGTCTACCTAAAAAAGAAGTAACATACGCGGTGACACCAGTGAATCTTAACATCCATTGGGCTACATGTATCAGGAGACAATATCACCATACTGAAATAGAAATAAGGTTTGTCTCTCATTTCCACTTGTCTCTTGCTCTCCTGGACAGACCTAGCCAGGGATCTGTCCTCTCTGTTCCAGATTCTACCCTATAATTGAGTTACTTGAGTCAGTTTAGTTCTGGAGCGGTTGGAATTTTTTTATTCTTACCTCTATGGTGGTGCCTGCTTTATACTAGCAACATGTTTACAATTATGGGGTATTGACTCAGTTTCCCCAATATGATTATGCATTAGTGGTAAGAAATGCATTTTTATTAAAAGGAGATTAAGTAAATGTCGTATCAGATATATGTATATGTATGGCTGAGTCCCTTTCCTGTACACCTGAAACTTGTTTATCAGTTACACTCCAACACAAAATAAAAGATTTTTTTTAGAGATACAAATGAACTTATTTATAAAACAGAAGCAGACTTGGTCATGGATAAGAAAAATTTCTATCCTTAAGGGAAAATTCTCAACAAGTTTAATTAAATTATACAATCCTTAAATTTCACCATTTATTCATCAAATATTAAGAGCATACCTACAAGGCATGATAATAGCCACTAAGGGTACAAAGATGAATGTGTCACTGAACTCAAGGAGACAATGTCAATTGTATTTGCATGTTTTACAAGTGTAATGAGAGACAAGAACAGGGAGGAAACATTGAGAAATGACACTTTAAAAGGCCAGGAGTAGTACTTACATTGAATTTATAAGGACAACAGAATCCAATAAAAAGTCAGAGGCTGGCAAAATGTATGAGAGAAAAATCATCTAACTATATGCTGCAAAAAGAGACATAATTTATATTTAACAATGCAAATAGGTTGATGGAAAATGATGGAAAAATAAATACCAAGCAAACAGCATCCAAAAGAACTGGAGTATTTCTGTTCTGTCAGACAAAATAGACTTGAAGACAAAAATTGTTACTTGGGACAAAGAGAAATATTTTATAATTATTAAAGGAACAATCCTTTAGGAAGTTGTAACAATTATAAAAATACATGTATCTAACAAGAGAACCTCAAAATCCATGAAGCAAAAACAGATTTAAGGGGAGAAATAGACAATTCAACAATAACTAAAGACTTTCAATATCCTCCTCTTTCTATAAAAGATAAGATATCCATTTTTGATAGATTCAATAATGAGCAGAACACTAACAAAGAAATAGAAGACTTGAACAACACTTAAAAATCAACTAGCTCTAATAGACATCTATTGAATACTAGCCACTAGCAAAATGCATATTCTTTTCAGTGCATAGAATGTTCCCCAGGATAGACTACATGTTAGGTCATAAAACAAGCCTCAAAAAACTTTAAACATTTGAAATTATATAAAATATACTGTCTAACCACAACATATAGAAATTAGAAATCAAAAACAGAAGTAAATTTGGGAAACTGACAAATATGTGGTCGTGGAACAAAGCATTCCTAGCCCAAAAAAATTGGCTCAAAGAAAAAATCAAGGAGAAATTTGAAAATTCTCTGAGACAAATGAAAACAAAAAACACAATATACCAAAATTTATGGAATCCAGCCAAAACAATGCTGAGAAGGAAATGAATAGTTGTAAATGCCTATGTTTAAAAAGAAGTGGAAAGATCTGAAATCAATAACCTAACTTTCTACCTTGGGAAACTGGAAAAGGAAAGCCAACTAGACCCAAAACAAGCAGAAGAAAAAAAATAATAAAGATTAGAGTGGAAATGAATGAAATAGACAACAGAAAACAATAAAGAAAACAAGTAAAACTAAAAGTTGTTTCTTTGAAAAGATCAACAAGATGACAGACAATGAAGAATGACGAAGACAAAGAGGGAACAGTCAAATTACTAAAATCAGGAATGAAATAGGAGATATCATGACCTACCTTACAGAAATAGATTCTAAGGTGATCACATAATTGTTTGCCAGCAAATTAAATAATATAAATTAAATGAAAGAATTCCTAAGTCTAAATCTAAGTGGAAGTCGCTGTCATGTCCGACTCTTTGCGACCCCATGGACTGTACAGTCCATGGAATTCTCGAGGCCAGAATACTGGAGTGGGTAGCCTTTCCCTTCTCCAGGGGATCTTCCCAACCCAGGGATCGAACTCAGGTCTCCCTCATTGCAAATGGATTCTTTACCAGCTGAGCTACAAGGGAAGCCCAAGAATACTGGAGTGGGTAGCCTACTCCTTCTCCAGCAGATCTTCCCAACCCAGGAATCGAACCAGGGTCTCCTGTGTTGCAGGCAGATTCTTTACCAACTGAGCTATGAGAAAGACACAGCTACGAAAACTGACTCAAGAAGAAAATTGAAAACCTGAACTGTAGCAGGAGATTACACTAACCATCAAAAGTCCTACAATAAAAAGCCCAGGCTCCAAAAAAATCACAGGGGAATTCCACGAAACATGTGAGGAATTAATACCATTTCTTCACACACTCTTTCAAAAAATAGAAGAGAATATGTTTTCAATCACAATTCAACAATAAAAAGACTACTCAATTTAAAACTGGGCAAAGAATTTGAAGAGGCATTTCTCCAAGGAACATATACAAATGACCAACAAGCCTACAAAAAGAAGCTCAAAATTATTAGTCTTCAGGGAGATGTAAATCAAAACCACAATGAGATATCACTTCATACACACTAAAATGGATATAACAAAGATAATAACCAATATTGGCAAATATGTGGAAAAATTGGAACTCTTAAGTTGCTGGCAGGAATATATAGTGCAGCCACTTTGGAAAACAGTTTGGCAGTTCCTCAGTAAGTTAAACATTGAGTCATCGTAAGACCTAGCAACTCCACTCCTGGGTAGATGTCCAAAAGGAACTGAAACTATTTCCACACAAAAACTAGGACATGAATGTGCACAGATTATTCATAAAAACCAAAAAACAGAAACACCCCCGAATGTCCAACTGATGAATGAATAATCAAAATGTGGTATATCCATAGAATGGAATGTTATTCAGTCATGAAAAGGAATAAGGTACTACTACCTGGATAAACCTTGAAAACATGACAAAGAAACCAGTCACAAAAGACCACACACTATATGATTCCATTTATATGAAATAGCCACAACAGGTCAATCTATAAAGACAGAAATAAAGTGGTGGCTGCTTTGACCGACAAGGAGAAGGAGAAGGCATGGAGAAGTTAGTGGTAATGGGTATAGGGTTTCTATTTGGGCTGATGAAATGTTTCAGAATTAGAGAGTGGTGATGGATGTACAACTCTGCGAATGTACTGGAAACCACTGAATTTTACACTTTGAAAGGGCAAATTTTATGGGATGTGAATTATATCTTAAACTGTTATTTTTTTTAAAAGACTTTAAGAGCTCAAGGACTACTTCCCAAAAATGACACCCTAAAATTGATCTTAAAAAAGAGAAAACATTTATTAGAAACAACCAAGGCACATTTAGTAAGGAATTTTAAATGTTTAACTTTACAAAGTACTAAAATTATACATTAGAGAAATCCCCCAAATTAATATATACACACTCTGAATGTCTGCTCAGTCACTTCAGTTGTGTCCTACTTTTTGTGATTCACTGGACTGTAGCCTGCCAGGCTCCTCTGACCATGGGGATTCTCCAGACAAGAATACTGGAAGGGATTGCCATGCCCTCCTCCAGAGGATCTTCCCAAACCAGAGATCTACTGTGTCTCCTGCATTGCAAGCAGATTCTTTGCTGCTGAGCCACCAATGAAGCCCATATACATTCTAGAAGCTTACAATCTACCTGAAGATACACTGGCAGGAAATACGAAAGTGTGTATTACTTCAGATCAGATCAGTCGCTCAGTTGTGTCTGACTCTTTGCGACCCCATGAATCGCAGTACACCAGGCCTCCCTGTCCATCACCAACTCCTGGAGTTCACTGAGACTCACGTCCGTCGAGTCACTGATGCCATCCAGCTCCTATGTTATTGGGCTCTTTCACCTACGTATTTTCTTTTTGCTTATATCTCACAACAATCTATTTTTGAAACCTAAAATTAATGAAACTAAGAAAGACTGGTTAGCTATACTTGGCCACACCCTTGCACAAATGACTTACTTCTTAAATATAGCTGTTTGCTCTTGTAGAGCTACAACTTTTGTGTTTCCATCAGAGGCGTCATGCCTTTGGATCCTCATTCCATTTTAACTGTGAGTCAAGGGATCCCGGTTGGTGTTCAGTATACCAAACGGTAACCAACATAAATATCCTGGAAGCCAGAACCCTAAGGTTGCCTCCCACTCTGGAGGTTGTGAGTTTCCGTTGTCAGTGTATGTTTCCCTTTCAAGACAAGGCAAGCTATGTATGTGCTAAGTAGGAGTGTTACATGATCCACCTCCTCACTGGTGCTAAAAGGAAAATAACGGGTCGAGTAGAAGAGAGGAAAATGGCGCCAGAAAGAAAGAAGAGCCAAACTAAATTTGGCATTTCACCTTTCATTTCCCCCCAAACGCTGCCTACCCACAAACCCGACTCAGTGTCAGATGTTTCAAATGTTTTCATTGTTCCTTCCCCCAGCCCAGCTCCAAATCCCAGAAAGTGGGAAGAAAAAAAAAAATCAATGCCATACAGATGTGTTTATCCCCTCTTGCCTGGATAAAAGACTTCTTTCAAGTACAGTGCATATCTTCCAGGCCGAATCTCTGCACGCTTAGGAATGCCACATGGCAGTCAGGTCAGGGCTGTTCTTTTGCTGTCCTTTTCATGTCAAACCCAAGCTTTTGTTCTCTGATGTTAAGGTTGACAGATGTGTTCTCAGGCAGCCAGCACACTGAAAACACGTGGCAGACTGAAGCCCCTGGTCTCCTTGGCCAAAGCACGGCCAATGACATGAGCAAAATGATTCCACAGTTTCCCGAGGGGCTCCTCCACTGGGGTGAAGGTTGGGTGCGATGAGAATGATGTAGGCTTAGGACCATGCTCAGGGGAGTGGTGATGCAGGAAGAACTGCAGTGAGTCCTCACTTCTTCCTGGGACCTAGAGGTGTTACCATTAGAGCTGGTCTACTGGGAAGAGGGTTAGTTTTTCATCTTAAGTGATAGTCGAGGCTTGCAGCACCTTGTTCACTCAATTCTCTGCACACACAGGTAATCGCACCTCTCTCCCTTCCTTCCCTCTTTCCTTCCTTCCATTGTTTTCTCTTTCCTTCTCTCTTTCCCTGCCTCTCTTTTTCTTTCCTTCCTCCCTTCTTTCTATCCATCTATCTTTCTATTCTCTCCAAACACCCCTTTTAGCATCATACTCATACTTTCCTCTCTCATACTCACTTTCCCATCTTTGTTTCTGCTTTCCCTCCCTCAGATGATAAAGAATCTGCCTGCAATGCAGGAGACCTGAGTTAGATCTCTGGGGTCAGGAAGATGCCCGGGATCAGGAAATGGCAACTCACTCCAGTATTCTTGCCTTGGAAGTCCCATGGACAGAGGAGCCTGGCATTGAGTTGGGCTTCCCAGGTAAAAAATCTGCCTGCCAATGCAGGAGACTCAGATCCAATCCCTGAATCTCCAGGGAAGATTTCTTGGAGAAGCAAATGGCTACCCACTCCAATATTCTTGCCTGGAAAATCCCACGGACAGAGGAACAAGGGGTTGCAAAGAGTCAGATGCAACTGAGCAACTAACACTTTTCTCTCCCCGTGTCTATCTTTTAATGCTTCCCCTTCAACACATTTCTCCCTCCGTTTTCCCCTATACATACACACACAGATACACCTCTCTCTCACTCTCATGTCCTAATCAAGTCTCAGTGACCCAAACATATTGAAGGCTCCACATTTCTGCCCTTTGTTAACTCTGGGTCCAGCTCCTCTTCGTATGGCTTTTTGCAGAATCCTGGGCTGCTGTTTTAGGCCACTGGGACTGCTCTGGCTGCCTGCTAAATTTAGAACTATCTACCCATCTTAGCAGCAAATCATTTTATATTTACAGAATAGAGGGAGTTTCTACAAACGTCTGATCTTCCCAGAAGTTCTTGTCCTTGTCTCTCAGCGCTGTACAAACTCACTTCTCCCTGTGGCCTTGGCAGTGGGCAGTATGGTGCTTTGGCATGCTCCAAGCACAGACAAGGGTTTCCTCGACAGGAGGGGCCCAGTCAGACAGAAGGCATTTGTATTACCACTGCCCTGGTTCTCTCCCCCCACTTTATTCTCATCCACTCTCTGTCTGTACTCCTGCCAACTTGTCTGAGACTGGAACTTGCCAGCTGCTACCCCTTGTGACCAGAATTCTTCAGGAAATTTTATTAAGAACCTAAGAGAAATGTAATCTAAGTTTGTGGTGCTATGGAGAGAACATAGGTTGGAGGGGGGCAATGCATCTCTATTTGAACATTACAGGAAAAGTACTCTGCTATCTTAGCGTGACAAAACCTGCTGGGTGTCCCTGTAGATGCATTCTCCCTTTATTCCTCTATGATAGAACCACCCAAATAGAACCTGGCTGGGTACATAGCCACCAGAAGAAATAGTACAGTCCCCCAAGGCCTCCCATAACTAGATACAAATATACACCAAATTTTAGTCAATGGGATTATAAGTGAATATGACTTGTGTGATCCTTATGTATGTAAATTCTTATATGTATAAATTATACATGTATAATACAACTCGAATAACTTCCATCATGTATATAAGTGTAATGTCTGTGTCATTCTTTTTCCTTTTCCTTTTCCCAGAGGTCTGGATTAAAGTTGTGATAGCTGGAGCTGGAGCAGCCATCTTGGACCACAAAGTAGAAGTCTTGTATTAAGAATGAGAAAGCAAAAAGCTTGAAGGAGAATAGTTTCACTAGCCTACAAGCCTGGGCTACTGATATCTTAATGTGAGGACAAACTAACTTCTATCTCATTTAAACTACTGTTTTTTGGTAGGGGAGAGGGATCTCTCAAAGGAGGAGGTGAGACTATATGATCATCTAGTCTGTTCCAAATCTGAAATACCAATGGATCCAGTTAAAAGTCATGGATGCATTTACAGAGCTCAAATTTCTAAGTGTAACTTCAAACTAAGCAATAGGTCAGAAGGAATGGCACAGCTTAAAAGAAACCCAGAGCTTTGATTTCTTTTCTCCCCATCACTCTGTCTACTTAGTGACCATGAATCCCAGTGATAGGAAGACTAGAACTGAAACAAAAGTTAAAAACAGCTACATTTATTGGGCTTTTGCCACTGGGCATCATTTAACCGTCACATCAACCCTAGTAGGCAAGTACTACTATTATCCTTTTTTATGGTTGAGAAAACTGATTCCTAGGGATGTAGCATCCTTACCAAGGGTCTCCCAGATGTGTATGACAGAGCCACCTTCCAACTCAACTTCCTGATTCCTGTCTTGCACCAACTAGCTGTTTTTATGTTGAAAGAAGACTGCAAAAACCAGTGGTTCAGCCTGTGAGTTCTGGAAGCCGACTGTCTCAGGCACAGATCTCAGCCACGTTACCTCTAAGGCAAGTAACATTATGTAGTTTCTTTGGATTTATGTGTGCGTTCTTAGTCGTGTCCAACTCTTTTTCGACTCTATGGACTGTAGCCTGCCAGGCTTCTGTATCCATGGGATTCTCCAGGCTAGAGTACTGCAGTGGGTTGCCTTTCCCTCTTCCAGGGGATCTTCCCAACCTAAGGATCGAGCCAGTGTCTCTTACATCTCCTGCATTGGCAGGCATGTTCTTTACCACTAGCACCACCTGGGAAGCCCCAGGTTTCTTTAACCTCCCTCTATCCTACTCTCTTTATGTACTGCTGCTGCTGCTAAGTCGCGTCAGTCGTGTCCGACTCTGTGCAACCCCATAGATGGCAGCCCACCAGGCTCCTCTGTCCCTGGGATTCTCCAGGCAAGAATACTGGAGTGGGTTGCCGTTTCCTTCTCTAGTGCATGAAAGTGAAAAGTGAAAGTGAAGTCGCTCAGTCTTGGCTGACTCTTTGCAACCCCATGGACTGAAGCCTACCAGGCTCCCCCGTCCATGGGATTTCCCAGGCAAGAGTATTGGAGTGGAGTGCCATTGCCTTCTCCACTCTTTATGTGCACTTGGAGATAACAATAGTCCCTGTTATGATGAGCAAAGGAGGTGATGCAGGTACAGCAATCAGCATGGTCCTGACACACGGGGACTCCCCATGGTCTCAATAACATCTGAGCATAAGCCAGTAACCTGCAATGGACCTGTCTCAAACAAGGGAGATCAAGGCATGGGGAAGAGGGATAAAATTTAAATAAGCAAAGCGAGCATGAGCATTTTCCCCTATCTCAAGCTGACAGTGATAAATAGAACCTGCAGATCATACCCTATCTCAGAGAAAGAATTCTAAACAAGGAGACATGGAGCACAGGGCACGGAGCCTCCCACCGCTGGGCTCACTTTCTTATCTGCAGAGGCATCATTTAGCATGTGTCTTCACACATCCCCCAGAAGGGTAATAATCAAGTTCCAGTCTTCTCTTCTAAGTGAGAAATTCCTCATCCCAAAAGCGCAGGATTTCCAGGGATTAGTGTGAAAGGCACTTAAGCATCTAAATCCCTTGGAATGAAGAGTGGGAAAGTCCCACTGTTTCCCCCACCCAGGCCCCCTTTCCCCCATCCCCTCAAGACCTCACCCTCAGCATTCTCCCCCTTCCCCCTACCTTGAGCCTCTCCAGCAGCTGGTCACTGCTTAGCAGGCAGGAGGGGGCACAGTAAGGAGGGAGGAGAGAGACTGTGAAAGGCAACCACAAACCCCACAAGTCATAGGGATGGCTGCATACGTCTCACACAAGCTTGAGGACAAATCCTAAGCACCCCAACATTTACAGATTTCAGATTGCTTACAGTTCTTGTATAAGCTGAGTAGGGGCTTCTGTTTTATATTTCCTCCCTGGCAGAACTGCAAGGCTTATGGGATCTTAGTTCCCCGACTAGGGATCGAACCTGGGCCTCAGCAAAGAGAGCGCAAGTCCTAACCACTGGACCACCAAGGGATCCCCTGAGGCTTCAGTTTTTAAAGAGTTAGGATCAACCTCAGTTTGTTTTCTGTCTGTAATACCCACTGCTGCTGGGTGCTAGAAAGTTAAGCTCCCAAATTGCAGCCCTTGAAATATAAGGTCTTTGTGCTAGCCTTTTCAGCAACCCCCTGCTCCCCCTACCACCTTTTTTGCTGGCTTTACAGAGTGAGGGACTGAGAATACAAGGCAGTGAGACAAGCACAGGTATTGTAGTTAGAGAGGCTGTGGGCTCAAACCTGGCTCCCTAGTCCCCGGCAGGGTGGCCTTCAGGTCATCCGCAGGACTTCTGGCCTACCAAATAACAGCAAGCTTTTTTTCTGAAGGAAGTTACACTATGTAACTAGGTTTTCTCTTTCCAAATGGTTGCTAGAAAGTTAAGCTCACAAATTGCAGCCCTTGAAATATAAGGTCTTTGTGCTAGCCTTTTCAGCAACACCTCCCCCCCTTTTCTGCTGGCTTCATTTTAACCTACATTCTTATTTGCTTTGTACCTAGTTTTTATTTTAAACTTTTATTTATTTATTTGGCTGCTCTGGGTCTTAGTTGCAGCATGCAGGCTCTTTCAGTTACAGCATGTGAGATCTAGTTCCCTGACTAGGGAACAATCCCAGACCCCCTGCTTTGGGAGCACAGAGTCTTAGCCACTGGACTACCAGTGAAGTCCCTTGTTTTGTGTGTAACTTTAAAATCAATGCTGTTCTTTGTAACACAAATACACTCATGAACCTTCTGAGTAAATCCTTCTGAATCAAGGTGAAAATTGTTTTTAGACTTATCAGTAATGTATCAGAGCTGTCTGGATTTATTACTGAGTAGATGCTAAACAAATAGTCATCATTAATATTCCTGTGACCTTTCACATACATTATTGTGTTTATTCTGTGTAACCATCCCAAGGTGGTTGAGAACAGATTAAACACAAAGAAACAGAAACACAGAGGTTCGACAAGGGGGCCGATCCCCAAATACATTCTCCCAAAGTGACAGCTTTCCAATCATTTTTTCAAGTAATGTACGACCCTTATGGCAGAAAGTGAAGAGGAACTAAAGAGCCTTTTGATGAAAGTGAAACAGGAGAGTGAAAAAGTTGGCTTAAAGCTCAACATTCAGAAAACGAAGATCATGGCATCCGGTCCCATCACTTCATGGTAAATAGATGGGGAAACAGTGGAAACAGTGGCTGACTTTATTTTTGGGGGCTCCAAAATCACTGCAGATGGTGATTGCAGCCATGAAATGAAAAGACGCTTACTCCTTGGAAGGAAAGTTATGACCAACCTAGACAGCATATTAAAAAGCAGAGACATTACTTTGTCAACAAAGGTCTGTCTAGTCAAGGCTATGGTTTTTCCAGTGGTCATGTATGGATGTGAGAGTTGGACTATAAAGAAAGCTGAGTGCAGAAGAATTGATGCTTTTGAACTGTGGTGTTGGAGAAGACTCTTGAGAGTCCCTTGGACTGCAAGGAGATCCAACCAGTCCATCCTAAAGGAAAACACTCCTGGGTGTTCATTGGAAGGACTGATGTTGAAGCTGAAACTCCAATATTTTGGCCACCTGATGTGAAGAGCTGACTCATTCGAAAAGACCCTGATGTTGGGAAAGATTGAGGGTGCGAGGAGAAGGAGACGACAGAGGATGAGATGGTTGGATTTCATTACCGACTCAATGGACATGAGTTTGGGTAAACTCTGGAAGTTGGTGATGGACAGGGAGGACTGGCCTGCTGCGGTTAATGGGGTCGCAAAGAGTCGGACATGACTGAGCGACTGAACTGATGAACATGACTGAGTGTCATTAATGGCATAATTAGTAACTACAGATGATCATTGAGAGTATGACTTGAAGTGATGTAGTTTGAAATCAAGATCCTGAAATCCATAGCAAAGGCAAATAAAGGTTGAAGTTTGATACCCCACTAATCAATAATCAGCTGGACCTCTACCACAAGCCAGTCTCCATCATACCTTCATCACTTCCATCAGCATTAGCACCATTCTGGCCTGGTTACACATCCTCACTCCCACTGATGATAAAAAGTGTAGCTATCCCATTAAATACAGCCAAAATGGAAAAAAGCACTTTTGGTAAAACAGAAGATGACCCAGCAACTCTTTTAGTATACTATCACCATAAATTATATAAATGCCCATCAAATGCTCTGTTTGTAAAGGCTTTGCTCGGCATTTCATACCTTGGCACAGAACTTCTTGCACTAACATCATCAAAAGCCTTTAATTCTATTTAGCTTATTAGAGGGAAAGGCTTTGCTAACAGCACCAAGTCCCGTGGCTCCCTTTCCTCCTGTGGTGCCTCCAGTCTGTCCAGGCAGCTTCCTCAGTTGGGTGGGGAGCAGGGCATGGCAGATAAGTGATGTAGAAAATCGTGTGAGACTCTTTGCTGTCATCTAGGTAAGCAGCTAGCAACCTGGTGAGAATTTCTTTCATCAGGCAGGACAGATCTTACAGCACAGCCAGGCAGTCTGAGATCACCTCCCAGATCAGCTGTTTACTACTATGTGACCTTGGGCGAGTGAATTCCCCTCTCTGCACTGTGGTTCAACTTTTGTAAATAGAGGCAAACATGGCACCTACTTCATAGGATTGCAAAGATTTAAGACTCCGTATTAGCTAAGTGTTCAGACTCCTGCCTGGCATGCTTCTCTGAGCTATTTCCTGTTTTCTGTTTCTCTTCATTTAAATGGTGCAAAAAACACTTATTGAGGTACTCTGTTGAGGACTGAGGGCTGGGGGGAGCAGACCGAGTCCCTGCCCTTGGGAGGCATGCAAATTAAGAAGGAACTACCACCCAGGGGGATGAGAGCAGAGACAGGGAGCAGGACTCTCTAGGGGCTCACAGAAGAACCAGCTGACAAAAGACAAAGCTGATCGTTTTACTCTGCTGCTTTATATTCTGCACTGGCTCCCAAACACCCTCAGGTCCATCCAGACTCCCTAAATTGGATCATACATCCTCTGTGGTGGGGCCTGTTCTCTCCCTCTCCCCTCATTTGCTGCCACAATCCCCTCTGCTCAGGTCCTGCTCTTCCTTTGCTGTACTTTTTTTTCACTTCCCAGGGCAAGTTCTGCTTGGTCTAAAGTCAGCATTTTGCACATGCTCCCCTAGTTCCTTTGTCATTGAGATCACATCTTCAATATCACTATCTCCAAGAAAGTTTCCCCCACCTTTCAGATCTTGGCAGGTGTCCTTAGCACCTATGCTTCTCCCGTTTTGGCATTTATCACCCTGTTTTCTAATTGTCAGTTGGTTTATTTGTTTTTCTCCACTAACCTTTATCTCCTTAACCCCAAGGACCAAATCTGTCTCACTTGCTCCCGTTACTGAAGCATCTTGCAGGAGCCCCATTCATATTTGGAAAAATGAATCATTTGGCTATGAAACTCCCAGAGAGCATCTATAAGTATTGCCCAGGCTTTCAGGATGATCTAGCTCACTCCTAAAAGTGTTAGTCACTCTGTCGTGTCTGGTTCTTTGCAACCCCATGGAGTGTAGCCCACCAGTCTCCTCTGTTCATGAAATTCTCCAGGCAAGAATACTGAAGTGGATAGCCATTCCCTTCTTCAGGGGATCTTCCCAGTGCAGGGATCAAACCCTAGTCTCCTGCATTTTTGGCAGGTTCTTTACCATCTGAGCTACCAGGGAAGCCCACTCCTAAAATAGACCAATTCTGTATTTCCCATCTTAAATATTTTAAAAATAATAGAACTCAATATAAAGTTTGACAGGGGTGGCTTCCTGAGTAGAAGGAAACAATATCTTTTGAGAGAAATAATCCACAGTTTTCAGTAGCATAGGCCAAGGGCTCATGTAATCTGACTAAGAACCCTCAGAGATGCTGCTGGACATTTATACAGGAAGGAAACAGTGTCCAAAGAGTTGAACAACTGCCCAGACTCAACTGCTAGCCCAAAAGATAAGCTTCCCATTTTTATGCCTCTGTCTTGGAGGACATGGCCATGTCCACAAGATACCCTTGCCTGGGGAAGAGTAGCCTCAGAGAAGTAGCATCCTTGGTGTCTGGTCCCTTAAAACAATTTCAAGATGATTTCCCTCCATCCTTTCTTTAGGGGAAGGGAAAGAAAGCACAGAGCAAATTGAAGAGTGGCAACGGGGGCTCTGAAAGTCAAATTTCTGCCATTCCTGCTTTAGGGTTTGTACAATCCCTGGAGGCCTATACCAGATCGCACGCATTCCATCGTGTATGTAATGAAAACAGCCTGGTCTCTAGATGCCGGTCTGCATGAGCGCCGGGCTCTCTCAAAAGTCAAGAGTTATGTTATTTCTCAGCCCCTCACATAAAGGCAAGTCAGGCTGCCTCCGGAAAAAGCCAGGGGCCACCATGGAGGGCGCCTTCCTTCTGGGCCAGACTCCCATCCCACGAAACTCCATGTGAGATACTCTTGGGAGTCACTCACTGTTTGGAATTTAAACATCTCCTATTTTTCCTAGATGCACAGGAAGTATTTTCCAGGGATGCCAAGAATTAACCAGTGAGGGCATCCGTTTAATTGTATTTGAAACAGAAGCTAATGTTATTAACACACCGACCACATTTACTGAGAGCAAGAAGAGGAGAAGGGCAGCTGCAGAAATTATTAAAAATAGGTGAGACTAGAGCCAGCTTTGAGGAGCTCTAGGGAGAAAATGGCTAAAAGTGTGCAAACGGTCATTGTTTCACTGAATTCATCTTTTCATTAGTAAAGAAAGAAACCCACGGTTCTGTCTACATTCATTGTGTTGTTGCGACATCTTTGATCTCTCAAATCAGCAAGAATCCCAAAGGGAAGCTCGCAGTGTTTTTGATTATTATCTTTAAAGTCTAAAATTCCTTAGGTGAAATTCAGTATGAAACGCATCCATGCAATGGGGAAGGTGAGTGACTCTGTCAACATCTGGGCCTTATTAAGGCGCAGCTATTTTCACGAGGCAGTGAACTGAAGAAACCAAATTCCTTGATAAAGCTCGAAATTTCCAGGAACTGCTTGTAAAAGGCATTTCTTCTGTCTGGTTATTTTGCATGACACACAGCACTGTGAGTTCCTGCCCCGCCAAGCCGTGGGGATAAAAGGCATTATCTGTTTGTCGAATTGTCTCTAAAGCTTTAATGCTCTGGTTCACTGTTTGGTTTTGACCTTTGTAAAACACTGTGCAATTTACAACGCCTTCCATAGACCCCCTGCCTTTTGATCTGTACAGCAGCTCTGAGAGGGAGAAGACACAGATGGGAGCCTCATTTTACAGCTGGAGAAATTGAGGCTGAGAAGACTCCTGTGGGATCTTCTTTGGGCCCAGGTGACAAAACAATGATTTGATGTCACCCAATGAGCAGGCGAATTATCTAGAGATGAGCTTCCCAGGTGGCGCTAATGGTAAAGAACCCACCTGCCAATGCAGAAGACAAGAGACAAGGGTTCGCTCCCTGGGTTGGGAAGATCCCCTGGAGCTGGGCATGGAAACCCACTCCAGTTTTCTTGCCTGGAGAATTGCTAGGACAGAAGAGGCTGGTGGGCTACAGTCCATAGCGCCTTAAAGAGTTGGACACGATCAAAGAGAGTAAACACGCACGCAGGTAAAATAAGGATTCTGATCCAGGAGGTCTAGGGCAGAGCCCTCATGCTGCGTTTTGCTCAGCTCCCAAGTGATCCTGATGTTGCTGGTTCACGGACCACACTTGGAGTAACCAAGAGATCAGAGGCAGATTTGGGACTCAAAGAGAGTCTTAAGTTTTCAAGTCTAAGATTACTGCACTAAATCATGCTCCTTTAATAGGGGGCAAAAGCACAAGGTCCAGAGCCTGATTCTGGGGGTTCCAATCCCACCTGACACCTGGTAGCCTTGCACCACCTTCTTCTTCTCACCATGCATCCATTTTATCATCAGCGAATGGGGATTAAGTGGTACCAACATTCACAGGATTGTTTTTTAGCATTAAAGGAAATGACACATTGAAAAATCTAAAAGAGTTCCTGCCACCTAGTAGGTACTTGGGAAATATGGGATCTTTTTATTACTTATTGAACAGGTGGGACTCAAGCCCTCATGGCAGAGTCCCCCTTGGAGCCTACAGGTTACTAATCTACAAAGTGGGAACAACAAAAGATAACTACAAGGGTTGTTGTGAAGAACAAAAGAGATAATAAATGAGTTACACCACCAAAGGCAAGAAAATGATTATTTTTCTTGAGCCTGCTCAAGTAGCCCAGGGACCCTCAGATGCTGCTTGAGGCCAGGTTGGTGAGGTTCACTGAAATTGCTAGTTTTTTGGCAATTTCATGGCCTGTTGGCCCCTACCCTAAAGACCTGCAGTTCCTATAAGTGTCTTCTTTCTGTCTCTTTCAACCATCATGCTTAGCATACTTTGAGTGTGGAGTAGGGGCTCAATGAAAGTGTTCTCTTTGATTGATTTAAAATAGTTGCCTATATATATATATATGCATTAATATATGATCTTTTCTTTCCTCTTTCTGACTTACTTCACTTTGTGTGACAGACTCTAGGTTATTTGCATGGCAGGAATAGACAGGCAGACAACAGAGAACAAACTTATCAACACAGCGTGGGAAAGAAAGGTGGGCCCAATTGAGAGTAGTATTGACCACCATGTGTAAAATAGATGGCTAGTGGGAAGCTGTGCAGAGCACAGGGAGCTCAACTCTGTGCTCTGGGATGACCTAGAGGGGTGGAATGGGGGTGGGTGGGAGGGAGGTCCAAGAAGGGGCTATATGTATACATATGGCTGATTCACATTGTTGTACAGCAGTAACTAACACAACATTGTAAAGCAGTTATCCTACAGTTTAAAAAAAAAAATTTTTTTTAAACAGTTGCCCATTTACACACATCTACCACTGGGGCTGGGGAAGAAGCTTTCATTTAGTCAATCCTATTGACAACAAAAAAATAGCTTTAAGACATTATTCTTTAAGGCTAAATAAAGTCCTTTGGATTCTTTTATGAAAGATTACCAACCCAACCAAAGATCCTCCAGACACGACTGGGAAGGGAACTTTCCTACTGCCCTGCTGAAGGCACCTTCTCTCTTCGCCTCCATCAGCACTTTTGATGTGGCCTCGAGGGACATTAAACAACCTGCTAACCTTGGGTTTTCTCCAAGTGGAAACCTCAGAATGAAAAAAGGGATAGGAAGAATGATTCCCAACCAAGTGGAATAGACATGCCATCAAAATACTAAAACCAGCAGGATCCCTCAGCAGATTAGCCCTTTGTGAAATGAGGAGGACCACGACACAAAGATACAGAGATTTGAGATCTGCTTGCAAAGCTGACTTCCTGACACATATTTCAGTTCAGTTCAGTTCAGTCACTCAGTCGTGTCTGACTCTTTGCAACCCCATGAATCGCAGCACGCCAGGCCTCCCTGTCCAACACCAACTCCTGGAGTTCACTCAAATTCACGTCCATTGAGTTGGTGATGCCATCCAGCCATCTCATCCTCTGTCATTTCCTTTTCCTCCTGCCCCCAATCCCTCCCGTCATCAGAGTCTTTTCCAATGAGTCAACTCTTCACATGAGGTGGCCAAAATACTGGAGTTTCAGCTTTAGCATCATTCCTTCCAAAAAACACCCAGGAATGATCTCCTTTAGAATGGACTGGTTGGATCTCTTTGCAGTCCAAGGGACTCTCAAGAGTCTTCTCCAACACCACAGTTCAAAAGCATCAATTCTTTGGCACTCAGCTTTCTTCACAGTCCAACTCTCACATCCATATATGACCACTGGAAAAATCATAGCCTTGACTAGATGGACCTTTGTTGGCAAGGAATGTCTCTGCTTTTGAATATGCTGTCTAGGTTGGTCACAACTTTCCTTCCAAGGAGTAAGCGTCTTTTAATTTCATGGCTGCAATCACCATCTGCAGTGATTCTGGAGCTCCCCAAAATAAAGTCTGACACAGTTTCCACTGTTTCCCCATCTATTTGCCATGAAGTGATGGGACCAGATGCCATAATCTTCCTTTTCTGAATGTTGAGCTTTAAGCCAACTTTTTTACTCTCCTCTTTCACTTTCATCAAGAAGCTTTTTTGTTCCTCTTCACTTTGTGCCATAAGGGTGGTGTCATCTGCATATCTGAGGTTATTGATATTTCTCCCAGCAATCTTGATTCCAGCTTGTGCTTCTTCCAGCCCAGCGTTTCTCATGATGTACTCTGCATATAAGTTCAATAAGCAGGGTGACAATATACAGCCTTGATGTCCTCCTTTGCCTATTTGGAACCAGTCTGTTGTTCCATGTCCAGTTCTAACTGTTGCTTCCTGACCTGCACACAAATTTCTCAAGAGGCAGGTCAGGTGGTCTGATATTCCCATCTCTTTCAGAATTTTCCACAGTTTATTGTGATCCACACAGTCAAAGGCTTTGGCATAGTCAATAAAGCAGAAATAGATGTTTTTCTGGAACTCTCTTGCCTTTTCGATGATCCAGCGGATGTTGGCAATTTGATCTTTGGTTTCTCTGCCTTTTCTAAAACCAGCTTGAACATCTGAAAGTTCACAGCTCATGTATTGCTGAAGCCTGGCTTGGAGAATTTTGAGCATTACTTTACTAGCATGTGAGATGAGTGCAATTGTGTGGTAGTTTGAGCACAACTGAGCTGAAGTTTGATCACAGTTGATCATAGTTTGAGCTGAAGTTGAACGGTTCTATGAAGATCTACAAGACCTTTTAGAACTAACACCCAAAAAAGATATCCTTTTCATTATAGGGGACTGGAATGCAAAAGTAGGAAGTCAAGAAACACCTGGGGTAACAGGCAAATTTGGCCCTGGAACACGAAATGAAGCAGGGCTAAGGCTAATAGAGTTTTGCCAAGAGAATGCACTGGTCGTAACAAACACCCTCTTCTGACAACACAAGAGAAGACTCTACACATGGACATCACCAGATGGTCAACACTGAAGTCAGATTGATTATATTCTTTGCAGCCAAAGATGGAGAAGCTGTATACAGTCAGCAAAAACAAGACCGGGAGCTGACTGTGGCTCAGATCATGAACTCCTTATTGCCAAATTCAGACTTAAATTGAAGAAAGTAGGGAAAACCACTAGACCATTCAGGTATGACCTAAATCAAATCCCTTAGGATTATACAGTGGAAGTGAGAAATAGATTTAAGGGCCTAGATCTGATAGATAGAGTGCCTGATGAACTATGGACGTAGGTTCGTGACATTGTACAGGAGACAGGGATCAAGACCATCCCCATGGAAAAGAAATGCAAAGAAAGCAAAATGGCTGTAGAGGAGGCCTTACAAATAGCTGTGAAAAGAAGAGAAGCAAAAAGCAAAGGAGAAAAGGAAAGGTATAAGCATCTGAATGCCGAGTTCCAAAGAATAGCATGCAGAGATAAGAAAGCCTTCTTCAGTGATCAATGCAAAGAAATAGAGGAAAACAACAGAATGGGAAAGACTAGAGATCTCTTGAAGAAAATTAGAGATACCAAGGGAACATTTCATGCAAAGATGGGCTCGATAAAGGACAGAAATGGTATGGACCTAACAGAAGTAGAAGACATTAAGAAGAGGTGGCAAGAATACACAGAAGAACTACACAAAAAAGAGCTTCACAACCAAGATAATCACGTTAGTGTGATCACTCACCTAGAGACAGACATCCTGGAATGTGAAGTCAAGTGGGCCTTAGAAAGCATCACTACAAACAAAGCTAGTGGAGGTGATGGAATTCCAGTTGAGCTATTTCAAATCCTGAAAGATGATGCTGTGAAATGCTGCACTCAATATGTCAGCAAATTTGGAAAACTCAGCAGTGGCCACAGGACTGGAAAAGGTCAGTTTTCATCCCAATCCCAAAGAAAGGCAATGCCAAAAAATGACACATATTTAGGAGTAGGCGTAAAATAAGAGATCTTGGCATATGTAAAACTCAGTATTAATCTTTTGTCATATCAGAGGAATCATGGTCAATTCATTCATGCATCGTTCATTTGACAATTATTAAATGAACAGCACACTAAATGAACAAGACAAATTCATGCCTGAACTCTCAAGATTTATAGTCTATGGGAGAAATTGACACAAATTAAGCCATTATAATATACTGTGTTAAGCATTACAATAAGGAAGGGCAGACTTCTAAGTCAGATGAACCCCATGTGATATAATAATACTAAACTTGTATACATTTAATATGATAACCTCATTTTATCTTTTCACTTCAGCAGCAAAGAGAATACTAGGGGAATCATACTAGGGGAACCTTCAAAATTTTGAAGATTCTGCAAAATCTTCGGAATGTGGACTGTTACTCTTTCAGCCCAGCATCGCCAAGGACCCGGTCAGGCAGCTTACCTCCTCCCAGCTGGACTGTATCTGTCTGAACTTGACCTCCTTAAGACATATCCCCAGTTCTCAAGGGAACTCTAGGTTAAAGTGTCATGGTTTGTGTTCATTCCTAATGAGCTTCCTATCTTAGAAGGGGAAAACAAAGGCTATCTAATAAACACAGCTGACTGGCAACGCCCAAAATATCCCAAATTCCTAAGAGAGGAAAGCCAATTGTGTGCAAGGGTGTGTAAACTCACACGGGGCAGTATAATTGAAGGAAACTCTCAAGGAGTAGGCATATTTCTGAGGCATGCATCACCTGCCACAAAGTTGGGCTCCTGTCCCACCTACCTCAGCAGTCGCCCTAACACTGGCCTTGGTTTAGCTGTGGGAAACCCACTGCCAGAGAACGGGATGTGACAGTCAGTGGTGACCCATTCAAAACATCCTCTCTTCAATCCAGGCGCTGCTAAAGAGGGTGTGTGTGTGGTGTGCTTCTACGAGAAGCACCTAACTTCTTAGGAAATCGCAAGTCCTTTAAGCCAATTAATGTTATCACGTCCCCACAATGACCTGGCCCACCAGCCTGACTTTGCTTCCTGACCAGGAATTCATAGAAGGTCAAGTTCCTTAGTGCTGTCCCTGCTCAACAACTCTAGTATTGCCAGCAGGCTACAAAAGCCACAACCAAGAGCATCTTTGTGTTTGATAGCCTTTATCAAGAGTTCATTGTGTCCCATGCACGACACTGTTTTCCCACATCATCTCAGCTGCTACTTATGACAACTCAAATCAGCTAGGTAGCATTTGCAATCCCATTTTATAGACAAGTAACCAAAGCTGAATGACTAAGCATCCCAGCAGAGGTCATATGTCATCAGTGGTGGAACCTAGATTCCAGCCCAGCCCTCTAGACTCCAGAGATGGTCTTAACCATGGGCTACACTGCCTCCTCAAAGACTAATCAATCCTAGGTTAATCTTCAAATGAGACCTTTTTAAGGGAGAGCTCTAGGCACACTTCCCTGCTTCCCTGGTGGCTCAGATGGTAAAGCGTCTGCCTGCAATGTGGGAGACCTGGGTTCAATCCCTGGGTTGGGAAGATCCCCTGGAGAAGGAAATGGCAACCCACTCCAGTATTCTTGCCTGGAAAATTCCATGGACTAAGGAGCCTGGTGGCCTACAGTCCATGGGGTCGCAAAGAGTCGGACACGACTGAGCGACTTCTCTTTCACTTTCACTTTCTAGGCACACAAGAAAGGGAACTCTGGAGGCCTCTGCTGCTCTGATTGGAGCACGAAAGCACACACACATTAAACAGAGGTGCAAACTTTACAAGTAGCTCCTATGTATTTCGTGAAAGGTTGCTCTGTGTGTGTGGCAGTTCTCCTCAGGGAGCTGTAAGCACTGTAAGGGCAGAAACTGTGTGTGATATTTTTTTGTGTGTCTCCCACAGCTAGCAAGCTGAAGCTCCAATACTTTGGCCACCTGTTGCAAAGAGCTGAGTCATTGGAAAAGACCCGGATGCTGGGAAAGATTGAGGGCAGGAGGAGAAGGGGACAAGAGAGAATGAGATGGGTGGATGGCATCACCAATTCAATGGACAAGAGTCTGAGCAAACTCCAGGAGATGGTGAAGGACAGGGAAGCCTGGCCTGCTGCAGTTTATGAGATCGCAAAGAGTCAGCCACAACTGAAGGACTGATCAACAACAACACACCTAGCGAAGTGCCTGGCCTCTAGCAGGTGATGTGGAAATGCATTCCAAAGAGGGCAGTGAGGGTGCTGATCATAAGGATACTGCAGTCTGGGTGCAATTAAGTTTTCCAGGCTGACCTTCTCTGCCAGTCCCCAAGACACCCCAGGATTTTCACACCTCTGTGCCTTTGCTGACAATGTGGTCCACACCTGCAGTGCTGTCTGTTGTTCTCCCATGCTTCCCTCAAGTCCCTTCTTAGATGCCCTCTCCCCAGGGAAGCCTCTTTGGGTACCCTTCTCAGTTAGAAATCATCTCCCCTCCCTCTGAACTCCCTTCTTTCCTGCCAATTCCTTCCCTCCCTCCCTCTCCTGCATCTCAGAGGCTGGATATAATGTTGAAGTGAGACAATGTTCTAGAAAACTCTTTGTCAGCCAGGAGGCACTGTCCAGACATGAGGGCTTATAAAAGCTCCAAGCTCATCAAGAAGGAATAAGACTGTCTCTGACTTCGGATTCAACATTGCCCAGTCCAGAAATTCCCACACCCAAGGCACAAGGAGCATTTGCTGAAAACCTGTCTCCAGACTCCTCCCTTCTCTCCCTCTTCCTTGGAGCCATGGCTATGCCCTTCCAATGAGGTTGAGAGGACTTCCATCATGTCAAAGTCAATTCTTGTTAGGAATGGATTGGAAAACCATGGGAAAGGAAAAACTGGGAGTGTCCACTGAACACCTCCTGCTAAGGACTAGTACATACCATAACAGTTCTCAACTCTGTACTGTCTGTCCTGTCCAAAGTCCTCTTTTAGTAACAAATATTTTGTAACTTTCCCTTTCCAATCAATAATGAAATCCACAGGTAATATAGATGGCAGTGACTGGCTACCTGCTAACCACACAAGTCCTGCCTCCTCCTGGCAGCACTGACTGGATTTCCCAGCCTCCTGGGCAACGAGGTGTTACCACATGACTGAGCTTCATCCAGTGGATTAGGAGCACCACGTCCAGACCTGGGCCCATGTAACCACCCACTAGCAAAATCTAGGGCTTTTTGATGTTCTTAGAAGCCATAGTTTAAAGCTGACTGAATCCAACTGTGTGGATTCCAGTTGCTGAAAGGACTTAACTGGAGGGAGAGATCAAATTCTACTGTTTAAACTACAGAGACTTGGCAGTTTATTCCTTATGGCCACTAACATTGCCCTGGCTAATACACTCTAACACATTCCCATATATCTATGGCTCCCAATCCTGAATAGATTCTGTTTTTAGAGGATTTCAGTAGAAGTCTGGGCCTGGGATCAGTAGACTTGGGTTCTAATCTGGACTCTGCCACTAAATAACCGAGTGATAGGAGTCAAGTTCATTTGCCCTCTTTGGGCATCTGTTTCTATGACTGTGAAATAAAGGATTGAAAAGATTACCTTTAAGGTTCCATCCAGCTCTAGGATTCTAAGACTCCACTGTCAGCTCAATGACACCAGGGGCCACGTCTGCCTTGGGGATCTTAGAGTCCCACTTTTGACTCTACAGTGAATACAGTGCCTGGAACATGTTTTCATTGTTATTCAGTCGCTAAGCTGGATCCAAATCTACATAACTGCATGGACTACAGCAAGCCAGGCTCTGTCCTTGGGGATTACAGGTACTCAAAAAACACTTCTTGAATGAGAGAATAATTCTATTCGTGAGAGAATAATTCATGACCTTATACTTTACCCACTTGCAATTGCCAAATAGCACATTATTGACCACAAGGGTTTTGCAGAAACTAAAGCCTGTGACTGGCCATTTGTTAATATAAGTGAATATTGAAACGTCTCCAGTCAATAACATTTGGGTAACAAAAGACATAGGCTTCCCTGGTGGCTCAGACGATAAAGAATCTGGCTGCAATGCGGGAGACCAGGGTTCAATCCTCGGGTTGGGAAGACACTCTGGAGAAGGGAATGGTAATGCACTCCAGCATTCTTGCCTGGAGAATTCCATGGACAGAGGAGCCTAGTGGGCTGCAGTCCACAGGGTCACAAAGAGTTGGACACGACTGAGCAACTAACACTTTAACAAAAGACGTATTAATACATTTTCAGTCAATAATTTGATAGCAACAAATTGCATGAACTGTTAAATACTTTCTTCTTGTGTAATAGGGATCATTGATGGTTTCCTCCTCTCTGCCTCTCCCCCTCTCTTCAGCATACCCCCTTCAACACACACACACACACATACCCTCCCACTAAATAGACCCCAGACCTAGGACCTCCCGCAAACTTCCATTTTTCTGCCCTTGCACACTCTGCTCCTCTGCCCTTTGGTCCCCACAAGCCATCAACCTCTGTGAGTCCCCAAGCCCCACCCCATCGTTCCTCTCTTCAAGAACTAAAATGCTAAGTATTTTTATTTTAAGATGGAAGAAAATTAAAGCCTACAATTAGCACATTTTTCAACACATTGCCTAAACCACTGCTGTTTAGTGGAGCCAAGAACAAGTGCTAGTAAAGTTAACATGATTTATTAAATAGGAGAAGCCATCCAGAGCTGAGCTAATAGAGCAACCATATGTAAGGTCCACCTCCTCACGGGGTTAGCTCCATCAAGCAGGCTTTAATGAGGAAAGGCACTCGCCTCCCAAAGTCAAACTATGGATCGCAGCAAGGAGGGCAGAGAGCCGGATTTCAGCTATAAGACCTATGTGCTGTGTGACCCTGACTTAGTCAAACAACCTCTCTGAGTCTCAGTTTCCCAACCACAAAATAATGACAACCTCTGATATACCTCACGGGACAGTTAAGATCACACCAACATACACATGTTATATGTATATATGATAGTGTATATCATGTACATGCACTAATATGTGTAAAAACGTTTTCTAAATCAGAAAAGCTCTATGCTTTTAGTTTATTGCTTGCCATTTTTGTCCATCCATCTTTCTTTCTCCCTTTTTTTTTCTTTCTTCCTTCCTTCCTTTCCTTAGTTTGTAGAAGAAGACAAAACCCTGTTCTAACCCCTGTGGGTAGAAGAATGAACAGTGTGTGGTCCCTTCCTCACAAGCTCAGAGTCCAGCTGGGGACACCAGCATTATACACAGCTACAGGGTCATGGGCCACTACATAATGCTGTGCAGATGGGGGGAGGGTGTCCTGGTGACTCTCATGCACTCCTGTCACCAAGCCCTTGATGTAGGATTGTGTTGGCTGAGTAGCAGGGGAGCCTTTGTCTAACTGAACAAAAGTGATGCTGGTCTATACGTCAGCCTTTTAAGCACAGTTAATGTGAGTCAGCTCTTGAAAGTCACTCCTGAGCTGATAAATCAAGTCTCTGAATCTACAGAACTGAAGGCCATAGAGCAGAATGCAGCAAATCCACAAAGGGGATTGCTTCCTATGATGCCTGTAGTAGAGAAGTAACTGGCTTCTCTGGCAAGAGCCCTCCACCACCAAGTACTGTGTATGTAATCTAGCGCAAGGGTTCCTAGGCTGCCTTACAGGGCAGCTCCCACCGAAATGGGTTCGTGAACATTCTTTCCTGAAATACTTGTAAATAACAACAACAACAAAAAAGTAACTTTCAAACCCAAAATGTATCCTTAAAATAGTAGTTTCCTGAGTTCTTCATATATACCAGTGTTCCTTACAAATTTGAAAAAAAAAAAAAAATGGCTCATCTGTCAAAATGGAAAACACTCCAGGAATTTCTGCTCTAGAATAATCTATCGCATCTCAATTCAGATCCCCGAGAACTATGATGGCGCCAGTGGGATAGAGCTATCATGTTATGTGTCTGTCATATAACAAGGGGCTCAAACCACCTTGCCAAGGGTTCTCTTCTTCCTTTTGAACCAAGCATAGCACAGAAAGAGCCTTTCCTCACATTGTGAAAGGGGCACTGTTGGGCCTAGAATTTTATAAGCTCACAAGTTAGCATGTTCCTGGATGCTAGAAGATGACACAAGACTCCTGGATCAGAGACAAAGGATGTCACTGCTCCCAGCACAGCAAGCAGCATGAGCAGCAGCATGTCTGCATCTGTTTCTCTGGCCTCCAGTTTCCACGTGACAGTATAATAAGCCCAGATGGAGGCTTTACATCCAGTAAGTCCAAATTGCAGCTGAGGGACACTGAGCCTTGGGGAATCCACTACTTTTATAGCAAGAGGTAAGCCTGCCTGCCCTTTGTCCTTGAGGGAGATGTTACTTCATCCCTCAAGGGTGCTCACTGCAGACACAACTCTGAGATGTGTCCCAAGTAAAGAGGTCAGTCTTGCATTCTCAGCATACAGAAGTGTAATGATTCCCAGATATTTTTGTCCAGAGAAACAAACAGCATGGAGTTTAGAAAATGCATTGAAAGTTGTTCTTGAAATCAAAAAGTCAGTTTCTCTTAGATGTCACCCCACACTCCCAGCTTGATTTGACTCTGCCTTCTCAGAGAAGAGAACACTTTATCTCCTGCCTGTGCCATGACATAGTCCATATATGTGCCCTTTTTCAGCACCCCCTACCCACTACACACTCAGCACCATGAGGGGACGGGCCATGTCTTTGAAGCTGCTGTGCTTCAGAGCACCTCACACAGTATCAGGGCTCTACTGTGTGCCTACTGTCTGTTGAAAGAATTCGTGATTTAGAATATCTTATTTGAAGAGAGGATCCTGAGCCTAAGCAAACCCTACTCCTTCAATTATACCAGGGTTTGGCAATGACCATTGCTGCCACACCTGCACAGATCTACAAGGAGACCAGGGCTGGAAAGACGCAGATGCAGCCTGAGGCCACTTGAAGGCTTTTCCACCCTCCCCCCAAAAGCTATCCCCACTTCCTGAATGCACACTCTCAGCCAGCACACACCATCCAGTCTGCTGATCTCTGCCGACTGTGCCAGATTTAAAAGATGATTGGAAACAAGGGACGATATCCTGGACAGAAAGGAAGACCAGCTACTGAATCCTTGTCTCCAACACTGGACATTTCCAATGGACCTAGGAATTGGAAGTCTACTTGGAGGATCTGGGTTTTTATCCATATAAAAGATCACATGGGGAGACTTCTCTGGTGGTCCAGTGGTTAAGACTTCACTTTCCAATGCAAAAGGTGCAGTAGGTTCGATCCCTGGTCTGGGACCTAAGATCCCACATGCCTCACTGCCAAAAAAAAAACAGAACCCAAAAAACCACAGAAGCCATAATTGTAACAGATTCAACAAAGATTTTTAAATGGCCCACATAAAAAAAAAAAAAAAAAAAAAGGTCATTTGGTATTTTTCCAGAAGGGAAAAAGGAGATTATGAGCTGGAATAAAGGATCTCATTTCCAGCAGAGTCACTATGTAACTATACCATTTCAGCCTTTGGAATCCTATGTTATCAAATGCCCAGAGAAAGATTCTGGAGAAAGAGGATTGTTTTAAACTGGCCCTCTTGGCCTTCCACAGCTAATCATTCTCCCAGGACGTTACCCACAGCCCTTTCCCCTCCCAGCGATATCTGCCCCTCCAATCTCACTAGGAAATCCAGGCCAGCTGGTGATTTCAAGCTCCTTTATCTACTGTGATAAGGAGTATCCCAGCATGCCGTGGGGCCCCAATGCCAACTCCTAGGTCACAATGCCAAGTGAAATCATAAAAAGTTGCCATGTGGGCCTGTCCCAACACCCTCAAAAAGGAAGAGCAAACAATGGCTTACCAACAATACTCATGTGCATTCACTTGAGATGTCTCATTCCCAGGCCAGGCTCCCAGATACACACAATTCCCACTCCTTTCAAAAGGAGATGACGTTAGATGAATGGTTTTTCAGGCCAAGCCTTTAATTGTTTATTTGCTATCAGTATTTTATTTTTATAGTTCTGATGAATCTGATGTCAACTCTTGATAGGAGGGGACTGACTAGCTAGAAAATAAAAAGCATGGATTTAGAATCAAAAGGCAATGAGTCTCGATCTCCTTTTCCATTCCTACTATTACAGTTGAGGTGCTTTGACCAATAATGTTTCTGAGCTTCAGTTTAATTATTGTAAAATGGTATCAACAACACGTATTATCAGTCTATTGTGGAAATTAAAATTAATACCCATAAAAATAATAAATAAATGTTTGTTCCATTATCTAATGTTCTGTGACTTGACAAGGACCCCCACATCCCACATGGTGTGGCCAAAAAATAAATAAATTTATTTTTAAAAAACCAAGTGATTGGAAAAAGAAAAATGTCAGGTATGACTCCTCTGCTCAGAGCCCAGCAATGGCCAAAGACAATGTCCTCATGGCAGTGTCAGAAGGTAGTACCTAGCTTTCAGGAGCCCTCCCGTGACCTCCTCTCCTCCATGCTCCTGCTCACTCCCTCCCTCCCTCCACACCAGCTCCCTGATGGTCCTCAGACACTCTGGGGGCAGGGGCCTCCTCTCAAAGCCCTATGGCTCACTCTTTCCCTGGTTCCAGGTCCTTGCATAAATATCTTCTCACTGAGAACTTCCTTGACCACCTGTTTAGACTTAAACTCTAGCATCCCTTCTCCTTTCCTGCTTTGTTTTTCTTCCTTTTGCTTGGTATCATCCATCACTCCCTATAATTTACAGATTTACTTTATTATCTGCCTCCCCCTTTAGCACAGAACCCCCATGACAGCAGGTAGTTCCATGAGGTCTTGTCCATTGCTGTACCCGCAGCACCTAGAACACTGTCTGGCACAGAGTGAGTGTTCAAGATATCTTTGTTGAATGGATCAATGAATGGATGATACTTTGCCTCAAAGGTAGTGATTGCAACATTTAAGGGCCAGGCAGAGATGAAAGAACCAGTCAAACTGAGAAGAGTTGTGTCAAGGGTGAGAGTAGAGGAGAGGGTGATATTCTAGAAGGCAAGTGGTCATGAGGTTCAAATGCCACAGAGAAAGGGATGATACAAGAGGAGGAATGAAAAGCGAGGCTGGAAAGATGCATGCAAGAATATGGCTTGAAGACTTCCCTGCGAAAACCTGTACAAAAATATTAAGTGACATTTTTGTTGTCATAACCATTTATCACAGTCTGATGAATTTTTCCATGAGGAAACGAACAATCTTTTGATCATAATAGCAATGAGAAGTGGTATCCTTGTCTAATTTTTTTCATGCTTCTATAAAAAGTTGCAGAATGCCTAACTTTATGGTGCCAGGAAGTAGGCAAATCTTACAGCACTCTGTAAATATTTCTCTATTATGAATGCTGCTACGTGGGGCTTCTTTGGTGGCTCAGATGGTAAAGAACCCGCCTGCAATGCAGGAGATCTGGGTCTAATCCCTGGGTTGGGAAGATCCTCTGGAGAAGGGAATGGCAACTCCAGTATTCTTGCCTGGAGAAATCCATGGACAGAGGAGACTTGCAGGCTACCGTCCATGGGGTCACAGAGAGTAGGACAGGGCTGAGTGACTAACACTAACTAATGTGGGGCTGGTGACATTGAGAAGTATTATTAGTTGTTTAGACCCTTTTGAGTTCCTACGGGGGCATAATATCATGATTTAGGAAAGAGTTAACCCATAGTCATAAAGCACATTGGTTAAAAAAATCCCCTACTAATGACTGGGAGGCTCTTGTGCGTCAAGCACTTGTCCACCCCCTTTCAGCTTTCACACAATAGATACTCTTCAGAACAAGCCAGTGAGGAAATACCATCCTTCTAATATACAACAAGAGCTGGGGTCCTCAAGTCACATAGCCTGGCTTTTCATTCCTGTCCTGCTACTTACCAGCCATGTGGCCGTGGGCATACTTTTTGACCTCTCTGAGCCCTGTACTAACTGCAACTATCTCATGGGAACAGAGTGAGGATTAAAACAAAATAATATATGGAAAGTTCCCAACAGATTAAGTAGCTCACAATAAGCTCTCAGAAAATATTTTGTTATAACAATGAATGAGAATTGAACCTGAGAAAGCCCAGGTAAGTAATGTCCCCAAGGTATTCTAACCAGTAAGTGAGAGAGTCAAGATTTAAACCCAGGTCTTCTGTGCCCTGATATAATTCTTTTTCCTTGTCATCATAGATATCTCACCACAATTCCTAGCAACAGGGATGCATCCTTGTTGAATGTAAGAGCTAAGCAAGTCGGGAGGATCTTCTAAAACTCAAGGTGATATCAGATGGGGCTGTAATCCTTCAGGACTTCTATTGGTTTGGTACATTCAAAGGGCTCACCTACGTGTCTGGGGACTTGACAGGGAGAGCAGAATACTGGGCTTACAAGAGATTCTGGGACAGCTACAAAATACAGCACCAAGGCACCCACAGCTGACTCTTCGGGTACATGCATTTCCACCACCTTCACATGTGCTTTATGACAATCACCTAAGGTGTCAGTTCCTTGAAATTGAGAACTAATCTGCCTGGTTCATTGCTGGACCTGAAAAACTGTGCCTGGGATGTGGCACATGCTTAATAAATATTTGTAGATAAAGTTTATGGAAGGGAGAGAGGATAGAAGGCAAGAACGAGTGGAGGGAAGAGAAGGCAGGAAATGAGAAAAGTTCTCCCACTCAGGGTATGTTAATTAAAATTAAAGAATTAGAAGGAGGTGTTGCTTTGGGGCTGTGGAAGCCTGCCTCATGAAAACACAACCCAGAGACCACCTCCTTCCTCACCCACCCCAGAGAAGAGTAAAGACGGTATCTCCCATTTGACTCACAGAAACTGTGCTCTCCTTCACACCACCACCATTTTTCCTATTTATCAGTCAAATCAGATGAGCCCCAGAGGCCAGCCAATCATCCAACCTGAACTTGTCTATCCCTGTGGGTGTCCCCGCTAGAGTCAGACTCAATTGCTTCAGAATTTCTGGGGATGGAGCCAAGCATCAGAACTTCTTAAAGTTCATCCGTTAACTCCAATGTACAGCCAAGAAGCCAAGATTGAGAATGAGAGCCCTTTATCCAGAGAACTGAGAGCTTTTGGCAAATACACACACACACACACACACACACACACACACCTGTAAGTCTAGTTCTTAAAGCCTTTAGTGAAGATTGTAGTTCCTCATAATCTACACTCCTCTTAGCATCTCTTAGCTGTCTGTCTTCTCCACATTTAATTTTCATTAGGTTTGTACTTGTCATCTCTTCTGTCTGGGTGTAAATTCCTGGAGGAAAGGATTCACGCTTCCTCCATTTCGCAGGCTCCCAGAGCACCTGGCATGCATCAACACTCCATCTGCTCCTGACAGCACAGCAAGCTCCCAGGCAACAGGCCTTCAAATAGGTGCATTGACCAGAGGAGCTGGTCTTGGAGGAAATCCTGTGAGTATGTTTCCTACGGGGCTTCTGCTTCTCTCCTCTGACTCCTTCTTTTCCTCTGTTCTGATTCTGGATGTTCTCAGCTCCCTAGCAGAGTGAGGGAATCCTGGCTCAGAACCCAATTTCTCAGCACTGGGCTGTGTCCACCCCGCAGAGAGGCTGCTGCTCTAAATACATGCATCTGGGCATTTCAGCCTTGACCTACAGACGCACCTTGATCCTTGGGATGGCTTCAGGCCATTTGAACTGGCTCAAGAGGGAACCTGGAGGCTCAGACTCCCACGGTGAGGCAGCTAATAAGATGAAAGGAAGGAAGATTGTCTCACCAAATGGGAGCAACAGGGATCCTGGCCAAAATTCCCCATCGAAAACAGAAAAATCAATTTTGAGTGGATTTGGACAGACAGTCCTGCCAGGACATCCCAGCAGCGGGTCTAAATACCAGCAGCAGACAAAGAGAATACATGTGGTTCTGTGGGATCACCATGGGCTACCAGAGCTGCCAGGGAACTGCACCCCTCCAGCTCAGCCCGCTCAACCCCAGCCTCTGACCCCCTCCTTCTCTACTGGGACCCTCTGGATGCCTGCATCCTTGTAACGTATCACCTACTCCTTCCTTCCCAAGGAGCAGATGTGCCACTACCCTAAGTGGAGTTACTTCTTGCACCGTGTGTTTCCTACTCAGCAGAAAAGAATGGATATATCCCAGACAGGCCCAAAACGGGTAAAGCTTTTGACCTTAAAGCTAAATTTACATGCAATCTCAGAAAACAGCTCTTTTTATATATTCCTTCCCAGCTTCCAGGTCTTGTTAGCTGTGGGCCACTGAAGAACTCCTCCTCTTCCCACCCTCCTTTGTGAACACAAAATCATTGCTATGCAAAGGATGGCAAATGGGTTTGCTCTCCAAGGCCAACTCCAATAGATTTATAATGTCTGCTGAGGTGCAGCCCTCCCCAAGGCTCAGTGGAAAATCACAGTTGATTAGTGATGTCTGCCACATGCCTGGAAAGGAGACATGCAGAGTGTTCACCTTGCTTTTATCAACTCAAGGAGAAGATTAAGGCTCCCCACTAGGGGAGAAGGAAGTCTCATCCAGATTAAATACACAATGATGGACACTGGGGCTACTGAAGTAAGTGTAGTGTGGCTTGGGTGGGAGGTCAAAGCAGAAATGACTCTGATTCTCTTCCATGGGATGGGCTCTTCCTCTTTTTCCTTAGTGACTAAGGAAATGAGATAACCCCCTTAGTGGAGGGCATCCTGCATCTCAGAGGACAAAGATAGGAGGAGAAAGAGGACAGGCATAGGTGGCTCTGGGAAAATGAGCAAAGGGAATTCTCTAGAATCCCATCTCAGCTGCCTGGTTAGAAAGAAGCCAGAGAAGAACAAGGGCCAGAGCTCTGGCCTTGTCACACTTTATCCTGCACAGATATCCCTAGATTTCTCAGTGGGATGGGGCCAGGGCCATTGGATTGTGAGAACTGCCATCCATACCACATAGCATGCAGGATTGTAGTTCCCTGACCAGGGATTGAACCCATATCCCCTGTAGTGGAAGCTCAGAGTCTTAAGCACTAGACTACCTGGGAAGTCCCTGGAAGGGCCTTACTGCAAAGGAGATGGAAAGAAATGGGCATCTTATCTGTGTTGGTGGGGAAGGGAGAATATTTTAAATACATTTTTCTAATCTATGCAAATCACCTAGAAAAATGGAGTGCACAACCTACAGGCCAGAGAAAGCCTTGTTATGTAAGAGTCCAATGGGGGAGAAGAATTTCAGAGCCACAACAAACCATAAGCTGGACCTGAGTTTGCAAAACAACTTCTGTTTTGTTGGTTGGCTTGTCCTCTTTTAAAGCAAAAACAATAACAAGAAGGCTGGACTGCTGCTAACTTTGATGCTATCTAAGAGCATTGGCTCTGCTCCTACAAGTTCCCCACTTGTCTGTGTCTGAGTAAAAATAAAATGAGAATACATTATCTGGGGTAGGAAACGAGGCATGACTTCCCATTATCACATGAGCAGATTAGCTAGACTCCAAAAGCAGGCTCCAAGGAAACAGAAACAGGATGTCCACATGTCAACAGGGAGGAAAGAGGGTCCAAAAGGTCCTAAGTGGGAAGAAGGAGTCAGATACCTTGGTGTCAGGGCTTCTCCTAAAAAGGGTCACCAGGGGACAATGGAGGATACGCTGGCCCAGGAAGCAGTAAAACTGGCCAAGAGATACAAAAGGGGACATCCAAACATGCCAATCAGGGGGCATGTTTGCCTTCATCTTACTTAGAAGCAGCCCTAAAAGCCCATTCCTCACCATGTCACTGCACATCCCCATGAAGTCTACTAGTATTGAAAGGAACCACTCTTGGGGTGACCTGTTTAAAGATGCTAACTTACTGTCTATTCATCAGAAATACAATGTTGTTGTTGTTCGGTCACTCATTCATGTCCAGCTCTCTGTGACCCCATGGACTGCAGCACACCAGGCTTCCCTGTCCTTCAGGGGTATATGTGTATGTATGACTGAATCACTTTGCTATTTACCTGAAACTAACACAACATTGTAAGTCAACTTGTTATTCAGTCGCCAAGTTATGTCTGACTCTTTAAGACCCCATGAATGCAGCACACCAGGTTTTCCTGTCCTTCACCATCTCCCAGAGTTTGCCCAAGTTCCTGTTCACTGAGTCAGTGATGCCATCCAACCATCTCATCCTCTGTCACCCGCTTCTCCACCTGCCTTCAATCTTTCCCAGCATCAGCGTCTTTTCCAATGAGTTGGCTCTTCAAATCAGGTGACCAAAGTATTGGAGCTTCAGCTTCAACATCAGTCCTTCCAATGAATATTCAGGGTTGATTTCCTTTAAGAGTGACTGGTTTGTATTCCTTGATTTCCAAGGGACTTTCAGGTGTCTTCTCCAGCAACACAGTTCAAAAGTATCATTTCTTCAGCACTCTGTCTTCTTTACTGCCCACTATACTCAATATACAAGCAATTTTTTTTAAAGAATAAGAAGGGTTAATAAGGTTATCCGTATAAAGTGCTTAGCACTTTTTGGCACAGAGTAGGTGCTTAAATTTGGTTCAAAATTGGGAAAGGAGTATGTCAAGGCTGTATACTGCACCTTGCATATTTAACTTCTAGATAGGGTACATCATGCAAAATGCTGCACATGCTAGAATCAAGATTGCTGGAAGAAACATCAGTAACCTCAGATATGCAGATGACACCATCCTTATGGCAGAAAGCCAATAGGAACTAAAGAGCCTCTGATGAAGGTGAAAGAGGACAGTGAAAAAGCTGGCTTACAACTCAACATTCAGAAAATGAAGATCATGGCATATGGTCCCATCATTCATGGCAAATAGATGGGGAAACAATGGAAACAGTGACAGACTTTTTATTTTCTTGGGCTCCAAAATCACTGCAGGTGGTGACTACAGCCATGAAATTAAAAGACGCTTGCTCCTTGGAAGAAAAGCAATGACAAACCTACACAGTGTATTAAAAAGCAGAGACATCACTTTGCCAACAAAAGTCTGTATAGTCAAAGCTATGATTTTTCCAGTAGTCATGTATGGATGTGAGAGTTGGACCCTAAAGACTGAGTACTGAAGAATTGATGCTTTCAACCTGTGATGCTGGAGAAGACTCTTGAGAGTCCCTTGGAAAGCCAGCAGATCAAACTAGTCAATCCTAAAGGAACTCAACCCTGACTATTCTTTGGAAGGACTGATGCTAAAGCTGACGTTCCAATGTTTTGGTCACCTGATGTGAGGAACCAACTCATTGGAAAAACCCTGATGCTGGGAAAGATTGATGGCAGGTGGAGAGGGGGATGACAGAGGGTGAGATGGTTGAATGGCACCACCAATTCAATGGATATGAGTTTGAGCAAGCTCCAGGAGATGGTGAAGGACAGGGAAGCCTGGCATGCTGCAGTCCATGAGGTCGCAAAGAGTCAGACACAACCAAGCGACTGAACAACAAGGTGCTTAATAAATATTAACTATGAGGCTTAAAAATCTTAAGTGAAGAATGGGACACCATGGCAGGCTGTCAGGATGAACTTTGGTACAGAGCCCCTTTCAACCACCATCAAATTATCCTGAGCAGGGAGCTTTCATTAGAATCCATTATCAGAAAAATTATCTGATTGCCGGAAATAGACAAAAGAGGTTACTGAGCACATTTTCAGGGCAGTACTGGTCTTTAGTTTTTATTTCCCGGGCTATTTTACAACCCTGTAAGGGCAAAGGTTCACTTGCAGAATTTTGTCTGGTAGAGACGCAAACAATTTAAGACTGGGGAAGTAGATACCCCATAAGCTGTGATGTATGACCCTGTCGGACTTAAACCCAGCAATCTTTTAAATTACATGTACATACAATTACACATAATACATAATTATTATATAATACATATAGCTATATAATTGCATATTTGTATATAATTATATATAATTATAAACATATATAATTAATATTATATATTCTATTATTATATATTATCTATAATTAATGCATGTATGTATATTCCTAGTTTTTCAAACACTCTTGGACAGGTTTCAGCTTATTACTGGTTCTCTGATTAACGAATGAATGATGAGTTTTTTTCAATTTTAGAATCATGCTTGTTTAACCTTTTGAAAATTACACTTTTACACTATGCAGAGAAATAAGTCTTTCTCTGGGAGCCCAAATGAAGTCACGTGATTCCTGGCTGCCCAGAAACACCATTCAACCTTGAGTTGCCCACTGAGCAGCCCTGACCTGGCCACTGCCTCCAGCGCAGGCAACATGGGAGCTTCAGGACTTTAACTTCAGTGAGGGAAGTGGGACCACTGACAATATTCCCTCCCTGCTTCCAAACAGGGCTCCAGGTCAGAGCAGGAGCAAGACCAGCCTCACATAAAACTGACCGTCATGGAGATGATACCTAGGTTCTTAATTTGTACTGTGCTATGCTTCGTTGCTCAGTTGTGTCTGACTCTTTTCAACCCCTGGTGGACTGTAGCCCACCAGGCTCCTCCGTCCATGTGGATTCTCCAGGCAAGAATACTGGAGTGGGTTGCCATGCCCTCCTCCAGGGAATCTACCCAACCCAGGGATCAAACCCAGGTCTCCCGCATTGCAGGTGGATTCTTTACCAACTGAGCCACCAGTTCTTAATTTAGGTAAGTAACTATTAATAGATGCAAGATATTATCATTTACTGAGATGAAGAAGACTAGGAGAAATAAATTTGGAGGTAGAAGATTCAAAGAGAGAGTAGCTAATCTCCCAGTTCCTGATACATTTGGAAGCCTTTGGTACAACAGGGCTAGAATTACACAGAGGGGAAGTTTGATTCGTCTTATCAGCCCAGTTTTCTGTAGTGGACTTCTTTCATCTACTAAAATCTTTGCATTTTGGAAGGTGCATTTGCCTTGTGCTCACCTTACAAACAGCTGAATGCCTGAGTCAAGAGACCATGGGGTGAGTTTTGCCATTGTTCAGTGAGTACCTGTTTCATCAACATCTCCTCTCAGAATGCTGGTGCTTTGCTCATTTATATGGAGTACAGTCTTGTGCCTTATGCCTGGTGATATCAACCTCTTCAGAGAGGGCAGTGTAACTCTTTGCTTTCATCTGTTTGTTTGTTCTGTCACTACCACTCTGTTTATTTGTTCGCACTGAAGTTTGAATTGCTTAAAAGTTTAGCATCATCTTTGCAATTCAAGAGAAAAATCTTCATGTCTTCACTGTGCTCTGTGTAATGGATTAATGAAAACAAGTACACAGCCATACTATGCAGAGGAAGATGTGAAGGGCAATGCTTTTTAGGCTAACTTAACAAATGAAGCAGTTTTGTCCATTTTGATGTGATTTGCAGGTTGTCTTATTTTTTGTCTTTTTTTTTTTAGCAGGATGGAAGTCAATTTGAGGACTGGAATTAATGGTGTTTTTCAATTTCAGAGGATTCCCCCTATGGTGAGGGATTTTAAGAAAAGAATTGCGCTTATAGAGTAGAGAACCATTTTGGCTGTCAGAGGGTGTCAGTAAAGGCAGTCCCCAGGTCAGGTCCCAGAGGTTTGTCCCACACCTCCTGGCGGGGCTAGGACCAGATGCTGTGCCCACGTCATACTGAAGATGTCAGGTGAAATCCCAAAACATTGAGCCTCATGACAACTGTGCCTTGTTAGCATTGGTTCCAACTTCCTCCCTAGACTGTCAGTTCCCAGGAAATTAGTGACAAGAAGTAGGGCTCCTGACAGTGGGCCTTTGTAAGCACTTAGCACAGTGTTAGTTAAGGCTAGCTGTTTTCATTCAAAAGGAGAGGAAAAGTTACATATTTAGATGCAGATGTAAATATGGATGACACAACATTCACAAATGGAAAAAAAATACTAGCGGAAGTAGAAACAAAGCATTGGCAAAAGTTACCTCTGGGGACTTCCCTGGTGGTCCAGCAGCTAAGAACCCACTTAGCAACGCAGGGGACACGGGTTTGGGGAGCTGGGATCCCACGCGCTGCAGAGCAACCAAGCCCATGTACCACAACTGGGGAGTCTGTGTGCCCCAGTGAAAACCCCACGTACTGCAACTGACACCCGACACAGCTAAATACACGCATAAAAAGAATCTCTCTGTGTAATAGCACAGCAGTTAATTTTCTCTTTTATTTTTGCTTTTAACTATTTTCTGTGATGAACCATGTGTTCATTCCTTAGAACTAGAACCCAGCCAGAGTGATAGAAGTCATTCCAAAGATTAGATAAGGTCTAACATCTTGCCCACAATCACTCTGACTCTTCTCATTTGCTCTCTTAGATGAAGCAAGTTGTCATGTTGGAAGCTGACCTATAGAAAGACCCATTTGGCAGGAAACTCCAGCCAGCAAGGAACCGAGGCCCTGAGTCCAGCAGCCACAGAAGCTGAATCCAACCAACAGCTGGGTAACTTAGCTGGGAAGTGAGTCCTCCCCCAGTCTAACTCTGAGACCACTCTAGCCTGACCCCTGGATTGCAAACTTACCAGAGACCCTGCACCCAAGGACCAGTTAATTTACACCTAGATGCTTGATCCGTGAAAACTGGGAAAGAAATACTGGTTGCTTGAAACCACTACATTTTGGCTACACAATAATAGGAAACTAAAAATATATATATAAACTAGTGATGATGGGAGGATTGCAAGGATTATTACAATATTAAATTAGTCCCATAAAATGTTTAGAACAGGTCCTGTCATATAATAAGCATTATATACACTTTGCTCTGAGATATTATAAAGCACTGATGCCCTTGGTACCTACAGAAGGTTCTAACTGCTTTCTCCATCACCAAATGGTCCTAGCCTCCTCTGCATCCTGAAAGGTTCCCTCTCCACCTTCCTGTCACTTAACTGCCATTCCTAGTTGGTGTCAATGTGTCTGCTTCTGGCCGTTCCTCCTCTCTCTGATAAAATAACTTTTCAAAAAGCTGCTTTTAATCTTCCATAGGTTTTAAATTAATAAATAAACTTGTTATGAAGTAACTAAACTCAAAATAACTGGGCTGTGATTTAGGGTCTGGGGAGCTCTCTAATAAGCACACTGCAAGGCTGTTTCTCTTTGCTTTAATACCATCCTTTTTGAGGCTCAGAGGCCCTTGCTGCTTCTAGTTTCTCGGCTCTGTTGTAGTCAGTTGAGGCCACTAGATTTAGGAGACATCTCTGACTTTCTACCTCAAGATGCATACATTCTACATCCACTAGGTCATGGATCGCAGCTCTGATTTTACTCATCCCCAAGCTTGGTGCCTCCTAGCCCGATCCAGAGTTTATTTATTTCAGCCAAAAAAATATCCTTTGTTTTTAATGCCTCAGTTTAATCAAATTTAACTTCTGTCATTGGCTAACAAGAGTCCTCAGGGATTAAGGAGTACACAGGGATTAAGGGAGACTTGCTGTAGGAAGAGAAGATTAAAAGGAGATCCAGGGGATAAGTTGACTGTAAATGAGTGCAGGAGAAAAGGGATTGGAAGGTGGTTTACAGCAAAAGGAACAACTCCTGTGAATTCCCCGAGGTGGGAGAGAGCAAAGCAAGTTTGAGAAATAGAAGTAAAGTCAGTGTGGCTGGAACTCAACACATGAGGGAGGAGGGCACTAGAAGTGGCAGGGCCAGGGCATGCTGGCTTTGACACGCCGGGTACGAGTTTGGGTTTCAATCTAAGGGCACAGGCCAAAGAATAAAGGGTTGTAAGCCAGGGGTTAGCCAACAACGGCCCTGAGCCATGTCTGGCTCCCAGCCTGTTTTGGTAAATACATTTTTATTGGAACATAGCCATGGCCATTCATTTACATATTTTCTATGGCTCTTTTCACACCATGATGGCAGAGTTGAGTGGTTGTAACAGACATCACAGAGCCTGCAATGTTGAACATATTTACTACATGACCTTTTACAGAAAAAGTTGCTGACCTTTGTTTCAAGCTTGTGGGTTCTATGATCGGATCTGCATTCTACACAGATTCTGGCAGCCAGTTGAGAACCTTGATGTAGGGATGGATTTGTTACCACTTCCCCTTCCGTTCCAGCCCAGATGGGGCTACAGCATGGTGAACTATGTTGGTGTGAGAAAGAGCAGGAGGAAGACAGAGGAGAGGCGCGTGGTGTGGATGATAAACACACAAGTGAACTGGACCCTACATTTTTAATAAGCGAAGAGCATTTTGGAGAGTAAGAGAGATAAATAGAGTTATTTTTTTCCCTTTCATTGATATCACAGAAAATGTGCATGTGTGCATGCTCAGTTACTCTGTGGTTTCTGACTCTTTGCAACCCCCTAGACTGTAGCCCTCCAGGCTCCTCTGTTCATGGGGTTTTCCAGGCAAGAATACTGGAGTGGGTTGCCATGCCCTTCTCCAGATCTTTCCAACTCAAGGATCAAACCCAAGTCTCCTGTGTCTCCTGCATTGGCAGGCAGGTTCTTTACCACTGACCTACCTGGGAAGCATCAAAAATGGGGTGGCACGTTAAGTACAAAAAACCTAAACTGAGTTAGTAGCTCAAATGCACAACAGGGACTTCCCTGGAAGTCCAGTGGTTAAGACTCTGAGCTTATAGAGAAGAGACTTGTGGACACAACGGGGGGAAAGAGAACATAAGACAAGTTGAGAGAGTAGCACTGACGCTTATACACTAATGTGTAAAATAGATGGCTAGCAGGAAGTGCTATATAACACAGGGAGCTCAGCGTGGTGCCCTGTGATGACCTAGATGGGTGGGATGGAGGGTTGGTGGGAGGGAGGCTCAAGAAGGAGAGAATATATGTATACATGCATATGGCTGATTCACACTGTTGTACAGCAGAAACTAACAACGTTGTACAGCAGTAATCCTCCAGTTTAAAAATAAACTAATTAATTAGAAAGAGACCCCAGCTTCTAGTGCAGGGGGTACAGGTTTGATCCCTGATCAGGGAACTAAGATCCCACATGCCACATGGCACAGTCAAAAAGAAAAGAAAAATCTATTCCTCCAGGCCTGATGTCTATGTGTACAAGGACCCACTTGCCCTGGACAATCTCCAAGCTGCTACCAGTCTAAGTGTGCTGAGCTTCCGTGATCAAAGGGAGAAAAGTCACAAAGGTATTAAAAAGATGACACTGGCTTAGGTCTTTCTTAGGTTTCCTTAGGAGCAGTCATTTGCTAGGAAAACAATTATTATCCTCTAATTTTGGTTAGGAGCGGTGGGGGTGAGAGAGAAAATGTGAAGCCAAGGGGAGCTGTTCCTTTAGGACAGCTGGCTGAGAACCAAAGTACAAAGTTGTCCACAAACTTCTCGAATCAGTGTGAGACTTGAAAGAGAGCAATGTGCTGGCAGCGTGGGCCGGTCTGCCTTGCCAGAGTGGAATTGAAACCATCCGTCCACCTCCTGCAGACATCACCCACTGGAAGGATGTTCTTATAAATCCTCTCCTCCACAACCCCCTCCCTCTTCCCCTTCTCCTTCACTCCCCAAACCAGAGGAACTTAACAAAAACAGAAGGAACTCATCTCTCCCCAGAGCTGGAAGAAGAAGGGAAACAAAAATACACCAAGGATGCAAATGAGCCCTCTGGTCACTACTGCTCAAGCTCCTGTGGACTCTACCTTTGTGGTCTATTTGATCCAGGTCACCCTGAGTGGTACAAAATCCATGGATGCTGGGGTAAACTCCACGGTGCCCATAACAACAGGAGATGCCCGATCAGGCTGCCCTTTACCTGAGCTACTCCACCCACTCCCCAGCCAAAGAATTCCAGGTTGATTTATGAAAATCTGACTTCAATCTAGAGCACCTCCCAAATGAGCCCAGAGAAAAGATAAAAAGCTCCATCCTGGGTTGAAAACCAAGGCTAAATCACGCTACAGAAGTGGAGCGGGGAGTTCTTATTCTGGACAGATCCCACTGTTTCCACGGAGAGGTCCTGACCTTGATAGTCAAGATTCTCCACAATTTGACCCAACTCTCCCAACTTTGTCCTTTTCAGTCCCAACACAAACACTGTCAGATTTCGTCCCTCATCCATGCCATCAATATCCCAGCTCCCATCATTGCTCCAATTAGAAAGTACTTCACCCTCACGGGTCCCTCCCTATTCAGGAAAAAGTTTACACCTGTAAAGAGAAAGAGTCTCAAAAAGCTCAGAAACATTTCAATCCTCTAGGCAAACAAATTTCATTAGGTTAATACAACAGTATGCATGCTCAGTCACTCAGTCGTGTCCAACTCTTTATGAACTCCTAAACTGTAGCCCAACAGGTTTCTCTGTCCATGGGATTCTCCAGGCAAAAATACTGGAGTGGGTTACCATTTCCTCCTCCAGGGGATCTTCTTGACCTAGGGATTGAACCCGAGTCTCCTGCATCTCCTACACTACAAGCAGATGCTTTACCACTGAGCATACTATACCTCAGTTAAAAAAAAAAAGTCTGAACTAGGTCCATATATTAAAAAGATATCCATGTAAATATTACCATTGTGGATAATTTTTTCTTTGGAGAGGAAGACAAGGAGACTGTCCTTGACTGTTTCTTGAGATAGGTCAACATTTAACAACTGATAGAGGTGAACAAAGGCTTCCCAGGTGGCGCTAGTGGTAAAGAACTGCCTGCCAATGCAGAAGACACAGGAGTTGTAGGTTCAATCCCTGGATCAGGAAGATCCCCTGGAGCAGGGCGTGGCAACCCACTCCAGTGTTCTTGCCCATGGACAGAGGAGCCTGGAGGCCTACAGTCCATAGGGTTGCAAAGAGTTGGACACAACTGAAGCAACTTAGCACTCAGAGGTGAATGATGGGGCTGGTGCAATGGGACGACCCAGAGGGAGGGTATGGGGAGGTAGGAGGGAGGAGGGTTCAGGATGGGGAACACAGGTATACCTGTGGTGGATTCATTTTGATATTTGGCAAAACTAATACAATATTGTAAAGTTTAAAAATAAAATGAAATTAAAAAAAAAAAAGAGGCGAATGAGTCTTTAAAAAACAAGAAATTTGAGAGAAATTTTTTAAAAGAGATGATTTAGTGGAAGCAATGGAAAGTGTTTCAGAAAGGAATTAGCACTTGGCTCTAACAAACATTGAATGAAGCACAAGATGACAATATTTTCAAACACCGTTGAATTTAAAAATACAAAGGCCATTGATGACTTAGAGGCCACTGATGACTTTGGCAAGAAGTATTTCTGTTGTATGTAATAGGCTACCAACTACACTGAAGCTGAAGAAATAGCTAATTACCAACAAATATATAATATTCAGATCTATAGAGGAGAGCTGTATGTGAACAGATACTTGGGTGGCTAAATCACACTTTGGGAACTATACCTTGTGAAACAAGTATTTGTCATAAAAAAATACTTCTATAATTTAAAAATTCACTTATAACTACATTCTCCAACTTTGAATATTTTTGAAATATATGTATTATAATATTGCATCCCAAAAATAAATAAATAAGTTGATAGCACCTGTAGTAAACTGAATCAGTTCAGTTCAGTTCAGTCACTCAGTCGTGTCCGACTCTTTGCGATCCCATGAATAGCAGCACTCCAGACCTCCCTGTCTATCACCAACTCCAGGAGTTCACTCAGACTCATGTCCATCGAGTCAGTAACGCCATCCAGCCATCTCATCCTCTGTCGTCCCCTTCTCCTCCTGCCCCAAATCCCTCCCAGCATCAGGGTCTTTTCCAATGAATCAACTCTTAGCATGAGGTGGCCAAAGTACTGGAGTTTCAGCTTCAGCATCATTCCTTCCAAAGAAATCCCAGGGCTGATCTCCTTCAGAATGGACTGGTTGAATCTCCTTGCAATCCAGGGGACTCTCAAGAGTCTTCTCCAATACCACAATTCAAAAGCATCAATTCTTCAGTGCTCAGCTTTCTTTACAGTCCAACTCTCACATCTATACATGACCACTGTAAAAATCATAGCCTTGACTAGATGGACCTATGTTGACAAGGAATGTCTCTGCTTTTGAATATGCTGTCTAGGTTGGTCATAACTTTCCTTCCAAGGAGTAAGCGTCTTTTCATTTCATGGCTGTAGTCACCATCTGCAGTGATTTTGGAGCACAGAAAAATAAATTCTGACACTGTTTCCACTGTTTCCCCATCTATTTCCCATGAAGTGATGAGCTTTAAGTCAACCTTTTCACTCTCCTCTTTCACTTTCATCAAGAGGCTTTTTAGTGCCTCTTCACTTTGTGCCATAAGGGTGGTGTCATCTGCATATCTGAGGTGATTGATATTTTTCCTGGCAGTCTTGATTCCAGCTTGTGCTTCTTCCAGCCCAGCATTTCTCATGATATACTCTGCATATAAGTTCAATAAGCAGGGTGACAATATACAGCCTTGACGTACTCCTTTTCCTATTTGGAACCAGTCTGTTGTTCCATGTCCAGTCCTAACTGTTGCTTCCTGACCTGCATGTAGGTCTCTCAAGAGGCAGGTCAGGTGGTCTGGTATTCCCATCTCTTTCAGAATTGTCCACAGTTTCTTGTGATCCACACAGTCAAAGGCTTTGGCATAGTCAATAAAGCAGAAATAGATGCTTTTCTGGAACTCTCTTGCTTTTTCCATGATCCAGCAGATGTTGGGAATTTGATCTCTGGTTCCTCTGCCTTTTCTAAAACCAGCTTGAACATCTGAAAGTTCACAGTTCACGTACTGCTGAAGCCTGGCTTGGAGAATTTTGAGCATTACTTTACTAGCATGTGAGATGAGTGCAATTGCGCAGTAGTTTGAGCATTCTTTGTCATTGCCTTTCTTTAGGATTGGAATGAAAACTGACCTTTTCCAGTCCTGTGGCCACTGCTGAGTTTTCCAAACTTGCTGGCATATTGAGTGCAGCACTTTCACAGCAACATCTTTTAGGATTTGAAATAGGTCAACTGGAATTCCATCACCTCCACTAGCTTTGTTCATAGTGATGCTTTCTAAGGCCCACTTGACTTCACATTCCAGGATGTCTGGCTCTAGGTCAGTGATCATACCATCGTGATCATTGCAGCGGGCAGCTGCAATGGCGCACAAGCATGGCCGAGAGGAGCTACCCCACGTCCAAGGTCAGGGGCAGCAGCCAAGAGTGCCAGGCTGCGACAACGCAGGAATGGCTGAGAGGAGCTACCCCTCGCCCAAGGCCAGGGGCGGCAGCCGAGAGGAGCTACCCCGCATCCAAGGAGCGGTGGCTGTGCGGGCGCAGGAGGGCCTAAAGGAGCTATTCCACGTTCAAGGTCAGGAGGGGCGGCAGTGAGGAGATACCCCTTGTCCAAGGTAAGGAGCGGTGGCTGCGCTTTGCTGGAGCAGCCGTGAAGAGATACCCCACGTCCAAGGTAAGAGAAATCCAAGTAAGATGGTAGGTGTTGCAAGAGGGCATCAGAGGGCAGACACACTGAAACCATAATCACAGAAAACTAGCCAATCTGATCGCATGGACCACAGCCTTGTCTAACTCAATGAAACTAAACCATGCCCGTGGGGCCACCCAAGATGGGCGGGTCATGGTGGAGAGGTCTGACAGAATGTGGTCCACTGGAGAAGGGAATGGCAAACCACTTCAGTATTCTTGCCTTGAGAACCCCATGAACGGTATGAAAAGGCAAGTAAACTGAATAGTGGTCTCCAAAAGACACATTCGAGGCCTACCCGGTACTTGTGAACATCAACTTATTTGGATGGAAATAGGCCCTTTGCAGCTGTAATCACGTTACGGATCTCCAAAGGAGATCATCCCACGTTTCAGTAGGACTCTAAAAAAATCCAATGGAGAGTGACCTTCCAAGAGAAAAGAAGACACAGACACACACAGAAGGAAAGGCCACGTGAAGACAGAGACTAGAGTTAGGCAGACTCAAGCCAAGAATTGCCAGCAGCCGCCAGTCCATGGGGTCACAAAGAGTTGGACATGACTGAGAACACACACACAGACACACACACACACCAGAAGCCAGAAGAGAGGCATGACTCCTCCCTTGGAACTTCTGCTGCTGCTAAGTCACTTCAGTCGTGTCCGACTCTGTGCGACCCCATAGACTAGAGGGAACTAACCCTGCTGACACCTCAATTCTGGACTTCTTGACTCCAGAACTGAGAGAGAATAGATTTCTGTTGTTTAAGCTGCCAAGTTCATGCTAATCTGACCACCCTCAAAAATTATCACAATACCCAAATATGTGTCTGAACTCTCTGGCCTCTCTCTCAGTTCCAGACTAATATCTGAAACTGCCAACTTTACATCTCACCTAAACTCAACATGTCCATGATTTAATTAAACATTTTATCCACCTGCATCGGTCAGCTTTCTCCAGAAAAACCGAACCAATAGGATAAATAGGGAGACATATTAGAGGACATGTATCATGGGAACTGGCTTATGCAGTTTTAGAGTCCAGGAAGCCCCAGAAGCTGCTCTCTGAAAGCTGGAAAATGAAGAAAACCGATGGAACCATTTAGTCCAAATCCAGAGCCCTGAGAACAGAGAATCCACTGGTGTAAGTGCCAGATCTGAAGCCCTGAGAACCAAGAGCTCTGATGTCCAAGGACAGGCAAAGATGGAGATCCCAGCTCAAGAAGAGAGAGAGAGTTTGCCCTTCCTTCACCTTTTTGTTCCATTCAGACCACTAACAGGTTGCATGATGCCCACCCAACTGGTGAGGACAGATCTCTTTATTCAGTCTACTGAATCAAATGCCAGTCTCTTCCAGAAACACAGAAACACCCAGAAAGAATGTTCTACCAGCTAGCTGGGCACCCCTTAGCTCAATCAAGTTGATACATAAAGGCTTCCCTGTTGGCTCAGATGGTAAAGAATCTGCCTGCAATGAGGCAGACCTGGGTTTGATCCCTGAGTCAAAAACAGCCCTTGGAAAAGGGGATGGCAATCCACTCCAGTATTCTTGCCTGGAGAATCCCATGGACAGAGAAGCCTGATGGCCTACAGTCCAGGGGTCGCAAAGAGCTAGACACGACTGAGCAACTAACAATCTGCCCCTTGTCAACTTGACACCTATGTGCATCTCCCTAAACCATACTTAATCTCCAAATAAAGACATTAACAAGGTCATAATTCCACCTAATGACTGAAAATGCACTAACCCCTTTCCCAGAAGGGAAATTACCATGGTCCATAACTAAGGTTGATGGAAAACGATGGAAAAAAGTCCAAGTATTGTTAACTTTATATCATAGTCTTTAAGTTATAGGAGACTAAAGAGTGATTTTCTCTCTTTAAGAGACACCTACAGAGATCCCCTATATTTCAGATATACTCTTCCTCCTCTTCATTGTGGAGTTGTAGTCCAATGGCCCCCTGATCATCAGGACCCATCACCCTCATCAACACAGTAACTCCCTTCCTTATCTGTTGATTAAAGAGGCATGAAGAGCCCAAATTAGCTTGGCGGCCGTCTCAACTTCCAGTTCAATGAATCATTGTTGTGTCTCCTGTTGGAAGCATTCCTCCTCATGGAACTATGACCTCTAGGCCAGTAGGGGCCTAAAGTTGCAAGAACAGGAAGCTAATTTTTGCTTAGCAGGTCACTAGGGGTAATAGTGAGAGGAGCCACTCCCATCTTGATTCCCAAATCTGTGGATCCTGGCTATCACAGAAACAGTACCATATTTGGGATGCAGATTCAGAGCATACACAGATTTCTGGAGATACTTATCCCAGCCCTGCAAGGTTTTGCCACCTATCTGGTGCTGTAACTGGGTCTTCAAAAGACCATCCCACTGTCCAATCAGGCCAGCTGCTTCATGATGGTGGGGAACACGGTGAGACCAGTGAATTCCATGAGCAGGGGCCCTGCTTCTTTCACTGTGAAATGAGTTTTTGATCCAAAGCAACACTGTGTGGAATATGAAGATGGTGGATAAGTCATTCTTCAAGTCCACAGATGGCAGTTCTGGCAGCAGCTTTATGTGCAGGGAAGAAAATTTTGTAAACAGAAGGTCTATTGCAGTATGGACAAATGCAGCCCCCTCCATGATGGAAGAAGTCCAATGTAACCAACTTGCCACCACATAGCTGGCTGATCACGTAGGGCACTGATGCCATACTAGGGCTCAGTGTCGGTTTCTGCTTTCAGCAGGCTTGTCTAACAATCAAGGACCCTGACAATAAAATGGCAATAATGTCATGATCTCCCTGATGGCAATGACTGTGGGTTTTCTTTCCATATCCTCAATATCTAGTTTATAGCCAGTCTCATAGACACTGCTCAATGAGTGTTTATTGATAGAATGATTAGATGTTTTTAGATACCAATTAGCAACACAGCTATTCTGAAGAGTCCTCAGAAAGTACTGCCACTTGACAAGGATTTTAAACTTAGGGCCTTGGGCAACATACAATTACTATTCCTGTGTGCTGGTTTGGGCTTCCAATAGCTAGATTTCCTCTTTTTCCTCTAGGGAGTGTCACCATCCCCCACACCCCACCCCCACCTCATTCTTTGTGCTTTGGGTGGGACACAGAGTGAATATCCACCCCTGATTGGACATGTGACATAAACCTGACCAATCAAAATAACACACCCTCCTGGTCACAGTAACCAGCATGATGATCAGAGATGGGCCTGTGACCCAATCGTGGAAATTAAATGATCAGAGCTAATCCTGAGCCTTTGGTTTGAGCAATCAGAGAAGAGTTGATGAAAGCCATACTGTCTTCCTCTGGTCTTGGGGAAATGAGGTTGCAAACCAGGAGTGGCCGGATGCCATCAAGAGGGGAAGGCTTCTGACAGTAAAATGAACCCAGAGGAAGAAGAACCAAGAGAAAAAGGGAAACCAGGTCTTAATGACATTTTTTAAGCCACCAGATCTAGCTATGGGCTTCCCAGGTAGCTCAGTGGTAAAAGAATCTGCCTGCCAATGCAGGAGATGCAAGAGACTCAGGTTCGATCCCCTGAAGGAGGGGGACCAAGATGATCTCCTGAAGGAGGAAATGGCAACCTACTGCAGTTTTCTTGCCTGGAGAATTCCAAGGACAGAGGAGCCTGGTGGGCTGCAGTCCATGGGATCACGAAGAGTCAGACACAACTGAGCAACTTCGCTTTCACTTTTCACTTTCATGCACTGGAGAAGGAAATGGCAACCCACTCCAGCGTTCTTGCCTAAACAAACATAAGTTGGGTTTTCCAGAAAACTTGAGGGCCATAAGTGAGGTTTTCCATCATTTGCAGCAAAGAGGGCCATTAACTGCAACTCTATCTTCTGAATACATCTGAATTTGTTGATGCTTTGAACTTGAGAATTCCAACTTTAATACATTATACCAAGTAATTAATGATGCAAGTCTAAGGACACCAAAGCAGGGATCCCAAGTATACAAAGACCCCTTGGGTGACATATGAGATAGGTCAGAGAACTAGGGTGATGGCTGTGAAACTTCCAAGGACTCAAACGCTTAGTTAATTGTATCTGAAATTCAAACATCTTCAGGAAGAAGTCACATTTACCTGGCTCAGATGGTGAAGAATCTGCCTGCAAGGCAGGAGACCCCGGTTAGATCCCTGAGTTGGGAAGATTCCCCTGGAGAAAGGAGTGGCTACTCACTCCACTATTCTTGCCTGGAGAATTTTATGGACAGAAGAGCCTGGCAGGCTACAGCCCACAGGGTCGCAAAGAGCTGGATGCAACTGAGTGGCTAACATGTTCAGTTTTTCACTTTTCAGAATCCATACAGTCACTCCTGTTTCCATGATAACACCCAGTGAGTCCCCATTAATTGGCCCCTATTTATCCTCAATCACTGGCTGCTGTGAGATATTTATGCTGGCGTTTTAGTCAGGAAGACATTAGCCGGGCCTAATTGCGCAGACTGTGTTTAACAGACTGCCTGCGCTATCAGATAGCTCAGGAAAGAAAACAATAGAAGGCTTACAGTGCAGCTCTAGGAATGTCAAGTATGTAGTCATAAAATCTAATAATTTCAGAGCAAGGAGAGCCTTAGATGAGCCGCTAATCTCCCCTATGGCCTGAAACACTAAGTGACCCAAGCTGACTAATGAAAGGCTGAACTCCTTTCCAAATGTTAAAAGATAGTTTCTGAAAAGCTAGCAATCACGATTCTCGTGCAAATATAAAATAAACACACGTCAAGGATTTTATTCTATTCATCAAGTAATGAGGGCACCCTAAGGTGTTCAATTGGTTCAAAGGAGACGTCAAAGAGCAGACACACATGTAGGCAATCAGAAGTGCTGATTGCATTTCAGAAAAGCTAGAGCGAGTTTGTTACGAGATGCAAGACCGGCTTCCTCCACCAGACGTTCATTTGCATTGAATGTGGACAAGAATCTTTTACATTATTACGGGGTCTTTTTCAACTTACAGACTTATGAAACAGCTCAGAGACAATGAAAGGTGCAATCCCTATACATAAAATTTTAAAACTCATAGAACTGGAGACCACCCAGCATTTCTTTTATTTTTTAAATTAATTTTTGTTGAAGTATAGTTGCTTTACAATGTTGTGTTAGTTTTTACTGTTCAGCAAAATGAATCAGTCATATGTATACATATCTCGTGTTCCTGCTCAGTCACTAAGTCATATCCAATGCTTTGAGACCATGTGGACTCTAACCCGCCAGGATCCTCTGCCCATGAGATTTTCCAGGCAAGAATACTTGAGTGGTTTGCCATTTCCTCTTCCAGGGGATCTTCCCAATCCAGGAATCAAACCCACATCTCCAGCATGTCCTGCGTTGGCAGGCGGATTCTTTACCCCTGAACGCCTGGGAAGCCTCAGGTGTTTATATCCCCCTCCCTTTTGGATTTCCCATTCAGGTCACCACAGTGCATCAAGTAGAGTTCCCTTTTCTCTACAGTATGTTCTCATTAACTATCTATTTTATACATAGTATCAATAGCATTTCTTTTAATCCCCAGTAATCCCTTTGTCTCCACCATTCAAAGATTTGTGCAATTTTTCCTCTCACTATGTATGTGTTCACTAACCGAATATATGTTGCCCATATTATTTTACCATTTTTGTGGTTTCTGAAAAACCTCACTGAGCCTCAGTTTCCTCACTTACAAAAAAGGAAATTACAGTATTCATTCTGTAGGATGCGCTGAAGATTAAAGCCAAGCTGTTTGGGAAATGGCCGAGAACCGTCCTAGACACCCAACACCTAGTCTCTTAGGGAAGAATTCCTGCTTCAGGAGAAAACTATGCATTGTCTAGAGCACATCCTTCCGGGGCATCTGATTTTGATTCTATGGGAGATCTGCTGCTTTCATTGCCTTTGAGGTTTTTTTTTATAGCTCTGTAAATTGTAGATAACTGATTGCAATGCAAGTAATTTCTGTCTATAGACATGCAAATATATTCTGTCTGGTGGAGGGATAACCAGCCCCCTCTCTTTTTTTTTTTTTTTAAGGCAGTTTTGCAGTCATTTGCAAATTCGTTTACTTCCAATCTGTAAAAGTCTCTGCACTTTGACACCGCCTTGAAAATAACTATAACATCCATCAGAAGCTGCCTCCACAAATACCACCAACACAACCTCTTGATAAGACAAAGCCGAGTTTGTTGCTTGCTGAGGGAAGAGAGTGTGTGAATGCGTAGTTGCTTCAGTCATGTCCGACCCTTTGTGACCCCATTGACGCTGGCCTGCCAGGCTCCTCTGTCCATGGGATTCTCCAGGCAAGAATACTGGAATGGGTTGCCATTTCCTCCTCGAAGGAAGAATGCCACCTTACAAATGGTGGCAGTGTCTCCGAGGAAGAAAGGGAAAGTCAAAATGTATTAAGAATTGGAAGTTTGATGTCAGGCGGGTTTTCAAAACAGGGCTTGATTAGGCATTGAGTAAAGATCACAGTTCTACAGTCCAGAGATGGAAGACCTCAAAGCAAAGGATTCAAGGAATCTTCATGAAGAACAATGAAACCATTTGCCTGGGCAGCAGGCCCTTGGAAGAATCAGGTCATGCTAATGAAGAGAGAGGAAGAATGCAGAATCACATGGATGTGCAGTGAGGTGCAGATTAGTTCTCAGTGCTGTAAGTGTGAAGATAAACACTTTTTTTATTTTGCTTTGGCCAAAGAATCCCTTAAGAATGTGACTTTGAAATCGGAATTTTCTCTATGCCAATTAAGAAATGAAGACCAATGGAAGTTTGAAGCTTTCTCCTTTTTTGAACTTTCTTAGTCTTCAGGGCCAGTTTGAGGAAAGGGCTTATTTCAGGACCTACACCTTGTCCCTACAAATTTCATCCTATGGATGGACAACAAAAGTGACAAAGACAAGGAGACAAACAGATTTTCACCAAGGACATAAACTTTTTTTTTTTCAAATTTGGACACTGAGAAAGGGTTTCTTATTTTTAGGAAAGGAAATAAAGTCAGCATCTAGGAGCTCAATGAAAGAGATCAAAGTTCTAATCGATGCAAGTTCTCTTTATCAATACCTGCCCTGTCTTGGGAAAAGGCAATGGCACCCCACTCCAGTATTCTTGTCTGGAAAATCCCAAGGATGGAGGAGCCTGGTAGACTGCAGTCCATGGGGTCGCTAAGAGTCGGACATGACTGAGCGACTTCAGTTTCACTGTTCACTTTCATGCATTGGAGAAGGAAATGGCAACCCACTCCAGTTTTCTTGCCTGGAGAATCCCAGGGATGGGGGAGCCTGGTGGGCTGCCATCTATGGGGTCGCACAGAGTCGGACACGACTGAAGCGACTTAGAAGGAGCAGCAGCAGCCCTGTCTTCATAGGCAGAAAGTCCCCAAGGAGAAGGCTCAGTGCCCTGAGAGGGCATTCGGTTTTGTATTCCAACACACTGGCCATGGCAATAATACCCAACTGCATCTCAGTGGGAACCCCAAATCTGGCTCCCCAAATATCACCAACACAGCCTCTTGATCTGTCGAGGCTGTTAACTGCTCACTGCATTAACACAGCACCATCTCTCAAAGCTTTGGAAGTGCCTCAAAGAGGCAAAGGTAAGGTTGGAATTTATTGTGATTTGAACACATACAAAAGTAGGAAGTCAATAAAAACCTGGAGTAACAGGCAAATTTGGCCTTGGAACACGAAATGAAGCAGGGCTAAGGCTAATAGAGTTTTGCCAAGAGAATGCACTGGTCATAGCAAACACCCTCTTCCAACAACACAAGAGAAGACTCTACACATGGACATCACCAGATGGTCAACACCGAAATCAGATTGATTATATTCTTTGCAGCCAAAGATGGAGAAGCTCTATACAGTCAGCAAAAACAAGACCGGGAGCTGACTGTGGCTCAGATCATGAACTCCTTATTGCCAAATTCAGACTTAAATTGAAGAAAGTAGGGAAAAACCACTAGACCACTCAGGTATGACCTAAATCAAATCCCTTATGATTATAAGTGGAAGTGAGAAATAGATTCAAGGGACTAGATCTGATAGACAGACTGCCTGATGAACTATGGACGGAGGTTCGTGACATTGTACTGGAGACAGGAATCAAGACCATCCCCATGGAAAAGAAATGCAAAAAAGCAAAATGGCTGTCTGGGGAGGCCTTACAAATAGCTGTGAAAAGAAGAGAAGCAAAAAGCAAAGGAGAAAAGGAAAGGTATAAGCATCTGAATGCAGAGTTCCAAAGAATAGCAAGGAGAGATGAGAAAGCCTTCCTCAGCGATCAATGCAAAGAAATAGAGGAAAACAACAGAATGGGAAAGACTAGAGATCTCTTGAAGAAAATTAGAGATACCAAGGGTACATTTCATGCAAAGATGAGCAAAAGGACAGAAATGGTATGGACCTAACAGAAATAGAAGATATTAAGAAGAGGTGGCAAGAATACACAGAACTGTACAAAAAAGATCTTCACGACCCAGATAATGACGATGGTGTGATCACTCACACCAGACATTGGTGTGTCATAGAGCCAGACATCCTGGAATGTGAAGTCAAGTGGGCCTTAGGAAGAATCACTAGGAACAAAGCTAGTGGAGGTGATGGAATTCCAGTTGAGCTATTTCAAATCCTGAAAGATGATGCTGTGAAAGTGCTGCACTCATTATGCCAGCAAATTCGGAAAACTCAGCAGTGGCCACAGGACTGGAAAAGGTCAGTTTTCATTACAATCCCAAAGAAAGGCAATGCCAAAGAATGGTCAAACTACCACACAATTGCACTCATCTCACACGCTAGTAAAGTAATGCTCAAAATTCTCCAAGCCAGGCTTCAGCAATACATGAACCGTAAACTTCCAGATGTTCAAGCTGGTTTTAGAAAAGGCAGAGGAACCAGAGATCAAATTCCCAACATCTGCTGGATCATGGAAAAAGCAAGAGAGTTCCAGAAAAACATCTATTTCTGCTTTATTGACTATGCCAAAGCCTTTGACTGTGTGGATCACAAGAAACTGTGGACAATTCTAAAAGAGATGGGAATACCAGACCACCTGACCTGCCTCTTGAGAAACCTACATGCAGGTCAGGAAGCAACAGTTAGGACTGGACATGGAACAACAGACTGGTTCCAAATAGGAAAAGTAGTTCGTCAAGGCTGTATATTGTCACCCTGCTTATTGAACTTATATGCAGAGTACATCATGAGAAACGCTGGGCTGGAAGAAGCACAAGCTGGAATCAAGATTGCTGGGAGAAATATCAATAACCTCAGATATGCATATGACACCACCCTTACGGCACAAAGTGAAGAGGAACTAAAAAGCCTCTTGATGAAAGTGAAAGAGGAGAGTGGAAAAGTTGGGTTAAAGCTCAACATTCAGAAAACGAAGATCATGGTATCTGGTCCCATCACTTCATGGGAAATAGATGGGGAAACTGGAAACAATGTCAGAGTTTATTTTGGGGAGCTCCAAAATCACTGCAGATGGTGATTGCAGCCATGAAATTAAAAGATGCTTACTCCTTGGAAGGAAATTTATGACCAACCTAGATAGCATATTCAAAAGCAGAGATATTACTTTGCCAACAAAGGTCTGTCTAGTCAAGGCTATGGTTTTTCCAGTGGTCATGTATGGATGTAAGAGTTGGACTGTGAAGACATCTGAGCACTGAAGAATTGATGCTTTTGAACTGTGGTGTTGGAGAAGACTCTTGAGAGTCCCTTGGACTGCAAGGAGATCCAACCAGTCCATCCTAAAGGAGATCAGTCCTGGGTGTTCATTGGTAGGACTGATGCAAAGCTGAAACTCCAATACTTTGGCCACCTCATGTGAAGAGTTGACTCACTGGAAAAGACCCTGATGCTGGGAGGGATTGGGGGCAGGAGGAGAAGGGGACAACAGAGGATGAGATGGCTGGAATGCATCACCGACGCGATGGACATGAGTTTGAGCGAGCTCTGGGAGATGGTGATGGACAGGGAGGCCTAGCGTGCTGCGGTTCATGGGGTCGCAGAGAGTCAGACACAACTGAGCGACTGAACTGAACTGAACTGAACACTGCATTCAAGGCAGATCTTTCTAATGTTCAGTTGTTGTTCAGTCACTAAGTGGTGTACAACTTTATGTGACTCACAGACTGCAGCACACCAGCCCTCCCTGTCCCTCACCATCTTTCAGGGTTTGCCCAAGTTCATGTCCATTGAATTGGAGATACTATCCAACCATCTCATCGTCTTGGTTAGGATTGGGTAAAAATCATGATACAACAGTCCAAGATTGGTAGAAAAAGCAAGGCGGGCATTTAAAAGCAAGGGATGCCAGGAATCCTAGGGTGGCTTTTAAGTAAGTTCTTGTAATGACCAATCCAAGCATTTGCTTGGGCAGCAGACTCCTGAAAGAATCAGGTCATGCTAATGAAGAAAGAATAATAGCACAGAGTCCTGTTACTAAAACCAGTGACCCATGGCTTTGGTTTTCAGTGTCCAATCTAATTATAAGGGTAGAGACTCTGCATGCTCCCATCCTTTCTGTTATTCTCATTTAATTTAGGAGTTAAATAAAATCCTCATCATGCCTTTATTTTATATCTGAATAAGAATTTTAATTTTACCCTTTCAGAAAATTTTCTTTAACAGTATATACTCATTAATGGTAATTTGAATTGTTTTCATTATTTATATGAAGCCATAGCAACAAGAGGGCACAATTTATTATGTCTTTCTGAACATACGGGTCCAATCATTGCCCATGTCTGTGATGTTCTTATCCTTTATAAACCTCTCACTTGGTTGAGTATAAAAACTGCATCCTTTTTGGCTTTCAAGAAAAATATTACATTCTCAGTCTATCTTATGGAGCCTCCCTGGTGGCTCAGAGATAAAGAATCAGCCTGCCACTGCAGGAGACACGGGTGGGAAAGGTCCCCTGGGTGGGGAAGATCCCCTGGAAAAGGAAATGGCAACCCACTCCAGTATTTTCACCTGGGAAATCCCATGGACAGAAGTAGTCTGGGGGCTACACTCCAAGGGGTCACCAAGGGTCGGACATGACTTAGTGACGGAACAACAGCCACAAGCAGACTTGGAGGTGGGGAGCGGTGAAACATAATTTTTCCAACAGTTGATTTGAAATCCAAACCCAGAATATTGATTTGCAATAAAAACGGTTATGTTCTGTGATCAGGACAGCTTTGATATAAAAAGAGAAAGCTCCCAGAAGGCTGGTTTAACAGAGTCATTGGCCCTCTATACCCCAAACCCATACCCCAAGTCAAAGTCAGAATCTTACAAAGCCCTCTGATACCGCAAGAACTAGGATTCCCAGCAGGATTCTGACTGGTAACATAGTCCCCCTTTTCGGTGGTTTTGCTTTCTGTGGTTTCTGTTACGTGAGGTCAACTGTTTCAGCTTTTAATATCTGAAAATATTAAATGGAAAATTCCAGAAATAAATAATTCATAAGTTTTAAATTGGGTGCCATTCTGATTGAATCTCTAGCCATCTCAATCTGTCCCACTCAAGATGCGAATTACCATTTTTCCAGTGTACTTACATTATTTACACTGACCACCACCCATTAATCATTTAGTAGCCTCTAGGTTATCAGTTGATCCTCCTCCTGACTATGGTCCGAAGGTCAATAGTAGTTTAATGCTATGTCACACTGCTTACATCCTTCACCTCACTTCATCTCATCATGTAGGCATTGTATCACCTTATATCATCACAAGAAGAAGGGTGAAAAGTGAAAGTCGCTCAGTTGTGTCCGACTCTTTGCAACCCCATGGACTACACAGTCCATGGAATTCTCCAGGCCAGAATACTGGAGTGGGTAGCCTTTCCCTTCTCCAGGAGTTCTTCCCAACCCAGGTCTCCTGCACTGCGGGTGGATCCTTTACAGCTGAGCCACAAGGGAAGCCCAAGAATACTGGAGTGGGTAGCCTATCCCTTCTCCAGGGGATCTTCCCTACCCAGAAATTGAACCACGGTCTCTGGGGTCTCCTGCATTGCAGGTGGATTCTTTACCAACTGAGCTATCAGGGTAGCCCCAGAAGAAGGGTGAGTACAGAGCAATAAGATATTTTGAGAGAGAGAGAGAAAAACCACATTCATATAACGTTTAATACAGTGTTATTGTTGTTTAGTCACTAAGTCGTGTCTGACTGTATGCAATACCATAGACTGTTGCCCAATAAACTCCTCTGTCCATGGGATTTCCCAGGCAATAATACTGGAGTGAGTTGCCATTTCCTTCTCCAGGGCATCTTCCTAGACCAGGGATCAAACCTGTGTCTCCTGCACTGGCAGGCAGATCCTTTACCTCTGAGCCACCAGGGAAGCCCCTTTATTACAGTACTTTGTCATAATTGTTCTATTACTAGTTATTGCTGCTAATCTCTCATTGTGCCTAATTTATAATTTAAATTTTATCATAGGTATGTATGTTAGGAAAAAACAGTATACAGGGTTCAGCATCATCTGCAGTTTCAGGCATCCACTGGAGGTCTTAGAAAGTATCACCCCACAGATTCAGGGAACTACTGTATTTCCCAGCTCCATCTTCCCATCAGTAATTCATGAACCTTATTGACTGCACTGTAGTATTTTCAAAAATAGCCTCTTTTTCCCAGCAAAGAGAATAGTGTAAAAATTATTCCCGGCAAAGAGAATGGGGGGCCGGGGAGGAGATTTGCCAAAGAATTTCAAAAAGCCAAGAATCTATTGTGTGGTATCATTTAATCTTTGGGTGGTCTCCCCCTCCCTACCCAACTTCTGGCTTCCTGGCCCTAAGTACTCTTGACTTAAGATATCTTGAAGATCACCAGAAACAGAGTCCTGTAGATCATGCATGAAGCCTTATCTTTCCTGGTTATGCTTTTATTTCAGAGGTCACCCATCCACGGCGCTCCAGGAGGCTCACGGCATTAATGAATTCCTTGCTGAATTTACAGTAGCAGCTTTCAGCCCACACATTAGTGCCACTTAGACACAGATCAAATTTCCTTTTTAAGCAAAAACTTCAATAGCTCACAGATCAGCCAGCTGAGCTCTCTCTCCCCAACTTCCAATGTGAATAGTGGGGGGTCTCAGGGAGCAGAGAATAAAAACCAAATTCCAACACAATGCTTCTCATTTTAAAACTTTCCCACAGCTGTTTTTCAAAATCATTTCTGCTAGCTTTATGAGGAAATGGGAAGTCTTTGCTCTGGATAAAACAAAGAATGCTTCTAAGGACAGTCCCAAAAGTGTTTGATCAGTTATTTACAATTAAATAATCATTCACTAGCCAAGATACCTGAAGAATTCATTTCTCTGAACATCAATTTCTTCATCTGTAGAAAGGAACTAAAAATATATGGTCTGGTTACCACTCAGGATTGCTGTAAAGATCAAATGAGATAACAACACATGTGAATGTACTATTGGTGCTAACGGTTGTGTTTGAGACGCAGATGAACTAATTTGTTGGACAAACTTAAGACCATGAGAATTGATGCTTTTGAACTGCCGTGCTGGAGAAGACTCTTGAGAGTCCCTTCGACTGCAAGAAGATCAAACCAGTCAATCCTAAAGGAAATCAACCCCGAATATTCATTGTGTATGTGCTGTTTGTATGGGCTTCCCTGGTGGCTCAGAGGTTAAAGCGTCTGCCTGCAATGTGGGAGACCCAGGTTCGATCCCTGGGTCGGGAAGATCCCCTGGAGAAGGAAATGGCAACCCACTCCAGTATTCTTACCTGGAGAATCCCATGGATGGAAGAGCCTGGAAGACTACAGTCCACGGGGTTGCAAAGAGTTGGACACGACTGAGCGACTTCACTTCACTTCACTTCATGTCCTGCTTGGAGGAGGGAGGTCCCAACAAGTACCAGCTGAATGGTCAGAAGAAGGAAAGAATCGAGGCTACAGCTCACACCGGTGTAGAGAGTTCCAGCAACAACACCACAATGGGGCACCCAGGACCACCCTGGGTGAGAATCAAGACTCAGCCAGCGTAGCCACACCTCACTCTTCCCCAGACTGAAGAAAACTGGGACTTTTGGTGGGCCAGAGATAAGTGCTTTGTAATTTACAGTAATTATTGCTCTGGTATACACCTGGGTAGGTAGGTCTCTTTCTTTTCACCCAGGTGGTCTCTGGTTTCAACCAGAGAAACTCCAGCCCTCACAACTGTTTTCAATTCCATGCAATTTTTATTGAGGGTTTATTTATGTTAAGCATGGTATTTAGAGCTGAGGCTCCAAAGATAATGATGGTAATAACAAATGCCATCTTATCACGTTCATTTTACAGAGGAGGAAACTGAAACTCAGAGAGGTGATTTCCACAGCGGCTGCAAAGGAATAAATGGCAGAAGTGGAATTTAGAGAAGGGCTGTGTGACCCCAAGAGCTCACATTCATGACACCACTGCATGATAGTCCTACCCTCCCAGTCTCGTTCTCAGATCTACAGGGTGCATCAATCACTACAGCCTCTATATGCACCCTGAGGCAGCAGCATCACCCCCAAAGTTGTCTGTCCCATTGTCCAAGGACCACCTGCCCTGCCCCCTCTTCTCTGCCTTCCATTCTAGTCCTCTTTGAGAGATGGTGAGGTTGCCCCAACCCCAATCTCAGCTACCGCACTGGATTTCAGCCAGCTTCCGGCTAAGAGCTCAGACCACTGCTCCCCCCGGAACTCAGTCCCTCTACCCCACACTGAGGCAGCCCGGAGCAGTCACAGGAGTGCTTCCACCTGGGGTCCCTTCTTTGAGGCTGTTTCCTTATCTATGAGATGAGGTATGATCTCCCACTAAGATCAGATGAAATCATCTATGTACAATGCTCAGTGCAGGCTTGATTCCTGGGGCTCCCATCTGCCTGAGACTCTCAAGATCATGCCCGGCCAAGAAGGTGAACCCACCCTCCCCACATAGCATTAAGGGAACTTCACTTGAGTTTGTTCATTTCTGGGATGCTATGCACTGCCAGGTCCAAGGCCTACCTCTAAAGCCCAGCCAGTTTCCCCAGCCCATCTTGTACTAGCCAATGGGGCAGGGCTCTGCTTACCCCTCCACTGCACCCCCACCCCCAGCAGCCTTGGCTGAGGTCCCAGCATGTCCGCTTCTGTTGCCACACTTCACAGCAGTGCTTTTCACCAGAATTTTCTGGAGTGATGGAACTGATCTGTATCTGTGCTATCCAAAATGGAAGCCAGAAGTCCTTTCAAGGGGCTGTTGAGGACTTGAGATGGTTAGTGTGGCTAAGGAATGAGCATTTTAATTAATTTTATTATAAATCACCATTCTAGGCTGAGGTTGCTGTCAATCTTATAGGACGGCCTAGGTGTGACGCACACGCACTCAGGTGTGTTCCTTGTCTCTCTGCTCCTGGTCATGACTTCACCCCAAGTGGGTTTGAGTAGCCATAGCCACTTACAGTCAAGTCCAGCCCCACCAGTAACACACCAGGAGCTCACTGGCTCCTACAGACGAGCCTGTGATTATACCTAGTGCGTTCACCTCTGCCGGAGACATTCACCTTCCAGGTAACAACTCTTTTAGGGGTCACTGGAAGGTAAGGAGGAAACAGACAAGCCATCCAGCAGTGCGTCTGCAGCAGCCAGAGCTGAGAAGGGGTGTATATAATTACAGATCCCAGGACTGGAAAGGATTAGACGTGCTACAGAAGTGAATGTCAGGCAACATGATATTCCACAGGTGTGAAAGGAGCATTTCTATAGGGTTGGCCAACACTCTCTAAATCAAAAATATCTGCAGCCAGAAAAAAAAAAAAAAAAAGAATTTTACTAGAGTAAAATGGAATAGGAGAGACCATACAGGGTTGTCAAACCAGCAGACCATACCTGCAAACCTGAGTGCCCACTCACGGACCTAAAGACTAGATCTTTTATCAAAGGGACATATGATTTAAATGGAAGATTGTTGTAGTTGTTCAGTCACTGAGTCATGTCCAACTCTTTGCGACCACATGGACTGAAGCACACCGGGCTTCCCTGTCCTTCACTGTCTCCCGGAGTATGCACAAATTCATGTCCATTGAGTCAGTGATGCCATCCAACCATCTCATCTTCTGCCACCCCCTTTTCCTTTCCCAGCATCAGTCTTTTCCAATGAGTCAGCTCTTCGCATCAGGCAACCAAAGTATTGGTGTTTCACATTCAGCATGAGTACTTCAGTGAATATTCGGGGTTGATTTCCTTTAGGATTAACTTGTTTGATCCCCTTGCAGTTTAAGGGACTCTCAAGAGTCTTCTCTAGCATCACAGTTCAAAAATATCAATTCTTTGGCACTCAGCCTTCTTTATGGTCCAACTCTCACATCTCTACATGACTACTGGAAAGACCATAGCTTTGACTATGTGGACTTGGTTGGCAAAGTGACGTCTTTGCTTTCTAATACACTAATCAGGGTTGGGGAATTAGGAACTAGTCATAGTATCATTTTACCCCTGAGAAAACCAAATCATAAGAGGTTAAATGACTTGCTCAAGTTCACATAAATTGTGCAGAGTTGAATTAGGGTTTGAATGCAACATCTAGCTCTTGCCTGCTGGGCTAACCAGCCTCTCAAGTCCATCAGTTCATGACAGAGAACCTACTTGGCATCTGCGAACTGTAATAAAGAGAGTGTTAGAAAGAGACAGGAATGTAAATAGGCACAGCCTTTGGAAGCAACTTGGCAGTATCTGTCAAAATTGTAAACGCTCACCCCCTGTAACCTGGCAACTCCATTTTTAGGCATTTATCCTAAATATTTGCAGATATGGACAACAAGACACACAGTATGATCTTGCAGTTTTGGGGGGGGGGTTTGAAAAGGGGAAAATTGGAAAGAGTCTAAATGTCCATCGATCTGGCATTTCTAAATTAACTCTGGCAAATCCATACAATGAATAACCATCAGGTTGTCATAAAGAACAAGGTCAGTTTTGACATGTGGCATTGGAAATTCTCTAAGGTACGCGATTAAGTGAAAAAGGCGAACCGTGGAATGCTAGGTACAGGATGGGCCAGGGATTTAAGCACTTAGGTTGAAAACAGCATAAAACTGAACTGTATTTCTGTACATGGAGCAAAGCTCCATGGCAGATAGGAGTAGGGATTTCTGTGTTTATTGATGGTCATGGCATCGGGTCCCATCTGCTGCTGCTGCTGCTAAGTCACTTCAGTTGTGTCCGACTCTGTGTGACCCCATAGATAGCAGCCCACCAGGCTCCCCCATCCCTGGGATTCTCCAGGCAAGAACACTGGAGTGGGTTGCCATTTCCTTCTCCAATACATGAAAGTGAAAAGTGAAGGTGAAGTCTCTCAGTTGTGTTTGACTCTTCACGACCCCATGGACTACAGCCCACCAGGCTCCTCTGTCCATGGGATTCTCCAGGCAAGAGTACTGGAGTGGGGTGCCATCACCTTCTCCCAGATCCCATCACTTCATGGCAAATAGATGGGGAAACAACAGAAACCGTGACAGACTTTATTTTCTTGGGCTCCAAAATCACTGTGGACAGTGATTGCAGCCATGAAATTAAAAGACACTTGCTCCTTGAAAGAAAAGCAATGACAAACCTAGACAGCATATTAAAAAGCAGAGATATTACTTTGCCTACAAAGGTCTATAGAGTCAAAGCTGTGGTTTTTCCAGTAGTCATGTACAGATGGGAGAGCTGGACTGTAAAAAAGGCTGAGCGCTGAAGAACTGATGCCTTTGAACTCTGGTGCTGGAGAAGACTCTTGAGAGTCCTTGGACTGCAAGGAGATCAAACCAGTCAATCTTAAAGGTAATTAACCCTGAATATTCACTGGAAGGACTGATGTTGAAGCTGAAGCTCCAATATTTTGGCCACCTGTTGCAAAGAGCTGACTCATTTGAAAAGACCCTGATGCTGGGAAAGATTGAGGGCAGGAGGAGGAAGGGGAAAACAGAGGATGAGATGGTTGGATGGCCTCACGGACTCAATGGACATGAGTTTGAGCAGGCTCTGGGAGTTGGTGAAGGACAGGGAAGCCTAGTGTGCCACAGTCCATGGGGTTACAAAGAGCTGGACATGACCAAATGACTGAACAACAACAACAAATGCTATTTTGGAGAGACTCCTAAGAGGCCAGATAGTAAAGGTTACAATTAGTCACAAGCATGCTGGGAGGGTAAGAAAATGTCCCCTTGTATCCAAGATACTAGAGAAACCAGAAGAATGTCCTGCAGAATGTAAAAGAGTTATGTCATGTCCGACTCTTTGTGACCCCAAGGGCTGTAGTCCACCAGGCTCCTCTGTCCATGGAATTCTCCAGGCAAGAATACTGGAGTAGGTAGCCATTCCCTTCTCCACAGGACTTTCCCAACCCAGAAATCGAACCCAGGTCTCTCCTGCATTTCAGACAGATTCTTTACCATCTGAGCCACCAGGGAAAGCCAGAAGAATGTCCTGCAGGGTAACACAGGGCAAATCAAGAACTTCGAGGGGATATTTCAGGGACTATGGAATAATGATAATCCTCACCCTGGCCCTTCACTCTAGACTCTTCAGAAGGCTGTCTGCCTCCCACAGAAAGATGTCCCAGTGGTTGCTTAAAGCCACCCAGCTACTCAGGAACTGCCCTGGCATCAGATAGCAGATGTCCTGTAAGTCCAAAGCTGCTCCACTTTAAAGCAATCAACTCTAGATTGTCGATCCTTAAATTGCATTCCAAGTGTTTTCAAAGAATGTCTTACTCTCTGGCACAAATTATAAAAACAAACTAGAACCCAGGTCACCAGACTCCAGAGGCCCTCAAGACACATTCAAGGAGAGCAAATATGTCCTTTTCGATAAGGTTTTGTTTTGCATGCTCAATCAGTGTGAGAGGAACTGACGTTCAATTCTTGGCATTTTGCTTGATTCTGTTTCATTGCAACCATCCACCAATAAATACTTTTTTTAAAAAAAAAGTTTTGTCCAGGCTCCTGGGCCATTGCATTTCTCCTGGTACAGCCTGTCATTTGGTCACCCTGCTGCACTTTGTAGATCTTGGGTTTTTTCCGCCCTGAACTTCAAAGACCCAATTACATCAGCCCAGAGCTGAGTTAGATTACTGCAGCAATGCTGCCCTCTGCTGGCCACTGCCAAGCATGGCCCTTTAAGAGGGACGCCTGTCTAGAATTCAGGCACTTAACAGCTATTATGTTCTTACTCCTTTACATGGATTATGTCATTGAATTCGCACAACTGCCCTATGACATTAAAAATTATTTTCTACATTTTCAGAAGAGAAGTCTGAATCCCAGAGTAGTTAGATAACTCGTCCAAGATCACACAGCTAACAAGTAGCATAAACGGTATTTGAACCCAGGTGTATTGGACGGAGGAGCCTGGTAGGCTGCAGTCCATGGGGTCGCGAAGAGTCGGACACGACTGAGCGACTTCCCTTTCACTTTTCACGTTCATGCATTGGAGAAGGAAATGACAACCCACTCCAGTGTTCTTGCCTGGAGAATCCCAGGGATGGGGGAGCCTGGTGGGCTGCCATCTATGGGGTCACACAGAGTCGGACACAACTGAAGTGACTTAGCAGCAGCAGCAGTATCTACCCTGCTAGCCATTATTTAACCCTCCCAGAAGGGAAGATAGCTAACAAATTTTGAGCAACTGAAAGGTTAGTTAATTAACGTGAAAAAAACTTACGTGTTTACCTGTGGCCATGTGACCAATAAAGCAGATGTTTCTGGGCCCAAAGCATTGGCTTCATCTCTGTCATTCATGCAGATGCATTGTCTCCAGGAGACCACTGGCAGGGAGTCCGTGGGCTGACAGCCTCCAACCACTGTGCCTTCAGCGCGAGCACCAAGGCTACGCTCTCCCTGAATTCACGCCACAGATGGCTGAGCATGAGGAGCAGACCAGAGCGCGGCCATTTCTGCCCGGTGCAGGACCTCTAAGACCACTGCTGCTGGACACTCCCTGTCGGCCTGCCCTGCAGTCTGAGGCTCTTTCCTCCCCTGTCCCGCTCTGTCTTGCCCTCGTGTCACAGGTGGCACACCTTCACTGTGCTCTGAGGGTCTCCTACCCACTCTTGCTCTGTCCCCCTTTGTTCTTCACAGCTGTCACTCTCTGAAAATTCCTTGTACATTTCATGTCTGTTTCTCAGGAAACCCAAACAGAGCCTATCAAAGGGCACGTTTCTCCTTCAGTGGAACCATCAGTACTTATTATTGTTAATTCTCATACACTCTAAAAGAGCAACCAAGAAACCATCCAAGTCCCGTGCAAATGCCAGATCTCTCAATGTGCACCCCAGCAGCTAGTGACGGGCTCTCAGATTACCCCATGCCCAGATCAATCACTCATGGTTGGGAGTGGCCACTGTCGGTGGAAGTCCCCATCAACCACCATCCCACATGAGAGGGTCTTGACAAAACTATGAAGAGAGAAGAGTTAGTTTTCACAGTCTGCCTACCTTACCTGCCACGAGCTCAATGCCTTATGCAGGTCCCTCCTGATCAGGTGGAATGTGGAATCCCAAATGGGTATGTCCACCTGACATAGGAATTTATCCTCCAAGATGTTCTCACCTCCCTTCCTATCAGTAGATCTCATGTCCTCCATTCAACTACCCATGTAACATGGATCAGAAGCCCCAGTGGTCACGCATCAGTTTTGGCAATTTGGGGATCCAACCAGGTGAATCCAATACTAATCTTACCTGCACATTGCTTGAACCAGGTGGAGGAATTTAGTTGTGAACATTTAGTTGATGACTATCCAGCAGGATAAACCACCATGAGAAGCAGCAGTATAGAGGGAGAAGTCTAGGATTTGTAACAAGAAGGCCTGGGCCAGAGTCCTGCATCTGCCTCTTGGGCAAGTTTCCCATCCTCACCCAGCCTCATTTCCAAGTCTATAAGAAGAGACCAGAGAAGAGTATGTCCTCACCATGAGCCACATGTTCTGGTGGATTAGAAGACTCTGAGGTCAGGCAGACCTGTGTTTGACTCCTGGCTGGATAAACTTGAGCAAGGGACCTGGCGTCTCTGCTCCTCAATTCTTCTGTCTGTATAATAGGCACACTAACACACATCTCGCAATGTTGCTGTGACCATTAAGAATGACATGTATGTAAAGAATCTGTTCATAATAAATATGAGATACGGACTTCCCTGGTGGTCCAGTGTTTGAGAATTTGCCTGCCAATGCAAGGGACATGGATTCGATCCCTGCTCCAGGAAGATTCCACACACCTTGGGGCAAATAAGCCCATGCCCTATAGCTACTGAGCCCTCACTCTACAGCCTTCAAGCCACAGCTACTGAAGCCTGCACCCTAGAGTCCATGCTCCACAACAAGAGAAACCACTGCAATGAGAAGCCTGTGCACTGCAACTGGAGAAGAGCCCCTGCTTGTTGCAACTAGAGAAAGCAACTAGGACCTAGTGCAGCCATCAATAAATAGTTTTCTTTTTTTAATGAGATACATGGCAGCTATTCACCAAAATGTTTTGGTTAGAAGAAAATAAAAATCATAAGGTTTTTTATCTTCTCAGCAGACAGAGGTTGGTTGTCGCTATTATTTTAAATGCCCTAGAGGGAATGGAATTAAGGGGTCTGAAATCCAAGGAGAGGGGTCGTAGCTGAAGTAGGGAGAGGAGAATCAGGCTTTGGACAGGCAGAGGCAGAGGGGACATCAGGCCAGGTGTGGAGACCAGCAAAGACAAGAAAGCTCAAGGGAACCTGTTGCTGGTAAGTCGCTTCAGTCGTATCTGACTCTGCCACCCTATAGACGGCAGCCCACCAGGCTCCCCCGTCTCTGGGATTCTCCAGGCAAGAACACTGGAGTGGGTCAAGGGAACCTGCATAGAGCCAATTCCCTGGGCCCTTTAGGTGAGTATAAAAGAACCTGAGAAAGGAAGCCAGGACAGTGCCTTCGTGAGAGGAGAGTATGGAGGAGGCAGGAAAGGTGCCTCAGAGATCTCAGGCTTCTGGCAGCTTCCGAGGAGTTTACAATCCCCCTGGGAAACCACACATGCTGTGGACACAGAGAAGTAATATCCAAGACACTGGGAAGAAGGGGAAGATGGTAACGTGGCTCCCAGAACTCCAAAGTCATCTTCCTGAGGTCAAGGGAATGAAGAGAAGGTTCTATCAGACAAGAGGGAGAAGGCAGTGACCTGGGCCCAGATGCCAAAGGCCGGGAGACGGCAGAGACACGACCAGGCTGCTCTTCACATTTACATCACACTTGCCAGACCTTCTGAAACACCAGGGAAGGGGGCAGGAATTTCTAAGAACTGGGCCGCCACCCAGTTTTTGGCCTTTTATGGTCGGCTTCAGAACTGTCATGGCACTGGTGAGCCTGTGTGTCGTTTACCAAATGCTGACCATAAAGGCCAAGCACTGAAGAATTGATGCTTTAGAACTCTGGCGCTGGAGAAGACTCCTGAGAGCCCCTAGGACTGCAAGGAGATCCAATCACAACTCTGGCGCTGGAGAAGACTCCTGAGAGCCCCTAGGACTGCAAGGAGATCCAATCAGTCCATCCTAAAGGAAATCAACCCTGAATATTCATTGGAAGGACTGATGCGGAAGCTGAAACTCCAGTACTTTGGCCACCTGATGCGAAAAGCCGACTCATTGAAAAAGACCCTGATGCTGGGAAAGATTGAGGGCAGGAGGAGAAAGGGACAACAGAGGATGAGATGGTTGGATGGCATCACTGACTCCATGAACATGAGTTTAAGCAAACTCTGGGAGATAGTAAAGGACAGGCAAGCCTGGCATACTGCAGTCCATGGGGTTGCAAAGAGTAGGACACAACTGAGCGACTTAAAAACAAGCCTGACCACCATGGGGCTGAGGTGGGACTAAATGACAGCCACCCCTCAGCTGGTTCACCCAACCCTCCCACCCCTTCCCCACCAGCCTGGGTGAGGCTGCGTGGCTGAGATGGGGTTTAAAGGTAGCATGTCTCCTGACACAGTGTTTCAGTTGGAAGCCATAGGGAAGGGCAATTTCATGCTGAGCCCACAGTCAGCATGTTTTCCACAAGTCCACACTCCTGACTACGACACAGACAAATAAATGCTCATAACCACCTCACTCCCTCTAGGGCTGACTCTTGCTGGAGCAAGCTTTGCACCTGGGAAGTAGTCACGTTTGGGATAAATGAATAAATAAACAAAGAAATAAATGACAAAGTATCCCTAGGTCCAGTTGGTCAGGAAATGAACTTCAACCAGTTATCACAACCAAGTCTTAAGGAAATTCTACTTATATTTGCAAAATGTTTGGTGTGAGGGAATCTCTTTTGAAAGCTAAGAGTGGGGGAGAGTTGGGAGGGGGCTGTGTTTAGTCTCATGGAGGTGACAAGTGAAAGAGAGACAGTAAATTTGGGCGCAAAACACAAGAGTTTATGTCCTCAAAACTGGTGAAAATCTTAATAATAGCTGCCTGTTTTCACAGATTGCTAAGGGGGCTGGGGCACAGGTGGGACGATGGGGATGGGGTAAGAGAGCAAGTGGTAAAATACAGTGCGAGCTCAGAGCAGCAAGAGGGCCTAAGCTACCTGGGACTCCTTTTTCAGGAAAGCCATACTCTCCACAACTCCTTAGTTTCTCTGCAGCCTGACCTAGTAAAGCCAAATGGTCCCAAAGAGCTGGGGCCCAAGACCCTAGGAGAGGCAGGAACCACTTGGCAGCTGACAGGCTCAGCTGCTGGCAGAGCGCTAAGAGGGCCCCACTCTTTGGGAAGATGGCATGCACCACAGGGGCCCTTTTAGTCTAGTGAGGAAGGACACGGGCAGTGAAGTCAGGGAAACTCAGGGGTCCTGGCAACGATGTAGGTGCTTGGCACTCCAGTGGGTTGAACTCAGTGGGGTTTAAGGCACTAGAGACAGCACTGGGACCATGCTTAGCCGAGGAGATGCTGAACCCTACCTGTTCTAACCGGGGCACTTTAATATGGAAAGTTCTTCCTGAGGCTTTGGAGGGACTGTGCTGTGATAGTCAGTTTCCTAAGGAAGACTATGAGGCCCAGAGCAAGCCAGGAGTGTGTTGTTGGTTATGTGACAAGTGGAGCAGATCCCAAGGGCTCAATTCCTGGTCATGGGTTGGACCTCTCTAGTCAAACACTAGTCTAGATGTTGCTGAAAAGGTATTTGCAGCTGTGATTAACACTTACAGTCAACTGACTTTAAGAAGGTTACCTTTGATGGTGTGGGTTCAGTTCAGTTCAGTCACTCAGCCATGTCCGATTCTCTGTGACCCCATGGACACCAGGCTTCCCTGTCCATCACCAACTCCCGGAGCTTGCTCAAACTCATGCCCATCAAGTCAGTGATGCCATCCAACTATCTCATCCTCTGTCATCCCCTTCTCCTCTGGCCTTCAATCTTTCCCAGCATCAGGTTCTTTTCAAATGAAGTTCTTCACATCAAGTGGCCAAAGTATTGGAGTTTCAGCTTCAGCATCAGTTCTTCCAATGAGTATTCAGGACTGATTTCCTTTAGGATGGACTGGTGTGGGTCTCATCTAATCAGTTGAAGGCTCAAACACAAAAAAATGAGGTTCCTTGAAAAAAAGAATTCTGCCTCAAGACTCTAACATAGAAATCCTGCTTGAGTTTCCAGCTTGCCAAGCTCCCCATGGACTTCGGATTTGCCAACTTCACAAACATGTGAACAAATTCCTTAAAATAACCTTAGATTCCCCAAAATGTCTTAGCATACACAGACATATATTCTGTTGATTCTCTTTCTCTGGAGATCCTTGTCTGATACCCAGGATATTTACCAACATCTAGGGTATGAGGTGGGAGAAGGCAATGGCAACCCACTCCAATACTCTTGCCTGGAAGATCCCATGGGCGGAGGAACCTGGTGGGCCGCAGTCCATGGGGTCGCTAGGAGTAGGGCATGATGGAGCAACTTCACTTTCGCTCTTCACTTTCATGCATTGGAGAAGGACATGGCAACCCACTCCAGTGTTCTTGCCTGGAGAATCCCAGGGACAGGGGAGCCTGGTGGGCTGCCGTCTATGGCGTCGCACTGAGTCAGACACGACTGAAGCACCCTAGCAGCAGCAGCAGCAGCAGCAGCAGGGTGTGAGGTGAGCAGAGCAGCAGGTGTCAGATAAAAGGGCACAGCCAAGAATATGATGCTGTCACACAAGTGCCCTGGGTGCTGGGTTAAGGCTGGAATTAGCCCATTTTACAGATGAGCAAACTGACACTTGTCAGCCATTTGTCCCAAATTTCACATCTTACTGATGGTAGAGCAGAAACCTAAATCCTAGTCTTCCTTCTCCTAATGCCTTGTGCTCTTCCTGCTATATCTCAGAACCACTAATAACCAGCTGTCTCTTAGTTCCACCGTCTCCACTCAGAGCATGCCCTCGAGCCCCCTTGCACAGTGGAACACAGTCACAGGCACCATCCATCAGCCAAGCTTCAGGGCCGGCTCTAAGTATAATACTCATTCACCGTCTCCATATCAACCTTATGTCAGTTCCCCTGTACTGAATCGCAAGGATACTAGGCCATCTTTTACTTCATCTTTTTCTCACTCCCTACATCTAATCTCTTAAGTTTTAGAGAATCAGCCTCAAAGATGTTTCATAAATCTGCCCTCTTTTTGAATCTTCCCACTGGGACCGTGGGCTTTCCAGGTGGTACAGTGGTAAAGAATCTGCCTGCCATTGCAGGAATTTTTACACAGGAGATGTGGGTTCGATCCCTGGATCGGGAAGATCCCCTGGAGGAGGAAATGGCAACCCACTCCAGCATTCTTGCCTGAAAAATTCCACGGACATAGGAGCCTGGCAAGTTGCAGTCCTTGGGGTTGCAAAGAGTCAGACATGACTGAGCAACTGAGCACACGCACACAGACACACAGAGACCAGACGTGCTCACGCCCTGGGTTGCTTCTCACCCATGAGCTGAGCACTGAAAACAGATTTTGAGAACAATTGAGCCCTTGTGGGATGGAAGAAACCAGTGGAAGAAATTCCAGATGGTGATTTTTGTGACCAAAATCTTGGACTCCTTGGACATCTTTAAATGCCTTTGTGCCAACAATTCTCCTTCTTACTGTGAAGCAACCAAAGGTCACTTACTTACAATGTTTTATACCCTGGGTGGGCTTGCTAGACATTTTGTAATGGGGACCATATTTCACTCCCTGGAGAGTATTTAGGGAATCTGTAGGGGCATTTTTTGGTCACAATGTTGGGGGTTTGGGGGAATTTGCTGCTGGAAATTAGCAGGTGAGGCATAGGACAGTGCTGCACAATAAAAAATGTTCCCCATCCCACACACCTTTCAAATGTCCTGCTAGAAAAATATGTAGATAAAAAGCTTGTTCATAAAGTTCTGAGTATAATTTTGTCTCACATATAAATATCAAGGTACTTGTACACATCTTTAATATATATCCATTGTATGTTGTACACAAGGAATGCAACAAGTCAGATGGAGATGGCATTGATTTGTTTGTGGAAAATCACCGATATCAACACACTCAGGAACAGCACGGGTTTCATCACACCTGCACAGTAGCCTGTGCTCGTGGATAAGAGGTAGGTGTCTAACCAGTGTGTTGTGTATCCCTGCAGTCCAGCCTCAGTGTTACGTTCTGAAACACAACATACTACTTAATTGCAAGTTACTAGCCTATTTTTCCTCCTTTGTGAAACAGTTACGCCAGGATTGGGGAGGGGAGGGGAGGTGGTAAAATGGTGCATCTGCTATGGAAAATGGTATGGAGGGTCCTCAGAACATTCAGCATAGAATGACCAGGGATTTAGCAATTCCACTTCTAGGCAGATACCCCAAAGAACTGAAAGTGGGACTCAACCAAGTCTTTGCACATCCGTGTTCACTGCAGCATGATTAACAGTAGCTGAATGGTGGGAGCAACCCAGGTGCCATCCACAGATGAATGGATGAACAAAATGTTGTCTAGAAAACATACCACAGGGTAACATTTAGCCTTAAAAAGGAAGGAAATTATGGCACTGGCTACAACATGCATAAAATTTGAAGACTTTATGCTAAGTGAACTAAGTCAGTCACAAAAGACAAATACTGTAAGATCCCACTAATACGGGGTCTCTGTATGTGCGCGTGCCAAGTTGCTTCAGTCGTGTCCGGCTCTTTGTGACCCTATGGACTGTAGCCCACCAGATTCCTCTGTCCGTGGGATTCTTCAGGCAAGAATACTGGAGTGGGTTGCCATGCCTTCCTCCAGGGGATGTTCCCGACCCAGGGATCAAACCCACATCTCTTATGTCTCCTGCATTGGCAGGCAGGTTCTTTACCACTAGTGCTACCTGAGAAGCTCCATATGAAGTCACTAGAGGAGTCAAATTTAGAGACAGAAAAGTAGACAGTGGTTGCCATGGGCTGGGGAGCAGAGAGAGTGGGGAGTTAGTGTTTAATGGGTACAGAGTCACAGTTTGGGAAGACAGAAAAAGGTCTGGAGCTGGTTGATGCTGATGGCTACAGAACAATGTGATTGTACTTAATGCCACTGAACTGAATACCTCAAAATGGTGAAAATGGTAAATTTTACATGATGTACGCTTTACTACAACTTTTTTTAAAACAGAGTTATGCATTTTATTGGGTTTTTTTTTTTGCCTGTATCAGCAGGATAGTCAGAGGGCATTTCAAAATATTTGTTTTGAAAAGGAAACATTACATGGAAAACAAGGTGTCTAGAGTTTTATGCCCTTAGCGGTTTACAGCACACTTTATTTCGTCTGGAGACTTTCTGGCACCCCTTTGAAATCTGTGGAGACACCTAGGCATCGCTAATGAAGGGCTGGGGATTGTTGGAGCACAGAGTGGAAGACCCCAGGGGACTAAGAAAATATGTATTTGAGCTTATGAGGATTAGGACTGAGAGAAGAGCTACTCAGAGTCCCTTTAAGCTGGATGTGAGCTAGCACGTCTGGGACTACAAACATTTTATAATATATTTATGGAGCTTCTCACGCTTTATGACACAAAAGCTCTGTACATGTAGAGTCCATTAACATAGGTGGCTATGGCAGAGTGCGAGTCAGGGCTGCCCTGGCCATGTTAGAATTGTCCATGTGATTTAGGACAAATGTGTTAACTTCTTTGAGTCCCATTTGCCACAATCTGTAGGACAAGAATATTATTTACCCAACTTCTTATGAATACCTCCTATTTATAGATACCTACTATGGGTCAGGTTCTTGGCAGACATTGCATCATTTCATCATTAATCATTTAATTTTCACAGCTGCCCCTTGAATTAACATAGGAAACCCAAGCAGATGTAGTCAGTCCCCCAGCCAGTTCCCCCTGGCTCATTGGAGGGCATCAATGTGACTTCCTGTGTCTCTCTGGCTGCTGAGTTTCCTCTGCCCAAATACAAGCTACCGGGAAGGCCCATGGAGTTGAAACCGCAGGAGCAACCCTCAGCCAACAAGGGATGGGAGCCAGTGGATAAGCAGTCCAGCACCTCACCCAGTGACAGAACAATTCAGGGTTGTTCCCCACACAGTCTCCCAGAGGTCCCTGTAGGACCGAGATCTGCTATTGGTTTTACTCACTCCCTACACTCACCATGCTATGCTTCCTGGAACCAGCTCCCAAGTAAACCACTTCACTCAAATACTTGTCTCAGGATCCACTTGTGGGGTTACCCAAAGGAAGACAGCAGGGAGGTTCAGAGAGTGAAGTTCCTTGATGGAGATGCCACAGTTAAAAAGCTCAGCTGAGCCCCACTCCTGAATACAAAGTCTATCTGCCTTCAACTATCCCTGGGTGTTGGGACTGAGTGAGATGAAGCCAATGAAGAAGAGATGTCCGTGCACAGTAAGTGATTATCACGTTTTCACCTGATCTTCGTTCTAGTCCCAGGAGGTGGATCAGCAGGCTCGTTTTATGCCCACTTTACAGGAAATGGAGACTCGTTGAACAGAGTGACTGGCTCTTCAATGACAAGTGGCAAGGTGATTCTGTTCCTCCTGGCCCGTTTTCTCCGTTTCTCTGCCTCTCTCTGTGACCAGGAGTCCACACACTGGACTTCATCCTTCGGGCCCCTCAACCTCTGGCTTCCAGCTGGGGTCAGCCAAGAGAAGGCACCGGCAGTAAGAGAGAGAAGGGATGTGTGACCACCCCCACCCCGCTTCGAGAGGGTATAATTTTAACAGTGGCTGCATTTCTCTGTTGGAGTCACAACTCCTTTCCAACCACTTAATTTAAAAAAAAAAAAAAAACACTTAGATTTTCCCAGCTTTTATTAAGAAAGAGGGAAGGAAATGGTGAGAGTTTGCTAAGACCCCAGGACCCTTTCCAAGGGCCAGTCTGCCCTGATCCTGTATCACGGCTACAGCGCTCAAGCCCTTGACTTGCCCATCAGCAAAGGCTTCTGGCTCTTGCTGATCCCAGGACATTTCTCAGCCCTGCCCACACCTCCATCAATCTCAACAGGAGTCTCAAACCTCCTCTAATGCCTGATGATGTGAAGTGGAGTTGATGTAATAATAATAGGAATAAAGTGTACAATAAATGTGCTTGAATCTTCTCAAAACCATCCTTCCTCCCTAGGTCTGTGGAAAAATCTTCCATGCAACCAGTCTTGGGTGCTAAAAAGGTTGGAGACCACTGCTATACATCATCTTCATTACACCCTCTTCAATGAACCTATTTGAGGTACCATTCTTTTGCTTGATGGGACTTGAACCCGAAGAGTTTAGCAACTAATAAGGGGCAGGGCAGGGGGAGGGCAGGGAATAAAATCCCTATGGAGCAAATACCATTTTCTAGGCCCAAATGACCCTTTTCATTCATGACCCTCATGAGAAGGTGGTGAGGTGGGTAGAATTATGATTCCCATTCCACAGATGAACAAACTGAGGCTCAGTCATACTACATGGACCAAAGTCCAGGTCAGTTAGAATTGACAGCCCATTTTCTCTCCCCTTTCCCACAAAGACCACACTGTTCTCTAGCTTCACTTGCCTTTACTGTAGATAACTGTCGGGACCACAGCCCTCCAACCTGGCCCTGGGCATGTCAGGAAACCCGGGACACCCTGCCTGTGGCTAGGGTGTAGCATCTTTGTGGCCAGTGAGCATTCCATGAATGGAAACAGCCTTTCCCTTCTGTGAGGAAAGGCAGGATTTCATGTGAATGTGTGATGGCTGGCAGAGGGCCAAGAATAAGAGCAGGAAATGGAAGCCCAAGTGAGATAACTGCCACGAACACTGAGGGGAGGGGGCAGGATAAACAGAGGACTTTCAATTTTGCAAAGCATTGGAGAGCTCATTGGATTAAGGAACGACCCTTGGGGAGAACCCGGGGAATATTAGGAAAAGGGGGAGATGGCCTTGGCAGGCAGCAGAGACTAAGTGCTGGTGGAGCAATTAAAGGGTGGGGTGAATGACTGGGAAACCACAGAATAATGCAAAACCCAAAAGCAGGCATCTGAAATGTGCAGAAGGAAAAAAAAAATCAATTATAAGGCAAAACATAACCAACTGGAGTTTATGCTTAGTAGCTGAAAATATTCAAAACAACATTTTGGAATGAGAAACACATGGAATAAAAAGCAACTGTCATTTGATTTAGCAGCTTAAGAAATGTGACTTCTCCCCACAAGGGTTTGGAAGAAGGACTAGTCAGAAAGACGGAATTCAGAACTCTAAATAAAGATGTGGGGCTGAATGGGTCCGGAGGGGTTGCCCAACACTTGACAATTATGAATAAAATCAGAAATACCAGATTTCATAGAGTTTATTAGAATATACAAATTTTCTTTCTCCCTACCTCTACAGCAGTCTGCAACATACCCATTATATAATAATGTCCAGCTATTTAGCACCTATGTTGCAGACACTTTACATACATTATCCCTAATTCTCCCTACAACCCTACAAGTAGTAGTATTGTCCCATTACACAGATTTGGGAACTGAGGCACAGAGTGTTTGAATAACTTGGCCCAGGTCACATGAAAGGTTGCTGAGAGTCTGAAGAAAGAAGAAAATCCAGATCATTTTCCCCAGGTACATTCCATTATCACATGGAGAATCCCCAAACCTAGGTTTTCTAAATGGTCCAAATCTCTGTTTTCAGAAGGAAAATTCAAGGAACAGAGAGAAGACAAACATATTTATAGAAATGGCAGCTCTAGAATTTGAGTGGAGATCTATGGGGTCTGGGAAGTGAAATCTTAAGATCACTGAGCCCAACGCCTCTATTTTATGCCAAGGTAATCCCTCCAAGAGCTTGAAGCAGGGGCAAGAGGAAAGTTCATTTCTCACACATGGTAGTACATCCTACTATCCATGTATTCATTTAACAAACCTTTTCAAGTGGCAGCAAGTGTGTGCTATGAAAAGTATGAAAATATTTTTCTGATAAGCAACTGGAAGGTGCTTGATGTACATTTTATTTTGATTTGATCTTTCTTTTTCATTTGAGCACATTTCCACTTCATTCACTGCATCAGCTCCTCAAATGCTCCTCCAAAAACTGTATTCAGTGAACAATCAACAGACTGCTATCTTTAGAACATTTATCATCAAATAGCAGTCCTTGGTTTTTTTCCAGTCGTGACTGTGTTTTCTGTTCTGCAACACTGGCAGCTCTGAAAGCATGCTTTTTTCTTAGCATATATGAATGGTAAAGGCCTCTTCTATTCCCTTGTCCGAGCTGAGAAGGGTAATTGAAAGGGTGCTTTGTAAAGGCTCTGAAAAGCGTATGGATTTGGCTAGAGTTTTATTAGAAATCTAGAAACCTGGGAAAGGGAAATAAAACCATATATGTTTGCCAAATCCCAAAACATTTTCCCCATTTGGTCAGATCAAGTGCCAGGTTCCTGCTACCCTAGTCATCAGTAAATTCTTTGCTGTGTAACAAATGACCCCTACAACTGAATGCCTGCAAGTAATAAACACTTATCATTTTCCCTGATCCTGTGGGTCTGCGAGGTGGTTCATGTGGGCCTCTGGCCTGGCCTGGATGGGCTAGGATGTCACATGTCTGGGACTCACCTGGGTTGAATAGGGCCTCTCTCCTCTCAGGGGCACTGGCCTGGGCTTCTCCACATGCCAATGGAAGGGCCCCCAGCAGCCAAAGAAGAACAAGCCCCAGTGGGCAAGCACTTTCAAGACTCTTGTATCACATGTGATTCTGGCCCCATTGACCAAAGCTTGTCACGAGGCCAAGCCAAATTCAAGGGGTGGAAAACAGACTCCACTTCTTAATGGGCGTATCTCTAAAAATATTGTGGCCATTTTTTTTCATATTCCCTCCACTGCTGGGCATTTTGCTGGCTGAGGTCTCTCAGCTATCAGCCCTCTCAGAAACTGCTCCTTTTTTCCTAAAGAAAACCATCTCACTGAAGGACGATGCTCATTCCCAGGGGCAGCAGCCTGCTGTGGTAACTGGTTGCTGTGGGAATACAAAGGTTTAGTCTCTTGCCCACATTTGAGACCTGAAGTCTGACCAGTCATCCCAGCTTCTCAGGTTCTTCAATGGTCAGCTGAGGCCTTTGTTGAAGCTGTTGTTGTTGTTCAGTCACTAAGTCGTGTCCAACTCTTTGTGACCCCATGGACTGCAGCACACCAGGCTTCCCTGTCCTTCACAATCTCCCAGGGTTTGCTCAGACTCATGTCCATTTAGTCAGTGATGCCATCCAACCACTTCATTCTCTGTCGAACTCCTCTCTCTGCTCAGTTCTGCGCCTTTCTTTCCACCACAGGTGTCCCTCCTGAGCACATCCCCCAGTAGGCCTAACACAATCTAATCTCTGTGCCACAAGCTGCCCCCTGTGGACAGATAATGCCAGGAGTAATCTGAGAAAACAGATGCTAAAATGGACTCTAGGGCTGTATCACCTGCCAGCTGACAGGCAATGAGAACCCCATTACTGTTGATGTTGTGGTTGTTGTTCTTTAGTCTCCAAGTCGTGTCTGACTCTTTGCAACCCCATGGACTCTAGCCTATCAGGCTCCTCTGTCCATGGGATTTTCCAGGCAAGAACACTGGAGTGGGTTACCCCAGGATTTCCTTCTCCAGGGGATCTTTCCAACCCAGGGATCGAACCTGTGTCTCCTGCATTGGTAGGCAGATTCTTTACCACTGAGCCACCTGGGCAGTCCATTGCGGTTGATACACAGAGCTAATTCAGCCCCATATGGAAGATGGCAGTGAAACTGGTCAAACTTCCACCAGTAGTGAAATAGAATGGGATACTGGTGGAAGAAATGGTCCTAGAGTATGTGACATATTGGGCTTTTGCCAAAGATGGAGGAAAGAGTCATTAGGGACAATGGAATTGAATGGCTGTTATTGGAGAACAATGTATTCTTTGGGGGAAAAAAAAAAGATAATGAAAGATTGCAATGACTATTAGTCAATAAAGAAAACCAAGTAGAAAAGTACAAGGGCCTCCTTAGCCCCTCCTTAGCCCCATAGAAAGGAATTCTCATCTCCTGTAACCAGAGACCAAATTCTCAATCAAAACATGGAAGGAGCTGGACTCCTAATGGCCTTGTGAAGCAGAGCCACTGTCATGAGCTCAGATGCTTACATGAGAGAGAAATCAATTTCTACCTAATTTAATATTATCATTATTTAGGGTCTATTTCATATCTAGTCCAAGTTATACCCTGCTATAGGCTGAATATCTGTGTCCCCTAAAATTCACATGTTGAAGCCAAATCACCAGTGTGATGGTATTAGAAGGTGGGACTTCAGAGAGGTGGTTAGACCATGAGGATAAAGCTGTCAGTAATGGAAGTAGTGCCCTTAAAAGAAGCCCCAGAGAGCTCCTTCCTTCCTTCCTTCCACCTTGTAAGGTCACAGTGAGTCTGCAACTCCGAAGCAGGGCCTTCAGTCTTAATGTTCCATCAGCACGTCCCCACTGGGAGGTTCTCCAGAACAGACATCCCAATTTCTTTAAGAAATAAAAGGGAAACTAGAAAAGGAGACAAAAATCTGGTGATTTTATCAACAAATCACAATATGTTAACCTTATTTGAATGTTGACTCAAAAACTGTTAATTAAAAAAAAACACTTAAAACATGTGTGAGACAACTGGAAATATAAACACTGACTGGATTATTTGATGATATAAAGAAATCATTGTTAATATATTTAAGCAAGTTAATAGGCTTGTGATTATGTTAAAAACAAACCTAATATTTCAGAGATGTGAACTGAACTATTTATAGAAGCAGTGATAACGATCTGAAATTTGGTACAAAATAATACTGAGGCAGATTAGGTGGAAGTTTAAATAAAACAAGCTTGGCCATGATTTAATCGTTGAAACCAGGTGATGGGTAACATGAAGATTTATCATATGAGGCTGTATGTTTTTGTGAATGTCTGAAATTTTCTACAGTGAAAGTTAAAAGAAAAACATGCAAAGGGACCTGATTTGTTGGGTGGGTAGGTGGGTAGGTAGATAGATGGATGTGTGGCAGCAGAGGGAGTCTGTGATTCAGAGCCTTATGTTTAAATTAGGACAGGATTTCAGCTAGTGGTTGGGGGTCCAGGGAGTGGGGAGGAAGTGGTGGGATGATCTGGGTTATTAAAGTACCATCCCAAGAACCAAGCAGGAATATCAACAGAAGACCAAGCAAAAAGTGGGGGGAAAACCAGCATGGTAGACACATGGACATTAGCTGCTTATCGCTGCCAAATTAATTTCCAGATCCCACCCACTGGCAGACACAGGGCACTCAATGTACTGCCAACACCATGTAGATTGATTCCAGGGCTGGGTGGGACTGGGCTTGCCAGTGAATGGCCCCAGCGCCTACAGCCCAGATCAGCAGGAAAAAGGCATACAGTAATACCTACAGTGACTTAACCCTCCAGAGGGAACATTGAGACAATTTTAGGACTAAAACATGAGTGTATAACAGAAGGGTTTGATATCCTACCTTCCCTTTCTGAGAAACATTCTGTCTCTGTGGTCTAGACTGCCATGTTGGAACCACATGACCCCACCCCCCTGGCCACAGCCTACTGATCCAACAATGCACACCTAACCTAAGGGGAAAATATCCATAGACTGAGAGTAGTCCATCACATTTCTCCTCAAGAATGTGAACTAGTAAATCAAGAAACCAAGTTTAAGAACTGTAAACCACATCATCAAAGAGTGGAGGCACTGGATTTAGAAAGTCATTGCCATGAACTGAAGTTTTGCATCTCCCCTCTCCCCGCAAAAAGTATGTATGTTGAAACTTAATCCCTAATGTGATGGTGTTTGGAGGTGGAGTCTCTGGGAGGTAATTAGGTCATGAGGGTGGAGCCTCATGAATGTGATTAGTGCCTGATAAGAGAGACCCCAGAGAGTTCCCTAACATCTTTCTGCCATATGAGGATATGATGGTAAGTTGGCAGTCTGCAATCTGGATCCTGACCATCCTGGCACCCTGATCTGACTTTCATCCCCTAAAACTGTGAGAAATAAACTCCTGTTGTTTATAAGCCACCCAGTCAGTGGTAATCTGACATAGCAGCCCCAAGAGACTAAGACAGTCATGTATTCCCACAATATGAGTGCGGGTTTGACTCCAACTTACCTGTGTGACTTGGGGTGAGTTACTTGTTCTCCTCAAACCTCACTTCCCTTATCTATAATGGGAAGATAATAAAGATATAAGTATATATAAAGTATAAATTAATAAATATAATATATAATAAAAATAAGTATAAATAAATAAGCATAAATAACATATAAATAAAGGCAACTATTTCAATTTGATTTGAGGATACAATGAAAATACATATGAAATACTTACATAGTAAAAGTTCAATAACTATGAGCTAGTCTGATTATTATTAGCAGGGTTACTGCTGTCCTTGGCTGTTGTTAATGTACCCTTGGCCACATGAGAGCAAAGGAAGCCAGTCACAAGAGACAACCACACTAACCTAGGCTGAGCACTGCCCAGCACCAGGTGCTGTGCTAAGTACTTGACAAGTGATAACCTACTGAAACCTCCAATGCTCACTTAACCAGCAAGGAAACAGGGACACACTGATTTGCTAAAAGTTTAGGAGGTAGGAAAGTTATGACCAACCATGGCACCCCACTCCAGCCAGTACTCTTGCCTGGAAAATCTCATGGGCAGAGGAGCCTGGTGGGCTGCAGTCCATGGGGTCGCTAAGAGTCAGACACGACTGAGCGACTTCACTTTGACTTTTCACTTTCATGCATTGGAGAAGGAAATGGCAACCCACTCCAGTACTCTTGCCTGGAGAATCCCAGGGATGGGGGAGCCTGGTGGGCCGCCATCTGTGGGGTTGCACAGAGTCGGACACGACTGAAGCGACTTAGCAGCAGCAGCAGCAGACAGCATATTAAAAAGCAGAGACATTACTTTGTCAACAAAGGTCCGTCTAGTCAAGGCTATGGTTTTTCCAGTGGTCGTGTATGGATGTCAGAGTTGGACTATGAAGAAAGCTGAGCGCCGAAGAATTGATGCTTTTGAACTGTGGTGTTGGAGAAGACTCTTGAGAGTCCCTTGGACTGCAAGGAGATCCAACCAGTCCATCCTAAAGGAGATTAATCCTGGGTGTTCATTGAAGGGACTGATGTTGAAACTGAAACTCCAATACTTTGGCCACCTGATGCAGAGAGCTGACTCATTTGAAAAGACCCTGATGCTGGGAAAGATTGAGGGCAGGAGGGGAAGGGGACAACAGAGGATGAGATGGTTGGATGTCATCACCGACTCAATGGATGTGGGTTTGGGTGGACTCCGGGAGTTGGTGATGGACAGGGAGGCCTGGCATGCTGTGGTTCAAGGGGTTGCAAAGAGTCAGACACAACTGAGCGACTGAACTGAACTAAACTGAACTAAATGGTAGGGATGAACATCCAGCTTCTGCTTCCTGACCTATTCCCTCAACCATTCTGGGATTCTTGGGCAGATGAGGAAAAAGAGGCTCAAAGGAGATCGGGAAGCCCCAAGAAATTGGAGGAAAAGGGAACCCCTCAGCTGAAAGCCTGAAAGAATGACTTGTGTCCCACAAGTCTAGTACCTGGGTCCTCTGAGGACCCAGCACCTTTGTTTTCCAGTGAAATAACAGTTGGAGCCCTTGAATGAGCCCCTCATTTTTTTTCCATTAACTAAAATCTACACTTTATTCCAATTTCCTTTGTTTTTATGTAATGTCCTTTTTCTATTCCTGGATCCCATCCAGAATACCACATACTTTTAGTTGTCACGTCTCCTTAGTCTCCTCTTGGCTGTGATGGTCTCTCTGACTTGTACGGATTTGGATCATCTTTACAATTATGAGTACTAACCAGATATTTGCAGAATGCCTGTCCATTGGGATCTGCCTGGTGTTTCTCTAGGTTAAACTGGGGTTATGGTGGGGAGAGAGATCACAAGATAAAGTGGCATTTCATCACATCATATCAAGGTTACATGCTATTGATGGGATCTATGATCATTGATGTTGACCTTGATATGCTGCTTTTATTTATTATTTAATGTTGTTCTAGGGGTTTCCCAGGTGTCCCAGTGGTAAAGAATCTTCCTGCTAGTGCAGGACATGCAGGAGACTCTGGTTCGATCCCTGGGTCAGGAAGATCCCCTGGAGGATGAAATGGCAGCCCACTCCAGGATTCTTGCCTAGAGAATCCCAAGGACAGAGGAGCCTGGTGGCCTACAGTTCATGTGGTTGCAAAGAGCCGGACAGGACTGAGCAACTGAACACACACACAATGCTGTTCTAACTAAAACTGAACATTTTAACTACTAGCATAAATTATACAGTTCCATCTTTATACTGTACAATATGTTTTAACTGCAAATATAAGAGCACTTGACTCACATGCAGAATCAGAAAAACTGCATAACTCACACTTTGTAACTCATGCATGCATATGTATTTATTTCTTACCAGAACAGTAGAAATGCTGCTCAAAACTGACTCAACTGTTTATATTTTATTTCTTGGTACATGCACACATGGACATTCTTCACGTGCAGAATGGAACTGCAACTGTGGCTTGTTCTATATTTCCATCTTTGTCATCATTTTCAACATTAAGTGGTTGGCAAATACAAGGAAGGAGCACATGTCAGAAAGGATATGATTGGCTTTCTTGGTCGTTTGTGTTTCTTGGAATGTGACGATGTGTTGGAAGTAAGTTCTGAGTGGAACCAAAGGCTGGCCTCTCCTGAGCCCCCCTCATCTGAGCAAACTTTCGTGTTCTTTGTTCTGACTAAAACAACGGGAATTTTGATGTCTTTCAGTCACCCACAGTAGAATCCTCTGTATAAATCTACCGCTTAAGTGGTGTTGGTGCCAGGAAAAATATTGTGTTGTGGGTATGACCGCTCAAATGTCTAGTTATTCTAAGGAAAGTTCATTCCGTCCCTATCCTATCTAACTGCTGCTTCTACATGGCATCCCTGTTCACCAGAATAAACCTCCGCTGCCCCGCACAGAGAGGGCTTTGACCGAGAGAGGGGGTGGTGCAACATGGAGTCAGAACAAGATGTAGTGTGGAGAATTCTCTTTTGAGAACACATCCCCTCAGGCACGAGTCACAAAATAAACAGAGACAGGGCAAAACCACTAACAAGAGAGAATTTGGAAAGCCAGAACGTTGAGGACAGGGCAAAGAGAGCTCTTTTAATGAGACCAGACTCAAAAATAGAAAGACTTTCTCCTTTGCCCTGGCTGTTTTTCCACCCATCACCTCCAGCTCTCCAATTTTATAAAACTCATTTTTTAAAAACTATAAAATTTTCCATCTGAGGCAAAAGTTACTAAAGGAAGACAGAAAATAACGGTAGAGAATACCAGCTGTCAAATATCTGAAGCCGATGGGTAAAACTTAGCCATCTCCAGTTTCATCTGAAGAGAAGCTGCCAGCCCCACAGCCATCCCTAAGAATCAGCAGTGGGGAAACTATATAATTGCCCATAAAACTTGAAAAGCCAACATGGATTTTTAAAGACAAAAGAAAAGTGGATGATCCTCTTTCAATAAGGCTAAGAGTGACAAAGGCAGGCTGGTTGTGTGTAGAGAGAGAAACCACAGCAACTCCAAAATGCGAGTGCTTTGGGGCCAGATCTGGACATGGCCACCAAGCAACTAGTGATCTTGAGTACATCCTTAGCCACTCAGCACCTCAGCCTCTCCATCTGTGTAAGGAGGATGATAAATATAGACCCTACCTCAAGAGACTCTCTGGAGAAGGAACCAGCAACCCACTCCAGGGTTCTTGCCTGAAGAATCCCATGGACAGAGGAGCCTGGTGGACTAGAGTCCATGGGGTCACACAGAGTCGGCCACGACTGAGTGACTAACACTTCCACTTTCAAGAGACTACGGTGAATATTCATGCACAGTGCCATAGTGGACACATGCCACAGATACCTGTTATAGTAAGTGTAATTATAAAAAGAATGAAATAATGCCATTTGCAGCAACATGGATGAACCTAGAGATTATCATACTAAGTGAAGTATAAGTCAAAGACAAATATCATATGATATCACTTATATGTGGAATCTTAAAAAATGATACAAGTGAACTTATTTACAAAAAATAAATAGACTCACAGACCTAGAAAACAAATTTATGGTTACCAAAGAGGATAGCAGGGGGAAGGATAAATTAGCAATTTGGGATTAACAGATACACACTACTGTATATAAAATAAACAACAAGGACCTACTGCATAGCACAGGGAACTATACTCAATATCTTGTAATAAACTATAATGGAAAAGAATCTGAAAAAAGAATATATATGTCAAACCAGCCCTAAAGGAAATTAATCCTGAATATTCATCAGAAGGACTGACACTGAAGCCAAAGCTCCAATACTTTGGCAACTTGATGAGAAGAGCCGACTCATTGGAAAAGACCCTGATGCTGGGAAAGATTGAAGGCAGGAGGAGAAGGAAGCAACAAAGGATAAAATGGTTGGATGGCATCACTGACTCAATGGACATGAGTTTAAGCAAACTCCGGGAGATAGTGAAGGACAGGGAAGCCTGGCGTGCTGCAATCTATGGTGTCGCAGAGTCAGACATGACTAAGTGCCTGAACAATGGAAAAAAAATAAAAATTAAAAAAATGTATATATATATATATATATATTGAAAGTAATACAAAATTGTAAGTCAACTATACTTGAATTTTTCAAAATGTATAATTATACAATTTTTGTGATTATTATGACATAATTATAAGTAAGGAAAACCAAAGTTATTTTCAAAGCTTATGCAGCATATGTGACCACAGGAAATCTGAAACTGAAATGAGGGTGACTCCCAGGTCCCCAAATTCCAGAATCATGGGCATCATGAAGATGAGGGTGTGGGGCTTCTGCTACAGCTTCTCTGGGTGCTGTGGGGTGCACTCCATGTCAAAGGCACTGAATAGAAGAAAAGTGAAGGAGAATTAGGACAGAGGGCAAGAGTTGAACTGGTGAAGCACTGCCTTGGGCCCAGGCACTGGACTGAGCTACACACACACACACACACACACACACACACACACACACACAAACCTTGTCTAAATCCTCTCAGTGACTCCACCAGGAGGCAGGCACTACTATCATCCCTACCGTTTTACAGGAAAGGAAGTCAAGATTTAGAGACAGCCCATGACTTGCTCAGGGTCACAGAGCGAGTACATGAAGGCATTGGGGTTTGAACCTGAGTCGGCTTCCTGACCACCCTGCACTGTCTTCCCATAACACACCACCATCTCCCTTCTCTGGGCCTCAGTTTTCCTTGTCTGTAAAATGAACTTTTCACCACAGGCCTGTGTAGCACTTATGTTCCATGGTTCCCAAGATTGTGAAAAGCTCTTTCAGCCAGGATCACCACTTTCCAGGAGATGGGCAGGAGATGTTCCCTGAAATCTTCCACAGGCATGATTTTGTCTCTTGGGCTCACTACAAGTGAAACTGAAGGGCAGATGACAATGTCGCCCCCACAATGCAGGGGCCCCACAAGGGGTCATGTCAATATCACATATTGGGCTTCGGAAGCCAGGAGCTGAGTGGGGAGGGTGGGGTTCTCACCAGGAGTATGAAGGGATATTGAGCACACTAAGTCCTTGTTGCTGAACCGACCCTGAAACCTGTGAACAAAGAAGAGGAAATCAGAGACACCTGTGAAACAGCACGTAAACCACTGACCAGCTTAATAGGTGGAGTCTGAGAAAACTGGTATAGACAAACTTATTTACAAAGCAGAAGTAGAGACACAGACATACAGCACTGGTATCCCCACAAGTGTGGATGGATACCAAAGGCAGAAAGGGGGTGTGGGGTGAATTGGGAGATTGGGATTGACATATGTACACTCTTGATACTATGCATAAAATGGATAACTAACGAGAACCTACTGTATAGCACAGAGAACTCTACTCAATGTTCTGTGGTGAACTAAAATGGGAAGGAAATTTTAAAAAGAGCAGATATATGTATATGTATAGCTGATTCATTTTGCCATGCAGTAGAAACTAACACAATTTTGTAAAGCAACTGTACTCCAATAAAAACTTTTTTAATTAAAGGAAAGTAAAACATTTTTTAATTAAAAATAAAATACACATAACATTAAAAAAAAAACAAAACCCAGACTAACCAGCTTAAATGAGTCTTGCCTCCTTAAATAGGTGGATTGACCCTAAGTTATTTACAGGGACAGGACTACACACGTGCCACATGGGAGTTCAGATCTCCAGAATGACTCAGAACCCAGAATCTTCAGTCTACGGAGTTCAAAGAATAGAAATGCAGCCACTGACTTTGCTAAGTGAGGAAGGCTGCAATAAGGAAAATCTTGCCTCCCCACACAGCCCAGGGTAGCTAATACGGACTGACTGTGAGATTAGCCAATCAGTTGATTGGAGACTAGCCAATCAGCTTCCACGTTTGAAATTTCCCAACCACGTTAAATTTTGCCCTTGACCCTGGATCAGAAAGATAGGTTTGTAGGCTTTGCCTCCTGTCTCTTGCCAGTCCATCTCACAATACAGCTCTTTCTTTTCTCAAAAGCGATACCATGATGTTGGTTTCTCTGACTGTCAGGCTCTGTGCCCTTGCTAGTAACACCCAGGCTCAACTGAGGCCCCAGCCTGTCCACAGCCAATGAAAACCAAGAGCCCCAAGGAACCAGAGTTGCTGGAACATAGTCTCTCTGACTTCAAGATATGATAAAGAAATTAAGATGTTAAATTCAGGAAATTTTAGCCTCTTTTTCCTAGATGATGGTATCTACTGGTGCTCATTTACAGCATCTTGGTTACTTCTCCCAGCTAGCAACAGGATGGTACCATGATCTTCCTTTCAAAGATGGGGAAGCAAAAGTTCAAAGAGGTTAACCAACATGCCTGAGGACACACAGGGAGCAGGGAGTCAAGCCAAGAGAGCAACCATGGGCAGTCTCATCCATAGCCCCTTGCTGAGCACTACACCTTCCTGGCTCGGGAAGAGGGGTGTTCACACTCTCAAAAGGTTGGGTAACTGCTAGAAGGGCTCAGAAGAGGCATAGATATGAGGGGGTCCCCCTCAACGCTCTAAGAGAGTGCTGTGGAGAGTGAAGGTATTGGCAGCATCCAATGGGTGTGGCTGGAGTATCCAGGATATAGAGCACTGTCACAGGTAGAATAGGGTACCTGAATGTGCCGGGGGGAGGGCTGGAAGGGAGGAGACATGGCTGGGATACTGAGTCAAGGCCTCATCTATGCACCCTCACAACCAGACACACACACACACACACATACACACACTAAGAGGATGCAGTGCATCAAGCCTTCTCAACATGGACTTCCCTGGAGGAAGATGGAATTTGCTGAACGACCTTTGTTGTTGACATTGTAGTCATGGGTATAGTGATCGGTGTTTAAGTTCTTCCAGGTGGGAAAGCCATCCTGGCATCAGGTGACCTGCTAAACCACAAGTCCCAACAATCTGGATGGGGAGTTGGGCCAGCAGGTGATCTCTACTCTGTCGCCCTGCTTTCCAGATGCCATCCTGGCAAAAGGCTTCCTGGAATGGCAGGGGCAGCCTCCTGGTGCTGTGTCAGGCAAACCAGCTGTGGAATCTCACTGGACTGGTGTCAATTCCCCCTCCTACCCCCACCACACACTGACTAACTAACCACATGACCTCGAACAAATCATGGCACCTGTCAGAGCGTCAGCTGCCCCCTGTACTGCTCAGTGTGGCCCTCGCCACACAACTTTGTGGTGGGTTCAATGAGATAATATAAACACACCGCTGATCATAGGGCCTGAATCGAGTGACCACTAAGAATGATTCTTATTTTTATTGGAAGACACAAGAGGGTTTTAGCACAGAAAACAGTCAAGCCCATCACAATCCCCTAAAACAAGAGACTTTGAGATCAGTTGGAGATTAGAACCTGCACTCTGTTCAAATTTTTTGAAAAAGCCCAGGGGGCAGTCCTAAGATGGTGGAGGAATAGGACGGGGAGACCACTTTCTCCTCCACAAATTCATCAAAAGAACATTTGAACGCTGAATAAATTCCACAAAATAATTTCTGAATGCTGGCAGAGGACATCAGGCACCCAGAAAAGCAGCTCATTGTCTTCAAAAGGAGACTAAGTGCCCAACAGTAACTCCCAGCAGAGAAGCAGCGCAGACGCCCGCATCCTCCACTAGCAAGCGGGGGCTGGGCAGGGAGGTCCGGGCTGCATTGCTTAGAGTAAGGACCGGGCCTGAATGCCCCGAGGGCAATCTGAGGGAACTAACTTGAGATAGCAACCCAGACTGTGGGACAGCTATCCAGCGAAAAGCCCTAACCTAAGACACCGCCAGGCCGGCTCACAGAACAAAGGACTGAGCAGAGCTAGCCAGCTGCAGACCGGCCCATTCCCTGCTGGAGACAGGCAGGCGAGGGCAGCCAGAACCAGAAGGGGGCAATCACAGCCCCAGAGAGGCATCATCTGCCAAACTGCAAGCAGGCTTCCTTGCTAACCAAGACTTCTTGGTATTCTGGATGGTCAACATCCGCCAGGAGGGTTGCAGCCAGAGATCAGCTCCCCAGAAGAGACACACGGCACACCTGAGAAGGTGCGCCAGTTGTACATCCAGAAAACCAAGCGGCAGGATGGGGGAGGCGATAAGTTGCAGCAACCGCACTTGCCAAGCACCTGGTCACCTGAGCTGCTCAGACCTGGGAAGGGCACAAAACACAGGCCAAACCGAGTCTGCGCCTCTGAGGAGTACCCAAGAACCTGAACCTGAGTGGCTTAGACCTGTAAAGTGCATACAACCCAGAGCTCGCCTTAGACAGTTCCCAGCAGAGCAATCTAGAGCCTAAGCAATGTAGACAGGGAAAGCACACACGCCGTGAGCAGGGGCAAACCCAGTGTGGCCAAGACACTGCGAGCACTCCCCACACATGCCAGTGTTATTTGTTTGCAGTGTTCCTCCCTCCCCACAGCACAACTGAACAAGTGAGCCTAAAAAAGTGTCCACCACCGCCCCCTTGTGTCAGGGTGAAAATTAGACACTGAAGAGACCAGCAAACAGAAGAAGCTAAAACAAACAGAGGGAACCGCCTTGGAAGTGACCGGCACAATAGATTAAAACCCTGTAGTTAGTATCGACTACATAGGAAGGGGCCTATATATCTTAAGAAGTATAAGCCGGATCAAGGAACTATCTGAAAATGAACTGACCCCATACTGTCCACAACACCAGAGAAAGTCCTAGATATATTTTTACTATTATCATTTTTTAAATTAAAAATTTTTTTTCTATTTTTAAGTCCTCTATAACCTAGATAGCATATTAAAAAGCAGAGACATTACTTTGCCAACAAAGGTCCATCTGGTCAAGGCTATGGTTTTTCCAGTGGTCATGTATGGATGTGAGAGTTGGACTGTGAAGAAGGCTGAGTGCCAAAGAATTGATGCTTTTGAACTGTGGTGTTGGAGAAGACTCTCAAGAGTCCCTTCGACTGCAAGGACATCAAACCAGCTCATTCTAAAGGAGATCAGTCCAGGGTGTTCATTGGAAGGACTGATGCTGAAGCTGAAACTCCAGTACTTTGGCCACCTCATGTGAAGAGTTGACTCATTGGAAAAGACCTTGATGCTGGGAGGGATTGAGGGCAGGAGGAGAAGGGGCCAACAGAGGATGAGATGGCTGGATGGCATCACCAACTCAATGGACGTGAGTTTGCGTAAACTCCGGGAGTTGGTGATGGACAGGGAGGCCTGGCGTGCTGCGATTCATCAGGTTACAAAGAGTCGGACACGACTGAGCGACTGAACTGAACTGAACTGATTACTCTTTTAATTTTCATTTTTATAACCTACTATTACTTTGCAAAAAAAAAAAAACAACCCTATTTTTTAAAGCAAACTTCGTGTGTGTATATATATATATATATATATATATATATATATCTTATAATTTTGTGACTTTGTTTTTTTCTTTAATATTGTATTTTTGAGAATCCAACCTCTACTCTAGATTTTTAATCTTTGCTCTTTGGTATTTGTTATCAATTTTGTACTTCTAAGAACCCAATCTTCAGTACCCATTTTAACCTGGGAGCGAGATTACTGGCTTGACTGCTCTCTTCCACTTTGGACTCTCCTTTTTCTCCACCAGGTCACCTCTATCTCCTCCCTCCCCCTTCTCTTCTCTACCCAAATCTGTGAATCTCTTTGTGTGTTCCAGATTGTGGAGAACACTTAGGGAACTGATTACTGGCTGGATCTGTCTCTCTCTTTTTGATTCCCCCCTTTATCCTCCTGGTCACCTCTGTCTCCCTCCTCCCTCCCCTCTTCTCTTTATAACTACATGTACATCTCTGAGCGGTCCAGACTGCAGAGAGCACATAGGGAAGTGATTACTGGCTAGCTTGCTCTCTCCTCTTTTGATTCCCCCTCTTCTCCTCCTGGTCACCTCTATCTCCCTCCTCCCTCTTCTCTTCTCCATGTAACTCTGTGAACCTCTCTAGGTGTCCTTCACTGTGGCGAAACTTTTCATCTTTAACCTAGATGTTTTGTCATTGGTGCTGTATAGATGGAGAAGTCTTGAGGCTACTGTAAGAATACGACTGAAAACCAGAGGCAGGAGGCTTCAGTCCAAATCCTGAGAACACCAGAGAACTCCTGACTCCAAGGAACATTAATCAATAGGAGCTCATCAAATGCCTCCATACCTACACTGAAACCAAGCACCACCCAAGGGCCAACAAGTTCCAGAGCAAGACATACCATGCAAATTTTCCAGCAACACAAGAACCTAGCCCTGATCTTCAATATACAGGCTGCCCAAAGCCACACCAAACCCACTGACATCTCATAAGTCATTACTTGATACTTCATTGCACTGCAGAGAGAAGAAATCCAGCTCCACCCACCAGAACACCAACACAAGCTTCCCTAACCAGGAAACCTTGACAATCCAACCCCACCCACAGCAAGCAAACTCCACAATAAAGAGAACTCCACAAACTGCCAGAATACTGAAAGGCCACCAAACACAGCAATACAAACAAGATGAAAAGGCAGAGAAACACCCAGCAGGTAAAGGAACAGGATAAATACCCACCAAACCAAACAAAAAAGGAAGAGAATCTACCTGATAAAGAATTCCAAATAATGATAGTGAAAATGATCCAAAATCTTGAAAACAAAATGGAGTTACAGATAAATAGCCTGGAGACAAGGATGGAGAAGATGCAAAAAAGGTTTAACAAGGACCTAGAAGAAATAAAAAAGAGTCAATATATAATGAATAATGCAATAAATGAGATCAAAAACACTCTGGAGGGAACCAACAGTAGAATAACGGAGGCAGAAAATAGGATAAGTGAGGTAGAAGACAGAATGGTAGAAATAAATGAAACAGAGAGGGGAAAAAAAACGAATTAAAAGAAATGAGGACAATCTAAGAGACCTCTGGGACAATGTTAAATGCCCCAACATTTGAGTCATAGGAGTCCCAGAAGAAGAAGACCAAAAAAAAAAAAAAAGACCATGAGAAAAACTTGAGGAGACAATCATTGAAAACTTCCCTAAAATGGGGAAGGAAATAATCACCCAAGTCCAAGAAACCCAGAGAGTCCCAAACAGGATAAATGCAAGGCAAAACACCCCAAGACACATATTAATCAAATTAACAAAGATCAAACACAAAGAACAAATATTAAAAGCAGCAAGGGAAAAACAACAAATAACACACAAGGGAATTCCCATAAGGATAACAGCTGATCTTTCAATAGAAACTCTTCAAGCCAGGAGGGAATGGCAACACATACTTAAAGTGATGAAAGAAAATAACCTACAGCCCAGATTATTGTACCCAGCAAGGATCTCATTCAAATATGAAGGAGAAATCAAAAGCTGTACAGACAAGCAAAAGCTGAGAGAATTCAGCTCCACCAAACCAGCTCTCCAACAAATACTAAAGGATATTCTCTAGATAGGAAACATAAAAAGGGTGTATAAATCCGAACCCAAAACAATAAATTAAATGGCAATGGGATCATACTTATCAATAATTACCTTAAACGTAAATGGGTTGAATGCCCCAACCAAAAGACAAAGACTGGCTGAATGGATACAAAAACAAGACCCCTATATATGTTGTCTACAAGAGACCCACCTCAAAACAGGGGGCACATACAGACTGAAAGTGATGGGCTGGAAAAAGATTTTCCATGCAAATAGAGACCAAAAGAAAGCAGGAGTAGCAATACTCATATCAGATAAAATAGACTTTAAAACAAAGGCTGCGAAAAGAGAGAAAGAAGGTCACTACATAATGATCAAAGGATCAATCCAAGAAGATATAACAATTATAAATATATATGCACCCAACATAGGGGCACCACAATATGTAAGACAAATGCTAACAAGTATGAAAGGGGAAATTAACAATAACACAATAATAGTGGGAGACTTTAATACCCCACTCACACCTATGGATAGATCAACTAAACAGAAAATTAACAAGGAAACACAAACTTTAAATGATACAATAGACCAGTTAGACCTAATTGATATCTAAAGGACATTTCACCCCAAAACAATGAATTTCACCTTTTTCTCAAGCGCACACGGAACCTTCTCCAGGATAGAGCACATCCTGGGCCATAAATCTAGCCTTGGTAAATTCAAAAAAACTGAAATCATTCCAAGCATCTTTTCTGACCACAATGCAGTAAGATTAGATCTCAATTACAGGAGAAAAACTATTTAAAATTCAAACATATGGAGGCTGAACAACACGCTGCTGAATAACCAACAAATCACAGAAGAATCAAAAAAGAAATCAAAATATGCATAGAAATGCATGAAAATGAAAACACAACAACCCAAAACCGGTGGGACACTGTAAAAGCAGTGCTAAGGGGAAGGTTCATAGCAATACAGGCATACCTCAAGAAACAAGAAAAAAGTCAAATAAATAACCTAACTCTATACCTAAAGCAACTAGAAAAGGAAGAAATGAAGAACCCCAGGGTTAGTAGAAGGAAAGAAATCTTAAAAATTAGGGCAGAAATAAATGCAAAAGAAACAAAAGAGACCATAGCAAAAATCAACAAAGCCAAAAGCCGGTTCTTTGAAAGGATAAATAAAATTGACAAACCATTAGCCAGACTCATCAAGAAACAAAGGGAGAAAAATCAAATCAATAAAAGTAGAAATGAAAATGGAGAGATCACAACAGACAACACAGAAATACAAAGGATCATAAGAGACTACCATCAGCAACTATATGCCAATAAAATGGACAACGTGGAAGAAATGGACAAATTCTTAGCAAAGTACAACTTTCCAAAACTGGACCAGGAAGAAATAGAAAATCTTAACAGACCCATCACAAGCATGGAAATTGAAACTGTAATTGGAAATCTTCCAGCAAACAAAAGCCCAGGTCCAGACGGCTTCACAGCTGAATTCTACCAAAAATTGAGAGAAGAGCTAACACCTATCCTACTCAAACTCTTCCAGAAAATTGCAGAGGAAGGTAAACTTCCAAACTCATTCTATGAGGCCACCATCACCCTAATACCAAAACCTGACAAAGATGCCACAAAAAAAGAAAACTACAGGCCAATATCACTGATGAACATAGATGCAAAAATCCTTAACAAAATTCTAGCAATCAGAATCCAACAACACATTAAAAAGATCATACACCATGACCAAGTGGGCTTTATCCCAGGGATGCAAGGATTGTTCGATATCTGCAAATCAATGTAATACACCACATTAACAAATTGAAAAATAAAAACCATATGATTATCTCAATAGATGCAGAGAAAGCCTTTGACGAAATTCAACATCCATTTATGATTAAAAAAAAAAAAAAAGCGCCTCCAGAAAGCAGGAATAGAAGGAACATAGCTCAACATAATAAAAGCTATATATGACAAACCCACAGCAAACATTATCCTCAATGCTGAAAAATTAAAAGCATTTCCTCTAAAGTCAGGAACAAGAAAAGGGTGCCCACTTTCACCATTACTATTCAACATAGTTTTGGAAGTTTTGGCCACAGCAATCAGAGCAGAAAAAGAAATAAAAGGAATCCAAATTGGAAAAGAAGAGGTAAAACTTTCACTGTTTGCAGATGACATGATACTCTATATGCTGCTGCTGCTAAGTTGCTTCAGTCGTGTCTGACTCTGTGCGACCCCATAGATGGCAGCCCACCAGGCCCCGCCGTCCCTGGGGTTCTCCAGGCAAGAACACTGGAGTGGGTTGCCATTTCCTCCTCCAATGCATGAAAGTGAAAAGTGAAAGTGAAGTCGCTCAGTCGTGTCCAACTCTTAGCGACCCCATGGACTGCAGCCTACCAGGCTCCTCCATCCATGGGATTTTCCAGGCAAGAGTACTGGAGTGGGGTGCCATTGCCTTCTCTGGATCCTCTACATAGAAAACCCTAAAGACTCCACCAGAAAATTACTAGAGCTAATCAATGAATATAGTAAAGTTGCAGGATATAAAATCAACACACAGAAATCCCTTGTATTCCTATACACAAATAATGAGAAAATAGAAAGAGAAATTAAAGAAACAATTCCATTCACCATTGCAACGAAAAGAATAAAATACTTAGAAATATATCTACCTAAAGAAACAAAAGACCTATATATAGAAAACTATAAAACACTGGTGAAAGAAATCAAAGAGGACACTAATAGATGGAGAAATATACCGTGTTCGTGGATCAAAAGAATCAATATAGTGAAAATGAGTATACTACCCAAAGCAATCTACAGATTCAATGCAATCCCTATCAAGCTACCAACGGTATTCTTCACAGAGCTAGAACAAATAATTTCATAATCTGTATGTAAATACAAAAAACCTCAAATAGCCAAAGCAATCTTGAGAAAGAAAAATGGAACTGGAGGAATCAACCTGCCTGACTTCAGGCTCTACTACAAAGCCACAGTCATCAAGACAGTATGGTACTGGCACAAAGACAGAAATATAGATCAATGGAACAAAATAGAAAGCCCAGAGATAAATCCATGCACCTATGGACACCTTATCTTTGACAAAGGAGGCAAGAATATACAACGGAGAAAAAACAATCTCTTTAACAAGTGATGCTGGGAAAACTGGTCAACCACTTGTAAAAGAATGAAACTAGAACACTTTCTAACACCATACACAAAAATAAACTCAAAATGGATTAAAGATCTAAACATAAGACCAGAAACTATAAAACTCCTAGAGGAGAACATAGGCAAAACACTCTCCGACATAAATCACAGTAAGATCCTCTATGACCCACCTCCCAGAATATTGGAAATAAAAGCAAAAATAAACAAATGGGACCTAATTAAAATTAAAAGCTTCTGCACAACAAAGGAAACTATCAGCAAGGTGAAAAGACAGCCTTCAGAATGGGAGAAAATAATAACAAATGAAGCAACTGACAAAGAACTAATCTCAAAAATATACAAGAAACTCCTGCAGCTCAATTCCAGAAAAATAAATGACCCAATCAAAAAATGGGCCAAAGAACTAAACAGACATTTCTCCAAAGAAGACATACAGATGGCTAACAAACACATGAAAAGATGCTCAACATCACTCATTATCAGGGAAGTGCAAATCAAAACCACTATGAGGTACCATTTCACGCCAGTCAGCATGGCTGCGATCCAAAAGTCTACAAGCAATAAATGCTGGAGAGGGTGTGGAGAAAAGGGAACACTCTTACACTGTTGGTGGGAACGCAAACTAGTACAGCCACTATGGAGAACAGTGTGGAGATTCCTTAAAAAACTGGAAATAGAACTGCCATACAACCCAGCAATCCCACTGCTGGGCATACACACCGAGGAAACCAGAAGGGAAAGAGACACGTGTACCCCAATGTTCATCGCAGCACTGTTTATAATAGCCAGGACACGGAAGCAACCTAGATGTCCATCAGCAGATGAATGGATAAGAAAGCTATGGTACATATACACAGCGGAGTATTACTCAGCCATTAAAAAGAATACATTTGAATCAGTTCTAATGAAGTGGCTGAAACTGGAGCCTATTATACAGAGTGAAGTAAGCCAGAAAGAAAAACACCAATACAGTATACTAACGCATATTCATGGAATTTAGAAAGATGGTAACAATAACCCTGTATAAGAGACAGCAAAAGAGACACTGATGTATATTGATTTAAAAGACTAATGTATATGTCTTTTGGACTCTATGGGAGAGGGAGAGGGTGGGATGATTTGGGAGAATGGCATTGAAACATGTATAATATCATATATTAAATGAGTCACCAGTCCAGGTTGATGCACGATACTGGATGCTTGGGGCTGGTGCACTGGGTCTACCCAGAGGGATGGTATGGGGAGGGAGGAGGGAGGAGGGTTCAGGATGGAGAACACATGTATACCTGTGGTGGATTCATTTTGATATATGGCAAAACCAATAAAATATTGTAAAGTTAAAAAATTTTTTAAAAAGGCTGTAAAAAGAGACAAAGAAGGACACTACATAATGATCAAAGGATCAATCCAAGAAGAAGATATAACAATTATAAATATATATGCACCCAACATAGGAGCACCGCAATATGTAAGACAAATGCTAACAAATATGAAAGGAGAAGTTAACAATAACACAATAATAGTGGGAGACTTTAATACCTCCACTCACATCTATGGATAGATCAACTAAACAGAAAATTAACAAGGAAACACAAACTTTAAATGATACAATAGACCAGTTAGACCTAATTGATATCTATAGGACATTTCACCCCAAAACAATGAATTTCACCTTTTTCTCAAGCGCACACGGAACCTTCTCTAGGATAGAGCACATCCTGGGCCATAAATCAAGCCTTGGTAAATTCAAAAAAACTGAAACCATTCCAAGCATCCTTTCTGACCACAATGCAGTAAGATTAGATCTCAATTACAGGAGAAAAACTATTTAAAATTCCACCATATGGAGGCCGAACAATATGCTGCTGAATAACCAACAAATCACAGAAGAAATCAAAAAAGAAATCAAAATATGCATAGAAATGCATGAAAATGAAAACACAACAACCCAAAACCGGTGGGACACTGTAAAAGCAGTGCTAAGGGGAAGGTTCATAGCAATACAGGCATACCTCAAGAAACAAGAAAAAAGTCAAATAAAAAACAAATCTACACCTAAAGCAACTAGAAAAAGAAGAAATGAAGAACCCCGGGGTTAGTAGAAGGGAAGAAATCTTAAAAATTAGGGCAGAAATAAATGCAAAAGAAACAAAAGAGACCATAGCAAATCAACAAAGCCAAAAAGCTGGTTCTTTGAGAAGATAAATAAAAGTGACAAACCACTAGCCAGACTCATCAAGAAACAAAGGGAGAAAAATCAAATCAATAAAAGTAGAAATGAAAATGGAGAGATCACAGCAGACAACACAGAAATACAAAGAGACTATCATCAGCAACTATATGCCAATAAAATGGACAACGTGGAAGAAATGGACAAATTCTTAGAAAAGTATGCCTTTCCAAAACTGAACCAGGAAGAAATAGAAAATCTTATCAGACCCATCACGAACACAGAAATTGAAACTGTAATCAGAAATCTTCCAGCAAACAAAAGCCCAGGTCCAGACGGCTTCACAGCTGAATTCTACCAAAAATTGAGAGAAGAGCTAACACCTATCCTACTCAAACTCTTCCAGAAAATTGCAGAGGAAGGTAAACTTCCAAACTCATTCTATGAGGCCACCATCACCCTAATACCAAAACCTGACAAAGATGCCACAAAAAAAGAAAACTACAGGCCAATATCACTGATGAACATAGATGCAAAAATCCTTAACAAAATTCTAGCAATCAGAATCCAACAACACATTAAAAAGATCATACACCATGACCAAGTGGGCCTTATCCCAGGGATGCAAGGATTCTTCGATATCTGCAAATCAATGTAATACACCACATTAACAAATTGAAAAATAAAAACCATATGATTATCTCAATAGATGCAGAGAAAGCCTTTGACAAAATTCAACATCCATTTATGATTTTAAAAAAAGCGCCTCCAGAAAGCAGGAATAGAAGGAACATAGCTCAACATAATAAAAGCTATATATGACAAACCCACAGCAAACATTATCCTCAATGCTGAAAAATTGAAAGCATTTCCCCTAAAGTCAGGAACAAGACAAGGGTGCCCACTCTCACCACTACTATTCAACATAATTTTGGAAGTTTTGGCCACAGCAATCAGAGCAGAAAAAGAAATAAAAGGAATCCAAATTGGAAAAGAAGAAGTAAAACTCTCATTGTTTGTAGATGACATGATCCTCTACATAGAAAACCCTAAAGACTCCACCAGAAAATTACTAGAGCTAATCAATGAATATAGTAAAGTTGCAGGATATAAAATCAACACACAGAAATCCCTTGTATTCCTATACACGAATAATGAGAAAATAGAAAGAGAAATTAAAGAAACAATTCCATTCACCATTGCAACGAAAAGAATAAAATACTTAGAAATATATCTACCTAAAGAAACAAAAGACCTATATATAGAAAACTATAAAACACTGGTGAAAGAAATCAAAGAGGACACTAATAGATGGAGAAATATACCGTGTTCGTGGATCAAAAGAATCAATATAGTGAAAATGAGTATACTACCCAAAGCAATCTACAGATTCAATGCAATCCCTATCAAGCTACCAAAGGTATTCTTCACAGAGCTAGAACAAATAATTTCATAATCTGTATGTAAATACAAAAAACCTCAAATAGCCAAAGCAATCTTGAGAAAGAAAAATGGAACTGGAGGAATCAACCTGCCTGACTTCAGGCTCTACTACAAAGCCACAGTCATCAAGACAGTATGGTACTGGCACAAAGACAGAAATATAGATCAATGGAACAAAATAGAAAGCCCAGAGATAAATCCATGCACCTATGGACACCTTATCTTTGACAAAGGAGGCAAGAATATACAACGGAGAAAAAACAATCTCTTTAACAAGTGATGCTGGGAAAACTGGTCAACCACTTGTAAAAGAATGAAACTAGAACACTTTCTAACACCATACACAAAAATAAACTCAAAATGGATTAAAGATCTAAACAAAGACAAGAAACTTTATAAAACTCCTAGAGGAGAACATAGGCAAAACACTCTCCGACATAAATCACAGCAAGATCCTCTATGACCCACCTCCCAGAATATTGGAAATAAAAGCAAAAATAAACAAATGGGACCTAATTAAAATTAAAAGCTTCTGCACAACAAAGGAAACTATAAGCAAGGTGAAAAGACAGCCTTCAGAATGGGAGAAAATAATAACAAATGAAGCAACTGACAAAGAACTAATCTCAAAAATATACAAGTAACTCCTGCAGCTCAATTCCAAAAAACAAACGACCCAATCAAAAAATGGGCCAAAGAACTAAACAGACATTTCTCCAAAGAAGACATACAGATGGCTAACAAACACATGAAAAGATGCTCAACATCACTCATTATCAGGGAAGTGCAAATCAAAACCACTATGAGGTACCATTTCACACCAGTCAGCATGGCTGCGATCCAAAAGTCTACAAGCAATAAATGCTGGAGAGGGTGTGGAGAAAAGGGAACACTCTTACACTGTTGGTGGGAACGCAAACTAGTACAGCCACTATGGAGAACAGTGTGGAGATTCCTTAAAAAACTGGAAATAGAACTGCCATACAACCCAGCAATCCCACTGCTGGGCATACACACCGAGGAAACCAGAAGGGAAAGAGACACGTGTACCCCAATGTTCATCACAGCACTGTTTATAATAGCCAGGACATGGAAGCAACCTAGATGTCCATCAGCAGATGAATGGATAAGAAAGCTATGGTACATATACACAACGGAGTATTACTCAGCCATTAAAAAGAATACATTTGAATCAGTTCTAATGAAGTCGCTGAAACTGGAGCCTATTATACAGAGTGAAGTAAGCCAGAAAGAAAAACACCAATACAGTATACTAACGCATATATATGGAATTTAGAAAGATGGTAACGATAACCCTGTATATGAGACAGCAAAAGAGACACAGATGTATAGAAGTCTTTTGGACTCTGTGGGAGAGGGCAAGGGTGGGATGATTTGGGAGAATGGCATTGAAACATGTATATTATGATATGTGAAACAAATCTCCAGTCCAGGTTTGATGCATGATACAGGATGCTCCGGGCTGGTGCACTGGGATGACCCAGAGGGATGGGATGGGGAGGGAGGTGGGAGGGGGGTTCAGTATAGGGAACACATGTACACCCGTGGCAGATTCATGTCAATGTATGGCAAAACCAATACAATATTGTAAAGTAATTAGCCTCCAATTAAAATAAATAAAAATTAAAAAAAATAAAAATGCCCAAATGTTGAGGGCAGGGTGGGACAAAAATGCTGATCCTAATCAACATAATATTCCCAACCCTCAAAAGGGAACTACTTAGGCAAACATTTCTGGGTGTCCAGTAGAATTCAACAGGGGACAACCAAAAATTCAAGAGGAAGGATGCAAGTTCATTAGAATGTCATCAAGTTGCCAAAACGCCTCTTCCAACAGCTTGATGTTCAACCACACATCCTTAGTCAAAAGAACATCATTTAAAAAGCCATCTGAGAAGGTACAGGGCAGGAAAGGCACATCATTTCCATGGATCAGCTGAGAAGAATCTCCTCTCCACAGCCAAAGCCTCCCCACTACTCCTTTCCCCAATTAGCGAAAATACTTTGATCTCAAAACCAAAAGAAGCTACTTCCATTCACATGACTTTCACCGGTGACTGACCAGCACCTGAGTCCCCTCCCAAGGGAGGCCTCCTGGGAGGCAAAGTAATAAGAATATGGAGTCCAATACCAGCTGCACTGCTTGTTAGCTATGCAATCTTGAGCAAGACACTCAGCCTCTCTAAGCTTTCACGTCTCCATATTAAATGAGAATTTATTTATTCAACAAGTAGGAGAGTCCAGTCCTGTGTTAGCTTCAGCATCTAATTTTTGTTATTGCGGTTGCACATTTCCAAGAAGAGCTTGATTTTCACAGGTAGACAATTTGCCAGTCATTATAATTACAATTCACCAGTTATCTTTATGTTCTGCATGAGGGAAACTCAACTCAGGTTAGTGAAGTTGCTCAGTCATGTCTGACTCTTTGCGACCCCATAGACCTGTAGCCTACCAGGCTTCTCCATCCATGGGATTTTCCAGGCAAGAATATTGGAGTGGGTTGCCATTTCCTTCTCCAGGGGATCTTCCCAACCCAGGGATTGAACCCACGTCTCCCGCAATGCAAGCAGACGCTTTACCCTCTGAGCCACCAGGGAATCCAGAGGGAGCATTTATCCGTTCCCATAAGGAAGAGCCAAGGACTTAAACAGCTTCAGCCATGGCAACCTTTCCATCTCCCCCTCCTCCATCTCTCAGCCCTGCTCTCCCTCAAAGTGGCTTTATTCCTAGAGAGCCTCCCTGTATTGGAGGGAAAGATGACCTCAGTAGCTGTAGGCTTACATCATAGTTAAAGCTATGATCATACAGGTGGAGCTAGTGGTAAAGAATTTGGCGGCCAATGCAGGAGACATAAGAGATGTGGGTTTGATCCCTGGGTCGGGACGATCCCCTGGAGAAGGGTATGGCAACCCACTCCAGCATTCCTGCCTGGAGAACTCCATGGACAAAGGAGCCTGGTGGGTTACAGTCTACAGGGTTACAAAGAGTCAGACACGACTGAGTTGAATTTAGCACACATGCATAAATCATAGAGGGAAAATTTTCTCCCTAAAGTTCTGGAGAAAATTTCTGGCCAGATGCTGATCAGACATCTTAGGTCACATGCTCTTCTCAGAAAGATGACTATAGGTAATGAAAACAGGAAATTTTTGACCAGGTTAGAGTCACGTTGCCATCTTGGTGGTGAGAGAAGTTGAGAGGTCAGCCCCTCCCACCCATGAGGAATGGATTTCCCACAGGGAGGAGGGCTTCTCTTAGCAGAACAAGGGGAAAAGGAGAGTGTGCTAGGCAGATGCAACCCATAGCTACCACAGCTCTCTTAATTTACATAAATAAGTAGCTACACAGGTAAAAACTTTCATGGCTCACCTTCCAATCTCAGTTTACTGGAATAGACCCAGAGTTTGACAGATAGTCGGGATTGTTGGTGTAACAATGAATCACTAACACCAACAATTAAGTCACATTCCTTAATTACTAAATGTCTTAAAAGGGATTTGATGAATAAGTCTTCAGCAAATTTAGATTTTTCCTTGTTTTGAAAAACCAGAACACTTTTCAAATATATCTTGAAATAATCGATGACAACATTTTTAATTGCTAGAATCTCAATTCCTGTTCAGTAAGATACTTGCAGAATACTTCAGAACTAGTTTATTTTGTTTTGAATGTTCAGTTCACAATTTAATCTTTCAGTGACTTTAAAGATGCTTTAGCTGTTCCAGTTGTTCAGTCACTAAGTCACGTCCAGCTCTTTGCAACGCTATGGACTGCAGCACACCAGGCTTCCCTGTCCTTCACCATCTCATAGAGTGTGCTCAAACTCTCCATTGATTCAGTGATGCCATCCAACCATCTCATCCTCTGCTGTCCTCTTTTCCTGTTGCCTTCAATCTTTCCTAGCATCAGGGTCTTTTCCAATGAGTCAGCTCTTCACATCAAGTAGCCAAAGTATTGGAGCTTCAGCTTCAGCATCAGTCCTTCCAATGAATATTCAGGGTTGATTTCCTTTAGGATTGACTGGTTTGATCTCTTTGCAGTCCAAGGGACTCTCAAGAATCTTCTCCAGCACCACAATTTGAAAGCATCCATTCTTCAGTGTTCAATCTTCTTTATGGTCCAACTCTCACATCTGCACATGACTACTGGAAAGAGCTAGCTTTGACTATACAAACCTTTGTTAGCAAAGTGATGTCTTTGCTTTTTAATATGCTGTCTAGGTTTGTCATAGCTTTTGTTTCAAGGAGCAAGTGTCATTTAATTTCATAGCTGCAGTCACTGTCTGCAGTGATTTTGGAGCTGTTCCAGTAGGCAAGGCAATTTTGCGAATCCCATGCTGTTCTGTTAAAACCATTCTGCCTGCTAAAGTCAGAACTATAGCAAAGACTAAAATACTGAAGTGATCTCTGACATTAGATGGTCACAACTCAGCATATTTTAAATTCTGCTATTACTACTCAGCTGATCTATAAAGTTATAACCGAACCTCACCCAGTCTGTACCTGAGAATGACCTGCACATGTGTTATAAGAATTTACCCAGTAGCACCATTTCAGGCAAGTAGATGATTGTTGGCCTAAATTGTTTCTAAATATCAGTGTAACACTCCAGCCCCATCAGTCAGTGAGACTTTCACCAGAATTTTAAATATATGCAGAGCTTTGGTCCAGAGTTTGCATAAACCATGCAACATACATTAAAAAGCAAAATGGTGGATTTCCCTGGAGGTCTAGTGGTTAAGAATCCACCTGCTGGTGCAGGGGACATGAGTTCTATCCCTGGTCTGGGAAGATTCCACATACCTTAGGACACCTAGGCCATGGGCCACAATTACTGGGCCAGTACCCTGGAAGCTATGCTCTGCAACATGAAAAGCTACTGCAATGAGAAGCTATTCACCACAACTAGAGAACAGGTCCCACTCATTGCAATTATAGAGGAAGCCCACATGCAACAAAGAAGGCCCAGTGCAGCCAAAAAGAAATAAACAAATAAAATTTTTTTTAATTTTATTTTATTTTTAAACTTTACATAATTGTATTAGTTTTGCCAAATATCAAAATGAATCCGCCACAGGCATACATGTGTTCCCCATCCTGAACCCTCCTCCCTCCTCCCTCCCCACACCATCCCTCTGGGTCGTCCCAGTGCACCAACCCCAAGCATCCAGTATCGCGCATCGAACCTGGACTGGCAACTCGTTTCTTACATGATATTCTACATGTTTCAATGTCACTCTCCCAAATCTTCCCACCCTCTCCCTCTCCCACAGAGTCCGTAAGACTGTTCTATACATCAGTGTCTCTTTCGCTGTCCCGTACACCAGGTTATTGTTACCATCTTTCTAAATTCCATATATATGCGTTAGTATACTGTATTTATGTTTTTCCTTCTGGCTTACTTCACTCTGTATAATAGGCTCCAGTTTCATCCACCTCATTAGAACTGATTCAAATGTATTCTTTTTAATGGCTGAGTAATACTCCATTGTGTATATGTACCATAGCTTTCTTATCCATTCATCTGCTGATGGACATCTAGGTTGCTTCCATGTCCTGGCTATTATAAACAGTGCTGTGATGAACATTGGGGTACACGTGTCTCTTTCCCTTCTGGTTTCCTCGGTGTGTATGCCCAGCAGTGGGATTGCTGGATCATAAGGCAGTTCTGTTTCCAGTTTTTTAAGGAATCTCCACACTGTTCTCCATAGTGGCTGTACTAGTTTGCATTCCCACCAACAGTGTAAGAGGGTATACAATGGATTAAAGACAATCTCTTTAACAAGTGGTGCTGGGAAACCTGGTCAACCACTTGTAAAAGAATGAAACTAGACCACTTTCTAACACCATACACAAAAATAAATTCAAAATGGATTAAAGATCTAAACCTAAGACCAGAAACTATAAAACTCCTAGAGGAGAACATAGGCAAAACACTCTCTGACATACATCACAGCAGGATCCTCTATGACCCACCTCCCAGAATATTGGAAATAAAAGCAAAAATAAACAAATGGGACATAATTAACCTTAAAAGCTTCTGCACATCAAAGGAAACTATTAGCAAGGTGAAAAGACAGCCTTCAGAATGGGAGAAAATAATAGCAAATGAAGCAACTGACAAACAACTAATCTCAAAAATATACAAGCAACTCCTACAGCTCAACTCCAGAAAAATAAATGACCCAATCAAAAAATGGGCCAAAGAACTAAATAGACATTTCTCCAAAGAAGACATACAGATGGCTAACAAACACATGAAAAGATGCTCAACATCACTCATTATCAGAGAAATGCAAATCAAAACCACTATGAGGTACCATTTCACACCAGTCAGAATGGCTGCGATCCAAAAGTCAACAAATAAAATTTTTAAGAAAGTAAAATGGTGGTGATCCCCCCTCCCTTTGCTACATAGTAGGATATGATATATTTGAGTCTTATTCTTCTTTTTAATCAGTTTTATAGGGGGGTAGCTAACATGCCATAAAATGTGCCCATTTCAAGAATATATTTCAATCAGTTTTCTAGATAATAGTTAACTTTTAAATGGTGTTTTAGATTATAATCTTTAGTATTTACATTAGACCTAACCTTCCACGTCTTAAACATAAAATCCCTGGGATTAACATGACCAGGTATTTTTAAATATTATAAAGCTATAATAATTAAAACAGCTTGGTACATTGGGGCATTGTTTTAGCTTACAGGGTTGCTCTAACAAAGTACCACAAACTGGAGAAATGTATTGTCTCACAGTCCTGGTGGCTAGAAGTTCAAATTCAAGGTGTTGGCAGGGCCACACTCCCTCTGAAATGTTTTGGGAAAGGATCTCACCTCTTACTAGTTGACAGATACACTTTGGCATTCCTTGGCTTATAGGTACATCACCCTGATGGTTCCTCTTTTTCATATGACTGCCTTCCCTCTGTATGCATCTCTGTGTCCAAATGTCCACTTTGTATAAGGACAGAAATTCTACTAGATTAGTTCAGTTCAGTACATTTCAGCCGCTCAGTCATGTCCTACTCTTTGCAACCCCATGGACTGCAGTATGCCAGGCCTCCCTGTCCATCACCAACTCCCAGAGCCTACTCAAACTCATGTCCATTGAGTTGGTGATGCCATCCAACCATCTCATCCTCTGTCGTCCCCTTCTCCTCCTGCCTTCAATCATTCCCAGCATCAGAGTCTTTTCAAATGAGTCAGTTCTTCCCATCAGGTGGCCAAAGTATTGGAGTTTCAGCTTCAGCAACGGTCCTTCCAATGAATATTCAGGACTGATTTCTTTTAGGATGGACTGGATTAAGGCCCACCCAAATGACCTCATGTTAACTTGATTACTCTCTGTAAAGAACCAGTTTCCAAATAAAGCCACATTCTGAGGTCCTGGGGGTTAGGATTTCCACATACCTTTTCTATAGGATACAGTTCAACCCATAACAACCAGAGGAGCAGATGAAGTAGAATTTTACCAGAAATGATCCAAACACCAAAGAATTAGAATGTGATAAAAGTGCTGCTTCAAACCAGTTGAGAAAAGATGGATTACTCAATGCATGGTGCTTGAACAACCATGTTGTATCTAGTTGTATCAACAACTAAGTTTTATTAATACTTTGCACCTTGTACCTCATCACTTCCCAGTTCATGCTTCTAATCCCTGGAGAGACCTCCAAGTCCTTGGGTTCTACAAAATGCTCCATTATCCCTCCAAATAAGTTCATTTTTACGACTGGCTTGAGTTGGTTTCTGTAGCTTGTAACCATTTCAGAGGCTGACGGCCTCCTAACTGAGCCTTCCTTCTCACAAGAAATTTATATGTCCTTCAGTTAAAAAAGTAAAAATTAAAAAAAAAAAAAAAAACCAAGAACTTTCCTCTCTGTCACCCTGCCTCCTTCCCAATTCCATCTGGTTTCTCGCCTCCACCTGGAAGTAGGCTATTTGAAGTCAATTGGTTCCTTCTGTGGTCTTCCGTCATTCCAGGCCTCCCAGGAGAAGTGATCAGTGCAAGTAGAAGCTGTCCTCTGAGGGCCACTAGGCGGTCTGCAAAGCCAGCTAAGAACGCAAGTATTTTAAAACTAGACATCAAAGTATTTGGATGGGGTCCAGCGTTTCCTGCCTCTCCACGACCTCTTCCCAAAGAGAATCAAACTCTTAAGGAGGAGGGGGAAATCACCTTACTTAGACCTCTAATTCCCCAAACTGCTATTGGACTCCTTACTACAGAAGGGGACTCCTGGCATACAAAGCCAGGGCTCTGGGACAACCTAGAGGGATCAGGTGGTGAGGGAGGTAGGATAGGGGTTCAGGATGGAGGGGATACATGTACACCTATGGCCAGTTCATGTTGATGTATGGCAAAAAAATCACAATATTATAATTATCCTCCAATTAAAATAAATAAATTATTTTTTTTTAAATAGAAAGGGGCTCCTGAGAAGCTGACTTACTAAAATATTTTTCTGAAAATTGGTGAGATGGAAGGCAGTCCTAAAGCTAGACAAATTGTACTAATGACTGAGGCTTTCTCTCTTTGAGGTTTCCTCTTTCAATGTTCTGATTTGCTTTTCAAATAGAAGCAATAGCTCCCATCTATTGGCCACTTGCATGTGTAAGACTCACATGATTATATTCTTGAATTCTCTCCATGGCCCCATAATGAAGGTTCTCTCTCCCTGCCCCCCGCCCCTTGGAAGGGATTCAGTTCAGTTCAGTTCAGTCACTCAGTCATGTCCAACTCTTTGCGACCCCACAAATCGCAACATGCCAGGCCTCCCTGTCCATCACCAACTCCCGGAGTTCACTCAGACTCACGTCCATCGAGTCAGTGGTGCCATCCAGCCATCTCATCCTCTGTCCCCCCCTTCTCCTCCTGTCCCCAATCCCTCCCAGCATCAGAGTCTTTTCCAATGAGTCAACTCTTCGCATGAGGTGGCCAAAGTACTGGAGTTTCAGCTTTAGCATCATTCCTTCCAAAGAAATCCCAGGGCTGATCTCCTTCAGAATGGACTGGTTGGATCTCCTTGCAGTCCAAGGGACTCTTAAGAGTCTTCTCCAACACCACAGTTCAAAAGCATCAATTCTTTGGCACTCAGCTTTCTTCACAGTCCAACTCTCACATCCATACATGACCACTGGAGAAACCAAAGCCTTGACTAGACGGACCTTTGTTGGCAAAGTAATGTCTCTGCTTTTGAATATGCAATCTAGGTTGGTCATAAATTTCCTTCCAAGGAGTAAGCATCTTTTAATTTCATGGCTGCAGTCACCATCTGCAGTGATTTTGGAGCCCCCAAAAATAAAGTCTGATATTGTTTCCACTGTTTCCCCATCTATTTCCCATGAAGTGATGGGACTGGATGCCATGATCTTCATTTTCTGAATGTTGAGCTTTAACCCAACTTTTTCACTCTCCTCTTTTACTTTCATCAAAAGGCTTTTTAGTTCCTCTTCACTTTCTGCCATAAGGGTGGTATCATCTGCATATCTGAGGTTATTGATATTTCTCCCGGCAATCTTGATTCCAGCTTGTACTTCTTCCAGCCCAGCATTTCTCATGATGTACTCTGCATATAAGTTAAATAAGCAGGGTGACAATATACAGCCTTGACGTACTCCTTTTCCTATTTGGAACCAGTCTGTTGTTCCATGTCCAGTCCTAACTGTTGCTTCCTGACCTGCATATAGGTCTCTCAAGAGGCAGGTCAAGTGGTCTGGTATTCCCATTTCTTTCAGAATTGTCCACAGTTTCTTGTGATCCACACAGTCAAAGGCTTTGGCATAGTCAATAAAGCAGAAATAGATGTTTTTCTGGAACTCTCTTGCTTTTTCGATGATCCAGCGGATGTTGGCAATTTGATCTCTGGTTCCTCTGCCTTTTCTAAAACCAACTTGAACAGCTGGAACTTCACGGTTCATGTACTGCTGAAGCCTGGCTTGGAGAATTTTGAGCATTACTTTACTAGCGTGTGAGATGAGTGCAATTGTGCGGTAGTTTGAGCATTCTTTGACATTGCCTTTCTTTAGGATTGGAATGAAAACTGACCTTTTCCAGTCCTGTGGCCACTGCTGAGTTCTCCAAATTTGCTGGCATATTGAGTGAAGCACTTTCACAGCATCATCTTTCAGGATTTGAAATAGCTCAACTGGAATTCCATCACCTCCACTAGCTTTGTTCGTAGTGATTCTTCCTAAGGCCCACTTGACTTCACATTCCAGGATGTCTGGCTCTAGGTGAGTGATCATACCATCGTGATTATCTGGGTCGTGAAGATCATTTTTGTACAGTTCTTCTGTGTATTCTTGCCACCTCTTCTTAATATCTTCTGCTTCTGTTAGGTCCATACCATTTCTGTCCTTTATCGAGCCCATCTTTGCATGAAATGTCCCTTTGGTATCTCTAATTTTCTTAAAGAGATCTCTAGTCTTTCCCATTCTGTTGTTTTCCTCTATTTCTTTGCATTGATCGCTGAGGAAGGCTTTCTTATCTCTTCTTGCTATTCTTTGGAACTCTGCATTCAGATGCTTATATCTTTCCTTTTCTCCTTTGCTTTTCACTTCTCTTCTTTTCACAGCTATTTGTAAGGCCTCCTCAGACAGCCATTTTGCTTTTTTGCATTTCTTTTCCATGGGGATAGTCTTGATTCCTGTCTCCTGTACAATGTCACGAACCTCCGCAATAGTCATAGATTCTTTTTTTAATTAATTATTTTTAATTGGAGTATGATTGCTTTGAAATACTGTATCAACTTTTGCCATATATCAACATAGGTTCTCTTATTATCCCCATTTTACATATGAGAAAACTGAGGCTCAAGGAGGTAAAATCAATTGCCCAAGTCCACACATTTAGGAAGTAACTGAACACAGATTTGAACCCAGGATTTGTCTGACTCACCTCTGTGCTCTCAAACACTACTCCAAGAATCCTAAGCCAAAATGTCTGAAAGTGCCAGGCAGGAGCAGAGAGGATGGTGTGGACCCAGGATAAGACATAGAGAGTGGCAGGCAGAATGCCGGGCCAGAGGGCCCCCATCAGAAGAAGACACCACTTGGCAGTAACAGCCAGTCCTAACCCTGTGGGAAAGTGGCCAATGTGACCAGATTTTCCATTTTCTGAAAGAAGCTTGAGATCTGGATTTTATATGAAATCTCCCGACTTTTATGGGAACAGATTCAAATATTTTTAGAAAAACATGGTGCAGTCTGAAAATTGGCATCTACGCTGTCAGGCAGGAATTCTTATCCCCTACTCTTCATGTTTCCTGTTGGAGGAAGTTCAGCAGGACTACCCCCAACACCCACCTCATTCTGCCCCTCTGATTGGCGAGTTTCCAGGAAGGAACTGGGCTTGCTCACCTAATCTCCATCCTCCAAGGAGCCAGCCTGATCTGTGGAAAATCTTCAAAGAAAGGCTGGGGGGAAAGTCCATCTACTCAAGGATTTGTTGTTATTGCTTAGTCACTAAGTCATGTCTGACTTTTTTGTGACCCCAAGGGGCACTCAAAAAGTGAGCAGAAAGTCATGTTCTCCAAACTGCTTTTGTGGTGTTTTCCTTTCCTGTGTCTGCCATAATGAAGTACCACAGACTGGTACTTACAACAACAGAAATGTACTCTCTCAGAGTTCTGGAGGCTAGAAGTCCAAAATCAAGGTGTCAGCAGGGCCATACTTCCTCTGAAGTTTTCAGGGAAGGCTCTTTTCTTGCCCCTTCCAGCTTCTGGTGTCTCCTGGCAATCCTTGGGCTTCCATGACTCACAACTGCATCACTTCCATCTCTGCCTCTGTCTTCACATGACATGCTCCCTCTTTGTCTCTGTCCATCTGTTTTACCTCCTTATAAGGCATGAGACATACTGGATTTAGGTTCATTTAGTCTGGCATGGCCTCATCTAGACTAATTACATCTGCAAAAACCCTATTTCCAAGTCAGGTCGCATTCTGAGGTGGAGTGAGCATGAATTTTGGAAGAGGATGTTACTCAACAGAATTTTTTATTATTATTTATTTATTTGGCTACACCAGGTCTTAGTTGCAGCATGTGGGATCGTTGACCTTTGTTGCAGCATGCAGGATCTTTAGTTGAGGCCAGCAAAGTCAGTCGCAGCACGGGCGATCTAGTTCCCTTACCAGGGATCAAGCCTGGGGCCCCTACATTGAGAGCAGAGTGTTAGCCACTGGACCATCAGGGAAATCCCCAGAATTTTTTTAAGAGTGGTATTTTAATCTCCATCTCTCTGATTCCTGTGTTTATCTCTATACTGGTTCCTGTTGGGAGAGTTTATCTCCTACAAGTTCAGCAGTTAATGCTGCCTGTTTGCATCCTCTACATCACACTGGAATGAGATCATTTCTCTCCTGCCTACTTCCTTCTCTTCTTCCCTGGCATTTCCTCTTCTCTCTCCTTTTGCTTTTTAACTGCTCTTTGGTAAGTTAGGCCTCTGACAAACGTTGCCATGCTATAGTGGAAAGGCTCTGAGATTCTACAAACCTGGACTCAAGTCCCACCTTGGCATCTACCAGCCCTTAGGGCCTGACTCCTCACAGATGTGCAGTTAATGTGTGAATGGAATGTGCCATTAAAGAGGCTCAGACTGAGGCAGGTGCACGGTTCTGCTGGATCTCAGCTTCATCAGAAACACGGAAGGGATCATAAACATCACAGAGAAACCCTGTGTTCCATGAAAGAGACATTTCACCATAAAATAAATGGCTCCGCAAGAGAAGAATCAGGGAAACAGTAACATCATTCAGTGAATTTTTCTGAGAGTAAAGAGAACTCATAGTGCCCACCATAATAAGCCAAGCGGCCCTAGAGACCTTCCAGGCTAAGTCTAACACCAGGAGCCACTCCTGGAGCCCACGGCATAGTCTCTCCCTCTCTCTCCTTTTCCACTGCACAAATGGCAGGACAGGAGTATGTCAGTACTTTTCTGATGTGATGGGGAAGAGGGAATCCAAAGGTTTGAAGAGATAGAGATGCTGGTGTGAATTTCTCAAGGGTGAGCTGCTCCCCACCACAGAGGAGACCCCCTCCCCCAAGGCACTGAGCAAATTGAGAAATACATAGTAAAGGGAGTATCCAGGGGGATCATTCTCTGTAACGTGGCTGTGACAATGGGAGATGCTGCCCTTGAGATGGGTTCTTTGTTTACTTGGCGGGGGGGCGGGGGCTGGGGGTGGAGATGAGACCCCAGAGAAGCAGAGGTCAAGAACTCAACCACCCAATCAAGAAGGAGGGAATATGTGTATACAGTGAGAGCCTTTTTTGGTGTGGGGGCTCCAAAATCACTGCAGATGGTGACTGCAGCCATGAAATTAAAAGATGCTTGCTCCTTAGAAGAAAAGTTATGACCAACCTAGATAGCATATTAAAAAGCAGAGACATTATTCTGCCAACAAAGGTCTGTCTAGTCAAAGCTATGGTTTTTCCAGCAGTCATGTATGGATGTGAGAGTTTGACTATAAAGAAAACTGAGCGCTGAAGAATTGATGCTTTTGAACTGTGGTGTTGGAGAAGACTCTTGAGAGTCCTTGGGACAGCAAGGAGATCCAGCCAGTCAATCCTAAAGAAAATCAGTCCTGAATATTCATTGGAAGGACTGATGCTGAAGCTGAAGCTCCAAAACTTTGGCCACCTGTTGCAAAGAACTGACTCACTGGAAAAGACTCTGATGCTAGGAAAGACTGAAGACAGGAGGATAAGGGGACAACAAAGGATGAGATGGCTGGATGGCATCACCTACTTGATGGACATGAGTTTGAGCAAGCTCTGGGAGTTGGTGGAGGACAGGGAAGCCTGGCGTGCTGCAGTTCTCGGGGTCACAAAGAGTCGGACACGACTGAGCAGCTGAAGTGACTGATAGCTGATTCACGTTGATATATAGCAGAAACTAACACAACATTGTAAAGCAACTATGTGTGCACGCATGCCCCGTTGCTCAGTCGTGTCTGACTCTTTGCACCCCCATGGACTGTATGTAGCCGGCTAGGCTTCTCTGGAAAAAATTTAAAAAAACAAAGTTGCTATTAGAAGTTAATTCCACAAGAGGGCAGTAAATGCACGCATTACATAGGCATGCTCCTAGCCCTTGGTTTGTCTTTTTTTTTTCACCAAGATGTTAAACATTCAAAGTTATTACAGATTTTATGCAGATTGTTAAGAAGTCAACTCAAACTAGTTTCCTATTATCTTTAAAGTACAGCGGATTACTGTGAGAGTTAAATATAATACAGTCAAGTGTCTGGTAAAACTCAAGATCTGGTAAACTGATGAAAGGACTTCCTCCATCAATATTCAATAAACCATTTGTACTCACTCCTGTGAGCCTAACACTGCACTAATGCTCAGGGTCAGGGTGTATCAGGCTTGAAGGTCACTGAACAATGAGAGACAAGGACCCACTCCACCACTGCACCACACCCCACTCACCTTTATTCTGTGTATACAAATACCTCCCTACACACATATACAAAAACATCTGGGATAATTCTGTATATAACTTTATGTTTGCTTTCTGAAACATACTGTGCACATTTTCCCATTAAATTACATATTCATCAAAAGCATAATTTTTCTGACTATATAATATTCCTGTATAGCTGACTCATAAAACATTCCTTTATTGTCAAACGCAGCAAAGGAAACAATCGAGTGAAGAGAAACACGAAAAGTGTTCAACATGACTAATCGTCAGGAAAATGCAAATCAAAAAACCACAGTGAATTATCACATCTGTTAGAATAGCCATCGTCAAAAAGACAAGCAGTAAGTGCTGGAGAGGATGAGGGGAAAAGGAGACACTTGTACTCTGTTGAGGGGAATGTAAGTTGGTACAGCTACTATGGAAAACAGTACAGAGTTTCCTCAAAAAATTAGAAATAAAACTGCTGTGTGCTTAGTTGCTCAGCTGTATCTGACTCTCTACAATCCTATGGACTGTAACCCACCAGGCTCCTCTGTCCATGGGGACTCTCCAGGCAAGAATACTGGAGTGGGTAGCCATGCCCTCCTCCATGGGATCTTCCCGATCCAGGAATCGAATCCAGGTCTCCTGCATTGTGAGCAGATACTTTACTGTCTGAGCCCACCAGAACTGCCATCAGTTCAGTTCAATCGCTCAGTCGTGTCTGACTCTTTGCGACCCCATGAATCGCAGCACTCCAGGCCTCCCTGTCCATCACCAACTCCCGGAGTTCACTCAGACTCACGTCCATCAAGTCAGCGATGCCATCCAACCATCTCATCCTCTGTCATCCCCTTCTCCTCCTGTCCCCAATCCTGCCCAGCATCAGAGTCTTTTCCAATGAGTCAACTCTTCGCATGAGGTGGCCAAAGTACTGGAGTTTCAGCTTTAGCATCATTCCTTCCAAAGAAATCCCAGGGCTGATCTCCTTCAGAATGGACTGGTTGGATCTCCTTGCAGTCCAAGGGACTCTCAAGAATCTTCTCCAACACCACAGTTCAAAAGCATCAATTCTTCGGTGTTCAGCCTTCTTCACAGTCCAACTCTCACATCCATACATGACCGCAGGAAAAACCATAGCCTTGACTAGATGAACCTTTGTTGGCAAAGTAATGTCTCTGCTTTTGAATATGCTATCTAGGTTGGTCATAACTTTCCTTCCAAGGAGTAAGTGTCTTTTAATTTCATGGCTGCAGTCACCATCTGTAGTGATTTTGGAGCCCAGAAAAATAAAGTCTGACACTGTTTCCATTGTTTCCCCATCTATTTCCCATGAAGTGGTGGGACCAGATGCCATGATCTTCGTTTTCTGAATGTTGAGCTTTAACCCAACTTTTTCACTCTCCACTTTCACTTTCATCAAGAGGCTTTTGAGTTCCTCCTCACTTTCTGCCATAATGGTGGTGTCATCTGCGTATCTGAGGTGATTGATATTTCTCCTGGCAATCTTGATTCCAGTTTGTGTTTTTTCCAGTCCAGTGTTTCTCCTGATGTACTCTGCATATAAGTTAAATAAGCAGGGTGACAATATACAGCCTTGAGGTACTCCTTTTCCTATTTGGAACCAGTCTGTTGTTCCATGTTCAGTTCTAACTGTTGCTTCCTGACCTGCATACAAATTACTCAAGAGGCAGATCAGGTGGTCTGGTATTCCCATCTCTTTCAGAATTTTCCACAATTTATTGTGATCCACACAGTCAAAGGCTTTGGCATAGTCAATAAAGCAGAAATAGATGTTTTTCTGGATCAACCATAAAAGAAGAAGGAAATCTGCCATCTGCAAAATCATGGATGAACCTGGAGGACATTATTCCAAGTAAAATAAGACAGACAAAGAGAAATATTGTCTGATCACACTTGTGAGTAAAAATTTTTATAAAGAAATTAATTCATAGAAACAGAGAGTAGAATAGTGGGTACCAGGGTTTGGGAGAGTGAGAGAAATGGGAAGATGCTAGTCAGAGGGTAAAAAGTTGCAATTATGTGGGATGAACAAGTCTAAAGAGCCAAGGCTCAGCATGATGGCTATAGTTAATAATACTGTGTTGAATAACGGAAATATGCTAAGGAAGTAGATCTCAAGTGAACTCATCACAGACACATATGGGAAATAATGTGTTGGTTTGACTGTAGTAATCATTTCACTATGTATATCAAGTCATGTTGAACACAATAAATATATACAATTTTTATTTTAAAGTACATTTTAAAGAATTAAAAGTCTATAATGGTCCCGGTCTTTCTCCAAAATACCCCTCCCCCATGACCCTCTAACCTCTCCAACAACTCTCCCATTTGTCATATCCTTTTCCAACCACACTGAATTCTTCACTCTTCTTTAAATATTCTAGACATATTTTTGCATGAGGTATTTTAGCTTGCCACTTCTTAAAATGTTCTGCTGGAACCCACATGGGTAGCTACTTCTCCTTCAGTTCTTTGCCTTCAAATGTCTTTTTAGTGAGTAATTCCCTGATCTTCCTATTCAAGATTAAAATTGCAAACCCACCTGCCCAACTAGCTCTCTATTCCCTTTTCTGGCTTAGTTTTCCCCCATAGAACTTATTACTGTAACACATATATAATATTTATTCACTTAGTGCATCTCCTCATGTAAAACATAAACCTGATATCAAGGACTTTTGTCTGATTGGCTCACTGTTGCATCTCCAATGCCTAAAATAATGCCAGGCCTCCAGCTAGTGATTGTTCCTAGCAAAAGGGCAGTGAGACTTCCCTGGTGGTACAGTGGTTAAGAATCTACCTTCCAATGCAGGGGTTTGATCCCCTGGTCAGGAAACTAAAATCCCACATGCTGTGGGGCAACTAAGCCCAAGCTCCACAACTAGAGAAAGCCCACACTCTACAAAGAAGTCCCAGCATGGCCAGAAAAAAATTAATAAAAATTAAAGAAATAAAAAAAAATAAAAACTTCCTATGAATTAGATGAGATAGAGGTATCCTGATAGGTAGCTCAGATGGTAAAGAGTCTGCCTGCAAATGTGGAAGACACAGGTTCTATCTCTGGGTGGGGAAAATCCCCTGGAGAAGGAAATGGCAACCCGCTCCAGTGTTCTTGCCTGGAAAATCCCATGGGATGGAGGAGCCTGGCAGGCTTCAGTCTGTGGGGTCACAAAGAGTCAGACATGACTGAATGGCTAACCCTTTCACACTTTGAGTAGGGACTTCCCTGGCAGTCCAGTGGTTATGAATACATCTTCCAATTCAGGGGACACAGGTTCAATCCCTGGATGAGGAACTAGGATCCCACATGCCTTGGAGCAACTTAACCTGCTTGCCGCAACTACAGAGTCCACGTGCTGTAACAAAAGATCCTGCTGGTCACAGTGATCCCCAGTGCCACAACTAAGACCCGACACAGCCAAATACATTAATTTTAAAAAATACACATCCACAGGATGAGTAAAAAGATAAAATTTGTTACATTTAAAAAAAAATAAATGCCAGACCTAGACTCTCAGAAAATAATTGTTGGATGAATGAATCAGTGAATTAATGAATCCTTCTAATAACAATCTTAGAAGAAAACTAGAATAGATTTTGTCCTATTTACTGAAATTTTTCAAGGCACAGAAACAGCCAGATGATTTACCAAAGGCCTTCAATCTGTCCCAAAGATACTACTGCTCTAGAGAAAACACACCCTGTCTGAGAGTCACAAATTCTCTTGCTTTCATATCAATACAAAGTCATTTTTTCATAGTAGATCCCTTAGACTCAATTCTAAGAAGAATGGAAAAGAATATACAAGATGCCTGCCTCCTAGGGAGTCTGCAGCACTTTAAGTATTTATGGAATAAGCAAAATAGATAAAAGAAGTGCTAAATTATCATGTAACATGTAGTTACAGACTCTGTTGTTGTTGTTCAGTTGGTAAGTTGTGTCTGACACTTTGCGACCCCATAGACTGCAGCATGCCAGGTTCCCTTATCCTTCACTATCTCCCAGAGTTTGCTCAAACTCATGTCCATTGAGTCAGTGATGCTATCTAACCATCTCATCCTCTAGTGTTACGGACTCTACTGGTGGCAAGAGAAGTTTGTCTTCATTTAATGAATCGCTTTAGTGAAGAGAAGTGGGAGAGGGATGTGAAGTAACAGGATGGCCTCAATTACTAAGCAGCTGGTTATACTTGGTGCTGGGGGAGGTGTGGCCCTGCCCCATGAAATGTTTCTGACCTTCCTAGTAGAATGTCTTGGTTGGAACATACACTTTTGTTTCTTTATTTTCCTTGACTCTGTGTGTCAGTTTTTATGCATTAAACAGCCAACCACCCCTCCTAGTCTTGAAGGAATGTCTTGTGTAGGAGATAGACGTTATTGTTTAACAACGTTTTCCACAAATTGCACTGTCTAAGAACTCCAAGTCTTTTGTATTAGCCATTAAATGGGAAACGCCCATCTTCACAAACTAGAACTGCAAGTATTAGTCATGCCTCTACAGAGAGACTCACAAACCAGGGGTTGGAAGAGAACGAAAGACGAAGCCTTCTGATGGCCCTTAGGTGAGTGACTGGGGGGACCCAGCAGGTAAACCCCACAATTGCTTCCCCCCACAGTGGCTTCCCACAGTCTTCAGATGAAGCTCCACCTCACCCCATGAAGCTCCCACAGTCACCCTGCCCCACCTCTCCCCTGCAATTCCCACCACCCCCACCCAGCCAGGATGAACTCCCAGCAGTTCCCAGGACACACTGAGGGTCTTCAGGGCTCCGGGTTTGCGGTTCTTTACCCTTTCTTAGCTTCTTCTGCCCATATTTGTTTTCCTGGTGCTCCCCCTTATGGCTCAACAGGGAACTGCACTCTGGGAATCTATCCTAAGCCAGAAGTCTGACATGGGTGCCCCTGCACTGTGCTCCCAAAGCCATCAGGCTCCCCTGGGCGTTGCTCTCTGCTTAATACAGGTTACCCAGTGCCCTCTCCCCTACTATTCTAAAGAGCCCCAGATGCAGGGGTTGGGTCTTCCAGCAGTGTCCTCGGTGACTAGTATCCATATGGGGCACAGCAAGAACTCAATTGGTGATGATCAATAAACAACTAAGAATTGGAATGGGGTATCAGAAACCAATCTATGGGAAAGCACATCATTTTGTTCTGCTTGGATTTATCATGTTCATTAAGTAAAAGTAAGCTAAGAAAATGTAAACTATCTTCCTGGGAATGAGTTCCTTACATAACTCTTCACTCCTGAAATTCTTCACAACTTTCAGCACAGATATGATAAGACTACATAAAGCTCCCATTTGCAAAACAGAACCTTCTCCTCTTCCTCTTCAAGCCCTTCCCAACTGGAAAGCCCAGTGAGATAACCTCCCAGTTGTACTAACTTGTGCTAGTGCTAAGTCGCATCAGTCATGTCCGACTCTTTGTGACCCTATGGACTGGAGCCTGCCAGGCTCCTCTGTTCATGGGGATTCTCCAGGCAAGTACTAACTTAGCCTCTTCTATCATCCTGTTCCTCTCCCTAGAGCCTCCTCCAGATCACTTCTGAGAATTCAGTTCATTGAGGAAGCCACTCTTCCATAAAACCCCAGAAGTAAGTTGTACTTGCCAAAACCAGACATCTACATTCCAGAGATTGAAACAGTTTTTCCAAAACTAAATTCAAGCAGGCTCCTAAAACCAAGTCTAGAAATAAATGCTCCTAGCATAGACAGTTTCTTAAGAAATCTTTTCCAATCAAAATAATTTTGTCAGAAATTCTCTGAAACTCATCTCTCCAGTATACATTACATTTCAGTAACAGTCTTACAAAGAACCAGAATACATTGTTTGAAGAGTTGTTAACTCTCAAATTTTGGGCACACTCCTGAATATTCATTGGAAGGACTGATGCTGAAGCTGAAACTCCAATACTTTGGCCACCTGACACAAAGAACTGACTCATTTGAAAAGACCCTGATGCTGGGAAAGATTGAAGGCAGGAGGAGAAGGGGAGGACAGAGGATGAGATGGTTGGAAGGCATCATCGACTCGATGGACATGAGTTTGAGTAGGCTCCGGGAGTTGGTGATGGACAGGGAGGCCTGGCATACTGCAGTCCATGGGGTTGCAAAGAGTCAGACACAACTGGGCAACTGAACTGAACTGAAAGGTTTCTCCAATCTCTTGCTTTAGAAAGCTCTTAACATTAGTAATTACTCTTGTCTAAGACTTTCACTCAAGATTCTTGCAATACTTAATAAAAATGGTAATCAGACATAAGACATAGGTAAGTGGGTGGTGTTATTAACTTGTAAGAATCACAAGGTTCTAAATTTAAATAATGTCTAGTTGAAGGAAAATGCTAAGACTTGTCATAATATGAAAAATACTGTTCATTTATAATAAAATTGATGGGAGTTTTAGGAATGTGTTTAAACTAACTTTTGAATTGGATTTTTGTTCTTGCTTGCTAATAAAAGTCAACCTAAGAAGAACAAAGGATGGGGTTTTTCAAGAACTAACATGAAAAACAATCAATGAGCAAAACTTGAACAATGTGAGCAATAAAATAGGTATCATTATAGTGCCAGACTATAACCTAAAGAAGAACGTAGTATCCATGAGTCCTATGATATAAATAAATAATTGAATAAAAAGTAAATGGGGGTGCTCAGCCGCTCAGTCATGTCCAACTCTTTGTGACCCCATGGACTGTAGCCTGCCAGGCTCTTCTGTCCATGGGATTTCCCAGCAAGAACGCTGGAGTGGATTGCCATTTCCTCCTCAGGCGGATCTTCCTGACCCAGGGATCAAACCCAAGTCTCCTGCCTCTCCTGCATTGTAGATGGATTCTTTACCACTGAGTCACCTGGGAAGGCAGATGTGGGAGAAGAGACAAGTATTCTTCAGAGAAGGATTCCAAGTAACACAGGTGCAGGAACAAGGGAAGTAGAACATGAGCACTGGAAGCCACAGTGTATGCTGCCAGCAGGGTCCAAGGATGAATGCTAAAATTGGTGGGCAAGTCTTTAAAAACAGGACATGTTCAGAGTCTCAAAGTGTCTTCCCCCAAATACTTAATAATTACCGTGGGTTTTTCCTTTTCTTTCCCTTTTGCTTTACTTTTTAATTGAGGTATATTTGACCTCTTTTGTAAACTCTGGTGCACAACATAATGACTTGATATGTCTATACATTTCAAAATGATCACCACGGAAGTCTAGTTACCATCTATCACCAAAGATACTACGTTATTATGGACTGTATTCCCCACACTGTACATTTTATCCCCATGACTCATTTATTTTGTAACTGGAAGTTTATATCTCATAATCTCCTTCGCCTATTCATTCCTTCCCCCATCCTCCCCTCTGGCAAACAGCTGTTTCATGACTGTTTCTGTTAGTCATTCGTTTTGTTTTTTAAATTCCACGTATAAGTGAAATCATATAGTATTTGTCTTTCTCTGTCTGACTTATTTCACTTAACATAAATAAGTTCATTCATGTTGTCACAAATGGCAAGATTTCATTTTTTTATGGCAAGTAATACATAATGCTTCTCAAAAATTCCTTGACACTCTTTTCTCCAGGATGTTGAGCTTAATTCCCCTCTCCTTTGAATGTGGTCAAACTTCCCTGGTGGCTCAGATGGTATATGCCTACAACGTGGGAGACCCGGGTTCGATCCCTGCGTCGGGAAGATCCTCTGGAGAAGGCAAGGGCAAGAGTATTCCAGTACGCTTGCCTGGAAAATCCCATGGATGGAGGAGCCTGTAGTCTACAGTCCATGAGGTCACAGAGTCGGACACAACTGAGCAACTAAACTTTCACTTTCTTTTATTGAGTGTGGTCTAAACGTCTGACTCACTTATAAGGAACAGAGAATGGAAACAGAACACAAGACACCTTACGGTGGAGAAACCTGACAGATGCTCCTATCCAAATGATCATAGTTAATATCACCAATAACAAATTATGTTGAAGTCATAAGATATTATGATGTGCTGAAGGGGGCTCTTCATCTCTGTGGAATTCCCCTCAAATTTATAACCCCCATCCATAAGAAAACATCAGAGAAATCCAGACTGAGGAAAATACTTAAAATATGTAGGCTTCAAAAGTCTCAAGTCATGAAAAATAAGGAAATTCTGAGAAAACACCAGGAAGAGGAGAGTCAGGATGACAAATGCAACAGAATGAAGTGGAATTTGGGGCTTCCCTGGTGGTGTGGTGGCTAAGACTCCATGCTTCCAATGCAGGCGGCCTGGGTCCCACTCCTGGTCAGGGAACTAGATCCCACAGGCCACAACCTAGACCTGGTGTGACCAAACAAATAATTTTAAAAAAAAAAGAATGCAGTGGAATTTCAGGTTGGACCCTGAACAGAAAAAGGATGCTAACAGAACAGCTAATGGAATCCAATGAGAGCCTGTAGTTTAGTCTATAGCATTATACCAATGTTTAATTTCTCAGTTTTGACAAATATAGTATGTTTATGTAAGATTTAACATTAAGGAAAGCTAGAGAATGGCATTTAAGAACTCTCTGTACCATCCTTACACTCCTCTTTAAATCTAAATTTATTTCAAAATTAAAAGTTTTCAAAAGTTAATCTATCTGTTATCTCTATGGGATAAACATGATATTTCACCCAAATGCCATTATGGATGTGTGGATATGGGACAGGAGTACACGTACCATAATCATTTCTCAGTGATTCTAATCTTCAGTTTGTTTGTTTTTCAAATCCATTTGAAGTCCCTATGATAGTTGTATGGAAAACATAAGGTAATGATTTTCTTGTGAAAGATTTTGTTCTTTTCATAGCAATCCATTTATACATTATTATTTTTATACTGATATATTGTATCTACATATCACAACATGTGACTTATTTGAAAGTGTTCTTCTAGAAAATAATGAAGAAATCCAGGTAAAGAGGGATAAAAATGTTTTAATTGTTGAAATGCAATTGAGTGATTTACATTGCAGTATTAAGTGGATACACAAGGTCGTTATCAAATTAAGAACTTTCCAAATATCCCACTAACCATCAGTGACAAGTCCTTGAAAACAGTACAGAATTAACATGATAAGATGCTTTGATCACACACAAGTAGAATGGGAGACTTGATGGCTATGAAGTACTTGTAGTTACATAAGCCTTTAACTAAAGAAAAGAAGAAGTTAATTGAAATGTACGTACGGCATGCAAACCTCAGCAGTTGAAGTATTGCCATGTAATGTGTTGTTCCCAATAAAGAAACTCCTTTGACATTTAAATAAAGCTGAAAACCAACAGTAAAAAAGGGAGACAGCAGGAAGTTATCAATTTAATCAATTTTACAGCTAAAAATCAACATGAAGTAGAAATAGTGAAAAATAACAGACAAATATATTACTTTGGGTAACTCGTTGATAGTGCCTTATTATTTTAAGTTATAAATAGATGAAGGATTTTAATTTATAAAAACTATCAAAAAAGCATCAGTGAAAAGACATGATCTTCATGAGCTGTGGGGATGTTCAGGTGAGAACACAGCAGGGACACAGAGACCGGCTGGGCAAGAACCCTTCATAAGTTTGTCTTCTGCAGGTGGATCACAGAAAGTTCCATATCCAAGCATGTTGTTTAACCAATTCCCTTCTAGTACCACAACATTCAGTATGTACCCGTGGTTTCAACTACCAACTAAGAATTTGGGGGGAGGGGTGGCGACTGTTTAGAATTTCCTTGGAAATGTCTGTGCACATTACAAAATCCCATGAGGGAAAAATTTCATCCAGATCTTGATGAACAAGCTATGAAGGTAACAAACAAAAAAAAGGGGAAAGAGTTATTAGGAAGCATGAAAGACAACACTTAGATAAAAATACATCAGCATTAAGCCTGCAAATTATTCAGATTTTCTCTTCAGCAAAACACACATTCAACATCCGTTTAACATCGATCTGAGAATGAAAATGTGGCCAGCATAGGGGGAAGCACTGATGACACTTATATAGAGACAAAGGTGGATGGACAAAGAGACTTTTCAACTTATAACTAAACTATTGGTTGGTCAAAAAGTTCCTCTGAGTTTCTTCACAACATCTTATGAATTGAACTCATGAATTGAACTCTTTGGCCAGCCCAATACACCAATGGGATGATGCCCAAACCTAGTTACCCATCAACAGCACAAAGATACAGATTGTTCAGCCACAACCCCACTCCTTTCCTGCTCAGTCAGACCCTCCTGGGAGGGGGCGAGCTATCCACATTATCTCCCTGGGGATCTGATGCAGCAAGCCCATCCACTGGCATTTGAGAAGCATTACTGCACTGGCAGCACTCCATACATCTAAACGGGCAAAACTTCCACCCTTGGGTCATCTGTAGAAGAAACTACACATCTGGAGATACAGCCAATTTTAAGAGATTATGAAAGTGTCCGTCGCTCAGTCATGTCCAAATCTCTTTGCAACCCATGGACTGTAGCCCACCAGGCTCCTCTGCCCTTGAAATTCTCTAGGCAAGAATACTGGAGTGGGTTGCCAGTTCCTTCTTCAGGGGATCTTCCCAACCAAGGGATTGAACCTGGGTCTCCTGCATTGCAGGCAAATTCTTTACGATTTGAGCCACTAGCTTCACAAAGTAACCAATTTGACTGTGAACTTGGGACACTAAGATTTTACACATATGTTGTTTAGTCGCTCAGTCGTGTCTGACTTCAGCAATCCCATGGACTGCAGGAGGTCAGGCTTCCCTGTCCTTCACCATCTCCCGGAGCTTGCTCAAACTCATGTACATTGAGTCAGTGATGCCAACCAACCATCTCATTCTCTGTCGTTCCCTTCTCCTCCTGCCTTCAATCTTCCCCAGCATCAGAGTCTTTTCCAATGAGTCAGCTCTTCACGTCAAGTGGCCAAAGTACTGGAGCTTCAGTTTCAACATCAGTCCTTCTAGTGAATATTCAGGACTGATTTCATTTAGGATGGACTGGTATGACTTCCTTGCAGTCCAAAAGACTCTCAAGAGTCTTCTCCAAAATGATAGTTCAAAAGCGCCAATTATTTGGTGCTCAACTTTTTTTATAGTCCAACTCTCACATCCATACATGACCACTGGAAAAACCATAGCTTTTTCTACATGGACCTTTGATGACAAAGTAATGTCTGCTTTTTAATATGCTGTCTAGGTTAGTCATAGCTTTTCTTCCAAGAAGCAAGCACCTTTTAATTTCGTGGCTTCAGTCACCATCTGCAGTGATTTTGGAGCCCCCAAAAATAAAGTCTGTCACTGTTTCCATTGTTTCCCCATCTATTTGCCATGAAGTGATGGGACTGGATGCCATGATCATTGTTTTTTGAACGCTGTTTTAAGCCAGCTTTTTCTCTCTCTTCTTTCACCTTCATCAAGAGGCTCTTTAGTTCCTCTTCGCTTTCTGCCCTAAGGATGGTATCATCTGCATATCTGAGGTTATTGATATTTCTCTCAGCAATCTTGATTCCAGCGTGTGCTTCATCCAGCCCAGCATTTGATATGATGTACTCTGCATAGTAATGCTCAAATTTCTCCAAGCCAGGCTTCAGCAGTACGTGAACCATGAACTTCCAGATGTTCAAGCTGGTTTCAGAAAAGGCAAAGGAACCAGAGATCAAATTGCCAACATCTGCTGGATCATCGAAAAAGCAAGAGAGTTCTAGAAAAACATCTATTTCTGCTTTATTGACTATGCCAAAGCCTTTGACTGTGTGGATCACAACAAACTGTGGAAAATTCTTAAAGAGATGGGAATACCAGACCACCTGACCTGCCTCTTGAGAAATCTGTATGCAGGTCAGGAAGCAACAGTTAGAACTGGACATGGAACAACAGACTGGTTCCAAATAGGGAAAGGAATATGTCAAGGCTGTATATTGTCACCCTGCTTATTTAACTTATATGCAGAGTACATCATGAGAAACGCTGGGCTGGATGAAGCACAGGCTAGAATCAAGATTACCAGGAGAAATATCAATAACTTCAGATATGCAGATGACACCACCCTTATGGCAGAAAGCAAAGAAGAACTAAAGAGCTCCTTGATGACAGTGAAAGAAGAGAGTGAAAAAGTTGGCTTAAAGCTCAACATTCAGAAAACTAAGATCATGGCATCCGGGCCCATCACTCATGGCAAATAGATGGGGAAACAGTGGAAACAGTGGCAGACTTTATTTTTTGGGGCTCCAAAATCACTGCAGATGCTGACTGCTGAAATTAAAAGACGTTTACTCCTTGGAAGAAAAGTTTTGACCAACCTAGACAGCATATTAAAAAGCAGAGACATTTCTTTGCCAACAAAGGTCCATCTAGTCAAGGCTATGGCTTTTCCAGTAGTCATGTATGGATGTGAGAGCTGGACTATAAAGAAAGCTGAGTGCCAAAGAATTGATGCTTTTGAACTGTGGTGTTGGAGAAGACTCTTGAGAGTCCTTTGGACTGCAAGGAGACCCAACCAGTCCATCCTAAAGGAAATCAGTCCTGAATATTCATTGGAAGGACTGATGCTGAAGCTGAAACTCCAATACTTTGGCCACCTGATGCAAAGAACTGACTCATTTGAAAAGACCCTGATGCTGGGAAAGACTGAAGGCAGGAGGAGAAGGGGATGACAGAGGATGAGACGGTTGGATGGCATCACCGACTGGATGGACATGAGTTTGAGTAGGCTCTGGGAGGTGCTGATGGACAGGGAGGCCTGGCGTGCTGCAGTCCATGGAGTCGCAAAGAGTCAGACATGACTGAGCAACTGAACTTAACTCTGCATAGACGTTAAATAAGCACAGTGATAGTGTACAGCCTGATGTACTCCTTTCCCAATTTGGAACCAGTTCTTTGTTCCATGTCCGGTTCTAACTGTTGCTTCTTGACCTGCATACAGGTTTCTCAGGAGGAAGGTAAGGTGGTCTGTTGACCACCTTTAAGAATTTTCCACAGTTTGTTGTGATCCACACAGTCAAAGGCTAAAGTATAGTCAAGGAAGCAGAAATAGATGTTTTTCTGGAAATCTCTTACTTTTTCTGTGATCCAATGGATGTTGGCAATTTGATCTTCTGGTTTAGGTCAAAAAACAAAAGCATCTCCAATCTCTTCCATAAAACGTCTCTTCTTATCAGCATTTCTGCCCGATAATTTAAGCTCCAACACCTCATGATAAGTACTACTGAGGATGCTTAACGATTGAGTAAACGGACAGCCTTTCAATGTAGACATTTTCTCAGATAATTCAAAAGAGGCAAATTGACTGGTAACCAGTAGAGTTAAAGAATGGGAAAAGTTGAAAGGAGAGAGGGATGGCAATAAAATAGTGTCTGTTTTCATACCGATAGCCATGGGCAGTAGGGAAATATTGAAGCTCACCGTCTAACATTGGCTGATGTTGGCTGATTCACCAGCAGTGTGGCTCCACTGTTATCAGGAAATTTCAGATCCACATACAAAGCTTCCACAATCATCTTGTCTAACTCTCACATGTGAAAATTGAAATTGGGTGAAGCTGGGAGAAAGTGAGGGATTCATCTAAGATCCTGTGTTAATACAGACCTGCCAAGTCTCCTGATCTCTGTCTACACAGCACTGCTTCCCACTCTATTCAGATGCTTTCTGAAATATATCCTGTTTTCAGGAGGGTAAACACTAATGTATGCTTATTTTCAACTAGATTATCTTTTCTATTTGATGCAGATAATAAAAAAAATACAGTCACATCAGAAAAAAGCAGCAGGGAACTTAGAAATCTACATGAGATTTAGAACTCTTAAAAATACTAGAAAGAGAAAATCTCCAGCAAGTTCTCAACACCCTAATATGGATATGAGCACTAGGGAATAATGCTCCATAATGTTGTAGCCTTGACGAGAAAGTCTTTGAAGAAGCTGCCTAATATTGTTGTATTTCTTATCCCAAAGAAACCAGTTAAAGCTTCCATGTCCCTTTCCTCCAATAGGAAAGCTTATTTGTCTCCATTTTTGAGCTTATTCTGCACCCCATATCGTCCCAGACACCAGTACCCATACTGGCTCTGAGCAAGAAGTTGGTTCAACATCAAATCAGTCTTGCTTCTGGTCTACCAAGGGCTGGATCCTAGTTACACAAAAGGATGACGGTACAATGACGATGATGATGGTGATGAAGACAGTGACAATTACAGCAGAAGGTACCATTGACTTTATATTTAATCCTAACAAGACCCCTTCAAGATAAATATCAGGGGAAGTAACTTGCCAGGCTAGTAACGGAAAGAGCCTGAATTCAAATCCAAGGTTGTCTGACTCCCAAAAGAGAACGGGCTATCTCAGGAGACAGAGCATTCCTGATCATTGGATGTTCAGCAAGACTGAAAGGCAAGATCTAAGCACTGCATGCATTGTGGACCAGGTGAACTGAAACTCTTTGGCTCTATGGTTGCTCAGTATCTTTTAGAGTATCTGGTACCCAGAGGGTCGTTAATGAAAGCTGTTTTTCTTGTATCCTTGTTCTTGTTCATCGTATCAATATAATTCTAACTCCACACTCTTCACCAGGTCAACAGTGCTTCACCTTTTAAATTTGGTCTATAATTTTACTATTCCTTCCTGCAAAACTGCATCTTTGCAAACTGATGACTACCTATCTCTATTGGAGTTTTGGTACTGATAAATCTTCTCTCTGTATATCAAGTACTCCTGGCTATTGCCAAACATTTAGTATTGATCCGAATCTAATTCCCAGCCTCTCTAGTCTTTCCTTGTCTATCATTTTCAAGGTCATAGCCCCTCAAAGATTTTGGCAATGAAGAGAGAAACCTCGGTAAGTCTAGGCAAACATGTAGCTTGTTCTTATTTGATGAATTAAGTTGCAGTTGAAAAAAATTAAGTGAAAAAAGGTAACTGCAGAGAAAATCAATCTAATCATTAAAGACTTCTTTACAATAAAACATATTTGATTCCATAGATTTAACTGAAAGATGAGATCCCTCCTAATCTTATACAGAGCATTATTAATATCTACAGTTCATTCATCAAGGTTAAATATACAGAATTATTTAGAAAAATATACAGTACCCCTTGATTATTGAGTCATGATATTTTCTTCTTCTAATCTTAAAAAAGAAAATTAAGAAAAGTTAAATATTCAGTTATAAAGAACTTACTGCAGTTACCCATAGAACTACAAATAGCTGGGATATATACATATTTGCTAGTCTAAATCATCAAGTAGAGAAAAAGCAATGAGGAACAAATAACCAGGGTATGTTAAAATAATATAATATTTTTATTATATTTGTGTACAAATTAAATTACATGTTACATCTATATATGTGTACATATCAATAGTTCTTTAAAAAACCATATATTAGACAACTGTATAGTGATTAGTAAATCAGCATTCTTTACAAGCCACATTAAAACTTAACTTTAGCAAGAAGCTATCTACAAAGTTGCAATCATACCTATTATCAAAAGGACTTCATTAGCCCCACAATTACTAACTACTAAAACTCAGAAAAAGGAGCCTCCACTTCATTTCGTTACACAAAAGGCAGTTAATTTTCTTCTAATCACCAGGCTACTTACCAGTTACATTTATAAGGTATTATAAGAATTCACCTTTATGTTCTACAAAAATTCCATAAATTTACTGAAACATTTGCTTTCACACTGATCATCACTGAAATTAAGATGAAATTTAAAATATCCATGGATCAACCACAAACAGAAGCTAACTGTTGCTCTGGAATTATTCTCATCACGTGGGTGGCAGTTTCAACAAATGATTACAATGAGCATGTATGGGTTTTTGTTGTTACTATTGTTGCTTGTTTTTTTTTAGGCCATGCCTGGTGGCATGTAGGATCTTAGTTCCATAACTAGGGACTGAACCTATGCCCTCTGCAGTGGAAGGTTGAAGTCTCAACCCTGAACTGCCAAGGAAGTCCCAGATATGGTTCTTATACATGGTTCACTGAAACTCAGTAATATTTAGGGTGAGCCAGGCAAGTGGAAATATCAATTTCACATTTTTTTTTCACAAAACAAAAAATTAGACATGTAGAAACAGTAAATATCACAGAGTTTTACTTACTTTTCTGCACAGTCTTTGTCTGATTGGACACCATATTGACAGCTTCAGATGGTAGACCAACATACACTCCTCCATAGTTTCTTGATGAGAAAGAAGCAGAGATAGAAAAATCAGACCAAACTACATGGTTACATTTGCAGAAAGTGGTGATATCATGGGAACTTTCAAACAATTATAGAATTATTAAACTAATTTATGACTTTTCAAAAGTAGAATTCAGAATACTATTGTCCTTGGAAGATCATTGTTTTTCTATGTTTAAATAAAAGCTACATATAAAAATAGAAAGCTGTAGTTTTTAGATATTTTACTTGCAATGAGGAAGAAGGAGTTGGGATTGTTTTTAGAATTCAGTGGAGTAATAAATAACAGTGGCATGACAGGTTACAGTTAATCAGTCAACATTTATCAAGAATTCACCTAATGTGGTAGTAGGTGCTATGAACACACAAAAACACTTTATGTGTAGGTAGATATAAAGTGTTGGAGGAGGAAATGGCAACCCACTCCAGTGTTCTTGCCTGGAGAATCCCAGGGACGGCGGGACCTGGTGGGCTGCCGTCTATGGGGTTGCACAGAGTCGGACATGACTGAAGCAACTTAGCAGCAGCAGCAGATATAAAGTGAGGAGAAAGAGAGAGGTAAGGAGTAATGAGAGTGAAGTGCAGTTAATCAGAGGATGGAAGGATGGAGAAGGCAGAGGAAGTGAAGAGATGTCATCCAATTTGAGAGAACAGCTCATCCAAAGTCCACGAGTGGAAGCTAGCACAGGCTGTGTGCACAGAACAAACCACGCTTGTTTGGAAGAAGCAAAGATAATGAAGAACTCGGGGCAAGATCTTTATCACACTACCTGCTCCCACCTGTATTGTCTGTGCCACAAGTTTCCCTGGAGGAATCGGTATTATTGGCAATGTGCTACCCAGGCGTCAATTAAATTTGTGAGTTAAATTAATTTGTGTTAAATTAAATCCATGAGGTGTGCCCAAATTACTCAAATTAAAGGCAGCTTCAACACTAAACATACCTCCTCTTATCATCTTCTGTTATCGATTCTTCTGTTCTAAAAGATCAAAAACATTTGATATGAGCCATTTGGTTACACAGAGACTTCATTTTTGGTTCTGAGCAAAAGGGGACTGACAAGTTAAAGACCAGTTTTGTTTCTTTCAAGTTCTTCCATGGAGTATTTCAGTAACACAGTATGCTCTCTCTGCCTCTACAAAGAAAGGAAGTGGAGATTTGGAATTTATCTGCTGAACACTGGCCATACACACAGAAAATACACCCATAGAGGGCAAAAACCACCCTGTGATCTAATTTGTCCAAATTGAGCCCATAATCTAAATTCACCAGCTAATGATCAACCTCATTTACCTCTTGATAAAGTTGGATCATTTTTTAATTCAAAGGTGTCAAAGTCATACTGTAGTAGACCCAGTGCTATGCTTACTGAAGTGGTATAACACTTTTAGGTGCTATTTACAACTTTTAATTAAAATGGATTTATAACCCATCAGTACAGATAATAGGAAAATGATGGTGACAAACTTGTTCAAGATTATCAGAACCGTTTACTCCGGTTCTGAATGGCCAGCGTTATCGTGAAATTGTTTTTGAAGCTGTAACCGGCAGTTATGGACATACAGAATGCCTAATTTTTTGCTGCAGATATTCTTTTCCTATCCAGTGACATATGTGTGTATTTTAAGTCTTTCCCCTTTTGTGTGATTCAGCTCAAGGACATATTCAATGTTTTAAAATATATTTAACTTCCCCAAATGTAAGAAAATAGTGAATTATTTTTAATCTATTACCTCATAAATTATTCAATGCCCTAAAACCCAACTTGCATTCTCTGTATAAAATTAATCAATATCTTATGCAACTAATTTGCATGAAATGATAATGTAGCTGCCATATTTTTGGGTAATAAATTAAGCTTCAGATATATTATTAAATCTTTAAAAATATCATTTATAAAGACTTACCAGATAGCCATTTTTTTAACCTTCAAGTAAGTTATAGTGCCTGCCTTTATCTACATGCTCCCTTCATTCCACAAATGATTATTCTATGATACAAAGACTGGAGACTAAAGACCACATGGGTAAAAACAGCATCATCAACGAGTCCTTCCCATGTGTCAGATTCCACATGCCAGACGTTCCACATGCACCAGTGTGATTTCTCTCAACAGTTCTGAGGAAATAGCTTCAGAGAGCCAGGTAATGAACAAATACGCAAGTCCAACAAGTAAGACCAACATTGAAACCCCACCCAGATATCTGACACCAAAACCACATTCCACATTCCAATTTACCACTCTGCCTCTCAAACAGGAAGATGTTAAAGTGAAAAACACTTCCTGCGACAAACCAACATGGTGGCTTCCCCTAGAGTGGGCACTGCCTCCACACCACTCTTTGCAAAAGCTGTGAGCCTCATCCCTGTCTCACAACCTGCTTGTGTAACTGCACTAGGTACTTTGCTCCTGCGATTCTACTATTTCCTTCAATCCTCATCACAATCCTGAAAAACGGGGATTTGTTGTTGTTGCTGTTGTTGTTTAGTCGATCAGTCGTTTTCAACTCTTTGCGACCCCATGGACAGTAGCCCACCAGGCTCCTCTGTCCATCAGATCTCCCAGGCAAGGATCCTAGAGTGGATTGCCATTTCCTTCTCCAGGGAATCTTCCCAACCCTAGGATCGAACCTGCCTCTCCTGCATTAGCAGGCAGATTCTTTACTACTGAGCCACCCAGGAAGCCCAAAATGAGGATTAGTCACATTTAAAAATGAAAAACTAAGACTCTGAAAGGTGGTGTACTATATCCAAGGTTACATGGCCAAGTAATAGAGCCAGAATTCAAAACAAAGGTTGCTGTACAATAGAAATTAATACAACATGGTAAAGCAACTATGTTGTTTTATTGTTGTTGTTGTTGTTCAGTCACCCAGTCGTGTCTGACTCTTTGCAACCCCATGGACTGCAGCACGCCAGGCCTCCCTGTCCCTCACCATCTCCCAGAGTTTGCCCAAGTTCATGTCCATTGCTTCAGTGATGACATCTAGTCATCTCATCCTCTGACACCCTCTTCTCCCTCTGTCCTCAATTTTTCCCAGCATCAGAGACTTTTCCAAAGAGTCAGCTGTTTGCATCAGATGACCAAAATACTGGAATTTCAGCTTCAGCGTCAATCCTTCCAACAAGTATTCAGGGTTGATTTCCCTTAAGATTAACTAGGTTGATGCTCCAATAAAAATCTGTATGTGTGTGTGTGATTTGTATGTGTGTGTGATTTCAGTTCCTGCTTCATAAACTGTGAGCCTATGCTAATTTGTATCAGAGAAACACCTCTATCTCCCAAGCCGGATCTCTCTGATTTTATCATCCCATTTATAAGAGGGAACCAAGGTGGCAGAAGGGTCTTAGTCAATGTTTCATTAGCATTAGACCTAAGCCTCTATGCTGTCAGGGGCAAGCAATCTTTTACAACTTGTTAAATGGCTACATAACTCATTTTATGAGTCATGTATTGAAGTTTTCTTGGTAGAAAACCTCTCCAGATCAGCAGTTACATTAGACTGTATTCATCTGAACAACCAGGTCCAAATCAAAGTTAAATCAAAAAATAGTGGCTGGTCTAAACCAAATCTCCTTGTGGACAGAGAGGGCCAAGCCACTCTGGCTGCCTGAGAGCCAAGTGCTGCCCTGTCCTGTTCGAGAGGACAGCAGCCTCTCAGCTATGGTGACGTGGTCCTGCCCTGCCTGCACTGGCTGTAGCCTTCTGAAAAAGAAATGGTTCATCAAGCAGCAATAAACATTCCTGGTAAGAGAAAGATCTAGAGACATTAAGCATCTAAAAAGATACACCTTTGGTGTGAAGGTCAGCTTCTTTTGAAAGGGCCTTTCTTGTTGATGAAAAGTGGACATTATCTCACAGCAGTTCAAAACAACTGGGGTGATAAATTTATCTGACTGCTAAGCAACTTGGCAAGAAACTTTAGTCTTCAGAATTCTAACACCTGGGAAGATTGACAAGTTTGGGATAACGCCTTGGCTGTCCAAATACCTGGGTTGCCCCACCCATGCACCATCTTAAAGAATCATTGTACTTGTTTCCCCTCACTGAGTGTATTTTGAAAGATCCTGTTACCAACTGGCCTTAGTAACTCACTTACTGACAATTTTCCTAGACATACAAGTGCCGAAGACATACAAAGCCTCTGAAGCACGGGATGATTCCCACAGGGAATGTGTAGAATGTGAATCAAAGGCAAATAAACCTTATGTTTTGCTAACCTACAGCCCGTGCAGCCTCGTTGTAGGCACATGCAATGCAGATTTCTGTTCAGTTTCTAAAGTGATGAAAATACCCTGTGGTCGGGCCAGGGCACCACCCTACCACGGAGCCCTTGAAGGAGCCACTGATCTTCATGGAGGACTTGATCATTTTTCTTTCCTGGTCACTATAGCTTTAGTGCAAGGGCAATGACTACTGTGCAGCTGTGATTGCTGATGCATCACAAGATCTGTTCCCAAAAGCAGGGAAGGAAGTGGGGAGGGAGAGCAGGACAGAAAGCCATGTAAACCCTGGCTTGGAGAGAAAGCAGCCACTGACAGAGCCTAGAAAGCCCTTGGTTGTGGCCATCATAGCTCTATTTTCTGCCAGCACTAAAGACAAAGAATGAGATGACTTCACCCTGGAGTCTTTCTTTAGAAAAGAGAAACTGAAGATTGAATTAGTCTATGCTGGGAACGGCAAAGTAAAAAGGAAGCCGATTCACAGTAGATGAGCCGGAAGAGGCCAAACCGCTCTGCCTGTCCTGACAACACTGCTCAGGAGTTCACTGGTCCAAATACCTCCACACATTCAGCCCATAATCCTGTTCCCTTAGACAAGGAGCAAGTGAACATACATCAACCAGCAGAAATCTCCTAGGGAGTAATGGAAATAAAAACAAAAATAAACAAGTGGGACCTAATTAAACTTAAAAGATTTTGCACAGCAAAGGAAACTACAAACAAGGTGAAAAGACAACCTTCAGAATGAGAGAAAATAATAGCAGAGGAAACAACCGACAAATAATTAATTTCCGAAATATACAAGGCAGCTCATACAACTCAATACCACAGAAACAAACAACCCAATCAAAAATTGGGGAAAAGACCTAAACAGACATTTCTCCAAAGAAGATATACAGATGGCTAACAAACACATGAAAAGATGCTCAACATTGCTCATTATTAGAGAAATGTAAATCAAAACTACAATGAGATACCACCTCACACCAGTCAGAATGGCCATCATCAAAAAGTCTACACACAATTAATGCTGGAGAGGGTGTGGAGAAAAGGGAACACTCTTGCATTGCTGGTGGGAATGTAAATTGATACAGCCACTATGGAAGACTGTTTGGAGATTCCTTAAAAAACTAGGAATTAATCCACCATATGACCCAGCAATCCCACTACTAGGCATATACCCTGAAGAAACCAAAATTGAAAAAGAAACATGTACCCCAGTGTTCATTGCAGCACTATTTACAATAGCCAGAACATGGAAGCAACCTAGATGTCCAGTAAGATGAATGGATAAAGAAGCTGTGGTACATATATTCAATGGAATATTACTCAGTCATAAAAAGGAATGCATTTGAGTCAGTTCTAATGAGGTGGACAAACCTAGAGCCTATTATACAGAGTGAAATAAGTCAGAAAGAGAAATATAAATATTGTATACTAATGCATATATACAGAATCTAGAAAGATGGCACTGATGATTTATCTGGAGGGCAGCAGTGGAGAAACAGACATGGAGAACAGACCTATGGATGTGGCGGGAGGGAAGGAGGGAGAAGGTGAGATGTACAGAGGGAGTAACATGAAAATTTACAATACCATATGTGAAATAGATAGCCAATGGGAATTTGCTATATATGACGCAGGGAACTCAAACAGGAGCTCTGTAACAATCTAGAAGGGTGGGATGGGAGGGAGACGGGAGGGAGCTTCGGGAGGGAGGGGACGTGGGTGTACTGTGAATCAGCTGATTCTTGTTGATGTCTGACAGAAAACAACAAAATTCTATAAAGCAAAATTATCCTTCAATTAAAAAATAATTAAAAAAAGAAAAAAAAACCTTCTAGGGCAGTAATCCACTTCTAAATAACAGTTCTGAAACAGTTCAGGAGTCAACGCTCAGGTGCCTACAAGCAGAGACACTGAAGATGGGAAATGTGAATGAAGGCATTCAGGGACAAGAATTCCCCTGAATTTACCACAAATGGAGAAGAAACCTTGAGAATAAGGCTTCTACCAAGAGAACCAAAACACAGGGGTATAGGAGGTAAGGGACCACGTACCATAAATCAAACTGCCTCGAAACAAAAACGGAAAGGTGACTCACCAATTTCCCTCCCTTTTCTCCTGCCCCAGCCCCAGTTTCATCACGATGGAGGCTGACGTCAATAAGGGGGAAGGAAAACCTGCACAAATTATTAATACCAAGGGGTCGACAGCTGGAAACAACCATGTGGCCTATCTAGACAAAATCTGCTCCCGCAGGGAAGCTGTGTTGGACCCTCCCTCCCCACACTGCCATGTGGGGACAAGGACTCAAGCAACATCCTCCTTTGCCACCTGGCTCCCCGTTAGGTTCCCCCAAAGGGGACGCTCAAGAGACATAAAGTGCAGGAAGAGGGGAAAGGACTGCCCTTTCCAGCTCTGCGTGCTGCTCCTGCCTGCAGTAGCCCGGAAGCTGGTTCATGGGACCAGCCTTGCTGACACTCTGTTTCTGGTCATCACAGCTCAAGTGGGCAGGCAATGGATACTATGTGGCCTCCAGCTGTGGTTCCTGCTGGATTACGAAATTCAGATGTGACACCAGCCTGGCAGTGCCCTCTCCCCAGAAGTGAGCATCCCAGCCCCAGAGAACCCCCTCCTCTTCCAGCTCTTGGATTCTGGAAACCCCAACCTTTTTTCCTTTGTCACTCCTTCCCTAGGAGTGGTAGCCACTTCCTGATATAATGTTCCCTATTATCTTAGTCTTCCTTTCTCACATCCTCAATCCTCCATGACCTGCTTAACCAATTCCTAATGGTAAATTCTCTCTGCTAACATAGCTAATGTGGTTTCCTTTACCCTAAGTGGACACTAACTGATATATTACTTGGTAGCAAGAGTGAGGTTAATCTTGCACCCCCTGGACTGTATGTGTCTCACTAAAGTATTTAAAGGATGTGTTATTTCCTGTTTATCAGGTCTAATCTCTATAACATCATCAATGTACTAGACCAGTATGATGTGCTATAAGGTGTCAATAACATCAAGATATTGCAGAATACAGAATGAGCGGCAAGACTACAATGGTATACTGTTGACCCTACCAGGTAAAAGCAAACTGCTTCTGTAATCCTTGCAAACTGGTTCAGAGATAAAGCATTCGACAAACGTTGCATAACAGAAGCTAGGGTCTATGTTGATTGTTTTCAGTAAAGATACCGTATGTTGAACAGCAGCTGAAGTTGGAATGATCATTTCATTAAACTTAACAAGAATCCAAAGTCAGCCTTTAAAATAAATCTGCCTTCTGCACAGACCAAACAGACAAGTTAAAAGGAGATATGAGAAGTGTCTTCATGTTTTCCTTTTTCCACATCTTTGGTGGGGGCACTAATTCCTGCAACTCCAGGAATTCAATGTTCCTGTTTGTATATTATTCTGGTACAGAAGGGAAATCCGATGGGCTTCTACTTGACCTTTCCTACCATGACAGCCAATGTGGGAATTCTTTCAGTTTCCAAATACATCTACCCTGATTATGAACTCACAAACAAAGGAAATGACCAGAGCCTGGGATCTGCAGACTACTGGACTCACCACAGTTTTCAGGTTAGCCAAAATTCCACTGTTTCCCTGACCACTATAAGCCCACACATGGGCTGATGGCCCAGAATGGCATATTGCATCCTCAGGCATTAATATCAACCAGAGCCAGTGCCTAGAAATCTCTAGAAGGTCCAGGTACTTCCTTCTGTTCTGGGCACAGGTGCTCTAATGAATGAACACAACTCTGAGAAGATATAAAAGAATCTCTACCATGAATGTATGCAGCCATGTTTAAAATTCCCTCAAGGGAATGTGGCCTTAATCACTCTGAATCTGACTTGAGTCTGGAAACTGGGTTAAGAAGCCATGCCTTTCCATTGTGATGATCTCAGTTCAAGTTTCTGGCTCACACACCAGAAGTCTCCCTCTTACAAAATACATAAAGGCAGAAAAGGAACCTTGAGGCCATGTTTCTCATTTATCCCTAGGGAGAGTGTAATCAACTAGCTATTCTCAAAATTCCTTCCAAGATGAAACAATGTGCCTCTTCATCCTGCTGCCCATGTTGGTGAGTATGCCTATCTTGTCCTGGGTGATTGAGTTCTTGATTTTTTTTTCACTGGAGTATAGTAGCTTTGGGGCTTCCCAGGTGTCTCATGGGTAAAGAATCCACCTGCCAATGCAGGAGTCACAAGAGACGAGACGTGGGTTCGATCCCTGGGTTGGAAAGATCCCCTGGAAGAGGAAATGGCAACCCAATCCAGTATTCTTGCCTGGGAAATCCCATGGACAGAGAAGCCTGGTGGGCTACAAAAAGTCAGACACAACCGAGCAACTGAGTATGCATGCACACACAGTTGCTGTACAATGCTGTGCTAGTTTCTGCTGTACACCAATGTGAATCAGCTATAAGTATACATATATCCCCTCCCTCTTGATTGGGTGGTTGAGTTCCTGACCTCTGCTTCTCTGGGATCCCGTCCCCTTAAGGAAACAAAGTACCCATCTCAAGGGCAGCATCTTCCATTGTCACAGCCACGTTACAGAGAATGATCCCCCTGGATACTCCCTTCACTATGTGTTTCTCAATTTGCTCAGTGCCTGGGGAAGGGGCTCTCCTCTGTGGTGGGGAGCAGCTCACACTTGAAAAATCCACACCAGCATTCCGATCTCCTCAAACCTTTGGATTCCCTCCTCCCTATCACACCAGGCAAGTTCTCCCCTGGTGAGAGTGTAAACTCCTTCAGTTAAAGTTTATCAACCAAGTTGACTACACTGTTAAGAGTCCCAGCCATGAAACTGAATTATTAAGTCTAGAATCTGTTAAATAATAAATTCAGTCTCCTTATACACTCCTTCCTCCTTGGTCTCACATCTTTAGAAGCCATTTCTACACATGTTCCCAAGGATTGTGGTAAAAGAAACTTTCAAAATCCTGCAATTACTTAGCAGTATAAGCTCTTTCCTCCCAGGCCAGACTTTGTGCTTGTCCGTGGGAGCACCCTGAGATCTGATCTACTTTTGGGTACAAAAACAGTAAGGGTTGGTTGCAGCAGGTCCGAGTAAGAAAACCACCCCCTAACAAAGCAACCACCCAGGCGAGGGGACCCAACTCCATGCCTCCTACCCAGCTGGTCTACCCCATTCCAAAGGCCCTGCTAGGAAAACAGTTTCTGGCTGGCAAAGATTGGGAGAGCAAGTCAATTCTTCGTTAGCTCCACCTCAATTCTAATGTACGCCAGTCTACTGCTCGAGAGAGAGGAAATGGGAAATAGAAGAGGCTACAACAGTTGTCTCTAATCTAACCAGGTGCCCACAGACTTCTCCCGGAAATGTGGAACTGAATCTAAAACAGCTAACAGAAAGCCCTGCCAACTAACACAGTTCTAATGCCTTAATATCATGACAAAGGCAGCACGTTGAGAAAGTCACACCACCCCCCCCTGCCCCCTGATTTCTGACCTCCACAACTAAGTGAAGAAGAGGCGGGAGTATGGAGAAGCAGGTGGCTGGCATTTTTATTCAGTGGTGTAGGCAACCACATATTTGAATAATTTTAAGGGTCTGGAAAGGCCATGATTTAAATATAGTTTGATTTTACCTGGTGGCAAAAGTTACAAATTCAAATTCTCTATTATTGGTCAGGTGTGCCTCAGTGTCAATGACGGGAAAGGCATGTGAGAAAGGGGGCCACGCCCCAAGGAAGGGGCTGGAACTAAGAGCTGGGACTGCACTGTCCATTTTACGGTCGTGCCCAGGATGCATAGTAGAAGAAGACATACTTCCTGGGTCCAAAGAGTTAAAGAACAAAATAGTACTAAAGGACTTGGATTAATTGTAGCAAGTAGTTTCCTCCATTTTCAAATCCCCATGAGCTAATACTCTACAGAGTAAACTTATGTGATAAACTTGCTTTTTCCAGAAGCATGACTAAAAGCCTATTGGTATATTGCTTTCTCTAGTTTCAAGACAGTGTCTTATTTCTGAGCATATACGGTACTTGAAGTGGGCTGCCCTAGTAGCTCAGATGGTAAAGAATCTGCCAGTAATGCAGGATACCTGGGTTCGATCCCTGGGTTGGGAAGATCCCCTGGAGAAGGGAATGGCTACTCACTCCAGTAATCTTGCCTGGCGAATCCCATGGACAGAGCCTTGATGGGCTACAGTCCATGGAGTGGCAAAGAGTTGGACATGATGGAGCGACTAACTAACACACACACCCAGCATTTGAAAATTTGTGGAAAGTGACATCATATTTGAGAAAAAAATGTAACAGCATCATATTACTTAAACAAAAGGTCACATCCCATCGTAAGGGGGAAAAAAACTTTAAACTGCACACGCAAAAAAACACACTTCCTAAGAACCATGGAACACATATTAATAATTTTGGACTAGGTTTATAAAAATACACTGGACATTTAATTACCATTGGGTATCTTTTTGTTAGCAAAGACTTAGCTTCTTTTATCAAAGGACAGGTGTTCCAGGAGAAAGAAAAGGTTAAAGCCACCCACTGAGTTTTACCATAAGCTCCTACAGTAAGGTCACCCGCTCCCAAGCTCTGACTCAGATTCTCAGCCACTGCATCAATAAAAATGTTTGGAGAGTCAAGCATGATTGAGGGTAGACCACTAGTCTATTATCTCCCCCACTTTGGGGACTGCTGAAAAGCTAAATTAGCAGTTGATAGTTTAAAAATGACACATCCTTGCAGAGTGGTATAGTGTTTAGTGATTTCTGTCTCACCAAAGTTGCCCCGATTTGAGGCCATGTGAGAAAAAGAAAAAAAAAGAAAAAGCAACCGTTAGTTTCAAAACTACTTTCTTATATCTAAGTTTCCACCAAATACTTCTAGCCCACTTCCGGTGAAACCAGCATGGTTCTTTCCTAACCCTTCTCAGATTGACTGTCTATACTGATTCAGATTTGCTCGTCAATGCACACCTGTCTGCTTCCTATTAGCTTTGCACACCTTCTCGAAATGAACCAGAGACACTGACTTTCTCTCTAATTATAAATAAGCTCGGACTGCTTTTAAGTCAAGGTTCCAGAAGGTGAGCTGCCTTCCAACCAGCTCCATGTCTGTGGTTGCTCTTTGGCACTGGCTGGTTTTCCTCTGCCTGTTCTTTCTTCATTAATGTATTTTGTGCATTGTTGTTTAGTCACTAAGCATGTCTGACTATTTGCGACCCCATGGACTGTAGCCCACCAGGCTCCTCTGTCCATGGGATTTCTCAGGCAAGAATACTGGAGTGGGTTGCCATTCCCTCCCGCAGGGGCATCTTCCCCACATCCCCACCCAGGGATGTTCGAACCTGCATCTTTTGCATTGACAGGCAGATTCTTTACCACTGAGCCACCAGGGAAGCCCATTTTGTGCATATACCTATATAAAACTAAATAGCCACACCAAATACCTAAACCCTTTCATCAGTTTATACCACTATGTGAAGTCACTCAGTCGTGTATGACGCTTTTCGACCCCATGAACTGTAGCCTGCCAGACTCCTCCATCTATGGGATATTCCAGGCAGGAATACTGGAGTGGGTTGCCATTTCCTTCTCCAGGGGACTGAACCCAAGTCACCCACATTGCAGCCAGACTCTTTACTATCTGAGCCACCAGAGAAGCCCCTTATTATTCCACTACGATGTCCATTTATCAACGATCACGTAGAGACCTTATTCTGAATTACTACAGCAAATACAAACCACTACTTTTTTCCTTTCTCAGTAGCGCTTGGTAATAAAAATATTTTCGTCACTATATTTGCTTAGTTTCTGGGTTACATAAAATAGCTGTCCTCAGGGACCAACAGAAGGGTTTCAGAGGTAAAATAATGAACCCACAGCATGGATACATTAGGTGCATTCGCCAGAACAAACACAGATGATAAATATCAGACAGCCGCCAGCCACTCCAATTAATATCTCCTCAAGCATGGTGGCTACAGTTGCCTTAAAATTCATAAAGTTCTTATTTCCCGAGCCTTCCAGAACAACATAGTTCCGTGGCAAAGAAATTATTTATTTTTCATTTATTTTGTCTAGAAAAGTGTTCTAAATATAGCATTATTCTTATTAACGATGATCTAAGAAGTAGAAAACAGTCTGCAGTCTTTTCTTTTCCCCTATTTGCAGTGTAACAAAAGAGGCCAAGCTTGCTGTGATTTGTAAACAGTACAATTTCAATATGAACCTCCGGGGGATCATTTGTGTAGCTCCAATGATCTAGTTTTAGCAACCATTCATGATCGACTTTGGAAGAAGCTTATTAATTGACAGTGTTTCCTTCTACCCACTCTACAGTCCTCCAAATAAAGTGCAATCATTCAATTTTCTCTGTAAGAGGTTTTTACGATGACTCCTGCTTTTCAGGGAAATTCAAATCAATTCCACCAAGCATTCAGTTACAAATGATTTTGGACAGAATTAACGTTTTATCACTGACTGTTTGGGCCTATGTGTAATATCATTCATGTCTTCACAATCTCGAAACGCCTTGGGACAGTAGTTAGCTTTCCGTCTCTTTCCTCGGTCAGACCTCTTAGCCAATGTTGGTCCCTTTCTTTCTTCCAGAATGTATATTACCGGAGAACTTGAGTAACATTTGCTCTTTGTATAGGGTTTAATGGGTCAAGAATTAAATTGCAATTTCCCTTACCCCTCTCCTGCTCTCCTTCTAAGAAGCACATGCTGCTGCTAAGTCACTTCAGTCGTGTCCGACTCTGTGCGACCCCATAGACAGCAGCCCACCAGGCTCCCCCGTCCCTGGGATTCTCCAGGCAAGAATACTGGAGTGGGTTGCCATTTCCTTCTCCAATGCCTGAAAGTGAAAAGTGAAAGTGAAGTCGCTCATAGTGTTGGATTATTTCAATACTGGCTGTAGAAGTATCCTTTGCTACAAGGCAGGCAGGAATGTTCTCTCCTCCTTAAGGAACCTTGCTTTCCCCTGATGTATCACTTTTCTCAAAACCTAAGGAATAAGTAGCTAGTTTTCCCTTGTCCCAGTGTCACCAAACAGGAGATGGAGCCAGAATACTTCCAACCTCTCCAAAGCACTCTTTCAGCTGAGGTCAATTTTATTTTCACTCCAAAATTCTCCTCTTTGGCATCAGAACCTTGCCATAACAGACCCTGGATGCACTGAAGATTTTGGCCCTGACTCAAAGGTTTTCTTTCTCACCATCATTATCTTGGACAATTTTAAATCCCATGAAAACCATTCAGTCGACCTCTTGCTTCACATTTTGCTAACTTCCTCTATCCCAGCAATTTTTACTGCTCTTCTAATAACTTACTCCCATGGGTGCTCCATGGAGCTTAGTTCCAGCAAATATTTCACCTCTCATATTTTAGAGTAGACAATTCCACTCCCTAGGGGGGAAAACAATCTTCCTTTGATCTCCCATCCCTAGCGCCCAACCCCAAAGAAGCCTCCAGTCCACACACCTCTCGGCTCTACCCTTTTATCAGCCACTTAGTGCTTCCCCTCCCCCCCTCTCCAGCAAGTGCCTTGTAGTCAAACATTTCAGCAATACTTGCTGGTCACCAATCCCTCTCTATCCCTGAATGAACACGCCCAATTGTTTCTCTGCCTGTTCCTATTCCACAGCGTCCCACGGAGGAAAATCTAATCATGTGTTGATGGACAAACAATGGGAATGTGAGATTTCTAACCACAGCGAGGCCCTTGATGCACTGGGTCTTCTCCCATCAGTGATTCATGACAGTTCAGTTCAGTTCAGCTCAATCGCTCAGTTGTGTCCAACCCTTTGTGACCCCATGAATCGCAGCACGCCAGGCCTCCCTGTCCATCATCAACTCCCGGAGTTCACCCAGACTCACGTCCATCGAGTCAGTGATGCCATCCAGCCATCTCATCCTCTGTCGTCCCCTTCTCCTCCTGCCCCCAATCCCTCCCAGCATCAGAGTTTTTTCCAATGAGTCAACTCTTCACATGAGGTGGCCAAAGTACTGGAGTTTCAGCTTTAGCATCAGTCCTTCCAAAGAACGCCCAGGGCTGATCTCCTTCAGAATGGACTGGTTGGATCTCCTTGCAGTCCAAGGGACTCTCAAGAGTCTTTTCCAACACCACAATTCAAAAGCATCAATTCTTCGGCACTTGGCTTTCTTGACAGAGGCACTGGCCAAATCTTTTCAACAACCCTTAAACCACCTAGTAATTCTAGCTACAATTTATGAGGGAGGGACAACACATAATACCAAGTATTATGCTAGGATACTAAATATACTGTATCAATAACCATCATAACCCTTAAGAGGTTGCTTAACTTCTCTGTCTCCCATCTCCCCATTTGTAAAATGAAAAAGAACTACTGTCTTCATCACACTGTTGGGGGTAGTGAGTGAGATGATAGACTTCAAGTACTGGAATTCACTCTATGGTATGCAGTTCTCAATAAAGATAAGCTATTAAAGTTGAGAATGATGATGATAATGATGAAGATGGCTACCCTGAACAGTTAATATCATCCCAGTGTTATGATGGCACTGGTGGTCAGGAATCCACCTGCCAATGCAGGATACACAGTTTCAATCCCTGGGAGAAGGAAATGACAACCTGCTCCAGTATTCTTGCCTGGAAAATTCCATGGATAGAGGAGCCAGTCAATGGGGTCACCAAGAGTCAGACACACCTGAGCACGCATGCACAGTTAAGGGTGGAAAGAAGTTTAAACTCAGGTCTCTCTGCTTCCAAAATGCAGGTTTTTTCAATGCTAAATACTTTCCTACCCCCAGAAAATGGGTAAAATTTTTGAGTAGCAAGCTACCTTCCCGGAGAAGGCAATGGCAACCCACTCCAGTACTCTAGAAAATCCCATGGACGGAGGAGCTTGGTAGGCTGCAGTCCATGGGGTCTTGAAGAGTCCGACATGACTGAGCGACTTCATTTTCACTTTTCATGCATTGGAGAAGGAAACAGCAACCCACTCCAGTGTTCTTGCCTGGAGAATCCCAGGGACGGCGGAGACTGGTGGGCTGCCATCTATGGGGTTGCACAGAGTCGGACATGACTGAAGCGACTTAGCAGCAGCAGCAGCAAGCTACCTCACCCTCATTAAACAGCCTTGCATGCCACTTCACAGAGGAGAAACAAAGTTATCAGATACACTCAGATCTTTAATTAGAAGAAGGCTCAGCTGACACAGATATATTAGACATGGGAAATTTAAAAAGGATTCCAAGGAAACTCAAGACTGGAGATATGTAATTTCAGCTTTTTAAAAAGACTGAGGTTTGATGTGTTTTATGGTAACTCATTCCAAGATATTTTTCTCTATAGCTGTTACCTTCCATAACAATAAAACTGCTTTGTCAAGAAAAATCTTAATGAAATATCACTTTACAAGTTTTAAGTGAAAGAAGTATTTGAATAACCTTGTTTAAATTGAGTGGCTATGATCTTTTATTTTCAACAGCAAACATTAAATTTGATTCAACTTGTTTAATACTGTTTCTTATTCAAAATATATTTGTAAAACACACACACACACTGAAAAGTAAATCAAGGGGTGGGCTGAATTGAGAGACTGGAATCGACTTATATACACTAATAAAATAGATAACTACCAAGAACCTATTATATAGCACAGGGAACTCGACTCGGTGTGCTGTGGTGACTTAAATGGGAAGGAAATCCTAAAAAGAGGGATATATGTATGCATATGGCTGATTCATTTTGCTATATAGCAGAAATTGACAGAGCAGTATAAAGCAACTATACTCCAATAAAAATTAAATCAAAAGATTATTTTGAAATAATATAAAAGTTGATCTACATGAAGAACCTGCTTTTTTTCTGCCTGCCCCATTATAATTCTCTCCCATTTTGGTAACAGCATCCCAATTTTTCTTTGGTGTGGGAACCACTGTTCTCCCACTATTTAAGGTTAGGTGAGGCTAACGACACTGATTGGCTCCAGCAGTTGGCACGTGACCAAGGCCTGGCCAATGAGAAACCATGTCCTCGTGGCCCACTGACTGGTTCAGAGAGGGGCACCTGATCCCATGTCTTGGCCAGGGAGAGCCTAGCGCTATGACTTGATCAATCTTCAGGGAAAGAGAAGCTCTTTTTTCATGGGAATTAAGCCAATGAGATAAAAACTGGCCATCTCCTTCACCACTGAAGAAAAGCTGCCTCAGAATGGAGCCAAACACAGGAAAGCAAAGATGAAAGAGTTTCTTCCTGTCATTTGATCACCTGGATCCAGCTGTGACTATGGCTGAACCCCTGGAGCTTTTCCGTTACACGTGCCAATAAATTCCTTTATGTTTGTTTGTTTAGGCCAGTTTAAGCTGGGCTTCTGCCATTTCCAACCAAAAATATCCCAACACAACCTATCTGTGCCAAATAGCTAAGATAAATTCCCTGAAATAAAAGCATGGTTGACTTTCAGGTTTGTGAAAACAGTCAAATGTCATCAAGTTGAATTCACTTCTATTTCGTTCTGCATGTGAGGGTTCTGTGGTTTAATTTTGATGAGAGGGAGTGAGAAAAACAAAAGTCTCACTCCCTGATATACATGTAGGTCTGTCCTATGATGATTAAATTTCTATATATCTTTACTCATACTTTCTTCCTTATCTCAAGCTGGTAAGGTGAACCTTCTATGTTTTTAATCTTTCTTGCATGTTCTAGAATCTACATCCATCAATTATTCTCTCCTTCACACAGATAACCCCTCCCCAAACCACCCTCAGCTTTTCTTGCTCTACTGGTTCCTATACTCTCACCTATCGGTGTACCTTCTGTCTCCTCTGTAAAAATAAATAGAGAATGAAAACCAAACTTCAATATATAAAATCACCCATACACATAATCAGGCAGAAAGAATCACAAAGAAATGGAAGAAAATAATGTAAAATATTAATGCTGATTGTCTATTGTCTCTCATGGTAGAATAACAGCTGATTTTTTTCTTTTTTTAAAATGCTTTTCTGTGGTTTACAAATTTCCTTAGTATTTATTTTATAACAGAAATGTATTTCTTAAAATACATTTCCTCTTCAAGCTACCACATTTTTCCATCCCTTACTGTCTAATATTGTAAAACAAAAGACCAGGCATCACTTCCTCACTCCTAGTTCACGGCCACACTGACTCTACTGGTATTCACTCCACTCAACTGAAACCATATCCCCCAGTGACTAGTGTGGCCATCATGTCGCATTCAATGGTTTCTCTTCTCCCTTTAGCTCATGTGACCTCTTTGGGTCATTAGCCATCCCTTCCCCTGGCTCGAGTTTGAAACCACAGAGCTATCGTTTCACCTCAGGTTTTCCTTTCCTTTCCTTCCCTATTCAGTCGTTCAACAGGTCTTATCAATGACATTTCCAGGTGCGCCCTGAATGCATCATCGCCTTAGCTCCTTGCCCGTGTCCTGTCTGCTGTCTGCCCCTCTCGTGGCCTCAGCCCCACTACTGCTCTGTGCCTCCACCCCTCCCCCATCTCACACAGCCCACTGCCCTGGGAGTCATCGCCCTAAAGCCCAAGCACAGTCATGGAAGTCCCCACCTTAAAATTCTGAATGGCTCTTGAATGCATATAAAAATCAAGTACCATGACCAGGCTGCCACCAAAGGCCCTTCACGAGCTGGTTCCGGCCCATCAGCCTCATCTTCCACATGTTGGAGCCTGTGCCACAGGCTCCGGGAACACTGGCTGACTTTCCAGAAGAGCATGAGGCTCTCTGGTACCTAAGGGCCTCTTATCGTGTTCTCTCCCCTGCCCTGCCACTCTTCCCCTCCCCACACAAACTCCTGTTCACCCTTCAAGACCCAGACTAGCATTAAATTTTGACTATTTTAATAATTAGCACTTATAATACTGTAGTTTGGTCCCCAGTAGATACTGACCTGCTCTAGGGCAAAAACATCATTTTATTTATTATATCCTGGTTTCTTGCCTATAGAAAGCAGGCAAATAATAGTAAAAGGGAGATACTGTAAAAATCCCAAACCGTCCCTAGAACACTGATTTTTATTATATATTAAAGGAGTAATTATAATGATTCTGACTTATAAAAACAATCACAACCCCCCTCAAAAGACTTTTATGTGGTCTATATAATATGCTGTGTGTCCTATTTGAAGTGCTGTACTCTCAGCATCCGTGACGTGAGTCTGGCCACTTCTTTTAATTTGAGATCAGTCTCTTTAGATGACAAACAAAAACAAAAAATTTAAATCTTCATAATAAAAGTTTAAATTGTCTTAATTTCTTGGTTTCCTCCTTCATTCATGACACCTTCTAATATTACAGTCAAGATTTATATATCTACAGCTTCTGCTTTAAAAAAAATGGTTTGAGTATACCTTTTGTGCAAGGAAAAAAATACTATACTTTTCTTTAACTTTTTCCAATTAAATCTACCAATTTACTTTTGAAGGGCTCTGGTGGCTCAGAGGTTAAAGCATCTCCCTGCAATGCAGGAGACCTAGGTTCGATCCCTGGGTCAGGAAGATCCCCTGGAGAAGGAAATGGCAACCCACTCCAGTATTCTTGCCTGGAGAATCCCATGGATGGAGGAGCCTGGTGGGCTACAGTCCACGAGGTTGCAAAGAGTCAGACACGACTGAGTGACTTCACTTTCTTTATTGAATAAAATTATATCTTTTTAGTTACAGAACTTATAAGGTACACAAAGTCACAGGACATTTAAATCTAGTGAATTCAAGATTTTAAAAAGTAGTTAAGGGACTTTCCTAGTGGCTCAGTGGTAAAGAATCTGTCTGCCAATGCAGGAAACACAGGTTTGATCTCTGATTTGGGAAGATCCCACATGCCACAGGACAACTAAGCCCATGGACCACAACTATTCAGCCTGTGCTCCAGAGCCTGGGAGCTGCAACTACTAAAGCCCACAGGCCCCAGAGCCTATACTCTGCAACAAGAGAAGCCACACAGTGAGAAGCCCATGCACCTCGACTAGAGAGTAGGCCCCGCTTGCCACATCTAAAGAAAAGCTGGAGCATCAACAAAGACCTGGCACAGTCAAAAATAAAAAATAAACAATTTAAAAGTAGCTATAGTTAAATGGCATCTCATGTCCTGGAGAAGGTAATATTGACAAAAACATCCAAAAAGCCATCACTAAATCTTCTTAGAAATTTCCATACCTTTAAAAGAAAGAAGTCATGCAACCAATCTGTCCTTAAAGAAGAATTATGAGATTCATCTGTTACACACTAGCTATGTCCCCAGCATGATACTATGAACTAGAGGGGACTTTTCTCAATTCCCAATGGAAAAAAGTCCAAACTGCTGTAAGAGTTCAAAAGAGGGAGATACCACAACTAACAGAGATCAGGGATATTCTTCTCATAAAGGGTAAGATATAAGCCAAGAAGAATAGACAGAATTTTTACAGACAGAATTCACCATTCCAGGCAGAGGGAACAGCAAAAAAAAAATTAAGGAGGCAAGACAGAAATCAGGAAGTCAGTGTAAGACCCTGAGAGTGGTCTCAGAGCACCCAGTTCCCCACTGGGCCCTTGATCTTGTCACTCCCTGACTGCAGGACTTCCTTCTCCTAAAGGCTGAAATCTAAAGGGCCTTTTCCTTTTTGCAAAGGATTCTGGACTCAATCCCATGGGCAATGGAGACTAATCTAAAATTGGGAGCAGAGATCCTGAAAGGACAGGGGATTAACCTGGCAACAATGTACAGAAAAGAAAGGGAGAGACTGAAGGAGAGATGGAGACACTGCCATACCAGGAATACATAAGGATGCTGAACGCACTCTTGCTCGATGCTTTGGTAATAAACTCAACCACTGCAACCAGGAGACTGAAGTGTTCTACACTGCTTCCTTTGTACCTCAAGTTCCATACAAAAAGCTTATTTAATCCCCCCAAAACTTTATAGCCTAATCTAATCTTCTCTGGATTCCTTTTTTGATATATATATATATATATATATATATATATATAAATGCCTGACTCTGCTTGTGACAAAAGCTTTCAAGTCCCACTGATCCTTTTGCCCCATAACTGTGCAAGCCTAAAGAAAACCTGTGAACTCCTCCATGTATGCCAACAGGGAGGAGACAGCCAGGCACTCCTCTGCCCACCACCCCGATCCACCCCCAGCACCACTCATAATAAGAAACAAAGCCACTTACCCCCTCCTTCATGCAAACTGAATGGACCAGTTTAGGAGACCACTTTGTGCTCTCTAGAAAGCCTCATTATGTGAGTAACACATCTTCTCCTGCCCTCTTGGTCTGTGTGTGTGGCACCATCAGTCTTGACCTCCAAACCGATTGCAGTGGCTTGGACAGAGGCTGGTCCCACAATCCATGGAGTGACTACAAACACTCCTTTTTCTATTTTTGTCCTTGGGGGCTCTTCATCCCTACCTTCTCCCTTCCCTACACCACCCTCACTACCCAGCTCCCTAAATGACACTTTTTTTTTCAGAATATTTGCATTTTATTTATCTCTTTTTTAACTGAAGTATAGTTGATTTACAATGTTGTGTTAGTTTCTAATGTAATACAGCAAAGAGATTCAGTTATATGTATATATTCAGTCATATACATATATTCTTTTTCATATTCTTTTCTATTATGGTTTATTACAGAATATTGAATATAGTTCCCAGTGCCACAAACACTCTTAAATAGTGAACTACTGCAATGTCCTGTCTATACCTAGATTCAAGGTAGGAAGAAGCAAAGAAGATGCATGATGGAAACCCTCAAACGGTCCTGTGGTCTAAAATTCCACTCAATACTGATTGCCTCAAATGGACATATACATTCACTCAAACGTCTATTTATCACTTCAAAGCAATTCAGTGTGTCTTTAGTAAATGCTTGGCTCGCACCCCTCCCAAAGGGCTAAACTCTAAGATGTTGCATAGTCATAGAAGCTAGGTGCTTAATTCTGCTGTAATCACAGGCTTGCAATTAGAAGAAATCTCTACACAGCTAGGATGGAAACACAATTAAACATTTCCTTTTCATAAAGTTCTGGGTTAAAGTGCTAGGGCAACTTAAAGGCTAAAATAAAAAGCCACAAATAATCCCTTTATTCAAATAGCACTTTAGTTACAAATCAAATGAAAGCCTTGATTTGTGTTCAGTACAGAAAGTACTTCCATGTCTTTTCAGCCAAGCCTGCATATCTAAAGGTCATAATCATGAAAACAGTGTCTTCCTCAGAAACAGTTTAGAAAATCATAATATTAAGTACTTACACATCTTTAGCTGCTCCTGCAGGGCCTGGAAGAAAAAAAAAAGATATTTTCTTGTTATCTTGATAACACTGGTACAAAAATCTTAAGCCCAGTATCCAACTAAAATAACTTTTTCAAGAGATGAGTTGAGAATATGATTTTTTGAAAGATCATCTCACAAAAGAAGAAAAAGGAGAGCAGAAAAATCATAAAAAGCCAAATCTTAGGTTTAGAATTTATTCTGTCCATTTTTAACAATTCCTATAAATTATAACAGATTATTCCCTGGTGGCTCAGAGGTTAAAGTGTCTGCCTGCAATGCAGGAGACTGGGTTCAATCCCTGGGTCAGGAAGATCCCCTGGAGAAGGAAATGGCAACCCACTCCAGTGTTCTTGCCTGGAGAATCCCAGGGACAGAGGAGCCTGGCGGGCTACAGTCCATGGGGTCGCAAAGAGTTGGACACGACTGAGTGACTTCATTTATCTTATCTTTATAAATTATAAAGTCCTGATTCTGAAAGGAATTTTATAAGATGCCCCAACCTAATCTGCTAATTCTACAGATACAGTAACAAATTTGAGAAGTATTTTCTTTTCTAAGCCACATGACTTCTAAGCTGGTACCCTACATGGAACTGTCATGTTACACTATGCACTAATCAAAAAGTTAAGCAAAGTCATCACATGACAAAATGGAGACGACATCCTAAATGAATTGGGAAGTCTCGAAGATGCCAGCCCAGCTCCAAAAGGAGTAACATTCATTTCCAACTCTTGTCCTATTTGCTATTGAACCCTCTCATTTTTGCTTCCCATCCACATGTCAAAAACCCATTCCTCTCACTTATCACAGATTCTCTGCCCACAACACAGTTCCATCTGCACTTCTGCCCCCTAATATCCTTACCTAAACAAACAGAACTTAGTTCCAACTTTAAAAGCTACATGGAATTCAGTATCATTTAACCTCTTATAAGTTCACTTCCCTCATGTCAAATGAGGAAAATAAAAACATCTGTCTCAAAACTTACCATGAAGTTCTTTAAAATCTATATATCTCTATCAAAATACCAATGACATTTTTCAAGAAAATAAAACAAATAATACTAAAATGTCTATGGAACCACAGCAGACCCTGAATTGCTAAAGCATCTTCTCAAGAACAAATCTGGAGGCATCATGCTCTTGATTTCAAACTACATGACAAAGCTATAGTAATCAAAACAGTATGTTATTGGCAAAAAAAACAGACACACAGATCAATGGAGCAGAATAGAGAACCCAGAAGGAAACCCATGCATACATGCTCAATTAATTTACAACAAATGAGGCAAGAAGATGCAACGTGGAAAGCATAGTCTTTTCAATAAACTGTGCTGGGAAAACTGGACAGTCGTATGCAAAAAAATGAAACTAAACAACTATCTTACATCGTACACAAAAATTAACTCAAAATGAATTAAAGCCTTATATGTAAGACCTGATACCATAAAACTCCTAGAGGAAAACATAGGCAGTAAGTTACTTGACACTGATCTTAGAAATTAATGTTTGGATCTGATTCCAAGAGCAAAGGCAACAAAAGCAAAAATAAACAAGTGGGGCTGCATCAAATCTTTTAAATTCCTGCACAGCAAAGGAAACCATCAACAAAATCAAAGGACAACCTACTGAACGGAAGAAGACACTTCTAAATTGCATATCTGATGCAAGAGGTTAATATTATAAATATATAAAGAACTCATAAAACTCAATAGCAAGAGAGAAAGAGAGGTTGAGAGAGAGAGAGAAAAACCAGCTTGATTTTTAAATGGGTAAATAATCTGAATAGACATTTTTCCAAAGATGACATACAGATAGCCAATCGGTACATGAAAACATGCTCAACAAGTCTAATCATCAGAGAAATGCAAATCAAAAACCACAAGATATCACCTCATACCTGTGAGAATGCTTACTTTCAAAAAAGACAACAAATAACAAGTGTTGGCAAGTGATGTGGAAAAAGGAGGATACCAGTGCACGCTCTTGGTGGGAATGTAAATCAGTGCAGTCACTACAGAAAACAGTACAGAAGTTCCTCAGAAAAATTAAAAATAGAACTATCATGCTGCTGCTGCTAAGTCGCTTCAGTCGTGTCCGACTCTGTGCGACCCCATAGACGGCAGCCCACCAGGCTCCCCCGTCCCTGGGATTCTCCAGGCAAGAACACTGGAGTGGGTTGCCATGTCCTTCTCCAATGCATGAAAGGGAAAACGGAAAGTGAAGTCGCTCGGTCATGGCCGACTCTTCGTGACCCCATGGACTGCAGCCTACCAGGCTCCTCCGTCCATGGGATTTTTCAGGCAAGAGTACTAGAGTGGGTTGCCATTGCCTTCTCCAGAGGATCTTCCCAAACCAGGGATTGAACCTGGATCTCCTGCACTGCATCACTGTTATTAGCAGTCACATTTTCCTTAGTATCTCAATTTTCCTATCTATGAAGTGGGAGTTAACTCCTGTACAAGTCACAGAGGTATGAAAATAAAGGAAAACATGCTACAAAATAAAAACAAGTCTGCAGGAAAAGTTATTGCCAAAATTGTAAGAACTTTATCGGAGAGATATTAATCTAGGACGTATAATACTGCAAATTCAAAGAAAAGAATAAAGATAATCAAGACTATGTGTCAGGCTTCCCTGATGGCTCAGTGGTAAAGACTCTGCTTGCCAGTACAGTAGACATGAGTTCAATCCCTGACCTGGGAAGATCCCACATGCCGTGGAGCAACTGAGCCAGTGCACCACAACTACTGAGGCTGTGCTCCAGAGCCCTGGAGCCACAACTACCAAAACCCGGGTGCCCTAGAGCCCTTGCTCCCCAAGAAGAGAAGCCCCTGCAATGAGAAGCCTGTGCACCACACTATAGAGAAGCCCCTGCTTACCACAACTAGAGAAAAAGCCCAAGCAGCAATGAAGACCCAGCACAGCCAAAAAATAAATACAATTATTTTAAAATGAATTTTAAAAAGAGTATGTCTCAAATAAATTCTTTAAAGGTTTTGACCAAACCTGAACTTTGTAACAAACTTAAGACTCTTTACTCAGGGGAGAGTAATATTTCTGTTTCACAACTCTCACTAAGATTATATAAATAAAAATGGCTTTGGAATCTGAGATCATAAAACCAAAAAAAAAAAAAATCCTAAAATTTAAAAAAATCTTAAACATAATAACAGTGGAGAGTTCAACAGGAAAAAATAAAAGATTTAGTGCCACCAAAAACCCATAAAAATGGACATTTTATTTCAGAATCAAAACAAGCATGAGAATCTGGGAGAAAGTCTAAAAAGAAAATAAATATCCTCGTTTTCTTAGTTTCATTTTCATGGAAAAAGATGGGGAATGATTGGGGGTTGCAGTGCTCAGGGGAGGAGAGAGCAGAAGGCATCAGAACAGATTCTGGGACGTCATACAGAAAGAAGACGGCGGTCATGATGTGAGGGCCACGAGCGCTGAGCCGTTAGAGATGAAGGGGAGGGCAGAGAGGACAGAAGCCACCTCACTGCATCTGACGGACAGCAGCAGGGTGGTAGGGAAACAACAGCATGGAACTGGAAGGCAGAAGAGCCAGGTAAAATTCCTGCTCCAGTATTTTATTTGACAGTCTCCAGATCCCTCTGCTTCAGCTTCTAATCCTGGGCTGACAAAGGCACCGGAAAAGACAAACCACAATAAGTGTGTGAGTGAAATTCATTTCAAAACAGTCACATGTTGTCTCCTCAGCACCTGTTTTCATCAGTCACCAGAAACCCTGCATCCACTTCACCTTGACTCCGGCGTCCCCACGGCCTCTTTCCTGCTGGGTTCACCATCTAACTTCCCAGCAGGCCCAAGGCAGATGCCAGGTGTTACCTTCCAGAAGGAAATCAGCAGGCCATTTCTTATGTTCACAAATGTACCTCTCTTAAAGGGCACCATCTATTTAACAACTGCAGTGGTGCGGAGGCCAAGAAGTCAGAAACACTGACTTGATGTATAGACATCAAGCCTATAGATATGATTATAATGTACATGCATCTTTCTAAAAGGGAAGAAAGCATACATCTTCACAGGAGCAAGGGATTAATGATAAGCTTATAACCAGTGCAGGTAGAACATGACTCCCTGACATACAACTTCTCAGAGAAAAAGAAAAAGAAAATCTGTAATTGTTGAAACTCCCAGCAAAAATATCAGAATTTCTAGGTATATAAAATATGAAATGTCTTTGTTTTGCAGAAGTATAAAATCATAAAATTACTAGAAAGAGAAGAAAAATTCTGGTTACCCTCAGTGCAACATTTTAATCATATTTCATCTAGACATTGATTAACCAGATTAACCAGTTAACTCTCCATCAGTTAACCAGATGGAGAGTTCTTCTCTAGATATTTTATGCAAAAGATACTTTGACTAGAACAATTCAAATAGTGGCAAAATCCCATTTGCTTTAAGTTGTGTTTATGATTCATGAGATTCATCATTTATTAAACAAATATTTATAGTGGTATAGCTACTTCTTTCAAGACCCCTGGGGTAAAACATTTTTCCCTGTTAGTACCACTTCATTTCCTGCCAAAATGCCTCTCTACTGTTATGGTACCTTAACACAAGGGAAGGCAGGTAACCATGTTTCTTGTGGGATAGAAGCACCACAAAATCTACAGACCTAAATTAGAATTTTTGTGAGTCAAAAGATTTAATGACTATTTTCCAAAATTGTATTATTGATCATTATAATTTTAAATATCTTCCTAAAAAATGGAAGTGGGAGGGGAAGGTCTGCTCTCAGAAAAGTATCACATTCAGTTCCAGTGACAAACACTTCCTTCTGAATACAACTGTTTCTTTAACACTTAGAAGATTGTTGTTCACAATATTGCCTCATTTCACCATGATTGTGTATACATATATATTTTTTTGGTGGGAAGCGCCTGCACTGTGAGGCATGCAGGATTCCCCAGCCAAGGATTGACACCCCCACACCCCCTGCGGTGCAAGCGTGCACTCAACCACCAGACTGCCACCAAAGTCTATACCTTTTACTTTCGTCAAAAGATTTTAAAATTGTATTCATGAGTCCCAAAGTCAAGAGTCTCAGTCATTTAAAAATGCACAGCAAATGCAATTTATTAAGCATTAAAAAAAATTAATCTGATATTGACAAATCACAGAAAGATATTTGGTCTTCATTCCCTCTTCCTGGCACAGAGCTTCTAAAATCCTTGGAACTTCCTGAGAGATAAGGGTGATAGGAGCCTGTTTCTTCCAATGAGGTGACTCTTGGCAGGACCCCAGGTAGCTTCAGGATGGGAGCTCCCAGAAAACCCAAGGCTTGATTAGAAGCTTGGAACTTTCAACCCCACTCCCTGTCCTCTTGGAAAAAGAGAGGGGCTGGAGATCAAGTTAATCGCCAATGGCCAATGATTTGATCAATCAGGCCTATGTAATGAAACCTCCATAAAAACCACTAAAAGGACAGGGTTCAGAAAGTTTCTGAGTTGAACATCCATGTACCAGGAGGGGGTTTACCCCAATTCTATGGGGACAGAGACCCCTATGCCCAAGACTCTTAACATGACCTCTGTACCTCTCCATCTGGCTGTTCATTTGTGTCCTTTATATAAACTAGTACGTTTAATCCAGTAAGCAAAGTACCTTCCTGAGTCATACTAGCAAACTGTCAGGTCTGAGGAGGGGGGATGTGAGAACCCCCAAATTTGCTGTCAAGTCAGACAGCAGTGCAAGTAAGCTGGGGACCCAATACTTGATACTGATGTCTGAAGTGAGACGATCTCAGGCGACTCAGCCCTCAAACCTACGGTGATAGACACTAACTCCACATATGAGCATCAGAATTGAACTGGATGGTGTCAGAGAACTGGAGAGGCAGATGGCATCTGGGAAGGAAAAACCTCTCAGATAACCTTCACATTTTATAGAAATTGGGCACCCCCATAAATAACTGAGGCTCTGAACAGCTTTGAAATGCTGTATGAATCACACCAAGACTGAACGGTGCTGTATCTGCTTCAGCAAATGATTATTCACACTGCAGGTATTGTTTGTAAACTCTTCATTTTCTGATTTTCTGATTATATCCCATTCCAGGAACAATTACAAAAATGTCTTCTGTGTTAGTTCCGCATGAATGCTGTAACAAATCACCACAAGCTAAATGCCTTAAGACAACAGAGATACGTGCTCTCAGAGTTCTGGAGGCCAGAAGTACATCATCAAGGTGTCAGGAGGTCCCAACACCCTGCAGAGGTTGCGGGAAGAACACGGTCCAGGCCTCTTAGCATCACGGGACAGTGGGTCTTCCTTGGCACTCTGTGGCTGGTGGCCAGATAGTGCTTTCTCTGTTCTACCCCGTCCTCACATCACCTCCTCTCCATATCTGTCTTCTCCTTGTCTAGCTCTTCCAAAGACACTTCATCATCTAGGATTTAGAGCCTATCCAGATAACCTAAGATGGTGTCCTCATCTCAAAATCCTTAATTATACTGGCAAAGACTCTTTTTCCAAACAAGACAATATTCACACATTCCAAATTAGGATGAGAACGTATCTTTTTTAGAGGTCACCATTCAACCCAATACACTTCTCATTCCTGTGCTCCTCCACCTCTCCAAAAGCAGAAATTCCCTTTTGAAAAAAAATACATAGCAAAATTAATATTGAGGAAAAATTAAATTTAATATGACATGTCACATATTCTGCAAACACAGACAAAATTTTACTCCTAGTGCATGATAAAGCCAGCAGTTCAGTGATATTAAGCAGATATTTGTAACATCTTGGTTCCTATAGACAGATGTTTATTGGCAATCTAATAAGTCTTATAACTTTAAAAGATTGCCCTGTACTGCCTAGTACATTTTCAATATGGTTCAGAGTCATATATTTATTTTTATGAATTTCCTTACCCATGCCAAATTTTAACAAAAAGAAAATATTTACCTCTTTTAAAAGAAAGGTCACATACATATGTACATTTGAAAAAACACTATTAATGCCTTTTTCATCCCTGTTCTCTATGCACTTCATAGTGCTGAAGTAACATACTGGAACTGTTCACAAACAAATGAATTGCTAAATTACATAGTAAATCGTATCTCTTTGTTCAGACTGAGTAGTGATAACTTAAACACATACACCAGAAAATAAAATTATGCACATGAAGAATTTCTAAAAGGCACTGAAGATGCACAAATCACTCTTCTTTTAATCAGAAATATAAATGATTATGGCTCTTATGGGAAATAATAAAAATATGCAGGAATGTTTTACTCTTTATTTGTTTTATGAAAGAAAAACGTCTCTCTGAGAATTGTATAAACATAACTGTAGAAAAAAAACAAAGCTCCCTCTAATTTTGACAGCTTGCTATGTCTCCTCTGACCCATAATAGTTCTAAAACTATGTCATCAGCTCAATTGGCCAAAAGAAGTAGAACAACAGCTCTTTAGTTCATCTACAGCAATGTCTATTTTTCAATAAGCCAATAAGAGACACAGAATCGTAAGTCATTTCTTCAATAGTGGAGAAAAAATTTCAGATCAGTGTATTCTAAAAAGGTAAATTTTTTAAAGTATAGTTGACTTACGATGTTACGTTAATTTCAGGTACAACATAAGATTCAAGATTTTTATAGATTATGCACCAAAGTTATTAAAACATTATTGACTATTTTCCTTGTGCTGACTTACATCCATAAGACTTACTTATTGTATAATTGGTAGCTTATACCTCTTAATAATGGAGCTTTCCCTGTGGCTCAGCGATAAAGAATCTGCCTGCAATGCAAAAGCCGTAGGAGACACCAGTTCGATCCTTGGGTCAGGAAGATCCCCTGGAGGAGAACATGGCAACCCATTCCAGTATTCTTGCCTGGAGAATTCCAGGGACAGAAGAGCCTGGCAGGCTATAGTCCATAGGGTCGCAAAGAGCTGGACATGACTGAAGCGACTTGGCACACACACACCTCTTAATACCTTCACCTATTTCACCCATAAGCCCTCCTCACTACCTGGCAACCACTAGTTTGCTCTCTGTACCTGTGAGTCTGTTTTTGTTTCATTATAGTGATTTATTTGTGTCATTTTTTAGATTCCACATATAAGTGAAAACACACAGTATTTGTCTTTTTCTGTCTGACTTATTTCACTTAGCTTAATATCCTCTAGGTCCAACCCATGTTGTTGCAAATAAAATCATGTTAATGAATGTGGATGTTCTTAAGAGAAAACCTCTTTGCTTACAGGTTGCCCTTGCCGAATACTATGCTTTCAGTAGATAAAAATTAATAAACACAGCTGTATAAGTACAGACATAGGGCAACGCATTGACATTTAGCTGCTGTAATTTAAGCTATGTCTCTATTGAGCTGTAAGTGGCTCATGGCAGAGTTGAATAACTCTCTTGGGTCACCTTCATGAACCAGTCACATGGTTGCAACATCAATCCTGTGGGGCTAGAACAAGTGAACCTTCTAATCCTTTCGTGCCAGAGATAATTGTCTGCACAGAGGTGTTTTCACAAATCTTGTCATTCACATCACGTCAAATGCAGTCCATCCAAGAGGATAATGGGTCACCTGCATCCTCCAACCTTCCCTTTAGAGGGAGTAGCAGCTCCTTCCAGTCTCCTGCTGCTGTGCTAAGTCGCTTCAGTTGTGTCCAACTCTGCAACCCCATGGACTGGAGCCTACTAGGCTCCTATGTCCATGGGATTCTCCAGGCAAGAATACTGGAGTGGGTTGCCATGCCCTCTTACAGGGGATCTTCCCAACTCAGGAATCGAACCCAGGTCTCCCGCATTGTGGGCAGATTCTTTCCCACTAGCGCCACCTGTCTCCTAGGCTTTAACAGTTTGGGTACATTTTCATTTCTCCCTCCCGCTACCTCCCTCGGGCTTCCCTGGTGGCTCAGATGGTAAAGCATCTGCCCGCAATGTGGGAGACCTGGGTTTGATCCCTGAGTTGGGAAGATCCCCTGGGGAAGGCAATGGCACTCCACTCCAGCACTCTTGCCTGGAAAATCCCATGGACGGAGAAGCCTGATAGCCTTCAGTCCAAAGGGTCAGAGTCGGACACAACTGAGCAGCTTCACTTCCACTTCCTACCTCCCTCACATGTAGCCAGTCCTCAGCCTAACTGGCTTGCAGGGGTCCTTGATGTCAGTGCCTCCATCATTCACCAACAACCCTCTCACTTCATGGACTCCTGACGACAGCCTTAAATTACATCACTCTACTGCTGGCTCCTTCCTTCTATACCAGTCTATGACAGTCTTTCCCTGTATTAATAATAGCACATTAAGTACTTAGACAATAAGGCACTGCTCTAAGCACTTTATATATATTAAACTCATTTAATCTTGAGTAGGTTCTATAACCACTCTTCCATTCTACAGCTGAGGAAACTAAGATATAGACAGTTTCAGCAAGTTGTCCAGGTTATGCAGCTGATAAATGATGAAAGCAGGATCTGAACTGGGGTCTTTGGGCTCCAGAGCCTGCTCTCAGTTCTGAGGCCTTCTTGCCTCTCTGTCCTCCCCAACTCCCATCCTGACGGTTCTTACTTCCAACACTCTGCAACCAATGTGAACTACTGACCCAGTCAGGACAGATTTCTCATTGCCCTGAAATGCACTGAGCCCGTTTCTGTCCCTATGTTTTCATACTGCTCTAAAAGTGCCCTCCCTTCCATTCTCTGCTTATCCAAATCCTACCTATTCTGCAAAGTCAAATCAAGTCTCACCTCTTCCAAGCAGGCTTCCCTGGTTGCTTAAGGTTATATTTCATTCCTCTAGTGCTATATCAGTCAGAGAGTGCCTACAACAAGTTAGGACTTAATTTTATATCTTTTTTGTTTCCACAATATGTTTATCCATTCAACAAAAAAATTTTTAAGACCCAAAAACTTCCACTGAAAGACTGAATATTGGTCTTGAGGCTGAGCGTCCAGCTGTGACAAGACTCTCATGAAGCTTACCTTTGGGGAAGGGGAACAAAAATGACAATAAATAAACAAAATATCAGCTCTCCAGGAAAGAGTATTTCAAATAGACAGAGAACAAGAATGAGTGGAGCATATTTAAAGAATAGAAAGACAGCTTGGCTGGGGAGGGGGGGTGCCTAAGTGAGCTAGGGGGAAGAAGCACATAAGATATTAATGACTTCTTTGATGATATCAGCAAAATTTTATATTATTACCACTACACAGCCTGGACTAATGCTGAGCACAGTGGCTGAATTTCAGAACTACCAAACCATTCCAGTAGTCATGTGTGGATGTGAGAGTTGGACTATAAAGAAAGCTGCTTTTATAGCAAAGAATTGATGCTTTTGAACTGTGGTGTTGGAGAAGACTCTTGAGAGTCCCTAGGACTACAAGGAGATCAAACCAGTCACTCCTAAAGGAAATCAGTCCTGAATATTCATTGGAAGGACTGATGCTGAAGCTGAAGCTACAATACTTTGGCCACCTGATGTAAAGAACTGATTCACTGGAAAAGACCCTGATGCTGGGAAAGATTGAAGGCAGGAGGAGAAAAGGACGACAGAGGATGAGATGGTTGGATGGTATCACTGACTCAATGGACATAAGTTTGAAACTCCAGGGGTTGGTGATGGACAGGGAAGCCTGGCGTGCTGCAGTTCATGGGGTCACAAAGAGTCGGACATGACTGAGTGACTGAACTGAACTGACTGAAACCATCTACAGATGTCGATGAAGGCTGGACTACATAGCTACAGCAACAGAAGAGAATGTGATTATGTATCTAATAGAGGATAAGGTGATAACTAACCTAAGTAACTGGACCCAAAAGAAATATAGTAACTCCCTGGGTACAATGATAAAATAGAATAAAATAGAAGAACCACTATAGAAAGAGTCTAGTAATAAACTAAGTTATGGTCAGATAGCTGCCACTTACACATCTCTGGTAGAAAAAGCAAATCAACAATTCAATCAAGTACCAGGAGCAGAATACTTGTGAAATGACTCTGCTGCTGCAAATATTTTTCACAGCCTGCAAAATAGTCTACACTGAACCAGGCTCTTGTACACATTTGGAACCATCCAAACTTTGAAGGGATTTTTCTGGTTCACATAAAATAGGATTTCCTGGTTTACATTACAGACTCAGGCAACAATCTACATGTATGACTAGACACAGGAAATGACTGACCTGCTATGGTTCATCAGCTCAAATGCAGGGGTGTTCATGTCTCCGCCTAATTAAGGAATATATTCAAGGAAAAACAAGGGAATAGAGAATCTGGTTGCTGATCGAGACAGTGGTGGAGACGGAGAGCAAAGAAAAACACAGAGAAAGCAACAGCTCCCTGCCTGTAGCAAATGAAACCCTTTCAAAATGGACTCTTTTTATCTATCAAAGTAAAATAGATATTACACGATATCACTGTGGAATCTAAAGTATTACACAAATGAACGTGTCTACGAAACAGAAACAGACTCACAGACACAGAGAACAGACTTGTGGTTGCTAAGAGGGAGAGATGAGGGAGAGATGGACTGCGAGTCTGGGGTTAGCAGATGCAAACTACTATACATGGGATGGAAAAAGAACACGATTTGACTACACAGCACAGGGAACTATATTCAATACCCTAAGATAAACCAAGAGAAGATTTTAAAACTATATATAACAACCTCTTTGCTATATAGCAGAAATTAACACAACGCTGTAAATCAACAATACTCCAATTTTTAAAAGACGGGCTCTTAAACCCAGACGTTCCTCTAAAGTTTAGAGTCTAGACTCTACACTATGCAGGGAAAACGTACTGAATTGTCACTGAATGTAAAAAAGAAGTCCTGTATAGTTCTAGGTTGGAAAAAATCAAATTCCTACATTGAGACAGTGATGGTCCTAAAACATCAGAATGGGGACTGCGCTCATATAATCAAAGTGGTTCTCGTGTCCCCTTCTACCCTGATAGCATGGATACTTTGACTCCTCCCTGAAGACTTCTCTGAATAAACTATGATTTATTCCACATCTCTTGGGCATTTGGATGCTCATTGTATATTTGACTACACTTTGCTTTGCAGGTGTTCTCAAATGGTGAATCTTCCTACTTCAACAACCAATGTCTCAAGAGGGGGAAAGCTTGATTTCATTCTACAGTCATCCCTTTCTGGCTGCCCCTACCATTGCCCTAAAATTCCCTAACAGAGTATGAAGCTTTGCACACAGAGGTGGACCATGTACTAGCTTCCACTTAGAAATCTACTGCAAAGGAAATCTGACCTAAATTATCTAGGGTCTGTATGAGCGGATTCCTTCTGGCTGTTTGATCACTGTACTGCATTTTAGTTTCTCCATGTATTGGACATACAGAATCAAATTTACTGAAGCACACTACTAAATACCAATTTGTCATATAAACCAATTTCACCAGACAAAAGCCAAGAAAAGCTATTGTCCAGATAGCCCAGGGAAAAGAAACAATTATGTGGTTTTACCTGAATTACTTAGGGAGTAAGACAGGGCTTACAATGGCGATTTCAGGTTGGGGGTCCTTATTATAAAATGCTAATGTATCCTCTGAAAGCAGATTTGCTGTGTTCTTATAGAAAAATATTCAGGGAACACCATTTCACCTTCAACGTGGTATTACTCCACTTCTATATAGTAATTACAGTAGAGTGCTATTCTGTTGCTCAAAAAAGTAAAGTGAAATGCCCACAGTGGCAGCCAGCACAGTGCCAATGTCAAGCTTGAGCCTCACTCTCCACATTCAAGTTCAGCACCTGCCCACCATCTTTCTCTTTTTTTTTTTTTTTTTTTGGCTGAAAAGCTTAAAAATGACTATTGAAGTGTAAGACTCCTGGGACATTTCAGAAGTTTTGCACTGTAATTACTGGAGGGTGGAGACAACACCAATTTAATGCATTTCATTTTACTTGGGTTCAGTGACATGCATTTGCAGCTTGGGCAATAGTGTATTTAATGCTGATGCCAAAGTTCACAATTGAAAGAAACCTTTGCACTGCGGTTTAGTTCTCTTACCCTTCCATCTTTCCTCTTGATGCATTTCCTTTCTGAACCTAAGGTGTTACATCAACTGACAGAAAATTTCGAAATAACAATGACCAAAGCCCGAGGCTAGGCACCCGGACTCACCAGCAGAGAAATGTTTGGGGGATGACTTCTCAGAAACAAGGGCAGAGTCATCAAAGAGGTGATGCAATAACTCCCAACTCATGTTTTCTTCTCCTTCGTGTTTTATAGTCTGCCCTCGCTATTTTCCTCTTCTCTGAACACACAGTAATTTTTAGCAAAGAGCGAGCTTGAGGAGAGAACAGCATGCTCTTACAGGAGCTGTCCTTCGTGAACAAAAGTGAGGCTACTCATCCAGAAGACATGCGCTCAGAGTGGTTTTTTTCAATATAACTGTATCTCCCTTTACATAAAAAGGAATGTGCTCATTGGGGGAATAAAGGTCAACCAAATATTTGTAAAGAGAATCATGTTGTCTCTATTTCTTACCTCACCATTGCAGAGCTCACTTATCATAGTCCTGGTTTAGCAATGGAAAACCTCCCTCTATCTCCAAACCTGACAGGCAGTTCATTAACAAACAAAAATATAAATGAAGTAAGCCAGTGGTGGTGGTTTAGTCACTAAATCGCATCCGACTCTTGCGACCCCATGGACTGTAGCCTGCCAGGCTCCTCTGTCCATGGGATTTTCCAGGCAAGAATACTGGAGTGGGTTGTCATTTCCTTCTCCAGAGGATCTTCTCCACCCAGGGGTCAAACCTAGATCTCCTAGATTTTGCAAGCAGAATCTTTACCTACTGAGCTACCAGGGAAACCCTCCTCATTAGAATACTGGTAAGTATCCCTGCCTGTCATGCAGGAGACTAGGGTTCGATTCCCTGACAGGGAGACGACACACCCTGAAGTAAGCTAGCTCTACTTTAAAGCAAATGGGTTACAAATCCTTCCTTTTCTTTTCTTTCTTTCTTTTTATGACAACATGGAAAACGTACCAAACTAAAGGTAATGGTTTTTAACCTTTTTAAAAGTAAGGTACACATGCAATGGAAGGCATAGGGACACAGTGCGTGTTAGGTTGAGAGATATACATTCGATCCTTGAATAACACAGGGATTAGGGGCACCAACCCTCCACAGAGTGGAAAATCTGAGTATAATTCATGGTCAGCCCTCCATATCCGCAGTCCCACACCCCTGGATTTAAATGACTGAAGAGCATGTAGTACTACAGCATTTACTATTGAAAAAAAATCCATGTATAAGTGGACCTACGCAGTTCAACCTCAGTTGTTAGAGTAAATCGTAATTCCTGGTGCAGAATATGGTCTTGACATGGTTCCAGGTTTCCACACAGAGCTGTCTGGCCACTCTCAAGTGAGACTCCTGTCCTTATGCTAAGGCACTAATTAAGCTAACTACCTTTGACTCTGTTACAAGAATTAAAAGGGTTTGTTCCCCAGGAGCTCTCTGCCTGTCACAAGATTGGGAATTTAATTCGAGATGGTAAAGATGACCTGTCAGAAAGAAACTTTTCAATGAATCATTACCTGGCTTCATTCACAGCTTTGGGACTAGAATTCCACATATTTTAGTGCCTTCTCCTAAAATATTCCGTATGTCTGGTCACTGACAGCCAGAGAGGAATAACAAACTTCGCCAATTAAATGAGCAGATTCCCACATCTGATCCCATAAGTGAACATCAAAATAAACTTTAAAATAAATAAACTGGAAAGGCTTGAATTTTAAACTACATCTTCCAGGAGGTCTGGATCAAGGGAAGTGACAGGCCCAAGGTCACAAAGTCATTGAGCGGGCATTCACTCCCGCCTTGGAAACACTGCAGCATCAGAGCGCCCTTACCATTTGCTGGTTGGGATGGGATGTGGCGTCTGATTGATCTCAGTTGGAGGAGATATGAGTTCTGTATCCAAAAGACACCAAAATAGGTCAGCAGATACTGTATTACTCAAAACAGACCCAGACTCTTAAATAAGTAGACACTAGCTGAGTCAAAGAGAACGGTTGAGTTTTGGAATAAGTCACTTGATACAACGCCTGGCTGACTAGGGGGAATCTAGACGACTTCCCCGGCCAATCAACACAATGAAGAAGTGTAAAAAGAGGTTTCAATTTTTTTTTTTAATGAAAAACATAAGAACAGATCACTGCTAATATTAAAGCTCTGTCACACATATTCTAAAGCATCCTCGATACTGCAGCTTCTCAGAGGAATCTTAACAGCCCAGCCGGTCTTAAACATCAAGACAGACTCAGATGAATTTTTAGCGCCCTGTTTGCAGTTCTCAACCCACTAGCACCTTCCCTCCCCCTAAAGAAAGTCCTGAATCGTTCTGCTGCACTTTTCCAGGTGCAGACTCTGGGTTGCGAGGGGCTGGAGCCCGAGGCCTGCGGAAGCGAGTGCGAGAAAAGAGGGAGCAGACGCTGGCCACGACTAGGAAACCTCTCTCCTAGGAGAGTGCCGGGACTACCCGCTGCAGGGGAGCCCCGCCACCAGGGCTCCCCGCGCTCCCTCCGCAGGATCGCCCTGCAGGTTCTCCTCATCCAGGCGTGACCGCCCCCGCACAGGGAGGGGAAATGCCCCGTTTTCAGTCTGTCCTAAACCGGACGATCGGCTCCTGTCCCGAAATCGGGGACGGGGAGAGGGGGCTGCACGCCCTCCCTGCCCCGGGTCCCCGCGCCCTTCCTTCTCGCCACCTCTCTCCTGGCCTCTCCCGCAGAGGCGGTCAGCCCTGCAGAACTCCCCACCGCCCCCGAGTCGCGGTCCCCGCGCCCCCAGCAGCCCGCCGCGCTCACCTTGGCCCGCGCCCGCGCTGGCGGCGGTGGAGTTCCCGCAGCCCATCGCGCCGCCGGCCGGGGAAGCCACGCTCGGGAGCTGGCAGCCGCAGATCCTGGGGGTGGAGACGAAGGCGGAGGGCGGCGCGCCCCGAGCCGGAGGCCGGCGGGGGACTTACGGGTTCGAGGGGCTCTCGGGGACCACCCACTCTAGCTACCCAGGAGCGCAAATCTGGGCGTCGCAGGCCTGGGCTGGCCGGGGCGGAAACTGCCCGGCAATCCTCGCCCCCGCAGCACCCGGCTCTCGGACCCCGCCGGACCCACCCGTCACCTCGGCAACCGCGGCGCCGGCCAATCCTCAGCCTCCTGAGGGCTCCCCGGCCGGACATTGGTCGTCGTTAAGAGGGGGCGGGAGTTTAAAGTGGGTTTGGGGGTGAGGGCGGGGCTGAGGGGTGTGGCCGGCGCGGGCTGGAGGGTGAGGCAGGGCAGTGGAGGATGCCCATCTGGCGGCCCTTCACATCCTCTTTGGCTTTTCTTCTCTTTGCCCACTTCCCCTCCCTACTTCAGGATGTGTGTTTTGGGACGGGGCGGGGGGGGCGGGAGACGGGAGGGGGTCGGCGGAGGAAGTGGCGGGGAACACCTGTTTTGAGCAAATGGGCGCTCCCCTCCCCCAAATATATAATATTTCTATAAACGGAAATCCATTTCTGCTTTAACAGAAAGCCAATACAACTCTGCTCCCCCATCCACACTGGCCAGTAACAGGAACATAAAGTCTTCCCTATGTTGGTCATATTAACCTACTAGACTTTAAGTATCTGCTGCAATTTTGAAAAACCTGGATCCAGAACCTTGATGCAAGAGATAAACGGGCTTCAGGCTGAGCAACTGACATCTGTCCCCTGTGGGCAGATGCTCCAAGATGAAGACAATGACAGGAGCCCAGTCCTGCTTGGATAGAAGATAAAGAGACTACATACATATTTCTCATTCTTAAGATCAAGGAGATCCCCCAAACTGCACATACACAGAAAGGTTCCTCAGAAGTCAGAGAAGGGAGGAGTTGCTGGACTATAATATACTCCATCAACTTCCCAGAAACCCTTGCACTGGAATCCATCTTGGCCAAAAGATGCTTGCATACAAGAGGGGCAGGGCCCTAAATTATACCAAATATGCATTCAGAGCCAGGCAAAGCAAGATGGTTGACCAGAGGAAACTCAGAAGAACTGCCTCAAATAAGTGACTGAAGCTACTGGAAAGGCTTCCATGATAGCTCAGACAGTAAAGAATTGGCCTGCAATGCAGGAGGTTCAGTCCCTCGGTCAGGAAGATCCCCTGGAGAAAGGAATGGCAACCCACTCCAGTATTCTTGCCTGGAGAATCCTATGGACAGAGGAGCCTAGCGGGCTACAGGTCATGAGGTTGCAAAGGGCTGGACACCATTGAGCAACTAAGTGTGCCCACAAAGGTGCACGACTCTCTCTGAGCCCACCTGTGTATGTCTATCCATGATATACGTTTTTCCTCCTAAAAAAAACACTTGTTTCGCTACTTCCAACTCTTTGTTGAAATTCGTTTCTCCAAAGCAGAAGAACCAGGACCTAGCCACTGGCCCTCTTGGTCTCGTGACTAAGATTCTGCACTCTCACTGGCTGGACATGGCTTCAATCACTGGTCAAAGAACTGAGATCCTATTTCAAGCTATCCCAAGCCAAGGCCACCCCAGATCAACTTGAACTCTGATTTAATGACAGAACTGTGAATTTATGTGGCATTTTTCAGCCTAATTGTTGGGAAAGTATTACTGGAGTCAGGCTTTTGTTCACTCACTAAGTCACATTCAACTCTTTGCAGCCCTATGGACTGCAGCACACCAGGCTACTCTGTCCTCCACTATCTCCTAGAGTTAGCTCAAATTCATGTTCTAACCATCTCATCCTCTGTCACCCTCTTCTCCTTTTGCTCCAATACTTTGGCCACCTGACTAGAAGAGCCAACTCATTGGAAAAGACTGATGCTGGCAAGGATTGAAGGCAAAAGAAACCAGACTATCTGAGTTAAAATCCTTGCTCTGCCACTTAGTAGCTGTGTGACTTCAGCAAAATTACTTAACCCACAACTTATCGGTTGTTTTACCAGTAAAATGGCAATAATTATTCAGACACATGCAAAGCACCTAACATAGTACCTGACCCTAAATAAATGACAGCTCTTCTTTTTCTTAAATCTATTATAAGTGCGTGCTAACTCCCTGAAAGTAAGGACATCTGATTTATCAAAATGTCTTCCTGGCTCATTGGACAGACTCAATAAATGTTGTGTGAGGTAAATTCAAGCCAGGAATTAAATCTCCATTTTAAATCCATTTAATATTTATAGAGAACCTAACCTGTGCCAAGTCCCTTGTTAAAATTAAGGTCCAGGGTTACAAACATATGGGAGAAAGTTTAACCAGGCAGATAGATTATAAGCAACATAATTACAAAATAGCAGGGATGCTAACAGAGGAATACAGGAAACCCAGAGGGTGCTGGGATACTGATAAAAGACCTTCCTAAATAACATACAGTTGTGTTTTGAGGAAACCTTGAACTCGAACCAAGGCCCTAGTGGATGGTTGTACATGATCTTTGGAACAATAGTGAAGACTGCTACTGCTGCTAAGTCACTTGAGTCATGTCCGACTCTGTGCGACCCCATAGACGGCAGCCCATCAGGCTCCCCCGTCCCTGGGATTCTCCAGGCAAGAATACTGGAGTGGGTTGCCATTTCCTTCTCCAATGCATGAAAGTGAAAAGTCAAAGTGAAGTCCCTCAGTCGTGTCCGACTCTTATCGACCTTATGGTCTGCAGCCCACCAGGCTCCCCTGTCCCTGGGATTCTGAAGGCAAGAACACTGGAGTGGGTTGCCATTTCCTTCTCCAACGCATGAGAGTGAAAAATGAAAGTGAAGTTGCTCAGTCGTGTCCGACTCTTAGCGACCCCATGGACTGTAGCCCACCAGGCTCTTCCATCCATGGGATTTTCCAGGCAAGAGTACTGGAGTGGGGTGCCATTGCCTTCTCCGATAGTGAAGATTAGGTAGTCCTATTGTTCAGGTTACAAAAGATACACCATGCCCCCTTTAAAAATTAGATATACCTGGGCTCATGCTGAAATGATGATAAACTCTTGAGCAAATGGTGCATTTTTGAGCTGTTTGGCATTTAGAAGCACTGCTTTTCTACCTTGGCCTCCACCATCTTGATTCAGTGGTTACTTCCATACAAATACAGAATTGATGAGGGAGAAAGGTGGGGGATTATCAAACAGCCAGAAGAAACACTCTTACTTATTTCTTCACCATATGACACTGGAACCCTAGAACACTCATCAGAAAGAAGAAAACAGACCCTGGCATCCAGTAAATGATCTGACATTCACAGCTAGGTCTTCACCTTCTCTGATTAAATACAGTTGCATAGAAACCAATATCAGTGATGGCTGCTCGATAACTATGAGGAAGTAAGACCAAAAATACCACTCAGTAATCTTGTCTAAATATAACAAAGACAAATTCACTGGCAAACCACAAAGACACCACCCAAACCTGACTAATACTTTTTTGACTGTTACTTTTTTATTATTATTATTACCAGTTATAGTTTTAGCACCATTCTAGTCTTCTTGCCTTGTCGGTGACATTCATTAAGAATATCCCATCATAGAATTGTCCATGCTTCCTGACAATATCCAATCCAGGAAAAAAATCCTGCTTCCTTAAATCCCAACCAAAATCACCTAACTTAAACCCAGATCTTTTAAATCTTTCTCTAATACTCTGTTCCCCGTGATGTGCATTCTCTGTCACTGTGATGAATGGTAAACTCAACTTGTTCAACTACCAGGATGTTCCTAGTGGTCTTTAACTGGAGGACATTGACGCTTGTTAATCATATGTCCTCTGCCTTATAAGGTTATAGACTATGCTGTCTATCTTTCAACAAACACTATTGAGTGTCTCATTAGTGCCAGCCACTCTTCTAAATGCTTGAGATACGGCAGTGAACAAGATATAGAGGAAAAATCTAATTAAAGGAGATGGATCAAAACCAAATAAAAAATAATTTCAGATACTCTGAGTGCAATGGGAAAAAAATAAAGCAGGAAACTAAAATAGATGCCTGAGGGGGAGGGCTGTGTTAGGCTGGATGGTCAAGGACGGCCCCTCTGTTGCTGTTGTTGTCATTTAGTAGCTCAGTCACGTCTGACTCTTTTCCAATCCCATGGACTATAACCTGCCAGACTCCTCTGTCAATGATTTCCCAGGCAAGAATATTGGAGCTGGGTTGCCATTTCCTTCTCTAGGGGATCTTCCCAACTCAGGAATTGAACCCACATCTTCTGCATTGGCAGGTGGATTCTTTACCACTGAGCTACTGGGGAAGCCCAAAACCCTCTGAAGAAAGGCTATTTTAGCTGAAGTCTGACTGATGGGAAGAAATCAGATGTGTGAAGATAAAGGAAAGAGCATTCCAGGCAGAGGGAATGGGACGTGCAAGAGTCCTGAGGCAAGAACAAGCTGGTATGCTTCATAAACAACAACAACAAAGGCCAGGACAGCTAAGCTAGAGCTGAGATGGCGGTAGTTAGCTGAAGAGGTAGGCCACATCACACTGGGTAGGTGGGCTTAAGAAGAAGTTATGATTTTATTCCAAGGGCAATGAAAAATCATTTCATGATACAATACATGAAAATTTCCTAATAAAATGCAGGCATACAGTAAGTGCCCCATAAATGTCAGTCCTCTCCCTAACGTGAAGTGAAAGAGTAAGTCTAGTGTCTCCTTTATCCTTTTTAGGAATTTATTTTATTTCCTGGACAATGGCTAACCACATTTGGATGTTTTCAAAAAGCATTGAGTCAAAAGAAAATCATTAATGCATGCCTCATTTCCTGACCGGTCAATTTTAGCTTCTTTCTCTGTGCCAGTTTTAAATCACACCATTTAGCTGTTGTTTTCATTCTTTAAACAAGAACTGATGTGGTGAGAAGAAGACAGAAAAGGTGTGTGACTGAAATGGATCTGACAGGAAAGAGAAAACAAGAACACAGAGCTCAGTCAGTCTGTTTTCATGATTTGTCTTCCATAAAGAGTTGGACACCTGAGTTTTCTTTTTGTTTTTTTTTTTTTCTTTTTCCTTATTGACCAATTGCAAGATGGCTGCCTCAGCTCTGAGTAGCTCAGCCACACAGAAATACTCAGCAACAGAGAAGGGGCTTTGTCATAACCCACCCCCACCCACCCCCACCCCCAGCAAAGAGGGCTTTCCCCTCTTTGCATCCCCTTTTTAAAGCCAGGAGGTACCCAGAGCACTTTCACTCCATTTCACTGGCCAGAATCAGTCACACATCCCTTTCCTGATCCCTAGGAAGATAAATAGGACGTTAATCATTGGCCCTGGTAAGTTACAGTTTGCCCCTGAGTTATGACAGAAAGTGTAGGATAGATACCTGAACAAAACGGGGGCTCTGCTGGCAAAAAAGGGAGGGATAATTAATAGCTGCTTAATCAGTAGTTCTCATAGATGTTACAAACGTGCTACAATATCTAGTTGTCTTCTGGATTAGATGCCCTACACCCTTGAAGATGGGATTAGACATGTGATTAGCTTTGGCCAATGAAATGGGAGTACAAGTCATACAAAATATGACTTAGAGACTCTATGAATTCTGGTCTCCTGGGAGTTAGGAGTGCAAGAGATTTATTGCAGGAAACACCTGAAAGATATAGGGAAGAAGGATCAGAAGTAGGCAGGGAAAGCCTTTCAGGCTGCATTCTCAGGTCTGTCATCCATGGGGAGAATAAGAAGAGAGGTCTCTATGGAGGACTGGGCAGGAGGAAGCTCAGACTGGTGTAGCTCTGAGAAAGTCTTAGCCAGGGCAACAGATTGTGCAGATTGGCTGCGAGGGTAGGCCCATGCTGGGCAGAGATGGCCAAGTCCTAGGATCCCTGCTGGGCTGGAAGCTGTCCAGAGAGATCTTGACCTCAGCTTGACCACAGCAGCAGATCTCAAAGATGCCAAGAGCTGGAGACTGTCAACCAACTTCAACACTCATAGCAAGTTCTCTCTTGAAGGGAAATCTGAGTAGCACATCTCCAAGCCAGCCGCAAATGAAGAAACTCTTGATTGCAAGTGCTAGATTCTCCAGCTGTGAGGACCCTAGAGGTACATGTAGAGGAGTTTCATCCTCCATCAGCCTAGATCTCTAAATCACTGCATCAGACAGGTCCCCACCCACATGCACAGTGGAGCTACAGCATGAGCAAGAAAGAAACTTCTGTTATGTTTAAGTCACTGAGATGTTAGGGTTATCATCACATACCAATAGGTATATCATACCATACCATATCATATCAAAACAGAGCATAGCATTTTATAACGTATCATAACAAGATATCAGAGAAGGCAATGGCAACCCACTCCAGTACTCTTACCTGGAAAATCCCATGGACGGAGGAGCCTGGTAGGCTGCAGTCCATGGGGTCGCTAAGAGTCGGACACGACTGAGCAACTTCACTTTCACTTTTCACTTTCATGCATTGGAGGAGGAAATGGCAACCCACTCCAGTGTTCTTGCCTGGAGAATCCCAGCAGCAGGGAAACCTGGTGGGCTGCGGTCTATGGAGTCGCACAGAGTCGGACACGACTGAAGCGACTTAGCAGCAGCAGCAACACAGATATAGCAACCAAATCTGTGTTTGGTATAATATATGTTTTCAAATGTATGGGCATAAAATTGACCACAGTATTTTTCTTGTGATTTTGATCTCTTTTATATCTGTGAATGTGCTCCCTTTTGCTGTCTCACTTTTGCTGTTTATTTGCACTTTTTCTTTCTTTCTTGATCTGTCTTGCTATATATTTGTCCATTTTATTGGAGTTTTAGAGTCCACTGTTCATTTTTTTACCACTTCTTTTTTTGTTTGGTTTTCAATTTATATCTAGCCTTTATTATTTTCTTCTTTCTAATCTCTTTTGAGTTTGCTTTGCTATTTTTACAACTTCCTGAGTTAATCATCGTTTCTCCAGCACTTCAATCAGTCTTTGGACCTGACCAGGCACTCAGGAATATATGTAAACATTCATCCACGCCACTGTGAGGTTGACCTAGAGGAGACAGTTTGAAAAAAAAACCAAAGCAACAACAACAAAAATCTGCAAATAGATGCCCTCAAATCACTAGCTGGAATAAGTGCAAGGAAGAGATTCAGTCACGAAACAGGCTGAGATTAAATATACAAGTGGAGGAGATTCATAGACGCTGATGGTGACATTTAAGGTAACCCCTGAGAATAGGATTGGGCTTCCCTGATCGCTTAGTTGGTAAAGAACCCGCCTGCAATGCAGGAGACCCTGGTTCAATTCCTGGGTTGGGACGATCCCCTGGAGAATGGATAGGCTACCCACTCCAGTATTCTTGGGCTTCCCTTGTGGCTCAGCTGGTTAAGAATCCATCCACAACCAGGGAAACGTTACCCACCCATTCCAGTATCTGGTCTAGGAAGGAGCTAGGCTTTTAAAGCTTCTTTGCTTTGTGTTTTAATCAGCTATGACCACCTCGGGACTCCAAGATTCAGGACTTGGAATCAAAGAGCAAGTGGGACACCACTAGAAAATGTGTGAGAAACATGTGTTGAGCAAATTTCCTGGGATTTCAGAGTAAGAAAGGATCCCAGGAAATATGGTCCAACGTTTTGCCATCAAGTAAGTACTCACTCCAGTGTTCTTGCCTGGAGAGTCCCAGGGATGGGGGAGCCTGGTGGGCTGCCGTCTATGGGGTTGCACAGAGTCGGACACAACTGAAGCGACTTAGCAGCAGCATCTTGGGGGGGGGTGTCCCCATTTTATAGCTCACACGATGTGTCTGCTTCCTTTTCTCCAGGTGATGTCTAATTACTTGGCTGTTTTTAAAGGAAGAGGCTGAGGCACAGAGCAAAAACAGGCATGTGACTTCAATCTCCTTGTAAAGTACCCCTTTCCCTCACCAAGTATCACTGCCAATCCTCCCAATTTGATGTTACTACATTTTTTAAATGGACATACAATTCACATAACATAAATAAAGCATTTCAAACTATACATTTTTGTGGCATTTAATCCTCACAGTGCTGTGCAGCCATCATCACTATCTGCTGCTGCTGCTGCTGCTGCTGCTGCTGCGTCGCTTCAGTCGTGTCCGACTCTGTGCGACCCCATAGATGGCAGCCCACCAGGCTCCCCCATCCCTGGGATTCTCCAGGCAAGGACACTGGAGTGGGTTGCCATTTCTTTCTCCAATGCATGAAAGTGAAAAGTGAAAGTGAAGTCGCTCAGTCGTGTCCGACTCTGTGCGACCCCATAGACGGCAGCCCACCAGGCTTCCCTGCCGCTGGGATTCTCCAGGCAACAACACTGGAGTGGGTTGCCATTTCCTTCTCCAATGCATGAAAGTGAAAAGTGAAAGTGAAGTCGATCTAGATCCAAACAATTCTCATCATCTCAGAAGGAAACCTTGCACCCATTAAGCAGTTACTCCCCATCCCCCACCTTTATTCCCAGCCCCTGGCAACCACTCCTCTACTTTCCATCTCTGTGGATTTGCCTATTCCGAGCACTTCATATAAATGGAGATGTTATTACAGTTTACATTTAGGGTTATTCATAGTGTTTTTACATTATTAAAGCTTGTATATTGTTTGGCGTGCCCATGAATTTACAGACTAAATAGTTCCAAGTGAGATCTAGAATAAAATGTTCTGTATGGAGTCAATAGTTTTTTATAACAATGAGAAGATACTGGGGAAAATTTGCAGGAGCTAAGTGGCAATCAATCCTGCTTCTTGAGGCCTGGTCGGCAGCATGATGAAAATTTAATGCACATGTAAAATAAAAAATGTCATGTCCTTTTCTCTGAAGCATTTTCTCATTTCCTAAAGGGAACTGTGAGCATTTTCCTTGGGCAGCTAAACATTCAGGATGTAAAAGCAGTTATTAACCTGTAGAAAGTGGATGAGCTTGCCCTGATGAACTGAAGAGACATCAAGCTAGAATTCAAAAGCAGGAAGTAATTTGCCTGAATTTTTTTAATGAATTTTTTTACATACTATTTTTGAAGATTTGAAACATGGTTGAATAATCTCTGATGGCTTAAAAAGCAGGAAGTAAGACTTCCAGTGTTATATGTTCATTGACAATGTTAAACTTGTAAATATCCTTTCACTTGAATTACAGTTAAGATCACATATTTTAAATTACACAACACCATCAAACCCTAGAGAAAACTTAGAGACAGTTTAGATGCATTTATATGAAGTTTTCATTACCATGGACTGTCATTTATAAGTTGATATTTGAAAATGGGATTTTAATAGTTACGTACTTGTTTCTCTACACAGGAAAATAAAAGGAAGCTTGATATTGAAATTCTCACATCCACATTTCTCCTGAAAAGTCCTTTTCTTCCAAAGGAATTTCCTCCCCTCTGTATTATTTTTTCAACAACTACCTTAAATGAAACCAAATGAGCTGCATTGTCACCTCTTATGTTTTCCTTACAAATGCATTTGAAAGACAAAGCAATACCAATCTAGCCTGCTAAAGAAACTTTTCCATTTGGTTGTAGCGTCATCAATTCCAAGGATATTGGCCATCCACGTAGATCACTCAAACCTTATGTTAGAAATTTTGGCTAATACAGCCAGACTGTCAATATTGTGTCTAAATTTAGTTGCTCACTTGCCTATCAAAGGACATGGTTGCCATGACTAACTAAACAATATATATAAATGGCTAAGATTAAATTGCTTGGAAAAGGGGGAAGGAACTGAAGGGTGAAGGGGAGATATTTAATCATTAGCTAAAGCACACGAAAATTGAACTGTGTTTGGACACAAAGGGATTTCTAAAGAAAATGATTTCCAATTTCAGGCTTCTTTGGTAAAGAAAATCTTTCAGGATTCAGAGAGATTACTAGTACATTCTTTTCTGATTTTAAGTGCTTCAAAAAATGACCCCCCCACCCAACCCCCCCACCCCGCCCCACCACACACACAAAAGATCTATTAAGCTGCTAGATGTTTCCTAGCTTGAAGGTCTTAAAATCTGATTTCAGATACAATGTCTCAGTCTAGAAACTTCCTGCTGCTACTGCTAAGTTGCTTCAGTCGTGTCCGACTCTGTGCAACCCCATAGACGGCAGCCCACCAGGCTCCCCCGTCCCTGGGATTCTCCAGGCAAGAACACTGGAGTGGGCTGCCATTTCCTTCTCCAATGCATGAAAGTGAACAGTGAAATGAAGTCGCTCAGTCGTGCCCAACTCTTAGCGACCCCATGGACTGCAGCCCACCAGGCTCCTCCGTCCATAGACTGAAGCAATTCTGACTTCCAATTTCTTATAGACACTCAATCCACCCACCCTGAGTTTCTCTAGCCTCCCCTACTTCTAAACCCTCTAGGAATCAGACTTCTCCCTATCATGCTTTGTTTAACTCTGCAGAAATTCAAAACTGAATGTCCTAGTGATAACCCTGGTGAACACTCATATTATGTTTAATATAAAACAGAGCAGGAATCTAAAGTCTTAGGACTTTGGAGCCAGATAGTCATGGAGTTAGTTCTTTGTCCTGACTTTTATAACTGAACCTATACCCTAGGAGCCTAAACCCTCCTAACTGCTTTAGACCTATCATATGGATGTGGCACATGGGATCTGAGTTCCCCAACCAGGGATCGGATCCACGCCCCCTGCAGTGTAAGCGTAGAGTCTTAACTACTGGACTGCCAGGGAAGTCCTGGACATAATCTAAACAACGGAAAGCACACAGATTCTTAGAGCCAGGCTGCTTGGGCCCAAATCCTAATTCACCACTGACTAGCAGGTTACCTCATCACACTCTGTCTCAGCTTCCTTATTTGTAAAAAAAAAAAAAAAAGAGGGGGGGTATGGGGACTAGCACCTATACCAGCAGGTTGCCATGAGAATTGAGTTAATATATGTAAATCACTACAGTGTCTGGCACATAGTAAGAGTCGTGTAAGAAATTTCAGTAGTAGTAGTAATAATAGTAGTAGTAGCAGTAGAAGAAAAAGAAACATTATTCTCACTATTGCAAATAGTTTTGTGTGAGAATAAAGTGAGATCACAATTATCTCACAAAGAGTAAGCATTCAGTCGATAGTACTTTTTATGTATAACCAGCTTCAGCAAATATAAAGACAGTGGATGCTTATGCTCATTCATTCAACAATAAAGTTTTTAGTGAGCAATTAGGAAGTGCCGCAGATGGTGCCAGGTGCTGACCACACAGGGATGCAAGGATAGGAGGCCAATCCTCACAACCCTCAGGTTAACCAGGAAAGAAATGTGCCACTGGGTGTTAGGGGTGCTATGAAACACATTTTATAGGGTTCCATGGTGTTCCAGATGGAGGAGACCAGAGAAGGCTCTGAAGGAGGTGACACTTGAGCTGAACCTTTAAATATGAATGGTCCAGCCAGATGGAGAAGACAAGGGGTCATTCCAGGAGAGAAAGCAGCCATCCTCAACACTGCTGCCAAGGCTTCCTTCTGTCCAAACACACTTGATCATATCTTCCCCCTCTTTTACATCCCATGTTGACTCCTCACTGCCAATAAGACAAAAGCCAAGCTCTCTAGGTGACAATTAGAGCCTTTGTATCTTCTGATTCTTCCACCTTTGTAGCTCCATCTCCTTTTCCTGAGCACTGTGTTCTGAGCACTCCAAACAGGCTGTCACCACCACACCTTTGCTCACACAGGTGCCCCGGCCCGGCATACCTCCCTCCCTCTCCTCCATTCTCTGACATCTTCATATTCAATCCTCAAGGCCCATCAAATGTTATCTTCTCAGCAAGTCTTCTTCTATTTTCCCAGGAGGAAATAATTTGTCCTCCCTCTATACCATGGGCTTTCCTGGTGGCTCAGAGGGTAAAGAATCTGCCTGCAATGCAGGAGACCTGGGTTCGATCCCTGGGTTGGAAAGATCCCCTGGAGAACGGAACAGCTACCCACTTCAGTGTTATTGTCTGGATAATTCCATGGACAGAGGAGTCTGGCAGGCTATAGTCCATAGGGTCACAAAGAGTCAGACATGACTGAGCGACTTTCACTTTCACTATCTCACAGGCACATTCCTTACCATACTATATCATTAGGTCTTGTTTATCCACCATCACCCCCACACCCAACCAATACTAAAATACAAATTCCACAAGTCAAGATTCTATTCAACTTTCCATTTTCAGAGCATAGCTAAACACATGGCAAACTCTCAGTAATCTTAAGCTATTATTTCTCTGATGGATGCTGGACAAATATTCACTAAGTCATGGAGTCAGTCAAGGAGAACTTGTTAAAGAAGGAGCCACTCAACCTGATCAGAGATTGTCCACAGCAATTTCATGCAAAAAAAAATCAAGCTGTTTTTCCTTACTTTTTCACTTCTTGGTCTTTGGAGCACTTGTTTTTGAAATGCACATCCAATAAGAGAAAAGTCACTGGAAGAAACTATCCTTCAGAGTCCTACATCCTATCAAATTCAGTCCTGGAATTTGAGTTCCTTGCGTTATCCAGTGAGCTCTTATCAACCATTACAGACCGTGACCTAAATTCCCCTGAGCAATAAATCGGAAATAATTCCCACCTATTGGCACAGAATGAAATTCTTATCCCCTATAGCTGGCCAAGGACACACATGAGACCAATTCAAGCTCTGCCAATAGAAGTGGGGACTTGACCCTCAGGTCCCCTAAGTGAAGGGTGCTGAAAAATGCTTCACCAACATCACTGAGAATGAACTATAGCTAATAGGAGAAAGCCTATGGCAGCAAAAGCAGGATAAGGGCATTTAAAATCAGTGACCTTTTTTCTATTTCATTTGCCTTATTATCAGAGTTGGGCTGCTAGAGTAGTCATAGTATGTGGTCACACACATCAGAAATTAAGATGGGCATTATCGATCCCTTACCACACTTGAAGAAAGCTCCCATATGTACTTTTTCTGCAAGTAGGTCACCTTCCACCTGTGCCTTGGACTCCACCCCCATTATATCAAAAAAGGCATCTCACATTTATCACGTTCCTCTTTTACACAGAGAGCATCAGTTTTTACCTTTTCTCCGACTTTCAGAGCGAGAATATCTCCTTCCGTTGTAGAAATAAATTCTGCTGTTTGATTCCATCCCCCTACTACCCTTTCTAACTTCCCTCATTTATGGCACACCTCCTGTCTTTCCAGAACTCCCAGTCTACTCACCATGAGTATTTGTTGAGTATCTTCCGGGACCTCTGGAATTCTTCCAAGGTCGTGAGACTGTAAAACTTCTACTTTTCACAATAGTTAGATATTCCTCCTTGCCACTGAAATCATCTTAATTAATATACTTGGTGACAGCAGTGGCTGCTCTAGTTTTTTTTTTTGAAGTATAGTTGATTTACAATGTTGTGTTTGTTTCACTGTACAGCAAATGAATCAGTTATGCATACACAAGTATCCATCCTTTTTTAGATTCTTTCCCATATAGTTTATTACAGAGTATTGAGAAGAAATCCCTTTGCTATACAGTAGGTCCTTATTAGTTATCTAGTCTCTATATAGTAGAGTATATATGTCAATCCCAGGCTTCCCTGGTGGCTCAGACAGTAAAGAATCTGCCTTCAATGTTGGGAGACCTGGGTTCCATTCCTGGGATGGGAAGATCCCCTGGAGGAGAGTATGATAACCCACTCCAGTATCCTTGCCTGGGGAATCCCAGGGATAGAGGAGCCTGGAAGGCTACAGTCCATGGGATCACAAAGAGTCGGACACGACTGAGCAACTAAGCACACGGCACATATGTCAATCCCAATCTCCCAATTTATCCCTCTGGGTTGCTCTAGTTTTGACCTACCAAGTACGTCTTTTCCCTTCTTACCACAAGAACCCATTGGGTAACTCTTCATCTCCCATTCAACATGGTTCTGATGGGACTGTGGGCCACAACAGCTCATGAAGGAGAAGACTTGGTTGAGAAATGGGCTGTGATCCAATCCAATCCTTCCACCAGAATTTGAATTTTGAGCATGGAAAGCTCACCTGCATGAAGAGCAGTTGGGGCTGAGTTATCCTGATGGCAATGCCCCCAAAGAGCCTGTTTGTGGAATCTCCATCTCTTCCCTGGATCCCTTTTCCCGAGGCCTGCTGTTAACTAAAATAGCTAAGGCAATTTACCAGAACCTAAATTCAAGGTAACAATGATGTTGATAGAAGGAAATACTCTTGGCTTAAAAAACATTTACTTAATTTAACTACTTTGCCGTTATTTATCTATGACAAATTCCTCCTTTGATTCTCTAAAGCAGTGTGATTTCCTTCTAATATATTCTATTTTTTTAAGTTAACCTAACTTGGCTTCCCAAGTTAGGACAGGGAGGCCGGGCATGCTGCGATTCATGAGGTCACAAAGAGTCGGACACAACTGAGCGACTGATCTGATCTGATCTGATCTGAACTTGGCTTCCCAGGTAGCTAGCGCTAGTGGTAAAGAACCTGCCTGCCAATTAAGGAGACATAAGAGATGTGGGTTTGATCCCTGGGCTGAGAAGATCCTCTGGAGGAGGACATGGCAACCCACTCCAGTATTCTTGCCTGGGGAATCCCCATGGACAGAAGAGCCTGGCAGGTTACAGTACATAGGGTTGCAAAGAGTCAGACACAGCCGAAGTGACTTAGCAAGCAAACTTGGTTTCTAACTATAACCAAAGCAATGTAGAGTGACTAATGAATACCTACATCAATGAATACTTCTTCAGAAACCAACCTAGAAATACAAACATGCAACTTTTCCATAGTTATCATAGTTATGATATGCAGTCTCAGGCAGTTTGAATTCTTAAAGTGGTAATTTCCAAAATGGGATAGTCCCATGGCTGATTAAAACCAAACTGCAATCTCTAATGTGTTTTCAAAGTGCTCAGCTTCTATTCCAATTGTCTCTATAGATGTTTGGCGGGGGAGGGGTGGGAATTGAGCTTAAAAGATCTTTTGAGTTCTGTTTAAATTTTTTTTTTCATTTTGGAAACTGTGATGTGATTAAAATAAAGCTTGATCTTCAGGCCTTGGGAACTCCTTGCATCTAGCACTTGTCACCAGATGGGAGATGTTCTGCTTGGAGGGGCAGTTTCTTTCTTCTAAACTAAGGAATTTAATGGACACTATGTTCTCAAGTCCCCACCCCTACACCATTCATAATTTTTCCTAAGAGATAAATGAACTCTAACTTCCATTACTCTAATTAGTGTTCTTATCAAGTCTGAATTTGACCCGCTAAGATTCACCCTGCAGAAGAGCACATTTCCCTTCTGCTCGATGACAAGCCACTCAGGCAGGGAGCCCCAGAGAAGTTTCTTGGCAGGCCTTTTGACTTCTAGTTGTTTCCTAGAAGACTACTCAAAACCTCCACCCACAGCTTTGAATAGCATTTTTCAGAAATGAAGTCTTTATCCCTCAGCAGGAAACATTAGTCAAGGCAACTCACCAGGACTCAAGTTCAAGGCAAAGATGATTTTGATAGAAGGAAAATACTTTAACTTTAAAGGGGGAGGGGCGGTATTTAATTTTAACTTCTTGGCCACTCCATCCATTTATCTATGACTCTCAGTTGTTTATTCCTGGCTCTGCATGAAGACCTATAAGTACCTTGTTTAGACTACTTTAATCTGACATTCTCTCAGTAGAAATGTTGCCTTGTTCTTACAATAAATTCCGCCCATTATCTTCCATACTTGCCATCAGTTGCCAAGGAAATTTTCTTCCTTGTATATATAGGAGAATTTTTTGTCTTTAAAAAACATCTCTTAAGGGGCAGTTGTATACTGCATTTCTCATTCTTATCAGGAAGTAGAAAGGAAAACATCATTTCTAATCTTGATGTAAAGACATTTCAGCCAAACGTGGAAGATGACATATCTTAAAACATGTTTTGCCACATGAGCTAAGACAGTGGTTTCTAAATGCTAGTTCATGGATTAGTTTGTATCAGAAATAATACAGCAGCTTCTCAGAGAAGCACAAATCCTTCCCCAATTGAATGAATCAGAATCATTTTAATAAAAACATATCCATTTAAGAGACTGAAGTAGAACTACACATGTTATACAAAAAAGGTGTCCAGGAAACAGTGGACAGGAAAAGCAAATTACAGAATGGTAGATATAGAATGGTCACATTTGTGGTGGGGGGGAGATATAAATATGCATACAGTTGTATTGGAGAAGGAAATGACAACCCACTCCAATATTCTTGCCTAGAAAATCTCATGATAGAGGAGCCTGGCAGGCTACAGTCCATGGGTTCACAAGAGTCAGACACGACTTAGTGCCTAAACCACCACCACCACCATGGTTGTATCAGGGCTACCCTGGTGTCTCAGACAGTAAAGAATCTGCCTGCAATGCAGGATACTGGGGCTCAATCCCTAGGTTGGGAAGAGACCCTGGAGAAGGGAATGGTTACCCACTCCAGTATTCTTACCTAGAGAATTTCATCAATTAAGGAGCCTGGCAGTTACAGTCCATGGGGTCACAAAGACTCATACGTGACTGAGTGACTAACACTTTCACTTTTTTTTCACTTTTCATGGTTGCATTAAGTACCAAAGTTTTTGAAAGGCAATTAGTTCAGTTCAGTTCAGTCGATCAGTCGTGTCTGACTCTTTGCGACCCCATGGATCGCAGCACGCCAGGCCTCCCTGTCCATCACCAACTCCCGGAGTTCACTCAGACTCATGTCCATCGAGGCAATACACAATAATATATTACCAACAGGAGTATTCTAAGAAGTTCAAAGTGGAGAAGAGGGGATTTACTTTTCACTTTTTACCCTTCTGCACTTTTTGAACTGTTTTTTTAAAAGTACATGCTACATTTGTACTTGAAATTAATTAATTAGCAGTGAAAAATATGCTAAAAGTTTCCCAGGGCTTTCTAATCATCAACCAGTTTTAGGGACCATTGCACCAGGGAAATGAGATAAAAGTCCATTAATAAAATTTTTCAATTAAAGGAATTGCACTTTCTCTCAAAATGCAAGTTCTCCTAATTATGCCACAAGTACAAGGACTCAAAGCAATGTTGAGCATTTCTAGCATTGGGTGCATGGAAAATAATAAAGGAAAATACATAATGGGGGAATAAACAACTTACATTGAAATGTGGAAGTGGAAACATTATAGCCCAAGGAGGAAAAAAAAGTCTTAAAACTACTACAGGGATGGAGAAGGGGAAAGTAAATTCCCATCCACCATCTTATATGCCACATACACAAAAACTGCTTTGTCTCTTTCTTTAATGAAAAGATCCATAAATCAAGCTAAAATGTTTACTGTTTTAGTTCCCTATTGAAAAGTCTGATTTTCAACAGCCAACATGTGCTGTACTTAGTTGTTCAGTCATGTCCAATTCTTTGCGACCCCATGGACTGTAGTCCACCAGGCTCCTCTGTCCATGGGGATTCTCCCGGCAAGAATACTAGACTGGGTTGCCATGCCCTCCTCCAGGGGATCTTCCCAAGCCAGGGATCGAACCCAGGTCTCCCTCATTGCAGGAGGATTCCTTACCATCTGAGCCACCAGGGAAACAGCCAACATATTATTGAGTGTTATTATTAAGAACTATAATCGTTTATCATTTTGATAGGTCCTAATGAAACAAAAGCAGAGACATTACTTTGCCAACAAAGGTCCGTCTAGTAAAGGCTATAGCTTTTCCAGTGGTCATGTATGGATGTGAGAGTTGGACTGTGAAGAAAGCTGAGTGCTGAAGAATTGATGCTTTTGAACTGTGGTGTTGGAGAAGACTCTTGAGAATCCCTTGGACTGCAAGGAGATCCAACCAGTCCATTCTGAAGGAGATCAGCCCTGGGATTTCTTTGGAAGGAATGATGCTAAAGCGGAAACTCCAGTACTTTGGCCACCTCATGCGAAGAGTTGACTCATTGGAAAAGACTCTGATGCTGAGAGGGATTGGGGGCAGGAGGAGAAGGGGACGACAGAGGATGAGATGGCTGGATGGCATCACTGACTCAATGGACGTGAGTCTGAGTGAACTCTGGGAGTTGGTGATGGACAGGGAGGCCTGGAGTGCTGCGATTCATGGGGTCGCAAAGAATTGGACACGACTGAGCGACTGAACTGAACTGAATGAAACAGGCTGAGACAACCCTAAATGGAATATTTTTTAGTATACCTCAATGGTAAAATTCCACTGCTACTGCTAAGTCACTTCAGTCGTGTCCGACTCTGTGTGACCCCATAGACGGCAGCCCACCAGGCTCCCCCATCCCTGGGATTCTCCAGGCAAGAACACTGGAGTGGGTTGCCATTTCCTTCTCCAATGCATGAAAGTGAAAAGTGAAAGTGAAGTCACTCAGTTGTGTCCAACCCTCAGCGACCCCATGGACTGCAGCTTACCAGGCTCCTCCATCCCTGGGATTTTCCAGGCAAGAGTACTGGAGTGGGGTTCCATTGCCTTCTCCACTAGCCAAAGAACAAGAATCTTCTCCTCTTTAGCTTACAGCTTTGAGACACTAGCTTTAACACATTTTGCTTTCCTTTTCCCTCTTCCATACTGGACTCTTGGCTTAACACTCTGCCACAGCCATTTAGAGATCAAAGCCATTTTACCAGCTTGCAGCAGAAATCTCTGGACAGAAATTCCTACAGGTAGGTATCTAGAAAAATACAAATGATTGTCAACTCATTGTAGGCCCTTGTAAAACTTTGAGAAACCTCAATTAAAATAGAGTTGGGAGGCCAGAAGGGGGAGCTTTTATGCCCCACCAGGTAATAGAGCCTAACAGGAAGTAGAAAGACTCTTCCTTCTTGGAAATAGCTCAGCCACTGAGAGAATGTCATAACTCAGCCAATGAAAAGCACTATACTTCAAACTATCAGTTCCTCCAATCAATTCTTTGTTTACTCTAGCCCTCCCAACTTCCTTTTCCCCTCTTTAAAAGAGTTCTCCTCTTCTTGTTATGTGAGGACTTGCATATGGTTCACCATGGTTGCAGGTCTGTATTGCAATTCTTTGGTGATGCCCATGCCCCCCCCCAAAAAAAAATTTCTGCTGGAAAAATAACTGGCACACTGTTTTAGGTCAGTACCCTCCATTAGAAAAATAGGTGTACCAGTTCAACATTCAGAGTCCCGGTGGCCATACCTAGAATTTTGATTCAGTAAACTGGGTACTGGGTCCAGAAACCTGACTTTTAGCTAGTGAACAAGCAATTTTGATGCTCCTCATATGGGAACAATTGGAGACAATTTGGAGCCACCATATCATCTTTGCATGACTTCCCCCTAGACATGAGATAAACTGATGTACTTAAGCTACTAAATAGAGGTTTCTGTTATTTGTGGAAATCAATAGAATGTATTTCTTAGTAAGCCAATGTGGTACCCTGTGATATGATGATTTATAAGAAAATATGTATATACATATGGTCATTCAGGTGACAAATATAATTCTCATGAGTATTTGGTCTCCCTCCATGGTTTCCAAAACTTGGACCCTTCCTAAGAATTGGAAGTGATAAGGGTGTGTTTTGTTATGTGAAAGAGGTGACTTTTGGAAAGCACCCATAAATGGGGCTGGTTGCCATTGGAGCCAACTGTGTGATTAGAGTGTTGGGATTTTCAATCCTACCCTCCAACCTCCAGGGAGGGGAGAGTGGCTCAAGGTTGAATCAATGACCAATGAACAATGATTTAATCAACCATGCTCAGGTAATGAAACTTCATAAAAACTCTTTGAAGAACTTCCAAGTTGGAGGGGCTGAGAGAGGGGCGTACCTGGAGAGGGCATGGAAACTGGATACACACCTTGTTCTATACATCTCTTCATCTAGCTGTTCCTGAACTATATCCTTTTACCTTAAACCAGTGATTTAGGAATTAACATGTTTTTCTAAGTGCCCTGAGCCACTCTAGCAAGTTAACCAAACCTGAGATAGGAGTCATGAAAAGTTCTGATTTATAGCCAATTGGTCAGAAGTAGAGGTAACAACCCTGAAGATGGAGGGGATATGGACAGTCTTGTAGGACTGAACCTTTACTTGATCTGATGCTTTTTCCAGGGGGATAGTTCCAGAATTGAATTGCACTGTAGGATACAAGCTGATTTCTGGAGAATTCCTTGGTGCCATGAGGGAAAGCCCCACCCACACATTGGAAATCAAGTCTCAGAACCCAGTTTGATCCCTCACCCTCATTTAAGCATCATGCCTGCTGATCATCAGTTTCTCTAAAAACCTTCCTTTTCTTTTTTTCCAGCCTTATTTCCAAAGATTCTTCATGCCTCACACCTTTTTTTTCGGCCACACCATGTGGCTGTGGGATCCTAGTTCCCCAACCAGGAATCAAGCCCATACCACCTGCATTTGAAATGCAGCATCCCAACCATGGGACCTCCAGAGAAGACCCACATTTCACACTCTTAACTTTGGAAAGCTCCTCTTTCTAGCCCAAGAAGTTTTTCCTGTCTTTTAGTCACTGCTGCTGCTGCTAAGTGGCTTCAGTCGTGTCCGACTCTGTTCGACCCCATAGACGGCAGCCCACCAGGCTTCCCTGTCCCTGGGGTTCTCCAGGCAAGAACATTGGAGTGGGTTGCCATTTCCTTCTCCAATGCATGAAAGTAAAAAGTGAAAGTGAAGTCGCTCAGTCATATCCAACTCTTAGCGACCCCATGGACTGCAGCCCACCAGGCTCCTCCGTCCATGGATTTTCCAGGCAAGAGTACTGGAATGGGGTGCCATTGCCTTCTCCACTTTTAGTCACTAGTATCTTTAAAATGTAATATGAGATGCCTACTTACAGGTTGCTTTACTATAAAACAAACACAGTGAAAGACAGGAAATCCTGGTGTGCTGCAGTCCATGGGGCTGCAAAGAGTTGGAGATGACTGAGTGACTGAACAACAGCAATAACATAATTTATCATAAATTGAAAAGAGATTTTTACAGACAGCTTCAAAATTGTTAAGCTTTTAGCAGTAATCAGTTTGTTCACTCATTAAGCAAATGCTGGTTGCATATATATTATATGCCAGAATGATATGCAAAGCAGTGAAGGATATTCAAAGAAAATAAAATTCACCTTTTTCCCTGGAGTTAGAGGATAAAAGATATGCAAACCCGAAACAGTTATGAGAAGATAGCAGGTGATCAAGAGGTATTAAAAAAAAGAGATTTTACTAAAAATTTATTATCATTCGACTAAAGGCCTAAATGTAAGGTCATACACTATAAGACTCCTAGAGGAAAACAGGCAGAACACTCTTTGACATAAATTGCAGCAATACTTTTGGGAATCCAACTCCTAGAGTAATGGAAATAAAAACAAAAATAAACAAATGGGACCTAATTAAACTTAAAAGCATTTTCACAGCAAAGGAAACCATAAACAAAACAAAAAGACAACCTACGGACTGGGAGAAAATATTTGCTAGTGATGCTAACAACAAGGGATTAATTTCCAAAATACACAAATGGTTCAAACAGCTTAATACCAAAAAAGTAAACAATCCAATCAAAAAATGGGCAAAAGGCCTAATTTGACATTTCTCCTAAGAAGATATACAGATGGCCAACAGTCACATGAAAAGATGCTCAATGATGCTAATTATTAGAGAAATGCAAATCAGCACCACAATGAGGTATGACATCACACCAATCAAAATGGCCATTGCTTAGAGGTCTACATGTAATGAATGTTGGAGAGGGTGTGGAGAAGAGAGAACCCTCCTACCCTGTTGGTGCGAATATAAATTGGTACAACAACTAGGGAGAATAGTATGAAGGTTCCTTAAAAAACAATGGAACTAATATATGATCCTGCAATCCCACTCCTAGGCATATATCTGGAGAAAACTTTAATTTGAAAGAATACAAGCCCCCCAATGTTCATTGCAGCACTATTTACAATAACCAATACTTGGTAGCAATCTAATGGTCCTTTGACAGAGTAAAGGATAAAGAGAATGTAGTACATATACATAAGGGAATATTGCTGCTGCTAAGTCGCTTCAGTCGTGTCTGACTCTGTGCGACCCCATAGACGGCAGCCCACCAGGCTCCCCCGTCCCTGGGATTCTCCAGGCAAGAACACTGGAGTGGGTTGCCATTTCCTTCTCCAGTGCATGAAAGTGAAAAGTGAAAGTGAAGTCGTGCAGTCGTGTCTGACTCTTTGCGACCCCATGGACTGCAGCCTACCAGGCTCCCCCGTCCATGGGATTTTCCAAGCAAGAGTACTGGAGTGGGGTGCCATTGCCTTCTCCGAATGGAATATTACTCAGCCATAAAAAAGAGTGAAATAATGCCATTGTGGCAACATAAATCGACCTGGAAATCATCATATTAAATGAAGCTAGACAGAGAAAGACAAATAGTGTATAATATCACTTATATGTGGAATCTAAAGAAAGATACACATGAACTTGTTCACAAAACAGAAATAGACTCTCACAGAAAACAAACTTATGGTTACCAAAGGGAATATGAAGGCTGGTGGGTAGAGATAAATTAGGAGTTTGGGATTAACATACACACACTACTATATATAATGTAGAGGACTTCCCAGGTGGTGTAGGTGTAAAGAATCCACTGGTGCAGAAGTGAGAGACTTGGGTTTGATCCTTGGGTCAGGAAGATCCCCTGGAGTAGGAAATGGCAACCCACTCCAATAATTTTGCCTGGAAAATTCCGTGGACAGAGGAGCCTGGTGGGCTAGTCCATAGGGTCACAAAGAGTTGGACACAAGTAAGCACACACATATATAAAATAGGTAAACAACAGGGATCCACTGTAAAGCACAGGGACCTAAACTCAATTGCTTGTTAACCTATAATGGAAAAGACTCTGAAAGAGGATACATATGTGTGTATATATACATATACATATATACAAATAACTTTGCTGTACACCTGAAACTAATACAACATTCAAAATAACTATACTTTGATTTTTAAAAGTCATTTTAAAAAAGGAAAAAAAAATTAAAACATAGGATGGAAATTGCACTGGCAAGAACAATTTTCTAGACAATTTTTTAAAATAAAATGTTTGCTTTAGCAAATCAAGTTTTGCAGACAAATTTTTTTCAAGGACAAATAGTCTGTTTTGGAACAAGGAGAGTTATTTATAAAAAAGAGAAAAGATCAGAAAGTATTTGCAGAAGAAAGTAAATGTTTCCATGTGCATCCATCAGTTCCCAATGTCTCTTTATTGGTTTCTCAAGGGACCCATTAAGTCCTCAAGTAAATAGGAAGCTCAAATTTAAATCTTTCCTGTAAGCTAGAATTGCAAAATGGTGATGGGAATGACCTCCTTATTATACCCTGTTCGTGTGTTGACTATGTACCCTCATCGATGAGAATGTGGTTGCATTGGAATGCAAAGATGGGTGCTTCCTCCATCAAGTCCCCACTGTGTAAGTTTGGTGCCTCCTTCAATCTGGACCAAGAGAAATCCTTTTGAATTAAATTACCAAGAAACAAAGTATTTGAAAGCAAATAAAAGGCAGAGAAATTAATATAGAAATAAAGCTGTGCAATTATTATCAGATAAAAATGGAAAAAGAACCCAAGAAAAAATTTTCATGCTCTGTTTCACTATACATTCATGTATTCCCTTTATCATGTCATGCAACCACACCTAGAAGCTATAGGTTTAGAGTAACAGAAATGTGAGATAATCAAGGATCCAAGAACTCTACTTTGCAAAAGGTCACTTTCCTGAAGCAGTAGAAAGCATATGGTCTTTTGTTAAATAAATATTTTTTAAATGACTGTATCAAATGCACGGCATCACTTATCAGCCATACTTCTCCCATTGTAAAATAATTTCATTTGTCCTTGAAAAAAATTAAAATATCAAATTTAGAGTTGAAATTGACAGCTTCACAAATTTCTTCATTTCTTCCACAAATGCCAATAATAAATACCCTTGAGTACAAGAAGGAAATAGTGTTGTATAGATTTCTTGACGATATCTCCTGAACTTCTCAGAACATCCTAATGTCAAGTATTTTGTACCACACCTCATCCATATTCCTGGACTAGTCTAACCAAGCATCTTTGTAATGGACATCCATTGTTTTTTTTCTACTTAGGTCTCCTGCTTTGCAAGAACTTCTACCCTCTTTCCAACCAGGTGTCTTTGTTAGTGGTTTCCAACTAGAATAACAGGAATAGGTACATGACCCTTAAAAACATCAAAGATCATTATGTCCTCTTGATTTATTGACCTCTATAGTATCACAAAATTAACTTTATCTAAAAAAAATTAACTTTATCTATCCTGGTAATCCTGTATACAGGTCAGGAAGCAACAGCTAGAACTGGACATGGAACAACAGACTGGTTCCAAATAGGAAAAGGAGTACAGCAAGGCTGTATATTGTCACCCTGCTTATTTAACTTATATGCAGAGTACATCTTGAGAAACGCTGGGCTGGAGGAAGCACAAGATGGAATCAAGATTGCCGGGAGAAATACCAATAACCTCAAATATGCAGATGACACCACCCTTATGGCCGAAAGTGAAGAGGAACTAAAAAGCCTCTTGATGAAAGTGAAAGAGGAGAGTGAAAAAGTTGGCTTAAAGCTCAACATTCAGAAAACTAAGATCATGGCATCCAGTCCCATCACTTCATGGCAAATAGATGGGGAAACAGAGGAAACAGTGGCTGACTTTATTTTTCTGGGCTCCAAAATCACTGCAGATGGTGATTGTAGCCATGAAATTAAAAGACGCTTGCTCCTTGGAAGGACAGTTATGACCAACCTAGACAGCACATTAAAAAGCAGAGACATTACTTTGCCAATAAACGTCCGTCTTGTCAAGGCTATGATTTTTCCAGTAGTCATGTATGGATGTGAGAGTTGGACTATACAGAAAGCTGAGCACCGAAAAATTGATACTTTTCAACTGTGGTGTTGGAGAAGTCTCTTGAGAGTTCCTTGGACTGCAAGGAGATCCAACCAGTCCATCCTAAAGGAGATTAGTCCTGGGTGTTCATTGAAGGGACTGATGTTGAAGCTGAAACTCCAATACTTTGGCCACCTGATGTGGAGAGCTGACTCATTTGAAAAGACCTTAATGCTGGGAAAGATTGAGGGCAGGAGGAGAAGGGGACGACAGAGGATGAGATTGTTGGATGGCATCACCGACACAATGGACATGGGTTTGGGTGGACTCCGGGAGTTGGTGATGGAGAGTGAGGCCTGGTGTGCTGCGGTTCATGGGGTTGCAAAGAGTCGGACATGACTGAGTGAGTGAACTGAACTGATCCTGGTAATACAATCTTTGCTTAGAAATCTACTTGGTAGGGAATCCTTAACAATAAACTGATACAAAGTTTTGCACATCAGAGTTTTTTTGACTTAAGGATTTCAGGATTTTGAGGGAGAATAATGTTAAAAATAAATATTAGATCTTTTTCCTTCCCTATCCTAAAGTTGTGGTCAATATCAAAAGGCATTTTCGTGAAAAAATGGCCATGGGTATTTTCACTGGCTGTCATTTTCCCTCACTGAGAGGTGTAAGACTTAAATCTTTTGGGTGATCATAATTTCTCATGGCCTCACCATATACGGTCATTAAATATTTGGAAGGCTTTTTATCTGGATCTTGGCTACATTCCAATGGTAAATTATATACTGCTTCTTGAAATATTAAAAAAAAAACTCTACTTTTGTAAAAATTTTGGTAAAACACACATAAAATGTACTACCATAACAATTTTTAATTGTACAGTTGAGTTGTCGTTATTATTTAGTCACTAAGCTGTGTCTGACTGTTTGCAACCCCATGGACTATAGCCTGCTGGGCTCCTCTGTCCATGGGATTTCCCAGGAAAGAATACTGAAGTGGGTTGCCATTTCCTTCTCCAGGGGATCTTCCTAACCCAGGGATCAAACCTGTGTCTCCTGCACTGCAGGCAGATCTTTTACTACTGAGCCACCTGGGAAGCCCATAGCACTGAGTAGTGTTAAGTACATTCCCGTTGTTATGAAATCAATCTCCAGAACTTTTTCATCTTATGAAACTATATCCATGAGACAACAGCTTCCTATTTGCCCCTCTCAAGCCCCTGGCAACCACCACTCTGCTTTCTGCTTCTATGAGTTCTCCTTCCCTTTGGTTTTCAAACCACAATTTATCTCATCAATATCAAAATAATAAATTTTCCATAAAAATTCAGATATTTTGGAAATGTATAAATGTAGAAAATCGAGTTGCTCCCATTCCCAATCCTGTAGCCCAGAGATAACAACTATTAATGGTTCTGTGTAGATGGAGCTGTGCTTTTACTCTATGCCTCTATTTAGGAAAGGATGGAGATGCTAGATGTTTGGGGGAAGCTGGGTAAAGTGTACAAAGGAACTCTGTGCCATTTTTTCCAGCTTTTTATAATTCATAAATAAGTTCAAAGTATAAAGTTATTTTTAAGAAGAAATTGATACATGTACACACACAAGCATTGATACATATTTGTATGTGAACACATAAAAGGGATACACAACCAACTGAAAACACAGATTGACTCTGAGAAAGGGAATTACATTTCTAGGGAACACAGAAAGACTTCTCTTTGTATATATTTTTGTTCTTTATGACGTTCAAATACAAAAAAATACACCTTTCGAGTTTCCCTGGTCGTGCACTGGTGAAGAACTTGCCTTGCAGTACAAGGAACACAGATTCAATCCCTGGTCTGGGAAGACTCCACATGCCTCAGATACAACTAAGCCCGTGCAGCAAACTCTGAGCTCATGCTCCAGAGCTTGTGTTCCCCAACAAGAGAAGCCACTGCAATGAAAAGCCTGCGCACCACGACAAAAGTAGCCCCTGCTCGCTGCAACTAGAGAAAGCCTGCGTCAACGATGAAGACCCACCACAGCCAAAAAATAAATAAATACATACATTTTTTTTTTAAATACACCTTTCAAATAAGGTTTTCCATGACGAAAATGAAGGAAGAGAAGTAAAATATCACAAATGAAGAAAAGTTTCAGCCCTGGGTTTTTCAGAATACGATTAATTCTGAATGAATGCATTCAGAAGCAATGAAAACAGCGCTTCTTTCTTTTAGAGTTCAGAAAAGAAACACCTACCTTCTCTAGTGTTTGCTTTGCTGTTTCTTTTAAACTTGCTTGCTGAAACTAGCATTTTTACAGCAACAGAGTAAAAAGGAGTACCTAGAACCAAATAAATGTTAAAGAAATTTACAGTCAATATCATCAGCAAAATCTAAAAATAAATTTTTGTGCTTTCTAGGGATACTGAGAATTGTTTAACTTTTTTCTCTAGATTTTGTTACAGTAGTTCAGGGTAGGCATTGATGATTGTTCTGAAGTTGTTTTCTAGTTTTTTAAGCATAGTAGATTCATATTCATCTCCTTAATTACATAGACTGAAAATGAAAGTGTTAGTCACTCAGTCGTATCTCTTTTCGACCCCATGAACTATAATCCACCAGGCTCCTTTATCCATGGAATTCTCCAGGTAAGAATACTGGAGTGGGTAGCCATTCCCTTCTCCAGGGAATAGACTAGTATGTTTCAAAAGCAAGAAATCTATAGTATTTAGAAGTAGGAGATACTTTTGAAATTGACAGTAATCTCAAGAATTGAGGAGGAGGGTAATGAACATATTTTTCAAGTTAAAAATTATCATAGAGACTAATGTTTCCTTTTTCTGGCTGAACTTTTAAAAATTAACTTTCCTTTCACGTCTTACCTACCTTTAAAAGATTGTTTACAGTAAGTCATCCTGGAACAGTTCCCATCACTGAGTCTATAAGTTGAAATTAATTCATTCCAACAATCAAAAGCAGCATATGTTGGTTGCTATTTTCTAAAGAAAATTAAAAGAAAGCTGCTGGCAGCAGAGAGTATTTCTTAATAAATAAGTAACAACATCTCAAGGAGTCAGAAGAAGTGGTGCAGCCTAGTAGATTTGAGAGTTAGTTTTTTGTCTTTTTACATTTTAAAGCCCTGCATGCATACTAAGTCGCTTCAGTTGTGTCCAACTCTTTGTGACCCTATGGACCGTAGATTGCCAGGCTCCTCTGTCCATGGGATTCTCCAGACAAGAATATTAGAGTGGGTTAAAACTCAGAAGTAAATGTTTGGACACTTACATGGGTTTCTTGTAAAGTTAGTCTATGTTAGTTAATGAGCAAGTGCCTTCACTCATCTGAAAGGAAGGGTTTCTTTGGTTTACAGAGGTTCCCAAGAGCCCTAGGCAGATGTTGAGTTGAGGAATACATTCACCTCTTCCAACCCTAAGCCTAACAACTTTTATTATTGGCACCTACATCTATCCAGCTTGTATCAGTCCTGACTCCACTTGCCATTTCCTCACTGCTAACATTAGCTTCCCCTGGAGAAGGAAATGGCAACCCACTCCAGTATTCTTTCCTGGAGAAAACCATGGACTGTAGCCTGTCAGGCTCCTCTGTCCATGGGGGTTGCAAGATTTGGACATGACTTAGAGACTAAACTACCACCACCAACATTAGCTTCTTCAAATCTCTATTGTCTCATGTGTGACATGGGACTCATAATATCTACCTAATGGACTCCAAGGAGATCAAACCAGTCAGTCCTAAAGGAACTCAACCCTGAATATTCATTGGAAGGAAAGATGGTGAAGCTCCGACACTTTGGCCACTTGATGCAAAGAGCCATCTCATTGGAAAAACTCTGATGCTGGGAAAGATTGAGAGGCAGGAGGAGAAGGAGGTAACAGAGGATGAGATGGTTAGATAGCATTACCAACTCAATGGACATGAATTTGAGCAAACTCTGGGAAATATTGGAGGACAGAGGAGCCTGGGGTGCTATAGTCCATGGGGTTGTAAAGAGTTGGACTTGGTGACTGAACAACAAAAACAACAATAGAATTGTAGGGTTTAAATGAAATAATGTGTGTGAAGCACTAAATGCATAGTTAATGCTGAGAAAGCAGCCTTTGACATTCCCTGCACTGCTGGTATGATGTTCCCAGACAGGCCATGTGGTCCTCCTGCTGGACATAAACCATCTTACAGGACACTGACATCAGACAAGGCCACTCTGAGACCATGATAACACGAGAGAGAAGAAGGTTGTGTACAGCCACAAAATAGTGAACATGTCCCTCTCTGCTAAAATGAGTGATTACTACTTCCTTACCAATTATTGCATCATCCCTGACTCTGGGCTGCCCTCCCTGGAGATAAGATTTATTGAAATGCCCAATCATGGTATTGCCGCTACTTCCTGATAAGGCCCTTGCTTCATTAGCTTCTCCCCAAGATTCCTCAACCAAAACCTAAATCCTATCACAGGTTCTTTCTACCACCGCTTACTGAAATACCCACAGTTCCCCTGGTGTGCACAGTCCTGGCTGCACTGAGCTATAAGCCCAGCCTGTTCAACTGCAGGTGTGTTCCTGGTGAACTGAACAAGCTCCTTTGGCTAAAGGATGCTTACAGTGCTCAATTAATGACTGTTACTACTTTGGGAGTCCGGTTCTCTTCCTCTTCTGATGTGCAAAATGTAAATATTGTGTTTCTCACTGGTGTTAGACTGGAAAATCCTAGCTTCATGGTTCTGAAAGTCTGTGATTCTGAACTTGACGCTACCAAAGATAGAATTCATTTGTTCTAGTTACTTCATTTACAAATATATAAAGAACAAACCTCATTGATACGCTCATGTAAAACACTGCTGGGAAAGATTGAAGGTGGGAGGAGAAGGGGACGACAGAGGATGAGATGGTTGGATGACATCACCAACTCAATGGACATGAGTTTGAGTAAGCTCCGGGATTTGGTGATGGACAGGGAGGCCTGGCTTGCTACAGTCCATAGGGTCACAGAGTCGGACACAACCGAGTGACTGAACTGAACTGAACTGAACAGCACTGTTCTTAGATTGTGCTGTAGTAAAAAGTCAGTTTCAGGAGAATGGCCAGAATCATGCATTCTCTATTAAATTGATGACATTGTGGGTTAGTTTCATGAAAAAAAAAAAAATCTTGGTGGTATTTTTAATCTCTTCTGGGATCACTGAGTGCTGGCTAAAAAGGAATCTCAAGGTATCACAGAATATCTTCTCTTTATCTAGAATTCCCTGCACGGCAAGTGCCAGGTTATTATTTGGCTCATAATCACTCCGCCCTTGTTAGTTCAGTGTGTCCCAGATTTGAAACGATACAAAGTGTTAACCTTGTTTGTGCAAAGGCCTGTTCTTGATCCAAATTCAGTAAAAGCCTCTTAGGACTCTAGGGACATGTTAGTCCCTTAGATTAGGGAGGGAGCCAGTGACCTTGGCATTATGAAGGGACATCTGAAATAACTGTTGATAGATGGCTACCACTCCCTCTTTAGTTTTCCTTTTATCAAATCCACTAAAAGATGGTTGTTGGCAATCAATCAGTTATGTTTGACTCTTTGTGACCCCCTTGACTGTAGCACGCCAGGCTTTCCTATCCTTTACCACCTCCCAGAGTTTGCTCAGTCCTTTTAATTCTAAAATTCTCTCAGCCTAATATTATACTTTAAGATCCTTGCTCTAACTGGCTGCCATTCTATTCTTCTCCGCCCTATGGTTGGTGGTTGAGTCACTAAGTCATGTCTGACTCTTGAAACCCCATGAACTGTAGCCCACCAGGCTCCTCTGTCCATGGATTTCCCAGGCAGAAATATTCTAATGGGTTGTCATTTCTTTTCTCCAGGGGATCTTCCAAACCCAGGGATCAAACCTGTGTCTCCTGCATTGCAAGTAGATTCTTTACCAACTGAACCACTGTCATCCTATAATATGCTATAAATTCAGTAAACATGTTCTGAACACCTACGATATGCAAGGTACAATCTTAGACATCACGGAGACTATAAAGATGAATAAGACGTATTCTCACTCCAAAAGCTCTAGAGTGGGTGGATGGGAAGATGACATAAGGATACAGATGAACAGGTTCATGTAGAATGTAAAAACTGAGTTTGTGACCTCCTGAAGGGAGACACCTGGTTAGAAGGAACTTGAGAGAGAGAAGTTGCCATGTAAGAGCTGCCAGCTGCTTTCCAAATGGAAATAGTAAATTATCTTGGTGCAGTTTCTCTGCTCTGGGAAGAATCATGTAGGTGGTTTCTCCTAGTGGTGTGAAGGTAAGGAAAGTTGCTACCTATTGTCCTGCAGGAAGATGTAACAGGACTCTGATAAGACAAAGGCTACCCTTGGGAGGATCTAGGATATTAAAAGCTGTTTAAAAATGAACAGTTTTTTAAAGATGGTGTAGTCATGACTCTTGTATGTGCATGCATGCTCAGTCACTAAGCTGTGTCCAACTATTTGTGACCCCATGGACTGGGGCCTGCCAGGTTCCTCTGTCCAAGGGATTTCTAAGGCAAGAATACTGGACTAGGTTGCCATTTCCTTCTCCAGGGATCTTCCTGATTTAGGGATCCCCTCAGCTTCAGCATGGGCAAGTGATTCTTTGCCACTGAACCACCTGGGAAGCCCAATCATGACCCTTATACAAATGCAAGTTGAACACTCATCAAAGACTTTGTTTAACTCATTAGTTAATGAAGTAGCCACAAGCAGTTACAATCAGTTCAATGGAGAATCCACATTGCCACACTTATGTAAGTCAATCATGAATGCTAAAATAAATTTAGAAATAGGTGCAAAACTGGCTTCTTTGGTTGAAGAGTGGGAAACAATTGTCCTTATAGTGGAGAGACTTTGCTTTTATCCATGGAAAAGTACAACATTGCTATTCGCTGTCTCAAAATAATAGTTGTAAAATCCCTTTAAGACAGCAAAAGGCACAGGGCCCCATCCAACAGATAATCCAGAATGATGTGCCAGAAAACACCTCATTTTTCACTGAAGACAAATGGTACTCTTTGAGTTCATCTTAAGGACTTTGACAATTTTCCCTACAAAATTCTCTAGGACACTGAGAATGTCCCACTTGAACCCCGTTGAGACAGAGGGACAGCAAAGGCCCAAGGAGGAACTCTCTAGATGGAAAGGGAGACAGACTCAACAGTGAGGTCTAGGGAGTTGGTCCCAGCATGTGGCAAAGTGGTCCTTTGCTCGAGCCCCCAGGTGTAGTGGTCCTGATGCAGGAATGGAGACAGAGTATGTGGATGTGAGTCTGGGACCTGGAATGTTGGAGACCATGAAAGAAGCCTGTACAGTGCTTTGGACCACAGAGGTGTCCTACAATAAGGACTCTGTGACCCGGGTGGGCTGTCAGTGGTGGTACTGATAATGCTGAAAAGTGGATCCCAAATAGACTGATTGGATTTTCTGGTTCTTCAGCTTCATGAGGCATTTGGAAATAGTCCCCTGGAGTCTGAATATTTCAGAGGAGGCAAAATTCTGAGAAACTGCAACATTTAAAGAATAAGCGAAGAATTGAGGTCACGCATTTCTTAGATAAAAGATCAAGGAGAGTGACAGATGTAGACACCAGATTGTAGATGGTTGAGAAGTGAAAGGGAGGCTAAAAAGTATTGACAATGAGTCATAGTGATAATAGTAATAATAATATAGGAAATACCATTTTCTATCTATATAAAGCAATTAAGACTGGTTATTGTTTAGTCAGTTAGGAAAATATCTAAAGCATGGAATCATAAACATAGTTCACGGATACCTTGGGCATTATTTGAATTTAAAACACATAATTGTATATACAGTCACCAGTCAACTGATATACCATAGCCACAATGTTTACTTGAGTAAAGGTCTGAGATTAGAGTTCTATATCATGTTTCTTCACTAAACCACACTTGTAAACTATTTGGTGAGCAGAATCCTCCTTGAACTTTACTACTTTCCCCAATCTTTTACACTAGTTTTGCTCATCTTTAATTTCACTGTAATTCTTTTTAGTAATTCACTTTTATCAAATCTTTCCCAAAAATTCATAAAGCATTCAAAAGACGTTTCACAGAAATACCTCTCTGTTTACACTTCTAGGACATTTGTTTAGTAATAATTCAGTTCAGTTCAGTCGCTCAGTCATGTCCAACTCTTTGCGACCCCATGAATCGCAGCATGCCAAGCCTCCCTGTCCATCACCAACTCCTGGAGTTTACCCAAACTCATGTCCATTGAGTCGGTGATGCCATCCAGCCATCTCATCCTCTGTCATCCCCTTCTCCTCCTGTCCCCAATCCCTCTCAGCATCAGGGTCTTTTCCAGTGAGTCAACTCTTTGCATGAGGTGGCCAAAGTATTGGAGTTAGTAATATTTATGTTAATATAATAAGAAGCACAAGTGGGATATACATGTTTGGGAACAATAGCAACTCAAAAGGTGGGAATAGAAGTGTCTAGATATTCAGCAAGCCATAGATGTGTTCTAGGTGTCTATCTGTGTATTTTGAGACTAGAGAGCAGTTTAAGCAGGTGGTTGAGGTTAACAGAGCTTCTGTGAAATATAACATTGAGTTCTTACTAGGTCCAAACATCTCAGTGTTGCTTTAGTCTTATCTCATTTAATCTCAGCAACTAATGAAGTTCGAAGAGGTTAGGTCATCGTCCAGCGACATACCAAGTTAGTAAGTGGCAGTAACAAAATTTAAACACAGAATGTCTTATTCCAAAGCTGGTATTTTAACTCTTTCTTCATAATATTTCCTTTGAAGAGTGAATATTTTCTTTGGAGAGTTTTAGGAGTGAACCAGAGGAGAAAGGGCAGAGGTAGCTTCAAGGATACTGTTCCTATTGTTGTTTAGTCACTAAGTCGTGTCTGACTTTTTTGTGACCCCGTGGACTGTAGCCCACCAGTTTCCTCTGTCCATGGTATTTCCCAGGCAAGAATACTGGAGTGGGTTTCCATTTCCCTTTTCCAGGGTATATTCCTGACCCAGGGATTGAACCTGTGTCTCCCTCACTGCTGCTGCTGCTGCTAAGTCATTTCAGTCGTGTCCAACTCTGTGCGACCCTACAGACAGCAGCCCACCAGACTCCCCCATCCCTGGGATTCTCCAGACAAGAACACTGGAGTGGGTTGCCATCTCCTTCTCCAGTGCATAAAAGTGAAAAGTGAAAGTGAAGTCGCTCAGTCAAGTCCGACTCTTAGAGACCCCATGGACTGCAGCCCACCAGGCTCCTCCATCCATGGGATTTTCCAGGCAAGAGTACTGGAGTGGGGTGCCATTGCCTTCTCTGCTAGCACACAGATTCTTTATGCCTGAACCACCTGGAAAGCCCACAGTCTCAGAGATACAACATACATCAATTGTTTTGCCTTTTGGGAAGAGCCCCTGATTTTCTTTTCAGTTAACACTCCTTCCTTGCTCTCAGGTCCACATACATCATACAGGATTTACCTCCTGGCTCTAGCTCTAGTAATAAACACGTGACCCAGAAATGGCCAATGAAAATACTTCATTCCTCTAACCACAGTGATTGGCTAAAATATGGACACATAACTCAAGTCAGGCTAATGAGGGTCATACTTAGGACAATTTCTAGTAATACTGAAAAAGTAGAGTACTTCTCCACCCTTTAATTCTCCACTCCCAGGATCACTAGTGAAGAACTATGGAAGCAACAGGCATCACTGATGTTGGCAAAATCCTGTCTGATTATGAAATCAACATAGGAAAGCAGAGTGATGAAAAGAAAGAGACCAGTGAGTAATCAGTTTTTAAGCTTCTGGATCCAGCCATACCTGAACTCTGCAAGAGCAGAGACTAATGATGTACAAAACCCAGTGTAAATTCCAGTTCTTGTCCTCAAGGAGCTGCTTGTTGAACTTAGATCCCAAGGATATGTTAATATTATATCAAACAAAAAATAAATTTAAAATATACTTATCTAATCAAGTGTGTCTTTATCTACCTGTCTGTCTTTATTTACCTCCCTTTTTTCCTTACTCTTCTCATCATTTCTCCATTACCTTTCTGACCTACTAAACATGACTAATTATAATTTTTTCTTGTCTGGAAATATATTTTCTGTCTCTGTCTACAGAAAGACATGCATGTACAAAAGCACAAATATTTTAGCTGTGCAACCTCTTTTCAAATGAAATCTTATCTGGAATTTCAGGATATAAAATTGTAGCTCTTTGGTTTATATGAGGCGCAGGTGACCCGAGGAGCACAGACTGACAACCCCTGCTATGACAACGCTTTTATCTGACAGGTCTCTGATTTATAATAAATGATGGTAGATCTTGACAAAGTACAGAATAGAATTTTGATAAACCTAACAGTTTTTGAAAGCTCTGCCAAATCTTGTCAAATACTACAAAGATCCATCAAAATGACAATCTGCACACCCTGCCAATATCATTATTTCTTTAAAACTAGCAGAAAATTCATTAAATTAAGTGAAAAAAGAAAATGTAGAAATAGTTGTCTCGTATCATCATTTCTTTTTGTTTTAACAAGTAGCTTATAAAACAGGAGTTAGATATGGAACCAACAAGGTAATTTGATCAGGGAAACAGTTTCAAACAGATTATATTAGAAAATAGAGAAAGGAGTATCTTTGGAGAGTTCAAGTCTGCATTTTAAGTGCCTGTGGCTTCAGCAAACAACAGCAACTCTGAAAAAAAAATCAAAGAGTAAACAATTTTAAGCAGTAAATCAACAAAATCATCATCATCATTACCACCAGCACCAGTGTCATGATCATTATCACATTCATCACCATCATCAATACCATCACCTTCACCATCCTCCTCATCATTACTCTCAACACAACCACCACCAGCATCATCACCATCTTCATCCCCATCTCTAATGTTTTGACCACTGATCCTGAATTGGACACTATGCAAAGTGGGCCATGTGTAACATCTTGTTTCATCTTTAAGCATGGCCCTCTGAGGGAAGCATACCCATTTGAATGCAGAGTTCCAAAGAATAGCAAGGAGAGATAAGAAAACCTTCTTCAGTGATCAATGCAAAGAAATAGAGGAAAACAATAGAATGGGAAAGACTAGTGATCTCTTCAAGAAAATCAGAGATACCAAAGGAATCTTACATGCAAAGATGGGCATAATAAAGGACAGAAATGGTATGGACCTAACAGAAGCCAAAGATATTAAGAAGAGGTGCCAAGAATACACAGAAGAACTATATGAAAAAGATCTTCATGATCCTGATAGCCACGATGGTGTTATCACCCACCTAGAGCCAGACATCCTGGAATGCAAAGTCAAGTGGGCCTTAGGAAGCATCACTACAAAAAAGGCTAGTGGAGGTGATGGAATTCAAATCCTAAAAGATGCTGCTTCTAAAGTGCACTCTATATGCCACCAAATTTGGAAAACTCAGCAATGGCCACAGGACTGGAAAAGGTCAACTTTCATTCCAATCTCAAAGAAGGGCAATGCCAAAGAATGTTCCAACTACCACACAATTGCACTCATCTCACACACTAGCAAAGTAACGCTTAAAATTCTCCAAGCCAGGCTTCAAAAGTACGTGAACCGTGAACTTCCAGATGTTGGAGCTGGATTTAGAAAAGGCAGAGGAACCACAGATCAAATTGACAACATCTGTTGGATCATAGAAAAAGCAAGAGAATTTCAGAAAAACATATACTTCTGCTTTAGTGATTACACCAAAGCCTTTGACTGTGTAGATCACAACAAACTGTTAAAAATTCTGAAAGAGATGGGAATACCAGACCACCTGACCTGCCTCTTGAGAAATCTGTATGCAGGTAAAGAAGCAACAGTTAGAACTGAACATGTAACAACAGACAGATTTCAAATAGGGAAAGGAGTACATCAAGGCTGTATATTGTCACCCTGCTTATTTAACTTACATGCAGAGAACATCATGTGAAATGCCGAGCTGGATGAAACACAAGCTGGAATCAAAATTGCAGGGAGAAATATCAATAATCTCAGATATGCAGATGATACCACCCTTATGGCAGAAAGTGAAAAGGAACTAAAGAGCCTCTTGATGAAGGTGAAAGGAGAGAGAAAAAAAGCTGGCTTAAAACTCAACATTCAAAACATGAAGATCATGGCATCTGATCCCATCACTTCATGGCAAATAGATGGAGAAACAATGGAAACAAGTGACAGACTTTATTTTCTTGGTCTCCAAGATCACTGCAGATGATAGCTGCCATGAAATTAAAAGACACTTGCTCCTTGGAAGAAAAGCTATGACCAACCCAGACAGCATATTAAAAAGCAGAGACGTTACTTTGCTGACAAAACTATGGTTTTTTGACTGGCTTTGCTAGTCAAAGCTGTGGTTTTTCCACCAAGAGTTTAAGAGAATTCCCTTTTCTCCACACCCAGGAGAAGGAGATTTTTGAACTAATAGAAATAGACAGTAGAATGGTGGCCGCCAGGGGCTGAGGGTGGGGGAAATGGGGAGATGTTGGGGAAAGGGTTAAAATCTCCAGTTAAAAGATGAGGAAATTCTGGAGATCTAACGTTGAGCACAGTGATGATAGTTTAAAAACTGTATTATATGCTTGAAAGTTCCTAAGAGAGTAGATCTTAAATGTAATCATCACATATACTCACACACACAAAAGTTAACTTTTGTGAAGTGATGGAGGGGTTAACTAACCTTATTATGTCAGTCATTTTATAATATATACATATATCAAATGATCAAGTCCTATACCTTAAACTTACACAATATTACATGTCAGTTATAGCCCAATAAAACCAAAGGGGGAAAAGGAGATGTAGGTTTTATTATTACTTACATCTATTCTAAAGAAGAAAATACAGACCTAAAAGACTGTGAAATTTTTCAGGAATCCTTTCTAGGAATCCTTACTAGTAACAGTAATCTCTCTGTAATAAACCACTGGATTTCATGCTAGAAAGCACTTTGGGCCTGAACCCTGATCTTTCTAGCCCCCAATATTTGTAATCTGGGGTCTAAAGGGTGCCTTAAGAACATGATCATAATAGCTAATATTTGTTTAGCTTTTACAAGATGCTTTACATATATCACTTATATCTCATAGCAACCCTTTGTAGTAGGCACTATTATTTCCCCCATATTAGAAAAAAGGAAATAGAGGTTTAGAAAGGTTTGGAAACTTGCTCAAGATGAGAAACCCAGGTGGAGGCAAAGTCAACCTTTAGATTTCAATCCATCCTACTTCCAATCCATTTTTAACCTGGTACAAATCAGCATGTCCAATGTACAAAGGGATTGTGTTCTAATTTGTTTGTTTAGAATTGGTACCTGTTTTCTCACAGAAACAATTTCTAAAGGGTAGGGCTCCCAGATCAACCCCCAGAGGCTTATTTATACCTTGATGTTCAATTTTATCTATTTGCAGGAAAAAAATGCAGGAACAAGATGTTTCAATGGTGGTAATGAAAGTAAATACAAAAGTGATGCAATGAATGAAGAATGTTTTTTAAATCTTAAACGTCTGTCTTGGGGAACTCAAAAATGACTACAAGAGGTAAAGGAGGTAAGTGAAAAGTTTTGTTAAGATTACAAACATTTCTCCCAACCAATTTCGAGCATTTTAGAGGTGATTACTTGCTGACTGTTTGTTGTGAATTTCCCATTCCTTGGTCCTGATGCACCAGCAACATTTATTGAGTATCAAAAAAGATAAAAGGGTCTTTTTTATAGTTTTGCACCGAACAAAGAGGCATTTGATACAAAATAAAATGCATGAACTTTGGAACCATACAGACAAGAATTAAAAATCAAAGCTCTGCCAAACAGAGAAGCAATTAAGAAATCTCAGTTCCACTTTAGCAGGGCTTAAGTGAGTTTGTAAGTGGAAAGCATTAACTTTCGGGGTTTCTGGTCATTTCTCTAAAGAGAATAGGATACGAGATCTTGGGCATTATATATATTATGTAGTTTGAGTAATTGGGTGGCTAAGTAGAAAGGCTGAAATTAAGACAGGCGAAAATTTATTATGAAAAACCAAAAAAAAAAAAGAAATCTAAATGAGCAGAAATTAGCATGTAAAAAGCATCAACTCTGATTCCAGCCTTGAAAAAAATCAGTCTATGAACAAAATGGTACTACTAATAAATGCGAAAAGAAGAGGCATTGAACTGGTAATCTTCCAAGATGTTCTTCTCTGCAGTCAAGCCATAAAAAAAAAAAAAAAAAAAGATAAGAAGAGATGGTGAAAATGAAACCAGTTGCATTTTTTTTTGTTCTTGCTCAAACTGCTTTTACACAAAACCAGAAAGCAAATCTTGATCCATTGTTTAAAAATACCCAGAAAGTACTGCAAATCTTTTCTCAAGAATAATTGTTAGGGGACTTCCCTGGCAGTGCAGTGGTTAAGACTTCACCTTCCAATGCAGGAGGTGTGGTTGGATCCCACATGCATCATGGCCATAAAACCAAAACATAAACAACAGAAGCAATACTGTAAAATATTCAATAGACTTTAAAAATGATCCACATCAAAAAAAATTATTTTAAAAAAATGATTGTTAGAAATTGACATTCTCTTGGAAACTTGATAACCATCTATTTTTATTAAATATTTTACTTCCTTTCAATCTGTACTCTTGCAAAGAAGTTCTTCAATAATGTTGACTGTACTAATAGCTTTAAAATCCAAATCAAATTCTCACCCTGATATTTAAGAACCAACTGAATGCAGCTACTTACAGTTCTTTTTTAAGACAAAAATAACTTTAAATACAACAGATCTTTTCTCAGGCTGTCAATGATACAGTAAAGAAAGATTTTTTTAAACCCGTAAAATGTCAATAAGTATCTTTTGTATGATAGGTAATTTCTAAAAAGGTATTTATTTCCCCAATTTGAAAAATAAGCATGCAGGTAAATCAACAGTTTCCATTGGGTTCCTTTTAGAGTTTTGCAAAACCAAGAAGCTTTTTCTCTTTTGACAGCATTCTTCTCTCCATAAAAGAAATAATGTTTAGGAGCACATTTCATTATTTACAAATGGAGTGACCATGGCCACAAACTGAGAAAAGAACATGCAGGTCTGTTAAGCATCTCGAGATGAATGGTTCCCTTGGAAACTGACAACACACCCTGTTTCCTCATGTCTACTGCGAAGGGGAGGGAGTCCCACATCCACTAGGTAAAAGGGTTGATCTGGGGCTTGGACTGGGGACTAAACCACAGACTGAGGGCAGAGAGAGCCATGAAGCCATCTACTGGGCCACAGAAGTTCTCTTGTGTTACTTCTTCAAAACTTGTTTAAACCTCTGGGCATAACAATCTAGATTCTGTTTGTATAATATATACTTAATAATGGGGTGATTATCTGACATACAAATGGGCCTTTTCTCTCCTGCTGTAGTTGGTAATATGTTACATTCCCAGATCAAAGTTAGCATGGTTAAAAAAAAAAAAAAGTGAGCCCTGTTAAAGCTACATTCAATAAGAGAGCAGTTGGCCTGGTCTCAGGACCCCAAGGACTTCATATATATGTAAAATTTGTTGAAGAGTTACTGTGTGCCAGGGTTTACTTGACATACATTTTCTGCATTGATGCTCACAGCGTCCTAATAAGGCTGGTATTAATCTTTAGGCTTAAATACTGAGACGAAAGAAGGTTAAAACCTTGCCAGGGATCTTCCAGCTAGTCATGGTGTTCAGATTAGCTTACACTGACTACAGTGGTTGATGATGCAGCTACCACCAGTATCCCCCTTACAGCCCTCACCGACTCAGTGTGCTCCAGCTGATGGAGCTCTGAGCATGGGGATCTTGGGACCTAAAGGGCTCTTTTTGGAAACCTGTAAGGCACTTTCAATGACATGTGTTTATAGCAGGCTGGAAGCACCAGGAAATTATTGCAGCTTTATCTCACTCCAATGACCCTCCTGCTCAATCTACCCCAAGCCCTTGTCCCTCAGGTAGGCTTATTCTGAGATATGTGTTTCATACTGTTTCCCAGAATTTCCCTATGCTATTACATTTCAGTTGCCCACTGAGGCCACTGGTTTCATAACACCCTCTTTACTGGCTTCATCCTTTCCCTGTAGCACTTGTCAACTCTCCTAACAATGTTCCTTGTACTTGCCAATAAGCAACTTAACATTCAAATCCTTTCCTAAGGCTTTGGTTTGGGAAGAAACTCTAAGACAGTCATATAACACAGCTCAGATATATAACTAGTCCTTAGGAGTATTTCTTTTCAGGTTTCTACAAAGACCACAAATGAAGAGTGTAAAGGAACACAATATAGAAGGAGAATTATATGCATTTTATTATTCAGTTAAAAACAATGGTATTGATAAAGACAGGATCAGTTCAGTTCAGTCACTCAGTCATGTCCAACTCTTTGCGACCCCATGAATTGCAGCACACCAGGTCTCCCTGTCCATCACCAACTCCCGGAGTTCACCGGACCCACATCCATCGAGTCAGTGATGCCATCCAGCCATCTCATCCTCTGTCGTCCCCTTCTCCTCCTGCCCCCAATCCCTCCCAGCATCAGAGTCTTTTCCAATGAGTCAACTCTTCACATGAGGTGACCAAAGTACTGGAGTTTCAGCTTTAGCATCATTCCTTCCAAAGAACACCCAAGACTGATCTCCTTTAGAATGAATGGATGGTTGGCTCTCCTTGCAGTCCAAGGGACTCTCAAGAGTCTTCTCCAACACCACAGTTCAAAGCATCAATTCTTCGGCGTTCAGCCTTCTTCACAGTCCAACTCTCACACCCATACATGACTACTGGAAAAACCATAGCCTTGACTAGACAGACCTTTGTTGGCAAAGTAATGTCTCTGCTTTTGAATATGCTATCTAGGTTGGTCATAACTTTCCTTCCAAGGAGTAAGCGTCTTTTAATTTCATGGCTGCAATCACCATCTGCAGTGATTTTGGAGCCCCAAAAAATAAAGTCTGACACTGTTTCCACTGTTCCCCAATCTATTTCCCATGAACTGATGCCTCTTGAGATGCCTCTTGAGAAACCTATATGCAGGTCAGGAAGCAACAGTTAGAACTGGACATGGAACAACAGAGTGGTTTCAAATAGGAAAAGGAGTACGTCAAGGCTGTATATTGTCATCCTGCTTATTTGACTTATATGCAGGGTACATCATGAGAAACGCTGGGCTGGAAGAAGCACAAGCTGGAATCAAGATTGCTGGGAGAAATATCAATAACCTCAGATATGCAGATGACACCACCCTTATGGCAGAAAGTGAAGAGGAACTAAAATGTCTCTTGATGAAAGTGAAAGAGGAGAGTGAAAAAGTTGGCTTAAAGCTCAACATTCAGAAAAATAAAGGACAGGATCAGTTCAGTTCAGTCGTTCAGTCGTGTCCAACTCTTTGCAACCCCATGAATCACAGCACGCCAGGCCTCCCTGTCCATCACCAACTCCCAGAGTTCACCAGACCCACGTCCATCGAGTCAGTGATGCCATCCAGCCATCTCATCCTCTGTCATCCCCTTGTCCTCCTGCCCCCAATCCCTCCCAGCATCAGAGTCTTTTCCAATGAGTCAACTCTTCGCATGAGGTGGCCAAAGTACTGGAGTTTCAGCTTTAGCATCATTCCTTCCAAAGAAATCCCAGGGCTGATCTCCTTCAGAATGGACTGGTTGGATCTCCTTGCAGTCCAAGGGACTCTCAAGAGTCTTCTCCAACACCACAGTTCAAAAGCATCAATTCTTCGGTGCTCAGCCTTCTTCACAGTCCAACTCTCACATCCATACATGACCACAGGAAAAAACCATAACCTTGACTAAACGGACCTTCGTTGGCAAAGTGATGTCTCTGCTTTTGAATATGCTATCTAGGTTGGTCATAACTTTCCTTCCAAGAAGTAAGCATCTTTTAATTTCATGGCTGCAATCACCATCTGCGGTGATTTTGGAGCCCAAAAATATAAAGTCTGACACAGTTTCCACTGTTCCCCCATCTATTTCCCATGAAGTGATGGCACGGGATGCCATGATCTTCGTTTTCTGAATGTTGAGCTTTAAGCCAACTTTTTCATTCTGCACTTTCACTTTCAACAAGAGGCTTTTTAGTTCCTCTTCACTTTCTGCCATGAGGGTGGTATCATCTGCATATCTGAGGTTATTGATATTTCTCCCAGCAATGTTGATTCCAGCTTGTGTTTCTTCTAGTCCAGCGTTTCTCATGATGTACTCTGCATATAAGTTAAATAAGCAGGGTGACAATATACAGCCTTGACGTACTCCTTTTTCTATTTGGAACCAGTCTGTTGTTCCATGTCCAGTTCTAACTCTTGCTTCATGACCTGCATACAGATTTCTCAAGAGGCAGGTCAGGTGGTCTGGTATTCCCATCTCTTTCAGAATTTCCCACATTTTATTGTGATCCACACAGTCAAAGGCTTTGGCATAGTCAATAAAGCAGAAATAGATGTTTTTCTAGAACTCTCTTGCTTTTTCGATGATCCAGCGGATGTTGGCAATTTGATCTCTGGTTCCTCTGCCTTTTCTAAAACCAGCTTGAACAGCTGGAAGTTCACGGTTCATGTACTGCTGAAGCCTGGCTTGGAGAATTTTGAGCATTACTTTACCAGCATGTGAGATGAGTGCAATTGTGCGGTAGTTTGGGCATTCTTTGGCATTGCCTTTCTTTGGGATTGGAATGAAAAGTGACCTTTTCCAGTCCTGTGGCCACTGGTGAGTTTTCCAATTTTGCTGCCATATTGAGTGCAGCACTTTCACAGCATCATCTTTCAGCATTTGAAATAGCTCAACTGGAATCCTATCACCTCCACTAGCTTTGTTCATAGTGATGCTTTCTAAGGCCCACTTGACTTCACATTCCAGGATGTCTGGCTCTAGGTGAGTGATCACACCATTGTGATTATCTGGGTCGTGAAGATCTTTTTTGTACAGTTCTTCTGTGTATTCTTGCCACTTCTTCTTGATATATTCTTCTTCTGTTAGGTCCATACCATTTCTGTCCTTTATCGAGCTCATCTTTGCATGAAATGTTCCCTTGGTATATCTAATTTTTTTGAAGAGATCTCTAGTCTTTCCCATTCTGTTGTTTTCCTCTATTTCTTTGCATTAATCACTGAGGAAGGCTTTCTTATCTCTTCTTGCTATTCTTTGGAACTCTGCATTCAGATGCTTATATCTTTCCTTTTCTCCTTTGCTTTTTGCTTCTCTTCTTTTCACAGCTATTTGTAAGGCCTCCCCAGACAGCCATTTTGCTTTTTTGCATTTCTTTTCCATGGGGATGGTCTTGGTCCCTGTCTCCTGTACAATGTCACGAACCTCATTCCATAGTTCATCAGGCACTCTATCTATCAGATCTAGGCCCTTAAATCTATTTCTCACTTCCACTGTATAATCATAAGGGATTTGATTTAGGTCATACCTAAATGGTCTAGTGGTTTTCCCTACTTTCTTCAATTTCAGTCTGAATTTGGTAATAAGGAGTTCATGATCTGAGCCACAGTCAGCTCCTGGTCTTGTTTTTGTTGACTGTATAGAGCTTCTCCATCTTTGGCTGCAAAGAATATAATCAATCTGATTTCAGTGTTGACCATCTGGTGATGTCCATGTGTAGAGTCTTCTCTTGTGTTATTGGAAGAGGGTGTTTGCTATGACCAGTGCATTTTCTTGGCAAAACTCTATTAGTCTTTGCCCTGCTTCATTCCATATTCCAAGGCCAAATTTGCCTGTTACTCCAGGTGTTTCTTGACTTCCTACTTTTGCATTCCAGTCCCCTATAATGAAAAGGACATCTTTTTTGGGTATTAGTTCTAAAAGGTCTTGTAGGTCTTCATAGAATCGTTCAACTTCAGCTTCTTCAGCTTTACTGGTTGCGGCATAGACTTGGATTACTGTGATATTGAATGGTTTGCCTTGGAAACAAACAGAGATCATTCTGTTTTTGAGACTGCATCCAAGTACTGCATTTCGGACTTTTTTGTTGACCATGATGGCTACTCCATTTCTTCTGAGGGATTCCTGCCCACAGTAGTATATATAATGGTCATCTGAGTTAAATTCACCCATTCCAGTCCATTTTAGTTCACTGATTCCTAGAATGTTGACATTCACTCTTGCCATCTCTTGTTTGACCACTTCCAATTTGCCTTGATTCATGGACCTGACATTTCAGGTTCGTATGCAATATTGCTCTTTACAGCATCGGACCTTGCTTCTATCACCAGTCACATCCAGCTGGGTATTGTTTTTGCTTTGGCTCCATCCCTTCATTCTTTCTGGAGTTATTTCTCCACTGATCTCCAGCAGCATATTGGGCACCTACTCACCTGGGGAGTTCCTCTTTCAGTATCCTATCATTTTGCCTTTTCATACTGTTCATGGGGTTCTCAAGGGAAGAATACTGAAGTGGTTTGCCATTCCCTTCTCCAGTGGACCACATTCTGTCAGATCTCTCCACCATGACCCGCCCATCTTGGGTTGCCCCACAGGCATGGCTTAGTTTCATTGAGTTAGAAAAGGCTGTGGTCCTAGTGTGATTACATTGACTAGTTTTCTGTGAGTATGGTTTCAGTGTGTCTGCCCTCTGATGCCCTCTTGCAACACCTACCATCTTACTTGGGTTTCTCTTACGTTGGGCGTGGGGTATCTCTTCACGGCTGCTCCAGCAAAGTGCAGCCGTTGCTCCTTACCTTGGACGAGGCGTATCTCCTCACCACCGCCCTTCCTGACCTTCAACGTGGGATAGCTCCTCTAGGCCCTCCTGCGCCCGCGCACCCACCATTCCTTGGACGTGGGGTTGGTCCTCCCAGCTGCTGCCCCTGGCCTCCAGTGTGGGGTAGCTCTTCCAGTCACCACCCCTGGCCTCGGGCTTGGGGGCGTGGGGTAGCTCCTCCTGGCCGCCACCCCTGACCTCAGACTTGGGTAGCTCCTCTCGGCTGTCACCCCTGACCTTGGACGTGGGGTAGCTTCCCCCGGCCACCGCCCCTGACCTCTGGCTTGGGTAGCTCCTCTCGGCCATTCCTGCGCTGTCGCAGCCTGGCAGGATAGGATGATCAAATAGTTAGCTTAGAAACCCTTAGAGAATTGTTGATAGAGAACTTTAGGGTAATTTGGGAGACCACAGTAAGACTAATGATCACTCAAGAAAATAATGGGAAAATTCTGAAACAATGTTAGCCTGCTTGACTCATAAAGTAAAACAAGTCACTTTGCATCAAAGTCAGACAGGCTTGCCTAATGATGAAATCAAGCTAACTTGCTTAGCAACAAAGCCATGCAACAGAAATAGGAGACATGCCCCCAAACAACAGAACATTGGTGGCATGAGACCCACATCCTACCCAGTGAGCTCAGTGAATTAGCAACCACAAAGTATGTTCTTTGGTCCCTGAGACACGTTCTTTGTACCATGCCCCCCCAAACAATAAAACAATAGTAGAAAATAAGGCCTACAAACTACCCAATGAAATCATCAAGTTAATGGCTTCCAAAACAGGTTCTGTGCATACACACACACACACACACAAAACAGTCATTTATGGGAAGGTGACTTTTCAAAATGAAAGAACCTCATTGTACTGACACCCAAAAATATTTTTCCAAAGTGTCATGACAGTCCTGGCCTGACTGTATAGGGAGGGACAAGTAAACTTCCCTGCCCTACCTGGGGGAGGAACTGATGAAGGAAACATGATGTCTACTCAAGAAAGACAAAGAAGATCAGCACCCCTCCCCGCCACCTTCTTTCTCTAATTATAAAAACATAACCCACTGACTACCCAGGGCAGCGAGCGCAATGCTTGCCTGCCAGCTTGTGAACCTTACAAGCATCCTATTCTAATAAATCACTTCTTATCTATCACTTTGCCTCTCGCTGAATTCCTTTCTGTGTTGAGACATAAAGGATTACGGTGCCAGAGCTCTTCAGACACCTATAACACCTAACAGTTTCAGTATCACCCACTACCACATAGTAGTCTGAAGCCATTCATTCTGCTGATGTTCCGTGTGGACAGTTCTGGCAGGATGCAATCCCTGCTAATGGACTTTTTCAAGCATTAACTTACATACCATTTTCAATCAATTGCTCCCCTGTGGAGGGGCAGGGATCCAATTCCATTACTCTTGATGGATGGTGTAACTTCCTGGATGCAGTTCAGGAAAGATTCTTCCCTGGGAGCTGATGGTAGGTAACATCATCAACTATAATTTGGGACCACAGGAGTTACTGCTCAAGGCGGCTTTCTTCTCCATTTCATTTTCAATCCTTTTCTTGCTCAGTATGCCATGAAGCCCAGCGGTTCCCAGTCTCATTTATCTAGTGTCATTTGAGAGATGACGGAGTTTTCTAATGATTTACACTTACGGTTTTCTAAATTTGAGAAGATTCCTGTTATCCTTCTAATAACTGGGTTTTCACTTTGTTTTCCAAAGTGCTTTCTCTAGTAAGAAAGAAAGGAATAGAATTGAAGCTAAACCCCAGGGACCTGGAGATGGAAATTTCCTTAGCGCATGGGAGTGGCATGGGGAGGACTGAGAACTCCTGGGAGGGCAGGCTCCAGTCACATGAGGCAATGCTCAGCATTTAGGAAAGCTGACATGAAGTGGGGGAGGGAGGAGGCTAGGGGATCAGAGACTTGAAGTTTTACCAAACAACAACACAATGATTGATTACGGGCCTGCCATTATTTAAAGAGCTTTATATGCATTATCTCATTTAATATTTAAACAATAAGAAGCATTTTTACTATTACAGTCATTTTTTTTTTTTCAGAGAGTTAGAGAACCTACCACAAGTCACAGAGCAGCAGGGTGGGAACTGAACGTGGCAAGTCTGATTCCAGATTCCGTGGTCCTCAATATACTACATCACTTTGGTGTTGAGACTCATCTCAGAGTTTCTTCGTGTTAATTCCCCCATTCCCAAAAACCACCCCTTCTGTTAATTACATGAAATTAAAATGCAAAAGAAGGCAGGCTTCTCTGCTACCATCCTCACTCACTCATTTGTTCATCCATATATTAAATTGACGACTTTATTGAGCACCAACTATGTGCTAGGTGCTCTGCTCCCTACTTGAGCATACAGCAGGAAACAAGGCAGAAAAGATCCCTCCCCTCTCAGGGGAATTATACCCTTTAGGCTTGAAATTGACAATAAACATATAACAAATAAGAAAACTGAGACAGTGATAAGTTCCCAGGATATTATAAACATAAATGATGGAGAGGATCTAAGGGACAATTTTATATTCAGCCAGAAATGACATCAGAGCTGAGACCTGAGTCACAAGAAAAGTCTTAATGACAACATCTGAGTAAGAGAGCCCCAGTCAGAAGATAAAAGAACCAACTTGATGTCTTTGAAAACAGATGAAAGGGCAGCATTTTTGGAGTGAAGCAAGTAGGGGAGGGGGTCAGGGAGCATAGGTAGGCAGGGACCAGATTAGGTAGAACCTCGCAAACCATGGAAAAGACTTTAGATTTTACAGTAATTTGATGAGGAAACATTGGAGAGCTTGAAACTGGGAAGTTAGATGACCTGCTTCACATTTTTAATGCTTTTCATCCCCCTACGTCACTGCTTGCAGAAGGCAAAGTTCCCATGTGATTGATAGACACTTATCTTTGCCAGTGTCGATCCTCAAACAGGTAGCTGCCACTAAGTTCCTTTCCTGATTTCTGGAATTCTGTTGCATGTGTGCATGTTCAGTAGTATCTGACTCTTTTGCAAACCCATGGACTGTTTAGTCCACCAGGCTCCTCTGTCCATGGAATTTTCCAGGCAAGAATACTGGAATGGGATGCCACTTCCTACTCCAGAGGATCTTCCTCACCCAGGGATCGAACCTGCGTCTTTTGCATCTCCTACAGGTAGATTCTTTACCACTGCAGCACCAGAGGTAATCTTAGTGGTACAACTCCCCAGGTTGTGACTTACTCTTACAGCCCATGATTAGGCTACAATATTGTCAGCCAGCCCCTGAGGTAGTGCCCAAACTCTGTTTGGCCTGGGTGCCCCTCAGTGTGTGGAGAGCCTCCTGGGCATCCTCTAGCTTCCCAAAGAGATCCCTAAGCCATGCCTGCTAAGTTGAACCCTAATCCTTGTGACCCCATGGATCATAGCCCACCAGGCGCCTCTGTCCATGGGATTCTCCAGGCAAGAATACTGGAGTGTGTTGCCATGCCCTCCTCCAGAGGATCTTCCCAACCCAGGGATCAAATGCAAATTTCTTATGTCTCCTGCATTGGCAGGCGGGTTCTTTACCACTAGCGCCACCTGGGAAGCCTGGAAACATTAAATTCACAGCTCATCTGCATGACAAATATGTGGTGTGTGTGGGAGAATCCCTGACAAATGACTCCGTTTGAAAAAATTAATAATATTTGAAAAGATAATATTGGGCAGATACATATTGAAAAAAGTTTGCACAACATGAGAGTTGCAAGTTAAGCTTTATTTGGGGCAAAATGAGGACTGCTGCCTGGGAGACAGCGTTTCAGATAGCTCTGAGAAACTACTCTGAAGAGGCGAAGGGAAGAGCTGGAATGTATAGTAGTTTTGCATCAAAGGGTATCCATCTCTGTCTACATTTTGTGGTTGAGAAAACTGAAGCCCATGAGGGTTGTATGCTTTGCAAAGGTCACACATTTAGAACGTGGCAATGTTGGGCTTTGAACCAAGATCTTTTGACTTCAATAACTGGATTCTCCACTTCAAGACACATTATATTAAAGAAAATGTTAAAGAAGCATTTGCTTCACCTAGATGTCCATCAGCAGATGAATGGATAAGAAAGCTGTGGTACATATACACAATGGATCTTACTCAGCCATTAAAAAGAATGCATTTGAATCAGATCTAATGAGGTGGATGAAACTGGAGCCTATTATACAGAGTGAAGTAAGCCAGAAAGAAAAACACCAATACAGTATACTCATGCATATATATGGAATTTAGAAAAATGGTAATGATGACCCTATATGCGAGACAGCAAAAGAGACACAGATGTGTAGAACAGTCTTTTGGACTCTGTGGGAGAAGGCAAGGGTGGGATGATTTGAGAGAATAGCATTGAAACATGTATATTATCATATGTGAAATAGATTGCCAATCCAGGTTTGATGCATGAGACAGGGTGCTCAGGGCTAGTGCACTGGGATGACCCTGAGCGATAGGATGGGGAGGGAGGTGGGAGGGGTGTTCAGGATGGGGAACACAGTACACCCGTGGCTGATTCATGTCAATGTATGGCAAAAACCACTACAATATTGTAAAGTAATTAGCCTCCAATTAAAATAGATAAATTAATTTTTAAGAAAAGAAGCATTTGCTTCAAACATAAATATATTGTTGGGAACACAATAATGATATTAAGTAACATTGCTTTGAGCACTCATTATGCATTGAGCACTCAATCCTTGCAGCAACTTACGATGTAGGAAACTGAGACACAGAGAAGTTAAAAAACCTGTCTAAAGTCACACAGCTAGAAAGTGGCAGGGCTAATATTCAAACCCAAGGTTCACATGCTTACTAGCACAGCCCCTCTGGCTAACTGAGTCTACCACCTTGCAACCTCTTGTGATGGAAACAGGTGTGGCTCAGCTAGAGGAAGACCCTGGCCAAGAGGTTGGTGAGTTCTTAAGAGTCAAAAACAAAATTCCTAGGACTTCCCTGGCAGTCCAGTAATTAAGACTCTGCGCTTCCACTGCAGAGGGCATGAGTTTGACCCCTGGTCAGGGAACTAAGATTCTACATGCCATCCAGAGTGGCCAAAAATGAAAACAAATCACAAAAGTTCCTAAGACAGGAAAGTAAAAAAAAAAAAGAGAGAGAGAGAGAGAGAGCAAAATTGTATCTGACTTAGGAAATGGTAATCCTTCTAGAAAAACTGCAAAAGCAGAAGCTAATTAAAAGTAACTTAAAAGATTGAGAAAAAATAAGACCATCTTGAATACAAATCCAGGAGGCAACAAGAAGTTTTATAAATTAATAGTGACATTTATTGTTTGGGAAACTTTTATTGCATTTCCTCGAAATCACATAGTGAAATTATTTCAAAATGGGCCATTTAAGTTGATTAGCACTGAAAATCCCTCCCTAGCATGAAACAAAAGAGTCTAACACAATTGCTACTTTTATTTTGCTTCATCCTTATTTTTTTTTTTTTTTTTGCTGAAAACAGCATATTTTGAATACAGACTTTGTATCTTCCTCTTGAATAGACTCTAGGCTTCTCAAAGCCTCCCATCCCAACTGCAGGAAGGTTTACAGCACACTTGGTAGTGCCTGGGATGGCTGAATACTTTTTCTTCCCCAGATTCTGATGAGCTGAAGTCTTTCTGTGCTCTTTAAGAAAGAAGTTCTTCAAATTATCTTGAATCCAGTTTTGACATGTTATGGCTTCTGTGTTTATAGCGACAGTTTTTGTAGCATCACAGTCTACAATGTTTAATTTTTTATCCAGATGATAAAGCTTTATCAAGACATTTTTCACAATCAACTATAGGTATTTTCAGATTGTACATGTGAGTTTATGTTAGAATGTATGCATGCTGGAACAGAATAGAAAACAAATTGGAATTTGAAACATTACATGTGTTAAACAGAATTTCAATCACAGACCTGATTGAAATAAAAAGATGTTTATTTGGGGTTTGTTGGGACTGTAGCCTGGGAGATGCAGATTCAAGAGGCACTTGAATTGCTTTCTGCCAGACTAAAAAATGGAGCAGACCTATATAGGCAAAATCTCAAGCTTACAATTGGTTACATGAGTTATTTATCAAGAATTATAATTGGATCTACAAGGAGATCAAACTGGTCAATCCTATATGAAATCAACCCTGAATATTCATTGCAAGGACTGATGTTGAAGCTTAAGCTCCGATACTTTGGCCACCTGATGGGAAGAATTGACTCATTAGAAAAGACCCTTATGCTGGGAAAGATTGAAGGCAGGAGGAGGACAAGGGGACCACGAGGATAGGATGGTTGGATGACATCGCCAACTCAATGGATATGAGTTTGAGTAAACTCCGGGAGATAGTGAAGGACAGGGAAGCCTGGCATGCTGCAGTCCATGGGGTCGCAAAGAGTCGGACACAATTGAGCAACTGAACAATAGTTGGATCCAGCAAGAAGTAAAGGTGTTGTTAAATAAGGACTGGTTGTGATCCAAAATGGTTGCATAGATACAAGGGGAGATCTTGAGGTAGGTCTTGAGGTTGTAGCTGGCAAGTGATGTTCTGAATATGGCTGACGATGTCCTTGGGTCTGGTACAGTACACAGAAAGTTCAAGTTCTCAGTGCAGAGATCTGCCTGAGACCAGATCCTCAATGTACACCAAGTTCCATGTTTATTTGCCTGAACTGTACTCCATTATTATTTCAATTTATCATCACTTGTATTCAATATAGAAAATTCCACATCCACATTCAAAACAGGCTTAGTAACAGGGAACCCGACATTGCCAGGAATGAGAAAATCTGAGTTCCTTCCATAATAAAGCCCCATGATTTGGGAAAGCTTGTTAACTCTATAAATTCATTTCCCCATTTGTAATCATAAACTGAGATTGATTTTATTGCCATCAGTGAAGCTTATCTCCCAGAGCTTTGATTATGTTCTCAATAAGATTATTTTCTATATTTTAGCAGAAATTTCATATCATGTAAACTTCAGCTAAGTCTGACATTTAATACTGTAAATCTGTTTCTAAAAAGAACCTTTCTGCCCCGTATCAGTTCAGTTCAGTCACTCAGTCGTGTCTGACTCTTTGCGATCCCATGGACTGCAGCAATCCAGGCTTCTCTTGTCCATCACCAACTCCTGGAGCTTGCTCAAACTCACGTCCATCGAGTCTATCTCATCCTCTGTCATCCCCTTCTCCTCTTTCCTTCAATCCTTCCCTGTATCAGGGTCTTTTCCAAGGAGTCAGTTCTTCATATCAGGTAGCCAAAGTACTAAAGTTTCAGTTTTAGCATCAGTCCTTCCAATGAATATTCAGGACTGATTCCTTTAGGATGGACTGGTTGGATTTCCTTGCTGTCCAAGGGACTCTCAAGAGTCTTCTCCAACATCACAGTTCAAAAGCATCAATTCTTCAGTGCTCAGCTTTCTTTATAATCCAACTCTCACATCCACACATGACTACTGGAAAAACCATAGTTCTGACTAGATGGACCTTTGTCGGCAAAGTAATGTCTCTGCTTTTTAATATGCTGTCTACGTTGGTCATAGCTTTTCTTTCAAGGAGAAAGTGTCTTTTAATTTCATGGCTGCAGTCACCATCTGCAGTGATTTTGGAGCCCAAGAAAATAAAGTCTGTCACTGTTTCCATTGTTTCCCCATCTATTTGTCATGAAGTGATGGGACCAGTTGCCATGATCTTTGTTTTTTGAATGTTGAGTTTTAAGCCAGCTTTTTCACTCTGCTCTTTCATTTCATCAAGAGGCTCTTTAGTTCCTCTTCACTGCCCCATATACAGTATGCTAAATTAGCTCTTTGTGAAAAGTACTCAATATTTCAGGGGAAAAAAATTAGGTTATGACCATAAGTGGTCCAGCCAAGTTTCATCACTGAAAGTAAAAAATGATCATTGCTTTACATTCTTTTCTTCTCCCTCTCCATTCCATTTCTCTCTAACTCTGCTTGAATCCACTTACTTAAGCCAAGCATCCCTTTCCTATAGTGGAGAATGTTCCCAGCAGTCGGCTTTGGGCTCATTTCTGCTCATTTCTAAGAAGGTTCTTTTTATCTATGAAGGTCCCAAACAAAAATTATTTTCCATGAGGCCTCCTCAGGCCATCCCCTGTAACCCTCTCCCTCAGAAAGTTTAATCATTCCTTCCTCCATATCCAGTAACACTTTGTAACCACTGCTGGTACAGCACATAAAACATTGTACTATTTTTGGAGAGGAACTGTTCCCTACTTATCTTTGTACCCTCAGTGCCTAGATTTATGGCTTGTATATCAGTGCCAAGCATAATGCTGCTGCTGCTGCTGCTGCTGCTGCTGCTGCTGCGTCACTTCAGTTGTGTCCAACTCTGTGTGACCCCATAGACGGCAGCCCACCAGGCTCCTCTGTCCCTGGGATTCTCCAGGCAAGAATACTGGAGTGGGTTGCCATTTCCTTCTCCAATGCATGAAAGTGAAAAGTGAAAGTGAAGTTGCTCAGTCATGCCCAACTCTTAGCGACCCCATGGACTGGAGCCTACCAGGCTCCTCCGTCCATGGGATTTTCCAGGCAAGAATACTGGAGTGGGTTGCCATTTCCTTCTCCAATGCATGAAAGTGAAAAGTGAAAGTGAAGTCGCTCAGTCATGCCCAACTCTTAGTGACCCCATGGACTGGAGCCTACCAGGCTCCTCTGTCCCCGGGATTCTCCAGGCAAGAATACTGGAGTGGGTTGCCATTTCCTTCTCCAATGCATGAAAGTGAAAAGTGAAAGTGAAGTCGCTCAGTCATGCCCAACTCTTAGCGACCCCATGGACTGGAGCCTACCAGGCTCCTCCGTCCCCGGGATTCTCCAGGCAAGAATACTGGAGTGGGTTGCCATTTCCTTCTCCAATGCGTGAAAGTGAAAAGTGAAAGTGAAGTCGCTCAGTCATGCCCAACTCTTAGCGACCCCATGGACTGGAGCCTACCAGGCTCCTCCGTCCATGGGATTTTCCAGGCAAGAGTACTGGAGTGGGGTGCCATTGCCTTCTCCGAGCATAATGCTAGGCCTTGTTATTGAATTTATTGAAAAAATGCAGTAAAGTTTTAGGGACCTCACTTAAGATCCTTGATTATGATGAATATCATGAGGAGAAGGGTGGGTTTTTATGGCAGAGACTGTTTACAGTCTTCATTTTCCATTTCCTCCATTATAATAGAACCACTGATTTTTGGTTGGGCATATGATAATACAGAACAAAGGCTGAATTTCTCAGCCTCCTTTCTGTTGGGTAAGGCCATGTGACTCAGTTCTGGCCAATGGGTTCTAAGCAGAAGTGTCATGTGACAGCTTCCAGGAATCCTCCTAAAAGGAGGGCAAGTTGATACCATCTGTTCTTTCCTGTTTTTCCTTCCTCCTGCCTTGAATTAAGTTTGATGGATGGAGTTGAGCAGCCCTCTTGGGTCAATAAGTGACTCAAGGGGTCAATGTATGGTGAAGCATCAAGACAGAGAGAGGAACAACCTAAGTGTCTGTGGATGGATGAATGGATCAAGAAATAGATAAATATACATTATTCCTTTAAAAAAGAATGAAATCCTGCCATTTGTGACAACATGTATGAACCTGGAGGGCTTTACACTAAGTCAAATAAGCCAAACAAGGACAAATATGATATGTTTCATTCTATGTGGAATTTAAAAAAAAAAAGTCAAATCATAAAAACACAGTTGAAAGGTGGTCGTCAAGGGCTGAGGATACGGAAAATGGGGAGATGTTGGTCCAAGGGTATAAACTTAGTCATAAGATAAATATGTTCTGAGGATTCAATGTACATCATGGTGACTATAGTTATTAATAATGTACTGTGTACTTGAAATAGGCTAAGAAAATAGATTTCAAGCATTTTCATAAAAAAATTAACTATGTAACATGATGAATGTGTTCATTGACTTGATTGTGGTACTCAATTCACAATGTACACATGTATTAAAGCATCAAGTTGTACACTTTAAATATATATACTTTTGTCAATTATACCTCAATAAAGTTGGAGGTGGGAGGGGATTAGAGACAGCCTAAATCTCTGAGGACCTCACAAAGTGCCATCTGGACACTAGACTGCCAATTCTGAGCTTTTATGTAAGAGAGAAATTTCTATGTTGTAGAAGCCACAGTTACTTGAGGTCTCTGTTACTGCTGAACCTAATCTTGATATTGTATTGCATTTTGTTGCTTCCTTGTTGGTATATTTTGTAATATCTCATATCCCAAAACCTTCCCCCAGAGGTTTAGATGAATCATATCTGGAATCTCTAGACTAGAAAATTAAATTTATTATGTCATCAATTACACACATACATGCATTAGGGGCATCAATTAGCTTTTGTTATTGACTGCTTTGTGTAGGCCAGATTTGATGTTATACTTTATGTGCATGATTTTATTTAATTATTATAAAAAAGCTTATGATGTCAGGACTTTTATTATCTTCTCCTTATCAGTGAGGAAGCTGTAGATCAAGAAGCTAAGTAAACAGCTGGCTGGTAACCAAAGCAAGGCAGCCTTCCCTCTAAGCCCATGTATTCACTGGACACTTGCTACAGGAGGGTCTCAGGAGAGACCCTTCCTTTGTCTACCCATCAGAGAGCTTTAGTTGAAAATCCATTGACTGCCAATGCTGCAAATGGCAAGAACTCCAGAAGTGAAATTTTGCTATTGGCCAGGTAACCTGATACCCTCCAGAGAGAGATCCAGAAAACTAAAGAGTAAGGAAGGAATCCCTCTGCTGACCTCTCAAGAGAAAGCCAGAGCCCAGAGGAACTCACCTTTTGGTGAGTAAATTGGTGGGGGTAGTGGGAGGTGAGTGTGGGATTCACAGCACAAGCAGAGCTATGAAAATGAAATCTGAAGCCAGAATGATACAGACACACAGAAGCTATCAAATCAGCTTCATATCTAAAGATTTAGAGCGTTAAGGACCTGAAACTCATATTCACAAGAAAGGCATTCAGAAAAAAAAAAAATGATTTATACGTTTTGCTACCCTGACCACAATGATAACGCCCCAAACATGCTGAAAGGAGTTCGGGGTGGAGATTAGGAATAAAGTATCCTGTGCTCTGGGAAAAACTGGCAGAACAGGCTTTCAGAGAGTTAAATATTTTCAGGAGGAGGTTTTATGAGCTTGAATTCTTACATCTTGTCATATCTACAAAAGCACTAAAATCGTTAACAGTGACATCTGTTCCTCATGACTAACAACAGCCCTCTGCCAAAACGTGTGTCTGACTGCATGTACCCGCCTCTCCACTAAGACCATCTGCATCACTGACCCTCCTTCCTCTTCTTTGAAGCAGCTCCTCAGAGCTATCTGAGAAGCTGTCGCCCCCTGGGGTATAGTTCTCATTTTGCCCCCAAAGAGCTCAACTCACAACTCTCATGTGCTTTATATATTTGTTTTCAGACAACAGTGATTATGTTCCCTTCATCATCCAGGGCATAAACGCTCATTCATTCAAGAAATATGTATCGAGGGACTACAACATGCAGTGGCTTTGCTAAGCAGGGACTGGGTCACACCAGGAAAGGAAGGAACCCTCCAGGATGGTGGCATCAGGTAGGAGACTCACCTATAAACAGATCTTTATAGCTCAGGGTGCCATCCACCTTTATGGAGGTGGATACAATGAGAAGCCATCTTTGGGTCAGTGAGTGTCTAAGATGATGGGGCAGGAGGGACATCTAGAAAAGAGTGGCAAGAAAGGAGCGAATGCTCCTAAGAAGGGAGGTACAAGTGCCAAGGCTCAAGAGAACCTGTTGCCTTCCAGAAAGTGTGCTTTCTTAGAAAGGCTGGAGCCCAGGTGTAAGGACAGAGAGTATTCTTAAAGTGATCAACTTCATGAAATGCTGCAACAAATTTACATTTTTCTGGTTGACCATCATTCATAGCTCCTGCCTGTACTTTCCATGGTGTTTGAGAAACATGATTGTTTTAAACTCCTCTCCTTTAAGAACAATGCAGTAAACCACTGTAACCTGGAAGGGTTAATTTTCACTCCACGTTGGATCTGTTTCTATGACTTTAACCTTTGCTTTTGTTATTATATTCATACATAAACCTAGACAGTGCATTAAAAAGCAAGACACATCACTTTGCCTACAAAGGTCCATATAGTTGAAAGTATGGTTTTTCCAGTAGTGATATATGGACTTCTTTCAAGAGAAGGCCATAAAGAAGACTGAGTGCTGAAGAATTGATGTTTTCGAACTGTGGTGCTAGAGAAGACTCTTGAGACTCCCTTGGATAAGAAGGAGATCAAATCAGTCAATCCTAAATGAGATCAACCCTGAATATTCATTGGAAGGACTGATGCTGAAGGACTGAAGCTCCAATACTTTGGCCACCTGATGGGAAGAACTGACTCATTGGAAAAGACTCTGATGCTGGAAAAGATTGAGGGCAGAACAAGAAGGGGACGACAGAGGATGAGATGGTTGGATGGCATCACTGACTCAATGGACATGAATTTGAGCAAATTTCCGAGAGATAGTGAAGGACATAGAAGCCTGGCATGCTGCCATTCATAAGGTTGCAAAGAGTCAACCCACTGCCAATTCCAATGTGTCAGAGCTCAGCTAGTGACATCATTTAAATGCAAAAAGTGTAGCGAGAGACTGAGGCAGTTGAGGTGGTCTGTCTGGACTCTCATAGGCCCTGGAGATATCCAAACTAATCGACAGTGACTAGCACTTAACAGATGTGTGTGGAAATTATGACCTCTGCAGACTAAGAAGTCCAAGATCAAAGTGCTGGCCAATTCCTGGTGAGAACCCTCTTCCTGACTTGCAGACAATCGTCTTCTCACTGTGTCCTCACATGGTGGGGAAGGAATGACTTCTCTTTCTTCTTCTTGTAAAGCCACTAACCCCATCACAAGGGCCCCACCCCAATCTCATCCAAGTCTAATGACCCCCCCAAATGCCCCATCTCCAAATACCATCACATTGAGGGGCCAGGGCTTTAACATATAAATGAGTTGTTGTAGTTTACTTGCTAAATCATGTCTGACTTTTCTGTGACCCCCATGGACTGTAGCCCACCAGGCTCTTCTGTCCCTGGGATTTTCCTGGCAAGAATATTGAAGTGGGTTGCCATTTCCTTCTCCAGGGGATCTTCCTGACCCAGGGATCAAACCCATGTCTCCTGCATTGCAGGCAGATTCTTTACCACTGAGCCATCTTAGAAGCCCATATGAATGTGGGGAGTGCATAATTGTGTCCACAGTACACCCCAAGTGAGACTTCATCTCTTAAACATTTCTACAATTCTCTAAGTCATAAATAACTCCTGAAAGTGAGACTGGTCCAACTTCCAAAAATATTTGTTTTTTTTAGCCATGATTAAGTGTGAAACATTTTATCTCAGCTGGGAGAACATCAGGGAAAAATCAGTTCTGTATGAGTCAAAGTTCTTTAATACAGAGGCTTTGTGACATTCCTCTTTCCTAAAGAACACTTAGAAATTACACGAGGGCAGAAGGTCACAGAGAAGTGAAGGGAGGATGGAAAATAGGCCTATGTCACCCAGAATTCAAGCGTCCAAACAGTTCTGTTCTCTTGCTCCTTAGCCTGAGCTCAGCTCTGGAACCAATTGCACAGCAAATGAGACACACACAGTTTTGATTACAAGGAAATACCTCTAATTTGTTTATTTTGGCTGTGCAGAATGCAGGATCTTGGTTCCCTGAACAGGGATAGAACCCATGCCCCCTGCAGTGGAAGCACAGAGTCTTAACCACTGGACCACCAGGGAAGTCCCATAAATCTCTAGTTTGTGAGACAGAAACAATTAGGGGAGGGGACAAGATTAAAAACAGTAGTCAGCATTGAGTGATTTTCTTGAACTGGGGGAATTATCTCTGGAATAATTTAGTGAGATGGCCTGAGCTGGTGCAGGGGCCAAAAGGCTGATTTCATGTTCATTCCACATTGATCTCTGCAGTGGTTGAAAAAAACTAAACAACTCTGGCAAGATCAAGCATCCATCTCTTGGTACCTGACAATGAAGCAGAGAAAGAGAATCCTGAGCAGAAGGTGGAAACAGAGAAAGTCTTAAAATATGTATGACTGATTTGGTTACCTCTTAGGAGGCTCTGGGGAAGACGGAAGAAGTGAAATCACATTTCTTGAGAGCTCACTGGAATATGAGGTCTTAGAAGGAAGGAAGCTGGTCTGTCTTGTTCACTAGTTTGTTTCCAGCTCCCGGCATAGGTCCTGACATGCAGTAGACATTCACTGTTAGTTGAAGGAAAGACAGACATGGCATAGAGCAACCAGTGGCAACCAGTAACTATTTTGAAGAAATGAATCTATCAATGAATACCCACTGTATGCCAGGCACTGTATCATTCTTTCATTCAATTTACAAATGTTTTACTGAGTGAGCGCCTATCATTTGCCAAGCACTCTGCTGGACACTGTGGATTCCAACAAGAAAAGAAGCAGTTCTTGCCCTCAAAGAGCTTACAGTCTATGGAATAGACTATGTCAACAACTATGTCGACGACATAGACCTACAGGCCATGGTGATGCAATATATAATGACCACAAGCTGTATATCAGAGCTCAGACAAGCATAGGAGAGGTCTTAAATCCTCCTGGAAGAACCAAGGGAATCCCCACAAAGGAATCAGCCTTTGAACTGAGACTTAAAATGTGTAAAGGATCTCAGACATTTCAGGCAATGAGGACGGTGTGAGAGAAACTTGTTTACTACAAGAAGCTCATCCTTGGAGGAGAAAAAATTTCTGTGTGGCAAAGAAGTGGGAGAATGGATAGAGAAAGGAAAGAAGAGGCTTCCAGCTACTCATAAAAGGTCCAGATTTTCATTTAAAACAGCTTGAACTCACCCTACAGAAAATAGAAATCAAGTTCAGCTTCATGGGTGTGTAGCTGGTACAGTCCCATGGGACTTCATGCTTCGTTGGGCCCCATGCTTGGATTAATGCTCTGCTGCCAGCTGTTCTGAAATTCTCAATAATTTAATCTTTTTTCTTATTTATTTATTTAATCAAAGTACAGTTTTTGATGTACAGTGTTACTTAAATTATCCTCATGTTTAGTTGTGTCCGACTCTTTGTGATCCCATAGGCTGTAGCCTACCAGACTCCTCTGCCCATGGAATTTTCTAGACAAGAATACTGGAGTGGGTTGCCATTTCCTACTCCAGAGACCTTCCCAACCCAGAGACTGAACCTTCATCTCCTGCATTGGCAGACAGACTCTTTACCACTAGCATGGATTATACAGTGATTCGTAATTTTTACAGGTTTATGGTTATTATGAAATATTGGTTATATTTCCTTTGTTGTAACTTATTTTTTCTAAATTTCTTTTTCAAAAAAATTAATTTATTTATTTTAATTGGAAGATAATTACTTTCCTTGTAGCTTACTTTATACATAGTAGTTTGTAACTCTCAACACCCCTCCCACCCTTATGTTGCCCCTCCTACCTTCCCTCTCCCCACTGGTAATCACTAGTTTGTTCTCTCTGTCAGTCTCTTTTCTGTTATATTTGCTAGTGTGTTGTATTTTTTAGATTCCACATATACGTGATATATATGGTATCATGGTATTTGTCTTTCTCTGTCTTACCCTCTAAGTTGACCCATGTTGTTGCAAATGGCAAAAATTCATGCTTTTTTATGGCTGAGTAGTATTCCATTTGGAGAAGGCAATGGCAGCCCACTCCAGTACTTTTGCCTGGAAAATCCCATGGACAGAGGAGCCTGGTAGGCTGCAGTCCATGGGGTCGCAAAGAGTCAGACACAACTGAGCAACTTCACTTTCACTTTTCACTTTCATGCATTGGAGAAAGAAACGGCAACCCACTCCAGTGTTTTTGCCTGGAGAATCCCAGGGACGGGGGACCCTGGTGGGCTGCCGTCTATGGGGTCACACAGAGTCGGCCATGACTGAAGCCACTTAGCAGCAGCAGCAGCAGCAGTATTCTATTGTGTATATATGCACATATATCACATCTTTATCCCTTCACCTGTTGATGGAAATAGCTTTATCTCTGAACTTGTGTTTTGTAAGTGAAGTCCAATAAGACAGAGGTGTGTACACACAAGCAGAGGAGGTCTATGCCATGTGTACTTCTGCATTATCTTGCTGCTTCACCCACATGTAGTCTTCACTGATGCTCCATGAGCACAAAATTAAAGTCACATACTATAGCCCCCTAGGCATTCTTAGCCCCTCAAAGCAAGAACAAGGTAAGCATATTATGAAAGGCACCAGCTCCCCCTAAGTGTTGATAGACCATGTGCATTTTAAGAAGTGAGATAAAACAGTTGGGCTAGTTTTGTTCTGTGGGCTATAAATACAAATTATATCACTTCAGTGATTCCTCATATGACTTAAACACTCATATTTCCATTTAAAACTGGCATGCGCAGATGAACAGTAAAGCTCATGCTAACCATTTCTCATTCAAAATTTTATTTTCTTAGAACATTGTGGCAAATAAAAATACCATGACATGTTGAAAAAGAGATGACCAAAAAGGGGAGAACTTTATATTTTAGTAAATTGAATGGCACTCTCCCCTTGCTTTCTCAATATTTTGCGCCAGGTCCCGTAAGCTATGTAGCTGGCCTTGATGGGGAGCCATTAAAAAATCTTGACCAGGGAAGAAAGACACAAGACAAGTTATTTTTTTTCTAGAAAAATAACTCTCAGCAGAGTGGGGAAGTTAATATAGGAGGAGGTACAACAAAAAGAAAGAACACCTATTATTACCGTCATACAGATGAAGGCTGGTGAGTCCTGTGCCAGGGCAGTGGAGGGGGATGGAGAGAAAGTGATAGATGTGAGAGGAACTTGTAGGCAGAGTTCAAGGGCTGGGTGAGTCATTCCACTGGGGGAGGGGAAGATAGCTCAACTCCAGACTCCTGGCTTCAGCTACTGGGTGAAATTATTCACTGAGACGTGGAATAGAAGAGAGTAGGGATGGTGAGGGAGGAGGGATAGGTTGAAGGCTGAGTTTGGTCTGGGAGAGGGGGTAGACTCCTTAAGCCTGAATTTATGCAGTACTTCCTCTGTCTTCCGGTAACTAACCCCATTTCCTCCCGCATCGAGGGTGTGGTCCTGACCTGGGCCAAGCCCCTTGTGTTTTATGGTAGCATGTGCGCACACAGCCACGGTTAGTGATCCAAGGAGTGGATAGGTAGGGGTCCCAAAGCAGGATTACCAGAGTCCTTAACTAACTAAAGATGGGAGACGTCCCTTTGCTCTTCAGTGCCAGAGATGAGCCTGCAGCTGCCAGCAGACATGATTCTAGAGCCTGAGACTCAGGGCTGAGAGAGGGAAGCCCACATGGAGAGGATGACTGGTGGAGAGGCAGCCCTGAGGATTTTGAGTTTCTCCTTCCAACAGTTTTCAGCTTCATGATTGCCCTTCCTGGTTAGACAGTCTCAGAAATCCTGCCTTCCCTCATGCCCCTCCACTTTCTCCCCGCTGTTTATATTTTCCTTAAGCTAATCAGAGTTAGAGTTCTGCCGTGTGTGACTGAAAGAGTCCTATTTAAAACAGTACAGGTGGCCAGGTGCCCATGGAAACAGGCTTTGTAGATACTATCATTCCCATATCATAGAGAAGTGATCTGAGGCTCAGAAGGTTTGGAAAACTTGAATAACTTGTCTCAAAGTTTCATAGCTAGTAAACCACAATGCCAGGGGTTGAATACAGGTCTAACTGCAAAGTCAGTTATCTTTTTATAATGCCACACTTTCCTCATAATCTGTTCGTTATTTTTAGCATTCTTTTCTATAAATATGGGGCTTCAACTTTAGGGATGGTCTTCTTACTGAACATCCAAGTTTCTTGCTTGATAACCAAATGCTATGAGGACCAGACAGTGGTTTCTCTGGAGCATTGCCCAGGCTCTGACTATTCCAATTTAAAAGTCACTGCTAACAGAGAGCCAAGTTGTTAATTTTGCAGAAGTTTAAAGTCAGTGACCTTATAACCAAGACACTATTTTCTGAAACGGTTTTGTTTTATGAGTTCAAATGGAAAGTCAAGTCTTTAATCTTCAGCAAGGAGGTGATGATAAACTGAGCCCATGGCATTAGAACTTGAGAATATCTCTCTGGGAGTTTTCTCAAGCCTGCTTCTCTGTTCATGTCACGTACTCTTCTTGTTTTAAAAATTGAAGTATAGTTAATTTATAATGCTGTGTTAGTTTCAAGTATACAGAAAAGTGATTCAGGATACATACATACAATCAGGTTCTTTTTAATATGGGTTATTATAAGATATCGAATATACAGTAGGTCCTTGTTTATCTATTTTATATATAGTAGTGTATATCTGTGGAGAAGGAAATGACAACCCACTCCAGTATTCTTGCCTGAAGAATCCCAGGGACAGAGGAGCCTGGTAGGCTGCCATCTATGGGGTCACACAGAGTTGGACACAACTGAAGTGACTTAGCAGCAGCAGCAGTGTATATCTGTTAATCTCAAACTCCTAATTTATCCCTCCCCTTTTCCCTTTGGTAACCATAAGTCTGTTTTCTATCTGTGAGTCTATTTCTGTTTTATAAATAAGTTTATTTGTATAATTTTTTAGACTCCATATACAAGTGATATCATATGTTTGCTTTGTCAAACATACTTCACCTTGTATGATAATCTCTAGGTCCATCCATGTCACTGTAAATGGCATTATTTCATTCTTTTTTATGGCTGAGTAATATTCCATTCCTAAAGGAAATCAGTCCTGAATATTCATTCATTGAAAGGACTGATGTTGCAGCTGAAGCAGCAATACTTTGGCCACCTGACTCATGGGAAAAGACTCTGATGTTGGGAAAGTTTGAAGGCAGGAGGAGAAGGGGACGACAGAGGAGGAGATGGTTGGATGGCATTACCAACTAAATGGACATGAGTTTGAGCGAGCTCCTGGGGTTGGTGATGGATAGGGAAGCCTGGCGTGCTGCAGTCCAAGGGATCACAAAGAGTCAGACATGACTGAGTGAGTGAACTGAACTGAATATTCCAGTGGGGCTTCCCTGGTGGCTCAGATGGTAAAGATTCTGCAATGTGGGAGACCAGGGTTCAATCCCTGGGTTGGGAAGATCCCCTGGAGAATGGAGAAGCTACCCACTCCAGTATTCTTGCTTGGAGAATTCCATGGACAGAGGAGCCTGGTGAGCTACAGTCCATGGGGTTGCAAAGAGCTGGACACGACTGAGCTACTAACTCTTTCACTACTTTTCAATATTCCGTTGTGTATATTTACCACATCTTCTTCATCTGTTTATCTGTTGATGAACATTTAGGTTGCCTCCATGTCTTGGCTATTGTAAATAGTGCTGCTATGAACATTGGCTGGAAAATCCCAAGGACGGGGGAGCCTGGTGAGCTACAGTCCATGGGGTCGCTAAGAGCCGGACATGATTGAGCAACTTCACTTTCACTTTTCACTTTCATGCATTGGAGAAGGAAATGGCAACCCGCTCCAGTGTTCTTGCCTGGAGAATCCCAGGGACGGGGGAGCCTGGTGGGCTGCCATCTATGGGGTCACACAGAGTCGGACACGACTGAAGCGCCTTAGCAGCAGCAGCATGAACATTGGGGTGCCTGTATCTTTTTGAATTAAAGTTTTGTCTTTTCCAGGTATATGCCCAGGATGGGGATTACTGGATCATATGGGAACTCTATTTTTAGTTTTGAAAGAAATTGCCACAGTGTTTTCCCTAGTGGCAGCACCAAGTTACATTCCCACCAGCACTGTAGGAGGGTTCCCTTTTCTCCACACCCTCTCCAGCATTTATTATTTGTAGGTTTTTTGATGATGGCCATTCTGACTGGTGTGACGTGGCACATATTCCTCTTTATAGAATTTTTTCCCCTTTTATTCAAATTAACCTAAATGCAACCCAAAGAGAATCATCAATTAATTCATTCTAGGAAACTATAGCAGAAATCACTGTCCCCAAATTATTACTCCCCTTTCTTTTCTTTCAATGATTGAATAGTATACCATAATACCACATTTCGTTTATCCATTAATAGGTTTTTAAATAAATTTTTTTTAAATTGACATTTTTGGCTGTGCTGGGTCTTTGTTGCTGCATGGGCTTTTCTCTAGTTGCCGTGAGGGGGGCTGCTCTCTAGTTGTGATGTGCAGGCTTCTTAATTGTTAAGTGACTCCTCTTGTTGCAGAGCATGAGCTCTAGGGTGTGCAGGCGTCAGCAGTTGCAGCTCCTGGGTTCTAGAGCACAGGCTCAATAATTGCCGTGCGTGGACTTATTTGTTCAACAGCATGTGAGATCTTCCTGGACCAGGAATTGAACCCATGTCTCCTGCATTGACAGGTGGATTCTTTACCACTGAGCCACCAGGGAAGCCCTATCTATCGATAGTTGATAAACATTTGGGTTGTTTCCACTTCTTGGCTATTATGAATAATGCTACCCTGAACATTCATGTATAAGCTTTGGTGCAGACATATCTTTTCAATTCTCTTGTGTTTACACTAGGAAGAAGTTGCTGGGTCACTTGATAACTTTGTGTTTAATATTTTGAAAAGCTGCCAAACTATTTTCCACAGTGCTATGCCATTTTACATCCCCACCAGCAGTATATAAATAGAGTCTTTGGTTTTAGCTGGGCATACTAAGCCTGGGAAAAGGTCAGTTTTCTAGCTTTCCATATATCTATGTGTAGCTGTAAGAGTAAGTTCTGGCTTAGGTGATGGAACCTAAGAAGAAGCAGTATGTGCACTTTCTGGTGGAAGCATGTCCCCTGCTGCTTTATGCAACCTGCTGGTTTGGAAGGTAGACTTAATGACCAGAATGCCAGCAGCCATCTTGGGCCATGGAGTGACTCTGGGAAGGGAAGCCAGAGGGCAGGATAGAAGGAATCAGTGACGGATACTGAGGAAGGCCATGCCACCACCTCTAGGCTTCTTAAGTACTTAACAGAAATAAAGTTCTACGGTGTTTGACACCATAATCTTTTTCTAATTAGTTACAGCCATATTTAACCCTACTGATACCTCACTGAGCAAATTTTCATTGAAAGCCAATTATAAATCAAGTCCTGAGCTTGGTGTTGAAGAAATAAAGATGTGTGAAGTAAGGCCTGAGAAAATAAAAGCAGTCAGAAAAGAGCTCCTCCATCTTTCTGCATTTAATCTACCAACCTACTGTCTTATCTATCAACCGAATGCTCTATCCCTGCCTCTATTCCCCCCATGTGTGACTAGGTTCCCCCTCCTTTTCGTCTGCTCAAGGACTGTGTTCCTGCAATTATCTCTCCTCCCTTCTGTATCTTCCGTTTCCCCTGTTCCACTGGTTCATCCTCATCAGTGTACAAATAAACTAAGAAATACAGTCTTCTCATCCCTCAGTTTCTCCCAGACCTTTATGTTTTCTTTAAGCAAACAGGACTTAGGTTTCTGTCAGTTGCAACTGAGAAAGACCTGACTAATACAGGACACATAGATAGTTGCCTATGGAAACAACACCTGTACTTTTCCCCATTGGTCTTCAATGGGTAAAAAGATTGTAGCTCCGTAGAGTTCAGCTGTCTCTCCCCAGAGGACATGGCAACTCTAAATTGTCCATTTCTCTACTTCCTATCAGCAACCTCACAGCTGTCCAGGGATTTCAGATACAGCTGGGTGGATGTTTGCAGGCTACCCTCACAAGAGGTTAATAGGGGCAGATACTTATAACGAAAAATGTCTCTTGTTTACATAAAAACTCCTCTTACATAGTTTTGTACAGATTAACTATTGAAGAGGAGAATCCTTGGATTCAGAATTTAAATGAGAATCACAAAGAAGATAGTAAAATAAGTGGGAGACACAGTGCTTAACACTGAGCAGCCTATATTTATTACATGAATGAATAATTGGATAAGTTAATGAAATTAATTAAACATTTACAAATGTGTTGTATTCCCAGATTGGTTTTATAACTTAGTTGTTTTGAATTTGGGATGCATTTTCCCATAGAAACAATTTTATAAATGGTACTTAAGGGCCAAGAAATCCCACTAAGGTTGTTTAGCCCATAATGTAGCAATAAAACATAGAAAAGTAATGGCATCATGTAAGCACACAGTTTAAACAATTTTGAATACTGGTGTTTCAGAAAGAGTAACTTTAATCAGGAGATGAGGGGTGCATGAAAAATGTTGTGGCAATTCCCAATGGGACTTCTGAGACTTTTCAAGTATTCTGTCCCCTTTTTACATCTATTTCAAATTAAAATGCATGCAATATCTCTCCCTTGATACAATCTTGTACTATTCTTATCTTCAGAAGGACTTTTAGTGTTTGTCTGGTAGGCAGTTAACAACTGTTGTGTTTCCAATTGAATGGAAGGGTAGAAACAAAGCAAGATGGAAGGTTGAGGGAAATTCCTCTTAATTGGAAAGGAGTTGGAAGAAATGAGTGTGCTATAAATAGCAAACTTGTATTTGTTATTATGTGTCTGAGTATTCAGAACAGAGGGAAGGTGATACAGAGAGACTCACTATTTATAGACAGAGTAAGACCTGCATATAGAAAGAAAAGGCCCTACAGAGTAAGTCAAGCTGGATGACAATCAAGTCACATAGGATGACAGTCAAGACTCAGAGGAGGTAGCAATCTTTGGTGCTAGGAAGGGAGGAGAAAGTGTTTGAGTCTGACCTTGTGGAAAAAGATTTCAGTCACAAAAGAGTTGGGAGGGGGTATGAGGTGAAATTAACTGAATGATGTGCATTGAGGGCTAAGGAGCTTTAGTTGTGTCTGACTCTTTGCCACCCTAGGTACTGCATCCTGCCAGGCTCCTCTGTCCATGGGATTCTCCAGGAAAGAACACTGGAGTGGGTTTCCATGCCCTACCTGTAGGGAATCTTCCAGACCCGTGGATCCAACCAGCATCTCTTACACCTACTGTATTGGTAGCTGGGTTCTTTACCACTAGCGCTGAATGATACTTGATAGAAAATACAGGAAAAGGAAGAAACATAGTATGAGCGTGATTCTACCCAATAAGAAGAAAGAACATGGTGGGGAAAGGATGGTGCATGATTTCCCCATGGAGCCTACACCATGGCTCAGGAAAGGTTAGTGCTGTCTAGAGCCCGACAAGGAATAATGGCCTTGGAGTTTTCAAGTGATCAGGCAGAACATCACTGGCTTTTCAGAGGTGTTTGCAATTCAGACTGTGCCTTAATATACCTAGGTGTTTCTATAAAACACAGAATTTGTATTTTTTAAAAAATCATATTCTGCTTGCCTTTTTTGTTTGTTGGTTTGGTTTTGGTGTTTTTGTTTGTCTGTTTTTGGTGATATGTCCTATTACGAAAATCTTCGATTCCTAAAGGAGTAAAGATTCTGAAACCCTTGCCTTTGGTATAAGAAGATACCAAGTTTCATTTGCCAGTATTCACCATCACCTCCTCTTCCCTCTTTCTCTTTTTCCTCTAGCTTCCATTAACTGACTCTGACCAAATCATTCTTGCTGCTGCTGCTGCTGCTGCTAAGTGGCTTCAGTCGTGTCCGACTCTGTGCGACCCCAGCGACGGCAGCCCACCAGGCTCCCCACCAGGCTCCCCCGTCCCTGGGATTCTCCAGGCAAGAATACTGGAGTGGGTTGCCATTTCCTTCTCCAATGCATGAAAGTGAAAAGTGAAAGTGAAGTCCCTCAGTCGTATCCCACTCTTCCCGACCCCATGGACTGCAGCCTACCAGGCTCCTCTGTCCATGGGATTTTCCAGGCAAGAGTACTGGAGTGGGGTGCCATCGCCTTCTCCGAAATCATTCTTAGGGTCCCTTAAAAAAAATCTCTAAATGACAACACTGAACTAGATCATCTACCCTAAAAACTTAATTAGGACATTTTCCAAAATGATACAACATACCAATTCACGAGGGTGAGACCTAACCATATTAGCCAAATAGCTGTGGTTTCCCAAAAGGTTACTTCCAAATACCACAGATGATTCAGTTACCTATTTTTTTTTCCTAGAACTAGCTGACCTCTCTGCTCTCAGAGCTGTCCCGAGGGCACTGAGATTTTTCTAGAAAAAGTGGTACGGGGAGCTTAAGATTTTCACACAGCATTGCACAGATTTTCAAAACCTATCGGCTCTTAATCTCCTTTACTCAAAAAGTCTGGGTACCACAAGCAGATAAAACCTTATCTTTGCGCTCTTGTGGCTCAGCTGGTAAAAAATCTGCCTGCAAGGCAGAGACCTGGGTTTGCTCCCTGGGTTGGGAAGATCCCCTGGAGAAGGCAAAGGCTACCCACTCCAGTGTTCTGGCCTGGAGAATTCCAAGGACTGAATAGTTCATGGGGTCGCAAAGAGTCAGACACGACTGAGCGACTTTCACTCACTTCTGCTCTTGAGTTCCCCCTCCTGGGCTTTAGATGCATTCTCGAGCTCAAAGGCCTGGAGAATTCCAAGGACTGAATAGTTCATGGGGTCGCAAAGAGTCAGACACGACTGAGCGACTTTCACTCACTTCTGCTCTTGAGTTCCCCCTCCTGGGCTTTAGATGCATTCTCGAGCTCAAGCACTGGCCCCTTAACCACGAACCCTCACACACTACTCTCTGGGAGCCCGGCGGGGGTATGCGGTTTCCCGCGAGAGAAGGGCGCTGGCGGAAGCGGGGCCGCCACACTTCCGGTGGCCGTGTCGGCGCTCGCCACACTTCCTGTTGTTCCTGCTCAGCTGAGGGCTGGGCTGAGAGGAGGGCCGGCGGGCGGACGGCGGCGGCCACTGGCCAGGCGTGGGCGCGCGCGGGGCCACCCAGGGCACAGAGCACACGCTCGTCGCCTGAGCCTGGAGCACCCTCGACTGCCGCGCCGTCCGCTCTCCGTGCTTCCATCCGGCCCTCGGCTCTCCGCGCGGCACCATGCCCGCTGTGGACAAGCTCTTGCTAGAGGAGGCGTTGCAGGACAGCCCCCAGGTACCTCCCGCCGCCCGGGTCCCCCTCGCCCGAGGGCTTGAGGCCGAGGAGGCCCTTCCAGCCCCGGGGTGGAGGCGGGGAGTACGCCGGGCCACCTTGGGGGCAAGGAGGGGGCGGGTCCCGGCCCAATGTCCTGAACCCGGGATGCTCCGGGACATGGCATCCCTCAGGCAGAGTTGGAGACACCGGGAAAGCAACCCCCTGTCTTTGTATCCCGACCCCTTTCCAAACTCAGCTGAAACCGGGGCTGCTTGGCCTACACCCGGGCTCCACCGCTTACTAGCCGGGTGCCCCGGGCAGATAATCTTTTTCTGCCTCAGTTTCGTCATCTGTAAGATAGGGATAATAATTGTACCTGCCTCCTAGAGTTGTTAGAATTAAAGAAATGCCTGTAAAGTTGTTAGCGAGTAATGTCTGGCACAGAGTAAGAAGTCAGTCTTATTACTGCTGCTGATATGCTGGGACCTGGTGGATTTAGGGCCAGAGTGAGAGGCAGAGAGCCTCGACCTCTTTCCCAGCGGTGCCAGAACTCCCCTTGGCCCTGTTTTCCCATTTGTGAAGAGGAAATTGTAATAATACAATACCTCTCTCATTTGTCGCACAGGGAAACTTCATTAGCACTCCCCAGATGAGATTCAAGTCCTTTGAGCTCTGCAGAAAGCTGGTGTGTAAATAAAGGGAGTGCAGAATGACTTTAGTTCCTAATCAGTACACCTTTCCCCAGGGAACCTTTGTTCACCTTCATTAACGTTTCCCCAGCTTCTTATTCACCCTAGTGGCTCTGCATCCCTGGGTTACTTAAGTAAGGCTCTGTATTCCCTAGTATCTCAACTCTTAAAACATGAGAGTAAGATTTTAAGAGTAAACTATTTTCCTCTCACAACTTCTCTTCCCTTTTTGCTTTCGATTTTCTTCTTAATGTAATTGGGCCTCCTGGAGATGATCCTTTGATGAACTTACCTATTCTGCATCTCTCCACTTCAGACTTAGTAATCAAAGGACTCTGTGCTTAAAATCTTGTGCCCATTTCTTTGTCATCTTCCTTACATAGTCAAGAAATTGTAAGGAAGCTGTGATTTTTTTTTTTTTTAATTGGCATCCTCAGGTCTGACTTTTTCAAAGACTGCTTTGAAGTCTCTGCACTTCTGGCATTTTGATGGGACAAAAGCCCTTGGTAGAAGTCATTTTGTCCATCCTCAGACCTGTTATGTGAGATCTGAAGATAATAAAGTGGGATTTCTATCATTTTGAACAAGGATTTCCACCATTTTGAACAAGGATTTCCACTTGCTTTGTAGTTGGAGAAACTGAGGTGCAAAGATACATTGCTTTCCTAATGGAGCATGGTGATGGCTGAGCCAGATGAGAGAGGCTGCACTAACTGAATCTCAGTGTTGCCCTCACGGAGGAGTTAACATTTGGAATTTTGGGTTCTCACATCAATGAATATGCACTAGTTCTGAGTGTTTTGAGGATGTACTCAGCTATGAGGCAGGCTAAGGAGGACTGGCAAGCAAGTTGGGACACCTAGGTCCTAATTGTGGCTCTAACATTAACTCATGATTTGATTTGGGTGAATTCCTCATCCCTGTCCTGTGACTGGGGCTTCCCAGGTGGCACAGTGATAAAAAAAACACACGTGCCAATGCAGGAGACACAAGAGGCCCAGTTCAAACCCTGAATTGGGAAGATCCCCTGAAGGAGGAAATGGCAACCCGCTCCAGTATTCTTGCCTGGGAAATCCCATGGACAGAGCTGCCTAGTGGGCTACACTCCACGGAGTTGCAAAGAGTTGGACATGACCGAGCGACAGCACGAGCCCAATGGTGTGACTGGCTCGGTTTTTCTCATCTGCAGAATGAGGAGCAGATGATCTTTAAGGGGCTTAAAGTTTTATCATGCTTGAGGAAGAAGAGGTATGGAGGCCTTGTCATTCGTCTTTAGGGTTCCTCTTTATGCGATGAATTTGTCATTGCTTTTGAGACATGAGTGTCACTTACAAGGCTTCTTGGTGAGGTTTGAAAGGAAGCTAACTTCTAGGACGGTCTCTGATAACCATCAAAGCATAGTGTTCTTGTGTGGGGCCTGTGCCTAATGCAGCTTTCCTCCCAAGAGATTCATAGACTTCTAATTGGAAGGAATCTAATCCAACTCCTTCGTTTTATCTATAAAGAATAAAAACCATAGCAGACACCTGTATCATATATGCATTTTAAGTGCCAGGCACTGTTCTCAATACTTTACGTATATTAACTCATCTAATCCAACAATCTTTTGAAGTAGGTCCTCTATTAAAGTTACCAAGGAGCAGAGAAGTTAAATAATTTGCCCCCAGGATTATACATTATAGAATGGAAGAGCCAGGATTGGAACTCAGGCAGTCTGCCTGTGTTGTTGAAGTTAGCCCAGCCACCTAGCACCTGGCTTTTCTGTCATCGGTGACCTAGAGTATTTCACTAAAAGGAAGCATTCTTAAGAAACCATCTATTGTTTGTTTCCTCTTGTTTTATGTGGAGTATTTATGCGGGTTACTCCAATAACCTGGTTGCATAGGATTCATTAATGAACACAGAAACTTATGTTTAAACTCAGTGATCCAAGAGGAGCTGAATAACAGTTCACTGACCTTAGATACATCTGTTCACGTCCTTTTTTCTTTATAGTTCACAGCCCTGCACAACATATTATAAGAGTTCAGTCACTCAGTTATGTCCAACTCTTTGCAACCCCTTGGATGGCAGCATGCCAGGCTTCCCTGTCCATCACCAACTCCCAGAACTTATTCACACTCATGTCAGTCGAGTCAGTGATGCCATCCAACCATCTCATCCTCTGTCATTCCATTCTCCTCCCGCCTTCAGTCTTTCCTAGCATCAGGGTCTTTCTAAGGAGTCAGTTCTTCCCATCAGGTGGCCAAAGTATTGGAGCTTCAGCATCAGTCCTTCCAGTGAATATTCAGGACTGATTTCCTTTAGGACTGATTGGTTTGAGCTCCTTGCAGTCCAGGGGACTCTCAAGAGTCTTTTCCAACACCACAGTTCAAAAGCATCAATTCTTCGGCGCTCAGCTTTCTTTATAGTCCAACCCTCACATCCATACACGGCTGCTGGAAAAATCATAGCCTTGATAGATGGACCTTTGTTGGCAAAGTAATGTCTCTGCTTTTTAATATGCTGTCTAGGTTGGTCATAACTTTCCTTCCAAGAAGTAAGTGTCTTTTATTTTCATGGCTGCAGTCACCATTTTCAGTGATTTTGAAGCCCCCAAAATAAAGTATCTCTCTGTTTCCATTGTTTCCCCATCTATTTGCCATGAAGTGATAGGACCGGATACCATGAGCTTCATTTTCTGAATGTTGAGTTTGAAGCCAACTTTTTCACTTTCATCAAGAGGCTCTTTAGTTCTTTGCTTTCTGCCATAAGGTTGGTGTCATCTGCATATCTGAGGTTATTGATGTTTCTCTCGGCAGTCTTGATTCCAACTTGTGCTTCATCCAGCCCAACATTTCGAATGATGTACTCTGCATATAAGTTAAATAAGCAGGGTAACGATATACAGCCTTGATGTCCTCCTTTCCCCATTTGGAACCAGTCTGTTGTTCCATGTCCAGTTGTAACCGTTGCTTCTTGACCTGCATACAGATTTCTCAGGAGGCAGGTAAGGTGGTCTAGTATTCCCATCTCTTGAAGAATTTTCCACAGTTTGTTGTGATCCACACAATCAAAGGCTTTATTTGGCCTAGTCAATAAAGCAGAAGTAGATGTTTTTCTGGAACTCACTTGCTTTCTCAGTGATCGAATGGATGTTCACAATTTGATCTCTGCTATATGAGCAACAGAATGTTTTAGGGATTAAGATACTTGTCTCTGTTGCTGTTTGGGAGCCTCTGATCCTGGCTGTGCTGTGCTAAGTCACTTCAGTCGTGTCTGACTCTTTACAACCTTATGGACTGTAGCCCGCCAGGCTCCTCTGTCCATGGAATTCTCCAGGCAAGAATACTGGAGTGGGTTGCCATTCCATTCTGCAAGGGTTCTTCCTGACCCAGGGATTGAACTTGTGTCTCCTTTGTCTCCTGCATTGGCAGGCGGGTTCTTTACCACTAGAGCCACCTGGAAAGTCCCCTGCTCCTGGCTAAGTGCTGGTAAATGCTGGAATGTAATGACAGATAAGAATGCCTGCCCTCTGTTGGTTGACAGTCTGTTCTGGGAGACAGATAAGGAGAGCAGCAGTTCCTGCACTGTGTGAATACTACTGTGATAGGAACACAAATGCAACTTTGAGCTGCTGCAGCTTGCCCTTCTCCAGGGGCTATTCTTTTTCCTGTACGTGGCGTGCTTTTGAGATAAAGTGAAGCGATGTTGCTTGCTGTTTTGTTAGGATGTTTGTTTCCTTTGCAGTTGGCACAACTGAAGCACAGACAGTTTAAGGACTAAGTTCTGAGATTATGCAGTGAGAGGTCCAACTGGGAAACCAGGCCTTTTTTAACTCCAGCAAGATGCGTCAGAACATTGCCTAGTGGTTTTGTCTTCATTGTGGAAGACTTTTGTCCTGCTGTACTCTTTGTTTATAATACATCTTTATTTCAGTAGACTTGGTTCTACTGAGACATTTCTGTCCCTCTCCCATAATATGGGAATAAGAGTTTTGTTTTTACCTTAAATATATATATGTAGTATTTATACTTGTATATATTATATGTGATAAATATTGAAACATTTTAAATACATATAAAATATACACATACATGTGTATAAATTTTATAATCACAGCTATTGAAATTGTGCCATTATATAAGTAGATGCTGTTTTTAGGCGTGAAAAATGTTTAGGACTATTTTGTTAGATTACACTTGGTTTCTTTATTGTAAGATGGAAGGTAGTGTGGCGCTAAGGCTGAGGTGTTTGGTTTTGTTCTTCTGTCCAGGCATACTCTTGAAAGTATAGAGTAGTAGAGAAAGGATGGAATTTAAATCATGATCCAGCACGTGACTCAACCTCTCTGAGCTTGTGTTTCAGCACATGTAAAATCAGAATAAAATACTTGCTTAATTCTTGTGAAGAATAAGTAACATATATCAAGTATCAATATCTCCACGCTTGCATGTTACAGTAACTCCATAAATGATTGCTGTTATTGTCCTTATAATTATATGCAACAGTGTCCTCTGGATTTTTTGGTAGAACTTTCCAGCAACTAGTGTACCTATGACTGGTCCTATTCCTTCTTCATATCTCAGAACATTCCTGTTGTTCCATGTATAAGTTTAAACAGATGGCTGATAACTGTGGATATTAAAACAGTGTCTGAGATAGCTGGGTATTTTTTTTCAAGATGATCATGGCCTCGTTCAGGTAGAAAGGGAAGATAGGAGTGTTTTTGTCAGTTTTAGTATCATGATAAACATGTTCAGGATATAAAGAAAAGATCTGTGATGTAGCTTTGGCTGTTATCACAGGTAAGAGCATGACAGTAGGATGAGCAAAGAGAAGCCAGCTCCAGACGGCTGCATCCCGCCTCCAGACAGGATTGGGAGCTGTGGGCCAAAGGGCATGCCCACTGATGAAACCCACCTTTGCTGGGTGACGGATGCAGACTCCTGTGATGGAAACAACGTTGGCCATTGGTGCCAGCCAGACCTGGGTTTACATTGCAGCCCTGCTGCTTCCCAGTTGTGGGAGGTTTCTTAACCTTGATGAGCCTCAGTTTTATCATCTGTAAAAGGGGTAGTTTAGCTGTGGTATCTAATGAAGTTGGTGGAAGGATTAGATGAAGTAGTATTTAGTGCTCGACACAGTGTCTGATACATAGGACGTACAGAGTAAATGGTAGTTTTTAGTTTTCTTTCTACTCTCTTCGTGGAGGATATTTATACAAGCCCTCTCGTTTCATCCTACAGCTCATTTTCCATTCTGTTTTGTTCCTAAGAGTTTTAAAAACCGTAAGTAGGATTCAACTAAATGGATGGGAGTAGTATTTTAAAAAATTAAATAGTCTCGATCCAGTTGTATCGCTCTTTTTCTTTCTCTTAGACATACTGTTATAGCAAAGAAAGGAACCCGAATCATAATAAACATTGAAGAACTCCTTCATCGCTGACACCATGAGTACCGAAAGGCTCTCTCCTATTAGCTGACGTTTACATCAGTAGTTAACTGTGTAGATAATGTTGCCACAGTGTTGAAATGAAATCATACATGTGAAGCCAACGTGTAATAAGCGACTGACGTTCATTATCTGCTTCATGATCACTATCCTCTGCTACCGCTAGTGTTAGACACTGGTAGGCACCGTAAGGACTTTCTTTACTTCTAGGGCTACCTGCAAATTAGTGTTAGGGCCTGAATTTGGACCCAGGACTGACATGGTCCCAAGAGGATCGCAGAGCCTTTGAGAGGGCCCAATAGACTATAAGCTTCTGGAGAACATCGCTGAATCTGAATCCCCATCACAGTGTATCATCCAATATTGGATGAAGGCTAAAGTATATACGTGAATGAATGACTCTAGAGTAATGGACTAGTCACTGTAGGTTCCAAAAACATCTTCTAGCAATCTTCTTTTTTTCAAATAGTATATTTGAAAGAGATATAATAAAGAATTCTAAATCAATGTTTTTCACCTACTCATTGACATGCAGTGATGGATTAAGATCCAGTGGGTCACAGCCATGATTTTTGTTTTATTTGTTCTGATCCTTCTGTTGATAGGAATTGGTACTGAAGAGAGTTCATTGGTTTCAGAGAAGGTATTTTTAGCCATAAAGACCTCAGGCAAAGCCAGGATAATATGTACTGCTGTGAAGTGCCCCAGAGTTTGTCAACAAAATCAAAGGTCAGACGATTCAAACGCCTGGATTTCTCTTCTAGTTTATTAGGGGATGCTTTGGGGTCAGTTATTGTTCTCTTGCCTGAGATAAGTTAGAAAAAGAAAGAAGGAATTGAAATTCCTTTGCAGGGAAAAATGCACCTTAATGGATTGTTCTTTGTAAGCTGCCCTGGAATCACCTTATTAAAGACATTTCTGTAGTTTACTCTCTGTTCACTGCCTAGTGGGTTGTTTTCTGAAATAGAGATCCCATTGTCACTAATGTTTCCCATTGTGCTAGACACATTAACAGTAGTCCCTTGAACAGACATGGTCTCTTATGTGATGCCGTGATACTTCTTTAGACATCTTCCAATATATAAATATTTTCTTAGTGCTCAGCAGATCAGGCACTCTGCGTGAAAATGATAGGAAATACCTTTCATCTAAGACATTGCTCAGCTGTTCTTGAAACCCTGAGTAGTCTTCCCAAAGGAATGGAGCTAGCGTTCCTAAGTTTCTATTTGAGTTTTGTGCCCAGAACTTCTGCTGGCATGCCCATAGTACACGAAATTTCCTGGCCATGAGTTTAAAAATGTGGTTGACTAGAATGTGACGTAAGACATGGAGATTGACTGTAGTGTCTTAAGCGGAAGGAATGACACACTCCTGCAAGACACTCAAGATTGCAGAAAACCAGACAGATGGTTAACTACTGAGATGATGCAGTGCTGGGTGACCACACCCCAGGTACACAGACAGGACTGACACTGAGTTCGAGTTATGGGCTTGAAGGGAGAGGCTGCCCTTTTTAACACTGTTTTATTGGATGAACTTCACTGGTGCTTAGGTAGAGGCTAAAGTCGAGACAGATAATAGCCCTTGAGTCTTAACCCTTTAGAAACCAGCTTTCCTTCTCTGTTCCCAATACTCGAACTGTATTCAGTTTGGCCTTGCACTGTAGTCTAAAGGATTAGAAAAGGAATTCTAAATTAAAGCTCCAGGAATCAACTTGTATCAGTATTAGCAATAAAATAATAAAGCCAGAGAACAGGCATCTTCCTTCCCAGTTCTCTGTGTGTGTGTGTATTTGTTTTACTTCTTTTGTAACTTTTCCACTTAGAAATAATATTGGCCTCTTTTCTTGCAGACTCGCTCTTTACTGAGTGTGTTTGAGGAAGATGCCGGCACTCTCACAGATTATACCAACCAGCTGCTTCAAGCAATGCAGCGCGTCTATGGAGCCCAGGTATCCTCGTGCCCACTCACCTGGAGAGGAACAGAGTAGGAGCCCTCTGCCCTCACCTTGAACTTCTCTCAGGAGGTCAAGAGATTTGAGTCAGAACACCCCCCTTTAAATTTTTGAAATAAAATCACAATTGTTTTTCTCTTCTCTTCATCTCAAAAAACTAAGGACAGTTTGCTTTCATAGCCTAAGAAAGAGGATAATTTTCCTGTAACTAGTAGAACCAGTAGAAAGGTACCACATCACTGCTTTTTAATAAAAAAAAAAAGGAATGCACTCCCAAAGGGAAACATTTGAGTCTCCTCTTCCTACTTGTGAATGAGTGGGTTCAGTATTCTGAGGCATGGCTCTTTTCTTTCTCATAAATATCAGTCTTAGATGTCAGTGCAGGCGCATAGAGATGTTTTTTCAAGTGCTTCCTCTGAAAAGATTTGAGTCACAGTTCTAGAACAGTTGGGTGGTTCTTTGTTTTGAGGAACAAGTATCTTTATCTTGCAAAACCATGGAAAATAAATTGCTGAGTAGCAAAAGTGAATCTTTTTAAGATCAAGAATTGCCTATGTATGTTACTTGCTAGGATAAAACTTGAGATTTACTTAAAAGTAAAATTTGTTACCTTACACGTCAAAATATTATGGCAACCGGTTTCATTATTAATTCCTTGCTGACTTAAATCTGTCTGTGTTATTGTTTCTTTTTCTCACCTATGATCTCTAAATAAATACCACATTCAGTGTATAATAGTGTATATTAGTAGTCATGTGTAGTCATTTATTATTACATACTTACTCTTCATATATAATCACTTATTATCATTGTTTTATTAATCATTCGTTCATATCATATATGGGAAAAAGACTCAGTCCTTGCCATTAGGGAGCTTACAGCTGGGTTGGGAGACAAAACAGTTAGCAAAGAGTGTAGAGGTGCTGGGAGAGAAAGGGTGCCTAACCCGGAGGATTGTGCTGGACACCCAAAAGGAGGATGATTGTGACGGTTGAAATTTATTGACTACTTCTTAAGGTCCAGGCACAGTTTCAGAGGCTTTTACCTGTAATCATTTCATTTAAATTCACTCACAACTCTGTGAGGTGAGTGTTGTTACTGTTTTCTTCATTTTCTAGGTCAGGAGATTTAAGGATTCTCATATGAGTGACTTCCCAAGTCCACCCTGTTAATACATGGCAGAGCAAGTCAGCCTGAAGCCAAAGCCCAGACTCTTAACTACTACACATAAGAGTGGTAGCCTGAGCTAGGGCAGTGGCAACAGGAAGAGGCAGATTGGTGACTGACTGAATGTGAAGGGGTCAGGTCAGTGAAGAATGAATCAAGAATGAAGCCCAGGTCTCTGACTTGAACGACAGGGTGCATAGTTGGGAGAGCACAGGAAGAGGAGCTGGATGTTTGTGGGGGTGTGTGTGAGTGTGTGTGTGGATGTGTGTGTATGACAGTGACAGGAATGGCAGAGACGCCAGTCTTAATTCTTGAAAGGCTGAGGTGTCCATGGACATCAAAGTGGGGAAAGAGATCATGTTGAAAGTTCAGATCCAGAGTTCAGGCTAGAGATAGAGATTTGCAAACTACTATATTATAAAAGTGTTACTTATTAATTGGAACTAATTTTAGTGACCAAAAGAATCACACAGTTATTTGTGGTTTTGTTTCTGAGGTAAAGCACTCAGAAACTAGGAGACCTACTTCGTCAGTTTTTCAAAAACCCTATTTATTTCGATTACATTTTTTGTATTTTTTTCCTGAATATTCAGAATTTAAGGGAATAGAAAATTTTTTTACTGAAATTTGCTTGCTCTTCAGGAATTTGAATATTGTTGTCAAATGATTGGTCTCCTGTTTAAGGTTTAAGAGTCCCAAGACTTAAGGGACTACAACTCCGCCACTCCCAAGAGTCTCTGCTCTGCCTCTCCGTGTCTGTCAGAATCATTTACTTGGAGATGTCCAGACACTCTCTTATGTGTTTTTTTTTTTTTTTTTTTTTTGAGCCCAGAAAACTGCATTTTGCCAAAATTAAGTGGATCTTGCATTCCAAGAGCTGTAACCAGCTCTCAGTTCACACCACATGATCATCACATGGGCTTTTGTGCTGGCAGAAACCCTTCCTTCTGCCTCGGCGTTTCCTGTGGCAGAAGCTTAGCAGGAACGTCTGGCTAATGCTGCCAGCTCAGGGACGGATTCTGGCAGTGTCCGGTGGCACTCAGATTGGCTGAGGTCAGGGCTAGTTGGGTCAGGGCTAGTTGTTTTTCAGGTTTATTTGAACATGTTTTGTTTCTTTTTAATTAAAAAGAAAACTTTTCTAACTCCTCTTTGATCCCTTTGTTTATGTCCATGTATGTGGTTGGGAAGAAAGAAAGAAAGGGAGGGAGAAAGAGAAAGAGGTGCCAATATTTTCATTCAGCGTTTCCCCTTAGGTTATGTTTTCTTGGTTTTATTTAACATTCTTCCTTAAATATTTTACACCTAGACCTGTTCAATTATATTAATAGAGTTTTGTAATTTCATTTTAAAATACAGGTGCTTAGCAAGATGTTTTTCATTATTACATTTTTCAAACCAGGTTAATGCTGTTAATAAATGATAAATGTTCATAAAAGATATTTTAAATCAAGCCGCATGGTAATTTTCTGGATTCTGATACAGTGAACTTGCCCATTTGGGCCTTAGTTTTAGAAAGAGGAAGAGTGAAAAAAAACTAGAGGAAAGTTCTGTGAGCAGTTTTGCTGATATTGGCTGGTTTGGGGAAAGTCTGTAATTTTATTTGTCTTAAGCAGTAGAATGAAGCTGTGGGCTCTAAGCTGTTTTCAGCATTTTGCAGCAGTGCCTGGATGGCCTGTGGCTTCCTAAGTGTCAGACACGCCATTGCACACGCAGGAGCTGCGTACTCCATCGTGGGTCATCTGAACAAAAGAATTCGTCTCCTGTAGCAGAGATGATTTACATACTTAGGAATCTCTGCTGTCTTTCAGACTATTGACTAAGTAAGTTTAAAACTTACATAGTGTTTAAATATATGCATGAGTATACATATTCAGTAAAAATCTGCCCAAGTTTTGCATTTAATATATTTGTTTTGATTTTGTATATCTGCTGTACTTTTGTTTCTTTCCTAGAAAGGTTAAGGTTTTTAAAAAATCTTTAAAAAATGGATTTATTAGGATCTGGAAAGTTTACTTTGGTAGTACTACTTCTCTCAGACACTGTACTGAGGAAACAGGGGAAGGTCAAATGATGTTCCTAGCAGTGTTAGTGAAACCTGGCATCTTCTAGAACCGTCTTTCTCCTCCAACAGATGACACGCCTCTGTAGTTGGTGCCTTCAGTCTGGATGGATTTCTTCGTTTGTTCTGGTGTGGTTTTTTTTTTTTTTTTAATTACGTTCTGGATGGAATTTTTTGACGTGAGAACCATGGTTCAGGCTCTTTCCCTTTCCTTCAGCAAAACTGGCTTGCTTAAACATGGTCTCATCTCTGCAGCTGTTCCTTTTTTATTTACCTTTTTTTGTTAAATTTTTTTCTACAACTTTAAAACACACCCTGCAGCATATGGGATCTTAATTCCCCGAACAGGGATCGAACCCATACCCCTTGCATTGGAAGGTCGAGTCTTAACCACTGGACCACCAGGAACGTCCCTTTGCAGCTGTTCTTAAACAGACCTTTTGAAGTGCAGAACTCCTGATCCTAAAATGTAAAAGTCCACACTGGAGTTGGGAATCATATCTTTCAAATTGGGCTTAGACAGCGGGAGGGGATAGGAGTAAAGTACTTTGCAAGATATGCATACATTTGTTATTATAAAGAGGAAAATACTTTTTAGAAATGATGAGATATATATATATAGATATCAAGCTAAATAAGTCAGTGTTCCTCTTGCGAAACAGAGTAGTGGGCATCCAGGAGTGTGAGCTTTTAATGGGGGAGAGAGAAGGATTTGGAAGGCGTAGAGGATCAGAACTGTGTATTTTAATAATAAAAATAGTATGAGACACATAAATGTACCACACACTTGGCGAGACACCTCTTGTGTATAATTTCATTTAGCTTTCACAGTAAAGGAGAGGTGTTTTTATAGTAGGTGTTTACAGGCAGGGAAACTAAGAGAGCTTATGCAGCTTGCCTGTGATCATACAGCTGATGAGAGTCAGGATCAGAATTTGAACTCAGGTCTTTGACTCTAAAACTTTATTGCACTCTCACTTTACACCGCCACACTGTACTCTCTTGACATACTGGTCTCTGGAAATGTCAGCCGAGGCTAAGGAAGTGGGAGTCTTCAGCAGTTGTTCTTGTCATCACAGAACAACCCTGCTTAGCAGCCTAGCAGCTTTGTAGTGTGTTAAAGGTGGGAGCCAGCTCCTTTTTGTGTCCCAGGGAAACTCCCCTTGTTTAATTGGGTTTTATTCATAATGGTTTCAATCAGTGCATTTTAACAGCTCTCAAAAACAGTCACATTGAGGTTCGTATGACAGGGACAGAGGAATATGTGTAGCTCAAGGCTGAGGTACGGGAGCCCCTGAGTGGTTCCTGGAAGCAGCCTCAGAGACCTGGGTTTTTGCACTGGGTTTGCATATGGAATCTACAGCCTTCCCTCATGCCAACATTGAAGGCTTTCAGATTGGTAGAGATTATTCTGGGCCAGGCTCATTCCTTAGGTACGAGGTTAAGTGTGTGACCTTAGATGTATCAGCTCTGGGTTCCAGTCTTGGCCACTTGCTGGGTGACCTTGAGCAGGTCACTTGATTGCCTGGGTTTCCTTATCAGTTAAACAGAGGTCATATTAATAGTAATAACCACCTCATAGGTTGTTGTGAGGGTTAATGGAGCTAATACCTGTAAAGTATAAGATCAGTCCTTGGCAGGAGGTGCTCACCGTTAACATAACCACCTTCTAAGCCTTAGAATAATCATAGTTATGATAGCACTGTACCCTGGGTCCACTGGTTGGGTTAAATAGAACTTGGTCCTGTGATCTTGACTTTCCTCAAGGGGCAGTGTAGCTGCGTTCTGATTCCTCACTGCATCGTTGATGTTTGCTCCTCATTCTAGACTCCGTCCCCCGCTGGCTGCACAGGCCGCTTAGTGCCTGATTCCCAGCCCCTGTCCACCCTCCCTCCCGGGCAGCACCCGATGCTGGTACCAGCGGCCCCTGCACAACTAACTGTCTTTGGTCCCTGTGACGGTGTCTCTCCCGAGTCTCTGCCCACCATTCTTGATTGTTTTCTTGTCCTGGCACCCTTTGCTGCCTGCCCCTTAAGTCTAACTCCACAGGAAACCTTCTCTGGTTAGTCTCTACCAGCTTGCTGGGCAAGGTCACTGCAGCACAGCCTGGCCATTTCAGAATCTATTTCTAGCCCTCATCTCTAGGTCCTTATTCCAAATGACTTTTGCCTCTTGTCACTATGGAGAGTGAGTTTTCTGCTCTTACCTGTGCTACTGCAGCACCATCCTAAGCAGTTTCCCTGTGGTCAGGGGATTGTCTTTCGCTCTTCTGTCCATTCTTTACCCTCAAGCTACCACATCCAAACCTTCCCTGTCTTTAGATGCTTCTGTGGCTCCCTGATGAAACCCTCAGTATGGCACGCAGAGCTCTTTGTGCGCTGAGTCTCAGCCTGCTCCTCTAGTCTCGTCTTCAGCTGGCCCCGTGTGCCAGGCCCTGCATACATCTCGAGACTGCTGTGCTGTTCCTGCTGCCCGGAATCCCCAGGGGCCCCTTGTCCTGGCAAATGGCCTTCCCAGCAGGTGACTTTTAAGGTTGACTTCAGATCCGAGGTATCTGACGCCTTTCCTGTGTTCCTTTTCTCCCTTCTCACCAAAGCACCCAGACGCCCTGCGCTCTTGTGGGTCAGAGCTCTGAGGGACAGTATGTGGGATTTTTTGCCTCTCTGTACACTGTGAGCTCCGAGAGCAGATTTTCTTTGTCTCCAGTGCCCAGCACCTTGCCTGGCCTCATTCACTATTTGATAACTAGGTGTTAAATGAAGGACTGACGAGAATGTCGCGTACCCTCACTGTGTGCTTGATTGTCCCTCCAGATCTGTGCCCCGCCATCAGCACCTTAGCTTGGGGACTGCCGTCGTGGGTCATCCGGTCTAGGGTCCAGCAGTCTTGGACTCCTCCCCCATTCACTCAAGCCTGATGTTTTTGCCTCAGTGATAGCAGGCAGATCTCTGCTACCTTCTCTACTTTCTGGCTTGGCGTCAGCCTTTTCTCTCTCTCACTCAACTTCAAATGGTCTCCTGACCCTCATGTCATCCTCTTTCTCCCTTCAAGGTTTCTTTTGCAACACAGCCACTTAAGGAATTCTGCTCACATCTGACCTTGTTATTCTCCTGCCCAGGTTCCTCAGGGCTTCCCTGGTACCTGCAGAGTATTGTTGGAGTCCTCAGCAGGTACCCCTCAGGACCTGCCCCAGTCAGGGCTCTCTAACCTTTCTCTTTGCCATGCTCCAGCCTGGGCTCCTGATCCCATCAGCTTGGGGTAGTGCTGTGATGAATGAGACTCTCAACCGCTTGACTTCAGGCAACGCTTCTGGCCAAGTGTTTGGTGGAGATCACAGCAGTGCCTACACTGTGACGGTGACCCTAGTGGGTTTCCTCTGCCCCCGCTCCCGGCCTCTCCTTCCCGGTCCCGGGCCTTCAGGCGGTTTCAGGTGACAGTTGCAGTTGGTGAGTGCTCCACGCCACCATGAGGTAAACAGTTCTTTGTCCAAATCTCAGTTTTCCTTCTGGCTTTGTCAACCACTGGTCTTTCTGCTTGGCACCAGCCTTGCGAAGTGATGTTGTTTAAAATAGAACATTCTGTCAGTAAACCCTTCTTCAGGTTCTCTCTCTTAAGGATTCTTATGACACATCTGATAGAGTAGATGGTAACCAGAGAGCTATTCCAGAGCGCTGAAGGACTCTACTCCCAGAACTCCATTATTCATAGAGTCTACATTTTAGACCACTGCTTTTGCTGAACTACAGCTAGAAAAATACAGAATTTATGCTGATATTTATAGGCCCTACGAGGCCTGCCCATGGAGTACGACTAAGTACAGTTTTGGACTTTGGATAGGAATAGTATCGGGTTAGCCAAAAAGTTCATTCGGGTTTTATAAATGAACTTTTTGGCCAACCCAATGTATTGTTAAGAACTTGCACTTTAGATTTTGAGTCTGACAGATCTGAGTTGAGTTGTTGCCATTCTGGTTACTAATTGTGTAGTTTATTATAGAAGAACCTTTCTCATTTGTATGAGAGTAAGAATATGCTGTACATTGTAAGTGCCTTATAAGGATTAAATGTGATGATATATAAACAGTGCTTAACAGCAATTCAGGTACCTAGAAAAGACTCAGTAAATATTAGCAGCTACTTTTATTATTGTTACTACTAATATTTACTCTTAACTCAAGTTCCAGTTTTACAGGTCTTATTGCAGAGATAATTAGGCAGGCTTACCTCACAGGGTGTGGATTAATTAATTGATGTTGGTAAAGCATTTCATGAAACCTTTGTGTACAATACATTAAGTATGAGTTAAGATTAAAGTTGGTCTAGTTTAAAAAGACTTCATATCATGTGCTCTGTCCAGGGGAGTTTCATTTCTTTTCAGGGCAGGTGACAGGCCATTTTGTAACATGTATTGTTTTTGTCTTTGGTGGAGTCATGCTTGTAGAACAGAATCTTGGTGCCTGGAATCACACACATCTGAAATACACAGGATTTTCAGAAACTATTTCTAGTAGAGACCTGGCAGAGGCCACTGTACACAGGAGTTTTGGAAGCAGTTGTGTGTGTTGTTTGCTCTGCCCCTTCTCCCTGAGCCTCAGTGGAGTTGTGCACATAGCACATGAGCACCCCCTCCCCACGAACCCCCCCTCCCCCGTAGGCCTGGGCACAGTCGGGTGCCAGCAGCTCCCTGGCAGCTATCTCCACTACATGTGAGGGTGCTTGCCAGGACCCTCTAAAGCCGAGCAGGATTCAAGCAGCCTGTGGCCCTTGCTTGTTATGAAAGCAAGGAGTGTGGTTATCATGTTGATTGGTCTCTAAGGAGGCAGATGTGGGGCAGTAATATTTTAGACTTAGCTAAAATAAAGAAAAGAATGGACTAGAAGAGCAGAATCTGTTCCTGACTCTGAAGAGTTGTAGCTTCATGGAGAGCCTCCTGAGGGAGGTGAGGCAGAGGACAATCTTGTGAGACATTTACTGTCTAAACAGGACCAGCACCTTATGGCCCTTGGACTGGGCTCTTATTTTTGTAAATAAAGTTGGAACAAAGCCACACTTATTTGCCCATGAATTACTTATGGCTGCTTTTGTGTCATGACAGAGACCATCCATCCAATAAGTCAAAAATAATTGCTATCTGGCCTTTTATAGGAAAAGTGTGTCATCTCTAGCCCAAAGTAGTGGTCTTCTCAGGTCTCTTCTCTTAGCAGGACTTAGGATCTTAAGAGCGTGGGTTTTAGACTCAGACAGACCTGGATGCACATCCCAGTCCTGCTACTAACTAGCTATGTGACCTTGGGCAGATGGCCTAATGTCTCTGTGCCTCCATTTCTTCTGTAAAATCAAGTTAATAGTTAGGACCTGCCTTACAGGATTGTCAGAATGAAATGACACAATGCCAAGAATGCACTTAGTGTGGTATCTGGCTTGAATTAAGTGCTCTGTAAATGCTCACTGCTATGGTTAGGATGATTCTGTGGGTCTGCAAATCATAGTCTCCATTGTGCTGTCTGGGGTGACTTGAGCAGGTCCATATCAGACCCACTGCCATGAACTCAAAGAAGAGGAGTAGGGGGTTTTCTGATACAGCAGAGTAGCAGCTCAGTGAATGGGCTGAGACCCTTGTTCCCCTGCACCCCAATTGTCAGAACAGCACTGCTGAAGATGGTCCGCAGACTGTCTCCTGGCTGACTGCATCATCCGTGTCCACTCTGTATTCTGTTCCCCCCTTGTTTGTGATGTTGCCTTATACGATTAGAAAGTATTTTTGTCCTTACGCTGTGATCCCAGGTATTGTTTAAAAACTTGAAATTTAGATGAGTCCTCCAACCCTGTTTGTTCCTCCATTCATTAAGCACTTGTGGAGTGCTTCTCTGTGTTAAGAACAGTTGCACACTCCTGTCTAGAGCCAGGACACAGGGCTTTTGGATTTGTTCCTTTGCCTCCCTCTTGGCTACATGACTGCCAGCTCTAGTTTGTTTTCAAAGTAGTGGCACCCCAGTAGGATGCCAAAGCTAGGAATTTTCATTATGTTTGCCTGACTTCATCCTGGGGGAGAAGAGAGCATACCATGTTTCAGGGTCTATTGGCTGTTTCTTAGGACAGATGAAGGAAATTGGGGAACAGGTTGACCAGTTATCTGCAAAGAAGGCCAAAAAACCATAGGATTGGGCTCTGATGGATCTTGCAAAGGAGGCCCATGAAAAATAAAACAAGCCCCGGCAGAACTCAGGCTTTCACCCCTAAGGCACAGCAAACCCAGGAGAATTCGAACAGCAGTGGAGGTCAAGGCTGGCCAGTACCCTCCCCTCGTCTGGCACCATTCCTCTCTTAGGAGTATACCTCAAACCTAAAGAGAAGCCTTCACTGAGCTATAGAAATGTAAGACACGTTTTCTAGGCCGGATGTGTTGATGGTGGGAGGATAGTGGTAGACAGGTGCTGTGTAGCCAGGGATTAGAGGGAGAAATACAACAAGATGAAAGTGGTCCATGTCTGTCAGTGAAAAACAGGACAAAAGGGACCTTCCCAGGCATTGTAGCTGTGCTTCGGAATTACCATCCATCATTGGTAACACATGGATAACACTGACCTAGTGCTGTACTTTGGTAGAATCCGACTATGTGTCATGTCGTAATGTTGCTTACAGCTGGGCCACAGAGTCCTGCAAGCCCTCACTCTGCCTGCCTTGCCAGGCTTGTCTCACTTCTACTCCCTGTACCCCAAGCTCCAGCTACACCCCACTTTATAGCTTTTCAAACATGCTGGGTGCTTTTCTACATGCCCATCCCTCCTGGAAAGCCCATCCCTGTGGCCAGTTCCTGGTCTTTCTCCAGGGGTCTGTCTGCTTAAAACATCTCTTCATTAGAGACCATCCAGCTCCTCCAATCAGAGCCTCCTAATGCACCCAGTCTTTCCTCTGTGGGTCTCATCATGCTTGTAACTAGTTTTTAATGTGTATTTCCCCAATAAACCCTGTGAGGGCAGGGACCAAACCTTGGTTGGGTGTTTGGCACATTTTAGTGGTTTACTACATTTGTTTACTGACTGAATGACCAGAAGGAGCACTGATTTATAAATGGTGGGTATGAGAAAAGCTTTTTTAAAAAAAAAAAAATTTTTTTTTCTGTTTTGGTCTTGTTTTTCAAATAATTTCTGAACAAAGTATTTTATTATTTTATAGATACGTATTACGTTTAAGGGATTCTCTGAGGTGGCATTATTTTCAGTGAGTGTGTGTGTGCTGGACAAATCTTACTTTTCTCTTTTCCCTACAGAATGAAATGTGCCTGGCTACTCAACAGCTTTCTAAGCAACTGCTGGCATATGAAAAACAGGTGACTTGATACATATGTGGCATATGTCTTAAGAGTGTCCTAGGTGGAGTTCTTACAAAGGAATTTTCTAGGGGCATCCTTTAGAGACCTTCCTTCTTTCCTTTGTTTTTTTCCATAGGCCAGTTCCATTTTTTTCTTGTTCTTGCCTTTTCTTATCCACTGATAAATTCTAATGATTATCCAAAAGTCTATATATTCTTATGTACGTATTCTTAAAATTAGCTTACAAATGTAATCAACTGCCCTGAGGGTTTGTATTTTTTGAGGGACTACAAGTGCATCAACACTAAGAATTCCAGGCAAGAAACTGAAAGATACCATTCTATCTGTGCCGAAGGGTGATGACCAACAACGGGATAGCCTGGGAAGGGCAGGTGACGGCGTGGCTGGGGCCGAACAAGGGAGAGCTCTGGTTCTCTGCAGTCAGACACTCTGACATCATGTGCTCTTGGGAGGAGAGGAAGTCGATGTGGAGGGCAGTATCTTGTGGGATGATGCTATAGTGCTGAATCCCCTGGCATTCAGCTAACACCTGGCACTTTTTTTCTTTGGTCTTAGAATTTTGCTCTTGGCAAAGGCGATGAAGAGGTCATTTCTACACTCCACTATTTTTCCAAAGTGGTGGATGAGGTAAGATGGCAACATGGCAATTTTTTTGTTGATTGAAGGATAAAGGTTTTACAGAATTGTGTTGGTTTCTGCCAAACATCAATATGAATCAGCCATAGGTATACATAGCAAATTTTTATTTGATTCTTTTTTCAAACTTTCTTTCCTCTTTATTTCACCCTACTTTTTATTTTTAGGTATATATTTAAATATCTGAGAAGGTATCTCAACTTTATCTTCCGAGGCTCATTTCATAAATGAGATTTGTATGCGGTTATGTTTGATTTTGGCTTGAGGGGAGAGGCCTTGGTATACATAAGCAATAGTTTGAAAGAAAGACTTCTAAGAATTCAGTTTCCTAAGGAGGAAGAATTACTGTCTTAGGGCTGCTGTAATAAAGTTACACATAGGTGGTCCGAAACAATGGACATGTATTCTCTCACAGTTCTGGAGGCCACAAGTATGAAATCAAGTTGTTGGCAGGGCCACGTTCCCTCCAGGGGAGAATCTGTCCTGGCTTCTCCCAACTTCTGGTGACTCTGGGTGTTCCTTGACTTGTGGCAGCATCACCCCAGTCTCCACCCCTGACTTCACGTGGCCGTCTCTCCTCACCCTACCACCATTTGTTTTCTTCATGTCTCTGTCTTATTTTCTTATTAGAACGCTTGTCAGTGGATTTAGGGCACACCTGGATAACCCAGAGTGATCTTATTTTGAGATCCTTTATTGTATCTGCAAAGATCCTTTTCCCTAAAATTCCCGCAGTATAGACATAACTTTGTGGGGAGTGTGAGTCAACCCACTACAGAGAGATTCTGACAACTGTTCGTATGGCTCTGTTGTATAATATATCTGGAATATTTGTGAAAAGCAGGTATTGGTATAGGAAAAGTGCCTAAATCCTACTTGTAAAAACTTAAGAGCTTAGGTGCTGCGGGTGCTGGGCAGCACCCTCTGCCAAATTAGATGAGCGTAAACGACTTCATTTTTCAAGGCGTTTGTGGTACTTACAATAGAATATCTTCAGAGAATAAGTAAACAAGACAGTTACAGGTGCCATTTCACGGTGCCACTGTTGATACGAAGGTGACACTGTCTTCAGTTTAAAGAACGAGAAACTAACGTTCACATAAATTTGTGCCAGTTCATTCAGTTCACCAAGTCAATATTCATTCAACAAATACTGACCACCTGCTATTTAGCAGATGCAGTTCGAGGCACTAGGGATGTAGATACAAACTGTCCAGTTGGTAGTGAGCTTTGTCCTCTGTTCCACTGCTGGGGCTCTGTATAATAATATGGATGCATGTCTAGTCCAGAAGAGGAGGAAGATGAATGGAAAATGGAATTAGAGAAGAGCAACAAGTAATTTTGTTGAAGGTGAGAAGAATTTTTCTTAATTAACAGTAAATGAATAACCCAGGGGGAGAAGCAGTAGTCTGCACTCACTGAAGTTATGTTTTCTTGACCAAAAGAGAGTTGCTAAGGAAATGTGGTTATTTGTCGAAACCCTAAATTAGGATTTCTACTTTAAGATCTTTACTCATAATTGTATTTTCCTGGGCAGGAATGATGATTCTTTTTTTTTTTTTTTTTTAATGAATTGATTTTTATTGAAACATAGTTGATTTTTCAGTGTTAGTTGCTGGTATGCAGCAAAGTGATTCAGATATATATTTTTTCTTCCGTATTCCTTTCCGTTATAGTTTCTTACACAATATTGAATATAGTTCCCTGTGCTTCTATAGTAGGACCTTGTTCTTTATTTTATATGTAGCAGTTTATATCTGCTAATCTCAAACTCCTAACTTATTCTGCCACACCTTTTCCTCTTTGGTAACTTTAAGTTTGCTTTCTATGTCTGTGAGTCTGTTTCTGTTTTGTAAATAAGCTCATTTGTGTCATATTTTAAATTGCGTGCATAAGTGATGCTGTGTGATTTCCATAGTAGCTGCACTGGTTTACATTCCCACCACCAGTATAGGAGCCTTCTCTCTTCTCCACACCCTCTTCAGCATTTATTATACCTCATTATAGTTCTCATTTGCATCTCTCTAACTGTTAGTGATGTTGAGCATCTTTTCATGAACTTATTGGCCAGTGATGATTCTTTCAGTGGGGAATGATCATTCCAAAAGGATGGAAGCTTGGAGGTGTGATTTTTATAGGCAGTATCATAGCTTTCTGGAAACTTAGCACTGTGACTTTTCACACAAGCCTCTTGATGTCAAGACTTAAGCCAGTGAAAGCAGTTAACTCAGGTGGGAAGTGGAGAGTAACTTTTGAGGTAGTTTTCTCTACCTGGGTCTATATCAGATTGACAATTTTTCAAAAGAAGTAATTTGACTCAGAAATTGAAAAATCCAACTAAAAGTAGAGATTTATGTCACTTATATTTAATAGGATATGTTGGATTCAGATCTTTGATGTTATAGGCATATAGAGATTTTTATCCTTGATGATTTCACCAAAAGCAAGGTTTTTAGATTACTTATTTTTAGTGCATCTGAGACAGGGAATTTTTGACATTATTGATTCCATTGCCCAGTGTGTGTCAGGCCCTCTGCTCTGAGTGTAACTTATTCACGTTATTGTTTTATCCTCAAAAGAGTCATGTAAGGAACATGCTGTGATGCCCATTTTCTGTGTGATGATACTGAAGTGCCAAGAGATGGTCTGTGCTCTTTGCACACTTCTCAGCAGAGGTGGTATGTTTGGAAGTGATTATCCCTTACCTCCCAAAGCCCCAAAGTAAAGAGTTGGTGACACAGATCCCTTGATCCTTAAGAAGAAATTAGGAAGAAAATGAATAGTTCAGAAATTTGCCATTCCTGAGGTATATAACCTTTGGAAAGAAAACCATTTAACCTCTCTGTGTTTTGGTTTTTTTCATCTGTAAATGACAGAAGCAGGATAGTCCACTTAACCAAGCTATTATAAAGATTAAATTAAATAATTAGAGCATTCGATGCAGAGCCAGTTCATTGAATTCGTCTAATTAACTGTTAGTTTTTAAAAAAAAAGGTACATTTCTTATTGCAGTTATTCAGGAAAAGTAGTTAACACATTCTGTGCTAATGCATTTTTTGGCATGGCTGTCTTCATGTGTTCCTCCACAGGGAGAAAAAAAAACAACTGCGATTCTTTGGCTTGATTGAAAGATAAGGGGAACATTGACTGGCCAGCTGCTCCCTTGCCTGACAGATGGTTGACCTTAGGCCAGTTTTTAATCTTGTCAGAGCAGCCTCTGCAAGCACCACCCTGAAGGACCAGATCTGTTGGGAGATCTGTGTGCAAAAGGGGGATGCGGGCATGTGACTGATCGGTGCTGAAAGAAACTTCACCTAACATTTACCCAAAAAACAGTCGCTGGGTGATTTCTCCTTATACACCCAACAGGAATCCCAGAGCATCCTCATAGTATCTGGAAGTCTGGGCCTTCCAGTGTTCATTACCAACTACCACACGTTAAATGTTTTAGCCACTTTGTGAGCGTGAAAGACAAACTGTATCCCAGACAATATTTTGAAAAGAGCGTGAATTTTAGATCCCAGTAGCCAGGAATTAACATTGTAGCTGTTCCACTTATTTGCTCTCTAGATTTAGAGATTTATTTGCCCACCTATAAAACTGAGGATAATAAATAATACCCATCTGACAGAGTAGATGGGAACTAAGTGATATAAAAGCACAGAAAGCGGGCGCACAAAGTGGTGCGTGAGGTGCTCCAAAGTGTTAGTGCTGGTGGTGATGATTTTTATTTCTCCTAGACCCTTTACGAGGACAGGATTTAGTAAGGCCTTGTGATGGAAGAGAGGAAAGAATCAAGAGCTGTGGAAATTATCTGGTGAGGAGGAGCATATCTGAATATAGCCTTCTTGCTCCTGGAAAGGTCTGCAATCTGGCTGGGTTGTCTCCGCAGGGAGCTTTCTCTCTCCATGGCAATTCCCAGGTCCCGAGTGCCTATACTTGCAGGGTTCCCAGCAGGCCAGTCTTTAAGGTATGACCTCAGCCCCGTCTGAGAGAGCACGCGCACGCACAGGCCTGGCAGAGTGCTCACCTTACTGCCCACACATCAGAGCGTTCTCCTTCTCCTTCTCTGGATGTGTGCATGTGGCTCACATCCAGAACACAGAGCCAGAATTTGCCCAGTAAGCAAACAATAACCATGGGCTCAGAAATTCCTTTGCTGCTGCTGCTGCTGCTGCTAAGTCGCTTCAGCTGTGTCCAACTCTGTGCGACCCCATAGACGGCAGCCCACCAGGCTCCCCCATCCCTGGGATTCTCCAGGCAAGAACACTGGAGTGGGTTGCCATTTCCTTCTCCAATCAGAAATTCCTTTAGCAAACTTAAATGGTGCACTGGTCAGTTAGAACCTTGCCTTTAGTTTTTAATACCTCTTAGCCTCTGACATTTACTGCTTTATGAAGGGTAATTTATTTGCTAAGAAGTCTAACTGAGCTCTTTAACCACATGGAAGTGTTCAGTGTGATCACTCGGTGAAATAAGACAATGTCAGAAATAGTAGGTATAATTTTCTTCAATAGATTTCTCTTTCTTTCAGCTTAATGTTCTCCATACAGAGCTGGCTAAACAGTTGGCAGACACAATGGTTCTACCAATTATACAATTTCGAGAAAAGGATCTTACAGGTAAAGTGTTTGAGTTCAGTGCATATACTTTCAGAATATTAATTGTTTAAGTATTTTTTTTCCTGAAACTATTTCTTTAAGTGTGTGGATTATTGAGAAGTACCCTCTTTTTCAGCTTTTATTAAATCCTCACAGTGTTCTTGGCTCACCTAAAGGAAGTCAAAGGCTAATAAGAAAATAGAGTTGGAAACAATTGTAATGTGACAAGGGCAGCTTGATAGAGCTGTAGAGGGAACAGAAACAGCACACAGGCATTATTATTACCCTTTTGAAGGTAAGGTGCCAAAGAAGGCTTCCTAGAGAAGAAGATCTCTGAGCTGAGTTTTGATAAATAAATGTTTACCAAGTAGACAGAGTTAACAAGGCTCATATTACAGGTTGCTGTTGATCAGTCGCTAAGTCATGTCCAGTGTTTGTGACCCCATGGACTGCAGCATGCCAGGCTTCCGTGTCCTTCACTATCTCCCGGAGTTTGCCCAGACTCATGTTGGGGGCATTTGTAAAGGCATGCAGTTCTTGTGAGCCATGAATACTTTGGAATGTAAGTGGAAAGCTTCAGGAGGAAAGTTCAAAGTGGGGACCATGCAGTATGTGTGCTCGATTCTGGGATATAGCTGTGAACAACAGTGGAGCTCACATTTAGTGGGAGGGAGTACATGTGACTAGTTCAGAAAGCCTAGTTGCCTTTTTGGGTTAATTTTGGTTCTTCAACTAAAATAAAACTTTAGAATAATTTTAAATCATTTGAAATGAAGGTAGTGAAAAAATAATCTTGAAAAAGCTTAATTGATATTACTTTTGGGAATGTGGATTTTCTAGTCCTTTTGTCCATTTTTATTTCATTGAAAATATTCATTGCTCAGAGAGTAAAGAATTGTATTTTCTACAACACCAATATAAAAAATTGCAGAACAGAAAGTCTGAACCTGAGTACTGAAAGATCTGTTGTTCAGGATAGTACTTCCTCTTTAAAAATACAGCACCTTAAAGTTTTTTTAGGCAGAAAAGATGCCATTCATGGAAGGCCAAATCGTAAACATAAAGCTTTCTTCCCCCTCGCTTTGAGATCCCCTGTGATCATGTCACCTGAGGCCAACAGAGAAACGGCAGAAGTGGCATAAACTCCACCCAAGGGCAGTTTGACAGCAGTAACACTTGATAAATAAAAAATAATACATAATATGTCAGCTTGTATGAAGAGAAACCTCGATTGAGCAGACTTTTGTATGTTTTTCAGTGTTGCTCATCTATAATCGCATGTAAATCCCAGACCTAAATACAGTCCTGTCCTGTGCTGTTTATCCAGTGGTAACTGAAAACTTCATTGAGTGCATTTTAAAAAAAGATTTTCTCTAAATGAAAATATTAGAAACATGTAGGGGTGTCATTTAAAAAATGAACTCTTAAGTCTTTTGGAGACAGAAGAATCCCCCCTGACGACTTGTATGGTCAGACTGATGTTTCTCAGGTTTGTTGGTGGGAACCTCAGCTTGAGAATGCTCTGCAGCCTTGATGACGTGGCCCTTGTTAGTCCAGAGGGCTCAACTTGTGGAATAGTAGTATTTACCAGGATGATAATTTTTTTTTTAAGAGAATAAAAGTATCCAGTAGTAGTGAAAAGTCTCTTAGTATTCATGAAAAAAGTTGTTATCCTTTTCTGATGACACCAAGACAGAGATTTGAAGGGTTTGCCTTGGGTCATACCAACTCTTTAGCGACCCCATGGACTGTAGCCCACCAGGCTCCTCTGTCCCTGGGATTTCCCAGGCAAGAATACTGGAGTGGGTTGCCATTTCCTCTTTCAGGAGATCTTCCCAACCAAGGGATTGAACCTGGGTCTTCTGCATTGGCAGAGGGGTTCCTTAGCACTGAACTATCTGGGAAGCCTGCTTACCCACCAGTATAAGTACATAATCTGAATTAAGATAATACAAGAGTTTTTAAGCAGGTGATTTAAAATTGATAAGGAAAAAACTCTAAAACTGCTCCAATGGGAAGTAAAAGATGAGAAAGAAAGAAAAATTAAAGAATAGAAAGGCAGAAAGTAGCCCCCATATTAGAAAGAATAACAAAAATGTGAAGTGAAATTTATAAGCTGGAAGCAGTTTTGAGACAAAAGCAACATACAAAATGTGAAAATGCTTTTTTCTCTGTTGATAAAGTAAAAATGGATTATTTTAGAATTGTAGAAAGTGTCTCTTCCTTTTAAATATCTCCGTGCTTTTAAGTTTTTAACCTTGGACGGTCATTGCTCTCTAACGTTGACTTTGTGTTTTTGGTCTTAGACTTTGTTAAGCCGTCTTTATACATGATGTGTGTGGCACCTACATGGGGTAATATTTATTGGTGTTGGCTTGTTGCAAGTACAGTATACTAGATCACTTCAGAAGTTTTTCATGAAAGCAAGCATCCCCAGTCACCAGGACCTGGGAGTGCTGGTGAAGACTCTCCCCTTCCATGTACATGTCTTTATTTTCCTGGGAAAGCACAGAGCTCTGGGTTGGCATACTTTTTCTTTGTTTTAAGATGTTTCTTTTCTCTTATTCAGAAGTAAGCACTTTAAAGGATCTTTTCGGACTTGCCAGCAGCGGTAAGCATCTTCTCTGGTCTTGGTATGAGGGTTTAGTTTGTGGGTAGAGATGCTGAATGAATGTCTTGCCTTTCAACCCATCTGGGTGCTAAAATATCTGTTTATTTTTAGAGCATGACCTCTCAATGGCAAAATATAGCAGGCTTCCTAAAAAAAAGGAGAATGAAAAGGTAAGAAAACCTACCTTCCATGTTATTTTTCACTTCATTTATTTAAGCTTCTTTTATGTTTTCCTGTTATGAATTTGTGGCATTGAGGGTGTCCTGATGAATTTTTTTTTCTTACACATGAATTTTTAAAAATATTTATTCCGAATCTCTTAAGTAGACTTCTGTTTCTCGGTTCTAGCTTTTCAAACTAGTTTATTAAACATGAACTTGGAACCATTGTAAAATGATAATCATGTAATGATTCTAACTTAAGCTTGATACCTCATATGATTATCTGACTCATATATACTCAGGCACTTGATCTCCTTGCCCTGGATGTAGACTCTGATTCTTTAACTCATGCTTTCTAGCTTCTTAGCTGCTATAGAGAATATCAGGGACTTCCATATAGCTCAGATGGTAAAGAATCTGCCTGTAGTGCAGGAGACCCGGGTTCAATTCCTGGGTCAAGAAGATCCCCTGGAGAAGGAAATGGTAACCCACTCCAGTATTCTTGCCTGGAGAATCCCATGGACAGAGGAGCCTGGCGGGCCACAGTCCATGGGGTCGCCAAGAGTTGGACACGACTATATGACTAACACACACACATAGAGAATATCGAATATTTTCAGATATATAACTTTTACTTCCGTTCCATGATTTCCCGGGAATACAGTCTTACGAGTGAAGCAGAATGTTTGTGGCTGTGATTGCATGCTGCCATATCGTTTTCCTAAAGGACTGTAGTTCTTTGTAGTGCTGCCAGCAGAAAGTCTTGTCTTCACCCTCACAAACACTGAGATGCCATTAATTTTGGAATTTTTAATTTGACTTTTTAAAAACTTGAGGGAGAACCTTATGTTTTTTGTCACAAATATTGCTCTAATGAATAAACAAACATGTTTTGAAGTTGCCAGCTCGTACAGAATTGCTGCTTGCTTTGGACAGCTTGCCATTGGTTTTCCTCTCCCCTCTTAACCAGGTGAAGGCTGAAATCGTGAAGGAGGTGGCCGCAGCCCGGCGAAAACAGCACCTTTCCTCCCTTCAGTACTACTGTGCCCTCAATGCGCTGCAGTACAGAAAGCGCGTGGCCATGATGGAGCCCATGCTGGGCTTTGCCCATGGACAGGTAGGGCTGTCCCCCTGCCCCGAGGCCTCAGACCTGACCAGCTGTGGAGAACAGGGTGGTGTTCTGCTGACAAAGCCCCTAGGAGACATGGAAGCATCATCAGAGAAAGAAACACAGATGCACAGCCTTCCTGGAGGCTACTAGATGCAGCACTGGAGAGCTTCCAGAGGGGCTGGGTCCTCAGGAGCTGGACTTGTTAGGCTGCATGTGCAGGAAACAATGGCCTGTTCCCAGGACTCCCGTGGGGAGGAGCCAGCATGGCCTTTGTGTCTGATTCCAATGAAAGCCAGGCCTGGTCCAATTTTCTGAGAAGCCTCTGACTCCCAGATTGGTGGAACTGGGCCTGCAACCAGGACTCCGCATGTTCCTTTGTATTCTGTGTAGGAAAGGCTCTTCTCACAAGATAACCTTGCTGAGGTTATTGCCAGCACCTTGGCTTCTGGGGCATGGGGAAACGTTGCCATTGCCTGATGAAGTCTCTGTAGAATACTGATCCAGCTTCTTCCTCTCATTTCACGGGCTACTGAACACTGTCTGCAGGGAGGCTACAGTTTCAGGATGGGGCCTTGACCTGGGACACCATCCCTCACACTCCACCCCTACCCTGCATTTGCCCCACTTAGCTTGGCTCCAGAACCTCAGTTGGGCACATGAGAAACATACCTGGGAATCTTCTCAGTTAACCTTCTAGGAACAGAAGGGAATGTGAAGAAGCAAAACGTTGAGAAGGAAAAAAGCAACTTAAAAAAAAATCCCACATGTGAGCATCTATTGTTTTTAAAATACATTTTAAAAATACATATATTTCCAAAAAATAAAATATCCGTTTCATTCAAAAAGAATAAGAGAGAACCTTCAAACATTTAAGCTCAGCTTTCTTCTCAGTATGTTTGTTACATTGTTTAGTGGTGGGGACAGTAAGGTCCGCTTATGTCTTCAGAGGTAATATTTAACTAGAGCAATATAATCTGTGTGTCAGCTGAGTAAAGCTGGATTAAACTAAACATGAGCGCTGTCCAGCTGTGGGCTCCAGTCCTCAGCAAATCCTTGGGCACTGCCCAGCTTCCTCCGAAGGGGCACGTGTGTCTACTCGTGTATACTCACTCACACTCTGCTGCCTTCCCCTCTTCTGCTAAATACTGCCCCTCTGCCCCTGCCCTTGTCCTGGCATTGTTAGAGAATGCCAGTACTCCCTTGCTAATACCTCTTCTTACATCTGACCTCCTTGATTAGCAGTTCTTGCCTTTGGAGCAGTAATTCCTTCTCAGTTAGAGGCCCCGAGTCAGGGAAGGACCTGGACTCAGCATCTCAGAAAGAGGAACAGCTCCGGGCCTGACGGGTCAGTGTTTGGGGAGCTGGGTTGGTCAGAGGAGGGTCCTCACAAGGCCCGAAGGATGGGTTTGATACTGACTGGTTTCACTGGCTTTCGCGGCCAAGGATTCCAGCACGTCTCCCAACCTGGCCGCAGAGGGGAAGACAAGACATCGGGTGCAGTAGTGCTGGTGTAGCCCCTGCACCTAGGAAGGCAGAGCAGAGCACACATCCTTGTTGGGTGGTGGCAGCATCGTTTTTGAGGACAGAGGATGGCATGTTTCATTTTTTATATGAAAAGTATGCAGATTTCCAGACAGAAGGCTGGATGAAAGTCTCACCCTGCAGACTTTTGAATTCTGATAAAAACTATAGTTCCTTCCTGTAAACGAGGTTGTTGTCCGACACCGTGAATCTTTGGATGATTCTGAAGCATTTGCTGTCCTCCTGCCTCATCAGCCCTCTGTACCCACTGCCCACTGAGCATCTGCTTCTGTAGCTGATGATCATGTGACCACAGTACTTCTGCTGTTCACAGAGGGCCACGGACTGAGGTCTTTGGATGATATTGCACCAGTGAGACTTCTCAGCACCACCCCCTTTAGTGAAGGTGGTTTGACTCCAGTTTTTCCTTCTCTGGCCCTCAATAAACAGGTTTCCAATTAAGCCATGATTCAATCTTGATGCCTGCCCACAGATTGAGGTTTCGTAATCTGTGTACAGGTACATGAGAACACAAAAAAAGTTGTATTTACAGGGTGAGTCGTACATCATGTGGTTGTATAAGCCGGTGGTGAATGCCTTCTTTCCATCAGGTTGTTTAAAGGACTGCATGAGCCTCTACCCTCAGTGTTTACAGAATAGTAGAGGAGCTGAGGTATGGACTTAGAGTATCAATTCCAAGGAGTTCGGGGCAGGGAAGCAGAGGAAAAGCCACCTTCGTGCTGTGTCCTCAGAAATGTAGAATGCTCATTTAACAGACTTTGATGTTTAACATTTCTGGGACTCAGAGTGGCAGTTACAGTGTTTATCTCTGTATGGGTCCACGGTCACGGAGCCAGGGCATCTCCCTGCAGGTATTCCTTGCATTAGGAATACCCCGAGCACTGTGTTTCTGTACCGTGAGAACTAAGAACACTGGTGTATGTGCCTCCCCAGGGTGTCTGGGGGGCCAGGCGTGAGGATGTCAGAACTGTATCAGTGACACCTCCCATCCTCTTAGAGGTGAAAGGTTGATTCTCATGCCCACCACCCGGGCAAGACCTGCTTCCAAATCAGAATGATGGGGAGCAGGAGAGCGCCACCCCCAGTGTCCAGCACCTACCCAATGCCACAGACCTGCTGTGTCCTTCTCACACACAATCCCCTTTAAGTTGATGTCAGAGTTGGAAGGGCCTTTTAAGGATCTTCAGCCCCATTTTCCTTCTGCAAGCTGGCAGCCAGGTCACCGTCTGTCCAGCCTGTGTTCTTAGCCACATGTGGCTTGGTGAGAAGAGGCAGTCAGAGTGGCCTTCCCTTCACTGAGAGCTGCACACTGCTTCTCTGCTTCTTGCTGGTGCTGTGCATGTCACCGTGTTAGCTGCCGGAGACTCAAGGGTGAATAAGACCTAGTACTGGCCCTGAAGAGTTGACTCTAAATTCACACAGGAAAAAGGCAGATGATAATATCTAAATAATTATCAGTAGGAGTTATTGATGAGGGGGGTATGTACCAAGCACTTACACTACCTTTGGTCTTCACAACCTTTTAGCGAGTTAGCAGGCTCCACCCTTCTCCCTCTTCCGAGGCACTGTGGGCTTTGGGACTAACTCGGCTGGTGAGGTGGGGCTCAGCTGGAAGGCAGCCAGTGCTGCTGGCAGGAGGGCCCGCTAGTGTCAACCTCCCTGGTGCTGTCAAGCTCACATTTCACGAGTTTTGTCAATCACCTTTCCCAGACAGTTTTCAGAATGTCATAATTGTATCTTTCAGATTAACTTTTTTAAGAAGGGAGCAGAGATGTTTTCACAGAGTATGGACGGCTTCTTATCCTCCGTCGCAGACATGGTTCAAAGGTAATGCTGTGCTCTGGTTTGAATCTCCTTTGCCTTTTATCTTTTCTCCTGAGTCAGTCTCTCTGCAAGGTGAGGGGAGGGCCCCACAGAGCCCCCTACCCTGACCGCCTCCACTCCATAAATGCTCAGAGACGGCACCCATCTCTTTGCTGTGCTCTTTATGAGTAGTGTGCTTGGAAAGCCATGATTTCTGCAGTTCTTGACTTGTATGGAGCCAGAGTCCTATCTACTACAAATTCTAAACAAAAATTAAAATGTCCACAAGGGTACTTTCCCATTAAGTCCAAGTTCCTCTTCTTAAGATCTTCACGTTATAAGCCTATGAGTCCAGTTTAGAAGAGTGGCTTGCTTTTTTCTTTGAGAGCTAATGGGGTTATTAGCCAGAAGTGCTGCAGCTTTTCAGGAAACTCAGCATCATTTGTGAATGACAAATAGATAAATAAGACATTAAGCCTTTTTAAAATTCATTTAACAAACTGCAGTTCAGCCTTGCAAATGCAGACTGTCCTGCCCACGTTTAATTGAGGCTGCGGCTGCTCCGAGTCTCCTTGCTTCCTGTCATCAGTGTCCCCGCTGGTGAACTCATGGAAGGCACCCAGGCACCACCAACGCCAGGCTCATTTCATTAACAGCACAGATGTGCGGTTCCTTGAGCACTCCTCACGATTCCTGGAATATAGAAATGTTGTCTCTCTGTATATATAGATGTATAACTGATAAGTCAGTGTACAAAATAGAAATATAAGTAGAGGATCTTATTTTGTGTGGAAAAATGAGTGTTGTTCATTTTCTTGAGGATGTGCATTTCAAAGTATCTTTAAAAGGCCAAGGAGTAGAATTTATTTGGGCAACACGGGGAGAGTTGTGGTTTAGGAAAGCATATATTCCTTGGTAAAAGTCCCTAAACTGTTTTTTTCCTCTGATTGCTGATGCACGTTAGATTTATAATTATGTTAGAAAGCAGTTTGTGAAATCTGAATTCAGTTTCCTGCCTTGTAATGTGATTGTGAACCCCTGGGAGTGTCAGGAAAAAATGAAAATAGGGAGCCCATTAACTTGTCACTGCAAAACGCTCTCTCCCTTATCTCTCGCCGCCTCTGTCATCCTGCCTTAACTCTCAGAATCCCATGGTTTTCTGTGTCTGCAAGAACTTCTTGTGCTTCAGGGTTTTCTCGTGGACTAGATTTTTATATTAACGGAGGGCAGGACGTTTGTGCCCGTTTCCGGCACTCTGCAGTGCTCGCGTCCTCTCTCCTTGTCGGTGTCTCTCTGAACCGTCACCAGGGCACCAGCTGTTCCCACAGTCTCGTGACTGGGCCCTGGCCACACAGCCTGCTCCTGAGAGCTGGGTCTCCTTTTGTGAGTTGCACTTCTGCTGCCTGACGAGGCATTTTGCAACAGAGGCAGCAGGTGGGGTTCCCAGCTGAACCTGGGAGCCCCGGAACCTCCTGGTTCAAACAGTGAAAGCATTCAATTAAGAATTATCATTTTCCTATCCCTTACATTTTCTTCTGGTGAGTAGATGAATACTGCTGCCCCCCCTGCCAGCCTATGTTGCACTGCTATACGTCAGCAGCCAGCCCACCTGAGAGGCCGAGGGAACGGTGTCTCGTGGCGGCCCTGGGCTCTGCAGTGCTTCCGCGGGAGATGGATGCCTGGCCTCCCATCCAGTTGTGGGAGGATTCAGAACCCAGCCTGAACCCACATGGGTGGTATTTCAAACCACCCCTGGTGCCAGGGGCTTTGCTTTTAATCCTACTTTTAATACTACTGAAGTGATAACACTTCAGCCTTTTTTATTGGTTCCTTCTCACACACACTTTTTAATTAAATAAAACATGATTTTGTAAAAAAACAAAACCAAAACAAAAAACTATGAAGGGAACATTTGAAGATGGTGACTTTTCTACCCTGTTCCTGAGTTCCTGTGTTAGCTCAGAGTTTTTGAGCCTGAGTCCACATGGGTGGGGGAGGGGAGGGGACAGCTACTAAAAGCTCCCTGCAGTTGTGTGCACGATGTTGTGTTGGTTCACATGAGGGCTTTCCTGGGGGAAAGCATGCTTACCTTTCATGAGATCGTCAGAGGCTTCTCACAAAAGCTGATGAGCCTACAAGGTTCTGTATACGTTTGGCTTCCTCTTTTTAAATCCTTACCGCTTAATTTTTTTTTTTTCTCATTTCTTTGTCTCAGCCTTGGCAGTGACAGGCAGGTTAAACTAATGAGGTTCATTGGTGGAGCCCCAGGCATTCCATTCAAATGTCTAAATAGCCAAAATTAACTCAGACTGCCTGCTTGTATCAGGGAAACATTAAACAAGACCCAGCCAGTAGACACTGAACCTGTAAGAGGAGAACATGGAATGACCAAGCCCGAGCTCACTCACCTGCAGAATGCTTTTGAAAGGAAATGCTGAGGAGCTCATTCTAAAACCCTGGACTCGCTGGCCCCCAGGCTTCCTTCTGAAGTCAACACTGGAGTTCAGTCCTGTCTCCTTACCGCAGTGGGGAAGTGGAGCAGCGCCTCTAGAGTTTGTTTTCTTGGGTGGAGGGACCATCCTGGCAGATTGTGTTTAAGACTTTATAACCCAGGCTGTCCTCACTGGGTGTGGTAGCTGTTGGGGCCTCACCTTATCGAGGAAAAAGGGCAGCTGCTTGTTTCAAGGTAAAGCTTCCAGGTTTTCCACACTTCAGGGCACAAGGAAATGAAAGCCAGACCATGGGCAAACTATGGCCCGCCAGCCCGTGCCATCTCCGGCCATCTCTGGGCAGTTGAGTGGCTGTCACACTAGGGAAAAGCATCGGCCTTGCCTTTGTGTTTGCGCTCTAGTTGCTTTCCAGTCTCCAATGGCCGTCTCCACTCCTGCCTAGATGGCGGGTAGGTGGGTGCATGAATGACGGCCGTCTCCCTCTTGCCTCTCTGGCACTTCCACAGCTGCTAGCACCTGTGGCTCCTGAGGTTGGGCTTGCCTTCTCAAACTCTCCCTGGTAGTTCTGAGCCTGGACACCACTGTGTCGGCAGAGTAACTGCTTACCTGGATTCAGGCCTCACCCAGTGCTATTCAGTTATGCTCTGTTTGAAAACAGCAGTCCTGTTAACACTTTGAGTAAAACAGACTGGAGTCCCTGTGGTCTTCAGCTTTCAGGGCCTCAGGTGGAGCCTTTTGTATCCTGTGTGAGGTAGGAAGCCATGGGGAGGCTCCGCCATCTGCTGTGACAAGTGACTGACTTGACACCTTCTGTCTCAAGCATCCAGGTGGAACTAGAAGTGGAAGCAGAGAAGATGAGGGCATCCCAGCAAGAATTACTTTCTCTCGATGAAGCTGTTTACACCCCAGACTTCGATGTGGCTGCACCCCAGGTCAACAGGAACCTCATCCAGAAGGCCGGTTACCTTAATCTTAGAAAGTAAGAGTGCTCTGCCCGCCCCCATCTGAAAGTTGTATTCCCTAGCAGTGGCTGAAGAGCACCTGTTACGTGCCCCATCAAAGGCAGGGGAGGTGTGAGGGTGGGGAAGAGCTCCCACCAGGCGCCCCTCCTGCCTGGGACACAGGACCTGGGCCAGCTCCCAAACTGCACCGAGAGATGGGCTTGAAACAGTCGTGTGAGTAAGAACCCAGTACATGGACTCCAAGACACCACAGGCCACCCCTTCCTGCTCACCAGGGCCATTTGTAAGTAGACTGCTCTTACTGGTCATCGTCCTAGACCACTGAGACCCTTCCCCAGACCCCCAGTGGGTGAGAGCAGTGTGCCAGTGACCCAGCACTGAGGCCAGAGTCTTGAGGGCCAGGAACTTTTCAGAGTCGTCTAGATTTCTGTAGACTGAATCTCACATTTAACCTTCAGGTCTTCCAATTGCCCATCTCAAATGAATGAGACACTCAGGTTTACCTGAGCCTAAGAGCAGAGCAGGTGCAGTGGTGAACTCCCACTGGTCAGACACCCTGGCTTGGCTGGGCCCCCGGTCACTTCATTTGTCAAATAAAGCTGAAAACTGAACCTACATCCTAAAATTGCTACAAAGATTAACTGAGGTAATTCCTAGCAGGTATAAGCACTCCAGTGTTAGCTGTTTCCATTTTTGGAAATTGTCATTATTGAGGCAGGAAACCTAGTGCCCCATGCATAGTCACACTCCATACACTGAATGAAGCAAATATATTCAACGCCCCCCAAATGGAGGGGGTATGAAGAGGAATTGCCCGCTGCTTTCCTTCCAGGGTAGAGCTCTTCGAAAGTCTGGAAAGCTTGTCAAGATCACAGGCCACGTATCTCCTTTAGTTCTGTGCAGAACATTCCACAAGGTTCTGGTGTTACTGGCCAGGAACTGGATTTTTCTCTTGTAAACAGCCCACAAAACAAGAATAACATCTAAGCTGGAACAAAACCCAGTCTGATAAAAAGTTCCCAGGATTCTGCGGTATGTGCTGTGGGCTGAGGTGACCCTGGTAACTCTGTAACTAGATTCGAGCAGTTCAGCTCTGAGTCTAATGAAGTGGTCTTCCAGGTTTTCAGTGTCAGATGGCTGACACTGGGTTGAGAAGCAAAGTCTGGCTGCAGTGGTGTCCCCGCCCACATCCTGGAGCTGGCCCTGGGACCAGCAGAGCCTGTCATCTCCCCACTCATTCAGGCTGCACTGTCCCTCTCCTGCTAGTCTTTGCACTTGAATTCTTTTCAAAGCACTTTTACTTTAATGTCAAGAAACCCATCGTTTCTGAAACACTACCAATACCCATAAAAAGGCAGCAAGACTCTTGAGGTGCCATTCATGCTTCCTAGTGCTCATGGGCTTTTCACAATTCAATTCTCACAGTAAAACAGGGCTGGTCTCAACCACCTGGGAGAGACTCTACTTCTTCACCCAAGGCGGGAATCTCATGTGCCAGCCTAGGGGCGCCGTGGCTGGGGGCCTGATCCAGGACCTGGACAACTGCTCGGTGATGGCGGTGGACTGTGAGGACCGACGATACTGCTTCCAGATCACCACTCCCAATGGAAAAGCGTAGGCCACTCGGGTTTATGTGGGAGGAACGGGCAGTGAGTCTGCCTCTGCGAGGGCCTCCTAGCTCACTCTGTGCTGGCCCTCCTTGGGGGAGGCCCCGCTCTGGGTGATGTCGACCTTCCCGGAGGGTGGTTTTATGTTCTCTTTAAGCAAGGACACAAGACCATATGGAGTCCAGCCTGCCTTTTATAAGAAGTCCCAGGGAGGAGACTTCCCTGGAGGTCCAGTGGTTAAGACTCCATGCTTAACACTGCTGGGGGTGCAGGTTGGATCCGTGTTCAGGGAACTAAGATCCTGCATGCCACGCAGCCAAAAAAAAAGAAGTCCCAGGGAGGATTTGTATGTGGCTTTGGAGAAGCGGTGACCTACATGTGTAGAGAGCGATGGAAGGAGTTGTTGATCAGTAGAGACTCAGAGAGAGGGGTGGTGCCAGGCTCTTCCTGTTACTAGACAAGCCTTTGTGTCCGCATCATGGGGGTTGGCTGTGCAGCTAAAGGGGAAAGTGGGTGCCTGCCTGAGGAGTCCACTCCTCCAGCTGACACAGCTGATGTGAGCAGGACGTTCGGCTGCAGCAGCGTCGTTTCATTAACACGCTGTCCCCACGTACTGCTGTGCACCTTGGGCCCAGAAGTGACCACACACTTACACAGTGACAGCCTCATATCATCACAGTAGACCCTGTCTGAGCGGGATCCCCTCTCACTTGGAGCAGTGGTCTGAAATTGTTTCCGAGTCCAGAGCCCCGTGAAGTGTTCTGGGCTTCACCTGCTTGTGGGGAGGGGTGGCCCTGTGCTCAGAGCTGCTCTGCTTACATTTCCTTTCTCCACTGGGCTTCTGAGCTGAGATTCTCAGGGGAAGGAGCAGAGTTGTATGGTGTAGACCATCTCTTCTCCCAGAATGGCAGAGCATATTTAGACATCATCCTTCCTCCCTGGGTGTTGGGAAATGACTTGGGAATGGAGATATTGGATTCTAGTCACAGTCCCAGGCAGTTATGAAATTCCTCTGGGCTTCACTTCCCTGAGATAAGAAATAGGGATATGATCCATGTTCCCCAGCTCCCAGAGATGGGATGAGTAACACAGGAACTGGCAGGTGTGGAGTCCCTTCAGGAGCAATGCCTCTATGAAAGTAGGGCAGTATTGTGTGTGTCTTACTCCCAGTCCGTGGCATGCAGAGATTCAGTTCTTAGGAAGGCGTGGAATGGCTGCAGGTTCTTCTTTGGGTGTGGCTGGAGGAGTGGTAGGCCACAGTTTTGGCCACCTTGGATCATCTACGCAGGGCCACAAGATGGTCCATGCTGCAGAATCATGACCTTGGGCTAGCAGGTCTGAGTCCAGCTTGCTCACTGTAGAGATGGAAAACCTGAGGCCCAGGGGAGGGAAGTATGTCCCAGTCACAGAGATCTGGGCAGCACTTACTCAGATGTACTTTATTTCAGGGGAATAATCCTCCAGGCAGAAAGCAGAAAGGAAAATGAAGAGGTAAAGATTTCGTTTGTTTCATTCTGTTGTAGTATGGTGGATGACTTTGGGATTCAGCAGGTTTTTTTTTTGGTTTTGTTTTGTTTTGTTTATGTCCTCTGCAGTGGATATGTGCAATAAACAACATCTCCAGACAGATCTACCTGACTGACAACCCAGAGGTAATTCACAGCCACCCCACCTGCATCTCAGCACTTTTCTTAGTGTGAAAGATAAGCGTCCACCTCCTGGACCTGAGTGTGTTTCCTGTGGATTTTTAGGCAGTCGCCATCAAGTTGAATCAGACGGCTCTCCAAGCAGTGACTCCAATTACAAGCTTTGCAAAAAAACAAGAAAGTCCATGCCCCAGGTAACTAAAGGACAAAAGAAAAGTAGCTTTTGTGGAGCCAAACTTTGTATTAGGAATTTCACATGTACTAGAAATTTCATCCTTCCAGATCTGCCAGTTCAGCCCTATACTACAGAAACAGTAACTCTGACCAGGAAAGGGTAAACACTTTGCTCAGGGTCACACCACAGACGGGGGGCCAAGCCAGGATTCAAAGCTGTCAGCTTTCAACATCAGCATCATTCCTGGGGTCCATGCAGCTTCAGCCTGAGCAAATAGGATGTGCATTGAGTGTCTGCTAGTCAGGAGTTCTCCCCACATTTGTATCAGTATCAACAGTTACGGAACCAAAACAAAAATTTTAAAAATAATTTTAAAAAATCACCTTTTGTGTGTCCATGTTACAGCTGCAGGCCTTATCAGCACATACAGTGGTATTTTCATATGTGCATTTGTTTCACATACGTATTTTTCATATTTTTATTTTTCATAATTGTTGCTTTAACGCCACACTCTTCCATTAATTATTATTGTCTGTTTCAATACATTGGTCGTCTTCCCTTCCTTTACTTGCTGTTGTCATTTATAGTGAGCATTTTCACATGGACAGCTATCCTTTTACTTTGAATGCTGCGTTAGGGTTTATTCTAGGAATGCCACTCTTTATCTAAATGGGATTTTCCATTGGTTAAATAATAGAAGGCTGATTTATCTGTTAAGCTGATTAAAGCATGGTATCAAAGGGTGAGTTAAATCATGAGTGTATCAGGCACCCCAATAGCACGGTAGGAAGAACCCCGTTACGTGTTTTACAGAACTGTCCAGTGATTCCAGAAGAAAGTTGTCAGAAAGCTCAGAGTGATTAAGTAACTTCCCAGGGTCTCAGTGCTGTGCAGTGTGGAGCCAGTGTTCACACAGCCAACACGGGGACATGAGGAGGAAGAACACAAGATAAAACAAGACAGGTTGAGTCCAACTGTGAAAGAATGGCAGCGGAGGACTGCAGGCTTTGAGAAGTGGGGAGGCAGTCGGAACGGCGTGGGAAGACTGCTTGGTGACCCTAGGAGAGAGTGGGTGGGGTGGGAGAAGAGAAGGGCAGAAGGCCCCATGGGATGTCCTGTGAGGAGAACTTGAGCCAAGGAAACAAAAATGAGGAAGAAGCAACAAGTCTTGAGAACACTCCAGTGCCCTAATTTAAGGATACCAGTTTACACACAAGTAGCATGCTTATCAGATGGCACCCCACTCCAGTACTCTTGCCTGGAAAATCCCATGGATGGAGGAGCCTGGAAGGCTGCAGTCCATGGGGTCTCTGAGGGTCGGACACAACTGAGCAACTTCACTTTCACTTTTCACTTTCCTGCATTGGAGAAGGAAATGGCAGCCCACTCCAGTGTTCTTGCCTGGAGAATCCCAGGGACGGGGGAGCCTGGTGGGCTGCCATCTATGGGGTTGCACAGAGTTGGACACGACTGAAGTGACTTAGCAGCAGCAGCAGCATGCTTATCAAGTGCAGCTTTAAGGAAAGCACTTTATGAATGGAAACGGAAATACAGGTCCAGCCAGTGGGGCTCCTCTCTGAGCCTCGGATTGGGTCAGTGTCTCTCCTCTCTTTGTAAAGCCATGCGAGTCTGAGGGGGACAGAGTGGAGAACATGCACTAGGCTGGAGTTAGGAGATGTGGTCTTACCAACAGCTCTGCTCTGAACACAGATAGATGTCCCTGAGTCATCAACACTGCAGGTCTTTGTCCCAACTCTGACATGAAATGAATTAGACCACCTCCGAGACCACCTCTTCCCACTCTTAAAACGCTCTTTCTGGAGTGCCAAAATTCAGTTAGTGTTAGTAATTAGGTGTGATTGGCTTTCTGAAAAAACAGTTTGCAGCTCAGATTTAGTAATTGATTTTTCTCTTCTGTTCTAGAATATGTAAACCACATTCTTAGAAAGGACCCCATAGAAGAATCCCTAGAAAAAAATGACTGTAGCCAACTGGCTGAAATCTGACCAGAGATTGGAAGGGTGACACACAGCTGCCAGGTGGTCTCTGAGCAGTGGAGGGGTGGGGTACTCTCTTAGGGTCAACTCATTAAGGATAAAGGTTTTGATGAGAGTGAGGGAATGAAGCAGAGAAACTGTGTTCTTGGAGACAAATTGCTGTTCACTTCCAAGAAAATCTCATGTGTGGCCTTCACTCATTCTGCAGTTACTTATATCTAATATTCATTCATTTATCCTGTTGTTCAACACACGCTTGTTAAATGTCCAGTATGTGGCAAGGCAATGAGCTAGAGCATGAAACTTACAGACTTGTAGGGAAAGACAGGCAAAAGGTAAATTAGTTGAAATACAGGACAGCACTGTTATGGTAAAGATAAGAATGCTGTCATAAAGAATAAAGAGGAGACCAATTTAGGGGCTGTCTGGGGAGATAGTATTTAAACTGAGAAGAGATGAGAAGTAGCCTCTCTTGCAGAGAGCCAGACATACTGCATTCCCGACATCAGCTGTGGAGGCTGAATGGCAGAGAAGAGCTTGGTGTCTTTTGGGAACTGAAAGGATATCAGTGTAACTAGGTGATGGTCCGCCAAGGGAGGCCAGAGAGGAGATGAGCTTGGGAAGAAGGGAGACAGGGACAGATTGTGAAGGAAGTCAGACTCACACCTTCCTCCAGTGAGTCACTTGTATCACACTCCCCTCTTAAAGACTGCGTTGAACAGCAGGTGTGGTTCTGTCATTCTGGTTACTAAGGCAGTGTGACACTGCGGGAAAGACTCAGTTCCCAATCTAGCTCACCCACCAGATGACCGAGTCCAGTCAGGGTCATCAGCTTCTCTAGAGGCCGTGGTCCTTTTCTGTTAACAGTGGAGGTTAAGTGTCTCTCCTTGTACTGATCATCTACTATTCTGTCTATTGTTTCTCTGTCCACTTTCCATTCATTGTGCTCATTTGTCAGATGATACTATAAAGTAGTTCCTTACAACATACTGATACACAAACTATCAAATGAATGGAAAGATACTGAGAGTCTTCTTTTGGTTCAAATAATGTAAGAAATCAAAATACTTTTACATTCTTTACCCCTCACAGGCATTTACACTCTAGCTGGGGAGAAAAGATTATAAACATATGAAAGGTTAAATTACAGCATGCTGACACTGGGAAGAGAACAGACAGGGTCAATCACTGTTCAGACAGTGCTGTACTGTTCTGGCCACAATCCCCAAACCGCAAGTGTGGGTCCAGTGCTCAGCCCCGGAGGCACACGGAGGTCCAAGGCTGTCCTGACTTCCTGAGAAGAAACGCAGGACTGCAGAGGAGGGAGAGGGTCAGGCTGGCTTGCAAGGCCTGGTGGCTGGAGGGTGATCTGAGCTGCTGTTTGCAGTGCAGGAGAGGGTGGGTGAGCAGTGGAACTGAGGCAGAGTTGGCAGGAGGAGCACAGCGGAGGGCGCAGAGGGCGGGGAGAGGGAGGCCCTCAGGAGGAGGAGAGCCAGGTGGTTGACTGCTAGGCCAAAATGTAGTGTTCATTCAGCAAACATTTGTGAGTGCCTACTGTGTACCAAGTGATAAATATGATTTAGCTACAGCTCCTGCCCTCAGAAACCTCCGTTAAAGAGAGAAAGATACAGGAAATTAATAGGTAATAGAAGAAGCAGTCTAGCATCATGTGGAATGTCATGCACAGAACCAGCTGTAGGTAATGGGAATATCTGAGGAATTTTAACTATGGACGTGAACGACATCTTAAAAGATTTATTGGTAGAGTAAGTTACATCTTCTCCCTTATCTACCTGTAAAAGTCACATAGGCATTCGACATATATTCATTTGATTGTAAAAACTTAAGGTCAAAAGGCATTAAAAAAAATTTTTTTTTTCAACTTTGTACCCCAGCCAGAACGTGAAAAGTTCAGAGATGGAAAATGACAAGATAGTTCCGAAAGCAACAGTCACTATACCCGAAGCTGAACAACTGATTGCACCTGGAACACCTATTCAGTTTGACATTGTACTTCCTGCTACAGAATTCCTTGATCAGAACAGAGGCGGCAGGTATGGGCTAATAAGGGGGGTTGTTTCTGGGAGAATGTCGTTCCCCTCCCGCCCCCCACCCCCAGAGACCGTCCCCTTCTGGCGTAGAGTTCAGGTGTTAAGCGTTCTTTGAACTGAAGCCCTTGGGATTGTTTTGACTCTGGCTGTCCCCCTAGGCGTACCAACCCCTTTGGTGAAACTGAGGATGCGACATTTCCAGAAGCAGAAGGTAAGTGGCTTGTTTTGTGTGCTTTTTCTTTGCCCAGCAGAGAATAATCAGGGCCCTTGAAGTAAGATGTGAAGTCATGTTCCAAAAAGCTTTGACTTGAACTATGAATTGAAATTATGACCCACAGATGTTGTGTGTGAAAACTCATTAGGACACAATGCCGATAGAACAGGTCTAGCGTAAAAACTGAGGGGTGCAAGATTTTCTGCAAGCATTGTACCATTTAGCCACATCCATAACCTTTTTGTAGCTCCTGCAGAGCAACGTTGCTGAATCTAAATCTGCTATCACATTACTGCAAAACAGACTCCAAGAGGATAAAATCCAGATGAGTCATAAATATGCTATTTCAAAAATAACTCATTCTTAAATTTGAAGGTGACATGAAATATGGGGGGGGGATAAAAGTTATTTAATTCATTATAATTCAGATTGTTGTCTGATTTACATTCTTGTAAGGTGCATAAGAACATACCCGATAGAGCTAACCTGCTGCCTCACAGAGCTGCAGCTCCCAGCCGGGACAGTTTAGAAGTGCTGGCAAGGCCTTTTTAACACAGCTTCCTGACTGAAGCCACAGAATGTCATTAGAATGAAATGCCACTTATTTAAAAGTAGGACTTGTGAAGAGGCATTCCTCATAGCTTTAGGCAAAAAAATGAAAAATTATGTTATTAAATAGGCTGTGCCTCAGATCTGACTCTCTAGCTGACTTTTCACAGTCCACGTTATTTGTTACTGGTCTATACAGAAAACGTCAAACTTGTAAAAACTATCTTCCTATGGGAGTAACCGTTTATATAACATGTCAGTTATATTTTCCTAATTTGTTTTTTCACCATTCAGATATTTTTTAGGGGCTAGGATACTAATAGGGAAGACAAGTGAAGAAAATGTAGGCTTTTTACTTTCAAATGGTGGAAAGGAGAACTATTGTTCTTATAGGAAAAAAAAAGATCTTTCAAACCTTCTTCATGATTTTCCAGCTGTGATTGCTGTTAGTGTTTGTCAGGTTATGTGTCATTATCAAGAAGCAAATACTGTAAGCTCATTAGCATCAAATAAGTTAACAGTTTGAGACCTCCCAGAGTTTATGGAATGTCATCACTGCCTTTCAGTAATCAATGATGTGCATAAATTGAGTGAGATCCAACATCAGGTCTTACTTTCTTCAAATACATTTTCTTCTATAAGAGGATTTTATCAGCAGGCCAAAGTAATAAATGAATGTTCTATTATCTGGAAAAGCTCATTTTCAGAGAAAAGGTAAGATGATATACTAGTGGTCACGTAGAGTTTTAGTGCTAGAAGGACATTCATCTGGTTTCATTTTATAGATGAAGAAAAAGGTGCTTTTCTAGTCTAATGAATAGTTCCAAACAGACAAAATAATAGACAATAGAAGATTCAGAGCTTTGGTGGTTTGTGGTTTACATAATCAGAGTAATGAGAAGTTTTGGCTTTAGAAAGCCCTTCAGAAAGCAAGAAAAACCTGATGTTGGCCTGTCCTCAGACCAGCACGTGGGTCGGCAGGCAGGAAGTGAACATGATCCTGAGCAGAAAATGCTCTCTTGCAGATTCTCTTTTGCAGCAGATGTTTATAGTTCGGTTTTTGGGATCAATGGCAGTCAAAACAGACAACACTACGGAAGTGATTTACGAAGCAATGAGACAAGTATTGGCTGCTCGGGCTATTCATAACATCTTCCGGATGACAGAATCCCATCTGATGGTCACCAGTCAGACTCTGAGGTACGTTGTTTCATTTTTGGACTTTCTTACAGCTTCTAATTCCCTGTTAAGTCACTTCTAATCGTCTAGAATGTTCACAGTAGAATACTTGTTTGATTGGATTAAGTGACGACACTATTCGTGTTTCTGCTTTGCTTTTTATAACACGTTTCAATTTCTTAAGATACACTGGCTAAAAGAAGTGCCCTTAAAGACAAAAGCTGATTTCTTTAGAAACTGGTATTTTTAGAGGTGAGTGAATCCTACCCCACTGTGCATAAAGATGCTGTCATTTGAGTGCTACTGTCTCTCAGAGCTTGCAAATGAAAGGGGTTGTTTTTTCTCTTTCACCTCAGAGTACTGTGTAATAAAAATTTAAAAACTGTGAAAACAGACCATGAGCCTGTCTGAGATAACTAGACCACCACAAGGAAAATCTGGTTAATATTTCTTGGGCTGAAAATAAAGCAGCCAAGCCATATCAACTACATGATTTGGGGTTTCAAGTAACGAGAGCTATATGAATGATGGCAAACAGTGGTCAAGCTGTGGTTGGCACAGGTTTTATTAAGACCTGCACTGTCCATACTGCAGCTACATGGAACGTCTGAAACCTAACTCATCTGAACTGAGAAGTGTACAACACATGCCAATATTTAAGCTCTCATACTATCATACCCACCTCAGGGAGAAAGCAAAGTAATTGTTATGTTAGTAACATGTCTAGCTGGTAGTATTTTTAATCTATTATATTAATTTCACTTGCTTTCACTTTTTTCTTGATGCAGCTGCTAGAAACTTTTGAATTACACATAAGAAGCTTACATTAAATTTCTATGGGACAGCAGCACTGCTTTAGAGTCTTATTCCTGACTCTGGCATTTATTAGTTGTTTGAACTTGAGCAAGTTACTTAAGCTTTGTGCCTCGGGTTCTTCAGTTATAAAATGAAAACAACCTTATCCACTCCACATAGTGTTGTCATGAGGAATGAGTTAATTCATGTAAAACATTTACAGCCATCACTGGCACATAGAAAGGGCTCAATAAATAAATGTTAAGTTTCAAAAAAAGTTAACCAGTACTTCGGCAAAAATCAGAATATAGTTTCTTCCATTTATTAAAATCAGTCCTTTTCATGTGTTACAAACCTACTAAGAATGAGGGTTGTTTTTTTTTTACAACTCATTCATTTTAATTGGAGGCTAATTACTTTACAATATTGGGGTGGTTTTTGCCGTACAGCCACGAGTGTACATGTGTCCCCCATCCTGAACCCTCCTCCCCATCCTCCCCCACCACCCCTCTGGGTTGTCCCAGAGCACTGGGTTTGAGTGCCCTGCTTGGAGAATGAGGTTCTTATGAATAAAAACTTACATTTATTTAAAGCTTTTCTCCAAGTATGCCCTGGACCTTTCATAGGTATTGGCTCATTGTTCTTATAATCACCACCAAAAAGATGAAATTTATGTAAAAGCACTGGGAAAAAACATAGTGCATCAAAGAACACGATCCCAAAAAAAGTGCAAAGACAACACAGAATGGGAGAAAACATTTTCAAATCCTTTATCTAATACACAGAACTCTCACAAATGAACAAAGGAAAAACTCAGTTTAAAAACGGACAAAGGACTATCTATTCCTCCAAAGATAGGTAACTGGCCAAAAGCACATGAAAATATGCTCATGTCATTAGTAACTAACATGTAAATCATATCCAGAACCACTTCATAACCCACTAGGACGACTATAGATTTTAAAAAAATAGAAAATAGGTGTAAGCAAGTATGTGAAGCAACTGGAACCCATTGCTGGTGGGCATGTAAGATGGGTCAGCCACTGTGGGAAGTAATTTGGCAGTTCCTTTGGAACTTAAACATAGAATTCCATTCCTGGGTTGATAGCCAAAAGAATTTAAAACAAGTGTTCATATGAGAGTACTCTACACAATAGCCAAAAGGTAGAGAAATAATTCAATGTCCATCAAAAGATGAATATATAAACAAAATGTGGTATATATGTACAGTGGGATACTACTCAGCCTTAAAAAGAAATGGGGGTTCAAGAGGGAGGGGACGTATGTATACCTATGGCTGATTCATGCTGATGTATGGCAGAAATTAATACAATAGTGTAAGCAATTATCCTCCAATTAAAAATAAATTTTAAAAAATAAAGTTACTACAACAGATGAACCTTGTAAAGATTATACTAATTGAAAGACACAAAAAAGCCACAATATTGTATGATCATTTATATGAAATACCCAGAATAGGCAAATCTACAAAGATTAGTGAGAACTGCCAAAAACTGAGAAGAAAGGAGAACGGGAAGTGACTGCTCTAACGGATGCAGAATTTCCCTCTGAGGTGATGAAGCTGTTGTAGAACTCGATAATGGTGATGCTTGTTCAATCCTGTGATGTGTTAAATATCAAGAATGGTGAATTTGATGTTAGGTGTATTTTACCACTACATACACACACATCCTTATATGAGAATTCATAAGTTTTTAGAAGTCACACAGAAAATCAGATCTTTAAAAGCAAATACAGGTTACCTGTTATACACAGTAAACTATAAGTTTTAAATTTCCATTTATAGAAAACTTTTACAAAATACTTTGGTTATCCCAACTTAAGGGAAATTGCTTATGATGTATATTTTAAAAATCATTAAATTCATACTGACTAATGAAGACATAAATTATTATTTAGCTTTGTAGCTTAAAATTCCATGCACATTTTGTTAACCACCTCTTTGAAGTTTACGGAGGTTCTTATCCCAGTTTTACGAAGCAGATGAGAGAAGTCAGGGTAACTTGCATAAGATAAAAGTTAGTATTCAGGAATTTAGTCTTGAGCCCTCTGATGATAAATATTGTGCTTTAACAAATATAAGTGTATATTTTTCAAACTGTTACCATGGGGTAGGAGACAGCTTTGTTGAAATATAATTTTACATACTGTATAATTTACCTATTTGCAGTGTTTTTTAGTATGTACATACTTGTACAACTGTCACCCAGTTTTAGAACATTTTCATCATCCCCCCCCCAAAAAACTCACACCCATTAGCAGTCACTCCCTTTCCCCTGCAACCTGCTCAGTCCTAGCCACTAATCTGTTTTAACAGATTTTCCTATTCTGGACATTCCATATAAATAGAATTATAACCATCTTTTAACAAAGCAAATAGATATTTCACTTTCACTTATGAAACAGCACATCAGTAATAACTTACATACACAATACTATGTTTTAGAAAGTAGAAATTTGTATCTATAAAATAACAGTAAATTCTATAAGGTAGTTTTCTCAGACATGGATGATGCTTAAAATCCTTTTAAGAGAGTATCTAGAATACCTTCCTAAAGTTACTCCTCCTACACCCAAACTGACAGTTTGGTTAAATCTGGGAATAGTTCTGTTAGGGAACAGTTCTGTTAAATCCCTTAACTGTTCTCACCTCTACCCCATGTTTTTGAGAAAACTTGTTAAAACTGAGAAGTATATGGTTCTGGTACTTTAAGAGAAACAGGCTGATAGGAATTTCTGAGGCGGCGGCTGCAGAGTATTATCCATCCATGTTAATTTTTCTGGAGAATTGTAATGCTGCCTCTTTGGATAAGCACTAAAATGCTGTGAAATCCACTATTTGCCATCATCTTCCATTAAAGATGTCCTGAGGTTTAACTGCACAGGTTCGGTCAAGGCAGAAACCAGGGCACTCACTCCCTTTGGATGGTCCCATGGTGCTCTCACCTTGCCCTCAACCAGACAAAAACATATGAAAATATGTTTTCATATTTAAAGTTTTGTGTGGTTTCCTGCTGAAGTTCTACAAACTCATCTAAGAATATAATTTTATCCAACATTTGTGATATAATGAATCTCTTAAAATTTCAGGTTGATAGATCCCCAGACTCAAGTAACAAGGGCCAATGTAAGTACCCTGCTGCATGCTGACTGTAGTGATTACTCTCTAACTCACCTTTGTGGTCACTGGAAACACACTGTGCACTTAAAAAACTTACTTGCCAATCAAACGTCACCAGTAGTGTGCACTGTTTTTATGGAAAGTGAAAGTGAAGTCACTTAGTCGTGTCTGACTCTTTGCGACCCCATGGACTGTAGCCCACCAGGCTCCTCCGTCCATGGGATTCTCCAGGCAAGAATACTGGAGTGGGTTGCCATTTCCTTCTCCAGGGGATGTTCTCGACCCAGGGATCAAACCCAGGTCTTCCGCACTGCGGGCAGATGCTTAAACCTCTGAGCCGCCAGGGACCCTAATTCATTTGTTGCATAGTAATAGTCTATTCCTGTTTTTTTCTAGTTTGAACTCACCAGTGTCACCCAGTTTGCTGCTCATCAAGAAAACAAGAGACTGGTTGGCTTTGTGGTCCGCTTGCCTGAATCCACAGGCGGAGAGTCTCTGAGCACATATGTTTTTGAAAGCAACTCAGAAGGCGAAAAGGTCTTGTTATTTTCTTCATCTTAAGATGCCACAAAGGTGGCCGAGATAGCAGCTCAGTTGGGAGAGCATTAGACTGAAGATGCCAAATATTTCAGTCCAGAGATATTTAAAGGGTTATTTTGCACAAACCTCTTCAACATTTAGTTAACTACTCTTCAGGTCCCCACTGAGGAGTTTAAGAATACCTCCTACGAAGGCCCCACTGAAAACTGGAGTAAAACTTCCATATGGAAAGTACCTATCAAGCAAAAAGAGTGAAGAACTTTAATGGTGAAATATAATTGCTTAGGAGAGATAAGGAAATGTTAAAAAGCAGTTCACCTTAAATTTCTATTTTTAAAAGTTACAATGGAGAAAATCTTTTCTCAGGGAGGAAACCAAGGAAGCAGATGTGAGGAAAGTACATCTAAACCGTTCTTTAGTATGAAACTCTGTGGCTGCCTTTGCTACTTGGAATTAATCAAAATGATTCAACCTTCTTTCAGGAAGTATCTGTTAAGCACTGTGTGTATGAACATGCAGTGGCTAAATATGGTTGAGAGAAAGGAAAAAAGTACCTGGTAAGAATTTTAGACTGTTTAATAAGGTCAGTTTGCACTTAACATAAAGTGGCAACAAGAGACCAGTAAAGGTGGACGCTAGTGTTCCGAAGCCCCATCTGACGAACTTCCTGCAGCCAGATCCTCTGCCTCCGTGGTGATGTGATCAGACTGTGACCTCACTATACTTTCAGAGTCACATTTTCTTCTAAAGTTCTTATCCTTTTCTGCCTTTGCCAAACACTGCTTTTCTTTTTTTGCAGATATGTTATGCTATTAATTTGGGAAAAGAAATCATTGAGGTTCAGAAGGTAAGGTTCATTTTAGTGCTGGCTGAACAACTCAAAAGGTATCTGTATACTTACCTTTCTCTCAAAAAGAAAAGCGATGCTCACTAGGCAGGGTGGCCACGTCTGGGACTTCCTTTTAAGCCTTCTGTGTGCCAGGCATTTGTGATCAGCTAGTTCCTGTCACTGGAAACACGTGGCGTTGCTAACAAATACCACGGCTACAGCCTTGGTGGTTGGCTAGGTTTCCTCTGTTTCAGATTAAAGGACACTCACTAACCAGTATCTGCTGTGTGCTCTAAGGCCTCACTCCCCAGTGTGGTCACAGGCCCAGCAACACTGACTGAGATGTTATCTGGAAACTGTCTGGAAGTGAAGACTCTCAGACCTATCAGTAGTACCCAACTAATTTTTGAGAGCAAATTCTGTGTAAGAAAAATCCTTGCGGTTATAGCATTGAGCCAGAGACACAGTTCCTGCCCCCAGGGGTTTCTAGTTCAGCACTGCCCAGAACTTTCTGCAGTAACGGAGATGGGCTGTTTAATATGCAGATTGAATGTGGCTAGTGTGACTAAAGGAACTGGATTTGAAATTTTTAGTTTTAACTAATGTAAATAGTAACGTGTAGCTAGTGGGTATCACACTTGTGCAGTTCTAATCCATCAGGGAGGGGCAGGCAGGTCAAGGACTAGGACCAACATAATGAAAAAATAAGACTCGCGGCAAGTTTGTATCTTATGGTATGGATCAGAGTTGCCAAACTTTCTATAAAGGGCCGGAAGATAAACCTTTCCAGGCTCACCATCTCTGCTGCCAAACGACTCAACTCTGCTGTTTTAACATAAAAGCAGCCATAGTATGTAAATGAATTGGCATGGCTATATTCCAATAAAACTATAAAAACAAGTGGTGAGCCAAACGGCCATAGTTGGCAATTCTTGGTATAGAGTAAAAGGAAAAAAAGGAGTTTAAAGACAGCGGTCAGGGCTGTGAAAGAAATTCCTCTCTGGACTCTTTCCACAAAGATGATTCTGAAGTTTGCTATGTAAATGGTATTTTGGCTGACAGGTACAACCTTAGCCTAGTTTTTGGGAGAATATAATTGAGGTTTGTTTGTTTTTTTTTTTTTTAAGAGATGTTAGAAGGTATACCTAAGACAAGAGTCAGAAGAAATGAGGCTAGATTACAGAATATAATGACAACCAAACCAAAGGGGTTTTAAGTGCATTTTAAGTGTTTTCTTTTCTCCTTCTTAAACTCCCGTAACTTCAGGATCCAGAAGCACTGGCTCAATTAATGCTGTCCGTACCACTAACCAATGATGGAAAATATGTACTATTAAACGATCAACCAGATGACAATGATGGAAGTCCAAGTGAAAATAGAGGCGCAGAATCTGAAGCATAACTTCCTTGCGCCTCTGGGTGAAGAGCACCCAGGAAGGAGAGCTACCTCCTTAAGGGTTTTCAACCTCTCTGATACATACAGGCACACCACCTGGTTTCAGAATGCTGACAATCGCTTGTGGAATGTACTCTTGATGCCTTGATACTGAGACTTGGGAGGGAAACAGTAAGAAATGGTTGACAACATACCCATCTACAAATGTTATTTTAGGTGCTTTGTGGTAAGTCCTTCTCTTAGATTGCATTGTTCAGTGCTCAGAATGAAAGCTATGAAAAAAATGCATTGTTCACTTTATTTCAATGTCATCTCTTTTTCAGTATCCTTTAAAAAAAATGGTAAACGTCTAGATTTATAATTTGATAGACACTAAATATTTCCTATTAATATAATCTATTTTTGTATTTTAATGAAACTGTAAGTGCCTGTCATTCGGAAACTGGTCTGTTTATAATCAAGTCTGTCTCATCATTTGACCTAACAGAATTCATTTGTGCAGTCAGGTGATGAGCCCTGTGCTTTGAAGTCCGGGACGCGAGCACTAGCAGAAATGCAGGTCTAGTTTTGGTAACTGTTCAAACATCACACGATAAAAAGACGAGCAGATAAGTACCACAAAAGATGTCTGACTTTACAGTGGAACCTTAACGAACCAGCATTTGGAAGTGTATGGGCCTTTAGATACTGTTTTTAGGGGTGGAGCACCATGGACAGTGTACAGCTCCACCAATTTCTATTTCTTCTGAGCCAGACCCTCCTTGAAGAAGGGAACCAATGAATTTTTAAACTCACTTGAAGCACAGCTGGCCATGGGGCTTGGTAGAAAAGTTCCTATTTTCACCCTGACACATAAGTTCTAGACATCCTAGCCCATTAGGAAATAAGCGTAATGATCTTTAATTGATACAATGTATTTAATTATAACCAAGTTCAACAGAAATACCACTGTCTTTGTAATAAATTAACCTAGCAATAAACGCTAGCAAATAAAAACTATCATTGTTTCTTTTTCTTTTTGTGATTATTTTCTACAACATCCATGAAAGAAAACTAAAGCTGTTTCTGTAGCTTGAACAGCTAATTAAAAACAAAAAACAAAAACCAAACCCCAGGACATAATGAAATCGCAGCAGAGGGTTATGTATTATGCAAGGTGAGTGGAATAACGTGATCTCAAGGCCAAATTTTTAAAAGGTGCTGCTTTTTAAATGGATTAATAAAACAACTTTTGTAACTCAAAATTAAGAGGTGCCATCAGAAACACAGTGAGCTGGTCAAAACAGTATGAAATTATACACCATAAAATCCTAGCATAACCATAGTCGCTCATAGCTCAGCAAGTTCTGACAAGCTTCAAGAGCCACACCCCCTGAATTCTTGCTTAGAACTGTTCAGGGTGTAAAATAATATATCTACATAATAAAACTCAATAAAAATGGATGTTTTTAATTAAAAAATTTTAATAATGTGTAGCCTATGGAAAGTATGGAAGTTCCTTAAAAGATGAAAGAGAGCTACCATATGATCCAGCCTGGGTATGTATCAGTCCTGGGTATGTATCCAGTAAAGATGAAAACTAATTTAAAAGATACATGCAGCACTATTTACACAACAGACAACTGGCTTAAAAAGATGTGGCAAACACACAGGCTTGCTACTCGGCCGTAAAAAAGAATGAAATATTGCCACTGGTAGTAACATGGAGGGACCTAGACAGCACTATACTCAGGGAAGTCAAAGAGCCATGTATCACTTGTATGTGGAACCTGGAGAATAATATAAATCTATGTACAAAACAAAAACAGACCGAGGCACAGAAAACATAGAATAAAATACAAAATGAAATACAAAATTAACTGAGCATCTTCCCAGGAGATAGTGGAGGACAGAGGAGCCTGCTGTGCTGCAGTCCATGAGGTCGCATAGTCACACGACCTAGTGACTGAACAACAAATTCAGCAAACACACATGAGCAAAGATTAGTATCCAGAATATATAAAATATTCCTAAAATTAGTAAGAAAAAAAATGAAAAAAAAAAAAGTCATGGAAACATTTCATAGGAAAAAAAGCTCAAACAGAAATACGTTCAATCATATAAAAATCAAGGAAATTCAAATTAAAACCACAGATATGATATTGACCAGACTGCAGAAATCCAGCTCCTGGCAGGGAATGGGAGTCACCTCACCTGCTTCTGGGATGGGACAACAGCCTGGCATTCTCTTCCAGTGAACCTGCAGGTCCACCGGGCCCTACCGCCAAGGAGGGTCACTTGTGACACACACCCGGGGAAATTCCACACACGTTCCCAGGGACAAGTACAAGGACGATTAGAGCAGCGCTATTCACAGTATCCCGAATTTGGAAATAACGCAGATCTTATCAACAGACCAAGTATCTAGGTGTTCATGTAATCCAGTATGAGGGAAATAAAGCTAAATGAACTAGATCTATATACATCAACGTGGATGAATTTCAAAAGTGATACTGAATTAAAGCCTAAGCACACAGAATACATTTATATTAACTTTAAAAAATAACACAAACATCACCATATTATTGTTTAAAATAATGACAGTTGTAACCCTCAAGAAAAACACAGTGCACTGTGGTTCCCTCTGCAGCAGAAAAGGGAGCAGAGCAGGAGTAATGGGAGCATCCAAGCTCATAACCCACCTGGTGGCTACACAGGCATTCTCTTTTCGATCACTAAATAGTACATACATACTAATATGCTTTTGCATGTATCCGATTTTTAAAAAAAATTTAAAATTCAGAAACAGTGGGTGACTCCCTTTCTCTCAACTGAAATGTGCATTAATGCATAGGAAAGCCCTCTAAAAAATTCACAAGTGCCAATGTAAATGAAAGGTGGGAGGCAGGAAAATGAGACCTTTTCTTAGGCAGCTGGCCTCACCAAACTGATCTCCCAGCACTGCCTTTCGTTGTTTGGCCCCGTGTCAGACCACCTTCAGGGAGGGGCAAGACCTGCCTCACGCTGTCAACACTCCACTGAGCTACAGAGTCAAATACAGACTGTTTATCTTCAAACTTTTCAACAGCTAATAATTACATGCCAAGTAAATTTCTGCCAATAGGAACCACCATAGTAATAGCTAGTATTTATAGCAGTTACTGTTTCCTAATAAAGTGGCTTCATACATATTAACTAAATCCTCAATCTATGAATGATATTATTACACCATTTTAGGCCTCAGGAAATGACGCACAAAAAGGTTAGTAAACTTGTAAGCAGCAACTCAGGATTCACATCCCTCCTGGTTCCAGTATCTATGCTTCTGCTGCATATTAGCACACAGAAAACCAGAGACAAAGCAACCTCCAAATGTTTCAATGCATTCATCTCTGATGATTCTGATATTCAGTAATTACATCAACTTAAAAGTGCACCTTTAATGCCTGATTACCTTTTGTACACATTCTGCAATGTTTACTGTAACACTACCACCTTTATATAAACAGGAGAGTCTGGGTATAGAAGTGTTAACTTTTTGGCCCCCCACATTAATGATAATGACTGCATTACCAGAGAATGTTTCAATACACAAAGATCTTACATTACAAGGTGACTGCAGAATTATGACATCAGATCTACACGGACTGAGAGAGAAATTTCACCTGTTTTCCCCAAGTATGTTCTCCACTCATGGGAACCAGTGCTATTAGGTAAACTAGGTGATAAAGAAGAACCAAACTATTACAATAGAGGAAAATATCTATACACTTGCCCAAATCAACCTTTCCTATAAGAAATTCCTATATAAACAACTCTCATTTGTCATCACCATCTGAGTTCACTGCACAGTTCTATGACTTCACTTAATAGACCCACTTATTCTGGACTCCTTTTTTAAAACTGAAATCTGTGACAATCTAAACTTTTAATTGTCCTAACATCTAAAAACAAACAAACAAACAAAAATGTGGCATTAAATCTCGTAAGAAAAGGAATACCATCAGTCTGAAACTTCTGCAACTTAAGCTGGATAAAGAACTAAAATTATTAAAACTGGCTAAAGTCCACCATTTATATTTGGCCAGTCCAGCATAAAAAAGTAAGAGGACAATGTATGTGATGGTATTGTCTCACCTTTCCCACAACCTTACAAATTTACCACCTCAGAAGAGAAAAGCACAACATCTTCTCCAGCATAGTGTTTAGAACGCTCTCCTTTATTACGCTGGTCCAGTCCAAGTCATGATTGCAAATGGCACTACAGCACCACAGATTAATGATCCCCTCCCAGGAGTAAGATTTAAAATTATACACTCATTTGGGTTCTTTTATTTGAAAACAGCAAGCAACAGAAAGATTAAAAATATAAAAAGCAAAGAGAACAAAAAGTCCACCTGGACTACACAGAGGAGCCAATACCAATTTTATACTTGAAATGTCTTGCCTATATGCTTGCAAGCATTTGTTTAAAGACATTTCCACATACTATTAAAGGGAACTCCAGAAAGAGTAAGAACTACTGGTTTAAGACATTCAATTCTGAACAAACATCCAAAGGAAGTAAATTTTGGAAATTGCATTTATTCATGTTCTATTATACATATTGTATTCTCTTAGAACTGGGGGAGAGGAAAGCCCCCACTTAAGGGAGATAACAAACTTACCATCTTTTATAAAATCTAATTAGAATTGACAATGTTATGGTTAGTCTTTAATTCCTGAGAATTTGAACATTAAGTTTTCTGTGAATTCACAACAAATGCGCACACAAATTTTAAATTGCAGTATGTCTGAAAAAAATAAAAATGTTAACATTAATACACTGGCAAGGAAAACCATCATCTAAACTGTGCATTAACTTAGGTGTGAGACACTCAGCCCTGCTGCTCTGCACTGCAACAGCATTTAAATATGCGTACTTTTTCAGAGATGTCAAATAAGTAAATTTATTATACCTTATCCAGTCTGCAGTGACACATTATTTTGAACTAAAGGTAAAACTTGATCTCTCACATTTTTCATAATCATAGGTATCCATGGAGTCAGCATGTGACCTCTATCTAGTATGGATAAAATAACTGACATGTGGGGAAAATGACAGAAACCTTTGATTCTCTTCTAATTAGAATTTCTATTAAAGGAAACGATTTTAGGGAAGTTAGAGAAGAAAAAAAAAGTAATACTGTTGCTATGAAATGGTGACCAATTTGATAGAGTCAAATGCAAGATCATTACTATAAACATTTAAGACAAAATATAAATTATTAATTATGCAGCATGCTTCAGGGCCATTTCTACAATTAGTATGAATTACAAATATTAAATGCCTTTAATCCATCCATTGTACATAATTCTATAAGTCATGTTGACACAATAAAAAACATTTCCTACCTATTCTGTTTCTTCTGAATTTTAACAGTGAAAGTGTTTATCTTGAGCTGGGAAAGTTACCCTGACTGTGACCAATGAGAACAGACAGGGCATTGTACACCCATTCCAAAAGCTGGAAATCAAACAACGTTAGAATTACTCACAAAATTTACCCAAAGAAATGCTTTATAGGCAAGTGCAATGGAAAAATCAAGTATTTCCTAAAATAACATTAGTATTACATGTAAAGTTTCAAACTTTGTTTTCACTGTAAAGGTATCATTGTATTATATTAAAATATTATAGGCCATGATTAACCATTTTACTATTAACTGATATAATCTTTACAAAAATAAAGCTAATAATAGCTTGTCCAGAACTAAATTTACTCTAAATCTTTCTGTACTTTTTAAATCAGTAAAATGATTTAGTTATTTAGAACTTCATTCTCACAGTGGTAATTTTTTTAAAGCCTGCACAGTGCTAAATCTGATTTCTTAGATTATACTTGGTTTAAAGAAAAAAAATCTGCCCAAACCATCACCAAGACTTCAACTGAACCTAATGTAGAAGAAACCTGAGTTTGGATGTAGAAGTAAGAATTCATTCAGTTTTCTCTGGTATCATATATGCCTTCAGCCAAAAGTAAAGCGTCAAGCAGGACTCTATGGCTTTATCTGTATTTTCCTCCATCTTGAGTATTAAGTAAATCTTAAATTTAAAGCAGTTGTTGGAAGTTAAATAAGTTCTCAAAGCAATGTAAACGAGTTATAAAATACCTCACCAGACAGCAGCAGCTCTTGTGAGTCACGTGACATTAACAACGAGCCAGTTCACACTGTACATAAAGGATACACCAGTGCCTCACCTCTAGTGTCAAGACCATCTTCATATATCCCTTTTATAAGAATATTGATATGTATGCTTCATGAATTTCAGCCTCAACTCCTTTTGTTTAAATATATTTACTGGCTGTACATAGTATATGCACTGAATTTCCAATGACTGAGACAAATACGGATCAAAGACCTACGCAAATACAAATTATAAACATCCATGTAGATTATAAGAGATCTGAGGTGGCAGTTTAGGAATGTGGGTTAACCCTTTAACACTTCATTTCAAATACCGGTTCCCAAGCAGGCACACCAAGCCTAAAGTCCAAGAAAAAAATCTAATCTTTAAATCTCATTTTCAACCTTCGAAAAGTACAGCTTTTAGACGGAGAATGGACTTCACTTTAGAGCACTGCCTTAGAGAGATGCAGCATCTAAATGTTTCCCAGAGATGTGGCCCGGGAAACACTCTGTTATTAGCTTATAACATCCATTTCACGTACAATTTTGATGATCTCACAGGGGAAACGCAAACCATCAGTATCATTTGACAACAGGATCTGCAGACACCGTGCTGTCGGACAGGTCTCCATTGCTTGTTTTAGTCTCTTCTGAAAGCATGAGTAAAAATAATGGACATATTTATGTTCATTTAAAAAAAACAAACTAAAATCGAGAAGGACAATAGTGCTAAATTTCAAATGAACAGAATGTTGCATCTACCAAATACTTCTCTAATATCACAAATTATATACAGTTTATCTGCCTTCATGTTTTAGAACTCTAGGCTAAATACTGCAAATGTGATGTTCTGACTAGTTTGTAATCGGGGTGTGGAACTGTTGAGACATCAGAACTGTGTCTGGAGTGGGGTTGGTTTCACACTGCACATTCCCCCACGTGGGTGAGGAAATTGTAGTGCTGTTACTGGTAAAAACATGACTGCAAATTCACATATAAAATTGTCCAGAATGAATCCCTTCCCAATTATGTTTATAATTTATTTTTAAATGTGATTTTTTTTATTATGAACATAATAAAATGAATTTCTGGCTTTTTGTGCAAAATGTCATATGCATATACTTCATTAACAGAGCAAAACTATTTAGCTAATACATTTAGCAACTCTGACAACTCTGAGCAACCTTTAGCTAACAGCCCTACAGCAGAGCCACCACCCAGGCATCAGGCAGCTATCTGGGTGACATATATTAACCCCAAACCCCAGAGAGTTCCTAAAGAACAGCAGTCCAAAGCAAGGAGCTCTTCTGAGACTGCAATGTTCATTTTGTCTTAATGCTCTAGGCCTTCAAAATAAACATCCAGTCCACCTGCAGACAAGGTTCTGGCATCACGACAGGCCTGAGCACAGCCTATGCAGTAACTGAACTACTGAATCTAAACTCTTAGATTCTAATCTAAACTGAACTCACAGTTCAGTTACTAATCTAAACTCTTCACGGTTTAGATTATACTGACTCAGATCCTTCCAGATGACTCTGCTAAATATTATTTTTAAATGAATCCAAAAGTAGTAAATATGTATTTTTTCATTTAATAAATACTGAGTATCTTCCCAGCAACAGCCTGAAATCATTTTTCAAGCACACAATTATCAATACTTACTTAGTATAGATTCCAAAAATGCTTGCATATGCTAGTAATACTGATGTAACATTATCAACAGGGAATAGGGTAATGGATGTAAGTGGTCTACAGAAATGAATGATCTCTTCAGTGTGAAATATTTAAAAAATTTAACTGATAAGATTAATAAAAATATCATAGTTCATGAAGTTCTTTTATTCTTGATCGCTGTGATATAAATACGAGTAAGAAGAAAGAAAGCAGGGCAAACACGAAGCCCGTGAAGCTGCTATACGTAGTTCTGAGCGTCCAAAGAGGAAGCCTAAGTGGCGTAACTTCCATAACAGAAAAAGGAAATAACCATTTTTCAGAGAAAACAACTGGTGCTAAATTTCAAATCTGAGAAATGATCATGAGGGTCCCTTTAATATGAAATACTGAAGAATTTACATCCACATAGATTGTATCTGACAGAATCCTCTCCCCAGTGACCATCAGTTATGGCTGTACTGCTCTGATTCTCCAAGGTCTGGCTATAGAGGAGCACAGGAGGCTATTCACTCTGATACTGAAACAGTCTTGACTGTTATGCCTCCTGAGTCACCTGGCCCAGGCATTCAGTCAACATCTAGTCATCAGCAGTTCTGCACTCAGCAGCATTTAGTCTCCTCTAATCTGTTCCTTCTCATCTGCTAACAGTTGAAGGGTGAAAGAAAAAACCCAAACTTTGTATGTACAATTTTAAATTAAGATGAACTGAATAAAGTGTTATTCCAGAATGAAATGCATGTTAAACTTCTTTTCAGTTTCATAAATGATCCACTTAGGCTTTACTTTTAAAAAAAAGGACATTTCTAGGTTTATATATTTTTTCAAAAAGAAAAGTCTGACTAAATAAAATGGGGTATTCAAATCTATTATTGATGAAAGATTTACTAGTCTTTCCAAATAAAAGCCACTCACTAACCTTCTTTCTCTTTCTTTTCTTGGTTTTCTTCAGCCGCAGTCTTGTCAGCTCTGAAGAAAATTCTTGCACTGCTCAGTGAGAAATACAGCAATTCAAATTCCTAAGTAATAAAAATATCAGAAATAAAAGTTGAAAATATGTATTTTAACAAAATATCAAAATTACCATATTTAATATCTCTTCATTTTTCTAAAATGCTCTAGTGAGTGCAAATCATAAATACAGAAACTGAACGAAGCAATCCATCCATTTTAAAGATATGGGTCAAATGGCTTCCAAGTATCATTCATTTAAAAATATACTCTTTATGACCACTGTTCATCTCACCTATTAAAATGGGAGTTTCAATATGATTGACATTTTTTCAGTGATCAAGAAGTAATGGGTATTAAAAAGTCAAACCAGATTTGACTATTATTCTCCTCTACCTGTAGATAAACATCCAGTCGTTTCTGAGTGAGATTCATGGTTTGTAGTAGTTTTTCATCCTGACTAGTTGACTGTACATTCTGTTGCTTAGCAACTGCTCTCATCTCCTTCAGGTATTTCTCTCTAACAGACTGGAACCAGTGAAGTGAGTCAAATTCCTGGTACTGATCCAAAAGCTTCAGAATGTAAGCCACACCTAGTCATCAGCAAAACCAAAATCAAATTACAATGTGTACACAGACTGTATTCTACTCTACCAATAATTCTTAAAATTAACCATTTTAAAATTAATCCTCTTTCCAATTACACTTTACAGCACAAATGAGAAGTTTAGCAACATGGCTTAATTCCTCCTTAAAAAGATGTGATCCTATAAAGAAATCTTTTTTTAAAAAGCCAGTCAAGAAGATAAAAAGAAATAATATGGCTATGAAGATCTGCAGATCACCTGGAGATAACATAGGGCTATAAGAGTGGTTCTACTGCTAAACAGACAAGTGAGGAAACTACAAGGAAACGGGAGAAACTAAATAAAAGATGGTCAGACTGTAAAACTACAACAAAAACAAAGCCTAAATAATTAATCCAAGTGATCAGCAACACCAAAGGAGCATGAACAGTACAAATGATGGGAAACAAGTATTACCAATCAGATGACCCAGCTAAAAAGTAACCAGTAAATAAACACAGCTTGTGAAAAACAAATCTACGCAGAGCACACAGACCTATTCTCAAGCAAACATTTCAAAAAATTCATTGTAAGGTAAACACAAAATTCATGGGAAAAGAATTCATTAAGCTTACCCATGGCAAAGCCATCATCAGTAAAGGCAGCTCCAATTTTATTTTTTTTATTCAACTTCTCCTTGCAACTAATGGAATGCTCTACAAAGTTGAGGGTCTAAAAAGATATAACAACATATCAGAGAAACGACTGTGCTAAAGAGAGTCAGAATTTAGTTCCTGAAACAGACATTTCAAAAATTATAAATAGAATCTCTTCTAAGTTCCTGCCTTTTTGATTTGAAACACTTGCCTCATATAAAAAGCCTCTTGGTGAGATCACAATATGTGTAAGTATCTCATAATGGCTCTTTTCCAAATCCTTTAAATGTCAGCACTCCCTCAATCACCACTTAACCCAAGCACAGTGCCTTGTTATAAGATTCATTCTAAAATATCATGCACATTTTACAGATGAAGGGACTAAGGCTTGAGAAGTTTAGTAACTTCCCGAAAGCCATAATCTAAAGCAAAGCTGAGTCAGAAAAGTAGGTCTGCTTTACTTAAAAGCTTAAGTACTCTGAAACACAGCAATGCTTAGTTCTGCCCACCCAATTCATGCTATAATAGTACTTCTTACCATATTCTTGGCTTAAAAAGCTTAGTGGTCATTTGGATAAACAAATTCCCCCCAAAAAGCACTTCCCTAAAAATTTAGCTCCTGTAAAATACCTTAACTAATCACAGCATTTATTCAACAAAGATTTACTGAAACTTACTATGTGTGCTCAGTTGCTTTAGTCGTGTCTGACTATGACCCTCTCTGGACTGTAGGCTCCTCATTCCATGGGATTCTCCTCAGTCCATGGGATTCTCCAGGCAAGAATACTGGAGAGGACTGTCATGCCCTTCTCCAGGGGATCTTCCCAACCCAGGGATGGAACCCATGCCTCCTGTGTCTAATACACTGAAGGTAGGGATGGAACCCATGCCTCCTGTGTCTAATACACTGAAGGTAAATTCTTTATCCACTGAGCCACCAGGGAGGCCCAATTAAATAATTACAGTAAAAAAAATGAATACCATCTAACACTCTACAGGGCAACACTCCTGACAATGACAGAAATGCAGCGCATCTACAGTGTCCAGCCCAGTAAACCACCAGCCGCATCTGGCCACTGTGCACTTGAGATGTGGCTAGTGAAACTGAGTGCCTGAACTTTTTATAAAATTTTAACTAATTTAAGTGGCCACTTGGGGCTATGATAGCACAGTACAGGAATAAAGAGAGGCCTGTTCAAAAATAATTGTGGTACAATATGATAAGTACTACAATAGCTTACACTGGAAACAAGATTATCAAATTTCACTTTTTTTTTGCCTGTAAAACTTACTTGGCAATGAACTGCATTTTGTAAAATCTTTGTTAAAGACTTCTTCCTTAGATATTTCATGGTTTTTTCTGAAATTAGATTAAAACTCAAAAAAACAATAGTGTCCCATACTTTTCTTCTTTGTAGTGTTCTTAACCCACCTGTTTTCTCCATCACTAACTGAATTTTGACAGCTGCCCTGCAAAACTCCTCTTCCTCAGATCCACAAATGGTTCCTCACTGCTGTTTACTATGGCTTCAAATTAAAGAACCATGGTGAGAATTCACCGTGAGTTAACTACATTATTACTGAAATATAACTAAGATAGACTTGCCTCCAGTCTCACAACTATCTGAGTATGAAAAGACAATGCTTATCAGATAAATATGGACATTTTTGCTACATGGTATAACCATTATTATGACAGAGTATTAACAATAAATGTATTTTAAAAAGAAACAATAGAAAGGAAAATGCATGAAGAAAAAAGCTGTCCATAGCCATCAGATACTTTGAATTCATAATAATGGTTCTAAGTTGGCAGACTACAGTCCATGGGGTTGCAAAGAGCTGGACTTGACTCAGCGACTAACACTTTCACTTTCGGGTTTCCCTGATGGCTTAGACAGTAAAGAATCTGCCTGCAATGTGTGAGACCCTGGTTCAATACCTGGTCAGGAAGATTCCCTCCTCCAGTATTCTTGCCTGGATGATTCCATGGACGAGCCTGGTGGGCTACAGTCCATGGGGCTACAAAGAGTTGAATACGACTGAGCAACTAACAATAGTATGTTAGAATATATATGTTAATTCAGGCAGCAACATTAAAAAAGTTATTGCTCTTGATCAAAGTTAGATGTAATCAGAAGTTACATCTGCTCAGTGATATTTAGACTTTAGAGCTATTCTTTTACAATTTTTTAAGAAAGAGCTTTGTTAAAGAAACCTTTACAGAAGAATAACTCTTTCCTAATATATACCTCTCTAATCTCTTAACTCCATTTTCCTCACTGTAATAACTGTTTTCATACTGCAATTGTGGTTATTTTTAAGATGTCAACTACAGAACTAGAGCAGCACACACTGTATACGATTAACAAAAATTTAGTTTAGATGTTAATATTTACTACTGAGTAGAGATATGCCATGCTATGCTAAGTTGCTTCAGTCATGTCCAACTCTTTACAACCAATGGTCTGTAGCCTGCCAGGCTCCATCTGTGGTTCTTTACCGCTAGTACCACCTGGGAAGTCCCTTTAAATAGTATGCTTTTAAAAAACACTTCATATTTTAACAGTCTACAATTAATCACTTAAAATGACCTATAATTCAGTCCAAAGATTACATGGTATATATATAAAATAGAATATACGCAAGTAATTTAAATCACACTAGGATTCCTCTGGCAGTTATTAACTCATAAGAATCTATCTTAATTATAAAGAAGTCTCATTCTGCACAGCTAGTAAGTAAAAATTCTAGGCCACATTCACTGAGACCACATTTAGTTTTATCTACAACCAAAAAGTCAACAATACAGTCTGTGTGCATTTCTTGCTGTAAAAAAATAATTGGATCTATTTATTAATACTTTAAAAAATTCATTTTGTGTATTAAAAATACTCACCAGAGGGGGAACAATGATATAGAAATTTCGGAGATGTATATTCTTTGGCCTTCGAAATTCTGGAGCAAAAACATCCACAAGCATTTTGAAATATTCTGTGCCTTCAGCAGAATTTCGTGTGTGATCACTGAGGACTGAATCCAAATGCCTAAAATGCAAAAAAAAGAAAAAAAGTATTTATTTGGCTCCTTTCTCAAAAGAAGGGGAAGCTTTTAAAATCCACCTCTCATTAGTTTAGATGAGAGCACTCAAAAATATGAATTACTGGAAGACATCTCTAAACTTCCTTGGAGTACAGGATGAACTTTTTTTTTTAATGGACAGAAGCTTACCATTGTTTAATTAACTTAGTCCCTAAAAGAGAACATGTAGTGCCTCTTGAAATTTTAGAGTTTTGTATTTCTTCTTCTCAAAATGAACTGTGCAGAAGTCCATTTCATTGTAAATAAATTCCTCTTCATCTTAACTCTCTTCACTAACATTCCTACACTTCCTGACTTCAACTGTAATCTATCTCCTTTTCAAGAATCTAGTTTCCCACTCAACCTTCAGGCTTCCCTCATAGCTCAGTTGGTAAAGAATCAGCCTGCAATGCAGGAGACCCTGTTTCGATTCCTGAGTCGGGAAGATCCCCTGAAGAAGGACAGGCTATCCACTCTGGTACTCCTGGCCTTCCCTTGTGGCTCAGCTGGTAAAGAATCTACCTGCAAGATGGAAGACCTGGGTTTGATCCCTGCATTGAGAAGATCCCCTGGAGAAGCGAAAGGCTACCCACTCCAGTATTCCGGCCTGGAGAATTCCATGGACTCTATAGTCCGTGAAGTCGAAGAGTCAGACATGCCTGAGCGACCTTCATTCATTCACCGAGTCAACCTTCAGAAACATTAGCTGCTGCTTCTACATCCTTATGTATGGCTATTATCACTTTCAAATTACTATTCCTCCACCAATAAATGGTAGAAATCTCTCTCCTTTGAGATGCATGTGACCCAACTATGTCCAACTATCTAACCACTCCTTCCTGAAAGCAGGCATCTATTAACCATTTTAACCACTTCACTTATCTTGAACTATGATACCTGCTCCAGAAGACATTAATGTCCATTTAGAGAATCAATTTATTATCATAACCTCTTAATTCCCTGACATCACCTGCCATAAACTTTATTTTACTTGATGAGTAAACATCAAGGCAAGAACACAACACAGGTACTTGCCATTACACTGCATCAGGGGGCCCTATGTCAGCATGTAAGGTGGATACATCAGTCTCTCCACTGGAAAGGTGTTTTTTCCCCTTTATGATTAATAATCAATTCGTGAGACAATGTTTTCATAGTGAATACTCTGTTCTCCAAAAATGTTTGAGAATTCATTGATGATTTTTGTCTGATGTCAAGTCCTACAGTGGTAGTTGCAAAACTGGTTTTTCCCCTAAATTTTCTCATCCCTTTCATATTTACTAGCTGGCAATCACTGTAAAAAGGAACTTTCCCTCTGTCTCTCCAACTTTTATTATCACTGTATCACAGATTCTTCTTCAGTATTATGACCAATTTCTACCATTATTCTTTTTGATATTCAAATTGTTTCCACTTCGTCCAAGGGTGCCCCTTCATGCCTGACTCAATAACTGTTTTAGTTATTAATAAGAAAACCCAGTTTTCTAAATACTTAACAATTCTGCATGCCTTTTCAACTTTTAAATTGTGTTCCCAAATCACTACTTAAAAGTCTATACATGTGCACTGTTCAATAAGATTGTCATTAGCTATTTAAATTTAAATGAAATACAGATTTTATTTCAAATCCCTAGTCCATTAGCCCTATTTCCAGTGTTCAACAGCTACATTTGGCAGTGACCACTGTACTGGACACTACTGCTCCAGATTACATAAGGATGGACCAGTATTCTAGAACCATGCTGGCAAAGAGGAATATTAAAAGAGTAAAAAGAAATAGGTAAGTGGCTTCTCTGGTGGCTCAGTGGTAAAGAATCCGCCTGTCAATGCAGGAGCCAAGGGTCTGATGTGTGATTCGGGAAGATTCCACACACCGTGGAGCAACTAAGCTCACGAGCTACAACTACTGGGCCTGTGTTCTACAGCCTGGGAGCTGCAACAAGGAAACCACCGCAGTGAGAAGTCCACGCACCACAACTCGAGAGTAGCCCTCACTCTACTTTGTTGGGTAGCTACAACAAAGACGCAGCACAGCCAAAAATAAATACGTAAATAAAATTATTTTTAAAAATAGGTGAAATGTATTTCGTTAATGAGATTTTTTTAAATTTCTTCTTTTTAAAAATTATTTGGCTGCACCCAGTCTTAAGCTAGAGCACAGGAACTCTTAGTTGCAGGCTTGTAGGATCTAGTTTCCTGACCAGGGATAACCCAGGTCCTCTGCATTGGGAGTGAGGAGTCCTAGCCACTGGACCACCAGGGAAGTCCCAATTTTGTTAATGAGATATTTGGCTTTTTTTTTTAAACACTAAATCCTCAAATTTAGTTATGAACTTTATACTTCAGCACGTTTCAATATGGACTAACCAACCACATGTCAAGTGTTGAACAGTCACATGTATCTGAGGGCACCGTCTAGAAGATCCCTTTTAGTGACGCTGGAAAGATCTCAGAATACTGCAGTCTTAAAACAAATTGTATCCCATAAAAATACCATTATTTGCATAATAAAAACACTGACATATCAGTTTATATGTTATCCTCTAGTCTTTAATGTTTAAATGAACATACATGTTTTTAAATCTCCAAATTTAACTTATTTGTCCAAGATTAGATTACCTTGCTGCTTTTAACGTTTCTTCTGCAAGACCTTCTTCTTTGACTAGTTCTTCAAAATTTACAATATCTTCAAGATCAGGTACAAATCTACATTAAGAATTTTAGAAGGCATTTATTAAAGCAAATTAAATATATGCAATTGACAGACGAAAAGCAGTACTGTAAGACTAAATTTTTCAACAATATCTTTGGAAAGAACTCTGCATTTATTTCACTTGTATTATTAATATCACCAGTTTATATTTGGAACAACTGAGTTCCAAAACTCAATTTCAGCATTTTTAATTATTTACATATAATCATCAAATTATAATCTTTACAAATTATGTAATCTATAGAACATTTCAAACTGCACCGATAAAAGAAATTAATTTCAAAAAATACAGGTTTAAAATTTGAGAAAAATATTTAAGTAGTAGGATTAATGGTTTTCTTCCATATTTGATCTCAAAATATATCAACAAGAAAAGAAAAAAGCCCCTTCTACAATATTACTTACAATAAAGACAGATTTAAATGACATAAAATTTCTAAATGGCATAAATAAGGCAAAAATATGCTTGCATCCATACCTAATGGCATTGCTGCTACAGTGAAGGCCACCAGATCTTATCATTCGTACATAGCCCATAGCATTACCTTAAAAACCACATACACACAAAAAAATCAGATGTTTATACAAATAACTCTAAGTTCTAATAATCAGGAATACAGTTATATATAGCAGTTAATTACAAGGTTTCAACTCGTAAGAACCAAGAGACTTTGCTGTATTTTACTTCAGTTTTGCTCCACAAAAATAAAAGTTACATATTCGTGCACTTAAAATATTGTTGCTCAGTCAGTAGTGTCCAACTCTTTGAATATAAATGTACATAAACTTATACCATCTATATTAAATATTTTAAAAATAACTGTTTTAATTGATAAATGCATTAAATTGAGCACATTTTAAAAACTCAAACATTTAAAAATTACTGTTATCAACAGCTTCTTCACTCACATTAAATAACATGTCTCTCTCTCCCTCTCTCTCTCTCTCTCACACACACACACACTCACACAGCTGCAAGTGGTATCAAGAAATCCTTATTTGATTCCTCCCAAACTAGTATCTCCAAACAAGACTGTTCCTCTAGGCTTTTTTTAATCCCATGCCTACATCTCCATGTCTAAGAAGAATTTTTAATTTAAGAAGTTTAACTCCAACTGAAGATCTTCACCCCCAGTTATATTTTCTTCCTCAGAAACTGACAAGTCTATCCTTCCAGTAGCTCAGGCCAAACCCAGTGAAGTCATCTCTGCCTCCTTCCTTACCCTCAATGTCGTTGTTTAGTTTAGTTAGTAGTGTCCAACTCTCTGTGACCCCATGGACTGTAGCCCACCAGGCTCCTCTGTCCATGGGATTCCCCAGGTAAGGATACTGGAGTGGGCTGCCATTTCCTTCTCCAGGGGATCCTCCCTGTGGATCAAACCTGCATCTCCTGCATTGGCAGGAGGATTCTTTACCACTGACCACCAGGGAAGCCCTCCTTTCCCTCATACTTCAATCAATGGCAAATTACACTGGCTCTACCTTCAAAATGTCACCAGAATTCAACCAGTTTTCCCGACCTTCACAGCTCTCACCCTATTCCAAACCACCAGCAGTTCTTGCCTAGAATACTACACTATACAATGGTTTCCTGATCTATTTCCACCTTCAGTATGCCACCCCTCAACAATGTTTCCTTTATATAGAGGTTAATGGTTCTTTGATTCTGCCCCTTGCAACTGTTCTGATACCACACCCTACCATCTGGGTCTTCACTAACTCCATTCCAGCCCAACTGGTTTCCAAAAATGCTAAGCAGACTCGGGACTTTTGCATTTACCACCACCTCTTCCTGGTAAACTCTTTCCTTAGCTATGCATGCACGTGGCTTATTCCTTCATGTTATTTAGGTTCCTGCTCACGTGTCACCTACTTAGAGCTTTCCCTAAATGTCATTAAACTATATCATTCCCTGAATATCATTTAAATCATTTAAAATCATTAAGTGTTTAATGATATGTCACCTTACTCAGCTCCTATTACTGATACATATCTTTTTGTCTGTATCTCCCCCAACTAGAATGCAAAATCTATGATATAGCTTTTGTTTTCTTCACTGCTCCAACCCTAAAGCCAACATTTCCTATTCAAATGAAATGAAAATACTTGTAAGAACAAACAAAAAGATAAGAAGTAGTCAATACTTCATAGATTACAATAATAAAATTATGCACTTAACAGACATTATTTCATCTGATATCATTAAAAACCTTCAATTAGGTATCACTGAATCCAAGGCTTATCCCAATATAAGAAATGATGTTAAAATGCTTCTTTAATATGCATCTTAGAAAAATGAAGTATCTAGTTTGATTGTTTTCCATCAAATTGGTCAAACTGTTTTCCTCCAAATTGGCTGATCAAAATATGCTGCTGCTGCTGCTGCTGCTGCTAAGTCGCTTCAGTCATGTCCAACTCTGTGTGACCCCATAGATGGCAGCCCACCAGGCTCCACCGTCCCTGGGATTCTCCAGGCAAGAACACTAAAGTGGGTTGCCATTTCCTTCTCCAATGAAAGTGAAAAGTGAAAGTGAAGTTGCTCAGTAGTGTCCGACTCTTAGCGACCCCATGGACTGCAGCCTACCAGGCTCCTCCGTCCATAGGATTTTCCAGGCAAGAGTACTGGAGTGGGGTGCCATTGCCTTCTCCGCAAAATATGCTAGTGAGAAGCAAATAGGGAGCAGCAGTAAAGAGTACTACTGTGAGCTAGACTACTGGGTTCAAATCTGAACTCTGTGCTTTTTAGCTACAAAACCTAGGTCAAGTTATAAACTTTGTATCTTAGTCTCTTCATTTATTAAATTAAGCTATAATGGGTTAAACACTGGGTTTATTGTCATAGATATTACCAGCACCTAGAAATACTGTACTGTCCTCAATAAATATGTGGAATCAATGAATATAATACTTACTTCACAGCATTGAGTTTTACATGTGTTAGAACATATAAAGCACTCAGAATAACTTTGGCACATAACGAATGCTCAATAAATGTTAATGGTGGTGGTTATTCATTCAGCAGGCAGGTTATTAGACAAGAAGACTTCTCATTTTGCTCCCAGCTCTAGATTCCTTACTCCTTTTCTCAACAGAGTTAACAGACTCAAAAGCATATTACAATTTTTACGGGCAGAGGTAAAGAACTTATATTTCCTAAGAAAAGAATAAAGAATAAAATACTGGAATAAAGTGAAAAGGATAATATTCACCAACTATGCAATACATGCCAGGGGCAGAGGTGACATGATTTTTTGTGTACTGGGGAAAAATGTGTATTTTCATGTACATTGGGGGGCAAAATGACTAGCATCCTAAGCTCATGAATTAATGATTACTTCATAGTACAAAACTACTTTTAGAAAATGTAAAAACATAAAATAAGTACTACCACAAGCAGTATTCACAAGGGGAAAAAACTTATTGGTGTGTGAATTTTTAAGTTTTAAGCAACACTGCTCTGAAGAAACAGCTCTTGAGTACCACGGACTCTAGCTTTGGGTATCTGACCTCTGGTATATTACATGCAGAACTGTATGTGAACATGCATAGGGGCATTATTCTGAGGAAAATCAATTCAGTATTTTCATCAAATTCTCAAAAAGGGTTAACAACTATTGCTCCATAAATTTACAATCTAATGTGACATTAAACATCACTATGAATAAAAGATTACTAGACAGTATCTCACTATTAAATTGTTTAAAATTAAAAATTTACAAAGGTAGAAGTCTCTAAGTTCTTGTACTAATACAAAATAGAAAGTTTTAATGTGTAAACCAATTAATTTATATAATTTTAGCTAGTGCTCACTGACTTTATTCCCTAACTAAATGTTTATTATACCTTTCCCACTAGTAAACTTAAAGCCTCTTGAGAACAAAGGCTATTTGTATTCTCAGCATCAAGAAAAATACCTGGTATAACAAAGGCTTTATAAATGTTTGATAAATGAATCAATGAATCTCAGGAGGCCAAATTTTGCCAAATTAGAGTCAATAATGGCTTCCCTAGTGGGTCAGGCGGTAAAGAAATTGCCTGCAATGCATAAGACCCAGATTTGAGTCCTGGGTCGGAAGAGCCCCTGGAGAAGAAAATGGCAACCCACTCCAGTATTCTTGTCTGGAGAATCCCAGGGACAGAGGATACTGGTGGGCTACCATCCATGGGGTCACAGAGAGTCAGACATGACTGAACAACACAGTTTCAGTTTCAGAGTCAATAAGAATTTACTGAACTGCCTGCGGTCTGCAACTGTGAAGAATACAAAACATCTTCGGACTTGGAGCCGAAAAACCCTGGTTAAAATCCCAGCAACACCACTTATTTCTGAGTTTCTCTTTCTTCATCTTTAAAAAGATGATTACATGCCTATCTCAAGTGTTACCGTGAGGACATTAATACAGGTAATGCATATGAAAAGCTCAAGTAAGTATACAGATTTTTAAATCTTGGATTATTTTTAAGTGAAGTTCTTCCTTTTAAATAGTGTTACACATTTCAGAAAACAAGTTCTACTTGTAAGGCAGAAGGACAACTCAAGAAGTTACATATAAACATAAAATGATGGAGCATAGAAAAATTATTAAATAACTTTTCACCTTAACACCGCACATCTTTGCATTCAGGCTTAACCTGAGGGAATCTCTTTTAAAAGTCTGAAATAGGACCTTGAAAAGAATAGGCACCCAATAAATAATTACCAGTTGACTATTATGAGTATGGCCTTTGAGATGAGTTATATTTTTAATTTAACTGAAGAGGTTTTATTTATCCACAATGTATTTATAAATATTTTATTTATCTATCAATTATTTGTGCACCAACCATCCAATCATACTTGAAAAACTTTTGGTAAGGAAAGGAATTTACTAGTGGAATAAAGCTAAACTTAGGCACGCACATATTAAAGTTCATTCCTATGAGATATTTATAATATATCAGACAGATTCCTGGCATTTGTACTTTACTTTCCAACATGTTTACAATAACTTACCAATTTGGCTGATGAGCTGCCTGAACTGATCAAGGTAGCTTTGTCCCTCTGGGGTTATTCCAAGTTTTCTGATGCCTCGATTGAATTTTTCTGCTCTTTCAAAAGGATACTAGAGAGAAAATTTGAAGATTGCCATTATTAATAAAGACTCCTAAAACATAAAATATCTACCAAATCAATCATACCAATATCACTGTTCTAATTTTGCATTTCCATTGTGTTAAAAAAAATAATTACTGAATTTAATGACAAAAAAATTACATATAGCACAAAAACTACCAATATTCAAGGTTAATATAAATTAAATATTTTTATATTAAAGGGAATAATTATGAATGCCACCAAACTTAGATTTCCCATTACCAATATCAGTCTTCCAACTGCTCTATCAGATAGATAAAAGAAATCAATGCTTCCTAGAAACATCTTACCAAGATGTGTGGTAAGTTTCCATGGGCTGAAAAGTATTAGGGGCTTACATAAAAACACACTCCTTCCCAAGTAACATACATCAGCTGAACTAAAATTTCTAGCTGCCATCACCGATTAAAACAAGGTTTTTCAAGTCTTAGTCAATTTTTTTTCAATCATTCATTTTATATAAGTAACAAATGGAAACAATTCTTATACAACAACAGTACCATTTATTTCTCTGAACATTAATTTCTGATTCAATAAAAATGAGTTAATATAATTTCCTGATAACTGATCTGTATTTTATTAATTATTTTGCTGCTCTGATACTGAAAAGAATGAACTACTAATATATAAGAGGGCTAGAACTAGGTGATGCTTAAGAAGAGTAATAAAAACAGGTTTGGATGTGGCAAATCAAACATAAAATCCATCCAAGCCTGCTGGTTTCTCTATCCACATGGCTATATGCAGCCTCTGTACAGTTAACACTTACAGTTCACTTCACTATGGGAAAATTCAGTCCAGAGGGCAAAAGTAAAATAGCATTCTTATAAATTATTGGTGGGATTGTCAACTGGTGCAGTACTTTTAGAGTACTTGGCAACATGTATCAAAAATTTAAATAATCATCTTCTTTGCCCTTTTCCGCTTCAAGGAATCTGTCTTTCAAAAACAGTCCCTAACACTGAGATAAATATACAAGGATGTTATCTGTAGCACTGCTGGTAGCACAGAGAAATCAGAGGCTACTGAATAACTATTTCTCAGTAGGACATTAAAGGAGTTACAGTATGCATCTTTACTATCAACTCTGCAGAAGAATGAGGTAGATCTATAGGTGCTGACGTGATAAGCACACTGCAAAACAGCATGTTTAGTATTAGTCCATTTTTGTTAAGGGAAAAAGCAGTATTTGTAACGCACAAATACATGTTTATCACACAGACATCTGGAAGACGTCACATGACACTATTAATAGCAACTGCCCCCAGAAAATGGAATTGGGAGAAAACAAAAATGAAGGAGAACATTTAGTTTAAATGTTAAACAATACATTGTTTAAATGTTTCAAAATGAGCACGTTCTGCTTTTGCATTATTTTAAAATGAAGAAAAGTAATACCTGGTTACATTCATCATTTACTTTTTCCTTACACTTTCACTTACAGAGAATGCAAAGGGTAAGAAATTGTAAGAGAAAATACAGAAAACTGGAAGCCAAACCAGGGAGTTATGTGAAAAATAAAAAAGAAAACAAAATCGCTAACAGAGCAACTCATAGTGAATTTCAGCATAAACACTTGCTATATAGGCAAACGCTGAAGATATTGAAGGTTTGGTTCAAGACCCTGCAACAAGGAAAATACTGCAATAAAGTGAGTCAATTTAATTTATGGTTTCCCAGTGTAATACAAGAGTTACGTTTTCACTGTACTTAGTCTATTAAGTATTCAATAGCATTACATATAAAAAAATAATGCACATGCCTTAATTTAAAAATACTTTGCTGCTAAAAAAAGGTAACCATCATCTGAAAACGCAGGTTTGCCACAAACCTTTAATTTGTTAAAAAATACAGCACCTGCGAAGCCCAATGAAGTAAAGCACAGCAATGTAAGGTATGTCAATATATTCAATAGTTGAATCAAACCACCTTTTCAAAAGAACATGTAAAATACCTTATGATCATTTTGGTCCTTGATTTCCCTGAAAAACCGAATATCTTTAATCAATCTGGATTTGATATGTTCATCATACATAAATTGGCTAAATATATAGAACTTCTTTTTCAAAAACTGGTAGGTGAAATTGACCTATAAAATTAAAATTGGAAAAATTAAATATAAAAATTAATTTCAAATCAGTACTACTAAATAAAATAATCCATTTATAAAGTCTAATTCATTTTGGACCTGAAATACTTAAATGAAGTTTTTATTGCCAAAATTTATAGAACTTTCTAAAAGCTCCTCTTAAATATTTTTATGACACAAAAAAAAGATTTAAAAAATGGAAAAAATATTCACATAATAATATGACTAAGAGCTATAGTGAGAATCATAAACCAGATTTGCCAACACGCTACGTTTTATGTCATAAACCACACTCAGGAGATTACCAAGCTACATGAATGAACTGATACTAAAGTAAAAAACATGGAGCTCTCTGACCTTTCCTAAAGGAAGATAGTAAACATTCAATTATTTACCCATAAATATTTTGAGCACCTCTTATGTGCAAAACAATGTACCTGCTCTCATGCTAGACACTGCCCTTGTCATCATCAAGTGTATTGTAGTGGGAGTGACGGGGACTTTAAGACAAGTATATGTTAAATAAACTAGGAAATCTCGACTGCAATAACCTGTAAAATGACAAGTGGAGGTGTTTTGAGAATGGATTAAAAGGCCCTGATCTAGACTTAGAAAACACTGAAAAAGTAGGGTTTAAGCTACGATTAAAGTCAAAACAAGATTAATTCTGACCCACAGATGAAAGCCTTGCATTAACTTCCATCGCCACCACCTTCAACTATTACCAATTATTTTGGCATATATATGCCCATGTTAACTAACAGTCTTCATCACCCAGTTACAGAAGTGGGTGCTTTCTCAGAACTTTTCTTGCAGCTTTAAACACTGCTTTTTCTTGATCTTCTCAGTTGTAGTAGCTCTTAGAAGATTATTACACATCTTAATAGTAGGTAAATCTGCCAGTCTCTGATCTTATTTTTTCTGTGCTCAGCTCATCATCACCAGACATCAGGAATTTACATTTATTAGTGTGGTTAACTGATTAACAGCTGTTTCTCCCGCCAGAGTACAATTACTACGAGAGCAAGAAATGTCTGGTTTTCTCATCTCAGCACCCGGCACAGTGCCTGAGACACATAAAATACAGGCATAATTACATCTGTTACATGAATGGTTGATAGATGAGGTCAAAGAAGAGTTTGATCCTGAAAGGTTCAGAAATCTCTATGCAGATGACTCCTGACTTGAAATCTCAAACTCCATCCATGTCTCATTTTTCTACTGGTAACCACTAACAAAGAGCTCCAACCATGTTACTTATCAGCTCAAATACATCTTCTCCACTACACTAAAAATGGTCCTTTGCAACCTTCCAGTCATGTAACTTTTCCTTATTCTCTTACTCCCAAATATGCCTAATAATATTGTACTATTTAAACATTCACATTATTCTTTCCTTAAGGAGAAACCGTGACCTGAAAAGCAGGTAAATTTAAAGATTTCTCTTTTTCCAACAGAGGAAAAACAACATATAAGCTCAAATGATTCAGTCTCTCACGTGACTGCCCATATTTAGGAAGATTTGAGATATTTTTAGCAAATTGCTATTTTTAAGGGTATCAAATAACTAGTAAGTACCCTCCCCCAAAAAAGAGCATGCAAGTGTTAAGTGTTAGTGGCTCAGTTGTGTCTGACACTTTGCGACCCTATGGACCGTAGCCCTCCAGGCTTCTCTGTCCATGGAATTCTCCAGGTAAGAATACTGGAGTGGGTTGCCATTTCCTTCTCAGGGGATCTTCCCAATCCAGGGATCAAACCTGGGTCTTCTGCATTACAGGTAGATTCTTTGCCTGGTGGCAGAGCCACCAGGGACTGATATTAAATAAACTATCGATGATTTGCTTTCAAAAGCAACTTTTCAGAGACTATCAGACAATCTACACAGATATATATATTTATGCTGATGTCTTCAAATCTCCAATGTTATTTATAATGACCTTGTGATGGTAAGACATTCTAAAGTGCCTTTTGAATCACAAAGCTTCCATTTCCATCTTACACAACTTCAGTGCCAAATACTTCAATTACAACAGAAAAATGGAAATTCAGGTACTATATGAACAGGTAATAATGTGTATTTATCAGAATATTCAATGAAAAAACTATCTTAAACTTCCAAATTAAACAGCATCAAACATCTGTACAACACCCCCTCCCAGAAGGTTCTTACTGTTGTATTCATGATTCCTGTGCCATGTGTTCGAATTGAATTAGCAATATGCCGAATATTAATAGTGTTCAAATGTTTGTTATTACTTGTTCGTTCAATAAAAATCTGTAATAAAACAAACACAATCCATAGCAAACACTGGTCAGTTAATCTAAGAATTTTAGAACTCTATTTTATTAGAGATAATTGGAAAGTCATTCAAGAAGATAATACAGTCAAAGCAAAGAAATAAACAAGATCTCTAAACAATCATTGTTTCCTTTATTTTACTAACTTTCACTGCTAAGAATCAATTCTTTGCCCCTCAGCCTTTCCTACTATACACCTACCCACAATAAAAAAATTTTTATTTACTCACTTGATTGTTGAGATTATAGAGGTATCGAGATACAAATATATGAATGTTTCTCATAATTTCCAAGACATCCAAGCCCTACAAAACAATCCACATATAAGTTCTACTATCATTAGTTTAAAATAATCAAACTTATCAATATAGTAACTTACTGCTTACATTAAGTCACCCAATATTTTAAAATTATTTTAAAGAACTACAGAAAACATACAACCAAAGATCAGACTAGGCTTCTGACACACACAAACAGGACTAACTGCTTGGGGAAATCTGACTGTTACACCTTTTGTGTAGATAGGAAAAGTTAAAACTTCAAAGATCCATGACTCACATCATTGCCCTACCACTTCTGAGAATATTTGTCTTCCCAAGGATTTTTTTCTATATTCTTTAGAAAGTAAATTAACAGCCAGATTCTAAAAGGAAGCCAGAATATGTGGTGATCTCTAAAGTATATACTATTTTTCAGGCATTGTGCAAGGTTCTTTACATGGAATTCTCAAAAAGATATTATTCTTCTAAATTCCACAGCTGATCATCCTTTGTTTTTTTCAGTCTTTTATCTTTACTGAGGCTTTCAATGGCTAAGTTAAAGATCTCTCTTGGTAAATGACACACTGCACTTGAAAATATGTGGACTACTTTCAAGTACCTTTTGATATTGATTTCTAACATAATTCCACAGTGATAAGAGAACAGACATTGTATGACTTCAGTTACCTTTAGACCGTGAAATTTTTACATCTTGTTTTATGTCCCTGGATATGTTCCAGTGTCTCCTGGTTTATAGTCTATGGGAACTTAAATAGAATTTCTATCCTACTATTGTGTGAAAATTGTATAAATCTTAATTAAATCTTAATTTATCTACTTAAAAAAATAATTGAATAGTGGACTATATGTAACTTTGTACTATATTTTCTAAGTCACCTATAAATGTGTTACTATACTTTCATAATTTAAAAAATTTTAAAAAGGAGGAAAAAAATAAATTCCACAGCTAAAGAAAATGAAACTAAGAAAGTTCTGCAAAATCAAAAAGCTAGGAAGAGGCAGAACCTAGGGATTTTAGAAAGTCTAATTCCAAATCTTTATGCTTCTTTTAATTATACTAGACCACCCTGAATATAAGGACTTCTCAGATGACTCAGTGGTAAAGAATCCTCCCGTCAATGCAGGAGATGCAGGTTTGATTCCAGGGTCAGGAAGATCCCCTGGAGAATGAAATTGCAACCCACTCCAGTATTCTTGCCTGGAAAATTCCATGGACAGGGGAGCCTGGTGGGCTATAGCCCATGGGTTCGTAAAGTGTAGGACACGACTGGGCGGCTGAGCTCACCCATATGTACCTTTAATATACAAGTTACCTAATAAGAATCCTTCATTCTTCAGTGATTACTCTAATATCTAATGAATGGTATTATGTAAACTATTCCATAGCTTTTCTAATTGGGGCTCAAAGTAATACCAAAACACCACTTTGATTAAGTTTTTATTATAGATTTTCTCACATTTTAATCTAAAATTTTATTTACTCATTATTTTTCTTCCACTAGGCTACAGGTACATGAGCTAAGACCATTTCTATTTATTTTTGTATCCCTAAACACACTGAGGGCTTCACAGGAGACTCAGTGGTAAAGAATCTGACTGCAAAGCAGTCAATGGGTTCAATCCCTGGGTCAGGAAGACCTCTGGAGAATGAAATGGCATCCCTCTCCAGCAACACCGTGTAGTGTCTAGCGAATTTTTGATAAATATTAATTTTTTAAATAAGTGAATGAAAGGATATACAAACTGATTCTGGAACTGGCCCGTATATATGCAGTGAGACAAATGAAAAATTATGATCTTCAAATTTTTGAACTGAATTAATGGATTTTAGTAAATATTACATCTGGATTATCTTAGAAAGAATTACATACAAATTAACTGAAAACAAATCTTTGCACTCCTGAGATACAACCATATTGTAAATTAGCTTACTGAATTAATAAAGCTAAATATTTTGCACTCAAATTTAAAAACAAATACAACTTTATAAATTTAAAACCATTTTTTTAAGATATTGAAGCACATATATTATATCTAGTTTAAAATTCTTAACCGCGACCTTGACTAAACTTGTAAAATTTCGGCAAAAGTCACCTCACTATCCTACATTTGTTTCTGAAAAGCTGTACATAAATTTATGTATGTACCAAAATTTCAACAAAAGGTGAAGTATAAACATTTGGAAGCATGTGATAAATTCTTTCATAAAGCAAATCAGCACTAATTTTTTATTCTTCTCAACTATGAGGTTTTTATATACAGCAAATATTTTCACTTTCAACTTTGAAATATAAACACATACTAAATAAAATTTTTTTAAAAATTGTCTTAGAGAAATACTATTAAGCTACCATTAGACTATACTAAGAACACTTTACACTATACCTGTTCCAAAGTCTGACTAGGAAGATGGGCCTCTGTCATAACCAATCCGTAACGCTGAGTAGCTAAATTTCTCATTTCACTGTAAGTAGCCCAGTCATGAAGAGCTACTGTCGTTAGATTGTAGAAAGTCTTGTCTAGGTAGTGAGTTACATAAGCTTCAAAACAAACAAAAAAATCAAAACTTTTTTTGCTTCATGATAACAGTAGGAAAGGAAGAAAAATGACACTAAAAACAACTTGTCTTTGAACATTAAATTTCTTCCCTTAAAATAAGGTGCTAGGAATGGGACTTCCCCGGTGGTGCAATGGATAAGAATTTGCCGGCCAACACAGAGGACATGGGTTCAATCTGTGGTCGGAAGGTTTCACACACCACGGAGCAACTACGCCCGAGCACCACAACTAATGCGGCTGTGCTCTAGAGCCCACAGGCCGCACCTGCCGTGTGCACGCGAGCCTGCGCTTCACAAGAGAAGCCCCCAAACGAGCAGCCCGCGCACGACAATGAGAAGTCCCCACCTGCTGCAGTTAGAGAAGGCCCGCACACGGCAACGAGGACCCAGTGCAACCAAAAACAATACTGAAAAATGAATTAATTAAAAAGAAAAGACTGAGAGCTAAAAAGTGTTCTTTAAATAACACAATAAGCTGCCAGGAAAACAAAAATGAAGAAACAAAAAGGAATTCAAGAATAAACGGACTAATACAAGGAAAGATTTTTCTCAAGGTTTCGTTTTTGTTATTTGTTCTTTAACAGAGCAAACACATATAGAATATGACCCTAAGAAGAAAACCAGAACACTCACCTCGAATGTCAATGAAACGATTGAAAAACCGAATTGGATTCAGAGAGAAAAAAAGGGCCAGGTCTTTCATGCCAACTTTGAAAGGGTTTCTGTCATCCAGCTTTAAATGAGTATGCACAGAAAGCCGCAGGTCCTTCTCTATTTCTTTGCACAACTTGTCCAGCAAATGCTATTCAGAAAAGAATTGATTATCTTAAATTTTCAAAATGATATTCCAACTGTATGATACTTCTAGATGTCCGTGTTCTCAATGTGAAGAGCTTTATACTCAATACAATGATGAAAAAAATCTGTCAAACTGTCAACCTAAATATTCCCTGGTAAAATACTGTTTCACTGGGAAAGTGAAATTATTTTGCTATCCATTTTACATCAATGACTATTTTTTTAACCAGGAAGCAGTCAGATGAGTTCTAATGATTTCATTAGTATTTTAAGTATAATAACCTTGCAAAGAAAATCAAAAGCTAATGTCTGGTAGTTTCACCACAAGGAACATGAATATACAACATGGAGCATAAAATTTATATAAACCAGAACAAAGGAAGAAAGATCCTGAGAACATGCAAGAGAAAAATTTTTAAATGCTTCCATATAAAATTATTAAAAAAACACAAAACTCACTGAGTTAACAGCAATGAAATTAATCATCTTCTCTGGTGTAACATGGGGTTCTAAATACTGACCAAGACATGTACCTTATTTTCTAAATATGAACATTCAGCATGATAAATTATATTAAAAATCTCACATTTTTATCAAACCTGAGAAGGTTTATATTGTAAAATTCACTCATTTTTAATTCCTCCCTCCATATAAAAACACTGCTGTCTGAAAATACAGTTTTAAAGATAGCAGTGTTTACAACACACACTTCATTAGAACAAGGAGAGATGCATTTAAATTGTTACACAACAAACAGGGTTTACGTTTAAATATCAAAGATTTCAGTCATTAGCTCTCAAAATGAAATTCAACATTGATGGTTGTCTTAACTATATTACCATGAGCAGCAGACAATATTCAAAGCAATTTTGCATTTGCAGTCTTCTAATGAATAAGACTTTAAATTCAAATATACTACTTATATAAAAGGAAAAGGAAAAAAGGAAAAGTAAAAGGAAAAAAAATCCAAATTCCTAATCTGGATTTCTATACAAAAAATTAGGAATTAAAGACCAATTTAGCACAACAGTGACAGTTCCTTTGTTCTAGACAGTGATTTGTAAGTAAGAATCATACATTTGTGAAAGTCTGCTTCAACCCAAAAAGTTTTTCCAAACACTGCATTCCAAACACATCTTAAGCTTTTCAATCTCAAATGTTACCTCATTTAAAATTTCCATAATTTCCTTGTCATAGCAATCCAGAAGTACTTCATAGGACTCCAAATGCCTTGCATGCATCATGGCAGGCACACAGTCACGTAAAGCACTGAACATGTACTAAAGAAGAAAACCAGACTGTACGTGAATCTAGAGAAACTACATCTCTGAATTATATTACAGAAGTTACCTATCTTAAAAGACAAAGCCTCAATCTGAAGGCTGTTTTTCTACACATGACTACCTTACTGTGGAAAATTCTGAAAGAGATGGGAATACCAGACCACCTGATCTGCCTCTTGAGAAATTTGTATGCAGGTCAGGAAGCAACAGTTAGAACTGGACATGGAACAACAGACTGGTTCCAAATAGGAAAAGGAGTTCGTCAAGGCTGTATATTGTCACCCTGTTTATTTAATTTATATGCAGAGTACATCATGAGAAACGCTGGACTGGAAGCACAAGCTGGAATCAAGATTGCGGGGAGAAATATCAATCACCTCAGATATGCAGATGACACCACCCTGATGGCAGAAAGTGAAGAGGAACTAAAAAGCCTCTTGATCAAAGTGAAAGAGGAGAGTGAAAAAGTTGGCTTAAAGCTGAACATTCAGAAAACGAAGATCATGGCATCCAGTCCCACCACTTCATGGGAAATAGATGGGGAAACAGTGGAAACAGTGTCAGACTTTATTTTTCTGGGCTCCAAAATCACTGCAGATGGTGACTGCAGCCATGAAATTAAAAGACGCTTACTCCTTGGAAGGAAAGTTATGACCAACCTAGACAGCATATTCAAAAGCAGAGCCATTACTTTGCCAACAAAGGTTCGTCTAGTCAAGGCTATGGTTTTTCCTGTGGTCATATATGGATGTGAGAGTTGGGACTGTGAAGAAGGCTGAGTGCCGAAGAATTGATGCTTTTGAACTGTGGTGTTGGAGAAGACTCTTGAGAGTCCCCTGGACTGCAAGGAGATCCAATCAGTCCATTCTGAAGGAGATCAGCCCTGGGATTTCTTTGGAAGGAATGATGCTAAAGCTGAAACTCCAGTACTTTGGCCACCTCATGCGAAGAGTTGACTCACTGGAAAAGACTCTGATGCTGGGAGGGATTGGGGGCAGGAGAAGGGGACGACAAAGGATGAGATGGCTGGATGGCATCACTGACTTGATGGACGTGAGTCTGGGTGAACTCCAGGAGTTGGTGATGGACAGGGAGGCCAGGTGTGCTGCGATTCATGGGGTCGCAAAGAGTTGGACACGACTGAGCGACTGATCTGATCTGATCTGACCTTACTTTCCTAAGAGTTGAATTTTATTCTCTAAAGCATATGCTAATACCAAAAAAAAAAAAAAATCACATTAACTAATCCTTTTTATCTTAAGCATTCAAATACTTCATTTCCATAAGGAAGTGGAAAGATCTGAATACCTTGCTGACAAATAAGTCAATTATTTTGACACAAACTAAAACCCAGTGAAATGAGAATGATTAGGAATATGTTAAGAGTTAAGTATATATTCAAATTAATTTATATTAATATAAAATTTATATGCATAGCACTGTTAAAAAACAGCACCAGTTTTTAAATGGTTTATTAAATGATCTATTTTAAAATTAATTAAAATGGTTTGCACCGTATATTAAAAAAATGAATAAATAATGTTCTTTACATTATTCTTTTACTTACATGTAGTCTGGCTGCATCAACAGCATTTTCATATACGTCATCTAAATAAATTGGGAAGACAGCTCGATGCCAGTACAGAAAACAACAGTCACACTGTGTCTGGACTCTACAATGTAAAGTAGCAATTAATGGTACCAAAAGTGAAGTCACCCTCCAAAATAATGAAAAGAATGACATTACATACTGTAAAGGTAAGAGCTGTCTATTCCTATCTGTACTCCCTATATCACTTAACCCAAAATTAGCATAGAAAAGTCACAAAATACATATTTTTCAAATAATGGTAACAAAACAGTCCAATATGTGACACTGTTCGAATTTTATAAATGCATTTTAGTTTTAAAGCATACTTAAAAAATGTAACTTTAAGATAGTTTAAATTTTCAGTACTATTTGATACGACTAGGCTTACAAGCCCTGTACCACATGCACCATTTTACCTGTCTCAAAGTTGAAAAGGAGACCTTTCAAGAAACTGTGACCAAAACAGCAACAACAGAAACCAGTGGCACTCAACCTATTCATTATCTTTGCCAAGTGACTATTTCACGCTTTATAAAAGGGCAACAACTTGATCATAAATAGAGTGAAGAAAAGTTCCGTATTTCTTCCATGGATAGAAAGTGAAATGCCACTAACTACAAAAATCTGAGCTTCTCAGAATAACAAAAACATTATGCTATAAATATGAGCACTAAATAAAAATTGTGCTGTAATCTTAGTTCCACTGGAAATCAAAATTCAGAAAATCCATTTTCTCTTCTAAGAAACTCAATGCTTATTTGATAAAAAGAAAACAATAAAGCCACAGGAGTTATACAAATAAGCCTTCCAAAAATGAATCCATCTTAGTGACTGTCTAACCAACGATGTAACTCAAATTCTGTCCCAAATAAAATTATGGAAGACTATGTGAGATGGCTCTAAGTCTCTCACAAGCAGATGAAGCTTTGTTACAAAGCAGCAACTCTGAGTCCATTAGAGATACCCATCACAATAAGCACAACAGTTCCAGAGTCTGCCAGATGCTCTAAGGGCTAGATCACATTTTTCAAGTGAGTTCTTCCAAAAGCTACATCCTTACTACAGAAGACAAGTAAAAGAAATACGAACCCTTGTCAGTCTCATTCTAGTCATGCCGCAGAAATTATAAGGAGGAACCAAAGGTCTACCTAGATTATATTCCTTCTACTGCTAGCCTATGTAAAAAAAAAAAAAAAAGCCCTGATGTTTCCATCACCCGTATCTTTCATTACCATTACATATCCCTACTTACCTTTCTCGGAGTTCACTGATAAGATCCAGTTTCTTCATGACTACTTGAAGTGGAAAGAGCTCTTCATCTTTAAATGTTTTCTATTAGGGAGGGGAAAAGCGCAGAGAAGTCACACTTGAAGGACAGGTTTCTTAAGTCAGTAAAAAGGGAAGTGTGAAAGCTCAGGTCTCATTTTCACTCTGTAAGCAACAGCAATACACTTACCATCTGTGTGCCCACACTCAGTGCCAAAGAAACAATAAGTCGTCGCTGCTTTGTGCTTGGTCCATTTAGAGTGTTTTCAGCCAAAACTAGAGCAGAGAGCACATCAAGACGCTGTTCACTATATTTTTTGTCAGAAATTACTCTTTTCTTAAAGATAAAAGGGAACAGGACATACCAGCTTTAAATTTGAGGCAGTAACAAAAGACTCATGAGGAAAAATTTTTCAGTTATCTTTTCCATGATTCAACTTAACAGCACTTAAGACAAATACTTTCCCTATTCACTTCTTTTGAAAATGTCAGATGCTTTATTTCTGTAACATTCTTGCTGAGCACCATCAGGAAGAGCAAATTACTAGGTGTACCTCAAAATTACCATATCAATTTAACAAGGAACTAATTTAAGAAAGATACAACATTATTTTAATAATGCACAGTATGTCTTTTTTAGAAGAACTGTGTTAATGCTGGAAATTCAGGCTAAAGATAATCCTCATCACTCTCAGTAAAATCATGGAATACCTTGGAGATTATAACCAAGAATATTGTGGATAAACAGGCTTAACTAGAAAACACAAAACAACAGAAGGGCAAACTAGAAAGATAATATAATTATGCTTTTATACCTTGGCCACAGAAATAGAATTAAGAGCCTGATGCTGAAGGTGCTGTGTTATATGTGAGACTGAATCAGCCACAACCATGCTTCTCCTGTAGAACATATGCTCTATAGCCTAAAAAGAATCAGAAGTGATTCTGTGAGAATCAACTTAAAACTTAAAATATTTAGGCACAATTCTAGAATATCTTTATGACTTTGGGCCTGGTAAGAAAGTTATAAATGAGATGAAAAAAGCACTACTATAACGGGTAAGACTGGTCAATTCAACTGTATTAAAATTACAAATTTGTTTATCAAAAGCCACTATAAAGAAAATTAAAAGATAAACCAATGTATGAGAAAATACCTGCCACACACAAGGGATAAGTACTCAGAATATGTAGACACCAAATGAATCAAGCACTTTTTTAAAAAGGCAAACAATTCAACAAATACCTGAACAAAAGACATAAAAATATTTTTCACAAAAGAAACAGTTAATAATATTTGAAAAGATACTATCATTAATCATCAGGGAAATGTTAAATATAAAGTCGTCTATAAACACTAATTCACAAGTATACATGCACACACACACACATACACACAAAAGGTTGATAATACCAATGTTGGCCAGGCAGGGAACAACAGAAATCTAATATACTGACGGAGGTATGTAAACTGATGTTAACTACTTTGAAAAATAATCTGGCATCATCTTAAAAGCTGAGTATATACATAGCATAAAACCCAGCAATCCACTCATAGGTTTATAACACCTCATAAAAACTTTTGCACAATTACACCAAGAAACATAAATTAATACAAGAATGGCAACATGATTTAAAATAGCAAAAACTGGAAACTATCCAAAAGTCCAACCCTAGGAAGACTACACAGTAATGAAAATTAATGAACTACAGCTACTCACTCCAACATGTTAAGACCAAATAAAAAATTCTGAGTAAAAAGAAACCAAGCCAAATAATACATGAGACATCACTCCATTAATACAAACTTCAAAAACATTTATAACTAAACAATGAGTGGTTGATAAGTTCAGTCATATGCCACCAACTAAAAAGAAACAAGGGAATCATGAAGCTCAGGACAGCGGGTCCTCCAAGAGGGTAGATTAAGATGCAGTCCAGGAAGGACAAGAGAGGGGGCTTTAAAAACACTGGTAACATTCGCTTTCCTAAATGGGATAATAGGTTTTTAAGTGTTTATTATTTTTAAATTATGCTTACATATTAAATATAAGATATACATGCATTTATACATATATATACTTCTGTATTTGCATTTCATTAAAAATAAATATAACTAATAATACCTTAAAGGAAAAAACGGCTAAAAATCTAAAGATAAGATCTCCAAACTATATTTCCTAAGCATATCTAAAGCCACTATTAACAGAAATTCCCTAGCAAATCTTTAGCTCAGGTTTTACAAAAAGCTACAAGTAGGCTCTCCCACCTATGAGTTTTATTTCTTTACGTAAGAGTATGCTAAGAAACATTTTACCACATTTTCAAAAGCATTCAAATCCCAAGATTACAACACTTCCTCTATATTATAAAACAAACAGCCTCACGCTGACTGGCCTCATATGCATTTTAATACTATAACATTTTATGTGTAGTTTTTAAAACTCATGTAACACACTTAGAACTTCCATGAGTAAAACCACTAATATTTTGACTAATCTTTTCATTTTCCTTCTTTTCTTTTGGACTACATGTTAACTTTTAATAAAGTTTAAGTATATTGGCCATTCACAGAAAATTATGCAAGAAATTTCTGTCACTGGTTAGTTCCTTTATCTAAGAGACAAAAACACATTCCCATAATTTTTTATACTCATAATCAAGAAGTCAAACCTTACCCCCAAAAATCCTACTTTATGCTTGGATCATTTCTCAATTATAATGGCAAGGTAAAACAATCCAAAACTTACCTTGAGAAGTTCAACAAGCCTGCATAATGCTTTAACTGATGTTTTGGTCATTGGCTTTTGCATGGACATGTAGAGATTCATTGTGGTTTTAATAATGGTACTAATACTATATGCATATAAAAAGCCCTATAAAAAACCAACATAAAACATCAATTAAAATCACAATAAAAGGTTTCATTCTTCAAGATTTCATTCTCTATGTGATAATAATTCTTCAACTCACCAATATCTAGTGTTTCTAAAGTGCATTTAAGATTCTGAAATACTCTTTACATGCAGTATTATACATGGTGGTGAAGTTTCAAAGCACCCCTTTAAAGTTATGCAACCTATCACACACTAGAAGGTTAGTCCTCTTGACATTACAGTGTCCTCTTGACATTACAGTATATAACTGCAATTAAAGAATATTTCCATTAAAAAAAACAAAACTTTCAGAGAAACGACTGGGATGTCAGGAAGGTATCTATTCATCCTTATGTTACCTGCCAGACAAGAGGATTAAAGACTCCTATTTGCTGCAGCTTAAGACAAAGGCTGAGGGCTCTAAGGAAGTAGGAAGTGAAAAATGAGGAGAAAGAGAGCTGCTCTCTGGCCAGTACAGACGTTCAACAGCACTCCTCAGTTCCAAACCAATCTCCCCTTTCTTTCTCACCCAGACCAACCCCTACCATCCATCTGCTACCATGTCCTCTGCTTGTGTTGCTGCTAATCAACTTTCTCTCCTTCCAGCCCCAAGAATAGGGTCTCTCTTACCCTTCTACTTATAAAGGAAGCCATAAGTCCTGTGAGGATTAAAAAAAATTTAGTGCTAATAAACCCAAGGAAACAGTATAGAATACAAAATAAGAAAAAGGCTATTACTTCTCAAACATATTTTCATTTAGATCCAAAAAGAACACACAGAAACAGAATAATGCAGATTCTTTGGGTTCATAAAGAAGGACCAAAAAGAGACACATGTACAGTTTAGAGATGAACCTAAACTATATTATTGTGAATATATCCAAGGTGCCAGGGCAGCAGCTATATGCCAGTGATTCTCAACCTTTCTCTCCAGCTCCACCCTGAGTAACAGTGGCTGACTAAAGGAATGACACAATGCAGGGAGGGGGAATTTTCTGTCAACCAATAGCAGCTCTATGGTAAGGAGATGCGACACAATTAAAAGGACCAAGAAATGAGAGTAGGCAGCTTCCTAAGAGGTGACAATAAGATCAGCGCTTGGGGTATACACGCAGGAAAGAGTCGCAAGTCTTACCTTGTCAGCTACACGGCTATTACACCAGACCCTGAACCTACTGCAGCACTGGGAAAAGTTAAAAAGCAGAGACAAGGAAAAGGAAAGTATAACTCTAAGGCAGGCAGAAAAAGAGGTTTTCTGGGGGGAGAGGTGGGAGGGGACACAGAGGTCACAAGCTACCATCACCTCATTCCCAAACTAATTAATGGTCATTAGTTTGTGAAGGATACACATGAAGGATGAATGAATTTTAAACATCTAAATGGGGTGGGGGAAGGTCTGGGGTCTGTTTCTGTAAATGGCAGAATAGATAAGTTGGACCAACCTTCCTGTAGAAAACCAGAAAATCTGGACAAAACATTTTTTTTAACTCTTGGAAGGTATCAAAGAGCTATCAAGAAAATAAGAAACCACAAGGCCATGATAGGGAGAAGACAGAAACCCAGAGACATGAGCTCAGCATCTGAGGCTGCTTTCCCATAGAGGCATCTGCCCATTCCAAAAGAGGATAACAAAGACAGAAGCCAGACATATCTTTCAGGATCCCTGAGGATAAAAATAAGAGCTCATGGCCTATCAAGGAGAGGATGGAGTCCTGCTAAATCAACCAGGCTCTGAGTTGGGATTCTTAAAAACTACCTGCTAAAAAGTAAGGGTGAACTAGAAAAAAACAGCCATCATACAGTTTAGGTCCCGATTTACAATGATCTAAACCCATGACTGGGCTGAAGTAATCTCAGTTACTAGTTGTCCTAGACTAATGCGTATTGGAAGCAAATATTAAATCCTCTCTGGAGGAAGAAAAACAATACCCAGATCTTCAAATTATGTCTATAGTTTTATATACAATTTGTGTTATTACAAATCACCAGGCATACAAAGAGATAACATATATTCAAAAAACAAACAACAAAAAATAGATAATAGAAATAACTAGCAATTATTGGACATGGGCTTCAAAGTAATTACACTAAGTATGCAGACGGAAATAGAACACAAAATTATTTCAGAAAATTGGAAACTATAAAAAAGAAACAAACTGAAAAGTAATTAAAATTAAGAACTAAGAAAAAAATTTTTTAAGTCAGTAGATGGGTTTAGTAGTAGGTTAGATGAAGAAATAATTAAAACAGATAATTGAACAGGAACAATACTTAAGAAGTTGATGACTGAGAATTTTCCACAAATTCCAAAAGCTTTACAAATCCCAAGTACCAAAAACACATAGAAAACCTCATGTAGGTACATCAAAAAATATTGCTTAAAAACCAAAAAGTATATTTTATAAGCAATCCAACAAAGACATATATTGGAAAAAACAGCAAAACTGACAGCCGCCTTCTCAACAAAAACAAAGGAAGCCAGAAAACAAAAAATTAAGTTAAATTTTAACAGGTATTCCACAAGGAGAAAGATGAGGGGATTCAAGAAGGATAAAAAGCAACAGAACAGGTAAATATATGGGTAAATCTAAATGAATACTACTAAAAACAACAGCAACAATGCCTTACATGGTTTAAAATATACACAGAATCAAAATACACTATAGCAGCACAGGTGAGAAGGGGTAAATAGAATTAAAAGGGCTTAAGAGCCTTATACTGTCTGGAAAGTGAATTACTCATTTATATTGGAGTTGAATGTTCAATAATGCATCTTAAAATCTCTACAGTAACCACTAAAAGAACAGTAAAATACTGAATCAAAGTAACAGAAAGAAAAATAAAATAAATAAAAATAATTCAAAAGAGAGCAAGAAAAGAATATAAACAAATAGAAAGCATTAATCAGGTGCTAATTAAATATGAGTATCAGTATTGACATACATAAGAGTTTCACTGGGGAGAAATACATGTTGCTTAAACATGACCAAGATGATCACGATGGTGTGATCAATCACCTAGAGCCAGATATCCTGGAATGTGAAGTCAAGTGGGCCTTAGAAAGCATCACTATGAACAAAGCTAGTGGAGGTGATGGAATTCCAGTTGAGCTATTTCAAATTCTGAAAGATAATGCTGTGAAAGTGCTTCACTCAATATGCCAGCAAATTTGGAAAACTCAGCAGTGGCCACAGGACTGGAAAAGGTCAGTTTTCATTCCAGTCCCAAAGAAAGGCAATGCCAAAGAATGCCCAAACTACCACACAATTGCACTCATCTCACACGCTAGTAAAGTAATGCTCAAAATTCTCCAAGCCAGGCTTCAGCAATATGTGAACCGTAGACTTCCAGATGTTCAAGCTGGTTTTAGAAAAGGCAGAGGAACCAGAGATCAAATTGCCAACATCCGCTGATCATCGAAAAAGCAAAAGAGTTCCAGAAAAACATCTATTTCTGCTTTATTGACTATGCCAAAGCCTTTGACTGTGTGGATCACAATAAACTGTGGAAAATTCTGAAAGAGATGGGAATACCAGAGCACTTGACCTGCCTCTTGAGAAACCTATATGCAGGTCAGGAAGCCAACAGTTAGAAATGGACATGAAACAACAGACTGGTTCCAAATAGGAAAAGGAGTACGTCAAGGCTATATATTGTCACCCTGCTTATTTAACTTATATGCAGAGTATATCATGAGAAACGCTGGGCTGGAAGAAGCTCAAGCTGAAATCAAGATTGCCAGGAGAAATATCAATAACCTCAGATATGCAGATGACACCACCCTTATGGCAGAAAGTGAAGAGGAACTAGAAAGCCTCTTGATGAAAGTGAAAGAGGAGAGTGAAAAAGTTGGCTTAAAGCTCAACATTCAGAAAACTAAGACCATGGCATCTGGTCCCATCACTTCATGGGAAAAAAGATGGGGAAACAGTGGAAACAGTGTCAGACTTTATTTTGGGGGGCTCCAAAATCACTGCAGATGGTGACTGCAGCCATGAAACTAAAAGACACTTACTCCTTGGAAGGAAAGTTATGACCAACCTAGATAGCATATTCAAAAACAGAGACATTACTTTGCCAACAAAGGTCCATCTAGTCAAGGCTATGGCTTTTCCAGTGGCTGTGTATGGATGTGAAAGTTGGACTGTGAAGAAAGCTGAGCGCCGAAGAGTTGATGCTTTTGAACTGTGGTGTTGGAGAAGACTCCTCAGAGTCCCTTGGACTGCAAGGAGATCCAACCAGTCCATTCTAAAGGAGATCAGTCCTGGGTGTTCTTTGGAAGGACTGATGCTCAAGCTGAAACTCCAGTACTTTGGCCACCTCTTGTGAAGAGCTGACTCACTGGAAAACTCTGACGCTGGGAGGGATTGGGGACAGGAGGAGAAGGGAACGACAGAGGATGAGATGGCTGGATGGCATCACCGACTTGATGGACAGGAGTTTGGGTGAACTCCGGGAATTGGTGATGGACAGGGAGGCCAGGTGTACTGCAATTCATGTGGTCGCAAAGAGTTGGACACAACTGAGAGACTGAACTGAACTGAACTGAAAGGAGACACACATTAAATAAAGGAGCCAAACAGGTTGAAAATAAAAGGATAGTAACAGATGGACCTTGCAGACAGACCTAATTAAAAGAAAACTGGTACAACTATGTTACTATCATACAAAAGAGACCTATGACAAAAAGCATTACCAGATATGATAAAAGGTTTGACTCACCACTAAGCTATAACAATTCTAAATGTTATGTGCCTATTTAGTCTCAAAACACATAAAATGAAAGTTGACAAAGCTACAAAGGATAAATAAGACAAATCTATAACACAGTGGGAGATTCCAACCCAATTATCTCAGTAACTGACAGAATATTCAGACAAAATAATTAAATATGATCCTACTTGATATATATAAAATACAACGACCAAAAAAAAGCAAACTACGTTCTTTTTAAGTGTACATGAAATGTTTGCCAAAGGTGTCCATAGCCCGATCCACAATGCAAATCTGAACAAACTTCAATACTGAAAATATTTTCATACTGGGAGAAATCAATAATAAAATGGTAACTAGGAAATCCTCATACTTTTGGAAATGAAGAATTCTATTTCAAAAGAGTCAAAAGAGCAAAGGAGAAATCAAAATGATTTTTTTTTTAAGTATTTTGAAGTAAAGAATAATACAGATACAACACATCAAAACTTACGGGATGCAGCTAAGAAGTCAGGACTTGGAAGGAGTGTAGATTTGAATATATTAGATGCATATATTAAAAGCATGTATTAGAAAATCTAAACAAGTCACACAGACTCAAACTTACATAACCAAATCAATTTCAGTTTTAAACACAAAAACATATCCTACCCTTCACAGTTCTTTCACAGTGTACCTTCTGCATACTGGATTAACAAATAAATGATCCAAACATTCTAAGAAAGAAGATGCAACTACCTGTATAAAAACATTACATCTACTGGTGAGGTCTTCGGCAAATTTATCCATTCTCTGCTCTTTAGATAAAATAGATTCCATTTTCATCATCCATGAACTCACAAAGACGTAGTAAGACTGTACATCTCTAACAAAGGAAAATATTGAGGTTATTCAGCACAGGAAAGAAAATTTACTTCCATTTCTTCTTCTGGCTACAATAAAATATTTCCTGGCAGCAGTCAATTCATCTTTCAGATTTTTTTTCCCAGATTTTCGAAATATACATGTTATACATACACACATAATTTACTTAAGCAACAAATATTCACTGAATGTCTATACAGGCCAGGCACTGTTTTTCAGTACTAAAAACAAAAAACAGCAGTAAACAAAACAGACAAAAATCTCTGCTCCCATGAAGCTTACATTCTAGAAAGAAGAGCTGTGCAATAAAGCAATCAGTAACTTAACTCTGAGATGTCAGATATGTGCTACGGAAAAAATACAGCAGGGAAAAGTGACTGGGGCAGCAAGTATAATTTTAAACACAGTGATCAAAGTAGCCTTATTGAAAAAGTGATTGTGAGCCAAGATTTGAAGGAGATAAATAAGTAATCCATGCAAATATTCAACAGATGAGAATTTTAGGAAAGTAATCAACAAATGCAATCATCTCAAAACAGAAGAGTGTGCGCCATGCTCAAGTACTAAAAGAAGTCAGGATGACTGAAGAGCAGAGAGGAGGGGTGAGAACAGAAAAGGAGATCAGAGATACACAGGGTGAGTGGGTTGGAGGAACAGGTAAAGTGGAGAGTAGAAAGGGATTGTATAAGGCCTGGTAAGGACTTCAGTGGAAAGCCTCTGAAGTTGCTCAGTCGTGTGCAACTCTTTGCAATCCCATGGACTGTAACTTACCAGGCTCCTCCATCCATGGAATTTTCCAGGCAAGAGTACTGGAGTGGGTTGCCATTTCCTTCTCCAGGGGATCTTCCTGACCCAGGGATCGAACCTGAGTCTCCCACATTGCAGGCAGATGCTTTACCTTCTGAGCCACCAGGGAAGACCCCCTTTAGACTCAACCTTGTTGGTACCAGGGACCGGTGTTACGGAAGATGATCTTCCCACAACCTGGGGGAGCTGGGGTGAATGGTTATGGGATGATGCAAGCACAGTGCATTTACTGTGCACTTTATTTCTATTATTATATCAGCTCCACCTCAGGTCATCAAGGCATTAGATCCTGAAGGTTGGGGATACCTGCGAGCGGATTTGAGCAGACTGACCTACTCTAACTCTGAGGAGGATCAGAATCACTTTGGTTGGCATACTGAAAATAAACTATATAGGGGACAATGGCAAAAGCAGGAAAACCACTTAGGAAGTTCCTGTGATAATGCAGAGGAAAGGAGATGACAGCCAGAACCAGAATGAAGTATTTAGAATCTGAAAATTAAAGCTAACATTTACTGAATGCTTACTAAATATCCAATCACTGTTAAAAGCACTTTACACAAATTAACTCATTCCATCCTCACATTAACCTTGTGAGGTAACTAACATATTACGATCTCCATTTTACAGAACAGGAAATTGACAAACAGGGAAATTAAGTAATGGGCCCAACATCATACTAGTACTCAGCTGAGCCAGGACTTAAGCCCAAATCTAGGAAACTGTCCCAACCTCGAAAAGCTGAATCAGTAATAAAATTCTAAGCAGGTTGCTTATTAACACTACATCACTCTATCAAAGCATATCAAATCACTCAAGATGAGAACTTTCAGGGGCACAACTATTTAAGGTATACTCTTTTATTTTAAAAACAATAAATTAATTTCAATTGATTCTATGTGTTTTAAGGAGGTGAAACCTCACCATCAAATCTGAGAAAAATTATTTCTGCTGAGCCAGGATTCCATTAAACAAACACCACCAACAATTGCACTCTGCCTCAAATGGTGCTAAAATTTATTATTTGACTTGTGGATAATTTGATTTAAAAGTCTGGAACACAGATAAAGGGCCAAATCCCAGGGCAACGCCTCCACTTTGAGGAGGAGAATATGATCAGGACTCAAGCAGGACTCCTCTCTCCCGGGCTTTACTTCAGTGTTGTGAATTTGAGGTTTCTTTGGCAGTTATGACAATGAAAAAGACACTGCCCCCTTCAGCTCAAAGGAGCTCTGCAATGACTGTGTAGGTATATTTTTGAAACAAAAGAATTTAGAAACATTAAAATGTTATCATATGGGGGGAGGGAATCCTTGAAAGTCAACTTATTTTTCACTTAAGAAGACTCAGTTCCTACAGCACCTTGGACTGACAGTCCTCTGTGTTCTGCCGGTCAGCTCTGGTGTAAGGTCATTACTCCTCAGGGCAGCTTACACAACTCTGCTGCAAAGGCTCAGAGCAGGCTGGGCACGGGTCTGCCTGGCCTCTCTGACATGTACCTAGCTGTGTGCCCTGGCAACATTCATTTCTCTAAGTCTCATTTTCCTTACCTGAAAATGGGATGAAAATAGTACTTTATAGTAGTGTTAAGGGCTTGCGCTCTAGAGGTAAACTCCCAGCTCCGCCACATTAGTTGTTTAAATTTGAATAACGTCACTCTCTCTCTATCTCAATTTTCTCACTTATAAAATGGCCATAACAACAGTACCTACCTCACAGGATTTTCTGATGATTAAAAAAGACGACACATATGAAGTTCCTGGAATATACTGGCTTATTGAAAGCACAGGGTAAATATTAGTTGTGATTTTACAATTTCCCATATGAGAAGATTGTTACAGGGTTTATGTAAGACTGTGTTTAAATCCTTTAGCAGAAGGCCTACTGCTGCTGCTGCTGCTGCTAAGTCGCTTCAGTCGTATCTGACTCTGCGACCCCACAGACGGCAGCTCACCAGGCTCCCCTGTCCCTGGGATTCTCCAGGCAAGAATACTGGAGTGGGTTGCCTAGAACAAGCTTAAAAATGTTGGCAATTACTATTAATATCTGCCATGTTCATCTTTTGGTTCTGACTGAACTTCTGAAGACACAGGAATTAAATCTGTTCCCTATTCAATCTGAACGCCCTCCAAATATTTAAAGAAAATACATCATTCTTCAGATTTCTCTTTTAAAGGTCAAACCATATAGAGACTTTTCCACCGAGTCTTCAAAGGTCATGGTTCTCAGATCTAACATCCTGATCGGCTTCATCCACGGATGCTGCACTCTGTGGCCCTCTTAAAATGTGGCACCACCAAACACTAATTATGTGACCAGTAAAAATTCAATGCAACTATCAATTCCCCTAGCCTAGACATGGCAACTCATTTCCAAAATTTGGGTATAATTATTAATGTAATCTAAATATAAACTGACATTTTTAGCAATTGTATTGCATTGTTAAAGAACGTTAAGCCTCCGATAACAAAAATATCCAAATCTTTTTTTAAGATTACTGCTAATAAATCTGATTCCTGTCTCTCCATCCTACTGAATTCATCTCCGTTAATATAACCCCAAACTTATGTCTTCATCTCTCAACTCTGTCTTAGCATGTATTGGAGAGCCCTGAAATCTCTGCCCTGAGTAGTCCTGCCTGAATTGAGTTGCTATCACTCTCCATGACTTTAATCACAGGACCTGACTTGGGAGTACTAAAAGATGCTTTAGGGGATCTCATACATTCCAAACATACTCCTCCTTTCCCACTGTACGGGAGTGATGCAACTTCCCCCTCAACAGTGAAGATCAACACAAAGTGGGTAGTTTTCCATAGTATCATATAACTACATTACAGATTAAAAACCGTGATCAGTACCGGGCCAGTGGCAAAGTCCCATGACACCTCACTTAAAATCTTCATCTAGGTCAACATAAAATTTTAGCACTATACTCCAGGGAGAATGCAATATACTCCAGTGAGTAAACTTAACTGTTGAGCCACATGATGAGAACACGTGAGTTCATTATACCGTTTTCTCTATTTTGTGCATATTTCAAATTTTACATAGGAAAAGAAGCTAAAAGATGTAAATATTAGAAGAAACTAGGAGTTAAAGTATTCTTTTAGGGAACAGGACTAAGGTATAGGGGGCAATTCAGCAGAGGACAATTATTTTTCCCTTTGAACCTTTAGTACTTTTTAACTTCTTAAATACAGGCATACATTACTTTCATAAAAATAAAAACAGGATGGCATCAATCTTGCAAAAATCAACACTGAAGCACGTACACACGATGTTCTTAATTCATCAAATGGCATCTACTGCAGCAACTTCACGTCACACACACAAACTATGTAATGCACCTGCTAAAAAGACATGTGTGTGTATATGTGAGGGTACGCACATGTACATGTATTTCCATAATGCATAATCTGTCCACATCGTAAGCTGAGGTTTACGCCTACAACATTTAAAACAAGAACACACTCCTAGAAAATAAATCTCGGAGAGACTGCCCAGCCTCTTCTCTGGTAATGAGTAACTATGTTTGATCTTATAATTCAAATGCTTTCCATATATTCAGAATCAGTGTAAGAGTTAAAATATAAAATATCTAAGTAGTTTCATTATGGATACTTATAAAACCTACTTGGTAAGTGACTGTGCTTTCTGCTGTAGGAAAGTATCTCTGTGTATTTTAATGGCCTGAAGACTTTTTTTGTCCAGAAGTTTGGCAGCTGCTGGTATTTTCTGGATCAAAAAATTATCAGGAAACCAAATAATATTAGCAGTTAGAGTGATGGCTGGTACCTGAAACAGGAAATATAATAAAGGGGGAAATCATTAAATGCAGGCTAAATAATGAACTGTTTAATAGTCCGACAACAGGCAAAGGAAGACAGTTTATTTCAAGAAAAATAATGATAAAAAGACCCTCATTAATGTGAAAAAATTACGTTAACATGGCACAGAATTCAGGGCAAGGCATTCCTGTACCTGGTGTGGAGCATGACATTAATTTTATTCTGCCTAAATATTAAACAACATACACAACATACACAAACACACTCATGGATTTTCAGATGAACAAAAATATGTAAAAATTAAACAGAAACTTGAATCGTTACGACCTTTACTCTCACTTTATATTAGTGAAAAAATGCAGAATACATATCCAAGATGGCTGGGTTCTCATGGTCAATGTACCTGATTCTACATAATGTTTAAATTTTCAACTCTGAAATCAGGCGCCACACCATGGAAACAGCAAAGACAGAAAAAAAAATTATCTCATATTTTTCCTACTTCAATAATGGGAATGAATGACAAAAAGAAGGAAAAGAAAGAGAAGAGATAAAAGTAGTAATAGGAAGTTAATGTACAGGAAAAGATCCAGAAAAGCACCTACTAATCTGTATTTATATGATGCGGAATTATGGGGTATTTTCATGTACAATGTTACTTATTTTTGGACAGCTTAGTTTTTTAAATGAATATTATACTATTAGTTTTATAATTATTATTACAAAAATTATCATTTTTGTAAGCAGGAATAAAACACATTTTAAAATATCTAGTTTTATCCAAAATCTTTTCCATCTATTCAAATTGAAAAAAAACAGAAGTTACAAATTCTTACCTTCTTACAAATGTCCAATAAAGACTTGTAAAACTTCTTATCAACAGTTCGAAAAATTTGAAAGTGCAATACAAAGAGTCCACAAACTCCCACATACTTGTCTCTCTGATCAATTTCAGAAGGTTCTCCTTATAAAACATGAGAGAAAAAGAGTATACTTATAGTTCTGCTTTAAAGGAAATGAAAACTTTACAAACAAAAAAAAGAATGCGTTTTACATTACCAAGTCTGGCTTCTACATTTGCAAAAATTGAGCGAATACTATGTGCAAATTCTTCAGCAAAAGTGCTATTTTTCGACACAGATACTCCTCCATTGAGAGAGTCAAACTGCTGTTCTATACAGGCCTACACAGAAAACGTTTAGAGAAATTTAGACTCTCATAAGTTATATGACTTAATATGCTATGAAACAGAATTAAATATAGTGATAAAACCCTACATTCATCATTTTAATTTTACTAACATTGAGGCTCAAGTTTTCAATCTAATCCAATATCTAAATCTTTCTGAATGGGAAATGTATATATACTTATATATTTGAGCACCAGTTATGTGAAAGGAATAAAACAGAACTGAAAATCTATATCCTACAAGAAGGGACACAGTGGTGCTTGGTGATACACAGAAGGTGTATCTGATGAAGCATGGGAAAGCATGCTTTATTATTCTAATTTACACTTTTAAGAAGAGACTTTATTTTTTCTGGTTACAATTACTCTCCTAGCACTTTATTACATCATGTGTAGAAATGGCTCCTGGAAAAAGAATCAATGTAAAAAATTCTTCTAAAATTAATGGATTTGTAGTTACATTGGTATAAACAAGAGCTGTGATCATTCTGTAAAAACTCTGACCATCTAAAATATAAATTAAAGGTAACCTTGAAATAGATCTTTAAATGGAATATACAGTTGAACCTTGAACAAGTCAGGGTCAAATCACATATAATTTATTGCTAGCCCTCTGTATCCACAGTTCCTCTCCATACTTGGATTCAACCAACTATGGACTGTGTAATACTATAGTGTTTACTATTGAAAACTATCCATATATAAGTGGACCCGTGCAGTTCAAACCCATGCTGTTCAAGGGTGTACTGTAATGCAACTTCTGGTGAACACTACCAAAGCAGTGCCATCTAACAGAACTTCCTCTGATAATGGAAATGTTTTATGTATGTGCTGACTGGTATGACTGTTAGCCACAGCTGACTTTCCCCGCCGTTTTACTGAGATATCACTGGCATGTAACATACATAAGTTTAAGGTGTGAGGGCTTCCCTGTGGCTCAGCAGCAAAGAATCTGCCTGCCAATGCAGGAGATGTGAGTTTGATCCCTGAGCCGGGAAGATCCCCTGGAGAAGGACGGCAACCTACTCCAGTATTCTTGCCTGGAGAATCCCATGGACACAGGAGCCTGGAGGGCTACAGTCCATGGGGTTGCAAAGAGTCAGACACGACTGAGCACACACACAAGTGTGATAATTATATTACATGTGGCTATTAGCATTTGAAATGTTGCTAGTATGGCAGAGGGTGATTTATTTTAATTTAAATAGCTACATGTGGTTAGAAGCTACCTGAATTGTATAGATCCAAATTATATTCCCTGTGTAGGAAGAATTAAAACAGACTTTTAAGAGGCTGTTTCACAGATCTAAAATCTAGAGATTAACAACAAAAAAATGCTTGACAAACAACTGTTTATATACTAATCCTCGAACAGTTCTATCCTTTTACATAATTTAAAAAAAACTTTATCCCAAATATAACCAGTATGCTGTTAATTTCATTAGCTACTAGATACTGACATAATTATATTTTACAACATAATCAATGTTTCAAGCTTAAGCACTTTTAAAGAAAAATACAGTCACAACAGTATGTTATAAAAGTGCCTCACTACAATTCTGAGCTGGGTCTACTAACAGAAGCCCGTTTATTACAGTCTGATACAGCTCTCATACCTGAAATATCATTCCATCAAGTAACTGCCCTTCTAGCTTCAGCAAGAACTTTTCAAATGGCTTTAGCTTTTCTTCCTGAATTCCAAACTTTGAAGGATTGTGATGGACAGATTTCAGTAACCTTGTAGAAAAGGAGGAGAAAGACCTTCAATTTGCCAATAAATTCTTATATTAAAACTATTCCCCAAAATCAAAGTTCTATATTTATAATCATTTATTTGACACTACACATTTGAAAATTTGAACAAAAACAATCCTAATATATTTAAATTTCTAATCACATACCTTTTTATATCATTTTCAATTCAGATACCTGGTACTCTCTAGATAAAATTTAGTGAAAACCTAATAGATTGAATAAAATAAAATGCCTTAACTTTAAAAAGTCTGGAATATAAAACAAAATAAAACCAAGCTGAGAATAAATGTTACTTGTATAGAACAAGGAAAATAAACCTGGGTCCTAAAATAGTCAAATTAACATTCACTACACTTTAAGAATTAGGATGCTTTATACAAGTATATCATACTCTCAAAAAGCCCATCTGCAATTAAAAGAATGGTTACTGTCTTCAAAGAAAATCTGAAATGAGATCCTTCTAAATATGTATCTTCAGGTCTCTTAAAGGATCTGTACTATTTATATTTATTTTTTAGTAATACATTAACTGTACAAAGAGAATATTTTAAACATTTTAGTTGGCTCACCTTTTGTACATAGTCCAGTGGTCTTTTAATGTGATGTGATTATCAATAATTTCATCCAGGGTAAGCAAAACTGTTAGCAGCTCTCCCAAGTGCTCATACATAGTCTGCAAAAAAAAACCTTTAATGATTATCATTTAATCACTAGTTAGAAGTTAAGCTTCATGTGGATTTTAAAGTTAAACACACTTGGGATAATTACTAACTTAAAGCAGTGGGAAAGTTAAGCTACAGATGAAACTACTAATCCTCAAGATGGAACAGCCTAAAATTGGAAAACCCTTCACCCAAATTTCATCCTTAATCACATTACTGTAGATTCCCTCAGACCACTTACAGCAGGGGTCCCCAGCCTTCAGATCTAATGCCTGATGATCAGAGACGGAGCTGATGTAATAATAATAAAGAGCACAGTAAATGCAATGTGTTTGGATCATACCCAAACCATCCCTTCACCCCCTTCCCCACCCCTGTGGTCTGTGAACACTGTCTTCCAAAAAAGTGGTCCCTAGTGCCAAAGAGGTTGGGGACCACCGACTTCGAGAGTCTGCACTGGGCCAACACTAGGAAGAGTTACACTCACAGTGGGTCAATAACGCCTCATCAAGTTCACAAATGAGAGAACAAATGCAAAAGAAAGAAAGAAACCCTTTAAGAGCCTTGCAGTAAGTGTAATACTCCCCAATCATATAAATGCCAAAGCAAAATATGCGAAAAATTATTATTTTACGAGTTAAATTACTTTTACCTGAAAATGAACTCCAGTTGTTTCTATAATTTTGGGTGCAATCCTGTAATAAAATAACATCCAAGTTTAAAAGAAAACCTCATTTTTTGGTCACAGTTCATGTTTATTTTAAGGAAAAAGCCTCTTGGAATTTAAAAATGTATTTACTTTTATTTAGGCTTTAGTCACTAAAATTTATGCAACACAAGTTTACTATCATAGTCCACACCCAAGAAGAGAACTAACGTACTCTCCTTGTCTATACCCAACTCAGTGGGTAGGTACATGTCAATACATGGCCCATCTAGTTTGGGATGAAGCAGAGAAATACCAAAACTGATATTCATTTATTTCTAAACTATTAGAATTTCTCAATTTTCAACTAGAATCTTTGCTATCCTACCCAAACTGGCATTTGGAAACTAGTCCTCTCTTCAGTTGGGTTTATTTCTAGAGTTTTCATTCCTACTGAGAAAACAATGCATACAAATGGGATTACACCAAAGTCAAAGCCCCAGGATAATTCAATTTTACTTCCCAGAGACTCAACCTACTCAACAGTAAATAAATTAATACTTATATATTAAAGCACATATAAAATATTCTGCAAGATAGAATACTTTAAAAATTAAATACAAAATTCAAATAAACTTTGTCTTTCTAGGACAGGGCTGTGGTAGAGAGGGGTCTCTGAATCACACACCAGGTTCTATGGCGGGCCGGCGTAGCTATGCTGTCAGTCCCTTCTGCCATGAGAACTTTAGTGAAAAACAGAGCTAAGTACCTGACAGAGCAGAAGCACACGAGAATGGGAAACAACACACTCTTCCACTTTACAAAGAGAGTTAAGATGCAGCATGGTCTAAGAACAACAACAATGAATGGACTGGTGACCGAAAGAATCAGACTGAAACTGCTATGGAATCTTGGCAAATACTTCCTTTGGGCCTCAGTTATCTCTCTTCTCACAACTGAGAACTCCTAATCATACACCTAAACAAAGGTATTTTAAGATTGTAAGTGAGTGGGAAAAAATTAAGTATAAAGTTTTAATCAAATGCAAGATATTACTCTGTGGTGGTTAGGAATACTAATCATGACAATTTGATCATTTTTCTTGATTTAGGGCAATGATATCCAAACTTGGAAGATCATTAGAATTATAGATTATCTAGTCCCCTCTCCCTAAGATTCAGTAATTTAAGTGTCATATGATTCTAATGAGCCAAGAATACTTCAATGTAAAGAAAAGCAATAAGAGAACTCAGTACATTCTATGTTAGCCCTTTTCTCTACAATTAAAGATTATTCTGTCAACATTTTCATTCAGACAGATAATGGGTTCCTGCACCACGGTATAAACTGTCTTCCTAACCTCTGCATTATACACATCACGAGTGTTTAAAACATCACGAGCGTTCAAAAAAAGCTGAGTACGTGAATGAAGGAATGAGTGAATAAATGAGTAAACACACGAAAACCTTTTAAATATTTAGCTAGTTTAAGAAAAGACATTCCCTGCATCTCTATTAAAAATGCAAAATGATTTTTAAAATCCATTACTTGTTACTGATATAGAGGGCAGCCAACTGATGGACTACATTCATCACCACTTCATAGCACCTCGTAACAAAACAAGACAGTTCCTGAAATGACAAGTTGAGTATATGTTACAAGTTGAGTAAATGTCATCATTTCTGACTTTTATGTTAACAACGCTAAACATAAACCAAACTGTTTTCCAGTAAAAATCTCCAGTTAACCTGCAATAAGATTTAAAGCATCCTTCAAGCAATCAGTTATTCACTCACCTCCCACGGTCATTTCTACCTCTTTGCCTCCATAGCATTTCATTCATCCTTGTATTTTAAGTCTTGCTTTCACTGCTCATATAATTCCTAAGTGACAGAGACTGTCTTACTCCTTTGAATAGCCACTGTCCAGTACTGTGGTTAATCTTCAACTGCTTCTCAATTTCTGCCTATTAAATGAACATCTGAATGAATGAAGCTCAAAAGCTGCCAGTTTACAAAGTGTGACAAGGAATGGAAAGGGTCTTCAGAAATCACTCTGAAATAACTTCAAATGTTTATAACCTTTAACCCTACCTATTAACAGGCTTGGCACACATTAAGTGAAATATAGATTTTCCCAGGAATATGTTTGTCATTCTTAAAGAGATGGGAATACCAGACCACCTGACCTGCCTCTTGAGAAATCTGTATGCAGGTCAGGAAGCAACAGTTAGAACCGGACATGGAACAACAGACTGGTTCCAAATGGGAAAAGGAGTACGTCAAGGCTGTATATTGTCACCCTGCTTATTTAATTTATATGCAGAGCCATGAAATTAAAAGACGCTTACTTCTTGGAAGGAAAGTTATGACCAACCTAGACAGCATATTCAAAAGCAGAGACATTACTTTGCCAACAAAGGTTCGTCTAGTCAAGGCTATGGTTTTTCCAGTGGTCGTGTATGGATGTGAGAGTTGGACTGTGAAGAAGGCTGAGCGCCAAAGAATTGATGCTTTTGAGCTGTGGTGTTGGAGAAGACTCTTGAGAGTCCCCTGGACTGCAAGGAGATCCAACCAGTCCATTCTGAAGGAGATCAGCCCTGGGATTTCTTTGGAAGGAATGATGCTGAAGCTGAAATTCCAGTACTTTGGCCACCTGATACGAACAGCTGACTCATTGGAAAAGACCCTGATGCTGGGAAAGATTGAGGGCAGGAGGAGAAGGGGACAACTGAGAATGAGATGGCTGGATGGCATCATCGACTTCATGGATATGGGTTTGGATGGACTCCAGAACTTGGTGATGGACAGAGAGGCCTGGCGTGCTGCAGTTCATGGGGTCGTAAAGAGTCAGACACGACTGAGCAACCGAACTGAATTCACACCTATCTTATTTAGAATCTAATTAAATTTATGGCTGTTCTAAACAATAAGCTCTCTGTGGGCAGAAATGTGTTGGTTTTGTGCACTGCTGTATCCCAAGCACCAATCACAGTTTCTAACATATGCTAGGCTCCCAAAACATTTGTTGAATATATAAAATGGAATTATATGCAGCTGTGAGATCCACAATTTAAATGTTTAAAAGTGAAAATAATGCATTTCAATTTTATTTAAACAGCTCCAGTTATCTCTTATTAAACTTCTATAAATCTAATAAAAGCAAAGCAAAGACTAGAAAACGCAGGACAAATAGAAAACACAAAGCAAAAGGTAGAAATGAGTCCTGGTACATAACAGACTATCTATAAAATACAGAAAAAGAACCAATTAAAACACAGAAATTTTCAGATTATATAAAAAAGCAAAATCCAAATAGATCCAGTTTTAGAGAAATACAACTGAATCATAATGACACTGAAAGGCTAAAAGAATAAAAAAGAATTTTAAAAAAAGAAAATGCTAACTAGAGCTGGGGCAGTGATAGTAGTATCAAATAGATTTTGATTAACATTGGTATAGCTAATTAATATGTATATAATTATATATTATATACATAATTATCACAGTTTAAGAAGGTCATCACACAATAAACAATTCGATTTACTGGGAATTATTAACAATTCTAAACTCATAAGCACCAAATAAAACGTCCTCAAAATAAGAAATGCAAAATTTGACAAAACCGCAAGGAGAAACTGACACATTCACTTCAACCTTGCAGATCAACATTTCTCAGACCCCAGCCCAGCAGGCTTCCTGTTAGGTTTTGTCAACAGGTGGCACTAAAAGGAGACCTAAAGGCAGGAAAGGGACATCCCTTCTATTTCTTGCTGTTTTTATCAACATAATCCAGGCAGGATCAGTTCAACCCAGCAATCACAACTTGCCCCAGGCTCCAGCTTCTTTCAGCACTGCTGCTGCTGCTGCTAAGTCGCTTCAGTCGTGTCCGACTCTGTGCGACCCCATAGACAGCAGCCCACCAGGCTCCCCCGTCCCTGGGATTCTCCAGGCAAGAACACTGGAGTGGGTTGCCATTTCCTTCTCCAATGCATGAACGTGAAAAGTGAAAGTGAAGTCGCTCAGTCGTGTCCGACTCTTAACGACTCCAGAAGCAATATTCAATTTTAAAGTCTACCAGCAGCAGCCAGGCAGCACTGATTCCTCAGAGCTATGATATTAATACTAATTCCTTGGGGCTCCTCCTCCTAGCTTTCAGATTCTAACAACCTGAACCTTTTTCCTTTTTTACCCTACATATAGGGGTGATACTTGCGTCCTCTGGCTTACCTCACTGTTTTTCCTTTCAGCCCTCCAATCCTTATGTAACCGATTCTCTAGATTTAATATATATTCTTCTTTAATTGAAGTACAGTTGACTCACAATATTGTATTAGTTCCAGGTGTACAGCAAAGTGATTTAACAATATATTTTTTTCAGATTCGTTTCCATTAAGGTTAATTAAAAAACCTGAGTACAGTTCCCTGTGCTATGCAGTAGATCACTGCTGTTTACCCACTTTGCGTATAGCAGTGTGTACCTGTTAATCCCGTACTTCTACCTTATCCCTCTTCCCACCTTTCCCCTATGGTGACCGTAAGCTTGTTTTCTATGTCTGTGAGTCTGTTTCAGTTTTGTAAACAAGTTATTTGCATTATTTTTTAGATCCCACACATAAATGATATATTTGTCTTTCTCTACCTTCACTTACAGTATGATAACCTGTAGGTCCAGCCATGTTGCTACAAATGACATTGCTTTATTCTTTTCTGTGGCTGAGTAATATTCCATTGTGTATGTATATACCACATCCTCTTTATCCATTCATCTGTTGACAGGCACTTAGGTTGCTTCCATGTCTCATCGACTGTAAACAGTGTTGTATTACTGGGGTGCACGTTAACTTTTCAAATTAAGAGTTTTCATCTTTTCAGAATATATGCCCGAGAATGGTACTGCTGGACCAAATGGTAGCTCTTTTCAATCTCCCCTTTTGAAGTATCCTGTGTGATACTTGCTTTTGGATTGAACCCTGACTGACACGTACCATCATAGAGGACAACTGCAACAAAATGCTCTCAATTAGGTGAGAAGACCAAAACAAAGTAGTAAAGATATAAAAGATTTGAACATATTAGCATGCCTGATTCAATGAAATACATCAAATATTATATCCAACAGTCAGAAGGTAAGTGGGATTATGGCTACTGTTTCCTGATTTCCAGTTTTTACTTTTACCATATAAGCACTGCTTTTACAACAGGGAGGGGAGAAACAACTTATTTCATTCTTTTGATAAATCAAAAGACCTAGAATAACTTTACACTGTAAAATAAAACTTTACAGTAATGAAAAGTATATCTAAATTGAAACATCTGGTTAAAAGCATCATATGCTGCTGCTTTTAAAACTTCACTCTTGTTCATATATCAGCTTAATGATCTTTCTTAGCCACTTTTTCTATCATAAATTATCTTTTCCTACCAGGTACAAAGTTTAAATTGTTTTAAGAGGCATGGTGATAAACTGTCCATAAATGAAATTATACAAACTTATTTTGATAGCTTATGTCACTAAAAACGCTTTGAAAATCTTTCAGGAATTACAATCTCCTTAAATATAATCCAATGCCAACAAAGTGCCTTACCCTCAGAGTACAATCTCTGAGCATCTGACATTTCAGAACTCTTTTCTGATTACGTGATTTACTCAAACTTTTTTTTGGGGGGGGGGGGGAAAACTCAATAAAAAGTAAAAACCACTTACCTGTAAGAATGAAATAAATCTCCCCATTTGAATTTGACAATCACCTTCCACCATGCTGGAATCTGTAGCTTTAAAAGGCAACATGAAGAATATTTCAAGTTTTTATCTTAAAGTCAATCAACATCAAAAAAGGAAAATGATTTTTATTCATTAGGACATCTTCTAATCTGGACAGTATGAAAAACAGAATTTTACACTAAAGAGAAAAATGAAACAATCATTAATCACACAATTAAAAGCACCAATCTGTCCCACTATTTAATGAATTCAAGGAAAATATTCATCTAGCTATTGTGCTTTGTAATTTATAAAAATATTCACAAATCAATTTTATACAGAATTTGCTGCCGCTTGTTCACTGAGGTTTTCACCTGTTTACTAAACAAAAACACAAAGCAACAAAGAAATGTGACTGTTCACTGCTCAAACTAACACTTTACATGATCATAACAGTCCTAGAATTCAGTTAACTTTGTTTATTTCAAGTACCACAACATTACAATGTGAAATTTTAAAACTTACCTCCTTCTCCATAAAACAAGAGACCATTATAAAACTTAGTTTCAGCCTGTTTAAAAAAATTAAAATAATTTTAAAGGTTGCTATTTTGTTTTTAAATTCCTAGGCTGTCTTCATTATCCTTATTTAATAATACACAGATGACTACATCATACATACAAATTTACTTAACTTCAAAAACTGCTTATAATATAGGTAAATTCAATCTATCTTTAGAATACCGAAGATATTACTGATACTCAAAGTTATTTCTTGATTTCTTTAGCCTTTATCTGACCACTCTAACTGTCCGACATCCTCTCACAAGTTCATGAGAGAAAGCAACCATGTAGTACCAAAAATGTAAAAAAGAAAAATAAATTAAAAAAAAAAAAATCTAAAGAAGAAAAGATGAAGTTTACCATCTACCACTTTCAAAGGCTCATGGGTGAGGAAATGCAAAACATTATAAATTCAAACCTTTTTTATTACCATCTACCAGTTTTAATGGCTCACGGGTGAAGAAACGCAAACCATTAAAAATTCGAACCTTTTTAAAAAAAATCAGTTATATCCAGAAGATCCAGTATATATGACAAGTAATACAGAAGGAATGCAGGCCCAGAATCAAACCATTACTACCAATAAAATGTTGGATGAGTGACACCCTCTTTAAGCTTCAATTTTCTCATCTATTCCTCACGTACCTCCAAGTGGTTATTACTGTTAAGAGGGTTAGCATGGTGTTTGGTAAATAGTACTTAGTGAATGGTCTCATTATTATTGCTAAAATAAATATATAGCTCACCCAATCTTCATGAAATATTTGTGCACACTTACACATATAAAAGCGCATATTTGCTTTTTCATATTTGCTTTTAAATCATGTTTTTAATGTCTTGAAGAATATAAATAATTACCTCATATTTTAATTTCTTGATTTCACAACAAAGTGCAGCATAAACAGTGATGACTTTGTTTAGGACCTAGTTTCATGAGGAAAAATACAAAAGGAAAGAAGTAAATTATAGAAGATAATGAAAGCATTTTAAAAAATAGATTTTTAGGTTTAGGAATCTGTACCTTGTTTTCGGTCTTGATGAGTTCCAAAAGGGAAGACTGTTCATAAGGCAAAAGCTATAGAAACAAAGGAAAATAAATTCCTTTTTAATTTAAAAAAAATCATTAAAATTCTCAATACACAAATTGAGACTAGCTCTATTTCACTGAAAGTTGTGTTAGACCCTGTACTCAGCACCCGTCCCACAGCAGATGGGCACTGCTAACAGGTACAGGATTTCTTTCTGGAGTGGTGACAATGTTCTAAAATTGACTGTGGCACAAGTCTATGGAAACACTACAAACCAAAGAAATTGTATGATACACAAATTACATCTCAGGAAAGTTGCTATTAAAAAGTCAACACTGCTACCTTAGGACAGTTGTCTAGCACATAATAAATGCTTAAAAAATGTTATTATTTGAGTAGTAAGAGGCTACAGTTTCAAAGATGAAACAAAATAGAACAACCTCAAAATGGACCACAGCAGCTTATTTTATATATTAAAAAAATAAAAATTAAAACACTCCCATATTAAGAGCCCCTAAATAGCATAAAGGAGCTTTTGAAAAATCATGGAAATATTCTTTATCTTGACTGGGATATGAGTTACAAGGGGATAGATGTTTGGTAAAATTCACCATACAATATATTTTAAATCTACACACTTTTCTGTATGTAAAATAGTCTTAATAAGAAAACAAAGCCTTAATATGCTATTCCAACCCTCTTCATTTTCTTGATAATGAAAAACAAAAGTCAGCTCAAAGACTGGAGTTTGCATCATTCTTTAAAAAAAAAAAAAAAAACACACACACGCATGGCTTAGAGAAAAGGAAATTAACCATGTTTCTCCAAGTTTCTTTTAGCTCTCTAGACTCCAAATAAAAATATATATCCCATATTTGAACACTGTTTCAAGGCATATATGTTCTGAAAATGTATACGTAAATTAAAAATAAAACAAATTCCAACCTTTAATGCTATAGGATCAAGATTGAAATCCCAAACGTCTCCAATTGAGTCATCCAGTGCATCCTCAATTCTTCTCAATTGAGAGGTATACTCCTCAAGAAATTTCCCATAATTCTTAAGCTGGACTTCAGCATGAATTTCTAAATATAAATTTGAAAAGTTTGTGAAAAGTAATGAATTACAAGACATTTACTTCAAATAATCTCAAAAGTCACAGAAAAGTAGATAGTAAGCATTGTTAATGTATCACCCTGGAATGTCTGGAATTCTTGAAAATAAAGTTCTAAAGTTAAACAGTAATTGAACTTTCTATCTTTTCCAAGTATAATAATAATTGTACATACAGTAGATGGTACTTTAAGAAATCATCTTAAAACTATAACTTTAAAGTACTATGAAAAAGTCACTATACTATTTACCCCATAATCTAAACAATCTGAAAATGCCTTAGACAACTCAATGTCCTAATTCTCTATTTTAATCATAAACAACTACTTTGTGCAAAAAACCTGATTTAGGTGCAAAAATCTGAGCTGTCATAGAAGCAAAATTTTTAACTGTAATGCTTAATTACACAGTAAACTATGCCTAAAAATACACCTAAATATTGTTTTTGAAATGATTTTAGATCTGCTTCATCACAGTATTATTTCTGTAATGCCCCAAATTTATATTGCTAATTTTATATTTATAATGCCCCAAGATATATTGTTTTAATTATCATAATAGAATTGGAAAAGCCAGTAAAGGACACTGAGTACAGAATATTGTGTTGATATTTACAGACTTTACATATTAATAGAGGACTCTAGAAGTCACTGGAATAAACTGGACAAAAAGTTTCCTTACTCATCAAAAATACCTGCTTGTCAATGCAGGAGACGAAAGAGACGTTAGGTTCAAAAAATCCCCTGGAGGAGGGCATGGCAAATCACTCCAGTTTTCTTGCCTGGAGAATCCCATGGACAGAGGAGCCTGGTGGGCTACAGTTCACAGGATCGCAAAGAGTGGGACAAGACTGAAGTGACTCAGCACCATACATTATAATTACTTACTCCAAAGGGAGCAAATTCAACTCCAACTCAGATTCTCTTACTGATGTGAATTACTTTATTCAATTGCTGACTTCTTAAAAAAGTAAAGCTTTTCTCTCCTCAAATTAGCAATGCAAAGCAACTGTAAGTATGTTCCAACTCACTGAAGACCTAGCTTCACATTCTCCCCTATTCTGCAACTAATGTTCAGAATCAGGTGGATTCATTTAGTTAACTTAATGCCTGGAATCAGGTGGATCCATTTAATTACGGTTCCTGCTTTATTATAGCATCAATCCAGGCAATTCTGGAAAGCAATATAAATGATTCATATTCCAAAAATTAATGAAAACCAGGCCCAGAGAAGAGAGCTCTTCCCTTCCTTACAGCTTAAATTTTAAAAACTGTGTATGATTCTCAAAATCCCAAGTACCTGTCTAATTTTCAGTTACAAGGGAAATGACCAAAGCTGCATTTAACCAGAAAATGACTTCTTAATGACAACGCTAGACAAACATGCCAATGAATTATTCATTTAGTCTGTTTGGAAATTACAGTAGCAGGCAAGAGAAAATCTGTAATAACATTAAAGTTCCTTGCTGATAAGTTTTTAAGCTGGTAAAAGTTAAAGTAAGATCTGAAATAAGAACTCTATAGTGATTCTTCAAGAGTTAAATTCCAAAAACCTATTAACATGCTTATCACTTCCAAGAGACTGAATTCCTTTTTTTATCTTTGTGTGGAAAATATCTTTGAGTGAATCAGACTGAACTGATTCAATCTACCAGAACCATTTTCAAACCCAAACATATCTTCAATCCAATATTTCACAGATACAGAGTAAGGAACCTCTATCCATAAAACTTCATACATGACAAGGTGCAGTTCACTTTAACAAAGACAGAATCCTCTCCACAAACAAGTTGAAAGATCCTGTCACTATCACCAGGATTGTTTTCTCATGCTGTGTAAGAGCTAGTAACTCATGGAAAGTTTTGTGAGAAACGGCTAACCATCCTGAATTAAACTCACCCTTTTGACAGGCTAATAAAATCTACATACATCTAATGTGTCTGTCTTTGTAAAAATTAAGCAAAATTTACACGTAATTTTTAAAAACTACACCTTTTGAGAAAACTACATAAAAAAACAAATTCAAAAAGCAGTTAAGCCTAATATCTCTTATTTAAATCACCTATACAGATTCATATTACCAAATATAAGAAACAGATTGCGAATTTGTATTCATCTTAAGTAGTTTCAATGAAATAGCTTGACCTCTAAATTTTGCTACGTGGAACTGAATTTGTTAGGTTTTGGAGGTTGGATTTCTAAATTAAAATGAGACAATCCAATTTTATGAAGTAAAATCTGCAGGAGATATGCTGTTAATTTCCGAAACCTGTCTAGGTGCGCTGGAAACCACAGGGCATCACTTTTCAAAAATACCATTAAACGTAAATAAAAGACATGGAAGGTAATAAATTGATGTCCACGTGTTTGTTTTTCACGCTTGAGTTCTTTTTCGCTACCTTCTACAGTTCTAAGAATATGAAGGCAAAGACACTCGGAACTTCCCAAAGTTGGTTTGGGAGGAAAACGAAGAAAAACAGGAAACCGAAACAGGAACCTCGACCTCAACCTCACCTAAAACTGCAAGCTCGGAAGATCCAGCGAAAGTCCCAGGAGACCAGGGACCAGGCCGCCTCCGCTCCCCAGGATGCGGACCTCCCCGGGGGGGCCCCGCCCGGGGCCCCGGCTGCACCAAGTGGACACGCCGCGCCCCCGGGCCACGGCGCGCTCCGCCGGACAATCACAACCCCATACGCCAAGCCAGGCCGGGCCTGCTTGACTCACCATCACTGGGGCTCCCGACACCGAAAGTTAGGTTCGCGAGCCCGTGCCTCTCACACCCCAAGGCGCAGAAAGCTGCGCGCCCACCGCAACGCAAAGCCCTCCCGCAGGAGCGCTGCCCGGACGTCGGTGGGCCGATGAGCGTGCACCCGCAGCCCTCGCCCTGCCGCTCCCTTACTCTGTGAGCCGTCGTCTACGCGGTCGAACTCCCAGTCCGGGGACAGAGTCTCCACCGCCATCACCCCGGCGCCTCCCCCAGTCACAGCCCAAACCAGCCTTGGCTAAGACCGCGGCCTCACCCCAGCGGCTGTAGCAGCACGTGACTTCCGGCTTCGGCCCCGCCCCCGCTCGCGAGGGCCAGCGGGGCTAGACGCCCCTGCGGGCCGCGGGGGCCGCTGGGAAACCGAGTCCTCCGGGGGTGGCCGGCGGAGGCTGCCACAGCCTTGGCGGTGGTCCTTTAGGTGTCCCCTAGTTACTACTTGGGCGTCGCAACCATCCAGTTCATTTCTCACGCCATATCTCTATACCTTCAGTTTAGCCTTGCAGTCTCCAGGAACTTTTAATACTAAAAGAACTGCTCCCTCATTCTAGCCTAAAGAGGGCAAAATTGATGGGGTGAGGGCTTAATAGGAAGGCGTGGTCAACTAGAACATAGCCGTCCAGGCACTTCTTACCAGAAGCTCGTTTAGCCAACGACTTCCTGGTCTCCAACGTCCGAGCTCTTGCCGCTCTTGTCCTGCACTCCCAATGCGGGTTGCTCTTGAGGGGAAAACAAAAAACAAAAACGATGTGCAAGAGGAGTTACTTTATGAACACATTTAAACGAGGAATTTTACTACTCTGTTTATTTTGCACTCAGCTCTCATCTTTCGTGCTTCGTGCTCAGTCATGTCCGACTCTCTTCGACCCTATGGACCATAGCCCACCAGGTGATCTTCCCAACCCAGGGACTGAACCGGCATCTCCTGCATTGGCAGGTGGATCCTTTATCACTGAGCCACCTGGGAAGCCCCGGCTCTATTCATACCTCTTCTTAAAAAGCCAGAGGGAAGAAGTGCAGTTGAAGTGGCTACCTGTTGTTGTTGTTCAGCTGCGTAGTCATGTCCAACTCTTTGAGACCCCGTGGACTACAGCCCGCCAGGCCTCTCTGGCCCTCACCATCTGCTGAAGTTTGCCCATGTTCATGTCCATTGCATCAGTGAGGCCATCCATCCATCTCATTCTTCTTCTGCACTCAGTCTTTCCCAGCTTCAGGGACTTATCCAATGAGTCAGCTGTTGGCATCAGATGACCAAAATACTCGAGTTTCAGCTTCAACATCAGTCCTTCCAACCAGTATTCAGGGTTGATTTCCTGTAAGATTGACTGGTTTGATCTCCTTGCTGTCCAAGGAGCTACCTGTGCCTACCTGCTAACAGGCTTTTCAGTGAGCTGGGATCTGTGTTACTCAGTAATGCTACATGTCTACATGTATTTGAACAGCAGTGTTCATTGCTGCATGGTTTTCAGTAGATACTAGTAAGAAACCCTGTGCATGTCCATCCATGGGGAGTAATTACATAAAGTTTAATATGTCTGTATAGTGAAATACTAGATAACTGTTCAAAGAAATGGAGTAGATTTATAGAGACATGAGAAACTAACAGGAGGTAGTTGCAGGAAAGTGTGTATTTGTGGTTACATTTGTGTTTTCATATAAACCTGTACCAGCATCAGATCAGATCAGATCAGTCGCTCAGTCGCGTCCGACTCTGCGACCCCACGAATCCCAGCAGGCCAGGCCTCCCTGTCCATCACCAACTCCCAGAGTTCACTCAGACTCACGTCCATCGAGTCAGTGATGCCATCCAGCCATCTCATCCTCTGTCATCCCCTTCTCCTCCTGCCCCCAATCCCTCCCAGCATCAGAGTCTTTTCCAGTGAGTCAACTCTTCGCATGAGGTGGCCAAAGTACTGGAGTTTCAGCTTCAGCATCATTCCTTCCAAAGAAATCCCAGGGCTGATCTCCTTCAGAATGGACTGGTTGGATCTCCTTGCAGTCCAAGGGACTCTCAAGAGTCTTCTCCAACACCACAGTTCAAAAGCATCAATTCTTCGGCACTCAGCCTTCTTCACAGTCCAACTCTCACATCCATACATGACCACAGGAAAAACCATAGCCTTGACTAGACGGACCTTTGTTGGCAAAGTAATGTCTCTGCTTTTGAATATGCTATCTAGGTTGGTCATAACTTTCCTTCCAAGGAGTAAGCGTCTTTTAATTTCATGGCTGCAGTCACCATCTGTAGTGATTTTGGAGCCCAAAAAAATAAAGTCTGACACTGTTTCCACTGTTTCCCCATCTATTTGCCATGAAGTGGTGGGACTGGATGCCATGATCTTTGTTTTCTGAATGTTGAGCTTTAAGCCAACTTTTTCACCAACATATGTGCATGTAAATAAAAGAAAGAGAAATTACTGAACAGGACAATGGTCAACTGGAAAAGAGTATGTATTGGTGCTTAGAAAGTGGATTTTCAAGTTTTATTGTGTCTACTTACATTTTTTTAATCTTTAGCAAAGAGAATTTGTGAAGGTCTTCTGTAGTCTTAAATAGGACCAAAAATAACAAAGCAAGTAAACAGCCTCTTGAGGAACATTCCTTGAGGCCCCTGAATCTGCAGTTGGTCAAATATTTGAGGACCCACTAGGTACCAGGCACCATGCTATATGTAGAGATTGTTATGGAAAAAACAGACCAGAAAGGTGGATCCCACCCCTGTGGTACTTGCAGTCTTAGTGGGCATTTTAGAAAGGAAAAAAATAAAAATTTTGAAAATAACAGGAAACATCAGTGCTGAATGGTTAGCAAACTTTTTCCTTTTACTTCTGTGTGATCATGAATTTGACTGTGCTATATTCTTCATGTTTGTGCTAATCACTGTAATTAATCCCCTAGTAGCTCATTATGATACATTGAAATTAAAGGTCAGAGCAATTTGAATCTGCATATTCACTAATCTATTAAATCAGAGCAAGAAGCAGTTTCATTTAATAATTAAAAGCACAGTTTCTACAGTCAAACTGTGTAGGTCTGAATCATAGCTCTGCTGCCTACTAGCCATGGAGTTTGGGGCCAGGTAGTTTTTCCTATGGTCATGTATGAATGTGAGAGTTGGACTGTGAAGAAGGCTGAGCACTGAAGAATTGATGCTTTTGAACTGTGGTGTTGGAGAAGACTCTTGAGAGTCCCTTGGACTGCAAGGAGATCCAACCAGTCCATTCTGAAGGAGATCAGCCCTGGGATTTCTTTGGAAGGAAGGATGCTAAAGCTGAAACTCCAGTACTTTGGCCACCTCATGCGAAGAGTTGACTCATTGGAAAAGACTCTGATGCTGGGAGGGATTGGGGGCAGGAGGAGAAGGGGATGACAGAGGATGAGATGGCTGGATGGCATCACTGACTCTATGGACATGAGTCTGAGTGAACTCTGGGAGTTGGTGATGGACAGGGAGGCCTGGCATGCTGGGATTCATGGGGTCGCAAAGAGTGGGACACAACTGAGTGACTGAACTGAACTGAATTTAACCTCTGCCTCAATTTCCTCATTTGTAAAGTGGGACAAATAATAGGAAAATCCTCGTAAAATTGTTATGAGGACTAATTTAGTTCATACATGTAAGAAGTATAGAGCAATGACAACCACATGCTATAGAAATTCTTGCTGTTTTGAATCATTATCACCTAATTTTAAAATAAACCACAGGGATTGCCAGTCTTGAGCTTGCATATCTTTAAATCAAATTCCATACCTAGAATTTCAAATTTTATTAGAGAATTACAAGTCAGAGACTAAATCTAAAGCACATTAACTATTAACTGAAATGTGCTATCTGAAAGTTATTTATTACAATAGATTTTCTGTATTTCTTAGGCTTAGGCTATCGAAGGCAAATAATCATTCTGAAAATTAAATACCCTTCTTTCTACTTTTCATCACTCTTAACAGTGCTTTCTGAAAGATAAGCTTGAAACTAGAAGGGGCAATATTTTATATGGACAGTATCATGCTATTTTGACAGCTTCAAAGAACTTTAAAACAATTGCCCTTAGAATGTGCCTGCCCACGGGCACCTAGCAATCCTTTCACTTAACTCTTCTACCCACAACTTAAACTTAACTACAAGTTTATTTCATACCTAAATATAGTATAGATAGATACTAGTGCTAAGGTATTGATGAACTAGTTTCTTAATATATGTTTAAAATATGTTTCTTACAATAGAAAATCTATGGTAATAACTCACTAAAGACATTTCTGTTAGTAATTTGTCAGAGTCCTATGTGTATCTGTCAAAAAGATTCCTAATATGTTAATACTCTTGCTTCTTGCAAGGGAAGCTATGACAAACCCAGAAAGTGTATTAAAAAGCAGAGACATCACTGTGCCAACAAAGGTCCATGTAGTAAAAGCTATGATTTTTCCAGTAGTCATGTATGGATGTGAGAATTGGACCATAAAAAAGGCTGAATGCTGAAGAATTGATGCCTTCAAATTGTGGAGCTGGAGAAGATTTTTGAGAATCACTTGGATTGCAAGGAAATCAAACCAGTCAATTCTAAAGGAAATCAATCATGAATATTAATTGGAAGAACTGATGCCGAAGCTGAAGCTCCAATACTTTGGCCACCTGATTGGAAGAGCCAACTCACTGGAAAAGACCCTGATGCTGGGAAGAACTGAAGGTAAAAGGAGAAGAGGGCAGCAGAGGACAAGATGGTTGGTGGCATCATCGACTCAATGGACATGAGTTTGAGCAAACTCCAGGAGACAGTGCAGGACAGGGAAGCCTGGAGTGCTGCAGTCCCTTGGGTAATAAAGAGCTGGACATGACTCAGTGACTGAACAACAATGTTAATTCATATATTTCCCTCATGGCTCAGATGGTAAAGAATCTGCCTGCAATGCAAGAGATCCAGGTTCCATCCCTGGGTTGGGGTGGGATGATACCCCTGCAGAAGGAAATAGCACCCCACTCCAGTATTCTTGCCTGGAGAATTCCTTGGACAGAGAAGCCTGAAGGGCTATGGTCCATGGGGTCACAAAGAGTCAGACATGCATCCCAATGCTGAAAACTCCACTCTTAATTACAATAAATTTTTAAGTGTTGCTGTCTAGTTAGACAACCCCTATTCCTGTTTTCTCCTCAAGGGTATTTTTATTTTTGACCCTTTGATTTTCCAAATACATTTTAGTCAGTTTGTAGAGCTCCATGGGAAACCCTGTTGGAATTCTAATTGAGATGGCACTACATCAGTTTGGCAGGAATAGATTTCTCTTCCATTGGTATTGAATCTTCCTAACACTAACGTTTATTGGGGTTTTCCCTAAAGTCTTTCAGCAAGTGTATAATTTTCTTTTCTTTCTAAACTTCAGAGGTTTCTTTTCGTAAATTTCTTGCATATCTTTTGTCAGGCTTATTCTTTTTTAAAAATATTTTTATTTATTTGGCTGTGCCGGGTCTTGGTTGAGGCACATAGACTTATTCTTTTATTAATGAATTTATTTTTGGCTGTGCTGTGCGTCTTTGTTGCTGCACACAGGCCTTCTCTAGTTGCGGTGAATGGGAGCTACTCTTTGTTGGGATGCTCGGGCTTCTCATTGCCGCGGCTTCTCTTGTTAAGGAACACAGGCTCCAGGGCCTGAGGGCTTCAGTAGTTGTGGCACACAGGCTGAGTTGCTCTGCAGCATACGGAATCTTCCCAGGCCAGGTAATGAACCCGTGTCCCCTCCATTGGCAGGCGGACTCTTATTCACTGATCCACCAGAGAAGTCATATAGACTTTTTCTTAAAGTAAATTTGCTTTCAATGATTGCAATTATAAACCATATTACTTCTAACGTTTTCTAACAGTTTCTTGCAGGTGTATCAAAGTAATAGATTATTATATATGGAACTTATATTCAGTCAAATTCTCCATTTAACTGTAACAAATTGCAGATTCTTTTGCATCTTTTCCTAAACATTTTGTCTGTGCATAAGGATATTTTTGGTTTTCCTTTTTAATCCTTATATTTTTTTCTTATTGTCTTACTGCATTCTCTAGAGCCTTGTACACTGCTGAATAGAAGTGGTGATAACAGACATCTTTGTCTTGCTCCCGATTTTCTGAAGGAAGTATATATATACAAGTTTTGATTATGAAAATAAAGCTGTTTGCTATAGTGTTTTAAAATGTACACTTCATCAAGATAAAAATAAAGTCTCCTGCTAGTCTTAGCTCTCTTTGCAAGAGGTGTATTGGGTTTTATTTATTTTAATAGTTATAAAGACACATCATTTAGAGCTGCTGCTGCTGCTAAGTCACTTCAGTCGTGTCCGACTCTGTGCAACCTCATAGACGGCAGCCCACCAGGGTTCCCCGTCCCTGGGATTCTCCAGGCAAGAACACTGGAGTGGGTTGCCATTTCCTTCTCCAGTGCATGAAAATGAAAGTGAAAGAGAAGTCACTCAGTCGTGTCTGACTCTTAGCGATCCCATGGACTGCAGCCTACCAGCCTCCTCCATCCATGGGATTTTCCAGGCAAGAGTACCAGAGTGGGGTGCCATTCCCTTCTCCGATCATTTAGAGCAGTTATCAGCAAACAACAGCTCAGTCCAAATCCAGTCTATTTTTATACAGCTTCAAAACTACGATTTTTAAATGGTTGAAAAACTCAAAAGAAAAAATATTTTATGACACCTGAAATGACATGAAATTCAAATTTCTGTGTCTATAATAATGCTTTATTGGAATACAGCTATATTTAAGAATGGTCTCTAGCTGCTTTTGTTAAGCCAGTACTCTTGCCTGGAAAATCCCATGGATGGAGGAGCCTGGTGGGCTACAGTCCATGGGGTCGCTAGGAGTCGGACATGACTGAGCGACTTCACTTTCACTTTTCACTTTCATGCATTGGAGAAGGAAATGGCAACCCGCTCCAGTGTTCTTGCCTGGAGAATCCCAGGGATGGGGGAGCCTGGTGGGCTGCCGTCTATGGGGTCGCACAGAGTCGGACACGACTGAAGCGACTTAGCAGCAGCAGCAGCAGCAGCAAGTAGTTGCAACAAGTCTACCATATGGCCTGCAAAGCTTAGAATGTGTACTGCCTAGCCTTTTAGAGAAAAGATTTGCCAACCCCTGGTCTAGAATAATGCAGTTATACAAAGTTTGTTGTGAAAAATAGCAAAGTCTTACTGACTGCTCTCCCATTTTCCTCTCCCCAAAGACAATTGTTTTATCTTTTTAGCTGATTATTTTAGTATTTACTTCCATTTCTCTAAATAGCATAATTGCAGTATTACTTCTTCAATTTTTGATGTTGGGAATTATACATTGTCTTCCCTCACTATGGGAGATGAGGATGTAACTACCTTGTGGTTTTTTGGTACTGCTTGACATGTGGGATCTTATATCTTAGTTCCCAGAGCAGGGATCAAACTCAATCCCACTGCATTGGAAGCATGAAGTTTTAACCACTGGACCACCAGGGAATTCTCTTCAATGTGTTTTTAAGTTTCCAAATGTAAGGGGATTTTTTGATTTATCATTCAAAATTGAAATCTAATTCAACTGCATGTGGTCAGTTGAATTATGCATGTGGTCCTGCATGATGGTCTGCAGGATATCAATTCTTTCAAATATTTTGAGACTTCATTTGTATCCTAATTTGTAGCCTAATAAGTGATGAAATGAGAAAATGCGTATGAGCCTAGGAAAAAAATATGTTCTTTAAGTACTGAATGCAGAGTCCTATGTTCATTAAATCCAACTTGTTAATTAAAGATAAAATGAAGTTTTGTTTCAGTCTCCTGCTGCTGCTGCTAAGTCGCTTCAGTCATGTCCAACTCTGTGTGACCCCATAGACAGCAGCCCACTAGGCTCCGCCGTCCCTGGGATTCTCCAGGCAAGAATACTGGAGTGGGTTGCCATTTCCTTCTCCAATTCAGCTTCCTAGTTATTCCAAAAATCTGCCATTCAGCATCCTTGTATTCCTATACTCACGAGTGACCAATGATTATGGGATTATGTGGGTTATTATCATATGTGTGAGTATTCCTCATTCTGTGAATCCCAGATTGGACTGAGCAGTCCAGCCCTGTGCTTCCATAGTATTTACTTCTTGGAAATTGTATGTTGATATAATTGTGTCCCCTATTAGGCTATCTGTTGGTTTCCCATTGCTATGATAGATTGCCACAGACTCAGTGGCTTAGAACAGATTTATTATCTTACAGTTAGGGAGATTAGCAGTCCAAGACGAACCTCACTGGGCTAAAATCAAGATGTTGGCAGGGCTGAGTCCTTCTGGGGGAGACTCCACTTTCCTGCCTTTTTTGGCTTCCATGCATTATGCCAATCTCTAGCTTCTGCCATCACATTGACCACAGACATCGATTCTCCTGACTTCCTCTTCTAAGTGAAGTTGCTCAGTCATGCCTGACTCTTTGTGAGCCCATGGACTGTAGCCTGCTTGGCTCCTCCATCCATAGGATTTTCCAGGCAAGAGTACTGGAGTAGGTTGCCATTTCCTTCTCCAGGGGATCCTTCCGGCCCATGGATCGAACCCAGGTCTATCTGCATTATAGGCAGATGCTTTACCATCTGAGCCACCAGGGAAGAGGTCTTCCACCAGGGAAGAAGGTCCTCTTCTAAGGACCTTGTAATTACACCGGGCCCATGCAGATAAGGGCTTCCCTGGTGGCTCAGAGGTTAAAGTGTCTGCCTGCAATGCGGGAGACCTGGGTTCGATCTCTGGGTTGGGAGGATCCCCTGGAGAAGGAAATGGCAACCCACTCCGGTGTTCTTGCCTGGAAAATCCCATGGACAGAGGACCCTGGTGGGCTATAGTCCACAGGGTAGCAAAGAGTCGGACATGACTGAGCGACTTCACATTCAGGCAGGTAATCCTGGTTAATCTCCCTTTCTCAAGAGCCTTAACTTAATCACATCCACAGAGTCCCTTTAAACAGATAAGACAGAATAATCACAGGTTTGAGGATTAAGACATAGACATATTTGGGCATCTATTATTCAGCTCGGTATATATAGGACATCTTTTCTGATAATTCCAATATCTGGATTTATCTATATGTCTCTATTCTGTTGTTTGGTGTGTGGGTGGTTTCTTTTCCCTCTTGGTTTTCTACCATTTGGTCTTATTTTCTGATGAGCCTGATCATTTTTTAGTGCTTCTTGGTCTTTAAGTGTGAAAAATTATAGAGATAAGTTGAGGGCCTGAATGATGTTATCTTCCTCCAGAGAGGATTACTATTAATACCTCTTCTGGGAAGTTATGAGAGTAGGGGCAGATTACGTTAACTCCGTCTAGGACTAGTGCAATTCCAAGATGGGTTTCTGTCTTTGTGAGGCTGGCCTATTTCTGCATCATCTTAATTCTCAGATACAGCCCTGCAGGTGTGCTTGACAAGTCCTGTCAAACCTCTGCTCAGCTTTTCAACCTCAGAGCTTCTGCTTTCTGCCTCTCAGCCTCTTAGAACCTCAGCTGCTGCTGCTGCTGCTAAGTCACTTAAGTTGTGTCTGACTCTGCGCGACCCCTGAGACGGCAGCCCGCCAGGCTCCCCGGTCCCTGGGATTCTCCAGGCAAGAACACTGGAGTGGGTTGCCATTTCCTTCTCCAATGCATGAAAGTGAAAAGTGAAAGTGAAGTCACTCAGTCGTGTCCAACTCTGAGCGACTCCATAGACTGCAGCCTACCAGGCTCTTCCGTCCATGGGATTTTCCAGGCAAGAGTACTGGAGTGGAGTGCCATTGCCTTCTCTGAGAACCTCAGCTACCACATACCAATCAGTAAATGCTTTGAGGTTCACTTCTCTGGACTTTCTCTGCTGAATCTCAGTTCCTCAGATCCTTACTGTACTAGGACACCAATGCCTTCAGAAAGATTTTTAGCAACAAAAGCAAAAATGGATAAATGAGACTATACCAAACTTCAAAACCTCTGCACATTAAAGGAAACAATCAAGAGTGAAACCTCAACCTATGGGATGAAAGAAAATGCAAATCATGTATCTGATAAGGGGTGAATATCCAGTATATTCAAAGAGCTGCTACAATTGAAGCATTAAAAAAGTAACTCAATTAAAAATAAGCAAAAAATCTGCATAGACATTTCACCAAAAGATATACAAATGGTCAACAAGCATTTGAAAATATGCCTCTATGGAAAACACTATGGAGGTTCCTTAAAAAACTAAAATTAGAATATAATCCACTTCTAGGTATATATCAAAATGTTTTTTAGTTGGAGGATGATTGCTTTAAAATATTGTGTTAGTTTCTGCCATACATCCACATGAATCAACCATAGGTACATATATATTTGTCCCGTCCCTCTGGAGCCTCCCTCCCACTTCCCACCCCATCCCACCCATATAGGTTGTCACAGAGTACGGGGTTTGAGCTCCCTGTCATACAGCAAATTCCCACTATCTATTTTACATAAGGTAATGTATATGTTTCAATGTTACTCTTTTAATTTGTCCCTCCCCCTCGTTCTCCCACTGTGGTCACAAGTCTGTTCTCTAGGTCTGCATCTCCATTGCTGCTTTGCAAATAGGTTCACTGGTACCATCTTTCTAGATTTCCTACATGTGTGTTAATATATAATATTTATTTTTGTCTTTCTGACTTACTTCACTCTGTATAATAGACTCGAGTTTCATCCGCCTCATTAGAACTGATTCAACCGTGTTCCTTTTTATGGCTGAGTAATATTCCATTGTGTATCTATACCACAACTTCTTTCTTTTGTTGTTGTTGTTCAGTCACTCAGTCATATCCAACTCTTTGCGACCGCATGGACTGAAGCATACCAGGCTTCCCTGTCCTTCACCATCTCCCAGAGCCTGCTTAAACTCATGTCCATTGAGTCGGTGATGCCATCCAACCATCTCTTTCTGATCTCAATCTTTCCCAGCATCAGGGTCTTTTCTGATGAGTCAGCTCTTCAAATCAGGTGGCCAAAGTATTGGAGCTTCAGCTTCAGCAACAGTCCTCCCAGTAAATATCCAGGGTTGATTTCCTTCAGGATTGACTGCTTTGACCTCCTTGCAGTCCAAAGGACTCCCAAGAGTCCTCTCCAACACTGCAGTTCAAACACAACAATTCTTCAGCACTCAGCTTTTTTATGATCCAACTCTCACATCCATACATGACTACTAGAAAGATCATAGTTTTTAGAACTTCTTTATCCATCTCGAAAGCAAGGTTTTGAAGAGACATTAGCACACCTGTGTTCTGTGTACATTATTCACAATAGTCAAGAGAAGACGTGGCTCAAATGCCTATCTACAGATAAATGGATAAAGAAACTGTAGTATACACATACAATGGAATACTATTCAATTTTTAAAAAGAAGGAAATTTTGCCACCTGCTGTAATACTGGATGAGCCTTGAAGACATTGTACTGAGTAAAATTAGCCAATAACAAAGGACAAATATTCTGTTCCACTTACATAAGGTATCTAAAGTAGCCAGAATTGTGGAAAAGTAGAATGGTGGTTGCCAGGGATTGAGGGGAGGGGAAATGGGGAATTGTGCTGTGGATTATAGAGGTTCAGCTTTGCAAGGTGAAAAAAAATGCTAGAGTCATGACTAAATGTAATTTAGTCACGTCTAAATTACACAACAATGTGAATATGGTTAACACTGCTAAAATGTACATGTAAGAAGGTAAATTTCATATTATGTGCTTTTTACTACAATTAAACATTCTCCTCCCAAAAAGATTTTAAAATGTATTTTACCAGCTCTTCTAGTTGTTGTCAGCAAGAGAATTGTTCTGACAGAAGCTAGGCAATCATAGCCAGAAGCCTTGAAGGTGTTTCTATTTTCGCTTTTAATAATATAGTTGCTTACTTCCCTGTTGCCATTCTTTCCCCCACTCTAATTCTTGACTTAGTCAGAGTTTGATTTTTAAAATATAATCAGTATTCTATTCCTTTGTTTTTTAAAAAAAACTGTCGGTGGCTTCCAGTTGTGCTTACAATAAAACACAGCATCTATAGCAAAATCCTGTCTGCCTCACTAGCATCATCTTCAGCCTCTTTTCTTTTCACTCCTTACGATCCAGCCGCATTGGTGGTTCACTTCCTCCAAAAAACCAAGCTCTTTTTCCACATGAAGGCTTGCACGTGTACTGTGTCCTCTTTTTGCCTGAAAAGTTCTACTCCCTCATCAACTGGCTCAATTCCAGTTATCTTTCAGATCTCTGATTAAATATCTCTTTTTTAGTAAGGACATCCTCGATGACACAAGCACAGATATATACTCCTATTGTATGAAATTCACTATGTTTCTTTCCTTTGTAACTCTTACCAAAATTTTTAATCATATATCTAGAGGGTTACTTGCTAAATCTCTATCCCTCCCACTAGATTCTAAACATCCATGCCATGTATCTTTGATACAGTTTAATGCCAAGTACAGTGCTTGGTACACAGATTGTGTGTATATATATATATATATATATATATATATATATACACACACACACATATACATCAGATCAGATCAGTTCAGTTGCTCAGTCGTGTCCGGATCTTTGCAACCCCATGAATCACAGCACACCAGGCCTCCCTGTCCATCACCAACTCAGGGAGTTCACTGAGACTCACGTCTATTGAGCCAGTGATGCCATCCAGCCATCTCATCCTCTGTCGTCCCCTTCTCCTCCTGCCCCCAATCCCTCCCAGCATCAGAGTCTTTTCCAATGAGTCAACTCTTTGCATGAGGTGGCCAAAGTACTGGAGTTTCAGCTTTAGCATCCTTCCTTCCAAAGAAATCCCAGGGCTGATCTCCTTCAGAATGGACTGGTTGGATCTCCTTGCAGTCCAAGGGACTCTCAAGAGTCTTTTCCAACACCACAGTTCAAAAGCATCAATTCTTCGGCGCTCAGCCTTCTTCACAGTCCAACTCTCACATCCATACATGACCACAGGAAAAACCATAGCCTTGACTAGACGAAGCTTTGTTGGCAAATTAATGTCTCTGCTTTTGAATATGCTATCTAGGTTGGTCATAACTTTCCTTCCAAGGATATATTTGTTGAAAGAATAAATAATATATATATATTTCAATTTCTCTATAATATTCATTTTTTGAGGACTTCCCTGGTGCCTCAGCGATAAAGAACCTACTTGCTAATGATGCAGGAGACACGAGTTCGATCCCTGGGTTGGGAAGATCCCCTGAAGAAGGAAATTGCAAACCACTCCAGTATTCTTACCTGAGAAATCCCAAGGACAAAGGAGCCTGGCAGGCTACAGCCCATGGGTTGCAAATAATTGAACTTGATTTAGCAACTGAGCACACACCCATAATATTCATTTTACAAGAAAATTATTTACTCTTAGTTTGTCAGTAGGTGGCACTGTTGGTTAAAGAATTTGTAAGTATCAAAAATAATAAAGAGCCTTTATTTACTTATTTATTTGCTGTTTTTATTTTTTGCTTTTTTAATATAAATTTATTTATTTTAATTGGAGGCTAATTACTTTACAATATTGTATTGGTTTTGCCATATGTCAACATGAATCCACCACAGGTATACACTTGTTCCCCATCCTGAACCCCCCTCCCACCTCCCTCCTCGTACCATCCTTCTGGGTCATCCCAGTGCACCAGCCCCAAGCATCCTGTATCATGCATCGAACCGGGACTGGCGATTCGTTTCGTATATGATATATGTTTCAATGCCATTCTCCCAAATCATTCCACCCTCTCCCTCTCCCAGAGTCCAAAAAACCATTCTATACATCTCTGTCTTTTTTGCTATCTCCCATACAGGGTTATTGTTACCATCTTTCTAAATTCCATATATATGCATTAGTATACTGTATTGGTGTTTTTCTTTCTGGCTTACTTCACTCTGTATAATAGGCTCCAGATTCATCCACCTCATTAGAACAGATTCAAATGTATTCTTTTTATTGGCTAAATAATACTCCATTGTATATATGTGCCATAGCTTTCTTATCCATTCATCTGCTGATGGACATCTAGGTTGCTTCCATGTCCTGGCTATTATAAACAGTGCTGCGATGAACATTGGGGTACACGTGTCTCTTTCAATTCTGGTTTCCTCGGTGTGTATGCCCAGCAGTGGGATTGCTGGGTCGTATGGCAGTTCTATTTCCAGTTTTTTAAGGAATCTCCACACTGTTCTCCATAGCGCTATACTAGTTTGCATTCCCACCAACAGTGTAAGAGGGTTCTCTTTTCTCCACACCCTCTCCAGCATTTATTGCTTGTAGACTTTTGGATCGCAGCCATTCTGACTGGCGTGAAATGGTACTTTGTTGTTGTTTGATTTGCTTTTCTCTGATAATGAGTGATGTTGAGCATCTTTTCATGTGTTTGTTAGCCATCTGTATGTCTTCTTTGGAGAAATGTCTATTTAGTCCTTTGGCCCATTTTTTGATTGGGTCATTTATTTTTCTGGAATTTAGCTACAGGAGTTGCTTGTATATTTTTGAGATTAGTTGTTTGTCTGTTGCTTCATTTGCTATTATTTTCTCCCATTCTGAAGGCTGTCTTTTCACGATGCTTATAGTTTCCTTTTTTGTGCAGAAGCTTTTAAGTTTAATTAGGTACCATTTGTTTATTTTTGCTTTTATTTCCAATATTCTGGGAGGTGGGTCATAGAGGATCCTGCTGTGATTTATGTCAGAGAGTGTTTTGCCTATGTTCTCCTCTAGGAGCTTTATAAAGTTTCTGGTCTTACATTTAGATCTTTAATCCATTTTGAGTTTATTTTTGTGTATGGTGTTAGAAAGTGTTCTAGTTTCATTCTTTTACAAGTGGTTGACCAGTTTTCCCAGCACCACTTGTTAAAGAGATTGTCTTTTCTCCATTGTATATTCTTGCCTCCTTTGTCAAAAATAAGGTGTCCATAGGTGTGTGGATTTATCTCTGGGCTTTCTATTTTGTTCCATTGATCTATATTTCTGTCTTTGTGCCAGTACCATACTGTCTTGATGACTGTGGCTTTGTAGTAGAGCCTGAAGTCAGGCAGGTTGATTCCTCCAGTTCCAGTCTTCTTTCTAAAGATTGCTTTGGCTATTCGAGGTTTTTTGTATTTCCATACAAATTGTGAAATTATTTGTTCTAGCTCTGTGAAGAATACCGTTGGTAGCTTGATAGGGATTGCATTGAATCTATAGATTGCTTTGGGTAGTATACTCATTTTCACTATATTGATTCTTCCAATCCATGAACATGGTATATTTCTCCATCTACTAGTGTCCTCTTTGATTTCTTTCACCAGTGTTTTATAGTTTTCTATATATAGGTCCTTTGTTTCTTTAGGTAGATATATTCCTAAGTATTTTATTCTTTTCGTTGCAATGGTGAATGGACTTGTTTCCTTGATTTCTCTTTCTCTTTTCTCATTATTAGTGTACAGGAATGCAAGGGATTTCTGTGTGTTGATTTTATACCCTGCAACTTTACTATATTCATTGATTAGTAATTTTCTGGTGGAGTCTTTAGGGTTTTCTATGTAGAGGATCATGTCATCTGCAAACAGTGAGAGTTTTACTTCTTTTTTTCCAATTTGGATACCTTTTATTTCTTTTTCTGCTCTGATTGCTGTGGCCAAAACCTCCAAAACTATGTTGAATAGTAGTGGTGAAAGTGGGCACCCTTGTCTTGTTCCTGACTTTAGGGGAAATGCTTTCAATTTTTCACCATTGAGGATAATGTTTGCTATGGCTTTGTCATATATAGCTTTTATTATGTTGAGGTATGTTCCTTCTATTCCTGCTTTCTGGAGAGTTTTTATCATAAATGGATGTTGAATTTTGTCAAAGGCTTTCTCTGCATCTATTGAGATACTCATATGGCTTTTATTTTTCAATTTGTTAATGTGGTGTATTACATTGATTGATTTGCAGATACTGAAGAATCCTTGCATCCCTGGAATAAAGCCCACTTGGTCATGGTGTATGATCTTTTTAATGTGTTGTTGGATTCTGATTGCTAGAATTTTGTTAAGGATTTTTGCATCTATGTTCATCAGTGATATTGGCCTGTAGTTTTCTTTTTTTGTGGCATCTTTGTCAGGTTTTGGTATTAGGGGGATGGTGGCCTTATAGTATGAGTTTGGAAGTTTACCTTCCTCTGCAATTTTCTGGAAGAATTTGAGTAGGATAGGTGTTAGCTTTTCTCTAAATTTGTGGTAGAATTCAGCTGTGAAGCCATCTGGACCTTGGCTTTTGTTGGCTGGAAGTTTCTGATTACAGTTTCAATTTCTGTGCTTGTGATGGGTCTGTTAAGATTTTCTATTTCTTCCTGGTTCAGTTATGGAAAGCTGTACTTTTCTAAAAATTTGTCCATTTCTTCCAAGTTGTCCATTTTATTGGCATATAATTGCTGATGGTAGTCTCTTATGATCCTTTGTATTTCTGTGTTGTCTGTTGTGATCCCTCCATTTTCATTTCTAATTTTATTGATTTGATTTTTCTCGCTTTGTTTCTTGATGAGTGTGGCTAATGGTTTGTCAATTTTATTTATCCTTTCAAAGAACCAGCTTTTGGCTTTGTTGATTTCAACTATTTTCAACTATTATCTCCTCAAGTATTTTCTCATGGTCTTTCTTTTTGTCTTCTTCTGGATGCCTATGGTTCGAATGTTAGGGTGTTTAATATTGTCCTGGAGGTCTCTGAGATTGTCCTCATTTCTTTTAATTCATTTTTCTTTTTTCCTCTCTGATTCATTTATTTCTACCATTCTATCTTCTACTTCACTAATTCTATCTTCTGCCTCTACTATATTCTACTATTTGTTCCCTCCAGTTTGTTTTTGATCTCATTTATTGCATTATTCTTTACATATTGACTCTTTTTTATTTCCTCTAAGTCCTTGTTAAACCTTTCTTGCATCTTCTCAATCCTTGTCTCCAGGCTATTTATATGTGATTCCATTTTGATTTCAAGATTTTGGATCATTTTCACTATCATCGTTCAGAATTCTTTATCAGGTAGATTCCGTATCTCTTCCTCTTTTGTTTGGTTTGGTTGGCATTTATCCTGTTCCTTTACCTGCTGGGTATTCCTCTGTCTCTTCATCCTGTTTATATTGCTGTGTTTGAGGTGGCCTTTCTGTATTCTGGCAGTTTGAGGAGTTCTTTTTATTGTGGAGTTTCCTCGCTGTGGGTGGGGTTGTACGGGTGGTTTGACAAGGTTTCCTGTTTAGGGAAGCTTGTGTCTGTGTTCTGGTGGGTGGACCTGGATTTCCTCTCTCTGCAGTGCAATGAAGTGTCCAGTAATGAGTTATGAGATGTCATTGGGTTTGGAGTGACTTTGGGCAGCCTGTATATTGAAGCTCAGGTCTGTGTTCCTGTGTTGCTGAAAAATTTGCGTGGTATGTCTTGCTCTGGAACTTGTTGGCCCTTGGGTGGTGCTTGGTGTCAGTGTAGGCATGGAGGCGTTTGATGAGCTCCTGTCAATTAATGTTCCCTGGAGTCAGGAGTTCTCTGGGTTCTCAGGATTTGGACTTAAGCCTCCTGCTTCTGGTTTTCAGTCTTACTTTTACAGTAGCCTCAAAACTTCTCCATCTATACAGCACCATTGATAAAACATCTAGGTTAAAGATGAAAAGTTTCTCCACAGTGAGGGACACCCAGAGAGATTCACAGAGTTACATGGAGAAGAGAAGGAGGAGGGAGATAGGTGGATGAGATGAGGGGGAATCAAAAGAGGAGAGAGCAAGCTAGCCAGTAATCACTTCCTTATGTGGGCTCCACAGTCTGGATCGCTCAGAGATGTTCACGGAGTTATACAGAGAAGAGAAGAGGAAGGAAGGAGACAGAGGTGGCCAGGAGGATAAAGGGGGGAATCAAAAGGAGAGAGACAGATCCAGCCAGTAATCAGTTCTCTAAGTGTTCTCCACTGTCTGGAACACACAAAGAGATTCACAGAGTTGGGTACAGAAGAGAAGGGGGAGGGAGGAGATAGAGGCGATCTGGTGGAGAAAAAGGAGAGTCCAAAGGGGGAGAGAGCAGTCAAGCCAGTAATCTCGCTCCCAGGTAAAAATGGGTACTGAAGATTGGGTTCTTAAAGGCACAAAATTGATAACAAATACCAAAAAGCAAAGATTAAAAATCTAGAGGGATGGTATGGGGAGGGAAGCGGGAGGAGGTTCAGGATGTGGAACATGTGTATACCTGTAGTGGATTCATGTTGATATATGGCAAAACCAATACAATATTGTAAAGTTAAAAAATTGAATAAAATAAATTCAAAAAAAATCTAGAGTAGAGGTTGGATTTTCAAAACCACAATATTAAAGAAAAGAAAAAAAAAGTCACAAAAATTATTTTAAAAATATATATATATGAAGTTTGCTTTAAAAAATAGGGTCTCTCTCTCTCTTTTTTTTTTTTTTTTGCAAAGTAATAGTAGGTTATAAAAATGAAAATTAAAGGAGTACTAGAGGACTTAAATTTTTTTAATTAAAAAAATGATAGTAAAAATATATCTAGGACTTTCTCTGGTGTTTTTGTGGGCAGTGTGGGGTCAGTTCATTTTCAGATAGTTCCTTGGTCTGGCTTATATTTCTCAAGATCTATAGGCCCCTTCCTATGTAGTCGGTACTAACAACAGGGTTTTAATCTATTGCACCTGTCACTTCCAAGGCAGTTCCCTCTGTTTTAGCTTCTTCTGTTTGCCGGTCTCTTCAGTGTGATTTCCGCCCTAACACAAGGCGGCCGCTGGTGGACACTTTTTTTAGGCTCACTTGTTCAGTCGCGCTGTGGGGAGGGAGGGACCCTGCAAACAAATAACACTGGCGTGTGCTCGCAGTGTCTCAGCCACACTGGGCCTGCCCCCACTTCTGGCGCATGTGCCCTCCCTGCCCACACTGCTCAGGCTCTAGGTTGCTCCGCGGGGAACTTTCTGAGGCCGACCCTGGGCTGCATGCACCTCCCAGGTCTAGGCCGCTCAGGTTCAGGCACTCGGGTAGTCCTCAGAGGCACAGACTTGGTTGGGCCCATGTTTTGTGCCCTTCCCAAGTCCGAGCAGCTCAGGTGATGAGGTGTTTGGCGAGCGCGGTAGCAACTTATCACCTCCCCCATCCCTGCCGCTCGGTTTTCTGGGTGTACAACCGACGTGCCTTCTCAGGCGGATGTTGATGTCCAGAACCCCAAGAAGTCTTAGTTAGCAAAGAAGCCTGCTTGCAGTTTGGTAGATAATGCCTCTCTGGGGCTGAGATTGCCCACTTCCGGCTCTGGCTGCCTGTCACCGGAGGGGGATGGTCTGCAGCAGGCTATCTGTTTAGTACTTTATTCTGTGAGCGGGCCTGGCGGTGTCTTAGGTTAGGGCTTTTCGCGTGGTAGCTATCCCACAGTCTGGTTTGCTAGCCCAAGCTAGTTCCCTCAAATTGCCCTCGGGGCATTCAGGCCTGGTCCTTACTCTAAGCAATGCAGCCTGCGCCTCCCTGCCCAGCCCCCACTTGCTAGTGGCGGGTGCAGGCGTCTGCGCTGCTTCTCCACTGAGGGACTTACCGTTGGGCATGTAATCTGTGGGTTTTCATTATTTATTTATTTTTCCTCCCAGTTATGTTGCCCTCTGTGGTTCCAAGGCTCTCCACAGACTCGGCAGTGAGAGTGTTTCCTGGTGTTTGCAAACTTCTCTCTTTTTAAGACTCCCTTCCTGGGACGGAGCTCCGTCCCTACCTCTTTTGTCTCTCTTTTTGTCTTTTATATTTTTTCCTACCTCCTTTCGAAGACAATGGGCTGCTTTTCTGGGTGCCTGATGTCCTCTGCCGGCATTCAGAAGTTGTTTTGTGGAATGTACTCAGCATTTAAATGTTTTTTTTGATGAATTTTTTGGGGAGAAAGTGGTCTCCCCATCTTATTCCTCCACCATCTTAGGACCACCTCTAAAGTGGCTTTTAAAATTGTTCATTTCTTCCACCAATATTTAATCAGGATCTTCTCTGTTCGATACATCATATTGACTAAACCCTTTCAAAGAGCCCGGTTGTCTGGTAAGATAAATTATTAAGATATTTTAACTTAGGGATCAACAGAGTAAGCAGATCCACCATCTGTTTTTGTAACTAAAGTTTTTTAGAACACAATCATGCCCATTTATTTACATTTTGTCCATGATTGCTTCATAATACAATGGGCAGAGTTGAGTGGTTGCAACAGTGACCATTTTAGGCTCACAAGCCCAAAATATCTCTACTATCTGGCCCTTTAAGAAAAAGCTTGCCAACCCTTGTTTTAATTCCAAAAGATCAAAATGAACTCTCTCTCTATATATATATATAGTATATATACATATATATGAAAGTGAAAGTTGCTCAGTCCTGTCTGACTCTTTGCAACCCCATGGACTATACAGCCCATGGAATTCTCTAGGCCAGAATACAGGAGTGGGTAGCCTTTCCCTTCTCCAGGGGATCTTTCCAACCCAGGGATCAAACCCAGGTCTCCCACATTGCAGGCAGATTCTTTACCAGCTGAGCCACAAGGGAAACCCATGTGAGTTTTAGTCTACAAAGTGGGTTGAAATAACCTAATTTACAGCAAAAACTAACACAGTGTCATAAAACAATCATATCCTAATTAAAAAACCAAAAATATAACTATTAGAAAAATCTTATAATTAACATATTAAAGTAATTCACAAAGATACTTCTGTGTCCTCAAGAGGTACTGGAGGCAGCCTAAAGCAAGTGGGTTGCTGCTTGCTGCTAATAACAAAAAAAGTAGACAAAATAAAGATAACTTTTGAAAAACCTGAAAGATAATAAATTTAGGCAGAAACCATAGGAGAATTTCCTGAGCAGCTGGTAATAATTATGAGTCTGTGACTTCTTAGCTGACAGTGTTCTCACCCCTTCAAATCTGGGAGTGACAGACTGCAGTCTTACTGGCTCAAGGTGGTAGCAAACTAAGTTCAGGTTTATTGGAAGAGAACCTGGAAACTTGGGAGGGAATCCTGAAACAAAGGTCCCACAGAAGGGGTGAAATTAAAAATCCCTGGCTGACCTCTGAACTACCTGCCCAGGCCCTGCTGAAAGAGCTGTTCAGGAGCCCTTGAGAAACAACAATACTGGGTCAGAGATGTGTTTGCTGTCCTCTGACAGCATATATGCCCCAATACATGTGCACCTCAGGTAGCAAGAGCTAAGCCTTGTGGGTTTAAGACAGCAGAGAACAGAGACTGGGCTGGCAGAGCAGCTTGACATTTAGAAAGGAAAACAGATCATCAGGGGAACAGCAAAGAAGGTGAACCCCATCATCTGAGAAAAAACACTGGCCAAATCTTTAAGTGAAGACTTAAGAAGAAATATAAGCCACTACATGCTACAGAGTTTGAATCCAAGCAAATTTACTACTTTAAAAATCAAAACCCTAATAATTTTCTGAAGACCATAACAGAATCCAGAATACCAGTGAATTTACTTTTTTTCACAACAATGATAGTTATAATTGGTTAAAATCTGACAGAATTAGAAGATATAGATAAAATTATAATTATAGTTGGAAATTTTAATACCTCTCTTGGTATTTGGTATAAAGCAGACAGAATATGGGCTTCCCTGGTGGCTCAGACAGTAAAGAATCCACCTGCAATGTGGGAGACCTGGGTTCTATTCCTGGGTTCAGAAGATCCCCTGGAGGAAGGCATGGCAACTTACTCCAGTATCCTTGCCTGGAGAATCCTCATGGACAGAGGAATCTAGCAGGCAACAGTCCATGGGGTCACAAAGAGTTGGACACAACTGAGTGACTAAGCACAGACAGAATATATATTTGAATGATACTCTCAACTAACTTGTCTTAATTGGTATTTATAAAACATTTTATCACCAAACAGATAAACAGACATTTTTTTCCCAAGTATACAAAGAATATCCAGCAAGACAGGCCATAAAACAACCCTCAATACATTTAAATGGATTGAAATGTTACAGTGACATTCTCTGACCACAGTGGAATTACATTAAAATCAATAACAGAAGAACCTCAAAATCCCTGGAAGATTTCTAAATATTAGCATGAATCTCAAGGGCATTATGCTGAATGAAGACAACCAGTCTAATACCTTTTTAAAATATTTATTTATTTTTGACCACGTCAGGTTTTATTTGCAGCATGGGATCTTCACTGCATTGTGGGCTTCTCTCTAGTTGTGGCACCCAAGCTCCAGAGCATGAGCTGTACAGTTGCAGCACATGGGCTCTCTAATTGTGGCATGCAGGCTTAGTTACCTCACAGCATGTGGGATATTAGTTCCCTGACCAAGGATCAAGCCCTGCTGCTGCTAAGTCGCTTCAGTCGTGTCCGACTCTGTGTGACCCCATAGACGCCAGCCCACCAGGCTCCGCCGTCGCTGGGATTCTCTAGGCAAGATCACATCCCCTGTATTGGAAGGTGGACTCTTAACCACTGGACCACCAGGGAAGTCTCTCTAAGAACTTATTAATACATACTACATGAGTCCATTTATTTGACATTCTTGAAAAGATAAAACTACAAGGACACAATGTATCAGTGGTTATCAGTGTTCAGGGTGGTTGGTAGACATGACTACAAAGGGATAGGAGAAGGATGTTTTTGTGTATGGGGGAGTGTTTTGTGTATGGCAGGAATGCAACTGTTCTGTATTCTGGCTGTGGTGTTCCTTATACAAAATCCACACATATGTTAAAACTTACACAAGTGTACACCAAAAACAAAGTCAATTTTTACTTTATGTTAACATAGTGGTTAAATAAACAGGGTGAAATATATAGTCTTGACGAACTCCTTTTCCTATTTGTAACCAGTCTGTTTTTCCATGTCCAGTTCTAACTGTTGCTTCCTGACCTGCATACAAATTTCTCAAGAGGCAGATCAGGTGGTCTGGTATTCCCATCGCTTTCAGAATTTTCCACAGTTTATTGTGATCCACACAGTCAAAGGCTTTGGCATAGTCAATAAAGCAGAAAGAGATGTTTTTCTGGAACTCTCTTGCTTTTTCCATGATCCAGCAGATGTTGGCAATTTGATCTCTGGTTCCTCTGCCTTCTCTAAAACCAGCTTGAACATCAGGAAGTTCATGGTTCACATATTGCTGAAGCCTGGCTTGGAAAATTTTGAGCATGACTTTACTAGCGTGTGAGATGAGTGCAATTGTGCAATAGTTTGAGCATTCTTTGGCATTGATTTCTTTGGGATTGGAATGAAAACTGACCTTTTCCAGTCCTGTGGCCACTGCTGAGTTTTCCAAATTTGCTGGCATATTGAGTGCAACACTTTCACAGCATCGTCTTTCAGGATTTGGAATAGCTCAACTGGAATTCCATCACCTCCACTAGCTTTGTTCATAGTGATGCTTTCTAAGGCCCACTTGACTTCACATTCCAGGATGTCTGGCTCTAGGTCAGTGATCACACCATCGTGATTATCTGGGTCGTGAAGATCTTTTTTGTACAGTTCTTCTGTGTATTCTTGCCATCTCTTCTTAATATCTTTTGCTTCTGTTAGGTTCATACTATTTCTGTCCTTTATCAAGCTCATCTTTGCATGAAATGTTCCTTTGGTATCTCTGATTTTCTTGAAGAGATCCCTAGTCTTTCCCATTCCGTTGTTTTCCTCTATTTCTTTGCATTGATCACTGAAGAAGGCTTTCTTATCTCTTCTTGCTATTCTTTGGAACTCTGCGTTCAGATGTTTATATCTTTCCTTTTCTCCTTTGCTTTTCACTTCTCTTCTTTTCACAGCTATTTGTAAGGCTCCCCAGACAGCCATTTTGCTTTTTTGCATTTCTTTTATATGGGAATGGTCTTGATCCCTGTCTCCTGTACAATGTCATGAACCTCATTCCATAGTTCATCAGGCACTGTATCTATCAGATCTAGGCCCTTAAATCTATTTCTCACTTCCACTGTATAATCATAAGGGATTTGATTTAGGTCATACCTGAATGGTCTAGTGGTTTTCCCTACTTTCTTCAATTTCAGTCTGAATTTGTCAATAAGGAGTTGATGGTCTGAGCCACAGTCAGCTCCTGGTCTTGTTTTTGCTGACTGTATAGAGCTTCTCCATCTTTGGCTGCAAAGAATATAATCAAGTTGATTTTGGTGTTAGAAACACAAGTTGGAATCAAGATTGCCAGGAGAAATATCAATAACCTCAGATATGCAGATGACACCACTCTTATGGCAGAAAGTGAAGAGGAACTAAAAAGCCTCTTGATGAAAGTGAAAGTGGAGAGTGAAAAAGTTGGCTTCAAGCTCAACATTCAGAAAACGAAGATCATGGCATCCGGTCCCATCACTTTATGGGAAAGAGATGGGGAAACAGTGGAAACTATGTCAGACTTTATTTTTCTGGGCTCCAAAATCACTACAGATCGTGACAGAAGCCATGAAATTAAAAGACGCTTACTCCTTGGAAGGAAAGTTATGACCCACCTAGATAGCATATTCAAAAGCAGAGACATTAATTTGCCAACAAAGGTTCATCTAGTCAAGGCCATGGTTTTTCCTGTGGTCATGTATGGATGTGAGAGTTGGACTGTGAAGAAGGCTGAGTGCCGAAGAATTGATGCTTTTGAACTGTGGTGTTGGAGAAGACTCTTGAGAGTCCCTTGGACTGCAAGGAGAGCCAACCAGTCCGTTCTGAAGGAGATCAGCCCTGGGAATTCTTTGGAAGGAATGGTGCTACAGCTGAAACTCCAGTACTTTGGCCACCTCATGTGAAGAGTTGACTCATTGGAAAAGACTCTGATGCTGGGAGGGATTGGGGGCAGGAGGAGAAGGGGACGACAGAGGATGAGATGGCTGGATGGCATCACCGACTCGATGGACGTGAGTCTGAGTGAACTCTGGGAGTTGGTGATGGACAGGGATGCCTGGCATGCTGGGATTCATGGGGTCACAAAGAGTCGGACATGACTGAGCGACTGATCTGATCTGATCTGAACACAGTGGTGGGACTGGGGCCCTTGTGATGTCAGGTCTTGACTTTTCGCCATTTCTTTTCCATCTCTTGAACAGTTTTTGCTACCTTCTTTAAGTTGCATATACTAGTCCTTGGCAACTTTGGTCTCATATCAATATAATGTCAAATCTAGCCTAAGAGAGATAAAGAGCAGGTGGATTCTTTACCACTGTGCCATCTGGGAAGCCCCAATCATTAAGAGTCGGACACGACTGAGCGACTTCACTTTCACTTTTCACTTTCATGTGTTGGAGAAGGAAATGGCAACCTACTCCAGTGTTCTTGCCTGGAGAATCCCAGGGACGGCAGAGCCTGGTGGGCTACCATCTATGGAGTCACACAGAGTTGGACACGACTGAAGCGACTTAGCAGCAGCAGCAGCAGCTCAAAGGAAATTGTACAATGAATTGTTTTCTCTAATAAAGATGATTGTCAAAAGAGAGATTAAATTGGTGGGGGGTGAGAAACTCTGGGCTGGAAGAAGCACAAGCTGGTATCAAGATTGCCAGGAGAAATATCAATAACCTCAGATATGCAGATGACACCACCCTTATGGCAGAAAGTGAAGAGGAACTCAAAAGCCTCTTGATGAAAGTGAAAGTGCAGAGTGAAAAAGTTGGCTTAAAGCTCAACATTCAGAAAACGAAGATCATGGCATCTGGTCCCATCACTTCATGGGAAATAGATGGGGAAACAGTGGAAACAGTGTCAGACTTTATTTTGGGGGGCTCCGAAATCACGGCAGATGGTGATTGCAGCCATGAAATTAAAAGACGCTTAGTCCTTGGGAGGAAAGTTATGACCCACCTAGATAGCATATTCAGAAGCAGAGACATTACTTTGCCAACAAAGGTCCGTCTAGTCAAGGCTATGGTTTTTCCAGTAGTCATGTATGGATGTGAGAGTTGGACTGTGAAGAAGGCTGAATGCCAAAGAATTGATGCTTTTGAGCTGTGGTGTTGGAGAAGACTCTTGAGAGTCCCTTGGACTGCAAGGAGATCCAACCAGTCCATTCTAAAAGGAGATCAGTCCTGGGTGTTCTTCGGAAGGAAGGATGCTAAAGCTGAAACTCCAGTACTTTGGCCACCTCATGTGGAGAGTTGACTCATTGGAAAAAACTCTGATGCTGGGAGGGACTGGAGGCAGGAGGAGAAGGGGACGACAGAGGATGAGATGGCTGGATGGCATCACCGACTCGATGGACGTGAGTCTGAGTGAACTCTGGGAGTTGGTGATGGACAGGGATGCCTGGCATGCTGGGATTCATGGGGTCACAAAGAGTCGGACATGACTGAGCGACTGATCTGATCTGATCTGAACACAGTGGTGGGACTGGGGCCCTTGTGATGTCAGGTCTTGACTTTTCGCCATTTCTTTTCCATCTCTTGAACAGTTTTTGCTACCTTCTTTAAGTTGCATATACTAGTCCTTGGCAACTTTGGTCTCATATCAATATAATGTCAAATCTAGCCTAAGAGAGATAAAGAGCAGGTGGATTCTTTACCACTGTGCCATCTGGGAAGCCCCAATCATTAAGAGTCGGACACGACTGAGCGACTTCACTTTCACTTTTCACTTTCATGTGTTGGAGAAGGAAATGGCAACCTACTCCAGTGTTCTTGCCTGGAGAATCCCAGGGACGGCAGAGCCTGGTGGGCTACCATCTATGGAGTCACACAGAGTTGGACACGACTGAAGCGACTTAGCAGCAGCAGCAGCAGCTCAAAGGAAATTGTACAATGAATTGTTTTCTCTAATAAAGATGATTGTCAAAAGAGAGATTAAATTGGTGGGGGGTGAGAAACTCTGGGCTGGAAGAAGCACAAGCTGGTATCAAGATTGCCAGGAGAAATATCAATAACCTCAGATATGCAGATGACACCACCCTTATGGCAGAAAGTGAAGAGGAACTCAAAAGCCTCTTGATGAAAGTGAAAGTGCAGAGTGAAAAAGTTGGCTTAAAGCTCAACATTCAGAAAACGAAGATCATGGCATCTGGTCCCATCACTTCATGGGAAATAGATGGGGAAACAGTGGAAACAGTGTCAGACTTTATTTTGGGGGGCTCCGAAATCACGGCAGATGGTGATTGCAGCCATGAAATTAAAAGACGCTTAGTCCTTGGGAGGAAAGTTATGACCCACCTAGATAGCATATTCAGAAGCAGAGACATTACTTTGCCAACAAAGGTCCGTCTAGTCAAGGCTATGGTTTTTCCAGTAGTCATGTATGGATGTGAGAGTTGGACTGTGAAGAAGGCTGAATGCCAAAGAATTGATGCTTTTGAGCTGTGGTGTTGGAGAAGACTCTTGAGAGTCCCTTGGACTGCAAGGAGATCCAACCAGTCCATTCTAAAAGGAGATCAGTCCTGGGTGTTCTTCGGAAGGAAGGATGCTAAAGCTGAAACTCCAGTACTTTGGCCACCTCATGTGGAGAGTTGACTCATTGGAAAAAACTCTGATGCTGGGAGGGACTGGAGGCAGGAGGAGAAGGGGACGACAGAGGATGAGATGGCTGGATGGCATCACCGACTCGATGGACGTGAGTTTGAGTGAACTCCGGGAGTTGGTGATGGACAGGGAGGCCTGGTGTGCTGCAATTCATGAGGTTGCAAAGAGTCGAACACAACCTAGCGACTGAACTGAACTGAACTGGGAAGTTGAATGGTGATCATTTTGAAGGATAATGATTTACACAAGAAATTCTCTTGGCAGGAATATGGTTTGGAGAATCCCAGGAATCTGAAAAAAAGATTTCCCTGTCACCAAAATTTGAGATTCACAATGGTTTTAGGTGTATCCCTCATGATTTTTCTGTATCCAACTAGACAGCTCCACAGGAACCATAGGCATCTTATCAAATTTAACTCATTCACTAGTGAACTCATGATCTTCCATTCCAAAACCTGCTTCTCATTCTGTATGCAATCCATGTTTTAGTAAGTGGGTTCATTTCCTACAGAAGCACACTGTTGGTATACCTTCTATCTCTTATTCTCATCCATCCATCAGTCACAGGGTTTAGTTGATTGTAATGATGTCTTTCAAATCAGTTCCTTCTTTTTCTTCCCACTGTAACAGAGATGACTTTTTTGACCTATTGCAGTTCTTCCTAAACAGCCTCTGGAGTCACCTACCACCTTCCATGCTGCAAACAAAAGCATTTTCTTAAAGTGCAGTGGAATTGCCCCCCACCCCCTGCACTGCTTAACTGTGCTTCAGTGAGGAAAAAGACCCAAATGTTGAATTACAGGATTGGTGATTTGATGTTTTTGCTCTTTATACATTTTGACATTTTACAATATTCAATACTGACTGTATGAAAAAGATTTAGCCCTTTTCATCACCTACTTAGCATGGTATACGAGCCCTACAAGACCCCACGCGGCCTTCCTGGCTTTGCCTACTCCCCCTGACCCCCATGAACACTCTGTAGCCCACTGGCTTACAAAATGAGCTTAACGAAGTCTCTTTTAGAAGTGCCTTGGAGGTCACAGCAGGAGATTGAGGGCTCTCCTTCACTCAGAAATGAAGTGAACCCATACCCCTGCCATTTATTTTTGAATATATTGGGGTTCTTCATAATATTTCCTTTAAAGAATACATTTTTGCCTCTAAATAAAAGTTTAACAGTCGTTATCTCATCTAGCCTTAAGAAAGTGTTGTCTGATCTTGCCCAGAGTTCTTTCTGTCCTTCATAACTTTCACTTGCTGTTTCTTGTACCACTGATTCTCTTTCCACCTTTAGGAAAACTCTTTCACTTCAAAACTTATCTTTTAGAGTGGGAGGTCAAAGTGGGAAGAGTGTTAAATCTTCTGTGAAAATCCTCCCTTATGATGTGAAACTGAGCCAGTCACTCCTTTCTCTCTGTTCCTCACCCTCTATCCAGTCACCACATTCACTTACTTCTGTGTTCCATGAATATGTATTCCATGTGTCAAGAATTAGATTCCACATGCCTTGGAGCAACTAAACCTGTCCACTACAACAACTGAGCCCTCGCTCTAGAGACTGCAAGCCGCAATGACTGAGTTTGTCTGCTGCAGCTACTGAAACCTGCATGCCTAGAGCTCATGCTCTGCAACAAGAGAAGCCACTGCAGTGGAAGCCTCAGCACCGCAACTACAGAGTAGCCTGTGCTCACTGCAATTTAAGAAATTCTGCTCACAGCAAGGAAGACCCAGTGCAGCCAAAAATAAAATAAATGAATAAAAATTAAAAAAAAGGAATTATGCTGAATCCTGGGGTGCAAGGTGATCAGCATACTCACTAGACCTGAGTTAGATCTTCCTGCTTCATGTTTCCATGAAACCCTGTTTTCATCTTTTATAGCACTGATCACACTTTGCTTATTTGCCATCGTCTGCTGGACTATAAGCAGCATGAGGGAAGTGAATCATCTGTCTTCTCATCTCTCCATGCCCAGCTTCTACCACAGTACCTAGAACATAGTAGGTGCTCAGACATTATTTATTGAACACTTGCACTTAAATGGGACACAGTTTGGTGGGGGCAGACATGATAAAGCAGTATATTATTTATTTATTGCACAGAGACGACTGGTCAATGGCATCCCACTCCAGTACTCTTGCCTGGAAAATCCCATGGATGGAGGAGCCTGGAAGGCCGCAGTCCATGGGGTCGTTGAGGGTCGGGAACGACTGAGTGACTTCACTTTCACTTTTCACTTTCACGCATCGGAGAAGGAAATGGCAACCCACTCCAGTGTTCTTGCCTGGAGAATCCCAGGGATGGGGGAGCAGGGTGGGTTGCCGTCTATGGGGTCGCACAGAGTTGGACGCGACTGAAGTGACTTAGCAGCAGCAGCAGTGGTCATTTCTACCCTAAGCAGTTCTCATATGATACTGTTTGCTTCTTTGGGCCATTTTTCTTGATGTCCCTGGCATTTTTTGATTGAATGTGGGAGAACAAATGAACAATTGCAAAGGTTTTGGATAATGTTATCTTTCTACAGAAAACATTGACCTTCTTTTTTGGCAGGCAGCTAAAGTAGGGCAGATTAGTTCATTACAGTGAGGGCTGAGCTCATGTGAATCGGGCTATGAGTTGCTCTGCTGCAGGAATGGGGACCCCTTCCGGGGTCCGAGAGTGGGCTCCTAACACTCAGAAATGAATTGTCTGAGGAGAAAAACATGCTGACAAATCAAGAGACTTTATTAGGAAGGGGCACCTGGGCAGAGAACAGGGTAAAGGAATCCAGGAGAACTGCTGTGCCTTGTGGCTTGCAATCTCAAGTTTTATGGTGATGGGATTAGCTTTCGGGTTGTCTCTGGCCAATCACTGTGACTCAGGGTCCTTCCTGAATGCATGCGTTGCTCAGCCAAGATGGATTCCAGCGAGGTGGATTCTGGGAGGTTGGCAGGATATGTGGCATCTCCTTCTCACATTTCCTGAATTCTTCTGGTTGGTGATGACTTGTTAGTTCTGTGTTCCTTACCAGGACCTCCTATCCTAAACTAACTCATGCAAATGGTTACTATGTGCCTGGCCAGGATGGGCAGTTTCAGTCAGTGTTTCCCCTAATAGCTCCACCTCTAGATTGCACTCTTTCTAGGGAGATGTCTTTCATGAGTATCAGTTGAGAGGGATGAGATGTTTCCTAGACTCCCTCCTTCTAAGTAGATGTTCAACTCCAGTTTCTGGGTATTGAAAACACTGTTTTGCATTTTAGAAATTTTCTCCTTAGTTGTATAGCCTCTAATCCATGTATCTGAAGAATCAGCAAATATCTGAAACTGAAAACAAGTGTCAAGAGCTAAGTGCATTTCTGTATCTCCCTTACTGCTGAGATCTTGGCTCCTCACATTCTGGCTGCTCAAACTCCAGTTGTTCTCTCTACCCCCATGAAATTGCTGAAATCTGCTGGTTTCTCTGCCTTTTGACCTCTACTTTTTGCTTTTTGACCTCTACTCCAGTTCTTCCTGTTGTAGATCCCTGGGTTGGTGCTCTCAAGTATTTCTTTTATCATGAAATTAATTTCACTTGAATAATAATCAAACATTACTAATTATACCTGTTTTCAAGAGTGGGTTAATTAAAATGAGAATTTATAGTCAAAACACCATTCTAAAAATGAATAACATAGAGTATTCAGCAGCACAAATTAAGAATAAACACAGACGGCTATGTTTCCAAACAGTAAAAATGACTGCACATCAGTTTGAGTCAAAAAAACAGTCAAATAAAAGGAGAGTGAAAACTCACAGAATTTTATTCTAAAATCCTGAAGTTGACTGTGAAAGTAAAAATTTTAAATGCTTAAAAAATTTATAGATTATATGACTTGCAGTTTCATAAAATTATCAATGAATGTGCTACCTACAATTTAACATTAAATAGATTGCTGGGCAACATATCATAATTGAACAAAGCCCCTGAAAGTTAGATGCCAGTCACAGAAGTAGACACTTACTGATGGCAAACTGAGTAAAGATTTCAGTGTGATATTCTAGAAGCCCAAGACCATAAACCACTCTTCCTATACACAGCTCTACACACAGAGCTTTGTGTGGAATCTCTTGGGTTTCCATTTGGCACATCTTCTATCACCTGATGTGTAAAATCAGTTCTGACATTTGCAAAAGGTTGTACCAATTACTATATTCACAAAAATGGCACAAAAGTGAATTCAACAGGTTATGCGTGTACATACTTCGTTTGCATCTTCAACAAAAACAAAAAGATATTCTAATACTAGAGAAGTGAAAAACACTAGGACCATGGGCTCTCTTGAGTAAACATCAGTGTCACACAAAGTTAGACAGGAATGGGGAAATATTGCCCAAGAAAAAAATTCTACTTTTAAAAATGAAACAAGTTTAAGGGAAATCAAGTTCGGCTATAGAGGCACAAGTCTTTCACATTTCTTTGAAATGTGTGATATCTTCTAATCTGTGTTCTTAAACTTCTGTTTTACAAAATCTGAAAAGAAAAAGACACAAGAAAGTAACACAATAGAGATTATATGAGACCACCATTATTAGAATCATTCTATATAATACTCATTTAAATTTGTCCTCATATTTACCCTCTCTAGTGCTCTTCACTCCATTTCTGAGCTTCCATCTAGTATTAATTTTCTTTCTGCCTGAAGACTATTCCATTCCTCCCAGCCTTCCCAACTTATCCAACAATTTTTTATTATTGCTTTTATATTTTCATGTATATATCTTGTTGATATATACATATATCTCCAAGACTTTATTATTGGTTTTGTTCATATGGTCAGTGTTTACTTAAATTCCCTCACGTATTTGCCTTTTTGTCAGTCTGGGCTTCCAAGTCAGTAATTTTTCTCTTACTTGAAGGACACTCTAATATTCCTTTTTGTATGTCTACTGATAACAAAGTCTCTCAAGTTTTTTATTTTAAAGTTTGCTTTATTTCATCTCCATTTTTGCCAGCAATAGGGTTCGATCCTTTGGTTGGGGTTCCCCTGGAGAAGGAAATGGTAACTCACTCCAGTATTCTTGCCTGGAACATCCCATGGACAGAGGAGCTTGGTGGGCTACAGTCCATGGGGTCGCAAAGAGTCAGACACGACTGAGCAACTGGGCACGCATGCAGAAAGTCTAGATTAGCGGGTGTTTTTAGTTTTTGTTTGTTTGTTAACCTCTCTAGTTGCATTTGGCTTCAGTTCAGTTCAGTCCAGGCGTTCAGTTGTGTCCGACTCTTTGCGACCCCGTGAATCACAGCACGCCAGGCCTCCCTGTCCATCACCAGCTCCCGGAGTTCACTCAGACTCACGTCCATCGAGTCAGTGATGCCATCCAGCCATCTCATCCTCTGTCGTCCCCTTCTCCTCCTGCCCCCAATCCCTCCCAGCATCAGAGTCATTTCCAATGAGTCAACTCTTCACATGAGGTGGCCAAAGTACTGGAGTTAACTTCCAATTATAAAAAGAACTACATTTCTGGCTTTTATAGAGAAATTTTTAGGCATCATGTATGTTTTATTATATCTGTGTAAACATAAACTCATTTTCCAAAGTTGGGAACTGAAGTATATAACTATGGAATCTTCACTCAGGAAAAACCACACTCCTTGCTTATCCTCCCTGATTCAGAATAATTCAAAATGAATATCAATATTTGGAAGTTTAAGAGAAGCAAGGAGTCACAAAATGCAGTCAGGGAAATGGGTTAAATTGTCAAGGGACAGAGAGTATCTAAACCAAAACCCTGGATGTTTGTTGCAATTCTCCAGGCTTTAAGAATGGTTCTTTTCTAGTATACATGTATACATATCTGTATAACTGAGTGGTTTTGCCATACATATGAAATTAACATTACATTGTACATAAACTACACTTCAATAATTTTTAAGTTATTTTTCTTTCCTTCTTACCTTCTTAAACACATGCATTCATTGATTTGTTCTCTCTTTCAACAAGTATTTTCTGAGCTCTGCTTAGTGCTAAGTACTGTAAATCCTGATAAATAAGGCATGGATTCAGCCTTCAAAGAGCTTCCAGGAGAGAAGATGAAAGGTACATAAATACCAGTAACTGACTGAGGCATCCTCAGTTCAGTTCAGTCGCTCAGTCGTGTCCAACTCTTTGCGACCCCATGAATCACAGCACGCCAGGCTTCCCTGTCCATCACCAACTCCCAGAGTTCACCCAGACTCACGTCCATCGAGTCAGTGATGCCATCCAGCCATCTCATCCTCTGTCATCCCCTTCTCCTCCTGCCCCCAACCCCTCCCAGCATCAGAGTCTTTTCCAGTGAGTCAACTCTTCGCATGAGACGGCCAAAGTACTGGAGTTTCAGCTTTAGCATCCTTACTTCCAAAGAAATCCTAGGGCTGATCTCCTTCAGAATGGACTGGTTGGATCTCCTTGGTGTCCAAGGGACTCTCAAGAGTCTTCTCCAACACCACAGTTCAAAAGCATCAATTCTTTGGCGCTCAGCCTTCTTCACAGTCCAACTCTCACATCCATACATGACCACAGGAAAAACCATAGCCTTGACTGGACAGACCTTTGTTGGCAAAGTAATGTCTCTGCTTTTGAATATGCTATCTAGGTTGGTCATAACTTTCCTTCCAAGGAGTAAGCGTCTTTTAATTTCATGGCCTCCGTCACCATCTGTGGTGATTTTGGAGCCCCAAAAAAATAAAGTCTGACACTGTTTCCACTGTTTCCCCATCTCTTTCCCATGAAGTGATGGGACCGGATGCCATGATCTTCGTTTTCTGAATGTTGAGCTTTAAGCCAACTTTTTCACTCTCCACTTTCACTTTCATCAAGAGGCTTTTTAGTTCCTCTTCACATTCTGCCTTAAGGGTGGTGTCATCTGCATATCTGAGGTTATTGATATTTCTCCTGGCAATCTTGATTCCAGCTTGTGCTTCTTCCAGTCTAGCATTTCTCATGATGTACTCTGTATATAAGTTAAATAAGCAGGGTGAAAATATGCAGCCTTGACGTACTCCTTTTCCTATTTGGAACCACTCTGTTGTTCTATGTCCAGTTCTAACTGTTGCTTCCTGACCTGCATACAGATTTCTCAAGAGGCAGGGTCAGGTGGTCTGGTATTCCCATCTCTTGAAGAATTTTCCACAATATATTGTGATCCACACAGTCAAAGGCTTCCGCATAGCAATAAAGCAGAAATAGATGTTTTTCTGGAACTCTCTTGCTTTTTCCATGATCCAGCAGATGTTGGTAATTTGATCTCTGGTTCCTCTGCCTTTTCTAAAACCAGCTTGAACATCAGGAAGTTCACGGTTCATGTATTGCTGAAGCCTGGCTTGGAGAATTTTGAGCCTTACTTTACTAACGTGTGAGATGAGTGCAATTGTGCGGTAGTTTGAGCATTCTTTGGCATTGCCTTTCTTTGGGATGAGAATGAAAACTGACCTTTTCCAGTCCTGTGGCCACTGCTGAGTTTTCCAAATATGCTGAGGCATCCTAAGATGACCTAAATCAAATCCCTTATGGTTATACAGTGGAAGTGAGAAATAGATTTAAGGGACTAGATCTGAAAGATAGAGTGCCTGATGAACTATGGACGGAGGTTCGTGACAAGAATCAAGACCATCCCCAAGAAAAAGAAATGCAAAAAAGCAAAATGCCTGTCTGAGGAGACCTTACAAATAGCTGTGAAAAGAAGAGAAGAGAAAAGCAAAAGAGAAAGGGAAAGATTATGCAGAGTTCCAAAGAATAGCAAGGAGAGATAAGAAAGCCTTCCTCAGTGATCAAAGCAAAGAAATAGAGGAAAACAATAGAATGGGAAAAACTAGAGATATCTTCAAGAAAATTAGAGATACCAAGGGAAGATTTCATGCAAAGATGGGCACATTAAAGGACAGAAATGTTATGGACCTAACAGAAGCAGAAGATATTAAGAAAAGGTGGCAAGAACACACAGAAGAACTGTACAAAAAAGAGCTTCATGACCCCGATAATCACGATGGTGTGATCACTCACCTAGAGCCAGACATCCTGGAATATGAAGTCAAGTGGGCCTTAGGAAGCATCACTATGAAGAAAGCTAGTGGAGGTGATGGAATTCCAGTTGAGCTATTTCAAATCCTAAAAGATGATGCTGTGAAAGTGCTGCACTCAATATGCCAGCAAATTTGGAAAACTCAGCAGTGGCCATAGGACTGGAAAAGGTCAGTTTTCATTCCAATCCCAAAGAAAGGAATGCCAAAGAATGCTCAAACTACCACACAATTGCACTCATCTCACACGCTAGAAAAGTAATGCTCAAAATTCTCCAAACCAGGCTTCAGCAGTACATGAACCGTGAACTTCCAGCTGTTCAAGCTGGTTTTAGAAAAGGCAGAGGAACAAGAAATCAAACTGAGAACATCTGCTGGATCATCGAAAAAGCAAGAGAACTCCAGAAAAACATCTGCTTTATTGACTATGCCAAAGCCTTTGACTGTGTGGATCACAATAAACTGTGGGAAATTCTTCAAGAGATTGGAATACCAGAACACCTGACCTGCCTGGAGAAATCTGTATGCAGGTCAGGAAGCAACAGTTAGAACTGGACATGGAACAACAGACTGGTTCCAAATAGGTAAAGGAGTACATCAAGGCTGTATATTGTCACCCTGCTTATTTAACTCATATCATGAGAAACGTTGGGCTGGATGAAGCACAAGCTGGAATCAAGATTTCCAGGAGAAATATCAATAACCTCAGATATGCAGATGACACCACCCTTAAGGCAGAAAGTGAAGAAGAACTAAAGAGCCTCTTGATGAAAGTGAAAGAGGAGAGTGAAAAAGTTGGCTTAAAGCTCAACATTCAGAAAACGAAGATCATGACATCCAGTCCCATCACTTCATGGGAAATAGATAGGAAAACGGTGTCAGACTTTATTTTTTTGGGCTCCAAAATCATTGCAGATGGTGATTGCAGCCATGAAATTAAAAGATGCTTACTCCTTGGAAGGAAAGTTATGACCAACCTAGACAGCATATTAAAAAGCAGAGACATTACTTTGCTAACAAATGTCCGTCTAGTCAATGGACCTTTGAGTTGTATGGATGTGAGAGTTGGACTACAAAGAAAGCTGAGCGCCGAAGAATTGATGCTTTTGAACTGTGGTGTTGGAGAAGACTCTTGAGAGTCCCTTGGACTGCAAGGAGATCCAGCCAGTCCATTCTAAAGGAGATCAGTCCTGAGTGTTCATTGGAAGGACTGATGTTTAAGCTGAACCTTCAACATCAACTGAAGCTGAAACTCCAATACTTTGTTTTGGCCACCTGATGTGAAGAGCTGACTCACCGGAAAAGACCCTAATGCTGGGGAAGATTGAGGGCAGGAGGGGAAGGGGACGACAGAGGATGAGATGGTTGGATGGCATCGCTGACTCAATGGACATGAGTTTGGGTAAACTCCGGGAGTGGTGATGGACAGGGAGGCCTGGGATGTTGCAGTTCATGGGGTGGCAAAGAGTCGGACACGACTGAGCGACTGAATTGAACTGAAGACATGCATAGGGAAAAATCTTTCCCAGTTCAGAGGAGTGAAAGATTACTTTGGGGATGTCAGGAGGTGGGGGAGGAAAAATAATCTGGAAAACATTTGTTTTCTCCAGGAGGCAACATTTGAGGTATACCTTTAAGCAGAGAAGGAATTTGGTCAGGCGGCAAATTTTCCTGGGAGGTATTGTCCAAGAAATCATAGACAAGTACTACATTCAGACTGAATTACAGGTGCAAAGGAATTGCAAGAAATAAGAGTAAATGCCAAACTACAGATGCCTTGAATGCCAGGCTAAGGAGTTGTGTTTGATACAGGTGTTCAACTAAAGCCTGCCTTGAGCATTTCTTCAGGGAGGTGAGGGGAAAGGACCCATCTATCTGTCTGTCGTCTATCAGGGATCATCTCTGTGCCAGGCCCTTTGTCAGGTGCTTTATACACAATCTCATTAAATGTTCTTATTAGACTACGAGGTAGGAATCGGGACCCTTACGTTGCGAAGGTGCCCCCACCCCTTACTTCCGTGGCTCCACGTTGTCTTTTCAGGACTGTGTTAAGGACATGAGTTGGGGTGTCAGATTGACCTTTAAGGCAGATCCTTATATACCTCAGAAGTGTGAGTAACTGGTAGAAGATCCCTCAACTAGTGAGGGTGGAACAGAGGCAGCCGCCAGAAGCCGTCCCTCTGGCTGGACACCAGGGCAGCTCCGGGAGATCAGCGCACGCCCCGCCCCGTCGCACGGGATTGGCCGCGGGAGCCCGGCCAGGCGAGGGGGCGGGGTCGTAACGGGGGTCCCGGGACTCGCCGGGGACCCGGAGGCTGCAGGCCGAGTCTGGGCTGAGTTGCTCCCGGGCTGCCCGCGCGAGCGCTCCTTTCCAGCATGTTGTGGCGGGGCGGCCAGGCGCTCAGGCGCTTCTCCACCGGCCGGGTGAGTTCGCCCGGGCGAGCGTCCCGGCTCTCACCCGGGGGCTGCTTTCCAGATTCGGGGTGGGCCGGGCGGCGGGGCTAGGGTGGGCAGCTGTTTACTTTGCAAGACAACGTTTGTTTGTTTGTTTTAAACTGGTAGAGTGGAGGTAAAGGTCGTAGGAGGGTCCCGAATGGGCTTGTCGAACGAGCCTTTGTCCTCTAGCGGGAGGGGCTGAGGATGTCTGTCTGGGATTGACAGGGTGGAAACAGTCAATCGACCAGGGGCACAGAATCGGCTTCCTTTCAGCTTTCATTTCAATGCTGAGACCCCTGCCTGGTTACGAGATGGAGCGGAGGTCCAGGACCGAGTCCACCTCTTGGAGGAGAGTGGCATCAAGTCGACCGGGTCCTCCTCCGCAGCCCGACAGGTGTCAGCGCTCCCGATGGGCATGCAGTGCCCATTCACACAATGGCAGTCCCAGCCGGTGACTGCCAGCTCATTATTCCGGAGCTGCAGATGGCAAGCTTTCTACGATTACCAGGCGCTGCAGAAGCAGCCACCCTGGAATACTGGTAAACAATGATGCAAGAACAGAGCCCTGGCCTGGCCCGGCCCGGCGCCTTGGAATTGCATCAGCTTCTCCAGCGATGAAATGAAGGCGGACACGTTGCATGTGGGGCTGACTTCAGCACTTCAGGGGGCCTGGGGAAGAGATGCATCTATGCATCTAGGCAGAGTCCGAGCTGTTAAGGGAAGAAAACAGATCCATCCCATGTACCTCATCTCTTTTATAGGAAGTGCATGTTTGCTGTGTTATAAAAGAGTTGGCATTTTGATTCCTCTTCTCTGCTAGAGTCATGTGTGCATGTGTACCTATCCAGATATTAAAAAAAAAAAAAAACTTGGAGCAGAGAGGTCTTGAGTCGCATCCAGAACTGGCCAAAAGTTGCATAAATGGGAAAGCTTTGGTCTCCCAGACAGCCACAAGTAATGAGAATTCACTTTATCCCATGCTGCCAGTTCTAGTTATTTTTGTAATAAGGGGAAAGAGACCTGTTGTGGCAAAGACTTTGCTGTTTTTCCTTTGCAGTGCTCTGGACTCCTCCTTAGCTCTCTCTTGCTACGTGGCACATGGGAATCTGTGTTGAATGGTACAGAGAGCAAGGGGCTTGTTTGCCTGTTTCATTGGCCTCCTCTGTCAACATCTTTAATTGTCTTTTTTGGAAGCAGACAGGATTCTTGAAGGATGAAAAGATGTCAATAGTGGGATTATATAAGCTTTCAGTAATAAAAGATGAACATCCCAGGTAGCAAATGGCATAAACAAAAACACCCAAGTGGGCAAGCACCAGGCATGGTCCGAGGTCAGGTGCCTGAGTCTGTCTCCAGGAATACATGTGGGAGAGCTGTGCCATATGGCTGGGGAGAAGGCAAGTTCTTCAGTGGCCAAAAGGAGAACATGGAATATTAGGTGTTGCATTTGGGGTGTTTTACTCTGTAGAAAATGGAGATCCATCCTTTAGACTGTATTCTATAAGAATTGTTTTAAATCAAACACGGCTGATAGGAGTGCAAAATGGTACAGTCACTTTGGACAACTGACTTTTTTTTTATAAAGGTAAACATACGCCTATGACATGACCCAGCAATTGCCCTCAGAGGTATTTACCCTAAAGAAATGAAATCTTATGTTCATTGGAATATCTATTTATGGATGCTTGTTGTTGTTGTTGTTCAGTCACTCAGTCATGTCAGACTCCCTTCGACCCCATGGACTGCGGCACTCCAGGCTTCCCGGTCCTGTCCTGGATGTTTACAGAGGCTTTCTTCATAATTATCTATTTAAATGTCTTTCAGTTGGTGTCAAGATAAGCAAACTGTGGTATATCTATCCATATGGTAGACTCTTACTCAGAAAAAAAAAATGTAATGAACTATTGATAAAAACAATAGGGATGAAGCTCAAATATGTATGCTAAATGTAAGAAGATAAACCCAAAGTGTTTCATATTTATATGGGTCCTCAGGTGGTTCAGTGGTAAAGAATCCCTCTGCCAGTACAGGAGACATGGGTTCAATCCCTGGATCAGGAAGATCCCCTCAGGCCACCCACTGCAATATTCTTGCCTGGAAAATCCCATGGACAGAGGAGCCTAGCAGGCTAGAGTCCGTGGTGTTACACAGAGTTGGACACGAATGAGCAACTGAGCACATATCATGCCACATTCATCTGACACTTTGGAGAGAGTGAACTATAGTGATAGAAAAAAAGACCAGTGATTATCAGGGGTTGGAGTTAGGGGGAGGGAGGGACTGTAGAGGGACAGAATGGAATTTGGCGAGATGATGGAATTGTTTTATATCTTGATTGTAGCAGGAGTTACATGACTGTATGATTGTCCAAACTCACAGAATTTTACTCTGAAAATGGTGTTTTATTGTATATACATTGTCAGTTCAGTTCAGTTCAGTCACTCAGTCATGTCCGACTCTGCGACCCCATGAATCGCAGCACGCCAGGCCTCCCTGTCCACCACCAACTCCCAGAGTGCACCCAGACTCACCTCCATCGAGTCAGTGATGCCATCCAGCCATCTCATCCTCTGTCGTCCCCTTCTCTTCTTGCCCTCAATCCCTCCCAGCATCAGAGTCTTTTCCAGTGAGTCAACTCTTCGCATGAGGTGGCCAAAGTACTGGAGTTTCAGCTTTAGCATCATTCCTTCCAAAGAAATCCTAGGGCTGATCTCCTTTAGAATGGACTGGTTGGCTCTCCTTGCAGTCCAAGGGACTCTCAAGAGTCTTCTCCAATACCACAGTTCAAAAGCATCAATTCTTCAGCACTCAGCCTTCTTCACAGTCCAACTCTCACATCCATACATGACCACAGGAAAAACCATTGTCTTGACTAGATGAACCTTTGTTGGCAAAGTAATGTCTCTGCTTTTGAATATGCTATCTAGGTTGGTCATAACTTTCCTTCCAAGGAGTAAGTGTTTTTTAATTTCATGGCTGCAGTCACCATCTGTGGTGATTTTGAGCCCAAAAAAATAAAGTCTGACACTGTTTCCACTGTTTCCCCATCTCTTTCCCATGAAGTAATGGGACCGGATGCCACGATCTTCGTTTTCTGAATGTTGAGCTTTAAGCCAACTTTTTCACTCTCCACTTTCACTTTCATCAAGAGGCTTTTTAGTTCCTCTTCACATTCTGCCTTAAGGGTGGTGTCATCTGCATATCTGAGGTTATTGATATTTCTCCCGGCAATCTTGATTCCAGCTTGTGTTTCTTCCAGTCCAGCGTTTCTCATGATGTACTCTGCATATAAGTTAAATAAGCAGGGTGACAATATACAGCCTTGACGTACTCCTTTTCCTATTTGGAACCAGTCTGTTGTTCCATGTCCAGTTCTAACTGTTGCTTCCTGACCTGCATACAGATTTCTCAAGAGGCAGGGTCAGGTGGTCTGGTATTCCCATCTCTTGAAGAATTTCCCACAGTTTATTGTGATCCACACAGTCAAAGGCTTTGGCATAGTCAATAAAGCAGAAAGAGATGTTTTTCTGGAACTCTCTTGCTTTTTCCATGATCCAGCAGATGTTGGCAATTTGATCTCTGGTTCCTCTGCCTTTTCTAAAACCAGCTTGAACATCAGGAAGTTCATGGTTCACATATTGCTGAAGCCTGGCTTGGAGAATTTTGAGCATTACTTTGCTAGCGTGTGAGATGAGTGCAATTGTGCGGTAGTTTGAGCATTCTTTGGCATTGCCTTTCTTTGGGATGAGAATGAAAACTGACCTTTTCCGGTCCTGTGGCCACTGCTGAGTTTTCCAAATTTGCTGGCATATTGAGTGCAGCACTTTCACAGCATCATCTTTCAGGATTTGAAATAGCTCAACTGGAATTCCATCACCTCCACTGTAGTGATGCTTTCTAAGGCCCACTTGACATCACATTCCAGGATGTCTGGCTCTAGGTCAGTGATCACACCATCGTGATTATCTGAGTCATGAAGATCTTTTTTATACATTGTACCTTCATCTTAAAAAACTTTTTAAAATCACACAGCACTTTTGAGTTTGTATTAAACCAGAATCAAGGAAGAATGAAAAAAAAAAATCTCTCAGAATTTAATAAAATCCAAGGAGAAAATTTACTTAAAACACTTCCTGGCATAATTAATTCTCTGTCTTAAAGAAATGGCCTTACAGTTATTTAATGATCTCAGCTTAATGATATGGCTGGATCTTTTTAAATAGTGCAACTATCAGTTCAGTTGCTCAGTCGTGTCCGACTCTTTGGGACCCCATGAATCGCAGCACGCCAGGCCTCCCTGTCCATCACCAACTCCCAGAGTTTACCCAAACTCACGTCCATCGAGTCGGTGATGCCATCCAGCCATCTCATCCTCTGTTGTCCCCTTCTCCTCCTGCCCCCAATCCCTCCCAGCATCAGAGTCTTTTCCAATGAGCCAACTATTCGCATGAGGTGGCCAAAGTATTGGAGTTTCAGCTTTAGCATCAGTCCTTCCAAAGAACACCCAGGACTGATCTCCTTTAGGAGGGACTGGTTGGATCTCCTTGCAGTCCAAGGGACTCTCAAGAGTCTTCTCCAACACCACAGTTCAAAAGCACCAATTCTTCAGCACTCAGCTTTCTTCACAGTCCAACTCTCACTGTATCTAGCAATAAAACCCTTGTCAATGAGCTATTATTGTCCACCTCCAGTATCTTGCCTGGCTGACTGCTTCTTAATTTCTCCCAATGACGGGGGCTACTTAGGCATTATATTTATTTGGCAACCTGTTACTTAGCTCCTCTGCCAGTGTCTGAGACAAGCATGACTGGTGCTCTGGGTTCAGGACTTGGGGTTACTTTATGATCCATTTCAAGAGGACCCTACCCTGCTTCTTAGAACCAAGTACTGACTTTACATCCTAGTTCTAGCAACTAGGTCCTTGACTTGTTTCTTTATTGCATGACCCTCTGCTTTGGTGTCTAGTTTAATTTAGGACCCTCAAATTCAACTTCAAACCACATTAAATTATATATTATGTACTGAGCACTTATATATATTATGTACTGTCTAAATCCTGAAGAAATAATAATAAATACCATTGGTCTAGGACTTTATATGCAACAGGTACTGTTACAAATGCTTTGCATATACTCATTTAGTCTTCATAACATCTCAGTGAGGTAAGTAATATTAATATGCTCATTTTACAAAACAGGAAACTGAGATGCAGAGAAGTTAAAAAACTTTTTCAGAGTCTCATAGCCAAAAAAGAAGGAAAAAAAAGAAGAGATAAATAGTCCCTGCTTTCAAGGAGTTCATAGATTACTAGGACAAATGATTAAACTTGCCTTTAGGTAAAGAATAATAACAAAATGGAAATAAAAATGGGGAATAAAATACGAATAGGCATTCAACCAAACTAGGACAGGGACTCTTCTGGTTGCCTTTAGCGTAGGAATCCCAAACAAAAATGCCCACAGAGGCCACACAGGTAAGACGAATGAGGCATTTGGGCTGGACTGAGTAAACCACATTCAGAGTTGAAGGACAGCATCCCCTGGTCAGCTCCAGCTGACCATTGCCACTTGGAAATGTTGATCATGGTTGACAAGCCTCCTGATTTTTAAAGAGAAGTCAGAAATTCAGCCTGCTAATGCAAAACCTCCCAAAAATCTTATCATAGTTCTTTTACTAATGCTCTGTGGGCCAAATATAATCCTCTTGTCAGGTCACTGATTTGCAGCCCCTACCATGCAACAGGGAGCTTCCCTGATAGTTCAGTTGTTACAGAATCCTCCTGCAATGCAGGAGACCCTGATTCAATTCCTGGGTCAGGAAGATCCCCTGGAGAAGGGATAGGCTACCCACTCCGGTATTCTTGGGCTTCCCTGGTGGGTCAGCTGGTAAAAAATCCGCCTGCAATGTGGGAGACCTGGGTTCTATCTCTAGGTTGGGAAGATCCACCTGGAGAAGGGAAAGGCCACCCACTCCAGTATTCTGGCCTGGAGAATTCCACGGACTGTACAGTCCATGGGGTCACAAAGAGTCAGACATGACTGAGCGACTTTCACTTCACTTCACCACGCAATAGTCCTGTACAGATGTGAGAGTTGGATAATGAAGAAGGCTGAGTGCCCAAAAGTTGATGATTTTGATTTATGGTGCTTGAGAAGGTTCTTGAGAGTCCTTTGCACAGTAAGATTAATTCAGTCAATCCAAAAAGAAATCAACCCTGAATATTTATTGGAAGGACTGTTGCTGAAGCTCTAATACTTTGGCCATTTGATGCCAAGAGCTGACTCTTTGGAAAAGACCCTGGTGCTGGGAAAGATTGAGGGCAGGAGGAGAAGGAGAAGACAGAGGATGAGATGGTTGGATGGCATCACCGATTCAGATGTAACAGATTCTGCTGGACTCCCCATTTTTATTTTAAGGATTTTATTTTAAGAGTAGATGTCATCCATCAGCTTTAAAAAATGTGAACCTCTGCTCTGTATCCCAGTTTTGCTGACAACACTGTACATTGATACCATACTTCCTCGTTGTAAAGTCAAACTTTTGTGGTACATCCTCTCATGCTTCTGCAAATCCTAATAAATTCTGACTATGACAAACAAACAAAACAAGCACTGAGAGTATCTCAAAGAATGTCCTCTGGTCACCAGCCTTCACCCTTTAACAAATGATAACTGTCTCCCATGTCAGGACCACCATGGTAATCCATTAGAAAGTCTGATGAAACTGTATCCCATAACTGACCTGTCAAACTATTGCCAAATTTTTCTTTAAAAAAAAAAAGAAAAGATGGGAGGAGGAAGACCATCAACACAGGAAAGCAATAGAAGTACATCTGCTGAAGTGAAATAGATCTGAGTTTGAATCCTGCCTTTACTCCTTATTATTATTGGACATGGAACAACAGACTGGTTCCAAATAGAAAAAGGAGTACGTCAAGGCTGTATATTGTCACCCTGCTTATTTAACTTCTATGCAGAGTACATCATGAGAAACACTGGACTGGAAGAAACACAAGCTGGAATCCAGATTGCCGGGAGAAATATCAATAATCTCAGATATGCAGATGACACCACCCTTATGGCAGAAAGTGAAGAGGAACTAAAAAGCCTCTTGATGAAGGTGAAAGTGGAGAGTGAAAAAGTTGGCTTAAAGCTGAACATCCAGAAAACGAAGATCATGGCATCCGGTCCCATCACTTCATGGGAAATAGATGGAGAAACAGTGGAAACAGTGTCAGACTTTATTTTTTTGGGCTCCAAAATCACTGCAGATGGTGACTGCAGCCATGAAATTGGAAGGAAAGTTATGACCAACCTAGATAGCATATTCAAAAGCAGACACATTACTATGCCAACAAAGGTTCGTCTAGTCAAGGCTATGGTTTTTCCTGTGGTCATGTATGGATGTGAGAGTTAGACTGTGAAGAAGGCTGAGCGCCCAAGAATTGATGCTTTTGAACTGTGGTGTTGGAGAAGACTCTTGAGAGTCCCTTGGACTGCAAGGAGATCCAACCAGTCCGTTCTGAAGGAGATCAGCCCTGGGATTTCTTTTGAAGGAATGATGCTAAAGCTGAAACTCCAGTACTTTGGCCACCTTATGCGGAGAGTTGACTCATTGGAAAAGACTCTGATGCTGGGAGGGATTAGGGGCAGGAGGAGAAGGGGACGACAGAGGATGAGATGGCTGGATGGCATCACTGACTCAATGGACGTGAGTCTGAGTGAACTCCGGGAGTTGGTGATGGACAGGGTGGCCTGGCATGCCGTGATTCACGGGGTCGCAAAGAGTCAGACATGACTGAGTGATTGATCTGATCTGAGATGATTATTATTATTATCTGTGGCCAGGTTACTTAACTTCCCTGAGTCCTGTTTTCTCATTTGTAAAATGGATCACAGTGAGTCTTAATGATGTATGTTAAGGATTTGATACATTTTTTTAATTAGTGAAAGGGGTTCAATAGAGTGCCTGCCTCATGGTACACTCCCATAGGAAAGGTTCATTATCATCGTTTTTATTTACCTGGGTATTACTTGTAGTATAATAAGAATACTAGCTGACATTTCAGTTCAGTTCAGTTCAGTTCAGTCGCTCAGTCATGTCTGACTCTTTGCGACCCCATGGACTGCAGCACGCCCTGTCCATCACCAACTTCCGGAGTTTACTCAAACTCATGTCCATCGAATTGGTGATGCCATCCAACCATCTGATCCTCTGTTGTCCCATTCTCCTCCTGCCTTCAGTCATTCCCAGCATCAGGATCTTTTCCAAGGAGACAGTTCTTCACATCAGGTGGCCAAAGTATTGGAGTTTCAGCTTCAGCATCAGTCCTTCCAATGAATATTCAGGATTGATTTCCTTTAGGATGGACTGGTTTGATCTCCTTGCAGGCCAAGGAACTCTCAAGGGTCTTCTCCAACACCACAGTTCAAAAGCATTAATTCTTTGGTGCTCAGCTTTTTTTATAGTCCAACTCTCACATCCATACATGACTACTGGAAAAACCATAGCTTTGATTAGACAGACCTTTGTCGGCAAAGTAATGTCTCTGCTTTTTAATATGCTGTCTAGGTTGGTCATAGCTTTCTTCAAAGGAGCAATCGTCTTTTGATTTAATGGCTACAGTCACCATCTGCAGTGATTTTGGAGCCCCCAAAAATAAAGTCTCTCACTGTTTCCGTTGTTTCCCCATCTATTTCTCATGAAGTGATGGGACTGGATGCCATGATCTTCATTTTTTGAATGTTGAGTTTGAAGCCAGCTTTTTCATTCTCCTCTTTCACTTTCATCAAGAGGCTCTTTAGTTCCTGTTCACTTTCTGCCATAAAGGTGGTATCATCTGCATATCTGAGGTTATTGATATTTCTCCCAGCAATCTTGATTCCAGCTTGTGTTTCATCCAGCCTGGCATTTCACATGATGTACTCTGCATTTAAGTTAAATAAGCAGGGTGACAATATACAGCCTTGACGTACTCCTTTTCCTATTTGGAACCAGTCTGTTGTTCCATGTCCAGTTCTAACTTGCTTCTTGACCTGCATACAGATTTCTCAGGAGGCAGATCAGGTGGTCCGGTATTCCCATCTCTTTCAGAATTTTCCACAGTTTATTATGATCCACACAGTCAAAGGCTTTGGTGTAATCAATAAAGCAGAAGTAGATGGTTTTTCTGGAACTCTCTTGCTTTTTCAATGATTCAACAGATGTTGGCAATTTGATCTCTGGTTCCTCTGCCTTTTCTAAATCCAGCTTGAACATCTGGAAGTTCACAGTTCACGTACTGTTGAAATGGCTTGGAGAATTTTGAGCATTACTTTGCTAGTGTGTGAGATGAGCACAATTGTGCAGTAGTTTGAGCATTCTTTGGCATTGCCTTTCTTTGGGATCAGAATGAAAACTGACCTTTTCCAATCCTGTGGCCACTGCTGAGTTTTCCAAATTTGCTGGCATACTGAGTGCAGCACTTTCACAGCATCATCTTCAAAGATTTGAAATAGCTCAACTGGAATTCCATCACCACCACTAGCTTTGTTTGTAGTGATGCTTCCTAGGGCCCACTTGACTTCACATTCCAGGATGTCTGGCTCTAGGTGAGTGATCACACCATCATGGTTATCTGAGTCATGAAGATCTTTTTTTGTATAGTTCTTCTGTATAGTTTTCATTTTTTGAGCATTTACTATTGCCACACACCACGCATTGCCACATTACAGGCTTTATCCCACTAAATCCTTATGACAATAATAATAGTAAGTTATAGGATAAGTTACTATTATTATTCAGATTTTAAGTGATACCCAGCAGCTGGTGTTATAGAAGAATGATGGCACTGACGTGATAACTGGGTTAGAATCTCAGAGCTACCACTTAGTAATGATTGGACTCCAGGCTGTATCTTAATCTCTCTATTTTAATTTCTTCATCTGTGCTACGTTGCTTCAGTCATGTCTGACTCTTGGTGACTGTTGCCTGCCAGGCTCCTCTGCCCATGAGATTCTCCAGGCAAGAATACTGGAGTGGGTTGCCATCCCCTTCTCCACTTCATCTGTAAAACAACTTATTAATGGCTGTCTCTGAGAGTCATTGGGCAATCAAAATGAGATAACATATATTAAATACCTGACACACCCCAGGGTTTCATTAAAATGTTTGCTATTACTTCACCACTTCTTTCTGACCCAGACTCCCCAGGGCAGACACATTTTGGAGGGATGGACACACACTCTAAACACCAGAGATTTGCTGATTTGCATATGCCTGTCAGTCAATGGAGAGCTTGTTAAAATGCAGCTTCCTGGGCTAATATGGTGCAGAGATAGGGTCCAAACTTCCTCATATGCTTTTGAGTTAATGCCAACTTCCTGAGGGTCTGACTCAGTAAATCAGGGGTGGGACCCAGGAAACCACATTTTTAACATTTCCTTCCAGCTGATTCTGCCAACACGGACCGTCAGTCCTCAGATCATACTTGGAGAAATAAGACTAAAGTAAAACATCCCAGTACAGTTCTTTAGAATTATACTAACTCACGATAAACACTTAAAATCATTAACTCTGAAATTTTCTGTTAGAAACTTGCCTTTATAGTTTCAGTTTTACCACTAAGCTCAGAAAGTGTTTCAGTGAATGTAGAATTTCCAGAGATACTGACATGGTTTCTTTAAACACTTTCTGGGGGACTGTTGATTTAGGAATTGAAATCCCAATAATGAGATGACAGCTGGGGGCACACTACATTTGAGTCAGCTCATCCTCATGGCCCTTGATTGTTTTACGACTAATATTTAGGAAGTCTTAAAATATTTGGCATTGGTAATGGTGTGAGGTAAAAGCCAAATTTTCTAGGCTAGCAAGCGCATTGGTTCTGTATCAAGCAACAGCATTAATTATAGGATCTGAAAATAGAGTATTTACCAAACATTTTGAGTTTTTGAATGAGAGGAAATGAATAGTTACGTGTTATCTGTAGGCAAATTGAGCTGTTCTTACAGAGTAAATCTGTCTGTTTGTAAGAATCTGTTAGATGTTGAAGCTTTAGGCTCTTTGGGGATAGAAACTTTGGCTGGCCCTTGAAAGGAATTTTTAAACCCAAACCCTAATTGATTAATTATGAGCTCACAGGGAAGGTGTGAACCTGCATGCTTTTAAGTTCATGCCTAAAAAGGGATGTCATTTATGCCCTTAGTAAAGTGAATTCCTATATAAGGGATGTCATATGATATTTCTACAGAATCTAAAAAGAAATGATACAAATTATTTACAAAACAGAAACAGACAATGACTTATGGTTGCCAGGAGGGAAGAATGAGGGGAAGACATGATAGTTAGGGAGTTTGGAACCTACATATACATATTGCTATAGTTTAAATGAATAACCAACAAAATCCTACTGTGTAGCACAGCGATCTCCACTCAGTGTGGCAACTTGGATGGGAGGGGAGTTTGGGGGAGAATGGATAGATGTATATGTATGGCTGAGTCCCTTTTCTGTCCACCTGAAACTATCACAACTCTGTTAATTGACTATATTCCAATATAAAATAAAAAGTTAAAAAAATTTTTTTAATTAAAAAAATTTAAACCAATAAATAAATAAAATAGGAAATAAGGGAAATTTAAGTTTCTTATAGTCAGAGTTTAACAGTGAGGCTTTGCTAATTTAGAATGACTTTCTGGAACATTAATGAATCCTATTCAAACTGAAGGAAAAATGTTCTATGTCCAAATCCTGTGGAGCTGAATTCTAATGTGGTGGAATGAAAGATGAAAAGAACTCTGGGGAGCCGGGGTTGGTTCTTTGCCAAAACAGGATTCACATAGGAGGTCATGACTCTCTGATTACCATCCCTACATGCACAATCCTGCATCCAGCCTGCTTCACCTGGTGACTCTCTTCACCATCTTAACAATCGTCACGTCAACACGTTACCTTAAGCTTTGTGAAAAGACTTCCTCTTGGGAGAATTTACAAAAGGTATAATTGCTTAAAGACAGTCCTTAAAAACTTTAACTCTGTTAGTGCCATTCTTATCTATATGATGTTTATATTTATTGGCCATCAGTGTATTTTTGTGCATCACTGTAGTGTTCTAAAAAGAAGGCAGACTAACACAACATTGTAAAGCAATTATACTCCAATTTCTTTTTTTAATTTGAAAAAAATAAGTTGGAAGAGATGGGCAGTGCTGGCTCATTTTAAGTACCTATGTGGGCTTTGGAGTCTGACAGCCCTGGATTCAAGTCCCACCTTTGCCTTGTTTTGCCAGTATGACCTTGGTGATAAACTAGATTTTTCTAAGCCTTGGTTTCTTCATTCATAGAATGATACAAAATGAGGGGTAAGAAAACAGGATAGTTGTGAAGATTAAATGAATGAAATAATGGGCAGACCTCAATTTCTTCTCTAAAACCTGTGGGGCCAAATGTGTTTGGGGTTCAGAGTTATTCACATTTAATAGAGTTTGTATGGTACGTAGAAACTTACGTGCACTTTATAGCAGGGTCTGGGTTAGTATCTGTAACTAAGCACATGATTGATTTTCTCTGCAGCAAAGCATACTATATTAAAGACTATAAATAGTATTGTCAGTTCAGTCAAGTTTGAAGCCAAATGATTTTGTGTTAATTTATAAGACACCTTCAAAGACTATAGAAAAACATTTTATTAGATCAATCCAGATCTTGAAACCAAATGAGTTTAGATTACTATTACTTACCAAGAATTTTGGAATTCTAGACTATGTGAAAAAACATAGAATTGTCTACTATGTGGCAAAACCTTTAAAACATTATTAAAGCTTTTACTTACACAGTGCTGTGTGTCAGACACTGCTTTAAGCCTAATAGATATTGTCATCTACTTCAATCAGAATTGTGTGAGTTGGTGTTATCTGCATTTTATAGATGAGAAAAAAAGGCAAATAGAAGTCACTTACTTGAGGTCACACAACTAATAAGGGGTGGGTGGCACTAGGCTTTGGCCTCTATATTTTACTAGATGTTGATTCTTGGCTTTTTTTTGGAGGTGAGAGATGAATCAGCTCTTATTTCTAAATTGTGGGGCATAAAACCATTGTTTTATTGAGGTAGATCTTGCTGAGAATTACACTCTTTTTAACTGTGAAACTTGGGCTTATTTGTTAACATCTGGTTTCATTTTATCAAGGAGTTGAAATACCTTGTAAAAATATATGCAATCTCAATGATTATAATGAATAATCATGTGAGTGAAAACAAAGGGAAAATGAGGAATACTTAGGTGTGAAATTACTTGCAGTATGTAGCATGTAGTCTGAGTTCAGTGTATGTCAATAAATATTTTACTTTGTAAACCTTTAAGCCTTTTGTAGTCCTTACTATCTGGTATTATTGAGAAAAGATTATTTATTATCCGTGTATCTTCTATCCATACTAATGTTGTTGTTTAGTCGCTAAAGCGTGTCTGACTTTTTTGTGACCCCATGGTCTGTAACCTGCCAGGCTCCTCTGTCCATGGGATTTCCCAAGCAAGGATACTGGAGTAGGTTGCCATTTCCTTCTCCAGAGGATCTTTTCCACCTAGGGATCAGACCTGTGTCTCCTGCACTGCAGGCGGATTCTTTACCATGGAGCCACCAGGGAAACCCATCCATACTAATATCTGTCACTACTGAATTGTTTCACAGGTTTGTTTCAAAAACAAGTTGAAAGTAGCACTTATTGGTCAGAGCCTCTTTGGACAGGAGGTCTATAGTCATCTCTGCAAAGAAGGCCACCGAGTCGTGGGAGTGTTCACAGTTCCAGACAAAGATGGAAAAGCTGACCCACTTGGTGAGTGTATCTTGGAGCAACTGGATCATGGACTCTGCACTTGGCCTTCTCAGGCCAAGTCCATTTGTATGGTGGATACAGACTCAAACATTCTCCCTTCTCTTGTGGGCCTCAAGACAAAGATGCAGGCCCCCGTTGTACTGAGTTTCTCCACTTACCAATGTGGTAATCATCAGGTCCATCAGAGGAATTTCCAAGCATATGTTTTTCCTGAGTTACGCTTTTGACTTTCCAAAGGTTCTATAAGACATGTAGAATAATGTCTGATGCAGAGGTGCCAATATGAATGCAGGGAAGCCCACATCCAATGATAGCAATTGATGTGGACTTATAAAGAACACATTTATCTCAGACAAATTATAGCGATGGCTGCTTGACTCTTAACAGTAGGTAAAGAAAATAGCCATCCTCAAAGCAAACCTACAGTGTGATTCTGATTTGCTCACTTTAGCTATGTTGAAAAAAAGGGCAAGAAACAGGTATTAGGTTAACCAAAGAGTTGGTTCATTTTTTTGGTAAGATGGTACAGAAAACCCAAATGAGCTTTTTGGTCAACCCAGTAGAAACAGTCTACAGGTAGAGAATAAGAACTAGCATCTAGAAACCTTGGCTTGTGACTTGAATCTTTATAAATCACTGGTATGATGCAATATATTGGTTGGGAAATAATATCTATGATAACTCTAAGTTTATTTTCTTGAAAGAAGCAGCTCTGGTGTTTATTCTAGTTCCTGTTACTGGGAGAATTGGATAAAGGCAGTCAGAAAGTAAAAACTCCCAATTATAAGATAAGTAAGGAGTAGGGATATAATGTACAACCTGATAAATATAATGAATACTGCTGTATGTTACATATGAAAGTTGTTAAGAGGGTAAATCCAAAGCATTATCATCATAATAAAAAATCTTTTCTACTTCCTTTATTTTGTATGTATATCAGATGAAGAATGTTTACTGAGCTTACTCTGATAATCATTTTCATGATGTATGTCAGTCAAATCATTATGCTGTACACCTTAAACTTATACAGTGGGGCTTAAAGCAGCTACCTTGGGCCATGAGATGGTCAGAATCTAAATTGTTCTTCATCATGTTTTATTTATAGATGTTTCATGAAATTACAATGTGTGAACTCATAGTAATACAAAATTATGGCCCAAACTTTTTTGATGAAAATAATCTTCTCTTTCATGCTCAGCATTGGCTGCAGAGAAAAATGGGACCCCTGTGTTCAAGTTCCCTAGATGGAGAGTCAAGGGCAAGACCATAAAGGAGGTGGCAGAGGCCTACAGATCCGTGGGTGCTGAGCTCAATGTGCTTCCTTTCTGCACACAATTCATCCCCATGGATGTAATTGATGGCCCCAAGCATGGTTCCATCATTTATCACCCGTCTATCCTTCCCAGGCACAGAGGAGCTTCTGCTATCAACTGGTGAGATTTTTCTTTAAATAACCAAGATGGGCCCATTTCTGTTGCCTGTAATCTTTCTGTTTTTAACCTAGAAGATTAAGGAACTAGGTATGCTTGAACAATTGTGAGATCCTGATTGCATGAACTCCCTGAGATCTTGAGGTACTGCATAAGCCAGAACAGCATTCCCAAGAATCTTCTATGGCCTATTGGCTCCACTGGATGTAACTAGGTATTTAGCAAGCAAAGGTCCTGTGTTCAGACGAGTCTGGTTTATGCTGGATTTCTGTTTCTCAGAACTTAGAGAATTTAATATGTGCTTTCATGTGAGCATCCTAATCTCCAAGGAGGAATGTGAGTACAAAGTGTTCCTCAATTTATTTGGCCATAGAACTTTTTTTGCATAGAGTATCTCAGGTACATTTCAGGAAATGCTGAATTACCTGAAGTTATCTTTCTCATGGTCTATCTTCCCCCATTCAAGGTTAAGTTTCTTGAGGGGAGAAAGGACTATGGTCTAACGTTTTTACTGCCATAAGGCCCAGGTTCAAGAACACTGCCTGCTCCTGCCCAGTATCATAGGTACACTATCCTGTGGGTCAAGGTGGGCCTTTCTCATCTTCTCTACCATCTCTCCTTTACCTGCATAACCCCCAGCTCTCTCTCAGGGTCAAGTTATCATATAGGCAGAAAATCTACCCTTGGTTTAAATGTGGTGAAAAACATTTAATTATATTGGGCTGACCAAAAATGTCATTCAGATTTTTCTATAACATACTATGGAAAAACTCATGTGAACTTTTTGCCCAACCCAATGCTTCAAGACTGATTACATGAATTGATTTCTTTTTGGCTCTTGTAAATAGTACTTTAGTGAATATCTTTGTATTTAAACATGTATTTTTTTCTCATTTCACATTGCTTCCATGTGCAGAATCATTGACTCAAAGTATATGAATATTTTCAAGGCTCTTGATAACACAGTGCCAATTAGTTCCTCAAGATTTCTGCAATGAGTAGTTGATTGATTGGTCAGTTGATTGAGTTGGTCTTCTTGGCTAGTAGCTCAGAGAGGTAACAATGATCTCAGTGAAGAGTATGGCTGACCTATCACTTCATACTCTGTCTATATTAGCCTGCTCTCTGATATGCTTTTATATATGTATTCCCATCTATCTGGTTTATTGTATATATTATAAGGCCTGTGTGTGTCCATACAAAGTTGCTTCAGCCGTGTCTGATTCTTTGTGACGCTATGGATTGTAGCCCTCCAGGCTCCTCTGTCCATGAGATTCTCCAGGCAAGAATACTAGAGTGGGTTGCCATGACTCTCTCCAGGGAATCTTCCAGACCCAGGGATTGAGCCCGAGTCTCTCATGTCTCCTGCACCTGCAGGCAGGTTCTTTACCACTAGCGCCACCTGGGAAGCCGTAAGGTCTGTAGGGTCAGTATTTCCTCTTAGGCTAAATTTATAGAACACGTAATACAAGTAGTTGAATTAATCCACTCTCTTTTACTATTATTTATTTATAGACAATCTAATTCCAGCTCTAAGTGATGCCTATACCTGAATTATACAACCTAAATTAAACATCATTCTCCTTTCAACACTGCAATGACTATCCTCTGTTTTAGCTTTCATGATCTTATTCTGCCTAATACAGGGTCAGGTGCAATGTGGGAATTGGGCCCTGGTGGGCAAAATTACTTGATGTTGCAATAGAAAGCCAACACCTGGGAGTCAGTGAGACATAGTACTGATAGTCTCTGATGCCTTTTCATTACTGTGTGTTAATAAGAAAGATTACAGAGATGGGGATGTATAAAATCACAGAGCCATTAAGTTGTATTTTTTTGAATGCTGATATCGTCTGGCCCTGCTCTAATTTTCACAGTAGCTTCATTCACTGTCTATTTTCCACTGTGACCACATTGTACTTTCATGTTACTAATTCACCTTATGATACAGTTAACCAATGTGTTACGTTGCAACTCTTTTCACAGGACTCTGATCATGGGAGATAAGAAAGCTGGGTTTTCTGTTTTCTGGGCTGATGACGGTTTAGACACAGGACCCATCCTTCTCCAGAGGTCGTGTGATGTGGAGCCCAATGATACAGTAGATGCGCTTTATAATCGATTTCTTTTTCCAGAAGGAATCAAGGCCATGGTCAGTACAATTATGCCATCAAGGAGAATCTAGTAAACCTTTAAAGTTTTGGCAATGTTTCTCTTTTATTGAGAATTTGCTCCTATGACTTTTTACTAAAAATAAGTCTGAAAAACAAAATTAGATTTTATTATATTTACTAATAGGATGGTATATTGAGGGAGGAAACCTGAACTTCAGAATTTCTTATTCTGTGAAGCTGACTTATTCTTCTGAGGATAGTGATCAACTGGATAAGGTAGTCATCAAACTTCATTTATTTTACCACCTGTTTGGATCTCCATCCTGTTTATAATGACTAATTGTTAAGAAGTAGCAGAATGTGAAGAAATTTTGCTATGTAATTTGGACTTCCTTCAAAAACATTTAAAATCAGTCTATGTGATAAGGCAAAATTTGACACTGCTTTATTTGTTCAGGTATGCTCTGAATTAAAAACTCAAAACATGCACATCATAAAAAAGTGATATATTAACCTGTAAAAACATTGAAAGATAATTTCAGTATTATTTAATATCTTCTAGTGTTTGATATGGTAAAAGTACAGCACAGAGGTGGACAATAAGATAATATAAAACAGCAGCCATTGATTTAGGAGAGAGGAGAGCAGTATTTTGTTTGTTATCATTTAATGATTAAGGGGGGGGGGGTGCTTCCCTAGTAGCTCAGACGGTAAGACATCTACCTGCAAGGCAGGAGACCTGGGTTTGATCCCTGGGTTGGGAAGATCCCCTGGAGAAGGAAATGGCAACCCACTCCAATATTCTTGCCTGCAGGATCCCATGGACAGAGGAGCCTGGCTGGCTACAATCCATGGGGTCACAAAGAGTTGGACACGACTGAGTGACTGACACAATGATTAAGAGAGTAGTTCTTGTTCTACCATTTGTTTAAAGAGGGAAGTCATTTAGCCTGTTTAGCCTTGGTTTCCTCATCTATAAAATGTGGACACTACTGCCTGACTTACAAGGTTGTTGTTGTGAAAATTAAATGACATTTGTGTAAAGCATCTGGTACACAGTAGGTGCTCAAAATGATCATTATAATCAAAGTAGTATTCTGTGTGTTCAGTAGCATTTGTGCAAACCTGGATTATAGCCAGAAATGGGTGGAATGAATGAGCTTAGCTTGAACCTGTCCCAGGTGGCTCCCTCCACATGCTCTTGAAGAGGTTGGAGTACTTAGCTGTGAGTATTTAGAGAGAAAACTGAGAACATGAGCTCACATAGGTTTCCCAGTGAAGGACACAGGCTCTCAACTCAAGGTAAAAATAAATGGTGCACAGAAGGGGACACAGGACACATCCCAAAGGCAATCAGACTCATGGACAGACTTTAATTTTTTTTTTATTCCAGGTGTCCTAAACTATAAAGCAAGGTGAATTCCTTAAACATAACAATGTATTATTTTCTAGAATCATCATGATGAGCAGAAATAACCTGCAATGACTTATTTTACAATTATCTTCCTAAAATTTCCATTGAAAAAGCAAGAGAAGATTGATATGTGTTTAAATAAAGGAGTCATGTTTAAAAGTGCAGGCTGGATATTGACAGTAGATAGATCTGGATACAGACCTTTCTCTGACACCTACCAGCTATCTCTGTGATCTTGCTGCTGCTGCTGCTAAGTCGTTTCAGTCATGTCCGACTCTGTGTGACCCCATAGATGGCAGCCCCAGGCTCCCCCGTCCCTGGGATTCTCCAGGCAAGAACACTGGAGTGGGTTACCATTTCCTTCTCCAGTTCATGAAAGTGAAAAGTGAAAGTGAAGTTGCTCAGTCATGTCCAATTCTTAGCGACCACATGGACTGCAGCCTACCAGGCTCCTCCATCCATGGGATTTCCCAGGCAAGAGTACTGGAGTGGGTCGCCAGTGCCTTCTCTGTAATCTTGAGCTAGTTGCTTTTTCTCAAGCTAGTTGCTTGAGGCTTTTTGCAACCTCCTATGTAAAACAAGACTGATAATATCCACCTTGTAGGACTTGTGTGATGTTAGTTAGTCACTCAGTCATGTCCGACTCTTTGTGACCCCATGGATTGTAGCTGACCAGGCTTTTCTGTACATGGAATTCTCCAGAGAAGAATACTGGAGTAGACTGCCATTTCCTTCTTCTAGGATCGAACCCAGGTCTCCTGCATTGCAGGCAGATTCTTTACTCTCTGAGCCACCAAAGGATATTTTACATAAAGAAGCTAACCCATGTGTGTGTGTGTGTGTGTGTGTTAAGTCGCTTCAGTTGTGTACAATTCTTTGCGACCCTTTGGACTGCAGCCCACCAGACTCCTCTGTCCATGGGATTTGCCAGGCAAATATACTGGAGTGGGTTGCCATTTCCTATTCCAGGAGATCTTCCCTACCTGGAGATTGAACCTGAGTCTCTTATGCCTCTTGCATTGGCAAGGAGGCAGATTCTTTACTACTAGCGCCGCCTGTGAGACAGTCAATTCCTAGGCAGGTTGATAAGAAGTCTGGGGGTCCCCAGGGAGAGAGGGGTCTGGAATTCTCAAGGAGGAAAGGACAAACTTTTTTTCCCCTCTACATTCCTTAGGATTATATAACAGTAATATATCCTGCTTGAGGACAGTTTCTGGAAAAAACCTTCTGGCTAATCCTGTTATCTTAAAATGTAAATTATGGGAGTGGGCCTAGTAATGTCTTTACAACCTCCAGATATTCTCCTGATTCACTGTAATAACTAACTAGAAAGTATGTAACTCCATTGCTAACACTAGCGAGAGGGCACTCTTTCTGCTGCCTTCTGATGTCTATGTTAGAAGCTTTCTCTATCTCTTTTATACTTTAATAAAACTTTATTACACAAAAGCTCTGAGCGATCAAGCCTCGTCTCTGGCCCCGGATTGAATTCTGCTCCCCCGGAGGCCAAGAATCCCGGCGTCTTTCATGGTTCAGTAACAACCTTTCATCTTGGGGTTCGTCCGGGATTCTTCAGGACAAGGTAAGGATGCTTGGAGCTCTAGTTCTTTGTTCTCCTAGCAAACACGTTTTCTGCTGTACTTTACTAACTCTACAGTATGCTTGTGTGAATGAATACACTCCTTGAGCAAAACAAGTGAGGAGGAGCCCTGCTCTGAGGTTCTGCCGTGACCTCATATGGCTTATGGCAGAAACCTATCGGGGGTTTATACCGACCTGCCAATGCCAAGAAGCACCCAACGTATCCTTCAGGGACCGACCAGAAATGGGCAAAGAGTGTGGACTGAACTCTCCTTTCTCAGTCAAACTTTCCAGTTTCTTTGACCATTTCATAAGTCCTTGGGAATTAGAACTACTAACCTATCTGTCAGATCACAGACTTTCAAGGGACTTGTGATCTATGCTGTTACTGTGTACTGTTACTTAGGACCCCAACTTGGATTGGTAGTCAGGAAGCGCCTAGCCTTGCTAGGAGTCAAAAGTTCAGAAGCTAGATGGAGCATCTCTGAGGTTAAAGGTTACTCAGATTGGAAGTGCAATGGGTTTCTTCCGTTGGTAATGCTAGCTCTTAGTGGGCCAGAGGAGGCTTTCCAGTGGCTTTTGTCCCAACTCCTTAGATATTCTTTCTGTGGAATCTGTGGGAATGAAATGGAAGGACTGGCCCTAATAACTCGAGGACAAAAATCAATTTTTCCTCACTGGCCAGCCCTTCACCATCTCTTTTGCTATTGCTTATTCCGGTGTGGTGATGCTTGGAAGAAACATCTCAGTTTTATGTTCATACTGGTCTTATTGTGGTCAGGAATATACTCAGGGTTGTGCCGAATGTTTCCCCCAGCAGTCTTAGCTTGGGAAGCATTCTGGAAGGTTACTGATTGCACCTCAGGTGGCATCAGAGGCAAGCAAGGTTTTAATAGTGAGGAACTGGACATCAGTCTAGGATGTCATCAGGTCTACCCCTGGTGCATCTCTGCCCTGCCTCGGTGGTAGAACTGGGAGGGACGAGTACAGCGCCTGCATCAGTAAGGAACAGACTAAGTCCGACCAAGGAAGGGAAGCTTTGGTGTAAAGTCTGTCTACACCCCCATGTAGATCAGGGAGGGATGCCTTCAGTAGAGAGATGGTCTGCTGGTTGCTTCTTTCTCTCTTACAGATTGGGGCTAACAATTCCAGACCCCTAGCTCCTCCTTGAGAACCCCAGACCCCTCTGTCCTTGGGGAACCCCGGACTTCTTATCAACCTGCCTAGGAATTGACTCTCTCACCTGGGAAGCCCCACCTAACACACTGCCTGGTACAATTATGGATTCAAAGAAATGGTAGTTATTTTATCAAAGTCTGACTCTCTGGACAGATTTATATGTAGTAATTCTGTTAAACAGAAACTTCAGTTAAACAGACCATGTCATTGTTGACCACTGGACTCTAACACCGGTAACATGTTTGGCTTTAGGTGGAAGCTGTCCAACTCATAGCTGATGGTAAAGCTCCTCGCATTCCCCAGTCAGAAGAAGGAGCAACATATGAAGGTATCCAGAAAAAGGAAAATGCTAAGGTATTTATATCAACTCAGTTACGCATCTCAGAATTCACTGTCCCCCACCTTCGAGCAGTTCTCAGTGTACCATTTCCTCAATGAAAGGAAAATCTCCAAGCCCCCTGCCCTATCCCTACCCATGTCTGCCACTGATGAAGAGAAATGTTTCTACTGCCTTTGAGACTTGAGAAGTTCAACCTGTGCTTTGCACATTCCTAGATCTCTTGGAATCAGTCTGCTGAAGCTTTACATAACTGGATCCGAGGTCATGATAAAGTCCCTGGAGCCTGGGCAGAGATAAATGGACAGGTATGTTCTAGGGGCCCAATGTTTTCTTTCGGCATGTGACCTTTGTAAGAGGCATTACTCATGAGTCTAGGCGTCCCCTGGTTCTTCCTTTGCTTGTGAGGAGAGTTTGTGTTCTAGGTACACATGACCAACTAAAGGAGTTTAGGTACACTGGCCAGCTAAAAGAGCCTAGGTACACATGGTCATGTGGTCCATTTTTTACTCCACACATATGGAGCATTTGATGTGAGGCAGACACTAGGCACAGCCTCTGCTCTCAGGGAGACTGCAGTTTTATGGAGAAAGCAGGGAAATGAATAAGCACTCACAAGACAGTAAGACAAACGCTGTAACTGAGGTCCAGGCTCAGGTATCTTAGGAAAGGCTTCCTAGAAAAGTTGTTTGGCTTGCACTTCAAGAAGAGGTCAACAAGTAGAGAATGAGACACAGAGTTAAAGACCAGAGGTAGGAGAGCATGTTACCCAGACAGGAACTTGCAGTAGAGTTCAGAGAAGCTGGGGCCTCAGATGTGAGGACTGGGAGTGAGAGGATGGGGAAGAGATGCTGCAGGGGTGGTGGGCAGGGGCAGGAAAAGCCTTCTGATACCTGGGGAAACTCCACTCAACTCAGCTTCTCCAGCTTTGCCTCCTCTAGGAAGTCTCCTGACCTCATACTCCCAGCCTGGCAGGACTGGGTATCCATTTTCTCCTTTCCAGTAATGCCCTGCCTAGCTCTGACTCAGCATATTGTCTATTGTAAGCATTTCTTTATGTATCTATCCCTCTACCCACCATAGACTGGGAGCCCCTCAAGGGCAAGGGCATCATGCTGTTGTCTTGATAGTCTCAGCCCTTCAGCTGGGTCCTCAGTGCATATTAGATATCAATAAAACTATATGGGATCAGTGAAGAACCAAAGGTGGAAGTCCAGTGCCATGGTTAAGAGTAAGGAATTGGAGGGTACTACGCTAAGTGAAATAAATAAGAGAAAGACAAATGCCATATGATATCACTTATATATGGAATCTAAAAAATACAACAAAGTAGTGAATATAATAAGAAATAAACAGACTCCAAATATAGAGAACAAACTAGTGGTTACCAGTGGGGAGAGGGAAGAGGGGAGGAGCAAGACAGGAGTAGGGAATTGAGAGGTACAAATTATTATGTATAAAGTAAGCTACAAGTACATATTGTACTTCAATAAAACATTTTGTCATGGACATCCTTATACAAATGTACTCTTGATTACATGAGGAATACTGGATATACATCTTGGACTACAGTGACATCATATAGCATATGAATATGTTTTATCACAATTGATAATGCCTTGTTTTTCAAAGCAGTTATACTCACAGACACACCAAAAGTGTGGGATCTGAAGCCAGAATGTTTCCAGTAAAATTCTGGCATTGCCTCTATTTGCTGTATAACCATGGGCAGGCTACTTAACCATTGAGTACCTTGGTTTCCTTGTTGCAGAATGAGACTAATAATAGTGCCTCCCTCATTGGTTTGGGGTTGTTGTAAAGATGCAATGAGTTAATACATGTTAATTCATCTAAGAACTTAGTCCCTGACATAGAATAAATATTCAATAAATATTAAATAATAGAGTTGTCAATAAATGGTAGCTAATGACCATGGAATTATAAGAGAACTATATAAGAATTATATATGGAATTATATAAGAATCTGCCTACCAATGTAGAAGATGTAAGAGACACAGGTTCAATCCTTGGGTTGGCTCCTGTATTCTTGCCTGGGAAATCCCATGGACAAAGGAGCCTGGCAGGCTACAGTCCATGAGGTCACAGAGAGTCAGACACGACTGAGTGACTGAGCACACACGCAAGCATAGAATTATAGTAATTATTATAATAACAATAACAAGTCAATTAATATCCAGTTCTCTTAGTTCCAGTCTGGATCCAGTCTTGTTTCCATGAGCTTACCCACAAAGCTTCCTGCACCTCCATCACACATTCCACTGCAATGCAATAGTCTGTTTACTACGCTGCACCTGCCTCCCTGAGCCCACATCAATACCTCCACTTCCCACAAAAACTCTACCTTCGGGCTGCAAAGTCTGTGAAAGCTTTCATGTCATTCACTTGTGTGTCAATGCAAATAAATGATACATGTATACTTGCATCCCCTGGATGTGGGGCGTTTTTCAACTCTTCAGTCATACCCTCACAGACTATCTCTTGCTTTGTGTCATTCCGATAGGTGCTTGATATAGTCTCTTACACTGGCAGTGGGAGGTCCCTCATTTTGGCATAAATGAGAATGTCAGCTGTTTTTTTTTTTTTTTTTTTGCAGGGCATGCTGCTTTCATACACCCTTATAAACAGCCTTCATTTCCTCCTTTCACAACTTGGGTTTGGTCTCTTTACTAGGTGGTCACTTTCTATGGCTCGTCATTGCTGAATAGCTCCGTCCCTCCTGGAGAACCACTGGAAATTAAAGGTGCTGAGAAGCCTGGTCTTGTTACCAAAAATGGACTTGTTCTTTTCGGTAACGATGGAAAAGCAGTGAGTGTTCAATAGGGTTACCTATAAAATCACTTTGGTGGTTTCCTTCAATTACCCAAGCTCTTGAGGGAGTCTGGCAGGGCAGACTCCCAGGACAATCTGGCTGTGCAGTGGGATATAGGAGGTTTAAGATGTCTGTGGCCCATTTCTCTCTGGGGATGAGCTGGCTTTATGTGCCTTGATTGAGAACCAGGCATCTCAGGATGGACCCACAGGACCTGCACGGCCTGCTCCGTGATACAGTAGAAAGAGCTTAGCGTTTGGTCAGGAGCCAGGGTGTGAATCCCTGCTCTGTCACTCACTGGTGTGAGCAGGATGCCTCTCCCTCGGAGGCTCCGTTTCTCCGTCTACAGAACGGAGAGCGTGGTCTGGTCTGGGAGGATCAGGTGGTGTGAGCCTCCTCAGATGGTCCTCCCTTTGCCAATAGGGAGATGCCCATCTGCACTGCCTGCACTTGGGAGCATGAACTCTGGCCCTCGGTGGGCTCTTGGGCAGGTGCCCAGTGAGCAAAACAAAAGGGAATTTGCAGCTCACAGATACCTTCTCCTGGCTCACAGGATACATCAGTTAGTAAGATGGTAGGCCTCAGAGTCCAGCTAGTCCTGGGTTGTAACCTCAGCTCTGTTACTTGCTGTGAAGCACTGGGAAAATTACTAAACCTCACTGAGCCTTCATTTGCTTATCAGTAAAATGGGGGAAATAAGGACATTATCCCCATTCTCTGCATATGTCAGGATTTAGGAGACTGAATAAGATACTCAGCATATACGTACTTAGCACTGTGCGTGCTGCAGACTAAGAGTTCAGAAGATGGTAGTAGAGGCAGTAATAGTGCTATTAGTAGCAGTGGTACTCATTGTCAGCTTTAGACCCAATTCCTCTATGAAAGTGTCAATTTTAGGGGTGTTTATCATCCATTTTGAGATATATCTACCCCTGGACTTAACTTTCTCCTCTCTGCAGCCATAACTGAAATACCATTTCAGCCCTTTTACACATAGTAGGTAGTGCTTTTAATCCATATTTTCCTATTTGCCAAATAAGCTGGTCCTTATACTCACATACAGAGAAGGCAATGGCAAGCCACTCCAGTACTCTTGCCTAGAAAATCCCATGGATGGAGGAGCCTGGTGGGCTACAGTCCATGGAGTCACTATGAGTCGGTCACAACTGAATGAATTCACTTTCACTTTTCACTTTCATGCAATGGAGAAGGAAATGGCAACCCACTCCAGTGTTCTTGCCTGGAGAATCCCAGGGACGGCAGAGCCTGGTGGGCTGCTGTCTATGGGGTCGCACAGAGTCGGACACAAGTGAAGCGACTTAGCAGCATACTCACATAAGACTCTTTCTCACACCAATCTCACTTTTGAATTGTCCTAATTCTCAATTCTTCTGCTTGTTTTGTCTTTATTTTACAGCTGATGGTGAGAAATCTGCAGTTTGAAGATGGAAAAATGATTCCTGCCTCTCAGTACTTTTCATCGGGTGAGATGTCAATGGTGGAACTCACAGCCGAAGAGGTGAAGGTGGCGGAGACCATCAAGGTGAACACGTGAAGTTTTTAAAGTTCCTTGTCTTGGAACAATTCTTGTAACCATTTTTGTAACTCGTACCATTAATCCTCAAAGGAGTTGGGATGAAACTTTTATTTCCTCTTTTTTTGTATTAGCTGCAAAAGGAAATCAATGCCAAATTTTATATGCACATTTATTTCTCATTCATATAAGTAATCCAAGGCAGTTCTAGGTTTGCATGGGGGTAAAGTGGGAATATGAGGGTTAGGGGTGGAGTCAAGCAAGAACCCAGGCTCTGCTATCTTCAAGGACCTGCTGGGTGTTATCTCCATCCCAGACAGCCAGGAAGAGCAAAAGAGCACAGAAAATTGTGTGACAAAGGTTTTGCATGGGCCACGATTGACAGTGTTATTGTTGTTTAGTCGCTAAGTCACGCCTGACTCTTTTGCAACCCCGTGGACTGTAGCCCACCAGGCTCCTGTGTCCATGGGATTTCCCAGGCAAGAATGCTGGAGCGGGTTGCCATTTCCTTCTCCAAGGGATCTTCCCAATCCAGAGATTGAACCCACATCTCCTGCATTGGCAGGTGGATCTTTTTAACCACTGAGCCACTAGAGAAGCAAGATTGACAGCACAGGTCACTTACATTCATATTCACTGGCTAGAAGTTGGTCAAACGGCCCTCTCTAATTGAAGAGATGCTGAGACATGTAAAGAAGTAGGTTTCGTGAGAAGCTAGCTGGTCTCTGCCAGTGTTCTACATGGCAGCTCCCTCATAAAGTTTCCCTCGTGTCGTGTAGGTCATCTGGGCTGGAATTTTGAGCAATGTCCCTGCTATTGAAGATTCAACAGACTTCTTTAAATCTGGAGCAAGCTCAATGGATGTTGCCAGGTAAAACCACCACCTTAGTGACTCACACCCCTGCACCAGGGATTTTCACTTTGACCTTGAAAATCGAATCTAAATCCTTTGTACTAGATCTCATCACTCTATCATACCCATCTATTATATTTCTCTTTCCTTCATCTTTCTTTGCTTGTTTCCATGGTCAAATACATGTATTTGTTCTCTTTTCTTTGTTGCTAACTATGAGTGTTTTCATATTGACTATACACCTAGAAAACCACCCTACTAATTGTTTATTTCACTTAAAAATATGTCTTCATATTTCACATTTCTTCAAATTTCTCGTATTTCTGATTCTCCTCCAATTGGAATTGGGAAGCTCTGAGTGGAGAATGTTAATTGGAATTTTCCTATATAATTGCATCTAAAAGGATATCTAACATTGATTATGCTTACCCCAAATCTTTTTTCCTAACTCCCCAAGTTACCCAGTATGGTATATCTAGAATGAGGATTATCAGACTTCTTGCAAGAGTAAGGGTAGTCACTCTATAGTCAGAATTTCTCTGCAGAAGTTTGCAATAGGTAGAAAGGGCTAGAGGACTAGAAAGCCACCCTCTATGGCATGAAGAGCAGACCAGGATCCTAATAGTGGAGAGTCTTGTAGAGGTGCTTTTCCTTTGAGGGCCACCGTATGGCTTTTTACTAAATAAACAAGGTAAAAGTCTTCATGTTGACAAAGCAAGTGTTCTTGATGAATATTCTGTTCATGTATTCATTCATGTATTTTTTAAAATAATTTTTATTGGAGTATAGTTAACTTTCAGTGCTGTTATTTTCTGCTGTATAGCAAAGTGAATCAGTTACACATTGTTGACTAAAAAATACAGTCGCAACCTGAAAGTAGAGAGTTATTTTATTTCGTGGGAATGTTTAGGACTCTGAGCCCAGGAGACAGCATCTCAGTAGCTCTGAGAAAACTGCTCCAAGGAGGCAGGAGGGGAAGTCTGGCTATATACAAGTATGCAACAAGGGGAGCAGGCCATCTGAACGTCAAAAATCAGGTATCCGAGCTAAGGAATTTGGCATTCTGTGTATGGGGAGATGCACGCCTCTGGGCTTGCTGAATTCATTCCTTTCACATGCAGCTCAGCTACCTGGGCACAATCCTGTTTCCCTGTTCACCTTGCTTCTTGCACCCCCCAGCTCCTCAACAATCCCCATGGGGGTGGCAGCATCTGCTGGATCTCAGTTTTGGGAGCCCTTATTCACATTTGGAGGCCAGAAATCACTGATAGCTATGACATTTTTTAGGAGAAGGCAATGGCACGCCTTTCCAGTACTCTTGCCTGAAAAATCCCATGGACGGAAGAGCCTGGTAGGCTGCAGTCCATGGGGTCGCTAACAGTCGGACACAACTGAGCAACTTCACTTTCACTTTTCACTTTCTGCATTGCAGAAGGAAATAGCAACCCACTCCAGTGTTCTTACCTGGAGAACCCTAGGGACGGGGGAGCCTGGTGGGCTGCCATCTATGGGGTCTCACAGAGTTGGACATGACTGAAGCGACTTAGCAGCAGCATGACATTTTTTGTTTATTGAAATGGCAGGAGATATTTTCATTTCACACATGCACATATGTTCACTCTTGTTTAGATTTTATACTCATATAGGTCACTACAGAGCATTGGGTAGAGTTCCTTGTGCTATACAGTAGGTTCTTCTTATTAGTTATCTATCTTATATACGTGTGTGTGTGTGTACACACTCAGTTGTGGTCCAACTTTTTGTGGCCCCATAGACAGTAGCCCACCAGGCTCCTCTGTCCATGGAATTTTCCAGGCAAGAACACTGGAGTGGGTTGCCATTTTGTATTCCAGGGGATCTTCCTGACCCAGGGACAAACCCACGTCTCCTGCATCTCCTGCACTGGCAGGCAGATTCTTTGCTAACTACACTGCTTGGGAAGGTTCTGTTTAGTACCCACCTTAGCCATGTGGGCTTTCCTGGTGGCTCAGAGGGTAAAGAATCCGCCTGCAGTATAGGAGATGAGGGTTCGATCCCTGGGTTGGGAAGATCCCCTGAAGAAGGGTATGGCTACCCCTTCCAGTATTCTTGACTGGGTAATTCCATGGATGGAGGAGCCTGGCAGGCTACAGTCCATGGGGTCCCAAAGAGTTGAACACAACTGAGCAACTAAAACTTTCACTTAGCCATGTAATACAAACAAATGTTTGTTTTATTCTTACACCGGATCCAGAGAAAACAGTCTATGATGTGACTTTGGTCTCTCATAATTATCACAGTTCAGAACTTTTCTTTATTCCTTATTCCTTGAGTACTTTTGAAAGGATAGAAACTGATTTTATGTGCCCTTTATCACCTGCTGTGTGCTGTGCTTAGTCGCTCAGCGAAGAGTGGTGTCTAACTCTTCTCTCGAAAGTAATGAAAATATCTTTGCTTCAGTTTCTTGTATTAAAAAAAATTGCCACTGTCTTTTGAGAAAGCTTTAACATTTTTTTCCTCTCAATCTCATTAATTTCTCTTACTAATATAGACGATCTCATGGACTATAAATAAGTATGTGACATACGTCCTACTTCAAAGCAACCTAAATGTAATCATACAGTCCTCAAAACTCTAAAAAAATGTAAGTAATGTGAGCTGGTTTTTCTTTTCAGACTGGTTGAAGAGATAAGACAGAAGTGTGGGGGGCTTCAGTTACAGAATGAGGATGTTTATATGGCCACCAAATTTGAAGACTTCATCCAAAAGGTCGTGAGGAAACTGAGAGGAGAGGATCAGGAAGCAGAGCTGGTGGTGGATTATGTAAGCCTGTCCGTGGTGTTGAAAAGCTACATGGTTAAGACCTTCATGCTATAGAAGAATGCTGTGCCTTTCATGCTCTTACATTTACAACTTTCTTAAAATGACAGTTTTGAGATTTTAATTCAGATACCATACATTTCACCTTTTTAAAAATGTATAATTCATTGTTTTTGAGTATATTCACTGAGTTGTGCAACCATGACCACGATCTGATTATGGGACTTTTTTTTTTTTACCTCCCCTAAAGAAACTCCATATCCACTGGCATTCATGCTCTCCTCTCCTCGGCCCTGGCACCAGGAAACCACCAATTTACTTTCTGTCTCTATGGATTTGCCTATTTGAGACATTTCATACATGTGGAATTAGGCGATATTCTTTCACTCAGCTAATGTGTTCAAGGTTCATCTAGATTCATCGACATTCTAGAGTAGATTATCACTTTATCCCTTTTCCTGGCCAAGCAATAGTCCATCATGTGGATAACTATGTTTTATTTATCCTTTCCTTGGTTGGTGTACATTTGAGTTGTTTCTGCTTTTTGGCTATTATAAATTACACTGCTATGAAAAGTCACGTAGGGTTGGCCAAAAAGTTCATTTGTGTTTTTGGTAAGATGTAACAGAAAAACCTGAATGGACTTTTTGGCCAATATAAGTTTTTGTGTGAACATATGTTCTCAATTCTCTTGGGTAAATATCTGGAAGTGGAATTGGTGAGTCATATGGGAGCTCTTGTGTTTAACTTTTTAGGAACGACCAGTCTGCTTTCCCAAGTGCCTACACCATGTTACACTGCCACTAGCCATGTAGGAAGCTTCTGCTTTCTCGTGTTCTCGCCAGCATATGCTGTTGTCTGATTTTTTCTATTTCAGCTGTCCTAGTGGGTGTGAAGCAGTATCTCACTGCGGTTTTGCTTTACATTTTCCTAATGACTAGTGATACACATCTTTTCATGTGCTTATTGGCCATTTGTATATATTCTTTGGAGAAATATCTGCTCAACTCCTTTGTTGTTTGGCTGTACCAGGGGACTTGTGGGGTCTTAGTTTCTCAACCAGGGATGGAACCCAAGCCCCTGGCCGTGAGAATGCCTAGTCCTAACCACTGGACCACCAGGGAAGTCCCTCAAACCCTTCACCTGTTTTTTTAATTGGGATATTTATCTTCTTAATTTTTTAGTTGTAAATGACCTTAGTATATTTTAAATTGTAGCCCCTAATCAGATACATTATTTGTAAATATTTTCTCCCATTCTGTGGGTTTTCTTTTCACTTTTTTGATAGTATCCTTTAACACACACAAGTTTTAAAATGTGATTAAGTTTGATTAATCTGTTTGTGCTTTGGCCACTTGTGCTTCTATAAGTCTTGATTTATGCCTCTTTCTCTCCTCTCTTCCTCCTTACTGCTCTTTTTTGTTAAATGGTTATTGTCTAGTATGCCCTTTTAATCTCATTGTTTATTTTGCTATATACTTTTAGTTATTTCCTTAGTGGCTGAGGATTCCTAGAGACGTTTTTCTTAAAACATTCTTGCCCAGATTAATACCAGTTTAATACTAATAGTGTAGAAAAAATCTGTTGTAGTATAGCTCTGCTCCCTACCCACTTACCTGTGCCATTATTGTCATACAAATACCTCTTTATACAGTATAAGCCCATCAACATAGTCTTATAATTATCGCTTTATGCAGTTTTCTTTTAAATCAGATAGGAGGAGAAAGGAGTTTAAAATAAAAATTACATTTATATTGACTTATGTTTACCTTTGTTGGTTTTCTTTATCTTTTCAGGTAGATTTAAGTCACTGTCTTGTGTTCTTTCATTCTGTCAATGACACCTTTTAGTCTTTTTCGAAAGGCAATGTGCTAGCAATGAAGTATCTTAGTTTTTGTTCGTTTGAGAATGACTTAATTTGTCCTTTGTTCTTGAAGGATATTCTTGCTGTATATGGAATTTTTGGTTGACATTCTCTTTCTTTCAGCACTTTTAATATATAATCTTATTGCTTTCTGGCCTCTGTAGTTTCCGAGGATAAGTCATCTGTTAATTTTATTGAGGATCACTTTCACGTGATGAGTTGCTTCTTCTCCCTTGCTGCTTTCAAGATTCCCTTTTTGTCTTTGTCTTTTGACCATTTTATCATGATGTGTTTAGGATGGATCTCTTTGAGATTTGTCTACTTGAAGTTTATTGAGCTTCTTGGATGTGCAGATTAGTTTTTTTAAATAAAATTTGGGATATTTTCTGCCATTATTTCTTCAAATATTCATTCTACCCCTTCATCCCTCTCCCCTCATTCTGAGACTCTCTTTATGCACATGTTAGTACATATGATAGTGTCCTGCAGGCTTCTAAGGCTATATTCATTTTTAAAATTATTTTTCTTTCCTATTTTCACACTGGATGTCTCTATTGACCCATTGTTTGGTTTTCTATTTCTTTCTTCTGCCTGCTTGACTCTCCTGTTGAACCCCTCTAATGACTTTTAAAATTTCAGTTATTGCTCATTGCTTTTTATGGTTAAGTAGTATTCCTTTGTAGGTTTTATATATATATATATATTTTTTTTTGTATAGTAAAATATTATATAAATATATATATATATCTCACATCTTCATACATTGATGGACATTTAGGTTGTTTCCTTGTCTTGGCTATTGTAAATTGTGCTGCTATGAACACTGTAGTGTATGTTATCTTTTCATAATTAGAGTTTTGTCTGGATATATGCCTAGGACGAGGATTGCTGGATGATATGATACTGTTGCAGGAAGGGGACACCTTCCAGGGCCCGAAACTGGGCTCTTGTCTAACACTGGAAATGAATTGTCCGAGGAGACACATGTGCTGACAAAGCAAGAGATTTTATTGGGAAAGGGTGCCCAGATGGAGGGCAGTAGGGTAAGGGAACCCAGGAGAACTGCTCTGCCACATGGCTTGCAGTCTCAGGTTTTATGGTGATGGGATTAGTTTCCAGGTTGTCTTTAGCCAATCATCTGACTTAGAGTCCTTCCTGGTGGTGCACGCCTTGTTCAGCCAAGATGGATGCCAGAGAGAAGGATTCTAGGAGGTGGTTGGACATGTGGTGTCTCCTTTTGACCTTTCCTGAACTCTTCCGGTTGGTGGAGGCTTATTAGTTCTGTGTTCCTTACTGAGACCACCTGTCATAAAACAACTCATGCAAATTGTTACTATGGTGCCTGGCCAGGGTGGGCGGTTTCAATCAGTGTGCTTCCCCTAACAATACTACTTTTAGTTTTTTAAGGAACCTCCAGCACCCGACTCCAGTACTCTTGTCTGGAAAATCCCGTGGATGGAGGAGCCTGGTGGGCTACAGTCCATGGTGTCGCTGAGAGTCGGACACGACTGAGCGACTTCACTTTCACTTTTCACTCTTATGCATTGGAGAAAGAAATGGCAACCCACTCCAGAGTTCTTGCCTTGAGAATCCCAGGGACAGGGGAGCCTGATGGGCTGCCGTCTATGGGATCGCACAGAGTCAGACACGACTGAAGCGACTTAGCAGCAGCAGCAGCATACCATTTCCTGTAGTGGCTATACCAATTTACTTCCCACCAACAATGTAGGAGGGTTCCCTTTTCTCCACACCCTCTCCAACATTTGTTATTTGTAGACTTTTTAATGATGGCCATTCTGACCAGTGTGAGGTGGTACCTCACTGTAGTTTGGATTTGCATTTCTCTAATAATTAGTGATGATGAGCAGCAAACTACACGTTTGCTATTTTTTTGTTTCTTTTCTAAGCATCCTCAATTTCTCTATATAAAATAATTTCTTAAATCATTAAATTTTCTCTTTAATACCTTTAATTGAAGTGAGATTTTATGCCAATAGTTCTCTTTCACATATATTATTTTAATTATGTCTCTTAATGATTGTATGAGGCAGGTATATTATCATTTTATTGTTGAAACAAACCGAGATTTATAGAGGTTAATGGACGAATATAAATTCACTTGCCAGCTAATAGTACAGACTACAATTTAAGCAGCACATATGTAAGAGGGGGAGACTGAAAATGGGGAAGGAGACTGGAAAGAAAACTTAAAATGTCACCAGTATGAAAGTAAAGAGTGTTGATGGGCAATTTCAAAAATTTGCGTGACAGCAATGGCTGAACTCCACAAGTGGTGGCACTAGATGGCGGTGTTTCCATTATCTGGAGATCTGAGTCATCTTTCATCTCAATGAGGAAGAGACAGATCTTTACAATGCCCGACTCAGACCACTTTGGTCGTCACAGAAGCTGACCTCCTGTCTCAATGGCCACTCTAAGCATCATAAGGCCTAACTATTACATCTGCTTGTCTCTTCTGAACAGTAAGCACTGGAGTCCCACTGACAACTTTTCTGTCTGCATTAGTGAATAAGCTTCTTTTTTGCATAAATATAGAAATCTGTTGATTTTATTAATGTAACTCTCTCTCTTAGGTTTCAAAGGAGATCAATGACATGACAGTAAAAATGCCATATCAGTGTTTCATAAATGGACAGTTCACAGATGCTGAAGATGGACAGACTTATGATACTATCAACCCAACAGATGGATCTGTGAGTTGTGATTTAGTGTGTGCAGTAACCACTGATCATGGATTTTTTTTCATTTATACACCATTATAAAACAGTCTTAAGAATTACTTATTCTATTACTCTGTCTCTCTATTATTCTGTTACTCTGTCTGAGCACTTAATATAAATGTACTTCATGTATTCTTTTAAACTATTCAGCTCTGGTTCTGGCTGCTGTTATCTACTGTAATTTACTTTTAAGAATGAATATTTATGATGAATTTAGATGGGTCACTATACCTATATACATACAGAAGTACAATTCCACATGGAGCTGTATATGTGAGAAAAATCTCAGAATTTGCAAGCTCATGGTGAGAAATTCAGCGTTCCTTAGGCGGGAGAAGAAATAGGTACAGTTTCCTACATGTGTCTTCTCATAGTGTAGTGTGAATGAGAAGTACTGAATTTTAGGCTCACAATTTTCGTGTTAAAATGGTTTCTTTTTCTTTACTATATTACCAGAAGTTTACTGTAAGTATTGATTTTCCATCATCAAAACTCTTTGGATTTTATGGCATAATATTAATCTCAAGAAAAAGTTGTATATCTCTCTATAAAAATAGTCTATAACCTATGTTTTCTTACCTTGAAATAGACGATATGCAAAGTATCCTATGCGTCTTTGGTGGATGTTGATAAAGCAGTAGCAGCAGCAAAAGATGCTTTTGAAAACGGTGAATGGGGAAGAATGAATGCACGAGACAGAGGAAGATTGATGTATCGGTATGATTTTTTTAAGAGTACGAGTCTGAGGACTTCCCTGGTGGTCCAGTGGCTAAGATTTCACGCTCCCAATGCAGAGGGCCCAGGTTTGATCCCTGGTCAGGGAACTAGATCCCACATGCTACAACTGAAGATCCTGTATGCTGCAGCTAAGACCTGGTGCAGCCAAATAAATAAAAATTTAAAAAAAAAAAAAAAAAAGAGCACAAGTCTGTGGCCTTTGGATACTGACTAACATTGCCAAGATTTAAAAAAATTTTTCAAGACTTTCTATTATGCACCTATTAGATAGTATATCTTTTGTTACTTCCATCATATAAACTCCCATATATGGGAGTTCCTGATTTTTGTATTTTTGCTTGTTTCAGTCATCATCCCTGTATGAGCAGTTTAGTAAAGGACTACTTATTTGTAAAGATGTAAGCAAGGTCAAGGGAATCCAGCTTGTTTCAGTCATCATCCCTGTATGAGCAGTTTAGTAAAGGACTACTTATTTGTAAAGATGTAAGCAAGGTCAAGGGAATTCATTATCAAGGATAATGAAGCACTCAGGCTGGAGGGGTAAAACAGGGAAACTGCTCTTACTGCAAGGCCTAATGGGACAGAGGAAGGGGCTGTTACTAGAATCTGGCAAGATCTGTGGCTGCAGGAGGAGACCACACCCGTGGGTTTCAGTGGAAGGACACAGCAGCTACCGCTGCCCATCCACAGCCTACCAGTCAGCCATCCCCAGACCACTTTATCCTCCAGTTTGGCAGTCTCCTGGGGCTGCCTCCCACTGGCCTGTCATTAGCCAAGTCCAGTGAGAGAACCCAGAAGCCTGTGATGTACTCTGTAAAAGTCATCCTCCAGGGGTCACAGAGCAGGGCGGAGACTGGATTACAAGCAGCACATGGAGAACATCCAGCACCCTGCTGTTTCCACGGAGAAATTTTAAATCTACTTGATGTGTGAGGAGTAGAAACAAGGAGGAAAAACATGAAGGCTTGGAAAGGGTGTTATAAATTGGTAGCTGAGTATGCCAAGCGTAATTAGATTCAATCCCAGATTCAGTTTTCTGCTTACTAAATGACAAATAGCTGATCTTGCTCAAAAGATCTCCTAGAGCAGGATCTGGAAGAAATATTAGGGAGGAAGGTTCCAAGCCTGACCTGGAATGGTCTGAAAGAAACGGGTCAGAACCATGAAAGGAAGGAAGGAAGGAAAACAAATGGAAGAGGTAGACACAAAAGATGAATTTTGACTATTTCATAGTCATTAGTCAGTTTCTAGGTATCTTTCCACAGAAACCAGACAAACAGAAGCCTGTTGTGGTGTTTATAGTTCATTCCATGTATTTCTGTCTTGTCCTTTTCAGCCAGTGTTGGAAATATTTCTACACCAACCAGAAATCCTCAGGTGTTCGTGGGTTCTCCAGGGGTGTGGGTCGCCCTCTAACATCTCCCAGTGTATTCAGGAACTATCCACGTTCCCACTGTGTTCTGTCACTGATCTCCTTGGCTGACTGTGACTCCATCACTCTTACTTCTTATGCGTCTATAATGCGAATGATACAGACTTCCAACACCCTCTGCCTCTTCATGATAACTCTTAAATTGTTCATGCAATTATTAGTTCAATGCCTGTCTTCCCTATGAGACCACGTTCTCCATGAGGACGGGGACCTGGTCCATTTGTGTGAATTCTCAGCCCTTAGGAGGACGCCTTTTACACAGTAGAGACTCAATATCTGTTGAATGGATTTCTTTCACTGGCCAACAGACTTGCAGACCTAATGGAAGAGAAACAAGAAGAACTGGCAACCATCGAAGCCCTCGATTCAGGGGCTGTCTACACCTTGGCTCTGAAGACTCACATTGGAATGTCTGTGCAAACATTCAGATACTTTGCTGGCTGGTGTGACAAAATTCAGGTAAGTGCAAAATGTTGTTTGTTTCCGTGGAGATCATTCCTAGAGGAAAATGGACGAATGTTTGTTAGTTTATAAAGACCCCTTGTCAGAGTCACCACTTCCGTAGGTTTTCTCATCTGATCCTCATAACAGTTATCTGAGGTAGGTAGATAGTTGTCAACTCTTATTACAGGTGAAGAAACTGAGGCTTGAGGACAATGAATGACTTACCTATGGTCACATAGTAAGCAGAGCTAGGATTTGAACTCAAGATTTTTCTGAGCTTGAAATCTAATATTGTTCTTTGTTTTGTACTATAATATCTCTTGAGAGCATCTAATAGTCTTGTTGGCATATAGACAGAAGCTTGATATAATGGAGGAATTGAAGACTCAAATACCTAAGGAGGTCAGAGAGCTAACATAGTTGGGCTATGCAGACTGGTTATAAGAAAAATTTCTTAAAAACATAAATTTGATAAAAATGTCAATTTCCTTCTTCTTACAAGAAAATAAATAGCACATGTGTGATGATAAATGGCAACTACACTTGGCTTTGGTATTGAGATATAGAAGAGAAATAGGGCTTGCAGCAAACAGCAGAATGCATGCCACTTCTGGTCTCATGGTAACCACTGAAGCACCAGCCATCACAGCCACATTCCTAAAAGCCAGGAGTAAGTGGGAAAGAGGGAGAAAGGTAAAAGGACTTTAAGAAACATTCCCATCCTCCCTACACTTTGTGTTTGTATCTCCCATTGGCTGTCTCTATCTGCTAAGGATACTGGGAAAGTTTTTTCTGGTCACATTGCTGTACCATCATTTTTATAGAATCAGAGAGACCACCTGGTTCCAGGCCTCATCCTTGCCACTTACTAGCAGTTGTTGTTATTTACCTCTCTCAGCCTTACTTTCCTCATCTGTAAAATGGTCATGATAATCCATACCTTGCAAACTATGTTATGAGAATTAGAAATGAGTGTTTATATACTACAAGTGTTTATATATACAGAATTAAAGTCTGTACTATAGTAGGTCTTGCACATAAGTGTAGTTTTTATTATTGTTCAGCTACAAAGTCATAAGTATTTAGTAAGAGCAATTTAAGTCCATCCTTTATTCTCAATTATGAAATCCAAATAGTTCTGAAACCTGAAAATTGATTTGTTTGATTGACTCAAACTCATTTGGTGCCAAAATCTTACCCAAACCAACATGAGTCTATAAGTTTTATTCATCTTCAGTTCAGTTCAGTTCAGTTCAGTTCAGTCTCTCAGTTGTGTCCGACTCTTCGTGACCCCATGAATCGCAGCACGCCAGGCCTCCCTGTCCATCATCAACTCCCGGAGTTCACTCAGACTCACGTCCATCGAGTCAGTGATGCCATCCAGCCATCTCATCCTCTGTTGTCCCCTTCTCCTCCTGCCCCTAATCCCTCCCAGCATCAGAGTCTTTTCCAATGAGTCAACTCTTTGCATGAGGTGGCCAAAGTACTGGAGTTTCAGCTTCAGCATCATTCCTTCCAAAGAAATCCCAGGGCTGATCTCTTTCAGAATGGACTGGTTGGATCTCCTTGCGATCCAAGGGACTCTCAAGAGTCTTCTCCAACACCACAGTTCAAAAGCATCAATTCTTCGGTGCTCAGCCTTCTTCACAGTCCAACTCTCACATCCATACATGACCACAGGAAAAACCATAGCCTTGACTAGATGGACCTTTGTTGGCAAAGTAATGTCTCTGCTTTTGAATATGCTATCTATGTTGGTCATAACTTTCCTTCCAAAGAGTAAGCGTCTTTTAATTTCATGGCTGCAGTCACCATCTGCAGTGATTTTGGAGCCCAAAAAAATAAAGTCTGACACTGTTTCCATTGTTTCCCCATCTATTTCCCATGAAGTGATGGGACCGTATGCCATGATCTTCGTTTTCTGAATGTTGAGCTTTAAGCCAACTTCTTCATTCTCCACTTTCACTTTCATCAAGAGGCTTTTTAGTTCCTCTTCACTTTCTGCCATAAGGGTGGTGTCATCTGCATACCTGAGGTTATTGGTATTTCTCCCGGCAATCTTGACTCCAGCTTTAGAGTGAATACTCATAGTTCACTGAATAAGTGTTCAGTGGGTTGCCTTTCCCTTCTCCAGGGGATCTTCCCAATCCAAGGATCGAACCTAGGTCTCCTGCATTGTAGGTAGATTCTTTACCATCTGAATCACCAGAGAAGCCCAAGATGACTGGAGTGGGTAGCCTATTCCTTCTCCAGAGGATCTTCCTGACCAAGGAATCAAACCAGGGTCTCCTGCATTGCAGGTGGATTCTTTACTAGCTGAGCTACCAGGAAAGCCCTGGATAAATACTAATATGCTTGATTATGGGAGGCAACCCCAAACATTAATGGGGGTTATAGATATTATAACATTATATAAGGTATTGTTTATGCATTATATTATGTTTCTAAAGTCAAATTCTGAATCCCAAAGCACACCTGACCCTAGGGTTTCAGATGAGAGATTATACACTTGTATTAGTAACAGCAATAATATTTTATGTGGCAAAACAGATGGATAGTTTCAGTTAAAGATTACTGCCAAAAATCAGTTGGGATCAAATTTAGCTGCATATAATAGAAAACCCAACCAAAGAGTCTTTTTATCTCACTTTCAAGGAGTCCAAGAGCAGGCAATCAAGACTAGTCTGAGACAGGAAGATTCCTTCTCTCTCTTTGCCAGGCCATCCTTAGTACCATGTGACTGCTACCGTCACGGCTGCCTCTTGGTGTCATGATAGCCACTGCAGCACCAGCCTTTTTAGCAACATTCTGGAAGGAAGAATGAAGAAGTGAGGGAATAGGTAAAACAGCACTTGTTTTAGCTGAGTCAGCCTACTTTAAAGAGTGTTCCCCTTCCAGTGCATTGTACTTATATCTTCCATTAATCATCACCATTTGCTATGGAAACTGGGGAACATAGTACTTTACCTGGCACATTGCCATCCCCATTATTAACCAAGGGTTTCTGTTACTAAGAACAGAGGGGAGAATAGATATTGGGCAGGCAATTAACATTCTCTGCCATGCCCAGAAATTGGGAATGGAGATGATCAAATTAGAATTATGTGTTTTTTTTCTCCTGTGTCTTAGTTCTTTTGAGAAGGGCATAGCAGTTCCTTTTTAGGTGTGGCTATGTTTCTTATAAATTGAACACTGCTTCTTTTCTCAAACTGTTGATTTTGTATTGGGATATAGCTGATTACCAATGTTGTGGTAGTTTCAGGTGAACAGCTAAAGGACTCAGCCATGTACAGGTATCCATTCTCCCCCAAATTCCCCTCCTATCCAGGCTGACACATAACATTGAATAGAGTTCCATGTGAACACTGCTTTTTTTAATATCAGCTAAGAGAAAGTAAGAGAGGCAGATAGAAAATGGATTCATTGAGATTAAATTTACTCATTTAAATTAATAAAGTAGGAACTTCCCTGGCAGTCTAGTGGTTAAAACTCCATGCTTCCAGTGCAGTGGGTGCAAGTTTGATCCCTGGTTGGGGAACTGAGATCCCACATGCTGCATGGCAAAGAAAAAAAAAATGAAATTAGTAAAGTAGTATCAACCTTTTTTATTCTTTAGGGTTCTACAATTCCCATCAACCAGGCCCGTCCAAACCGCAATCTGACCTTTACCAAGAAGGAGCCACTTGGGTAAGACAAGGAGAGTGCCTCTGCGTGGCGTGTGTTAAGTTAGTTTGAGGGGACTGAGGCTGTCTCTTTCTCCTCTTGCAGAGTCTGTGCCATTATCATCCCCTGGAATTACCCGCTGATGATGCTGGCATGGAAGAGTGCCGCGTGTCTGGCAGCAGGCAACACCTTAGTGCTCAAGCCGGCGCAGGTAAGACACACGAGACCAGGTGTGGCATCTACCCCTCCCACAGACGTATGTTGACAAATATTATTTCTTGAAAAAAATGGGATCATATATTACACCATCTTTTCATATATCCTGGGCATCTTTTCATATTAGTAAATATTCATTTTTAATAGCTACCCAAAATGGGGATTCCAGACTTTAGAACATCCATGAGAATGGAAGCAGCATAGTGTATGTCAGTGAAATCCCCTGAATTTCTACAAACCAGTTCAGTGCTTGCAAAATGCCACATGCCCCGAACTGAGGGAGTTATTTAGAGTAGTTATGAAATAGCAAAAGAAGTTTTATGCAGGCATTCAAATTTTAATTGTCAAAAATATTGTAAAGTTATTTACAATAAGATGTGGGAAAAGCATGCAAATAATGTACATAATTGTAGCTGTTTGAAATATATATGTATGTGTAAAACAGGAAGTTAGTTTAAAAATAAATGATAGAGTTCTCAAAAACATCTTTTCAATGCTAGAGTAGCTTTTCAAGGAAAAAAAAACGTAGCAAACTTAACACCTGGCTAAGCATTTCCTCCAGACAGTGCACAGGAGTGGACATTCTGAGGTACCCAAGTTGGTGGGGAAAGCTTGGTCTCTATTCAAGAAGAGTCTACAGTTTGTTACCTATTATTTTTTTATTTCTTCTTTTAGGATTAAAAATTTTTTTTTCATTTGGAGCAACTATATAGTCATGTGACCACAGCCATCTTGTTTTCCTCATTAAAAAAAAGATATACATTCAAAATTTTTTAAATTAAAAAAATATAAAGAGATAGATGATGAAAAGTCTCCCTCTTATTCTCCTGGCTAACAAGTTTACCTCCCTGAGGCAACCAGTGTTTTTGTTATTTATTAGTTTCTGAGGTATTCCAGATATATTCTCTGTGTATACAAGCATATTTTTTAAATTAAATAATTAGGTAATTTTAAAAATATTTTTTAACCAACTGAAAACCACACAGGAGGAGAAGGGTTAATGAGAAATTGCTAATCAAGAGGCATAAAATTTCAATTATGTAAGATGAGTAAGTTCTAGAGGTCTGCTATACATCATATTACTGGACATGAATTTGCACAAACTCCAGGAAATGGTGGAGAACAGGGAAACCTGGCATGCTGGGAAGTCCATGGGGTCACAAAGAGTCAGACATGACTTAGCAGTTGAACAACCCTAATGTTGTATTGTACACTAAACAAATTATTAAGAGGGTAGAGGTCATGTTAAGTGTTCTTAGCACAATACAACACAATATAAAAATAAAATGAAGTAAAATAGAAGCACTCTCTACATACTTACCAAAAAGGGAAAAAACTTAAAAAAAAAAAAAGTTTCCAGTGTAAAAAATGTGTTAGTCACTCAGTTGTGTCCGAGTCTTTTCGACCCCATGGACTATAGTCTGCCAGGCTCCTCTATCCATGGAATTCTTCAGGCAAGAATACTGGAGTGGGTTGCCATTTCCTTCTCCAAGGGATTTTCCCAACCCAGGGATAGAACCCTGGTCTCCTTCATTGGAGGCAGATTCTTTACCATGTGAGCCACTAGGTAAGCCCAGTGTAAAAAATAAACAGTATTTTATTTAACCTATACCTAATTAATGGATATTGAGATTTTCTGCCTTTTTGCTGTTATAAACTGTGTTACAGTTAATAACCTTTTAAATATAGCATCATGGGTCTTCCCTGGCAGTCCAGTGACTAAGACTCCGAGCTTCCAGTGTAAGGCACGTGGGTTTGATCCCTGGTCAGGGAACTAAGATCCCATATGCAGCACAGCAAAAAAAAATTTTTTTAATTGAAAAAAATATACAGCTTCATGCACATATGCAACTATCTTTGTAAGATATGTTCCTAATAGCAGAATCACTTAGTTAATAGATCCATGTTTTGTGTGATAGATATTGGCTCATTCTTTCACAAGGATTGAGTAATTCACCAGCATCCTGTATGAGTGCTGTTTCTCCCAAGCAGCAGCACTCATTAAACAGCAAAAAACTAGTAAAATGAAGAGAGGAGGCAGATAACTTAGCCCAGCAGTGCTCAATCCTGGCTGCACATTAGAATTGTCTTTTAAATTCTCTCTAGAATTTAAAATTCTAAATTTTAGAATTCTCTTTTAAAAATACTAATACCTTGGCCCCACTGGCAGAGATTCTGATTTAACTGGTCTGGGTCAGAGGCCAGACCTTGGTATTACTTAACTTCTTCACATTAGTTTCTAAGGTACAGCCAGAGTTGAGAACCACTAGATGGTGGTATCCAAAGACAGTGCTAAGCATTGGAAAACTCCAGTGACTACACGGAATATTCAAAAATTACAAACATGTATCGAGTGCACACTAATTGTCAGGCATATTATCAGTGACAAAGACATGAAATTTCTGTCCCATGGAAATTACTAATTCAGGATAGTTTTTAAAAGTCTTTCTAATCATGATGATTTCATACTAGAATTTTCTTTAACTATAGTAGATATAAAGCCACTATTTGAAATATCTTCTTGCCAATTTTAAATATTTGAGCATTTGAAAAATTTCTCCTCAAGTATAACTAGGTTGACATTTTTTTAAACGTCATAATGTTTATTGCCATGGACCTGTTACTAGAAGGAGGAAAAATGTGAACCCTGTTTTTTTGTTGTTGTTGCTTGTGTTTGTCCTATTAATATTACTGTTTATTATGCAGTTTCTATATAGATTCCTTTTCAGTCTTTTGACCATTTTATTAGCTAAAATAACAATATAGTCTATGAATATGCAAGCAGGCCTGTAAACTCCAACACATGGCAATATCCTGAAAGCATAGTGAGCAAGTGAGGAAGCCACAGTCTGTCCCTTGGCCTTGTGAGCTCCTGTTCTTTCCTAGGACACCACACTTACCTGTGATCAGTGATCCTCTGACCTTCATTCAGACAGAGTGAGAGTACCGTTATCCAGCCCCATATTAACTGTTAGCTATGTTTGATTTATTTCCTGTCTTTCTCTGTTAAAATATAGAAATAGAAGCTCTACTATTTTTCTATTCACAACTCAATTTTCGTCCATTCCATTTTTTGAGACCAAGCTAACAGAATACTAATTTAAGACTTAATCAGCATTGGTTTTTCAGTGTAAACACATTACTCTCATTTTGCTTCTGAGATATGCATTGCTGTAATAGATCTTTAAGATGAGATCCATAACTATACCACTCTTTTTGGTAAAAAGAAAGGGAAAATATTATGTGTTCACTGAGCAAAAAGAAACATGGTAAGGATAATGAGACTAATGAGGTTGATTAACTTGGGAGGATGACCTAGGAAGGATGGGGGAAGGGGTTCTCAGGAGAACACGTCTTTGAATGTACTGTTGTATAATCCTCACTTTTGGAAGCATGTTTCCCATACTCTACAAAACAACAAATGAACAAATAAAGAAAAAAATATAATCAACATAGCTGAGGCCAACATTGAATACAAAAAAAATCAATTAAGCCAAATTTCAAATTAATAACAGCATCACGCTAAAAGCAATGAGGAAGGACTAACCCAAGAAACTTTTGATTGACATTTGGACTATATGGCCTCAGACTGGAGGCAAAAACACTGTAAATAATATTGAAGTTAGTAGGCTTCTTTTTCATAGGCTTAGTAATTTTCAAAATATTTTCTGTATATTTTAAGACTAAGCAAATAAGTAAAATATATTGTGGATGTTGAGATTATATCATACTCCTTAAACAGTTCAAAAACACAGAGAGAGAGGAAGAGGATAAAGCAAACAGTAAAATATTAACATTTGAAGAATGTGGGTGACAGATACATAGGAATTCTTTGTACTGTTTTTTGCAACTTTGCTATAAGTCAGAAATTACGTAAAAATAAGAGAAAAAATAAACTCTAGTAAAAAACAACAACACTAGTGTGGCCATAAAAGGATAGCTGGGTATTGGTCCACAGGACAGGACAGAGTCTGAAGGCAATTTCTGTCTACTTCTGCTCAGGTCACGCCCTTGACTGCTTTGAAGTTTGCTGAGCTCTCTGTTAAAGCAGGCTTTCCGAAGGGGGTAATCAACATCATTCCAGGCTCAGGTAAGCCAAGAACCTACTTTGCTGTAACTAATGAACAGTTTTCCCACTGGAGTCTTGTCCTGACATAGCTGTTGGATTGGTCAAAAAGTTCATTCGGGCTTTTCCATGCCATCCTATGGAAAAACCTGAATGAACATTCTGTCCAATCCAAAATATTAAAACTAAATACAGTTTAGCAACAGTGCAATAGAAACACGTGCTAATATCTTAAAGTGGAAATACAGTGGCAGGTGAATTGGGTGGGAGGGTGGAAGTTGTACAACATCATAAAACTACCCTATGGTGTCCCATTTCCGTTTTTTAAAATTACTTTAGAAGATTAAAAAAATTGAGACATAACCCATCTTTGGGGTACTGACAATTGCATGGAAGACATTATTCAGATTTTTGTCACGCTGTTATTATTATAGAAAATGTAAAACTAAGATTTAAATGAGAGCTTGGAAAACTGCTTCAGTGAATTCAAAGACACCTCTACCCTAAGACCTTGATAAAGTTTTAATTTGTGTTTTATTCCATTAATTGCACAGGTGGCGTAGTGGGACAGCACCTTTCAGAGCACCCTGATATCCGCAAACTTGGTTTCACTGGTTCCACTCTGATTGGCAAACAAATCATGAAGAGGTATTGGCTTTAGTGTGCTGATTTGCTAAGGATCCTGTTAAACCAGGTCTTTGGCTTTGTGTTTACTTTTTTAAATAAGGTGCTTTTGGAAGGAGAAAAATCACATCGAATGTAGAAGAGAAATCCTATCACAGCAGGGTACTGAAATGTTTGAATACAGTAAAATGCTTTCTAAAGTGTAAAACCCAAAGTCAGTAAAACCAGAGATGTATTGAAAGCCTGCAGGCTTCTGGTAGCTTTAACAATCTGGCACAAAAAATTTTTGATACTAAAACTATGGCCCAAATTGGTTTTGGAAGCCTAAGTAAGAAACTGAAAAGACATATAAAAGACAAATCTGGATTATTTATAAAATGCATTCCTGAAAAACAGTAACATTAGTTCAAAAAAATGCAAACCATCCAAATGTCTAAAATAAGGCAGTGGTTAAAGTTTGTTAACATAATGGAATACTGTGCGGTCAGGGAGAATTTTTAATAACTCTAGACTGTTATTAAATGGTAAATGGAAAGAAAAATAAGGTATAAAATTGTACGTATTGGGTAATCCTAACTATGTTAACTAAGGCAAAGGCTGTGTTTGGAAACAGACCAGAAACAAGTATATCAAAATGGTTAAAAGAAAATAGTCATCACTGAGCCATGGAATGGAATTTTGTGATTTTTTTTCCTTCTTTCTGAATTTCTAAATGTATTTTAAATGCTTTAAATAACAAATTTTTTGCAAATAGGAAGTAATAAACAGAATTTTAATAACTTCTAAAAATGGATATTTTCCTCCAGTGTGCCAGTAATCTAGTTAAATGTTAAATTCTTTGCCAGGCCTTTATGTAATCAAAATTCTTACACCCAAAGAATGTATTCACCCATGAGAATCTCTAATTATTTGACCACAGAATTTTTAAAAGAAGCAATTTTTACAGAAGATTTCTAACAGTCACAAAGCTCACAGAATAGTGTAATGAACCTCCATGTATGCGCTCATCACCCAGCTTCAGCTGTCATCACCATTCTACCATGCATGTTTTGTCTTTGAATAAGTTTCTTAATATTTCTGAGGCTCAATTATATTTTACATCCTAAGTAGTAATTGTGTCCAAGAAATAAGAGAAAGAAACTGAGAGAGTAAATGCTCATATTCCATTTATTTTTCTCCAGCTGTGCTATGAGCAACTTGAAGAAAGTTTCCCTTGAACTTGGTGGAAAATCCCCACTTATAATATTCAGTGACTGTGAACTTGACAAGGCTGTGCGAATGGTAAGAGGAGATCAAGTCCAGTGAAATAGGTGCTACTTCTGAAACACATTTCAGCTTCTTGTTCATCAGGTGCCTTAAAATGAGGTCTGGTTTTATCTGACCATAAACAGAAACCATTCTCTTTATGCTTCGATTTGGGATTGCTCAGGGCACTTAATTTAAAAAATAATGTCATTATAATTAAAGGTGTTTTTAAAACTTGGAGGCCAGCTTTTTACAAACAGATGAAGAGGTTTATAAACATTCATGATTTATATAAACCGATGTAGAGATTCTAAAAGCAAAATTTGGCATGCAAACATTACATTTAAATGTATAGTCTACATTTTCTTATAACACAAAATCTTTTTATCGGTATGTCATCCTTGATAGGTACATCTCTTGTAAAGTACTCATGGATAGAAAAGGGGAAAGGAGAAATAAAATTTCTAAAAATATCAAAACCAAGAATCTCTAAGCATCACTAACTAGACCAAGGGCTTGTGTTTTTTTTCTGATTTCTCTGTATTGCCTGCTATTTTATGATAAGACAATTCTTAGTGTGTGCAATTTTATGACAACCTTGACTTCCCAAATCACAAAGTATTTTGTCTTTTGCTGCCAAAGGGCATGGGGGCAGTATTTTTCAACAAAGGAGAAAACTGTATTGCAGCTGGTCGGCTGTTTGTGGAAGAATCCATCCACGATGAATTTGTGACAAGAATGGTAAGCATCTTCAGATTCGCTCTGTGAGTTGGATAGAAATTGTCTTTACTTCCAAAGTACTTCTGGGATTATTAGTGATGATAGTATATTTTTAAAAAACAACACAATCCTTATTTTTTAGAAGTACTTTCTGACATATTTACAGATTAGATTATGATATCTGGATTTTGCTCCAAAATAATGCAGAAGGGGAGGAAGTAAGTCAGGGAATAAATTGACCATGGCTTGGCAGTAGTTGAAGCTGACTGATGGGTACATGGAGTTTCATTATATTATTTGCCTACTTTTATATATAATTATAATTTTTCATAGTAAAAAGTTATAGGTCTATATTAAAAAACCTGATAAAGTATACTGAAGAGCTATTATTACCTTTATCTTGCTCTGTATTTATAGTATATTAGATCCTTGATATTTATGGGATATATACCCCTAGGTTATTATAAATCCCTAAATTGCCTATGAGAGGTATACCACTAGATTCTTACAAACCCTGAATTTACAGTAAAATGACAGCATATATATTTCCTCCACTAAGATAGATACATACCTACATACCCCTTGATGTTGGACACGATTCCGTAAATATGAGACTAGAAGCATTTATAGAACTATTAAGATGAATTCTGTGGTAAAAATGAACTCTGAACATACTGCAGTGTATCATCATTATGGTTGTAGTAATCACAAATTTGTTTCTAGTTGAAAAACCAGCACCCAGTTTTTCTTTGCCTTCAGAGCCAATTCCCCAATTCCACCCCCAAGAAGCAAAGGCATCTTTCCTCATGAGAGTAGGAAACAAGGAAGCCATACAGAAGGGCAGACGGCGGGCAGTGTCCAGCTCATGAGCACCCCGCAAATTCACGTTTCTGCCTTAGTAAAATACAGGGCACAGCATGACACATCATGGGCTTTCACAACTACAACTTGTTGAAATTTCAAATGCTAAGACCAGAAATGTCACAGATTTGCTGCTGTCAGTCCATCAATAATATGTTTTGCACACATAGGAACAGGATTAATTTCTTTATTCAATGGCTATTTTTTGAGCACTTACTGAGGGATTTTAGCCAGACCTAAATTCAAAATTCATGGCCCTGTGGGGTTATGGTAACTCCCATTCTTTCTCCTTATTAGAATTGGTCTTAACAACAAGAAATTCAGAAACAGATTAAGATAACTAAGGAGCCCTAGAGATTGTCATTCTGAGTGAAGTCAGTCAGACAGAAAAGGAGAAATATTGTGTGACTCCCCTTATATTGGAATCTAAAAGGAAATGATACAAAATGAACCTATTTACAAAACAAACAGGCTCACAGATTTGGAGAACAAACTTATGCTTTGGGGCAGGAAGGATGGGGGGACAGGATAGTTAGGGAGTTTGGGATGGACATGTACATACTGCTGTATTTAAAATGGATAACAAGGTCCTGCTGTATAGCACGGAGAACTCTGCTCAATGTTATGTGGCAGCCTGAGTGGGAGGGGAGTTTGGGAAAGAATAGATAGATACTTGTATGTGTGTGACTGAGTCTCTTTGCTGTCTACCTGAAACTATCACAACATTGTTAATTGGCTGGAACTATCACGACATTGTTAATTGGCTATACTCCAAAATAAAAAGTTAAAAAAAAAAGATAACCAAGGAGCATGTGTGAGTGATGAATGTTCCATGTAAAGATGGTTTTTCATCAGAACATTCTAGTATGTCCTCCAGTGTGGCTATACCGTGAGATTTTCACGAGGGCAGTCGGCCACATTTAGGGAGAGGAAAAGACAACAATGTGGCCATTTTAGAAATTACTTTGCCATGAAGAGTATGCTGTATTGACAAAAATTCCAGAACATCAGGTTTGCTATTTTAATGGATTAACATTCAAGATAATTTTAATACAATGCATGTGGCTTGTGTTCTGTTTAAAACTCAGTGGTTAAAAGCTTGGGCTTTCACATCAAGAAAACTCTACAGTATTTAGTGGTCGTGTGCCCTTGGGCTAGTCACTTAGCCCCTCTGATCCTCAGTTTCCTCATATGTAAGATGGAAATAAATATCTACCTCCAATGCTACCATGAAGACTAAGTGAGGACCATCTGGGAAGAGCTCAGTACAACACCCATCACCCAGCAGAAGCTTGGTGAAGGGTATCCATTACTAACAGTCAATTGTGTTTTACAAACTGGGTGATATACAGGTGGAAGAAATTAAAAAGATGAAAATTGGTGATCCACTTGACAGATCTACTGATCATGGGCCCCAAAATCATAAGGCCCATCTGGAAAAGCTTCTGCAGTACTGTGAAGCTGGAGTGAAAGAGGGGGCCACCCTGGTGTACGGAGGAAGACAAGTCCAAAGGCCAGGTATGATCACCTCCAGGGGAGGGATGCTGGGGGCCTGGCTTCTTAAGTTGGAATAATTGGTAACAGGCTTCATTATAGCACCATCTTGCCTCAGAAGTAAACAGTGGCATTTATGTTATGATCAGAAGAAATACGTTCTAGATCCTGCTTGGCCACTTTTAAGCTGTGACACCTTCAACAATAGTTTTGTTGAGCCCTAGTTGTAAAATGCGATGAAATGTGCACATCCTGCTTTACGAGGCTGTGAAAATCAAATAAAATGATGTGACAGGCCCTTAGCTGTGCAGTAAACAAGCGTAATGGATAAGTGTGTTTCAGGAACTGGCGGTTTTCATTCCTGGCAATGTGAGGCTTAATCTTAGCCAGTTTAGCCTGGGAAGGATTCATTCCTGTTGTGTAACTGTTAATGAAGAACTGACTCATTAGAAAAGACCCTGATGCTGGGAAAGGTTAAAGGCAGGAGGAGAAGGGGATGACAGAGGATGAAATGGTTGGATGGCATCACTAACTCGATGGACATGAGTTTGAGCAAGTTCTGTGAGTTGGTGAAGGACAGGGAAGCCTGGTGTGCTGCAGGCCACGGGGTTGCAAAGAGTCGGGCATGACTGAGAGACTGAACTGAACTGAACCCAGTACTTGTTACAGAAGTATGTGAATGACTCCATGTCATGATACCCAAAAGGAGAGAAAAATGAACAAACAACAGGTGTAAAACCTCCTGTCTTACTGTGATAGACTGAGTACCAGCCGTACGACTGGATATGATATGTCTTCTATGGGATCCAGTGTGTAACACACCATCACCGATGAAGTATTCTTGCCAAAAACATTTAACCATGAATCTAACCATGCCTTTATGTCATATTTTCTATTTAAAGAAGCACAGGGGATAGGGAAACAAATCAAATATCATCCCAAAGAAGCAATGACAAATCTGAAATGCCTAAGATATTCTGCCGGACAGCTGAATCAGTTTGTTTAACAAAGTCATGCATGTGTGCTAAGTCACTTCAGTCATGTCCGACTCTTTGCAACCCTATGGACTGTAGCCTACCAGGCTCCTCTGTCCATGGGATTTTTCAGGCAAGAATATCAGAGTGGGTTACGATTTCCTACTCCAGGGGAATCTTCCCACCCCAGGGATCGAACCTGTGTCTCTTGAATCTCTTGCATTAGCAAGCAGATTCTTTCCCACTGTGAATTCACCGGTTTAACAAGTCAGTGCCATGAAAATTAAGGGGTGGGCATAAGGGAGGAAATGTTCCAGATTAAAGCTATCTAACAACCAAATGCAAAGTGTAACTTATTTGAATCCCTGAATCAAACAAATGAACTACAAAGAGATATTTTCTAGAAATCAGAAATTGAATACAAATATCAAATCATTATGTTGTACATCTGAAATTAATGTTATGTGTCAATTATATCTCAATTTAAAAATTAGAAGTTAAATTGAAAAAAACTATGAATAAGGGATTAGCGTTAATTTTGTTAGGTATGATAATGTACATTACAATTTATACTCCAAGTATTCTAGTACAAATCTATGTCTCTGGAATTTGCTTTAAACTATATCAGCAAGGAAAAAATGAATCAAATCTAGCAAAATATATACATAAAGATTTATTTTACTATTCATTATACTATTTTCTCTACTTTTACATATGTTTGAAATATTTGTAATAAGGACATTAAAAGTATAAGAACCTAGGATTGTTAACACCAAATAGGAAAATGAAAGTCTTCTTGGTTTTACTGACCCAGAAGGGAAGAAATAAAAGTTGTAATGTAATTAAATGAGAGAACTACTAATTGAAAATTACACTATAATTGATGTTATTTTCTTCTGGTTTTCAAATAGGCTTTTTTATGGAACCTACTGTCTTCACAGATGTGGAAGACCACATGTATCTTGCCAAAGAGGAATCCTTTGGGCCTATTATGGTCATTTCTAAATTCCAAAATGGGTATGTTCCTAGGCATAATTTAACTGGGTTGACTAGATACAGGTTTTTTTTTTCCCTACCACTGTGCTATATACAGAGCATACAGTTAAAGAACATACAATTTCTGCTGCTGCTGCTAAGTCACTTCAGTCGTGTCCGACTCTGTGCGACCCCATAAACGGCAGCCCACCAGGCTCCCCCGTCCCTGGGATTCTCCAGGCAAGAACACCATAGCAGGGTGCCATTGCCTTCTCCGATACAATTTCTACCATAATAATAATCGACAAATAATTAGAAGAGAATGCTAACTTACAATGTAAGTTGAAATAAATTTTTGCTCCTTAGCTTAAATTAATGGCTGACATCATATGGTATTTGCTAGTTTTAATTTTTGTACAGTTGGCATTTGAAACATCTCTGGAATAAGGCCAGTAACTGAGACTAACAGAAGTGGTTTTTGCATTTACATTTTTAGAGAAGGCATCATCTATGAAATCTGATTTTCCCAAAGAAAGAGTGGAGTGTTTTCTCCACAGGGGATCATGCCCCCAAAAACCTAAAACTCAACTCTTTGTAGAAAGCCCACAGTCACCTTATAAACAACCGTAAATGACGTACTGGTTTGTCAGGGTCCCTGAAACTTCCCAAAGTGTTTAGCATATCAAAGAAGTCCATATGGTAACTGAGTTCCTATCATAATATTTAATATAATAGACTCTCTGGTATACTGCACACAGTTCTTTAGAATTATGGCTTTAGTTTTTCTTTAACCAATGAGAAGGTGGTAAAAAACAGAATACCCAGTTCAGAAGGGCTTCTTGGTCTTTGATAGATTGTAAGAGAACTTTGGGGACACTAAATTGTAGTAACATTTTGACATACTGATCGAAAGATGCTCTTTTAACCTCTTTTCCTAATTATAAATTCCCCTATATGATAGTCGTGTTAACCATGCAGATATTAGAAGCCAGGTTTAGAGAATGTAAGCCTACATAAATCACAGATCCTATCCTCAAGGAGGTCACCATCTAATAGGGGAGACAGACAAAGAGACAGGCAGTTAACCCAAGAGGGTGTAGGTGGGAAATGCAGTGGGTGGAGTCTGCACTGACCACCCCTGTGGGCTTGGGTTACTAGCGTAATTCCTCTATTAAGTTTCTCTATTTGTAAAGTTTATCTATTTGTGAAGTTGGGCTAGTTATTAATAGTATCTATGTTTTGGGGTCATTGTTGGTGATGGACAGGGAAGCCTGGCGTGCTGCAGTCCATGGGGTCGCAAAGAGCCAGACACGACTGAGCGACTGAAGATTTAAATGTGTTTGCTGCTGGTGCAGTTGCAATCATTGTTATTATTCTAAAAGTGGACAAGGTGTACTATGAAGCTGTGTGATCTCAGCAGTCCTCAGTGGGCACTGGCATCCAGCCATCTTTCAGCCTTAGTCCAATCTATGAATATCTTCAGTGCGATCAAGTGCAGTGCATCAAGTGTGAGAGTTTTAGCAGAGTCTAGTCCACTCCAAGTGAGATTCCACATTTCTCATGAAAGTTGAAAATTGGATAGAGACAAGATTACCTTTGAAAATCCCTAGGGGAGGCACCACATTCAAGCCTTTGTTGTCTCTTCAAAGAATTCAGCACAACTAATTTTTCTTCCAGCTTTGGAACAGAAATCCCATTTCCTTGCCAGATCCCCAGATGAAATCTTGGCTTGCATTTACTGGCCATGTTGTAGAAATTTCATGTTTTTTGTTTTTTTTTTTTAACATTAGGATGACACTCATAAAAATGAGATACTGTATGGCAGGCACATGGGAACTGGAACAAGTGGAGACACGAGTGGGTTCATGTCTGCACTGACTTGGCCACGCACACATACTGAGACAGAAGGCAGGGAAGTCACCAGACCCACTGAAGGAATGATTTTACTACCCTTTTATGGGATTAGCCTATTAATTGAGTTCACATTTGATGTTGCCACATCCTAGTATAAAGAAAAATGAAATGTTCTCTTTCTCCTTGGGAACTTCCTGTCTAGTTGGAAGGTGACTGAGTTGGAGGAACGTGGGCTACCCAATTATAGCTGACTTTCACTGAGCATTTCCTTTGTTCCAGACACTATTGGCTCATTTAATCCTTATGACAACAGACAGGAGGTGCTATTATTACTATTTTCATTTTTTCACAAGAATACAGAAAAGCTGGGGGAGATGGGGTCATTTGCCCAAAGGTCACCCAGGCAGTCTGGCTGCTGAGCCTTCTCACTGGGCCACTCCACTCTACCGCCTAAGCAGTAGCACTGATGGGATCTGAGAAGGCTTCAGGGTGAGGCATGGAATGAGCCCTTGAACTGTGCATGTAAAATCTGAATAGATGGAGGGACTGAGAGGGTGCTCTGAGAATATATAATATCTATATATGGAACTGAGGGGAAAGACAAATGGGGTAGTCATGAAGGAAAACCAATGAAGACGATTAAAAAGATGACTTCAGCTCAGATTTTAAAGGGTGTCACATGATATATGTGAAAAAATACAATACTAGGGTTGTAATATCTCATTGGGCGTTTCTTTTGGTGTAAGCCTGGAATATTTCATTTATAAAAATGTAAGCACACTGGCAGTAACGTTTTCCTGTTTCTAACACAGAGGGGAAAAATATTAGAACATAAAATGAAAGTGTTTTGCTTTTACGTTTAATGAGGTTTTATGTCTTCCTAAAAACATCTTATAGGGACGTCGATGGAGTGTTGCAGCGAGCAAATAATACAGAATACGGCTTGGCCTCAGGAGTTTTTACAAGAGACATAAATAAAGCCATGTATGTGAGTGAAAAACTAGAAGCAGGAACTGTTTTTATTAACACCTACAACAAGACGGATGTGGCTGCTCCTTTCGGTGGATTTAAGCAGTCTGGGTTTGGAAAAGACTTAGGTATGAATATGCCTTACCTTTCTACTGCACATCATAAAAAGCCCGCTTCGTGCTTTGTCCAACACTTGTATATTGCTTTAAAGGGCATTTCCCACGTGGTAGTTGATCTGGGGTTTCAAGGGCATTGATTTTTCTTTCAATGTTAAACATTTTTTAAAAACTTTTTATTTTATTTGGAGTATGCTGATTAACAATATTGATAATTTCACGTGGACGGCAAAGGGACTCAGCCACACATATCCACATATCCATTCTCCCCAAACTCCCGTCCCATCCCAGGCTGCCACATATCAATGGTTAAACATTTTATTGAACATAACATACATATAGAAAAGAACACAAATTGTATGGAAAAGGGCTTCCTTTTAAAAAAGAAGATTCCTATCGAAAAGAAAACACTGACAATTTAGCTAAAATATGTTTGGTTGTTTCTTTTAACCTGACATTCAGCATGAACTTGGTTTAGGTGTCATGGGACCAAGTGGAACCAAGAAAGGAAAATGGGTAGAAGGCAACAACCAGCTAGCTCCAAGAATGTATGCTGTCTCTGAACCACTTGGCAGTCTTTCAGAGTCAACATTGAAACTGGCAGAGTTTTCTGGGCCTCTGGGAGCTCAGATGTAGAGTTTGCAGAAAGCCCCAAAACGTAATTTACAGTGGGCAGCAACATTATCACATTTCCAGTAATAGCTTATTTTGAAAACTAAATACATACCAGGCCTATAAGAGCATATGAGCAGCCCTCACAATAGCCACGGGAGCATTGCTATCCAGTTGCTAAATTGTGTCCAACTCCTTTCGACCCCATGGACTGTAGCATGCCAGGCTCCTTTGCCCATGGGATTTCCCAGGCAAGGATACTGGAGTGGGTTGCCATTTTGTTCTCCAAGGGATCTTTCTGATCAAGGGATCGAACCCGAATCTCCTGCATTGGCAGGCGGATTCTTTACCACTGAGCCACCAGGGAAGTCCCAGCCATGGGAACCCAGATGCTATTATTATCTTTATTTTACAGATGAGGAAAATGGCCCTTAGAGAGACTGGGTAACTTGCCCAAAGTCAGCCAGCCAGCCATGGACAAAAAGACTGCAAAGCGAGGTCTTCCAGCTGTGTAGCCCATGTCCTCACCCCTCACAGTCTGGCATGTTGTTTCAAAAGTTGAAATGTTTGTGATTTACCAAAATTACAGTATGCTTGTTAATTTGGGGTATTTTTACATCTTCTCTTTCCTGATGACATTTGACAATTTATTTGCAACAATAAGAGTGACTCCCGTTTTAAATTCCATTGAGTTGAAGTTTAATTCTTTTTTTTCTTTTCATGTCTTCAATCTGGCTTTCATCCCTGGATCTAAACTACAGGGGGAGATTTTCTTAGGGAAATTATTATCAGGAAGCAATAGTGTTAGCATTATCAGGAAGGCAATAGTGTTCCATTTGTCTTTGGATAGAGAATGATCGATTTGTCTGTTTTATTATAACACAGTAAACTTTGTCTTAACAGTTTCTTCCTCTCTGAATTTGAAACTCCCTCAGCTCAATGGTTCCCAGCTGCACACTGGATTAGAATCACCTGGGAGCTTTAAAAAAAAAAAAAAGCAAAGATGCTGATTTAACTGGTCTGAGGTGTGACCTGGGATCAGGAATTTTAAAAGCTCCCTAAGGTGATTCTAATTTAACAGTAAGAACACTGAGTTTAAACTTAACTCCAGAATCATATACTCATTAGTTTCACTCATGGTATTCATGCCCCTTAACTGCTGTAGAAATCGATGATTGCGGAAGCTCAAAACAGGAACGGCACAGAAACAAAATGGCAGACCTATTTTTTGCCTGGATATGCCTTCTGTGGATTTCCCAGGTGCCTCAGTGGGTAAAGAAACCGCCTACAATGCAGGAGACACAAGTGGCCCAGGTTCAATCCCTGGGTCAGGAAGATCCCCTGGAGGAGGGCAAGGCAACCCACTCCAGTATTCTTGCCTGGAGAATCCCATGGACAGAGGAGCCTGGAGGGCTTCAGTCCATAGGGTTGCTAGGAGTCAGACACGACTATAGTAACTACATGCACGCATGCATGCCTTCTGTGTCTTTAACATACTATGTAAGTCAGGAAAAATACATTTCTCTTTTCTCTAACAAAATGAAACAAAATGATCTCAAACTTCACTCTATTCTGCATTTATTGTAATTGGATTTAATGCATTTAACTGCATTTAATATAATTACATTTAATGTAATTGGAAGGACAGTATCCTGATCACTTTTGTTCAGCTTAAATGGCGAGGAAGAGAGATGAAGATTTATCATCAAGCCAGGACATAAAGAAGGGTTTTGGGTAGAGGTTGATAAGTCAACAGTGTGGTCCTTAGAAGGCCTGGTAGCTGGTCTAAACCCTTATCCTCAAAGTGTAGACCATGAGCATCACCATTTGGGGAATGGTTAGAAGCATATAGGGATTCCTTGGTGGCTCAGACGGCAATGAATCTGCCTGCAATGCAGGAGATGCAGGTTTTATTCCTGGGCTGAGAAGATCCCCTGGAGGATGGCATGGCAACCCACTCCAGTAGTCTTGCCTGGAGAATCCCCAGGGACAGAGGAGCCTGGTGGGCTATGGTTCATGGGGTTGGAGAGTCAGACACGACTGAGCAACTTTCACTTATAACCTTGGGGCCTCTGCTGGATTTAATCCAATCAGACTCTACAGTGTCATAAGATCAGGTGATTCACATGAAATCGAATGTTTGAGAAGCACTGTCTCAGCCCCACTCTCTTGCTCAGTGAGATACACTACACCTGGCGCCATCACGTCCACCTGTGAACACAGTCCATCAACTGCTTTTCTCTTTCCTAGGTGAGGAAGCTCTAAACGAATACCTCAAAACCAAGACTGTGACGTTGGAGTACTAGAGCAGTGCCATCCTCAGGAACTCCTCGCGGGCCCACCACTCTTCAGCTCTCCCAGTGAAGAAGCCTGGCTGTGCCGAGGACAGAGGTGCCAGCCGCCAGCCGAAAAACATGCACAGGGACCATGAGGAGGGTGGGGCCACATGTCTAAGCATTTACACCTGTGCCTGAGTGTTTTCTAATACCCCTTTTATACCTTCAAATGATGTTGGGTTTTGACTATGTTGTATACCACACGTATTTCTAAAATATTGAGCTGCTTTTTTTCCCCCACCAAGACTAATCCTAATCAAGGTTGTTCGTTTTGCAAACATCAATATGATGCAGTTATAGTACAGAAAGTTGGGAACCCTTGTATAATAGGTAAGGTTTTAACCTATGAACCAGGCATGTGGGGGTTATTAAAAAGATTTTCTGTAATCTTTTAAATATATTTTTTAATTGGAGGATAATTGCTGTACAATATAGTATTGGTTTCTGCCACAGAACAAGGCAAATCAGCCATAATTATACGTGTATCACCTCCCTCTTGAGCCTCCCTCCCTTTCCCTCATCCCACCCATCTGGGTCATCAGAGGGCACAAGCTGGGCTTCCGTGCTATATACCAGCTTCTCACCAGCTGTCTGTTTCACACATGGTAGCACATACATGTCAATACCACCTTCTCCATTTGCCGCAATCTTTCTTCCCCTATTATTTTGCTCTCAAGAAACAGTATATCCCCCAAGGAAAGCGAAGGAAGTTTTTTTATTTTCTTTCGGAAATAAGATACATCATTATGCCCTTGATGTTCTATTTTTCAACCCACTGTGATAAGTGACCAGCTCATAAAGAGTTCTTGAGTACCTACTAAGTACGAGGTGCTATATTATGTCCTGAGGAGTACACAAAGTTTAATAACATGATCTTTGACCCCAAATAGTTGAAATTCTTGTCAACAGCTTTTAAAGTGAATTTTACAGTATGATATATTATTAAGTAAGTAGTTTTTGGAGGCTGATCTTGGTTCATATCATACCATCTTACTATCTATGTGACTTGGGGAAACCGATGCAATTTCTCCAAGCCTCAGTTTCCTTGTATGTAAAATGGGGACAGTAATGCCTCCCTCAGGAACCTTATGATGAGGTGAGGATTCAATGCAATAATCTTAGTAAAGCACCTTGCACTGGGCTTTGTTCATGGTAAATACTCAATAAAGGGCAGATTGGTTACCTAATATATCAATATAAAGCTGAAAGGTGGAATCTATAAAATAGGGATAAAGTTCCTATCTCATTAGGTGTCGTAAGGATTCAATGGGATTATATACATAATGCACTCAACAAGGTGTCTAGATCATTCTCTGTGCTCAAGAAAGAGGAATTATTACAACTCATGAAGCACTTCATAATTGCCTGATGTCAGACAAAAATAGGTGCGTAAGTAGTCCAGGTGTGACTAGCAGAAGGTGAGATCCTGACTTGAAGAGTCTCTAGAAGTTTGTCAGAGCAATTAATTTCCATTCATTCTCTTTTTAAAGTAAAATTTCAGTAAACATTCCTATCTCTCTGGCTTTGAAGAAGCCCTTAGGGATTACTTAACTACTTTGGAACTCAGCAGTTTAACCAAGAAGAGTGCCGGGAACTGTTAATCAATAAACAACAATAACAAAATCAGGGACAGAAAACTTTCAAAAGGAAGAATATTAGGTATGATCCTGGCATGATCAATAGAGCAAATTTTGCCTGTAAGCAAGCTGGCACAGGTAAAATTCTAAATTTGGACCCAACAGGGTCCAAATTGATAGTTCATATTTGAATAAAATGACAAAGTTCTTATTATAAAGGAACCACATTTTAAATGCAGTTTTTTTACTGATTTCATGTGATTTAAAATATCACTTTATTTTATATCACTGAATATTTTACTGATAGATGAAATGGCAAACAAAAACATGCCCATTTCTTTTAGACTGACTTTTACCTTCTAATATTAATCTCAGTAGCAGTGCTTTTAATCTTTTGGGGGGGGGTCATAAACCTCTTTTGAGAATCTGATAAAAGCTATGGATCCCCCTGTCCAAAACTCACACCTGCACACCTAATTCTGCAAATATCTTCAAGAAATTCACAGACCTCCTAAAACCCATGCTTGAGCTCTAGATTAAGAACTCATTTTTCCATAGTGAGTTTTGAAGTTCTTAGTGGCTTGAGTTTTTATATCCAATTGCTGACCAGAGTCAAAGGCTACATGGGATTTATAAAATGACAAGTGAATTTGAATGAGAAAATGATGATACACAGCCTGCTAGATAATTTAATTAACATACAGAGTAATTTATCACCATTTCTTCACATCACTGATTATTTTGCTAAAGGATAAAGCTGTGATTTGTTCCCTTAACTGGGGAGTTGAGGAGGTGTGGACACTTTTAAACGTTCTATTTTCCTTCCATTTCCCAGTGCTGCCCTTTTGTTCAAACACCCTTCCTGACCTTTCTTGTGCCCAACTTGGTTTTAAGTATCTCTCCTCTATACTTTGTCTGGAACACAGTTCTTACCGCGTGGTGCTGGAATGATTGGTCTTCCTAATTAGATATGAGAACCCCTTCCCCACTCCCAGGATTGGCATCTGTCAATAATAACAGCTATCACTTATGTAGGGGCTGCTGTATGCTAGTCACTATGCTAAGCCAACTTACTTAAACTTCACATCTGAAAAGATGAATAAATCGAGGCGCTCTTTTTACTGGCTCCACCCCACCAAGAGGTTATTGCGCTTCCTGACTGGCCTTCCTGATCCCTCCCTGTGTGGTTCAAACCCTAAGTCAGAAACGTGTCACTCCTCCGCACAAAACCTCCTAATGGCCCCCATTTCGCTTACAATAAAGTCTACCATTTACCATGCCTGCAAAGTCCTATCAACTTTGTTCCTGGCTACCTCTAACCTCATCTCCTACCATCTACCCTCTCATTCTGTTTAGCCACCCTGGCTGCCTTGATGTTCCTCAAACTGATCAAGCACACTCCTAACTCCTAAGTGCAGGGCCTTTGCACTTACTGCTCCTTCTTCCCAGCAGTGTGCTGGTAAATATTTAACAAGTGGCTCTCTGGGGAAAAAAAACAAAAACAAAATTCTGACTTGTAGCATTTTCTGATTTCTGTGTATAAATGCTCTCATACTGGCTGCTTTCAAGGTACAAACTTCACTGAACACAGAATTGGGAAGAGATACGTGTGATTAGAACAAGTGTGGGCTACAGCCAGTACACCACTGTCTCTTTTTGAAACTTGCCCACACGCCACCTCCCAACAGGCTGCCTCATCTCCAGGTCTCTGCTCAAACATCATCTCAGTGGAGGTCCATTCGCTGATCACTCCTCCTAAAATAGCAATAAGATTCCCACATCCACACCACATTTGTCCTCTCATTTTGTCATTTGCCTTCTCCTGCATTGTTTTTGCAGCACTTATCACCACATGGTTATTAATCATCCATCTCTTCCCATTAGAACTGAAGCTTTGTGAACAGGGGCTTTTGTTCAATGCTCTATCTCCAGTGTCTAACACATAGGAGGAGTTCAATCAATATTTGTTTTCAAATGAAGGAGGTTAAGTAACCTGCCCAGATCAAACAGCTATTCAGTGGCAGAGCAGGTACTCAAGCAATGAAGCTGAAAGTCTTTTAACCAAGCTAAGATCCCGTTGTTGCCCATAACCAAATCAGACCCTGGATAATGAATAGTAGGCATGTGTTAAATATTTGTCAAACTCAAAGCTAAACTGAGTGGAACATGAACTGTGAGAGCTTTTGTGGAAACGTCAAGAGACAGGGCAAGGAAACAAATTGGTTTCCCTATACCTGCCTTTTTAAGAAAACAGAAGCTCTCAAGGGAACCTGGTCTAGAAGTAGGTTATCAGACATGAACATGATTGAAAGGATGAATTATTATGATTATTACTATCATGCAAATAATACCTAAGTGGACTTTTAATGATTAAGTCACACCTTATTTTGTAAAAATAATAAAATGAGAAGGTAAGATTCAACCACTCTCCACAAATAACCAGATGATATCTGAAATTGTTCCAGATTTTTTTCTATGAATATACTTTTTTTTAGAACTAGTATATACTGTCCATAACTTTATCTGCTTTTTTCAATTAAAAACATGTAACCATCTTTCTATGTCAATAAATCCCTCTACATATGTTCACTGGCTTTAATTCAACTTGTTCTCTTATTGTTGGACATTTATATTTGCTTTTTTAAACACTACAATCTTTTTTTTTCCCCAAAAAATATTTATTTGGCTGCACTGGGTCTTAGTTGACCCGACATGCAGGATGTTTTGTCTCAGCACGCGGACTCTCTAGTTGCAGTGTGTGGGCTCAGTAGGTGCAGCACACGGGCTTAGCTGCTCCGAGGCATGTGGAATCTTAGTCCCCTGACCAGGGACTGAACCCCAGTCCCCTGTACTGCAAGGCAGATTCTTAACCACTGGACACCAGGGAGGTCCCCGCAATCAATCTTATATAGAAGTTTGTGAACAAAACTGTATTTACTTAATTAGAATAAATTCCTAGAGGTGTAATCTCTGATTAAAAGGATATAGCAATCTTGCCAACAGTTTCTCCACATTTTTGCCACCACTGTGTTTTTCTTATAGCATAACACCTCACACTTACCAAACACTGTTCTAAGCACGTGATAGGTATTAAGTCATTCATTTCTTATTAATACTAAAACCACATAAGGGACATACTATTATTCCCATCTTACAAATGGAAAAACTAAGGTAAGTGGCTGGGCTGGGATCGAGCCTGCTTCAGAGCCTACGCTTGTGGCTTTGTGACTGGCAGACCCATAATGGCAGCGTGAGGCTGACTGAATTGAAAATGTGGCTCCACCACGTAAGTTGCATGGGGTCTTAGTTGCGGAATGTGCAATCTAATTCCTGGACCAGGGATTGAACCCGGGCGCCCTGCACTGGAAGGACAGTCAGCCATTGGATCACCAGGGAAGTCTCTCCACCACTTACCTATTGGGAGGCTTTAAAATTTTTGCTTAGTGTCTCCCTGCCACTTTTTTCTTTAAATCTGTGAAGTAAGTATAAGAGTATCTCATAAGGTAGTGGCCTTTTTTTTTTTTAAATAAAAAAGAAATTCAGTGTCACAAAACTAGAAATCCAGTGATAGCTTTGTCAAGTTATTTGATGCAGTAATTCAGTGATGTTCCTTGCTTCTCTGTGCTCTCCTTGGCGTGCTGACTATGGCTCCAGGTATGCCCACTAGGTCAGAGTGGCAAGAGCCATATCCAACCACAAAATACCCATGGTTCCAAAGAAGGAGCCATTTTTTCATGTGCCTTCTTCGGAATAAGAAATCCTTTTCTTTCCAGAAAGTTTACTAACAAGACTTGGCTTGTGCCACTTTCTGAGGGTTGTCACATACCCATCGCCCAAAACAATCACTGCCAGGATTTTCCATGAACAAATGGTGGAGAAAGTCGAAGTGTCAGTCACTCAGTCGTATCCAACTCTTTGTGACTCCATGGACGGTAGCCTGCCAGGTTCCTCTGCCCATGGAATTCTCCAGGCAAGAATACTGGCGTGGGTTGCCATTCCTTTCTCCAGGGGATCTTTCCGACCCAGGGATCGAACCCGGGTCTCCTGCACTGCAGACAGATTCTTTACTGTCTGAGCCACCAGGGAAGCCCATACGGTGGGGAGTCACCCACAAAGATGCCAACATTAAACTCTGGGGAAAAGTCTACTAATCAGTTAGACAAAAAACAGTAGTAAACCTGTCTTTCTTCAGGACTGGTGACCACTGATGTTTAAGATATATTACTTTATTGGCGTCAAGAGGAAAAAAAAAGTTTTTTTTTCATGAACATTTATTGTACATTCCGAGTGAAAGGCACCATGCCAGGCACTGAGGGAAATACAAGCAAAAGACTCAATCTCTGTCTTTTCTGCCACAGCCGTGGACTCGGGCACAGGAATACAAGCTACTTGGCAAGGCAGTTTTTTGGTTTTTTTTTTTTTAATAAATACCACATTTGATGCACAAAGTATTATGAGGATAGAGGAGATTCATTAAGAATATTTTTGCTTCCAAGACCATTAAACCTAATTACCCAGTTTAAGACTGTCAAAGAGCCATAAAAAGATAACACACAAGGCTAAAGAGAACATTTGAGCAGCCTTAGCAGGAACAAGACTGTTCAAATGGCAGCCGTCACCTTACACCTAAGAATCAGGCAGAGAATGCACAGGGTCAGACCAACCAAAGCATGACGGTGACTCAGTTTCCAAGAGACTGTAGAGAAAGCTGCGTACAAACAAAACAGCTTTTTCATTAAGGTATAACATACATAAAGTACACAGATGTTAAATGTGTAACTCGATAAATTTTTCTATGTGTGAGAGTGGTGGTAACTCACAAAACACTCAGAATAGTGGCAGGCACACAAAAAGGTTAAGTACTAGTTAAGTACTAGCTGTTGTTTCACCTGCCACTTCAACAGGTAAAAAAGTATAACCTTGGTTTTATTTGCATTTCTTTGAAAAATGGGACTGAACATTTTTTCCCTGTGAATTATCTGCTCACATCTCACTACTCAGAGTATTACTTTTTTTTTTTTTTTTTTACTAATTTGTAAAAGCCCATTTTATACTAATAACACTCATTCTTTGCCTTTTATTGCAAATATTTTTCCCAATTTGTCCCTTGACTTTAGTACATGGTATGAGCCTAGATTCTAACTTTGTTTAAAAACAGCCATCCCTGACACTGTGTATTAAATAATGGATCCAATTTACACTTAACTATTGGGAGGAAAGTTATGACCAACCTAGACAGCATATTCAAAAGCAGAGACATTACTTTGCCAACAGAGGTCCTGTCTAGTCAAGGCTATGGTTTTTCCGGTGGTCATGTATGGATGTGAGAGTTGGACGGTGAAGAAAACTGAGCACTGAAGAATTGATGCTTTTGAACTGTGGTGTTGGAGAAGACTCTTGAGAGTCCCCTGGAATGCAAGGAGATCCAACCAGTCCATCCTAAAGGAAAACACTCCTGGGTGTTCATTGGAAGGACTGATGTTGAAGCTGAAACTCCAATACTTTGGCCACCTGATGCGAAGAGTTGACTCATTGGAAAAGACTCTGATGCTGGGAGGGATTGGGGGCAGGAGGAGAAGGGTGACGAAAGAGGATGAGATGGCTGGATGGCATCACCGACTCGATGGACATGGGTTTGGGTGAACTCCGGGATTTGGTGATGGACAGGGAGGCCTGGCGTGCTGCAATTCATGGGGTCGCAAGGAGTCGGACATGACTGAGCGACTGAACTGAACTGAAAAGGACAACCCTATCACATATTAGATTTCTTTTTTTCCTCCAATGTCATAAGAATGTCCAGAGAACTGAATTTAGGTGACTTCTTTAACTGTATAGAACACTTAGTTGTATTATATGAGATAGCCAAAGAAGGGGAGAAATATTAAAATTCTACATACTAGTATGTAATTCTACACTGACTAGTCTCTTTCACTGACCAGTCTACTACTTAGGTATGCATTTCTGGTGAACTTACACCTTCATATCCCCATGGATACCATGGCTTAAAATGCCGTGTACATCCCCATATACCTGTTGATTCATTTATCTACATCATTCAGTGCCTACTGTATACCATGCACCATGCTAAGGAGTGAACCAGACAAATGCAATTCTTCCCACAATGTGGCATAAATATTAGCTGGTAGAAGACATTATTTAAATATTTGTTAATTTATTTAAATACATATTTACACCAATAATTCATCACAGCTGTGTTTGGTGCTACCAGGTACAACATAGTATCTTTTCTAGCTGAGAAATCTGGTTTCCAGATCTGTTCACTCTGCATACTTTTAAGGCACAGCCTGGGTTCCAATTTCCAATGGGAAATACCAGAAAGAACCTTGAGAATAATCTTCAGAGTATTCACAAGGATAAGGTGAGGAGTAAGAAAAAAAACAGTTAAAAAAAAAACCCCTAAAACATTAGGGAACAAAGTCCCATCAGCTCAATGCACTTGGAGACACTCCTCTAAATTCTCTAGTTTACATCCTGAGCAAAGCCAGTTCCATGGCAAATAAGAACCCAAACAAGTTTAATAAGGTCAAGAATAAGGCAGAAAGGAGACCCCAAAGTAGGATCATTTTGTCTTTTGAAAGGGAAAACCGATTACTATCTTTTTATGTACTGTGCCCTATTTTTCTTGGGGTGTCCCTATTCTCTACAATGAACAGATTTCAAAACTGGGCAACTGTGAGGAATAATTTCAATAGTTGAAACAAACAAAAACACTGCTTTATGAGAAAAAGAAAAAACAAAACCAAAAAAGTAAATTCTACATACAATTCAGAGAACTGAACTTAGATGACTTAACTGTATAGCACACCTGGTTGTATTATATGAGACAGCCATGGCAAGGGAGAAATATAAAAATTCTACATATTAGTATGTAATAAGGGGCTACAGAGTCATCAACAGTGATTAAACCAATTTAATCCAGTTTAAACCAGTGATTAAACCAGAACACCAGTTTTCCCGCTCAAATTGGAAAGGAATTTTTTTTTTTTTTAATGAAAGTAGATATGTCTGAGGGTGGCTAAATGTAAGTAATTATTTTCTTTGTAAAAAACTTCTTTAAAAGATTTCTACCTCATTGACCCCATTTTGATGGTAATAAATAAGTCTGACTTTATAAAAACTTAAAAAATAAAAACCAACCTAGGTTGTTTTATCCAAGTGGACAATTTAAAGTAAAAACAAACAGGTGATATGTATTTTTACCTTAAAATAAGTTTGAGATTTCTGAAGTCTATGCTATGAAGAAGGATGCCAACAATCTCACTCATTACCATACATAAAATTAAGCTTTCTAAACGCAATCTCTTTAGCATGAAATCAAATACAGTGTGCTCTTAGAGGATCCCCAAATGCTATCTCTTCCAGCTCTTTAAAAGCCAGCTTCTGTTTCTCCAAAAAACAAAGTATATTCAATATTGCAAAAAAGCACCATAGGTATCTGAAATGCAAAACAACTAGTGAGTCACACTCTTTTCCATAGAATTGAAGTCAAGTGAAATGAAGTCGCTCAGTCATGTCCGACTCATTGCGACCCCGTGGACTAGCCTACCAGGCTCCTCTGTCCATGGGATTCTCCAGGCAAGAATACTGGAGTGGGTTCCCTTTTAATTAGCAGGCATCTATCACCTGTTTCTCAGATCACTTATTTTCCTGTTTTTCTTTGTTTTCACTAGCAGGACTGTCCAGAACCTCTATCTTGCCTTTTCCATCTTCTGAATGAGGAAGCTTAATATTATCTATGGTGACTTCACCTTCCGAAGAGGTGCTGTCGTCTTCATCCTCAGATTCTGAACTTTCCTCTGAACTGTCTTGTGAATTCTCTTCCGAACTGTCCTCTTCTTTCGAATGAGACTGATTCATCTCAAACAAGGCCACGTCCTGAAAGAAAAAAAATTACACACCATGTGGGAGATTTATTTTGGGGCAGTTCCCTAAAAAGTTATAAAAACAACTTTGGGAATGACCAACACTTAGCACAAATACTGAAGCACAGAAGACAGGAAATGTTTTTAATACAATACTATTATTCTTTCCAGAGATGGCAATGGCACCCCACTCCAGTACTCTTGCCTGGAAAATCCCATGAATGGAGGAGTCTGGTAGGCTGCAGTCCATGGGGTTGCTGAGAGTCGGACACGACTGAGCGACTTCACTTTCACTTTTCACTTTCATGCACTGGAGAAGGAAATGGCAACCCACTCCAGTGTTCTTGCCTGGAGAATCCCAGGGATGGGGGAGCCTGGTGGGCTGCCAGACGTCTATGGGGTCGCACAGAGTCGGACACGACTGAAGCGACTTAGCAGCAGCAGCAGCAGCATTATTCTTTCAGTTGCCAGAGTCTGGCCTAAGGATTTACTTTTATTACAAGTCTAAAATGTTCCTCACAGCTGAATTCTATATAGCTGAATCTACCCAACAAAACTCACTCAACAAATATTAACAAATACCAACATTAACCGGGCACCACATTAGAATCTCAACAACAACAACAACAAAATCCTTGCCTTGGTGGAACTTCTGTTTTTGAGCAGGAGGTGGCAAACCATGGCCTGCAGGGCAAACCCAGCCCCCTGCCTGTTTTCATGCAGCTCATGAACTAAGAATGCTTTTACATTTTGAGTGGTAGGAAAAAAACAAAACAACAAAAGAATAGTATTTCATGAAATGCAAAAATTGTATGAAATTCAAATTTTGGATTCCATAAAAAGTATATAAAACGTGCCTACTCATTACATATCATCTACAGCTGTCTTTGGGGCTTCACAGGTGGCGCTGGTGGTAAAGAACCTGCCTGCCAATGCAGGTGGACATAAGAGATGTGGGTTCAATTCCTCGGTCGGGAAGATCCCCTGGAGGAGGGCATGGCAACCTACTTTAGTATTCTTGCCTGGAGAATCCCATGGACAGAGGAGCCTGGCAGGCTATAGTCCATGGGGTCACAAAGAGTTGGACACAACTGAAGCGACTTACCGAGCGCGCACACACACACACACAGCTGTATTCACATGGAAATGGCAGAAATAGACAGTCATACCGGAGACAGCATGGTCCACAAAGCCTAACGTTATTTACTATCTGGCCCCCTACAAATAATGGCTGCTGACCTCTGTTTTAGTTAAGAAACAGGTTTTCCGGTGGTCCAGTGGGCCCGCGCTCCCAATGCAGAGGGCCCAAATTTGATCCCTGGTTGGGGAACTAAATCCCACGTGCTGTAACTAAAAGCCTAAGAGCTGGTACAGCCAAATAAATAAATGTATTTTTTTAAAGGCAATGAACAATTACTCAGAAAGCACAGTGTAGGGCAGTGAAAAGTTAAAGAAGAAAAAAAGAAGAAAGAAAACCATTGAGGTGACAAGTGATGAAAGATGGAGGAATTTGGGGATGGGATTTTACAAAGAGGGAAAAGGCCCAGAGCCAAGGAGACGGAGGCTGGAGTACAATCAGTGAGGGTCCTTGGTGGGAGAGAAGGTCAATGGAGAGATGGAGGCAGGATCACACTGGCCCATGAAGGACTCTGAATTAATTAGAAATGTGATGGGAAGCCCCCTGGTTCCCAAACTGGGAGCCACATACAATGTGTCAAGAACAAGCTTTGGGGGGAAAAATGTGGAAGCAGAAAGCCTGGCTGGGAACTTCCTGGGATAATCCAGAGGAGAGACTGTCATCACCTAGAGTGAGGGTCCTGGGTGCCGAGCAGGAGTGGCTTGATTCGAGATGTACTCTAGATGCAGAGCTGCCATATCTGCTGATGGATCAGGTATATGATTATTAAAAATGGTGTCAGATCTGTCCAGACATGAGTGTTATAAAGGGGATTTCAGTGCAGAAATAAGAGGAGCCCAAAGTGAGAGACTGGAGAAGGCAATGGCACCCCACTCCAGTACTCTTGCCTGGCAAATCCCATGGATGGAAGAGCCTGGCAGGCTGCAGTCCATGGGTCACTAGGAGTCGGACACGACTAAGCGACTTCACTTTCACTTTTCACTTTCATGCCTTGGAGAAGGAAATGGCAACCCACTCCAGTGTTCTTGCCTGGAGAATCCCAGGGACAGGGGAGCCTGGTGGGCTGCTGTCTATGGGGTCACAAAGAGTGGGACACAACTGAAGCGACTTAGCAGCAGCAGCAGCAAAGTGAAAGACAATTTCCACACCTGAGTCATATAAGCAGTTTTTCTGTTATACACATTGTTTATTTTTGCATTCTCAATGAATCAGACTCTGATTACTTCTTTTGGGCCTTGAATGGGAAAATTTTTAAAAACTCAGGACACTTAGTATATAAATGCTTCTAGATAACACATGTGTTATTGGAGTGGAAAAAGCCTTTCTATGATTCTGAACGACTAAATTCCTAGACTTCACCCAGGGAAGCTTGCTGACTTATGAGGTTATTAGGATTAAATAACTCGGTCATTTAATCATCAAATGACTGAGCACCTGTGCAGTACTGGAAACATGAGCTGACTTTGCAAAAAGGAAAATAACACTTGGAATTAAAATTTAAAAGTTTTCTTTCTTTTTCAGGTGATGAAACATATTGTTTATTTTATACTATGAAATGAAAACAAGGCATAGTTACCATTTGAATAACTTGTCCAAGAGTCTCATCAGTATTTTCAATATTGAAATGACCAGGTGGTGCAGCTGCCATTTCTTTTCTTAGCTTTTCGTTTGCCTGAGCCATCTGTGGGAGAAAGGTCCGTACTTGGTCCAATACTAAGGAGCGAAAATATCATTTATCAATATTTATGTTAGTCTTTGGCCAAACTTTTAAAATTCAGAATTTCTATATAAACACTTCTCAATCTGACAGGAATAATAACAACAGTTCAATAAAAAAGCATTCAAATTCCTTCTATTTTAAAACTTTTCATTCTCTTCTGAATTCTTAAAATGGTGGGCTTCCCTGGTGGCTCAGACAGTAAAGAATCTGCCTGCAATGCAGGAGACCCGGGTTCGATCCCTGGGTCAGGAAGATCTCCTGGAGAAGGGAATGGTTACCCACGCCAGTATTCTTGTCTGGGGAATTCCTCTGTCCATGAAAAACAGTATGACTGCACAATTCAGCAATTATTTCTCAATGTTTTCTGGTTTTCATATATGCCCAGAACTGAAAATTCCTAAAAGAATGGCATTCAACAGACAGTAAACTGATTAAGTAGGCAGTTGGACTTAACAGTTAAATGCATGAGACTCCGAGGCTTTGGGGTCAGACTGCTGAGGCTCTTCAGAGAACCCTAGTTCCACGTCTTACTACCTGAGTTACCTGGGCAGGTTAATGAAGCAATGGATGTTGATGAGGCCCACATCTGTTTCCCTTTCTTCTGATAATGATGACTTTCTTAAGCTCTGTCACTCTTAGTCACTCCTGTCCCTACCCAGTTCATGCCTATGTATTCCACAACCTTGGCCACTGGGATTCGGTCTCATGACACCGTGATCTGGCAAGCCAATTAGAGATCACCCTGGGACTCTGTTTTGGACTGTTGAGAAAGATGTCCATTCTTCCAGAGTCAATGACTAGGTGAGTTGCTGAATGTAAACCTAGAGCTGCTGATAAACTGGCCCACCTACCACCCATCATCAGGGAAGAGCTGGTTCTAGATAAAGTCAACACCTACAAAAGTAGAACTAAGAGATATAGAGTGGCAGATCCCAGGTGATGCTGAGCACCTGGATGCAGATGTACCTGAAATCACTGGGGGTATTTTTCCCCAAAAAATGAGCCAACATCAGTTGGCTAAAGGCAACTGGAGCTGGGTTTCATTCATGTGCAACCACAGGAATCTAATACATTTAATTTAACCAATCAAAACCTCAGTTTACTCATCTGTGAGTGCTAAGCACAGGGGAGACAAAGAACAGGGATATGTCATTTATTGAGTTAGCTCTCAAGAGAGGCCCAGCATATAACCATGCACATCATGAGCTCTCAGAACTTAAGTCACTGACATAGCCATGTAACAGTGGACTAAAATGTTCAGAGCATGGAAGAAGAAAATGGAGGTGAGGATCAAGAAATGGCCTTGAATTGTGAAACAGGACTGCTAGGATTCCAGATGGTATACCCAACTTGGAAAAGAATTTGGCAATCTTTTCTCTATTAAAAAATACACTCTGGGGACTTCCCTTGGGGTCCAGTGGCTGAAACACCATGCTTCCAATGCAGGGAGGTGACAGTTCCACCCCTAGTTGGGGAACTAAGATCCTACATGATGGGTGGCACGGCCAAAATACTAAAAAATAAAAATTCTTAAAATTCCACTCAGAGATACGTACCCTCCAAAAATATAAACCTATGTCTACACAAAAACTTATATTTGAATGGGGACCCACCATGCAATCATTTCAGCTGTTGTACATTTAGTGCATATTATGGTTAACTTCCCCTCGACTACTCACGATTTTGTAGTTTACAGACATGATAACCTCATGTATCATTTACACCATTTTTACTAATTCTTTATTTTCTTTTAAACATTAAAAGGGAATTACACAAATGCTAAGTGTTACATGATGCTATCTGAACAAAGTCTGACTCACATATATTTAGAGTATGTGGTACACCAATATCACAGAGTAATTAATAAAAAGAACTGGCCCTGTTATGAGTAACGTTTACCATTTAAGTAACTGTGTCCAATTTAATCAAATCTGGTGGTGTTTTCCCACATCCGTGTGTGAAATTTAGGAGTCAGTAACCTCTGGAAACATTCCCCATGGAGTTTAACAATAATTGATTTTGATTTCCAAAAATCCATCCCACAAGTTTTTCTGGTCAAGGTTATCCTCTTAAGTGTTAGTCACACTCAGTCGTGTTTGACTCTTTGTGACCCCAAGGACTGTAGCCTGCCAGGCTCTTCTGTCCATGAGATTCTCCAGGCAAGAATACTGGAGTGGGTTGCCACTCCCGTCTCCAGGGGATCTTCTCAACCCAGGAATCAAACCCTCCTGCCTGGTTTAAGCCCCATTCTCTTAAAGCAGGGGAATAATACAAGAAATTTTATCCCTGTGCACTGAATTCATGATGTAATTTCCAAGTAAGACTTGCTAGAATGGACTCTCTGACAACAAAAGCAGACACTGTCCCAACAAATAAGTGATTAACTAGGCAGAATTTCATATCACAGAGGGTTCTTGAGAGACAGAGAGAAAGAGAAGAGAGGGAAGGGTACTTACAGGGACTCCTCTCTATCCGAACTGTTTGAAGAGTAGAATTCTTTCTGGAATTAGGCTTGGAGTTGATGAACAACCTGTCCCATATACCTGCAAACACACACACACACACTTCCTTTATTACAGCACAAAGAAATAGGAGCCCAAGAGCAAACTTTGCAAGACTACCCTCCACCCTCAAGTCTTGACTGTTCCTTCCTCACTTTCTAACACATTAAACAAAAAAAAAAAAAAGAAGGAACATTCCAAGTTCCATGACAACATTTTAGTTCTTTCTGCAGATCTCCCCCCTTTAAACCTGTCTCTTACATCTCTGCCTCACCAATGCCAGGTAGTAAATGCCCACTAAACTGCACCTTTCTGGGCCAGAAATCTACCAGCAACAAATGTAGGTCGGCAATGACAGAATGCAGGAAGCAGTACAGAATACATAAGGGTTAAGTAAAGCCAGAAATGGTTTACCAGCTACATTATATTGGGCAAATCACCTACACTTTTTGAGTATTAATTTCTACATTTATAAAACATCTCTGCCTGGTAAGTTCCCTTTCAGTCAAGATGTCTGATGTAGACAAAACAGCCCTTTAAAGAGAACCCCTTTAGCCTTTTCACAGCTCCTCAAATCAACCCAACTCTCCAGCCCATCAGAGCACAGAGAACAGGACTTACTTTCAAAACCCAAGGCTTTATGCACCCCGGTTCCCACACCTGGAAAATCTCTTCACTCTGGCATAAAAATCCTGTTCACCCTCAAAGCAGCAGCTCCACACTCCTAGCTACTATCAATAGCTTATACCTAATAATTGGATTAGTGAAAAGAGCATGGACTCTGGGGCCACACCGATTGGATTCAAATGCCAATTTTGCCACTTTCCAGCCACATGATCTCCAACAAGTTACTTATCTGTGTGATACACCAGGTCTCAGTTTCCTCATCTGTACAACTGCCCTAACAGAACCAACTCCACACAGGGAAGTTGTGAGGATTAAATTTAGCGAATTAATTCCTGGGGCAGAGTAGGCACTAAGAAGCTTCAGCTATTATCGGATGCTCTGGATTCTCAAAGAATCTTTTTTCAAGTTAATATTTAATGAGGATATGTCCAAGACATTACACTCATTCTTCTTCTCAGAAAAAAAAAAAAAAAACCAAACACTATAGGTACTACTACTTCCATTTTCCAAATGTAAAAACTGAAGCTTTGGGGATGTAAACAACTCTCCTACTATGGTGCTGAAGACTCTTGAGAGTCCCTTGGACTGCAAGGAGATCAAACCAGTCAATCCTAAAGGAAATCAACACTGAAATACTCATTGGAAGCACTGACGCTGAAGTTGAAGCTCCAATATTTTGGCCACCTGATGTGAAGAGCCCGACTCACTGGAAAAGACTCTGATGCTGAGAAAGATTGAGGGCAGGAGGAGAAGAGGGCGACAGAGGATGAGATGGTTGGATGGCATCATCGACTCAACGGACATGAGTTTCAGGAAACTCTGGGAGATAGTGAAGGACAGGGAAGCCTGGAGTGCTGCAGTCCATGGGGTCGCAAAGCGTCGGACACCGAGCCACAAAAAAGTTCCACAGCTGGTTCTGCTCTTCCTTGAGCCAGCCATCTGTTCTAACAGCGTCTACCACTCGAATGAACTTTATTCTCTTCAAACACCGCCCTCCTCCAAAAAAAGTTCGACAGCTAATTACTCGTGGGGTTGGGATTCGAACCCTAGTTTTTTTTAGCTCTCTATTATGATGTCTAAAAACCTATGAGGGTTTCCTGGACGCGTCTCCCTCTACCAGAGCAGCGCACTAAGGGAGCGCACTAAGGATGGCTCTGTGAGCATCTGCAGAGAGAGGGTGCCCAATCCATAATACTCACCTGCTCCCCTTACTAGCCAACTGCTGGAACCCAGACCTGATTCTAAGGTCGTCCCCTTGGGAGGGGGAGGGGTGCGGGGGAAGGTCGTGCTGCGGCGCTCAGCACTGGGCACTCAGCACTGTGCCTAAAACATGAAAACACAAACCACCTTCGGGCTCGAGGCCGGATGCCCATACCTAGGCCGGCCAGTCCCCCAACCCCGCAGCCGGGGTGATGTCCGGGTCCCTCGCTAGCTAGGCAGGTAGCCCCTGACCCGCAGCTCCAGCAGCGCCGCCCCGAGCTGCACGTGCGCGCCCCACGCCGCTGCCGCCCACCCATTCGTCACCTCCGCGGCCGCCGCTCCCCGCCATCAGCAACTCCTTGGAGACCGAAACCCCGGAGCCATCCCGCGAGGACGACGAACAGCTTGGGCCGGAGTGGGATTCGCCGGAAACCTCCATGCTGCTCGCTGGTCTTCACAGCGGCCTCTCCAAGCCCGGATGCAGGAAAAAGGCTGGGGTAGGAGGCGGGGCCAGGACTGCGATTGGAGGAAACTCGTAGGAGCGGGGCTAGGGGCAGGGCGAGGGAGGCCCGCGGAGAGGGCGGCACCTAGCGGAGTGAGGAGGCCATTCCTATCCGGAGAAAAGGTAGGTGGAGGCTCTAGAGATCCTGTGATTCGATGAAAGAGCTAGCAAGGCTGGATTTAAAAGTGAAGAGCGCACCATGGGGACTGCCCTCCTCTTCAAACCTCTGTGACATAGAACACACTTTGACGGTCCAGTGGTTAAGACTAGGACTTTCAGTTCAGGGGGTATAGGTTGGATTCCCGGTCTGGGAGCTAAGATCCCACATGCCTCCCAGCCACGAAAATAAAAATATAAAATAGAAGCAATATTAAAACAATTTCAATAAAGACTTTAAAAATGATCCACACCAAAAAGAAATCTTAAAAAAAAAAACACATAATCCTATTTTTCTGGGTATAGTTCAGAAGTGTTAACTATTTACATTGTTATGTAACAGATCCGTAGAATTTTTGCAAAACCGAAACTCTATATTCATTGAGCAACGCCCCACCCCCACCCCTCCCACACCATTGCATCCTGCCTCCACCATTCTAATTTCTGTTTCTGTGAGTTTAACTACTTCAGATATCTCATATAAGCGAAATCATACAAAATTTGTCTTTTCTTGACTGGCAAATTTCACTTAGTATAGTATTCTCAAAGTTTATCCATGTTGTAGCAAGTAATAGGATTCCCATCTTTTTAACGGAGAAGGCGATGGCAACCCACTCCAGTACTCTTGCTTGGAAAATCCCGTGGACGGAGGAGCCTGGTGGGCTGCAGTCCATGGGGTTGCTGAGGGTCGGACACGACTGAGCGACTTCACTTTCACTTTTCACTTTCATGCACTGGAGAAGGACATGGCAACCCATTCCAGTGTTCTTGCCTGGAGAATCCCAGGGACGGGGCATCCTGGTGGGCTGCCGTCTATGGGGTTGCACAGAGTCGGACACGACTGAAGCGACTTAGCAGCAGCAGCAGCATCTTTTTAAAGACCGAATAGTATTCCATTCCATGCATATACCACACTTTCTTTATGCATTTCATCCCTTGGCAGGTGTTTGGGTTGCTTCCTCCTGGGTACCCTGAACAATGAGGCAGTGAGCATAGATATGCAAATATATCTTCCAGGTACTGCTTTTAATTCCTTTTTGTTTAATATTTATCTATTTGGCTGTGCCAGGTCCTAGTTGTGGCATGCAGGATCTTCCATCTTCATTGCAGCGTATGGGATCTACTTCCCTGACTAGGGATCAAACATGCGCCCCCTGCACTGGAAGCATGGAATCTTAGCCACTGGACCACCAGGGAAGTCCCTGCTTTCAATTTGTTTGGATATATTATACCCAGAAGTGTGATTACTGACTATATGGTAATTCTATTTTTAACTTTTTAAGACCCTTCGGTGTGTTTCCATAGTGATTGCACTATCTTATTCCTACCACTAGGGCATAAGGGCTCCAATTTCTCCACATCTTCGTCAATGTTTATTTGCTTTTTCTTTCTTTTTTTTTTTTAATAGTGGCCATCCATCCTAGTTGAGTTCTTCCCTGGTGGCTCAGATGGTAAAGCATCTGCCTGCAATGTGGGAGACCTGGGTTCGATCCCTGGACTGGGAAGATCCCCTGGAGAAGGAAATGGCAACCCACTCCAGTATTCTTGCCTGGAAAATCCCAGGGACAGAGGAGCTAGTAGGCTACAGTCCATGGGGTCGCAAAGAGTTGGACACAACTGAGAGACTTCACTTTTTTTCTTTCTTTCTTTCTAGTTGGTGTGAGGTGATAACTCACTGTAGTTTAGATTTGCATTTCTCTAACAATTAGTGATGTTGAGCATGTTTTCATGTGTTCATTGGCCATTTGTGTATCTACTTTGCAGAAATGTATATTCACATCCACTGCCTGTTTTAGTTCAGGTAGCTTTGTTGGTGTTGAATTGTAGGAATTATTTATATTTTCTTATCAGATATATGATAATAGACATAGACCATTATGAACATACAAGAACTCAGGAAATATTGCTCCCAAACCCTCCTTGAGGAATTTCCTAGAAAATATGATTCAGAAAATACTCAGAGAAATGCAACTTAAGTTTTGGTAGTGAGCATTTTACAGTAGAATTGGAGGAAAACAGTGAGGATAAGGTTGAAAGAATAGTCTTTAATTTTTATAGGTTTTGATAGTGCGGATATAAAACAAAAAAGGGGGAGAAGCAGAGACTATATAGTAAGAGGAAATCTGACTTTTTAAAAACTTGGAATAAAAGGATAGTATTTTAAGTTAGATGTTGGGGGTAATGGAGAGAAGAGAAAGAGGAGGTTACTTGTAAGTTACAATGTTGTTCATAGTAAGACAATATCAAAATAAAAGGGGACTGAATGATATTGAGTACAGTTATTAGAAAAAAATAAAAATATTCATAAATATAAAAATTAATAAGATAGAAAGAAAAGAATTCAGGCTCTTTCCCCTAAAAGGAAACAAAAAGATACTTTATAATGCTAAATATAAATATAATGCTAAATACTAGAATCTGCAAAGAGGAAACTATCATTAATATCCACGTGCCTAATAAAATAGCAACAAGTATTATAAAACAGAAACTAAAAAGGAATGCAAAGAAAATTAAGCAAAAACTCTAATAATTGGAAATTTTAACACTGTTTCAGAACAGACTATATCTAATTGAACAAAAAATTATGTGGTTACAGAAGACCTAAACAAAATTATAAATAAAGTAGAGGTTAAAAAATCCACCTTACCAATTCAGGAGACGCAAGAGACACAGGTTTGATCCCTGGGTCAGGAAGATACCCTGAAGTAGAAAATGCCAAGCTGCTCCAGTATTCTGGCCTGGAAAATTCCACATACAGATGAGCTTGGTAGGCTACGGTCCATGGGGTTACAAAGAGTTAGACTCAATTGAGCACACACACACAGATATAATAAATGTAAACACTGAATCCTGATAACAGAGATTAAACCTTCTTCTAAGTCACATGAAAAATTCACAAAATTGCTGTATTATAGTCCACAAAATCTCAATACATTCCAAAAGTATAAATGATATAAGTGGCCTTCTGTGATCACAATTCTATATAACTAGCAAATAATGACTTTTAAAAAAGTCTCTTCCACCTAAAAATGTAAAAACACACTGCTAATCAATCCTTGCATTAAAAGGAAATAATGAAATGAACCTTTGCCCTTAAAAAACTAACCACTAGCTTAATGTGAGTCAAAATACAGGGGTGAAGGAAGGTTTGAAGGTATAAATATATGAAATAAAAGGTAATGAAACAATAACCATAAAATCAGAGGAAATATATAAAAACGTATAAACGCTACTTTGCACAACTCTATGCAAAGAAAATTGAAAGCCTAAATGAAACCATTTGAAATGGTTAATGTTCCAGAAATATATAATTTACAAAATTTCCCCAGAATTCAATAGCAAGTCTAAATAGAGCAATTTTTATAGATGTCACAGAGAGGGTTGTCAGAGCTCTCACATAAAAACACCATGCTCAGTGGGTTTTACAAGGGGATTTCTATCAAACTTTCAAAGATCAGATAAACCTAATGCTACTTAAACTATTTCAGAGCATGGGAAATAAAAGTAAAATTCCCAAGTTCTAAGAAATGAATATAGCATTGATACCCAAACTTCAGAAAGACTGTACAAAAAAGAAAATCATAGAACTGGCTTAATTGGTTTCCCTAGAAGCCAGCCTAGAGATGAGGTTCAAGTGCAAGTAGCTTTGAAGCCAGAAGGGGGAAGAGAAACAAAGAAGGAAAGGAACCAGTATTGTGTTATGTGCTCAGTTGTGTCCGACTCTTTGTGGCCCCATGGACTGTCCATGCTCCTCTGTCCACGGAATTTCCCAGGCAAGAATTTACTGCAGGGTAAGGGTATCTTCCCAACCCAGGGAATCAAATCTGCTTCTCTGAAGTCTCTTGTATTGGCAGGCGGATTCTTTGACCACTAGCACCACCTGAGAATTAACAATAATGTGTTACTATCAAGCAAATTGTGGCTAAGGGCAACTGGAACTTAATACTGCTGGGGAATTCTCAGTTACCCTCAGTGAGCCTAGGTATTTGTCTACTAGCTCATGTCAGTTATTGGTTGAGGGCTGCTCCTACGTGGTACAAGTTGCCCAGCATTTCCAGCCTGTTCTTTGCTTTCTAGTTAAGTGGGCTCCAGTGGCAAGAGAAAATCTTCAGGCAGAGAGTTACAAATGCTGGTCATTGAAAATTGGGCAGGGGCTTTCCTGGTGATCCAGTGGTTAAGAAGCCTCCTGCCAAAGCAGGGCACACAGATTCGATCCCTGCTCTGAGGTATATTCCACATACCTCAGGACAATTAAGCCCTTGGGCTACAACCCTGAAGCCCACCTGCTGCAACTACTGAGTCCATGAGCTCTAGCCCATGCTCTGCAACAAGAGATGCCATTGCAATGAGAAACCCATGCTTGGCAACTGGAGAGTAGCCCCTGCTCATGGCAACAATGAGAAAGCCCATGCTAGCAATAAAGACCCAGTGCAGCTAAAAATTAAATTAAATTAAATTAATTAATTAAAACAATTTTTTGAAAAAAGAAAATTGGGCAGAAGTGTATATAAATAGTAAGTGCCAATGGGATGTGGGTGAGGCACTGACAACCTTTACGACAAGACCAGTCTTAATTATGAATATTGATGCGAGAGATTTGTTGTTGTTCAGTCACTCAATCGTGTCCAACTCTTTGCGACCCCATGGAGCAGCATGCCAGGCTTCTGTGTCCTTCACCATCTCCTGGAGCTTGCTCAAACTCATGTCCATTTAGTTGGTGATGCCATCCAACTATCTCATCCTCTGTCATCCTCTGCTCCTGTCCTCAATCTTTCCCAGCATCCAGGGTCTTTTCTAATGAGTCGGCTCTTAGCATCAGGTGGCCAAAGTATTGGAGCTTCAGCATCAGTCCTTCCAATGAATATTCAGGATTGTTTCCCTTTAGGATTGACTGGTTGGATCTCCTTTCAGTCCACAGGACTCTCAAGAGTCATCTCCAACACCACAGTTTAAAAGCATCAATTCTTCAGTGCTCAGCCTTCTTTATGGTCCTACTCTCACATCCATACATGACTATTGGAAAAACCATAAGCTTTGACTAGATGGAACTTTCTTGGCAAAGTAATGTCTCTGCTTTTTAATACACTGTCTAGGTTTGTCATAGCTTTTCTTCCAAGGAGCAAGTGTCTTTTTATTTCATGGCTGCTGTCACCATCTACAGTGATTTTGGAGCCCCCCCAAATAAGTCTCTCACTGTTTCCATTGTTTCCCTATCTATTTGCCATGAAGTGATGGGACTGGATGCTATGATCTTCATTTTTTGAATGTTGAGTTTGAAGCCAGCTTTTCCACTCTCCTCTTTTACTTTCATCAAGAGGCTCTTTAGTTCTTCTTCACTTTCTGCCATGAGGGTAGTGTCATCTGCATATCTGAGGTTATTGATATTTTTCCCAGCAATCTTGATTCCAACTTGTGCCTCATCCAGCCTGGCATTTCACATGATGTACTCTGCATGTAAGTTAAATAAGCAAGGTGACAATTTACAGCCTTGATGTACTCCTTTCCCAGTTTGGAACCAGTCCATTGTTCCATGTTCAGTTCTAACTATTGCTTCTTGACCTGCACATAGGTTTCTCAGGAGGCAGATAGGGTGGTCTGGTATTCCCATCTCTTTAAGATGAAACAAATTAAATACTAGCAAGAGAATCCAAGAGTACATTAAAAACTAGATGCCATACAAGAGGTGCTTATTCTAAGAGGGATTAATATAGTCTTTAGTATATTAATAGTAGTATTGTCATTAATATATCGGTTTAACAAAGAAAAATCATATGATCGTATCTACAGATGAGCATTCAATAAGATGAAAATTGATACCCATTATGCATAATAAAATCATATATACTTCTGCCCCCAAATCAGCATTTTACTTAATGGGTAAATGCGAGGCTTTCTTCCTAAAGCCTCTAGAGGAAATGCAAGGATGTTCAGTCTTTGCTATTACCTAAGCATTGAATTGGCAATATTAGCCAAAACATTTACACAAGAGGAAACAGAAACATAAGACTTGGAAAGTGTGAGGTAAGACTATTTCTATATACAAATGTTACAATAGTATATCTGAGAATAGGAGTGGGGAAAGAATCAGAAAAACTGCTACAAATGAGAATCTTGTAAAATAGTAGGAAATAAATGCAGAGAAACGCCACCCAGTTTGAAAATATAGTGGAAGGGAAAACCCATTTATAAGATAAACTAAAACACCTAGGCATAAGCTTAACAAGAAATCTTCAAAAAGTATATAAAGAAAACCATAAAATATTCTTGAAAGATAAAGAATAGATTTGAATAAAAGGAAATATGTAACAGATATATCCATTGCCTTGGATAGAAAGACTCAATATCAAAAATACTGTCAGTCTCCTAAAGTCCACCATGAAATTTCCATAATCCTAATAAAAATGCCATCAAGTAATCTTTTCCCTTTGAATGATGAAAGAGTTCATACAAAATGACAGTAGCAGCAAGGAGACTGAAAAAGAGGAGCTACAATGAGAGGGAGGTGTTTCCTCTATTAGTAAAACGTACTGTAGAGTCTGCCTAATAATTAAAAACAGTCCTGATGCACAAACTAAACAGAGGACAAAATATACAATTCAGGAGTAGATCCCCAAGCTTTGGGAATTTTAGTGTAGATAAAGGCAGCATCTCAAATCAGTAAGGAAGAGAGGCACTTTTAAATAAGTGCCTCTTACTAGGGGACTGCCCTGGTGGTCCAGTGGTTAAGACTCCATGCTTTAAATGCAGGGGTCCTGGGTTTGGTCCCTGGGTGGGGAATTAAGATCCCACAGGTAATGTGGTATGGCCAAAAACAAAACAAACATGGTATTAGAACAAAAGAATAGCCATTTGAGAAAAAAGGAAAAAAGGTAAATTTGGGTCCATTCCACACACTATGCATCCAGACAAATTCCAAATGTATTAGAGAGTCAAACTTAAAAAATGAAACTTTAAAAGTAATAAAAGAGAGCTAGGAAAAGAGAGGGCGATAGAATGTTTTCTTTATAACTGAAATGGATGGGGAAAACTTTCTTAACTATCATTCAAAATCTAGAATCAATAAGAGAAAAGATTCATGAATTTGACTATATAAAAATTCAAAAATAATTTTTACAGAAGAAAAATCAGCATAAGTGATGTAAGAAGACAAATGACACATCTGAAAACAAGACTTCCAACTTATCTCACAGAGTTAATACCCATAACATTAAAAGCTTCTAAAAACTGAGAAGAAAAAGACCAATAACTCCACAGAAAAAAAGGTTAGAAAAGTGAACCAACAATTCACAGAAACAGAAATACAAAAGTTGCTCAAACACACTCATATTTAAAAAAAAATGCTGAAACACACTCATATTAAAAAACACACACATAAAAGAAAAAGACATTGGGGAGCTACTTCTCATCTATCAGAATGGCAAGAATGAAAAATTAAAACATACCCATTGGCAAAGTAGTGGGGAAGCAGGCAGTGTCGTACATTAAAGTTGGGAATGAAAAATAATAGAGTTCTTATGGAAAGGAATTGACATTATCCAGTAAGTTACATATATGCATTTACCTTTATACCCAGAAATTCCTATCAATATTCTGGGAAAAAATTTAAGATAACGTAGGCACTGTGGCACTATTTGTAATGGTAAAAATGAAAATAACCTAGATGTCCATCAATGGGGGTCTATTTCAATAAACACAAAATGAAATACTATGCATGGTAAAAAGATGAGGTAAATATGTATATCCTGCTATGGAGGATCTTCTGGATATATTTATAAGCAAATAAAGCAAATTTGTTTAATAAAATGAGGAAAATACCTATATATGTTTATATACACACACAGATACATATGCATGTATATTTTCAAAAAGAAGCAATGGAGGATAAGCCAAAAATAAATAAAAGTTATTATTCATTTCATATAAAAATGTTACTTCATTTCATAACATTAACAGAAGGGAAAGGAAGGAACAAGGAAGGGTGTTAGACTTTTCTGAATGTGTTCTGTTTAACCATTTTGATTTTGGAATCCTGTAAATAACCTATACTTTAAAAAATTAAATACAAAAAGAAAGAACCCTCTTCCCAAAACTTAAAATGGACAGAAGTAATTGAATTTAACTGTATATCAAGTTTGTGGCACAACACAGAAAAGATTTATTTTAGATAACTCTAAAACTTAATATTTGGACAGTACATCCTTAATAAGATATATCTTAAAGAGAAAGACAATAGCCACACACCCTCAACAAATCTTAAAATTTGCATTCTATCATCTTAATTTTTAGTACTCCTATTGATATGGTAGGCTGCAGTCCATGGGGTCACTGGGAGTCGGACACGACTGAGCGACTTCCCTTTCACTTTTCACTTTCATGCATTGGAGAAGGAAATGGCAACCCACTCCAGTGTTCTTGCCTGGAGAATCCCAGGGACGGGGAGCCTGGTGGGCTGCTGTCTATGGGGTCGCACAGGGTCAGACACGACTGAAGCGACTTAGCAGCAGCAGCAGCATTGATATGATTATTTTGAAACTGCTTATATAAATATTCTTGTTGTAATTGTTTAGTTGCTAAGTTGTGTCTGACTCTGCAACCCCATAGACTGCAACACTCCAGGCTTCCCTGTCCGTAAACTACCTCCTGGAGTTTGCTCAGATTCTTAGATTTTTAAATACTGTTAGATTCTTAAACATTCTTAGATAAAGCAAATAAAGTTATATAAACACGAATTGCGGCTCAGATTTTTTGTGTAAGAGATAAGAGGTAAAGCTCTTCTATAATCTTAAATTTAAATTGGCAATATCTGTATAAATTCATGATTTCCTTTTCTTTTTCTGAAAAACTACTTATTCCCTAGCTTGGCCCACTGGCAGGTCTAGAAACAGTAACAACCCTTTGTTACAAGTATTCCTGAGCCCAGGTGGTGCCCACTAAACAACTTTCCCCACTATTAAGAAAAGGAACAGAGCTTCTTAGACACATGGCTGATTTCATGTCTGGGTCAGGAAATATAAACCTGGGACACTGGGGGAACCAGAAAGCAAGGAGGCTCTCAAATACTATTGGGGTCATGTCAAAAGGAATCTGGAATTAACTCCAGAAATTCCCACTAGCTCAAATGAACTAAATCTGACTCTGCCAACCATTCTGATATCACTAAAACTATGGCCAACCCAAGTTTGTGTGGTTCTGACTTTAATGTGTTAAGAAGCGCACAGTGCCACCTAATACATTTTGTAAAACAATGACATTTCTAAATCAAGCCCCTAGTACAAACTACCATTTTATAGGAAAAACGAGAAACAGGGATTAGTGAAACCACTCAAGAAATCAACCAATCAAATCTAGAATATGGGAAATTCTACAGGATAAATTTCTGTTTTATTCAAAATGAAAATCATAGAAAAGGAAGATAAACTGTTTTAAACATTAAGATACTTAAAAGGCATATAAGAAGCTTGTTGGTTGACCTGCATATATTATAACTTACAGTTATGATCATCAGTTTAGTTCAGCGTCTCAGTCATGTCCGACTCATTGCGACCCCAGGGACTGCAGCACGCCTGGCTTCCCTGTCTATCACCAACTCCCGGAGCTTACTCAAACTTGTGTCCATCGAGTCAGTGATGCCATCCAACCATCTCATCCTCTGTTCCTGTCCTCAACTTTTCCCAGCATCAGGGTCTTCTCAAATGAGTCAGTTCTTCACATCAACTGGCCAAAGTATTGGAGTTTCAGCTTCAGCATTAGTCCTTCCAATGAATATTCGGCACTGATTTCCTTTAGGATTGTCTGGTTTGATTTCCTTGCAGTCCAAGGGACTTTCTAGAGTCTTCTCCAACACCACAGTTCAAAAGCATCAATTCTTTGGTGCTCAGCTTTATTTATGGTCCAACTCTCACATCCATACATGACCACTGGAAAAACCATAGCCTTGACTAGACAGACCTTTGTTGGCAAGTATTGTCTCTGCTTTTTAATATGCTGTTTAGATTGGTCATAGCTTTTCTTCCAAGGAGAAAGTGTCTTTTTATTTCATGGCTACAGTCACCATCTGCAGTGATTTTGGAGCCACATAAAATAAAGTCTGTTACTGTTTCCATTGTTTTCCTGTCTATTTGCCATGAAGTGATGGGACCAGATGCCATGATCTTCATTTTTTGAATGTTGAGTTTGAAGCCAACTTTTTCACTCTCCTCTTTCACTTTCATCAAGAGGTTCCTTAGTTCTTCTTTGCTGTCTGCCATAAGGGTGGCAGAGGTTATATGAAGGTCAATAAAATGGCAACCCACTCCAGTGTTCTTGCCTGGAGAATCCCAGGGACTGGGGAGCCTGGTAGGCTGCCGTCTATGGGGTCGCACAGAGTCAGACATGACTGAAGTGACTTAGCAGCAACCTTCATATCTGAGGTTATTGATATTTTTCCTGGAAATCTTGATTTCAGCTTGTGCTTCACCCAGCCTGGCATTTCACATGATGTACTCTGAATATAAGTTAAATAATCAGGGTGACAATATACAGCCTTGATGTCCTCCCTTCCTGATTTGGAACCAGAGGTTATATAACCAGAGGTTATATGAAGGTCAATAACCTTCATATCTGAGGTTATTGACATTTTTCCTGGCAATCTTGATTTCAGCTTGTGCTTCATCCAGCCTGGCATTTCACATGATGTACTCTGAACATAAGTTAAATAAACTGGGTGACAATATACAGCCTTGATGTCCTCCTTTCCTGATTTGGAACCAGTCTGTTGTTCCATGTTCAATTCTAACTGTTACGTCTTGATCTGCATACAGATTTCCCAGGAGGCAGGTCAGGTGGTCTGGTATCCCCATCTCTTTCAGAATTTTCCACAATTTATTGTGATCCACACAGTCAAAGGCTTTGGCATAGTCAATAAAGCAGAAATAGATGTTTTTCTGGAACTTTCTTGCTTTTTCGATGATCCAGTGGATGTTGGCAATTTGATCTCTGGTTCCTCTGCCTTTTCTAAATCCACCTTGAACATCTGGAAGTTCACAGTTCATGTACTGTTGAAGCCTGGCTTGGAGAATTTTGACCATTACTTTGCTAACGTGTGAGATGAGTACAATTGTGCGATAGTTTGAACATTTTTTGGCATTGCCTTTATTAAAATGGCAATGGAATGAAAACTGACCTTTTCTAGTCCTGTGGCCACTGCTGAGTTTTCCAAATTTGCTGGCATGTTGAGTGTAGCACTTTCACAGCATCATCTTTCAGGATTTGAAATAGCTCAACTGGAATTCCATCACCTCCACTAGCTTTGTTTGTGATGATGCTTCCTAATGACCACTTGACTTTGCATTTCAGGATGTCTGGCTCTAGGTGAGTGATCACACCATTGTGATTATCTGGATTGTGAAGATCTCTTCTGTATAGTTCTTCTGTGTATTCTTGCCACCTCATCTTAATATCTTCTGCTTCTGTTAGGTCCATACCATTTCTGTCCTTTAATGTGCCCATCTTTCCATGAAATGTTCCCTTGGTAGCTCTAATTTTCTTGAAGAGATCTCTAGTCTTTCCCATTCTATTGTTTTCCTCTATTTCTTTGCATTGATCACTGAGGAAGGCTTTCTTATCTCTCCTTGCTATTCTCTGGAACTCTGCATTCAGATGGATATATCTTTCCTTTTCTCCTTTGCTTTTCACTTCTCTTCATTTCTCTCCTATTTGTAAGGCCTCCTCAGACACCATTTTGCCTTTTTGCATTTCTTTTTCTTGGGGATGGTCTTGATCACTGCCTCCTGTACAATGTCACAAACTTCTGTCCATAGTTTTTCAGGCACTCTGTCTATCAGATCTAATCCCTTGAATCCATTTGTCACTTCTACTGTATATAGTTATGATCATGGGCAAGCTCTGATGATGGGAGAAGGGAGGCAGGTCCTGGTTGGTGATTAGGTGTTACCATAAAACTTTCCCAAGAAATTGGAATTAAGATTGTTATCCAGGGACTTCCCTGGTGGTCCAATGATTAAGACTGCCCTTCCAATGCAGGAGATGTGCGTTTGATCCCTGGTCAAAGGAACTGAGATTCCATGTGCTGTGTGGTATGGCAAAAAAAGAAAAAAAGAGCGCTCTCCAGAAATTAAATGTAAAACTAACCAACTTGGGCCAAGGCCTGCTATTGAACTAGCTGAGACAATTAGGACAATCCTAATTGGTTTAGGCCAATCAGGGCCTACCCCTCCAGCTGTGGGTGGATAGGTCAATATCACCCAGAAGGCAGCGCTGCTGTGATAGGGAGAGAGTACAAAGGAAACTAGGGAAGCATTCACATCTCAACTGCAGTCAATAATATTTGGGATTGTTTTGAGGTTTTCTCCTCAGGGGTAAATTTTACTCATTTTTTTATCTTCAGCAGACTAACCAAACTGATCGTTTATATTGCTAACTTTTCAAGTTGCTATTACCTGGCTCTCAGGCCTATAGGCCTATATGCTTAATTACCCAGTTTTGTAAATCAAAACTATTTTATCTCTAGAGATACGGATACTTAAATGCTAAAAATTATGGTGTAATTAGATTGCAAATAATTGATTTTCATTAGCCTCTCAATTCATCTATTTAACACTAGGGATCAAATCAAACATTTGTGTCAAAGAAATGCTTTATTTTCTAGCAACATAAAATGTTCACCCAGTGGAGGAAGTAGGGAGGCATGCAGAACAAGATTTTATTTTTCATCCTGAAGCTAAACTGGCTTAAACCTTGATTCTCTGCCTCTTGTGCTGAAATCTTTAAGTTATTTTTTTAAGAGTTGAATTTTGTATATAGTGCAAGGCATCATTTCTTCATCAAAAGGAACAAATGAGATCTGTGTTAAATTCTGCTAAATATTAATGAACAAGAAGCGATAATACCCATGAGTTAAATCCCAAGAGAGGACTGGAAGGAAATACCTTTTTATTAAAAAAAATCATAAATTGTGTATGGTTTTACTGTTCCTTTTTTTCTGGTCCTACATACCACCTCTTTCATTTATCTTACGTTAAGAATATTTTGCAAGAATTGACACATTTGAGTCAGTTCTAATGAGATGGATGGACCTAGAGCCTATTATGCAGAGTGAAATAAGTCAGAAAGAGAAAAACAATATTGTATATTGATGCATATATATGGGATCTAGAAGGATGGTACTGATGAGTCTGTTCGAAGAGCAGCAGTGGAGAGACAGATATAGAGAGCAGACTTATGGGCAAGGGTAGGGGAGAAAATGGAGAGGGTGAGATAAATGAAGAGAGCCTGGAAGCATATACACTAACATATGTAAGTAGACAGTCAATGGGAATTTACTATATGACTCAGAGAACTCAAAACTGGGGCTCTGTAATAACCTAGATAGGTGGGAATGGGCAGGAGATGGGAAGGATATTCAAGAGGGAGGGGACATATGTATACCTATGGTTAACTGATATTGATATACGACAGAAATCAAACCAAGATTGTAAAGTAATCATCAATGAATTAAAAATAAATAAATATTTAAAAATTTTTAAAAATAGAAATTGACTTAGGAAAGAAAAAAAGAATATTTTGCAAGATTAGACACTCTGATTACAAACTATGACAGGGCTCCCAAATTGCTATGCAGGACAGAGAGATCTCTATGATTTTAAAATGAATCCTTTCATTTTCACAAAAGCTGTCTTTGAAGCTGCCCAAACAGACCACCTACACACTGGTTAGAAGCTCCTGTTTTGTTTTGTTTTAGCCAAGAATACAGACGGTATCAACAGAGAAGTGGTACAGAGAGCAGGAGCAGATACAACCATCATATTTTTGTATGACTTTTCCCTCTGCACTGGTGGAATGTTACCAAAATAACTTTTTATGTCCCTCTTCCCCCATCTCTGGCAACCCACTCCAGTATTCTTGCCTGGAGAATTCCATGGAGAGAGGAGCCTGACGGACTAAGGTCCATGGGGTCGCAAAGAGTCGGATACGACTGAGCGAGTAAACACACACACTTCCCCATCTCAATTTTTTGGTCACATTTTTGGGGGATATAACTTCTGATTTAAAAGAAGACAAGTTGCCACAACAGTATAAGCCCCGTAAACCTTTTACCCAGATTGAAACATGGATCTATTTTGCCCCATTTGTTTATTTATTAGTTTGTTTTTGACTGTGCTGGATCTTCCACGCTGCAGTCTTTCTCTAGTTGTAGAGAACAGGGGCTGCTCCCCAGCGGCAGTGCCTGGGCTGCTCACTGTGGTGCCTTCTCTTGTGAAGCACAGAGGCTTCTGCATAGGCCTCGATAGTTGACGCTCACAGGCTCAGTAGTTGTGGGCCACTGGCTCTAGACCATGGGCTCCATAGTTGTGGCTCACGGGCTTACCATCGCACATGGGATTTTTCCAGACCAGAGATTGAACCCATGTCTCCTGCATTGTCAGGTAGATTGTTTACCACTGAGCCACTGAGCCACCCTTTGTCATATTTCTCTCTCTCTCTCCCCACACCATACAACACAATCCTTTCTTTGAATAACTTGAGAGCAAATTGTAAACTTCCTAGTCTGTATTTTAGTGTATAAATCCTAAGTATAAGATAAGGATATTTTCTTACATAACCATAGTACAATAAACAAAATCAGACAGTTTACCATGAATTTATTTCCACTATGGAACCCACTATTTGTATTCAGACTTTGTCTTAGTACTGTCATTTATGACTTTTTTTTTTTTTTGGCCAGGCCAGTATCAAACACAAGGTCATGCACTGCATTCAAGCCTTTTTATCAATCTGTGATAAATAGTTTTTCAGTCATCAGTCATCGTTTGCCATTTATAACTGACATTTTTAAAGAGGATAGATGAGATTTCGTAGAATATCCCTCAATTTGGGTCTCTCTCCTGTTTCCTTGTGGTTAGACTCAAATCATATATTCTGGCAAATTAATCACAGAGCTGATATTAGGTCCTTTCAGTCCATCATGTATGTTCATGACGTAGATTTGTCTCACTACTGGTGATATTAACTTTGATCACTCGGTTAAGGTGGTATTTGTGAAATTTCTGCTCTGTCAAATTACTAGTTATTTCTTTTCAATTAACAAGTATTTGTGGGGAGAGATGTAAACATATTGTCTCATTAAAATTTCACTCAATTTTTCATCTACTGATGATTTTCTATGTGAAAGTGAAAGTCTCTCAATCGTGTCTGACTCTTTGCAACCCCATGGACTATATAGTCCATGGAATTCTCCAGGCCAGAATACTGGAGTGGGTAGCCTTTCCCTTCTCCAGGGGATCTTCCCAACCCAGGGATCGAACCCAGGTCTCCTGCATTGTGGGCAGCTGAGCCACAAGGGAAGCCCAAGAAGACTGTAGTGGGTAGCCTATCCCTTCTGCAGCAGATCTTCCCGAGCTAGGAATCGAACTGGGGAATCGACTTAGGAATCTCCTGCATTGCAGGCGGACTTTCTATGTATGAGTTGGTGTTCTATTGTGAGAAAGCTTTCTGTCCTTCCATTTACTTATTTGTTCACTTATTTATGTCTGTTTAACTCATGGATTTTTATTCTATTTAAAGGGCTTAAGCCATTACTATTATAATTTATCTTGATACAAAATTGTCCCAGAGGGAGCTCTTTCTATTTGCAAATCTCTCCTTTTCATGTATCCTCGTCTTTTTTTGCACACTTCATTAATTTCTGGTACAAGTTGTTGCAGGCTCATTTTGTACTTTCCTGTCCCCAGCCCTGGAATTAACCTTTTCTCCAAGGTTCCTTTTAATGGTGAGAGTGGTATTTGGAAAGTAAGATCTGAATGTGTTAGTTAGCTAGGTGTGCTAATTGTGGCTCCTTGGTAAAGAATTTGCCTGCTAATGCAGCAGATGCAGGTTCAATCCCTGGATTGGGAAGATCCCCTGGAGGAGGAAATGGTAACCCACTCCAGTATTCCTGCCTGAAAAATCCCATGGACAGAGGAGCCTGGCAATTTACAGTCAATGGGGTCACAAAGAGTTGGATACAACTGAGTGAGTGAGCATGAACACACAGTAGCTAATTGCTACTGATGTGCCCTAGCTCTTAGGCTTTTCCATTGTAGAGGGCAAGGAAACACACACATACATATCCTTATCTACAATATATCTATATTTATTTCTATATTTATCTATATATATATTTTTTTCAAAAGCTTTTTATGCATTCAACAAGATAACTATATGGTTTTTGTTCTTTAGTTTGTTTATGTGATGTATGACATTGATTGACTTGTGGATATTGAACCATCTTGCATTCCTGCAATAAAGTCCATCTTGATGAATGATCATTTCACTGTTGATTTTTCTTTGATAATATGTTGTTGAAGAAATTTTCTTCTATGTTCACCAGGGATATTAGCCTGTAATTTTCTCTTTCTTTTTTTTTTTTTGTGGTCTCTGTTGGTTTTGTGTCAGGGTGGTGATACATGGAATGAGTTTAGAAACATTCCTTTCTCTTTGGAATAGTTTGAGAAGCATAGGTGTTAACTCTTCTTTAAATGTTTGGTAGACTTTACCTATGATTTTTACCTATAGATAATATTTATCTATATTTAAAAACTTCAAGAATGAGAAGCTTGCCACAGTGTGCTGGAACCAGTATGAACCAGCTCACGAAAGCTGATTACTAGCTATTTGTAATTTTTTGAGCTGATCGTTGCCTGAAAATCAGTCATGGGACCATTTATATCATTGCGATTGGCAAATGCTGCAAATCAAATTTTCTTATTCCCCTTCCCCCCTCCTCCCACAGAGAACCAGTTTAGCAGAGAACCACTGGAAATCTGAATTTCATTATTCTCAATATATTTATTCATCATACATTACATGGTAAAAGGGAATTAAGGTTGCTAATCAACTAACTTTAAAATAGAGAGATTATTCTGGATTGTCTGGTAGGCCCAATGTATTCAAAAGAGCCTTTAAAAGTGGAAGAGGGAGACAGAAAAAAAGAATCAGAGTTGTGATGATGAGAGGGTCAGAAATGCTGTGTACACTGCTGTCTTTGAAGACAGAGAAGGGGGGCCACAAGCCAAGGAATGTGGTCCACCTCTAGAAGCTGGAAAAGGCTGGAAAAATAGCCACCAGCATCCCAGTGTTAGAGAAAGCCTGTCTCCCAACAACATCCAAAATGTCAGGGTCAAGGAGCAAGAACAATGCTATACATAATTACATTTTAAAATCTATTCATAATTCTGCTAGGAGTGGAACTAGAACAGAAAATCAAAATGCCAGTAGCAGCATCACTAAATGCAAAGGAAGTTCAATTAAAATGTATTTATTCATTCATTTCAGGGTAAAAATTATTGAGTATCTGTTTAAGGCTAAAAATGGTGTGCTAATCTGAGATACAAGGCCCCGCTGACAGCCTAGTAGAAAGATGGACAGATAGGGGACTTCCCTGGCGGTCTTGTGGTTAAAACTCTGCCTTCCAGTGCAGGAGGCACTGGTTCGATCCCTGGTTGGAGGATTAAGATCTCACATGCTGTGAGGTGCAGTCAAAAAAGTTTTAAAAAAATCACCTAGGTGCTAGTAAAAAGATTCCAAGGCCTTTCTCCAGGAAAGTTTGGATTCAGGAGGTCTGTAATTAAAACAAGCACCTGTGGGTGATTCAAAAAACGAAAAAAGGAAAGATGGACAGATAATTACACATTACAACGTGGTATTTTTAAGCACTATGATCATGCCCTTCACTGGCTGTCATGGAAACCAAGAGGGAAGACTGAGTTCACCTGGTGGGTACAGACCTGGGAAGGCTTCTGGGAGAATGGAGTGTCCTAGTTAATGAGAACAGCAAGCCCTGAAGCTGGGAGGCAGGAACCGGTGAGCACAGTTGAGGAACAGCAGGGCCCTGATAAGTGATCAAAGACAGCTGACCTCTGCTTTCTCAGCGATACAGTCTAAGACAGCAGGAAAGGGAACCCTTGAACCATTACCGTGACTTGGTGGAGGAAAATTCTCTATAGGGATCAATCAACAAGTTGCTCTAAAAGAGGCAGAAGCACCACTCTGAAATTCTTTAGTTCCTTAAAATCCCCATCCCCCCTCCTTTTTGCACAAGTAGTTCCCTCTGCCTGGAAGACTCTCTCCTTCCTATCCTATCTTACCTCTTAAAATGCCTTTTAGTTTAGCCACTGATCCTTTACACTTCAGCCCACCATCACTTCTTGTAAGGCTTCTCTGACTTCTGCCTGTCTTCCCTCCCCGGAAACTTTGGGAGATGCTGTCGCTCTGTACAACTGCAGCCCCTCAGACTCCCTCTCCCACAGCTCCAGATATTGCTATAGTTGTCTATTGAGTGGTCTGTCTTCCCTTACAGACAGTGCAGTGGTAAACTCAGGAGTCGTCTTTGCATTTTACAGCTGTGGCATCTGAGGCACACTCAGGGCTCAGTTCCTCATCCACAGAATGGTAATAACAATAGTATTTACTGTACAGAGTTGTCATGAAGACTGGATGAGTTCACCTAGATGGGCATTTAGAACCGTGAGCCCTCACCAGGTGACCTCACACCAGTCTCCTGAATTTCTTCTTGCAGTCTTTCCCCTTTCAGCAAATGGTAGTTCCATTCTTCCATCAATTGACACCAAAACGTTGGAGGCCTCCTGAACACTTCTCTTTTTCTCCTGCATGCGTGCATGCTAAGTCGCTTCAGTCGTGTCCCGACTCTTTGCAACACCATGGACCCGCCAGGCTCCTCTCTCCATGGGGATTCTCCAGGTAAGAATACTAGAGTAGGTTGCCATGCCCTTCTCTAGGGGATCCTCCCAACCCAGGGATCAAACCCACTCTCTCATGTCTCCTGCATTGGCAGGAGAGTTCTTTACCACTAGTGCCACCTGGGAAGCCCCCTTTTCTAGAATATTCCTCATTTAATCTATTAGCAAATCCTATCTCTCAGCTCCACTGTCAGACATATTCAGAGTCCAGGCCCTTCTCACCACTTTCTCTGCAACCACCCTGGCCTGTCCCCTCAGCGTTCTCACCTGAGTTATTGTGAAAGCCTCCTTGCTGGTCCTCCTGCTTTTGCCCTCCTTCCCCTCACTCAGTTCTCCATGGTGACACCATTGTTCCCTAAACCATTTCTCTGCTCAGATACTTTTGGTGGCTCCTGTGTCACCCAGAGTGAAAGCCAAAGACTTTACTGTGACCTATGATCCCATGACCTGCCTCTAACCCACTGTCCTGACCACATCTGTGACCACTGTCCCCTTGATCAGGTCACTCCAGTCACACAGGACATGGCTCTTTTTTTTTTAATTAAAACTTTAGTTCCAGGAGTTGGTGATAGACAGGGAAGCCTGGCATGCTAGAGTCCATAGGATCACAAAGAGTCGGACATGACTGAGCGACTAAACTGAACTGATTAAAACATTTTTTTAAAATTGGGGATATAGTTGCTTTATAATGATGTGTTAGTTTTTGCCGTACAACAAAGTTAATCAACTATATATACAAATATGCCTTCCCTTTTGGACCTTTGAGAGAGTCATTTCCTAGGCAGGTTGATAAGGAGTCTAGGGGTCCCCAAGGAGAGAGGGGTCTGGAATTCTCAAGGAGGAAGAAAGGACAAACTTTTTTTATTTCTTCACATTCCTTAGGATTATATAACAATAATGTATCTTGCCTAAGGACAATCTCTGGATTAAACCTTCTGTTATCTTAAAATGTAAATTATGGGAGTAGGTCTGATGAGGTCTTTACAACCTCCAGACATTCTTTGGATTCATTGGAGAGTATATAACTTCATTGTTAACACTAGCAAGTGGGTACTCTTTCTGCCCCCTTCTGATGTCTATGTCAGAAGCTTTCTCTGTCTCCTTTATACTTTAATAAAACTTTATTACACAAAAGCTCTGAGCGATCAAGCCTCGTCTCTGGCCCCAGATTGAATTCTTCTCCTCCAGGGGGCCAAGAATCCCGGTGTCTTCGCGTGATTCAACAACAACCTTTCACCTTCCTCCCACTCCGCACCCACTTCCCACTCCTTTAGGTCACCAAAGAGCACTGAGCTGAGTTCCCTGTGCTATACAGCAGGTTCCCACTAGTTATCCATTTTACACATGATAGTGTAAATATCCCTGGAGAAGGAAATGGCAGCCCACTCCACTATTCTTGCTGGGAGAATCCCATGGACAGAGGAACCTGGCAGGCTACAGCCCATGGGGTCGCACAGAGTCAGACACAACTGGGCAACTAACACTACTAGGTCCACTATAAATACTTGCTGAATGAACAAGTGAATGTTCTAGAAATTCCCAAGAAGGGTGTTGATAACAGGGGATGGGGACGAAGAAACTGGAACATATGCCTCGAAACATGTACTGCATGGGCTGCATGTCTTCTGAGTCATGGTTTTCTCTAATCCTTTTTCTTTATGAGTATTTTATATGGTTTGCAGGACCACTTTAAAAAAATATTTATTTATTCGGCTTTTCCAGGTCTTGGTTGCAGCATGCGGGACCTCTTAGTTGAGCAACGTGGGATCAAGTTCCCTGATCAGAGATTGAAACCTGGGCTCCCTCACTGGGGATGCAGAGACTTAGGTTCTAGACCACCAGGGAAGTCCCTGCAGGACCACTTTCAAACAGTCCACAGGATAGTTCTTGAACCTCAGTGATCATCAAAGCTACCCGCAGAGATTCTTATTTAATTGGGATTTTAAGTAATTTTGAGTGAGGATTTAACCCTTAGTTTCCTCATATGAAAAACGGGATTATAACTATAATCCTTCATAGGGGGTAAGGATTAAAATAACCTCTGTGAAGTGTCTCACAGTCAACTTAGGTTCCGTTTGCTTCTCTCATTTTCTCTACAGTTTAGAGGTTAAATTCTTACAAATCATATTTCATGTTCTTTTTTTTATATACAAATTGTTTATTTTTCATCAAGAAAGCATTTCAAATTACTGTATTTATATTTCATGTTATCTTAAAGTTTAGCTTTGAGTTTATCTCCAGTCCAGATCTCTGAGTTCCAGATTTATTCTCCAAATATATTCTTAGCATCTTCACTTGGATATCTCATAGAGTCAGCAAACCCATCATAGCCAAAGTAACTCAAAATGATCTCCTTTAGACTTCCTCCTTCAGGTTACCCCTCTCTGGGAAAAGTATAAGCTCAAGCCAGAAAATGGGGAGTGATTTTTGGATCCTTTTCTCTCCTTCACCTTTCACACACAGTCAAAAATCAAGCCTTTGCAGTTCTAACCCTCACTTATTTGTTTGATTCACTGCCTCCTAGTTCCCATTGCCTACAACCTGGTCTTCACGCCTCCTCCGTGGCTCCTTTCTTATTTGTGCTCCCTGCTGCAGCCAGAAATGTCTTCCATGAATACAAATTTGATCACGTCCAAATGGACCATTTCCAGCTCTTCAGTGGCTTCCTTTTGTCTTTTGGAATAAATAAAGTCCTCGTCGTAGCACTCAAGGCTCCTGCTGTCCTCTCCTGCAGTATTAGCCATCTCACTCCAGCCACAGTGGTCCCTTCTCAAGGCCTCCACAGGTGGAACCCCTTCCTACCAAAGGGCCTTCAAACCTGCAGTTTCCAAACTCCACTCCCCACCCCATCCCCTTCCTTTTGTTGCCAGGCCTCCTACTCCTTATTCTTCAAGGCTCAGATTAAATGTCACTTCTTCAAAGGGCTCTTTCTTAGCCTCTAGAACAGACAGGTCTCTTTGTTACACACTTTCATAACTCCCAGGCCTCTCTCTAGCAATCATCACAACCGTGATTACTACATATCCTCAATTCTAAGTCACTTGCTTCATATTTAGAGTTGCCAGCTGTCAGGTAGAAAATGAAGTTATAATATGATGCTGTTGCCTGCACACATTGGGACCTAACTTTTCAGAAGGGGGTATCCCTTCACCAGCTTCCACCTTGAGCTATTTTCAGGGTTGAGATTTAAATTTGGATTCCAATTTGAAGCTTAAAATAACTAAATGTATATATATGTGTGTGTGTGTATATATATATATATACACACACACACACTCCATGTTGTGGCATATAGAATGAGAGGCACTGCATGAGGAGAAAGTTGCTACATGCTGGCTAGTAAAATTCAGGGCAATGGAAACCATTAGCTCTCAGGAAAAAAAACGTTGGTAGGATTTTCTAAACCGGCAGAGGGTGGTGTATCCTATGTATGGTTTGTGTAGAAATCTTGAGACTACAGGACCCAGAGGAGGTATGTATCTTTTTGGAACTTTTACTTCTAGCAAGCTTTCAACAACAACAATGACAAAAGCTTTCAAGAGGAGTTAATTACCTCGGGGTGATATGCAATTCAAAACCTTTAGAACAAAAATCATTTGAAAATGCAGTGGAAACACTGTTTTTCCACTTCCTTGCAATTATACTTTCATTCCTAACCAATGTTTAGGGGTGAAGAACACTTGCGTGTTCAGTTCAGTTCAGTCACTCAGTCATATCCAACTCTTTGCGACCCCATGGACTGCAGCACCCCAGGCTTCCCTGTCCTTAAACTTGCATGGGCCATTATAAAAAGCATTACCTCAGATGACCAAAACTGATACAGAAGTACCCTTCATCCTGAAGGTGAAGGTCAAAACTCTCATGGCAGAGACTTCCCTGGTGGTCCAGTGGCTAAGATTGCACACTCCCAATGCAGGAGACCCAGGTTTGGTCCATGGTCCATAAACTAGATCCTACATACTGCAGCTAAGAATTTGCATGCTGCAACTAAAAAAACAAAAAAAAGAGCACGCCTCAAGAAAAAAAAAAAGTGGGTAAATATACTCTCTGATCTCTCTTAGCACCCGAAAATCTGCTACTAAATCATTGGAGTGACTTAAGATTTGGTGGAAGCTTTGACTTGAGGAAGTGTCATGTGCTGGGTAATTTTTAAAAGGGCAGTCTCTCTTTTAGCAGAGCCTGAGGACAGAAACCTTTGTTCTGGTCACTGGAATACCTCCAGGGCTTCACCCATTACCTGCAAAAGATGCTCAAAAGATAGTTGTTAAATAATGTAAATGAATTCTTGGCTTTACGTTGCAAACTCTAGCTTACATTTTTACATAGATTTAAAAACAAGCATGAGCAAGTTTGAAAAGTCTGGCATTCCAGCCACCTCCCCTGGGTCCATGCACTTTGCTTTGAACACCACTCTCCCACTGCTGGGACCTGCCCTAATCTTATCCCATTTGGGGGCCAATCCCCTTCTTTCCTGCCTAGGATCAAACTTGGACCATTCTGCGCAGTTTAAATCCAAGTCTCCGCGAGAGAAGAAAACACGAAGCCAGCCAACCAGGAGGCTCCCAGCTTGAGAACAGAAGTCATGAGTCATAAATTTGAGCGTTAGGACCAAGGAGCAGCCAGAGATGTGGATGTGGGGCGGTGGGAGCAGTAGGGCTACGGGGATGGAGTGGGCTGGCGAACAAGGAAGGCCACAGCCCTTCTCTACTGAGTAGGCTCCCATGAAGATTCCCCTTTTGCTCTGCTCGATCGGGTTCCCGGAGCGCGTCGGTCAGGGTGCAGCCAAGGGTCTAGGACTGGGTGGCGCTGGCGCTGCAGGTCGCCACCCCCGCGGCCACATCACCAGGTTCTCGCTTCCCCTCGGGCTCAGACGCCGCTGCGCGTGCGCGGGGCGGCCGCGCGGGGGCGGGGTGGGCGGCCGGGAGCCAGCGGGCCGCGAGCGCCGGCTCCGGGGCTGTCAGCTCCGGGCCGGGACGGCGCGAGGAGGCGCGCGAGAGGAGCCGCGGGCGCTGGGCAGCTGCCTCAGCCGCCGCCCGGGGGACTAGGTGAATTCCCCTTCCGTGCCCTGGTGCCGGTTCCTTGGTCGCGTCTGAGGAGGCGAGGTCCCTCTCCTTGCACCGCGCTCCCGGGCAGGTGATATGGAGGGAAAGTCTCGGCTTTGGCCGCGGCGCCGGGTTCGGGCGCATCCCAGGTACTGGAGGGAGGTGCGGCGGCGACGGGCTTGAGACTCGCGGCCAGGACGCGGGGAGGCCGGGGCAGGGGGAGCGGCGGGGCCGGCCCGAAGCTCCGTATCCCCTCCGGGCCCGCAGACAGCGCCCGAGCCCGGCCCGCCGCGGCTGCCCCACCTTGGGCGGGAGGGCTGGCCGGCCCTGGGCGCCCGCCGCGGAGCCGGGCAGCCGCGGTGGGTAGTCCCCGGCCCTGACACTGGACCAGACGGCGGGTGGGGGCTGAGTGATGGGTGAAGGCGAGCAGGATGGGGACGCTGCGAGGCGGACTGGGGCACACCCCAGATCCACGGCTTCAGGGCTCACAGTTGCTCCGTGTCACCGTGTTCTTTCATTTCTCTCTTTATATATGTGAAATATAGCTCAATTAAAAAAAAAAAAACCCAAACGTTGATTTTTAGAGATTACGTATACGTATGTAATACACTTGTAGGTACTTTACATGTGTATGTAATTTCTTTCCGTAAATGAACAATTAAAAAAAATTGAGATATACCTCACACACCATAAAATCCATCCTTTTCAAGCACGGTCTTTAGTATTTTCACCAGGTTTTGCAACTATCACCACTGTACAGAATATTTTCATCACCCCAGAATGAAACCCTGTACCATTATCAGTCACTCCTCATTCCCTCTTATCCCACCTCCTGGCAACCACTAATCTTTCTGTCTCTAAGGATTTGACTGTTGTGGAAATTTCATATAAATGGAATCGTACTTTATGTGGCTTTTAGTGTCTGGCTTCCTTCACATAGCATAATGTTTTCAAGGTTTATCCACGTGTGGAATTCATCGGTGCTTAACTCTTGTTTATGGCTGGATAATAGTCCGGTGTATGAGTGTACCACATTATCACAGTTTACTGGTTTTCAGTTAATGGACATTAAGGATGTTTCTAGTTTTTGGTCATTGTAAATAACGCTGCTGTGAACATTTGTGCACAAGTTTCTAGGTGGACATATGACTTCCATTGTTTTGGGTCTATATATTTAACTTTTAAGAAACCGTCAAACTTTTCCAGAGTAGCCACACCATTTTACACTCTCATCAAACAGTGTATGAGGGTTCCAATTCCTCCACGTTCTCACTCCTTGTTATTGACTATTTACTAGTTTTTATTATAGACATTCTAGTGGGAATAAAGTAGTGTTAATTTGCGTTTTTTATAGCTAAATATGTCGTGTGTCTTTTCATTTGCTTATTGGCCACTTACATATCTGCTTTGGAGAAATGTCTGTTCATATCTTTTGCCCGTATCTCAATTCGGTTATTTGTCTTTTTATTGTTGAATTATATGTTAAAAATTCTAGGTTTAGGGGGCTAGCACTGCCTGAAAAACCAAACAACTCCATACTAAGCAACACAATGCTTGTACTTGGGGGAGGTGAATAAATGCTGTTTCAGTCTTTCTGAATAACCTGTCATTTCTTGGGAATCTTACTGACCCTTTACCCTTTCTGGAATTTTGAGAAAAGTCACAAAAAGTGTGTTCATGACCAAAGGCAAGGGAGACCACACCCAGTTAGCATTTTCATACATTCTATGCTCGGTTTGAAAAGTTCCTGTTATCCACTTTAATTTCAAGTAATTTATTTTGGTGGCTAGCTAAGCAAACTCATAACAAACAAACTCATAACAAACTAATTCCTCAATTAAAATTTCACATATCTCTCAGGCAAAGTGAAAGATCTTATTATCCTCAGTTTGTGTAATCTTTATTATAGCTCTATTCTTATTTGGGTGGCAAATAAGTATTTTTCATGGCGCTGAAGTTAAGAAACCACTTGGAGCTGAATGAACGCTACTTGGCCTATTTTTGTGTTTTTTTTTCTGAGTGCACACAAATTCAATCTCAGGCTTAGGTCTTTCTTACAAAAACGCCTGAAAAAGACATGATTTTGCCTCCCAGGAATTCAAGTCATTTTTCTTTTACTCTAATATGACTGTTCTAAAGTATACTATCAAATTTCAGAAATGTTATGGAAAATAAAATTAAAGATTTTCAAGTGGAATTAATGTATCAACAACCTATTCAAAGTGTGTGAAGAGCCATCCATCCTGTTCTTCAACTACTGAACTTTAAACAATGGGAATGTTATTTAACCCCGTTATGCCTCATTGACCTCATTAGTAGAATGAGGCAATAATTGCAATATATAACCTGAGTGAATGTTTTTGTTTTACCTAATGGAATGATTATCAAATATACTTAAAGTATAACCTATCCAATCTAATGTTGATTGTCATTGACTTGCCCAATCAATGAATAAGTATCCTGTAGCTATAGATGCTTTCTCAAGTTGGCTTTCTCTGTCCTCTTGGGTTTTTAGTGTCACTTAAGGACTGAAATGAAGAAGGAAATGGCAACCCACTCCAGTGTTCTTGCCTGGAGAATCCCAGGGACGGGGGAGCCTAGTGGGCTGCTGTCTATGGGGTCACACAGAATCGGACATGACTGAAGTGACTTAGCAGCAGCAGCAGCAAGGACTGAAAGTTGGGGAAAATGTGGGAACAGCCTTGGGGACATGATCTTTGGGAAAGCTGGTCAGAGCAGACCTGACTCCTTTAGGGCAAATTTAGGCACCCCTCATCTTTTCTCTGAAATTACTGTGGTTAGATGTCTATAGCTTAAAAATGTATGTGTGTATAAAATAAAACATATATGTATCTCTGGTGGTGGTGGTTTAGTCACTAAGTCATGTTCAACTCTTGTGACACGATGGACTGTAGCCTGCCAGGCTCCTGCGTCCATGGGATTTCCCAGGCAAGAATACTGGAGTGGGTTGCCCTTCCCTTCTCCAGGAAATCTTCCTGACCCAGGGATTGAGTCATTGGAGGCAGATTCTTTATTGCTAAGCCCCCAGGGAAGCCCAGATGTATTTCTAGGAGGGTTTAAAAGCTAGGACTGTCAGTTATTTTATCTTAATGTGAATGGATTTAGTCAGATTGCTTTCCTGCTGATCAGCTGCACTGAGAAAGTGGGAGTTTTGGTGTGAGGAGGGAGAGGAGAGGTTAGTGGTATGGGCTCAAAGGAACATTTTGGAGGTTTCAGAAAAATTTGCTTGTTTCTAGAAGTGTGGGTGTTGAAAATGAAGATCTTTGGGCAGCATAAGGGGATTTGGAAGAAGAGAAAAGAGAAGCAAGAATGAAAATTTGGAACGGAAGGTTGTAGTATTCAAAGATAGATTCAACTTGTTTAGTCATTTTTGCCCAAGAAAAATTCGAAAGGAGAAGTGGAAGAAACCTTAGCTTTCATGCCATTCCCTTCCCTTTCGTCCCACGTTGCTCCTGTGTGTTGCTGTTCTCCTGGGACCCAGGAATCAGACTAGGATGACTGTTGTTACTATTCCTGATTACATCTCTTCTGTCTCCCGATTTTGCAGATTGAGGTCAGATTCATGAAGCCAGGTGAGAATTATAGTACTATAAAAATACAGTTTAATTTTCATTTCTGGTAAAGCTGGTTTGGAGAGTTTAGCTTAGACTCATATTTACTGTGTTCCTTCTTGCTTTATCTGCCCGGATTATTGTCTAGCACCTAAAAAACTGCAGGTCTCTCCTGCAGGTACAGAAAGCCCTGTCTCAGAAAGATTTCCTCATAGGATTTGGAAGGGAAAGGAAAACTTTCTCTTCTTGAAGACAGATAGATTCAAGAACCAGTGAGAGCTCAGGGGTGGGGCCTGTCTGGAATATTGACCTTTATTCATTTTTTTCTCATTTATTATTTTTTTTATTGGAGTATAATTGCTTTACAATGTTGTATTAGTTTCTGCCGTACAACAAAGTGAATCAGCTATACGAATACATATATCACCTCCCTCTTGAATCTTCCTCCCCGATCCCCATCCCAACCCTCTAGGTTATCACAGATCTGAGCTCCATGTGCTATACCGCAGCTTCCCACTAGCTGTCTAATCTCATCTCAGCCATTAGCTAAGTCACTTTGCTCTAAGGAGTGAAGTGAAGTTGCTCAGTCATGTCTGACTCTTGGTGACCTCATGGACTGTAGCCTACCACGCCCCTCTGTCCATGGGATTTTCAAGGCAAGAGTACTGGAGTGGGTTGCCATTTCCTTCTCCAGAGGATCTTCCTGACCCAGGGATCGAACTTGGGTCTACTGCATTGTAGGCGTACTCTTTACCGTTTGAGCCACCAGGGAAGTCCATTTTGCTCTAGAAGGAACTAACTGATAAAATAGGGAGAAAGCAAAGTGTCCCTTTAATCCTGTTTTCTCCTACTTAGAGGAGTGAAAGTTCTGTTGTCCTGGCAGAGAGGGAAATAAGCAGCTGTCCTCTTATCAGTTAAGTGTATGGGGGGGTAATAGTATTTTGCAGGCTAGCTTAGGAGCCTAATCACCATTTATACAGTTGGAACTGAGCATATATTTTCCTTGGAACTAGCTAAACTTTTTAACAGTTTTTAAGTGGGTGCTCATTTCATCATGTGGTTAAATATTAACATATAGATTATTCAAGTCCATTTCCTCACTTGTTTTACTCCTCAAACATTGATTGAGGGCCTAATCTGTAGCAGGCACTGGGTGTGGCTCTCAGGATTCGGCAATGAACAAGAATGGGTCCTGATGCTCATGGGATTTACATCTTAGAAAGACAAAGTGAAAGTGACGTTGCTCAGTCTTGTCCGACTCTTTGCAACCCCATGGACTGTAACCTACCGGAGTTCTCCGTCCATGGGATTTTCCAGGCAAAAGTACTGGAGTGGGTTGCCACTTAGAAAGACAGGCCATGTACAATTACAGTAAAGCTTAATGAACATTAGAAAGCATGGAGTATTAGGAACACAGAAGACAGATAACTAATCCAAGAGGGTCAGGGAAGTGATGTTTATGAGCTCAGGTCACAAAGTAGAATAGGAAGTAGCCAGAGAAAAGGAAACAGGATGAGCAAGAATGTTACAGACAGAAAGAATGCATGGAAAGGCCTAGAAGAGAGAGAGAGAGTGTGCATGTGTGCTAAGTTGCTTCAGTTGTGTCTGACTCTTTGCGACCCCATGGACTATAAAACCCCAGCAGGCTACTCTGTCCATGGGATTCTCCAGGCAAGAATACTGGAGTGGGTTGCCATGCCCTCCTCCAGGGGATCTTCAGGGCCCAGGGATCAAACCCGTGTCTCCTGCATTTCCTGCATTGGCAGGTGGGTTCTTTACCACTAGTACTACCTGGGAAGCTCGAGAGAGAGTGTGGTATATGCTAAAGTACTGTTTTTCAAACTGCAGTACTTAAGCACTGACCAAGAGATTATAAAATCAGTTTAGTGGTTGTGACCTGCATGTTTTTAAAAAGAAATAAAATAAAAAATAAATGTGTCATATATTGATACTTTAGTAAATGACAGTGTATAAAAGTTTGAAAATCCCTACAACAGAGGAAACAGAAGTGCAGTGTGACCACAACCCAAGATCTTGGGTAGGTGGGGATGATGATGCAAGATTTAGTTACCCTTTTCAAGACTTTCTTTTAAAGATTATGGATTTCTATTATAAGAAATGAGAAGTCACCCAAAAGTTTTAGCACCTGCATAGATTAATATTTTCTAAGGATCCCTTTGAATACCTAGGTTTCCTTTATTCAAACATAAATGCCACCTTCCTTGGCCTTGACAGGTATTCCAAAATCTGGTTCCAGTCTCTTTCTTCTAAAGCATATTTCTGTTTTTGATATTGGAACTTCTCATTTCATAAAGATTTGTGGTTTACAAACATATCTTTGCACCAAGAGAGAGAGGCCCATGAGAGCAGATCTTCTTCTGTCTTGTTCACACAGAAGCATAGCGCCCTGTGCCCGGCAGGGACTAAGCAAATCTTTGCTGATAGAGTCTGAATACACTTAAAATTAGAACTGTCACATAGTAGTAGAAATGACCTGGATTTTTCTAGCCATCCTTGCTTTTAGAACTTTTACATATTACTACGAATGACCTTGATGTCTAGCAATCCTTGCTTTTGGAAAAAAGAAAAGGGGGTATTTAGAAATTCTTTTTGCCCAGTTAGAAACCTTAGTGATGGAACCCCATTCACTTATTTAAAAGATAATTTAGTAAAAAGTACTCTTATGCTATATTACAACAGTAATTGAGATAAGAAAAAGAACAACACACTTCCTGACTTTGGGGTTTCACCTTCCAAGGAGTATAGAGCATTAACCGATTGTTCACAGGCAGAGGCAATCTAGCAACCCTTTATATTTTGTTTGAACAGAGACAGGCATTCTCTGAGCCCTCACCAAAAGGTAGTTTTATAAAGATGGCTGGAAACGAGAGTAAATTCGGTCAAGATGTATCAATCATAGGAGCTTAATGGAGAGGCAACACAAAATAGATTTTGATCTTAGAAGTAAAAATAGAACATCCTTATACTCCATAGAACTTCCAAATAAGAATTTAATGATGTTAGTTTGTTGCCAGAGAATGATTGTACTGTCACAGGACTGTGACTTCACAGAGTTAGATTGTGAAACCCAACTGTGAAGAGAGATTCTTTCAGTGTATGGTTTTGATAAGTGGCAAGAGAAGTTATGAAAAATTCATGAAAGGTAGAGCGCTTTCAAGTTCTGTTTCAGATTTCTCTTTAATACGTTTTTCGAGTTGTGGAAACTTTGCTGATTAGTTTGATAGATTAGATTTTATGTATCTTAATCATGAATGCTGGAATCAAAATCTTGCTACTGTAGAATGGCATTTAAAAATACTCACTGAATTTTATATTTTTTTTATGTTCTAGAGAGTCTTATTTTAAGCCATGTATTATAGAACTTAGATGGAAACCATTAACTTGTATAAATTTGTCCTAAGCAAATCATTCTAAATATGGGAAAGTCTTATGCACAGAGATGTTCATTTTCATTGCGATGTAATTTAGTTTAAAAAGTATCCTGCAATTATAAGTAAGTAATTCATTAAAATGTAGCAATCCACTTGAAGAAATTGAACCATTAAAAAATGCTTTTTTCAGAGCGATGGTGTCTTATTTATTTTTAAAGTCTAGAAAGTAAAAAGTGCTCAATATAAACAACAGTTCAAATAATATAAAAAATGTGAGATTTAAAAAGTGAAAATATTACTTCAAGTCCCTCCTTACTATGTTCCCCAGCCTAGGCCAACCCAGAGGTCAGTGCTCTGAGCCCTTTGGCATCTGTGCTTCCAGACATTTTTCTAACTCAGGGTTTTTCAGATTGTGGTCCAAGGAGGGTCTTTGGAGTCTTCTCAAGTCAGATAAGGTGGGGACTGAGTGGGGCTACAGAGTACCTGTTTTCTATCAATATAGTGGGGTTTCACATCAGGTTTAATTTAAACACAGAATTCTCCTGCATTAAAATAAATGTTTAAAAACAAATCAGCCTAATTCAGAAAACGAAATCCTAACCCCCGGAAAGGAATTCCACGTCTTCGTTTTACCGTTTTTGCTGCTTGATGATGTGGATCTTCTGCTCTGACCTGCCTGTTCATTTCCCCAGGATGTCTGCCTGGTTACCAGCCACCTTGTAAGAATGCACTTTCCCCTCTTTTTTCCCATCTCTCTAACTCTTACTTGTTATTTAAGGTTCAACTCATCATCGTTTCTTTTGCTCCTTTTAACATTTTTAGTGGACGCCACCTACGTAATACTGAATGGGGCTTTCTGGTGGCTCAGTGGTAAAGAATCTGCCTGCCAATGCAGGCAACACAGGCTGATTGGGGAAGATACCTTGGAGGAGGAAATGGCCACCCACTCCAGTATTCTTGCCTGAAAAATCCCATGGACAGTAGAGCCTGGCGGGCTACAGTCCATGATGTTGCAGAAGAGTCAGACACGACTTAGCGACTAAACAACAAGTGGGGAATATATAGAATTTTGTATCAAGAGTTCACAGACTAGTAAAAGGCAACTGAACTTCATATAAGTAAGTGCAATTACTGTAAACCAAGCGCATTTGAGGGGCAGATATTAAAGATATAAATATCCTCTTTTACACTATCTTATATAGCACTTTTAAGTGTCTGACCCTTTGCGACCCTATGGACTGTAGCTAATCAGGTTCCTCTGTCCATGGATTTCTCCAGGCAAGAATACTGGAGTGTGGCACTTAAAAAATGGTCAATTTATGGTATGATTACATTTCTGGGTCTTCAGTAACTGCTTGTTTATTGAGTAAGACAAGATAATTTACTTGTGAATTAGGGAGTGAGACATGGGAAGAAGCTGTTTCCATTCCTGAGCCATCAATTGTGTTCAAAGAGAGCTTGAATCCAGTTAATCTATCCAGTGCTGGGCATGAGTGGACTTGGGAGGAAGCGCTAGCAGGCCTTGGTTCTGTATTCCTCATCTCTGACCACTCCCACTGCTGTACGGGGGATGCCTGTCATTTCTTCTTTATCGTTAGCTGGTTCGAAAGTTGTGAATTTGAGTCCTGTGCCTTTATTTGTTTTAAAAATATTTATGTATTTGTTTATTTTTGGCTGTGCTGGGGCTTCATTGCTGTGCAGGCTTTCTCTAGTTGCAGAGAGCCGAGGATACTCCCTTGTTGCAGAGCAGAGGCTCTCGGTGCACAGGGTTCAGTAGTTGCCTCATGCGGGCTCCAGAGCACAGGCTCAGTAGTTGCCGCCCATGGGCTTAATTGCTTCTCAGAATGTGGAATCTTCCCGAATCAGGGATTGAACCCATGTCTCCTGCATTGGCAGGTAGGGTCTTTAGCACTGAGCCGGCAGGGAAGCCTGCTGCTGCTGCTAAGTCGCTTCAGTCGTGTCCGACTCTGTGCGACCCCATAGACGGCAGCCCACCAGGCTCCACGGTCCCTGGGATTTTCCAGACTCTTTATTTTACTTTATAACTTGGGCATATTACTTAACCTCTCTGAGACTCAGTTTCCTGAGCTGTGGTGTATGAACATGTCTATCTCCTAGGTTTTCAGAAAAGATTACACAAGTACATACCAACGAAGTCTCTTCTTTTTGCTTTCAGTGGTTTTGTTGTCTTAGCAGAAGGTCCCCAGCCTTTTTGGCACCAGGGACCAGTTTTGTGGAAGACAGTTTTTCCACAGATCGGGGATGGGGTGGGGGTGGTTTGGGGATGATTCAAGTGCATTACATTTATTGTGTACTTTATTTCTATTATTAACTATATCAGCTACACTCAGATTATCAGGTATTAGATCCCAGAGGTTGGGGACCCCTGTTCTAAAGAATGAGTGAGTGTTCTCCTTTCTTTTGGGTTTAAGTTTTGAAATATTTTGTAGGACGTATGGATTAGACTCTAGTTCTTTTTTTTTTTTTCTGGCCATGCCATACGTCTTTCAGGATCTTAGGTCCCAGACCAGGGATTGAACCTGCGCCCCTTGCACTGAAAGCATGAAGTTCTAACCACTGAACTGCCAGGGAAGTCCCTGACTAGTTCTTTGAAGAAGTGTCTTTTTGGTTTTTTTTTTTAGTTCAAGAGTGGCTTTTTGATAAGCTATTCATATTCCTGGTAAGGTATAAATAAATAGTATAGGAAGGTAATAAGGCCAACATTTAGTGGAGAAAAATCTTTTTCATTGTTAGCCAGTGTATTCTCCTGGGATTTTAAGCAGACTGTCATATCTATGATCAAGAAAGCAAAATTAACAGGTAGTACCAGAGTCCAATGGAGAAGGTGATGGCATCCCACTCCAGTACTCTTGCCTAGAAAATCCCATGGATGGAGGAGCCTGGTAGGCTGCAGTCCATGGGGTCGCGAAGAGTCAGACACGACTGAGCAACTTCACTTTGCCGTTTCACTTTCATGCATTGGAGAAGGAAATGGCAACCCACTCCAGTGTTCTTGCCTGGAGAATCCCAGGGATGGCGGAGCCTGGCAGGCTGCCGTCTATGGGGTCACACAGAGATGGACACGACTGAAGCGACTTAGCAGCAGCAGCAGCAGCAACCAGAGTCCAAAGCCTGGCCTCCTTGCTTCACTTTATGTGCTGCTTTCCTCTATCTTTTACGTAACAAACAAAGAATTTTTATGGTGACATTCTAGTACTCTTGGAAAAAGAAAAGTCGGAAAATTCTTGTCTGTTATTTCTGGATTGTGGGTTTCAGAATAACCCCAGGCAAACTCATGACGGATTCTTTGGAGTATTTCTTGCTCTGGTTGAGCAGGCTTAGTCCTCTAATCTAGAATGAACCTTACAGTGATGGTTTAAGGTTGTTTGTTTTATTTGTAAATTATAAAAATGTTACTTAGATATCTTTTTAGAAGTAAAAACATACATTAGATGTGATATTTAAATTTAACAACAGGATTAGAGCTACTTCCTATTCCAGGTTTCATTTTCTTTTTTTCTTTTAGGAGATTGTGGTTTCCTGAAGACCTGTGTTGTTCAGTATCTATAATATGTACCATCTGGTCTCTGTATATACTAGTCATTATATAATATTTTATAGCATGCTGGCAGTTTAATAAAAAGTAGGATGAGGACAGTGTACAAAATGTAAATATTAAACTTCAGTTGACTTTTTAGAGAAAGTTGAAACAAAACAGTTGATCTGAAAATTATAAGGCAGGGGTTTAATGTAGCAATGTATAACTGGTATATTCCTAATTATGGGGAGAAAGAGGTAGAAAGTTAGGTTATGAACCCTTTATAAAAAGTGTAGAGTAATAATGATACTCTGAGTAATGATGATGATAACTAGCTAATATTTATTGAAGACTCAATACACTTTTCTATGCATATTACATGTAGTAAAGTACTTAATCTTCACAGTAACGTGTGGAGGAGATATTTTTACCTTGAAGAAGCTGAGGAATAGAGGCATAAGTCCCATAGCTAGTGAAAGTCAGAATTTAACCAAAACCAGGGTTTCCCTGGTGGGTCAGTTGTAAAAAATCCTCCTGCAATGCAGGACATGCGGGTTCAGTGCCAGCCTGGGTTGAGAAGATGCCCTGGAGGAAGAAATGGCAACCCACTTCAGTATTCTTGCCTGGGAAATCCCATGGACAGAGAAGCCTAGTGGGCTACAGTCCAGGGGGTCGAAAAAGAGACACCACTTACTGACTAAACAACAACAACAAAGTTTGACTTCGGAGGCCAACCTCTTAACTACTGTCAGTATCCTTAGTGTGTTGACACTTCTTCACATTTAATTTTTTGCAAGCAAATCATCTCTCTTAACTGAAGTGTGAAGATTTGCTGAATAAGTCACTTGAAATTTCCCCATAAAACCACCCAATGCAAATCATGTTATCAGTTTATTCATCTAATGAAAGCATGCCAAATATCTCAGGAAGCTTTGTATAGTTTCAAACATGGCATAAAGCATTTGCCAGTGATTCCACGTGAATAATACAACTTTGAACAAGCAGTTAATATTGTCCCTTTCAAAATGTGTTAGACTGAAATCTGTGTATTCAAGTCTGAGATTTTGATTATGCATAGATTTTATCATCTGAGTTTAAACTCATATTGTTCCTTGGAAAAAAGCTTATTCTTTCCTCAGTCTCTGGGGGCAGTGCTTAATAGACAGTCTTGCTTCCCTGGTGACTCAGATGGTGAAGAATGTGCCTGCAGTGCCGGAGACCTGGGTTTGATTCCTGGGTCAGGAAGATCCCCTGGAGAAGAACATGGCAACCCACTCTGGTATTCTTGCCTGGAGAATCCCCATGGACAGAGGAGCCTGGCGGGCTGCAGTACACGGGGTCGCAAAGAGTTGGACACGACTGAGCGACTAAGCACACACACAAGCATATGGTTGAGCATTAGTGAGGGGCACCAAAAACACAAAAACATTTAAATCATGTTTTGTCATTTTTTATATGTGTATATATATCTCAATTATTTTCCATTATAGGTTATTACAAGATATTGAATATAGTTTCCTGTGCTAAATAGTAGGTCCTTGTGGCTTATCTGTTTTATGTATAGTGGTTTGTATCTGTTAACCTCATACTTCTAATTTATCACTTCCCCTCCCTCCCTTCCCCTTTGGTAACCATGTGCTTGTTTTCTATGATTGTGAGTCTGCTTCTGCTTTGTTTATAGATTCACTTGTATTATTTTTTAAGATTCCACATATAGGCATACATATGTTTGTTTTTCTCTGACTGACTTCACTCAGTATAATCTCTAGGTCCATCCGTGTTCCTGCAAATGGCATCCTTTCTTTTTATTACATTCATCATTGAATAATATCCATTAATCTGTCCATGAACATTTAGGTTGCTTCCATGTCTTGGCTATTGTAAATAGTACTGCTATGAACACTGAGGTGAGTTAGAATTTTCATATTTTCTGGATATTATGCCCAGGAGTGAGACTGCTAGATCATATGGTAACTCTATTTTTAGTTCTTTTTAAGGAACCTCCATAGTATTTTCCATAGTGACTGCACCAATTTACATTCCCACAAAACAATAACAACAACAACAACAAAACACTGTAGGAGGCTTCGCTTTTCTGCACACCCTCTTCAACATTTATTATTTTTAGACTCTTTGATGGTGGCCATTCTGACCAGTTTGAAATGATACTTCATTGTGGTTTTGATCTGCATCTCTCTAATATGTTGTTGCCTGTTGGCCATCTGTTACTATTTTGTAGTCTTTAAAGAAACAACGAGATGGTCTTTCTAGGAAAAGTCACAGCTTGTTATGACTCTTAATTTGTTTGGAGTTATTATCATTTTGAATTATTGAGGGAAAGTCCATTTTGAATTATATGTGATGGATCATGGGAGAGACACACCATGGACTTGGTGGCACCCTGGCCCTGCCTTGGAGCTTGGTGGGGTAGATCCAGTATTGTATCCACGATCATCTAACAATATAAAATATAAATGAAATCACTTCTATGAATACAGCAGAATGTTCGTTTTCTGGAAGTTGTTTAGGGTGTGTTAATGAATGAAGACTATTGCCTTTTAGTCGTGTTCCTGTTGGGAAACCGTGGAGGGGGATAAAGTAGGAAAAATAAATTTTAGAGCCCCTGAGAGTTTTAGAAAGAGGAAAATATAGTTCAGTTCAGTTCAGTCGCTCAGTCGTGTCCGACTCTTTGCGATCCCATGGATCGCAGCACGCCAGGCCTCCCTGTCCATCACCAACTTCCGGAGTTCACTCAAACTCATGTCCATGGAGTAGAAGGCAATGGCACCCCACTCCAGTACTCTTGCCTGGAAAATCCCATGGATGGAGGAGACTGGAAGGCTGCAGTCCATGGGGTCACTGAGGGTCAGACATGACTGAGCGACTTCACTTTCCATTTTCACTTTCATGCATTGGAGAAGGAAATGGCAACCCACTCCAGTGTTCTTGCCTGGAGAATCCCAGGGATGGGGGAGACTGCTGGGTTGCCATCTATGGGGTCACACAGAGTCGGAGACAACTGAAGTGACGCAGCAGCAGCAGCAGCATGTCCATCGAGTCGGTGATGCCATCTAGACATCTCATCCTCTGTTGTCCCCTTCTCCTCCTGCCCCCAATCCCTCCCAGCATCAGAGTCTTTTCCAGTGAGTCAACTGTTCACATGAGGTGGCCAAAGTACTGAAGTTTCAGCTTTAGCATCATTCCTTCCAAAGAACACCCAGGGCTGATCTCCTTTAGAATGGACTGGTTGGATCTCCTTGCAGTCCAAGGGACTCTCAAGAGTCTTCTCCAACACCACAGTTCAAAAGCATCAATTCTTCAGCGCTCAGCTTTCTTCACAGTCCAACTCTCGCATCCATACATGACCACTGGAAAAACCATAGCCTTGACTAGACGGACCTTTGTTGGCAAAGTAATGTCTGCTTTTCAATATGCTATCTAGGTTGATCATAACTTTCCTTTCAAGGAGTAAACGTCTTTTAATTTCATGGCTGCAGTCACCATCTGCAGTGATTTTGGAGCCCAGAAAAATAAAGTCTGACACTGTTTCCACTGTTTTCCCATTTATTTCCCATGAAGTGATGGGACCAGATGCCATGATCTTCATTTTCTGAATGTTGAGCTTTAAGCCAACTTTTTCACTCTCCTCTTTCACTTTCATCAAGAGGCTTTTTAATTCCTCTTCACTTTGTGCCATAAGGGTGGTGTCATCTGCATATCTGAGGTTATTGATATTTCTCCTGGCAGTCTTGATTCCAGCTTGAGCTTCTTCCAGCCCAGCGTTTATCATGATGTACTCTGCATATAAGTTAAATAAGCAGGGTGACAGTATACAGCCTTGACGTACTCCTTTTCCTGTTTGGAACCAGTCTGTTGTTCCATGTCCATTTCTAACTTGCCTCCTGACCTGCATATAGGTGAGGAAAATATAAGTAGCTGTTAAAAATAACTTTGTAGAATACTGATAAGAAAGTCTTTTGATATTTTACAAAATGCAAAAGCAGGATGCCAACAGTGTGTATAATATGAATGTATTTTTGATTTAAACATATATGTATATATAGAAAAATACAGCAAATTTATCATATATACTATTATATCATCAGTGATTATCTCTGGATGGTGGGTTTCTAAAATAAACAATTCTTGTTTGTCCTTTGGGCTTCTCCCCTACCCCCCCCCCCTTTTTTTTTTTGGAATTTAACACGTATTCTGTGAAAAACAGAGTAGTGAAAGAGAACTCTGTGCCAGTGGACATCAGAAACACCATTTCAAATAAGCTGAGAAAGAAAGGTAGTCAGGTTATTTTAACTACCTGAGGATAGTTTTAGTTTGAACTCCAAGTTGGACTTAAAGCCTTTGGGCTCCTTTTTTTTTTTTTTTTTTAAAGTGATATTTGAACAAGAAAGTATGCAGCCCTGACCAAAGGGTAGAGACATGGTTTCAGAGAGTAAAGATACTGAAAGAGTTAGATCATTCTTTGAGGTTGATGCCAAAATAGTTGGCTAATGTAACACCATGTACCTGTGGTTCACCGTTTCTGCAAAGAGTCTCTTGCCGTGAGTTTGTGTGCTTGAGTGGACTTCACAGCACCGTGTACCAGGGAGCAATATTGAGCAAAAGTCCGGTTTGGGAACATGGAAGATTGGCTCATCTCCCTGGATGATGCCATGGTGAAGGTGTCCCAGGGAGGGAAGGTGATGCTAGACCCCCACCTGAGGAGGACCCGGCTCGATGTGGGGGCTGTCCTGTTCCATCACCTGGTGGAAGGTAGAGTAATGTACTGTGGCCTGCTCATCTGGATGTAGTGTGCCACTTCACCTCTGTGACGGGGGGAGGAACCAGGGTCCCTGGAGGACCAGAAGTGCTCTGAGTAAATACTGGGAATGGAATCACCGTGAAAATGATGGGGCACTCTTGGTCTTCAAAGAAAGAAAAATGTTAACCTTACCCATGGCATATCATGTTTCCCTTTGCCTTTTCTTAGAAGATTTTTGCTTTGACACATGATTATCTTTTCTGTACTTTACAATTCTGGAAGATTTTATATTCAGCTTTCAGTTTAATTATGCAAAGAATAAAGTATATCTTTTAAGTTGTCTGAAGAAGTGTGTTCAGATTTTTCAAACTGAATTCTTTTAAGAGTATAAGGATGTATTAAGACTAAAATATGGAAGTATACTCTAGAGAGTTCTGAATAATAATTTCTCCTCATTTGAAATGCTGGAGTTCATCTTATCCTATTATGTTACCTAGTATCTATATTGAAGTATTTCAGATTTATAAATGCCAGAGAAAACCAGTAAGGAAATGTGTTATTTATGTTTTATTCTCATGTACACTACCTTTTACACAAAGGTGTTGAGTCACTTTATAAAAACAACTACAAGAAGTACTGTTTTTTAAAAAAAGTGATGAAGCCAGTACAAGAGAAAATAAAACTAAGAATGTAACATTCAGTTCAGTTCAGTTCAGTCGCTCAGTCGTGTCCAACTCTTTGCGACCCCATGAATCGCAGCACACCAGGCCTCCCTGTCCATCACCAACTCCCGGAGTTCACTCAAACTCATGTCCATTGAGTCGGTGATGCCGTCCAGCCATCTCATCCTCTGTCGTCCCCTTCTCCCCCTGCCCCCAATCCCTCCCAGCATCAGGGTCTTTTCCAGTGAGTCGACTCTTCGCATGAGGTGGCCAAAGTATTAAGGTGAATAAATTGATCATAAATTCGAGTTTCAGATGTGGCTATTAAGTTTCCTGTTGCTGAAGTAAAGTAAAAGGGTGGCTCAGTCTTTGTTTTGTTTTGTTTTTTGGCCATGTGGCTTGTGGGATCCCAGTTCTTCAACCAGGAGACCAAGGATTGAACCTGGGTGCCCTGGAGTGGGAGCTGGGAGTCCTAACCACTGGACCACCAGCGAAGTCTAAAGGGTGGCTCAATCTTTATTAAAGAAAAAGAAAAATTCCAGTTTTCAGTAGCAAGGCTTTCTGTAGTATAATTTTTAAGTAAAGTTTTATATGATTTTCTCTAGGGATGATTGATAAGGTGACGCTCTTAGCAATGTGTGCTCAGTTACTCAGTCATGTCCAACTCTGCGACCCCATGAACTGTAGCCTACCAAGCTCCTCTGTCCATGGAATATTCCAAGCAAGAATACTGGAACGAGTTGTCATTTCTTACTGTAGTTGATCTTCCTACCCAGGGACTGAACCTGCATTGCCTGCTTTGGCAGGTGGATTCTTTACCACTGAGCTACCTTCGAAGCCTGTTCTTAGCAATAGTGTGCAGGAAATTAATGAATGTCAATTGCAAGTTAATTGCAAGAGCATCATTAATTGGTAGTTTTTTTTAAAATAAGATACATGTAAGAAATGTTTTAAAGTGGGAGAAATATACTTTTTTTGTTGCTTAAAAGCAGTTTCTGTACTTCAAAACAGATTTCTGTGCTTTAACTTCTTTGTTATTTGACCATTAACTGAATTATTTCAAACAGTAGTCCTGATATTTCTGATTATTGCCTACTACCTGTATTGTTGTTAAGTCTGACTCTTGAGACCCCCCCTGGACTACAGCATGCCAGGCTTCCCTGTCCTTCACTATCTCTCAGAGTTTGCTCAAACTCTTGTCCATTGAGTCAGTGATGCCATCCAACCATCTCATCCTCTGCTGCCTCCTTCTTGTCCTCCCCTCAATCTTTCCCAGGATCAGGGTCTTTTCCATTGAGTTGGCTTCAGATTAGAGCTTCAGCTTCAGCATCAGTTCTTCCAATGAATATTCAGGGTTGATTTCCTTTAGGATTGACTGGTTTGATCTCCTTGCTGTCCAAGGGACTCTCAAGAGTCTTTTCCAGCACCACAATTCGGAAGCATCAATTCTTTGGCGCTCAGCCTTGTTTATGGTCCAGCTCTCAAGTCGATACATGACTAATGGAAAAACCATAGCTTTGACTATATGGATGTTTGTTAGTAAAGTGATGTTTCTGCTTTGTAAAACACTGTCTAGGTTTGTCATAGATTTTCTTCTAAAGAGCAAGTGTCTTTTAATTTCACAGCCGCAGTTACCGTATTATAAAAATATTTATGTATTGTTATTAATCTAACCAGAATATCTAGTAAAATGATTTGTTTTTCACTTTTCAGTTGGTTTGGTAGGGCTAAATATAATCTAACTGTTGGCAGTTGATTGAATAGACTTTTGTTTATGCAATACACTTTGTTCTTTGGATGCACACTCTATTTATTCTGTCAACATTTTCTCAATAAGCAGAAATGGTTCCACTGTGGATTTTGTTTTAGTTGATTCATTGGCTTGTCTTTGATGTATCCTTCTTCCAAATAAAGCATTCTTTTAAAAGTGACTTTTTTTTTTTTTTAAAGTGGGATTGAGGGTTGTGATTCTGAAAACAAAATCACTTGTCTGGGTCTGGTTTTCTTTGAAAAATTATTTGAAGTGTATTGAGCATTTATTATACAGAGGATTTATTATACCCACTGGTTGTTTCTCTGGACTCAAATTCTTTACAAATGTTTAGCTGTCTTTTAGGCCTGTAGAAACTTTGTTACTTTTTTCTATCTGTGGGTAGCCTTAGAATGACTGATTGTTTTATGGAATCAGCTAGCTTTTGGATAGCAGGAGCTGAATCATTCCCATGATTTCTCAAGCTTTTGTGTTTGTTAGAGACTCTCAGGACCGCCAGATCAATAAAGTTTGACATCACTACCTATTACATAAATGAAACCTGTGTGAATGCTTGAATTCACTTTTAGTAGACAGTTTCCAGTTTAAATTAAAAAACTCTTTTTTTTTTTTTTTTCAGGAGCTAACTGTGCATTTGAGCCAAAACAAAAAAGGAGTTGGGGAGAGATACTTCATCCTACTTTAGAGGTGAGCCTTTTCATCAGGGAGGACAGTATTTGTGAGGTAGCGTGCTTTATATTTCAATTTCCAAGTACTTTAAATGCCCTGAACATTGATAGAAATCGTGAGATAAGATAGTGTGGATTGCTATTGTTTGGACCAGTTCGAGACTTACACCACATGGAGTTTATGGGATAGTTACTGACTAGATGCACCTTTGTTGTTTAGAATCGTTGCCTTGGGGTTGTTCCTTTTCCTTGGTAAACTGCAGAAAATGGGCAAAATACAGATCCATACATTTGTTTTTTTCCTAGTCGTGTGGTTCCCTCCATAGGTTGTGCCTGACATTTTGCAGCCCCATAGACTGGAGCATGCCAGGCTTCAGTGTCCTTCACTGTCTCCCAGAGTTTGCTCAAACTCGGTCCACTGAGTCAGTGATGCCATCTAAACATTTCATCTTCTGTCATCCCCTTCTCCTCTTGCCTTCAGTCTTTCCCAGCATCTGGGTCTTTTCCAGTGAGTCAGTTCTTTGTATCAGGTGGACAAAGTATTGAAGCTTCAGCTTCAGCATCAGTCCTTCCAGTGAATATTCAGGGTTGATTTCCTTTAGGACTGACTGGTTTGATCTCCTTGCTGTCTAAGGGAATCTCAGTAATTTTCTCCAACACCACAATTTGAAAGCATTGATTCTTTGGTGCTCAGCCTTCTTTTATTATCCAACTCTCACATCCATACGTGACTACTGGAAAAACCAACTGGATACTATGAATTATATATACCTCTGCCAAGCAGCAGTAATATTGGTACATTTGGAGTTCTGGAGATTTCTTTTTCATTGCCATATTTATTTTTAACTTTTGAGGGTCAAGTGATATAGCAAGTATCATCAGAAAAAGAAGATGTTCTCTTTGCCCTGTAGGAATTGGCAATGGGAAACCAAATGGATACCTTTTATTTTTAAAAAATTCTTTTAAAACTGTACATGATAGGAAGATTGCTCACTGTTTTGGACATTTAATTTTGACTGTGTTTTTTTTTTTTTTTTTCTGTCTGTACCCTGAACTCTGGCATTAATTTAGGTAGATTTCTCTGAGGTGGTCAATTTTTATGGTGACCTTTTGAATGAGGCCAAAGTTCCAGAACATTAGAAACAGTTAGTAGAAAGTATAGGGACAACTGAATAAAAGAAATTTGGTTGAATAGAGAAAGCTTAAAGAAGAATAAGAGATAATAATTTAGCTGATTTAGGAAATTGAGTAGAAAAAATTAGTTTGAAACAATTAGGACCCCTGTGGATGAGAATAGTGAAATCAAAGGGTTTAAAATGAGAAATGATGGGCCTTTCCTGGCAGTCCAGTGGTTAAAACTCCACACCCCTAATGCAGGGGGCCTGGATTCGATCCCTAGTACAGAAACAAGATCCTGCATGCTGATAGCACTGCCAAAAAAAAAAAAATTTTTTTTTAATGAGATTTGATTTTAGTAGTAGCTGTTGGACTAGCTCAAATGAGGAATAGAGCTCTTCAGTATGATTTAGTAGTCAAGGCTGTGATAGCCATGCTTGGGACTAGGGTGACCTTGTGGGTTCTGATGTGTTCTCCAGGAAGAAGGGTTTGACAGTGAGCTTATGGTAGGACAGCAGAAAGCTGGCATCAGAGTGAACATGAGAAAACCAAAGAGGGGATTGTTTAAGAGCTGTCTGGGATACGTGTTGAGAAAAGTGATTTGATGGTCAATTCTTCAGGAAAATGGAGTTTGGGGATAAGAAATGGAGAAGCTAAGGAATTCAGGTGACCAAACTGGGTATCAAAAAGACTATTGAGAGTTTTAAAAATAGTTTTTGCTTAAATGGAAATAGTAATCATTGAAATCAATGAGGATTTATGTTTACATAGGTTTTATTCTTTAAATGGAAATAGTGAAAGAAAACGGATCAGCCATGAAGGCAGCCTGCTGTTTGGGTGCTACAAAAAAGCAAATTATTATAAATAGATATAATCCTTCTTTGTGAACGTGCTATCCAGTGAAACAAGTCAGTACTTACTGGGTATCGTTGAAAAAAGTGTGCCAAAAATTTTTTTTAAATAAGAAAATAATTTGTACAACATCAGCTAAGGTCTCATTTTGTCTGGCATGACGTCTCTGAAATCTAACTTAACTGACCACATAATACATCCTGTTTGGTGACTATCTGCATCTTCTAACAAACAGAGATGCAGAATACATATATTCAGAGGAAGTGAAAAGCAGAATGCACACTTGGAGAGTGGCAAAACTAAGAATACATAATAACCATAATCTGCCTTGACTTCTAGGTCATTTGGTGTGAGTATATGTGTGTGACAGTGCTGTGACAAGTTTTGAGATTTTTGTCTCCTTTCATCTTTTTGTTCTAATGGGAAGATAAAGTATTAAACTTACATTTATTGCCTTTCTTAGTAATGAGGCGTGACATAAGTCTGCTAACTCAGCTGCTCTGATGAATTTTTCAAGTGTATTATTTAACCTTTACAAAGGAACAGATTGCCTCCTACAGCACAATGGGCAGATTTTCTCCAAGATACTGATTTAGTAAATCAGCACACATACAATTCTTTTTCTTAACTTTTAAAAACAAGCGATTTTAACATTATTATTATTTTTGTAACTGCAGTTGAATTAGTCAGGACTGTCTGATATTAGTTTGTTTTCCTTTAAGTCAGTGGTTCCCTAACACAACTCTCTGATTAATGTTGGCCCATGACAGAGCTTCCACAGAAAGCAAGGAGTGAGTTCTTAATAAATCTAAATGTATTCGATGGAAAGGCTTTTAGTCTAAGAGTCTGTCCTTTCTACTTGTTTGGTGTTAAAATGTGCACTTATATTTTAAAGGAAAAATCATTGTTAACTTGATAAAATTTGAGGGGAAATGTGGTTAACGAGATCTAAATATTTGGAAAACACTCTTTTAAAGCTCTTTAACCATAGATGGAATCCTTACATGCTCAGTATATCAGAGAGACTCTATTAAACTAAAATAGATGGGAATATTTGGGTCAGATTCTTTTTTAAGATGCCTGCTTTTGAGTTTAGTTTTCATTAAATCTTGCTGTGGTAGTAAACAATCCTGAACCCTCGGTGGCTTTCAGCAGCAAAGCTTTCTTTCTCTCCTCCTACATGTTGCCCGTAGGTTGCTGCAGATGAGCTTCAGTACCTGCAGCTCTGGGTGTTATCTTTGTCCCAGGACCCAGTCTGAACCTTGGACATGTCGTTCCCATGACGGAGGGAAAAGATGGCAGAGTTGAACTGCTTCTGTTTGTAGATGTTGTTGCTTCCTGAGTCGTCTGCCCAGACTTGATGTCAGTAGAGATGAGGCAGTGTAATCTTCACATACTCCCTGCAGGTAATTTGGCAACAGGCAGAGATGACAGTCCTCTTACAGGACTGAAGCAATAATGGGGAGTAATAAAATCTGTCACAGAATCATTCAGACCGAAGCACACATGCCAAATAATCAAAATGTTAAATTTGAATGCAGAGTTCCAAAGAATAGCAAGGAGAGATAAGAAAGCCTTCCTTGGTGATCAATGCAAAGAAATAGAGGAAAACAATAGAATGGGAAAGACTAGAGACTGCTTCAAGAAAATTAGAGATACCAAGGGAACATTTCATGCAAAGATGGGCACAGTAAAGGACAGAAATGGTATGGACCTAACAGAAACAGAAGATATTAAGAAGAGGTGGCAAGAATACACAGAAGAACTATACAAAAAAGATCTTCACAATCCAGATAATCACGATGGTGTGATCACCCACCTAGAGCCAGACATCCTGGAATGTGAAGTCAAGTGGGCCTTAGGAAGCAACACTACGAACAAAGCTAGTGGAGGTGATGGAATTCCAGTGGAGCTATTTAAAATCCTAAAAGATGATGCTGTGAAAGTGCTGTACTCAATATGCCAGCAAATTTGGAAAACTCACCAGAGGCCACAGTACTGGAAAAGATCAGTTTTCATTCCAATCCCAAGAAGGGCAATGCCAAAGAATGTTCAAACTACTGCACTATTGCACCCATCTCACACATTAGCAAAGTAATCGTCAAAATTCTCCAAGCCAGACTTCAACAGTACGTGAACTGTGAACTTCCTGATGTTCAAGCTGGTTTTAGAAAAGTCAGAGGAACCAGAGATCAAATTGCCAACATCTATTGGATCATCGAAAAAGCAAGAGAGTTCCAGAAAAACATCTGCTTTACTGACTATGCCAAAGCCTTTGACTGTGTGGATCACAACAAACTGTGGAAAATTCTTAAAGAGATAAGAAACCTTTATGCAGGTCAAGAAGCAACAGTTAGAACTGGACATGGAACAACAGACTGGTTCCAAATCGGGAAAGGAGGATTCAAGGCTGTATATTGTCACCCTGCTTATTTAACTTATATGCAGAGTACATCATGAGAAGTGCCAGGCTGGGTGAAGCACAAGCTGGAATCAAGATTGCTGGGAGAAATATCAATAACCTCAGATATGCAGATGACATTACCCTTATGGCAGAAAGCGAAGATGAACTAAAGAACCTCTTGATGAAAGTGAAAGAGGAGAGTGAAAAAGTTGGCTTAAAACTCAACATTCAGAAAACTAAGATCATGGCATCCAGTCCCATCACTTCATGGCAAATAGATGGGGGAACAGTGGAAACAGTGAGAGACTTTATTTTATGTGGCTTCAAAATCACTGCAGATGGTGACTGTAGCCATGAAATTAAACGCTTGCTCCTTGGAAGAAAAGCTATGACCAACCTAGACAGCATATTAAAAAGTAGAGATATTACTTGCCAACAAAGATCTGTCTCATCAAAGCTATGGTTTTTTGCATGTAGCTATGTACTACATCCATACAGTAGTCAGGTATGGATGTGAGAGTTGGACTATAAAGAAAGCTGAGCGCTGAAGAATTGATGCTTTTGAACTGTGGTGTTGGAGAAGACTCTTAAGAGTCCCTTGGACGGCAGGGAGATCAAACCAGTCAATCCTAAAGGAAATCAGTCCTGAATATTCATTGGAAGGACTGATGCTGAAGCTGAAACTCCAGTACTTTGGCTACCTGATGCGAAAAACTGCCTTATTGGAAAAGACCCTGATGCTGGGAAAGATTGAAGGCAGGAGAAGGGATCGATAGAGGATGAGATGGTTGGATAGCATCAGCGACTCAATGGACATGAGTTTGAGCAAGCTCCGGGAGTTGGTAATGAACAGGGAAGCCTGGCGTGCTGCAGTCCATGGGGTCACAAAGATTCAGATACAACTGAGTGACTGAACTGAACTAAAGAACAATAATAAACATTTAGGTATCTACTACCCAGCCTTAAAAATATAACCACTACCTTTGGAGCTCCCTGGGTGGTTTTTGTACTACTTTCACAAATGTAAGCATTCTCTTGAAATTTGTGCTTGCTTATAATCCCCTCCTTCATAGATTCCATTGTGTGAATATCCCACGATTTATCTTTTACTGTGTTAATTCTAGTTTTTTCTTTTCTTTTTTTTGCTAATGTGAAAATGTTGCTAAGGATATTTTTTTATGTGTCTTCTGTGTACAAAGCAAGAGTTGCTTCAGGGTATGGACTTAGGTGTGGAATTGTTGGTATGTGGCACGTACATGTCTTCAGTTTTAGTAGATCAGACCACGTTGTTTTCCAAAGTGGTTGTGCAGTTTCCACTCCCACTAGTGGTGGTGTATGTGTTACCAGTACTTAGGTCTTTGGTCACATCTGAAAGTGTGACAACATCTAATTTTTAGTCTAATGTGTATAAATCAAATTCTCTTGGATGTTCAGGGAGGTGCTTCTTAAACTTCCATGTTTACATACAGCACATGGTTTGTATTTTAGTCATTCAGTCGTGTCCTACTCTTTGAGAACCCGTGGACTGTAGCCTGCCAGGCTCCTCTGTCCACGGCATTCTCCAGGCAAGAATACTGGAGTGAGTGGGCTGCCATGCCCTTCTCCAAGGGGTCTTCCCAACCCAGGAATTGAACCCAGGTCTTCCAAATTGTTGTCAGATTCTTTACCGACTGAACTACCAGGGAAGCAAAGCACATGGAGATGGTATTAATACTATAAGCAAGGTTGTGATTCAGTAGGTTGGGTTATGCTTGGGAACTGAGATCCTGCGTTTCTCGTAACCATCCAGGTGATGCTGCTGCTGCTGTGTCCTGTGCTCAGTTGCTCAGTCGTGTCCGACTCTTTGAGATTCCATCACAAAGAGTGATGGGGGACTGGGGGGCTACAGTCCCATAGGCTCCTTTGTTCATAGGGTTTTCTGGGCAAGAATCCTGGAGTGGTTTGCCATTTCCTACTCCAGGGGATCTTTCCAACCCAGTGATTGAACCTGTGACCCATAAGTATCTCCACTGATATTCTTTCACTTATAGCACGTAAAACTAGAGAAATTTTGCCCAATCCTATTTACTTATTTTTAAACTTTTTAGTAATTTTTACTCATTTATGGATGAAGAGCAATATAGAGCAACCCAACTGATTTTTATTTAGTGCCATATGTGTACATTACCCATTTAAAATCAACTTCAAAGTAATTTGATTGTAGTCATTATTCAACGAGTTTCTAAGTGAGTTCTTTAAAGGAAGAAAATTCAAGAAATCTTTAAGGGAGATAATAGATCTTTATAGACCTTGTCAGTATGCAAGCATTAGACTAACTGATCACTCGTTAGCTGGGTAAAATGAAGGATAAATAAAAATGAGCACATTTTCCTCAGTGCAAGATTGTGGTATGTGGTCTATGGTATACACTTGTAGCAAGATAATTCTTAGTACTTCCAAATTGCATTGTTTTACAAACAGATGTTAGGACACAAGCACCACTTAGCCTAGCTTAAGCAATGGAGATTTAGTGGCCTATAAAATTGGGGAGAACCGGGATGGAATGGGCTTTAAATAAATGAGATATCCTAATCATGTAGTGTTATCAGAACCCTCTCAACATCTCCTAGCTGTGATTCTCTTTCTGTGGATGGATGAGCTTTCCTCCAAGTGTAAATGGTGGTGGTGGTGGTGGAGGGAGTTTTTGGAGGATAAAAATATAGTGACAAACCTCAGAATTTTCCCATTCAAAAAGGAAGTGAGAAAACACTCTTTTTTAAAAGAATTAATTTATTCATTTGGCTGCACTGGGTCTTAGTTTCGGCATGCGGGATCTTTGGTTGCAGCATGTGGGATCTAGTTCCCTGACGAGGGATTGAACCCAGGCCCCTGCATTGAGAGTGCAGAGTTTTAGCCACCGGACCACCAGGGAGGTCCTGAGAAAACACTCTTCCAGAGGCCTCCCCCTCTGAAGTGGCCCTGTACGTCATTGACTCTCTGCTCTATCAACTGTTTCCTTCATTACCTTTATCACAAATTATCTCCTTTACTTATTGGCTCACCTGATTGTTTTTCCTCTCCACCACAAGGTAAAATCACTGAAGAAGGAGTAGTGCCTCTTTTGTTGGCATCTGTCAGCCATTCAGGAAATAGTAAGGCAACAGGTATGTGAAATTCCAGGGTAGGACTCAGGCCTGCCCCAGGCAGTTGTCATTATGTGGTCTGGAGGTCAGGGAAGTTTGATTACTGGGCACAACAGAGCCTCATAGACGAGGCAAGTGTGATTTTACATGGGAAATGGAGCTACTATAAGCTGAAAAACTGGGAAAAGATGCCGAGGAAACAACAACAAAAGCACGTGGTTTTTGTGCCCTTTAAGTGTGGTTTACTGTTTAACTCAGCTGCCCAGTGTGTGTGTAAAGTTGTGCAGTTTCTGCAGTGCACGAGATGCTTGCTGAGGAGAGGGAGAGGGGTTGAAATCCAGCATGAGACTCCACACCTGTGGCTTCCTTTTTCCAGGAGGCATTGCTTTAAATTTACCCCTAAGTTCTGCCTGGTCTGTGCCCACTGGGCCCGGTTGAATATCTGTGTCGCCATCTCACTTTCTTCATAGCTTCCCTGGAGAAAGAATACCAGGGGCAAAAGTGTGTGAGCTGGATGCATCTGGATCCTGCTGGCCAACTCAGTGTAGACTCTATGCTTAGCCATGCCCTGCAGGTATTCTAAGAGAGATAACTTTCTGGAAAATTCCTCCCTCCCCCTTTTTTCTTACCTCCATTTTTCTATTTAGGGTTAGTTGGTCAAGTTTCCTGACCATGCATTTTGAGGTGAATGCTGACTGAATGGTAATATACATACTGTCATCTACATTTCTCTTCATTTCTAGTTTGATTACTTTATAATTCTGCTTCAAGAGGAAGAAGAAATTGCCTATGTCCATCACTGGCCCTTTAGTGGAATATACTGTCTTAAAAGTTTGTTCTGTTTTTTGTTTGATTAGAGATCTCTTTGGGGCAGTGAAGTGCTCACTGTTTAAAAGGAGGCAAATTGATTTAAGGAACAGAAGCCCACTCAGTCTGACTCATGTAAGGCTGCTGGCAGTCTCCTAAGTTTCAGACATACAGCTGAGCCTCTTCTTACATGGAAGGGCCTCAAGGAGCCATTCTGTTCTCCTCTCTGGATTGCTTGCTTTCTTCTTTGCTTCATTCTGGACATTGTTTCTGTTCATTTGATTTTCTTTAAACACTGAGTTTGTATACTGATCCACCTGCCAGTGGCAAAAATGGCAACTAGTACTTCATCTCATTGGGTTCTCTGCAAGTCCACAGAATGTCTGTACTGTAATCACTTGGGGAGTGTAAAAAAAAAAAAAAAAGATTTCTATGCCTCAAACATATTCTCAGCCAGTAGGTCTAGAGTCCTAGAATCTACATGTTGAGACTTTTCCCTCGCAGGAATTGCCAGACCCGTCTGTAATCACAAGAGAAAGCAAGTGAGTGAATGATGAAGTAGATGAACCCAGGCCCTAGTATCCACTTTCCCCTGACATAGCCCCTTCTCTTTTTTCCCTTTGCCATTTCTTGCCATTGATCTTCCTATCCAAGGAGAGGAGATTGCCATTCTAAGAAGTTGAAAACAAATATTGAAGAATAGAATAGTTTTCATTAAAAGCAGCAGTATAGCAGCAACAGTTCTTAGTCTAGTTTGGTTGGTGAACAGTCTCCAGTTAGGCAGTGGGGCTATCTGTCCCTTATGAAATCAGGGCTAATTAGTTGATCTTGAATGCTCTTGGAAGTGTAAGATAGGGCTGGGTGTTCTGAGAAACACCTGCAGCCTTAGGCCCACTCTAATAACTTTGAAAACCTCTGTACCTTGGTGGCAGCTGTCCAAAGAGACTCTCTACCTGGGCAGGTGATATATGACCTCACAACTTCAGTGTCTGTCACTCTCAAACTAGCTTATACTTTAGTTCAGTTGTCCAACAGCATCCGACTCTTGACCCCATGAGTCATGACCCCATGGACTGCAGCACGCCAGGCTTCACTGTCCATCACCAGCTCCCGGAGCTTGCTCAAACTCATGTCCATCAAGTCGCTGATGCCATCCAACCATCTCATCCTCTATAATCCCCTTCTCCTCCCACCTTCAGTCTTTATCAGCATCAGGGTCTTTTCCAATGAGTCAGATTTTTGCATCAGGTGGCCAAAGTATTGAAGTTTCAGCTTCAGCATCAGTCCTTCCAATGAATATTCAGGACTGATTTCCTTTAGGATTGAAAGCTTACATTATGTGTCTCTAGTTTAACATCTGCAGAGAGAGAATCTCATCACTGACTAGCCAATCAGGAGCCTACTCTGAGGTTGAAGGTCAGAGCTAACTTTGAGAAGGGCATTAAAAGCTTTCTTTTGGTTGACTTGCAAAATAGGATTAAGTGATTTTGTAATCCCTTTTCATTTGTTGTTTCTTAGGTAACATTATTATATCCCTAAATCAACTATAATGATTTTTTATTGTTGGAACTACAGATATAACATCAACATACTTTTACATGTGAAATAAATACCATGTACACTATTTAGGATATTTATCAAGTAATTTCATGGCAAACATTATCATTGTTTCTTCATATTTTAATAGCAAGATGTATACTGTATTAAGTTGGAGATAAAGTAATAGATATTATTTAATATATTTAAAATATAATGTCATTAACTTTACCTTGTTGTGCTGATATATGTAAAGGGTGGTAGCAATTTAATTCTGAGACATCAGTATAAGTAATGGAAGCCATTACTTTAATAAATTTTTCTTTTGTAGAATTGCAGAGACATTGAAGACATTTGAAGGGCTTCCCTGATAGTTCAGTTGGTAAAGAATCTGCCTGCAATGCAGGAGACCTTAGATCGATTCCTGGGTTGGGAAGATTCACTGGAGAAGGGATAGGCTACCCCTTCCTATTCTTGGGCTTCCCTTGTGGCTCAGCTGGTAAAGAATCCTCCTGCAATGTGGGAGACCTGGGTTTGATCCCTGGGTTGGGGACATCTCCTGGAGAATGGAAAAGGGTACTCACTCCAGTATTCTGGCCTGGAGAATTCCAATCATGGAGTCACAAAGAGTCAGACATGACTGAACAACTTTCACTTTGAAGGCATTATATGGGTATTAATTACATAAAGTATGCAAAAATAAATACTTTTAACCAAAATAGGCCACCAAAAAAAGCTGTATGCTACATTTCTGCATCCAAAGCGGTTGCATGGCATAAACCAGTTATGTGTTAAGCCCACAGAATATAATGTCAGTACCTCAGGGTTCATTTAAGAACATGTGTTTTTTATATCTGTAACTATGAGGTATTAAGAGAGTTATTCTGACTTTTAAAAATTATTTTATTTTTCCAGATCCAGTCCCTGTGTGGAGCTTCTAAACATCTTCTATTAGTGGAAGTGCTGTTTTCTGCACAATGAAGTCAACATCTTAATTTACACCAGCATTTGTGTGGTTCTGATTCATCTGCTCTGGTTCACGAAGCTTGAGATCTAAGGCAAACAGGGTCTTTTGCAATGACAATATGACTAATAGTAAAGGAAGATCTATTATTAATAAATCAAGTGGTGGTCGAAGCAGTGGAGGAGGTTTTGTGGACTGGACTTTAAGTTTAAATACAATTCAGTCTGATAAGTTTTTAAACTTACTGCTGAGTATGGTTCCAGTAATATACCAGAAAAACCAGGAAGACAGGCACAAAAAAGGAAATAGCATTTGGCAAGATGGGTTATCACCTGCAGCACAGACTTTCAGTAATAGATCCGAACAGCACATGGAATATCACAATTTCTCGGAGCAGTCTTTTCATGGCAACAGTGGGCACGCGCCATCAAGCTGTAGCCAAAAGTATGATGACTATGCCAACTACAATTACTGTGATGGAAGGGAGGCTTCAGAAACTACAGCCATGTTACAAGATGATGATGCGTCTAGTGATGCTGATGAAGATGTCATTGTAGAGACAGGCCAGAAGTTACCAAAGGAATCCAGTGGTGTCATGGCACTGCAAATACTTGTGCCGTTTTTGTTAGCTGGCTTTGGAACAGTCTCAGCTGGCATGGTTTTGGATATCGTCCAGGTAGGTTCTCATCTTTGTTTAACTTCACTGACTTTGTTGTTTAAAGTGCTTCGTGTCAGGTACTAATCTCAGACATTATATTTAGTTTTAATTTATCCCTTAGTTAAAATGAACTGATGCAGACTGGTGGAGGATCTGCTCTTTCTAGGTATCTTTTGTTTGTTTTCCGATATTCTAAGAGAATTGTCTGATTCTGACCATAAAATAATTCATCATAAAATATTAAATATAAAGTAATCCCAAATAGGGTAAATCAGCTAAATGAATAACTCAATATATTTAAATATGTCCCTGTTTTTTTTTGTTGTTGTTATTTTTTTTTTAAACTTTACAAAATTGTATTAGTTTTGCCAAATATCAAAATGAATCCACCACAGGTATACATGTGTTCCCCATCCTGAACCCTCCTCCCTCCTCCCTCCCCACACTGTCCCTGTTTTAAAAATAAAAAATAATATATGTCCATTAAAATGAACTCGAACAATGCAGAGTATTAATGATAAGGAGTCCTGTTCTTCATCTCCAAATCAAAACTCTCTTCCCCTCTGGAGGTTACCATTGTTAAGAGTTTGCTGTATATACTTGCAGGTGATTTTTCTGTGCTATATACAAGCATATGTGCAGAGGTTTTTTTTTTTTTTTAAATAAAAATTAAATTCTGTGTGTATTTTTCTCAGTTTATTGTCACTGCTTATTGATATATCTTGGACATGTTTCAAAATTAGTAAAAAGGATATTTAGCATTTTTAAAAGAGTGCTTGATATTTTCATTGTATGTATATATATACACCAAAATTTACTTATTCATTCTCCTATGCTGGTGCTATAACAAACATCCTTACAAATTTATTTTTATACACTCATACTAATTTTTTCATAAGACAGATTTTAAAAATGGGATTATTGGGTATTAGAGCAGGTGTGTGTGTTTAAAATTTTATAGGTATTGTCAAATTGCCTTTCATTGTACCAATTTGTAGTCCTTCTAGAAATATGTAAATACTTTTATTTTTCCATACCCTTATCAACATTTGATGTTCTTGATCTTTTTCATTTTTGCCAGTTGATAGGAAAATGTTACCCTATTTTAATTAACATTAATTACTATTAATGTTTTAGCCTCTTTTGATATGTTTATTGGCCATTCTTACCTTTTCTGTGAATGTTGCTTATATGAATTACTTTTTTGTATCTTATCCATTTTTAAGGTGTTTTTTTTTCTTTTTAATTTATATTTTATTGAAGGATAATTGTTTTGCAGAGTTTTGTTGTCTTCTGACAAACCTCAACATGAATCAGCCATAGGTATACATATATCCCCTTCCTTTTGAACCTGCCTCCCATCTCCCTCCCCATCCCACCCCTCTGGGTTGATACAGAGCCCCTGTTTGAGTTTCCTGAGCCATACCGCAAATTCCCATTGGCTATCTATTTTACATATGGTAATGTAAGTTTCATATTACTCTTTCCATACATCTCACCCTTTCCTCCTCTCTCCCCACGTCCATAAGTCTTTTCTCTATGTCGGTTTCTCCATTGCCACCTTGTAAATAAATTCTTCATTTTTCTAGATTCTGTATATGTGCGTTAGAATACAATATTTATCTTTCTTTTTCTGACTCACTTCACTCTGTATAATAGGTTCTAGGTTCATTCACCTCATCAGAACTGACTCAAATGCGTTCCTTTTTATGGCCAAATAATATTCCATTGTGTATATGTACCACAACTTCTTTATCCATTCATCTGTCAATGGACATCTAGGTTGCTTCCATGTTCTGGCTATTGTAAATAGTGCCGCAGTGATCAGTAGGATACATGTGTCTTTTTCAGGTTTGGTTTCCTCAGGGTATATGCCTAGGAGTGGGATTGCTGGGTCATATGGTGGTTTTATTCCTAGTTTTTTAAGAAATCTCCATACCGTCTTCCATAGTGGCTGTATCAATTTACATTCCCACCAACAGTGCAAGAGCATTCCCTTTTCTCCACATCCTCTCCAGCATTTATTGCTTGTAGACTTTTTGATGATGGCCATTCTGACCCGTGTGAGGTGATCTCATTGTGGTTTTGATTTGCATTTCTCTAATGAGTGATGTTGATTATCTTTTCATGCGTCTGTTAGCCTTCTGTATGTCTTCTTTGGAGAAATGTCTGTTTAGGTCTTTTTCCAATTTTTTGATTGGATTGTTTGTTTTTCTGGCATTGAGTTGTATGAGCTGCTTGTGTATTTTGGAAATTAATCCTTTATCAGTTGTTTCATCTGCTATTATTTTCTCCCATTCTAAGAGTTGTCTTTTCACCTTGCTTATAGTTTCCTTTGCTGTGAAAAAGCTTTTTAAGTTTAATCAGGTCCCACTTGTTTACTTTTGTTTTTATTTGCATTACTCGAGGAGGTGGGTCATAGAGGATCTTGCTTTGATTTATGTCATAGAGTGTTCTGCCTATGTTTTCCTCTAAGAGTGTTGTAGTTTCTGGTCTTACATTTAGGTCTTTAGTCCATTTTGAGTTCATCTTTGTGTATGGTATGGTGTTAGGAAGTGTTCTCATTTCATTCTTTTACTTGTAGCTGCCCAGTTTTCCAAGCACCATTTATTGAAGAGGCTGTCTTTGCCCCATTGTATATTCTTGCCTCCTTTGTCAAAAATAAGGTACCCATAGGTGCATGGGTTTACTTCTGGGCTTTCTATCTTGTTCCATTGGTCTATATTTCTGTTTTTGTGCCAGTACCATTCTGTCTTGATGACTGTAGCTTTGTAGTATAATCTGAAGTCAGGAAGCTTGATTCCTCCAGCTTCATTCTTCTTACTCAAGACTGCTTTGGCTATTTGGGGTCTTTTGTGTTTTCATATGAATTGTGAAATTTTTTGTTCTAGTTCTGTGAAAAATGCCATTGGTAATTTGATAGGGATCACATTCTGTAGATTGCATTTGGTAGTGTAGTCATTTTCACAATATTGATTCTTCCTACCCAGGAACATGGAATATCTCTCCATCTGTTTATGTCATCTTTGATTTCTTTCATCAGTGTCTTATAATTTTCTGTGTACAGTTCTTTTGTTTCCTTAGGTAAGTTTATTCCTAGATATTTAATTTTTTTTGTTGCAATGGTGAATGGGATTGATTCCTTAATTTCTCTTTCTGTTTTTTCATTGTTAGTATATAGAAATGCAAGTGATTTCTGTGTATTGATTTTGTATCCTGCAACTCTGCTAAATTCACTGATTAGCTCTAGTAATTTTCTGATACTATCTTTAGGATTTTCTATGTACAGTATCATGTCATCTGCAAACAGTGAGAGCTTTACTTCTTCTTTTCCAGCCTGGATTCCTTTTATTTCTTTTTCTTCTCTTATTGCTGTGGCTAGGACTTCCAGAACCATGTTGAATAATAGTGGTGAAAGTGGACACCCTTGTCTTGTTTCTGATTTTAGGGGGAATGCTTTCAGTTTTTCATCATTGAGAATAATGTTTGCTGTAGGCTTATCTTATATGGCCTTTACTGTGTTGAGATAGGTTCCTTCTATACCCATTTTTTGAAGAGTTTTAATCATAAATGGGTGCTGAATTTTGTCAAAGGCTTTTTCTGCATTTATTGAGATTATCATATGGTTTTTATCTTTCAATTTGTTAATATGGTGTATCACATTGATTGATTTGCGTATATTGAAGAATCCTTGCATTCCTGGAATAAGCCCAACTTGATCATGGTGTGTGAGCTTTTTGATGTGTTGCTGAATTCTGTTTGCTAAAATTTTGTTGAGAATTTTTGCATCTATGTTCATCAGTGATATTGGCCTGTAATTTTCTTTTTTTGTGTGTTGTCTTTGTCTGGTTTTGGTATCAGGGTGATGGTGGCCTCGTAGAATGAGTTTGGGAGTGTTCTTCCTCTGCAGTTTTTTGAAAGAGTTTTAAAGGGATAGGCATTAGCTGTTCTCTAAATGTTTGATAGAATTCTCCTGTGAAGCTATCTGGTCCTGGGCTTTTGTTTTTTGGCAGATGTTTGATCACAGCCTCAATTTCAGTGCTTGTAATTGGGTTGTTCATAATTTCTATTTCTTCCTGGTCCAATCTTGGAAAATTGAACTTTTCTAAGAATCTGTCCATTTCTTCCAGGTTATCCATTTTATTGTCATATAGTTGTTCATAATAGTCTCTTATAATCCTTTGTATTTCTGCATTGTCTGTTGTAACCTCTCCTTTTTCATTTCTGATTTTGATGATTTGAGTCTTCTCTCTTTTTTTCCTTGATGAGTCTGGCTAAAGGTTTGTCAATTTTGTTTATCTTCTCAAAGAACCAGCTTTTAGTTTTATTAATCTTTACTATTGTTTCTTTTATTTCTTTTTCATTTATTTCTGCTCAGATCTTTATGATTTTTTTTCCTTCTACTAATGTTGGGGTTTTTTGTTCTTCTTTTTCCAGTTATTTTGGGTATAAAGTTAGGTTGTTTATTCGATGTTTTTCTTGTTTCTTGAGGTAGAATTGTATTGCTATAAACTTCCTGCTTAGAACTGCTTTTGCTGCATCCCATAGGTTTTGAGTTGTCATGTTTTCATTGTCATTTGTTTCTAGAAATCTTTTTATTTCCGATTTGATTTCTTCAGTAACCTTTTGGTTATTTAGAAATATATTGTTTAATCTCCATGTATTTGTGTTTCTTACAGTTTTTTCCTTGTAATTAATATCTAGTCTCATAGCATTGTGGCCAGAGAAGATGCTTGATATGATTTCAGTTTTATTAAATTTACTGAGATTTGATTTGTGACCCAAGATGTGGTCTATCCTGGAGAATGTTCCATGTGCACTTGAGAAGAAGGTGTATTCTTCTGTATTTGGATGGAATGTCCTGAAGATATCAATGAGATCATCTCATCTAATGTATCATTTAAGACTTGTGTTTCCTTATTAATTTTCTGTTTTGATGACCTGTCCAGTGTTGTGAGTGGGGTGTTAAAGTCTCCTACTATTATTGTGTTACTGTCAGTTTCTCCTTTTATGTCTGTTAGTGTTTGTCTTATGTATTGAGGTGCTTCTATGTTGGGTGCATAGATATTTACAGCTATGTCTTCCTCTTGGATTGATCCCTTGATCATTATGTGGTGTCCTTCCTTATCTCTTATAATCTACTTTATTTTAAGGTCTATTTTGTCTAATATGAGGATTGCTACTCCAGCTTTCTTTTGCTTCCCTTTTGTGTGGAATATATTTTTCCATCCTCTCACTTTCAGTCTATGTGTGTCTTTAGGTCTGAAGTGGGTTTCTTGTAGACAGCATATACATGGGTCTTTTTTTTGTATTCATTCAGCCTGTCTGTGTCTTTTGGTTGGAGCATTTAATCCATTTACATTCTAAGTAATTATTGATATATATGTTCCTATTGTCATTTTCTTAATTGTTTGGGGTTGATTTTGTAGTTCCTTTCTCTTTTCTTGTATTTCTTGATTGTATAAGTCCCTTTAACATTTGTTGTAAAGCTGGTTTGGTGGTACTGAATTCTCTTAACTTTTGCTTATCTGAAAAGCTTTTTATTTCTCCATCAATTTTGAATGAGATTCTTGCCAGGCACAGTAATCTTGGTTGTAGATTTTTCCCTTTCAGTACTTTAAATATATACTGCCATTCCCTTCAGGCCTGCAGAGTTTGTGCTGAAAGATCAGCTGTTAAGCATATGGGGTTTCCCTTGTATGTTACTTGTTGTTTTTCCTTTGCTGCTTTTAATATTCTTTCTTTGTGTTTAGTCTTTGTTAGTTTGATTAGTATGTGTCTTGGCATGTTTCTCCTTGGGTTTATCCTGTATGGGACTCTGTGCCTCTTGGACTTGATTGACTATTTCCTTTTCCATGTTAGGGAAAATTTCAACTATAATCTCTTCAAAAATTTTCTCATACCCTTTCTTTTTCTCTTCTTCTTCTGGGACCCCTATAATTCAAATGTTGGTGTGTTTGATATTGTCCCAGAGGTCTCTGAGACTATCCGCAGTTCTTTTCATTCTTTTTACTTTATTCTGCTCTTCAGAAGTTACTTCCGCCATTTTACCTTCCAGCTCAGTGATTCGTTCTTCTGCTTCAGATATTCTGCTGTTGATTCCTTTTAGAGTAGTTTTAATTTCAGCAATTGTGTTGTCTCTACATGTTTATTCCTTAATTCTTCTAGGTCTTTGTTAATTGATTCTTGCACATTTTCTCCATTTTGTTTTCAAGATTTCTGATCATCTTTACTATCATTATAACACATTCTTTTTCAGGTAGTTTGCCTATTTCCTCTTCATTGATTTGCTTCTGTGTTTCTAGTTTGTTCCTTCATTTATTTGGTATTTCTTTGCCTTTTCATTATTTTTTTTTTAAACTTATTGTGTTTGAGGTCTCCTATTCCCAGGCTTCAAGGTTGAATTCTTTCTTCCTTTTGGTTTCTGCCCTCCTAAGTTTGGTCCAGTCATTTGTGTTAGCTTTGTATAGGTTGAGATTTGTGCTGAGTTTTTTGTTTGTTTTTCCTCTGATGGGCAAGGCTGAGTCAGGTGGTAATCCTGTCCGTGAGATGAGGCATCCTGCACAGGGTGCTACTGGTGGTTGGGTGATGCCAGGTCTTGTATTCAAGTGGTTTCCTTTGTGTGTTCTCACTATTTGATACTCCCTAGGGTTAGTTCTTTGGTAGTCTAGGGTCTTGGAGTCAGTGCTCCCACTCCAATGGCTCAGAGCTTGATCTCTGATCAGGAATGAAGATTCCACAAGTGGTTTGTTATGGCATTAAGTGAGATTAAAACAAATATCCAAAACATGAAACCAAAGATGAACCCCAGACAAATGGCAGTTACAAAATCAGGCAAATAACAACTAAAATAATGGAATATAAACATATACATATACACCCATGAGCAAATTCAAAACAGTCCAACAAAAATAAAGTACAATAGATTGACCCAGCAAACAAACAAAATCAAAAATTATATTTACCAGTTAAGAATAAAACTAACAAAAGCACAAGTAGAAAACAAAACTAAAGCAATGAAAGCAAAACTAACAAATATGTTGAGAGGAAAGGAAAGAAAGAAAAGAAAGAAAGAATAGATATGCAAAGTTAAATAGAGGTAGATGAAAAAAATTTATATACATTAAAGATGAACTGCAAGGGGAAAAGAACAGTAGGGAAGGCAAACAAAGGAATAAATGTAGAAAAAATATAATAGGTTTAAAAAAATTAAAATTATAAAAAAGAGAAAGAAAAAAATACTGGAAGAAAAAGAAAAAAGGAAAACTTCAGATATCTCAAAAGCCCAACGTAAAGGCAGAGGTTTATAACAGCAATAAAAAGTGTGACTGAATATATATATATACGTATACACCCATAAACAAAATCAAACACAGTCCAACAAAAATAAAATACAATAAATTGACCCAGCAAACAAAGGAAACCAAAAATTATGTCTACCAGAATAGAACTAACTAAAGCAGAAACTGGAAAACAAAACTAAAGCAAGATGCCAATTGGGGAATAAAGCAGTGAAAATAAAACTAACAATTATGTTGAGAGGAAAGGAAAGAAAGAAAAGAAAGAAAGAATAGATATGTAAAGTTAAATAGAGGTAGATAAAGAAGATTTATATACATTAAAGATTAAAGGGGAAAAGAACAGCAGGAAAAGCAAACAAAGGAATAAATGTAGAAAAATAATAATAGGTTTAAAAATTAAAAATAAAACGAGAAAAGAAAAAAAAGGAAAACTCTCCAGAAGTGCAAAAGCCCAATGTACAGGCAGAAGTTTATAACAACAATAAAAAAATGTGACTGAGAAAAACAAAAAAGAAAAAAAAAGCTCAAAAGCTTAATTAGATTCATAGTGCCAATAAAATCAACAGTTACAACAGAGGGAGGATAAAGGAAAAAAAAAGAAAAAAAATCCAAAAGAATCTAAAGAACAAGTCAAAACATAAGAATTTAATAGATGTTTTTCTCGAGTCACTGCTGTCCGAGTCCTTTCCCTCTCTGGGAGTCACAGTCCACCTCACCTCTCTAGGATGCCCTCCAACACTGTGCTGATTTCTGGACCTGTTGTGGGGGCAGCTCAGATTCTATTCTGGTCCTACTCTGTGTTCTTGCCTCCAATATCCACAGCTATCAGAATTAGTGCGTTTTCTTTTGTGGGAGCACTTAATGACCTTTTATATATTCCATAGACACAGAGTCTGCCTAGTTGATTGTGTGGATTTAATCTGTAGCTTGTACAGCTGGTAGAAGGTTTGGGGTCTTCTTCCTTAGTCACACTGCCCCTGTGTTTCAATTTTATTGAAATTGAAACTGAGGTGGTTTTATTTCCACCTCTGCATGTGGGTCGTCCCCTGGGGTTTGCTCCTGAGGCTACCCTGGAAGACTTGGGTTTGCCCCTCTGAGGGCCAGGTGTGGAGCTGGTGCAGCTGCTTGGGTTGCAGGGGTTCTGGCAGCACCAGATACTCAGGGGAGTTGGCGGCTAGGGCAGCAGGAAATATAGTGCTCTAGAAGGGTATGGCAGCCAGTATTGGCCAATATGCTCCAGTATTCTTGCCTGGAGAACCGCCCTCTCTGACAGAGAAGCCTGGCAGGCCATGGTCTACAGGGTCGCAGAATCGAACACTACCAAAGTGACCTTGCGTGCATAGATGCAATACTTTTTTTGCCTGTGGCAGCTCAGCCCCAGTGAGTTGAGCGTGAAGGTGGCATGGCTTCTTGGCTTGCAGGGACCCTGCTGGCGCCAAGTGTACAGGGACACAGACTGCCTCAGCCACAAGAGTTATGGCCCTATCAGAGTCTTTTTCTGAGCCTCTCTAGCTGGTGATCAGAAGGCCTCTTTGGCCAGTCTTTGTCCGTAGCTCCGCCCTTTCAGGCACTCAGAGGGCTCCCTTGCCTGGGGTCCTTTTCTGTTGTTCGGTTCATCAGGCACATAAAGGGCCCTGCTATGGCTACAGTCCTACTCTGTAAATCAGCACGTCAGGCACTTAAAGGGGCACCCTGGACAGGACCCTCTTCTGTAGTTCAGTGCATCAGCAGGTGTTTGATGGGCCAGCCTCTCTATTGTTCAGCTGCTGATGCTGGCATGTGGGGAGAGAGAGGCTGCGGTTAGGGCTCCATCCCCTAGCATGACTCAGCAGTACTGCCTTGCTTCCATGGCTGCTTGGCTTTCCTCCACAGGCATTTCCCACTACAGTCTCCTCCCTCACATCCCCTCGATCCGTCTCTCCACAGTCAACAGTAGCCCTCACCCTGGAATTGCTCCACAATCCGTCAACTCCAGCTCCCAGCCATTGCCCCTTCCAGGGAATCTACATCCCTGTCCGGGGTATGTATGGCTGCGGCAAGGACTGTCTGAATCCGTTTCGGCTGCCACAGATCAGCTGTTTCACTCACAGCCTTAAATGTTTCTCTGACTCAGACAATTGCCCGGATGTGGGGATCGGACCCCTGCTTCAGTTCCCCCACCTGCTGAGGGCAGGTCCAGTCCTTCTAACACTCCTGTTTTCCCCCTAGTTCCTTCGTCCTACCGAGTTTTGCGTGCTTCTATATATTCTTTTCCTCCTGTCTGCTCTCAGCTGGTGTTCTGCATGAACTTCTATGTCTGAAGGTGTGTTCCTGATGTATCTGTGGAGAGAGATGTACTCCACGTCCACCTACTTCTCTGCCATCTCATTCTTTTTTTTATCCATTTTAAAATGTGTACATTACTTATTTACTTGTAGGAGTTCTTAATGTAGTATTATATAAAGTTACAAAGTTACCTGTTATATAATTATCTTTCTAACATAGTACATTGTAAAAAGGTAGCATTCTGTTGCTATCAATTTTCATTCATTAGTCAGGAGAAGATTGTGTCTAGGAATGTGTTAGATACCTTATCCTAATGTGCCTTTCTCTTTCACTGTTTGCTCTCTAAAGTAAATCTCAGGTCGTTTATGACTCTAAGACACTTTTAAACACATAACATTTTTATCTAAATGGAAAACGTACATTTTATCTAAATAGAAACATAATTTTTATACCATCAGGTGGAAAAAAGATATGAAGAAAACTGTTAAGTATATTGAATTTTTGAATAGACAGTAATACTAAAGGGGGACCAAACCTATCATCTGTCCACTTGAAATATGATTGTTTTAAGTTATTACCATAGCATCATAACTGCTAAAATGAATATAATGTTTTGGGTTGACTTTTTTTTTCTGACTTTTTGGTGACAGTTATTCTGAAGAAACACTCAACAGTTAGCTACAGGGACAGGGGAGCCTGGTGGACTGCCATCTATGGGGTCGCACAGAGTCGGACACAACTGAAGTGACTTAGCAGCAGTAGCAGCAGTATGATAACATCTGTAGGAAAAATATGTTAGTGTATATAGATTGTTAGGTAGAATAGTTACATAACTTATTATGTCCCTTCCCCTGGTGTATGCTCACTGATTTCTTGATATTTGAGAGAAGAGCATGTGTGTAATTGGGAAACGTTGCTTTTATGATTTATAAAAATTTTTTCCTTATTTGTTTCTTTTTGGCTTGTGGTGGGTCTTCATTGCTGCATGTGGGTTTTTCTGTAGTTGCAGAGAGCAGGGGCTCCTCTCTAGTTGCAGTGCACCGGCTTCTCAATGCAGTAGCTTCTCTTGTCGCAGAGCATGGACTCCAGGGTGCAAGGGCTTCAGTAGTTTCGGGTCCTGGGTTGTCCAGAGCACGTGCTCAGTAGTTGTGGTGCACAGGCTTAGTTGCTCCACAGCATGTGGGATCTTCCCGGATCAGAAATCAAACCCATGTCTCCTGCATTGGCAGGCGGACTCTTCACCACCGAGCCACCATGGAAGCCCTTGCTTTTATGATTGTATGAACTTTAACACTGCTAGCCCTAAGAACTTTATAGTGTTAAACTTTGGTGTTAAAAACCATGAAGGTATAATATAAATGTTTTGAAAGATTTAATTTGATGAGGTTTTAAAAACTTATTAGATTGTGAAGTTTAAAATATATAGAGTGTAAGAAACAGAAATATACAGTTCAGTGAACTTTTATGACACAAATAACCATATAACGGTCACTTGGGTCAACAAATAGAATCTTACCTGTATTTCATTAGTTTTCATTGGTGCTCCCTTCCAAAACCTTTTCTTTTTTCTCCATCACTGAAGATAATCAATAACCTGATATTTCTCAGTACTTTTTTGTCTTTATAACTATGTATTATTAAACACCATTGCTTGGGTTTACTTAATTCTTTTTAAAATTTATGCAATGGAAGTATGGAGTATACCTTCATGTTTGGGGTTGGTTTTTTTTTGGTCAACATTATGTAAAATTGTAGAAAACTGTGGATCATTTATTTTTGTTGCTGTGTTGTAATCCATTGTATAAATACATCACAATTTATCCATTCTGCTCTTTTCTTCAGTGCATTCTACTGTTGATGGACTTTGGGCTGAATGGTGTTTCCAGGCTCTTGGTGTACATATGCATGCGTTTCTCTTGGGTATATATAGGTAGAAATGGAATCTCTAGGTCTTAGAATATGCAAGTATTTAAATGCAATGTTTGTCAAATGGTTTTCCAAAGTGGTTGTACCAATTTATAGACAAATGTAGCCATATATGAGCAGTTCCACTGTCTTATATTATTCATTTATACAAGATATCAGCAGTCTTTTTTAAAATGATTTTGTGGTGTAGTCTCTAAGTTGTGTTCGACTCTTGCAATGCCATGGACTGTAGCCTGCCGGGCTCCTCTCTCCATGAGATGCTCCAGGCAAGAATACTAGAGTGGGTTGTCATTTCCTTCTCCACGGGATCTTCCCGACCCAGGAATTGAATTCGGGTCTCCTGCATTGCAGGCAGATTCTTTACCAACTGAGCTACAAGGGAAGCCCAAAATGATTTTAATTTATTTATTTATTTTTGGCTGTTCTTGGTCTTTGCTGCTGGGCTGGCTTTTGCTCTAGTTGCAGTGAGTGGGGGCTCCTCTCTAGTTGTGGTCTGTGGGCTTCTCATTGCAGTGGCTTCTCTTGTAGCGCACAGGCTCTAGGCGCCCAGGCTTCAGTAGCTGCAGCACGTGGGTCAGTAGCTGCGGCTCAACGGGCTCTAGAGCACAGGCTCAGCAGTTGTGATGCACAGGCTTTGTTGCTCCTTGGCATGTGGCATCTTCCCAGATCAGTGATTGAACCCACGTCTCCTTCACTGTCAGGTGGATTCTTTACCACTGAACCATCAGGGATGCCCTAGCAGTCATTTTAATTTTAGAAATTCTGGCATATGTGGGGTGGTATCTCACTGAGGTTTTAAGTGGGATTTTCCTATGATGATGTTTGCTGATCATTTGTATATCATTGTTGAATTTTGTTTGCCCATTTTTGTATATAGTTGTTTGCCTTTTTTAAAATTGATTTATAGGAGTTATTTTTATATTATAGATGTAAGCCCTTTAGTGAAAGTAAAAAGTGGAAGTGTTAGTTCTCAGTCATGTCTGACTCTTTTTGACTTCATGGACTGTAGCTCCTCTGTCCCTGGGGATTCTGGAGGCAAGAATACTGGAGTGGGTAGCCATCCCCTTCTCCAGGGGATCTTCCCAACCCAGGGATCAAAACCAGATCTCCTACACTGCAGGCAGATTCTTTACTGTCTAGCCACCAGGGAAGCCCCAAGCCCTTTAGTTACATGCGATACAAATATTTCCGCCCCCACCCCCTCATCGTGGCTTGCTTTTTTACTCTCTCAGTGGTATGTTTTGATGAGCAGAAGTTCTTAATTTTTATACAGTCCTCTTTTCCCTGCTTTTCAATGGTCTGTGCTTTTTGTCTGCTGTTTAAGAAATCTTTCTATACCCTGTGAATTTAGATATTCTCATATAATACTTCCTTGAAGTGTCCTTGTTTTGTCTTTTACACTTTGACCTTTCCCTCCCTGGAATCCATTCTATATAGAGTGTGAGGTAGCGGTTCTATTTTTTCCTTTCCACATGGATTTTCATTTGTGTTCTCACTATCATATAACTAAAATATTTGTTGTAATTCAAGTGCCCATTTGTGAGTAGGGCTACTTCTGGGCTCTCAGTTCTGTTCCTTCGGAGTATTTATGTCTCTTGTCGTGAAAGCCACACTGTCATCATTTACTCTATAAGTCTTGCTATCTAGTAGAGAATTTTCTCTCTTTAGTCTTCCAGGAGAGTGCTTTGGTTATTCTTTCCCTTTGCATTTCCATGTATGTTTTAGTGTAAAAACATGTCAGTTTTCAAAAAAAAGTTGTTGCAGTTGTGGTTCAGAAATAATTAGGTGGAGAACTGAGTCTATTGTTCCATGTATGTGGAATAATAGTCCTCCATTTGTTTAGGTCATCTTTAATTCCCCTCACTGATGTTTTACAATTTCTGAACAAAAGTCTTTTACATTTTTAGTTAGGTTCATTTCTAGTTATTTGATACTTTTTAATGCTATTGTAAGGGCTTCCTGGATTGCTCAGTGGATAAAGAATCAGCCTGCTAATGCAGGAGACAGAGGAGACACAGATTTGATCCCTGGTGAGGGGGAAGAGCCCCTGGAGGAGGAAATGGCAACCTAAGCCAGTATTCTTGCCTGGAGAATTCCATGGACAGAGGAACCTGGTGGGCTACAGTCCATGGCGTCACAAAGAGCTGGACACGACTAAGCGACTAATCACACAGCACAATACTCTTCTAAGTGATACAGTTGTAAAAAAATTATTTTCTACATGTTGCAGGTATGTTCATGTATCTATAGAGGTAAAAAGTGAGTGGTGTAGGAATTCTGTAGAGGTAACAAAAAGACCTGTAGGAGTAGAGAATGTCTGTTTCTACATATTCAAGATTTTCCAAAGGAGTAAGCTTTCGTGCCAGTCTAAACACCTCTTTGTGCTTATGCCTTGAACATCCTTTATATTCATTTTTGGTCCCAGATTAGTAAAAGAACATATAAAGCACCAGTTATACTACCTGGAGATAAACGTTGCATGAGTGGTGTAATACTAACAAGTATCATTCTTTGCATGAATGTTCCCTGTCAGGACTCTGCATGAGTTATCTCATTTGATGCCTATAAGAAAGACTCTGAGGTAGGTGATGTTATTCTTATTTTATGAAGCTTAGAGATTTGCCTAAGGTCACGCAAGTGGTAAGTGGATGGATTAAACCCAAGTTTGTTACTCTAAAACTCATGCTTTCAACTACACCATCTCCTTATTTATAGGGAACATAGCTAATTTTTGGATCAGTTCAGTTCAGTTCAGTTGCTCAGTCATGTCTGACTCTTGGTGACCCCATGGACTGTAGCACACCCTGCTTCCCTGTCCATCACCAACTCCTGGAGCTTGCTCAAACTCATGTCCATTGAGTCGGTGATGCCATCCTGCCATCTCATCCTCTGTCGTCCCCTTCTCCTCCTGCCTTTAATCTTGCCCAGCATCAGGGTCTTTTCCAGTGAGTCTGTTCAGATATATATGTATCTACTGCAGATATAAGTAGATCTGGGGCTTACATTTATGATTAAATTCGTGATTACCTTCTCTCTTTCACTTCAACTTTTGTTTGTGGCCCTCATTCACTCCTGTTATGTGGCTGCTGACAGTTGTGAGGTCATGTCCTTTTAGTTTGTTTTACAGAAGGAAAGAATGAGCTGGCCTTCTTTAAGTTGGCAAATTCTAGGGCAGAGCTCAGTAGTTGGCTTGTCTTTGGTCACATGCTTACCCCCAGGATCAGTGGGTGATGATTAGCCCATTTAAATTTACATTTTTATCCCTGGAACAGAGGGGCATTTGGATCAGTAATTTTATCAGAACTACACACAAAAAAAGGAATGTAACTGCTTCTCAGTAGAGAGGGAATGAATATTGTTGCAAGGAAAATGGAGATGAAAGAGTGTGAAGAGGCAAGAGCACCAGCTTTACAGCAGAGACCCCCGACATGTGGGACTTTATCTGAATCAGTGGTTCTCCATGTGTGCTCCTTGAACCAGTGCATCTGGGAGCTTGTTAGATACACAGATTCTCAAGCTCCATTCCAGTTCCTCTGAATCAGAAACCCTCAGGGTGGGGCCCAGCAATCTATATAAGCATTCCTGGTGTCTTGACGGGCTTCCCTTGTGGCTCAGCTGGTGAAGAATCCGTCTTCAATGCGGGAGACCTGGTTTTGATCCCTGGATTGGGAAAATCCCCTGGAGAAGGGAAAGGCTGCCCACTCCAGTATTCTGGCCTAGAGGATCCCATGGACTATACAGTCCATGGCGTTGCAAAGAGTCTTATGGGTAAAAGTTTGAGAACTAATCATCTAAAGTAATCCAGGTTCCTTTCTTGCTAGTAAATGGGTTCGGGTAGAATAGTTAGGCCACATAGTTTTTGGTCCCATTTAAGTAGGGCCCAGACCAAAAAACCAGCCTAATGCCTTACACAGAGCAGATGTTCGGTGATTCCTTGATAATATAATGAATGAAATAAAATTAAACTCTACCTCTGTTATAAAGATCCCTGAATTTTGATAATCAAATTTAAGAGTTTTAAGTCATAGAATGTCAGATTTGGAAATCCTTAGAAATCACCTGATCCAAGCTCCTTGTTTTTTCTTCCCTTACTAAAAATGAACAGAGTTGTAAGTGATTTACCCAAGAATATACAAATATACAGCTAGTAAATGACAGAGACCTGTATGTGGCTAAATCCTGTTCCCTGTGTAACATGCTATATATGTATCTCAGATTGTCTATAGACTTAATCTATCACGTAGGATTAGTGATAGCCACCCATCCATCTAAAAGAAATACAAGTAAACTGAGCTAATACCTTTGGACTTTCCAGTAGTTCCTAGGTAAATTTATACTTAGAATATTATTGGAAGCTGATGGCTACAAAACCCCAAGATCTTTTGTATTTTATGAAGACGGTATTATTGGAACGCTGAAAAATCTTCTTTTGAAATCAACCATAGTATGACTCTCAAGTATTCCTTAATTACTATGCTGCTAAGGCAGTTTGTGTATGTTTCAGAATTCAGATAGAATGATGCACTGACCCTGGAATTCTGAGTAACACTGTTTTTCTGATGTATAAAGTAGAGAGATCAGAGAGGAAAGGGATAGTGTGTTCAAGTTTTGTGGGTTAAATACCAGTGTGTTTTGAAAAGTGCAAAGAGAAGGTAAGAGGACAGTATCAGTGTTAGATTAATTTTTTGTCATCAGTTTCTCGTTTCGCAAAGCTAGGGACATCACGTTTGTCCCTCCTTACAAGGTATAGCTGTAGTTTTAAGAGTTTGTATTAAAGATAAAATTCCTCTTTTAACATAACCGTGACCTGAGGAAGGCACTAACACGCTGATGTAATGTTTCTGGTTTTTACTTCAAAAATAATAAATGTAATTCTACTTCTGGGAAGCTGCAGTAAATATACTTTCACTTTTCCTCCCATTAAGTACCCCCCAAACCCCAGAAACTTTTTATAAAACACACATAAGAAGACTCTGAAAGAAAGAAGGAGGCTGGCAAGGCCCCTTAGGGCTCAAGGAGCAAAACATTAATGAGTTCCTGAGGTTTTCTTTTGCTTCATATATCCCAGAAAGTGAAAGTGTTAGTTGCTCAAGTCATGTTTGACTTTTTGTGACCCCACGGATGGTAGCCCTCCAGGCTCCTCTCTCCATGGAATTCTCCAGGCAAGAATACTGAAGTGGGTAGCCATTCCCTTCTCAAGGGGAGCTTCCCAACCCAGGAATCAAACCTGAGTCACCTGCATTGCGGGCAGATTCTTTACTGTCTGAGCCACCAGGGAAGCCTACATTTATCCCAGATTTGGAGCTAAAAAAGCCGGCAGCAGAGATATGCAAACAACCTCAGACAAAGCCAAACCCACCTAAGTCTGGTCTTTGTAGCTGCAGGACTAGGAAAGGAACGCCCTAACAAGACAGAAAAGTTTTAGACAATAACTGCTCTACTCTAGCCAAACACTACAGAGAAAACTGTGGCCCCACCCACAGCCACCTCAGCAGAGCCCCAGTGGGGCGCCTGGAGGGCATTCTGCTAAGTAAAATAAAATAGAGAAAGACAAATAATGCATGGTATCTCTTATCAAAGAAAAGTCAAAGTCATAAAAACTGAGAGTAGAGCAGTAATTGCCAGGGCCTGAGGGGGTGAAGGAAACAGGGAGAAGTTGGTAGAAGGGTACAGACTTTCGCTTATAAGCTAAGTGTGTTCTGAGGATCTACTGTACAGCATGTTGACTGTAGTTGATAACACTGAATTGCATACTCAATATTTGCTAAGAGAATAGGTCTTAAGCATTCACACTGAAAAAAGAAAAAGTAACTGTGAGGTGATGAATATATTAGTTAACTTTTTGGTGGAATTGCTTTCGTAATGTGTATGTATTTTAAGTCATCCTGCTTTACCCTTTAATATATTACAGTTCTGTTTGTCAGTTAGACTTCAGTAAAGATGGGGGCCGGGGTGGGGTGAAGGAGGCTGAAATGAGGTGCTGTAGTACTTTAGTCAAGATGGTATCAGAGAAGGGCAAGTAGAGTGCTGGGAATTTCATCTTGTCCGCTGATAATGAGAGGGCCCCGAGAGACCTGGAAAGAGAAATAGAAAAATCCACAGTTACAGTTGGAGACTTCAACACTCTTCTCTCGGTAATTGATAGAAAACTAGACAGTAGATGAGTAGGGATGTAGAAGAATCTGACAACAGCACCAATCAACAAGATCTAACTGACGTTTATAGAACACTCCACCCAAAAAACAGCAGAATGCCATTCTGCTCAAGCTCTTACTGATCATATTTAGAGATAGTCCATATCCTGAGCCATCACAGAAACCCCAACAAATTCAAAATATTGAAATCAGAGTATGTTCTTCGACCACAGTGTAATCAAACTGGAAAGCAGTAACAGCAAAATCTTCAGAGATGAAACAGCATACTTTCAGAGAATCCGTTGGTGAAAGAGGAAGTCTCAAGAAAAATAAAAAACAAAACAAAACATTGAACTGGGTGAAAATGAAAGTACAATATCAAAATTTGTGAGTCACAGGTGCAGTGGTCCAGAGATAGAAATTTGTAGACCTGAATGCATACCTCAGAATGAAAAAAATCTCAAATCCATCATCTAAGCTCCCATCTCAGACTTAGAAAAAATGAATAGAATATACCAAAAACAAGCAGAAGAAAGGAAATAATAAATATAAAAGCAAAACTCAATGACATTGAAAGCAGGAAGATAATAGAAAAAAAGTCAGTGAAACAAGCATTTGATTCTTTGAAAAGATCAATAAAACTGACAATTTGTAGCAGACTGACAATGAAAAAAAAGAGAGAAGACATTACCAGTATCAGAACAACATAGGGGATTTCACTACAGATTCTGCAGACATCAAAAGGATAATAAAGAAATGCTATAAATGACTCTGCACACATAAATTTTACAACTTAAACTATAAACGCAGTTACCACATTTCACCCAAAATGAAGTGGGTATTTTGAATAGCTCTTATTCACTAAGGAATTTGAATTCATACTTTTAGAAACTCCCCAAAAAGAAATCTTCAGACACAGATAGTTTCACCCCAAAATTCTACCAAATGTTTAAAGCAGAATCAACACTAATTCTACACAAACTTTTCTGGAAAATTGATAAGGAAGGAACACTTACCAATTCACTTCAAGAAGCTAGTATTACCCAGATACCAAACCAAAGACAATGCAAAACACAAACAAACAAACCCAACCCCGTCTCCCAAAACCCACAGACCAATAGTTATCCTGCTACTGCTGCTGCTGCTAAGTCGCTTCAGTCATGTCCTACCCTGTGTGACCCCATAGACGGCAGCCAACCAGGCTCCACCGTCCCTGGGATTCTCCAGGCAAGAACACTGGAGTGGGTTGCCATAAATGTAGACAAAAAAATCCTTAACAAAACATTGGCAGATAGAATTTAGCAACATATTATGAATTATACACCATGGAAAATGAAGTTTATTCCAGGGATGAAAGTCTTGTTCACAATTTGAAAATCACTGTAATTCACCATATAAACGGGCTAAAGAAGAAAATCACATGACTGTTATCAACTGATACAGAAAAAGCAGTTGACAAAATCCAACATGCATTCATGATTAAAAAAACAAAAACAAAAACAAATAGGAACAGAGTAGAACTTCATCAACCTTGTACTTAATGGTGAAATACTGATTGCTTTTCTCCTAAGAACAGGTTCAAAGCAAGGATGTCCACACTCATTACCTTTATTCAGCATAATGCAATAGTTTAAGAAAAGGAAATAAAAGACATACAGGTTGGAAAGGAGGAAATAAAACTTCCTATTTGCAGATGACATCATGGTCTACTTAGAAAATCTCAAGGAATCTACCAAAATCAAAACAAAAACTCTGAGAACTGATAAATGAGCTCAGCAAGGCCATGGATACCCGATATGTACAAAAAAAGAAATTCAGATTCTAGCAATGAGTATGTTGAAATTAAAAAATAACTGTCAACTGAAAAATAATGCACAATGTGAGAGTTGTGAGTTAAGTTTTGAGAGACTGCTCCAGAGAAGCAGGGGGAAAGGACAGTTATATATGTGATTTTGGTAAAGGGGGTGCACATGCAATCAAGCATATATTTTTTTGTAGGAAGTTTCTGCTGGTCTCGTGAAGCTTCTGCTAGTCATGAGAAACAGTCATCACCATGAAGGATTTTAGTGTTTTTCTAGATATGAGGAGATAGAAGAATTGGGCTCATAAAATCAGCTCCTGAGAATATCTGACTATCTGAAGACCTGTCCTGCCAGTTTTCCTGGAGCACAGAGTACCTCATTTCTGCTCTCCACCCTGAAGTCCTTCAGGGGGTGTTGGAGGTCAACGGCTGCAGCAACACCTGATTTAATCCTTGTAGATGGCAATTACCCATGGCAAGTTCCAGTTTGTGGTTGATGACAATAACATTTACTCAAAAAATAAATACCTGGATGTAAATCTTACAAAACGTGTACAGGACTTATATGCTGAAAGCTATAAAACACCAATGAAAGAATCAAGGAACATCTAAATAAATGGAGAGACTTGTATTCATGGCTTAGAAGATTTGACATAGTAAAGATGTCAGTTCTCCCCAAATTGATGTAGTGTATAACAGAACTTTTAAAATCTCCATAAGATTTCTTTATAGAATAAATAATATTCTAAAATGTACACACAAAGGGACAGAATGTAGAATTTTCTTTTTTGAAAATAAGAATAAAGTGGAAAGGATCTGTCTCCTTGATTCCAAGTTTATTAAGATGACCACGGTAATCAAGACTGTGGTATCGGTGGAGGGGTGAACATGCCTAGACTTGACACCAAGAGGATGATCCACAAAAGGAAAAATGGATAAACTGGACTTCATCAAATACAATTTTTGTTCTGTGAGTGACTTCATTAAAGGGAGGAAAACACAGGCTACCAAGTGGAAGAAAATATTTGCAAACCACACATCTGACAAAAGACTAGAATAAAGAACTCTCAAAAACTCAACAATAAAAACAAAAACAGCCCAGTTGGAAAACTGGCAAAAAACCATAAAGGCATTTTGCTGAAGAATGTGTAGGGATTGTAAATAAGCTTGAAAAGATATTCAGTATCTTTCGCCATTAGAGAATACACATGAAAACCACAATGAGCTATCACTATGTATCTATCAGCATGGTTATAATAAACAACAGTAGTAGTATCAAGTGCCATTGAGAATGCAGAGAAGTGGCGTCATTCATATATTGCTGGTGGGAATTTAAAATGATACAGTCACTCTGGAAAACACTTCAATAGTTTCTTTAAAAACAAAACAAAACCTAGGTATTAACTGTCTTGCAACCTAGATATTGCATTCCTGGGCATTTATTGCAGAGAATGAGGACTTAATGCTTATACAGCTCCTGTATGTGAATGTTTACAGCTGCTTTACTTATAATAGCCAAGAACTGGATACACGCCAGATGTCCTTCAATAACTGAATGGTTAAACTTTGGTGAATCTGTATGCTGGAATACTGCTCAGCAACAAAAAGGAATGAGCTATTGACACATGCAGCAATCTAGATGAATCTCCAGAGAATTATGCTGAGCGGAAAAAGCAAATCTCAAAAGGTTATACATACTACATTCATTTATAAAAATTCTTGAGTTGACATTTTATAGACATAAAGAGCTGATTAGTGTTTGCCAGGGACTAAGAAGGGATTGGAAGTGAAGAAAAGTGGACATGGCTATAAAAGGGCAATAGGGAAACCTTGTGGTGATAGAAATGTGCTGTATTTTGACTATCAATGTCATTATCCTGGTTGTGAGATTGTCCTAGAGTTTTGAGAGATGTTAGCATTGGGGTAAATTTGATACAGGGTACATGGGAATCTCTCTGTATTACTTTTTATAATTGCATGTGAATCTATAATTATTTCAAAAAGTTTAATGAAAAACGTGTATCTGGTTGAGCATATCTAAGCTGTATGAAAGAATATGTAATGGAGAAAAGAATCTTCTGCATGCCCTTGCCCTATTCTCTTCTTTAGAATTTAGTGGTATAATTTTTTTGTCGCCTTCAACTGAAGTTAAATGCATGAAGATGCATACATACATGTTAATATGTGTGTGTATTCACTAAAAAACAGAAGCAAAAAACATCCTATAATGCTGCCCTTTACCTTGCTCTTCTTAATTTATATTGGAGCTTCCTTATAGATACACACAGATTTACCAGATTCTTCTCCAGCTATGCAAAGATGTATCATTGTTTTTCTACCAAGTTACCTAATGAAGGAGATTTAAAGTGCCTCAGATCTTTTGTGATTCTGAACAATGATGAAGTTGACTCATTATATATACGTGTTTGAACTCATGTTCAAGTTTATTTGTAAGGTAACTTTCCTTGAAGTAGAGTTTTTAGTCGACAATTATGTGCATTTTACATTTGATACATATTGCTGAATTCCAGGCCCCCCCGCCGCCCCGCAAAGTTAAACCTTTACATTTATGTTCTCACCAAAAGTATAATAGAGTGCCTGTTTCCTTATATTAATACTCTTACCAACAGAGTATTATTCAAGTTGTTAAAAATTTAAATTTTTATTTTTTAAAACTTTTTATTTTGTATTGGAATAGAGCTGATTAACAGTGTTTTAATAGTTTCAGGTGGACAGCTGAGGGACTTACATGTACATGTATCCGTTCTCCCCCAGACTCCCCTGTCATCCAGGCTGACACATAACATTGAGCAGAGTTTCATGTGCTATACAGTAGGTCCTTGTTGGTTATCCATTTTAAATATAGCAGTGCATACATGTCCATTCCAAACTCTCAAACTTTATCCAACTTTTTGACCTGTACCAGTCTCACAGAAGAAAGTTGATCATCTTTTAATTTGCATTTTATAATTATGAATGAGGTTGGTCATTGAGTCATATGTTTAAAAGTGAATGGGTTTAACTTTTTAAAACTAAGTTAAAATGAGAAACAATTCTTCTCTGTTATATGTTTTAAAATTACATAAGCATGTTTTACCAATCAGATATTTTTTAATCTTTTCTATTTATTTTTAAGACTCTATTTATGTGTTCCCCAGCAGCAGGAGCAGCTTATGTTATTTGTTTTTTTCTTAAGTTTCATATTTGTTTGTCCTTTGGGGCACTAATGGATAGGTTTCAAATGTGTAGTACATTTGTAAGCAATCCAACATTACATTTGAGAAGTGGGTTCTTGCCCAAGATTCTGGTTATTGACAGGTGTCCAAAATTAGGTAAGATTAAAAACCGATTTCTGTAGGGCAGAGTCTTGTGGAAGCTTGCACTGCATAATAATTTGCCTTGGAGGACATGTCTGTATCATGGCAAAATTTGTAAGTAGGTGAAATTTACTGGGGGTGTTGCAGGAAGGGGGACCCCTTCCAAGGCCCAAACCTGGGCTCTTGTCTAACACTCGGAAACAAATTGTCCGAGGAGACATATGTGCTGACAAAGCAAGAGAGTTTACTGGGAAAGGGCACTTGAGTGGAGAGCAGTAGGGTCAGGGAACCCAAGAGAACAGCTGTGTCACATGGCTTGCATCTCAGGTTTTATGGTGATGGCATTAGTTTCCTGGTTGTCCTTAGCCAATCATCTGACTCAGGAGTCCTTCCTGGTGGTGCACGCCTTGTTTGGCCAAGATGGATGCCAGAGAGAAGGATTCTGGAAGGTTGTCGGACATGTGGTGTCTCCTTTTGACCTTTCCTGAACTCTTCAGTTGGTGGTGGCTTATTAGTTCCGTATTCCTTACCAAGACCTCCTGTCAGAAAACAACTCATGCAAATGGTTACTATGGTGCCTGGCCAGGGTGGGCGGTTTCAGTCAGTGTGCTTCCCCTAACAGGGTCACTAGCTGTATCAGCATTCCATGTCTGGATATTTTTTTTCATTACTTCCTCCTTACAGGAAGATTTACTGATAATATGTTTCGGTGTTAGAACTAATAAAGTCTCAATATTGTTATTTATTACAATGTACAGAAATGGTTCTGAACACAATCGTATGAGGTAGGTACAGTTATGACTCTATTTTAGGTGGAGAAAGTAAAGCATAGTTTTACATAGCATACTCAAGGCATACAGTAAAAATAGTGAAAGGTTGTTGCTGAGCCACTAAGGACACCAGGATTCTTGGCCTCCAGATGAGAAGAATTCAATTTGGGACCAGTGACAAGGCTTGATCGCTCAGAGCTTTTGTGTAATAAAGTTTTATTAAAGTATAAAGTATAAAAGAGATGTAGAAAGCTTCTGACATAGATATCAGAAGAGAGCAGAAAGAGTGCCCCCCCTGCTAGTCTTTAGCTGGATGTTATATAGCTACTACTGCTGCTGCTAAGTCATTTCAGTCGTGTCTGTCTCTGTGTGACCCCATAGACGGCAGCCCACCAGGCTCCCCCGTCCCTGCGATTCTCCAGGCAAGAATACTGGAGTGGGTTGCCATTTCCTTCTCCAATGCATGAAAGTGAAAAGAGAAAGTGAAGTTGCTCAGTTGTGTCCGACTCTTTGCAACCCCATGGACTGCAGCCTACCAGGCTCCTCCATCCATGGGACCAGGCAAGAATACTGGAGTGGGCAGTCTGCTAATTAGAGGAAAGGAAATGTCTCAAAACTCAGAGACTGGCACCAGGCCCCTTACCCACAACATGCATTTTGAGATAAAATTGGCACAAAGTGAGTTGTCTCAGGCCATAAAATGATTGACATGACAAGAAAGGCAGGTTTCCAAGCAAATACAGTCTCATTAACATAGTTTAAGAGAATATTTGCATGAGTGAAATATACTGGCTTGTCAAGTCAGTTCTGAGTCTTAGGCAGAACCCACTTGAAGACAGAGTCTAGGGTAAATACATAGTTCATTAACATAGCTTAAGACTAACATTTCCATAGGAAAAATGCATTGGGTGGGAGAGGGAGAGGGTGGGGAGATTTGGGAGAATGGCATTGAAACATGTATAATATCATGTATGAAACGAGTCGCCAGTCCAGGTTCGATGCACAATACTGGATGCTTGGGGCTGGTGCACTGGGATGACCCAGAGGGAGGGTATGGGGAGGGAGGTGGGAGGGGGGTTCAGGACGGGGAACACAGGTATACCTGTGGTGGATTCATTTCGGTATTTGGCAAAACTAATACAATATTGTAAAGTTTAAAAATAAAATAAAATTTAAAAAAGAAAAAGAAAAGATAAAAAAAAAAAAAAAATGAATTGCCAGTCCAGGTTCAATGCAGGATACAGGATGCTTGGGGCTGGTGCACTGGGATGACCCAGAGGGATGGTATGGGGAGGGAGGTGGGAGGGGGGTTCAGGACGGGGAACACGTGTATACCCGTGGCAGATTCATGTTGATTTATGGCAAAACCAATACAATATTGTAAAGTAAAATAATAATAATAAATAAAAATAAATAAATTAAAAAAAAAAGAAAAATGCATTGGTTAACTCAAGGTTTGAGAAAAGTTCAGTTCAGGTGGGCAATACAAAGAATGCTCAAACTACCCCACAATTGCTCTCATCTCACATGCTAGTAAAGTAATGCTCAAAATTCTCCAAGCCAGGCTTCAACAGTACATGAACTGGGAACTTCCAGATGTTCAAGCTGGATTTAGAAAAGGCAGAGGAACCAAAGACCAAATTGCCAACATCTGTTGGATCATCGAAAAAGCAAGAGAGTTCCAGAAAAACATCTATTTCTGCTTCATTGACTGTGGCCAAGCCTTTGACTGTATTGATCACAACAAACTGTGGAAAATTCTTACAGAAATGGGAATAGCAGACCACCTGACCTGCCTCTTGAGAATTCTGTATGCAGGTCAGGAAGCAACAGTTAGAACTGGACATGAAACAATGGACTGGTTCCAAACTGGGATAGGAGTATGTCAAGGCTGTATATTGTCACCCTACTTATTTAACTTCTATGCAGAGCTGCTGCTGCTGCTAAGTTGCTTCAGTTGTGTCCAACTCTGTGTGACCCCATAGACGGCAGCCCACCAGGCTCCCCCATCCCTGGGATTCTCCAGGCAAGAACACTGGAGTGGGTTGCCATTTCCTTCTGCAATGCATCATGCAAAATGCCAGGCTAGATGAAGCACAAGCTGGAATCAAGATTGCCAGGACAAATATCAATAACTTCAAATATGCAAATGACACCACCCTTATGGCAGAAAGTGAAGAAGAAGAACTAAAGAGCCTCCTGATGAAAGTGAAAGAAAGTGGAAAAGCTGGCTTCAAACTCAACATTTAAAAAATGAAGATCATGGCATCTGGTCCCATCAGTTCATGGCAAATAGATGGGGAAACAGTGGAAACAGTGAGAGACTTTATTTTCTTGGGCTCCAAAATCACTGCAGATGGTGACCAGCCATGAAATTAAAAGATGTTTACTCCTTGGAAGAAAAGTTATGACCAACCTAGACAGCTTATTTAAAAGCAGAGACATTACTTTGCCGACAAAGGTCCATCTAGTCAAAGCTATGGTTTTTCCAGTAGTCATGTATGGATGTGAGAGTTGGACTAAAAAGAAAGCTGAGCACCAAAGAATTGATGCTTTTGAACTGTGGTGTTGGAGAAGCCTCTTGAGAGTCCCTTGGACTGAAAGGAGATCCAGCCAGTCCATCCTAAAGGAAATCAGTCCTGAATATTCATTGGAAGGACTGATGCTGAAGCTGAAACTCCAATACTTAGGCCACCTGATGTGAAGAACTGACTCATTGGAAAAGACCCTGATGCTGGAAAAGACTGAAGGCAGGAGAAGAAGGGGACGACAGAGGATGAGATGGTTGGATGGCATCACCGACTCAGTGGAGATGAGTTTGAGGAGGCTCCGGGAGTGGGTGATGGACAGGGCGGCCTGGCGTGCTACAGTCCATGGGGTTGCAAAGAGTCGGACACGACTGAGTGACTGAAATCATTAACTAAGTTCAGGTGAAACCAGGTGTTGTCATGGCAACACAGAATTTTAAAAGAAACCTCTTTTTAAATTTTTATAGAGAAGGGGAAAAAATATAACACTAGTAGTTTGTTTCCTCTTGCCGCTAAAGAGAGAGAGAAAAAATGTCTGACACTTGCAGCCTATTTCCTCTGTTAGGAGACTGCTGGCCTTCCTGCCTGGGAATTAGTATCAGAATTCCAACCCAGATAATCTGATTGCAGAATCCCTCCCTTTGGCTACTGTACCATAGTGTTCCTCACTATTCTCATATTTCCCAATCTGTGTGGCTGGACCTTAGAGGCGCTGTGGTGTATATTAAATTTTTGAGGGAAACACGGTGACATCTCTTGGACATCACTACAGACCACTGGCTCGAGGTGGTTTAGCATTCAGCATTAGATCATACTGCATTTCTCTTGATGACATACCTCTGCAAAGCTAGATTTTCAACAGTGCTGGGAAAAAAAAGCAGGTGTCACAGAAAAGTCAACATGGAACAAGAAATGAAGGCAGTGGTTTCCGGTTACAAGGTTTGAGAAGTTATGCAGTACCCAAGAGATACACACATCCCATTAGAAATTAATGTTGTTAGAGGACATAAAAATACAATATTTTCCTTCCAGTGTTTGTGTTATTTCTTTAGAAGGCTAAAGAATTGTTAGGGAATAAATACCTATTAAATTGTTTGGACCTAGCTGCTTGGCAGGACTGTTAGGTATTTCTTTTGACCAAAGGAAGCCATGAAAACATTTCTGAGATGCTTCGGGTGCTGTGAGCTGAGAAAGTTTGAGAACTTCAATAAGCACATGTGTGCAGGCTATAGAGAGAAGAACACAGGATCTGTTGGGCACAAGGTAGGAAAGCAGTATGCGAAAGTTCTTATTGTTATATCAATGCTAAAGTGTAAGTGTTTTCATAGGAATTCTCACAGGAGCATTTGATTTTAATTACACTCGGAAAGGATGTTAGGAACCCAATGGACTGCATCCCAACAGATCCACAGATGGAGTGCATGTGACTCATAGAGAAATTTAAAATCATTGTATAGATAGGTGTCTTAAAATTATGACCTAGGTAAAACATATTCCTGAATTATGTCTAATCTGATAAAAATGCTATCTCATAAGTTTGTTGTGAAAATTAAATGATGAAGGCTAGAACAGTGACTGGCACATAACCAGCAATCAGTGAATGTTGACTGCTGTTCGTATTTATTATTATTATTGTCTGTTCTTGTTCGTTGTCATCATCACCGTCATCTCGGAAGGATGCATATCCCATTAGGACAGCAGAGTTCTTACCCAACATAAAACACAGGCAAAATTGTTTGGTAGTTTCTTTCATAGGTTAAGGAATCTGAGAGGTTTCTGGACCTCCAGTGCCTCTTTTAGCTCCATCCTTAATTGAATCCCTGGATGGATTCACTTGTGAATCCTTTGAACCAGGTTTTTACCAGAGACTGGTCTGACAAATATTTCCTGAACTCTCTTTAGTCCCTAGTTCAACATCTATTTGGAACAGCCTCTAGGGAAACTTTGGAGACAAATTAAAATTTCCTTTCACTTATCTGATAGATTTAAGTCTTTTCTCAACTGTATTGGTATTAGTGACAGGACTGTATTCTTGATATGTTTTGGCATAAATTAAGATTCTTAGTTACTAAAGTCTCATACTGGGACAATCACCTCTTAATAGCACTTGTGAAGTAGCATTTTGTGTTAGTTATTTGTATGGCATTTCCAGTTTATAAAGTGCTCTAATATCTCTTGTTTTCATTATTATGATATTTCTCCATAGGCTCAACAGGACAGATAGTATCTTCATTTCATGGTTGAAGAAGTTGAAATCAGAAAAGTACATAACTCATCAAAGATTAGACAGCCAGTTTGTGACAGATCCATGCCTTGATTTCCAGTTTCGTGCTCTTTATGATCCTGTGCTTTACAGCCTCTTGCCTCACATCCTAAAGTGGGGAGGGAGAACGTGGGACAACTCAGAACTTCTGGGGTCAATTTTAGGTCCCATCTTTTGGTCTTGGGAAAATCACTTTATCTGAATCTCTATTTCTTCATTTGTGAAGCTAGCTAATAATATTACTGTAATTTTTCTGTAGGTTGGTTATAATCAGTGTTGGAACCAAGATTCAAATACAGTTTATCTGGTTCTTGAATCTGTGCTCCTAATCACTAGTTACACTGACTTGGCATCATTAAGAGATAAAGTAGACTTTAAGAGTAACAGAGTTGGACTTAACTTGGTGGTCCAATGGTTAAGAATCTGCTTTACAGAAATGTGGAATTCAATCCCTGATGCAGGAACTAACATCCCACATGATGCTGGGCAATTAAGCTCATATACCAGAGTTAGAGAAAGTCTGTGTGCCACAACGAAGACCTAGGGCAGCCAAAAAAAAAAAGATTGTGTAACAAGCTAGATATACTATGAGATACAATGACTTTATCAACTATTATTCCCAACTGTAACTGAGTCTTCTAAAGTAACTCAAGGCTTCAGAACTCTGGAAGTTGTTGTTCAGTCGCTAAGTCGTGTTTAACTGTTTGCAACCCCACGGACTGCAGCATGCCAAGCTTCCCTGTCCTTCCCTACATCCTGGTGTTTGCTCAAACTCATGTCCTGAGTCTATGATGCCATCCAGCCATCTCGTCCTCTATCGCCCTCTTCTTTTCTTGCCCTCAATCTTTCCCAGCATCAGGGTCTTTTCCAGTGAGTCTGCTCTTTGCATCAGGTGGCCAAACTATTGTAGCGTCAGCTTTAGCATCAGTCCTTCCAGTGAATATTCAGGATTGACTTCCCTTAGGATTGACTGGCTGGATCTCCTTGCAGTCCAAGGGACTCTCAAGAGTCTTCTCTAGTACCACAGTTTGAAAGCATCAGTTCTTTGGCACTCAGCCCTCTTTATGATCCAACTCTCACATCCATACATAACTACTGGAAAAACCATAGTTTTGACTATACAGACCTTTTGTCAGCAAAGTAATATCTGCTTTTTAATATGCCATCTAGGTTTGTCATAGCTTTTCTTCCAAGGAGCAAGCATCTTTTTATTTCATGGCTGCAGTCACCATTTGTAGTGATTTTGGAACCCAAGAAAGCAAAATCTGTCACTGTTTCCACTTTTCCCCTATCTATGGGAATGGGTTAAGCTGAATGTTCAATGATTAAATGACCTATGTAGTTACTTAAAACGTAGATGCAACATTGGGGGAAAAAAGCTGAAAATTTTGGAAATCTTTATTCTAAAGTGTTTTTAAAGCGTGTTGAAAATTATTTTTTTTTTCCTTGCAGCACTGGGAGGTGTTCAAAAAAGTAACAGAAGTTTTCATTTTAGTTCCTGCACTTCTTGGTCTCAAAGGGAACTTGGAAATGACACTGGCATCCAGATTATCCACTGCAGTAAGTTCATTCCTACCTCTAAGTATGTATATTTTCTACACATGTGCACACACACACGGATATATATGTGTGTGTGTGTGTCTGTGTCTCTTTGTGTGTATATATATCACATATGCTGTTCCTCTCTATTGAGGAGAACTTTTATGAGGAAAAAAAATTTTCTCCTCTCTCTACTGATAAGTTTCTGAACCTCAGGGCTATGCTAAGTAGTTATGCCTGTTATCATGTCCTGAAAGTTCCCTGGGCTGTCTGATTTGGGAATTACAGACCCTCCTTTACCCTGAGTAGAAGTAACATTCTTGCCTCCTTTCACTTCAGGGGATTCTGGCAGTCATCATCAGTGCTTAAGACATGGGCAAGTCAGACACTGAGATTCTTTATGGTTTGATGGTTGGTTGATTGGCATTTAGATTTTCTGTGATTGTAAAAGTAATACATGCTTATTGTAAAAACTGAAGGAAAGGGAAAACGTATAAAGAAGAAAATTTAAAACTACCCTCAATTCTTTACCTAGACACAATCTCTATTACTATTTTGTTATAGATCCTTCTATACTTGGATAACTCTACTTACACATAGGTTTGGCATAATGTGATACACACACACACACACACTATATTCTTAAAAAAAAAAAACAGGAATCATACATATTCTCATTTATAATCTTTGATATCCATTTGAAGAGACATCATGATCATCTTTCCATATCAAGAAATGTGGACCTATGCCATTTTTATTGGCTGTGTGTTTTTCTGTTGTATAGCTCTACTGGGATTTAATCTGTTATTGAATATGTAGGGTCTTTTTAATGTTTACTGTTATGACTATTCTTGTATATACAGTTATATACTCTAATTTCTTTTGGGCAAATTCTAAGATGAAATTATTGTTCAGGGGAGGAAAAAAGCATACTCTTATGGCTTTAGCCACATACTAGAAAACAGTCATCCAGAAACATTAAACACTTTTAAAAATACTGCCACTAGCAGGGTTCTGAGTTTTTTTTTTTTAGTAGACAAAAAGGATTTTGTTTTCTTACTATAATATTCTTTGGGGGTTCCACCATTGTGGAACCAAATTATCATTAGTCCATGTAGCTAGTGAGGCTTACTTCAGTGAACCATCAGCCCATTGAACGTTACTGTTGTTGTTCAGTTGCTAAGTCATGTCTAACTCTTTGTGACCCTGTAGACTGTAGCACCCCGGGCTCCTCTGTCCTCCCCTGTATCATGGAGTTTGCTAAAATACATGTCCATTGAGTTGGTGATGCTGTCTAACCATCTCATCCTCTGCCACCCTCTTCTCCTTTGCCTTCAGTCTTTCCGTAGCATCAGGGTCTTTTCTAATGAGTTGGCTCTTTGCATCAGGTGGCCAAAGTATTGGAGCTTCAGCTTCAGCATCAGTCCTTCCAGTGAATATTCAGGGTTGATTTCCTTTAGGATTGACTGGTTTGATCTCCATGCAGTCCAAGGGACTCTCAAGAGTCTTTTCCAGCACCACATTGAATGTTAGCCCCAAATTAACTAAGCTGTCATTACTGATTGCAGTGCTGTTAGTATATGAGGTTTGTTTTTTCCTTTAAAGAAGATGCAGCCTATGAATCTGTCTGTGAACTAGGAAAAAACATTTGTGTATCTAAGGGTAATGAAGATGTGGAAGCTGAACAACTGTGTTTAGCTAGAAGCCCCCTTTTCCTCCTTCTCCCCTCTCCTCATTTTTCTCCAGGCAGCTCTGAGGTCCCTAAGTTTTCTTGAGTGAAACAGATGCTTGGAAAGGAAATGCATTAAGTAATGTTTTATTAACATTATTATTTGCTTTTTCAAGAACTGCTACATATACCCAATGGAAACTTCTAAGCCGTTTGCTTGTATATAAAAGGTCATATAGCCATACTCCATCCAGGCAATAATGAAATGCTGAGTATTAGTGAGTTCTCATAATGTGCCGGGTTTCCCAGGTGGCACTAGTGATAAAGAACCCACCTGACAGTGCAGGAGACAGGAGATATGAGTTCGATCCCTGGGTCGGAAAGATCCCCTGGAGAAGAAAGTGGCAACCCAGTCCAGTATTCTTGCCTAGAGAACCCCATGGACTGAGGAGCCTGGCAGGCTTATAGAGTTGGAAAGAGTCGGCATGACTAAAGGGACTTAACACGTACGCATAATGTGCCAGCACTGTGCTAACTGCTTTAGGATGTCTTATAACAAACCCTATGAGATAAACACTATTCCTGTTTTACAGAGGAGGAACTGAGGCTTTGAACAATTGAGTAACTTTCCTGAAGACACAGAGGTAGTATGTGGTGAAATAAGTCATATTCCAGAACTTTTCCTTTTACTTGTACAGGATAACTGTGTCTGAGTTTATAAAACCAGTAAATAAACACAATAGCAAAACCCTAATAATCTCCTTCTCCAGTGGACCACATTTTGTCAGACCTCTCCACCATGACTCGTCCGTCTTGAGTGGCTCCACATGGCATGGCTTAGTTTCATTGAGTTAGACAAGACTGTGGTCCGTGTGATCAGATTGGCCTGTTGTCTGTGATTGTGGTTTCAGTGTGTCTGCCCTCTGATGCCCTCTCTCAGTGCCTACCATCTTACTTGGGTTTCTCTTACCTTGGATGTGGGGTATCTCTTAACGGCTGCTCCAGCAAAGCTCAGCTGCTGCTCCTTACCTTAGGCCTGGGGTAGCTCCTGTCAGCCGCTGCCCCTGGCCTCGGGCCTGGGGTAGCTCTTCTCAGCCACACCAGAAAAACATCTATTTCAGCTTTATTGACTATGCCAAAGCCTTTGACTGTGTGGATCACAATCAACTGTGGAAAATTCTAAAAGAGATGGGAATACCAGACCACCTGACCTGCCTCTTGAGAAACCTGTATTCAGGTCAGGAAGCAACAGTTAGAACTGGACATGGAACAACAGACTGGTTCCAAATAGGAAAAGGAGTATGTCAAGGCTGCATATTGTCACCCTGCTTATTTAACTTATATGCAGAGTACATCATGAGACGCTCTGGGCTGGAGGAAACACAAGCTGGAATCAAGATTGCTGGGAGAAATATCAATAACCTCAGATATGCAGATGACACCACCCTTATGGCAGAAAGTGAAGAAGAACTAAAGAGCCTCTTGATGAAAGCGAAAGAGGAGAGTGAAAAAGTTGGCTTAAAGTTCAACATTCAGAAAACTAAGATCATGGCATCTGGTCCCATCACTTCATGGCAAATAGATGGGGAAACAGTGGAAACAATGGCTGACTTTATTTTTATGGGCTCCAAAAATCACTGCAGATGGTGATTGCAGCCATGAAATTAAAAGATGCTTACTCCTTGGAAGGAAAGTTATGACCAACCTAGACAGCATATTAAAAAGCAGAGACATTACTTTGCCAACAAAGGTCCATCTAGTCAGATCAGATCAGATCAGTTGCTCAGTCGTGTCTGACTCTTTGCGACCCCATGAATCGCAGCACACCAGGCCTCCCTGTCCATCACCAACTCCCAGAGTTCACTGAGACTCACGTCCATCGAGTCAGTGATGCCATCCAGCCATCTCATCCTCTGTCGTCCCCTTCTCCTCTTGCCCCCAATCCCTCCCAGCATCAGAGTCTTTTCCAATGAGTCAACTCTTCACATGAGGTGGCCAAAGTACTGGCGTCTAGTCAAGGCTATGGTTTTTCCAGTAGTCATGTATGGATGTGAGAGTTGGACTAAAAAGAAAGCTGAGTGCCAAAGAATTGATGCTGTTGAACTGTGGTGTTGGAGAAGACTCTTGAGAGTCCCTTGGACTGCAAGGAGATCAGTAGTCCATCCTAAAGCAGATCAGTCCTGGGTGTTCATTGGAAGGAATGATGTTGAAGCTGAAACTCCAATACTTTGGCCACCTGATGGGAAGAGCTGACTCATTTGAAAAGACCCTGATGCTGGCAAAGATTGAGGGCAGGAGGAGAAGGGACGACAGAGGATGAGATGGTTGGATGGCATCACCAACTCGATGGACATGGGTTTGGGTGGACTCCGGGAGTTGGTGATGGACAGGGAGGCCTGGTGTGCTGCCATTCATGGGGTCGCAAAGAGTCGGACACGACTGAGCAACTGAACTTAACTGAACTGAATGATCTCCTCCTCTACATTGTAAAAATGCTCTCCTATGGTCTTGGTCTTAGTACCACTATACTATATCTGGGGTATGTATGTTTTAAAACTTAACTTTTTATATTAAAAAATATTATTTGTAAATATAACCCTGTGGCTTATCTCTGTAGTTAGTTGAAGTTAATATACAGAGGTATCAGTTGGAACCAAACCACATAGAATTACTTTGTAAATTCACTTTAGTCTAGTCTTTAATTTTACATTATTGAGTAGTAAAAGAACTGGAGAATAATAGAAGCTGGAGTTCCTTAGATTTGAACATAAAAGTTCAGAATGACCCTGAAACATCTTGTGCCATAAAGTAAAGAAATGCTAGAAGAAACAAACAAAGAATGATAGGTAATGATGAAAGGGTAATGTACAAACCAGATCTGGGACAATTTGAGCAACAAAATAAATAATGATATTTCCAAATTATAACTCATAGCACTAGATAAGAATCCATGAGTTTGCAGATGAATAACAAGGCAGGCATGGTCTCTGCTATGGTAGAATTTACATAAATAATTTCAGATATTGGTAGAGGCATTAAAGAACATAAAACAGGGTAATGTGATGAAGGGTGATTCACAAGAGCTGTTTTATATTAGGTGGTTAGGGACAAATTCTCTCAGGTGGTGTGTAAGCTGGAAAATGGAAAGTGAAAGTCTCTCGGTCGTGTCTGACTCTTTGTGACCCAATGGACTATACAGTCCATGGAATTCTCCAGGCCAGAATACTGATGTGGGTAGTCTTCCCCACTGGGTGGGGATCTTCCCACCCCAGGATCAAATACAGGTCTCACACATTGTGGGTGGATTCTTTACCAGTTGAGCCACCAGGGAAGCCCAAGAATACTGGAGTGGGTAGTCAATCCCTTCTCCAGGGATCTTCCCGACCCAGGAATCGAACTGGGGTCTCCTGCATTGCAGGTGGATTCTTTACCAGCTGAGCTACCAAGGAACCTGAATGATAAAAGTGAGTCAGGCATATCAAAATCTGGGAAAAGACCATTCCAGTTTACTATTGTATCTGATCAGTATAATGATGTCAGTGTAATAGTATCAGATGTTTAAAGGCATTCTGTACAGATTGACTTTCACAGTTGAGCCTGGGGCAGGAATAAAAACAGAGGCCCATGTAGCCATATGTGCACTTAGTTTAAAATTATACAACAAGCTTACACATTAAAAAAAACTCCATCTTTCCACCTTTACAAATGTTTCCTCTGACAATCTGAAAGTCCAGCATCAAATTTATACTTCTTGGACTCCTTGGGTTCTGCTTTGGAACACAGTGTTGTGGAAGGAGCCAGTTCCTGGTCTGAGCCCTGCCCCACTTCATTCCCCACCCTTGGCTCTATGGTCTGCACTGTGGGAGACCTCACACATCCCTCAGACCTCACATCCATCTACACCCTCAACAGCCAGCCAGCCTCTGAGCACTCCTGGGTTTGGGCATGCACCAGAGGTGGCATGGCCTGTCTTCAGGAGGATTGGCTTCAGGAAGAGGCCCTGGAATTGGACTCAAGGCCGTTTGGTCATGGACTTCTACTGTCCTAGGTATCTGAAGTGTGGCTTAGAATGGGATGAGGCACAGGTGTTGAGTGGGCACACTGCTTGGGTCCCATGCACTCTTCACCCTGTTGAAAGGGGCACGGCTAATGGAGGACCAAAGTGGGGCCTTCTAAGCTATGGTTCTCAAAGCTGGAGTCCCTCTTACAGATTCAAAACTTCTGGCCTAAGGAAAATTACATGACATAGAAGGGATTTCAAAGCTGCCTTGTGATGTACTTCAGTAAGATATAAAAACAAGGGGGGAAAGTTATATATTAAGAAGGATTGCTTGGATAAAATAGCCTTACTAGTACACACTGAAGGCAACAGTCTCAGGACTTACTAATAATCAGTGATTGCTTACAGAAAAGCAGTTCTTTTATTGGAAACATCTTAAGTACCCAAATGGATGCACCTTGAGTATACAAATTATTCTTACATGATCTCTATCCTACTATCCTACTCTTGAGAAGGGACTAAAAGTGTCATGAATTCAATAAAAGCTGAGATACCAATGAAATTTCATTACTTTTTTGATGTCTTGGAAGCCAGACACATCACTCCATTGTTACACTTTGAAAAGATCCAAAATTTAAACGCAGATTTTTCTCAAGTGATCATGTGAAGCAGTAAGTATGTGTAAAATATTAAAATTTAAAAATGTGTTAAGGCAACATTCCTTTGACTCTGAAAATATTTTGAAAGCATCATCATGAAGCAATATACAAAATTTCAGTTTATGGAATTATTTCAATGAAAATGCATCATTACTATTAACCAAAACATCAAACCTGGAAATTAAAGAGTATAGAAGTCCTTTATCAATTATATTTCTTTTCCTGTTTAGGAGAGAAAGCCTAATAATTTGATAACACCATCATTCTCAGCAGTATCTAGACTGGCAAAACTAGCCAAAAACAATCTTGATTCTCTAATGACTTCATTTGAAAGTGGGCATCTGCATAGTATTACAGCTATGAAGTATAATGGCCACAAGATCAGTCTAGCAGCCCTCAGTGCTAAGAAATTATTTCTAAAAAATTTAGAAATAAAATAAGATTTTTGGGCTCCCCAGTTGGTGGCTCAGTGGTAAAGAATCTGCCTGCAGTGTAAGAGACACAGGTTCAGTCTCTGGGCTGGGAAGATCCTCTGGAGAAGGAAATGGCAACCCACTCCAGTATTCTTGCCTGGAAAATCCCATGGACAGAGGAGTCTGATGGGCTACAGTCCATGGGGTGCAAAAGAGTAGGACACAGCTGAGTGACTAAACAACAACAGCAGCAATAAGATTTTTAAAATTTCATTAAATTTCACATTTGTTCTAATATTCCAGAAGTTCATCATGTAATGGTGACATTGCTGTCAGCTGAATATTGTTTTTTAACATTTGGCATCCAACTGGAATGTGTGGCATGTGTTTAAAAGCTACTATATCTTGAACTTTTGTCTTAAAAAACAACAGTATGTTTATGTAGTTTTACTAGTTATGTAGTTTTCCGAGTTAGTGAAATTACATGTGTTTAATCTTCCATCTTTTCCCAGTGATCCACACTTGTAACTGTCTTAAGAGCTGGTAGGTTACCTAGATAGAACTCATTCCAAAAGGGTTTTTGGCAGGAGATGTGAATAAAGAAGAGTTCTTGAAAAACAAGAGTGTCAACATTTAAGGGAAAAGAAAGTTATTAGAATGAGAGTTAAAAGATGGTTTTACTTTCATTTTGCTAGAAAATGAACTTCGTTCTGATGAATATAGTTAGGCATACAAACATTTAAGCAGCTTGATAAGTTTGCCAGGAAAATTGAAATTTTGACTAACTTACCACAAAAAATATATTTCTAAAAGTGACATTATTGAGCATTACCCAGCATTTGTTTAGATTCAAATAATAGATTAAACATACCAATCCACTTTAAAATAGGCCATGCTGTAGGGAATCTGATTAAAAAAGAATATGCTGCAAGTTAAATTGTTTAATTTGATCATGTATTACCATTAAGGGGCTTCCCAGGTGGTGCTAGTGGTAAAGAACCCACCTGCCAATGTACGAGACATAAGAGACGTGGGTTTGATGCCTGGGTGAGGAAGATCCCCTGAAGGAGGGCATGGCAACCCACTCCAGTATTCTTGCCTGGAGAGTCCCATGGACAGAGGAGCCTGGCAGGCTGCAGCCCATGGTGTCACAAAGAGTCGGACACGACTAAGTGAAGCGACTTAGCACACATACACCCATTACCATTAAAGCTGAATTTCGTCTTTTTATTTGAACTTTATTTGTTGTGACTATATTTTATATTAGAATGTTTTATCATATGTCTAGTTATATTTATTTTTCTGTTCATATTTAAGACAGGAGAACTCCAAAGCTGAATAGAAGCTCAGCACAAGGTCGTTACTGCAGGGTCATTTAGCTGGGCCTTTCATTGGGAAGATTAGGGTGGAGTTGCTGTCTTCCACAGGTCAAGAATTGTGTCACTGATTATAAGATATCTGAGTCATAAACTAAAGAAATTATTCAGTTCTCTAAGCAATTAAAATAGCATAAAGAGATGAATAAACCATGTTATTAAAGCTTGATGTCATGAATTACTACTTTTCCATCTACTAATTTGTTTAGTTTTATTTTTGAGGCTATTAGAGGTAAGATGACATGTCCCAGGGCCCGAGACAGGGCCACTGTTGGATCAGTAGTTCTCAAAATGCGGTCTTCAGAACATTAGTGTTAGCATCTTGTTAGAATAGCAAGTTCTCAGCCCCACTCCAAAGCTACTGAGTCAGAAATTCTGGGGTGTGGCTTACCATCTGTATTTGAACAGTCTTTCCAGATGATTCTGATACACATCGGAGTTTGAGAACCACCCTGTTAAATGAATGGCGTGGAGGCCGATAGGGTTGGGACCAAGTGAGAGAAGGGGGAAATCACAGGATGCGAGACCACCTGGTGGGTCACTGTGGGGACTTTGGCTATTGTGTGAATGGGAAGCCTTTGGAAGATTTTGAGCAGTTGAGTGGTGTGATCTGACAGGTATTTTTAACAGATTATTTTGACTGTTGTGTTGCAACAGAGCAGTAGGAAGCCAAGAATTAAAGCAGGGAGACAAGTTGAGAGTCCATTGCAATAATACTGTAGACTAAAATGAGGTTGGCTTGGATCAGGGTGGGTGCAAGCAGAGGATGTAGTGAGACATAGTTGGAGTCCAAAACTCATTTTCTAGGGGGAGTTGACAGAATTGGCTGATGGATTAGCTAAATTAAAGACTTGAAATATTCTCTAAATTTGAGAGGGGTAAGAATAGCCAAGTTAGAAGAGGGAAAAGTAGTCACTTGTGGCATCAAGCTTAGATGACATGGCTGACATGACTAGAAGATATTCATCTGCTTGTGATATTTTAATTGCTTAGAGAATCTGACTTCAGGTTTTCCAGGTAGAATACTGCCATTCTGGTAGAGTACTGGAGAATCTTTATCAACTTGTAGTCCAGCTCCAAAGCTCTGTGTGTGTGTGTTAGTTCCTCAGTTGTGTCTGACTCTTTGTGACCCCATGGACTATAGCCCACCAGGCTCCTCTGTCCATGGAATTCCTCAGGCAAGAATACTGGAGTGGGTTACCACCGCCTTCTCCAGGGGATCTTCCCAACCCAGGGATCAAACCTGGGTCTCCTGCATTGCAGGCGGATTGTTTTACCATCTGAGCCACCAGGGAAGCCCTATTTGCTGTTAAAGCAATTCTAAGTTAATCACTTCTTAACAACAAAACCCCCAAAGCCTCACCTTCTAGAGACTCTTCACTGACTGTTCTGAAACAGCCTACCTGAAATTTTTATTACTCTTGACTTTGAGACCCCACACTGTTCTACCCTCTCACCTCTTTCACCGCTTCTTACTTCTTCTTTGCTTGTTCTCTGCATGTGAGATTTTCTTGAAGTTTCAGTACCTTGTCTTCCATGTTCTCCATCAATAATTGTAGTCCACCACCGCTAACACATTACTGATTCTCAGATTTGCATCTCCAGTCTCTGCTGACTCCCCAGCTGAAATTTTCAACTATCTGCACCACTCACTGCAGTGTAGTTTCAAGGCTAAACTCATCATCTTCTCTTACTCTAACAAGTAAGACAGCTTTCTGTCTGCCTTGTCAGTTTATTTTCGTTACAATCACTTACCCTCCCTCTATCTAGTTATTGACTAGTCTGTCAGTTCCACCTATGAAATCCTCATCATTTTCTCTTATGCCCGACCTGCCACCACCTTAATTTGGTTGCCTGTTTATAATTGGGATGCTGTAGCAGACTGCTGACTGTACTCCCTGGTTCCAGGAAGAAGGTTGGACGAATATAATTTTTTTTAACTTTAAACAAGCACTATTTGAAAGTCACCTCTTCCATCTATGGTCAAAGTATAATTCTTCTATACATTTTCTAATTTTTCGATGATCTATTTATTTTCATTTGTGAAAGTAGGAGTAAAAATCATTATAACTGTAGAAGGCTAGTCCATGATTACTTTAATCTTTTGCCCCATGAAATAGTCTTTTCTCATTTTTATGATTGTCTACAATAGAAATAGGTTAAATGAACTTATAGGATTTTAAGAAAGGCCTATAAAGATAGAGAATTTAAAACACAAGATATCAGATACAGCCTGCTCACCCCATCTGTCAAAGGTCAGTTGTATATAAAATTTGTTGTTTTATAAAGCTAAAGATTCAATGTTCACAGATAAAAAAGATATTCCAATAAAATAGATTTCCTGTTTCAACAAGGGAGATTTCATAACAGTGAATCCAAATTGACTTTATCTCACCCTCTTTACTTTAGTCAAAATTTATCTCTAAAGGTATAATAATTAACTAGAAAAATTTTTCCTAGATTTTTATCTTTTCAACAGTAGATATATGTTAGAGTAGATATTCTTATAAATATATAGCAGTAGTCTATAATTGAAAAATAAACCAAATACAGTGGTTCTATAAATTGCTGAGTTTAAGTTCTGTTATCTGAGGTCTAAAATTTTCTGCTTCTGAATGCTGAAGAGTCAGGAATGATATTCACTGTCCTAATGATAGTAGGCGGAGAAGGCAATGGCAACCCACTGCAGTACTCTTGCCTGGCAAATCCCATGGACGGAGGAGCCTGGTGGGCTGCAGTCCATGGGGTCGCTAGGAGTTGGACACGACTGAGCGACTTCACTTTTACTTTTCACTTTCATGCATTGGAGAAGGCAATGGCAACCCACTCCAGTGTTTTTGCCTGGAGAATCCCAGGGACGGGGCTGCTGTCTCTGGGGTTGCACAGAGTCAGATACGACTGAAGTGACTTAGCAGCAGCAATGATAGTAGGATTTTTTTTTTTTTTTTAAGCTTTTAAAACTATTTTCTGGGAGCAAATTGCTATTTTTGTTGCCTCAAACCTTGGTTCTCTGAAGTTATGTTGAAAAATTCTACCTTTTAAATTCATTAATTGAAAAAATATTTTTGAGCCTTTACTATATGCCAAATGGTGGTCCGTGTGCTAGGGAATCTGTAATAAGCAAACTGGAAAATGTTCCTGCCTTCTTTGAGCTTACATTCCAGTGGAGGCATATGAAGTTGGAAAAAATCTCTTTCCATAATAATTTTACATTAGACTTTCCATTCAAACTGTAAAACTTCTAAATTAAAAAAAGAAAGTCCCCAATAATGACATTAATAACTCTGACATAATGTAGGTACTGTTACAGTCTCAGTATTTTTTCCTAAATTTGGCATAATTCTAAATTTTATGTGTTATTGTCATACCCTCACTGTTAGATACAATTAAGAGTGCAAATTCCTATTATTAATCTTAATTTTAAGATATGTTTCTTAAGTTATAACTACTAACCCATAGTCATAATTTTGTGGAGTGGAACTGCTTAAGTTTAATCAAGAACTGTTTTAATCAACTAGATTTTTAAGCTCTCTCCTCTTCTTTATAGCTTTTTTGAGGTATAATCAATCTACAAGAAACCAGACAAATTCAGTCTTCAGTTTGATGAGTTTCAATACATAGTATGTACCTGTGAAACCATCATCACAATCAGGATTATAAGCATATGCTTCACCCCTGACAATTCAGAAAGATATTAGGGTGTGTGTGTATTTTAGCATATTAAGTTTTATTATCAAATATTTCAAGCATGTAACATTGTAATAGTGTTCCCAATTCAGTTGTGAACCTTCTCAGAGAATAACAGTTATAAAATCAAGGATAATAGATTATTTGTAGATTACTGAAAGCCTACAAAACCAACTAGAAACTAGAATTTACCCTTCAGTTCAGTCGCTCAGTCGTGTCCGACTCTTTGCAACCTCATGAACCACAGCACTCCAGGCCTCCCTGTCCAACACCAACTCCTGGAGTCCACCCAAACCCATGTCCATTGTGTCGGTGATGCCATCCAATGATCTTATCCTCTGCCGTCCTCTTCTCCTCCTGCCCTCAATCTTTCCCGGCATCAGGGTCTTTTCAAATGAGTCAGCTCTCTGCATCAGATGGCCAAAGTATCGGAGTTTCAGCTTCAACATCAGTCCCTCCAATGAACACCCAGGACTGGTTGGATCTCCTTGCAGTCCAAGGGACTCTCAAGAGTCTTCTCCAACACCACAGTTCAAAAGCATCAATTCTTCGGCACTCAGCTTTCTTTATAGTCCAACTCTCACATCCATACATGACTACTGGAAAAACCATAGCCTTGACTAGACGGACCTTTGTTAGCAAAGTAATGTCTCTGCTTTTTAATATGCTGTCTAGGTTGGTCATAACTTTCCTTCCAAGGAGCAACCGTCTTTTAATTTCATGGCTGCAGTCACCATCTGCAGTGATTTTGGAGCCCATAAAAATAAAGTCAGCCACCATTCCACTGTTTCCCCATCTATTTGCCATGAAGTGATGGGACTGGATGCCGTGATCTTCATTTTCTAAATGTTGAGCTTTAAGCTGACTTTTTCACTCTCTTCTTTCACTTTCATTAAGAGGCTCTTTAGTTCTTTACTTTCTGCCATAAGGATGGTGTCATCTGCATATCTGAGGTTATTGATATTTCTCCTGGCAATTTTGATTCTAGCTTGTGCTTCCTCCAGCCCAGAGCTTCTCATGATGTACTCTGCATATAAGTTAAATAAGCAGGATGACAATATGCAGCCTTGATGTACTCCTTTTCCTATTTGGAACCAATCTGTTGTTCCATATCCAGTTCTAACTGTTGCTTCCTGACCTGCACACAGGTTTCTCAAGAGGCAGGTTGGGTGGTCTGGTATTCTGATCTCTTTTAGAATTTTCCACAGTTTATTGTGATCCACACAGTCAAAGGCTTTGGCATAGTCAATAAAGCAGAAATAGATGTTTTTCTGGAACTCTCTTGCTCTTTCAATGATCCAGCGGATGTTGGCAATTTGATCTCTGATTCCTCTGCCTTTTCTAAAACTAGCTTGAACATCTGGAAGTTCATGGTTCACATATTGCTGAAGCCTGGCTTGGAGAACTTTGAGCATTACTTTACTAGCATGTGAGATGAGTGCAGTTGTGCAGTAGTTTGAGCATTCTTTGGCATTGCCTTTCTTTGGTATTGGAATGAAAACTGACCTTTTCCAGTCCTGTGGCCACTGCTGAGTTTTCCAAATTTGCTGACATATTGAGTGCAGCACTTTCACAGCATCATCTTTTAGAATTTGAAATAGCTCAACTGGAATTTCATCACTTCCACTAGCTTTGTTCGTAGTGATGCTTCCTAAGGCCCACTTGACTTCACATTCCAGGATGTCTGGCTCTAGGTAAGTGTGAGTGATCACACCTTTGTGATTATCTGGGTCATGAAGATCTTTTTTGTACATTCTGTGTATTCTTGCCACCTCTTCTTAATATCTTCTGCTTCTGTTAGGTCCCTACCATTTCTGTCATTTATTGAGCCCATCTTTGCATGAAATGTTCCCTTGGTATCTCCCTTAAGAGACCATAACTGCAGTGGGTAAGAATGGCAAAATCTGTGGCTTCTTTTTCTTGATGGAATTCCCCAGTCTCATGTGGTAGAAAACCCATAGTCTTCCCAACTTGAGGTGACAAAGTTCAAGGAGTCTGGCAAAAGAAAAAAAAGAACAAAAGTAGGCAAAAATGTGAAGCATCCTATACTTGAAAGACAAATACACTGGCAAAATTTGAGTTTTTGCATTTTTTGACTAAGTGCCTTCTGTTATTATGCATACCCATAGTGGCAGAAAATTGAAGTTTTGGTGGCATGAATTATCAGATAACAGAGCTTGAAGCTGACAGAGCAGGTAGAAATTTATGGGGAAATCCCAGCAGCAAGAGAACTGCAAAGAGGATAAGCCCCAAAATCTGAGCATTAATTCTGTCCAAATCTTTGGCTGACCATTAAACTACATAGGTGAGGAGAGATCCTCCCCAAAAGCTGAGCTGAAAAGCAGTATTTGGTAGCTGGAAGAACCAAGCAGAGATATGAACTGCTGCACCTTGTGGGAGAGACAGTGGTTTGCAGTTTGAGTCTAGACCAATTAACTGCCTATTAGAAGGAAAATCCAGTTATCCTCAGCAGAACGTAACATTATCCAGAGTTATTATAACACATTATTATAATGTCTAGTTTTTGACTGAAATCACTAGTGGAAAGAAACCAAACCCAAAAGTGTGATTCATATTCAGTCAACAGGAAGTGACTCAAAGTGGGCCCAGATGTCGAGTTTAACAAAATCTTCCAAAGCAGCTAATATAAATGTGTTCAAAGAAGTAAAGGAAAAAATGTTCAAAGAATTAAACAAATGTGTCTTAATGAGTGAATGTATCAGATTGGTGAGAGCAGAAGAAAGAATTCATGAACTTGAAGATAAATCAGTAGAAATTATTCAATCGGAAAAAATAAGAGGAAAAGGTTGAAGACATCATAAATTGAGTCTTGGATATCTGACTGTATAATGATGTTGAACATTGTTGTTGTCGTTGTTGTTCAGTTGCTCAGTCATGTCTGACTCTTTGCGACCCCGTGAACTGAAGCATGCCAGGCTTCACTGTCCTTCACCATCTCCCAGAGCTTGCTCAAACTCATGTCCCTTAAGTCGATGAGGCCATCCATCCATCTCGTCCTCTGTCATCCCCTTCTCCTCCCGCCTTCAATCTTTCCCAGCATCAGGGTCTTTTCCAGTGAGTCAGTTCTTTGCATCAGGTGGCCAAAGTATTGGAGTTTCAGCTTCAGCATCAGTCCTTCCAATGAATATTCAAAGTTGATTTCCTTTAGGATTGACTGGTTTGATCTTACAGTCCACAGGATTCTCAAGAGTCTTCTCTAACACCACAGTTCAGAAGCATCAATTCTTTGGTGCTCAGCCTTCTTTGTGATGCAACTCACATCCATACATGACTACTGGGAAAACCATAGCTTTGACTAGACAGACCTTTCTTGGCAAAGTAATATCCCTGCTTTTTAATATGCTGTCTAGGTTTGTCATAGCTTTTCTTCCAAGGAGCAAGCGTCTTTTAATTTCATGGCTGCAGTCACCATCTGCAGTGATTTTGGAGCCCAAGAAATAAAATCTGTCACTGTTTTCATTTTTTCCCCATCTATTTGCCATGGAATGATGAGACCAGATGCCATGATCTTTGTTTTTTGGAATGTTGAGTTTCAAACCAGCTTTTTCACTCTCCTCTTTCACCTTCATCAAGAGGCTCTTTAGTTCCTCTTTGCTTTCTGCCATTAGGATGGGGTCTTCAGCATATCTGAGGTTATTGATATTTCTCCCAGCAATCTTGGTTCCAGCTTGTGCTTCATCCAGCCTGGCATTCCGCATAATGTATTCTCCATATAAGTTAATTAAGCAGGGTGACAATATACAGCCTTGATATACTCCTTTCCCAGTTTGGAAGCAGTCCATTGTTTCATGTCAATTTCTAATTGTTCCTTCTTGACCTGAATGCAGGTTTCTCAGGAGGCAGGTGAGATGGTCTGGTATTCCTGCCTCTAAGAATTTTCCACAGTTTTCCACAGTTTGTGCTCCACATGGTCAAAGGCTTTAGTGTAGTCAATGAGGCAGAAGTCACTATTTTTCTGGAATTCTCTTGCTATTTCCATGATCCAACAGATGTTGGCAATTTGAGCTCTGGTTCCTGTGCCTTTTCTAAATCCAGCTTGAATATCTGGCAGTTCTTGGTTCACCTACTATTGAATCCTGGCTTGGAGAATTTTGAGCATTACTTTGCTAGCGCGTGAAATGAGTGCAGTTGTGTGGTTTGAACATTCTTTGGCATTGTCTTTCTTTGGGATTGGAATGAAAGCTGACCTTTTCCAGTCCTGTGGCCACTGCTGAGTTTTCCAAATTTGCTGGTATATTGAGCGCAACACTTTCACAGCATCATCTTTTAGGATTTGAAATAACTCAGCTGGAATTCCATCACCTCCAGTAGCTTTGCTCATAGTGATGCTTCCTAATGCCCACTTGACTTCACGTTCTAGGATGTCTGACTCTAGGTGAGTGATCACACCATCGTGGTTATCTGAGTCATTAAGATCTTTTTTGTTAAACATATGTGTGATATATTCGTATACTACATATGGTAAAAGTTTTAATACTTGACCAAACCAGGTAGTGGGAATATAAATGTTATTGAAGAGCATAAAAGCAATTCCTGTTGTATGAAATTATCTTTATAAAAGTTAAATTCATTGAAGTATAGTTTACATTTAATAATATATGTACATATTAACTGTATAATTTGATGAGTTTGACAAATATATTAAATGTGTATCTATCACCATCAACAAGGTACAGAACATTTTTCTCACCCTGATGCGCTTTTGCTGTTAATTCAGCTGCCAGGTAATCCCTCTGACCTCAAGTAATCTCTGCTCTTTCAGTTACTTTTTTAGAATTTCATATAAATAGAATCATAATTTTTCTCATTGTTTATTCATATTCTTTTCCATTATGGCTTATTATAGGATATAGAATATAGTTCTCTTGTTGTTTATCCATTCTGTATGGAATAGTTTGTACCTATTAGTTCCAATCTCCAAATCCATCCCCCACCCTGTACTCCTTTCCCCTTGGCAACTGCAAGTCTGTTTTCTAGGTCTATGAGTCTCTGTTTCGTAGATATGTTCATTTCTATTATATTTTAGATTCAACATATAAGTGATATTATAGTATTTATCTATCTCTGTCTGACTTACTTCACTTAGTAGGATAATCTCTAGTTGCATCCATGTTGCTGCAGATGGCATTAGTTCATTCTTTTTCATGGCTAAGTAGTGTTCGGTTAGATCTTCTTTATCCATTCAACTGTCAATAGACATATATTTAGATTGTTTTCCTGTCTTGGCTATTGTAAATAGTGCTGCTATAAACATAATGGTGCATGTATCTTTTCAAATTATAATTTTTCCTGGATATATGCTCAGGAATGGGATTGCTAGATCATATGGTAATCATATTTAGTTTTTTGAGGTACCTCCATCCTATTCTCCATAGTGACTGTACCAACTTACATTCTTACCAACAGTGTAAGAGGGTTCCCTTTTCTCCACACCCTCTCCAGCATTTGTTATTGGTTGACTTTTTAGTGATGGCCATTCTGACCAGTGTGAGAACTCTCACCTCCCGATCTTTTCCTGTGCTCAGTTGCTCAGTCATGTCTTAGCAGCTACATGGACTGTAGCCCACCAGGCTCCTCTGTGTATGGAAGAATACTGGAGTGGGGTGCCATTTCCTACTCCAGAGTATCTTCCCATCCCAAGGATCAAGTCTCTTACTGTATTGGCAAGTGGATTATATCACTATCGCCACCTGGGAAGTCCACCCTTAACTTTAGTTTTCACTGGGATCCAGTCAACAATCTTTGATCTTAGAGGAGGAGTTTAAAAGTTTTTCTTTTGTTTCTTGTCCATTTTACCTACTTAAGAGTTCTGGAATCCCCAGAGTGGGGTTAAGCCAAGGAGGTCACGCTCTTTGGCCTAACTGTTGCCGCAAATAATTGCTAGTCATATATCTCAGGGTAAATTTTTCTAGCCCCTTAAATATATATATTTTAAAACTGGGGTATAGAAAAGACTTGTTTGGCTTTTAATATTAGAGGGAGGGGTCCCTTTTGGCCCATTTAACCTGAGGGTAGTATAATAAGGGGCTTCTCCAGTGGCTCAGCAGTAAAGAATCTACCTGCAATGCAGGAGATGCAGGAAGATGTGGGTTCGATCCCTGGGTTGGGAAGATCCCCTGGAGCAGAGCATGGCCATCCACTCCAGTATTCTGGCCTGAAAAGTCCCATGGACAGAGGAGCCTGGTGGGCTACAATCCATAGGATCACCAAGAGTCATATATGACTGAAGGGACTGAGCACAGCACAGCACAGTGTAATAATATCAAATCTTGTTTTCATCACATAAATATCCATTTTATTTCTCCCATTTTAAATAACCATCTAAATATTTCTTAACTCCTTTTAAAATTTACCTTGTAGAAAGTAATAGCTAGACTTTCCTTACAAGTTTTTTGTTAACATTGATTACTCTAATACTCTTGTTAGTATCTGTAAGACCCATTGAGGGGAAGCAAAGAATACAAATGAAGCTTCTCAAACCAGTTTTTCTTATTTGTTTACTTATTTTGTTTTCCTAGACTGTAATGAATGTGTCTCCATTGATCATCAAGGGGTTCTGAAGTCTTGACATCTTGTACTTTTTCATGGAATCATTTTAGATTGATTCCTATGCCTGTAGACATCTTTCTAAAAGTTATTACAAATAACATGAGTTTCCCTTATACCTGTTTCTTAAACACTAAACCTGAGCTAGGTTTAGTGTTTAAACATAGGTTTAGTGTTTAAAGTATAAGCCACTCTTTAAACATGGCTTATACTTTATAAAGGAGAAGGCAATGGCAACCCACTCCAGTACTCTTGCCTGGAAAATCCCATGGACAGAGGAATCTGGTGGGCTACAGTCCATGGGGTCGCAAAGAGTCGGACATGACGGAGCGACTTCACTTTCACTTCACTTATACTTTATTCACTAGAGCAGAGACTCAGAGCTACAAACACAAGTTTTATGAATAATTCAGACTTCTGGGCTTAGGAAGCAAATAATACAAGTAAAGAGAGCAAGAATAATTATTCTAAAACACTGAAAAATCTTAATATGTGCATTTGCTTGATACTGTGAGACAACAGTCAAGAGTGAAGTTAGAGAACAGAATCTGTTTTCCAGATTGAAACAGGGAATGTTGATGTGGCACTTAACCTGTTGGTTTGAAACCAGTGAGCTAACCTATGGTTTGTCCATGGTTAACTACCCATAAATAATTACCCTTATGTATCTGTTACTTTACCCATTCATCTGTCTTCAATAACCAACCATATAATGAATAATTGAAACTTGGCTCAGTGAATTTTAGTAATGATTGCTTATTGCTTTCCAAATGACTGCATTAGAAAAATTATCAGGTTTGGATATATGTTTTTTGAATCCTAAGTTGTTGAAAAGTATGATTTAGCTTACAGAGCAGTTGAATGTGTGAATAAAATATTAATTTTTGAAGAATATTCTTCCATTTAGCCAACAGATATATACATTTTAATAGTGAGATACATTATCAACATTCATATGTGAACAATATAAATTTTTTATTGATAATTTTGACTTAGTTATGACTCAGATATAAATTATGTAATATGAATTATTTATTTACATCTGGTTTTTTGGTCAGTGCATAAGTTTTATGATGTGGAATTAAATGCTAGCATCTCAAAATTATGTAATTATTTATGTTGGGTCTCAGTAGACAAAATTTAACATATTAGGATGATGCTTGATGTTAGTTGTAAAATAACGGAGGGCAGGTGGACAATACTAAACTAGTCCACTGGTTCTTTTGAGCTAGTAATTAAGTTAAAAAAATTTTTTTTCTAAACATCTCAGGCAAGCTAAATATGAGATGCAAGACTTGTAGTGAATTTAGAATTATAGTTAATATGCAGTATAAGCTCATCAAATATACTAAAGGATTGTTTTTGGCTTTAATACTTAATATGCTATTTAAGCAGAATAGAGGGCATATAGCTTACTCAGTGATACATGAAAATATTCATTTTAACAGGTAAACATTGGGAAGATGGATTCACCCATTGAAAAGTGGAACCTAATAATTGGCAACTTGGCTTTAAAACAGGTAAGTGATATGTATATGGGTATACACACACATATATTTATGAACAAATGATAGAATAAATGGATAACTTCTGAAAGTTTTCTTTTTCTAGAAACATCACATTTTTCTAAATATGGAAAATGTATAACATACAAAGTATAGAGTAAATATAAAAAATATTTTCTCCCATATGTAATAGAGCCAGAATTTGAGTTAATATGTGTACAAATAAATATGTAGCACTTCATTGCTTAGATGCTATTTTTCTTTGACTTTTTAAAAGTAAATCTTCTAATTAAACTTCGCTCATTTTTATATGATAGGATGTGTAAGCTGAATTTTCCTTAATTTGTTAATATTATCAGTGTTAATACAAATGAGCACATTAAATTGTCAATTATATATAGATCATCCACAGGTCTTTCTAATCTCAGGGGAATCTCTCTTCCTCTCCCACTACCTGCTGCTATCCCCAAGACACAAGACTGCAGCTCCCAGCACCTCTTTAGCAAATCTGAGTTTATGAAGTGCTCGCTAATTAAAAAAAATTTTTTTTTTTAATTTGGCTGCGCTGTGCAGCATGTGGGTTCTTAGTTCCCCTGCTAGGGATCAAACCTGTGCCCCCTGCATTGGAAGTACAGAGTTTTAACCACTAGACCATTGGAGAAGTCTGGCTCAACTAATTTTCATGTTAGGTCAACTCAGACGTAATGTTGAGAACGTGGTTGCAGAAAAGAAATTTCATGTTATGTTCAAAGACAAAGAAAGAAAGGCAATTTTGGGATATAGGCTTTTAAAAGGTATCTGTGTTTCTAAGATCACAGGCTTAGAAACAAGAAAATTTGAAATCTAGTCTCAGCTCTAGCAATCACCAGCTATATAATGTTTGTTAATTTAGCCTTTCTTCTATGTTTCATTTTCCTCTTCATTTCCATAGTGTCGCACTAGGGATACCCAAGATCCTTTTCAGCTTGAAACTGTAGGAATCTATGCTGGAGTAATAAGCAGTATATCCAACAACCAGTAGGCTACTTATAAACTAATAAATGAAAATTTGAAAATATATCCTATTTTATTCTTTAAATACTGTAAACTCTTACTGAGTAATATGAGTTAGACTATAAATTATTCTAATAATTTTCCACCTCTGCTTTTGTTTTATTTTCTTAAGAAGCGCTCATCCTTTTTAAAAGATTTTTATTTATTTATGGCTGTGCTGGGTCCTCATTGCTGTGTGGGCTTTCTTTATTTACAGCAAGTGGGGGCTCCTCTCTAGTTGCGGAACGCGGGCTTTGCATTGCAGTGGCTTCTCTTGTTGCAGAGCACAGGCTCTAGGTGTGCAGACGTCAGTAGTCGTGACTCATGGGCTTAGTCGCTCGTCAGCATGTGGGATCTTCCCAGACCAGGGATGGAGCCCCTGTCCCCTGCATTGGCAGGCGGATTCTTAACCACTGGACCACCAGGGAAGTCCCCATCTCGCTTTTAACTTTTCCTTTCACTCTTAGTCTCCGCCCTTCCCCTGCCATCCTCTCTTTCCATAACTGTTGGTCAGGATGAGAGCTAGAGATGGCTGCGGTTTCACTGATCCTATCATAATAGTGCCACAGCCTGAAGTCTGTGTCTGTGTCTCACTCCACCAAGGATGCATGAGAAACGGGGAACCCCACACGGGCTCATCAGGACCCAGCTGGTATAAGCCAGTGAGGCAGCAACTGGTTGGAGTCTAGTTACCTGTAGACAAAAGTAGAGGGGAGAAGAAAATAAGGTCAGGTGGGGGTGACAGTGGTGCTGTCTCTGAAGCTTTATCTGCTCCAGCTTGTGAGGGAGTAGACGGCTGGCTGGGGGAGTAGGGGGAGCTGGCAGAGCTCCTCTGACTTGAGGCTGGCTGTGGACGGGATGGGTGGGGAGGGATGAGAAGGACAGAGGCACCTCGTGCTGGCATTAGCTGGCGTGCGTGTTCTTCTGACTATTAAATGGGATCCCAAGCAGATGACCATCACAGAATTTCTTCACAGTTGTACACAGTGGCCATCTCAACCTGTCCATAAATTGTCAAATAAGTAGGTATTTATTTATTTTTTGGGGGGGAACCCCAGAGTTCCCAATCTCATTGAAGAGTCATTCCCTCGCCAGGATAGATGTATCCTGTGTTCACGTCTATTTAGGCCCATGCCTCCTGTTAACCTCTACAGCTCCTCCTTAACCTGGAGTTTGCTCTTCTCTTGGGTACAATTGGGTCTTTCCTTTGCAGGTTTATACACTAGGACTTCTTTATTTCAGCTGTGTGTGTGTTACAATGTCTTCCATAGGCTCCCTAGTTCTGTATTTCATTTCTAAGAAACAAAAACTCTGCATTTTATTTCTAAGAAAAACCTTGGAGTCACAGTATTAGAATTTAAATTATTAATTTTATCACTTTTACATATATTATTTACTAACCAGGATCAGGAATGCAGGTCAGGAAGCAACAGTTAGAACTGGACATGGAACAACAGACTGGTTCCAAATAGGAAAAGGATTATGTCAAGGCTGCATATTGTCACCCTGCTTATTTAACTTATATGCAGAATACATCATGAAAAACGCTGGACTGGAAGAAACACAAGCTGGAATCAAGATTGCCAGGAGAAATATCAATAACCTCAGATATGCAGATGACACCACCCTTATGGCAGAAAGTGAAGAGGAACTAAAAAGCCTCTTGATGAAAGTGAAAGTGGAGAGTGAAAAAGTTGGCGTAAAGCTCAACATTCAGAAAACCAAGATCATGGCATCCGGTCCCATCACTTCATGGGAAATAGATGGGGAAAGAGTGGAAACAGTGTCAGACTTTATTTTTATGGGCTCCAAAATCACTGCAGATGGTGACTGCAGCCATGAAATTAAAAGACGCTTACTCCTTGGAAGGAAAGTTATGACCAACCTAGATAGCATATTCAAAAGCAGAGACATTACTTTGCCAACAAAGGTCCGTCTAGTCAAGGCTATGGTTTTTCCTGTGGTCATGTATGGATGTGAGAGTTGGACTGTGAAGAAGGCTGAGTGCCGAAGAATTGATGCTTTTGAACTGTGGTGTTAGAGAAGACTCTTGAGAGTCCCTTGGACTGCAAGGGGATCCAACCAGTCCATTCTGAAGGAGATCAGCCCTGGGATTTCTTTGGAAGGAATGAAACTTTAGTTTCAGCTAAAGCTGAAACTCCAGTACTTTGGCCACCTCATGAGAAGAGTTGACTCATTGGAGAAGACTCTGATGCTGGGAGGGATTGGGGGCAGGAAGAGAAGGGGACAACAGAGGATGAGATGGCTGGATGGCATCACTGACTCGATGGACGTGAATCTGAGTGAACTCCAGGAGTTGGTGATGGACAGGGAGGCCTGGTGTGCTGTGATTCATGGGGTCGCAAAGAGTCGGACACGACTGAGCAACTGAACTGAACTGAACTGAACTGAACCAGGATCAGACATTACTTTGTCCACAAAGGTCTGTCTAGTCAAGGCTATGGTTTTTTCAGTAGTCATGTATAGATGTGAGGGTTGCACTAAAAAGAAAGCTGAGCGCCAAAGAATTGATGCTTTTGAACTGTGGTGTTGGAGAAGACTCTTCAGAGTCCCTTTGACTGCAAGGAGATCCAGCCAGTCCATCCTAAAGCAGATCAGTCCTGAGTGTTCATTGGATGGACTGATGTTGGAGCTGAAACTCCAATACTTTGGCCACCTGATGGGAAGAACTGACTCATTTGAAAAGACCCTGATGCTGGGAAAGATTGAGGGCAGGAGAAGGGGACGACAGAGGATGAGATGATTGGATGGCATCACCGACTCAATGGACATGGGTTTGGGTGGACTCTGGGAGTTGGAGACGGACAGGGAGGCCTGCCGTGCTGCAGTTCATGGGGTCACAAAGAGTCGAATATGACTGAGCAACTGAACTGAACTGAACCAGGATCAGAATGCTGAAGTATCTTAACAACTGGTACTAGCATAGTGATGCTTGCAGCTCAGCACTAAATCTGCTGCAATGAAAGATCTGGGGCTAGAATCCAGACTATCTGAACTTGCTAGCCTGGCTTTTCCATTAATTTACTCTATGACAAAATCAGAATACTTGGGTTTTTCATCTGGAGCCCTGATTTCAGTACATGGATTAGCTTCAGAGAGTCTCTGAGCACACAGAAATTCTGCTCAAAATTTTGACTGCATGGTGTTTTCATGAAGAGAAGAATCTATAAAACTTTCACCAGATTGTCAAAGGAGTCCATGACACAAACACAAAAAGAATAAGTGAACTAGAGGTGCCTTTAGGGTTTCTTTTGGTTCTAGCATTCGTCTAATGTGATTCTAAGAGTTCACAGTGTGACTTTTTTTAGTTGCTTTTTTTTTTTTTTTTGAGGGTTGCTTTGTGCTTTCCACTTTCACTGTGGAAAGTACTTTATATATTCATGTAATTCATTTAAATACAAAATAACCCTTCCATGTTCAATATTACCATTTTTCAGATTCGGAGCTGAAGTTTTTAATAGCTGTTTGTGAGGTTATTTTTTAATGTCTGCCTCTCCCATTGACCAGGAGCTCTATGAGAGCAGGGAATAAATTTGTTTTGACCACTGCTGTAGCCTAACACCAGGCATAGCACCTTGTATATAGTAGACCCTAAATTAATGCTTGTTGAATAACTTACCACAGATTAAGTGTATAGCTAGGAATGAAACCCTTATCATTTGATTATAGAATTCAGTCTCCTGCCAATACTGCCTCAAGAGTCAGACTTAAGCTATGTGGATTGGGTACATTTCAGTCTTAAGGTTGGTATTTTCTTAGATGATCTGTGGATTTCACCACCAAAGTCACTTAAGATGCTTGTTAAAAATACATTCCTAAACCCCATTCCATACCTACTGCTACCAGATCAGGGCATTTTGAGAACCCACTAGCTTAGGGAATAGTAAAACTAAAATGTAGTAGTCTCTTCAAAAGGTAAGGCAACTTAGTTACCATATATAATACTTTCTTTTGACTCCTTATATGCCTATTGACATCATCAAATAAAAAAATGTGTTTTCTCAATGAATAATTCAGTTGGGTTTTATTAAATATTTTTTTAAGGTTCAAGCAACAGTAGTTGGCTTCCTAGCAGCTGTGGCAGCAATTATATTGGGCTGGATTCCAGAGGGAAAATACTATCTTGATCATTCCATACTTCTGTGCTCTAGCAGTGTAGCAACTGCCTTCATTGCATCGCTCCTGCAGGGTAAGTAAATTTCAGTGTCTACTCTGCAGTCTCTACTTTCTAATTATTCATTTTCCGTGTTAGCTATTTTTACTTAACTGATATTTTTTCATTATTTTAAAAAAACAGAGAAAAGTTATCTACAACTTTTCAAATAGCTTATTTCAGATATATTTATATGTATCACATGTAAACCTTAGCATACAGAGCAAGCTTCCTAAGGTTGTGTCCAGGCTTTAGGTCCCCTGGTACAGCTCCCAAACAAGACCAGGAAAACAGCCTAGAGATTTTATTTGTCTCTGTAAGTTAAATTAATTGAGAAGCTCCTTTCTGGAAATCATGCAGAAGATTTGCTAGCTTGTCATTTGAGTAACAAGTATTCCAGGAATTCTAGATTTCAAAAGCTGTCCCTCTGTTAAAATTTTTTGAAGTTTCAGATTTCAGAAAAAATTCCTTTACTGTCTGTGGCAGTAGAAGTATAACCATATGCTTAACATAGCATATTGTTGGCTATAGAATGTTAAATAGCCAGAAGGTTTTTTAGTTGGGACACCATTTTTATATTGATTTATTTATATGAACTTCACACTAGAGAACTAGATTATGGAATCATAATCATAAAGACTTGTTAATTTTTATTTATAATTGCCATCTTCTCATTTTATATCACCAGCAAGGTTAAAAACGGAATACTCTCATATCAGGTGATCTCATACAACGAAGGTAACTTTTGGGGCTAGATTCTGATAATTTGGTGGCTCAGACTGTAAAGAGTCTGCCCGCAATGCAGGAGACCCGGGTTCGATCCCTGGGTTGGGAAGATTCCCCTGGAGAAGGAAATGGCAACCCTCTGCAGTATTCTTGCCTAGAAAATACTGTGGGTGGAGGAGCCTGGCAGGCTACAGTCCATGGGGTTGGAAAGAGTCAGACACAACTGAGCGACTTCACTTTCTTTCTTTTCTAATAATTTAGAAGCTCTTAACTTTAAAATTCAGATTTAAAAAATGTATGTCTACACCTTTATTTTGAATAATGTATATTCCAATTTTTTAGTAACTTGACCTTTATATATGTAGAGCAGATGGTATTGAACCACCTTTTGTAGGTGAGAAAACTGACTTAGGTAAGTAGGCGTATATAATTTCATAAGCTTATGAACATAAAAATCAGATTTAAAACCTGTTTCTTGACTCCCAACTCTTTTCAGTGGTCCCTGATGGCAAAATAACTTGTTTTCAGCTGAAAAGTTAAATAGCATTCTGTCATAGGAGAACTTTCCACATTGATTTTTAAATGTACTAATTTTGAAAAAAAAATTATATGATTACATCTTGAATAATTATTGTAATATACATTTAAATGTTTTCCTGCTATGTTTTTTTTTTCTATTTACAATGATATTATGGGAAAGGTAGGTCCATAGATTGAAAAAGCCTCCAGAATATAAGATGTGAGGCATTGAACCAAGACAAAATTTATACTTTTAATAATTTCGGCCTTACGGGTAGTAGGAAAAACACTGTTACAAGCTGTGTGACCTTAAGCAAGGATTTAATTTATGCTTAGCATGTAAATTAACTAATCTTAAATTTTCTCTGTACTGCATCCTCTTAACATGTTGGCATGAGAAAATCTGTCCAGTATGGTGTAGATATGATGTTACCATTTTTCTCCCATTTCTCTATTCGAGAATATGAGGATTTAAATGTACAAGAACCCAGTCACATTTTCATCTTCTGTTGTTGTAGGTTTATAGACAGAAAACTATAAAAGTTTCTATAGATAGAAACTTTGGGGTTTAAGAATATCCTGTACAAACACTGCTTCTTGTATTCTGACCTCCAGTGTTCAAAATTTAATTACTCTTCTCTTCCTAATACTTCAACACTTTTTAATAAAAAATGGGGCAAGCATTTCTGGCTACCTCTGTGTAAACACATCTGGTTTTGTTGGCCTCCTTCTCAGTTGCTATATGTGTAAATATAACTCACCTTTCTTTGACATTTTCATACTTTATTTGAGGGTTAAAATAAAATCTTTGGCTTTGTACACATGAATACATTACATCCAAGACATGCATGTTACTAAATTGGAAACTTTAATGTTATTTTACAGTAGCCTTTCAGGTCTCTAAATGCAACACTGAACGTCTCACATCTTTTATGATCCCTACTTGGAATTTGTTGAAAGACACTTTACCAAAACATTCAAGTAAAGTGTTTTGTTTGCTTTAGTCAGCTTATCTAAGCAGCCTAACGGGAACTGATGCGCTGTTTGTCTAGTGTGTGTACTTCAGTGTTTAGGGGAATGGATTTTCTTTAAACCATAGCACAAAAAATAATTAACTTTTTTTTCCCCTAGGAATAATAATGGTTGGGGTTATCGTTGGCTCAAAGAAGACTGGTATAAATCCTGATAATGTTGCTACACCCATTGCTGCTAGTTTTGGTGACCTTATAACTCTTGCCATATTAGCTTGGATAAGTCAGGGTTTGTACTCCTGTCTTGGTAAGTTGACCTGAAATTAAATATAATGCGTTATTCAGAGTCTCTTTAAATAAATATTGTTGCAGCAATATCATGACTCACAGTGGCCTTCATCTGTGTTGGAACTGTGGTTGAGGCTGATTAGAACAATCACTGCTACTTGCTGTACACCTACTATATGTTGAGGTTATCACATACTTCTTCTCTTCATAAAGAATCTAACACTCTAAAAGATAAGGAGTATCATCTCTGATTTCAGATGAGAAAACTGAGGGTCATAGAGGTTATGTGAAGGTTGAATGCAAGTCTATCATAGTCTTTGAATTCTCTCCTCTGAATGTGTAGCGCTGAGGCATCAACCCACAGGATTCTGAAACATGTTGCACTGTTGTCTCAGAGCATAAGGTTGTGCTTGAAATTTAGTGATTTTCCCCCATATCAGAAACCAGTGTGGCAATTAATAATAGCAGCTGAAAAATCACCATGAAAATTAGCCTGAGTGTTGTGGGTATTTGAAGTTATATATGCAATTCCTGATAATAGTTATTGGGTATTTATAGAATCTAATGAATTGTTTTAATGCAAATTTATACTCCGGAACTATTGTCAATGTAAATGTATATGATTTGTGAACATACATTTAGTCCTAAAAGTTGATTGTAGTTTCATTTTTTTAGATGCCAAATTTTTAAAAAAATTTAAAGAAAATATAAAACCACAGTAATACAAAAAGAGAGAAAGGTAGTTTATCAGCCAAACCAGAAGCAAACATATATTCACATATCCTCATATATTTTCATGGATTCTAGACAGATTTATGGTATACTTTAGAATAAGTCTAAAAGTACATTTGGTTTGAAGAAGTCAGAATCTCAGATAAATGTTTTTGAACTAAAGAAAGAGCTTTAACCTAACCAAGGCAGTGATTTTCTGCTACCTTTGGGGATATCAAGAGAAGCTTCATTTAGTATATAAAATTACCTTACATTATATAATGAGTGATATAAAAAGCAGTACTCATTAAGACGATGTATATATTCAAGGAAAATTCTCTTTTGGAAGATAAGATGTGTCTACGTGTTGTAAGGTAGAAGACAATAAATGATCAAGGACCCAAATATAAGATCTTGTTCCCATAACAGATAAAGGTATAGTATTTGTACCCTTGAGTATTCAAATTACTGTGAAGTAATTTGTAACACATTTCTCAGCTGCCTGCTAAATACCAGGGTGTCTCCCCAGTTAAAGCCATTGAAGAATGTTACTATAACTGTGACAGTTATTATAATGAGACAGACTAAATATTATGATATTTCATATGAGGAAAATCTCACTTTTTAAATTTATTTCTAAAAATTATACAAGTGGTAAACTCTCCTTACAAAAGACTTAATAAAAGTGTGTTATTCTCTAAAAATTTTAGTATCTTGAGTGTTATAGATGATACAATAGTGTTTAAGTCAGGAAATAAAAAGTGAAATATAATGATAATAGTATAGATCATAATTTTGAAAAATAGTTTTATTATCAAATATTGCTTAGACTTTTCTAGGCCTGTGTTCTGAAAGTTGACGCATCATTATTCAAGATGAATTCATTAAAACAGAATCTTTTATGCTTCGTCAGTATCATTTTGATTCCTTAAAATGATATGGTTTTAATGGGCTGCTGATTGATTCCGGTTAATTTGAAGGTGTTTCTGAAGTCACTGTTTGCATTATGAGCACTAGGGGGCCTCGTAGCACCAGCAGTTGGAATCCTAGTACTGAGGGTGTTCTGAACAGAGGTTAGAAATGGGCACAGACAGTGGGGACACATGTACACCTGTGGCTGATTCATGTCAGTGTATGGCAAAAACCACCACAATATTGTAAAGTGATTAGCATCCAATTAAAATAAATTAATTTTAAAAAATTCCAAGATCCCCTCATGTTGCTGAGTGGGATGCCTACCTCTAGGAAACAAAGGTTTAATTCCTGAACTATTATATATTGGAAACACTTAGCAGTCTTTAGAGATAAAAAGAGGGTTTCATGGCAACCATAGGCTTTGGTTGTAAATGGAGGCCGTGAATTGTGTGGCTATGAAAGAACCGAACACCGAGAAGTCTCACTTGACTCCCCACTTAAGAGTTTTGGATATTCGGAAATGACTTTGACTAGCTCCCCTGGTGGTCTGTGGGCTTTGGCATGTGTACGAAGACTCACTCCACAGTCATTCAATGCGCTACCTTTCTTTCGCTCCCAATAAAATGTGCTGATTTCTGATGCCTGAAGTAAATATGAAATTTCCCCCCTTCCTGCCTATCCAGTCCTCCAAAACAAACAAGACAAAAGAAACTAAGCTTTGTTTACTCTTCCTGAGTTTATTTTGTCACAGCCCTGGGGAAGCCTCCATTGCTTAGTGAACAGAGTTGGAGTTTAAGCCTGGTGTTCAGGCCTCTTGGAGACTTAACCTTCTCAAGCTCCCAGCCGCCCCTTCCTTTCTTATATTCCAGCCAAACTCCAACATTTACTGATTCTCATACATGCTGGTGTTTTTTGTCGTTTCTTTCTTATGTTATCCCCCTCCTCTCCCTGAAGGTCAATCAGAATCGTCATTTTGCAGTACTAAATTAATAGATTTCCCTAATCTTAGGTAAACTTTTCTCCCCTGAATTCCTATAGCATGTTATTGACATTTCTCTTAAGACATTCTTTACACTTGGCCAGTCATTATAGCTTTTAAAGTAAATGTGTCTTCCCTTATAAAGGTATAAAGGAAGGACAAAACTGTCTTTATTTTATGTATTTGTTTTGTAGACCCCATATATTGTATACATAATGAGTGTTAAATAAATAGCACTTCATCACATGCTTTATTCTTTTTGAAAGCTATCCAGTTAATGTGTGTAGAAATTATTAAGGAAGTGGTGTCATATATGGAAAACGGAGGACAGATATCCCTCTGAATGACTTTGCCACAGTACCTACCCAATAACATAATAGATTGTAATGAAAAAAAAAATGATCCTTTTAGAGAAGACATAGTATACGGAAGTTATTGGAAGGGTATACTGCCTTAGCAGAAAGTACAGTGTAATCTAAGCTCTAGATTATGATATGCTTAGATTTGACTTGCAGAGAAAATATAAAGGCATTTATTTATTCATACAGTAATGTTTAAACATATAGTAACCTTTTTTATTGGGATATAATTGCTTTACAAAGTTGTGTTAGCTTGTGCTGTACAACAAAGTGGATCAGCTATATGTGTCTGTATGTATATATAGCAGGTCTTCCCTCTTAACTCAGACGGGAAAGAATCTGCCCGCAATGCAGGAGACATGGGTTCAATCCCTGGGTTGGGAAGATCTCCTAGAGAAGAGAATGGCTACGTATACAAGTATTTTGCCTGGAGAATTCTATGGACAGAGGAGTCTGGTGGGCTACACTCCATGGGGTCGCAAAGAGTCGGACATGACTGAGCAACTAACAAACGTATATCCTGTCCCTCTTGAGCCCCCATCCCATTCCTCTAGGTCATCAGAGAGCACTGAGCTGAGCTCCCTCTGCTATACAGCAGCTTCCCACTAGCTATCTATTTTACACCTGGTAGTGTATATATCAGGGGCTTCCCAGGTGGCACTAGTGTAAAGAACCTGTCTGCCAGTGCAGGAGATGTAAGAGACATGTGTTTGATCCCTGGGTTGGAAAGATCCCCTGGAGAAGGGGATGGCAAACCACTGCAGTATTCTTGCCTGGAGAATCCCATGGACAGAGGAGCCTGGCAGGCTATAATCCATGAGGTCACAGAGTCGGACATGATTGAGAAGCTAATACTTTTCAGTGTGTATAAAAATATGTAGCAGTCTTTAAAAGCTATTGTGTGCTAAGTCACTTCATCCTTTAAAAAGCTATTAAAAGCGTCTAAAGTTGGGCCAGTAACAGAAATAGCTGTACACAATGATTGTTGCCTTTTCTTTTTCTTGACTGCATAATTTTTAAAGGATTTTAAACACTCTTTTTTTCTGCTACTGCTGCTAAGTCACTTCAGTCGTGTCCGACTGTGTGTGACCCCAGAGACGGCAGCCTAGCAGGCTCACCCATCCCTGGGATTCTCCGGGCAAGAACACTGGAGTGGGTTGCCATTTCCTTCTCCAAACTATGTGGTTATATAATTCTTGTATGCACAATGTGTATACTGATTGGAAAAATTATCAGCTTTTCTCTTTTCAGGCAAGATCTGAGCAGCAAAATGTTGGCTCATTTTAACTTTAGAAAGATGGCTTAAGAAGAAATAAGCTCTAAGAACAGTAATAGCCTCAGGTTGTTACTTGGGTCCTGTGGAGACTAATGGGGAGGCCACCTGTAATGTATTTACAAAACATTCTAGAGTATCACTGCCTTGATGTGGTGGTGTGAGTAGAATCTAATATCATTGTGCATGTCACTCTTATACAGAGTTCTTTAGTCCTGAACATCCCCAGTTTAGAGTGACTCCTATAAGGGCCGTTTAGTGAGAAAATTCTGATGACTATTATAAAGGGCATTTAAAAAATTATTTCCAACTTTCCATGCCCATTTATTTGTTATTCACACACAAACAGCTAACATATAAAAATGTCACTCATAGCAGCTACATATTTAGGAAGGATTTAGGGTGAAAATAAGGAGTGCTGTTAATGAAACTGGGCTTCCCTTGTGGCTCTGCTGGTAAAGAATCCGCCTGTAATGCAAGAGACCTGGGTTCGATCCCTGGGTTGGAAAGATCCCCTGGAGAAGGGAAAGGCTACCCACTCGGTATTTTGGCCTGGAGAATTCCATGGACTGTATTGTTCATGGGGTTGCAGAGTCAGACATGACTGAGTAAATTTAACTTCATTTCATTAATGAAACTATGTAATAATAGTCGCAAAACACCACCAGTTCAGTCCAGTCACTCAGTTGTGTCCAACTCTTTGCGACCCCATGGACTGCAGCACGCCAGGTATCCCTGTCCATCACCAACTCCCAGAGTTTACCCAAACTCATGTCCATTGAATCGGTAATGCCATCCAACCATCTCATCCTCTGTTGTCCCCTTCTCCTCCTGCCTTCAATCTTTCCCAGCATCAGGGTCTTTTCAAATGAGTCAATTCTTCGCATCAGGTGGCCAATGTATTGGAGTTTCAGCTTCAGCATCAGTCCTTCCAATGAATATTCAGGACTGATTTCCTTTAGGATTGAATGGTTGGATCTCCTTGCAGTCCAAGGGACTCTCAAAAGTCTTCTCCAACACCACAGTTCAAAAGCATCAATTCTTCAGCGCTCAGCTTTCCTTATAATCCAACTCTCACATCCATACATGACTGCTGGAAGAACCATAGCTTTGACTAGACGGACCTTTGTTGGCAAGTTTCTGCTTTTTAAAATGCTGTCTAGGTTGATCTTAACTTTTCTTCCAAGGAGTAAGTGTCTTTTAATTTCATGGCTGCAGTCACCATCTGCAGTGATTTTGGAGCCCAAGAAAATAAAGTCTGTCACTGTTTCCCACTGTTTCCCCATCTATTTGCCATAAAGTGATGGGACCAGATGCCATGATCTTAGTTTTCTGAATGTTGAGTTTTAAGCCAACTTTTTCACTCTCCTCTTTCACTTTCATCAAGAGGCTCTTTAGTTCTTCTTCACTTTCTGCCATAAGGGTGGTGTCATCTGCATATCTGAGGTTATTGATATTTCTCCCAGCAAACACTACCAACAATCTAATAAAACATGAAAGCTGTGAATAAAAAAGACGGCAATTTTAGGGGTTCCTTGGTGGTGCAATGGTTGAGACTCTGAACTTCCACTGTAGGGGGCACAGGTTTGATCCCTGGTTGGGGAACTAAGATCCCACATGTCATGTGACATGGCCAGAAAAAAAAAAAAAGAAGATGGCAGTTATGTGTGACAGTTAAATGGAATTATAGCAATTTGGACTACTTTAGCTATGTTAATCATTACCTTTCTGTAGTTTATCATGGGATCAGTATTAATGTATACAAATACTTTTTAGGCTTAAAATTTCACATTTTTTCTATAGGCCTGTGTTCAGTTCCATTGTTGCTGTAACAAATTACCACAACCTGTGGCTTAAAACAATAGAAATTAATTTTCTTACTGCTCTGGTGGCCAAAGTTCAAGATACTTGTTTTTCAGGGCTAAAATCAAGGCATCAGCAGGGTTTGTTCCTTCTGAAAGTTTCAAAGGGAAATCTGTCCCTTAAATATTCCATCTTCTGGTAGCTACTAACATTCCTTGGCTTGCAGCCATGTTACTGATCTCTGCTTCTGTGGTCACATTGTGTCTTCTGTAGTCGAATTCCTCTCTACTTCCTGCCTTAAAGGACACCTGTGATTACATTAGGGCTCCCTATTTCAAAATGCTTGATTTAGTCACATCTGCAGAGCCCCCTTTGCCTTATTCTAAATATAATTCTTTAATATTATGACATCCGGATTTATTTGGTGTTTTACAAATGTCATAATATTAAAGAATTACTGGTGGCTGAGACGGTAAAGCATCTGTCTACAATGCGGGAGACCCAGGTTCGAGCCCTGGGTTCGGAAGATCTCCTGGAGAAGGAAATGGCAATCCACTCCAGTACTATTGCCTGGAAAATCCCATGGACAGAGGAGCCTGGTAGGCTACAGTCTATGGGGTCGCAAAGAGTCAGACACGACTTAGAGACTTCACTAATGACACAAGCAGCAAGAGAAACTGATTAAAAGCCAAACAGGAACTTCTGCATTAATATCAAAATCTAAAAGTGTCTAGCTTTCAAAATCAAATACATCTAAATGATCCTGCTCAAAAATAATATTTTGCCTTGATTTCTGGGTATATCATAAATGCGTAGTATGGTAGGCTGAATAATGATTGTCCTCAAAGACATCCACATGCTAATCTCTAGAAACAGTAAACCTGTGAATAAAAAACATGGCAATTTTGGGGCTTCCTTGGTGGTGCAATGGTTGAGACTCTGAACTTCCACTGTAGGGGCACTGGTTTGATCCCTGGTTGGGGAACTAAGATCCCACATGTCCTGTGACATGGCCAGAAAAAAAAAAGATGGCAGTTATGTGTGACAGTTAAGTGGAATTATAGCAATTTGGACTACTTTAGCTATGTTACTTTATCTTTTATTCTGTCCATCTTCCTCTATGACTATGTGTATGTTCTTTGTCTTTTATAACATTGACATTTTTAAAGAATATAGCCTTCACCTGCTTTTTTTTTTTCATTGTTGTAATTTTAAAAACTTGAGATATAATTCAATCATATCATACAATTCATCTTTAAAAGTATACAATTCAGTGGTTTTTGTCATATTTATAAGATTATGAAACCTGTTATCTCATTCTGGAACATTTTCATCACCCTCCCCCAAAAAATACCTTTAGCAGTCACTTCCTATTCCACCCCACCCGTCCCCAGCACTGGCAACCACTAATATAGTTTCAGTCTCTATGGATTTGCTTATTCTAGACATTTCAAAAAATGGAATCATACAATATGTGACCTTTTATATTCTATTTCCTTCTGTTAGTATGTTTCTAAGGTTCATGCTTTATCATGAAGCAGTACTGAATACCAAGTAGTACTAGATAACATTTCATTATATGGACTAGTAATATGGCTGAATAATACTCCATTGTATGGATATATCACATTTTGTTTATCCATTTACCATTAGATGAACATCTGGGCTGCATCCACTTTTTGGCTATTATGAATAATGCTACTTTGAACATTGTTGTACACATTTTTGTGTGAACATATGTTTGCTGTTCTATTGGTATATACCTAGGAGTGGAAGTTCTAGGTCATATGATAGGTCTTTAACTTTTTGAGAAACTGCTCACTCATTTTTTATTTCTTTCCTGAAAAATTCTTTCCCCTCTTTGAAAATTCAGGGCAGTGATTCTGGGGTTAGGATGGTGAGTGTTTTTTTCAACTTCAGATGTCCTTCCAGAGATCTGTTATTGAGAATAAATTGAAAGCCTGGCATGGTGCTCCTCTCTTGACCTGAAAATGAAATACAAAGATGATCTGACCTAGCAGGATAGTTCTTTTCATTTGTAGTTAGTGGGTTTTAATGCTTTTAGTTTTCTGTTTAAGTCTATAAAGAGATTGTTGGCAACCTTAGTTGTTTTAGGAAGTAACAATGCTTCTTAATTAGAATGTTATTTATCTCTTCTAATGGCTTAGCAAGGAGAACTGGGAATGCATCCAATAAAGGTTTTTCATCTTTTAAAAAACTATGGAGAAAATTGCTCTATATGTAGCATTAGTCATATCCTTTCAAGTGGAAGAAAATATTTAATATTTAATGAATTTTGTTAGCATAATTATTTTGAAGATGTGATGGCAAATCCAGCTAAAACCATGGGTATAAAATTTGTTTGGGCTTTACTTTAATATTTATAGTAATTGTTCCTACCTGATTGGAAAAAAGTGAATTTCTAATTCAAACACTTAATCATAGGTGAGGAGATCTTTAAATATCTTAAGAAGATGATAAAATATAAGATTTAATCCAAGATAAGTGTATGAATAACAGTTGAAGAATGCCAGAAAAGGGCTGCTGCTGCTGCTAGGTCGCTTCAGTCGTGTCCGACTCTGTGTGACCCCATTGACGGAAGCCCACCAGGCTCCCCCATCCCTGGGATTCTCCAGGCAGCAACACTGGAGTGGGTTGCCATTTCCTTCTCCAATGAAAGTGAAAAGTGAAAGGGAAGTCACTCAGTCATGTCCAACTCTTAGCGACCCCATGGACTACAGCCTACCAGGCTCCTCCATCCATGGGATTTTCCAGGCAAGAGTACTGGAGTGGGGTGCCATTGCCTTGACCATGAGATCAGCTCTGTCTTTAAGTTATGAAGTCTCTACTATACAAAATAAGTATTAGAATCCTTGAGAAAAATCCAGGAATGTCTTAGCTAAAATCTCTGATAATAATAAAAGCTTTATCAGCTAGAATGATATTACCAAAAATGTCTTGAGATGATGCAACTGTTTCAAGAATGGGTAGGCAAACTTTTAACCCTAAGGAGATTTAGAACTCAGTTTAAAAATATTTGAGAATCAAAATTATGGTATGAATGATTTTATGCTAACAAAGCAGTTGCTGCTGCTGCTAAGTCACTTCAGTCGTGTCCGATTCTGTGTGACCCCATAGACGGCAGCCCACCAGGCTCCCCCGTCCCTGGGATTCTCCAAGCAAGAACACTGGAATGGGTTGCCATTTCCTTCTCCAAACAAAGCAGTACTTATTTTTAAATATACTTGTTTCTTAAGCCATTACAGTAACATGTCAGTCTTTTGATTCCATTTTAAAATTTATAATTATGTTATTAATTTATCCTTATAATTGTCAAATAGAAATCTTACCAAGTTTATATACATTGTATGAATATTTATGGAAACATAAGACTCAGCATATTTATACATTTGTTCGATTTAGCAAGATTACTTTAAGTACTAGGAATCCTGTGTGAGATAAATGAAATGCCTAAGTAGAGTATCTCAGGGTATTTGACTAAGTTTGTAAATGTAACCAAATATAATTTCAAACTCTTAAAAATAATCTTTGGTTGGATGTTAGACATTATTAATGTAATGTTAAGTGCTTGACTTTTTCCTACCAAGTATTAGACTTTGTTCTTTTTTTTTTTTTTGCTTTAATAAAAACTGTAGTTAATTTACAATGTTATGTTAGTTTCAAGTGTACAGCAAAGTGATTCAGTTATACATATATATGTATACAGATGTTCTTTTTCAGATTCTTCTCCATTAGAGGTTATTACAAGATGCTGAATATAGTTCCCTGTGCTATATAGTAGGTCTTTCTTGTTTTCCTGTTTTATGCACAGCAGTGTGTATACGGGAGAAGGAAATGGCAACCCACTCCAGTATTCTTGCCTAGAGAATCCTGTGGACAGAGGAGCCTAGTGGGCTGCTGTTCATGGGGCTGCACAGAGTCGGACACGACCGAAGCAACTTAGCAGCAGTAGCAGCAGCAGCAGTGTGTGTATTGATATCAAGCTCCTAATTTATCTCTCTCCTCTATCCCCCATCCCCTGTCTTTGGTAAACATGTTTGTTTCATATGTGTGTCAGTCTGTTTCTGTAAACAAGTTCATTTGTGTCATTTCTTTGGATTCCACATATAAGTGATATCATGTGACATTTGTCTTTCTGTATCTCAACTTAATATGATAATCTCTAGGTCCATCCATGTTGCTGCAAATGTCATCATTTCATTCTTTTTATGGCTGAATAATAGTCCATTGTGTATATGTATCACATCTTCTTTATCCATTCATCTATTGATGGACATTTAGGTTGCTTCCATGTCTTGACTGTTATAAATAGTGCTGCTGTGAACACTGGGTTGCCTGTATCTTTTTGAATTGGAATTTTCTCTGGGTATATGTCTAGGTGTGGAATTGCAGGATCATATGGTAGTTCTGTTTCTAGTTTTTTTAAGGAAACACCATACAGTTCTGCATAGTGGCCATACCAATTTAACATTCCCACCAGTGTAGAAAGGTTCCTTTTTCTCCACATTCTCTCCAGCGTTAATTGTTTATAATTTTTTTTTTATAATGGCCATTCTGATTGGTATGAGGTGATACCTCATTGCAGTTTTGATTTGCATTTCTCTAATAATTAGTATGTGGTCATATGTATGTCAGAGAAGGCAATGGCAACCCACTCCAGCACTCTTGCCTGGAGAATCCCATGGACAGAGGAGCCTGGTGGGCTGCGGTCCATGGGGTCGCACAGAGTCAGACACGACTGAAGTGACTTAGCAGTAGCAGCAGCAGCAGCATCTGTATGTCATCTCTTTGAAGAAATGTCTATTAGGTCTTTTGTCCATTTTTTGATTACATTGTGTGTGTTTTGGATATTAAGCTGTATGAGCTGTTTGTATATTTTAGAAATTAATCCCTTGTCAGTTGCATCAGTTTCAAATATTTTCTTCCATTCTGAAGATTGTCTTTCATTTTCTTTATGATTTCCTTTGTTGTGTAAAAGCTTTTAAGTTTATAATAGGGCCCATTTGTTTATTTTTGTTTTTATTTCATTACTCTGGGAGACAGATCCAAAAAAATATTGCTGCAATATATGTCAAAGAGTGTTCTGCCTGTTTTCTTCTAGGAGTTTTATAGTATCCAGTCTTCCATTTAGGTCTTTATTCATTTTGAGTTTGTTTTTGTGCCTGATGTTAGAGAATGTTCTAATTTCATTCTTTTACATGTAGCTGTCCAGTTTTCCAAGCACCACTTTATTGGAGAGACTGTTCTCCATTATTTATTCTTGCCTCCTTTCTTGTAAATTAATTGGCCATAAATGCGTGAGCTTATTTCTGGGCTTTCTATTCTGTTCTATTGATCTATATGTCTGTTTTTGTGCCAGTAACATACTTTTTTGATTACTGTAACATTGTGGTATAGTCTGAAGTCTGGGAGTGTGATTCTTTCAGCTTCGTTCTGCTATCAGGATTGCTTTGGCTATTCGAGGTCTTTTGTGTTTCCATACAAATAAAATTTTTTTGTTCTAGTTTTGTGGAAAATGCTATTGGTAATTTGATAGGGATTACTTTGAACGTATAGATTGCCTTGGGTAGTATGGTCCTTTTAACAATATTGGTTCTTCCAGTCCAAGAACACAGTGTATCTTTTCATCTGTTCTATGTTGCCTTCAATTTCTTTCATCAGCATCTTATAGTTTTAATGGACTTTGTTCTTATAGGCAACTATTTGTGGATTAGTTTGAGCCTTACAAGGCTTGGCTTTAAGCTTCATTGGAATAGATTTATAATAGCCGTTACACTATTGTGTAATGAAATAAAAACAAAAATAAACAAATGGGCTTCCCTGGTGGCTCAGATGGTAAAGCGTCTGCCTGCAGTGCGGGAGACCTAGGTTTGATCCCTGGGTTGGGAAGATCCCCTGGAGAAGGAAGTTGCAGCGCACTCCAGTACTCTTGCCTGGAAAATCCCATGGACGGAGGAGCCTGGTAGGCTACAGTCCATGGGGTCGCAAAGAGCTGGACACGACTGAGCGACTTCACTCTTTAGTGCTACTAGTGCTACTGCTAAGAAGTGACCTTCTCTGGTCTTCACTAAATGTTTTCAGGGTTCAAATAGGCTCTCTTCTCTAGGGGTTAGATCTCAAATGACTTCTACCCCTTTTTAAACTCGGGAATTTTTCAGTTTACAGCTCTCCCGTTATTCTTAGTCTAGCCTTGTGGAGTTCGCCCTATGCGTGCATGGCTTGGTGTTCAGTTTGCAAGCTCTTTCTCCAGTAGCTTCCTCTTCTCCTGTGTTCTGCCCTGTGAATTCCTGCTGCTTTAGACCCACTCTGCTAGAGAATTCTCTCTTTCTGAGCTGTGGTCTGAAATGTGTTTTAGTTAGAAAGTGGCTCAACAGTACAGAATCCACCTGCAATGCAGGAGATGTAGGTTCAATCTCTGGGTCAGGAAGATCCCTTGGAAAAGGAAATGACAACCCAATCCGGTATTCTTGCCTGGGAAATCCCGTGGACAGAGGAGCCTGGCAGGCGACAGTCCATGGGGTCGCAAAAAAGTCAGACATAACTGAGCGACAGTTCACTACTTCACAGTACACTGCTTCAGGCTATTGTAGGGCTTATCTCATTTCTTTCCCCTGTCTCAGGGATCACAGAACTGTAATAATAGTCATCAGTGTCCTGAAAGCAGCTTATTATCTATCTATATATATGTAAATCTTACAGTGATTTCTGAAAACACGTTTTAGATTTTGCTCAGAGATAGCATATACGAAGCAAGCCAAGCCAAGCCAAAGTCAGTAAGCTTTGCTGAACTCTCTAGGAAAGCATAACAAGAATGAGGAGAGGATAATTGTGATCAAGTAAGACAGGCTACCACGAGAGGTATTAAAAAAATCATGGTAGTCTGTTACCTAAGTATGTCACAAATAAAAGTATGTTAATGGCAGTGATGATTATGATGGTAGTAAGTGTTCAGTAAATGTTAGCTATGTGCCAGGGCACTATTGTAGTTCAATTATGTGAGTTAATTCTCTTAAGACTTATAATAACCTCATGAAATAGTTATAAATTTTGCCATTTTATAGATAAGGAAATAGAAGTGTATAGAAGTTAAATTTCTTGTCCAAGTTAAGTTGTAATATCCAGATATGAAATGAGGAAGTCTGGTCAAACTGTGGTTAATATAGTATACTATATTCTGTCTTGACATAATGAAGGTTCTGAGGAATTTTGCAGTGAAGAAATCCATTTATCTTTATTAGACCTAGTATTTCATTTTTATTTTGGAGCTTGTAACACTATTCAGGATGGGGAGGATATCTGTTATCAATTGATTGGCCAGTGTTCTATGGAATGCATATGCTGTAAGTTGCTGATGGGTAAAAACAATATCCTGTTGGTCTGTATAGTTTGGCAATTAGAGCACTAACTTTGGTGTCAAACAGATGTCCTTTTCTCCCAATTTTTGCTATTTCTTGGGGCTTCCCAGGTGGCTTATTGGTTAAGAATCCACCTGCCAGTACAGGAGATACAGGAGATGAGGGTTCAATCCCTGGGTCAGGAAGATCCCCTGGAGAAGGGACTGGTAACCCATGCCAGTATTCTTGCCTGGGAAATTCCATGGACTGAGGAGCCTGGTGGGCTACAGTCCAGGGAGTTGAAAAGAGTTGGACATGACTAAGCAACTGAGCACACACACACGCATGTACTCTTAAACTCCTAAGCCTCATTTCTTTATAAGGTAGGAATGAGTTTCTACCTCATACGTTTAAGGACAAATTAAGTGAGATAATGAGCACAGAGCTTTTAGCACAGTACTTGGTAAATGGTAGGAGCCAAGTAAGTCTTTTAACTGTTGTTTTTCTTCTTCTTGTTCACTTCTAGGTCACGTAACTATTTCAATAAATGTTGAATTAATATATTAGTTTTCAGTTACATTATGTAACATTTTTACCTTATCTATAGTTTTCACTTTGAAATTTATATAAAGTATATATATAGCATGAGTATGTTTGATAATATATCTTCTGGCAAACTTTTAATATTTACATGTGCTACATGGTTAGAAGAGAGATTGAAATGTTGTCTTTTCTAATTTTAGAGACATACTACTACATTCCTCCGTTAGTTGGTGTCGTTTTCTTGGCTCTAACTCCTATCTGGATTATAATAGCTGCCAAACATCCAGCCACAAGGACAGTTCTCCACTCAGGCTGGGAGCCTGTCATAACTGCTATGGTTATAAGTAGGTTAGTATTAAAGTGTGTGTGTTTGTGGGTTATTATATATGCATATATCTGTGTATATATTAAAGCAAACCAATTGCCTATTTTTATTTCTCAGGTCTGTCATTTTGTGTAGCCAGCTCTTTATTATCCCAGGTGATTGAGATATAAGTGACAAGGATTACTGAAATCAGCAGTTTCATACCTTTCCCCAACCAAATCCTAACGAGACTGATGATTAAAATCCAGTGGTGTTTTTATCTTTGTGTGAGTTTTAACCTGACAAGGACATTGCTTATTTTGAACACTAAGTTGCTCAAGTAAATATCAGAAAACCTTAGAAATGTACATACTGCTGGATTACTCCACTTCTAGGACTCTGACAGGACTTAAAAGATATACTTATGGATATATGCAAATGATTGAATTGTAAGAATATTCATCACAGTGGAATTTTTAATAACAAAAAGAGAAGGAGAATAATTGTGAATAATGATTTCACTGTTTTAATAAAGTGAAACCTAAATATTTCACCAAAAGTTGGAATGCTATCACCAGATTGGCAGGAGAGGGCAAGGAAGGGAATTAGGAAGGGACTTCATCGGGGAGGGAAGAGAAAGAGAGACTAAATGCTCATCCCGCTGTTGGACGTCATTAGGTAAATGTCTGAAATGAAAAATCAAGGAATAGCAGTATAAACATACTGTTTAGAAATAGAGGAGTAAATGTCAGAAGAAACAGTCAAAGAAGTTAAAAAGAATTGCTAGTGGAGAGCAGGACGTGGGGTTAGGGCTAGGGACTATGTTATATGCTTCGTGGTACTTTCACCTTTTAAATGATGCATATATGTTTGTTTGATAAAAATACAATTTAATGAAAGTGAAACACTCTTGCCTGGAAAATCCCATGGACGGAGGAGCCTGGTAGGCTGCAGTCCATGGGGTCGCGAAGAGTCGGACACGACTGAGTGACTGCACTTTCACTTTTCACTTTCATGCATTGGAGAAGGAAATGGCAACCCACTCCAGTGTTGTTGCCTGGAGAATCCCAGGGATGGGGGAGCCTGGTAGGCTGCCGTCTATGGAGTCACACAGAGTCAGACACGACTGAGCGACTTCACTTTCATTGTTCACTTTCATGCATTGGAGAGGGAAATGGCAACCCACTCCAGTGTTGTTGCCTGGAGAATCCCAGGGACGGGGGAGCCTGGTAGGCTGCCGGCTGTGGAGTCGCACAGAGTCAGACAGGACTGAAGTGACCTAGCAGTAGCAGCAGAAGCACTTTTACAATTTGAGTTTTTATTTTTTAAAAATATACATGTTTAAAAATGTTTCGAAGTCTGTATATCAACATGGTAACAGTATAACTCTGAATGATGTAACTATGGTTGATTTTTATTTTATTCTTTTTGTTTGTATTTTCTATCTTTTCTATAAGTTTTATTGCCTGGGTAATACAACTATTTAAAAATGTATTTTAGCAAGTGTTCCTTTTTTCTGCACAGCATTATCTATGTGTTTTGGCAGGGAGATTTATTCTTTGACACTTAACTACTTTATTCTAGGAAATATGTATTTTTTTAAATTAGGGCATAAAATAGTAAAATATTTCTAAGGATAACTATTTTTAGACTTTATAGTATACCATTTTATGGGAACTCCTAGAAGAATAAGCATATTAAGCCTTTCAAGTATTCAAGAACTAAAATAATAAAGATCTAATAATGAATTTTTAAAAATAATTTCCTAGTATTATCTGGTAGTGGTAAGTACATTGGATCTGATACTTTGACCATCAACCCTGTTCCGTGACAACATATGGTTCATTTTTCTGTAATGTGGATTTAAACAACAGGATCCCAGGAAACATTGGGACCAACACTGTTTTATATAATACCAGGTAGACCAACAGACTGAAGTTAACCAATTGATAATGGTCTTGGAAACAACAACAAAAATCTCCAAGCTCCATTGAGATATTGATAGTATGTCTTGCCACTATATAAAAAGAAAAAAGTATGTTACTTTTCTGGACCTCTGTTCTCCAGGTCAGCTCCTCCTCTGGCTACAACTCATTACTTTAACTTAGCAATGATAAGATGCTGTCATGTACTATATCTAATGTGAACAGAATAAAAGTCATCCCTTAGTGGCTTGCTTACTTCAAATGTAAAAAAATACTCTTTAAAAAAATTTTAAATTATAAAGATAATAAAATGCACATGATTTAAAAAAAAACGAATAAGCACAGAAGGATATTAAGTAACCGTGAGTCTCCTGTCAGTCTCAGCCCTAGGGATAGACATTGTTAGTAATTTCTTATATGCTCTTCAAGACATTTTAGTGCACTGAAAGTATGTTTTTTTTTTTCTTTTTACAAATAGCATATGTAAATACACAGACCAGAAGGAGAGCCCTGAAATGTGGGGCTACATCTTATGCCATGTTTTATTATCAACATTTTACTTCTGACATTGATTTTTACTGTTAATATCTTTTCTTTTTATTCAGTTTTTAAAATAGCTAAATATTTATTTTTAAAACTAGAAGTGTTTATATATAAAAAAACAATTTCAAATTAGTCCATGTCCTTTCCTCTTCCCTAAATTACATGATTTTATATCTTTCAGCATTGGGGGCCTTATTCTGGACACAACTGTATCTGATCCAAACTTGGTTGGGATTGTTGTTTACACACCAGTTATTAATGGTAAGAATTACTGTTTCATAACGATGTAGTATCTCTTGGTATTCTTAGGTATGAACAGGAATCTTTGAATTCAGAGGTCTCTCTTTCATTTTATTTCTATCCATTTAGTAAATAAATAAATGTTGTATCTATTTTGTTTTCAGTACCAGGTTGTTGCTTGTGGTAGAAATTACATTCCATGTTCTCAGTATACAGAACATATTTTTGAAAAAAACTCTTACTTAATCTTATCTCTAGATATTAATTTAAGAGTCAAACATACTTGATTTTTAAAGTTACTGTGCAGAATGAAAAAAAAAAAGTGTTAGTCACTCACTTATGTTTGACTCTGTGACCCCATGGACTGTAGCTCCTCTGTCTATGGAATTCTCTAGCCAAGAATATTGGAGCCGGTAGCCACTCCCTTTTCCAGGGGATCTCCCGACCCAGGGATTGAACCTGGGTCTCCTGCACTGCAGGCAGATTCTTTACCATCTGAGCCACATAGGATATTTCCATAGTCTATTATTATTTACTTTGGCCTTATCTTATATGCTGTCTTACATTGTTTTGTTGCTGCCCTCATCAATCTTTGTGGCTAAATTAGAGTTAGCTAGATTTAAGCATTGCTGAAGTCAATTCAGCCCATTAAAATCTATCATTCCTCTGCTGATCCTTTTCAGATCTGCTTTATGTTTTTTCTTATCTATAAAATGGGAATTATAATAGTTAAATTCACAGGGATTTTTTAATAAATTCCATTTAAAATACCATTTAAAAAAGATAATTTTAATCCAGTCCCACTGGCTTTAGGGCTGGCTGTCATTAAACTAGATTTCATGATAACCTAAGCCAATATAATTTAAAATAATTCTTCCTGGAGGAAACTATATCAGAGGATATAACATTTACTATAAATCATTTTATATATTTATAGATAAGAAAATATGTTCTACAGAGGCAAATTCTCTAAAATCTAATTTCATATCTAAAATTTTTTTAAAAAATTATTTATTTTCCTGCATCCAGCCTTAGTTGTGGCACATGAGGTCTCCATTGCCACACACCAGTTCTCTAGTTGTGTGGGTTCTTAGTTGCTCTGAATCATGTGGAATCTTAGTTCCCCAACCAGGGATGGAACCCATGTCCCCTGAATTGCAAGATGGATTCTTAACTGCTCAGCCACTAGAGAAGTCCCCATATCTAAAATTTTTACTTAACATTTTAATTTTTCAGTAAATGAATAAATTGCAAAGAAGGCAATGGCACCCCACTCCAGTACTCTTGCCTAGAAAATCCCATGGATGGAGGAGCGTTTTCACTTTCATGCATTGGAGAAGGAAATGGCAACCCACTCCAGTGTTCTTGCTTGGAGAATCCCAGGGACGGGGGAGCCTGGTGGGCTGCCGTCTCTGGGGTCGCACAGAGTCGGACACGACTGAAGCGACTTAGCAGCAGCAGCAACAGAGATGCCCCTTCCAATTTTCCTGATACCAACATTCTCCCTGCCCGTAAAATCACAAAACTATTTGATTCTACCTGGTTCGTCATCCTCTTTGAATAGATAATGACCAAAACTTGTCTATTTGTACATTAACATAATTTATTTGTTTATTTATTTATATAACAAGTATGTCTTACCACTTTAGTCCACTAATATCTCAGTCCAGCCATCAGTCAAGTAATAAAGTAGCCTTCTTGACTCACTCCCTATTCAATACAAATTGAATGTCACTAGAAGACTGGTCTACCTTAAGCATTGTTTTTATTACATTAGTTTTAAGATAATGGGATTTAACAGTGATTTTCTCCTGCCTGTCCAATCAAATTAGAATTTTTCTCCCTAGCTATTAAGACTCCCTATATGCATACAACTATATCCTTCATCATGATTTGATTCTTGTATTGTGGCTGTACTGAGATGTAATTTTCACTGCCTCGAATAGCTACTACTTTCTTTCCCCCTGTTCAAATCCTTTTCAATGACTATTATTTGATGAGTTTACTAGGATAAATATTATCCAACAATGACTGTTAGAACTGTGTTGCCCAGCTAGAACCATGCTGCCCAGCATTTTAATGAGAAATTTAACTTAAATTACAACCCCTTTAGTAGTAAGATTTTAGTTTCTCTGTGATTTCACCTTCCATAAGAAACAGTTTGCTGAAGTGCTATCTTTGGAAGTCTGTGTATGGTCTGGCATGGTGGTAAATCTTTTTCTTTATCTCAGTAAGTAAACCTCTTAGTTGGGTATCACTGTAAACTCTTTCTAGTGTTAAATGCTGTTCATTAAAACCATTGATAGAGAAGAGTTATTCCACATTCCTCAGAGAAAGTGGAACTTCTGAGAATTGAATTTCATTTAAAATGTGCTAAGGCATGTACTATTTAAAAGATCCCTGTTTTGTCATAGTCTTTATCATATCATTATCATCATCATTTGCTATTTAGTAAGCCCCTACTATGTGGCAAATGACTTTTAGGTCTTCTATGCATACTATTTAATCCTCAAATAAAGATAAGGAGTCATATCTACGGTATCTTTTAAATTTTATTAACAACTCTCAGAACCAGTAACGTTTTCTAAAATACATTTCCTGTAACAATAGTTCTCGACATGTTAATAAGTATAATTTGAAAAGTGAGTTCTGTGGTCAGCTAAGTTTGGAAAACATTGGGTTAAAAATATTTCTTTTCCACAGAATTTCATAAAGTTTTTTCCATGCTAATATATGATGTGAACCTCCCCTTCTGGTACATATGTTGTCCAGGAGTTAGAATTTCTGAATCTAACCTTCCTTCTAACCTTCTTTCCAGACCATACTTTGAGAACTACTAATCTAGGGCTTATTATATCTTTATCACAGTCTCTTTCAAACAGCAATATACTACTTTACATAAAGGATAAGAACCTTATCTCTTATCCTTTATGTATAAGAACCTTATGTCTTATCCTTTTGCAATTTCACTCTTTCTTATGAGCTCTTTTTGTCATACATTCTACTTTGTTATAAACCCTGTAACATTTTTGCTTTCCACAGTTATTTTTTTAAAAGATTAAAACTGAGGGGTTGGTATCTTTTTATATTTCCCTATATATTTAACCAAGACCAAGGTAAGAGAAACCCAAGTAAGACGGTAGTTGTTGCAAGAGGGCATCAGAGGGCAGACACACTGAAACCATACTCACAGAAAACTAGTCAATCTAATCACACTAGGACCACAGCCTTGTCTAACTCAATAAAACTAAGCCATGCCCGTGGGGCAACCCAAGATGGGCGGGTCATGGTAGAGAGATCTGACAGGATGTGGTCCACTGGAGAAGGGAATGGCAAACCACTTCAGTATTCTTGCCTTGAGAACCCCATGAACAGTATGAAAAGGCAAAATGATAGGATACTGAAAGAGAAACTCCCCAGGTCAGTAGGTGCCCAATATGCTACTGGAGATCAGAGGAGAAATAACTCCAGAAAGAATGAAGGGATGGAGCCAAAGCAAAAAGAATACCCAGCTGTGGATGTGACTGGTGATAGAAGCAAGGGCCAATGCTGTAAAGAGCAATATTGCATAGGAACCTGGAATATCAGGTCCATGAATCAAGGCAAATTGGAAGTGGTCAAACAAGAGATGGCAAGAGTGAATGTCAACATTTTAGGAATCAGTGAACTGAAATGGACTGGAATGGATGAATTTAACTCAGATGACCATTATATCTACTATTGTGGGCAGGAATCCCTCAGAAGAAATGGAGTAGCCATCATGGTCAACAAAAGAGTCTGAAATGCAGCACTTGGATGCAATCTCAAAAATGACAGAATGATCTCTGTTCACTTCCAAGGCAAACCATTCAATATCACAGTAATCCAAGTCTATGCCCCAACCAGTAACACTGAAGAAGCTGAAGTTGAATGGTTCTATGAAGACCTATAAGACCTTTTAGAACTAACACCCAAAAAAGATGTCCTTTTCATTATAGGGGACTGGAATGCAAAAGTAGGAAGTCAAGAAACACCTGGAGTAACAGGCAAATTTGTCCTTGGAATACAGAATGAAGCAGGGCAAAGACTAATAGAGTTTTGCCAAGAAAATGTACTGGTCATAACAAACACCCTCTTCCAACAACACAAGAGAAGACTCTATACATGGACATCACCAGATGGTCAACACTGAAATCAGATTGATTATATTCTTTGCAGCCAAAGATGGAGAAGCTCTATACAGTCAGCAAAAACAAAACCAGGAGCTGACTGTGGCTCAGACCATGAACTCCTTATTGCCAAATTCAGACTTAAATTGAAGAAAGTAGGGAAAACCACTAGACCATTCAGGTATGACCTAAATCAAATCCCTTATGATTATACAGTGGAAGTGAGAAATAGATTTAAGGGCTTAGATCTGATAGATAGAGTGCCTGATGAACTATGGAATGAGGTTCGTGACATTGTACAGGAGACAGGGATCAAGACCATCCCCATAGAAAAGAAATGCAAAAAAGCAAAATGGCTGTCTGGAGAGGCCTTACAAATATCTGTGAAAAGAAGAGAAGCGAAAAGCAAAGGAGAAAAGGAAAGATATAAACATCTGAATGCAGAGTTCCAAAGAATAGTAAGAAGACATAAGAAAGCCTTCTTCAGCGATTAATGCAAAGCAATAGAGGAAAACAACAGAATGGGAAAGACTAGAGATCTCTTCAAGAAAATCAGAGATACCAAAGGAACATTTCATGCAAAGATGGGCTCGATAAAGGACAGAAATGGTATGGACCTAACAGAAGCAGAAGATAGTAAGAAGAGATGGCAAGAATACACAGAAGAACTGTACAAAAAAGATCTTCACGACCAAAATAATCACGATGGTGTGATCACTGACCTAGAGCCAGACATCCTGGAATGTGAAGTCAAGTGGGCCTTATAAAGCATCACTATGAACAAAGCTAGTGGAGGTGATAGAATTCCAGTTGAGCTATTTCAAATCCTGAAAGACGATGCTGTGAAAGTGCTGCACTCAGTATGCCAGCAAATTTGGAAAACTCAGCAGTAGCCACAGGACTGGAAAAGGTCAGTTTTCATTCCAATCCCAAAGAAAGGCAATGCCAAAGAATGCTCAAACTACTGCACAATTGTACTCATCTCACACGCTGGTAAAGTAATGCTCAAAATTCTCCAAGCCAGGCTTCAGCAATATGTGAACCGTGAACTTCCTGATGTTCAAGCTGGTTTTAGAAAAGGCAGAGGAACCAAAGATCAAATTGCCAACATCCGCTGGATCATTGAAAGAGCAAGAGAGTTCCAGAAAAACATCTATTTCTGTTTTATCGACTATGCCAAAGCCTTTGACTGTGTGAGATCACAATAAACTGTGGAAAATTCTGAAAGAGATGGGAATACCAGACCACCTGACCTGCCTCTTGAGAAATTTGTATGCAGGTCAGGAAGCAACAGTTAGAACTGGACATGGAACAACAGACTGGTTCCAAATAGGAAAAGGAGTACGTCAAGGCTGTATATTGTCACCCTGTTTATTTAACTTATATACAGAGTACATCATGAGAAATGCTGGACTGGAAGAAGCACAAGCTGGAATCAAGATTGCCAGGAGAAATACCAATAACCTCAGATACGCAGATGACACCACCCTTATGGCAGAAAGTGAAGAGGAACTCAAAAGCCTCTTGATGAAAGTGAAAGTGGAGAGTGAAAAAGTTGGCTTAAAACTCAACATTCAGAAAACGAAGATCATGGCATCCAGTCCCATCACTTCATGGGAAATAGATGGGGAAAGAGTGGAAACAGTGTCAGACTTTATTTTTCTGGGCTCCAAAATCACTGCAGATGGTGACTGCAGCCATGAAATTAAAAGACGCTAACTCCTTGGAAGGAAAGTTATGACCAACCTGGATAGCATATTCAAAAGCAGAGACATTACTTTGCCAACAAAGGTTCATCTAGTCAAGGCTATGGTTATTCCAGTGGTCATGTATGGATATGAGAGTTGGACTGTGAAGAAGGCTGAGTGCCGAAGAATTGATGCTTTTGAACTGTGGTGTTAGAGAAGACTCTTGAGAGTCCCTTGGACTGCAAGGAGATCCAACCAGTCCATTCTGAAGGAGATCAGCCCTGGGATTTCTTTGGAAGGAATGATGCTAAAGCTGAAACTCCAGTACTTTGGCCACCTCATGCAAAGAGTTGACTCATTGGAAAAGACTCTGATGCTGGGAGGGATTGGGGGCAAGAGGACAAGGGGACGACAGAGGATGAAATGGCTGGATGGCATCACTGACTCGATGGACGTGAGTCTGGGTGAACTCCAGGAGTTGGTGATGGACAGGGAGGCCTGGCGTGCTGCGATTCATGGAGTCGCAAAGAGTCGGACACGACTGAGCGACTGATCTGATCTGATATATTTAACATTTTCAGCACTCTTCTTTACTTTCTGTAGATTGAGATTTCCATCTAGCTTTGTTTTCCACCTGCCAGAAGTTCCTTTAATGTTTGCTGTAGGGCAGCTGTGCAGAGAAGACAGAGGCTTTAGGCCCGTACCTCCCAGCTTCCTTCTCCTTCCTCTTCTTTTACCCCTCTTCTTAACGTCTTAACCTTAACTTCTACTCTTAACCTTTTCTACTTGTATCCCAGAAGAAGAGTGGACTCTTTCATCTAAGACTGGCCACTTCACCTTTGAAGTCAAGTTTCTCAGTCGTGTCCGACTCTTTGGACCGCATAGACTGTAGCCCACTAGGCTCCTCCATCCATGGAATTTTCTAGGCAAGAGTACTGGAGTGGGTTGCCATTTCCTTCTCCAGGGGATCTTCCCAACCCAGGGATCAAACCCGGGTCTCCCGCATCGCGGGCAGACACTTTACCGTCTGAAGCACCAGGGAATCTTTACTAATTCACAATTCCATTACACCCCCACTGGTATTTTTTTGTTGTTTAATAACTATCTTATACACCTGTGGCTGATTCATGTCAATGTATGGCAAAAACCACCACAATATTGAAAAGTAATTAGTCTCCAATTATAATAAATAAATTAATTAAAATTATATTTTAAAATATGAAATAGCTATCCAACAAATTAGATCAGTGTCTGCTATGTACAGCTAGCAGTAAGACAAATTCCCTCTGTTATCATGATGCCTGTAGCTTGATTGAGATAGTGGCTATTTATGTTACAGAATGTAAAGAGCAAACAATTAGTAACTGTTCTGAGCTCTTGGTACCTTACCTGTTGGATGTTACATGACAGGAGAACAACATATATGAAGTGTAATGCTGTGGCTGCCATGAAAACCGTTTACCTGAGTTAAAATGAACTGTTTTACTTAGAGCTTTTACGATAGAGTAATTATAAGACTTCCATTTAATATTAATTTTTGAATTAAAAATATGCAATTAAAAAACACTATTTATTGAAAAATATATATCAGTCTTTATTGATCTGCAGTACCTCTTTTGTATATGACACATTTCATGTGTGTGGATGTGTGTGTGGGGGTGAGTGTATGTGGTATCAGTTTAAAGAAGTCCCCCTCAATTCCTGGTTTGCTAAGCGTTTTTAATAATAAATAATAAAATGCTGAATTTTATCAACTTTTCTGTTTATTCATATAATATAATCATCTTTTTCCTTCATTTATTTGTTAATGTGCTATATGTATTATTTTCAATTATTAAGTCAGCCTTATATTCCTAAGATAAATCTGATTTTTGGTGATGTATTTTACACATTTTGCTGGATTTGGTTTGTCAGCAGATTGATATCTTTTTACATTTATTTTGATTCACAAGATTGGCTTATAATTTTCCTTTTTTATATTGTCATTGTTGGATTTTGAATGCAGAGTTATGCTAGTCTCATTATGTGAGTTTTTAAAAATGTCTTATTGGAGTATAGTTGATTTACAATGTTGTGTTAGTTTCAGGTGTACAGCAAAGTGAATCAGTTACACATACATCCACTCTTTTTTTTTTTAACATTCTAGAGTCTTTTCCCAAATAGGCCATTAGAGAGTACTGAGCAGAATTCCCTGTGCTATACAGCAGTTTCTTATTAGTTATTTTATATAGACTAGTACTCTTCTCTTCTAATGTAAGATTTAATGCTGTGAATTTATAAGTACTACTCTAGGTACCTCCCACAAATCTCAATATGTTGTGTTTTCATTTTCATTAAATCCAGAATATTTTAAAATTTCCTATGTGATTTTTTTTCTTTGATTTGTGGGTTATTTGGAAGGGTATTGTTTACTTTCCAGCATTTGGGGGAATTCTCAGATATCTATCTTTTCCCTTGTGGCCAGAAAACATACTTTATATGTTGCAATTATTTCAAATTTATTGAAACTTTTATGGCTCACAGTGTGGTCCATCTGTGTGAATGTTCCCATGTGTATACTTGTAAATATGTATTCTGCTATTGTTGGGTGATGTGTCCTATAAATGTCCTTTAGATCAAGTTGATTGATAATATTGTTAAAAAACTTCTTCATAGTTCTGATTTTTTATCAGTGTGGTCTATCAGTTGATGAGAAAAGAGTGGTAAAGTTGCCAAGTTTAAACACAAACTTGCTCATGTCATCATCTCTATGAGACAGGGATTGTTTTCTCTGTTTTACAGGAAGGCAGCCGAGGCTTTGAGAAGCTAAGTAGCTTGGAGGTGGGAGAGGGTGGTTGACTGGGCACTTTACTATTGGAAGATTGGGGTGGGGTTGGTTGGCCATATCATGGGGAGCCCTCCAAGTTTGGAACATCGAACTTCCGCTCTGGGATGTTAGACTCCTGCCTGCCCCGTGGAACAAAATGAAGGTCTGAAGGAATCCCACTGTTAATTATGCAGACTTCCAGTTCATCCTTATTTTCCATCAGTACCACATAGTGTCTGGTATCCTTGAGGCCTGAGTCTCTCTTGTTCAGTTTCTACAGAAAACATTCCTTTATTCTCCCTCTTGAGCAGAACAGTTAAGAATGATGAGAGATTGCAGACATTTGCTTACTCCATTCATTCACAGGCTTTTATTTTTTATAGTGAAAACTTTTATATTTAGAATCAGCTGGCTGGACTCAGTTTAGATGATCCCAATTTTATTGTTGTTGTTGTCCAACTCTCCACGACGCTATGGACTACAGCCTGCGAGGCTCCTCTGTCCATGGGGATTCAGGCAAGAATATTGGGGTGGGTTGCCATTTCCTTCTCCAGGGGATCTTGCCAACCCAGGTCCCCTGCATCGCAGGCAGATTCTTTACCATCTGAGCCACCAGGGAAGCCCTCATATGAGAGAGGGAGTCAGAAATGGATGCAGTTTCTTTCTCTTTTTTAAAAACTTATTTATTTATGCATTTAATTTTTGGCTATGCTGGGTGTTCGTTGCTGGGTGCAGGCTTTCTCTAGTTGTGGTGAGCGGAAGCTACTCTCTAATTGCAGTGTGCAGGCTTCCAGTTGCAGTGGCTTCTCTTGTAGAGCATGGGCTCTAGAGCACGAGGGCTCTGTAGTTGTGACTCACAGGCTTTAGTTGCTCTGTGACATGTGGGATCTTCTCAGACCAGGAGTGGAACCTGTTCTCCCTGCATTGGCAGGCAGATTCTTAACCACTGGACCACCAGGGAAGTCCTGGATATGATTCCTTGTTGTGTGCCACCAAAGTTGGCTCTCTCAAGTGTTCTGTCCTGCCTGAGTCTATCTCACAAGCACTCACAGCATGCTTGCAGAAACAGTTGACAGTGGGTGTAGACTCCCCTTGTGTCCAGGGCTCACAGATATTCTTAACGATTATTTTAGCTCATGCTCAGCATTCAACAATTTGAAATTTTCAGTTGTTTTTTCTTCCTACTTCTTTTTATGGCTACTATCTCCTTCTCTCATAATCTGTCAAAGTAGAAAGAGTTTGGGTGTCCTAATTCACCCTGTGGGTATTTACCACCCTTTGGAATTAATTTTGCTTCTTGGCATTAACTCCTCTTCCTCAGAGTACATGAGAGGATAATCTAGGTTAAAAGATCACTTTCTTGAGTATTTTTTTTTACTGTCTTATACCAATTTCTTTAGTAATCTTGTCAAGGAATGTTTAACAGGAGGATTCCTACGTGCTGTTTCTCATAAATCCTCTGCTCCTTATCAAGTGGAGCAGCAAGCTGTTCCCAGGACTGAGGTCACTGTATGAGACAGGCTTGGGTCTCCCTCAGTAAACATTCTCCTTATGACAAAACTGCTTAGTCTCGATCCTCTTTCTTGAGATATGGATTGTCTCCTGACCTTGTGACCATTATTAATCCCTTGTTCCCTTGGTAACGGTTGCTGTACATTTGGTTTTCTGATCTTTATTATTGTCGAAAGAAATTTCTTGTACAACAGCCAAATATACTCACAGAAAGATCATTAAAGCACCTTTGCTCCATCAGAGCTTAGGTCCCCATGTCTTTTTTGTTTCTCTCTCTCTCTCTTCCCCTGGCTAATTCTCTGGAGCGTAGAAACCCGTCATGCATGCTCACTCTCCTGCCTGGGCTTCCAAGACCCCCTCAAGAAGGCGCCCTGTGCCTTCATCCCCTCGAGAGGGCTCCCTGTGCCTTCGTGAGCGATGCAAGCCCTGTGTCAAGGGCTTTATTGGTTCTCTGCATAAACCAGAGAATATCAGCCTCTTTCTCTCTTTCACTTTCTTATCGTCGACTCCAGACCACCAGGTCCCAGTCCATTAAACGACCCCAACAAAATCTGAGAAGATGTGTATCAAGCCTTATCTACTTGAATAAATGTATTAAGATGATAAATGTGAAACATATTTTTACCTAGTTTTATATCTTGATTGCGATAGTAATTTTAAAAAATTACTTACTCTGCTTTCAGACCATACAGTGAGTTAGATTTGAAAAAACAATGAATGAGTCTTTCATAGCAGGAATTTTATGCCTTTGGAATATCTACATCAACATCAAATAAATCAACACTTCAGAAGAACTCTTTGTTCTGTTTTATTGGCCCAGAGGGTGACATAGAGACATAAATTCAGTTGAATTTGTGCACATTATTGAAAATGCGAAGCTGTCTTATTTGTTTTTTCTTCTGTTTCAGGTATTGGTGGTAATTTGGTGGCCATTCAGGCCAGTCGGATTTCTACCTACCTTCATTTACACAGCATTCCAGGAGAACTGCCTGATGAACCCAAAGGTTGTTACCACCCTTTTAGAACTTTTTTTGGTCCAGGTAGGTGCTTGTGGATTTTTGCATATTTTATTCCTGGAACTCTTCCTCTCTGTGAGTACAGGCAGGCAACATTTGTTGAATACATATTTTGTTTATGAATGTTGCCCAATTTTCTGTTTCTGAGAGCCAGATAGATTTTAAATAGAGTAGATTTTGTTCACTAAATCTCAGTGAACAGCAACAACGAAAGACTGTGGATCAGTTTTGCAATTGTTAAAGAACTTTTTATAGTTTTTCTTTTTTATCTTTCTCTTGGATATCTTGTTTATAAGTTAGGAAAGAAGAACCTTGTGCATATAAGAAAACATTGTTAGGTGATTTAGGGAAGCATACTCTTTCATGGGCTTCCCCAGTGGCTCAGCTGATAAAGAATCTGCCTGCAATGCAGGAGACCTGGGTTCAAGCCTGGGTTGGGAAGATCCCCTGGAGAAGGGCATGGCAACCCACTCCAGTACTGTTGCCTGGACAATCCCCGTGGACAGAGATGCCTGGCGGGCTACAGTCCTTCGGGTTGCAAAAAGTCGGACACAACTGAGCAGCTAACCACATAGCACACACTCTTTCGTACATTAATCTTTTGACCTTTCTAAATGTAGGCATTTGATCCCCAACAAGCAGAATGAGAGGGGATAACCTCAGTTACAAGGACATTGTTATGTACCAGGCATATGATATCCAAAAAACTAAACCACCATTTTATTTTATTTTTGACTGCACTGTGTGGTGGGCATGCAGAACTTATGCAACCAGGGATCAAACCTGTGTCCCTGCCGTGGAAGCCCAGTCTTAACCACTGGACCACCAGGGAAGCCTCTAAACTGCAATTTTAAACCTCACAATTCTTGAAAACTTTTTTTTTCTGATGAAAATAAATGTATTGTAATAAGTGTAACTTTTGAATGAGGTTCAGAAATACCCAGTCTTTTAATAGCAGTGAAAGACTTCTAAAGGAAAAATAAAATTAAAACATCTAATGACCAAAAAACCTCTATTAGAAGATGATTAGGTATCATTTAGTTATTAAAATGATCAATAATAAGGAATTAAATGATGTAGGAAAAAAATACGTTCCAGTACTTTAAGAACTTCATATTTTTTCTTTTGTCTTCCCTCTGTTTTTATAATGTTATAGTTTGATCAGTGTTCTTCACAGCAAGCTTTCATCAACCACCTTTCATTTAATTAATATATAACATATAGGGAAAATTTCTAAAAATTAAGCAAATTATAAATAGTTAAAATTTATTTTTAGCAATTGAATTTTATGTGATTCTGTGCACTATAGTAGTAATAACTAGAAGTAATTCTCAAATTTTAATAACTATGATCTATTATTCACCAATACATGATTTTGTTTTAACAACTTTTATATTTTATATTACAGGAGTAAATAATAAGTCTGCTCAAGTTCTACTGCTTTTAGTGATACCTGGACATTTAATTTTCCTCTACACTATTCATTTGATGAAAAGTGGTCACACTTCTTTAACTGTGATCTTTGTAGTAGTATACTTATTTGCTGCTGTGTTACAGGTAAGAGAGAAAACCTCTTGTAATTTCTTTTATGTTCAGATTAATGTTAACGTATAACTAAGTCTAAAAGCACAAGAAATATTTTAACATTTTACAACTCAGCTGAATGCCTTCATATTGATCTTAAAACCAATAACTTTTAATATGATTTGATCAATAGACCTACTGGATTTCCTATTTTCTGGATTCTGTGTCCTCCCTCTCTCCTCTTTTTTTTTTTATTCTCTTCTTTACTATGAATGTGTCTTGGCAGATAAATTCCTGAGGAAGAGTGCTGCATAGGAGAAAAAATTTTGAGTCTTTGCATGTTGTAAAATGCTTTGAATAGGTTGACTGGATATAAAATTCTGTTTCTTTTAATTTTTCTTTTACAATTTTGAAAGCAAGGAGAAAGCTTCCTTGCTTTTTAACTTCTGTTACTACTGAAAAGAAGAACAGATGCCATTCTCACTGCTGATCTCGTGGTACAAAACTACTTTTATCTTTCTAGAAGTTTCTAGAAAGAAAATCTTTTCCTTTTCCCTGTTGTTTTTAAATTTCTTCTGGTATTTATCTATGAGTTTTAAAGTAATATACCTAAGTTTCTAGTTCATGTTTAATTCCCTTTAGACTTTTGCTAACAAAAGTTGAGGATTTGAGGGCTGGCATAATGCTGTATCTTTCCCATATGGTTATATCACAGTTTGGGGTTAAATTAGTAGTCAGTGTTTCTGTCATTGGGTCTATCTAAACATCGTTTGGGCTTCCTTGGTGGCTCAGATGGTAAAGAATCTGCCTGCAGTGCAGAAGACCTGGGAGATTACTGAGTTGGGAAGATCCCCTGGAGAAAGGCATGGCAACCCTATCGTGATCTCCAGTGTTCTTGCCTGGAGAGTCCCCATGGATAGAGGAGCCTGGCTAGCTACAGTCCATGGGGTTGCAAAGAGTCGGACGTGACCAAGCGACTAACACACACAAGCGTTGTTTACTACAGAGCCAGATAATGTACTATATTTCCGTTTTGTGTATTTTATTTTTCTTAGGGTTAATAATCACTTCTTTTTTCATTTGCCTCATTTTCTAGAAGCCCATCCTTAATTTTTTCCAACTGTTCCATCTTTATTTTGGCTTTTTAGCCATGGCTTCTTGCTAAGGTCTGTAGGATTTAGTACCTCCTACTTTGAGAAATCCTAACTTAAGAGATGCATTCAAACAATTCTTTGAAAAAATATCATATGACTTTGGCCTTCAAGGGGTTTGTAGGAGTGGGACTGGAGGATAAGTATGTGGAATTATTAATTTTCCAGTCAAAAGAAACTGCATTGACAGTAATAATGTTAACTAAATTAACTGACATCTACTACGTTACCTATATGACCAGTGTTGTTCTAAGTGCTTTACATGTAGAGACTCATTTTATTCTCATAAGAACTCTATGGGATTTGTTTTTCTGATATAAATCATTGATTTTAAAAGTGAAGTACATGCAAAACAATGCATTGTTTACACAAAGGAAAGATTAAAACTTCTGTTTATGTATGTCTACCTCATTTGTTTAAAATATTTCTTCTGTTTTTATGATTGCTTTACAATAAGCATATTATCACAGTGTTAAGTAAAGTATACTTATTTATACTGAAGGACTGCATAAACTAAAACTTTTGGAGATTACTGAGTAAAAGTATAGAGATGACAGAGCACAGAACTCAAGCCAGAAAATGGAAGTAATTCATACAGTGGATCTAACTAAAAGAAGAGAAGATGAGAAAAGATTAAAAGGATAGATTAGGACCAATGTAAAAAGGCCTTAAATGCTCAACAAGGGAGACAAGAATCTACTCATAAAGTAATAAAACCCTTGTGACCTTATTGATGTTTTAACTTTTCTATAATGATTTATAGTGCTTGGGATTTTATTAGATGTCACCTGTCAAATCATTCATTCATTTATTCCTTCAGTAAGCCTTCATTCTATTCATGATACTAGATGAAGGTATGGGCTTTAAATCCCAGAATGCATAAATTCAGGCCCTATACTCAAAGACTCACAGCCTGACGAGAAGACTACTGAACAAACAACTGTATTATAATGTCACGTAATATAAATAAATGCTGGAAATAGCTATGCATAATTTGCTGTCAGAGATTGGAAAAAAAAGCAACTAATCCTATCTGGGGAGTAATATTTTTCTACTGTTCGGTAGGGACAGAAGTTATTTCAAATGCGTTTTTACTACTGGCTATCTTTATTGCTGTATATGCTATGGTCATTTACTATAATTTATTTTCTCCATGTATGTAAGTATTATGAAAAAGATGCTTTCCTCAATCTGATGGGAAATGTTTAAGAGACCATTCTTTGGTCTATTAAACACACCATTTTTAGAGTAAGTTCCTATTTGTAACTTTACCTCTTTACCTCATGGATGGATTTGACATTTATCTTTATGGTTCTTTGCCAAGATAGTGTCATGCACCATTTCACTTAAGTTGATGAAGGATATAAGACATTTATCTGAATTTATACAAATATTAGATTTCAACCTTATTCTCACAGTACACCTATACGTCTTTTGTTAGCCTCTGATGTAAATTCTGATTGTGGGTACATGCTCAGTCGTGTCCGACTCTGTGACCCCAGGGACTGGGGCCCTCCAGGCTCCTCTGTCCATGAAATTCTCCAGGCTTGAATACTTGAGTGGGTTGCCATTTCCTTCTCCTGGGGATTTTCCTGACACAGGGATCGACCCCCTATCTCCGGGATTGGCAGATGGGTTTTTTACCACTGAACCATCTGGAAAGCCCAAATTCTGATGAATAAAGTTTGAAAAACTAGAGTTAAGGAAAGAGTAATTACTAATCTCACTGTGTCCTCAAACCTCCTCTGTAAAGTGGGAGGGATATAGATAGTCCACCTTAAATGATTTTTCAACTTTATGATGTGCAAAAGCAATAATGCATTCAGTGGAAACCATACTTCAGTGTTTGAATTTTGATCATTTCCCAGGCTAGTGATACTCAGTATAATCCTGTCTTAAGACGCGGGCAGTGACAGCGAGCCACAGTTCCCAGTCGGCTGTACAATCATGAGGGCAACCAACCAATAAACCGATCCACTTAAGACCATTCTGTACCCAGACAACCATTCTGTTTTTCGCTTTCAGTACAGTAGTGAATGAATTATATCAGCTATTCAGTACTTTAGTGTAAAATAGGCTTTGTGTTAGATGATTTTGCCCAGCTGTAGAATAATGTTAGTGTTCTGAGCACATTTAAGGCAGGCTAGGCTAAGCTATGATGTTCAGTAGGATAGTTGTATTAAATGCATTTACAGTGTTTTCAACTTACCATGGCTTTTTTGGATATAACCTTATCATAAGGTAAGGAAGATCTGTAGTAGTACCTGCCTCATAGGCACTTTGGAGGATTAAATGATTTAATTACTTGGCTTCATAGTACATGCTATATGAATGTTGGCTGATGCTGTTGTTATTGTTACGGTTATTAAACATAGAATTATAAATGGTGAATCATTAATCTCTGAGTGACAATTGAAATTTTTTTTAATCTTGTAATATTGATTGAATTTTCTGTGTCTTTTACAACTTTCATTTTTATGAGTTTGTGTTTTTATTCCTCCCCAAGAATTAGATACCTTCCAGAGAAGATCTTTGTTTTTGTACCTGACATTGTATTATTCCAATGGAATAGTTTAGAATCTGCTTGTAAATTCTCAATTCAAATCTTCATGCTCCAGCACTAACATATCTAACACATACATGAGCACACACGTTCACATATCTCTGTGGAGGCTTGAGGTTTAGATTAAAAATCTTGACCTTTCCCTGCCTACTTCACTTAATCCAAATATGGAAGAATAAATAAAAACTTTTTAAAGATGAAGAATTCTTTACCACTTAAGACATATATTTTAGTATTCTTTACTCAGCTGGCTTCCTTTTTTGATCTAGGTTTAAGCGATTCATGGGGTCACAAAGAGTCAGACACGACTGAGCGACTGAACTGAACTGAACTGAAACTTACATTCAAAATCTTGGTTGAAGTCCCAGCTCTTACTTAAATATTTCAGTCCATACCTGTCTTCCCATCACTAAAATCTGTATTTTGATTACCTATTCCATAGTAAAATTTTCTAATGCAGGCTTAATTTTTCTCTATATAGATTCCTACCTCCTTGAGGGTAGAGACCAAGCCTTTTGGTATTCTCTCAAGACATGATAGAATGGTTTTGTTTTGTTTTGGGGGGGTATAATTGCTTTACAGTGTTGTGTTAATTTCTGCTGTACAACAAAGTGAACGAGCTATAACATATATCCTCAGCGCCACCCCACCCCTCCAGGTCATCACAGCACCCGGCTGAGCTCCCTGTGCTCGAACAGTTTCCCACTAGCTACTTGTTTTGCGCATGGTAGTGTATATATGTCCCTGTTACTCTCTCAATTCAATTCTTGATATTTCACTCTCTTCTCAGACTAGTATTCTTTAAGGAAACTTCCCCCCACCACCTAATTCCTCACCCAACAAAATGAAGTAAATCCACTTGAAAGAAACTTGATATCGAACTTATTATAATGACATAGTGACAGTTCTTTGCAGTATTTTTGCACTTACTCAGATGTCATCTTCCTGGAAGTCTTTCTTGAATACCTAATTTGGTCTAAGTGCCTTTATTCTCTGTTCCCATGGTACCCTGTGAATACCATTACCCTAGCTTTTCCACATTATATTGACATTGTCTGTTCGTGTGTCTGTCTCACCCATTCTACAGAAAGTGTCTTTGTTTTACTCTTTTTTTTTGTCTCTGGCACCTTGCCCCATCTCAAGTGCTCAATTAATGTTTGTTAAACTAAATGACTATATCTTGCTAGCTCTGTTTCCCTCTTCTGGAAGAGAAAAGTTTACAACTGTATTTAGGTACCAGAAATTCCAGAAAAACTGAGAAATCTAAATTTTCTCCTTGCTCCAAATTTCCTCTTTCGCTGACCTAAGTATTTAAAATAAAAGGCAATGAAAAATAAAACACAAAATACCACAAATTCTGTTGGCACTCAGTTAGAATTGTAAGGATTTACTGAAATGTTTAGAGATGAAATAACTTAAATGCTTAGAGATGAAATATAGTGCACTTTCACTTTAAGGGAATGTGCAAGGTTGACTTCAGATAAAGCAGAATTGGAAATGATTGTTGAAAATGGATGCAACTGAGGGAATAGGACATGAGAGTGATGTGGGGACAGTTTGTATTCTACTTTTGTATGTGTTTGAATTTTTGCATAGTAAGGAATTTTAAAATGTTATTTATTTACTTGTTTTTGGCTGTGCTGGGACTTCATTACTGCATGCAGTCTTTCCCTAGTTGTGGTGCGTGGGCTTCTCATCGCGGTGGCTTCTCTTGTTGCAGAGCACAGGCTCTAGGGCGCTGAGGCTTTAGTACTTAAGGTTCATGGGCTTAGTTGCCACTCAGCATATGGGATCTTCCTAGACTAGGGATCGAACCTGTGTCTCCTGATGGATTCTTAGCCACTGGATCACCAGGAAGTCCAGTAAGGAGTTTTTAAACTTAAGGTTTTTCAGAGCATATTGCCTTAGTAATTTTGGTTCTATAGCTGATTATTTCTTAAAGTAAAAAGTAAACTTGAAATTGTTTGGGACTTAGAATGGTTGAGTTCGTGTCTTTTTTTGCCCCAGGTGCACATTGTCCATTTTTTGAAACTGTTTTTTAAATTTAAAAATCTACATACTTGTCACAAATTTCCTTGTTTAGGTATTTATCCTGTGTCTTGAAATTAGAAGGACCCTAATGGCTTTTGTGATGTGGTGTTTAGTCCGCATAGAGTCAGTAGGTATGATGGATTGTGCTCTTACTCTTGTTCCTGCCCAGAGCCCAGGAGCAGCCAGAGTAATTGGAATATGTCAAGGCTGGAGTAATGTGCTGAAGGCATTCAGTTTAGTTCACCACCAGCAACAATGCATTTTGAGGGTTTTTTTGTTTTCTCAACATTAAGAATGGATCAGCACCAAGCTGACCATGCTGATCACCCATTCTACCTTTTATGCCATCAGTCAGCATTTATGAGACTGCTGGCGATGGCTAAGAGTACAGTTGCTGGCTTTAAACGAGAATTTTTATCTGCATCAAATTAGCTCATGGAACCCACAACTTTGATTTCGTAGAACCAGAGTATATACTTTCTTCTGCAGACTTAGAGATGATTGAATTCTTTCTCACCAAGCAGTCATTTCCTCTGCCTTCACATCTTATTTATTCAAATGCTCCATTGACTGCTCAGAACCTGTTAATTTGTTAAATCAAAGGCATAATACAGTATTCCAGGCTATGACAGACCTTGTTGGCCTTCCTTCTAAGATATGCAAAAGGGAATTTTGATACCTCCTCAGGGTTTTCTAATTCACTTATTTGCCTCATTCCCTGCAGTCCTTTTCAAGGATGTAGTACCTGGACAGCATAATAAACCCGAGAAGGTACAAAGATAACTATCAAACAAATAAGCAGACTGATGATCTCTTCATCAAAGAAAGAACAGCATTCATTGCAGCTCATTTCCCTATTTAATTTAAAACCTCTACTAGTTCACTTTAGTGTTTGAAATCCTAAATATGCTTCCTTTGTCTGTGAAGAGATAAAAGCTTAAACTTTGGATGACATAACCTACAAAAGGCAAAAAGATAGGCCCATATGGAGTATATTAATATTTGTTCTGCTATAAAATAGTTCAGTGGGAAAGAAAAATGAGACTTTTCTAGCCCGAGAGGCCTATTAAATTCCAACAAAGTGTTTGTTAATATAATTCAGAAAGAATGAAGCAAAACCATTTCTAAATGAAAATTTTAATTCCCTCTTTTAGGCACTGATTGTTTCATATTCAAAATTAGTTTGCTAAGAACATTTCTAAACTCCTAGCAGTACCAAATACCATGGGAAATTCTTGTGAACATTTGTGGAAAACCTGACTGTGTCTGTTCTTTAATGTAGGAGAGGCAAAATGTTTCCCTTCAGTGGTGGAATGATGAATTCTCAACTCGTAAAGGTGAAAATATAAATATCAGGATTTTACCCACTGTATAATGCTCATAATCTTCCAAGCATGGTGCTAGTCACTGTACAAAAGAAATAGAAGATATTGTCCCTGCCCTGCACAGGCTTCTCTTAGCTGCGGGAAATGAGATTTAAATGTATGAAATAATTAGAGAGGAGCTGAAGACTTAACCTCCTTATAACAGTAGGTTATAAGCATCTTCCCATGTACCTTCAGAATCAAACTTTACACTTATGCATGATTTCATTCTTTAAAAGTGCTTTAGTAGGTTTGGGGTGGTGGGGTGGTTTAAAAGGGAAGATCAGAGTATACACTATATCTGATGAGAAGCTTGAATTAATATCAGTAAGTTTGAAACTTCCCTTAGCAAAACAGTAGTACTTACACTTGTTTCTTTAAAAATATTTATTTATTTGGCTGCACCAGGTCTTAGTTGCAGCATTTGGGATCTAGTTCCCTGACCAGGGATCAAACCCAGGTCCCACCCTGCATTGGGAGCACAGAGTGTTAGCCACTGGACCACCAGGGAAGTCCCATATACTTCTTATTAATATAATTTGAAAGCAGAAGTCTCTTTAGTTTTTATTGCTGCCTTTTCAGTAGGCAGTATTTCGTTTTGTCTTTTCATTTTATGAAAGTGAAAAGTAAAAGTGAAAGCCACGCAGTAGTGTCCAACTCTTTGTGACCCCATGGACCGTGGTCTGCCAGGCTCCTTTGTCAATGTAATCCTCCAGGCAAGAATACTGGAGTGGGTAGCCATTCCCTTCTCCAGGGAGTCTTCCCAACCCAGGGATCAAACCTGGGTCTCCCACATTGACGGCAGATTTCCACCAGGAAAGCCATTTTATACTTACATGCCAATTGCACCATCTTACATTTCCAAGGATGTTCATGTTTTCTAGAAACATGTTCATGTTTTCAAGAAAAAATATTCTCAACAAAGCCCAAGCCCAACTTACATGAGCAAATGAATGACTCTCATAATAAATTTAATAATCTGAATATTGAATAATGAATTTCCTAAGAAGTGTTTCTGTTTCATAAATAATAGTTCATTTGTTTTGAGATCTGTGTCGGTAACATAAACGTGGTCACAGCACAAATGCAGATTAAGAGTAAACATCTTCCATTTTTCATCTAGTAAAACATGCTTGGGGCAGAAATATGGTCCATGGACATCCTAACAGAAACAACATCTTAATTGGCAGTGTCTTAGTTCTGAAGTCACATTCACATGATTCATTGTCATTATTTTAACTACAAAGATAAATGAATAAATGTTTTCACAGAAGGAAAGTATTTATAAACCTTGTAAATCACCACATATGTCACTATGTCACATACAAAGGACAGAGGAAGAAAAGGGAAGATAAGATCAATGTGCAGAACATTATAGAAACATCACAGAGCTCTTCATTGTCAGAGCAGAGTCTGAACTTCTGCTCTGCTGCTTATTTCGTGACTTTAGTCAAGTTCCATAACATCTCTGGCCTTATTTTTTTCCCTCCCTCAAAGGATAGTAAGGAGGACTAAGCTAATAGTATACAGTGCTTGGTAGGATTAGCGCGTGTTCAGTCGTGTCCGACTCTTTGCAGCCCTGTGGATTGTAGCCCACCAGGCTCCTCTGTCCATAGAATTTTCCAGGCAAGAATGCTGGAGCAGGTTGCCATTTCCAATCCAAATTATGATTAGAGAGACAAGCATAATCCCTGACTGTCCTGGGCAAACCAGAAGTAGAGTGGCTGCAGTGATCACTCAGATCCCTTCTTGCATTTCCAGTAGTTGATTTTGTGAATTCCCACTCCTCCAATAAAGATGGTTTGTTACAAAGCACTGTTGTACATAGTTAGTAATGTATATGCTAATATTAAAATTCTCTGGCAACTAAGACAGTATTTGATATTAACGTCCATAATTGCTGCTAAGGTAATATTAAGTTCAGTTGGCTTTTATGGGTTAGCCAGAGAACCCAGGCAACACATAAAGTGTTATTTTCCTAAAAAAAATTGTGTTCTAAGTCCAAATAGCTAATTTTGAATTAGTCTGTTTTTATGTTAGAAAGTATCTGTTTTTGCATTTGTTCAGCCTAAAACAACCTCCTTCAGGTTCCCAGGTGCATTCTGTATTCTAATATCTCTGTATTTTACCTAAAAGTCTGTATTTACCTATTTCTGCCACGGTGTGACTTGTTATTTTACACTGTTCAGCTTTATCTCCTCCTGATCTGTGACTTTTGAGAGGAAAAGAGTACCAATTCTCTTGTATATAAGCCCGCATATCTCCTTATCACCTAAGTTGTTCATTCTGAAAATTTTCCTTCTCTGACAATTCCCTTCATGAGGTTTGGTACTCTAGCTACTTTATATGTGTGTGTATATATATATATATATATATATATATATATATGTTTACAAAATGGTAATAGCAAATACTTATATAACATATACTCTGAGCCATGCAGTCTATGAGGCACTTCAGGTACATGAGCTCACTGAATACTCACCACAACCCAGTGAGGTAAGTTGTAACTAGTTTCCATTTACAGATGAGGCAGTTGATGTGGAGACTTTGAGCGACTGGTCCAAGTCCACACAGCGAGATGGAGTCTGGATCCAGTGAACACTGCTAACCACTGTATTTTACAAGAATACGTTTGACACTGTTTTGCTGTTAGTGAGGGCCGTAGTTTTTAGGATGTAGTTTTTGAAGATTTACAGCTGCCTCTTCTCTCTGGTTTTGTTAGCTCTTCATACTTCTTCCAGTCCGGTGCTCTGCCTCTAAAGGGCATTCATTCCACAGAGTTTACTTAGGATCTGTGCCTACTGAAGTTAAGTAGGAATCCAGGCCAGGACATAAATATATCCCAAGAGAAGGACTCAGTGCTATGGAATTTCAGTACTGGGAGGTTATTTTTCTAGATGGGGAGGGAACCTTTATTTTATTTTTAATTCTTTTTTTTTTTTTTGCCACGCCATGAGTCATATGTGGTCTTAGTTCCCCAACCAGAGATCAAACCCATAACCCCTGTGTTGGAAACTCCAAGTGTTAACCACTGGACTGCTATGGAAGTTCCAGGGAAGTTTTATAATGGATAAAATTTTGTTTCTTGCAATCCACAGAAAATGCCATTTCAGCAAAAGGGAGTTGTTATTGTTCAGTCGCTAAATTGTATCCAACTCTTTGCAACTGCATGGACTGCAGTTTGCTAGGCTTCCCTGTCCTTCACTGAATAAATGAGAAAACTCAGGATAAGGTGATAGTAATAGTTGTCAGAAATAGTAAGAAAATTTACAGAAAAAGTAAGAATGTTTCTGGAGCAAAGAGTTTATGGATGGGAATTAATAGAAAATAAGGTTGAAAATTTCAGACTTTGATAAGATCATAAAAGGGTCTTGAAGTCCAGACTTAAGAGTTCAGTTTGTTCTACAGAATGAAGATTTTCAACATTTTTCCCATTCCCAACAAACTTGAGAGATCTCATACATTCCTCAGATGCAGCATCATATAATGTGGAAGGGCTTGAGCTTTGGTTTCCCCACTCATTGCCTGTATTAGGTTGATCAAGGTAATTTCTCATCTGTTTTCTCATCTGTAAAAAGAGGCTAAGGATAGACCTCTACCCTTCCCTGTCCCCAGTAGTGTCTTATTTTTATAATATCATCATCTCTTATGGCTGTAGACTACTGGGACAGTAAGTATCAGGTTATCAATGAGAAGATCTGAACTTGGTGGAATCTAGTGCTGAATCTCTTTCATGATTCTAATACCCAACTCATTCCTTGCGCTGATTCTTCTAAGTAAGGACAATGTAGCCATATGGTGACAATGTGGCCATAATTGAAATCCCAAGATAACCACCCAGTCAGTTCAGTTCAGTGGCTCAGTCGTGTCCGACTCTTTGCGGCCTCATGAACCGCAGCATGCCAGGCCTCCCTGTCCATCACCAATTCCCAGAGTCCACCCAAACTCATGTCCACTGAGTTGGTGATGCCATCCAACCATCTCATCCTCTGTCATCCCCTTCTCCTCCTGCCTCAATCTTTCCCAGCATCAGAGTCTTTTCAAATGAGGGTCTTTCAAACTCTTCACATCAGGTGGCCAAAGTATTGGAGTTTCAGCTTCAATATCAGTCCTTCTAATGAACACCCAGGACTGATCTGCTTTAGGATGGACTGGTTGGATCTCCTTGCAGTCCAAGGGACTCTAAATAGCTGAGCAAGTTAATTGACTTAGCCTTGAGCAAGTTACTTAAGTAATTCCTTGGGGGAGTCTTATTGTTCTTGCCTGTAAAATGAGGGTAATGTTTCTTCTTTTCACAGTAGTTATAATGTTTAAATACCTGGCACATAGTAGGCCCCTATTATATGGTGCAGTTATGTCTTTTTTTAATTATGAAAGTGAAAGTCGCTCAGTTGTGTCCGACTCTCTGCAACCCCATGTAGTGTATAGTCCTTGGAATTCTCTAGGCCAGAATACTGGAATGGGAAGCCTTTCCCTTTTCCAGGGGATTTTTCCCAACCCCGGGATCAAACCCAGATCTCCTGCATTGCAGGTGGATTCTTTATTGGCTGAGCCACAAGGGAAGCCCAAGAATACTGGAGTGGGTAGCCTATCCCTTCTCCAGGGGATCTTCCTGACCCAGGAATCATACCAGGGTCTCCTGCATTGCAGGTGGATTCTTTACCAACTGAGCTATCAGGGAAGCCTTTAATTATGACATTAAGTGAAATCCTATTCCCAGATGTCATCTCAAAGGAAAGAGCTAAGCAATGAAGAGATTTTAACAGATTGTCTGATTTCACGCACATTTTTCCTCCTTTATCAGGATTTAAATCCACCAAGTTCCGACTGGGAAGTAAGGATCCCTGAATTCTTTCTGTGTGACTCTTCTGCCCCTGTCTGTTTGTGGGCTTCTGTCTATCAGCTTGGGTTGAGTGGAAACTGTGAAGAGAATGATAAAGGAAGTATAAAGGGAGACCTATAGTTCCATGGAGTTATTTTTTCTAGTTGTAAAAATCTAGTTTAACTTTAGGAGTTGATTAATATAGTGAAAGAAGGAAGTTGAAACAAGTATTTTTTGAGATTCCTTTTTAGCCCTGTGTGCTCAGTCACTCAGTAGTGTCTGACTCTTTGTGACCAACCCCATGAACTGTATCCCTCTAGGCTCCTCTCTCTGTGGAATTTTCCAGGCAAGAATATTGGAGTGGGTTACCATTGCCTACTCCAGAGGATCTTCCTGACCCAGGGATCAAACCTGGGACTTTAGTCCTGGGATTACCTTTTTTGTGATACAATACTGTATTATGCTATTATAGCCCAGGTTCAGTTCAGTTCAGTCGCTCAGTCATGTCCGACTCTTTGTGACCCCATGAATCGCAATACGCCAGGCCTCCCTGTCCATCACCATCTCCCGGAGTTCACTCAAACTCATGTCCATCGAGTCGGTGATGCCATCCAGCCATCTCACCCTCTGTCGTCCCCTTTTCCTCCTGCCCCCAATCCCTCCCAGCATCAGAATCTTTTCCAGTGAGTCAAGTCTTCGCGTGAGGTGGCAAAGTACTGGAGTTTCAGCTTTAGCATCATTCCTTCCAAAGAACACCCAGGGCTGATCTCCTTTAGAATGGACTGGTTGGATCTCCTTGCAGTCCAAGGAAGTCTCAAGAGTCTTCTCCAACACCACAGTTCAAAAGCATCAATTCTTCGGCACTCAGCTTTCTTCACAGCTTAGATTACAGGATCTTAAAATTGAGACACTTTCCTAAATCCATATTTATGATTCATTCTCTGGAGAGGTATAATTGGGCTCCAGGCCAGTAAACAAAGAAGGTGAAACAACGGCCTGCCTCATCAGAGGCATGGCATGCCAGAGCCCCGTGGAGCAAGACATTCAGAAAGAGAGCTCTTTTCCATCCTGTCAAGCCTGACGCTGTTAGGACCAGAGAAGCTGAGCCTTCTTTTTCTAGTGTTCTGGTTAAGGATATTACTCCTGTGCTCTGAGTTCTGCTGCAATTGCAGACATGACTTAGAGGAATTTTCACAACATCTGCTTAAAAAAAAAATCTTGTAACACAGCTATGTGAAAGCACTGACTTGAAAAGCATAAAAACTATCTTTCAAGAAATTTGTGAGAATAAAATCTTGGTTGGTTGTGACCCTAGGATATTCAGCCAGACAATATTGACCTGAGTGATTCAATCATTAAAATTTTTTTCCTATTTAAAAAAATAGATGTTTAGCACTCTTCTTGTTTTTTATCTTAAAAAGAAGTGTCTGTGTTAGTTCTGCATAACAAAGCTAATGAAACTTGTGATTTTTGTACCATGTAGGGAAATATGTAAAAGCAGAAAGTAAAGATTTTTGCATTTTTTAGAAGGGGTGTTTAAAGGAAGTCAAAAAATGATGAGACTGTCATTCAGTATTTGAAGTAAAAAGACAAAATTGATTTTATTGCTTATCATTGTGAAGAAGCTAAGCTGGGAGGAGGCAAAACCTCTGCAAGCAGAGCAACTACTGGTCTTTTTTAGGGTTTCAGGGATGCATGGAGTCCAGGGATGGGCAGATGTCCAGAAGCTTGAGTAGACGGATGTCCTCTGTCAAGGTCTGGATACTTGGGTGTGACTACTATTGTTAGTTGGTCCTCAGAGGTGTATTTATTGGACCCAATGTATTCCTAATTGCCTACTTCAGGAGCAAGTACTATCATTGATTGACTTCCTTCTAAATGCTTTCAATAAGGCAAGTTGTTTATTGATTGAATGAACATGAAACCAGTTCTGGTGGCCTCTTGTTACCATAGCCAAAGAACAGTCTTTTCCTGGGAGTGTGGGAACTTTGTGCTTTCTCAGTCTCCACTTTGTTCCTCACTCAGTCAAAGCTGCAGGGTATCATTAAGGATTATCCAGAACTTCACTTTTGTTGTCAATTCTTCCTGAAAGTAGCATATCTGATTTTCAATTTGACTCTGTCAGTATGGGAGGAGGGGTCTTTGAATTATTTATTGAAACATCTGATGGGATGGTGGCTAGGTTGAACCATTTCAGACACTGGATAATAAACATTATATATGAGATAAACAAGACTAATTAGAAGGAACTTCTAACTGTAAGAAGGAACTTCCCTGGTGAATCAGTGGTAAAGAATCCACCTGCCAGTGCAGAGACGCAGGAGATACGGGTTCGGTCCCATATTTCGGAAAGGTCCCGTAAGTTGGAAAGATCCCCTGGAGAAGGAAATGGCAAGCTGCTCCAGTATTCTTGCCTGGAAAATTCCATGGACAGAAGAGCCTCGCGGGTTATAATCCATGGGGTCACAAAAGAGTCAGACTTGACTTAGCAACTACACAACAAGAAGGAACTAGAATGTATTTCACTACCACAACCTGAGATGTTTCAGACCTGACCAAGAAAACACGTCCCAGTGATTTCCTTGGTCTCCAGACCACCTTTTCTTTTAGCTCAGATACAGATTGTTTGATTTCACCTGTAACATTAATTTGGGTATAGTATGAAGTGTCAGCCATCAATCTGCTTGGCCAAAAGAAAGTCCAACACCATTCTTTTATCTGTAACAATAGCTGTTACTTTGCTGGACTTGGTTGGAAGCTGTTTACTCTGTCTGCTCATCTCTTTGCTCTGAGAATCTTGAGTTAATAATCAGCCTCTGTGAGTCATCTGCTTCGGGAAGTGCTCTGGAGAACTTCAGTTGAGGTTCCCTATAGTGTTACTTTCCAGCTCTGTGTAAAGGTCTATTCCATTTTTTCCCCCCAGAGAACAGAAGAGTATGTTGCTAGTTCAGGCTCATTCAGAGATTATGTATTATTCATCATCATAGACTCAGCATCCAGTCCCTGCCTGGTACAGTAAATATTTATCAAATGAATATTCAGCTTTATATTATTCTTGGATTATTTTTGGCATTTCAGTTATGTTTCTTCATTTAGAGTCTGATCTCACTGAAAGCAATAACCATGTCTTATTCTTCTGCTGCTGCTCCAGAAAGCTCATCACAGTGTTTTCTGTGTTAGAGATAGATAAATATTTGTTAAATTGGATTCAGGATGTATTGAGTGTACTTTATTTGGGTAATAAGGCAAATACTTGACAAGATTCCTCATCTAAAAGAGAGAATAAATCCGTTGGAGTGGTGAAATATATACATAAAATTATTTGAAGATGATGCTTTTTTAAAAGAAGTATTAAATGTTTAACAAATACAAATAAAATATTCTGTAATTGACTGCTTAAGTGTTATAACTAGGTTTTTTGGAAATAGCTTAACCACTTAAATAGAATGCTAAACTTTATTGCTTTTAATGGATTTTTAAATTTTATTTTATATTGGAGTATAGTTGATTTACAATATTATGTTAGTTTCTGGTGTAAGCAAAGTGATTCAGTTATACATATATCTATTCTTTTTCAGATTCTTTTCTCATATAGGTTATTAGAGTACTGAGTTGAGTTTGCTGTGCTATACAGTAGGTCCTTGTTGGTTATCTTTTTTATATATAGCAGTGTGTATATGTTAATCCCAACCTCCTAATTTATCCCCTCCCCCCTCTTCCCCTTTGGTGTGATGTTTGTTTTCTAATTCTGTGAGTCTGTTTCTGTTTTGTAAATAAGTTCATTTGTATCATCTTTTTGATTCCACATATAAGGGATATATTTGTCTTTCTCTGACTTACTTCACTTAGTATGATAATCTCTAGTTGTATCCATGTTGCTGCAAATGGCATTATTTCATTATTTTTATGGCTAAGTAGTATTCCATCGTTTACAGGTACTACATCTTCTTTATCTGTTCATCTGTCAGTGGACATTTAGGTTGCTCTCATGTCTTGGCTATTGTAAATAGTGCTGATGTGAATATTGGGGTGCATGTAATCTGTTCAGTTATGGTTTTCTACAGATACATGTCCAGGAATGGGGTTGCAAGGTCATATAGTAGCTCTATTTTTTTGTTTTTAAGGAATCTCCATACTGTTCTCCATTGTGGTTGTACCAGTTTACATTCCCACCAACAGTGTGGGAGGGTTTCCTTTTCACAGATCCTCTCCAGCATTTATTGTTTCTATATTTGTTGATGATGACCATTCTGACTGGTGTAAGGTGAAACCTCATTGTAGTTTTGATTTGCATTTCTCTAATAATTAGCAATGTTGAGCATCTTTCAGGTGCTTCTTGGTCATCTGTATGTCCTCTTTGGAGAAATGTCTATTTAGATCTTCTGTCCATTTTTTTTTTTTGAGGTGTATAAGCTGTTTGTATATTGTATATTGTCAGTTGTATCATTTGCAAGTATTTTCTTCCATTCCATGGGTTGTCTTTTCATTTTGTTTATCGTTTCCTTTGCTGTGCAAAAACATTTAATTAGGTCCCATTGGTATATTTTTGTTTTTATTTCCATAACTGTAGGATACAGTACAGATACAAAAAATATTGCTGCAATTCATATCAAAGAGTGTTCTGCCTGTGTTTTCCTCTAGGAGATTTATATTTGGTCTTATATTTAGGTCTTTAATCCATTTTCAGTTTGTCTCTGTGTATGGTGCTGCAGACTGTTCATTCTTTTACATGTAGCTGTCCACTTTTCACAGCACCACTTTATTGGAAAGACTGTCTCGTTTCCATTGTATATTCTTGCCTTCTGTGCTGTAGATTAAGTGAGCATGGGTACATAGGTTTGTTTCTGGGCTCTCTGTCCTGTTTCATTGATCTATATGTCTTTTTTGTGCCAGTACCATAATGTTTTGATTACTGTGTCTTTGTCGTATAGTTTGGACTCGGGGAGTCTGACAGTCCAAAATCCCCATACTCTTAGATCACCACCATAAATATTTCGGTGTGCTATTTTAAAAAATTATTTCCCAGACTTGAGTAATGTATTAGAAAGGCATTCAGTAAATATTAATAGTTTTAAGTGATTGAATAGTCTTTTTTCCACTGAAATGTTTCTGTGGGCAACAAAGTCTTCCTATTTGAAAAGGGAAGGTATAGAAGCAGAGCCATCTTCAGGCTACAGGCAGAGGGTGAGGAAGGAACACTTGAGGTGTTCAGGACTTAATCTCTGCTGATTGCATATTTTCCTAATATTCTATGGATATTAGCACCTTTAAAATAATTTTATTTAGCATGTAGTTCAGTTCAGTTTAGTCGCTGAGTTGTGTCTGAGTCTGCAACCCCATGGACTGCAGCACGCCAGGCTTCCTTCTCCCTCACCATCTCCTGGAGTTTGCTGAAGTTCATGTCCATTGAGTCGATGATGCCATCCAACCATCTCATCCTCTGCCGTCCCCTTCTCTTCCTGCCTTCAATTATTCCTGACATCAGCATCTTTTCCAATGAGTCAGCTTTTTGCATCAGGTGGCCAAAGTATTAGAGCTTCAGTGTCAGTCCTTCCAATGAATATTCTAGGTTGATTTCCTTTAGGATGGACTGGTTGGATCTCCTTGCTGTCCAAGGGACTCTCAAAGAATCTTCTCTAGCACCACAGTTCAAAAGTATCAATTCTTCAGCATTTAGACTTCTTTATGGTCCAACTGTTACATCCATACCTGACTACTAGAAAAACCAGAGCTTTGACTATACAGACCTTTGTTGGCAAAGTGATGTCTCTGCTTTTTAATATACTGTCTAGGTTTGTTATTGCTTTTCTCCCAAGGAGGAAGCGTCTTAATTTTGTGGCTGTAGTCACCATCTACAGTGATTTTGGAGGCCAGGAAAATAAATTCTGTCAGTTTCCATTGTTTACTCATCTATTTGCCATGAAGTGATGGAACTGGATGCCATGATCTTAGATTTTTGAATGTTGAGTTTTAAGCCAACTTTGTCACTCACCTCTCTTACCCTCATCAAGAGGCTCTTTAGTGTCTCTCTGCTTTCTCCCATTACAATGGTGCTATTGTCTGCATATCTGAGGCTGTTGATGTTTTTCCCGGCAATCTTGATTCCGGCTTGCAACTCATCCAGCCCGGCATTTCACATGATGTACTCTGCATAGAAGTTAAATAAGCAGAGTGACAATATACAGCCTTGACGTACTCTTTTCCCAATTTGGAACCCATCCATTGTTCCATGTCTGGTTCTGACTGTTGCTTCTTGACCTGCATACAGGTTTCTCAGGAGGAAGCATGTAGTAGGCAGTCAATAACTGTTAATTTCCTCTAGCAGTTTGTATGTTTTATTTCTATCTTTTATTATTATTATTATTAAACTAAGAAACATCTTATTTAGTTCGAATTTCTGCTGGATTTTCAGGTTATCATTTCATAATATTAAGTGACCTTGGCTATCACTGGTCTTTGCATGATTGGAACAGAATAACATGGTCACATGACCAGTGGCAAGACTCACTGGGCTAGGGTTAATGTGCTGTGTGCCGTGTTTAGTCACTCAGTCATGTCCGACTCTTTGCAACCCCATGGATCCCATGTAGCCCACCCAGCTCCTCTGTTCATGGGGATTCTCCAGACAAGAATACTGGAGTGGGTTGCCATGGATCGAGCCCAGGTCTCTGCATTGCAGGCGAATTCTTTACCATCTGAGCCACCAGGGAAGCCTGATGCTTCAGCAAAAATTACTGTATTTAAAAAAAAAGTTCAACTGTGTATTAATTATTGAATAGATAAACAACAATGACATGCACATGATATAAAAAATAATAATACAGTGACCAGCAGGACACTTACTAGTCAGCTTAAGAATTAGGAACTACCAGTAACCTAGTACCTACATCTTTTAAAGCTACCTCTGTGTTCCTTCCTCCTCTTCAAAGCAAACTCTTCATTCAGAATTGCATAGCTAATGAGTGTTTGCTCTTCCCTATGATTTAATGCATTTATTTGAAAACCTAAAAATACATGTTTTTAGTTTTACATGGTTTTGAAACTTGTAAAAAATAGAATCATAGTGAATTTGTGCTAAATGATTTTCTTCTTTTGCTCAGCATTGTATTTGAGATTCATTCATATGTGTACCTATTATTCACTTATTTTAGTTGGATCAAACCCGCACCTCTTGCATTAGCAAGCAGATTCTTTACCACTGAGCCACCTGGGAAGCCTTAGATTGTAATTTTTTGCTATTAAAAATCAAGGCTGTGAATATTGTTAACTTGTCTCCTGAACACATTCTAAGGGTTTCTTTTGGATAGAAGAAAGGTCCTTCCATTCTAAGAAGATCTTAACCATTTTTGTGCCATGGACTTCTTGAGAAGTTTGGTGACTATTATGCCCTCCTTCTTAAAATAAGTTTCCTTCATTTCCTGCCTTCCCTCACCTCCCATCTCACAAAAATAATTTAGGCCAAAGAAAAGATGCTTTTATCTGTATATCAGGAGTAGATTGAATTCCTGTTGACTAATAATCCTAAATTAATCTTAGCAGACATTAAAATATTATATTTTAATGAGTAGCATTTCCAGTCTGGAACTGGATTAAGGAAGCACACTTTTATAGGGAAAATGAATTCTGCCTTTGTAAGTTAAGGCTTAGGAAGAAATATACTAATTTGCTGTTCCTTGTGTTTATTTATATAATATTTCTAAGCATTCCTCTCCCAAAGAAATCATCTTTCTTCACATTTTACACAACGCTGTTACTGGCAATGGGGCATTGAGGAGATGCTCATGGATGAGAATGTTGATTCTAGCTCAGAAAAGAAACTGGCCAAGGAAATCAATTGTCCAAAGCAAATATATAGTCTTGTGCTTTAGATATTTATTTAGATTCCAAATAATACACCTAGAACATGCATAACTAGCTGGGGCTACAGATTTGCCTTTTCAGGAGGTATATTTACCCAAAGAAGTTATGCATATTTCATAAAAACAAACAGACCATGTAAAAATACAGTCAACGCTTGGTTAGGTTTTTGATGTGTTTTCCCAGTAAAAAAGCATACATTCCTTATCATTTAGTTTGAAAATAAAACATGTTGCATTAAGAAGTATCTGATACTTACCATGATTTTAATGATTCATTTATACACATTTCTTCTAAGAAACACTGATATCCTTTGTTAACTTGCCAAAAACAATAAGTTTAAACCTGCTTGAACTTTAAGTCATCACAATACCTTTTAAAAGAAACTTTATGGAGCACTGTTACCATTATTTAATAATAGTTCCTTTAGGTATTCAATTATGTGGTATTGATTTTTATTTACCTTAATTATTAATTATTTATTTGCTTTAGAAGGAAATTTGTCTCCAGCTTCAGCAGAGCATTAATAAAATTAGGCATGGTAGAGAGAACGTTCTCAGAGAAAGTAACTTAATGTGAAACAATACTTTTTTTTCTTTTTTAAACAGAGACTGCAGCTTCATTTGTAATAACTTTTAGTTAAAATACAGAAAATTTAAAATTTCATTCCTTCTCTCCATTGCCATCTCCGTTACTGTGCTCTATTTTTCCCATGGTATCTATCATCTTTTAATATACTATGTTATTTATTTGTATTTAAAATTTTTTTATTTGTTTCTTCCCACTGCAATGTTAGCTGTGAAAGGGCAAGAATATTTGTTTATTTGTATGTAGTACCTGACCCATAGTAGATGCTCAGTAAATATTTGTTAACGAACAAACCAATAAATAAATATCAAAAAACTTATGCATTGAAAAAAAAAGAAATTGCATGGGAAAAGAACTTAAATTATGAGACTAAGAATGTGGGAGAGGCGGAGGAAGAAATGCTAAGGTAAGGAGAGCGATCAGTATGTGGTTTATGACCACAGATTTCTTACCTTTGTACTTTAGAACTAAAACAGACCATGGAGACATCAATTCACTCATTTTAAAGGAGTCCAAACTAAGGCTTAGAAAGGTGAGAAGTCGTGCTTCTATGCCAAATTACCTTTTAAATAAAGGTGGTAAATTCTGAGACAGTGTAACAATTCACGATCAATGATGATGGCATTAATATTTATTGAGTGCTTATTATGTACCAAACATTTGCTTAACCCTTTACATCTCACTTAATTTCTGCAACTAGCCTGTGAGTCTTGTTTTAGAGAGAGGAAACTAATACTTAGAGGCTTTTTCACTTGTTGATAGCAACACAGTTACTCAGTGGTAGAGCTTCTTCAACACCAGCCATTGGTTTCAGGCTTATCATGTACAAGCAAACGCTTAGAGATCAAATAGAAAGAAGATGTGGTTTTCCCCTTCTGGGGAGTTACATATTAGACCCCTGGAATGTAACAGCAAGGGGTACGTATTAGATCAGTAGCTTTCAAATGTTTTTGACCTCAGTAAGAAATATGTTTGTATTTCAATAAATGCACACATATTTATCCTGGAGGAGGGTATGGCAACCCACTCCAGTATTCTTGCCTGGAGAATCCCGTGGGCAGAAGAGCCTGAAGGGCTATGGTCCATGGTGTCGCAGTGAGTTGGACATGACTGAAGCGACTGAGCATGCACACACACATATTTATATGTTTTTTAAACATATAATTTCATAACTGAAATTAAAGTTTTATGAAATATCCTTACTGTGTGCTGTACATGCTAGTACTTTTTTTTTACATGCTGATACTTTCTATTCTATTTCATTATATTCATTTTATTCTATTTACTGTCTTAAGACCAGTTACATTAAATTTGCTTCATAGCCCATGCATGCATTACCTATTGAAACAGGATATTTTATGTATATTAACAAAAGATATTTTATGTGTTAAGGGGGATAAAGTGCTCAATACTGATTGTCCTCCAGAGCTCATGTAGCTGTTTCTTCTGTTATTTATCTCTGTATTGTACTTGCATTGCTAATTTTGCTCTATCAATTTAAAAAAGTATTTATGGACCCGCACTTATGGTAGTGAGGAATTAGCTCTCTAACTCCATGCTTTATTTCCCCAACTTTCAACCTCCTAATGCAGTAATGCCCAATTTTTATTTTTATATAATAAATACTATTTATATTCTATGGCTGTAAATATCATTGATCACAAAGCCACATTGTGTATTACAATACATTTCCTTTCTTTTTATCTCTCTTTAATTTTTTCTGGAGATAATTGCCCTGTTTTTTCACTTTCATAGCTTTCTGTATGCGTGTTTGCTCGGTTGCTTCAGTCATGTACAACTGTGCAACCCTGTGGACCACAGCCCACCAGGCTCCTCTGTCCAAGGGATTCTCCAGGCAAGGATACTAGAGTAGGTTGCCATGCCCTCCTCAGCTTTCTGTATACCTACCTTTAATTTTTTCCCAAATGTTCCACCTATAATTAGTCCCTTCCCCAAAACTCTGTTATATCAGATAATTTACCAGCTTGCCTTTTTCCTGGAGACTTCACTTCCAGAGGCCTCCAAACCTTCAGCTCTGTCTGGACTCTGTTCCCAGCCTACTGTGTCTGTCTCTCTCTGGAGCTTTCCCTCACTCTCTCTTAGGTTGGCACTGCTATTATTTGGCTCTCAGGTTTTTCTCTCTATTAAAAAATATATATATTTACTTATTTGGCTGCTCCAGGTCTTATTTGCAGCATACAGGATCTTTAGTGTGGCATGTGACATCTGGTTCCCTGACCAGGTACCAAGCCCAGGCCCCCTGCCCTTAGAGCATGGAGTCTCAGCCACTGGACCTCCAGGGAAGCCCCTCGGGTCTTTCTCTTTCTTGGTTCTCTCCCTCATTTTGCATCAACACATTTTCAAGAAAGTTCCAAAGAGAACAGGGGAGAATTTTCCTGAGTGCCAGCATGTCTTACGATACCTCTAGTTTACCCTCAACCCTCGGTCGATAAATTGGGTTCAGGTTTACAGTCAGAAATATTCTCTCAGGATTTTGAAGGTATCACTAGCTTTTTTCCTACTGCAGTTGTTGAAAAGTCAGATTCTTGTTTCTTCATATATGACCTGCTGCTGCTGCTAAGTCACTTCAGTCGTGTCCGACTCTGTGCGACCCCATAGACAGGAGCCCACCAGGCTCCGCCGTCCCTGGGATTCTCCAGGGAAGAACACTGGAGTGGGTTGCCATTCCCTTCTCCAGTGCATGAAAGTGAAAAGTGAAAGTGAAGTCGCTCAGTCGTGTCCAACTCTTCACGACCCCATGGACCGCAGCCCACCAGGCTCCTCCGTCCATGGGATTTTCCAGGCAAGAGTACTGGAGTGGGTTGCCATTGCCTTCTCCGTCATATATGACCTGCTGCTGCTAAGCTGCTAAGTCACCTCAGTCGTGTCCGACTCTGTACCACCCCATAGACGGCAGCCCACCAGGCTCCCCTATCCCTGGGATTCTCCAGGCAAGAACACTGGAGTGGGTTGCCATTTCCTTCTCCAGTGCATGAAAGTGAAAAGTGAAAGTGAAGTTGCTCAGTCGTGTCCAACTCTTCACGACCCCAAGGACTGAAGCCCACCAGGCTCCTGCATCCATGGGATTTTCCAGGCAAGAGTACTAGAATGGGTTGCCATTGCCTTCTCCGTCATCTATGACCTCGTTTCTTTTAAATCATAGCAAATAGTTGTTATGTTCTTTCTGTGTGTCCAGCACTGTTCTAAGTGCTCTGCATTATTTAATGCTCATGTTATCATCTCTGTGAGAGAGGGATTGTTTTCTGTATTTTACAGAAAGGCAACTGAGGCATGGAGAGGCTAAGTAGCTTGGCGGCGGGAGAGGGTGGTTGACTGGGCACTTTACTATTGGAGGATTGGGGCATGGGTGATTGGCCATTTCAGGGCAGCCCTCCAATTCTGAACATCTAACCTCCTTTCTGGGGAGTTAGACTTCTGCCTGTCCCTTGGAACAAAATGAAGGTCTGAAGGAATCCCACTGTTAACTGTGCATGCATGCTAAGTTGCTTCAGTCATGTCTGACTCTTTCCAACCCTATGGACTATAGCCCGCCAGGCCCCTCTGTCCATGCGATTCTCCAGGCAAGAATACCGGAGTGGGTTGCCATTCCCTCCTCCAGGAGATCTTCCTGACCCAGGGATCAAACCCACTTTCTTAAGTCCCCTGCATTGGCAGGCAGGTTCTTTACCACTAGTGCCACCTGGGAAGCCCTTCGGTTGTATGACCTAAGTATTAATTTAGCCATTCTTGAGGCATTAAACATTTTAGGTTATTTCCAATTTTTGACCTTTACAGCAGTGATGCAGTGAGTTGAAACGATAGTGGTTTGGCAAAATGTACAGTACTGCTAAAGTTAAGGCTCATGGTAGTTTGGGGGAGGCTAGAGAAAATGAGAAGATATATGTGACAAGTTGAAGAAAAGCTCAAATTTATTTATTTGTTTTTTTGGCTGTTCTGGGTCTCCTTGTGCATGGGGTTTTCTCTAGTTGCAGTGCACGGGCTTCTCATATTAGTGGCTTTTCTTGTTGCAGAGCACAGGCTCTAGGTGTGTGGGCTTCAGTAGTCACAGCTGCTGGGCTCACTATTTGTGGCTCCTGGGCTCTAGAACAGGCTCAATAGTTGTGGTGCCTAGGCTTATTTGCTCTGCAGCATGTGGGATCTTCCTGGACCAGGGATTGAACTCATGTTTCTTGCATTGGTAGGCAGATTCTTTACCACTGAACCACCAGAGAAGCCAAAAAAACTTCACTGATTGCAGAGACATATAGTATTTTTTCCTGGTGAAAAGAAAACCTTCTTGTCAATTAACTCTTTCTCCTAGACACATATTGTTCCTTTCAGAGAGCCGTGACCTAGGCTAATGGCCATATTTACTGGGCTGGGACTGTCCAGGTGACAGAAATAATCTTTGATGTTCTTTTTTAGGTGTTTACCTTGCTGTGGATCGCTGACTGGATGGTGCATCATTTCTGGAGGAAAGGAAAGGACCCAGATAGCTTCTCCATCCCCTATCTGACAGCGCTGGGTGATCTGCTTGGGACAGCCTTGTTGGCCTTAAGTTTTCATTTTCTCTGGCTTATTGGAGATCGAGATGGAGATGTTGGAGACTAATAAATCCTACAAGCTACTCTCAAGTAACCAAGAAGGAAAATACAAAATAACCACTTATGACTCTTTTTCACAATTTTTAATTCGGTAGTTTGACTTCTGCCAGGGTAATCTTCAGTTGGCCCTGATTCCATTAAATGGCCTTAACACTTTTTTTTTTTTAAGGAATTTGTGTTGAAATGAGAATGAACAGTATTTGTGCTGCTTTTCATAGAATAAATGATAATTTGACATAGACATAGACACAAGCTCAAGCTCTGAAATTGATTAACTAGAAAGGAATATAAGATGTTTACAATGAATAATTTTAGAACCACAGACATAGCAAAAATGTACTGTCTTACTGTTTAACTTATAATGCCAAGAGTTCTGGTTTCATCTTTCTTGTCTCACAGATGTGTTTGTTCTGCAAAGCAGACTTTAAAATGAAAGGGGCCCAAGCAAGCTTGTTTTAATTATGCCCACCTCTCTGCCAGCTGAGGATCCATTTACCAATTTGTTTGCTCCTAACCTGACCTCAATATGTTCTACTGAGTATGAGATAAACTCACTTTTATCTGCTTGTATGAATTTCTCTGTGCCAATGCTAATTTTATTTCAACCCTGCAAGTATTCTGCAGGCTACCCTTTAAACACAGAACTGCCTTTAGTGAAAGCAATGGGTCATTTTTGATGATTGATTTATTGAAAGAAGGTTGATCTTTTTCAGAAGACTTACTAGTCCAAAATGAGATGACCTGCGCTGCATTTGTAGATCAAGAGGGTGTGAGAAAGTGTGTGTGTGTGTGTGTGTGCGCTGTGTGAAAGAGAGAGACAGAAACTGTTGATGGAGTGCTGAATCTTGGCTTGTTGATAGAAAAGATCATAGTGGGATATTAGCATTCTGTAGTTATTCTTTTAGCACATTTTATTGACAAGCTTTTGTCATGTGGTGTAAAAATTTTCCTCTTGCCCAGAATATAGTATTTGTTAGCTACATTATAATAAATACTTCCTTCATAATTTTTTTTAAAAGGTACCATTTAATATAATCAAGATATCATCAGATTTAGAATGAGCAAACGGTTCATTTGTTCTTCTTAAGAGGTCTGTTGAAACTTGCAGGCTTACCATTTTAAGGGAGGAGTTGGTGGGTTGCTTCAGTGCTGCGCCTGCCTGTGCACATCGTCTCTGCACAGGCTCACGTCTGCATGGAACACTATCAGGTACACTGCTGTGTTTCTCAAATATTTTTCTAAAACTCTGATCTGTATTCCAAACACTTGACCAACATCTTAGTTATTCAGTAGGTAAGCATTTTTTATATTACATACATTCTGAAAAATACAGTGGAATCTCTCAAGATTGTCAGATATTTAATAATCTAACTGATAGAGGGAAGAAGAAATGCACACTGACTTTGATCACCATGGTTTAAATTGTGAGTTAGTGTTAACATTATATAAACAGTAGGTTGTTTGTATATATATTGAGGGAAGTGTTCCTATTAAGCTCTTTAAAATAAAGGGACTGTGGTTTAGAGCTATATATTTTGCTTATTTTAAAACATTAATTATTCCATTCTTCTGCCTTATAATGAAATTGTAAGGCAGAGAACTGAACTAATTATAGGATTTCTCCTTTGGAGAGTTATAATATCATGTAGTGAACATTCTGCAAAAATTTTTATTTAAAAAGTCCGTAAATAATTTCTTTGATTTTGTTGTAAAGCACTTGTAAATTATTTATATTTGGGCTGTATAATTCATAAGCATTTATACTTCCCAACGATTTCTGTTTTCATTTTTTTACCTATAAAATGCACAGCAAATCACATTTTTAAAGTATTTACCAACAACTTTAGTTCATTACATATTCCAAAGCACATTCAAATACATCATGTTATTTAGTTTTCACAACAGTACATGTGAAATAGGTCAGATAGATATTCCTATCTCTATTTTACAGCAGAAGGAAACGAAAATCAGCCAAGTTGCATTTTTAATGTTGCACAGCTACAAAGGGCCCCAAATTGTGATCTAGTCTAGATCATCAATCTCCTAAGCCAGTTCTTTTTCTGTGACCCTCCAAATGTACCAAGTGTATACAACTTGTCAACTATGAGGAAATCAACCACAGAAACAAGATCTTCTAAAGTAGAATAGAGTATTGCTACGTCTTTCCAACTTCAGACAGGGAAATCTTCATTTAATGTATCTTACTGGTAAATATAGCTAACTCTAAAATTATTCATGTTCCTAAGACCAAGGAAATCAAAGATAAATGAAAACTTTAGAAGAAAGAACAATGCCTTATTTCATAGAATATTTAACTGCCTTCACAAATCTAGCCGATTTTCCATAGATGCTAATAAATAACTAGAATGACTGATTTGAGTTCTGTCCTCTTTCTTTTTTGCTACCCAATCTTTGTTACAGCAACAAAATGTCTAAAAGACATGTAACGGGGAAAAAAATAAAGACTTGGAAAAATCAGTCACCAATTAGCTGAATTAATTTATAAAACAGATTTAAATTCTTTAAAAATTTTTTTTACTGTTTTTTGAAAGCCTTTACATAAGTATAGAATGAATAAGATAACTTTGCCTGCCCACAAAATGCATTTATTATCAGTTGTATGTAAAGCAAATCAACAAAGTTTATTTTTACACCACGTAAGTTTGCTTTCTGAACTTCCTCCCCTCACTAATTTATCAGGCACTTTATTTAAACATGGATAATCTTTTCAAAGACTTTATTTTTGCCCACCAATTGCTTTTTATTCTTTAAGAAATAAAGTTTCTTACAACCTAATAAAATAGAAACTGTTAGTAATGTATCTTCTGGGAGACACTGAAAATTCTATGGCATAGACTATCAATGATGTAGCCAAATGAAGTACGTTTTTAGGGGTCTTTCAGTAATTGGGTTTCCTTGCCTTTTAATACAGCTCTTGTATAGCATACCCATTTATAATGGGCATCTGCCATCTTTGAATTGTTGTAAACTCAAATAATAAAATTTAAGATATTTACCCAGCCTTGTTGTACTTACTTCTTGATAAACTAGATGAACATTAAGCCTTGTGGAACTCACCCAGAAGAGAATGTATATATGTTGTTTATGAGCATAATAAATTGAGCTCTGACCATACGTAGACCTCCACTTTACTGCTTTACCACTTTTTCACTCTTAAGTACTGTTTTCACTATTCAGTTTACATTTCTTGGCCCATCAATTTGTATATCCTCAACTATCTCCTTCATTCCTGTTGGACAGCTCTGGTTAAATACAGCTCTCTGCCGATGCTTTGCCTACACTTGAACAGCTGAGCATGGTCATGAAGAACACACGACAAATCTGTAAATTCATAACCTCGGACATCAAGCTAACCCTCAGCGGTCCAGCAGCCTCCTCTATTTCTCTAACCACTTCACTCTTTGAGAGATCAGGCTTTTGTCCCTACCACTCTACTGAAAGTATACCTGTTGAGGTCACCAATGATCTCCATGTTGCAAATTTAGTGCTTAGTTCTCAGTAAGAATCCTCATCTTGTTGTTCAGTCGTTAAGTCGTGTCTGACTCTTTGTGACCCTGTGGACTGACCCTATCATCAGGCTCCCCTGTCCTTCACTATCTCCCAGAGCTTGCTGAAACTCAACGTCCATTGAGTTGGTAATGCTATCTAACCATCTCATCCTCTGCCACCCCCTTCTCCTGTTGCCTTCGATCTTTCCCAGCATCAAGGTCTTTTCCAATGAGTTGGTTCTTCATATCAGGTGGCCAAATTATCGGAGCTTCAGCTTCACCATCAGTCCTTCCAGGGAATATTCAGAGTTGATTTCCTTATCCTCATCTTAGTTTCTAAAGGTATTTGACAGAGCCTCCTCCTTCCTTGAAATACTTTCTTCACTTACTAAAAAAAAAAAATCTGCTTTTGCTTTCCTTTCTGCATTGCTGGAAGCCTCGTCTTCATCTTGCTGGTAGTTCCTCCACCTCTTAACCTCTAAGCGTTGGAATGCCCTGCAACTCAGTTTTTATTACCATTTCTCTATTTTTTATCCCTAGGTGACCTCATCTGATTGTTTCAAATGACATCTGTACCTCTTATTCCTAAAGAAATTTTAAAAATGCCTACAGACAAATGAAAATTAAAACATCACAATCCAAAACCTATTGGATGTAGCAAAAGCAGCTCTAAGAGGAAAGTTTATAGCAATACAGTCTTACCTCAGGATACAAGAAAAATCTCAGGTAAACCACCTCACCAAACACAAAGCAAAGTAAAGAAAGAAGAACAAACAAAATCGAAAGTTCGTAGAAAGAAGGAAATCATAAAGATCAGAGCAGAATAAATAGAGATGAAGAAAATAATGAAAATGATCAATGAAACTAAAAGCTGGTTCTTTGAAAAGATAAACAAGATTGATAAACCCTTAGGCAGAGACTCGTCAAGAAAAAAAAGGAAAGGACTCAATAAAAATGAATAAGGAGAAGTTACCATGGATACCACAGAAATACAAAGGATCCTGAGAGACTATTACAAGCAACTATATGCCAATAAAATGGACAACCTAGAAGAAATAGACAAATACTTACTTAGAAAGATACAATTGCTCAAGACTGAACCAGGAAGAAATAGAAAATATGAACAGATCAATCAGAAGAACTGAAATTGAAAACTACCAACAAACAAAAGTCTAGGACTTGACGGCTTCTCTAAAACATTTAGAGAAAAGTTAACACCTGTCCTTCTGAAACTTCTGAAATACCTATCATCTCCAAAAAATTGCAGAGGAAGGAACACTCCCAAACTCAATGAATGAGGCCACCATCACCCTGATAACAAAATCAGACAAAGATACCACCAAAAAAAAAAATAGGCCAGTATCACTGATGAACATAGACGCAAAAAATCTTCAATGAAATAGAGCAGACTGAATCTAACAATACATTAAAAGGATCACACACAATGAGCAAGAGGGATTCATCCCAGGGATGAAAGGATGCTTCAATACCTGCAAATCAATGTGATATGCCACATTAACAAACTGAAGAATAGAAATCATCATCATCTCAATAGATGGAGGAAAAGCTTTTGACAAAATTCAACACCCATTTATGATAAAGACTTGCCAGAAGGTGGGCATAGAAGAAACATCATATTATTTCATCTTGGTCTTAGCAAAGAAGCATTTTGCTGTGATGGAATAAACACATTGATTTTGTGTGTCATAAGAGATGTTAGAATGTCTTCCTAGTCCCAAAGCTACATCATGTTTCCTAAGAGTACTATAGCACAAACATCTTCAAATCATGGGGCTGTCTTTTGAGTAGTAGTTCTTCATATATAAATTTTCTATGAGATATGAGCTTAGCAAATATTGGAGAAATTGCCTATTTTATTTTTTAATCTAAATTTTAAACTTTTATTGAGATATATTTAACATGACATTCTATTAGTTTCTGGTTGTTATACAGCACAATAATTCCATATATGTATATATTACAAAAATGATCACCCCAATAAGTCTAGTTACTATCTGTACCCACATTTAATTACAATTTTTTTCTCCTGATGACTAGAACTTTTAAGGCTCATCTTGTTCATTTCCTGCCCAGTCTTAGAATTAGCAATTTCTCCAAGGAGCCCTCATTCCTTTTATTGGAAAATAGTATTAGAAACCACTCTCTGGGCACTAGATGTATTCATTGCTACTGGGTACTCGGAAGTGGTTGCTTCCAGGCCCTCTCAGCTAAGAGAGCAAGGAAACGTGTGCATGCTAACCTATGCATCTACATATACATGTAAATATTTCTATATGTAGCCATCTATATATTAAACATGAGCTCATACTGATGTCTCCAACTCTGTTATTGCAAGGATTATTCTAGCCTCTTCCTCTTGCTTATCCATAAATTCCAACAATGAGAAGCCTGGCTCACCATCTGCTATGTATTAATTGTTCAGTTCCAATACACATGTGTTGGGGTATCAGAATTGTTAACACATGCCAGTGTTCTTGCCTGGAGAATCCCCATGGACAGAGGAGCCTGGAGGGCTGCAGTCCCTGGGGTTGCAAAGAGTCAGACTCGACTGAGTGACTAAGCACAGCAGCACAGGGAAGAAGACCTAATTGAGTCATCTTGGATCTGGCGTCCAGTCAGCCGAGGCCAATAAAGTCAGGGGTCCCAGGTAATTGGTTGCCTGTATAAGCCCTCTTAAGGACAGAGGAGAGGACTGGCATCTCTAGGGTATACACAAGCCAATCTTCACATCCCAGGTAAGGTGACCTGAAAAATTATTTTATCAACTGCTAAGAATAGATCAGGAAACAACCTTTTCCTTATACTGTGTGTTACTATAACTTGGTACTTTAGGAAGTAAAAGTTGCAAGGTAAAGTTATATAACATAGAGATCTAAGAGCCTAAAAATAGCCTGCTACACACAGAATATGCATAGAAAACACTTGGACTTTTTTTTAAATGGTAAATCTCCAGGTGTCCCTAGGAAGTAGGATATTCTTAGATTGAATACAGCAAATTTCTTTTCCCCTCATATCAAAAGAAGTTTCTATCAGGTAAAACCACAGAGAATGGAAACAGCTGCAGGAACGAGAAGTAAAAGGATTCAGTCTAAATCTTGGTCAAGTTAACCTGTATTCTGTGAGAAACTCTGGGCCCAGGGCTGTGCTGATATTAAAATAGCATTTGAGTTCAGTCTACTTCGTGGTGGGCTTCCCAGGTGGCGCTATTGGTAAAGAACCTGTCTGCCAATGCAAGAGACTTAAGAGAGACAGCTTCCATCCCTGGGTCGGGAAGATCCCCTGGAGGAGGAAATGGCAACTCCAGTATACTTGCCCTGGACAGAGGAGCCTGGCAGGCTACAGTCCACGGGGTCACAAATAGTCGGACACAACTGGAGCGACTTTGCATGTAGGCACTATTTTGTGGTGATCGTAAAACTAAAGGCTTGAAAGGTGATTTCCGGAAATGTTTTGCTTTTTGTTATTCTGTTTTCCCGCAAAGGCAGTAATCAGGTAGCTTTGAGATGTAGATTTCCTCTGTCTTGCCTTTCTCCTCCTCTTGGTGAATCAACAGTTGATTGTTCTATCAGTGCTGGGGTGTTAGTGTCATACACAGTGTGAATGTGTGCACTGATGTGAGTGTGTGTGTGTGTATTGTTTGTAACTGTCAAATCTGGACTTGATGCTATGATTTGCACATGATGGTATACATCATATATGATGATATACATCATATAAGGCACCAAGAAAGTAGCTTAAACTGCTTAAAGTGAAAGTTAGTGGCTCAGTTATGTCCAACTCTTTGCGACCCCATGGACTGTAGCCCATCAGGATCCTATGTCCATGGAATTCTCCAGGCAAGAATACTGGAGTGTGTTGCCATGCCTCCTCCAGGGAATCTTCCCAACCCAGGGATCCAACTTGAGTTTCTTGCATTGCGGAAGATTCTTTACCATCTGAGCCACCAGGAAGGCCCTAGTATTACCTAGTTAAATCATTGCTCTCAAAAGGTCATCATTTGAACGGGATTTTGTTGCTGTAGCAGATGAATAGATAATACATGATATATACGTTCATTGGAAAGTGCATGTTTTTTAAAAATTATTACTTGTGCTTTGATTCCCTAATGCCTTAATGGTTTCTGCTAATAGCATTTCGGAAATTGAATATAACAAAATGTGAGATGCCTAGCTCATGATAGATGCTAATTGGATTTGGCACAATCTTGTGATTTCGTATAGCTTAATAGTAAAGAGACAGTTTTTACAGGGCTCCAGTGCAAGCTGATCTAGACCATGAGTGGAGTTAATGAGTTTTCACTATACACCATATGTGAAGCCACTCCTGCTGTTAGTGCTGAGATTTCCAAGGATGAAACGAGGTACTTGCCATTCTTAGTAAATAATCTCTGAAGAGGTCAAAGATGTATATATAAGAAAATTCACAGCAGTTGTTGATAAGAATAAAAACTGCAAACAAACTAGATGTCCAACAATAGAGGAATGGTTTAAAAATTATGGTACCCAATTTGCAAAATATATGTAAAATATACATCATCATGTATGATCATATTTCCCCCAAACATTTAATGACATGGGGGAAATTTTCACAATATAAGTGAAAACTCAGGATATATGCAGTTTGATCTTATTGTGGATTGTCTTCTACCAACCCTCACCTAGAGATTAAGGAGAAACAAAGAAGCAACTTGGGTTTACCAATTTTCCTGGTAAATTAAGGCAAGGAAACTATAACAGCCCAGGCAGGGAGGAATAAATACTGCCAGGAAGGAAATGAATTCTTACAAAGGTCAGGCCTATGATTTCAGAGCTTGTTTTAGGAAAACAGCATCAGTACTCACATTTATCCATATCTTTAGGGTCTCCATGAGAAGGCAATGGCAACCCACTCCAGTACTCTTGCTTGGAAAATCCCATGGATGGAGGAGCCTGGTAGGCTGCAGTACATGGGGTCGCGAAGAGTCGGACACGATTGAGTGACTTCACTCTCAATTTTCACTTTCATGCCTTGGAGAAGGAAATGGCAACCCACTCCAGTGTTCTTGCCTGGAGAATCCCAGGGACGGCAGAGCCTGGTGGGCTGCCATCTATGGGGTCGCACAGAATCGGACACGACTGAAGTGACTTAGCAGCAGCAGCAGCAGCAGGGTCTCCATATCAACCCTACTGAACTGGAGTACTGGCCACTGAGATCCAGGCTCACTGCTGCCCCTGGTGGAGTCAAAAGAAACTGCAGGGAGTACAGCCACTGGTGGTCTTAGAAGGTGAAACTTGCAAGACAGGAGCAAGTCTTAGTGAGCTTGTTATTTCTACAGGGATGAGTGGCAGGCTTGTGCTCTGAGGGAAAAGGAGCAGGCTGGGGAGGCCACTGGGAAAAGAGAGAAATGGCGAAAATCCGGATGTGAGGTCCGTGTGGCACAGCCCTATAGGCCTAGCCAGTGTTTCTCACTGCTGCATGAGTCACTTGACTGCCTGAAAAAGCATAGATACCTCTGCTGCTGCTGCTGCTGCTAAGTCGCTTCAGTCGTGTCCGACTCTGTGCGACCCCATAGACGGCAGCCCACCAGGCCCCCCCGTCCCTGGGATTCTCCAGGCAAGAACACTGGAGTGGGTTGCCATTTCCTTCTCCAATGCATGAAAGTGAAAAGGGAAAGTGAAGTCGCTCAGTCGTGTCTGACTCTTAGCGACCCCATGGACTGCAGCCTACCAGGCTCCTCCACCCATGGGATTTTCCAGGCAAGAGTATTGGATACCTCTACCCAACTAACTGAGTCAGCTGTGGGGCCTGGGCACCTCACAGCCCTGGTACAGAAGGCAAGAGTGGGCCAGTACCAGTCCAGTAAACCAGTATGCAACTAGTCAACTCCTCCTGTCCCGAATTGAGTATGATTTTGCCACAGCCATTGAGTCAGTTATCAAAGGACTTGCTTCCGGGAAAAGGTCATTGGAGAGGCTGGTCTCCTCTCTTACCTTGTGTGAGCCACAATACCTCCCTTGCTGTAGATTGCTGAATATCGGGGGGCATCAAGTGAAGGCCCCAACTTTCACCAGACATGCTCTGGGGACAGAATGAGTAGGGGCCTGCCACAGGACTCACAGTGACTTTGAGCAAGAGGATGGGAGTGGGGGTCAGGAGGTGGGAGAAAGATAAACCCATGTGTGATGTGTACCTAATGCATTTTTATAAAACTGGCAAGAAACACATCAAAATAACACTGGTTATAGTGAGACTGCCGATGCTTTTCTTTTCTCTTTGTGCTTCTCTATATTTCTAAAATTTTCTATAGGGAACATGTATGACTATTACTGTATTTTTAGAAAGTTATATGTCCTACAAAAAAAGCAATCCTGGACTTCCAAAAGTATGTTTTAAATGTGGTTTTCAAGTGAAATTTGTGTTTGGAGTATTCACTTGACTCTAGTGATTATGACAGAGGGTGTCATATGTTTGTAGTGTCCTCCTCATCAGCTTACTGTCATCACTATCAGTTAATACTAAGTTGATTGACATTTTCACAGGATAGTGATTAAAGGACTTCTTGCATTCTTTTAAGGTGAGCAACTGACGCCTTCTGTGTGCAGTTGCCAGGATCATACAGGACAAGAGCTCTTAATTGCATTTCCTAGGCTTCCAAAACCTCTATCAAACATGTATTGGGCAAAATATAACTTGTTCTATCGAGAATTACACACCATGATATCTTCTTAAGCTCTAATGTGCAATAAAATATATTAACTAAAACTTTAGTTACTCTGTTCCACCCTGCTCTCAATCAGATTATTGGAGTAAGCTGTCCTTTGGAGCCAACCATCTCAACCACATCCATTGAAATGTACCATCAGAAGTAAGATGGTGCCCTCAAGTCTATTAACAGTGTTGTTCAGTTGCTCAGGATTTTGAGCATTACTTAGCTAGCATGTGCTGTTGTTCAGTCCCTCAGATGTGTCCAACTCTTTGCAACCCCATGGACTGCAGCACACCAGGCTTTCCTGTCCTTCACCATCTCCCAGAGTTTGCTCAAACTCCTATCCATTGAGTTGGTGATGCCATCCAATTATCTCATCTTCTGTCATTCCCTTTTCCTCCTGCCTTCTATCTTTCCCAGCATAAGGGATACATGCCCACGAAAGTAAAGGGACATTCTGGGCCCACTTAATTTGGTAAATGGAGCTGATTTGATTAGCTGGAGAAGATCTTGACTCATAAAACTGCTAACTCGAGTTACAAAAGTTCTTCAAGAGGTTCTGAAGGATAGAGTCTAGTCACTTTTCCTTCATCTTGTCACCTTTGTGAGCAGGAAACACCAGTAGGGTTGAGTTTGAGTTTTAATTCAAAGATTCTGAAGCATTTCACATAAAGAGATTTCAAGTTTTTGGTCACTTAATCCAGAAGGTCAAATAAATTCAGGACAAGAAAAATGTGGTTAAGTCCTCAGAGGACTTAATCGTGTGTGTGTGTGCTCAATTGTGTCCTACTCTTTGCAACTCCATGGAACCTACCCTGCCAGGCTCCTCTGTCCATGGAATTTTCCAGGCAAGAATACTGGAGTGGGTTGCCATTTCCTACTCCAGGGGATTAACCATCCTGCAGGAATTTAAAACTATTCTGTGTAGGCTCATGGGTATAAATAACATCAAAATTAGACATCATACGTAAGTCACTGAGGCTATTTAACACAGTTATTGACTATACAAAGCTCTGCCCTGTGGATTAGGCAGTCTCACAGTTCATTAGGGAATGTAATTAGCAAGCGTTAATTGGATTTCATTATGGGCTTCAGAGCAGACTGGTATGGGGAACGCCTTGGTAGATATTTTCAGACCAATAACTAAGTGAGCATCACTTCAATGTCTGAAGTGGATAAAGATGTATTTTCAGATATAGATTCGGTGTCCCATGGGGTCGCAAAGAGTAGGACACAACTGAGCAACTATCACCTTCACCAAGCTAAATTCTCATCACACCTTCCTCCCCACCTCTCTCCCATCGTCAATGGCTTCGTCTTCCTCCGCCACATTAGACAGACTTTTCTGCCCAACCATCAAAGTCCTTCATGGTGCTCCCTCCCTCATCTCACCTTTTAAAACATTACTTATTTTGGCTATGCTTGGTCTTCATTGCTGCGTGCGGGCTTTCTCTAACTGCTGTGAGTGTGGGCCGTGCACACAGTGGCTACTCTTGTTGCGGAGCACCGACGCTGGAGCACACGGGCTCAATGGTTGTGGCACATGGGCTTAGTTGCTCCCAGGCACGTGGGATCCTCCCACACCAGGGACAGAACTCATGTCCCCTGCCTTGGCCGGTGGACGTCCAACCTGGGTGGACAATGTCAACCCTGGTGGACCACCAGGGAAGCCCCCCCGTTTCCCTTTGACACAAGCTTCCGCTGGCGTCAGGGCTGGCCTCCTCAGCCCCCATGAGGGATGACCCTTCGTCACCCATGCTACTTGTCTGTATTTTCTTCCGTGTCTGACTCCTGTCTAGCACTCGACAAGGAATCATTTCTGGAGAAAGAGGGAGCCAGAGGTAGGTAAACCCGTGGCAAAGAGAAGGAGAGGGATGCATATTTGAATTTGTAAGGGGGCAGTCATGGTAAAAGCTTTCATGAAATCTAAGCAGACTGATTCTTTGAGCAAAGGTTTTCAACACTAGCTGACCATTAGGATCACCTGGGAAGCTGTTCTAAAATACGGCCACCTGGTTCCACACTCAGAGATTCTGATTTAATTGCTTGAGATGGGGCCTGGACTTTCAAAGGTTTTCAGTGTTCCAGATGATTCTAAAGTGCAGCCAGGTTAAGAACTACCCCTACAGAGCAGGGCTCCACAGACTTTAATGTTTTTATCAATCACGGGAGTTGGGGTGGGGGAGCTTTTGTTACAGTGATGATCCTGGTTCAGCGGGCTTCGGGTGAGGCTCGATAGTTTGCGTTAGTGAAAGATTCCCAGGTGTGCTGCTGGTGTGTGTTTGTGGACTGCACTGTGGATAGCAAGCTCAGATGGCAAAGCTGGAATAGGGCACCAACATACACTGTGCATCCAAAAAGAAAGTGAAATAAAGCATGTGTGTGCTACATCGCTTCCATCGTGTCTGTGTGACCCCATGGACTGTAGCCCTCCAGGCTCCTCTGTCCATGGGGATTCTCCAGGCAAAAATACTGGATTGGGTTGCCATGGCCTCCTCCAGGGGATCTTCCCGACCCAGCGATGAACCCCATCTCTTAACTCTCCTGCATTAATACCACCTGGGAAGCCCAAGATAAAGCACACTTGCTGTTATACTGCATTTCAACCAAATAGGAGGATGATGGTAATGCTAATTTGAAAGCTGGGTAAACATAATTAAAGTTTCCCCCGACCTCACCAGTTTGGGTGCAGGTAAGGTCTCAAGGTTACAATCTGCTTGTGGCACTTACTCAAACGTCTCCTTAGCACTCTGTACATCACAGAACCCCCAGCTCCCTCTCTGTGTCTCACCCAGTGATTTCTAGGTGCTCCTGGGCGGGGAGGGTCTTCTCTCGGTTCATGCCAACAATAATTCTCTCCGGTTCTTCAGCCCAGTATCTCCTAGCTCACGCTAAAAGCTCAAGATACCACCTGGGGAGGGAGTGCCCGCCCTCAGAACCTGGTGTTGCCTGTCAAATCTCCCAGGGGTCCCAAAGCTGCAGAACCGTGGAAGTCCAGAGCAGGGCGCCCTTCCAGGGCCTGCGCTATTCGTGACTCACGCAGCAGCGGCAGTTACACCTTTACTCCCCAGATGCATTCAGTGAGGGGTCAGCCCTGCTTGCCTCCTGTTGTGTCAGTCAGAGTCTGTTCAGACATGGCGTCGGATGCTAGCTGCACCCCGTCTCCAGGCCCAAGTCCGCGCACTGGCCAAGACACAGACATTATATCTGCCTTGTTCCAAGAGGAAAAATATGAATTGGCCTCAAACCGAAAAATCTGCCACCTGGAACTGAGTTTCTCATCTGTGGGATGGCCAGTACTTGTGAATGCTGTGGGCCAGCAGTTCTCCATTTCCCCAGTTTTTTTGAGTGGGGAGTTATCACCCTTTGGAAATTTCTTTCAAGATGCATGTGGAAATTGAAATTGCAATAATATGAAGATAAAATCTTCCTGCCCATGCCCAGCCCTACTGCTCACAGGTAAGCCCCATTGACTATTTCAAAGTCTTTTTTTTTTTAAATTTCAAAGTCTTATCATGGCTACCTCCGATGCGAAAATGTATGGTTATACTTCTGCTTCGTGATTTCTTGGTTTTAAGCAATGTCTATGAATTTCCAAAAAATGTGAAATTTAATTCACTGGTACCATCTTCTTTTCTGACACCCTCCTCCTGATTTTTGTTGGTTGCATTTTTTAATGACTGGTTCTTACTTAAGTTACTTTTATAATTTTAAGTAACATGCTTAGACTTGTTTCTTGGCTCATACTCTTTAGATATCGTGCTTTTACTTACTATTGTGTAAGATAAAGGAATATACATGCCTACATATTCCTCTACTCCTCTCTTCTTTCCAAGTCCAGTTAGCTGTTTGGTTACTTTGTTTATCTAAATGGAAAACAGTTTTAAAAGTTATGTTAAAATATTGTTTGATAAAGAAGTGGGGTAGGTTGACTGGCCATGCAAGATAGAAAATCTAATTTCATATCAGTGGGGATATTCCAAGAGTCAAAGTCAAATGCATTTCTCTTCCTCTAAACTCCATCAAACTGTTTCAATCCTGCTGTGTATAGTTTGTTTTGCTTTTGGAACAAATACTTTTGTACTGTTTTGTACCCCCTGGTGTTTTAAAATTTGTTCTTGTTGATAAGATAATTTCCCACCCACCCCCAATCACTAATATCTTCCAGCTGTTTGATACATTTTGAAGCCAGGAATATGCACTGGCTTTTTCTAGGCCATGTGCGTAGACCTTATCCTGTGAGTACTTTTTGTTACACTCTTGAGTTTCATTGTTCTTATAGGTCACGTCACTGTCTTTCTTTGATTTATTTTTCCTTTTGCCAAAGTAGAGCTTCAAGTTCCTTTCCCAGAAAACATAGGTGTTTGCATATCTAAAAATAAATTTTTGCTTATCTGAGTTTTTGCATGTCTGAAAATGGGTTTTGGGATAGCTGAATTTTTGCATATGTGAATATGTATTATATGCCTGTAATAATCTGATTAATGGCTTGGTTAATTTTACAACCAAAATCACTTTCATTCAGAACCACTTTGAAGGTATTTCTCAACTGCCTTCTAGAATTTAGTGTCACTGAAAAGTGGTGGTTAAGAGTACTAAGCCAAACTGCTGGGATGTGTTTAGTTCTTTTGTTTTTGTTTGGCTCTGCTGGGTCTTAGTTGCGGCGTGCAGGTTATTCATTGCATTATGTGGCTCTCGCGTTGTGGCTCTGGTTATGGTTCGTGGGCTCTAGAGGGTGTGGGCTCAGCAGTTGCAGTGTGCTGGCTTAGTTGCTCCTCGGCATGTAGGATCTTCCTGGACCAGGGACTGAACCTGTGCCCCATGAATTGGCAGGCAGACTCCCAACCACCGGACAAACAGGGAAGTCCCCAAACTGCTGGTTTTGTTACCAAATTGAGGTTTGTTTGTTGCTCAGTAGCCAATACTGAGTCAAGTGTTGGGCAAAAGGAAAAATAGGTTTATTAAAGACGTTGGTGATTCTGGGGAGAAATTTCCATGAATCCAAGATTTCAAAGAACCAACTCCTCAGGTTTTGTTTGGAGATTTTGGGGAAAAGAGGAAAGGGCTACATCCTGGGGAGGGGGTAGACTATTTTCAGAGATGATTGTCTCAATCACACAATTCCAAATAGTGGTTGTATCTCACTTGTGGTTGGAATATTATCTGAGCCACAGATCTCTGGTCGGCTAGTCCTTCTGGTTCCACATGATCTGGGGTCTACGTGCTGTGGGCAGCATATGGTTAACTTCTTCCACCTGGTGGCAGTTCCAGCATCTGCCAAACAGCTCAAAGATATGGCTCAAAGTATTATCTATAGCCCTTGAGGAGGAACTGAAGTCCTTGACTTTGTTTAATGGCCAAACAATTATTGTTTTGTCTTGCTTGACTGTTTTTCTTGCAGCATTTTCTCACTGCTCTGACTAAATTTATTTTTTAGATAAAGTTTTTCTACAGACAAGAATTAGGCAGAGAACATAGGGGTGGGGTGGGCATCTGTCCTGGGAAGACCCCATAGCGTTCTACTCAGTTACGCTTTGAATCCTAGTTTGCTAACTGCTGGTTTTATATCCATGGGTAAATTCTTCCGAGTTTTCATGTAAAAAATGGTAATAATAATAACAGTAGTGGTAGTAGCAGTGGCAGCTAACTCATAGGTCTATTTTGAGAATTGAATTACCTAATATATATCAAGTTAAAACAGCTACTCACACACAGATAGCCCTATAAAAGTGTTGGCTCTTTTTTTGGAATCAATTTTATCATTATCTTTATATTTATCCTGGGTATTTTGAAATTTCGTGATACTAAAGCTCTGTAGGTACTTTTGCACTCAATAAACTTGGTACTTAGAACACCCTTTCAAGTATCTTCCTTAAACTCTGGAAATCTAAAAAATACTTTCATGGCTTCCATTTTCTCTCTTCTTTCTAGAGCATCTTAGTTAAATGTAGGCTGTGTTGGATTGAGATTGTGTGTTTCTTATCTTCTTTCTTCAGATTTTCCATTTCTTTCTATATGCTGGAAGATCTCTTCTATTTCTTCCACCTAATTTAAATATTACATTTAAAATTTCTGCACCCATATCTTGATCACAAACAATTTCTTGTTCTTTGTTCCTTTTTGGAGTTTTAAATGGACATAATTAATACCTATCCACATCTTTTTGTGGCTTTAGTTAGATTTATGATCTCCAGTTTCTACTAAATTATCTTGGGTCCTTCAGAATGTGATGACAATGGTCCTTTATAGAGGCCTCACATCATTTGAATACTCTATATTTTAATACTTCTCTATGATACTAGTTTCTTCTACCCACAATAGATGTATTTTAAAAATCAAATTTGCAACTCCCAGTAACTAGACTTTGGTTCTGTCAGCCAAAATATGTTTCTAAGAGAACTTTGATTCTGAAGTTGGTTCTATGAGGGAATTGCTAGGTCACATGACCTCTATTTTGCGCTGAGGGGAGGCAAAGGCAAAATTTCTCTGAGATCTGTAGCAGCAGGGACCACAGCTCACCCTCCACCAGACTAGTTTTGTAATATGGTTTGGAAGATGTTCCTGGAGACTCCAGGTTGATTCCTCCTATTCTTTCAAGATTGTCTAAGATGCCAAATACCCAATACCATGCTTTCCTGATGATGACTCTCTAGCTGAATTTATCCCCCAAATTCTAGATTTTTTCAAACTGCACACATTACCTTGCCACATGGACACTCAGTGAGCCCCACTTCCTGGTATTCATGCCTTGATATAATCCTCCCTTTGAGTGTGGACAGGATGAGCATATTGCCTCAGTTCTAATGAATAGAATATGGCAAACGTGTTCTTGTTGTTCAGTCACTCAGTCATGTCTGACTCTTTGCAACTCCATGGACTACAGCATGCCAGACTTCCCTGTCCTTCACCATCTCCCCGAACTTGCTCAAACTTGTGTCCATTTGGTCAGTGATACCATCCAACCATCTCATCCTGTCATCCTCTTTTCCTCCTGCTCTCAATCTTTGTCAGCATCAGGGTCTTTACCAATGACTTAGCTCTTTGCATCAGGTGGCCAAAGTATTGGAGCTTCAGCATCAGTCCTCCCACTGAATATTCAGGGTTGATTTCCTTTAGGATTGACATGTTTGATCTCCTTGCAGTCCAAGTGACTCTCAAGGGTCTTCTCCAGCACCACAGTTAAAAAACATCAATTCTTCACCATTCAGCCTGCTTTATGGTCCAACTGTCACATGCATACATAACTACTGGGAAAACCATAGCTTTGACTATACAGACCTTCATCAGTAGAGTGATGTCTCTGTTTTTTTAATAGCTGTCTAGGTTTGTCATAGCTTTTCTTCCAAGAAGCAATCATCTTCTAATTTCCTGACCAGTATCACTGTCCACAATGATTTTGGAGCCCAAGAAAATAAAATCTGTCACCGTTTCCACTTTTTTTGCCATCTGTTTGTCATGAAGTGATGGGTCTGCATGCCATGATCTTCGTTTTTTGAATGTTGAGTTTTAACCCAGCTTTTTCACTCTCCTTTTTCACCTTCAAGAGGCTCTTTAGTTCCTCTTGGCTTTCTGCCATTAAGGTGGTGTCATCTGCATATCTGAGGTTGTTGATATTTCTCCCAGCAATCTTGATTCCAGCTTGTGATTCATCAGGTCTGGTATTTCACATGACATACTCTGCTTGTAAGTTAAATAAGCAGAGTGATAATATACAGCCTTGATGTACTCCTTCCCCAATTTGGAAGCAGTCCCTTGTTCCATGTGCAGGTCTAACTGTCAGTAGTCCTGTCCTACAAACAGGTTTCTTAGACAGGTAAGGTGGTCTGATATTCCCATCTTTTTAAGAATTTTCCGGTGTGTTGTGATCCACATAGTCAAAAGCCTTTGTGTTGTCAATGAAGCAGAAGTAGATCTTTTTCTGGAATTTCCTTGCTTTTTCTAAGATCCAGTGGATTTTTGGCAATTTGATCTCTGGTTCCTCTGTCTTTTCTAAATCCAGCTTGTACATCTAGAATTTTTCAGATCATGTATTGTTGAAGCCTATCTTGAAGGTTTTTGAGCATTACTTTTGCTTGCATGTTCTGTTGTTAGTCACTCAGTTGTGTCCAACTCTTTGTGACCCCGTGGATGGCAGCATGCGAGGCTTCCCTGTCCTTCACCATCTCCCGGAGCTTGCTCAAATTCATGTGCATTGAGTCGGTGATGCCATCCAACCATCTCATACTCTGTCGTCCCCTTCTCTTCTGCCTTCAATCTTTCCCAGCATCAGGGTCTTTTCCAGTGAGCCAGTTCTTCGAATCAGGTGACCAAAATATTGGAGCTTCAGCTTTAACATCAGTCCTTCCAATGAGTATTCAAGGTTGACTTCCTTTCAGATTGACTGGTTTGATCTCCTTGCAGTCCATGTGAAATGAGTGCAATTTTGGAGTACTTTGATTCTTTGGCATTGCCTTTTTTGGGGACTGGAATGAAAACTGACCTTTTCCAGTGCTGTGGGCACTGCTGAGTTTTTCAAATCTGCTGGCATATTGAGTACAGCACTTTAACAACATCATCTTTTAGGATTTGAAATACTTCAGCTGGAATTCCATCACCTCCACTAGCTTTGTTCGTAGTGATGCTTCCAAGGCCTGCTTGACTTCACACCCCAGGATGTCTGACTCTGGGTGAGTGACCACACATCGTGGTTATCCAGGTCATTAAGACGTTTCTTGCATAGTTTTCTGTATATTCTTCTTAACCTCTTCTGTTTCTGTTAGGTTCTTGCTGTTTTTGTCCTATATTGTGCCCATCTTTGCATGAAATATTTTCTTGGTATCTCTAATTTTCTTGAAGAAATCTCTAATCTTTCCCAGTCTATTGTTTTCCTCTATTTCTTTGCTTCACTCTAGAAGGTCTTCTTATCTCTCCTTGCTATTGTCTGGAAATTCAGATGGGTATATCCTTCCTTTTCTCCTTTACCATTCATTTATCTTCTTTTCTAAGCTATATGTAAGGCCTACTCAGACAACCAATGTGCCTTGTTGCATTTCTTTTTCTTGAGGATGATTTTGGTCACTGCCATCTGTACAAGGTTACTAACCTCCATCCATAGTTCTTCAGGCACTCTATCAGATCTAATCCCTGGATTAGATCAAATCAAATCTAATCTATTTGTCACTTCCACTGTATAATTGTAGGATTTGATTTAGGTTATACCTGAGTGGTCTAGTGGTTTTCCTACTTTCTTCAATTTAAGCCTGAATTTTGCAATAAGGAGTTCATGATCTGAGCCACAGACAGCTCCAGATCTTGTTTTTGCTGACTTTATAGAGCTTCTCTATCTTCAGCTGCAAAGAATATAATCCATCTGATTTTGGTTTGACCATCTGGTGATGTTCACGTGTAGAGTCGTCTCTTGTGTTGTTGGAAGAGGGTGTTTGCTATGACCAGTGCATTCTCTTGGCAAAACTCTTAGCCTTTGCCCTGCTTCAGTTTGTACATCAAGGCCGAACTGGCCTGTTACTCTAGGTATCTCTTTATTTCCTACTTTTGCATTCCAGTCCCCTATAATAAAAAGGACATCTTTTTTTGGTGTTAGTTCTAGAAGGTCTTGTAGCTCTTCATAGAACCAGTTAACTTCAGCTTCTTTGGCATTGGTGGTTGAGGCATAGACTTGGATTTCTGTAATGTTGAATGGTTTGCCTTGGAAACAAACCGAGATCATTTGTTGCATTTGAGATTGCACCCAAGTACTGCATTTCCAACTCTTGTTGACTATGAGGGCTACTCCATTTCTTCTAAGGAATTATTGCCTACAGTAGTAGATATAATGGTCGTCTGACCTGGCAGACATGCTAGGATGTCTAAGTCTAAGATTATGTAAATAGAAGACTGTGGTTTCCAGCTTGGACACTCAGTCTTTCTAGCTCTCCCTTGGGTCATTCACCCTAGGGAAAGCCAACTGCCATATCATAATGCAGCCCTGTAGTGAGACCTATGTGGTCAGAGAGCAGGACCCACAACATATTATATGAGTGAGCTGGGAAGCAGGGCCCCAGACTCTCAACTGAGCTTGAGTGCAACCTCTTGAGACATCTTGAGCCAGAGGCACCCAGCTAATCCATCTAACTTCTAAATTGTTATCTGTGAGATAGTACATGTTTGTTTCTCGGCCACTATGTTGTCAGGTAATTTGTTATGCTGCAATAGCTCACTAATAAATATATCACAGGTTTAACTTGTCTAAAACTAAGCCCCCAACATGCTCCTCCTCCCACAGTTTTCCCCATCTCAATAAAAGACTACTCTATCCTTTCAGTTTCTGAGACCAGAAAGTTGGAATTATCCTTGACTTCTCTTTTTCTCTCACAACTAATAGCCAAACCATCAGCAAATCCTACCAGCTCTATCTTCAAAATATTTCTCAAATCTGACTCTTTTTTCATCTTCACTACCACCCTGGATGACTTCTTGTTCCCAGAAACTCATTGAAATGATAAAGGGGGTAAACTCAATTGCTCAATATGCCATCTTCCACCAGGAGACAGCCTATTATATTTCTTATTGTCCCCACTATATGATAATGCCTTTATTTTTCTACTTGCGTTTGTTACCTTTTAACCAGAAGTCTTTGTGCCTGGTATTATGAAATTTTATAATGATATGCCTCTTGGATATTGTTTTGTTCATTGTGGTAAGCAGTCTCTCTCCTTTACTTCTGGAAAATTTCCCACTATATTTAGATAATTTTCTACTCACTGTTCTATCTCTCTGGAACTCCTAAGTTGGAAATTGTGCCTTCTGAGTAGATTAACCACTCTCTAATCTTTCTTGTTTTTTATCTTTGAATCTCTCTTTTTTTAATCTCCTTTCTGTGAGGTTTCATCTCCCTGTCCTTCAATTGAATTTATTTTGGCTCTCCTATTTTTAATTTCCAAAAGTTCTTTTTATTCTCTATTTGTTCCTTGTTCTTGGCATTTCTTGTTTTATGAATACAATATCCTCTGTTACCTCTTGGAAGATACCAGCTCCACTTGGTGGGTTTTGCTTGTTTTCATCCTCTCTATTTCCTCTGGATTTATTTTTTTTCTCTCTGCTTTGTGTTCTTTTGTTTTTGATGGCTTTCCCAAATATTTGGAGATTCGTTGCTATTTGCTTTGTTAAAGGATTAAACTGAGTCATATTAAAATTTTTAAGAGTTCATTTGAGCAAAAGTACATTCAAAGCAGTGCCGAATGGAAAGTGGTTAGAAATGTACCCCCAGCAACCAGGGAAAGACTTATATAGAGAAATGTGGAAGCAAAGAAAGGAAATTATTTGATTGAAGCCTAGTTTGCTGTTTGTGATTGGTTGTCCTTACTGTGTTCATTTCATAACCTTAAAGCATTTACAGGCTTAGATTCTGGTGACTGATGCCGTATGGCTTACATAAGCAAACAGTCGCCTTGTTTAATTATTCTAACAGCTTATAGTTAAGAGTTAGACCACATATGGTTTCATTTGCTGACATGGATTTTACGTTAGAATCATTAGGGCAATTGGGCATTTCTTTGGAGGACATTTCTCCAGAATCTCAACTAACATGTATATTGCAAAGGCTTATTCCCACATTGGAAGGCAAGGAATAATAGCCAACCATAGAGTGCCAGACATGAGTACCAGAGTATTCTTATCTACACATGACTTCTCGGCAACACACTGAACTATGCCCTTACCATATTTTATTATTGTACTATAACTTGTGACCAGCTGAGGACAAGGACTGTCATTTATTCATCTGGATATTCCTCAATGTCTCAATAAATGCTTGTGGAATGAATAAATGGATAAGCTAAATTTATTTAGAGCCTTGCTCAGAAACTCAAATAACACCAACCTAATAATATTGGCCAACTAACTGCTGTGTCAGAGGTCCCCCACCCCAGGCCCTTAGTGATCCACCCCAGGTGAGGCAACTCAGATTGAATGTATGGAAACAAGGGTCTGCAGGTGCTTAGCACCTGTCAGAATGGCCGTCCTCTCCACTGTGCTGTGTTGCTGCTTATGCTTAGCAATGAGGCCAAATTCATTCTTGGATCCTTTTTGTCAAAACTGAACATGGAGATAATGGCTTCTAACTACAATTAGCTCTTGAACAACATGGTGTTTGAATTGTGTGGGTCCATTTATAGAGGGTGGTTTTTTTTTTTTTTTTCCATAAACAGTCAGCCTTTTCTATTTCTGGGTTTTATGTCTGCAGATTCAACCAACTGCAGATGGAAATTTCCATCCCTGGTTGGTTGAATTTGCAGATGCAAAATTGGGTATACAGAGGGCTGCTGGACTATGCCATTTTATACATGGGACTTGGGCATCTGTATATTTTGGTATCTGCAGGGGCTCTTAGAACAAGTTTCCTGGGACTATCAAGGGATGACTGTGTATGGTGATCCCTTGTGTGTATTTGATTTGGATATTTTTCTATCTTGTATTTTCCACATTAAAGTGCTATCAGTATTGTGGCAGCTCTGTTGTTTTGCCATCTCACTAACCTGAATAACCTCTTATCTGAAAATGTGCCTTCTTTGAGACCAATGGTGAACACTATATTATTTTCCATCTAGGAAAAGGAACATTATCCCTACTATTTTTTTCCCTTTTTAAGACAGTTTATTATATTTTCTCCAACATCAAGATAATTAACATTTTTAATAGGCTTCTTAATACCTTTTGGAAATACAAAGAGATGATGTCTTTCCCACTGAAGCATCTATTATTCATTCGCATCATGAAAGTGAAAGTGTTAGTCGCTCCGTCATATCTGACTCTTTGCGACCCCATGGACTGTAGCCTGCCAGTTTCCTCTTGTCCGTGAAGTTCTCCAGGCAAGAATACGGGAGTGGGTAGCCATTCCCTTCTCAATGGGTTCTTCCCAACCCAGGGACCAAATCCAGGTCTCCTACAGTGCAGGCAGATTCTTTACCATCTTCACTTTTTTCCCCACTGAAGCATCTATTATTTATTTGCATCATACCAAGTACAATAATGGATAAGAGAAGAAATGTTCCCTTCAGAGTTTTACAATCTAGTGGAGGAAGAATACACAAACATAACTAATACAAGTTTGGCAAATGCTGTAGTAGTACTAACACCTCAGAAATAGTATTGAAGGGACGGAGAATAAGCCAGTGGTCTTTCTGTGATCCTAGCTGGCTTTACACAGAGCTTCTAAATGACTCTCAGACATATAAGTAAAACTTTAAATTAGTAAAATTACCTTGTGCTTTGCTTTTATCACTTCCAGTTCAGATTCATAAATTAACAAATGGAAGTTTCAAGTGACAGGCAGGTGTGAAAGAGAACCCAAGGAAACAGCTGCTTTAAGGAATAATATTGAAAATGTATAAAAGCTGTTAATAAATAAAAAGAAGCCCATATGTGTATTTTTTAAAAATCCAACACTTCTTTTCTGGCTTCCTTGCAATTCCTAAATGTAAATAGATTTTTTAAAAAATTAACCAAATCAGCCCTGATTCGCAAAGACCCTCAAGGAATCATGAAGGATAAGAAAGGAGTTAATGTGAAAGCTTGAGAAATGATGGTTGTTAAGAAAGGAGAGGGGAGCACGAAAGACAGAACCAAGGCTCATGAATGTGGCCAGGAAGTGAAACTGAGGTGGGGGTGGGGGTAAGACAAACAAGAGTGGCTTGAGTCCAGCTGCTCAGAGGAGCCCTTGGATTCTGTGTTTGCTCGGGAAATGACGAGGCTGAGAAGGCTCCAGACCTCAGTCTCCTTCTCCCACCACCACCAAAGACCAAAGCAGCTCTGCACGTGTCTATTTTTCCAGCTGAGTGAGTCAAAGTTCATACTGTTCACCACACAACAGGCCAATCCAGAGACCAGTTGCTGGGGCAACGAATAGCAACTTTATTAGAAAAGTCGGCAGACTGAGAAGATAGGGGACTAGTGTCCCAAAATACCTTCTCACCCAGGTTCGAATTCAGGCTTCTTTTATACTTCAAGAGGAGGGGCTAGGATTGGTTGCTGCAAGCCAAATCCTTTGTTCTTATAGCCATCCACATAGGCTTGATATTGCTATGGACCTCAACAAGACAAATGTTATTCTATGTTCTCTGCAACTTTTAATTGCTTTATGAATGGAAAAGTGGTATACCCTTGAAGGTCAGAACCTTGAGAATGGACTGTCCTATATATTTCAGATTATAGGCAACATCCTTAACTTGTGCGTGTGTGCTAAGTCTATTCAGTCGTATCTGACTCTGTGTGACGCTATGGACTGTAGCCCACCAGGCTCCTCTGTCCATGGGATTCTCTAGGCAAGAATACTAAAGTGGGTTGCCATGCCCTTCTCTAGGGGATCTTTTTGACCCAGGGATTGAACCTGCATCTCTTACATTTCCTGCATTGCCAGGCAGGTTCTTTACCACTAGCACCACCTGAGAAGCCCAATAGAATACACAGGTTAAAGTAAAAGAAACAGATCCAATATGGGGTCAGATACGCTCATCCCTATTACAAGGTTGGACTTCTTTTTTTAAAAAATTGATTTATTTTGATTGGAGGATAACTACTTTACAATACTGTGCTGGTTTTTGCCATACATCAACATGTATCAGTCATGGGTGCACATGTGTTCCCCCATCCTGAACTCCCCTCCCCCTTTCCTCCCCATCCTATCCCTCTGGGTTGTCCCAGAACACCGGCTTTGAGGGCCCTGCTTCATGCATCAAACTTGCACTGGTCATCTGTTTTATATATAGTAATATACATGTTTCAATGCTAGTCTCTCAAATCATCCCACGCTCTCCTTCTCCCACAGAGTCCAAAAGTCTGTTCTTTACATCTGTGTCTCTTTTGCTGCCTTGCATATAGGATCATCATTACCATCTTTCTGAATTCCATATATATATGTGTTAATATACAGTATTTGTGTTTCTCTTTCTGACTTACTTCACTCAGTATAATAGGCTCCAAGATTTAATTTGAACCCATCGTTTGGAAGTTCATGCAAAGTTTAAATGAATGTTGTTGCACTGGCACAGAGAGCCAATCAGAAAAGTGGAAGTTGTATCTGTATGGCTATCTGAGTCAAGACCAAATCACAAAGGCAGGCGGTAAAATGCAAGCAAAAGGGTCAGACATTGGAAATCCTGGCAGGTACTCAATAAACTAAGTTGAAAAAAAGCAGATCCCAACAGTGTCTAGGATTCCACAGGAAAGGCCAGGATGAATGGAAATCATTCAAGATCAATATTCTGACCTGAGTGGCAACCTCAGCTCAGTCATGGTGAGGAAACAATATGGAGATCCACATAGGAGTAAAGCTCAAGGAAAAACAGATGCTGGTCAAGGCTTTAAACATCATATTTAAAGACAGGATCTTCTAAGTCTTTAAGAGTAAAAGAAATACTGGGAGGTATAAAAATAAAACAAATTTGGAGTTTACCCTTTATAACCTTAGAGAATAGAAGAGGAAGGCTCTGGGAAAATTTTGCACAAAGCTAAGAGAAATTGGATTGTCAGTATTCTCGCAGGGTTTGCTAGGTTGGCCTTTACCTTGACCTTTAGCAGACACAATGTTGACCTTTTTTTAGAAGCCAAAGCGGCGTTTGTAAGAGGTTCTGAAACAAATCCCATAGCTGCAAGAACTTTTATGAGGGGCCCTGCAGATTTGAATTGGATGAGGCTTTTCTGAAAGAGAAGTTGCCTAGTGCCTCCCAGGATGCATGGTGAATGAAGGAATGTTCATATCTGTCAGACCAAAAAATATGAGAAGCACGAGATACAAACTTGATTCTTTAAAAAGAAATGTCAGATTTCTGAGTTAACACACACACTTGGTCTCCATAGCTTTCATTATAAGATTGCAATAATTGTTTTTAAATAAATCAGAATTCTAGACATTAGATGTACAGTGGTAAGAGCACAGACATGGTTGTGAAATTTAAAGTTCATAGCTTGAGGGTGGGGCTTTCCTGGTGGCTCAGAGGTAAGGAATCTGCCTGCCAGTGCAGAACATGGGGTCAGTCCTGAGTCAAGAAGATCCCCTGGAGAAGGAAATGGCAACCCACTTCAGTATTCTTGCCTGGGAAACCCCATGGACAGAGGATCCTGGCAGGGTACAGTCCAGGGGGTTGCAAAAGAGTCTAACATGACTTCCAACTAAACAACAAGATTGAGACTACAGAATGAAGAGAAATCAAGACATTACATTTTACTGTGGCAGCTGTGTAATGAAAAACCAAGCCATTGTAGCAATTAAAAATGTACATGGAAGGTGGTGAAAAATATTAATATAAATGTATCACTTAGATAGTATGACAAGAATATCCCCCAGCCAAAACCTAGACAATGCTGGAACAAGCTGCCGTATCATTCCATGGACTCTCACCTCCCTCTGTAAATGCACTCATACAGAGAGCAGACATTGGGACCCGGAGAATGGACATGACGCCCCTGCCCAGCTTGAAGAAGCCAGAGCAGTCATCGCCCCTTTCCCCAGTGACTTGGTCCACATGCCCCAAGACAAGGATAGGTAGACAGTTAGTTATGAGCAGGTTGTTAAGGAGCCAAAGATTTGGCCCATAAATAAAAAGAGGGGGGAATGTTGAGCCCTATACCAAGGTCAACATTCAGAAAACTAAGATCATGGCATCTGGTCCTATCACTTCATGGTAAATAGATGGGGAAACAGTGGAAACAATGGCTGACTTTATTTTGGGGGGCTCCAAAATCACTGCAGATGGTGATTGCAGCCATGAAATTAAAAGACGCTTACTCCTTGGAAGCAAAGTTATGACCAACCTAGACAGCATATTAGAAAGCAGAGACATTACTTTGTCAACAAAGGTCTTTCTCATCAAGGCTATGGTTTTTCCAGTGGTCATGTATGGATCTGAGAGTTGGACTATAAAGAAAGCTGAGTGCAGAAGAATTGATGCTTTTGAACTGTGGCGTTGGAGAAGACTCTTGAGAGTCCCTTGTACTGCTAGGGGATCCAACCAGTCCATCCTAAAGGAGATCGATCGGTCCTGAGTGTTCATTGGAGGGACTGATGCTGAAGCTGAAACTCCAGTACTTTGGTTACCTGATGCAAAGAGCTGACTAATCTGAAAAGACCCTGATGCCGGGAAAGATTGAGGGCAGGAGGAGAAGGGACCGACAGAGGATGAGATGGTTGGATGGCATCACTGACTCAGTGAACATAAGTTTGGGTAAACTCCGGGAGTTGGTGATGGACAGGGAGGCCTGGCATGCTGCGGTCCATGGAGTCGCAAAGAGTCGGATATGACTGAGTGAACTGAACTGATACCAAGATCACAGGATAAAAATCTCTGGAACTGATCAAGCCCCACAGCCACTGTTGCCATGAGCCTTTGGACCTAAACCAGCCAGTTCCCTGACCCCATATTATGTAAAATACTCACCCTATCATCCACCCTGTAGCATCCTAACTAATCACCTGATGCCACCATTCCTGTAAGAATTTTTTCTGTCTTGACGTTATAAAAATTGGCTACTAGCCTGCAAAAGCATTCAGCTTTCCCTTGAACCAGCCTGCTGTTCTAACAGCGTCTCCCACTCTAATAAACTTTATTCTTCTCTCTCAAAAAAAATAATAATGTATCATTAATATGTAAGTTAAAAAGATGGAATCATCTGGATAAAGAGCCACTGCCAGAACTAAGAACAAAAGTAAACAATCGGCTTAAAGAGAGGCACTTAAAAAATGAAAGTTTTATGTAAAGTAAAAAAGGTTAAACTGTGTAGCTTACTATCATACAGATGTGATGAGTTCTTACAGAATGAATACTTTAATTTTTCCTGATATGTTGTCAAGGTTGATAAACAGTTTCTGCACAACAGACCCCAGACGTTTAATTATTTGATGGGAAGTGCACAATTTTCATAGCAATATTAGAAAAAATAAACCATCTTCTAGGTGCCATTACTCATGGTTTCAATTTACAAAAATAAAGTGATAAAGTCCAATGTTGGCAATCAGGAGAAATATATATTCATATTACAGTGCCGAGCAGCACTGTAAGTAGATTTTATCTTTTTTGGAACACTTAGGATATTGCAACAAGAACTGTAAAATTGTTCACACCCTTTGTTCTGCTAACTTAAGTATCAAGAAAATATATTCTGAAGAAAATTCAAGTTTTTTAAAAACAACAGCGTTCATATTGACACTTTTTTTTTTTTTAATTAAAGATATAATCCAAATTCTCAGTGTTAAAGGAATAACTAAGCCAGGGGTTGTAAATTTTGCTATAGCTATTAAAAGGACAACAGAGGATGAGATGGTAGGATGGCATCACCGACTCAATGGACATGAGTTTGAGCAAACTCTGGGAGCCAGTGAAGGACAGGGAAGCCTGGCATGCTGCAGTCCATGGGGTTGCAAGAGCCGGACAGGACTGAGCAACTGAACAACAGTTAAAACAATGAGCAGACATTTGCATGGGACCATGAGGGATTAACAAATCTAGAATTACCTTCCCACGATTAAAAAAAAAAAAGTAAAATTGGCAAAATATAGGAAATAACTAGCTTCGGAATTTGGGGACAACAGGCAGAAACCAAGTGTGACCCTTGAGAAAGGAGAACAATGAGGTGAGGTCTGCCATTGCTGGGGTTTTCTGCCTGGAGGTAATCCTTACTGTAGCCCACAGAAAAATCCCAGACTCAGTCCACCACTCTTTTTTTTTTTTTAATTGGAGTGTAATTTCTTCACAATGTTGTTAGTTTCTGCTGTACAACAGGTGAATCAGCTATACGTACACATATATCCCCTCCCTGCTGAGGTTCCTTCCCACCCGTCTAGGTCATCACAGAGCACTGAGTCGAGCTCCCTGTGCTTGCTATACCGTAGCTTCCCACTAGTTATCTATTTTATACATACTGCCAGGCTAGCTTAGTCAGTAGAGCATGAGACACTTAATCTCAGGGTCATGAGTTTGAGCCCCACATTGGGTGATCTCTTTGGGCTTCCCTGGTGGCCCAGAGGGTAAAGAATCCGGCTGTAATGCAGGAGACCTGGGTTCAATCCCTGGGTTGGGAAGATCCTCTGGAGGAGGGCATGGCAACCCATTCCAGTATTCTTGCCTGGAGAATCCCCATGGAGAGAGGAGCTTGGTGGGCTACAATCCATTGGGTTGTCCATGGGGTTGTAGAGTTGGACACAACTAAGCAATTAAACACAGTGTATATATATCAGTGCTACTCCCCCAGTTCATCCCATCCTCCCCTCAACCACCACCTCCCATCTAGATTAAATGTAAGTTGTCTAAATAAAAGGCAGGAATTGTCAGATTAGATTGCGTTAAATATTAGCATTAAAAGGCAAGGATTGTTAGATTAAAAGTGTCCATTTATACATAATCAACAAAGAACACTATAAAGACACAGGTAAAAGTGAAAGAACAGGAAAAGATTACAATACAAAATCTGAAAAAAGAAAAATGGAGTAGCTGTGTTAGTATCAGAAAAAGTAGACTTCAGCACAAGGCACATTAACGGGGACGAATAGGACTTTTCGTAATAGAGAACGAATTCCTCAAGAGAACATAATATTACTAAATGTGCATGCACCTAATTTTGAAAGCTTCAAAATACATCAATACAAAAATTGATAGAACCTCAAGGAGAAATAGATAAACCCACAGTTATAATAGATAATGTCACCATTTTTCTCAATTGATGAAACAATGAAGATATATAAAACTTGAACAACATTATCAGTCAACCTGACCTAGTTGGTTATAGAATGTTCCACCCAGTAACAGCAGGATACATATTCTTCTCAGTTGCACAGAGAACAAACATCAGGATTGATGCTATTTAGGGCCATAAAATAAGTTTCAATAAATTTAAAAGAGTGGAAATCATACAATTATGTTTTCTGGCCACAGTGGAATTAACTAGAAATAAAAGACTGAAAAATATATGAGAAATTCCTATCATAGGCCTAGGTAACCCATGAGTCAAAGAAGGAAAACTAGAAAGTACTTTGAATTGAATAAAAGTGGAAACACAATTTACCAAAATGTATGGAATGTGGCTAGAGATAGTGCCTATAAGGAATATTATAGCTTTCAGTGCTTATATTAGTAAAGAAGAATGGATGCAAACTAATATTTTTAGGTTCCAGTGTAAACCAGAAAAAGAACAAATTAATCCCAAGGCAAGAAGAAAATTAAAAAGATGAAAACATAAATCAATGAAATTGAAAACAAAAGAAAAGCAAAGAGACATTGATGAAACTAGAGCTTATTTTAGAAAGAATCAGTGAGACAGATAAATTTCACCAATAGATTGGTGAAGCAAAAAGAGAAGATACCAACCACCAACATAGAAGGGGATTTAACGACATACAACAAACACTAAAGTGATAAAGGAATATTATCAACTTCATGCCAATAAATCCAGCAATTTAGAGGAAATGGATGTACTCCTTAAAGGATATAAACCACCAAAACTCAGTCCAGAAAAATTAGATATTTTAAGGATTCATATCTGTTGTCACCAAGTCCTCCACAGACTCTCAAAGCTGCAAACCAATAGAGAAGTATCAAAATTGTGAAGAAAGATATTTTGTAGGGAGAATTCTGTACCCATTCAAATGATTATGTATAAAGATGAAATAAACATTTTTAGACATGCATGTGGAGTCTCAAAAATTTAATTCCATATACTCATTCTGAAGAAGATATTTGAAAATATGCTTCATCGAAAATGAAGTAAACCCAGAAAGAGGAAGACATAGAATTCCAGAAATAGAATCTAACACAGAAGAGAGGCAAAGAAAAGGATGGTTAGTCCCCAGTTCAACAGCTCCTCTTGTGTACCCTGTAGGGGGACAGAAGACTCCATTAGGGATGTGTGAAGAGGGAGAAAAAAACTTTGACAATATCGAGAAGCATTTTATAACCCTGTTGGAGATTGTGAGGATAACTTAGAGATAGATATCTAGAAAAAGAAGCAAATGGATTACATTTTAGAGTAAGGTAATTGACAGTGACAGATTTTATTTTCTTAGGCTCCAAAATGACTGCAGATGGTGACTGCAACCACAAAATTAAAAGACAGTTGCTCCTTGAAACTAAAGCTATAAGAAACCTAGACAGTGTATTAAAAAGCAGAGACATCACTTTGCTGACAAAAGGTCTGTGTAGTCAAAGCTATGGTTTTTCCAGTAGTCATGTATGGATGTGAGAGTTGGACCACAAAGAAGGCTGAGTGCCAAAGAATTGATGCTTTTGTACTGTGGTGTTGGAGAAGATTCTTGAGAGTCCCTTGGACACAAGGAGATCAAACCAGTTGATCCTAAAGGAAATCAACCCTGAATATTCATTGAAAGGACTGATGCTAAAGCTGAAGCTCCAGTACTTTGGCCACTTGATGCAAAGAGTTGACTCATTGGAAAAGACCCTGATGCTGGGAAAGATTGAGGGCAGGAAGAGAAGCGGATGACAGAGGATGGCATCACCAACTCAGTAGAAATGAGTTTGAGCAAGCTCTGGGAGATAGTGAAGGACAGGGAAGCCTGGTGTGCTGCCATTCATGGGGTCACAAAGAGTTGGACATGACTTAACTGACCAACAACAATTATTGACTCATAGTAAAAAACAAAAAGTTAGACAAAAGAGGAAGTGATCATAGTACATACTGTGGTTATGCAATGAACAGTATATAGTCATAATGATATAAATAAACACCGAAATAAAAAATTTAAATAAGAACTAAATATAATCAAAATATGACCTGAACATGCATTTGACCAAAAATTAATTTTTCAGGACACTTAGTACAGCAGTGATACTGACCAGTTAGAATAAATGCTGCTTATAACAGTTGTACTTGCCCCTGCCAACTAAATAGAAATCAGTGCTTAATAAAACTATGTTAAGAAGATGGCATAAATGGTGTGTTAAGTATAAGGAGGATATGGAGAGTCAGGAAGGAACAATCTAATCTTGCATAGTATGAAAAATATATACATGTGTAATAAAATAGAAAATGTTTAAAATTTAAACCTGGAAAATTACAGTATAAGCATACTCTTTAGCAATATAGAACTAACTAGTATAGAAAAAAGCTAAATAATTTGAAAATAATTACCTCCAAAGAATGATATTAGAATAACCATGCCCTTAACTGAATCTGCGTTTTATTACTTAAGAATTTATTTTAACATTTAAAGGAAAAAAAAATTTAAAGGAAATAATAGATTTAGTTCATAATTTTAAATTTTCACCATTCTAGGCTCCAACATAAAATTTAGGTTCACCTTAATGTTATTAATGGCACTTGGAGAGTTGAAATTACCGATAAGAATTAAAGCAGTATACCTTTCTATGAATGATAAAAAAAAAATCTACAGTAGGAATGTTTTGTCTTTGGGTATAATTTGAATTAACATCTCCAGTAAAATGTATTTACAGTTCACATGGTTGACTTCTACATTAACCACCTATTCCGCCACTTCTGAAGCCGTCAAAAAGATTTTTCCTTTTCCTTTTATCCACACCCCCTTACTGCTGCTGACCTTCCATTTGGAAGATGTTTTTCAGTAGAGGTCCATGTCTTCTTTACCATTAGGGCCAGTTAGCAGTAAACAGTCTGCTGTCCTGCAGTTTCATGGACTCATTTGAAATAACCAGGTGCTCAGTCCATGGGGTCGCTGAGGGTCGGACACGACTGAGCGACTTCACTTTCACTTTTCACTTTCATGCATTGGAGAAGGAAATGGCAACCCACTCCAGTGTTCTTGTCTGGAGAACCCAGGGACGGGGGAGCCTGGTAGGCTGCCGTCTGTGGGGTTGCACAGAGTCAGACACGACTGAAGTGACTTAGCAGCAGCAGCATATCTGTTGTGTGTGTGTGCTCTTAGTCGTCTCTGACACTTTGTGGCCCCATGGACTGTAGCCTGCCAGGCTCCTCTGTCTATGGAATTCTCTAGATAAGAATACTGGAGCAAGTTGCCATTTCCTTCTCCAGGGGATCTTCCTGACCCAGGGAACGAACCGTTGTCTCTTGTGTCTCCTGCTTTGGCAGGCAGATTCTTTACCAACAGCGCCACCTGGGAAGCCCATCCATATATCTATTAAGTAAAATGGATTTGTAATTAAAGGTCTTCCCTGCAATGAAAAATCAAGGTTCAGATGGCTTCATGGGTGAAGAGTACTTAACATTCGAGGGAGAAATAATACAATTTATATACAGATTCTTCCAGAAAATAAAAAGTCATGTTATGAGGTCAGTATTACCCTGACACCAAAGCATATGAAGAGATTATGAGAAGAAAAAAAAAAAAAAAAAAAACACTACAGAACAGTATTTCCCATGACTGTAAATGCAAAATCTCTAATAAAACAACTAACTGGCTACCTCAATTTGCTCATCATGGACACCTACAAAACACCTACATCTGACATCATACTTTATAGTCAAAACAGAATACTTTCCTCCTACAGTGATATATACAGTGAAAGTCCCTCAGTCGTTTCCGACACTTTGCAATCCTGTGGTCCATGGAATTCTCCAGGCCAGAATACTGGAATGGGTTGCCTTTCCCTTCTCCAGGGGATCTTCCCAACCCAGGGATCAAACCCAGGTCTCCTGCATTGCAGGCAGATTCTTTACCAGCTGAGCCACCAGGGAAGCCCACTTTCCACTTAACCATAAACCTTGTATTGGAGGTCATAGCCAGGGCAATTAAAAAACAAAAAAACTGGAGGAAATTATGCTTACATTATTTCAAGGCTTATTATGAAACTACAGTAATTAAGATGTTGTGGTATCAGCATGAAGAAGTTCATATAGGTCGGGGGAAAGGAAGAGAGAGGCCAGAAAGTTACCCATACATATATGGCCACTTGGTTTTTGAGAAAAGCACCAAGGTGAGAGGAATATAGTTCCTTCAAAAAACAGCTCGAAAAATGGGGTATACGTATGATCTTAACTATGGCCCTTATCTCGTATCATGTACAAAATTACCTCTAAATAAATATAGATTTAAATATAAGAGCTAAAATTATAATAACTCTATGAGAAAACACTGGAGAAAATCTTGGAGACTTTAGGTCGAACAAAGATGTCTTACTTGACCTATAACCTACCATAAGATAAAAATTGGTAAGTGGGGCTTCAACAAAATTTAAAACTCTCTTTGAAAGACACGTTTTCAAGAATGAAAAGGCAAGCCACAGACTTGGAGAAAATATTTGCAAAATATATTTCTGATTGACTTTGAAGTAAAATTTATAAAGAATCTTTACAACTCAATAATAAAACAGTTTTTAAATGGCCAAGAGAGTTGAATAAGCACTTTTCCAGAGATGGGATTTCTGTTGTTGTTCAGTCACTCAGTCGTGTCCAAGTCTTTGCGACCCCATGGACTGTGGCACACCAGGCTTCCCTGTCCTTCACTATCTCCCAGAAGGGATGTAAATATGTATATAAAATAATAAAGTGATAAATACACATTCATATGTAATTGATATATACACAATCGAAAGAATTAGAAATGAATCAGAAAATAATTTTGAATCCAGTGTTCACTGAAATATTTTAAAAGGTTTTTTAAAAAACAAATATTCTTATAAAAGTTTAAGTTCATTTAAAGAGTGGATCATCATTGATTTTGGCAACGAGATACCAAATTTCCAATTATCATCTTGTTGCTGTTATTATGTTCACTCAGTCATGTCTGACTCTTTGTGATCCCGTTGACTGCAGCATGCCAAGCTTCCTCGTCCTACACTGTCTCCTGGAGTTTGCTCAAACTCTTGCCCATTGAGTTAATAATGCCATCCAACTATCTCATCCCCTTGGCCCCCTTCTCCTCCTGCTCTCAATCTTCTCAGCATCAGGATCTTTTCCAATGAGTCAGTTCTTCGCATCAGGCCCAATTGGAGCTTCAGCAACAGTCCTTCCAATGTATATTCAGGGTTGATTTCTTTTGGGATTGACTGGTTTGACCTCCTTGCTTTCCAATGGACTCTCAAGGGTCTTCTCCAGCACCACAATTCAAAAGCATCAATTCTTCAGCTCAGCCTTTTTTTATGGTCCAAGTCTCATATCCATACATGACTACTGGGGAATTCATAGCTTTGACTATATGGACCTTTGTCAGCAAAGTGATGTCTCTGCTTTTTAATACACTGTCTAGGTTTGTCATAGCTTTTCTTCCAAGGAGCAAGCATCTTTTAATTTCATGGCTACAGTCACCATCCACAGTGATTTTGGAGCCCAAGAAAATAAAGTCTGTCACTGTTTCCGTGTTTTACTCAGCTGTTTGCCATGAAGTCATGGGACTGGATGCCATGGTCTTTGTTTTGTGAATGTTGAGTTTTAAGCCAGCTTTTTCACTCTCCTCTTTCACCTTCATCAAGAGGCTCCTTTGTTCCTCTTTGCTTTCTTCCATTAGGGTGGTGTCATCTGCATATCCAAGGTTATTGACATTTCTCCCAAAATCTTGATTCCAGCTTGTGCTTCATCCAGCCCAGCATTTCTCATGATGTACTCTGCATATAAGTTAAATAGCAGGGTGACAATATACAGCTTTGACGTACTCCTTTCCCAATTTTGAACCAGTTCGTTGTTCCGTGTCCGGTTCTAACTGTTGTTTCTTGACCTGCATACAGGTTTCTCAGGCAACAGGTCAGGTGGTCTGGTATTCCCATAGAATTTTCCACAGTTTGCTGTGATCCACACAGTCGAAGGCTTTAGCATAGTCAATGAAGCAGAAACAGAGGTTTTTCTGGAATTCTCTTGTTTTTTCAATGATCCAGTGGATGTTGGCAATTTGATCTCTGGTTCCTATGCTTTTTCTAAATCCAGCTTGTACATCTGGAATTTCTAGGTTCATGTAATGTTGAAGCCTAGTTTGAAGGATTTTGAGCGTTACTTTGATAGCATGTGAAATGAGTACAATTGTGTGGTAGCTTGAACATTCTTTGGCATTGCCCTTCTTTGGGATTGTAATGAAAACTGACCTTTTCCAGTCCTGTGGCCACTGCTGAGTTTTCCAAATTTGCTGGCATATTGAGTGCCACACTTTCACAGCATCATCTTTTAGGATTTGAAATAGCTTAGCTGGCATTCTATCACCTCCACTAGCTTTGCTCATAGTAATGCTTCCTAAGGCCCCCTTGACTTCACACTCCAGGATGTGTGGCTTTAGGTGTGTGACCATACCATTGTGGTTATCCAGGTCATTAAGACCTTTTTCGTACAGTTCTTCTGTGTATTCTTGCCACCTCTTCTTAATATCTTCTGCTTTTGTTATGTCCATACCATTTCTGTTCTCTATTGTGCCCATCTTTACATGAAATTTTCCCTTGGTATCTCTAATTTTCTTGAAAAGATCTCTAGTTCTTCCCATTCTATTGTTTCCCTCTGTTTCTTTACTTTGTCCACTTAAGAAGGGTTTCTTATCTCCCTTTGCTATTCTTTGGAACTCTGCATTCAAATGGATATATCTTTCCTTTTCTCCTTTGCCTTTCACCTCTCTTCTTTTATCTGCTATTTGTAAGGCATCCTCAGACAACCATTTGCCTTTTTGCATTTCTTTTCCTTTGGGATGATTTTGGTCACCACCTCCTGTACATTGTTATGAACTTCCATCCATAGTTTTTCAGGCATTCTGTCTATCAGATCTAATCCCTTGAATCTATTTGTCACTTTCACTGTATAATCATAAGGGATTTTATTTAGGTCATACTAAATGACTGCCCTCGGAGAAGGCAATGGGAACCCCACTCCAGTATTTTTGCCTAGAGAATCCCATGGATGGAGGAGCCTGGTGGGCTGCAGTCCATGGGGTTGCTAAGGGTCGGACACGACTGAGCAACTTCACTTTCACTTTTCACTTTCATGCATTGGAGAAAGAAATGGCAACCCACTCCAGTGTTCTTGCCTGGAGAATCCCAGGGACGGGGGAGCCTGGTGGGCTGCTGTCTCAGGGGTCGCTCAGAGTCAGACACGACTGAAGTGACTTAGTAGTAGTAGTAGTAAATGACTGCCCTAGTGGTTTTCCCTATGTTCTTCAATTTAAGTCTGAATTCGACAATAAGAAGTTGATGATCTGAAACACAGTCAATTCCCAGTCTTATTTTTGCTGACTATATACAGCTTCTCCATCTTTGGCTGCAAAGAATATAATACATTTGATTTGGTTATAGACCAGACATCTGGTGATGTCCATGTGTAGAGTCGTCTCTTATGCTGTTGGAAGAAGGTGTTTGCTATGACCAGTGCGTTCTCTTGACAAAACTCTTAGCCCTTGCCCTGCTTCATTTTGCACTCGAAGGCCAAACTTGCCTGTTACTCTAGATATCTCTTGATTCCTACTTTTGCATTCCAACCCCCTGTGATGAAAAGGACATCTTTCCTAAAGTTAATTTACTTATTTATTTATTTTTGGATGTGCTGGGTCTTCACTGCTGTGCAGGTTTTTCTCTAGTTGTGGAGAAGGGAGGGTTCCTTTCTAGTTGCGGCGTGTGGGCTTCTCATTGTGTGTGGCTGCTGCTTCTGTTGTTGTTGCTGAGCACAGGTTTTAGGGCGTGCGGCCTTCAGTAGTTGTGTTCCTGGCTTCTAGAGCACAGGCTAAATAGTGTGGCACATGGGCTTAGTTGCTCCATGGCATGTGTGATTTTCCTGAACCAGGGATCAAACCCAAGTCTCATGCATTGGCTGGTGGATTCTTTACCACTGAGCCTCTACGGAAGCCCAAAAGGACATCTTTTTTTAGTGTTAGTTCTAGAAGGTCTTGTAGGTCTTAGAACACAGAACTGTTCAACTTAATCTTCGGCATTAGTGCTTTGGGCATAGACTCGGATTACTGTAATATTGAATGCTTTACCTTGGAAACGAACCAAGATCATTCTGTCATTTTTGAGATTGCACCCAAGTACAAGACCTTTTAGAACTAACACCCAAAACAGATGTCCTTTTCATTATACAGGACTGGAATGCAAAAGTAGGAAGTCAAGAAGCACCTGGAGTAACAGGCAAATTTGGTCTTGGTGTACAAATTGAAGCAGGGCAAAAGCTAATAGAGTTTTGCCAAGAGAATGCACTGGTCATAGCAAACACCCACTTTCAACAACACAAGAGAAGACTCCACACATGGACATCACCAGATGGCCAGCACCAAAATCAGATTCATTATATTCTTTGCAGCCAAAGATGGAGAAGCTTTATACAGTCAGCAAAAACAAAACCAGGAGCTGACTGTGGCTCAGATCATGAACTCCTTATTGCCAAATTCAGACTTAAATTGAAGAAAGTGGGGAAAACCACTAGACCATTCAGGTATGACCTAAATCAAATCCCTTGTGATTATACAGTGGAAGTGAGAAATAGATTTAAGGGACTAGATCTGATAGACAGTGCTGATGAACTGTGGACGGAGGTTCGTGACACTGGACAGGAGACAGGGATCAAGACCATCCCCAAGAAAAAGAAATGCAAAAAGGCAAAATGGCTGTCTGAGGAGGCCTTACAAATAGCGATGAAAAGAGAAGTGAAAAGCAAAGGAGAAAAGGAAAGATATAAGCATCTGAATGCAGAGTTCCAAAGAATAGCAAGGAGAGATAAGAAAGCATTCCTCAGTATTCAGTTTAAAGAAATAGAGGAAAATAATAGAACACGAAAGACTAGAGATCTCTTCAAGAAAATTAGAGATACCAAGGGAACATTTCATGCAAAGATGGGCTCAAAGAAGACAGAAATGGTATGGACCTAACAGAAGCAGAAGATATTAAAAAGAAGTGGCAAGAATACACAAAAGAACCGTACAAAAAAGATCTTCATGATCCAGATAATCACGATGGTGTGATCACTCACCTAGAGCCAGACATCCTGGAATGCGAAGTCAAGTGGGCCGTAGGAAGCATCACTACGAAAAAGGCTAGTGGAGGTGATGGAATTCCACTTGAGCTATTTCAAATCCTAAAAGATGATGCTGTGAAAGTGTGGCACTCAATATGCCAGCAAATTTGGAAAACTCAGCAGTGGAAAAGATCAGTTTTCATTCCAATCCAAAAAAAGGCAATGCCAAAGAAGGCTCAAATTACTGCACAATTGCATTCATCTCAGTTCAGTCATTCAGTCATGTCCGACTCTTTGCGACCTCATGGACCAAAGCACATCAGGCCTCCCTGTCCATCATCAACTCCCAGAATTTACTCAGACTCATCTCCATTGAGTCAGTGATCCTATCCAACCATCTCATCCTCTGTCATCCCCTTGTCCTCCAGCCTTCAATCTTTCTCAGCATCAGGGTCTTTTCCAATGAGTCAACTCTTTGCATCAGGTGGCCAAAGTATTGGAGTTTCAGCTTCAACATCAGTCCTTCCAGTGAACACTGATCTCCTTTAGGATGGACTGGTTGGATCTCCTTGCAGTCCAAGGGAATCTCAAGAGGCTTCTCCAATACCACAATTCAAAAGCATCAATTCTTCAGCACTCAGCTTTCTTTATAGTCCAACTCTCACATCCATACATGACCACTGGAAAAACCATAGCTTTGACTAGACGGACCTTTGTTGGCAAAGTAATGTCTCTGCTGTTTAATATGCTGTCTAGGTTGGTCATAACTTTCCTTCCAAGGAGTAAGCATCTTTTATTTCATGGCTGCAGTCACCATCTGCAGTGATTTTGGAGCCCAGAAAAATAAAGTCTGTCACTGTTTTCAACTATTTCCCCATCTGCTTGCCATGAAGTGATGGGACCGGATGCCATGATCTTAGTTTTCTGAATGTTGAGCTTTAAGCCAACTTTTTCACTCTCTTCTTTCACTTTCATCAAGAGGCTCTTTAGTTCTTCTCCACTGTCTGCCATAAGGGTGGTATCATCTGCATATCTATGGTTATTTATATTTCTCCAGCTTGTGCTTCATCCAGCCCAGCATTTCTGATAATGTACTCTGCACTCATCTCACACGCTAATAAAGTAATGCTCAAAATTCTCCAAGCCAGGCTTCAGCAATATGTGAGCTGTGAACTTCCAGATATTCAAGCTGGTTTTAGAAAAGGCATAGGAACCAGAGATCAAATTGCCAACCTCTGCTGGATCATCAAAAAAGCAAGAAAATTTCAGAAAATATCTATTTCTGCTTTATTGATTATGCCAAAGACTTTGACTGTGTGGATCACAATAAACTGTGGAAAATTCTGAAAGAGATGGGAATACCAAGCTACCTGACCTGCCTCTTGAGAAATCTGTGTGCATGTCAGGAAGCAATAGTTAGAACTGACTGGACATGGAACAACGGACTGGTTCCAGATAGGGAAAGGAGTACATCAAGGCTGTATATTGTCACCCTGATTATTTAACTTATATGCAGAGTACATCATGCGAAATGCTGGGCTGGATAAAACACAAGCTGGAATCAAGATTGCTGGGAAAAATGTTAATAACCTTGGATGTGCAGATGGCATCACCCTTATGGCAGAAAGTGAAGAGGAACTAAAGAGCCTCTTGATGAAAGTGAAACAGGAGAGTGAAAAAGTTGGCTTAAAGCTCAACATTCAGAAAACTAAGATCATGGCATCCCATTACGTCATGGCAAATAGATGGGGAAACAGTGGAAACAGTGGCAGACTTTGTTTTTTTGGGCTCCAAAGTCACTGCAGGTGGTGACTGCAGTCATGAAATTAAAAGACACTTACTCATTGGAAGCATAGTTTCGACCAACCTAGACAACATATTAAAAAGCAGAGGCATTACTTTGCCAACAAAGGTCCATCTGATCAAGGCTATGGTTTTTGTAGTAGTCATGTAGGGATGTGAGAATTGGACTATAGAGAAAGCTGAGTGCCAAAGAATTGATGCTTTTGAACTGTGGTATTGGAGAAGCCTCTTGAGATTCCCTTGGACTGCAAGGAGATCCAACCAGTCCATCCTAAAGGAGATCAGTCCTGAATATTCATTGGAAAGACTGATGCTGAAGCTGAAACTCCAATACTTTGGCCACCTGATGCAAAGAGCTGATTCATTGGAAAAGACCCTGATGCTGAGAAAGATTGAAGGCTGGAGGAGAAGGGGACGACATGAGATGAGGATGAGGATGGTTGGATGGCATTACCGACTCAATGGACATGAGTTTGAGTAAACTCTGTGAGTTGGTGATGAACAGGGAGGCCTGACGTGCTGCGGTCCATGAGGTCACAAAGAGTCGTACAGGACTGAGCAACTGAACTGAACTGCATTTCAGACTCTTTTGTTGACTATGAGGTCTACTCTATTTCTTCTAAGGGATTCTTGCCCACAGTAGTAGATATAATGGTCATCTAAATTAAATTCGCCCATTCTTGTCCATTTTAGATAACTGATTCCTAAATCGTTGGTGTGCACTCTTGCCCTCTTCTATTTGACCACTTCCAATTTACCTTGATTCATAGACCTAACATTCTAGGTTCCTATGCAATATTGTTCTTTACAGTGTTGGACTTTAACCAGTAGACTCATGCACAACTGGGCCTCATTTCTGCTTTGGCTCAGCCTCTTCATTCCTTCTGGAGCTATTTCTTCGATCTTTTCCAGTAGCATATTGGATACCTACTGACCTGGTTGGGGGCAGGTTCACCTTTCAGTGTCATATCTTTTTGCATTTTCATACTGTTCATGGGGTTTGTCAAGGCAGTAATGCTGAAATGGCTTGCCATTTGCTTCTCCAGTGGACCAAGTTTTGTCAGAACTCTCCACCATGAGCTATCTATCTTGGGTGGCTCTACATGTCATGGTCAAAGTTTCCTTGAGTTAAACAAGGCTGTAATCCATATGATCAGTTTGGTTAGTTTTTTGTGATTGTGATTTTCATTCTGTCTGCCCTCTGATGAATAAGTATAAGAGGCTTGTGTTAGGTTCCTGCTGGAAGGAACTGGCTGTGGGGAAAACTGGGTCTTGCTCTGGTGGGCAAGGCCATGCTCAGTAGATCTTTAATCCAATTTTCTGTTGATGGGTGGGGCTGTGTTCCCTCCCTGTAGTTTGGCCTGAGGCCAACCGTGGTAGGGTAACGGTGACCTACTCTAGAAGGACTTAGTCCTGGCTCTCAGGACTGCTGTCGTCAGTGCCCCGACCCCATGGCAGGCCACTGTTGACTCACGCCTCCACCGGAGACTCCCAAACACTTACAGCCAAGTCTGGCTGATTCTCTTTTGGGGTCACTGCTCCTTTCTCTTCGGTCCTGGTCTGCATAAGGTTTTGTTTGTGCCCTCCAAGAGTCTCTGTTTCCCCAGTCCTGTGGAAGTTCTGTAATCAAATCCTTCTGACCTTCAAAGTCAGATTCCCTGGGGATTCTCAGTCCCTTTGCTGGATCCCTAGGTTGGGAAGTCTGTTGTGGGGCCTAGAATTTTCACAGCAATGTAGGAACTTCTTTGGTGTAATTGTTCTCCAATTTGTAGATCGCCCACCTGGTGGCTCTGTGTGTGCCGTGCTGTGCTTAGTTGCTCAGTCGTGTCTGACTTTGCAGTCCCATGGACTGTAGCCTGCCAGGCTCCTCTTGTCCATGGGGATTCTCCAGGCAAGAATAGTGGAGTGGATTGTCATGCCCTCCTCCAGGGGATCTTCCCAACCTGGGGACTGACCCCAGGTCTCCCACGTTGCAGGCGGGTTCTTTACCATCTGAGCCACTGTGGAAGCCCTATAGTGTGGCTAATGGCAACCTCCTCCACGAGGACTTATGCCACATGCTGCACCTCCTAGGACTGCTGCTCCAGAGACCCCGTCCCCATGGCAGGTCACTTCTGACCTACGCCTCTGCAGGAGACCCTCAAACACTCACAGGAAGGTCTGGCTCTCTCTCTTTTGGTCATCACTGCTCCTTTCCCTGGGTCCTGGTACATACAAGGTGTTTGTGTCCTCCAAGCATCTACCTTGTGGCAGCACCCAAATACATAAGCTCAGTTCAGTTCAGTCGCTCAGTTGTGTCTGACTCTCTGTGATCCCATAGACTGCAGCACGCCAGACTTCCCTGTCCATCACCAACTCCTGGAGCTCACTCAAACTCATGTCTGTCTAGCCGATAATGCCATCCAACCATCCTATCCTGTCGTCCCCTTCTCCTCCTGCCTTCAGTCTTTCCCAGCATCAGGGTCTTTTCCAATGTGTCAGCTCTTCACATCAGGTGGCCAAAGTATTGGAGTTTCAGCATCAGTCCTTCCAATGAATATTCAGGACTGATTTCCTTCGAGATTGACTGGTTTGATCTCCTTGTAGTTCAAGGAACTCTCAAGAGTCTTCTCCAACACCATTGTTCAAAAGCATCAATTCTTCGGCACTCAGCTTTCTGTATAGAAAATCCACATATGACTACTGGAAAAACCATAGCTTTGACTAGATGGACTTTTGTCAGCAAAGTAATGTCTCTGCTTTTTAATAGCTGTCTAGGTTGGTCATATATAAGCTCAAAGGTGAAGAATACAGCTGTGGGTACATCACATGAATATAATTTTAGAATCTGCAGAATTTCAGAGAAGATGGTACACTGACTCTTATCTGGCTGATAACTTATAGCTCCAGGCTGATTTATGTTGGAATAGAGTCTATTCTTTGTTGAAGGAGCAGAGCAACCCGTGGTTCTGTAGAGATGACAGGCGCTTTGCTCTCCGCATCACACCCATGTCTTTTCAAGAAGGAACAGACATTTGGATCTCACTGCAGCTGTTGGAGACCTCCATCTGCGGAATAAGAATAGCACAACAGAAGACCATCCCATGCTGTTTTGCTCTGGTCTGCATTGTCTCAATCACAGATCAAATGAGAATTCACTTGCTTTCATCGTTTTTCAGTCTTCCTGGGGTTCTCTGTGTCTGCTAGCAAGCCTGAGGTTGATGGATGACTCTGGGGTGCCTAGCTTTGGGCTAAGTGTTGTCAGAACATCCGGAGGTTGGTTTGGAAACATGCTGCTCAAGTATGGGGACTGACATTCTGTTACGGGAGACCCCCACAAAAGGCAGATTCTGATGCCTCCTCCCATTTTTTGTGTCTGAAAATATACCGTGAGTACCTGTGAGGGAGGGGCCTGGACTATACACAGACTTATCTTACTCAGTAAACTTCTTGTAACTAGTATGATGCACAGAGAGATAGGCTTTGAGCCTTGAATCCGTCAAGTACTTGACCTATCTGTGTCTCAGTTTCCCCATCTGTAAAACTGGGTTAGTACAAGTTCTTGTCTAAAACGCTTCAGTTCAGTTCAGTCACTCAGTCATGTCCAACTCTTTGCAACCCTGTGGTCTGCAACACACCAGGCTTCCCTGTCCATCAGATGTACTTTAGAATTCCAAATTTTTTCAAATTTTTTAAAACTAATGCTGTGCATTCTGAGTATTACCTCATGTGCTGGCTGTGTGTGGAGCTGCACTACATATAAAATTCATTTATATTAATATTTCTGCAGGAAAATGTAGGAACTCACAGTGAGTGAGAAAAATAGAGACTATAATTAGTTTCATGTTAGTTAAGGTCAGGTTTTGCTGCCAAGTGAGCTTGTTGCAAATCTTCTAAAAAACCTTTTGACTTTCAGGATTTTGTAGATTTAAAAACTGCAGAGAAGGTGATGTGGATCTGTACTATTCTAGGGCCACTGCTCAGCCATAGGGCTTTTGTGCAAATTAAACAATACATCTTCTGGGTGGTCACAGCCCCTGTGCAGATAACTTGGCACTTGTGGTGAAAAATAAAATGCATCTCTTTTTCAGAATATATGTGCTCAGTCATGTCCAGTTCTTTGGGGCTCCATGGACTGTAGCCTGCCAGGCTCCTCTGCCCATGGAATTTCCCAAGCAAGAATACAGGAGCAGGTTGCCATTGCCTTCTCCAGAGGATCTTCCTGACCCAGGAATTGAACCCATGTCTCCTTTGGCAGGTGGATTCTTTACCACTAGCACCACCTGGGAAGGGTAAATGTCAAATGTCAACCCCATCCTGAACCAGGCACCTTTGTGCAGTACACAACCTGTGCAACCAGACATGGCGGCTCTGATTATCCTCATGCCTCAGAGTTGCTGGAAAAATACACAGTAAAGTAAGAAGACCCCCTCCCCCAGAGCTATGGCTCTGTCTCAGACCGTTCTCTAGACCATTGCTTCTCAAATGTGAATGTGCTAATGAATCACATGGCCTCTTAAAATGTAGGAAGGCCGGTTTGGGGCCTGAAACTGTGTTTCTAGCAAGTTCGCATGTAACATTCAGCTTTCCCAGAAACCTGCTCCTCATCATGTGATCTCCATTAATGGCTCCAGTCTCCAGTGACTGTATCTCAAGCTGGTAACATGCCACTCTTCTTGCCTCATTTTTCTCTTTCTCACTACACATTCATTTAGCTACTAAAAACCACAGATGGTATCCTCTCCCCACCCCTCAGTATTTCTCCTATTCAAGGTTTCCCAACCTTGGCATGCTTTAGCCAGACAGTTCTTTTTTGTGGATGTCTGTCCATTGGAGGGCAAAATTACCAATGTTCCAATCCCTCACCTTCCTTTCTCCAGCAATGCACTTGGATCCCTTCTTTCCTGGGGATGGTTTGATGTTGCATTATCAAACATGTGTTTTGACTATGTTGTAACTACTAACATTCCTGTGTTCTCACTTGGTTATAAATTCTAAGAATCTCCATATTCTTAGCATCCTGCTCAAGGTCTAACACAGATAGAGGCTTAACATATTTAAAGAAGTGAATGAGTGAATGAATGAATGTATCCCCTGACAGCTGCAGGCTCCTTAGAAGGGTGAGGATGCTCAGAACTCAGCTTGCAGGAGATCTGCCCAGGGCTAGAGTAACACCTGGCCATGTCTGCTGGGAGCCTGATGTTGAAGACATCCAAAGCTGTTTCTGCTCCCAGACATTCCCACCTGCCCTTCAGCCTTTGTCTTGACCTGTTTTTGTCTGGTCTCTACATTGCTCAGAAAGGTCATTCATCTTACTACTGCTCACTCAGGGTGCACCGTGCAGCGATGCTATGTGAACAGCTGTTTGAATACATCTTTGTCCTTAATGGCTACCCTTGACGCTGGGTTTGGGGCTTATCATTGAAACCCAGGTTAACTTGTCTGTCCAGACCATCAGAGTACTTATGGCTTATGTGTTCCATTCATTAGACTTGCAGGCTCCTCTGAGATCCCAATTTGAATTTCAATTTTGCCATTTGGCTTTTAGTTGAAGCCCAGCCTTTCTGAATAATTTATCCACAGCTGTTTTGGTAAGACACTGAAATAGACAACTGTGAGATGATGGAGAATGAAAGTATTGGTCTCTGCCCCAGTTTCTGATGCAGACGTCCTGAAAGCTTTGTAATTTTCTAAGTAATCAGAGCATCTTTTATTTTAAGTCTTTGACCCCAGTTCCTGACACAGAGCTCCTCAATCCCTTGAAATTGCCTGGGTAATAGCAATGTCTTTTTTGTTCTAATGGGTAACTCTTGGTGGAGGCTCTGGTCACCAGAAAGACCAGGTCATGATTAGAAGGTTGGACTTTTCAGCCCCATCCTTTGTTCTCCAGAAAGGGGAAAAGAGCTGGAAATGGAACTAATGATTGATCATTGCCTATGAGATGAAGCCTCCTTAAAAATTCCCACAGCGTGGGATGTAGAGAGCTTCTGGGTTGGTGAACCCGTGGAGGTGGCACTCAAAGTGGGGCACGGAGGCTCTGAGCCCCTTTCCACACTTTGCCCATGCATCTCTTCCATCTCGATGTTCACCTGTGTCTTTTATCGTATCCTTTCGTATGAAATTTATAAACAATACAGAAACTGTTTTCTTGAGTTCTGTGAGCCACTTTTGCAAATTAATTGAACCTAAGGAAGGGGTGGTGGGAACCTTTGATTTATAGCCAACTGGTCAGGAGCACAAGTGACAGCCTGGACTTGCGGTGAGGGATGAGTTGTCTTGTAGGACTGAGCCCTTAACCTGTGGGGTCTGCTGTTATCTCTAGGCAGATAGTGTCAGAATTGAGTTAAATTGTAGGGCGCTCATCTGGAGTTTTCCCTGCTGTGGACTTCCCAGGTGACCCAGCTGGTAAAGAATCTGCCTGCAGTGTGGGAGACCTGGGTTCGATCCCTGGGTTGGGAAGATTCCCTGGAGAAGGGAATGGCTACCCACTCCAGTATGATGACCTGGAAAATTCCATGGACTGTATAGTCCATGGGGTTGCAAAGAGTTGGATATGACTGAGCAACTTTCAGTTTTTCACAGGTGTCACAAATTGCTTGTTGTGGGGAAAAACTTCCCCACATCTGGTGTCAGAGAGTGATTAGTGGTGTGAGAGGGAAGGAGAAACAGGAAGGGAACTGAGTTGTTCCTATGACAACACAGGGAGAATTTTAATTTATTTGGACGAATCATCTAGCTTTCTGTGACTATTTTAAGTCTGAAATTTACCCTTTTAGTCTTCCAGCTCTTTTGTTGTATCCTCTCTTTGCTTGTATTTAATTGAGTTTTTGCCACTTCAGCCAAAGTTTTAAAGTCTCTTTATTAACATCATCATTCCCAGAATTCACACTTCTGGGCCTCTCCCCTGTTGGCCCATCAGTGATACTGATTCCAATAGGCTAGGGAGTCAACCAGACCTGGATTTGAATCCTGTCTCTGTCACTTATAAAATGAGTAATTTGGGGCAAGTTATCTAAGCATTCTAACCATCTGCTTCCTTATCTGTAAAAAGAGGGAAAGTATCTATGTACACCAGAAACTTACACAACATTGCAAATCAACCATACTTCAGCTTTTTAAAAACGGAAAAAAAACCTATCTTAAAATATCTACCTTGTTGGTTGCTGTGAGGATTAAATGGAAAACATTTAATGCGTTACAAGTCATATAGTAAACTATGTAAATTAATAGAAGTTAGTCACTTTTATGGTCAACTTTGTTTATGAAGCTAATTATTTTTGGAAAAGACTACATGTTATTTCAAGGCACCTGCAGTTGAATCTATGCTCATTGTACAGAGAAGCTCAGTATACAGGTATCATTCCTGTAGACAGAGCCCCTTCTTTCTTCATTTCTTCTTTAGGCATTTTTCTTCCATCCTGTTGCCAGTTTGCTTCCAAGCACAAAGTTGTTGCTGGCTTGATCTATCAGGTAAAGGTCCAAGGCTGGATGCAGCCACAAAAGGTCTTCTCTAGCTGTGGGCTTGTCCAAACCAGTGTGAAATTCAAAGCCCTTGTTGTTCTCCCATAACGAGATGCTCTATTATTTTTAAAAACAAACATTGAAAAATAAAAAGCAGATTAATACAGAGACTGTTTTCCATTCCAGTCTCTTGTATTTCTAATTAATGGGGATTTGTAGGAAAACTCGGAGCCTGTGCTTCCTTGGTAGACCATTGAAAAAGAGAAGGGTTAACTGGTCTCCAACCTTAAATCTGGGTGTGAGCTATTTCTTTCCTGCAGCTGCTTCTACCTTTTTTTCCCCTCCTTATGTCTTCCATCTTAATCTCATTCTAATGCTGTTGCCTTAACTATGGTTTTGAAAGTTTTTACTTTCATGGTACCATCTAATTGCAAATTGACCTCTTTGGTGTAAAGCCACAGAGAGTCACAGAGTAGGATTTGGGTAGATCATTAGAGAATGTCAATGCTGGAAGGAATGAGGTCATCTGACTTCTCAAAGGGTGCTTCTTAGAACCCTAGGGTTCCCTGGAGGTCCACAGGCATTTTACAGAAGAGGCTCAGCTGGGCCTCACAGTGTCTCCATTTCATCTATTTTTACATGAGTGGTTAGCACACAACAAATTTTTGAGGATCATTTTTTTCCCCCTAAAACTGAAAAACCACAGAGCTCAATTTTGTAATTTTACTGATAAGGAAACAGGTCCAAACTGAATACGATTACCTCTAGCTTGCAAACAACTCCTTGGTGGATGAACTGGGGCTAGTGACCTCAGGGGTTCTTGTTTCTTTTTTAAAATTTATTTTTTATTGGAGGATAATCACTTTACAATACTGTGTTGGTTTCTGCCATACATCAACATGAATCAGCCATAGGTACACATATGTCCCCTCCCTCCTACCCCATCCCATCCCTCTAGGTTGTCTCAGAGAATCAGTTTGAGCTCCCTGAGTCATAGACAGAATTCCCATTGGTTATCTATTTTACATATGGTAATGTATATGTTTCCATGAGGGGTTCTTGTTAACCTCAACTCTGGCATAATTCAGATGTTGCTGATTTTCTTGTTTCAAAGGGGAAGAGACTGAGGCCCTGTGTCTGTGAACCGTTCACCGCCAGCCAGGTATTTGGAATCAGCAGGCTCTTCCATTCTGACTGTTCTGTCTATGGATTGTTAAGATGTGAGGATGAGGCTGCTGCTAGGAGAGGATTGTGGGCCAGGGGAAAGGTTGTTTTTTGTTTTTTTTTTTTCTCATGTCAGTCTTGCTAGAATGTCGCTTTAAAAAAAAAAAAGTTTTATACTGGAAATGTCCATCAGCCCAGAAACAAGATGTGTGATAAACTCCTTATGGTAAATGTAAACCAGATCAGTCTTTACCATCTTGTAAGTCATCCCAGGGTCCCAAGGACCCACAGTGTGTCAGCAGGGATCAGAATTGTCCCTTGAGGGGATTCCCCCAGAGGGCTGTTTTCCATCCAACTCTCTTGGGTTTCTACCTACCCCCACCCCCATATGCATTCTTGTCTAATGGTTCCTCGTCTTTTTGGACTTTCTGAGAAAATATTTGAAATGGCTTTGGGTGCTGAAATGAAACTGTATTTTCTAATGTTAATTACATCCCCTGGAGGATGACATGGCAGCCCACTCCAGTATTCTTGCATGGAGAATCCCATGTACAGAGGAGACTGGTGGGCTACAGTCCATGGGGTTACAAAGAGTCGGACACAACAATGTCAATTAACACCTACCATTATGAAAGTGATTTAAATACCAAAAATTGTAGGGAAGTTGTCACTTGAGAAAGGAGAGCTCTTGGCAAGAAAGGACACTTTGGCATCAGACACTCATGACTCTGCCTGAGGTTATTTTTGCTCACTTGGTGGAGGACTGGCAATAACCTCGGGCCTTGGCAGTGTCCTGGGCCAAAGGCTGCTTGGTTTCTGCCTCATCACCCAGAAGACACCTGTGGCACCATCAGAAATAAGCATTAGAGGGCATTTTAGCCTTACTCTAAGGCGGGTAAGCTAAGACTGGGGGTGTCCTTACTCAGTCTTGCTTCCCACTGAGATTTACATTGTTCCAAACGAGACAGGGACAGGCCAAAACAGTCATATTCACTCACCACGTTAAAGAGCAAGCACGTTTCCCATTTGTTTAAGAAAACTAAGCTCCATGGGGACATTTCCCAACCAGATTCAACCAGAGCAACGATAGCAGTGACACCAGGAATGGGAGGCAGCCAGGCCACCGGTGTTAACAACCCGCTGGTAAATGGACATATTAGACCCCATATCTGGCATGATTGAAAAAATAGGATATATTTTCTAATCCAGTATTCTCATGTTAAAATGTTTACATGATACATTTTTTAAAATTAGGGTACAATAAAATTGCAACTTCGAGATGATTTCTTCTTTGGCATATAAATAATTTTTATCAGTAAAGCTAAAAATAGCCATTAACGGGACTGAAAGAAGCTGTGTAGGATGTCAGAAAAGCAGCAGATTTGGAAAGGGAAAATAGGGCTTTGAAGGAAAGGTCTACAACTTCTGAAGTGAGGACAGTCGTGTCACTGAGTGCCACAACTCTTTTAAAATGATTTATTATTTATTTGGCCATGGGGGATCTTTAGCAGTGGCATGTGGGATATAGTTCCCAACTAGGGACTGAACCGGGACCTCTGCATTGAAAGTGCAGAGTCATAGCCCCTGGACCACCAGGGAAGTCCCAAGCACCACAACTCTGAAGGCATGTGTTAACCCACGTTGGAATATCGGCTCTGCCATCAACACCCTTTAGCCCTCCAGGGCCTGTTTCCTTGTTTTTCAGGGGGATGGTAGTCTATACGATCAGGGTGGGCCTTCTAGTGCATTCCTCTACAGGAATGAAGCTTCTGTTCATCCACTAGACAGGGTTTGGGCTGTGGAGGTCCTTACCATGGCCAAGGCTGCCAGCGGGGTCAGCGTCTCCGTCTCTCCCTTTCTATCCTCTGATACACACGAGCAGGGCCCCCCACATACTAAGGAACACAGCCCACCCCACCCCTATAGTCTTATGTCGATGAGCCATGAACAGACCATACACAGAGAGAAGCTTCTTTTTTTCTTCAATTTAATTGAAGTTACTTAGAAAAATAATCAGGCTTGAATGGCTTTTCCTGGAAGAAGGTTCATGAACATTTTCACGCTTTTGTTGGCAATGTGGAATTCAGCTTTCTTGAACAGTACAGTAAGATACAGGGAGAGTTTTCTATAAGCCCTCTACTGCATACAACTATGTAAAAAAAAAAAATCACACTCCATCCACAAAGATGTTAAATTATAGGTCCATACGCCATACTGAGCTTGCTCATAAGAAAACAGTACGGGCTGCCCCTTCTGTGCCTGACAAAGTGTAGCAGACTGAAATTCGCCTGTTAACGGCCGAGAGTCAAGCTGATTGAAGAAGATCCTGCCGCCTGTTCGTAGGGTCCAGTTGGCTGTGATGGAAAAAAGCTGGAGGAAATACTGGCTGTGGGGACTTTGCGGGAGTGATGTCAGTCCTGCTGACACGAAGGGGAAAGGGACTCTGGTCCCCAGGATCGCACAGAGCAGGGCAGCTCAGATCACATGTGTGTATGTGGAGGGGAGGGCTGGGCTGTGAGACATCTGCTCTGAGCCCCATTCACCAGGGACACAGTCCCTCAGCATCTGGCTAGCTTAGAATCAGGACTTTTGCAATCACTAGCTCAGCACTGGTCCAGACCCCACCAGCTAAGCTTTTGTTTTGGGAATTTTCTACCAGCAGGGATTGGACCCTGGTGTTTCCACACCTTCGCCACCAGGACTCTGGTCTGATGAAGTTTCCATTGTCCACTGCGATCCTATGCCATCCACGTGAACAGGCAGGACAGTGAAACTCACCTGGTGGACAGGTGGGAAGGAAGGCTTCCCTCTGAGACGCCACAGGTCAGCAGACTGTCCTTTTTCCCAGACCAGCTGGGGAGGCAGAGATGGGAGAGGGTCTGGAGCAGCTGCAGGAATTCAAACCCTGTGGCTAATAGAGCTGTCCAACCAAAGGGACAGGTTAAGCAGGAAAGTCCTTGTAAATGCTACTCTGTACCTGGTTTTGAAGACAAGGCAGCACCTTTGAAAAGTCGCTGGGAGATGGGACACCTGCCTGTACTTTTCTCCAGCTAAGCATGCAACAGAAAGCATGTTCAGTTTTCTTAAAAAAAAAAAAAAAAAAAGGAACAAAAGAACCAAGAACTTTTATTTTCCAGGCACGTTTTCACCTATGGATTCTTTTTAACCAAGGACGCAGAGTTCTTTCTACATTCTGCAAAAACGGTTGAATCTATTTTAAGTTTTTTATGGCATTAGAAAATAAACTATGAACACAAAACAGGAGGAGAAAGAGCCCTTCGTGGGTGAACCACACTGCCGTATGGTCCTGAAGGACACTCTTCCTCACTAGAGGGAGAAGACAGACGAAAGAAGGCATCATAGCTGATCAAAAAATGGACGAGACGCAGAAACACAAAGCTTGGGGAATCTATGTGAATTTCCACTTAAAAAAACAAAAAGGACATAGTGAACAATTCCAAACTATAGAATTGAAGAAGCACTCGTTAAGGGTTGAATAGTCAGCTTGCATTGAGCAATCTTAAGCTAGAGTGCTGGGGGTCTAGCCGAGGCTTTGTGTCCCCTCCCTCCTTTCTGTCCACACCACTCAAGATTTCTCTGCTCCCTGCAGCAGGGAGGGAACTGTGGCCCATGTAATATCCAGAATTAGAACCATTGCACTTAGGCAAAAATTGAATTCATTTGGTAATGTACCTTCACTGCTATAATAAATCAGGTGGGCACAGTGGTGTTGCTTTATTGTTGCTGTGTTTTGGATATTTTTGGAGGGGAGGGGTGAGGGAAGCAGTTTTTATCCTAGAAGACCTCAGATGTGCTAAAACAACCTAACCAAAGCCTACACAGTGCAATGCTAGCTCTGTGAGATAGTCTGTAAAATACAGCATCCTGATCGTGGAAGGTCAGGAAATGCCATGGACTCAATCAGTGATGCTCCTGGGGATTTACAAGACACAGCACACAATCAAGGCTCTGAAAAGTCCTGCAGAAAGGAAATGGACTTAGCTTTGTTTCCCAAAGACACTTGACCACAAAACCCTTATTTTGCATCACACCAACTCGTGTCTGGGGAGAACCTGTGTTCTCTGAAGCACGTTATCAGGAAATGCCAGAAACCTCTTTCATTAGTAGAAGCTTTGTCTCTGAGGACAGTTTCCCCTGCCTGGTCATAGGGTCCAGGAATAATACCAGAGAGAGCTGAAGTCTCACTCTACTTGCATACATCTCTATCCATCAAGGGTATGGTCACTGTGCCCTTCGCAAAGGGGAGAGAGAGCTTGGAAGAAGGTATACAACATTTTATAAATAGCTTCGGCCACCCTCTCCAGTGCATGCCTCACTCACATTCAATAAAATAATTTTCTCAGTGAGACATGGCAGCTGTTGCTCACTGAGCTGGCTGTGAGCTTGCTGATACAGTTTTAATAGTTTCTGTGAATAAATTATTCATTTTTTGTTTGTTTAGAATATTCTCACCTCTGTGCTATACACTGAATCAAAAAAACAAAAAAGCAAAACTTACCCCCACCCCACCCCCTGTTATTAGCACTATCATCATCATCATTATTATTATATACAGTCTCTGCTACCAACTCATTCACTGGCTGTAAGAGGGAGGTGGCTCCAACTTCAACCATGGCCTCGGAAATGAGAAGCATGTGCAGGCGTTAATTAGCCAGGAACAGGAAATGGAGTGTTTCCAGCCTTCCAGAGGAAAGGGGCGTGGATTACCATCCCAGAAGGCGGTCCTTGCTGCTCACTGCTGGTGGTCTCAAAGGCGCTGATGGTCTCTTGGCCTCTGGAGGACATGGGAGAGGGTATGCCTGTGCCTGTGTGTACAGTCTGCCTCTGACCCTCACCAGGAGTAGAAACACCAGGCCATTGCAAATCTTCCGATGTCGGAGTCCTGCCACAAAATTTCAATCTTTTTTTTTACATGGCAAAGAGTAGAAAAACAACACTTGTAGGCGGAGACCTGAATGCTCCGCTGGAAATGACAGGAGGAGGCGGTTGGCAAATATCTCCCTCTCCCTCAACAAGGCAGACATCACTAATCAGTTACAGCATTCTTCCATGCCGTGCCTGGCAAATCTCTTCTGGGGCTTAAAGGCAAATATTACCAATAAACTGGAATGGGCACATGACAGGGAATTGGTCATCTCTTGGGTTAGGCAAAGAGCTTGGACTACTCAAGTGGCCTGCTTCAAGCATGTGGTTTTCAAATTGGACCATAAAAAATGTGAATTTGTAGGGATCCGATACTCCTGGGGTTGTCCATGAAGAGTCCAAACCTCAGGTTAAGTCTGTGGATACCAGGGGTTTGCTAATTGTCCAGCATGTCTATGTAAAGCTCTTTGAGGGCTGAGACTATTGATTTTGTTCAACGCTCTACCCACAGGGTCTAGAATTAGGCCTAGCACATAGTAGTTGCTCAATAAATACGTGTTGCATGTAAAGCAACAGCCACTTCACCTTCATCACAACTGGCACTGCCAGTTAAAAACTTCTGTACAAAAGCCTGTTTTACCAGATTGCTAATTCTGGTGGGGGGGAAGCCACAATCAGCTTTCTCCTTGGGATTAAAAAAAAAATCACTTTTCTTTAGCATGACATGACTGAAATCAGTTTTGGAATCAGTCCCTTGCAAAGATGGCTCTATTTATTTCCAGCAGAATTTTAAGAATGGTGGCATCAATAGACTGCACGATGGTTATCACAGTGACTCTGAGCGGTTAGTAAGGAGAACATTCATGCCCCTGCAGGAGCTGTTTGCAAGCACAGAATGAAAACATAGATTTCTTCGGAAAAGACATTAAAATCTTGTTGCCCCCCCAAAGAAATCTATACAGAGACCATGTTTAAATAACTATAAATAACTTAATTAGCATTTATGGAATGCACAATTCATGGAATTCACCAGAACACAAAGAAACCTCTGAGACAGTGTCATGGGATTCACGTCTAAAAAAACAAGGACACCCATCCTAGTCCCCTGCCAAGACAGCCGTCCTTCCCTAGTAAGGATTTAAATAATTCTCACCATGCTGCTCGCAGCATCAATCCCCAAAGAAATATTAATTTACAAAATAACCCAATATCCATATAATTCTTTTCGACAAATAAAAATCTTAAATTAAAAAAAGCACGATTCTCTCTCCCCTCTCCCCGCCCACACCCTCCCCCCACTTTCATTCCAATTTCAGGTAGCTTGGCACTGAGTAATTGAACATTAAAAAATCGAGTTTGTAGACTTCGTACAGCTGCGTCTGGTGCTCCGAGCTGATGTTCTGGAAGAACTCTGTGGTCATTTCATCAGTAGTTCTCGTGGACTTGGCGTAGGTGGGGAACTTCAGGTAGCTGCCCACGCCCGCCAGCTGCAGGACGTAATTGGAATCCTCCTCCAGCGTCTCGTACTTGCCCACGAGGTCGTAGTGGATGTGGCACGGGTGGCACAGGGAGTAGACCGTCTGCCAGTGTTCGTTGAAGGGCTCCTCGCGCTGCGTGTGAGGGTCGATGAGATACGCCACGAACTCCTCGAACTTGACGTCGTCGCCCTTGCGCAAGGCCTCCTGCGTGGCGTTCTTGCGCTGCCGCTTGATGATCTTGGTACCGTAGCGCTTATGGAAGGAGGTGTTATACTTCTGTGTGAACTTGTTCCGGTAGGCGGACACCAGCCTCTCAAAGGGCTCCCGCACGAATAGGAACTTCATGTAGCTTTTCAAGCGGTGGTTGATCTCCGGGATGCTGTACTGGTTGAGGGTCTTCAGGTTGGCCGAGACGTGCGCCTCGTTGGCCGGGATCTCCATGGGGTCACTGTACTTGCCCCGGCCGGTCAGGACCATCATGAGCCGCTTCCAGTTGGTGCACGCCACCTTGGGTACGTAGCAGTAGATGAGCTCGTGGTCCTCATCCACCACCAGGTGCTTCAGGTCGTTGGGGGTCAGCACCCGCCGCTTGCGGCTCATGGCGCTGTTGGCCCGGCAGGTGTCGGTGACCTGGTCCCGCCGCATCTGATGTAGGACTGCCGTGTTGGAGAGCTCCAACTGCAGGGGAGACAAAAGAGGGATAAGAGATCAGTACTTGGTGTGGGATGTTGATACGGGACCACCGTCCACAACCACGATGGCCAACGTGGGCCACCAAGGTTGGCACTGCCAGCCTAGATGGCCTGTCTCCATTTCCAGTTCTCTATCAGCTGTCAGGACTGTTCTGGTTCTCTGTTCCACTGTACTTCCTCTGGAGAGTAATAATAATAACCAACATATAACTTGTCCATCACCCTCTACATCCCAGGCATTGTACCAGAGCTTCATATATAGAGTTTTTCTCTTCTTGAAAAGCTTGAACCATTATTGATTTATTGAACAACATCAAATAGCTTGCCACCAAATAGGGTCGCAGTAATGAAAAAGTACAAGGTAACTGCCCTTATGGAGCTGAAAGTCCAGCTGGAAAGAAAAGGAAACTGAGGTTCAAAGAGATTGTTACTAGCTTGAGACCACACAGTAAGAGAGTCACTATTCAAACTCAGGTCTGCTTGGCAACCAAAGCTACCCACTTTCCACTCTAATCTGATGTCCAGTCCTCCCATATTCTTGACTAAAGCAGGACAGAAGCCTAGAGTTCTGGAATTGGATTGATCTATCTTAAAGCAAGGGGATCCAATTTTTATGCAAACCTATCACTGTGCACACCTATCGTTTTTTGCTTTCTCAGTGCCAGTGTCTTGATTCTCCTCTGGGAACCTGCTTGCCTTTATTCTTTGCTCCCTGCCCTCTCAAGCTGCTGAGCTGAGAGAATGCAGCCTGGAGCTTGGGGACAGAGAGGAGGGCTACCATGCAGGGAGCACTAGACTGGAAATGAAGGGGACTGAGGAAAGATGAGCAGAAAGACAGGGGGATGTATTTCCAGGGACATCATCTGAATACCCAGGTCCATATGTTGTTGAAACCAGACCCCCAAATTCTGGGCTTTGGGGTTACATTAATCAGTATATTTGCTTTGGTGCATAAGGCAGTCTGTCTGGGTTATATCATTTGGAAGCAAAATATGTGGGTATTTACATGTATTACCTTTGATCTTTTCCTCTCTGCCACATTCATCTACTGAGCCACGGATCCATCCACTCAAATGTATGTTGTGAGCTCTGCCCCCTCCAGGCTGGACTGGGGGTGGTCTAGAGTTGGGAATGCAGAGGGATCAGGGAACTCCCTCCTCTAAACCGAATCAGTAGAGCCAAGGGCCTGAGTGGCATACAGGAAGCTGACCTTGCATTTCCAACTCTGAACCACAGTCTGTACAATTCATTTTGGAACATGCATGGGGCAATTGGGAAGGGCTTATATTAGGGACCTCAGAATGTGACCTTATTTGGAAATAAGTTTTTTTAAAAATACTTATTTGGCTGCGTCGGGTCTTAGTTGTGGCACTTGGGATCGCTTCACTTCCAGGATCTTTAGTTGTGGCGGGCGTGTGTGCTAAGTCACTTCAGTCGTGTCTGACTCTTTGCGACCCTATGGACTGTAGCCCACCAGTCTCCTCTGTCCATGGGATTCTTCAGGCAAGAATGCTGGGGTGGGTTGCCATTCCCTTCTCCAGGGGATATTCCCAACCCAGGGATTGAACCCACATCTCTTATGTCTCCTGCATAGGCAGGAGGGTTCTTTACCACTAGCGCCACCTGGGAAGCCCAGTTGTGGCATAAAAACTCATAGGTGCAGCATGTGGGATCTAGTTCCCTGACTGGGGATTGAACCTGAGGCCCCTGCATTGGGAGTGTGTAGTCTTAACCACTGGATCACCAGGGGAGTTCCTGGAAATAGGCTTTTTTTTTTTTTTAGATGCAATTCAACTGAAGTCATACTGAGTTAAGGTGGTTTCTAGTCCAATGACTAGTGTCCTTACAAGGAGAGAATGCAGAGACTCAGACACAGAGAGAAGGCCATGTGATGGCAGAGGCGGAGGCTGGAGTGATGTGTCTACTAGCTAAGAGATGCTCAGGATTGGCAGCCACAACCAGAAGTGGGTGAGGGAAAGGAAGAGTGTACCCTAGAGCCATCAGAGAGGATGGCCCTGCTGACACCTTGATTTTAAAATTCTAGCCTCCAGAGCTGTAACAGAATAAATTCCTGTTACTGTAAGCCAGTGAATTTGTGCTACTTTGTTATGGCAGTCTTAGGGAACTAATACAGGAGCCAGGCCTTCAGCCTATGACTTTGAGCAAATTGATATAAAATATAAGTGTATAAGAGTGGGTAATGTTATACATGATCATATTTTTACATAGAAGAATCAGAAGAGAGTATTAGAGCACTAAGTAGGAAGTAGGTGAGACCTGAAATCAGAAGACCTATGCAAGACCCTTAACTTTTTAAGCCTCAGTTCTATTATTTGCGAAATTGGAACAGTGCCACCTACCCTGCTGGGATGTTGATTAAATCAAGCAAAGTATGGTTCAGCATTTAGAAAATAAGATCAGGTCTAGTTCAGGTACAAGGTATGGTACCCAGGGGCAATTCATTCTTTATGAAAGAAGAAAAAAATTAAAAATACGAGGCCAGAAATTTCACATAGACATTTCACCAGCTCTATGATTTTTGTTGCAGGTCAACCCTAGGTCATGAAGTTCAATTCATATTTATTTTGAACACTAAAACTCTGACTTTTGCACATCCTGACTTCTGAACAGATGTATTCATCACCTTAAGAAGAGCATTCATGCCACTTGAAAAAACAAATAGAACTGTTCTAAAAGAAATAGAAGGAAAAGGAGGGGAAAAGGGTGCATCAGTTTTGTCCATTTAAATCACTATTGGACAGGTTTAAAGGCCGTGAATGGCCAAATGAGCAGAGAAACGGGGGGACTTCCTACTTTCCCCTCTGTTGTTTTCAGCTGGAGACAATTCTATGGCTGTCTGACTCCCCAGGGAGGCAGCGTGTCAGTTAATACTGCACTCAGGACCACAAAGCCTTGAAAAAGGGAAACTATACCATGGCGTCGTTTTACATCCAGTTGCAGAGACAGAAAATAACTCAGAAGGGCTTTGAAATGTGGTATTTGTGGTTTCTTTCTTTTCCATTTCCTCCTCCTTCACAGAGTCTAGGTGGCTGATGGCGCACCTGCTGCAATGAGGCAGCACAGTTCCCCTCAGGAGGACTTGGGGGCGCAGATCAAGAGAATAAGTATACTCTCAGTCCTGAGACACATTTGCAATTGCTTCTCAGAGGGAAAAACTCACCCAGGCCTTTAGTGTTGAATTTTTAAAATAAAATATTTTGTTTTTATTTAAACTTTCTAAAATGTATGTCTGCGCTCGGTCGTTGTTGCTGCGCTCGGGTTTTCACTCGTGGTGGGGGCTGCTCTGTAGCTGTGGTGTGCAGGCGTCTCACTGCAGTGGTTTCTCCTGTTGCAGAGCACGGGCCCGGTAGCTGTGGCACACAGGCTTAGTCGCCCTGTGGCACGTGGGATCTTCCCAGACCAGGGATCAAACCTGTGTCCCCTGCATTAGTGGCAGATTCTCTCCCATTAGACCACCAAAGAGGTTCTTAACTTCTTATTTGAAAATGATTTCAAGCTAGTGTAGATTTATTGAGTATAATGTATAATTTATTAAAAGTATAATGGTACTAAAGTATGCACAAATATAAGAGTAGGTAGACGAGACCAAACGTTCAAATGATGGATGATGATGTTTTACTGGAACCAAGGCCCTGCTTGAAACATACAAGGTCTGCTCAGGGCTGGTGCACTGGGATGACCCAGAGGGATGGTATGGGGAGGGAGGTGGGAAAGGGATTCAGGATGGGGAACACATGTACACCCGTGGCAGACTCATGTTGATGTATGGCAAAACCAATACAATATTGTAATTAGCCTCCAATTTAAATAAATTTATATAAAAAAAACCCATACAAGGTACTTGCTGTCTGTGCTGGGACAGCATCTTTGCAGTGTGGCATTCCTCCTCTATATGCCACTCAATTCTCCCAGCACTTTCTCATTTCTAGTTACTATCAATTCCAGCACCTTGTAATATCACTTGACCTTTACTTGGTCCAGATACATCATTTATATATTTTCTGTCTCTGCCCATTTCCAATGAGCCCAAAACAATAAAAATGGAGCTACACAGTACCACCAAGGCCATCAATGAACACATGTACCATAATTTCACATGGTAGGACTAGGTAAGCAGGGTTGGCCCAGGGATAATCCAGAAATGCTTTAACTTTGTCAAAAACACAAGAGTACAAAATAAAAATTTAAATTAATTCTTAGAACTTGGATCCCTGGGAGCTCTATCTGTGGACCCCTTGAACCTTCGTTTAAGAAACCTGGATTAAGGAGAGCCCTGGGCGGGTCAGAAGGAGTAGAGGAATGCTTTGCCATCACGGTCAGGATGGAGCAGGAGAGATTTCGGATGGTGGCCTGGGCTGTTGCAGTTATCTCCAGACTTGTTAGCAGGACCAACAGCAGGTTAGAAGTTGTAATCAGATAAACCACTGTTTCTAACCTTAAAGAAAATGCAGATCTGGTTATGTCATTTCCACACTTGTATCGTAAGCAGTTTCACAAGAGCTTTTGTAATGGTCCCAACTCTTCAGCAACTAATAACATTCTCTGAGTATCAGTTTGGGATCTAGTCAAGGGACCTACAGCTCTGGGACATCAGGAAAACGAGGGAGTAAAGAGCATTCTTTGTGGGAACAGTTCACGCCCTTGTCACAGACAGAAAACATGTGTCTTCTCCAACCATGTTTTATCAATTTTACAAAGAGGGTTTGTTGTGCTGATAATTATCTGAGCTGCAAGATCAATCTCTCGTTCTCTAACTCCCTTTATCTCCCCTCTTTTTCTTTTCTCAAAAGTATTTGTACAAAAGACAGATGTGTGGTATAAAATTGAAATAGGAAAAAAAGAGGGCTGTGATTAAGGATCTCCTTTGGTGGTGGGCTTCCTAGTAGCAGGGATGAAATTGGAAATGTGATTAAATCTCATTGCTTTTATTCTCAGAAAGGAGAACCATTCCAACTGTTTAGGGCAGAAAATGTACACAGTCTTTATTAATTTGTTTTTGGCTATGCTGGGTCTTCATTGCTGCTCAGGCTCTTCGCTAGTTGCAGGGAGCAGGGACTACGCTTTAGCTGCACGGGCGTCTCACTGCAGCAGCTTCTCTTATTGTGGAGTATGGGCTCTAGGGCACAAAGGCTTCAGTAGTTGTAGCACGTGGGCTCAGCAGTTGAAGCTCCTGGGCTCTAGAGCACAAGCTTAATGGTTGTGGCTCATGGGTTTAGTTCTCTGCAGCCTGTGGGATCTTCCTCGACCAGGGATTGAACGTGCACCTCCTGCATTGGCAGGCAGACGCTTTACCACTGAGCCTTCAGTTCAGTTCAGTCGCTCAGTCGTGTCCAACTCTTTGAGACCCCATGAATGGCAGCATGCCAGGCCTCCCTGTCCATCACCAACTCCTGGAGTTCACCCAGACTCACGTCCATCGAGTCAGTGATGCCATCCAGCCATCTCATCCTGTATCATCCCTTTCTCCTCCTGCCCCCAATCCCTCCCAGCATCAGAGTCTTTTCCAATGGGAAGTCCACAATCATCAGCATGTAGGAACTAGTTCCCTGACCAGGGATGGAACCTCGGCCCCTTGCATTGGCAGAGTGAAGTCCTGCACCAGACCACCAGGGAGGACCCAGAAAATGTACACAACCTTAAGGGACTCAGAAATTTGAGTCGAGGAGGGAGACTGTTGGATTCAGTCTGCCCATGTTGGCATATTCCGAGGGTCACTTTCTTCACCAGACACTAGTATCATGCCTCACTACACCTGTGTCTACAGGGTGTTTCAGCATTCACAGAGCATGTTCACACACCGTCCCATGTAAAGGTCCCATTGGGACTCTTCCAGAGCCTTCCTTTTAGGAAGTTTATATTTAGCAGACCAGCCCAAGCTTCCAGCCATGTATCATCTTTTTCTGGGCTGGCTCCTGCCAGGTATTAACAATACTTCACATAAATGGTTCTCAACCCTGAGTATGCATGGTAGTCAGCCAGAAGGCTCGTTGAAACACAGTTTGCTGGTTCGCACCCCGAGTTGCCAAGTCAGCAGGTCTGGGACTGGGCCTGAGAATTTGCATTAAAGGTCCCAGGTTGTCAGTTTGCTGGGGCTGCTGTAACAAAATACCATTTCTGCTTAAGCAGCAGAAATGGATTTTCTGAGTCCTGGAGGTACAGGCAGGGCTGGTTTCCTCTGAGGCCTCTCTCTTTGGCTTGTGTATGTCTGCCTTCTTGCTGCCTTTCCACCTGCCCGTCCCTCTGTGCATCTTTACCCTTTGCTGTCTCTTCACCTCTTATAAGGACACTAGTCCTACTGGGTTAGGGCCCACCCTAATGGCCTCTATTGAATTCAGTTATCTCTTTAAAGAGCTTTCCAGGTGGCTCAGTGGTAACAGTTTGCCTGCCAATGCAGGGGATGTGGGTTTGATCCCTGGATTGGGAAGATCCCCTGGAGGAGGAAATGGCAACCACTCCAGTATTCTTGCCTATAAAATCCCATGGACAGAAGAGCCTGGCGGGCTGCAGTCCATGGGGTCACAAAGAGTCAGACCCAACTGAGCTCTCACACACAGTCCTCTTTAAAGACTGTCTCCAAACAGGGGTACATTCTGAGGTACTGGAGGTTGGGACTTCCACATATGAATATTGGGGGTGGGCACAATTCAGCCCATTCCACCAGGTGACGCTGATGGTCTGAGGACCACACTTTGAGAACCACATCTTTATACTGTGAGGAAAGGACTGTAATCTAACATCTTTCACCAATTCATAGCTAGTCTTTTTTTTTCCAATTGGAGGAAAATTACTTTACAGTGTTGTGCCAGAGCTAGTCTTAATTATAGAAGCCTGAATCAAGTCCGTCATCTGCTGCCAGGCAACTCCCAGGTCTACCTCCAACTCCAGCCCCCACTCCCCTCACCTCTCTTTGATCTCCCAAAAGTATCAATTAGGTCACAGAAAGGCTGATTCTAGGAAACCATGGACATGGCTACAGGCTCTGAGCTGTATCTTGCGTTCTCATTTAGCTGTCTATTTTTAATTTGGACAGTTAAAAAAGGCAAGTATAATTAGTTGAAGTACCAAATTTAGGGACTTTTTGAAAAAAGTCTTTAAAACTTTACTACGTTTCATCTTAAAAAGGAAGGGAGGCTGGTTTCCCTTAAATTAAAACATCTTTTGTGGTGTTTACAATTTCTTTCAGACACAAGAACCCAAATGGAAGGAGGAACAGCTGGTCTATTTTACTGAGTGGAGGAGATGCAGAGGAGTGGAAACCCAGAGAAAAAGGTAAATTTAAAGGCATCCAGAGAGTGTGGCAATGGCACCCCACTCCAGTACCCTTGCCTGGAAAATCCCATGGATGGAGGAGCCTGGTGGGCTGCAGTCCATGGGGTCGCTAAGAGTCAGACATGACTGAGCGACTTTTCTTTCACTTTTCACTTTCATGCATTGGAGAAGGAAATGGCAACCCACTCCAGTGTTCTTGCCTGGAGAATCCCAGGGACGGCGGAGCCTGGTGGGCTGCCGTCTATCGGGTCACACAGAGTCGGACACGACTAAAGTGACTTAGCAGCAGCAGAGTGTGTGGACCGGGAGAACCTGTCATTAACAACTGTCTGCTTGGACCCACTAGCGTCCTGGTGGCACTGCCATCATCCTGTTTTCTTTTTTTAAATATTTATTTGGCTGTGCTGGGTGTTAGCTGGGGCACGTGGGATATTTGATCTTCATGGCAACATGGGGGATCCTTAACTGCGGTTTGTAGGATCTTTTCATTACAGCATGCGAGCTCTTAGTTTTGGCATGTGGGATCTAGTTCCCTGAACAGGGATTGAACCTGGTCCCTCTGCATTGAGAGCACGGAGTCTCAGCCAGTCGACCACCAGGGAAGCTCCTCTGTTGAATTTTGGAATTGTGGGGAAGGAGAGGAAAATCCAGTGATCTGATTTGCTGTGATTCTATTCTCTTTCCTTCATTACAGAAATTCCTAAACTCTCACCTAAAAGGCTAGTCATGGAGGAATCCGCAAAGAAACCACATCCATAGCAGAAAAGAGGCCCGAGTTTATACTGGCTACCACTCTTTGAGCCACCATTAATCCTTGCACTCTAGGACACAGGTATTGTTAGTATTCCCAACTTATGGATGAGAAAACTGAGGCACAGGGAGAACAGGTAACTTAAGATCAGGGAGCTAGGAGCTGGGGCTCGAATCCATGTAGCCCATGCTCTGAGCCCCTGCACTGTGCAGGCTCCCAGGAAGTTACCATCTCCAGGGAAGCTGCTGGAGCCATGAGTCTCTGTGCTGGCAGCTCACAGGGGAGACTTCAATACCACTGAAGCTTGGGGGCTCCACCCTAGAAATCTGATGCTATTGCTTTGGGTGTGGCCAGTTCCCTAGGGATTCAAAAGCTGCCCAGGTGGGGGTCACTGTCTTAGAGGCTCCAGTGTTGGCAGCTGTTAACTAAAGCACAGAGTGGACTTGAGCGATGATCTGTGTGTGATCTTGGGCAAGTTTCACCTTCCTAGTCTTCAGATTTGAAATTGGGGGCTTTCCATCCAGTAGGGCCAGAGATCAAAGGTCTAGAAAGCCATAATGCCGATGTCTTTGGCTATATCCTTAGCGAACTGCTTAGTGAACTGCTAGGAGTTCTATTAAACTTAAAAACCTTTATGTTTAGAAAAGAAAGAAGAAAAAGCCTTTGAGCCTTTAAAGAAAGAATCTAGTCTGAACCTGTTGCCAAACTTAAAGGGTTTAGGAAAGCAGTGATTTCACATTAATGGACATTAACATTGCCTGAGAAGTTTAATTATAGCTGATTTACAATGTTGTATTAATCAGGCTTCCCTGGTGGCTCAGATGGTAAAGAAATCTGCCTGCAATGCGGGATACCTGGGTTCCGTCCCTGGGTTGGGAAGATCCCCTGCAGGAGGGCATGGCAACCCACTCCAGTATTCTTGCCTGGAGAATCCCCAGGCAAGAGAAGCCAGGCAGGCTACAGTCCATAGGGTCACAAAGAGTTGGACATGACTGAGTGACTAAGCACAGCACATATGGCAAAGTGATTCATTATACATATATACATTCTTTTAAAATATTCTTTTCCATTATGATTTATCATAGGATATTGAATATAGTTCTCTGTGCTAGACAGGGGGGCCGTGTTGTTTACTCATTCTGTATATAAAAGTTTGCATCTGTTAACCCCAATCTCCCACTCCATCCCTCCTTTAGCCCCCTCCGCCTTGGCAACCATGTCTGTTCTCTGTGTCCATTGTTTCTGTTTCATAGATAGGTTCATTTGTTTCATATTTTAGATTCCACATATAAGTGATATCAGATAGTATTTGTCTTTCTCTTTGTGACTTCACTTGGTATGATAATTTCCAGTTGTGTCCATGGTGCTGCAAATGGCATTATTTTGTTCTCTTCTATGACTAAGTAGTACTCCACTAGACAGCATATTAAAAAGCAGAGACATTACTTTGCCAACAGAGGTCTGTCTAGTCAAAGCTATGGTTTTTCCAGTAGTCATGTATGGATGTGAGAGTTGGACTATAAAGAAAGCTGAGTGCCAAATAATTGATGCTTTTGAACTGTGATGTTGGAGGAGACTCTTGAGAGTCCCTTGGACTGCAAGGAGATCCAACCAGTCAATCCTAAAGGAAATCAGTCCTGAATATTCATTGGAAGGGCTGATGCTGAAACTCCAATACTCTGGCCACCGGATGAGAAAAACTGACTCACTGGAAAAGACCCTGATGCTGGGAAAGATTGAAGGCAGGAGGAGAAGGGGATGACTAGAGGGTGAGATGGTAGGATGGTATCACCGACTCAATGGACAGGAGCTTCCAGGAGTTGGTGATGGGGCAGGGAAGCCTGGTGTGCTGCAGTCCATGGGGTCACAAGGAGTCGGACACGACTGAGCAACTGAGCTGAATATTCCACTACGTACACCACTTTATCCATTCAGCTGTTGATGGACATTTAGGGTGTTCCCATGTCCTAGCTGTTGTGAATAGTGCTGCTCTGAACATAAAGGTTCATGTATCTTTTTGAATTATAGTTTTCTCTGGGTATATGCCCAGGAGTGGGACTGCAAGATCATATGGTAGTTCTATTTTTAGTTTTCTGAGCAACCTCCATACTGTTTTCCACAGTGGCTGTATCAAACTTACATTTCCATCAACGGTGTAGGAGGGTTCCCTTTTCCTCACACCCTCTCCAGCATTTGTTAATTGTAGACTTTTTAATGATGGCCTTTCTGACTGGTGTGAGGTGGTACCTAATTGTAGTTTTTATTTGCTTTTCTCTTATAATTAGCAGTGTTGAGCATCTTTTCATGTGCCTATTGGTCATCTGTATTTTTTCTTTGGAGAAATCTCTATTTAGGTCTTCTTCCCATTTTTGGATTGGTTTTCTGTGGTTGAATTGTATGAGCTGTTTGTATATTTTTGGAAATTAAGCACTTGTCAGTTGTATCATTTGCAAATATTTTCTTCCATTCTGTATGTTGTTTTTTTGTTTATGGTTTCCTTTGCTTTGAAAAAAGATTGTAAGTTTGTTTAGGTCCCATTTGTTTATTTTTGCTTTTATTTCTTTTGCCTTGGGAGACTGACCTAAGAAAACATTGGTACAATTTATGTCAGAGAATGTTTTGCCTATGTTCTCTTCTGGAGTTTTATGGTGTCATGTCTTATGTTTAAGTCTTTAAGTCAGTTTGAGTTTATTTTTGTGTATGGTAAGAGTGTGCGTTCTAACTTCTCTGATTTACATGCAGCTGACTTTCCCCACACCACTTGCTAAAGAGACTGTCTTTTTCCCATTGTCTACTCTTGCCTCAGGAAATTGGTTTCTTAGGATTTCAACCTGTCACCTGTTTAATTACAAGGACTGAATCGCTACAGGAGCTCACCCGACCTTTCCAAAGCAAAAAGAAGGAAAACGTGCAATGGATGGGAGGGCTTTTGAGCCCTGGAAAGGGGGAGGCGGGGGTGCAGGCGACCCTGGGTGATAGAGGGCCTCTGGATGCAGCCTCCCAGCTGGGCTCAGCTGAGCCACATGTGAGCTAAGGTGCTGAGCTGCATTTTAACCTCGGGCACTTGGAGGGCAGAAACAAGCAAGCAGTTTGGTTTTTTTTTTTCCCCCTAGGCTAGTGGTTAAGGTACGTCTCTTCTATGCTGGGTTTAAATTTGGTGACCTGGATTAGGGTCAGTGCCTACTCAAATACCCTTCCAAGCCAGCAGGGAGTCCCTGGCCCACTGAAGGTGTGGGAGATACCACTTAAATCTTGGTCATGTAGTCATGAGGGAATGGGGACCTAGCCTTTTCAATTCTCGAGAAAATCAGAAAGCCCAATTTTATGCATAATCTGCATTCTCAAATGTTAACTATCACTTATTTAAAAAAAAAAAAAACCCACTTTTTAAATGGTGTTTAAAAGGTTTTTTAACTTGTTTGGGCTGGGTTTGCCTGAGGGCCAGCAGTCGGCGCCCTCACCCAGGCTTTTGAGGACAGTGAGGCTCGTAAGGAAGAGCCCTCTCTGAAAGGGCTGTTCTGAGCTGGGCCCACCACAGTTGCCTCGCGTTCAGCTGCCCTGCTCAGCTCAGGAGCTGTAGGCAGGTGGGGGTGGGGGCAAAAAACCTCAGCTGGAATGGGCCAGACTGCACAAGTTCCAGAATGCAATTAGGAAAGCTCAGGATCAGTGGTTATTAAGAGACACCCCTGGAACCTCAGCGCTCCCCACCTTACTCTTCTTTGTAACACCTCCTTCTAACGTTCTGATCACTGTCCATTTTGTGTGTCTCTCCCTTCTAGAATGTAAACTCCAGGAGGGCAGGTACTTCTCACTTTTTGTTCTTTCTTGTATCCTCGGTCCCTGGCACATGGTAGACACTCAGAGTTCTGTTGAAGGAGCGAACAGATGCATGCATGAATGAATGACTTGGGGTGACAGGAATTTTAAAGGCCACAAGTGGCTGCTGAGGCTGCATGGGCCTCCTGGTACCTCAACCTGCAGCCCGGCCCATCTTCCCATGGAGGATTTCTGACAAAGATCCTGCAGCTGCAACACAAGAGCTTAGAATCAGCCCTGAGGCCAAGAGACCGGCAGCTGGGGTGCTTGGCGCTGGGTGGAAATGGGCTCAGGGTGCCTGCAGTGGACTTTGATGCGGCGGGGGCGGGGAGAGAGTCTGGCACTTTCCACCTGAATGGTGAGGCCAGGAAGCAGGAGGTGCGGCAGAATTACTCAAGAGGGTGCCAGTGCCAAGGGGCCCCTTTCAGCCTGACCAGATGTGGCTGGAGGGGGTTTATTTCCATCTCACATCAGCTGTTCAGGCTTCCGGAGGCCTGGGCAGGGTGCGGGAGGGGCAGAGAGTTGAGGATGCGGCTCTTGCCAAGCTGGACGGGCATCCGATGAATGGGGGCCCAGAACTGGGACAATGGTGGGGAAGGGATGTGGCTCCCACGCTGCTCAGAGCAGGGGGGGCAGCCCTGGGTTTCCTGGGAAAGCAACAGTCAGAGGGCAGGAAGAATGTGCACCTGCTTACTGGCACTTTGGGACCCTCGGAAATCACTGTGGGCTGGAAGGGGCGGGCTCCACTGCGCAGCCTCAAAGGGCTCACGCCACCCCCCAGCCAACAGTGACTTCTGGGGGCTGACAGCACCCCATCCAGATAAGGGCTCCCAGAGGGCGACACTCTTCTGAGGCAGAGGGTAGCAACTCCTGCCCCCAGCTTCTCCTTCTCGTCTCTCCCTCCTTGGGACGAACTGGCTTCATCAGTTCTCTTTCTAGACTCACCAGGATGTTCTACTATGCATATTTTGCCCGGATCACTTGAGCCCCTCAGGTCTGAGTTATCCCATCTGTAAAATGGGGGCAACAATAGTATCTCCTTCTCGAGACTGTTTAGAGAATTCAGTGAGAACCTACCAGGAAAGCACTTAGCACTGTGCACACAGCAGGCACTCAGTAAACAGTATCTCTATCATTTTAAATATTACAGAGGTGGCTGGCAGTACTGCGAGCATATCACCCTGCCCTCCTCAGCCTGATGGTGCTTCTCAATCAGCAGTGTATGTCAGAAGCACAGTGCATCTTTGGTGCAATGTGGATTCCTAGACACCTCCAGAAGAAACTCGGACTCAGTGGGTCTGGTTGCCTGCTCTGGATGGCTGCCCCAGGGTGCTTCTGCCATGTCAGTTCCAAGGTTGGTGGTCCTGTGTTCCATTTGAAAACTGCTGACCAGACATTATTTTTACATGAACAGGATTTGCAGTGAACATCCAACACATTTTTCATCTGGCTCGGGGCGATTCAATATCTCACTGACATTGGTGACGGATGGAAAAAATTGGAGGCAACTTGGATTGGCAGCTGTTAAGCAAACTGGAGATCTGAAGAGCAATTTTCTAGCTATAGAGAGATTAGCTATTAATATGCATTAACAGACTGTATAGTATGCATGGAATTTCAGAGTCAGTGAACTGTGGATTGAGAGACAAGCATGTTTCAACAGTATCCCATTTCCCTATTGTTCAAAGGGTACATTCTTGGGTTTTCACGTCTGCATGTTGTGTGTTTCCTGGTGAGGGCAAGGCTAGTCTTTCACTAGGAGGAGAGGCAGAGGCAGCTCTGAGGGGGGCCCCAAAGGAGCCATTTCCACCACCTTCACCCAGGCTCTTCACCCAGGCTCTTGTGTGTCAAGCTCCTCCATCCTGATCATAGAGCATCACGAATGATGTAGGTTCAACTGACTTCCCAAGGCTTTTAGGATAGGACCTAGGTATCTTTTGTCAAGTGCTCAATACCCAATACGTGCAGGACTTAGAAAAGAATAATTAGGAGAAGGGGATGACAGAGGATGAGATGGTTGGATGGCATCACTGACTCAATAGACATGAGTTTGGGTGGACTCCGGGAGTTGGTGATGGACAGGGAGGCCTGGCGTGCTGCGGTTCATGGGGTCACAAAGAGTCAGACATGACTGAGCAACTGAACTGAACAACACATGAATGCCTTTCCCCTCCCTCAAGGATGGTCCATTTGGGATGCTAATGAAAGTGCCACAGAAAGACCATTTACCAGTTGCTTATGGAGAAACTTAAGAACATGGGCTTTTTCTGGGGACATACCCATAACACAGCTGTACATGATATCATGGACTTCAACCAGGGGCTCACAGATGAATAAGATCCTCAAGTTAATGGCATTAAGTGTGGGCATGGCCGCCTTTCTGTAGATCTTCAGAGTATTTTCCCATCCCTAGACCTTGGATGGAGAAGGGAATGGCACTCTTGTATTCTTGCCTGGAGAATCCCACGGACAGAGGAGTCTGGTGGGCTACAGTCCATAGCGTCACAAAGAGCCAGATATGACTGAGGGACTAAACAACAGAGCCCTTGAAACACAGCTCCAGAGTCAGAGAATATTTGTAATCACCTGAGATCGCATGCTGATTTTCAGATAGAAAAACGGAGGCCCAAAGATGCTAATCCCTCCACTCACTCTCAGGAAGTGGGGAAGCTGGGGCTGGAACCTGAATCTGCTGCCCCTTTGTGCGGCTGGACTGTACAGTGAAGAGAGGAAGTTTCTCATCCCATCCTCCCAGCAGTGCACGCACGGCCCAGGGATGGATCCAGGAACAGAGTGAAGGGACAGCCAGCCCAAGTGCCATCTCCATGGCGCTAAAACATCTCTGTGAGAAAACAATCCTGCTTCCACCAACTTAGGAAGTCTTTTGGTAACACATGTAGAGTCATGGTTGGTGGAATTCCTAAAGCTGAACAGGAGCCAGTGACCTATTTTACTATACACTATAGGGACCATGGGGCTTCCCAAGTGGCTCAGCAGTAAAGAATCTGCCTACAACGCAGAATACTTGCAGGAGACATGTATTCAATTCTTAGGTCAGGAAGATTCCGTGGAGTAGGAAATGGCATCTCACTCCAGTATTCTTGTCTGGAAAATCCCATGGACAGAGGAGCCTGGCAGTCTACAGTCCATGGGGTCGCAAAGAGCCGGACACCACTGAGTGACTAAACAACGAATAGGGCCCATGGCATAGATTCCCCTGGGCTGGCTTGATTGAAGAACCCATTCAAGAAAACTGAACTAAGAACTAGGAAAGGTCTGATGATTTTTTTTTTTTTTTTTAAGAACTGTGACTGCTGTTTGCAGATAACATGATTTTACACAAATAAAATTGTAACACAAATAAAATTGTAACAATGCAACTAGAAAACTACCAAATTCATTGATGAGTTCTAGTAAAGTTTCAGGATACAAAATTATCACACAGAAATCTCTTGCATTTCTATTCATTAACAACAAAAAAATCAGAAAGAGAAATTAAGGAAACAATCCCATTTACTCTCACATCAAAAAGAAAATACCCAGGAATAAACCTACCTCGGGAAGCAAAAGACTTGTATTCTGAAAACTATAAGACACTGATGAAAGAAACTGAAGAGGACACAAACATGGAAAGATACACCATGTTCTCGGATTGGAAGAATCATTATCATCAAAATGACTGTACCATCCAAGGCAACCTACAGATTCAATCAACTTAATCCCTGTTAAATAACCAATGGCATTTTTTTCACAGAACTAGAACAAAAAGTTTTACAATTTGTATAGAAACACAGAAGGCTCCAAGTAGCCAAAGAAATTCTGAGGAAGAAAAACTGGACAGCTGCATGTAAAAGAATGAAACTAAAACAGACTCTAACATCATACACAAAAGTAAACTTGAAATGGATTAAAGACCTAAATGTAAGACCGGATACTATAAAACTCTTCAAGGAAAACATAGGCAGTAATATCTTTTTGAATTCACCTCCTAGAGTAATGAAAATAAATACAAAAATAAACAAATGGGACCTAATTAAACTTAAAAGCTTTTGCACTGCAAACTATAAACAAAATATAAAGACAACCTACAGAATGAGAGAAAATATTTGCAGTCTATATCACAGATGAGGGATTAATCTCTATATAAACAGCTCATATAGCTCAATAAAAAAAAAAAAAACAAAAACGCCCAATCAAAAAATGAGAAGACCTAAGTAGACATTTCTCCAAGACATACAGATGTCCAAAAAGCACATGAAAAGATGCTGATCATCACTAAGTATTAGAGAAAGGCAAATCAAAACTACAATGAGGTATCACCTCACACCCGTCAGAATGGTCCTCATCAAAAAGTTGACAACTAACAAGTGCTGGAGAGGGTGTGGAGAAAAGGGAACCCTCCTACCCTGTTAGTGGGAATGTGAGGTGGTACAGCCACTGTGGAGGACTGTATGGAGGTTCCTTAAAAACTAAAAGTAGAAATACCATATGATCTAGCAATCCCACTCCTGGGCATGTATCAGGAGAAAACCATAATCTGAACAGATATACGCACCCTAAAGTTAACTACAGCACAGTTTATAATGCAACCTAAATATCCATTGACAGATGGATGGATAAAGAAGAATGTGGTACATATATACAATGGAAGTTGTTTGCAGCAACATGGGTGAAATTAGAGATGATCATACTAAGTGAAGTAAGTCAAAGACAAAAATCACATATCAATTATATGTGGAATCTAAAAAGATACAAATGAACTTATTTACAAAACAGAAAAAGACTCACAGACTTTGTAAACAAATTTATGGTTACCAAAGGGGAAAGGTGGGGGGTGGAGATAAATTAGGAGTTTGCACTTAACAGATACACATTGCTATATGTAAAATAGATAATCAACAAGGACCTACTGCAGAGCACAGTATTCAATATTCTGTAATTAAAAATATGGGGAAAGAATCTGAGTAAGAATGTATATATATGTATACATATAATTGAATCACTTTGCTGTATACCTGAAAATACAACCTTGTAAATCAACCATACCCTAATATCAAATAAAAATTAAAAAAAATTAAGAATGCATAAAACTAAAAAAAAAGAACAAAAAGAACAGTGACTGGGCCAGTGGAATAAGAAAATAAGTAACTCAATTTCAGGATAGAATTTTTACAGAAAATCAGTGTCTCCCTGATCCCATAAAATGAATACTCAACAAATATTCAGAGTATTTGGTTTCTTACCCTGCCTAGGATGCCTAGGATGCTGCTCAGCCAGCCTGACACAGAGGTCGGAGGTCAGACTCTGAAGTCAGGCAGACACATCTGGACCTGAATCCAGGCAATGCCCCTGAAGAACCACGTGATCCAGGATTGTCATTTCCACCCTCCCAGCCTCGGTTTCTGTATCTGTAAAGTGGAAGCTGATATCAACACATACTTTACAGGCTGTCATGAGGTTTGTTGGGGTAAAATCTGCAAAGAACTAAGCATATCACCTGGCCCATAGCTGCTCTTAATGTACATGCAAGTATTATCCAGAGTTAAAAATTCTTTCCCATGGAGTGGGGGGGAAAAGAGGCCTTATTTTCTAGCTGTTTCCATCAAGAAGCAGAACACAGACACTGCAGCTAGACAGCCGGGGGTTAAAATTTGGCTCCACCACTTACTGGCTCAGAGAAGGCAATGGCACCCCACTCCGGTACTCTTGCCTGGAAAATCGCATGGATGGAAGAGCCTGGTAGCTGCAGTCCATGGGGTCGCTAAGAGTCGGACACGACTGAGTGACTTCACTTTCCCTTTTCACTTTCATGCATTGGAGAAGGAAATGGCAACCCACTCCAGTGTTCTTGCCTGGAGAATCCCAGGGACGGGGGAGCCTGGTGGGCTGCCATCTATGGGGTCACACAGAGTCAGACACGACTGAAGCGACTTAGCAGCAGCAACTTACTGGCTATGGAGACTGGGCAAGTTACTTGACATGTGGCCCAATATTTTCACCTGTAAAATGGGGCTGAGAACACCACTGACCATCTAAGGTTTGACGTAGTGGTGATAATAGCTCGCTGTATGCCCAAAACACTAGGGGTGCACAGCGGACTGTCCTGGAGGCATCACTTGTCTTCTGTTAAGACCAGTGGGATAATGAAGAGATGAGGAAGTTCCCCACATTACTTTCCCCCTAAACCTCTGCCATAAAGTGCTGACAAGGAGGGAGAGTGGCTGATGTCATTTGTCCTTTCACTTCCCCTGTCTCTCGGGTGGAGGCCAAACAGTGGTGAGTCCAGAGAGAAGTGGGAGAGAAAGCTTGAGCTGCATATGCCTGCACTCCTGAGTGGGTGGGGGAGGTGCTGATTCCTGACCTCTGGCAGGCACAGCACACCGTGGTACCGGAGCGCCTCAGCTGACCTAGCCCATCACCTGGAGGTCCCACTTTATCCCTCAGAGGGCTTCAGATCGGTCAGCTCGCCTCTCCCCCACTGCCCAGCAGGTCACCGACCTCCCGGCCGTGTTCTCCAAGCCCACGAGGGACACCTAACACCTGGCAGATGCTTCATACTCCATCTCAATCCCTCAGCTGGCACAGGCTAAGCAACCAAGGCTCAGGCACTGGCAGGTGGCCACTTCAGAGCCAGATAAGGTTTGTCTTCAGGGAGAAATCTCGCAGTCTAATGATGGACACAGAAGAGCAAAGGAAAACATGGTAATGCAATGTGGCAGCTGAAAAGCGCTCACCCAGGGGTTAGATTCCCAGACCTAGCACCTACTAGCTTAGAAGCATGGGGCTCTCTTAACCTCTCTGAGCCTTTATTTTCCCAACTATAAAATGGGCAAAGCAATAGCCCCTCTCTCAAAGGTAATGGAAAAGAGCAGCTGAGAAGAATGACATATGCCCTGACATATGACTCAATGCTTGAGAGCTCACTGCCTCACAAGGTCAGCGTGAGGATGGAGGAGGACAGGATAGCACAGGCAATGCCCTTTCTTTGGGAGGAAATGATTTCCCCGAGAAAGGAGTGTTCCTGGGAAGCTGGAGAGAGAAGTTGTGAGCTGGGCTAAAAGGACACGTGAACTGGAACAGGGGTGGGAACTGGAAGCACAGAGACTCAGCAGGAGCAGGGAGCAGGGCTGTCCCTGCACAGGCCGTGAGCCCCCAGTGACAGGGCCAGGGTGATCTGCCCAGGCTAAATGAGCCTACGGAGCCCAGGGGAGGCTAGGCACCCCGCCCCCCGGCCTTCCAGAAAGGAAGCTTCACAGACATAATTACACTGGTGGAGAGAGGCAGCCTTCTGGGAATCTTTTTTTATACACTAAGTGGCATTCTCTGGGCCAAAGCAACAGAGGTTCAGAAAAGCAAGTGGGATCAGGGCCTGGGGGGACTGATTTTCATGAATGAATCTCCTTCCTGTGGTGACTGAAGCCTCCAGGGGAGGCCCTTGAGAGCCAGGGACAGGCCACCACAGCCTCCCCAGGGGACAGGACCTTGGTACTGCCCTCCCCCAGGCCTCAGCTTTCACTTCCCCCTACCCTGCGCACTCTCCAGGCCGGGCCCAGGGTGCAAAACCACCTGCGAGGAGGATTCTTCCTCCCCTATTTCTGTTTTCTTTTGAAAAACCATAAAAACTACAGTGACTTAAGAGAGACAGGAATACCTCCACTCTGTGTCTCCTGGACTGCCCCAAGGAAGGCGCTGGGCAAAGGTTCCGGATGAGGTCTGGAGTGAAACAGAATGAGCTAGACAATTCTAGGTCAACTGACCATTTGTTAACAAGTCCATGACCCCAAACAGAAAGCTACAAATTCACCTGCAGGCTCAGGTGGAAAAGGAAGAAAACCAGATGTTGCATTTACTGAGGTCAACATTTAGTGCGTACTTGTCATGGGGTAGGAGAGGAGCTGGGTCCAGTCGGGGGATCAGATATGTGGACAGGGGCAGACCAGGAACACCATGGATAGGGATCCAGGCTCTGTGTGGTGATGGACCCTTGCCTGGGACCCAGAGTACTGAGACATAAATGGAAATGTGGGGATTCCTGCCTCTTTACGACCATGGGAACCTCTGCATCCATTAACGAGGTCATGGATTCCCAGAACCAGACTGACAGCAGGAGGCCCGTTTGTCAAATATGGAGTCACCATTGATAACAAAGGCAGACTGAGACCCACTATGCTGGGGCTCTACCTAATTTTACCTCTGATTCTGATAACCCTGTGAGATGCAAACTAACACCTCTGTTTGATAGATAAGGAAACTGAGGCTCAGAAAGTTAAGCAATTTTCCAAGGTTGTCTGTCTTTGCTTTTTTGACACAAAAAAGCCCTCTCCACTGTGACCTGGACCTTTGTGTCTGGAGCATGGTCTGCTCTGTGGAAAATGTGCCCAGGTGCCACAGGGATAGAGTGGCAGTCCCTAACCAGTAATGGGATGGGAAGGCTAGGCACCTGCCATGTGCCAGGTATCCTGCTAAGCACTGGACAGCCACCATCTCACTGAGTCCCCAGGACAACCTAGAAGTGTCATCCCCACTTTCCTGACTAGTACACTTAGGCTCGGGGTGCTCCAACACTTATCTCAAGGCCCACACTTTGTGATTCAACCCTGGTGGCCCAGTTCTGGAGCAGGGTCTTCAGCCTTGAGCTAGTCACCCCCACGCTGACCTGTAGCTGGTTCACTTTATTTATGACCCTAAGCCATTCCCATCAGGAAGAGCCTGAAGCACACAGGCTAATCCACAGTCCAGATCTACCTTGGAGGGGCAGGCAAGACTTCTGGGTGCATGGAAAACACCAGGGCAATAATTAATGAACCAAGCTCTAAGGAAGGAAGCACTGATGAAATTCTCTTCCTGAAGTTACTAAGCAGTTTCAACCATTCTCATAATTTATCCTCTAGTCAGCATGTTCAATAAAGACCCTCTATAACTGGTGTGAGAAATCAGATTTTCTTCCCAAGGACAATACCAGTTTCAGTTCCGGAGGCCACAGGGTGTGGTTTGTGCCTTGTTCCCTGAAGCCACATTTTGTTTCAATCAAGTGGGGCAATCCGGAAGTCTCGCACAGCACAGGGACGGCCGCCTTTCTCCTTGGAGTTCGTAAACGAGATTTTCAGGGTGGTTTACACACGACTTCTAGCATATCTACAGCTCTGTTCGGGGAGCTAAGGGAGACCCCGGCTTCCACGAGCAGTCACGTGAGGAGCGGATCAGAGCAGAGCCAGTCTCTACAAAGCGTGCCCCTGCGGCCAGCTCAGGGCGAGGGATCACGGCCATGGCGCCGGGGTCTCGCGCAGGCGCACAGCCGTCCATGCGGCTTCCAGGGACGCCCTCGATGTGGGGGCCCAGCCCCCTGCCAACCCCGCTGCGGCTCCGGTTTCTGCTACAGAACAGTCAGTCTGGGTTCTCTTCGAACAGGCCAGAATCCAGAAGGGTGGGGCATTTTCTCCAAGTTTTATAGGAACGTCTAACCAGAAACATCTGGAAATACAAGGGGCTAAGCTGGACGCCTTCAGGGCGCAGCTCCGGCTCTGCCAGGCCCGGCCTTCACTGAGCAAACTTGCGAGTCTCCGGCCTCTTTCCCAGCATCCTCCTTTGCAAGATGGCTTCCCTCCTGCCTGCCTCGCTTCCTCTTGCCTGTCCTCCATCATTCACCCCTCTAACTTCCTCCTTCCTCTGATCTCATCTCAGGGTGGCTGAACTTCCTGTTCCTTCCACATGGAAAGCTCCTTCCATGCAGGCTTTCAGGGCCACCTGGGTGGCCATGTTGTAGGGAGGCCTTTGGAGAGGGTGGGATTCATGGGAAGCAAGAAGCATGTTCTCACCTGCCCATTGGTCATTGCCCCTGGAACGTCCTGCAGGAACCTCCACCTCCAAATATCTGAAGGTGAGTTGTCACCCGCCTCTTCCATGTCTTCGCCTCTGGGAACAGCACTGCGGTGTGCCCAGGGTCTGCCAGACTCCAGGACATCCACTGCCCACAGCCCAGCCTAGTTTCCATTTCTGTAAAATGGGCCTGGGTTTGAGAGGTAAATGGACACCATCCATTCCCTACCTACACAGGGCCTGGAATTACTGGCTCCTCAGGAGGGACCTGTCTCCTGGGCAGAGCGGACCTGACACCAGATCCTGAGATCAGCTGACCTGGTTCTAGTTTGGGGGATTGGGTTTTCCTCCAGCGGTTAAGTATTTCCAACTGCTTTGAAACTAAAAAAGTTAATAAAAATAACAGAAAAGGCAGGTCCACTTCTATAAACAGGTGTGAAGTCATTGGTCCCTCTCCAAGCTGGGTCTGAACAAGCATGCCCTAGGCTCCTCCTGGCAGCAGCACTAGTCAGGTGCCACTGTGCAATCAGGCCCTCCCAGCCCTCCACTCCCTTTGTCTTGCGAGCTGCTGGTGCGTGCCCTGGAAGCCCTGCTGCGTTTTTTGGAGGAGCTGGGCCCAGCCAGGGCTGCAGAAACAGCTGGAGAGGTGGGGATGGGCCTGAGCCTGCATCCCGGGCAGCCCCACGAACACTTACCGAGGCCTTCACCTCACTAGGGGTGGCCCTGGAGAGCAGACATCGCAGCATCTCCAGCTCAGATCACCTCCAGCTGGCTTTTCAAAGAAATCCTGTCCCCATTCCACCACCAAGCCCACCTTTCCTAACTTCAAGTCTCAAATGCAGAATTCCTCCTCTCAGAGCCAGTGGAGATAAGAGCCAATCTCTCAGGGTTTGAGTCACAACTTTGTCACTTGGCTAGCTGTGTGACTGTGGGCAAGTTACTTTACCTCTCTCAGCCTAATTTCCTCATCTGTTATGTGGGAATAGCAGTCGATTGAACCAACCTCACAGAATAGGTAAAGCACTCAGAAGAATGCCTGAAGCCCAGCATGTGCTAAAGCATTAGCTGCTGTTACTGCCACGTGACCCAGGCTCAGGGTGCAGGAGGGGCACCTTTTGAATTTGAAGGTGCCCCCACAGCAGGCAGGGCCGTTTGTTGACATCCACAGTCCGTGTTACTCCCTCCCACAGAGGCCTTATGGACATCCCCCTTTTTCTCTTTCTTCTGTTCCACTCGGCAATCTTGAATCGATTTGGAGATTGTTTCCCTGTGTGATCTGGACAGCTTACATCAAGCAAAAATCAAAGTCTGGCCTTGTGCCCTCTATACTTATGTGCAAGATACTTCTCACCTACATCACCTAGTTAAAGAGCCTGAGGTCAGCACAGCATTGTGGAAGGGGCACACACTTTAGAGTCGAGGGGCGGGTTGGCAGGGGGTGGGGGAAATCCCAGTCTGGGCCTCCTCAGTTTCCCCACCTCTCATGGGGCTGGTAACATCTGCCACACAAGAGTACACAGAGAGGATTAAACAAGATGGTACATGTGAAGTTCAGAGTACAGGGCTAATACCTTTTCTAATGTGTCTGGAAATAAGGGCTTTAAAAATGCTTAACAAATACTTAATTCTAGAAAGAAAATCAGCTTCCAATTCTTCATGTCCCTGCAAAATAAATCACCATTTGTTTTGCCATCTGGTCTTGTAAGTGAGTAGCAAGTGGGGATGGAGGAAGCCAAAGAGACGCTAGAGACAGAGGGTATTTATTGATAGATGACGTCAACTGCCCGGATTCAGCAAATGCCCCAGGGACGCCGCAACACTGATAACGAAGGGGTCAGGATTGATCCCAACGCTTTGACTTGAGGGGCAGTGGAGCCAGGTGATTTCAGCCGGTAAAACAGCAAGAGGTGTTTTATTATCTGGTAACTCGGGTGACAGATATTCTTGCCCAGCCCCCATCCTGGTGTCTCTCCCATCCCTGACCCCTTGGAGGGTGGATTTGGAGAAGGGAAAAGAGATGAGGGGAAGAAGGTTGATTTCAAATGAGAAAGATGAAAAAGTAAACAAAAGTCCAGTGATTTGGTTATCAGGCCACATACAGATGCCCCTGGGGTTAAAACAGCTGTGAAAGCATGCTGTAGTCTAGATCTCCTGCTAGGACCCAGTCCAAGGGTGGAAGGTCTTTAAGGTTCATCTTTCCACGGTTTGCAAGTGTGCAGGAAAAGCCCTGCTGGCTTCCAGCATGTGGGCCAATACAGAGCATGTTATGAGCACAGCCTGGATCGTGCCAGGAAGTCACTGACCCCGGGAGGCCTTACATAGCATGGACATGACCCAACACTCCCTGACCCGATACAGGAGGTGCCACCAGAACAGAACTTCTGGCCACCAGCGGTTCCATTATCTCCTTGGAGGAAAGGAGCAGAGCTGGGGAGCTGGCTCTGTTCTCTCCTGCCCTAGGCCAGAGTCAAATGGGGACAGATCTGCCATCACCAAACAGTCCAGCAAAGGCTGGAGTCATGGCCTGGCTGCCAGACCCCGGGGGCAGGCTCCACGGCCGTCTCCACAACAGAACCCTCCATGGGCAGGCTTCACTCTAAACTATTTGGTGAATGAACACTCATGGGGGAAAGCCACTGTTTCATTTAAAACCACATTCTGGAATCATTACTGGGCGCAGACATCACCGTGGGGAAAGGTAGGGAGTGAATCAATGTTTGGGAACCTTTTCTTAGGGCTAGAAACCTGGTGTATTTCCCCTGTCCCTTCTTCAACCCTGAGAGGAGGGTAAGCTCATCTCTGATTGACAGACAAGAACACTGAGAGAGTCCAGTTCTGGCCCAAGTCTCGGGGCTGGCAGGGAGGGGGTGCAGGGGTTCATACCAGCTTGCTCACTCTTCTATAATAAAATGGGCCTTCTGAGTGATAATTTGAACCCCCATGTACTGGGCAGGAGGTACCAGATTCCTCCCTTCTCCGCATTCCCCCCAAACAAAACTTGGAAAAGCCTCTCTTTAAGGTCTGTCTTTTCAACACTTCCAACCCAAGCAGGGCTCCCCCTCTAAAGTCGAAGTGTAAAAGAGCACCACTGGCCCACACACCCTGGGAAAATAATGAAATCTCTTTGGCACACTCCTTTTGGCTTTGGTTTGCTTATAGATTGGACTTCCTGTTTGGTTTGCTGGCAGTGGGGAGTAACTGTTTGGGCTGTACTTGTCTTTAAGGCCAAGGTCGGCCGAGTCTTGAGTGATAGGTATGTCCACCCTCCACTTCTCCAAAGCCCATGCAAGCAGCAAACCAACCCTCCAAAGAAGGTTCTGGTTAGTTTGTGCTCTTTGGCTTGGAATGCTAGAGGAGACAGTCAGAGTCACAGTACAAACAGGAATGAAGGGGTTGGGGAGAGAGGCAGCAAAGACTGGCCCCAGGAACAGCTTGTAAACGGAGAGCAGAGGGCCATACACAGAAGGATGCTGAACAGCTGCTGTGGGTCAGAGAGAAGATGCTCAACCCTGCACCAGCACTGACATTGGGGCTGCCAACGTGCTTCTGCAAGGCTGACCATCCCACACCTGGGACAGGGTGCCTGCAGGCTGGGCCTCTGCTGGAAGCTGTAACCCCGGAGCCAGGAGAGTCTTTCCAGGGAACTGTTGCACCCTCTGTCTGATCCAAGGTGGCCTTGGATTCAACTGGTGGCCTCCAGTGAGACAGAAAACAAGCGATCAAGAGGCTCTCCTGTCCTGGGACTTCCCTGGTGGTCCAGCAGTTGAGAATTCACTTTGCTATGCAGGCGACGCTGGTTCGATCCCTGGTCAGGGCACTAAGATCCCACATGCTTTGGAGCAACTAAGCCCAAGTGCCCCAACTACTGAGCCCTCACACTCTGGAACCTGTGTGTCACAACAGATCTGCACAATGCAACAAAGATCCTGCATGCTGCAACTAAAATCCAGTGCAGCCTCCCCCTGAAAAGAGGCCCTCCTATCCCATTTCTTTGCAAGCAGAGCAGACAATGAGTGAGGATGTCACACCCGAGGTGGGTTTTTCACAGCTCTTCCCTCTGCTTGGGATACATGCATTGTATGTATCCCTTCAACACACACCATTCTGCCCTGACCTGTTTCAAGGCCCAACCAAAGGGTGTCCTCCTTTGGACCAATTGATGAGGCAGCTGCTCCACGCTTTGTGCTACCTGTGTCCTGACACACTACATCACACCATGTCACAGGAAGTTGTCTCACACCTGTTCAGGCCCCAGACCACGAGCTCCTCATGCTTCTAGTGTGTGTATGTGCTCAATCATGTCATGCTTCTAGCCCCTCCTCCATACCTAGTGACGGAGAAGGCAATGGCACACCACTCCAGTACTCTTGCCTAGAAAACCCCGTGGACGGAGGAGCCTGGTAGGCTGCGGTCCATGGGGTCGCTAAGAGTTAGACATGACTGAGCGACTTCACTTTCACTTCTCACTTTCATGCACTGGAGAAGGAAATGGCAACCCACTCCAGTGTTCTTGCCTGGAGAATCCCAGGGACGGGGGAGCCTTGTGGGCTGCCATCTCTGGGGTTGCACAGAGTCGGACACGACTGAAGTGATTTAGCAGCAGCAGCAGCAGCAGCCATACCTAGTATGGTAGCTATTCCATAAATGGTTATTGGACGAACAGCTGATAACTGTTACCAGCAGCTAACAGGATGAAACAGTTGGATGGCACCAACTCAACAGACATGAGTTTGAGCAAACTCTGGGAGACAGTGAAAGACAGTGAAGCCGGGCATGCTGCAGTCCATGGGGTCGCAAAGAGTTGGACATGACTGAGCGACTAAACAACAACAGTCCTGGAGCCCTCCCCATGTGCCAAGCCCTGTGACAAGACTTCTGTGAGGTTATCTCAGTGAAAATCCTCATGACAACCCTCTGTGACAAGAGGCCACATGGACAGAGAGGTTAAGGAGCTGGTCTCAGGTCACAAAATGAGTAAGCAAGTAGCAGAGACAGGACCCCAACCCAGGCAGGTGGCTCCTGAGTGCGCTGCCCATGGTGCCGTGCTGCCTCTCAAATGAGTGAAGAAAGTGGGGAAGCAGAGGAGCTTTCAGAGTCTACTGGGAGCAGACCAGTGCGTCCAAGGCCCTCAAGGCAGGCCGTGGCGTTGCCTTTGTTTCTGGAGTGGCTCTGCTGTCACCTGACAACAGCCAGCCCAGCAGGTTAGGGACCCAGGTGCCACTTTGTACTGCCAGCCTAGTGCTACCTAGAGCACCCAGCCATGGGGGAGGTGGAAATCAGGCACCAGAGAGTGAAAATTCACCCCAGCAGCCTGACACACAGAGCCAGAGAGGAAGGCCAGGAGAGGGGAGGACATCCCCCACCTCTGGGCCTCTGCTTCCCCCAGGAACCCCCCAGCCAGATGGCCCCCAGCCAGATGCCCCACAGCTCCTGTCTTCTCAGTCCTTCTACATCCGATCTACTCTTTGTAGATTTCCCTTCCCCAGTTTTATGAGCATCCTTTGGACAAACAAATGCACGTGTTATCGTGCAGACCGTATGGTTTTGAATCTCCATGTCTCATGTTCCTGCTATGACGCTGTTTTCTTTAAAAGGCCAGAATTCCTTAAAATCTAAAACTTTAATGAACACAAGAATCCACAGGGCAGGCAAAGGGGGCATGTACGTGATTGTTAAAAATGCACATGCCAGGGTCATTCTCCCAGAGATTCAATCTGTGCCGGAGATCCACTCTGTGCCCAAGAAGCTGCATTCTTAACAAATGATTCTAGGAAATCACTGAAGAAACAGTACCTATTACTGGATCAAAATGATCTTTTCATATATACACTTTCTCATAATTTACCAGGTCCCCCTACTAACCCTTGAGCATCACAACTGATACGATGGTCCAGACAGAAGTCACAAGCATGACTGCACAGAAGAGAAAGCTGAAGCTCAAAGAGTCGTTACTCAAGGTGACAGCAAGTTGAAAAGAAGGAAAGTTTAGACCAGCCATGTGTCTGGTGCCTCTGCCACCTTATCCCGGCCTCTATGACTCTGTTTTAGTCTTTTTTTCTTTCCTGCTATAATATTTAAAACAATCCTAAAAACTAAAAGAATTAGAGGTCAACAATAAGAGAAAAACAAAAATCCCCCAAACTTCCATTTACCAGAGATGATAATTATTCATGTTTTGGTGTATTATTCACATTTGGTGTATTTTTCCAGCTTTATTCTTTTGTTTTAATTGTGATTCCACTGTTTTTTAAGCCACACTGTCTCTTCCAACAGTTACCCAAAAGCAAGGACAGTGTTGCTTTAACTGGACCTTGAGGAGGGAGAAAGATGCTGGCTGTCTACCTTGTCCTTTTCTGTCCACTGCCTTCCTCAATGGCCATCGTCCCTTCATCCTCTTCCTCATCCCCTCCAGCAAGTGTAAGAGTGATCGCCCCCTCCCCAGGAGAGAGAGGGGAGCAAGCTTTCCTGGGCAGGGATGGGACCTCTGGATGTTCAAGTCAATGGGGACAGGACTTCAGGGGTCTCTAATGTAGAGCTGAGAGTGGCTCAGTGGTAAAGAATCTGCCTGCCAAGCAGAAGATCCAGGCTTGGAATCCCTGGCTTGGAAAGATTCCTTGGAGAAGGAAATGGTAACCCAAACCAGTATTTCTCCTGGAAAATCCCATGGACAGAAGAGCCTGACGAGCTATAGTTCGTGGGGTCTCAAAGAGTCAGACAGCACTTAAGTGACTAAATCACCACCACCAATGTTGAATTGAACCAGGGCGAAAATAGCACACTGTAGCTAGCACTTTCCACAGGGACACCGCAAAACGCAGAAGGACTATGCGTTAGAAGGACTATGAAGGACACCAGTTTTAAGACACAAGTCCAGGGACGCTGAAATCACGCTAACCTCAGAGGGATGGGTAGCTTGTATCTGAGATTCCTACTCCAATTCCTTGCTTTTAAAAGACAACAAACTCAGAGCTGATGCAAACTAACCTCAGGACTCTTCCTTTTCTTTGCTTCTTTTTTTTTTTTTTTTTTTAAGGAGTTTGGAGTTGAAGACTGTTTGATTATTTCAGATTCTGAACACAGACTGAGAAGTGCTATGAGCTGGCGTGTCTGCTGACTGCAGGCACGTCTGACTTCCTCTTATCGTTCAGTCTGAAATCCAGCACAGTTCCTCGGGGCTTTGACAGACACGTCCTCACAGCTCTGGGGAAGTTTTAAGGCCAAGTCTGAAGAGACTTGCAAATGAGTTCCTGCGAAGACCTCCTTCAGAACAGTGACTGATGACAATCTCTGTTTCTAAAGGAAACACCCTACTAATTAAACCCACAGCCCGTGAAAGGGTGGTGGAGATGCTCTTGACAGAGAGCAGTGAGAAACTGCAGCCATTATTGTTGTTGTCATGGTTTTCTAAAATCATGCTATGTCTACAGGCCATCAGCTCCTTTAATACCAAATTTTCCCCCAACACCTGCCAGAAGGCTTGGCTTTCTGCCTGGATCTACTCCTCCCTCCCCTCTTTGCCTGCCCACCCCTAACTCACCTGTCAGGCAGAGGCTAAGATGTTGCTTCCTGGGACAGCTTTCCTGAGCAGGTTAGGGCCCCCTGTGCTCCTCCTCCATCCCAGCACTTCTCACGATCCTGTGGCCATCTGCTCGTCCTCCACAAGCTCTGTGCGGTCCAAGAGCTTGTTTGCGTGTTCACTGCTATACCTATAACCCTGCCTGGCACGTAAGAGATGCTCAATAAATGCCTACTGAATGAGACTGAAAGAAGAAGACTGGAGGACAAAAGATTTCCTCCTTGGGTCCTGAGTGTAGATTTCTGTCTAAACATGATTATGAAAGCACATTGACTTCTTCATTCATTCAACAAGCACTGAGGGGTTTTCCTGGTGGCTCAGTGGTAAAGAATCCGCCTGCTGATGCAGAAGACACAGATTTGATCCCTGGTCCACATGCTGAGGAGCAACTAGACCCATGTGCCACAGCTACGAAGCCTGAGCTCTAGAGCCTGGGAACTGCAGCCACTCACTACAACTACTGAAGCCTGAGCACCCTAGAGCCCATGCTCTACAACAAGAGAAGCCACACGATGAGAAGCCCATACGCTGCAACTGGAGAGTAGCCCCCCTCTCTGCAACTAGAGAAGAGTCCGTGCAGCAACAAAGACTCAGCACCGCCAAAAACAAACAAATAAAAATTTGAAAAAAAGAAAAACGAGCATCGAGGAACATCGGCAGCATGTTGAGACGTGGGCTGACTGGTCCAGTCTCATCACCTCCTCTCCACCACCATCCAAGACACCACGCCAAGGAGTGGGCAACTGGCTTCCTGAGAACTCTGAGGTTCTGAGCCCCACACACTCCCATTGACCCTCTTGTGGGCTCCACAGCCCTGCTTTGTTGGGCTTGGAGGAACAAGTTTCAGTCACCTGGGCAAAAAGACCACTTCCCCAGCCTTGATGTCAGCTCCCAGTTAGATTAACCCATCTATTGCTCCTCAAAAGGTTGAATGGGATGAGCCTGGAACAAGATTGACCTTAAAGGGTCTGGAATGTCAGATCCTGAGGACTATAATACAAAATTTCATCCATCAAGATCTTAGGAACCCCCAGTGATAGGGAGTAGGTACCACCCCTTCTAGAAGGTACTAATAATGTAATTTATTTCCATGACTACATCATCCCTTGGGGGAGGCAAAATACATACCTGTTTCCTTCTAGATCCCTAGAGACCTACCAGTTCAAAATAACACTGGTGACCTAAGGCAGCTTAGTGAACCAGACAAAACTGCCAAGTGGACAAAACCATCCTTCCGAATTACACTATTTGACATGTTCTAGACTTGTCCCTAGTATCTTCCTTAATCCATTATCCAAATTTATCTGTCCCTACATCCTAGTCTTTCAGGGCCCTCCGTTCTGCTAGACCCGGTTCCTCTGTGGGTCTCCAGAAATCTCCTGTGAAAAATGACAGGACTGCCAGCAGCGGCTTACGTCAAGGCTCAGATTCAGTAATCTTAAACCTGGCTCAGGGGTTCATTAGGCAGTGGATTCAGATCATGCATATCTAAATCCAGTTAAAACACATGTATCTGGAAACATCTTGAGAAATTACACTCTAATGTCTCAGCCCTACGGCAGGTTTACAAGTAAACTTTGAGGCCTCTCAAACCCTAGCACACCCCACCCATCCTAGCCTATGGCACCAGTACACCTGGACTGCCCTTCCCAGAAAAACCCCTTCTGGAGCAGGGCTGCTGAACTCCTTTGTTTGGAGGGCCAGGTGTGGCATGTGGAGATGGAAGGCAGACTAGTGTGGTCTCTCTTGTTTTCCAGCCCCCAGTGGCCCATCATCTCTGGGATTCTCCCTTTTGCTTTGTGGAAAGGGGTCCATTTTTAGTTTCATAGCAGGTACCTCCCTGGCCTCTGGTCTGTACCACAGACTTTTAATTAAAAACCCCTTAGGTTTCCATTTTAATCCAGCTGCCCTGGTTTTCTCTTAGAACACTCAGAGGGGCAGGTCCTGCGTCTACTTTAACCTTGGACTCTGCACCCAAAGGGATGTACTGTATGGTCTTTGTGGGTCAGCAGAGACCACCCAAAACCCAACTTCTGAATGGTCTGTCTAGATAATGAAAAGGACAAAAACTCCTTTGAACTTTGCAGCTGGACCTAAAGCAAAGGATTAAACAGTGTCTGGTTACATATTTTGCTAAGGATTCTAGATGAGACACTAAGAACCCCTTATGAAGTATGCAATTACTTGCAATGCCATGCGGGAAAGGGGCATATTTGTTTTCTGTCCTGTCCTCTGGTTGACAGAGGCCTCGTGAGCAATGCCTTTATTGTAGGCACTGTTTCTGCCAATCCTACTTCACTGACTTAAGGGATAGATAAAAAAGGCATCCAGAGAAGGCAATGGCACCCCACTCCAGTACTCTTGCCTGGAAAATCCCATGGATGGAGGAGCTGGAAGGGTGCAGTCCATGGGGTCGCTGAGGGTTGGACACGACTGAGCGACTTCACTTTCACTTTTCACTTTCATGCATTGGAGAAGGACATGGCAACCCACTCCAGTGTTCTTGCCTGGAGAATCCCAGGGACAGGGGAGCCTGGTGGGCTGCCGTCTATGGGGTTGCACAGAGTCGGACACGACTGAAGTGACTTAGCAGAAGCAGCAGCAGCAGCAAAAAAGGCATCCGTGACTTAAAGGCTAAGAGATCTGTTTTCCAGTTCCATTCTAATTATTCAAGATGGCAGCAGCAAAGCAATAGGGAAGATAATCCATACACCACTTCTATGGTCCCATGGGCACCATACAGACTTACCCAACCAAATCTGCTGCAGTCTGGTGAGTGGTGAACCTGCCCAAGAATAATCCATCCAGGGAGACATGACCCGAAACTGCAGCTCTGGGGCCCTGCCTGCTCTCCATCACCTCCAAAGAAGTTGATCCCTGAGGGTAAGGGATCAGGATGGTAAGAATGGGAGGACGAGGAGGCCAGGGTTGGAAGCCAGGCTCTGTCACATAATAGCTGTGTGACCCTGAGCAAGTTACTTAGCTTTTCTGAGTCCTGAGACTCATTAGCTATGTAGGGAAAAGACCCCCCCACCCCACTGCCCGCCCATTGCACCTGGTTTCAAGCATTATGTGAGAAAACCCGATGTGTGCCTTGTGCAGACACAAGGAGGACCACTTAGGAATTTTAGAAGATTAACAGCTTTGCTGAGGTAGAATTTACACTTCTAAATTTGAAAGGCACCTTAGAACGATCTAATCCAATCTAGAGCTGAGGAAACTGAGACCCAGAGAGGTTCCCTGATTTCCCCAAGGTCACACAGCATATGACAGCAAGGCTGGGACAGGAGCCGGATCTTCACACCAGTGTTTTCCAGTTTCGGCTCCACAGACGAACGCTCATCGAGTAAATGGTTATCTTTCATTCACGAAGGAAGGAAAATATCAAGAATAACTGAAGCATTACCACTAATTGAATGCTGACTGTGCTAAGGGCTTCATAGGTATGATCATTTAATCCTTTACCGCTTCATAAGGAGGCTGCTGTTATTATCCACGTTTTAAGACATGGAACTGAGGCTCAGGAGCCGAGTATCTTGCCCAAGGTCACACAGGTTATCGGGGGAGTCTGACACAAGCCTGTGTTCCCCATGCCCTCCCCCTCTGCGAGCCCCAGCTGCCAGCTATGAAGCTCTGACTTGGGGAGAATGAGATCCGGGTTGCCTCTGAGGTCAGTTTGCCAGATTTAGCAAAGAAAATTCATAGAGTTGGTGAAGCTGGAATTTCAGATAATTAGTGCATGTCCTCAATACTGCATGGGACACATACTTATACTAAGACATTATTCATTGTTTATGAAATTCAACGCTAACTGGGCATTCTGGATTTCATTGTCAGCTCCTCCCTAACGTGCTGGTTGATCCAGGCAAGCTTTTCTGGGTCTCCAGAAATCTGTGAAAATGACAAGACTGAGCACAGCTGCTCACTCTAAGGCTCTGTACCTCAGCTCCACTGGAGGAGAGAACGACCGGGCGAGCTCTCCAGCGATGGTTCTGAGCAAAGACCAGCCTGGGAGATTGACACAAGGCCTTGAAGGTGCAGGAAGGAGGCCCGAGGAGGTCCCTTGACGGCTCCTAAACCCCTCACTCTGCAGAACAAATGTCTCCACGTGGCACAAGCTCCCTGGGAAGTGACATAGGTGGAAAACCACCTGGGTTTTTTTTTTTTTTTTTAAACTGTGGTGCAATATACACAAAATTGACCATTTTAACCACTTTTAAGTGTACAGGTCAGTGGCATTAGGGATAGTCATATCCCCACCACCCATTTCCAGACATTTTTTCATCATCTCGAACTGACACTCGGTCCCCATTAAACACTAACTCCTCACCCCCTCCTCCAGCCCTTGGCAGCCACCACATTGCCATCTGTCTCTATGAATCTGACCCCTCCAGGTCCAGCATATGGTGGAATCACGCAATATTTGCATCTACTTATTGCATGTAGCACACTGAGGTTCATCCACGTCGTAGCATGGAGCATGGAGCATGTAGAACTTCCTTTCTTTCTAAGGCTGAACAGAGTTCACTTCATATAACATTTTCTCTCTAGAAAGAGATGCAGAAAACCACCCAGATACACTCACTCAGTATTCTGGGCTCTAATGGGACAGGAGGGAGCCCCTGTCCAAGGAGGGCTGGCTGAGGTCACTGCAGCTGGGGACACTGGTCGGGGGGCAGAGAAGCTGAGACAACCCTCTCCCCAGAGCCCAATTTGGACCCCTGACGATTTTATAGGATTCATCACCTCCTGGGGGCACTTCTCTCCATACCAGAGGTCCCAGCAAGAAGCCAAAGGCAGATATATGGAGCCCTCCAAGGAGGCTTTATTTTGGCTCTAACAATACCACTAAAACAGGGAGTGATTTATCAAGGGTGAGGATCAGGGGAGGGAGAAGAGTCAATTCCCATTTGGCTGCAGGCCACGGGCTGAGCGAGCCTCTTGGCATCAGTGGGGCTCACAGACAGAATCCCAGAGGGGACCCACAGGCCCCTTGGCAGAGGTCACAGGCCGCACTGTCCGTAACGGGGCTGACGGGGTGGTTCCCAGGGTTGGGGGTGAGGCTCGGTCAACCGTGCTGCAGGGCCTGGTATAGGCCGGCACTCAGGAGGGGCAGTTGCTTTCCATAGGCAGCGCTCAGGAGACAGCCCCACTGGATGGGTGTGTTGGAAGTCTGTCAGTGGGGCGTGGGGGATAGGATTCATCTAGATTACAAACAGGACTGATCTGGCAAAACCAAAGGAGATGGAAATCGAGAGCCAGACAAGCACCTTTGCTTTCTCTGGTCAGATGCCCTCAGGCCACCTGCTGAACCAGTGGGGTGTCCCCATCCCTGGGGGGAGGGGGACTGGGGCCAGAGCAGGTGCTCTAAGGCGGAAACTGCCCCCAGGCTCAAAGGGTCTGAACGCCACCTTGTCTGGAGGAGGGGTGGCGGTGAACATTTCATCTGCTAACAACTTTGGGTTTTGTAAACAGACCGTTTATGTCTCAACCAACTGTAAACTGGCTCCCTCAGCCCCCTGGTCTGGTCTGGAGGGAGGGGAAGTGATCACCAGCTCACCTCTAATGGAAAACCAGCCCCTCACGCAGCCTGTGAAGGTCAAGGCTGGGTTTTTACTGAAGGAAAAAAAAAGAGCAACGAGTGGAAGAGGGTCAGAGAAAGAGGAACAAGGGGAGGCACTGGCCGCCCTGCTGACAAGCGTTAGCCCACAAAGAAGACAGGCTGCTGGCTGCAAGGTCCCTGGGGAAGGGCAGAGAGACCCACCGCACGCCATGGTCTGAGCTAGTGCTTTCCACTCATCTTTGGGTCCTGCCTCTGCCACGTACTTGCAATGTGACTCTGGGCAAGTTGTTAACCTCTCTGTTTTCTCATCTGCTGTTGTGAGACATTTGTGAGTTAAATAAAACACACCAAGTGCTAACCACTGCATCTGAGATATGGCGAGCAGTCAAGAAGCATTAGCTTGTATTCTCACACCCCAAGAAGAGTCTTCTCCAAGTGTCACTGCCCTTGTTATCAGTATTATTAGTACTGCCAACTGTTAATCACAGTTCTTGTGGGAGGTGACACTACCCTTAGGTCACAGATCAGCAAACAGAGGCTCGGAGGGGGCACCATGCAGAGGGCTGGAGTCAGGACTCAGGCCAGGTAAGTCTGCCTCTTGTGTATGGAAAGGGGAACTCTGGAAGAATCTAGAATCTTATGTGAGATGTTTGACTGGGTACCCTGAGCAACACCCCTGCTGAGAACTGGGAGACAAAAACCAAGAAAATCATCAGACTCCACCTAGACACATATCAGCCCTTCCCGTAATATGCTTCGGTTTGTTGGTGGCAAGTTTAAAACCCTCAAAGGGTTGAGCCTGAATAAGAGTTCTGGAAAGACGCCATCCCCCCATCTCAGCCTCAGAAAGGTCTCAACTAACTTTTCTTTGATCATGTGTCACTGCCAGGGTCTTTGAGAAAAGCCTCCCCCCTCACCACAGGCTATCAGACGGAAGCAGAGAGAGCCTAGGGAGGAAGAGGGGAACCTCTTCTCTTTGGAAAGAGATGGGCAGAGACCCCTGACATGGAATCTGGAAAGGAGACCCAGATTTCAGAAAGGCAGACAGTCCAGGTTGCATCCACCAGAGCCTGCCGTCTCCTACGAACAGAAACCACTGTACTCTACAAGCCAAACTCATCCTCATCACTTCTACATTGGGAGGGCATGATTCACCTACCTGGAATAGAGGCATGTATGCAAAAGTAAATCTACCATATCTAAGAACTTCATTTAATGATGATATAAGTGAAGTGAAGTCGCTCAGTCATGTCTGACTCTTTGCGACCCTATGGACTGTAGCCTACCAGGCTCCTCCATCCATGGGATATAAGAAACATACTAATAACCATGGTTAGGAGAGTGCTGAATGTGGGCATCATACTTAGCTTGAGCTTCCTAGCAGCCAAGGTATAAAGGGAAACATAATAAATTATGAAACCTTCCACCTCTGATGAAGTTGAAAATACACAGGAATTAGGCTTGAGACCAGATGTGAATTTAGGCTCCATCACTCGCAGACCATGTACCCACAGGCAATATTTAACCTCTCAATACCTCAGTTTTGAACCCTTATTAAACAGTCTTAACAATACCGCAGGATATTAGGGGAATCAAATGAAATGTGTGTGTGGCAACACTTTGAACATTACAAAATATCTTACAAAGATCTTACTTATCAAGTACTCATATTAGTTCTTCAAGAGAAGGAAAAAAAAATTTTTTTTCTATGCCTGTTGCTTTCACTTTGAGGTAGTCTGGAAAACATCTGATCACACTACTGTTTGCACAAGGACCACTGAATAATAAAAAGGACAGTGGTAATAACCACAAGTTTTGAGCACTAATTATGTACTAATTATGTAATTAGTTGTTTGAGTTAAGCAACACTAACTGATTTCAGTCTTCACAGAAATTCTAGACAAGGGTACTATTAGTGTCACTATCTTTACAGAAATGGAGGGAGAGACTAGACCAATCCTCTGCTCGTTCCCACGAATATGGCACTGAAGATCTGAGAGGCAGAATGAGCTGGTGGTGGGCAGTAGACCATATGGAAATAAAGGCTCTAGGCTGAAGGTACTGTTTCAAGGTGGCTATGCGTTCTGTATGTGAGACACAGAAGGAGAGAGGGAGTGGCGGAGAGAGACCAGAAGAAATCATAAGTAGCAGAGACTCAAGGGCCAGAGAGAGTGCTGGAGAGTCACAACTGAATCCTTGATCCCGTGGTGCTGATGGGGTGGGGGCCAGGCACAAACCTAAATGCCCTTCCTGCCCCAGAATTTGCTGCTGTAATAAATTTCCCTTTTGTTTTAGCACCTCCGGGTGGATTTTTATCCTTTGCAAGCAAACGTGTCCCAAGGAAGACATGATATGAAAGAGGTCATAAAAGCAAAGAATGCAGATGTTATCCCTGCATCCTTTGTGCTCAGCCCTGTTCTTCTGACCCCTGGGAAGCTAAGCCTAAGAACCCAGGCTGAAGAACGGAGGCAAGAGGAGATGCACACTGGGGTCTAGAACATGCACTGCCGTTTTAAAAAGCCACGAAGCAGCACCCGACCAGCTCACAGCACACTACACTTCCTGTTTGTGTGAACTGGTTCTGTTTTTTTTCCAATTAGATTTCTACTCACTGATCCTCTCCAATGTTTTTTATTTCTTAATTGAATAGCAAATCAAAAGGAAGGCGAAGGAGAGCTCGCAGTTCTCCTCCCTCAAAGGCCAAGAATCTGTTGGCTTTGTTCAGTCTTGGCACTGACCTCAGTGTTTCTTACTGTTCAAAATTAGGAGCTGCAACAATTCATCTTCAGAGGAAATGGGTCCTGGGGAGACCAAGGGCAGACTCACCCAGCTAATGGGGTTACAGTGGCTGCAGCTCAGTCCCAGGGTATCCACATCTTGCTGAATGGGGGGACATAAATGGCAGGCATGTCTGGCAAGAGGACCAGAGTCTGGATGGGTAGGCTGAGTCACAGCCCTCAAGGGGCGATGGGCACAGAACCAAAGACAAACATCTCAAAAACAGGGCAGTGATGAGTGCCCAAGTCCTCAGAAACTCAGGTCACGTGCTTGCCCTACTCTGACATCATCAGTCCTGGCCCTGCCTCTCACGATCCTGAAGCTGTGAATGAGTTTATCGCCTCTTCCTTGGTTTCATCTTTCTTGGCCATGAAAAGGAGAGTCAGGTTATCTGTTACGTAGGAGAGAAACACTGTATGGGTAAAATGCTTGGCACACAGTAGGTCCTCAAGAAATGAGAATGGGTATGATATTCTGGGTGCCATCTGCCTGCTCTGGAGGTATGTTTCAGGGGGAAGCATGTTTCCTGGGGCCCTGGATGCCTCCAGCCCAGGTTAAGGGAAAAGTCCACTCACTCAATTTACAAAAAGCAACATGTTTATACAAAAAAACCACAACAGCTTCAGACCCCAAAGTGTAGAAGAGCCTGGAAGGCAGAGAAGGTCTGGAGAGAGGGACTACTTTTGAGAGGCTATGGGGCAGGGATCAATTTCTAAAGTATTTGTACTTTTCCTCCAGAAATGGGTGCCCGGCAAAGAAAGCTGTGACCAGGATTGCCGTGTAGGAAGTGGCTTGGGCCCCGTGGTTCCTGCAACTTCTGAAGGGAGTGGAACCCATGGGTCACTTGGTCACCCACCTCCCTGAGCATCGTGGGCCACTTCTCTGGGCAGCTCATCTTCTGTACCACCTCCCAAGGCCTGCTGGCCACTCAGTAATGCTTCATTCTGAAGAACACTTAAAAGAAACGAGGAGTCCCAGCTAAAAGGGGGTGCTTATAACTTGAAAAGTGCTGATACGCCAACCAGTCATTTGCCCTGAAGTAGGTATTAGCTACAGCAGCATTTCTTGGAATTAAAAAGGACTATGAATAGACTGTTATGCTGTGTCTGCAGTCAGGAGCTTCCAGTTAATGGCAGGAAGCCTATATTCCTGCTGGACCGCAGCTGGGGGGTGTGTGTGTGTGTGTGTGTGTGTGTGTGTGTGTGTGTGTGTGTGTGTGTCTGTGTGTCTGTGTGTGTGTGTCTGTGTGTGTGTGTCTGTGTGTCTGTGTGTCTGTGTGTGTGTGTGTGTCTGTGTGTCTGTGTGTCTGTGTCTGTGTGTGTCTGTGTGTGTGTCTGTGTGAGAGAGAGAGAGATAGAAAGAGAATGAATGAATGGCAAGGGGACGGTGGATTGGATGAATGAGTAAAATCGAAGCAGGCATGGTGACTCCTAGAACAAACACACTGGACCACTTTGTATCTCAGGCTGTCATCTGGAGGGCCATCCGGGGCTGTCATCTAGAAGACAGGGCATCAGGGAGGTATTTTGGCACTGGGGTGCCCCCCATTCTGGAACCATGGCAGTCAGGTCAAGAGTCCTGGGGCCAGGCCTGCAGCCCAGGCCTGGCTGAGCCAGAGGACAGTAGAGGAAGAGGCCAGAGTCAAAGCTGTGTCTGTTCTATACCCTCGACCTCAGTGGCTGTTGATGCGCCAAAGAAGAAATATGTTGGGTTCCATACACCCTAGAAAGTCAGAGAACCTTTGCTGACAGGAGCACTTCTCCTGCACCTTGTCCTTTCAGCTTGTAGTAACTTCTGCCTTTTTGCTCAAGAGCCTCCCTTGTCTTATTTAATTTAGACACAGGCAGTAATGAGGGCCGTGTCTGCTCCACTCTCATCCATAAGACTGAAATTTCTCATTAAGGAGATCCTGGGAGACCAGCCGTGTATACTCTTTCAAGCGTCACACCTGCCTGCCTCTTGCAGTCTTCAGGCTGGCCCTAAATGAGTCTTGGTGGCAGGCGGGAAAATGCCATCCAGTTCTCCTTCTAAATAGCAGTGATTACCTACCTGTAAGGAGGAGGCGTGGGACTGAAAACAGCCAACACTCCTGAAAGGGACTGGGGGGCCAGGTATGTTGTGAAAACGTTCATTTTTCTAAATTAATTCTTCACCAGTAACACATAGTGAGGCAGTTTGATACAGAGAAATAGCCTAAGCAGGGCACTAAGCAGCCAGGTAAGTCTGGGCTTGCCATGGTAACATTCCTGGCCTCAGTTTCCTAATCTGAGCAATGGGTATTAAAAAGAAACCCTACTCTCACAGGTAGATGTGCACCGGAAATGAGGTAAAGTGCATGAACAGCAGAGAAGCAGGAGAGCAAACCAGGGGCGAGTAGTGGTCTAGAGTCCAACTCCCTGGTTCAAATCCTAGTTCTGCCACTGATGGGCTGTGTGACCTTGGGTAAGTCACTAAACCTCTCTATGCCACGGTTTCCTCATCTGCCTAGAGGGGTGACAACTGTACCTACCTTAAGGGGCCAACACGAGAATTCAGTGAGTGCCCTTCCCACAGTGAGTGCTCAAAAAGACTGACCTGGAGCAGCAGGAATGCTGCTGAGTGCAGCTAACGCTGGGCACATGGGAGGGGCTCCCTAAACATTTCCTGATTGTGATTCTGGGCTATTATCCTTTATTAAGGCTGGTTTTCCTGGCACCTGCCACCAGCTGCAGAGAATCACCATAGCACAGGCTGGGGTTGAGCATTTCAGGAAGAGCTACTGTAGAAGAGGTGCTGATTGAAGACCTTAATCTTCCAAATATGGTTTGGGGAAGTTAGAGAGTCTCTGCCGTAGCTTTCCCATCTTCCTGAATAAGTGAAAGCTGCTATGGTAGGTAGAAGAGTTGTCCCCTAAACGTCCACTCCATAATCCCTGGATCCTGTGAATATGTTTTGTTACCTGGCAAAGGGGGAAGGAATTAGGGTAACTGATAGAATTCAAGTTGTTAATCATCTGATTTCAAGGAGAGTATCCTGGATTATATAAGTTGGCCCGATATAATCACAAGGGTTCTTTAAATGGGGAAGAGTTAAGAGTCGATATCAGAGTTATGCGATATGAGAAAGACTATTGCTGGCTCTCAAGATGGCAGGGGACCATAAGCCAAGGAATTCAGGGCCCCTTACAAACTAAAAACCCCTCATTTTAGCCAAGTGAGACCCACATCAGACTTCTGACCTCCTGAATTGTAAGATGTATATCTGTGTTGTTTGAAACCACTAAATTAGGAGTAATTTGTTATAGCAGCCATAGGAAATTAATACGGTCCCCAGTGTTTCCTTCCTGGCCTGTGAACCCCTAAGGAGCTGAGGAGCACACAGAGACTGCTCTTCCATCCCACATTTGGAGCAGTATTATTGACACGTACTCACTCATCCTTTTGGCAGATACTTTCTGAGAACCTGCCACATGTCAGACCCGGCACTAGGTCCTCGGGACCCAGCAGTGAACAGGACAGACAGGCCCCCTGCTCTTGTGGAGCTCAGAGACAAGAGTGGACACTGACCTTGAACCGATATTTATAGGAGACGATCTTAGGAACCCTTTTATGGAGCCTACTACATGCATGGCACTGTGCCACATATTAACTCGTCTGATCCTCACAAGCCCTCATGAGGAAAGTACCGAGGCACAGGTTACCACCCCCATTTTACAGATGGGGGAACTGAGGCACAGAGCTGGATGGTGGTGGACCAGATTCGGAATCCAGGCACTTTTGTACACTCTGCTGAGTTGCATCTAAAATGACAGGGAACGGGGATCATCCCAGAGAAGACACAGGCATGACTGTGGCCCCCAAGATGTCCCTCTGGCCTAGAGAATGACAAGCCCCCATTTAGAGCAAGTGTCTGTGATTTGGAGCACGTGGGTGTGAAAGTGAATGCTAAATAGGTTCCCAGAGCCCTTGGCACTCCCCATGCAAAAATAAGCACCACCAGATCCCCAGGAGCTGGGGGCTGCACCTTTCTCCCGTCTTGGCAGAGACCCCACGCCTGAGCCCGAGCAGGGCAAGCCAGCCGGCAGTCAACAGGCCTCTATTGACTGTTCATTTTCTGCAAGCACAAGGCTGTCCATTTAAACGCTGATCCAATACGGCTGTCCGTTGGGTAAGCTCATCGAGAATTCCTAGGCTGATGCTCACTCAACAAGAGACAGGCACGACACACATGAGCTCATTTATCCCAGCCACAGCCTGCAATCCCAGACCCATTCATCCCAGAGCAATATTCCCCGAGGAGGGTGGGGGCAGGGAGATAGAAAGGCTTCCCACTGGGGGAGGGGGAGCCACGGCAACTGATGTGTGAGAGCAGGGAGGAGGGGGCTGCAGCATGTGGAGGCTGCCCTGGGAGCCTCGCGGAGCGCCAGCAGCCTTCAATTTGCTCCCCCAACACGCTGCCCCTCTACCTCTTGGGACCTGAGCTCCCATATCCATAAAGTAAGGAACAATAATAGCACCTGCCACAGGAGTGGTGGGGGATAAATTGGGAGACTGGGATTGACACACACCACTATGTAGAAAATAGATAACTAAAAAGGACCTATTGTGTAGCGCAGGGAATTCTACTCAATACTCTGTAATGACCTATAGGGGAAAAGAATCTAAAAAAGGAGTGGATACATGCATATGTGTAACTGATTCACTCTGCTGTACAGCAGAAAATAACACACTGTAAATCAAATATACTACAATAAAAATATGAAATAAAAATAAGAACATGTTTTGTGGATTCAAAAAAACATCTTACCTGCCTGAAGGGGTCAGGGAGGCTTAAGTAAGACAATGTGAAGTGTTCTGCTGGGCGGCTGGCACCTAATGACCACAGACAGCATGAGCTATGTTTATGTCACGCAGAGTCTTATTTAATCCCTCATCATGGCTCAGAGAGAAGAGAACACCGGTACTGTCTCTATTTTACAGATGAGGACCCTAAGGTGCCCAGACGGGCTAGAACTTACCTGTGGACTCCTAGCAAGTCAAGAGCCCGGGCAGGATTCGCACCCAGGACTCAAGACTGGGTTCCTCCCATAGCTCTGCCTCTAGCTCAGATGCACTGTTTATACATGGTCTAGATTTGAACACCAGACCATGGTGTTCTCTGGTTTTAGCTCAAGGTCTTTGAAACAAAAAACTCTGTAAGGGAGGCACTGCAATCACACCCATTTTACAGATAAAGAAACTCAGGCACAAAGAATCTGAGTGACGAGCTGGGTGGCAGTGGAGTCAGATGTGGAATCCCGAAGTCTCCTTGTCACCTATGAAGCTGTATGTAAACTGTATGCTCCCCTATCACACAGACCATGTACTAGGGAGGGCTCCTCACCACCATCGAAGCTCACTCTGAAGAGAAGCTTTCAGAGGCTGAGCCAAGTCAAATGTCAAACAGCGCTGTGTCTGGCAGAGCTCAGAACTGTTGTCGCCATGAGCAGCATTAGCAGCAGCAGCATCAAGGCAAATTCGATTCCTAACGTTTACTGAGCACCTTTTTATATCTTCATGCTCTTCCCCATGCATCCCTCGGCCCCTCAGACCTCAGCCCACCCGGACAGAGAGAGAAGGCACACAGTGTGCAGAAGGTAAAACCGGCCAAGCCCTGAGTCATCAGGGAGCAGACGCGGCTTTGCACTCAGCTCTGTCACCTCCCACGCTGGGGCCTTTTTCCTGGCACCTCAAACCACTCAGCCTCTGGCATTTGTGGGAGAGGCAAGAGGAAGCCCCTCTACACAGGGGACTGCCTCCTGATGGGGCCTTCAGTCCGTTTGCTCACACGGAGTCCTGAGGAGTCCCTCTGGGTGCTCCTTCACCGTGCGCTTGGTCTGGCCTTTCAGACTGTAACATGAACATCAGTGCACGTGCACAGCCCTGGGTACCGCGCTTGAGACGACCACACTGCAAAGCTCCAAGACATCCTTGGGGGAGGCAGGGGCCATGGCGCTGCCCATTAGGCATCCTGATGGCACACGTCAGGTCAGGGAGACTTGGAAGCAGCTCTTTCTGCCCAGGTTCCTTAAAAAGCACAGCGTCCTGACTCTCAAGGAGATCCTGCTGCTGGAAGGGCCACAAAGGGCCCGCTCAGGGTGGGCTGGCAAGAATGCATGCAATGTGTCTACTGTCCAGCTCCAACTGGACTCTCCAGAGAACCCAGAGATGATCATACTCAGTCAGCTGTGAGCTTTGTACTGGGCACACAATCAATGTACAACCAAAAGGTATCATCTGTTCCTTTTGCCCCTTCCCTCACCAGGGAAGATGAGTAACTAAAAGAGGGGCTCTGAAGGCAGACCCCAATCCTGGTTTTGTCTCTCAGCTGGTGTGGACCTTGGGGAAACCTGGGCTCCTGTGTCTCAGGTCCCTCAGGTGTAAAATGAGAGTCATGATAACAGCACCGACTTCACAGAAATCAAAGGACACCATCTGTATAAAATGCTTGGGGACTCCCTGGCAGTCCAGTGGTTAAGAATCTGTCTTCCAATGCAGGGAATGTAGGTTTGATCCCTGGTCGGGAAACTGAGATCCCACATGCCACAGGGCAACTAAGACTGACCTCCACCATTAGAGAGCCCGCGACTAAGACCTGACGCAGTCAAATAAATAAGTAAATATTCAAAACAGTAAAAAAAATAAATAATGCTCACGCAGTGCCTTGTACAGAACAAGCACTTAAAAAAATGGGAGCTCTCAGTGTGACTTTTCATCCTAACAACTCATTCCTGACCCCACTCAGCCCAATCTTCATTTACCCTCACACCCAAAAGATTCCCTGGTAGAGAGCATGGCAATCCACACCAATATTCTTGCCTGGAGAATCCCATGGACAGAAGAGCCCGGAAGGCTATAGTCCATAGGGTCGCAGAGTCGGACATGACTGAAGCAACTTAGCACGCACGCACCAATCAACACATTTCTAACATGACTCCGCTTTCCTAAACTACGTCTGATGTCCATCATTCTGTCCCTCTCATAAAGTTAACTCTTTGGGGTCAGAGAAAGCATCAGATGTACTACACTGAAGTGTCAAGGAAGATTTTCCCGTCCATGCTGGCTTCTCATTTTTCCTTGTTGGAGAGAGACAGGGTAAACGGGTCAGAACCTGAGCCAAAGGTGAACTCAGAACCAAGCGATGTGAGGTTTTCATCAAGGTTCTGTGTCTTAGTTGTTTCCTTTCAAAGCTCTTTCCAAAAGCATCCTTCATCTTCAAAGAGTCTGGTTGGCAACTCAACTTTGCCCTTTGAAGTCCCTTTTACATTCACCCTTGAAGGCACTGCTTAAAAAATGACACTGCACATGGCTGAGAAGAGAGTAAACTTCTCCCCTCCTACTTCGGCCTCCACCCCTCCCCCACAAATTTGGATTCAATTATAAACTGGCTGATGTTGTCCTTTGGTCCTTCCTAAGAATAATTGCAAAGTCAACACCAAGGGCATTAAAAAGAATGAGCCTGGCTGTTTATTCACGGAGGAAGGAAAGGGGGACAGTTTCTAATACTATTTTCTAGCCTCTTCTTGTGACATCTTCGTCAGAGGCTTCAGGATAAATGTGCCAGCAAACAGATCAAAACGCCAGGGTAATTCTGCAATGTCAACTTTCTTAGTTTTTTTTTTTTTTTTTTTTTAAAGTGTTTGCTATTTATTTGGATTCAAATGGTGTTTCAGCCGGGCAAGAAAATACTGTGACCTCCTACGAAAGCAAGCTCATCCATAAGCGAGTGAAAAAAATCAAATCCTCTGGAAAGTTCAGGCACCGTTTGACAAGGGAAACGTTTAGAAAGCATTTGTGGGGCATCTCAGGAAATGTATGCAGTGGACAAGCCCATCTTGGCATGAATATGATTTTACTGAACACGACACGGTTGCTCCAGGGAAGATGTGAGAACACGATCTCCGTCTGCTGCAAATATTTTATAATTGTGTCAGGGTATTGAAATGGAAGTTTCCAATGAAGCACGAAGCTACATTATACATGCAACAGCTCACTACAACGCAGGTACTGGACTATAGGCAGACTGTACAAAGGAGACACCAAGAGCTGAGTGGCCTAACGCTTAACCCGGACCCACAATCCCCCCCAGCCTGGCCCACATCCACAAGAAAAGGTTGAGTTTTAGGAGATGGCAAAGAGGTTTTACAGTAGTTTATGAGACAGAGGTACTGAAGAGCCAAAATCCCACCTGCAAACACACCTCAGTTGAGAGGCTGGAGGCTTTGCCCTTTGTCTTAAACTGAGGGAGGGGGCCTTTAAAATCACTGAAGAATTTAATATATGTGCCCCCGACCACACCATGTGAGAGGCCACATCTATCCGGCGTCAGAGGCTCAAATCTGTGACTTCCAAGCAGCTTTGACAACAAGTAAGAACATGTGCTGAACTGGAGATCAGCCAGCCCGCTCAGCTTCACTAGGGAAGGGTTGAATGTGTCTTCCTCAGGACCAGATACCCACCCCCACCAGCTCAAGGAGATCTCCAGCAAGGCTCATCCCTGGGCCGCCCACAGGGTAACTATGGAATTCTCAGTCCTGAGGAACAAAGTGGCAGCAACAAGCAGAAAAAGAGCCTTATTACGGAAAATGAAGGTGAGAAATCCTTGGGGACTGAGAAGTCTCCAAACAACCCACGAAAGAGAGAGCCTGCCGGGTCTAGAGGGAGCCAAGGCCGACTCAAGACTGTGTCACTCATGCAAGAACCTTCCTGCATCTTTTCCACTTCTCCTGCCCGTCCTCCACCCCCCACCACCACTTAAAAGCACAAGAAGAACCTGCTCCAGCTGTAGGAGAGGCCTGCTGAATGGGGTGGGGGAGTGTGTGTGGAAGAGGGCTCGACTTTAAATGTGAAATCGAAAACCCTCTTTTCTGAGATAAAATCCACATGCCTTACAATTCGCCCATTTAAAGGGTCCTGTTCAATGGGTTTCAATAGTCACAGAGTTGGACATCCATCATCACAATTCATTTCAAGACATTTTCATTACTTGAAAAGAAACCCCGTTCCTCTCAGGCTCTCCGTAGCTATCACCTTCCAGCCCCTGGTCCCCTCAGCCCCGAGCAATCATTAATCTATAGTCTGTGTCTATGGATTTGCCTATGGAATCATATAGAATGTGGTTCTCTGTGACTGGCTTCTAAGTGAAAGAAGTATATGTGCTGACCTGATCCCCTGGGCCTGCAACTTTCTGCGCTCTTTCGGTGGGCCACTAGAGTCCTTCCCTCAAAGGGAAGTGGTCAGGACAAAAGGAGATGTCCCCAGTTAACCTCTTCGTGGCTCTGCCCTGAACTGGAAGAGAAACAAATCTCCCAGCATGCCCAGCGGCAGGGCTGTCAGGATTCGAGTAATGTCTGTCCATCCCTCTGATGAAAACCTCTGTGTCGGTCTCCTCCACTTGCTTGTCCCCAAGGGCACCTGGCATGAGCCAGGCACATATCAGAGGGTCGATAAGCATTCATTGCTGGCTGATGACAGACAGGAAGCAGAGAGGAGAGGGGGGCCGTGCCCAAGGAGGGCCTCCGGCAGGTTTGTGGGCAGCTCACAGGTTCTCCACATGTGGATGGATGCAGGCTCAGGATGGCCAGGAGGCAGCGCCAGATGGCAGACCAACTCTGCTGCTCTCTGGTTACGTTTTATGTGTTTCTTTGTTTTTCAGTTTCTTTGTCACTGACATCTGCTGCTCTGTGTTGTTCTGGAGGCAAAATGTAAAACAGAAAATACTCGGGGGGTACACGGTTTCTCCCCATCTTGGCTGCTCTGTTTGGATGTGCCATGTCTTTGGCTCAGGACCGCCACCCCCACTCCATCCTGGTGACCCCTTCTCTTTCCCTACGTTCATGACTCTTGTTATCTCCTCACCGAAGGTGAAACTGACACAATCTTTGCAACTGATGTGCATCAGTGAATCCCAGGGAGACCTCAGGGGACCCCAAGGCAGGTAACATGGGATTCCCCACACCAGAGCCTTCTGGACACGGTGAAGCTGCTTCTAAAGCCTGAGGGAGAGTGGATCCATCCGAGAACTCACAGGTGTCATTTCAAAGGGAGATCTTTCAATGGCAGAGAGGGTGGTTTTCTAGGGAGAGCCTGGCTAGCTCCTCAAGAATTCAGACTGGCATTACTCCATAAATTGAGAGAAACGGCCCCAAAGGACAGCATGGGGTCGTATGGGCTGGGCGGGGCCACATGGGGGAACTGCAGCCTTGGGATATGGAGTGTGTGACAAGCGTCACCAGCCACTGTGCCCACACCCCCCTGCAGATCTTAGTTCTCCTCTCAGGATCCTGCCAGAGGATCCTCTTGTTACAACAGAAGCGTGGAGGGCCATGGCGCTGGTCCAACATCACCTAGAGAGAGTGGCACAGTGGGTCCTGATGCTCCTGCGGGGGCAGCCTGTGAGGCGGCCGTGCCCCTTCTCAGCCTGTCCCACTGCCTCATGAGCCCTGGGAAGCAGGCGTTACCCACCCCAGTTCCCAGGTGAGGGATCAGGCTCCGTGCGATGGAGTAACCTGACCCAGGTCACTCAGCCAGTCAGGGGGAGTTCAAATGCAAGTCTGCCCATCTGCAAAGGCTGTGGACTCTCCTGGACCGAGTGCTGGTCAGGGGCAGCCTGGGCTCTGCAGGCACCCTTGCCTGGGTGCCCCTCTGAAAATGGCCTGGGAGTCTCCAAGGTGGAGGGGGTGGGACAAGCACAAAGTGGAAGGAGTAAGAACGTTCCTGTGTGGATGTAAGTGTGTATGTGCACGCACAAGCCTGTCCATAACTGTGTGTTGTTTCTGTGTCTGTGTATACACGAATGTTTGTATCTGTATCTGCCAACGAGCCGTTGTATGCATGTGTGCTTGTATTTATAGATATGTTTGTATTACTGTGTGTCTGTGTGTTCCTGTCTGTGGGTACATATGTGTGTGTTTGTGCGTGTACGGAGTGTGGATGTGTCTGGGTACCCACGTGTATGTGTTGGTGTGTGCTTGTATGATGGTGGGTGTGTATCAGCGAGTGTGTAAACAAGCCCTCGCATGTCAGCAGACTTAGAAGACTACGTCGCTTCTGCGGTAGAAAGTTATTCATTTCTTTCAGCTAATATGAAACAAAGGAATCTTTTCTTAAAGTTCTACTTTGGGGCCCCAGAATGTAAACTTTATGTGACTAGGTTTACAGTCTCTGAGGGAAGAAAGTGCCTTTTGAAGATCAAGTCTGAGAAAACTAAGAATTCACTGCTGTTTCAAACTTCTCTGACTACTCCACAGTGGAAAATAAAGTATGTCGTTGCGTATATACGTACAGCATATATGTATGTACATGTATATATTTTTCTTAAAACAATACTTATCCTTACCATGTGTGATACACTCTGATGTTAAATTCTTTTCTATTTCATTTTTTCAAATGCCAACTAAACTGATGTCACAATTCACTAATGGGATATAACTTGCAGTTTGAAAAACACTATGCTATGCTATGCTAAGTCACTTCAGTCGTGTCCGACTGTGTGGCCCCATAGATGGCAGCCCACCAGGCTTCCCTGTCCCTGGGATTCTCCAGGCAAGAACACTGGAGTGGGTTGCCATTTCCTTCTCCAATCATGAAAGTGAAAAGAGAAAGTGAAGTCGCTCAGTCATGTCCGACTCTTAGTGACCCCATGGACTGCAGCCTACCAGGCTCCTCTGCCCGTGGGATTTTCCAGGCAAGAGTACTGGAGTGGGGTGCCATTGCCTTCTCCGTGAAAAACACTGGTCTATAGCAACTCTTCCCCCAGCTCTGTATAAAGTGACTTCATCCATCCATTTACCAAGTACACATAAAGCAGTTACTATGTGCCAACTACTAGTCTAGGTTCTTGGGAAACAAGTTTCCTGTGCTCCTGGCACTTTCATTCTAAAGGAGAAAATAAACCACAAACCCCAAAACACTGAAGACAATTTTATGTGGTGACAAAATCTCTGAAGGTAATTCAGTGCTTGGTCAGGGAGGACTTCCTGGAGGAGGTGACCCAAGTGATGAGAAGGAGCTGGCCATGGCAAGAGGCAGGGGAGAAGGGCTGGCCAGTATTTTCTCTGCAGTCTCTGCTATCAAAGTTTAGAAATGAACCTTGACTCAGATACTGGCCATGATTCTATCCATCTTTATCTGGCCTCGCTCCCTTCTCTCCTTTCAGATACATGTTGCCCAAATACTTCACATCAAAATTTGACAGCCCTACATGGGCACATATTCATTCTTTCCCTGGAACATTTGAAAATAACATTTGGTCTGATTAACTCTGTTATTAGGACAAACTCCTGGAAGACATAGTCAATCTCGTGGAGGGTAATTCGACTGGTCAATAAGGCTCAGAAATGAAGGGGCAGAGACCAGGCAATGGGGCTCAGAGACCACATGTAGGAAAGCTCAGGTCAAAAGTGCCAGAGATGGTGGGCAAGCTCCCCCCTCTCAAGGCCAGCACTGCTTCTCCAGGGCATCTGCGTGGCCAGCTCCCTCTCTGCCTTAGGTTCTTGCTTACATATCATCTATTCAGCAAGTCTCCCCTGCCCACACTAGTTAAACCCCAGCCCTTCCTCCTGACTTTCCTGACTTACCTATTAGACCTCTTTATCTGGTTATCCAACTCCCCATCTAGAACAGTAACTCCACAAGGACAGGGGTTTTTGTCACTGTCATTCCCCAGCTGGTGCTCAATACATGGCTGTTGCATGAGTCAGTGAATAACGTTGCTATTTCCTGAGCACCTAGTAGGTGCTGGGCTCTGTACCAACATGGTCTCCAGTGCTCACAGAAATCCTGCCAGGTGCGTACTATGATTCCCACTTTAGAGATGGTAAGATAAAGGCTCAGAGAAGCGAAACAAACACAGTGAATAAGCGATGGATTGGGGGCTGAAATCTGGGTCTCCCTGACTCCAAACCCACAAGGCCTGACGCTTCTACCCACAAAACAGGAATGCTGCACACTAAGTGTAGTAAGTCAGAAACAGAAAACACCATATGATATCACTTACACATGGAATCTGAAATACTGTAAAAATGAAGATATCTGTGAAACAAAGACAGACTTACAGATGTACAGAACAGATGTGTGGTTGCCAAGGGGGAAGTAGCTGGAGGAGGGAAGGACTGGGAGTTTGGGATTAACAGAGGCAAACTCTCATCTACAGGATGGACAGACACCGAGGTCCTACTGCATGGCACAGGGAACGCTAGTCAATATCTTGTGATAAACCGTAACGAAAAATAATATATATACATATAACTGAATACCTTGCTGTACAGCAGAAATTAATACAACACTGCAAATCAACTACACTTCAATAGAATTTTTTTAAAAATTAATTGTTGCATAAAGCAGATGCCCCAAACCAAGATCCATCCAAGAGCAAGCTCCGTGGGCACAGAGCGCTGCTCTTCGTTTTGCCTAAAAAGGGGGTGTTGCTAACAGCACCAAAGATGCTTCTATGACAAACAACCAGATCACCCCCTCTGAGCAGGAGGGCAGTTTCACAGTGTAGTTTTATTCATAAGCAGTTTCCATGCATTTTGTTTTCCAACACACTGGGGCCCATGGAACACAAACAGGCAGAAACCATGCACTGAGTACCCCCTACTGGGTGCCCTGCAGTGAAAGCTAGGTGTGCAAAGCTGCCCCTAGGGGCGGTCCGAGGGGTCAAGGGGGCCCAGGGAGGGGACACAACAACCTCCCATTTCCCTCTGTACCTCAGGGACAAACAGCTGAGGTCAAATTAACCAGGGCAGACCTCTGAGGGCTGGGGTTCTGGGACACCTACAGAGTGGTTTTGCTTGGGGACAACAGCTGCTTCAAATTAGAAGCTACTCTGAACAGAGAGCAGATTCACGAGGCTTTTCTGCCCTGGAAAGAGACCAAGGGACTCGAGCCACAGTCTTGATCTTTGGACTCTTTAGGGCAAAAGCTTCTAGGGGAGGGGCCAAGAAAAGAAAGGCCAGAAGGGCCGACAGCTGAGGCAAAAGGTCCCAGCTCTCGAACCCTACCTGACCAGCAACAATTCCCAGAACCGGAAGTGTGCAAGATGAGGGGGGTCAGGCCCAGCACAAGGGGTCACCTCTGCAGGGAGAGCTGTCTCCATTCCGTCACCTGCTCCCTCTCCCCACAGCCTCGGCCACCCCACAAGCCTGCTCAGGGGTTCAGTCCCTGCCAGCACTCCTCAGCTTTGATGGGAGTCTTTGAGACATCAAAGACTTCCCTGATGTCTTTGAGCTGGAGCCAGGAAGTAAGGGTGAGGCCCTGGGGAAGACCCAAGCCAAGGTAGCTCCCCAGGCTGTTGGGGCAGTGCGGACAGGCACAAAATTTTGCCTCCAGAAGACACAGAAACGATGGGTTTCCAACTTTTCCCCAAACTGTTAAGTTCTCATAGTCTGTGCCAGGCAGGGTGTCCACTGCTTTACTCTGGTCATCTCTATATTTTCAGTTCAACAAACGTTTGAGTTCCCATTTGGTGACAAGCCAATTGGGCCAGGCCCTGGACGTGTAGCCCAGTGACCAACCTGAGTGTCTGCTATGAATGAGGCCCTAAGGATCCATTATAAGAATGGAGCAGTAACGAACAGCTAATGAGCCAGGCACTGTCCTGAATGCTTTCCCCATGTTAGCTCATTAATCCTCACAGCATCACAAGTGATTCCTCAGCAGAGGCCTGAAGAAAGTGAGGAAGCTGACCAGGAGTATATCTGCGGAAGCAAGGCCGATCAGATGTGTGCCTGGCATGTTCAAAGAACCACAGTGAGCCTGCAGTGGGGTAGGGAACGCCAGGTACCCCAGGCTTTGGGGAGGACCCAGGCCTCCACAGGGAGGTGGAGACGTGAGTGCAAGGATGGCAGGATCCCACTTATACTCTAGAACAGCTCTGGCTGAAGCAGTTGAATGTTCTCTGGTGGAAAAGGATGGAAGCTACGAGAGTCCAGGCGAGACTGGAGGAAAGAGACGGCGGTCGGGTGGGGTGGGGGAAGAAGCCAATGCATTCCTGGACTATACTGAAGACAGAGCTGAGGGGAACTGCATACGGGTTGAACATGTGGCATGAAAATGGAAGTGTCCAGGTGGGCTCTGAGGATTCTGCCTGGAGCAGCTGGAAGGAGGGGGCTGCCACGACCTGAGGTGGGAGATGTGCGCTGAACAGCTTTCTGCAGTTTCTGGCATGTTAAACATGCAGTGTCCAATGAAGACATCCAAGAAGCAGATGGAAGAGAAGACTGAAGTCCAGGGGGCCCCTGTGTCAGCCAAATAATACTCTGAACAGGAACTGCCGGTGCTTCATTCAACAAATACCCGATTGTGTGCCTACTATGAGCTGACACAGCTGCAGCAAATGTAGCCAGAAACAAAAAGTCTTGGCTCTGTGAAAGCCAGCAGGCATGGGAGGGCATGATGACAAGGGAAGACCTGGGAGAACCTGGAGATCAGAGACCCAGGATCAGCCCTGACCACCTGCCTGCTGAGCCCCCAGGCGCCCCGGGGCCCAGGCCCCTCCCTGGGGGCAGCACCCAGCAGTGCTAGTGCATGAGGAGGACCTGGACGCCAGGCTCGCATCCAACCTGAACGGAGTCCAATCTGCTGGAATCCATTATCGACTCTTGCTGACCCGCTGTCTGCTCCTGGAAACATGTCTAAACTGCACTGCCTGAGCCAACACCAGCTAAGACGAATAACAGGGGACCAGTTAATGTCTCCACCGTGCTTTCAGACACTGCTGGGGGCAGGGAGGGATCTGGGCAGGAGCTGAGGGAGCAGGGGAGAGAGAGGATCCACTGCAGCAGGCTGGAGGTCATTCAATCTCCTGGGAAGAAAGGCTGCCTCAGCCCTTCTGAAGCTTCCTGACGGACCCTGAGGCATCACCTGGGCTCAGTCCTCCAATATCCATCCCAGAGGTCTGCATTTTTGTGGCCACGTTCAGAGCTCAGGTTTGGGGCCACCAGGGTTTCTGACCTCACTGGCTGTGGTACTCTGGGCAAAGGACTCAACCTCTCTGTGCCATTTCCATTATCTCTATATTAGGGCTTCTGTGAACTCTTACAGAATTGCTGAGAGGATTCAATTAAATAGTAGAGCGTGACCTAAAATGCTATCGGTCATGCAGTAAGCACTCCCTAATTGTTAGCATTTATTGTTTACCAAGCGCCTGGAATATGTTGGCATTAGACTGTCTTTGAAGTGGGCCACAGGTAACCTGTAAACAGCAAGGAGAAGGAGACGCTACTGTGACTTACCCAAGGTGGAGAAACTCTCTCCAAGGATCTCTGAAAACGGAAAACAGAAGAATTTCTCAGGCTGCTTGTTGAATGAATAAAAGATGGACTTTCAGAATCCAAGGTGAGTGTGATGACCACGTGCTTGGAACAGCACGTGGATCTGTGAGTCCTGCCCGCTCTAGTCCAGCCTGGCTATCAGGAGCAACTGCCTGCTGAGCCCACCCTGACCCCAACCCCAAGAGAGGTTGGCTCAGAGAAACAGTGGAGCCCAGGACTTGGGGAGGGAAACCCAGGATGGTCTGTGGCCAGGGCCACTCTGTGTCCCTGCCATGCCCCAGCCCCCATGTGGACACCAGGATCCATCTTCCCTGCCCAGTCCGAGCAGAACCAAACACGCTAACAGGACTTTGAGCAGACTAGGTTCCAGCTTCCTGTCTGATTTCCGGCTCCATCTCTGACTTTTTCCTAAAGTCTCACCTGGAGGGACCTCACCAGTCTCTCAAAATGGGGACTGTTTCTGATGCTGCACCTTTAGCCTCTCCTAGCCTCATGCATGACAAGGCGCTCCACCTACCCTGGCAGCCCAGCTTTAACCCCCACCAGACCCCTGATACTAAAAGAACAGCCTACCCACAATGTGCCTGAGGGGTACACTTCACAGAAAGGGGGGCCTACTGGTTTTAACCTCAGTGATTTGTTTTTACCTGGTCTTCAATAATGTTGGGGAGGAAAGTGTCTTATTATAGGAAAAGAAAATTTTCAGACGCGTCAGAAGAAATGACCCCATCACTTGAATGGAGAGACCTAGAGGTGGGAGAAACAAAGTGGGCTTATGGGCGGAGCCTTGAGTTTAGATTCAGCTCTGCCACTTGGTAGTAAGTCAACCTTGGGCTCAGCCCTTGAAACTCAGCTTTCTCATGTGTCAAATGGAACAATTATAAAGATGAAACGAGAGCATGTATATAGCCAAAGTATAATCAGACTAGACTATGGCAGGCATTTAGCATTATTATTATTATTTTTGTTGTTGTTACATTTTTTGCCTGGTCAGCTCCTCTGACTTTTTCTTTGTGAATCTTATGGGTACTCACACCCTTGATCTTTTTGCTATGCTATTTTCCCCAAAAGCTACTGTAATGGGGGTAAAACTTTCTCTCTCTCAAATACTGGGCAATATCCCAATAATATCTGGTGTAGAGTGGGTAGGGAATATATGTTTTGAAAATATAATCAATACCATAATCATACATGGGCTTCCCTGGTGGCTCAGATGGTAAAAAATCCACTCACAATGCGGGAGACCTGGCTTTGATCTCTGGGTTGGGAAGATCCCCTGGAGGAGGGCATGGGAACCCACTCTAGTATTCTTGCCTAGAGAATTGCCACGGACAGAGGAGCCTGGGGTCACAAAGAGGCAGACAAGACTGAGCGACTAAGCACAGCATAATCATATATAATATATATATAATTTACATATGAATTGGGCTTCTCAGGTGGCACTAGTGGTAAAGAACTCACCTGCCAATGCAGGAGACCTAAGAGATGTGGATTCGATCATTAGGTTAGGAAGATCCCCCGGAGGAGGGCATGGCAAACCACTCCAGTATTCTTGCCTAAAAAGTCCCATGGACAGAGGAGCCTGGCGGGCTATAGTTCCACAGAGTGGCAAAGAGTCGGACACGACTGAAGCAACTTAGCACAGCACATATATATGAATTATGATATAATTATATACAATAATATATTACCAGGTCCCAGAAACCATGCTAATTGCTTTGCATACATTACATTCATGTAACCCTCTCTATCTTACATGAATTAATTATTAGCATTTTTTCCCCACTTTACAGATGAGGAAAATGAGGCACTGAGGTAACTTGCCCAAAGTCATATAACTCTAATAGTAAGATGTGGGGGGGTGGAACTTGAACCCAGATGATCTGATTTTGGAAATGGTTCATTTGACCACCACAGAGCCTCACAAATACATAATTTTCAAAGAAAATGTAGGAGGCAGAAAAAAACACTGATGTGTAACCTGATATTTCTAGAGTTGAGTCATAAATTATGAGTGAGGGGATAAAAATGAATAATAAATTCCAGAAGTTATGTGGGGACAGCTGTAAGAAAGATGGGCACTGCAGCAAGACTAGTCTTGGTTCTAAGCGAAACCCAGAGGTGATCTGGGAAGGGCTGCAACGGAATATGAAATCATCGAGGGTTCCAGTGAGGCTCTGACCTTACCACTCGGTAAGCTGGGGACACCATTATCCCCTGCCCCCAGTGAGCAATACTTTGCAGTTCCTGGAAGCAGAAGACTAAAATTCCTTCTCCAAATCACTGAAGAGATCTATCTGAAGGCAGAAAATGGGGGCTCTGGTTACTCTGCTTATTTTACAGATGAGAAATGGAGGCCCAGGGAAGTGAAACAGCTTGTCTGAGGTCCTAGGTAAGAGGAACCCATGTGTTACCGATCACCTTCATTCATTCATTCATTCATCTAACAGACACGTGATGAAATTTACTGTCTGAAATTTACCAGGAGGTAAGGACCATGGGGTCGCACAGAGTCGGACACGAGTGAGCGACTTCACTTTCACTTTTCACTTTCGTGTATTGGAGAAGGAAATGGCAACCCACTCCATTGTTCTTGCCTGGAGAATCTCAGGGATGGGAGAGCCTGGTGGGCTGCCATCTATGGGGTCGCACAGAGTCGGACACAACTGAAGTGACTTAGCAGCAGCAGCAGCAAAGGCCATATTCCTAGTGACAATCCAGACCAGAGCCATCCCATAAAGAGGCAATGCAGGCCACACTGGTACTTTAGAGTGTTCTAGCAGCCACATGAAGAGAGTAAAAAGAAATAGGTGATATCAATAACTTATCTCAAAAGATCCAAAATATTACTGTTTTAATATGTCATCAATATTTAACAAATATTAATGATGTAGTCTCTTTTGTGAGGGTACCATCACTTCATGGGAAATAGATGGGGAAACAGTGGAAACAGTGTCAGACTTTATTTTGGGGGGCTCCAAAATCACTGCAGATGGTGACTGCAGCCATGAAATTAAAAGACGCTTACTCCTTGGAAGGAAAGTTATGACCAACCTAGACAACATATTCAAAAGCAGAGACATTACTTTGCCAACAAAGGTCCGTCTAGTCAAGGCTATGGTTTTCCCAATGGTCATGTATGGATGTGAGAGTTGGACTGTGAAGAAACCTGAGTGTGGAAGAATTGATGCTTTTGAACTGTGGTGTTGGAGAAGACTCTTGAGAGTCCCATGGACTGCAAGGAGATCCAACCAGTCCATTCTAAAGGAGATCAGCCCTGGGTGTTCTTTGGAAGGAATGATGCTAAAGTTGAAACTCCAGTACTTTGGCCACCTCATGGGAAGAGTTGACTCATTGGAAAAAACTCTGATGCTGGGAGGGATTGGGGGCAGGAGGAGACGGGGACGACAGACGATGAGATGGCTGGATGGCATCACCGACTCGATGGACATGAGTTTGAGTGAACGCCGGGAGTTGGTGATGGACAGGGAGGCCTGGCGTGCTGCAATTCATGGGGTCACAAAGACTCGGACACAACTAAGCAACTGAACTGAACTGACCGAAGTCTTTGAAATTCAGTGTGTATTTAACACTAATAGCACATCTCACGTTGAATGACTACATTTCAAGGGCTCAATGGCCACATGTGACCAGTGGCTACCACATTGGAGAGCATAGATCTGGAACCACGGTTTTCCATCTCACTGTGTATTGGAATCATGTGCAGAATTTGTTAAAAATACTGATTTCCAGGTCCTACTCAGAGATTCAGTTCAGTAGATCTGGAGTGAGGCCTGGGACTCTAGTTTAACCAGTATTCCAGGGATTCTGATGTAGCTCATCATTATGGAACCACTGAGCTCCTAAAATGCAGCCTAATAAATATCAACCAGATAGCCAGTAAGGCCCTTTCTCAAATTCCTATGGACTAAGAAAAGTTTTAGATTTTCCCTGGTGGCTCAGACAGTAAAGTGTCTGTCTACAATGCGGGAGACCCGAATTCAGTCCCTGGTTTGGGAAGATTCCCCTGGAGAAGGAAATGGCAATCCACTCCAGTACTGTTGCCTGGAAAATCCCATGGACAGAGGAGTCTGGTAGGCTACAGTCCATGGGGTCACAATCTGCATTAAAGACAACATCTGATAACATTCAGTTGAATTACTTTGAAAAAGAGTTTTCAAGTAGAGAGTGCTTGCTTTAGATAAGATTTGCTCATTAAAAATAGAGTCATTGGCACGCTTTACGGTTAAACTCTTTAAGAACTAATCAATTATCTTAAGATTAAACAAACAAACCTCCTGACATGCCTCCAGCACTAATTTGCTCAACAGAAAACTTCCTTAACAAACAATGGACAGTTGGGTGGCAGTGATACCTATGCTGAACTGGTAAATTCAGCGATGAAGGCATTGGGAGATATTCATTAAAAGCTTTAATTAAGCACCTTATTTAAATTAATTAATTAAAGGGGTGCCAGACACACCCCTCCGCCCTGAGGTTACAGAGGTGAATGAGGGTGGGTCATGCTCTTGAAGAGTTTGCACAGTTGCTGCAAGATGGGTAACAATGTGCAAAGCCCTGTGGGAACACAGGAAGGAAAAACTCAGCTCTGCCTTGGAGCGTGGGAGAAGCCCCTCTGATAGGAACCGAGCTGACCCTCCAGCCTCTACTAAGTGTTTAATAGGTAGAGACCGGGAACTTTGGCAGAGAGAGTGAGGACCGTGTTTTGAATGTTTGGAGAACTGTGGGCAAGGAGTTTGGATGGCTGGGGTGGAGAAGGCAGAGAGCTTGCTTAAGGGGCATGTGGATTCAGTCCAGCAGGTCACAGGGGCCACAGCTGTAGTTACACAAATGCACGTAGCACAGCTTTGGTCAATGATGGATGGATAAACTGGTTGATAAATGGTTATATGAAATGAATGGAAGTCTTAAAGTGGGGGAGGGGAAACTGAAGCCAGGAAGCCAGTAAGGTTGAGGGTCAGCTGGTGAGAGGCAGGTAATGAGACTTGGCCCAAGTGCTGACAGCAGATGGGAGATGAAGCACAGATGGTTTTCAAACGACCCAGAGGAAGAAAGTCAAGACTTGGTGAAATTGCTGTAGGGAGTCACCCTTCACTTGGCTAAGGCCAGTAAACAATGTTGTGCTAAAGGCTGAAAAGTTCCAGGAAAAAGGGAAGAGGCTCATGAAGCCAGGATCTCTTAAGAGCCTGTGGAAGGAGGATGCCGAATCTTGGGATTTACAAGGTATTCCTTTTTGTGGGCTGATGATATTTCTGTACCAGCTCCTCATTTTCCCCTTAGTTTACAATTTTTTCAATAGAGAGGTCATAAGAAGTACAAAACATCTGCCAAATCAAGTGGCTGGGAGGATACAGGGAAATAGAAGCCCTCTCCCACTGCTGGTGGGTGTCTTGACACACAGATTGTAGAGAAACTCTTGTATCTGGAGGTGGATATGCACCAGAATGTTCAAATCAGTGCTGTTTCTAATGACACAAAGTTGGAAGCAACCTATGTTTCCATCTATAGAGAGATGGATAAATAAAATGTTGTATGGTCATATGAAGGAAGACAATATGGCAATTAAACCAAGAGATCCATGGGGCTGACCCTCAAAACACAAGGTGGAGTGGAACAGGCAAATTGAAGAAAAACATATTCAGGATGATGGCATCTAATGTGAATTGTGGACACACACACCTGAACTATATAATATATATGACTACACACAGTGGAAGTTAAAGTGTAAAAACATAGACTGAGATTTGTAGTAAATTCATAATACAAGGTTGAGAGGAGAGGGACAAAGAAGAGATTCAAAAGGGATTTCTATGTTGGTGACAATTTATTTCGATTATATGGCAGACCTATAAAAGAACTGAAGCAAAGATGCCAAGATGTTATATTCGTTAATGTGGGATGGTGAATGAAAGAGTGTTTATTATCAATGTATCATTTGCCATGTTTCCCTTTGGGCTCCCCAGGTGGCTTAGTGGTGAAGAATCTGCCTGCCAATGCAGGAGAGGCAAGAGACACTGGTTTGATCCCTGGGTTGGGAAGATCCCCTGGAGAATGAAATGGTAACACACTCCAATATTCTTGCCTGGAGAATCCCATGGACAGAGGAGCCTGGCAGATGACAGACAGTCCAGGGGGTCACAGAGAGTCAGACATGACTTAGCAACCTAGTATGCACATGCAGACTTCCCTTTATCTCCAAAAATTTCCGAAATTGAGAAAGGAAGGGAGGAAGTGGGGAGGGAGGGAGGGGGGGAGGTGGGGAGGAAGGGAGGGGTAAGGAGGGGAGGGGAAGGAGGTGGGAGGAGAAAGAAAAAGAAATGGAGTGGGTGGGAACAAAGCAGAAGGCTTAGAAACTGTTCACCAAGCCCCCTACCAACTGAGGGCTTCACACAGCAAAGGGGGTGCAGATGGTGACTTAACATACCTAGAGGTCCCTCTGGGGTCTAACACCATATTCAGTACACTCAGGATGACTGCTCTGGTGAGGGCAAAATAAACTCTTTTCCTGTGCATCCGCTTCTCAGCCCAGCAGTGCCGCCAAATGGGGGTGGGGGTCACATCGTTCATTTACACAAGGTCCTCTATCCATGTTCACCTCCACCAGCGTTACTCCTCCCAGGCTCTCCCGCTGTTCCCAGCACTCTAGAACAAGACTGCACAGCCATCTCACATCCACGTCACGCCTGTGGGTGGCAAGGACCGGACATGCCCAAGAAAGAAGTGTGACAGGGCACATGAGGGCTGCTTCTACACAAGGATGCCTCCCCCACTTCTGGCCAAACACTCTGGGACGCAGAATTTTCAAAATGATTTAACAGTAAGTTAAAGCACAGGGAGGGTAGAACTGAGTGCAAGGAAGCATTCTTATCACTAGTTACAAGACAAGATAGAAGTATCTGCATGGAGCTCCCTCCTTGTTGCCAGGAACAGTGCCTCCGTGTCTTTATGTGTCCAGGGCTTTGCAGAGTGGGTGTTGAAGAAATGCTTGCTCATGAAGTAGAACTGCATGACCTCCCCTCTGCCACACACACACACGTTTTTGAGGACTATGTTTCTGTTTGCAAGTTTTCTCTCTCTAAATGGGGCAATGTCAACTAATGATTAAGGATGTTTGATTCTGGAACCAAACTGCCTAAGTTCTTGGAACAGACATGAAACCTTTCTATGATCAGTACCTTCACCTCATAGCATCTTCAAGAGCCAAGCTCTCAGCACAGTAGCTGGCACACAGGAAGTACTCATTAACCGCTAAGAATGGTCACTAGTTGGTCCTCATGGCAAACCAAGTAAATGGGCTATACTATGTCCATTTACAGATGGGCAAAGATGAGGTTCACAGAGGTCCTGTGACGTGCTCAAGTCACACAATTTACTGGTAAATGACAATGCCAGGATTTGAAGGCAATTCATCTATCTCTAAAGAACTCCCCAGGCCCCTAGCTGCTGCAACATCCCAAGAGCTGATTCACGGATCCCAAGAGCTGATTCACGGACCAATAACTTCCAGACTCTTCTCTGGCCAGCAAAAGGTCTGGAGGGAGCTCTCTACACCAGTGGAAACTCCCAACTTCTGCAGTGTTGGGGCCGGGAATCTGACTTAGGTTTGAGGAACTCTCATTCCCACATCAAAGCTGAGAACTGAAAGTCAGTCACTCTAAGCACACAGGGAGGGCAGAAAGTTCTGAGGCAAAAGGAAGCTACCAATGGGCTTTAATCACTCTCCACTCACCCCCAGGACTCATGCCAGAGATGAAGGCTTTGGTGACATCTTGGTTTTTTTTTATCACGGGAGTTCAAAGAACCTCACACCCATTCTGTCACATTCAGGCTTCATTTTACTGAAGTAAACACGATCCCAGGTAGAATCCTGGCTGGAGACCCAGGGGAAGGCACATCCTACGTCACACTCATTCTTTCCACCAGGGTGGTGGTGGAACAAGGGCTTGTGTGCCTGACCACAGGTCTGGGTTTTGCACAGAAATGACCACCAAAAATACGTGGTAAAGAAACTGTGAAGGCTGTCCTGGCTGCCAGGTATAGCTCTGACCTCTCAGAGCCTGGTGCAGTGCCTGGCACAGAATAAGTGTGTGGTGGATGTTGAACAAGAGGAAAGGGGACATAACCAGTGGATGCTCACTGGGTCATCCAGCAGCCCCAGGAAGTGGCAGGGGGGTGGGGGGTGTCATCTGCATCTTACAAGTTGAGGAAGCCAAGATTCCGGGAGGTTTCAAGGCGTGTGGGAGCCCTCTGGCTGGTGGGCGGCAGAGATGATTTTGAACTCAGGGCTGCCAGGTCTCTGGGTTTTGAACCGTGTCATGTACCTGACTCTACACCATCGTCTATGTAATACTTGGCAAAGCTTCTTGACGAATAGATACGCCAGTTAAACCTGGGCAAGACGGTAAATGTGGCATAACCACCCAGGGACAAATCCAATCAGTTGCCCTGTTTGCGGTCCTAGGGCTAAGAGTGATTCTTATACTTTAAATGATTACATTGACACAGTTATACAGGTTTCCACACAACAGCCTCAATTTTGCCTCTTGGTCCACAAAACCTACAACACTTACTATCTAGCCCTAAGAAAATGTTTGCAGACCCCTGATATAAACCATACCTTATTTGACTTGAGGTTCCAGAGGGGAAGGATGTGCCTGAGGCCAGAGATGTCCCCTCTAGACCCAAGCCTTGGTGTCCCTCCAAGGTCAGCTCTCGCCACAACACACTCGGCTCTGCCTGCCTAACTCCTACTCATCCAAGAGTGTCAACTTAGCTGTCCCTTCCTCCAGGAAGCCCTCCCTGATTCCCAGAGACCAAATCAGGGGCCCTTCTCTGTGCTGCTGTTTCTCTCCCAGCCACTGTGGCCTCCACATGCTGGTACATGAAACACTGTGTTAGTGCTGTCACTTACTCATCTCCCATCCCCTGAGCAGCCAGCTCTACAAAGGCAGGTGCCATTCTGTCAGGGGCGAGAAACAATTTAGTGACCAGACATCCTGGTGTGACCAGGATGCTTCAGCTCAGGGCTAGTGATCTGAGAAAGTATTAACGATGGCCCCCTTCGTCCTCAAAAGGACTTCCCTGGTGGCTCAGTGGTTAAAAAAAAAAAAAATCCTCCTGCCAAACAGGAGATGAGGGTTTGATCCCTGGGTTGGGAAGATCCCTTAGAGAAGGACATGGCAACCCATTCCAGTATACTTGCCTGGAAAATCCCATGGACAGAAGGAGCTTGGCAGGCTAAAGTCCAAGGGGTCGGAAAGAGGCAGAAATGACTTAGTGACTAAACAACAACAACTTCATTCTCAAAAGCATCCCCGGATATGTAAGATGCTATTCAGTACATATTACCATCCTATGTCTGAACAGCAGCTTAAGTGCACAGCTCTGACTTAGTCCTTCCATTTTCTAGCAGTGTGACAATAGATAAATGACTTGACTTCTGTGTCTCAATTTCCTCCTCTGTAAAATGTAAATAATAATAGTGTTAATATCATAGGATGGTTGTGAGGATTCAAAGAGTTAACATACATAAACACTTAGAACGCTACTCGACAAACTGAAGGGGCTACGTAAGATGCTGGATCCCTGACGCTTATTACAATGTCGTGCTCTGTTAGATTGGCACACACACTGCCTGGATGAATGATGCCTGACCTCAGGGGTGGGCAGAGCCAATTCCAAAGTCCAGCTTCACACAGCTGGTTAGGGAGCATTCAGGCCAACAGCTTCATCCTCTGGCTTCCCACTCTAAGGACCAAGGAGGGTGGAACTCCCTGGGTCATTCCTGGTCCCCTCTTTCCTTTTTAGATATAGGTATTGCTTTTGGTTTGATTAAAATCCTCCCAGACTATTTTCTGTACATTCATATGCCTCTATTATAAATGCATCCACAGAAAATATATGGCAATTGTCTTAGGATATATGGTATTAGATTGAAAGTATTTTTTAGCTTTTCTCCTTCAACAGTAGACTATGACTTTATTTTATTAGACTTAGATCTACCTTTGTTCTTCCTAATTAGAACATCGTAGTTCATAGTTTGATGAACACAGTTTATTTGACTCTCTGAACAATCCCCTATTATAAACAGTGCCACAATGAATATCTTTGTGGGAGCTCTCTATGCTCGGGGAAATTTTCTAAGATATTCCTCTCTCTTTGAAAGCAGGCTGTTTCACACTGTTTGCTCCATGACTGGCCAGAAGACGACCTCGGATGTTGGTTTTAATGCTTCCATTTTTCACAAGTCAGAAGTCAACTTTTATTCTTACCCAAGAGGAAACAATAGTGAAGATAACTTTTTTTAAAAGTAACAATAGTTTTAGCTAGTTGAAAACTACAAATGAGTTAATTCAACCCTCAGAGTGAACAAAAGCTGTGACTAGAAAGGAATGTCTCAATTTTCAAGGACCCCCATACATAGTCTCCAGAGTGCCAAGTCCCCTTGAATAGAAAGCTATTAACTGAGTCTCACCTTATTTATAGGCACCATGTTATTTTAATGAAAACTAAATCTTGCTCGTTCTTGCTCTTTCTTTCCAAACCTTTCTCTGCTCAGTCGAGTTCCTATGACTACATGGGAATCATTTATATTTAAATCTTCACCCAGAGTCCCAAGAGTATGAGCCCACCTGAAGGGAGATAATCGCTCTTAGATAAAAAGACTCTTGAGAACTTCCAGCAGTCTCATTAGCTTCCCACATGGAATCAACCTAGCTGTGACCTAATTTGTGATTTCTACACATTGGTATTAAATCAAAAATCTATGGTAAATAGATATTACCCAATATAAAATAGATAACCAATGGGAATTTGCTGTATGACTCAGGGAACTCAAACCGGGGCTCTGTAACAACCTGGAGGGGTGGGATGGGGATGGCTGAACCATGTTGATGTTTGGCAGAAAACAACACAATTCTGTAAAGCAATTACGCTTCAATTAAAAAATTTAGAAACAACAACAAAAAAACCAATATATGGTAGAATTTTACGCAAGTGGTATGGATGAGGGGTGGGCGGGGGTAGTAAAGAGAGGTGGAAAGGGATCTTCTTGTGAGATGGGGCCAGCAAAGCCTGTGCAGGCGGCAGAGCTGGGGGCAGGGACACAAGCGGACACAGATGGTGCCTGTTCTGGCCTGTGTCTTCCCCGTGATGGTCTTCCTGGGGCTTTCCCTCCCTGCAGGGCGGCCCCAACCTCTCCCTCATGTTAAAGGCCAGGTGCCTCTCCTGCCCACTCCAGCCTTGGGATCAAGTCTTGGGTGCTGATGTAAGACAGCACTTATCACAGAGCCAAGTACAGAGAAGCATTATATAAATATAGTTACTATTATTCATCATATAATTATAGCAAGTGCTCTAGAAAAGGTTGTTAAATGACTCATGAACGGACTGGGCGCACTTAGCTTCCTGGATGGTGGGGGGTGAGTCCTGCCCCAATCTTAACCAGAACACAACAGACAAATGAGGCTCTTTAAGGCACTCACTGGCCCCACCCTTGGAAGCGGACGAAGCTTCCAATGTGGTTTGAGCAGAAGGAAGCGTGTTTGCTGTAGGAAGTAACCGCTGATTGATGGTCCCAAGGCAGCAGGTTGGGAAGGAAGGAAGTCTGGCTGAGGCCAAATCATGGACCAGGACGAGAGCTCCAGGAATTTCTCTGAACCACTTTTCTAACAGCACATGTTTCATCCACAGTTAAAACCCAGCAGGATGAGTCACCTGAAGGCTTGCATCTCATTTGCAAAATGGAAGGATGGGAGGCACTGGTCTCTAAGGTCCTTCTCTGCTGTGACAGCCTTAGAGCACACACGGGGTCCCCAGTTTACAGACACAGAGATAACCGCATGCCTTTGTGTTTTCTGAGAATTTAAGGCCCATCAGATGCTGTGCTGGGAAGTGATGCACAGAAAACATGACCACACTGTTGCCAAATTTATGTGTGAACTCCTACCCCTCCACACACTGGCTGCAGGCAGGAAATACAGAACGATAACCCCCCACCCTCCCGCATTAAACAAGAGGAAATGTGATTGTCATGTGATGATTCGTGGCTTGTGGACCAGAAGACTGAATCTAGGTCATTTCTCAATCTAAAACCTAAAGTTACGAAAGAAAATTTTCCTGGGTGCTATCTGGAATATGACAGTTCTGGGTAGAAAAGTTCATCTCCTTGGAAAAAAAAAATTTGAGTGAAATTGATTTTGGCCTCCATTCTCCCATCTTACCTCATAACATCTGTCTACTTCTAGAAGTTTCTAAAGACCACCCTAGGATCCAGTCCTTGCCCCTGCTTTCCAGCTGTGACTGTGGGTGAGTCTGTAAGCTCTTTGGCCTCGGCTTCATCTGTAAAATGGAGATCTCAGAGCATCTACTTAATAGGGTGGTGGGAGGGTGAAATGACATAATCCAAGTAAAGCACCTGGTATACAGTAAGTGCCCAGGAAATACGAGTCATTATTGTAAGTCATGATTACTGCTGTGCTGGCCAGGATTTATACACTTTTACTTAGTACCTCTAATGTGCAAGGTGCTTTTGAGAATTCAGTCAACAACCATCGGAATGAACACTCAAGTGAGAAGATAACAAGTCATAAAGCACTCGGTACGAAAATAATGACCCAGAAGTGATGACGACTGGCCTGGGCCCTGCTGGCTTCCCAGTGCAGGCAACCCTGGGCTCCATCACAGCCCCTCCTGGTACCTGGCAACGTTCAGAGAGAGCTGCGTGAACTGTGGATTTGTGGCATCTGTACACGAGAAGGACCCTGTGTCTTATAAGTTGGGACCCACACAAACAAGTCTCAACCCAACCCCTACAGACAAACACAGGGAAACCAATTCACAACAGAAAGTCTTAAAAAGGTCTCCACAACTTCAAGACTTGTCCAGAACCTAAAATTCTAAATCAAGAGCCCATAGAGTCAGGCAGACAAAGACAAATATATGCTGCTGCTTATATGTGGAATCTAAAAAAAACAAAAAAGGTACAAATGAAATTATTTATAAAACAGAAACAGAGACACAGATATAGAAGACAAACATGGTTACACAGATATAGAAAGCAAACTCATAATTGGGAGATTGGGATTGACATATACATACTACTAAATATAGAATAGTCAATAAGCATCTACTGCATAGCACAGGAAACTCTACTCAATACTCTGTAATGACCTTTATGGGAAAAGAGTGGCTATATGTACAGTTGATTCATTTTGCTGTACAGCAGAAACTAACACAACACTGAATATCAACTATACTCCAATAAAAATAAATTTTTAAAGAGGAGCCCATAGAGAGTAGCACATAGGAACTGAATTTGTGGGGGCCTAGTATGCACCAGCGACTTCCCTTTCACTTTTCACTTTCATGCATTGGAGAAGGAAATGGCAACCCACTCCAGTGTTCTTGCCTGGAGAATCCCAGGGACGGGGGAGCCCGGTGGGCTGCCGTCTATGGGGTCACACACAGTCGGACACAACTGAAGTGACTTAGCAGCAGCAGCAGTATGCACCAGAATCAAGTAACCTATTACTTATGACCACAATCATCTGCCAGTTACCTGGTCATCAGGGCTTCTGCACCTGGTTGAGCTGGGAAATGCAGGGGATGGTCTCTCACAGAATGGCTGTCCTCCCAGGTTAGCACCTGGCAGGGGGAGACAAGCCAGCCTAACCCTGGAGCATGGTGAAACAGGTTGAACTGGTGTTCATTGGACTTTTCTTAGGAAGAGTCACACAATCACAGCATCATATATAGAAATGCTCTGAATGAGTTTCTGCAGCCATCAGAAAACATCAGAGCATAAGCCTGAGAAATTCCCAACATGAGAGTAAGGGTGCAAATCAACTCGGGTATCAGGGGATGAACACACAGACAGAGAGCAGGGGCTGAACGCCGGCAGTGCCAGGAGCTGTTACTTCTATCTAACTTGCTCTAAAGCAAAGTCCGAGTCCAACCTCTCACCCCAAATCCTTCATCAGCACAACCGCAATGGTAGTATGACCTCACAGCATCTATTGATACTAAGTATTATTATATGCCAAGCACACCACATACATTTTTATATTTAATCTTCACAGCAGTCCTCCAAGCTGGTTATCTACAGGTGAAATGGAGCTCAGCTAGGCTAAGAGACTTGTCTGAGATCACACAGTTAATTAGCGTTTGAATCCCCGGTCACTGATTCAGTGTATCATGCCTTAACGAGAAATGTTTAACAATGGAAAAGGGGACACTCAGAATTTATCACTGGATGATAAATCACAGCTTAATTTTTCTCATTACAAAGCAACTCTAAGTAACTTGAGACAAGCATATGTATTAAGGGGCATAAGTTGGTTTCTTTTTTTTTAATACCAAACAGCCTAATTTGCTTATATAAAAACATCAAAGGGTAGAAAAGAAGAATTTCAAGCTAACTGGAATAACAAGCAGGCAGATCGCACCTCAGCTCTTTCAGAGATCATATATTAAGATTTGTTTTTTTTAGGCCTTACAACTAATGCTTCTAGAGCAATAAGACAGATGAAGGTTTACAGATTTATTTCAGCATAAATTAATGCTAACCATATGCATGGATAAGATAACCAAATAGCCATAAAATCTTGGCAACCTCCAACGTAAGAAAAATAGCTTGGGAGCTGAGAGGAGGAAAGAAAAATCCATGTAGAGTCCATTGGAGGAATTCCAATGTGATCACAGAGTTTACTAAGATTCTGACTTATGTTTTGCATTTTAATCATAGTATACTTGCAATGCAGGGGACGATAGATAGTCTCTGGAGGGGAAGAGGTGACCCAGATGATAATTCCTTACAGCTGCTGAGCACCAGGACTGAACAAAGGTGTCTGGCTTTTATTTTGAGCTTTCTGATGGCCCTTGGAGCTAGGGAGGACCAGGGCTGATTGTTCTCTTTTTACAGATGACAGAATCAGGCTGTTAGCTTTGCTGCTTAAGACCAACGCTCTTTATAAAGCCCATGTTGATCCCCACCAATCCATCTATCCACCCATCCTTCCACCTGTCCATTTGTATTTCCTATCAATTCCTATTTACCCTGTAATCCTTCAAGAAAGAAAGAAAGAAAAGGGCTCCTTTGGAAGGGAGGCACACCCATGTGTCTGGACACAGTTTTGCAGAAAGACTCTTTTCTTGCCAACACTGCCATCAGCTTAGGGATCTGCAGCCCTGCCCTCCCCCTATTTCTGCTGTGTCTCCTGGCTTCTCCTTCATTTCCACTGCTGACTGGTCTTCTGCCAGCCGTGTGCATTTACAGTCAAATGCCAACAATTATGGGAACATTCTTTCTCTTCTCTGCCCTTCTGCTCATCCACCAGGTTGGTAAGACTCCAGGCCTCTCCAGGCTGCCTCTCCAGCTTGGGTTCTATGGCTAAGAAACACCAGCATGATGGAACTGAATCCAGGGGTGAATATCCTATAGGAATGAATTATCCCACAGATGTCAATGCGTGTGTTCACTCACACATTCATGCATTCCCTCACTACTTCATTCATTCATCCAGACAATAGCTACCAAGCTTCTACTAACAACCTATGAGGTGGGAACCTATGAGCTTCTACTAATAACCTAACAGAGGCAAACCATAAATGGTAATCTTCTCAGATAATTTTTGTATTAACACTTAACAGGTCTTATTTTTAGGCTATGCGCTATGCCTGAAAGTCATAAAACTACACCTTTTTTAAAGCCACTTTACTGGCAGCACTTCTAGAAGCTAAGATTTTCCACAGGGCAGAGCTCTGTTTCACCTTTTCCCTCGTTCTGTGGTGAATGATGCAAGGGCGGCCTCCAGAGAGATGAAAGCCGCCCACTCCCACCTCAGCAGGTATCCATGCTGGTTGTCTGCCACTCTGGCCAAGCCCTGAATCCTACTCATAGTCCACACAGGCCTGGCCTCACCAATGATGGAACACCTCCAGGCAGAATGGTTTTGTTTTGAGGGCTCTCTCTATTCCCAATCCCTCCTCCTTGAGCCACATCCCAGGCAGAGGCCAATGCAGAACACAGTTCTACTCAAAGGGACCCTGCAGTCACAAGCTTTGTGTATACCCTCATCCCCCTTGCCTCTAACTGCAGAGATGTTGTGGGTCCTGAACTCTACTGGTTGGAGGAGTTGGAAATACCTGGGATGGATTCTTGACTCATAGACTAGCTGGGTGACCTTGACCTGAATGTTTCTCTCTGGAAGAAGAAGATAATAAACATGCCCTCACAGGTTGGCTGACATCCTGTCCACCCTCCACTCACTCAGCCAACATTTACAGAGTATCTACCATGACCGAGGAGCTCTGGTCTGGGGCAGAGCATGTATCTGGAGAATCTCAGGAGAAATAAAGGTAGAATAGAAACTACTATGTGGGCGGGAGGTTTTCTACCGCTCTTGGTCTCTGTTTTCCAAACTGGACAAAACAGGGCAATGCTGTACTTCTCAGGGCTGCTTCATGTATTTAAAAATAAAGTGCACCCAACAATGGAGACTGAATCAGTGAATAAATAAAATAAAATTCAGCAGAATGCCTGACACCAGGTAGATGCTCAATTAATCTGTGCAGCAATTCTCTGAAAATATAAAATGCAATCTACTTCCCACTCAGTAGAAAAACAAAAGGAACCTTGTTCTTTCTGTGCCTTGAAGCCCTTGACAATTATCATGAAGAAAGGGGGTGTTTTGTTACAAGGAATGATGATAGCAATAACTGATATAAGTTAATTCAGTCATATGTGGAATATGGCTTAGTAGTCTATTAATTTGACTTATGGAAAGGCAGAGGAACCAGAGATTAAATTGCCAAAATCTGTTGGATCATAGAAAAAGCAAAAGAATTCCAGAAGAACATCTACTTCTGCTTCACTGACTACACTAAAGCCTTAGACTGTGTGCATCACAACGAACTGTGGAAAAGTCTTAAAGAGATGGGAATACTAGACCATCTCACCAGCCTCCTGTGAAATTCTATGAGGGTCAAGAAGCAACAGTTAAAACTGGACAGGGAACAATGAACTGGTTCAAAATTGGAAAAGAAGTAAGTCAAGGTTGTATATTGTCACCCTGCTTATTTAACTTATATGCCGAGTACATCACTTAAAATGCCGGGCTGGATGAAACACAAGCCGGAATCAAGATTACTAGGAGAAATATCAATAACCTCAGATATGCAGATGCCACCACTATTAAGGTAGAAAGCGAAGAGGAACTAAAGAGCCTCTTGATGAAGAGGAAAGAGGCAAGTGAAGAAGCTGGCTTAAAACTCAACATTCAAAAAACTAGGATCATGACATCCGGTCCCATCACTTCATGGCAAATAGATGGGGAAACAATGGAAACAGTGACAGACTTTATTTTCTTGGGCTCCAAAATCACTGCAGATGGTGACTGCAGCCATGAAATTAAAAGATGTTCGATCCTTGGAAGAAAAGCTATGACACACTTAGACAGCATATTAAAAAGCAGAGATTACTTTGCCAACAAAGGTCCCTCTAGTCAAAGCTATGGTTTTTCCAGTAGTCATGTTTGGAGGTGAGAGTTGGACCATAAAGAAGGCTGAGCACTGAAGAGTTGATGCTTTTCAACTGTGGTTGGACTGCAAGGAGATCCAAACAGTCCATCCTAAAGGAGATCAATCCTGAATATTCTTTGGAATGACTGATGCTGAAGCTGAAGCTCCAGTTCTTTGGCCACCTGATGCAAAGAGCAGACTCATTAGAAAAGACCCTGATGCTGGCAAAGATTGAAGGCAGGAGGAGAAGGGGACAACAGCCGACAGACAAGATGGTTGGATAGCATCAACTGACTCAATGCACATGAGGTTGAGCAAGCTTTGGGAGATGGTGAAGGACAGGGAAGCCTGGTGTGCTGCAGTCCATGCGGTTGCAAAGAGTCGGACACAACTGAGCGACTTAACAATGAACAACAAAATTTATCAAACTATATCTCAAGTTTCCTCACCTGTGAAACAGATGAGAGCAATTAAAGGAATTAGTTTAGAAAGAGAGGATGAATGGATAAGAAAGCTATGGTACATATACACAATGGAGTATTACTCAGCCATTAAAAAGAATACATTTGAATCAGTTCTAATGAGGTGGATGAAACTGGAGCCTATTATACAGAGTGAAGTAAGCCAGAAGGAAAAACATAAATACAGTATACTAATGCATATATATGGAATTTAGAAAGATGGTAACAATAACCCAGTGTACGAGACAGCAAAAGAGACACTGATGTACAGAACAGTCTTATGGACTCTGTGGGAGAGGGAGAGGGTGGGAAGATTTGGGAGAATGACATTGAAACATGTAAAATATCAATGTAAGAAATGAGTTGCCAGTCCAGGTTCGATGCACAATACTGGATGCTTGGGGCTAGTGCACTGGGACGACCCAGAGGGATGGTATGGGGAGGGAGGAGGGAGGAGGGTTCAGGATGGGGAACACATGTATACCTGTGGCGGATTCATTTTGATATTTGGCAATACTAATACAATCATGTAAAGTTTAAAAATAAAATAAAAATTAACAAAAAAAAAAAAAGAAAGAGAGGATGCAGCACAAAATAAGTGTCAGCGATTACTGTCACAAACACCCTCTGTGTGGGAGGCAATGTTCCAGCACTGGGTGACAATGGTAGGTAACAGTCAAGGTCCCTGCTCCCGCAGAGATTATATTTCAGAGGTGGTGAGAGAGGCACCAGACAAACAAACAAATGAGCAAATCACTGCTGATGGTGAAGACAATACAACATGGCGATGCAACCAGGAGTGACTGCAGCATGGAAGGCCTCTTGGAAGAGGTGGTATTTCATCTGAGACTTGACAAGAAGGAGCCAACCATGTGGACATGTACAGGGATGTGGGCTCCCAGGGAGGAATGACCACCACCCAAGTCTCACAGTGGGAATAAGTTTGAAGGATGTGGTTAGCAGGCAGAGTAATATGAGATGAGGTTGGCAGAGCGAGAAGGTTCCTTAGAAGACAAAGATTCACTTTTCCCTTGCTGCGCAGGCTCCAATTACCCATCTTGGCAACATGGTGCCCAAGGCAGCTTCGTCCTGTGTCTGAAAATCTGTGACAGCTCAGAGAGGCTAGACTTACATTTCACCTTCTCTGTTCTGCTCCCCTCAAATTCCCAGTGGTTCTTCCCACTTTCAAATAGACACCTTGAGAGATTTATACCCAATTCCTCCTGGAAACATAATATAACCCATGAAAGGCTGATCAAACAGGGTTGCTATTTAGTCTTTGGACCTCGATAGGAGCCGTAAAATATCTTGTGCCTCTTTTAGTATAAACATGGTTACAGAAGACTGCCCAGTCTTCACAGTCAAATACTGTTGGCCAAGCTAATCCCACTCCCTGTCCCCTGTCCCCTTCTGGTTGACACCCATCATCTGGTCACCTGAATAACCCTTTTGTTCCCAACCGAATACAGTTCTGGTAAGTTGGAACCATCCTGGGGTTTTCTTTTCCTGCTTTTCTGCAGGCCATGATCAGGGACCCCTTGACCTACATGCTAAAACCCTTGTTCATTTTTTAAACCAAGACACTGGGCTCTGTTTGTTGTTACAGGAGCATTAAAAATGATTTGAAAGTAATCATCGTGAGAATAAAGGCTCCCATTTTTGAGAACCAATTAGGACCAGGCATTTTATACACATTACTTCATTTTGTGCTCTTACTAGCCTCGCAAAATGGGTGAAGTCTATTTTTTCAGATGAAGAAGGGAGAAAATGGGGCACAAAGAAATGAAACTCTTACCTGGGCTCGCATGTCAGTGAAGAGAGGGGCTGGGGATTAGGACTAAATCTGCAATGCCCTGAAGCCAGCACCACACAGCAGATCAAGAAAGGAGAACAGGGTCCGCTTCCAAGCAAGATGAGGACCATTCGTGGTAGGCAACACGATGGCCCCCAGAGAGGTCATGTCTTCATCTTGGGACCTGTGAATGCGTGACCTCATGTGGCCAAAAGAGACTGCCAGTGTGATTAATGATCTGGAGATAAAAAGATATCCTGAATTATTCAGGGGATAATCACACTGGTCCTTATACGAGACAGACAGAAAGGTCAACGTCAGAGGAGATGTGACAGTGGAAGCAGAGGCTGGAATGATGGGGCCACCAGCCAAGGGATGCAGGCAGTCTTGAGAAGCTGGAAAAGGCAAGAGACAGATGCTCCTCCAAATTCTTCAGGAGGAACTCAGACTTGCTGACAACTTGATTTTAGCCTCATAACACCCATTTCAGATGTCTGACCTTTAGAAAGTTAAAATGTTGAGTTGGCCAAAAAGTTTGTTCGAGTTACAGACCACCTTGAATGAACTTTTTAGCTAATACAATAATATATTTTTATTAAGTTCCTAACTTGCAATAATTTGGTACAGCAACAACAGGAAACTAATACATCATCCATAAAGTGAAAGCCAGGCTCTAGATAATGGCTCAAAACTCAAACTGATATGAAAAAGGCCATCACTGAGCAGTTTCCCTCTCGTGCAGACAACACTACCCATGATGACAAGGTTGACATAGGGTTAGGGTGTGAGCCCCACCTCTGGAGTCAGAGCTAGGCTTGAGCCCATGTCCCCCAACCACACTGACTAAAGCACATGTGACCCTGAGCCAGCCCCCAAGCCTCACTGAGCCTGAGTTCCTCATTCATCTGCACCAGAAAGTTCTTCAAGACATTAACAGCAATTAATATGACCAAGTGCTTACGGCTTGCCAGAGAGCGTGCTACCTACTAAACACATTCCATTTCATTTAAACCTCAAGACAACCCTATAAGAAGAGTACTGTATGAATGCCATTTCCACAGGAAAGGAAGCCGAGGCACAGAGCAGTAGCTTGCTCAGTCAACTACGGGGCTGAGGACCAGGAATCTGATGTCAGAGCTGATGGGTTTTCAATGGCTAACATGGATGTCTGACACTGAGTGTGTGCTCAGCTCAGAATGGCAGTGGTTATTTGTAGTGGGCGGTTAAAAAGTTTGTTTGGGTTTTTTGGTGAGATGTTACAGAAAAACCTGAAATAACTTATTTATTATTTTTATTAATAATATTATTTATTATTATTACTGCTATTATAACTCCCAGTCCCAGTCAACTTTTTGGATCCTGAAGTTGGTAATGCATCCTACTGACACTACATAGCTAAGAGAAAAAGAGAAGAAAAACAAAGATTGGAGAACCAAAACCTCTTATCATCCAGATGGAAAAGGGCCAGGATCCATGCAGGGCAATTTTAGACCACGCTTCATGGTAACGGAAGAAGCCTGGGAATGTTCACAACTCTCATCAAGAAGCTGAAGTAATTAATGTCTATTATCGTTTCTTAATTAGATCCTTTTCAATGGTAAATGATTCTGTTTCATACATAATGATGATTATCGCCATTCATTTCTCATTCAATTTTAAAAGTATTTCTTTGCAAACTTTTCATTTGGCCAGAATAGCTCGATATACATAACATTAGCATGATCTCTACTAAAAACACATGCTATTATAAGAGATATCTGTATGAAATTTATCTAAGCAAAATATAGTTAAAAATACACTTTTCTTGAGAAAACTGCAAAGTATTTTTTATTTTCCTTTTCAAGTTACTGTATATTGAGACTTGTTATTGTGCCTGGTACTTTCTATATATTAGCATATTTAATGTGTTAAATGCTATTAACCTCAGAAAACAAAGGCTCAGAGAGGTAATGTGGCTTGTGCAGGTCACACAACATTTGGGATTCAAGAACCATACATTCTTACTGTTCAGCTCATATGAATTGATGTAAACCATGTGTCACACGACAGATTGCTTTTAATCTTTTAGCAGCTTTCCTGGGGGAGGGGAGGGTGAAGTTCTACTAGACTCAGAGAGGTTAAGGAATTTACCCAAGGTCACAAGGGAACAAATTTCCAACCAATTGGAAAACCAGTAAGAGAAAAATCTGCACTACTCTCAAGCCTGGGGGCAAAGACAATGTTCTAGTTCGCTAGCAAAGACCAAGGTTCCTCAGTCAATAGGAAAAGCCGTTCAATATTCAATTCTATAAAACACTTATGGAACTCTGGGCCTCCTAGAAAGTGTTGCAGACATTAAATGAGGGGATCAAATCCAGTTGCTCAAGTGCCTGGGTCTGAAGCCCAGAATTTACTGAAGTTACTGAAACTCTGGGCCTCATTTCTTTCCTCATTTGTAAAATGGGGATTGTAACAGGACCTTCCCCACTAGGATGGGAAGACGGAATGTAGGGTGATCAGGACAGTGCCTGGCAGAGTCAGGGTGAAGGAAGAGTAATATTCCAGAAACATTCGCTCCTGGGCCTTGTCTGGTGGTCCAGTGGCTAAGACTCCATGCTCCCAAAGCAGGGGGCCCTGGTTCAATCCCAGGGCCTCACCTGTGCTGGACTGCAGAAAAATTAGGCTCGGAGAAGGAAACTCACTAAACCTAACTGCAAGTCGTTACTACAGGCTGGGGAGACCTGACTGCCGAGTCTCACTTCCAAAGGGCAGTGAAGACACAGGCGGGGGAGATGCCACCCACGTTTACAGCGTGGCCACAAACTGTGCACAAGCTGTCTTCTTGCTGTCTAGCCAACGTGGACTGATGTAAACCACGTGTCACATGACTGACCCGCTTTTAATCCCTTAGCAGCTTTGCCAAGGGGAAAGTTCTACCAGACTCAGAGGGATTAAGGAACTTGTCCAAAGTCACACAGCAAGTTCCAAGAAGTTGAGACATAAGGGGCCAGCATATTAGAAGAATACACTCAAAGTAAAATGAGTGATCTAGGAAAGTCTCAGTATGTGAGGGAAGTTCTGAGGGTGATTACAATGCCAGGACGATAATCACCATACAAACGGCTAATATTTAGACAGTGCTTGCTATGTGCCACGTGGCGCTTGAGGCCTTGTACTTGTGTGAATTCGTTTAATCCTCACAACAAGCCTATGGGTAGGGACTATGATGCTTTCGAACTGTGCTTGAGAAGGCTCTTCAGAGTCCCTTGGACAGCAAGGGGATCAAACCAGTCCATCCTAAAGGAAATAAACCCTGAATATTCATTGGAAGGACTGATGCTGAAGCTCCAGTACTTTGGCCACCTGATGTGAAGAGCCAACTCCTTAGAAAAGACCCTGATGCTGGGAAAGATTGAAGGCAGGAGGAGAAGGGGACGACAGAGTATGGGATGGTTGAGCAGCACCACTGACTCAGTGAACATGAGTTTGATCAAACTCCAGGAGATGGTGAAGGACAAGGAAGCCTGGCATGCTGCAATCCATGGGGCTGCAAAAAGTCAGACATGACTTAGTGACTGAACAACAACACATGATTACTATTCCCATAATACAGGTGAAGATACAGGTCCAAAGAGGTTAAGTAATCTGTCAAACAAACAGCTGGAAAGAGGCATCACCAGATGTTTGCTCTTGGGAAAATGCTTTAGGCTCACCACAGAAAACCTCAAGTCAGTGTTAATTCATATAAGTAACTTTCCATTAAGAGGTGACCTGGGTTGAATGTGCTCCCCTCCCTAATATATCCTCATTTGAATCCCTGGAACCTCTGAATGATACTTTATTTGGAAAAAGGGTCTTTGTGATGAAATTAAGTTAAGGCTCTTGAAATCAGACCATCCATGATCACCAGTTCTATGTTCTACTAGGTCACTCAGTCGTGTCTGATTCTGTGATCCCATGGACTGTAGCCCACCAGTCTCTATCCATGGAATTCTCCAGGCAAGAATAGTGGAGTGGGTTGCCATGCCCTTCTCCAGGGGATCTTCCCAACCCCGGGATCGAAACCAGGTCTCTTGCATTGTAGGTGGATTCTTTACTGTCTGAGCCACCTGGGAATTAGGTGATCATCAGGGTGGACCCTAAATCCAATAAGTGTCTTTGTAAGAGGAAGAAGAGGAGGCTGAACAGAGATGAAGCCCTAGGCCCTGGAAGCCAGGAACCACCAGCAGTTGGGAGAGGCCAAGAACTAATTCTCCCCGAGAGCCTCCTGAAGGAATGGCTTTCTGGCCCCTAGAACCGGGACAGAATACATCTCTGTTGTTTTAAACTAGCTGGTCTGTGGTGGTTTGTCAAGGCAGACTGAGGCAAGCAACAGGAAAGATAAGAGCCGGCACCAGCAGTTGAGACTCATATTCAGGGTCTGTGTATCTGGGTGGACAGAGTGGGAGGACAGGGTGCCGCCTGAGTGGTATGGCAGCCCCGGGGGAGGCTCACTGTCTGGCCGCTGTGGGAGGAAGACTCAAAATCAATAGGAAGAACCATTTTTCCAGCCAGAAGAGCTGCCAGCAATGTGTGCACTCCCTGTCATGTATGGAGCTGCCTATCCCAGGGGATGTCTTGCTCGACTGGGAGGTTATTCCTTCCCAGGTCTTTTTGGAGGTGGGACTAGGATCTGAAGCCAACTTCTCCTGCTGAAGGAAGCCAGGACCAGAAAGAAACACTTGTTCACAAAATCCATCATGGACACAAGTCGCATGATATCTCATAAAAGCGATTTTCCTTTCAAGTCTCTCATTCATTATGGTACTTCAGTAGAATGTGCCAGGAAGCAGAAAGCATTGGCTTCTTCACTCTCCATTTGTGGAGCTGGCTGCTCCTCCTGCCTTTCTCCACATGCACACCTGCAATAAGATAGCCGGACAACTCGGGGCAGAGTGGAACATGTCACTCCTACAAGCTGTCATTCGTGTGCTAGAGCCAACCTCGGAAACTGTCCCATGGCCCCCTTATTCCTGCAGCTTCTATTCCACTATGTAGACCAAATGGACCTTGGTGAACCCATAGGCACCATGCATGCCCCTGTTCATCATGCTTCTGGAAACAACTGCCCTTGTACCGCCCGTGGCATTCTCAGGCATTCTCATCATCAAGGCTCAAAAACCCTGAATATCAAAATATCTCAAATCAGAGCATATTTCCTCCATTGTTGATAATTAAAATACTATTGTATGACATGGTCCCCCAGGCAGAAGAGATGCTGGCAGTGATCCCAGTTACGGGGAGAAAAATTGCTGAGTCACTGCCCGGTTGGCCAGCTTCAGTGTTCCTGCTGCCACACTCCTATAAAGGGCACAGGGGCTTCCTCTGTGCTGTCAAAATGACTCTGCTTACTTTATGTAATATGGAAGAAAGTGAGAAGAAAAAAAAAAAAACTATGTGAAATATCAAAGTATCAAGTCATAAGTTAAAGGCAGCCTTTCTGGAAGTAAAGGAGTCTTCTGGAAACAAATTATCACCTTGCTTTTAACAGTGGCCTTTTCTGCATCATCATTGTTCCCTGGAGTTAAATAGGATACTGTTCTGGCTCTTAATTTGCTTCTAGACCCTTGAGGGAAGGAAGGAGACAAGTGAATCATTGATTACACTCCAATAAGTGCTTCTGTGATGAACATCGTGAAGATACTAGTAATAGTAATGAGAGGTGGCCAGACATTCTAAGTACTTTATATGGATCATCTCACTAAATATTCCAAACAGCCTATGAAACAGGGGTTAAATAAGGGCTCCATTCTGCAAAGGAGGAAACCAAGGCACAGTAAATCATTTGCAGGGTCAAGATTTTCAATCAAGCAGCCCGGCTCTGACTGGTCGTCCCACATCCCCATCCCTTGATTTGGGTCCAGGCAGCACAAAACTAGTAATCCAATAGGAGTGGAGATCACAGGAGGCTTCCAGGAGGAGGGGACATGGACCAATAGACTGGATGTCATGAAGCTAAAGGGGAAAGATCACCTACCTCATCCCATGTTAGGGAAAAAAGACTTGCCATTTGCCTGTTTTAATTCAAATCTTCCAACCTGGTAATCATCTTTTCATCTCCATACATGGTCTTAGGGCCTTCTGATTAGCCCATCATTTTCAAAAGGCAGGGCAGGAAAACCAGTTTTGTTTTTCAGGTAACCCACACATGGAAAATCAAAGTAACTGGCAAGGCAGAAGCAGAAACATTAAGCCGGGGCTGGGGGGGTGGGGAAGAGAACGAGAGTGAGCAAGCGAGAGTGTGATGAAGAGGGCTGACTTGGGGACACCAGGCGGGTAGAAACAGTTTGTAGAGGGACATGACTGGAAAAGGGAGGAAGGAGGAAGGACCCTGTGGATCCCCTAGAGATCTCAAAGACAGAAGGCAGTCAGCAGACCATAGGACCTTCGGTGGACTGTTCTGACCAGAGTACACTGGGGGAAGGACACCCTTCTCCTTCTGTTTTTTATCAGGTCAGTAAGACCTCCAGGAAGCCAAGTGGAAAGTCCATACTCTTCCACTTTCTTGGCAAGCTTCTGCTGCTGTCCAGCTATTGGCTTGCTCAGGTTCGAGGTAAGGAGGGAGGGGGAGTAAGTTAGATTTATCAAGTGCCTCTCGCCATGGCAGGGTGTGTGTGTGTATGTTTTCTCTCAACCACCCATGGTTTCATCAAGCCCTTTCTAAGTGTCAGGTACTAGATCTTCATGTGCATTAGCTCAGTTCTCACTCCCTTTTAAGGACTTCCTGTTATTATGAACTTAAAGGTAAGTTAAATCAGATAATAGAGAAGCTAAGACCACATCATGAGGTGGCAGCAGAGTTGGGATTTGAACCCAGGTCATCTGACTTCTAAAGCAATAAGGTAGGAGCTGTTATCACACTCATTTTTCATATGAAAATCAAAGTTCCTGAGAAGCTGAGAACTGTGCCCAGGGTCACATAGCCCTTTGGCAAAACATGGCTTGACCTCAGGGTCAACCTGGACATAAAGACCATGATGGGCTCCTGACCTCCAAGGCTGCTGCTGCTGTATTGTAAACAGTCACCATCCTGCATGGAAGCAGGGAGCAGTCTACAAACAGGAGCCTGGCCTGGACCAGGGAGGCGCCTAATGAATGTTTATGGCCAGCCTGTTTGAAGAATGAACAAAACCTCAGCTAATGGACCCAGGTCTGGAGGTTGCATTCAGACTCTAGCCTCGGGGGGCAGCGGAAGGACCCAGAAGCATCCTTTACAGGAAAAAAAAAAAAATCACTTGCACCATTTTTGAAAGCTGGAGGGTGAAAGGATTCAAAACAAGCAAAGCTCTCCAAATAGCGATAAATACCTTAAATTACCCAGCAAGTTTAAAAGCCTTCATGCTGCTCTTTTTTTCCCAGCACAGGAACAGGCTCCTGATTGTAGCTGTTTAGAAAGGAACATTCAGGAGGGTGTGGAGCCAGGGGGCAGGAGGAGTGGGGAGGGGTGAGAGGGGAGTAAAGGCTCGGGTGCCCAGGAACACTCAGCCCAGCTGGCTGGCAGGAGACAGCCGGCAATTGTGCGGGTTTGTTGCTCTCAGAGGGCTGTGTGCCTAAGGCACGCGGGGGACCCCCTGGTTCCTGGAGGCAGTCTTCCCTGCTTATGAAAATGGGAGAGGGAACAGTAGGGCTGCCATGGCTGCTTGAGGACACCTTCATTGCTGGTACCCAGCATTGCCTGGGGCCCTTCTGTTCTTACAGGAAGACAACTGTATTGATTCCAAAAAGGAGGACAGTTTATGGAGGGCTAGAAACTCCCAGAATCCGACTCCCTCTGAAAAGCACAGGTTTGAGGCATGAATCTCCCTCTCTGCTGGGACCCCAACATTTCCGGGGGCTGCTGCCATCAGACTGGTATGAATTACTGCTGTCCACCCCAGCACACAGTAAATGTTCACAGGCAAGACAGCTGGAAAGACTTGGAAAACCTCTTTCCTTCTGCACCACGCAGCTGATCTCAAGCTCCAGAGGAGATAAACATCATTATGGAGAATATTTTCTGTGCCTACTTTTGTGGTCAGCAACTGCTCCTGGACCAGGCAATCACAGGCCACGTAGTAGAACCCACTGGCTTACTTAACAGCTCATCATGGCTTGTTCTGTGCTGTCATGAGCACAGCATTTCAGAAGCAGGTTCCAACACCTGTGACCTTAGAGCAGTTACATAAATAACCCCATGGAATGGCAACCCGCTCCAGTATTCTTGCCTGGAAAACGCCATGGAAAGAGGAGCCTGGTGGGCTACAGTCCATAATCACAAAGAGTTGGACATGAGTGAATGACTGAGCACGCATGCACACAAGCACATATCTTTGTTTCCACATATGTAAAATGTGGGTATTTAATAGTACCTACCCACATAGCATTGTTATGAAGATTAAATGAGCTAATATGTATAAAGTGCTTATTATTTAATGGGGTACTTATAAGACTGATATATATTATCTCATTTAATCCCTATATGACCCTATGAGGGATACTAATATTGTCCTCATTTTCTTGTTGCATCAACTGACTTTCAGTGATGTTAAGTCCGTGGCTCAAGGTCAAGGGCAAATGGCTTGGGGTGGGGACAGAAGGAGGTGTGCTAGGGTTGCAACACAAATATTCTGACTCTGGCTTCTATAGTAGCTAGGAGATCAAACCAGTCAATCTGAAAGGAAAGCAACCCTGAATATTCATTGGAAGGGCTGATGCTGAAGCTCCAATATTTTGGCCACCTGATGCCAAGAGCCAATTCATTGGAGAAGACCCGGATACTGGGAAACACTGAAGGCAAAAGGAAAAGGGGGTGGCAGAGAATGAGATGGTTAGATAGGTCCACTGACTCAATGGACATGAACTTGAGCAAACCCCGGGAGATAGTGGAGGGCGGGGGAGCCTGGCATGCTACAGTCCATGAGGTCACAAACAGTCGGACATGGCTTCGAGACTGAACAACAACAACAAATAATGGCTATACTGACTCCAAAGAGAAGACCCCATGAATCCAGCTCTTTTAGAATCAGTACTTTCACTCCCGGCTAAACATGAAAATTATCTCTGGGAATTTTAAAAAACATGAACTACTGGGCCCTCACCTCTAGAGATTCCGATTCAGTAGGTCTGGGCATCTCAGGCCATGGAAAGACCCTCCAGGTGATGTGATGTGTGACAACAATAACCAATATCACCTGGGCCATCAGGCAGTGCTGAGAAACTAACCTCCTTCAATCTGCACAGCCTTTAAGGATATGACCACTGCTATGCCTGCTTTACAGATGAGGAAACTGAAGCCCAGGGGAGTTCATGGACACCCAAGGTCATAAATGAGTAGGAAGCAGAGCCTGGATGAATGCTGGAGACCCTTCCAGCTTTAACATCCTGGATGGAGAGGTAAGGGCCCCTCTGTTTCCACTAGGCCCCTTCCCAAAGGGAAAAATTCTGTCACTGACTGAGATGCAAGCAAAGGACTGGCAGGAAACTCCAAGGGCCAGAGTTTTTGAGAGCATATGTTTTATTTCCATAAAGCATTTATCTACAGCCCACGTTCTTGCAAACCCCATGGAAGACACAGCCTTTCTGTGCAATCTGAGAGCTGGAGGACCCATGGGAGACAGAGCACCCAGTCGCAGGAGTGGAGACTGTATGACTTTCACATCTTATTTCAAAAACAGCGGCCAGGGAGGGGGACACCTGCAGACCTCCATGGCACCAAGATGCTATCCACATCTATGAGAGAGGCTAAAAGAAACTTACTGTTTGCAGCCAACAGTTAGTCAAATGGCTATTAAGAACAGAGTCTCCACTGAACCAAATTCACCAAACTTTTTCCTCCCGATGAGTCAGGGCCACTTACATCTCAAAACAGTTATATCATTTAGTGCATTTACAGTTACATCATTCGGCTTCCCTGGTGGCTGAGCTGGTCAAGAATCTACCTGCAATGTAGGAGACCTGGGTTCAATCCCAGAGGTTGGGCAAATCCCTGGAGAAGGGAATAGCTACCCCCTCCAGTATTCCGGCCTGGAGAATTCCATGAACTGTATAGTCCATGGGGTCGCAGAGAGTCGGACACGACTGAGCGTTTCACTTCACTCACTGTAGATGGAAATGGCTATATTCATTAAGTCAGGTTAATGGAGGTGAGGTTAATGGAATGTTTCATTCAGCAAGTATTTTCAGGGCATCTACTATTTGCCAAGCAAGAGGAATATAACCAAGAGCCCTTGTCAGCTACCCTTGGCAAAGTTCTGAAAAACAGAATGGAACAGCGACTTTGTCATTCTGGCTCTCATCAGACCCACACACACAGTGCTGTTGAACCGTGGACATGGAGTTTTCACACTGCTCCCCACTTCTCTGACCCCAACCTACCTCTCCACATTGGATGCCCCTATCTGCCTCTCCTCTCTCTCCCCTCTCCCTCCTCCTTTTCTTTTCTCTCCTTCTTTGTTTAATCAAGAAACATTTGTTGGCCATCCATTGTCTTTCAGAGCGAAATCTGTATTTCAGGCATGTTGAGCCTTGAATACTGAATTTGAATATCAATGTAGGAAGAATACCCAGATTACTTCATCCCATTTTATTTGTCAGTAATCACACCCTCTAGAATTCAACATGCAGACAGATGCAAATGGGCTACCAAAAATGCAGAGTCCCAAGAACAACGGAAGGAAATTGGATGGCCTCATCTTAATAAAATCATGCTTCGGTAAGGCGGAATTCAAGGCAGAGGGGGCTGCAGGAGGCTGCCCATGTTTCACAATAGCCCCTGGTCTTCTGTATTGCATTTGGAAAAAGAAACTTCCTTTATTAAATCTCTCTATTCTTGCCTCCAGGTTCTTTGTTTTGGGAAGTTTGAGGAAAACAGTTCAGGTGTTTTTCAGTGAGACAGAAGGTACACTTGCCACAATTTCATAATGCAAAGTAAATTTCTAACTTAAACAGAACTTGAAACTGGTAGTTATTTAAATAAAGTAACCGAATGTCAATTCTATCTATGTTGGTCTAAATATGCTAGGGCTTCTTCCCTGGTAGCTCCATGGTAAAGAATCTGCCTGCCAATTCAGGAGATGTGGGTTCAATCCCTGGGTTGAGAAGATGCCCTGGAGAAAGAAATGGCAACCCCCTCCAATATTCTTGACTGGAAAATCCCATGGACAGAGGAGTTTGGTGGCCTAGAGTCCATGGGGTCACAGAAAGAGTCAGACATGACTGAGCAACTAAACAACAACAAATATGCTAGAAGAGAAGGGAAGAAGGAAGGATGGAAGGAAAGAAAGATGGGGAAAAACACATAAAGTGGGTATTAGCTCTGTATCCAGGGAAAAATTATACATTTGTACCAGATTTACATATGGAGTTTTCAATAGACAGAAAAAAGTTAAAAATTAGGAATGCTACCACTTACATCTATTGAACATACATGTGACAAACACTATGCACAGCACTGCAGACTGATCACCTAAGCCAATGGTCAGAACAACCCTACAAGGAGTTATTATTATTATCCCAAATTTACAGACAGGAGATGGAGGCACAGAGAAGATGCACAGCTTGCCCAAAGCACACACTAATACACTTGCCCAACACCCAGGCAATGTGACCTCAGAACCTGCACTTGTAACCTCTACATGCAACTACCTCCACATAGACAGCACAGTTTGAAATGGGACTTTCCCCCTCGACCCCCCCAGACAATGAAAGTAAAAGTGAAAGACCCTGGTGGCTCAAAGGGTACAGAATTATCGCTAGGTCAGGAAGATTCCCCTGGAGAAGGGAATAGCTACCCACTCCAGTATTCTTGCCTGGAGAAGCCTATGGAGAAAGGAGCCTGGCGTGCGCTACAGTCCATTGGGTCACAAAGAACTGGACACGACTGAGCGACTAACACTTCTACTTTTCTTCCTATGTTGCCTCTTGCTCCCCTTCCAAAGCTCTATTTTCCCCAAATCCTGAGATGAGTGTTGTTATTACAGCCTTTCACAGGTGTAAAAATAAGCCCAGAGGAGGAGAAAAACTTAGTCAAAGTCATGGAGCTAACAATAAATTGGGTAGACAAAGCCAGACCCCAGATTCAGCTTGTTCCCATACATCTGTAATCAACAGAGAGTGGCCAGGCCGCAGCGAGAGATGCGACAGCAGGGAGGGAAGATGAAGACGAGGGGGCTCGTGGAGGAACCCCCTGTTCTATGCTCATGGAAGAGGTGTCTGTAGCATTCTGACACAGCCAGGAGCCACTGTCTGTTTCTTTCTGGACGGCAAGGGTAAGGACTACATTCGTTATTACAATTAACCTCCGAGGTTTGCCTCAGGGTTGGGGTTATTAAAAATATTTTGGTATCTTTAAAAAAACCACATATAGCATAGTTGCATAAATGTAATAAATGGGCCTAAGTTGGTGACATGGAAATGTTTGCATGGAACAGTTTTAGCAATTTCATAAATAGCACATGTAAAACTTTAAGATGTCACTAAGGCCCATTGGAAGAATTATTTCCTTATAAATCTATGGCAGTCTTAGGAAGTCAAAATGGCACCATAAAAAAAAACAAAAAAAACCCACTTCTCTGGGGAAAAAAACGCAGCCTACTCTGTCTGACGGGGGGCGGGGGGGTGGGGGCTGTTCACACTTGTAACATTTTACTGTAACTGCCGCTGGCATCCAGTGAGGTACTTCCTCCTGCTGTATGCCGTTGCTGGGCTGTGCTCTGTGTTATATTTTACTGGCAAAAATAAATCTTACCTTTTTACACAAAGCCATGCTTCTCTGGAACACACCGTGAGGGAGGGGAATATCGTTTAAAGCTAAATAGAATAGACTCGCTGTCTCTCCAAGACTTAAGAAGGACACTTTTTTTTTTTTTTTTTAAAAGAAGAATCAAAATCCTTTCTTCTTTGATTTATGAGATACATACTAGATGTGCTGAGAAACAGCTTTCTAAAAATGTTGCTGCCACTTTAGTCTGCTCTAGTATTCAATTCATCTTGTGGTCTCACAGTGTATGGGGCTAGAGGCCTAGTTGGCATCTAGGGGTTTACAGAAAAGAAGCAATACAGAGGTTCTAGCTTCAAGATGCTTCCATTGTAAGGCAGGAATTACCCATTTTATCCCTAGTCATCTGCCTGATAGCTACTAGAATTGATCAGTTTGGCAATGGAGACATCAGATGGGGATTGCCATCTCATGTACAGGGCAGACATTAGTTCCAGGTGGATACTGGTACCTCCTGGTGGGTCGAGGCCGACGTCATACATCTCTGCTTCTTTAGTACCAAACACGATGCCTGGCACAGTCTAGGTGCTCAATACATTGGATGGATGCATGCGTGGATGGATGGAAGGGAAAGAAGGACAGACAGATGGCCAGCAGGATGGGTGGATGGATAGAAGGAAGAAAGAAAAGGAACAAAATAAGTCACCCTTATGAACTTGTTAAGAATGGTACCTTAAATAGGCTAAAGAAAGGGGAATGGGCTTCTGTATTATATGTCAGAAGCCCATATGACGCTGAAGCAACCCAAACAGAAATACATAGCTGTAGCCAATCTCATATTTCTGCAAGGGCACAAATCACTGGGGCAAACCAGTCCCAGGAAGGTATTTGTTTATTAGGGTCAGTCTGAATAAGCCCCTTTGAACAGCAGTCTAAGAGAGGCTGTTCACTATTATGGAGAAAAACTGCTCAAAAAAGACCAGTGAATAAAACAGGTTACCAAGCAATATAGTCTACATGTGTCTATTTAAAAAAAAAAACAAAAAAACACAAAGATGTATGTCAGAGAAAAGTGTGGAAGGATAGTTATTTATTGATAAACAATGATTATTTCTAACAAACTGATGGTTACTGAGGAGAATGGGAGGGAAGGGATAATTAGGGAGTTTGGAATTTACATGTACACACTGCTATATTTAAAATGGATAACCAATAAGGACCTACTGTATGGCACAGTGAATTCTGATCAATATTATGTAACAACCTAACTGGGAAAAGAATTGTAGAAAGAATGGATACATGTTCATGTATAACTGGAAGGGGAGAAAACAATGATTATCTCCAGATGATGCATTTGCTGGCAAATTTTAGTTTATTCATTCTAACTTGTATGTATTTTCTAAATTTTCTGTTATAAATATTTCTTTCGTATCATTAAAAAATCACTTAAAATTACAAGAAATCTATAATTGTGCCATAGAAGTAGCAGTAAAGCAAAGCCACAGAAATCAGCTTCAACAAAATCACAGATTCCACAGAGAATTGTGAGGTAGGAAGAAATGAGAAGGGTTCTAGCCCAGCTGATGGAGGAGGGTCACTCTGCTTATAGAAACCTCAGAGCTGCTCTGAAGTGATGTACGAATCACGTATCCGTCCTCCCCTCCATCTATGTGGACAAACCTCATCAGACTCACAGAGAAGTGATGGCAGAGCGGACCCAGAGAGGGAAGCCCAGTCCTGCTGACCTGAGCCAGTCAAACCTGCCAGCCCCCATCTGACACTCTTGAGAGGCCTTGCCCCAATCCCTTGGGTGCCCTCCGACCCCAGCTTGGCTTGGGAAACAGTGGATATTTGTTTTTCCTGTGACTTGGTGAGGAACAGATGCAGAACACAGATCACGTTAAACAAATTAGTGACTCCGGAGTGGGTTCTGTGGCACAATTTCTAATTCATACAATGCCTCCAGTTTTGCTATTTCAACTAAATCATTTATCAATCCCTTCATGGATGTCAGTAAACCTCAGCATCTGGGGACCTGCAAACATTAAAATAAGAAGCTATAAAAAATATTAGTAAGCCAATTAAAAGCTCAAGTAGCAATAAACTCTACTTGCATCGCACCTAAAAAACAAAAACAGCCACCTCCTTATCTGAAGTTAAACATCCTATATCAGCAATTTTTTCCAAGAGCTTTTTCTTTCTTTTAAAAGTGCTCCTAATCTCCCATTTGGTACCTTGGTGAGTGGAGGATTGCTTATGGATAAGGGAGTGAAGAATAAAAGATGAAAGACACCTAAGTTTCTGCCTCCCCAAAGCAAACATGATTGATAATTGGTTGGAAAATGGTCTAAAAACCACATTATTCAGAAAAAAAATCTGAGTCACGACTGGGACTTTACAAATCAAAGAGATACTGTACCTCTCTGAGTGGGTATTATCGTGGGTATTATCATTACCCATGATAATTAAGGATGGGAAACTAATATGCCTGTTTTGCCATTACAGGATACTTTCACTTAGTTATTCAATCTCCATAGCCACTGCATGAGGAAGGCCGAGTTATTTTCACCTCCAGTTTTGAAGGTGAAAATTCTCTGGGGCTCACGATATGAAAAGCGGCTTACTTGAGGGTACACAGCTAACGAGAGTCTGTGCTGCCACCTGAGCTGAGGTCAAGGACTCCAATCTTTCTCCTTTCCTGATGACTTTCTTCAGGTGCCACACCAAAGACAAGAAAGCAACACACACACTGAGATTCTACCAGGTGCCAGGTGCCATCCAGGCAATGTGAAGACTTCACTTGAGGTAATAACCTCTAGGACCATCTGAGTTTATGTTTCATGTAAAAATGACTTCCTGCTCCCCTTCTCCTTCACCCAGATGGAGCTGAGTCATCCCCAAAGTGGGAAATGAGGCTCAAGATGTTTAATCAAAAGTAACATCTCCTCTTTGCCAAGATTCCTTGTCCTAATCCTGACACAAATAGAAAGAACAGGTGGCCTCTGAGAAGCAAGGAGGTAGGAATACTAGTGATCTTCAATGTCCAGGATACTTTCTACAAATTTCCTCTGTGCCATGGAAGAGAACTCTAAACTGGGGGCCATTAAATTGGGCTGAAAATGCAGCATGCAATAGAAACCAGCCCTCACCTCTCTCCCCTGCCTTAGTTAGAGGAAGCTGTCATGAATGGGGAGGCAGAGCAGGGTGAGATGGAGAAGAAAATCCTTAAGAATCAGTAGAGGAGGGTCGCTCATGCATCTGAAGTGTCTACCATGTTCTGCATGGGAGAACATGCAGGGCACTGCCTACCGCTGTTGATGTTATTATCTCATTTAACCCCAATGACAAGCTGGGCAGGTGCTACTATTTCCATGTGAATAGAAGAAACTGAGTCTCAGAGAAGCTGGCAGACGCTCTAAGACACATGACTCAAGCAAAACTAAATCAGGATTTGGGGACATAGACACTCTGTGACATCGCCTTCAGAAGAGCGACTGAGAAAAGCCCAGGCTCAGGGCACAAGGAGAAAGTAGACCTGTTTAAACTCTAGACAAGGTCATCTGGGTTCATGTCTCCTGCATGCCAAGCCCTCCCCAGCAGCAGAGATGTCACTGGAAGGACAAGAAACACAGAAATCCAACCACAGAAGAGACCAGACCAGTTCCTCAGACCTCCCATCCAGCTCCAGCATTCTTTTGAAATCCCTCATTCCAATCAGTGATCACAAATCTTGAGATCTGTCAGGACTGTGGGTGGAGCTGGCCCGGTTTCCAGAGACGTGAGGTCTGATGGGAATGTCATATACATGTCCCCTGACAAGGGCTGGCTTTGGGGTTCTCTTTGGGAAGAAGGAGATGTGGTGGAGGGACAGAGGCAGAAAGAGTCAATCTTCTATCTTTATAAAGCTCAATCTGAGACACCAAGTATGGACAAGGACCTCAAACCTGGTGGAAATTTCCTCCAGGCCCTTCCCTCCCATTCGCTGCACATAGGGACCTCTTTCACAGGCCTCCTTTGGCTGATGAAGTGAGCTTTCACGTCCCCTGTGCAAAACTGCTTTCTCTGAAAATAGAAGATACTTCCACAGCCGTGTTTTCCCTAGGGCTGAACAGCAAGGCTACCTCGAGAGAGGTGGAGGCCTGGCCATCAAACCCAGCCATTCAGTGGGAGGCCAGCCTGGGCCAGGTTCAAGGGTGAGCTGGAAAACTCCAGTCTGTGGGGCTTCCCCAAGTTTTGGGAACTGAGGGCTTCCCCCTTCTTGAGTCTGTACCCTAGAGATTTATCTTGGGCTAAGAACAGAGCATTTGTATAATCAGAACTGCATTTTTTTTTTTTGGGGTCATGCTGCACAGCATGCAGGATCTTAGTTCCTTGACCAGGGATCGAACTTGCAACCCTGCAGTGGGAGTGCAAAGTCTCAACCATTGGACCATCAGGGAAGTCCCAACAACCATATTTTTGAGCATCTCCTATAAGGCTAGGACCTGAGCAAAATGCCAGGATACAAGAGTAAATACAACAAATGTGGCCTCTAGAGATTAGAGTCTACAGTCTAGACCAATGAGGCGTCCCAGGCAGCGCTAATGGTAAAGAATCGACCTACCAATGCAGGAGATGTAATAGATATGGGTTCAATCCCTGGGTTGGGAAAATCCCCTGGAGGTGGTAATGGCAACCCACTCCAGCATTCTTGCCTGAAGAATCTCATGGACAGAGATTCTGTAGCCTGGCAGGCTACAGTCCATGGGGTCGCAAAGAGTCAGATGTGACTAAGCATCTGACCCAAGTCTAGGCCAGTACTGTCCAACAGAAGTATCATGTGAGGGACATATGGCATTTTAGAATTTCTAGTAGTCATATTTTTTTAAAAGTAAAATAAAACAAATTATTTTTAATATTTTAGTTAACCCAATATATCTAAAACACAACTTCAATGTATAATCAATATAGAATTATTAATGAGATAGCTTACATTTGGTGGGGGAGATGCTAAACCTTCAAATTATGTGGTGTATTTAATGCTTACAGCACATCTTGATTCCCATTAGCCATATTTCAAGGGCTCAAAAACCACCTGGGGCTTGCAGCTACCACACTGGACACAGTAAAAATAGAGAATGAGGTGGGAAAATGTTATCATTAATAATATTTATTAATCAGCTACCACGTGCCAGTCATTCACATGATCATCCCCAAACACCTCTAAGAGAATGTTATCCCCACTTTAGTAGTGTTAGTAGCTCAGTCGTGTCTGACTCTTTGCAACCCCTTTGTAGCCCACCAGGATCCTCTGTCCATGGGATTCTCCAGGCAAGAATACTGGAGTGGATTCCCATTTTCTTCCCCAGAGGATCTTCCTGACCCAGGGGTCGAACCTGGGTCTCTTGCATTGCAGGCAAACTCTTTACCATTTGAGCTACAGGGAAGACCTAAGAGAATGTCATCCTCACTTTACAGATGACAAAAGTAAGGTACAGAGAGAGTCCATCACTTGCAAAAGTCACATTGCTGGTAAACGATGACAAACAGATGCAGAACCCAGAACCTGTGCTCTGACCCATCGTACCACTCCAATTTTTGCACATGGAAGCTATAGAGGGCTCCTGTTAAATATTGTCTATTAAGTAAAGTGAATGTAGTTTATAATGTACCTGCTTTGACCAAATGGCCTGGGTTGAAATCTTGGCTCTACCACTGAGTTAGCTGTGTGACCTGGGGCAAGTTACTTGGCCTTCCTACACTTCAGTTCCCTTATATGTATAATGGGAATAATAGAGCCTACCTCAGGGGCCATCATGAAGATTACATGAATTAATACAAATAAAGTACCCAGCACCTTGCTTGGTACTTTAAGAAGCAATCAGTAAGGAGTAGCTCTAACTATTACAGTATAAACAGAGTTCAGATGCTGGGGATTTGTGAAAGGTATGCCTGGAAGGGGGAAGATGGAAGAAGAAGGCAGAGAAAAAGGGCCAATCATCAATCAACTAGGAAGTGGCAGAGTTATGGGCTCCACAGCTGCTTTGTCAATCTCCAGATAAACAAGATGGAATATAAAGCACATGCTCCTATGGGTTCAACTGTGTGTATATTTCCAAAATTCACAGTTTGGAGTCCTAACCTCCAGTAATCTTGGAAAGTAATCTTATTTGGAGATAGGGTCTCTATAGAGGCAATTAAGTTAGACTGAGGTCATTAGGAAGGGCCCTAATCCAATATGGTGGGTGTCTGCAGGAGAAGAGGAAATCTGCACACAGACATCTGCATAGGGAGAAGGCCATATGAACATGAAGACGGCCCTTTACCAGCCAAGGAGACAGCCTGGGACAGTGCCTGCTCTTACAGCCCTGACAAGGAACCAGCCCTACTCACATCTTGGACTTGGACTTTTGGCCTCTGGAACTGGGAGATGACAGTGTCCTACCAGGCTTCCATGCTAGCTCAGCTGGTAAAAAATCCACCTGCAATGCAGGAGACCTGGGTTTGATTCCTGGATTGGGAAGATCCATTGGAGAAGGGATAGGCTACCCACTCCAGTATTTTCAGGCTTCCCTGGTGGCTCAGACAGTAAAGCATCTGCCTGCAATGTAGGAGACCTGGGTTCGATCCCTTGGTTGGGAAGATCCCCTGGAGAAGGGAACAGCTGCCCACTCCATTATTCTGGCCTGGAGAATTACATGGATTGTACAGTCCACGGGGTCGCAAAGAGTCAGACACAACTGAGAGGCTTTCACTTCACTTTAGTGTCCCCCAGCACTGGGAGTTCCAGTACCCTGCTCTGGAATTTTGTCACGACAGCTGTAGGAAACACACACACACACACACACACGGACATGCACCTTCCACATCCCCCTTGACCAAGTAACACTGCCCATGGGGACCTGCCAGAAGGCCTCCAGGTCGGCACGCGGCCCCAGTCCACACAGCTCGCTTGTAAAACCTCCGTCTCCTTGGCCAGCTCACTTCAGTGGGGCTGTCGCAGCGGAAAACTACCCAGGAAGGTGGGCTGCATCCCTGAACACTGCTCACTCTGTTTCCCCTGCTACCTTCAAAATCCCCCTCTGTCAACGGAGAAGGAAATAAAGCGTGTCTTTATTCGGGCCCAGGCTCCCTTGGACACCACGCTCCAGCCTGAGCCAAGGCAGACACAGTGGCCCATTGAGTGAGGTTCTCCCTCCGCGTGTTCCCAGCACACGCCACCGGGGCCCTTGGACCCTCAAAAATGCACAGACGTTCTTCTAAGACCTGAGGCTGCAGTGACCGAGGCGGAAGGTGGCAGAAGCTGCTCAGGCGGCTAGCGCCACGATGCCCTGTTCATTCAGACACGGGACATTTGGAATTTTATCTTCTTTTCCTTCCCCAAGCCCAGCCACTTGAGACAATTATTGCTAATTTTCCAAACTGTGAAATGTGACATGCATTATTTCTCACATGCTGCTTGCAGACAGAACATGGGGGAGGGCAGGAATGGACTGTAGATGATTTCGAGGGGGTTTTCTCATCTACTACGGAGGAAAGAAAGTTCCATGACTCCCAGATCAATCCTGCACCCTGAAAACTGCTGCTTCAGAGGCATGTTCCTGAAAGACCTCACGTTCCTCTCTGTGTGTACAGCCTCTGAACAGCCTCTTAGGTCCTAATCAATCACGCCTTTCACCCACGAGACTTAGCTAAACGTAGTGAGCCTTGTTAGAAAATGCAGATAACTGAACATATAGCATAAAATGCAAACGGTCATGTAAGGTGAAGGATGTGAAACTTTCAAAGTTTATTCTTTTTGTTTTTTCTCCCAGAGATGAGAAAGACTTGCACATTGTGAATTATGGATGCTTCCTAGCACAGGGAATGTGATCCCACTAGACAGTTATGTAACTGGCAAAACAAATCAGCGAGGTAGCTCAGGGCCTGAGTGACTGAGCAGAGACCCAAGGCTGAGACTGGGCTCCATAAGCATTACAACAGGGGTCCCCAACCTCTGGGATCTAATGCCTGATGATCTGAGGTGGAGCTGATCTAATAATAATTGAAATAAAATGTATAATAAATGTGATGTGCTTGAATAATTCTGAAAGTAAATCCCCCCACCCAATGCCAGTCCATGGAAAAACTATATTCCATGAAAGCGGTCCCTGGTGCCAAAAAGGGGCCAGGGGATCGCTGCTTTATAAGCTTTGCGGCCCTACGTAAACTCATTTAATTTTCCTGAACCATACTTGCTTCCTTTCTTCATCAATTAAGAAAAAAAAAGATAAAGTTCAATCAGGCAATACCCATGGGTCTTTCCCAGTATGTAGTCTTTTTGCAAAGAATTCTCATGTATCAGAAACACTGAAATTTTTGTACTAACTTGCTACCAATTGGCAATACCTGCTTGCTCTCTGTTCCAAGGTTGGGGGGATTTGTGTTGAGCAGCTGGAAGTCTGCTCTGAGCTATACAAAGACACTCACCCCTCCATCACCCACAGTTGTAGGCAGAAACCTTCCCTGTTGACTCCACAAAGCCCCCTGCCATGTCCATCAATTGTTACTGGGCATGAATGCAGGCCTCTCGCCTCAGTTTCTGAGCACTTCCCAGAATTTCATGAAGGACTAAGAGAGAAACACCCAAAACACACATGTTAGTAGGCAAACGCCAAAAGAGAAATGACAGCTAATGGCATGTTCCTTATTTGCCATCGTGCCAAATATTTCACATTGATTTCACTCAGTCCTCATAGCGGGGCGGGGATGGGGTAGAGGAACGTGCTATGATTGGGAAGGAGGGCCTGGTGATCTGATGAGGAGGTCCATATCTGGGGGTAGTTGGCACTGGAGATGAATAGAAAGCAAGGATGGGGGTCTGTATGGTTATCAAGTTCACCAGTATTCTAGAAGGGACCCTGTGCCACTCACTCAGCTTCAGCAACGTGTCCTGGGCCATTTCCCACTGAGCCTACGGGCACCTTGCTGTTAGTCTCACACCCTGTTCTGACAACCAAGCAGCTTCTCTCAACATTCCTCTCTTCAGGGAGGAGCTAGAGGAAAAGTCTTTGGGTCCCACCAAGTGTTAGGATAAGCCTGGAGGATTCTGAGTGTGGTTATTTGTCCAATAATTTGTCCGGTGCTGCGGGCAGCCAGAGCATTCTCCCTTTACATTTCTGGCCATGGTCTTTAAAAAACTCCCTGCACGAAGCCAGAAACTTTGTCTTCTAGCTCACCTTTGCATCCCCCAGTACACATGAGCACGCTCTGGCCCTCTGTACCTGCTTCTGGAGAGGAATACAGTTCGGGATCAAAACAAACAAGACTCACCAACTCGCAGCCTCACTTTCACCTGGGAGCCATATCAAGGCTCCCAAGATAGAGAGGGTGGGTCTTCCCAGACTGGGTTTGTAAATGATGCCTCTGTCTCAGGTCTCAGGAGTTTAACAGTTTCCTCACCAGGACTGAGCGAGTCAACAGTGAACGGGCAGTCGTAAAGTGTTTTGTAAATTATTCTGAATGGTTGCTCTGTTCTCCAGAGACAACGCAGCAGGATGCACAGAAGTGATGGCCTGCTGGCTGCTGGCACTGTTTCCTACTGTGGTCAGGCATGCTACCCTCCGTGCAGCCCCCTCACCTGTCTGAGCATTCTAGTCCTCTTGCAGTCACCCGGGACATGGGACCCGGCGTCAACTGCTGCCTGCAGGGGCGGACAGGCATGGCTCCCCAGCAGGCTGTTTCGTTTATCTAATTAGATCAATTATCCTGCTGTCGACAATTACTGTCATTGCCCAGTGCCGGTTTGAGTTGATTTAGGTTATTCTTCTCCTGTCAATCAAACTGCAAGTTTGATTGCACCAAAAACGTAAACAACTGTTTTAAAAACACACACAAATCCCAAAACACAGCAACCCCTGTGTTTTTCGTGAATCTCTCAGAGTTGGACAGGTAGGAAGGAGGAGACCCGGCATTGTGCTGGGCTCAGCCACACTTCCTTTATGCTTCACAGCCCAGCTAAGCAGGCACGCTTATCCCTACACTGATTCACTTTGCTGTACAGCAGAAACTAACATAACATTGTAAAGCGACTAAACTCCAATAAAAATTCTAAGAAGAAATGGAGGCTTAGGGAAATTAGCACCCTTGTCTAAGGTCATCTAATCATTAAATCCAGAAAACAGGGGTTGTAAGAGATAGAGGGATGAAGGATGCAGGGTGGGGAGACAGAGAGAAAGAGAAAGACAGAGATCAGTTTTGTATTAGATAAAGGAAGAGTGGAAATACCACCCCCACCCCAACCCCCAAAACAACTATTCTGGAAGCAAGAAACCAATGCCTAAGAAACTAGGTCAAGTTAGTAACAACTGGAATTGGGAGGAGTCAAAGGCAATAGAGAGAACAAGTTGTGTTTGTTTTTGTTTTTTAAATACGGAGCAGAGAACAATAAAAGACCTAAGGCCACTGGGCTGGCAGTCATGGCCTCTGGATTTATCTTTAAAACCCCCCAGAAGGGCTTTGGGTTGGGGACTTCTGGTCAGTTCTCCCACCTACACAAAGCAGGGACCAGGGAGTGGGGCGAGGCCAGGGAAGCCTGCACAGGACCGGTTCACAGCAAAAAGTCTGGGTGAGGGTGAGGGGCCCAGGCTTCTCCCATTCCACCCCAAACTGGAACCATCCATTCTCTTTATCTGAGATTCCAAGTTCAAATTTTTGTTGAAAGTGTTTCCCTTCTCAAAAATACTGGTGGGGGTGGGAGGCGGCACTGTTGAGCGGAGATGATGAAAAGCACAGGGCCTTGAACAGAGGAAATGTTCAATCAGTGTTAATTAAATTATATGTACCCGAACACATCCTCCAGTTCAAACCAAACTACCCAGGGTGTCACATTCTTGGCTGATGTTGAACTTTTTCAGCATGAACTCACAGATCATTTTCCCATGAATAGACACCAAGTTGTAAACCAGGGCTCTTACATTCAGTATTATTTTTTTATGCAAATTAGCAACAAGCACAGAGCTTTAAGTTAATTTAGAAATGAATCTGATGATGTGATGCTGGATAGCACTTTCACTTAGGTGACCTCCCAATCACCACGTCACCACAGCCATCCTCCCCTCGTAGGAAGAATCCAAAGGACATAGATGAAAACACACCAAGGAAGTTCCTGAATTTTTTGCATCATATGTCCAGTACAGAATTTTTTTTGATCACATATCCAGAAAACAGATCACATATCCACAAAACATTTTGACTTTTCATTGCAAAATGCTGAGTGCAAAATTAATGTCTTGACATTGTATCTCTCTCCCCTTACCTCAACTCCTCTTCCTTCCAACCCTCTTCACACCCATCCATCTGAAGCATTGGGGAAATTTCCTTCTAGAATCAAGTAAATGACCAAGTGCCTCGTGGGTGCCCAGGGCTGCCAGGACGCTGTTTTCAGGGGATGCTGGCATGCCTGGCCCATGAGCAGCAGACTCGGTACAATAATTTACTAAGATCTGGAAGATGACCTCTAGAATGTCAGCTCCCCACACTGAGCACTGTGTTCCTCATTCCATTATTCCAAGGGGGATCTTTCCTTTTTTCCTTCCTGACTACTTTATATGCGCTGGCACAAAACTCATAATTTGACAAACACACGATACTCTCTAACTCCTGGGCAGCTGTCCAGATGAGATGGTGTGTTAAAAGATTTACTCTTAAAAAAAAAAAAAAGTATCACTCTGTTTTAGAAGAAGCCACTGAAGGCTTTTTGCAGAAACCACATCGGTCCACCCCATGAGGCTGGTGTAGGCTGCCTTAGAAGAAGGCATTTGGAGTTTAGAATAAAACAGACTGGAGCCCAATCCTAGCTCTGTTACTAATTTTGCAACCTCAGGCAGGATCTTGAGCCTTTCCAAGCCCATTTTTCCTTGCCTGAAAAAGGCTCATAATAACATGTGCCCAACAGATTGGCTATAAAGATTAGAAATAGTATGTGTAAAATGCCCTGTAATGTAACACACTGCCCTGGACATGGAAAATACTTAACACATTATGGCTAAACTGCTGTTATGATTATGAATAATAATAAAATTGCCCCACATCTACACTATGGCAGGGTTAGTTACCTCTGTTCTGATACATGGTTCTGTACTCATCGATGTTTCAAAAATACTAACGGTGTTGGTTATTCTTTGTTCCCTGTTCTCTCCACCCTCCCATCCATTCCCCACGCTTCTCTCCTCACCAGAGGCTGACCCTGTGGACCGCATCAACCGGGCCCCATACTGGCTATTGGTTGACCTCTGTTTCCATTTGGCCAATAGGAGGAACCAGCAGAAGGAGAAAGAGAGACACAAAGAGAGAGAGACCAAGTCTGGAGAAGGGACAGAGAGGAGAGATTAGGGTACATTCTCCCAGCTTGCCCTGCAGTTCCAGCAGTTGTGTGGCCCCATCCCTTCAGGGCTCAGGCTGACAGTGGCTTATCTCTAGTGGCCTGTCTCAGGGTACCTCAAATCTTATTAGCTTCCTCCCCAACTCATGAATTCGGTTTCCTGCCAGACCCTGATAATTCACTGAATTACCTTGGCAGTCCCCTCAGAAGACCATCATCTTGTCAGTGCTTAAAGGGAGTGGTCCAAAGGGGGCCCAACTTTGAGTACGGTTTCAAATGACTTTGAGATCCTGACAACGTGAAACCAAATACAGACGGGACACTTGTGTAACAGCAGGCGCCTGAAGCTTGTTCCATACAATAACAAGAGTGGAAGCCATGTAGATGTCCGGCAACAGGGGACTGGTCAAGTAAGTGGAGGTTAGAGAAAGAGGATGTGCGGTAGTTAGCCTGCTGGCGTCCCCAAAGATTCGCCAACACAACAGGGCTGATCTGTAGGACAAAGGGAATACTGCCCAAATGACACTGTGTGACCTCCAAGGGGGGTCACAGACAAGACACAGCTTCTGCCTGGCTCATTCTCACTCTGGGGAAAGGCAGGGGCCATGCTTTGAGGACACCCAACCACTTCATGGCAAACAGATGGGGGAAAATGGAAACACTGACAGACTTTATTTTCTTGGGCTCCAAAATCACTGCAGACAGTGTCTGTAGCCATGAAATTAAAAGATGCTTGTTCCTTGGAAGAAAAGCTATGACAAACCTAGACAGCATATTAAAAAGCAGAGACGTCACTTTGCCGACAAAAATCCGTATATTTAAAGCTGTGCTTTTTCCAGTACCCATGTACAGATGGGAGAGTTGAACCATAAAGAAGTCTGAGCACTGAAGAATTGATGCTTTCGAACTGTGATCCTGGAGAAGACCCGTGAAGGTCCCTTGGACTGAAAGGAGATCCAACCAGCCAATCCTAAAGGAAATCAACCCTGAATATTCATTGGAAGGACTAATCCTGAAGCTGAAGCTCCAATACTTTGGCCACCTGATAAGAAGAGCCGACTCTTTGGAGAGGACCCTGATGCTAGGAAAGACTGAAGGCAGGAGGAGAAGGGGACGACAGAGGATGAGATGGTTGGATGGCATCACCGACTCAACGGCCACGAGTTGGAGTAAACTCCAGGAGATAGTGAAGGACAGGGAAGCCTGGCGTGCTGAAGTCCATACGGTCAGAGAGAGTAAGACATGACTGAGTGACTGAACAACGGCAACAAGCAGTCCAGTGGAAAGGCCGTGAGAAAACCACACCTGCCAGCATGAGAGTGAACCACCTCGGCAGCAGGTACTCCAGTCCAGCCCTCAGATGACTGCAGGCCCAGCCAATGCCTGACTACAACCACACCAGAGACCCCAAGCCAGAACTCCCCAGCCAAGCCACTCTCAAGTTTCTGACCCACAGAAACTGTAAGAGATAATGGTCATTATTGCTTTTTAAGCTGCTAAACTTTGGAGGTGATTTCAGTAGATAACAGATCAATGGAAACATCACATATTACGTAAAAATCTTATTTTGGAACAATATTTAGTGGGCTTCCCTGGAGGCTCAGAGGTTAACGCGTCTGCCTGCAATGTGGGAGACCTGGGTTCGATCCCTGGGTCGGAAAGATCCCCTGGAGAAGGAAATGGAAACCCACTCCAGTGTTCTTGCCTGGAGAATCCCATGGATGGGGGAGCCTGGTGGGCTACAGTCCACAGGGTCGCAAAGAGTCGGACATGACTGAGCGACTTCACTTCAAAAAATGTTCACAATCTACTAAATGAAAACGACAAGATATAAGTTGTCATCCCATGTTTGTTTATATATTCATCAAAAAAAGACTGGAAGAAGATAATGTAAATGTCTACTATCTTTGGGTAGATGAATTAGAGTCCTTTCAATTTTCTTCAAGTCTTTTTGTGTTTTCTGAAATGCTCGCTTTTGATACTCTGCTTTTTAAAAAGTGTACTTTCAAAATATAGCTTTCCCAGTGTATTTTTTAATGGAAATTTATTTTACATAAACTGAAAATGCACGGCTCCAGCTTTCAAGAGGAGTCTGTTTACTGCCACCAGGAAAACACGAAGACAATGTGCACCTTACAGGCTGCCTGGGCACTTTTCCTGATCCCTTCCATTTTTCTCCTCCCTGTAGGTCTAGCCTAGCTGTGGTTTGACATCTACCCAACAGCACCCAGCCTGTGGTGTCCTTCAAAGAAGTTTGGAGGTGAAAGGGATCTTCAAGAAGCTCTACTTGCAGCAGCATGACAAAGGGTCACTCAGGTTCTCCTTGAATGCTTCCTGTGAGGGGGAGCTCACCTCTACCCGAGATATCTGGTCCACTAGTTGAACTCTCCTTGTTCAAAATGCCTCAGTGAGAATAAACAGAGGTTTCTAAACATAAGCAGCACTCCATGCGACAGTGGGCACTCTGTCATGTTCATTGCTATATTCTTGCCCCTAGCACGGTAACCACCACACAGTAGATACTCAAGAAATATATTCTAGCGGTGGTAAATAGATGAATGGCTAAATAGCATTCGCCAGGAACTTAAGACTCAGGGAATCAGTGGATGGGAGTGGGCCAAGGCTGGATGGGTCCTTCAAGGAGCTCTGGAGAAGAGACAAGCATTAAAGAAATCCCTAATTGGCACTACGATGAATGTAATGAAGGATCTCAAGGGGAAACTAGCTCAGGGAGGTCAGGGAAGAAAGCCTTCTTGATAGACAGACATTTAAGACCAGGTCTAAAGAAAAAGTAGTGACAACCCACTCTAGGCATCTTGCCTGAAAAATCCCATGGACAGAGGAGCCTGGCAGGCTGCAGTCCGTGGGGTCCCAAAGAGTCAGACACAACTGAGCCCTCACAAACCAGCCAAAAAAAGAGCGGGCAAGGAGGAAGAGGCCGGCAGAGGAGAGCACAGGTGGGGGCCTTTAGAAGTTGGGCCAACAGAGAAACTACAGCGGGGCAGAAGAGAGGAAGGGCAGTGATGCTAAAGAGATGGGCAGAGTGGGCCACCGAAGGCCCTGGGAAGCGGGATAAAGGAGTATGAAATGCAGCTTCTCCCCACAGAGGCCATAAGACATACAGAAGCCATCAGTTGGGACCATTCCCCAAGGAGCAGCTGGCTGACCTGGCAGCTCTCTACATGAGAGTCAGGAACAGGCCGAAAAGAGACATCACTGTGAGCAAGGTACTGGAGACCATGGCCCCACGCTGAGGTCCATGGAGAATCACGTCTGCTGCAAGCGCCACAACCAGCTTGACCACGGCCGACCTGCAGAGTTGGCAAGGGCCGGGGAGACAGGAGGGGAACAACGCCTGATGGAAGCCACACCTGTGTGTGTGTAGGTGTCCACCCCCGAGGATAAAGAGCCGGGCCTGGAGACTCATCTGCTCTGCTGCTGCTCTTTCTGCTTGAGGATTTGTTTATCCTTTCATTTCCTAGTTTGATTTCCTTTTAATAAAGCCCTAATCTTGTCTTGGCTCGTCTAATGGGATGAAGGACTAGTCTTCAGCAAAGCCTGGAGGAGGAGAGAGTGAAGGGCTGGGGGACCTTGGTGGTCAGGCCCAGTTGGGGGAAAGCAGGGTTTGGGGTGCCCTCCAGAAGTCAGGCAGACAGACAGCAAACTTGGGAGAGGCCAAAGCAAAGACACGCATGATGCCCACCCCCACCTGTGGTCACTCCTCTGCCAACTCGGGCTGAGTTTCCAACACTAACACCTCTCCCAAAGCAGAAGCCCGGGAGGCCCTGAGCTCGAGTCCTGGCCTGGCCCCTGGCTCTGTGCTAGGCAAGTTCTTTCACTTCTCTGAGCCTCAGTTTCCCCACCTGTATGATGGGGACGATAATCAGAGCAGCTGTCTCAGAGGATTGTGGGAAATGCCAGACACACTGTGAGTGCACTCAAACTGCAGTTAACTACTGTTATTCACTGCGAAGTATCGAATATGATAAACCTGCCATCACGCAGATAAGCCAAGGGCTACTCCAGTACCCAGCCCAGCCTCTGCCATAAACTCCTCCCAGCTCTGACTCCTGACTGTCTCCCTGACTCAGGTGCCCAGGGGGTCTAGCCTGAATCCCACTTTCAAGGCAAGGTCCTGAGTTAGGGATCCTCGATGTTTTTCCCCTACCCAAACTGGCCAGTCCTACAGCCTCCCCTGGAGACAGAATCACTGTTGGGGTACCACAGTGACAAGAGCAAGGTTAAGTTGTTTGCTGCCAGACTTGAACCAGGACTTGAACCCAGACCCCAAGCCTGGGGCCCTTTCCTCTGTTCCCCAAAGCTGCCCCGGGGGTCTTTAAAATAGGAAGCAGGAACACTCCTCCAGAAGGAAGGCAGACTGACTTGCCAGATGCCCGGATGCTGGCTGGGATACAGGTGTGCCTTTTTGGCAGGTACGTGAAGTCGCTCTGCCTTTGAAGGGAGATGACTGGCTACCCGTTAGACACTGGAGGCGGGAATAGAATCTGCCCTTGATGAAGGATGGAACCAAGAAAAAAGCATTTAAAAGGTAATGGAGGAAAGATTCGGTGGGAGGGTGATATTTGGGTAGGGTGATATTTGGGGACGCTGTAGCATGTAATTTTAAGAGGTGGAGAGTCAAAAGTCAGTCTGAGAAAAAATGCAGCAGGAGGATGCAGGAAGTGCCCAGGTGTGTTAGAGGGTGTGTGTGTGTGTGTGCGCGCGCGCGCGCGCCCAGGTGTGTTAGAGGGGGTGTGTGTGTGTGTGTGTGTGTGTGTACCATGCTGGGGATGTCTGGAAACTTCTCTGAACAGATACTCAGAAGTATTTGTTCTGGTGAGTGTCAGGTGGAAGCTGCAGGACTCATTTCCCACCAGCCTCCCAGCATTGTATGGGCTGTGATCAGGGAGAGGAAGCCTTCTCCTTCAGACAAAGCAGTTCTCCACTCTGTGGGTCATTCCAAATTACACCAGACAGTCCCCATGCAGAAACCCTTCAAAAACACCAGATTCTACTCGTCCACTAGCAGGTGGCAAAGTTGAGGACACCTAAGGGGTCCCCTTCCTTGCTAACTGCATTCACAAACTCCAGGGGAAATAAGGAAACCCAAACTGCTTCTCCTTGGTACCAGAGGAACAAGGTATGACTATCAGATTGTAAGATGACAGCCAGGAAATGTTGTGATGTGCTCCTTGCTCGTCCCAGGTTGGAACAGCAAAGCCTTGGCTTCTTGGAAGCCAGTAAACACATTTAAGAGACTCAAACCCGACTCTTCAGCACAACTCACAATGCCATCCCTGACCTAGAATGGGCTATTCCAGACAACAGAATTTTCCAAATAAGAAAAAACTCTCCACGTGTCATTAGCAAATACTGAAAACTTTTTTGTGTGTATCAGTAGAAATTCTTGGAATGTTCTCTAAATTCTCAAAATGGAAATCACCTGCATGTGTTAGGGTTCTTTAAAAGACATAATGAAGAAAATCTAATGTATTACTGACAATCCTACCTTACCATGCACTATGGCTGAGACCCTACTATGGTCGAGCAGGAGAAGGACTTGGATTTAGAAACCATAGGGCATAACCTCATCTCCACTACTGACTCAGGTAACCCTCTTGCTTCCTTATTTCTGCAACAGGGCTGAGGAGCAATGACATTTGCTCCAACAACACTGAAAATTTACTTGACTACATTTCCAGCTGCACAATTTTTTAATTAAAAAATGTACTTTTGTTTTTATTGTTTTAATTACAAAAATAATCTACTGTTCATTTTTTCTAAATTCTAAATATCAAAAATAATTTCCAAAGGTCAAAAGCACCTATATTCCAACCACCCAGACACAGGTTTGACATTTTGGTAGGTATCTTCCCAGATGTCTTAAGAAAAGCACAGATACGTTCTCCATCTTAACAATAACAGAATTATTCTCTGTATGTTGCTTTGAAATCTTTTCTCATTTACAATGTCTCATGAACACTTGTGTGATATTAAAATCATAGGTCTACACTGTTGTTCTTAAGGCTGCACAGATTTCCACAGTATGAATACATTATCTTTTATTTAACTAACCTCTCCCAAGTGATGTTTTGGTTATTTCTGATTTTTCACTACTATGAACACTACTGAGATGAGTACCTATGTCCTGTCCACTTTCCCAACTGAGTTTCTCAGCAGCAGCACTAATGGTATCTGGGACGAGATAACCCTCTGTTGTGGGGGGTTGTTCTGTACAGGGCAGGATGTTTAGCAGCATCCACCTGTACCTTTTAGGTGCCTCTACTTGTTAGATGCCAGTGGCATCTCCCCAGTGACAACTGAAAATGTGTCCAGACACTAGGCTGCTGAGAACCACTGCTTTAAGACAAACTTCTAGAAGTAGCATAAGCCAGCTTAGGGGATTACAAACTTTTTTGTCACCTATTGCTAACATGCCCTCCAGCAGTTGAGTGCCCTGGCCAGCACCAAAGAGAATGCATCCATCTTTTCATTTTTGCCAGTGTGAAGGCGAGTAGAGTCAACCCACTGTTTTGTTTTGGTTTTTATTAAATTAATAGATGGGGAGGTTTTGAGCCATTGTGGATTTGTAGAAAAAAGTGGAATACAAAGTACAGAAAGTTCTCAATTACCCCTTCTCTCTATACCCCTAGCTTCTCCTACTATCAGTATCTTTCACGGGTGTGGTACCTGTGTTATGATTAAGAAGCTAGTATTGATACATTATTATTAACTAATGTCTAGTGCACATTAGGGCTCACTTTTTGTGTACTGTGTGTCCTCTGTTAATTTTTAGGTTATGCTGCTTATTCCAACTATACTGTCTTGCCATTTAAAAATCTTGACCAATTTATTGAGCTATAATTTACACACAATAAATTTTGCTCATTTAAAGTATACAGATTGATGTTTCAGTGAATGCAAAGTACATTAATAACTGCAACTACAAATTTTAAACTGCATATCCAAATTTTAAAATCACCCCATCAATCCCCAGAAGTTTCCCTCCTGCCCCTTTGCAGTCAATCATTGCCCCACCTCAGCTCTAGGCAATAACTGATCTGTTATCACCATTGCTTTCCTTCTTCTAGAATTTCATAGAAATGGAATTAGTTCACAATCTTTTGAGTCTGGCTTCCTTCACTTGGCATGTTATTGAGATTCATCCTTCTTATTGCACATATCAGTAGTTGCTGCTTTTACATTGCAGAGCAGTACTCCATTGCATGGATATACCATATTTTATATATCCATTCACAAGTCTGTGGACATTTGTGTTGTGTCCAGTCTACAGACTTTATCAATAATGCTATGAACATTCATGGACAATCTCTATGCTATGACCAACTGCTTTAAAATATTGTCATATTAATTTTCAATCTGTAATATAACAAGTATGTCTGATTATACTTCAAACCATGTCAACTGATACCAAAAGTGGCAATATGGGATATGAGACTCCAAACCTATATCTCAACGTGCATTAATCAGAAGTTATTGCCACACATCCCAGTGGTCCCAGGATGGCATAAAATTCTAACAAAGGTCATGGGAAGCCAAATGTAACTCTGCAAACCCCAGTCCCTAAAAGTCACAAAGCAAGGTGAATCTAGAGTAACAAGACCAGGAAATGCACTTTATGCTGACATTTTCAAGCTTTCCACTCCTAGACTAACATTTCTAGAAAAGACATGCTCAGCTTGAGTGCCAGGAGAAAAGGCTTGTGCACAGCTCTTTGGATCTGTGCCTACCGTTGATATTTGGGATTTGCTAAACTCAAAGTCACCACTCTTTGAAGACTGCTGCTGATATCTTTCTGGTTTTAGAAGAAAGGGAGGAAAAAAGATGAAACCTAAAGAAAATAATGTTACAAACAAGAAGACTTGTAGGACCTGGACCTGTGCAGATAAAGAAACTCTTCTCTCACATATTCACTGGAGATTTTCACCAAAGCGATACAGAAAGAGGCACTGGAGAGAAATTCCCACCGTTCTTTCCCTGACCAGGTTGATAGAAGGTGATTCCAGGCAGACATGTCAGCTGGTTTTCTGTGTTACCACAACCCTACCTTTGCACCACGCTCCACCCCATTTCAACCACCCTGTGCCCAGAGAGTTCCCTTTATTGTGAGCATGGTAGGTGCTGGTAATTTGAGCAGCAATTGGGTGCTGATCATCCTTTCCCATCCCACCTTTATTACGGAGATGCTGCTGCTGCTAAGTCGCTTCAGTCGTGTCCAACTCTGTGCGACCCCATAGATGGCAGCCCACCAGGCTCCCCCGTCCCTGGGATTCTCCAGGCAAGAATACTGGAGTGGGTTGCCATTTCCTTCTCCAATGCAGGAAAGTGAAAAGTGAAAGTGAAGTCTCTCAGTCGTGTCCGACTCTTAGCAACCCCATGGACTGCAGCCCACCAGACTCCTCCATCCATGGGATTTTCCAGGCAAGAGTACTGGAGTGGGGTGCCATTGCCTTCTCCATATTAGGGAGCATGGTAGTTCACATCTAGGCATGTAGTTGATCCTCATTCCACATCTGTTGCTAACATCACCATCATTTTACAGATGAAGAAACTGAAGCACAGAGAGGTTAAGTGACTTGCTCAAGGTCACACAGTTGGTAAATAGCAGAGCCAAGATTCATATTCATAAGATTCTTCTGCACTATACCATGCCACTAATGAATAGATAGCACATAAAGAACAAGTGTTAGGGAAGGAAACAGGATGTTCCTTCTTATCTCTTTAACTGAATTGGCCATAAAAGATAACACAGAGATAAAGAATTCTGGAGCATGCTCAAGGGGCCAAGGACTTTTAGAGAAGCACCTTAAGGTGGCAGAGAAAACACAGAGAACAAAAGTACAGAACTGTGCAAAGGGCTGAGACCCAGGATGTTCCGCTGGTTCAGCCTCTCCTCTCCAGACCTCCACTGTCCTCCGGAAAGGAACAGGTGCCCCGTGATGTTTCTGGGAGCCAGAGATTAACTCAGTCTGGTCAAAGTACAAGGTGGCAGGACTGGGTGGAGAAGTCAACATTGAGAACATTGAACACAAAAATGAGGATATAGGAGGGCCAACGACCTGGATTTGGATGCTGACAAATCTATGCTACAACCCCGGATCAGTCACAAAGCTCCCTTGACCTCAGTGACTACATCTATAAAATGGGAGTGATCGTGGTTACAACCCGTACTAGAACTTGATATAAGGCTCTTAGCACATAATCCACAGTAAGTGTCAGCTGTATTATTATTACTGTTATGAAACTGTGCTTGGTCCAGACCATCCTGCCTGGAAAGAAAGCCACCACAGGGCCAAATGGGAATGATGGTCACCCAGGCTGTGTCATGTGTTGCCCAGGGAGCTGATGAACACAGAGGACTTGATCAGCAGCAGCTGCTTCTCCACTAGTGACTCCTGGGCCATGCCCCACATCTGCAACCACTGGGCTCCCTAATTCACTTCTTCAGATGAAGCAGTGCTGATGCAGTCTTCCCCGATTAGAAGTGAGAAATGGGGATTCACAACACTCAGATGAGGGCTGTGACAGCAGATGTGGCCACAGACGGTCCTACGACTATCAACCCACCAAATGTCTGGAAACGCGGAGCTGTCCACAAGGTCATTTTTGGTCTGGTTCGAAGACATTATCCAGCTGAATTGGATTTGCCAGGTGTTCATGCTGATGTTTGGCTCCTGAACTCTCTTCCCAGTTCCCTCTATGATGAGATGATTGCTTGTAAGACAACTGGCAATTACGGTCCTTCTAAGAGCCTGGGCATAAATTAAAAGATTAGAAGCCTTGCACGTGTGCCACTAGATGACCAGGTAGCATTTGCCATCTGGAAATGATAATTTAAATGGAAGTATATATTATACTTTTTATTTCTGAAAAAGAGGAGATTCTGGCCCTCTCCCCTCTCCACCTTGTCTTTCGCAGGCTTTGGCTACATACAAAGTACAGACATAGTGAGGGGATCAGGGAAAGCTATGTTAAGGCCCCTCAGCGTGTTACCCTGGGCTCACATCTGGCGTGCGGATCACCTAATGAAAGGCTTTTGTGATCAATGAAATTTACAAGGGGGTGGAGCTGGCGATAGAGACAGGGCAGGATTTCACATCTACTGCTGCTCCCTAGACCCACTCCAGTGTTCTTGCCTGGAGAATCCCAGGGACGGGGGAGCCTGGTGGGCTGCTGTCTATGGGGTCGCACAGAGTCGGACATGACTGAAGCAACTTAGCAGCAGCAGCAGCAGCAGTTGCTCCCTGGAGAAGGGCCTTCATGCCTTTACTCACATACACCTACATACCCTCCTTTCCCCCTCCCTCTCTCCCAGGACCAGATCTGCCCACTGGCACTTGCTCTACCCTTACCCAGCCCTGACAGTCAGTGCTGCCTTCCCTTCACAATCTGAGAGCCTTGCCTGTCTCCCGCCAGTCCTGGCCCTGCTCCCTCCCTTCCTCCATTCTTCCCTCACTTTATGAATGACTGCATAATGGACAAGTGGTCAAATGAATCACCCCGTGAGATAAATGGAGCAAATACATCTTGTTGAGGAAGGCAATGATCCATTTTTTCAACTGAAATTTCCAAGAGGGCTTTTAAGAGGTTAATGCCTGAACTGAAGACAGATTAGAAGGAAGCGGACAGGCATTTCCAAATTAAGGTGCTAAAATAGTCATTTCTGACCAACTCTAAAAAACAAGGAGAACCCTTGTGACACCTGAATGAGGTAGCCTCGAGGCAAGTAAAGGGTCTCTCACAGTCACTCAGGGCTTCCTTCATAGCTTAGTCAGTAAAGAATCTGCCTGCAATGCAGGAGACCTGGGTTCGATTCCTAAGTTAGGAAGATCCCCTGGAAAAGGAAATGGCAACCCACTCCAGTATTCTTGCCTGGAGAATCCCATGGACAGAGGAACCTGGCAGGCTACAGTCCATGGGGTGCCAAAGAGTAGGACACGACTTAGTGACTAAACCACCACCACCACCACAATCACCCAGCAAATAAAGATCTACCATAAAATAAAATTACCTGGGGCTTCCCTAGTGGCTCAGTGGGAAAGAATCCACCGGCCAGTGCAGGAGACACAGATTCAAGCCTGGAAAAATCCCACATTCCACAGAGCTACTAATCCATGAGCCACAAGTGTTCAGAGCCTGAGAGCCCATGTACCCGAGAGCCTGTGCTCCACAATCAGAGGAGCCACGGCAATGAGAAGCCTGCGCACTGCAACAAAGACTAGACCCCGCTCTCCGCAAGTAGAGAAAAGCCCGCGCTGCAACAAAGGCCCAAAGAAGCCAAAAATACATACATAAATAACACTTAAAATAAAACAAAATGAAAAAAAAAAATGACCCCATGAAGTTGTAAAACTACACAGAAGCTGGATAGAAGAGAGATTTTGAAATGGTGCAAGATTTGTGGGGCACATCACAGAGAATGGACAGAGGAGGGCCCCCAGGGTCCTGGAAGACTGTGACTCAGCCAACTCCTCCTCCCTCACCATTGCCTCTCATGGTCCTGAGAAGCTAATTTCACACCAAGATGCCTGGAGTCCAAAGGAAGACATCACCACCTTGGGGAGCCGAGATGACTGAATGGCAGCCTCCGATCACAAGCTGCCCCGCATTCCATGAGATCCATGGCACTGGGTGGAACAGAGACTTTGGTCAAGACAGCTGTAGCTCTGTCCTCATGGAATTTCCAGGCAAATGGGGAAGACACGTCACCAAACCAATTGCTGAATAACTCTTTGTCATCACAACCTCAGTGAGTTTAGAATATACAAGCTCCATGAGGACAGGGGTTTGTGTCTGTTTTGTTCATGACCTGTCACTAGTGCCTAGAACACAGCCTGCCACACAGTAGGTGTTCAGTAAAAATCTGTTGAATGAATGAAGTGCTAAAAAGAAAAGCAAAAGGCACAGAGAGAGCTTATGATAAGGGAACCAGAGAAGGCTTTTCTGAGGAAGTCGTGTTAATGACGGATCTGAGACTGTGGAGGATGCTACAGGCAGCAGGAACAGTCAGGTGTGTGGGGCAGCTGGAGTGTCAAAGGGCTAGAAGAAACCTTCTGAGAAATAGGACGCTAGATATGGCCTGAAACTGGCAGGGGCCCTGTCGTGCAGAGCCCTGTTCAAGGATGCTCTTGAAGACTCAGGGGGGAGAAAAAAATCTAAGACAGCAGAGGAAGAGAAGAAACCATAAGGTTCTTCCCCTCACTGTTCTCTCCCTCTTCCAACACACTAAGTAATTAAAAATCATTTGATTATATATATCCATAAGAATAATGTCTGCCTTCTTTTAATTGCTTAAGAGAAGGCAGTGAAGAAATTGTGAGTTACTGTCCCAAATGGGACAGCTGCCAAGGAAGAATTATGAGCCTTGATCATTGGGTGTTCACATTGGAACAGCTAGATATTTCAAGCATCAGAAAGACAGCACAACATAAAGCGGAAGACGGTTCCCTCCTTCTGCTTTCTGGCAAAGCCCAGCAGCTTCTATGGCATTTATGCCCTTTTTCCCAGTGGAAGAGCTATCATCTGCCTGCTCATTGGCATGCGGTGAAAAATGAGGGATGGCCTCCGCCTGACAAAGTCGATGATAAAGAAGAGTTTCCCAGGGCCCCCCAGAACCGCATGCATTGCAACACCACCTCCCCTTCCCGCCCTCCCTGGGAGGACCACAGCCAGGGCCTGCATTTCCTGGCTTTGAGGGACCGGAGGTGGCGGGGGTGGGAATCTCCTTAATGTCCACAAGTGGCTTCAGTGTTCTGGGAAACCAGCAGGTATTTGTAGGCTCCCTGGGTGTTGTCTGCAGAGCACCATCACCAGCCCAGGTTGGGATGCAGGTGAAAGCAACTGAGGACCTAGAGTCGTTTCAAATAAGAATCCAACAAACTTGAAAAGGATTTAACACTGACACCTGACCCAACTGATAAGTCAGACCTAGGGAACCAGATTAACAGACTAGAGAACCAATCACCTGGAGTGGTATCCAGAAGTTTCCCCTTTCCTGCCCTGAAAGGAATCCTGACAGCTTGTCAATTTCTGAAGTTCCACAGTTAGAGAATATTTTCTTTGATGTGAATCTCTAGGACTCGAATTGCCCAATGGTAATTTCTTACACCAGACTCCTTCTCAAATCTAGTACTTCTCCCTCACTTCAGCTTAGCATTTCCCTTGTACAGAATTCAATCTGAGCTGGCTGTAAGCAGTTCTCAGAAGCAACTTGGGGGTAGGGACTGGGTTGTTTAAAATTCAAACCTTCTACACTGAGCACACAGACACAGTGGGCACCTGCTAAATAAACAGAGGGCCCACTTCTGGGCCTTTGCTCATGCTGTGCCTTCCTTTCTAAAGTCATCTGCCCTCCCTCTCTCAGACCATCAACCCCAGATCTGTCTGTCCAGCATTTCAGGCACACAGTATGTTCCTGGGACAGATAAAAGAATCCTGGCCTGGGCCCAGGAGTCCTCATTAGCTCACAGACAGCATTTTCTTCCCCACACTGCTCACTGTGGGTACCTCCAGGATCAGGCTTTGCCTCATGGTCTGATGCATGATACAATGATCTGTCTTCCCTAGGCTCCTCAAGTGAAAGCTTGGTGCTGGATTCATCTTAAAATCCATCCTGAGCAGAGCATAAGACAAGAATTCACATGCAAGTGACTTAATAAGGGATGCTCCTAGGAAAGTAGAGGGAACTGGAGGGGCCAGCTTTGCAGGTATGTTACCTGTGAAGTCACACAAGACCTGCCAATCACAAGGGTCTCATGCTGGATGTACCACTCTGCTATCACCACCTTGAGATCCTAAATTTTTAATAATATTTTAACAAGGGGACTTGCAAATTACATCACTGGTCTTGGGAGTAGGATGTTCATTGCTGTTCAGTTGCTAAGTTGTGTCTGACTCTTTACAACCCCATGGGCTGCAGCATAAAAGGCCTCTCTGTCCCTCACCATCTCCTGGCGTTTGCCCAAGTTCATGCCCGTTGAATCGGTGATGCTATCCAACCATCTCATCCTTTGTCGAAGAAGCCCAGCAAGGATGTACTTTCAGGCTTAATGCCAGTCTTAACCTGGATCCCATGGAAAGCTTGAGAGTGTAACTTCACTTTTCTGATTTTGTCCCAACATGAGGTGATGGAGCCGGGCTAAGGGCTGCCCAGGAAGAGGCTGATTCTGGACTGTTCTCCATCTCTGTGTATGGGAGGAAGCAACTCCAGGAACCCACATGCAGCCTCAGAAGCAAGTCGCAGGTGCAGCCATTGGAAACAAAGCACGTAGAAGCTGGGGGATGGGTGCCCGGAAACCATAAGGGGATGCAAGGGGGCCTGGGCAGAGAGCCAACAGTGTCCACCACCATCAATAGAACTTGAGTTGTATTATCAGATGTAAAGCACACGATCTAAAGAAGAGTGAATGACTTGCCCTGGGTGACCCGACTGAAAGGGATTTCAATGAAGCCACTTCCTTCCGAAGACAGGAGCTGCATCATCTTTCTCCCCCTGCCAGCCGCTATGCATAAATATGCCACCGTGAACTTGCTTCATTGACTCACCTCGCTGCGTCTGCCCACATTTGGTTAACAGCATCCCAGACGGAGCAACAAATCAATGCTTAACACGACCCAGCAAAATGCATGCATCACAGAGCAGGTTTCCACATCGGCCTCCTGCCAGCCACATCGCACAATACCGCTTCATGTAACGGAGAGTCTCACCAGGGTGACGGGGGACCCTGATGTTTAAACTGAACCAAGTGGGATCTTGTTTTAGGAGAAAGCCTTCCTTTAGGTCAGACCTAAATTTGGGAGTGCAGCTGCTTACAAAAGTTGCCCAAACATCCAGTGATGTTCATTTCTTCATATTTGGGATGTCTGTCTTAACTAAAACTCCTGATGTGAGGGATTTTAATCTTTCTGGAGAGATAGAATTCCTTTTTGCCTTGAGAGGAGATGTTTTAATAAAAGGAACTAAAATCGGGGATGCATGTACCCACGTATATCTAATTTGCTTCAGTAACTTGATAAAGCTTTCCATCTCCTTCACCCATGTCTGCCCTGTGGGGTGGAAGCTGTCAACCCTTTCAACATGGCCAACTGACCAAGCTTGTTGACAGTCTCCAGACTCTTCCTTCCTTCCCCCAAGCCTGGCTTCTCAGGTTTCATTTTCCAGCCAGTTGGTGGGTTGTGTTTCTAAACTTACATCCCACTGGCTTGGTTGAGGATTAGCAGCATCTTTATGGTTGTAACAACTAACATTGACTGAATACTCACCACCTGCCAGGAACTGTTTTAAGCATTTAATATAAATTAGCTCATTTAACCTTCACAACAAACCCTGTGAATTGGGTACTGCTATTATTCTTATAGATAAGGCAACAGTGGCACAGAGAGGTTAAGCAACTTACTCAAGGCCACACAGCTAGAGCAGGAGTCAGAATTCTAATGTGTATACCTGCCCTGTATAATCCTCTCCCCTTGACTGTAGAAAGGACCTGGGAATATGATATCAATTCTGCGATTATGTTACATTATAAGGCAAAGGGATTTTGCAGATGTTCAGGTGTGCAAATCTAAATGGAAATGATCCTGGATGGGCCTGATCTCATCAGGGAAGCATTCTAAAGAGGGCTTAGATTTCTGTCTAAACTCAGCAAGACTCTCCTGCTGGTCTGGAAAACCCAAGCTGCTGTGATTTCTACAGCTAAGAGAAACTGGATTCTGCCAATAACCACGAGAGTTTGGACATGGATCCAAGCCTCCCATGGCCCATTGCCCTGGCCCACACTAGGCTGCAACCTGGTAAGACCCTGAGCACAGAGGACCCAGCCAACGCTGCCCAGACTCCTGAACCATGGAAACTGGGATAATAAATGTATGGGCTGTAAACCACTACCTTTGTGGTAATCTGTCACACAGCAACAGAAAAATACAGCTAGCAAGAGGCAAGGCTCGGATACAAAACGGGACAGCCCAAGTCTAGGGTTCTCACCTTAGCCACTTATCCTTGTGCCACTCCAGATCTGGGATTTGAGGTGGATAGAAAAAGGGTTACTGGGTAGACTGATTGGAAGACCCAAGTCTTATTAAGCTTGAGGAGCCCCATCCTCACCACATCTACCCAGTACCCACCATGTTTCAGGAACTACACTAGCCAGAAAGCAGGCACAGAGGCAGCCAGCAGGGACCTTAGCATCCAACAGGGAAGATGGCACATAAAAAACAAAAGTAAAATAAACTAATCACAAAGGTGGCTCAGATGGTAAAGAATCTGCCTGCAATGTAGGAGACCTGGGTTCAATCCCTGGTTGAGGAAGATCCCCTGGAGAAGGAAATGGCAACCCACTCCAGTATTCTTGCCTGGAGAATTCCATGGACAGAGGAGCCTGGTGGGCTACAGTCCATGGGGTTCCAAAGAGTCAGACACAACTGAGTGATTAACATACACACAATAGATAAAGGGCTTAAAAGAGAAGTAAAGAAGCTAAGGGCACATATAACAGGTCCTAGAAGGCAATGCATTGGAGAGGGAAATGGCAACCCACTCCAATGTTCTTGCCTGGAGAATCCCAGGGATGGCAGAGCCTGGTGGGCTGCCATCTATGGGGTCGCACAGAGTCAGACACGACTGAAGCGACTTAGCAGCAGCAGTAGCAGGGCTGAGCAGGAATCAACCAAGTAGAGGTGAGGAGAGCAGAAAGCTTTCTAGGCAATGGGGACAGCATGTGCAAAGGCCCAGTGGCAGGAAAAAAAGCACATACAGCCGAGGAACTGAACCAGGTCCTATAGGGCAGGAAGGGAAAGAAGGGCCAGGCACGAGACTGAAGAGGGAGAGAGGGGCCAACTCAACTGAAATGATGCTACTCACAACAGCTGGTGCTGATTCTCTTCCATCAGAGGAATTCAACACCACGTTACCCTCGGTAACAGAAACTCACTTCACTGAGCACCAGTAGCCCAAAGTCAAATTACTGCTTTCTGAGAAGGAAAACGGAAATGCTTCCAAACTCAGCAAGCTTGGAGAGGCTCACATTGTGACCCTGGCAGCTGGAAACAAATCTTTTGCCCTTTGTCTTTTCTTGAATGCAAAAAACCGAACTCTAAAGAGATAGTCTGGGCACATGTGGTCAGTGGGCTCTGTGAGGTGAGGGGCCACCTGTCAGCACTTGTCAACTGAAGGTAAGGCCCCCAAAGGAAATGCAAGAGAAATGGGACATTTGGGATTAAGCAAGATAAAGACCGTCTCCTCTCTCCTGACTTCAGGCTTAATGCTGGGGCCCTGATACACACTGCTTCCAGTCCTCTGAGTCATCATAATGGGAGTGGCATGTGTCCTGGGACTTGTAAGAGCCTTGGCAGATGGAGACAGAGCACTGTGCCAGGCAGCAGTGAAAGGGCACCAGTTAACTTCTCATGGCTGTCACTTGCCACCTGTGTGACCTAAGGTGAATTTGTTAACCTCTTTGAGCCTTGGCATCATCATCTGTCAAATGGAGTTTCTACACTATAGGGTTGAGATGATTCAAATAACGTGTGTGAAGTGCCAGAAGAGTGCCTAGTACACAGTGAATGTGCAAGGAACATTAGTAATCTGCTTTATTGACTACGCCAAAGCCTTTGACTGTGTGGATCACAATAAACTGTGGAAAATTCTGAAAGAGATGGGAATACCAGACCACCTGACCTGCCTCTTGAGAAACGTGTATGCAGGTCAGGAAGCAACTGTTAGAACTGGACGTGGAACAACAGACTGGTTCCAAATAGGAAATGGAGTACGTCAAGGCTGTATATTGTCACCCTGCTTATTTAAATTATATGCAGAGTACATCATGAGAAACGCTGGACTGGAAGAAGCACAAGCTGCCGGGAGAAATATCAATAACCTCAGATATGCAGATGACACCACCCTTATGGCAGAAACTGAAGAGGAACTAAAAAGCCTCTTGATGAAAGTGAAAGTGGAGAGTGAAAAAGTTGGCTTAAAGCTCAACATTCAGAAAACGAAGATCATGGCATCTGGTCCCATCACTTCATGGGAAATAGATGGGGAAACAGTGGAAACAGTGTCAGACTTTATTTTTGGGGGCTCCAAAATCACTGCAGATGGTGACTGCAGCCATGAAATTAAAAGACGCTTACTCCTTGGAAGGAAAGTTATGACCAACCTAGATAGCATATTCAAAAGCAGAGATATTACCTTGCCAACAAAGGTCCGTCTAATCAAGGCTATGGTTTTTCCAGTGGTCATGTATGGATGTGAGAGTTGGACTGTGAAGAAAGCTGAGCACTGAAGAATTGATGCTTTTGAACTGTGGTGTTGGAGGAGACTCTTGAGAGTCCCTTGGACTGCAAGGAGATCCAACCTGTCCATCCTAAGGGAGATCAGTCCTGGGTGTTCATTGGAAGGACTGATGCTGAAGCTGAAACTCCAGTACTTTGGCCACCTCATGCGAAGAGTTGACTCATTGGAAAAGACCCTGATGCTGGGAGGGATTGGGGGCAGGAGGAGAAGGGGACGACAGAGGATGAGATGGCTGGATGGCATCACCGACTCGATGGACATGAGTCTCAGTGAACTCCGGGAGTTGGTGATGGACAGGGAGGCCTGGCGTGCTGCGATTCACGGGGTCGCAAAGAGTCGGACACGCCTGAGCGACTGAACTGAACTGAACTGCACTGCACTGCACTGAACACTGCTGTTACCACTGCCAGTGCTACACCATCAGCACCACCACATCATCCTTAGCCCTACCAAGTATAGAGCTGGTGTTATGAATAAGAAAACAACCCTTCATCTTCCACAATCCCAAAATGGAGTTAAAGAAACCTTAAATACCCAAGAAGGAGAGATTTAGAAGTCCCCCCCACCCAAATACTGGGAGTGTTCCACTCTGGTTGGCCATGGCCGTGCAAAGATTTCCTCAAGTCCCAAGGCTAAGGAACACATTTGTGTCCACCTCACCAGTGCTCTGAACTGGATTCACGTAATAATCTGTCTGGTGCCTTAATAGGTCTGACTCCAGAGAGAGGACAGGGTGATGTTCTGGCTAGAACATTCCAGGCCTTGTGGCAGTCATAGTTTGATGTGGATGAATAAATAGGCGTCTCATTTATTTTTTTCAAATCCCATGAAAAAACAGCCCATTCCTTGGGGAATCCCCACAGAAACGCTGCCTTTACATCCACCGACACATTTTGACCACTCTTTGGGGGGCTGCCCAGTGCAGAAATGGCAATTAAGAAAAACATAAAGCATCTGACTGTGCTTCCCTAATGTACAGAACCCCTTCACGTGCATTATTTAATTCGCTCTGCCCCAATCCTATAAAGTATTACACTTCTTGTTTCTCAGGGGTTCGGTGAATGCCGCTTTTAAGGTTAACATGAATAGACAAAAGTTCTGGCCTTTTAAAGAGAAGCTGTTAGTGACATAATTGTAAGAGGGAGTGTTGGTTAGAATGAATTGTACAGAAGGTTTTATGAGGTTTTGAAAAAAATTTTTTCTTATTAAATAACTATAAAACCTCACCAAAATAGCTCGAACTAGCTTGGGAGAAGGCCAGTCATAATTAGTGGAAAAGCCTGAAATGCAGAATATTTTTTTTTTAAATGTACTTTTAATACATGAAGTCCACATAGTAAAAGGAACCCACAATAGTAAAGTGCCTGTGTCTTTCACAAACAAACAAGACTCCTTGAATAGGCTGGGGTCCTGAAGAAAGGGGGAAGGGTACCATTGGGTGAGCCTGGAGGGGCCAGGTCCATGCACTGGGTCTCCATTCCTACATTTGAAAAGAAAAAATCACCAAGGGAAAGGACTGGATCACCTCCAGGTACCTCCCTGCTCTGCACCACTCATCTTTGCTAATTATGTTCACACAATTAATGTGCTTCATGAATCCCACTTCACGGGGAACTTGCAGGAAACGTTACACATTTCAAACGAGCAAGTTCAAATTAATGAGCTCGCACTGTCTTCCAGGCAGATTTGGAGATGAAAATGAAAATAGAGAAAGAAATGAGATCCTATTAGTGCTCATGCTAACACAGAATAGCAGCTTCAATGAGGCTGACCTCCTCTCCTAGGGCATCTGTTTTACGGAAGCCTTAGAGACAGAGTTCAGTTATTTTGCCTTTTTTTTCTTTTTTTTTTTTTTTTTAAGAAAAAAAGCTTGAGTGAGTTGCCCATTTGTCTAACAATGGAAAGTAAAAAGCTGACTGCTAAGGTCTTCAAAGAACGCAAGACAGACACCCCCATGGGGAAGGATGTATGCTGTCGGAAATTCACCCCATTTTCTGGAACACTGGGGCACCTCCAACTTCTCTTCCCAGGAAAAGATTATTCCAGTGTAGCTGCTCAATGACAAGGTTAGGCCTTCTAAATGCAAAAGCAAGGTTTGATTCTTTACTGAATGTAATATACGGAATCGTGTCCTCCCCAAATTCATATATTGAGGGCCTAACCATCCAGCTCCCCAGTGTGACTGTAATTGGAGACAGGGCTTTCAAGGAAATGTGCTCAGTGGCTCTGTCGGATCCAACTCTCTGTGTCCCCATGGACTGTAGCCCGCCAGGCTCCTCTGTTCACAGGATTCTCCAGGCAATACTGGAGTGGGTTGCCATTTCCTATTCCCATTTTAAGGACATAATTAGTTTAAATCAGGTAAGGGTGAGGCCCTAATCCAACAGGACTGATGACCTTAGAAGAAGACACACCAGAGATTTGAAAAGACCGTATGGCAAGTAGGTGGCTATCTGCATGGCAGGAAGAGGGACCTCACCAGACACCAAACTTGCCTGCACCTTAACGCTGGACTTCTAGCCTCCAGAACTGAGAAATGAGTATCTGTTGTTTAAGTCTCCCAGTCTGAGGTGTCTTGTTATGGCTGTCCAAGCAGACCAACACACCTGGTGAAAGTAGGAACAGAACCAGCTAGAATTGAGCGCCTGCTGCTGTCAGGCACTGTGCTGGGGGTTTAGACACATTCTCCCATTTAATCCTCCCACCCTACAATATGGGCAGGTACTATTATCATCTTCATTTTACACAAATTGTTGGTTTATTAATTTGCTCATTCATTCCCTCCCGCCTTCATTCACTTATTTGACAATCATGGGGCCAGCACCAGTCATTCATTCATTCAACAAACACATCCCAAGCATTCTTCAAACTTTCTATAGAGCAAACTGCTTTGATCCCAAGAAGGCTTATTAAGAGCACCAAAGGCACTGTCCACGTGGCCCGAATGTGACTCTAAGACCACACGCACTGTGTCTTGAGTGATCAGAGTGTCTGACTCTTTACATCTCTGTCTTCTTTGCTGCAATAGCCATTTAATACCTATTGTTTGAACCATCTCCCTTCTTTTACTTCTCCCGCCAATTATGCACTGACCCCTTTTCAAACCTCAGAATTGAGGTCTGCACATATTTGCTCTGACAATTCTCATAGTATCAAGGCCAAAATCGAGTGCATCTGAATGAGATGCATAATTGCTCAGCACAATGGGTTTATTCACTAACCATCCTCCAGTTCCCACTTGGCAATTCATTTACCACCCATCTTCCCCGATAAAGGCCCCAGGTTTCCCTTCTCCAGTCTGAGACATTGAGCCCAAGCATTGTGTTTCTCCAGAGCCCCCCATTCATCACGGTCATTTTGCTCATTTGCAATTTCCAGAATGGAGATCAATTCAGGTTAGACTGAAAGCATTGCTGCTTGAGAAATTTCTCATAGCGGGAAAGGGAAGCTTTGAGAGGCTGGTACTCCTCTCATATCCCCAAAGAAAATGAACGTAATTGAAATTAAATAGCACTTTCCTAATTTCATCATGCAATTACAGACAGGAGAGCTGGTTGGCCAGCACCTAACGTTTTCTACCAAATATACATGCGTGCTTCATCCACCATTGGCGACCTGGACCATGACTGCACATCAGCAACAAAATGCTAATAACCAAATTAGGTTCAGTTCTCTACAGTTTACAAACGCTCTCACCATCTCACCATCTCTTGAGAGGAGCACTGTGATTCCTATTTTTAGAAGTAAAGGACCTGAGTCCTGGGAGTCTGCATGTCTTACCCAAGAATGCCCTTGTAGGGTGGAGAGGCTGGGACTTGAACCTGAGGCTTCTGGCTCTCAGCACTGTCTAAAGCAGAGGTTGCCTCTTGACCAAATCTAGCCATGTCCACTCATTGATATATACTGTTGACAGCTGCTTTCAGACTACAGCAGCAGAGTTGAGTCATTGTGCTGTGCTGTGCTAAGTCACTTCAGTCGTGGCAGACTCTTTGCAATCCCATGGACTGTAGCCCACCAGGCTCCTCTGTCTATGGGATTCTCCAGGCAAGAATACTGGAGTGGGTTGCCATGCCCTCCTCTGAGTCATTATAACAGATATCTAAAGTTCTGTCTTAGAAAATGCTTGTGAACCTCTGGTCTAGAGCTTAAGGCACCAACTTAAGGCATTGGTGGGCTTCACTCGTGGCTCAGTGGTAAAGAATCTACCTGCCAGTGTAGGATACACAGGAGCCACAGTTCAATCCCCAGGTCTGGAAAATCCCCTAGAGAAGGAAATGCCAACCCGCTCCAGTATTCTTGCCTGGAAAATTCCAAGGACAGAGGAGCCAGGTGGGCTACCATCCATGGGTTCACAAAGAGTTGGACACAAATGAGCACTCACACAGAGTTAGAGAGCCACACACTTCACCTCTTAGTCCAGCTTGGCTTTTATTTCCCAATCAGATCCTTTCCCTGGAGAATCCCATGGACAGAGGAGCCTGGCGGGCCACCGTCCATAGGGTCTCAAAGAGCTGGACACGACTGAAGCAACTGAGCTTGCTTGCTCGTTTGCTTGCTTAAGATGCCCCTCAACTGGTGGCAGCGGTCTGCAGGGCTCCCCAGGACCCCACTGTATAAAACTTGAGGTCAGAAGCACCACCATCTCCCAAAGTTTGCACTGGATTTAGGCATTGCTATTTATCAAGTTCAATTTGAGCAACTAATAAGATAAGCAGGGGGTTCTTAGGCTCAAGAAAGACTGTACCTCGGACATTAATCAGATAGCCAAAGGCAGCAATTTGCCATGGGCTGCTTTTAACCAGGCTTTCCCTCTTCAAGATGCTAATCACTCCTTCCCCTCTGATTGAGTTACACCCCCAAATTATAGTTGAGCCTTATTCTCCTGGCTCCTGATCCTTATTTCAACATGATCTAAGTCTGAATCTCAATAGTTTTTTTTTCATTTTCCCAATAAAAAAAAAAAAGAAAATCACCATCCTATATGTTGTTCTCTGATAGGACAACAGTGAACAAACCAACCCGCAGAAGCAGCTCATTTTGTCACTTTCTCAAGGAAAATGACACTACTCTGCATGAATAACAAAAACAGCAATAATAATACAGTTTAAAAAAACTGCAGTTCTTCTAGATACTCATTTAAAAAAGGGCTTGGCAAATTATCTCTTTTGTACCAAACACTCAGGTCAGTTCTGAAGAAAGTGATGAATCAGCCTGTTTGTTGACCTTGGTTAAAGCCATCTTGGAAGAGAAGACGATTGATTAACATGAGCGATTGATTAACATGAGGCCTGGAGATTACATGTGCATTTCTATTTCTCATTCAACCCTTTCCCTCATAACCATGAATAACTGGATTATCAGCTGCCTCTGAACTCCCCTGGTGTCTGCCAATTCCTTTCAAAAGTTACATTTCTTTTCAGGCACCAGCTCATCTATCCTGTAAAATGAAGAAAACCTACTGAGAGCCAAGGCCCTCAGCTGAGATTAACGATCGTGAATGAGAGTGACCCAGGGCAGCACATGGGAAGAAGTGGGGGTACCATTTGTGAGCCAGTCTATGTGGTGACAAAGTACCATGGAGTAACAGGTCCCAAGACAGCCTCCTCATTTCTGAAGGTCAAGCTAGCATGCAAAACTTCCCCATAAAATGAGATGAAATTTACAAGAGGCTCCAGCAGTTCTAGAATGAAGGGTCTTCAGGAATAACAGTTACAGAATTACACAGCAGCTGTGCTGAGGGGACAGTTGGACGAGCTGAGGATGAGCTAAGGGACTGGCTTGTTCTGATTCAAATGTGTCCCTCTGAAAGATGATAAGTACCCCACTGATAATGGGTTTCCAGGTTGTCCTTGAAAAAAAGTGGAACTCAGAATGTATCGTCTGGGTTGTGAAAACCAAGGGCATATTTAATTCTTTACTCTTAGTGATCAGGGGGTTTGGGGGTGAGTGAACCCTTTCCTATAATCTCCTCTGCCAGCTACTGCTGTGGTCCATGCCAGACTGTGGAACCAACACTGACCCAACAGAAGCCCAGTGGATTTACCACTTGGTATGGTAAACCCTTCCCCAACATGGGCAGCCCCTACCCTGGCCTTACCAAGCTGCCTGGTTGCCTTCACCAGGAAGGCTCTGTGCTTCCTGCTAATTAGGAAAGAGACCTGGAATCATCCTGATTACTGTTTGAACACAGATTTTTGGTTGGGGTTCTGGCAAGAGGAGAAAAGATGACGAACAAGTGGTGTCTCCAGTAAGTTCGTAACACAGACCCAGGGGGACTAATGAAAACAGGCCCCTCCTGTTTTCATTCAACAGAAGAATGAACTGAGGGGACAATTACAGGCGGTTACCGTGCCTAACCAGGGCAGACTCAAAGCAAGCAATCTTCCAATTCTTGGGTACCTCCTTCCTATTTCCTGACAAAGTGAGGTCAGGAACAGCCCAAACCATGAAGAGAATAAACTCAAACTGCGGCCACCCAAGGAAGCCCAACTCAGTTCCTCACCCTGATAATCCCCTTTATCCCAGGGGCACAGCACCCATGAAGGATGAAGCTATCTTTCAAAGGCATCACAAGGCCTTTGGTTCCCTGGTCCCTATTCAAAGCCACACTTCTTTCTCCCTGTGCTTAGTCACTCAGTCGTGTCTGACTCTTTGCGACCCCATAGACTAAGCCTGCCAGGCTCCTCTGTTCATGGGGATTCTCCAGGCAAGAATACTGGAATGGGTTGCCATACCCTCCTCCAAGGGATCTTCCCAACCCAGGGATCGAACCCAGGTCTCCTGCATTGCAGGCGGATTCTTCACCATCTGAGCCACCAAGGAAGCCCTCTTTTCCCTGAGTTCAAACAATTAATAAACATTTAATATATCCAAAGAATCCAAAAGGCTGCCCATCCATCTAACCTGCCACAGAATGCCAGTTCCCTGCCTCTGACAAGAACCCCATGCAACATCCACTTTCTAAGTTTTCAGAAAGGCAGAGCAAGCCAGGCTCCAGGAAAGGTAAGGATACTTTCTTGGTCTCCATCACCAAAACCCATGCAAACTCTGTGCCACCCGTCCTTGGTTGTCAAATGCAGGGACAGCTGCTCCTTCTGGGAGCCCGCAGAGAGCAAGCTGTTGTCTCAGGAGCCCTCTCCAGTTATCACCGGTGTAGACCACCTGGGACCCTGGAAGGATGCAGGTTTCCATCCTGCAGACTGGGGTCGAGGCCAAGTTCTGCATTTCTAACAAGCTCCCAGGTGATTCCCAGGCTGCTGGTCTCCAGAACTGTCTCTGAGTTAGGAAAAACCCAGAGCAAGTGGTGCTCAAACTGTAGCTGCACCCTGGGATCAACTGGGAGCTTTGAAAAAAGTAGCAGCTTCCCCAAAATTCTGATTTAGGGGTTGAAAGTGAGGGTGTTTTAAATTTCCTTTTTTGATTCTGAAGGGCAGCCAAAACAGCTCTAGAAGATGGAGTTCCCTTTAAACAAGTGGAAGATGAGCTGGCTACATGGAGCCCTGCCTTCCCAGTGATCTAGACTTCAACTTTCTCACCTGTCCCCAGGATCATTTCCTCCTTCCTGGCTTTTGTTCCTGAATGATAGTCATAGCAAATAGCAAACACCTCTGCCGGCCTCATTCTGTGGGTTCACACAATCCTCAGAAGAACCCCATGAGGTCAGGGCTAGTATGATTATCTTCATTTTACAGGTGAGGAAACTGAGGACAGAGACGTAAGAAGCTGCCCCAAGCCACACAGCTGGCACGGGAGTCCCAGCTGGTCCTCAGGCATGTGCTCTTAACCACTGCTAAAGCCTCAGACATTCCCCCTTTTTCTCTCAGAACTTTCCCCCAAACACTGGGACAGGATGTGAGACCTGGATCCAAGCAAGCAGTGAGCTGGCAGGCCCTCCACAGCCAAGCCCTGCCCTGGCAAGACGCCGCTACAGCTGTGGACCTATCTGCGGGTACCCCGTAGGGCACAGGCTGGAGAGGAACACATGGGCAGGTGGTTTCTCCAACAGTCCAAACGACAGCCAGAGCTCTATGCTGGCCATTTTGTGGCTTTAAACCCCTGATGGAAGACAAAGGGAAGGAAACATTGCACCAGGCCGTTTCAGGCAGCAGGAGAGTCTGCCTGGGCGTCCCACCCCTGGGGCATGTTCCAGAAAGACCAGCTTCCTTCCAGAGCGGCTCTGCACCTGCCAAGACTGAGGCAGGGCCAACCTGGCAGCGTCCCCCGGACTGGTCATGCAGATACCGAACAGCAGAGTATCAGCTGGAGACACTGGAGCTGCAGACTTCTCTAGTCAGGAACGACAGTGATATTGGTTTTCTCACATCCCTGGGCTGCCGGTCCTCACCAGAGGGGTGTCGATGCGGTGCACCCCAGGAAAGACAGAGCTCCAGTGGCTCGCGTGTCAGGGCATCCTCTCTCCGTGGCTGGTGTTTGTTCAGGGGAGGCTGAAACCACACACCCTCTGTGTGCCACCACTTCTGTGCCTGTGCTCAATCGGGGTGACAAAGGCCACGCATATACACATGCACACAGGACTGCACACACTCACACGTACATGGGCCTCCTCTAACTTTCTGGTCCCTCTCTAAGCTCCTCCAGCTTTATACACTGAATTCAAATAGAACTTCTTTTTGTGATGGTCAGTTTACTGGCCTGACTCACCCATTAGATTATAAACTAAGAGAGGACAAGGGCTTCCTTTTCTTAAATGCCCGAGCATCTAGCACAGGGCTATGCACACAGCACGTGTCATGGATTGCACTGCACACACCCCTACCCCCATCCATGTATTGAGATCCTAACACGGATACCTCAGAATGCGACCTTATTTGGAAAGCAGGTTGCTGTAGATGTAATTAGCTAGGACAAAGTCCTAGTAGAGTAGGTGAGTCCGCATCCAATACATTTGGAGTCCTTATTAAAAAAGAGAGGTTTGGACACAGGCACACACACAGGGAGAACATTGTGTGAAAATGAAGGCAGAGACTGGGGTGATGCTTCTATAAAGAAAAGCCAGGGATCGGCAAGAACCTGCTAGAAGTCAGGTAAGGAGCAGGGACCAGATTCCTCCCTAGGCTCTCAGAGAAACCAACTCAGCCAACACCTCAATCTTGGACTTGCAACCTCCAGAACTGGGAGGAAATAAATTTCCATGCCGACAAAGGTCCGCAAAGTTAAAGCTATCGTTGTTCCAGTAGTCATGTACGAATGTGAGAGCTGGACCATGAAGAAGGCTGAGTGCCAAAGAGTTGATGCTTTTGAACAGTGGTGCTGGAGAAGACTTTTGAGAGTCCCTTGGACACCAAGGAGATCCAACCAGTCAATTCGAAAAGAAGTCAACCCTGAATATTCACTGAAAGGACTGATGCTGAAGCTGAAGCTCCAATACTTTGGCCACCTGATGCAAAGAGCCAACTTACTGGAAAAGAGCCTGATGCTGGGAAAGATTGAGGGCAAGAGGAGAAGGGGGCAACAGAGGATGAGATGGTTGGATGGCATCATCAACTCAATGGACACGAGTTTGAGCAAACTCCAGGAGGTAGTGAAGGGCAGGGAAACCTGGCATGCTGCGAAGTCCATGGGGTCGCGAAGCGTTGGACATGACTGAGTGACGAACAACAACAGGCATCAGCCTGGAGTGCAGATCCCCTCTTCAGACCACGGGACCTACCGGGTCCCAGCAAATCTTTGGGCTTAATGGTCAGCTGCGTCAGTGCCTCCAGAGGCACAAAGCCCTGGTCACCTCCTCAGCGTGATCTCTACACACCAGGCTTGCTCACAGCCCAGGACAAGCAATTCACTCAGTGCCAAGCACCTACTGAGTTCCTTTTCTGTGGCTGGCTGGAGTAGCCTCCAGGTACCAAGATGAATGATCAGCCCCTGCTCTCAAGAGGCTCAAAGTCTAGTGAGATCATTTTAAACACATGAGGTAAGTGTCACGAATGATACAGGGAGAGTGAGGAGAGTGCAGCATTTCATAGACCTGCATTGTCCAGTATGGCAGTCACCAGCCAGATATGGCCACTAAGCATGTGATGCATAACCAACCCAAAGTGAGATGTGCTGTGTCAAATACACATGAGACTTCAAAAAGTCCATACAAAAACAAGAGTGTAAAATATCTTAATATTTTTATTGATTGAAGGTAACAATGATCATATATTGGTTATACTGGATTAAATAAAATGTTATTAAAATGAATTTAGCCTGGTTTTCATTCTACTTTTCAAAATGTGACTGCTAGAAAATTTCAAATAACATATACAAATCATATTATGTTGTAAGCAGGCAGTACCGTTCTAGGACATTTAACCTGAGTTTGAAGGGAGAAAAATCAGGGAATCTTCTTCCTGGAGAAGATTTCATCTAATATAAATGTTTAAAAAACAGCACTGATTGAGCAGCTTGCCATGTGCCCAGAATTTGCAGTATAAATTCTAATTTAATTCTTAATAACTGAATAGTTGGTATTTTACTCCTACTTTATAAACAAGGTCTCCAGGGCTTGAAAAAGTTTAGCTATTTGCCCCAGAATTCACAGTAATTAGTGCTGGAGGCAGGGTGTAAACTCTGCTCCCCACAAGACCCACAGGCCAACTTGGCCAGCAAGAGGGAAGCAGGATGCGGAGGAGGCTGACGCCCACCCCACCCCCATCCCACTCCCATGTCTTTCTTACAGAGAATTTAAGAACAAGCCAGGGCTTTGTCTCAGTTCTATCCATCTCAACAAGGTTAAAATCCAGTTGACTGTGAAGCTCCTTGAATTGTATAGTTTACAGAAAAATCAAATTATGTAGAGGCCTCTTATAATTGAGGGCAATTTAGGAAATAACTTTCCAAAAATGACAGCTTTTACAGCTGTGTTACCATTTGGAAAGTGCTGAGGTCGTTCTGTCACTTGAAAGCCTTCCTCTCGTTGAAATCTACCAGACTATATCCACATAGCCTGATACAGAAGGACCCCATTAGAGAGCTCAGCTACCAAGATTTGAATATACTGGGTCAAATTAGGCTTCCAGAAACAGAACAACTGCCTATAAAAACAGCCTGAGTGAAATGTGAACCAATCATGAAATCAATGGCCTCGCATTAACATGGGCCAGAGACGGTCTTACTTTATAACGACTATCACTGACACACTTACCTACATGCTGGAGGTAAAACAGACACAAGCAACCACAGGAGACCTTTAAAACTTAACAGCTGAATTTGCCCATTTTCCAGGATGTGGGTTGAATGTACACATGCACACACACACTCCATCCAGAGGTACTCATGGCCTTAAAAATCAGCACAGCAAGCTTCCCAACAACTGAGTCTACCAGACACATAATATCAATCAAAATTTTTAGGTAGTGCTCATGATGAATAGCTAGTAGCTTTCAGGCAAGAGGAAATCATCTATCTTATTATTATTCAACACAAGTCCAAGTATGCATCTGCCAAACATCTGAGCCTACAGGACAGGGACCAAGCATGATCCCAGACCCCCTAAGAAAAGTCCCAGGTTACCTAACTAACCCAGATCACTAATGACTAGCGAAGATCACCCACTCTGCTCTGGGCATGTCCTAGGTGCTTTTTATACACGATGCTATTGATAAACCTCAAAAACCTGCAACTCTGGTATCACACTGCTATTTTACAGATAAGGAAATCAAGGGCTCGAAGAGGTTAAGTAACTGCCCCAGGTCATACACCTGGGCTGGGATCCTCCCCTTTCTTCCAGCATCCAGTCATCTCCGCCAACCCAAATTGTGTCTGACACCAGATCCCCCAGCTGTTCCGGCTGGATTGGAAATCTGACCAGGGACAGCTTCTCTGGTTCAAGAATAAAGAAGCCGCTGGTCATAGTGAAAAAGGCAACCTGCTGCCCCTGGTTTCTGCAGCGGGCTCTGCTCATCCATTGTGATTTGCAATGAATAATGAAGCATGCTCCCAAGTGCTGTGTGTAAGATCAAGTTGATGTAATATTTCATCTTTGCCGGCCAGCTGCCATTCTGCTGGGCTGACAGTAAGTAATATCTTTGAATAAGGAGACGATCCACAACTAAATCAATTAAGTAGACAGCTGTTGGGTCAAAGCAAGATAATTAGATGGACTTGTCATTTACCAGGTGGTTGGTAATGAAAGGATTAATTGACCAGAGTTGGGGACTGTCCAATATCTGCTCTCTTGCCTTCCCCAGTGGATACGGCCATTCAGTATCTTTCTTCCCGAAGAATGATTTTCAAGGAAGACAGCCCTTTCATGCTCATTTGTGAGACTGAAGCTGATCCTTCAGAAGCGCCCACCTGATGTCTGGCTTGGAACCACTCTGGGGTTCTCCTTTTTATGGGATCAAGAGCCAAGTAGCTCAAGTGTCCTTTACATGGGGACCTGCCCAATTCACTGCCCAAGGGCTCAACTTCTTAGGTTTGTTCACATAATGAGTCTCCAAAGCTCAGGGCATCAACCAACCTCCCATGGAGCACAGGAAGGAATGTGGTCACCTCGTATTGGTGAATGAGGCTGAGTGCAAATAGGTAACATGGTCCTTCATATAGAAAGACCATAGAAAAGACAGGGAGCAACCTCAGTACACATGGGCTTCCCTTGTGGCTCAGCTGATAAGGAATCCGCCTGCAAGGGGGGAAACCTGGGTTTGATTCCTGGGTCAGGAAGATCCCCTGTAGAAAGGAAATGCTACCCATTCCAGTATTCTGGCCTGGAGAATTCCATGGACTGTACGGCGTCGCAAAGAGTCAGACACAACTGTGCTAATTTCACCCTACTTCACTTTAGTGCACATGCTCTGAGCTCCTTTTCATGTAACAGGTGATGTAAGAGCCAAAGAATCAAAGATTTTATTTTTTAGTTTTATTTTTTATCCATGCTGCACAGCATGTGGGATCTTAGTTCCCCAACCAGGAATCAAACCTACACCCCTGCCTTAGACTTCCAGTGACATCCCCTTGAAGGTTTGAAAACTGGAGGGGTCCTTCCAGAATCTCCAACCCAGTGCTTCGGAACTCAGGCTGCCCATCAGAACCAACTAGGGAACAATGGTTCCACCCCAGCCCTGTTCCGGACCAACCAAACCAAAAAAAAAAAAAAATCAGAATCCCTGGGGATCTGGGCACTGGTGATTTTTCAAAGCTCACGAATGCAGGAGGTGTGGGGAAGCATGGGTACAATTCAACCCCTTCGTGCTACAGAGGAGGAGACTGCAGTCAGGAGGGGCCAGACCTCCTAAAAGAAGTTAACAAGCAGCTGAGCCAGAAGCAGAAGCTGCTTTGTAAGTTGCAGACCATCTCTGGGGGTCTCTAGGGACCACTAACCCCTCTGGAGGGTGAACAAGCCTTATGAAGCTGGTACCAACCTGCCCCTCTTCCGTATCCTCTCCAGTCAGCTTCCAACATGCTCTTTCACGCCTGCTACAAACCCCTCACCATTCTCTGAACGTGCCATGAACTGTCCCACCTGTATGCCCCACTCCTGCTGTTTCATCTCTCTGTAATGTCAGTCCCTCTGCTCTGTCCAATGAAGACTGGTACATCTTCAGAAGCCTGGCTCAAAAGCTGCTTCCTCTAGAAAGCTTCCCATTGTGCCCTGCCCCTCAAAGGGTTAACTGCTCACTCCTGATCCTCCCATAAACTTTCAAGACACTTCCAGTTTCATCGCACAGCACTTCTCATGTTCTGTTACCTACATGCCTCTCTTCCCCATGTCTTTTCCCTCTGTTTATCTGATAAACATCTGTAAACGAAATAAACCTTGGCAAGCCTTGCTCAGAAAACTATTTAGGTTGGAGCTGGTAGAGTTTCCCACCTTCCCTTGGACGACTCAAGCTTTTTTCAATCTAAAACTTAATCAAAGACCCCGACTTCCAAATGTCACCAAGCTGTACTATCCTATAGCAGAGTTCTTGGGGAAGCAGAAGGAAGGGACTCCCACTTAGCCTGGCTCCAGCCAGGAAAGAAAGACTGCTCCAAATATCATGTTCCATGAGAAAAAACAAATCTGCAATTGTTTATTGGACATCTACCGTGCATTCCATGAACCTTGGCCCCTGCCTTCAGGAATTCTGCAACTACCCTGAGCTCAGCTTCAGTCACCATGAAACAGAACCTCAAGAAAGCATTTTTCCACCCGGGAAAGATAATGGGATAGAAGTTCTTCCTCCCACTTTCTCTCCAGGTCAGGTGGACCCAGCACAACCATTAAGGAGCTATGGGATCTTGGCAAATTGCTTAGCAGTTCTGAGCCTCAGCTAACTTATCTGAAGGATGGAGTTATAGATAACCTTCCTTCTAGGACTGTTGTGAAGATTCCATGAGATACGTGTGGAAAGTTACTGACCGTCACTGAACAGTAACTTTCTTCCTCCTTTCCCTTCCTCCTTCCCTTCTCTCCCTCTCTCTATCCTTCTTCTTGGACCCCATCTTATGGAGAAGTAAATATATTTTAACACATAGAAGACTGCACCAATAAAGGTCCAATTGTTTACATTATTATTATTACAATAAAATATTGACTGGTCAAAATATTGTATTTTCTGGTCCCCAGGGGCCCCTAGGAAGGTCTGCAGGCTACTGGCGCATGCATGGAGGCCTCCTGGACTTAGAAGTTCCTGGTCAGCCCCTGGACTGAGCATCTGTCTTCTCGGAACATAGTAATCACAGAGCAAGTGCAAACGCTAAAGAAAGAAGCAGGCAGGGCAGGGCTGAACCACATGAGTGATGCCGGGAAGACTTCAGGGAACCCACGAGAGGACCGGGAGGTGGGTGAGGCAAGACAGGCTGTCCCACCCCTTGCTGGCATTTTTGGGGCAATTATGCCCTATTAATGGCTGACAGCAGAGCTCTGCCCTGCTGTCTGGGTTGAGCGGGGTGGCCCGCACATGTGCTCGGCCCGCAAATATGCAGTTGGCAACTCTTGAACTTTCGGTGACTTGACGCCAGCTGATATGATCAGCAATTACGCTTTATTTTGGGGCCAGGAAGACAGCGGAGAACCAGGAAAATTATAAGACATCAGAGTACAGTTTTTCTAAGAATATCACCTACAAACTTTTTTTCCACCCACTGTTGTTTTAATGGTCAGGGGTGTGCGAGGCACTAAAATAAGAAAACCTTGGACACTAAAAGCAGATTATAGCCAATTTTCCTAAGGGAGCTTTTAAGATTTTTGTCCAGTAAAAATCTGGATGTGATTTTTTTTTTTTTTTTTTTTTCTTTTTTGGATGGGGTAATTCTTGCCAAGAGAACTTTGCTGGCAGCAGTGAATACAGCACAGAGATAAATGGATTTGTTGCTTGTCCTGGATTTGAATTTTTACTCTGCTTCTTACAAGCTGTGTGACAACTTCCTTGGCCTCAGCTGTCCCGTACGTAAAATGGGGGTGTACCATCTACTTTAGGGCTTGACACAAACATTCCATGAGAAGTTTATGAGCATCCTTGGGTCCGGAAGATCCCCTGCAGGAGGCCACAGCAACCCACTCCAGTACTCTTGCCTGGAGAATCCCACACACAGAAGAGCCTGATGGGCTGCAGTCCACAGGGTCTCAGAGAGTCAGACAGGACTAAGGCAACTTAGCATGCATGCACGCAGAGAGCATTTGGCCTACATTCCCAGTACCTGGTAACTAGGATGGCTCTACTTGCCATAATGTTGGTTTCCTTACTGTCTAAAATATACAGTTCCTGTTTTCACCATCATATATCAAACCCAAACAACCAGTCAGCATAAAAAGGGGAAATGGCATCTCAGGGAGCAGTTTGGTTTCTAGCAATTACAGTGTTTGTCATCTGCCTCTGTGATAACATCGGTCCAGACTTAGCAGCTTCCAGAGCTCGGCTGGTTGGGGAACACGAGAAACCAAAACCAAGCCCCACTGGGTGCAGCGTTTGTGAATGTCTTATGGACACAAAGCCAGACTTGGCTCCACAGGAGCTCCTGCTCCCTTCTCTTCTCTGAACTCTCCAGCCCACAGCCATCCCAAAGATCACGAAGACAGTTTCTCGGAGAAGCGCCACCAACAGAACGTGTGTGGGAAGAGAACATAATTGCAGCTTGTAAAGGAAACCAGCCTAAGAAAAAACATTCCGGGACAACATCCCGAGGAAATGCGGAGATCTTCCTGCAGGGACATTTTCCTGGTTACCAGCAAAAGGGGACAGACAGCTTGCCCACAACATTCTTGATGGAGGCTGGTGACTCACCCACCTACTCCCCCCCAAACAGCTCCCAGAGACGCCTCCCCAGCCCTATCTTCCCTCCCAGGTCCTAGGCTTCTAAGTGAGCATCTCATCCAACGCTGCCAGATGGAAGAGATGGAACGTTCTCTCTTCTTTGATTGGTTAACAAATAGAACAAGCAGGGTCTCCCTCACCAGGTAACCCACTCAAGTCAACCTTGGAATAACAAGGAGAAGCAGACACAGAAGGCTAACCACACGAGCCCTGCTCAGCCTTTTGTGCCCAGTGCCTGGCACTGTGCTACATATAGTGGGCATTCACAACAGCGGATGAAGAAATGAAAGAGTAAATGAATGAATGACTCTGGGAAGGAGCAAACTCCATAGGAGGCATTGAGCAAGGCACATCTTCTCATGGAAGCCTGCAAGGCAGGAATTGTTAACACCATGTTATAAAGGAGGGAGGCAATCTCAGATGGGTTAAGTGTCTTGCCCACACTCACATAGCTGGTACATGAAGAAAACAAACTTTGAACCCAGGTCTGACCCTTGAGTCAAGGCTTCCAATAGTGAAGCCATTCTCACAATCATGATAATGATGAACCTTGCTTACCCTGCCCCTGACACATCAGAATTATTTTATCCTCCCAACACTCCAGAGAGATGGGAAAGCTGACCCTAAAGAGAACTCATCAAGTATTCAAGGTTGCACAACCAGCTGTGAGTGAAGGAAGAATTTAAACCTGGACTTTCACTCTTTCAATCAGACACTCAGGGGGCACCCACTACAGGCCAGGGTTGGGGACGCAATGATGACTGGTGCAGACACAGTCCATAGACTACCTGTCCAGAGAAATATCTACTTCAGAAATAGCTTTTCCCATGACACCATCTGCTGCTCATAAAATTTGCTCAGGAAAGCAGGAGCCCTTCAGCAGTCTTGTTTCAAAAGAGAAAATAATCTGAGAACAGAGGAGGTCAACTGAAAGAGACAGGTATGGTTTGCGTCTTGATAACACATGTTTTCAACATGGCTTACTGCAAGAGGGGTGCTGAGCTTGGTGGCTCAGAAGGTAAAGAATCTGCCTGCAATGCAGGAGACCCAGGTTCGATCCCTGGGTCAGAAAGATCCCTTGGAGAAGGGAATGGCAATGCACTCCAGTATTCTTGCCTGGAGAAGTCCATGGACAGAGGAGCCTGGTGGGCTATGGTCCTTGGGATCACAGAGAGTTGGGCATGACTGAGCGACTAACACTTAGCCTTTCACCAACCAGAAATCCTTTTTATCGAAGTCCCTTCCTAGGACCAATATGTGAACAGGTGGGAGACTGGCCTATAGTAATCAGATTATCGGGACACCAAACAAAACCCAAATCAAGATAACCAACAAGGACCTACCGTATAGCATAAGGAACTATACTCAGTATCTTGTAATAACCTATAGTGGAAGAGAGCATTTTTTTTAAAAAAGTATTCATATATATACATATATATATATAACTGATTCACTTTGCTGCACACCTGAAACTAACACAACATTGTAAATCAACTGTACTTCAATAACCATTTTTTAAAAAGGCCAATTCCCTGCTGAGTTACCAGAAAGCCCAGTAAAGGAGACATCAGGCAATCTGAGTTTGCAATGACCTGGTTAATCTGGCCCCACCACACTGAGTTCCAAAGTGATGGGGCTGAAAGAGGGGTGTGAATTAACATGGTTAGGCCACTCATCTTGCTCAAACTCAAGAGTCCACTTTTCCAAAGGGTGAAAGACAAGAAAGAGATGTGGAATCAGAAAGTTCTCAGGCTCATCCCTTGGCAAGACTTCCAGGAATTCAGCACTTCTAGGGAAGCAAAGAGTTTCTTCCTCTGCAAGCACCTTGGTCCACAGAAATGCTAACTTAAGAATTTGATACAAAATCATTCTCAGAGATTATAGCCAAAGCAGTACATTTCCCCCTCTTTCCCACCAGATATCAAAGGTCAGCTAATGGGTCACTAGTTGTTCATGCATCAGTTCTTGGCATCACAAGCTAACTAATGTTCTCCCAAAAGGGCCAGCCTTGGAGTCTTCTCATCAAGACCCACACACACCAACGCTGCCATCACCATGGCAACGAGGCCTCCTCCCTTTGCTCCTAGCTTTCCATGGAGGGCACTGTGTCTTGGTTGGAGCTTATTTTGCTCAGAGAGGAACTCTTCATAATCAAGTTCAACTTACCATGACAGTCACTTGGCAAAAAGTCTCCCCACACAAGGGTCTTGTCAGACTAGCGCAGTGAGATGCACCTCTTGGGTGCATCATTGGGCTCTAATAATCGGACGTGAGATCTGGGTGGTGAGTTCATCCCCCACGTGGGCCTTCTTTGGGGACATCCACAGGGAGACTGCACAGCCTGGCGGGCTCTGCAATTTCAGAGCCCCTTGCTGGCACCTGCAGCTATGTGGTTCTCAGGGACCCCAAACCTGAGCAGGTTCAAAGCTCAGTCCAGCACTCCACCAAGCCGTTCCTCTCATTCGAAATACCTCTTGCTAGAATCGCAGAGCCACTCTATAGAGAAAGGGTGACCGAGAAGCAACCAGCTGAAGGTAAAAACCCAGGCAGTGGAAAGAAATTTCAAATCCCCAAAGACCAGAATTTTGGAGTTTTTCAATCCCCCTGCCTTCCCCAAAAACTGACACATGGACTCTGAGTGGAGAAGCAAAGAAGTTTCCAGGGCTTACCTGGGTAGGGTTGTAGAGCTCCTGCAGGGGGCTTCGGGACCCCTTCCGGCAACAGATGTCCACACCAAAGGGGTTCCTCCGCATGACTGAGGAGAGAAAGCGAAGGCTCATCAGAAATAGGCAACAAACATTTGCTGTCTGACGAAGAAAAAGGCACAGAGGGAAGAAGAAACAGGTGGGAAAGGAAGAGAGAGAACCAGCTTCTGGCTGAGCTAGTCCTTTGCCCGGTGCCACGGGGCCCCCTGGGTCTCCCCCAGCTTGCAGGCGTGTCCACACCATGTAATTCTCACGTGTCAGGAAATCTTCTTTTGATTTTTTTCCCCCAATCATTTCACAAAAACAGGCAGTGGGTCGGCTGCGGCCCCTGGGCCGCCATTTGTTGACCCCCTACCCTGGTGTTGGTGGGACAAGCCCCAAACACACCCTCTGCACCCTGGAGCCCTTGCTGGGGAGGAGGCAGGTCCCGTGGGCAAGGGTCCATACATAAAAGCCATTAGAATTTGATTAAGCAGTCGGTCCGGGGAAACACTGGTTCTTTGTTCTTCCACGGTTGCCTCGAGAAGCGGGGAAAAATCCACGTTGTGTTTTTCTTTAATTTATTACTTCATTTTTCATTTCCACCCCAAACGAGGTAAACTGTTAAATGCATGCAGGTTGCCCTCAGCGCACAATGACATAGCAACACTTCGGAGGAGGAAAAACAGCTGTAAAACTTGTAAAATTCTGCCCACCCCATGCAAGATTAAACTCTCCCCGTGGCGGCAGACAGTCGCCCCAAGACCAATGGCTATGAGACCGCCACAGAGCAAAACCCCACCGTGGAACCCATTAAAAGTCAGCTTTTATGGGGGGCAGTATTATTTAATTGGTTTATTTTTCTAATACAAGGCCTTTAAAATGCTTTGACCGTGTGGGGCCTGCGACGTGGGCCCTTTCCCAAGGCCGGCCGCCCTCAGGGCCTCCTCCAGGCCTGCCCACGACTTCCCTGGGCGCCCCGTGAACCAGCTATGGCACTCCAGGCCACAAAAGCCAAGGGGCCTGGTGTGCTTTTTATGGGGTTGACAACAATCCTGCCATTTATGGAGGGTGCCTCATGTGTTGGGCACTTGGGTTCCATATAATCCTTCACACAGTGAAGGAAGGACCTTAACCTCTCTGAGCCGCCCTTAACCTCAGGAATTTGACCAAGGCGGAGGCCATGTGGGGAGAGAGCTGCCAAGCTGAGACTCAAACCTCATTACTGGGCTCCTTCATACCCAAATGATAGCACGTGGGTGTATTTATCCTGTGTGTCTAATACCTCAGAGGAGGTCAAGGGAACAGCACACGCAGAGGGTAGCAGCTAACATTTAGAGGGCCGTGAAAGTGCGCCAAGCAGCGCACACATGTAGGCCACACCACGACCCTAGGGGGTGGGCAACACTACTGTCCCCACTTCACAGATGGGAACACTGAGGCACAGCAAGGTCAGGGAACCCGCCCAGGTCTCATGACTGGGAAGAGGCGAAGAAAGGATTCCAACACATGCAGCCCATGCCCTCAACTGCCATGCCGGACCAACATCAAGTGTCAAGTCCACCGCGCATCTCAACAGTTCCTGCTGGCCCCAGACCAGGATGGCTGGCCACCTCTAGGACAGGTGATTTAGAATGTAACCCAGTGTTACAGGAGCCATCAAAATGATGTGACAGGACAGAAAAACTATTAACAGTTATTATCTGTATTCATTTTCTTACTCAACAAATTTTTATTAAACACCTTGGATATGCCAGACATCAGGTATAGGGGGCAGAGACCCCCTCCATCATATTCATGCTGTTTCTCTGGTGCTTGGCGCCCAGTAGGCACTCAAAGAGGTTCATGAATGATGTAGGATTCAAGGCTTCCTTTACACCCATCAGACATTGTTTCCTGCTAGGTAGAAAGGAAACTGCCATTGGCAACAGGCTGCTGTTATTTTTTTCCTTTGAAAATGAAAGGTCTGATGATCAAAAGCCCTAAGAAAGGAATCCCTAAGGACATTTAACAGTGGCCTTCTGCTGCCCACCCACCACGAGTTTTCTTTAGCTACAGGACTTGTTTTCTCCTTTCTAAACATGAACGAAATGCAAGACCATTTTGTAAGAATCTAACTGGTTCAATTCACAGTATGATTTCTTGGACCCAGAAAACAGTTGTGTTTACAGATATGCCTTGACTTATGATGGGTTTACAGAGAGGGCAATGGCAACCCACTCCAGTACTCTTGCCTGGCGAATCCCATGGACGGAGGAGCCTGGTAGGCTGCAGTCCATGGGGTCGCTAGGAGTCGGACATGACTGAGCGACTTCACTTTCACTTTTCACTTTCATGCACTGGAGAAGGAAATGGCAACCCACTCCAGTGTTCTTGCCTGGAGAATCCCAGGGACAGGGGAGCCTGGTGGGCTGCCGTCTATGGGGTTGCACAGAGTCGGACACGACTGAAGCAACTTAGCAGCAGCAGCATGATGGGTTTATCAGGACATAATCTCATCCTAAGTTGAAAATATAAGTTTAAAAATGCATTTAATACACCTAACCTCCCAAACATCATGGCTTAGCCTACCTAAAACATGCTCAGAACATTTCAATTATCCACGGTTGGGCAAAGTTATCTAACACAAAGCCTATTTTATAATCAAGTGTTGAATATCTCATGTAATTTGTTGAATATGGTTGCTGTTGTTCAGTTCCTAAGTTGTATCTGACTCCTTGCGGCCCCATGGACTGCAGCATGCCAGGCTCCCCTGACTCCCACTATCTCCTGGAGTTTGTTCAAACTCATGTTCATTGAGTCAGTGATGCTATCTAACCATCTTATCCTCTGCCACCCTTTTCTTTTGCCTTTAGTCTTTTCCAGCATCAGGGTCTTTTCAAATAAGTCAGCTCTTCACATCAGGTGGACAAAGTATTGGAATTTCAGCTTTAGCATCAGTCCTTCCAATGAATATTCAGGGTTGATTTCTTTTTGGATTGATTGATCTCCTTACTGTCCAAGGGACTCTCAAGAGTCTTCTACAGCACCACAGTTCAAAAGCATCAATTCTTTGTCACTCAGTCTTCTTCATGGTCCAACTCTCACATCTGTCCATGACTACTGGAAAAACCATCCCAGCCCATTTTCAGAGAAGAAAACGGGCCCCAGGAGGGCATGGAATGGCCAAAAGCCCCATGGCAGGGCTGGGAGAGCAGGACCAGGCCTACCCCACCTCCCCAGGCTAACTGGTCCTCCCCAACCCCAGGCCCTGGCAGCCAAGCCCCATGCAGGCCTCATCTGCCTGGTCTCCTGCCCTCTAAGGGAGTGCTTTGTGCATAGTAGATACTCACACATGTGTGTCAAATGAATGAAAGTAAAACAACCGGTCATCTGAGAGTTTCAAAGATATTTTTTCAGCTAAAAGGTATCAGGCCAAACCATTTCCTAACAGCAAAGAAGAGAAGTTAACATGTTCTTTCCTAGCAAACTTCCTCAAAATTCTTTTATTGGCTTTCTTAGTCAAAGGAATTAAACAAACAAAAAGCAAAAGTAATGGTGTGCTCTCATGGATCTTGGAGGCACCTTCAATGAGTCTGACAAGCACTCCATAAATATTAGTCTGCCATACTGTCTCTCCTCTACTCCTCATGAGCACCCTGGAGGCAGGTGGACTCACATCCATTTTAAAGACCAGGACACTGAGGCTCAGAGAGGTTGAGGAATTTACCCGCTGACATAGCTAGTGAGTGGCAGAGCTGGAGTCCAAACCCTGCATGCTCCCCCTACTCCTCTGAAACGAGACATATTACAGGTCCCTGACATTACAGGTCATGGACATGCACAACTGGATAAGGCCAAGCAAAGGAAAAAAAAAAAAAAAAGCAGTCCTGAATACTGAGGCAGTGTTCTCCAGCCAACCAGAGCCTTCAGGTGTGTTACAGACACTCAGCACACTTGTGTTCACAGGGGACTTTTCAGGAACCCCAAACACTGAGGTAGGAGCTGGGTTCAGCCTAGGTTGTCGCTAATATTTAATTAACAAACTTCAATTTTCCAACTTTCTATTCCTTCCTTCTCACAGTCCCTTCAACAGGAATAGCCCAGAGCCATTCAAAACGATCCCTAGATCCACTTCTCCTTAGTGGAGACCCTACAACCAGCCAGAATATTGAGGCAGCTGGGGTTCTTATTTGGGGCTAATCTGAACCCTTACTGTAGCTAGTTCTCATGTCAATCTCCTCTCCTACTGTAAGCTCTCAAAGCTCCTGATGCCTAGCCTGTGGCTGCAGAACTAAAATGAATTAAACTTTTGGCAGATGAAGGTCAAGGGTATAAATCTAAGAATTAGGTAGATGCGTTCGGTGTAACTCAAAAAGAGAAAGAACACAGCTTCATCTAAGAGCCAGGAGATTTACTGCATAGAAACCTTCCACCAAAGGACTCTGATTCTCAGCTTTGAAGAATATACTTGTATAGAGTACATTTCCCTGTTGTGAGAAGACCTTGGCTATCAAATATGCTCACCAAAACCAATGGCAATCAATGGCATTCCGTCTTTTAGGTGATCCTGGGACATCTGTGAAAATGTGTCCCAAGCAGAGGGTTGTGCTGACTTTCAAGAAGCCCAAGATCCCTGTCCAAGTGCAAACCAGCTGTTAGTCAGATAGGTTAGTGCTGGCAGAGGCACACTGGCCACAAGAAGAGCCTTTGGAGACCAGCAAAGGGACTGGGTATGCACAGCTGGGGAAAAGTGCCCTCTGAATTGGTTTTGATTGAACAAGAGAAATGGCAGGATGCAAAGCTTAGTAATGACCTTCCTGACTGCTAATGTTTGCTCTCTGCCCACAGAGGCAGTGTGGAAGAGGTGAAGGCGAGAAAAGGGGGAGGATAGGGAGAACCCAGTGGAGCCTTCCTTGCCCCCTGCCCCATTTTACAGAGTGGGCCCTGGACACAGGAGCATAAGGGACTCGCTTGAGGCCCACGGATTGTCAGAAGCACAGCTGTGACTAGAAAAGGGGGCTCCTGACTCCTGCTCTCATCCCTTTCTCCTTTTGTACCCAGTTTACATGTTTTCTTGGGCTTCCCTTGTGGCTCAGCTGGTAAAGAATCCACCTGTAATGCGGGAGACCTGGGTTTGATTCCTGGTTTGGGAAGATCCCCTGGAGAAGGGAAAGGCTACCCACTCCAATTCTGGCCTGGAGAATTCCATGGACTCTATAATCTACGGGGTTGCAAAGAGTTGGACGTGACTGAGCGACTTTCACTTTCACTACATGTGATGCACTATTTCCCTGCTCTGTTTTATTTAATACTAGTCCAACTTATTGAATTGATTTTACAACCAACTGATGGGTCATGACATATTGTTCAAAACTCCCCGACTTAGATATCTTAGAAGAGTCAGGTCAGGGACAAGAGGGCTCACTGAGGTTCAACCTGAGCTTGCTGAACACAGTAACTACTGATGAGGGGAACTCAGGACTTCCACCCCTGAAGTGTCCCTCCCTGGTGTCCCCCACTGTAGTCAACACCACCACTATGCACCTGTCTGGGTGGACATAACAGCCAGGAGTCATTCTTCATTCCCCGCTCTCACTCACCATCACCCCCCTTCTCCATCAGCTCATCTTGGCCCCTCACACCTGGCCCAAGCCACCATCACCTCCTCTGGGGCTAGGACCAAATCCTCTTTTTTGGCCTCTGCTGCCAGCTTGGCCTTGTTGCTCAGTGGTAAAGAATCTGCCTGCCAAGCAGGAGATGTAGGTTCAGTCTCGAGGTGGTGAAGATCCCCTGGAGGAGGAAATGGCAACCCATTCCAGTATTCTTGCCTGGGAAATCCCATGGACAGAGAAGCCTGGCAGGCTACAGTCCATGGAGTCACAGAGAGTCAAGACACACTGAGCGACTAACACTTCAGAGCAGTGAGCCCAGCAGGGGGACAGGCAATCAGAATGGAATGAAGCCACCAGGTGGGGTTTGGTCTTCCATGGGAAGCCATTTGAATTCAATACTTAGTGTCTTGAATCTGGGTCATGGACTATAAGAGCCCCCATTTAGAGGCAGAGCTCAGCTCCTCAGCCAGAGGTCAGCTCACAAAGACACTTCCAGCCACAGAGGCAGTAACCCCAAAAACTGCTGGAGAAGGTGACCCCAAAATTGTTTGAGATGTCAAAATTGCTTCCTTAAAAACCCAGCATGATCTCAAGGTAAGTACCCAAAAAAGTCCAAAATTGGCAAGTGCAAAGACAGAGAAAGTCAGCTAGTGGTTGCCTAAGGCCAAGGATGGGGACAGAGAAGAGGGATAGTAAACAGACACAAAAGTTCTTTTTATGGTGATGGAAATGTACTAAAATCAGATTGTGGTGATGGTTGTGTACTCTGCAAATACACTAAAATTCATTGACTTTTACACTTAAAATAAGTGAATTTTTATGTAAATGATATCTCAATAAGGCTATTTTTTAAAATACGGACAGACATGTTTAAGAAGAAAACCCACTAAGATTCGTATTTTTAAGATGTTGACCTACTCGAGTAGGAGGATTTACCTTGCCATGCGGGCTACAGTCCATGGGGTTGCAAAGAGTCAGACACAACTGAGCAACTAACACTTTCACCCATATGAAGGATTTAATTGAACAATTTATTCAACTTGAGATTTTAAATTGAAACCTTCTAAGTTTACATATAATATTAGAACATTTAAGAAACTTAATGTGTGTCATTGAGGTATTGGATTTACATTATTTAAGTATGTTTGTTAATCAGACATCTGAAGTCTGACTTAAATATATGAAATTTTAAAGAGCAATTTAAAATATTAAAGGTAGGTGAAGTTCCTTCAAGGGTCAATTATTAATCAAAGACTACCTTAAATGTAACTGTTAAAAATTTACTAGATTTATGAGTTGAAGAGTAAAATTCTTAACTTAAAGGATATCTTGCTAGATTTGCAACTTAAAAGTTTTTTTAAAAGCTTCTGTCAGTTGTACACAACTGTCACACTCAGTGACATGAAAACACTCACATTAACAGAAAATTAACAGGCATTGACACCTTTGGGTTAGGCCAAGGGTGGAGAGGTTGAGCATCTCAGATGAAGGCAAAGCGGCCCCCATCCCGAGACCTCAGCACAAATTCCTGAAAGCCCCTAAGCGGTGGATGCCTTTTATTGTTGAGAAACCTAAGAGCCTGTGGAAAAACACAGTTCAAGGAATTAAATTGGCAGTTAACCTAGGAAAACCCTTATAAATTACCTTTTATGTTCACTTAAATAAAACGAGAGACAGCACGGCAGTCCAGATCATACTAATTACATTCTCCACACCTTGAAGGAGTAATTATGGGCACGGTACAGTTAATTTTCATTTACCTTTCCTTGCCTGCTGGAGAATTTCTACACTCTCCCCTGCAGTTTCCTTGGCATGTTTTATAAATCTATTTTGCAGTGATGCAGATAATATGCCAAAATACTTTCTTCCCTGCGGCTGGTGCTCCAAGTTTGATTTTACGACCTGGAGACGTTTATGTCTGCCTCTGGGGTTCCCCCACAGCTTCAGACTCACGGTATAAGAAATAACGGGGCGGCTTGAGAAAGGAAATATTCTAAGTACCTTTCCTTAAGCTACTCAAGCACGGCAGAGCATTAACCCCAGACAGGAGAATAGGTCTCTCCCGTCGAGTACACAAAGCTAGTTGGCTCCGGGCCGGGTCATTTCCTGCCGACACAGTCAAGCTGCACTGGGTACCCCTATCTCTTGCACCGGGTTCCTCCACTCACTCCCTACCACACATCCTCTTCTAAGGACCCATCCTCTCTAAACACCATCAGGTTAAAACTTGCTCTTGCCTCTGCTGCTGGTTTCTTTCCCATTTCTCCACCCTCAATTCATGTCCTCTCAGAACCTCAGAATGGAACCTTATTTGAAGACCGGGTCTTGGCAGATGTTATTAAGAGATGTAGTCCAGGATTAGAGCAGGTTCTAAATTCAATGACTGGTGTCCTTATGAGAAGAGGAGAGGACAGACACATATACACATACACACCCGCACACACATGGGTACTTTGTTATGGCAGCTCTAGGAAATGAATACACACGGGTTCACGTCCTACGTGACCCTGACAAGAGAGTCAGTCTCTCAGCCTCAGTGACCCCATCTGTAAAATGGGGATAATGATATGCCTACTAAGTTAGGGATGTTGTGAGGACTAAATAAATTCATCTATGTCAAGTGTTTAGAACAGCACCTGTCCAAGGTAAATGCATAGCACACTATAATTCCTGATATCCACTGCATTCTTTCCTCGATCTTCCCAAAGAGCACCTCAAAATCCTCTTCTAGTCCAACCCCAAATATCAAGGCTGCGCACACGCTATACACACCATCTGTGGACACTACATTATTTCATGAATGAGAGAGGAAGTCTCGTCACAGCAGGTGGTGTACGATGGAGGTCTAACCATTCTGCTCAAAATGAGCATGAGGCAGAAGCTTGATGCTAAAGCAGAGATGATCAGACATTGTACATACCTTTTCCCCAAAAGCAAGAGCTAGAGACTGTCTCCCACAATGAAACACTTACTCCCAGTAATAAAGAGCTGGAGGCGTCCAAGGCAGTCAGTCACCCATCTACACAAACCCACATTTTCATTTCCATATGTCTGGATAAGTTACGGGAGAAGGCAATGGCAACCCACTCCAGTACTCTTGCTTGGAAAATCCCATGGACGGAGGAGCCTGATAGGCTGCAGTCCATGGGGTCGCTAAGAGTCAGACACGACTGAGAGACTTCACTTTCACTTTTCACTTTGATGCATTGGAGAAGGAAATGGCAACCCACTCCAGTGTTCTTGCCTGGAGAATCCCAGGGATGGGGGAGCCTGGTGTGCTGCCATCTATGGGGTCGCACAGAGTCAGACATGACTGAAGCGACTTAGTAGCAGCAGCAGATGAGTTAAAGATGGAAATTGTCTTTTTAAAAATTGTTCATTTGTATTATTTTCTCCTGACATGTTTCTGGCATAAGACATTAGCAGAGAGAATGCTGATTTAAAAAAAAAAATAAACCCCCATATGCACTACACCACTAGAACCGTGTAGGTGTTTATGCCTTCAACGCCAACAGTCACCCTTGGGAAATTACACCAAGGGAATAATTCAAAAGAAGTCAAAAGATTTATGCACAAAGATGTTTACTATAATATTTCCTGTCCCATGGCCAAACACTGTAAACACTCTAAGATGTCCAAGATGAGAAAAATAATTTCGTAAATCACAGTTCACTTAGGTATGTCGTGAACAAACTGCAGTACATTCATAACTTAAAAAAATGATACTGTTATTAAAATAATGTGGAGACATGGAAAAGGGATTTAAGTAAAAGCAGCAGAATTCATAATATCATGAGGATCAGGATCTTGGCTAGGTAAGTACACAGACATAAAAATGAAACCAATTGTCAGAGTGCCTCTCGCCTTCTTCTATATATCATTTTTCCCATTTCAAAAATGATGGCTTCAACGTAGTACTTCAACATAATACTAGATACAAATCAACTGTCGGTGTTAAAGGTGCTACTGGAAAGCCCCGAGAAGTTCTAAACAAAAAGCTGGAATTTTCCCGAGGAAGACACCAAAATTTTCTGCAACCCCTGATGTGGATATTCTTCAATAAATCCAACAGATCTTTGAAAAATGAGATCACTTTGTTTTTGCCTGTCTCAGGATCCTAATTCACTGAAGTGTAACTTACGTTGCCACCATCAAATGGTATAGGGATGAGGCAGGTGCTGGAGACGATCCAAAAAATGAGTGAGGGCGAGGCTCAGGATGGGCACAGAGAAGGCACACGGGGGTTTGGGGGGAAGCTAGGCTGCACTTCGAATGTTATTTTTCTTGAAATATGGTCAGAGGGGAAAGACCACTGTAGCTGCCTCCTGTTACCAGTGCCCATGCTCTCGCCTCTCCCTCCCTCCCTCTTAGGGAATATCCAAGATGAGGGCTGAACCTCACACCACAGTTCCTCTGAAGACATGCAGTGGGATGGGAATGAACCCAGGAGGCGCAAGAAAGGACTTGAGCTACTTTAGTGATCTTCCTCAGAAAAATGTTTCCCATTTTTAGGCTTTTCTTCAAAAAAAAAAAAAAAAAGGCAAGCCTTTGTGACAATACAAAGGGACAGAGTTCCATCTTTCTCCGAAAAGGAAGGAAGCTGTGCACAATATCCTCACTGCCATGATCAGCAGGAAGGCATGGTCTTTTGGTGCAGCACGCATGTCCAGACTGGGTTTAGCTATTAAAATTCCTTCAAAGTCAGCCAGGCAGGCTCTATTTGTGCAGGCAAATTAAAAAGCTGTAAAACAATAAGACACTGTTTGCAAATGGTCCCAGCTGCAAGAAGATATGAGAGCCACATGCTTTCTATATGAGACGCAGCCAGGTGTGTTAGAAGCAGTTCTGATTCAGGACTTGCGGCCACCTGCTACCTGGTGACCCAGGGACAAGGGGGACAGGAACAAGCAGGACATATTTTGAGTTCCTATCATAAACCATGCCAAATGCCAGGCACTTTAGTAAATGTTATTTAACCTTCCTTTCTTCGACACCATTCTGAAACGTGTTATCATTCCCAATTTACAGACGAGGAAACAAGGGCAAAGAGGTATCTGCAAAGTCACACGGCCAATAACGAACAGATTCCCTACTAATAGGGCTTCCCAGATGGCACTAGAGCTCAAGAATCTGCCTGCCAATGCAGGAGACATAAGAGATGCAGGTTCGATCCCCGGGTGTGGAAGATTTCCTGAAGAAAAAAATGGCAACCCACTCCAGTATTCTTGCCTGGAAAATCCCATGGACAGAGGAGCCTGGTGGGCTACAGTCCGTGGGGTTGCAAAGCGTCGGTCACAAATGAGTGCACACACGTGTGCACATGCACACACGTGCACACACACAGCCAGTAACTAACATTCTCTACTAATAGAGCAGGTTAAGTGTTTAGTATCCCTAAGTGTTATCAGTAGAGATCTACCGATGTGAAAGACATGAAACACACCAAAGCAGCATTTTACAACCCTGGGTCCTGCCTTTGTCAAGAATAATACTGTGAAAATATGTCAATGATATTTAAACCGCTTGCTCAAAGTACCGGCGTGGAGTTAACATATCTGTGTGACACAGCTGGGTCAAAATGCTGACATCAAAGTGTTCAAACATCACGGATTTCATTGCCAAAGGACAGAGCAAAGTGGCTAAAGATATTAGCCCCAACGATGGTAGAATTCCTGCTTCAATCCCAGCTCCTCCACTAGCCAGCTCAGTGATCTGCAAGTTCTTGACCCCTCTGTGTCCTAGTTTTCCTCCCAAGAAGATGGGAATGAGAGAACTTGCCTTTCAAGGTTATTAAGAGGATTACATGAGATGAAAGCATCGAATACATTGCTGGTCATGATTTGTGGCATTTCCATTTTTTTTTAAACATCTCTGAAATTGAGGTGCATCTTACAATTGGTGTCTTTTTAGATTGAATAAAACAGGAAAGGATAAGATGATGATGATGGTGGTGGTGGTGGTGGTGGTGATCCCTGACTCCCTCTACAGATCTGCGGGCCTCCCCACATCCCTATCTCCATCTCCATGCCTCAATTTAAGTCCAAACCCCTGAAAAGAACGTGTCCTCTGCCCTTTCTCCCTTCTCCTCTCTCTCCTTTGGCTGCAAACTTAATGCTTTCTTTTCCAACCCAAGACAAATATCCCCAAGTCCAAATGACACAGTGCCACAGCATCAGAATGTCCTGTACCCTCTGAGGGTGATCCCAAAGAGAGGGTTCACTCAGGTACAGGCAGGAAGCTTCAGGATAACCAGCCCCCTGAGACAGCCCAGTGCCCAAGCCATTCATCACCATGCCAAGGCCCCGCCCTCCGTGTCTTGAACACTACTGGAAGCCACCACACCCTGTGAATGTCAAGGCAGAACGGGGAAGTGGGTCTTCAGCATTATCAAGAAAGATCCTCTGTTATTAATATAAGACCCAGCCATCCTCCAAATAACTGCCCAGACTTCAGTACCGGCGGGTAGAACAAAGTGGCTAAAGATATTCATCCTACGGGTGACAGAATTCCTAAGGCCAGAAATCCCAGACAGCGTCGCCAATGTTTCGCCACTAAATCAAATAACCAGCTTTCTATAAGTTTGAAAAACTACAACATCAAAAGCAAACAAATAGCAGGGTGGGAGGGAGGCTCATGAGGGAGGGAGAGGATATATGTCTACATACAGCTGATTCACTTTGTTGTACAGCAGAAACTACCACAACACGGTAAAGTAACTATACTCCAACTTAAAAAACAAACAACCAGCAAACAGGGGTTGAATTTTCTCAATTATCAAGCCTTTCTCCCATAAACTTTGTTAAACAGTTGACATCATTATGCTTGATATATATGTGAACAGATACATACATATATGGATAGAATACTAATACCGCAAAAACATTACTAGATCATTGTGACTTCCCGGTAATTCTCCATCTGACCAGCAGGAGGTCAAGGAGGTTGGAATCCTGGAAGCAGGACCCAAGACCATAAGAGTGAGGCTCGTAAGTCAGTCCACAAGCAGGATGCACCTGCTTCTAAGAGGTTCTGAAGAGAGAAGCAAGCTCCTGGTTGTCCAAGGTCAAGGGTGAATGACTTCACCGAGAAAGAAATCAGGACAGAAGGAGCAGGGCCACAGAGACAGAGGAAAAGCACTTTGGCCTTTCACTTCCTTCTGATAGCAATAAATGTCAACGCTTGCTTTTCACGGTGAGCATAATTGAGCCTGAGGGTATCTGGAAACCTGCAGCCTAACATCAAACCTAATTGACATAATTAAACCTTTTTGTTTTAACATCCTGACCTTTACTAGCCCATGCATGTAGTAGTCAAAGCTGGCTTCTCTGTGGCTGAACTGTACTGAAAACTTTAGCCAAATCGAGAAACCAATTTTTAGTTTCAATTTTCTTTTATACTCTTGCTTAAGCCTAGACTCTTCCTTCTCGTTTAAATAAATCCCCAAAGATATTTTATCCCCCAAATTTATAACGTATGGGAGATAAGTCACAAATGATTTCTGGCTTCAGTCTCCTAATGAAATAACTGAAGGGCCGTGAAAGCAAAAAGGAGAATAGTGTTCTTCAAAGTTCAGGCCCTTTTCTTCAAATGTCTATCAGAAATAAAAGGGACTGATAACTTAGGGATGACCTTATGCGACCATTATCTGTGGTCTTCAATTACAAATAGCATTCCATGTGTCTCTCAATTATCAATGCTGGTAAAGGGTGTGAATGGCTTCTCACAAGCAGCTAAAATATCCCTTCTGGTCAGCTGGGACTGCTAAACAGGCTCCTTGGACATTTAGCTCGTATCTCCAGATATATCTGGCCTCAAAAATTACTCAAACTACCTTGCATTTTGTGAGCCGAGCAGCAGAATTTGGCAAATGGAGACGGCACAAAATATATAAATGATTTGGGCTGTCCCTGGTGGCTCAGATGGTAAAGAATCTGCCTGCAATGCAGGAGACCCAGGTTCAATCCCTGCATCAGGAAGATCCCCTGGAGAAGGGAATGTCTCCTCACTCCAGTATTCTTGCCTACAGAATCCCACGGACCGAGGAGCCTGGTCCACGGGGTCCCAAAGAGTCAGACACAACTGAGCAACTAACGATGCACTTTCTCGATTCAGGAAAACTCATCTTCAGATTTTTTTCTATTGCAAGCAATCTGGTCAATGGGAGCCGGAGTTCAAGGACTAGGAAGGTCTGATGCAGTGGAACGTCAGTGGGCTAGAGACCAAGAAGCCAATGTTGGGCTGGGTTCCTAGCTATCAGGGTGACCTTGGGTAAGGACCCACACCCTCTTTTCTTGGTCTCAATTTCCTCATCTTTAAATAAGGGGGGTTACTCTATTTGAGATCCCTTTCAGCTGCAATATTCAATCCTGCTGTAACTCAGTCCACTCGCTGATTCAAGGCCCTCCCTCCCCTGCACTGCTGTGAGGCTCACCGAATTCCACTGGCAACACACTCCAGCACGGAACAGGCCAGCTTTTGTAGGCATCCTCCGAGTGGTAACCACAGAAATGAACCCAAATGCACCAAAAAATGTAAATGGGTCGTGAGCCCTCTCACACGTATGAAGTCAGCAGTGTGAAATGTAGAACAAGACTGTCTACAGATCTTTTGTTGACACGGGGTAAAATAATCTCCTCTTACATATAAAAAGACCCATTTGTTCAGTTCTCAATTTGATCGGTCTTGCGTCGGCAGCGTTTGAAACCCTAGCCTCAGTCATGACCGTGGGTTGTCTCTTACCGGCACACATATACAGGGGGGAAACGGGTTCTTTACAGAGATAGCCTCTATTCTGCTGGGGAGCTGGGGGAGGCAGAGGAAGTTGCCTTTGGCATTGACCAGCCTTTGGCATTAACCAGACAATGAACTCATCCTCCTTCCTGGCCCAGAAATAGAAATTGAGCATTAAACACAGCTCACCAGCCTCTCAGACTGAAGTTAAGTTGCTCATAAGAAAGTCCGAAGTGGGGATGCTTACTTAATGCGTAAGAATTTACCCCAGCACCCCAATAACACCTGTTGCTCCACTGTCATCCTCCAGTAGGTGGTTCAGTGGTAAGAATCTGCCTGCAATGCAGGAGATTCAGGAGACACGGGTTTGATCCCTGGGTTGGGAAGATCCCCTAGAGGAGGACATGGCAACCCACTCCAGTATTCTTGCCCGGAGAATCCCACGGATAGAGGAGACTGGCAGGCTATAGTCCACTGTCATCTGAAAGCAATTATTAAGCACCAAAAGTGTCCACAGCCCTTCCCTCCTAGACAGTTCCAAAAGGAGCCCCCTGGACTGGGCTGTGTGCCTGACAATGTGAATATCCTTCACGCCACTGAACTGTACACCTAAAATGGTTCAAATGGCTGCTTTTATATGTATATTTTACCATAGTTTTTTCAAAGATACCAAAAAAAAAAAAGAGACAGGCTGCAGACACACCTAATCATACTGATGCAAAATAGAAGCACCCTGCCAGTGAGCTATTTCCAGCACGTCCCAAAACGTCTAGGGCCGATGATAACAGCCTCTGCCCTGGCCAAAGCAACCACGCAATTTGTTTAAACATCACGCCTCGGGCCTTAGAGGAAATCCACGGCCATTTCCACCCCTCCCAGGGTGCTCAGTGCCGAGACCTAGACCAGTGGGTTCTCCAACCTGAACACCCCTCACCACCCCGCCTGGGGGGAGGTCAATGCAGATTCCAGCACCCCATGATCAAGGTCCTGATTCAGCAGGCCTCTCTCTGGGCTTCGTGTCCCAGGTGATGTGGGGAAACTTGGAGTGTATTAAAGAGTCAAGCAGGGGGGTAGATGGACCAGATGCAGCCCTTACATGGGCTCTAGAGTCAGCCAAAGGGGTGTGGCCGTGGGACTGCCGCCAACTCTGACTCCTGGCAAAGGCCGCCCAGGGCGTTCTCCCAATTTTAAGGAGGCCCTCGGCTTTGAACAAGTCAGAGCAAAGCACAGAGTGTGCGGTTCCGCCACCCTCCCTATGGCTAGAGGACCGGCCACCAGAACCAGAACACCTGGATTCCAGGTCCAATGCATTTTTTTTCTTTTGGAGATCCAATGCTCAGCTTTATTACTGATATGGCTTAGGGGTGAGGGCAATTAGGCTCGCTTACACCGCTCCCCAGAATAAACTTATCGCTGAGTTACAGGCAGGGCTGGAAAAACCGCAGCCAGGCCCAACTCTCTTCCATACCCTTTTCATAATCATGCCTCAGTCTTCTCCCTCTGTCAAATGGGCCTGACAGCACCTGCCCCGGCTGCCTCCTCGGCCTGTTGCATCAGGAACTCCAGGCCTGTTCTCCCAACTGTGTGGCCTTGGGCTCTTTACATTTCACCTCTCTAGACCTAAGCTTTTGCATCATTAAAATGGTTATAACAAGAGTTTTAAGCTCACAGAGCTCTCACAAGGACCAATGCAAGAAAAGCTCTCAACCCACTGGGACACAGACAAGAGCACACCAGGAATGTTAACTGTTATCATGTTTATTCACATACTACACGTGGAGGTGCTTGGTAGGGAACAAATGTGATGACAGTGTTCACACTTCTATTATTTAAGAAAAGACCAAAGCTTGTGTGAGCCATCCACCCTGTGATTACAAATCATGGCCCTTGGGCTTAGAGGTGACAAGCATGACTTTGAGAAGCCAACCCTCCTATCTCAAACGAGAGTTTCTCCTCTCTCCAGGCGAGAGGCCTCCTTTATCAGGAAGGCCCCCAACCCTACTGCTCCCAGAACCACCTCCCTCAGAAGGGGGCCACATGGGAGCTCCGTGTCTCAGGCAGGACAGTCTGCAGCTGGATTTCACCTCACCCACTGATGTCTACTTCCAGACACACAGAATCACTCACAGGTCTCTGAACACACCCAGGAATTTCTGTTCCCTCCTATGGTCAAGCTATTCCTGCTTCCAAAACTTTCTATGCTCAGCCAAGGCCCTCTTCACCCAGACAGTCCCTCAGGCTGCAGCTCAGTTGCCCCACCGAAGAGAGGGCTTATCCCGCACCCTTTTTTATCTCATTATCCTGTGTGTCTTCTTTAAAGCACTGACCTCCCCTCCCACCTGAAGGAACCTCATTACCGCCCCCTCCCCCTTGAACGTCTAGCTCTAAGAGGCCCCCCTGCCCTGCTCACCGTGACAACAGTGCTTGGTGTATCAGAAAATTCCAGGGTGAACATGGAACCCAGATACCCTGAGATGGGTCCCATTTGTAACTGTGGTCCGGGAATCACATTTAACAGCTCTTCCTTTACTCTAACAAGTGGCTGGTTCAATGGTGAATCTTAAACAGCTCTAACAAGAGGTGATACAGCCCAGGGGTTAGGAGCCTGGAGGTTCTAGAACCAGACCAACTTTGGTGTCATCCCAAGCTGCCACTTCCTACTGTGTGCTGCTGCTGCTGCTGCTGCTAAGTCGCTTCAGTCGTGTCCGACTCTGTGCAACCCCATAGACGGAAGCCCACCAGCTCCCCCGTCCCTGGGATTCTCCAGGCAAGAACACTGGAGTGGGTTGCCATTTCCTTCTCCAATGCATGAAAGTGAAAAGTGAAAGTGAAGTCACTCAGTTGTGTCCGACTCTTCGCAACCCCATGGACTGCAGCCTACCAGGCTCCTCCATCCATGGGATTTTCCAGGCAAGAGTACTGGAGTGGGGTGCCATTGCCTTCTCCGTCCTACTGTGTGGTCCTCAGCAAATCACGACTGTCTTGACAAAACCATCCTCAGAGTATTTCAGAGAGACTGAAAGTCAGCATCTATGTAGGCACTTGATATACAGCACATGGTAGACCTTCAATAAATGTTATTATGAATAATAACAACATCGTTTCTCCTCTGAAGACAGATGACCAAGAGCCCTCCACCTACTAGCATGTGACCTTGGCCAACTGACCTACCATCCTTGCCGCTTCTCATCTCTAAAATGAGAAGACTTCCTGAGCTCACGAGGTTGTTGTGAAGCTCAGATGAGATCATCTGGGTAAAGCACGGTGCCTCTTACACCCTGAGTACTCACTAACCTGTAGCAACTAGTAATACTATGATGTTGCCTTTCCTCCTAAAAGCATGAGCTCCTTCAGGGCAGGAATCCTGTGCACTTACTTCTCTATCCCTAACACTAAATGCCCGGCACACTTTCTATCAGGAAGGAAATGAGTGGGTATTTTCTAAGTCATCCCATGACCATCCCCGCCCTCAGCTTGATTCCTGATATGAGAGAGGGAGCAGATGGGGCACAGAGAAGGCACTGAGCTGGTGGAGGTTGCCACAAAGATAGGAAGAGAATTTGCTGGAAGTGTGGAGGGTTCACAGATGGTCAAGTCCCCAGCTGCTTACACACCTACTACTGGGAGAGGGAGGCTGGTTAAATGTTACAAATGAGTCAACTTTCTCTTAGACAACAAGATCAACCAGGAAGAGGGTGATGGGGAGGGAAACACACAAACCCAGGGGGAGGAGGAGAGACACAGGCACCCGGGCCCAGCTTTTATGCAACTTAACCCTTTGGGAGGGAGAGGCACGTGGGGGGCACAGGAGACTGGAAAGCAGTCGAGTGGGGGAGGACAGGGGAGCCCCTGATCTCATTTAGATCCTCCCCTAGGAGCTGTGTCACAGGCTGGCTCACATACTCATTTCATGCTCCTCTGACACAAATGGAAATATCAAAGGCAGGGCATGTCGGTTTTGTAGGTGGTCAGATACATCAAGACCGACCGTTAACTGTTCGAGTTTAGCAATTTGGCAGAAAGTGGACCAGAGCTGTTCAGAGGGCCAAGCATTGTGACTGCAGAGAGTTTCTTTCGCAATCCTGTCCTCTTCTGCCAACCGTAAACTAAGATTATGAAGCAGAATCTAGAGGGCCACATGGAGTGTCGGCCTTCAGGAGAGAAAGCCAGGCACTAGGGGCTCTTGGCACCATGTGGTCAATGGACCACCCTACCTGTACCACCATTGCCAACAAGGCTGTGGTTTGTCTCCAGGGATCCACGAGTGGGGGAAGAGATGGAAAATATGTATCCTGGAGGTACCCCCAAAAAATGTGATCCCTAAATACCTACCCTGGACTCTCCCCACTTCAGTGTCTTCTTCTCCCACATATAACACTTCAATTTTCAATCAATGTAACATGTTCATACTCTGCTCCCAAGTGCCTATGATGTCCTGAGCTATGAAGCTACATGTTAGGAAGATTCCAAAATGCAATCAGATATCTTCAGAGCTCTTCTCTAGATTTTAAGGGCAAATGCTCAAAACAGAGTATTAAGAACATAAGGGAAACTAGTTCTTAGGTAAACTGCCCACAAACCCTAATGACTGTTTTTAAAGTAAATCTGACAGGTTGCATTTGTCATGTACTTTTTTTTACTCAGCATATAAAACATTCTGAAAAATGAGGTGTCTCATAGGCTGAGCTCTGGTAACTACTATGGTAACTCCAGGTTTTCTGTTCCTGGAATTTCTTCCTTCAGAACCAAACTGAGAAGTATGTCTTGTTCTGTTTCATAAACTAGTAGTTTTACTTATGCATGTGGAATATGGAATCAAACCACTGGGTTCCAGTTTCAGCTCTGTCACTTCCTGGCTCTATGACCTTGGACTGGTTACTGAATCTCTACCTGCCTCAGTTTTCTCATCTCTAAAATGGGAAAGTCAGAACAGTTCTCAGGACTGCTGTGGGGATTAATGCACTATTATAAAAGCACTTAAAAGTGACTAGCACACTTTTAAGTATTTCCTTTATTAAGTAAGTACTTAATAAATGTAGCTATATACCTAAGGCAGCAGTGCCTAGAAAAGGTCATCAGCTTTTTAAACTCTCTTAGAGTAAGTTGCCGGGAGAAATATCAATAACCTCAGATATGCAGATGACACCACCCTTATGGCAGAAACTGAAGAGGAACTAAAAAGCCTCTTGATGAAAGTGAAACAGGAGAGTGAAAATGTTGGCTTAAAGGTCAACATTCAGAAAATGAAGATCATGGCATCTGGTCCCATCACTTCATGGGAAATAAATGGGGAAACAGTGGAAACAGTGTTAGACTTTATTTTGGGGGGCTCTCAAATCACTGCAGATGGTGATTGCAGCCATGAAATTAAAAGACACTTACTCCTTGGAAGAGAAGTTATGACCAACCTAGATAGCATATTCAAAAGCAGAGACATTACTTTGCCAACAAAGGTCCGTCTAGTCAAGGCTCTGGTTTTTCCACTGGTCATGTATGGATGTGAGAGTTGGACTGTGAAGAAGGTTGAGCGCTGATGCTTTTGAACTGTGGTGTTGGAGAAGACTCTTGAGAGTCCCTTGGACTCCAAGGAGATCCAACCAGTCCATCCTAAAGGAGATCAGTCCTGGATGTTCATTGGAAGGACTGATGCTGAAGCTGAAACTCCAATACTTTGGCCACGTCATGCGAAGAGTTGACTCATTGGAAAAGACCTGATGCTGGGAGGGATTGGGGGCAGGAGGAGAAGGGGACAACAGAGGATGAGATGGCTGGATGGCATCACCGACTCGATGGACATTGAGTTTGGGTAAACTCCGGGAGTTGGTGATGGACAGGGAGGCCTGGCATGCTGCGATTCATGGGGTCGCAAAGAGTCAGACACGATTGAGCGACTGAACTGAACTGAGAGTAAGTTTCAGGCTTCCCAGGTGGCACTAGTGGTAAAGAACCTGCCTGCCAGTGCAGGAGAAGTAAGAGATGCAGGTTCAATCCCTGGGTCAGGAAGATCCCCTGGAGGAGGGCATTGCAACTCACTCCAGTATTCTTGCCTGGAAAATCTCCACAGACAGACGACCCTGGTCCGTAAGGTCGTAAAGACAGACACAACTGAAGCAACTTAGCAGCAGCAGCAGGGTAAGTTTCAACTTTTATAAGCAGAAAGGAAGTATATAATACTGGCTAAGAACACAAACTATAAAACCGCATTGCCCAGCACTGAATCCCAGTTCTGTCTTACTTGTTGTGTTACTTTTACTTGGCCAACTTACTGAACCTCTCTGAGATTTCGTTTCTGTAAAATGGAAATAACTCTGCCTTCCCAATTCTGTGAGTACAAACAGTGTGTGTGTGTTTAGCCCCTAAGTCATGCAGGACTCTTCGCAACTCCATGGACTGTAGTCCGCCAGGCTCCTCTGAACATGGGATTTTCCAGTCAAGAATGCTGGAGTGGGTTGCCATTTCCTCCTCCAGGGGATCTTCCCAACCCGGGGATCAAACCTGCGTCTCCCACATTGATCAAATCTACATCTCCTGCACTGCAGGCAGATGCTTAGGCAAGTCCACAAGGACACGGTAAAGAGTATCAAAGCAAGACAGTTTGCCATTGTCCCTGTATTTCCAGGGGAGGTCCCACCAGCAACAAATAGGATCACATTTGTAAAATCTCAAGATGACATTCAAAGACCCAGGAAGCAACTAGGCAAACCAGTCATGAGTCACTCTCGTCCCATCTTAGCTTCTGGTCAAAGTTGCTAACATACAGATCCTCAGTGAAGGTGTAGCAGGCAGAATGCAATTAAAACTGGCCCAGCCTGCAGCTCCAGTCCCTTCGGTCCCCATCCTACAGCAGGGCTAAAAGGTAAGGAAGACGGACAGCAGGGTTGATGCACAAACAGTGGAAGGGGCCCACTGGCGTGGTACCTTTGACTGTTGCATGGCAACGAGAGCTGCCAAGACAGCAGAGCAGCAACAGACTGCAACAAGAGACGAGAACCTGGCTTCTCCACGCAATAAGAATCAGAGCATCCATGAGGCTGAAAGGCCAGGAGGCCCTAAACAGCAGCCCTGGTAACAGGGTGCAGCCCAAGCCCCTGAATCCTGGTGTGGAAAGGAACAGACACACTGGTCCTTCCCCACCAGTTACCTGGGAAGCCACAGGTGCACGGACCAGCTTCGCCTCTATACCTTCCACAAAGCTCGAGGTGGGCCTGGAGCCCTTCTCTGTGCCTAGAGAGGGAGGCAGGAGATCCACAGGACAGCACGGGCCCAACTGGAGCTTGAGAATGTCTCACTGGGGAGACATGGCAACGACACAAGACACAAATGTGTTTCAACAGGAGCTTAACAAGAAGGGCTCAGGCTCTCAGGAGAGGGGAAGCTTTCCTGAGGAGGAAGCTGGATCCTAAGAGACACGAGGAAAGGGAAGAGGAGGCGGGGAAAGAAGGGCAGGGAAACAGCCCTACGCACCCAGGGACACCGTCTATCCGAAGAGAAACTCACCATTTAAAACAAACCTTCTTCTGCCTTCTAAGGAAGGACTCAATTTTCTGCCAGATCTGATTGCAACTCAAAGATATTTTGTAGCTGCACTCCCCTGCCCATCTAAAGATGTCCAAACTTATCAGCCATCCTCATGTCAGATGCATCTTGCCTGTTCCACAAGATGTGGTCCATCTGACCCACGAGGTTCAATTTCCAAAAGATACTTGCAGCTCTAATGTGGCTGGCTTAAGTGGCTATGATATTTTATTGGAATGACAGTACACTTCATTCTTTAGAGACATCAGCAAATTTTGCCTTTGGTGGATTGGTCCTGATGGAGAATCTCAGATTTAAAGAAATAGGGGGAGAAATTTTTATATATATTATCATATATGCACACAAGTGTATTTATACATTATGAAAGCTGCTCATATAAACTTTATATGTGTATGAACTTTATGTATGTATGAATGTGTCTGTGCTTTAGCCAACCTAACAAGAAGATCTGCCTTCAGCTGGACACATAAGGCTCCCAGGCTCAATTTCTATAACTGCAAAGGCACAAGAGGGGGTTCCCAGGTGGAGCTAGTGGTAAAGAACCCACCTGCCAATGCAGGAGTCATAAGAGACATGGGTTTGATCCCTGGGTTGGGAAGATCCCTGGAGAAGGGCATGGCAATCCACTCCAGTATTCCTGCCTGGAGAACCCCACTGACAGAGGAGCCTGGCAGGCTGCAGTCCATGGGGCCACAAAGAGTCAGACATGACTGAGCAACTGAGCGCACACGCGCACACACACACACACACACACCAAGTTTCTCAGGCTTGGACACTGTGGGGCAAGGATCCCAGGGCTCCACTCTGGTTCTGCATGGAGAAAGGTACTGCAATCCACTAGTGATGTCTGCCCCGGTCACACTGAGGAGAGAAGGAAGGTGTGTTTGCTGGTACCTGAATCAGCTCAAAGAATCCTCCAGACAGACCTAGGATTCTGAATAATCATCTGAATCCTAAAGAGAAGAGATTCTAGAACACTCTCTTAAGGCTGATTAGTTGAAACACTCTGAGCATTGAATGATAAAAGCCACATTAATGGGTTCAAAGCTAACATTGCACTGCAGAGGAAAAAAATGCTGTTTGTGTTGGGACGATCCCTCCTAGACCCACTCCTACAAGCTCCCTGTGAGCAGAGGCCCCCAACGTACAGTCGAGTCTCTCCTCCTCCTCTGGGACCTGGTGGGACAAGGGAATGGTTTGCCAGCATTTCTGCACAGTGGTTGAGTAACAACAACAATAAGGTTACTTTTGTCCATTAAGAACCCTTCCATAAGGGTCCAAAGTGATTTTTCCATTATGAGCAGCTTTCACTTTATATATGGAGAAGGCAATGGCACCCCACTCCAGTACTCTTGCCTGGAAAATCCCATGGACGGGGGAGCCTGGTAGGCTACAGTCCATGGGGTCGCTAGAGTCGGACACAACTGAGCAACTTCACTTTCACTTTTCACTTTCATGCATTGGAGAAGGAAATGGCAACCCACTCCAGTATTCTTGCCTGGAGAATCCCAGGGACAGAGGAGCCTGTTGGGCTGCCATCTATGGGGTCGCACAGAGTTGGACAGGACTAAAGCGACTTAGCAGCAGCAGCAGCAACAGCAGCCCCCACTTCCCCCAATGCAACTAAGGAAAAAAGAGAAAGGGGAATTTCTATGGAGTGAAGGGGTCCCCAACCTCTGGGATCTAATGCCTGATGACCTGAGGTGGAGCTGATGTCATAATAATGGAAATAAAGTACATGATAAATGTAATGTGCTTGAATAACTGTGAAATCATTCCCTCCACCCACACTCCCACCCCCATCCATGGAAAAACCGTCTTCCATGAAATCTGTCCCAAAAAGGTTGGGGACCACTGCTTCATGAGGACTCTGAAGCCTCATGACCTGACATTCTAGATTCCCATACAGTGGTGACACCGAGGTCCAGGGTCATGATGTTAACTCCATGGGAAGATCACATAGTCAGTGACTGGCTTCTAAGCCTTGTCCTTTCCTCTATAAAGGAACACCAACTAGACACACCTCTGGGGCTGCAGTGGGGCAGGGCTGGAGGGCATGGAACATCGACAGGCCCTACAAAGTGGAGACAGAAGAGGATGTGCAAAGGAAGGAGAACACAGTTTAAACACGGCCCGTCCCATGGCTCAGAGAAACTCAGCACACACCGTCTGAGTGTTTCCATCCCAACGTCTCGGTCTCCATTTCCACTTCCCTCCAGCCTGCCCAGCCGAGGGGAGATGCTACACCTGCTGAAGAAAGAACACTACTGGGGACCAGCATAATCTCAAGAGACCGCCGAGAAGAACAAGAAATCACCAAGCGCAGGATGCCCTCATTAGCCAGGCTTCTAACCCCCAGGTGGGCAGGTGACATCAGGACCGCACAGCTCCTCCCCCAGGCACTGGAATCCTCATGCATTAACAGCTCCCCACCCCCAGCCCACTGCCTGCAGATGCCTGGAATACCCATGGCAGAGAGTCTTGCGGCCTGGGGGCATTCTGAGCCACTGGCCAATATACAGGAAGCAATTACTGATGTCCTAAAAAAAAACGAGGGCTGCACATGGTGGTCTCCAGAGACTATTCCAGCTTGGCAGTTGAGAGGCACTTGCAGCTGGTTCTGACTCTCACCACCATGTGCAAACAAGTGCCTCAAGTGGCACCATCGGGGGCCCCTGGAAGTAAAAGACAAATGTCTTACTGGGAGAAAAATAGTACATTGCCAAACGATCACTGGTTCCCATTCTGGACAGACCTGGGGGGAAAGGAAGAGACTTGATGGGGAGTGAATGTGGAAAGGAAACTAGGCTTTAAAAGCCTTGAGCAGTCAGGTGCAACCAGAACAACGTCATAAAAACAGCAGTTATGTTCTCTGCGCACCTGCCACACACTGGGCACAGCCACTTGGACTACTATCAGAAGCACTCTCTCATTTAATCCTCCGTCATCCTTGCTTTGTAGGTAAGAAACTGAGACACCCAGAGATTCAGTGACTTGCCCAAGGCAACACGCTGGTTAGTCATTCCTTCGGCATAGATGTGTTTCACACATGGCTCCACGCACTGCACCAAACTGGGAGCCACGGAGTGGTTGGGCTGGGATGCGAGTTTCAGCATCTGGATGCTAGATGTAATACCTCAGTCCGCAAAAGGGAGCCCTGTGATGCTGAACCATGCAGACTCACGCAGGAGACCTACCAGGGGAAACCTAGGCCTCAGTCCACCTTGGTGTGTGCCAGTCATTGGAGCTGTAGGGACGAGGGGAGGCAGGAGGGAGCCTGAGTCTTGTTGGAGAGAGTTTCTGGAAGGCAGAGACTCCTTCCTCTGAATCAGTCTTGACCCTGATGCCGCCTCAGTGTCTCCACAGAGTAGGACCTCAAATAACTGTTCTGAGAACATACTGCACCCAAGGAGCCAACCCACAAAACCGTTTCTACCAATGGATTCTATTCCATGTAGACAACATGGAAGACTTCCAGGGAACCCCCAAGATCATCCTCTGCATCAACGCTGACAAAGGCGAGAAGCAGAGGGAGGCGCCTTTGAAGTTGGAGACTGAAATATTAATAAGGGACAGTAATTGCATGTCCTGTGACAGGAGGACAGGCCCTGCTGCTGCCGGGAAAGGTTCTCCGGGAGCATCAAAGCACTCAGCTCAGCTCTGGGCCCCGTCATGACCGTCTCCCCCAGAAAGCCTCCTCTGATTGCCACAGCCTGCACAGATTCAGAATCACAGACACCCAGGAATGTTAGAGGTGAAAGGAAGCTTGGAGATTACAGCCCAGGTCCCTCCTACTCAGATGGCTGGTGTCCTTAAAAGAAAAGGGAAATCTGGACACAGGGACATGAAGAGGGAGATGATGGGAAGATAGAACACATAGGGTGAGCTCATGTGACGAAAGAGGCAGACGAGGAGATGTGTCTACAAGCCGAGGACACCAATGACTGCAGCGCCCAGCAGAAGCCAGGAAAGAGGCCAGAAGATTCTCCTTTAGAACCTCCAGAATTTCAGACTTCCAGCCTCCAGAACTGTGGGGGAATAAACTGCAGTTATGTTGAGCCACCTTGTTTTGTTTTTGTTTTTTAAATCTGCAAATTTATTTATTTTTAATTGAAGGATAATTGCTTTACAGTATCGTGTTGGTTTCTGCCAAAATCAACATGGATCAGCCATAGGTATACCTGTGTCTCCTCCCTCTTGAATCTCCCTCCCCATGCCACCCCTCTAGGTTGTTCAGTTCAGTCACTCAGTCGTGTCCGACTCTTTGCGACCCCATGAATCGCAGCACGCCAGGCCTCCCTGTCCATCACCAACTCCCGGAGTTCACTCAGACTCACGTCCATCGAGTCAGTGATGCCATCCAGCCATCTCATCCTCTGTTGTCCCCTTCTCCTCCTGCCCCCAATCCCTCCCAGCATCAGAGTCTTTTCCAATGAGTCAACTCTTCGCATGAGGTGACCAAAGTACTGGAGTTTCAGCTTTAGCATCAGTCCTTCCAAAGAACACCCAGGACTGATTTTGTTACAGAACCCCAATCTGAGTTCTCTGAGTCCTACAGCAAGTTCACATTAAGCCACCTTGTTTGTAGTAATTTGTTATAGCAGGTCTTGGAAACCAGGCCATCTGAACTCCAGGACCACTCAGAGCCCTGTCTTCCATTCCTCTTATAGTCTCTTCACTGGGGGCAACAGAAAGATGGGGGCTTTGAGGCCAGACCTGGCTTCCAACCTCAGCTCTGTCGCTTCCCAGCTGAGTCACCTGGGCCAGGTCCCTTGATCTCTCGGAGCCTCTATTTCCCTTCTGTAAAATGGGGCACCGTGTCCTCCTGGGTACTACTGATAACATACATAACTCACTTGCGCAGACAGAAGATACAGAAAAGCAATGGGCTGATACTACTACAACTCCTGTTTCTGAGAGTTCGTTCCTGTCTGTCCAGAGCTCACTGCAGGATTGTCCTCCACCCCTATCAAGTGTTTCAGGGTCTGCCTCTGGGAGCGCTTCCCTCATTCCCAGACTCAGTAATCCCTTCCCCCAGAGGACAGGGCTTCTCTCCCACACCATGGGCTGGAGGAGGGTCCAGAGCCCCCTCCATTCCCCCAAGAGCAGCAGGGAGGCTGGACCTCCCAGGAGACTTCCTTTGTGAGCCTGCCAGCACCCAACCTGTTGCTTTTAAGGACAGGCCCCTTGCCAACTCCGTCTGCCTTGGGGACAAGCTGTTTAATGGAGCGAGAGTTGGCTCCAGGGAAGACAATGAATTTTAATGCTTCCGGACACAGCAATCAGACAGAAGCCTGCCTTCCAGGCAAGGCCAGTAGGGGCTTCAGAATCTTGTGGCCCAACCCCCACCTCGTCACCTGAGCACGGGGCGGCTAGGAGACTGGTCTCAGGTCCCATGGCTTGTTAGCAGCAGTAAGTCCCTAAACCAGCACCCGCTATGGCTCTCAGTCCTGAGTCTCTGAGCAGGGTCTTTTATAAAAGTTAAAAATATGCAAAGGAAGACAGGAAGTGAGGGGGAAAGAGGAAAGGGGAAAGGTGTGTGTGCCTTTAGTCTAGAAAACCAGTGCGACTTTTCCCTGGGTTATTCTAGACTCCATGGAATTTAACCCATGAGTCTAAACAGTGAAAACCCTATTATCAAAATATATTTCCCACTCCTAGGGGTCAAGTCCATCTTACCCCACTAATCTGCACTGCCCATTCTTTCCACACTTACTCCTTTCATAGGGTCCAAAGAAAAGGGAGGGGGATAATCCTGACATAATGAGATCAAAGGAACAGGGTCTCCTGGCCTCCCCCATGGAGCAAACCACAAGGTGAGCAGAACCTCTGTTGTTACCCACCTCCCTGTCATGGCTGGGACTGGAGTCTCCTACGCCATGTGGTTGGCATTAACAAAATTCACTGGGGGTGAACCTGAGAAGGCCCCACGGCAACGCTGAACACATACGCCTGACACAGGGTTGAATGAACAAAGGAACTGATGCCTGAGAGGGGCCAATGAATGAAGTAAACAGTTCTGATCACAAGCTTAGAAACTGGTTTTCCAATAGCTCAGTAACCCACCTCCCCATCCAACCTGTGCAGTCTCAGGTCCCTCTTTCTCCCAATTCTGGATGAGAAAACAACGCCAGTATAATTAACCGGCTCAGGGTCTACCAGTCGGGTCTCGGCTCAAGCCCCTGTGAACTCAAAGAGAGCGCTCTGTGGGGCCAGCAGAGGAGGGTCCTCCAATGGCAGCTGGTTCCACTGGACTGTAAGTCATGGCAGTCTCTCTGCAAAGAAAACCTTGGCCAGAAGAGCCAGTGTCAAACACATATTAAAGCCAAGCTGTTGTGATGAGGAGAAACTGCTCACCTCCCCCTCCTCCATCCTTCCCAGCCCCTGAGATGCCTCTGTGGAGTCCAACTTCCCCAACACCCACATGGAAATGTCTCATCTCGTCTCATGCTGCAGACGCAATGGAAGGCTAGGGCAAGGGACACACCCTCAGTCATTGCCGGAAGCAGTGGTGCCAGCACCAGAGTCCACGCATCCTTGCTCACAGTCCATTCTCATCTCCAGTCACTCCACCTACCACTGGGCAGCCACGTCCACCAAGACAGGCACTTCCTCAACAGACACGGTCCCTCCCTGGTGTCTAGGATGGGGAGGCTGTCTGGGTGCTACATCTGCAAGGCATTCAAAAATGACTGTTGAATGAATGAATGAACGCCCAGCTGATCAAGTTTCCAGCTCCCCCTGTACCCCTCACAGCACCCAGACAGCCTCCCTACCCCGGAAAGCCGGGAGAGTGTCAGTTTCATACATTATAAAGCAAGCCACCGACTGACAACTGTCAGCAGAGCATGGAAAGAGACCACCAGCCCACTTGAGAATCAAAACACCCAAGTGCTGTCCACACCCAAATCTTCAACAGCTTCAGTCCCCCGCCACCTCCCCCTTTCTTTCCCACAGCCTCACATGAAGCTATAGACTCTATTACTAGTCTGCAAATGGCTATCAAACCCACACGGCAGGGTTAAAAATACTCTTCGCACTTGGTAAGCCTCCCCACCATTAAATCACCTGAAGGAATTTGACAGCTATAATGAGCAAAATACGTAAACCCAGCCTTTTCACAGAGAGGGTGCCCATCTAAGTTAAGATGGCACAGTGCAAGCCAGAAAAGAGGGGCTGAGGTTGTGTCATTTCTTCTTGCAAGACCTCAGAGTGATTGAAATTGGATGGTTCCAGCAACATGAGCCAGGCTTTCGTCAAGTGAAGAAGCTGAACTATTCCTAACAATCTATAACCAGTGTAGGTGTACAAAAGCAAGTAGATACAACATATAAGACCAGCCAACCTCCTTGCATCCCACCCTATGGAATTGTGCTGTCAGCATCTGAACATTTTAATACCGAATGTGTGGGTCTATGCGGTGTCAGCCAAATCCCAGCACACCTCCTCTGGGTCTTCAAGTGAAAATAGATTTGTGCAGCATGCAACTGTGTGTTACTTTTTCCTGTTGAAAGCCTATTAGGGAAATCATGTTCGTAAAACTGGAAACTGCTTTCCTCACTTCATAGAGTCATCCTCCATCTGGAAGGAGAAGCTAGTGAATCCCAATCCTCACTTTAAGATGGTAGAGTAAGTCACCTTTGAAATAAGTTAAGAGCCTGAAAATTGCTGAGGTATAACCTACCATGTGCGTCAGATGGGAATTGTCAGCACTCACCTTATTTTCCTCTTTATCCTGACTATTAGAAGGATGAAGGAAGTAAGAGAAGGCCTTAGAAAAGTCCTAGGCAGAAAGTTAAATGGTGGCCGGCCAGCCAACATGAAACACACTAACACCATCTCATGGGAATTGCAGTGGCTCATCATCCAGACGAGGGCAGTGACATTATTTAAGTAGCCTGAAGCTCTCTGCCAGCCCCACCCTGTGACTAGCCATATCACCATCACCAGGACAAGAAGGGGTCTGCTAGCCCATTTTTGTTCCCCACTCTGAACTCAAGTGGGGAAGAGTCTTTGACCACAGCAACGCATCGATGTCTGCAATGTACTATCATCCACACTGGCAAGAGAGAGGCCATTCCATCCAAGACTCCCATAGAGCTGCTGCTGCTGCTGCTGCTGCTGCTGCTAAGTCACTTCTGTCGTGTCCGACTCTGTGCGACCCCACAGACAGCAGCCTACGAGGCTCCCGTCCCTGGGATTCTCCAGGCAAGAACACTGGAGTGGGTTGCCATTTCCTTCTCCAATGCATGAAAGTGAAAAGTGAAAGTGAAGTCTCTCAGTCGTGCCTGACTCTTATCGACCCCATGGACTGCAGCCTACCAGGCTCCTCTGCCCATGGGATTTTCCAGGCAAGAGTACTGGAGTGGGTCACCAGTGCCTTCTCCGTCCCATAGAGCAAGGATCAGCAAATAATGGCCCACAGACCAAACCCTTCCCGCTGCCTACTTTGGTAAATATGTAGTTTTATTGGAAGACAGCCATGCCCATTCATTGACTTATCACCCATCGATGATTTCACTCTACAACTGCACAGCTGAGAAGCTGTGTCAGACAACATATGGCTTACAAAGCCTAAGGTGTTTACTACCTGACCCTTTAAGAAGTGTGCCAGATCCTGCTTTAGAAGAATTAGGCAATGCTCATAGCAGAGTGAAAGGACAAGGTATTTTCCATTCTCCTTAAAGAAAGGTCAAAATAGTTGGCTGATGACAGATTCCCCGGATGCTGATCCCTAACTTAAAGCAATTCTGCCTTTATAACAACAGGATGGACCTACTGAGAGGATGCCAGCCAACCCAGGAAAAGCACCATAAATAACAAAGAATCAATACTGCTCCTTGACTATGGTTATAGGTTCTACTCTGGAAAAGCCCCAAAAGGCTGACAGCTCCACCAATGTTGGCCTGGAACAAAGAGGTAACGTAGGGATCAACTCTTGACTCCAGATCAACTTTGCAATCTGCTGAGAAATCACAGCTTCTATGAACCTCCGTTCTTCTAGACGTTTCCTCCAGTTAAAATGAGTCTTCACTGCAGAGCACGGCCTGGTCTCCCAGCCCTTCAGCATTCTCACATTCAGTGGATACACAGCAGAGCTCAGGCCCATGCGCAGTCCTCTTGAGCAGACTCATCTTCTCCTGTCTCTTCCCTCTCTGACTTTGCTTACTCTCTTGGGGCTTCTAACGAGTTAGAACCAATAAATCACTTGTAATCTTTTGTTTTTTAAAGGAACTGACACCTGGATATAAAATCTGCAAAAATCCTGAAGATGATACAGGAACATCCCTTAGTTCCTGCCTTTCTCCGCCACCACTTGCCGCCCCCGCAAGAGTAACTCCAGTGTTGGCATTTTCCTTTATATTTTCTACCTGCCAGAGGACAGTGACGACTCTGGACTCTGATGGGAGCAATCTGCTGGGAGAATGTGTAAAGGAGGAAGCTGGTCCCCTACGGAAGGAATTTGCCAACAGGCACCCCATCATCTCATTCTCTCCACTTCACTCCAGCCATAGCTGGTTCCCACCCCAAACCCACGTAGGACTTCAGTGCAAATCAAGTGCAGTAGAAGCACTTGTTTTTTCTTCTGGATGTGTTTTATTACAGTTGTGTTTTGACGATCTGCACATATCTCCCTTCTTCCCACCTCATTTATCACTCGGGTTGAGATCTGTTTGGTCGAGAAAACCAACTGTTCTCCTATGAAGGACAAGGTCAGTTTATGATGTCTGGAGTGGTATCCAGAGATGGAAGAAGGCAGGGGAGAACTTTATAATTTGATGATAAAGGGACTAGTTCATTTTGCTGAAAAGGCAGCTCTGAAGTTTGAGAAATAACTCATTCTGCTTAAAAAGTCTTGCCCTTCTGGATATTCCTGGCTGCCCATCCGAGAGCTATCCCTTATCACTGACAGATGGCTACCTGTGTTCAGAGAGGCACGGAACTCGGCTCTAGCGAATGACACAAAAATGGTCATTTACAGTATGCCCATACCCCCATGTTCTCTCTTGTCTGCCTCTCCTGTAGCTAGAAAAGATCATGTGACCCTATTCAGGACAAGGAGGAGAGAGAAGACCCCTGGGAGGCACTCAGAGCAGAACCTGGTACCATAAATCGTCAATCAATTTTAGGGGTTATTATTTTCATCATTATTACTATTATTAATTTTAATAAAAACCTCTCCCTCCCTTTTCTCTCTCCCTCCTTTACCCTCTGTCCCTCCAGCAGTGAGCTGGGGCTGGTCTGTACCAGATCACAAGAGCTGATCATGTGTGTCTCTACCCATCACTGTGTTTGTAGCTTGAAATCGGCCACTTTGGGAATACTTGCACTGTGGAAATTGACACAAGCTACAAATCAGGACCTTTTTCCCCCAGAGAGCTAACAATTAAACATTTACCAGCATACCACTTAAACCAACCTCCTTTTCCTCCTCTTTCCAACAATGTACTTCCTCATAAACCACTGGTACCTGCTGTATGTGGGGCATTATGTTAGGTTCTCCTTGAGAACTCTCGAAGGTAATTACATTATTGCCCTGCTTTCAATGAATTTAAAATTATACAATAAATTGTATGAATTAAGATACATTTGGCTACACACAGCAGAAATTTCAACCGGCAATGGTTCATTCTTAAATGGAGGGATTCTAGAGTCTGCAGGGACACACGTCTAGCTGACCAGCAGGGTCATTAATGATCCCAACATTATCAACTTTCCCCCTCCTGTTCATTGTCTCATGTGTACAGGAGAGCTGCTGCAGTTCCAGGTATCAAGCCTGTGTTCAAAAGCAAGAAACGGGGGCAAATGGCTTTGTTCTTTTTATCCAGGAACATAATCATTTAATCATCAAAACAACTTCATGAGGTAGTTACTAGATTAATCTCATTTTACAGATAGGCAAACTGAAGCCCCTAAAGATGAATTAACTCGCTCAAAGCCACACAGACTGAGCAGCCAGAACACAAACCCAAACATTCTGACTCCTGGTGTGCATTCACATATACCACTAACTAGAGAAGCCAGCAGTTGGGAGCAAAAGCACACGATCTACTGCTTAACTATCTGCTTTCGAAGGTTCACTGCTGCCTGCATTTCTCTTTCAATGCAATGATTTTCTGTTGCTCAGGAATGGAAATCCTGTTTGCTCATTCTTCTATGACCCCCACCTCTAATCATAGGCATAATATCAGGTGCTTCCATTTGTTAACTGATATGCACCCATCTCAGCTCTAACACTATCCAACCTGAACGGAAAAACTTGCTGTTCCAGGCGCCAGCAGGCCTGCGTTTGGCTCCTTCCTGTGCTAATTACCTACTTGAAAACCTGAAGACTCGGGCTTCCATCCACTTGGCAATCAGACCATCTCCCTGGCCCATCTGCCTGTAACTGCACACCCCCTTTGCTGGGGCCGCATTTTTTTCACCGTAACCGCCGCTTGGGAAGATTTTACAGTTTGTACTGTTTCAATTTATTCCCCATCACAGAAAATCCCAACTCCAATAGTATCCCCACCACAAACTATCCTCCTTAGACGCAGCAGGAGAAAAAACAAAATCAGTATTTGTGCTACAGTGGACAGAAGACTTCAGTCCTTCATTAGTAACAAAGTTTTCAGTAGAAAAAGTAAGTTCTCTACTTGGTTGCTCTGGTGTCTTTATGACATATGCCAGCTTCGGAAATCCTGGTCTGCAGAGAACGGCCTCTATCTGGTTTGGAAATCAAAGCACCAGGTACCTAGCGCTTTAAAGGATGATGCTTTTAGTAAAGTTACCACCTGGGGCTGTGTTTGTCATGGCAAATTTGGCCTCAATGCCAGAGCAAGTGCCAGCTACCCCAAGGGAACATAGCTGATCTGACCACCACTCCTCTCTGGACTTTTTGTTTTGCTTTGTTTGGGGTTTTTTCAGGAGAGAAAAGAAGCGGTTAGACCGAAGCAGCTGCAAGGACTTCACACGATGGAACTGCTCCCCATCCTGGAAGGAAAGGTCTCCATGTGCTGCACCCACCTCTTTCTGTGATGGCCTTTCAATTGCTTTTTTCACTATGCACTGACGCAAAACCCAAGCTTTCTAAATGGGCACCCTGGGTGGCTCAGAGCACCTCCACTATTCCAGCCAAGAAGGCCTTGGGAAGCAAGGCTAAACTTTTCACTACCCTTGATCGATCGGAACGAATAAGAAACTAAAACTGAGCACATACAGTCCCATGACCTTGGGCAAATCACATGTGGCTTCTTCTCATGAAGAAAATGGGTAAGTGCAGGCTTGAGCTCTGGAGCCAGAATATCTGGGTTCGAATCCTGGCTCTGTCACTTACCAAATATACTCTTGAACTAGTTACTTAACTGGGTTTCCCCATCTTGAGTTCTTGCATCTACCCTCAGAACACTCTTGAAAGGAGTAAATCTAAATTTTACACGCCAAATACTCACAAGAGACCTGACACATAGTTTTGTTTGTAATTAAGGTTACTCATTATTATCTGCCTCCCTAGATTCTTGGAAGAACTATGAAAAAAATTCTACATAGAACACAGAGTTTCCATTCAATAAACAGTAGTTTCCCTCTTCTCCCCAAAAAAGAGTATATTAATATCTATTTGTTCTATATTTAAGCACAGGTTTCTAGATTTTCAATCAATCAACCAAGCATGTGCCCAGCAGAGAGACAAGGACTGCTATTCTCCAAACCCTGACTCAAGGTGGTTTTTCTTCCTCCAGCCTTCATCAGAACAACAGTCCACATTCATTCAGCGAAGGAAACCTGGACCAGCTCCGCAAAGGAACGCTGAGATGATGGATCTGTTCCAAAGGTCACAACACCAGAGCTCTGCAGAGTCGGGAGACGGCCCCCTTCCCTCAAGGGGTCAGCGGCTCACAGTCCATAAACCTCTCACGCACAACACGACAGAGAAGTTAAGGTGGCAATAAGCTGATTTCTCTGTCCAGTCTGTAACAAAACTCACCTCGGTCCTTTTCCGCTTTCACCCTGCAGGGTAAGAGCAAGGATGCTCAGCCAGGATTTGTGTCCTGCGCCAGGGAGTCCCAATTTCCCCAGAGACCATCCAAACAAGAAGGACTGTGTACCACTGCCACCCCCTCCCACTTCTCAAAACAAGGGCTCTTCGTCCGGGTCTAAAAACCAGCACTTCCCCAGCCTCCGGCCACAGGGCAAAATGATGGCACACTTCTATACGGCCTGGCTGCTGTGAAAAGCCCAGCATCTACCCCGTATGAACTTACTGTGATGATTCAGAGAGGGTTGCAAAGGCCTGTGTTATTATTTTGAGAAACCAAAAGGAAGTACCTCATTTGTTATCTCCAGGGAAGGGCTCTGACCACCGCAGTCCATCACTTCAGCTCAGACTCCTGATTTCTACAACAGCAGAACACATTTTCTCCTCTCCCCACCACCACCCCAAACTGTCCATTTCTCTATGCTGACACAGGGCACATGCCCAACAGTTTACACTTCTCTCCAATATCTTTAACTCTGCTCATTACCATCTGAGAAACTAGCCCAGGGAGGCTAACTGGCCAGCACCTTCTTCAGAGTCAGGAGTGTTCTCTTCAGAAATCCTACATATGGACATGAATAGGTTCTTATCATACTGGCACCCACAGTTAAGTGAGAAGAAGATCAATTACAGCCCAGGTGAGTGGAATATGATGGTCACTGGCTGGGGGGGCAGGGGGTGCGGCAGTGAGGAAAGTTATCAGGTGACTTCACTGACGGTCACTGTGCATTTCATGAGGCCACAGACAGAAAGGACATCAGGCAGGATTCAACCAGATGCATTAAATTTCCCTCAATTTACACTTTGGGACTCCGGCAAGACTAGACCAATTCCAAGGTAGGGAGGAGGCTGGTGGGGGGAAAAGACCACATTCTGCTACAGAAAAATTTTAAAGCCCTTGAAGGTGAGAAGAGAGCACCATGCCCCTGACCCCATCCAGGAACAAAGGAAAATATATAAGCTATGACGTATTGACAAGAACACCTGTCTGGCTCAGGTAAAAACTGGAGACACTCCTAGAGTCACCATCCCCTGCCCAGCTCACCCCCCGCCCCCATCTTTGTCCCTGAGGGGCTCCCTCAGAGGTTGGGGGCTCTGCTCAACTGTTCTATAAGGCAACGACCCTTCTGCAACCCTAAAACTTTCTCAGGGGAGCTTACATCGCCCCGGACCATTTTCATTGCCACTGGATCTGAGGAGTGAATTTATTTTTTGAATGAATAACGAAGCCACACAGTACCTGAAAATCCCAAAAGGCGTGAAAAGATACCGAGGATGAAAGTACGCCCTCCCTCCTCCCCTCCACCCACCCTCGGCTATTCAAAAGTATTCAGAGAACATACACTGCGTGCTGGAACACCGTGCTTCCGGGCCCTGGGCTGCTGTATATAATTTTATATAATTACTGGTACCAGTTTTCTGTGCATCTTCCTCCAAAAGGTCTATGCTTACATTGGCAGGTGGGTCCACGTGCTAGTATGTGTGGGTTTTTCTTTTTTTTTAATATTCTGGTGAAGTTGCTGTGTTTAGTCGCCAAGTCATACCTCTTTTGCCTCCCCCATGGACTGTAGCCTGCCAGGCTCCTCTGTCCATGGGATTTTCCAGGCAAGAATACTGGAGAGGGTTGTCATTTCCTCCTATTCTGGTAAAGGAGACCCAATATAAAATTTACCATTTTAATCATTTTTAAGAACACAGTCCAGGGCATCTAAGCACGCCCACATTGTTGTGCAACCTTCACCATGATCCATCTGCAGAATTTTCTCACCTTCCCAAGCTGAAACTTGGGAAGTCTATTAGACACTAACTCCCGATTTCCTCCTCCTCCCCTCACCAGCCCCTGGCAACCAACACTCTATGTACTGTCTGTACGAATCTGACTACTCCAAGTACTTCATAGCAGGGGAATTAAACAGTGTCTATCCTTTTGTAACTGACATTTCGTTTATCGTAATGCCTTCAAGATTCATCCATGCTTAGCATGTGCCAGAACTTCCTCCCTCTTAAAGGGTAAATACTATTCCATTACACACAGATACACCACATTTTGCTTATCCATTCATTTGTCAATGGACAGTTGGGTTGTCTTCCAGATTTGGCTGTTATATATAATGCTGCTATAAATGTTGGTGTACAAATATCTGTTTGAGTCCCTGCTTTCAATTCTTTTGAGTATGCACCCAGAAGTGAATTCCACTGATAATTCTACATCAAAGGTTTCAGGCTCCGCCACACTATTTTTCTTCACAACCACATGCAGATTGCTTTTTTTAAAATTGGGATATAATAATTACAATGTTGTGTTAGTCTCTGCTGTGCAACAAAGTGAATAAGCTATATGCACACATATATCCCCTATCTCTTGGACCCCTCTCCCATCCCCCCCCCCCCCCCATCTAGTCGTCAGAGCACACCAAGCTGAGCTCCCTATGTTGCACAGCAAGTTCGCACTGGCTATCTGCTTTACACTTCGCAGTGTGTATACGTCAATGCTACTCTCTCAATTTGTCCCATCCCCCCTTTTCCCCTACCCTGTGTCCACATGTCCCTTCTCTGCGTCTGCACCTCTATTCCTGCCCTACAAATAGGTTCATCTGTATGATTTTTCTAGATTCCACATATATACATTAATACACAATATTTGTTTTTCTCTTTCTGACTTACTTCACTCTGTAGGACAGACTCTAGGTCCATCCATATCTCTACAGCTGACCCTTTTTCATTTCCCTTTTATGGCTGCCTGTGTATTATTTCTAAGACAAATGCTAACATATTCTCCATAACGTTCTATACTACATTTTAAAATGCATTCCTCACTTTTCCCAGTTAAGGAAAAATGAAATTACTTATTAATCACTACTTGATCCTTTACATACAAGATCTCAAATAACAGGCATGAGAATTGTTAGAAATGAAAATCCAATGATTACTTGTGGTCTAACAACAAGTTGTCTAATGGTCTTTACTCCTAAGATAGTCCCTCCAGATTAGCTGTCCTGAAAGAAATTTCACTGCCCTTTCCTCAGCTGTTTTCCCAGTTCCCCAGGAAAAGGAGCAAAGAGCAAGGTTGTCTCTAAAATGTTGAGCACATGCATTGTGAGTAAATATCCCACCCTCAACAGAGAGAGTGGAAAGGAAGAGGCAATGGCCAAAATTCTATCTCAAAAACATCCACTGGACCACCATGGAAATTTTCAAAATGTTAAAGAGAGACTTCCCTAGTGATCCAGTGGTTAAGAATTCGCCTTCCAATGCAGGCAGCGTGGGTTCAATCCCTGGTTGGGGAACTAGTCATGCCCCCACGTGCTGCGGGGCAACTAGAGGGAAGCCCACATGCTACAACAAAGACCCAGAACAGCCAAATTAAAAAAAAAAAAAATGTTAAAGAGAATCGCTTCATAAACATCAGGCAAGGAGGTTTAAGAAATCAAAAAGAGAACAATACCATTATTTTTGCTTCAGTGAAAAGAAGTGACTGCATAGAGTTCACATGCAAGCTGAAAAAAAGCAACACTCTGAATGGAAAGGGTCTTGTGGACACTGAGAAGAAACCCCCAAAAGGGATGCTGAGGCAGACTGTCATTTAAGATGTTAACTTTTCAACCTTGTGATAAGTCACTCTGTAGGCAGACACCACTCCATGGAGGTCACCTTCAAGGGCTCTGGCATCTATAGGGCTAAGCCAAGACTGCCAATTAATCATCAAAAAAGGACAGCATGACCAGGGCAGATGAAAACTTTTTTAACTCTGTGTGTGTGTGTGTGTGTTTAAAACAAAACCAAACCAAACAGGGCTGCTGAGTGTAATCCCAGAGACTTTTCTTACTTTGAAAACATTCTGGGGAACAAAAATCTCATTTTGATCCTTGATCTTACAAGCTGGTGTGTTGGATACTTCAGGGATGCTAGGTCATCTTCTAAAAATCGTTCAGAAGCTCTGCCACTGGCTCTTTGCTTTTGCTCTCAAAACACGGCAGATGAAACTATTTTTCTGACCTGACTTCAACCTTAACTCAGGAAGCAGAATCTTTGAAGCAAAGTTCAATTGCCATTCCACTGCTTCAATCCAACATGCTCAAGATTAGATAACAGCATGTTTCCAGGATAAAAATATGTGCCATTCTAGGGCATCAAAATTCTTCCTGGCTTATAGAGGCCATCTGCAGCCCTGCCTCCCATCCTCATTAGCTTTGTAATCAGAGAGGATGGCGCCTTGGCATTCCCAGACCAAACAGTGTTGTTTTACCCATCTGCAACTTTCCCCAACCTGACATGCTGATGTGTGGTCAATTGTTTCCAATTTTGCTGAGGCATAAATCTGAGTCAAGAGCATCCAGGTGATGGTGGAAAAGGCCAGGAGCCTGGCCTTGGGTCATCAGAGACCCGCCCTTATGGCCCAGTGGCATGGGGTTTCTCATCTCTTACATACTCTCTTTCCCTTTCCTTCTTTCTTTGCAAAAGTATAGCTCTCCCCAAAAAGCTGTCTGCCAGACCTACCCATAGAGGCAAAGTTGAAATTAAAAGTCTAGGAACTGATGGTTCATAAATATGGATTCATGGGGTCGCAAAGAGTCGGACACGACTGAGCGACTGAACTGAACTGAACTGAAATATGGTTGTTGTTATTCAGTCACTCAGTTGTGTCCTACTCTTTACAACCCCATGGACTGCAGTCCACCAGGCTCCCCTGTCCTTCTCTATCTCCCAGAGCTTGCTCAAACTCATGTCCATTTAGCCAACAATGCCATCCAATCATCTCATCCTGTCATTCCCTTCTCTTCATGCCCTCAATCTTTCCCAGCATCAGGGTCTTAAAGATGGTAACTTCCCCTAAATCTGACATGCTACCTGTATTCCTCTCATGGATTTTAAATTGCAGTAACAATTTTAAGACAGAGGTGGCTTTAATAGCAAGCTTTACTTATTAATATTTAACCTTTACTCCTATATTAAGATAACTATTAACAGTCTGAAAAGATAACTGAAATTTTTCAGTTTATATTTTATTAGGTATTATGCTATTATGGCTGACAATGTGAGGGTACATGAGAATGTCCTGAGATACGCCCCTCCCAAACAACACGGGTCCTGACTGGCCCTGGCCTCTCAGTCTCTTCAACCATTGAGCTCCTCCACCTTCTTTGTAAGCATCTTATAATTCTTCTGGGCAGCTGTCCTACTTTTAGGAGATGATCCCTAGTTAAAATAGATCATCTGGGACTTCCCTGGAGATCCAATGGTTAGACTTCCATACTTCCAATGCAGGGGGCACCTGTACAATCCCTGGTCAGGGAACTAAGATCTCACATGCCAAATGGCACAGATAAAATAAAAAGAAGTTATCCCAAATAACTGGATGAAGCACAAGCTGGAATCAAGATTGTCAGCAGAAATCTCAATAACCTCAGATATGCAGATGACATCACCTTTATGGCAGAAAGTGAAGAACTAAAAAGCCTCTTGATGAAAGTGAAAGAGGAGAACGAAAAAGTTGGTTTAAAATTCAACATTCAGAAAACTAAGATCATGGCATACAGACCTATCACTTCATGGCAAATAGATAGGGAAAAATGGAAACAGTGACAGACTTTATTTTGGGGAGCTCCAAAACCACTGCAGATGGTGACTGCAGCCATGAAATTAAAAGATGCTTGCTCCTTGAAAGAAAAGCTAGACAGCATATTAAAAAGCAGAGACATTACTTTGCCAACAAAGGTCCGTCTAGGCAAGGCTATGGTTTTTCCAGTAGTCATGTATGGATGTGAGAGTTGGACTATAAAGAAAGCTGAGCACCGAAGAACTGATGCTTTTGAACTGTGGTGTTGGAGAAGACTCTTGAGAGTCCCTTGGACTGCAAGGAGATCCAACCAGTTCATCCTAAAGGAGATCAGTCCTGAATATTCATTGGAAGGACTGATGCTGAAGCTGAAACTCCAATATTTTTACCACCTGATGCCAAGAACTGACTCATTTGAAAAGATCCTGATGATGGAAAAGATTGAAGGTGGGAGGAGAAGGGGACAACAGAGGATGAGATGGTTGGATGGCATCACCGACTCGATGGACATGAGTTTGAGTAAGCTCCAGGAGTTGATGACAGACAGGGAAGCCTGGAGTGCTGCAGTCCATGGGGTCGCAAAGAGTCGGACACAACTGAGCGACTGAACTGTCTGATCCTAAATAAATAAATAGATAGTCCATTTTATTATCCCTAAACTGAGTTTTTCATCTCTGTCTCCCTACTTTTAATTCAGAAAACATGGCCATTGTATTTGTAATCTACGCTAGGTCTGGTGCTTTACTTGCATTATCTTATCAAAGCGTCTCAGGAAAGTACCTATATTATTATCTGCATTTTACAGATACAAAGACAGAGAAGGGAAGTAACTTGTCCGAGGTCACACACTGCCCAAGGTGACACGCAGGTAGGTGCTGGAGCTCGGAATCAATGCAGGGCCATCCTGCTCCAAAGCCTGGACTCTGCTCTCACAGGAGGAAGAGGATACTGGAGTTATCAGCTAGTTTGGGTAGCAGGGGAAAAGAGTGAGCAAACACACAGATAACCTTTTTTGCTTCCCAAATCCCACTGCCCAGCTCTGCAGTTTACAAGCTGTGCAACCTTAGGCAATATTTCTCTGAGCACTACAATTCTCCGTGCCTCAGTTTCTTCACCTGTAAAATGATAATGACAGTAGCTGCCTTACAGTGTTAAAAAAGTTAACAAGTGTTTAAGGCTAACACTGTGTCCAGCACACAAGAAGAGTCTGTGGGTGTGAACTTCCACTGTTAATACTGTGAACTTTGTAGGCCTCAACTACTCAAAAATCAGCACATCCCAAAATACAGACAGTAATGTTTCCCAATGATGGACACTATAATACTGAACTGGGGTATGGACTGGAAATCCGGTAGCTGATCCCAAATGTCAAGTAATTTGACCAAATGATGTATAATGTTTATACAAATAAGCCACGGTTCTTTCCATAAAAGAAATTACGATCTAGTGGTGGAAAGAAACAGGATGGATTTTAAAGAATTCGCCTGCAACACAGGAGATGAGGGTTCAATCCCTGAGTCAAGAAGATCCCCTGGAGAAGGAAATGGTAACCCACCCCAGTATTCTTGTCTGGAGAATTCCATGGACAGAGGAGCTGGCGGGCTACGGTCCATAGGTTTGCAAACAGTCAGACATGACTGAAGCGACTTAGCACACACAGGATATAGAAAGTGATCTGGCTGCTAGAAAACAGGTCTAAGATTTTAACCTGGGTCATCAGACCTCAGGGCTAACCTAGTTAATACGTGACCTCATTACCCCCTAATATGATGGAAAGCCCTTATGACTATTGCAAGACCAATGCTAATTCAATGCTGGCCGTTCAGGAAGCCTGTGATTACAAGTCCCACCTAACTGGCTGTGTCCACGGTCAACCCCAGCCCACTGCCCTAGGATTTGTTGTTTTCGAGCTTCTGTGTCTCGCACCACGCCCCCATCCAAGATGACATCTGCCCAAGCTGATGGGCAATTTAAGACAACTGAAAATTTTTTCAGGCTCTTCATTTTCCATCTCATTCCAAAGTGACATGATGATGGAAACTGTGAGCTGACCTTTGCTCAGCAACTACGCCTTCTCGTTCCATATACCTGTGTGCAATGTAGTACACCCCAAACAGCAGTTGTAGACTTGCCCGAACCTGCTAGCAAAGAAGCTGTCCAGTAACAGGCTTCTAGAATGCTCCCCATGGAGCTAAAGTTATCAGGACTGCTATCTCTGACTCAAATCAAGTTTTCCAAAGACCAAGGATTCTAATGCTAGTGCTAAGCAACAACCCCATCACCCATCAAACAAGCTCCAGACACAGAGAAGGGGCCTGGAAGATAACAGAGACGAAGCAGGCGGGAACCCTTTTTCAAAGGCAGGTCCTATCAGAAAGGGAAACATGACATGAGTATCACCATTACTGCACTAATAATCACCGCGTACTATCATCTGGCTCCTGGATGAGTATTTTACAAATATTCTCTTCTTCATGCTTGAAAAATCCCTATGAGGGTATTGCTGCTCTTGCCTGGAGAATCCCAGGGATGGGGGAGCCTGGTGGGCTGCCGTCTGTGGGGTCACACAGAGTCGGACACGACTGAAGCAACTTAGCAGCAGCAACAACCTCATAGATGAGGAAAATGAGGCAGAGGCACAGACAACTTTTGAGCAGCAAAACCAAGATAAGAGCTGTTGGCACAATCCAAAATCTGGACTCCTTGCCATCCAAGGAAGAAGGTGATATAGGCTATCATGGATAACAGGCAGTTTATACAAGGACACACACGGGCAGGCAAGGCTGGAGGTCCTAACATCTGACAAGAGTGATGCTGGTGCTGAGGGTCCTCAGACCACACGTCCGAGTACAAGCCCTCACCAAGCAACAAAGGCCACGAACTCACGGACCGTTCTATATGAAGGAGACTGGCCTCGTTAGGTTTACAGCTTGGCTTTACGGACACCAACACCAGACTTAAAGTAAATGGTCTTACCTGGCCCAAAAGGATGTTGAGAAAGTACCCAGTATCGTTTCTCATGAGCCCCAAGGAATCGTTTCTCAGCCTTTGGAACCTATGTCCCTAAGATGCCTTCTCAGTCCATCTGGCCCTTACTAGACCAGAAGACTGTGCAGCTCTACTGTGTGTGTGTCTGTAAAGTGAAGTGAAAGTGTTAGTTGCCGAGTCGTGTTCGACTCTATGCAACCCTATGGGCTGTAGCCCACCAGGCTCCTCTGTCCATGGGATTCTCCAAGCAAGAATACTGGACTGGGTAACCATTTCCTTCTCCAGGGTATCTTCCCCACCTGGGGATCAAACCCAGATCTCCTTCATTGTAGGCAGATTCTTTCCTGTCTGAGCCACCAGGGAAACCCATGTGTGTGTGTATACACACATACGCACACACACACACGTAAATAATTGAACTGATATGCTTTATCAAATTATAGTCTCTCCCATTTCTAATGCACATCCCCTCTAAATATTGCTGACCTGCCACTGAAAATAGCTGAACTATTAGATGTCATAAAGTAAAGTTAATGTAATAAAATAAAAAGAATTGTCCTTCACCATCTAACTGTATGTGGAATCCAAGGATGAATCTGATTATTAACAGTGAGTCCAGAGCTAAGATCTTTTTCATAGGAATACATGAAATTTTCTAGAGCACCATAAATGAGGACATGATCCTGTTTACGCAATACTGCCCTGGTTTATAACTCTGAGGTTCCCTCCGGGTAAGTGTCATCACAGTCACATAAGGCAGTGTACTTTCCAACCCCCGCCAAAGCTCCCCATCTGCTCAGTGCACACATATGGATTTAATTTTAGTGCACATTGAGCCACCTTGGCAATAGGAGAGGAGAAGATATTTTCAAATGCCTTCGCCCCACAATGTAAGGTTTATGTTCCTCGAGGTAAGCAACATTCCACACAGCTTCTGGAATGCAGCAGTCAGAGGCAGTGTGAAATCTGGCCCTGAGGTTTAAGGACACACAAACCTCTCTGGGATGGGCAGATCAGAACACCCAGACACGGAGACCCCATGGTGCTGAGACAGTGTGCAGTTCAGACCTGGTGGTGCATGGTGCCCTGCGGAGCACCAAGGACAGACACACCCAAAGACAAGCTGACACTCAACAGGAGACAGTGTCAGACTCTGCCATCTCTGGACTCCTCTGTCATCCCACCCCCACCACCCTGAAGCCCAGGAGGATGAGGGCATCTCCATAGGGATGTCAAGGACAGAGCCCCTGGACTGTAACAGCCCACAGACTCCAACGGGCGGTGAAGCCTTTGAAAAGAGGCTCAGAAGGCATAACATGCTGTCTTTCCACATTTACCAGTTTCCTTACAAGAAGAAATTGCTCCCACCAGGAGAGATTTTACAACTCAGTATGGTGTAGTCTTCTCGCCAGAATCTTTGCTGCAGAAAGATGTTTCACGGAAATGCAAATGTGTCAGGTTGTACCCTAATTAGCTACTTTCTAAAACATGTATAATTCACATCTTAAATTGCCTAATGAAGATGGGGTGGTACAGCTTCATCACAAACTTGGCTTCCGTGAACAAAGAATAATTGAGTTCCTGATATAATAAAAATTTTTAAAAATTCTTAGCCCTTCTATGCTGCTGCTTAATAAACTAGTATGCAAATAATCAAAATGAAAGCTCCCATGAAATCAATCGACATATTCATTCTGTTCTTTAATCTGGCAGATTGGAGATGAGCTCGGCATAATCACCCAGAGCCAATACGGGATTTACCTCCTCCCTCCGAGCTTCCTTCCTTCCTGAAAGGAGACACAAAAATGACAAGTTTCTCTCCTGTCCTCCACACGATCAGCTGAAATCCATCCACCCGGCAACCCTCAGACATGTGTTTCTAATGGGATCAAAACAAATTTAAAAGTCACTCCACGCTCAGCAAAAAGTTCAGTGAAGTGGAAATTGCTGAAGAGGAGCCGTGAGCAGCAAGTGGCTAACTGCAGCTTGGAAAAATATTGTCAGAAATTGTGTTCCTGCTCGATTTCGCTGGCTCTGAGGGGAGAAGAGTTAAGAAGCTCAATCTTGAGACTCGCTAGGGAAACCACAGACTGTTTCAGGGCCAATGTCTTCGTGTGTGGTGTCTGTTACACCACCAAAGAACACAGGAACGAAAGGAACAGCCCTGACACGCGTTCTGCCGCTCTGCCTCCTTCATATTCTCAACTGAAAAACCAAACGGGTCACAGACATTTTAAGTCAGTCGGTTGGCTCAATAAGTTTATTTGTCCTTAAAATATTACATCATTCTGACAATAATTTTGAAGGAAAAAAAGAACTCAGTTACTTCAAGCTGAACCCTGCCAAATGCCAAGAAACCCATATTTTAGGGTTGGGGGGGTATATTTGTTTTGTTTTTTTAAAAAGCATCTCTATTAACCCAGGACATTCCTTTTAGTATGGGGTAACTTTAACCTCATTTAAAGAATTGGGGGGAGTGAACATCTTAGTTTCATTCTAAATAAATGTCTTGGAGGAAGATTAGAGGAAGGTGGTCAAAAGTTACAAACTTGCAGTTTTAAGTACCAGAGGCTGATACGATATCTATAGTTAACACTGCTGTAGGATATATAGGAAAGGTGTTAAGAGAATAAGAGAGTTCTCATCACAAGGAGAATTTTTTTTTTCTTTTCCTGTATCTCTATGAGATAATGGATATGAACTAAACCTGTTGTGGTAATCATCTCACAATATTTGTAAATCAAACCATCCTGCTGGACTGTTTAAACATACATCAGTAATGGATATCAGTGATCTCTCAATAAAACCAGGGGGAAAATTGCTGCATAATTAAAATTTTAAAAATAAAAAAAAAAAGAAAGAAAGTAAAAAGAAATGTCTTCATATTGCTAGCCTTAGGGCAATCTAGGAGGCTTATATAAACCTTATATAGGGTGCAAGCAAGACCCTAAAAAGACTTATTCTAGAAAAGCTGCACGTGACTCACAGGCCATTTCAGAGCACTTCCTTTTCACAGAGTATTGATCGGCATTTGCTGCCAGCTCCTGCATTTCCATTCTCCCCACCAAGCCTTACCAATCCACAAACCACCACTGTCTTAGGGGAGCACAGCTGGGAAAGAACCATGTTGAGCAGAATCCTTTCATAATGCCAATAAGCCTCCCCTCATTTATTTATTCTATTTATTCTGTTTTTGTTGGCAAACCAGATAAAGGAGGGGCCGGGACAGGCACAACTATCAAAATAAGACTTGAGGAAAAGTGCTCTAAATTTTAGCCATCCTCCTACCCAGTGTATTTCTGATGGGTTTTTTTTCCCCTAAATCAGGGGAAATTAAACTTTGGGAGATCAACCCTGAGTATTTCACAAAATACCGACAGTTTTATACTGGATGCCAAGATAAAGTGCAATTAAGTGCAAAACAATAAATCGATTCATAACAATAGGAAAACGCGATCATGCTCAAGGGTGAAACTTCTTCCAGTGCTGAACCCAGGGTTCCTCGGCTTCCTCGATTCGTGTTCTGTGATGCACGGCCAACTGGGGTAATGCAATGATGCAATGAGTACAGTAAAGGAAGCAGGTTCAAGAAACATGATGGAAATTCATAAAACAGTGATCCAATCCGTTGGGCGTGTAGGGGTTCAAGTGACTTGGGGGCTGGTCAGGGGAAAAGATATGAGCATGAGAGACCCAAGGAAAGCTTTATTGGGAAGGGACGTCCTTTGTGGCAAGAGACCACCCAGAGGCTTGGCTCAAGGTTCACCATTCAGAAGGGAAGAAGGATCAGAGAATTCCTGGGGGAGGGGAACTGGAGAGGAGACTTACTTGTCTAAGTGCTGTCACTCAGCGGCGGGGAGGGTGGTGGGGGCTTTGAGTCACAGAGCTCCAAGGACAGTAGCAGCTTGGGGTTTAGAACCACAAGGCTCCATCTTATCAATGACCAGCAGATGCTGGGTGCTATTTCACAGGGTATGCAAAGCAGACAGATCCTAAATGGCTAAAAATCTACTTGTTTGGGCTATTTTTAAAGCAATTGCATGTGTAAAAATTTGCATTTGGTGCCATTGGGTCTTTGAGCTTGTGGGTCTCACTCAGGCTGCAGTGCAGAAATACATACCTTGCAGCCAAGACACAGTGGCCATCTTTGGCTCATTTACATAACACAGGGACAGGGGCGATCCTCATAGAGGAGGCTGGGAACTAGACATCGAAGGAATGCTCTGCCAGTCAAAAAGGCAAAGGAGGGCACTCTTGGCAGAAGGAACTGCAAAGGCACACTCAGTGACATGGGCAGTGTCCAGGTCTTGACGTTCCAGACAATAAGGCATGAAAGGCAATCAGTGGGGCTAGAAGCCAGGGCAAAAGGGAAGGTGGCCAGAGAAAGGCAAGAAATGAGCCTAACATATGATGTGACACTTGAGTGACAGTTCAAAGATCAATTCTGATCTCACTACTTTTTAGCAGGTGTCATGAGGTAGCTTACTTAATCTCCCAGCCTCCATTTCTTCAGCCGTAAAAGCGGATTGTAAATGATACCTACCACCATGCTATCCATTCTGCCTTTTACTGATGTGTTAGCAGGCAACCATAGTAATGGTGTGGCCTCAGACCTCATGTCAAGGAAAGCTGACTCCATACCACTGACTGCAACAGAAAGAAGTGACTATCTGTAACCAAAAATGTGTCCCGGCCAGACCTGTGCTGAGAGAACGTGCATTGGATTGGGGAGACACAAAAGGCAGGACAACAAGGAGACTACTGCAACAGTCCTAGCAAGGAATGCTGAAGGCCTGGCTAGAACAATAACAAAAGGAACAGAAGGAAGAGGAACTGCCAAGAAATTTCTCAGAGAGCATCAACAGGGAGGAGAAAAGGATGAAACAGAGGGGGAAAAATGATGACTTCAATGCTTCTGTCCAGGGATTTCCCAGTTCTCTGTCTCCATGGCCTCATCCTTAAAGATAAGTGACTTGGTAGAAAGAAGCAAGGTTATAAACATGTTACAATTCTTCTAGGAGAAAAATGTCACTTTCTGACACAGTATTTTTCAAAGGAGAAAGGAGGAGACAAATGATGGAGGTGAGATGTGGCTGATGGAAACCATAAAGGCTAGCCAGAACTCCATTAAATTAGCTTCAGTGGGATTTGTAGCAGAAAAGTGGCATTTGTCTTCCTCAAGGTTTTAATGAGTCCAAAGTCCATGTGATTTCTCAATGAACCATCTCTACCAGAAAAGACTCCTGCAGAGCATTTAAATCATGAATAAAGATCCAGAGAACAGATCCCTTCATTTATTTCAACTGCTTCAGAATTAGAAGAAACTTGGTCTTCACATCCTTCCAGGGACAAGGATTTTGAAAACCTCAAAGGACTGTCAGGAGTCTGGACAACCAGACTAAAGCCTTGAGAAGAATTCCATGGAGATTCAGGCGTCTTCAACACAGGCCCACAAACATGCAAGTGGAAGGGGTTAAAAATAAAGTCTTAACCTACATTTAAAGGTAGTTAGGCTTTTTTCTTCTTTTCATCAACCTTTCCTGCAATATTTTAATTAAGCTGCTAAATGGGTTATTAAGACTTCATGCTCAAATCTCCCCTATTTCTAAGTTGTCAATATCCCACCAGCTTTAATATCCATTTCTGTCACATGGGACATTAAGGGGTATGGTTATGTTGACAACTCAAAGCTACAAAAAGGTGTCAGAGGTACGTGGATATTGAACAAATTGTGCAACGGAACAAAGTGCAAGCTAAGATGCTCTAAAATGGAAAAAAAAGGGCAAGTTAGGAAGCAAGTTCACGGAGGATGATCATATAGGCTAAGATCAGAAATGATGATGATCGTTGATTATGGTAATGACGGTGGTAGTGGTGGTAATAACATTTATTGAACACTTAACACTTGAACAGAAACCACCAGTTTGTTCCCTAATAGCCAATCTCTCTGTTTTTACATAATAACAGATTTTTTAGTTGGGTGTCAGTTAAAGACTAAAATTTCCCTAACTTACTTTTGAATAACATGGTCATATGGCTAACTTCTCACCAATGGGATGAGGCAGTGAGCAACTTTCAGGCCACACCCTCCATTTCCCTTTTCCCCTTCCTGGCTGGAATGTAGAAATGATGGCAGGAACTAAAGAAGCCATCTTGGACCATGAGACAGAAGGCACATATTAAGGGTAGTAATGATACAAGGAAGAAGAAGCTGAGTCCCTAATCACTGTGGGACTTCCAAGCTTCCTGGGCCCTCTACCTATGGTATCCAAAATAGCTACCATGGTTATCTTCATTTTACCATGGAGGATACTGGGGCCCAGCAAGGCAAGTCACTTGTTAAGCAAACTGGGGCCTGGTTGAGGACCCCAGAGCCAGATTCTGGGAGTTAGACTATGAGATGTCCATACAACTATATTCAATAGCATATTGCTAAAATAACCTATAAAGGAAAAGAATTTGAAAAAGAATATATATATAACTGAATCACTTTGCTATACACCTGAAACTAACACAACATTGTAAATCATATATATATATATATACACACACACACACACACACTCATTTTATATATACACTATATATACCATGTATTTATATATATGTATATATATAGCACCTCCCCACCACACAGTCAATCTGAACCAAGGAAGGAATCTGACCGATTTCCAAAGATTGAGGCTAGGCTTAACAACCTCCCTAGCCAAAGGTGAGTGGGCTGAATCACTTGGCTGCCCTTGGCCATTGCAGTCTCTGAAGGATTAGCTTGCCCTTCTTGGCCATTGCAGTCTCTGGAGGATTAGCTTGCCCTTCCTCTTCTTTCTCTCAGATTTGGGGAAGCTCAGCTAGAGACTCTGTCACTTCTCCAGCTAAATCTCATGTCCTCCGCAGGGTAGATCTGAGCACTGTGGTGAAACATGCATGCTGCTGAAGCCTGCAGACACAGCTGTTTCTTGACATCAGTTGGGTCTCTCAACACTAGACTGAGATTTTCTTGACATCAGTTGGGTCTCTCAACACTAGACTGAGATCTTCTAAGTCCAGCAAGGGGATTATTGCATTTCTACACTTTTTTAATCTTCTCACTTCCCTTCCGAAAAGTACAGCCCCCTCTTCATGGTACAATTCAGAAAGAATTGCAAAGTCAGTCCTGGGGACATAGCAGCACACGGAAATGCTGTCAAGTGCATTGACTCGAAAAACAGCCAAGTCGTCATTCCTCTTTCACAAGTTTTCAAAGTCAAGTACAACTAAAAAGTCCCAAGAGCACCAAGAGTAAGGAGTGAATTTAAAATTCTCTCTGTCTGGACACCAAAGAAAAAACAGCATAGAGGCTGGTTCACTCACTAACTTATCTTAGGACCTGACAAAGTCTCAGAAATTTCCCAAAGCAGCGGAAAGAAGAGCCACTAGTGACCCAGCTCTCTACCAGCAGGGCGCCCAGGGAATCCCCAGCAGTTGTAGTGAATAGAGCTGTCATAAGCAGCTCCCCTCTATGTTTTCAAAGGAAGAGAGTTAAAGGAGGTTTCATTTCGCCAGTTTCGCTGAAATTTTGCTATGCTAATGAGTATTTTCAGAAGATTCTGCTTTGGGTATCAAGACCTGCCAGAAAGGATGTGGAAGCCTTTAACATTCAGATCTTCTTGCTCACACCTAAGGACATACCACCCTCTAGGGAAAGTTGGCTCAAGCTTATCCAAAGATAACCTTCCATGAAAGGGTATCGTAATGGTTAGATGAGTATATGCTCACTCGACATATAGAGTGTGCTCAAGCAACACTAGCTAAAACTACTGGTTGTATCATGGTCACCTGGGGACACACCTGTGGGGAGCTAGGAACACCCCACAGAGAACCGAGGTAGATTCTGTACTCTTCTAATACAGTACAAAATGGGGGAACAAGGGCATCCTAAGGCAACAGAACAGTAAACGGTGCTTTCACTGATTCAGTAAATGTTGATTAATTATCAGACTCAGAGCTGTGTGTTAGGGAGAAAAGATAAACAAAATCCTTAGCCTCAACATTCTCAGAATCTAATGTAGGAAAGAGACAAAAGAACACACAGTACAGAACGACTGACAAAGCTGTGGCTGAGGTCAGTGCTGGTGCTATAGGCGTATCAGTGAGAAGACCCAAGCCTGTGGGGACAAGGAGGGGTGGGCGAGGAGGGCCTCGGGGGGCCATCCAAATGGTGGCTCAGATGGTAAAAAATCTGCCTACAATGCAGGAAACCTGGGTTTGATCCCTGGGTCAGGAAGATCCCCTGGAAAAGGGAATGGCTACCCACTCTGATAGTCTTATCTGGAGAATTCCATGGGCAGAGGAGCCTGGCAGGCTGCAGCCCACAGGGTAGCAAAGAGTCGGACATGACCGAGGGACTGAGCATGCACACACACCATGAACACAGCTGCAAGAGGAGAGTGACATAAACAGGTTTTCACTTTATGAAGAGTGCTCTGGTGGTGATGAGGAGAACGGAATTGGGCAAAGGAGAACCTAGAGGCAGGCAGGCCACAGAGAAGACAACACAGGGGCCAGTCTTGGGCGTGGGTTTAGTTGGAACTTGATTGTTTGGCTCAAGACACAATCTCTTGTTACCCAGGGTCCTCAGATAGGAGTCTTCCCGTCCATGTGGATTTGAGTCTCTTCTCGGACTCACTGTTCCTGCCTGTTCCCAGGCTGGTCTGATCCCTTACCACCAATACCTGCCATGGTCTAGGGGCCCCCTAAAGCTAAACAAATAGCGGCCTGGGGAACAGGAATAAAAACAACGCTGCAGTGTCTTCCAAACATAAGTTGGGAGCCTGGGGACCCAAGGCCGGAGAGTCAACCCTTCAGGAGAACAAGAACTCTGGTGTCCCCAGCTGCCCTTTGAGGCCCCTCTAACAAGCGCCCCTTACAAATAACGCCCCAGCAGGAAGCCCATTAACACCTCACAGGGGCAAACCTCAAGCCTTGTAGGAGAAACTTCAAAAGACATCCCAGCAGCACAGAACACCAGAAACTCATCAATCAAGTACACCATCCCAGGAAGTAGCCGGCTGAATTGGGGGAAGGAGTCGAGCACATAAATTAAGGGTCCCTGAGCCCCCATATGCCTCTCGATTTATTACCACAGAGGCCAACTGTGCTCCTTAAAGTTTAAAAAGGATCAAGGCTTCTATAAACAGTATATAGAACTACCTTCCATGGAAAAAAAACATCAAGAGAAACCCCCCTCCCCTCTCTCTTTTTAAGAAAACGATCCTTTTGTGAAATTTCCACTGCACCAAACCCATTGCTTCAAGTGTTACTGAAAGTCCAACTTGCTAGTCGGCCCTTTAAAAAAATATAATTTCAGCTACAATTACCAATTGCCTTTTGATCTGTTGAAATTAATTTCAGAATTGGATTTTCTCCTGAGTAGGTCACCTCCCTGAATGATACGCTAACAGCTCAGGCCTGTTAGCTGAAAATCTATGACACTGCTCAGAGGCTTACGGCAGTTTTTCTTCTCCCCGCTCTCTACACACACACAAACACCAATCCTTTAGTTGCAGAAAGAGCTAGTTCATCATTCATGCCCAGCACAGCAAAGATGCAGAAAAGGGCTACAGGAGAAGCACTGTGTGCTTACTTGCTCAGTCGTGTCCGATGCTTCGAGAGCCCGTGGGCTGTAGCTTGCCAGGCCCCTCTGTCCATTGGGATATTCCAGGCAAATATACTGGAATGGGTTGCCATGCCCTCCTCCAGGGGATCTTCCCAATTCAGGGATCAAACCCAGGTCTCCTGCATTGCAGGCAGATTCTTTGCTGTCTGAGCCACCAGGGAAGAGAAACATTGCATGAATATTTCTCAAGGGATTGTTAGTTGTGTAAAACCAAAAGGCATCATGTGTCTCATTTCCACCACTAAAAACCTCTAGTCACCCAGATTTACATATACACATATTTGGAATAACCCCGATCCCTTTTCTTCTAATAATCATCAAAATAGCTAGATTTTCCAGAGCATGTACTACAAACCAGGTCTGTGTTAAGCACTTGGCAAATCTTTGCCCTCACTTCAGCCTCATAATAATTCTTTCAGGTAAATAATACCGTCACTACTCCCATTTTACAAGAAAGGAAACTGAAGTTCAGAGAGGTTAAGAAATTTGCCCAAGGTCACACAGGTAAAGGGCAGTAAAACAGAAGACCAAATTTCAGTTGGTCCAGTCTCAAACCTATGCTCTGAATCAGTCATTTTAATGGCATGTCCCTGTGCTAAGACGGAACTCTATGCCTTCCAACTGGCCTTCTAGTTTAATACATTTAGAAGACGTTTTGCACTTAAATTTACCCATGGCTCAAAAAGCAATTTTGAATATTATACACGATAAGGCTTTTTAAAAACCTTTTAAGAATTCCATTGGGTACCTTAAGACTTTTTTGCTGTTCTAAGATTTGGTCTTTTTTTCTGGATTACAATTTCTTCCCTCTTCTTCTGTTTAATAATACAAGCACTTACACTGTGCTTAGAGTTATACAAAACATGAAATCCAACTCCACAACTTGGGTTTATAAAAACAAGTGAGACTGTCACAACGGTTACATGCTGTACTTTGTACAAAAAGAGATGAGACCCAAAACAAAAATAGGTATATGTCAAGTAAGAATTTGACTTGAAATTTAGGGAAACGTCTTCCACCCTAGACTGCCGTTTCCTTGAGGACAGCAATCATGTCTTATGTTATTTTTTTATCCCCAGAGCCTAGCACGAACTGGCACATCAGTCAGTCAGTTCAGTCACTCAGTCGTGTCCGACTCTTTGCGACCCCATGAATCGCAGCACACCAGGCCTCCCTGCCCATCACCAACTCCCAGAGTTCACTCAGACTCACGTCCATCGAGTCAGTGATGCCATCCAGCCATCTCATCCTCTGTTGTCCCCTTCTCCTCCTGCCCCCAATCCCTCCCAGCATCAGAGTCTTTTCCAATGAGTCAACTGGCACATAGTAGATGCTTAATAGACATGAGTTTGAGCAAACTAGCGGAGATAGTGAAGGACAAGGAATCCCAGCATGCTGCAATCCACGGGGTCACAGAGAGTCAGACACAACTGAGCGACTGAACCAAAGATGCTTAATAACTGTTTCCCAAAATGGAAGGTAGATGGATGGTGACATAGATGGATGGGTGAAGGGATGCTTAAACCCATGCTTAAATACTAAAGTTATCTCTAAGGAACTTTTTCTTGCTCTATTTCTATGTTTAAAATTGTTTTCTGACCAGATATGTAATTTTCAACAGTCCATCCTGGACTCAGATAAACAAATGACCCAGCTTCAAAGCCCACTAACTCAATGACAGTAGGGCCAAATGTTAGCTGCTTCTGATCCATGACCTTCCCCCAAGGACAGGCAGGTGGATGCCAGCAAGTATACTCTGTAACTGCCCATTTACTAAACACATACTGAATGCAAGTAACTCTTCCAAAAGGCAGCCCCATTTGTCGGCACCAAAGCACGTTTGTCATCTTCTCCCTGCGTCCTTCCCATTCGTCCGTCACCACAGTGGGAAGCAATAATCAGTCACTTTGAGTTAGTAACCACTCTAGAAAACAAGTCCTGCAGTGCCACTCGATTCCAATGAGAAGCAAAGAGAAAAAAACAGTTCTCTGGCTTCTGTGAGCACTGCAGCTCCAAGGCCGCCGGTCAGAGCCACAACTCACATGCATCTATCTCCCTTCCCCAGCAACATAGCACATGAGATGGACTTTTCAAGATAAACTCAGAGGTGGGGTGTGGGAAACCCACGTGAGATTCCCAGAGCACCCTTCTTCAAAATGCCTGTGTGCAGCAGGGTTCCCAAGGCATTCAGTTCAGTTATTCAGTTGTGTCTGACTCTTTGAGACCCCATGGACTGCAGCATGCCAGGCTTCCCTGTCTATCACCAATTCCCGGAGCCTACTCAAACTCATCTTCATTGCATCAGTGATGCTATCCAACCATCTCATCCTCTGTTGTCCCCTTCTCCTCCATCCTTCAATCTTTCCCAGCATCAGGGTCTTTTCCAAGGAGTCAATTCTTCCCATCAGGTGGCCAAAGTACTGGAGTTTCAGCTTCAGCATCAATCCTTCCGATGAATATTCTGGCCTGATTTTCCTTTAAGATGGACTGGTCGGATCTCCTTGCAGTCCAAGGGACTCTCAAGAGTCTTCTCCAACACCACAGTTCAAAAGCATCAATTCTTCAGCGCCCAAGGCATTAGAAAGCAAAAAAGAAACTTATGAATCATTTGCCCTGTTGTAGTGTGCTGTGCTTGCATGCTGTCGTGTCTGACTCTTTGCAACCCCATGGACTGTAGCTCACCAAGCTCCTCTGTCCATGGAATTTTCCAGGCAAGAATGTTGAAGTGGGTTGCCATTTCCTACTCCAGGGGATCTTTCCAACCCAGGGATCGAACCTGTGTCTCCTGTATCTTCTGCACTGGTAGGCAGATTCTTTACCACTGCGCCACCTGGGAAGCCCCATAATGCAGAAATAACAGGCAAACAAATCAGAAAGAATTCTGATCAAATGCCAGTGTTCTAACAAGCAATGCAACATTCCTCATATAAGAACCTGACACTGCTCTCTGGTATTACAAAGCATCTTAATATTTCATTTGGGAAAGCTAAGGAGAGGGATGTGAACACTCCATTTAACCAGGAAGGGAAACACAGCTCACTTGATGAGATCAATTTCTTGTCTCAGGTCATAGAACCAGGAAAGGGAAAGTAGCACGTTTTACATCCCACTCTGATATATTTCTATTTGCTCAACAGAAACACTTTAAGGCTTCATGATGAGTGCCAGGCCATACTCAGGTAAGTTCCAAGCTGGGAACAGTTCCCATCTTTATGAGGTTTCCAGACATCTAACAGTTGAGCCAAAATTTAAACTGGCTTCCCTGACTCCACAAGCACCGAGTCATGCATGAGGTGATAGGAGTTCTCCCAGCACCAAGCCAGCCAGAGGAGGAGTGAAGAACAGAGTCGGGGTTGGGGAGACAGAAGAAACTCAACCCACACATCTGAACACAGAGAGGAAACTGCAGGTGACTGACTCCATCTCAAAGCTTTCACCTCACAGACAAACCTCTGTCTAGGAAATGAACACAGGTGCACCCGAATAGAGACAATCCAACTGGACTTTCGTGCTACGAAAAAGGCCTTTTAAGGAGCAAATTATCCATTTCTAATTAGTCAAGCATCACACCTTCTCTTACTAGGTAATTTCTTATAATTTTCTTATTTCTCACCCAACCCATCCCAATACATGAAAATAATGTGCTATGAAAAACAAAGCCCAAATCTAACACCACTACATAGCCAGAATATTTAAACTCTCAAATCATTTATACCACACTGCCATATTGCCTTGATCAAAGAGAGTTAGAATAAAACCTACCCTGTAGAGGTTCCCGAACATGGCTGCGGATCAAAAGAAGCACCAGGAAACCTCTTCATTTTATTATTATTACTATCATCATTATTTTGGAAGCACCACTCGGCTTGTGAGATCTTAGTTTCCTGACCAAGGATCAAACAGGGGCCCTTGGCCAACAGAAGTGGAGTCCTAACCACTGGACCGCCAGGGAATTCCCTAGGGAGACTTTTTATGTGATGGAATGCTGGGTCCACCTCTGGAGATTTGAATGAGTGGGTGGTCTAGAAGGGCCCAGACGTCTAGTGCAGGGGGTGCTAGTGTTGGAAAGCACCCAGACAATTCTGATGACCCCTGCAAAAATGCACCTACACAGATCACTCTGGAGGAAGGCTGTCTGGACAGCACACACCTTAATGTACAGATCCACCAAGTAATGAGGGAGACCCATTCCACACAAAGTATAACGTCAAGCCATCTTTACAACATCTTTAAGACTGGCACAATTACACCCATTTAGGGGAAGATCCCCTGGAGTAGGAAATGGGAACCCACTCCAGTATTCTTGCCTGGAAAATCCCATAGACAGAGAGTCCTGGTGGGCTGCAGTTCATGGGGTAGCTAAAGAGTCGGACACAACTTAGCAACTAAAACAACAACAGAGAGGAAAACTGGGCCTCAGTGTGATACAGTCATCCCTCAGTTTCCATGGGAAATTGGTTCCAGAGCACCTCTCCCACACCCGTAGATATCAAAGTCCCCAGTGTTCGACAGCCTTAGAGTCAGCCCTATTTATCCACAGGGCTGCGAATTCACCCACTTGCAGACTCAATCCTGAATCCATCAATATATACTGATTTGCACAGCATGTATGAATTCCCAGGCTTCCCCAAGAAAGCCAGTCCTCTGCTCCTACAATGCTGAGAAAAGTCTTCTAAGAAAAAGAGAGCGAGTGTTAGGACACAGAGACCATAAAAGTACTGAAAAGGCCGGCACGGATTCAAGAATGTCTTGACTTCATTTCCTATTATTGATTAATAAAACTGAGAAAGCAATACCAGAGGAGACAGACATCCCGATTTTATCAGCTCCAGCAGACTCCAGAATTTCCTGGGTGTGGGTAGGGTGTGAGGATCCTGTTGGGATTTCACCAGCAAGCAGAACTGGACCTAACAAGTCCAAATCCATTCATCTGCAGGGCAGTTCTGACGGCCACAGCCTGGGCACTGCACTCAGCAGCCAGGAAAGGGATAAAGGCAGAAAACTCCCACTGGCAGGGAAAGAGGATACCATTTCCCAGGCTGGGGGAGGCACAGTCCCATCTTCAGACAGTAGAGAAGACCCAAGCCCATCTCTCCTTAGTGTCTAAAGAATCAGTCACCCACGGGCAGAGTGGGGTACCCTGAACACCCCCATGCAGGACACCTTCCTCCAGGATACCATCTATGCTGGACTCTTCAGGCTGAAGTATGGTCTGCTCTCTGGGAATTGGGTCAGGGCTAGGAGGAGCCAGGAGCACAAGGTTCATATCTGGCCACCTCACTAACTCAGTGTGTTCTTGGCCAAGTCAGTTCCCCTTGGGCCTGCATTTCCAGAATGCAAAGGTAGTACAAGATCCTCTTTGAATTTCCCACCAGCTCTGATAACACATGAAACCCAGACTACAGTAGCCACTGGGCTGGCAGGATAGTCTATGCAGTGGCAGGGTGTGGGGGAGAAGCTGTAGGAGGGAGAAAACCACCCTGCCTGTAATTGTAATGGAGATTCATCTATGGGACACACACACTGCCATATGTAGGCAGATAAGAAAGTGGTTACATAAGATAAGCAAAGGGTAGGGACCCAGAGAAAAAGACTACGAGTTGTGGTTATTCAGTTGCTCAGTCATGTCCGACTCTTTGTGACCCCATGGACTGCAGCATGCCAGGCTTCCCTGTCCTTCACCATCTTCTGGAGTTTGCTCAAACTCATGTCCATTGAGTCGGTGACACCATCCAACCATCTCATCCTCTGTTGCCCCCTTCTCCTACCCTCAAATTTGTCTTACAGATGGCCAAAACATGAAAAAACACTGAAATCTAAACTACAATAAAGTACCACCTGACACTGCTCAGAATGGCCATCATTAAAAAGTCTACAAATAACAGCTGCAAAGGATGGGGAGAAAGGGAACCCTCCTACGCTGCTGGTGGGAATGTAAGTTGGTACAGTCACTGTGGAAAACAGTATGGAGGTTCCTCAAAAAACTAAAAATAGAACTACCATATGATCCAGTAATCCCACTCTGAAGCATATATCCAGCAAAGCTAAAATTCAAAAAGATACATACACTTCTGTGTTCATAGCTGCACTATTCACAACAGCCAAGACAGGGAAACAATCTAGACTTCCATCGACAGACGAATGAATAAAGAAGATGTGGTGTATATATATAAAATACACAGCGGAATATTACTTGGCCATAAAAAAGAAGGACATAATGCCAGTTGCATCAACGTGAACAGACCTAGAGATTATCGGACTAAGTGAAGTCAGAAAAAGACAAATACCATATGGTACTCACTTTCATGGGAAATCTAGAATAGGACACAAATGAACCTATCCTACAAAACAGAAACAGACTCACGGATAGAGAGAACACACCTGTGGTTGCCAAGCGGGGAGGAGGGTGGGGGAGGGATGGATTGGGAGTTTCGGATTCGCAGATGCAAACTATTATGTTTAGGATGGATGAACAACAAAGTCCTGCTGTATAGCACAGGGAACTATATTCAATATCCTGTAATAAACCATAATGGAAAAGAATTTTAAAAAAGAATGTACCCATATGTATAACTGAATCACTTCGCTGTACAGCAGAAATTAACATACCATTATAAATCAACGATACTTCAATTAAAAAAGAAGCGTTTGCCTTAATAGTCCCTAGACCTGAAGTTAATAATAAATCTCTAAATCTTCCTCTGTAGCCCTCCAAATCCAACTACTCACTGAGTAAATATACAAGAGCAACTAGTTGCACTGGAGGGCTGCCCTGGTGGCTCAGACGGTAAAGAATTCACCTACAGCGTAGGAGACCTGGGTTTGATCCCTGAGTTGGGAAGATCTCCTGGAGAAGGAATGACAACCCGCTCCAGTATTCTTGTTTGGGACATCCTATGGACAGAGGAGCCTGGCAGGCTACAGTCCATAGGGTCGCAAAGAGTCAGACATCACTGAGTGACTAACACATACACGCAACTGCACTGAGGGTGGGGGGGACACTGAGATCAATTATGATGATTATTATTATTATGATTACTAATATTTAATCAAATCAACTGAAGGAAAAAAAGACATCTAATTATGTGATACTGAGATTCCTTTAATAGATGAAAAAAGTTCATGAGTAAGACTGGGAACACGTCCAATTCTTTCCCCCCTGACTCATATATTCCAAAGGAATAGCAGACAGTTGACTTCAGAACAAAAGGCCCACAGCCTCCAAGGCCACAAAACACATGGGGAGATGCAGGCATCAGGGCGGTAGATTGTCTGACTTCCTGAGCAGAGTCATGCCAAGGTCACGGGCTCTCAAGGGAATTCAAAAGCTCCCCCCCTCCGATGCTCAGAACAGACTCAGTTTAAGCCACAGAAGACATTTCACTGGTTCACGTCAGAGTCTGTCCTCTCCACTGCCAGGGCCATGCCCCGGGTAAGAGATCCTATCTCAGAACAAAACTAGTGCACCCTAAGAATCCCCTTCAACAAGTGCTTTGGAAAAAGAAAAAGCCAAGCAAATTAAAAAAGCAACCCCAACAACTGGCTCAGCAGTAGCAGTGGTTGTACTCCTCCTAACCACTACCCATGATCTAACTAGATCTTCTTACTACTAATGACGGCTATAACCACTCAGCTGGCGTATCACTACTAACTATGAGGCTATACTGACTCTCACTGAACAGACCCACGTCTATTCCTTCTTGGTTTATAAAGCATTTACTTGTGGGGATCTTACAGCATGCGTGTGTGTGCTTAGTCACTCAGTCACGTCCAGCTCTTTGGATTGTAGCCCGCCAGGCTCCTCCATCTATGAGATTTTTCAGGCAAGAATACCAAAGTGGGTTGCCACCTCCCTTCTCCAGGGGCTCCTCCCAACTCAGGGATCAAACCGGCATCTCCTGTGCCTCCTGCATTGCAGGCATATTCTTTACCTGCTAAGCCATCAGCGAAGCCCATCTTACAGCATATTTGAGACCATGTGAGATATGCAGAGCACATATTATTAGACCCATTTAACAGATTTTACAAATTGATGCTAAGCAGTTTCAGAAACTCCTTTAAGGGCTTACAGCTGATAAAGCAGTAAGTTTTTGTTGTTGTTATTTTACCTACTGCATCCCACTCACTGCCTGCAGCACAGCTGTGAAGAAAGACAAGCGACTCAGATGACAGCTCTGTATCCTTGTCCTGTGCTGATGCCAGCAGGTAGGAAGGCCAGCAGAAGGGGCTCCTATGCTCCAACAGAGTCTCCTTCTCTTCTACAGCTGGGCCTCTTACACTAGACACACACATGTGTACACACACACACATACGTGCACACACGCATATACACATGTGTACACATGCTGCCAGCAGTCTCCCAGGAAAGCCAGGCTATCATCCTCCAGAGTTCAACCCCACACCCTTAGAAGAACCTTCACGGAACCAACCGGGAAAGTTTTGCTGAAACAGTTCTCAGGACAGCTCTCCTGGTCCAGCTACCACACAGAAAATCTTCACGTTTTGGCAAATCCCATTGCAAGCATGCTTCCACGCTGCAGCCCCACATGAATGGAAATACCAACTTGAGCCAGGCAAGTCCAACACTATCACACAAAGCGCTGGTGTCAATTCAGACCTCATAACCAGCAATTATCCATCAAGTCAGGACTGTAATAACGGGCTCCTTGGGGTCACCTCACTGGAGGGCAGGGGGATGGTCACTAAAGATAGAGTAGGAATTGGACAAGTATGATGACAGCCTTAAGAGTAAGGCAATCCACTCACTGTTCCACAGATAATCTCCAGCCAGATCTCCAAAAAACAAACCTCTCCTCCAAGGTCAAAAATACATCACATGAGTGCCCCAAGGCACACGTGCTTTTGAGCATGCCAGGGCAGATTTCCATCTATATTATGCTGTGCCCTCCTCTAATTTTAGAGGAAGCTGGCTTTAGATAATTGTGAGAAAGGTGCTTCCTTTCTAAACTGCTGTAATTAAACTAGAAAAACATCAATTTGTAACTTCATGCTAAGAGGGTTTCCTGAAAACTCCTTAAAGGAAGTCTGCAATTGACAGACTGGCGAAACGTCATACACAGGCACGACAATCCACGCTGAGTACAACTGTGAAGGCTCAGATCCCCTGATGGAGAAACAGCACTTTTGTCCACAAAAGTATACCAGACTTCTACGTACGGCTGGTACTGTTAGGAAGAACAGATTTGCAGTTATGAGTCTCAAAGCTCTCTATACAGTAGGGGTCCCCAGCCCCTCGGATCTAATGCCTGATTCTCGGAGGCAGAGCTGATGCAATAATAATAGAAATAAAGTGCACAGTAATGTAACGTGCTTAAATCATCCTGAAATCACCCTCCTCCCCCAGTCCATGGAAAAACTGTCTTCCATGAAACCATCCCCTGGTGCCAAAAAGCCTGGGGACTGCTGCTCTACAGGATTAGCTCTATGATTTGATTGAAGAGAGAAGAAAGCATTTTTTAAAAGAAAGCTATTGTTTTCTCTTTAAGAAAACAATAGTTTCTATTAAAATGCATAACACCACCTTTTGCAAGATAAAAGGACTTCAAATAACACCATAAGCCTAAGAAGTACGCCTAAAAATTACTTCTTTTGTTTAAGGCAAATTAATAACAGGTCATGGATTACAAAAAATTATAAACCTCCCAACATCCCTAGCTGTATGTTACATTCATGACGCAGCTCAGGAGATGGCATGTTGACTGTTTTGGAGAGAAGGAATGAAGGGTTGGTTATAATCACCTGCCCACTCAGATCCTTAAGTCCTCAAATTCTGTCTCATTACCGAGGTGTTTTCCTGCAAGTGACGCGAGTGATTTTCTCGTCAACCTGTCCTTCACGTAAGCCACCGTGCGCAGAGCGAGGGGGAAGCCCGGGGCTCGGCGACTGTGACAGTGTATCTGCCCGGGCTCTGCGGAGTGCCGTCCAGGTCACCAGGCACAGACGTTACGGGGTCTGAGAGTGAAGGCCTTTCCAGGGGATTTACAAGAGTCTAAGTGAGCCTGGCACAGAGGCAGTCTACAAAACTCCCTAACATCCCTCACCAGGCCTCCAAAAAGCCAGCTGCCTCGGAACCCGTCTAACTAATAAAGGAAATACAGCATGACAACGTGTGTAAAATCTGAATCTCACCTCTTACCCACGGGCTCCTGGCATGCAAATTGACGTCAGGCTTGATGACTCAAAACTGGAGCTTATTAGAAATGAATTGCATTTCTCACTGCCAGAGTGACCTTAGATCCAAAGTGATCCAGTGTGCTACTACCCAGTGGGAAAATGTAAATCCACACGGTAGGTATGTAGAAAATGCTAGCTACTCTTAAGAGAAGCAACCAATCATAAAATACCTGGCTTAAGTTCACCAGGCTCATCAGCAGTCAGTTTAGGTAACACCACTTCACTGTGAGTGACTCCATGTGCTGCTAAAAGATAGAATTCTTGCTGGAACCTAATATTTGGTTCAGTCTCTGAAGTGAGGGAGTGAGGGAGTAGGAAATGGCAACCCACTTCAGTGTTCTTGCCTGGAGAATCCCAGGGACGGGGGAGCCTGATAGGCTGCCGTCTGTGGGGTCGCACAGAGTCAGACACGACTGAAGTGACTTAACCTAACCTGAAGTGAGGGCAAGAGAATCATCAGCTATTGATATATCTGGCTACCCAGTGTGATCAGTGGACAGCAGCCTCAGCATCACCCTGGAGCTTTTCTGAAATGCAGAGTCAAGGCCCAGGCCAAGATCTACAGAGGAATCACAATCTGCTTTTTAACCAGATCTAGGGGCTTGTGGGGTTGGGGGTGGAGGGGCTGCTTCCCAGTGGCTCAGTGGTAAAGAATCCACCTGCCAATGCAGGAACCAAAGGTTTGATCCCTTGGTAAGGAAGATCCTCTCGGATAAGGCAATGGCACCCCACTCCAGTACTCTTGCTTGGAAAATCCCATGGACGGAGGAGCCTGTTAGGCTGCAATCCATGGGGTCGCTGGGAGTCAGACACGACTGAGCGACTTCAATTTCACTTTTCACTTTCATGCACTGGAGAAGGAAATGGCAGCCCACTCCAGTATTCTTGCCTAGGAAATCCCATGGACAGAAGAGCCTGGTGGGCTACAGTCCATGGGTTCACAAAGAGCCAGATATAACTGAGCACGCATAAGCACACTCATTGTGGGGGGTTCCCCATTACAGGGTATGCTCTATAAAGGATGACTGCAGGGACTGGGGGGGCGGTCAGGAGGGCTCCCTCATACACCCCGGTTCTCCAAAATAACCCTAACTCTGACAAGCTTCAGAAGAGGATGGGCAGAAGGAAGAAGACACTATAAGACTATTAAAAATAATCCCCCAGAAAGATGTCAATCCATTGTGGTCCATTACTGAGACAGACTTCTAGGGACTCATCCACATTCAGTGACAGGTGAAAGGCCTTGAGGGTCGAGCCCAGGAGTCCCCCCAGGCACTGAGCTTTGGGGTACAATTTTAACTTTTTTGGAGAGTCATCAGCCTCCTTTTCTGCTGCATCCAAGATTTTATGAAAGAAAAAAAAAACTGTAAGGAAATTCCACTTTCTCCAAATTACTTAACTGCTGAGCCTAGGAAAGTTACTTAACCTTCTGGAACTCTCTTTTCAGTCTTTGAGTGGAGGTAACAGCCCTGACGTTGGAGAAGGAAGAGGGTGAAAGAAGATGACACAAGAGAGTGCTTTCCAGGACACCCTAAGGGCTCGAAACATGGCCATCCAACAGTCTAGAAAGAAGCGCCAATAGGAACTCTGTCCCGCAACCAGTTCAGGCACGGTTGAGGGGTACTGGGGAGGAAATGAGTCCAGATGAGTCCACCATGACACAGAACTACAGAGGTACTTCCTCCAGGCTCTCCCCATGCACGCCTTCCAAGTGCCCTGAGCGGACTGGGAGATGAAAACGCTAGTTTGCCAAGTGTCGGCAATTCCTTCCAGTGGCCATTCCTCTTTACAGCAGGCATCCCTTTCATTCTACAGGGCCAGGGGTGACATCAGTCAGCCAGGGTGTCCTGGGGGCTCCCTGGGGCAAAGAACTCCTTTCATTTTTATTTATTTTTTTAAAATCTTTTATTTTATATTGGAGTACAGCTGATTAACAATGTAGTGACTGTTTCAGGTGGACAGCAGAGAGACTCAGCCATACATATGCCTGTATCCATTCTCCCCCAAACTCCTCTCCCTTCTGAGCTGCCACACAGCATTGAGCAGAGTTGCATGTGCTACACAGTAGCACCTTGCTGGTTACCCATTTTAAATATAGCAGTGTGTACATGTCCATCCCAAACTCCCTAACTATCCCTTGCCTCATTCTTTCCCCAACCCAACCACAAATTCATTATCTAAGTCAGTGAGTCCGTTTTTGTTTTGTAAATAAGTTCACTCGTATCACTAAAGAAGCCAGTTTTAAACAAATGTGTTACCAGCAGAGCCACAGAGAAAGGTACAAAGACTTCTTCCTCTTCCTAACAGTACAGCCCTCCTCCCCTTTCACACCCCATCAGCGGGGCTGCCCAGAGCCAACCACCAGGAGCTAGAGCCTCCACCCTTCAACTCAGGGAGACCTCAGGCATGTTCCTTAGCTCAGAGGCCCTGCATTTCCCACCACCCCTGAAAGTGGAAGAAATGATGTCCACCTCTGCGCATCGCAGGTCAATTTGGAAGCTGTCAAACAGCAGCCACACATGAAGGATGGTGATCATTAAATGGGAAAATAAAACCAAAAAATGACATTTTGGTGGCTTGTACTTTAACAAAAGGATCTGAGCCAATCTCATAAGCACAATTCCCTCACCAAGACAAGAACAGACACTGTGCTCTCAGCTGCAGAATAAGGTAAATGAGAGGAAAACGAGAGCTGAGGTCTCTGCTCCCCCAGCTAACGCCTGGCAAGGGCCTGGGCCACACCAAGCACCAAGCTCCACCGGGTGCACTCCCCCTTTAAACTTCTCAACAGCCCTGGGATGCCAAGTGGAGGTCATGCTTTCACTCTACAGATAAGACAACGGAGGCCCAGAGAAGGTAAGTAACTTGTTGAAAGTCACACAGCCAGCAAGCAACCTAACCCCAAAGCAGTGGTTCTCAGCGGGGGGGATTTTGCCCCCAGTGGATGTGTAACGTTGTGAGACACTTTTGGTTGCCACAACTGGGGGATTACTACCGGTATCCAGTGGGGAGAGGCCTGGAATACCACCCAACCATCCCACACTGCACAGGACAGCAAAGAATTGTTCAGACCGCAATGTCAATAGCACAGACGCTGAAAAGTCCCACTCTGGAACTTCCTCTTTTATCCATGCACTACATCAGCCCCCTCCTTGTTTTCTAATGTGCCCGAAGAGGACAATAGATACTATTTGAACATAACCGTAGATCAGATGACCAAGCTCTGCGATCAGTGCTGAAAATAAATAACCCCACTGTGCACATCTTGAGTAGTTCCACTTTCTCCAGTGCTTCCCTCCCAAGGTCTTGCAACTTGCTTTTCCCTCTGCTGGGCAGTTCTGCCTCATTGCGTCCATCCCATTGCGTGTGCTCAGGGCTCACAGATCACCTCCTCATTTCCTAACCACCCCCACCTCTCCTCAGAGCACTGCTCCCGCCCTGACATGACAAGTACCTTGACCTGTGTAGTATTTATCTAATTTCTCCCACCAGATTGGAAGCTCCCTGAGGGCAGGGATCTTTTTTCTGTGCCCCTTAGCTGTTTTCTCTGCACCATCCATCAGTGTGTCTGGTACATGGCCGGAACTCAAGATATTTGGTGAAAGAATGAATGAACAAACAAATAAACTAGCTTAGGGTTCTTCCTGAGGAAGCTGAGGGTTTCAGCTTTCCCCAGGCTGTAGCCGCATCAGGCCAAGGACCTCTGTGCAGAACCTGCTTCATCTTGCTACAACAATCACTGCTCTAGACTGGGGTTGGCGCACCTCTTCCTGTAAAGGGTCAGGCTAACATTTTCAGCCCTGCTGTCTCTAGATCAACGATTCGACTCAGCCACAGTCACACAAAAGCAGCCATAGAAGATCCATACACGAACGCGCAGGGCTAGGTTCCAACGATACTTTAAGAACACTGGTAATTGGAATTGCATGGAATTTTCATGTGTCAGGAAATATTATTGTTCTATGATTTTTCCCCCAACTATTTTTTAAAATGTGAAATGATTCTTGGCTCGAGAGGCCAAGAGAAAAGAGGAGATGGGCTAGATGTGGCACGTGGCCATTGTCTGCTCTTCCTTGCTCTAGGTCTTTGTGAATTTGGGTGATTCATTAAAAAAAAAAAAAAAAAAACACTGCACCCTGGGGGTGGCCGGGAGTCCTTTCATGACCTCACCTTATTCGTCCTCAGGAGAACGCTGGAAGCGGGGTTCTTCACTCTTTCTCCATCTCAGGTTACCTCTGAGCACACTGAGGCCTGGCAGGACGTATCTGAAGTCACTGAGCTTGGCCTTTTCACTCCACTGCCAGAATTCTTTCTGCACCTAACAGACTATCACAAATCTTCGCCAGTATGGATACAAAGACCTCGATTAATCCGTTATTGGTTTTCAGTTTTTTTAAAACTGAAGTATAGGTTGATTCGCAATGTTGTGTTAGTTTCAGGTACACAGCCAAGTGATTCCATTATACACTATAGAGAGAGAGAGAAGAGATTCTTTTCCAGATTCTTTTCCATTACAGGTTATTAAAGGTAGTGAATATAGTTCCCTGTGCTATACAGTAGGTCCTTGCTGTTTGCTTATTTTATATATAGTATCTGTTAATTCCAAACTCCCAATTTATCCCTCCCTCCCCACCCTTTCCCCTTTGGTAACCGTAAGTTGGTTCCATGTCTGTAAGTCTGTTTCTGGCATTATTTCCTTCTCCTTTATGCCTGAGCAATATTCCAAAGTACATACATATACCACATCTTTGTCCATTCATCTGTCGATGGGACATTTAGGTTGCTTCCATGTTTTGACTCTTGTAAGTTGTATTGCTATGAACATTGGTGTGCATATATCTTTTTGAATTATAGTTTTCATCTTTTCCAGGTATATACCTAGTAATGGGATTGCTGGCTCATATGGTCACTCTATTTTTAGTTTTTAAGCAATCTCCATACTATTTTCCATACTGGCTGCCATTTTTGGTTTCAGAGAATTAGCAGGTAACATTCTGGTGAAGTGAACATCAGCAAAGATTTGTGTATTAAAATACAAATACCAGGGACTTCCCCGGCTGTCCAGCAGTTAAGACTCCATGATTCCACCGCAGGGGGCACAGGTTCCCTGATCAGGAAACTAAGATCCCCCATGCCCTGTAGTGCAGCCAAAAAAAAAAAAAAAACAAAACAAAACACCCCACACACAAATGCCAAATCAAGAGGGCAACTGTACATCATCCATTTCACAGCACAGATGGTTGTTCAACTTGCCTCGGAGAAAGAAAATGTGGATACCAGCAGCCTCCTGCCTGCCCTTTGGCGTTACAGGAAAAAGTTAACGACACAGAAAATTGGCTGTGCTGCCCAGGACTGCAAATAGGAATTCTAAAGGTGAAGCCTCCACAATAAACACTTAGTATTATATTTTAATACCTAAGCCAGGCGTGACTTTTTCCACCTTAATTTCCTAAAGGTTCCCTGAATGGTAATTAAGACATTCAAACCAAAGGCAAATACTCGGGGGAAAAAAATTCACATCTAAAAAGTCTGAACTGCATTCTGCATTATTTCTAAGGTTATTACCTCTGGACACATGGACATATCATTTTATAATACTTCTCAAATCTACTGTAACCAGTGTTCTCTTGATGCATGTGAGACGTGGCAGACACACACAAAAAAAGCCCTCCAATTTCAAACACTCTGTCAAGGAAGAGTTAACTACTACCCTGCCCCACCCCCACTCAGGAATCAGGTCATTTGGTGGAAATGCAAAAGTAACCCTTAGCTTGACCCCTGAGGACCTGAGCACCCAGAATTTAAAAAGAAAAAGGAAGGAAAAGGGAAATGGCCATAAAAACCAGGGCAATAATTCGGCACGCAGGCAGAAGGCATCCTTCCCTCATCTTGCTTGGGAATTCTTTAGGCAAAAGCTAACCCTAATAGTTAGGGCCTCCACAAAAATGCAGGGACCAGCTGATGGATGAAACCTAAACAAAAAAAGCCTGGGCACCTGAGTCTGGTTCCTCATACTCTGGAATTCAACATGGCATTTCAGATTGGGTTTCTATCGATCCCATAGAAGCACTTATTCGGGCTCCAAAATGCCTTCCCCTCTACCTCCTCCCTGTGGTCCTAACTCTAGCCTGGACTCAACTCCCTGAAGAAGAGCATTCATCTTGCTCCTTCCGGTTCAGTTAGTGCTTCAGCAGTCCTCCTCTCTATGAACTCCCTCTGTCTCAATAACAGATTATCAGTTAGTTCAGTTGCTCAGTCATGTCCAGCTCCTTCCAACCCCATGGACTGCAGCACGCCAGGTCTCCCTGTTGATCACCAACCACAGGGCTTGCTCAAACTCATGTCCATCGAGTCAGTGATGCCATCCTACCATCTCATCTTCTGTCATCCCCTTCTCTTCCTACCTTCAGTCTTTCACAACATTAAGGTCTTTTCAAATGAGTCACTTCTTCGCATTAGGTGGCCAAAGTATTGGAGTTTCAGCATCAGTCCTTCCAATGAATATTCAGGACTGATTTCCTTTAGGATGGACTGGCTGGATCTCCTTGCAGTCCAAGGGACTCTCAAGAGTCTTCTCCAACACCACGGTTCAGAGGCATCAATTCTTCGGTGCTCAGCTTTCTTAATGGTCCAACTCTCACATCCATACATGACTACTGGAAAAACCATAGCTTTGACTAGACAGACCTCTGTCAACAAAGTAATGTATCTGCTTTTTAATATGTTGTCTTGGTTTGTCATTAGTGACCATATAATTGGTTTCCCCAAACAGGAAACTTTTGAAATGAAAGGGGCACTATAGAACATTATGCCTGAACAACCACAATAAACCAGGACTGTCCCAAATTGGGGCACAGGTCACTCCGATAAGGTCTTAGAGGGAGAGCACTTGTCTTACCTTGACTCCGTCCCACTTTTTCAACCAAACAGTCCCACAGAGCACTGAAACACCATAGGTGCTAAGTAAACTTTTGTGGAATTGAAACAATAGGCACTTTAAAATGATACCACAAGTACCAGTTACTACAGATCTGTCTCCATAAAGGATGCTGTAGATCATTATAAAATACAATCATACCAGAAAAATCCCTGCTTCTGATATTCTATTTCATCTTATTTCCACCATGGCTATTTTTTAATCTCTCACTGATTGTGATTTTATATTAATAATAATAAATAGTTATCACTTACTGAATCCTTGAATATTAATCACAGTTGCTGTTGCTGCTAAGCCGCGTCAATAGTGTCTGACTCTGTGAGACCCCATAGACGGCAGCCCATCAGGCTCCCCCATCCCTGGGATTCTCCAGGCAAGAACACTGGAGTAGTTGCCATTTCCTTTTCCAATGCACGAAAGTAAAAAGTGAAAGTGAAGTTGCTCAGTCGTGTCCGACTCTTAGTGACCCCATGGACTGCAGCCTACCAGGCTCCTCTGTCCATGGGATTTTCCAGGCAAGAGTACTGGAGTGGGTCGCCAGTGCCTTCTCCGAATCACAGTTGGAGAACCTCAGATACATTCTCCCAACAACCCGGACAAGGAATGTATGTGTAGACTTAAGTCTCTAAGTGAAGAAACAGAAGCTCAGCAAGGATAAATAATCCCCATAAGATCACAGACTCTGGCCAAGCTCATTCCCTTCCATTGACTAGGAAACTTACCAACCTTAATATCTGGGTTCCACAGTGTTAATTTTTCGAAACCATGTTACCATTGAGACAAGGTGGCATAACATTCCGCGAACTATACAAAGTCATGAAATTGACAATGCATGGTCCAACTATACCACTGTCTACTGTACTGATACTTATTCTGACATGATGTGGATTCAGACTCACTGAAAAAGAGGAGACCTGGAAGAACATTGGCAAAACTGTGATAACATACAGCACAGCCCCTCTCTGAGAAAAAGCAAAAACTGGTAGAAAAAAAAAACCTGAAGCAGAAACTGGCATCTTGATGTCTAAGTACCAAATAAGCTTTCCTGACCAGATGGAACTCACAAACAGAATTTTTTAATCAATGAAAAGAAGTGAGCACCTGCTTTTCTGAAGGGAGATGAGGGAAACAGTGGGAGGAGGGGAAAGAGATTCTATTCCTAAATAGAACCGGCGAAAATTGGTTTTTTGGCGAGAAGGGAATTTAAGCTGCAAACTCCATGAGAGTAGAGAATGACTGAATCAAGGGTTCTCTGGCACTTGGTCCAACTTTTTTTTTTTTTTAATTTCAAATATTTATTCATGTATTTATTTGGCTACATCAGGTCTTAGTTGAAGCACGCAGGATCTTTCCTCGCACAGACTCTAGTTGTGGCACGCATGAGCAAGAGCGCCAGGACTCAGTAGCTGCGGCACCTAGGTTTAACTCTTCCGTGACATGTGGGAACTTAGCTCTCTGACCAAGGACTGAACCCACATCCCCTGCATTGCAGGCAGCTTTCTTAACCACTGGACCACCAGGGAAGTTCCTGTCCAACTTCTTGGCCGTGAAATTCCACACAGAAAGCCTGGAAAATCCATATCCCATAATGCTTTGATTGATGGCAGCAGTACAACTAACACAAGAGGTTTTCTTTAAAGTGAGACGCTTGTGTTTAATGTCCAGCCTCCACCCCACCTATTTTAATGTACAAATTTCCCAAAACCATAAAACCAGGGACTCTCATGGGTACATTCCTCAAATGACAAGCTTCCAAAATACTTTCCACGAACTCAATGGGTTGTTGACTTCTCCATTAAAAAAAAAAAAAAAAATTCAGGAACCTTACATACACACTTGCAGGAATCACAAACTGCCTTCTCATAAACACTCCCAGGAAATAGGCTGAGCGTCTCAATCCCAACAAAGAGCAAGTTTTGTTTGCTGAACAAGAGTCTCTTCATTAACGCCTCATTTATATTGATTATGGAAGACACACTGTACAATGTTTCCAGGATGAGGAGAAAGAAACAAAGTTTTGCTGCAGTCACTAAATTCAGTAGTCACCAGCTCCCTTGCAGGTTGCAGGTTAAAACCTGCTCCCAAAAGCACACTTCACCATCCTTGATCTCAAAGGCTTTAAACCAAGCAAAATGAGCACTGGGTCCCTGTAGCTGCCAGCCAGCAACACCACATATGCAAACATGTACCCTAAAAATTCACTGTGTTCTAGGAAAGAGTAGAGTGAAAAGCATAAATCACAAACAGCAGCTCACATTTTCCAATCCCTCCTTCCCGGTCCAAGATGCTCATTTTGTCACAGAGCTTGCAGATCAAGACCCAGTGTTGCATGAAATGAAGGAGGATTTGGTTAAGATTGGCTTCACAGCAGAAAATCAGATAAAGGTATTAAAAAAAAAAAAAGATGCTGCATAAAAACTATCATGGGAGGTCTTGCTAAATAGACAATGAACATAGAGCTAACTACATTTCTCTGCCCCCATGGAGACGAAGCTCTGGCCAGCAGAATGAGAGCAGAAGTGATGGGAGCCAATTCCAGGCCTGGTGCAGTTAACTCAATGTCCTTAATCTCTAGCTGGCTGTCTTAAAAAAAAAAAAAAAGGAGATGACCTTCAGAGTGACCTTGGGTACCTCGTGTTGAAAAATGGCCAATCAACAAGACGGAAGGAGCCTGGGTCCCTGAAACACCAAATGGAAGAGGGCTGCCCCAGCAGGAACTCCTCTTCTAGACTGGTGCGTAAGTAAGAAGCTCTTCTTGCTTTCATTTACTGTGACCTGGAGATTTGTTACAGAAGCTAGGGTTACCTTATGTGATACAGTAAGTCATGACGAATTCATTTATAAGCCTCTAAGAGCCCCTACTGGCTGTGGGGGCTTCCTCAAATGTGCCCATCCCTGGAGCCCATTGTCCTGTGTCAGCTGTGAATGCGACTCTTAGTATGTGCCACAACCACTGAAGCCCAAAACTAAAGCTCTGTGCACAGCAACGAAGACCCAGTGCAGCCAAAAATAAATTAAAAAAAAAAAAAAAGATTTCACAGCTTATACGTGGCAAAGCTGGAATTTGAAAGCAGGCAGTGACTCTATAATCTCTGCTCCTATCCATTCCGTTCACCATAACTTCTTGCTATAAAGCAGTAGGAGTTGACTCTCTATCTAAAGAGGCAAAGTGTTCTGCCTGGGCTCCAGGTGGGGCCTCCAGGCTGGGAGAAGGGACCCTGGGTATCCTGCTAACTGCCACCATTCACCTTCCTCTAGTCATGATTTAGTGCTGGCAGTGATGGGGACCATCTGCTCTCCACCTGAGCTCTCCCTGCCTCCCCCTGCACTGCCCTGTCACAACTCACATCCTGGTCCTCCAAAGAGGCCTCCTTGGAGCCAGTGAAACCAGGTCCCCCTAAAACCGAATTCCCCTGCTGAGTTTATGATTAACCCCTCTATCCAAAACTTTGTTCCCTTTCCTTTCTGTCCCTGTTACCCTCTGGATTAAGGAGGATTAGAGAAAAGGTGGAGATGAAACCAAGCAAGACCCTGCTGTGCCTTCCTGGGTACAAAAGTCCCTCCATGTCCCCTCCTCTTTGTTTTGGCCTGAGTTCCAAAAAGCAGACAAGCAGTTAAGAGAGTCCCAGGAGTCCTAGTTTCACCTGAAGGGCTACAGATAATAATTTGATGCATATCTTTGAGTTCTGTATAAACTAAGACCTCTCCCACAACCCAGTGGAAGATGATGACTACATGCTGACCACAAGCACGAGACCCCAAATAGGCTGGAACCAGAAGGTTGATGATGGAGATTTCAAAACACACCATCCTGTTACCTCACCACCAATCAATCAAAAGAAAATCCAGGAGCCACAATCCTCAGCTTAAATTTTGCCTTTAAAAACCCTTCCCTGAAAGCCATCGGGGAATTCGAGTCTTCAGAGCACGAGCTGCCCGTTCTCCTTGCTTGGCACCAGCCCTGCCATAAACATGGTGCATTCCTTCTCCACCACGGGCATCAGTAGATTGGCTTTGCTGTGTGTCAGGCAAGGAGACTCGAGTTTGGTTTGGTAACAACTGCAGCTGGAGCCGAGAGCGGCTTCCTGTCCACCCACCCCCCTCCCCAGGCTCACCCACTGCCAAGCTTTCCATCATCTTCCCACAATTACCAGGCAATCTGCAGAAATGCCTCCAGCACGTGCCTCTGCTCTCACCTCCCTCACCTCCACTTCTTGCTTCCAGATTGCTCGAGCCTGACTTCGAGGTTATCCCATTTGGAGGTCAACTGTTCTGACAGCCAGCTGTATTTGTCCCCTCTCCCCTCCCCATTCTCCCTCCTCTTTCCAAGTAATGAATTATGGCTTGGCAAAGAAAGCAGAAGCCTCTGCCAAAACAAAAGGTCTGTCAGAACAGCTCTCCAGAGTTACTGTGTCCTCTTACCCCTCTGCCTGGCCAGGTGTCCTGTGCGTTTTCCATCTCTGCTGGGCACCAGGGTACTCAATGTGACCACTCTAACGTCAGCACTAGGACTGCGTTTCTCAAAGTGGCACACAGTACAGAATTCCCTGGGCTGCTGCTTTCCCAGGCAGGTTCCTGAGCCTGGCCCTAATGAATCAGACTACCCAAGGAAGCCTTAGAAGGTTAGTTTTAAGTTCATCACAGTAAGGTTCCCACATGGTTCTAACGCACGCACTCTTGAAAACAGTCTTCCAAGAGATGATCTTCTTAGGCAGGCCTAGAACAACCTGGTCCACGGTCAGCAGGCAATGTATGCATCATCTCACATCAGCCTCATTTCAACTCTACACGTGGGTACAATTTTTCTCCCATTTTAGAGGTGAGGCAACTGAGCCTTTGAGATCTTAAATAATTCCCAGGTCACATGGCCAATACCTGGCAATGTGGGGCTTTGAACAAAGATCAACCCCAAGCTCTAAACCTGCTCTGAAATTCTCATAAGCAGGATGAACTTCAGTATTTTCAAAAGCTGATAAAACTGGGTACCTATGTTCACTTGTCATGTTTTTCTATTACCCATAAAGCCACTGTTAGAATGAAAACTCAGAAAACAGGCACCTTATTTTTAGGAAGTTCTCAGCATACTTATTTTTGATGAGTAAGTGTAGTATAACTGTGATCCATGGACGTGAAGAACACTGTTGACTTTACGTCTATTCTAGCCTCAGTTCTCACCAGTGCCAGAGGTAGGGCGACTTACAAGGAAAATTGGCATTAGTTGTCTTTATGGTTCACTGTCACAATCTTTTGTATCTCCTTCCAACTAATCCTATTTTAGCAAAGCATGAAGCATAAAGTAGGTAAATAATCAGACACTATAGAAACAGAGCTGAATTGCTAAGCAAATAATAATAATGGTAATAATGAAAATAACAGCTACATTTATTGACTGCTTGCCACAGCCAAGCTCTTTACAGATATTATCTCATTTGAGCCTAAGTAATATTATCCCCAATTTACAGACTGTGTGTGTTGTGCTCAGACACTAAGTCATGTCCAGATCTTTGTGACCCTGTGGACTGTAGCCTGCCAGGCTCCTCTGTCCAAGGGATTCTCCAAGTAAGAACCCTGGAGTGGGTTGTCATTTCCTCCTCCAGAAGATCTTTCCAACCCAGGGATCGAACCTGCATCTCCCACACTTGTAGGCAGATTCTTTACCACTGAGCTACCTAGGAAGCAATTTACAGATTAAAAAAAAACTTATATGTAGAGAGGTTAACTTGCCCAAGGTCACACAGCTAATTAAGTAGCAGAGCTGTGATTCCAACCCACATTGGAGTCACCCTGAAATCAACTGCAATAAAAACACTTGTTATACAGAGTGGTCCCCAGAAGGGCAGCAGCAACATCCACCAGGAGCGTGTTAGAAATGCAGACTCTCAGGCCGCACCCAAGATCTATGAAATCAGATCCAAATGCACAGTTAAGTCTGAGAAGCATTCATCTAAACCAGGGTTTCTCAGCCCAAGCACTGCTGACATTTGGGGCTGGATAATTCTTTGCAGTCCTGTGCAGTATAAGGTGTTCAGCAGCACCTCCCACCCCAGTATACCTACTAGATGCCAGTAGTAACTCCTCTTTCCCCACCCAAGTCATGATGACTGAAATGATCTACAGCTGTATCCAATGCTCCCTCCGAGAGTAAAATAGCCCCCAGCTGAGACCCACTGGCTAGATGAGAGTGCTTTTCTGCTGGGCTAAATTTCTGGCATAGAGCAGAGGTTTGTGCGCACAAAGTGGAGGCCTGTGTCTCAGGGATGTATTAGCCGAAAAAGAACTTCTAAGTTCTGGGGACTGGGTTCCAGGTCTGTCACTGCTTGGCCGGTGGAGCTGGGAGTGACAGAATCAGGTCTGTGCCCCTGAATCCAGCCTCACCACCAATAAAGCAGGGTTCCTAGGGCAGGGTTCCTCCAAACCTCGTTGCATACCAGAATCACCCAGGAGTCGTGTATTAAAAATACAGATTACAGGACTTCCCAAGTGGTCCAGTGGCTAAGACCTCGAGCTTCCAGTGGAGGGGGCCTGGGTTCAATCCCTGGTCAGGGAACTGGATCTCACATGCTGTAATTAAAGATCCAACATGCTACAACTAACACCTGGCAGAGCCAAATAAATATTTTTTAAAATACAGATTAAGGGGTGCCCTCCCCACCCCACCCCATGGGATTTGCTTTTCGAACAAGTTCCTCAAGATGCTCTAAGGCACCCCATCCCTGAACTGGTTTTTAGGAAGCACTAGACCAGAACATTTCAAGAGGCCCTGAATTCTAAGATTTTACCTTCATGGTCAATGACTCAGGCCTCCTCCCCACCCACCCATGTTACCTACCGGGAGTCCGGGAATCCTCAGGTTGCCCCAACTGAGATCCGAGCAGCAGGAACCACACTCCGGGCCCCAGAATGCACTGTGGGCACACCTCGGTGGCCTCCCACCTCCAGCATGGCGCTTGGCAGGACTGAACGCAGCCTGAGGGGCTGGACTATTCCTGAGCGCGGTGGAACCTGCCGCTAATTTCATTAACACAGTCAGAGGGAGTCAGGTGAGGCGGGGCTGCTCCAGCCACGGGCAATCTTGGGAAAGGAGACACACATGTGAGACTGTTTCCCAGAGCTGCACTCGGTGCTAACGCAGGCCCGGAGGAGCGGGTCCTGCCTAGTTACTGACTCTCCCTAGTAACTTCTCTCTACTAACTCTTCCTAGGTGCTGACATCTTACACTGCACAGGACAGCAAAGATTATCCAGGCAGGGAGATGCTGATTGCAGAGGATGCCCCTGGGTATACGGGGCAGCCCGGGGAAGATGCCAGGGAGCCAGAAACACATCCTAAGCAAGAGCAGGTTCAGTCAAAGATTCTCAGCAGAGTCAAAAAGACACAGCTAACATTTACGGAGGACACTATAAATGCACACACGCGCATTTACATGCACTGTCTCCTTCACCCCAGCTCAGCCAGGCTCCAAGGCAGCCTGAGCACCTCTATCTTACAGGTGAGGGAACTGGGGTTCAGAGCCCTGGACACTTAGCACTTACAGAGGAAAGGGAACTGGGTTCATTTCTAAAAAACCTAGAGGCCCCATCTTGTTGCTTTTTTATTTCCTGGATCTGAAGGGAGGCCTTCCCAGGTGTCTTGGCAGTAAAGAATCCACCTGCCAATGAAGGAGACTTGAGTTCAATCCCTGGGTCAGGAAGATCCCCTGGAGAAGGAAATGTCAACCCACTCCAGTATTCTTACCTGGAAAATCCCATGGACAGAGGAGTCTGGTGGGGTATAGTCCACTGGGTGGCAAATAATTGGACACGACTTAGCAACTAAATAACAACAGCCCTCTGAAGGGAACCTTCGTGAACCAACTTTAATATTCAGTCACCACCCCCAAGGGTGTAAACAGAAGCCAGGACCGCCATGCCCCCTGGTCCCAGAAACAGACCTGCTATTTCCTAGAGTTAAACACCAAGTTACTGGACACAGACTCTGTCCTACAGAAAAGCAACTCGTGGGCTTTCTGGGCTCAAAAACAGTAGGCTGAGCCCAAAAGTGTTTTACCACTTTTAATTCATGAATCTACCCAACTGTGTTTTCTTTCTTTACAAAGATTTTCTTTTTCTTCCCATAAATCCTCATCCAGTCACTGCCCTTCCTTTTGACTTTTCCTACCAGTTTCTGAAACAGAGAAAGGGGTTAGAGATCTAAGTGGGTCCCAGGTGCCAGAATTCCGGGGGAGGATCAAGGTAGCCCTGCCATGAACCAGGTGAGAGGAGACCAGCTTCGAAGTTCTGGAGTTCGTGCTGGGGACAGAGGGCCACAGGACGAGAGTCTCCCTGGTCAAGTCCGATTAAGCAGAGGCGCTCCCAGACAAGACGATGGAAGAACCTAGTTGGCTGCTTCATGTGGACCAGGAGCTGTTGTAAGCATTTACCCAGATTTGTCTTTGTACTTCTAATCCCATACACACTTCTAAAGGTAGGTATTAATTAATACCCCCAATTTGCAGGTGGGCAATGACTGAGACTCTGAGGGCTTTCCTGGTGGCTTAGCGGTAAAGAATCTGCCTGCCAATGCAGGAGACACAGGTTCAATCCCTAGGTTGAGAAGATCCCCTGGAGAAGGAAATGACAACCTATTCCAGTATTCTTGCCTGAAGAATCCCATGGACAGAGGAGCCTGGCGGGCTACAGTCTGTGAGGTTGCAAGAGAGTCGGACACGACTTAGCGACTGAACAACAACAATCATGTTCTGAGATGGTTAAAGATTTGTCCAGGTTGTACGGTCTGAAGGTCTGTGTCCCTCCAAAATTCATAGGCTGAAATTGTAACTCCTACAGATAATGGCATTAGGAGCCAGGGCCTTGAAGAGATGCTTAGATCATAACGGTGGAATTCTTAGGAATAAGATTAGTGCCCTCATAAAAGAGGCTCCAGAAAGATCCCCAGTCCCTTCTGCCAGAGGAAGACACAGCTAGGAGGCACCAGCTATGAACCAAGGAGACGACCCTCACCTGACCATGCTGATACCCTGATCTCAGACTTCCAGACTCCAGAACTGGGAGAGATCACTGGTTGTATATAAGCTACCCAGTTTGCAGTGTATTGTGAGAACAGCAGGAACAGACTAAGACACCAAAGTTCCACACCTAGGAAGTGACAGAGGTGGAGTCTGAACAGAGGCCGTGCAATGCTACTCACCACCTCGGGGTGTGTTTGGCAAACATTTGTATTGATCTCATGTGCCAATGGTTCCTTTTCCTTTGTGTACCTATACCTCTAATCACATGATACAGACCTGCAGGTAATGCCTAATCTACCATCTAAGACAGTGGTCCCCAACCTTTTTGGCACCAGGGACCGGTTGTGGAAGAGTTTTTCCACGGGCCAGGATTGGGGGAGATGATGTCGGGATGATTCAAGCCCATTACATTAACTGTACACTCTATTTCTATTATTATTACATCAGCTCCACCTCGGATCATCAGGCATCAGATCCTGGAGGTTGGGGACCCCTGATCTAAGACCTGACTACACCAAAGATGGTCCTCAGACCAGGAGCATCACCAGGGAGCTTGTCAGAAATGCAGAATCCTCAGTCCTGCCCCAATCTCTTGCACCTAGTTTGAGAAGTGCTGATAAGATCCTTACTTTCCTGATTCAATATAAGGAGTTGCCTCCCACTTCCCCCTTCCTGGGCTCTGGGCCTCAGGAGGTTGGGGAGTCTAACACAAGATTTTTCCATTTCCATTGTTGTACTCCCTTCATGAACTCTTTCCTAATGAGCATCCTTGCTCTCTCCTTTCTCCACCTCATCTCACAGGCACGTGAGAGTCTGAACTGTACAGTCTGCCAGCTGCCTGATTTAGCACCATGCTGCCTTCCAGGGAGCTCCCATGTTAATTGTCTCGCACGTGCAGAGGGTGGAGCTCAAAAGTTCAAAGACTGATTGCAGGGCAGATGGAAATTATCACTCACTAACCAAATGATCTCCATCCAATTGAATGACACAGCAATCTGGGGAGAAGATGTGAGTTCTCTTTGGGGGGTATTTTTGCCCCATAGCAACCGACAGGTACTCTGACAAGTGTATCTCCATCAATTGAGTGACCTGGTCATTCCAGTATATTGTAAAAACCATGCACTTAGAAGAAAGAGGAAAGAGCACCTGAGGTCCTAGAAGTGCCGTCAGGGGAAGAGGGGAAGGGCAGGAGTTTGGCAGGAGCTGAGCATCTGAGTAACACCTTCCCCAGTGACTGACACCAAAGTTTGGTTTGTTGTTCTTCAGTCTCTAAGTCGTGTCTGACTCTCTGCGACTCCATGGACTGTAGCCCACCAGGTTCCTCTGTCCATGGGGTTTCTGGACAGAAACTGTCCAAGAAAACTGGAGTGGATTGCCATTTCCTTCTCCAGGGGATCTTCCCGACCCAGGGTTTGGTAAAAGGGACTTAAGACTCGGCCTGTGTTCCAAGGGGGAGGCTGGCTCCTTCCTCCCGCATCTAGGGGCACCAAAGGACCTCAACAAGTGCAGACTGTAACTACAAGTTCACTCCCTCCAGGCCAACGTGACTGGCCAGTCCTGGGACTGAGCACTTTTTCCGTCTGAGATGATTTGAATTCTCAAAAATACCCAGGAGGGCACTTGCTGTCCCAACCTGAGCTCATTTCACAGGTCAGCTGAGTACCTACACGCTTAAGTGACTCACTCAATGTCAAGAATCTAGTTGTGGTCAGGTGAAGACTGGAACTGAGGATGTGACCACCCAACGCTCGACCACATTCCCCAAGAAGGAGAAGAGCACTGGAGTCCAGTACCTTCCGCTCCATGCCTCCACAAGACCACCCAGCAAAGTTACTGCCTCCAGGGACTTGCAAGTGCCCTCCTGCTACTTCCTGGGTCCCAGGCCCCACTATGTATCCACCCAAGGTGCAGGCTAACACCTGTCCTTCCCTGGTAACTCCTAGGTGCTGGCTTTACAATCAAGGCCAGGAAACCTGCAGAAGACAGACGGACTCATGGTCCAGCTATGAAGGCCAGAAGGGAGAGTACTATCTCAAGCATCTTTCTACTCCATCTTCAGACCGTGGTCTCATCTCTTCTTCCAGAATGCTCTGAAAAGCTGCTCCACTTTTCTGCCCCTCTCTCCCTAAGTCTGAGAAGCTCAGAGCCTTTCCGATCCTCAAGGACTCAGAGAGGAATGAAGCATCCTGATCAACAGGCCCTGTTTACACTGAATGTCAGCCCTGCGTTAGGGATAGAATCAAAGGACTCTATTCAACCCCTCAGTCAAACCTACCTTCCCGCCTGGGACCCTCCCCGCATTTTTTAACTTTTAGATTTACTTATTTGGCTGTGCCAGGTTGCAGCATGCAGAATCTTTAGTTGCAGCATGCAGACACTTAGTTGCAGCATACAGGATCTAGTTCCCTGCTGCTGCTGCTGCTGCTAAGTCGCTTCAGTTGTGTCCGTCTCTGTGTGACCCCATAGACGGCAGCCCACTAGGCTCCCCTGTCCCTGGGATTCTCCAGGCAAGAATACTGGAGTGGGTTGCCATTTCCCTCTCCAATGCATGGAAGTGAAAACTGAGAGTGAAGTCACTCAGTCGTGTCCGACTCTTCGCAACCCCATGGACTGCAGCCTATCAGGCTCCTCCACCCTTGGGATTTTCCAGGCAAGAGTACTGGAGTGGGGTGCCATTAGACCAGGGATCAAATCCAGGCTCCCTGCATTGGAAGCTCGGAGTCTTAGCCACTGAACCACCAGGGAATTCACTCTCCCCCCATTTCATTTTCTAACATCCTAGACTAACTGGCCAGCCTGCTGCAACAGTTCAGTTCCTCTCCTTCCTTACCACAGGGAATCAGAGGCACTGAAAGCTAAAACCCTTTGGATGAATGAGTCTCCCACCAAGCCCAGCACCAAAAAATGACTATTCAGCTTTGTCACCCAACTGAAACCTGGCAATGCAAAGGATCTATAATTCTTCTACCAAAATATGTTTTGTGGAAGAAAGTGTATCTCTAACTTCAATAGATCCAGCACCATAATCATCATGGCATTTTATTCCTCTACCCCTTTCCTGTTGAATGCTCCTCTCTCAGCTCACATAATCCGAGAAACACTGAGTCAAACACAAATCAGTTTTATATCTGTAAGACACCAAAGGGCAGAAGACACCAGAAGGCCATTCGCCTTCTCCCTTTTCCATCCATTTCTGGACCCTCGTTTCATTTTGCCTCTGCTAATCATGTGGCTTAAAACCAACATTTCAAATTCTCTGTGCTGCTTATCACTAAGCTGGGACTGATCAAGGCAAATCCTTACCTACCAACATAAAAAATGAGAGGCCGACAAACTCTTAGCAAGCACCAGGCCCTCTGAAAGAGAGGCAATATTATATGTGAAGGAAATAAGAGGAGAGCTGAAATATAAACTGCCAGGTATTAATGCAAAGTAATAAACCAGGGAAAGGCCCAATAGCAACGTTTTATGGAGACAAAGCAAGAACTTCTCCCAAGGGCAGGGGAGGTCAAGAACAGAGCTTCTAATCTAATAAATCAAAGCGGAAAAAACGAACTATTAACAAGGCCTGGCAACTGTATCTCGGAAGACAGCTCCAGGGAAAAACAGACAGAGCTTAAGGATCACCAGGGGGGCTGGATTAAAAGTCCACAATCAAATCCTACAATGCCATACGAATCTTATTTAGTTCTATCCAAAGAGACTGATGATGAGGCTTCCCTGGCAGTCCAATGGTTAAGACTTCACCTTCCAGGGCTTCCCTGGTGCCTCAGTGGTAAAGAATCTTCCTGCCAATGCAGGAGACATGGGTTCAATCCCTGGTCTGAGAAAGATCCCAAATATAAATAAATAAAATTACATTAAAAAAAAAAAAGTCACCTTCCAACACAGGGGTGCAGTTCAATCCCTGATCAGGGAGCTAAGCTCCCACATGCCTTGCAGCCAAAACACCAAAACATAAAAATATCTAATAAAGACTTTAGAATGGTCCACATTAAAAAAAAAAAAAATCTAAAAGAAAAAAAAGTTCCAAAAAATGTTGATGGAGCACGGGCTGCCTGTACCAGACACATGGGGCTCAGAGAGTGCCCTAGACTCTACTGTGGCAGTCTCGTGGGCAGCCGGGACGCCTAGAGGAGGGCAGCAAGGGAAAGGTGGGTCACAATGAGAGGGGCTGCTGAGGAACCAGACCACTGCTGGAGGCAGTCTGAGGCCCCAAAGAACCAACACCTATTTTTGATGATTCCTCTTTCTGTCTTTTGTTTTCGGGGTGGCGGGGAGGGAGGGGGGTGGACGTGGGGGGCGGTTCCTGAACTGCTCAGTCTTGAGCTACCTGCTGTCCAGACTTAAGTATCTATTTGATTTATATAATAATGACTACTTTTTACTCACAAAGCTCTCATGACCCACTAGCATGGCTCGGGGCACATTTTCTCCAAGTCTTCGCTCTTGATGTTTTCTTGCTGAAGCCAAGGTTAAAGAATGCAGAGTCTGGCCCCAGAAGAGCATAAAATCGATGATCCAGTAACCAACTGCTGTTCCAGGCTTGGGTGGGAAGGTCAAAGGACAGTCTAGCCAACCTGGACACAGGAGTCCCCCAAGTCCTCCCTTCCCCCCACAGCCAGGTGAGAAACCAGAAGGAGGCTACAGGCATTTCTACCTCAGCTGTTGCAGCTCCAATGGCTGGTTACAGACTTCACCCCAATTTCAATCCAGGCTCAAAGATACCCACCCTACCCATCACTCTCATTCCCACCCGCAATGGCCTCTACAGAAAGCCCAGGGACAGAGAAGTAAATGAAAACTGTCTGATTCTCCATAGGAAACAAACTTATGGTCACCAAAAGAGGAAAGGAGGGGGGAAGGATTAAAATTCTAAGTTTGGGAAAAATTGGTAAAGACTACTGTACATGAAATAGATAAGCAAATACTTTATGGTTTCATCCACACACAAAGAACAGATAAGCAAGAAGGACTTACTGCAGCACAGGGAATTATATTAAACATCTTGCAAAAACCCATAATGAAAAATAATCTGAAAAAATATATATAACAGAACCACTTCACTGTACATATGAAACTAACACAAAATAGTAAATCAACTGCACTTCAATTAAAAAAAAAATGAGGAAAAAACTTGCTTCTCTAACAGGCTTTAAGAAAAGGATGAAAAACCAAACACTTCCTACCCCCAAAAAAAGATTCACCAATAAATATTTGCTAAGTGACTGCTCTATTTTTCGGAATCCATGTGAACTGAAAAACAAAAACCATGGACCGGACAGAGAGACCTAAATGAAACTAATCCTGGGGAGAAAAAGAGGATGAGGACTGGCCATAGTGAGTCATTGAACGCTGTGAAGCACTAGGGTGGTGGCCCTGCTGAAAAAGAGTTAAAAAGATAAAGACACAATGAAAAGAAATCCACAACCAAATCACTTCTTTCTCCCTTCTTACTGCTGGAAAAGAACACTAACAGAAATAATTCCTTCCTCCGGCCACCTAAAAACTATTCGAAGTTTTCTCAAAGAAACCTTGCATGCACAATGTTATCAGCTGCAAAAGACTATTAAAATCAATAGCTAACTCAAGCATCCCAGCTCTTTGAACTGAATCCTCCCCACTTCCACTTGAATGGGCTCTCGGAAATCATTAAGAGCTGCACAAATAACCAAGACCCCTTCCCGACAAGTCAGATAACCCAGAAGTGAAACTTGCTGAAATCTTCAATGAAAAGAATCTCTAAGGGCAGTTTCCAACAAAAGCATCTTTGAAGGCCTGACCCTCCTGTGAACTGCACGGTGGATTACTGCGGTCACGAGACATTAACACTATCCCTTTTCTTCGTGTGCACATCCCTTTGTTCTTCTAGCTTTTTAGTGGGTTGAAGTGAAGCTTATCCTGGCAGCTGAAGATTCCCCTAAAATCTAGTCACTCCTTATTCTATCTGCCCAACTCCCAGTAATGGCTGGCAATAAAGCCTTTGAAATAAAATGGACCCATTTGCTTAGGGAAGCATCTTACATCTGACTCACACACAGCCCAGGAGGGAGAGAACAGCTCCCTCAAAGATGGTGACATTATTAAGGTGAAACGTGATGTCCAACATCCCTGAAGCCACAGGATGGAACAAAGTAGGGGGCAGAAAGAAGTACTTAGGAAATGCCCACCAGCAGCTCCTGCAGGGCAGAGTGGCCTTGTCAAGGAACAGGTGCCTTCAGCAGGCTTGCTGTCACATGGCCCTCCTCCTCTCCATCCACTCTCTCACCCCCGTCACTGGCCCAGGACCTCAGAAACGATGGGACAAAGCAGACATATAGAAATCAACATACAGGAGAGAGGTCAGTGCGGGCCAAGAATTTCGGCCCCTCCTAGAAAACAGCTAAAGAAGAAAACTCCAAGGAAACTATTTTTAGAGAAAACAGAATGTTAATTTTTTTTTTTTTCATTCACAAGGTACTCGAGAAGCTGTGACAGCATCACAGGAATGAAATCATGTATGAGTTTGCTAGGGCTGCCATAAAAAATACCACCGACTGGGGGGGCTGAAGAAATAGTCATTTACTGTCTCACGTTCCGGAGGCTAGAAGTCCAAGACCAAGGAGGCAGGGAAGGGCTGATTTCTTCTGCGGGCTTCCTCTTCAGCTTGCAGATGGCCACCTTCTCCCCATGTCCACATGGTCTTTCCTCTGTGAGCGTGGATCTCTGCTGACCCTTTGTATGTCCGAATTTCCTCTTACAAAGACACTCATCAGACTGGATTAGGGTCCACCCATGTGACTTCATTTTAACTCAGTCACCTCTTTAATGACCCTGTCTCCAGTCACTTTCTGAGGTCACAGGGGTTAAGACTGCGATGTATGAATGTAGGAGGGGAAGCAATTCAGCCCAAAACAAATGACAATGACAGTTACTGTCCTTTAAAGCAGGGTTCTCCAACCTCCGGGATCTAATACCTGATGATCTGAGGTGGAGCTGATGTAATAATAATAGAAACAAAAGGCACAACAAATATAATGTCCTTGAATCACCCTGAAACCATCCCCACCATCCCCTGGTCTGTGGAAAAACTGTCTTCTGCAAAACCGGTTCCAGGTACCAAAAAGGTTGGGAATCACTGCACTTAAGGCATCTGATAATCAGATTATGCCAGGTCCTTGATGCACCTTGGTTTGTTAAATCTTTGCAGAGTTCCCATGAGGCAGATATTCTCCTTTACAAGTCACCCAGTTAGAAGGTGGCTAAATAACCCACAAGCTTAAGAACAGAGGCAGGTCTGAGCCCAGGATGCAGAAGAGCAAGGCCTCCCTTCCCCAGCTCCAGTGGAAAGACTGTTTCTAGATGGCAAATTCTTTCAGACTCCTCAGTTCAATGATCCTCAGAACACCAGAAACACTCATCCTTCAAACTCTGTCCAGGATGTTGTGACAGGAAATGACACATCATAGGGGTTTTCTGATCTTGTTTTAAAAAAAAAAAAAGTTTCAGGGGATTAATCTGTGAGTTGAGTTCTTAACAGAGGTTTAATTTTACAGTGTCAAAATAAGACAACTGTAAACAGGGCATTTCCAGGAGTGAGGAGGGGCCTGTAGATTTCATGGGCTCTGGGCCATTATTTACTAATAGGATTAGCAGACGTGAGTGTGGAATTGCTCCCCTGGCTTGAAATAATGCAATGTATTTTTCCTAATGTAATTTGAAGAGTCTGTTAATATAATAAGCCAATGCAAACTTTAGAAGTGATACGGGGAATTGCGGCCAGCAGTCACTTCGGTAACAGCCTAAAGAAAACGTGACTAATATTAGGCCTAATCAAAAATTAGGGCACTTCCCTGGTGGTCCATTGGTTAAAACTCCCCACTTCCACTGTAGCATGCACGGGTTCAATCCCTGGTCTGGGAACTAAGATTCCACATGACGTGCAGTGAAGCACACACAATATTTTAAAGTGTTATTTAAACACACACACACACACAATCAGATAATATAAAGATTAACAAAAAATAAACCAAATATAGTCAGCCGTATCTGCAGGTTCCACATCCATGGATTCAACCAAACAAGGAACAAAAATATACTTTTTTAATTTTCTAGGCTTTCACCTTCTGAGAGGGACAACATTCTTTCTAAAGAATAAACTTGCTTCCACTTAAAAAAACATGTCCAGAAAGTTCCATAACCAAAACTTGAATTTAACATGCATGGGCACAGCATTCACACTGTATTTACTATTTACACATGATTTACATTGTATTAGGTATCACAAGTAATCTAGAGGTGATTTTAAAGTGCAGAGGAGGATAGGCATAGATTATATGCAAAGACTACAGCATTTTATATAAGGAATTTGAGCATCCGAGGATTCTGGTATCTTCAGGAGATTCTAGAATCAAGCCCCTGACAATATCAACGGAAAGCTGTATTTGACAGCTATTTTTAAACTGGCAGGCATTTCAGTGCTCCCACAGCTTTCTAGAAAATCCAGGGACTCTAAGAAATAAACCTTCTAATGCAATAATAACTCATTAATGCAACATCCCCCACCCCTCGACACATACACATACAGAATACAAACCAAATTCAGGAGCTGAATAGTGCCAAGAAAAAAATATTCAAAATTATGTGTCTCTTTCCTCACTTTTTTCTATTATTTATTCAAGATTTAGGGGAACTCAGGCCAAAAAAAACAGTCTTTTATAAGCCAAGGGCTTAAGCGACTTGGCCACTATTTGTGAAGTCCACGTGCTACAGGATGCTTCCATGACGACTGTGGTATGGGCCTTATTCTGGAATCTTCCACTCCTGAGCCCACGAAGGAAGTCTGTTCTTGAGAAAGGATCTCATTGTCCATTAAACCTTCTGTGATATGGGTCAGCTCGGGATATGAATTTTAAACAGCTTAGTTAGTTAGGAAGAAGGAGGCAGAGAATTCTCTGGAAGCCAGACAGCCAGGTTCAAATCCAGACATAACCCTTTGCTAGTTGCATGATCTTGGGTAAGTTACTCAAAGTCTCTGAGCCTCAATTTCCTCATCTGTAAAATGGAGTAAAAATTGGAACCTTCCTCATAGAGTCACAATGAGAGTTAAGTCACACAAGGTATTTGGAAGATTTAGTGAACACTCAATAAAGAGCTGCTATTAGTATGGATTGCGTGCTCAGTCGCTCAGTCATGTCTGACTCTTTGCAACACCATGGACTGTAGCCCACGAGGCTCCTCTGTCCATGGGGATTCTCCAAGCAAGAATACTGGAGTGGGTTGCATCCTGCTGCAGGGGATCTTCCCAACCCAGGGATCCAACCTGCATCTCTTGTATCTCCTGCATTGACAGGCGGGTCCTTTACCACAGAGCCACCTGGGAAGCCCATTAGTTTGGATTGGTACCAATCTATATATTGATTACAATATAAAGTACTAAAACTGCATTGTTTAACCATAATGAGATACTGCTTCATACCCACAAGGATGGCTACTATCAAGAAAACAGAAAATAACAGGTGCCAGTGAGGATGTAATGAAATCGAACCCCTCATTCACTGTAAGACTATTAAATGGTGTAGCTGCAACAGAAAACAGTACAAAGATTCCTCAAAAAATTAAAAACAATTATTATATGTCAGCAATCCCACTTCTGGACATATGTCTGAAAGAAGTGAAAGCAGGATCTCAAACAGATATTTGCAAACCCATGTTCACAACACCACTGTTCACAACAGCCATGAGGCGGAAGCAATCCACACACCCACTGATGGATAATGGATAAAACAAATGTGGTCCATACACGCAGGGGAATATTATTCAGCCTTTAAAAGGGAAGGAAATCCTGACACATGCTACCGCATGGATGAACCTTGAGGACACTGTGCTAAGTGAAATAAGTCAGTCACAAGACACATACCAAGAGTCAAAATTCAAAGAAACAAGAAGTAGAATGGTGCTTGCCAGAGGCTGGGAGTAGGGAGCAATGGGGAACTGTTTAATGGATACAGTTTTGCAAGCAAGCAAAGAGTCCTGAAGATGTGTTGCACAATGATGGGAATATACCTAACATTATTGAACTGTACACTTGAAAATGTTTAAAATGGTAAATTTGGGGATTTTTTGTCCCCTGGAGAAGCAAATAGCCACCCACTCTAGTATTCTTGCCTGGAGAAATCTTTGGACAGAGGAGCCTGGTGGGCTATACCATGGGGTTGCAAAGGGCCAGATACGACTAAAGCGACTAACACACACACTGTGTTACCTAAAGATTGCTTGAGAAGTTGTGGAGCTCACTGCCTGAAGTCCTCCCCTTAGGGAGAGGATCAGGATTGGAGGGGTTTTGAGGAAATTAAAAGAAACCTTCTGACTGAAAATGGATTCTACTTCAGAGCTTGGAGACAAAATCCTTCCCCTGGGAAACTGCCTCCAACTCACTCATCACATCTTCAGAAGTGGAGACCCTACTTTTCATTTCAGAGAAGTTATCACCGAGCTTTTCAAATAAGAGCCTTGATGAGGAACATTTAACATGTGATGCGATGGCTCCAAGGCAGTGAGGGCTTAGAGATACCAGTGAGGCCGGAGGGGCCCACCAGCAAGCTGCCAAGTCCCAGGCTCTGCTGAGAGGTGCAGGCTCTATCTTTCATCTCCAGGGCATCCCTTTAGAGAGGATCCTGTGGAGTGTTGGGGGAATGAGCCCAATTCTATCCATCAGCCCCTGGACTCCATGAACCCAATTCTATCCATCAGCCCCTGGACTCCAGTCCTTACGGAGCGACTGGGTCACAGATAACGAAAAGCATATTTCTGTGCATGTCAGACCCCAAGGAGCATCACACCAAGTGATGAGATGCTTCAGAAGGGACTGCCCTCCACAGACCTTAAACCTGTGTTCTTATATACAAGTTCCTCTCCTCCTTCCCTTGCTCTCAGGGTGAGTCACTGCCAGCATGAGTCTGAGCCAGAGTTGGGGTAGGGAAAAGGATGGAGGGAGGGAATTTTGCTGGCTGCTCTCATCCTCAGGCTTTCAAACGGTCCCTCCACTGCCAACCTGAAGTTCACTTCCACAGCACACCTCCCACATACATAAGAAATGCAATTGCCATTTATGAAGCATTTGACATATTTGCGTGTATTATTTCCATCTCTCTCACACAGGTCAGGGGCTTCCCTGGTGGCTCAGAAGGTAAGGAACCTGCCTGCAATGCAGGAGACCTGGGTTCGATCCGTGAGTTGGGAAGATCCCCTGGAGAAGGAAATGGCAACCCACTCCAGTATTCTTGCCTGGAGTATCCCATGGGCAGAGGAGCCTGGCGGCTACAGTCCTTGGAGTTGCAAAGAGCTGGACACGACTGAGCAACTAGCACACACCCAGGACAGGTCCAATGCACTAGCTTTACAAACCAGCATGTCTAGATTACGTAGCAGTGTACACACAGCCCCTCACACCTGAAAGGAGATACTCAGTATCTGTTGAGGGAATACCCGGGTCCCTCTGAAAACATCTGTGTCTATTAAAATAAAGTCAACTAAATGTCCTAAGGAAGCCTACCTGGTTCCAGGTAAAAATGTTCTTTTCCACATCCATCATTTAATGAGAACGCAATAAAGACCTTGTGCTGTCGACAGACACCGGTTCCCAAGTGCACACAGATCAGAGGTTCCCCTGATGAGGTTCCCCAGGTGAGGCTACCCTGCTGCCAGCAAACTGCTGAGCTGTAACACACCATTCGATTACTGTCTTGTTTCACTTTCTGAGCTGCTGCTTTCGGCTCAAGAAAACCCACCTGGGCTGAAAGCAGGAAAGAGAGTGATGGGGAAGCGTGGCACGGGATTTTGACACCACAATTTTCCTCAGCTACATCCTGGATGCTCGTTAATAAAACCTTCATGAGCACAACTGATGTCATACCCCATGGTGGTATCTCCAAGCTGAATCTTGTTCCAGAAGGACCGTTCAACAGCCAAAAGTATAATTTCAAACAGGAATTTCATTCTTTATTCATAACTTCCAAAGTGCATTAACAGGAATTTATTCATTCAGTGAGTCACCAATAATATTTATTGAGTTCCTTCTTTGGAGCTGGCAGTCAGGTACATGCCAGGGATACCCAGGGAGGGATGAACAAACAAAGGTTCTGCCCACAGGCAGCCTCTGTGTTGATTGGGGGGTGGGGGGGAGGTAAAAAGGAAAAAGAAAAAATGAATTTCAAAGAGTGATATGTGCTTTGAAGAAAATAAAAGAGGGTGATGTAATAAGAGGGAATTCTTTAGAACAGATGGTCACGGATGGTGTCTCCAAGTGGGGGTAACATGTAAGCAGAGACTAATTCATGGACATCAGGCAGTCTTTAGGAACAGCAGCATTTTCCGTAGAGAGACTAGCAAGTGCGAAGTCCCTGGGGCCATTTTTGAGACAGAAAGAAGATCCATGTGACTGAAGCACGGCCAGTGAGGCCAAGGGCGGGAAGAAACAGAAAGGTGAGCAAGGGCCTGGTCCTGAAGCATCTTATAGACCCTAGGAAGTAATGGTCAGAAGTCCACCCTAAGCACAGTGGGAATCTCTGGATTTTTGTCTTTAAAAATCTCTTTCAAACTACTGCATAAAGCACAGATCATGGGGATGAGCAGCAACTCTTCATAATGTGGATTCTATTCACCTGGTTATTTATTTGGACTAATACAGCATAAAATTGTTTATGTCTTGTTTAAAAAAAATAACATAAAAGTTATTCTGTCACAGGTCTAGGGGCCAGAAGTCTGAAAGCAAGACGCTCTATGGGAGAACTCTCCTTGCCACCTCCAGCTTCCAGTGGTCCCTGGCCCTCCTTGGCTTGTGGCACGATTCCAGTCTCTGCCTCTGTTTTCACACAACCTTCTTCCCTGTGTCTGTGTCTCAAACCTCACTCCTCTTTCTCTGATAAGGACAGCTCTCAGTCCGTTTAGGGCCCTCCCAAATCCAGGGTGATTCCATTAAATTAGACCCTAAGGTAACTGCAATGATGAAGACCCTATTTCCAAATAAGGTCACGTTTACAGGGGAGAGGGACGTGGACTTGGGCATATCTTTCTGGGAGACACAGGTAGTATGTACTGGGCTTCAGTTACATCTGTAATGTTATATTTCTCTAGTTGGATGGTGGGTACATGGATGTAGTGTTTTAGTTGGGGTTTTTTTGTGTATGGTTTTTTTTTTTTATCTATTTGAAAGATTTTTTTGATGTGGAGCATGTTTAGTCTTTATTGAATTCATTAACAATATTTCTTCTGTTTTATGTTTTGGTTTTTTGGCCACAAGGCAGGTGGGAATCTTAACTCCCCAACCAGGGATCAAACCCATGACCCCTGCATTGGAAGGCAAAGTCTTAACCACTGGACTACCAGGGAAATCCTTGTGGATTTTACTTAGATGCTGTGGCTAAACTCTCCTGTCCATCCTACCCCAGATCACTCTCAGAAAAGTCTGGATCAAATGAAGTGGGCATAGTCGACGAGACTGGCAATGACAGGGTTCTCTCCAATGGTCACGAAAGGAGACATCCGGAGACAATCCAACAGGATGTGCGTTTGCTATGTACCCAATGAGAGAATACGTGAAAGCTTGGAACCATGTCTGAACGCACCAGGCTCTCAGAAATGCTTGTTGGATAAATGATTCAATACGCCGTCTCCACTAAACTTGATGTGAAGACAGAGATCAAAGAAGTCAGAGACTACCCCTGGCATGCAGCAGAGGACCTGGTCCACAGCAGGGACTCCCAACAAGTCAGAGAACTGAGTAAAATGTAAGCAAAATGACAAGATTTGCCAAAGATCACCCTGTATGTTTCTCTTTGAACGATGGTCAATATTTTATTATTTCTCAAATCTGGTTCTAGAATTTTGGAAACAGTTCAAAAATAGGCACTCCTGAGATGTAACTGTTATCTCCTCAGACACATCACACACATTAAAGCTTTTTTTTTTTTTTTGAGATGTCAGTTCTTGAGATGAATCTATTCTCTCTTTTCAAAGGCTGAAAGCAGGCCCCTTTCTACTTGTCAATTCCCCTAACCAATGTTAAGCAAAAACATTTTCAAGACCTAACATATAATCAAAATGCAGCTTCAAATCCAATCTCCCTCTTGATTTTGTTGAACTTTTCAAAAAAAGAAATAAATCAGTGTGCTTCTATCTTCATCTGGGAACAGTACAGGCTCAAGACACAATGTTGATATGGTGAAGTTTCCTGACAAACTCTTACGTTGTCTGCAATTTACACGTTGGCACCAGCTGCGTGATACAGTGTACATCTGTCCTAAGTTAGGGGCAGTCAGGTAACCTCGAAGGTCCCTAAACAGGAAACACACACTGCTGGGGGTGGTCAGTATGTGAGAGATGACCATCAGAAGCCCACTCCCCGTTGGCCATCTAATAGCACATTCACAATCTTTATCTCCCACAGGGACCAGAAGGTGGGAAATTCAGCTTAGCAAATGTTAGAAATAATCTTGCATCCGTGAAGTGAGTGGTGTTCAAGACGGCTAGGCTAAACTTCACTTTTCCTCAACAAACTGTAGGCCAAGACCCTCATCTTTCAGAGCACACTCTGACCTGGAGCACTGCTTGCTCTGTAAGCCGATGTCTGCAGAGGATGCTGATGCCTCCTTCAGTTAAAAAGTGAGCTGAATGGACTCCAGAACTTTCTCTTCTACTGGGAGGGAAACCTCCACGCACGATGCAGTCAGAGAGCCTGAAAGTATAGACAACCGCACTTGGCCAGATTCCAAGGACGAGCCGCACAGGAACATTTATGTGGCTGCCTTCTGGAAATGCACATGAGGCAGAACCTGGTCAAAGACTTGCTTTCACCCTCACACTCCTGAAATAGACTACGTGGGAGGCCCAATGGCCTTGGCTCCCTTGGAATGCTGGAGGCACAGGTCTCTGCCCAGATAAGCTAATGATGGTTGTGAAGGGCTGAACTGCATCTCTCCAAAATTCCGATGCTGAAGTCCTAACCCCAGGACCTCAGAATGTGACTGTATTTAGAGACTGGGTCTTTCAAGAGGTAACTGAAGTTTTAGGAAGGTCATTAGGGTGGGTACTGGGCTTCCCTGATGATTCAGACAGTAAAGAATCCACCTGCAATGCAGGAGACCCGGTTCGATCCCTGGGTCAGGAAGATCCCCTGGAGGAGGGCATGGCAACCCACTCCAATTACCTTGCCTAGAGAATTCCATGGACAGAGGAGCCTGGTGAGCTACATACAGTCCATGGGGTCGCAAAGAGTTGGACATGACTGAATGACTAAGCATATACTCAGGGTAGGTACTAATCCAATCTGACTGGTATCACTATGAGAAGAGGAAACCTGGACACAAAAAGAGGTTCCAGGGATGCATGCACAAAAAGGAAAGACGATGTAAAAATACAGGGAAAGACAGCCACCTACACACGCCAAGGAAGAGAGGCCTCAGAGGAAATCAAACCTGCCCACACCTTGATCTTGGGCTTCCAGCCGCCAGGATGGTGAGAAAACTTCTGTTGTTAAAGCCACCTGGTCTGAGGTTGTTTACTTTAGTGAAAGCCCAAGCAGATATAACAGTGAAAACCAAGCAGGCTTAAGTGTATACACACACACACACACACACCGCCCCACTCTGAGGCTGCTCTAGCTGATGGAGCAAATCCTCAGTCTCCCTGGGCCTTGGCCTGAACTTCCCTCTTGGGGCACAGGAGCCTCTTCTTCCTCCTCCTCTCAAACACTAGTCCCATGAGCATAGCCTGAGTCCCAGACGTGGCCCTCACCAGCTATCTAACCAAAGAAAAAAGTCCCCATCCACATCAAAAGTTTAGCTTTCAGATAATACCCCTCTGAAAAGTTTACCAGTGTGCAAAGAATACACACAAGGAAACAGCAACAATAAAGTGGCCTATAACTCTACCTCCCACCCAGGAAGATTCACTTTTTTTCTTTTTAAACAAAAACAGATACATACTGTTCCAAGTGCCTTTTTAACAGGTTTCTCAAGGCAAAAGGAACCAGTGAATTAAGTTCCATTAGTGATCCTGAAAGAAATTTCCCTGCCTCTCCAAGCCCAACTTCCTCATCTATAAAATAAGGACAATGAGAACCCCTCTAAAGTTGAATTAATATAAAACACGGCCTTGCTTCTGAAGTATACCGGGCAGCGCAAGAAGAGGTACCACTGAGAGAAGCCTATAGCAATTCTTGGGAACAATGGGTCATTACACGCAAGAATTTCTGACAGTCATGGGAGGGGAAGAAGGCTATTTTTAGGCAAAGAGAAATGAAAATCACCCGAGGCTGGGTTCTTCGCTTACCCAGCATCCACCAATGGATGCACCAAAAACAAGGTGAGACTTAAAAATAGCTCAGACCGGAAATGTGGTTGGCTGTTTCGTCTTAACTCTTACCTGGGTCTGTCTCTTTATAAAAACCTAGCTCTCCCAGACTGCTACATTGGACCATTATTAATTTGTGTAACAAAAGTAGAAAGCTGGCAAGTCCTCCAGTGCTTTTAAACAGGCTTCTCCATCAGAAGTCCTGGTTTTGGAACTGGAACCCCAAGTTGGGGGTCTCCCTCATCCCAGGGAAGGTCTCTCCCCTCAGATTTGCCCAGGGGGCTCTTTCCAGCTCTGAGATTCCATGATTAGGGTTTTCCTAGGGAGCGACCCTGGCAGTCAAGCCTTTCGTGTGTGGTCATTAAATACACACCACGGTGAAGCCTGACTGCAAAGTTCCAGGAACACACCCTCGAGACAATCTCACCATCCAGAGGAATGAAGCAGAACAGGCAGCCCAAGAACTCGGCCTGGCTCTCTCCAATTCCCCAGCATACACGTCTGCAAGGCCCAGGATCAGACTCTGGCTAATCCACCCCACTGTCCAGCCACAACATATGGCCCCCAGGCCAAAAAATCAGACCCCCAGAAGCTGAAGTCATCATTTCCAAAAGCAAATACGCCCACCTGAACAGCCAAGGGCCATACAGCAGGTCCTCTGGCCTAATACTCACTTCTGTAACTCTGCCCAGTATTCTGTAATAACCTAAATGGGAAAAGAATTTGAAAAAGAATAGATACATGTATCTGTATAACTCAATCCCTTTGCTGTACACCTGTAACTAACACAACATTATTCATCAACAATATTCCAGTATAAAATAAAAACTAGGAAGATATGTACATGGATTTTAAAAACCCTTTTCTTCCATGGATGTGAAGTGAGGTAGGAAGGTGGCCTGTGAGTCAAATATATCTGCTCGAGAATACAGACTAACAATCATGTTTTCCCTAAAGAGAAAAATCTAAAGGTCAAGCAGGAATGACTAGCTGCAGTCTCACAGGATGGAAGCCATCCAGCAAAGTGAGGCTCACGGGGTAGGAAGCACTGAATCCCCAGCAGAGAAGAGAAGGAGGTGAGGGGCAGGGGGAGGCACAGACACACAGGGACACACACAGAGACACACACACACACATGGATACACACACACACGGAGCTGCGTGATGATTTATGCTCCAGCTTCAAACCAAGCCAAGCTGTGCAAAGCCCCAATTCACCTTAGATCGCCCTGCCACCTAAAAATGGCGTGTAGGTAATTACAACCAGAGGTGTACCCCGAGTGGAGGAGGAAGGCGGGCCAGCAGGAAGTCTATGGTCAGAGGCCTTTTGATTTTCCCACTGCTTCCATTTCCAGCTCAAGTGCTACGATGAGCCCCACTGATCAGAAAAGCGCTGTGAACAAGACCAAGCTCTGAATCTGAATTTAAGGCTCCTCACGACCCGGCTCCCAAGTCTGACAATGGACAGTATTTTACTGCAACACAACTGGACAGGAACCAATCGGCCCCGAGTCAGGACTGGATGTCAGAGGTGCTGCGTTCGCCCTCCGGGGTGAGGTGAAGGCCTGGAACAGTCCCCAGTGTCCATGGACCCTTCTTGCGACCTGCCATCCCAGGCTCCCCCTTGCTGCTGCATGTCTGACCCGCCCCCTCCCAACTTTCTAACATCAAACACAGGCGTTCCTGCAGTGACCCCTTTTATTCTCCACTGGAATCATTTGCTGTTGCAAAGATCAACTGCAGATTTTTCAGAGTCACCCAACCTTCCAGGGATGTGTTTCTCAAAATGAGGTCAGGGAACTCCTATATCAGAACCACGAGGGGAGGCGGGGTGGTAGGGTTTGTTTGGTAAATAGATTTCTAACTGAAAGTGAAAGTGTTAGTTACTCAGTCATAGCAGACTCTCTGCGACCCCAAGGACTGTAGCTCGCCAGGCTCCTCTGTCCTTTGAATTCTCCAGGCAAGAATTCTGGAGTGGGTTGCCATTCCCTTCTCCAGGGGATCTTCCTGACCCAGGGATTGAACCCGGGTCTCCTCCATTGCAAGCGGATTCTTTACCCTCTAAGCCACCAGGGAAGCCCAGATTCCTAAATTCCACCTCAAATCTACTGAATCCAACCCCAAGTCTGCATTTTGAGCAAGCTCTGCAGCTGATGCACAAGCACATGAATGTTTGAGACCGACTGCCCCAGTGCAACAGTCCCTGCCCCCAGGATGTCCAAGGGCAAGTTAAAAGAAACACACACTTTTGGACCCCACAGTCTCAGAGAGCGCCCTCCCCAAAGCCTGACAGAGGTCTGGGGTGGGGCCTGGAAATGTAACTCTCCAAAGGGCACCCATGTTTGTGAGCTCCTGACATCCAAGCCATGTTTCCCAAAGAAAGTGGTCCCCATTCCCTTCCCATCTTTGCCCTAACTCTCACTCATCCATGTCTTAGCTCCAGTGCAGCTTTCTTAGGAGAGAAAACCTTCAGTGACCACCACCACTGCCCCCAACCCCATCAGCCAACATAAGACTAGGTTTCCTTGCTATGGCCTTTCTTGATACCCTTTCCTTCTGTATAACAAAAGAGATATCCTTTTCTTTTGTATGAAAATTAATTGCTATTAAATATACCCCTGGTGGCTCAGACAGTAAAGGATCTTGCCTGCAATGCAGGAGACCTGGGTTCCATCCCTGGGGCAGGAAGAACCCCTGGAGGTGGAAATGGCTACCAACTCCAGTATTCTTGCCAGGAGAATTCCGTGGACAGAGGAACCTGGCGGGCTACAGTCCATAGGGTTGCAAAGTGACTAACACCTTCACCTTTTCATTTATCTGTTTAATGTCTGATCTTCCATCAGACTGACGATTATCATAGCTATATGTCATTGACAACCTACAATGTCCCTGGACTGTGACCTCAGTTGAGTCACACCTGGACACAGCGCAAAGCTGAGAAGCCACCACTGACTCCAGTTGGAAACAATTCCCACTGGGTCAAGGCCAGAAATACATTCTTCCTGACTGTATTCAATTCTTCAGGCTACTGTAACAAAGTACTCAAGCTCCACAGTTCAAAACAACTGAAATTTATCCCCTCACAGTTTTGGAGGTCAGACGTCCAAAATCAGGGTGCTGGCAGGGCTATGCACCCTCCAAAGCCTCTAAGGGAGGATCCTTCCTTGTCCTTCCAGCTTCTGGTGGCTCTTGGCATTCCTTGGCCTGTGGCAGCATCACTCCAATCTTTACCTCTGTTGTCACATGACTTTCCTCCCGTGAGTACTCCTGTGTCTCTGCATCTCTTCTAAGTTCACCAGTCACATTGAATTAGGGACCACCCCCCCATCACACTTATTCCAGTATGACCTCTTAACTAACAACATCCGCAACAACTCTATTTCCAAATCAGGTCACAATCTGGGGTTCAAGGAAGGACATGAATTTTGGAGGGGCACCATCCAGCGTAGCACACTGACCAGGCAGAAGGTTATGAAATATACTTGCCTTTAACAAAGGTTGAGCACTTAACAGTCTGAAGTATAGAACCTTAATGCAGTAGATCTACTGGTTATCCCTCAATATACTTTCTGTCTGTCTCCCTCCCTCCCTCCCTCTCTCTCCCTCCCTCCCTCTCTCTCCCTCTCTCTCTCTACTCTTTAAAGCTAAAAGGTCAACATTTTAGCTGAGCACATGACCACACAGAATAAAGACTACTTTGCCCAGCCTTCCTTGCAATTATCTCACAATAACCTAAAACAAGAAAAGAATCTAAAAAGAATATATATATATATATATATATATATATATATATATATATACACATACATATATGGGGCTTCCCAGGTGGCACAGTGGCAAAGCATCCACCTGCCAATGTAGGAGATGCAAAAGATGTGGGTTTAATCCCTGAGTGGGGAAGATCCCCTGGAAGAGGAAGTGACAACCCACTCCAGTATTCTTGGCTGGAAAATTCCATGGACAGAGGAGCCTGGCGGGCTATAGTCCATGCAGCCACAAAGAGTAGAACATGACTGAGCAACTGAGCACATATATAACTGAATCACTTTGCTATATACTTGAAACTAACACAACACTGCAAATTAATTACATTTCAATATAATTTAAAAAAAAAAAAAAAAGACTCCTGAGAATTCCCTGGCAGTCCAATGGTTAAGACTCAGTGTTTTCACTTGGGGACAGGTTCAATCTCTGATCAGGGAACTAAGATCCTGCAAACAATGCAACATGGTCCAAAAAAAAAAAAAATTGACCAATATGTTAAGACTTCCTCAGACATCCAAGGCACACCTGGAAATGCTGCAAAGACAGGTAACTTTTCTGAAACTGGCCCTTGAACATTTCCTTACCCCCCCAGGCACTCACCCTCCACCTACCATGTTGTCATTTCTAGTTTGAAAAGAACCTCCCTCTAATAAAACCTCGGAAAGGAGGGACCGGGTCACAGCTGTTCCCACTGTGCATTAGGAACCAAACCACTGTGCATTAGCCCACAAACAACCAGAGACTAGATGATTCCAGCCACTGCCTGGACCTGGAGCTCTTGAGATTGCCTGCCACCACTGAGGGCTACAGGGAACATCACCTTTATTTCCTAAAGAGCTAAGTCACACTGGCTTTTCTCAAGGTGGCTGCTGGGTCCCTGTGCTTCTTAAATCGCTTTCAGCCCAGGCAGAGACCACCATGCTCTGGGGTCCTCTGCACACCCACTGTTGCAAGAGGGCCTGAACTAGGCCCACAGACAACCGAAATTAATTGACCACATCCTACTTAACAGGAAACCCAATAGCCAGCTATTTTAGATTCATCTCACTTCCCCCTCATCCACTTCTACCACAACACTAGGCTGATGGAAAGTCAGAGTGTGTATTACAAAAATATGGGGAGGGGGACAGTGACAACTCCAGAGTTCAGAGATGAAAAGGCTTTGAGGAGACTATCTGGAAGAAGCGAGGTGCTAAGCACCGCATCTGCATAGCAGATGTTGCATTTTTCCTTCACGTGTATTTTGGGGTGATCCAGTGCAGACTAGTGGAAATTATGATGGGGCTACGTTTGCCCCAAGACACCTGTTAGTGCTGCCAGTAGAGTGGCTTATATCCAGTTTCACTCTAATATCAAGAATAAGTTACTTTCCATTCTTGTTTCAAAGGAAGAATATAAAGTTCAAAGATACATGTATAAAAATGCTTACCGTGGTTTTTCTTAAAATGGAAAATCTCATCATTAAATATCCAAGAAAAGAGGGATTAAACACATCCAGGCCTCCCCTTTGAAGGCAGAGGCAAAGCAGAGAACGCACAGGAAACCCCCATCTGGGGGGGCAGAGGGTGGGGTGAGGGGTATGTGTGGGTGTGTGTATGTGTCCAACAGCAAGGTCTTTCACTTTTGCAAAAGGAAAGATATAGTCATGAGTCGGGTTTGGTTTTGGTTTTCTCTCCCCACCCCCTCCACTCCTGCTTCCTGTTTAGAAGGGGGCCTGTTCCCATAATACTGAGAGCATGATCAAGGCACAGATTCCCAGGAAAAGGCTTCCCTTTCTAGGTACTGCAAACCATCTCCCTCCCAGGAATGGTGCAGGGAATATGTAGAGAATGTGTAGAGAATCACTCCACTGTGCCACAGTATCTCAGGCCTGGTCACTACCCAAACATCCTCATATCTGAATTCCCTCCTCACATTGGTTAGGACCCCTGAGTGCACAGTGCCTCCCAGGCTATATATTATGTCTTATCAATGTTCAGCAGCTGGCCATTTTCCTTCCAGTTCAGGAATCACCCTGCTGTCCATTTCTTCTCCTCAGTCACAGAAAGGAGGTTTTCATACAGACACTAACCCCTGCTTTGCACCCAGAAGTTAGCTTCTTAGTAGGAATCCCAGCTCTACCACTAGCCAGCTGTGTGTCTTCAGGCTCCTACAACAAAACCCCACAGGGTCGGTGGCTTATAAATGGCAGAAATCGGTGTCTCCCAGGTCTGAAGCCTGAGAATCCAAGATCAGGGTGCCAGCATGGTCTTCCCTGCCTCACAGCTGGCACCTTCACTCTATGCCCTCACATGGTGGAAGGGGCTGGGAGCTCCTGGACTCTCATTTATTAGGGCACTAATCCCATTCATGAGGGCTACATCCTCAAGCCCAAAGCCCCTCCCAAATTCTCTCCTCCTGATACCACCATCTTTGGAAGTTAGGATTTCAACACACGAATTTTGAGAGGACACAAGTATTTAGACCACAGTGCTCTGTTACCTTAGGTTAGTTACAGGACTTCCCTGGTGGCTCAGTGGTAAAGAACCCACTTGCCAATGCAGGAGTCACAGGTTCAACCCCTGGTCCAGGAAGATCCCACATGCCACAGGGCAACTAAACCCATGTGCTACAACTACTGAGCCTGTGCTCCAGAGCCCAGGAGCCCCAGTTACTGAAGCCAGCAAACCCTTAAGTCCATGCTCTGAAACAAGAAAAGTCACAGCAATGGTAAGTCCCCTGCTTGCCATAGCTAGAGAAAAAGCCCGCACAGCAATGAAGACCCAGCACAGCCAAAAAATAAATTTAAAAAAAAATTAATTATAGAACTTCTCTGAGTCCCACCTAAAGATGAATGCCTCCTTCGCCAGGCTGCTGAGACACAGATAAAGGTAGCCAGGGAGTAGCTAAGACTTATCTTTTAAGTGAATTTCAACCCTGTGGATGATCTACAAGCTCTCAGGCTCACATGGAGACTGGAGCTGGCTTTCAGACAAGCACTTGTGTACTGTTGGGTTTCCCTCTTCCTGAAAGTACAGTGATAAGGTGCTCTGGGACACTGACAGGTCTACTCTCTTCCCAGTTGTCAAGGGAGACTTCCCTCCTACCCTTTGTGGCTCATGTATTCAGACACACAAGCGTGTATTCAACAAACCTGCATGTTATTGCAAGTGTGCGACAGGACAGGCATTGGGGACTTACTCTGTGCTCTCCGGAAGCCTGTTATCTAGTGTGGCCTGGAAACTAAACAAGAGCATCCACGCTGAGTCTGAGAAAGGCTCCGTTAGGAATCTGGACAGCAGCCAAATCAAACTGGCTGCTTTCGGTACAACCAACACTCTCATAGGCTGCAGCTGGAGCATAAATAGATGCAACATTCTAGAAAACGCTCTGGCCACACCGATCAAGAGCCTTCAACAGTTTATGACCTGTGCATTCCCCTTCTGAAAATCTGTTTCAGAGAGACATTAAAACGCAATGGTTTATGTACAGAAAGGTGTATTGTGTCATTTTTTTAAGGGAAAATCACTTTCAAAGATGTTCTACAAAACAGCATGAGTAAATTACATTCATATGATGACATATCCATATGATGGAATATTATGACATCCATATGACTGAATATTACAGTGTTTTCAAAGAAAATTGGATGACATGAGAAAAATGCCTGTGGTTCAGTATAAAGCAAAGAAAGCAGGACACACTATAATAATATGAACAATAATTTCACCTTTGTAAAAAAGAAATTTTATATATATATGGGATTTTTATTTTTAGTCACTAAGTCATGTCCAACTCTTTTGTGACCCCACGGACTACAGCCAGCAAGGCTCCTCTGTCCATGGGATTTTCCAGACAAGAATACTGGAGTAGGTAGCCATTTCCTTCTCCAGGGGATCTTCTCAACCCAGGGATGGAACCCAAGTCTCCTGCATTGGCAGGTGGATTCTTTACCACCAAGCCACCTGGGAAGCCCATAGATGCATAGAAAAACAGACTAGAGGTTAATAGAGATTCCTCCTGGATGGTGGGATAAGGGGTCACATTTTTGGAAGTGGGTTTCATTCTTTCAAAATTCTCTGTAACATGCCTGAATTACGTTTATAATCTTTAAAAAAAGGAAAAAATATACATATATACACAAACATTGCTTTACTTTGATACTGAAGGGCAGGTGATGGGGCATTGGTGGAACAAGGCCAGGGGTGTCACCACCCATGCCATTTGATAAATCATATGCTAAGAAATGTCAGCTCCATTGAGACAAAGATCTTGTCTATTTTGTCCCCTGCTGTTTCCTTAGCTCTTGGAAGGGTCCTGGCACACACAGAAGGTATTCAGTAAATGCATGTTGAGTAACTGAATAAATGACTGCAGTCCAGCTCAAACGTTCTTCCTCTCTGTGAAGTTCCTTGACCTCCCCTAAACTAATTACTCTTCTTTTTCTAGAGACCCAGAGCTGTTATTACAAAGCTTTACAGCTCACAATTATGGGTCTGCTGCCACTCGCTAAATTGCAAGTTATTTGAATGCAGGAACTAAGTCTTATTTAGATTTGTCTCTGTAGTCAGATGAATGTTTGGTCAATAAATGTTTGAGTGATGGATGGAGAGGTGGAGAGATGTCAGCCTGTTCACACTGGATTCACAGTAATTATTCACTTCAACCGAGATTTAACTCTAACTGTAAATGTGCATCAATTTTGCGAGCTGCTAACAGAATAAGACCTGAGTTGGGTAAAAGTTTTAGAAATAGTCTCAGCAGTCAACTAACTACAAAGTTGTTCATGGTTTTAGCCCCGAGACACTTTCTCCTAACAAAATTTTACTCAGAACCCCAAAATATAAAATAGGCACAGAGCCACTCTGAGGAGGGTGGGGTGCCAGAACTCTCCTTGACATTAAGTTATCTGCTCTGGACCCTTCGGGATTGGAGGAACAGTTTGAAAACTGCGAACAAACACTGACATTCGTTAGTAACAGGTGAAGTGAAAAGTGAAAGTGTTAGTCCCTCAGTTGTGTCCAGCTTTTTGGGACCCCATGGACTGTAGTCCACCAGGCTCCTCTGTCCATGGAATTCTCCAGGCAAGAATACTAGAGTGGGTTGCCATTCCCTTCTCCGGGGGATCTTCCCGACTTGGGGATCTAACCTGGGTCTCCTGCACTGCGGGTGGATTCTTTACCATCTGAGCCATGTGAGAGGGTTTCCAAAAGGCAGCAAAAGAACCAGGACCAGAACGCTCATTTCCTGACCTCCACACCCAATGCCCTTTCTACTTAACTGTACCTCCTCTTCCGGTAGGGGCTACCCATGTTTTAGAACAAACCAAACACTCAGTTCTGGCGGCCAAGGTTTACAAGGCTGAGAACTCATTGCTCTGAATCCATGGCTCTTTTATTTCCTATGAAAATAAAGGAGGAATGTCACTGTGACTTTCCAATGACAACATCATTCACATGGCTCGAATCTCATTTGCAGGAAGGTACTTGCTATCTGACCTATATTTATTTTTAAATTCTCAATTTGCTTTTACAGACACAGGAAACAAAGTCTGCCCAAGTCTCAAAAGAATTCTCTGCGGAATCCTACAGGAAAAAGCCCTGAGCCACTCCCCTCCTGAATTAAACAGATTATCCTAAAAGGAGCAAAGCTACTGTTAATGTTTTTAAGTACATAATTGTCTTTCACAGAATGGCTCGCACTCTCCCAATAAAAGTTGTGTTTTTTTTTTAATTTGATTTTATTTTTAAACTTTACAATATTGTATTAGTTTTGCCAAATATCGAAATGAATCCGCCACAGGTATACCCGCGTTCCCCATCCTGAACCCTCCTCCCTCCTCCCTCCCCTACCCTCCCTCTGGGTCGTCCCAGTGCACCAGCGCCAAGCATCCAATACCGTGCATCGAACCTGGACTGGCAACTCGTTTCATACATGATATTATACATGTTTCAATGCTATTCTCCCAAATCTCCCCACCCTCTCCCTCTCCTACAGAGTCCATAAGACTGATCTATACATCGGTGTCTCTTTTGCTGTCTCGTACACAGGGTTATTGTTACCATCTTTCTAAATTCCATATATATGCGTTAGTATACTGTATTGGTGTTTTTCTTTCTGGCTTACTTCACTCTGTATAATAGGTTCCAGTTTCATCCATCTCATTAGAACTGATTCAAATGTATTCTTTTTAATGGCTGAGTAATACTCCATTGTGTATATGTACCACAGCTTTCTTATCCATTCATCTGCTGATGGACATCTAGGTTGCTTCCATGTCCTGGCTATTATAAACAGTGCTGCGATGAACATTGGGGTACACGTGTCTCTTTCCCTTCTGGTTTCCTCAGTGTGTATGCCCAGCAGTGGAATTGCTGGATCATAAGGCAGTTCTATTTCCAGTTTTTTAAGGAATCTCCACACTGTTCTCCATAGTGGCTGTACTAGTTTGCATTCCCACCAACAGTGTAAGAGAGTTCCCTTTTCTCCACACCCTCTCCAGCATTTATTGCTTGTAGACTTATGGATTGCAGCCATTCTGACTGGCGTGAAATGGTACCTCATAGTGGTTTTGATTTGCATTTCTTTGATAATGAGTGATATTGAGCATCTTTTCATGTGTTTGTTAGCCATCTGTATGTCTTCTTTGGAGAAATGTCTATTTAGTTCTTTGGCCCATTTTTTGATTGGGTCATTTATTTTTCTGGAGTTGAGCTGTAGGAGTTGCCTGTATATTTTTGAGATTAGTTGTTTGTCCGTTGCTTCATTTGCTATTATTTTCTCCCATTCTGAAGGCTGTCTTTTCACCTTGCTTATACTTTCCTTTGTTGTGCAGAAGCTTTTAAGTTTAATTAGGTCCCATTTGTTTATTTTTGCTTTTATTTCCAATATTCTGGGAGGTGGATCATAGAGGATCCTGCTGTGATGTATGTCGGAGAGTGTTTTGCCTATGTTCTCCTCTAGGAGTTTTATAGTTTCTGGTCTTACGTTGAGATCTTTAATCCATTTTGAGTTTTATTACAAGTGACTAAAAAATTACCCGTTCGGTTTCTGTACTTCCATTTTTGAATAGCAAAATTATACAGAGAGCCCTACGTACCATAAAAAACTGGCTTCTAAAGGATTCATGACCTAACTTTTGCATTTTCAGAACAATCTCCATTCCAATATTTTGGCACAGACTCCCAATAACAAGCATTGTCTTAATTAGGCCTTCCAATCTCTAATCCCTAGATCCATACAAGTTGGCAAGTGTAAATCCCAAAACCACTGTAGCCTACACAGCCACACGTCCCCTGAAAAAATGCTGCACATGTGAAGACATTACTTTTTCTTTTCTTTTTTTTTTTTAAAGTTAAGACTTTGAGAGAGTTCTCCTTGTGTATTGTTATTTTAATGAGGAAAAAAAAAAACCAGAGATCAAGAGTGGTGAGATATCCCATGAGGAAACCAGCTCCAGATGACATTCATTTATCAATGAATGTCAAGCGCCACAGGCCACCAGAGAAAAGGAAGGGGGCCCTCAGTTATGAATCAAGCCCAATGCCTCCCAGAAGTGATTCTGAAAGCCAGAGATGGCTTTCTCTATAGCATAAGAGCTCTACAATTAACCCATCCTCTCTCCCACAGCCCAGGAGTGGGGACTCAAAAGAGGCAGCCTTTTGATATGAAGATTACACAGGGCAGCATCTTTCAGGGGGACAATGAGATCAGACCCCACACACAGTACACAGGATGAGTGGGGTGAGTTGGGGGGCGAGGGGAGTGGAATGAAAGCCTGGGGTCTCAGTTCCCAGGAGGAAGAGGCTGACTTTTCGTCCAGCCTGCACTGCTCATCTCCAGGGCAGTCAACAGCCTCAACCTGACCCCAGACAGACCCAAGAGTTTACACTGAAACAAGAAATTCTCCACCAAGCAACTATTTGCATACTTTCCCTTTCTCCTGCCACTTCTCCCAGGGCCCTCCCAGGGTGAACAGAGGGCACCATTAGCAACTGAGAGCCTGGAAGGCGACCTCCATGGCCTCAGATGTTGGCAGGAGCAATGCAAACAGCGGAGTTTTCAATCCCATCCCAGAGTGCTTTCAAGCTGTTTCTTAGTTTGCACTTTAGACATTTGTGAATAACCTTCTTCCCCCACCATTAAATGATCATAATAGAAACTATTTCAAAATGACTCCAAGTTCACTTTGAAGAAAGTGAGTTGAAAACCTTTACCCTTCTAAAGAAACATGAGTGTTTCATTCAACTGAACTTACATTTCATCATCTGAAAAACAGAAGACACTACCCTAAACCTTTTATGGCTCCTGGGCCCCCAGAATAAAATTCAAACTTCAAAGCCTTCCGAGCTCTCCAAGTTGGTGGCTGATCCACCTCTTCGCCCTGGAACTTCTGCTCGCAGACATCACTCTCCTTCCTGCCTCACCCTGGTCCTGGCAGATACCCTCACCTGGAATGCCTGCCCTCTCCTTCTAAACCCCCCCAGCAAATCTCTACTCACCCTTCAGGGCCCAGTGCAAACACCACCTCTCCTGTGAAGTCTTCCTCAACACCCCTCTCTGAATCAATCAGCCCCCTTCCTGAGTTCTTTATCTCCCTTTGTAACCCCAGTCACACTTGGCCCCACAGACAGTTCAGTCATGTGTGCTTCTGTCCACCTTGATAGAACGAATCTTTCTTGGACCAGTCTTTGCATGTAAACGTTTACTTTAGAACCCCTTTTTTTAATTTGGCCATGCCAGCTCTTAGCTGCACCCAGGTCCCATAAATTGAGAGTAAGAACCACCACTGAACCACCAGGGAAGTCCCTGGAACTCACTTTAAACCAAATTTAAGCAGCTCCCCAAGCCTCTTTGAGTTTCCACTGCCTTGTCTGTAGAATGAAGTTGGTAAGTCTCTCTCTACATTACAGTTTGTTAGGCTGCATGAGAATTAGGAGGGTCACCTGATGCTGGGAAAGACTGAGGGCAGGGGGAGAAGGGGTGACAGAGGACGAGATGGTTGGATCTCACTGACTCAGTGGACATGAGTTTGAGCAAACTCTGGGAAACAGTGAAAGATAGGGAAGCCTTGCGTGCAGCTTCCAGTCCATGAGGTCGCAGAGTCAGACACGACTGAGTGACTGAACAGCAACAAAAAGGGTTAAGTTTCAGATGGCCTCGATTCGCCAGAAGACTGTGAAGATGCCTCAGAGGACTGACATTACTTTAGCTATACATATGTGACTCCACTACCAATAATTGTTACTTAATACCTAGAGTCCTAGAGAGTCAACATTCTTCCCAAAGGGTATTGCTTAAAGCCAGGAAGGAAAACGTCCCCTTAAAAAGGAGAAGGGGACGACAAACGATGAGATGGTTGGATGGCTTCACCGACTCGACAGACATGAATTTGACCAAGCTCTGAGAGTTGGTGATGGACAGGGAAGTCTGGCATGCTGCAGTCCATGGGGTCGCAAAGAGTCGGACACGACTGAGCGACTGAACTGAACTGAAAAAAGGAGAAGGGGAAAAAAAAGAGAGAGAGAGATTGAAAAGTAAACAAAAAAACTATAATCCATTGCACAGAAAGTTCTCCAACACTTCTGAGCTGTATTCTCCAGCAAGGTAGCCCTGAGCCACATGCAGTTATGGGGCACTTGAAGTCTGAATTAAGATGTGCTTAAATGTAAACTATACATTGAATTTCTGAAGATTTAGTATTAAAAAAATAAATTCAAAATATCTCAATAATTGTTCATATCTATTGCCTCTTGGGTCTGGCAATCCAATGGTTAAGATTCTGCACTTCCAATGCAGGGAGTGAGGGTTTGATCCCTGGTAGGGGAAACTACGGAGAAGGCGATGGCACCCCACTCCAGTACTCTTGCCTGGAAAATCCCACCGGCGGAGGAGCCTGGTAGGCTGCAGTCCATGGGGTCGCTAAGAGTTGGACACGACTGAGCAACTTCACTTTCACTTTTCACTTTCCTACATTGGAGAAGGAAATGGCAACCCACTTCAGTGTTCTTGCCTGGAGGATCCCAGGGACAGGGGAGCCTGGTGGGCTGCTGTTTCTGGAGTTGCACAGAGTCAGACAGGACTGAAAGAACTTAGCAGCAGCAGCGGCAGGGAAAACTAAGATCCCACATGCCCTGTGACACGTCCAAAAAAAAAAGTATTGCCTCTTAAAATGATACTACTGTAGATATTAATTTCACCTGTTGGTTTATACCTTTTTAATGTGGCTACTAGAAAGTTCAGAGTGCCATGTGCAGCTGGGGCTTCCCTGGTGGTTCAGTGGTAAAGAATCTGCCTGGAGTCACAGGAAACGAAGGTTTGATCCCTAGGCCAGGAAGATCCCCTGGCAACCCACTCCAGTATTCATGCCGGGAGAATCCCATGGACAGAGAAGCCTGGCGGGCTACAGTCCATGGGGTCGCAAAGAGTCAGACACGACTGAAGCGACTTAGCACACACACACTGCTGACAGCATCTTCTCTTGGGTGGCACTGCCCCAGCAGGGCACCCAGAGCTGGATCTGCAGACCCTCTCCTGACACACACTGGTTACAGCGCTATACAGCGCTATCTTTGAGAGATGCTCACTTTTTTTTGTTGCGTCTGCATCTAGCCATGGTGTTAAATGAATTGCTCTTTGCTCTCTTACATGCAGCTCACCGCAGAATCATTCTTTACCATCTGAGGCACCAAGGAAGCCCAGGGAAGAATGTACTCGTTCTTTCCTTTAAAAAAAAAAACCAAATGTATTCTTTATTTATTTGGCTGCACCAAGTCTCAGTTGCGGCATGTGGGATCTTCGAGCTTCTTTTCGGCTTGCAGGATCCTTAGTTGCTGCATACTAACTCTTAGCTGTGGCATGTGGGATCTATTTCCCTGACCAGGGATCGAACCCAAGCCCCCTGCACTGGGAGGTCAGAGTCTTAGCCACTGGACCACCAGGGAAGTCCCAATGTACTCATTCTTTCACTCAATATTTCCTGCCTGCTGCCATGGTCTATACATTTCTGTCCCCCCTAAAATTCATATGCTGAAAACCTAATGCCCAAAGTGGTAACATCAGGAGGCAGGGCCATCAGGAGGCAGTTAGGGCGTGAGGGCAGAGCTCTCATGAATGGGACGACTGCCCTTGAAAAAGAGGCCCCAGAGAGGTCCCTCAGCCTTTCTACCCTGTGGAGATACAATGAGAAGTCAAACATCTGTCCTTTATAACCTACCCAGTCAGTGGGGTTTTGTTGCAGCAGCTCGAACAAGGTAAGCCACTACTATCCCCAGAACCGGCCTGCTCCTGACGAGCCAGTGCACCAACACGTAATAGCAGAGCTGTGCACGTGCCGAGTGCCACGGGACATGCCCCCTTCCTCTGACCGAAAGGAGATGGATCTTGGTTTTGCACAGGAGGTAACATATCAACTGGACTTTTACCTTAAGACAAATCCAAGCTGAAGAGCGGTGAGTGTCATCCAAACACAGGTGACAGCACGGGCCCCAAGAGGGGATGAGCTCGCCCAGGCTGGAGTGCGCGGAGGAAGAGAGGCACTGCACTCCTGTCCCACACAAAGCCCACAGCTGCGCTGAAGGCCCTTATAGAATAATTACCTCTTGACCTAATTAGCTAAAACCAAGCACATGTAGGTGGGATACACCGGTGAGATGAAGAGTACAGTCTCTGGTGTCAGATCTGAGCAGGAATCCTGTTCCAACTTTTCACCTCTGTGACCTCAGGCAAGCTCCTCAGCCTCCCAAAGCCTCAGTTTCCTCATCTGTACAATGGGATTGGTAAATGCCCACCTCACCAGGCTGTGGTAAAGAGTCAATGTGATTATCTAAGTACAGCAGCTGGCATGCTGTCTGATACATAGTATCACTAACTGATCATCTCACTACTGCTATTTTCAGTAAAGCACCAGAAAAACAGGGAATCTAAGTAAGGATTTCCTAGCTACTGATGTTCTGGGCTGGAGTATTCTTCATTGTTGGAGGCTGTCCCGTGTATTGCAGGATGTTTACCAGCATCCCTGACCTCTGTTCATTAGAGGCCAGTAGGACCCACCTGCCGAGCTGTGCCAATCAAATTGTCTCCAGACATTGACATAGGTCCCCTGCCATGTGGAAGAGAAGGGAGCAAAACTGTCACCCGTTGAGAACCCCAGCTCTAAATCAATTAGATGAGGCAGAAAGTTCATCCAGAGGACCACATGCTTAAAGATACTTTTTCAACTTGGACCCCAACCCTCACCCCATATAAGGAACAAGCTTGCCCCAACCTTGGGGAGTAGGCAAGCAAGGGGACTTGTTTGTTCCTGGTTTCCACCTGCTGCAACAGGGGCACCAATAAAGCCCTGCCTGAAGAAAAAGAACTCCAAGCACTGACAGACTCTTCCATCCTCTGTTAAGTATCAAGCCCAGCAGGGACTGTCTGAGGGGCCAGAGGTGGAGCAGAAGAGCATCAGCTAGGTCCTTGGTCTCAGGCCAAAGAACCCCGTGTGTGTGCATGCATCGACTCTTTGCAACCCTATGGACCATATCCTGACAGGCCCCTCTGGTCCATGGGATTTTCCAGGCAAGAATACTGGAATAGGTTGCCACTTCCTTCTCTAGGGGTTCTTCCTGATCCAGGGATCAAATCCAAGTCTCCTACACTGGCAGGTGCATTCTTTACCACTGAGCCACCTAGGAATCCTAAAGAACCCAGCGCCTCGCCCAACTCAGAATCACAGTCTTTCGACTGCATCTCAGTACCTGCTCTGGTGACAGTGGGCAGAAATGGGTCTCTGCCCGTGCTCTGAGAGCCAGCCTGCCAAGGAGGCTCCACCCCTGCAGATAAGAGTTGGGAGGACTGCCCCTGTGTGAGAAGAACCCAGAAAGTTCTCCAGGTGCACACCTTGGGCTCGAATGTGGAGACCAAGGATAATCAGTTCTGTCCCATGTAATGCACCCTGACATTCCACAACCAGAGTCTCCTCTTCTGAAATGACTTCCATCCTCCTCAGAGTTCAGCTGCAGAAACGGCACTGACGGGTGGCCTGTGCTGTATTTTTCAAGTGCTCTTTTTTAAAGTTTGTGGGAACCTGAGAGGTAACTGTGCATAATGGGGGGGGGGGGGGGCGCTATGGTCTCTGCATTTGGTGTGAAACCTCAAAGCTGATTTTTTACCAGATAAACTCAGCTTTTGCAAAACACTCCAAGCTCCACGGAGGCCGTGCTACGTGTTGGCCTTGGCAGGGGAGGTGTGACAGCACAGCAGATGGAGGGTCAGGACATCCAGAAAGATGGTATCACTGGGGCCGAAAAGCAGGGCCCTTTCGGCAAACCTTACAGGTAGGTCACACCTACGAAACAGATAAACATTTGCTCAAGATTCCAGAGAGATGCAATACAAGAGCACTGTCATCAACACGAAGAATAAAAGCTTAGAACGAGGAACCACAGTGTACCTATTTTAAAAATATATGCGTACTGTTTTTGCACCCATCTTCAATGTATTTTCACATCTCATTTCTCATTTAATCTTCCCCACTACCAAGGGAAAGAAGTAATACTACTACCTTCCCTTGGCAAATGAGGAGACCAAATCTCTGAGTTGGTGACTTGTAATCAATCAATTATTAAGCCCCTACAATGTGCCAGGCACTTTCCCAAGTCATTGAGTGTGGCCAGGTCCTATGCCAGACACCAGTGAAGCGTGGAGAGTCTTAAGGGATTTCTCCAAAAGAAGAGTCGTTGGCCGATGGCTAGGATGATGATCTGATGGGAGGAAAGTCCCACCCCATGCGAGATGTCTAGCATCCTTGGCTCTGCCTGATAAACTGATGTCCTCAATCTTTGGGACAAACAAGCACATCATGACACATTTCCAAATACAGAGGCCAGAGAGAGTCCCCAAACTGAGAGCCCCAACTAGACATTTAGAGAAAGAGTCAGACAGCAGTGGTTTAATTCTAGAGTCATCAGTCCTTGTGTGACCTCAGACAAGTCACATTCTCTGTGCCCTAGTCTCCTGTGTGCCACTGTGTTACGTCACTTCAGTCATGCCTGACTCTCTGCAAGCCTATGGACTGTATCCGGCCAGGTTCCTCTATCTATGAGATTCTCCAGGCAAGAATAATGGACTGGATTGCCATGCCCTCCTCCCCTCCAGGGGATCTTCCCGACCCAGGGATCAAACCCACATCTCTTGTGTCTCCCGCATAGGCTGCTGCTGCTGCTAAGTCACTTCAGTCGTGTCTGACTCTGTGCAACCCCATAGACGTCAGCCCACCAGGCTCCCCTGCCCCTGGCAGGTGGGTTCTTTACCTACTAACACCACCTGGCAAGTCCACCCTAGTCTCCTACCCTCCTCGTAAAATGGTGATTACAAGAGATGAATCCTGTAAGATCCCTATAAGGAATATGTAATACATATTAAACACCTGACCTATGTCAGCCTCCAGGAAATAATACCCAATAAATAGCTGTATGCACAAATGTGCATTTGTCAATGCACCCCCTTGAACCCTCACCTCCTTTGATCCTAAAGCCCTCTTCTCAGGGAATCTTTCCTGATCACTCTATTTAGAAGTGATCACTCACTGCTTCCATTTCACATCTTCCTTCCTGGCTTTATTTTTTATTTTTCTCTGCAGCACTTGTCACCATCCAACAGACTCAATGGTTCAAACATGCATTTGTTTATATTATATCTCCCCCCTCAAGTCTTGTCCACTTGGGTCCCTGCTATATCTCCAGCACCCAGCACAGAGTCTAACTCTCAACAGCATTCAACCAAACCATCCTGAGTGATGTCGAATGGACACAGTAAGTAGACAGTCAGAGCCTGAAAGCTGATCCTGGGCTGCAAATTCTGTGCTTTTTTTTTTCACCATAGTGAATGACCATGAACAATGGCCCTGAAGGTAAGATATGTCAACCATTAAGAAATGTAGTGTTACAACACTACCTTAGAAGAGCCTTTGTGTTTTCCCGCTTCTGGGATTCTTTGAAATGAGCAGTTTCTAACAGAAACCCAACTACCAGCCTGTTGAATTGGCGTTGCCTTTGTGGGTCTTTTTCACAAGGCCTTTAAGATAACCACTTAAGCCGAAGACTGATATGGATTTCAACATTTACATTGCTGGGCTTGAAACTCGCTCAGTCATTTCCAGCTCTTTGCAACCTCATGGACTATAGCCCACCAGGATCCCCTGTCCATAGAATTCTCCAGGCAAGAATACTGGAGTGGGTTGCCATTTCCTCCTCCAGGGATCTTCCTGACTCAGGGATTGAACCTGGGTCTCCTGCACTGCAGGTGGATTCTTTACCATCTGAGCTACCAGGAAAGCCGTCTTTATTTCTATCCATACCTATCTGAGTGAGACCTGAACTCCAGTGATACTGGAAATATCAGTCCTAGCCACACCACATGTCTAATGCCAAACTCTGACTCACCACTGTCAGAACTATCTTTAGAACTAAGCAGCACTAACTGTGTGTATGTGCTTAGTCACTCAGTTATGTTTGATTCTTTGTGACCCCATGGACTGTAGTCAGCCAGGCTCCTCTGTTCATGGGATTCTCCAGGCAAGGATACCGGAGCAGGTTATCATTTCCTACTCCAGGGGATCTTCCCGACCCAAGAATCAAACCCATGTCTCCTGCGTCTCCTGCATGGACAGGTAGATTCTTTAACACTGAGCCACCTGGGTGGCAAACTTGACTGTGGTGGGTCTGACAATCACCAACTACATTCAAGACCAGTCTCCACCTCGGGTTCCAAAGTCTAGCCGACACACTCCAACTATCACAAAGGGGCCTGGAAAGGAAACATCAGGCCTTCCATTTTCATTGAATTTAGAAAAAAGAAATTTAATGTTAAAAACATGAATTAATGTAAAATACGAATTGGAACAAACACCCTCATCTAACCCATTGTACCAAGTTACATGCATTTATGAAATTCAGGCATCCTGAGGAGGGAGACAGAGAGGGACCAAGGAAATCAGTCAACCCACTGCTCTCAGATCACCATTTACAACTGAATCCCAAGTAGATTTACAGATTACATCATCTACTTTTACCTAAACTAGTCCTCACAAAGTGGAATAGAGGCTTAAAGAGATTCCAGTCAAGAAACTACAGCTTGGAGGGAATTCCCAGGTGGTCCAATGGATAGGTCTCAGCCCTTTCACTGCTGAAGCCTTGGTTGGGCTGCCTTGGTTGGGCTTCCCTGGTGGTTCAGTCGGTAAAGAAATCTGTCTGCAATGTGGGAGACCTGGGTTATATCCCTGGATTGGGAAGATCCCCTGGAGGAGGGCATGGCAACCCACTCCAGTATTCTTGCCTGGAGAATCCCCATGGACAGAGGAGTCTGGCAGGCTACAGTCCATAGGGTCGCAAAGAGTCGGACATGACTGAGCGACTAAGCACACACCCACAGAGGAACTAAGACCCCGCAAGCTGCAAAAATTAAAAATAAAAACACACTGCAGCTTGGAGATAACTCATAATGCATGCACATATTATGTGCACAAAAAAATGCACAGAAGAAAATTCCTCTATCTCCCTGAGTCTTGTATGCCATGTGCTGCATGCTAAGTCACCTCAGTCGTGTCCAACGCTTTGTGACCCTGTGGACTGCAACCCTCCAGGCTCCTCTATCCATGAGATCCTCTAAGTAGGAGGACTGGAGTGGGGTGGCATGCCCTCCTCCAGGGCATCTTCCTGACCTGGGGATCGAACCTGTGTCTCTTACGTCTCCTGCATTAGCAAGTGGGAACCTGGGCATCACTAGTGCCACCTGGGAAGCCCCTTGTATGCCACATTACAAGGTAAAAAGGGTAAGAGAATCAGAGCTGACTGGGAGTTCGCTAACAGAATTTCCCAGATGGTAATGAACATGTGGGTTTATAATGACTATTGTTAGAAACAGAAACATCCTTATCCTACATATTTAGATAATGGGAATAATATGAATACACTTACTATAAGCAAAATAGATGGGAGATGGCTGCTCACATATGTTTTACCAATAGGGAGTGGTGAGCACTCTGGATGTCTGCTCATCACCCATTCTACTCCCTTTTAGAAAGCCTTTCTATACAGTAAGGGCTGTTGATTTAAAAGCTATGTTTCTGAGCCATCCTGGTTCTGAAGCTAAGGTTCTGAATGTGAGTTTGGCTCCCCTAGACAGAAACACTGACTTCAGATTTAGAAAGAGGCCATAGGTGAGAGGCCACCTCCCCGCCTTCCAGGTTTTCTTCAGGCTCCTGATGATGTGAGAACGATTCGGGGTTTCGACAACACTCTCTGGGACCACTCTCTGGCTTGCTGGGTGTTGAGAGGTGGCTGTAAGAGCATCCCGATTCTGGAACCAGGATTTCTGATCCCAGGGTCCCAGTGTCATTAGTTTGTTCTTGGATTTGGTAGTTTCAAAGATGGTCTCAGAGGAAGCAGCACACTGAGTGGGCCAGTGTTTTTGAGTAGCCAGGCCTGTATGCGTTTGCTTCTCTGGTGTTACATATGCTACTGCTATTACCCGAGGCTAATTCCTGAGGCCCAGCTGAGAGCCCTATGCGTCTATGTGTGTGCATGCTCAGATATGACTGAGCAATCCCATGGACTGTAGCCCACCAGGCTCCTCTGTCCACGGGATTTTTCAGTCGAGACTACTGGATTGGGTTGCCATTTCCTCCTCCAGGGGATCTTCCCAACCCAGGGATCAAACCTGCATGTCCTGCGTCTCCTGCATTGGCAGGTGGATTCTTGACCACCAGCATTCCCAACCTTTTTAAGGACCAGATTCCCTCCATTAAATACCTTTCTGCTTAAATACCTAGACCCCTTCCCAGTTCACACCCTGAAGCCTGGCTGAATCCCAGCAAGCCAGAAGCAAAGAGGTCTGAGAAACAAAGCACACCATACCAGAAGCTATTTGGTTACAGCAAGCCACCCTGCTCTTCCCCCTGGGCTTATGCATATTGGTGAGGTGGGCACAGGGGCGGAAGAGGCATCTTTGCCAGTCACTTATTTACTCTTTAAATGTTTCCCAAGTACCTCTGGGCCAAGCTTAGAGGCTATAAAGAGGAACTTGGCAGAGGTTCCTCAAAAGAGGAACACGTACTGAATACAAGTAAACAAACAATTACCACGCATTTCTGAAGAAGATTCTTGAGAGTCCCCTGGACAGCAAGGAAGTCAAACTAGTCAACCCTAAAGGAAATCAACCCTGAATATTCACCGGAAGGACTGATATTGAAGCTGAAGCTCCAATACTTTGGCCACCTGATGCAAAGAGCCAACTCATTGAAGAAGACCCTGATGCTGGGAAAGATTGAGGGCAGGAGGAGAAGGGGATGACAGAGGATAAGATGGTTGGATGGCATCACAGACTCAATGGACATGAGTTTGAGTACACCCCGGGAGTTGGTGATGGACAGGGAAGCCTGGTGTGCTGCAGTCCATGGGGTCACAAAGAGTCAGATATGACTTAGCGACTAAACAACAACAGAAAAGGGAAATGACCAAGGCCATGGGAGTTCAGCAGCCTTGAAAGAAAGCAAAATCCACACTGGTGACATTTTCCCCAAACAACGTCACGAAGTCTATTTCTCTGTGATGTTCCAGAGTTGAGCCCCATATTAAATAACTCACTTCCCCACATTTCTATTCTGACTCTTACCAACCTCATCAGTTAATCAGAAAGAGATACAAGCCCTGTGGCTCTGAAAATAAGTGCAAATTTCCCAGGGACAGCAGAAAAGACTGAAAGGCCCGCCAACCAGCAAAGCCTTTATGAAGCAGGCGATCAGGATTAATCAGGTACCCCCTGGGCCCTCAGCTGGAGCCTGAGTGCCATTTTGATCACCTTACTGAGATTCTGAGGTCCGCCATGGTGTACAGAAAGTTCTTTCACAATTTACAGAGGTGGGTCCAAGGGCATCAACTATAAGAATCACTGTTACTTTATGTTCCACTAAGAACATAAAGGCTATGCACTAAAGGTCAGCACAGCACTAAGATACCATCAGTTACAAGTCAAATGTCAGAAAGGTGAAAAGAATGAGTGTTTACAATTGATAAAATATAGTAATTCACAGGAGCAGGCAGAGGGGGTATGTCCAACTAGGACCTGGGTCTTTCACTCCCAAATCATTGATCCATTCCTTCTCTATTTTTCTTGAGTGCCTCCAGAAGGCAGGGGCTGTTGGTTTCCATCTATGAATGCTGTGGATCACGCCTTAGACATTTCAAGAATTTCCCAACACAAACTCAGTTAAAATTCCTGTCAAATTGGTTTTGTTTTATTTTGTTCTGAGTTATACATTACTGCTTTAAAAAACTGCAAAAAGGGAGTGGTCTAGTTTGGAGGTGAGGGGGAGGCAGAGGTTGATGGAGAGAAGTGGGATTTACACGCTAAACACTTCACCCAACTGCACTGTGGTGCTGCTTGAAGATGCACACAGAAGTGCAAGGAAGAGGCTTTGGGCTTGTCCACCCATTCCGCAACCCCTCCCCCGAGAGTCCTCAGCCCAAACTCTTCCAGAGCTTCCCATCCTGTCGCCAGTCAAGGCCAAGATCCACACAATCTCTCTGCACCTTCTGGTCTTAGCTGCTTCCTCCCTCTGCTCCAGACACTCAGAGCTGCCTGCCATGCGAGGTCGTGCCTCGGGGAACAGACCTGGAATATCCTATCTGGGACTGGGTTGACATGTGGCCAGCTCCTTCACTTCTTCCCATCTCTGCTCTCCAACATCAACTTGTCAGCGACATCCTGTAATGACCTCTGTATTAAACTGCAACCCTGGCCTCTCACATCCCTCATCCATATCTCTTGCTTTGTTCTTCTCTCTTCACACCATCTGACACATCACCTATGTATGTGGCTTCTGCACTTCCTTAAAGTCTGCCTATACCTCACTAGAAGGTAAGTTCCATGAGGGCAGACATGTTTTATGGTATCCCCAGTGCCCAGAACAACACCCGGCACAGAGGAGAGGAGAGAAAGAGACAGAGAAAGAAGGAGCAGCTCTGATCTCAAATTATGATGAATCACATCTGATGTAAGATGCATCCAATTACAAATTACAAGTTTAATGGACAGATCAGACTATTCAATGATCTCAGGGGAGGGGCTGCCTCACTCTTCATTTGTGATAAAGATGGGGGTCTCAAAATTCAAGAGAAGAAAAATAAAAAAGAGAAAATGAATACGTAAAACTACTTTTGGTTTTTTTCAGAATCTGCCCTTCCCAGTGGGCTGTGACTTTCATGAAAGTCTTTCCATTCACTGTCCCCAGATTAAGAAGAGCTTTGTCCTCTTGGTAGATTTAAGAAGGGAAAGGGCAGTGCTCACTTGTAAGCCTTTGATTTCCTGTTTTTAAATGTTTTTAAATGGTTGTGGCCGATACAGTTCATAAGCAAAATGGCTTTTCATCCAGATAAACATAAACAGCAGCCCCTTCTGCTGGCGAGTTGATTCTCCCACCCCTCGTCCATCAGAAAACCCCCAACCACTCGTCCTCTGGTGCCCGGTCACTACTTTTATTTCAGAGGCAACAAAATGAGGACTCCTGGACAGCAGATCTAACTGTCGAAGTAAATTGCCTAAGTGTATCTGTCTCATCTTTGAGCAGCTATGAAACTCCCCATGGAGGTGCAAACATTTAAAACGCCAAGGGGAGACCAGATGCTGGAAACAGCTTATCTTTCAGCTATTTGATGCAGTTGCCAGGATTTATAACACTGTCGTATTTGAGAACCTCCTGACTTCTTTTCAAAAGAAGTTTCAGATATATAAGAGAACAGCCCCTACAACCTGCTCTAACTCCAAATTCATTTCATGTATCAGCAAAAAGATTCTTTAAAATTAAATACGTGCAGAAAGAAAAAAAAACACGATACCAGACTGGCACTCTGCAAAATAGTGGGAATGGGAGGTTAGAGGTACAGGCAACCCCATAAATTTAAAAGTTTGTGGCTAAGTTTTCTGTTTTTCAACTTAATTACTGGTCACCATAATGACCATAATGATGTATTTGTCTAAAATACATATTATCTATCAAACAAGGTACAAAACCCAGGATAGGATCTCAATTATTTTTTTAATATTTATATTCTACAATAGACAGGAAAAAAGGACCCCTTGCCTCTGGTGGTAGATTAATGGATGATTGCTTGTCTTCTGTACCTCCTAAATTTTCTAAAATGAGCACATATTACTTTTATAATTAGGTTAAAATTATAATGCAAGTGTTTTACATTCAATCTAATCAAGTGAACTACAAAGGGGTAACCGAAGAAGCCTTTAAATAAAGGGTATAATCTTCCAATACATTTGACCAAGGCAAAGAAATCCCAGGCGACAGTGAAAGTAAACATTTAAAAAAAAAAAAAAAAACAGAGGAAGAGAAAGAGAGAAGAAAGGCTTTCTCCCCAGGCTTCTCTCCTATGAACAGGAGCTTTCAAACAAAATCACAACCCTACAGAGTAACACAAAAGGAAGGTTCAGGGGAGCCACCTTCACACACTCAGGACAAATGTAGCCTGGAGGCCTTTCAGCTCTGCCTAGCCTGCCCCAAGACACAGCTCCATCAAAGGCCGCCTGTCTGGGGCAGGTACCTGAGACAAGTCAATGTTCAGGAGGCGATCGCTGATGGGCACAAACCTGTGCAGAAAGCACACGCATGGAGCTCCATTCTCACTGAGATCAGGAGCAGTTCACGCCCACAGAGGGTGTCTCTCCTGCAGATGGGTTTCTACAGGTCAGTGGCTAAAAGAGACCAAGCTTCCCCCTACCCAAGACACCCAGCCTCACTGTCTCACACTTTGGGGCAGCAACTCTAGGCCAAGAAGAGTGTTCTGTCTGGGGTGTGATGAGCTTAAACCTGACCCATGACTTGAGGGATCTCAGAGACCAGGAGGATAGAGAAGTGTCCAGATCTTGTCTCCAGTGTCCCACACCCCCCTCAAGAGAGCCAGACTTACTGGCGAGGCATTCTTGGCAAGGTTTGATACAACTTCCCAAAAACTGGAGAAGCAGGTCTCCTAGAATCTAGTCACTTCATTCACTCATCCAGCAAATACTTTATTGAGAAAATTCTATGGGCTGGGCATTGTGCCGGACACTGGGATTAGAATAGGGCCTAAAACCCAGACCCTGCCCTAAGACTATTAACTTAGAGTGTCAAAGACCTAAAGAAAACTGCCTGTACTGACAAGAAGCCCACTTCTGCTGAACCCAACAACCAAATTAAAGATCAGTTACTCAAGTTGCTGTATTAGAAAAGTACAAAAGACAATGAACCCCAGATTAGAATCAGAGGAACAGCCAGCCAGCCCTTCGCCAGCTTGTCTCTGTTTATTCTTTCCCTTCCTCCTCACACACTCCAGGTATTCTCTAGCCATCAATGAAGCCAGGGATCCATTTCTTTTTGGAATACTACATTTCTATTTCAGATAGGAATAGAAATAGCCTCTCTGCCAGAGGGCTCCTAATTTTTAGCAACACAATCTGTGCCATGCTGTGGTCCCTTCTGCCTCTCCCAGGGTGATCTGGAGAAATGGAAACTGCAGTGCCAGGCTAAAAGATCAGCTGTTACAACCCAAAATCCTTCAGAGAAGCAAAGAGCAACTAACTTTTAAGGAAATTCCAAGCAGTAGGAAAAAGAGATAGCATCAGTTGTCATCAAGAGCATAGTTTAATAAAATGCGTGTGTGGGGGGGTGTAAATGTTTAATATTAATTTCAAAGTATATTTTTATGTCCCATATCATAATAAACTATTGGCATGGAGTTTTCATGGAACAGTGAAACAATTATATATAATTAAAAATAAGGAAGACCTTTCAGTTGAATGTAGACCAATACAGTTCTACATTCAATAGAACGTATTGAAAGTAGTCTTTGCTATATAGATTGGTGGAAAATAACAGATGAGCATACTCATATAAGCAAATAATCCACAAATGCCATTTGGGGGTTGGAAGTGGGACCAGGAAGGGAAGCCAAGTTTGAGAGCAGAGGGTCAAGGATGGCAAACCCTTATCTGGAAAGCCTCGGCAAAGCTTCTGTCCCTGGTACCGAAAAGCCAGACTGAGGGCAGCTAACACCACTTTCAAGCCAACTTAATACTCCAACTAGGGCTGGAAATTTTCACAAACTGTCAGTTACAAGTTGGAAATTTCTTCCTGGTATCCCTGGCTGGAAAGTTATTTCCTAAATCTCACACAGGGTAAGAGAAACATAGGATGCTTGAAAATCATGGGCAGCAGTAGTCTTACTACTTAGTATCTCCCTGGACAACTAACAGGTACAGAGAAGTGATGGCACATTCCTGCTGGAGACTAACACACCTCACTGTTCCAGGCATTTCTGCAGAGAACTACCCGGCACGTTCGGTCCAGGCAAAACTGAAGTGGCCTAAACACATCTGTAGTGTCTAGACCAAATCTTTCAGCTCTTTGTTTGTGCCGTTGGGCCCCCAGTGTATTTGCACACCACCCAGTCCCCCAGCCCTCTGGGCGGAGCCTGGCCCAGGACACAGCAGTCTGTCTGGTCCTGCCCATTGCAACCACTGCCTGGCTGCCGGCAGGCAAGCCAGGTCCATTTTTAATTCCCTAACAAGTTTCACAACCACTGGTTTGGGTGAGGAGACAAACACCGCTGCAGTTTGCTGACATGAAACTAAAAATACCCAGCTGCAAACAAAAGCCACCCTTTACCAGGCTGGCTCCGACGTCCTGAGGTTACATGTGGTAGTGTCAGGCCACACCAGACAGAGACCTTATTCTTGGCCAAGGGGCCGCCTTAACAACTCCTCCAGGCCCAGCCAGGCAGAGGGGCCGTTCTGTCGGAGCTGTCAAGATATCCCAAAGTTTGATAGAAAGAACAGCTTTGGTCCTGTGCCACCACCCAAAGCAAGTTAGATGAATTCGGTGCTGCCTCTGGGTCAGATACACACTGCTTTCAGTGTGTATAACCTACATAACCCTATAGCCCTGGAAGGAAATGGGCTTCCAGCTCCCTCCTTGCAATTATAAAAGCAAATTATTGCCATGACTATACTGAGAAAAGCAACTGGGAGACGTGATTGGTAGATTTGGGAGCCCATGTGGTCCAGAGGGGGCCTGCTGGGGGCCAGGGCATGGAGGATCACGACTCCACCGAGAGATGCCCGTTTCCCCGGAAGCTTCTCGGGAAGGTTTTACCTGTTGGGCTTCGGAGTGGAGCTGCGATCCGGGGGCCACCACGCTCGAGGCCGCCCGTCCCTCCCAAACTTTCCTTCCCGCCCCTCGGGAGGGGCAGCCTCATCCCTCTCCGAGTCCAGATTTCAGGTGTGGAACTTGTCTAAGCCACCCGGGACTGCGGGGAGGCGCGTGGTGGGGATGGGGGCGGGTTTCCTTCCCACACGGCCCGGCGAGCGCCGGGGGATTCCGGATGCTCAGAACCCACGAGTGGGGGGCGGGGTGTGGGGGGACGGGGGGCGGGCAACTGACGGTCAGCCCAGAACCCACCAAAGTTTCCTCCCAAACTAAAGCGGCGCAATGACGGGGCTCTGAGTACCCCCGAGCACAGGGTCGCGAGCCGCTCTGTGAGGGAGGGAGCAGGCCCCGTGGCACCAGCCGCAAGGTCAACGCGGAGCCAAACCCCGGGGGCAAGCAGCCGGCGCCGGGACCCAACCCCAGCTGATGCGGGGGGCAGTATCGGGCACCCCCAATCTCTCCCTCCACCTGCTCGGCGCGGCGCCGAAACCCGCACACGTGGGAGCCTAGCCTCAGGCTCCCAAGCTAGCGGCCAGACGGGCAACCTCGCCCGGCGCTCACCCTTCGTCTCCGGCCCCCCACCAGGAAGAGGCAGCTCTCTGGGGAGCGGGGTGACTGGCTCTCGGCGCCTCTTTCATCCTTGGACCTCGGCAGAAGCGGGGAGGGAGTTTCGTTCTCTTCAAACTGATCCTCCACCCCCAGGAGCTTCCCACAACCTCTACCTTGTTCTGCTACCTCGCAGACAGACAAGAGACACAAAGAAAAAAAAAAAATCTACCGCCCCTCTGGTCCCATCCTCCAGCCTGGAGTTGGGAGGAAGAAGAGAAAGGAGTATATCTTTTCTCCCCAGCCCGACTCGGGGATCCGGGCAGATCCGGGCAGCAAGGAACCCCGAGGTGGCCCAGAGAGAAGAGGTAAGGTTGGAAGAGTCAGAAACCAGCCACGGTGAGCGAGGGAGCGAGAGCACGAGAAAGAAGAAAATATCCAACAAAACCACGCTAACGCGCCCCCTACCTGGGTGCAACATACTTTGGAAATAGAAGATGACCAGGATAAAGGATCCCAAGCAAGTGGCCAGCACCATCCGGCAAATTCTGTTCATCCTCATCACTTCCAATAGCGCCGGCTTCATGGCTTTGTCCTGGCTACGGGAACCCGGGTGTCCGGGAGGCGCTCCCGGAGCGCAGGAGCGGACCCCGCGGCGCGGAGCGGAGCCCGGGAGGCGCAGGACAGGGCTGGGCAAGGATCGCTGGGAGGATAGGGGTTGGCTTCGCGGCTGCTCTCGGAGCCCCCAGCCCCGGGCAGGGGTGCGGAAGGCGCCGGAGTTGCTCTGGAAGTGCGGAGATGCGTGGACCCGCCGGCTGCGCGCTCTTGCTCCTCCCGCGGCTCCTCCTCGCCTCTCCGCCGCCGCCGCCGCCGCCGCCGCCTCCGCTCCCGCCGGCGGCCGCCGCTGCCTCCTCGCGGGCCGGGAGACTGGAGTGCGAGCGGTGATGCTGGTGGTGGTACCGCCGCCGCTGCCGCTGCGCTGGCCGCTGTGGCTGTCGGACCGGCCCCCTCCCTCCTCTCCAAAGGCTACTTCATTGCGCTCCAATGATCTATATATTCCGGGGCTGGGTTTTACCAAATGCAACTCGCAGCCCCCGGCGAGGGGAGGGCGCCTGCAGAGAGCCGGGCGGAGGGCGGGACCGGAGCGCGGGGGCGGAGCGTCTCGCTCCCCCCGCCCCTACCCGGGATTTGGTCGCGTCCAGCTGTTTCCCGGGGAGTGAGCGCCGCGCTCCGCAGGGTCCCAAAGGCCCTCAGTCCCGGGTCCGGCCGGCCGCCGTCTGGAGCTTGTGTGTCAGCGTTTCCATGACAAAACCCGGAGGAAAAACACACGAATAAAATCGCCTCGGTGCCGCCACCCCCTCCTGCCGGCGTGTGAAGAGGGAAGTGGCGGGATGCGGGTCGGGCAAGCGTAGCGCGAAGGGGTCCGGCGGTTTGTGCTGATTTCAAAGCCCTGGGCAGGGTAGCCGGCAAGTTGTCCCAAGCCCCCTGGGAGCGAGTGCTCTTTACCAGAGTCTCGGAATAGGGAGGTTTCGTTTTTGTTTTTCCTTTTTTTCCCCTTTCCAATGGCAGCCCAGAGCAAGCGACGTTTTGGAAAGGGGTTAAAGACGTCTGGCTTCAGGTCAAGGTTAGGAAAACTGCATAACTCGCAGGGGTCAGGCGACAGCTGAGCTTTCCTGGGGGTTTATGCAGTCTCTCTCTCTCTCTCTGTCTCTCTGTGTGTGACACACATACACACGCATATCCCCAATCAGGGCAAAGGAGGTTTTGTGGATTTTCGAAGTCTGATTTTCCAAAAAACAGAGCTCCCTCCACATCCTCAAAGTGCGAGTCTTAGAAGGGTGGATGGGAGAGGAAGCCCCCACGGAGTCACTCCTCCCAGGACAACTGACTGCTGGAAAAAAACCAGCCCGCCTTAGCACTGGCAGGTAAATGGAAAGATGGCGTTGCTTTCTTGTGTTGTGTGAAGTGATTTAAAAATTCCAATTCCGTGCGTTTAGGTTGTTTAGCAGTCAAGGTGGCTGCAGGTAACAGTGCAGAGATCACCGAGTACTAGCTGGAGAAAATTGATTACTGTAGTCGGCTCATCTAACTACCTAGAATGGATGATCTTGTTGTTCTGCCCTTTGGGAATTCCCTAAGCAAAGAGAAAAGACTGTTATAGCCTTTTATTTTCCTTATAAATTTACAGCATGTTTTTAAAAGTTAAAGGATTATTTAAACTCTAACAATAACATATACCAGGAAAAAAGTTACTGTAAAGACTAAGTTTTGCACACATTATCAAATCTTTAGGCTTCCCTGGTGGCTCAGTAGGTAAAGAATCTGCCTTTGATTTCTGGCTCTGGAAGATCCCCTGGAAAAGGGAATGGCTACCCACTCTGATATTTTTGCCTGGAGAATCCCATAGACAGAGGAGCCTGGCAGGCTACAGTCTATGGGGTGGCAAAGAGTCAGACACAACTAACGCTTTCACTTTTTTCATCAAAGTTTTACTACTATGAACACAATTAATAATAAGATAATGGGTCTTTGCCTGCCTCTCATGTAGCAAGCATTTGATACTTACTGAATCTGAATGTAATGGGCCTTATCCTTCTCTCAATACATCAGAGACACAACATGCAAACAGATATATGCAGCGAAAACCACCTCAACAACCTGGGTTCCCTTCCCCACAAAGTCTTCCTCCAGCAGTTGTAAAGCAGAGAAACTAACAAAGTCAGCAGCCTTGCCTTTGATTACAAGAAGACAATCAATTACAGCACAATATTTATGTAGCCAGTTTGTACTGTATTAATTTGTGCTCACTTGTAAATGAGCTGCATAATAAAGGCAGTCGAGCTGAACAAGATCCAGTACATTCCCCAGTGATTTCCACCCCAGGAGCCCAGGGATGGGAACTGACTTACCCATCCACCCGCCCATCCTTGATCAGGGCAGAGAATCCCTGCAGTTAGCATGACTAGATGGGCATTTGCAGTGCTTGGCCTGGAATAGCAGGCTCTCATTTAACTCCTACTTTTACAGAGCAGGCTGGGCTTTGCTTCCAGGTTACCCAATTGGTCCCTCATCTCCCAGGGCAGAGACCACACTGTACCAATACAAAAGCCTGGACATGCATAAGACTGTCTGGGAAGTCACAGGGAGGTCAGAAGCGGAATCCCTGATGGGTCAGGAGGGGTTGAGTTAGCCCATGTGGTGAGGAAGAATGAGGAACCATGCCCTGAATCCATTTCTGCATTCTCACAGACCCAAACATTGGCTTCCCAGGTGGCGCAGCGGTAAAGAATCTGCCTGTGGAGACAGAGGAGATGCAGGAGATGAAGTTTCGATCCCTAGGTAGAAAAGATCCCCTAGAGGAGAAAATGGCAACCCACTCCAGTATTCTTGCCTGGATAATCTCATGGACAGAGGAGCCTGGTGGGCTACAGTCCATGGGATCGCAAAGAGTCGGACACAACTGAGCATACGGGCACACAGGCCCAAACATAACAGTGAAGAATAAGGTTCTGACAGGTGAAACTACCACCTCTTCCAAGAAGCCTCTCCTGATTTCTCACCTGGAATAGCCTCTTTCCCCCTCTATGTTCTGAGCAGTAGGTTCAAACCCCTCTTGGGTCGCTGTACCTACTAAGCTGAGTTTTATTCATCTCTGTTTCTCTGCAGTACTCAGCAGAGCAACTGGCGCCCGATAATCAGGTACAAATAAGTCTGAGATGGAGAAGTGATACTTTCTTGGACTAGGAAGTTAAATTAGATCCCCTCTAAAGTCTGTGGTCATGGTCAGTGGTAATGGTCTGCAATTCTGTTGTTCTATGCACGTTAGAGGTGAGAGAAAAGTTCTAATTTCTTGTCTCTTCATCACACTGCAATAAACTTCCCAACCATAACTACAGTCATTGCTTTCTTTCCATTCCTCTCCTTACAAAGCTTTGTTGTATCTTTTATGCATGCTACATGATAAATATTGACCAGATAAAGGAAAATGCTGACTGATAAAACAGAGGAGAAAAGAGATTTGATACTCTGTTTGTCTTAATTACTTATTTACTTATTTTGTTTTTGTCTGTGATGGGTCTTTGTTGCTGCTCAGACTTTTCTCTAGTTGTCACAAGCAGGGGCTACTCTGTAGTTGCGGTGCACAGGCTTCTCATTGCCTTGGCTTCTCTTGTTGAGGAGCACAGGCTCTAGGGCCCGTGGGCTTCAGGAATTGTGGCACACAGGCTTAGTTGCTCCATGGCATGTGGAATCTTCCCAGACCAGGGGTCAAACCCATGTTCCCTGCATTGGCAGGCAGATTCCAATCTACTATACCACCAGGGAAGTCCTGATATTTTGAATTTTGCAGAGAGGTCAGTGGAAGGCTGCCTCTGAAATCAAGCTTTTTGTTTTCCCAGTGTAGCCTTCAGAACAGGCAAGGTTATGCTACAGTAACAAATGAGCCCTAACTTCACTGGCTCGGAACATCTAGGGCTTAGGTCTTAACTCCACCACGTGTCTACTGTGGGTCACAGACCCAAACATGGGCTTCCCAGGTGGCACAGAGGTAAAGGGATCGCAAAGAGTCGGACACAGCTGAGCACACAGGCACACAGGCCCAAACATACAGTGAAGAATAAGGTTCTGACAGGTGAAACTACCACCTCTTCCAAGAAGCCTTTCCTGATTTCTCACCTGAAATCAGGTGAAAGGGGCTGAGCTCATGGAATACCACATACAGGATGAAGCCAAAGTAGCCCTACCTAGAACCTGGCAATGCCCAAGAAAAGAGGATCTCTTGAAGTTCCGGCCCCCACAATTCAGTGATTCCCACCCAGAAGAGGCACATGTCGCTTCTACTCACCATTTATCAGCCAGAACTACTCACACACTGCTCCCCATCCCACCCAGATTAGGAAGTCAGAGAGCCCAAAGCATTTGGGAAATAGTCCTCCTAGCTGCAATCCTCCCATCCCTCTTCAGACCTCATTTAATCATTTTTCTAAACTCCCTTTCACCCCAAGAGCTTCTGCCCATCGGCACTGCCTCAGGGTGAGACCTGGCTAAGCCTCAGTTGATTGTAAGGCATGACTCTTACTCTCCAGGTGAAAGGGAAAGAGAAGTCGTTCAGTTGTATCCAACTCTTTGTGACCCCATGGGCTGTAGCCTACCAGGCTCCTCTATCCATGGAATTTTCCAGGCTAAAGTACTGGAGTGGGCTGCCATTTCCTTCTCCAGGGGATCTTCCCAACCCAGGGATCGAACCTGGGTCTCCCCGCATTGCGGGCAGATGCTTTACCATCTGAGCCACCAGGGAAGCCCACTCTCCAGGTAAAACAACATACAAATGAAATTGGGGTCTGTCTATTTCAAAACCTGGCATGGCCCCTAGAAACTGTTGAGGAGAAAGGTCTCTGTGTGTGGATGATCTTGGGAAACTGAGAGGCGAGGAAGGAATGGATACAAAATCAGAATTCTGACTCGTGTGTGCCATCCACAGTGAACACAGACACTTGCCAAGCCCACCAGTACCTGTAGGCTGAATTCTATCCCGTTCCTGTAGGTGACACCTTCAATGTATCGTCTTGTTCAGATCTGGCAGAACTGGCTGCCAGTTTCTGGGGAGAGACCTGGGCCCAGGGCACTGGAAGACAGAGAGTTCTTTTGCATCCTTGAGGAAGGGGGGCATGTCTTAGGCCAACCTCAGGCAGGGGCCCCAGACTAGCCCCTCCCAGGAGGGGCTTTGCCTTTTTGCATCTCTCTGGCACCTCCAGCACAAAGCACGCTCAGTTAACCAGAGCACAGTAAATATTTGTGGAGTTGAATAAGAAACCGTGTGCCCACAGCATGTGGAGGTCTGAGGGTGCAGCCCTGCTCCAGGTAGGTAAACCGCGAGGACGCAAGTGGGTCACTCATGACATGGCTCTGAGCAAGGCTCTTCTTCCCTGGCCTTTCAGAACGAGGTGGGGAAGAGAGAAAGGACAGAAGAGGAAATAGAGAAGGAGGGAAGACAGAAGGGAGGGAGTAGAGGAAGAAGAGGAGAGAGAGGCACTATTATTGTTTTGCTTTCTGATGCTGCCTTTGCCCTTCCTCCGAGTTTAAGCCCAAGACTCCTCTCCCTCCCTTACTAAGAGGCCTGTCAGCCCCTCAGACCCTTGGACATGACCCCAAGCAATGTTGTACACTCAAAGGATGCCACACCAGGATATAAATCCCCATAGGCATGGTGCAGTCCTCGAGACATTAATAACAGGATTCCAAGGATGCTGTAGAAATGAGGTCGGAAGAGCATGACTGAGTTCATCTTTCTTTCCTGAATCACCCCATCACTGTATCATTCCATGAGTTAACAGAGGCTAAAAGAATAGCCACTTCCTCAGTCCTCAGATAAACATGAGGTTACATTACTGAAAAATCTCATGGGGCGCTTATTTAATGTGTCTTTTTCCAGTGGTCTCTGAGCTCTGGGAACCACTGTGACCATGTCCGTATCACACCTAATATGACAGTGTAGACACGAGGCAGTCTAGAAATACATATGAAATGAATGATATGATTTTTACCTAGCAGCCTGCGAAGATTATAAAATATTGATGAAACCCAGTGCTGGGAAGGGTATGGAGAAAAGAGAAGCCATACATACTGATGGTGGAAGTGATTATAAATTGATACAAATTTTATAACATTTCTGAAAAGTCATCCAGCAATAACTTGTCTGATATCACCAAATAATTATTGAGAGAGTCAGAGCATTCATGTACTTTGTGCTAAAACCACCAAAGTGCCCAATAATTAGGGTTTGGCTAAACAAACTGTAAAACCTCCATCTGATGGAATACTCTACAGTTACTAAAAAGTAAAGTGACTAAATCAGTTAACAATGTTAAAACACAGTGTGTATATTTGCTCCTGTTTTTGGATAAACAGATATAAATAAATTTATATACATATGGCAACCCACTCCAGTATTCTTGCCTGGCAAATCCCATAGACAGAGGAGCCTGGTAGGCTCCAGTCCATGGGGTCGCTAGGAGTCAGACACAACTGAGCGACTTCACTTTCACTTTTCACTTTCATGCATTGGAGAAGGAAATGGCAACCCACTCCAGTGTTCTTGCCTGGAGAATCCCAAGGACGGGGGAGCCTGGTGGGGTGCCGTCTATGGGGTCGCACAGAGTCAGACATGACTGAAGTGACTTAGCAGCAGCAGCAGCATATATATATATATTATTGGAAAAGGAAATAGCAGCCCACTCCAGTACTCTTGCCTAGGAAATCCCATGGACTATAGCCTGCAAAGCCCATGGACAGAGGAGCCTGGCAGCCTGCAGTCCATGGGAGTCTCAAAGAGTGGACACACATTAGCAACTAAACAACAACTACAAAGGTATATACTATATAAGAAAGTATTAATAGTAGGTATTCCTGGGTATTGAGTTGTTTTAAATTGATTTACTGTATTCTCTGAGTGTTTTTTAAGGAGTACATATTATTTTTAAAAAAGGAAAACTACAACTATTTTCATTTTCAGAGGGAAAACTAATCTAATAAAAGGAGAATATATTTCTTCAATCACCAAGCCCCAATTAAACCCCTACTTCCTCCATGATGTTTTCTTTACTCACTTCAGCCTATGGAGATCTCTTCCTGCTCGTGTTAGACCCCTCCTCTATAATTCAGCAGGCTTCCCAGGTGGCTCAGTGGTCAAGAATCTGCCTGCCAATGCAGGAGACACAGGAGACATGGGTTTGAGCCTTGGGTTGGGCGGATCCTCTGGGCAACCCACATTCTTGCCTGGAGTATTCCATGGACAGAGAAGCCTGGCAGGCTACAGCCCATAAGGTCACAAAGAGTCAGACACGACTGAGCACTCACGAGTACACTATAATTCAGCACTGCCATATATTTGAGAGTCATTTGGTGAGCTGTACCCCATCTCCTGGGCCACACTGCATACGCTGAGGAAGAACGACACTGGGACCTGTTGCCACAGACATCTGCTAAATACGCAGCAGATGACCCATGAGGACTTGCCAGTTAATTTCCTGATATGTTACAATGGTCTCCTGTTGCTACCTACCCCGGGCCAGACACTGCTAACATGTGACACACACCACCACTAATCCTCATCTCAATCACACAAAGACAGCATGAGCATCCCGTTATGTGTGTTGTGTGGGCATGCTCAGCCACTCAGTCGTGTCCAGACCTTTGCGACCCCCATGGACTGTAGCCCACCAGGCTCCTCTGTCCAAGGAATTTTCTAGGCAAGAATACTGGAGTGGGTTGCCATGCCCTCCTCCAGGGGATCTTTCCAACCCAGGGATCAAACTGCATCTGCCCATCTCCTGCACTGGCAGGCGGATTCTTGACCACCGAACCACCTGGAAATCCCCACATCCCATTATGCAGATGACAAAACTGAGCCTCAGAAAGATTAAGGGACTTGCTTACATTGGCACTGCTGTCATATGCTTGTAGGACGTGGATCTGAACCACAATTACGTGGCACCAAGACCCACACTTCAGAGTGAATCAACCATGTCTCTATCCATACTACAAACATTGAACAGCACCTCACCTAGACTTCTCATCAAGATCAATCTAATCAAGATCAACCCTTCAAGGAGCTTGGGGGCAGAGGTCATATAAATGCAGGGGAATTAGGGGTCCACCAATCAGGAGTTAATGGAGAGATTTTCCACTAGTCATCTAGATTCTGGCCTTTGCACTCACAGACATGCTCACTTTCACAGCCTTTCCTAGTGCAGGTCAAATCTCAGTGACTTTTAAATCATGGTTTAATATCCCTTCTCTCACCCTACAACAGTCATTTAGATGGGAGGATAAGTTGAGTCTGCATAAAAGATTGGTTCAATCAATATTCACCTTCGTTTTTTCCTTTTTGCCCTGGGGTGTAGTGAAAAGCCATGCCTCTCAGAGTTGTTTATGACCCTCGGTGGAAATGAAAGGACTCTCTATAAACCTACTGACTCAAAAGTAGTGTGAGGTGTCAGGACACACAAAAAGAGGAATTATCAACATATTTAGGGTGAAAGATGTTTTTTCTGAAAACCATCTCTTGCATTATGTGGGCAGCCTGAGAAATATTTGTTACATACTTGTCTTCAAAATACTAAACTCCAGTATATCAAAAGAAAAGGAGCAAAGTTAAATAGCAAGCAAAATCATGATGGAAACTTTCATTGAGGGAGACAGAGAGGAAGGAGGAAGAAAGGGGGAGGGAGAGAGGAAGGAAGTTGAATAAAGGAGGGAGGGAGAGACAGGGAAAGAGAGAAAAAGAGAAAAATGAAGGGTGAAACTATGATATATAATGAGCTCATATAAAAACTAATAATGCCATCAAGTCTCAGCAGACATATGGACAAACACCACGGACAGGATTCTTCACACATACAGAAAGGAAATATAACTTGATAATAGAACTAGGAAAGATACAAACTCAAAAATTTAAGAGAAGCAAACCAAAACAAAAAGATGCCATATTCGTGTATCAGAGTAGCAAAGATTTGTATGAAATGATATGTTTCCCTTTGAACAAGCCCCTCGGGAGCACAGGTTTCCCTTATCCTAGCAGAGGGGCTGAGATACCAAGTGCGGTTACGTATAACACACAAAGTATGACAGCCACCAGCCCTGCTACAACCCACTACAGACAGTGATAGCGATGACTTTACTGGAGCGGCCCCTAAGGACTTGGTTCTAGTTAAAGAGACAGCTCTCCGCTTCTCTGACCTCCCTGATCCCTGTGAGCTACTGAACAGTCTTTAAAATATTCATGATCTTCTTAGCTAGCAGAGTAGTTGCCTTTAACCGAGAACTCTGATTGACACACACTTGACTTTTCAAAGCTCACTTTCTCCATGTGAAAATGCAAGGAATGATGTGTATTTCTAAGTGAAAAAAAAAACCAAATTACTGTACGAGTCTAACTATATGACATTCTGGAAAAGGCAAAACTATGGGAAGAAAAAAATGATCAGTGGTTGCCAGGGATTAGGGGGAAGGGGGAATGAAGAGTTGGAGCATAGAGGATTTTTAGGGCAGTGAAACACACTCTGTATAATACCTTAATGGTGAGCAAACCCTCATGGAAACTATGGACTTTGGGTGATTATAATGTGTCAATACAACTTCAGTTGTGATAAATATTCCATCAGGCAGGTTGTGCATGAGTTGGGCAGGCATATGAGAAATCTCTACTTTCCCTCACTTTTGCTGTGAACCTTGAATTGCTCTATGAAATTGTCTTAATTTTAAAAGGACATCGTCAAGTATTTTTTTAATTAATTAGTTTATTTCTTGGCCACACCTCAGCTTGCAGGATCTCAGTTCCCTGACCAGGAATTGAACTCAGGCCACACACATGAAAGCCCAGAATCCTAACCACTAGGCTACCAGGGAACTCCCTAAAAAGACATCTTTAAATTATAGGAAAAATTTATGATTTAAAGAATTTAAAGATGGGACTAAGCAACCTTTAAGATTCTGGGGCAGGTTGAATTGAAACCTGGTATTTCCAGATTCCTGTAGTTGGATCAGGTCAGTGCCATTAATAATTGGAACTCAAACAGAGATCCTTTTATACATGACCTCTATCAGGAGTTGGAGCGGGGTGTATCGCCCTCAAAATGATGTTTCTCAAAAAAGAGCAGGTTGAATGTTGGGCGCTGGCAAACAACAAGCATCTTGGAACACAAATCTTATTCTGTGGAGTCAAATTTTTAATATTCAAGATGTTAAATAATCTCATTATAATAATGATAAACCCAGGGCTCTGAAAATGAAACTAAGAATGCTGATCAGCAAGGGAGAGCAGCAAGGACTAATTGCGCACAGCAGGGTGTGGATTTTCAGAGCCAAGGGAACAGAAGCATTATGCCTCAGAGAGAGTGCAGTACCTACTGTGTCTCAGAGGCAGGAGTTCTGATATCCGAGATCAGCCACCAACTGATCGTGTGGCTTAAGTCATTCTCCTTCCCTGGGACTCAATAGGCACCTGAGATAAAGCCACAGAAATTCAATATCCAGATACCTAAGTGTTTGTTAGGATATGTTGAGTAAAAGGGCTTCCCTGGTGGCTGAGATGGTAAAGAATCTGCCTGCCAGTGTAGGAGACCCAGGTTCAATCCCTGGGTTGGGAAGATCCCCCAGAGAAGGGAATGGCTACTCACTCCAGTATTCTTGCCTGGAGAATCTCATGGGCAGAGGAGCCTGGTGGGCTACAGTCTGTGAGGTCGCAAAAAGAGTCCAACATGACTGAACGACTAACACACACACCAGTAAAAGGACTCGGGTAGTAACTCTCACTGGTAACAATCTCTGGCGGGTGGGGAAGGAGCCATCTCTTCTCCCTGGTTTTAACGGAACGTCAATACCATTTAGATAAGAACACGCCTCCTCTTGAGTAGTACTAGATTACGCTCAATAGAGTTGATCTTCACCAAAATCAATCATCCAGTGATACCATTAAAGTGACTCCTGACCAAGCAACTGTATTAGAGACACTGGGAGTCAGAAATCCAGTTCCAACCAGGGGACCAAAGGGAACTTCCAGGGGCAAGGCCAGCTTTAGGCATGAGTGGATTCAAGGTTTGAAGGCACGTCTTAAGGACAGTGTCTCTTTGCAGCATTCCGCCTGCTCACCTGTGTGTCGTTCTCATTTCCAGGTGGCCACCAGGTAAGCTCCAGGCTTACCTTCTTTAGCACTGCATCCCCCTGTGAGAACTGCCTGCCTCCTTCTGAACAGCTCCAGCAAGCGTCCAGTGCTTCATTTGGCTGGGCCTGGCTATGGTCACCTGTCACTGGGACAGAGATCATGGTGTTCTCCTCAGCCAGCCCTGGACAGTATGTTCATCCTGGAGCCAGATATGAGATCAGTCCTACCACACCACAAGAAGCAAGAGTGGCGGCAGGGGGCTCCCCAGAGGCCACCACCCCAAGAGGCCACCACCCCAAGAGGCCACCACCCCAAGATGCCAAGATGGATTCAGCTATAAGACAGGATGCCAGATGTGTTCATTTCCCTCTGCTTCTGTAATAAATTTCCAAAAATTTAGTGGCTTAAAATAACATAGATTTATCATCGTACAGCTCTGGAGGTCAGAAGTGGGAAGTCAGTCTCAGTGGGCTAAAATCAAAGTGTCATCAGGGCTGTGTCGGTTCTGGAAGCTCTAGGAAGAATGTGTTTCTTTGCCTTCTCTAACTTTTGGAAGCCACTTGCATTCCTTAGCTTGTAGCCTTGTCCTCCACCTTCAAAGCCACTGCATGACATTTTCCAATCTCTCTCTCTCTGACTCTGACGCTTTATCTCCTTCTTAATAAGGCCTTATTATCTGAGTCCATCCAGATAATCAGAATGATCTTCCCATCTCAAAATCATTAACTTAGTCACATTTGCAAAGTTCTGTTGCTATATAAGGTCACATATTTATGGGTTCCAGAGATTAGGATTGGACATCTTTGTGGACCATTACTCAGACTATCATTGTGGACAGGAAAGAAAAGATTACTTTTTTTTTTTTAACTACATCTGTACCTGTCCACAGCGTACAAACGTCAGTAAAGTTGTCTCTGGCCAGCAAGGAAGGTCAGAAGTTTTCTAGGGACTTCACTGGTGGTCCAATGGAGAAGATTCCGAGCTCCCAATGCAGAGAGTCCAGGTTCAATTTCTTTTTGGGAACTAGATCCCACATGCCATAACAAAGAGTCTGCATGCTGCACTAAAGATCCTGCATGTCACAATTAAGTCCCAGTGCAGCCAAATAAATAATAAAAATTTTTTAAAAAGGAAGTTTCAGATCAGATCAGATCAGATCAGTCATTCAGTCGTGTCTGACTCTTTGCGACCCCGTGAATCGCAGCACACCAGGCCTCCCTGTCCATCACCAACTCCCGGAGTTCACTCAGATTCATGTCCATCGAGTCAGTGATGCCATCCAGCCATCTCATCCTCTGTCGTCCCCTTCTCCTCTTGCCCCCAATCCCTCCCAGCATCAGAGTCTTTTCCAATGAGTCAACTCTTTGCATGAGGTGGCCAAAGTACTGGAGTTTCAGCTTTAGCATCATTCAAAGAAATCCCAGGGCTGATCTCCTTCAGAATGGACTGGTTGGATCTCCTTGCAGTCCAAGGAACTCTCAAGAGTCTTCTCCAACACCACAGTTCAAAAGCATCAATTCTTCGCATTCAGCTTTCTTTATAGTCCAATTCTCACCTCCATACGTGACCACAGGAAAAACCATAGCCTTGATTAGACGAACCTTTGTTGGCAAAGTAATGTCTCTGCTTTTGAATATGCTATCTAGGTTGGTCATAACTTTCCTTCCAAGGAGTAAGCATCTTTTAATTTCATGGCTGCAGTCACCATCTGCAGTGATTTTGGAGCCCAGAAAAATAAAGTCTGACACTGTTTCCACTTTCCCCATCTATTTCCCATGAAGTGGTGGGACTGGATGCCATGATCTTCATTTTCTGAATGTTGAGCTTTAAGCCAACTTTTTCACTCTCCACTTTCACTTTCATCAAGAGGCTTTTTAGTTCCTCTTCACTTACTGGACATCAAGTCTAAAGACATAAATTCAAATTCAAGCTCTACCCATGAACCAACCTTTTTTCAGTCTCAGTTTACCTGTGCAATGAATAGGCTTACTTCAGTGGCTGAGTTGTTGTGACACAATAGTCATAAAAGCATATTTACATTGTGAACATCGTACAAATGCAGATGATCCTTTCAGCAATGAAATGTGAGGATATAGAGGAAAATGTGGAAGCAGAGACAGATCTTATTTTCTTGGGCTCCAAAATAACTTGGACAGTAGCTGCAGCCATGAAATTAAAAGACGCTTGCTCCTTGGAAGGAAAGCTATGACAAACCTAGACAGCATATTGAAAAGCAGAGACATCACTTTGCCGACAAAAGTCCGTATAGTCAAAGCTATAGTCATGTACGGATGTGAGAGTTGGTCCATAAGGAAGGCTGAGCATTGAAGAATTAATGCTTTCTAATTGGGGTGCTAGAGAAGACTCTTGAGACAGCAAGGAGATCAAACTAGTCTATCCTAAAGGAAAGCAGTCCTGAATATTCATTGGAAGGACTGATGCTGAAGCTGAAGCTCCCAATACTTTGATCACCTAATGTGAAGAGCCAACTCATTGGAAAAGATCCTGATGCTAGGAAAGTTTGAGGGCAGGAAGAGAAGGGTGGCATAGGATGAGATGGTTAGATAGCATCACTGACTCAATGGATGTGAATTTGAGCAAACTCTGGGAGACAGTGAAGGACAGGGGAGCCTGGCAGACTATAGCCCATGGGATCACAACAAATTGGACATGACTTAGCGACTCAACAATAGTTCAGTTCAATAGTTCAGTTCAATTGAACAATAGTTCAATGCCACAGGGTCTCCTCACAGAAGGAAAGATCTCATGTAAAGCAAAAAGATCGCTCGTCAGCTCTGAGGCATGAAGCAGTATTGGGAGCCAGGATTTCCAAGAGAGAAAGACTGTATTTCTTTAGTTCCCATTAACCATTAACAACCACCGGGACTGGTCGCCCAGAATCTAGAGTTTACTCCTCATAGGATGTTGTGACCTTGAAGACAAGAGGAGCCACCCGTTCCCACCTCCACCTTGGGACCCAGCCAGAGATGAATGATCAGACCCAAGGGGCATATCAGACTCTGAGCAGAGGGAGGGGGTCATGCCATTCTTTCCATAAGTAACTTGGAGGGGAGGGCAGCAAGAAGTTTCCCTGCAGCCACATTCAGCACAGGGTCGTGGCATTGGTGGAAGGATATGTCTGGCTGGCAAGGTGGCCTGCATGGGATATGCATGGCTTCAGCAAGCAATTCACAGACTTCCCAGGCAGTCCAGCAGTTAAGACTCCACCTTTCAATGCAGGAGGTGCAGGTTCAATCCCTGGTCAAAGAGCTAAGGTTCCACATGCCTTAAGGTGCAGCCAAAAATTTAAAAAGAAAGAAAGATAGTTAGCTCCAGCAGAACCTAGAATCTATAATGATGCAGTGGTCACTGATCCAGAGAAGACACATGGATCGGAGGCCCTGTGCAAAAAAGAGTTAAAGTAGCTGACCTGAGACTGTTTGCAAGGGTAGCCCTTGGCTGGCATCTGGGAACTTGGATCCGCAGAGGGCTCTCAACATCCCCAGAATGGACAACAGTGGTTCTCTGAAACTCTTTGTATTCACAATGCAGTTTACGCAGAATCCCTGCCTTCCTTCTGGAAGTCTGGAGTTTTGCTACAAAGGATCCCTACATGACTGGCCCCAGTAAGGTCCCAGAACTCCTAGGCTCAGGGAACTTCCTTGATAGACACTGCCTCACACGTGTTGCCACACTCCCTGCTAAAGTGATTGAGAGCATCCTGCGTGACTCCACGGGGAGGAGGCTCTGGACTCTTGCACCTGGTTTCCTCCAGCCTCCTTTGCTGACTTTGCTCTTTTATGCCTGTGCCCTTTGCTGACTTTGCTTTGTACCCATTCACTGTAATAAGTCACAGCCATGAATATAATACATGATGACTCCTGTAAGCTCTCCTAGTGAGTCTTCAAGGTTGCGGTGGTCTTAGGGACCCCTGACCCAGGCCCTTTCCCCCATGCCTCTCGGTGTCGCTTGAGTCCTCCTCCACACACCCAGATCAGAAGACTAGATGTGCTGAGAGAATGTAGCTGTTTGGTGGCCTCAGTTTCTTATATCTTTCTTTTTTTAATATTTATTTTTATTTTATTTGGCTGTGCTGGATCCTAGTTGCAGCATGCAGGATCTTCAGTCTTTGTTGAGGCATGCAAACTCTTAGTTGTGGCACGTGGGATCTAGTTCCCTGACCAGGGATCGAACCCTGGTCCCTGCATTGGGAGCACAGAGTCTTAGCCACTGGACCACTAGGGAAGTCCCTCCTTATCCTTCAGTGAGACTTAGAATGCTACAATATCTAAATTCTTGACCATTGCTCATTAAAATTGCATGGTTATATATAAGTGTGTGTGTGTGTCTGAGCATATTGTCTGAGTTCAGGTTGCTATGACAAAATTACCATCCACTGGGTGGCTTAAACCACAAGCGTTTCTCAGTTCTGGAGGCTGACAGTGAGGGGAGGAGAGCCCACCTCGCAATATAGAGAGATCCCTTCTTGCCTTGTCCTGACAAAGAGGAGAGAGAGGACTGTGAACCCATCATGAGGGCTTTACCCTCAAGACTTGATTATCTCCCAAGGCCCTGCCTCCAAATACTGTCATATTGGGTATTAGGGTTTCAGCCAATGAATTGTGAAGAGACACAGTCATGCAGCCCACAGTACATATACTACATTCCTCAGTAGAGGTAGGAATTTCTTATTAAACTTTCCTTTTTTATTCATTATCCTTAATAAAATCCCACAGATCCTTATAGAGAAATTATACTTACAGATAGATCCATAAAAAAAATCACCGTTTTGGCTTGACCATCGAGAGTCGGGTTTGTTTTTGTCTATCTGTGTCCAGGTGAGTCAAAAGTAAACACCTTCAGATTTTAAAGTTTTGTAAATAGGAAAATTTCCCAAAATCCAAGGCCATTCCATAAATCAGTGCCTGAGGAATACTGGCCTAGTAGACTTCAGAAGTCCTTGCCAGCTCTAATGGGCTGTGATTTTTCATATGGAATTCACTCAAGACAGGTGTCTGGATCAGAAAGTGCCTTTCCAACACTATAAATTCATGTTTCTTAGATTGTATAAATCCCTCTTTAACACTCTCGTTTTTACTTTCATATATATACGCTTTTAAATTTAAATGCTTTCAAATTCTTCTTTCATATTTTAGGGGAAAATGCAAGACTGAAATGCTTGAAGGAAAGCCAAAATACCAAAATTTGGATAAATTAAGCAAGTAAAAGAAAGAAAAGTGGCAGGGGGGAAACTGTTTTTTCTGTGTGCTTCCCATCTCAAAAATGTAAATTCCGTCTAGGCCAGGGCCTTAACTATCTTGTTTAGAATCAGTTCTTCACACTGGCCCGAAGTCAGTGCTCAATAAGTATTTGTTAAATGAATGAATTTATCAATTCATTTTATCATCAATACATCTGGAGTTGAATTTATCTATACACTATCATTAGAATTCCCTGTGCTTCCCATATATAAAGTCGCTGCTCTCTTAAAGCAGTTTTTTTTGTTTGTTTTTTTTTTTCCTTTTGCTATGGAGGCACAGAGGCAATCATTCAGCCTTTCTGAGGCCTCAACAAGACAGGCAAAGGGAGTCTGTACTTTTAAAGGAAGATGTGTTTGGCCCCTCTGACTTGCCAGGGACTGGCCCTAAGTAAACAGGTGAAGAGCTTGTGCGACCATGCTCTATGGAAGTTTCTAGAATGAGTCTCAAGGGTGGCATGAAGTCTATGGTGGTCAAGATCACAGCCTCCTTTCCAGGTCGCTATTTCTGGGCTGGGTCAGGGTAGCCTTAGGCAAATTCCCCAAATTCTTGGTGCCCTGGTTTCCACATCTATGAATTGACGATAATGACAGCTCCTCCCTGAAGGGTGTTGAGATGATTAAATGAGTTAAAATACATAAAGTACTTTATACATATATATTTATTTATTTGGCTGTGCCAGGTGTTAGATGTGGCATGCGGGATTTTTTTTTTTTTTTCAGTTGCAGCATGTGGGATCTAGTTCCCTGATCAGGGATCAAATCCAGGTCCCCTGCATTGGGAGCAAACAGTCTTCGCCTCTGGACCACCAGAAAAGATTATATAAAGCACTTTTCAAGCTAGTGTGGACCAAAAAGTGTTGTCTGCCAAACCAGTAAACAATGAATGTTGCCTGCCATCAAGCTAACAGCCACTGCAGCTGCCCCTGCAGTGTGTCCTGAGGGGAATTCAGGGTGGATCAAAACAGGATACTGGCCCTAGATAGCTAAGACGCACGCAATAAAGAATAATTTGAATGAGCCTAAATTCTTGCATCTTCCCATACACGCTGCTGCTGTTTAGTCACCAAGTCCTGCCTGACTCTTTCAAGTTCTTGTTCAGTCTTTTAGTCACATCCAAGTCTTTGTGACCCCATGGACGGCCTCATGCCAGGCTTCCCTGTTCCTTCACTATCTCCCAGAATTTGCTCAAGTTCATGTCCATTGAGTCGGTGATGCTATCTAACCATTATGTTGTATACCTTAGGCTTATACAGTGCTGAATGCATGTCAATTATGTCTCAATAGAACTAGAAGGAAAAATGGGGAACAGAAGGACAAAGGCACAAACAGCCTGGGATCTTTGTGCCACTGGCGCCTCGATCTCCTAGAACAGTGCCTGGCATGCGGTAAATGCTCAATAAATACGTGTTGATTGAATAGGAAACTGAGGCAAATTAAGCATTACTCCTTCTAGAGGAGAATGATGAGGCCCAGAGAGGTTGAGCAATTTTCCCAAGCTTCACAGAGCTAGGAAGCCCTGTATCTAGGACCTGAATCCAGCACTTTCCACTATGAGCCGAGTACAGAATAGTAACATGTGTATGGGATTGGGTGAATAGAATGTGATACAATAGCTTTTGGTCTGAGATGAGCCAAAGGGTGGGAGTCTTCACTACTCATCTGTTAGTGTTGATGAGCAGACTATTTTAGTTTAGAATATAAAATGTAGGGGAGCCGAATTCCCCATCCTGAAGTGTGTCTTTTCGGCATAAGCATGGTTATTTTTAAAAAAACACAGCAGACGTGGGAGAGGCTCTGAAAATACAGTAGAAGTTACCCTTCATAAGAGATGTTTCCGTGTATATGGAAATCTCCATTTGTAAGGGTGTCTCCCTGCTGTACCAAGAAGAGGGAGATGGCTCAGTTTCTAGAAACTCTTACTGGTGGATGACAAGGTCTTAATCTGTAGCACAACCTCACCCCTGCCCACTGCCCCTTTTCCTGGTGAACCTCCCATCACTAACTCCCCATCCCAAACATCTTATTTTGTCTTTCGCTGAAGATGGTATTTATTTTTTAAAAAACATTTCTGTTTTCTTCATTCAGGCTTCTTTTTTTAAAGATTGACTTTTTTATTTATTTATATTTCTGGCTGTGGTGGGTCTTTGTTGCTGCATGTGGGCTTTCTCTAGCTGTGGGGAGCAGGGGCTACTCTCCAGTTGCGGTGCGCGGGCTTCTCATTGCGGTGGCTTCTCTTGTTACGGAGCACAGGCTCCAGGTGCTCGGGCTTCAGCAGTTGTGGCACACAGGATCAGGAGTGGCTTGAGGGCTCTGGAGCGCAGGCTCAGCAGGGATCAAACCCATGTCCCCTGCATTGGCAACAGATTCTTTACCACTGGACCACCAGGGAAGTTCAGAAGATGGTATTTAAAGTGAGGACTTCCACCTTTTCAGAGAGTAGAACCTAGAAGGGAAGAAGCCCCTTCTCTCCTACCAAATAGGGTCTAGAGCAGATGGCTCATTGCAGGAGGTAGTGGGCAGATCACCCTAGCCTCCAAGCCTGCAGGAATCCTGATGGGCCAAGTCTACACTCCCTGTGGCTCAGTTTGACTAGGTAATAATAATGTAAACAATGCCTCCCATGTGCTTAGGACAAAGCAAAAGACAAGCAAAGGCTTAGAGGGAACCAGAGTTCAAACCCTCTACCCGCCAGCTGTACAGCCTTGAGCAAGCTACTTCTTTTTGACCCTCAGTTTTCTCATCTGCAAAATCGGAATAAATAAAACCCACTTTCTGGGGCTTTTAGAAAGGTCAAATGAGATGATGCCTATGAAAGGAGGAAGAGGGTAGAAAGGGGACTGTTGCCCACCGACCTCTCAAAAGACAGAAAAACCCATAGATAAGCAAAGCTAAGTTCATCGGACTGATTGCAGTTAAGAGAGAATGTCACCATGACATTTGAAGGATGTCTCAGAAGAAGGATGTCTCAGAGAACAGTTAAAGGGTTTAGGGCTAGAGATAGTTGGTTTCAAAGTGTGTCTTGCATAGCTGGGGATTGTTGCAATTTGGGGCATAGACAATGATAAAAATAGCTTTTGATCTGGTATCAGTCAAGGGGTGGGATTCTTCATTACAAAGCTATTAGTCTTGACAAGCAAACTATTTGAGTTGGCTTACATTCTTATATTTGTTAAGACAAAATTCAAGTAGGTAAATTTGAAGGTTAATTGGCTTTATTAGGAAATTTACGAATGGGGCAGCATCCACAGTGCTCTGAGGGGGTTGAACAAACTGGAAGGTTTATGTAGATGAAGGATGGGGCAAGGGAGCTATTAGCAAAAGACACAAAAGGATTATTTTTAGGCCAGGACATCTTTTGTGGCAGAGGGAACTACAAAGGTTTTACATACACATTGCTTCCTCTTCTTCTGGAGGTCAGGACAGGCAGGAATAGATATAGTCCCCTTGAAAATCACCTCATTTGTGCTGACCAGAAATTTTCAGGCTGGTTGATTAAGGTTACATTTCTGGTGAACACTGAAACTACAATTAGGTTAGGTCTTAAATCTAGGTTTGGTATCATGGGCTTTAGCAGAAGTGACACCATTTGGGGTCTATGGCTTTTCTCTTTAATATATTCCAGGAATAAATATTTTTTTCTTTTCCCAGTATTAACACAAGGACAGAGACGTGTGTTCACTCAGTTCTGAGGATGTCATCAAGCATGTCAACAGAATGACCTTATTTAATTCCACAACAGTCCCAGGAAGACTTATCTTAGCCATCCTTCCCTGAGGTCCTTGGAAGTAGATTTTATTCATTGCTACTTGAAAGATGTAGCAATATCAATAACCTAAGATATGCAGATAACACCACCCTTATGGCAGAAAGCAAAGAGGAACTGAAGAGCCTCTTGATGAAAGTGAAAGAGGAGAGTGAAAAAACTGGCTTAAAACTCAACATTCAAAAAACTAAGATCAAGGCATCCAGTCCCATCACTGCATGGCAAATAGATGGGGAAACAATGGAAACACTGACTAGACTTTATTTTCTTTGGCTCCAAAATCACTGCAGATGGTGACTGCAGCCATGAAATTAAAAGACACTTGCTCCTTGGAAGAAAAGCTATGACCAACCTAGACAGCATATTAAAAAGCAGAGACATTACTTTGCTGACAAAAGGTTTGTATAGTCAAAGCTATGGTTTTTTCCAGTAGTCATGTATGGATGTGAGAGTTGGACCATAAAGAAGGCTGAGCGCCAAAGAATTGATGCTTTTGAACTGTGGTGTTGGAGAAGGCTCTTGAGAGTTCCTTGGACTGAGAAGAGATCAAACCAGTCAATCCTAATGGAAATCAACCCTGAATATTCATTGGAAGGACTGATACTGAAGCTGAAACTCCAACACTTTGGCCGCCTGATGCAGTGAAAAGACCTCATTAGAAAAGACCCTGATGCTGGTAAGATTGAAGACAGGAGGAGAAGGGGATGACAGAGAATGAGATGGTTGAAGGGCATCACTGACCCGATGGACATGAGTTTGAGCAAGCTCTGGGAGATGGTGAAGGATAGGAAAGCCTGGTTTTCTACAGTCCATGGGGTCACAAAGAGTCGGACATGACTGAGCAACTGAACAAGAACTTGAAAGATGAGGAGACTGAAGTCGGCAGGCATTATTATTCATTCTAGAGGGGAAAAATTGAGACTCAGAGAAGTTAAAGATTTTGCCAGAAGCTCACAGAGCTAGTCAGTAGTGGATTGAGAATGTGAATCTAGCACTTTTTTTAAAAAAAGATTTTTTAATTTGATGTGGACAACTTTTTAAGTCTTTATTGAATTTGTTACAATATTGCCACTGTTTTACATTTTGCTTTTTTTTGGCCCCAAAGCACATCTGATCTGAGCTCCCCAGTTAAGGATTGACCCCTCACCCCCTGAATTGGAAGGTGAAGTCTTAACCACTGGACCACCAGGGAAATTCTGAGCACTTTTGATTGTGAGTTGAATATGAATACATCATAATATTTCCTTAAACCAAATGAGGAAAAGTGGAGCTATCTAAGCAGTACTTGTAATAGCCCAATCCAGAAAAAAGAAATCTGTCAACAACAGAGTGGATAAATGGAATACTCGACAGCAAAGTGGAGTCACACAATGGAATACAAAGAAGAAAATGAAGGGGACGCTGTCACCTGTCCCAACATGGATGCATCTCACAGGCACACGTCAAGGGAAAGAAGTTGGACACGAGAAACTACCTACTGCGTGGTTCAACTCATAGAACGTTTATGAACCCATCTAGAGGAAAGGACCGAAATTCCTTTGGGGATGAGGCAGAGATAAGGGGTAGAGAAGCCTGCGGGGCAGGGCGGGTGTCTGGGAAGGAGGCAAAGCTCTATTTCTTTATCTCTTTACCTGGAGAGTGGTCACACAGCTGTGCTCACCTGTGCTAACTCATTGAGGATCACACTGATGGACTGTGAATTTTCCTATATATTTTTACTTAAAACTTTTCTTTAAAGCAGAGATATTTATACTTTGTTTCAAATGTTAATTTCAGGATTGCTATTCCAGAAGATGTCTGTGATCTTCCAAGTTGAAATTAAATGCGCTAAGGCCCCAAAAGCACTCAACAGAGCATCTGGAATGGAGAGCTACACCATATAAATTCTAGCAAGTGTTATTATTACTCTTATTATGTCTTTGACTTTCCAAACGGCAGTGGAGAACTTTTGAAAAGTACACCACGACTAATTCCCAGCTTGACTGCCAGGAGTTCGCTTAAAGGGGGCCAAGGGGTGGTACCAAGGTATAATCCTCCCGCCATCTAGGACCTTTACGAGCATGGCCACAGGCCATGGAGGGCTGGCAGGGGGCGGTGGGGATCCTGGAGGGCCCAGGCTGTCTGCCAACCTCGAGATCCCCTCCCGGGTCCATATGGTTTTCTTTGCCCTTTTTCCATTACCGGCACAGGACACCTTTTTATAACGTGAGTTTCTGGACTCAGCCTGAGCACAGGCGCATGTACTTGTAGGAAAAGCAAAGCAGATGCTGGACACGGGCGGCCACCAGGGCCAGCTGCTACTGCCACCTAGTTAACTGTGTCCCACCCCAAAGGTCTTCTCTTCTCCAAGGCTACCTACACCTCTTCCCCACCTTGCACCTTGCTCCCGCGGCCGCCCAAGCCTGCATGCTACCCTGGGTCTAGTGTGCCCTGTGCACGCTCATGGGGCTGAGTTGACACACATGTATCACACGTACATTCTCACTCATACAGGCTCGTGTGCTGACAGTCACGTGCTCACACACACTTACACATGCGCATTCATGCCATCTCACATCAAGAATGACTCAGGACAAAGAACGCCGTTTGTCCACTAGGAGAACCCAAACCCTGGGCACAGTTTCTCAAACTATGGTCCCCGTAAATCCCTCCACACAATCACCTGCTGTGTAAAAACATGCATCCTGAAGGCAAAACTACAGCATCCTGGCCCAAGGGGGTTGCATTTTAACAAGTCACACAGGTGTGTTTTTTCTTACTGCAAACCTGAGAGCCAGAGATCTTTCTAGAAAGACAGAGGGATGCTTGGGCACAAAGGAAAACACTTCTGAGACAGGCACGCACAGGGCAATGCGAGTCCACACCTCTGACCCCAGACCTGCTGCTCTGGGTCTGGTTGAACTCAGAGGAGGCTGGGACCCACCACGGGACAAGAGGGAGGCAGAGGTTGGGTTTTTGCGCTTTAGCAGTAATGGAAGCATATTCCAAAGGCTGGAAGAGAGCAGATGTCACACTCTACAGCAGGGTTATTTTCTCAACCCTGGAAGCTTTGGATGGGGACTTTTATACTAGGTTGCTTGACTATCAATTGACAGGTAATATACTATCCTAGCTTTTAATGGCTAAAACAACAACCATTTTATTATCTCACAAAAATTCTGTGGGTTGACCAGCTGGTTCATTTTTGTAACCGCAGAACTAACCCCAAACTGGCCCTATCCTGTTTTGAACAAGATACTGAGTTGTTTTCCAGAGACAAAAACAAAACTCCAAGTCAGGCAGCTACCATGCGCAGAGGAGATTTTGACCTCAGATCACGTCTGGAACCCAAGAACAGGGGCATAACCAGAACCTGAAGGCTGGAGCCCTTTTAGAAGCACTGGGTCTGTTGTCCAGGAAAACCTGATGCTGAAGCCCCTCTAGCACACCTTACCGTAAAAGGCCAAGCCCCAGGGCCCTCCAGTCAAGCCTGCCCACCAGCACCACCACACCCCAGCCTTCCTCCTCTAACTCATAGAAGTTTGACTGAACCCCAGACTGGGGAGGTAGATTTGAGCCTTGCCTCCTGTCTCCTTGCTGTCCACCTCACAATACACCTCTTTCTTTTCCCTAAAACCAGTACTGTAACGTTGGCTTCCGTGTGTGTTGGGCATTGAGCCCTTTGCACCGTAACAATGTCTGCTGGCCTCCCTTGGGGTCTCTTCTGTGGCTTCAGTAAGATGGCAGCTGGGGCTAGAACTTTCCAAATGGCTTTGCTCATTTGGAATCATAGCAGTGGAAGGCTGGACCTCTCTCTCTTTTCTCTCCCATGGTCACATAGCTAGCTTGGGCTTCTTCACACGGCAGCTGGATTGCAAGAGTGAGCATTCTAGGAGAAAAGAAGTCCTTCCTCTCCCCGGTTTTCACACCATCTTGAAACAATTGTGAATGAATGTGTCTTTGCTTGTGCTGTGCGTGTTATGTTAAGTCACTTCAGTCGTAACTTAACTTTAGGGCTAACACTTTGTGACCCTATGAACTGTAGCCCAGCAGGCTTCTCTGTGCATGGGGATTCTCCAGGCAAGAATACTGGAGTGGGTTGCCGTGCCCTCCTTCAGAGGATCTTCCCATTCCGGGGATCAAACCTGTGTCTCTTAATTCGCCTGTATTGGCATGCAGGTTTCTTTACCACTAGTGCCACCTGGGAAGCCCTGTCTTCACTTAATAAAGTTAACCATTATAGCATCAACTAGTTTTCAATTAATCTACACTAGTTTTTCATACCATTAGGTGTCAAGGAAGAAAGCAGAATGTTTTGACAACATCCAGATTTTCTGTTTTATAAGAGAAAAAAACCTTTCCTAGAGTCAACCATGAATGGAGTACCATCCTCACAGAGGCCAAATAATTCCTTCAAGACAGACTATTTGTTTTCAGACGTGAAAAAATGTTAAATATATTACATTTCTAAACAAAAGCATTAGAAAAAATCTTAATGACCTTGGGTTTAGCAGTGATTTCTTAAATAGAACATAAAATATCATGAACTGTGAAAGAAAAAAAAATCAATGAATTGGACTTCATCCAAACTTAAAACTTTTGTTCTTCAGAAGACAGCTTTGAAAATTAAAATGCAAACCCAGCTGGAAGGAAAATATTTGCAAAACATAGAGTTGACAAAGGACATATATCCTTTTAATATAAATAGTACTAACAATTCAATAAGAAGATAAACAACCTAATAAAAAAAATAGACAAAACATTTGAACAAACACTTCACCAAAGAAGTGATACAGGTGGCAGATAGACACAGGAAAAGATGCTCAACATGTTGCTAATTAAAGAACTAAAAATTAAAACCACAATGAGATAATAATATCTCCTACCAGAGTGGCTAAAATTAAAAAGACTGGCCATATCACAGCAATAGAGAAATGAATTATGGACATGGGGAGAGGGGAGAAAAGGGTGAGATGTATGGAAAGAGTAACATGGAAACTTACATTACCATATGTAAAATAGATAGCCAATGGGAATTTGGGAATTTGCTGTATGGCTCAGGAAACTCAAACAGGGGCTCTGTATTAACCTAGAGGGGTAGGATGGGGAGGGAGATGGGAGAGAGGTTCAAAAGGGAGGGGATATATGTATACCTATGGCTGATTCATGCTGACATTTGACAGAAAACAATAAAATTCTATAAAGCAATTATCCTTCAATTTTAAAAATTAATTGATTTTTTAAAATGCCAGAGTCACAAAAGAGTGAAAAAATTAAGAGTGATTAAAAGACAGAGAAGACAGAAAGAAGATGCAACACATGTGTACTTAAAATTCAGGAAGAGAGGAAAGAATGAATGAGGCAAAAGCAATATCTGAAGAAATAATGGTTGACAATTTTCTGAAACTTTCCAAAATGTCAAGCTACAGATTCAAGAAGCCATTCAAATCTCAAGCAGGATAAAATTTAGGATTAGCAGATGTCTACATTATGCTTTCATATATACTTATTTTGTATATTTCTACTGAATTCTTTTATAGTTCTTATAGTTTTATATCTTTTTGGTAACTAATTATGTAATACACAATATGTGGCGTTAATGCTGCAACTCCTTTCTCCAGGGTCAGTGTCAGAAATCATTAATTGGTCATCTGATTGAGGCTAGTGCAATAAATCGTTCTCAAGAGGCACTCTGCTGGGAAGTAATCCTCTATGGCTTCATCATGTGCCTGCACAAATTCTGAGCAAAGCATTTACTGTCCATTGTTCTGAACTGTCTTTTCAAGGTTGTACAGCAAACACCGTTGGAAGATACAGTATCTCCCTCATGAGCAAAGGGAAGATTTGCTAGTAAAGATAAAAGACTCAGCGGATTCATGTCAGTGTATGGCAAAACCAATACAATATTGTAAACTAATCAGCCTCCAATTAAAATAAATAAATTTATATATATATAAAAGGATACAAGACTCAGATCTTTAAGCCCCGAGTCCTTTTGTAACACATTGCTGCATGTGCCAGTGTCATCTGGTTCTCTTCATATCACCTGCTGGGAATTGGGATCCAGGAATTGATGTAAAAATGATGTAAAAATGGGGTTCAGGATGGGGGGACACATGTGCACCCATGGCTGATTCATGTCAATGTATGGCAAAAAACCATCACAATATTGTAAAGTAATTATCTTTTAATTAAAATTAATTAACAACAGCAACAAAAAAAGAATGGCCATATCAAATATTGATGAAGATACAGAGCAACTGGAACTCCTACAGTCTACAGGTGATACATATACTATGGTACAACCACTTCATAAAATGGTTTGGTAGTTTCTTATAAAATTAGACATATACCAATCATACGACCCAGTCACTCCACTTCTAAGTGTTTACTCAGAAGAAATGCAAGTCTATGTTCACATAAACAATTACATGAATGTTAGCAGCTTGTCAAAAGAAACAAAATCAAATGTCTATCAACAGGTGAATGGATAAACTATGGCATATCCACACCATGAAACACAACTCAACAGTAAAAAGAAACAAATTACAGATACACACAACAGGACGATTCTGTGGTATCTTAAAATAATTCTGTCAAGTGAAAGAAGCCAGACACCGAAAATACATACTGCATTGATCGCATTATATTAAATTCTGAAAATACAAACTACAGTAGCGGTAAGACCAATATTTTTACCTGGACGCAGGAGTAGAGAGAAATGGATTACACAGAGGCATGAGGAAACTTTGGGGTTGATGAGTATATTCATTATCTTGATTGTGGTAATGGTTTCACAGATGAACAAATATGTCAAAACTCATCAAATTATGCAATTTAGTGTATGACAATTGCACAATAATAATGAAACATTAAAGTAATGAAAAAAAAAAAAACCTTAATAAAAAAGTACATATTGGCCTTTACTTATTGGGAGCAACTCCTTCCACCATACGGAGAAGGCAATGGCACCCCACTCCAGTATTCTTGCCTGGAAAATCCCACGGACGGAGGAGCCTGGTAGGCTGCAGTCCATGGGGTCACTAAGAGTCGGACACAACTGAGTGACTTCACTTTCACTTTTCACTTTCATGCATTGGAGAAGGAAATGGCAACCCACTCCAGTGTTCTTGCCTGGAGAATCCCAGGGACGGCGGAGCCTGGTGAGCTGCCGTCTATGGGGTCGCACAGAGTCGGACACGACTGAAGTGACTTAGCAGTAGCAGCTTCCACCATAAAAAGTATTCTTACATGTCCTCATTTATAAATTTTACCAATGCTACACCATGACATGTATTGGTGAAATCTATTGTCATTTTCTCTGGATAGAGAAGCTATTATTTTTCAGCTTATTACGTAAACTTCTTCAGCATCCTGTGACATGACATCAGTGTGTTGATTTATCACGCTCTTTGAGATAAGAACCATTCTAATTCCTCATCCTGTGTCTCGTCCTGGCATTTTACTCACTAAAACTTTACTGTTATTATTAGGTTTTCACCAACTGTGTGGCCTTTCCTTTTCTGGGCACTAAGTTTTGCTACTAGATAATTTGCTTTCTGTGCCTGAACGTGACTCCTTCTCCAAAACTTTACACTGTTTGAGATTCCAATTGCCATTAAAAATGACCAGTTCTTTCCTTATCCAACGGCGTGGCCTGTAGTTCAGCGTCTTTTCAGTGGGCCAGGCCATTCCTGCTCTTGCGAGTTGTCTATCACATTGACATGGTGGAACATGACCTCGGGAGTCACCAGCTTGTGGAAACCAATTCATGACTGATTTTCATTGTGAAGAATAGCATCACTTGTGTCCCTTAATTGAACAGCACTGCGCGATGTCTCAGAAGATTGTAATTTCTCATCACTGACTTCCGGTGTCAGGGCCCACCTGTCATCCCCCATCATTAACTGCATCAGGACTGCCCATCAACCTGGCCCTAGCACTCTCCTCTTCTGCTTCATACCTTACCTTTTGAAACTCACCATATAACCGTCAGAAGAGTTTGCAAAACACAAACAAAAAAAAAAACAGAAGGGCAGAGGTCCCCTGGTGGCTCAGCGGTACAGAATACGCCTGCCGATGCGGGAAACACAGCTTTGACCCCTGATTCGGGAAGATCCCAGATGCCATGGAGCAACTAAGCCTGTGCCACAGCTACTGAGCCTGTGCTCTAGAGTCCGGGAGCCACAACTACTCAGCCTGGGGGCCGCATCTACTCAGCCTGAGCGCCGCAACTAACTCAGCCTGAGCGCCGCATCTACCCAGCCAGAGCGCCGCGGCTACCCAGCCTGAGTGCCGCATCTACCCAGCCCGAGCACCGCGGCTACTCAGCCCGAGCGCCGCATCTACTCAGCCCGAGCGCCGCATCTACTCAGCCCGAGCGCCGCATCTACTCAGCCCGAGCGCCGCATCTACTCAGCCCGAGCACCGCGGCTACTCAGCCCGAGCGCCGCATCTACTCAGCCCGAGCGCCGCATCTACCCAGCCCGAGCACCGTGGCTACTCAGCCCGAGCGCCGCATCTACTCAGCCCGAGCGCCGCATCTACCCAGCCCGAGCGCCGCATCTACTCAGCCCGAGCGCCGCATCTACCCAGCCCGAGCGCCGCATCTACTCAGCCCGAGCGCCGCATCTACTCAGCCCGAGCGCCGCATCTACTCAGCCCGAGCGCCGCATCTACCCAGCCCGAGCGCCGCATCTACTCAGCCCGAGCGCCGCATCTACTCAGCCCGAGCGCCGCATCTACTCAGCCCGAGCGCCGCAACTACTGAAGCCCACATGCCCTGGAGCTTGTGCTCCACAACAAACGAAGTCACCGCAATGAGAAGCCTGTGCATTGCAGCTAGAGAGTAGCCTCTGCTCAGCACAACTAGAGAAAAGTGCAACGAAGACCCAGCACAGCCAGAAGTAAATGATACATTTTTTAAAAAAAGAAAATACAAGGGCATCATAAATACCTAAGCAAGAAGAGTGAACAAGTGCAAGAACTTCACAATACACTTCTCTTCTGATCTACACAATCTGTTTTCCAGGGTTGACAAGGACACCAAAGAGACAGAGTGGGGAGCTGAGGCCAGGGGGTGGACACTCCTTTACTTTTAAGCAAATATATTTTTTCTTTTGTTGTTGGTGGCGGTGATCTATTTTGTTATCATTTGAAATTTTTTATTTATTTCTTATTGGCATATAGTTGCTTCACAATGTTGTGTTAGTTTCTGGAACACAGCCAAATGAATCAGATACTCTTTTTAGTTTTAATATTTCTCTCAGATTACTCTTCTGCCTGCACAGCTTGTTTGCTCCTGTCAGCTAGTCAGCAGCATGTAAGGAAAATTAGGAGAGGTCATTTGGAAGGAAAAAACTGATGCCATCAAGCTGCTACTACCTCCCTTTCATGCAAGGCAGAACTCTAGCTTTCTATAACCTTCCCTATCTGGAACCAATGGATTCCAGTGAGAATGGACTCAGTGGATGAACATGGCTCTGTTGTGTATTTCCATAGGGGCTCGGGTGGTGAGCTTCACGGGCCGACTTGGTTAGGTTCCTGTTCCCAGTTATTCAATCCTACACTCATCTTGGTGTTGCTGTGAAAGTATTTTATAAATGTGATTAAAGTCTATAATCTGTTTACTTTAAGAGAGGAAGATTATCCTAGATAAGCTGAATGAGCCAGATTCAATCAGTTGAAAAGCTTTCAGAGCAGAACTGAGGCTTTTCTGAGCCTCAGAATTTTGCCTGTGAACAGCACTTCAGCTCATGGCCAAGAATTCTGCCTGCCCTTCATTGTGGCCTTCCACATGGATTTCAGACTCACCTAGACAGTTCCCACAATTGCCTAGACCAATTACTTGCAATCAATCTCTCCATTTATTTATAATCAGTAGGAAAGATTTTAGACATATACAAAGATATGTCATATGTAATTCACATATAATATGTATTACATAGTATAATGTTAATATATCATCTAGAATATATATGTGTGTATTTATATATATATATAAATGAATTTTACTGATTCAGCTTCTCTGGTGGTGACAGAAGGGCTGAAACACCTTTAAAATTTTTCAAATAAGGTTACCCCCTCCAATTCCTTTATTGCAAATGCTAGCACAATGCAGACACAAAATTTTAAATATAATGTGGGCTTTTTTCCAGTCATGGTCTCTCACCAACCTGGGTTCAAAGTCTTAGTTCTGAATGACCACACTAGACTGCCTTTTCCATTCACATCAATACTCTTTCTGACACTGTGAATTTTCTTCTAGTTCTTTACCTGAGCCATGCTTTGCAGGCTGTCTTAGATAAGCAGCTCCAGCACCCCAGCTCTACTTGATCCAGGGACCCTTCTACCTCATTGCCCTCCACCCCCCACTCCCCCACTTCTTGTAAGCCAGTTCCCAAGAAGCTACCCATGGACCCAAGCAGAAAATAAAAATCTGCCTTCCAATGTAGAGGACATGGGTTCGATCCCTAGTAGGGGAATTAAGATCCCATATGTCGCAGGGCAACTAAGCCGGCACACCACACCAGCTGCTGTGTGCTGCAACAAAGACCCAACGCAGCCAAAAAAAGACAGAAAAGAAAGCTCTCCTTTCTTCATGGAAAATAAAGATAATGATACTTTTCCTACCCAACTTCATAGGACTATTATGAGCATCAAATATGATAAAGGATTACTTTGAAAACTGAAAGTCATCTTTGTAATTATCCTAATTATTATTATCACTCTACTAAGCCCACCAATTATTCTCTTCCTGCCCACATCCCTTTCTAAGAGAAGTTGCCTTTATCCACAAACCAAGGTGGGATTAAGCCACTACATTTCTCCCAGGTGCAGTAGAGAAGATAGATGACTAAAAACTGTGGATTCCTTGAAGAACTGGCTATAGTGTGGCTATAGTCCCACACTCGATATCCTTGAAGAAGTTAGTTCATATTAGTTAGGATTACTGGATTGTAAATTTCAGAAAACCCAGGTGTACTGACTTAAGAAAAATAACTGACCAGCCCATAAACTGAAAATTCTCAGTTGACTATTGCCATTAATGATTACACAGTACTACAGGTCACAGCCAAGTCAATAAAGAAAGAAGGAAATGGTGTAGAAATTGGAAGGTAAGAGCTAAAAGTGTCATCATTTACCGAGAAACACCAACAGGATCAACAGACAAAATATTAGAATTTATAAGCAGTATTGCCAGGTACAAGATTAGCTCATAAAAATCAATAGCAGTTCTCTACACCAGCAATACATCAGTAGGAGAAAGTAGGTTTAAGACATATTTTTTCCACGTTTTAATGCATTTGAAATTGGAATGCATCTTACACTTATGGCATTTTATATTTGAATAAATACAGAAGTGAAAATATAACACTATTCATAATAGTCACAGATATTTTAAAGTGTCTTCAGAACAATTTACCAAGGAATACACAAGGCCTCTCTGGAGAAAACTTTCAAACTCTGGTAAAGAATACAGAAGATGATCTAAATAAGTGAAGTGACTTTGTATTTAATATGTTCTTGGTGAGATGATTTAATAGTATAAAATTGTCAATTCTGCCCAAATTAACCTATCAATTCAATGCAATCCCAATAAAAATCCTATATGGATTTTTCGTAGAGGAACTCGGGAAGATTTTACATAAAGACTTCGATATATAAGATAGAACTGCAAAGTTAATGTTTTAAACTATAGAATATCATTGTGACATGGGTCAATGTTTTTCAACCTTTTCCTACTTTCACCTCTCAAGGAGTCTTTTTAGACAATCCTGCCCCTAAATGGAACCACACACCCTCACCCCAGGGAAATTTTAATACCAAAATTATACTGATTTTCTGTTTATATATTGTACGTATCTCTGTGCTATATATATATGGTGGTGGTAGTTTAGTCACCTTATATATAAAAGGAGTTTAAATTCCTTTCATCCTTCCCCACCCCGAAAACTAGCTTTCACCCTTTTGGAGGTGATCAACCTGCACTTCACCCCACCCACTGGAAATGCTGCACACATATAGTTTAGAATAAACTTTTTTTTAATTAATTTATTTATTTTCATTGTAGGCTAATTATTTTACAATATTGTGGTATTTTTTGCCATACATTGACATGAATCAGCCACAGGTGTACATGTGTCCCCCATCCCGAATCCCCTTCCCATCTCCCTCCTCATCCCATCCCTCTGGGTTGTCCCAATACCCCAGCTTTGAGTGCCCTGTTTCATGCATTGAAAAACAGGCACAGGAGACATCCATGGCGGTCCAGTGGCTAAGACCCTGCACGCTCAATGCAGGGGGCCCAGATTCTATCTCTAGTCGGGGAAATAGATCCCACATGTGGTAACCAAGAGTTCACATGCCGAAACTAAGACCTGGCAGAGCCAAATACATAAGTAAAAATAAATTGACATTTAAAAAAAAATAAAAGCAGGCACATATCTTAAAGCAGAAGACATATATATGACTACTATGCAGTGCTGGGTTAGTCGTTCAGTTATGTCGGACGCTTTGCGATCCCGTGGACTGTAGCCCGCCAGGCTCCTCTGTCCATGGGAATTCTCCAGGTAAGACTACTGTACTGGGTTGCCATGCCCTCCCAGGGGATCTTCCTGACTCAGAAATCGAACCGGGGTCTCCTGCATTGCTGGTGGATTGTTTACCAACTGATCATAGGGGAAGCCCTAAGATTACTATACTAGTTTTCTATTGCCACCATAATGAATTACTACAGTCTTTTTTTTACTTCAAACAACATTCACTTATTATCTCACGGTTCTCTAGGTCCCCGGTGCAGTGGGCTCAGCTGGGAACTTGGCCCACAGGCCGGCCTGGACTCTTTCCCAGAAGCTCTGGAAGAGAAGCCACGTGTTGGCTCATTCAGGATGTGGGCAGAGCTGAGTCCCATGCAACTATGGGTCTGAGCTCCCCGCTACCTCAACCCCGTTTGCCTGCTAGCCATCAGCCCAGGGGGCCTGCTCAGCTTCCTGAGGCCACACCCATTCCTGGGTTCCTGGCTTCCTTCTGTTTCTCAAGCCAGTAGGATGCAATCAAGGTCTTCTCCAATTCCAATCTTTCTGACTTCCTTTTTCCTTGATTTCTCCACCTGCATCTCACTGATGTCAGCCAGAGAATTGTCTGCTTTTAAGGACTCAGGTATTTAGCTTGAGCACATCCATATAATCTAGGATAATCTCCCTATTTTGAGTTCTGAATGTTTGTGTCCTTTAAAATTCATATGCAGAAACCTAAGCCCCAAGGTGAAGGTGTTAGGAGGCAGGGCTATCACAGGATGACTCGGCCATGAGGTCAGAGCCTCCTGGATGGGATGAGTGTCCTTAAGGAAGAGGCCCCACAGAGCTCCCTTGCTTCTTCTTCCACGTGAGGTTACAGCTAGAAGGTGCCATCTGTGAATCAGACACTGAATCTGCCCACACCTTGATCTTCAGAACTGTGAGAAATACATTTTTGTTTAAAACAAAGCAGAACTTTATAAGCCATCCAGTCTCTGGTTTTTGTTGGAGCAGCCAGAGTGGACTATGGCAGCCCAAAACCTTAATTACATCTGCAAATTCCCTGCACTGCAGTATCTCAGTTAGTGTTTGATTGGATAATCAGGGATTGGACATCTTCCGGGGACATCTTTAGATGTCTGCCTACCACAATGACCTTCAAATGAAGGATTTCTGGTCCACAAAGGACACTATGGGCGAAATTCATGGACAGATGAAAGGCAGAGGGAAATATTCCAATTTCTAAAATCACCAAGTGTTGCTCATTATAAGATAGAAGAAATCCTTGCAAATCAACAAGAGGAACTGAGCAAGAACACGAACAGGCAGTTGAACGAGTTTATGGAAGGTAGTTTGTAGAAGGGATGACTCAAAATACTTACAGCTATATGAAGAGATGTTCAAAATCACTAGTAATCAGAGAAATGCTGATTTTAATAACATTTACCATTATCTTATAATTACTGGACTGGCAGAAACTAGAACGCTGGAAAATGCCAAGTGCTGGCAGAACTCAGTGGTAAAGAACACGCCTGCCAGTGTAGGAGACTCAGATTCAATCCCTGGGTCAGGAAGATCCCCTGGAGAAGAAAATGGCAACACTCCAGTATTCTTGCCTGGGAAATCCCATGGACAGAGGAGCCTGGTGGGCTACAGTCCAGGTGTCACAAAGAGTCAAACATCTGGAGGAACCCTTAGGCATTGTTGTGGGGAGTATAGACTGGGATATTACCCAGAGAAACCAGCAATTTAGTCATGTGAAGTGCTCCCACAACCAGCAATCCCAATGCAAGTGTTACGACCCATGGAAATCCTTATTTGGCTCTATCAAGGGAAACATACTGCATGTTCATGCAATGTATTGTGGCAGGGGAATGGGTATATGAAATATAGTAATACGCCCTGGTGGCTCAGTGGTAGACAATCTGCCTGCCAGGGGAAGAGACCCAAGTTTGATCCCTGATCCAGGAAAATTCCACATTGCCAAGGAGCAATTAAGTTTGTGCACCACAACTACGGGGCCTGTACTCTAGAGCCTGGGAGCCGTAAGTACTGAAGCCCCTAGAGCCTGTGCTCTACAACAAGAGCAGCCACCACAGTGAGAAGCCCAGGAACCACAACTGGAGAGTAGTCCCCACTTGCCACAACTGGAGAAAAACCTTTGCAGCAACAAAGACCCACAACAGCCGAAACAAATATTTTTTTAAATACATGCAATAAAGCATACAAACACAAAGCTACATGTTAGATACATCATAATGGTTGCCCATGGGAAGGGATGGGGAAAAGGAATACACAGTAAGTTACTGGAAATAAAGAAATATTAGGAGATTTTGCATCAAGTGCCATGATCAGAGGATTGTGATTAACTCAGTCTTCTTTACTGCTGTCCAATTTTTTTTTTTTTTTTAAGGCATTAGGTAGTGACAGATTCAGGCATAGCTTGATCCAGGCCTCAGGCAATGTTACCAGGATCCTCCTCTCTGCTTTGTGTCATCTGGGCTGGGTTCCATCCCCAGACTGGCTTGGTCAGAAGTGAAATTTGATTAACTACAATTTTCAAGGCAAATGTATATATGTTCTGCTTGATTGCATGTTCTTATTTGCAAAGTCATACCCAGACCAGAAGTTGAAAATACAGCATTTATTAGTGGTTTTTCCTGCCCGAGTAATTTGAGCCCCTGGAACCCATGCCATTTTGAACAGCTGTGGTCACTGTTCTTGAGACCAGCAGTGTACATGTGAATCTGTGAATAAAAACATCCGTGTGTGGTTATGATCACCACCCCGCCCCCAGGCCATGGTTATGTTTTGATTAAGTACTTGAGATAAGCTTGCTTATTTTTCTGAGGAGTAAAGAGAGCAAACAATGAGAGTTCACTAGGTAAGGACTCTAGTTGAGTCAGAGCGAAAGACTGCATTAAGGCTTCGCTCTACTGGGGTGATGGCTATTGGTGGTAGTGTTGGGGGGACTTGTCTCATCTTGCTTCTTATCGCTGAGTAAATGAGCTCCACTGGGGTCGTGTTCCTGGCTCCTCCTCCAATCCCAAAAGTGACTCGTTTTTCTGGCGAGTAGGGAAAGGACCAAGGCATTCCTGGCTCTGTCTCTCACACATCTCTTGCCCTGGATCCTGCCAAGTACGTTACTGTCCTTGACTGTTGTGTTAATTTGCTAGGGCTGCTGCAGTAAAGTGCCACAAATTGGGTGGCTTAAAAGAACAGAAGTTCATTCTCTCACAGTTCACGAGGCTGGAAGTCTGAAATCCAGGTGTGGTCAGGGCTGGTCCCTTCCGGAGGCTCCAGGGGGGAGGCTGTTCCCAGCCTCTCTCTTAACTTCAGGTGGCTGCCAGCAGTCCTGAGTGTCCTTGACTTGCAGCTGCACCCCTCTAATCGCAGCCTCTGTCTTCACAGGGTCTTCTCTCTGTATCCTCTCCTCTTATTAGGATGCCAGTCATTGGATTTGGAGCCCACTCTGATCCAGTAAGATCTCATCTTCTCCAGTTATATCTGCAAAGATCCTATGTCTAAGAAGAACACAATTTGAGGTCCCGGGTGAACTTGAATTTTGGGGGACACTATTCAACCTACTACAGTGATCAAACCCTGCATTTGGCAGGTGTGAGCAGTTGAGTCAGCCACACGACTGAACGACTTCAATGCAGACTGAGGGTGGGCATGTATGGATCAGTAAGCTATTGCATCGGACCTAGGACATGCAATCAGTAAGACAGAGAAAGAAAAATGTCATATGACCTCCCTTATATGTGGAATCTAAAAAGAAATGATACCAATGAACTTACAAAACAGAAAGAGACTCACAAACTTAGAGAATGAACTTATGGTTGCCGAGGGGAAGGATGAGTGGGAAGGATATTAATAGTTAGGGAGTCTGGGATGGACATGTACACACTACTGTATTTAAAATGGATAACCAACAAGGACGGGCTTCTCTGGTGGCTCAGTAATAAAGAATCTGCCTGCTAGACAGGAGACACAGGAGACGTGGGTTCAGTCCCTGGGTTGGGAAGAGTCCCTGGAGGAGGGCACAGCAACCCACTCCAGCATTCTTGCCTGGAGAATCCCATGGACAGAAGGAGCCTGGCAGGCTACAGTCCATAGGGTCACAAAGAGTTGGACACAACTAAAGTGACTGGGCACACACATAATCAACAAGGACCTACTGTGTAGCACAGGGAACTCTGCTCAATGTTATGAGGCAGCCTGGATGGGAGGGGAGTTTGGGGGAGAACGGATACATGCATGTGTATGACTGAGTCCCTTCGCTGTTCACCTGAAACTATCACAGTATTGTTTATTAATCGGCTATACCCCAACACAAACGAAAAAGTTTAAAATAAATAAAGGTCAGAGGAAGCTCTGATAAACCCCTGCCTTCTGCAGGCAGCAAAACAGCTTCCACTCTGGTGGAATGAAGTGGCAAAGAGCCGCAGTGTGCTTGGAGGTCCTAGGCTTCCTCCCTGGCCATCCATCTGAAGGCAATCATCTTTCTCCAGCTTCCTCGGGTGGCTGTTTCTCGTTTAATTATGCAGCCATACCAACCCCAGTATGTGAGCAGAATTCCTAACTGAAACCGTACCCAGTAATTGAGAGGCGTATCCAAGGAGACTGACAGGTAGCTGCGAATGTTATAAATCAAGATCTTGATGTTGCATTCTTAATGCCTTTTTCCTCTGAAAGCGCTTCTGTGCTCTCCCCTCAGTCGAGTTGTCAGGGATGTAATCGAACCTTGGCTTGCACCTGAATGAGAATGTCACCCTGTGTGATGCCCGAACTGGGTGGGAAATGATCCTCCCATCCTGGGAACCCAATTCCAGGTCCCAGTTCAAGATTTGGCCTCGGGGTGGAGGCGGGGGTGGGGATAGATACTACAGCAGAGCGAACTCAGAGATATTCCTTTTTGAATAGCTTCATCTCACAAAGTCTGTATCAATACCTCCATCCGGTTCAACCATTCAGAATGAAGTGGCCTTTCTTGAATGTTTTTACTTTTCGATTGATTGTTACAAGGTACAAATGCAGCCAGGGCGTTAGTCATTTGTCAAGACATCATCCCTCACCCCTTTGTGAAGGTGCTTCGTAAGCTTTAAAGTAATCTGTGGGTGAAACGTGTAAGAATTCTAAAGAGAGCAGATTTCTTCTTCTCCTTGAATCCTGATGGCTTATTTACTGAGTTATTCCCTGAATCATTTTTGAGCCTTATATTTTTATCTGCTGCTACATAACCAATCACCTCCAACTTAGTGGCTTAAACAGCAATGATCCTTTCATTTGTTCACAAAGATGCAATCTGAGCGGGACTCTGCTGGGCAGCACATCACAGCATCCACTCAGGGTCACCGGGGTGGCTCCACTAGGGCTGGACTGTCCACTTCTAAGCCGGCTGCCTCCCATGGTTGTTGGCTTGGTGCTGGCTGTCAGGTCCTCTCCCTGTGCGTCCTCACGGACCGGTGGCTGGGGTTTGAGAACCGGTGTCCCGAGAGATAGGCTTCCCTGGTGGCTCAGACAGTAAAGTCTCCGCCTGCAATGCAGGAGACCTGGGTTCGATCCCAGGCACGGAAGATCCCCTAGAGGAGGGCATGGCAACCCACTCCAGTATTCTTACCTGCAGAATCCCACAGACAGAGGAACCTGGCAGGCTACAATCCATGGGGTCTCAAAGAGTCAGACATGACTGAGCGACTAAGCACAGCACAGCCCCGAGAGACAAGAAGCAGAAGCTGCTAGTTTCTAAAGACCTAGGCCTCCAAACTGGCACAGGGTTGCTTCCACCATATTCTACTGGTTGAACAATCTTGCAGCCCAGATTCCAGAGAGGGGACATAGATCCCATGTCTCAGTAAGAGGAGTTCAGGCTCTGACAAGAACCCGCCATGACTCAGTGCTCTGTGACAACCTAGTGGGGTGGGATTAGGTGGGGGGTGGGAGGGAGGTTCAAGAGCGAGGGGACATATGTCTGCGTATGGCTGATTCACACTGTTGTGTGGCAGAAACCAACACAACATTGTAAAGCAATTAAAATTTTAAAAAAATCTGCTATGTGCTAGGCACTGGAGAAACAGAAATGATAACCAACATTTATTGAGCACTTACAGGATACCATATACATGTACTATCCCATTTAAACATTAAAACAAAAAAAGCCTTGATGACATGGCATGGAATAATAGATTCCCAAAGGTGCCCAGAACCTGTGCATATGTTCCATCACTTGTGACTACGTTATGTTACATGACAAGGGGCATTAAAGTTGAAGTTGCTGATGAAATTAAGGTTAATTGGCTGAGCTTGAAATAGGAGGATTATTCAGAGAGGCTGAATGGAACCCTTTACATTGGGAGGAGGAAGGCCAAAGAGTTGGTGTCAGAGAAGGAGACTGACGATGGAATCAAGATCAGAGAGATGAGACATGAGAAGAGCTTGACCCACCATTGCTCCCTTGGAAGAAGGAAATCACAAACCGAGGAATGTGGCCTGCCTCTAGCAGCTGGAAAAGGCAAGGGAACTGACTCTTCTTTAGAGGTTCCAGAAGGAACACAGCCCTGCCCACATCTTGATTCTGCTCAGTGGGAGGCGGGTCTCACGTCCGACTTCTAACCTACAGAAGTGTAGGGTTTATAGGATCTTTTGTTCCCAGACCAGAGACTGAACCCAGGCCAGGGCAGGGAAAGCACAGAATTCTAAGCACTGGACCACCTGGGAATGCCCATGCTGTCTTATGAACATAATAATGCCATTGGTAGCACCATGGATGCAACTACAGACGATCATACTGAATGAAGTAAGTCAGAAGGAGAAAGACAAGTACCACATGGTATCACTTTCATGTGGATTCTAAAATATGACACAGATGAACCTATATATGAAACAGGAACAGGATCAGGGACATAGACAGCAGACTGCTGATTGCCAAGGGGGCGGGGAGTGGGGGGAGGGTGGGGTGGCGTGGGGGTAACAGATATAAGCTTTCATACGTACAGAATGGATAAACAACAAAGCCCTACTGTAGCACAGAGATCTATATTCAATGTGTGTGTGTGCTAAATCCCTTCAGTTGTGTCTGACTCTTTGTGACCCCATGGACTGTAGCCAGAAAGGCTCCTCTGCTCATAGGATTCTCCAGGCAAGAATACTGGAGTGGGTTGCCATGCCCTCCACCAGGGGATCTTCCCAACCCAGGGACTGAACCCACGTCTCTTACGTTTCCTGCATCGGCAGGCAGGTTCTTTATTACTAGTGCCACCTGGGAAGCCCCTATATTCAATATCCAATGGTAAACCATAATAGAAAAGAATGTCTTAAAAAAGAATGTGTGTATATATATATATAACTAAATCACTTTGCTGCACAGCAGAAATTAACACAATATTGTACATCAACTTTAATTAGAAAAAAATATTCCAGGAGCTGGAAAGAGGCAGTTCACCAAAGGCAAATCAAGGCTTGGTCATCAGAAGAAAGAGGAAGCAACATCAGGCAGACAGAATCAGGTGACCACTGCTCAACCTCAACTTCCTCACAGTCACATGTAACATATGAGGGTCACACAGGTGACATTTATTTATTATGGGTGGCATATACTGCTCTACTCCCTCACCACCCCCATCTCTTGCTAACAGAACCTGGAACTTAAATTTTGCTCTGGTAGATGGTAAAGAGCTGTTGAATTCAGGGACTGAGGACTCCTCCCCAAGCCCCAAGCAATTAACCACGATTGGGCTAAACCAATACGGTGACCCATTGCACTTTGCCAGATATTGCCTTTCCATTCTTCTGTACTGTTAGGCATGGCCACATACCTGAGTTCTGGCCAATGAGCTTCAAGGAGAAGTCAGCTTGGGGGCTTCTGAGAAAAGCTGAGAGGAAAGTTCTTTAACACCAGCCACTCCCCTCTTCTTGCCTTGAACATGCTGGTGTTAAGGACAAGATGCTTGGAGCTGCAGCAGCCATCTTGCAACCATGAGGCACCAAGCCTAAGAACAAACACAGCATACTGAGGGTGACAGAGGGGAGTGAGGAAGTCATCCAGAGCTATTGCACAAACCTGGAACTGCCTATTGCTAGACATCTTGTTATGAGATAATTAAATGTCTTTATTGCTACAGCCATCGTTAGGTATTCTGTAATGTGTAGCCAGACACATCCTGACACTTTATTATAAAATGAAAGATTATTACACCCTCTAGTCTGTTTTTCTTTAAGGATCACAAAAGCCTTTCCAGAAGCTCTCACCAAAACCATTATCTCAGATGCTCCTTCTGCCAGATTTTCTGCAGCTGCCCATTAATATAACTTCTGGAAGTCGGCAGGGCATTCGCAGGTAGTGTTGCTAATCTATAAAGCTGTTTTGACAGTGCTGTGTACTATATTATTAGTGGCACAAAGCAGGCAAGTTAATTTCCGTTCCCTCTGAAATACACAAAGGAATAGGGTATAATTCAGTCCTTTGTGGGTATTAAAGAGAAAATCATAAAGGACATTTTTTTGAATCATGAAGAGCCAAAAGCTTTGTTTTTTAAGAGACAGAGTCATGAAAGTCCAACAATACACTAGCAAGACATTGTTGAAGCAATTGCAGAACTATATTTTGCTAAACAGAAGTGAATAAAACTTGACCTATTAACAAAAGACTCACATGCAGCAAAACAGCAATACGTGACCCACCTCTCTGGCAATCTGTAGAAATCCTCAACTTAAGAGAAGCTCTGGAGAGCGCACTTTGTTTATTTGGGCTTAACTCATTAAATAATAATCAAGAACTTGTAAACTAAAACAATAGTCACAACAATATTTGCTGAATTCACATTCTATTACATATACGGTACTTTGGCCAATGCTCTCAATGCATTAACTTATTTAATATTTGTACCCACCCAAGGCCATAGTTACTATTATCGACATTATTTCACTCTGTAGACTAGAAAACAGATCTGAAGACCTTAAGTAAACTAACAAAGGTTGCACAGTTCCAGTGGTGTGCCAATTGTTAAATTTTCAGGAATTTTGTGAGGCAGTCGTTAAAAATAGGTAGCTTGGAACTAGTATGATGGGAATATTAACACCACAGAATTTGGAACACTACAAATCCTCCTCCCCATTAACTAGTACACTACTAGTTAATTATGGGTGTTTGTTTTTGTTCAGTTGTTCAGTTGTGTCCAACTCTTTGAGATCCTATGGACTGCAGGATGCCAGGCTTCCCTGTCCTTCACTATCTCCCAGAGTTTGCTCAAACTCATGTCCATTGAATTATGGGTATAGTTTCACTATTAATAGTCAACCAAAACAAATACATGATTATTTTGATGAGAAATGGTAGACCAGGTATGTTGTTGATGGACTGGAAAATGGGTAGGATTAGTGACTATTCCAGAAATAAGAAGCCCCCAGATAGATCTAGGCAATGAAGTGTATATGTGTAATGAGAGAATTCTAAGAATACAGAAGAGTCAGCTCTGTGCTTCAGGAAGTTTCCAAATAGAAAAATGTAAATTCCTCAAAGCTTAATAAGTGTCATGGCCCCCAGCTCAGACATCTGAGTTATGTAAATATCACCAACTCCAGGGCTGGATAGTGTAGAATAAATTTGCAAGAATATAACTACTTTAAAGATATTTGCAACAGCCTTAGCTTGAGGTCATTGAAAAGATTCCTCCCAACCAAGAACAAGAATTGAATCCACTTACGAGCTCAGAAAAAAAAAATTATGGCAATATGTTCAGTGTTTAAAATTAGAAAAACGTAGCTGAATGTGTCTACAAGGCAGAATAAATTCACATTTGAACTGAAATTAAAAGAAAAATAGTAAATATCCTTGGCCCTCAGCTTTTATTGTAAGTCTTAGGTTATTTCCTTTTATTTCCTGTACCACAGTCCACACTCTGGTCCCTCTGACTGCTCACCTGGCCTTTTAACATGCTTTCCTCTCTGCCTTTCTCTTGGCTTAACAAACTCCTATGCAACCATTGAGACCCAAGTCAAATATCACCTCCTCTGGGCAGCCTTCCCTGACTCCTCTAGGCAGTACCAGTCTTACTATTTTCTGAAGTCTTTCAGTCCCCTGGTAGATATCTCTACTTTGCTATGACTCACCCAATCACACACATCCTTCCCACTTGATGGTGAGCCCCAAGGACAGCTGTGTCTAATTCTAATCTGTATCCCAGCACATTCCCTGCCTCTTCCCCTACCATTCTGCCTTATGTCCCACTTCAGTCACTCTGCCTACTCTCTACTTCTTCAGCTTGGCCAGGCTACCACCCACTTTAAGGCTTTTGCATGAGTTCTACAAAGAATGCTCAACACACACACATACACACACACACACACACACACACACACACACACACACCCTTCACCTGCTAGGAGCCAATCCTGATGTTTGATTCAATTTTCAGGCCTCAGCTTAAATGTCACCTCCTCAGGGAGGTCTTTCCTGATCTTCCAAGCTTAGTTAGATGCCACCTCTCCTCTTATTTTATATTCTCATGTTATCCTCCATTTTCCTCCTTAACATTTATTATGATTAGAATTACAGGCTAATTTCTGTATTAGCCTGTGATATATAACTGCATTCTAGCGCTACAGTCAATGGGGTTGCAAAGAGTCAAACACAACTGAGCACAAATGCATGCACGCACGCTTGCTAATATGTGTCTGTTGTTCGTCTCTCCCCCCAGTCTAAGATCTATGAGACCTTGATTCTCCTGCTCTTTATATGCCCCCAGCACCTAGCACAGGAACCGGGGCGCTGTAGGTGGTAAAAATCATGCATTGAATGAGTGAGTTTGTTGGTCTACAGTTTATGTTTGAGGATGAGCAGAGTGTTTATTGAGGTGATGTGGGCTGAAGTCCTACTCATCTCCCTCCTGTTTCCCTTTCCTTATAACTTACAGGTGCTTTAGCATATTGCTGTCTTTCACTAGGTCTTGTGATTGCTACTTGATTTTATACAAAAGTATTATTGGTAAAAAGAAAGGGTTAGTTTGGATTACAAACCATTCCTGATAAAACCTTGAGTCCTTTTCAAGTAAGAGACTCAAAGAGATTTTTCTTCATCCCCAGTGAAGCCCGACACAGCAAGGAGAGCAGACACAGCACTCTCTCATTCAGCTCTCCCCGACCCTCCCTTTTCAGGATTCATTTCTCTCTGGAGGAGCATTTAGGGGAGCCCTGCTGGCTGTTTGCTAAGACTGGAATCATCCCAACAAAGCAAGAATTGTTCACATTAGCTGCATAGGGAAGCAGCCAAGTCAAATAGACCCTCTCTCTGGGGCCATTAGGTAAAACTCTGACCTACTCTTATCCCCTCCAGGCTAATTATCTAAACATCCACTGGGTAATTAACTCAAAGCTCCACCCACTTTGTTCTGATTCGTCTTCCATCTGCATCCTAAACCTGTCTCTTGTAAAGTACTGGTGGCGGTGTACATTTCGCATGCAAGCAAAGTCGCTTCAGTTGTGTCCAACTCTTTGTGACTCTATGGACAGTAGTCTGCCAGGCTTCTCTGTCCATGGGATTCTCCAGGCAAGAATACTGGAATGAGTTGCCGTGCCCTCCTCCAAGGGATCTTCCCAATCCAGGGATCGAACCCACATCTCTTACATTTACCTGCCTTGGCAGGTGGGTATTTTACCCTGATTTTAGATAGACAGAACTCCTGAAAATTTAAGTGTCATTGTTGGAAACCTACGCAAGCCCATATAATTATGCACAATCTTTTGGGTCCTTTTTGATAGCTGTAAGAATTTCCAGAATGTTTGAAGTGGGCAAGGGTTAACTTCTTCTCTTACAACCTTACTATAGTTACATTGAAAGTGAACTTCAGATCAAATTCTATCATACTTCACAGACTTTACCTTTAACAGGCATGCAGTTAACAAATGGCTTATACCATGTAATTATAAACTTGGTAGACTTCCAGCTCTCCAACCTTTTAACTGATCTGCTCGCATGTTACAGGGTACATTTTCTTAAGAATTAGATGACAAGGTTTCAGAGGCAGGATCCTGCTATTCCTATGGTTAGCAACCACATAACCTGCAACCCCATGGCTGGGCACAGGCACCATCTCTGAAGGTGTAGGGTGAGCCTTGTTTGACTCCTCTACCTCAACCATCCAAGCAGGGAGAGTGTCACTTCAGCCAATCCCCTCATCTTGAATACCACTAATTTTACTAACGAAAGCCCAGTCTAACATCTGTTAGGTTGTTGGCCACAAATTTCACTAGTAAAACCCCTCTTTTGCTATTCTCTGTGCTGATTAGTAAGACACCTGAGCTTGACCAGAGATACTGAAAACAGAAGAGATGGTAGCAAGTGTCTTGAGGTGTGACCCTGCTGATCAAATGTTATGTCTCCCTAGGAGTATGAATCCCTACCTGCCTGCACCATCTAGAACTAAGCATCTTTAAGTAGATTACACAATACCAAGGCTTTTTTTTAAACCTGAGATCCATAAACACCCTGGGCTTCCATGAATAGAATTCAGGAGGCCCATGGTTGTGGGTGGGGGGAATGACACCTTGATTTTTGTTGACCTCGGTATTTGCAAGCCCTGTAAAGTCTCACCAACAGAAGTCAGATCTTTCCATATCACATGGCAGCTGCTATATACATCTTGAGATATCCCCACTCCCTGTTTTTTTAGACTATTAAACCCACTGATAGGTTTTTTGTTAACTATATTACTCTATCACAATGCCTTCTATACTGCTATGCCATATATTGATAGTCATAGTCTATTTTGATAAAAATTTGATAAACGTGTTTCCATAAAATCGGTTTACTTTGCAATATGATGCATTTGTTTTATGCATTTCTAAACATTAAGAAAAGGTCCACAGCACAGTAAAGAATTTCTGACCTGCCTGAGAAGCAGCTTGACAGGTCAGGCCTTCAGAACATCGCTTTCCCGCTCAGTGTCTGCAACTTCACAGAACAGTGCCTAAGATTCTGGCTAGCTAGTAACACCTGATACTCAGGTGGCTTAAGATCATTGTGCTGAGATAATACCCTCTGTCACATGCTGGGTTCCCCAGGAAGCAGACTCAGAGATGGAGATTTACGTACAGGAAATTTACTGGGGAGTGTCTTCGGGAAAAAAACCTGTCCTGTTGGTGCATGCAAGGATGCAGGATTAGATGGAGGGAGAGGTAGGGCTTCAGTGCCATCACAACATAGCCTTAGCTCACCCCACTGAGAGCTCTGGTGCTAGGCTGGTGCTTCAGACTTGTCCCCACTTGGCGGGGAGCTGGGCCTTTGTACCCCGACATCAACCCATCCCTGGATGTGGCTGACCTTGAGTGAGTCAGGGCTCTCTGTCACCCATAAGCCTCCAAGGTGCCCAGTAACTGGGGAAATAAATGCTTCTGTCCTGGAGGGGTTCCGGCCGGCACAGCATGACTCTCACTCCCCTGCATCCTCCCATGAACACTCACCCACGTGTGCTGTCTCCAAACCTTGCAACTTCTCTGCAAGGTGTGCACATCACCCCCATTCTAGATCATAGACACTGATGTTCAGAACAAGGCAGTGACGCATCTCCTGCTATTGCTGTCAGTACCGCAGGCTGACACCTTCATTAAGTGTGGAACTTCAGGTTATATAACTCCATCTGTCCTCCAAACTAGAATCAGCGAACCAAGGAATGACTCTAATTTCGCTCACTTTAACCTCTCCATTTCTGATCACCCTTGCCAGTTGCGCACCCCTGGTCCCTTGCCCCCACTCGATCACCAAGTGCTGGGTTTCTCATCAGCCTCCCGTGCCCAGTCCTCAGCTGCCTTCACATCTGTCTACTTCATTCCTCCCTTCCCCCCACCACCTCCACTTTCACCTGAATTGCCTTAGAGCTTTCTGGCAATTTTCTGTGTCCCATTCCCAGCCCCTCTTCTCTCTCTCTTCCTCCCTACCAGCCAGAGGGATGCTCCTAAAGCAGAACTGGGAACAGATCTGATTCTGGTGCCCACCACCTACTGGCTCCTCACCGGGCCCTTTCTCAGCCCTCCTTACCACTCTTGCCTCTTGTACAGACTCTGCTCAGGCTCCAGCTAAACTGAGCTACTCATTTTATCCCCCATCTTTGCTCATGATCTTTCTTTTGCCAGAAATGTCCTTCCTGCTTCCTGTTTCACTCTGCACTTGCATTCAATTCATTCGGGGAATATTCGCTGAGCACCTGCCACATGTCCAGCACCATGAGGAAGGAGCAGTGATCGAGATGAATGAGGTTCTGCCTTCCAGGGCTTTCCTTCTATTGGAAAAGGCAGATAGTGAACAAATCAACTTGATAATTGCACATTCTGGTAGCTGCTAAGAAAGCTTCCAGGCCATGTGCCAAGAACAGATCACAGATGTGAGAGATACAGAGCTCCTTGATGTTTCCCTCATCCTTTAGTCTGGTGAGTATCATTTTCTGCCTTCACCATGATGGGAGACAAGCTCAAAAATAAGGAGTGCTGGGGAAGCACTGTGTGGCCATGTGAGTGGAGATCGGACATGTGAGCAGAGATCGGAAAGGAGCCCTACACTGAAGGAAAGAGCAATCCAGGCAAAGGGCCCAGTGGGTGGCAGGCCTTGAGGCTGGTCAGAGCTGGGTGTACTCCCAGGGCACAAAGGAGCTGGGCAGAGGGGTCATGTACGGGCTAGTGTGAGATGAGCTGGAGGAATGGGTGAGAGACATACCTTCCCTCCTCAGAGGGCAGCCTGTGGACCTCACCTTCTAACTCATTATAAATGCAGGAACTTGTCCAGACCTACTGAATTATAATTTGCATTTTAATAAGATTCCAGGCCATCCATATGTACATGAATATGTGGTTCAAAACTAGGCCATGTAGGACCTTTCAGATCCTGAAAAGGAATCTTAAACCCTTTCTCCCTCTCTCTCAAGATCAATATCAAATGTTTATCCCTTTGGGAAGTTGTCCTCATTTCCACAAGCCACTGGGATTATATCCCTGTAGATGACAAAAATGCACTTGGGCTCAATTACTGGATCGCAGGCTCCTTGAGATGAGAGATTATATCTGAATCATCTTGCAATCCCCAAACCTCTCTGTAACATCTTGCCCATCATGGGTAAATTATCAGAAAAAACATCACACAGTCATCTACTGGTGCACGTAAGTTGAGTGATACCACATCAGACAGGCCTCTGAACTCTTTCTGGGAAAGTAATAGAATCTAACTACTGACTTAAGCAAAAAAAGGGGGAATTTATGAGCTCCCAGAGCTGAAAAATAAAGGAGAGTAGCTTCAGGCACGGTTGGATCCAGGTGTTCAAACAATGTACTCTTTGTTTCTCTTCATTTCTCTGCTTTCCTCTAGACTAGCTTTGCTCTTAGGATCAAGTCCAAGTATTGATAAAAATGACCACCAGCAGTCCTGGACCCATCTTGTGCCAGCCTATAAACCTAAAGAGAAGAAAATGCTCTTTCTTGATATTTACAACTCTTGTCTATCCTTTGGGTCAAGAGGTAAGACTTAGAACCACCTGAACCAAATACTGTCATCAGACAAAAAGGAGAAAAGATGCTGAGCAGAAGGAGAAGCCATTCACTACAGCCATCGTGAGACAGAACTGCTGTGCTGTCTTTAAAAATCAGGATGGAGAAAAATATTTATTAACCTGGGGAAAAAGTCATAGAGTCTTGCTAAATTTTAGAAAAAAAAAACAACAGTCCACTGCCAAACATTATTGTGAAATGATATCATTTGTGGGTATGAAAATACATTTTTATACTGTTTGTATGCCTAGAATGAAGATAATAAGGAGGATCCATCCCAGTAGGCCCTGGTAGGATTAACATTTCTTTCTTTTTTATATATTTTTTGCAATTTTCATATTTATGTATTGGATATAGACTGCACTTGCCATCATTAAGAAATATATTTTTAAATGAATGTATCTATGATGGTTGATTTAGAGTGTCAACTTGGCTGGGCCTCGGTGCCCAGATATTTGGTCAAACATTATTCTGGATGTTTCTGTGAAGGTGGTTGAATGAGGTCAACACTGAAATCGGTGGACTTCGATTAAAGCAGATTAAATTCCATAATGTGGATTTGCCTAATATCAGCTGAAGGCCTGACTGGAACAAAGACTGACCTCCCCTGAGTGAGACAAAGTTCTGCCAGTACACAACCTCTGGACTCAAACTGCAACCCTTCCTTGAGTTTCGAGCGTGTCAGCCTAACCTACAGGTTTGGGATTTGCCAAACCTCCATAATCATGTGAGCTAAATCCTTAGAATATGTTCTCTCTTGATAAACATATATCGGTTTTGTTTCTCCATAGAACTCTGATTTGTACAGTATGGTTCTTGCCTTCCATTATTAAATCCCTGTCAAAAATCTTAGAGCCAGAAAGCATATGTTTGAGCCCTGGGCTGCCCTTACCAGAAGGCTGGTCTCAGGCAAATCCATTGACCTCCATGAACCTGGTTTCCTAGTTCACACAAAAATGACCATTCTACTCTCGATGGCAGGGTGTGAGGGATAGAACCAATGATTACTGTGGTGACAGTCCTTGTATCATTTTCTCAAACCTAAGCTGCCAGTTACCTATTTTTGAAGATTAAGTCCTGCTGTGAAATTCTTTACCTTAGAAACCAGTGTGGAAAAAAAAAAATAGAACAACAAAATCTTGAGCTGGGAGACTTGTCACCAATAAATAGATGAAAAGAACTGTCTGTTTTATCTTCACACTTAAAACACCTCCACTGTCAATACATTTCCCAATCTCATTATTAGCATAGAGCACACTGATTTGTGTTTAAACCCAGCAAGACTTTCTCCCACCAGGAAGCGACCCTCACTTCTCGGATCACCTCTCTGACTTTGTACTTTCTTTGTGTGCTGAACATCAAATGTGGCGTCAAGTGAGAAACACACTTTAAACCCCCACACTCTGAATCACTGCACAGGTTCTATAAGCACCAGAAATGAAACAGTTCTTGCTCTTGATTTCAACTCATGCTCATTGGGGACACCCAAAAAGGAATGCCTGCCTTTGTTCCAGACGTGGGTCTCATTGAAGACTCAGTGGCATTTCCTAAGGTCCTGCAAGCTGCCCTCAGGCTGCCCATGTTCTCTTACAGCCTCAGAGATGCTCAAGGTGACCCCTCAAGGCCTGTTAGTAACTGGAAAGTAGCCAAGACTCATTCTGTCCAGCCCAGGAATTCTCACACTTGTCAGATCCAGCAACCCCTTCATAGAACAACAGATTGTAATGCCTCTTTCGCTGTGTTGAAATAAAACTCATAGATAATTTTACCTCCCTGCACACAAAATTGAAGAACAAAATCAATAGAATGCCCTATCTATAATGAAAGAAGGAGGAATAAAAGAAAAGTAATTCAGAATAAAAATTAAAGTCAATAAAAATAAAACAAGATCCATGCTTTCAAGCATTTAATAAATGGCTGAATGGTTTATGAGAACCTGTTCCCAGGCAATTCTGTAGGTGCCGAACAGTGAGCAAGACTGGCAGGAAGAGGGTTTTTTAATGTAGGTAGTGTGTTAGTCTCTCAGTAGTGTCAGACTCTTTGTGACACCATGGACTATAGCCTGCCTGGCTCCTCTGTCCATGGAATTCTCCAGGCAAGAATACTAGAGTGGGTTGCCATTTCCTTCTCCATTGAAATGTTTAGGGTGTTAGGTAACAGCTTAGGCCAGACCTTACTGGAAGTCTTAATGAACTAATTAGATGCTTGCATCTTCTTGTGTTAATTAATTCAATATTTACTGAATGTTGACCGGGGGGCAGGGGACCAGGCAGTTTCCTGGGAGATGGGAAATCAGCAATGAGCAAATCCTTCCCCATAGAGTGCCATCCCAGGCAGGGGGCATAAGTCTGAATGTAAGAGGGATGTGGCAATCAGGAGCTGATCTCCATGAAGAAACAGGGAGCTGGAGGCATGGTAGACACACAAGAATTAAAAACTAGGATATCACACATCTCAAAAGAGAGCCTTTGTACTTGGATGAGAGAGAGAGTTGTGGGTCACCCACCCAGGCTTGACCCTTGCCTAAATTTAGGGCCAGAATGCTTCATTGGAGCATGAATCACCAGAAATATGTCTGGGTCTTAGATGATAACCCAAGGCTTCCCACATCTTGGCCCTTTGGAAATAGACCAAATAAAACCCCCACGAAACCTTCTCACTCCCGCCTCACCAACTCTATGCTTGTTTTCTCCTTTGGACTCATTCCTTCACTGAACCTGTCCTCTCAGAGTGGGCCTCTCTGTCTGCTGTACAGAAAAACACTCCTGCCCCCACCTTGTCACAACTCACCCTCTTACTCTGCCTCATTTTCCACTCATAGCTCTTTGAAGGTACGTTACATGTTTACTGACCAGCTTGTTTGTTTATCATCTGTCTCTCCTACTCTATACTTTTTTAGGTCAGGAGCTTTGCCTGTTTGGTTCACTGTGGTGACTTCAGCACCTAGGACAGTGACTCACACACAGTAGGGTCTCAATAAATATGTATCAGATGTAACTTATATCCAGTGATGTGCTGGAGGCAGCTCACAATGGCTTGTGAGAGTCAATTACACACATCGTGACCCAAATGCATGTTCAATGATATCATGAGGGTATCTTAAAATCTGCTATGAAGGGACCATTTACACCACAGAAATTGGCCAACACTATATCAGGACTTTTTCTCCTTGGAAAGCTGGTTGTTGAACATTTGCCAGTATATCATTAAGCAAAAATGAACATGTGCTATCAGAATATGTCTCCTTGGTTAAAAGAGGTCATTTCCATACAATTCCAAGGAAAACAATTCATTTGAGGAATCCAAGGGACAGTTTCAATTCCAAATTGCTTTTCTGTCATAGGCCTAACAGCTGGGTGCTATGTTGCAAAGCCCCAAAGCCTGACATATATATTTTTTTCTCTGCACACCATTACTGGTATTAATGTACAAACACATTCTTAACGACACTACAGCCATCTCACCTAAGGGTTGCCATTTTCCTTTTTTGCCCTAGTAATTAAAAAACACCAATTGCGATTCATTAAAATAGGAAAGTAGATAAATAGTTGTGATAATTACCGCATTTTTCTCTTAGGAGAAAACAGCAATACTGTATGTAGTCATTTTCGATAAATATAGAAAATAAGTAATTATTGCTCGAGCTATTCATTATGAATCTCTATTCCCAGTCTCACTTCTGTAAACACCATTCATTGTTTAAAATAATCATTTTGAAAGGGCTGGCCAAACTTCTCATTACTGGCTGACAAGCACCCTCTCGGATGGAGACACATGGATTAGCCTGGGTAGTTAGTTAGCTGGTTGTCTCAAAGCTGATTGTGAAAACAAGTTTGAAAAGATTACCTTTTCCACCATGGAAAAAGCCAAAAAGAGCAAGCAAAAGCTAGTATGTCTCTGTGTACCAGCCAGAGGCAGCTGCAGCTTTGGAGATTTAATTAAGAAATGTGCAGTGGGTGAATGTTTTGGGGTTGACTTTGTGTCCATTCAGCCCACAAGTGCTTCCTTCATGTCTAACCTTGATTGAACCACGCTTCTCAGAAAGTCTGGACCTGATGGAAAATAAATTCCACTGGATTCGAATGGAGCCATTAACATCTCCCTTTCAGGGCCTGAAACATTTATTTGTTTTAAAATACACACACTCATCTCAGTTCTATTAGGAGGCAGAGCCAGCTCTTACCTGGGAGGGAGATTCATCAGCCACTCTGCCCCTTCCTGCATGCTGCCTCCTCCCCCAAGGCAGACTGAGCTGCTGGGAGACAAGAGAAGGGACGAGGGGAAAAGGGAGGGGAATCCCATGGACTCCACACTTCATCAGCTGGTGGGAGAAGCCCTGAGACCATCTTGGGGTGCTAAGTCATGACCAACCCCAAACCCCTGCTCCCTCCCAAAACTCAGTTTTTTTATCTAAACTTTCATACTATCAATGATTGAAGAAAGATTATTGGTGTAATATCGAGACTTGGGTCTAAATCCTGGCTCTGTCATTTGGGCAAGTCTCTCTCCCTGTCTAGGTCTTAGTTTCTTCATCTATTTCAGAGGGTAGGTTGGACCAGTAGTTCCCAGATAGGGTACTGCTTCCTATGGAGCATTTCAAGATCTGTGAGAGCATATTTGATGAGCGCAATAATTGGGACACCATCGGTAGGAACAGGCATTGGCAAGCATACTAGATGTCCTGCCATGCTCAGAACAGTCTTTTACAATGAAGAATTATTCCACATCCTGTGGAACTTTCAAAGGCCCCACTGTATATTCCTGTGTCTATGTGATCTCTTGACTTTGCTTCTCCAGATTTCACTTCCCTCATCTAGAGCTGAGAAGTATTGTTCTCGTGGTCCAGGACCGTGTGGATGGTATACTCTGTGATAATGATGAAAATAAACATGTTTATTCATAACAAGTCTTTCTTGAGCACCAACAATATATCAGCTACTGGGTTGTGTGCTTGGACCCAGCATTAAGCCAGACATGGGTCTTGTCTGTGTGAGGTTCATAGTCCAGTGTATTCAAATCTGCAGCCCTAGAAAGGATGTTACACTCCCAGATTATCAACATTCAATCTCCATTTATTGGCTTCCCATTAGGTGCCCGTCACTGAGATAGTACTAGAGATTCAGTGATGTTACACTCCCAGATTATCAACATTCAATCTCCATTTATTGGCTTCCCATTAGGTGCCCGTCACTGAGATAGTACTAGAGATTCTGTGAGAGATAAGATAGATCCCTACTCCTAAGGCATTCAGTGTGAGCAGGGGTGATGAACAAGTAAACAATAAGCCGGCCACACGATGCAGTGTGTAAATCCTATGTTACAGGTTCGTGAGCTACATGATAAGAGCTACCATTTATCATTCACTTCCTATGCGTCAGGCCTAGGAGAGTTACTTTGCTTGCATCATGTCTTTTTAGTCTCACGACCACTTCACAAAGTAAGCCAGCATGTGTGTGCACTGTTACCATTTTCACTTAACACCTGTTCTGTGTTTACTCAGCATTTTTAACTGACTCAATTCATTAAATCAGCCCTTGTCCCGAGTAATGACATCTCTGAAATCATAAGACTGGTGATCTAGTTTTCTGTGTATGTCTATATTTTTTCTAATACCTATAAAATAAGTGTGTTACAATTTAAAGTTTGTAATTGGATACCATCTAAATCATCTTGGTTATCAGATGTTGGGAAATACTGGGTATGCAGGTCAGGGCAAGGAATGCTGCTGCTGCTAAGTCACTTCAGTTGTGTCCAGCTCTGTGCAACCCCATAGACAGCAGCCCACCGGGCTCCCCCATCCCTGGGATTCTCCAGGTAAGAACACTGGAGTGGGTTGCCATTTCCTTCTCCAATGCATGAAAGTGAAAAGTGAAAGGGAAGTCGCTCAGTCATGCCAGACCCTCAGCGACCCCATGGACTGCAGCCTTTCAGGCTCCTCCATCCATGGGATTTTCCAGGCAAGAGTACTGGAGTTGGGTGCCATGGAATACTGGGTAGGTAAGTCAGAGCATGGAATGCTGGGTAGGTGAGTCAAAGCAGGGAATGCTGGGTAGGTGAGTCAAGGCAGGGAATGCTAATTACTGCAGAAACAACATGGTCTAGGTTTATTCATTGTCATGTCACAATTTTATGTAGGTGATGGGCAGGTGGGGATTCTCCACAAAGTCACTCCAGGACACAGGCTTTTTCCATGGAAAGGTTCCATCATTTCCTGGAGCCTCAGGGCCTCTCTTGGATTCTCTGCATCCAGCTGGCAGATAAGGGAAGGGAGAGCATCGTATCTCACTGATCAGAATTCACCCACACGACCCCACCGAACAGCATGGGACACTGGGATGGGAGGCTTACCCATGGATCCAGGAGGTGAAGGAAAACAGGTATAGTGAAGATCTAGCATAGTCTCTGCTACACAGGTGGCACAGTGGTAAAGAATCTGCCTGGCAATGCAGGAGACGCCAGAGACACAGGTTCAATCCCTGGGTTGGGAAGATCCCCTGGAGGAGGAAATGGCAATCCACTCTAGTATTCTTGTCTGGAAAATTCCATGGACAGAGGATCCTGGTGGGTTACAGTCCCTGGAGCTGTAAAGAGTCAGACATGATTGAACTGAGCACAGCGCGTGCTCACACACTCACACACACACACACACACAACACACTGCTATACTGCGGTAAAATTCCTCCTTGGGAAGCGCTAAGATACACATTTCCACTTTACACTCTAAGTTAACTGCCTTAGCTTATATAGGTATCAAGTGGTAAAGCTTGGACTCCAGCCCAAGTCAAGGCTGTGATAAAGCCATCTCCTGTGCGCTGAATGAGGATTCTCACAGCTCTCTCTCTGCTCAGAATTCAGTCCTGAGCTGCAGGACTGCACAGCAGAACGTCCACAGATGTCCTCACCTGGCTGTCCCACAGACACCTCTAACAAATGGGTTCTGAACCCAGGCTGTCATTCCTCTCCACCCCCAACCCTGGCACCTTCTCTTCCTGAATTCCCCAGTCAGTAAATGAGTCCATCAATCAAGCCAGAAAACTACATCTAGCCTAGAATTCTCCCACCGCAGAATGCTTTCAGCTGCAAGTAACAGAAAACCTAACTCCAAATACATTAAACCACTAGGAAATGTTCCATTTCATATAAAAACAAGGCCTACACATGCAGCAGCTCTAGGACTGGTTAATGTGGTGGAGCAAACACAGTGCTGAGAGCCCAGGTTCCTCTGTCTTTCCACTGGGCCATCCTCAGTCTCTTAGCCCAACTCCCCTCATTCTCCCAAGATGCTTTCCCTGGTTCCAAGTCATACAAGCGGAGAGCAATGTCTGGAAGCGGGAAAGCAAAGCTTCCCCTCACCATTCTCTTCCAAAGAGCAAAGAAACCCTCCACAGAGGTGCCCCACACCTGTGAAGGATGTGATCTCCTTCACATCCCACTGGCCAGGATTTTGTCATATATCCATCCCTAAGCCAGTCATGGGTAAAGGGAATGGAATCATCACAACAGCTGAGATTAACAATGACTCACCTTCTGGGGTCCTATAGAGACCCTCTCTCTCGTCACAGTGGCCACCTAATACCAGAACCAAGATGGTGCTCTTTGGGCAAGAAAGATGAGGCAGTGGCTAAGCAGCATACAATGTCTGCACAGTTCCTTCTTCCTTACCCCAACACCCAGCTGATTACCACCAGCCTGCCAATTTTACCTCCTTCATTTCTCTTGGTTCCGTGCCTGACTTCTGGTCTCCATCTAGGCTATCATAATTCAGAGCCTCTGGCAATTTTTACTAACAGTGAATAATTCTGTTAACGTATAAATAAACACTTCTTAAATGCTAAAAATTAAAGATTCTTTCTGTTAAATGGTTTGTACTGTCAATTTGTTCCAGCAAATCTTTTCCTTAAAGAGATAAAAAAGATGAATTATCCCAGTTTTTGCATAAGTTTAAAAAAAAAAAAAAAAAACTCCGAAAATGAGACACCAGAATTAATAGGTTGGTACTGGATTTGATGTTCTCTGTTTCTAGAAATAATTGTGACTAAAATCATTATAGACTCTGATTTCTGAAGATGCATTAATTAACATTTTTTAAAGTGGCTCATGGGAGAGCATTTAGATCATAGCTAACTACCATTTAAAACACGATCACAGAAACAGAAATATGTGTGTATTGTACATATCCAAAACCAAGTTGACTATTTTCCAATCAGAAAGTGCTTTTATCTACACTAACATTATGATATGATTAATGATCACTATTTCTTCCAGTTTGCCCTACCAAAAACCCTTGTGTATTAGTTATACATCATGGCATAACCAATTATCCCCAAACATGACAGTTTGAAACATATATGTATTATCTCTCCATTTCTGTGGGTGAGGAATCTGGACATGGCTGAGCTGGGCCCTCAGCTTCAGGGTCTCTCACAGGTTGTAATCACAGTATCATCAGGCGCTGCAATCTTAAGTCAAACCTCAGCTGGGGAAGGACCCACCCTGAGCTCACGTGGTTGTTGACAGGATCTAGTTCTCCATGGGCTGTTGGACTGAGGGCTTCAGTTCCTCACTGGTTGTTGGCCAGGGGCTACCCTTGGATCCTTGACATGTGGACCTCACAAGTAAGGCATCTTGCTTCATTGAAGGGTGCAAGCTGAGAGGGCAGTAGTGAGAATCTGCCAGCAAGAGGAAGTCACAGTCTTTTGTAACCTAATCACAGAAGTGCCATTCCATCAACTTTGCCATATCCTAGTCATCAGAAGCAAGTCACCTGGTCCAGCCTCGACTCAAGAGGAGTGGAGTTATAGAGATGTGACAGCCAGGAGACGGGGGTCTTTAGGAGCCACGTCAGAAGCTGGCTGTCTCCCCTTGGAATTCTCCCCAGTTTCTCTCCTTCTCTCACACCCTTGCTGGAGAAGACTCCTGAGAGTCCCTTGGACTGCAAGGAGATCAAACCAGTAAATCCTAAAGGAAATCAACCCTGAATACTCACTGGAAGGACTGATGCTGAAGCTGAAGCTCCAATACTTAGGCTACCTGATGCAGTGAGCTGACTCATTGGAAAAGACCCTGATGCTGGGAAAGACTGAGGGCAGGAGGAGAAGTGGGCAGCAGAGGATAAGATGGTTGGATGGCATCACAGACTCAATAGACATGAGTTTGAGCAAACTCTGGGAGACAGTGAAAGACAGGGGAGGGACGATGGAAATGTGTTCTCTCCTTTTAAAAATCCAGTACAATAAGAAAAATTTTATTCAAAGATTTGCAAAGATTCCATTCTGCCTATGCATAGAGGTGTGGATTCTGTTGGTTGCTTCATTGGGCTCCCAAACTGAGCCTGTCAGAGGTCTGACTCCCCACTACCCCCAAAGCAGATGAGACAGAGAGAGGAAAAGGCCTCATTTCAGCCCCCAAATTCTAGGGTGGTCTCTAATTTAGCCTTGAAAAACCACACAACATGGGCTCCTGGGCTAAAACTACAGGGGACATTCTGCCAAGGGAGACCTCAACTCCGAAGACCCTGCCCATCAACGCACAGACCATGGTCATGGGTGGACAGTAATGGAAGGCAGCCCAGGACAGAAGGAACTGGCTGTGTTTTCTTGCCTAATGACCAATGGCTATGAGGCTCAAGGGAGTCTTTGTAAAGCAGAACTTCTCAAACTTTTCCACAACAGTATCCCTCAGGGCAACTAAAAATGAATACTCAATCTTGGGGGCTTCGGGAAGGGAGGGGCACGGTGTGGGGGGGGGTGTTTTTTGGGGGGGTATCTCATCTGAAGCTTACCAGGAAGATGAAAACCAATCTGCTACTTTTAATTTTCTCTTTAAAAGTCACCTACATTTCACATTTTCCTTAGTAATACAGCTGCATCTGATTCTTAATACAAAACTAATGCCTTAAATTATTTGTTTCCTAAAAATTTCTGCCTTTTTTTTTCAGTCAGTGCTAAAGTACCAAGGCTAAAGTTCCGAAAAATTGGGGCTGAATTGACGGAGTATATGCTGCATAGCAGATTCGGAACCCAGGCAATATCTTTGCATGGCTTTTGAGAATTCAGATGCACATAAAGATGTGGGTTGCAGAAGTTAGATGGCAGATGGTGGCAGGGAAGTCACAGAGACAGTGCTGCTGTAGCAGGGTGGGGATGCGGGGTGAGGCCTCCTGCACCGCTCTGGGGCTCCTGTCCCAAGGCAGTCTGTGAACATCCTCTTGCTGAGAGGGCCGGAAGCTTGGGTCAAACGATAGCTCTAAGGTCTCTGATCCCAGTCTCTGTTTTTGATGGCCGTTTTTACCTTGGAAGAAAGACAGTTTTCAAAAGAAATTTTCCATGAACAAAGACTGATTCTTTTGTTCCTGTTTTATCACGGAGACTATAGCTTTTGTCACCTGTAAATGATTCAGTCTTCACCTTCAAAGATTCAGTCTTCCTGATCAACTGCAGTCACCCATATCTCAAATTTCATTGTCATGGGATCAATCTTATCATGGCTGGTAAGAGCAGTAAGATAATATAAAATCTGCACTAATTCAGGCTTTTAAAAATATCTGCTAAGTAAAGGAAACTTGGGAGGGGCAGTAGCCTTTACCTTGGGTCCAACACTGAATAGACATTTTTACCCTTTGCCTTCATGTCAACTTAATCTTTCACAAAGAAGAATAAGTCAACCCCAAATCCTGTCCCTGAAGACTGGGACTGTCTGCTCCCCTGACAAAGGCAGCAAACCTCTGTGCAAAAGTCTTAATTAAAGTCACTCCCCATTTCCATGTCAGATGGAAAAAGATGAGTAGCCAAACAGTTTTTGTTTCTGCTCTTTTCAGTATTCCACTGAATGCAAAGAGAAACTTCCTAATGTGAGATGCTCATAGAGAATGAGGCAGGACTTGCTGGGGAGTTCAGGGTGAGAAATAACCTGGAGGCAGGCTACTATCTTTTTTGCTCCTCACAGATTTGACCTTGTCTTTGCAACACATTTGCACTTTTCCCCCTAATTAATTCTATGCTGGCTCAAATGCTAAAATACCAGTTGGATTGAAAATGCTTCACTAGTTACTACCTGACACATTGTAAATTTACACCCTTCTACATCAGGTCCTGCAGTGAAGCTTCTGAGTCTGAACCCTGGAGTTGACTGCCTGAGTGGGAACCCCACCCAGCTCTACCAGTCTCTGGCTGTGTGACCTTAGCTCTGTGCCTCAGTTTCCTTATCTGTAAAATGGGCTAACAATCATGAGGATTTGAATAAGTTTGTGCGTACAGAATGCTCATGCCTGGCAAGCAAGGAGTGCTACGTGTGAGCTGTTCCTTCATTTCATTGTATCTAAGACGCCATCAGTTATAAGAAGCACCACTGTTTCACATACAACTAAGAAAGAAAAAAAATGCTGCCAACTAACATATGACCCAGTGCTTTAGCTCTTAACATTTTTATTTTAGCCTTATCAAAAGTGCTTATTCAGACATATCACATGTGGCCCTTGGGCACACCTAAAGAGGAAAGTATAACTGAAAGAAATTGGTTAAGTTATTCTCAAAAATTCTTCACAGAATCCAAATCTTAGTGATTTTCAACTCAGTGCTGTCAGGGTTCATATTTTCAACCTGAAGTTGCCCTGCAAGTGATCAATGGCATCAGTGAGAGAGAGTTTCTTTCAAGGGTGCCACTCTCTGACTGTGATCAGAGGTAATGACAATGACAACCAAGTTCTGACTTTGTGTCAATAAGACATTGATCATAAGGCATTCCAATCACACAGCTGCTACAAGTGTGTGTAGAGGGGGCAGGTGCAGCATCTTAGAATCAGTGAAAACATGTAAATAGTATTACATTCTCATTATAAAAAAAACAAAACATTCTAAAAATGATTGAATCATCAAAGTCTATGCCTTCATCTAATTGTAAAGAACTGTGAACCTTGGTCAAGATCTCAAGCACTTGTGTAAAAGCATCTTTTGAGCACAAGCAATTTGTCATTCCACGAGGGCACAGTCTTCAGCTTGGCTACTTAATTTTGACCCAAATCAGATGCATATAAACCTTTACCAAAGTTCCTTTGAATGGGCAAGTCACAAGTCATTGTTTAAATTGAGATGTAATTGACATGTAACATATCAGTTTCAGGTGTACAATATGATTCAATAGTTGTTAAATACATTGTATTTCACAATACTGTGTATATATTATGAAATAATCACAATAAGTCTAGTCAATATATAAATTTTTTCTTATGATGAGAACTTTAAAAATTACTCTCACAGCAGCTTTCAAATATACAGTACATTATATCCCCATGACTTACTTTGTTTGTAACTGGAATTTGAATCTTTTGATCCACTTTACCCATTGATTCCTCCACTTCCTCTGCTTCTGAGCTGCTTTTTGTTATTGTTGTTTTTTTAGATTTCACATATAAGTGATATCATCCTTATTTGTATTTGTCTCTTTCTCTAACTTATTTGACTTGGCATAATGATCTCAAGATCCATCTATGTTATTGCAAATGGGAAAGATTTCATTCTTTTTTATGGCTGAATAATATTCCATTGTATAAATATACAACAAAAGTATTTATCCATTCATCCATCACTTAGGCTGCTTCTATGTCTTAGCTATTGGAAACAGTGCTATAATGAATGTGATATATGCTATAATGCATATATCTTTTTGAATTAGTATTTTTAATTCTTTCAGATAAATACTCAAAAGTGGAATTGTTAGATCATATGGTAGTTCTAGTTTTAATTTCTTGAAGGACCTCCATACTCCATACATGGTTTTTATTTATTTGGCTATTTTGGGTCTTAGTTGCAGCATATGGGATCTAGCTCCCTGATCAGGGATTGAATCTGGGCCCCGGACCACCAGCAAAGTCCCTGATTGTGGATTTTACTTCATTTCCCTGATGACTAGTAATGTCGAATACCTCTTCATATAGCTCTTGGCCATTTGTATGTCTTCTTTGGAGAAGTGTTTATTCAAATCCTCTGCCAGTTTTTTAATCAGATTGTTTGCTTTTTTGTTATTGAGTTGTTTGGGTTTTTTATATATTTTAGAGATTAACCCTGCATTGGATACATAATTTGCAAATACTGTTTTCATGTTGTTCAGGTGTTTGATTATGCATTTGAAAGAAAAGGAAACAAGCAGTGTTGATTCTCTTCAGATGGTCTCATCTCTGTATCTTCTCTGAGTTTGCCCAGAGCACCCCTAAAATGCAAGCAGGGGTTCTCAAATCCAGTGGCTATACAGTCACCTGGAGAGCTTGGTAAAAATGTAGATACAAAGACCCACTCAGGAATTGGACTAAAGCAGCCTCTGGAAGTGAGACTCAAGAACCTGCATTAAAAAAAAAAAAGAAAAAACTGGTCCCTCCCCATGAATCCAATACAGCCTAAATTTGAGGGTCACACCTCTAGAAAAAATCATGGTAGGAAAAAATGGGCAAGAGATGGGGAAAAGGCCAAGGGAGGGGAGCATAAGAAAAAGTTGTTTCTACAGAGCACAGTTTCCAAAAGTGGCTCTTTTCAACACCTTTTAAAGGTAATATGTTGACTTTATAGTGCTGTTAAAATGAGATGAAAGCCGAGGAGAAATCATGGAAAGGGTTGAGCTTTAGGTGCTTTCTGCCTCCACCCAAGGTCCAATCCCAGCTGTGTTGAACAATTGGGAAGTACACAGGCCCACCCGGGAGGAGGGCAGGAGCGCGGGCCAGCAGCTCACTGAGATCTGGGACACCTGGTCCCTTTCTGTCCCTCCACTCTGCCACACACAGCATCCCTCTGAAGCCTGGAATCCATGAGAGTGGAGTGTGACTGCCAGGGAAATCAGGATAATGTGACCACCAAGCATGGCCTGGAAAATGGCAACCAATCGGTCTGCCTGTTCAGAAATTACTGCAGTAACAGTGGTGGGGGGGGATGTCTTTAAGGAAAATATAGAGTCCACTGTAGAGTAGTTTAAAGTGTATTTTTAACTACTGAAAATCCCAGCAGCCTTACAAAGTAATTATTTCCATTTTTTAATAAATGGTGGTGGGGGGGAATGTCTTTAAGGAAAATAAAATATAGAGTCCACTGTAGAATAGTTTAAAGTGTATTTTTAACTACTCAAAATCCCAGCAGCCTTACAAAGTAATTATTTCCATTTATTAATAAAGGCCTTCTCATTTAATTCTGATAAACCCACATAATGTTTACATTGTCATAATCACAGCACGCATGCACACACACACACAGTTTTGAGCATCTTTTTTGCTCTTAATATTATTCTCTAAACTTTTCTTCATGTCTTATAGACACCATATAATTTCAAGTAACAGTAGGTCATCTTTTATCGATAGGCCAACAGGTACTTAACCAAATTCTACAGTTTCTTCGAGTTGCTCACAGTTACAGGCAAAGTTGTGATGAAAATCTTTTGCATATGTCATATTCTACACACCTACTGCTTGAGTGATTGTCATTTTCATTTCTGCCCTGTGGAAGAGAGAACTTTCCCTGGAGCCTCTCACAAACTGCTCCCTTGCTCACTGGGTAACATTAAGGTACAGAGCTTGAGATGGCAACATTATCCTGGATTATCTGAATGGGTCTGAGGTAAAAAAACATCCTTAAAAGAGGGAGGGAAGGTGATTTCACCTGCAGTCTGGTGGCTAAGACTTCAGCTCCCAATGCAGGAGGTGCCAGTTCAATCCCTGCCAAGGAGCTAAAATCTCACATGTGGCCAAAAACCTGAACATGAAACAGTGGCAATATTGTAACAAATTCAGTGAAGACTTTTATTTTTAAAGGGAGGATACAGGATGGGAGTTAGGTGGAGGAGATGTGACAATAGAAGCAAGAGGTTGGAGGGATGTGAGAACAGGGTCCTGAGCTGAGGAATGTGGGTGACTTGTGGAAGCTGGGGAAACAAATGCTTCTGGGAAGGATCCAGAAAGAACTCAGTCTGCCAACACCTTTATCATAGACTTCTGGTCACTAGAACTTTTAAGAGAATAGATCTGCACTGTTTTAAGCCACTACATTTGTTATAGCAGCAGGAGGAAACAGATACATGTACTGTTGGGGCTGGAGCCGGACAGGCACAGAAACTAGTAACAAGAGTGATAATAAAAGTGCCGTCATCCGTCGAGGGCTCACTTACTCTGCTTACTTACTAACTTGTCCTGCACATCCACCTAGAGTGTCACGACACTATGAGATGGGTGCCGTCATCCCCATGCGACAGACATGAACCTGAGGCTCACAGAGGTTAAGGAACTTTACAAGGTTGCAGAGCCTGCGAGCGGTGGAGTCAGGATTGAGACTTAGTCCAGAATCTAGCAAAGATGATGCACGCCTAACACTTGGCCAAGGTGCTCGGTTACAGACAGATGCTAAAACAACCAATCTCAGCCTCCCCATGGACTCCAGAGGACTCTACTTAATAAGGGGGCTAGATTGGCCAGATGGTATCGGGGCAAGAGGGTGGTGTGGGGGACCCAGACCTGGATGAAGACAGGTAGATTCTTCCAGATTCTGCTCCAGGACTTGCTGGGCGTCACTTTTTCCTAATCAGACAGAGGTTCCCGGTGGACGCCCTGTCTCCGCAGCTCCTCTTTGGTGATTCTGACATCTCTAAGCCAGCTCCACCCTCTCAAGCTTTTAGCACCTTTGTCTGCAGGGGAAGTCTGAGAAATGCTGCAAACTCCACCAGCCCAGTGCTCCTGGAGGGGTTGGGGCGGGGCGGGGCGGGGGGGGGGGGGTCTCTGCAGGCTCTGAACTCTAGAGTTCCTCTCACTGAGCTGAGCTGCCTGGAGCCACCATTGGCCACTGCAAGCAACTGTGTGTTTAGGGCGCCACCTAGTGGTGTCCAGGGTCCCCAGCATTTCTTCTCAAACTTGGTCGAGAGGAAGGGGCGTGGAGTATCTCCCTTCCTCTGAGGTCATTCCAGGGAGGCTTGGGTGACTTAGAGTAGTGGTCCCCAAAAACTTTTTGGCACGAGCCAAAAATTTGGAAGTCAGTTTTTCCATGAAACGGGGGCGGGGTGGTTTCAGAGTAATGCAAGTTCATTATATTTACTGTGCACTTTGTTTCTATTATTATTAGATCAGCTCCACCTGAGATCATCAGGCATTAGATCCCAGAGGTTGGGGACCCCAGACTTAGAGGGTCTTCATCCCTCTCGGATTCCAGGACACTTTAGAGAAGCTCAAAGCCTGCTGTGTGTTGTAGTGTGTGTGCTCAGTCATGTCTGATTCTTTGGGACCCCCTGGACTGTAGCCTGCCAGTCTCCTCTATCCATAGAATCTTCTAGGCAAGAATACTGGAGTGGGTTGCCATGCCCTCTTCCAGGGGATCTTCCTGACCCAGGGGTTGAACCCACATTTCTTGCATATCCTGCATTAGCAGGGGGATTCTTACCACTGTGCCACCTGGGAAGCCCCCAAAGCCAGCTGCTTCCCTGAAAACCTGTCAGCTCACATTGGGACTGCCACATCCCGGGCTCTGCCTGGCAGCCCAGATGCTGGCTCTGGGTTGAGATACAGAATAATGCTTTTTGTCATTTCTCAGCTCCATGGCCTGAAAGAGGGTGGGGAAGGTATCTGTTGGGGTAGGAATTGGCATCTCTTTTCAGTGTGAAAGGAACTAATAGAGGAAAGTGAATTTTAAAAAGCTATTGAGAATACAGATTATCTGACAACTTAGATAAAAATGGGCCAATTCCTTGAAAAACACAACTACAACTCACTCAATATGAACTAGATAATTTGAATATGCCTACAACTGTTAGGGCTTCCCTTGTGGCTCAGCTGGTAAAGAATCCACCTGCAGTGTGGAAGACCAGGGTTTGATCCATGGGTTGGGAAGATCCCCTGGAGAAGGGAACGCCCACTCCAGTATTCTGGCCTAGAGAATTCCATGGACTGTATAGTCCATGGAGTCACAAAGAGTCAGACACAACTGAGAGACTTTCACTTTCACAACTGTTAAGGAAATTGAAAATAAAAAGCTCCCTCTCAACCTAAACTGTACACTTAATACAAAAATTAACTCTAAAATGGGTCATGGACTTAAATGCAAAACATAAAACTTTCAGGAAAAGACAGGAGAAAATCTTTGGTATTTTTAGGCTACTTTAAAGGGCCCTCCTCCCTCCAGGTAATTCTAATGTCCACTCTTCTGCCTCAGTAGACAAATTCTGCCAATAGACAGAAGCCACTGATTCACAAACAAGTAGATACATCTGGTTAAAAACTATCAAAAGCATCATCTAACCTCTCAAATGATCAAAAGAAAGTCCATGTAAAAGCAGTAATTAAAGGAGTTCCCTGGGGCCCTAGTGGTTAGGATTCTGGGCTTTCACTGCTATGGCCTGGGTTCAATCCCTGGTCAGGGAGCTGAGATCTTGAGTACCACATGGCACAGCCAAAAAAAAAAAAAAAAGTCAAATGACCAAATTTACAAGTAAATCAAACAGAAGTTAATAATTCATGCTTCCCCTTCACACAGGTAGGATAACCAATCGTCCCATTTACCCAGGACTAAGGGCATTCCCAGAACCAAGGACTTTACGTACTACGCCAAGACAATTTGATAAATCGACACAAGCCTCATGGGATCCGTATAATTACTGCTTACTCTCTGCTTTCCCCGTTTGACAGAGATCCACTGGGGCAGGACCCTGTGTATCTTATAGCCTGGTCCGTATCTTTGTATATCATAAATGCTCAATCAATATTTGGAGATGGAAGACGGAAAGGCAGGAACAGAGCCAAAGAGGGAAGGAAAGGGAGAGAGGAAGGCAGACAGACACTTGCTGGGCAGTCTCCCCCTCAACATTCCTCCACCATCAGACACACACCATGATCGCAGTTCTGACTGCATCACAGTATAGCTACTTATTTATAGGCCTGCCTCCCTCTATTAGGCCTGAACCCCTCCTGTACGTGGCCTGTATTCTATACACTGTGGTATCATCAAAGATGCCAAAGTCTAGAGGTTAGGAGAATGAATGTTGAGTTCAGTCTGCCTGGGTTTATATCCTAACCCTGCGGATTATCAGCTGGGACCTTTGACAAGCTGTTTCACCTTTCTCTACCTCAGCATCCTCATCTGAAAAACTGAATATGAAAAGAATAATACAGGACCTATCCTCATGGAGTTGTGAGAATTTTACATGCGTTACTGCATGTAAACAGTTTAGAATGGTGTCTGGAATAATATCTAGAGCATTCAGTGCATAGTTAGAATTGTTATTAAGCGAAGGGAACCCACAAACCCCATTTAAAGAACTGAAGTGACCTCATGGTGATCAGGAATCTACAGGTGGCTGTATTTTCTGGTTGGTGGATAGACAGCCGTCTCTCTGACTACCTCCAAAAGGTCAAGAGGAAACTGCAGGTTTGGGAGGGCGATGCAGGAAGGCTCCAGGCTGACATGGGGCTTCCCTTGCCCACGTCCCCTTGCATGGGTCCGCTACTCATTGCGCCATGAAGGCCAGATACCCCAGTGCCTCTGGTGTCCTCAGAGCGTCTAGCTTACATCTGCACCTCCACGTGTATTGTCATTTGAAGTGGGCGAGGGGCTCTCGATGGAAAGTCAGATCTAGGTGAGTGAATCCTTCAGTTTATCACTGAAACCCCAGAACCTGGTTTCCAGCACAGAGCAGGCACTCTGGAACTACTTGTTAAAAGACTAATTTTAATAAGCATAAATATTTTTTTAAATTACGTATATGTGTATAACTGAGTCACTTTGCTATACAGCAGGGATTGGCACAACACTGTAAATTTACCACACTTCAATAAAAAATAAAATTTTAAAAATTCAACAAAGTTTAAAAACTGGTTGAAATGAAAATAAAGTTAAGCAGATAATATTTATCAAGTGCCTCCATACAGTGGCAAAATGGGTACCACACAAATATAAAACCTCAAACCTCACAGGTTCACACTTTACATTTAACTGGGCATTCTTGCATCCCTTATCTCACTTGACACACCCACCCCCCACAGTTCTATGAAGCAGGCAATGAAGATATTATCTTTGATTTACAAACCTTTTAAAATCCCAGTTGTCTGTTGGTGCCCAGATCCACATCACCTCTGGTCCTGCCCTTGACTGTGCGTCTCCTCTCCAGGTCCTTCCTGCTGGGTCATGAACCAGGAAGCAGAATGGCCACGAACCAAGTTATTCCATCAGGATTTACCCAAAGGAGTTGGAAACTTATGTCCACACAAAAATGTGCATGCTGGTGTCTATGGAGGCTTTGTTCATAATCGCCAAAACCTGAAAGCAATCAAGATGTCCTTCAGCAGGTGGAGGAACTCATAAACTGTGGTACATTCAGACAATGGAATGCTGCTGCTGCTGCTGCTAAGTCGCTTCAGTCGTGTCCGACTCTGTGCGACCCCATAGACGGTAGCCCACCAGGCTCCTCCGTCCATGGGATTCTCCAGGCAAGAACACTGGAGTGGGGTGCCATTGCCTTCTTTGAATGGGATACTATTCGGTACTAAAAAGGCACAAACCGTCAAGCCATGAAAAGACACACAGGGACATTAAACGCATAATATTACTAAGTGAAGGAAGCCCATGTGAAAAGATCCTATACTGGGATCTTCAGTCTTTGTTGTGGCATGCAGGATATCTTTTTGCAGTTGCAGTATTTGAACTCCTAGTTGCAACATGTGGGATCTAGTTTCCTGACCAGGAATCGAACTCCCTGGATTGGGAGAGTGAGTCCTAGCCACTGGACCACCAGGGATGCCCCTCCAATTGGATGATATTCTGGAAAAGGCAAAACTATGGAGATGGCACAAAGATCACTGGTTGTCAGGGGTTTTGGGGAGGGAGGGATAAACAGATTGCAAGGAATTTTTAGGGCAGGGAAAGGATTCTGAAAAGTAAATTGGTTCCACCTGTGAATTCCCCAGGATTCCGCCCCTTCCCACTGTCCTCTTGACTTGATAGAGCAAAGGAGAAGAGACCCAGCTGGGTTGAGTAGGCAAGAGACTAAATCGTCTTTTTTTTTGTCACCAGCCTTTACTAGGGATGTACAGGAGGGCCCCTTTGTCCCAGCTCCTCACAGGCATTCATTCACCCTATTTGCTCTGAGGCACTGAATAAGCTTGTTCTTTGAGCTGGACTTAACCATGCAGTTCGGTGTGATGAGATCATCCTTCCAGAGAGTGTGCTTGTGAAACCAATAAAGGCTGAGTTAGCACCAGACATCCCATCCCCCTCCCCCGAGAATAAATTTTCCCTCCCGTGCTCCGAGCCCCCCCGCCCTGGGACATGCCACCAACAACACTTTCTCAAGCTTATTTCTTCATCTCTTTCCCTCCTTAGACCATGACAGGGACCCTGTTCATCCATCACTCGTCTGGCCAGCCCCACCTAGGAGGTGCCAGGTCCCGTGCTAAACATGGCAGACAGAGATGAATAGACACAGCCACAGCCTCTCGTCTTGTTCATTTCCACACCCTTGGCATCAAGAGCGGTGCTTCGCAAATAAAAGACCTTTGTTGAAGGAATGGGTGAAAAGAATCCCTGAATGACCCCACATCAGGTTGTGGAAACTGCCCAACTAAAATCTGTTTGGGGGCTTTGGCCACCTGAGCCCGGGCCCCTCACTCTGGGAGAGCAGGGATGAGGACAGGAAGGGTCCTAGTGACATAAGGATGGACAGACGGTGTCCTTCATTATCACAGATCAAAAGCCAGTTCAGCCAGCTCAGCGCTCTGACAGCACGGGGCCGCCCTTTGTCTAGGAGAGAGATGCAAAGCAGGCAACGGTTCTTCCAGGAGTGGAAATGCACTGACACTGTTCTTTCTTGTCGTTTTCTCTCCCCCTTTCACAAAAATGGGACCATATAGTACGGACCATTTTGTAATTTGGGTTCCCCACACCCTGGCCACTTAGTATTTTTCCACAGTACTAAATTTATAAGGCAAGAAGTAGTTTTAATGGTTACATCACGTTCCCCTGTATGAGTGTACCAGCTCTTATTTTAACTGTTTCTCTAGTTTGGGATGTGTAGGCTGTCCCTAGATTTTTGCTGGGATGAATATCCTTATTCCTAAATCCTCAGAAGAAATTCCTGGAAGAGGAATTGCTGAGTCAAAGAGCATCAACTTTTGACCTTTATGACCAAATTGCCTACATCTGACGAGTTCCTGCAGGGGGTGGGTGAGCACCGGGCCCCTGTAAGGTTAGTGGGCAGTTTAATACAGATTCATGGCGCTTATCTGAATCCCTTGGGACCAGATGTACTTCAGAATTCAGAATTTTCTGGATTCTAGAGAAACACCACAGTGTATATTCTATGCACCATCTTGTACCTCCAGAAGATTCCAGGGCAGACCCACAATCCAACTCATTACGATTTCCTCAGTAAAACACATGAAGATTGACAGTAAGTGAGACAATTCAAGACCACAAACAGCCTCGTGGCAGCTCAGGTCAGGTTTTGCCACTAGATACATTTTGGAGCTAGAAGTATGTTTAAAAAAGAAAAAAACAACTTTCAGAGGCCAGAATTTTTGTAGCTCAGATTTTTCGAGAAAGAACCATGGTCTGTAGTCTTTTTGCTGCTTTGTGAGGGAAACTGGCTTAGTGGGACAAAAGGAGGGAAGGCAGGGTAAGGATGAAGTCAGCAGCTTGGGAGGAAAATCCATCTGTGTTTGGATCCTGGCTTCACCAACTGCAAGCTGGGTGTCCCTGGGCCAGTAGCTTGCCCTTTCTGGGCCTCATCTCTGAAGAGTACAGAGCTGTGGAGAAGACTGCAGAGAATGGAGCATACAAAACTCTCAGCATATACCCAGCTGGCACTGAATAGGTGAGAGCAGTTATTAAAGTTGCCCAGGTAGACTTCTCGGGTGGTCCAGTGGTCAAAACTCCATGCTTCTGATGCAGGGGTTGTGGGTTTGATACCTGGTTGGTTGGGAAAGTTCCACATGCCACGCAGCCAAAAAAAAAAAAAAATCACACATACAAACTTGCCCAAGTAAACCGCGGCACTGGGAAATAAAAGGGGGTCAGATAAAGACTAAGTTCCTTCTCGTCTGTCAGCCCCCAAAGCTGACCTGCAGGAGTCTACTCTAACTTACCTAAGTGGAAGGCCCAGAAATTTGGGGAGAAGGAAGGGCCCACCAGGAGCCATGGTAGAATTGCTCCCAGTGGCCCCACTTGGCTTCTGCCCGACCTGGTGACGCTGGGGCCCTCTGTGCCCTGGCGCCCTGGCTGTGTGGGGCAGTGCCCAGGCCAGCCCCACCTGGACCTCCTCAGAGACCTATTTTGGTGTCCCAGGGTGCGGTTGCTGCAAACAAAGCCCAGGATAGTGCGAAGCTGCAGTTACAGAAGTAAGTTTCCCCAAGTGCTCGGGCAAGACACCAGCAGGTCCCACAGAACCGAGCTGTGGCATTAAGGACACGGGTGGCCCACCGGGAGGAGGTGTGAGAGCAGGCGCAGAGGGCTGGGGTCCTCTGGGAGACCACAGGCGGGTGCCAGGGTGGGAGGGGCGGATGAGGGCAGCCCCGTGGCTGGGGTGGGGGCAGGGCACAGGTCTGGGCTGGGCTGGGACAGAGCAGGGTAGGGGAGGAATCGGGAGAAGCCATCCTTCCCCGTGTTCCAACCACATGGACCTGGAAGAGTGCAGGATACACCCCTGGGTTGTTTACCAAAATCGAAAAGAGAGAAGAGGAAGAGGAGAAGGAACAGACTTGGAAATGAAAGCCTGAAAAGCCCTCTGTTAGATCCCCACTCTGGACCAGGTTTTACCAGCACAGATTCTAGCACCTCAGCTGCTGGAGGCTCTTTGTGCTGAGAACTCAGACAGATCACATTTGCCAAGAATAACTTTGTCAGGTCCTAACTGTTCTGCACCAGGACGTGCAGAGATGGAAATTTTCAGAAGCCCCCCCATCCAAAGGGACCTTTCACAGCTCACCAAACAGACCCTGGAAAACAGCAAACAACTGGCTCATCTGTTTAGAAAGTACTGCCAGGATTTCTTTAAAAGATTTTCAGAAAATATTCTAGAATCCACTATAAAACTTTATCAAATGTGTTTCTTCATTGCTCATAAGCCCACTGAGTTTACACAATAATAGCTTTATTTCTAAGCATGCCTTCCAGTCTTAATCCATACAAATTTCCATGTTTATATTGTTTTAATCACAGTATTATTAGATTTCATTTATACCCTTTTCCTTTATATTCCATAAGTTTCTAATGGTTTTTTATAGTCCTCACCTTGATTCTAATAATAGCATCCATTTCATCATATTCTGGAGAAGGCAATGGCACCCCACTCCAGTACTCTTGCCTGGAAAATCCCATGGATGGAGGAGCCTGGTGGGCTGCAGTCCATGGGGTCGCTAAGAGTAGGACACGACTGAGCGACTTCACTTTCATTTTTCACTTTCATGCATTGGAGAAGGAAATGGCAACCCACTCCAGTGTTCTTGCCTGGAGAATCCCAGGGATGGCAGAGGCTGGTGAGCTGCCGTCTATGGGGTCACACAGTCGGACACGACTGAAGCGACTTAGCAGCAGCATCATATTCAATACCACAAACTTCTCACCAGACTATAAAAAATCATTTTTCACTATTACATTGATAAATAATGCTGCAACAAACATCTTTGTACAGGTGGTATATTCACAGACCAACTACATACTTTTCTGTTATTTATTCAATATAGGTTTATTGGATACCTATTACATTAGGCCCAGGGGGTAAGTGAACAAAACAGTACAGTCTCTGTCCCAAAGGCCGAACAGTTTATTCTGTAATAATTTTCTGATTTGTGTTCCTTTTTCTGTCTGAGTAATATTCCATGCACAGCGGCTCATCCCTACAGGAGCCATGGGGTAGGAGATCAGGGACCACGTGCAAGGCGCCTGAGAGGCCACTGGGGCATGAACTTGCAGCCCGTCACAGGGTGGGTCTGGGCCTCTGCAGGCCTCTCCCCGCCACCACTCCCACCAGGGGCCCACCTCTCTAAACCGCTGGGAGTGGGCTACAGTGTGGGCGGGAAGTATTCTTCCTGGGACAGGCTGCTCTCAAAGGGGAAAGGACGTGCTGAGCGTGCTCAGCGCCTCTCTCCAGCCCCGGGGTCGGGCAACTCACTCCTCTCCTAACAGAGGGAAGGCTGCAGCTGCAGCTGGGGCCCTTGCCCACCCCCATGCAGCATGGAAACAGGAATCAGGGCTCCAGCGGCAGCGGGGAGGTGGTCCAGTCTCCTGCTTACAGCCCCCATCTCCACCCAAGACCCGCTCCTGACACCCAGCTCCTCTCAAAGCCTGGCCACTGAGACTGGCTCTCCAAGGCTCTGGGACCCTGTCAGCAGGCTGAGGGGTGACTGGAAGTGGTTAGGGTGGGAAAATGGCAGGATGTCACCCAAAGTCAGGATCGGAGTAAAATACTGACCCTGCAGTTGGTCTGAGTCTGCTGTTTGGTGGGATGACGGATTACAGGGCCAATAATCAGGAGGCAAATCCCTCAGCCATGGGCTGCTTTTGACTGAATTATCATCACTAAATTCACTCCGGTGTTCTTGCTTGGAGAATCCCAGGGATGGGGAAGACTGGTGGGCTGCCGTCTATGGGGTCGCACAGAGTCAGACACAACTGAAGCGACTTAGCAGCAGCAGCAGCAGCAAATTCACTTAACTCAAGCTTTACCGTGTACCAAGAACTTTTCTTCATCATTGTCCTGTTGAGTCTCTGAGCAGCCCTCTGAGCCAGGAGCATTTACCAACTTTCCTTTACACTTGAGTGTAGATAACTTCTCCAGGATTGCCCTGGTGAGTAGCAGTGACCAAGTTCAAACCACAACGTGTCTGATGGCAAAGTGCGAATTCCTAGCCCCTGTGCTATGCCATGTATCAGCACATGGTCACCCCCGTCTCTCATGCCCTCCTTCTTGAGGATGCACAATTGCTTGCAAAATCACTGCTCCGGTTACCAAAGAGAAAATGTTTCATTTGACTGATCACACAAGACATTCTCGAGCATGGCTGGGAAAAGGCCAGTGTCTCCTGACAGCCAGATCTGAGCCTGCCGATGGTTCATGAACAATAATGATCACTAACGCCAACGGCCACCTGATGTGAAGACCCGACTCATCAGAAAAGCCCCTGATGCTGGGAAAGATTGAGTACAGAAGAAGGGGGAGACAGAGGATGAGCTAGTCAGATGGCATCATTGAAAATGGACATGAGTTTGAGCAAACTCCTAGAGATGGTGAAGGACAGGGAAGCCTGGCGTCCTGCAGTTCATGGGGTTCATGGGGCTGCAGAGTCAGTCATGACTGACAGACTGAACAACATCATCAATGGAGTACTTTCTAAGGCCAGCTCTGTTGCCAGTACCCTCTCTGTGTGCAGTCAGTCGCGTGCAACTCTATGAGACCCTGTGGACCATAGCCCACCAGGCTCCTCTGTCTATGCAATTTATTCCAGGCAAGGATACCAGAATGGGGTGCCATTTCCTTCTTCAAGGGATCTTCCTGACCCAAGGATTGAACCCACATCTCTTGTATCTCCTGCATTGGCAGGTAGATTCTTTACCACTAGAGCTATCTGGGAAGCCCCTGTCAGTACCCTGAAAGAAAATTAAAGTCACTCAGTCGTGTCCAACTCTTTGTGACTCCATGGACAATAGCCTACCAGGCTCCTCCGTCCATGGGATTTTCCAGGCAAGAATACCTGAGTGGGTTGCCATTTCCTTCTCCAGGGGATCTTCCCAACCCAGGGATTGAACCCAGGCCTCCCACACTGCAGACAGATGCTTTAATGTCTGAGCCACCAGGGAAGCCCTGTTAGTACCCTACCGACAGGTTAACTGATCTAGTCCTCGAAACAGCCACATGAGGGAGGTACTGATGTTTCCACCTCGTTTCACAGCTGAGGTGATTGAGGCCCAGAGAGGTTAAACGACAAGCCCAAAGTCACACAGCAAACGGTAAGCTAGGATTTGAACACAGCTTGTCCAAAATTTAAGAAGCTATTGGGACTTCCCTGGTGGTTCCAGTGGCTCAGACTCCACACTCCCAAAGCAGGGGGCCCAGGTTTGATCCCTGGTCAGGAACTAGGTTCCACAAGCTGCCACTAAGAGTTTGCATGCCTCAACTAAAAATCCCGTGTGTAACACTAAGACCCAGCACAGCCAAACAAGCAAACAAATAAATATTTTTAAACTCCATTTTAAAAAATAGAAGCTATTGGTTCAGCCACCCTCCCTTAAATCCTTTTTGACTGAAGAGGAACAAAGCAGCCCATCCATTTCAGAACACAGGACACTGTGGTGATTCATGGCGGTGGTTCTCCCCGAGCTCCTTCTGGCATAAACATCTAGATTTTTCCACAAAACCATCCCTGGGAAATGCCTGTTGTTTCCTCACATGGGACTCTGAGGCCACGGGGAGGGCTAGGTTACAAAGTCTCATTTTATTTCTCAGTCAGTAGACTGGCCTTTGCCCTATTCTTATGTACAAGTACTTCGCCCTCTGAGCCTCTGCACTGACCTTCTCTGATTCTAAAACTTCTCTCTGCACAAAACATTCCATTTCCATAATGTGGCCTTTCTACTTTGTGGAGACTTCTCTTCTCTGCAAATATTGACAAGAGGTTTCCCCCCCACCCGTTGATGAATTAACACACCTCAGCCCAGCCAGCATTCTCTGTGCCCTGTATGCTTTGAAATGTACACAGAAGTGTTCTCGCTGGTTTTATTCACAGAGAGAACCGACTGGTCTCGGACGCAATGAGAACAAAAAAAAAGAACATAACAAGGAGGATCCCAAGAGAAGAGGTTTTCAAGCAGATGCTGAGACTGCCTAATGATGGTTTAACTAGTATCCAAGCCTTCCAGCAAGGAAGAGGGAAAGGAGACTGCATTAGGATGGCTAGTTTTACTTGTCCTCCTGGGAGCTCGGATATTCAAGTGAAGTATTTATTTTAAAAGTTGCTGTCTATTTATGGCAAATGAGGTGGGTTCCTGTTTATGATTTTGACATATGTGTTTTTGTTTTCAAATAAATGTGTTTACCAGGAAGCCACCAGGGAAGCCCACTCTAAGGTATGCTGTGCTGTGCTTAGTTGCTCAGTCATGTCCAATTCTTTGCAACCCCATGGACGGAGGAGCCTGGCAGGGTAAAGTCCATGGGGATTCTCCAGGCAAGAATACTGGAGTGGGTTGCCATGCCTTCCTCCAGGAGATCTTCCCAACCCAGGGATCGAACCCAGGTCTTCCGCACTGCAGGCAGATTCTTTACTGACTGAGCCACGAGAGGAGCCCAAGCAAATACACAGAGGTGACCAAAAGGTGCATCAGGGTTGGGATGACACACACAGGAAGTCCACAGGGATCTCTGCAGGACGGGGGGTGGGGGCAGGGTCTTCACCTGCTCCTCCTCCTTCCCCCATGAGGAAGGCTGGAAGGTGCTTCGTTGAGCTTCAAGAGCAGCCCCTTCCCAGGACCCCTTCTCTCCTGAAGGAAGGGGAGCCCAGGCAGAGGGCACAGAACCTACCGAGAAGGTTCCCAGCTACACAGGGCATCTCTCAGTAGGACCTGGGCCTCCTGTTTCCCACAGAACGTCAGACCACTTGGGGTCTCTCTGTTTCTATTGTTATACCCAAGGAATGGAGGTTCCATTAGATCACGCCTGACATGTGTTTGCTTCCAGAAAGGATGTGTCACGTGGACACTATTCTTCCTCCTGCTGCACGAGGGGCCTCGGTGTAGACGTGCAGCACAAGCGTGCCTGTGTGAGTGCCCTGGGCCCCAGTGTATCTGAACAAAGGATCAGGGAAGGTGCCAAAATGGAGCAATAGCTCAAACTCCCTGTTCCCAGCATGGCACTGACCTGCCCTGCAGCCCTTCATCATAACGAATAAAATATTAATGTATTTTATTTATGCTCTAATGAATTTCATTATAAATACAATTAACGCTCTTACTCATCTCAGACACAACACCTCGAGAATCTAATGAACAAAGTTTCAAGAGAGTCACATCCTGTCATTATCCATAACTAAACTCAAGATTCTAGGAGATATCCACAGACCCTAAAAATCAGCCCTTATAACTTGAAGCGTGTATTTCTTATAAATAGCTTTAGGAGCCGTGTTGAATGAAAAAACGGGGGGTGGGGGGGCATGCTTACCATTGCACAGGACGCTAAGCTTAATATCAAAAACATGCACAGAAATGCCTACCGCTGTCATAAACTGTCACTCTGTGATATACCACGTGTCATGTGATGCTCGCTTACATAGTAACAGGCTTGATTTTCTTGTGATCCCTGGATTCTTGCTCTCTCATTGGCGGGAGGGATGCTGGTCCTCAGGGCCAGCTGAACCTTGGGGAACCTACTGAGCATCTTACAGAGAGAGTTATTCCCTGGGACACAAAGCCCCAAGTCCAGCGTTGCGTTCGATAAACGCGTGTGTCTCAGTGAGCTGTGAGAAGGCCGAGGTCACACCCCAGAAAAACATGTGGGTCTCCCACATTTGGTGTATACCTATATAGCTGGGGTTTAAAAAAAAAAAAAAGATTTTATTTTTTATAGCAGTTTTAGTGACGTGAAAGTCACTCAGTCTTGTCCGACTCTTTTTGCACAGTCCATGGGATTCTCCGGGCCAGAATACTGCAGTGGGATCTTTCCCTTCTCCAGGGGATCTTCCCAACCCAGGCATCGAACCCAGGTCTCCCGCATTGCAGGCAGATTCTTTACCAGCTGAGCTACAAGGGAAGCCTAAAGCAGTCTTAGGTTCACAGCAAAACTGAACAAAACTTACAGAAATTTCCCACATATTCCCTGCCCCTACACACACACACAAACACACACACACACAGCCAACCCACCATCAGCACCTCCACCAAAATGGCACGTGCATTATAGTCCACCCTGACACATTATCACGGAAAGCCCGTGGATTCCCTCAGGGTTCACTCTTGGTTTTGTACATTCTAGGGTTTAATTAGACAAATGTATAACGACATGCATCCCCCATAACAGTATCATATGGTTTCATATTCTTGCCCTAAGAATCTTTTTTTTTCTTAAGAATCCTCTTTTCATATACTGACTTTTCCCCCCTGAGCTATAACCTATAAGCTTTTTCTCATATCATTAAATCTTTTCTGGAAAACAAAAAATGAATATCTCTATTAGTTAAAGTACAGACAGCTAAGCTGCTGTATCAGAGGCCCCAAAGTGCTGTATCTTCAAAGAGTGGTCCAGATAAGACACACGTGTCTTTCTCTCTCATTCAGCAGATGGAGGTGGGCAGGGCTCTCTGGGGCTGGCCATCCAGGGACCCTGCCTGGGTCCTTCCTTCTTGTTTTAATCTGGCTAAAACCAGATTGTCCCCTTTCTGTGCATGTTACCACCCAGAGGTTCTTCTGGAAAATGGGACAATAATGCCCAGCTCTTTGGTCCATCTGGGAGCCAAATGAAACAGTGCATGTAAGCACCTCATCGCGTGAGGCAGAGGCGGTGTTTTTATTAGAATATCCTTATTTCAGAGGATCAGGGAAGGAGCAGAGTTTATAACAGTGACAGTGAGCTAAGCCCTTGTGAAGCACGGCTCTTGAAATTCGCATGGGGTGGCGGGGGGCACCCCACACACACCAGAAGTGACCCTGGGCAGGCCCAGCCCTGATCTTTTCTTCCCTTCCTTTACTTAATGGCCCTCAGTGTGGACTCCGGCAGAATGCCACAAGAATCATAAAAAGAAATTTAGAAGGCAGTTGTTGAGCTGTGTGAGCCACACAGGAGGCAAGGTAATTGCATTCCAAATCATGTTCCTGTCTCCTCATTTTCACCATGAGAAATTCATTTCACCAACAATTAGGCTCAAATTCACTATAGCAAGAAAGGAGCCAGGAAGGGAGGTGCCTGTGACAGAACCAACCACCCCGCCACATACACACGCCCTAGAGCACCCGCACAAAATCCCCTTCCCACACTAGGGTTTTGGGGGAGAGTGGGGAGTATTAGCTCCTGACAACACCCCGTCACTTTATAGGGCTCCTAAAGGGGAAGACACAATGCAAGGCTGTGTTTTCCTTTGTTTAATTTTGTAACTACTCTCAAATGAGGTGGAGAAGGAAATGGCAACCCCCTCCAGTATTCTTGCCTGCAGAATTCCATGGACAGGGGAGCCTGGTGGGCTACAGTCTGGGATTGCGAAGAGTTGGACACGACTGAACACACAGCCCACACACACTCAGATGAGGCCGGTGAGGGTTCCTGGTGATGATGGGCCCAGCGCATGGAGGGGCCTTTCTTCCTGTTCTCCGCACTTGGCCCTGAGGCAGAGGTGGGCCTTTCCTTCTGCCTCTCCTTCCGGCTGACCCTGCATTCTCCCCGGGGTCACCCTCACATCCTGGAGCATCAGCTGAGGCTCTGAGACACACTCCTCACCAGCTGGGCTCAGGGTCCCCTGGGAGGTATTTTAAAATGTGGAGTGTGCTCCCCAATTCCCAAAGGACTCCCTGGCTTGGGGCCCTGGAATGACATTTGGAGGCTGTTGTAGGCAGGAGGGAGCCAGACTGGAGTAGAGACAGGGAACTGTCTTGAACTTGACAATGTTGCCCGTTCACATTTTCAGATCTCATATGCTGAGAAATGCATTATTCACATTCAAATAATAATAACAGCAGCCACTCACCCAGCACCCTCTTTGTGCCCACTGCTATTCTAAGCGTTTGACCATGTGCATAAACAACTTAATCCTCTGGCAACTCTGGGAGATGAGCACTGTTATTACCCCTGTTTAAAGGGGAAGAAAAGAAGGCCACTGAGAAGCTAAGACTCACCTGCCAGGGACTCCCGCCTACCAGCATCAGGGCGATGTCCTCTTTCTTCAACTTCCCTTTACTGCCATGGTTTCCTACTCTGTGCTCTGCACTCAGCTGCTCTGATCTGCTGAAAGTGTGCAGGGGTCCTTGGTGGGTGTTCGAGCATCTTTACAATGTACACAAGTGGCTGTCGGGTTCATTCTCTTCCCTATTGTTTTTTCCCACACATATCATGGTACATCTCATAATACTATTTCATCATCCTGCCTCCTCCTGGCCCACCAGTCCATCCCTCACGAGAGATGTCAGGATTGAGTCCAACCTCCCAACACCATAAATGATGCCACAGGACATTTGTATGCACATTCCCTTACGGACACATGAGAGATCCATCAACTTCGCCGGGGCTGATGCCCAGGAGCAGGACTGCTAGATCACAGTGTGCAATGCTTGATCTGCCTAAACACCGGGAAGCCAGTGGTCTACTCTCCCCCCAGGAGAGCCTGGGAGTCCCTTCACTCGGCCTTAAACAGCTTACTGTCTCAGGTCTGTCGAGTATGAAGTGGCCTCCCGTTATTTCCATTCACCTCTTAATCACTCATGAGTTTGCACATCTCTCATCTCTTGGGCTTCCCAGGTGTCATAGTGGTAAAGAATCCACCTGTTGATGCAGGAGACATAGGAGACGTGGGTTTGATCTCTGGGTCAGGAAGATCCCCTAGGAAATGGTTACCCACTTCAGTATTCTTGCCTGGAAAATTCCACGGACAGAGGAACCTGGTGGGCTACAGTCCATGGGGTCACAAAGAGTTGGACATGACTGAGCAACTGAGCACACACACACCCCTCTTGTAAAGACTGGGGTTTCCTCTGCGAGGAATAACCAAGTCAGTGTCCTCTGCCTCCTTCTTTTGGGGCTCCTGTCTTCTTATTGATGACCCGGAATTTCTCACTGTCACCTGGGTCTAAATCTCTTGTCAGTTTTCGACACTGAAATTGTCTTCGCCTGATGACGTCTCTCTAATAACTTGTCCAGGGTGGTCTTTGTGGTCAGACCTTTTGATGCAGTCATTTTGCTTTATGCTTTGTGGATTTTTTTTGTGGGAAGGCGGGGCACAATATGCAGCTTGTGGGATCTTAATTCCCCAACCAGGGATTGAACCCAGGCCCATATCAGTAAGAGATGGAGTCTTAACCACCGGACCACCAGGACATTCCCTGTGGTTTATACCTTGAGGCCATGGTATATGAAGTTTTTCTCCACCTCTACATTACAGAGATATTTTCAGTATTTACCACATAAACTCTATGGTTGTACGATATATATTTAGGTCTTTACTCTGTTTTATGCCTAGTTTTGATGCTGTTTTATAGTTATACATACAGTAATTGAGTTTCTCTGGCATTATCTGCTAAGGTATTTTTCTTTTTCTTTTGATTTTCTGCAACTTTTTAGTTCTGTGGCTTTGTTTCTTCAGGAGAGTAGTTTGTGTTTAAAGCAAAGTAACAGGGCTGCAAAGCAGCAGCCTGCTCTTCTCAGAGGTAGACACTAGGCGGCGCACCTTCCCTTTCTGCACTTTACAAGCCATGTGAGCTGGCGTAAAAGCCAAGTGAGTCCCAGCCTTACTTTGCTCACCTGAAAAACGGGTACCACAGTTCTGAGGGTTCTTACAAAGATTAACAGAACAAGTCACTGCACATCAAGTGACCTGAAGGTACAGTTCTACTTCCTGACCGCAGTTCTCATTAATAATGTTTCATCTCTTTATAGCTCTTCTCAGGGCCAATTTAAGGCCTTTGTTATCCCCACGCCCTTGTGCTGGCTTGAGTTACTCCCACATCATTCCAAATATAATGAAGGCAGCCCTTCCTGTGTTCAAGCTAACATTTACAAATACACAAGCAGTGGGGGCTTCTCTGGTGGTCCAGTGGTTAAGAATCCGCTTTCCAATGCAGGGGATGCGGGTTCAATCCCTGGTCAGGGAACTAAGATCCCATACACCAGGGAGCAGCTAAGCCCACGGCCACAACTCCTGAGCCTGCACGCTCTGGAGCTCTCGCACCGCAATAATAACCCAGTGCAGCGAAAAAAACAAAATTAAACCAAACCCAAAACAACAAAAAACAAATATAGGGGCAATGGATCCAATGGTATTTCATTGGCTAAAATATTATAGGAGGCATTTCAAGATTTGTCCATTATAATTTTGCTGCATTTTTTTCCCCTTCATATTTTAAAGCATTTTGTAAAAGGTCTCAAATGTCTTTGTAAACACTAGGTCTTTTTTTCTTAGTACTTAGTGGATAAAAGTGAGGAACCGAGGGTGTAGAGTCTAGTTCCGAGTTGTACAGGGCCCAAACCTGCCCTTACACCCTTCCCTCCTTCACCACCAACTCATCTCATGGCTGCCGTTACACCTGCTGTGTAGACACTGACTCCAATCCAGCACCACCTCTGCCTCCTGCACCTGAGACCCACCACCCTCAACTCGAGCTTCTGATATCCCCCTCCAACCTGCCCCTCCTCCAGTTTTCCCATCTCAGTGAAATGGCACCTCTAGCCTCAATCCTTCCAGTGTTGAAGCTCCAGACAGGGGAATCATCATTCTTTCTCCAGCCCCCCCACCCCTGCTCCGCAACATTCAACCCAACACCATGTCCTGTTGGTTCTACTCCCACCTTCAGCTGAAACACCATCCCTCTCCCCGCGACCACTGCAGCGCCCTCCACCTGGTGCAAAGCCTCGGCCGCCCTCAGCCCAGTGTTCCTGGCCACCTGGGAGAGCGGTCACACCCTCCTCTGCTCAGAGCCCTCCACTGGCTCACACTCTGGATCCTACCTGATTTGCCCCTTCTTGTTATCTCTGACCTTCACTCATTCTTTCTCGGCTTCACCCACCATGCTACACTTTGACATTTCCCCCACCCAGTCCTTCTCTGCCTCAGGGCCTTTACATTTGGTGACCTCTGCCTGGAATGCTTTCCCCCAGGATTGCTTTCACCTGTCTTCAAAGGTCACCTTCTCCATGGGGTCTACCTCTACCACTTTCATTAAAATTCCACTCCCCACGCCCTACAGACCTCTCCCCTTCCCTGTTTAGGTTTTTCTCCAGGATACTTAACACTATCTGACATTCAATACAGTTGATCTATTTAGTTATTTTTGCTTGTTTCCTTCTATATAATTTTTGACAAGGATTACTGATGTTTCTTGTTGACTGCTGAACTCTCCTGCTGAGAACAGTACCTGGTATCTAGTATCTGTGGAGGAGATGTACATTCACCCACCCTACCTGACCACACACACCTTCAGAGGTGAGATGTTTGTTTTGGTCCAAGTTCTCTAGATAAAGTGGACCAGTAGAGGATGAGTAGGCAGATAGATACAGGTAATAGATTCATTATAAAGAATTGGCTGGTACAAATACGTGCGTGCTAAGTGCCAAGTTGCTTCAGCCATGTCCCTTTGTGACCCACTGAAAACCACACCCTGGATGTTGTTTCTTAGACCTTTTAAGGTGTTCTAAACCACAGTGCGGAGAAGGCAATGGCACCCCACTCCAGTACTCTTGCCTGGAAAATCCCATGGATGGAGGAGCCTGGTAGGCTGCAGTCCATGGGGTCGCAAAGAGTCGGACACGACTGAGCGACTTCACTTTCACTTTTCACTTTCATGCATTGGAGGAGGAAATGGCAACTCACTCTAGTGTTCTTGCCTGGAGAATCCCAGGGACAGGGGAGCCTGGTGGGCCGCCGTCTATGGGGTCACACAGAGTCGGACACGACTGAACTGACTTAGCAGCAGCAGCAGCAGCAGCAGCCTCCTCTGACCATGGGATTCTCCAGGCAACAATACTGGAGTAGGTTGCCATGCCCTTTTCCAGGGGATATTCCTGATCCAGGGATCGAATCTGGGTCTTCCACACTGCAGGTAGATTCTTTACCACTGAGCCACTGGGGAAGCCCCAAATATGGAGGCTGAGAAGTCTCACACGCTACCTACCATCTGCAAGGGGTCAACAAGACTAAAATATGAACCTCAACACATCGACCAGGCCCGACAGTGCAGCATCAATGAAACTGAGCACCGAATTCTCAGCATCACCAACATGAGTCCTAAAGTCCATTCAGTTCTCAGGCAAACGATCCCCGGGACTACCATTCAGTAAGAAGGCACAACACGGTGGATATTAATACCTTTTAATGTTTCACATTGCTTTTTTTTTTCTTCCAGAATATTTATAACAAAAATACATGGAATTTAATGAGTTTCAATACACCAGGCGATTACAGAGACAAGTCTATAAGGTGGGATTCTTCTTGTGGGGGCAGAATATTCCATTCCACGAAGAAGACAGAATCACAACATGATTAGGCTTGATCACCCTGTACTGCCTGTGCTCTAGTTTCAGAAATTGGCAGACTTGGAGGGGAAAATAAAAAATTTAAAAAAATAATAAATAAAACCGAACACAGTCAGCTGCCTCAATTCCCCTCTCTTTTTCCTTTTTCCCTTCTCTTCACACAACCAGATGGGGTGGGGTGAGGCAGGGCCGTGGGAGGTCAGGGGCCCTGCTGACCGAATGCTGGGCAGACACCGAGTTCCCTGAGGTGATCGAGAAACGGACTTTGAATCAACCGCTCAGTGTTGTGGCTGAGAAAGACACACAGAGGGAAGACCCCAAAAGAGGGCTGGGGGGCTGCAAGAACTGCTGGTGGGAGGCCTGCCGGCCACAGCATATTTAACATTCTACTTCTGCAGAGGGGACACGGCCTAGATATAACGCACAGTCAGTAGCTGTAGCCGGAAATCTCTAACTGCAGGGTTAATACCTCTTTGTGATAATCCGAGTTGGAATGCTGGCAGAGCATGAACACTTCTGCCCAAATTCCACCAAGTACAGTCAAAAGAAAAAGTCAAACCCACTTGGTTTTTAAATGAAAATCCTTCACATCCACCTGTGTTCAAAAATAATAAATTATGATATTAACAGCTTCCTTTTAAAAGCAAAGCAATTACCACAAAAGTTAAATTTTCAAGTGTAGAGAGGCTTTTTTCCTATGAATGTAGTTCTCGAAGGGATAGATACCTAGCACACATGAAAAATAAAGCTGTGGTATCTTGTGATTTCAGCTTAAAGCCAAAGCTACTCCCCAAAACAGTTTTAAACAAGCGCTAAATGTTTTCCATTGCAATAGATCTCAGCTCACTTAGACCAGCACACAACAGGCTAAATAAAGACATCTTTTGTTTTTCCCCATTTCAGGTGTACATCTGCCTCCATGATGAAGAATGTGGAAACCACACGGCACTACCGAGTCCTCTGCGGTGGAGACTCCTTCAGATAGGCTGGCCGGGTAGCCACTGCCTCTTCTAAACAGAACTAGAAACAATCACCAGTGGTGTGGCATGTGAGCAAACTGGCCAACCGTGCTTCCCTTGTTCTGGGAGGAGACGTGGGCCACAAGGCGGTCTCTCCCGGGACGAGCCTGGGAGCTTCCCCATGCTTTCCCGGTGATGAGTCGCTTGTATGTGCACATGGTAGCCATGACTTGCTTTTGGACCAAAATTGTTTGCTATCATCTCTAGTATCACTAACACCGAGAAGAAAAAGTGAAAAAAGAATCAACATTAGAAAGCTTGACGGTGAGCGTAAGAAAACCCACAAAGGAAAGGCCAAGAGAAAACTGCTTTGACGGTTCCATCACCACCCACCACGAGGGGCTTGGGGCTGGTGACTTCATGGACGCATCGCTCTGATGCTCTGCCAAGAGCCAGTTTTCAGTCCATCACGGTAACCCCAATGCAATGCTGCCTGCCTTCCACGAATCACCTCCCGCCTGTGAGATCCAAGGGGGCCTCGAGGAGTGTAAGCACGGGACACGCAGGTGCCAAACCCGAGAGCCTTTCGCAGCACTTCGCCTTGGACTTGGGCAAGAAACACATCAGTGGTTTGGAGTCTAGGCAGCAGCATCTACATTGGGGCTTAACCTCAGCAACCGGTCTGGAGGATGTTTCCCCCGGAGCGCTTGGTCACCGACAGAGTCGTGAACACCTGCAGGGGCGGAGACAACATGAGAGTTTCAGACACTGGGGTGAAAGTTAGCAGAGGAGTTGAGATAACACCATATGTACAAAGGATGACTTGGCCGAGTACTTAAAATGTACACAACAGAGGGGTAATACGACCAAGGTAAGCATTTCACCAAGGTAAAGCAGAGAAAATGTAGGCTCTACCTAATAAAGCACTTATTATTAGCATGTGATTTATGAAGTGATTAAAACAATCTCTCTGGTTGCTTATTAATTCTCTAAAAGAAACACGCCATGAAATATTCTGGATACACAGAAAGGAATAAAGTGTACTATTTCAAATACCCTTGTGCCCACCCAGCTCAGACAGCTTCATAATGTGGTTAGAACCCCGTGTGTGTCCCCCTTCCTGAGCTGATCCTCAGCTCTCTCCCTTTAGACACTCTTATCATGATCTCCTTCAGTCGACTACTCCCTTTCAGGCAGACTGAGCTGGCTGGAGAGATCCGTTGAGGCTGGGCCTCTCCAGCCACCGTCTCTCCTGAGCTCCATGACAGTAAGACCGGACCCACACCTCTTCAGACTTAACTCTGTCCAGCACTGACCCTCTGTCTTCCCTTAACCCAGCTCCTCCCGGTGATCGGCATCACCACTACTTGGCTGCTCAGGCCATGCGCTTGAAATTGATTCTTAATTCCTCTATTTCCACTACTGTTGATATGTCATAAATTAGTAAGTCTTAGGTATCTTGCTTCTTTTCTGTCAAATCTGATCCTTCTTCGTGTTAACCCTACTGTGATATTTCTGTTTCCAAAACAAATGGTGCCTTCACCTCCCTGTGATGACCCTGTATGGACATATGTTATACATTCCTGCCCTACTGGACAGGGATGTCGGGGACAGGGGCTTGCTCTGGCCAAGGTGGGGAAGTGGAAAGCATCACTTGGGAACACAAGCCCTGAGCACCAAGGTGCTTTTCCTGCACCTCCTGTCTCTCTGCCATTAAGCCACAGTGGCCCCAGAAGAAGCTGCCCCGTCAGCTGGGTCCTGGAGTGACAAGAGCATGGGAGCTGGGCTGCAGCTGATCCGTGATGATCTCAAAGCCCCACAAGGCATATAGGCAAAAACAAAACCACACCCAAACTGACTATCCATGCTGCTCAGGCATGAAAACATAAAGTAATTTTGTGTTTAGCAATGTGGGAGACCTGGGTTCGATCCCTGGGTTGGGAAGATCCCCTGGAGAAGGGAAAGGCTACCCACTCCAGTATTCTGGCCTGGAGAATTCCATGGACCGTATAGTCCACAGAGTCACAAAGAGTTGGACACGACTGAGCGACTTTCACTTCACTTCAGCGAGCCAGCGAGTGTCTCACTGAGACAAGAAGCCATGGCTGATTTGGGAAGAGTCCCCAGTGGAAGCAAGACTTATTGCCAGCACCCTCTTTGGTCAGCTGCATCTTTGATTCTCAAGAAATATCTAGTTTCCTGATTTTTAATACAAAGAGGAAAGCACAAGAAATTGCGGCTGTTTTGACTTCTACAGGTCAAAGCAATAGGAATTGGCATCAAAAACACTCGTGAATAAGAGGGGAAAACACTTCTGTGTAAAGGAGGAACAATACTGAGAAAAATCCTTGTCTATTTAGCCTTAAAGCAGTGACAAAGCCTTTTTTTCCCCTCTATGCCAATTTACCAGCAGCACTGCAAAAAAAGTCAGACCCAAGTAATAATGGCTAGTAAAACATTTAAAGTATGAACCCAGAAGAAAATGTGAGAACAATTCACATTCCCCAAAATAATAATTATAAGAAGTTCATCCTTATTAACAAAGATATGTGAAAAGGCTTGAAATAGTCCTTTCTTTTAAACTTATTACAGAAAAAGTTACACTGAATTTTGCAACATTTTCACGAGCACTCAAATTCAAAGCTGATGACACTATAAACTAGTACAACTCTTCTTTGAAGAGCAATATAACTCCTTGTTTAAAAAAAAATGTGTGACTATGGGTGAGAACAGCAAGATAATATGCATTAATGAAAATAGCTGTGTTCGGAAGCTGGTATTACAGGCAATTTAAAATACCATCAAACATGCTCTCTTTCCAATTTTTTAAAGGAAGAAAAATAATGAGCAAGGGAATACATTAAAGCCAATTTCATGCTTGTGAATTTGCAAGCTTATGTTTTATTTCTCAGGAATTAATTTAGAAATAGAACTTGTAGGATGTGTGGATAAAAAACTAAACCCATCAAAAATGGAAAGAAATGAAGGGGGAAAGAAAGAGCTCTCATCTACTTCTCTTCTACTGGAAACATGTTAAAGACACGGGGAAGCCAAACCGCCATTGCTGGTTAGTCTATACGGAAAAAAAACAAACAGGGTCAATTCCTACATGGATCTTATACGCACAGACCTGATTTAGAATTGTCCTAAAAATATACTTGAAAAAAATGGCAGAGGCAGCTTCTTGATCCCAGGACAAAGAACACGCTCACAAAAGGGTAAATCAACACTACGGGAGGCACGTACGTCTCTTACCCAGCCAAGCCCTCCGAGCCTCACAAGATCCCCCCACCCCACTCACTGCAGACTGTGATTATGTTGACTATTAATGAAACAAAACTTTTGATGTTTGGCACTAAAGTTCATTTAAGATATTTCACAGGTCTTGTCTCTGATGCTCCTTCTTCTTAAGTCATTATTTTTTCTCTATAGATAAACTTAATTAGTTGAAATTGCTACTCAAAATCACATGTGATCAGTTTCCTCTTCAATTATTACTGCTCAGATGTCCAGGATAAATAACCAACACACCAGCCTCAAACTGAATAATGCTCATGCGTCACTGACTCCTCAGGCCTTGAGAGTCCCTCTCTCACCGACAACAAGGGGCTTTCAGTCAAAACACCAGTAGTCTCTCCTCCTCCCACAGCGACTCCGGAAGGAAACCCTGTGCAAACTATTTTCCTCCAAAAAAGCAAAGCCTCCACTGAGGAATGCATCAACTCCTGTAGGCAACTACTTCGGAGCCAAAGGTTGTGCAATCACCCAGATTCTTTTATAGAAATGGTACAAACCACCCACGGCTGGTGTGGCACTGCGACAGCAGTCCTGAGGGCCTTCAGGTCCTGGAATAAACCATGATCTCTGCCACACAGGGTTCTCGTACTTGGTGCTCCCTTGGACTGGCTGACACAAATGCATTCTTCTCCTCTTGTGTGAGAACTGCCCCCCAACCCTCCTGCCCCAAACGCCACTGTGCACTTGTCCTGAGCCTGGGACCCACCACCCAGATGTGTGCCCGGCCCTTCCCTCACCCACCTCGCTGCTCTGACTCAAACCCCTGCTGCTCCCCAGCACCCAGCACGGAGCTAGGCACACAGCTGCACAACAAATGCACTCAGAGGGAGACAACGGCAGCCAGTTTTTTAATCTCATTAATCAGTTGCCACCGTGGAAACAAGACAAAGAGAAAAGCCCTATGAACAGAGTGAATGTTCACCTCTGAGCTTCAAAGTTATAAAAGAAACAACGAATGGAGATGCACAGAGGCAAATGCTTCAGGAGGGTTTCCAGCATGCCAGGTGCACCGCGGGGACAGGCCTCTGGCTGACCTCTCTGCGGGCCTGGACTTCATGGGGACGCCTGTCTTCTCCACTGCACCTCTCTGCCCAGCTGGCAGAAAGCCCGCAGACAGTGCCGTGTGCTGCCACTGGGTCATGTCACAACACGACACGACACGACCAAGGGAGGCAGCAGGAGCCACCACGCTCATGTCAGCCTTTTAACCAGTCTGTTGAGAATCAAATTCAGATTAAAAAACTAGACACTCGCATAACCAAGTTGGGAAGGGATGTCTTTATCCCGGTTGAAGATGACTGTTGTTTTAAAGTATCCTAGACTTTTAACCATACCCACCGTCGTGGGTTGAATAAAGTCCTCCAGAAAGAGAAGCTCAAGTCCTAGGCCCAGTGCCCGTGAACATTGTGACTCTGGTTGGAAACAGGGTCTTTGCAGATGTAACCGAGTGAAAACAAAACCATGCTGGATCAGCGGGGCCCTAATCTATGACCTTACAGTAGGAGGGAAATGTGGACCCAGACACGCAGCAGGTGAGGCCACATGAAGCCAGAGGCAGAGGCTGTAAAGGCAAGGAAGGCCTCGTCTCCAGAGGCCCTGGACGGAGCATGGCCCTGCTTTCTGACTCTGGCCTCCAGCATTCGTAGAGCAGACATTCCTGTTGTTTCTCAACGCCTAAGTTGCAGTAGTGTGTTATGTCAGCCCCAAGAAACTAACATACTATTTTTGAAAAAGAATGACACTGACTGGCTCCTCTCCTTCCCTAGACAGTCTTAGTCATGACACTGAATAAAAGATACACTGCACAATCTTCAAGAGCTTTTAAAAATCTATTCTCTTTTCAATTTTTATGTATCATTTTTGAAATTCAGTTTTACTTCACAAAAACAAGTTTTCAAAAACAAAACAACAACAAATAAAACCCACAACCAAACAACATACACAAAGGTTTCTGTGAGTAATGACCTGGTCACTAAACAGGGGCACAGTACAGAGGAAGACACTCAGGGAAAAGACAGAGCCAAAGGAAACGAGAACACCCTTCCAGGCTGCGCTGCTCAGCTCCGTTCCTGAGCCTCTCGACACGTAACTCCCCCGGCCTCCGGGCTCTCCAGCGTAGACGCATGCCTGGTCTACAAGCCCTACCTAGTGGTAGCACGGTAAGTAAGTGGCTCGCGGATGAGCACTGACAGGTGTGGAGAAACACGACACCCAGAGGCCCCACTGGGAAATCAGTTCTCCTGTCATTGGCTTGCTCTTTCTTTCACAAGCTTCACTTTCTCATCCTTTGACACCGAAAGCTAACGAGGGAGACAACATCATTAGCCTCCAGGTAGCTCAGGGATAACTAGGATTGATGCTCTTTTTGAATGTCATCATCAGCTGATTGCCATGAAAATAATTTATGACACATGATAAACAATTTAAAGCATATCCGCCACGACAGTACTATCTAGTGGGCTTTCCAGGTGGTGCAGTGGTAAAGAATCCACCTGCCAATGTAGGAGACACAAGAGGCTCGGGTTCGATCCCTGGATCAGGAAGATCCCCTAGAGTAGGAAATGGTAACCCACTCCAGTATTCTTGCCTGGAGGATCCCATTGTCAGAGAAGCCTGGTGGGCTACAGCCCATGGGGGTCACAAAGAGTCAGACATGACCGACACACATGGACAGGCACCATCTAGCCTTAATTGAAAGTGTGGAGAAAAAATAATAATAAAAAAGAAAGTGTGGAGACGCACCTCTGCGCAAACGGGGTGGATTCCGATGGTGCTGTCCAGCTGGTCTTTGGTCAGCCCACATTTGAGCGCCGCTGCGAAGCCCTGGGTCACTTCTCCAGCATTTGGACCCAGTACGTGGAAGCCCACAACACGTTCCTAAGATACAAAAAAGTGATACAATTATGTAGAATTTTCCCTCCTTAACAGCCTGGAATATTTTTTCCAGTCTAATCTAAAAAAAAAAAAAAAACATTCAGAAATACTGATGCTTGCTGCTGAAAGCTGTGTAGGTTGAAGGTACTGCAACACGGGCTAATACAGAACTGTGGTCACATTAAGCAAGAAGGAAGAGAAAGAACCAGCCACTGGTGATGAGAAAAAACACTTTGGAAAAGCAAAAATGTGTGCAACCCCGTAAGCACCAAAATGTTCTGGAAAGTGTTCTCAAAGGGCTGTTCAGTGGTGCCCTCATCTCTATCCGGTTGTCTCAAAGCTCCAGGTAAACTGTGGGAGCTGAAACATTTAATAGCAGCCATTCAAATTAAAAAACCATTTAAACTGAAGTTTTGGGAGTAGACAGAAGAATCTGAGAGCCTTCCAATGTGAAAACATTTTTGAAAGCAAGAGAAAAATATTTGGCAATTCTGAAATACCTGTGTGGGAATAATTTTGGATAAATGCTAAATCCTAACTCAGGCTACCCCTGCCAAGAGCAGGGAAACCTGTTGCATTCTACTGTGCAGACTTTCCGAGCTCTGGGCTGGCCCACCCAATCCAACCCTCTTGTAACAGACGAGGCAGCTCAGGCAGTGAGGCGCAGAGCCTTATCTGATGTTCAATGGCTCCCTGAAAACAGTCAGGAAGGGCCTTCTGTATGTAATCCACTTCATGTTAGACTCTTCCTTTATTCATTTTAGCAATCAGGGATTGTGCAATTGGTAAACAAAGCACAAGACTTAAATGCAATAATATGGATAGATCTCAAAAGGTGAGATTAAAAAGGAAAAGGTACAGGCTTCTATTTAGCTGAGGATACCACCTTTCTTTAAACCACGATGTATGATGTTTACAGGACATAATAGGCAGCAAATATACAAAAGTATGAACAGTGAGACAGCCCAACGTGAGGAGAGTGTGGTCTCTGGGGCAGGGAAGGAATGGGGGTGGAGGACCAAGAAGGAATGTGAAAGACTACTGGGCTAGAAGTTAACAGCATGGATTCTAGTTGCCTTGGACTGAATTCCAGCTCCTAGCACAATTAACTTCCACACTTCAGCTTCCTTGTCTATAAAATGGGGATAACAATAGCACAGTACTTCACAGGATTATACAAGGCTTAAATAAGTTAGTACATGTAGACCATTAAGTAATGGCAGACACATTTTACATGTTCAATAAGTAAATATAGCCTATTATAAACTGTGAGCTTCCCCGGTGGCTCATGGGTAAAGAATCTGCCTGCCAAGGCAGGAGATCAGCGTTTGATCCCTGAGTGGGGAAGCTCCCCTGGAGGAGGAAATGGCAACCCATTCCAATATTCTTGCCTGAAAAATTCCATGGACAGAGGAGCCTGGTGGGCTATAGTCCATGGGGTCACAAAGAGTAGGACATGACTGGGCACCTATGTGTTATAAACTGCCTCTATGACACAAATGTCTGTCTCTCGTAAGAGAAGCTCTGGGCAAATACACCAACATGTTAATAGTCAGAGTGTGCAGTAGGTACTTGCCCTATTCCTTTCTGCAAATTTCAAATACACTGTGTATAAAAAGTATAGCATACAAAAAGAATAAAAGCCTAGCAAGCAAGTACTATTTAAAACCAAGCACATTCAGTCACTGTGAAGTAACCAAACTCAAAATGAATACAGCCTGCCCCAGGGATGGTCAAAAACCAGAAGCAAGCTTTTATATAGGATGGCTTATGACAAAAGAGCAATGACAAGTATTCATCTCTTGTAATACTGTCTTTTTTATGAAAATAATTGACAGCAATACCATCCGACAATACCATCCTCAGTTATTTTAATTAAAATGAGTTTTCACTGGTAGTTTAAGTTATTTTTCATATTATATAAAAAAATGCCATTTGAACAAATGACACAGCAGTAAAAGAAAAAAAAAAGAACTGGGTACAGTTAAAATAGATTTGCTTGATATAAAGGAAACTTTTGAGGTTTCACTGACTGCTGTATGCAAATCAAGTATCCCCTACTAGACACCAGACTGCCAGCAGGAACACGTGACATTCTCTTTTGTCTGTAGCAGCACGGTATCTAATGCATTCTCATACAAATAACTTTATTAAAATTACATCTAAACAGACAAAAGTCTACATAAAACTGTTCTCTATGTCAATTCTGTATAGCTTGCTAGAGGTAATCCTAGTATGTCTGTTTATTAAATGCATCTATTGATGACCTTTTTTGTAGTGAATCCAGGTTTTCCTAGAACCCTGCGCTCTGCAAAAAAGCAATCTGCAACTGTGCTACTGTGTAAAGCAGTAGTTACTAAACAATACATCATTTCCTGTCCGACTCTGTGCGACCCCGTAGACAGCAGCCCACCAGGCTCCCCCGTCCCTGGGATTCTCTAGGCAAGAACACTGGAGTGGGTTGCCATTTCCTTCTCCAATGCATGAAAGTGAAAAGTGAAAGTGAAGTCGTTCAGTCATGTCCGACTCTCAGCGACCCCATGGACTGCAGCTTTCCAGGCTCCTCCGTCCATGGGATTTTCCAGGCAAGAGTGAGTACTGACTGGAGTGGGGTGCCATTGCCTTCTCCAAATACACCACTTAATTATACTCAAATCCCAAAATGAAAAAAATGAATTCATTAGGCTATTAACATATGGATTCTTTTAGTTGTTTAAATTTTTATTGGGGATACTTTTTGAAAACTAAGATCTCAACTAAGTTAAAAATATACCAATTCTCGTTAAGATTCAACCCACAAAGGTAAGAGAGACCAAGAGGTACAGACTTCCAGTTACAAAATAAGTAAGTCACCAGACAGTCATGTACAGTGTGGGGAATACAGTCAGACTAGAGTTATCGTGGTGATCATTTGAAATGTATAAAATATCAAATAACCAAACCTTTATGTTCTATACCAGGAACTAACACAGTGCTGTGAGAGTCATTAATACTTTGCAAAAGAGATCAGATTTCTGGTTACCGGAGGTAGGGGATGCGGGAAGGGAGAAATGGATCAAGCTAGTCGAAAGGTACAAAATTCCAATTATAAGACTAAATAAGCACTCCGGGTATAATGTGTGTGCACGTGTGCTCAGTTGTGTCCAACTCTTGCCACTCCGTGGACTGTACAGCCCACCAGGCTCCTCCATCCATGGGATTTCCCAGGCAAGAATACTGGAGTGGGTTACCATTTCTTTCTCCAGGGGATCTTCCTGACCCAGGGATCAAACTCACATCTGCAATGGCAGACAGATTCTTTACCACTGAGCCACCTGGGAAGCCCCAGCGGTGTAATGTATAGCAGGATAAATGTAACTAACACTGGTGCTAGTTTGATACGAAAGTTGTTAAGAGAGTAAATCCTGAGTTCTCATCACACACACGGAACACGTACAGAGCATGTGCACAGACACACACTTGTCCCGGGTGACGATACAGAAAACAGGGGCAGTAGTCAGAAAGTCTGAAAACCAATGACTTCATCACTTTGTAGGTATGGAAACAAAGCCTGTGAGGTCAGGGGGTTTATCCTTAGGTCTTTGTTACTAGTTGTTACACAAAGCAGCAAGCAATGAAATCTTAAATCAGAACCCAATTAAGAGTTCCCCCATTCCAGCTTTCTCACTAGTGCTGGCTGCTTAGCATACGAACTTGGGTTACTCCTTTCTTGTTCTGTCATTATTTTTAGATAGTCAATGGCTTCATTGGTTCTGACTGCCTGCCCACAACACATTCAAGCAGAGGGGAGTCAGGCCGTGTCATCATGGGCCTCACCCTAGTAACGTCCACACACCTGGGGAGACTCACAGGTGAAATACGAAAAGAATGCAATATGTGTATCATGTGGTCAAAACAGAGCTGCATAGTAAAAATAAAATGAAATCAGTAGAAAGGAGTAAATATGAATAGCACTTACATTGTCTTTGATATTGCAGACTACTTTTGCGTAACATTTGTTGTTATCCCTTGATGGAATCGTCCATTCCAATGGCCAAAAGTAACTATGGTAAACCTAGGAAGACAGAAGCACAATTTAGACCCATCGTATCAAGGTGTAACCTCAGATATGCAGATGACACCACCCTTATGGCAGAAAGGGAAGAGGAACTAAAAAGCCTCTTGATGAAAGTGAAAGTGGAGAGTGAAAAAGTTGGCTTAAAGCTCAACATTCAGAAAACGAAGATCATGGCATCCGGTCCCATCACTTCATGGGAAATAGATGGGGAAACAGTGGAAACAGTGTCAGACTTTATTTTTCTGGGCTCCAAAATCACTACAGATGGTGACTGCAGCCATGAAATTAAAAGACGCTTATTCCTTGGAAGGAAAGTTATGACCAACCTAGATAGCATATTCAAAAGCAGAGACATTACTTTGCCAACAAAGGTTCGTCTAGTCAAGGCTATGGTTTTTCCTGTGGTCATGTATGGATGTGAGAGTTGGACTGTGAAGAAGGCTGAGTGCTGAAGAATTGATGCTTTTGAACTGTGGTGTTGGAGAAGACTCTTGAGAGTCCCTTGGACTGCAAGGAGATCCAACCAGTCCATTCTGAAGGAGATCAGCCCTGGGATTTCTTTGGAAAGAATGATGCTAAAGCTGAAACTCCAGTACTTTGGCCACCTCATGCAAAGCGTTGACTCATTGGAAAAGACTCTGATGCTGAGAGGGATTGGGGGCAAGAGGAGAAGGGGATGACAGAGGATGAGATGGCTGGATGGCATCACTGACTCGATGGATGTGAGTCTGAGTGAACTCCAGGAGTTAGTGACAGACAGGGAGGCCTGGCGTGCTGTGATTCATGGGGTTGCAAAGAGTCAGACACGACTGAGCGACTGATCTGATCTGATCTGATCAAGAAGTATGTCTGTCAAACACTAGTTGTGGTGTGAAGACAGTGGATGTTCTTTAATATTTAATAATTAGACTTTTATTAAACAAAAAAATTCATGGAACATATAAGAACCTGGTCAGAAGGTAAATAACTTTAAACTCATAGTTGACAACTCTTTTGCCAGAATCTCATCCCTTAATTATACTTCAGCCTCCAATGAATCAACCTTATGTAACAACAACAAAGTTCAAGCAAATGAGAGATAGAAGCCATGTAATTACTTTCCGTCTTGCATTAAAAAAAAAGAAACCAATGCTATCTTGTTACCTCAAAAGAATGACAACTTTGGGCAAGAAACAAGTATGGTGCCAGGAACAATTATAGCAATTATCTAGTTCTCTTACTTAATATTTCCAAAGACATCTCCTTCTCTGAAATTATCCACCAAAAGTATCGAAGGAGGGAAGGAAGGAGGGAGAGATGGCAGATGAAAGGACACAGACATCCTTACTGACATTTCATAAATTTAAGTCTTGGATGACTAATGGGATTTTTTCTCCTTCAACTGCTAGCCTCGTTTCAAAACATACAATGTTGGTAGGATATTTTAAAAACACACTGATTATCTAAACATTATATAACATTCTTTTACCTTGTAATATGATAAATTTTTTGATAAATGTGGGTTACAAAACTGAATGTATAGTATCATAGTATCACGACAATTACACAGGGGAAAAAATGATTTTAAAAACTACTAACAACAGCTGTGTTATCAACATAAGTCTATGAGGGATTGTTTCCTATTTCCTTTGTATTTTTCAAGATTTCTTCAACTCAAACGCCTTGCCTTTATAATGAAAAATGCAAATTCTAATCAAACAAATACAAAAAATTATCTGAAAAAATAGACTATTAAGAATCTTAAAATTTAAGTTATATTTTGATAGCAATATATACTCAGAAAATAATCAGCGATAGAGACAATGAGTAACAAAGATGTTCATCATTCTATTCATAATAGTGAGAAATTAATCTAATAAAATGGCTTAAAAAATTACTATAAGTAGCACCCTTGAAAGGAAATATTGCCAAAGCAATTTTTTAAAATGGTGCTTTTAGAGGGAAATGCTTGTGATCTAACACTAATTGTCAAGTACAACAGAAAATTGCATGTAACTTAATCACACTTTAAAAATTAAGCTATGTATACCAACACAAAATTATACATATATAAAATAGATACTTAGACTAGAATATGCAAAAATATTAATAGCAGTTATCTTTTCATGAATTAAAATTTCCTTTTTTAATATTTTGAAAATTTCCTATGAGGGTATACTATTCTTATAACCAGAAAAAAATGCTAATAATGTGTTACTGATAGATCAATATTACATGCTATTACTAAAATATAGAATAAAAGAAGTTGTTGAGAAATTTAAAATAGACTTTCATATTACAAAATGTACTCTGATTCACAAATCTGGTCTTTAAGGTTTTACTGCAATCTTTTTTCCCCAAATGATTTAAACAGCAGACCCTTTGTGTGGCATTATTTGTGTATATAAAAGTAGTTTACTTCAGGTGCAGTTTCCTTGACATTGGTGGTGGTTTAGTAGCTAAGTCGTGCCTGACTCTAGTGACCCCATAAACTAGCCCACCAGGCTCCTCATTCATGGGATTTCCCAGGCAAGAATACTGGAGTGGGTTGCCATTTCCTTCTCCAGGGGATCTTCCTGGCCTAGGAATTGAACCTGGGTCTTCTGTACTGCAGGCAGATTCTTTACCAACTGAGCTATGAGGGAATCCCTTCCTTGACTATATATAGGATAAAAAGTGACTGGCAACATTAGCTATAAATTAAAGGGTAATGGTAGAAAAAAAAGCTAATAGAACAGTAGAAATGTAGGTACTTTTTAGTTTTTCCCTGTATTTTTTAACCATATCAATAATAAAAAGAAACCAGTAAAAGTGGTTTTGAAAAACAGAACCAAGAATTACTGGATCAACTGATGAATGGAAGGTAGGTCAGATAACAATATTATATCAACAGTAAACTGTCTAAAAAGTAGTAACCACCATGTGTTTAGATAGGAAAATGTCCTTGTTCATAGTATTAAAGCATTTAGGGGTAAAGGGGCATTCAACTTACTCTTAAATGGTTCAGGAAAAAGAAATACACACAGATGCACGGAGATAAAGAGACTATGAAGAGGATAAAACAAATGGGCAAAATGTTACTAATACATGAATCTGGAAAATGGGTATACAAAAGTTCTTTGTACTATTTTTCAGCTTCTCTTTATGGTAGAAATTATTTTAAATTTTGGAAAAAAGAGTACTAAGTAGTGAAGAGTAAAACTTACCTCAACATTTTCTTCCCCAAATTTCTCCACAGCTTTCTCCTCAGAAAGACCACAAGACCCATATTCCAAAGGAGTGAAAACAGTCGTTGGAACGTTTTCATAGTCACACTGTTTCAAAACAGAGGAAGGGAGTTATGATGGGAGAGATTATAACTCAAAAGAACATATACTTCAAAAAACTTCAAAATGAGGAGAGAAAAGTAGACTAATAAAAGCCTACTGTACTGAGAACCATTAACTGATGTGATAATATTTCAGCAGAGGTTTACATTCTGTCAAGACTAGTCATGAATAAGAGGCTCATTCGGCTTCTCATCCAGCTATCAACTCATGTTGATAAGCACATGCTTTCTCTCCGTTAAATAAAGCAAAAACAATCCTCATGCACCCAATGTTGTAAGTCTATTACTAATGCAGAAGTTAACAGACTTTACTGGAAAATCAATTAGGTAATACAAATCAAGAGCCATAAAAACATTTTAGTTTTTGGCCCAATAACCTCACTTTTAGAAATCTATGATAATAATTTAATATACAGAAAAAGCTATGTAAATTAACTGAGCAATGTCGCAGTTCTCATCAATAGTGGAAATATCAGAGTGGCTTTAAAATTCAAGTAAGAAAGTGGTTCTATAGTACATATTCTCAATGCACTCTTATGCAGCCATTAACATGGTAACGAAGACCAAGGAACAAAAGAAGTTCATGATGGGCTTTTCCCTGGTGGCTCAGTGGTAAAGAATCTGCCTACCAATGCAAGAGACACAGGTTTGACCCCTGATCCGGGAAGACTGCACGTGCCACCGAGCAACTAAGCCTATGCATCGCATCTACTGAGCCTGTACTCTAGAGCCTGGGAGCCGTGACTACCAGAGCCCTTATGCCCTAGAGCGGTGCTGCCCAAGAGAAGCCACCACAATGAGAAGCCTGCACATAGCCAACTAGAGAGTAGCCCCCACTGGCTACACCTAGAGAGAAGCCTGTGGAGTAACAAAAACCCAGCACAGTCAAAAATAAATAAATAAACAAAATTATTCAAAAAAAAAAAAAAAAGTTCATGACTATGACAGTATTTCCAAAGCATACTTTAATAGTCATAGATGACAAAAGGGTTCTGAAGTCGAACAAGTTTGTAAAATGCTGTATTAAGCAAATAGGTTTCTCAACCATCAGATTTCTCAGAGGCTTTAATATGCTGATGTGAATTATGAAAAACACAATTACGGAGATGCCAAATACATTTGCAAATGCCAGTTGGTAAAAACCTACCCAGTCACATCTGGACAAAGAGGTTAAGTCATTCTGAACTTAAAATATGAACAATACAATTCTCACTCTCTAACACAGTAGGGTGGAATCTTTAAAATGTGCCTCCCTCTAGAATTAGCAATATATAGTCTTTTTTTCCTCTAATACAAATCCTTGGAATTCTGATTTAAAAGTAAAGACAGACTTCTGCTTACATGGACCAGGTTTACTTCCTGCTTTAAACAACTTAAAAAAAAAAAAAAAAAAAACAGACAAATATGAAACACTTCTTAGACACTGGACCATGGGCAGCGCAGCACCACGGCTGCTGTTGGGATAGGAAACAAGAAGGGCAACAAATGAGGCGAGTTTCCTGCCCAGAGCACTTTCTAGGGCTTGGTAAGGAGAGGGAACAGACTGCAGAGTGGTCTTTCTGAGTTACAGTGACAGAGATCCCGGTTCAGAGATGCCAACATGGCCGGAAGCTGCAGGGAAGAACAGCAAAGTGGGTGAGGCTGCATAAAGAGAAAGTGAGATCGGCAGAGAGGGCCTCCTGAGATTTGGGCTGAGCACTGATCTGTAAATCAATGCCAGAGGAAAGCAATCAGGGTGAGGAAGGAGCCACTGGCAAGCAGTGAGCCCCAAAATGACCTACTCTTACAAGCCCGAGTAGGGAAAGAGTTCACAGTAGGAGGAATGGGACAGACTCCTTGGAAGGGCCTCCATTGAGTAGAACTAAATTAGGCCTAAATGAAACATTACTGTTGACACACCCAAAAAAAGCTGAAAAGCAGGTTACACAAGGATAAACGGACTCCTGTGTAACTTAACGGGCCACCAAAACAAACTCCAACACTATATAAAGGAATGCAACAAAACCCAGCACCCAACAGTGTAAACGGCACAAAGTCTTTATCCTTCCAAACTAATATCAAGAATAAAACTAATCAATAGAAATAGACACTGCGAAAGAGATGATGCGATTAGCATAGGACATTAAAAGAGCTATTAGAAACGTGTTCTGTAGGCTCAAGAAGGTAGATAAAAATGCAGTCTGCTGAGGACAGAAAAGGAAAATGTAACTTGTAGAGATGAAACTATTTGAAGTGCAAATTACACAGAATGGGATTTACATCCCAAGACTACAAAAGAAAAGATCAGTGGACTTGAAGACATTGCAATAGGCTCTCTGAGAAAAGCACAGAAACAGGGGGAAAAACATAAACAGAGCATCAGAGACCCATGGGATAATAGCAAGTGAATCACCAGTCATTAATTTGAGGCTTGGAGAGGGGACAAAAGAGGAGGAAAGCAAAAACTTAACTGAATAGCTAAAAAAAATTCCAAATTTGATAAAAACTATGAACAGATATATCTCCAAATCTTGATATACCATAAGCAGAATTATAAAGAAAAGCATGGCAAAGCATGCAATAATCAAATTGCTAAGAAAAAGTGAAAGGGAAAATCTTAAGAGGAGCAAAGATAAAAATGATAGCATATTCTCCTATGCAACCAGAAGACAATGGGCAAATTATTAAAATACTTAAATAAACACTGTAAGTCTGGAATTCTCTATTCAGCAAAAATATCTTCCAAAAAGTATAAAGTGAAGACATAATAAACTAAAACACGAACCAAAAACCCCACAAGGAATTCACCTTAAGCAGATGTGCATTAAATTAAATGATGGCAGAAAATAATGTATCAGATGGAAACCTGGATCCAAATTAAAGATATTTTTTCTCCTTGGTCCCAAAACTGTTTCCAGTTGGCTTAACTGACTATTGTGGCCTAACCTGAGAAATGTAGTCCTTTTTCTCAATACTTCTATTTGACTAATCAAGCTAATAAACTTTCAGAACACACTCCATCCTCAAATTGCAGAGATGTGTACTGTGGTTTCTCTACAGTTCTGACAAAAAATATTTTTATATTTACTGTAAAACTGAGCTTACAAAGCAACATTTTAAGTAATAATAAAATTATTTCAAGTGTTTGAGCAATTCTAAAATCCAAGAAATCTATTGCTCCTTGGAGAAAACAGCTGGAGTGCCCATTCAGTTCAGTTCAGTTGCTCAGCCGTGTCCAATTCTTTGGGCCTCCCTGTCCATAACCAACTCCTGGAGTCTACCCAAACCCATGTCCATTGAGTCGGTGATGCCACCCAACCATCTCATCCTCTGTCGTCCCCTTCTCCTCCCGCCTCCAATCTTTCCCAGCATCAGGGTCTTTTCAAATAAGTTCCCATTACAATCTTTTAAAGCTGGTACATGTGTCTTATCATCTGGCTTTTTAAAGAGCTTACTAGAATGTCCATCACCTACAGGTTGACTCACCTTTATGATCTGTTCTCTGTTTTTGAAATGATAAAAATATTTTTCTCCTTCCTCATGTTCCCAAAAATAAGAGAATATTTAAGGGCAAATATGTTTAGCAGCTTTGAAAATGACTTTAATCTACTGTTAAAAAGATTCATTTAAATTTTTTCAATATACTTTCCACTTCATTTAGTACAAGCACCTCTTGTACTAAACTACTACAAGTGGTAGTCTTTAGAGTCTTGAGACATCTTTTCTACCCTCATCACCTTTTATAATCGATACTTCCCAAATCTTCCTCATGTCTTTGTGTTAGTTGCTTGCTGCTGCTGCTGCTGCTGCTAAGTCGCGTCAGTCATGTCCAACTCTGTGTGACCACATAGACGGCAGCCCACCAGGCTTCCACGTCCCTGGGATTCTCCAGGCAAGGACACTGGAGTGGGTTGCCATTTCTTTCTCCAATGCATGAAAGTGAAAAGTGAAAGTGAAGTCGCTCAGTCGTGTTCGACTCTAGCGACCCCATGGACTGCAGCCTACCAGGCTCCTCTGTCCACGGGACCTTCCAGGCAAAAGTACTGGAGTGGGGTGCCATTGCCTTCTCCATTAGTTGCTTAGTCGTGTCCAACTCTTTACGACCCCATGGACTGTAGCCTGCCAGGATCCTCTGTCTATAGACTTCTCCAGGCAAGAATACAACAGTGGGTTGCCATTCCCTTCTTCAGGGAATCTTCCCAACCCAGGGATCGAACCCTGGTTTCCCGTACTGCAGGTAGATTCTTTACCATTTCAGGTGTCTTTACGAGATGCATTTTCACGGTTAACACAGCAGTACCTACAAATCAGATATGGACTAGATTTTTGCCTTGGCTGCCTCCAAGCATTGTGACCTTGGACAGTTACCTAATTCCCTGTAACGTGTCATCAGTCTCTATAGCTGCTCTGTAGTGGAATGAGGTGCGTGCGTACACGGCATTGAGCACAGTGCCAGGCATGGACAAACACAGCTGCTCTCTGTCCTCTTTTCTCCAAACACTCTTATAGGGCAATGAATACATGTTATCAATTTTGGAGGAAGACACAAACACCCATTATTCAATTTGGGTTCTCTTAAAATCCCACAACAGATTTAATTTAGGCAGGTGTTTATGTTAAGCTGAAGTTTTCAACAGACAGCTAGCTGCTCCTGCAGAAGGAAGGCAGGTGGATGTGGATCCATTAATGTTCTCAGATATATGGGAATGATATATTAATGCACATGGGACAAAATTAAAAGGATTACACAGTTTTTAAAACAATGTGTAATTTCCCCAAATACAATTAACCTAGGTATCTATTAGTATTGCAGTTTTGTTTACTATCCTTGACAGACTGACAAGATTTCAAACTCAGGGACTTAGCAACACTTGTTTATTTTCCTGTTCAGTAAAGTACTTGTCCTATTAGTTAGACTAAAAAACAGGGCATGAAAAAGGGACAAGAAAAAAAGAGATGCTGATAAAAGCTGAAAGCACTTTAAGAAAGAATCTGCTCTACCTGGGAGATGCTAGAATATAGTACTCTGCTCACACAAAGAAGTTTATGTCCAAAGTAGGTGGATTCACTGGATTTTTAAGAAAATTGGTGCTACAGTAATTCCACATTTATTTACTAGCAATTTTTTGCATATTTTCCCTCTGATTATTATTGGTATAAAATTTTTTTCCTTTTCACTTTAGGAAATCAAAAAGATAAAAAGGTCCAAAAAAAGAAATTAAATGCACCTCATTATATTTCTGAATTACCTTTTCTTGATTTACCATAAACTCAAAAACTCCAAAAGTATAAAAGACATAATTCATTTAAAGAGGCAGTTAAGTTTATTCCAAATAGTAATATGCTGCTGCTGCTAAGTTGCTCCAGTCATGTCCGACTCTGTGCGACTCCATAGACGGCAGCCCACAAGGCTCCCCCGTCCCTGGGATTCTCCAGACAAGAACACTGGAGTGGGTTGCCATTTCCTTCTCCAATGCATGAAAGTGAAAAGTGAAAGTGAAGTCGCTCGGTTGTGTCCGACTCTTTGCGACCTCATGGACTATGAACCAACTACTATTCCCTACATGATCAGACAACCTTGTATTAAAAACTCTTTTCAATCCTGTTAATCTCAAAATATTAAGATTTATTATACTACAATCCAAACTAACCCCATATACATTCAAAATGCTTGTCACAAATTTTATTAGCAGTATTTTTGAGGCTCCATTGCTATAACCTAACTAAATCAACCTATGATGATTTATGCACAAGGAAAATGGAGAGTGACTAAATTCTTTACCATCCTTTTTTAAAAAATAATTTCCAGAATCCTTTTAAAAAAATAATTAGGAAGGGAACATTGATAATAATTAGGGGCCGGGGATATATAGAAAATCTATATGGTGGTGGTGGTTGAGTTACTCAGTTGTGTCCAACTCTTCCCACCCCATAGACTGCAGCCCACCAGGCTCCTCTGTGCATGGGATTCTCCAGGCAAGAATACTGGAGTTGGGTTGCCATTTCCTTCTCCAGAAGACCTTCTCAACCCAGGAACTGAGCCCACGTCTCCTATATTGCAGAAAGATTCTTTACCGCTGAGCCACCAAACTTCCTCTCGATTTTGCTGTGAAGTTAAAACTGTTCTTTGAAGAATGTCTTAAAAAATTAATTGAGCATATTTATTCTTTTCTTGACATCTAGTCTCATAAGATACAAATAAGAGTTTTAATTTCCTCCACTGACTTTTAAAATCACTTTAGAACATTCATATAACACATTCAACATTCCAAGAGCAGGAGATCTATTTTTATAAAGGATGGGGGAATAAAGCCTGAATATCACTTCAAACAGCTCTGAAGACTGATATTATTTACTTACATTCTCAAATCCTTTTATAGCCTAGTCAGGTGCCATAAACAGATTTAGAACATTATACACCAATTGGTAATAATGAATGGATGTAAGATGCAATTATTAGGAATTTACAGAACCTAACAGGGCTGAAACGTGATTTAATCAAGCTCATTTTACTCCTCGTTTGATTCTGAGAGTGACAATGTCCATAATAAATCACAAAGGTAGAGAGGTCATAACAATGTCTTGCCTAGAATAGTTACTAAAGCACATATGGGAATGCCATCATCAAAATAACTAAATTATTCAAGACCTGGAAAACTTCACCAGCAGCTTACCCAGAGCACCAGGAGGACCACTGCGAATAGCATCTCAGTGTTGACAGCCCCAGCACTTACCTTAACAGTGGAGCCACCATACAGCCTCTGAGCCAGCAGCCTTCCTGCCTGGATGGCCACGGGGGTGAGCTCCAGCTTCCCTTCCAATATATCACCGATGGCATAGATGTAAGGCACGTTGGTTTGCTCTTCCTCTGTGACAGGTATTTTTCCAGTCCTGCAAATTCATTCAGTTAAAAGCACTATCCATTACCACTGTTAATTAATAAGTCCAACAAAATCCCCTTTCTCCCAAAGAAACCCAAAATTGGGAGTCTGGCTGAGGGTGATGTTCTAATGTATTACCAAAACAACAACAACAAAGCTCAGAGGAGCCAAAAGCTTAGACATTCTAGCTATTTTGAAAATCAAAGGAATAAGAAAATTATTAAGAAACCGTGGAATGGGAAAAGTAGAACACAGTGGTTAAGAACAAAGGAGGATTCTGAACTGCAGTAACTAGGTCTGTTAGTTATTACCTCTGTGATCTTGGGAGGCTATTTAACATCTCTAAACCTCATTTTCCCACCTATAAATGGGGATGATGATAATGGGAATAACAGAAGAAAAAAATATCATCATCTACCTAAAGGGGTTGTGAGAACTGAATGAGAAATGTGTACAAAACATTTACACAGCAGTCCATGGACCCTGGTAAGTACAGAATAAGTGTGAGCTATTAATATTAAATAAAATCTAAACCTTGGTCCCGGTGCACACAGGCAAGTAGGTTTTCAAGACGGTGGAACACTTGGTCCGCTAAATCTTATCAGACCTCCTTAACTCCCTTGTCTCTCCAACCCAAGGGGGAAAAGAATAAAACAAAAATCCTCATATTAAGATTAAGAAATCTCTTCTGAATAAATGTTCCTCCTGTAAGAAGGAAGGGAGGTAGGGGGCGGCAGTGGGGACTCTCTATTTTCAATTTCCAAGGCACCTAGCCTTTCACAGCACTTGTTTTCAAATGGATGTAGGAAAGGTGATACTGGGAAAATATCCCATGCCCCTTCCAGAAGCAGAAAACAGAGTCTCAATTATCCAGAGCAGTGGTACAGTGCAAAGGATTTTAGCTAATAAAACAGCAAAGTTTTCCTATTTGCAGCTGTCACTAGAAACGTAGTGACCACTCTAGTGATTCTAAGACTTGGTAGCTTTAAACCTGGTTCAAATCTGCATATTCAATGAAGCTTTTAAAGCATGTAACTGCAATTCAGTGAGGAGTTGGATCTTTTACTGTACATATACACATTAAAGAAACAAAATTAAAGCCAGTGCATCTTTCATTTAGATTTCGAAAAAGGAGGCGGGGGGAGACAAACAGGAAAGACGGTGATAAGCACTGAATGAAGAGTCCTCTAAGCTTAAAAAGGGAATGCTCCAACTGTGGTAAAAACTAACTTTAAAAATCTAAAACTCCAAGGACTTCTCTGGCGGTCCAGTGGTTAAGACGCCATGCTTCCACTTCAGGGAGCCAGGGTTCCATCCCTGGTCAGGGAATTAAGATCCCACGTGCTGCATGGCCAAACGAAAGAGAAACCAAGCAAACACCTAAAACTTCACTACTAAGGAACCTTATAAATCACTGAAATAGTATTTAATGAAACATAATAAAAATTCTTTTCTTACTTTTCATTTATCTTTACCCCCACGTTTTCTAAGCCAATTTTTCTCGTGCAAGCATCTCTTCCTATTGCCAGCAATACCTGAAAAATCATTAATATATAGTGACTGTTAATAAAAAGGCTGTACATGAGTTATTTCATCAGATTTTTTTCCATTAAGCCAATCTGATTCATGTTCCAGACCTGGAAAGAAATATTCTATTAAGAAAACAATGCCAAGAGTTTAAACAAATCAAAATCATTTAAATTAAATCTTCTAAACATGATATAGTAAGAAGCTGTACACATTTCTTAAGAAAAAGGGAATTAACAATTCCTTAGTAAATTTAGCCAAGTATAGAGACAAAGCATAGCCTACCACTGAAGTTTGTTTTTTTTTAAGTGGTGGGCTGGGGAAATACAAGAACATGAGACGGAGAAATTCTAGCTCATTTTAACACGCTAATACTTTTCAATAACCATTTGATAAATAATATTTAAGTTACAGTAGAAAAAATTTAAATCCATCCCTGTACCAAAACAAATTTTAATATCGTAAGTAATAAAGGTGTCTTAGAATAGGAACAGAACCAGCAGTTTAGAAACAGCAACCCAGCAAATACAGCATAAGCATGTGATTTGCTTTCTAATGAAGTATGACCAAGGTCCATTCCTTACCGTATTATACTCTCCTTCGATGGTTTGGTCACTATCGGTGGACTTAGCTATCACTCTCAGTCGGCCTGGTGTCCCTGCTTCAATTTGTTCAACCTATGAAAGCAATACAAGGTTTTACTCCACAATAAAGACACATGTCAATATCAAGGTGGATAATTATGTCCTCTCCTATCTGGTTAACCCAAAGTTAAAATACAACATCTGCTTGTAAGGTCTTTTATGTCCCATCTCCCTCACATCAACATCTTTAGGATGACATGAGATTCTTTTATTTATTCCCTTCTTTCTCATTGCTTACTGTTTGTTAGAGGGGCTTTCCTTCAAATAATTCTCAAATAGAATAAAATTCAGAGACAAATCAGCAAAGAAAAAAGCCAGAGAAAGCACACTACAATCTCTGAGAAAAAAATTTTTAAATTAGTTGCTTAGTCATGTCCAACTCTCTGCGACCCCATGGACTGTAGCTACTAGGCTTCCCTGTCCATGGAATTCTCCAGGCAAGAATACTGGAGTGGAAAGACATTCTCTTCTCCAGGGGATCTTCCTGACCCAGGGATTGAACCTGGGTCTCTTGCCTTGCAGGAAGATTCTTTACTGTCTGAGCCACCAGGAAAGCCCACAATCTTTAAATCACCCTGGTAAACTGAGCAGAATGTTATGTACACAGACACAGGCTTATTTCAGTAGGGACAGTCCACCATGTTCCCAAAGGGCCCACGACATCCAAAATGTTCAGAGATTAGAAAGGAAGATGCTACTTTTTATCAGTACAGCATATATACACAGCTGTTTCTTCTAATCACAGTCCTAATGCTAGTAGAATTCTCATGAGAACCGTGAGATGGATGTTATCAATTATCATTTCACAAAAGAAAGTGAGGCTTGGGGCAGTCATTCTCCCAGAGTCACATGCCAAGAAACTGGCAGAACAGGATTTGAACTCGGGTCTTTCTAATCCCCACACTTATACTGTTATTTACCAGCATCAAGAGATTCATGCTCCCACAAAAAAACCCCAAGTTACTAGCCCATTAAGCAATTTTTAAAATAACAGCTAAAATTCCTTAAACAATATTACAATAAAACTCCTTAATTTAAACAATATCAGCTCATCCTTACTTGCCCTACAGGAACCTGTTAGAGATATGTCAAGTGATCGATTCTGTCACTCTTGTGTATCAGAACATTTGTGGTTAACAAGTACCGAATTTGGCATATTATTCAGCACTTTCAAAAGAACCGAAAAGAAGATTAAATAAGCAAAACAAGGCCAGCCGACATAACAAAATTCGATAATCATTTCCAGGGAAGCAAGAATAATACAGTACATCTGTGGACTATACTGTATACTAAGGTGAAACGTCTTTGAAAGAAAAAAAATCAGTCTAGTCTTAAACTCTTATTTAAATCACTGGTATGTAGGAAAAAAGCAAGTATTAATATAACAGGTCAAAGATAATAAAATAATGGAACACATAAAGCAAAGCATTTCAACAGAAGAGAATAAAAGATGGTAAAGTTGAAAGGGGAAGGAAATCATTAATCTGCAAATAAGAACAAAGCTATTTAGGTGGTAGGACCTATTTAGGTAGAAATAGTATATATACCTAAATCACACAATTGAGGAATGACAATATCCCCAATGGTTCATAATGCTGAAAGGAGGCTTCTTCCCTCACCCACCCCAACTCTCTCACCTTTTAATCTGAGTATAGAATCAACAAACCTCCAGGCAACCCCACTTACTTTTATTGGTACAAACTGTCTTATGAACTTGATACCATGTTCTTGCATATGTTCACCAATTTTGTTGGCCATGTCCTGGTCAAATCCTCTTAGGAGAATGGATCGTACCATAACAGTGACGTCTAAACCAATACCAGCAAGAAATCCAGCACATTCCAAAGCAACATAGGATGCTCCAACCACCAGGGTCTTACCCGGGCAATAAGGTAGAGAGAAAAGATCATCACTGGAAAAAAAAAAGTTTTCTTTTAAAGGAAGAAAAGAACAGAAAAATGTCCATATGTGTATAATGACCCAAATTAAAGTAGGTATTTTTACTTTCTTAAGAACAAGACATTTTTAGGACTAAAACCATCCTGATTAGCTACACACATAATATTTGAGGAATTTTTATAAGGTCTCAGACACTCTCCTTTCTCACCACTCAACTGCTGTGGGAGCAGCTCGAGCTTACATGGGTGAGCACAGCAAACCATAGCAACTCTGACACTAGTCCAACTCCCAAACAAGCTTATTTTGTACTATTTGGAGTAATTCTCCACTTATGTGTTTAAAATCGCACATGTGCAAACCCAAACCCCACCCTCGACCCACCACTCCAGCTCTCTCTGAGGTGGAAAACCTGTGTTACTTTTCCTCAACCACCACACCAATCACCAACGGTGGGGAGAGAGGTGGAGAAAAGCTGTCAACGTGTGGGTTTTGTAATATAAAAACCATTCAAAGTAAAGCCTGACAAAATCTTCTAGCAGAGTGAGGAGGACACCAGACATAAGAGATCCTAAAAGTATTATTGGTAGACGAATTTTTAAAAATATGACAAGGGAGTTCATCTAAGACAGTGAAAACGAGAGATGCCAACTGAGCTATCCCGGGCAAAGGTTCACAGGATAAACTCATATTACAAAGGAAAAAAGCCTAAAAATAAATAGTAATAACATGATCAGAAAATAAGAAACTCCTGGGAAAAGAGCATCCAAGGAGACATATTTATCAACAATCTACCTTAATAACATCATAATTCAAAACTACTGAACAATAATGTCACCAGTATTTCCACTTGATGGGCAAAAATAAGCCGCACAGCAAAACCTTGCCTGACTCACTGATTTCAGAGGGTCCCTCTGCATTGACGCTGCACCCATTCAAATGGCAAAGAGTAAGGAAAAACTAGGGTTGAGAAACCTAAATGGCCTGTTATCCTCTAAGTTGTATAGTATCTACATTTTGCAAGGAAATGTAATCCTAATTTTTCAAGGAAAAAAAAAAAAGTACAGACATATGTATCAATTATTTTCCAAAGTATCTGTAAATATTCATCTGGGTTTTACATAGTATACATTTATAAGACATACTCACATACATATAAATTTCAAATATAAATATTGCAAGCATAACCTACATATGAGTAGAGATATTAACTCTGGGTGATAAAATGACCAATGTTTATAATCCTGAATTTTTTTAATGTTCTCTGGTTTAAAGTTTTTTCCTCTTTTCCCTAATTCCCTGTTCCTTTGGGCAAAAGTGTCGTGAAAAACTTAAGTTCTAGGAAAAGGATTAAAAAGATTTGAAGAAAACAGAAAAAGCAGAAATCCTCTTTTCTCCCCCAATTTGTCCTTACCTGCTGATACAGTATTCTTTGTCACCGGGGATACCCAAATAACGCGGCCTTTCACCAGTGGCAATGAGAAATCTCTCTGCTGAGTAAATCTTCTCTTTGCCTTTGTTATTTGTTGCCTACAAAGGAACCAATATATCAATTTTTAATAATTTATTATCCTTTAGAATTGTCAACATTGTAATTCAAAAGGCTGTTAACTACAGTGACCAATTTGATCTTCCTAACAATTTGCTAATGCAGTGAGAGGTTGCTCAAGGGCACAATGCTAGGAAGCAGACATAGAGCCAAGATTCAAATCCTGCTAATCTGGCCCCAAACCCAGTCCTCTTATTCTTCACTACACCACAAGAGAAAGCCCCTAAGAAGTGACCACAAAATCACCCAACTGGATGGTCTGGGTGACTAATGTCTTTATTAGGATAATCACCTTCACTTTTTCTCCCCCAACAAAAGCTTAAAGATACAAAACCAAAAAAACCCTTCTTAGGCAGTCACACGCTTACCTTAATCCTATGAGGCCCCACAAACTCTCCGTATGCGTTCTCATAGGTGACCTTTTTCTCCCGCAGAGCCACGCGGTAGCCCCAGTTGAGAGAACCAATGTGGTTCTGGACCGCCTCTGTCATTCGCTCCCAGTCATGTTTAACTGCACGAGAAAGACAGACACCATGCTCAGCTTCTCAACCGCCTGACAAGTACCAGTTCCCAGGAACTGGTTTGAAACAGCAAGACCTTCATTTCAAGCACATAAACAACCTTTTCAAGTATCTTCTCCCTTTAGAAAACTACCAAACAATTAATTAGTATAAAAATCCTGGAAATTTTTAAGACTAAAATAACTATACCCAAACTTTCTTCTTCTTCTTCTTCTTTTTTTTTTTTTTTCTTTCTTCTTCTTTATCTAGAAACAAACAGGAATTTTACCTTGGACTATGAACACTGACTGCTGAGTCAGTGGGGTGCGTAAGTAAAAGACCTAGCATTTGGAATGTATATCCATCTCCAAGGGACTCTGATGTAGCCAGGTTTGGAGTACTAATAAGCTGGAAACAGTGTCTGGACCAGAGGCTGGCAAATTAAGGCCCCAGCAGTGAAACTCAGCCACCACCCCCTCTATACATGAAGCTTTACTAAAATCCAGCCACGATTATTTACTTCCATAGCTGAGCAGCTCTGACACAGGCCACAAGGCCCACAAAACCTAAAATATTTACTATGTGGCCCTTTACAGAGGTGTGCCGATCCCTGGTCCAGACAGAAGTTTAACAGTCTGCTTCATTATCTCCCAAACCTCCTGTCTCATCAAAGAGGAAGATTCTTAAATTCTATCATAAAATTAATTCTTTGAGCAAAGGCACTAATACTGAATTTCAATGGACAAAAACAAATCCTGTCATTCATTCATTAACAATTTCAACAATGACTGAAAAAATAGGACACAGGTAAAATCCACTCTGGTGGTAGAAGAAGGCAGGTTCTGGGCAAGCTGTGGTTTGGAAGGAGGAAGAAGAGAATCAACACAAATTGAAAGCCTCTAACACAGAAATGAGCAGTCTGAGTCCTAGAGTCAGGGTTAAGTAGCTTGGTTCAGGCAAGAAGTACTACAATCAATTCTATGGGTACCAGCAGCCGGCCTCTGGAAGTGGGAACGACAGCACAAAAACTGGTTTGTGGCCTCCCAGAGAACAGATTATAGGGATTCAATTCATAGAACCAAAAAATGTCTGGAAAAACTGGAGCAAACCTTCAGATGTGAGTTCAGCTGGGGTGGGGGAACTCTGGAGGCCACTGTGGTCATGAGGCCAGGGGGACCAGGTGCTAGGGCCCAGCAGATGTTACAGAGAGCCTCGACCAGCCTGTCTGTCTGATGTCCATCCACCACCATGGAAATATGAGACAGGACTCACTGTTTCCCCACAGGAATGGAAGAGAATAGTATTAACTCACTCCCATGTGCCAATCATCCATATTTAACAATTACCAACATTTAACCAATCTCATTACATAACACGTCTTCTTTTTAACTAAAATATTTTAAGCAAATCCCAGATGTGGTTTTATCAGTGGTGGTTTTATTGGTAGTGGTTTTGGTTGTCACTCTGATGCAACTAGGAATCAAGATTGCCAGGAGAAATATCAATAACCTCAGATATGCAGATGATACAACCCTTATGGCAGAAAGCAAAGAAGAACTAAAGAGCCTCTTAATGAAAGTGAAAGAGGAGAGTGAAAAAGTTGGCTTAAAGCTCGACATTCAGAAAACTAAGATCATGGCATCTGGTCCCATCACTTCATGGCAAATAGATGGGGAAACAGTGGAAACAGTGTCAGACTTTATTTTTGGGGGCTCCTAAATCACTGCAGATGGTGACTGCAGCCATGAAATTAAAAGACGCTTGCTCCTTGGAAGAAAAGCCATGCCCACCCTAGATAGCATATTAAAAAGCAGAGACATTACTTTGCCAACAAAGGTCCGTCTAGTCAAAGCTGTGGTTTTTCCAGGAGTCATGTATGGATGTGAGAGTTGGACTATAAAGAAAGCTGAGCACCAAAGAATTGATGCTTTTGAACTGTGGTGTTGGAGAAGACTCTTGAGTGTCCCTTGAACTGCAAGGAGATCCAACCAGTCAATCCTAAAGGAAATCAATCCTGAATATTCATTGGAAGGACTGATGCTGAAGCTGAAACTCCAATACTTTGGCCACCTGATGCAAAGAACTAACTCCTTGGAAAAGACCCTGATACTGGGAAAGACTGAAGGCAGGAGGAGAAGGGGATGACAGAGGATGAGATGGTTGGGTGGCCTCGCCAACTCGATGGCCATGAGTCTGAGCAAGCTCCGGGAGTTGGTGATGGACAGAGAAGCCTGACGTGCTGCAATCCATGGGGTCTCAAATAGTTGGACATGTCTGAGAGACTGAACTGACTGACACAGGGATGTCCTGTGACGCTATCTTCTACCTTGGTTCCTTACAAGTAGGAGCTGTCCAGCACAGCATGCTAATAACACGCCCAGGGAGGAACAAGATTAAAGGCAGAATTCACTCTGAAATTTTACAGTGGTAGAAGTACTAAGTGGATTCTGCTCTGCCAATCTTACAAGAGATACCATATTCGAAAAGAAGACACAGTTGGGATTAAGTACCTGTACAAAAAAATTACTTCAATGACAGAAATTCCATGATTAGACCTAATTCAACACTAATTCTATCGTTAGGGACAAACTTTGTAACGTTAGGCCCCATGTGATATCCAAACTCCTCAAACCCCTTTTCTCTACCTAAGTCCCTTCATCCTCGGGTACAGTAGGCAGGCACCAATCTCTAGTGTGGTTATGCTCAGGCAGAAGAAACGAAAAAAGCTGCAGCCCACTACTTTGGGATTTAGCATCAAGACACTCTAGCTGCTCCTATGGTCCTGGTCTTGCATTTCATTCTGAGAACTGAGTTTCAGTCTCACAAAATCCAAACTCCTACTTTACATACTGCTGGTGGTAACCAGATTCCTGTTGGACTGTGGGTGGTTACATGAGCAGAACCCCAGTTCTCTAGGGCTGCCCTGCTTTCCAGTAATTCCCCAAATCCCCCACCTTCCTGCATTCCCATGTACCACGTGGACACTCCCCATTCCTAAATAGCCCACCCACTGGCACAGCCCAGCACCTCCCCCAGGCCTCCCGATTCCACTGGCCTGGTCAACCAGAGGTAACCTAATACTGACCCTCTGCAATGCTGATTCCAGCTACCTAGGCAAGGACTGTACTTCACCTGGGTGCGCCCTTATGCCCATCCTGGCAACTGGGTCTTAAGCCAATTCTCTCATGCTCCTGAACCGCCCCTCACTACTATACACCCCTAGGTTCGACAACAGTATTCAGACTAACAGAGCTACTAGCATCCTTTCATCTTCATTGCACCTGCTCACTTATGCCTCAAATACCCTGAAGGGGCATAAATTCCTTCCAGTATATACACAGGGAAATGAAGGATGGATGGATGACCTGCCCAGGGCTACACGGTAACTCACAGCAGCACAGACACACTGTACGTGAACCGTCAGCTGAGCATGGTAAGAGAATACATGCATCCAGAAACTCTGCAAGCCCCCAACTGCAAACCAATAATTGTGCTTTCTCTCTAAGGACAATGGGATCCTAAAACTTCACAAATGCTCAATTTTTTAAAAGGTACATTTAATTCTTGAGCACAAGGGAAATCGAACAGATATATCTGAAGAAAATACGAAGCCAGTAAATCTTCCAGAAAGGACCAATTCCTCCAGTTTACATAACTGAGCTCATGTAATTTTTCTCTTATCACAGTCTCATCTCGGAGCTTTCAGGAGAAGAGCAGAGCACAGGCTGAGTCCTGGACAAGTCACCCCCCTCTCCCTGCCTCCCACCCCATTACAGGCAGATTCAGCTGTGCTGCCTGGTTCAGGTCCAAAGGGCCTTTCCTCCCTCACCAGGCTCAGAGCTATTTGCAGTGTCAGAGAAGACAGTCTTCCAAGAAAACAGAAGCACTGTTCTTTGGTCAAGGGCATGAGATTAGATGTGTTTCTATTTGAAAATGCAAAATAAGCATTCACGCCTCATCTCCTGGGAACACGGAGCAACAGCCTCTAGCAGCTTCTCATTTGAAAAATATACCTCCAGTTTCTTTCTTCCTCAAAGATCTAATGATAAAGTGTTTGTCTAAGTCCACTGTATCCTTCACCACCAACATTTTAGCACAAAAAGGAGGGAGGCGATGACTGCTCCCTGGGTGGTGGATCCCGGCAGGCCGGGCCAGCCACTCCCACAGCACCCAGCTCTGGTCCCCACAGAGAAGCCAAAGTTTGCTTCAGAAGGCACAAGGAGTAATGAGAAAGACAACAATAAAGAAGCCACCACGCTTCCACTTAGGAAGAGGGAAGGGATTTAAATAGAGGGCACATCTCCCATCAGAGACTTTGGGATTACTGTCCCTGACATAGATCTACAAGAGGTGGATGGTATAAAAATACAAAGTATATTTCTATCTTAAAATCTGGAAAAGGGGAAGAAACACGGAAGAGCTAAAACTGTTAAATTAGTTGAATAAAATAACTTCTGTAGAGATACACAAGTAAGATAACTTTTGAGTTGGTTTATGTTTTAAAATTCAGAAAGCTCCTGCTGATTTTACTGTGCAGAGCTGCAGTACACTGGTAGTGGCTGCTTTATCACCTCATCTCTGTACATTTATTAGTTTCTTATGTACTTTAGAAATAAAGTCAATGTAAATAAGTAAAGCCAGTTCTTATTATTGTTACGTGACAACTATAAACTTTTCTTTTGCTGGAAAGAAGATCTGTCAATTCACCAAGTTATATTTCATCACTCATTTGATTACTGAACTTATTAGAATTATACTTTGCTGACCCTGTTATTAAAATTTATTCTGCAGAGGCCTATACTTATCTCTTAAAGATTCTAAAGACCTGTTACATGTATTTTCCTACTTTTCTTACCAAACTAAGCTATTCTGTTCCACCTACTTCATTTTTCTTGAGTTGACAGTTTAAAGCTAACATCAACTACATACCAATTTAAGTATGAGACCTCCCATGAATGAACAATATTTTAATGATCATGAGTTGTACCTCCCCAGAACTATTATTGAAATTTAAGGGCCACTGACATTCACTATGAAGAAGACACTATATAGAAATTATATTACCGCATAAATCAAAATTTGCTTGGAACGACCATGCATTTTCCATCAAACTCTAGACTTTTTCAAATTAGTATTCTTGTTACATGCCCTTCTCTTTGAGGGAAATAAATTGGTTCAAACATACAAATTTCTAAAGATCCACAGATGTTTCTCTACAACCCATTAAACAAAGAACCAAGAAAAGTGCCGGGCAGAGTCTACTCCAATTGGCTGACACTCTGAAGGGAAAAATTAGAAGAAGGTCCAGGAGGAAGGGACTGAAACTAAGGCTGGCAGGTGCTGGCAGGTATTTTAATCACATTCTCAGGAAAATACGGACAAGCATGTTGTGTGGTTTCTAGCTAGAAACTGTTGAGGAAATAGGACAGCGCTAGCCTCATGTTGCTCTTTTTATGGAACAGACTGGAAATTCCTGGAAACCACAGCTACCTTGGAGGCAGTACAATTAGTTAGAGGAGTGTGGGCTAGAAGCTAGACACATCCTCCTAGCTCTGTGACGTTAGGCAAAGAACCTTATTCTAACCTGGTGGCCATGCAAGGGAGCTGAAAGTGCTCACGTCTGCTTCTTGGGGCCTGTTACCTAGGAGTGACTCAGATATTTTCTGCATTTATTCCCCGTTTCCCATGCTTAGACGGTAAAGCGTCTGCCTACAATGAGGGAGACCCGGGTTCAATCCCTGGGTCAGGAAGATCTCCTGGAGAAGGCAATGGCAACCCACTCCAGTATTCCTGCCTGGAAAATCTCACGGACGGAGAAGCCTGGGGGGCTACAGTCCATGGGGTCGCAAAGAGTCGGACATGACTGAGCAACTTTGCTTTGCTTTACTTTTACTGTATCTAAAAAGCCTTTGACAAAAAAAGAAAAAGGCTTTGACTTTGTGGACCACAACTCTGGAAAATTCTTAGAGAGATGGGAACATCAGACCATCTGACCTGCCTCTTGAGAAATCTGTATGCAGGCCAGGAAGCAACAGTTAGAACTGGACATGGAACAACAGACTGGTTCCAAATACGAAAAGGAGTACGTCAAGGCTGTATATTGTCACCCTGCTTATTTAACTTATATGCAGAGTACATCATGAGAAACACTGGGCTGGAAGAAGCACAAGCTGGAATCAAGATTGCTGGGAGAAATATCAATAACCTCAGATATGCAGATGACACCCCTCTTATGGCAGAAAGCAAAGAAGAACTAAAGAGCCTCTTAATGAAAGTGAAACAGGAGAGTGAAAAAGTTGGCTTAAAGCTCAACATTCAGAAAACTAAGATCATGGCATCTGGCCCCATCACTTCATAGCAAATAGATGGGGAAACAATGGATGGAAACAGTTGACAGACTTTATTTTTGGGGGGTCCAAAATCATAGCAGATGGTGACTGCAGCCATGAAATTAAAAGACGCTTGATTCTTGGAAGAAAAGCTATGACAAACCTAGACAGCATATTAAAAAGCAGAGACATTACTTTGCCAACAAAGGTCTGTCTAGTCAAAGCTATGGTTTTCCCAGTAGTCATGTATAGATGTGAGAATTGGACTATAAAGAAAGCTGAGCACCAAAGAATTGATGCTTTTGAACTGTGGTGTTGGAGAAAACTCTTGAGAGTCCCTTGGACTGCAAGGAGGTCAAACTATTCCATCCTAAAGGAAATCAGTCCTGAATATTCATTGGAAGGACTGATGCTGAAGCTGAAATGCCAATACTTTGGCCACCTGATGCAAAGAACCAACTCACTGGAAAAGACCCTGATGCTGGGAAAGACTGAAGGCAGGAGGAGAAGGGGATGACAGAGGATAACATGGTTGGATGGCATCACTGACTCAATGGACATGAATTTGAGTAAACTCCAGGAGTTGGTGATGGACAGGGAGGCCTGGTGTGCTGCGGGGTCACAAAGAGTAGGACACAACTGAGCAACTGAACTGAATTGTATTTAATCCTCACCACACAGGCAGTAAACAGCAAAGTCAGAATTACCACCGACATCTGTCTACTCTAATAACCTATACTTCAATGAGGTGAAGAAAGGATCTTATCCCTGGGGGCCCCAGGGAATGAAGTCTCCCTGAGAATACTCGTAAAGAGTGTGTGTGGAAGGACAGGGGTGGATTACAGATCTTATGAGAGTGGTTAGCAAATAAAATGAGTGGTTCTTGGGTTTTCCTCCCAAAGACCCAGAAGGGAAATTCGAGTGTGGCCTGCAGACTGCACATAGAACTTGCCCCTTTTGGGGAGAGAATGGTGAGGAGAGGTACACACAGACCAAGGTCAAAAGCTCTAGTACTTGCTTCTACAACAGCTCCCAAAACCCTGGTCCTCTAGAGGAGTTGCCACTGAAGCCATGAGGGCTGAAAGAAGACCACTTGTGTAAACCCCATGTGTTTTGAGGTCAGAGAGACTTGCAAGGCTCCTCTGTCCATCGAGATTTTTCCAGGCAAGAATACCAGAGTGGGTTGCCATGCTCTCCTCCAGGGGAATCTTCCCAACCCAGGGATCAAATCTAGGTCTCCTGCATTGCAGGCAGATTCTTTACCGTCTGTGTCACCAGGGAAGCCCAAGAATACTGGAGTGGGTAGCTTATCCCTTCTCCAGGGGATCTTCCTGACCCTGCAATCAAACCAGGGTTTCCTGCATTGCAGGCAGATTCTTTACCAGCTGAGCTACCAGGGAAGCCCTAGTGCTGCCAATTTCTTAGCTATGATATGGGGGCACCACTTCACACCCCCACTTGAGCTTCGGTCTGCTTGTCTGCCAAATGGAACAACGGGATCCCCCTTCAGGGACAGCAGGCTCATACATGTACTGCAATAAGATGGAATGGAGAATATGGAAAATGATCTAACTTTAACATGACTCCTGACCTGCAGGACCCCAGTGAAGCCATGAGGCGGGTACTGAGGAAAGACAGGAGCTTCCTCTCTGCTATAGCTATGGTCTTTACCTCCTCTCCCCTCTTCTTCCTGCTATCCCAAGAACCATGAAACATCTGTTCCAACTTGCTCTCAGCACAACTGCAGCTCACTAAACTGGTCCACATTCCTCCTCCTACCCTTATCCCAAACCACCCAGGGCATTCAGCCCACAGCAACTGTCTGCTTTTTGTTCCCACATGCTCCCTGCTCTAGAGATGCCAACGTATTTACTATTCTCCAAGTACGAACCTTGTTCCTTTTCTTCTGTCTAAAGAACGGACTATCCTCTCCTCTGCTTATTGTCAAGGACACGACATCTAAAAAGTCATCTCCAGTCACCTCTTAAATCATTTACTGACCCCACCTCTGGGCACCCAGGGTACTTAGCTGGTGTATCAACATATCAGCACATCGATGAAAACAGAACCTGTGAATCTACAGATTTGTATTATTTATATACTTCCCCAGCACAGAACCAAGTGCAAATAGTGGGTAAGCAATAGTAATATTATATAACTTCACTAGGAGGATTTCTGAAAAGTCTACTGAAAAAATCTAACTCATTAACTGAAAGGAGATTCTGTTGTGAACTGGGTACACTGACAGCAGGCTCCCAGGAAGGAACGAGTGGAAGGCAGTCTCAGGTACTCAGACACGGGAGTAAGTAACTTGCAGGGTAGGCGGGGTAGAGGCGAGAAGAGAGGTAGACCATCAGCAGATTACGTGATACATGTATGCTCCATTAGGTTGAGGCTCCTCATTGCCTTTTTTGTTGGGCAAGAGAAAAGGATGTGGTTTCCATGGTACTGTAAATATTTTTAATCCAACAAAACCCCCTTCTCAACAAATAACCCTCCCAAATATCAGCTCATTAAACAAGACTTCTTGGATGAGAGAAAAATAACAGCTTCAAGGGAAAGCAAATGTAATTTGCATTTCCATAGGAAACTCTAGAATTATGAGAATTTCTTTGAAAGAATTCTGGGTTTCTGTTATAAAAAGATATTCCAAGTACAATAGTTACTTGGAATAGTTACTACACAGCCAACAAGACACAGGATAACCACACTGTTTTTTTTTTTTAACCACACTGATTTTATCCATTAAAAAAAACAAATAGAAACAACTTCCAGGTTATATGCTAGTCTCGTAAGAATGGATGGTGCACTGCAAGATCCCAGCTCAAGCCCCTCAACAGCACAAATGGAAGAGCAGCTTCCCCCACGTACCTGTCTCCTCGACGTTCCACCCATAGTTTCGAGAGTCTCGTAGGGCTTGACCTAACAACGCTGCTTGGTGCATCAATTTTTTAGGTATGCAACCCACATTCACACACGTTCCTCCAAGACCTACAAAAGCATTGCAAAATCAGTTTATAGCATGATGTACAATCCTCCAAAGAAAAGGGCCAATGGTTATTATCATTATAAGGGAGAGGGGAACTTCCCCATCTACCCCTCTTCAGTTCTTGTGGTTAGACAAACAAATCTGACATGAGACAGATCAACAGGAGAGAAAGAAATACATTTTAATTTGTGCACATGACACTTTCATAGAAATGGGACCTAAGAAGTAGCCAAATGAAACAGCTTTTCTATTTTTTAGACAAAGAAAGAATACATTTGTGAGGAACTGACAGGACAAAGAAACTGACGTTTTGGGTGCTCAATTAGTTAAGAATCAAAACAGAGTATGGGTTTGGGATAACAGGTAAAGAAGTAACAATTTTCTTTACATTAGGCTTCTCAGCCCCAAATTCCCTATCTTTTGTGGAAAGGGTGTCTTTCTACTTCCTTAGATGTAGGGAGTGCACCTTTCATGTGACGTACTTCCTGCTTTCAGGCAACAGAAAGGAGGGCCAGAGTGTCCCACTGGTCGTTTATTAAGTAACTTTAATTCAAAATAATCAACGTGCCATAGTGCATATTTTGGGTGGCCCACTCCAAGCCCCAATGCTATTCTATGAAACATCGCAATTCATTAATGTAGTCAACACTGTTTATACGAGTTTATCCTTAAGTCACAACATTTCTAAGATCAGAGAGCCTTACAGACTAAACACGGCAAAACTGCCCTAAAACGAAAAGGAGCAGACTTCCACAACTTCCATGTACTTCAAAAATTCATAATTGACTGCTGATAAAAAAGCCAGATATTGAGACTTTACTTTGTGTACAACCTTATACTTGCCACTAAAGGGCATGGCTGGACTGCAGTGGGTCTGAAACCACATGCAAAGTTTGGTAAAGGGGATTTCCTGACAGCCCAGTGGTTAGGACTCCACACTTAACTGCCGAGGGCATGGGTTTGATCCCTGGTCGAACTAAGGGAACTAAGATCCCACAGCCACACGATGCAACCAAAAAGTAATAAAAAAGTCTAGTGTACATGAGCAAATTTTCACAGAGGTGGTCCACAGCCTTCACTGATTCTCACCAAAGGATTCATAACACTTTGCCTGTCCCTAAAAAGAGTTAGTGTCCCTGAACTTAAAGAACATGGTGATAACCTGTGTCCATTAGAACATAATGTAAGCAGCCCAAATGGAGAGGCACCCAAAATGCCAAGAGTGCAAGACGGCAGAGGACTGCACAGCTTGGGAAACCAGCAGCCCTCCAAGGAGAATGCTGGTTGAGTGGCACCACAGTGTGTGAGCTCCACAGGCCAGCAGGACTACATCCAGTACAAGAACATGCCTGACATGAGGTGACACCTTAACAAGTACCTGATGAATGAATGAATCAGAAATTGTGACACTGGCTTACCCAGACTTCCTGCCTCCTTCTAATTTCCACAGCCAAGTCATCTTGATGAAATTTACCTATCACATTACTCCCCTTCCCAAAGGTTTCCCACGATGCTTGGATTATCAGGACCAAATCCCTCATCTTGGTCCACAAGGACCTGTACAGTCTGACACTTGCCTTCCTCTCCAGTCTCAGCTCCAGCTTCTACTACCCATGCCACAACCACCAAACCTACCCCAGGGCCTTTGTATGTACCTTCTTGTGAGAAAGAGAAAAGTTGCCTGGAAGACTCTTCCTCAGCTTTTGGCAGGGCTGGCTCATTCTTACTCTTTGGGTTTCATCTAAAAGCCACCTCTTCAGAGATCACCACTGATAACAGCCTCAAAGTTTAAACTCCTTTCTTTACCCAGTTCCTCTCTATTCCACCAAGTAACTTTTTCAGTACCATGTATCACAATTGGTAAAGTTCTTGTTCATCTTCTGTCTTCCACGAGAATGTAAACTCCACAGAAGCAGGAACTTCACATCAGGTCTACACATGCACTGCTGTATCTCCACAGCCCTCGTTCATAGTAAGTGTTCAATAAATATTTATTGAATAAATAATGAACACAGAATTCACCAAGACTAAGAAGAAGCAAGGGCTATCCATTAAGGGATCTAATTCCAGTTCTTGTTGGACACAGGAGACAGATTTGAAACAGAAATCCAGGAAGAGTTTAAACTTTCACTTATTAAGCCCCTAAATATGCTAAGTTACTCAAATATTTATCTTTAAATCATCAGAACAGCTGTGGATACGGTTTTGTATTATCTTGACTCTGTGCCAAGGAACCTAAGTATTCAACATTTAACTGGAGTCCATTCTGACCTAGCACAAGTGAAGGAGGTAGGTGTTTTGTTTGTTTTTTTTAATTTATTTAATTTCAAAATTGGATTTTAGAAGTCATTCAAACCAAAGCCAGGGGGAAATCTGCTCCTACAAATTCACTTCTAAGGTATTTTAAAAGCTTACCCCATCTAGTTCCAAGAGGGGTTGGAGTGACAAAATCCAGAACCATCACCTTCTTGTCATATTTGGCTGCCTCCTGGAAAATAAATTATTAAAATGAGTTGGAATGGTTGACATGATGGACTGGAAATGAACTATTAAAAATCAATGTTATTTTAACACAGTTATAATGTCTAAAGCATAACCAATTATTAATACCTGAGAATTTCATATACTAAGATGACTAGTGCAACTCCAACGTAAAAATTAAACAAGGGTAGTTCTAACAACATGCAGATTACAGTTGTCAGGATCTGACTACTTTCCCCATATCCCAGGACACACAAGGAGCCTTGCCTTGGCGGCTGCCAGTCCTCCAGAACCCCCTCCAATGATGATGAGGTCGTAGTCATAGGGCTCCGGGAGATCCTTGGAGCCATTCATTTTCACTGGATTTTGAAGTCTGTTTTCCTGAGAAGCCTAAAGAAGAAAAACAATGGAAGAGAAAACAATTTAACTCAAAAGCAGCAATGTCTGAAAAGTTCTGTGAAAGGACCCTTTGAAGAAAAACAGAAGGCACTTCCAAAGGAGAAACACAGTTTGTTACATCACAGCACACAATGGGAAATGTTCACCCTTCCCTCAAGTGGTGATCAGTCACCTGCTTGGTGGTAGGACTGTCCTCATGCCCCCTCCACGTGGCAGACAGCTACTGTAACGGGTCTGCAGAGTACACGAAACTAAGGTCCTGATGGCCCAAAAGAATTAACTTACACCTGAGTTCAGTTTGATCAGCTTTTTCCTAGGATTTTTAAACTATGCTTTAAATTATATTTTAAAAACACCTGTACTGTATGTTTTTAGTAGACTCAATACAATTTGGCAAACATTTATACTTTCTAGTCAAAGGTAGAATAATGAGTATACGAAGGTTATAGAGTAAGATAGGACCCTGCAAACGGCAACTGAAACAAGTTAGCCAAGTATTTTTCTACATTGTTTAGGTAAAGCATAAAATCCAAAAATTCAGTAGAAAATCATTAACTGCCATTTACCTGCAGGAAAAGTTAAAAGTCCCTGCTTTCATAAGATGTTTTAAATAAACAGGGATGGCGGCGGGGGGGCGGAGTTAAATAAATAAGTGACCCTTAGGCAGATAAAGCTCATTTCTTTAATCTGCCTATGCATGAAGTTACCTATATTTACTTTCCATATACTTGGCATTTATAATATAAATTTTTAATTTTACAAAATCCTTTGATTCTACTAATTTTAAAACACACTAGTTACATATTTGGGTGGAACATTGTTTTGGTGATGCATTTAAAATTTCTTCTTATTAAAACAAAAATCTGCTAACATAAGAGAATGATTGGAACAGCTGTTACCAAACACACACACAAAATTTTTTAAATCAAGTTTTAACCTTCGTAATCAAAAAAGCCCCCAGACTTACCAGCCCAGACTGCACATTTTCCTCCTGCCTACCATCAGATGTAGGGGGCAAAAGGCAGAGCTTAGGGTCAGTAGAAAAGGATGCTTGGGATGAGGAAGAGGGTGCGGTGTGCAAAGGTGGAGGAGGGGCGGCACGGCTGCCTGCAGGCAGTGCAGCAGGTATGCATGACGGTTCAGGGACTAAAGGGAGGACGCCTGGAAACCAGCAACAGCAGGGGCATGACTGCATCATCCTGACCGTCTGCACAAAAGGTCTAACATGAAAGGCTGGTAAACATAGCCAGTATTCATCAACTGGCATTATGGTGAGGTTCCTCCTCCAATGCAAGGCACTGTGGGGAGAAAAACATCCCTTCAGATCAAAGGATCAATATGAGCTTCAGGTCGTAAGCGTTACTCTCTCTAGCTGATCTCACAGCATAAGGGCTGACTTGCTGCTTTAGAAGAATTAACAAATAAATGAAGCTAGATGTTCTTCTAGGAAAATAACCATTGTTAATCTAAGCCTCAACACAGATGGTGCCAGAACACAATCACTGGCTGCCTATATAAAAACCACCCAGTTCCTATAACCACTTCCTCTAGTATTGAATAAAACAAAGAAGGAAACTGTCATGCTGAAGAGCATGCTTCCTCCACCAACCATCATAATCTGCTCTCTACTGAAATTCTGTATCAGACCTGGGTTCTTATGGTTCAAGTTTAAGAAAAATTGTATCAACCAGTGCACCAATTTTACAAAGAAAGCTCTGGGTGAACCTGAATATTTTTAATTCTGTAAAGTAAAATCAGAAGGACAGGGAATTGAGGTATTCAGCTGACCCCAGAACTAAACATGATGTTTTAAAATTATAATCCAATTTAAAACTGAAGTTGCTGTCATTCAATTCTAAGGAAGAGGATGCCCACCAGAGATGTAAGACACACAGACATACACCTCCTTGTCCTCTACAGCATAAGGAAGAAGCACACAGATGGCGTAAGGAGAGACGGGAGAAAAATGTCCCCCGTTCTCCAGTTAAATTGCTAGAAACAGTGGCCACTGACCAGAGCAGCTGATAAAGAACAGGAGTTCTCAAACTTTCAGTCTCAAGATGCCTTTAGAACCTTAAATTATTTAGGATTTCCCACAAAGAGCTTTGAATAATGTGGATGGGGCTTTGAATGTTAGAAACTAAAACTAAGAAAAAAATTTTAATATCTTAAATATAAAAATATGTAAACTATTAAAATATCTTTAAAATTTAAATAAAAACATTACTGCTAAACATAAACAACTGATTAAAAACATTTTTAATTTGTGAGAAAAGTGGCATTATTTTATATCTTCATAATTCTCTGATGTTTGTTGATAACAGACAGTGCACATCTCTTTTGTGTTCAGTCTGCTGCACCACATCGCCTGCTATGTAACCTCTGGAAAATTCCATGGCAGACTTGTAAGAGAATCAGAGTGAAAAAGACAAAGAGCAAATTACTATTAAGATCATTTTGACCTAAAGGACTTCTTGAAGGGGTAGGAGTTGGGGTGGGGATCTGGACCACATTTTGAGAACTACCCACAGAGATGTAAACATATACCCTCCTCTCCCCAGCAGCTGTTAGTGAGGCTTACAGAATGTACATTCTTCCATCTGCTTCTCAGTGCCTTTCCTCTAACCCACCCCTAGTAAACACTGCTCCAGACTCCCCAGAAAGGCGCAATTCAGAAAGCAATTAACATTTCTTTAAAATTAGAATAAATCATCTTTATTCTCCCCCTCCAAAATCAGGCTCCAAAATCACTGAAGATGGTGACTGCAGCCATGAAATTAAAAGATGTTTGCTCCTTGGAAGAAAAGCTTTGACCAACCTAGACAGCATATTAAAAAGCAGAGACATTACTTTGCCAACAAAGGTCCTTCTAGTCAAAGCTATAGCTTTTCCAGGAGTCACATATGGATGTGCGAGTTGGGACTATAAAGAACGCTGATGGCTGAAGAACTGATGCTTTTGAACTGTGGTGTTGGAAAAGACTCTTGAGAGTCCCTTGGACTGCAAGGAGATCCAACCAGTCCATCATAAAGGAAATCAACCCTGAACATTCACTAGAAGGACTGATGCTGAAGCTGAAACTCTAATACTCTGGCCACCTGATGCAAAGAACTGACTCACTGGAAAAGACCCTGATGTTGGGAAAGATTGAAGGCAGGAGGAGAAGGGAATGATGGGATGAGATGGTTGGATGGCATCACCGACTCAATGCACATCAGTCTGAGCAAGCTCCATGAGTTGGTGATGGACAGGGAAGCCTGGCATGCTGCAGTCCGTGGGGTTGCAAACGAGTTGGACACAACTGAGCAACTGAATTTAACTGACACTGACTGATTCTCCCCCTAAACACGACTCTACCCTTTGGGCAGATGTGTACTGGTCTTTGGTTTTTAACCCATTATATATGTGCTCTGGTGTCAAATTGACCTGGGTTAAAATACCTGCTCTACCATTCTCAAGGCTAGGTGATCTTGGCTATCACCTAATCCTTGGGAGTCTGATTTTACATTCTGTAAAATGAGCATGCCCTCTCAACTACTGAGTTTGAGATAATGCATATTATAGCACAGTGGCTGGAAGGAAAAATCCCTACATTCACTAATTCTCCCCTTCCTACAAAAGGGAACCTGCCTGCCCAAGGGGCTGAGTCAAAAAGCTCTGGTGTTTTGCAGACGTTATCCCCTACACTTCCCTGCATCACCGCTCACCTGAAATGCCCTCTTCCCACCAAATTCTGATCCAGTACATTGACGGCAGGTTATATTATTTCTATTCAATGTAAACAAAACATGACCCTTTCTAAAGCATTCCTTTAGGTTCTTTTACCAATATCTAAAGATCCCAACATAAGGCTATTCCTTCCATTGTTTCCCTAAGGTTCCCAAACAACATTATCTTTTTTTTCTCACAACTGCATTAATACAGGTTCTCAGAGCCACTTCCTGTCCTTCAAGATTTAGCTGGAAGCCTTTAGCTGATAGCAGACTGGCTCCTCTCCTGAGGCCCCTGCTGGTATCTTCACACAATCCCATCAACTCCACAAGGATAGTTCTTTTCTTTCATCCTGGCATCACCAGTGCCAACTCCACATGCCTGTGATGTGATGTTCAAAAACATTCTTAGAATAAAAGACCTGAGTGCTCATTCCTGCTGTTACATGTACTGAGAGGCTGGGCTTCAGTTCAGTTTTCTCATCATGAAAACAAAACTGTGGGAAAACACTAGAAAAGGTACCAGGTGTGTAGCATACTGGTTAGGAGCTCAAATTTAGTCCACATCTGAATCTGACTCTGCAATTTACGTGATCCTGAGCAAACTGCTTAATTCTCCTGCCTGAGCTCCTTGTCTGCATGGTTATATAAATTGTATTAGCTGCTGCTGCCAACAAGCTGCAGCATCCCCTAGGGGATATAGTCAAGCCTCTGTGCTTTGGAGGACCATGGGCCAGGAGAGAAATAACACTAAGTGATGGTTTAAACGCTACAAACTTTCTAGAAGAGCCCAGTGGGCCCCAAGGCCTATGACAGCCAATTAGCAAACTACAGTCTGAGGGGCAAATTTAGCAGGCCTGCAGTTCTATTTTTCTTTTTAAACAGTCCCTGAGCTAAGAATTGTTCTTCTTAATATTTTAAAGTTGAAAGCAAGAAAAAAAAAATCAAGATTAAAGTAACATCTTATTGGAAAAAGGCCAGGCCCATTTGTTGCAACATTGTCTATGGCTGCTGTTTCTGCAACATGAGCGCAATTGATTAGTTTCAACCAAGGCCATATGGCCCACAAAGCTTAAAATATTTACTATGTGGCTTTCTGCAGGACAAAAATTGCCAACTTCTGGCCTAAAGCAAATTTTAATTAATGCTGATAAGTGGTACTGGATGAAAAGTACCCTACAGTAATACTAAGGGGTAAGCACAAATCAAAGAACTGTCTTCCTGCTCTGGAAGTTGAGATGCTGGCTATACTACCTTTCTTCCAGAAGAACCGGGGACACTGATTCTCCATTACCAGTTAACTATCTAGACCTTCAGCTAACATGTGCCTAAAATACTTAAGGGCCACAGTAACACTTGTGGCTCAGCTGGTAAAGAATTTGCCTGCAATGAGAGAGACCTGGGTTTCATCTGTGGGTTGGGAAGATCCCCAAGAGAAGGGAAACGCTACACACACTCCAGTATTCTGGCCTAGAGAATTCCATGGACTCGCAAAGAGTTGGACACAACTGAGTGACTTTCACTTTCATATAATCAGTAACATTTAAAGGACTCTAAATCAAGTATCTAGGCAAATTACTTACAAAAAACACTCCATTTCAATGCCCCCTGCCAGGGGCTTTGCCTTACACCCCAACCCCGTCCCCCTCAACACACACATCCCCAACATAGCATCTCAACCATTCTCTCCAGGTGGTTTTTCTTCAGAGCAGTCATCACTGACAGAATTACTGTGGTCTACCACTCTGTTAGGCTCAACAATAGTCCCCCCAACATCAAAGTCTGAATCCCCAGAAGCTGCAAATACATTACCTGTAAAAGAGATTCTTGAGATGTGAATTAAGAATCTGGTGAGTTAACAATCTGGTGAGATTTTCCAGGATTACCCCCACAAGGCCCAATTTATTTACAAGTATCCTTATAAGAGGGAGGCACACGGAGACACCACAGAAATCAATGAAGACAGAGGTTGCACTGGCAGTTTTGAAAATGGAGGAACAGACTGTGAATCAAGGAATGCAGGCAGCCTCCAAAACAGGACCTGGCCATGCTGACACCTTGATTTTACACCTTGCACACCCTGAGAAACTGATTTTGGACTTCCAACCTCCAGAATTAAGACAATGTGTGTTGTTTTAAGCCATCAAATAGTAATTCATTACAGGAGCAATAGGGAAGTAACACACATATTAAAATATAAATTCCTTGAGAGTAGGGCAATTTTCAATCTATCCTTTCCCCTCAGTGCTAGTGCAGTGTCTGGCACAGTTGCTGAGTGAATTAACCAAGTGCTAATTCTAATCACTTGATAATGGTTTCCACAAAACAAGGGCAAGAATTTGAGAAAGCCAGGTCTAGACTTAAACTGAATGAACCAAGATGGAGAAGTCACCATGGAAGGAGGCGGCAGCTGCGTTCTGATGCTGATCTACGAAGTGAGGCACTACCGTGAGTGCTCACAATGAGCCCAACACTGTGCTGGATGTTTTGTACATATCATCCCATTTAATCCTCACAATAGTCTTCTAAGCACATGTCATTCTCATTTCAGAAACAATAAAGAAACCTTTTGAGATTAAGAAACTTGTCCATGAGTAAAGAATTAAACCCAGGTCTAAACAATTACAAATCTCTTGCTTTTCTCACTGTATCATACCCAGTAAATCAAAGTACTTGTTACATACTGTCCATTTAATAGGTCATTATTCCCACTAAGCAAATAAAAAAACCAAAGGCTTGTAGGTTTAATAATTTGTTCAGTCTCTAACTAGAATTTTAAAAGGCAGGATCTGATCCCAGGTCCTTTGATCAGAAGAGGTTCTGTTAAACAACAAAATCCTAGTTTAAAAAATTTCCATGATATTTTCCTATCAGCTGACTTTATTGAACCTATGAAATTAAAGCCACTCTAAATATATTGTTGAGAAACCAGCAGACTTGCAGTTTGGGTCACATCTAATCTCTATAAATGAATTATCTATTAGCCAATTTCCCTTTTTTCTTCAGGGTAAAAAGGGGAAGAAACGACTACTTTAGAAAATAATTGGCTTTAATTTCCAATCCATACGTCATGACAACCAATTTAAATTGAAACGAGTGGTCAGATTTATATTTTAACAGCTATAATTTTAGAGAAGACCCAAAAGATTACCTTTCTCCTAAACCTCCATTCTCCATTCATGCTTTTAGTTAACACTTACATCTTCAAATACTCCCAGTAAAGACATCTGGTGTGTTAAGAGCAATCTGGTGGTAAGCAGACCTGAGGCAAGATCTTTTTGGTATCTCTAAGATTATCTTTTCCCCAAAAAGCAAAGGTCTGGAAAACCTAAGGAACCCGGATGGTAGAGGCATGTTAAAGGGAGGATCAGAGAGACTTCACAACTACTAGATCAAAAGGTTGTAGGCACTGGGAAAAGTTAGCATCCCTTCATATGAAAAGGGGAAGAAATGACTACTTTAGAAAATAACTGGCCCAGTTTCATGAGAAACTTCCCTTCTCATAAAACAAACAAACAAAAGAGACACCTGCACTATTACTGAAGAACTTCTCAATCTCCTCTCCATCTAGATGACATTCATTGAGTTTCTGGATTTCCCTTCCCTGTACTACATTCAGACTTAACAGGAAATTTTTATTATTCCTGTTACACAAAGCAGATCCTTATCCACTTGCCAAATAAGGTTTAATGGCAAGACCCACTACTACCAAAGACTGTTTCTACAGAGATCAAGAAAAACAGCTTGCAAGGATGGTCACTACACCTTCAAAAACTGTTTCCTTAAAAACCAAAATTTTCAGCAGGAGCGTCCAAATAAGGTTGTAATTTATATTCTTAAAACAATACAAGCAACAACAACAAAAGCCTTTACAGCTTTATATGAAGTGAAGGAAATTTGGATAAATTAATCATATACTGATATTTCAATTTACACAGGGAGTTTCCAGGCATTCAAAGTCCTATTAAGAAATCAAAATTGAGTTGGGAACAAATATTCAAGGCCAGTACATAAGGAAACATCACCAATTCTGAGGAACACTCTGTGTACTAGCAGAAATTACAAAGGTAAACTAGGGGCCAGAGAAGAAACAAGTAGATAAAAATTCTAATTGGATGTTAGAAGATTTTGTGTTTGAAATAATCTAAGAAAGAGAGGGCACTAACAGATGAGGTAAATCCATTTTTGCCTAGTATAACATTCAGATAGAATAGTTTTCCAAAAAAAAACATAGATTTCTCTGGAGCCATAACTTCTCACAATTCCACATATTTGACCCTCCATATTTCCCCTCCCGATCTTTTATCAATTCCTACCCACCTTTCAGTACTTAGTTGATGGCTCACCTAACAGTAGACAGTCTACTTTTGTTCCCACATCACAGTAGAAATTATTTAGAACAAGAACACCCACTCATTAATGAGTCGTCTTTGAAATGAAGCATGGCATCTGAATTGTTTTTTTACAGTATTAACATGACTTACACACTACCCTACAGTCTTTCTTGACCATTTTTTTTTTTACCCATTCTTTCCCCCAACCTGGTCAAGAGCCCCATATGGGATTCCCTTGGTTCCCTGTAGCAGAGAAAGCAAGGCAGTATCACAGAGCATCATAACTCATTTTTTTTAAACTATTAAACACCTTTTATTTTATGGAATTCAGTTTTTACTAATAAAGCCTTAAGGAGCAGTCAAAAAATTTTTTGCATGAACACGCCAGTGAATTTCTTAAGCAACAGAATATCATGACAACTTTATAAAACTACCAAGAAAAATACAAGGCACAGTAAAACAACTTATTTTCTTGAAAATATTTTTCACAAGAAATACAGTATGTGCTTCTGTTTGGATTTTACTCTTCACTATGTTATGCTTTAGAAAATAAACAAAACTGCATTCTACGCTAAGAACAAAAATCTTTAGTACGAGTTTGTGATCATAGCCTCTGAAATTTCGAAAGCTGCCACAATATTTTTCCAGTCTTGTAAACTCAAAGATATAACTCCCTGTTTCCTGCTGTGGAAACTGGGATCATTTCCCTCACCGGCTAGGTTAATATTAATTGGCTCTAATATTGGCAGCCTGTCTTGGTCAAGCCTTATTCTTGCAAAACCATCCCTTATAATGAAAGAAACATAAAATATATTCTCCACAGTACGAGAGAAAGAGTTTGGATCAATCACAAACTCAAAATAAGACACAGGAGTATCAGGATACTTTCGAAAGTACGTTTGCAACAATCCCAAAATTCTTTCTACTTCTTTTTCTGTGGCTTCTTGATTACCACTCAGATCCAGCTTCCTCAGCTTTGTAGGCATAACCCCATTCTCTTCCATTTTCTGCACTTTTCTCCGGTGATTACGTCGCGGCTTTCGCGCAGCAGACTCTGGTTTGAACGAACCAAAAAGAAAGTGGAATGTTTCAGCTTGTGATATACACGATGTCGCTTCCTTCTGTACTGTCTCCCAGAAGGAAAGAGCTATGTTATCGTCACAGTTATTCAACGGATCACGTTCGTCATCTTCCATCCAATTTAGACCCACAAATATAAACAGAAAGTCACAGAATGCCACCTGATTAAAAAAGTTCATGTCAGAGTTCAGGTGCTTTGCTTTTTCTTTACCCAAATCAGAAGCCAAAACAAGAAACTGAGAGTCGAGAGCCGCTTCTCTTGTTCGACTCACTGCATCAAACAGGACATTGGCTTCCTCGAGAGCCTCGGTTAAGGAGTCGCTCGCCGTGTTCACTATGTCGTCACGGTTCTGCTGGACGGTATAGATGAGCTGCCGGTACTGCTTGCGGATACTCCGACATTTCTCTTCATCCACACGCTCCAGCAGGCTGGGGTCGATGTCGGCCTTCCCGCAGCTCAGGTCGTCAGAGGAGGTATCAGATTCCGTGTCAGACGCCGCTGCCACTTCCACCTTCAAAGCTTCCACCTCCTCCTCCTCCTCCACCTGCTTCAGAAAGTACGCACTGCTGGGGATGGTCACCACCGCCTGCGCTCTCGTCTTCCCGCCTGCGCCGGCTTCCCTCAGGGAACCATTTTCATCGGCCATGTCGGCGGCGAGCAGCACTCAGGTAACGGTCTTCGCGACGTTTCCGACAATAACGGAAACTGCAGGGGTCACCCAGGGCGGAGGAAGACGCTACCCATGCGCACTAGCGGCAGCCTAGCGGCCCCGCCCCTCTCAGTTAACCAATAAGCACCCCCCGCCCGCGTAGAACGCCGGCAAGAACCGGTCCTGGGGTCACACTGGAGTAACACCGGTTGGTTCAAGCGACAGCCGTTATTTTGGCGTTTACTGAGAGTGTCATCTAGCTTTCAAAGAAACGCTTGCAAAATCTAACGACAAAACTATGGGAGACTAAAGGGCCCGTACGTTAAAACACTGGCTGTCACATACTGCAGCATACTGTCATTAAAAGATGGGGCCGGGGGCGGGGCGGGGGGGGTGGTGTTTTTTGTTTTAAAAACTGTCTCCATTGCAGAAAGACTGAACTCCCAAGGTTCACTTGCAAAGTGGTTGCTAGGAACTCGGTCTTCACTATACAAATGTAAATTGTGTTTTGAAGGCCTTCAAAAGCCAAATCCTCGCCAATCTACTCCAATGGGGGAGGGGGAGCGGGTGACTGGGTAAGCAAGGGTCCGGGCTGGCGCATGCGCAAAGATGCGCTGCCGTACCCCACCCCCTACCCCATCCCCCAGTGTTAGGCAACTGATCTCTGATTCTCCAGCATCCAAGAGTACAAGAATAAAGTAGACAGGGTCTCCGCCAAAGAACTATTTGGAAGATTGCAAAAGTACAGGTCACACACCCCGAGTGGATAGTAAATCTGAACCCTAAAAGGTGAGAAACCTGTGAAGACTTTAAACACAATCTGTTACGAGGATATGAACATGAACGCTGTTGAGTCCCGTGACAAATTTATGTAGGAAAATTCTGCCACTAGTTCACGGGGAAATCACGTAAACTTGGAGAAAGGACTCAGCTCATGAGTCACAAGAGGGGAGGGAGAGAGGAGAGGGAGAACACCTCACTGCATCTCAAGTTCGGGTTTCCCTCATCCGCAAGTATCTGTCCTACCTTCCCTCCAATACATCTTTACTGGTTCATTTTTCTTTGATAATAGCACACAGTTTTGGAGTAGGAAATGGCAACCCACTCCAGTATTCTTGTCTGGAGAATCCCATAGAGGAGCCTGGTGGGCTACAGTCCATGGGGTCGCAAAGAGTCGGACACGGCTGAAACGACTGACAGCACAGTTTCTTGTAAATGCATGAACAGCACTAGTATTCAGTTCAGTTCAGTCGCTCAGTCGTGTCCGACTCTGCGACCACATGAACCGCAGCAAGCCAGGCCTCCCTGTCCATCACCAACTCTGAGAGTTTACTCAAACGCATGTCCATTGAGTTGGTGATGCCATCCAACCATCTCATCCTCTGTTGTCCCCTTCTCCCACCTTCAGTCTTTCCCAGCATCAGGGTCTTTGCAAATGATTTCGCATCAGGTGGCCAAAGTATTGGAGTTTCAGCTTCAGCATCAATCCTTCCAATGAACACTCAGGATTCATCTCCTTTAGGATGGACTGGCTGGATCCTCTTGCAGTCCAAGGGACTCTCAAGAGTCTTCTCCAACATCACAGTTCAAAAGCATGAATTATTTGGCGCTCAGCTTTCTTTATTGTCCAGCTCTCACATCCATACATGACTACTGGAAAAACGATAGCTTGACTAGATGGACCTTTGTTGGCAAAGTAATGTCTCTGCTTTTTAACATGATGTCTAGGTTGGTCATAACTTTTCTTCCAAGGAGCAAGCATCGAGTGGGCCTTAGGAAGCATTACAATGAACAAAGCTAGTGGAGGTGATGGACTTCCAGTTGAACTATTTCAAATCCTAAAAGATGATGCTGTGAAAGCACTGCACTCGATATGCCAGCAAGGCTAGTATTAAGTTACTCAAAAATAGTTATATTACTATTTTTGTTCAAGATTATTTTTTTAAAGTAGGGTTAAAATTCAGAAAGAAACATCCGTTTCTCAAAAACAGTATGCATTATTGTTACTTGTACATATATATCATCCTGCTGTATTAGACCGTTCAAACAATGGGACTGGTTCAAAACTGGGAAAGAGTAGGTCAAGGCTGTATATTGTCACCAAGCTTATTCAACTTTTATGCAGAGTACACCATTCAAAATGCCGGGCTGGATGACTCACAAGAAGGAATCAGATTGCAGAGAGAAATATCAACAACCTCAGATATGCAGATGATACCACCCAAAGGGCAGAAAGTGAAGAGGAACTAAAGAGCCTCTTGAAGGTGAAAGCAGAGAGGGAAAAAGCTGGCTTAAAACCCACCATTCAAAAAACTAAGACCATGACATCCAGTCCCATTACTTCATGGGAAATGGGGGGAAAATGGAAACAGTGACAGATTTTATTTTCTTGGGCTCCAAATCACTGTAGACAGTGACTGCAGCCATAAAAATTTTTTAAAAGATGCTTGCTCCTTGGAAGAAAATCTATGACAAACCTAGGCAGTGTATTAAGCAGAGACATCACTTTGCCAACAAAGGTAAGCATAGTCAAACCTATGGTTTTTCCAGCAGTCACGTATGGATGTGAGAGTTCGACCATAAACAAGGGTGAGTGCCTTAGAATTGATGGTTTCGAACTGATGCTGGAGAAGACTCTTGAGAGTCCCTTGGACACAAGGAGATCAAACCAGTCAATCCTAAAGGAAATCAACCCTGAATATTCATTGGAAGGACTGACTCTGAAGCTGAAGCTCCAGTACTTTGGCCACCTGATGCAAAGAAAGAGCTGACTCATTGGAAAAGACTCTGATGTTGGGAAGGATTGAGGGCAGGAGGAAAAGGGGGCAACAGAGGATGAGATGGTTGGATGGCATCAGTGACTCAATGACATGAGTTTGAGCAAACTCCAGGAGACAGTGAAGGACAGGGAAGGCAGGCATGCTTCATTCAGTCCATGGGGTTGCAAAGAGTTAAACGTGACTTAGTGACTAAATAGCAACAAATTAGACTGTTAGCTCCCCTAAAGCAAGAACTTGTTTGTATATCTTCCAAGCTAACCTGTTTTCACATGGATATATTCGAGTAGACACATTTCAATGTGTAAGCGTAGATGAAAACTTTGTTCCAGCACCTATTGCAATTTATTTGGCAGCAAAAGATGAACTTCTTCTAGTGAAAAGAAATAAATCTCACACATAGATAATACAAGTTAACTGCTTTTCATAATACAGCCTTATTTCTTCTCTGAAATGAAGAAAAAGCAACAGGAAAACAAAGCTGGGGCCCAGAATCATCTAAGGGCTATATTTTACCCCCAAGCCTGGCCAAGTACAAACTAATACTTAACCTGTTTTGTATCTTTGGTGAAAACTCATAGTCCCAAGTTCCAAATCCCCAAAAGTTTGGTTTTAGAGTTAACCATATTTTGGGGGCAGGAGGAGAAGGGGACGACAGAGGATGAGATGGCTGGATGGCATCACTGACTCGATGGACATGAGTCTCAGTGAAGTCCGGAAGTTGGTGATGGACAGGGAGGCCTGGTGTGCTGCGATTCATGGGGTCGCAGAGTCGGACACGACTGAACAACTGATCTGATCTGATCTGATATTTTGGGGACTTTCTGATGTCCATTTCAAATTCAATAAAAGCAATTTATAGATGAACTCCAAAAGACAAGCCAACCTTCCCACCCTAAGGTGTCTATTCTCCCCTAGCTCAGAGCATGGAAAACAGGCTAGCACCAATTTGCTCCACACAAAGCCTTTCATCAAAGAATTTTTAAATGCTTTAGAAAAGTAAATGAATTTTCCCAACCTACTTATAAAGTATTACTAATACCATTTACAGGGATTTCTCAGGAGATAACAGCCCACACAACTTGCTCAGAGCAACAGCACACATCAAGACAAGCATTATGTTATTAAGTTGTGATTTCCAGTGCTAAATTTGTTCTCTGCTAAATCCCCGCTCCTAAGAACCTGGGTAACATATAGCATCCTCAGAAAGTCACACTTGTATTATGCTCTACCTTTTTGTATCTGCCTTGAGAGCACAAGGTTTAGATGTGGCTACAAAGTAAAAATCTCAAATCTAATGATTTACCCTGATCATGTGAAGAATGGAGTTGCTGCTAAAGGCTCCATAAGGCCTCTATTTCCTTTCTTCTTTTCTTCAATATTTTTCTCCAATGTTACTGTTCAGTCCCTTTGCTAGGAGTTCACATTCATTCGTTCCAAGCGTTCTTAAGCTCTTCCACAACCCTCAGTGTTCAACAGAAACATAACGGGATGGATGAATGTTACAATGTGTTACAAGTCTCTCTATGGTCAAATTTTAAGTCATACAGGATTCACTGTCTTTTCCAGTGGGTTTTTATTGCTCGATTAATCTATAACAAAGAGATATTTAAGAGACCTCTGAGCCAAGCCAGGAACCAGTTGGGTTAGTCCTGCCTGCATGCTAAAAGATATCCTGCTTATTAGCTACCTCCTGACACTTTCCTGTTCCTTCTCGCAGTTTTTCTCCCTTCATCCTGCCAGGGTAAGCTGTGAAGAGATATGGTGAAGGCCTAGTTTGATTTGCCGGAGTAGCAGGGTGTTATGTACACGTTCTTTTTCATTTTCATCTCCTTTAAGGCTATGTTTTTAGGTGTATGTTTTTGCTTTGTTTGCCTTTTCATATTAAAGGTAAACTTTGCAATGATCAAGGCAGAGTATCTGTTTTTAAAATGAGCTTCTGAAAACTCCATGGACAGTGGAAGGAGGCAAGGTTCCAATCATGTGTAATGCATGCGTGCTCAGTCATATCCTACTCTTTTCGACCCTATGGACTGCAGCCCACCAATCTCCTCTGTTCATGGGATTCTCCAGGCAAGAATACTGGAGTGGGTTGCCATCTCCTTCTCCAGGGGATCTTCCCTACCCAGGGATTGAACCCACATTTCCTGTATCTCCTGCATTGCATGTGGATTCTTCACCACTAGAGCCATGGGGGAAGTCCAATCATGACCTATTAGCATTTCCTTAGGCTGCTTAACCTGTCAGCCTCTGGTCTCCTCATCTGTAAAATATGAATACTACTACTCTGTCATAAAGCTACTGTATTGAATGAATCAGAATTACATAATAGATTTGACAATATTTACAACTACTGAGTAGTTACTTAAATCTTCAGTTATCCCAAAGGTAGCAAATGTTTAATAAACATTAAAACACTAAACAGAAAAATATGTAACAAACCAGTAGCTTCACTCCTGGATATTGTTTTAGGAACAGAAAAATGTTTTAAAGGCTAAATCCATAGGAGGAAAACAGAAATATATCTCACTATAATAATACCAGTGAAATAAAATTTTAAAACCTACTAAGGCTTCAGTTAAGCTTCCCAGGTATCGCCAGTGGTAAAGAACCCGTCTGTCAATTCAGGAGACATAAAAAATGCAGGTTCAATCCCTGGGCTGGGAAAAACCCCTGGAGGAGGGCATGGCAACCCCCTTCAGTATTGTTGCTTGGAGAATCCCATGGAGAGAGGAGCCTGATGGGCTATAGTCCATAGGGTCGCAAAGAGTTGGGCACAACTGAGGTGACAGTTGTGTATAGCACTTTGAAAGGTAAGCCACTCTACTGCTGCTGCTGCTGCTAAGTCGCTTCAGTTGTGTCTGACTCTGTGCGACCCCATAGACGGCAGCCCACCAGGCTCCACCATCCCTGGGATTCTCCAGGCAAGAACACTGGAGTGGGTTGCCACTTCCTTCTCCAATGCAGGAAAGTGAAAAGTCAAAGGGAAGTCGCTCAGTCGTGTCCGACTCTTCACGACACCATGGACTGTAGCCCACCGGGCTCCTCCGTCCATGGGATTTTCCAGGCAAGAGTGCTCGAGTGGGGTGCCATCGCCTTCTCCAACCACTCTACTAGATACTCTAAATCTGGGCCACAAAGTGAGTCTGAAATTATATGCAAAATTCTTTATGTGTATTTTTCTAGAAATGGATTTCAGCAGTTTCTTTGAAAATACTCTGTATCTAAAAGAGGCTTTGAATAACTGTTCTATTCAAATATGGCTTTACTGTTAGCTGAAGTAAAAGATAAAATGACAGTCATGTCCCACAAAATAACTTGGACCCACCCATTGAGATACTTTAGAGTACATAAAACCTCCGCCCTTGCTCTGTGGTTTAAAGTCATACATTTAACTGACACTTCAGAAAACCAAGTACTGGCTGACTTGCCAAGCACCCACAACTAACATAAACAAGGGTGTGAGATGAAAAGAGAACATTTCCCATTGTAAGAGCCATTATCAACTCTCCTGGGACATCTCAGAAGCCAGTAATGACCAGGAACATCATTTTGATAGACTAGGGGTAGGGAAGCACTGGGTGTGTGGCTTCTAAAGGAGGCAGCCTTGGAAAAACTCAGCCCTTGAGGCCAGAGTTAAAAGTAGTGCTTTCTTCAGAGTTTGACTTTCCTCATTTGTAAATGTCACCCATCAGATGACTTCTCTGTCACACAGAGTGGCCTTAACTCTTTGTAAAAAACCGTATTACAAACAGCAGGTGACAAATGTATTTTTAAATATATACATTGCCCTATGGCTCAGAGGTTAAAGTGTCTGCCTGGAATGCAGGAGACCAGGGTTCAATCCCTGCGTTGGGAAGATTCCCTGGAGAAGGAAATGGCAACCCACTCTAGTACTCTTGCCTGGAGAATCCCATGGAGGGAGGAGCCTGGTAGGCTACAGTCCATGGGGTTTCAAAGAGTCAGACACTACTGAGCGACTTCACAACAGATGTTACAGATGTTACAGATGACAAAGACAGGGCCTAGCTCAACAGCGAGAATACAGGGGCTCAATAAGCATTAGCTAAATAGACATAATGTGACTTTCTTCTCAGTTGACCTGGACACAGCTACATAACTTGTTTAAGTGGACAATGCTCCAATCACACAGCTCCTTAAAAGTCTGAACTGCATTATATGCTGCCTAGAACCTCTCCTGAACCACTTTGGGCATAATCACTGATAGAGACAGTCCACTTTCACAAAATCAGACACCTCATAGCTAAATCCCTCACTAAAGTCAGTCCTCTGGCTCTGCCATCAACCATTCATTCCACAAGTATTTACTGAGTGCCTACCAGGTATTAACACAACACATGGAAGACACAAAATAAACCATTTTTGTCCTAAAGGAAGGTACAACGTAGTAGGCACAGAGGAACGCAATTCCAGTCTGCAGGTATGCTGCACACCAACGCCAATTTGCCAGAACTATGCTAGGAATACCAAGATTTGCATGGGCTCAGCCATGAGTCATGAACATACAATCACACCTGAGAGATCAGGCATGCATCCCAAAAGAGATAACACAAAGCCAAGTGCCAGAAGTGTGAGAACAGCACAGTGAGCTTTACAGACAGCCCTGCGCTCCATCCTGGCTCTGCCACTGTGTCATCTGGGCGTACTCCTTAAGTTCTGAGGGCCTCCACTCTGTCAACTGGAAAACTGGATCATACCACCTCCTTGATAGCACTCTTCTGACGATTAAATCAACTAGTGATCACAGCATTTAGAAGCTAGCACAGAAGACACATTCAATACATGGTAGCTACTTTCAATGACAGGCACGCTCATTTAAATATCTGATGAGATCCTAAGACAGATTGGGAAACAGAGGCACTAAGAATAAGTCTAGCTGTTCACTCTTGATATTGGCAGAACTCCTCTTTTCATTTGTGGGAGTACTGAGGGGGCACAGAGGAGGGGAAAGAGGCAAATCTGGCCTTGTACTCTGACCCAGGTAGGCAGGTGGAAAAATGGGTCTGAGCAGGAAGAAAAGTCAGAAAATGACTTTTGAAATGAAACAAAGAACAGACCAAAGGAGGGAAATGTTAGGGACTATAGCTGCAACAGTATTCCCACGAGCTTCCAGTATAGGCAAGGGAGCAGAGCAAGAGACAACCAGAAAAGCAGGTTGAGCCCAAACCCTGGGGAACACAGAAAACCAAATTAAGAAATGTACACTTTATCCTGGATGCAGATCCAGGGGCAGCAAACAGGCAGTCAGGAAGATGACTATGCAGCAGATGGACAGGAGGGACAGGAGGGGCAGGAAGAGAGAAGAGGGCAGCCAGTTAAGAGACTGTAGAGGCAGAAGGCATGAGTACCTGAAGCATCCTGGGCAAAAGGTAACAGAGGCAGAAGGCACCTACACGGGAAACAGTCAGGCCTGGCAAATGAACACAAAACATAAAGGCGAAAAGAAATCTGAAGCCTGGACCAGAACAGTGACACCATTGTACAAGGACAGCGAAGAGGTTTGAGTCATCTCTTGGTTAAAGTGAGAGAAGGCATTGGGTCTCACCGCAGATTCACAGCTACTAAAAATTGTACTGTAGAATCAGCACCAGATAAATATATTTGCAGTATGAACAATCTATGCCCCTTTTAAACATTGTTAGTCCTTACCTCTTACCTTTTTAAGAAACCAGGGTCAAAGCAGTCCTTCAACGCTCTTTAGGCCTTAACTTTAATTAGGCTGAAAAGCACAGACATTACTAATCTCCCCAGAAGGGACTGTCTCAGAGGACAGAATCGAGTTTTCTACTCATTTTGGTAGAGTATTAAGAAAGAAAGTGGACTTGCAGAGTTATTAAATTACCGCTCCATTTCCTGATATCCATTCAGTCAGGAGTTTCTGGTTTCTGGTAACTTTAGAAGTTCAGCTTGAAAGGAGACCTGCCTATTTCAGTGCCCACCCCAGGCCCCGCAGCCTGACCACCACACTATCAGCCCTGAGCTTCCCCGACACTGGCTCCATAATTCACTTGGGTCTTCATCAAAACGCACTGCTCTGTGTCTGTCACCTCTCCTGTTACTGCCTGGAATAAATTAAGTCCCATGTTGCAAGTTTTAGTCTTATCTCCCCAAGTTATTCTCTCAAACTACTTAAGTCTTAACTATGTTTGGCCCTTCCTATTCCAGCAAGTGCTTTTTCACTCACTTTGCTTTTCCTCTCAATACCACCAACAGACATTCATTTTGTACAAGGGTTTCAAAACTCTGGAATCCAGGAGATGCTAATTTACATTAAGATTTCCTGTAAGAAAATTTGCAAACTTGCTCTTAAGAACTAAAATATTTACCTTTATACTAAAATATTTAACTAAAATACCTTTTGGGTGTTAAGCCATAATCTTTTGTTTGGTTTTCCTCAATTCTAATTATTTAGCAACTAATCTTGACCAAACTACCTCACACATTAAAGTAAATCTCAAAATGGGATATATATCAAAAGAATTACCTAAGGGGGCTTGTTTAAAATAAATTAAAAGGCAGAACCTAGCCCCTTCCAGAGAGTTCAATGAATAAGACCTCAGATATAGCCCTGCTAAGTCGCTTTAGTCGTGTCCAACTCTGTGCGACCCCATAGACAGCAGCCCACCAGGCTCCAACGTCCTTGGGACTCTCCAGGCAAGAACACTGGAGTGAGTTGCCATTTCCTTCTCCAATGCATGAAAGTGAAAAGTGAAAGTGAAGTCGCTCAGCTGTGTCTGACTCTTAGCGACCCCACGGACTGCAGCCTACCAGGCTCCTCTGTCCATGGGATTCTCCAGGTAAGAGTACTGGAGTGGGGTGCCACGCATTCCAGGTAGACTTCAGTTTTTTTGAAAGGCACTTCTTTAAAGCCTTTATCATCTAAACGTATCAGTTCCTTCCAGTAGGACCCTACTCCCTGGTCTCCTACAGTTAGTTCACTGTAAATACAAGGTGGATTTTGGTGCTGCTGCCATTTATTGAGGGGAAAGGAAGGCAAATGAAGAAACAGTATAAGAGGAGAAAAGAAAAGCAGACATTTTTATGAACTCCCACTTCATTATTTAGGTTGCAATTAAAGCAGGAAATCTTAACCTTTAAGGTGTGGACTTTAGAATTTAGCACTAATCCTATAAGCACTCAATTCTCCACTAAATAAATGCCTTTCTCCACTCAAACCCAATTTTCCCTAAGAATTTCAGGACCTACCATTTAGCCCCAAATGTGGTCAATTTGCTGCAAATTCATAAACATTTCAAAGCAGTAGTCCTTACCTAGCTGTCTTCTTCCATTTTTTAGTACTCATTAAAAAACAAAAATAAATGATACAAAGGAGAGTGATAAGTTTACTTGGAAGAGATGTGCTAAATAATTTTTAAAATTTTAATTATAATTTGGCAGTAGGCTTTTCATTCATGGCACTGCACTTCGTTAAATGGCTAAAATTAACTATGATCATATAGAATTGAGAACATCAGATCTTATCAATTAAGTGGGTGCAAAGCTTATTAAAAAATTCATAAACATTCTTTTTACTCCCATTGGTATTAAAGCCAAGATCATCTATAGAATTGATATAAAGATCAAATGCCTATACACCTTTTTAAGTGCAAATTTATGACACAAGTAGAGAGATCAGACAGAAAGGAATATTAATAGGACTTTGTTTCATTTTACTTGCAAACTAAAGGTTTGAGTAACAAAATATAATTTATATAAAGCTAAAAGCCTTTTTAGGGGTGGCTCAGTGGTAAAGAATCTGCCTGCCCATGCAGATTGGGGGGATGTGGGTTTGATCCCTGGGTCAGGAAGATTCCCTGGAGGAGAAAATGGCAATGCAACCCACTCCAGTATTCTTGCCTGGGAAATCCCATTGACAGAGGAGCCTGGCAGGCTTCAGTCCATGGTGAAGCAAAAAGAGCAGGACATGACTGAGTGACTAAACAACAAAAGCCTTTTTATTTCAATTATTTTCCATTATTTACTGTGTCTTTGAAGTCTATCGCCATTTTCTATACCCATTCTTCAAAAAGGTAATGATTCTTTTAGAAAAAAAGTAAATAAAAACGCAAAGTAATTGTTACCGTCATCCTGAAGGCAAACATATCTAAATACACTGTTAGACTTAACTGAGAACTCAAGCTTACTTAAGACGGCAATGGTCAAGTATGAGTTCCATCTCTTAAAAATTACAGATACAATTAAACAAGGATGACCAAAAAAAAAAAAAAAAATCAGCAAAAATTAAAGCAGATATATCAAGGTGATCAGATTCTGAGTACCCCCACACCTGACGTATTAATAGAACATCATCCATGGCGCACATCCCTCCAAAGGTGCATCCTGCCCGCCAGCATTGGGCCAGTGAGGTAGGCCATGACCCATCCAGCCCTCAGTAGATGGTCCTAAGGGAGGACTGCCATCAGCTCACCACCACCCAAAGGAAAGATTTCTTTCTTTCCTTTGGTTCTACCCGGCTAACTCTGAGCTAGAAAAGAGACCACTGCAGGGAAATGAACTCACTCCAGGAGCTTGAGTTTGCTCTCCCCTGAGCCTGGGGTTTCTGGGTTTCCCTCCCCGAGAATTAAAAAGGAAGATGATAGGGTCGGACAAAGATAACCATCCACTTTTCTCGGTACTTTTCTAAACAACTCACTTTCAGCAGTTTACACTGCTGCTAAAAAAAAAAAAAAAAAAGTAAGTTATTTAGATTTACTGGAAAAGAGAGGGAGGGAAATAGGAAGGAAAAGAGATGAAAATAGGTCCCTTTGCCCTGCCAAGCTTCCCAGTTCTGAAATGTGTCTCATCCACGTTGATTCACAAGTGAGCAGGCGCCGGCGTTTCTTCGTCGTTTGTCTAAGGATGTGCTCCTTCTGGAGGTTCGCTCACAATCACCCTGGGTCTGACACCACGACCGGCTCGGTGAGCTTGTTCCCAGTTCAGGCGGGTAAAACAGACGTTAAGGTCTCCCACCTACCTTCAGGGTCGGACCATGGTGGCCTATCTTTCTCCGTTTCACAAGGGTTTTGGAGGTCCGTTCGGACAGCGCTCCCTCGAGGCCCAGCCCGTCCTCTGTGGCACAAAAGCAGAACTGAGCGGGTCAGTCTTTCCGCCCCGGGGCCGCGGCGGGAAGTGCGCGGCGAGGGCGGGGCTTCCGCGTCCTCAACTGCACTCCCCCCGGCGACTGCCCGGCCCCAGCCCCGGCCCTGACCTTGACCACGGCCGCGCGCCGGCTCGGGTCTCGGACCCACGCACCTGCACGCGGCCTGGAAACGTGGCATCGCGACCAGCGACAAACCCCAGGGTTCCGGCCGGACTCTAAGATAAACAAGTCTCGCTAAAATACACGTCCTACTTTCCCGGCAAGTCCAGAATTCAGAAAAGCCTCATAAAGAAGGCTAAGGCACAATTATCTCAGTTTTTATTAAAAACACCTCCCAACTTAATCTTTCTTTGAACTCTGCATCGCTAAAGCATGCAGAAAACCAACTTCCAAAGTTTCTTTGAAATCTGAAACCACGGGGCAAGATTAAGGACACTCTGCCCACTGAGGGTGCTTTTATTTAAGAGCCTTGAAATAATAAAGCAACACCCTACATGACAGCCTGGGTGCAACTGGTCCAATTTTACAAACGGGTGAACTCAGGTAGAGAATGAGTCAGTGAGAATTAAAAATAGACTCCAGTTATCCTGACATCAGGTCCATTCATCAGACAAAAACCACCCAAGCACCCAAAAGTATAGTCTGATAATAACAATAACAGCAGGTCCGATTCTGCAGTGTTTTGCATGTATTAATCCTGGATCTTCACCACTACCGTTTCATAATATGTTTTATCAGGTCCATTTCACAGATAGGGAGGAGGCACAGAAACACTTTCCTGCCCAAATTCAAGCAAGCTACCCAACAGCAGAGCCAGGATTCAAACCCGGCAGTGCAGTGCAGCCTTTACACGCCTACCCTGCCTGATACAGTGAGATGAGCACCAGTTCCTCTTGGTTGTCTCCTGTAACAGCCTGGGGAGTCACAGCAGTCTGAGCGTGGTCTCTCCGCTTGCACACACGGAGACACATATGACTTGCCAACCTCTCGCAATTTCTTAAGATTCAGTGGTGTGAAGATTACTCGAAAGGCATCCTTAAATTGCTACACTCGCTTAAGGCCGACAAGGCTCTGTCTATCTATTCATCGTATTTGCACCTACTCGTGCTCTACGAAATGATACAAAACCCCATTTTTCTCCAATATTCTGCAAACCGTCCCTATAAAGAAAAGCTAGACAGGAAACTACCAGTCGACAGAGGGCCGGTCTCACCTACCGACGCGCTAAGCTTTCACCGACCCGGGCGAAACAACGACCGACGCCAAAAAGCTCCCTCGCCTGGAGAAGCCTCACCCCTGCTCAGACACGCCTTCAAACGTCTCCCTTCCCCCTGCATCCCAAGGCATCCGGCAGGAGGATGCTCTGGGCCCGGCGACCTCACAGCCCGGGGGCTCCAGGCTTCCTCCGTTTCCAGTGAACCCGAAGCTTACACGAACGCGAGCCCTTGGACACCCGGCGATCCTCCGGACGTGCCAGCACCTTCAGCTCCGGATGCAATGCGGGACTGGAGCGAACTGAACGAAAGGTCCGCGGGTTCCCAGTGGCTCCGAGAAGCCACGCCCTCCCCTTAAATGGGCGGGCAAACCGCCAGAGTCAGAATGACAAAGCAAAAATCCACTCCTCGTGCAGCCCTGTCGACCGCGCGGATGGGCTTAGCAAAGTGGGATCTCCTAATTGGGTGACAGCACATCCTCTTCCTGCTTACAGCGCCCCCAACCCAAGAAAGGTGCAAACGCAATTTAAGGAACTATGTGGAACCGGAACCAAAAGAGTGTGCCTTAACTGAACTGGACTATGCCCTCAGGCAGTGACTCTGGAACTTTGTTACCACTGTGATCAGGCAAGGAACTTTAAAAATACTGACACCTGGTACACACTCCCAAACATTCTGATGTATTAATAATTGGTATTGGTGCGACCTGGGTGACTGAGGTTTTTTAAAACTCCCTGAATGATTCTAGTGAACAGCAGTTTGGGATCCATTACCCTATGGTAATGGATTAGTCAGTGTGGTGATTCTGTAAAGGAAGTGATGTGTCTTTTAAAAGAAACTTCCAGTCCATCCTGACTAATTCTGAAAAGTGACAAATTCTTACCAAGCATAACTTCGCTTTGTAGTACTTCTTCCTTATCCCACTCAGATTTCGGTTTGTCATGTTTGTCTTAAGGAAAACTGAGAGTGTATTTAACTCCAGTCATGCAGGCCACCTGCAGCCAGCTGCCCAGTTGAGCCACACTCTCTCATACTTCCTTGCTCTTACTCATATTCTTACTCAGCACTTGGTACTGGTAGGTGGCTATGAATATTTGCTGAATAAATAAATAACTGAATGCCTTTTCCACTGTGATGGTTACTGCCTGACTGAAGCACGCTCAGGTGAAAGGGTTGCTGGTCTCTAAAGAATCCATGAAGCCACAATTTGCTCCTTTGAGTCCCTTTCCCAGTGCAAGGCAGAGGTTTAGTGAAGCCCCTCGGAGTCTGAATGTATGCACACGCACGCATATGCACACACACATACACTATACATTTGGGGGAGGGGAAAAAACCTTTTCTCCAGTCTCCTCGGTTCTTCTAGAGGTCTAGGAATTGAATTGTCATGAGACAAATTACAGGAGAACATAAAATTTAATTACATACGTACAAAATTAACATGAGAATATGAGGTCCAAGGAAAAGTTAGGCAGGATGAAGCTTGTATACTGTCCCAGAGAAGAAGGAGGTAAAGGGTTTGGGACTTCAAAGGCAAGAAAGGAAATTTACAGGAAGAAGAAAATGAGCAAATGTCTGATAAACATTTGTTCAGTCATGCAGATTTCCCAGGTGGCTTAGTGGTAAAGAAGCCACCTGCCAATGCAGGAGACAAAAAAAATGCGGGTATGATCCTCGGGTTTGATCCCTAGGTCAGGAAGATCCCCGTGAGGAGGGCATGGCAACCCACTCCAGTATTCTTGCCTGAAGAATCTGATGGACAGAGGAATCTGGTGGGCTAACAGTCCATAGCGTTGCAAAGAGTCAGACCAACTGAGCACACAGGCACACAGGCACAGCGGGACCCAGAGAGAACCTCAATCAAACAGGCCTTGCTGAGTTCCCCCAGTCTACCACACCCAGTTCACGTTATACTTTTCTATGATGATAATTGTTTTTCCTGGAATAGGCCCTGTTGGCAGGTAAGGGGACAAGGTAAAAAGTTCTTCCTGAGGATTTGTTTCTTAAAAATAATCGACCCCAAAGAATCCTCAAACCAAAGAGACACATTTTGGGGTGAAAAGTTTTGTTCCCCTCAGTTCAGTTCAGTTCAGTCGCTCAGTCATGTCCGACTCTCTACGACCCCATGAATCGCAACACACCAGACGCTAAACTGACACTCTCCCTGTGTGGTGGTTATTTATGCGCATGTCTCACCTGCTTCTTGCGGTGACCCAAAGACGAAAGAGCAGATAAAACCAAGGAGGGTCTTGGAATGCAGGTATGGAAAAACCAGACCCTTATTGTCCTTTCTCCCCCATGTTGTAACTGTTAATGGATTTCAGATCCTCCTGAGCCGTACAACCTGCCTCCCCTCCTACCCCACAGGGAGAAGGTATTTGCCTGACTCTTTCCCCCACCCAGTATATGTGCCTCATCCAATCAGCAAATGACCTGCAAGACCCCTATCCCACTCCTTGTACCCTGGGTATAAAAGTGGACTAAGGACCCCTGTTCTACGTCAGTTCTCGCTTGAGCTGGCCCACTGTTCTAACAGCATCTCCCACTCTAATAAACTTTATTTCCCTCTCATTCTAATGTCTGGAAATTTTTTTCCAACCCGCGCATGGACCACGACAATCTGGAGTCCTGAGAAGAGAGGATGGGTCTAGAACATAAGTGTTCAGGAAACAAGATGACTTAAGAGAGCAAAGAATGGTAAATGTGAAGGAAATAAAGCTGGGATTAAGGGAGAAAACAACATTTACTCCTGGCTGCGATGCTGAGCTCTGTATTAACCACATATATGCCTTATTTCATTCAAGCTACACAAAACAATTCACGAACCAGGGTCATAACTCTGCATTCTTAAAAATCTTTAGAAACTACAGTTTATTTTAAAAGCATGTCTTAGGATACAGAAGGACTTTAAAATCATTTAACTTAATGTGCTAAAAGCAAGTGATAAAGGTTGACTTCTAACAGCCTTCTGTGACAGACAGGCAGAGTTACCAGAAAAGGCTAGATAAGGCATTTTTAACTTGATACTGTTTTTTGTTTGGCCATATGGCAGGCAGATCTTAGTTCCCTGACCAGGGATCAAACCCATGCCCCTCTGTACTGGAAGCACAGGGTTTCAACCACTACACCACCAGGGAAGTCCCCTTCACACTGTTCTTAAGTGAGCAGATTATATTAACAACACACATCCCAAGAGTAGCCCCATGTAGTTACTTTCTATGTTTAAAAAAAAAAAATTACCATTAAAAAAAGCTTCACTTTCCTTTCAAACGATTCTTGCTGCAGTTCCAGGCCCAGATATCTTATCCTTGTCAGGAAATACAGAGAATGCCTTAGTTCTATTTAGTTGCTGGTTAATGGGAAAAGAGCCTCATCGCCCCCCATCTCTCATGAGGCAGCATTTGTTCCAGTGGTACATCTTGCCTCTGTTGACTGGGTTCCTGTTATTCCTCCTGCCTAAAATTATCTTCCCTGCCTAAGGGCCTCCTCCCTCAAAGCTCATTTGAAAAGTCACCTCCTCTGGGAGGACTTACCTGATTTCTACCTGAGTGTTTATCACTCCTTCCCTCTTCAGTTCAGTCGCTCAGTCGTGTCCGACTCTTTGCGACCCCATGAATCGCAGCACGCCAGGCCTCCCTGATCATCACCAACTCCTGGAGTTCACTCAGACTCACGTCCATCGGGTCAGTGATGCCATCCAGCCATCTCGTCCTCTGTCGTCCCCTTCTCCTCCTGCCCCCAATTCCTCCCAGCATCAGTCTTTTCCAATGAGTCAACTCTTCGCATGAGGTGGCCAAAGCACTGGAGTTTCAGCTTTAGCATCATTCCTTCCAAAGAAATCCCAGGGCTGATCTCCTTCAGAATGCACTGGTTGGATCTCCTTGCAGTCCAAGAGACTCTGAAGCGTCTTCTCCAACACCACAGTTCCAAAGCATCAATTCTTCGGCGCTCAGCCTTCTTCACAGTCCAACTCTCACATCCATTCATGACCACAGGAAAAACCACAGCCTTATTACACAAACCATCTAAATCCAACAGAGTTTTGAGAAGACAAAATCTTGCTTGATTTATTATGCCCTCCTGGAACCTGTTATATATAGTAAGTGTGCAGAAAATGCTGGAAAAGACCCTCTGTTCCTGAGCTGTTGTCTAAGCACACTATTAATGGGTCTACATAAGTGTTTGATCAAGGGTACTATTGCACTAAACTACTGTTCCTCAATAAGCCTTTCTCACATACACATACACACACACTTAAACACACACTGAGCTAGAGTCACCTTTCTGACACTCAAATCTTCTCTGTTCACACCTTCAGTGGCTCTCTAGGAACCTCCAATTAAGGTCCAAAGTCCTCAATTGTACTGACTTGGCAAGGGCCACCCTTGTTAAATCTAGATATCCACATATTCTGAACCCTACTTAACCAGAAAACATAGCTGGAGAAAACAAAGAAATTAAAAGTAATTTCACTTTAAAGTCAAGGCCACTAATCTCAATGTGTCTCCAAAGCTGCCCAGCAGTCCTTTGTATCACTGATACATTTGTTTTCCCAATTTCCAGAGTGACTCTTTCACACCAAACCTCTAACACACTGTGAACAAAGGAAAATAAAGAGCATTGCTCAAGTTGGGGCCCAGGTTATGCCACCCCAAAATGTGCCTCAATGCTGATTTTTTTTTTAACTAATTACTTAAGAAATGGCCCCAGGATTTCTCTGGTGGTCCAATGGTTAAGAATTTGCCTGTCAATGCAAGGGACACAGGTTCAATCCTTGATCTGGGAAAATCCCACATGCTCTGGGGCAACTAAGCCCATGAGCTACAACTATTGAAGCCCATGCACCCTTGAGCCTATGCTCTGCAACAAGAGAAACCACTGCAGTAAGAAGCCCGCGCACCACAGCTAGAGTAGCCTCTGCTCACTGCAACTAGAGAAAGCCCATGCAGAGCAAAGAAGACACAGCACAGCAAAAATAAAGAAATGGCCCCAGTGCAAGAAGGACACTCTGACTCTCCTTTCTGTCTCTCTGAGAGAAAGAAAGAAGTCATTCATGTGAAAGTGCACTCCTGCACCTGGAGGCAGAAGGACACACTTATCACCAAAGATAGGGAATGTGGGGCCAGGATGCCTATAGAAGCAAACCTGTTTGGATGTCACTGACTCATGGACATGAGTTTGAGCAAGCTCCAAGAGTTGGTGATGGACAGGGAGGCCTGGTGTGCTGCGGTCCATGGGGTTGCAGACTCGGACAACTGAGCAACTGAACTGAACTTAATATATCCCAAGCCCACACTATGTTCGTATTTGCCACTAATTGGGCACAGAGAACCTCAGTTTCTTTGTCCTGTCGGTTCCTCACAAATGTACTGTTTCTTTGTCTAAAAAATATAAAAGCTGCCTCCTTTGGCCACTTCATGGATCCCATTTCTATGGGAGCTCCATGGGCATGAATTAAAATTTGTTTCTTTTTCTCTTGTTAATCTGTCTTGTGTCAATTTTATTATTAGTCCAGCCACAAGGACTCAAGAGAGTCAGATGTTCCCCCTCCTCAACACTCAACACCCAGTTCTGTAAGGATTAAGTTGCAACCCAATTCAACTGCCCACAAACGTGAGAGGAATTCAGGATGGAAGCAGGATGAAGCATTCTATGCTTTGGATAAACAGGTCCTTAAACAACTCTAGTTGTGGTGCGCGGGCTTCTTATTGCCGTGGTTTTTAGAGGCAGGTCCCAGGAAGAAATTCAATGACCCCAGGTTTTTGCATCTTCCCACACTTAAATAATCACTAAACTCATTAAGTTGAGCTACCTGTCCTTTGTGATTAGCAGTAATCTTTTATTAAGATCTATGCTTGACTTCCTGGGCTTCCCTGGTGGCTCCTGCCTGCAATGCAGGAGACCTGGGTTCAGTTCCTGGATTGGGAAGATTCCCTGGAAAAGGGCATGGCAACCCACTCCTGTCTTCTTGCCTGGAGAATCCCATGGACAGAGGAACTTGGCAGGCTACAGTCCATGGGGTTGCAAAGAGTCGAACATGACTGAGCGACTAAGCACACACACACATGCTTGACTTTCTAGCCAAAAGAAAAAAAAAACATCATGAGCACTGTCTCCGGGATATAGTTCTCAATAAGAGCCTGAATAAACTCCAACTCTTGTGTTTTTCTTTAAGTCAACAACACCTACACTTTGCCATAGTTCCATGACCTGCTTTTTACTTTAAGAAAATAGTATAACCAGAAAGAACCTCCACCTATATCCAACACAACCACCAAGCTGGCATACTCCCTACCTTCATCCTTGTTTTAATGAAGGCCAACCTCTCCACTTGTGTTCGGATTTTCATGTTTTCTTGACTTCTCAATCTTCAATAATTTCACTCCTCAAATTAGCCTTCTTCTCTGGCATTATCAGCTTTTTGTTCCCACCTGATCATTCCTATCATCACACAAACACAGTGTAGTGTTCCCATTTTGTAAAATCTCCCCTGATCCCAGACGCCCAATCCCTGTAGTTACCAGCCTAACTTCACTGCTCCCCTCACAGGAGAGAAAAAAAAAAAAAAAGCTTTTTGGGAAGAATTCTTCGTACCCTGAGAATAAAGTAGGGAAGAGAGGTCAGGACAGATCTAAATATTCGGCCTCCAGCAGAGACCAGAGTGAAATGAAGGAGCAAGACTTAAGGGGGAAATATTTCTAAGCAGAGGAAACAGGGTATACTAAACTCCTAAACGGGGAGACTGCCTGATTTGCCTGCGGATCTGCAAAGGAACCAGGGTGTCTATAATTCAATGAGTGAGGCACAAAGTGGTAGGGAGGGAGGTCAGAGAAGTAGCCAGGGGTCAGATCCCAAAGGCCATAGTCAGGACTTTGGATTTCATTCTTAATGTGATAAGAAGCCAAAGTGTCACAAGAGAGGAGAGAGAAATGATCTAATTTGCACCCTTACAGGATTGCTCTGCTGTGTGGAGAACAGACTAAGATCGAAACTCAAAAGTGGAGGAACGCAGACCAGTCGGGAAATTACTGTGGGTGGTACAAGCTGAGATGATGAAGGTTTGGATTAGTGAGGTGAGACTATATTATCTGAAGATAATGCTAATTAGTTTTACAAATGGATGGAATAAAAGAAAGAAAAAAATCAATGATGACTCCAGTGTTTTGACCTTGGCTGATAGATGTGGGTACTCCTTAATTAAAAGCGGGGATGCTCAGGGAAGAGGAGAAAAGATGGGAGAGATAGAAAGCAATAGTTCTGGACAAATCCATGGTGTGGTTTGAGAGACCTGCTGCTACTGCTGATGCTAAGTCGCTTCAGTCGTGTCTGACTCTGTGTGACCCCATAGACAGCAGCCCACCAGGCTCCCCTGTCCCTGGGATTCTCCAGGCAAGAACACTGGAGTGGGTTGCCGGGAGAGATGGAAAGCAACAGTTCCGGACAAATCCATGGTGTGGTTTGAGAGACCTACTGCTATTCAAATGGGGATTTTTGAGTAGGCAGTTGGTATGCAAATCTGGAATTCAAGGGAGAAGTCAGCATTAGAAATAAAAACTGGAAGTCAAACATAAAAGATACTTAATGCCATGGATATAGAATTGTATATAATGTTGGGTTCTTCAGAGAAACAAAAGCAACACAGACAGAGAGAGATGTATTTGGTTCACAGGATGTCGGGGCTGGCAAGTCTGAAACCTATAGAACAGGCCAGCAGGCTGGAAACTCCAGCAGTCTTAATGTTGCAGTCTTGAGCATGAAGGCCCAATTTTTTTTCCTCTGAAAAAGGAGAGGAAAAAAAATCTCAATCTTTTCTCGTAAGGCCTTCAACTGATTATAGGAAGCTTTCTTACTTTATGGAGAGTAATCTGTTTTACTCAAAGTCTATTGATTTTGCTATTAATCATGTCAAAAAACAAACAAAACACCTTCACAGCAACATCTAGACTGGTATCAGTCTGATCAAACAACTGGGTACCATAAAATCAGCCATCATGGGACTATATGAAATGACCTAGTAAGTTAATGTATTTGGAGAAATGAAGACAATCCAGGACTGAGCCCTGGCAAAGTGCAAAGGAGACATGTCCAGCAAAGGAGGCTGAGAAGGCGCTGGAGGGCAATGAAGGAAAACAAGAGAATGTGGTACATCAAAAGCCGAGGAAAACGTGATCCAAAAAGGAAGATCGGTTATATCAGGTGTTGCTAAGAAATCCTACAAGATAAGGATTGAGTCAGCAAAGTCATTGCTGACTTCATTGAAAATGATAAGGATGTGTGAGGGAGGAGGTAAGCCTAAGTAGAGGAGGTTCAACAAGAAACAGAAAAAAAGCAAAAAGGACATGGAGGTAACGCATGTGTACTCAGTCATGTTTTGAAACCCCATGGACTGTAGCCCACACCAGGCTCCTTTGTCTATGGGATTTCCCAGGCAAGAATACTGAAGTGGATTGCCATTTTCTCCTCCAGGAGATCTTCCTGACCCAGGAATTGAACCTGAGTCACCTGCATCTCCTACATAGGCAGGCACGTTCTTTACCACTTGAGCTACCTGGAGGTACTAAGTATAGCCAACTCTTTCAAGGAGTTTTGTTGTAAAAACAGAAGAAGGAAAAAAACAAAACGGGAAAGTAGCTGAAGAGGGATGTAGGAAGGTTTTTTTGGGTTTGTTTTGTCTAAGAAGGAAATTATTATAGCATATTTTTTGCTGAAGAAATAATCTAGGGAAATTTGGTGATTTCCAAAGAGGAAAGTAGCAAGATGAGATCTGTAAATTACAGAGGTAAAGTCCTTTGAATATACATCCATTATGCAGCACAGACTTAAGTCAAATCTGGGTTTCTATCACTGATTAGAGAGTCAAGTTACTAAGCCTCTCAGCTTTCTCACCCTTTTTCTACAAGGTCTTCTGTGGTCCTTCTACCTCTTTTGAGAGTCACCCAAATCTCTCCATCTCTATGCCCTAGCCATTAGCCTTTTTTTTCAATCTCTTTTTCACCCCTCAAATCAAAAGAGCTTTTATTGCATCTTTAAATATCACAAATGAGTCCAAAAAACCATCTGGCATCTTGCTGTTTCTGTAGCCAGACCACTCAGATCTTATTCATCAGCTTGCTGAACTGTTCCCTTTCAGAAAGACAGATCCCATTCAAAAATTTTCTGATATTCTTGTTTGTTTAAAAAAATAATAATCTTTCTTTCTTTCTTTTTTTTTTTTTTTTACTGTGCTGGGTCTTAGTTAGACATGGGGGTATCTAATTCCGTGACCAGAGATCAAACCCAGGCCCCCTGTATTGGGAGCGGGGATTCCTAGCCACTACAGCACCAGGGAAGTCCCTAATATCCTTGTTTTTACCTGTTATCATTTGCTGCATCAAAGCAGCTGAATTTGAAACAAGCTTAGTGTTGTTTCCTTCAAGAATCAACTCATCTTTCTGGGCTTGAGACACTGAACAAGCAACATCTTGCTTCATCTGAACCCCAAGGGGATGTATTTTTCACCTCCCCAAATTTGGATTTCAAGAAGAGAAACATTCTTGACATAGATGGAGAAGCGAGCACACACAGACCTCATCATGTAACAGAAGTCCAGTGTTACACCCTTGATCATGTTCCGTGCATGATTACAAACAGTGCAAAGAGTCGTCAATTCTTTTCTATTTCCCCACCATCTATTAACCTGGAGCCCCTTCTTTTTCTTTCCAGGGAGACTGAGCTCTACATTGATGTGATTGAAGCCCCTCCACAGGGTGCCTTTAGGACTCTTCACAATAACTGTGCATCCCTTCAAAGTAACACTGGCATTTTCTGTAATAGTCTGATTGCTGAGAATGGTTCATTCCCACAGTAGATGTAGCAAAGAAAGTTCAATCTCTTTAATTAATCTAACTATAGGCTTTGCTAACTCACTTAACAAATCTTCGTTCAAACACGTCTTGCCAAATTGCCCTCTGAAATGCTGTGTCACCATGCATTCTTTCTGATTAGTATTTACCACAGTTGCAGTTATATTTTCATGTATGGATATTTGATCAATGTCAGCCTCCCCTCCGGAATAGCTTAGTTCAATAGAACTTTCTGTGATGATGCAAATATTCTGTATCAGCACTGTCCAACTCAATAGCCTCTAACCACATGTAGTTATTGAACAAATAAAGCACAACTAGAGCACTTGGGGATGTAGCTCAGTGGTAGAGCACATGCTTTGCATGTATGAGGTCCTGGGTTCAATTCCCAGCATCTCCATTTGATTTCTCCCTGTTTAATGCTCAGAAAATACGAGAAGTACAGATGTGAGTTTTAAGTTTCATTTATGTTTAATTAATTTAAATGTAAATAGCCACATGTGGCAAAGATTATTTATGTCCCCCACAGTCTTCCCAGCACTTAATTCAGGGCCCACACTTAGTAACTGCTCAATAAATATTTGTTGAATGATTTCCCTGGTGGTCCAGTGGCCAAAACTCAGGTCTCTCAATGCAGGGGGCCCAGGGAACTAGATCCCACATGCTGCAACTGAAGATCCCATGTGCCCAACTAAGACCCAGTGCAGCCAAATACATACATTAATATTTTAAAATAATTATTTGTTGAAAGCCTCAATCTGTACAATAGGGATATGACTAGTTAACTTGTAGATTCAATCTTTTTCTAAGAGGAAAAGGGGAGGGGAGAGTCTCTACATGACAGGGTCAGCTATCAAAGATTCTCAGTCCTCCTATAAAGGTGAATTTGACCTTCAAAAATTTGATCACACGCAGAGGGCAGCTGGGATAGTAAATAAGAACATATGGGGTGATCTGGATAAAATAACACCCTGCAATATGCTTAGGAAGTGTACCTGGAACACGTGGTGGTCCATCAGCTTCACAGAGGGCAAGTGAATGAAGGTGTAGGGAGATTGAAGAAGACTTCACAAAGCAGGTGATATTTGAATTATATCTGGAGGAATAATAAACGTGGTAGGAATGGGAGTGGGATGAAGTCCTGAGAGGTTTTCAGTGCTTACCATGTACCAGGCATAGACTTGGGTTTTTATATGGCTAATTTAATCCTCGCAATAATCTGATGAGTGAGATACCATTATTTTCCCCATTTTACAGACAACTGAAAAAACTGAGGTATAGAGTCAAAAATCATCTTCCCATGGTCACCTCGCTAATGAATGGCAGAGCTGAGGCTGATACCCAGCCCTTGGCTCTTACCACGATGCTCTTCTACCTCATGAACTGAATTTTTCTTGGCAGAGGGAATCATGTATAAAGACACCGTAGTAGAAAAGAAATGGCGTGTTTTTGCATGAGATGCCAAAATGTAAGGGGAGATGAAACAGTAAATAAATGCTAGGGTCAGTCTGGGGTTCCCAAGGCAGTTCAGTGTATGGCTCTGTCCCCTACATTTTCAGTTAATCCTCACAATAACCCAAGTATTACACCATATTATAAAATAAGAAACAGAAATTCCAGGAAGTTAAGAATCTTGCCAAAGGTCACAAAGCAGGTGTGCTGAAGTCAGGATATAAATCTAGGTGTGCCTATTTCTAAATCTACTGTTTGTCTTACTATTCAGTAATGTATAGTGAGGTATGGGCCGAAAAAGAGGCAAAAGGAACATGCTCTAGGGACAAAAGAAAGGATGAATTTTCTGACAAGAATCAGGTCAGAATTCATCCATGAAAGATCTACCTTGAAAACTCTGAAATCCTGCTTGGGGGACCATAATCTCTGTGAAGCCTTCTCTGATCAAACACAGCATTAGTCACTCCATCTTTATTTTTTACGTCAAGCTACATTAAAGCTTTCTGTTTACATGGCTGCCACTCTCAGAACTGTCGCTTACTAAGCACCTCTCTGGCGGGAGCTTTACATGTCATGTTCTCATTAATCATCTTAATAACCTTCTGGGAGATGTATCATCACCTCCATTTGCAGATAGTAAACCAAGGACAAGTGAGTGGCCAAAGGTCTAATAGCTAGTCCAGGACACAGGCCCCATGTTCTCTCTCCACCATAGTCTTTTTCATTCAGGGGCTGGTTTTTGCACCCCTAGTACCTGGCACAGTGCCTTCCCCATAGCAGGCAGGCACTCACTCGAGATTGGAATTCAACTGGTAGGATGGCAGGCTTTCAAATGTTAGTGAAGTAGAGAAAAGACTCTAAGGTGTTCTGGGAAACCAGCTTTGGACTGTAGTGGGGGGAAGCCCTCATTTGGAGCATTTGCCAATTTCCATGGTATAAAAACCCCCACTTAGGCTGATTTCAAGCTACCAACCTGATTGCAAAATCCCTGGATGTTTAACCATGGCTCTCTTGACCTAGTAAGAACCAGTTCCAGCACACACCTGAATGTTCAAGGTCCTCAGGTACAAACTACTTTCCCTCCTATAGCTCCTCTGCACAGCAGCTCTCTATATCCAGACTTCTTTGCAATCTCAGAAGGGTAGGGACTTAACAGTAAAGCTCACCTTTACCACAGCCCCATGACCTATTCTAATTCCAAATGGTCCTGGGAACACAACATCCCTTAAACATCACCTCCTTCTCTTGTATCCAGGACTATTTAATATTTAAGCACTTCTGCCTCCAAATGTGCCTGGGTCTTCTCTTCTGTGAATATCTGAGCTGGTCCCGTAGCCTCAGACAGCTTTCTACTGACAAGCAGTACAGAGCAATAGTTACGGGAGCCTCCTCTGACGTCACATAACCTGGCATTTCTGCTGACAAGTGGCACGTCCTTAGGAAGTTTCCAGTACCTTTGTGTGCCTCAGTTTACTGAGAAGTAAATGGTGATTTTTTTAAAAAAAAGAAACAGTACCTGCAGTTTATGTGGCAGTTGTGGAAATTAGATGAGTAAGTAGATGTAAACGGCTCAGAATGTGGTATAGGTATTCAATATTTGAGTTGTTCTTATCATCGTTATGTCCTTTAGGCATGGCACAAATCTAAGGAAGGCCTCAGTATTAGGATTTTCCCACAATAACTGTTTAAAATGTGTTACACTAGACTCTGTATAAAACTTAATTCAAAAAAAAAAAAAAAAAACTTAATTCAAGGGGGTAACCTATTCATCTTTCTTTTAATTAGCAGTATATATTTAAGCATGTCATTTTTCATAGTCATCCATTCTCATGGCTCAGAGCTTGTTCTTTCCCTGGTAAAAGAAAAACATAATTTTCTCAACCAAATTGGTAAAAGAAATGAAAAGACATGAGGAACTTAAAAAAAAATAGTACATGCATTTTGTATTATATGTACAGACACTGGAACAAGCATAAACATTCCCTTCCTACACCCCATTTGTTTTAGGTCTCATGGTGTCCCATTTCAATTCTAGAGGAAAGAAAACATTTTTAACCTAGAAAACAACTGGCCAGCAGAACCTCAGGAGGAACAGGCTTTACTGAAGTCAAGTCTCAGATGTCTCTCTCTTTTTTTTTTTTTGGCTGCATAGCATGTGGGATCTTAGTTTCCCAATCAGGGTGTGAACCCATCCCCCTCTGTACTGGCAGCACAGAGTCTTAGTCAGTGCACCATCAGGGAAGTCCCTCATACATTTCATCTTGTAAGACTAGAGATCAGCCACCCTCACCACCAGTCAAGGAGTCATGTATTAATTAATAGTTGTAAACAGCTTTTAGATCTTACAGATGGAATAAGTACTATACAGTTTATTATCATTATTAATCCCAAGACAGTTGATGACCAGTCATTGGTGGAGGTGTGTGGTCACCCATAAATCAGCCTTGAATCTTCCGGATTGGCAAATAATACTCCAGAGCCTGATCTGAATTAAAAGTGACCTACATCTCATTTATAACCTCAGATGTATTAAGACCAACTTTTCCATTCTAAGGACAGACCAAAGTATTTCTGAACTCCTTTATCTACAGGTTTACAATTGTCACCTAATCTTTCAATAATTTCAGGAACTCTCTTGAGGCTGTGTTGCAATAAAGGAAGCTAGATGACCTACTTATCTTGACAGGGTTCAATGTTAACCATTAAGTGAGCTTACTAGGCCTCTGGTTCAATGTTTGGTCATTGGCCTTTCTAAGAAGACGAAGTATTTTCCAACTTACTACCATCTTGACCTTAGTATCGTGCCTCTTCTTAAGATTGAAGTAGGATATGAATGTATGTTTTATATGGAAATTATTGTACTAATTCCTTCAGACAAACCAACCTCAGCTTTTCCACAGGCAAAACCTAGATGTTACTAGTATCACTAACTAGATTCTTGATTTTTAGCTCCCCAAAATAACGATTTCATTGCCCCATCTTCTTTCAACAAATATATGGCTAAGTGACAATATTATGGCCTATAGGAAGTAAACGAACTGTCAGGAGCAAGATTCAGAAATTGTTCTCAAATGGAAAGGACATGTCGTCCTTCAACTCTTCTTCCAACTGATGACTGGAGTTGGGGCACTCATCTCGGGATGTGAGATAGAAGACAAACACTCAGGACTGTGGAACATAAAGACAGGAGGACTCGGTATCATCTCCAACATGGTAGAGTACCGTCTAAGCCCTGGACGCATTACTTCTGTCTAAACTTCTCTTAGGCGACAGAGAAGTAAGCCTAGATCTACTTTAAGCCACTGTTGTTGTAGGTCTGCTGTCACACGTAGCCACACCTTGTTCTAATCAAAACACATGCGCATTATAGGAAACACATTTACATGGTAGGAATTTTTTAAATGAATAAAGCAAAGGAAGAAAACAAAATTATTCAAAATTTCACCGTCTGTACGTAATCAAGACCTAACTGTCACTTTACTTTGCAAACTTTCCCTGAGTGTCTCCGTCTATTCTCACAGCCTCAAACCTCACCTGGCGATTAAGCCTTCCCAAATCTCTATCTCCTGCTCATCTAGACTTACACACCCACGAGCCTATATATATATCCACACTGTACAATCACAATGTGTCCAAAACAAAAGTCATCATGTTCCCTAGTCTAAACTCCGTCCCCTTTCTCAGTGACTAATACCACCATCCCCTCTTCACAGCAGAGGTCAAGGCAGCTTGCCTGACTTCTCCCTATACTTCAGCCAATACTGGATTGTGATCATCTGTCTCCCCTACTAAAAAGGTTCCCCCAGAATAAGTAAAATGTTCCCCTAAGGAAGAATCAGCTCTTATTCACCTGTGTTTCCTCAGTACCTATAGCATGGCAAGATAGATGCACAAATATTTGAGTGATTATTCCCATTTTGTGCATTTCTTTCCAGTTTTTTCCTATACTTTTCGAAGCAAGATGTGACTATTATATAAACACTACTTTAAATTCTATTTTTTCATTAATCATTATAGTACAGAAAATTTCCCCTTACTATTATTAAAAATTCTATGTGAATCATTTTTAATGGCTGCATAATATTAACATGAACTAGCAGCTACTACTAAGCACTGACTATGTGTCAGGAACAGTATGGGCATTTTACATACAACCTCACTACATCCTCACTTCATAGATGAAGAAACAAAAGCTCAGAGAAGCAGAGTCCTCTGCTTGTGATGACTAATGAGCCACAATAGACTACGAGCCCATGAAAGGCAGAACTTACATCTTTTATGTACAAAAGCAGCCCCTCCAACATTTGTTGAAAGAATTAAAAGAATCAACTATTTACAAGAATGTATATGTGGCAATTAAAAAGAGATTTACTTGCCTTATAAAAGCTTAATCTATCCTTTTCATATCTCAGCACATTGAGAAGAGGACATTAATTAAACACCATGTTAGATACATTACAAACATCCTATTTAATTCTAACAACTCAAAAAGAGGAGTAACGCTGTGCCACCCGCCATGATAGGAAGCCAGCCATTATCTTTGCACAATACAAAGATATATTTTCTACTTCCTACTTTAGAGAAATTCTTTTTTATAAACTGTGTATTGTTTTCTTAAATGGATAATCAGCTTCTCTACTTGCATTCATTCCAAGACAGAAATTTACTTGAATAGAAGTTATATATGTATGGATTTTGATGTGAGTTCTATACAACCATCAGTCTCCACCCTCTTGATCCATTTATATAAAAGCAGAGCACACATGAACAGCCCAATCAATGCAGTGGTTATTTCCAAAAATAGTGCTAATGGTGTGTGAGATGTGCATATGTGCGTGTGTATGTGTGTGGGTGTGCATGCATGCGTGTGTATAGAAGTTAGTGGGAGAACCATGACCAATAAGAGCATAAGCACAGGTTAGATCAGAGAGCAGCTCAGCAAGGCCTGGCCTTTGGAGACATTCCCTAGTATCAAGCTCCAGCTCTATCACTTACTGTTTGTATGACGCTGAGCAAGTTCTCTAACGTCTTTGTGTCTTATCTCCTAAGCTGTGAAATGAACATAACAGTAATATTTATCTCACAGAACAACATAACTAAATTAGTTAACACTTGAAGTGCTAACAGCAGTGGCTCATAAGAAATTGCTACATAAGGGTTTCCAGAGAAACATGAACAGACAATTCAGATAATATAATAAAACACATGGAAAATTTTTGCCACATTAATAATCAGAAATAGATTGAAATAAAGACATATTTCTACCCCTCAAATTGGCAAAAACTAATTTTTTGAAGGTAAAGTGATGTATTTATTACAGTGAATACCACTGCTCCCTCACTACCTGTCTGTAACAACTTATCTGTAAGCATAACACTTTTCAGCCTAGCTTTTGATTCAATTTTAAATCAAAACCAGTATTACAATTTCAACATATCAGAGATACAAGGCCAATTTTCTTTACACATATACTACAGTTACAAGTCAATAGGAAAAGGCCAATAATTCAATTAAATAAAAATGGCAAAGAACATGAAAGACTTACACAAAAAGAACTACAAGATACCTCACACATATGAGAGATATTCAATACAATATCATCACTATGTTAGTATAACAAAAAAATAACTTTAAAGAAACTATTATTATTATTTCTTAATACCAATTACAGGGAAAACTCATTGAACCTGTGGTTCAGTTCAGTTCAGTTCAATTCAGTTCAGTCGCTCAGTTGTGTCCGACTCCTTGCAACCCCATGAACCGCAGCACACCAGGACTCCCTGTCCATCACCAACTCCCAGAGTCCACCCAAACCCATGTCCATTGAGTCGGTGATGCCATCCAATGATCTCATCCTCTGTCGTCCCCTTCTCCTCCTGCCCTCAATCTTTCCCAGCACCAAGGTCTTTACAAATGACTCAGCTCTTTGCATCAGGTGGCCAAAGTATTGGAGTTTCAGCTTCAGCATCAGTCCTTCCAATGAATATTCAGGACTGATTTCCTTTAGGATGGACTGGTTGGATTTCCCTGTAGTCCAAATGACCCTCAAGAGTCTTCTCCAACACTACAGTCCAAAAGCACCAATTCTTTGGTGCTCAGCTTTCTTTATAGTCCAACTCTCACATCCATACGTGACTACTGGAAAAACCCATAGCCTTGACTAGATGGACCTTTGTTGGCATAGTAACGTCTCTGCTTTTTAATATGCTATCTAGGTTGGTCATAACTTTTCTTCCAAGGGACAAGCATCTTTTAATTTCATGGCTGCAGTCACCATCCATAGTGATTTTGAAGCCCGAAAAAATAAAGTCTGTCACTGTTTCCACTGTTTCCCCATCTATTTGCCATGAAGTGATGGGACCAGATGCCATAATCTTACTTTTCTGAATGTTGAGCCTCAAGCCAACTTTTTTATTCTCCTCTTTCATTTTCATCACAAGGCTCTTTAGTTCCTCTTCACTTTCTGCCATAAGGGTGGTGTCATCTGCATATCTGAGGTTATTGATATTTCTCCCGGCAATCTTGATTCCAGCTTGTGCTTCTTCCAGCCTGGCATTTCTCACGATGTACCCTGCATATAAGTTAAATAAGCAGGGTGACAATATACAGCCTTGACATATTCCTTTCCTGATTTGGAACCAGTCTGTTGTTCCATGTCCAGTTCTAACTGTTGCTTCCTGACCTGCATACAGGTTTCTCAAGAGGCAGGTCAGGGGTCTGGTATTCCCATCTCTTGAAGAATTTTCCACAGTTTATTGTGATCCACACAGTCAAAGGCTTTCACATAGTCAATAAAGCAGAAATAGATGTCTTTTTGGAACTCTCTTGCTTTTTTCATGATCCAGCGGATGTTGGCAATATGATCTCTGGTTCCTCTGCCTTTTCTAAAACCAGCTTCAATATATGGAAGTTCATGGTTCACATATTGCTGAAGCCTGGCTTGGAGAATTTTGAGCATTACTTTACTAGTGTGTGAGATGAGTGCAATTGTGCGGTAGTTTGAACATTCTTTGGCATTGCCTTTCTCTGGGATTGGAATGAAAACTGACCTTTTCCAGTCCTGTGGCCACTGCTGAGTTTTCCAAATTTGCTGGCATACTGAGTGAAGAACTTTCACAGCATCATCTTTCAGGATTTGAAATAGCTCAACTGGAATTCCATCACCTTCACTAGCTTTGTTTGTAGTGATGCTTCCTAAGGCCCACTTAAACTTGTGGAGTTACTAAATAATACACATTATTTAAAAGGCTCTAGAACTTTAGAAATGTTCATACTCTGACCCAGAAATTAATTACAATAATCTATCCTAAGAAAATAATTCTAAGTATTCAACAAAAATTTTATGCCCGAAGAAAAATATTTTCTAACCTGTTATTCCATAATAGCAAAAAATTGGCAACAGAAACTGTCCAACCACAATGGAATGGCTAAATAAAAATATTACATGGAATATAACAATGGAGAAATTATTAAGAACTTGTAATAACATGCAAAATACTTTAATAACAAAACAGTACACAGGATACATAAGAGATACACAAAAAATGTTAATAGTGGTTATCTCTGGATATAACTATATGTAACTTTTGTATTTTATTATACTGCAGTCTCTTATATTTTCTAAAATGAACATTTCTACAGATAAAATTTAAGTCTCATTCATAAAAAACAGAACAACTTCCCAGAGATCCCCACTTCCTATTGATAAAGTCTCTTTACTTTTATGCTTTAATCTCTCATCATTCTCTCCATCAGACCCTCTTTAGTATGGTCACTCTAAACGAACAGGTCATGATGTTTTCTAACTTGTTTTTGTTTATGGCCTTGAATTCCTTCCTATTTTTTTCTACCAGGAGAACACCTATCCAACATCCTATCACAGCTACTCTGTGATTCCATGGCCTTCAGAAAGGAGACAGAAACAAATGAGAAAAATGACCTTAAAGAACGGCACTGTGGGACTTCCCCAGGGGTGGTCCCCCCTGGGTGGACCACTGGTTAAGAATCTGTCTGCCAATGCAGGCAACAGGGGTTGGAGCCCTGATCTAGGAAGATCCCATGTGCCAAAGAGCAACTTTGCCAGTGGGCCGCAACTGCTGAAGCCCGTGTGCTCTAGGGCCCAGGAGCTGCAACTACTGAGCCCAGCGCCTAGAACCTATCCTCCCCAACAAGACAAGCCGCCCCAATTATAAGCCTGTGAACCACAACAGAGTATGCCCCACTCACTGCAACTAGAGAAAGCCTGCATGCAGCAATGAAGACCCAGCACAGCCAGGAATAAATATAAATAAATAAATGTTTTAAAAAATATATTACATGAGACAATAAGGATGTTATTTATTTTTTTAAAAAAGAACAATTCTGTGCCTTATTCATCTCCTCTCCTGCCAGTGCTTGGCATGTAAACAGGTGCCTAAAACACATCTGCTGAACAAATAAGTATCAGTTACCAAAGTGGTGAGATCTGAACTAGCCTGGGCACCTCTGCCTGTAAGGGGCTGGCTTTATTTTTGTTTGTTTTTGGCAGCATGTAGGATGTTACTTCCTCAACCAGGGGTCAAACCCACACCATCTGCATTGGAAGCGTTGAGTCTTAACCACTGGACCGCCAGGAAAGTCCCTGTAAGGGGCTTTTATTTGTTTAAGGAAAGCCATCTCTGAAGAAGTGAACGAGGAACCAGACAGGTCTAGGCTTGACACAGCAATGGTGAACAAGCTACTAAAATGCTGAGCATCTGCTTCCTCACTTGCAAAACAGAATTACACCCAGCAGCCCCACAAGGTCATTGTGAGGATTAAGTGAGAGAGATGTGAAACACTGGCATGAAAAGGGAATGTTAATTCATCAGTACAACTCAAATGTTAGTTCCTCTCCCTTCTGCTGAAGGCATTAAAGCCATGCTTTCTGTAAGCAGCCTGGGGGGACAAGGGTGACGCATCTCAGAACCCCTGGGCTAGTAACATACAGCATCCAGATCCATACTTGTGGCAAACTGTCACTCATGTCCTCTAAGACTTAATATCTGCTTTCTACATCGATAGCTGAAGAATGGCAGCAGCTGCCAGACCAAATTAAGAGGATTACTTTGATGTTGTCTGCTACACATATCAAAGTCACAGGGCAGACCCTCGAGACCAAGATACAAGACTTCATATATCAGTGAGCCCTGTGAGTGGGAGCTTCCACACAGGAAGAGCCAAGGTACAGCTGTCACGCTAGCAGGTTGCACAACCTCTGGTTACAACAGCCATCTTCACGTCTAGGAATACCTATCATGATATCCGTACTATGAACACCACACACAAGGCAGGAAGGGTGAGTCACGAAAGGTTCTGAGGAGGGAGGTGGAGGAAGTAGATGGGAGCGGCCAAGAATTACCAATGTGTTTACTAGCAAGTCAACTATCCTCTCTATCAATGCTTTTCTATGCTTTGCTTCCTCTTCATATGAAGGTGGCACCACTGCGCACCTCACAGATAGTATTCTGAGGAGTAAACAGGAGAGCATGCATGAGCTGCTGGCACAGGGAGGACGGTATTTGTGACCATTCCCACTGCCCACACACAGATGCTAATGCCGTGCCTGCCCATGCTGAGTGCCTCCCTCCAATACCAATCCTGAGAGATCTGAGTTCACCTTGACAGTTGTTCTCAAGTAATACCCTTTAAGTGAAGTGAAGTCGCTCAGTTGAGTCCAACTCTTTGCGACCCCATGGGCTGTAGCCTACCAGGCTCCTCTATCCATGGGATTTTCCAGGCAATAGTCCTGGAGTGGATTGCCATTTCCTTCTCCAGGGGATCTTCCCAACCCAGGGATCGAACCCGGGTCTCCCGCACTGCAGGCAGACGCTTTACCGTCTGAGCCACCAGGGAAGTCCTAAGTAATACCCTTAATTCATCTAAAAAAAGTGAAAGTGTTAGTCTCATGGCGGTTTCTTTTCGCCACCATAGACTGTAGCCCACCAGGCTCCTCTGTCCATGGGATTTGCCAGGCAAGAATACTGGAGAGGGTTGCCATTCCCTTCTCCAGAGAATCCTCCCTGCCAGCACAGCCTCCCTTCTTGATTTTCTTTGAGAGCCGATAGTACTGCAAACACCAGAACTCACTCTATTACCAATCCAGTTAGACAGTACACAGCACTAGCTGCCACAGGCCCTCAATTCTAAAGGAAGATTAAGGGCATTTTCTGGGGAAAATAAAAATACGTAAGTTTCATCAGAACAGGTAACACACCTGCCTGGTTCCCTACTGTATTCCCAGTGCTTAGTATAGAGTCTAGCATGGCAAGCATTCAGGAAACATGCTAGATGAATAAATGCACCCATCTGATTCTATACCAAATACCCCTGACTACCAACTGGCCCTCTAATTATTTGAGAATCTACTCTTAATTCAGGCACTGGAAGGGTTAGGGAGCCAAGACAGGTGTGAAAGGCATCCCTATGGTTCTTCGTGGGGTCAAGCACAAACAGATAAGAAGCTGTATCTTTTGAAACCAGCACTTAAGAGATCACATCAGCAATTTCAGCTCCATAATCACAAGCTTCTTGAAGACATGGACAAGAGCACATAACTCTCCCGTGGGACTGGTTCTGAGCCCACCCCTTCCCAACATGTTGGACCGTGCTCCTCCTATGCTGCAGACAAGTTAAGTCTCACAGAATCCAGAATGACTGACTGGATTAACGCTCACACTTCCTCCTTGCCTTGGAACACACGACCTCAAACTCTGGGCATCAATACACCTTTACTTTCTTAAATAATTGTTGAGGATCCCAAAGAATTTTTGTTTATATGGGTTACATTTATTAATATCTACTCGATTTAGAAATTAAAACATTTTAAAAATATTGTCTTAAAATTAATAATAAACCCATTACATCTTAACATTTTAATTTAAATTAACTATATTTTCTTAAATATAATGAGAAGGTTGGCATTATTTTACATTTTCTGCTATTTTTTTAAGTGTCTGGTTTAAAAAAAGATGATTCTCATATCTGCTTCTTCATTCACTATATTGTGATATATGTTGTTTTGGTAGAAGTGTATGAAGAAAATCCAATCTCAAAAAGACAAGTAGTTGGAAAAATGAGAAATATTTAATAGATTTTTTTTTTTTTAGATAATTGTGGATATTCTTTTTTGATACTACACCAAAACTCAACGAGTGGTGACTGATTAAAGGTTAGGTGCAAGGGGGAATCAGAAACTATGTGGATGACATCTTTATACTCTATCACATTTAAACCCATTGGTCTTACACTTTGAAAGGCTCTGTTACCCATGAGTGACTTTGTAAGGTCATATATTGATCATTAAGAAAATATTCATTCACTAAGTTAAATCTTCCAGATGTTGGCATATTTTAACACAGAATATTTTTTAATAATTATATTCATAAATAGTACCACTAACCTCATCAGGCAAGTCATTTTTAAAACTTTTTCTTTTGTGTTGGGGTATAGCCCATTAACAATCAATGATGTGATAGTTTCCGGTGAACATCAAAGTTTCAGCCACACATACACATGTATCCATTCTCCCCCAGCCTCCCCTCTCATCCAGGCTGTCACATAACATTGAGCAGAGTTCCCTGTTGCACTTTTTTTTGTTGTTGTTTGGCCACGCTGCATGCAGTATCTTAGTTCCCTGACCAGGGATAGAGTCCCTGAAGTAGAAGTGCACAGTCTTAACCACTGGACCACCAGTAAGTCCCAGAAAAGTCTTTAAGTATTAAAAAACTACTGAGTTCATATGGCAGATACAACTTCCCAAATTCTAATATTCATGTGAAAGCTCAGTTTTACCATTGGCAACAAACACTGTCAATTGTTATCCTTGAAGAGACAGACTCATTTTATTCCTTTTGGGGCCAATGTCTGCCAAGTACTCAAGTTCTAATAACCATAGTTTGACTGTCAGTTATTTTTTCAAGTATATATTGTGTTCCATGAAAAAAGGTGCTAGTTCAGTTTGCAAGTCAAACTATTAATTGCGTAAGTGCTTCTCCTTGAGAAAATCATCATACTTCATGTAGCAGAATACTTTACGCATACTTTCCCCATCACACAGAATATTAAAAAGATCTATTCTCAAAGGGTTGAGATTTAATAAAGTTAATAATGTTTATGACTTCATCAAGGCTAGTCTTAAGTAAAATTGACATTTATTTCACTGTGTGTGTGGTGGTGGTGAAGAATGTGATATAAACTAGTATAGTTTGATACCCCTAGTCTGATTCATGCTAAGCCATCAGCAGTTTTACCCACCATTGCTTTGCACTATCAATGAAAATGTCAAAACATCTCAACATTACTATGAAATGGTAAATAACATCTCAACATTACTATGCAAAAAGTTTTGACCTTGAGGACCACCAGAGTTCACAGGTACCACCAGAGGTCTGCAGACCACATTTTAAGAATTGCTGACTTTACAAATTCTGATTTGTCCCTGCAAGCTGCCCAGACTGTGAAAAAGAGAAGGAAAATAGCTTCTTAATGTGTGAAAAATTAACAAGTGAGAACACAGAGGACCATCCAGTAAGAGGTTCCCATTCTTAAACTACAGACAGTTTCAACATATCCCAATTCACATACTTCAGATTTTCTCAGACAGGACTTTAGCAAGGGGTGAGTGGGAACTCCCAGCAGGGATCTACAGATTGCCACTTATACAACAAAAGAAAAGAGCTTCTGTCTGATTAGTGGCTCCAGAATTAAAATTTCAGAGTAGCTGAAGCTTGCCTTAACTGATCCCCATCCACCTTTTGGCATGCTCACCAATCTCCCTGCCTTCCAACTCCTGCCCCCTAACCAGTTGGTACATCCAGCCTGCCCATCCTCTTTCAATGTTACCTCCCTTATTTTCCCATCCTTAATTAATGTGTTCATTTGGTTTGTCTTATTAGTTTAATTACTTTTTTTCTAATTCACACCAAGCTGCACGTGACTTAACTTTCCCAGAAAACCTTTATTTTTAAAAGGCTACTTTGGGGGCTTCCCTGGTGGTCCAGTGGTTAAGAATCCACCTGCTAACGCAGGGGACATGGGGTTGGAGCTCTGAGCAGGGAAAATCCCACATACCATGAAGCCACTAAGCCTGTGTGCCACAACTACTGAGCCTGTACATTAAAGCCGTATGCCCCAACTACAGAAGCCCCCACGCCTATAGCCCCTGCTCCGCAACAAGAAAAACCACTGCAATGAGAAACCTGCGCACCACAACCAAGAGTAGCCCCCACTCGCCTCAACTAGAGGAAGCACACATACATCATTGAAGACTTGGCATAGAAATAAATAAATCTTCCCCCCCCACCCAAAAAAAGGCTACTTTTTGGCCCAAATGAAATTTTAATTACTGAGATTTCCTTTCCTATACTATGGAGTGTTTAGGGGCAAGAGTCTTCCCTGATGGAGGAATAGAAAGGTCATGCTAGGAGAGACAGACAACATGGTATTATGGAAAGAACATAGACTTTGGAATTACACAGGCCTGTGTCCAAGTTTGCATTGGAGAAGGAAATGGCAATCCACTCCAGTATTCTTGCCTGGAGAATCCCAGGGATGGGGGAGCCTGGTGGGCTGCCGTCTCAGGGGTTGCACAGAGTCGGATACAACTGAAGCGACTTAGCAGCAGCAGCAGCAGTGTCCAAGTTACAGATCTACTTTTATGATCTGGGGGAAGTTATTTGACCTCTCTGGGACTCAATTTCCTCATGTGTAAAATGTAATGATAGATAATAACTTCCTTGCAGAGTTCCTGTGAGTATTAGTGACTTTGTGTATAAATCCAGCACAGTCTCTGTGAGACAGCAGGCACTCAGTAAGTGACAGCTATTATCTGGTTCTGTGTTAGGGAATTTGTCTTTAGAAGCATCAGGTAATAGTTTTCTGCCCCACCACTACCTCCTGATCCTAGAAATGAGCTCTCTATCCTAATTACCATGTCTCTCTCTAGCTGAGTCTCTTCTGTCATTTGATTCCTTTGGAGACTGGGCTGAGACTATAAATACCTAGGACTGCTTCCCCAAGCTACTAGGAATGAAGGTTACCTGCCTATACTTCCTGACCTGGAGGGATCCCCTTTTTACAACAGAAATGATGATGCTGTGCACTTGATCAGATTCTTCATAATGCTTGACTGCTGAGTCTTTGGGATTTTCTGACCCATAAACAAAAAACTGAGCACCATGGTCCTGGGAAGAGGCTACTTTACTCTACCTTTTCTTTCCTTGGGATTTCTAGCCATATGCAACTATTTTCCAACAGCCCCTTTCATGGATCTTTATCATTACTGGTCTTTATATGTCCTTAACACAGTTTCTGAATACATCTCAATTTATATTTAGTTAAAAAATATTATTTGGTATGACTTTCCAGGAAGGAGGTAAACTTGCAAAAATAATAAAGTTACCATAAAACTAGCATATACTGTACTTGTAACTAGATTCAAGGTTAGTAGAAATAATGATTCCAACAATAGGAAACTCAGAGTAATACCTAAGCTATAATAAACTAAAGACTAAAGGTAAATAGGATCGGTCCTAGTGGAAAGCCCTGTCTAAATGGAACTAAGAGGTAAGAGGAATCAACTGGTAAGAGATTACTGAACAACAAAAACCTTGAGGAAGAAAAATAAAAACCAGACACAATAGATTAAATAAAACGTACAGTCAGCAGATATAATTTACATATTAAACAGAATCTTACCTACCTGATCAAGTTCAAGCAAAAAAATAAGGAACAGATATAGATTTAAATAACTTCTTTACCTGGAAGAAGCTGAAAAACAAGGGGGGAAATGTAAAAAAAAGTTATAACCAACAGTTGAGTCTCTTACCCACTTTGTTACTTTCCTCCTCAAGCAGCCTTCTCCTCTGAACACTTTTTAGTCATTTTTATGTAACGAACAAGATTCTCCCTGTTGACAGTGAGATATTTAAGAGTATTTGAAGTCTGTTGATTCTATTCTGTCTTCAGTGATTCACCTGTGTACCTTCATAAAATATAGTCTACATATTTAGTGACTCAGTCTACTCCACAATAAAATGGGTTTAGTACTAACCACGTTTAAAAAGGCACTGGAATACTTAATGTTTCCAAAACATTATGTGCAAACCTGAGGGAAAAACACATCCTACTATGGTCAAAGTATTATTTATTTTTTGGTCAAGTAACTTTTAACCAACAAATCTGTTACTAAAGTCATATGAGCAAGATTATATAAATTACAATGGCAAAAACTTAAAATTTTACATGAAGAATAAGAGTTACAAGTGCCAAATTTATAATGCTAAAAAACTTTTTGGGGGGCATTTTATTAGGTATTTTATTTAATTCCTTAAATAGTGCTATAAAATTGGTGTCACTGTTGCAATTTTACAGGTAAAAAATGTGAGCGCTTGTCCAGGGCATGTTAACAGAGCCTGGAGTCAAGTTCAGAGCTTGTTGTTTCCAAGGTGCTTACATTTCACTGATATTTAAAATTACTACTAAATAACTTTGAAATTACTGAATAAAAGAGAGTTTAAAATTGCATTTACATACAAGTTACAAATTGCCTGTTATTAATGCTGCAGAAAAGTGTAGAACCACATTCCTCCAGCGTAAAATGAAAAAGACCAGCACTTTCGCCTGGAGTTCATAGAAATCATCAAAGAAGAGAATATCTTCTTAAATTAGAGGTATTTCCAGCTGTTGGAACAACTAGAGCATGCAGCACATGGTCCATCCAAGGATGACTTCAGTGCACGTGTACATTCAGGCAGACTAAGAATGACTAAGGAAAATCTTGCCTCTGCCTTGGCAGGCTCACAGTCCTAGTGGTAGTTGCATAGAGTGATTCTGTGAGTCTGAATACTTTCCTGAAAGTGATGGGGGATGAAGGGTGAAGAGGCAAGGACATTCACATGAGATCGCAGTTAAAGACAGCAGTTGAGAGGCTCTTGTGGTCCAGGTAAAGAAATGTAAGGGTTTGGACAAGAGGACTTTTTTTTGAGATACTATTTGTCAGTCTCCATTTTTGACCATTTTTTCCAAAATAAAAAAATAAACTGACCTATTAAAAAAGAGAGAATGTCTTCTTGTCCCACTCTCACATAACTACTAAAACAGTAGGCTTTCTATCATACAGAAGTACATTTAAAGATATCTATCATTTCTATAGGACCAAATATAGCATTTTGATAAAAATGAGAGAACGAGTTCATTCATACAACCTCAGTGACCTTTCTCTTACACTTCTCTGAACAGCACCTGTGCCCCAGTCTGAATCCAGCTTCTCTGGCAGCATACATTTAAAAAGACAAGAATCCTTTCAAAGAATGATGGGGTGTATAAAGAGGGACTTAAAGGAAAGGGCAAGGAAAGCTATAACTGAAAGACTGCCTGGACAAAAGTCAATTCATACTCTAATGCTAATGTTCTAAGACTAAAAATAAAAAGTTTATCACATAAAATTATATACTCTTAAGACTTCCTTATCTGCTTAGTTTTAGAAGTAAACCATTTACAGTTTGTTACAAAAACAACAACAAAAAGTTTTCCAGATTTAGAAAGCAAGTTCTAAAAGTAAATTATCAAAATTCTAAAATTATCAAAACATGATATACCAAATTATAGAATACATACTCTCTAAATTTCAGAGTACACATGAACCCACTTCAAGAAACGATTTGGGGACTTTCCTGGTGGCACGGTGGATAAGAATCCACCTGCCGATGCAGGGGACACAAGTTCAATCCCTGATCCAGGAAAATTCCACATGCTACAGAGCAACTAAGCCTGTGCACCACTGAGCCCAAGCTCTAGGGCCCCATGAGCCATAAGTACTGAGCCTGTATGCCCCAACTACTGAAGCCCATGTGCCTAAAGCCTATGGTCTGCAACAAGAGAAATCACCATAATGAGAAGCCCTTGTACTGCAATGAAGAGTAGCCCCTACTTGCCTTAACTACAGAAAGCCTGTGCGTAGAAAAGAAGACTCAGGGCAAGCAAAAAATAAAGAAATTTTTTTAAAAAGAAACTATTTTGTAAGTTATTTTAACTCTGATTAAACTTAAGCATTGTTCCTCAGTATAAGATTAAAGATTTGTATTGAATATCAGAAGTGCCAGTTTCTAGGGTATTCTTATTAACAAAAGTAGAAAATGATAAAATTTTGTCTGTAAGATAACCGCATGGGAAAATGGCAGTGGATCTAGATATCAAGCAGTGGATAAATTATACTGAAACATCATTTGCTAATCCCAACTGCATACTTCTGACTGCCCACTGAAACAAAAATCATATTTTCTAAAAAGGTCGGGCAGGGGTGGGGGGGGTGTATCTATAAAACCCACACTTCACAGTGGGATCACAGTAAGGATGTGTTATGCAACAAGCAGGGAATGAACTTCTATGTAACTTTATGTAGAATTTAATTTCCTTGTGGGTATTTCCCCATTTGAATTAATGCAAATTACATTACTCATCCTAGAGAGAAATATGAATCAATCAGGCCAAGTACAAATATAAAAATGAAGTTTCTCCACTATGACTCACTCACATCACAACTGTCAAATGAGACGATAAAAATAAAAACTGAAGAAAATAACCTGGGGAAATACTATTCCAAGGCAAACTTTTTAAAAATAAATGTGAACAGCCAAGTATATAAGTTGTACCTCCCTCAGAAGAAAGTCACTGTTTTTACCAGGAGAGGTACCCAACCATCCTTCATGGCCAAAGACGTTGAAAATTAATTTCCGTATTAATTGGTGTGAATATGAAAACAGCTTATATATTATATATATTCTAAAAAGCTAAGGAACTGGTATTTGTCAAGGTAAAACCAGAAGACATTTGTCCAGAAGGCCTGGTATACCCAGAAATTATTCAGATAATGACACTAATAAGTATTTGCACACTTATTAAAATGTATAATTTTATTTAGGGCTTCCTAATACAAACATACTTGGTAGGCTTCCAAGTACTTTTACATAGACTTGAAATTATCCAGGCCTCATAATGAAGCTGTGTATTTTACAGGTGCAGTGGATAAGGTGGCACTGCCATCATCACCCTGTTGTTGAGGAAACTGAGATTTACGGAAAGAGAACTGAGGTATTTTTCATTCAGCTGTTCCTTCTGCGGTACCAGCATGAGGATGGAGCTATGAAGGGAGAGGCTAGATTAGAATAAGAAACCAGTTTTTAATAGGGTCAACTGTGCTTGGAAGAGAGACTGATATTTGTTAATTGCCATCTTCCTAAGATTCAGAATTGACCAAAGGAAGATCACCATCCCAGGTCTTAAGTCTTGACAGGAAAACAGGAAGAGCAAATAGTTTCTCTGGTGGCTCAGATGGTAAAGAATCTGCCTGCAATGCAGGATACCCGGGTTTGATTCCTCGTTGGGACAATCCCCTGAAGAAGGCAATGACAACCCCCTTCAGTATTCTTGCCTGGAGAATCCCATGGACAGAGGGGCCTGGTGGACTACGGTCCATGGGGTCGAAAAGAGTGAGCGACTGAGCAACTAACACTCTTATTTAACCAGCACTTAAATAGCATTTACTATGTGTCAGGCACGTTCTATGGCTTTTATAAATATTTATTAATTTAATCCTCACAATGAACTTCTCAAATAGTACTATTATTATCCATATTTTACAGATGAGGAAACTGAAGCACAATAACTTATCCAAGGTCACATGGCTAATAGCATATAGAACAAAGATCCAAACTCTGACTTCAGAGTTCAGGCTCTTAACCATTATTTGGTAACACAAAAGGTTAGACAACCCCATCATCTCATAACTAAAATCATCTCAATCATCAACTAGTCTCAGCTCTTCATTTTAAAGGTTAAACAAGGGAGAAGAATTCAAAAGATAACCAGAGCTTGATAACTGAGCCTGGAATCATACAACAGATTTCTAAGACCCAGTCATTTTTAAAATTCTCTACTATTTACTGCCTATACTAATCATTTATAATGTATTAATAGCATGGGTTATCTTAGATCATCTTTCTTTCTAAGCCTATGTTCTGCCTTCTCGGTTTGAATAAACCTTCTAGGGATGGGACCTATGCCTCCTACCTCTGGGCAACCCTACTCCTGATATATGTCCCACACAAAGGGCGTCATATGGCGTCAGTAGGGATGAGGCCTTAGGTGACAATGAAGCAGACTATGTTAAGGTGAAGAACAAAGATGAAAGGTTCTGCCTACTTTAAATGTGTCCACTGCTTGCCCTCCTTCCCTTCGTTTATATTTAGAAAAAGAGAACACACACACACACACACACACACAAAGAAGCCTGTCTCTACGTAAGGCTTCCAGAAAAAAAGGCTTCTGAATTCAATCTCTCTGAGAAGTGGAAAATAAGTCAAGAGCTACATAAGCTGAGGGAAAACTGAACTTAATGAATTACCTGCACAGATGGCCAGTTACCTTTACTTAAGAGTCCACTGTATCTAATTTCAGAGCTACCCTGAGTATAATTTAAAGCTAAACTTCAGTGATATTTAAATGCCCTCAACCTTCCTATTAAGCACCTGACCAAGTCTGTCTTTAAATTCTCAACTTCAATCTGTAGTTAATTTGAGGAGGATTAAACCAATCCTCCCCACGGCTGTGATCACTGACCTTTTCTAATAATCTAAGATCATGAACCAAATAGGAAGCACAGTTCATTCTTTGTCCATAAAAAACCAGAGCATAAAGAGATATTTATCCAAATTAGGAGTACCTTAAATAACGATTCCATAGGAAATATTCCCCATTGACATATCTAAAAGGGCAGCAAATTACCCAGTTTGGTTAACTCCCCCACCTTATCTTCCCTGACCTTCACTACCTGACAACATCTAGGATTTTGCAAGAGCTAAGAAAAAGATTACTGAAGCAATATTTTGTTCTCAAATCAACAATCTCCAAGTACTCTGAAGCAAGTTACACTTACACATACCTGCTTCCTAAGGTGAAATCCAATTTTTACAGCTGAGCTCAAATGTCTGTTGAATTTCTCTCAATCAACAACTTGTCACCACCCTCTGAGGTTAAAGTCTTACCTCAGTATAGCATCTGCACGTGGACCTGCTGAAGATGACCACAGGGTGGCTGTGGATACAGGCCCGTGCCTGGGCTCTGGGATCCTCGAGAGCCGTGAGGTGGGCCCTGAGGTGGCCACTCACCACAACAGCTGAGCTTTTTGGCAAAATTTGACTAGAGAGATGATCCTTAGCTACAAGTAATAGAAGCAAAGATGCTAATTATCAGAAAGAAAAACACGATGATGCAGCTTCTAATATTAGGTATACTCTACAAGCCTTACAATTTTAGCCCCAGGAGTCAAAATAAGGACTCTGAGGAAGGACTCTACCATGGATTACATCTTTAGTTCTGTCATCTGACTGGAGACTTCCGGCAGTTCATTCGCTATTCCCCTCTCATTTCACCATACTCAAAGTTAGTTCTCAGGGATCCTGACAAATGATAGCAAGAGCCTGAACCATCCCTGCAAGGTAGAAGAGTTAGTAAGAGGCTCTGGACACTGAGGGCCACATGTACCCGACCCTCACTCCCACTCGTGTTTGACACACAGAGGCCCCAAATCAGACATTACGTCCCCTTCTCATACAACTTGCCCGGGACACAGGCACAGCCAGCTCAAACCAAGCCTTCCTCCTTTCCCTCCAGCTAATTCTTGGATAAGCAGACGCAGGATCTTTAGGACACAGAAGCAGCCAATTTTCAAAAAAAAAAAAAACAATTTTTTTTTCAGCATCTCTGTTTCCTCCCCAGACTTTGCTGGGGCCCAATCTGGCACCATAACCAACATGATCCAGCGGAATGGTATGTGATCCCCACATGACAGCTCTGTCATCCTGTGCAGCATCACCAGCCAAAACCACTGAGAGATTGCTAGCTCCAGCTTGTAAATGTCTAAACTAGCCGTCTTCTTCAGGGCTCACACACAGACCAAACTCAATCCTATCCTTACTATTAATATTTTCTCTGCGAATTATTTCTTCTCATTTCTACTTGTCTGAGACCTAAATGTTCCCCAATCTCTTCATCATTTTCATAGTTTATATTCATGTTTACTAGAGAGGGAGTGAATATCTAGATGCATCATCTCATTTAGTGTTTACAAGGATACCATTAGGCAGGCTCTGCTATCTCATCACCCCTATTTTGCAAATAAGGAAACATTCAGAGGTAAAGCAACCTCCCCAAGGTTGTACAGCTTACAGTAAGTGATGGAGTTAAAATTCAAATCAGGGTTATAGTTCTCTAAGTGAAGTGAAGTAGCTCAGTCACGTCCAACTCTTTGCGACCCCATGACCTATAGCCTACCGGGCTCCTCCATCCATGGGATTTTCCAGGCAAGAATATGGGAGTGGATTGCCATTTCCTTCTCCAGGGGAACTTCCCGACCCAGGGATCGAACCCGGGTCCCCCGCATTGTAGGCAGACGCTTTACCGTCTGAGCCACAATGGAAGCACAGTTTTCTAGAACTATAGCAAAATTGTAATTAAGCTCTGGTTTTTATTTTGTCTTTTCCATTTTACTTATTTTAGAAGGCAAAGTGGATACAAGGATTCCTAGTGGTAAAACATCATAGAAAGAGAATCACAGGATATGAGCATAGGAAAGACATTTGGGGCCACTAAGCTAACCAATTCATTCTACTGATAAAGAAACTGAGGTCCAAACAGGTAATTAATCGGCATTGGAGTCAGGGCTACCACACAAGCTTCCTATCCCATTATGCCTTATTGCCTCTCTTGACTTCACAGGGATGACTGATTCTAAAAGGTGACAATTCCTTACATAACATCTATGCTAAAGTCCCCACCCTCCTATTAAGCTCAAATATTTGTCAATACACAGAACACAGTACTAAGTACCATAGCAAGGAAAGGAATATCTTCCGTAATCAAAAGAGCTGCAGTCTTACTGGGGAAAGACTATTCACCACAAATAAAAATAAAACAAACAAATGGATAGGTAAATAAATAAATAACAAGAGATTGCCCAAATAAACACAATCATCAGAACTTTTCCTTAAATTCCACCTCTAACAAAGGCAAATATAATTTATTCATTTTATCATTTATTTTCAAAATTTCCCCCTCAATTTTGAAATAAAATTTGAAGCAGCACTGAAAGAAATATATTAAGTAAATGTTGCAAGAACTACACAGGACCAGGTGGTCAGAAAAACCCACATAAAATAATGTTTCTTCTATTTTGCCCCAACTCTTTTGCCTGAGATCAATTCGTAATATTTTGATCCATCACGTATCTACTATCCACTTACAAAAACTCTAAAGCGTAATAAAAGAGAGAAAATGCTCCATGCTTAAACATTTATAAGAATTATTTACATCAGTAAAAGAGATTGGATAGCCCAGAAACAGACAAATATGGAATAATTTATAATAAAATATATTGCAAAACAATAAAGAGAGAATGTATTTTTTAAATAGTATAGCAATGATGACTTGATAATTTGGAAAAAACTTTTTTCCCTTATCTCTTACTATATGACAAAGCACGTTAAATGGAACTCTGAGGCAATAACTTCCTAAGCTTAGAAGTAAATACAAAGGAAAAGAGCAACAGATTATACTGCAAAATAATAATAATAATAGTAGGGTTATTAAGGCAAAAGACTGGCTTAGAGAAAATATTTACATTTAAAACAAAACAAAACAAAAAACAACAAGCAAATTGGTGAGAAATAGCACTACCATAATGAGAAAATGAATAAAGAACAGAAATTCTTTAACTTATTAGAAATAAAAGAGCAAACCTAGAATAAAAAAAGGTCTATTGATTTTATTTCATAATCAGAAATGCAAATTAAAACAATGAAGAATCATTTCTTACATATTAAAAATGAAAATTCCCACTGGCGGGTAATTGTACACTGAGGACAGTCCATGGATATGAGGGGGTATGTAAATAAACTATTACTATTCTTTTGGAAATCAATTTGACAATGTGGATATAAACAGAAAGAGCCATATATATATTTTAACCTAGCACTCTCACCTGGGTTATTATCTTAAAAGAAATCTAAAATAATTAAAATATTATACGGTACTCACAAAAATGATCCCACTTCCTAGTCTCATAAAAGCTTTCTGTAGATTTTATTAATATAACTAGCATCACCTACGGAGAAGGCAATGGCAACCCACTCCAGTACTCTTGCCTGGAAAATCCCATGGACGGAGGAGACTGGTAGGCTGCAGTCCATGGGGGTCATTAGGAGCTGGACACTACTAAAGTGACTGAGTAGCAGCAGCAGCAGCATCACCTAGTAAATGGAAAACTTCCCTTTTCAGTACAAGTTCCATAAATTCAGGAGTAATCATGATCAGTTCAGTTCAATCACTCAGTTGCGTCCGACTCTTTGCAACCCCATGGACTGCTGCACACCAGGTTTCCCTGTCGATCACCATCTCCCAGCGCCTACTCAAACTCACATCCTTTGAGTCGGTGATGCCATCCAACTATCTCATCCTCTGTCGTCCCCTTCTCCTCCTGCCTTCAATCTTTCCCAGCATCAGAGTCTTTTCCAAGGAGTCAGTTCTTCCCATCAGGTGGCCAAAGTATTGGAGATTCAGCTTCAGCATCAGTCCTTCCAATGAACACGCAGGACTGATTTCCTTTAGGATGGACTGGTTGGATCTCCTTGCAGTCCAAGAGTCTTGACCAACACCACAGTTCAAAAGCATCAATTCTTTGGCGCTCAGGTTTCTTTATAGTCCAACTCTCATATCCATACATGACTACTGGAGAAACCATAGCTTTGACTAGACAGACCTTTGTTGGCAAAGTAATGTCTCTGCTTTTTAATATGCTATCTAGGTTGGTCATAACTTTTCTTTCAAGGAGTAAGCATCTTTTAATTTCATGGCTGCAGTCACCATCTGCAGTGATTTTGGAGCCCAGAAAAATAAAGTCTGTCATTTGTTTCCATTGTTTCCCCACCTATTTGCCATGAAGTGATGGGACTGGATACCATGATCTTAGTTTCCTGAATGTTGAGCTTCAAGCCAACTTTTTCACTCTCTTTCACTTTCATCAAGAGGCTCTTTAGCTCCTTTTCACTTTCTGCCATAAGGATGGTGTCATCTGTGTATCTAAGGTTATTGGTATTTCTCCTGGCAATCTTGAGTCCAGCTTGTACTTCATCCAGCCTGGCATTTCACATTATGTACTCTGCATAGACGTTAAATAAGCCGGGTGACAATATACAGCCTTGACGTACTACTTTCCTAATTTGGAACCAGTCCATTATTCCATGTCCAGTTCTAACTGTTGTTTCTTGACCTGCATACAGGTTTCTTAGAAGGCAGGTAAGGTGGCCTGGTATTCCCATCTCTTTCAGAATTTTCCATAGTTTTCCATAATTCCCACAGTCAAAGGCTTTGGCGTAGTCAACAGAGCAAAAGATGTTTTTCTGGAATTCTCTTGTTTTTTCTATGATCCAATTGATGTTGGCAATTTGATCTCTGGTTCCTCTTCCTTTTCTAAATCCAGCTTTCACATCTTGAAATTCACGGTTCACATACTGTTGAAGCCTGGCTTGGATAATTTTGAGCATTACTTTACTAGCTTGTGAGATGAGTGCAATTCTGCAGTAGTTTGAACACTGCTTGGTATTGCCTTTCTTAGGGATTGGAATGAAAATGGACCTTTTCCAGTCCTGTGGCCACTGCTGAGTTTTCCAAATTTGCTGGCATATTGAGTGCAGCACTTTCAAAGCATCATCTTTTAGGATTTGAAATAGCTCAGCTGGAATTCCTTCACCTCCACTAGCATTGTTCATAGTGACGCTTCCTAAGGCCCACTTGACTTTGCATTCCAGGATGTCTGGCTCTAGGTGAGTGATCACCCCATCGTGGTTATCTGGATCATGATCTTTTTTTGTATAGTTCTTCTGTGTATTCTTGCCATCTCTTATTAATATATTCTGCTTCTGTTAGGTCCATACCATTTCTGTCCTTTATTGAGCCCACCTTTGCATGAAATGTTCCCTTGGTATCTCTAATTTTCTTGAAGAGATCTCTAGTCTTTCCCATTCTATTGTTTTCCTCTGTTTTTTTGTACTGATCACTGAGGAAGGCTTTCTTATTTTTCTTGGAGATGGTCTTAATCGCTGCCTCCTGTACAATGTCAGAAATCTCCATAGTTCAGGCACTCTGTTTATCAAATTTAATCATAGTTTAGCCTCAGGTGAAACAATAGGGAGGGAACACAGCCCCAACCAACAACAGAAAATTGGATTAAAGTTTTACTGAGCATGGCCCCACCCATCAGAACAAGACCCAGTTTCCCCCAAACTCAGTCTCTCCCATCAGGAAGCTTCCATAAGCCTCTTATCCTTATCCATCAGAGGGCAGACAGAATGAAAACCACAATCATAGAAAACTAACCAAACTGATCACATGGACCACAGCCTGAACTCAATGAAACTATGAGCCATGCTGTGCAAGACAGTCCAAGATGTATAGATCATGGTGAAGAGTTCTGACAGAACATGGTCCACTGGACAAAGGAATGTGAAACCACTTCAGTATTCTTGCCTTGAGAACCCCATGAACAGTATGAAAAGGCAAAAAGACAGGACACTGAAAGATGACCTCCCCAGGTTGGTAGGTGCCCAATATGCTACTGGAGACGAGTGGAGACATAATTACAGAAAGAACGGTCGACTACAAATTGGCACTTACCAAGGGCATTGCCAAGGAGTGAACAATAAAGGAATTTGCCATCTGCCTCTATGGAGATTGAACCCCATCCTGCTATAGATGTTGATCTTCAACAACCCTGGAGGGAGTTCAGGGTGGAGTGAGGCACTCTGTGTTCCAGGGAATCTGGTGGGAGAGGTCTTTAGATAGTTTGGTATTTTTAGGAGCAGATTTCATGATCTTAATCCTTGCGTCTCCACATATCTAGAGAAGCACTAAATCCCTTCATGGTGACATCAGATCCTCGTGACTAACAAAAAACCTTTTGTAAAATGAGTGCTTCATGGTACTGAACTCCCCCTTTACCAAAACCTTATATATTGACCTTCTCCAGTGAATGGCAAACCACTTCAGTATTCTTGTCTTGAGAATCCCATCAACGGTATGAAGAGGCAAAAAGACAGGACACTGAAAGATGAACTCCCCAGGTCGGTAGGTGCCCAATATGCTACTGGAGACGAGTGGAGACATAATTACAGAAAGAATGAAGAGACAGAGTCAAAGCAAAAACAACACCCAGCTGTGGATGTGACTGGTGATGGAAGCAAGGTCCTATGTTGTAAAAGCAATATTGCATAGGAACCTGGAATATTAGGTCCATGAATCAAGGCAATTTGGAAGTGGTCAAACAGGAGACGGCAAGAGTGAACGTCGACATTTTAGGAATCAGCAAACTAAAATGGATTGGAATGGGTGAACTTAACTCAGATGACCATTATATCTACTATTGTGGGCAAGAATCCCTTAGAAGAAATGGAGTAGCCATCATAGTCAATAAGAGTCCGAAATGCAGTCCTTGGATACAATCTCAAAACCAACAGAATGATCTCTGTTTGTTTCCAAGGCAAACCATTCAATATCACGGTAATCCAAGTCTATGCCCTGACCAGTAACGATGAAGAAGCTGAAGTCGAATGGTTGTATGAAGACCTACAAGACCTTTTAGAACTAACACCCAAAAAAGATGTCCTTTTCATTATAGGGGACTGGAATGCAAAAGTAGGAAGTGAAGAAACACCTGGAGTAACAGGCAAATTTGGCCTTGGAATACGGAATGAAGCAGGGCAAAGACTAATAGAGTTTTGCCAAGAAAATGCACTGGTCATAGCAAACATCCTCTTCCAACAACACAAGAGAAGACTCTACACATGAACATCACCAGATGGCCAACACTGAAATCAGATTGATTACACTCTTTGCAGCCAAAGATGGAGAAGCTCCATACAGTCAGCAAAAACGAGACCAGGAGCTGACTGTGGCTCAGATCATGAAATCCTTATTGCCAAATTCAGACTGAAATTGAAGAAAGTGGGGAAAATCAGTAGACCATTGAGGTACAACCTAAATCAAATCCCTGACTACACAGTGGAAGTGAGAAATAGATTCAAGGGACTAGCTCTGATAGACAGAGTGCCTGGTGAACTATGGACAGAGGTCTGTGATACTGTACAGGAGACAGGGATCAAGACCATCCCCAAGAAAAAGAAATGCAAAAAAGCAAAATGGCTCTTTGAGGAGGTTTTGTAAGTAGCTGTAAAAAGAAGAGAAGTGAAAAGCAAAGGAGAAAAAGAAGATATAGCCATCTGAATGCAGAGTTCCAAAGAATAACAAGGAGAGATAAGAAAGCCTTCCTCAGGAATCAGTAAAAAGAAATAGAGGAAAACGATAGAATGGGAAAGATTAGAGATCTCTTCAAGAAAATTAAGGATACCAAGGGAACATTTCATGCAAAGATAAGCTCAATAAAGGACAGAAATGGTATAGACCTAACAGAAGCAGAAGATATTAAGAAGAGGTGGCAAGAATACACAGAAGAACTGTACAAAAATATCTTCAAGATTCAGATAACCACGATGGTATGATCATACCTACAGCCAGACATCCTAGAGTGTGAAGTCAAGTGGCCCTTATGAAGCATCACTACGAACAAAGCTAGGGGAGGTGATGGAATTCCAATTGAGCTATTTCAAATCCTGAAAGATGATGCTGTGAAAGTGCTTCACTCAATATGCCAGCAAATTTGGAAAACTCAGCAGTGGCCACAGGACTGGGAAAGGTCAGTTTTCATTCCAATCCCAGAGAAAGGCAATGCCAAAGAATGCTCAAACTACCACACAATTGCACTCATCTCACAGGCTAGTAAAGTAATGCTCAAAATTCTCCAAGCCAGGCTTCAACAATACGTGCACCGTGAACTTCCAGATGTTCAAGATGGTTTTAGAAAAGGCAGAGGAACAACAGATCAAATTGCCAACATCTACTAGATCATAGAAAATGCAAAAGAATTCTAAAAAAACATCTATTTCTGCTTTATTGATTATGCCAAAACCTTTGACTGTGTGGATCACAACTGTGGAAAATTCTAAAATAGATGGGAATACCAGACCACCTGACCTGCCTCTTGAGAAATCTGTATGCAGTTCAGGAAGCAACAGTTAGAACTGGACATGGAAAAATGGACTGGCAAATTAGGAAAGGAGTACGTCAAGGGGTTATATTGTCACCCTGCTTATTTAACTTATATGCAGGGTTCAGTTCAGTTTAGTCGCTCAGTCATGCCCGACTATTTGCAACCCCATGAACTGCAGCATGCCAGGCTTCCCTGTCCATCACCAACTCCCGGAGTCCACCCAAACCCATGTCCATCGAGTTGGTGATGCCATCCAACATCTCATCCTCTGTCGTCCCCTTCTTCTCCTGCCCTGAATCTTGCCCAGCATCAGGGTCTTTTCAAATGAGTCAGCTCTTTGCATCACGTGGCCAAAGTATTGGAGTTCCAGCTTCAACATCAGTCTTTCCAATGAACACCCAGGACTGATCTCCTTTAGGATGGACTGGTTGGATCTCTTTGCAGTCCAAGGGACTCTCAAGAGTTTTCTCCAACACCACAGTTCAAAAGCATCAGTTCTTCAGCACTCAGCTTTCTTTATAGTCCAACTCTCACATCCATAAATGACTACTGGAAAAACCATAGCCTTGACTAGACGGACTTTTGTTGGCAAAGTAATGTCTCTGCTTTTTAATATGCTGTCTACGTTGGTCATAACTTTCCTTCCAAGGAGTAAGTGTCTTTTAATTTCATGGCTGCAATCACCATCTGCAGTGATGTTGGAGCCCACAAAAATAAAGTTAGCCACTGTTTCCTCATCTATTTGCCATGAAGTGATGGGACTGGATGCCATGATCTTAGTTTTCTGAATGTGAGCTTTAAGCCAACTTTTTCACTCTCCTCTTTCACTTTCATCAAGAGGCTTTTTAGTTCCTCTTCACTTTCTGCCATAAGGGTGGTATCATCTGCATATCTGAGGTTATTGATATTTCTCCTGGCAATCTTAATTCCAGCTTGTGTTTCTTCCAGTCCAGCATTTCTCATGATGTACTCTGAATATAAGTTAAATAAGCAGGGTGACAATATACAGCCTTGACGTACTCCTTTTCCTATTTGGAACCAGTCTGTTGTTCCATGTCGAGTTCTAACTTTTGCTTCCTGACCTGCATACAGGTTTCTCAAGAGGCAGGTCAGGTGGTCTGGCATTCCCATCTCTTTCAGAATTTTCCACAGTTTATTGTGATCCACACAGTCAAAGGCTTTGGCATAGTCAATAAAGCAGAAGTAGATGTTTTTCTGGAATTCTCTTGCTTTTTCTATGATCCAATTGATGTTGGCAATTTGATCTCTGGTTCCTCTGCCTTTTCTAAAACCAGCTTGAATATCTGGAAGTTCACAGTTCACGTATTGCTGAAGCCTGGCTTGGAGAATTTTGAGCATTACTTTACTAGCTTGTGAGATGAGTGCAATTGTGCGGTAGTTTGAGCATTCTTTGGCATTGCCTTTCTTTGGGATTGGAATGAAAACTGACCTTTCCCAGTCCTGTGGCCACTGCTGAGTTTTCCAAATTTGCTGGCATATTGAGTGAAACACTTCCACAGCATCATCTTCCAAGATTTGAAATAGCTCACCTGGAATTCCATCACCTCCACTAGCTTTGTTCGTAGTGATGTTTCCTAAGGCCCACTTGACTTCACATTCCAGGATGTCTGGCTCTAGGTGAGTGATCACACCATCATGATTATATGGGTCATGAAGGTCTTTTTTGTACAGTTCTTCGGTGTATTATTGCCATTTCTTATTAATATCTTCTGCTTCTGTTAGGTCCCTACCATTTCTGTCCTTTACTGAGCCCATCTTTGCATGAAATGTTCCCTTGGTATCTCTAATTTTCTTGAAGAGAACTCTAGTCTTTCCCATTCTATTTTTTCCCTCTATTTCTTTGCATTGATCGCTGAGGAAGGCTTTCTTATCTCTCCTTGTTATTCTTTGGAACTCTACATTCAAATGGGTATATCTTTCCTTTTCTCCTTTGCTTTTGGCTTCCCTTCCTTTCACAGCTATTTGTAAGGCCTCCTCAGACAGCCATTTTGCTTTTTTGCATTTCTTTTTCTTGGGGATGATCTTGATTCCTGTCTCCTGTACAATGTCACAAACCTCCATCCATAGTTCATCAGGCACGCTGTTTATCAGATCTAGTCCCTTAAATCTATTTCTCACTTCCACTGTATAGTCATAAGGGATTTGATTTAGGTCATACCTGAATGGTCTAGTGGTTTTCTCCACTTTCTTCAATTTCAGTCTGAATTTGGCAATAAGGAGTTCATGATCTGAGCCACAGTCAGCCCCTGGTCTTGTTTTTGCTGACTGTATAGAGCTTCTCCATCTTTGGCTGCAAAGAATATTATCAGTCTGATTTCGGTGTCGACCATCTGGTGATGTCCATGTGTAGAGTCTTCTCTTGTGTTGTTGGAAGAGGGTGTTTTCTATGACCAGTGTGTTCTCTTGGCAGAACTCTATTAGTCTTTTCCCTGCTTCATTCTGTACTCCAAGGCCAAATTTGCCTATTACTCCAGGTGTTTTTTGACTTCCTACTTTTGCATTCCAGTCCCCTATAATGAAAAGGACATCTTTTTTGGGTGTTAGTTCTAAAAGGTCTTGTAGGTCTTCATAGAACTGTTCAACTTCAGCTTCTTCAGCGTTACTGGTCGGGGCATAGACTTGGATTACCATGATATTGAATGGTTTGCCTTGTAAATGAACAGGGATCATTCTCTCGTTTTTGAGATTGCATCCAAGTACTGCATTTTGGACTCTTCTGTTGACTATGATGGCTACTCCATTTCTTCTAAGGGATTCCTGCCCACAGTAGTAGATATAATGGTCATCTGAGTTAAATTCACCCTTTCTAGTCCATCTTGGTTCACTGATTCCTAGAATGTCGACGTTCTCTCTTGCCATTTCCTGTTTGACCACTTCCAATTTGCCTTGATTCATGGACCTAACATTCCAGGTTCCTATGCAATATTGCTCTTTACAGCATCAAATCTTGCTCCTATCACCACTCCCATTCACAACTGGGTGTTGTTTTTGCTTTGGCTCCAACCCTTCATTCTTTCTGGAGTTATTTCTCCACTGATCTCCAGTAGCATATTGGGCACCTACCGACCTGGGGATTTTATCTTTCAGTGTCCTATCTTTTTGCCTTTTCATACTGTTCATGGGGTTCTCAAGGCAAGAATACTGAAGTGGTTTGCCATTCCCTTCTCCAGTGGACCACATTCCATCAGACCTCTCCAACATGACCCCTCCATGTTGGGTGGCCCCATACTGCATGGCTTAGTTTCATTGAGTCAGACAAGGCTGTGGTCCGTGTGATGAGATTGGCTCGTTGTCTGTGACTGTAGTTTCAGTCTGTCTGCCCTCTGATCCCCTCTCTCAGTGTCTACCCTCTTACTTGGGTTTCACTTACCTTGGACGTGGGGTCTCTCTTCATGGCTGCTCCAGCAAAGCGCAACCCCTGCTCCTTACCTCGGACATGGGGTAGCTCTTCTCGGCCTCCGCTCCTGACCTCGGGTGCCGGGTAGCTCCTCTAGGCCACGGCCCCTGACCTCGGGCACAGGGTAGCTCCTGTAGGCTGCTGCCCCTGACTTCGGGTGCACCGTTGCTCCTCTCAGCTGCCGCCCCTGACCTCGTGCGCGGGGTAGCTTCTCTCAGCAGCCGCCCCTGACCTCGGGCACCAGGTAGCTCCTCTCGGCTGCCGCCCCTGACCTCTGGCCCAGGGTATGCCAGGCTGGATGAAGCACAAGCTGGAATCAAGATTGCCGGGAGAAATATCAATAACCTCAGATATTCAGATGACACCATTCTTATGGCAGAAAGAGAAGAAGAACTAAAGAGCCTCATGATGAAAGTGAAAGAGGAGAGTGAAAAAGTTGGCTTAAAGCTCATCATTCAGGAAACTAAGAACATGGCATCCAGTCCAATCACTTCATGGCAAATAGATGGGGAAACAGTGGAAACAGTGACAGACTTTAATTTTGGGGCTCCAAAATCACTGCAGATGGTGACTGCAGCCATGAAATTAAAAGATGCTTGCTCCTTGGAAGGAAAGTTATGACCAACCTAGATAGCATATTCAAAAGCAGAGACATCACTTTGCCAACAAAGGTCCATCTAGTCAAAGCTATGGGTTTTCCAGTAGTCATGCACAGATGTGAGAGTTGGACTATAAAGAAAGCTGAGTGCCAAAGAATTAAAGCTTTTGAACTGTGATGTTGGAGAAGACTCTTGAGAGTCGAGTCCTGAGTGTGCATTGGAAGGACTGATGATGAAGCTGAAACTCCAATACTATGGCCACCTGATGCGAAGAACTGACTCATTTGAAAAGATCCTGATGCTGGGAAAGATTGAAGGCAGGAGGAGAATGGGACAACAGAGGATGAGATGATTGGATGGTATGACTGACTCAATGGACATGAGTTTGTGTAAACTCTGGGAGTTGGTGATGGACAGGGAGGCCTGGCATGCTGCAGTCCATGGGGTCACAAAGAGTCTGATACGACTGAGCAACTGAACTAAACTGAACCGCCACTTTGGAGCAGTCTCTCAGAGCTATCTGAGATGCTGCCTCCCGAGCTACAGTCCCCATTTTGCCCCAAATAAAACTTAACTCATACAACTCTCAAGTTGTACGTCTTTTTTAGTCAACAGAATGAAGAGATGGAGCCAAAGTGAAAACAATGCCCTTGTGGATGTGACTGATGATAGAAGTAAAGCCCTTTGCTATAAAGAACAATATTGCATAGGAACCTGGAATATTAGGTCTATGAATCAGGGTAAATTGGAAGTGGTCAAACAGGAGATGGCAAGAGTCAACATTGACATTTCAGGAATCAGTGACTCAAGAGGGATGGGTCAGTGGAGAATTTTGACAAAACGTGGTCCACTGGAGAAGTGAATGGCAAACCACTTCAGTATTATTGCCTTGAGAATCCCATGAACAGTATGAAAAGTAATCATGATAACTTCCTGTAAAATCCAACGGGAACAAAACAGGCCATTGACCTAACTAACTCTCTTTCACTCCCTACCTCCTGAATGTTTACATCACCTTTCTAGAGACAAAGTTATATCTCATTTCAGCTGCCTTTCTCCCTTCAAAGGCTATATTACAAAGATTTTCTCCCTTCTCTCTAGCCTACTTCACTTCTTTCTACTCCCCGTCTCAATTACTCTCTTTTTATCTAACTATTCCCAATAGTTTAATCACAGTATAAACAATATACTATACAGTTAAGTTTTTAAAAAGTAGAAATAACAGATGTCTTGTCACACTAGGACAATGGCTAAATTACAGCAGCTCTCTTGTTCTTCAATAATTTTAATGGCTGCATACTATTTAAGACTCAAAACAATATGGAAATGGTTTGACATAATGATATTTAAAAAGAAACAGAATGCCAAATCCTATGTACTGTAGTTTTGCAATTATATAACACTCTGCCTATAGATTTTTTGTAGTCTGAGCCACCAGGGAAGCCCTAAATACTGATTGGAAGGACTGATGCTGAAGCTCCAGTACTTTGGCCACCTGATTTGAAGAGCAAATTCCTTGGAAAAGACCCTGATTCTGGGGAAGACTGAAGGCAGGAGGAGATGGGGTCAACAGAGGATGAGATCGAGGCATCATCGACTCAATGGACATGAGTTTGAGCAAACTATGGGAGATGGTGAAGGACAGGGAAGCCTGGCATGCTGCAGTCCATGGGGTCACAGTGGATTGGACACAACTAAGCAACTGAACAACAAGTGCCTATATAAATCCTGAAAATGAATCTGTAAAATGGTCATGTAAGTTGTTCTGGCATGATAGGATTAGGCATGGCTTTTTCTCTCTTGTATTTCTCAAATTTAAATATTTTTTTGCAAAGCATAATAACTGGCCACAAATTGCTACATATAATCCTTAAACAGAGCCTGGAGTCAAAGACACTGAGGAAATTTTACAATGGACTTGTGCTGGATGATATTATATCAACATTAAATCCAACAGGTTTTTGTAGAAGAGTACTTCTTCTTTAGAGACACATCCTGATATAGAGTGAAAAGTCATAAGACCTGCAACATCCCAAATGGTTCAGGAAAAAAGTGTGTGTGTGTGTGTGTGTCTGCGTGTGTATAAGGAAGGAAAAGAAAACAAATGAAGTGAAATATGAATCTTGTGAATGAAATATGGGTAGTTATATTATTCTTTCACTTCACTGTTGACCTGGGTGAATTGTTAGATTGCTGGGTTAGTAGTTTTTAAAATTTTTGTATAGAGTACACAATAGTATATTTCTGTTTGGATTTGTGAGGAAAGTCTGGCTTATTCATCTTCATCCCATCACCTTCAATCTTGTCCCTGCACTGAGGGTGGTTTGCATTTGAAAAACTCAGGAAATTTCAAGTCAGCTAACCCTAGAGACATTAAGAAGCTGAGAAGCAATCCCTGAGACTGATTTCTTGATTTCCTTTGTTCAGACAGAATCCCAACGACTTCTCTGGTGCAAAATAAACATCTCTAAACAGTGGCCCTCAAAATGTGGTAGGCATACTTTTAGAGGTCTCTTCACCTTTTTAGAGGTGAAACTATTTTCATAATAAGATACATTTGTATTTTTCACTGTTGGGGTCCTTAATAATGTTTAAGAGTAAAGACCTGAGACCAAATTTTTGAAAACTACCAACCTTGACATTTTGAAAAGTTTGAAAGAGAATATGTGAAAAGTGGAGTTTCATTAGGACCCCAAATTTTAATCTAGGATTGTAAAACAAACAAGTTCTTCTCTTAAACCTAAGAGAACACAGGTTGGTTTCTCTTTCAAAGCCCCTAAAATTAATTGGAATAGGGCAGTCCTCTAGGCCTCTTTTTAGAAAATTGTTGTTGGTGTTGTTCTTTTGTTATGAGCTCTAATTCCAGGAAACTTAAAATGAAGAAGGAGGAGAAGAATAAGGAGAAGGGGAAGGAAGAGAAGAGGAGGCAGGGGTGAAGAAGGGAGGGGAGAAGGAGGAGCAAGAGAAGCAGCAGCAGCAGAAGCAGCAGAAACAGCAACAGCAGAAACAGCCGGACTGTAAGGGAAGAGGTCCATCAACAACTCCGCCTTTCTGGATCCTTAATCATTGCATGAAGGTGCAAAGGCCTGTGTTTCTACCTCATGTTTATAGCAACTAACATAAAACCAGCTGCTCATCAGGAGAGTTGACTGATCAGAATTTTGAAGGGACCAGATCAAGGTTAAGAGGTTTACACCAATCAGAGAATAAGAGAAGTAACCTAAGAACTTCAAAGCAGGGAAACATGGGGGAGGGGAAAGAAGAGCCCAACAAAGAAAGCAAAATGGCAAGGCTAAACACAGACTGGAACTGCCACTTGTTAGAACTTGAATTTTTGCCATTAATTAGCAACATGATCACTTCAAATGTGATGATAAAAATTTTACAGCTCTCCACTTTGCCTGCTGTCATCACTTTCTGGTTTGTGGGTTTCTGACATGTGTGTTTTTAACCTGTTGCCTGTGGTTAAAAGCATCTGGATGCAAGAGCTCTCAAGAAGTCAAGGATTTCTGCAGATCCCATAGCTTGACAAAGCTTTTTATTCAGTTCATGTGCAAAGACCACAAATATACCACCACTATCAGCTTTCTAAAAATAAATGAATTAATAATTTTAATAGTATTTTATTCAAACCACTTTTATTCAAAGAAACATGGAATATCATTACATTTGGGTAACAGTAAGGAAGCTTAAAGGGGAAGCATATATGATCTACAAAGTGAAGAAGACAAGATAATTATATGTGTTTTTAAAAGACTGCAGGGTATGAGACATGCTAGAAAAATAAAACACAAGTATTTGTGGAAACACAAGGAAGACTAGAAACTCTTTAATGGAACATGCTGATGACTCTCTGATGCTAAACATAATACTGAGTCAGCCAAAGAGTTCATTCGAGTTTTCCATAACATCATCAGAAAAACCCAAATGATCTTTTTGGCTAACCCAATACAGCTTAGTTTTTAGTACTAGTTATTTACCAACTTGGGGCCGGGGGTGGGGGAAACACTTGGATGATTTTCAGCTTTAAAGGGAGATTTTAGTTCTTACAAAGAATTTGTCATATGAAATACTAATTATGTTAGAAGCAAGCTGTTACAAAAAGGCAGATGACATCCTGGCCATAGCTCTTCTTGTGTGTCCTTCAAAGGAGTCTTATTAGGAGGTTAAAATTAAACCTGGGTTGTGGTGTGGATCCTTGCCTAGAAGGAATTTCCCACTTGTCTCACTCCACAACTGCATTAGAATAATATGCATGTCCAGGATTCAATGGCTATATGAACCTGAGAATATACATTTTGAAAAGAAATATCTCTTCCCCAAAGGACTGGTTTATGATGGGAAAACAATGCCAGAAGATCTAGAATGTTGTTGCTGCAGCAGCCTGGGTGGGGCGGGAGGAAGGCTGGTCTTGGTTTACCCAATCACTCAGCCCAAAGGTTATCTGTCAGGGTCAGGATTTACCACAGGGAACTTGGAAGGGTTATTTAAGAACCAACTGGCAAAAGGAAAAAAATATCCAACTTTCTCCTAGCTGGGAAATTTCATATTGATACTGTTAATAAGAGAAGAAAATCACTTTGAGGGCAATACTATAGAACTTCTTATGAATCAGAAATATAAACACTTATAAAATGGAGCTGTAACATTGAGGAAAAAAAAAAGAAATATAAACACTTAAAAATATTATGTGAAAGAATAAAATTTTAAAGTGTTTCCTAGTATATTATCTTTTTTAAATGATTTAAGAAATCAGATTTTTCTCATCTACGATGGATATATCCTTGACTTAATAATGCCTTCTAGACTTTACTTTCTTCATCTGTGAGATAACAGTTGGTCTAGATATGTGCAAAATTTCTGCAAATATGTCTTTTCTGGACATAAAGCATATACATGGAAGAAAGTGTAGGTGCTGCCTTTGACTGTACAACACACCCACTACAAAATCTGAATTACGCTCATTAAGATCATGAACTCCTTATTGCCAAATTCAGACTTAAATTGAAGAAAGTGGGGAAAACCACTAGACCATTCAGGTATGACCTAAATCAAATCCCTTATGACTATACAGTGGAAGTGAGAAATAGATTTAAGGGACTAGATCTGATAGAGTGCCTGATGAACTATGGATAGAGATTCGTGACATTGTACAGGAGACAGGAATCAAGATAATCCCCAAGAAAAAGAAATGCAAAACAGCAAAATGGCTGTCTGAGGAGGCCTTATAAATAGCTGTGAAAAGAAGGGAAGCCAAAAGCAAAGGAGAAAAGGAAAGATATACCCATTTGAAAGCAGAGTTCCAAAGAATAACAAGGAGAGATAAGAAAGCCTTCCTCAGCAATCAATGCAAAGAAATAGAGGAAAACAATAGAATGGGAAAGACTAGAGATCTCTTCAAGAAAATTAGAGATACCAAGGGAACATATCATGCAAAGATGGGCTCAGTAAAGGACAGAAATGGTATGGATCTAACAGAAGCAAAAGATATTAAGAAGAGGTGGCAAGAATACACAGAAGAACTATACAAAAAAGATCTTCACGACCCAGGTAATCACAATGGTGTGATCACTCACCTAGAGCCAGAAATCCTGGAATGTGAGGTCAAGTGAGCCTTAGGAAGCATCACTACAAACAAAGCTAGTGGAGGTGATGGAATTCCAGTTGAGCTATTTCAAATTCTGAAAGATGATGCTGTAAAAGTGCTGCCTCAATATGCCAGCAAATTTGGAAAACTCAGCAGCAGCCACAGGACTGGAAAAGGTCAGTTTTCATTGCAATCCCTAAGAAAGGCAATGCCAAAGAATGCCCAAAACTGCAGAATTGCACTCATCTCACAAGCTAGTAAAGTAATGCTCAAAATTCTCCAAGCCAGGCTTCAGCAATACGTGAACCGTGAACTTCCAGATGTTCAAGCTGGTTTTAGAAAAGGCAGAGGAACCGGAGATCAAATTGCCAACATCTGCTGGGTCATAGAAAAAGCAAAAGAGTTCCAGAAAAACATCTACTTCTGCTTTATTGACTATGTGAAAGCCTTTGACTGTGTGGATCACAATAAACTGTGGAAAATTCTTCAAGAGATGGGAATACCAGACCCCTGACCTGCCTCTTGAGAAACCTGTATGCAGGTCAGAAAGCAACAGTTAGAACTGGACATGGAACAACAGACTGGTTCCAAATAGGAAAAGGAGTACGTCAAGGCTGTATATTGTCACCCTGCTTATTTAACTTATATTCAGAGTACATCATGAGAAACTCTGGGCTGGAGGAAGCACAAGCTGGAATCAAGATTGCCGGAAGAAATATCAATAACCTCAGATATGCAGATGACACCACCCTTATGGCAGAAAGTGAAGAGGAACTAAAAAGCCTCTTGATGAAAGTGAAAGAGGAGAGTGAAAAAGTTGGCTTAAAGCTCAACATTCAGGAAACTAAGATCATGGCATCCAGTCCCATCATTTCATGGCAAATAGATGGGGAAACAGTGGAAACAGTGGCTGACTTTATTTTTCTGGGCTCCAAAATCACTGCAGATGGTGACTGCAGCCATGAAATTAAAAGACTCTTACTCCTTGGAAGGAAAGTTATGACCAACCTAGACAGCATATTAAAAAGCAAAGACATTACTTTGCCAACAAAGGTCCGTCTAGTCAAGGCTATGGTTTTTCCAGTAGTCATGTATGGATATGAGAGTTGGACTATAAAGAAAGCTGAGTGCCAAAAAATTGATGCTTTTGAACTGTGGTATTGGTCCCTTGGACTGCAAGGAGATCCAACCAGTCCATCCTAAAGGAGATCAGTCCTGGGTGTTCATTGGAGGGACTGATGTTGAAGCTGAAACTCCAATATTTTGGCCTCCAGATGTGAAGAGCTGACTCATTTGAAAAGACCCTGATGCTGGGAAAGATTGAGGGCAGGAGAAGAAGGGGACGACAGAGGATGAGATGGTTGGATGGCATCACTGACACAATGGACATGGGTTTGGGTGGACTCCAGAAGTTGGTGATGGACAAGGAGGCCTGGCGTGCTGTGGTTCATGGGGCCGCAAAGAGTCAGACATGACTGACTGACTGAACTGAAGTGAACTGAAGATACAAAAGGGATCTATGGAAATGACTAAACTGATCCCTCATACACACCTACTAAATACCACTTATAACCTAACTAAAAGAAGTTCTCTGTCCTACACTAGACCATTCATTCACAGGATTTCACTAAACATGCTTCAAATGTATGTATATATACAATACATACAGAAAATATTTCACATTTCTCATATCCTTTATGTTACCTAATGAGTATTTAAAATAGCCAAAAAATGGAAAAATAATAGTACACTAAAATGTTTAGCCAATATAACCAACATTAAACTTTTAAAGAAAGTCTCAATCTTTCCAGTTCTCTCATAAAAGGTTTAGAAATAAGAGGTAAGTTTGCATTGTGTTTGAACAGACTTTCTTTCAAGGGCTTAATAAAAAACTGTAGAAAGCAGGAGTATTTAGAAGTTCCTCTGATTCAGCAACATTTTCACATGTGTAGAATATCAGGAGAAAAAAATTAATAAAGATACCAATTTACACAATCTTGTTCAGAAAATACAAGAGGAAGAACCATTTTCCAACCCGTTTTGTGAAATCAGTATTATCCTGATAGTCAAACTAGACAAAGCCAGCACAAGAAAACCGTGGACCAATATGCCTCATAAAGACAAAAAATTCCTAAACAAAATAATGACAAATTAAATCCAACGATAAATAATAATATACCATGAGGTAGTGGAGCTTATCTTGAGAATGCGAGGTTGGTTCAACATTAAAGAAATCAATTGATTAATCTGCCATATTAACAGTTAAAAACAAAAACCACATGATCAATTTTATGCCAACCAATTAGATAGATACCCAACATGAAACTGAAAAATTCTGAGAAAGACATGACTACCCAAACTGACTTTTGAACAAATGGAAATCTGAACAGACCTTTAACAAATAAAATGAGTAGGCAAATCTCCTACAAAGAAAACCTCAGGCTCAGGTGCCCTCACTAGTGAATTCTACCAAACATCTACAGCAGAATTAATATCAATTCTTCACAAACTCTTCAAAAAATTCAGAAGAGAGAATAGTTCCCAACTCATTTTATGAAACCATGACTGCCCTGATACCAAAACCAGACAAGGACATCACAAGAAAAGAAAACCACAGACTAGGGAATTCCCTAGTGGTCCAGTGGTTAGGACCTCAGGCTTTCACTGCCGAGGCCCAAGTTCAATCTCTGGATGGAGAAATAAGATCCCACAAGCTGCACAGTGTGGCCAAGAAAAAAAAAAGAAAAACCACAGACTAATATCTCCTATAGATAGAAAATCCAAAAATCCTCTATAAAATATGAGAAAACCAAATCCAGCAACATATACAAAAGATTATATACCACAATGAAGTGAATGAATTTATCCTGGGATAAACTTTTACACAGGTTGATTTAATATATGAAAAACCAATCAATGTAATATCTCATGTTAACAGAATAAGAGACAAAAACTACATGATAATCTCAATAAATGCAGAAAAAACATCCGCCCCAAAATCCAACACCCTTTAATGATAAAAACACTTAACTAGAAATAGAAGGGAACTCTACTAACCTGAGGAGAAGGCAATGGCACCCCACTCCAGTATTCTTGCCTGGAAAATCCCATGGACAGAGGAGCCTGGTAGGCTGCAGTCCATGGGGTCGAGAAGAGTCAGGCACGACTGAGCGACTTCACTTTCCCTTTTCCCTTTCATGCATTGGAGAAGGAAATGGCAACCCACTCCAGTGCTCTTGCCTGGAGAATCCCAGGGACTGGGGAGCCTGGTGGGCTGCCGTCTATAGGGTCCACAGAGTCAGACACGACTGAAGTGACTTAGCAGCTACTAACCTGATTGGAGAAGGAAATGGCAACCCACTCTAGTATTCTTGCCTGGAGAATTCCTTGGACAGAGGAGCCTGGTGGGCCACAGTCCATAGGGTCGCAAAGAGTCGGACATGACTGAAGCGACTTAGCACTACTAACCTGATAAAGTCTACTATGAAAAATTCACAGCTACCTTCATACTTAATGGTGAAAGACTGAATGCTTTCCCCCTAAGATCAGGAACAAGTTAAAGATGTCTGCTCTTGCCACTTCTATTCAACATTGAACTGGAGGTTTTAGCTAGGACAATTAGGCAGTAAATAAAAGTAAAGTTATCCAAATTTGAAAGGAAGTAATAAGACTAAGTGTTCACAGATAGCACAATACTATATGTAGAAAATCCTTAGGAATACAGATACATACATACACCTCTATTAGAATGAATGAGAAAATTCAGCAAATTATAAGGTTAATATACAAAAATCAATTATATTTCTGTACATTAGCAATGAGCAATCTGCAAATTAAATTAGGCAAGCATTTTCATTAACACTAGCATAAAAAAAGAACAAAATACTTAGGAAAAGGTTTAACGGAAGCAGTACAAGACCTATACATTGAAAACTACAGAACATTATTGAAAGAAAGAACTAAATAAATGGAAAGACATCTCAAATTCATTGACTGGAAGACATAATATTGTTAAGATGGTAGTATTTTCCAAATTAATCTACAGATTCAATACAATCCCTTTCAAAATCCTAGGCTGTCTTTTTGCATAAATTGATAAGCTGATCCTAAAATTCACATGGAAATGCAAAGGACTCAGAATTGCCAAAACCTGGAAAAACAGGAACAAAGTAGGACTCACACTTCTTAATTTTCCAACTCACTACAAATCAACAGTAATCAAGACAGTGCAGTACCAGCATATGCACAGACAACAGACAGAATTGAGACTCCAGAAACAAACCAGTATGTTGATTTTTGACAAGGGTGTCAAGACAACTCAAAGGGCAAAAATAGTCTTTTCAACAAACGGTTGGCAATTGTATATCTACCTACAAAAGAATTAATTTGGACCCCTTCCTCATACCATATGCAAAGTATTTTGTTCTTTTTTATGCTACTGTTAATGAAAATGCTTGCCTAATTTAATTTTCAGATTGCTCATTGCTAGTGTACAGAAATATAATTGATTTTTGTATATTAACCTTATAATTTGCTGAATTTTCTCATTCATTCTAATAGAGGTATATGTATGTATCTGTATTCCTAAGGATTTTCTACATATAGTATTGTGCTATCTGTGAACAATTAACTCAAAATACATCATGGAACTAAATGAAAGAATAAAAACTATAAAATTCTTAGAAAAAAAAATAGAACTAAATATTTGTGACCTTGGATAGTTTCTTGGATATGACAGCAAATTAGATCCCACATGCCACAACTAAGAGTTCGCTACCAGAACTAAAGATCTGGCATGCTACAAGGAAGATCAAAGAAGCCAAATAAATAAATAAATATATATATTTTAAAAACCTATAAAACTGACAAGCAAAATGTCAATTTTACTTATAGATTAATTTTTTAATAAAATTTTAAAAGATATCCCAAAAGATATATTCATTTACTAAGTAGTTGTCATTACAAAAAAAGAAAACAAGACTGCAAGAGAGATCATATGCACAGAACAGGGACATGAATTAAAGGATCATTCCTTTCAGAGAACTGCTTCCAGAAATGTACTTGAACTTATGCAAATCCCTCTACTCAAATCTTTTCCAAATGCAATTAAGACATTATGTTGGATTTTATACAGTTGGATTTTAATACAGTTATTACTTTAAAGCAAGTTCTTTCCTGCTATCTCAGGAGCTGCTGACTTGTTCACATAAAATGAAGTGAACGGGTTAAAATCTTAGTAGTTATTCAGGCATGCATTCCCGGAGCCAAGACAGGAAAACAGACATGTCTGAGATAATAGATGTGAAATTACCTTGTATATTGTGGAATCCTATAAAATGCTAGGTATTTTTGTATGAAATTATTACATGTTCTATGCATTCACTTTTTTTTTGGCCACGCTGCAAGGCTTGTGGGATCTTAGTTCCCCCACCAGGTACTGGACCTGGGCCCTCCGCAGTAGAAGTATGGAGTCCTAACAACTGGACCACCAAGGACGTCCCTACCTTTTTTTCTAGGAGACAGATCCTCAGAATTTTGAGAGCTGGAAAGGATTTAAGGTTTATCCATTCACTTTATTTTGCAAATGAGGAAATCAAGGCCCAGAAGTGCCATGGAACTTGTCTCAAATCACACAGATCATTGATGGTAAAACAGAACTAGAACTCCTCTCAGCTCTGATTCTCTTTCCACTCTCCATCAAGTGATTTGTGGAGCCACAGTCTAAATAAATACCCATCAAATATAACAAGAGCTCTCTGTAATGATGGTTCTATACTGAGATCAACCTTAGAAGCTAAGTGTTATTTACCAGGATCTTCCAATTCAAGTATACATTCCAGGGACCCGACTGATCTTATGGACGTGAAGTGACGAAGGGATTCTACTCTGCTTTGTAGGCAGGATCAGTGAGCTCACAAGCATTCAGCATTCACCACCTAAGCAGGACATTTTTTATCGTATTCAAGATTTCTATGACTCATTTTTAGTCTACCTGTCCTTAAACATAAGGTTAAACTGTCCTGAATATGCTCCTCTTCCCCTTCCAGGTACTGGCAATCCTCCAGAAAGTTTTATTTTAATTCAACTGCTTGTTTTCATGGGAACAAAATATTTTACTTTCAACTCTTATGAGGGGGTGAGCGATGGAGATTCTTATTAGGTTAAATCTGGCTCATCAATCTGTTGAGTGAGGCGAGAGAGCACCAGCTTCCTCCCTGGCTCCACTGCCTACTGGTCATATGCCCTGTGTACCTCTCTGTGCCCATTTTCTTCATTTGGTTGGTGCAATAACTGAATGAGTTAGTACATGTAAAGCACTCAGCACAGTGCCTGGTTCAAAATGAGCATTCACAAATATCACTACTTTTCATAAAAAGTCTCAGACATTATACATCACTTCAGAAAACAACCTCAGAAGTGCACATTGGCTCATATTCCCAGCCCTGACAATAATGCCTAATATCTAGAAGATGGTTAGTAGGTGTTGAGTGAGTAGATACAACCCAATTTACAAGATTACCTTAGGAGCTGTGTGTATGAGTTGCTCACTCATTTCCAACTCTTTGTGACCCTGATGGACTACAGCCCACCAGGCTCCTCTGTCCTTGGAATTCTCCAGGCAAGAATACTGGAGTTCGCTGCCATTCCCTTCCCCAGGGTATCTTCCCAATCCAGAGATCGAACCCAGGTCTCCCACATTACAGGCAGATTCTTTACCATCTGAGCCACCAGGGAAGCCCACCTTAGGAGTTACCCTCTCTTTCAAAAAACTATACTATTTGGAACTACAATATCCCATATGGAATGCTGGAAACACCACTCCTCCCTCATGACAAGGGCAGTTATACCTGTCTGAGCTGTCTCATTTGTCTAAGATTTCAAAGAGTCAGAAGCAAGAGAACTAGATAAAGGAGGTTTCCACGGGGGGAAAGTGATTCTTGAATTGATCAAAGGTCGGGGGGCGGGGGGGGAGGGAATTAGATAGGAGAAGAAAACTTGGCTCACTTTATTCAAACACTTACTGAGCACCGACTCTATGTGCCATGCACTATCCCAAACAGGAAATTTAACTCTGAACCAGACAGCCTTGCCCTGAGAACTCAGTCTAGTAGAATATAGTACACAATACACGATATATCCTATGACAGAAATGCGAAGGGGCCGGGTGTTCACAAAAGGCAATACTAACTCTATTTGGGGAATCACAAAACTGTCACTTGGTCTTGATGGGTAAGGAGAGTTTGGTCTTGATGGGTAAGGAGACTTGGTCTTGATGGGTAAGGAGAGTTTGCCCAAAAAAGAGAAGAACGAAGGCAGAAGAAATCAAACATTCAAGAATAAAATAAGTGAAGGTGACTGTCAAGGTCAAGGAACAGAAAAACAAAACTCGGTCAAATGCAAGACAGGAGGGCTTTAAAAGAGTCCTAAACCTGTCAAAACTTCTTAGCTCTTAAAAAAAATATTCACCTGGAGTTTCAGCATTGACCTTATCCAGTATGAATGACCATTAATCAGTGCCCATGCAAAAAGAAAAAGACTTCCCTGGTGGTCAAGTGGTTAAGAATCTGCCTTTCAGTGCAGGGGATGTGGGTTCGATCCCCAGTCAGGGGAACTAAGAGAGCCCTTGCGCTGCAACTAACAAAAGCCCACACAATAGCAATGAAGACCCAGAGCAGCCAAAGAATGAAAAGATCTCACACGCAAATTCCTTTAAAATCTACCACCTCCCCCTCCCATACTCCTCTGCTCACACCGATAGCCAGAGAAGTTGACTGGGTTTTGTTTTGCTGCTGTTGTTTGAATAAATACGATTAACACTACTTAGCAAGCCTGTCCCAACAGCTGTACCCTAAAACAAGCCGCCAGACACACACCTGCTCATGCTTCCCTCCTGCTTGTCCCTACGTTCAGCTGCCTCTTAGCTTAGTCCCTGTGCTTGACTGAAGGCCAAATCCCAGTTCAGTTTCCCTTACATTCTGCTTTGACCTGGAATTCCCTCTCTCCCAGCCAGATCAGCCTAGCCAAATCCTGAGAATTACCAGTCCAGCAGATAAAAACCACACCCTGGAAGATACCACAGAGCCCTGCTTGCTGCAGATGGGTACAAGGAAACAAACCATGCTTCCTGCTCCGCCAACACCATGACTGTTTAGCCCAGTATTATATTTCTGACAAGCCTGCCTCAGGGGTGGAGAGCTGCTTGTTGAGTTTCAGTTCCTTCTACCCCCACCTTCTTCCTTGATCTCACTGCATACATAAAAGGCCAAAAAAAAAAAAAATCTAGCTCTTGCTTAGTTAGGTAAGATTACTTCTGTAAACCTAAAACAAACATGATGAACAAACGTGATGACCAACAGTGCTGTGCCCACCTCAAAACAGATCTTTGTGATAAAGCACTTAATGAAACAATTATTAACTGGATGGGGGGGGGGGCGGCGGTGAAGCCTTCAATATGCTTACAGTGGCTACACCTCTTCAGGGTGCTGGACACACTTGAAAAAGTAGTGGAATTAGGGCAGCACAATTTGATAAGAAGTGCAAAGAAATAGATGAAAACAATAGAATGGGAAAGACTAGAGATCTCTTCAAGAAAATTAGAGCTACCAAGGGAACATTTCATGCAAAGATGGGCTCAATAAAGGACAGAAATGGTATGGACCTGACAGAAGCAGAAGATATTAAGAAGTGGCAAGAATACACAGAAGAACTGTACAAAAAAGGTCTTCACGACCACATGATCACGATGGTGTGATCACTCACCTAGAGCCAGACATCCTGGAATGTGAGGTCAAGTGGGCCTTAGGAAGCATCACTACAAACAAAGCTAGTGGAGGTGATGGAATTCCAGTTGAGCTATTTCAAATCCTAAAAGATGATGCTGTGATATGCCAGCAAATTTGGAAAACTCAGCAGCAGCCACAGGACTGGAAAAGGTCAGTTTTCATTCCAATCCCAAAGAAAGGCAATGCCAAAGAATGTTCAAACTACTGCACAATTGCACTCATCTCACACACTAGTAAAGTGATGCTCAAAATTCTCCAAGCCAGGCTTCAACAATACGTGAACCGTGAACTTACTGATGTTCCAGCTGTTTTTAGAAAAGGCAGAGGAACCAGAGATCAAATTGCCAACATTCACTGGATCACTGAAAAAGCAAGAGAGTTCCAGAAAAACGTCTATTTCTGCTTTATTGACTATGCCAAAGCCTTTGACTGTGTGGATCACAATAAATTGTGGAAAATTCTGAAAGAGATGGGAATACCAGACCACCTGACCTGCCTCTTGAGAAACCTGTATGCAGGTCAGGAAGCAACAGTTAGAATTGGACTGTTCCTATTTAGAACAGACTGGTTCCAAATAGGAAAAGGAGTATGTCAAGGCTGTATATTGTCACCCTGCTTATTTAACATATGCAGAGTACATCATGAGAAGCTCTGGGCTGGAAGAAGCACAAGCTGGAATCAAGATTTCCGGGAGAAATATCAATAACCTCAGATATGCAGATGACACCACCCTTATGGCAGAAAGTGAAGAACTAAAGAGCCTCATGATGAAAGTGGAGAGTGAAAAAGTTGGCTTAAAGCTCAACATTCAGAAAACTAAGATCATGGCGTCTGGTACCATCACTTCATGGCAAATAGATGGGGCAACAGTGGAAACAGTGGCTGACTTTGTTTTTTTGGGTTCCAAAATCACTGCAGATGGTGACTGCAGCCATGAAATTAAAAGACGCTTACTCCTTGGAAGGAAAGTTATGACCAACCTAGACAGCATATTAAAAGGCAGAGACATTACTCTGCCAACAAAGGTCCATCTAGTCAAGGCTATGGTTTTTCCAGTAGTCATTTATGGATGTGAGAGTTGGACTATAAAGAAAGCTGAACATCGAAGAATTGATGCTTTTGAACTGTGATGTTGGAGAAGACTCTTGAGAGTCCCTTGGACTGCAAGGAGATCCAGCCAGTCCATCCTAAAGGAAATCAGTCCTGGGTGTTCATTGGAAGGACTGATGTTGAAACTGAAACTCCAATACTTTGCCCACCTGATGTGAAGAACTGACTCATTTGAAAAGACCCTGATGCTGGGAAAGATTGAATGTGCGAGGAGAAGGGGACAACAGAGGATGAGATGGTTGTATGGCATCACCGACTCAGCGGACATGAGTTTGGGTAGAGTCTGGGAGTTGGTGATAACAGGGAGCCCTGGCGTGCTGCACACCATGGGGTTACAAGGAGTCAGACACGACTGAGCAACTGAACTGAAACTGGCTTAAAATACTACTAAATAAGTGAACAATAATTTCAAGGTAGTCATAAATAAGGTATAATATCAAGATCTTCAGAAAAAGTATCCAAAACTTGGAGATAAATGAAGGGATGACAGTGTTTTTTCAATGTCATCCTGAGGCATTGTTTAAAAAACCTACTCAAGGCTCATTTAACAGTCTAAGAGAATGGACCTGTACAATTTACTGTTTATTAGAGTCCAGACATAGACGTTTCATATTAACTTGTACATTTCTGTCCAATAATACCAAAGGTTACAGTTTTATTGACCAGTTTATTGAACTGTAGGACATGAATCAGTTTTGTAATCATTAGCAAAATCCATTCAGCAATTCTTTGATTATGTAGGTCTCTATTCCTTGAATTCGCCTTTAAATCAGCTTTGCTACCTTATTGATTCCCTCATTAATTGATGCGTTCGATATATTTTTATATCTTATTTGTGTTTTTAACTTGTTGAAGATCATATTTTGATAACAGTCATTACATGGCTCAGTCATTTCTCTGCATTGTATTCTAAGAAGTTATTTTCTGCCCTGGCCACACCTTTTCATGTATTCAAAAGGCACATTTTTCTTTCAACGTGTGCCAACTTGACATTATTTTACACATTCATGGGCCATAATTACCTGCAATCATACAACCATATCTTGTTTGGCCCTTATTTAACTGTTTTTGTTTTATTTAAATAACTGTTTATTTAACTGAATTATTGCTGACATTTACAAACTGGAAGTCACAAAAATAATAAATATGGATTTCTAGTTTCTTTTGAGAAGTCAGAAGTTCTGGCAACACTATTCTCATCTTTGCACCCAATGGAAGGGGACCTGAGTAGATGCTGCCCCCCTTAGAGCATTCTCCCCTCAGTCCGCTGCAGTCCCCACCGCTCCTTATTGTTTACCACCTGCCTGCTTCATTCATTTGTATTACTTGCTGTCCCTATAGATATTTGGGTCTTAAACCTCTCAACCTGGCCTTTTAATTCTTCTCATAATAAGTTATTTCTCCATCTATACCACTTCCCACCACCTGCTCAGTTCAGCTTTTCATCTAACAGACACTTGACATCTGAAGTGTATTGGTCTGTATACACCCTACACACACATGGGTGCACACACACGGGCACACACACACACTGAACTGTAGCAAAAAATAATTGTTACATATTGATCAACAGTTGGTAGCACACCCATATGGAAGCTTCAACACACTCGAAAGCTGTAACCCACTGAACTATCACTTGATCCAATAGGTAACAAAGTGTTCATTTCTAAAAACAAAGGGTGATTTTGATGGTGATTTACAGCTGTACACATGTGGTCTAGTTTCTCTAAGCTATAGAACTGAAAACCAAGATATAAGGAACATCCATGAAATACTCAGAGATGTTCTATGAAGGTTAACAAGGTGGGGACATACAGATTAAGGCTTTCGTTCAAGAACTTAATCCATGACTTCCCTGGTGGTACAGTGGTTAAGAATCCACCTGTCAATGTAGGGGACACGGGTTCAATCCCTGGTCTGGGAACATGTCACATGTCTCGGACCCACTAAGCCCCTGCACCACAATTACTGAGCCTGTGCTCTAGAGCCCAGGAGCCACAACTTCCGAAGCCTGTGCACCTAGAGTCTGTCCTCTGCATCAAGAGAAGCCACCGCTACGAGAAGCCCCACACTGCAACCAAGAGTAGTCCCTGCTCACCACAACTAGAGAAAGCCACCGTGTAGCAAGATCCAAATAATGGGCAAAGATTTTATTTAAATTATCTGGCTGGGACTTTTCAGGTGGTCCAGTGGTTAAGACTCTGTGCTTCCTATTAGGGGGCACAGGTTCAACCCCCGGTTCAGGAACTAGAACCACACATGCTTCGAGGCACGGCCAAAAAATAAATAAATTTAAAAAAATTCTCTGGCTAATGTAGGTGAAAAACAAGTTTTCTCTTCAATTATCTAGTAAACAAGGCAACATTAGCCTCTAATTGCAGATTCCTAGCATGTCAGCCAAGATGATCTTTGGCTCACAGCTTTCAGTTTTCTCTTCCTCCTTCTGACTCATTCTATCAGCCTCAGTGATCTGCAGAGGCTGCCTTCACCCACATCTAGCCCCAATGCCGAGGACAAGAGCCTATTTCAGGAAAAGACAGTCTGACTCTGGCCCGGACACCTCACTACTGCATTCTCAGACCTTGGTTCTAACAGAATCAAGCCTCCAAAAGTGACGATTCCTGGCCCAATACCCTGAGACTGATTTAGCAGGCCCAGGGTGGAGACCAGGAAAAGGAGCTTTTAATCTCCACATCCCTTAGTGTATTAATTCTCTCACAGGTGGTGATAGGATAACACTTGGAGAAACACTGCCTCAAGTAACTAATTCTTACATGCTTAATTCTCTCGCAGGTGGTCTTAGGACCACAGAAACTCTGTCTCCATACCTCTCTGAAGAAGCTGGTCAGCATTAGTAACACCAGCTTATGAAAAATTCCTCACTAAAAAAAAAAATTTCCTTTGGGCTTCCTTGGTGGCCATGTGGTAAAGAACCTGCCTGCCAATGCAGGAGACACGGTATTGATCCCTGATCCTGGAAGATACCAAATGCCGAGGAGCAAATAAATCCATGTGCCACAACTATAGAGGCTGTGCTCCAGGGCCCACGAGCTGCAACTGCTGAAGTCTGCAGCACCCTAGAGCCCATGCTACGCAATAAGAGAAGCCACGGCAATGAGAAGCCTGCGCATCCCAACTAGAGAGTAACCAGGGCTCACCGCAATTAAAGAAAAGTCCACGCAACAGTGAAGACCCAGCATGGCCCCTCACCCCCACCCCACCAAAAATAAATAAATAAATCCTTAAAAAAATTGCCCTTTGCCGTATGGACACATTTACTGACTCCCAGCTATCTTTAAGTTGCAATGCCAAGGACTGTGGGAAATGGAATAATGAACAAGATATCTTTCCGATCCTCAAATATCCAGCAGGGAAAAGAAATGTTTACAAGTTAACTAAAATAGAATGGACTATGTGTCATGGCAGAAATACAGATTAAAATTTAAGCTCCCAGAAGTTAAGTCTTTCCACCATCTTTCTGAAGTATCTTGTACCCGTCCACTTTTATGATTACACATGATGATACAGCATTTTTCTACATTACTCCTCTGCACTAGACTGCAGGTTCAAGGGCTGAGATCATGCCTTATTTACTCTGGTGTCCCTAGTGCCTGATAAGAAATAGATGTCTGCTTGAAGAGTCATCCAACCCAGACATTCTTCATCATTACGACTTGGGCAACTCATGACTGTGAGACGCTTCACTTTAGATTCTGGCTGCTCATTTAAGAAATTAGTTTCTTGAAACCTAGCCGTATAATTTTATAGTGGAAGGGAACTTCAAGAACATATGATCTAACATTTCACTAAATTTGCAGATCACTGGTGAGACTCAAGAAAGGTAACTTCAAAAAAAAAGAGAAAGGTAACTTCTAGAATGTTTACAGGTGATACATGGAAGAACATTTTTATTAAAGTTCAACAGGATGCATATATGTATGTGTATAGAAAAATGTGGGCTTCCCTGATAGAAAAATGTGTAGAACAAAGCAGTGCTTCTATAGATTAATGCTTAAAAAATGCTAAACTTATTTTGAAAAGTAAATGCAAAGGTGACATTTTTATGCTATTAGAAATAAGCAAAGGGAATTCTCTGGCAGTCCAGTGGTTAGGACTCCATGCTTCCACTGCTGACAGTCTGGCTTTAATCTCTGGTGGCAGAACTAAGATCCCTCAAGCCTTGAGGTGGGGCAAAAAAAAAAAAAGAAGAAATCAGCAAAGTGGTTGCCCTTGGTGTGGTGGTGTGACAGTAAGAGGCATGAGGGGGTTTCTGAGGTATTGGAAAGCTTGTTTCTTTAGCTGGGTGCTGGCTGGATAGGGTCGTTCAGTTTGCAAAAATAATTGCACTTTTCTGTACATACAGTATATTTCAATTATAAAGCATTTCAGAAGGTGACATAATTAAAGAAAAATAGATCATAGTACATGAATATGGGAAAAAATTCTGAAACTGGTACACGGAAGGCAAATTTGGGACACGCAGACTCAAACTCCTTCACCTAAACCTAACACTAACCCTAACCCTGACCTGTGTGACCTTGAGCAGCAACTCCCCCACCCCACTTTCTCTCATTCTTCCCTTCCCCCATTTCAAGTCTTTACCACTTCCAGGCTGGTCTTATCAGCTACTCCCAGAGCAAGACATCTTTGAGATACCCCTGCAAAATCCTTATTTCCAAGGGAGTTGCCTTCCCCACTTGGCTGTTTCTAACATTCCTCTTAGACCTTCACCATATGCTGCCCTAACTAAATTTTAAGTCTCTGAAAGAGGCAGACCCTACAGCATTTACCAACTCCATCAGCTGGGCAGGTTACAATTCACACAACATTGTAAATCAACTACACCTTGGTTTAAAAAAAAAAAAAACAACACAACACACTTCTTTTTTTTTTTAAATCGGGCAAGTTACTTTTGTGGGTCTCACTTTTTACACTTGCGAAAATCAGAGGTGAGAGGTGGAGTACAATGGTGAAGACCTGGGCTTTGGAATCAAATTGCCTCAGCCATGTTCCACCCCGCCCATATTCTACCACTTATCAGCTGCGGATCTTTGGGCGGGTTTTGTAACCTCTAGGTGCCTCAGTTTCTGTATCTGTAAAATAAGATTGTCCACGTCAAGTGTTTGAACAGTGCTTAGTAACTGTTAGCCACTATGGCCATTACCTGCAAAGCCGAGGAAATACAAGAATCTTTCTCACCTCAAAGAGTAATTGAAAGGATACAGTGGGGTGCGTCAGAAACGTGCTGAAGGATAAAGTGCGTCAGAAACGTGAAGATTCACGGGAGTAGGGGCAAGATCTGTCTGATAAGATTGGGGATAGATGGCAAGAGGGTGTGGGGGCCTGAGGGTACATGGCGGCGCCTCACACAAGACCTACCCAATCAGAATCTCCAGATAAAACCGGTGTAAAACCGCCTCTGGCGCTTTGAGTCTGTCACTCTCAGCCCAGGGTCCTGGATTCCTGAGTAAGTAAGGAAGTGTTAGTCGCTCAGTAGTGCCCGACTCTTTGTGACCCCATGGACTGCAGCCCACCAGGCTCCTCTGTCCATGAGATTTTCCAGGAAAGGACACTGGAGTGGGTTGCCATTTCCTTCTCCAGGGGATCTTCCCAACCCAGGGATCGAAACCAGGGCTCCTGCACTGCAGGTAGATTCTTTACCGACTGAGCTACAAGGGAAACCCTGCGAGGGGAGGGTAATTACCCCGGGGTAGTCGCTAGGAGTCGGACAGGACTGAGCGACTTCACTTTCAATTTTCATTTTCATGCACTGGAGAAGGAAATGGCAACCCACTCCAGTGTTCTTGCCTGGAGAATCCCAGGGACGGGGGAGCCTGGTGGGCTGCCGTCTATGGGGTCGCACAGAGTCGGACACGACTGAGGCGACTTAGCAGCAGCAGCAGTAAGTGGCTTGGTTCCTTCCCTTCTCCTTCTTTGGGAACGCGGTGCTTGTAACAAGGGTGCACCTTCCACACCCCGCGAGCCAAAAAAAAAAAAAAAAAAGGCCAGTAATTCTCCATAAGGTGGACTCTGAACGCTCTTCGCAGGTCCGGTCTGCCGGCACCTGCCTCCAACCCCCTTGAAAGCTACAAGCCGGGCGGCCCTCCGCCAGCCGCCACCTCTGAGTCTCTCGGTGAACGGGTGTGTGGAGTCGGGGGGTGGGGTGGCCTCTCTCCGCCGCGGGGCATCGCCGGCGCCCGCAGCCGGACAGGCCTCGCCCGTTTTTGGATTCTCCAGCTTGGCACCCGTCAGGCCCGCGACGACGGCCAAAGGCGGCCCGGTTGAGGAGCCTGGAGCGTGGGGCCCCAACCACAGCGGGCCAGCGCCAGCCGTCTGGAGGGTCCCGGGGCCGCGCCTCCGCCCTCGGTCGTACCTGCCGTGCGACCGCCCCGGTCACTCTTGCGTTTGGCCTTCCGCTCGGCCGCCCGCCCCTCCTTGCTCTTGGCGCAGCCCATGGCGCCCGGGGCCCTGTGGGAACTCGAGGCCGAGCGACGCCGAGCGGGGGCCGCGCGCCCCCTGCCGGCCGCCGCCGGAGAGACCTCTTTCAAGACGTAGTTTTTTGTTATAACATTAAAATACGCTAGCCAAAGATGATTAAGAAAATGCAAAATGGGAAGAAGAAAAAGCATCATCCAAAATCTTCCCCTTCAAACTGCTTTTGCTGCGTTTATTACTTCTTCTGAAGACTCTTGAGAGTCCCTTGGACTGCAAGAAGATCCAACCAGTCCATCCTAAAGGAAATCAGTCCTGAATATTCATTGGAAGGACTGATGCTGAAGCTGAAACTCCAATACTTTGGCCACCTGATGCGAAGAACTGACTGATTTGAAAAGACCCTGATGCTTGGAAAGATTGAAGGCGGGAGGAGAAGGGGACGACAGAGGATGAGATGGTTGGATGGCATCACCGACTCAATGGACATGAGTTTGAGTAAACTCCAGAAGTTGGTGATGGACAGGGAGGCCTGGAGTGCTGCGGTTCATGGGGTCACAAAGAGTCAGACAGGACTGAGGGACTGAACTGAACTGATTACTTCTTTTCAGCTTTCCCCTCCCCCCCACACACAATGCATAGTTTTGCACCCAGCTTTTCACTTAATACTAGCATTTTCCGTCTTATTATGTAGTCCGCCAGATAACTGCCTGGCTTCCATCGACACTTCAGAGTTTGCCAAAGAATGAGACTTATACTGCCATTGTATTTTACACAGAAGCCTGTTCAGACACCCCTACCCCTTACCTTATTCTTTTGTTTGTATAGCCCTGACAGCCTTATAACTTGCCCTATTTTCTCCGTCTCAGGCTGTCTCCTCTCTCCTCCTAAAATGTACTGTTGTTGTTGCATAGTCCCTCGGTCTTGTTCCACTCTTTGTGACCCCATGAACTGTAGCCAGCCAGGCTCCTCTGTCCATGGGTTTCTCCAGGCAAAATTACTGGAGTAGGTTGTCATTCCCATCTTCCCAACCCAGGGGTCAAACCCATGTCTCCTGCATTGACAGGTGAAGTCTTTACCATTGAGCCACTAGGGAAGCCCCCAAAATGTATAACCCAGCAGAATAACTTCTTTGCATGTTTTTTCCCCTTTGTTATATCCCAATAGTCCAGAACAGTGCCCAGGACGTTACAGAAATTCAATATCAAGAGGTGTAAGAGAGGAAACATATCTTTAATAATCAGCAGCACAATAGTGCTTCCAGTGGAGCTAAAGTACTAGGCCTCCTGGTTCTCTTCATTAGACATTTAGTTTCTTGCTTATTTTAAAATATGAATAATGTTGCCATGAGTATCTTTGTGTTTACAGCCTTAAGGCTCTCCTTACACACAGCCAAATTGCTTTTCCAGAAAAGCAGTCCTTGTTTATACTCCTAGGAGTAACGAATGAAAGTTCCACCACTCCCTGAGAGTGATTTTTTAAACACCAAAACCACACTGTGCCACATCAAGCTGGGGGCGGGAGCGGGGGTCACTGTTCTCAATCAGTGCAGTGCTTCATGTTTCTTTCTCTGGTTAATTACCATATGTGAAGCATCCAACCCATATCCGACCCTGTTCTAGGGTTACAGAGTGTCTAATACAAGTTTCTGCTCTTGAGGAACTTCCATCCCAGCTAGATTCAGGGAACTTGTCTGGTCACCAGATGTGTGATAATGCTGCAGGCTCTTGCTTTTTATCTGGGTTTGTGGGCAAGCTTGTTACTTGCTTTTTTGGGGGAGCAACCCAGAATCAAAATGCTCTTGGAAAACACTGGGTGTTAAAAACAGGCACTGCCCCAGCCTCATGTTTGCTGTCCATCATAATAATAACTAAATATAACTAAGCCCACAACCTTGTAAAGGTGAAGGAAAGCTCCCTCCCTTTGTGAACCAAGTCTATTTCCTTTGTTCAGATGGAGTGATTGTTTCAGAGATTTTTTAAAAAAATTATGCTTGTTCAACTTATGCTAAGACTACTATATTGTCAGCAAAATTCCAATTGTGGTTGTCTTTTCTGTGTTTAAACCACACACTTAACTAAAATGAGTTGTTTAGTCACTCAGTTTTGTCCGGCTCTTTGTGACCCCACGGACTGCAGCACACCAGGCTTCCCTGTCCTTCTCTATCTTCTTAAGTTTGCTCAAATTCCTGTCCATTGAGTCAATGATGCCATCTCACCATCTCATTCTGTCACCCTCTTCTCCTGCTCTCAATCTTTCCCAGCACCAGGGTCTTTTCCTTGGCTTTCCCATTAAAAAAAATAATAATAGATAAATAAATAAAAGCTAGCAGAAGTAGCCGACAGTCTTATGCTTGAGTCATCCTATCATGTATCAATCATTTCTTGGACATCCAGTTTAGTCCTTTTCACCTTAATGTTATCTGCATGAGAGCCTCACATGATAGGGACTATTATTCTTCCTATTCTACAGATGGGAATCCTAAGGCCAATCTGGTTCTCCTAGCTCCCAGGCCTCTGCTCCTACCCACTAGTCTCTCTAATCATTGTGATAGTGCAATCCACTGAGCCCTCTGTATGAAAAGGACTCTTCCCCGGGAAATGTTTGGAGTTTGTCCTCCCCATCCACATGCAGAACTGCCCTGACTAGGGACCAAAACCCCCCTGCAGGGAAAGTGCAGAGTCCCAACGTCTGGACCACCAGGAAAGTCCTTCCTTCATTTTTAACTTTCTGTGAATAAAACTCTTCAGAGTAACATGAATCAACATTTCATCGAAGTGAAGCTAATAATGTTTTTAAATCTTTAATTTTATCCCAATGGTTATTGACAATTTTTATTCATATTCCAGGTGGTGTTTATATATTTCACTGGAATGTCATGCTCATTAGTGAGTGAAAGTTGCTTGGTTGTGTCTGATTCTTTGCAACCCCATGGACTGTAGCCTGCCAAGCTCCTTTGTCCATGGAATTCTCCAGGCAAGAATAGTGGAGTGGGATGCCATTCCCTTCTCCAGGGGATCTTCCTGACCCAGGAATCGAACCTGGGTCTCCTGCATTGCAGGATTCTTTACCAGCTGAGCTACCAGGGAAGCCCATTCTTATTATGATGACTTATAAAATGTCCCCTCAGTTTTCTTATGCACTAAAATATTCCTCTATTTATAGTAATGCACAAATTCACGGTTCCTAAAAAGTGAATTAATCATCATAGATATATTTATTTCAGCCTGCCTGAGTCAGTGTTGCTATGTATAAAAGGCTGCATTGGCACACGTTACAAAAACTCCAAGACTATCTCAAGAAATTCTCCCAGTGGAGCTGGTGGCAGAGGGAGTTTTGGGCATATGAGTTAGCATCTGGTCCCTGCCTGTTTTGTTTTATAGCCTTCTTCCAGTTTTATTGAGATATAGCTGACATACAGAACTGTATAAGTTCAAGATGTACAGCCTAACAATTTACATACATAGATCATGAAATGATCACAATATGTTTAGTGAACATCTGTCATCTCATACAGAACCAAAATTCAAGTACTAGAAAAAAAAATTTTCCCTGTGATGAGAACTCAGGATTTACTAATCTCTTAACAACTTTCATATAAAACACCCAGCAGTGTTAACTATATTTATGTTATACATCTCATCCCTGGACTTTCCTGGTGGCTCAGATGGTAAAGAATCTGCCTGCAATGCAGGAGACCGGAGTTCAGTCCCTGGGTCAGGAAGATCCCCTGGAGAAGGAAATGGCAACCCACTCCAGTATTCTTGCCTGGAGAATCCCATGGACAGAGGAGCCTGGTGGGCTACAGTCCATGGGGTCGCAAAGAGTCGGCCAGAACTGACTAATTAAGCACACACACACACACACATTACATCTCTAGTACTTATTTCTGTTATAACTGGAAGTCTGGAAGTTTGTACTTTTTGATTGTCTTCATCAATTCCCCTTTCTGTCAAACCCCCAGCCCTCTGTCTCTGGTAAATACAAATCTGACAAATCTGATCTTTTTTTTTCCCCACAGCCACTCCACATATCATGTGGGATCTTAGTTCTCTGACCAGGGATCACACCCACACCCCCTGCATTGGACATATGGAGTCTTAACCATTGGAACACCAGGGAAGTACCCTGATCTCTTTTTCGGTGAGTTTGGTTTTGAAGTATAATTGATCTAAAGCATTCTGTTAGTTCCTGTTACGCATGTGCATGCATGATAAGTCGCTTCAGTTGTGTCCGTGATCCAGACCCAGACTCTTTTGCAACCTCATGGACTGTAGCCTGCCTGGCTCCTCTGTCCATGGGGTTCTCCAGGCAAGAATACTGAAGTGGGTTTCCATACCCTCCTCCAGGAGATCTTCCTGACCCAGGGATTGAACCTGCATCTCCTGTGACTCCTGCCTTGCAAGCAGATTCTTTACTGCTAAGCCACCGGGGAAACCCATAGTTATTCAATATTTCTATACATTTCAAAATGATCACCAAGATAAGTCTGACTATGTTATGTTACCACTCAGAGATATTACATTATTATTGGCTATATTCCCTACACTGTGCATTTCATATGTATGACTCATTTATTTTGCAGCTAGAAGTTTGTGCCTCAATCTGCCTTACCTATTTTCCTTCTCCCTCAGGCCCCTCCCCTCTGGCAATTACCTGTTTGTTCTCCACATCTATGATGCTATTTCTACTTTGTTGTTTGCACACTTGTTATTTTGTAGATTATATATTTAAGTAAAATCATACAGTATTTGTCTTTTCCTGTCTGACTTACCTCACTTAGCATAATATCCTCTAGGTTGATCACAAATAATAAGATTTCATTCCTATTTATGGCTGAGTATTATTCTTCTTTGGGCTTCTCTGATGGCTCAGTGATAAAGATTTCATCTGCCATTGCAGGAGACACGGGTTTGATACCTGGGTCGGCAAGATCTCTGGAGAAGGAAATGGCAACCCACTCCAGCATTCTTGTCTGGGAAATCCCATGGACAGAAGAGTCTAGAGGGCTGTAGTACATGGGGTTGCAAAAGAGTCAGACACGACTTAGTGACTGAACAACAGCAACGATATTCTTCTTTATCTGTTCACCTATCAATGGACATTTAAGTCACTTCCATATCTTGGCTATTGTAAAGAATGCTGCAATAACATAGGAGTGCACATATCTTTTCTAATTAGTGTTTTCTTTGGATAAAATTCAGGAGTGAAATTGCTGGAACTTATGGTAGTTCTATTTTTAATTTTTTGAGGAAACTTCATACTGTTTTCCATAGTGGCTGCACAGTCATTCAATTTTTATTATTTCCTTTGAGTCTCCAGGAAACCCAATGAGGTTCAGAGAGGTAAGGTGACTCACTCAAGAGCATGTAGCTGATGTTAGGCGGGTTGGAGACGTCAACCTCCATCTTCTGCTTGCACATCCGGTGCCCTTTCCCTCTGACACACCTGCAAGGGCTAGAGACTAGGACCTAAATCCTTGAATAAAGTCTTCGATTGCTGAAGACTGATCAAATGCTGGGACTCCACATCTGTGTTCATAGAAGCATTATTCACAAGAGCCAAAAGGTGGAGCCAATCCACGGGTTCACTGATGGGTAAATGGAGAAACAAAATGTGGTCTGTACCTGCACCGGGGCATTGCCTGCATGCTAAGTGGCTCAGTCGTGTCCAGATCTTTGCGACCCTATGGGTTGTAGCCTGCCGAGCTTCTCTGTCCATGGGATTCTCCAGGCAAGAACACTAGATGTCTCCTGCATTAGCAGGCAGGTTCTTTACCACCAGTGCCACCTGGGAGGCCTGCAATGGGACATTATTCAGCCTAAGAAGAAAGGAAATTCTGACACACACTATCACATAGATGAACTGAGAGGACATCATGCTAAGTGAAATAAGTCAGACACGAAAGAACAAGTATGCATGATTCCATTATATGAGATATTTAAAGCAGGCAAATTCGTGGAGACACAGAGCAGAATGGTGGTTACCAGAGACTGTGGGGAGGGAGAAACAGGGAATTAGTGTTCAGTGGGCCCAGAATTTCAGTTTGAGGAAATGAAGAGAGTTCTGTGGATGCGTGATGGTGGTGGTTGCACAACAATGTGAATGTACCTAATTACACTCAGATGGACACTTGAAAATGGTTAAAATGGTGAATTTTCTGTTCTGTGTCTTTTACTTTGTTTTTTCTTGGCTGCACCAAGAGGCAGGTGGGATTCTAATTCCTGATCTAAGGACTGAACCTGTGCCCCCTACAATGGAAGTGAGGAGTCTTAACCACTGGCCTACCAGGGAATTCCTAGATCACAATTTTTAAAAATTAAAAAGAAGGAAAATGCTGACTCCTTTAACTGACTTCATGAATACAAGGTAAATTAGTATTAACTCAGGTCAGAGGGCAATGCCTTTGTTGGAGTATGCTCATGTGGACACTTTCTGAGTTAATGTGGTATGTACTATGGATTTCTGGCCACACTGGATTACCTAGCACCCCATCCCCCTTTCCCTGGGAAACAGAATCCATCTTTTTTTTGGTAGAGTAATACATACATCCCATGGACGGAGGAGCCTGGTAGGCTGCAGTCCATGGGGTCGCTACGAGTCGGACACGACTGAGCAACTTCACTTTCACCTTACACTTTTATGCGTTGGAGAAGGAAATGGCAAGCCACTCCAGTGTTCTTGCCTGGAGAATCCCAGGGATGGGGGAGCCTAGTGGGCTGCCATCTATGGGGTCGCACAGAGTCAGACACGACTGAAGCGACTTAGCAGCAGCAACACATACCATGAAGTTCAAGGAGACCCAGACCAGACCAGTCACATACTTCATCACTTTGGTCACTGACATTTGAGCAAACAAAAAGAAACTTTATGTCATTTGAGCAAACAAACGCTTAGAGAAATTAAGTGGTTTTTATTAGAATGTCTTCCTACTTCAGTTTGAATGCCAGAGTGATTTATAGCATGTTTACAAATTATTTAACGCTAGTTCCTTCAAAAGTTGGAGACTAATATCCCTGAGCATAACAGGACTCAGTGACTCACTTCTAACAAACAGGATGCTGCATAAATATGAGTCATCTGTGGCTAAATCATAAATGACATGTGCTTCTCACGAGAATGGGATGGCTGGTTCTGGGGGACACTGGCTGCCATGTTATGATGATGCTCAAGCAGCCCTAGGGAGAAGTTCATGCGTTGAGAAGTTAAGGCTTCCTGCCAATAAGCGGTGTGGACCCAAGGCCTTCAGCCAGCAGCCATGTAAGTCACATGGAAGGATCTTGGAAGCAGATCCTCCAACCCCAGTTAAGCCTTCAGATGACTTCAATGACTGCAGCCCCAGCCAACATCTGACTGTAACTTTATGAGACCTTGTACCAGAACCACCCAGCTAAGCTGCTCCTAAATCTCTTTTTTTGGAGGGCCACACTGCAGCATTTGGGATCTTAATTTGCCAACCAGGGATTGAACCTGTGCCCCCTGTAGTGGAAACACAGAGTCTTAACCACTGGACCATCAGGAAGTCTCATGTTCCTAAATTTGACTCACAGAAATAGTGAGACAATAAAAGGTTATTTTTAAAGTGATGAAATTTATTTTTTAATCGCAGTAAAACCCACATAACATTTACCATTTTTTAGGTGTATAGTTTGGTGGTGTCAAGTACATGCATATTGTTGTGCTACCATCTAGCTTCAGAACATTTTCCTTTTTGCACAAACTTCAGACTTCACCTGCATTGTCAGCAATTCTGGGTATTAAGACTGCTCATCCACACAGCTGATTTTGGACTTACCAGCCTCCATAACCATGTGAGCCAGCTCCTTATAAATTTCTTAAAATCTTTTCTGTATGTAAACATACACATTCTGTTGGTTCTGTCTCTGTGGAGAACCCTGACTAACACACCATTGTATGTGAATGTGCATTCAAAACCAGCCTGGAAGAGCCTGTAGTCTTAGAAACACTTGGTCTGCAGCCTCACATGTCACCCCATTTAAGAATCCTGTAGGCAAATTCCTCCCAGTCCTTTCTGCTTTTGTGACACCTCTCTATCAAGCGTTAGTCCCTCAGGCATGTCTGACTCTGCGACTCCATGGACTGTAGCTTGCCAAGCTCCTCTGTCCATGGAATTCTCCAAGCAAGAATGCTGGAGTGGGTTGCCATTTCCTTCTCCAGGGGATCTTCCTGACCCAGGGATCGAACGCAGGTCTCCCACATTACAGGCAGATTTTTACCATCTGAGCCACCAGGGAAGCCTCTCCATGATTGGCTGGAATGGCAGCATGACTGTAACTTCATTTCCTCACAGCTGTAAAGAAGAAAGAACCGAAACTCAAAATTCTTGACATGTCCCCATGTGCATCTTAAATGTTCACATAATCAGCTTACTGAATACATTTTTAAAAGCATTCAATTTCTTCTAGATTGCTCTATATTGTTCAGTTTTCTAAAAAGCCATTGTACTGCAGGGTGTACATATGAATATGGTATGTGGTTGTTTTTTAGTTGCTAATTAAACTGTATCTGACCCTCTGCAGCCCCATGGACTGTAGCCTGCCAGGCTTCTCTGTCCATGGCATTTCCCAGGCATGAATACTGGAGTGGGTTAGCATTTCCTTTTGTGTAATAATGTGTAAAAAAAGATACCGATAGATCAATCAACTGATCTAACATCTGTTTATCTATCTATTCATATATGTCCATGGTTGCATATTCATGAACCTTCTCTGGCAATTCACAAATGAAACTGATAACATTGGCTGTGTCCTGGGACAGGAAACAAAAGATAGTAGGGAAAAACGGATAGAGAGTTGTTTTAAAAACATGAATTTATTCCTCACATTTCTGGAGGCTGGAACTCCAAGATCAAGGCACCAACAAATCTGTCTTGTGTGAGCACACTTCCTTGTTCATAGAGGGCCATCTTCTTGCAGTGTCCTCACCTGGTAGAAGGGGACAGGGATCTTGGTGGAGTCTTGTAAACACATCTTAATCTTTATAAACACATTGATCCCATTCAGGAGGGCTCCATTATCATGACCTAATTACCACTCAGAGGCCTGGTTCCTAATACCATCACACTGGGCATTAGGATGTAACGTGAATTTGGGAGAAATACAGACATTCAGTGTATAGCATCCAGCAAGAGAGGACCATTTAAATAAATTATGTTGTTGTTTAGTTGCTTAGTAATGTCTCACTCTTTTGCAACTCCCTCTAGGCTGTAGCCCACCAGGCTCCTCTGTCCATGGGATTTCCCAGGCAAGAATACTGCGATGGGCTGCCGTTTCCTTCTCCTAGGGATCTTCCCAACCCAGGGATTGAACCTAATGTCTCCTGCATTGCAAACAGATTCTTTACTGCTGAGCCACAGGGGAAGTCCAAATAAATGATGACATATCCATAAAAGGAAATGCTTGGCCTCCATAAAAAGAATGAGAAAGCTTTAATGTGCTAATATGCACAGTCTCCAAAATCATTTTTAAGTATAATAAGCCAGAGCAAGGTATATAGCCACATGAACAGCATACTACCATTCTGTTTTTTGTTTTTAAAAAGAGAAAAGAGAAAAAGAATCTATATATGTACTTGCTTATAAGTACAGATTCTATCTGTGTAAGGATTTACAAAGTAGTAACAATAATTCTGAAAGAGATGGGAATACCAGACCACCTGACCTTCCTCTTGAGAAATTTGTATGAAGGTCAGGAAGCAACAGTTAGAACTGGACATGGAACAACAGACTGGTTCCAAATAGGAAAAGGAGTACGTCAAGGCTGTATATTGTCACCCTGCTTATTTAACTTACATGCAGAGTACATCGCGAGAAACGCTGGACTGGAAGAAACACAAGCTGGAATCAAGATTGCCGGGAGAAATATCAATAACCTCAGATATGCAGATGACACCACCCTTATGGCAGAAAGTGAAGAGGAACTCAAAAGCCTCTTGATGAAGGTGAAGGTGGAGAGTGAAAAAGTTGGCTTAAAGCTCAACATTCAGAAAACGAAGATCATGGCATCTGGTCCCATCACTTCATGGGAAATAGATGGGGAAACAGTGGCTGACTTTATTTTTTGGGGCTCCAAAATCACTGCAGATGATGACTGCAGCCATGAAATTAAGACACTCCTTGGAAGGAAAGTTATGACCAACCTAGACAGCATATTGAAAAGCAGAGACATTACTTTGCCAACAAAGGTCCATCTAGTCAAGGCTATGGTTTTTCCTGTGGCCATGTATGGATGTGATTGTTGGACTGTGAAGAAAGCTGAGCGCAGAAGAATTGATACTTTTGAACTGTGGTGTTGGAGAAGACTCTTGAGAGTCCCTTGGACTGCAAGGAGATCCAACCAGTCCATTCTGAAGGAGATCAGCCCTGGGATTTCTTTGGAAGGAATGATGCTAAAGCTGAAACTCCAGTACTTTGGCCACCTCATGCGAAGAGTTGACTCATTGGAAAAGATTCTGATGCTGGGAGGGATTAGGGGCAGGAGGAGAAGGGGATGACAGAGGATGAGATGGCTGGATGGCATCACTTACTCGATGGACGTGAGTCTGAGTGAACTCCGGGACTTGGTGATGGACAGGGAGGCCTGGCGTGCTGCGATTCATGGGGTCGCAAAGAGTCGGACATGACTGAGCAACTGAACTGAATTGAACTGAACTGAACAATAGTTGTTTCCAGTGAGGGACTAGGGACGTGGAGACAGAGGTGGGTGTGACTTCAGCTGCATATCTTTTGGTATCTCTTGAATTTTGAATCATGAATGCAAACCATATTTAAAAAGAAACTCCTTTTAAAAAGTTAAGGGGACTTCCCTGGTGGTCCAGTGGCTAAGAATCTGCCTTCCAATACAGGGACTGTGGGTTCAATCCCTGGTTCGGGAAATAAGATCCCACATGCTGCAGAGCAGTAAAGTCTGTGTGCTGCAACAACTGAGCCCTTGGGACACAACTAGAGTCCATGCACCACCATGCAGCACAACGAAGGATCCCACATGAAGAGAATAAGATCCGATGCAGCAAAATAAACACATACTTTTTAAAAAATATATTAACTTAAAAAAAGAAAAATGAGCTTGGAAGCAGGTTTTTCTATTGATCCTTCAGATAAGAACTCACCCTGGCTAGATCCCTGGCTACCAGTCTGTGAGGTGGTATATGGCACGTGGTTGTAAGCTGCCAAGTTTGTGTATTGCTTCATAAGCATGGACCCAAGATAAGTTTCAGGGAGATTAGTGCCAGCCTTGTTTATTTTTTTATTTTGGCTGCACTGTGCAGCATGCGGGATCTTAGTTCCCCCACCAGATTGAACCCATGCACCCTGCATTGGAAGCAAGGAGTCTTAACCACTGGACCGCCAAGGAAGTCCCCTAGCACATTTATCGATAACTATGAGATGGAAGATTTGCACCTGATCTCAACGAGAACCCCTTGAAGGGGCTCACTCGGCAGTGATCTCAAGGTTGCTACAGAGCAAAAGAAAAGAAGGTCAATGAGCAAGCCACATATAGCTCGTGTTCCCGGCCTCCTGGACACTCCTTTCTAATGCTAGCTTTTCATGGACCCTTTTAGACAAGCTATCCTCAAGTGAAAGAGTCCAGCTGATTGTATTTGGCAGGCATGTCACCTGTGCTCCTTTCTCAGCATCATCCCAGGGGTTCAGAGGCCTCTTTTGAGCTGCCAACAATGGTTTAAAAGCAGATTTTTGTACTAGTTGAGTCTTGTCACTCCTGCCTCTTTTACAGTTTCTCTTTCCAAAAATGGCCCATAATTTTACTGAGAACTTCTAAAGAAGGATTCTCCGTTTGGAAAAAAAAAAACACAAAAAACCCTTTGAAGCCCTGTGTATGGAGAGATCTTAAAGTAGGAAATGGCAACCCACTCCAGTATTCTTGCCTGGAAAATTCCATGGACAGAGGAGCCTGGCAGGCTGCAGGCCATGGGATTCCAGAGTCTGACACAACTGAGCCACTGAGTATGCACCCACAGGCACCAACTGGTTCCCCAAAAATGTGTGAGGCCTTTCTCAAGTTTCCTAGTATTTCTATTCAGCAGCCATGTTACATCTTCTGTGCTTGAGACAGACTTTGACAGAAGGATCTAGGAGTAAGTGCTCATTTTAGATTTTTCTGAACATTAGTAAGAATAAACTTTATGGTTTGTGAAAATCACTGGGAGCAGGGGGAACGAGGTGGAAAGGCCCATGGCTTTAGTACTTGGAGAAGGAACATCAGGTTTCTTATTCTTCTTTTAATTATTTGGCAGTGCTGTTTCAGGATCTTTAGTTGTCGCATGTGAACTCTTAGTTGCAGCATGTGGGATCTAGTCCCCTGACCAGGAATCCAACCTTAGTCCCCTTCACTGGGAACTCAGAATCCTAGCCACTGGTCCATTAGGGAAGTACCAAGCACCAGGCTTCTTAACCCAGACATCTTAAAGTGGCCATACGGATAGTATCTGCAACAGCAAGAATGTTTACAATCCAAAAGAGAACTAAGCCAAAAAAAAGCTAAACTTAGCCAAAGGAATGAATTTTGGTATTTACATTTGGAAATGGGTTTGCCTGATTTCTTGCACAACCAGACAAGAATGAAGCTGCAGTGACCCAAGACTCTGCTCTGACTCACAGAAACCGAACCAAGAGAGGCTAGAGACCCATAGTTTCCTCACCCAAAGATTCTGCCTCCTACCCGATATTGTGAGAGCAGTGCCTTACTTTTCATGTCTAATCCACACTTTCTCAGAGTAAAGGTGAGATAATAATGAAGCATTTTTATTAAAAAAATAAAGTCATTGGGGACTCTTTCAGGTGCAATTGACACAAACACCGAAGTAACTAGATTAAATGAAAAGACAACTCATTGACGCATGGGAAGGAAAGGCTGTTGGCTTCAGGCACATCTTGATCCAGGAGCTCAAATGATGTTATCAGGACTCCCTTTCTGTTAAACAGGTCTTCTCTACTGGAGAATATAATGATCACTGGCAGCTCCAACTTACCTCCTACCAGCTTAGTCTCCTCAGAGGCAGGAGAGCATTTCCCCAAATCCCATTGGCAGAAAAATCTCAAGGAAGACTTTTTTTTAAGTAGGATTTTGAATGGTCTCATTTGGGTCATGTGCCCAATCCGGAGCCATTCATTATGTCTGAGGACATAGAGTCCCTTGGGAGCTGGATATGAGCAGAACCATGGTGGCGCAGATGGTAAAAAAAATCTGCCTGCAATGCAGGTGACCCGGGTTCAACCCCTGGGTTGAGAAGATGCCCTGAGGAAGAGAATGGCTACCCACTCCAGTATTCTTGCCTGGAGAATTCTATGGAGAGAGGAGCCTAGTGGGCTACAGTCTATGGGGGTCACAAAAGTTGGACACAACTAAGCCATTCACACACACACACACACTCATACTAAATGGGAAGGTTTTTCTACAAGGAAGAAGGATGCTGTTTGCAGAAGAGGGAAGGGATGTCAGTCAGGCAGACAATTACAACAGATATTCTCCACAAAAGACTTTGCAGAGTAACTTATCCAGCCTAATAGAGAGGCAGAAGGAAGAAAGAGGTGAAGGATGGGGTGCCAACTGTGGAACACACTTTTTTTTTTTTTTTCCATGTCTAATTTCTTGTTTTCCTCCTTTCTTCAATCATTTTATTCAACAAATCTCCTTGCTTGCTGGCAACAGTAGGAACTGGGATTTCAGACTTACAACATCACATTCGAGGGTTTTAATAGAGACATGAACAGTGGAGGCTGGACAGACTTCCTGAGAATTTAATTCTGAGTCAGGTCTGAGCAGTGATAAAGGAGATCATGAGGTGGGGGAGGAGAGGTGAAGAAATGCCAGGTCAAGGAGACAGCTGGCATCAAGTTATGGCCATTCTGGCAGGGTAGGCACATTTATTCAACACTGGAACATTCCCCACAGCTGGGGCAGGGGCTGGATGGGAGGAAGGAGGGCCGGTGATGAGAGAGGAGCCAGGAGAGGGACCTCAGGGCAGACTGTGAAGCGCCTTGAACCTCACGCCAAAACGTCCGGACTTGATCTTATCTCTAGGTTTGGGGGAGGTTTTTCACCCGAGAATTAATTTTTCAATATTTTTATGATGATGTCTCTGGCAGCTGACAAGAAGGTGAGGTGGGATCGGGCAAGATGGCTGGCAAGGAGCCCAGTTTGGAGGCTAAGTTTGGAATCCTGATGAGAAGTGACAAAGCCCCCAAAGGCAATGGCAGAAGGGAGGGTGGGAGGCAGAGCTCAGGTTGAGCTTAGGTAGAATCCATGGGACTTGATTCTGCCACAGTTCAGAGAAGAATTGGTTCACAGAAGAGGTATAGGGAGACCAGAGTTTAAAGTAAGGAACTACTGCCCTCCCCTGACAAATTATTGACAGGATGAATCATCCATTAAGAGATGGGAAAGGTGACTGTAGTTTCAGAACAGAAGATGCTTGTTTCTGGGACACATCAGGAGGTATGTGTTGCATTTGTGTGGATTTTCATTTCATTCGCTTTTCAACATTTTTAAAATATATTTATGTATTTATTTTTGGCTGTGCTGGGTCTTCATTGCTGCACATGGACTTTGTCTAGTTTTGGAGAGTGGGGCTGCCCTTCACTGTGGAGAACAGGCTTCAGTACTTGTGGCATGTGGGTTCAGTAGTTGCAGTGCATGATTCGTTGCTCCTGTGCGTGTCGGATCTTCCTGAACAAGGGATCAAACTTGTGTCTCCTTGCATTGGCAGGCAGATTCTTACCCACTGTACTACCGGAGAAGTCTCCCAAACTTTTAAATGTATTTATTTTTATTTTTGACCATGCTGCATCTCAGTTGCTTTGCACAGGCTTTCTCTAGTTGTGATGAGCAGGGGCTACTCTTCATCGAAGTGCATGGGTTTCTCACTGAAGTGGCTTCTCTTGCTGCAGAGCATAGGCTTTAGGATGCATGGGCTCACTCATGGGCTCAGTAGTTGCAGCTCACAAGTTCTGGAAAGCAGCTCAGTCATTGTAATGCATGGGCTAAGTTGCTTCGCGGCTTGTGGAATCTTCCTAGACCCTGGATCAAACCCTTGTCATCTGCACTGGCAGGTAGATTCCTATTCACTGTACCACCAGAGAAGTCCATCATTTCATTCACTTCTCAAGAAACATTTATTAGGTCCTGTTATATGCCAAGTCCCATGCTAGATGCTTAATACAAATTAGGAGTGAAACAGACATTGCTCTTGTCATCATGGAGCTTTCTATACACTGTACTGGAGGAAAGGAAGATAAACAAATGTATGTATAGTTAAAACATACAAACTCTTTTAAATGTATAAAGACAATTGATTTCAGGTGCAAGGAAAAGAAATGAAGGGAGCAGAGAAGCTCCTTAGATCGGTGGTCAAGATGAGACTAGATTCTGAGTGGGACTGTCCACATCACCTTTCATCTGGGGAGGGTGTTTCTAGACAAGCAGATGTCAAACTAATGACAATTTTGCTATATTAATAAATTTCATTTTGAATTCAAAACCACTCTTTTCTCCAGGTGTTGTGCAGTTTTAAATGTACTTTGAGTAATTTGCTTTACTTACCCTCAAGTTTTATGACTATAACTCATTTAGAATTTAGAATCTGCAGTAATTCTCTGTATTTGCTGACTGATTTATGTGCTGTTCCTTGGGCAGATTGTTACAATAATGGCTCCCACTCTATCACTGTTTCCCAGATCCAGTCTCTTAGGTAGACCCCTCCCACACTGACATGTGGTATGGCCATGGGACTTGCTTTAACCAATGGAAGACATTGGTATCATGTCTTTAGGAGACATGGTACAAGCAGGGGCTTCCCAGGTGGCTCAGTGGTAAAAAATGCACCTATCAATGCAAGAGACACAGGAGACGTGAGTTCAACCCCTGAGTCGGGAAGATCCCCTGGAGAAGGAAATGGCAACCCACTCCAGTATTCTTGCCTGGAGAATCCCATGGATAGAGGAGCCTGGCGGGCTGCAGTTCATGGGGTCGAAAAGAGTCGGACACGACTGAGCATGCAGGCACAACTCAGCACATGATACAAGCAGAGAATTAAAAGTGCTTGAACACTGGGCTTGCCCTTTCTTGCTCCCTGAGAATGACATGTGAGGAAGCCTGAGCTAGCCTCCTGGAGGACGAGTATCCCAGCTGAGGCCTCAGAGATCAGTCAGCTCTCAACCAGACGACTGTCACCACAGGAGTGAGCCTAGACAACCAGCAGGAAATCCATCTAGTTGAGCTCAGTCTAAATGAATAACCCAAAGAAATGTTGAGGAAATTAAAGGATTCTTGTTTTAAGTCATTAAATTTCAGGGGCTTTTTATGCAGCAATAGATAACTGATATGGTAGTCTTTAAACAGCTTAGTTATTATTTTTTAAACAAGAAAACTAAAAAGCAGCAAAGATAAATGATCCTACTAAGATCTCATCAGAGTTCGGGGTGTATCTGAATTCTTACTTTACATCCTAAAGACCACTTCATTTCTGCAAGACCTAGTATCTTTTGGAAAATATCTAAACCTAAACCTACTAATAAATCAAGATTCCCCAGCTTCCTAGTTTTCTTAGCATATCTTAAAGTGATATTAAGATACTGGGCTTTCATATAATTTTAAATTATTAAGAGCCAAGATTATATTTAACTATATGACTAAACAGAACTAAACTGATCATTTTCAAAACAGCCACAGAACTCCATAACTTACAACCTTCTGGGAAATATATTATTCTATCATTCTAAACAGCAAACAAATTGAAAGGAACTAGAAGGACCTTTTACTCAGCTTGTTAAAAATAAATCATTGTGACTTTTTTCCTTTGTGCTTATAGAAGAAATGTATTTTTCCAGTTCTTTGAAATATTACAACAATAACTAAACCTAAAGCAGTAAATAATATAACACATATGTTTCTGAATCTTTAGATATGGAATAATTTGTTCCCTAGGACAAAAGAGAAACCTATATCTCTTTAATGTATTCTATGTTTTTTAAAATGTGAAAATCACTTTCAACTTTTTAATAATAATGACCTGAAGATGTTAAGTTACTTGCCCAAGACTACAGATTATAAGTCACAAAAATGGAATCAAGTATTTTTCTTTTTGATGCTAAACCCCATTCTCTTAACTTTCCTATTCTATCATTATATAAGTAATACGTGCTCACTTTCTTCTTCCTAACAAAATATTTTTGCAGTTTCCCATCTTCCACCCAATAGACACATGCTTCTGGGGAGATGGGCACTTGACCATCTTGAAGGCATGGTTCTTATTGATCTACCTTTATCAATCATAGTGGTCTCAGCTGGCTTACACATGGACATGTGATCCTTGTAACACATAGGAAAAGTCTGTTGGGGCATTTATTCCTAAAAAGAGAGAATTCTTTTTCAGCTCTCCAGCTACAGGGACCCTAACTGACTTGACAGTCTCTGAGCACCTAAGGCTCTGCTTTCCAGGGTGGCTTCCAGCCAGTGATGAAGTGCGGTTGGGATGCTAAGACAGACTTGTTCCTGGGAGACATGAGACTCCCCTGACAGGTGAAGTTTGATCAAAGGTGACTTTCACTCGGTGCTTTTGGCCTTCTCTGCTGAGAATTCTAAGTATGGATGCTTCTCCTGAGACTGCTGCACTTAAGCCCCTTGAAGGGAGCTGCCCGAAAACAAGGCCTGCTCCCAGAGAATGGCAAAGCAGAGAGATGGAAAGAACCTAGGTCTCCAATGGTGTTCTGAACTATTGAACTGATCAACCCCAGGGTCCCCCTCCCCGTGGACTTCTTGTTTTGAAGGCAATACATTTTCTTATTGTGTGAGCCACTGAGCTGAGGTGTTCTTTACTTGCAGCAGAAAGCATTGTCGGGGATAGAATTATTCTCCAACCTCACTTCCTAGAAGAAATCTCTGATAACATTACTATGCACTTTTCCAATACATTTACAAACATGCACATAATTTTGCAACTTGATTTATTTTGTAGTCATCAATATGTTATACACATTCCTCCATATAGGTACCTATAGATCTACCCGTCTTTCTTTTTCACAGCCACACAGAATTCTACTTGGGTATATGCCCTCATCAATGTGCTTCTACCTACGATCATTCACGCCTGCCCTTTTTCTGAGTCAAGAAACTTGAGAATCCCCGGAGGAGCCTTCTTTAGAGGTTAGATTACTATGTTCCTCCTCTTTCCAACCCAGCAACGAAGCCGCTGTCAATGCAGGGGGAAATACACTTTCTAATGAAAACCAAAGTTAGTCTGAGCAAACAAGTCAGACGTAGGAACCAGAGAGAGCAGACGTTGAGTGTAATAGAAGACAGACCTCCTAGCGAGACCTGGTCACAGAGATGCAGCCTGAGACTGTGCGGAAGAGAGGACGAGTATTCCAGATTATTCTAGATACTTTTCGCTCCTTCACTACACCGGCCTCTCCTCCTTCTCGGCTGCCTGGTACACCAGGTTCTGGGGGCCGCGAGAGAGGAGGCGTGACTGGGCTTAGACGGAAGAATCATCCTGCAGGAAGAGCCTCAGCTGCTCACGTTGAGCTCGGTGGGCTAGCAGACACCCACTCCACGCCACCCAGCCTAGCCAGCTTTCCACCTCCCTCGCCCGGCGGGAGTCCGGCCACGTCCCCTAAACAGTCAGACCCACCCCAGCCCCACCCACAACCCACCTGCGGCCCCGCCCCCGCCCCGCCCCCTGCTGGCCGATGGGCTTCTGGGTCTAGAGTCCACCTCTCCTGATACAAGGGGATGTTTTGAGCCGCAAACTCAAAAACTCAAAACTACAAACCAAAACAGCACAGAAAGTGTTCATGCTAAGGTGCTGTTTTTGTAAGTCTCATTCTAAGGTGCTGTATTTGTTAAAGAGTCAAACAGCTAATGCGGTCCACCTAATGAGATCATTCATCTTACCTTCTGAAAGCCCAAGCCCTACACAAAGGTGTTGAGGGTAGAACTCTGCGCCGGGATCCTTTCCACGAAGCTTCCCACGTTCAGCCGGCTGGTTTCAATCACTCTATGCACCTCAAACTGGCCTGGTTTAGAGATGGATCTTATCTGGCTGGAAAGATAAAAGCAGCGGGCTTTTTTTTTTTTTTTAAGCTTGCGTAGGCCTGCTTGCTTATTATAGCAAACATCAAAATAGCACCACAGTTCAGTTCAGTTCAGTTCAGTCGCTCAGTCATGTCTGATTTTTGCGACCCCATGAATCGCAGCATGCCAGGCCTCCCTGTCCATCACCAACTCCCGGAGTTCACTCAAACTCACGTCTATCGAGTCGGTGATGCCATCCAGCTATTTCATCCTCTGTCGTCCCCTCTTTCTCCTGCCCCCAATCCCTCCCAGCATCAGAGTCTTTTCCAATGAGTCAACTCTTCGCATGAGGTGGCCAAAGTACTGGAGCTTCAGCTTTAGCATCATTCCCTCCAAAGAACACCACATCATATATTAAATATACTTTTAAAATTTTTGCTATGTTATTTGCAAAAGAGGGTTTAATATGCCAATGTTTATCTAAAAAGAGGGAGATACAAATCTTTATGTATATGTATGTATATTTACTTATTTGGCAGAGAAAAGGACAATGGGAAAATATACCATTAAAATGAACAGTTATCTATAGGGAGAAAAAGAAACTGATTGGAAAGAATAGAAATACAAGTTAGTCGTTGAATGTACCTTGTTTTGCAGATTCAAGGGATCTTTTGATATTTTATATAATTAGAAAAATAATGTTAAATAAAAAACAATATTTAACAGTGAAAGCAAGTTAAAAAAAAAAAAAAGAAAGAAGTTAACTGTATATTCAATTGTAATATAACCATACTATGAAGAAATAACTGTGACCAAAATAGCAAACAACCCTGTACTGGAAGATGCTAGAGAACTAAGTCATTATTCTGAAAACTATTAATAAAGAGAAAGAATCAAACATTTACCTTGCCTCTTTTATACAAACTATGCTTTGGGGTAACCAATTAATTGATGAAGGAACATTTCTTTTTTATAGTATTCCAATTATTAAAAGAAGGAATGATAAAATTAGAATATCACCATTCTACAACATTGAATGAATTAATGGATCTAGGCAATGATCATCAATGGTTGCAAATGTCTCAAAAAGAAATACAGCCAGATACTGTGTGCTTCCTGATAGAGGTCCTCTGACTGAGGTTTCTAAAGAATTCTGATTACATAAGAATCTAGTCAGGTAACTTGGTCTGACTACCAAAGAACTCAGAGGAAATACCAGGAAAAGGAGGAGTATGAAGTGACTCTGAAAGGTACAAAGTAGCATAATCCAGACTATGACAAATTCCATGGGACAAACACCTGGTTTATTCAACAAGAAAAATTGTCAGTAAGATCAAAAGGCATTTAAGAGACATCATTCATTTACAATGACTGGACTTTATTTGGACCTTAATTCAAACAACTCTTTTAAAAAACCAGCTCTATAAACAAACACACATATTTGAACTTCTGGGTAGATATTTGATGGTATTACAATTTTATTGTTTATTTATATTTACTGGGTTTGGGGGGTTATATTTTGTCTTTTTGTGGTTATATTTTTTTAAGAGCCCTTGTCTTTTCAAAGTAAATGTTGAAATATTTACAAACAAAATGATAGGATGGATGTCTAGAATGTTTTTGAAAATAATCCTGGCTTGGGGGCAGGGCAGTGGGTAGGGATGTAGATAAACAAGATGGGCCATGAGTTGATCATGGTTGACACTATTTTCTTTACATTTGTATTTGCTTGATACAGTGTTTTAAGAAATCTTTTGGAAAGAGTTCTTATAATTTTGCTTCTGAAATTACTTTCCTGTGAAAGTCAGTCGGACACTCACTAGTGTCCGACTCTTTGCAACCTCATGGACTATATATAGTCCATGGAATTTTCCAGGCCAGAATATTGGAGTGGGTAGCCTTTCCCTTCTCCAGGGGATATTCCCAACCCAGGGATGGAACCCAGGTTTCCTGCATTGCAGGCGGATTCTTTACCATCTGAGCCACAAGGTAAGCCCAAGAATACTGGAGTGAGTAGCCTTTTCCTTCTCCAGGGGATCTTCCCAACCCAGGGATTGAACCCAGGTCTCCTGCATTGCAGGTGGATTCTTTACCAACTGAGCTATCAGGGAAGCCCTGAAATTACTTTAATTTCATTTAATTTGAGAAATTCATGAGAAATTCATTTAATTTGGCTACAATTTCACGTTTTGGAATTCTTTCCAACTAAGAAAGCAATGATAATAACAGTCAGTACACATCCTTAGAGTATGCCAAGCACGCGTCTAAGTGTTTTGCTCATTTAACCTTTTCAACAGTCTTTGAAATTAGTAGTATAACTATCCCCATCTTATATATGGGATTACAGAACATGAGGAAATAGAAGCTCGGGGAGACTATAAACAACAACTCAGGTGTTGTTGGCCAGAAGTCACAAAGTAAATGAGGAGCCAAGATCTGACCACAGGCAATGTGGCTTCACAGTTCATGGTTTTAATACAAGGGGCTTCCCAAGTGGCACTAGTGGTAAAGAACCTGCCGCCCAATGCAGGAGACAAACGAAATGCTGGTTCAGTCCCTGGGTCAGGAAGAGCCCCTGGAGTGAAGCGTGGCGACCCACTCCAGTATTCTTGCCTGGAGAATCCGATGGACAGAAGAGCCTGGCACGCTACAGTTCCATAGTGTCACAGAGTCGGACACGACTGAGTGACTAAGCACAGCAGAGCAACCTTCATTAACTAACATTCTGAGCTTTTTCTCTTTGTATTTTAGAGCAGTATTTTTTGCAAGATCCCAAATATTTTCAAAAGTTCCAAATATCTCACAGGCCCTGTGCCCTGGGCCTCTCCTGCCCAGTGTATAAAACACCTGAGGTCTGGGGCAGAAGTTCTTAGGTGTTTGTATCAACCTAATCTCCTGTCCTGGTCTTGTCACCTTTCAACATCCCTCCCCATTGTCTCTATCTGCCTCTTTGGTATATCTGCAACTCACCTTCTGAAGTGGATCCCAGTGTAGTTTTTTAAAAATATTTATTAGGCTGCACTAGGTCTTACTTGCAGCATGGGGGATCTTTAGTTGCAGAATGAAGATCCCAGTGTATTCTTCCTTGAGAGACGAGTTTCAGTTTGCTCCCAAAGAAGGCATTTTGGTTTTCCCACTTCTCCGTACCTCACAGGGTTTGTTGGCCACTGTAGAGTCAGAATTCAGACTCTGAGCCTAAGAAATGCATTCAGTTGGGCATGGCAATCAACTCAAATTTTTTCCCCAATCCCCACTGAGAGAGCTTAGTGTATGCCAGTTCAGTTCAGTTGCTCAGTCGTGTCCGACTCTTTGTGACCCCATGAACCACAGCACACCAGGCCTCCCTGTCCATCACCAACTCCCAGAGTCGACCCAAACCCATGTCCATTGAGTCGGTGATGCCATCCAACCATCTCATCCTCTGTCCCCTTCTCCTCCTGCCCTCGATCTTTCCCAGCATCAGGGTCTTTTCAAATGAGTCAGCTCTTTGCATCAGGTGGCCAAAGTATTGGCGTTTCAGCTCCAACATCAATCCTTCCAATGAACACCCAGGACTGATCTCCTTTAGGATGGACTGGTTGGATCTCCTTGCAGTCCAAGGGACTCTCAAGAGTCTTCTCCAACACCACAGTTCAAAAGCATCAATTCTTCTGCGCTCAGCTTTCTTCACAGTCCAACTCTCACATCCATACATGATCACTGGAAAAACCATAGCCTTGACTAGACGGACCTGTTGGCAAAGTAATGTCTCTGCTTTTCAATATGCTATCTAGGTTGGTCATAACTTTCCCTCCAAGGAGTAAGCGTCTTTTAATTTCACGGCTGTAGTCACTATCTGCAGTGATTTTGGAGCCCAGAAAAATAAAGTCAGCTACTGTTTCCACTGTTTCCTCATCTATTTGCCATGAAGTGATGGGACCGGATGTCATGATCTTAGTTTTCTGAATGTTGAGCTTTAAGCCAACTTTTTCACTCCTCTTTCACTTTCATCATGAGGCTCTTTAGTTCTTCTTCACTTTCTGCCATAAGGGTGATGTCATCTGCATATCTGAGGTTATTGATATTTCTCCCGGAAATCTTGATTCCAGCTTGTGCTTCATCCAGCCTGGCATTTCTCACGATGTACCCTGCATATAAATTAAATAAGCAGGGTGACAATATACAACCTTGACGTATTCCTTTTCCTATTTGGAACCATTCTGTTGTTCCATGTCCAGTTCTAACTGTTGCTTCCTGACCTGCATACAAATTTCTCAAGAGGCAGGTCAGGTAGTCTGGTATTTCCATCTCTTAAAGAATTTTCCATAATTTATTGTGATCCACACAGTCAAAGGCTTTGGCATAGTCAATAAAGCAGAAATAGACATTTTTCTGGAACTCTCTTGCTTTTTCCATGATCCAGCGAATGTTGGCAATTTGATCTCTGGTTCCTCTGCCTTTTCTAAATCCAGCTTGAACATCTGGAAGTTCACAGTTCACGTTTGCTGAAGCCTGGCTTGGATAATTTTAAGCATCACTTTACTATCATGTGAGATGAGTGCAATTGTGTGGTAATTTGAGCATTCTTTGGCATTGCCTTTCTTTGGGATTGGAATGAAAACTGACCTTTTCCAGTCCTGTGGCCACTGCTGAGTTTTCCAAATTTGCTGGCATACTGAGTGCAACACTTTCACAGCATCATCTTTTAGGATTTGAAATAGCTCAACTGGAATTCCATCACCTTCACTAGATTTGTTCGTAGTGATGCTTCCTAAGGCCCATTTGACCACATTCCAGGATGTCTGGCTCTAGGTGAGTGATCACACCCTCATGATTATCTGGGTCATGAAGATCTTTTTTGTACAGTTCTTCTGTGTATTCTTGCCACCTCTTCTTAATATTTTCTGCTTCTGTTAGGTCCGTACCATTTCTGTCCTTTATTGAGCCCATCTTTGCATGAAATGTTCCCTTGGTATCTTTAATTTTCTTGAAGAGATCTCTAGTCTTTCCCATTCTATTGTTTTCCTCTATTTCTTTGCATTGATCGCTGAGGAAGGCTTTCTTATCTCAGCTTGTTATTCTTTGGAACTCTGCATTCAAATGGGTATATCTTTCCTTTCTCCTTTGTTTTTGGCTTCCCTTCTTTTCACAGCTATTTGTAAGGCCTCCTCAGACAGCCATTTTGCTTTTTTGCATTTCTTTTTCTTGGGGATGGTCTTGATCCCTGTCTGCTGTACAATGTCACAAACCTCCATCCATACTGTATGCTAGAGGACTTTACAAAGTCTAGCCAATGAGATTCCTGCATTTCGTTTCTGTGTAGTGACCAACTAACTGGGTGTAAGAATAGTCTAGGCAATAGGAAACATAAAAAGATCTGCACATAGTCAGCTTCAAACTGTGGTGCTGGAGAAGACTCTTGAGAATTGCTTAGACAACAAGGAGGTCAAACCACTCAATCCTAAGGGAAATCAACCCTGACTGTTCATTGGAAGGACTGATGCTGAAGCTGAAGTTCCAATACTTTGGCCGTCTGATGTGAAGGGCCAACTCATGGGAAAAGACACTGTTGCCGGGAAAGATTGAGGGCAGGAGAAGGGGGCAGCAGAGGATGAGATGGTTGGATGACATCACTAACTCAATGGACATGAGCAAACTCCAGGAGATAGTGAAGGACAGGGAAGCCTGGGGTAGCAGAGAGTTAGACATGACTTAGTGATTGAACAACAGCAGCCTATGAAGTTCTCCAATACTGGATCCTCTGACACTGTTTATGGGACCTTGGGATCCCTCATGCTCTCAGTCATCTTGTTGTGCATCTTATTTTTCCACTTGCGTCTGTTCTTTGCATTTATTTTAATATCACTTAATCTGCCATAAATGTTTGGTGCTGGGAAGAAGGAACAGAGTGTAATTTGCCCTGGGCCCTCACCTGCTAGAGAATTACTAGCTATGAACCCTTCCTAAAGATAACTTTGAACACAGGATAAGTATGCATTCCAAGCATGATTTAATAAGAAGTCTGCAATGTATCAAAAAATAAAAGGATAAGCATAGACTGACTCAAAGATCAAAAGAGCAGTAGAACTTTGAACTTCTAAATCAATTTTTCCTTCAAAGTATATGTTTAAAAACATTTATTGGCAGCAAACCAGAAAGATTTCGGTTTTGTGGTCTCATAGGTAAGCAGATCAGTTCAGTTCAGTTCAGTTCAGTCACTCAGTTGTGTCCGACTCTTTGCGACCCCATGGACTGCAGCACACCAGGCCTCCCTGTCCATCACCAATTCCCGGAGCCTACTCAAACTCATGCCCACTGAGTCAGTGATACCATCCAACCATCTTATCCTCTGTCATCCCCTTCTTCCTCCTTCAGTCTTTCCCAGCATCAGGGTCTTTTCACATGAGTCAGCTCTTCACATCAGGTGGCCAAAGTATTGGAGTTTCAGCTTCAACATCAGTCCTTCTGATGAACATTCAGGATTGACTTCCTTTAGGATGGACTGGTTGGATCTCCTTGCAGTCCAAGGGACTCTCAAGAGTCTTCTCCAACACCACAGTTCAAAAGCATTAATTCTTTGGGCTCAGGTTTCTTTATAGTCCAACTCTCACATCCATACATGACCACTGGAAAAACCATAGTCTTGACTAGATGGACCTTTGTTGATAAGCACACAGCCAGCTCCAAAGGCTGTTTTACCAGCATTAGTTTCCTCATTCCTTAGTGAATAAATAAAGTGCCACTTATTGAATTGCCTCTGTTGGTCCTGCACTGCCTATATATACTTGGAGGTGTCTGAAATTCAAGAGTTGATCTGTTTGATCCTATGTAATTTAGGAAATTTGAAAATGGCCCAAGCAAATAAGACTCAGAGCCAGAAACACAGCCTGCTATCAGTGACAAGATAACAAGAAGAGGATGAGATAAATACAATGTATTTAATCTTGTTAATGTTTGTGCTGCTATTTGCATCATTCCAATTAAAGGAATGGATAGCCATTCCCTTCTCCAAGGGATCTTCCCAACCCAGGGTCAAACCCTGGTCTCCTATATTGCAGGCTGATTCTTTACCATCTGAACCACCAGGGAAGCCCCAATCTGACTCTTTGCAACCCCATGGACTGTATGTAGCCTGCCAGGCTCCTTTGTTCATGGGATTCTCCAGGCAAAAATACTGGTGTGAACAGACATTCCCTTCTCCAAGGACTCTGCCCAACCCAGGGATCGAATCCCAGTTTCCTATTTTGCAGACAGATTCTTTACTGTAGCTGTACACAAGTGAAGTTTTCTACAGTTGTGATGTGAACTAGTCCACAGCTGTGCTAGGCAAGAGTTTTCTAAGCAGGGTGGTGGTGTGGGATGGTGAGGATGAGTTGAAACGGAGAACAAGGTATGATAGGTGTATGGAGTGAGTCACCATGTTGTACAACTACAGAGGACGCAGCTCGTTAAAGACCAAGTCAACAGTGTCTCTGGCATCGGTCAGTGTGCCCTGGGGATCTAGGAGAGTAGGGGAGCCATTACCTCCCTAGTCCAGCTGAGTGATGCCTTGGCAAACAGGCTGATAGTCCTTTCCCATTTGTCTAACCAGTGAGTAATGGCTTCTTTACTTTTCAGAATCTGCTTCATTGTCTGCATCCTCTCCAAGGGTTTCCTAATACTGCATCCTGCCCTGAGAGAGTTAACAGCATCGTCTTCTATATTCCATCTCTCCCCCAAACACAATTTCTTCACATTCCACCCTGAAATCATAAGAATTAGGTGCCATCTCCCTTGCTGGATCATTTTTTGAAGACAGGAAATGTTGTCTGTTTTGTTCATGTTTGTAATCCTAATGCCTGGTACGTAGTAGGCACTCAACAAATGTTTATTGAACTATGCCAAAAGCAAAGGATGGTTTCCTCATCTCTTAAATTCTAATATAGAGACCCAACAAGCCTTTCTTGAAGTGTGGACCCCAGCACAGAAGTCCTAGAAAAAAGCTTTTCCAAAGAGGGTGAACATGGCAACCAAACTGTCTCCTCATGAAAATCACAGTGCATATTACACAGTACAAGCTTTACGAGGTCCTGCAATTAAAAAAAAACAACACATTTTAACTTCATTTTGAATGCAAAATTTCCAAACTCATTTGAGCATGGGATCATTTCCCCTCCTCTGTGGTAGCATAGCATTTCTACGGACCCTTAAGAAACACTTCTAGAGTATTTTGATGTCCATAAACCAAGTTGTATTCACAATTCGCAAATCCAGCCTGCCTTTTTAGTTTGCCCGTGGGAAAAAAAAACTCATTTCACTTATTTATTCATTTGTGTATTCACTTAAACTAACATATATGGAGTGTTTATGGCTCATATGACAAGGATAACAAAAGACGTCTTGCTGCTGCTGCTGCTAAGTCGCTTCAGTCGTGTCCGACTCTGTGCGACCCCATAGACGGCAGCCCACCAGGCCCCGCCGTCCCTGGGATTCTCCAGGCAAGAACACTGGAGTGGGTTGCCATTTCCTCCTCCAATGCATGAAAGTGAAAAGTGAAAGTGAAGTCGCTCAGTCATGTCCGACTCTTAGCGACCCCATGGACTGCAGCCTACCAGGCTCCTCCGTCCATGGGATTTTCCAGGCAAGAGTACTGGAGTGGGGTGCCATTGCCTTCTCCCAAAAGACGTCTTAGCCCTCCGAAAATTCATAGTCAAGACAAGAAGACAGCTAAACAGACCGTTGCAATACATACAACTCAATGTTTGTCTGAAAGAAATAGCCCCTGGTCACACCACACTGGGCTGTTATTCACCTTGAAGTTTAGATCAACTGGGAGGAGGTAGGGTGAATTCACCTGCCAGGGCGTCTCAAGCTCTTTGGGGTGAAGGACGAGTTGGTTTTGTGATATTGTGATTTATAGTAAGAAAGACATTTGGTCTTCTGAAAGTTCTTAGAATTTCCTATTAAGGGGATAAAGGTATCTTCATATTTATATAAACTCTTTTCAACTACACCTGAGTTTATGTCAGCGAAGCAACTTTTTAAAAGCTCCTAAGGATGGGGGGTGGTTGCCAAGGGAACCAACCAGGTGTTTAGAGAGTTGGAACTCTCGGTCCTTCCTGCTCCTCCCCCCGACCTGCCAAGACAGCAGAGGGACTAGAGATTGAGTTCAATCACCAAAGGCCAATGATTCAAACAATTGTGCCTATGTAATGAAGCATCAAAGACTCTGATTCTGGGAGGGATTGGGGGCAGGAGGAGAAGGGGACGACAGAGGATGAGATGGCTGGATGGTATCACTGACTCGATGGACGTGAGTTTGAGTGAACTCCGGGAGTTGGTGATGGACAGGGAGGCCTGGCGTGCTGCGATTCATGGGGTCGCATAGAGTCAGACACGACTGAGCGACTGAACTGAACTGAATGAAGCATCCATTAAAACCTGAAAGGATGGGGTTCAAAGAGTTTCCAGTGGATGAGCACTTTGAAATTTGGGGAGACTGATACACAGGAAAGGGCATGGGAGCTCCAAGTTCCTTTCCAGGTACCTTACCCTATGCATCTCTTCACTTGGCTGTTCATCTATTTCCTTTATGATACCCCTTATGATAAATTGGCAAACATAAGTAAATATTTCTGAGTTCTTTTCTGAGTTCTGTAAGTCACTCCAGCAAATTAATTGAACCTGAGGAGGGTGTTGTAGGACCCTCTAATCTTTAGCCAGTGGTTGGAAGCACAGGTGACAGCTGGACTTGTGACTGGTGTCTTGAAGTGGGATGCAGGGAGTGTATCCTGTAGGTGTGAGCCCTTCTCCTGTGGGCCCTGACACTATTTCCTGGTAGATATTGTCAGAATTGAATTGAATTATAGGACACTCAGCTGGTGCTGGGAAAGATTGAAGGCAAAAGGAGAAGGGGATGACAGAGGATGAGATGGTTGGATGGCATCACTGACTCAATGGACATGAGTTTGAGCAAGCTCCAGGAGACAGTGAAGGACAGGGAAGCCTGTGTATGCTGCAGTCCATGGGGTCGCAGAGAGTTGGACACGACTGAGCAACTGAACAAAAACAGCTGGTGTTGGCACATTTCTTTTTGGTGATGGGAAAAAAAAACCAACAACAAAGTTTTTCTTTTTCAGTCCATTGTGATTTGATACCTTTGCAAAATACATTAAAAATGTACTACTAAGGTAGTGTAATACCGGCATTAAGAAAGACATATAGATCAACAGTCGAGAAACAAACCCTTAGATTTATGGTTACTTGATTTTTAACAAAGGTGCCAAGACTTTTGCTGAAAATCAATTAATTTAATGGGGAAATAGTAGGCTTCTCTTTTCAACAAATGGTGCTGAAAAAACTAAATATCCATATGGATATTTAAAAGAATGGAACTGGATTTCTTCTTTATATGGTGCACAAAAATGAACTCAAAATTGATCGCAGACCTAAATGTAAAACCTATTCTTATAAGAAAACATAAGAGCAAACTTTTGGAATCTTGGCTTAGGCAAAGCCTTCTTAAAGGATATAACACCAAAAGCACTAGAGAAAAAGAAAAAATAGAGAATAATTTTAATAATATTAAAACAAAACTTCTGTGCTTCAAAGGACACCATCAGGAAAATGAAAAGATAACTCACAGAATGGGAGAGAATATTTACAAAACATACACATCTAGTAAGAGGTTTATAACCAGAGTAGACAAAGAACTATTGCAACGCAATGATAAACAAGATAAATAACCCAACTGAAAAATGGGCAAAGGGTTTCAATAGACATTTTTCCAAAGAAGATATATAATGGCCAAAGATGTGAGCAGGATTTGTAAATCAGTAGGAGACACTGTGGGTCCCCCAGGGTTAGCAAGACCAGGAAATCATGAGCAATGAAGGAGCAATGGGAGGGAATAATTTCAGAATCTTTGGAGAGAGACTTCCCTGGTGGTGTAGTGGTTAAGAATCAGACTGACAATGCAGGGGAAACGAGTTCGATCCCTGATCCGAGAAGATCCCACATGCTGGGGAGGAACTAAACCCGTGTGCCACAGCTACTGAGCCTGTCCTCTAGGTCCTGTAACAACTACTGAAGCCTGAGCACAGCAACGAAGTCCCAGCGCAGCCAAAAATAAGTGAATAAATTAAAAAAAAGAATCTATGGAGAGGAGTTGAAGGGTGAGGGCTGCCCAGACAGGACTGTGGCCTTTGGTAGAGAGACACAGCAAATCCACTGCTTCCAGCGAGAAAGTAATCAGGAAAATACACACCCCAAACCCACTCTCTTTCTGCCTTTGATTTCCTTCCCCATTGGTCAAACTCAGGAGTAGAGCTTGCATCCCCCAGTAGGAACCCCAGTGGAATTAGGGTGAGTATAGAATAGGAATAGGAAATAGAGCTGTGCATGTAAAATAGGAGACAGAGGGAAAATTTATGCATGGGATGGAAAGTCAAAATGAAAGAAAAACCACGGTGAGGATCAGGGCAGGAACAAGGAAAGTGGGGTGGGAACAGTATATACTGTGGCTGCCTGTGGAGTGTCAGGATGTTCTCTGAGGGGTAGAACCCAGGGGCAGTTGGGCTTTGAGCAGAAGTGACCTAAAAACTATTCTGCTGTTTCCTCACTTCTGTTTGGAGCATTGTCCTGGGCCAGAGGTGATCTTTCTCAAAGGGCCAGATGGTAACTATTTTGTTTTTTTCGTCACAGTTACTCAACTGCCATTGTAGTGAGAAAGTAGCCTCAGACAATACATAAATGAATTGTTTGGTTGTGTTTCAAAATAACTTTATAAATTACAGAGCTTTATAATCTGCAGGGCTTCCTTTTAGCTCAGACACTTAAGAATCCGCCTGCAATGTAGGAGACCTGGGTTTGATCCCCAGGTCAGGAAGATCCCCTGCAGAAGGGAATGGCAACCCACTCCAGGGAGAATCCCAAGGACAGAGGAGCCTGGTGGTCTACAGTCCAGGGGAACACAAAGAGTTGGACTGAGCCACTGACACTCCACTGTGTTTATTTATAAACACAGCAAGCCTGAAAGCTATAAACTCTTAAGAATTTTTTTTATCATTTTGCCTTTAGGTAGACTTGTGATGTATCTATTCAAATGACCTTTCCCAGTTCTGGCTTCTGACAGATAAACAATCTGGACTTCTTTCAGTGTACCAGGAATGAATGAGTCAGTAGATTCTGCCTTAATTCCTACAGATGTCTAAGAAAGGAAGCATGAGTGTCTGACTAACCACTAATAAGTGACATGCGGCAGAAATTTCCAGTGTCCAGTCTCCAATGTCTTCATCTCAAATATTTTCCTAAAAATAGGTGAGACTAAAGGAAGGAACTCCAGGAGACAGTGAAGGACAGTGAAGCCTGGCTGTACTGCAGTTCATGGGGTCGCAAAGAGTTGGATGTGACTTAGCGACTGAACAAAAGGAAGGTTTGCTTTTCATGCCAGGAACATTCTCTAGTCTGGAGAAATGAAGATGAAGCTTGGAAATCACACAGACCTGAGTTTAAAGCCAGTCACTTACAGGTTGTTTGACCTTGCTGAGCCAGCTTTCTCATCTGTTGAACGAAGATAATCCTTACCTCATAGGGAGCAATAGCTGTTATTATTATAAGGAGTCACAAAATATTGGGTTGGCCAAAAATTTCCTTTTGGATTTTCCATATCATCTGATGGAAAAATCTGAACAAACTTTTTGGCCAACCAAATATATTCCTGTTTAGAGCTTTTTTCTCTCCTTACTCTTTTCTTTTCCCCTCTTGAAGACTATTGGTTCTAAAAGTTTGTTCCCAATCTACAGGCTTTCCCCTTAGGTTCTCTGATGCTCCTTGGGCAAATCAAAAATAGGTTGCAGACAATGTATAAACTGATGGAGATCCTTTGTTTTTTTATTTTTTATCTTATTCTTTCATGGAAAGGCATTTTATTTTCAATATAGCGGGGTGTACAAGTCAGTCCCAAACTCCCAATTTATCTGTTCACCCCGTCCCTGCAACCATAAATTTGTTGTCTAAGTCTGTGAGTCTGTTGAAGATTCTTTGCTTATAGCAATAGAAACTGAATTCAAACTAATGTAAGAAGAAAAAAAAAAGAAAGATGGAGTAATTTATTGGATCCTGGAGTGGTTCTCCAAATTGAAACATAACTATTCAGCCTCAGGAAAGCATGGATTTCAGGAACTGAACTCATATTCTATTTTCTCTGCATTTCTTATGTGGACGAGTATTTTCTATACTTCAAGAGAGGTGTCTGCTGAGAACCCTCAGTCATGTCACAGCTTCACCACCTGTGAGGAAAGGAAAGTTCTTTGCCTCTTCTTCCCCTACAGCTGTATTTCAAAACCCCACGAAAGGGTCCTGTCTGTCCTGACTTGGGTTGGCACCCACTCCCCGAGCTACTTGCTGTGGCTATGGACCTGAGGCACCATGACCTGCTGAGCTTGTGTCCAGCACACACAGCACCTGATTGGCCACACCCGCTCAGACCACACGGCTGGAGTGGGGGACAAGCACTTGTCACTAAAGGAGAGTGATGTGACCTGAAGAAGGATGGAAAGGCGTGCTCGGCAGAGAGATGCGTGCTATATGCACAGGCCAAATCTGCTCTATTCAGCACATCGACACAGCGATTTTCCCAAGTGCCTGCCACGATTACAGCGCTAAGATCCTTAGAATAATCAACAGGACAAAGGTGAGCACATGATTTCTGCTCCGTTGTTGGTGGAGTGGTGGGGGTAGTTGTCAGTTGAGAGAGCTGTGAATAAGACATCTGGGATCAATTTAGTGTAAGATATAAGGTGAGAGATTGTGCTGAATAGTTTTCCAAATGATCACACTAGATCCATTAAAGTTCGATTCTAGTGCCATAAAATTTTTTTTCAGTTGCAAACTTGAAAAATGAAAGTCCAGTTCCCAGTGTTTCTCTTTTTTGATTCCTCTGGCTGTTTCTTTCTCTGTACTTGCCCTCTCCCACGGCTCTCTCCTGGATATGGTATCTCCCTAATTATAAGCTTTGTGATGATTTCTTTTGCATTACATATCACCTGGGGTGGTAGAGAGGTGACTGTATATATTAACTCAGATGAAAGGAGCTGGCAGGCAGTATCACAAAGAACAAAATCAACATCCCCTCTGTGGTTATTACCTCTGAGACCATATTAGACACAGGGTGTGCTACTCAGGACTTAACTTCAAGGGACAAAAAGCAGCTAGTACTAAGTGAAGTAAGTCAAACAGAGACAGACAAATATTATACGATATCATGTATATGAGGAATCTGGGCTTCCCAGGTGTCTGGGCTTCCCAGTGATAAAGAATTTGCCTGCCAGTGCAGGAGACACAAGAGACACAGGTTCGATCCCTGGGTTGGGAAGATCCCCTGGAGTAGGGAATGGCAACACACTCCAGTATTCTTGCCTGGAAGATTCCATGGAGAGCCTGGTGGGCTACCATCCATGGGGTCACAAGGACTCAATACGACTGAACACACACACATATGAAGAATCTAAAAAATTGTATAAATGAACTTATTTGCAAAACAGAAAGACTCACAGACATAGAAAACAAACTTATGATTACCATAGGGGAAGGAGAGGCGGAGGGATAAGTTGGGAGTATGAAATTAACAGATACACACTATCATACAGAAAATAGACAAACAACAAGGATTTACTGTATAGCACAGAACTACATTCAATATCTTGTAATAAACTATAATGGAAAGAATCAGAAAAAAATGAATGTACATATATTCACGTGTATATAATCGAACCACTTTTCTGTATACCTGAAACACAATGTTGTAAATCAACTATACTTCAATGAAAAAAAAAGGAAATAAAGAGAAAAAATAAGAAAGAAAAAAAGAACCAGCTAGTACTAAGTTGATGACCAGTACTAAGTTGGCAAAAAGTTAGACAAAGTGGTGAACCAGAAACTAGAACCCAGCTGAGACCTTTCTTGGCTTCTGTGTGTGTGTGTGTGTGTGTGTGTGTGTGTTGGCTATCTCAAGGGGCTGGGGGCCAGGCAGTTGCCAGGCCAGTTCCTCCCAGCTTCAACACCAGACAGATGCAGACGTTGGCTCTCCTTAATGTCAAGCATTCTTACTCAGGTTAGGTTGAAGGCTGTACTAGCATCAGTTGCCAACACCAAGACCTGTCTTCAGAGGTCAGGCAGGTCACAAAAGGTAAGGAACAGTCTGGTAGAAGCCAGGGATTGGTGGGGCCTGGAGCAAGTGAAAGAGGCCATTGTTCCCAAATGACTTAAATTCCTCCCTCCCAGCTCCAAGCTCCAAATTGTGTACCCGTCAGTTCAGTTCAGTTGCTCAGTCATGTCCAGCTCTATGAGACCCCATGCACTGCAGCACACCAGGCCTCCCTGTCCATGACCAACTCCCGGAGTTTACTCAAACTCATGTCCATTGAGTTGGTGATGCCATCCAACCATCTCATCCTCTGTTGTCCCCTTCTCCCGCCTTCAATCTTTCCCAGCATCAGGTTCTTTTCAAGTGAGTCAGTTCTTTGAATCAGGTGTTTAAGTGACATAAAAGTATGTGTGCTGCCTCCAGAGACCACATTGGCTGGGTAGGACTTTGCAATCTTGGAGCTAGAAGGCCTAGAATGTCTTCACAATTGTGCAAATGAATCTGTAAGTTTGATTATCAGCAAACACAACTGGGAGGAGTCTTTGCAGCCAGGAAAACCCTATTTCCCAGAAGGATAATGAAGATGAGGGAGGTGCCAAGTTGGGAGGAGCCGCTAAGCATCCTTCCCTTTACATTTTATAAAACTCGTTGATTTCCCAGAGTGTAGTCACAAATGCCTAAAAAAAAAAAAAAAAGAAAACTTTATCACTCCAGGTTCAGAAAATTCAGTTATATTGATTCAGTCTTAGCTCATAATTGTGTATCCTTTGATTGAGTTGGGTTCTCCCTGGACTGGGTCAGAGTCAAGTCAAAGGCATGGTGGTAGAAGGGTCTCTGGCTCTGAGGCAGGAGAACTTCAAGGGTCCTAGAGTCCCATCAGAGTAACCTGCACAGAGCTGGCCTGTTAGCTTTGTCCAGGGGCTTGTAGGCAGTGAGGAGTTGGGGGGTGAGGTCACTCATTAGATAATCTGTTCATTTAGTAAACTTCCATTCAGCTCTGAGCCAGGCACTGTCATAGGGTGCATGATGAACACGGTGGATGTGGCTGGGCTCTCGCAGAATCTACACTCACAGAAGGGCATATTTAGATGAATCTAATTCTAAGCCTTGGACTTGGAGGATCAGGAAGGCTTCCTAGAGGGGGTGATATCCACACTAAATTCTGGAGGATATGTAAGCAGTAGCCAGGCAAATGTCAGTGGGTGAGAGGTCAATGGGCTACCCTGGTGGCTCAGCGGTAAAGAATCTGCTTGCCAATGCAGGAACCAAGGTTTGATCCCTCGGTAGGGAAAATCCTCTGGAGGAGAAAATAAGAACCCACACCAGTATTCCTGCCTGGAGAATCCCATGGACAGAGGAGCCTGGCAGGCTAGAATCCATGGGGTTACAGAGAGTCAGACCCGACTGAGCATGCACGCAGGGGAGGTCAGTAGCCCAAACTTCCCACGTGGAATGAACCATGATGCATACCAAGAATGTGCTTAAGGACCAGCGAAACAAGGACATCAGAAAATGAGGGGAAATATTTTTTGGAAAGAGCTTAATATTGAAAAACATCCCAGAGTGCCCATTTGGGAGAAAGCTAAAACTCTGTGGGACTTCTATCCATGTATTTTGCAATAAAGTTTCCTTTTAATTTTGAATTAGATGTGAGCGACATGGCATCATAATCTTTTCGATGCCTAGGGCCACGGAAAATCCTCAGGAGCTGTCCTGCACCAAGAGGTGGGAGGGAGGTCTTTGGTTCCCCATTTCCTCCCCCTCAGGTTACTTCCCCCAGCAGGTCCTTCCCCTCCAGGGCTCAGCCTGCCTCATCACACCTCTCTTGTAGGCCCACTCCCTAACATGCCTATTAAAATTCACTGCCCTTTAATTCCTTCGCCCAAGCACCTCGAATCTAAGAGACATGGGTGTTAATGATCACACAGCATATAAATTACTCCCATAACTGAGCAAACTAGATAACCTTTAAAGATAGCCTGATTCCACTGTAAAAAAGGACATTAATAACTCTCAATTATACTACGTACTCATAGTTATTCTTGATTTCTTTCTCAGTCATCCCCATCTCAATAATTATAACAATAACAATGACTGGGCTTCCCTGGTGTCTCAGGGGTAAAGAATCTGCCTGCCAATGCAGGAGACATGAGTTTGATCCCTGGCCCAGGAGGATCCCACATGACTCGGAGCAGCTAAACCAGTGTGCCACAACTATTGAGCCTGTGCTCTAGAGCCTGGGAACCGTCACTACTGAGCCCACATGCCACGACTACTGAAACTCGGGGGTCCTAGAGCCTGTGTTCTGCAACAGGAGAAGCCACCGCAATGAGAAGCCCGTGCCCTTCAGTGAAGAGTAGCCCCCGATCACTGCAACTAGAGAAAAGCACTTGCAGCATCGAAGACCCAGCACAGCCAAAAATAAATAAATAAAATAATAATGGCTAATGATTTTGACCAATATTCAACGTGTCAGGCTCTCTTTTAAGTTCTTTATACTAACTCATGCCCCCCAACTCAATCTAAGAGTTATATGGCTATCTCTAAAATGGATGAGAAAGCCATCATTCTGCAGATAAGAAGACTGGGGCATACAGAGATTATGTAGCTTGTGCCTCCAAGGTCACTTCAGATCAGATCAGTCGCTCAGTCGTGTCTGACTCTTTGCGACCCCATGAATCGCAGCACGCCAGGCCTCCCTGTCCATCACCAACTCCCGGAGTTTACTCAGACTGGTGGTTATTACACCACGATTGCATACCAAGCAGTCCAGCTCTAGAATCCTCCCCTGCTACTCAGGCCAACCACCCAAGAGAAAATTCTATTTCTTCATATACATTTTTGGCACCAAAATGTTTTATTTCTAAAATATCTGACAATCTATCCACTACTCTCCATTTCTCTACCTCTAGCATAGAAGAAACCTCCATGAGCTATCTCATCAAGCATGTTTCAGGAGAGCAGTGACTTGGTCTTGTTCCCTACGAGAATAAGATGTTCTCAGGGCTGGCGGGCACACTGTAGATATTCAGTAGAAATGAACTGAATGAATGATTCCCTAACTGAAATCCACACGCATGTGAGGAAAAACTATTTTGTGTCTCAGAAAAAACTGTTGACTGTTAACATATTCACTTGCAGGTTTTCCCTGTAAGTATTCATGCAAATATAGACTTTCCAATTTGGAATCATATTGTATATCTTTTCGGAGTTTATTTCTCAACATTGTAATCTGAACATCTTCCTGTCTTACTAAAAATTCTTTAACAGATGTTTAACAGCAGTGTAACATACTATTCACCTACTTTAAGCATTTTCAGTCTGTTAGACAATGAGGCTGTATTAGCTATATTACTGTGTGACAAATTAATACCCTACAACTCAAAGGCATAAAACAGTAAACATTTTCTATCTCACAGTTTCTATGGGGTGGGAATCTGGCAGTGGCTTTGGCTCAGGCTTCTCAAGGTGGCTGGAGAAGGAAATGGCAACCTACTCCAGTACTCTTGCCTGGAAAATTCCATGGATGGAGGAGCCTGGTAGGCTATACAGTCCATGGGGTCACAAAGAGTCAGACATGACCAAGTGACTAATACTTCCACTTTTACTTTTCATCTATATACAAACCTCTCTATATTTACTATTTATGTCTATCTACGTATCTCTGTATCTATTAGAGAGAGAGAAAGGATGGAATTCAGTCTTTTTGTAATCTAATTTTACCTGTTATACTCTATTCACTGGAAGCGAATCAATAAATCCAGCCTACAATCTAGGGGAGGTGAATTTATAAATTTTTTGGCTGCACCAGGCTGCATGTGGAATCCTAGGCCCCCGACCAGGGATCAATATTTATCCCCTGCACTGGAAGCTTGGGGTCTTAATCACCGGACCACCAGGGAAGCAAACAGGGGAGCGAATTTGCACAAAGGTATGAATACCAGGAAGTAGGGATCACTGCAGGCCATTTTATGTTTTATTCTTTTGTACTATAATTTATCACAAGATATTGAATCTAGTTCCCTATGCTATACAGTAGGATGGGGGCCACTTTAGAGTCTGCCTACCACATAGCTTTTCCCCAATTTTTTTCTACTACTGACAGAGCTCTTCTGAATCTCTTATTACCTAATTATTATATTAGATAATATAATATAACCTGCATTACAAAATTATTTTATTAGGTAATATACTATTACTTGCATTACAAATTATTTCCTTATGATTCATTTATTGACTAGAAGGGTAAGAGCATCTTAAAGTCTGCTAATGCGCACTCACTAATTGCTTTCTAGAACGTTTCCTATCATCAGTGTACGGGAACACTTATCTCACCACATCTTCATCTTTGTTGTACAATTCTTAGCTTATTTGATTGTTGTTCAGTCACTCAGTCGTGTCTGACTCTTTGAGACCCCACGGACTGCAGCACACCAGGTTTTCCCTGGCCTTTACCAACTCCTGGAGCTTGCTCAAACTCATGTCCATTGAGTTGGTGATGCCATCCAGTCATCTCATCCTCTGTCGTCCCCTTCTCCTCCTGCCTTATATCTTTCCCAGCATCAGGGTGCTTTCTAATGAGTTGGCTCTTCGCATCAGGTGGCCAAAGTATTGGAGCTTCAGCTTCAGCATCAGTCCTTCCAATGAATATTCAGGATTGACTTCCTTTAGGATTGACTGGTTTGATCTCCTTGCAGCCCCTGGGACTCTCAAGAGTCTTCTCCAACACCACAATTAAAAAGCATGAATTCTTTGGTGCTCAGCCTTCTTTATGGTTCAACCCTCACATCCATACATGACTACTGGAAAAACCATAGCTTTGACTAGATGAACCTTTGTTGGCAAAGTAAAGTCTCTGCTTTTTAATATGCTGTCTAGGTTTATCATAGCTTTTCTTCCAAGGAGCAAGCATCTTTTAATTTCATGGTACCATCACCATCTGCAGTGATGGATGCCCGAGAAAATAAGGTCTGTCACTGTTTCCATTGTTTTCCCATCTATTTGCCATGAAGTGATGGGACCGGATGCCATGATCTTAGTTTTTGAAATGTGGAGTTTTAAGCCAGCTTTTTCACTTCTTCTTTTGATTTGAGGGGAAACTCCCCTCCCCCAAGCACTACATGTTTATTAGCCATTTGTATTTCTCTTTTGTGAGTTTTCTATTTTATGTCCTTTGCTTGTTTTTCTGTTGGAGATATGCGTTTTTCTTATCAATCTGTATGCACTTCACACATAAAGATATTAACAGTGGGTAGGATTTTTTTAAATAACAGCTTTATTGGGATGCTGTTTACCTACCATACTATTTAACCATTTAAAGTGTACAATTCAATGGTTTTTAGTACATTGACAGATTTGTGCAACTATCACCGCAATCAATTTTAGAACATTTTCATCACCCCAAAAGAAACCTCGTGCCCTGTCACTGTCACCCCTTATTCTCCCATCCCCTCCTGGAGTTCTAAACAACCAGTTGACTTTCTGTCTTTATGGATTTGCCTCTTCTGTACATTTACTATAAATGAAATCACATACTCTACGGTCTTTTGGGTCTGCCTTCTTCTGCATAGATGTTTCCAAGGCTCATCCATGTTGTAGCATGTGTCAGAACTTTATTTTTATGGCTGAATAATATTCATACACCTCATCTGTTTATCCATTTATCAGTTGATGGACATTTGAGTTATCTCCACATTTTGGCTATAATACTGCTATGAAGCTTCAGGTACAAGTTTTTGTGCAGATTTTTTTTTTCTTTCTATTGTTCTTAGGTATATACTTAGGAGTGGGGTTGATTGTTGGGTCAAATGTTAACTCTATGTTTAACTGTTTGAGGAACTGTCCAAACAGTTCCACCACAGCTGCACCTTTTACATGCCCACCAGCAGTGTATGAGAGCTCTGTGTATGAGGATTTCCCCACATCCTCAACATTTGTCACTGGCTGTTTTTTATGATAGCCAAACTAATGGTTGTGAAGTAGAATCACACTGTGGTTTTCACTTGCATTTCCTTTATAATTAAGGGTGCTGCACGTCTTCTCACGTGCTTATTGGCCATCTAAACATCTTCATAGAGGATCGTCTATTCAGATCTTATAAACAGGATTTCTATAAGAGAGATTGGGGTCAGAATGAACTTGCAATGGGGTGAGACTCAGAGGAGGTGTTAGCCTTGGCTCCCTCACTTACTAGCTGTGTCATGTCTGGGTTTCTTAAATTCTGAGCCTGCTGTCAATTCTTTTAAATGGGAATAATAATACCTACTTCACAAGGTCATTGTGTGACTAAAATGAGAAAACACGTGTGAATGACCAGAGTACCCAGTATGCAGTAAACATGCTGTGAGTGGGAACTATTGTCATGATTTTTAAAAGGTAATAACATGGTAATTGGAGAAGGCAATGGCACCCCACTCCAGTACTCTTGCCTGGAAAATCCCATGGGCAGAGGAGCCTGGTAGGCTGCAGTCCATGGGGTCGCTAGGAGTCGGACATGACTGAGTGACTTCACTTTGACTTTTCACTTTCATGCATTGGAGGAGGAAATGGCAACCCACTCCAGTGTTCTTGCCTGGAGAATCCCATGGACAGAGAAGCCTGGTGGGCTGCCGTCTATGGGGTCGCGAAGAGTTGCACACGACTGAAGCGACTTAGCAGCAGCAGCAGCAACATGGTAATACTTGGGTTTCAGGAAGATTAATCTGAACCTGTCATAGTAAATAGATCCAAAAGAGACTGCAGACAGGGTCACTCGTTCAGAGAAGACAACAATTGAAGCGAAAGCAAATAAAATGAGAAAAAGTTGTTCTCTGGCTTTCATTTCTATCAATTTTTCCACCGGTCCTCGGCCTGGGCAGCCCTAGAACAGAGAAAGATCCTTTTCAGATGGATCAAGGATGTTTTAATCATCTTCATATATTAATTTATCTAATCCATGCAGAACTAGTGATGAATACGTTTTGAATATTTGATGAACACTTCATAGTAACTTGAGGAATCTAAAATATGATTATTAGCTCTGTTTCTCTGGAGAGAAATGATACATATGGCTTTGGTAATTTCAGGGTCATTTATATTATCAATTAAAATGCAGATCTCCCTTGATTTATATGGGGTTACATCATTACATCCAGATAAACCCATAGGAAGCTGAAAATATTGTAAGTTGAAATGCATTTAATACACTTCACCTACTGAACATCACAGCTTAACCTAACCTACCTTAAACACGCCCAGAACACTACATCAGCCTTCGTGCGTGCATGGTAAGTTGCATCAGTCGTGTCCGACTCTGTGTGACCCTATGAACTGTGTAGCCCATCAGGCTCCTCTGTCCATGGGATTCTCCAGACAAGAATACTGGAGTGGGTTGCCATGCCCTCCTCCAGGGGATATTCTTGACCCAGGGATTGAACCCGTGTCTTCTACGGCTCCTGCTTTGGCAGGTGGGTTCTTACCACCAGCTCACCTGGTGAAGAGCACCCAGGAAGCCCTTAAATCAGCCTATAGTTGGGAAAAGTTATCTAACACAGAGCCTATGTTACGATAAAGTGTTAAATATCTCATGTAATTTATTGAATACTGTACGGAAAGTGAAAAGCAGAATGGCTGTGTGGGGACAGAAGGGTTGTGAACGTACCAGTTTTTACCCTCATGATCTTGTGGTTGACTGGAAGCTGTGGCTCACTGCCACTGCCCAGCATCCTGAGAAGATGAATACCATCAGTCTGAAAAATGATCAAAACTCAACATTTGGTGGATTCCCTGGTAGGCTAGTGGTTTGAGATCCATGCTTCCATTGCAGGGGGCATAGGTTTGATCCCTGGTCAGGAAACTAAAGATCCTGTAAGCTGCACAGCCAAAACAAAACAGAAGTCTCAAAATTTGAAGAACAATTTTTACTGACTGTATATTGCTTTTGCACCATTGCAAAGCTGAAAAACGAAAAATTGAACCATTTTAGGTTGGGGGCCATCCATGTGGTGTTATCCAACGTCTGCTCATTCACTCATCCCATACGTATCTCTGGAGCATCTACTATGTGCAGACACTCTTCCAGACCCTGACTATACAGCAGTAAACACAAGGTCTTTGCACTCAAGGAGTCTATATTGTAATACAGTGAAATGTTAAAAATCCATTCACTCAATAAGTATTTTTGAACACCTACTATGTGCTTGGGATGCACAAAATAAGCAAAACTCCTTGTCCTCATAGAGCTCACATTCTAGCAGGAAAAGACAGACAAAACACAAACAAAATAAATAAGGAAGCTCTATTGTCACCCTGCTTATTTAACTTCTATGCAGAGTACATTATGAGAAACGCTGGGCTGGAAGAAGCACAAGCTGTTATCAAGATTGCCGGGAGAAATATCAATAACCTCAGATATGCAGATGACACCACCCTTACGGCAGAAAGTGAAGAGGAACTCAAAAGCCTCTTGATGAAGGTGAAAGAGGAGAGTGGAAAAGTTGGCTTAAAACTCAACATCCAGAAAATGAAGATCATGGCATCTAGTCCCATCACTTCATGGGAAATAGATGGGGAAACAGTGGAAACAGTGTCAGACTTTATTTTGGGGGCTCCAAAATCACTGCAGATGGTGATTTCAGCCATGAAATTAAAAGACAATTACTCCTTGAAAGAAAAGTTATGACCAACCTAGATAGCATATTGAAAAGCAGAGACATTACTTTGCCAACAAAGGTCCGTCTGGTCAAGGCTACGGTTTTTCCTGTGGTCATGTATGGATGTGAGAGTTGAACTGTGAAGAAAGCTGAGCACGGAAGAATTGATGCTCTTGAACTGTGGTGTTGGAGAAGACTCTTTGAGAGTCCCTTGGACTGCAAGGAGATCCAACCAGTCCATTCTGAAGGAGATCAGCCCTGGGATTTTTTTGGAAGGACTGATGCTAAAGCTGAAACTCCAGTGCTTTGGCCACCTCATGCAAGAGTTGACTCATTGGAAAAGACTCTGATGCTGGGAGGGATTGGGGGCAAGAGGAGAAGGGGATGACAGAGGATGAGATGGCTGGATGGCATCACTGACTTGATGGATGTGAGTCTGTGTGAACTCCGGGAGTTGGTGGTGGACAGGGAGGCCTGTCGTGCTTCGATTCATGGGGTCGCAAAGAGTTGGACACGACTGAACGACTGAACTGAACTCAACTGACCGATAAATAGCATGTCGGAGGTGATAAAGTGTTACTGAAAAAAAAACAATAAAGCAGTTAAGAGAGAGTGGGGGAAGGGAACTGAAATTGCATTTTTAATATTTATTTATTTTAGCTGCATCCCCAGGGCATGTGGGATCTTGGTTCCCTGACCTGGGATCAAACGCATGCCTCTTGCATTGGAAGTGCAGAGTCTTAAACAATGGACCTCCAGGGAAGGCCCCTGGTATTACAGTTTTTAGATAAGAGAACAGGCTGGTGTCACAAAGAAATGGCAGGAGGTAAGAGAGTGAGCTGTGTGGTTATCAGAGGGCAGCATGTGCTAGGCAGATGGAATAGCAAATGCAAAGGTCCTGAGGCAGGAGTGTTCCTGCCATAAAGATAAAAGGAAGTGGAGTGAGCAAAGGGGAAAATAGGATATAAAAGTTAGAGGGGGAGTAGAGAGGAAATCCGGAGAAGGCAATGGCACCCCACTCCAGTACTCTTGCCTGGAAAATCCCATGGACGGAGGAGCCTGGTGGGCTGCTGTCTGTGGGGTCGCTAAGAGTCGGATACGACTGAAGCGACTTCACTTTCACTTTTCACTTTCATGCATTGGAGAAGAAAATGGCAACCCACTCCAGTGTTCTTGCCTGGAGAATCCCAGGGATGGGGGAGCCTGATGGGCTGCCGTCTATGGGGTCGCACAGAGTCGAACACGACTGAAGCGACTTAGCAGCAGCAGCAGCAGCAGTGGTATACAGACTAGGAAAGTATGTGCACCCTTAGTCGATCAGTCATGTCTGACTCTTTTCGACCCCATGGACTGTAGCCCACCAGGCTTCTCTGTTCAGGTGGATTCTCCAGGCAAGAATACTGGAGTGGATTGCCATGCCCTCCTCCAGGGGATCTTCCCAAGCCAGGGATCGAACCCAGGTCTCCCTCATAGCAGGCAGATTCTTTACCATCTGAGCCACCAGGGAAGCTCATGGACTAGAAAAGGAACGAAGTCAAATTACCTGTCCTTTGGCCTGTAATACAAAGTCAAGATTAGTCCAGAGAAGGTCTTTTCCTAAGCATTAAATTGTGATCCACATCCCTCTCTTTCACCGTGTGATCATGAAACATGGTGGATGTTGATTGGAGGCTTCTGGAACACAGGTTTTAGAGGCACAGAGAACACAGGTTGTCAAGGCTGGGTAACTGGCATTCAACTGCAGAGGGGGTGTGGCCTGGGTCTCCTGTCTCCTCGTGGTAGCTCCCAGGGGAAAGACAGTGCTTTATTCACCTTTGTAGCCCCCACACTCCTAGCATTGTGCTTGTGGACAGTAGGAGCTGGATAATCTGTTGACTCTGAATTAAGTATGTAGATTAGATCAGTGGTACTGAAATAATACCATAGGAATTCAGGGAAAGTAGTCAGTCATCTTTGCATCTTTTGAGTCATCATCCAGTGTGTGGATTCATCATACTTCCAGTTCTATTCTTCCTTTTTTATATTTTCTACCTTTGAGTACATGATTTCACTCCTAAAACTATTGATAATCATAAAGAAAGGGAGGAGTTAAAATATAGGCCAACTTTACTCCTTTTTAGCAAATAACAGTTTAAAAACAGTTTGATGGAGGGGACTTCCATTGTGGTCTATTGGTTGGGACTTCGCCTTTCAATGCAAATGGTGTGGTTTTGATCCCTGGTAGGGGAGCTAAGATCCCACATGCCTCAGGGCCAAAAACCCAAACATAAAACAGAAACAATATTGTAACAAATTCAATAAAGACTTTAAAAATCATCCACATTAAAAATAAAAATTTTAAAAATAAATAAAAAGTTTGATGGAGATTGAAATTCATGTAATACAAATATCTTAAGTTAATGGGCCAAGTTTTTTTTTTTTTTTTTTAAGGGCTTTCTATGTGCATTTACTTTAAGTAAATTCCAAGCAATCCTAAGAAGTGGCTACTATTACTCCTATTGCAGAGGTAGTTACGGTACTTACCCAGAGGTAAAGAAATTTGGCTAGGGTCATATGCCAGTAAGAGGGGGAGTTGGAATTCAAGCCAAATTGTCTGATCCCAGGGTGGTATTGCTTACTTACTCCTCTTGGAATAATTTGGAGTCTTTCATTTGTTTTTGCTTTCTTATTTGCTCCAGAAATGTGAAAATATGCAGCTCAACAGTAGGAGCTTTATAAATAAAACATAGCTATATATTTTTAAATGATTAAAGCTGGAAAGTTTAATGTGGCACGGAGCCACTTGTTTAGTGGAAGTAAAGGGAACGCGATTCCCGGCTCTGGTTGCAAAAACCCTGCGCGCTTTGCAGCGAGTGGTGTCTGGCTCGCCGCCCATCTGTGATGTTGACGGTCCAGGGAAGACCGATCCAGACTGCACTCAGGGAAAGACAGCGAGGGAGCTTGCACCGAAGCAAGAACGGGCCATGGAGTCTTGCAGTCCAAATGTCATCTGGTTGGGAAAAGCCACACGTTGGTGTTGCAATATTTTAAAGGATGCGCAATATTTTAAGGGATATGCAATATTTGAAGCTGGGGTGAAGGCTCACTAGTCTGACAACTTGTTAAACCTGAAGGAGAGGACTGTATCTTTAGATGGAATCTGAAAAACTAACACCGGAGCTCGGTGGTCGACTGAGAAGGACCGCTGTGCTTGTGGCAACATTTACAGCGACACAAGGCGAACACGAGGCACTTTCAGCACCAGGAGGCAATCGCCGCACAGATCCACCCTGTAGCTCGGGTGTCGCCCTGGCCCGAGGCTTCTAACCTTGGTTTACCCTTCTTAAAAATCGAGGCGCAGGCAGCTGCACTCAGGCTGGTGAGACGCTTCCACGTGGGGGAAGGGAGGGGATTGAAAAAAGAGGGCGGGCTAAGAAATCACCCTTCCCAAAGCCTGGGGAAAACACCGCGGGAAGCAACTCCGCACAGACCTCAGCAGCAGCTCACTCGGCCCTAGTCCCTGGAAGCCCCAGCCGAACTAGGAGGCCACTGGACGGCTAGGATAGCCCCGCAGGACCGGCCCGCCGCAGCCTGCAGCCGGTTCTGCAGGCTGGCACAGCCTCGGCCACCGGGCGCGTGGGGCGGGGTCGGAGGCGGGGCCGGGGCCGGGGCGTGGCCGCGCCGGGAGGGCGCGCGGGAGGCGCGGAGGGAGGGTGTCGTGCCGAGGGAAGCGGCCCGCGGCGGAGGGAGGGGAGGCCGAGTCCTGGAAGCGGAGCTCCGCGCTGGGACTGGTTCCTTCGCAGCCATTTTCTGTCCAACCAAACAGCCGATTGGAGACGGGAGCCAACCAGGGCTGCATTGGAGGTTTGTGTCTCGCTTCGGCCAATGATCGCTCCTAAACCGACTCCACTTTAGCTCGAATGAAATGTCCGTCTCCTCCCGGCGCCGTCCCCGCCGCCAACGCCGCCGCGGCCGGGGGCACTCGCCTCCCTCCTGCCCACCCGCCCTCCCGCCTGGGCCGGGGCCGGGGCCGGGCGGGCGCCTGCGAGGCCTGTCCCGCTGCGGGCCCGGCCGGGGAGCGGGCGCGGGGCCGCTCCTCGGCTCTTTGTGCGCCGGGCCGAGGAGTGGCGGGACGCGGGCCAGGCCGCCTCTTGCTCGCCGCTGCCGAGCTCAGGGCCCGAAGCCGAGGAGGGAGCACCGGGGCACCGTCGGGCCCGCTCTCGGCTGCGTCCCGACCGGCTCCATTTTGTGCGGAGTGCCGGCCGTGGGGGCGGGGGACGCGGCCGGGACCCCCGGCCCGGATCCTGCCCCCACCCCCGGGCCTGGCCCCCTCGCGGGGGTTCCCGGGGACGCCCCCATTTGCGCCTGTCCGCCCGCCCGCGGGGGCACGGCGGGGCCGGGCCGCTTTGTCTGCTGCCCCGGCACCCCGGGCGCCGCGCGGCGGGCAGGCGGCGGGCGTTGGGCGCGGGCCCGGGCCCGGGCCTGGGCCGGGCGAGTCGGGGGGATGCGCGCCAGGGAAGCCCGCGCGGCGCGGGCGGGACTGACAGGTCGGCCGAGCGGGCCGGGGGGCCGGGGCCAGCCCGCTTACCTTCGTAGGGGAGGAAGCCAGGTCCCCGGGAGGAAGGAGTGGATTTCGTTTCCCCGCAGTCTGGTTTACGCGTAAAGAATGCAGCCATCTGGCGGCTTGCGGTCCCTGGACTTGCCCCGAAGGTGGGAAGGAAGCTTTCCGGATTGGGCTAAGGTTTTAATCTTTGGTGGGAGGCGGGGAGGATGTGCCGGGCCTTAGGAGTAGTAGTCTCCGAGAACAAAGAATTACGGGGCACCCACAAGTCGTAATCTTGCCTAGAGTACTTTAATGAGATGATTTAAGCAAGGTTAGGTAATGTAAGACTTGAAAAAAAAAAAAAAAAGAATAGCATCCCTCTTAACCTGCGTGGACTCAACGGTTCGTGCCACGAATTGCCGGGATGGTTTCCGCTCTCTGATATGGAAACTAATCAACAATGTGAAGTGATGAGGTAACCTGATCAATGTAAGTGGTACTAACAAATAGGAATTTTACTTGTAAAATAAAAAGTTTAATCCCAATACCTCAAAAGGCAATTATTCCTTCCTCACACTGCTCCTGTAGTTTAATTTAGGGATTGCATTGATGCAAAACTCGGGTCTTGATGCCAGAGACTGGAGGGTGGAGGAAGAGTCTGCTGCTTTTCTTGGATACAAATTTGCATTTCTTTAAACATTAAACAGATGTATGCATTCCCTTGAGCTTTCACATATATCATAACCTGCCTTTAAGAAAATATATACCGTATGCGGTGATTGTGTTTTTAATATACCAAGTCTAAATATATACTGACTCAACTATTTGGGTGAGCGATTGTAGTGAGGTGTGCACCCCCTCCCCGAGCAAAATACATAAATATATACAGCTCCTACATTTTAAGTGTTCTGAAGATTCTCCCCCTACCCTCCTCCAGACTCCCTTTGAAAAATAACACTTAAAGCTACAAGGAAGGAATTTTCCGGGCAACTATAGGTTAGAAAGAGGACGTTATCTGAAAAGAAATTAGAAATTGCTCTTAAGATTATAGCAGAGTAGACAGTGCCAGCCAATCTTGCTGCCTAGACCCTTGTAATGGCATTTTAAAATTCAATTCAGTGGTTACGATTTTTTCTGCTATTTACTAGATTTCATGCTTGAATGCATATCCATATTTTTTATTCCTTTAAAAATTAACACTGAAAGGGTGTGTTTTTGTCCCCCTCATTCTCCATTTACTTGTTTTACTTGAGAAAAGGAAAAGCAAATGAGAAAGATTGTAACGTTGTAGTTGATGCCAGTTAATTCAGCTATTTATGCCTTACAGTGAGAATGAAGTGCTTTCCAAATGCAATTTTAGTCCAAAATGGTGGTGCCTTAAAATGATAAATAAAGGTTTTAATTGATTTTGTTGTTCTCTGGGCAACATTCGTCTTCTCACTATAATATGGGATGTTTAAAAGCATATATTCTGAGATAAATTTGTCTCCCCCTTGAGCTTTTGGACCCTAACAAAGAAAACCCTCAGCAAAAAATTAAGTTGATAAGTCTGGGTGTTGGTGTTTTAAATAGTTTAGATACGTGATGTGATTTTTTTTTTTTTTTTTTGGTCTCTTGCATATTATATAATTTGGTGTGTTGTGATGAATATTTATGATGAACATGACTAAATATATGTTGGAAAAGCAATATCTCTCCCCAATGGCATTAACTTTTTTGTAAGTTTTCCAAAATATATCTTCCAATTTAACAAACATTTATTGGGTGCTTGCATTTTGCATCATTTTATTGCCATATATTACATTAAATAATAGTAGGTAAAATTATACATGCCTTTAAAACTTTTACTAGGAAGAAAGCCTATGGGCTATACCTTTTTTTTTTTTTTAACTACTAATAGATGTTTATCTTCTAGGGTGAAATTGGGCAGAGATTAGACACCTTTTTTAGGCAGGTGTTCTTGAGTACCACTGACAACACGGTTCTCGCGTATTTCATGACAGTAAGTATGTTTTATCATTCTGGTTGTTAATTAGATTTGAACTGTAATTAACTGAAAACAAAATTATAACTGGTTTATACTGGAGATTCCTGCTAGAATGAGTGCCTTTCCCCAGATAGTACCTCTCCCCATTCCTGTTGCTTCCTTCTTCTCAGTGACCTGCATGTCTTAAGTATTTCCTCTGGGCCGCAGGGTTAAAAGTTGTCCCATCTCAGGTGGCTGGCTGTTTAGCTGGCAGGGCTTTAGTCAAATTGAATATTTAGAGGCAAGTTATGTGTGGAACAGAAAATGCTGGTTCTAAGGGTAGCACAAGTGAAAAGAGAGGTGTGGTGGGCTGGGTAGCTGGGAATGTCACAGAAGGAACTAGTAGGGCTGGAACTGAGCCTTGAAGGATGAGTAGGGCTGGATAGGTAGACGTTGTCGCCAGAAGTTGAACCCTGAAGGCAGGGCTGAGTGACTTTTGTTGGTGGCAGGGAAGTGGATCTGCATGGTGCAGGTGGGGATCTCACAGGGTAATCTAGTGAAGAGATACCACTTGGCCTGTCTGAATACTTACTTTTGAATGGGATACTATGTCTGTGACATGAGGCATGTCACAACTTCCTTGAGACAGGATTACCTCACTCATTAAACAAAAGAACTGTACCTGGTGATCCATAAATAAGGTTTTTTAGCCCTGAAGAGAGTTGAAAATCAGTTTTCAACTGGTTTAGTTTAGTTAGGTTTAAGAAGGGAATCACTCATGTAAAGCCATGAAAACTAGGTTTGGATTTGACATGGAAGACTTTTAGAACCATCATAGGTTCAAGAGCTATAAAAGCAATGTTTCAGTGACATTAGTCTTAAAACATTATGTACCCAAGTAGCTTGGATTGTAGTCCAGTGGAAAGAGAAAAGGAAGGGCATATCCAGAAAACATTTAAAAAGAGGTCACAGATTAGGTAGAGCTTGGAGGAGATGGAAGAGCCTAAGATGACACTGGATAATTAGCCTGGAGGAATAGAGAGATGGCATTGTTCTTAATGGAACAGTTCAAAAGGAGCTCCCCTCCACTGCCTCCCTGCAAGGGATGGGGAAGTTGAATTTCATTTTCCAGTATCTTAAGTTTCCAGTGGCAGGATAATCAAACATATCTTACAGGCCTGGCTTGCGTGAGTGGCAGTCACGATATGGTTGTAGATGCAGGATTTATGAGCATAGAAGTGATATGTAATGAGTTTATTAAGAAAGTAAGGGAAGAAAGAAAAAATGATTGTTGGTTAAAATTAACAGTTAAGTGGGATGGGAGGGCGCGGGGAAGAATACTGCTTTGGAAATGAAGGAGAATTCCAAGCATAAATGTGGGATTAGCAGAAGCCAGCACTACAAAGAATAGTAGAATGGTCAAGTAGGTTGAAGGCAAAATCTCTGGCAACTTTTGTGAGCAGTTTCACTATCTTGTTGGGATGGAAACGCACATGTTACGGAGTTTCAGTTGGAATGAAGAGGGTGTGTAAGGACTGTCAGGGTGAGAATGAACCAGAATGTGTAACAGAATTAAGGTTGTAGGTGTCTGTGTCCTTCAATGTGTTTAATGAGGGAGATTAAGAATGTTTAAGGAAGAATGAAGAAGCTGGTATCAGAGATGAGGAATCATTGTGTTACTCCTTATCTACAGAGATAAGGAACTGATCCAGAGATCAAGTGAAAGGGGTTGTGTGAAAGAGAAAACACTTATGCCTGGGAAGAAGATGAGAACTGTATTTGAAGAGCCAGTAATGATACTAGGTTACATTTGTTGAGTTCTTACTTTGTATCATGCATTTTGCTAAGTGCTTTTTATACAGTACTTCGCTTCATAGTAACTTCATTTTGAAAATGGGAAAGTTAATATTGTCCTTGCTTGAGGAACATCTTTGAATGTTTTCAGTATACAGTCAGTAGACTCAGAATTTAGAGGGGGCAAATTAAAGATATAGGCTTAAGGACTATTTGAAAACCCATCAAGAACAAATACTGTACAGTACTTGGCATATGAGACTCCAGACTTACTCCCATTTAGGGTGCCACCTTTGGCAAGTCATTAGCCTCATATAACTTCTGTTTTCTCACGTGTTTCATTGGGTCATGAACATTGCATAAGATATTTAGAAAGTGTTCAGTAAGTGTTAAACATTAAAAAGAGCACTATTTACACTTTTGTGCAACAAATTATTCAGTTCAGTCGCTCAGTCATGTCTGACTCTTTGCGACCCCATGAATTGCAGCACGCCAGGCCTCCTTGTCCATCACCAACTCCTCGAGTTCACCCAAACTCATGTCCATTGAGTCAGCAATGCCATCCAGCCATCTCATCCTCTGTCGTCCCCTTCTCCTCCTGCCCCCAATCTCTCCCAGCATCAGTGTTTTCCAATGAGTCAACTCTTCACATGAGGTGGCCAAAGTACTGGAGTTTCAGCTTTAGCATCAGTCCTTCCAAAGAACACCCAGGACCGATCTTTAGAATGGACTGGTTGGATCTCCTTGCAGTCCAAGGGACTCTCAGGAGTCTTCTCCAACACCACAATTCAAAAGTATCAATTCTTCTGCACTCAGCTTTCTTCACAGTCCAACTCTCACATCCATACATGACCACAGGAAAAACCATAGCCTTGACTAGATGAACCTTTGTTGGCAAAGTAATGTCTCTGCTTTTCAATATGCTATCTAGGTTGGTCATAACTTTCCTTCCAAGGAGTAAGCGTCTTTTAATTTCATAGCTGCAATCACCATCTGCAGTGATTTTGGAGCCCAAAATAATACAGTCTGACACTGTTTCCACTGTTTCCCCATCTATTTGCCATGAAGTGATGGGACCAGATGCCATGATCTTCGTTTTCTGAATGTTGAGCTTTAAGCCAACTTTTTCACTCTCCTCTTTCACTTTCATCAAGAGGCTTTTGAGTTCCTCTTCACTTTCTGCCTAAGGGTGGTGTCATCTGCGTATCTGAGGTTATTGATATTTCTCCTGGCAATCTTGATTCCAGCTTGTGCTTCTTCCAGCCCAGCGTTTCTCATAATGCAGTGTTTCTCTGCGTAGAAGTTAAATAAGCAGGGTGACAATATACAGCCTTGATATACTCCTTTTCCTTTTTGGAACCAGTCTGCTGTTCCATGTCCAGTTCTAACTGTTGCTTCCTGAGCTGCATATAGGTTTCAGGTCAGGTGGTCTGGTATTCCCATCTCTTTCAGAATTTTCCACAGTTTATTGTGATCCACACAGTCAAAGGCTTTGGCATAGTCATTAAAGCAGAAATAGATGTTTTTTCTGGAACTCTTTTCCTTTTTCCATGATCCAGCGGATGTTGGCAATTTGATCAACAGATTATTAGTGTAGTTAAAATACTGCCCCATCAAAAAATTACAGAATAAAATTTACTACTTAATCAGCTGACCATTTATTGCACTTAATATTTTAGAGAACAATATTATCAGTTCAACTAAATACTTAGGATAGTTAATTTAATGGGATTTAACTCCTTGTTGGGATTTCTCATTTCCCTTGGATCTAATGATTGATCATTCTTATCAGTATCCCTTGTGTTCTTTCCTGTTTGCTGTCTGGATGGAATCCACCACTTTAGCTTCTCTGTTCTTATCAAGCTTGTAAGTATCACAGCTGGACCTATTGGTTCCACTAGACATGCCTGGTCACCAGCTTCAGCTGGGCTCCCTTCATCACCCAGCACTCCACTCCCCTTGCTTTTGCATTCTCCAGGGAAAGCCATCTGTCTCCCCAGCTGTAAGAATCCCAGCATTATCCTTGGTTTTTGCTCCAGCTCTTAGTCAGCCACCAAGTCTGCTGAGTTTACCAATGAAAAAGCTTTGTAGTCTCTGCTTCTGCTCTCCAGTGCTGTTTCCTGTCAATACTGGGAAAGTTCGTCATCTGGCCTGAACTCTTGCCCTAAACACAGCATATGGTTCTTACTGGTCTTCTGACCCCATTCTTGCTTTCCTTCCAGTTCATTGTCTACACGGGACTGTAACCAGAGTGATCTTTTTAAAAAGAAATCGGGCTGGCATTCTTCTGTTAAAACTCTAATTTGATTTACTCTTGTCCACAAGGCACTGCTTGACCTAGCCTCTACTTAGCTCATTCCAGGCCACCAGTATTGTGTCTCAGTTTCCTTTGCCTGGAACATTCTTGTCCTATCTTTGTTTGCCTGATTGCTGTTCACCTTTCAGTCTCAGTGTAAATGTCATCTTCTTAAGATGCCCTTCCTTGATTGAGGTTCCTTATGGAGTCAGCTCCAAAAGTGTATCATAAAACATCTTTGTTTTCCTCAGCATTGGGCACTAGCAATTAGTTAATGATTTATAATTATTTAATAGCTATATATAACATTTACTGAGTACTCTTATAGTACTGTGCTCATCCCACTTGCCAGTTATTAGCAGGGAATTCAAATCAGATGATCTGATTCCAGAGCCTGTGCCTTGGAAATGTTAATGGGCTGCGCTCCCCACCCCTTCTCCTTGCCCCCAGTTTACGTAATATTTGTCTTCTCTACAAGACAGGACAGAGACCTTGTCTTTGTTGTTGACCTGTTAGGTCATCAGCACATGGTACAGACCTGATAAATACTAGGTGCTTACTTGGTAAATATTTGTTCACTGGCTTACTTATGCTCTACAAACTATTTTGAAATTTTAGTAGGAAGTTTTAGAACTAGAAAAAACCTTTGGGATGTATCTAGCAAGTTACCCCCCTCATTTTTTATACATATAAATAAGAGAATAGCTAGCATATTATAGGCATCAAAGATGAGGCTAATATGTGGAATGGTAAGAGCCTTGGGGATTCAAAGACGGGAACACTAATTTCTGGCTTACAGAATAGGGTAAATCAGATTCAGAAAGATGGATGAACACTGGGATTAAAGTATCAGGCAGGATTTTAATGGTAGAAAAATAGAGGAGAGGAAGACAGGAGTGGTGAAATGACAGAAAAGCTAAGGCTTGCAGAACCAAAGACACACACAACTAAGCGGATGATGTGTGGCTCATCTTCAAAGGAGGGATGGCGAGACGTGATGTCTCCTAAGTACACTGTGTGCCAAAGTCCGTCCTTAGTAGGTTTCTGTTCTTTTTTTAATTCCAACAACTCTATGAAATACTTGTAGAAATATTTTTTGGAAGACTGAGGTTTAGAAGCTAATGCTATTAATTCTGGTGATGATCTTGCTGCTAATTCCAGTTCAGGACAAGATAATGTGACTTAAACTTTTTGCCTTTAATACTTTTTTACATTGTATTTATAAATTAATTAATCTCTTGCTAAGTTGCTTCAGTCGTGTCTGGCTCTGTGCGACCCCATAGACAGCAGCCTACCAGGCTCCCCCGTCCCTGGGATTCTCCGGGCAAGAACACTGGAGTGGGTTGCCATTTCCTTCTCCAATGCATGCAAGTGAAAAGTGAAAGTGAAGTCGCTCAGTTGTGTCCAACTCTTCGAGACCCCATGGACTGCAGACCACCAGGCTCCTCCGTCCATGGGATTTTCCAGGCAAGAGTACTGGAGTGGGGTGCCATTGCCTTAGACCATGGTTATTTCAACAGTCTTGCTCAAAAGCTAATTAAAAACCCAGGCTATCTTGTAGACATTGATTTAGCAAAAGATTTGTTACTGCTTCATCCCCCCCCACCTTCCTAAAAAAACAAACTGGATTTGTTTCCAGTTGTACACACTTAAACAACCACTTTGATCCTGTCTCTGGTACCTTAATCTTCCCTAGGGCATTGTAAAAACCAGTAAATTCACAGCTATCCTAATTGAACTTTTTCATGGGTAGTAAATCCATCATCATATCTATTAAAGGCTATTCTCCTAGTATCTTTTTAGCATTTTAGGATCAAAATAGCGTTTTATAATTGGGTAATATTTCATGCATATATTAGCTGTTTAAGGTGGGGAAGGTGAAATTATTATTTCCATTTTGTATAGAAATACATTTAACTGGTAAGGATGCTTGTTTTTAGGGATCAGTGAGAGTCTAAATCCAAGCTCACTGACTATCGTTTACCACCTCTTAGAGGGCACTAAGAAGCATCATAAATAGGTACCCTGTACTTCTACAAATTATTAAAAGTAGGTGAATTCTTTGCTCTGCCCCTCAACAGATGCATCAAATGCCATGTTGTTGAATACTTGGAAACTAGCTTGGTATTTTAGTATTATTTAATAGATAAAAATCCAACAGAGATGGAAAAGAGGTATTGCATAAGGACTCAAATATTGCAGTTAATAACCTCAAGTTTGTGCTAGGTCATGAACCTTGATAAACATTTTGGATTAGGTGTCTCCTTGAAAAACATATATAAATTAGATTTAATTTTGCTATATTTTTTATTCAGATAACACATTCAAAAAATTTCTACCCACAAATAGCCAATCCCTTATTGTTTTCAATAGTATTTGCAAAGCAGAAAGACTTCTAGGATTTGCCATGTTGGAATGGAGACAGTTCAGGACTTATGGTTTTAGTTTTTCTTCCTTCCAGATTCTCCTTCTTTTACTTCTGAGCAAAATTAAGCAGGGTTCTTATTTTGTTTTGTTTGAACTTTTTATTTTGTACTGGGATGTGGCCAGTCAACAATGTTGTGATAGTTTCAGGTGAAGAGCAAAGGGACTAAGCCATACATATAAATAAGCAGGGTTCTTTTATTTTTATTTTGCCACACTGCATGGCTTGAGGAATCTCAGTTCCCTGACCAGGGATTGAACCAGGGCCATAGCAGTGAAAGTGCCAAATCCTAACCACTAGACCACCAAGGGACTCCCAGGGTTCTTTTAAAATACTCATTTTAACACTCATTTTTGTCTGTGGTTATACAGGCACCCCACTCTAGTACTCTTGCCTGGAAAATCCCATGGATGGAGGAGCCTGGTAGGCTGCAGTCCATGGGGTCACTAAGAGTCGGACACGACTGAGCGACTTCACTTTCACTTTTCACTTTCATGCACTGGAGAAGGAAATGGCAACCCACTCCAGTATTCTTGCCTGGAGAATCCCAGGGACGGCGGGGCCTGGTGGGCTGCCGTCTATGGGGTCACACAGAATCGGACACGACTGAAACGACTTGGCAGCAGCAGTAGCAGCATAACACTTTCATATTTTAATATGCAGATCTCCAATCTCCCTGACCCCTCCTTTTCTTTTTTTCTGTATAAGTCAAAAGTCTGGGAGTAGGGGGTAGGGAGGAGTGAAAATGAACCTTTCAGTTCCAGGGGATGAGCTTGTTCAAAATGTGGGTATACTTTTGGGCTGCTTGGGTACAGAACTGTGCAAGAAATCCATGTTTCTTATACCAAACAATAGTTTGAACCAGGACATTGTCTCTGTAGAACTTCTGAGATAGCAAAGAAAGTCTGCAGCAAGAGCAAAAATGCTCGTGTAGGAATACACCTGGCTTTAGCAGGAGATCTGCACATGCTGGATATAGGTGACTTCCAGGTGACTCACTGACAAGCTGATTTTGGCTCTTCTTGTTATTCCAGGGATAAATTAGGTTGTAAGTCACGCTTGCCTATACGGTATTTGAGGATTATGCAATTGAAAAGAAAGACGTGTGTTTTAGATTTATTTCCCTGTAGGCTTATCACTTAATGGAGTGTAGGTAGGAGAATCTTGAATCGTTGGCATATGATTAAAAGGTTTCCAAAACAAGAAGTGGAAATGTTTTCCTTTAGTAAACACTTTAGTAAATGTTTCTTTTAGTAAACATTCCATAGCTTAAAGCTATGTAAAATTGACTCATCCTATAACAGTTTATGAGCACTGAATCTATTATGTAGTTTTTTAGATAAATTTTATTGAAGATTATTGAAAAGCTTTTTTTTCTTGTAGATGGATGGTGACAGTTCTACCACAGATGCTTCTCAACTAGGGATTTCTGCAGACTATATTGGAGGGAGTCATTATGTTATACAGCCTCATGATGGTAAGAAAGCCACAATTAGAAACACATTCACAAGTAGGAAAAATGAGAAAGTGGAAATTTTATTGATGTGATTACTTTTGTCTTTACAGGAAAATTTGAAATCTTTTGTCACAGTTCAGTGTTCGTCTAAAAGGTGTACTTGCTTATTTTTATTAGAAATAGTTTTCAAAAGAATGATGGGTTTTAGAAAAGAATTCTGTAATAGTATGCTTTTTTAAAGCTAGTACAGTTTCTTTAATTTGTTACTGGTTCCCTACTTCAGTTCAGTCGCTCAGTGGTGTCCAACTCTTTGCGACCCCATGAACCGCAGCACACCAGGCCTCCCTGTCCATCACCAACTCCTGGAGTTCACCCAGACTCACGTCCATCGAGTCAGCAATGCCATCCAGCCATCTCATCCTCTATCATCCCCTTCTCCTCCTGTCCCTAATCCCTCCCAGCATCAGAGTCTTTTCCAATGAGTCAACTCTTCGCATGAGGTGGCCAAAGTACTGGAGTTTCAGCTTTAGCATCAGTCCTTCCAAGGAATACCCAGGACCGATCTCCTTTAGAATGGACTGGTTGGATCTGCTTGCAGTCCAAGGGACTCTCAAAGAGTCTTCTCCAACACCACAGTTCAAAAGCATCAATTCTTCTGCGCTCAGCTTTCTTCACAGTCCAACTCTCACATCCATACATGACCACTGGAAAAACCATAGCCTTGACTAGACGAACCTTTGTTGGCAAAGTAATGTCTCTGCTTTTGAATATGCTATCTAGGTTGGTCATAACTTTCCTTCCAAGGAGGAAGCGTCTTTTAATTTCATGGCTGCAATCACCATCTGCGGGGATTTTGGAGCCCAAAATAATATAGTCTGACACTGTTTCCACTGTTTCCCCATCTATTTCCCATGAAGTGATGGGACCAGATGCCATGATCTTCGTTTTCTGAATGATTGTATATGAAAAATTCTTATTCAATTGATAGAGTAAACTAGTTCTTTAGTGGGTGGGTGCTAGCTATTAATAATATTTCCAGTACTTATGAGCATATGTAGTTTTATTTTTTATTCAATATTAAGTATTAACTGTGTATTAGAATGGCAGCATTATGTTGGCCTGTTAGAAATAATTTGCTTTTGTGGCATTCTGATGAGTAGAATTAAAAAATACTAAGATGAAGGTAGTTGACGGTGGGTGATTGATTATTTACTTCATTTTTAAACAATTCAAACAAGTTAATTTTGATAACATTTTAAAATTGAATCAAGTACCTTTCTTATGTAACATATATAAAAGAATGGGAAGTTTACTTTCAGGATACTGCATTTAATCATAAAAGGATACTTGTACTGTGAACACTTCAGTTATATCTACATCTGTATAATTTGAAAATTTACTTTTTGTAAGAAGATTATATTACCGCTATAGCTTTGTTCAGAAACTATTACTACCTTAGTAATAATCCAATTGGGTCAGTAATATTCACGTCCAGTTTTTCTGTCCTATATAAACTTGGCTTTGGATAAACATACATCCTCTTAATACATCCTCTTAGCTATATGCATGGAGCCATAGATCAGTCTCTTATGTTTTATAGCTAAGTTATGTAACAAATATTTATTTGTTCAACAACCTCCTCTGTTGAAGCTGCTTTACCAAATGGAAGAACATAAAGCTGATACTGGGCCTCAGCCAAAAGCTAAGAGGAGAATGAGAAATAAGAATTACAGAATGTGTTAGAGAAGAGACAAAGAAGCACATGTGATATTTTGTGAGAGAGATCGCTTCTGAAGGTGCAGTAGAGACGTATTTGAGCTTTTTGGAGAGTTAATAGGCAGAGTTGAGGATAAAAGTATTCTAGGCAGTGGGTTTGAAATTAATGAGGATATTTATTCAGTATGGCTGTGGGAAACTTGTGTAAAGACCTGCCATTTTAATCCTGAAAAATAATTAGGAGATGAATCAGAATGTATCCTAGGTTGTTTCAGGGTAGTCTTCTCTGTCTTGAAGTAAAAATTATGAGAACCTATAAACCTGTTATTTTCCTTTAGATACTGAGGACAGCATGAATGATCATGAAGACACAAACGGTTCAAAAGAAAGTTTTAGAGAACAAGATATATACCTTCCAATTGCAAATGTTGCAAGGATAATGAAAAACGCCATACCTCAAACGGGAAAGGTAATGCAGAGGAGAAATTTAACTAGGTTTTATTTTTCAGGGGTGAAGAGGGGGAAAGTCAAACTACATGAACACAGTTCATGAATGTAGTTAGCTATTGATTTCAGTCATTCAGCCTTTCAGCAGAATACTTAGTTCAGTGGTACACACTTGGTTACTGAGCAGTGTTCCAATTTCAGTTCTCTTATATCCCCCAAAGCTCCCCCTCCCCCACTTGCTGGAAGCAGATAAAACAGAATTAAGAATCATTTTAAAAATAGGTACATTGTTAGAACTATCAGGTTTGGGGTCTGTGAAGTTGTAACTTCTAAAATGTTGCATCAAAATTGGATCATGTTGGACTAATGGATATTCCGCCCAAGTCTATATATCTGGAAACTCTGTCTATAATTGTAAATGTTAATATACATTTAAATTTCAGCTGGCATGATTTTTAAAAATTTTTATTTATTTTTGGCCATGCCCCATGCATGGCATGTGAGATCTTAGTTCCCCACCAGGGTTTGAACCTGTATCCCCTATGATAGAAGCCTAGAGTCTGAACCACTGGACCACCAGGGAAGTCCTTGGCATGATATTTCTAAGTTGTTTTGTCTCATAGAGAAACAACCATATAAATAGTTAACCTATAACAGCTTTAAAAACTTATTGTCATTCTGCTTATCACTTGGTCTGAACTGAAGTCCACACTTTTTATATTGTTTTACATTGCATAATAAGCTTTCTCTCATTTTATTGTAGCTTAGAAAATACTTAGGAAAGTAATAAGGCTTACAAGGAAGTATATTATTAAATTATCTTGTTAGATGTTGCAATCTGAGTGGTCCTCCTGTGTTAAGGGGAAAGAAGCACAGCTGCTACTGACTGCTACCTAAGCAGGCCCGCGCCACAGGTACTGTGGCCACAGCCACCTGTGGTTACTGAGCACTTGAAATGTTGGCTGGTCTGACTTGAGATGTGATGTAAATATAAAACATACCCCAGATTTTGAAGGCATAGTATGAAAAAAAGAATAGAGATACCTCAATTTTTAAAATGTTTTTTATTGACGTATACTTCAACTTTTAAAAGGATTCTATGTTTAAATGATAATATTTTGGGTTTATTTGGTTAAACAAAATATATTAAAATTAATTTCATCTTTTTTTTTTTTTTTTAGCGTAGCTGCTAGAAAATCTAAAGTCCTGTATACAGCTCACATTATATTATCTTGCTTGACTGCATTTATGCAGTAACTCTTTGTTATTTTTCTCCAGGATGTAAAATAGGCATGGAGGTGAAAGTGTGTTTCAGGAAGGATTTGGTTATTGCTGTTAGACGTGACTTTGGAATTGCATGGTTTACTCTATTACAGTTTCACTTTGAAACCCTAGATCGCCTAGTGAAGAATTGTTTTTATAATGAGATGACAGGTGTGTGCTTCTTTTGGTAGGCTTTTTCATAAACTCAAAACCTATTCCTGACACTTCGTGTCTTTATTAATAAAAATGTCACTAGATGTCATTATTTCACTCCCTTGTAAGCCTTACACAAACTTATTTTGTTTTTAAAAACTTTCTGGTGTCCTCACTGGTGGAAATGCCACGGCAGAGAAGCAGGACTTGAGTCTAGCCCACAGTACACTCCAGACATAACAGGATTGATTTTCTTGAGCATTTGGTTAGTAAGAATTTTCATCTTTATTGGGTAATAGAGTCATCTAGTGGTTGCTTTTGTACCTAAATTCTGTTTTCTGTGAATAGCTGTCAAAGCCTCTCTCCTTGTATTTGAGTTTTCAGTCTCACTCTGGGGGTTTGAATTTTGATAGCATGCATTATTCAGTGTTACTAGCAGATATTTTTAAAGATTAAAGGTTAACAGTCATTAACTGAAATTTATATTCTTCTGAATAGCCTTTTATTTTTGCAGGTTGTTAGGAAAGTGGTGATTATATGCCCTGCAGATTTACCTTTGATTTTTCTCCTCAGATTGCAAAAGATGCCAAAGAATGTGTTCAAGAATGTGTAAGCGAGTTCATCAGCTTTATAACATCTGAAGCAAGTGAAAGATGCCATCAAGAGAAACGGAAGACAATCAATGGAGAAGATATTCTTTTTGCCATGTCCACCTTAGGCTTCGACAGTTATGTAGAACCTCTGAAATTATACCTTCAAAAGTTCAGAGAGGTAAGTAAAGTGTCTCCCATTATGCTTTTAAGAAAATTAAGGTACACTATTCCCTTTAACTTTTTAAACATGTGAATCATTTCTCAGAAGTATGTAATCACTTATATTATTGAACTTACATAGTAAGTCCTTTCTTCTTCCCTTTGTTTATTACTAATGGCAGCATAGTTATATAATGACTAAAAGAGCATGGACTCTGGATTTACACCACCTGGATGCTGAACTCCATGACCCTGGGCAGACTAAGTACTTTAGGCCTTGGTTTCCTGGTCTGTAAAGTGAGGCTAATAATAGGACTTAAGACAAAGTAAAACAATCCATGTACAACCCTTGGCCTGGCACATACTGAATGGTCAATAATGTCATTAATACCACATGCTGTTAGTGTTACTAATTTTAAAGAGGTAGTATCTCAGAGCTTGGGGCCGTTTAGATAAAAAGATAGGGAACTACAACTATATCATTTTCTTATATTAATTAAATTTTTCTATATCTCATGTTTGGTTTTACTTTGCCTATGGTATGAATTTGTGAAAATGAATTGAGATCAGCATATTTTTAAATTCTACACTCCAACTTGGGTGTCAGATTCATACTACTCTCAAAATATTTTCTTAATGTCTTTAGTGTTAGAATCCCATTAACTTTGTGATATCTGTACAAAATGACTGGAGTAGGAAGAGAATATGTTAATTTTTTACAGAACTTTTCCAGATCTTCAGCATCATTAGATCATTAGAACCTGAGAGTGGACAGACACTTAAGTGGTCTTTGATCCAAACTGTAATTCTGATTTAGGAATTTTAAACTCCCAGCTGTCTGCCTCAGTGCTGCCCAGTTGGCCAAGAGATGTGTATATAGTTAAATGATATTGGGATCACTTGTAGTAGATTTGCAAGCTGAGTATATTTTGCAGACTACTTCATCTGTAATTGGACTTTTCCTTTTGACGTAGTGTCGAATTAGAATAACTTCTTTTTACTCATAAATATTTTAGATTTTCTAGGTCATTACTAACACTGTCTTGTGATGACTACTGCATATATAGCAGTTAGCATTTTGAAGGACCTCTCCATATGTTATTAACCAGAAGTGTTAATAGTTTTATAATAATAGAAGCTTCTAATTCTAGGAACTAAGTAAGCATTCTTATTTAGGAAGAAGGTTTTTGTTGCTGCTGTTGTTTTGAGTACAAGTGATTACTGTTTCATTTCCTTCCCCAGGCTATGAAAGGAGAGAAAGGAATTGGTGGAGCAGTCACAGCTACAGACGGACTAAGCGAAGAGCTTACAGATGAGGCATTTAGTAAGCAGTGTTATGATACATTTATGCAACTAAATTGTTGGCAGTGATTAATAGGATATGTCTTTAGTGGAACTTTTGGAATATTAGCACTGTGTGTTTTGACATAGCACTATTTTGAACAGTTCTTACTAGTTCATGCCCTTATATTTGAAGTCTGTGAGGGATAAGTGTGTACATTTTAATTATGCAGAGATTATAATCTTTTACCAATAGTTCTGATTTCCATAGTCCCTAATTTTTTATTTAAGATTCATGAGATAGGAATATTGAGAATTGTTTACAATATTAAATCTTGCAATTTAAATAAATTTGAACTGAAGGTTTCTTAAAAATTGAGACATTAGGCATTGGTGAAATAAAAGGTCTATGGTGACTATATTTCTCATGTAAAATTTATATGTATATATTATATATTTCTCATATTTAAAATACATACTGCTTAGTTATATAAGTGTTGTTCTCAGCCAAGCCTAAGCCTAGAGTTTAGGTGTATTTATGAATCAGAAACTTAATCCATCTTTTATGCACATGAGCAGTTAGTACACTTCAGAAAACTGAAAAAATGCTATAGGAAAAAATGTGCTTTTGGGGAAACTTTTTTTAAATGGAAAATCACCCAGCCTTAAGATTCAGGTCAAGAAAGCAGATGCACTTCTTTGCCTACTTTAGCATTTGTTTGTTTGTCTTTTAGCTAACCAGTTACCAGCTGGCTTAATAACTGCAGATGGTCAGCAACAAAATGTTATGGTTTACACAACATCATATCAACAGGTACTGTACTTTTTTTGTATTTTAAATTACTTAAATTATATTCATTTTTTTTTTTTAATCACAGTTAACATCAACATAATTATTAAGAACTGGATAAAGAGGGTTGTTAAAAACCATTTTCTCAAAATATATAACTGTGTATAGTATTCTTTTACGGTTACAGATATGTACACAGATGTTCATTTAGTCTGTCCTTCATATCCACGGGTTCCACACCATGGATTCAACCAGCTGTGGATCATATGCCGTCTCCAATCTGTCGTTGGTTGAATCCGCAGATGGAATTTGCAGGTGCAGAACCCATGGATACTGAAAGCTGACTAAAGGACTTGAGCATCTGTGCATTTTGGCATCCACAGGACATTCTGGAACCAGTCTGCCGTGGATATTGAGGGAATGAGTGTATTCACACAGATTTCTATAAAGATATACAAGAGATTATTGAAGTAGCTCCCTTAGGTAGAAAGAATGGAGATTTGAGATGGGAACTAGTCTTATGTTTCATTGCCTTCTGTTTTTATTCTTTGAATGTTATAGTATACATGCTACTTTTAAACTATTTTCTTTAATTATGCTCAATTTAAATTTTCAAATCTTAGATTTCTGGTGTTCAGCAAATTCAGTTTTCATGATCTGAAGAAATGATGGAACGGAGAGTATGGAAAAACAAGTCTGTATACAGATTCTGGAACAGAGACATTAGAAGGAACTGACTGGTGAAAAGATGTCTCTTTGTATATTAAATAGCTGTAATGTAGCTTCCCAATGCTTGACTAATTGAGGTGTTAATTCTGACTTGAGAATCTTTTTCATGAATGATTTTAAAGAAAAATTTGGATTTTAAAGGTATTAAAATATTTTTGTTTTGTACGAGAGTTTGTTGCTCTGTATGACTCCTGTATGCATTGTATATTGCAATTTATTACTGTCAGAGATTTGTAGACAGTTTCTTATTTTCATATTGAATCATGTTACTTTTGTAATTCAAGTAAGCAGCTGGGTTAATTCATGATGTTTGCCCTTTTAATAAAATATAAGGGTAGAGTTCATTTTGAATGCAAGTTGCCTTTATTATAAATTTGAGTTTGTCTTGGTTATATAATATCTTGCATGATAACCTAGCTAGCTTTTTAGCATTTGCCATATTTATTAAAAATTAACTTTTTTTGTAAAACATTCATAGCTTAAACAGTACCATTTTTTTTTTAATGTAAGTGAGAGATTAAGTGTGAATGCAGAAGCAACTATTGTCTGCCCTATTCAACTTGGTGCCCGTTAACAGTGTTTACACTGTTCCTTGTGCCTGTTAAGATAGTTTTAGTTTATTGGAGCTTTTGTTAAGACAAGATTTGTTTTCGAGTTATATTATTATGAGTGTTGGAATTCATAAGTTTATTGTAGTCCTAGTGCTCTAGAAATGGTGCCCCTTTCATTTTGTGTATGATTTTTCCAAAGCATATCTTCAAATACTACATAATACCCTCTTCCAGAAGAGGAATTTTAGTCTGATGGTAAATGTCCTCATTTTACCTTTTTAATTGAAATGTCAAGTTTCCTAATATACTATGGGAACCAGGAAATGTCAGACATCATTGTGTGTGTACAGACCTTTTTTGCATGGGTGAGTGAATGAAATGAAGAGCAGAGTGAGTGCTGTGAATGGTATGAAAGAGAAGCTGCCAACTTCTAGTGTGCTGTCTTGATCTTTGCAATAAACTAAATTTAGATAATGTAACTTTGTATAATTTAATAGCACTGCACTTGGGTTGTTGCTTTTTTAAAGTGAGGAGATTTGTATTTTCTCACCTGTTCTTTTTGGTGATAATTTTTTAATCAACAATTGCTCTTGTATAGTTTGCCTAAAAGACACTTTGAGTGACTGTCATCTTGAAAGAACACTCAAATTTACAATGGAGAAGCAATTTCCCAGATATGGGCTGGACAGAAACATTTTCTTTGCCAGAAGGAGGTTTTGAGGGCACAACTGGGATAATCTGAAGTTAATAACTCCCGCTTTACCTTCCCATTTAAAGAATAATCTTCATTACAGAAAATTCAAATAGGCAAAAAAGGGTGGTTAAGCAAAATCAGCCATCATCCTACAATGTTAAAGGTAACCAGTGTTAATATTTTGGTAAATATTTGTCCTTTTACTTTGCTAAATATGTATATTTTTTATAAAATGGGCTCATACTTGCATACTGTTTTGTAACATGCTTTTTTCACTTAACAATATATTGTGAACATCTTTCCCAGGTCATTACGTAAGTTCTACTTTAATTTCTTTATTATTTTGTTGTATAGCTGAAACATAATTTATTTAATCCTCTGTTGGACATTTTGACTATATACATCTTTTCAGTTATAAACAACACTTCACTGAATCTTGTGTACATACATGACTGTTTTCTTCAAGTTAATTCTATTAGCAGAATTGTTGGTTTAATAGATATGCAAAATTAAGGCTTTTGATGCATATATAATTGTATTTTTGAAATATCTTCTATTTGATCCAGGCAGTATATCATTATATAACTGATAAAAGCACTTGATCTTTGGTTATCAGCTTCTTTCTCTAAAGTTTAAAGATTGGGCTGTTTAAGAATCAAGATAAAAAAGGAATTGAACAACTTTAAAATTTACATCAATATATACCAGAGCGAAATTCTAAATTTAATAATTTGCTATTAGTACCGAAACTTGAAAAGGTAAAATTGGTCAACTTTGGGTTATATGGGCTTCAGACTCTGAAAGAACATTGGCCACCTACAGGTGTCAGGTCCATAGTCCCCTCTGATGCATGTGAGAGACAGTGCTGCCTTCTCACCTGGCTATGTCGCATGTAATTGAATGTCGTGTTTTCTCCCTCCCTGGAACTTCTTATGTTAATAAGCTCCTTCTCCAGGGGATTTTCCCAACCCAGTGATTGAACCTGGGCCTCCTGCACTGCAGGCAGATTCTTTACCGTCTGAGCCACCAGGAAGCCCACATAAGCTCTTACATTAACCTGCAAGTTAATGAGTTTTTAAAATAATTGTGTACATACTGCTTTATGAGAATCTAAGAGAGACATGGGTATCAGTGACTAAGTCATAGAAGAAAGGACTTAAGTAGCTTCTATATACCCTCACTACCTCATTGTAATGGAGATGCTCTAGAGTTTTTTTTTAATGCTACCTTCCTAGCGTCATATGCTTGGTTATAATGATGTTTTAAGCTATTTGTATTTCTTTTCCTCTTAGTGTATATTACCTATGCAGTATTTTCCTTTCTTCAAGTTTTCTGGATTGCCTTACTGGGTCACAGGTATACCACTTAACCTTTAATAATGCTAACTGAACACAGATATTATGAAGGCCCAACTAAAAGGATTTCACAGCAGTATCGATTAGGCATGAAAAATTTAAAGAAAGTGTTTTTAAATAGTTTCTACCATTCACCAAGAATGAAATCTTGCAGTGTAAAATTTTCTTGGAAAATATATTTTCTTTTAGGGAAACTTGTTATCAGCAGTCTAAAACAAGACAATTATTTGTTGATTTATGTAGTAAATTATGCTTCTGAGTCACTTAAATGTTACTGGATGAGATTTCTACCAAAAGCCTAGTCTATTTTACTGAAAAAAAATTTTTTTTTAATTTATTATATTTTTGGCCACATACACGACTTGCAGGATCTTAGTTTCCCAACCAGAGATAAGGCCCAGGCCCCTGGCAGTGAAAGCACCAAGTCCTAAACACTGCCAAGGAATTCCCAAAGCCAGTCAATTTTAAATGTATATTTTTGGTCTCCCTGAATTTGACTATTTATAGATTAGTTTATGTAATAATTTACATATACATATATAGCATTAAACTTATAAAGCATACAATGTGCTCTTGAGTGAAAAACAGAACTCTACTTTGTCTTTCAAAGAGCTGTACTACACTGTCTAAAAAATACTCAGTTTTAATTTATGCTTTCTTTTAGAGCTGGAAATGTTACTTTGCTTAATTTCACCAAGCTGAGCTTCCTCTTGCTTCATTCTGTGCTGCCATCCTGGCCCACTGACTCCTTGTGCCCTGTTCCTTGATTCTTCCCACCACCCTGCCATGGCTTTAAACACATAAACTTCCCTCTGTCTAGAACATTCTTTCTCTTCCTCTGCCTGGCTAAGGCCTACTCATCCTTCAGATCTTAGTTTAAACTTCATTAGGAAAGCCTTTAAAACTTGTGTAAAAACTGTACTAATCATCACAGAAAATAGCGCCACCCAAGACTGTATTGTAATAGCCGATATGCTGGCTGCTATAGACTCCTGGATGTTTCTTTCAAGACTGTGCTGCTTTATATACCTGATTTTAAGAATTTTAAAACCAGAAGGCAGAATCCTTTCAAATCATGGACCATAGACGGCAATGGGATAGATTCATATCGCTGGCTTCTGGGCGTCACATTTTGAGATATAAGCTTGCCTATTAATACAGTTACAGCTTTCCCTGACCTTACTCCAAAGACAATTTCCTTTGGCACTGCATATCAAATAGACACCTGTGCAAGGTGATGTACTAGAAGAACTCCTTTGCCAAGTTTAATGCCACCAAGCATGCCACATAAAGTCAGTAAAGTAAGTGCTGGCTGTGTCTGTAGAGACCTAATGGCTATGTATTGGTTTTAGGGGCAGAAATTACAAGTTGATAGGTAATGCTCCATCTTCCAAAAAAATAAAAGATTAAAAAACTCTCACACTACAGCATAAGTTTTTGCCTCTTTTAAAAAGGCATAATTTAGGTCTTCCTTGAGTGTACTCTTAAGTGCAAACGGTAACAATTTTGTGTCTTACTTTTACACCTCTTTTCCAGGGCTTAATTTCAAAGCACATCTGAAAAGACAGTCCTGAACCTTTAAGCATTGGGTAATCGGTGGCTCAGTGGTAAAGAATCTGCATGCCAAGCAGGAAGTGCGGATTTGATCCCTGGGTCAGGAAGATCCCCTGGAGAAGGAAATGGAAATCCATTCCAGAATTCTTGCCTAGGAAATCCCATGTATAGAGAAGCCTCATGGGCTATAGTCCAGAGGGTCGCAAAAAGAATTGGATACAACTTAGTACTAAACAATAAATTGGTTGAAAACAAGTTGCTAGGAACAGACAAGTCATAACAGATAGTGCCTTTCAGCCAGGACAGGTATGTCAAAGGGCCCATTCATGCATATATAATGCCCAATATTAGGTTTATAGGAAACCAAATCCTTTTTTCCAGACCAAAGCAGTCACTAATCAACACAAGTAATATTGGGGCTAATAGCCATTTAAGGAAATGGCAGAGCCATTCTTTACTGTGGAGGAAGAGTGTGACTAAAAAAGTAGTTTTCTATACAATTCCATACTATAAAAGTGCTGTCTTGCAGGACAGTACAATGGAGAGAACAAGGCATCCTGTAATTCTGAATAGACTACAACCTATTATATTTCCTACTTATATTAGGGCAAAGTAAAGCAAATTTTAATTTCTACTTCCTTTCCGAGAGTAAGGCAGTCTAGATACCTTCAGTAACTCCTGCTTTAAAAAAACAAATGCTGAAAAAATGTAAGAAACAATCTAAAGTAGTATTAAATAATATATATTTTTAAAATGTTTATCACTGATTTGACATGAAAGTAGAAGGCATCTACAAAATGCCAAAACTGAAGTGCAAACAGGAAACCTATAAGGGAAGCTAGCACAAAAGCCCGCCTTTGCCACGAGAGTTCTGTCAAACTTGGAAGCTGCCAGTAGCTAGGGGATGAGACGGAAAGCCTGAGGCTCACTCAGGCCAGAATCTAGCTGAGCTACCACTTGAGAAGTGGGCACGAGGAGCCTGGCTATTTGGTGCTGGGTGGCAGGGGGCTAAATCACTACCACCCTCCAATTCATCGTCACTGGTGAGCCCTCAAGGTTCATGATCTGAAATCAGAGAACCTTCAAGATCATAATTAAAATTGGTCTCACTGGCTCCTAGGTGTTTGGCAGAACAGACAAATTCTCCTGGAGATCTCAATTTCAGTCCTTATTTCATGTAATTTGCATTTTTTCCAAGGAAAACAAGTTTCGGATATCACAAAACAAGGGGAAATGGCACCATAAATGAAAAACAACAAATTTATACAACAGACAGTACACTCACCCACAATGAATATTGGTATCAACACAAGAAAAATTAATGATGTATTGATATAAACTAATAGAAGCATGGAAAATATGAATAAGGAGCAAAAGATTATACAGAAAAAGAACAAGTACATTTGTAAAACAAATAGAACTCATAAAAAATAAAAAAAACGAGGGAAAAAATGAAAGATAAGAAATAGACAAAAATTTTAAAAAGATGATATGAGAGCATAAAAATAGAAATCATAGGAATAAGTCCAAATTATATTTGTAATCACAGTATATGTAAATGTTATCAAACTATTCGAAGTTTTCTGTGGTCTTGTGTATCAAAATGTGAGGCTAAAGAAATATCTAAGATACTCAGATAAACACTAACCAAAATATAGCTATAGTAAATAAAGGTAACAACAAAAAGATAAAAGCAAACAGCATTCACAGAGTCACTACATAATTATAAAAAATTCAATTCACCAGGGAGATGGAAAAGTTCTAAGTTGGGCTTCCCAGGTGGCGCTAGTGGTAAAGAAACTGCTTGCCAATGAAGGAGACAAGAGACGTGGGTTCAATCCCTGGGTTAGGAAGATCCCCTGGATAAGGGAATGGCAACCCACTCCAGTATTCTTGCCTGGGGAACCCCATGGACAGAGGAGCCTGGTGAGGTATAGTCCATGGGGTTGCAAAGAGTCAGATACGACTGAGTGACTAAGCACTCATGCATTCATCTAAAAATAAAGCCCAAAGAGAGAGCAAAAACAGCTTCAAGAGAAACTGAGAAATCTGCTAATAATGAAATCTCGAGGCTCTTCAGTAAATAAGAACCAAGTATAAGATAAATAAAGTAAAGAAGATCTGCACAGCACAACTAACAAATTTGATCTAATGGACACTATTCAACTGAGGAATATACACTCACCAATGTACACATGGGACATGTATAAAAATTGGTCACAAGATAAATCATAAAGCTAGTCTCAAATTTCAGATCTTATAGCTCATATTCTCTGGCAAAATGACATTAGATAGAAAAATTAAGACAACTATAACCCTCCCAAGCATTTGGAAACACATTTTTTAAATGACTAGTGAGTTAACCAGTCAAACCTCTGGAAGGATTAATGATGAAGAAAAAATGAGAAGGCATAAGTAAACAGGAATGAGAAACAGTCATAACTACATATGCTGTGGAAACTAAAATGATATAAAGATAATATGGATAACAATATCAAGAAGTTTTAAACTAAGATGAAATGGAGAAATCACTAGAAGAATTTATTAAATTTAATAAAACTGACTCAAAAATAATATAGCTTAATGATGCTATAATCCTCAAAGAAATGGATCAACAGTTTACATGCTCTTAGTGACCACTGGCTTTAAGACTAGTTCCAATCTTAAACACTCTTGAAAAACTCATCTAGTAAGATTAGTATAACCTTGACACCAAAACAGACAATGAAGGACATAAAAGAATTATAAGCTGATTTCACTCATGAATGTAGAGGCAAATATCCTAAAGAAAATATTTGCAAGTTGAGTCCAACAATGTATTAACACACATACACACCAGGACCAAATTGGGTTTATCCTAGGAACTAAAGATGGGTTCAATGTTAAAAAGTCAACTATCAATTCAATGCGGTAACATTAAAACAACTCATCCCTTTAAATAAATGAGAAAAAAGCATTCAATAAGATTCAACATTCATTCATATTAAACTATTAGCAGGGACCTCCCTGGTTTAAGAATCCACCTTGCAATGCAGGGGATGCAAATTTGATCCCTGGTTGGGGAACTAAGACCCCACATGCCACAGGGCAATTAAGCCCACACACCACAAATACAGTCTGTGCTGCAAAAGATCTTGCATGAGGCAAGAAAGATCCTGCAAGCTGCAACAAAGACTCGATGAAGGTAAATAAATAAATATTAAAAAAATAAATAAAACAATTAGCAAACCAAAAATAGAATCTCCTTAATCTGAGGACAGGCCATTTGTGGAAAAAAAAATAAAACATAGTCAACTGAAATGTTAAAAGCATTCCCTTTAAACTGGGACTGAGACAAGGATGTTCATCATCAGTTTTCAACATTGTACTACAAGTCCTAGCAAGTACAGAATGTAATAAATTTTTTTAAAGGGAGAAAGTTCAAGAAAAGGAAGAAAACTGCCACCATTTCACATGATGCAATTATATAAAAAACTCAAAAGACATCTAAATATATTATAAGAACTAATAAAAATTTAGCATGGTTGCTAGATGCAAAATCAACACATAGCTACAATATATCTATAATCAGTAAGAACCACTTAGATTAGAAAGTGTAATTTTAAGAAATTTACCACAGCATTAAAAAATATATATAAAAAAAGAAAACTAATATAAGACATGAAGGCCTTTATGGAGAAAAATAGTTAAAAGTTTATTGAGAGATATTAAATAAATGGAGAAATATACAATGTTTTTGGATGGGAAGACTCATTATTGAAAAGATACCAATTTTCTCCAAGCTAATCAATAAGTTTCAATACAATTACAAAAGATAATACATAAACTGGGAGAAATACATACAACATATTTAAGTGACAAAGGACTGGGATTCAGAATATATAAAGAAATTTATATAAATCAATGAAATAAAAGACATCAACAGAAAAATGGGTAAAAGACATGAACAGGTATTTCACAAAGAGGAAACACGTTTATATATGAAAAAACATTCAATTTCATTAGTAATCAGGGAAACGCAAATTAAACGCACAGTAAGATACTATATAATCGCCACCCAACTGGCAAATATGAAAGATAGTCAAGATTAAGTGTTTGCTAAGACCTAAACATTTGCAATGACACTCAACCACTACCAGTGGGAGCATACTGGTACAAATGCTGAAGAAAACAGTTCAGCATGACTAAGTGAAACCTGCTTTTTGGAGCATCAGTTCTCAAAATTTTACTCCAGAACCTCTATACAGCCTTAAAAATTGAGGACCTCAAAGAGCTTCTTGTTCATGTGGCTTATACTTATCAAAATTTACCATAGTAGAAGTTAAAACACATTTTCAAAACAAAAATATACAGGTACACCCTTGGTAAGCTGTCAGAGTGATGTCATCATATATCTGAAAAACATTTAAATGTGAAAAATGAGAGTGAGGTGGACAAATAATGTTTTAGCACTCTTAGGAAAATTGTTTTGCCCTCACAGACTCCCCTCTGAAGGGATGTCAGGGTCCTCAAGAGTCCCTGGACCATATTTGAAAACAACTGCCCTAGAGAACTCTTGCACATGTGCACCAGGTGACATGTACAAGGATTCACTCATTCCTCAGATATTTATTAAGCATCCACCACGTACCAGCCTTGTTCCAGACATTGTGAATGTGTTAGACAAAATCAGATGAAGCAAGACAAAACCCCCTGCCCACACGGAGCTTACACTGTAATTGGTAGAATGCTCATAGCAGTGTCATTCAGAATAGCCAAAACTGAAAACAATCCAAACCTCCATGAACAGGGGAACAGATAAATAAATTGTGGTACAGTCATACAATGGAATACTATACAGTAGTGAAAACAAATGAAATACACTTACATGCATAAACATTGATAGGAATCTCAAAAACAATGTCAGAAAAAGTCACAGAAGAATATATAAAACATGATATCATTTACATATAAGTTCAGAAACAAGTAAATCTAAATAATATATTAGGGATACATAACATAGAATGCAAAGCCATAAATAAAAACATGAGAGTTGTTACCAAATAATCCAGAATAATGTTTACCTCATGTGGTATGTGTGGAAGGAAGGCAAAGTGGGGGAGCTGTATACATCTGAGGGTATTCTAATTCTTAAGCTGAAGACATGTGTGATCATTTTATTCTCAACAAACATTTTAAAAGAAAAAAATAAAAGGTTATGTGATACAATTTCACCAACAAAGAGAGGGAATATCTGATATTTCAGCCACTGTTCTGCATTGCAAATCAGCCAATTACTGTAACTGGTGGGGAAGAAGTACATAGTAAGAAAGGAATAAATACGAGCTATTCTTCACAGAAGTTAATTACGTTCCCAGAAAGCTGGGATCTAATGAGATGGCAGTATTACAGTGCTGCTCTGCCAAGTTGGTTCAGCCACTGGCATGATTCTGGTTAACCGGTTACTTTGTTCACTGGGTATAATTATTTGTATAAGTGGAGAATAAAATGATAAGTGATGCAAATCCCAAAATAAACTGAGAAGACATTGATTCTACTGAATTCTGTTGACTTTCAAAAGTACAAATTCCCTTTGGCACATTCTCCTAATAGTGCATTTATGTATTAAGCAATTGAAAAATAAAGTGCATGGTAGCTAGTTTCTCCACACTGGTCAATAACAGGTGCCCAAGTTGGTCACAAGTGTCATAACAATTTTGCAATCATGTCTCTGCCAGAGTCATCACCAGCAGTGACATTTTGCAGATTGAACAAGGCACAGTTAAAGTGCAATTTAATCTGATTGAGGGGATTAACTATACATTTTGGTATTCAATCTAGAAATCTGAAAGAAAAAAAATCTTGAAACACTGGATCTATGCCTTGTACCCAACAACACAGGCCAAAGTTATTATCTTGGGTTAGGGAGTTGGTACAAGAGGTGGGCTAGGCCTGGAAGCAAATGGCTGGCAACACATTCCCAGGAAATGGAGAGCAGACAGAGTATCCTTTAGGTCCTATCTCCCCAACTGGGTTCCAGTCATTCAGAAAGTTCCAGACATCACTATGCTATTACTAAAATCCTAGGCTGCTGGCTGCAAGACCCAAAATCTTATCCATATGTGAACTGGAATGGACACTGCCACCAGGAAGTGCTAAACAGCAACTGGCTGCAGGATGATTTTGGACCAAGCAGTTGACAAAACCTACAGGGTCTCACCCACTCTCTTATATGCTATGCTGCCTTAAGTGGCACACCCACACCTTTGTTAAATCAGATATAATTATTATACCTGTAGCTTTGCCCTCCTTCACTAAGAAAAAGAGAAATAGGGAGGGGACTTTCCTCAAGCTCTTAAGGAACTTCCACTCTGTCTTTTCAGAGAGGAGGAGGAATGGATAATTCCCTTGGTCAGAGCTGGACATTTGCTGGACCATGAATTGCTAGTGGACAGATTACTCTTTCTTCAAAGAGTAATTGAATTGAACTCTTTGTTCAAAAATAAACATTTATTTTTTAACATATACAGATACAGAAATAGAAGATACAGAAATCTATTTTGGATAAGGAGGCTGGTATAGCTTTTTCTTTCATCATTCAGTTTTTAGAATTAATTGTTCCTCCCCAGAATGCTGTAGTTCATGTTTTTCCAGGCTTGATTTTTAAAAAGTCTTTTCTGAGTTATAGAAATGCATAACTATATAAGAACTCCCAAGTATAACTGGGAAACCTGGAAGGAAGGTGTGCCACTGTCATTTTATTTTCAAGTAAAAATCCTCTGTCCTGTAAGCTTAGAGGTGACCATTGTGGCCTGACAGACTCCAGTGCAGTACTAATGCTGGGGCTCTGTGTCCTTCAGCAGCTCCCTGTGCTTACGTATTAAATAGGTAGGTAGCTTCTTCTAGACAACTGTCCATGGCTTTCCTGTGTGGAAATCAGAGACTGACTTTGGAAATATTTTTAGCTCATTTTCCTTATCATCCAAAATCATTAGAAATCCTGATCATTAAAAAATCATTATCTAGTAATGCCAACCGATTTCACTAAATGCTCATATCTTTTTAGATCAAAGAATCCCTCTTGATATCTATACACACCCCTATTAAATCCTTTTTAGCCTAATAAATACATAGTAACATATCTCTTACTTATCTCAGAACTTCTCTTAGGAACTTAAGAAACAGCAGGGTAGAGTAAGACAAAGGTGGAGCTTGTATTTCCTCCAGAAGCTTATTACATCTGCTAAAATCGCTTTCCGTTTGAAAGCCTCCCTTGCACTTTGATGCCATTTGAGAAGAGGAGGGGGAGTATGGAAAGAGACAATTTTCTTTAATCATTTGTTAAAATATTTAAGTACCAGCTAAATGGCTGATATGGAAGAGAGATAAAGACCCAGTCTCTGCCCTAGAGACCTACCACCTGGCAGAGGGAGAGGAACAATGCTGACAAAGGCACAACAGCTTTTAGGCTGCTATGACAAGACTGAACAAAGGGCAGTGGGGGCACAGGAAAAAGGAGTCAAATCTCCCTAGAAATAAATTATGTCAGGAAAGGCTTCATCATATTGGCAACATTTACGTGAATCTCTGGAGACAGGTGGGAGTGGAAAAGAGGACTGCAGACAGAGGAGGTACATAAGAAGACAGAGGGCACAGTTTGACAGAAGCTAAAAGTGCAAGTGTCAAGTTTAAAGTGGTTAAAGTTTCAAATGATAAGATTAAGTACAATGAAACAATTCACCGGATTTGGGAAATGAGATGTTATCCCTGACCTTTGCTACAGCCATTTTGATGGAGCAGCTAGGACAGAAGACAGGCTGCTATGAATTAAAATGAAAAGCACAAAGAAAAAATATTAAAAGTAAACAAGACCAAAAAAAAAAAGGAACGGGACAACTAGGTTAATCTGTTTCTTGCAGCCATTTGCTTTTTTACTTTCAAGCATACTAGTTTAGCTACAATAAAGTTTAGAGAAGCTTTATATTTGTATCAGAAAATGACTCCCAAACACAATCCACTAACTCATAAACAAGTTTTTAGACACATTTTATTCTTTATGTGCCAAAAAACTGATGCTTTTGAATTGTGGTGCTGGAGAAGACTCTTGAGAGTCCCTTGGACAGCAAGACCAAACCAGTCAATCCTAAAGGAAATCAACCCTGAATATTCACTGGAAGGATGCTGATGCTGAAGTTCCAATACTTTGACCACCTGATGCAAAAAGCTGCCTCAATGGAAAAGACCCTGATTCTGGGAAAGATTGAGGGCAGAAGGAGAAGGGGGCAACAGAGGATAACATAGTTGGATGGCATCATCAACAGAATGGACATGAGTTGGAGCAAACTCTGGGAGATAGTGCAGGAAAAGGTGTGCTGCGGTCCATGGGGTCGCAAAGAGTTGGACATGACTTAGCGACTAAACAACTAACAGCAACATTATTTACAAGATTGTCTATATCATTTTAGGTGATTTATACAAAATCAACATTTCTACAGATTTACTATACCATCACTAATTTTTCTTCCACGTAATTCAAAATAAATAACACCTGTAACTGGTTACAGTAGAGAAGGTGCTTTATTTTACATGTCACTGGTACACAGTACATAAAACTGCCTAAAGTTAGTCTTGGAAAACGTAACTGTCAGTTACTTATACCTTCAATGGTCAAGGACCAAGTCTCTTTTGTAACCTACTTCATTTAAGATCAGACGACTACAATACTTTTAAATACGAATAATCTCTTCATATCCAATGTTACAAGTTATTTTTATGCTACAAATGCTGCAATTTTAAAAAATATCTCCAGTTATATAGACCATATCTCTGCAACAAAACTCTGCTAGTCTGCAAGTCTTTGAAATAATGGGTCAACAGTTTAACGTTCTTACAGATGATTATATTTATGTGATTGGGTTAGAGGGAGCAGGGGCTCATACATGCAATCAGATTATTTGTTTTTTTTTTTTTTTAATGCGGATAAAAGTGAGTTTATAATACCCTACTTCTAGTTGAGTTGCCAAAAAGTTTACTAAACTAAAATGAAGTCAGTACAATATTTTAGAAAACATAATTCTAAGAGCGTGCTACAGAAAAATCTTTTTACTACTATGTGAACCAAAGCTGCAGAGTCCAGGAGGATTGTGGCACAAAGACTTGTACATCTGAATTGCTTATTCAGCTAGGGGGAGTAAAGAAAGTAATTTAACTCAGTGTAAATCCTCTTACGAAAGATATCTGCATGTTATAACCCACTGCAACACCAGAGGATCTTCACTTAGAAAATGTGCAAATCATAAGAAGCTAAATGCACTTCTCCTATTATTTATCTCCATCCATTCTGTTCATAAACATATAGCTCAACGATCTTTTATTATTAATGTCAAAGCCACAGAGATTTCTCTATGGCATCTTTCAGTCACCAACCATTTATCAAAGGGATAAATATGACTAGAAGTTAATGTACAATTATAAAAAAAATGTTAAGAATTTGGGCTAATTCTCAAAGTAAATCCCTTGGTATACAAAGACTGCCTTTCACTCTAGAAAATAAGACATATTTTAGAACCACAGGTTCATATTCACCTGCTAGTCTGGAACAGAAGAGGCATTTAAGCAAAGTAAACTAAAAAACAAAATACTAAATAGTTAGAAATGTACACACTCAAATATTCTATTCTTTGCTTAAAGTCAACTTATTCCTTGTCATTAAGAGAAGTGCTTCAAGATGCGAACTGTTAATGCAGTTTGATTAACAAACTGTTAATCCTTAATGAGAATAAGGGGTAAAAGCCAGACCTTTTCCTAATAAAGCAAGTAGATTATAAAATGACTGGGCTTGAAATATATACTTACTGTAACTTTGCATTCTTACTCTTTTTATAACTAAACATACACACATATGTGCAAAATTGCTTACCATTTATTTTAACTTTGGTTAAGTACTTCTTTAGCCTATATCAGACATATTATGGAAGCTATACAAATGATTACAAACATAATAATGAGGTAAGTTAAAATTCTACTAGTGCAAAAAGCAAGCATATGCCAAAAGCAATGCATATGAGTTAAACAAATGCAGAATGAAGCTCTCACCAGGGCAGGTGCTGGGCTAACAAACCAGAGAAGCTCCTTGTAAACACTGTTTGTAAAGTACACATTTAGAGATCAAGGATTCATATAGCCACAAAAAAGGTATTCTAACAACACCACAGTAGTGCATTTATTTTACCTTTAGAGTTTGGAAATCTCTCAATACGTGTCTAACAGTTTGCATATTTTCTTCAAGAGAAACTTAATTAGTGAAGACACATTAATTACAAATACTGTAGTATAAAAATCCCAGTTCTTTACAAAAATTATATATTAAAATATTCTATACACTTTAAATTAGTAACTGGAACATACATACATATCAGTTCTGCACAATTAAATCCATCTTTGCTGGGAGTATTATACATGAAGTTTGAGGACATAGCTACTCAGTCAACCTCAACCGGCAAAAGGTTACATGATATAAAAAGGACAGACCTGTGCTCCTGCAGTTACTGCAGCTTAGTCTGAAATGTCTTTTCTGCAATTATTGCTCTATATATTTATTCTGGATTCGAATAGGCAGTGGAACCATGAAATTCCTAAAAGGTTTAAAACAAGTCACCTGTAGCAGACTTTCCATAATGCCTATATGTATCTTTAAGGTTGTAGTGGAACCTGAGTAAGCTGTCTAATGCTTATATTTCAGTTGTAAAAAAGTTTATACAATTTCAAGGTAAAAACAATGCAAAAATAAAACATTTAGAGCATTTACAAAAATCTTACAAATGTTTAAAACACTTTCAAAACTCATGTCCTGTTAAGGTGCTTCTTTCTTTCTGTGATAAGGAGGACAAAAAACTCTGAATTTTTAATTATGAACATTTTAATTTCAGCAAAAGCAAAATTAGATCCATTAAGACAGATGTTAAAATATTTAGGGATAAACTTCACTTCTAATGAACATACTGAATTTAAGTGCTGAAAGGTACCTTAAAGGTAAACTTTTTTTTTTAACTCCCTCATCTATTAATCAGGAAACTGAGGGCCAGGTAAGTGCTTTGGCCAAAAATATATTTCAATATATCAACCTGGTATGAATCGAGAAAACCCATTAATCTTTTTGTATGTTGCCATGATTCTTGGAAAATGATAAAAATTCCAAAGCAGAGTTTCTGAACTTGCTTCTTTCTTTTTTTTAATTTCTTAAGCTCTGTGCTAACTGTAGATAAACAAAGAAATGAATCAAATGGCTCCTAAAATCAGTATTACAAATATTATCCAGTAGAAGAAGTTGCTAGAGGACCACTGCTCATATAGAATAAAGTGAGAGGGAGTACTCAAAGACCGGACCTTTTCAGTGTAGGTAACATTACCATATAAGACAGCACAGTGTACAACAGCCAGTTACTAGAATCATCTCAATAACTCTAGGATGACTGAGTTACATGGCCTTTATAAAAGATATTGGGGTAATAAAGCCTTTAGCTTTTATCTTAATTTTACTATTTTTCTTTATAATAGAGCTATAACTATGGGGAAGAATTCATATACTGATTTTCAGAGAGGCTTTGCTTCTTTTCTATTTTTATTTGGATCTAGAATTGAGCAAATACATTTTAAGAACAACTTACAAACTCAAATTCATAACTGCTAGAAATACAGTCAGAGAATATTCTTTTAAATGACAAATCTCCAAAACCAGTTACTAATAAATAATCATCACAATAGCTTCAGTAAAAAAAAAGAAAATCAATTTAAAGGTGCTTTTTTATTGTTACCTTGAAGCCATCGAACTTGTGTAGCTGGTCCATATCCCTTTTCATTCTTTGCTGATATCCTGAACACAATGGCAGGCCTGGATGTATAATCAATATGTGCATTTGCAAGCTGCCCAGCAGTTACTATACATGATGTCTTAAGACCACAATAAATCCTCATAAACACAAGTTGACTTGGATTATCTTGTATTTGTGCTGTGCGGATAGCCAAGTAGGCTGAATATTCCAAAATATTTCCAGAAGGTGAAGTTGGAGGTTCCCAGGAAAGATGGATGCCCTCGACATTCTTAAAGAGAGCAGAAAAACAAAAACAGATAAAGGTTCTGAAGTTTTCTTTAATAGCATTTATTATGTTATCTTTAGAACACAAGATGCTTTTCACTAAAGTAACTGTATCAGATGTTACAACTTTTGTTGCTGATTTTTAAAAATTTACCTTACCTGGATCTATAATGTTTAATTTATGCCCTTTTAAAAAACATAACTAGGCTTAAATGTCTGCCTGTACACCCAAAGAACAAGATCTTTCTTATCTGAAAGCAGACCTCTTCTTCTCTAAACAGAGGTATGACCTTAGGATAAAATATAATCCAATTAAAAGCCAGAGGGCACAGTGGTGAAAATTTGCCTGCCAATAGCAGAGACGCAAGAGACACAAGATTGATCCTTAAGCTGGGAAGATCCCCTTCCCAACTAGGAAGGGTAGGAAATGGCAACCCAATCCAGTATTCATGCCTGGGAAAGTTCATGGACAGGGGAGCCTGGCAGGCTACAGTCCATGGGGTGGCAAAGAGTCAGACATGAATGAGCGACTGAACACACACATTAAAATTCTCTAGCATAATACTTTTCGTTTCTATAACAAGAACAAAATTAATATAAGAAGCATACACAGATCTCCCTGACTTTCCAAATCTGGATGCTATAATTCTGCTTGAAATTTGTGTCCTTAAAAATATCATGCCCAGTAGTGGAATTGCTGGATCATACAGTAGTTTTATTCCTTGTTTTTTAAGAAATCTCCATTTTGTTCTCCAAGTGGCTGTATAAATTTACATTCCGACCAAGAGTGCAAGAGGGTTCCCTTTTCTGCACATCCTCTCCAGCATTTATTATTTGTAGATTTTTTGATGATGGCCATTCTGACCAGTGTGAGGTGATACATCGTTGTAGTTTTGATTTGCATTTCTCTAATAATAAGCAAATAGAAAAGGAGTACGTCAAGGCTGTATATTGTCACCCTACTTATTTAACTTCTATGCAGAGTACATCATGAGAAACGCTGGGCTAGAAGAAGCACAAGCTGGAATCAAGATTGCCAGGAGAAATATCAATAACCTCAGATATGCAGATGACACCACCCTTATGGCAGAAGGTGAAGAGGAACTAAAGAGCCTCTTGATGAAAGTGAAAGAGGAGAGTGAAAAAGTTGGCTTAAAGCTCAACATTCAGAAAACGAAGATCATGGCATCCAGTCCCATCACTTCATGGGAAATAGATGGGGAAAGTGGAAACAGTGTCAGACTTTATTTTTCGGGGCTCCAAAATCACTGCAGATGGTGACTACAGCCATGAAATTAAAAGACGCTTCTTCCTTGGAAGGAAATTTATGACTAACCTAGATAGCATATTCAAAAGCAGAGACATTACTTTGCCAACAAAGGTCCGTCTAGTCAAGGCTATGATTTTTCCAGTGGTCATGTATGGATGTGAAGAGTTGGACTGTAAAGAAAGCTGAGCACCGAATAATTGATGCTTTTGAACTGTGGTGTTGGAGAAGACTCTTTGAGAGTCCCTTGGACTGCAAGGAGATCCAACCAGTCCATTCTGAAGGAGATCAGCCCTGGGATTTCTTTGGAAGGAATGATGCTAAAGCTGAAACTCCAGTACTTTGGCCACCTCATGCGAAGAGTTGACTCATTGGAAAAGACTCTGATGCTGGGAGGGATTGGGGACAGGAGGAGAAGGGGACGACAGAGGATGAGATGGCTGGATGGCATCACTGACTCAATGGACGTGAGTTTGAGTGAACACCGGGAGTTGGTGATGCACAGGGAGGCCTGGTGTGCTGTGATTCATGGGGTTGCAAACAGTCGGACATGACTGAGTGACTGAATTGAACTGAATAATATGCAATGTTGAGCATTTTTTAATCCCACTACTGGACAATACCCTGAGAAAATCATAATTGAAAAAGACACATGTACCCTAATGTTCACTGGAGCACTACTGACAATAGCCAGGACATAGAAGCACCCTAGATGTTGTTCAGAATGGATAAAAGAAGTTATGGCATATATGTACAGTGGAATATTATTAAGCCATAAAAATGAATGAATTTGAGTCAGTTCTAGTAAGGTGGATAAACCTAGAGCCTGTTATACAGAGTGAAGTAAGTCAGAAACAGAAAAACAAATATCATATATTAACACATATCTAAAAGAAATCAGTCCTGAATATTCATTGGAAGGACTGATGCTGAAGCTGAAACTCCAATACTTTGGCCACCAGATGTGAAGAACTGACTCATTTGAAAAGACCCTGATGCTAGGAAAGATTGAAGGTGGGAGGAGAAGGGGACAACAGAGGATAAGATGGTTGGATGGCATCACCAACTCTATGGACATGAGTTTGAGTAGGCTCCAGGAGTTGGCGATGACAGGAAGGCCTGGTGTGCCACAATCTATGGGGTCACAAAGAGTCAGACACAACTGAGGAACTGAACTGAACTGATGGAATCTAGAAAAATTGTATTGATGAACCTATTTGTAGGGCAGGAGGAGAGACTCAGACATCGAAAACAGACTTATGGATAGAGCAGGGGAAGGAGAGTATGGGACTAATTGAGAAAGCAGCACTGAAATATATGCATTACCATGTGTAAAACCAATAGCTAATGGGAGGTTACAGGGAAATCAGCCTGGAGCTCTGTGATAATCTAGAGGGGTGGGAAGTGGGGGTGGGCAGTGGAGAGAGGTTCAGGAGGGAGGGGACATGTGTATACCTATGGCTGATTCATGATGATGTATAAAAGATACCAACACAACATTGTAAAGCAATTATCCTCCAATTAAAAATAAATAAATTTTTAAAATATCACGAATGAGGATTTCTCTGGTAGTCCAGTGGCTAAGACTCTGTACTCCCAATGCAGGGGGCCCAGGTTGATCCCTGGTCAGGGAACGAGATCCTACCTGTTGCAACTAAGACTCAGTACACACAACTACTGAGCACTCTAGAGCCCACGAGCTGCAACTACTGAGCCCATGTGCCACAACTGAAGACCCTGGGCCCTAGAGCCTGTGCTCCACAAAAAGAGACGCGATCATGATGAGAAGCCTGCTCACCGTAATGGGAGAGTAGCCCCCACTCACCATAACTAGAGAAAAGCCCATGCAGCAACAAAGACCTAGCACAGCCAAAAATAAATAAATAATTAAAAAAAAGACTCAGCACAGCCAAATAAATTAAAATATTTTAAATAAATATATATCATGAGTGATTAGCAAAAAATATCTTTAAAAAATTTAATCCACCCCTTTTAGATATCTCTCATTTCATCAGACACTAAAAGGAATCTTTAAACTGATAGTTTTACTTCATGTACAACATTTCAGTAATTTAAATCATTAAGTCTTGACCTGATGTCTCACCTTTGAAATTCTGACCGCAGAAGGAGCTCCAGGAAAACCGGGAATACAGGTTTTAAATTCACTGATTTTGCTGAAAGGGCCTATTCCACAACCATTGATGGCAGCAACCCTGAATCTGTATCCTGTGCCTGGAACAAGATCTTGTTTCTTAAGTAAACTGTAGTCAGGTACGTCTGCATTTCCTATCTAAAATGTAATATATGCAAAAGTCAAAGAAAAGATGCAATTAATTATTTTTCATTGAATAACAAAACTTTTAAAGAATGAATTAAGTTTTAGGGTTGTAGTGCACATTATTTATTTTCCTCTTTCATATATGGAATGAACCCCCTCAAAACAAAAGTAAATAAGCCCATAAATTGGTGATTCTCATCCAGAGGAAAAGTGCCTTTCCAGTTGAGAGTCACTGGTTATAAAAAGAAATATAAAGGTATTTTGCACATCAAGAATACAGAGAAAAGAGAAAAAAACTAACCACTATTAACAAAGTAACAACTATCTCCATGTAAATTTAACTTGGAATAAAAGTCTCAGAAGATTTACTGTCAGTCTAGCCAGGAATGATACCTTTTGGACATCAGCAAGCAAGCTTGATAGAAAAGGAACAACTAGCATGCCAGCACAGAGCATTTAAAAAATTAATATTCAGCAGATACTGAATAAATATTAAATAACCAGATTGCATACTCTAGGTAGGAAGCTCATAACACCTACAACTTTCAAACAGTTTTTACATCACTACATCACTGTGAAACAGTGCCAACGTTTCATCCCATTTTTAAGGGAGTTACTTCATTTCACAGATGAGGAAACTGAGTCTCAGCGAGGTTAAACAAGTGATTTGTCCAAGGTCACACTGTCAAGTGCTGAAACTGATAACTCAAACTCAAGTTTACTATATGTTTCCTTCTTTTGGGAAAGACAGATAGCTACCAGGCCCTTAGATACAGGTATTTCCATATATATGAAATCAAACTACAGCCAGAAATTTTGTTAGGCATAATACTAACATAATATTAATCAGGATGTCTATTTTTGCTAAGAATTGGAAGATTCAATATGTAAAAGTGGGACACCAGAAAGTAGTATTAGAGAAACTAAAATATAATGATAAATGTTATATTCTCCATTTGTAAGATCTTTGGGAGATTCAAACCTGAATATCCATTTTGTTGGCAATTCCCTCTCTGCAATTCCCATTCCAGAAAAAAATTAGTTCAGTATGCTTTGGAGCTATTATCTGTTTCATAATTCTTAGAAGATTAATGTCTCTATCTATATAAGGTCCTCGCTGTATTCAATAGTGTTAAGGGCTTAACATTCTTAAATTATGAAATTGGGACTAACAAAAGTTCTAAGTTAAAAAAAAGTTCCGTTCTAAACTCTCCAGGTAACAACATTAGAGATACTTCAAGAAATCTTTATCTGTACTGGCCAGACTGTATCATTTATGACTCAAAATCCAGCCCAATGAGTGTATAAGACTTTTAAAAATAACCTGCTTGTGATATATTCTATAAACAGAGCCTTAAAAAAGAATACAATAACTAATATAAACTCTTAATTATAGGTACTAAACAGATCGCAATTTCACTCATTCAAATGTCCTGAATCAGGCTTACTTCTTAAAGTTCCACGTTTGAGGCTTATAACTAACAGTGTAGAAAACACATCAATAGCTACCTTTGAAATGCTTTGCTTCCCTTTTGGCAGCAAATAAAACTGGCTCACCAAAGCTGTATTATTTTTAAAAATTCCTACGTCACACCACTGTCGTTCTCCTGCTTTCACCATGGCCACCGGATTTGAAGGAGTCTCTTTCTAATTTCAGAGAAAGAAAAATTTATGAAGACTCTTACTGAACATACAAGAAATGCCAAGATTTAATAACTCCATGCAGTGATCTACAAGTACATATATGGGTAAACGCCACAACATTAATAGCTCATAAGTAAATAAACTCTTAACAGATTAGGTCAACTGACAGTGAGACAGGGATGCCAATTCAAACACAGGGAGTGACAGGCATTCTCCAAGTCAGTAGCTCTGTGCTATCAACCTAGCTGGAGTTAGCATGCTTTCCAATCAGTGACACGTTAAAATGCCAGCTGTTTTATAGAACATTGTCATTTCAGAGACTCTCTCAGAAAATGTAATAATCCCTTTAGTGTGACATTACAATTCACTCCAAAAGGAGCGAATAAGGAAAAATTCACTGCAAGCTGGCTTATTTCTAGATTCAAAAACAACTAGCAGAAATTCAGTGATCTTTGCACTTGAAATACCTGTGATTCTCCAAACCTAAAAGGAGAAAAAATGTTCAAAACTAAAATGCAATTTGAATATAATTTAGCATACACTAAAGAGGAGCAGATTAAACAGTTTGACATTTTTATCTTGCTTTAACAAATAAACTTCCTGTACCTTAAATTACTTTTAGTGATAAGTGAATTATACTTATCCTTTTTAAGCCCATCTTCTTTATAAATGAGACACTGTTTCCAGAAGCTCAAAACAAATATGTACTTCAGTTATTTACTTCTGTCTTAAATATATAACAGCAGAGGTACATGCTTATAATTCACAGTACTTCTTATTGAGGCTATCACACATGACAAAGTGAGCTAACCAGAAGAGTCTTAAAGGTTTTTAAAAGAGAAATAGCTTTAAACTTGTTAAAACGCTCTTCAACAACTTTTATAAAACAACTGGCTCCAATTGCAACTATAGATACCATTCCAACTGATGCACTGTAAAACAGATTTAAGAGAAAAAAACCATTTTAATAATTCTTCTTTGAGAAGAGTTTTTAGAACACTACTAGCACTTAACATTCTGGAAAGGTGAAAGCTGATGAAGGTAAAGACATGATCAAAATCCACAGAATCATGACAGAAAGAAAACTAAAACTACAGACTATTCTTGAAGGTTCTAAATGGTAAATGTTAGGTTAAATAAAAACTCTTGTTCATAGCAATAAAGTTGAAATGACTGATAATTTAAAAACATGCAAAACCACATATATGTATTATCCTCCTATTCATCCACTTGAGACAATCTTAGTATAATATTTGTGAGGCACATTCCTGGCATTTAAGTTTGGTACCAGGCAGACTAATTCTGGCCTTCCACCAAAAAATCCAATGTTAGAGATTATTAGGATATCCTACAGGTATGTCTGACTCCAGATTGCAATATTTTGTTGTTCTCCTATTAAGCAGCTAGCAATAAAACCATTCAAGTTTTATGTTCTATAACATGTCCTTTTATTCTTTAAATTGTTAAGTAATTTACATATATACATATATCTATGTATATACACACATTTCTGATTATGAAAGTTAACATTATAGAAAAAGACTGAAAACATAAAGTAAAAACTATCTTTGGCCCCACGACCTGAAGAAAATCATCTAGCACTGTAGTGTAGATTTGTGTGGACTCATGTGAGAATGTGAATGTATGTACTGCGTGTTTTTAATAAAATTGGGAATGCACTATATATATTATTTTTTTATCCAACTTTTTCCACTTAAGATTCTACTGTGAACATTTTTCTCTTTAAGCCTCCATTTTTCAATCTGTGTCAAGTAATTACTAAGAGGATACCCAAGAGCCTTTTCCTGAATTTAGGTTGAAGTTGCTCAGCATTTAAAGCGTCTTTAGCCACCTGTGCGCACGTCTCATCTCCAGGGCATATACTTACAGAAAACGGCATCGTGGCAGCGTGTGCCTCCACACGGCTTATCTTGGTTGCAGGTAGTGCACATGTTTCATCAACTAAAAATTAAACAATTCATCAGATAAGACTTATATAAGCACTGAGCAAACAGACACAGTAAAATATAACTTATAAATATGCAAAAATAGCCAGAGGGAGAAAAAAATCACAACAATTAGAAATATGGACCCTCTAACTTGAACTAATTCACAAAGCTCATTTTTCAAGGATTTGATGACTAGCTGGAACTTCAGAGAATGTTTGCCAAACATGAAATACAATTCCTATTGCAAAATCATAAAATAAGAATTTACAAAATCAGAAATTGATCAAGCTATAAGAACTGTTACTCCATAGCAGAGAACTAATCTTTTCTAAGAAAAAAAAGTTTTGCTGAATAAACTCATGGTAGGAAAGATAAAGTCTGATTGTATTACAGTGCAGCAGAGAATATATTATATAATGATTTTAAATGAAATGCCTTTATCTTTTTATATTCAATTCAATCCAAGATGAAATGCAATTCCCATCTGAAACAAATAAGTTTGCTGAATTTCTATACAAAAATGGCTCAAAATACAGTATGTGAAACACATTTCAAACCTTCAGCTTTGGTACTGAATGTTGTTAGTGAAGTTTCATCTTTAACAACTGCCCCATTTGTACTGGATGATTCAGTTTTAATGGTCTGCTGGGTTACCATAGTTTGTGCGCTGGAAACAGTACTGGATACAGAAGTTTCAGGGATTACTGTTCTTAAGTCCAGGCAACTACTTAGAACACCTATATTTGCTGAAGTGTGAGGACCTAAAATTAAACGGAAAAGATTAACTGTTAACAAATGAATATCTGCAAATAACTGCTGTATCTTAGAGTTCTTGTCACCCAATTCTAAGCATTTTCAATTTTAAAATCATTAAACGTGAACACCACAAATATCAGCCATATGACTTAACCATTAGGCATAAAATGTCAACATTTAGAAAAATAAAATGCATCATATCCATGGATGTCTAACTTCTCAGCTCCTTCCTCCATTCTAAACCCTGAATCACTGTTCTTAAACTCTTCTCAACGACAGATCAAATGGCCTTGCCTTCCATTTTAGGGAAAGAAGGCTAGTGCACTGGGACGACCCAGAGGGATGGTATGGGGAGGGAGGAGGGAGGAGGGTTCAGGATGGGGAACACATGTATACCTGTGGCGGATTCATTTTGATATTTGGCAAAACTAATACAATTATGTAAAGTTTAAAAATAAAATAAAATTTTTAAAAAAATTAAAAAAAAGAAATAGAAGTCATCAGGCATGAATGCCACCCATTTTCTGCCTTCTCTTGTCCTAAACTAGAAATGTATTTATGACTGTGCCCAGCCTCTCTGTCTTCTCTTCCATTTCAGAAGATGACTTCTCCCCTAAGGTAAGTTTAATCTATTCTCTTGTGCTCTTGGTCCCATTCCTTCCCCTATATTTTGGGATCCTCTTTTATCAATCATTCCTTTCTCTTCAGGGTTTTCAAACTCTTCTGTGGAAGTTTTGGCCCTCAGTCTATACACATCATCAAGTCTTCTCCAGTCACCATCTTCCCTTGCTACTTTCCTTCAGAGCAGTCTACTTTCTTGACCACCCCAATCTGATTGAGCACACCACTCTAAGGAAGTGGCTCTGACAAATGTCCAGGGATACTTAGCTTTAAGGGATACTGATCAATTTTCATTTACTTGACCTCTCTGTAATATAAACAATGCTGACCACATACTTTTTTTTGAAGTTGTTTCTGTCTATGACTTGTATTCACTCATGTATGCATCATAAATGTATAGTTATAAATTGTAATACCCACTACAGAGGTAAAAAAATATGATACCATTATAAATGTATAGTTATAAATGGTAATACCCACTACAGAGGTAAAAAATATGATACCATTTTTTTTGGTTCTTTGCCTAACCTTCTTGGGAAGCCTTTTTAATCTCTTTAGCTGACTTCTCTTGTTCAAATGACTCTTTAAATGCAGGTATTTTCCAAGCCCTATCTTGTCTCCCTTTGCATATTTCCCTGGTGCTTTAGCTACCATTTACAAATCATACATCTCTCAACTATGTATGTCCTAGGTACAGTGTCAGGTCCTGAGAATCCAGCAGTGAACAAGTCAGAGAAGGTCCTTGTTCTTGTGGATATCAGATATTCTTAACTTTGAAATTAGTATTTCCAGCCAAGAACTGCCTTCTAGACTCCAGACCTAAGTATCCAACTGTCCATTAGAAATCTTTACCAACATGTTCCTCAAGTGCCTCAAAAACAGCAAGTTCAAGGTTGAGCCTATCTTATTCCCAAATCTGTTCTTGCTTCTGTATTTCTTATCCTGATGAAGAGTATCATCATCCACTGAATATCCAACCCAGAAAACTGGGAGTCATGTTCGACTTGTTTTCATTTATCATATACAACCAGTTTCCTAGTCTAATAGGTGCTACTTTCTAAAAGTCTCTGAACTAATGTATTCTCTCCTCTCCATCTCACCCACTGCTTTAGTCTCTATGCATCTCTTTCTAACAAGTCTCCCAATCATCTCCTATAATAGCTCTTCCTGATGGTGAGGCTAGAATGTCCTTTCCAAAATAAAAAAACAAAAACTAATCGTGCCACTCTTTCACTTTTGAAAAATACCAGTTACTCCAACCTACGGAGGAAAAGCCCAATCTGCTCTTGTTAACCTGAGACTAGCTAGCCATTCATTTACATATTTGAATATCTACGATGTGCCAGATGCTGTCATTGTATAACCACTCGTTTCCCCATTTGCCTAATATTAATTTTATCCAAACTGCCTTATAAGTACGATTTAGAGTACATGATTTAGAGTACATTAGGATCCTAAAATCTCAAAGCTCATATTTGTTTTCAAGAATGTAAACTTCTTTACATGATGGACATAGAAAATCACTATAAAAATTTAAATTGATGTCTAGTACCAAGCTTTTATAGTTCTGACCAAATGAGTCGCTTACATCAGCAAATCAACAAAACAAAGTCTCTCCTCTTCCACAAGTAATGAAATCAGAAAAACTATAGGAAACTATTTTTCTTGAATATTTTTATCTACCATGGATTCTTAAGGAAAAATGGAAATAAAAAGAATATTTGTCTTGTTATTTACTGAAGAGGGATTAGCTTTTTATTAACTGTCACAATTTTTTCAAATTAAAAATGAAGCCACATATTACTATGCCAGGGATATATCAGAATAAGATTTATAAAGTAATTTTAGATACTGAAATCAGAGGTAACATTTAATGTATCACAAATGATATCAGAATATTCAAATTAAAATCTTTTAAATATAAGAGCCATCAAATTATAAGCTGTTCCATGCATTCAACAAGCTAATCAACAATTCTCATACATGAACTATCCTTCTGAGGATAATACAGTTATTTGCTAAACAAATATTTATTTATTTATTTATTAAGTGACTACGATTTGTCAAGCATGGATCTGGGTGCTTGGGAAATATATGTGAACAAGACAGACAAAATCCTGACCCAAAATAAATAATTACAGATAGTTATAAGCACTAGGACAATAGAATAATGGAACAGTGACACTGAACACGCTGGCCAACCTCAAATGGCATACGAGAGCTTGCCTCATTTAAATTCTGTAGTTAATAACTAATCATCACTACTTAGGTAAGTTCTTGCTTGGTATCATGACATCATTTTAATTAGGGTTAATATAGTAATATATATCATCTTTTGAAACTGGATCCAAACTATGTAACATCTACTTTTTCAAAGACTCTAAAATTCTCTATCATTATTATAAAAAGCTTTAGCTTTATTTAAAATGCCATCTTTATACCTTCATTTTTCCTTAGCATATCCACCACACAACTATTATGATTAGAAGCATTAGCTGCCAAAGATGAATGCAAAGAGGCATTAGAATCAGTTGATGCTTTGATATCTGGTTTGTTTTTCACTGAAGTTCCTTTCACGGCTGTATGTTCAGATTTCACACTGTTCACTATATCACTGATCTACAAGAAAGAAAATAATTTATTGCAGTAAGTAATGTTCAATTAAATAGAAATATATGTAAAAACAAGCAAAACAATTTACAACTTAAATGCTTTTGAAAATAAATTCTCCAAAATATAAAATAGCTTAAATCATAGCCTTATATTATTCTTTAAATTTTATAATAGCTTAAGAAAACAATTTCTTTTCACTTAATATCCATTCTCAAAAGATCAGTTCTGAAGGGAAAAGGAACAGTAAATTTCCAGGGAATAAAATTTATATTTTACAAGTGGTAGCTAGTATTCAAGTAAATACGGACAAGCTAGACCAACCGAGACAGCATATTAAAAAGCAGAGACATTACTTTCCCAACAAAGGTCCCTCTAGTCAAAGCTATGTTTTTTCCAGTAGTCATGTATGGATATGAGTTGGGCCATAAAGAAGGCTGAGCGCCAAAGAATTGATGCTTTTGAACTTTTGTGTTGGAGAAGACTCTTGAGAGTCCCTTAGACTGCAAGGAGATCAAACCAGTCAATCCTAAAGGAGATCAGTGCTGAATATTCATTGGAAGGACTGATGGTGAAGCTGAAACTCTAATACTTTGGCCACCTGATGCAAAGCACTGACTGCTTGGAAAAGACACTGATGCTGGGAAAGACTGAAACTAGGAGGAGAAGGGGACGACAGAGGATGAGATGGTTGGATGGCATTACCAAGTCGATGGACATGAGTTTGAGTAAGCTCCAGGAGTTGGTGATGGACAGGGAGGCCTGGTGTGCTACAGTCCATGGGGTCTCAAAGAGTTGGACATGACTAAGCGACTGAACTGAACTGAATAGGTGACAACTCCCAAGGTACTGAGTTTAACATTCTGGTCAAATTTTCTTAACAAGATTAGACATGTATACTAAAGATTTTGTGTGTGTGCTAAGTCACTCCAGTCATTGCCAACTCTTTGCAACCCCATGGACTGTAGCCTGCCAGGCTCCCCTGTCCATGGGATTCTCCAGGCAAGAATACTGGAGTGGGTTGCCATGCCCTCCTCCAGGGGATCTTCCCCACCTGGGGATCAGTGTCTCTTATGTCTCCTGCACTGGCAAGAAGATTCTTCACAACTATAGCACCACCTGAGTGGATAAGGAAATGGCAACCCACTCCAGTGTTCTTGCCTGGAGAATCCCAGGGACAGGGGAGCCTGGTGGGCTGCCGTCTATGGGGTCACACAGAGTCGGACACGACTGAAGTGACTTAGCAGCAGCAGCAGCACCACCACCTGGGAAGCCCTTACTAAAGATCTTTTGAATCCTAAAAGAAAAATCTGTTACATGAAACCTTCAAGCATACGAATTATTTTGTATGACTGAGTTTTCCATACAGGCATCAAGATTTAATACATACATATATCAATATTCTTCACCATTAAACATTTTAGATAGCAATCTTCCTAATCACCTGTTTATTTTCTTAAAGATACTATAATAAACACATTTAAACCTTTTGGTAATTCAAATCACCAATGTAAATATCAGTTATTATATAGCAATAACTTTAGGTCTGCTGAACCATAAAAGTGATCTGGCTTCATTCAAATACCCCAATATTTCCTGCCTCTTCTTAGTTATCTGTTTTTTGTTACTTTTCTGTCTCCATCTTTAATGTCAATTAGAACTATAGTCAATTATAATTTCTCATGGCTCAAAGGATACTTGTTCATAATATGCCCTCTGTGCTGGGCTCAGTCGTTCAGTCATGTGTGACTCTTTGCAACCGCATGGACTGTAGCCCGCCAGGCCCCTCTGGCCATGGGGCTTCTCCAGGCAGAATACTGGAGTGAGTAGCCATTCCTTTCTCCAGGGGATCTTCCCAACTCACATATTGAACCAGGGTCTCCTGCTTTGCAGGCAGATTCTTTATCAGCTGAGCTACCAGGGAAGCCCAATACACACTCTACCTCCATTCTAATTGATGGTGATTATGCTAGTGTTAATAAATGATGATGATGATATGCACAACCATTAGGGACCATTATACTACTTGATAGGCTCCATGATACATATTATAAAGTCTGAATCTCACTTAATTTTCACAAGAATTCTATAAATTGGATAATATCACCCTAGCTTATAAATGGAAAATAATGAGACTCAGAGATGTTAGATAACATACCCATGATCAAGTAGCCAGCAAGCAGCAAAGCAAGAATTTGACCTCAAGTTTATTTCACTATGAACTCCCCATGTCATACTATCTGAGAGTGAAGTGCAAAAAATGAGGCATGCCTTTATAAAGCAGAAAAGGCTGAAGCTAAGAGCCTGTAGATGGAAAGTCATGGACAGGTGAACCATTTTTGCTAAAGAGCCCAGAAAGGCTTGGAAATTGGAGGCATCAGGTTCTTTGGAGGCTGAAGTACAGAGTGGAAATAAACACCAGAGGACCATTGTATGGAAGACTATATAAACAGTGGTTGTATGGGGAGGGAGGTGGGAAGGAGATTCAAGAGGGAGGTGACATATGTATACCTATGGCTGATTCACGCTGACGTTTGGGAGAAACCAACACAATTCTATAAAGCAATTATCCTTCAATTAAAAATTAAATTTAAAACTTAAAAAAAAAGTAGTTGTAGCCCCAGCTCTGCTCTTCCAGTATACAAAGGCAAACAAATTCCACACCTCCATTCTAACTGAAGAAGGAAGGTAGGCACAAAGATTGAAATGGGAGGCTCTGGACTGTGGTACAGTATCTCTGGTGAGGCTGGAGAACAGGCAACCTACTGAAAATGGGGATTAAGTCTGTACACTGAACAGAGACATACCGCTTACCCTGCATTAAGCTCCAGGCTTAAAACCCGTAAGCAAGAGGCTGGAGAAGTCTCAGAGGAAACCCAATGGTCCAAGAGAAAAGATACTAGTATTTGTGGATTCTCACTCAGAAACCCTCTTCAAGGTCTACTAACCAAACATGCCCATATGCATAGAGCCACTATGGTCTGAATATTTGTGTCCCCTGCAATTATATGTTGAATCTAACCCCCAAGGTAATGGTATCAGAAAGCAGCACCTTTGGGCTGTGACTAGTGCCCTTATAAAAGTGGCCAAGAAAGATCAGTTGTTCCTTCCACCATGTGAGGATACAATGATAAGTTAGCAGTGTGCAACCCTGCAGAGGTTCCTTACCAGAACTCGACCATACAGGTGCCCTGATCTTGGACTTCCAGACTCCAGAAATGCAGGAAATAAATTTTTCTTGTTTATAAGCCATCTAGGCTATGGTATTTTGCTAGAGCAGACCAAATGGACTAAGACAGCCTCCAAGCTCCTTTTTAATGCCTCACTTTAAACATGAAAGGATACTAAGCATCACCAGACATTTGTTGACAGGCTCTAATATGGAAGTCCAAGACCAACTTTTTTTAAAGGGAGCTTGAAAAAAAGAAATAATGCTGAGAGCAGAATATAACTCAACCTTTTTTTAAAGAAGCATAATTCTTGAAGAGATAAGAGAGATATTATATTTTTGAAGCAAAAATAAAATGCCATAAAAGAAAGAAAGAGTAGGATCAGGCTTTTAGAGAGTAACTATGTGGCTGAATATATTTAAAAATTGAATAAGAGATTTATAATACAAATGAAGAAACTTTTCAGAAAGCAGACCAGACAGAAGAAAAGATAGAAAATAAAAAGTTAAATCAGAGGATTAGTTCAGGAGTACCATCATTCAATAACAGGAGTAACAAAAAAAAGAGAATGTGGAAAGAAGAAATAATCAGTAATGAAAGCCCTAAGTTCCCAGAATGACACAGGCCATTGAAGGGACAGCACAGTGAATAAAGCAAAGACATACACTGTAAGGTACATCCTTGTTGAAATTTCTGAGAACTGGGGATTAAAATGAAACAATTAGGTCTCATGTAAATGATCAGGAATCCAAGTGGCATCCGACTTCTTAACAGCATCACTGAATGCTACAAGACAGTAGAAAAATGCCTTTCAGTTTCTCAGGAAAACATTTCCAATATAGAATTCTATAACACAGCCAAACTACCAACCAAATGTAAACAGAGAAGAGGCATTTTCAGATATGGAAGACCTTAAAAAGTTTACCTTTCATACTCCCTTTCTCAGGAAACTATTGGAGAATATCAAAAAAAGAGAATGACGTGAGATCAAGAAACATAGGCTCCAACACAGAAAAGAGATAAAAGAAGCTTACAATAAAAAACAAACGGGGACTTCCCTGGTGGCCCAGTGGTTAAGAAGTTGTCTGCAGGGGACATGGATTCAGTCTCTGGTCTGGGCAGATTCCACATGCTGTGGAGTAACTAAGCCTGTGTGCCACAGCTACTGCTGTGGCTTCTCTTGTTGAGGAGCACTGGCTCTGGGGAGCGCAGGCTTTGGTAGCTGTGGTGCACAGGCTTAATTGCCCTGCAGCGTGTGGAATCTTGCCAGACCAGGGATTGAACCCATGTCCCCTATATTGGCAGGCAAATTCTTTATGACTAATTCACACTGTTGTACAGCAGAAACCAACACATTGTAAAGAAATTTTCCTCCAATTAAAAAATAAGAAAAAAGGGGAGAGGAAAAAGAGCCCATGCACCACAACTGGAGAGCAGCCCTTACTAGCCACAACTAGAGAAAGGCTACATGCAGCAAAGAAGACCTAGCACAGCCAAAAATTTAAAAATAAATAAAATTTGTTTTTTAAAAAAGAAACAAATGGAAGTTTTAAGATTACAGCTGAGTAGCAGACTTAGAGAAGAATTAGTACAAACTAGAGCATCAAGACAGAGGTTTCTGTAGGGATGGTTATGGGGGCAAAGGGGTGGTAAAGAAAGAAAAAAGAAACTATATGTTCAAATATTTTGAGTTTTATTATTTTATTGGAAAATCAGAGTATGAATTAATGATAGGCAAGAAGAAAATCAAGCAAATGAAAGAGTAAGGCAGTTAACAATGCCAAGAAAAACAAAAAATTACATGAAAAAAGGAACAATGTTCATAGCACATTACAGGGCTCAGCTCTGAGTATGTCATCATCACAATGTAAATATCACATAATGATTCAACTAAAAATATTATAAGTGCATGTGAAGAGAAAGGGGAGGAAACAGCAATATTTTAAGAGACAAAAAAAATCTTCATCTTCCATTACTGAAGACAATTGATCTAAAACTAGAAAGTCAGGAAGTGGCAGCACAAGGATTTTATTTATACGCATAAAGGTAGATACAGAAGAAAGATAAAATATTTGAAAGTAGTAGTTTCTAGAGAGGCAGGATCAAGAGCAAATAGGAACAGAGTAGGGGACTGTTGCTTTTTATTATAAACCTTGTAGTACCACCTAAATTTATTTTTTTAAATATATATGGTGTGTATGCTTATGTGTATATTAGCCTCTGATACTATGTGCAATGAGACTTCAATCTCACAGCCAAGGGTTCTTAATTCAGGCTACTGTCACAATGATATGCAGAGCTTTCCTTAAAAACAGTTACCTGTTCATCATCTTAAAGATTCTGTTTCACTGGATCTGGGGAAAGGCATGGGAACCTGTGTTTATTTGTTTTTCATCTCAGAGGTGAATGTGATGTATAGCCATGGTTGAGACTCCCTATCCTAAGGTAATATAAAATATTAATAAAAACTGGCACTATAACCATAAACATTCATTTACCATTATACATTTTTTCAACTTACACTGTTAGGAATGATGCTATTACTGCCTTGTCTGTGAGGGTCCATCCTGACTCCTGTAGGAATAGGAAAGTTCAGACTGATATGCTATAAATAAACTTCCAAGAAAATATGTTACAATCAAATATTTTTAAAAGTTACATATTAAAGGTTTAAAAAGTAGTAACTATCAAAGTTTATCTGTTTTCTTAATAGTCTGCTTAATAGTTGATTTAAATCCTTTTTGGAAGAACATGTAAAATTAAATTTGCTTTTACTTTCCAAATGCCTGTTAGTTAAAAATATTTTTGAAAGCTGAAATATTTACAAAAACTAATTAAACAAGTATCATGTCAAATTAAGAAAGCACATCGAAATGAACTACAAAAAAAACATTCTACCCTACATATGTATGTGTTCTACTATATCATGATGGTAATACAGCCAAGTTTCAGAGTTGAAACATAGTTGATTTACCAGGTAGGAAACATCATAGCATAACATTTCTTAAACCAGATCTAATCACAAGCTTTTCTATAGTTATCTTTTTTTCATAAAGCATATGAGCATACATGCTCTAAGTGTGAAAATTATACTACCTTGCATATTTGGTGATGCTGAAGGATCTGATGATACAGCTTGGTATGGCAAGTCTGTATTCAACTGCAAAAGATAGCCCTCGACTGTAGGCACTTCATCCCATTTGACATGAAAAGAATTGGTAGTGGCTTTGATCAGTTGTACTTGTGATGGTGCCGGTGGTTTCTCTAAAGAACAAAACTGGATTAAGTATTTAAGTTTCAAATGTATCAACAGTTTCTCTATATAGTTTGTACAGACCTGGAATTCTGAAAACAATAAAAGCAATGAATATTTCATCTGTTCACTAAGAGGGAAAAAATTTACTCAGATAAGAAAAGCTATAGCAGGTCAAATGAAAATAATTTAGAGTTCTGATTCAATGTATTTATCTAATTACTTATGCAAATAAAACTACAAACAAAATAATCCAGGTCTAAGCTGAGTCACCAAATTAAAAAAAAAAATTAATCCTAGAAGAGGGGGGAAAACCAAGTACTTGACAGTTACAGCTATAAATATTTTACCTTCTTCAGGAGCTTTTAATTTTATGAGCCAATTTTAAGCCAAGAGAATACATGTTAGAAATACTGTTAATGTTAGCAAATATGATTTAGAGCTGATATTTTGGAAAAACATAACTTCTTTGAAGTTAATACCTTCTTATCAAAACTTGTACTACTCAAAACAGGTAATTATTTTGGCATAAAATATTACCAACATTTCTAAAACAAGTTACAATCATGGACTCTTAGAACTGGAAAAAAGTACCTAAAATTACTTCTACAATATCCCAGTTTTCTTTTTGCTTACCTACCAAATTAGGGAACTCACAAATCCCAGAGCAGTATATTCCATCTCTAGACAGTTACATAAGGAAAATCTATTCTTCTAGTCAGTTGAAATTCCTTGGTGGCTCAGAGGGCAAAGAATCTGCCTGCAGCGGAAGACTCAGGTTTGATTCCTGGGTTGGGAAGATCCCCTGGGGAAGGAAATGGCAACCCACTCCAGTATTCTTGCCTGGAGAATTCCATGGACAGAGAAGCCTGGTGGGTCACAGTTCATGCAGTCACAAAGAGAGTTGGACACGACTGAACGCCTAACAGTTTCAGTTCACTGAGCCGAAATCTGTAAGTTATAATCTTTATATAACAAGTCTAATATCTATCTCTTTGTATCTTTTAGAATAGGGGTCAGCAAAAACAAACTATGGCTCATGGGCCAGATCCAGTTTATGCCTACTTTTGTAAATAAAGTTTTACTGAAATACACCTATGTTCATTTGTTTATGCGTTGTCTATGAGTCCAGTTTTTGGGCTTCCCTGTGGGTTTGAAGGGAAGGGAAGGGAAAGAGTAGGGAAGATCTCTATCCCTGGGTAGGGAAGATCCCCTGGAGAAGGAAATGACAGTCCACTCCAGTATTCTTGCCTGGGAAATCCCACGGACAAAGGAGACTGGAGGGCTACAGTCCACAGGGTTGCAAAAGAGTCAGACAGGATTAAACAACTAAACAACAACATGACTCCTTTTATGCTACACCAGTAGAGTTGAGTAGTTGTAATAGAGATCATGGGGGCTTCCCTGGTGGCTCAGAGGTTAAAGCATCTGCCTGCAATGTGGGAGACCTGGGTTCAATCCCTGGGTCGGGAGGATGCCCTGGAGAAGGAAATGGCAACCCACTCCAGTATTCTTGCCTGGAGAATCCCATGGACGGAGGATCCCTTGGAGAAGGAAATGGCAACCCACTCCAGTATTCTTGCCTGGAGAATCCCATGGACGGAGGAGCTTGGTGGGCTACAGTCCACGGGGTCGCAAAGAGTCAGACATGACTGAGTGACTTCGATAACAGAGATCATATGGCACACAAAACTTAAAATATCTACCCTCTGGGTCTTTACCAAAAAAAATCTTATGACCCTATTTTACAGGATAATTAAGCCAAGTTCCTTCAACTACTCCCATGTAAATTCCTCCATGATCCTATTCACAACTCAGTTTATTTATGTGTCTCAAAGTAAGGCAACCCATACCTAAGAAAAAGCAGACAAATAGACAAGTCCAGAAGATACACCACCCACATAACAGAAGTTACATGAAGAAAAATAAGAGAAAACAGCAGGGTGTAAATCAGTGAAATAAATCAAGAAAATTTCTACAACTGAAGAACATGAGCTTCCAGACTGAATGGACTCACTGAGTACTCAACACAAGGAATTAAAAAAAGACACACAACAAGACACACAACACATATCATAAAATTTAAGAACAGTAGTGACAAGGAAAAAATCCTAAAAGCTATTAAGCATGAGGGGGAAGTTCACATTTAAAAGGGCCAAAAATCAGAAGTGGTTTAGACTTCTCAACAAAAACACCAGAAGTTTGAATACAATATAACACCTTTCGAAAAATATTTTCCCCAGCTTCCAAAATTCTGAAGGATAATGACTTCCAATATACAACTCTATTTCCACTCAAACTGCCAATGTGGTGGGAAGGAATACTGAATGTATTTTCAAACAATGCAAAATCTCAAAATAAATATATCACCTATGCACCCTTTTCCTGGGATGTGTTCTACAAAAAATGAGGAAGTAAACTAAGAAAGGGGAAAATAAGAGATCCAGGAAGCAGGGAATCCAGCACAGGTGATAAGCCAAAGACATCCTCAGGAAGATGATGAAGGGAAACTCTAAGAGGATAGGTGTGTTTAATCTGTAGAAGGCAGAGTTCCAATATACCCTTTACATCCCAGATTGGAGGAGGAGAAATTTCTTCAAGGTGAGGAAACCTGATAGAATATCTGATGCATCTAACCATAATGAGAGAAGATTTAAACAAGAGAGCATAGACTGAATTAGTGGTAAATATATACAAATCTAAAACAAGGTGACCATTACTAATCCAAAGCAAATGAAGAAGTTGTACAAGAGAGATAATCACCTCTCTAGGTATTCTACATAGCTTACCTGTTAATATGTTTATATGGTTAAAGGTCCATCTAGTCAAGGCTATGGTTTTTCCAGTGGTCATGTATGTATGTGAGAGTTGGACTATAAAGAGAGCTGAGCGCCCAAGAATTGATGCTTTTGAACTGTGGTGTTGGAGAAGGTTATTGAGAATCCCATGGACTGCAAGGAGGTCCAACCAGTCCATCCTAAAAGAGATCAGTCCTGGGTGTTCATTGGAAGGACTGATGTTGAAGCTGAAACTCCAATACCTTGGCCACCTGATGGGAAGAGCTGACTCATTTGAAAAGACCCTGATGCTGGGAAAGATTGAGGGCAGGAGGAAAAGGGGACAACAGAGGATGAGATGGTTGGATGGCATCATCAACTCAATGGACATGCGTTTGGGTGGACTCTGGGAGTTGGTGATGGACAGGGAGGCCTGGCATGCTGCAGTTCATGGGGTCTCAAAGAGTCAGACATGACTGAGCAACTGAACTGAACTGAATGTAAAACACTGAACTCTCATCTAACAAAATGATGGTGTGATCATAATCAGTCAGACTGAGAGAGTGGGGGTTAGAAAAGGTGCATAGGAGAGAGGTAAGGAGTGGTGGGAAGAAGTGAGAAATCCTTGACTTCCATGACTTCCACAGTTTGAAAAATGAGCATATTATGACTAAACTGAAAAAAGAGTAATATATTCATGTCATATGGAGCTATGAAGGTAAATACCATAGGAACTGTTTAACAAACCTGAAAGCACATGCTTGTGAAACAAGTAAGATGGGAGGAAAGTGGGAGCAAAAGACTGCTGTTTTTCATTTTTTAAAACACCTTATGGAAGTATACTAATCTTTATATGTTCTCAAGTGCACAAAACTTAACTAAAAGTTTAAAAAAAAGGCAAGATGAAGAATCTTTATATCCCTCCCCTACCCAAACTGATGCCAAGTTAGCAAGAGAAAAAGCAAAATCTAAATTTTATCTTCATGATAGTGGCCATGATTACTTTTAGACAGATATTCCTGTCTATAACCTTTTATGGAAAGGTTTATGAAAAACTGGCCATTCAGAGACAGTGATTTTTAATCTTTTAAAAGTCTCAGATCTCTTAGATAATCTTGTTAGAGTAACATAGTTGCTACTGGAAAAAATTTATATGTGCACATTTTTCTTTTAATCTCAGAGACTGATTAGAATCTTATTCTTAGACATCAGCTCATAATTCCCAACTTCAAAGATGAATCATAAGTTCAATTTTCTGTATTTTTTTCCTAACTCCTAGCCTAATATGTTCATTTTTCTACTTTTTGCATAGAAAGCATTTAGCCTCTAACTTAATTGTTCCATTTATTACTTTTTCAAGTATCTTGAAAAAATTTTAAATCTTAATTTTAAAATTAAACTTTCTACATTATAAAAGCAACACATGCTACTGCAGAAAATACAGATAAGAGAGAAAACCTTTTTAAAAAATGTATACTCTCACCTCTTAGCTATTATCACTTTGGTACACAGTATACCCTTACAGATTTTCCTGTTTATACACTTAAAAGAAAAACTGGAATCATAGGTATGTTTTATAACTGCTTTTCTCATAAAACAACACATATTATGTCTCCAGATCTGATTTCTCTACTGCCTTCCAGATTTCTTTATTCCCTCAACTGCTTAACTGATCTCCTTATTTCAAACTTAGCAAGGTTTAAATGGAACTTTTCATTTTCTCCACAAGCCTGTTTTCTCCACAATCTTTCCCATCTCAGTAAATGGAAATAATGCCACATTATTCAAGGTAAAAACGTCATCGTTTTTTTCTCTTTCTGTCAACTGCCACACCAACTCATCAGTCAGTTCTGTTAACAAGAAGTGTAAAATACATTTCAAACTTCTCCACTCTCTCCACCTCTAGAGTCGAAGATTTCTTTGACGACTGCAAAAGCCTCTTTTTGTCTCTCTGTGTCTACTTTTGCCCCCTACAATTTATTTTCCACACAAGTTCATTGACAATTCCAAAATACACATCAGATTATGACACATCTCTCCTCCAAACTAATAAATCCCTCTACCATTGTATTTTAAAAACAATGCAATCTTGACCATGATGTTCCAGGTCCTACATGATCTGCCCTGTGGTCATCACTCTAATCTCCATGCCTACACTCTTTTACTCAGCTCAGATCTAGTGCCAAACATGCCAGGTATTCCCATCTCAGGGCCCTCATACTTGCTTTTCATACTTCCTGTAGTGTCCCCTCCCCATTTTTTACATGGATAGCACTCTCTCATCATTTGGTGCTGTGCTGTGCTAAATCGCTTCAGTCATGTCCGACTCTTTGCAACCCTATAGACTGTAGACCGCCAGGCTCCTCTGTCCATGGGATTCTCCAGGCAAGAATACTGGAATGGGTTGTCATGCCCTCTTCATTTGGATTACATCTCAAATGCCAGTTCACCCTTTCCTGACTACCCATTCTCCAGTAGCCACCCCACTTCACCCCATTCCTAGTACCTCCCAATACTATCTTATTGTTCTATTTTACTGTCTTCAGATACTTACCCAAAACTAAATTTATTTTGTTTATTTGTCTGATAACTGCCCATCAACCTTCTATCCTCACACTCTCTTATAGAATATAAGTTCTTTGAGAGGACAGATGTTATCAGTCTTATTCACTGATTTATTCTCAGCATTTAGAACAGTTCCTATTCACAGCTGTCAACCAATAAATCAATAAACATTTATGGAAAAATGGATGTGAGTTCTATACTAAAAATTGTTTTTTATTATAATACTTCTTAAAAAAACTTTTTATTTTGGAACAATTTTAGATTTATAGAATTGCAGAGTTCCCATATACCTTTTACTCATTATTTCCTAATGCTAATACACTTGTTAAAACTAAGAAATGAACTCTGGAATAACAGTATTTATCAAGGCTTCCCTTGTGGTTCAGTGGTGAATCTACATGCCAATGCAGAAGACACAGGTTCAATCCCTGGGTCAGGAAGATCCCCTGGAGAAGGAAATGGCATCCCACTCCAGTATTCTTGCCTGGGAAATCCCATGGACAGAGGAACCTGGCAGGCTACACAGTCCATGCGGTTGCAAAAGAGCTGGACACAACTGAACAACTAAACAACACTATTTATTAGCCAAACTACAGACTATTCAGGTTTTACCACTTTTTCAATAAATGGTTTTTGTTCCAGGATATCACCTTATATTTAATCATCATATCTCCTTAGTCTCCTCTAATCTGTGACTATTTCTTAGTCTTTCCTTGTTTTTTATCACTTTAAACTTCTGAACAATATTGTTCACATATCCTGTAAAACATCTAGAATGTCCCTCAGTTTGGATTTGTCTGATATGTCCTCATATTTAGAACGGTATTATGCATTTTGGGGAAAAGTACCACAGAGGTGAAGTATCTTCTTATCACATGATATGGGAGGCAGGGACTAACTGATACCAACACAACTTATCACTGGTGATACTGACCTTGATTACTTAAGGTGATGCTTACCAGGTTTCTACACTGCAAAGCTACTAGTTTTCTCTTTCCATACTCTACTCTTCAGATGGGAGTCACTAAATTCACTCTAAACTCAAGGAAAGGGAAATTAAGAAACTCCTCTAGAATGGAAAATATCTATATATATCATTTCTTCCATTCATTTTTAATTATGAAAAAGAGAGGTAGTGACATGATAGCGAGCTCAAAAGATAGACATTACTTGATTATTTATCTAAGGAAAAACTTTGTTTGTTGAATACTCTTACCTACCAGTATCAAGATACCAAAGATCCTTGCAGCAAACTTGACTATTCAGTGCTTTTTTGTAGCCGTCTCTTCCACTCCAAAAATATAATCGAGTGCCAATTGCAACAGCACAGTGTCCAGCTCTTGGTCTTGGTCTTGAATTTTTTTTATCTTCCTGAGAATCTGATACTAGGGTTGTCCATTCTGCTGTATCTAAACATAGAAATATCCATGACTGATCAACTTCTCTTAAATGACAAAATAATAAAAATTATTTTATTAATAAATTTTATTTTAGTAAATAATTCTTAAAAGACTCACCAAGATTCAGGTAAGAAAATGAACTGGTACACCTCCATTCACAATCATGAGGTGAAGTCTCAATATTCTCCCCCTTATGTGGAACCCATCCACCAAAGATGTACATCCTGAACAACAAAAGGAAAACATAAAGGAGCTGGTTTTCTTTTTAAAATCACTTATCACTTATCACTGTCAAGGAAATGCAAATACGATAATGAATAAAGTGGTCTTCATTCTAGAGTTTATAATTTTATGAAGCCATACAGAATCAAAATAATTGCTCTCTGGCCAGTTACTTAAAGTAGGAAATATTTCTATTATAATACATTTAAAAATCAATATTGTATGCAATATAGTAAGGGGTACCTCAGCCAGAAGCAGGACATTGAAAGTCAAATTTAGAATTGATGTGTATAGTAACCAAAGAGAATTCAGTTTCATATAACTTTGGTCACTGATATCATCAAACAAAAAACATTAAACTATGTTCCTCAGAGCCCTAAAGGTTCTTGAGACATACCCAGTGGTTACTGAAAAGGTAAGGCTCATCAGGCAGAGATTAGGCCATGTAGCCTCACGCCAACCAGAGAAGCTCTGTTTTTTAAAATCTGTTTTCTATATTATAGTTCCAGTAGAAAACCACATTTTATAAAAGAGTTCTGCTGTTTAAAAAAATGAATATCTTATTAGATTTTGCTTATGGTTATTTTTGAGAAGAACTAATGAGGTTCTAAATTATAACTGTTGTCTCCTAAAAGATTACCTTTAAGATAAAGTCTCTACAGAGATAAGTACTTACTTAAATTCTACTTGAAACAATATTCCTAATCCTGGCTCAGTGTTGCATAAAAAAGGGAACTTGTTGATGACAGTTAACCTTGAAGGAGTGCTCTTTATGTACCTGGCACTGTTGGAAGCATTTTGCATGTACTGATTCATTCAGTCCTCATGGGAGCCTTGTGAAGGAGGTTTTACTGTTATCCCCATTTTATACTTGAGTTGGTTTAAAGCTCAACATTCATAAAACAAAGATCATGGCATCTGGTCCCATCACTTCATGGCAAATAGATGGGGAAACAGTGGAAACAGTGGCTGACTTTATTTTTTGGGGCTCCAAAATCACTGCAGATGGTGACTGCAGCCATGAAATTAGAAGATGCTCACTCCTTGGAAGGAAAGTTATGACCAACTTAGCATATTCAAAAGCAGAGACATTACTTTGCCAACAAAGGTCTGTCTAGTCAAGGCTATGATTTTTCCAGTGGTCATGTATGGATGTGAGAGTTGGACTATAAAGAAAGCTGAGCACCAAAGAATTGATGCTTTGAACTGTGGTGTTGGAGAAGACTCTTGAGAGTCCCTTGGACTGCAAGGAGATCCAACCAGTCCATCCTAAAAGAAATTGGTCTTGAATATTCATTGGAAGGACTGATGCTGAAGCTTAAATTCCAATACTTTGGCCACCTGATGTGAAGAGCTGACTTATTTGAAAAGACCCTGATGCTGGGTAAGATTGAAGGCGGGATGAGAAGGGGATGACAGAGGATGAGATGGTTGGATGGCATTACTGACTCAATGGACATGAGTTTGAGTAAACTCTGGGAGTTGGTGATGGACAGGGAGGCCTGGTGTGCTGCAGTCCATGGGGTCACAAAGAGTCGGACATGACTGAGAGACTGAACTGAACTGACTGATACTCGAGTAATCTGAAGTACAGACAGATTAAGTTTCTTTGCCCCTGAACAGACAGTACAAGTATCCAAGCTGAGACCTGAATTCAGGTAATCTGGTTACAGAGTTCACCTTCTATCCATAATGCCATCCAAAGTATAATCATTAAACACAGAAGCTAAATATACACCTGAGTATGAATCAAGCACTACCAAAAATGTGTAAGAAGAAACAATGAGTTACATGTGTCAAATCTATTGATGGAGGACAGATAAGTTTGACATCACCCTGCCTTACCCTTATGTAATACCTACTCTGTGCATGAGGTAAGGAATACAAAGAAGCAGAAGAAAGAGTGTGACAAGAAAATGCATGCTACTTTAGCTCCTGTGCACATATTATTTTGGTTTCAGTTAGTGCAAGCAAGCATTATCAAATCATCTTCAAGAAACTAGCAGCATCACTCTTCTTTGTACATATCTTTCTTAAGTTTGTTAAAAAGAAAAAAAGACCAAAATACAAAATAACACCATACTTATTTCCTATAACACTGGCTGTATGAAGGCTTCGTGGAAGTGGCACTGTCCCTTTAGTTTCTGGTTTTGACCATGACATAGTTTCTAAAAATAAAAACAAGTATATTAGCAACTTAATCTAATAATAGAGAATTACCTCAACTTCCAGAAATTTTTTAAGAAAGGGACCTACCAAAATGAAGCTAAAATGTTTCAAAACCATTATTTGAATTTCATCTTAAACATTTCCAACTGACACAAATTGTCAATCACAGCAATCTATTTATACTTGAATGTTAGTATTTGCAATGGAGAGGTGTATTTAGGGTGCAAACAATTTTGAATTAAGACTAGATTAAAGTTTTTAACATTTTAAGTAAGAGCACATTGTGCAGAAGACACTCAGAAGTGACAGCACATGCATCTTCCAAATATTCATTCCTACAGTACCTTAAAATAGCTATGCAAGGGTTTTTTTTTTATCGACCAGCTGTACCATTACTAATGCCAAGTTTACTATAGACAGGGTAACCACAGAAATTCAATCATCCTCAACTGGGACACTTTACAGAGTGAAAGGAGGTACTACTGATAATTACATGGGACAATAAGCATAAAACAGGACCATTAAAGGCAAACCAGAACATATGGTGATTCTACTTATAGGGAGCCCAGGAGTGTCACTATCATAAATCAAACATTCATTTGTTCAACTTGACTCATCAGCAATCATTCATATTAAATCTAAGTACAACTCAATACTGTAATAAAAATATTTTCCAAGGCAATTTTTATATTTGCCTTTATCAATCATAATGAATTTCTAAGCCTGAATCAACTTAAGCTCACCTAAGTCAAGTTGCCATAGATCATCCAGGCGAGCACCACACATTCCACCAAAAACATACATTTTAGGACTTCCAGAATCTCTTTTGCAATATATAACAGCTGTGTGGGATTCTCTTGGAGAAGGCACAATCCCTTTAGTCACTGGAATGCTCCAACCCACAACACCAGAACCATGCTGTAGCTCCAACTCATAGAAGTCATTTAAATATCTAGGATATAATGAAAGAAATTAAAACATTAATATAATATATATCTTTTATTTGCTTTTTATTTCTATTTATAAAAATAATATATGCTTACTGTGAAAAAGTCATACAGTACAGAAAAATATTAGGAGAGCAGAAACCCCATAACTCATTCATTCAATGCTATTTATCAAACATTACTGTGTACCAGGCACTCTTGTGGGGATCAACAGTGAACAGAAGAGATTAAAAAAACCTGTCACCATACAGCCAACACTCGTGTCCATGACAATACCATGATGGTTTTAAAACATAGCCTCAAATTCCCTGACCTTCTTCCCTACAGCAAGCAGGGTTTATGTCCACTCCCCTTGGTGCTGGGTAGGTTGCAACTGCTTTAATTAATAGAGTATAGTGAAATGACACTATGTGACTTCTGGGGCTGAGTCACAGAAGGCCAATGCAGCTTCACCACTGAACACTTGCATTCGGAATCCTGAACCTCCATGAAAGTTCAACTGTCAGAAAACCACCATCTGAACAGGACATACGCAGGCACACAGGATGACAGTCCTAGTTGAGTCCATCCTTCAGCCATCCCAGCTGAGGCATCAGACATGGGAGTGACCATTCAAGTCTTCCCATCTGAGGGCCTAGCCATCACTGATGTCTCCCGTATGAATTTTCAAAGGACAGAATCCATGGACACAATACAATGGTTGCTATTTTCCATCACTAACTTTTGGGGCAATTTATTATATGGTACTAGATAACCAGAACAATCACTACTGACAATAATTAGTAAATACCCTTTAAGATCTCTCTCTCTATGGATAGCTACATACGTACAAGCAAGGTATGCTACAAATGTTGCTTTGCAACTTTTTTTTCTTTATAAATTTTCACTCTATAAAGTCATAGCAATGTCCTACATAGCTTTTTTATCCTAGAAATTGGCATCAGACTTCTCATCTGTGACATGGATGTTTCCTATGTTTTCTGCAAAATGATTTTCATAGGAATCTATTTCTCAATAAATTGAGTAATCAAATTATTACTCAAGTATGAAGGCAAAATTAAACATTTCAGAACATATAAAACTTCAAAGTTTAGCCATATAATTTGTTTTGCGAAAAAATGATTCTAGATCATTCATGAAAAATAAAAAGAAATACAAGAAAGAATACACTGAATAAAAGAAATGGTTGTACAAATAAACTAGTAATTTATAATTAAATTTAAATTGATGTTGATAACTGTGGTTGTGAGGTCTAAATAATCACTGAGGAAGACTAATCAAAAAATTAATTTCTTAACATTATTGTCATTTGGAATAAGATTCACAATGCTACAAAACAGAAAAAAGGGAGTAAGCAAAAAAAGGCTACAGATAATCTATTTCCAAAGATGAAAACGTATCTTTGGTTTAAATGTGTGTGATAATTTCCAAGCAACAAAAGGAAGCACAGAAATAGCATGTGTAATTTTCAAATCATTAGAAGGAAAGAATGAATCAGAAAAAAAACCAATAAATCAAGAAAAAGGAAGATGGGAAAAAAAGCATAATCTATAGAGATAGGATAGGGAAAAAACAACTATAAACAGTGTCAAGAGAAAAAAAACCTGAAAACAATTTAGTATACATCACAGAAAAGAGATTAAATTTTCTTAATATAAAGACCCATAAAATCAAGAAATCAAGATAATAACCAATCACACAATAGACATAGGTAAAAGGTATAAATAGGCAGTTCACAGAACAGGAAATAAAAATTATATAAATACACTTACACAAATATTCACCCTCATCACAGCTTTTACAAATCTACAAAGGTAGACAAAGGGGTATGGAGAAGCAACAACAAGCAGAGTTTATAGAAGACATAAAATTACATGGGCAGGAAAAAACTTCCTGATTATAAGACAAAGTCTCTTCAAGGTAGGGAATGTGTAGGGGAATCAAAAGAACCCCAATCCAACTATAAGTTATTAACAACAAGTGAAAGTGAAAGCCGTTCAGATATATCCGACTCTGCGACTCCAAGGACTATACAGTCCATGAAATTCTCCAGGCCAGAATACTGAAGTGGGTAGCCTTTCCCTTCTCCTAGGGATATTCCCAACCCAGGGATCAAACCCAGGTCTGCCACATTGCAGGTGGATTCTTTACCAGCTGAGCCACCAGGGAAGCATAGCAAGGATGACAATACAACTATTTAACAACTGATATGGCATAGATTTAAACAGGTCAGAATGAATGCCAGCCAGTATGCTGTAAACAGTTCATACTAATTAACTGTTAGTTCTATTTACGAAAGGTAAGTTTGTAACAAAATAATATACACAGGTTGAAATTATATATATAAGGAACAAAACACAAATTCACAATCATACTGGGAGATTTTAACATCTCATTCAGAAGCTGATATGACCAAGATCTACAGCATAAAACAGTTTTGAATAATAATTTAAGACACTGATTTAATAAAGAACCTTTTAAGAACAGTCAAGAACTCATGATCCTATGAACAACTATGGAATGGTTACAAAAAATGACTGTGAAATAGACCACAAAAATAATCACTAAAAAGAAGAAACTCCACAGACCATATTTTTTTAATTGAGTGTAATAAAACTAGATATTAGTGATAATAACAAAATTTTCCATTTGAAAAAATTTTTAAATTATGCTCAACATACACTTTTGGTTAAAAAGAGAAAAAAATGAATTATCAAACTACAGATTTAAGAAAACTTCCTTATATACAGGAACTTAAAAAAATACAACAAACTACTAAGTATAACAAGAAAGAAACAGACTCACAGATATAAAGGACAAAGTAATGGTTACCAGTGGCAAGAGGGAAGGGAGGAGGCATAGAGGGAGGGGATGAAGAGGTACAAACTATTAGGTACAAAATAAGCTACAAGAATATATTGTACAACACAGAGAATATAGCCAATATTTTGTAACAACTATAAATGGAGTATAACCTCAAAAAATTGTGAATCACTATATTGTACACTTAAAACTTATATAATATTATCCAACTATCCTTCATAATCCCATCCACAAAGGAGCCTGGCAGGTTACAGTCTGTGGGGTCAAAGAGTTGGACACAACTGAGCACAAGGCACATGACATGATATTTCATAAACAAGTAAAGAATTGGACACGATTCAGTGACTGAACAACAACATACTTCATATATATATATGTATATATAATTTTTTTTTAAAAAAAGCTTCCTTAATCTGACCAAACGCATATAATGGAAGCTTATAGCAAACATCACTTAATGATAGGTAAATATTAAGTATATTAATGAAACAGAATATAGAGTTTAGAATAAAAGCTGATAATATTTTTCTATAAAGAGCTAGATAGTAAATATTTTATTTATTTTATTTTATTTTATTTTTTAGATAGTAAATATTTTAGACTTTATATATAATAAGTTCAATTCTATTCTGTTCTTTTAATAAGAAAGCAGCCAGAGACAACATGTATATAAACAGGAATGGCTGTGTTCCAATGAAACTTATTAGCAAAAACAGGCAGTAAGCCAAGTTTTACATACAAAGAGTAGTTCGTAACCCCTGGGGTGGAGAGACTAGAAAAAGACCCATTTCTATGAGAATTAAGATATGACAGAGATGGGACTTCAAAACAGTGGGGAGGTGGAAGAAGATTGGCTTATTTAACAAATGGTTGTGGGAGAACTGAAAATTCATTCAGAAGAAAAAGTAAAAAGCTACAAAAATATATTGCAAGTGCATTAACATTTTAAACATAAAAAGCAAAACTGTGAACGTACTAGAAAAAATGATAGAAAAATTATTTTTATAGTTTTGGGATAGGAAAGTCTTCTTAATAAGCAAGACACAGAGCCAGAAAGCCATTAAAATATATGTATCATCATACTTGATAAAGGAAAAAGGAAAACTCTTAAAAGGGGGGGAGTAAACAAAAGACTTGGAAAGTATTATTTAGAACATATAGATATGTAGAACATATAAAAAACAGTAATAAAAAGAAAAACTGTAATCTAGCAATGAAGGCAATGGCACCCCACTCCAGTACTCTTGCCTGGCAAATCCCATGGACGGAGGAGCCCTGGTAGGCTGCAGTCCATGGGGGTCAGACACGACTGAATGACTTCACTTTCACTTTTCACTTTCATACACTGGAGAAGGAAATGGCAACCCACTCCCTTGTTCTTGCCTGGAGAATCCCAGGGACAGGGGAGCCTGGTGGGCTGCCGTCTATGGGGTCGCACAGAGTCAGACACGACTGAAGCGACTTAGCAGCAGCAGCAGGAGCAATAAACAATCCAAAAATGAAATTAAGAAGCCAAATCTAGTCACAATGTCAAAAAGAATAAAAGATGAAAAGTAAATTTAACAAAATAAGAGCAAGATTACTACACTGAAAATCTGAAAACATTGCTGACCAACAACCTAAAGAAGATCTAAATAAATGTAGAGACATTCTATGTTTATAGACTAGAAGACTCAATACTAATAAGATAGAAACTCTCCAAATATTGACATATTCCCTATCAAAATCTTAGGAGAACTTTTTGCGGAAACTGGCAAGATGATCCTAAAATTTACACAGAAATGCAAAGGATTCAGAATAGCGAAAACATTCTTGAAAAACAAATAAAATTTGAGAACTTAGATCTTCCTATTTCAAAACTTACTACAAAGCTCCAGTAACTAAGACAGTGTGGTACTGGCATAAGACCAGAAATATAGATCAGTGGAACAGAATTAGAAGTCTACAAATAAACCCTTACATTTATGGTCAATTGATAGTCAACAAAGATGCCAAAACAATATAATGAGAAAAGGGTAATCTTTACAATGATCTTTACAAGGGAAAATTGAATAGCCGTATGTAAAAGGATGAATTTACTCAGTAACTTCAGGCATAAAAATTACCTCAAAAAGAATCACAGATATAAATGTAAAGGATAAAACTATAGAACTTTTAGAACAAAATAGAGGAACAAATCTTTATGACCTTGAAGACAGACAAACAGTTCTTAAAAAGGATGCTAAAAGCATAATCCATATTTGCAAATCATATATTTGATTTTGTAAAAAAATACTTGTATCTAGAATATATAAAGAAGTCTTACAACTCAATAATAAGAATACAAGCAACTAAATTTTATTTTTTAAATTTATTTTATTGAAGTATAGTTGATTTACAATGTTACATTAATTTCTGTTGTACAGCAAAGTGACTCAGTTACACATATCTATATACATTTTTTTATATTCCTTTCTATGATGGTTTATCACAGGATACTGAATATAGTTCCCTGTGCTACACAGCAGAACCTTGTTGTTTACCCAGCTCTATATGACAGTTTGCACCTGCTAACCTGAAACTCTCAATCCATCCCTCCCCCATGGCAACCACAAGCCTGTTCTCTATGTCTGTGAGTCGACTTCTGTTTCATAAATAAGTTTATTTGTATCATATATTAGATTCCACATATAAGTCATATTATATGGTATTTGTCTTTCTCTTTTTGACTTACTTCACTGAGTATGATCATCTCTAGGTCTATCCATGTTATTGCAAATAGCAGTATTGCCTTCTTTTTTATGGCCGAGCAGTATTCCATTGTATATATGTACCACATCTTCTTTATCCATCCATCTGTCTGTGGACATTTAGGTTGTTTCCATGCCTTAGGTATTGTGAACTGTGCTGCTATGAACATAGGTGTGCAATGTATCTTTTTGAATTATAGTTTTTTCTGGAAAAATGCCCAGGAGTGGGATTGTTGGATCATATGACAACTTTTAGTTTTTTTAGAAACTTCCATACTGTTTTCCATAGTGGCTATATCAATTCATATTCCCATCAACAGTGTAGGAGAGTTTCCTTTTCTCCATACCCTCTCGAGCATTTGTTATTTGTAGACTTTTTAATGATGGCCATTCTGACCAGTGTGAGGGGGTACCTGATTGTTATTCTGATTTGCACTTCTCTAATAATTAGCAAGGTTCAGCACCTTTTCTTGTGCCTATTGGCCATCTATATCAAACAATTTAATTTTAAAATGAACAAAGATTTGAACAGAAATTTCTCCAAAGAAGATATATAAATGGCTAAAAAGCTCATGAAAAGAAACTCAACATCATTGGTCAATAGGGAAATGCAAACCAAAACCGTAAGACATGACCTTATACCCACTAGGTTGGCTACAGTCAAAAAGACAGACAATAACAAATGTTAACAAGGATGTGGAAAATTTGAAACCCTTATACACTGCTGGTGGGAAGGTAAAATGGTAGTCACTGGAAAACAGTCCAGTAGTGCTTAAAAGTTAAATATAAATTTCCCACATGCCTCATCAGTTCTATTACTAGGTATCTAATCAAGAGCAATGAGTACATATCCATAGAAAGACTTGTAGGCAAATGATAACAGCATTATTATATGAGCCCCGAATTGGAAACAATCCAAATGTCTATCAACTGATGACAGATAAATAAAATCTGACATATCAGTACAATGGAGTATTATTCAACAATAAAAAGGAAAAAACATTTGATACATGCTAAATCACTGGAGATGGCGACTGCAGCCATGAAATTAAAAGATGCTAACTCCTTGGAAGGAAAGTTATGACCAACCTAGATAGCATATTCAAAAGCAGAGACATTACTTTGCCAACAAAGTTTCGTCTAGTCAAGGCTATGGTTTTTCCTGTGGTCATGTACGGATGTGAGAGTTGGACTGTGAAGAAGGCTGAGCGCTGAAGAATTGATGCTTTTGAACTGTGGTGTTGGAGAAGACTCTTGAGAGTCCCTTGGACTGCAAGGAGATCCAACCAGTCCATTCTGAAGGAGATCAGCCCTGGGATTTTTTTGGAAGGAATGATGCTAAAGCTGAAACTCCAGTACTTTGGCCACCTCATGCGAAGAGTTGACTCATTGGAAAAGACTCTGATGCTGGGAGGGATTGGGGACAGGAGGAGAAGGGGACGACAGAGGATGAGATGGCTGGATGGCATCACTGACTCGATGGACGTGAGTCTGAGTGAACTCTGGGAGTTGGTGATGGACAGGGAGGCCTGGCGTGCTGCGATTCATGGGGTCGCAAAGAGTCAGACACGATTGAGCGACTGAACTGAACTGAACTGAGAGATCTCTTCAAGAAAATTAGAGATACCAAGGGAACATTTCATGCAAAGATGGGCTCAATAAAGAACAGAAATCATATGGACCTAACAGAAGCAGAAGATATTAAGAAGAGGAGGCAAAAATACACAAAAGAACTATACAAAAAAGATCTTCATGACCCAGATAATCACGAAGGTGTGATCACTCACCTAGAGCCAGACATCCTGGAATGTGAGGTCAAGTGGGCCTTAGGAAGCATCACTACGAACAAAGCTAGTGGAGGTGATGGAATTCCAGTTGAGCTATTTCAAATCCTAAAAGATGATGCTGTGAAAGTGCTGCACTCAATATGTCAGCAAATTTGGAAAACTCAGCAGTGGCCACAGGACTGAAAAAGATCAGTTTTCATTCCAATTCCAAAGAAAGGCAATGCCAAAGAATGCTCAAACTACTGCACAATTGCATTCATATCATATGCTAGTAAATTAATGCTCAAAATTCTCCAAGCCAGGCTTCAACAATACATGAACTGTGAACTTTCAGATGTTCAAGCTGGTTTTAGAAAAGGCAGAGGAACCAGAGATCAAATTGCCAACATCCGCTGGATCATTGAAAAAGCAACAGAGTTCCAGAAAAGCATCTATTTCTGCTTTATTGACTATGCCAAAGCCTTTGACTGTGGATCACAACAAACTGTGGAAAATTCTTCAAGCGATGGACATACCAGGCCACCTGACCTGCCTCTTGAGAAATCTGTACGCAGGTCAGGAAGCAACAGTTGGAACTGGACATGGAACAACAGACTGGTTCCAAATAGGAAAAGGAGTACGTCAAGGCTGTATATTGTCACCCTACTTATTTAACTTCTATGCAGAGTACATCATGAGAAACGCTGGGCTGGATGAAGCACAAGCTGGAATCAAGATTGCCGGGAGAAATATCAAAAACTCAGATATGCAGATGACACCACCCTTATGGCAGAAAGTGAAGAAGAACTAAAGAGCCTCTTGATGAAAGTGAAAGAGGAGAGTGAAAAAGTTGGCTTAAAGCTCAACATTCAGAAAACGAAGATCATGGCATCTGGTCCCATCACTTCATGGCAAATAGATGGGGAAACATTGGCTGACTTTATTTTGGGGGGCTCCAAAATCACTGCAGATGGTGACTGCAGCCATGAAATTAAAAGACGCTTACTCCTTAGAAGGAAAGTTATGACCAACTTGGACAGCATATTCAAAAGCAGAGACATTACTTTGTCAACAAAGGACTGTCTAGTCAAGGCTATGGTTTTTCCAGTGGTCATGTATGGATGTGAGAGTTGGACTATAAAGAAAGCTGAGTGCAGAGAACTGATGCTGTTGAACTGTGGTGTTGGAGAACACTCTTGAGAGTCCCTTGGACTGCAAGGGGATCCAACCAGTCCTTCCTAAAGGAAATCAGTCCTGCATGTTCATTGGAAGGAATGATGTTGAAGCTGAAACTCCAATATTTTGGCCACCTGATACAAAGAGCTGACTCATTTGAAAAGACCCGATGTTGGAAAAGATTGAAGGCAGGAGGAGAAGCGGACAACAGAAGATGAGATGGTTGGATGGCATCACCAACTCGATGGACATGAGTTTGGGTAAACTCCGGGAGTTGGTGATGGACAAGGAGGCCTGGCGTGCTGTGGTTCATGGGGTCACAGAGAGTCAGACAGGACTCGGCAACTGAACTGAACTGAACTGAACTGAACAAAGTTAAAATGTATCCTTTGATCACCACCATCTCCTTCCCAATTCCATTCATAAATATCAATCCTACAAAAAATTTCACATTATGCAAAAACTATAATAGCAAAATGGAAATATTTAAGTGTCCATCTGTAGGGGAATGGTTAGATAATTTGCATAACTCAGACTACTTTTCCACTGTTAATAAGAGGCCAATCCATATCTACTGCCATGTAAACATATATTCTGTTCAGTTCAGTTCAGTGGCTCAGTCGTGTCCGACTCTTTGCGACCCCATGAATCATAGCACGTCAGGCCTCCCTGTCCATCACCAACTCCCGGAGTTCACCCAAACATATATTATTAAAGGTAAAAAAAAAAAAAAAAAAAAACCCAAACAAGTAAACACTCAAAGTCATAAAGCAAAAGGAAAGCTCTCACTTTATTAAAAAAAAAAAAGAGTAGAATCAGATTAATACTCCCAAGTCCCTTCTCCCAGAAAGCAAAACATGTATCCTTGCATCACCCACTCAGGTCTTGGCCTTAGAGCTTGCTTTGAACAATGGAATGTCAACAGAAATGAATGTGCTGGCTTTAATCAAGGCTTTAAAAAGCATCACATGTATCTAGTTATTCTCTCAAGCAGCATAAACTTGAGAAGCTTACCCTTAACACGTCAAAAACTAACTAATACAATGTGTTATATGAAAAAGGTCCCAAAACATACACATCAAATTGAATTATGTGTTTCTTCCTATGTTGGGGAATAGGTATCCTGCGAAAAAGAACTTTCTACATTGTCTGATTCCTTGAATTTCACAAGTCAGTATCTCAAAATAAATCTGCTTAATGGAGAAATGAAAAAAGACATGTACTAAAAGTATCTGGATTAGTGTGGGGGATACATTTTTTCTTCCTCTTTTTCTCTAGTTTCCAAATTTTCTACGTAGTTTTAGCATATGTTATTTTTTTTAAGTTTGTAGGGAAAAAAGGTAAGGCTCTAAAATCAATCTAATGTAGATAAAAAGACACATTAATAATGGTGATGACAACTACTGATATTGCTGATGGCAACTTGAAAGTGCTTTGAAAATTATGCCAATGATCTTATTTAGCAACCACAATGACACTGGATTTAATCACTCCCATTCACAGTGAAGGAAAACAGGCTTAGATTACTTCCACTAAAGGACACATACATGGTAAGCAGTGAATCAGAAAACAGCCTTGTGGACTCTAAACCTCCAAATCCTGAATGCTATAATGACCATGTGATCAAAACATTATGCAAAAAGAAAAGAGGCAGTGATTAATTCTGTTCGAAAAAAGAAGAGGATTGGTTCTAAAGGTATTTGCTTGTGTGAACCACTCTTAACAGCTCCCTATGTGAAAAGTGGAAATGATGGCCTTCATTTGATATTCAGATTTTTGTCACCAAATTCCCAGAGAAATATAATTTGTAAACAACCATTTGTTACTTTTCATTATCACTTACAACAACTAAAACACATTATGGCTCAACATATACAATATAACTGCCACAAGCAGTTATATTAATACCAATTTAGTAAGATGATTTGATTAAAAAAGGCACAGTTTTGAAAAGTGATATACTCCAGGGACTAAGGAAAAATCACAAATGGACACAAATTTGTTCACTGTTAGGTTCAAATGCAAAGGGATAAGCTTCATTGCTTTTAATAATTAAAGATGGAAGAAATCACATGTTCTTAATCTAAATCATAAAATAAACATTTGATCTGAAAAAGTGTTGGCATACCTGGGAACATTATTGTTTGAATCTTCACTTTCATTTGCCAGGCCACCAAACAAATAGCATTTGTTACCATATAAAGAGAAGCTATGTCCCAGTCGAGGACAAGGAGGTAAACCAGAAGAAGGGGGATGGGGTTTCACTTTTTTCCATAACCAACGACTTGCCTAAAAAAAGAGCATAGATACACTCAGACAAAATCACGAAACATTCCTGTTAAAATACTAAAATATCATACCAATACATTTTAATCTGAATCCAATCAGAAGGCTTCAATAAACTACTTCGGGGACAAATGACAAATAACCAAATAAATTCTGAAATTAAAATGAGTGTTCCAACAGAAAATCAGTCTAGTCTTCCATATTCACAGCTTTCCACATGGCAAACTAAGCTAATAATCATTAACACTAGTAATCATAAAAATTGGGTTAGCCAAAAGTTTGTTAGAGTTTTTCAGCAACACATCATGGGGAAACTCAAACAAACTTTTGGCCAACCCAATATTTTCCAAATGAGGTATTCAAAATTATTTACAACTTTAAGATTACATGCAATTTATGTACTCTCACCTTTTGAAATTAGTTAATCCATGAATGGTATATATTTTAATCTTTAAATAAACATAAAGATCATATAAAACAACTTTTTTTTCTTGGTCACACCACAGGGCATGTGGGATCTTAGTTCCCCAACCAGGGATAGAACCTGTGCTCCCTGCAGTGGAAATGCAGTCTTAACCACTGGCCTGCTAGGGAAGTCCAATGTAAAGATCATTTAACAAGCCAAACTCCAAAACTTACTCTCTAGTCATGGATTTACATTTTTTGAAATGAACTGCTTATAAACAGGCATAATCCATCTACATCTGCCAACTACCAAACACCCTCATGATCACAGCCTTGGGAATACAAGCACAGTTTAGGAATAAAAATTAGTCAGGGTTGTCACAGTGGGCTCTGAGTCCGGTTCACTGGAGAGTCAAATTTGGAAGGCTATCTGAAACTGTTACTCTTTTGTATGCATTGCTGGGGCGGGGGGTGGGGGGTGGGGCGGGGGGGGGGGGTGCGGGGATTATTAGTGTTAGAGGAACAATTTTTATAACTAAGGCAGAAGTTTTCCAAAAGGTGTGGTCTGGGGATCAGCAGCAGCAGGTGTGAATTTAGTAGGAATGCAAATTCTCTGTAGACAATACTGATTTAGAAATTCTGAGGGCGGGGCTCAGCAATCTGTTTTCACAAACCCGCCTCCTGCTTCTGTTGCAGGTTCAAGCTTAAGAAGGACTCCACTAAAATACAAAAGCCCAAATATAACTTGTACAACTGATGCTAAGTAACAGATATCTTAATGTTACAAATGTTGCACTGGGTATTGGAAAAAGAATTACATTAGAAACTTTGGCTTTTTAGTGAAGTGGAAACGTTTTCCTCGAAGCTATAAAATGTGGAGCTCACACTTACCTTCAGCATGTTAATGAAATATTTTGCAATCTTTCAAAGAATTAAGAGCAATATCATTATTAACATTTCAGTCTGAGATAATAAATTTGAAATACACTTACTTGTAACTCATATAACTCATTGCTGTATCTTCCATATTCAACCATTCCCCCAAATACTAATATTCTGGTACCATCACAGACAAATCCATGGGCAGCACAACCTGGAGGGATGTCTCCTCTAACAGCTGGTAGGAACCACTGATTTGTAACTAGTAGCCAAAATAAAATGAAAACCAATTATAATAAAGTTATCATAAACTACGAGTATGTACTTTTATAAGGATCGTTTATATCAGTGGTTCTTAATTGGAAATGATTTTGCCCGGTCAGAGACAAATAAAAAATGTTTAGCTGTCATAAGTGGACGGCGGGAGTCCTACTAGCAGCTAGTGGGTAGGACTGGGACTGCCAAACATCTTACAGTGCACAGTACCCGTGTGCTTAGTCGCTCAGTCGTGTCTGACTCTGCGACGCCATGGACTGTAGCCCGCCAGGCTCCTCTGTGCATGGGGATTCTCCAGGCAAGAATATTGGAGTGGGTTGCCATGCCCTCCTCCAGGGGACCTTCTCAACCCAGTGACTGAACCCAGGTCTCCGCATTGCAGGCCAATTCTTTACCTTCTGAGCCACCAGGGAAGCCCAATGCACAGTAAAGCCCCCTAAAACCAAAAATTACCCAGTTCAAATGTCAATAGACATGCTGCTGAAAAACCTTGATCTATATATCATTTAATTTCTCAACAAAAACCCTACCTGGGGAGTATCATCCTCTCCATTTTACAAGTGAAAAATCTGACACTTAGGTTAACTTTAGCGCGGATCCTAAGCAACTGGCAGAGCAAAATTCAAACTGGGTCTAACTTAACTTCAAAGCCAAGATTTTCACATTCTACCGAAGTACCGATTAACTTTCTAACTTTTTAGGCTGGGGTGCCAGAAGGAGGAGAAGGTGAGAAAATAAAAAATTTCTCCTACTCCACCATTTTATTCATTTCTAAATGACCGCTACAGTTAAGCTATTCGGCCAGAGAAAAGTTACGGACCGCGACGTTGATCTGAAACTCATCAATTAACGTTACACCAAGAAAACAGCTTTCTTATGACAGTTGGCGCATTTACAAGTGGGAAAAAAATGAAATTCCAACCTCCCGTATATTCCACAGAGGTACTCAAGGGCAAGGGCCTCCGCGGCCCGAGGCATTTCTCATCCGCAGCGGTGCTGAAGCCGACGGCCCTCCCAGATCGCCGAGCGCCAAACGGCTGAGCTTGGGCACACACACCAAACTGCGCAGACCCAGGCGCCGGTCTCACCCACGAACCACTTCCCCGCCAGTTAAGAGCGCTGAGAACGGGGTAAATATCTTGACTGCCACCTGCCAGATACGGGGCTCAACTGGGGGTGAAAGTACCAAATGGCCTTTCCTTTTCCCTCCTCATTTCCCCTATATTCTCTTCCTACGAAGGAAGGAAAGCAAAGACAGGGAAGGCCCCGAGGAGCGCTGGTTTGGAGTTGGGTTTTGACAGGGAGGGATCTCGGGGCACCGGAGTGGGCGAGACTTCGGCAAGAGGCCCAGGCGGGTGGAAACTGTCTCTCTCGCCTACGTCCGCCAGCAGCGTTGGCGCGGGCCGGGAGGGGGGTGTCCACGACCGTCTGCCAGAGGGCCGGCGCGCCCCGCTCCGGGGCCGGTTTCGCCCGAGGGAAACCCGGGGAAACGGAGCTACGGCCCGGGACGCTGCGGGAGCTGGGCCACCCGGCCGAGCCGCACTCCTTGCCGCCGGTCGGAGAAGGCAGTGACCCGGCGGTGACAGCTGTCAGGGCCGCGGCCGCCGCCTCGTCTCCCCTCCCCCTCCGCGGCTCCCGCAGGAGGGGCCGAAGAACCGTCGCCGCGCCTACCGGTGTTGTAGACGTGCAGCTCATCCGCGATGCCCTCGTTGCCTCCTCCAAAGATGATCATCAGCTCCCGGATGGCCACCGCTCGGTGTCCGTGCCGGGCGCGGGGGACCGGCCCCGTGAAGGAAGAAACCCGCCTCCAGTTGAGGAGGCTGGGAGCCGCCATCTTCCCAACCCCCGCCCCTCTGCCCACAATGCACTGCGCCCGCTCCGGCGCCGCTGCTCCCGGGGGAGGGCGGGGACCGGCCTCCAGCTGTGCGCTTGGGGCGGGGGACGGTACCCCAAGGTGGGGGATGATGGTCACGTGACCGCGGGGGTCCAGGGCAAGGCTGGAAGGAGCGGAGCGGGGCGGGGCGGGGCGGGGCAGGGTGGGGGGCGAAGTACTGGAAGGCACTACCGCCCCTATCCCCGGGCGACGTGTCTGGTCTGGGCACCAGGGGCAACGGATTTTAGGATGGAAGGAAATTTACTGCTGACCAGTCTCCCCTCCCCACCCAGTACCTGCAGTTTTATGTTTGCAGGAGAAGATAGACCGTTTCCCTTTACGGTCACTTTAACTGAGCATCTAAGATGTGCAAGCGAGTCGGACCCTTTAAACAATGACAGCACAGCAAGAGAAAAGCTCGCTTAGAGGTTTTGAAGTGCCGGGAGCGGGGCGAGAGGAGAGGAGAGTTGGTCTCCGCAGAGGGCGTGACATGCGTGCCCAGGCGCCGCGAGGGCGGCGAGAATGCCCACGAAGGCGGGGGCATGGGGCGACCCGGGCGGGGTAATGAGGGGTAGGGGAGGCGGGCGGGGGTGATCGGGCGTGGGGGTAGGGGGAGCCGGTCTGAGGGCAGGAGGGAATCTGGACCACGACCGAGCGTCTGCGAGCGCCGCGTGCCCGCTGTAGCTGACTCTGGAGGAAGACCGGAGCTAAGCTTGCTAAGACAAATAGGGCAGATCAGATTTGGAGGGTGCCATGCCAAGAAGTTTAGGAACGGTGAGCCGCGAAAGTTGTTTTGTTTAAGCAGATGGGAGGTTATGAATAGATTTCTGTTTTATTGTTGTCAGACGTTTGAGGGTGTTTAATTGACAAGCACTGTCCTCCTTGCCTTATGTGTTAACTCATGATTCTCCCAACAATCCAGTGAAGTGGGTACTGTTTTCTCCTTTTAGTGAATGGAGAAATGAGGTACAGAAAAGTAATTTTCTCGTGGGCCCACAGCAGAGAAGAAGTAGGGCCAGGATTCAAAGGCACAACTTCTGATTCCAGAGCACCAACCCCTAACCACTATACCATACTTCCTCTGAATGCAGTCATAAGTAACCCTTTTAAGTCCGGGCTGCCTTGTGATCTGGTCCTATAAAGAATCACACTCAAAGTCTTGGGCCGGGGAGGCGGGGGGGCTGGGGAGAGGGGGAGGCTGGGGTGGTGGGAGGTGGGGGGCAATTCAGTTCAGTTCAGTTCAGTCGCTCAGTCGTGTCCGACTCTTTGCGACCCCATGAATCGCAGCACGCCAGGCCTCCCTGTCCATCACCAACTCCCAGAGTTCACTCAGACTCACGTCCATCGAGTCAGTGATGCCATCCAGCCGTCTCATCCTCTGTCGTCCCCTTCTCCTCCTGCCCCCAATCCTTCCCAGCATCAGAGTCTTTTCCAATGAGTCAACTCTTCGCATGAGGTGGCCAAAGTATTGGAGTTTAAGCTTTAGCATCATTCCTTCCAAAGAAATTTTAAAGCAATATAGATCCCTACCTCACACTCTTAAGGTATCAAAGAGGGAATACACATAGTGTAGACCAAATTTCCTAAAATTTCGTTTTCCTCATCTTATTTTCAGTTTCTTTCATATGCCTAGCTCATCTCCTGTCCCCAACTCTCTGAAACCTAACCATGCCTCTCCCACCTTCTCATTCATCTAAACTTCCTTTTGAGAGGTCATTCTCTTCCTTTTAAGAAGGAATTCTTATTATTCTTTACAGCTCCTGTTTCTCAAGTTTTTACTCTCGCTGATTAATGCCTGAACTTCATGATATGTTCAAAGAGAACTTGGAATAGGAAGATGGCTGGAAACAAAGAAAAGAAAGCTATGAATATTTATGTACTGATTTTTTGTTGTTGTTGTTACATACATACCATGTGCTTTTAACTGTTTTGGTTATATATTTTTTATCTGAAACAATACTGGAAAAGTTGGGATAGAGCAATGAGTTTTTCATAAAACATTAAATATTTAGTTTAAAGAACTGTACTTTATTCTGAGAGTTTAGTGTTAAAATGTCCTAGCTTTTATAAATGATGCTTTTAAGTAAATGGTAGTTCGTTTTTGTTTTGTTTTAATGTCCTTATAGCAAATGACTAAGGGTAAAATTAAAAGTTGCAAACCCAATGTTGATACTCAGATTTTAAAAAACCCAAACTGGTGTATGATATTTGAAAGTCTGAAAACCTCTGAACTAAGGGAAAGATGAAGGCAAAATGTTAAGACAAAAGAGATTACAAGTGATAACTGCTTGCTTAGATAAGGAGCTTCAGGATGGTGGGACACGTCTGTATTAGTTTCCTAAGACTGCTGTAATGAAGTACCACAAACCATGTGGATTAAAACCACAGAAAGGTGCTGTCTCACACTTCTGGGGTCTAGAAATCTAAGGTATCAGCAGGGACATAATCCCTCTGAAACCTGTAGGGAAGGATTCTTCCTTGCCTCTTTCTAACCTCTGGTAGTCACTCTCAACCACAGACCTTCCTTGGTTTGTAGCCACATCACTCCAACTTCTGCCTCCATCCTCATATGGTGTCCTCCCTGTGTCTGTGTCTCTTTTCCTTTTCTTAGAAGTTCATCAGTCATATCACATTAAGGCCCACCTGCTGACCTCATCTTAACCTGTTTACAGCTGCAAAGACCTTGTGTTCAAATGTCACAATCACAGCTATTGGGCGTTAGAACTTCCGCATATCTTTTTGGGGGACACATTTCAATATATGACAAGATGCTTAATCCACTATGAAGGATATTTTAACAGAGTACCTATGACTCAGCTCAGCTCTGCTTAAGTGAGAAGTCTAGAATAGGTCCCCAGTTCTCAAGAAAGCTACCTTCAATCTTTGAAACTTTAAGAATGCAAGTTGCCATCTAGGAGAAGAGTGTAGAAAGGGAAGAGTGAGGCAGAATAGCACCCTAAAGAAACCAACTTCTAAGTGATAAAGACAGAGGAGGCTCTCATGAACGAAATGGGGAATAAATAGCCAGAGAAGTCAAAAGGGAACTGGGTGAGGGCGATGTCAAAGAAGCCGCAGGCAAAGGGGCTTTCACAGAGCGGAAGTGGTTATCAAAGCCAAGAGCCATAGAAAGGTCAGATAAGAAAAAGACCAAGAAGCAGCATCTGCTGAATTTGCAGACTAAGAGGTTATTAATGGCCTAGATTAAAATACTTAGTGGAGTGGGAGGAGGGAAGCCACAGAAGATCGAAGAATGAATAACAAGTGAGGCTGCACAGATAACATGTATACTTTACTTCTTACACAGACTTGCCCCTGAAAGGAAAGAAAAAACAGTGGCTGGAGGGGAGGAATGGCTGGGTACAGAGCAAGCTATTCTTATTCTTTTCCAGGGATGAAACTTGAACATGATTGTGGTCCTGAGGAAGAATTCAGATGAAAAGGTTAGAGATGTCTTAGTCGGTTCAGGCTACTGTAGCACTATAGGCTGGATGGTTTCTAAACAACCCACATTTATTTCTCACAGTTCTTGAGGCTGGAAGGTCTGGGTGCCAGCATGGTCAGATTCTGATGAAGACTTCTCTTGCAAGTTTCACACTGCTGACCTCTCACTGCTCCCAGAGGGAGCTCTCTGGGATCTCTTATAAGGGCATTAATTCCATTCATGAGGGCCCCACTTTCATGACCTTAGATCAAGAGCAGAAGTTCTACATCCTAACACCATCACTTTGGGGTGTGAGGATTTCAACATTTGAATTTGGACAGGGATACAAACATTTCAGTTCAGTTCAGTCCCTCAGTTGTATCCGACTCTTTGCGACTGTATGGACTGCAGCATGCCAGGCTTCCCTGTCCATCACTGACTCCCAGAGCTTGCTTAAACTCATGTCCATCGAGTTGGTAATGTCGTCCAACCATCTCATCCTTTATTTCCCGCTTCTCCTTCTGCCTTCAATCTTTCCCAGCATCAGGGTCTTTTCCAGTGAGTCAGTTCTTTGTATCAGGTGGCCAAAGTATTGGAGCTTCAGCTTCAACACCCATCCTTCTAATGAATATTCATGACCGATTTCCTTTAGGATGGACTGGTTGGATCTCCTTGCAGTCCAAGGGACTCTCAAGAGTCTTCTCCAACACCACAGTTCAAAAGCATCAATTCTTCGGTGCTCAGCTTTCTTTATAGTCCAACTCTCACATCCATACATGACTACTGGAAAAACCATAGCCTTGACTAGACAGACCTTTGTTGGCAGAGTAATGTCTCTGCTGTCTAGGTCGGTTGTAACTTTTCTTCCAAGGTATAAGCATCTTTTAATTTCATGGCTGCAGTCACCATCTGCCGTGATTTGGAGTCCAAAAAAGTAGTCTATCACTGTTTCCACTGTCTCCCCATCTATTTGCCATGAAGTGACTATGAAGAAAGCTGTGCGCTGAACAATTGATGCTTTTGAACTGTGGTGTTGGAGAAGACTCTTGAGAGTCCCTTGGACTGCAAGGAGATCCAACCAGTCCATCCTAAAGGAAATCGGTCATGAATATTCATTGGAAGGACTGATGTTAAAGCTGAAATGTCAATATTTTCTCCACCTGATGTGAAGAACTGACTCATTTGAAAAGACCTTGATGCTGGGAAAGATTGAAGGCAGAAGGAGAAGGGGACGACAGAGGATGAGATGGCTGGATGGCATCACCGACTATGGACGTGTGTTTGAGTGAACTCCAGGAGTTGGTGATGGACAGGGAGGCCTGGAGTGCTGCAATTCATGGGGTCGCAAAGTGTCGGTGAGCAAATGAACTGAACTTAACTGAACTGAACTGATGGGACCAGATGCCATGATCTTCGTTTTCTGAATGTTGAGCTTTAAGCCAACTTTTTCACTCTCCTCTTTCACTTTCATCATGAGGCTCTTTAGTTCTTCTTCACTTTGTGCCATAAGGGTGGTGTCATCTGCCTATCTGAGGTTATTGATATTTCTCCTAGCAATCTTGATTCCAGCTTGTGCTTCATCCAGCCCAGCCTTACAGCCTTGACGTACTCCTTTCCTTATTTGGAACGAGTCTGTTGTTCCATGTCCAGTCCTAACTTTGCTTCCTGACCTGCATACAGATTTCTCAGGAGGTAGGTCAGGTGGTCTGGTATTTCCATTACTTGAAGAATTTTCCAGTTTGTGGTGATCCACCACACTCAAAGGTTTTGGCATAGTCAATAAAGCAGAAATAGATGTTTTTCTGGAACTCTCTTGCTTTTTCCATGATCCACCAGATGTTGGCAATTTGATCTCTGGTTCCTCTGCCTTTTCTAAAACCAGCTTGAATATCTGGAAGTTCACGGTTCACGTACTGTTGAAGCCTGGCTTAGAGAATTTTGAGCATTACTTTACTAACGTGTGAGATGAATGCAATTGCATGGTAGTTTGAGCATTTTTTGGCATTGCCTTTCTTTGGGATTGGAATTAAAACTGATCTTTTCCAGTCCTATGGCCACTCCTGAGTTTTCCAAACTTGCTCGTATATTGAGTGCAGCACTTTGACAGCATCATCTGTTAGGATTTGAAATAGCTCAGCTGGAATTCCATCACCTCCACTAGCTTTGTTTGTAGTGATGCTTCCTAAGGCCCACTTGACTTCATATTCCAGGATGTCTGGCTCTGGGTGAGTGATAGTACCATCGTGATTATCTGGGTCTTGAAGATCTTTTTTGTATAGTTTTTCTGTATATTCTTGCCACCTCTTCTTAATATCTTCTGCTTCTGTTAGGTCCATACCATTTCTGTCCTTTATTGAGCCCATCTTACATGAAATGTTCCTTGGAAAAATGATAGTTTTGACTACATGGACGTTTGTTGGCAAAGTAATGTCTCTGCTTTGTAATATGCTGTCTAGGTTTGTAATAGCTTTTCTTCCAAGAAGCAAGCATCTTTTAATATCATGGCTACAGTCACCATCTGCAGTGAATTTGGAGCCTTTTAAACACAAGCGTTTAAATCATAGCAAAAGAGTATGTCATTTGGAAATGCTCTCTCTTACAAGTAGCATAATATCCAACACAGTGTAGCTAAATGATATGACAATTATCTTGCACAAGAAATCTGGGGTAGGTAAGTCTAAGGTTAGCTTAGCAGTTTAACAGTGTTACAGTTCCAGGTGGCAGCTCTGAATTTCTCTCAACCTTTCCTTTGTGGTTAAAAGAAGGTTGTTGTAGCTTTGGACATTGTGTCCGCACACAACCAATGCCCAAAGGCATGACATAGGAAGACATCCAGGACAAGGAATAGAACTCTCATTTTACAAGGAGGAAAAGCATCTTACTCAGAAACCACCCAGCATACCTGCCATTAGGTTTCATTGGCCAGAACTGGGGCATTTGGTATATTAACATTACATTAGCTGGGGACTTCCCTAGTGGTCCAGTGGTTAAGAATGCGCCTACCAGTGCGGGGGACACAGGTTCAGTCCTGGTCTGGGAAGACTCCACATGCCACAACTACGCTGGTTCACCACAACTACTGGTCCTAGTGCTGCAGTAGAGTCTGTGTTCTGCAGCAAGGGAAGCCCAAGCACTGCAGTGGAGACTAGCTCCTGATCACCACAGCCAGAGAAGGCCCGAGTGCAACAATGAAGACCCAGCACAACATCTTCAAAGTGCAAAAGGAAATCTATAAATTTGGAATTCTAAAAAGACTTGAAGATTGAAAGAACAATAATAATAGTTATGTGGTCTCAGTCGAAGTATTTTCTTTGGGCTTCAAATTCTCTGTCTGTAAAATGGGAATGATGACAGCATCTATTTCTTAAGGTTATTTTGAAGATCAAATGAGATAATACATGTAAAGTACAGGCTGTGCTTGCATTGTAAGAGAGTGTAGTTCCGTGAAAATGACCACAGAAGTTGAAACCCTGCAAAGAGATCTTAGGCCATCCTGGTGGCTCAGACAGTAAAGAATCTGCCTGCAACCAGGAGGCCAATCTCCAACCAGGAGACCCAGGTTGGATCTGTGGGTCAGGAAGATCCTCTGGAGCAGGGAAGTGCTACCCACTCCAGTATTCTTGTCTGTAGAATTCCATAGACAGAGGAACCTGGTGGGCTACAGTCCATGAGTAGCAAAGAGTCGGACATGGCTGAGTGACTATCATTATCACTTCTATCAAAGAAGTCTTAATTCTCGGTGGGAAAAACTACAGTTGTTCTGTTCTTGATCTTTAAAAATGTTTGTCAAAATATTTAAAGTTCTCTTGCTGTTGGTTTTAACTGTCTAAAGAAATGAAAGAATAGTAGACTTCGTATTTATTTGTTCTACTGTAATTTAAAACAGTGGACCCATTGAAGATGAAAATTAAATGTTTTGGGTTGGTTTTGTGGCATTTTTTTTGGTACAAAACTTAACGAAGAGTTGAAGTTTTTTGGTATAAAACTTACCAAAGTTTTTTGTTGTTGTTGTTGTTGGTATGAAACTGAGCAGTGCTTGCGTTCTTGTAATATAACATACTGTAAGGAGTAAGCATCTATTCTGTGCCTTAGAGAATGATCATATTCCTTTCTAAGTTTGGATCAGTTTCCCATATTCTATCCTTAACACTTTCAGCATCATGAAATACCTTAGAGAGTTTCTTTAATGTGAATTTTTTTTGCCTGTGTCAATCCCTCTGGAACATCTCCACCCTCATCACAACAGCTTTCCTTATTTATGTTTTTAAAATCACCTTTACTCAATTTTTCTGGCTGCATAGCTAGCGTTGAATAGTGACAGTATCATCCCACAGCAGCTATTTCTTCTCTACCTCTGTTTACCTTTGATGTGAGTTTCACTCCCACCGTTATCATTTGTTTGTTGTTTGCTTTGGCTTTGTTGGGTCTTCGTTGCTGCTTGCAGGCTTTCTCCAGTTGTGATGAGTTGGGGCTACTCTCTAGTTGGGGTGCGTGGGCTTCTCATTGCAGTGTCTTCTCTTGTGGTGGAGCACAGGCTGTAGGTGGGTGGGCTCAGTAGTTGCAGCTTGCAGGCTCTGGAGTGCTGATTCAGTAGTTGTGTTGCACGGTGTGGCACAGGAGGCTTGGTTGCCCCGAAGCCTGCAGAATATTAGTTCCCGGACCAGGGATCGAACCTGCATCCCTTGCATTGGCAGATGGATTCTTAACCCCTGGGCTGTCAGGGAAGTCCCCATTTTTATCTCTTTTGCTAGCTTTTTTTTGTTGGCCAATTCTATTATCTGTTTTTATAGATGTCACGTAAGTTTATCACTGGGAATTAAGGAAGCAATACAACTACATGCTTTGCTATCTGTACATAAATTGAAGAACAACAGCCCAGTGACCAATACTTATAGATTGTAAGAGAAGTGACATGATTGGTCACAAAATCATGCTGTTAACAGCATAATAATTTTGTGGACTGAAAAGCTAGCAGCAAAGTTTATACTTATCCAGTTACTCACAGTTGGTATACTGTGGTAACAGTTTTGAACTGTGTTGTAGGGGGACTGATGTTATTAAACTATACTGAAATGTGTAGTTTTTGTACATGGTGCCTGAAATGTATGCTGACACCGTGCACAACAAGGAAAGTTCTGTGCTTAAGCAGTGCCTGGCATGTGGTCAGCACGTGGTACATAATAGATTGTTTCATTTCTATCATTTTCATTACATTACTACTGTTTCTACTCATCCTGAGCTATAGGACAGAGGGTGGGGCTGGTGCTGAGAGGCAGCAGACAGTGCAGTATTTTCAGTTAAGACTGTAAAACTGCCATGTCCAAGGGACACCTTAATCTCAATCAAGGACTCAGGCCAAGGGCTTATTGGCAGCAGTCTGAACCTGGGGTTTGAGGAGCACCAGCAGGTGGGCAGAGCTCAACAGCAGAGAGCGTGGGCAGGCACTGTTCCCACCATGAAGGAGGCAGATGGTGTTTGAGAGGTCTGCTCCCAGATCACAGGGCTCCAACAATGGCTAGAGCAGCAGCCAAGGCATGGAGAGGGAGGGCACTGGCAGGATCAACACAGGACTCCAGGCTAGAGAGAGGCTACACCAATGACTAGAGCAGGGAACTGGCACAGAAGCCAAGGAGGAAAAGCAGTCATCTCTTGGGGGAGAAGGGGACCCCAGCGTGCTAAGAGTCAAGCATAGGAGCGATTGACGCAGCTAAGGGAGTGGCAGAGAAGAGACAGCAAGTCTGAGCTCCAGACAAGGAGATGACCCATGACTGAGCCCCCATCAGCCAGGGAGAGGGAATTGAAACCCTCAGAGTCGTATTTCCTGCCCCCATGCAGCTGATCTTGGAGCCCAGCCCCAGGAGACCAAGGCAGTAAATAGAGCTCATTAGCCGGTCCCTGGAGAAGGCAATGGCACCCCACTCCAGTATTCTTGCCTGGAAAATCCCATGGATGGAGGAGCCTAGTAGGCTGTAGTCCATGGGGTCGCTAAGAGTCGGACACGACTGAAGCGACTTAGCAGCAGCAGCAGCAGCCTGTCCCAGGGCAGTAAGTCAGTGCTACTGCCAATGCTGCTGCTCCCTTTCCTTCCAGTCATGTTTATCAGCTTTTATAGACTTTATCTTACCAACTTATATACAAAGTAAAACATTCAGCTAAGGCAGGCCCATTGGGTAAAAAATGATAAACATTTGGCTTTCAACCAATAAGAAATAAACATGGAATAATAATAACTCAGATAATTGGAGTTGTGTCGACTAATGACAGCACAAATGGAAAATGCATATAGATCACATAGGGCTGGCATTCAAGCAAGTAACTGAAACCTGACCAGAGCAACTTAACTGGATCCAGGTTTATCTTCCTCACATGGTTATATGCTCCATAAATAGCTCAGGCTGCTATGGTGACTCCCAGAGCCATCAGGACTGAGGCTCCTCCTGTGTTCTTTCCTGTTGTTCTTGTTTGGTCGCTAAGTCATGTCCAACCCTCTGCAGAACCTGTGGACTGTAGCCTGCCTGGCTTCTCAGTCCATGGGATTTCCCAGGCAAGAATACTGGAGTGGATTACCCTTTCCTTCTCCAGGGATCCTTCCAACCCAGAAATCAATCCTGTGTCTCCCAAGTCTCCTGCATTGGCAGGTGGATTCTTTACTGCTGAACCGCCAGGGAAGCCCCATTCTTGCTCAGTCCAGTTCTGTTTAGTTCCTCAGTCCTGTCTGACTCTTTGCGACCCCATGGACTGCAGCACACCAGGCCTCCCTGTCCATCACCAACTCCCAGATCTTGCTCAAGCTCATGTCCATTGAGTCAGTGATGCCATCCAACCATCTCATTCTCTGTCGACCGCTTCTCCTTCTGCCTTCAATCTTTCCCAGCATCAGGGTCTTTTCCAATGAGTCAGTTCTTTGTATTAGGTGGCCAAAGTATTGGAGCTTCAGCTTCAGCATCAGTCCTTCCAGTAGGTATTTAGGACTGATCTCCTTTAGGATGGACTGGTTGGATCTCCTTGCAGTCCAAGGGACTCTCAAGAGCCTTCTCCAGCACCACAGTTCAAAAGCATCAATTCTTCAGTGCTCAGCCTTCTTTATGGTCCAACTCTCACATCTGTATACTCTTGCTCTGTCCTTCTTAATTATCATGTTCAGGACCACTGAATCACGCAATGGCAGGTCACAGATATTTTCCATTTGCTTGTTTGGATCTATACTCCTCTTTAACTTGCTCAGTGCCCTGAGATTGACCTAAATGTATTGCATCACCTCAACTCTCCAGGTCTCTGGTGTCCAGTTGGGTTTGGCCAATGGAAGTCACTACCCACAGAAAATTGTAAGGTTGGGGTAATGAACCTCCTCATCCCTTTCTTGGGGTGAACAGAGGCTGCTCCTCTCAGGCAGCCCTTCCCCGCAGCTGTTTTCTCTTGGTCCTGGTAACCACTCCCTTCTCGTGCCCACAGAACTGGAAATGCTCCCTGCATCGCTAACCCCAGGCTACAGCCTTGACTCTTAACTATGTTTCCTAACACCGACTACACCTTTTCAAATAGTGCCTGTTTTCCAAGTCTCCACCATCAGCCCATTGGAGTGAGCCGTGTGTGTCCTATTGGGACCCTGACTGATTCAACATGGTGGTCTCTGCACATACCCAGCAGGGCCATAGGCAGCAGCACAGGGTGGTCCTTTCAGCCACAGGGTGTTGAGATGGCTACTCCACCTCCAGGCTCCAAGGTTGGATTTCAGACAGGAGGAAAGGGCAAAAGGCACCAAACGGCTCTTTGCCAGGAAAACAGTAGCTTTCCAGGAAGTCCCAGACAGCCGACTTCAGCTCACATGCTGCTCTGGCCGCAGGACCTTGGAGGAGGTATGAGTGCTTTTCACTGGACAATCGCCACTTCAAATGAGTGTTTCTATCAGTTGGCCAAAAAGTTCCTTCAGTTTTTAAGTAAAAATGAAAGACACATTTTTCATTTTCCCCAAGAACTTTATTGAACAACATATTCTGTGTAGGTTTGTTCCACTCCCTTCTGCCATTTTTAGGCAAGTTCATAATTCTATCTCCCCAAAACTTTTTATATTTGAAAGGAAGAAGCCGAGAGGTTACTAAGTAATACCAGGCTATCAATGTTGGCAACAGCGTATAACAAATGTGGACTTTAAAACAAAGTCACCACTAACTCACTGTTACAATGTCTTTCTTTTGTTCATACTTTGAAGTGTCTTCCTGCAACAACACTAATAATAGCTTATATCCTAACCCTAGCCCTTAGTGCTTTACATGCGTGATGTTTTTTAACCCTCACAAGAAGCTTCTTCATCTTAGAGATGAGGAAACTGAAAATGGGCTTTTCAGGAATGTGTAAATATAACGCCTGAGTTGACACCTAGATTTCTGTCAGTCTCCAGAGCCCAGGCTGGTAACCACTGCACTTCTCAGGGTGCTCCTATATCCTGCATCTCTTTCTATTCTTATTTCTTCCACAGAGGAGAATCTATGCATCCAGTGTGGAAATCCAGGTCATAGATAATAAGCCTCTTGCATCCTCAGAACATGGCCCAGCAGAAATAAAGGAGAATCTGCAGTTGGAGGCAGTAAGGGATCAGGGAGAAAGTGTACCAAGAACAATGATAGAGAGATTTGGCTCCATATGGAAGTTAGTATGATCAACAAGCAGGGTCTATGAACCAACATGATCATTATTTTGTTTCTGAGTCCCCTTCTTGGATGCTTTGTTCTCATACTCTCTGAACCTCCTTATTCACCACCTCTTCCACTGGGTCAGGCATTTTGCTAAGTGGATGAGAGATAGGAAGGAGAGAAAAACCCAGCCTTTGGAGAAAACTGGACTGGGCAGGTGTGGAGCTTGGAGCTTCTGAAATGGCAGTGGCCAGCCCTGAGCCAGGAAATGTTGGTATTTTGTTCATGTAGTTGCAGTGAGGGTTGGAGCAAGAGTACTTAGCACACAGTACCCCAAGCTATCACCCAGAACCTTCTGGCTTCCTGCAGGTGATCAATATATAAAATGTATCTTTGCTGCAACCTAAGATAAATATCTTACAATCACAGCTGTTAGCTGAAACATTGAGGAGAGTTGTGGTTTAAAACAGGTTCCTGGAAGTAAAGAGAGAAGAGGAATAGCATGAAGTCGAGTCTGCTCCAAAGAAAGGTGGCACGCTTGCTGGTGATGTAAAGGCTCTTTGTTGTTTACTTACTAACTCCTGTCTGACTCCTTTGCAGCCTCATGGACTGTAGCCCACCAGGCTCCTCAGTCCATGGAATTTTCCAGGCAAGAATACTAGAGCAGATTGCCATTTTCTACTCCAGGGGATCTTCCCAACCCAGGGATCGAACCCGGGTCCTGTGTTTCCTGCACTGGCAGGCAGATTCTTACTGCTGAGCCACCAGGGAGGCCCTAGGATAGGGTAGACAAGAGAATGACACAGGGCTGCCAGTCATTCTCTACAGTGCTTCTGAAGGATGACCTTGTTGGCTTTTTTTTTTTTGGCCATGCCATGCTGCCTTCAGGATCTTAGTTCCCTGGGCCTTTGGTGGTGAAGATGCTGAGTCCCAACCTCTGGACTGCCTGGTAATTCACTTGAAGGATGACCAAGTGAGGAAATAATTATGCATACAATTTAACCCCAGAGTTGCTGCCCCAAATCCTAGTATTTGAAACACTTCTCAAGTAAGAAACAGTTGCAAAGCGCTGAACAGAAATTCCAGTTCCTGCTTCATTACTATATTGCTGTGGGAACTTGGACTTTAACTTGCTCAAAGGCTCAGCTTGCTCATTTGCAGACTGGGGCAAAAAACATCTGTTCAACTTACCTAACAAGAATGTTATACAGATAAAACAAAATAGAAGATATCAAAATGCTTTGTTAATGTTCAAAGTTCTATACAAATAGATCTGGTCTAGATACTCTGACTCTGCAAGTTCGAGTCTGAAACCAGCCCGCACTAAATCCTTCAGAGCCACAGTGTTCATTACAGTAGCCACTAGCAACACTGGCTATGAGAACTTAAAATGTGACTAGTGCCACTGAGGAACTGAATTTTAAATTGTACCTAGTCTTAATCAATTTCAGTTGAAAAACTGATTCATGATCCAGTGACTGGAAAAGTTTGAAGTGTGTTTGGAGCAACCTGAGCCTGCAAATCTGTTTTTTAAATCATAAATTTTATAAAATCTAAATACATATCAGTTGTTTCTGATGAAATTTAGTGTTGGAATTGAGACATGCTGCAAATGTAAAAGACACACCAGATTTTAAAGGCTTCATACAAAACAAAAAGTGTGAAATGTCTTGTTAATAAGTTTTCTGCCAATGAAATGTTGAAATAGTATTTTTAATATATTGAGTTAAATAAAATTTATCATTAAAATTAATTTGACCTCTTTGTGTTTTTCTTTTTTGTGAAGGATTTTTTAGATGCTTTATTTTTAAATTGGAGGATAACTGCATTACAATGTTATGTTAGTTTCTGCTTTGCAACAGTGTGAATCAGCTGTATGTACACATAGATCCCCTCCCTCTTAGACCTCCCTTCCACTCCCCCATCACGTGCCACCCCTCTGGGTCATCATAGAGCACCAGGCTGAGCTCCCTGTGCTGTGCACACAGCAGCTTCCCTCCAGCTAGCTATCTTACATATGGTAGTGTATATGCATCAGTGCTGTTCTCTCAATTTGTCCCACCTTTCCCTTCACCCATTATGTCCACAAGTCCATTCTCTGCATCGGCATCTCTGTTCCTGCACTGCAAATAGGTCCATCAGTACTATTTTTCTAGACTCCACATATATGCGTTATTATACAATATTTGTTTTTCTCTGACTTACTTCACTATCCTTTTTTAAACTAAGAGATTTTATTTTTTAATTATTGGAAGATCACGGCTTTACAATATTGTGTTAGTTTCTGCTACACATCAACATGAATCAGCCATAGGTATACATATGTCCCCTCCCTCCTGAACCTCCTTCCCACCTCCCATCCTATCCCACCCCTCTAGGTTGTCAGAGTACCAGGTTTGAGCTCCCTGTTTAATACAGCAATTCCCTTTGGCCATCTTTTGTACATATGGTAATGTGTATTTTTCGTTCTTACTCTTTCAGTTTGTCCCTCCTCCACCTTCCCCCACTGTATTAACGCACATATATGGAATCTAGAAAGATAGCACTGATGAACGTATTTGCAGGACAGCAGTGGAGACGCCAACACAGAGAAGAGACTTGTGGACACAATATTTTTCTTAAAGCGACTATTGGAAAATTTTACATGGCAATGTGGCTTGCATTATATTTCTGTTGGGCAATATCATTTTAGATGGAGGCAGTGAGCAGAGGCAGACTCATTTCCTTGTAGGAACTAGGGAGAGAAGCCACTGCTGAATACATTCCATGATCCCAGGCAAAGTGCTGGCACGGTTTCCTGGGTTTCTGAGAATAAATGGCAGGAACACAGAACAGCACATAACTGGGTGGGGCTGATGCACTGCCTGATTCCTTTCCATGTTCAGGCACAAAACACACCATCTAGAAACTTTCTGTCACTATCATTGCCTTGGCAGAGGATACCACAGTTGTTATCTGGGTGTTGACTTGGACACGAATGCATTCTAATGACAAGGGCATTTCAGGTGAAGCTAGTGGCCATGAAGACAGTCTTAAAATTGGTATGCACTTAACTTCTTCACTTTCGCCCTCTCAACATGTACCTGAGCCCAATGTGTGGTGGAAATTCACCCTCCAAGCATTTGCTTTTTTCCGGTTTTGAATCTTTACCTCCAGAGCAGCCTTGTTTTCAAAATGATTTGCGGGCTGCCGGAGGAGGCTGCAAAAGGAAGTCTGGCCCATCGGAGCCAGCCAGCCAAGCACATCTGGAAGTGGTTTCAGAGGCCTCCTCACTCGGCCAGCACAGCGCCTGGATCCCCAGCTGCTTGGAGCAGGGGTGGAAGAAACCCGACCCGCTCCAAAGTCGACGCAAGCAAGGGAGGTACAGTGGGGGAGCAGGACTCTCTTGGAAACGGAATATTGGCCTCGAGGCTCTCCAGCCTTTTGAGATTTCCAATGGGATTTTAGAAGCAGCTGAAGCACCATGAAGGGCAGTACCCTGGGGCCAGCTACGATTTGAACGCTCTGCCCTGCAGCTCTTTGGACGGAGGAACCCAGAATCCTGATCTCACCGCTCACCAGGTAAACAGAAATTTACAACAGGGTGACAGCCTGTCTATTTCACTCTGGCCTGCTGGCAGCTGTCCTTCATTTTGCTGTAGACGCAAGAAAGTAGATCTGAGGTGGACTGTCCCATGCAAACCACCTTCAGGCGCCCCCAGCTGATGTTTGTAGCATGCCAGCGGAATCTGCTTCATTTTTTTGCCATTGCTGCAAATCCAAAATAGTGTGCAAGTTTTTCACATCCTGCATTGCTTTTCCAGACCTGGATTTATCTCCATCTCCCTACCCGCCAAAGAGTGTTGATTTACTGTTTTCCTCATATTTTCAGTGTGGAAATCATCGGTTAGCTAGGACTTGATAAATGCTAGCATTTAAGACAGGTATGTTTCTGAGCCACAAAAGATTTAACTGAGTTATGAATCTTGTTTTCGGAATCTGTCCTAGGAAGCTGTTCTGAGGGCTCCAAGCACCGCCCCACTTCCCCTGCAAAGAACTAGCAATCATATGAAATCTAAATAAGGCTTATTGTAAATACAGTAGTCATAGTGTTCAGGCTGAAAAATGCTTTTTAATGTTCAAAAAATGTCCTCTTATGTTCACTTTATGAGCAAGAATAATACATTGGCTAAGCCTGATAAAAACTGATAAGTAACTTATGACATAACTTAAGAAGGGATACTTAATATAAGAGGAAAAGGAAAAGAAGAAAATATGATATCCAAACATCTGAATGTGCTGTGGAAAAGGCAGTCCCTAGCTGTTTGGCCCTGTGCAGCCAAATTTCCCAAGCGACATTGGTTTGTTTGTCTTTTCCTCCGAATGTTTTGGTGTTGCATCCATACACGGAATGCTTTTGCATGCTGCATGATGGAATTCTGGGTCTCTATCTAACTCAGAGCTGTGCAGGGCAGTGGTGAGAACATGGGCTCTGGGGTCTGACTCACAGAGATGAGTCTTTGCACTGCCACTTAGAAGCTTTGACTCTGGGTGACTTCTTATTTGTAAAATAGGAATTAAGGGACATCATATGTGTGAATGTGTTGTGTGCTCAGTCTCTCAGTTGTGTCCGACTCTTTGTGGTCCCACACACTGTCCATGTTCCTCTGTTTGTAGAATTTTCCAGGCAAGAATATATTCCAGGGATTCCCTGACCCAGGGATTGAACCCATGTCTCCAGAGTCTCCTGCACTGGCAGTCGCTCAGTCATGTCTGACTCTTTGCGACTTCATGGACTATAGCCCGCCAGGCTACTCTGTCCATGGGATTCTCCAGGCAAGAATACTGCAGTTGGTAGTCATTCCCTTCTCTAGGGGATCTTCCCAACCCAGGCATCAAATCCAGGTCTCCTGCATTGCAGGCAGATTCTTTACCAGCTGAGCCATCAGGGAAGCACCAAGGCTTTGCCAAGTGACAAGTGACTACCACTTTTACTTTACTGTGTCTGGAAGGGCATAATGCAGGATCAGCAGAGTACTGAGCCCTCAGGGAGGGAGGGAAGCTTCTCTAGTGGTGCATCTCTAGTGATGATGATGCTGGGGGCGGGGAAAGTGACCACACATCCTGCACTGGGCCATAGCCCCACTTTGGATACACGGTTCCCCCTAATAGCCCAGTCACCAGACGTTCCTCACATCCACCCAAGTTGTCTCTCCAGGGCCCGACGTTCTTCCTTCTCTTCAAACACCTCTCCTTCTTTTTTCCACTCTGCCTCTCTTTAGTTCTCCTGCCTCTTCCCTTGATGAGAGAAAGATGTGCTCACCAAGCCACAGCCTTCACCATTTCATTCCTAGTTCCCAGGGAGCTTGATTCTAAAGACTTCTTTTATTTCAGCATCTGCCAAAGAATGTTCCAAAGAAGATAGTCCCATGAGGAAAATATGTTCTGTGAGCCATATCCTCCTCTCAGCACGCTCAAGTCGTGATGGCATTCTAAAAGTCCTAAGAAGTTCCACAGAAATCTGCTTCTTTGTTTAACACTGCAGGTCCCAGTTGATGCCGAGCCATTTTATCACATCACATAGCTTAACATGTTATTACTCTGCAATATACTATTTTTTTAATTTAATTTTTATTTTTGGGCCATGCCACATGGCATGTGGGATCTTAGTTCCTTGACCAGGTATTGAACTTGTGCCCCCTGCAATGGACACTTGGAGCGTTAACCCCTGGACTTCCAGGGAAGCTTTGCAATATCTTCTTCTGCCCACACCTGTTTTTATCTTGGTTCCTCTTATGGATGTCCTACTTGCTACCTCTCCTGGCGAACACCCAAGATGATTGGTCATACGTAACATATTCATATGTACAAAGTCTGGCCTAAGGTGGGCAGCAGGAATCAGCAAACGTTCGTTGCAAAGGGCCATATAAGGGGCTTTGCAGGCCAGGTGGTCTCCATCATGATGGCTCTGTTCTGCGGAAGTAGTGTGGAATTGGCCATGGAAAAAACTTCAAACATCAACATCAAAGAAAAAGCCTGGCTATGTTCCCACAAAACATTATTTAGAAAAAAACAAACAGTGATGGCCAGGATCTGGCTGTAGTTTGTCGACACCTGATCTAAGGCCATGTTGTAAAGGAATGCTTGAATCCAATGCAGGAGAAAGCAGGATGGGTCCTCTGCAAAATGAAGACTTCCCTATCCTGTGTATTTTGGTGGATCTGGAGTAAGACCTTCATGCTCCGGCAAAACATAAAAGGGCCAGAGGTGTTTTGTTGAAGGTCAAATTCCTGAGTCCTGGTTTTGTCCTTTTTCTTCTCTTCAAGTGAACCCATGCTCCTGTCCTGTTGATGATTCTGTAGCCTGCCTGGTTTAAGCTGAAGTGCCCTACTGACTGTGTTTTATGCACCTATGAACTCCAGAGTCGAGTCTTATAGAATTCTGTAAAATCACAGATCTTCTTGGCAGTTCTCTTAACCTCTCTGAGATTCAGTTTCCTGGGATAAACTAGGAAGAATAACCTTATAGGGTTGTTGTGGGAATCAAATTAATTTACATGCAAAGGTCTTAGAACAATGTTTGGTTCATGGAAATTACTATGTAAATAATTATCTTTGTAATGCATTATTTCATCTAATCTGCAAAACAGTCCCATTTCACAGATCGGGTTTTGTAAATTGCCCAAGATTACACAGTAAGAAATGAGGCAGAACCAGGATTCAAAGTCACAAAGCCTGTGTTGTTTCCACTCAGGTATATGCTCTGCTGGATTTAAGTCATTCAAAAGTACATTTTAGGAGCCCTCACTTTTATGTTCCTTTTGATTCCCAGATCCTTTCCCATTACTCTTTACCTGAACCCATGGCAGACATTATTAATCAATCACAGTGCTCTCTTTCTCTTTCTTTCTTCCTTCTTTTCTCTCTCTCTCTTTCTTTCTTTTACTGAGTCTGGTGATGGCTTTAGACGCCATCTCCATTTATCAATTCTGAAAGCTCCTACCAACTGATTAGAGTTGGCATGTAAAATAAAATTTATGGGCTCTGATTTTTGGAATACTTTTCTGGAGTCCTTCCCAGTTTTGCCTTTTCTTCCAAGGCAGAGCTAATCCCCTTAGCAACTGCCAGGTCTCAAAACATTCTTTCCAGATTTGGCCGCAGCCCCAAAGTCTGGCATCTGGTAAACAACTCCCCATGCAAGATCCTCCTTGCCACCATTCAGGGCCTTTCCTAAGGATTCCCTCTTTCCAACACTGACTGTGAGGTGACACCCCAGCTGCCTCTTTCTTGCCATCCTGTAGTCAGGCCTATGGGCTCTGAATGTTCAAGGCTTGACTGTTACTATAGAGAAACCACAACACAGAAGTCACTCAGCCTAGGAGAGCTTACAGAGGTGCAGAGGATACAGTTCTGGGCATCCTTGTTGTGAAGGTAAGAGAAAGGCCAAGAATAAAAGCAGAGGGCTTGGGTCTTCTTCCTGGCCTTTCTCTTATTTTTCTTAGGTGTGATAATGGTGTTGTGATTATACAGGAGGATGTCCTTGTCCTTAAGAGATGCATGATGAAGTATTTAGGGCTGAAGATGTGTGTGTGTGTGTGTGTGTGCGTGTGTGTGTGTGTATGTGTGTGTAAGGAGGGAGGCGGGAAGTGGGGAGAAAGAGAGAAAGGAAAGATGGCAACATGTTACCAATTGGTGAATTTGGTGTAGGGTATATGAAAATTCATTCTTTCAGCTTTTTGTAGACTTGAAATGTTTCAAGTGATAAAGAAAAGGAAAATCAAACAAAAAATAAGGATACTAAAGCTGAGTGTATGTTTCCAATTAATTTGATATAATTATTAAACAATAAAGATAGTCACTGTGACAGCTGTACCAGTGATAGATTGGGGAAGGGGAGGGAGCAGAGATTCCAGATGTAGAAAGTCTAGGCGGGAAGTTCCTGCAGAGTTAATGAGTGAGATGAGGCAGGAGAGAAAGGAGAGGGGTTAAGAAACACGAGGTGAAGCTGTCAGAATCAGAGGTTGGTTGGATAAGGGATTGGGAGGAAGCAGAGGAGGATGCCCAGAGAACACCAAAGGAGCTTCTGTGGGGCAGCTGCTGATTTCAGGTGAGAACAGATGATGTTTGATGTTCTTGTGCAGCTTCCTGGAGGAGAGGGCCACTTGCTTATCCCTCCCTCTAGGAGGAAATATTCTTGAGAGTTTATATCTCTGGTCACTTGTACTGGGCATATGGCAATGAAAAAACAGACAAAATACCCTACATCTGTGGAACTTGTAGCCTATCGTTGGATGTTGGTGGTTTAGTTGCTAAGTCGGTGTCCAACTTTTGTGACCCCATGGACTATAGCCTGCCAGGCTCCTCTGTCCACGCGATTCTACAGGCAAGAATACTGGAGTGGGTTGCCATTTCCTTCTCCAGGGGATCTTTCTGACCCAGGAATCAAACTCAGATCTCCTGCATTGCAGGCAGATTCTTTATCAATTGAGCTACGAGGGAATCCCCTGCTGTTGGCAGCAGACAGACAATAAGCCAGTGAAAAATGAGCAGCATGTTGGATGGTGGTCATTGCTGAGAAGAATATAGACTTCCCTGGCAGGCCAGTGGTTAAGACTCTGTGCTCCCAATGCAGGGGGCATTCAATCCCTGATTGGGGAAATACGAAGTAATACATGTATTGCTGGGGTTAGGGGGTTTTTGCCTGAGTCTGAGCAAAGTGAAGAAGTGGGCCATGTGGATATCTGGGAGGAGTGTTCTGGGTGAAGGGAACATCATTCCAGGTGCCAGGAGTGTAAGGGGCTCTGAGGCAGAAGAGTGTCTGGCAAGGAGGGCAGTGTGATCGGGTGAGATCTTATAGGACACTGTATGGACTTCAGCTTCTACTCTAAGAGAAATAGAGAGGCCTCGGAGAATTCTGAACAGAAATCTAATATAAAAAATAATCAATTGAAGGGGGACAAAGACCGTATCATCTTGTCAAAGGATAATGTTGATCAGGCCAGGGCGAAGACAGTACAGGTGATGATGCTGATCAGGCCAGGGTGAAGGCAGTACAGGTGGTGAAGATTCTGGATGTATTTTGAAGGTGGAACTGACAGGCTTTGTTGTCAATCCATCTGTAGGGAAGGAGAAACAGAGGAGTCAGGGACAAAACCAAGCTTATTTTCATGAGCAATTATAAGAATGGAGTTGGGAAAGATGATGGTGGGGAAACATCAGGAGCGAAGATTTCGACATGAGGATGCCTCCAAGTGGAGATGCCCAAAGACACTTGGCTTTAGGAGTCTGGAGTCCACATGAGAGAAATGGGCTGCAGGCAGTAATTTGGGAGTAATCAGCATGTAAATGGTATCTCAAGCCAGGAGGGGCTTCCCAGGTGTGAGGTGGTAAGGAATCCACCTGCCAATGCAGGAGACGTAGGAGACGCAGTTTGTAGGAGACGCAGTTTCAATTCCTGGGTTGGGAAGATCCTCTGGAGAAGGAAATGACAACCCACTCCAGTATTCTTGCCTGGGGAATCCCTTGGACAGAGGAGCCTGGTGAGCTTACAGTCCACAGGGTTGCAAAGACTCGGACAAAACTGAGCTACTGAGCATGCATGCATTCAATCCAGGAAACAGGGTGAGACTGCCTAAGGCAAGAGTTTAGAGAGAGAAGAAATAAAAAATTGAGTCCTGAGTTGTTCCACCATTTAGAAGTTCTGGAGATGAGGGAATAGCCGAAGAATCTGAGAATGAGTGATCACACAGTGGGTGGGAAAGCAGGCAAGTGTGGGGTTCCATAGGCTACACACAGGATGTGTGTAGAGTGGGAGAGAGCTGGCAGGTGGTCTGCATGGCCGTGCAACGGGTCTTCTTCCACGTAGGAATGAGTCTTGTGATGCATTGCCTTGCTGGCAGGGGCCATATTAGCTCAGAAGAGCTCTCTCATCCTCTGCCCCAGTTTCTCTTGGCCCCAGATCTCTGCTTCTTACTCTGTGTCTTCTTAAGGTATCCTGCAGCCGTTCCCTCTAGCTCTCGTCCCTGATCTCTCCCATTGTTCTTCTACCCCTTTACACTTCTGCTCCCTCTGCCAAATCCACACCATCAGCTCCTCTCTAAAAGATGCAAACATCTCTTGGGCACCTACTTAATTAGAACGCTTTGGCCTGCAAGTATTGGAAACACCACTTTACAGCAGCTTTAAATGGAATGTGCCACCGTCAGAGATGAGATGAAATTGTAAAGAGAGGGAGAAAGATGCCAATCAGGCGTACTGAATCTCTATAACAATCTCATATTCTTTTAAAAAAGTAAACAAAAGAAGTTTTTTCTTGGAAACCTTCTCAAGAACTCCTCTCAACCTTGCATTTCAAAATTACCTTAGAAGTTTTCCTATAAGAATTTGTTTCAGGAATTCCCTTCCTTGGCTCACCACTGCTGTGCCTTGCAGTTAGATGTGCCATATCAGGTTTCTGAAGCCTCTTATTTTATCTCAAACAGAGTTTAGAGTTGACAACATGCTGGACAGGAAAAGATACCACCCTTTTCAGATGTATGACCTCAGTAGTTAGAGTAACCGAGCACTCAGGGGAAAGTGGACCAACTTCCCTGGGAGCTGTGAATTTCATCAACACACATTGACATCTGTTACCTGGAGCCCACCTCCCCTGCCTCTGGGGTAGCCAAAATAGCTCTTCTAGAGTCCTGTGGTTAAAGAGCATCAGCTTTGAAGTCAGAAAGCCCTAATTTCAAATCCCTGTCACACCATTTATATACTAGCTGCGTGATTTTGAGCAAGTCACTCTAAGTCACAGTTTCCTCGTTTGAAAAATGGAATTAGTAATATATCCATCTAAGTTTATTCATAAGAATTAAAAAAGATAATAATGTACCTAAATGGTCAACATAGATCTGGGTGCAAATTAAGCTCTGTAAATGGTACCTATTATTATCATCTGGCCCCTGCAAGCTTCTCTCTAAATGTGCGTACTGTTTTGGTTACAAGGAATGCATTTGTAAGGATCCTTGTTTGCAAGAAATGGAACGTCATTTCAAAGCTGTTTAAGGAAAAGACAGGAATTTATTGGGTTGGCTGACTGGGATATCCAGGGAGGAGCTGGCCTCAGGAATTCAGAGCCCAGAGCCTTCTGGCCTCCCTCTCATTCTCTCCCGTGGTACTAGATGGTCTTTGGAATGGAACAGACATGTGGTCAAAGACCATGTTAGGTTGACAACGCCTTAAAAAGTTAGCTTAACACATATCATCTAGAATAGTAGGTGGATAAAAAGTACCTGAAACCAGTCTCAGAACAACCATAAATAATGTGCTTTTTGACTCAATTCTTCCCCAAGTTCATGAGGAGAAAAGGAAAAGGGCCATTGCCAATGCACTCAGAGCTCCTGGGTGTGCAGTCTGAACCCCGGGAAAATGAAAGAGGCATTGTAGCCAGTTGTTTACAGTGAATTAAAGGCTTGAATCAAATCCCCGTTGAAGCATTTCCCCAGATCACTGCCAACAAGTTCTCAAAACACTTTGGTTCATAAGGAATCCCTGGAGTACTATGATACCTTGCCTTTCCTGATTTCATCCCTTGGGGTGTCTCTGTCATGTTGCTAATTCCTAAAGGTTAATAATCTTTGTTTGCCAACTGTTACCTCTGGTCAAATATCAAGTTCAGAAGTTCCTTAGAAGGAGAAAAATTAAGAAGCATCAATTTAATTTTAAAATAAACTTTGAGTTTTCAAGACAAATTGTTATTTATGGCAAATTAGCTATTTTTCTTTCTCTTCTTCTTCTTCTTTTTTTTTTTAAGATAAATGAAATCAGTTTTCAGCTCTTGGAAAATGCCACAAAGAAATGATTGAATATGTGACAAATTTTAATTTTAGGTTTCCAAGCTAAAATGAATTTTAAAATCTAAAATTCTAATGATTATACTTCATGTTTTTTCATCTAACTTACCCTGCTATCTTCTGCTTCTCTTAATGCCCACTGCTTCTTCTAATGAACATATAAGATATTATGATAATCATATAGATAAATGGGGAACTGGGACAACCGGGAAGCAGAGTTATAAGAGGTATATTTTGAGAGCAGAGAGTTTGTTAGCTCTCTTGAATTTTCAGAGCACAGATAAAATACTCCAGAATATTGTGCAAAGATAGAATGGATTTGGGGAAATGTTTGGTTGAAACTTTTTAATGATATATCAGCCCTTTTCCTGTCTCCTTAAGTCTGGTGGTACTTGGAAAATGTTGAATCTTTATTTGATGATATAAGTTACTTTTTAGCCACTGATTGCTATCCAGATCTATAATTCTTGTAAAACGCATAGGAGAGAATAAGAAATCTTCTTTAGAACACATGTCATCCTTTAGATTCAAACTCCTTGATAAATTAAACATTAAAGAAAAAAAATCAATTCGAGGGAAAGGATAGTCTTCTCAACAAATGGTCCCAGAGCAACTGGACATTTATATGATTAAAAATGAACTTTCACCTATACCTCATGCCATATAAAAAAAAAAGACTCAAAATGGAAATATAAAACTATAAAACTCTAGAAGGAAACGCAGGGGAAACTCATCATGACCTTGAGTTAGACTAGAAGTTCTCAGATATGACATTGAAAGCATGATATGAAAAAGAAAAAAACTGATGAAATGGACATCATCAATATTGAAAACTTTTGCTTTGCAAAATTTGTTATTAGAAGATTGAAAAGAAGAGCCATCTGCTGGAGGAAAGTATTTGCAAATCACATATCTAAGAAAAGACTTGTATCCAGAATATGTAAAGAACTCTCAAAACTCAGAAATAAGAAAGGGACTTTCTTGGTGGTCCAGTGGTTAGGACCCTGTACTTTCAATGCAGGGGGGTGTGAGTTCAATCCCTGGTCAGGGAACTAAGATCCCTCATGCCACAGAGTGTGGCCAAAAAAATCAAAAGGAACAAATTATGGATACATACAAGAGCAAGTATGAATCCCAAATGTCTCTTGCTAAGCAAAAGAAGAGTTTCAGGGACTTCCCTGGTGGTACAGTGGATGGGAATCCATCTGTCAATGCAGGGGACACAGGTTTGATCCCTGGTCTGGGAAGATTCCGCATGCCGTGGAGCAACTAAGCCAGTACACCACAATTACTGAACCTGTGTTCTAGAGCCTGAGAGTGGCAACTACTGAGCCCTTGTGCCCTAAAGCCTTTGTTCCGCAACCAGAGAAGCCACTGCATTGAGAAGCCCACACACTGCCACTAGAGAGTAGCCCCCGATTGCCACAACTAGAAAAAAGCCCACTCAGCAGCAAAGACCCAGCACAGCCAAAAATAACTAACTAAAGAAGAGTCTCAAAAGACTGTAAAGTGTGTGATTCCATTCATATGATGTTCTGGACATGGCAAAACTATAGGGACAGAGACTAGATCAGGGGTTACCAGGGGCTAGGTGTCAGGTTGAGTTCATCTTCGAGAGGGCAATGCAGGGGAATTCCTTGGAGGTGCTGGAATTGTTCTTTATTGCATTTGCTGGGATTATCACAAGAATTTCTGCATGTGTTAAGAATCACAGAATGGTACAACTAGAAAAGTGAATTTTACTATAAGTAAAAATTTAAACATGAAAAAAAATCAACAAATCAAATTTTGAAGCTGATCTGATATGCCTTTAATCACTGACATGTCACAAGAAGGAAGTCTTTTTTTTTTTTTAAAAAGCAAGTATACTGAATTTTATTATATGTCACTGGTTGTGTTTCCCTGAGTGAAACGCTCTTTCTAATTACGGAAGTTGACAATAGGAAATTTATGGAAATCTAGGACACTACAAAGAAATGACCTTGTCAACATATTTCAAGTATCTTGGCAGAATAGTTCTTATAAGGCCAATTCTTTATTCTTTGAAGAGGTAGTTGCCTCTCCTGTTAAAAGAAATTGTTCCTGTAATATATCTAGTTGATAGATGGCTTGGAATTTGCTATGCATTTGTCTCAAGCAAAAGAAGTAAGAAGTTGTTCTGGGAGAAGATAAGGATGGTTGATGATGTGACAGACACTCTTTGTTGTGTGTGTGTGTGTGTGTGCGTGCGCGCGTGTGCGCATGTGTGTTTAGCTTCTCTTGTACTTAACTATTTATTTGACTGAGTAGATAATGCGTTTATGTCATTCAACATTCTATGGGTGCCAAGGCTTCTGTTTATCAGTCAGAACAGACCAGTGGGACATCAGTGTTGCCCATTTTAATTGATTGGTGTTGAGAGCCATATTGGTTATTTAGTAAGTCCTGTAAGATTACCAAGTGAAAAGTCTCCTTCTGTTTGTGTCCTGGGCCCTTTTTTATTTTCTATAATGTTCAGTGGAGAGGCAGGTGTTTCAACACTGGTCTATATGAAGTTGTGAAAAGACAGATATTGTACTTACTCCTGGCAGTGTACAGCTATGAAAAACAGGCAAATCCTATCCCAGATCAGTCTCTGGCATGCCTTCAGCCTTCCTTTGAGGGCTTTCTTTTTCATTTGTGCTCCTCACCCCTGGCAGTCACCTTGAGAATCAACCTGCTCCTCTCCTACTGTTTGCCTGGGACACTTTCTCATTCTGCAGTGCACAACAGCCCACCCCCGAGTTCCTCCCCAGCCCACCCCCATTCCCTGCCACACACACACACACACACACACACACACACACACACACTCTGTGAGTCTGGGGCTACAAAAAGCTACAGCACAAACCTGGCAAATCTTCCCAAAGAAGCAATTTTACTAGATGAAGTGAAACATTAAAAACGTCAGTTTTCTCTGACACCTTAACCTAGCTGTCCATTGAATCAGCCCCAGAAATTCTGTAATCTTTAACCTAAAATGTGCAGATGCTTAAAGTGTCCATAGATACATTTCATTTTCTCAGGCACTTAGATGAGAAAAAATGAATCTTTAATTTCACTAATCTCTCCTTAAAATTGAGCATTTCCTTCCCTTGTGAATAAAGGCAACAAACCACAAAAATTGTGGTACCTGTGACTTCATTATCAGTATAAATCAGATGTTTTCATATTACATTACACTTGTTACAAATATCTCACATTTTTAAAAGTTCGTCACTACCTCAAGTTACAGTAAGTATTCTACCTGCTAATATTCCTTGTTATTTAATAAAGAAGTGTGTTTGTTGGTAGATCACAAATATGTTTTTTCCCCCAATATTCTGATGGCTTGCTTTAACATTTTATCATTGATTTTCTTTGTAACAAAATGTACCTTTTAAGCTTTTAAAGATATTCTGGGAAGAGATCTGTAGGATTCACCAAACTTCTGAGATATTTGTGTCAAAAAAGGTTAAGATTCTAGCCATCTACCATTGATTTGGCAATTCAGAGGAAATTAACTCTCCTTTCCCCAATGCAATATTCCCTCCAAACTTTATACCAGTCCTTGACGGCTTCCATTCTCCTGTCCAATACCCACAGAGCTTTATAGATCAGTTGCTTCTCTCTCCCACCCACCCTCCATGTTCAAAATAAAGAACATGCCCTCTTCCCTTGATTCCTCTCAAATACAGCAACGTGTGTCTTTAGATTCATGAGAAAAGCAGTGTGGAGGCAGGGTGGGGATTAGAAGGTGCAGAGCATGGCAGAGGCTGCAGACTGAGTATTGAAAATTCCAGTTCTTTTAAAGTCCTGAGAGCCCATCTGTACAGGGAAAGAAGTTCTTTTTGTTGCTGTTAATTTATTTTTTAATTGAAGGATAATTGCTTTACAGAATTTTTTGTTTTCTGTCAAACCTCAACATGAATCAGCCATAGGTATACATATATCCCCTCCCTTTTGAACCTCACTCCCATCTCCCTCCCCACCCAACCCCTCTAGGTTGATACAGAGCCCCTGTTTGAGTTTCCTGAGCCATACAGCAAATTCCCATTGGCTATCTATTTTACATATGGTAATGTAACTTTTCCGTGTTACTCTTCCCATACTTCTCACCCTCTCCTCCCCTCTCCCCATGTCCATAAGTCTATTCTCTATGTCTGTTTCTTCATTGCTGCCCTGTAAATAAATTTTTCAGTACCATTTTTCTAGATTCCATATATATATATATATGTATACGTGTGTTAGAATACAATATTTATCTTTCTTTTTCTGATTCACTTCACTCTGTATAACAGGTTCTAGATTCATTCATCCACCTCATCAGAACTAACTCAAATGCATTCCTGAGGCCTGGCGTGCTGTGATTCATAGGGTTGCAAAGAGTCAGACATCACTGAGCTACTGAACTGAACTGAACTGAATATTCCATTGTGTATATGTACCACAACTTCTTCATCCATTCATCCGTCAGTGGACATCTAGGTTGCTTCCATGTTCTGGCTATTGTAAATAGTGCTGCAATGAATAATGGGATACATATGTCTTTTTCAATTTTAGTTTCCTCAGGGTATATGCCTAGGAGTGGGATTGCTGGGTCATATGGTGGTTTTATTCCTGGTTTTTAAAAAATCTCCATACCGTCTTCCATAGTGGCTGTATCAGTTTACACTCCCACCAACAGTGCAAGAGCGTTCCCTTTTCTCCACACCCTCTCCAGCACTTATTGTTTGTAGATTTTTTGATGATGGCCATTCTGACTGGTGTGAGGTGACATCTCATTGCAGTTTTGATTTGCATTTCTCTAATAATGAGCAATGTTGAGCATCTTTTCATGTGTTTGTTAGCCATCTCTGTGTCTTCTTTGGAGAAATGTCTGTTTAGGTCTTTTCCCCACTTTTTGATTGGGTTGTTTGTTTTCCTGGTATTGAGTTGTATGACCTGCTTGTATATTTTGGAAATTAATCCTTTGTCAGTTGTTTCATTTGCTATTATTTCTTCCCATTCTGAGGGTTGTCTTTTCACCTTGCTTATAGTGTCATTTGCTGTGCAGAAGCTTTTAAGTTTAATCAGGTCCCACTTGTTTACTTTTGTTTTTATTTCCATCACTCTAGGAGGTGGGTAATAGAGGATCTTGCTTTGATTTATGTCATCGAGTGTTTTGCCTACGTTTTCCTCTAAGAGTTTTATAGTTTCTGGTCTTACATTTAGTTCTTTAGTCCATTTTGAGTTTATCTTTGTGTATGGTGTTAGGAAGTGTTCTAATTTCATTCTTTTACATGTAGCTGTCCAGTTTTCCCATCACCATTTATTGAAGAGGCTGTCTTTGCCCCATTGTGTATTCTTGCTTCCCTTGTCAAAAATAAGGTACCCATAGGTGTATGGATTTATTTCTGGGCTTTCTATCTTGTTCCATTGGTCTATATTGTTGTTTTTGTGCCAGTATCATACTGTTTTGATGACTGTAGCTTTGTAGTATAATCTGAAGTCAGGAAGGTTGATTCCTCCAGCTCCATTCTTCTTTCTCAAAACTGCTTTGGCTATTTGGGGTCTTTTGTGTTTCCATATGAATTGTAAAATTTTTTGTTCTAGTTCTGTGAAAAATGCCATTGGTAATTTGATCACATTGAATCTGTAGATTGCATTTGATAGTATAGTCATTTTCACAATATTGACTTTTCCTACCCAGGAAGATTGACTATCTCTCTGTTTATGTCATCTTTCATTTCTTTCATCAGTGTCTTATCATTTTCTGTATAAAGTTCTTTTGTCTCCTTAGGTAAGTTTATTCCTAGATATTTAATTCATTTTGTTGTGTGGTGAATGCAATTGATTCCTTCATTTCTCTTTCTGATTTTTCATTGTTAGTGTATAGAAATGCAAGTGATTTATGTGTATTGCTTTTGTATTCTGCAACTTTGCTGAATTCACTGAGTAGCTCTAGCAATTTTCTGATACTATCTTTAGGGTTTTCTATGTACAGTATCATATCATCTGCAAACAGTGAGAGCTTTACTTCTTCTTTTCTGATCTAGATTCCTTTTATTTCTTTTTCTTCTCTGATTGCTGTAGCTAGGACTTCTAGAACTATGTTGAATAATAGTGGTGGAAGTGGATACCCTTATCTTGTTCCTGATCTTAGGGGGAATGCTTTCAGTTTTTCACCATTGAGAATAATGTTTGCTGTAGGCTTATCATATATGGCCTTTACTATGTTGAGGTAGGTTCCTTCTATGCCCATTTTTTGCAGAGTTTTCTTGAGAAATCTGTATGCAGGTCAGCAAGCAACGGTTAGAACTGGACATGGAACAACAGACTGGTTCCAAATAGGAAAAGGAGTACGTCAAGGCTGTATATTGTCACCCTGCTTATTTAACTTCTATGCAGAGTACATCATGAGAAATGCTGGACTGGAAGAAACACAAGCTGGAATCAAGATTGCTGGGAGAAATATCAACAACCTCAGATATGCAGATGACACCACCCTTATGGCAGAAAGTGAAGAGGAACTAAAAAGCCTCTTGATGAAAGTGAAAGTGGAGAGTGAAAAAGTTGGCTTAAAGCTCAACATTCAGAAAATGAAGATCATGGCATCCGGTCCCATCACTTCATGGGAAATAGATGGGGAAACAGTGGAAACAGTGTCAGACTTTATTTTTTTGGGCTCCAAAATCACTGCAGATGGTGATTACAGCCATGAAATTAAAAGACGTTTACTCCTTGGAAGGAAAGTTATGACCAACCTAGATAGCGTATTCAAAAGCAGAGACATTACTTCGCCAGCAAAGGTCCATCTAGTCAAGGCTATGGTTTTTCCTGTGGTCGTGTATGGATGTGAGAGTTGGACTGTGAAGAAGGCTGAGTGCTGAAGAACTGATGCTTTTGAACTGTGGTGTTGGAGAAGACTCTTGAGAGTCCCTTGGACTGCAAGGAGATCCAACCAGTCTATTCTGAAGGAGATCAGCCCTGGGATTTCTTTGGAAGGAATGATGCTAAAGCTGAAACTCCAGTACTTTGGCCACCTCATGCGAAGAGTTGACTCATTGGAAAAGACTCTGATGCTGGGAGGGATCGGGGGCAGGAGGAAAAGGGGATGACAGAGGATGAGATGGCTGGATGGCATCACTGACTCGACGGACGTGAGTCTGAGTGAACTCCAGGAGTTGGTGATGGACAGGGAGGCCTGGCGTGCTGCGATTTACGGGGTCGCAAAGAGTCGGACACGACTGAGCGACTGAAGTGAACTGAATCATAAATGGGTGCTGAATTTTGTCAAAGGCTTTTTCTGCATCTCTTGAGATGATCATATGGTTTTTATCTTTTAATTTGTTAATATGATGTAACACATTGATTGATTTGTGTATATTGAAGAATCCTTGCATCCCTGGAATAAACCCAACTTGATCATGGTGTATGAGCTTTTTGATGTGTTGCTGAATTCTGTTTGCTAAAATTTTGTTGAGGATTTTTGCATCTATGTTCATCAGTGATATTGGCCTGTAGTTTTCTTATTTTGTGTTGTCTTTGTCTGGTTTTAGTATCAGGGTGATGGTGGCCTCATAGAATGAGTTTGGAAGTGTTCCTCTGCAATTTTTTGAAAGAGACTTAGAAGGATAGGCATTAGCCCTTCTCTAAATGTTTGATAAAATTCTCCTGTGAAACCATCTGGTCCTGTGCTTTTGCTTTTTGGGAGATTTTTGATCACAGCTTCAATTTCAGTGCTTGTACTTGGGTTGTTCATAATTTTTATTTCTTCCTGGTTCAGTCTTGGAAGATTGAACTTATATAAGAATCTGTCCATTTCTTCCAGGTTTTCCATTTCATTGTCATATAGTTGTTCATAATAGTCTCATAATCCTTTAAATTTCTGCATTGTCTGTTGTAACCTCTTCTTTTTCATTTCTAATTTTGTTGATTTCATTCCTCTCTCTTTTGTTCTTGATGAGTCTGGCTAAGGGTTTGTCAATTTTGTTTATCTTCTCAAAGAAATAGCTTTTAGTTTTATTAATCTTTACTATTATTTCTTTCATTTCTTTTTCATTTATTTCTGCTTGGATCTTTATGATTTTCCTTCCATTAATTTTGGGTTTTTTTTTTCCTTCTTTTTCCAGTTGTTTTAGGTATAAAGTTAGGTTGTCTATTTGATGTTTTTCTTGTTTCTTGAGGTAGGATTGTATTGCTATACACTTCCCTCTTAGAACTGCTTTTGCTGCATCCCATAGGTTTTGAGTTGTGTTTTCATTGTCATTTGTTTCTAGAAAATTTTTGATTTCCCTTTTGATTTCTTCAGTAACCTGTTGGTTATTTAGAAATGTGTTGTTTAGTAAGTTCTAATGGGTGGTTGACAGCTCCTGTCCCAGGACCTTTCTCCACCTTATATGCTGTTCTTCTGGGGCTGCGGCCAAACCACCAGATTCCAGCTCATCATTTACTCTTAGCTTTCTTCTTCTCTTACCTCTATCCATTCATCTATGCATAGAAAACCTGGATTTCACAATGAAAAGTTTTCTTCCCAAAAAGAGCTCTTCTGACAATGAAAGGAACTATTTTTTCAGATATTTTTGTAACAGTTGACATGAATTTAAAGGTAAAGCAAGAAACTTGTTAGATATTTTCAACTCACTGTGGATGACTTTGAGTGTCTGCTTTCCTTTATCATAAGAATCTCTGTGGGAATGTTTGAAAAACATTACTTTAGGGATTTAAGGAAGACAAAGGTGGATGAAGGGGGCTACATGCACTTAAAATAAAATCCATACTCCTTTACTGACCCCCACAGTTTGTCTTCAGCCTCTTCTGGTCAGTCTTTCCCTTAGTCCGCTATGTTCCAGCTACACTGAGCCTCTTGTGATACTTAGGATCCTCAGCCCCAGGGCCTTTGCACTTGCTGTTCCCTTTGCCTGGTATGCTCTTCTGCATTCTCTCCACTGCCTCCTGCTCTTTCTCCTGATCAAATGTCATCTCCTCAAGGCTTTTCCTGATTTGTCTTCAAGATGCTTCCCTACCTCTATTCATCTTTATTCCAGCAGCTCTGTTGTTTCCTTTATGTCTAATTATTTTATTCATAATCTACTGATAAGTATTTTGTTTCTTACATTTTAATATCTGGTTTTCCCACTGAATATAGCTTCATGATGTTAGGGACCAGGACTAGTTTGTTCATTACTGCATCCCCAGGACATAGCACAGTGCTGGACTTTTAGTAGGATCTCAGTAAATGTTTACTGAATGAATGATTGAATGGGGTGTCAAGTGTACTCCTCTAAGGATGGTTCTGTTTTCTTACTGTTTCCTAAAGATGTAGGAGCATCCTTATCAAAGGAAGGAAGTTATGATAACAGAGGAAAAGGCATGGAATTGATAGTTTATATCAAGGAAACTTTCTTATGTGACATTTCTTTTAGTTAGTGCCATCTGACCTGCTAACCCAGGGAACTCACATGGCTGTTCTTTATTTATTTATTTATTTAGTTATTTATTTGGAGGCTAATTGCTTTACAATATTGTGGTGGTTTTTGCCATACATTGACATGAATCAGCCATGGGTGTACATGTGTCCCCCATCCTGAACCCTCCTCCCACCTCCCTCCCCATCCCATCCCTCAGGGTCATCCCAGTAAACCGGCCCGAGTGCCCTGTCTCATGCATCGAACCTGGACTGGCAATCTATTTCACATATGGTAATATACATGTTTCAATGCTATTCTCTCAAATCATCCCACCCTTGCCTTCTCCCACAAAGCCCAAAAGTCTGTTCTTTACATCTGTGTCTCTTTTGCTGTCTCACATATAGGGTTATTGTTACCATCTTTCTAAATTCCACTATATGCATTAATATACTTATTGCTGTTTTTCTTTCTGACTTATTTCACTCTGTATAATAGGCTCCAGTTTCATTCATCTCATTGCTGCTGCTGCTGCTGCTAAGTCGCTTCAGTCGTGTCCGACTCTGTGCGACCCCAGAGACAGCAGCCCACCAGACTCCCCCGTCCCTGGGATTCTCCAGGCAAGAACACTGGAGTGGGTTGCCATTTCCTTCTCCAATGCAGGAAAGTGAACAGTGAAAGTGAAGTCGCTCAGTCTTGTCCGACTCTTCACGACCCCATGGACTGCAGCCTACCAGGCTCCTCCATCCATGGGATCTTCCAGGCAAGAGTACTGGAGTGGGGTGCCATTGCCTTCTCCGATCCACCTCATTAGAACTAGTTCAAATGCATTCTTTTTAATAGCTGAGTAATACATTGTGTATATGTACCACAGCTTCTTGAAGAAGGTAAAAGATTCCCATTGGGGGCTTTTTGCACATTTTGTACAACCAGAGAAATCAATCTGAAGAGGTGAGATCTACATTCATGAAATAGTTTCCAAAATTCTAAATTCAGAACAGTTAAGAATGATTATAAAATTTGCCATATTTCAAACAGTCAAAGACATAGTCCTTAATAATTGTATTATGACTTTCGGGTTGATTATCTCTTAAACAAAATTTTATTCTTTAATCCACAGGTCACAGTTTTTATCCACGTGAACCCACATGGCTTTGTTACGAAAAAGTAAGATTACAAACTTTGGAAAGTTATGATTAAAATAGATATTTTGGAGGACTGTTTTGATGCTGGGTCTTCTTCTGTGTCTTCTTCTTTTATTTATTTATTTTTGAAATTTTCTTTGATTTTCATGGATAGTTTTCCAAAGGCAATTCTTAGCATTATCATAGGAGGATGATTTCTGTAGAAAGTTAAGTGTTTTGCTCAGGGGTAGATTTTTCATGAGAGTGGTCTGATGGTTCTATAAAAGTTGCAAATATGGTTTATTTTCTCATTTTAAATAAATATTCATGTTTGTGTCTAATTTGTAATTTGTCTTCTTATTCTTAAAGAGTCATCTCAAATTATTTAATCTTATGACACCATTAAAACCTGGATTTGCCTGTGATTTTATATCCATTTGTTTGTGAATCTAGTGGGAAAATAATAACCTAATTGTGTTACTGTTACCCTCAGAGTAGAGCTGCCCAATGTAGCAGATAAAAAGATGAAATATCCAGTTAGACTTGAATTTCTAATAAACTATGAATAATTTTTTTAGTGTAAGTATATCCCCAATACTGAATGGGATATACTTATACTAAAAAAGGGTCAGATGGTAGAGGCATTGGGCTGCTTCCCCAAACTGGCTGTGGGATGGGAATGTTAATCAGTTGTATTGACAAACTCTAAATTTTGTCTCTTGTCTTCTGCTTCTCTGTATTTCTGTTTTAAACTGAGTATAGTACCTGCTTGTCTCTGTCTGAATCTGATAACCCAGAAAGGCAGAGAGGAGATGGTGGGTGTCAGTAAGGCAGAACAACTGAGCTTTAGGATGTAGCTCTGAAAGGTATCCATGAAGACTGTCCAACTCCTTCCTTTTCCAAATGTGAAGACAAATGCCTAGAGGCCAGAAAATAGATCAGTATGAAGCCAATAAATGAATATCTTGATGCACAAAAATAGTAAATGATAATACATAAGAGTTTTAAAGTCTTTATTGGGCCTTCATGGGCTTTGTTAACTCTCAAAACACCTCTGAAAGGTAATGATTATTATTACAATCCCCATTTAGCAGATGAGCAAACTGAGGCTCAGGGAGGTTAAGTAATCTGTACATCAGACTGCCTGGGAAGAGCCCTGTCTCTTCTTAAACTACACCTGACATCCTTGAGTATCATCAGTATCATAGATTAACCCTTGACTCCAAATGCTGTCTGCTTAGAGAAAGGTTCTAGATCTGTACTTCTGTGTATGTCAGAAATGTCAGGGAGCACATGTGTTCACACTGGCTATTCTAAACTTAATCCACAATTTCAGTTTGACAGGTTAGACTTGAACATGTTTCTATCTTTATTTCAGTTAACCAGGTGTTGCTGTTCCTTCTGATTGTGACCCTCTGTGGGATTCTGTATAAGAAAGTTCATAAGGGGACCATGCTCAGGAATGAAGCAGGTATGATAAGTGATGCAAGCCAATCACAAAAAGATGAATACTGTGTGATTCCACTAATATGAGACAGAATAGCCAAATTCATGATGACAGAAAACACAGTGATGACTGCCAGGAGCTGAGTGGGTGGGGGAGGGAATTAGTGTTTACTGGGTATAGAGTTTCTGTTTTACAAGATGAAAAGTGTTATGGGGATGGGTGATACTGATGGTTGTACAACAGTTGTGAATGTATTTAATACCATTGAACTGTACACTTGAAAATGGTTAAGATGGTAAGATTTTTTTGTAATATATTTATTTGGCTACACCAGATCTTAATTGCAACATGTGAATTCTTAGTTGAGGAATGTGGGATCAAGTTCCCTGACCAGGGATCAAACCCCCAGCCCCCTGCATTGGGCAAACAGAGTCTTAGCCACTGGACCATCAGGGAAGTCCAAGATGGTAAATTTCATGTTGCATATTTTACCACAATAAAAATGAATATAGAAAAGAATGAAGCAGGTAAGCAGGCACGTAGTCTACCAAGAAGAGATACCTAATTGGGACTTCCCTGGCCCAGTGGCCAAGACTCTGAGCTTCCAAATGCAGGGGGCCTGGGTTCAATCCCTGGTCAGGGAACTAGATCCCACATGCCACAACTAAGAGTTTGCATGCCATAACTGATGATGAGCTAAATGAGTGGGATGGGGGAGGCAGTGGAAGGGAGGTCCAAGAGGGGATACATGTATACATGTATACATATAGCTGATTTGCTTTATGGTACAGCAGAAGCTAACACTGAAAAACAGTTATACTCCAATAAATAATAATAATAAAATTTAGACTCTGCATGCCACAACTAAGACCCAGGACAGCTAAATAAAGGAATGAATGAGACAAAATACTTAAGGACACAATTTTAGTCTTTTCAATAGGTGGGTTCAGAGCCAAGCAAAAATTTGGTCAGTTTCCCAGGACTTGTTTGTAGAAAACCCACCAAGACTAACATTTTAGTTGTGTTCTAGAGTTATTACTCCTACTCAAACTTTAACACTTATAAGAACCACCAGAGGGTGTGTTAAAACACACTCCTGGCCCCAAGTTTGTTTGTTTGTTTTTTTTTTCCCAATCTATCTTTTTAAAATTAATTAATTTATTTTTGGCTGTGCTGGGTCTTCGCTGCTGTGCAGGCTTTTCTCTAGTTGCAGAGAGCAGGGGCTGCTTTTCGTTAAGTGCGGTGGCTTCTCTTGTTGCAGAGTGAGGGCTCTGTGCTGGCGTCAGTAGTTGCGGTTTGAGGGCTCTAGAGCACAGGCTCAATAGCTGTGGCGCATAGGCTTAGTTGTACAATGGCCTGTGGGATCTTCCTGGACCAGGGACCAAACCTACATCTCCTGCATTGGCAGGTGGGTTCTTTATCACCCACCCACCAGGGAAACACCATTTGTCACTTTTTAATCAGCAAAAATAGCCTCATTTAGGGCTTTCCAGGTGATGCTAGTGGTAAAGAATCTGCCTGCCAATACAGGAGATGCAAGAAATCGCTGGGTCAGGAAGATCCCCTGCAGAAGGAAATGGCACCCTACTCCTGTATTCTTGCCTGGAAAATTCCGTGGGCAGAGGAGCCTGGCAGACTACAGTCCTTGGGGTTGCAAAAAGTTGGACATGAGTGACTGAACACGCAAATGGCCTCATTTAACTTAATACTAGGGGGTTAGGGCTTCAGCATCATGCATTTTAGGGCTATACAATTCAGTCCACAATAGTACGGAAAGAATGACTCAGTAAATTGCTTTGAGAAAGAGAGAAGGTCATATAAGGCCAAATGTTTTTCGAACTTCAAGCTCTTTACTCCTCACATTTCATTTCCTGCCCATAGGCCAACACATTCAGCTGGCTGATCCCACTGCAAACTCCTTTCTCCATGGAAAGAAATGAGTTGCTTTTATAATAGCTGTTAAAAGAATTGTGGTCCACTGGAGAAGGGAATGGTGAACCACTTCAGTATTCTTGCCTTGAGAACCCCATGAACAGTATGAAAAGGCAAAATGATAGGATACTGAAAGAGGAACTCCCCAGGTCAGTAGGTGCCCAATATGCTACTGGAGATCAGTGGAGAAATAACTCCAGAAAGAATGAAGGGATGGAGCCAAAGCAAAAATAATACCCAGCTGTGGATGTGACTGGTGATAGAAGCAAGGTCTGATGCTGTAAAGAGCAGTATTGCATAGGAACCTGGAATGTCAGGTCCATGAATCAAGGCAAATTGGAAGTGGTCAAACAAGAGATGGCAAGAGTGAATGTCGACATTCTAGGAATCAGCAAACTAAAATAGACTGGAATGGGTGAATTTAACTCAGATGACCATTATATCTACTACTGCGGGCAAGAATCCCTCAGAAGAAATGGAGTAGCCATCATGGTCAACAAAAGAGTCCAAAATGCAGTACTTGGATGCAATCTCAAAAACGACAGAATGATCTGTGTTCATTTTCAAGGCAAACCATTCAATATCACAGTAATCCAAGTCTATGCCCCAACCAGTAACGCTGAAGAAGCTGAAGTTGAACGGTTCTATGAAGACCTACATGACCTTTTAGAACTAACACACAAAAAAGATGTCCTTTTCATAATAGGGGACTGGAATGCAAAAGTAGGAAGTCAAGAAATACCTGGAGTAACAGGCAAATTTGGCCTTGGAATACGGAATGAAGCAGGGCAAAGACTAATAGAGTTTTGCCAAGAAAATGCACTGGTCATAACAAACACCCTCTTCCAACAACACAAGAGAAGACTCTACACATGGACATCACCAGATGGTCAACACTGAAATCAGATTGATTATATTCTTTGCAGCCAAAGATGGAGAAGCTCTATACAGTCAGCAAAAACAAGACCAGGAGCTGACTGTGGCTCAGTCCATGAACTCCTTATTGCCAAATTCAGACTGAAATTGAAGAAAGTAGGGAAAACCACTAGACCATTCAGGTATGACCTAAATCAAATCCCTTATGATTATACCGTGGAAGTGAGAAATAGATTTAAGGGCCTAGATCTGATAGATAGAGTGCCTGATGAACTATGGAATGAAGTTCGTGACATTGTACAGGAGACAGGGATCAAGACCATCCCCATGGAAAACAAATGCAAAAAAGCAAAATGGCTGTCTGGGGAGGCCTTACAAATAGCTGTGAAAAGAAGAGAAGCGAAAAGCAAAGGAGAAAAGGAAAGATATAAACATCTGAATGCAGAGTTCCAAAGAATAGCAAGAAGAGATAAGAAAGCCTTCTTCAGCGATCAATGCAAAGAAATAGAGGAAAACAACAGAATGGGAAAGCTAGGGATCTCTTCAAGAAAATCAGAGATACCAAAGGAACATTTTGTGCAAAGATGAGCTCGATAAAGGACAGAAATGGTATGGACCTAACAGAAGCAGAAGATATTAAGAAAAGGTGGCAAGAATACACAGAAGAACTGTACAAAAAAGATCTTCATGACCCAGATAATCACGAGGGTGTGATCACTCACCTACAGCCAGACATCCTGGAATGTGAAGTCAAGTGGGCCTTAGAAAGCATCACTACGAACAAAGCTAGTGGAGGTGATGGAATTCCAGTTGAGCTATTTCAAATCCTGAAAGATGATGCTGTGAAAGTGCTGCACTCAATATGCCAGCAAATTTGGAAAACTCAGGAGTGGCCACAGGACTGGAAAAGGTCAGTTTTCATTACAATCCCAAAGAAAGGCAATGCCAAAGAATGCTCAAATTACCACACAATTTCACTCATCTCACACGCTAGTAAAGTAATGCTTAAAATTCTCCAAGCCAGGTTTCAGCAATATGTGAACCGTGAACTTCCTGATGTTTAAGCTGGTTTTAGAAAAGGCAGAGGAACCAGAGATCAAATTGCCAACATCTGTTGGATCATGGAAAAAGCAAGAGAGTTCCAGAAAAGCGTCTATTTCTGCTTTATTGACTATGCCAAAGCCTTTGACTGTGTGGATCACAATGAACAGTGGAAAATCCTGAAAGAGATGGGAATACCAGACCACCTGACCTTCCTCTTGAGAAACCTGTATGCAGGTCAGCAAGCAACAGTTAGAACTGGACATGGAACAACAGACTGGTTCCAAATAGGAAAAGGAGTACATCAAGGCTGTATATTGTCACCCTGCTTAACTTATATGCAGAGTACATCACGAGAAACGCCGGACTGGAAGAAACACAAGCTGGAATCAAGATTGCCGGGAGAAATATCAATAACCTCAGATATGCAGATGACACCACCCTTATGGCAGAAAGTGAAGAGGAACTAAAAAGCCTCTTGATGAAGGTGAAGGTGGAGAGTGAAAAAGTTGGCTTAAAGCTCAACATTCAGAAAACGAAGATCATGGCATCTGGTCCCATCACTTCATGGGAAATAGATGGGGAAACAGTGGAAACAGTGGCTGATTTTATTTTTTTGGGCTCCAAAATCACTGCAGATGATGACTGCAGCCATGAAATTAAAAGACGCTTACTCCTTGGAAGGAAAGTTATGACCAACCTAGATAGCATATTGAAAAGCAGAGACATTACTTTGCCAACAAAGGTCCATCTGGTCAAGGCTATGGTTTTTCCTGCGGTCATGTATGAATGTGAGAGTTGGACTGTGAAGAAGGCTGAGTGCTGAAGAATTGATAATTTTGAACTGTGGTGTTGGAGAAGACTCTTGAGAGTCCCTTGGACTACAAGGAGATCCAACCAGTCCATTCTGAAGGAGATCAGCCCTGGGATTTCTTTGGAAGGAATGATGCTAAAGCTGAAACTCCAGTACTTTGGCCACCTCATGTGAAGAGTTGACTCATTGGAAAAGACTCTGATGCTGGGAGGGATTGGGGGAAGGAGGAGAAGGAGATGACAGAGGATGAGATGGCTGGATGGCATCACTGACTCAATGGACGTGAGCCTGAGTGAACTCCAGGAGTTGGTGATGGACAGGGAGGCCTGGCATGCTGCAATTCATGGGGTCGCAAAGAGTCGGACATGACTGAGCGACTGAACTGAACTAAAAAGAACTGTTAGAAAGCACATATCCTGACTATTTAATTGGCCATACATTTATACGTGATAAAGTGTTTGGACCACATAAATTTATCCAGTAGCACATTTTTATCCCATTCAGTGCTAAAATTTTAAAAAGCAATCGGTGCTATGAAATACTGCCCAAAAGAACACAATGTTGGCATTGAAAGATGGATATCTGTGGTATGTTATATGAAAAAAGCAAGTTACAGAGACTATGAAAGTATGATTTCATTTTGGTTTTAAAATAATTCATCAAATTTCATATAATATTTATACAGTGTGTAGTTTACATGCTTTGGGTGTACATTAAGAATGGTTTGAGAGAGACACACCCACCTGGCAGGAGGTCTGCCTTTGAAATGGAGGCTGAGAGGGCTGCAGAAAACAATCACGATTTACTGGATTCTCTTCTGTTTGGGCTGGAGTTTTTCGAGAAGTGCGTGTTGATTTTTTAATAGACTTTACTTTTTAGGGCAGTTTTAGGTTCACAGCAAAACTGAGCAGAAGGTACAGAGACTTCTCTCATTCCTCCTTCCACCACACATACACACACAGACAAACACATACATACACACACACATACGCACTGCCTCCCGCACTATTAACATCTTGCACCAGAGTGGTACATGTATTACATTCCATGGACTTACATTAACACATCATTATCACCAGTGTCCATAGTTAATTTCTTTCTTCTTCTTTTTTTTGGTCATACTACGAGGCATGCAGGATCTTTGTTCCCTGACCAGGCATCAAACCCCTTGCAGTGGAAGCTCTGAGTCCTAAGCACTGAACTTTTGGGGAATCCCCACCAGTGTTCACATTAGGGTTTACCCCTGGTGTTATTCATTCTACAGGTTTTGAGAAATTGATAATGACATTTATCTACTATCATAGAATATAGAATAGTTTCACTCAACCACTTAACCAGTGGACCACCAGGGAAATCCCCACATTCTTTTTAAAGGCAAACACAATCGTTGCACATATACTGACACCAACATCTCACTGGTCAACACTTAGTCACTTAAAGCTGCAAGGGAGTCTAGAAAAATAGTGGTTGGCTATGTGCCAGCTAAATTTCCAATGTTCTGAGAGAAGGAAAGTTGGATATTGGAGAATGATGGACAGTCCCTTCCCCACTGTGTGTCTTCCCCCTGGAGTGGGAAAGACAAGCCGGACTGTGAAATTCCTTCATGTTCCAAGACTCTGCTTCTGATGTTTCCAGATGATGACTCTGAGACCCCGGAGGAGATGGAGGATGAAATTCCGGTGGTGATCTGTGCAGCAGCAGGCAGGATGGGCGCTGCCATGGCTGCCATCAACAGCATCTACAGCAACACTGATGCCAACATCTTGTTTTATGTAGTTGGGCTCCGGAACACTCTGTCCCGAATACGGTAATATGTGTACTGTAGACTCTGGAGTTTTCTACTTCCTTTTTTTTTTTTTAATCAACTTGTTTTTTTTTTTTTTTTTAATGTAGTTATTTTTGTTGCTATTTTTGTAGCAATAATATAATAACTATTTTTGTAGTTATTTTGAGCCCAGGTTGCTCATGGGCTTTCTGTAGTTGCTGCGAGCAGAGGCTACTTTTTGTTGTGGTGGCTTCTCTTGTGGCTGAGCACGGGCTCTAGCTGTGCAGGCTCAGTAGTCACAGCACGTAGGCTCAGTGGTTGTGGCACACAGAGTTAGTTGCTCTGAGACATGTGGAATCTTCCCAGATCAGAGATCAAAACTGTGTCCCCTGCATTGGCAGCTGGATTCTTATCCACTGCACCACCAGGGAAGTCCCTCTACTTCCTTTTAATTGTTCTTATCTTTCCTTATATGGATTCTCTTCTTTCTTGGGTTTGATAAATGTCCTTCAAATTAATGAGAGGATAACCTGAGGTTTACCTGATGGCCTGACAAATGTGTTGCCTGGCTAAGGAAATTTCAGCAAAGCCTCATTAATCTGGTAGGGCAGTGCACTGTTCTACAGAAGCGAATTATTTAATGCACGAAGGAAACCCAATCCTTAAGCCATTTACAGGAGTCTTTTTTCTCAAAGTTTCTCTTTTCTTTGCTTTTCTTAACCTGAGAGGCTATTAATGTAATCATCTAATATGGCTCAGAACCATCATTAATTATAATTCATAAACTGCAAAGTGACTTCTTTCCTATCACACACCATACTAAACCATAAATTGGAGTTGGATTTAAAAGAAATAAACAGGAGATAAAATTCTAAATGTATTACTAAATTGCAGGATAGTTGTATAATTTTGGTATGGAGAGTGACTCCCAGACCTCAGGGGGAAAAATGGACAGATTTGACTGCTAATATTAAAAAAATGTTAACTGGTGAAAAACACTGAGTGAAACTGATCACACAACTTATTAGGAAAACTGTCTTCAACATGTATTGTAGAAAAAGGATTACTATCCAAAATGTATAAAGAATTCTTACCAAAAAAATTTTAAAAGACAAGCATATAGTAGAAAAATGAGCGCAGAATGCAGACAATTCACAGAACAAAAAGCTATAAATGGCCAGCAAACACGAAAAGATGTTCCATGTTACTAGTAGGGAAAAACAAATTAAAACGATGACATATAGTTGTCCACTCATCAGGATGGTAAATCTAAATAGGACAGCACCATCCTGTGCAGGAAAATAGACATGCTTATTCCTTGTTTGCACAATGCACATTTCATTAATTACTAAAGCATTTTGAGAGGACAGTATGGAAATATCTAATAGAATGGCATTGTATATGTATTTTGATTCACCATTCCATTTCAACAGCTGGGAATATGTACTACAGAAATTCTAGTACATACTACCAAAATATACATACAACAATGTTAATTTCAGCATTACATGAAATAATAAAAAAAATTGCTAAGTGCTTAAATGTCCATCAATGGAATATTTAAATGAACTATGGAATATGATCCAGCTATTAACAAAGAAAGAAGGCATAGAAGATCCCCAAGGCATATTATTAAGTGGAAAATACAAGTTGCAGTACTCCTCATATACTGACCTACTTTATGAATGTCTTAATTCATTTGAATTGCTGTAACCAAATGCCACAGTCTGGATGGTTTGGCTTAAAAACAGGAGAACTTTACTTCTCAAGTTCTGGAGACCGAGAAGCCCAAGATCTAGGGGCCAGCAGATTCATGTCTGGTTAGGGCTCACCTCCTGGCTCATAGCAGGCTGCCTTCTTGCTGTGTTCTCACATGGAGAAGGGATAAGAGAGGTTCACCAGGGTCTCTTTTACAGGAGTACTAACCCCATTCATGGGGGCTCCACCCTCAAGACCTAATCACCTCCTAAAAGCCACACCTCCAAATACCACCACACTTGGGATTAGGTTTCAGCATACAAATATGTGGAGGACACAGCATTCAATCTGAAGCAATGAAATGAAAAGCCCCAAACTATAAATGTGTACATGTACATGTATGTATTTCTGTAAGAAAAAAAAAAGACCCAGAAATACCACCCCCAGCTGTAAAAAGTAATTATTTTTAAGGAGGATGAAAGAAATAGAGAGAACAGTGATAAAGAGAAGTTCAAGGTATTTTAAGTGTTGTTTCCTTCATTTATAAGGAGAATGTATTCATGTTTGATTTTTATGGTCAGATTTTTTTTTAACAGCACCACAGGAGGTACTAAGATATAAAACACAATTGCTCTTTATCTAAACGGTCCTTGGTTGCTGTGGGTTTTTCTGTCTCATTTCTGATTCTTCTTATCACTTATTATTTCAGATTGTTCACTTCAGTTCAGTTCAGTTCAGTCGCTCAGTCATGTCCAACTCTTGCGACCCCATGAATTGCAGCACACCAGGCCTCCCTGTCCATCACCAACTCCCAGAGTTCACTCAAGTCCATCAAGTCGGTGAAGCCATCCAGCCATCTCATTCTCTGTTGTCCCCTTCTCCTCCTGCCCCCAATCCCTCCCAGCATCAGAGTCTTTTCCAGTGAGTCAACTCTTCACATGAGGTGGCCAAAGTACTGGAGTTTCAGCTTTAGCATCATTCCTTCCAAAGAAATCCCAGGGCTGATCTCCCTCAGAATGGACTGGTTGGATCTCCTTGCAGTCCAAGGGACTCTCAAGAGTCTTCTCCAACACCACAGTTCAAAAGCATCAATTCTTCAGCACTCAGCCTTCTTCACAGTCCAACTCTCACATCCCTACATGACCACTGGAAAAACCATAGCCTTGACTAGATGGACCTTTGTTGGCAAAGTAATGTCTCTGCTTTTCAATATGCTATCTAGGTTGGTCATAACTTTTCCTCCACGGATTAAGAGTCTTTTAATTTCATGGCTGCAGTCACCATCTGCAGTGATTTTGGAGCCCCCCCCCCAAAAAAAATAAAGTCTGACACTGTTTCCACTGTTTTCCCATCTATTTCCCATGAAGTGATGGCACGTTGTTAACAGCTCTTTAATTATCTGTGGGTATGAAAACCAGGCTTCCCAGGTGTTTCAGGGGGTATAGAATCACTTGCAATGCAGGAGAGATTCGACTGAAACGCTGCAATGCAGTAGGTTTGATCCCTGAGTCAGGAAGATCCCCTGGAGGAGGACATGGCAACCCATTCCAGTATTCTTGCTTGGAGAATCCCATGGATGGAGGAGCCGGGCAGGCTACAATCCATGGGGTCATTAAGAGTTGGACACGACTGAAGTGACTGAGCACAAGCATACACACGTGAAAACCAGATAACCAAACCCCAAACCAGATCACCAAATTCTTCTTATCACTTACTGTTGCAGATTGTTCACTTAGCCTGTTGTTAACAGCTCTTTAATTATCTGTGGGTATGAATACCAGATAACCAAACCAGAAGGATGGCATGTGTAATAGGAGTGAGGGTTTGTACTTGAACCAGAGGGAGGCGGGAACTGCAGGGCTTCATGACGTTTAAGCAGGGGCTGTTTCTCAGCTCTTGGTTGTCATCTCCACCACCCCATTTTAAAATGTTTGGAAAATTCTTTTTTTTGCCATATAACACACAAACAGAGAATTGTATAAACCCCACGTACAGCTTAATGATCATCTTTGTGGGATCCTTTGGTAAACACGCCCCTATTTTGGCATGGCCATTCTGATGGTGTTCAGGGATATTGAATTGTGGTTTTAATTTGAGGTTCCTTGATTTCTAGTAAGGTTGAGCCCTTTTTTCCCACGTGTTTCCTTACCATTTCGATGTACATGTTCAAGTGTCTGGCCTATTTTTCTGTTGGTTGTCTCTTTTTTTCTTGTTTATATGATTTTTTCCTCCCTAGCTTTATTGAGATATATTTGATATTTAACATTGTATAAATGACTGCTTTTTATGTTTCAAAATTTTCAGGTCTAAATTTTGTTTGGAAGAGTGAATCCTTCTGTCGATTTTTAAAAAGAATTTTATTTATTTATTTAGTTGTGGCTGTGCTGGGCCTTCATTGCTTTGTGTGGACTTTTCTCCAGTTGCGGGGAGTGGAAACGACTCTTTGTTGCGGTGCATGGGCTTCTCATTGCAGTGTCTTCTCTTATTGTGGAACATGGGCTCGGCTCACACAGGCTTCAGTAGCTGCGGCACACGGGCTCAGTAGTTGCAGTTCCCTGGCTCTAGAGCACTGGCTCTGTAGTTGTGGCACACGGGCTTAGATGCTCTTCGGCATGTGGGATCTTCCTGGATCAGGGATCGAACCCGTGTCTTCTGCCTTGGCAGGTGGATTCTTTTACCACCGAGCCACTAGGGAAACCCCTCTTGTTGATTTTTAATCAGCAAAAATGTTACCATGTGTGGTTTTAAAATGTGTGGCCCACATGAAAAATAAAATTGGAAATTTAATTTTGAAATCATTTCTATGAAGAATCGTGTTACAAATTGGATAAACGATAGGCAGAATTTCTGTAAGACCGAGCACACATAAGCGGAGAGGGTGGAGAAGAGGAGATGAAGGTGGGGAGGAAAGACAGATGAGTGAAAGGTAAAGGTAAATTTAGGTCATCCTTGGAGTCCAAACAGCAGAGTAAACACGATCCAGTCAAAGGATGCCCTGCCTCCTTACAGGGCTCTTACCCCATGGCAAAGAGAACACCAACAACTACAGATGCTGCTTTATAAGAAAGGAGGAACACTGGGACTTCCCTGGTGGTCCAGTGGCTAAGAATTGGCCTTCCAATGCAGAGGACGTGGGTTTGATCCCTGGCTGGGGAACTAAAATCCCACATGCTGTTGAGCAACCAAACCTGTGTGCTGCAACCAAGACCCAAGGCAGTCTAAATAAATAAATAGTTTTTTGTTTTGTTTTTTAAAAGAAGGAACGCTTATTGTTCTTCCAGTTTCCTGCAGAGATATTATAAGGCTCTGGGGAGATATTTGGTTATTACTATTTTGCTTCATTTCCTTTGCAAAAGGAGTTATGTGAATGAAAAAAAAAAAAAAAGATTCAAAACTGAACCAGATGGGGGAAAAAATCAGAAGGATTTATAGACTAGAATTGGCTAAGGCTACACACGCTGCATTTTTAATTTTCTAAGGAGGCAAGACATTGACTCCAAGGCAATAGGTGTGTTGAGGCAAGGTCGGAGGTGTGCGCTAGATGTTGTTCTTTGCTTTTGTTATCTCTTTAGGAAATGGATCGAACATTCTAAACTGAGAGAAATAAACTTTAAAATTGTGGAATTCAACCCTGTGGTCCTTAAAGGAAAGATCAGACCGGACTCCTCAAGGCCTGAGCTGCTCCAGCCTGTGAGTAGGGATTACACACGTAGGGGATGGTTCTTGGTGAGATGCTTATTCAGGGTAGAGGGCCAGCCACTGGGGTGCACATGAAATGTTTCTGAAGCCTCGCAGTGTTAGATCTCCACCAAACTCTGCTTTGACCATTTATAAAGCATCTGTTGCAGAAAGGATGTAAGATGGTTTACATAATGAAGCTACATTATGAAGTTTACATAATGAAGCTATGAAACAAGAAATGAAGCATAAGAAAATGTAGCATCCTTTTATATGTGTAAATATACCTAAGGGGTGGTTGGGGTGCCAAGTAGTGAGAAAAATATATTCCCCACCCATTGGCAGTGGTGTGTACTGTGACTGGACATTACATTTAGCTCAGAGTATCCTAGCAACTAAGGGAAAACTGTAACAAGATTGGGTATTTACTTCACAGTATTGACTAATATTTTCAGGCAACACCAACTTTTCCCCTGGCACTAGCAATCTTAAAGTGTTTCACTGCAAGAGTTCTTACAAGAAGGACACTTTCCTGAATAAAAAGTGGTGTTTTGATGGCAGGTTTACAGAAAATTCAGCTTCCTTCTATGTATGATTATTATTTAAATACATACTTGAAAATTTACTAAATTCTAAGCCTTCTAATGATACGATCTTTTCCAAATTCCAGATATTTATTATCAAGAGTGCTCACTGAGTTCGCATTTTGCATTATACATTATTATAGCTTCCCACATGATGCTAGTGGTAAAGAATCTGCTTGCCAGTGCAGGAGATGCAAGAGTCCTGAGTTCGATCCCTGGGTCAGGAAGATCCCCTGGAGGAAGAAATGGCAACCCACTCCAGTATTCTTGACTGGAGAATCCTATGGACAGAGGAGCCTGGCAGGCTATGGTCCACAGAGTTACAAAGAGTTGGACACAACTAAGCAACTGAGCACAGTACATTAAAATATTAAGACACCCGTCCTCAGCCCATGCATCTCTGGCTTTTCTCTGGTTCAAGGAGCTAAGACATTGAGCCTGTGTGTGTGATGTGATGATGTGAGGGATGATGCATGTGTGTGTGTGTGTGTTTAAGGCTGTTTCAGTTGACCAGTGTCAAATTACTGAGTATAGAGAAAGGCCGGCAATTTGTGGCCAGAAAGATTAATATACTCTGTGACTTCCACTGTAGCAGTTCACAGCGATGAAAATAGTGACAGTCTCAGCAGTGGGGGCGGAGGTTGGATCTAGAAGAACCTCTGATGGGTGCTGATTTCAGTCCCAGGGCCCCAAGTAAACTGGGCACTAGGAAGCTCAGGCAGGCCTCTCTGCAGTCTCTGTTTTATTCTGCTCCAAACCTAGAGCTGAGCCATGGTCACGGTCAAAGCTGACCCATGAGCACCCCTATTATACACTGGAACTTCTGTCTCTTCCTCACCATTACTTCTTTTCTTGTTTTAACAGCTGAACTTTGTTCGATTTTATCTCCCTCTGCTTATCCACCAACACGAGAAAGTCATCTATTTGGATGATGATGTAATCGTCCAAGGTATACTCGCCGATGCCAAGAATACTCAGAAAAGGAGCAGCTGATAAGTAGAATGCCCATCTCTGTTCAATTTTGAAATATCTAGTGGCTCAGTGATTTTCATGGCTCATTAAATTTGGTGGTATTATAAAAAATCAGAGAATATTTTGAAAACAAAGGTTGATATTCACTTTCTGGGACAATCGACTTTCTGAGAGCCACTCCCTGTCAAAGTCTGTAATAGGTACCCTGCAACCCTGAAACACAGAGGGATAAAGCCTCATTGATGATGTTATTAGAAGCAAGCTAAACTGTAGTGTTAATGCTGTCTTCTCTCTTTCCCACATGCGAAATAAGATGAGCATCGGTCAAGTGCCTACAAAGCCACAGAAATAAAGAAATCTGACCAATGCAGATCGGAGCTCATTATCAAGTGGCTTTTCATATGATATGAGCTATTCTTTTCAAGCAAAATGCCAAACCACTTGAAACCACAGATTACATACTTTTCCTCCACAGTAAAATCGGGGATTGTTTATGCTCTAAGCTCTATCTAGTCCTGGAATGAGTGCTGTACTATTGTAACTCCTGGTGTTTGTTAATTCAGGGGACATACAAGAGCTGTATGATACCACCTTGGCCCTGGGCCACGCAGCAGCTTTCTCCGACGACTGCGATCTGCCCTCCTCCCAGGACATACACAGACTCGTGGGGCTGCAGGTGGGCACCCGTCTTGGGAATCCTACTTTCACTCCTTCTCCTCCTAGCATCTCAGAGCAAGTGTCATTGTTACCTTTGAGAAGCTGGCCAGTCGGGCAGGACTGATGGGCAGCACACAGCCAGGGGTCTGGGTTGCCCATTCACATCCCAGTTCTGCTCCCAGTGACTCTGGGTCAAGTTACTTAACTTCTGCAAGTCCTTTCCTTATCTGGAACATGGCAACCATAGCACCTACTTGGTCGTGTTTGTGGGTTGTGATGAAATAACATGATGTCAAAGTGTCCACTAAATGCTCCAGAAATGATGGTTGTTACTTAAGTCACTTGTAACCACACTCTGTGGCAGAGACTGGTGTTTTCTCTAAAAGATACTCACTGGAACTTTGGTTCTGTTTTCAGAGTTTTGACTGTCTCTCCCCCCCATCCCCTTTCAGTAGAGGAAAAATATTGACTTTGTTCCAAGGTAAAGAGTTCCTTACCCTTGTAGAAATGAAGGAAGTCAAACCCAGATGTAACACTGAAATCAAAAGAATGGCTTTAAAATACAAGATGCTATTACAAATTGAATGCTGTTCTTCAAAAAAAAAAAAAAAAAAAAAATCCAGGAAATAATGACATATGTGTGACATTAAAGTGTGACACATTTTAAGGGCTAGGCCCTGGACCCAGACCTGCCTGTCAAAATCTTGGCTCCATCACTCAGTAGTTTTGTGACCTTGGGCAAGTTACTTAACCAGTCGTTTTCTCCCTCATTTGTCAAAAGTGGTAATAATAGAACTTCCTGGTAGGGTTACTGGGAGAGTTAACTTAGTTAATACATGTAAGTTATTGCATGCAACTAATGAACTAGTGTGTGAAGTTCTTAGAACGGTGTCTGCACCTAGGAAAGTGCTCAGATAGTTCCATTATGTCGAGGTCTTTTGAGCATCCCATGAGGCAGATTATGGCAGCCTCTGTGGGTGAAATAGTGTGTTTTGCCTCATGTTACATTCACTCAACAACCAGTTATGGAGTGCTTGCTATGTGCCTGACACTGATTTAGGTGCTAGTAACACGGAGAAGGCAATGGCAACCCACTCCAGTACTCTTTCCTGGAAAATCCCATGGACGGAGGAGCCTGGTAGGCTGCAGTCCATGGGGTCGCGAAGAGTCAGACACAACTGAGCGACTTCACTTTCACTTTTCATTTTCATGCATTGGAGAAGGAAATGGCAACCCACTCCAGTGTTCTTGCCTGGAGAATCCCAGGGACGGGGGAGCCTGGTGGGCTGCCGTCTATGGGGTCGCACAGAGTTGGACACGACTGAAGTGACTTAGCAGCAACACAGTAACAAAACTAAAATTTGTGCCTTTGTGTAGCTTCCATTCTACTGGGAAGAGATGGTCAGCGAACAAGTAAAATATTGAACAGAGAATAAGTAAGAGGAGGTGGGGTTGAAATTTAAGCTGGGTGATCAGGGAAGTCTTTGTGGAGACCTTGTTTCTGAGCCTACACCTGAAAGACTTGAGGCAACTATCTTCACAGATATTTAGGGGAAGCCATTCCAGGAGAGGTAACAGCAAATGTGCAAGCAGGGGAGTATTTGGTATATTTGGCAGAGGGGTCACATGGGAGGGTAATAGAAGATGGAGAGGTAATGGGGACAAGGGCAGATGGTGGAAGGCATGGCAGGCATTTTAGGGAGTTTGGGATCTACTCTGAATGAGAGGGGAAGCCACTGGATGGGCTTTGAGCAGAGAAGTAACACTGAGACAGAGCAGGTTGAGAAAGGTGGAAGCAGGACACAGGTTGGGAGGATCTGGCAGAAATCCAGTGAGTGGTAATGATGGTCTGGACCAGGAAGGTAGTAGAGACAGTAAGAAGTGGTTGGCTTCTGGGGAATCCCCTGGCAGTGCAGTGGTTAGGACTCCTTGCTCTCACTGCTAAGGGCCCGGGTTTGATCCCTGGTGAGGGAACTAAGATCCCACAAGCCACATGGCAATATCCCACAAGCCATATGGTGCGGCCAAAAAAAAAGAAAAAAGAAGTTGTTGGCTTCTGAATATATTTGGAAGATGGGACCACAGGGTTGCTGAGATCTATATGGAAAGTGAGTGAGGAGGAGGAGTCTAGGATGACCTTGTGACCCTAAGTTTTCTAACTGGAAGGATGGAGCGGCCACCAAGGTAGGGCAGGTTGTAGCACAGCAGGTTTGGGATAGGACTGGGATCAGTTTGGGGCTCTAAGGAGACCTGCCTTACTAAGCAACCAGACAGACGAATTGAATTGGCAGATATAGTGGAGCTGGAAACCCAGAGAGGTCCCGGATGTCTGCCTGGAGAGATTTAGAGCCAGATGACGCTGTTGAGGGAGTTTGTGCTGGAGAGATGAGCAGATGCCAGTAGGGGCACCCAGCTTTTAGAGGTTGGGGAACCAAGAGAAAACTGGGAAAGCACTGGAGGAAGTGGCCAGTGCCCAGGAGGAAGCCCAGGTACTGCCTAATGGTTTCAAGAAAGTGGTTATTTTCCAGAAACAAAAGATTCCTTGATCAAAAGCATGTGTATCCTTTTCCTTTATAGAACACATATATGGGCTATCTGGACTACCGGAAGAAGACGATAAAAGACCTTGGCATCAGCCCCAGCACTTGCTCTTTCAATCCTGGTGTGATTGTTGCCAACATGACAGAATGGAAGCACCAGCGGATCACCAAACAGTTGGAGAAATGGATGCAAAAAAATGTGGAGTATGTGTGGGCCTCTATCATTTTTTCCATGCTCAGGAACAACATTATTCCATTAATTTTCTATGCATAGCTCAGGGGTTAGAAATCTGAGGTTAGGTTTTCTTACAGAGGCACTGTTGAGAAAAAAGGGATCAGTGGATGAAAAAGCTATTCTCAAGTGATATGTCAGAGGCAGTGAGATCCTGTGCAATCCCTTATTAATATAAACATTTTCTAATGTTGTTAAATAATGTGATTTTAAATCTTCTCCCAGAATGCCAGTGAACCTTTTCAACTACAAATCATTTATCTTAGTAGAGCTTCTCCTTACACAGATTTAAGAATTATTTTATAAAGTCGACTTTTTAAAGGTTGAATTTATTAAATCATTTTTCATTATCGAAATTTTAAGAGATAATAAAAATAACACAACCACTGTTATCATGGCAGTGTATATCCTATCCATCTTTTAAATCTGGATACTTTTAATATTATCATAACCTTGAATTTGTGAGTAAAGTCATTGTAAATAATGTAGGATCAGAATTTGGGATCTTCAATGTTTGCTATAAAAAAGCCTGAGAAGTAAAATGGCAAAATACTGACATTCTGTGAATCAAGGTAAAGCATATAGGAGTTCATGGTATTCTTACAATTTTGGGTAGGTTTAACAACTTTCAAAATAAAAAGTTGGAGAAAAATCAAAGCCCATAGGCTTATTATACAGTGAGGGATTGTCTTGTGCATGCTGAGTTGTTAAGTCATGTCTGACTCTTTGCAACCCCAGTGATCTGTAGCCCACCAGGTTGCTCTGTCCATGAGATTTCCCAGGGAAGAATACTGGAGTGGGTTGCCCTTTCCTTCTCCAAGGGATCTTCCTGACCCAGGGGTTGAACTCATGTCTCCTTTTTGGCAGGCGGATTCTTTACCACTGTGCCAAACCTTTTAAACTAATTAGATTCTACTTCATCTGAGTCTGTGGGACTCCAGGCCAACTGTTGCTTTTCTATTCTGTTTCTCAGGGAAAATCTCTACAGCAGCTCGCTGGGAGGAGGGGTAGCCACCTCCCCAATGCTGATTGTGTTTCATGGGAAATACTCCACCATCAACCCCCTATGGCACATAAGGCACCTGGGTAAGTATTTTAGAACACCAGGTACATTTTATAGATGCGGTGAGGATCAAGGTGAGGCGAGTGTGATATTATACCAGCTTCCTCAATTCAAATCCTCCAGGTGACCTGAGATCTCACCTGGGACACATTATTTAACCTTCACTGCTCAGATTCTGCAACTGCAGCTGATAAAAAATGACCTGAGAGATGTTTCTAGGAAAAGCGCTTCAGGAAAAGCAACTGGAATCATGCTTAGCATATAGTATGTGCTCAATAAACACGAACTTTTTTTGAGATACAATGTTCACTGGCAGAACTTTTCCACATACCTTTATTGCTCTCTTGCAGTAACCTATAGTGGACAGAACCAAATGAATTAGCATAATAGTTGATGGATTTAGATAGCTGGCAATTTATCTTTTTTTTGGCTGTGCTGGGTGTTTGTTGCAGGGCACGGGCGTTCTCTGGTTGTGGCGTGTGGGCCTCTCATTTGCATGGCTTACCTTGTTGCAGAGCATGAACTCTAGAGCACGGGCTCAGTAATTGCAGTTAGTGGGTTTAGTTATTACCATGAGGCATGTGGGATCGTAGTTTCCTGACCAGGGATCAAACCTGTGACCCTTGCATTGCCAGGCAGATTCTTAACCACTGGACCACAAGGCAAGTTCTGTAATTTATCTTTTAGGAAAAAACTGCTTGCTGACTGTATACTATGTGAGTCCCTCAAGTCTTTTATTCACTCTTCACTACAGGAGCACAGGCTCTGGGGTATGGACTGGAATCCCAACTTTGCTATTATATAAGACCTTAGGCAAGTTACTCAAGCCCTCTGTGCCTTAGTTTCTTCATGTGTAAATGGAAGCTAATGTAACCTTATTAAGTTTTTACAAGGATTAAATTACCTAATGTGTAAACTGCTTAGAACAGAGCCTGACACAGAAGACATTCACATTCTTTCAAATGTATGGCTGCACCCATTTGCCAAACCCACTGGGCCAGACCTGTTTAGAAATTAAGAAAGGTTCTGAAATTTTAAAAGGTAATGTGCATATACTTACATTATGCAATACACTGAAGGGGTTCTAGATGTTGCTGCCAAAAAAGTTATTAAAAAGCCTTTCGCTTTCAAACATTAGGGGATTGATTAGTTTAGAATTGGAGACAATGGATTGTGGGCACACACTGCCAAGCCCTGGGCTAGGCTCTGGGGGTTGATGTGAACATCACTTCTCTCAGAACAGTCCTGCAAGATGGCGTGTCTCCTACTGTCCCTTGTAAAAGGGAGGTCACACAGAACTGTGGAAACTGCATGACTGTCTCCTCTTTATGATGCTGCATAAATAGTTCCTGTCTCCTCACTAGTATCACCCCTGATTTTCCTGAACATCTGTATGCACAGAAGAGTGATAATGGGGACATTGAGGACACTAATATTTCATTTGATTTGCTTTATAATGCTGGGCTCACTGTTAGGTCAAGTGGTGATGAGTGTGGAGAAAATCCCATCAAAGTAGAATAGCTATAAAATATGTGTAGGAACAGTGATGTGGAGCTTAGACTGGGTTAGAGAAGTTAATGATCTTGGAAAAGAGACTCAGAATTACATTTTACAAACTACCTAATTTACTGACAAGCAGGAAGGGACAGAACCTTCTAAGGGAGAGGAGTCATCTTTTCTTATAGAACAGAGCCTGCATCTGTGCTGAAGGTTTTGGAATTGGGGGTGGTCTGCAAAGTAAAGCTACACAGAAATCATTTGAAAAATGATTTCATTTTAGAATGTTTTAGAGCAGTAAGCAGTATTAACATTAATGGCTATTAAGTTTGGGTCTAAACAGTTAAGGCTTAAGGTTTTACAAATTTATGAAACTTAGTGAAAAGCAAAGCTGCAAGTCCCTACAGAGTCCTTCAGTTGTGGGGCTGAGACTTGCTCTTCTGCTTCCTGGAGATGACCCCATGTGAAGTCTCCACTCTCCAAATGAGCATTTCCTGTGTAGATTCTGCTACATGATAATTATTCCAATGATGCTACTATAGCCCGAACACCTAGCTCCTCTTCTGCAACTTCCTACACAACTATGTTTATGAATAACAGAAGAAAGGTTTAGGGTTTTTCCCCCCTTACATCATACGTTAAAGCTATAATATTCTAGCTATTCATCCTCTCTTGCCTCAATGGACTTTTAGTTGTTTGAAAATATCACATTCCCTTTCATAGAAAGAAAATGTAACACAACAGGATATTTTTTAAAAATTTACATTCACAAGATCTTACTATACTTCTGGAAGATACACTCTAAAAATATCCTGCCACAATAACAATATCAGGGTTATGCATAGTCTCTAAGCAGTTACTTATGAAGGGAAAAATATTCAAATAGAGACAGTTGTTTGATAAAAGCAGATCTTATTCTCAGGCACATTTTATAGGATAAAAATGAGACTGCTTAAAAGAAAATGCTGCCATATTAATGACAGAAATGCAGAGAAAGAACTCCTGTGAACTCTGGGCAGGAGGGAAATGATGTAAATTCTTTGGGGGATAATTTGACAATCCCTCATCAAAATTTAAAAGACACAGACCCTTCAATCTAACAATTCCATCTACAAGATTTTATCCTACAGATACATCTGTATAGACATGCATAGAAGGCTGTTTACTGTAGCAATCTTTGTAACAACTTAGCAATCTTTGTAACAACTTTTGCCTGTGAAGGGACACAGCCTAAATGTCCTCAATAAGGAACTCAGTAAATAATCATATCCATTCTATGCAATTATTAAAAATGATTCAGTGACTTCACATGTGCTGCTGTGGAAAGTTTTCCAAGATAGTAATTTTCAAAACGCAAGGTACAGTCCTATGGAAATCTAATAACAATGTATGAGATAGAAAATTTTAAATATATTTGTATAGGATATATACACATAGAAATCTATTAAATTATTAATGACATCATTCAAGATGCTATTTTTTCTGTACTTGATAAAATATTCTCAGAGAAATGTTAATATGTCTCACTATGATGTATTTTTTTCTTTTCCCTTATATTTCTTCTGATTTTTGCTTTATGTATCTTTGTTGTTAGGTGTCTAATGGTTTATGAAGTCTATTTTCTTTGTGAATTGTACCTTTTATCATAAAAATATTCATCTTTGAAAAAAAAGGCAAGGTACAAAAATACACACACAGGTATACAGGTAGAACATTACTGGAAGAATTTCACGAGAAACTCTTTTTTAACAGTTGTTTCTTTGAAAATCAGGGTTGGGGTAAATTCTTCATTGTATACCCATCAATTTATCCCTTTTTTTTTTTTTAACAATGAACTTGTCTTCAATTTTTAATATAAAATTTTACTTTTCTAACGAATCTATTATTGTCCCCTAATCAAGGCTGGAATCCAGATACCAGATATTCAGAGCATTTTCTGCAGGAGGCAAAACTACTCCACTGGAATGGAAGACATAAACCGTGGGACTTCCCGAGTGTCCACAATGACTTATGGGAGAGCTGGTTTGTTCCTGACCCGGCAGGGATATTTAAACTCCACCACCCCAACAGCTGATATAACTTGACATTTAAAATATTTCCTGTACAAATATGTGGAACTGTCCATTTGTAGCCTATTATACCATTGTTCTTTGTGAACAGAACCTGATATAAATGATCCACAAAAACAAAAAACCCTACTGTGTACAAATAGTACCTTGAACCCTATAGGTATTGATTTAGTTCTTTAAATATAAGTGACAATTATAGAAGATTATGTGAGTGAAATATATTATTGCAAAGAAATAAACCCAGCTGCTGCTGCTGCTAAGTCACTTCAGTCGTGTCCGACTCTGTGCGACCCCAGAGATGGCAGCCCACCAGGCTCCCCCCGCCCTGGAACTCTCCAGGCAAGAACACTGGAGTGGGTTGCCATTTCCTTCTCCAATGCAGGAAAGTGAAAAGTGAAAGTGAAGTCGCTCAGTTGTGTCTGACCCTCAGCAACTCCATGGACTGCAGCCTACCAGGCTCCTCCGTCCATGGGATTTTCCAGGCAAGAGTACTGGAGTGGGGTGCCATTGCCTTCTCCGAAACCCAGCTAGGTTTCAGCAATTTGCTTATTAACTCTGAATGAAAATTACAGCCATAAATTTAAAAAATTTCTAAATGTATTTTTTACATGTAGGTATTTTTTTAATGAGTTGCCAATATTGTCTTCTGTAGAACAATATATTCTATTTAAAACAGGAATGTCTAAAAAAATAAAATATTCATAGACTTTTAATGATTTTCATAATCTATTATTCTACATGCTAAATATAATAGCAGGTAAACTGATCTCAGATTAACAAGGGAAAGAAAATCAGAGTCTTGCTACAGAAAACACTGCAACTTAAGGATAATCATTCTCAATATTTTTTATTGTAAAAAACAATCAGACTTTCAAATGAATTTTAAAACTTTTTCAATATTATTTAATGAAAGAGTCTCATATTCTCATGTATAGTGTATATCAACATGTACTATTCGTCTGTCATATTTAATGAAAAACACCATTATTGTATACTTGGAAAAATCCTTAAACCCATTCTCTAGTGAGTGTCCATCATAATTTAAAGAATATTTTCTCCACTCAAAAAACAAACAAACAAAAATCTATGTAAAGATTACAATCATTAAAAACCAAAGCAATACCTAGTTACATGCTTTACATATCCCATGAAAAAATAATTAAATTGTTCCTAATCCCTGATGCAAGGCACGTAAAAGCACCCGCACAAAACATCCATGTAAACAGCAATACAGTACATGATTTAAATAACATGAATGACTTTTACATGGCTTGACCTAAAGGAAAAATAAAATCCATCATGGCTACAGCTAAAAACCATGTTAAAATTCACAAGAATTTGTATCTCTTATTATAAAAAGAACAGGCTATATAATCTTTTAGAAAAAAAAAACTTCATAAATATTTTCATATTGAGAAACAACATGCTCCCTGGGTAAGAATAAAATCAGAATATTCAGATGTGATCAGGAGTAAATGCAAGCGGCATTTCTGAATACCCAGCTTTGATATCCACCAGGCCTAGTAGTCAGGACTATTTGTAGCACCATGGAATATGCATTAGAAAATCACAAAAGTACATTACTTCAAACTAACCTTGACATGAGGTTCACTTAGTCCACAGTAACAAACAGCAATGATGCAGATAATTGTTTTAAAATTACTGGCTTACTTGATTTATCTAGCAAGAAAAATTCTGTATTATTTATTTTAGTACATCTCATGTACATAAAGCACCAGTTTAAATAAGATTATCAAACAACCTCCAGCCTCTTGTTACTCAACCTGGAAGTTCATTTCTCATCATTTCTATGTTACATGCTAAAAGTCAAGGAGGATAAAATTAGAATGGTGGTAGATACTGAGAGAGAAGTTCAGTCTCCTTCCTATCAAATGTTATGTCTCTCAAGTAAAACACAGATGAAGTAGTGAAGTTTAAAAGGTTTTCTGCATTCTCTGGAACTTACCATCTCAGCAGAATAGTTTCTTCCTACAAGAGGATCAGCAGATGGGGGTGAGAGGACCAAAGGCGGGGCTCACGCCCTGGCAGGTAAGGCTGGGTTAACCTTGCTGCTGCAAGGCCACACTCTGTATTTCTACTGCAAACAACCTCACAAATGCTCACCACTGGTAAAGCAAGGAGGCCTGAGTGTGAACACAACTCAGGAAGCCCATTAAACACTGTGAAAAACTACCAGATGAGACTCCACCAAGGGTTAACCTCACAGATGAAAATCAGCACACTTGCCTCTTGACCAGCAGGAATCTTATTAGCAGCATGCCCTTCTTAGGCATGAAAAGGGAGAATGGTGCATCTAAGTTTACGCACAGTTCATAGTCAAGTGTCAAGATGCAGACTCTGGCATTTTTAAATTACAGGTTAAAAGTGACTCCCAAAAGAAAATTAATTTCTTCATAAATGAAATACAGTTTTATAAAAAAGCTGGAATGATGGTTAATTCAAATATAAAAACTCATATACAGAAAAACCCCTTTTCCTTCCAAACTACTTAGGTCCGTACAGTTGACTCCACTGTACCTTGATCACAACACCCGAATAAAATACGAATAAAATGCTTCAGCTAGCAAACCGAGGGCCACTTGACAACTGCATTAAAACTGCAGCATTTAAGCAGGGCTGAAAAACACCATCCTTAAACGTGGTTTCCTTCTTGTTCTTGCGTCCCACAGTGATTACTAAATGAAGGGATCTGGTCTGTAAACGACTGGGTCATCCACTGTCCATTCGGAATGTCACTGAAAGTTGATTCTCCATTGTCAGCAGCTGGGATGGGGGTGTGGGAGGGAGGAGAAGAACATTACTCTATTTAAAAGCTTTAAGTGATATAATTAGGAGATTTTAACAGTCTATTATAGGAGAGATGCTACTAAAATAGCTAAGCAAGCTTCTTGAATACAACTTAAATTTCTATTCTAAGATACAGGACTGATAAATTCTTGTTATTCAAGGAGGGAAATGCACCAAGGAGGACTTCGAGTCCGTAACTTCAAGTAAATGAGCTGTAAAAGCCTGTGTAGTTGAACATCAAATAACCATCGAATTTTCACTCTAAATCACTAAATAGACTTATTAAAGATTTTTTTTTTGATGTGGACCATTTTTAAAGTCTTTATTAAATTTGTTACAATATTGCTTCTATTTTGGTTTCCTAGCTGCAAGGCATGTGGGATCTTAGCTCCCCAACCAGGGCTCGAACTCAGGCCCTCTGTACTGTAAGGGGATATCCTAACCACGGGACTACCAGGGAAGTCCCCCAGTCACTAAATAGATTTTTGTATTTCTATTCCCATTCTTCAGTAATTAACTCTCTCTTAAAACAAACAAACAAAAAACCCTCTTTCCCTGAATCCTGGCAAAACCAAGTCTTTGAAAGGAACAAACAAGGGGGAGGGGACATACCCAGCCCATTTGAAGAGAATCCGCAAGGTTCACCAAGGCAGGGGTTTTCATTGTAAGCACCACCATACGCTGCTTCATAACCCGGGTCGTATTTTTCTTCCTTCACAGCCATCTTCTTTGCATCCTCTGTGAGGAGGGTAAGAGGGATTTAAAACTGACTTTATGTAACAATTTTGAAGATAGCCTTATTCAGCAATTATCAAGAATAAATCTTTTTCTTGAATTTCACATCCACGGAAACAACTTTCACATTAAACTCTTTTTAACATTAACAAAATAAACTCCTAAGAACTGTAAAAGCCTATGAGGTTTAATTTTAGGTGACCTACACTCCTGCTTGGCTTCTCAGCATGTGTAGGAACACTCATATTAGACTGGAAGCCCTTGATAAAAGGAGATTTTATAAGTGACTAACACTTGTTATCAGAACACTCTGGCTGCCAATAAATCATTTTCTTTTCTACTGCTTTTAAACTCACAACATACTTTCTATAAGGTAGATATACATGACGCGAACAACAGGACTGATTAACGGTAACGCACCTTGGGCGAGCTGTAGGTCAAATGTATATTGCACTTCTTGAACGTCTGTGTTTCGTTCAATGCCTTTCAACTGGTCTCTTAAGTCCTTCAGCTTAATGTAGTAATGTACTTTGTCCTGGGCGCGAGGAAACTGCGCACATCTTGCACTGGATGATGGCATCACATAGCAGAGCTAGAATCATAACATTTTACAGTTACAGAAATCTTATAATGCTACTGAATCCACTCATATTGAGATTAGCTGCTAAGTCACTTCAGTCGTGTCCGACTCTGTGCGACCCCAGAGACAGCAGCCCACCAGACTCCCCCGTCCCTGGGATTCTCCAGGCAAGAACACTGGGGTGGGTTGCCATTTGCTTCTCCAATGCATGAAAGTGAACAGTGAAAGTGAAGTCGCTCAGTCGTGTCCGACCCTCAGCGACCCCATGGACTGCAGCCTTCCAGGCTCCTCCATCCATGGGATCTTCCAGGCAAGAGTACTGGAGTGGGGTGCCATCGCCTTCTCTGTATTGAGATTAGAAACCTTCTTTTTCTTTGGATCAATAACTTGATACTTACCACATATCAATATATGCAAAATCAGTAACAGCAGTTGTGTTTGAGTTCAAATTTCTAATATTTACTTATTACAAAGTCAATAAATCAAAACCAATGAGTCTTTTCCCCCTCAGTGTTTGTACAAAAGGGCATATAATTATACAATGAAAAGTCTTTCCTCCTAATTATGTTTCTATCCACCTAGTTCTTCCCAAAGGCAATCTACACTGCTAGTTCCAGAGATAGTCCATTAATTTAGAATCAAATTAAAAAAAGAAAAAAACACACAAATGGTAACATGCTGTACTCCCTGTCCTGCACCCTGCTTTTTCACTCAACAATGTCTCTCAGAGGTAACTCTGTATCAGGTCTCTACATCAGAATAAGTTCCCTTTTTTATAGCTGTGTAGTAGTTTCATAATTTATTTAACCAGCATCTACCTATGGGCATTTAGGCTGTTTCCAATCTTTTAATATTATCAACTGTAGTGAAAAACCTTCTACATATTTAAATTTGAATATATGTGACTGTAACTGTTGGATAAATTTCTAGAAATGGAATAGCCAGAAAGCAGGATATTTATCATTTTGGATGATGGTGACAAATTGTCCTTCATAGAGTATATCAAAATATATATCTTATATATAAAAGAGTGAGACTGCTCAACCATGGACTTTCCGGTTGCAATTTTTTGTACTTTTTAAATTGGCCTCTATACCATGTATTATAGAAAAAAACCCCAAACCATTATTGACTTATTTTGTTTTGCTTATGCAGTATTTAGAAAAGCCTGATTCAGAGGTACAAATGCTACCAGGTTTTTGTAATAGCACATTTTTCCCATCTCAAGACAGCCTTCAATTAAAGTGATCCAGAAACTTGAAAAAGCAGATGTTTTTCAAAGCTGGATCACTAACATCATCAATACCTATGAATATTTCATGATAAAGAGTAAATTTTATAAGACAAATGCACTCATAGATCATTCATTGTAGGAGCCAAAGCTACCTATCTCGATATGATTCCAATTCACTTATTATTGCACTACTGTGATCACACGTCCCAAGAGATATACCAAGGCTCCTCTGGCATTTCAGGGACAATAATGCTCTTTCTACAGGAAGGAGTGAATCATCTCTGAAATTTTACCCAAGGAGACAAGGGTACGCCTTTATTTAAAGAGTGATCAGTGCTACAACCTACTTTATCAATTACACATTTACTAGTTAAAAACAGAAGAAATTACAAACGAAGTTAAAATATATACTGGCGGCAGAAACTGTATTCCGAGGTCTCCACAGAAACTTGTTGGCACATTGGCTTATCATTTAAAAAATCATCTACAGCACAGAAGTCTGTGTGTGTGTATTTTTATTTCAGAAGTTGTAAACAAAACTTAAAACTATATTTAAGAAGCAAAATTTGAACCAAATGTCTGCAGAAAGTCCACAGAAATTTATATAGAGTTTTAAAACCAATGTGTTATTGTATGATGCCCTTATGTATAAGGACAACAGCACCAAATGCCAGTCAGGTTGGCAGGATGCCTGTCTGCGACTGGACTGTTCTGTTTTTATGGCTCTAATGTGAGACTGGGCCAAGATACACCAACAAAGGGTGATAAGCAGCTTCACTGATCAGGACTGTGTCTATATTTACATGTTTGTTTCACAACTGAATAAGGGCTAACCTACTGGCATTTGGCAAGAACATCCTGTTAAATGTATTTTGAATGCAGCATGTGAGCAACCTCCTCTCAATATTTTGGCCAAATAATGTAACTAATGTAATGTTATAAAGGCATTTATCTGACAAATGTTTCTTTTTCTAATGTAACTGTAAAAGTATCTGAATTAATCTGCAACTATTAGTTCAAGTTACTATGCAGATATTATTCCACAAAATACAGTGCTTTTTTTTTTTAATGGCAAAAATTACAATTGGACAGAACAAATAAAAAGGGAAAACCAGCTAGAAAAATTTGTATTTATCTGATTTACAAATGCAGTTTTAAGGACTTACAGTTTCTGTATCTGGGATCTTATGGGGTTGAAGTCCAAACTCTAAGTTCTTAACCTTTACGCCAAAAACTTCCTTACTAAAAATTTCGTAAATACCTAAAATGAAATACAAATATATTTACATTGCCCATAATGTTAATCAAAGAAAAAAGATAAAATTTAAAAGTAAATCTTACATTTTCCATTAAACACTGCTATTCGTGGCTGATATTTCTGTAATTTCTGCACTAGAATACGTCCTCCTTCACGAAATTCTTTACTAAAATTGAATTAAAAAGTAGTCAAAATATAAATATGGCAGTATTTATAATGTGCTAAATTCAGACAGCTTTCAATAAAAGAGCAAATCATAAAACTGCTATCCTCAGCTTGAACTAGTTAGATACCTAGCATGCTCCTGGAGTGTGTACAGCACAAGTATGGCCAAGGTACCAACCTATCAAACCGAATGTTCCATAATCACCTGGAAAGATCCTTGCTGCCTGGTGTTGTCCTTTCCACCATATTGGTAAATCCAATACCATATTTCCCTGGTAGAGTGTGATCATCCATGTGACTCAGTTGGACCTCACTCAGCCCTGACATAAATAGGCACTTCCCTGTGAACAAGAGAGTTTAATTTAGAAAAAGTTCAGTTTATTTCTGTAAGTCAAAGGTTTTTCTGCCTCATGAATTATGTGGGTCTATTCTCGAAATTAAAAAAAAAGAAAAAAGATTTAGTATATTTAAAAAATTATAACACAGGTCAAATACCATACCAAGCAGTTTTATGTGCTGGGTACTATGCTAAGTCCTTCATATGGATTATTTCATTTAATCATCATAGCTATCTTATGAGATATCACTATTATTTATCTCTTTTTAATAGGGGGTCGAAGGAAACGCTTGTTGAGTATACAGCCAGGCAGCGTAGTAAACTCTGAAATTGTTTAGCTTTTTAACAACTGGAAGTACACCACCTGCCCCTGGAAAACCCCAAACAGATAAAATATACACCAGTGACTCAGGGCTTCAGACATACTGACAGAGGAGAAAATAAAAAGTGAAATATCTCTAGAAATTTTTTTTTGCAAATAATGGAGACAACATGTTATTAGTTCTAAAAATATATTACTATCATTTGTCCTAAAAGTGTTTTTCTTTTCTTTTTTCTTGGCTGCACTGCATACATGTAGGATCTTAGTTCCCTGACCATGGACTGAACCTATGGCCCCTGCAGTGTAAGTGCTGAGTCACTGGACTGCCAGGGAAGTTCCCTGTCCTAGAAGTTTTTAAATGCTGCACTAAGATAATCAGCTAGTGTTTCCTGATAATCTGTTGCACTCCTGATTGTCTGTTCAGATCAGATCAGATCAGTCGCTCAGTCGTGTCCGACTCTTTGCGACCCCATAAATCGCATAAGATGATTTATATATAAGATAATACAACAGGAGTTATACTTGGTTTTAAAGCTCACTCTAAAAGTATGAGGGTCTTAAATATTAATTTCTGCCTGATGGAAATTATCCATAGAGAATGTCTACAATCAGAGCATTTCTTAACTACTACAACTTGATGGCCAATGTATTTCATTTCTCCTAATTAATAAGATGAGTAGAACTCTGGAAAGGTATTAAGTTTTGTGTCTGCATTGGCATGATTACTGTTAATATTCTGTAGATAACAACCAAGAAAAGAAAAAATTGTTTTAAAAAAAGATAGTAAAACTCACTGAAAACAAACAAAAGAGAAAGTATTCCTTTCCATATCCCTCCACTCTTATAAACCAAAATGTTAAGTGTCAGAGGATTTCACACCTTTCATTTTTTTGTACACACACATTGAAAAGATATATGTATACTTACTCAACCAGTTTCTTTTTAAAAACATATTTTGGTTTAAAAAAAACAAACAGACAAACCCAAACTATTAACAAGGACATCTAGTTTAAAAGTAAAATAGTAAAAGAAGGTTAAGCACTTACAGAAATGGTTTCCAGGCCCAGGGTAGTGATGCCCTTTGTAAGCAGCCATCAGTCCTGGATTTATGCCAATCTACAAAACAAAATGTTTATATATTTTAGTCTTGAAAAGTAGGCTTATGTCTTAGGGCTTCTGTGGAGGAGTGGTGAATTGATTAAAATAAAAATTTAATCCAGCATCATAAGCTTTATCATCTACTCTTGACCTGAACAAAGCATTCCATTTTGAGGAAAGAGATTTCCTTTATATTAAAGTTTTGCCTTTTTTTTTTTCCTTTGTGGCTGCGTTGTGTGGCTTGGGGAATGTTCCCTGACCAGAGACTAACCCTGGGCCCTGATAGTGAAGGCCTGGAATCCTAACCACGAGACCAGTGGGGAACTCCTTGCTGTTGCTTTCAAAAATCAGTTTGAGTCCCTTATATCCCCAGCACCCTCACTCCCAACTGTCCTGGAACAATCAATCAACCAGAGCTCATGTCCAGCTTAAGTCTGTTTCTCAGTTCCCGAAAAGCAGCTGACTCTACATCACCTACATAGTTGTCTACATGCTGATGTTTCCTACAGTTACTGACAAAAATCAAAGTTCAGAATCAGTGTTATCATTCATGGAGAAACCACAGTGTCATGCAACCTAAGTGATTCATGTGGATCATTTTGTGTAATTGCCAGAGGACCCACTCCATCCTATCATCACACCTGCTTCATCAACGAGCAAATTAAGTGTTCAGGAAGGCTAAAGCTTGTCCATGGTCATACACCCACATAGCAACATCTGAAACCAGACAGCCTTGCCCTAGAGCCCACCATCTTAAACACCCCATATGATACAACCTGAAGAAGGTGACACCATTTACCACCATAAGGATTCTCAGAAACGGTTCTTTTCAGCAAAATGCTCTTTGCAAGGATATGGTTAAGTCACATTAATCCACCAATGCTACTTATAAACCCAAAGGAGGACAAAATCCTTACAATTACAATGTCCAGATTGAAGGTCAAAATGTCTGGTAGAGTCTTGGTCAGAAGTTCAGCTTCTGAAACACCATTGAAACGGTCCACTTTTCTTTTCACTTTAAATGTGTCTGTAATTTTTTCTTGCTTTTCTTTTGACTTTGTGGACTTGCCAGATTTTTTGGCCTCAGCAGGTTCTGGGGGCTCCACTGGTGTTTTTGGTTCTGTTGTTCTGGGTTTTCTTTTCCTTCCTTTTGGAGGAGTCTCTGAAACACAATGATTTCCAGGATATAGCTGCAGAAAACCTTAACTTACAAACTTTATGCAGCTTTCCCAGAAAAGTCACCCTTTTCTAATATCCTCAGCTTTCTCTTCTATTTCATGACATCACTCTCCTCTCTAACGTCTCCCCCTTCCGTCACCGGAGAACTGGGTCTCTGTGGTCCCAACCCCACCTTCCTTCCTCTGCTGGCAGTTCTTGGGATGAGAGATCCTTAACAATCACAGATTGATTTTCCATACACTCTTACCTGGCATCATGGCTTCTCCAGGGACACAAAGTAGCTACATACCATTTATAAGAATTCTAAATGTAAATATGTAAATAAATAAATGAACAAATAGAAAAACAGGGAGGAAAGGAAACATTTTAACTCAGTTTCCCCATAATTTCCAGCAGAAGAAAACTTCAAATGGTTTGCAGGCTTCTTTCCCCTGAACTGAGTGTATACTCTGTTCTTCACACAGTTGAGGAGGTGAATTGAGAGATGCCAGGGATGAACTCTCTGGGCTGGCAGTGTTTGTCTAAAGGTAAGACTAGGACTCTGATCTCAGGACCTTAAACAGTTTGTCAACCCTGGCCCTGCTGACATCTTAGGTGGAATAATTTAGCAACAGGGGCCTCTACTCACTAGATGCCAGCAGCATCCTGCCAGTCATGATGACCAAGTGTCTCCAGACAATGCCATAAGCCCCTCAGGGGAAAATTACCCGTGGATAAGAACCAGTGACATAAAATTATCCAACAAGAAGCCTTGCCATTTTACTCACAACTCCCCTAATACGGCTCTTCATCTCTCAGGCCCCCACCCTATTCCACTATTATTTGGCGTTTTCTCATCTGAGCCTTCCATCCATCCTCTTTTCTGTTCACATTGCTTCAGCCACTGCCTGTGCCAAGGGATCCACCTCCATCAGCTTGTAGCTGTCCTAGTGCTTCCTGCCCAGAAAAACAGAGGAGGTGGAGGCAGGGGGACCTTCAACGCAGCGGACTTACACGTGCTCTGCAACCATAAACGGAAACTCAGCACTCTCCTCACACCACACTGATGCACGGGGGAAATCATTACCCTCTCCCCACCATCCACTGCTTAATCTGTCCTTCTCTTCCAACTCTCTGTCTTGGTGAATGGTACCTCCTTCTTCCAACTGCCTGGGAGTGACTTCTAGACTCCTCTATCTTCCTCATCCCCCTGCATGAAATCCATTAACATTGCCATACCTCCAAGTTCTGCCCTGCTCTCTACCATCTTATTTTATTTACATTTTTAGATATATATTTTACATCTCTCTGTTACAGTCTATTCTCTAGAATATTCAAATGTCAGTCTATTTATTAAGTCACTCTCTGTTTCCATTCTGTCTATAGCTTCCTATTGCCTTCAGAATAGAACACACATTCTTTAGGTTAAACAAGCCTTGCTTGCCCCTATCTAGACTCTTCTCTCACTACTTCTTTGCTCCACTCCAGTCTCCAATGACAGAGAATTAGGTTTTTCAACCATGTCATGCTTCCTCACGTCTATAGTTTGATGCATGCCACTCCCTCAGCCTGGAACTTTCCTCCTCCCATTCTTCCTGTACTGCTCCCTCACCCTTGAACTTCAGAGCTCCATGAAGCTGCCTCTGAGCCTCAGTCCGAGTTAGGTGCCAGCCCCACAGCATCCTGTATTCCTCTTCACCACTTGGTGTGCTGAGGAGTTTCACATTCACTTTTATTTTCTCCTATGAGATGATTTGAGGGCAGAAGCGATGTTCTTTTATCCCCCCAAACCTATCAGAGTGCCTGAAACCTAGTAAGTACTTAAAATGTAGATTAAATTTTTTAACACAAAAACAGAGTTAAAATTCATCATTAAACCCTTTCTTAAATAAGTTGGCTGATGCCATGGCAATTTTCCAAACTATCCTGGCGAAAACTACCTCGTGTGGGTTCCTGAGCAGGTGCTGGGGCAGGAACTTCGGCTGGCATTTCTTGTGCGTTTATAACTGCCATGTCAGGAGCTTCAGTCATCATTTGTTGGAATGGAAATGTATAAAAAGCTTGAGCTTGCTGAAGAGAATAGCTGAAAGAACAATTAAGGATAAGACAGGAAGACAAAATTACCCAAATGTAAGTTTAAATGATCTGCTCTTAAAAACCCCCAGGATTCAATCATTTCTAACCAGATTATAGAATTTATTTAGAGTTGACAACAGGAGCAAAGAGAGGTGGAAGATCTATCCCCCTATATACGTTTACCCAGTCTTCACCTGGTGCCTACCAACCAACTGTAATGAACTCTTACACACTGATGTGTCATCAGTAAAACTTACCAGGCCTGTTAGGCAAGCCTATACTTTCCCTGAAATGAGATCATGGGAATTTTCCGGCAGAGCTGAAAGGCCACGAACCCATACAGAGTTGAAATATCCACAAAAATAATTTGTATTCCTACCTTCAGTATCTAATTCTCTTGTCACAGAAATCCTCTGCAATGTAACCTTTTTATGTTCAGCTTTATTGAGATATACTTGATACGTTGCAACATTGTTTAGGTTTAACGTGTACAACAGTGCTGACCTGACACACATATACTACAAAATGATCACCACCAAAGCCTTAGCCAACACTTCCACCAGGGCACCTAATTACCATTTCTTTTTTGTGGTGAGAACGTTTCAAATCTGCTCTCTCAGCAGCTTTCAAGTGCATCCCTCAGGATCATTGGCTAGAATCACCACGCTGTACATTCTAGATCCCCAGAACCTGTCAATATTATAACTTGAGCTTTGTGCCCTTTGACCACCATCTCCCCATCCTACCCCCCCATCTGTTTTTTAATGGTCGCTGGATTTTTTGCCATTAAATGAGGGTTAGAAATATATCTTTCTATAAATATCTGTGAATTTATGGGAAAGACCACTCTAAACTTCTCTTCTGAACACAATTTAAATGCTGTTTAAAGTGTTTTGTTCAGTGTAAGGAACACAGGCCTTCACAATACTGCCAAAAAGTATTTCTGGGGGCTATAAATTACTACTGCAAGCTGTTGCTATCAGCACAGAGCTAGGGAAGAAAACACACGTTTTATGAAACTCGAGTGACAGCTGATGCCAAAATATGCCATTAAACATGCAGAAGGAAGAAAAGCACTAGGAAATAAAATGAGTAACGACGTTTACCATTTGCAGAGAAAAGCCATGTTTTCTCTGACAAGCTACTCTACTTAATGGCTTTCTCTTCCTGTAATGTGTGGAGAAAGAAAACAGGGTGCTCAGAAAGCAGAGGTTAAAAAGGCGAACTTAAAAAAAAAAGGCAAACTAGTACATTGTAAACGGGTGAGCTTCACAACATGTAAATCATATCTTAATAAAATGCTTTTTGTTTTTTTAAAAAGGCAAACCAAAACATTTCCAGAAGGAACTTAAATGGCCCATGCAGACACAGGGTCACAGAATGTTGGCGGAGTAGCCAGGCTAGAGCACTGGATACTGAAAGAAAGACTGGGGCCCAAACTCAAGGGACAAACCACTGGAGAAGCATTTTAGCTTCAAGCTATCTCTAAGGGGTAAGATGGTAAAGAAAAGGTGAAGAATTAGTGAGAACGATATTAAACTATCTTAAAAGAGTTTTATTTCCTTAAATATAGTTTTCGATTTATACAAAAAATAAAGACAATACGGTGATTTAGTACACTACAGAACATCAACATGAGAATACTATGCAGTTACAAAAATTAAGTTTATTAATATTTAAAAGCACAGAGAATGTTTAATATAAAGTGGAAAAGAATACAAAACGGCATTGTGAGCCAAGGCTGCATGTAGAGAAAGCATGTAGGAAAGGACTAGAAATTAAGATGTAAAATTAAAAAGAAGCGAAGGGCTTAAACCTTGCCTGGCACGAAGTCAAATGTCCTTTTTGTTCACACTTTTCTTTAGTAACACTCACAGCACTTTTGGATGAACCAGTTGTTCCATGTTAAAGACTCAGATATTCTAACAAGGAGCTAGATATAGCTGAGTTAGTCGAGCGATCTCGTGTGGCTGCCCTCTGGAAATTCTAGTAAGATATAACGTGATTTTTGATTGTGGCCAGTAACAGGGTCCTGAGACGCCAAGAGCCCCATTCAGCTTGAATATATAAAAGAACACTCCTGTGGTCATGGTGAGTGGGTGGCCAAAAGCGTGTGGGAAGGTCTGTTCTTAGCTTGTCACAGCGTCATCAGGACGGCGTCTTACTCTCCCCCATGTTTACTGTTACGGCTCTGAGTTTCACCCATCTGTCCCATTTTGAGTACTTCACAAAAATCCACTACTAAAACATATAACAGAGAAGGCAATGGCAATCCACTCCAGTACTCTTGCCTGGAAAATCCCATGGACGGAGGAGCCTGGTAGGCGGCAGTCCATGGGGTCGCTAAGAGTCGGACACGACTGAGCGACTTCACTTTCACTTTTCAATTTCATGCATTGGAGAAGGAAATGGCAACCCACTCCAGTGTTCTTGCCTGGAGAATCCCAGGGACAGCGGGGCCTGGTGGGCTGCCATCTATGGGGTTGCACGGAGTCGGACATGACTGAAGCGACTTAGCAGCAGCAGCAGCAGCAGCAGCAAAATATATAAATCAGGGAAACAACGTTCACATTACAAAAGGGTTGTGAACTTAAAAAATGTCCAAAATGTGGCTCCGTTAGCATACTATCAGATCATTAAATTCTGAGGTTCAAAAACTGAAAATCGAAGTTTTAGATGTCAACTGGCTGACAAAAAAGTAAAAAAATTAGAGAAAATGCGGTCTTATTTTAGAGATGTGTATCAATTTAGAAAAAAAAATTCAGAAACTTGTCTATAATATAGATGTGTCCCTCAATTGTTCTAAAATTATCCCTGGCACTTTATCATAAGATGAATTAGAAAGGAAATAGAGAAGACTATGGATAATAGAATGTGTAAGTTCTGAGGAAATAGACTCTTTCTGAGCATTTGATTTAGCTTGATCATCTTCACAGCTTCCTAACAATAGCTGGAACAAAAGGAAAGAGGGTGGCCTACAACATTCTTACTACTTGGCAGAAGACGGCATTCCACATGTACGAAAACCTTCATGAACTGCAATTCTGGATAATTTCATTCCTATTATCTGATAAAGGTTAAGTTTGGAAGCAGCATGAACCTATTTCAAACTTAATGTGGATATAATTCCTAAATACATTTGCTGTGTATATAAACATAGGATAACTGCCCCTTCGTATCAGAATTCTGCAGTGTTTATAACAATACTTTTCTCTGTGTGAGAGACAGCAGAAGAGGCGCAGTTAGTTAAGCCATTCACCCTCTCAGGACCTCCCTTCCCTCCCCATGAAAATGAGGGGGAGATTTCTGTGATTTCCACATATAAGGAGAAAGTGCAGGAAATAGGACCAAATCTGTCCAGACTCAGAAGAGGCCCTGAAACATTGTAATTTTCTGTAATTCCCTGATATCCAACTCAAGAGCATGACAAATGATTTTACTTCCCTGTTGACTTTTGTCCCCTTATCATCTATGTCTGTCCTCAGGATGATGGTTTTGCACCTCTCCCCTTTGCCTGCAGTTAACCCTCTACTCTCTCCTAGCCTCCACAGAACACCCTCTTCACTTGAACAGTGCTCAAAGGACTGGTTTTCTACCACTGTCTGAAATTTGATGAACTGTGCATTTTTGAACTGTCTTTCTCAAAATACACACAAACACACATACAAACACACACAGTCGATTAAGTAAGGAGTCCAGTTAATTTGGATTTTGCTGTATTTCAAAAACTTAACACTTGGAGGTTTCTCTAAGATGAGTAACTTCTTTAATCCTCAGTCATTTTCCACTGTTCTAAAGATGTAAGTTGAAGATGTAAGTTCAATGGGAAGGGAGGTGGGAGGGGGGTTCAGGATGGGGAATACGTGTATACCCGTGGCAGATTTATGTTGATGTATGGCAAAACCAACACAATATTGTAAAGTAATTAACCTCTAATCAAAATAAGTTTATATTTTAAAAAAATAATAAAAGTCATTAAATTGAACATTTAAAGCTGGTTAAAATAATAAAATTTATTTTTAATGTATAATGAAATTTAAAAAAAAGATGTAAGTTGCTTTTTCCCTAAATATATTTGTCTTAGTCCCTTCAGGTTGCTATACAAAACACCACAGATTGAGTGGCTTATAAACAACAAATATCTGTGTCTCACAGTTCTGGGGGTTGGAAAGTTCAAGTTCAAAGTGCTGGCAGACTCAGTGTCTGGAGAGTACCTGCTTTCTGGCTCATTTTAGGTTGCCTTCTTGCTGTGTCCTCACATGGCAGAAGGGGTGAGGGGTCTCTCTGGGACCTCTTTCACTACTCCCGTTTAGGTGGGCTTGGGCCTCATGGCCTCATCACCTCCAAAAGACCCCATCTCCCAATGTTCACACTGGGGCTTAGAGGTTTCAACGTAAGAATTCTGGATAGACACAAACAACACAGCAACATTTTATTACCTTCATTTAAACAAGCATATAAACACTGAACACTTACAAAATATCAATGTTGAATAAACTAACTGCTCAACCAAAAGGGACTATTACATAAATTATGATGAAATACTATCCTAGCTATCTAAAAGACTACAAAGCTGAGAGCCAAAGAATTGATGCTTTTGAACTGTGGTGTTGGAGAAGACTCTTGAGAGTCCCTTGGACTGCAAGGAGATCCAACCAGTCCATCCTAAAGGAAATCAGCCCAGAATATTCACTGGAAGGACTGATGCTGAAGCTGAAAATCCAATACTTTGGCCACCTGATGCAAAGAACTGACTCCCTGGAAAAGACCCTGATGCTGAGAAAGATTGACGGGGGGAGGAGAAGGGGACGACAGAGGATGAGATGGTTGGATGGCATCACTGACTCAATGAGTTTGAGTAAACTCTGGGACTTGGTGATGGACAGGGAAGCCTGGTGCGCTGCAGCCCATGGGGTTGCAAAGAGTCAGACATGACTGAGCGACTGAACTGAACTAAAACATCTAAAGTCTACATTCAATATTGCTAAGTGGGAATGTGTGCATTCACCATGCATTACGGGGTGCTTGCTGTGCAGAGTCTATTTAGATACTGTGGACTTAAAAACAGAACAAGCCAGAACCCCCAATTTATTGAACTCTTCTGCATACAGCATAATTTCAAGTTTCCTCACTATATGATCATTTTTCTGGAGCTTAAGATAAAATAAAAATGCTCCATAGCCTCATTGACCTGAAACTGGGCAGAGTGATCAAATTCTTCATTCTGGAGACACATAACAAAATCCATTACATTAGCTTTCCTGGCACGCACATTATACTGTTGATTCGTACTGAGTTTATCATCAGTGAAAACTGCCCTTCACTGCTGCTCCCTCATCTCACACTAAAAGATGCTTCACATTCTAGTCAGTTGGGACTAACCTGGATTCTGACTCAGTCTATCAATTCCAGAAACCCCTCCCAGAGTTGGGTCACTCAAATATTTTATCAGCATGCCATTACCACCTCAAAGCTGTTAAACTGTGAAAAGCTGGGGTAGGAGGACTACATGGCACATCAGTATAGACCTCTCTTCCGTCTGCCTTTGATTCTCGGTAGTAAAGCAGTTTTGATTTCACCCCATATGACCACTATTGCCAACATGTGCTGGATCATCGAAAAAGCAAGAGAGTTCCAGAAAAACATCTATTTATGCTTTATTGACTATGCCAAAGCCTTTGACTGTGTGGATCACAATAAACTGTAGAAAATTTTGAAAGAGACAGGCATATCAGACCACCTGACCTGCCTCTTGAGAAACCTGTATGCAGGTCAGGAAGCAACAGTTGGAACTGGACATGGAACAACAGACTGGTTCCAAATAGGAAAAGGAGTACGTCAAGGCTGTATATTGTCACCCTGCTTATTTAACTTCTATGCAGAGTACATCATGAGAAACGCTGGGCTGGAAGAAGCACAAGTTGGAGTCAAGATTGCCGGGAGAAATATCAATAACCTCAGATATGCAGATGACACCACCCTTATGGCAGAAAGGGAAGAGGAACTAAAAAGCCTCTTGATGAAAGTGAAAGAGGAGAGTGAAAGAGTTGGCTTAAAGCTCAACATTCAGAAAATGAAGATCATGGCATCTGGTCCCATCACTTCATGGGAAATAGATGGGGAAACAGTGGAAACAGTGGCTGACTTTATTTTTTGGGGCTCCAAAATCACTGCAGATTGTGATTGCAGCCATGAAATTAAAAGATGCTAACTCCTTGGAAGGAAAGTTATGACCAACCTAGACAGCATATTAAAAAGCAGAGAGACATTACTTTGTCAACAAAGGTCCATCTAGTCAAGGCTATGGTTTTTCCAATAGTCATGTATGGATGTGAGAGTTGGACTATAAAGAAAGCTGAGCACCGAAGAATTGATGCTTTTGAACTGTGGTGTTGGAGAAGACTCTTGAGAGTCCCTTGGACTGCAAGGAGATCCAACCAGTTCATCCTAAAGGAGATCAGTCCTGGGTGTTCATTGGAAGGACTGATGTTGAAGCTGAAACTCCAATATTTTGGCCACCTGATGCGAAGAGCTGACTCATCTGAAAAGATCCTGATGCTGGGAAAGGTGGAGGGCAGGAGGAGAAGATGACAGAGAATGAGATGGTTGGATGGCATCACCGACTCAATGGACATGGGTTTGGGTGAACTCTGGGAGTTGGTAATGGACAGGGAGGCCTGGTATGCTGCGGTTCATGGGGTCGCAAAGGGTTGGACACGACTGAGTGACTGAACTGAACTGAATATGACCACCACCATCCCATCCTCATCTTCCCACAAGAGGCAGTGGAATTAGACTTTGAAGTTACACTGCCTGGATTCAAACTTCAGGTCTGCCACTAACTAACCCTGTAGGCAGGTTCCTTAATCTTTTCACATTCTCGCTTCCACATCTGTAAAATAGGAAGAAAAGCACCTAATTTATTGATTTTGAGGATTAAATTAGTTAACACATATAGAACACTTAAAACAGAGACTGGTAGGGAATTCCCTGGTGGTCCAGTGGTTTGAACTCAGCTTCAACTGCCGATGGCAAAGGCTGGGGAACTAAGATCCCATAAGCCATGTGACCCAAAACAAAAAAGCAAACAAAATCCCCAAACAGTGCCTGGTATATAATACATTTGTCATAACAAAAACGGAGGAAACAGGAGATGATGAAATATTTTAGGTACTCCTGTCATCTCCTTCTGATGCTATCTAACCTAGTATCATTATCAAAAGGGGAAAGAACCTAGCTGGGTAGGTCTTGCTTTATTCAACTCACATTTTTGCCTAATGATCCGTATCCTTTTAAATATGCTCAATAACCACTGAGAAATAAAAATTTTACTAAGGTTCAAAGTCAATAAATTCCATGGTAGAGTCTACTTTTGGAAAATAAAAGGGACCCATGTGTTTATGTTTGGGCTTAAGGCCCCTCCGCTGTTTTCTGCAGATTCTTAAAGAATGTTGTAATCTTGTCTCTCACTTGAAATACAACTGATTTGGGCCAGGAAACATGATTTCTGCTAGAGCAGCTGAAACTTCTCTTAAATGCCCTCATTGATCTTGAGGTTTACATCTCTCTTACAGACATCCATTTGCCATTTTCCATCTACATTCAATTTTCTTAACATGAAAAGAAAAATCAAAATCAGAACTAAGTGCTTATGTTTTCTGTCATCTAATAACATGTCAGTGAACTAGGAAGAAAACCCAAACCTCTACACTAATGAAGAGTCTTAGTCTCTTTAGCATTTCTAGAAAGTTCCAATCTCATTTGAAGGTTAATCGTTACTGTCTGTATTCTCAGTGGTCTGTTTCACACCTTTCCAGTTATTGATTCAGCATCCTACTTCCCATCTCTGGTAAATCTCTTTTTCATGCTTGAGCTCATTAGAAACATACACGGGTCCTCTTCTTCCTTTTCTTCTCTCTTGTTAGTACTTTTTAAGACTCTTGAACTCTCTTCTCATTCTTAAAAAAAAAGGGTCTACATCTGTAAGATGTAGTTTTTTGAAATTAATTTCTTCCAAAATAAAAAGGAAATTAACTATACCAAACATTCCATGATGAGCACAAAGTCAAGGATGACAAAGCACTACTTTCTCAGGATTACCAGGGGCCTGAGTCATTTCAGAATCCCCAACAAAATACTCCTTAGAGTATTAACACAGAGTTACCCATACTTCCCAAAGTGAAAATATTGTCAGAATAAAAAATGGTCTATAACCCAATGGATTCAGTTAAGACCAAATAGAAGTCAGACAGTTTTGAGTTAAACATTGTACCAGAGAAACCTATTACTTTGCTGTAAGACACTCCCCGTGTGCATTCTAGAACCTACACAATGGCCAACTGGACTCTGCCATTTTTTTTAAGGTACTTGAGCATACAGATTTTGGTGTCTCCGAATGGCCTGGAACAAATCTATGGATATAAGAGAGATGACTGCAATCTATTTGATGGTAGGCGTTTACCCAGGTTTCAATTCTGATCTGAATGAAGATTATAAAGACAGAAGAGATTTCCACAAGTTTTATTTGTAAAGTTCTTTAGGGAAAGAAATGGAGTTCTTTATTTCAGGATTTGATTCATGTCAGGATGAAGTCTGCACTTTATCTCCTTCCCTAAACTCTAAGACAATCTCTGTTGGTTACTAAAGCACTTCCCTTCCACCTAACTCTGACTCACAGCATGTCAGAACCAGATTCCACAGACGCCCTATTTTACAGACATCAACAGGCCCAGAGAACTTCAGTGTCTTCCCCAAGTTTAGAGCCCCAAATCAGGATAATTCTTAATGAGGTCTAACAGTATTGTATTCTGATGTAAACTTTTTTTTCCTTTATACTTAGTTTTTCATTTGGCTTTCCATCAGAGGTTCCAATTTCGAAATCTCTGCTTTTGCAAAAGTCCCTACGCACCTCACACTCCCCAAAGGGCACATGACAAGTAAATACTTAAGATCGTCCCCAAGACCACTAGAACACAATTTTAGACAACTTATTGGAACTGTTATTCCTAGTTTAAGAATTCAAGAGCTCTAGAATGGCAACGTTATCCACCTCGTGCCCCTTAGGTACACCGTTGAGGAAGAAAGCCACAGTAAACCTACAACTCTGAGATGAAAACTCCTAGAGTGATAAATAAAGTCTAGAGACTTCCCTGTAGCACAAACGGTAAAGAACCTGCCTGCCATGTCCTGGGTTGGGAAGTTCCTCTGGAGAAGGGAATGGCAATCGCAAAGAGTCGGACACGACTGAGCGACACACACACACACACACACACACACACACACACACACACACACACGTGACACTTCATCCTTACAGACACACACACACACACACACACACACACACGTGACACTTCATCCTTACAGACACACACACACACACACACACACACACACACACACACGTGACACTTCATCCTTACAGCTGTGCATGATAATGGAGGGTGAAGGAAATGTAGCGGAGAAAGGTATCCGGGAAGAAACATTAATTGGAGACTGCAGGTTGCTTACGACCGCATTTTAATGTCAGCTAGGTGTCTGGAAGGACTTAGGTAAAAAGTGGCCTAAGCAGGCCGTCAGTGCGCATGCGCGGCCCGGACCTTGCTACAGGGACCACGCGGCCTTAAGGAACCCCGGCGTGCGTGCGCGTGTGTGCGCGTGTGTGCGCGCGCGCGCCCGCGGCCTGCCCCGCGGCGAGGGGCGCGGGGGGAGGGGCGGTGTTCCGCCCCGGCCTTACCTGCCCGCGTTCACTGTTTCCATTCCCTGCTGCCGCTCGCGCGCGCAGCTACTCAGGCCCGCAACCCAGCGACTCTGTAGTACCGCGGCGCACGAATGGCGGTACGGTAGTAACCAGACACTCGGACTCGATTGCTGGCAGAACTCGGACAGTGGCTGGTGCATAGGCTCCTCCCCCAAGCTTCCAATTCCCCCTCCCCCACTAGGCCAGCCCCACCCTCAGCGCTGCCCTTCCGTCTGCTCAGAGCCAAATCCCACGCCCTGTGGTTATCACATGATGCCCAGCCGTCCAGTTACGTTCGCGCTCCTCTCGTTGGTTCTTCTGGTTGCCAGTTGGCCTTTCGGGAAGGGTGGAGGATAAAAAGTCTGGGAGGGGAAGCACTCTGCTGACGTAAGCTTTTGTCCTGCCTGACTGTTCGGTGATGCCCGGGTAGGGGGGTGCTTGCGAGTTGAAGTCCTCGGCGCTGTGTAGGTGCGGATTTTATGCTTGTTAGAACTATCCGGGCTTTTCCATCCATCATTTTATTATGATTAAAAAAGTGCTTTGCATTAATTACCAAGTAATTACTGTGATGTAAGAAAAAGAAGAGACTTTACAGTCAGAAAACTTGGGACTCCTGGGCACTGTACCATATTGGGTCTCAATATGTGAAATGACGGTGATTGTAAAAGGGTTTTGTAAAATGAAACTTTACCTGAGCTGTTCTCTGCTTTACTTCCATTGTATAGAAATATAAAAGTTCGAAGTCTATGAGAGTAGATGGCATTCAAGTATGACTTCCTCCTTTCAACCTTCTGGGCTAACCCTTCATTTCTTGATGACTTTGCCCCTCGTGTTTGTTTCATTAGTTCTCAAGTTATCACTGGTTTTTGTATAAGGACTTCATTAACTCTGCATGAAAATAGGCTTTGCTGTTTCTCTAGTTTGCATGATGGGAGACTTGGCTGCTGTATTAGCTTTCCATAGGTTATGCTGTCGTACTAGATGAGTCCAAAATCTCAGTGGTTTACAGCAGGGTTTTTGTCACTCATTGATTAATATACGAGCTGGGAAATGGTGGAAGCTCTGCTGTTTCTGTCTTCTTCATTCTAGGGTTCAGAAAAGGGCTTTCATGAGTAAATACAGAAATTTTGATTTGTATTATGAATTGCTTAAGTGGAACTTCGAACATTTTTAAACTCTTCAGAACTTACATGAATATTCTGCTTATTGGTAGATAATCACTCAGAATCTGAGTTATGGGCGGTATTCAGTGACTATCTGTTGAGTGACTAAAACAGCAACAGCCCATCCTCTTTTTCTCTCTGGGTTTGCTAACTGTTCTGGAGAAGGTTTAAAGCAACATCTCTTAAGGTATTCTTGTATTTTTTTTTTTGGCTGCCACAGCATGTGGGATCTTATCTCCCCCATGGGGATGGAACCTATACCCCCTGCAGTGGGAATGCGAGTCCTAACTTGTAAACCACCAGGAAGTTTCCCATCCTGAATATATTTTTAAATGCCTGAATTAGGTGAGAATATTGTGGAAATTAAGTAGAAGTGCAGGTTTTTAATGGGAAGCTCAAGAAGTAGGAAGCTATCATCTTGGATAGGAATATCTCTGATGCTGGCAGGCAGGGCTAGCTTTATGGGTGTGTGATCTGTGTGGTTGAATTTATTGTTGTCTAGCTGCTAAGTTGTGACCAGCTCTTTTATGACCCCATGGACTGTAGCCGGCCAGGCTCCTCTATCCACGAGATTTTCCAGGCAAGAACACTAGAGTGGGTTGCCATTTCCTTCTTCAGGAGACCTTCCTGAGCCAGGGATTGAACCCATTAGCATTAGCAGGTGGATTCTTTACCACTGAGCCACTAGGGAGGCCCGAATAGTTGAATAGGGCCCCATAATTGACTTAACTGTTCTGCTACTGACATCTTGAAATTATTCATTTAACAGGGGCCTGCATTTTTACTTTGAACTGAGGTTTACAAATTATTACTTGACCCTGTTGACAGGTGTTAAAGAGGAAGATTAAATGTGCAGTGTCGCTGTGGAATAGGGGGGGTCTTGCAGGGTAAATGGGTACTAAAGACAGCAGTTATATTGATAACAGTGGTAATGATGATGGTAGAACTTACAGCAGCATACGTTTACTGACTGTACTGTGCACTGCTTTAAGTGCTTTCTGTGTATTAATCCTTAAAATTCTCAGGAGGAAACTCTTGAACAGATGTCACAGGTCAAATTTGAAGGCTATCAGGCTGAAGAACAGGAAGAGCCAAGGCTCCAGTTCAAATCTGAAGGCCATCTTCTTGAGAATTCCTTCTTGTTCTGTTCAAGCCATCAACTGATTGAATAAGGCCCACTCACATTATGGAAAGAAATCTGCTTTGTTAAAGTTGTAGGATAAAAGATCAATATAGGACAATCAGTTGTACTCCATATACTACCAACAAATCATCAGAAAAACACCATTCACAATAATACCAAAAATATGAAATACTTAGGGATAAATCTGGTAAAAAACATTTCCCCAAAATTAAAAAAATATTGCTGAGAAAAATTAAGTAAGACCTAAATAAGTGGAGAGATACGTTGTATTCATAGATCAGAAGACAATATTGTCAAGATGATTACAGATTCAGTATTATGACAATCAAAATCATTACAGCCTTTATTGTAGAAATTGAGATGATTCTAAGTCATACAGAAACTCAAAGATCTAGAATAACCAAAACATTCTTTATAAAGAAAGAACTGTATAATATCACTTATACGTGTAATCTAAAAAAATAGAACAAAATAGTGAATATAGCAAAAACAAAAAACTGGAGGACTACACTACCTGGTTTTTATTATAAGGCAACAGTAATCAAGATAGTGTGGTATCACAATGGAAAAAGATAGAGTCCAGAAAGACACATACATAGAGAATTAATCAGATTTTCCACAAAGGTACAAAGGCAATTCCGTGGAGAAAGCATTAGCATCTTTTCAACAAATGGTGCTAGAACAATTGGATAGCCATATGCATACAGGCTTCCCAGGTGGCTCAGTGGTAATCTGCCTGCAGTGCAAAAGACTCTGGTTTGAACCCTGGGTCGGGAAGATCCCCTGGAGGAGGGCACTGCCACCCACTCCAGTATTCTTGCCTAGAAAATCTCACAGACAGAGGAGCCTGGTGGGCTACAGTCCATGGGGTCGCAAAGAGTTGGACAGGACTGGAGTGACTAAGCACACACATGCAAACAGAACAAAACTTGGGCCCACACCTCGCACCATACAAAATGTTTTGCTCAAAATGGATCATAGACCTACTGTAAATCCTAAATCTATAAAACTTCTAGGAGAAAATACAAGAGAAAATCTATGACCTTGGGTTGAATTTCTTAGATATAACAGCAAAGCATGACCCATTAAAGAGAAAAATGGAAATGGGACTTCATTAAAATTTAAAACTTCTGCTTTTCAAAAGGTTATTAAGAAAAGTCAAAGTATAGACTGGGAAAAAGTATTTGTAGATCAGATCCATCTTATAGCTCCAATACTATAAGTACACTATTAGTTTATAATATTACAATATTTTGGCCACTTGATGCAAAGAACTGACTCAATGGAAAAGACCTGATGTTGGGAAAGATTGAAGGCAGGAGGAGAACGGGACGACAGAGAATAAGATGGTTGGATGGCATCACTGACTTGATGCACATGAGTTTGAGCAAGCTCCGGGAGTTGGTGTTGGACAGGGAAGCCTGGCGTGCTGCAGACCATGGGGTTGCAGAGTCGGACAGGACTGAGCAACTGAAGTGAAGTGATCCATAATGTATAAAGAAGATTCAAAACTCATAATTTAAAAAACCCAATTTTAAAATGTGCAAAAGACTTGAACTTACACTTCCCCAAATGGTTCTCAGCATGATTATTCATGAGATACCATTACCCACCTATTAGAATATCTAAAATTTGAAAAGAGTGCTACACTGTATTGAAGAGTATGTGGAGAAACTAGAACTCTCATACACTGTTGATGGGAATGTACAATCATATAACTACTTTGGAAAACAGTTTGGCAATTTCTTAAAAAGTTAAGCTACATACCCAGGAGAAGGCAATGGCATCCCACTCCAGTACTCTTGCCTGGAAAATCCCATGGATGGAGGAGCCAAGAAGGCTGCAGTCCATGGGGTCGCTGAGGGTCAGACACGACTGTGCGACTTCACTTTCACTTTTCACTTTCCTGCATTGGAGAAGGAAATGGCAACCCACTCCAGTGTTCTTGCCTGGAGAGTCCCAGGGACGGGGGAGCCTGGTGGGCTGCCGTCTACGGGGTCGCACAGAGTCGGACACGACTGAAGTGACTTAGCAACAACAACAACATACCCACCTTGGCTGCAGCCATTCTACACCTAGGAATGTATGCAAAAAGTGGAAACATATATTCATAGATCTGTACACGTTTTTCTGGCACTCTTCACTGTTCAGAGCAGTTTTTATTCATTTTAGCCCCAAACTGGAAACAACCCACATGCCCACCAAAGGTGAATGGATAAGCCAATCGTCGTATAAACATGCTCAGCAATACAAAAGAGTCAACTGATACATGCAACAGTGTGGATGAATCTCAAAATAATTGTGCTGCATGAAATAAGCCAGGCCAAAAATAGTACATTCTGTATGACTCCATTTCTTTAACATTCTGGAAAGTGCAAACAAGTCTGTAGTGACAGAAAATAAGATCAACTGTTTCCTAAGAAATGAGGCTGTGTGGGCAGAATTAGAAGTGCAAAGAAACTTTTAAAGGTGGCGGATGTGTTCATAATCTTGATCCTCGTAATGGTTTCACAGGTGTACAAGTATGTCAGATCTCATCGAAATTGTATACTTTAAATATGTGCAGTTTATGGAATGTCAAATATACCACCATAAACTTGTTTTTAAAAATGTGACTGTATCATGATATATATTATACATAGAAGGTTGTTTGGATTGTCTTTCATTAACCTTTTGCTTAATGAAACAAAACACAATCTTTTGTTTTACTTGAAATTTACTTGATTTATAGTGTTGTGTTAGTTTCAGGTGTACAGCAAACTGATTCAGATAAACTCAAATATATAGAATATATATTCTTTTTCAGAATCTTTCCCATTATAGGTTATTACAAGATATTGAATATAGTTCCCTGGGGTATACAGTAGGACAGTAGGTCCCTGCTGTTTATCTATTTTATGTATAGTAGTGTCTGTTAATCCCAAACTCCCAATTTATCCGTCCTTCCCACCCCTTTCCTCTTTTGGTAACCATAAGTTTGTTTACTTTGTCTGCAAAACACAATCTTAAAAACACATAGGCTAAATGTTGATTTCATTCTTCCATTTTTCCAGTGGCAGCACAGCACAATGTCATAGCTGTCTGGGTGTGGCTCTGTTTCAGGTAACAAACGATGTGCAGGGTAAGGGAGTTAGAGGAGGTAAGGTTCGGAAAAAGAACGAGAGGGGCACTGTACAAGAACAGATCACCTTTAATGAGGTGAGATTAGTGAGCTGCTGCACTAACCCAAGAAATGAGTAAGTATACATAGGCATATATGTGGACATTTACTGTCTTAAGGGGGCCTGTTCTTCTCCAAGTTGTTCGGGCTAGTTATCTCTTAACCGGCTGGGGCAAGGAATTCTGGAGATCAGCCAGAGACTGGGACCGGCTGGGAGCTGGGTGTAATCAACCTTAATGTCCATTTTTTTCCCTTCCGGTGAGAGAGTTCTGTTTTGCATAGAATGGTGGGGAGGACCCAGAGGGGAGTTTTAACTCCAGGCTATTTTGAGCGTGTAACTTTCCTTCACAGGGAACAGGAGAGAATGCTTTTTAACTTCATTTGCTCCGGAGTGGCCTCACCTAAGCACGCATGGCTCAGTATGCGATTCTCCACCCGCTGGTGAAAGGTAGAAACGGGAGCAACCTCCTTTGTGCGTGGGAAAGCACACACGATGCAACAATCCAGCCAGAGCTCAGCTCAAGACTCGACATCTGCAAGGAAAATTCATTTGTAAAGAAAATGATGAGAGCGCCCAGATCCTGGGGTCCCGGGGGGGTGGGGGAGGGGGCGGGGGTGGGGAGAGAAGGCGCATGCTCAGGCCGAAAGCCCCACTTCCGTCCGGGTTACGTTCCCGCACCGGCAGTGACACCGCTTTCCGGTCCGGCGCAGCTCTTATCCCCCGCACTTTCGGTCCGGCCCGCGGCCACCCGTCCGGCTCCCCAGCGCCCTTCCGCCGTCCTCTGACCCGCTGCCGAGCGCCCGTGCAGCAGGCGGTATAGTCTCCCCCGGGGCACACGTGTAGGCTGGGCAGTGCGGTCTGTAGTCCCTCTCCTCCCTGGAGTTCCAGGGGCGCGGCAAACCATCTGGTGCGGAACCACCCCCTGCGGCCTTCCGCTCGCTCGGCTAGGGCCACCTTTGAACACCGAAGGACGGGTCCCCACACTCCGAACCTGTGGAGGGCTGGTCTTCCGCCTCTAGGGGGCGTTCGTGCGCCCAGCGCCCTCTTCATAATTGAAGTCCCAGGTGTTCTGACTCCGCAGCTGCGCTGCAGTCGGGCTCGTTTCCTCTCACGGCTTATTCAGGACCTTCTAACACCGGCTGCTTTCCCTCCCCGTCCAGCTCTCCGAAGATGCCCGCGGGTGTGTCTTGGTCGTCTTACCTGAAAATGTTCGCTGCCAGCCTCCTGGCCATGTGCGCCGGCGCCGAGGTGGTGCATAGGTACTACCGACCAGACCTGGTGAGTGCCGGAGAGTCCTTGCGCCTCGCTCCTGGACCACTTCATTTTCACAGCGGCAAAGTTCAGTTCAGTGGCTCAGTCATGTCCAACTCTTTGCGACCCCATGGACTGCTGCATTCAGTCTTCCCGAATGCCCATCACTAACTCCAGGAGCTTGCTCAAACTCATGTCCATCAAGTGGTGATGCCATCCAACCATCTCATCCTCTGTCATCCCCTTCTCCTCCTACCTTCAATCTTTCCCAGCATTAGGGTCTTTTCCAGTGAGTGAGTTCTTTGCATCAGGTGGCCAGTGTATCGGAGTTTCAGCTTCAGCATCAGTCCTTCCTAATAAATATTCAGGACTGATTTCCTTTAGGATTGACTGATCTCCTTGCAGTCCAAGGGACTCTTGCAGTCCAAGTCTTTTCCAGCACCACAGTTCAAAAGCATCAATTCTTTGGTGCTCAGCTTTCTTTATAGTCCAACTCTCACATCCATACATGACTATTGGAAAAACCATAGCTTTGACCAGACAGACCTTTGTCAGCAAAGTTATGTCTCTGCTTTTTAATATTCTGGCTAGGTTGGTCATAGCTTTTCTTCCAAGGAGCAAGTGTCTTAATTTCATGGCTGCAGTCACTATCTGCAGTGATTTTGGAGCCCAAGAAAATAAAGTCTGTCACTGTTTCCATTGTTTCCCCATCTGTTTGCCATGAAGTAATGGGACTGGATACCATAATCTGAGTTGTTTGAATGTTGAGCTTTAAGCCAACTTTTTCGCTCTCCTCTTTCACTTTCATCTCTCCTCACTTTCGCTCTCCTCTTTGCTTTCTGCTGTAAGGGTGGTGTCCTCTGCGTATCTGAGGTTATTGATGTTTCTCCCGGCAGTCTTGATTCCAGTTTGTGCTTCAGCCCTGCATTTCACATGTTGTACTCTGCGTATGAGTTAAATAAGCGGGGTGACAATATCCAGCCTTGACATATTCCTTTCCCAATTTGGAACCAGTCCATTGTTCCATGCCTGGTTCTAACTGTTGCTTCTTGACCTGCATACAGATTTCTTAGGAGGCAGGTCAGGTGGTCTGGTATTCCCATCTCTTGAAGAATTTTCCACAGTTTGTTGTGATCCACACAGTCAAAGGTTTTGGCATAGTCAATAAAGCAGAAGTCATTGTTTTTCTGGAACTCATTTGCTTTTTCTTTGATCCAATGGATGTTGGCAATTTGATGTCTGGTTCCTCTGCCTTTTCTAAATCCAGCTTGAATATCTGGAAGTTCTCGGTTCATGTACTGTTGAAGCCTGGCTTGGAGAATTTTGAGCATTAATTTTCTAGCATGTGAGATGAGTGCAATTGTGCGGTAGTTTAAACACTCTTTGGCAATACCTTTCTTTGGGATTGGAATGAAAACTGACCTTTTCCAATCCTGTGGCCCCTGCTAAGTTTTCCAAATTTGCTGACATATTGAGTGCAGCACTTTCACAGCGTCATCTTTTAGGATTTGAAATAGCTCAGCTGGAATTCCATCACCTCCACTAGCTTTGTTCGTAGTGATGTTTCCTAAGGCCCACTTGACTTCGGACTCCAGGATGTGTGGCTCTAGGTGAGTGATCACACCACTGTGGTTATCTGAGTCATTAAGATATTTTTTGTATAGTTCTTTTGTGTATTCTTGCCACCTCTTCTTAATATCTTCTGCTTCTGTTAGGTCCGTACCATTTCTGTCCTTTATTGAGCCCATCTTTGCATGAAATGTTCCCTTGGTAGCTCTTAATTTTCTTGAAGAGATCTGTAGTCTTTCCCATTCTATTGTTTTCCTCTCTTGTTTTGTGTTGATCACTTAGGAAGGCTTTCTTATCTCTCCTTGCTATTCTTTGGAACTCTGCAAAAGTGATGTTGAAATTAGGATTCCATCTGCCTGGGGCCTAAAACCTTACAGTGGCATCTCGTGGCCATTAGAGCAATACATGGCCTGCTCTTAAAACAGTCTACGCAGTTTTGAGGTTTTACTGGGTCTGTCACTTGCCTGCCACTGACCTTATCTTCTCCTCTTTCTTTGTTCCCTCTGTTGCAGCCACACACACTTCCTTGCTGTTTCTCCAATTCATCAAGCCTGTCCTCACCTCAGGGTCCTGCTTTTTTTCTTCTTGGAATGCCTTTTTTTTTTTCCAGATTTTGTTTTGGTTTACTTCTTCAGAACTTTAAAGTCTCTGCTCAGATCTGATCTCCTCCAGCAATGAGTGTTCTTTGTATGGCCCCCAAAGAATTCCCCAAAGAATTCCATCTTAGTCCTTCGTTTTGGATAGAGCACTTGTCACAATTTGCAGTAATCTTATTCATTTGTCTCTTTACTTGTTCTTTGTTTCTTCCACTAGCGTATAATTTCCAGGGCGGGGAGACTGTGCCTGTCTGGTTTGCTCTCCTGTCTCAATCATCTAGAAAAGATCTTAGAGTGTAGTAGATGCCCAGTGAATATTTGTTGAGTGAAGGAATGAATGTAGGCCTTCAAAGGAGGGAGGAATTTAATAAGCATTCTTTGGATTAGAACTGACAACTAGAGATACTTCTGAGGAGTTACGGTCCTGGGCAGATGGAGGCAAGGAAGTACAGTGCAAATAACTACAGGAATGTGCTTGGTGTTTTATGCTATGGATGTGAATGGGCTTCCCTGGTGGCTCAGTGGTAAAGAATCCACCTGCCGTGCAGGAGATACAGGAGACCTGGGTTGGGAGGATTCCCTAGAGGAGGGCATGGCAACCTACTCCAGTATTCTTACCTGGAGAGTTCCATGGACCAAGGAGCCTGGTGGGTTACAGTCCATAAGGTTGCAAAGAGTTGGACACGACTGAAAGCAACTTAGTATAGCACACAGACTAAAAGGGAAAACCTCCCCCACTGACGACTCCCTGTCTCCAGTCTACTCCCCAGTTAACTGCCATTTGTTGGTTGGCATATTCTTCCAGATTTACACACACACACAGAGTTTGTGGGGTGCTTTTTCCTCATATAAAGATAAACTCATATACATGTTTCTCTGTGGATTCCTTGTTTTGGTTAACGACTGTATGGATAGATTTGTTTATATTGATAGCTTTTTTTCTTTCTGGTCATTGAATAGTATTTCATAATATAGATATTCCATATATTATTTACTCAATTCTCTGTGGACATTTAGTTGGTATCTAGGTTTTGTGCAAACAATGCGGCAGTAGCTCTTTCTTACCACTTTAGACGGCTTCTCTTGAATTTTAGGGAATCATCAAGGATAGTTAGTAAAGGGGTAAGAACCTTCCACAGAAATGCAGTTTGTTTGATCTTTAGCTTGTGCAGGAATAGACATCAAACAGGTTTCACAAAGAGAGAAATGCCTGGGAATTAACCCCTCATTCTCCCATCTTGTCAGCGAGAACGTTCAAGGGTTGTTACCAGCAGCTGCCTGGACCTTGGGAGGAGGTGGCATGAGACAGAAATCTCTAGAAGGGGCATATTGACATGTCCCAGGCCACCTCATACTGACTGGGTGGTGACATCAGCAGTGGGGGACCTCTGTAGGGACTTGATGGCCAGGGCTGGCAGGCTGTGTATAGGAGGCTGTTGGCTTTGCTGACACTTAAGGGATTTATGTTCTTTTATCTGTGTCTGTTGGCATTGTTCCAGCAGTTATTGTCACTGTTGTAACTATCACCAGCCTTTGCAGTAGGCTTTCAGCCTATACAGCTAGAAGTCGGGGTGCATTTCAGAGCAGAGGAGACCAGGAGGGCTGCCTGGGGCTTGTGCTCAGTGCTGTCTTAGGGCAGAAGCTCTAAGGCAGTTGTCCCTGAGCTTCAGGCTTTGGACCGGTACCTCCTGTCAGATCAGCAGCAGCATTCGATTAAGAAATTAAGTGCACAATAAATATAATGTGCTGAAATCATCCCGAAATCATCTCCCCCACCCCCCACCCCTGAGCTGTGGAAAAATTGTCTTCTACACAATCAGTCCCTGGTGCCAGAAAGGTTTGGGACTGCTGCTTTAAGGGGACCTTTTCCTAATCATCCAGTCCAGGAGCAGATTCAAAGACTCAAGGCAGTGTTCTGTCCTGGAATTGAGTGTTTTCTCCTCAGGCTTCCCTTTTGCATTTCCTTCTCCCCGGCATTACTTTACTTGTTCTGTTTTTCTTAACTTGTCATCTGTTTACTATTGGAGGCATAGTAGGTCAAAAGACAGTCTCTGGACTCATTTTAAAGCACTGTTTTTTTTTGTTGTTGATCATAATTTTTTTTCATCCTGAGTCATTTTAAGTAAAGTGCACTTTAGACATTTTGAATTTTACATTTCTGAATTAAAATATTGAAAGCCTTTCTCTACACCACTTACTATGATATTTTCTTTTTTTGACATCTTAATTAATTTTGTTTTGGAGTGTAGCCAGTTAACAATGTGATAAGTTTCAGGTGGACAGCAGAGGGACTCAACCATACATCTACATGTATCCATTCTCCCCCAAACCCCTCTCCCTTCAGGGCTGCCATATACTATTGAGCAGAGTTCCTTGTTAAAGCGTTTATTTTTGGCTGTCTCCAGAAATAGCCATATATACAAAGACTGCTATTTAGGACCTGTGCCAACATTCCTAACTTTTGATGCCAAAATCATATTAAAATTGGTTATGTATTTCTATGTAAATAAGTGCTTTATTTTAATCAAAGTTGAATTGTCACTTTAGCCAAACAGTGGAAACAATCCAAATAAATATCCATTAATTGGTGCGTGGATAAATAAATGGATACATTTATTTGTATCCATGTAAATAAATGGATACATGGTGAGTGGATAAATAAATAAATACAATGGAGTTATTTTTTGGTCCTAAAAGGAAGTATTGATATAGGTGACAATATGGATGAATCTTGGAAACATGCTAAGTGAAAATAACTAGTCATGAAAGACCGCATGTTGTGTGATACATTTATATGAAATGTTCAGAAGAGGCGTGCCTATAGACAGGGCAGTGGCTTGATGGTGGTGGTGCGAGGGTTGTGTGGAAATGCGGACAGCTGCTAATGGGTTTGGGGTTTCTTTTTGGGGTGATGAAATGTTCTCTAAATTTATTATAGTGGTGGATGTGCAACTTTGTGGCTATACCAAAGGTATTGAATATTTAAATAGGTGGTATTTAAACGATACTATGGGCTTCCCTGGTGGCTCAGAGGTTAAAGCGTCTGCCTGCAATGCAGGAGACCTAAGTGCGATCCCTGGGTCGGGAAGATCCCCTGGAGAAGGAAATGGCAACCCACTCCAGTATTCTTGCCTGGAGAATCCCATGGATGGAGGAGCCCGGTGGGCTACAGTCCACGGGGTCGCAAAGAGTTGGACACAACTGAGCAACTTCACTTTCACTTAACGATACAATACCAATATTTAAACCATACCATGGTTTGTGAATTGTCTTACTAAAGCTGTTACCAATTTGAGAAGTCACTTTTCTTGAAGGCAGTGTTGTAATTTTTTTTGCCTACTGCTTTATGCTTTGCACATAGTAGGCACTGTTTCTTAACAAAGGAATTGATTCCTGATACCTGTTTTCTGGCTAGGCGTGTTAGAGAGGTCAGTAAATAGTGCAGGAAAGAATTTCCCAGTGTGGGAAACCTTGTTCAAATTTGTGGCCTGTCAATTAATATTGATGCAAACTTTCTGTGAGTCCTTTAGTACTTAAGCTGTAGCCATGCTGATAGCTGTAAACAGAGGGCTAGAAAGTAACTTAGATCAACAGCAGGTCCTCATAATATTTATCATTGAGTGGCAGGGGGCTTTTGTTCTTTTTTACTTTTTACTTTCTTTGATGTTTTTCAGGTCACATTCACAGTGTAAAAAAGCACGGTTATCTGTATATTTTGTTTTTGTATTTTATAGAGAATACCTGAAATTCCACCCAAACCTGGAGAACTTAAAACAGAGCTTTTGGGACTGAAAGAAAGACAACAGGAACATCAAAATTCAACTGTGCCAAGAACTCTGTGAATGAGAATTAAATATGTATTTTTAGAATTTAATGAATGAAATTGTTTGTGTTTAAGCACCTAATACAAACTGCAAGAGGAAGTGCTCAGTAGATTTAACTGATTTAGTTATGGCTTGACCAGGTAATCTTGAAAACTGCCAGTTTATATCATCAGCTTCTGTAGTTTGATAGATACCCAGAGTGTAGTTACAGTCTCTTGCCCTTATAATTTTGGCTTATTTCTCTGAATAAGCTTGACTGTAATGGCAAATGTGGATTGTAAATTAACTATAATAAAAGTGACATTGACCATATGTGCTTAGTGAGAGGTTAGTATTTCTAGGGTTTGGATTCTTTTGGAGTAAGTTTAGATTTACAGGAAAACTGCCAAGACAGCACAGTTCCCAAATCCCTCTGCATTTCCATGAATGCCCTCATGTAACATGACCGTGGTACAGATCACACATGCCAGAACTAGGTCTGATTCTGGATTTCCCCAGCTTTCATCTATCCAGGCTACTATGACATTTAGTTGCCATGTCTCCTTAGTCTCCTCCTATGAGGCTTCTTTCCTTGGTTTTGTTCACATATTCTAGGTTAGGCTGAGTTTTTGAATACCACCAGAGGTGAAGTGCCCTCCTTCACATGTCAGGGGGTACATGACATCACTGGCTGATACAAACCTCGATCACTTGGTTATTAGGGTAGCATCTGCCAAGGTTCTCTGCTCTAGAGTTACTGTTTCCTGTTTTCCACACTCTAGAAGACAGTCATTAAATCCAGACCACGTTCAAAAAGCAAAGGAGGATTCAGCTCCACTTCCTGGAAGGGGGAGCATCTACATGTACTATTTGGAATTCTGTAAAGAAGAGTATGTCCCTTCTATGAGTGATTTTTAAGAATTTTAAAAGCCACTTTTCTTAAGTATGCATTACTTTTCTAAGAAGAAAACTCAGGACACAGGATCTAAGAACTACTTTATTTTGTATCTATGAGATGATGGACGTTCACTACTTGTACCATTTCCTGATGTATGTAAGTCAAGACATTATGCTGTATATCACCAAAAAACTGCAAGAAAAATCAAGTATCAGGGAGCTCTATACAATGAATTATAAAAAGACAAGCAAGACATTGGATATTTGGGACCTTTTTTATTTTTATACACATGACAAGATTTTACACCAAGAATAGTCAGTTAAATAGTACAAATTTACATTCATGAGGAATGTTAAAAAAAATTCAACTAAAAACCCCACTTCTTCCTGTGACCACAATCCCAACATTTTACAGTGCAGAGGAGAAGGGGGCTGAGGGCATGGGGGTGGGGGACACATCCAAAACAAGTCTCTCCCAAAAGAAATAAACTTCACATTCCCTCTCCACACAGCATCCAAATTGGAAGAGTATAATTTACAGTTCATCTTTTTCAGCTGTAGATTTCTGTGAAAACAGAAAAATCAGAATACATTAAAAATCAGCACAACAAACCTTTGCTCACCAAAGGTTCATGTATGGTAAAAATGGAAATAGATCCAGCCTATTTCCATTATTGGATCTATAGGCTAGAATCTTAGCTTGGTAATCTGCAAAATAACCTAGAACCCATAAGATCAATAGTCCCTGAACAATCAAAAATTTAGAATCGGTTAATGTTACTGTAAGGCAGAAGCAAGTGGCAGAGAACATGGAAGCACAGTAGACTAAGGAGTAATCTGCTTAAAAACACCTCAAGAATGGGTGGCGAGGGCTTCCCTGGTGGTTCAGGAATAAAGAATCCATTTGCCAATGCAGGAGACACGGGTTTGATTCCTGAGCTGGGAGTATCCCACGTGCCACAGAGCAGCTGAGCCACAACTGTCGAGCCTGTGCTTTGGAGCCCAGCAGCCCTAGCTACTGAGGGCATGTGCTGCAACTACTGAAGCCCCTGCTCTGCAACAAGAGGAGCCACCGCGATGAGGAGAGTAAGCGCCTGCTCTCCACAGCCAGAGAAAGTCCGCACAGCAGCAAAACCCAGCACAGCCAACAAAAAGATTAAAATAAAGTTGCAGCCGCCAGTCCCTGCCTCCCTAGGCTCCTTGCCTATTTAAAAATTGAATGGATGGCTAAACTAAGGAAGTAAAGGCAGTGGGGAGGATCAAAATACACATTTAAATTGATTTGTTCCAGCTTTTGAATTTGATATTAGATGCCTATTTCTTGACTTTGGCAATAGTTCTGACTTTCAAGAACTAAAAATGCAAGTCCCCCTCTTGGTTTGCTCTACCTCTGCTGTTTCTTGTTCTTCCTCGTCTGTTCCTGCGTCCATCTCTTCCTCTTCATCTTGCTCTGTGTCTTCTGCAGTGTCCTCTGTTGTTTCCTCAGGTTCTTCTTCGGGTTCTTCTTCAACCTAAGGGCAACATTTATGAGCCCATAATGCATCAAACACCTTGGCTCTGTGTTCATTCTGTTCATTTAAATGTGTAAGATCATAATTAACTTTAATTCAGTTAATTCTGTTAACTACAAAACTATAGAGGAAACCCTGTAATTAGAGTTAACAGTCAAGCTAACAAAGGGAGACAGGCAAAAAAAGAAAATGGATGCGAAAGGGGAAATTTCTCATTCATTTTTAGCACAGAGCCTGATACCGGGACTCAAACATTCAGTAAGTTACATCAAACCTTTGCATCAGGGTCGATGTTTAAGCTGAGGCGAAGCATTCTTTCTATTCTGTCTCCATATGCTTTAGTGTCTGGCAAAAGATATCCTGACCGCAGTGTTGCTGTTTCAAACAAAACCACAGCAAGATCTGAAACAGTTTTGTCATCTTCATCTTCCTGAAATGGAAGGAGTCACACACTTTATTAATACTAAAGGGTACAAAGAAGTCAAATTAAAAAGAGGAGTAAGGCCGTGATACTGCTCACCTTAACTCTTCGAAGCATGTCTCTGATTAGTGGGTGTCTGGGGTTAATTTCAAATGTTTTCTTCTGGCTGGCATAATAACTGTTACAGAGTAGAAATGAACGTTAACAAATAGATCAAATTTGAGGGTCCATACATTTCCCACATTCTAGTATAACTTACATAATTACAGATAACTTTTAAAAAATCAAGACATGCTTATATATTGTTAAATCATGCTTTCCCTTTTAAAGGGCAATGTGCATGGTTAGATCAAATAGTACAATAAAGAACTACTTTATTTACTAATGAATCCCAAGTGCCTTTTGTTGAGTGGATGAACTGATTTCATGTCCTGTTCATCCCCTCTTAATGTAATCACTATCATAATTGCAGCTGTGTCTCCCCAGAGTTCTGGAACAGAACAGGCTCTGGGTGCTGCTTAAGTAACACCTTCTTCATGATGCTTCAACCAATATGGTTCCAAGAAAAATGGCACTTTTCACTAAGCTCGGCTGCAATGCATTATGGGTATACCATCATCATTGTTAGCATCCTACCTGTCCTCCATGACTGCTCTCCTTCCTGCAGTTGCAGGCTGAGGACAGGAAGGAACCTTTCTCCCTACATCTTGGCATACCTATCATACACACAGGGCTTACAGAATTATGCCTTGATTTCTCAATCCTGACTAGTCTGAACATTGCAAAAGAGTAGTGATGTCTACTGTGGAGCATCAGTATATAGACACAGTAGGTGCTCAAATGTTTGTTGGATAGAAGGTACCATCCTGTTAATAAATGACTGAAAAGATGGACTTAAATGGCTACTGTACTGTTGCAATGGAATATAAGCAGAAACCCATTTTCCACCTGACATTTACAATCTAGCCAAGGTACAAGACAAATAAAACAGCACTTTGGCATCTGATTTTATAAATATTATACACTTGAGCCATGCTAATTATGAAATATAGGTATATTTTAAATGGAGTTTAGGGATTGAGACAATGTAAACTACACTTCGGATAGAAGAATCCTTAAGCTACGGTTGGGGGAAAAAAGTGTGACAATAGGTAGCTAGTTAGAAGACAGTCCAGGTAGAAGAGAGAATAAAAGCAAGGAAGAAGTCATTTTCAAAACTATGGTTGTTACATTAAAATATAAACCTGAAATACACATTTCTTAAAAATAAAGGGTACCAAAGACCTAGTGTACCTCCAGTACTTGGTCCTTGAGTTCAATTGCTGGTTGTGCATCTTCTACCCTGTATTTAGTGGAGAATACCACTTGGGGTAGAAGGGGTAATTAAAAAGGATTTAACTCATTTAAGAAATGTAACTGTCCTTAACTTCATCTTTAACTATTATCTGAAAATGTAAAGGCAGTCCACATACAAGCAGAAAACCTAATGCTGAAAGACATTATATGTAACAGATTAAGAAAATTTCCATCTGTATATAAAATACTAAATATAAATCACAAGTACAAGACCTTTTCTTTAGTAAATCTAATCATTTTGTCAACTTCTCTATAATGGAGAGTGGTAGACACTTAAAACCCATTAGTTCTTTGTGTAGAAGCTGTGTTATCTTCTAATGGGAGGCTGGGCGAGAGCTTACATCCTGGCAGGGCCTTCCCTGAGGATGCTTACTTGGTTGAGATGTCCTTGCCTGTCTGGTATGCCTGGGCTTTCATGATCCTCTCCATGTTGCCAGACCACCCGTACTGGCTGGCTACCAGAGCACACGGAGACTCTGTCAGGCGCTGAGACACCACAGCCTTCTCGATCTTTGGAGGAGAAAGCGAAAGTTAGTTATCTCTAAATATCAACAATAAAGGTCGTCAAGTAATTGCATTTCAACTCCTTAAGGACTCATCACTTAGGATCACAAACAGGCAGTTCAGAAAAGTACCTCTTATTCAGATTCTTAGGAAAACTGTCATTTCATAACTGAATTTCTTAGTCAGAAATACTTAAACTTTCAAAAACATATACAACTTAAGTTTAACCTGTAAAAATTTAAGCTATTGTAAAGACAATATTAAATTATGAAAAACTTTCAGTTACAAAGAAAAAAAAAGTACCTACATACAGAATAATTACATATCCCTGTAATTCTTCAGTTCATCAATTTTAAGCTTGTCCTCCCAATAATGTAACAATATTAAGTGTTCTGTATAACTTTTAATGACTACAAAAGTAACCAGTTACAAAGTTTAATTTGCTAACAAAACAATTTTTTAAAACACAGATGCTAAAATTTTCAGTGTTTCTAATTTCTAGAATACCTTGTCCTTGAGGGCTTTATCTTTCATCCAGTTTAGCAGAGGCTCAAATTCTTTCTCAACTGCTTCACGACTCTCCTTACTTTTCTCACTTTCATCAAACTTCACTCCTTCTTTGGCAACATTCTGGAACCTCTTCCCGTCGAACTCGGGAAGAGCCTGAATGCAGTATTCGTCCACAGGTTCTGTGAGATAAATCACTTCATAGCCCTTTTTCAGAAGTCGCTCAACAAAGGGAGAAGATTCGGCCTACAAAATTAAAAGAAATAACACAAATTTCCAGTTTGGCCTTAGTATGTTTTCTTCATCCAAGTAGGTACATTTATAGAGTACCAACAATCCCGTTTTATGGGTAGGGAATTAAGAGATGCAGAGAATACAAATGACTTTTCTTCCTGTCAGTAACTGACCAGGTCTCAGAACTATTTCAGTTTACAAATTTTCCTTTTTTTCTCTCTCAAGAGTTGGCTATAAATCAGTCCCTAGCTACACAGCAGACCAGTCGAAGTTCTCTCACCTCTTTCCTGCTGGCCCCAGCCATGAAGTAGATTTTGTCCTGCTTCTCCTTCATTCTTTCCACATACTGGTCTAGACTAGTCATGTCACTTGGATGGTGAGAAGACTGGAATCTAAGAAGTTTGGCAAGACGTGTTCGATTTGAGTGATCTTCTATCACACCAAGCTTGATGTTGGTACCAAATTCTTTCCAAAAAGTATCATTGTATTTCTCATCAGCAATCTTCTTGATCATGTCCAGAGTTTTACGGACAAGCTTCTTTCTAATCACCTAAACAAAATGACAGAATAACTCATTAGAGAACTTCCTCACAAACTTTTGAGAACCTACACTATGTAAGGTAGCAGGGGAGTAGTGGAGAAAGATACAAAGACACTGGTATTTACCAAGGGGGGCAGGGAATGGCCAAGTATTCCTGTGTCAGACTGAATGGAAACTTAAGTTGTCACTGGCAACAGTTACAAGATTGCTTTCATGTTTATATTCTAACTTTAGACCAGATAGTACATATATATGGGTGCTCACTGGACAGCTCTTTCAACTTCTATGTTTGAACATTTGGATTGGAGAAAGAAATGGCAATCCACTCCAGTGTTCTTGCCTGGAGAATCCCATGGATGCAGGAGCCTGGTAGGCTGCAGTCTATGGGGTCGCTAAGGGTCGGACACAACTGAAGCGACTTCACTTTACTTACCTTAAGCAGTTTATGTTGCTGAAGTGTCTCACGGGAAACATTCAAGGGGAGATCATCCGAGTCCACCTGCAGACAGCAAAAGTTCAACAAGCAATACAAACGTCAGAGAAAAACAAAACCAACCGACCAAAAAAAACCCACTTTAAGACCCCCACTCTACTCCCCTCTTCCCCCAATAACCTCCAGATACTTACAACACCCTTGACAAAATTCAGGTACTTGGGCATCATATCATGGAAGTCGTCTGTGATGAATACTCGGCGCACATACAGCTAAAGTGGAGACCAAAAAAACAAAGGTCACTTTCTGGAAATCATGCTTCCAAATTTTAAACTCAGTTTATACTATTTAAAAACTCACCTTAATGTAATCACTCTTCTTGGATCCATATTCATCAAACAGACCACGTGGGGCAGATGTGGGTACGAATAAAATTGACTTGAAGGTAACTTCCCCTTCAGCAGTAAAGTGGATATATGCCATGGGGTCATCGCTTTCCTAGAAAGTTGGTATCTTGGGTCATTCAAAAGGCACATGGAAAAGGCAGTGCAAAGGCTAAGCAACATAGGGTGTGGTACACATGCAGTTTAACAGTCAACTAACAAAAAAGTTCCTTTACCAAATAAGTGAAGGGGAGAGGAAGGCAAAGAGGGAAGAAGAAACAGTTAAGACTGCACTTCTAACTGGCTGGACATGGCTATTCTGATGTGGCTGTCAACAGTTCTCTATTGCCTACCCCTGGGAAGGATGGCTGAGTCTAGGTTCTACACACGTGAGAGGATAGGACAGGAAAACCACCATCCTGTCTAAATGACAAAATGACGTAAGAAATTTTGTGAGTGTACTGTTCAGCTAAAAAAGCATTCAGCAACAGATTTTTTCCAAGAAACTTGGACTGCAGCAGTGGATCCAAGAGGTATATAAGAACAGAAAATTCCTATATTATCCATACTGAGCACCTGAAATGTAGCTAGTCCACAGTGAGATGTGTTGGTCAGTGTAAGACATACACCAGACTTTGATAATGTAGCACCAACAAATATCCCACAAAAAACCCCAATCAAACAAAAAAACCAAAAAGGACCAATTTTTTGTATTGATTACCTGTTGAAATACTATTGGAATACTGGGTTAAAAAAACATAGACTATTAAAAGTTAACTTGGCCTGTTTCAATTTTTTTTTTAATGTAGCCTCTAAAAGACTTAAAATCACACACTGCTCACATATTTCTAATATGGCTTTTAAGATGTAAGTACCTCTATATATGCTAGGATTTTAGGTTACACGAGAATGAAAAAGGAGGCAGAACCAAGGGAAAGTTTTTAGAGGTAAAGCTTAAAGGTAGTTGGATGTTAACGTAAGGGAAACAAAGGTTAAGTAACAAATCAGCAGATAGAATAAAGAATACAGAACAATCAGAGTCCAGTAGCAAGATCTAGACCAGGGGTTGGCAAACTCTGGGTGCCACTCACAAGAAATTTCATCAGGACACAACCTCATCATATACTGTCTATGGCTGCTTTCAAACTATGGATAGGAGAGTTCTGACATGTCACAGATCCTATAGTTCATGAGCTTAAAATATTTACTAGCTGACCCTTTAATTAAAGGTCTGCTGATTCCTGATCTAGGCTAAAAATACAGATTAGAGAACCCCGAGAAGGAGCTGGAGCCTGAATCCACAACAGTGGTTAAGACTGCATGATGGACACAGTTTTCTCTAGCCATGCTAAGTTCATTAAATTGTTCTATTTGTACAAAATGCTGTTTGAGAAAACATTAACTTGAAACCATCTTAGTCAAAGCTAGTTTTGGATTCTAAGAGTTATAAGAAATGATCAGTAAAAAAAAAAAAAAAGGCAAGACAACAGATTTAGTCATCATTTCTAGGCATGGCCTCAAAATAAATGTTTGATGTTGTAAACAAGCCTTTAAGATTATGGTAAAGGACATTCAATAGCATGATTTTATGCCTTACAGGTTCTGTAGCAAAAATCAAGCATCTATTGACGTAGGTGGTTCTTAATTTTTTTTGTAGCATAAAGCCTTGGTGATCTAGTCTAGAAGCCTATAGATTCCATCTCAGAGTAAAGTTTTTAATGCATAATATAAAACACACAGGATTAAAAAGGAAACTGGTTGTGCTGAAATAGTTATAAACCTGTGTTTAAACCTATTTTTGATATAGGGATGTTTTCTTATTACATTATTTTAAAATAACATTTACCTTTGAAAATGATTTGTAGAAAGCTTTGTATTCATCCTCCTCTACTTCTTTCGATGGTCTCTGCCATATGGGTTTGATATCGTTCATCAGTTCCCAATCCCAGACAGTTTTTTCAACCTGAAGTTACAGTATTTGATTAGTTTCTCCTAAGTTACACCAATGGTATCAATAGTTATAGTACAGTAACTACAGCTTTAGAACATTTCAAAATAATATAGGGTATCTCTATTGTAATATGGTTCCTGCCAAATGGATCAAAATTTTTTTTAAAGGGCTTCTCTGGTGGTCCAGTGGTTAAGAATCTGCCTTGCAATTCAAGGGACACTGGTTTGATCCTGGTCTGGGAAGATCCCACACACCATGAAGCAACTAAGCCTGGGCTCCACAACTGAGACCCATAACAGCCAAATAAATAAATAAATATTCAAAATTTAAAAAAAAATTTTTTTAAGTATCTCTCTAAATATTTAAGACTGATATTTAATACAAGAAAGGCAAATGGTTGTAATAATTGGTAACAATCCAATTAAGATTTTTTTCAGTTATTTTTAACTAGCTAAAATGTTATTTCTTGAATATATGTTTTGAGGTTAGAAGGATATACATATTATGTATTTCTATTTCATGACTTACAGAAATCCAACATCTTATATATTTCTCAAAATTCACCATTACTTCTACCTACTCTGCTACCTGAGCAGACCAGAGAATTAATTTAATTTATTTAATTATAGTTCATATCTATGTGACAAAAGATGCAAAAAGATTTCAAGATTTTAAAATTCAAGACTTATCATAAGCCACCAGTCCTGGGCAATATATAAAAGTCAGAGAATAATTCATAAAAATGATCTGCGTTTGCTACTTAAAACTTTCTAAGGAGAGAAAACGCACACAAACAGCTTGGATTTTAAAAGCTGGGCCTGCAGACAAGGCCTTGAGAAAAGATCATGAAGAACTGAAGCTTAAATCAGTCTGTGCATATCCAGGTTTCTGTGTTTTTTCTAACATAATCTAAAAAATATTTTCCATCTTTGTTCTCCCATCTCCCCTGCCTTGGTTTTACCGAGATACAATTGAGATCATTACTATACGAGTTGCAGGTGTACCACATAAAGGTTTACACATATTGTGAAAATGATGACCACAGTAAGCTAACCTCCATCATCTCATACAGATGAGAATAAAAGAATAAACAATTTTAAGAAATGGACCAAAAGAAAAAATCTCCTTATAATGAGAACTCTCAGGAATTAAGACTCTTACAGCTTTTCCATACATTCCAGAGCAGTGCTGGCCCCACCACACTGTCTCTTGTGTCCCTGGTGCTCGTTTATAACTGGAAGGCTGTATCCTCTGACCACCTTCCTCCAACCCAAACCCCTCTCCTGCAACAAGAAATCTTACCCCTTTTTCTAGGAATCTGGTACCTTATAACCTAAACAATATTTTAAGTAGGAGGATGAACCGGGCTTACTTTTTTAGTTTTTGGTTTCTTTTCGTCTTCCTCTTCTTCTACTGCAGCTTCATCATCAGATTCTTCTTTATCTTCTTTTGCTGCTTCTTCTTCTTCAGCAGGTTCCTCAACCGTTTCGGTCTGTTTATGTAGAAAATAGAATGATGGTTAAGCTAATGTTTCATAATTCTTGATTTTATCTATAAGATATGAAAAAAAATTACAGCTCAAAAAAATAGTCTTCAGTAAGAAAATACTGAGTATCCTGCATTAGAAGAACCAGATTTAACCTTCATTTTTATGTGTTAAATATTTAAATATGTCCAAGATAATATACATATATAAATTTTATTCATATAAATTTACCTTGCTGCTCCATACATAAATAGGAAAGTTTATGAACTGTGAATATTTTTTCACGAGGTTTTTAATTGTATCCAATTCAAGGTAATCAGATGCTTCTTCTTTTAAAACAAGGCTACAAGGAAAATAAGACATTTAGAGACACGTCATTATTTAAAAGTTCTGATATATAAATTTGTGTAAATATTCATTTGATTATAATAGCCAACTGTGCATAACCCACAAAGCCCCCATCATTCATGTTAAGAACTCTTATCACCAATAAAGGTTTGTGAGCTAAATGTACCAAATATGGGTATAGTAAAAGGAAGAATCTTTCTTGCACTCCCTCAAGTGGAAAACAGTCTTCATTATAAGCAAAAAATGAAAAGGTTTCCAATCTCCTCAATGTGCTGGATTTTTTTTCATTTGAAGAACAGAAATCTTAAGCTAGCCGAAGGTGGGAAGTCTGCAATATTCTGGAGAAAAGTTGAATCATACGCACTCTGCTAGCTTCCCTAGAAATTAACTGATTACATACTATAGACAGTTAACCCCTAATAAAAACACGTTCCTTAAGAAAAAGCTAGAGGGCATCTCTGATGGCTCAGCAGTAAAGAATTCACATGCCAATGCAATAGTCATGGTTTTGATCCCTGATCCAGGAAGATCCCACATGCCATGGAACAACTAAGCCTGTACATCACAACTATTGATCCTGCGCTCTAGAGCCTGGGCGCTGCAACTACTGAGCCCACGTGCCCTAGAGCCCATATTCTACAAGAGAAGCCACTGCAGTGAGAAGCCCACGCACCATGACTAGAGTAGACCCTGTTCACTGCAACTACAGAAAAGCCTGCGCAGCAACAAAGAGCCAGCACAGTCAAAAATAAATAAATGAATTTATTTAAAATAATAGCTAGAACATTAATCTGAACTACTGTTTATTTGCACTAAACAAAAAGGAGCCACCCACCTGTTATATGTGACTATTTGTTAATAGTTAAAAGTCAGTTATAGTCAGTTATAAATAGTTATAGTCGTAACAGTTAAAGTCAGTTCTTTAGTTAAATCGCCACATTCCAAGTCAACAGTCACATGTGGCAAGTGGCTGCCATACTGGACAGAGTAGTGAAAGACCATGTCTACCACAGAAAGTTCTATCAGGAACAGCACTGGCTGAGATAATAACTACAGTACCAAAAACTGAAGCACTGCTGCTGCTTCTTCCTTACCACCCTTGCTGCAAACTTCTCCTCCACCCACCGAAAATAACAGCCACATCATACTCTCAAACACAGTGGGTAGCCCATATCTTGATGTCTGTGCTCCCAATAGAAATGGATAATGTTGTATCCATGGTCCCCTCCTTGCCTCAAAAAGCGTATAGTTTAGGAGGAGTTTCCAGCAAGTACACAGTACATGATGACCCAGCCTAGTGAGGGGACTAAACTCTGGTCTCGGAGTATACATACTAGTGATCCTAGGTTGGTACCAAGTTGCATCAGTTTTGGATGCAAATTGAAGCTGATGATTAGACATCTTAGTCAGGTATTCAAGAGGCAATTAGATATATAAGCTTAGAACCCAGTAGCAAGATCTAGACCAGGGGTTGGCAAACTCTGGTTGCCACTCACAAGAAATTTCATCAGGACACAACCTCATCATATACTGTCTATGGCCGCTTTCAAACTATGGATAGGAGAGTTCTGACATGAGAAATCTCACGATCCTACAGTTCATGAGCTTAAAATATTTACTAGCTGACCCTTTAACTAAAAGTCTGCTGACTCCTGATCTTGGCTAAGAATATAGATTAGAGAAGCCCGAGAAGGAACTGGAGCCTGAATCCACAACAGTGGTTAAGACTGCATGATGGACACAGGACACAGAGGGCTAAAACTGAACTTCTGAAGAAAAGAGACTATCAACATTTAAGAAACAGGCAAAGGAAATTTAAAAAAATGATGCTAGGTACTGAGTGGATTGTTTTAAGGAGTGAGCAGTAAAATGCAAATTCTGTAGAAAACACAAAAGAAAAACTCAAAAAAAAAAAAAAAAAAAGAAAGAGAGACACTATTGCTGGGGATCACAGCAACTAAAATAAGACTGAATCCATTGGATTTAGCAACAAGGAATACTGGTAATTTATTTCCATGGAAAAGTGGTGGATAAAGTCAAAATACCGTGGGCTGAGGGGGGAACAGAAGGTGAAATAGCAGCAAAGGCAAGTCTGCTTTTTCGAAACGCCCAACAGTAGATAGGAAAGAAAACGAGACAGCACGTGCCTGACAGCAGAAAGGTGCATCACCTGCCTGCCCCTCCTCCCAGAGAGACTTCAATACGTTTACACTTTGATGGCAAAGAGGAAGGTGTTCAGGAAAGGCTGACTTTAAAAGATGCAGTAGTACTTAATTCTCTCATCTCTGAGGAGACGGCATGAGAGACAACAGATGAGAAGCAGTGACTAGCTTTAGGGAGAAATGCAGAAGATAGAATAAGCAGGAGGGGCAGAAGCCATTTTATGTTAGCATTTACAAGATGCTGATTTCATGATCTCATTTATTCTTCACTAAATCTCTCATAAGTGGTGGCTCACTAGGGCTAAGAACAGGAGTAGGGAGGAAACACTCGTCTGACAGCCTCTACTTTACTGGCCCAGTATTAAGATGAAGTAACATGTAGGTAGGGCAAGATCTTGAACTTGCTACTTCCTTGCCTTTGCTCTTTTCCCTTTGGCCATTCTAGACTTTCAGTTCCTCAAATGTGCCTCTGAAACTGTCCAACGTGCAGTGCTTGCTGCCTAGAACATCTGAACCTAACTCAAAACCATTTCAGAAAGACCTTCTGATAAGGGGGTTGTCCCTTAGCTTCGTTTCTGGCATTTGCCATTCTGAAATTATTTCTTGTGTTTTCTTTCTTAGTTGAATGAGCCATGTGAAAGGAGGAACAGCCACTGTCTTATTCTCCACTGTAGCCCTAAACTCTAGCAGTTAATAGACATTCAAGCAAGTATCCACTGAGTGAATTGGTGGGGTAGGCCTTGAAGAAAAAAGGCAATTTTGCCCAAGGAAAGGAGAACCTGTTGTCAAGTTTCGTTTACTGACCAACCATCCATACTACTTCATGCAAACTGTCCTGATGACCCTTATCCATTCATACAAATATCTGCCAGTCACACATTAGCCACTGGGAATGGAGTATCAACAAAATGTTTGCTCATGTGGAACTTCTATCTAGACATCTCACCTGTCTCTTAGCAACAAAAGACACAAACACCTCTTGGGACATCATTTTCTGTCTTTCTAGTTAAGAGATGTGATTTACCTGTATTCTCCTACCACCTAACAGAGAGGGCACTTGGGTATAACTATCAGTGATGCCTCCTAAAGAGATCAGGATATGTGAATGTTAATAACAAAGGGAGGGAAAGGTAAGTTTACAATGAAAAATTAGTAAAAATACTAAAATGCAGTTGTCTAGTTTTTATTAAAGGAAAATTTGTGACAGTGAAGGCAAAAAATGTCTTCTGGGATGAAGAAAATGTTGAAATGATAAGATATATGTTTGTTTCCTACTTGCATATTTAAAAATCAGTTATACTGAGACAATTTTAAACTGAATTAAGAAAAAAAGGAAAAAGCAGGGCTGTGGGCACATTTTCACTTGGCAGAACTGGGTAAGTCAACTGACTTCTAAATTGGAATTTATCTCTATGATGGAGATAAAAAAACAAAAGCAAGAAAGCTGTCCTGTCTCCTGTCTGCTTCACACTTCACAGTGCTGTAAGCACCAGGAGATAACTGGGACTAAGATCTGCCTTGTTTACACCAACAATAGTTACTGGCTTGGGATTTCCCTGGAGGCCCAGTGATTAAGACTCCAAGCTTCTACTGAAGGGGATGCAGGTTTGAACCCTGGTTGGGGGCAGGAGGAAAAGGGGACGACAGAGGATGATGGCTGGATGGCATCACTGACTCGGTGGATTTAAGTCTGAGTGAACCCCAGGAGTTGGTGACGGACAGGAAGGCCTGGCGTGCTGCGATTCATGGGGTTGCAAGGAGTCGGACACGACTGAGACCGAACTGAACTGAACTGGGGAACTCAGATCAGATCCCCCACGTCTTGGGGTAACTAAGTAACTAGAGAGCCCATGCACTGCAACAAGAGAAGCCCATTCATGGCAACCACTGAGCCCGTGTGCTTGAGAGCCGGTGCTCCACAATAAGAGAAGCCCTTGTAACTCAATGCAGCCCCTCCCGGCCCCACAAAGGTGGTGACTTAAAATTCCACTTCAAATTCGATGACTTGTAACTATCCTCAGTCATGTCTGACCCTTTGCAACCCCATGGACTGTAGCCTGCCCGGCTCCTCAGTCCATGGGATTCTCCAGGCAAGAATACTGGAGTGGGTAGCCATTCCCTCTCCAGGGGATATTCCCAACCCAGGGATTGAACAAGGGTCTCAGCATTGCAGGCAGATTCTTTACCATCTGAGCCACCAGACAAGATCTAACTATCCTCCAGTGAGACATTTTCTTCCAGAGAACTTTCATAACTCTCTTTCAGGTCCTTTATCTGTACCTGTTCTCTCTAACCTGCCCCCAACCCTAGTTACAATCTTGAATATTTTCAACGGTTACCCAGGTTACTGAGAGTCTCTTCTCAACCGCCCCTGCCACCCTCCATACCACCTTCAGAAAACTTTAAAAACTTCATTACAATTTCAATGAGTAACTGCCACTGCCTGAAATGCATTCCTTGAATCTTATGAACACATTGTATTGCCAAGCCCTTATCCACGATGCTCCACAGACTGCCACCACTTTTCTGAGTCCTGCTTCCCTGGAAAACCTGGACAAGCCACCTGTCTGTGAGTCCTCTGACGCGCCTTCAGCTGGAAGAGCTAACCCTTCCTACTTGATGCCCTCCATCGACAGCAGCCACCATAACTCTGGGTCTGGTCCTTAGCAAGGTCTCAAAATACTTAACATGATGAGAACTGGTCTCACATTCCTCATTTTTACAGGCAAAGAAATTAAGGTCCAGAATAGGCCATTGGCTCAGAGAGCTAGAATTGGAGAGTCAAGAGCCTGGCTATGGCTATTAATTCTCATTACAAGTGAGTAATACTCACGTAATGGTTGTTCCCCGTCCGAGAGTGTTTCCTCTGGGGTCAGCAATTACAGAAAATTCATTGGAGTCGGACTCCCAGATGTGTTGGGTGTCATTGTTGTGTTTTGACGTGACAATAACTTTATCTGCCACAAGGAAGGCAGAATAGAAACCAACACCAAACTGACCGATCAGTTCCGATGTTGACTGGCCATCTTCTTGTGCCTCAGTCATTTTGTTTAAAAACTCGCTTGTTCCAGACTTGGCTATGGTGCCAAGGTTTTTCACCAACTCCTCCCGGGTCATTCCTACACCAGTGTCTGTGACATGCAGCAGGTTCTTCTCCTTGTCACACTAAAACCAAGAACAAGACAATTACACTTGCTTAATACTCACAATATGGAAAGGAAATACTCAGCTATATACTGAGAAGCTATCAGTTTTGAAGCACATCAATCCAATGCAGGAAAAAAACTGAACTCCTTCCCTCCTCCAGATAGTATTTTATGGTCTTTTCAAAAAGCACACATCTTAAGTACAAACATCTTTCTTTATAAAGAAGAATTTTAAGTTTAGTGTATTTGATAAAATATCGATCAATGTAAGAAGGCAAGGACCAGTCTAAATGTCAATGGGCAGAGATAGACCTAAACAGAACAAGTTATTTAAGGGGAAAAACAAAAAAATCAAGAAAAATAAAATTTTATGTTTTCTCTATTCATTGATAGAAGATAAAAGGATCTGAAACTTAAATGACTTATGTCTTTTCTGTCTTTGTAATCTGTGGGGATCAATGTTCTTCACTAAATATTCCCGGCTCTCTGCCTTCCGGAAATATTACCGGAATATATTTCCCTCACTGATAGTTGGTTAAGGCCATGTGACAAGTTCTGGCTAATGAGTTACAAGTGGGAGTCAAAAGCATGGCTTTCAGGGTGGAGCCTTTAACTGGTATGAGACCCTCCAAGCTTTCTTTGCACCATGACAACCAGCTATACGCCAGATGGCAGCTGCTCCATCAGCCTGTGTCCTAGGGTGAGGATGATGCAAAGCAGAGGCCCCAAGGCAGCCTGTGATTAATGACTTAAAGCCAGGGGTTGGCAAACTTTTTCTGGAAAAGGACCAGAGAGTATCTTAGGCTTTATAGGCCGTACGGCCTCTGTCAAAAGCAGTCACAGATAATTCACAAATGGGCATGGCTACGTTCCAATAAAACTTTATCTATAAAAACAGGCAGCAGGTTGGATTTGGCCCACAGGCCATATTTGACTGACCCCTGATTTAAGTCCCTGACAGTTGGTAGTTAACTGTTACTGCCCCTAACCTAGTCTACCTTGACTGACAATGGATTCCCTATCTCTAAGAGTTCTTTCCACTTTAAAATTGTTCTAAGCTTACCTTAATTTTAACCGTCAACTCCTCATTTCCAGCAAGAGCATTTTCATCAGTCAGTGATATTAGTCTTATCTTATCTAAAGCATCAGAAGCATTTGAAATCAGTTCTCGCAGGAAAATCTAAATGGAAGCCAGATTTAATACACACTTCAATTAGCCTCAAAATACATGACATCAAACTTAACGTCAAATTCATTTCTCCTCTGTACTCTGAAAAAACTCTCTTTAAGGACTAGAGAGTATTATGGTATAAGGGTGGCTTTACTCTCTTGCTAAAAGGAGATACAGTTCTTTACACAAAGGACTGGAACAACTATATAGAACACTTGAACTGATCAGAGTAGTTACTACTCTATTTCCCTTCTTAGTGACCTTAATGTATTCAATACTTAGACTCAGTTTGTATGAATGTCCTTAAGACTCACAACTATTCAGCAAGCCATGAACACAAGTGGAGGGGAAAGGGAGAAAGAAGAGAAAATGTCTCTCCCCCTTCCCACAAATACAAATAGGTATCTAGTAGCCATTCGTGCACATGCTGGGTCTTTAAACTTTGACAACTGTTTGTGTAAGCATATTAACTATTGGCTTCCCTGGTGGTTCAGTGGTAAAGAAATCTGCCTCCAAGGCAGGAGTTACAGGTGTGATTCCTGGGTCAGGAAGATTCCCTGGAGAAGGAAATGGCAACCCACTCTAGTATTTTTGCTTGGGAAATCCCATGGACAGAGGAGCCTGGTAGGCTACAGTCCATGGGGTCACAAAGAGTCACACATGGCTTAAGGACTACACAACTAAACAGCAACAAAGCACATTAACTGTGAAAGTCATCAAGTTAGCTACCATACAGAAACAAAATAACATCATAACCACAGGCTGCTTACCTCTTTATTTTTATACAATGAATTGATGATGAGTTTCATCATTCTGTTAACTTCAGCTTGGAAGGCAAACTTTTCTGATTTCTCTCTAAGTTCTCTTATTTGGGATGCATTTAATCCATCCAACTGAATAGCTTCTTCCTCTCTGAGGAAAAAAATTTGATCAACTAATATTGCATTACTTAGTTCCCTCCAAAAATACAGCATCTGTGATGAAAGCACAATGGTCTTAAAGGTTGAAAGGGTAAAAAGGAAACCTTTATATTACCAGTCTACCATCTCACTATTATTTTTCCACAATGATAGGTTACTTTTAATACCAAGCTGGAAACACTCTATGCTTAAAATTGTCAGAAAAGTGAACCCAACTTTCCTCTATTATAAAGCAAAGTCACACACATTTCTGTTCCCTCACATGGGACACATGCCAGGGAAACTCTGGCTTCTAAGGCTCTACAAAGTTTTAAGTCCTAAAAGGCTGAATGAAAACATTGCTCAACAGACGTAAATCTTTTTAATTACAAAGTGTACACACTTACTGAGCATACAACCAAAGTCTTTTCTAAGATCTTAGCAAGGCTATAGTGCTAGTATTCTGAAATAGTTACCAAAATAGTTTCCAAGGGAATTAATTCATCTTATTCTGACCAGTCATTCTTAGGGGCAAAGTCAGGAGATACTATGCATGCACACAGTTGCTACCTCTAATGTCTTTATTTTTCACCTATTTAAATTCAGAGTACTTCTGGGCCTTTGGAGAAGAGATACAAAGAAGCTACAGCCTTCCAGGTTCCCAAGGGGTTATATGTATAGGTTCAGAAGAACACAAACCTCTGTACTACTTCATCATCTGTCCTTGAGCCTTCTCTACTTTTACCCAGATCTTCTTCCACTGTCCCATCCACATCCACTTCGTCGTCAGCCCGCACTGACCCTAAAGGAAGATTTAACATCAGAAAACTCTCACACATCGTTGCTTCATGTACTTCTCATGAAGTACCAAGATGGAACAGGGCCAGGGTAGGGGTTGCAAAATTCACTTGGTAAATATTGGAGCCGGCGATGGAAGAATGGATCCACCGGTTTAAATAACCGATGTAAACCCAAGTCGGCATATTTCTTATTTCAATTCAGACAGTGAGGTCCCTCAGGAGATTTTTAAATACGGAGGTGTCCATCACCTCTAAAAGGGTAGCCCCGGGATCCTTTATAAATACTGTTTAGCCGACTTGATACCAGGTCCTTTCTACATTCACACGTGTTGCGCGCAGGCCGAGACAAGGCCTCCAAACTGACCATGCCAAAACTTAGGCCTTCAATATCACAGGTCAGAAAGCACAAAGTGTTTGTGCAACCTCTACCCAGGAGAACTGAAATTGGCCCCAGGGGCCTGAGAAAAGGAAGAGATAATAAATTTTAGGACCTTAAGGAGCTAGAGTAAAAGTGAATCAAACCGCTGACACTGCCGGTCTGCTGCCCCAGGGCCCCACGCTCCACAGCCCAACAGCTAAGAAAGGAAACTCGCGTTGGCGAGGAGACTAGGGGCGGGGGGTGGGGGTGGGGGTGCCCTCAAACTCTGATGATCAAAGGTTGCGGCGTCTGACAAAAGTCCTCCGGAAAAGGCACAAGTGATGCTCCTGGGGGGGCGCGAGCCCGAGGGAGGCCCCACCCCGAGGAGGCTGAGACTGCTAGGAGCGGACACCAGATCTTACGGGATTTAAACGACTCCAGTCCCCTTTTATGCTTCCAGAAGGTGACAGAAAAGGAAATCCCCCCAACCTCTTTCGAGGAAGAGCGATGGACACCCCCATTGGCCCAAACCCTAACCCTGTTATCCCCTCCTCCCAGGCTCAACGCCCCCAGAACCTTCGAGAAGAGGCCGCGCTTGAGGAGAGGGGGGCGTCCCGGGGTGCCCTCTCCTCCAGGACCACTCACCGAAGGTCAGCAGGACGCAGCAGAGGCCCAGCACCCACAGGGCCCTCATGGCGCACGGCCGGTGAGTCTCAAGTCCCCTTTGAGCTCAGGAGCCGCCTCCGCCCCCTCCTACGCCGGAGTTCCGAGGCTCACACCTCAAGCCGCGCGATCCGCCCACTACCCCCCGAGCGGGTCCGGCCGCTTTTCACCCCCACTTCTCGCGGGCGGGGGACGGGAAACACGAACCCACCAATCGTACCGCACCACGCACCCGCTGTACCCAATGGGGACTCGTGGGGGGGACCGCAGTTCACCAATCGGAGCTGTCCAGGTGCGGTGCCCGATGCCCGAAGCGTGGCTCCTCCCGATTGGCCAGTCCTGGCCCCTTTTCTCCAATCAAATGGTTCCGCGGGCCCCTCTCACTCGGAACCGCCCCTTTACTTGGGTTCTTCTGGCCTCTAAGGGAAACCGTCCAATGAACGTCAGCACAGAACTCATCCCCACTTGTGGAGAGGTCGCGCGGAACCACTTCCGGATCCTAGAGCGCGTTTATTCCGTGCCCAGGGGAAGCGGTAGCCATGGCAACGAGTTCTCCACCTTTTCCGTGTCCACGCGTGGGGTCACGTTGGGAATGATTCCAGAGCGACTTTTCGCAGTCAGCTTTCTATTTGACAGTGCTTCTCAGTAAAGAGACACACGTGAGAGGTTGAAAATACCTAAGCGCTTTTCCATGCGAGTGACGAAGAACTACAGTTCCCAGCATGCAACGTACTAGAGAGGAAACTCCGTAGCGCATGCTGGGAATCGTAGTCTTTGGTCAGCTGCGTAGTTTGGCTCTTCCTTCTGCAGTTCTACCCCCGTGTCTTTGCGGGAGCTTGCGCCGGGTGTTGTGGAATTTACCCGTTGTTCCCATTGCCGTAGAGGTTTGTACGTATTCCAGACTCTCCAGTGTACATCTTTTAGAAGCGGGCCTAGAAAGCCCCCAAGGCCTTGGCCGAGACCCCTCCGTGTTCTGGGGGGCGGCCTCTCTGAGTCTGGCCCCAGCCTCGTGCTCGTTCGCGAGCCTTTTCCGAATCTGCCTTCCCGTGCGTCACTTGGGCAGCCGGAATCCCTGTTACGTCTGCTCCTTTCACGACCGGAATCCCAGGCCTCCAGATTCGATTTCCAGAAGAGAGTAGCGGGGCTCCCTCCACCTTCCCTTGAGGGAAATTGCGAGCCACTTTAATGCCCCGACTCCCTCATGAAGTTCAAAGGCGGTGACCCGGTGGTCCCAGAGTCCCTGCTGTGAGTCAGGTGGAGAGCATGGTAGTAAAGTCCAGTCTAGCACAAAAAAGAAGAAACACTTTCAGTTTGACGTGCAGGAGGATACACCTGCAGATCTTTGAAAGCAAAACCTGTGGGGCTGCAAATGAGAGAGGGAGTACAGCTTTGTAACTTCGTAGAAGTACAGAAAGACCAGGTGTCTTTCGTGTGAGGGAAGTCCCTCACCCTAAGCTTGCGCCTTGGAAAATATTTTCTCTGTCTCTTTAACCTAATCTTTACATAACCCCCCGCCCTGACTCGCACCCCAGTTTCTGATAAAAACACTGCCTTCCTTACTGCTTCCTACAGGGTAATTGAACTTCGAATTTGTTTTCAGATCATCATCCGAATTCCTGAAGGCAAGGTTTCAATGACAGGTTATCATATTTATTTATAACTTCCCGTATTTAGGTTTGCCAGTCTTAAATCTGTGGTCAGCACTTACCCATTGTGGTGGTGCTTCATTTACATCTGCCTCAATTACCTGTCTTTGTCGTTAGTAAGAAAAGTTTAGCTTACAAAGCTTTTGTCGTGCTTCTGTGCTTGCATCTTTTTTTTTTTTTTTTTTTTAAGAGTATACTAGGGTATGAATTACATTCATAAATCTCAGTATTTGTGTTTTGTGTGTTTCAACTCTTGTTTATTTTTTGCTTTTAGAAAAAGATGACTGCCTTGACTTTTCTGCATTTCATAACTTTGCTTCACCTTTTTCTCTAGTTCTGAACAAGTAAGCAACCAATTCTGAGATTGCAAACTCCATCTTAACTGGTCAGTGGTGGGTCACTTGTGCTGCACCTGGAGGAAACTGAGAGTGAGATGGGCCCTCCAAAATAGATCCATTGTTTGTGGGCACATGTTTCTGCAAACAATGAATGCACAAGACAGTCAGAACACAAGACAGACTGGCGGAAAAAGATGGTTGGCTGTTGTCAGGCTCAACTCTGTCCCTTTAAGACATGATTCATGGCTGTGCACCCTGTCCAAGGGATGGGCAGCTTACCCTGTTTCCAGCCTCTCTGTTTCTCCCCTGTGGTCTCCACCTCTCCTGCCACTTGACCCATGATTGATCCTCAGGTCTTGTCTTGGCCTAGCTTCTCCAGAACTTACACTTCAGGTTCTTATTAAGCTCCTGACCTTTGGATCTGAGTCCTTTCCTTCCTAATTTTAGTTTTTCCCTTTTGACAGTGTCCACGAATACTACTGGAAAGGCTACCATTGTTGTTTGTGTTATTGTTACTGTTGCTGTTGTTAAGCTTTTTCTTGAGCACAGTTAACTCCACTAGATAGCACCTTCCTTTGCGGTTGAACTTGGGAGAGAAAAACCAGACACACACTGGGGTGTCATTAGGAACAATGGATAGCTCACCTGGTTGACAGGGGTCATCTACTGCTGAGTCAGGGAGGATGCAGACTGGGGAGATGAAGACAGGATAGCAGTTGGCATCTGAGAGCACTGATGTGTGGAGCTGAGCTCCAGGATGAATTTCTCGGTTCATTTTTTGGTTCACTCTTTCATTTATTAATTCAGCAGTGTTGGAGATCTGGTATGTCCCTAGGATTATGCAAAGTGCTGGCAGTATAAGGGAGAGCAATATAGATATGGTCTCTGTGCAGAACTTGAAGAAATATTACTGTCATCAGTGCATGCGTCTTATTTAAACTGAAGCAAAGATATAAAAGAATGCAAAAGAATGTGAGGGAATTTTGAGGCGTGGTGATGGAAATGCTCTTGATCTTGATTTTCGTGGTGATTGGAACTCATCAAACTGTAAACTTTGAAAAGAGTGAATTTTGTCATATGTTAATTATACCTCAATCCAAAAATGCTAATAGCAACTATTAATTTAAAGAACAACAACAAAGAAAAACCCAAAACAAAGAACACTAAAACCCATTTCAGTAGGAAGCGGGAACCAGACAAAGATGCCCCCAGTTGTCAGTATTGTCCCACACTGTGTAAAAGTGTCTGAGACAAAAAAATGAAGTGGGGCTTCCTGCGTAGCTCAATTGGTAAAACATCTGCCTGCAATCCAGGAGACCTGGGTTCAATTCCTGGGTCGGGATGGCAACCCACTCCAGTATTCTTTCTTGCCTGGAGAATCCCATGGACAGAGGAGCCTGGTGGGCTGCAATTCATAGCATTAATTTTAGAACAGTTGTGGGCTTTCACTTTAAAATTCCTTCTCACTGGTGAAATAATTGCCTATCCGAAAATTCAAGAGGCTCTAGCTAGGGGGAAAATAAGCATCAATAGACTTACCCTAATCTTGCAAAGTCCCTTGGACTGCAAGGATATCCAACCAGTCCATTCTGAAGATCAGCCCTGGGATTTCTTTGGAAGGAATGATGCTAAAGCTGAAACTCCAGTACTTTGGCCACTTCATACAAAGAGTTGACTCATTGGAAAAGACTCTGATGCTGGGAGGGGTTGGGGGCAGGAGGAGAAGGGGACGACAGAGGATGAGATGGCTGGATGGCATCACTGACTCGATGGACGTGAGTCTCAGTGAACTCTGGGAGTTGGTGATGGACAGGGAGGCCTGGCGTGCTGCGATTCATGGGGTCGCAAAAAGTTGGACACAACTGAGCGACTGAACTGAACTGAACTGAATCTTGCAGAAAACACAGAAATGGAAATTCTAACACCTTCATTCATATTAGAGACCAAAACCATAAAATACTTAGGAATAAGCTTCAAAGACATAGTTCCAACATAAAACTGTAAAATCTTATTGAAGAATATAAAACGAATGGAGAAGTTGCGTCTGGTGCCATAACCTATAGGGTATTATTGCTGTGTAACAAATTACCCCCAAACTGTAGTTTAAAGAAATAAGCATGGATTATCTTCACAGTATCTATTGTGGGGAATGTAGTTTGGTAGTCCTGGTTCTGGGTCTCTCATGAAGCTGCAATCAGGATGTCAGCATCTGCTGCTGACATCAAAGGCTTGGCTGGGACTGGAGAACCTGCTCCGTGATGACTCACTCACATAGGTATTTACCAGAGTTTTCAGTTCCTCACTGCTTGGCCCTCTCCCTTGGGCTGCTTGAGTGTGCTCACAGTATGGTAGCTGGCTTTCCCCAGAGTGAGTGATCCACATCAGAAACAAGGCAGAAGCTGTGATAACTCATAACTAACCTCAGAAATTACACACTGTCATTTCTACAATTAACTCTACTTAGTGAAAGAGGCAATTATATAAAGAGGTGAATACCAGGAGTCAGAAATCACTGGGGCCAGTGTTAGAAGCTGTTAGAAGCTGGCTGTTACCATACCCTAGCTGCAAGAGAAGCTGAGAAAGGTTCTAGCTGGCATCTTCAGCTTCTTTTGTGAGTAATGGGCTCATGAAAGGGGGAGGGGGCGGGGGCAAGGGCAAGAGCCAGAAGTGGGGATTTCCCCCCAAATAGGAAGGGGATTCAAATGCTGCACAATGAAAAAGGATGATACATATCCACTACATGTTTGAATAGACAAACAGAACAGTGTAGGTAAAGAGAGAATCCAGAGATACATTGTTTCAATTTAATGCATGATAAAATAGATGTTTCAGTTTAGAGGAGAAAGGATGGTTTGTTTTATAAACGATGCTGGCCTTGACTGGTTATCCATGTAAAGAAAAATAAAGTTGACTCCTATCTTATACCATATAAAATAGAAATCCAACTTAGGAGAAAATAAGAAAGGCTGTGAGTACATAGTAGGAATGGGGGAGACCTCCTTAACTAAGATTGAGCATCCATTTTTAAAGGGGTCGCAAAGAGCCTACCACGACTTAGAAAAATTAAATTGAAATTGAATCCTTATAGATAAATAGAATAAATTCTTAACATTGAAATGCTTGATAAAAATAAATGAGTTGTGTTTAAAGGGTTTTAATACTGATAAATATCACTCTAGGAAAGCTGTACCAGTTTACATTCCCACCAAATTATGTTTTAAGAATAAAAAGCTTTAAAAAAGAAAAAGTGCAGCTTGGGGCTGTCAAACTAAAATTACTAAAGTTAGATGCTGTGATCATGAAGGGTGGGGGTGGGGGCATGTTATTTATATATAGAAATTTCTAAAAAAAAAAAAAATTTCTAAGCCTAAGCATATTAAGAGAAATTTCTGGAAAAAATAAAAAGCAGAGGAAATTTTCACCAGTTTGTAAATAGTCTCATAACTTCTAGTTCTAAATTGCAGTGATAAATAGAGTGATACTACTTTGAGGCTACTTTATCACAAAATTTGAAGTCAAACATTTGCTGTAGATGTAATGTTAACACTGACAACAGCAGTAGGAATAGCAAACATTGATTGAGGACTTTATATATACCTTGCAGATTCTAAAATGTAAACTAAGCAGTGATGATTTGCTTAACAAATCTGTTGGGAAGGCTGTTCCTTCCTCCATTCCCTCTCTCCCTCCCTCTTTGTCTCTTCATTTCTTTTTGGAAATAAGAACAGCGAATTTATTGAAGAGATGGTGAAGCAGTTCATAGAGTGGAAGGAAAAGCTAGACACCAGGCCTCAGGATCAACAGGATACCCAGGGCAGTAATGTTCATCTAGGGCACTGGAACAGGAGTCCTCATCCCTTACTAGGGCATGTGCTTTCTTAATAAGTTCATCTTTGCGATGTTAAAGAAAACAAAAAAAATTTTTTTTTTTAAGAAAACAAAATTTTAAAAAAATGTTTATTAGTTGGCTATTATGCAGAGTCTCATTTAATCCTGCTGTATCGGATGTGGTCATTGTTTTCAAACTCACAGCTGCAAGAGCTACCGTCAGAGTGAGATCTTGGGGGGGTTTATGTCACTCCAGAGCCCACACTCAACCTCTGTATCCCCAACAATGTGGAAGGTGCCACTCTAATGCCACTTGCTGCTATCAAGTAGGCCAGGGACAGATATTAAATAGCTTTGGTTCTCTGGCGCAGTTGTCGGGCTCTTTCCATTCTGTTTTAGTCTTCCTGATTATGCCAAGAGAAAGTCAGTTTGTCTTAAATAGCTCTCTGATAAGCACATATTAGTCTACCTTTTCCATAACAAGAGGAATGTATCTAATAGAATTTATTCAATGCTGTTTGCTATTTAAATTTTTTTTTAACTTTTTTTATTTTGTATTGGGGTATAACCAACTAACAATGATGTGATAGTTTCAAATGGACAGCGGAGGGATTCAGTCATACATATACATGTGTCCATTCTCCCCCAAACTCCCCACCCACACAGGCTGCCAGGTAACATTGAGCAGAGTTCCCTGTGCTGTACAGTAGGTCCTTATTGGTTATCCATTTTAAAAATAGCAGCACTGTTTGGTTTTTAATGCACTATTTTTATGGCTACTATCTATTTTTGACAAGTGATAAGGGTTTTGCACTTTATAGTAATCATGAAAAGTTTGTAGTTAATGTTTTTTTTTTGCTTACATTGTTTTAAAGTAAAATAAAAAAATCATATCCTACTTTTATCTTTCCACTCCAAGATAACTTCTTCTTCTACTTCTGTCCACTTCCCCACTCCTGTCCCCATTAATCCTCTATTTCTACAAACACTGGGAAGGTTCTTTATTAGCAGTTGTGGAGTTATTAACATTATTACTTGGCCATACCACAGGGATCTTAGTTCCCTGACCAGGAATCGAACTTGGGCCATCTGCACTGGAAAAATGAAGTCTTAGCTACTGGACCACCAGGGAAGTCCTAGTCCTCAGATTTTTAAAGAATCAGCTCTATTTTTGGCCTAATTTATATAAAATGCACCCATTTTAAGTGGTCAGTTGGTAAATTTTGATGAATGCCTACACCTAATTACCACTATGATTATGATAGAAAACATTCCCAGTGCTGTAAAGAGTTCTCTTCCCAGTTATTTTCTCCCCATCCTCTACCAGGCAACTAATGGTCTATTTTCTCTCACCATTCGCTGTGTTTTGTGGGGTTTTTTTTTTTTTTTTGCTTTTCTCTTTGACTCATGAGTTATTCAGAAATGTATTATTTAATTTCCAAAACTTGTCAGTTTTTCAGGTATCTTTCTGTCATCAGTTTCAAATTTAATTCCATTGGGGTTAGAGAACAGAATTTATATGATTTTAGTTCTTTCAGATTTGTTAGAGTATTGGTTTATGACCTAGGATGGACTTCAGCACACTTATTGCTTAAAAGGCCAGATAGAAAATATTTCAGGCTTTGTGGGCCAAATAATCTCTATCATGACTACTCAGCTCTGCTGTTGTAATATTAAATATTCACTATAAGTGAAAGTGGCTGAGTTCCAGTAAAATGTTCTTTATAAAAACAGGGAACAGGTAGGCCTTGGCCTTTAGGCTGCATTTTGCTGAACTTTGGCCTGGAAGCTGGTTCATTTTGGTGATTGTTCTGTGTGCACGCGAGAAAAATCTGTATTCTGCTGCTTTTGGGTGAAATGTTCAAAATCAATTTGCTTGATAGTGTTTTTCAGATCTTCTACATCTTTGCTGATTATCTGACTACTTAAACTATCGATTACTTCAGAGACAAGTTTTAAAATCTGTAACTTGTGTTATGGGTTTGTCTAGTTCTCCTGTCATTTCTACCAGTTTTGCTTTGTGTGTTTTAAAACTCTGTTGTTAGGTGCATGCATACTTAGGATTATTGTACTTTCTTCATGGACTACTTTGTCATTATGTAATGTCACTTTCTATTACCAGTGATGCTTGTTCTGAAGTCTACTTTTTGTGATGATAACTCCCTTAGTTTTACTTCTCTCTAGGATCACACACTTTCTACTGCCTGATGTATAATATCTGAAAATAGCTAATTAATATGTTTTGTCCAGTTTTCTAATTTTTTGAAGGGGGTAGGTAAGTCTTGTCCCTGTTATTTATCATGGCTGGAAGCAGAAGCCCACAACTTTCTTTTTTAATATATATATATATATATATATATATATATATATATATATATAGCTTGCCATCAGTGACTGTACTTTTATCCTCTTAGTTATATCATTTGTGAAGACCATTTAGTTTGCTTTCTTTCTTTTTCTATTTTTTTCTATCATAAACAATGCAATGAACACCTAACAGTTGTAGTTTTTCACTATTTTGATTAGTTCCTTGGAGTGATTCCCAGAAAGTAGTAATATATTTTGAAGTATATTGCTATTTACTTTCCAAACATACTTTCTAATAGCTTTCCAGAATTACCAGTTTACAATTCCATAAGTATACATAAGGTATAAATTTCACCAATATTTAGATTGTTATTGTTGTTCAGTCACTAAGCTGTGTCCAACTCTTTGGGACTCCATGGTTTCGATAGCTATACTTTCAAATATCTGTATCATTGATTATCTGTATAATAATATACAGCTATTTGATATCTGTATCAAATATCTGTATCATTTTAGATTTCTTTGAATTCTAGAAGGGTTAAATATGCTTTTATATATATTCTTGTATTTTTTTTAACTTATTTGTATCTTTTGCTTGTATATCTACTAGGATGTCAGTATTTTTCTTAGAATAAAGATAAATTTTTTTGTGGCAAATATTTTTTACAGTCCATTGTTTGCCTTTACGTCTTTTAAAAATGTGGTTATTATTTGTACATCTTTTGTGATTTCTTCTATAGCTTAAAAGTTTTGGAAATCTTTTCCCAGTTTGATTAATATTTAATTATGTTTTCATTTAAAAATTATACTAAATTCTTTTGTTCAACAAATATTCACCTGTCACCTACTCTGAGCCAGTCCTAATGCTGGCTGTTTGGGGCCTGGTAGAGACCAAGATATAAATTACCTCTGATCACTTGGAAATAGGAAAAGATGGATATTTTCAAGTAATGATAATCTAATTCTAGCCTCCTAAATGGCAGGCAAAAAGTCTTTTAATAAAGTGCTCATGATGCCTCTTCAGTTATCTTTTAGATTTTGTTTGTGTGAGATTAATTGTTTCTAATTGTCACCTACTTATTACAGTATCATTTATTGTATAGGTGTTTTCTATGCATTGATCTATGGTATCTTCAAGACCTAGAGTCTTATCCATATAATATGGAGGCAGTATAATGTATGTGTCCTGGAGTCAGGCTGACTTGTGTTTAGATCCTGGCTCTTCACTTACTAGCCAAGTGACTTTGGACATGTTGCTTATCCTGTCTGAACTTTTGTTTCTTCATCAGTGAAGCGGAGTGGTAATATTATCTATTGTATGATTATTGTTACAATTAAATGCAAAAGGGTTAACACTTTTTCCAAAGATAATGCATTATTATATTGTCAGGTGATCTTGATGGAAAATTGCCCTATTCATGATAACACGGTATGTTTCTCTATAGGTGAAAGCAACAAACAGTGAAGCAGCATTTGGTAAGGAAATGAGTTGCATCAAGAAAAAGCTCATAAAACTAGGTACTTTTCATTGAATCTTTTGCTTCTGAGCAAGATGCAAGCATATCTACCTCATTGTTGGAGGGTGTGTGTTTTTCCATTAGCTCAGTGGAATTGAATTACCAATGCATGTAGGTGAATGCAATGTTGTAAGAGCCCGCACAACTTGAGATAGAAATAATCACAGTACTCCATGAAGTTCTTAGATCCAGACTTCCTTGCCTCTCAGATGCCAGGTGCATTATTGGTCTTGGGCCTTATTATATTGCTATTTTAATGTATTCCTCTTTCCTGACCTCAACTTCATAACAATTTTCATTCTTGCTTCTGGTCATGGGTCTTGGCTTATTCTGTTGCTAGGTATGCTAGGCTCCTTTTCTGCATTTGCCTTCCTTTTCACACTTTAGCAAGTTCCCTTGCATAGATTCCAAATTAACAGGGAGGGGCAGAAGGAACACTGGAAAAGTAGGATGGGGGATGCTGAGGCAAACAGGAAGAACTGTATTCAGTGCCCACTTACCACCTGTGGATCTCGGCTCTTCAGCAAAAGCTTTGGGGAAACAGAGGTTCAATGAACTTCCTGGAATCCTAAAAAGAATTTCTTTTTTCTTTTTCAGTCCTGACTTAAACTCGATTGTTTTTCAAGTCTGATCTGTGCATTGTTTGGCATCAATCACATTATAGTATCTATAAGAAGAAGACATTCTGGGGAAAGATTTCAATATGTTTATAGCAAACATAATTAGGAGAAAGTTGTAGAAGCAGAGGAGGTTGGTGGCTGCACCAGAACAAAAATTGTTCCGTTTTAAGGGTTATATCATCTCTGAGCAAAGTGAAATGAAGGCAAATGAGAGTGAAGACAGGTCTGCCCAATTCCTTTTAAAGCCGCAGAAACCCATTCAGCCTTACATCTGCTCGACTCTGGGTGATTTTGAAGAAGAGAGAGACTTTTTGGCAAGCTATATCTTCCCTCAGCTGAATGAACTCTGCAATTCCCGGGGCACGTATTTCAAAGCTGTGGACCTGAGGTGGTCAGGGTTGGAGGCCCAAGTACCCTCACTCTCCAATCTGTTTAGACAGCATTTTTGTCTCCAGTCACAACACCTGAAGCTCTGTCTTGACTACGTGAACAGCTGCTTTCCTTTTTTCATCTGCTTGCTGGGTCAAACATACGGGGACTTTCTCCGTAACTACTCACCTGTCGTGTTCTCCAAGGCAACTGACTTGTCAAGTTTATCCAGAGTGGAACAGAATCTCTATGTTGCTGCAAAAAATGGTTATCCTTGGGTCCTGGAGTATCCCACCTGCAGTCTGATGGAGTTAGAGGTCATCCAAGCAGCATTTCTGAATGAGTCTCAATTTCAGTATTTTTACTTTAGGAGGGGAACCATGCCACTGAAGACTTGGGATGAGGAAAAAGAGGAGATGCTGTCTTCGGGTTGTCCGACCGACGATGAGGAGAGATTAAAGATCGGAATGCTGAAGGCCAAGATTATTAGCAAAGGGCTCCCTGTCAGGTTGTATAGAGATCTCCATGAGTTGGGTGAGCTGATTCTCAAGGACTGGTTGGTCGTGATAGAGAAACTTTGCCCAGCCACTGTAATGACGGAAAATACAGGTTAGTAAATATGGAGATAGCTAAGTCTACTGTCATAGGGTCATGTGTTTTGTGTGTCTTCCTTGTGAACGGAATTTTAAAATGGTTGAAATGTTATTTATGCATTTAAAATTGTTAGCATATTCCCGTAACATTCACTTCATATGAAGATTTTTGAAACTGAGAATAAGAGTAAATAGTAGGTCATGGAAGACGATTTAGGAAGTCAAGGAGCTTGGGGAAGACCTAAAATGTTTGGCAGTTAATGTGTAGATCCAGAGCAGAGGTTCTAGACCAAGGCTGATTTTACCCCCAGGGGACTTCTGGTTACATCTGAAGACATTTTTGGTGTCACAGTTGGGGGTGTGCTACTGGTATCTACCAGGTGGAGGTCAGGGTCACTGTTACATCCTCCAGTGCACAGAACTGCCCCTCATAATAAAGAATTTTTCAATTGCAAATGTCAATAATGCCAAGGTTGAGAAACCCTAATCTAAAGGGAAGAGAACTTTTATTGTCAGGTGATTTTTGCATGTTATCACTTTTAATCTTTAAGATTTAGACCTGCAAGGTAGATGCTATAATTGCTGTTTTACAGATGAACCAATGAAAGCTGTGTAGCAGTTAAGTGACTTACCTAATGTCACTTCACCAGTGAGGGATCATTCTAGAATTTGAACCCAGGTCCTTCTGACTTCAAAACAATGCTCATTTGCTTTCACCCTTACTACTCATGGAGTCAGTAATCCATGGACTGGTAGTCTCAGCATCACCTAGGAACTTGCTAGAAATGCATTCTGGGTCTATTGAATTAGAATTTGCATTTTAATAAAGATGACAGGTGAGTTGCATATGCATCAAAGTTTGAAAAGCACTACCTGACATCATATTGAAATGATTATAGTTATTTTGAAAGCAGTGTCTTGTAGACACATACAGATTAAAAACGGAAGAACACCATCAGAATAGGGTGGAGATTCTTCACCTAGAATCTAGAATAGATTCTTCACCTAGAATAGACTTTGGGAGGGATCTGCGATGCCATGAAATTATATGAAAAATAGAATGTTTTAATGCATATGTGTGTTTGGTGGACGTAGGAAGACATCGATCAAAGGAAGACACTGTCTTTGATCAAAAAGGTTTAATGACACAAAAAAGATTATGAATTACCATTGTAAGGGCCCAAGTAGTGTGGGAATGCGGAATGAGGATGGTGCATTCTCACATGCTTTAGGGACCAGGCAGGCAGAGTCCTTGTAATATGATAGGGAGCGGATCTGTGGTCAGCTGAATAGGAGGGAGTTGACCTACCTAAAGTCATTCACATTCATTGTTGGGGGTGAGATGTGAAATCCCACCTGTGCTGGTCAAACTAGACTCCACCTACAAACCAAATCATTTTGGGGTCCTAGAAAAGAATATTGTATCGATCATTACTCTGGGTTGCAAATGACTTACAATGGCTTCAAGAGAAAGAATTTATTAGTTTATATAACTTGAAAGCCTAGGGATAGGTCTTGTTCAGCTCAAGCTGCATCCACTTGCTCAAAGGAGGATTCCAGGCCCTTGTTTCTCACTGTTTCTCTGATGGCTCTGCTGTCCTCCTGCTGCCTCAGTTCTTTGGCTTCTCCATTATGGAGGGAAGATGGCTGTAGTAGCTCCAGGTTCGAGTCCAGCAGTAAATGACTCAAAGTCCTACCATTAAGTCTTTCTGTTCCTGATTAGCGGGACTTGGACTATATGCTTGTATCTGACTCAATCACTGGTATTGTGATTGATGTGATATGATTCTCTGATTTGGCTAATCCTGGGTCCTGTGCCACCTCTGGAGGTGCAGGGAGTCAGACCCACTACATTAACATGAATTGAGAGTTGAGACAAGGTGGGACCTGAAATGATAGTCTGTAGCTCAATAGGGTGTTGAGCAGTGCCAAAATATCTTCAGTATTCACTACAGCCTTGGAGTTTTAGAATGTCCAAAGACAGACATGTTCTCAGATCCAAGATTTTTCAGTTTCTAGCTGTGTGACCTTGGGGAAATGACATAATATTGGTAAGCCTAGATTTCTTCTGATTTCTGCTTAGCATTAATCACCTTGTGAGTAATAACGTATATTAAGCACCGAAATGGAGAAGGCAGTGGCAACCCACTCCAGTACTCTTGCCTGGAAAATCCCATGGACAGAGGAGCCTGGTAGGCTGCAGTCCATGGAGTCGCTAAGAGTCGGACACAACTGAGCGACTTCACTTTGACTTTTCACTTTCATGCATTGGAGAAGGAAATGGCAACCCACCCCAGTGTTCTTGCCTGGAGAATCCCAGGGACAGGAGAGCCTGGTGGGCTGCCATCTGTGGGGTCACACAGAGTCAGACACGACTGAAGCGACTTAGCAGCAGCAGCAGCAAGCACCCGAAAACAGTGCCTGACATATATTATGCTAATGGGTGAATCATGAAAAAAATGAGTCCTGGGAGAATATAGTATATATTTTACTAAAGCCTGAAGTATAGTTAATAATGATATTTTTTGACTAGTCTCAGTGTGAACTGCATCCGTCAGTTAATGTTTACTAACATGTTCAAGAATTAAACCTTTCTGTGTATTTGGGTGAGAGACAAATTGTTTTTCTATAGTTTTCTCCTTAGTCTTTGATGTTGGTTACTATTGAAAGGTTAGTTTGTTTTAGACTTTAGTTTTAAATATGTAATATATGGACTACATGTCTGCAGTAGAAGGTACAGAATGGGTGAACTATTAAAAAATCTTTAGAATAGAAGGATAAATTATTTTTCTTTTGGATCTTCAGTACCCTTTAATTGCCCACATAGTTCCAAAATCTCATAGCTGGGGTAAAAATAGGCCATATGGGTAGCTGATGGTTATCATAAGGCAGTCACACTCTTGACTTTTAGAAGCACTTCTGAGGTCCTTAGAGTTAACTGAGACTGGTGAGTGAGGTTCATGGTGAGCTAAAGAGACCCATTAGGTTGTGGGATCGTCTCCAATTCTCTCTAAGATCTTGAAATTTGCAGCTGACCTTGGCCAAACTGTTGGTCCTCTAGGTCTGTTCCAGCCCTTACCTGAACCAGAGGGCAGCCCAGTTAACTATGGAAGTATAAGATGTCTTGAGACCTTACCAGGTTAAACCAGAGATGTTCATTCTCCTGCCTCATTTAAAAAACAACCCATTCCCAAACTCTGGAAGATGTAGGTATCTCTAGAGATGGGGGTACATTTTGGCAGTCCAGAATGCCTTGGCTTTAACAATGAGTTTAGAAACACATTAAATTGAAGCTAGAAGGAATCTCAGAGATCCAGTTGTCTGGCTGCCACTTATTTTACCTGAGAGTTTAAGGGACTTGCCCAATGGCAGAGTTGAAACTGTACTCATGGTTATCATTGTATTAGGGCATCTTATCCTAAAAATACACCCCACTCCCTCCCCCAACCATTGCCCTAGATAGAAACACATATGCCATGAGATTGAATTAGGTAACTTATACTTAGCTAACAATCTAAAAATACAAGAGAATATATGTAGCAAATCCAGTTTTTTTTTTTTTTCTTTTGCCCTGTTCATTGTGAGATCATGAAATAACTTGGAATCCTAAGTAGGATTTCAGATACAAGTAGCATTGCTTGCCTGTAGCTTCCTTGCATTACAACGTAGAGTGGGTTATGAAATATTGTGCTAACATAGAAAGATGGTGGTAGGGACACAGGACACTTCCCTGGGCATTCATAATAACCATGTGAAATGGAAAATGCTAAACTACAAATCTAAGACATTAAAATATATCTTTTTGTCTCTAAAGACTTTAAGCACAACTTTGAACGTTTCTATCATGAAGAGTTCACTGAGAAGTGCAAGGAAGTGTTTGTTATTTCCAAGGAGTCTAGCAGGATCTTTGAAATCTTGGAAAGATTTGCCTTAAAGGATATGGAATCTGATTTTAACAGTCCTGCAGCAGGCTCCAGCTTAGACTCTGTTCTCAGGTACGACGTCAAGAAATCCCAAGCAAAGCAGTCTGACTTTAGTGAATAGACTCCTCCAATTTGGAATATCTTCCTTCCCTCCCCCTTTCTGCCCCTGCCTGTAAGACAGGCTTCCTAAAAAAGCCACCTCTGGGTTAGAATCTCCTCATCAGAACTCACTCTGCAACTGCTAAATTTTCCTGACTGTTTCAGTTCTTTCTTCCAGTCTCCTCAAGAAGATTATAAACCCTGGAGGACAGAGAGCTCGCCTTCTGTTTTAATCCCATAGTCTGAAGTTTGTCTAAGTTATTCCTGACAATGATGAAATGATTTTAAGGAGAAAAAGTTGGATTAGGAAACATGACTAATGCATCTGTACAGTATTGCATAATTTACAAAGAACTTCCACATACATCATCAGCTCGTTATTAAGATATTCAGCCAACACTTGTTAATGGCTGACTATGGGCCATAGCAAGGAATTGAGTTACCTTACTCAAAGTTTGCACTCCTTCACTTTTTTCAGTGTTCTCTTCATTCAGACAAAGAAGCCACCTGCAATGCAGGAGACCCTGGTTTGATTCCTTGGAAGGGAAGATCCCCTGGAGAAGGGAAAGGCTACCCACTTCAGTATTCTGGCCTGGAGAATTCCATGGACTGTATAGTCCATGGGGTCACAAAGAGTCGGACACGACTGAGTGACTTTCACTTCACTTCACCCAAAGTTTGCACTCCTTCACTTTTTCTCAGTATCCTCTTCATTCAGACCCCCATATCTTTTCCTTTTCTGGGTGGTGACGTATTCTCTTCACCACCCACAGGCATGAAAAGGCTGGGGCATGAAGAAAGCTGGGTTGTCTGTGGTGTCCTTCCCAGTTTCAACCCTAGAAATAGGGAGGTTCCTTGGACTGTTTTATTTCTTCTATTCTCATCCTCAAGTTCTTACCACAGGTATCATTTATTCTGTGAGGGTTTCAGGATTTGAGATAAACCCACGGTGGCTCAGGGCTATGCTCCACCGTCTCTGCCCCAGTCTCACCACCCACTATGACTGCAGAGCTACTAACATTCTTATGGTTCCGGGAACCCATGCCAAGAGGAAGACAGTTTATTTGGTTAAAACAACATGGTGCTCGGGGGACTTCCCTGGTGGTCCAGTGGCTAAGACTGTGCAACAAGACAAGTTATACTGTGCTCACGCCAGTTCAGAGAAGTCATTTATTCCTTATTACAAGCCAAAACACCCCCATGGAGCAGCTGGCTACTGCTCAGAGAGTCACTGACAACTGTGGTCATTTTGTTGCATTTCTAATGTCATGGTCATCAGGATTATGGGAATCCTTGGCATATGAGTGTTTTGATTTTTTATTCTCTCTCCTGATCGTGCAGAGTCTCCCTTCCAGGATCTTTGGGCAGGTTGGGCCCTTGACATAACCCCAGGTTCATGTTGGACAACCCTAGAGTCTATGGTAGTTGGAGGAGCCTTCCAAGGTTACCATCTTTCCACTCTCCTAATTTTATACAGGACAGAGCTGAACCCAGAGAGAGAATGTCTTGTTTGGAAGCAAGTGAGTTCACAGTGGAGAGACTGGAATTTCTTTTAACTTTTAAAAGATTGGAATATAATTGCTTTATAATGTTGTGTTAGTTTCTGCTGTACAATGAAATGAATCAGCTATATGTGTACATCCCTGGAGAAAGAAATGGCAACCTGCTCCAGTATTCTTACCTGGGAAATCCCATGGACAGAGGAGCCTGGCGGGCTATAGTTCATGGAGTTGCAAAGAGCTGGACATGACTGAACACACATGCAATATATATACATGTATTCCCTCCCTCATGAAGCTCCCTCCCAGAGAGACTAGAATTTCATCTCTTAGAGACAGATGTATGCAGGAAAAATTTCCCTCCCTCCCTCTTTTTGGGTAGTTATTCTTGACTACATTTCCCCCGTTTGTTTTTCAGAATAAATCCTCTTCCAGCTTACAAGTCTATTTTGCTGTTGTCTGGAGAACGTGGTTGTGGCAAGTCCACTCTACTTGCCAACTGGGTGAACTGTTTCAAGACGAAATACCCGAACATGGTGCTGATCCCTCATTTTGTGGGCAGCACCTGTGAAAGCAGTGACATCATGTCCGTGATCCATTACTTCATCACAGAATTGCAGTACAAACACTATGGTAATGGAATTAGACTTTGAAATTCATTCAGAAAAATTTTGTTTAAAAGTGATCATTCTGTCTTCTGCCCACGAGGCTATTTTTCTCTTGTTCCAATCTAAACCCTTATATAGTCTTGCCTATGTATCCGCCCACCTCTTCTGCTCTCAGAATTGTTTCTTTTCTTCCTTTCTTTCTTCTTTCCTTCCCCAAATGTGAACTGAGTGCCTTATATGCCAGTGGGGATACAACCGTGAAAAAAGTGGACAGAATACGTTAGCCTCATGGGGTTTTCCTGTTATTGGAGAGCAAAGGGGACAAAGAGTTAATGACTAAAAAATATAGAATGTTTGGAAGAGGTTAAGTTCTATGAAGAAAAATAAATCAGAGAAAGAAAGTAGGCAGTGTGTATGTGTAAGGATTTTAGGACTTTAAAGGTATCGTCTGGGCAAGCTTCACTGAGGAAGGGACATTTGAATAAATACTTGAAAGAGGGAGCCAGGCAGATTATCTCAGGGAGAACATTCCAGTCAATGGGAACAGTTGCAAGGGCTCCAAGGCAGGATATGCCTCTCAGCTATTGCTCAGGTTCCGTTCAGTTCAGTTCAGTCACTCAGTCGTGTCTGACTCTTTGCGACCCTGTGGACTGCAGCAGGCCAGGCCTCCCTGTCCATCACCAACTCCCAGAGTTCACTCAAACTCATGTCCATTGAGTCAGTGATGCCATCCAACCATCTCATCCTCTGTTGCCCCCTTCTCCTCCCACCTTCAATCTTTCCAAGCATCAGAGTTTTTTCAAATGAGTCAGTTCTTCACATCAGGTGGCCAAAATATTAGAGTTTCAGCTTCAACATCAGTCCTTCCAATGAACACCCAGGACTGATTTCCTTTAGGATGGACTGGTTGGATCTCCTTGCAGTCCAAGGGGCTCTCAGGAGTCTTCTCCAACACCACAGTTCAAAAGCATCAATTCTTCAGCGCTCAGCTTTCTTTATAGTCCAACTCTCACATCCATACATGACCACTGGAAAAACCATAGCCTTGACTAGACGGACCTTTGTTGGCAAAGTAATGTCTCTGCTTCTTAATATGCTGTCTAGGTTGGTCATAATTTTCCTTCCAAGGAGTAAGCAGCTTTTAATATCATGGCTGCAGTCACCATCTGCAGTGGTTTTGGAGCCCCCCCAAAAGAGTCTGCGACTGTTTCCGCTGTTTCCCCGTCTATTTGCCTTGAAGTGATGGGACCAGATGCCATCATCTTAGTTTTTTGAATGTTGAGCTTTAAGCCAACTTTTCACTCTCCTCTTTTACTTTCATCAAGAGGCTGCCATAGTTCTTCGTTTTCAGCTATTGCTCCTCCCGGTCAGTTCAGTAGCTCTCTACTAAGCATGTTTACTCACTCATTCATTACAAAGTATTTATTGGTTGCCTGTTCTGTGCCTGTCATTGGTTTGGGTTATGGGGACATAACACTAGTCTGGCAAACAAGATCATGACTCCCATAGGTCTAATGTTCTGTTGAGAAAGGCAGATAGCCAATAATCAAGAGATGTTTCAAATAATGATGAATGCCACACAGAGTGATGTGCTGAGACGATGGGCTGGCTGTTGAGGTTGAGGGGTCATGAACTGTATCTCTGTATTAGTTGGAATAACTTTGGCTGCTGTTTATACATCCCATTTCAGTGGCTTCTCGAAGTTTATTTCTAGCTCGTGTTTGTGTTAGTCACTCAGTCGTGTCTGATTCTTTGAGACTCCCATGGACTGTAGTCTGCCAGGCTCCTCTGTCCATGGGATTCTCTAGGCAAGAATACTGGAGTGGGTTGCTAGTCCCTTCTCCAAGGAATCTTCCCAACCCAGGGATCGAACCCAGGTCTCCTGCACTGCAGGCAGATTCTTTACCATCTGAGCCATTTCTAGCTCATGCAACAGTTCAGTTCAGGGTTCCTAGTTAGAGAACGAGTGGCTTTTTCCCACGTGGTGATTTGGGGCCGCAGGCTCTTTCCATCTTGAGGCTGTGTCATCTTCTAGGGCCTCAGAGTCATCTGCTTTTGGCTAGAGGAAGAGGAAATCGAGTGGAAAAGGCACACCTTTCCTTAAAAGTCTCAGCCAGGTTGTGACACGAGTCACTTCCACCCTCATTCTTTTGGCAAGAAGTCAGCCACCCTAGGCTCCCATGGCCACACTGGGAAGGAGTCAGGTAGGAATAGAAAGCTACCCTCACCGTCTTTAAGAGGGAGCATAAACTTTCACAGGACAGGCGGCCATCTCTGCTACACTCTTGGGAGATCTCACAGACAAGAAGGAGCCAGCCATGAGGAGATCAGAACATTCCAGACAGAAGGGACAACTAAGGTCCCTAAGCTGAAAACAAAGTGGAGTGAGTCAGAAAGGTAAAGAGGCAGTGTGTCCAGACTCTGGTGGGGGATGAGGGGAGTGCTACCAGATGAAGCAGGATAAGATAGAGGATGGGCCACTTTGTATCTGAGTTTTGTAGAACAGGATCTTGGGTTAGATTCTATTGTGTGCAGTGGGAGGCCAGTGGAGGATTTTGAGCAGGGAACTGGCATGATTTGGTTGGTATTTGTCAAAGCTCAAAATCGTCTCCTGTGTAGAAATAGGTGTGGGGGAGTCAGCATGGTGGCAGTGACACTTGTTAGAGGCTATCACAGTGGTCCAAGTGGGAAGAGGTGATAGCTTGGGGGAGCGGAGGAGCAAGGGGATGGATGGGAGCACACTGAGGAATTGAATGTGAGAACTGAAGGACAGGGAGAGATTACGGATTCTCCTAGTTTTCGGCTTAAGGAAACTAGGTGGACAGTCAGGGTGGTTCACTGAAATGGGACAACGTTGATGGGGCAGCAGGTTTCGAGGGTAATCAAGAATTCTGCTTTGGTCAGGAGAGATTGAAGATGCAAGGCTTACGTGGACAGAGAGAACAATCCTATGGGATCCACCTCTGTTCTAGGAGAAGCTGGGGAGCCCGATGGCTTCTATTAGCTGTGAGACCTGGGCGAGTTATTTAACTCTCTCTGGCTCAGTTTTCCCATTTGTGAAATATGGATAGGAAGGAAAAAGATGTCTTGTAGGTAGTTGAGAGGATGAACTAAGATAAAGTCTGAGAAACAAAGACACTTAACACAATGCTTGGCATATAGTGCTGTGCTGTGCTTGGTTTCTCAATCATGTCTGACTCTTTGTGACCCCATGGACTGTAGCCCGTCAGGCTCCTCTGTCTATGGGGATTCTTCAGGCAAGAATACTGGACTGGGTTGCCATGCCCTCCTCCAGGGGCTCTTCCGATTGCAGGGATCGAACCAAGGTCTCCTGTACTGCAGGTGGATTCTTTACCATTTGAGTCACCAGGGAAGCTCAAGAATACTGGAGTGGGTAGCCTATCCCTTCTCCAGGGGATCTTCCCAACCCAGAAATTGAACCGGGGTCTCCTGCTTTGCAGGCAGATTCTTTACTGGCTGAGCTACCAGGGAAACCACAGCACCAACAGATATTAGATATTATTATTATCATCATTAGGTGCCTTCTGTGTATTTGCATGTTTGTATGTGTCTGACCCTTCCTGCTTTGGAGACTTCATCCTTTCTCACCCAGGGCTTGTACCCACATGAGCCTCTGGGTACTGAGCGAGTGTCGGGGCCCTGGGGGAGTTTTGATAGGTGTAGATCATCTCTGGATGAAGGGACAAATATGTGTTCCCTTCTGCGTGTGTGTGTGTAGGTGTGTCTGTGAGTAAATAAAGTGATCACGTGGGTGTGAGTTTTTAGTGGCTGCATTTCTCAGAGTGTGCTAAGTGGGTAAAGTCAAAATCAGTAGCAGCAGGTGTGTCTGATTCTAAGTGAAAGCGACTAGTACCACTCAGGCTCATCCCAAAGGTGTTCATTCTGGCAAGGCTGATGATTAGATGCTCAACTGTACACATGCAATTATGATTTTATTCCCCAAATAAATTGCTGTTTTCTTGAGTGTCTTTTTAGGTATGGAAAGCGCCTAATAAAAACAGCTGCTGTCTTTCAAACAAACAAATCTTTAAGCTGACAAAGCAGAATAAATTCATTAACAGCCTGTGAACACTTGACAGTCAGGCACCACCTCTCCTTGTTAATGGGAAGGCAGTGGTTCTGGACTTGGCCCGCCTGGATTTTCAGTTCTGGCTCCACTATTTACTAGCTGTGTGATCTTAGGCAGTTCACTTAAGCAATCTGTGCCTCAGTTTCTCATCTCTAAAATGGGGATGGGAATAATAGTACCTACAGAAAGCTGTGTCAGGGTTAACAGATGATACATGTAAAGAACTTAAATGGGTCCTTGGCATAGTTTGCTGTTATTGCTTTTGTTATTATTCCTCTGAGCTGAACTGGAGAAAGAAGCAGGGAGTGGGGGACAGCTGAGGGAAACAAGAAAGTCCTATTCATTATCTAAACTAAGGGGTGCAAGGATGGAAAGCAAGAGAGTTGGTAGCTGTTCTCCAGTGTCTCCATGGTAAAGAATCCACCTGCAGCGCAGGAGATGTGGGTTCAATTCCTGGGTCAGGAAGATCCCCTGGAGAAGGAAATGGCAACCCACTCTAGTATTCTTGCCTGGAAAATCCCACGGACAGGGGAGCCTGGCAGGCTACAGTCCGTGGGGTCGCAGAGAGTCAAACACGACTGAGCACGCATGCATGCTACACGGAAGCTCAGGGGAAGCCAGGATGAGCAGGGCTGGCTGGCTCCAGCATCGTTTAGCATCACCACCTTGGCTTGGAAGCTGGCTTTCACCTGAGGGAGGTGGACGTGGGAAGAGGAGGAGCCACTGCTGAGAGCACAGCCAGGCCTGAGAGGTCACATGAAGATGCAGGCAGAGAGCATTTTCTTGTACCCAACTCAGCTGTCCGCAGCTGCAGCGCCTGTGTGGGCTGTGAGCCCTGCCCTCCCTCCCCATCATGGGGACGCTAAAACTCCCCTGGGTGAAGCTGACATTTCTGCTCCTCCGTCCCCACCCCTGCTGGCCAGGAAATAGCGATCTAGCAGAGGAGAACTGCCCACCCGTGGCCAAGTCTCTGACCCAAGTGCCCTTGCCTGCTAGGCAGCTGCAGCTGACGTCCCCCTCATGACAGGCTTCATAGAAGGTCAGAGAAGAGCCTCCGCCTTTCCTCTTTTCATGTTTCCTCACTCTATTACTCCAGACCCTAGCAGCAGCCCTAACTAACAAGGAGCTCCTTTTATCAAAGGCTTTCTGGGGGCCAGATGCTGTGCTGAGGGCTTCATCAACATCTCATTGTTTTTCCCCAAGAGGTCTGTCTTGATGTTAGCACAGTTATGCTTCTGTGTAATACAGTTACTCTCCCTGCTTGGACAAAATAGAGTAAATTTTTTAAAAATTAATGAATTTTTGGCTGTGCTGAGTCTTTGTTGCTGCCCCAGGGATTTCTCTAGTTGTGGGGAGCAGGAGCTATTCTCTAGTTGCAACGTATGGGCTTCTAATTGCGGTGGCTTCTCTTGTTGCAGAGCACAGGCTCTAGGCACGTGGGCTTTAGTGGTTGTAGCATGTGGGCTCAGTATTGCGGCTCAAAGGCTCTAGAGCACAGCCTCAGTAGTTGGGGCGCGTGGGCTTAGTTGCTCCAAGGCATGTGGGATCTTCCTGGATCAGGGATCAAACCTGTATCCCCTGCATTGGCAGGTGGATTCTTAAATAGATTAAATCTTCATATACTTAAGAAACTTAATCCAGTCCAGTTTCTTTGCATAACTTGATTTCTAGATCCTAACAGGTCTTAATTTATTTGAAAAATATTAGTTTTGAAAATTAAAAGCAAGGCAGAAATTGTATGTCCCAAAGTGCTCTTAGAATATTAGGTAGGTGATTACCATTTTGGGTTGCTGCTAGTGTGTCACTTAATCACATCCTGCAAGTTGGTCCTCTCAAATTACTTCCTTTAGTCTTTGCTGATTCATAACTTAATTCTTCCTAGTAATTTCCAGAATCCAAGGTCTGGAGTCCATTACTAAGGGTAGAGTTATTTAGGATCAGTTGTGTTAGGTTTAAAATGAGCCAGGACCAAAGAAACTAGGTGGTGGGTGGGAGATATTGTGTGTGTGTGTGTGTGTGTGTGCATGCACTCACACAGCTGGACCCCCAGAGTGGTGGCTGTGACCTCTAAACAGGAACTGATCTTAAGGCGGTGCAGAAGCTTCACAGATCACATAGCCTGACTTCTCATTCTTCCCATCCAGTTCTTTGTAACATGATCAATTTTTGCATTTTGGAAAGTGAGAGTAGCGCTTTGGATCATACATAATATTTTTTATATAAAATCCTCAAAATATGTAGGAGACACGTGGTGGTAAATATCATTACCTCTTTAGGGTTGAATATTTTGAGACTGCTCATCACACATATGGCCTTCCCAGGTGGCTCAGTGGTAAAGCGCCTGCCTGCCAATTCAAGAGACACAGGATACTTGAGTTCGATCCCTGGGTCGAGAAGATCCCCTGGAGAAGGGAATGGCAACCCACTCCAGCATTCTTGCCTGGAAAATCCTGTGGACAGAGGACCTTGGCGGGCAGTCCATGGAGTCACAAAGAGTCAGACAAGACTGAGTGGCTGAGCATGCACACACCATCCTACACCATCTGTATGTGTCATACAGCTGTGGGTAGCACTCCTTGTTCCCAACCCCTTCTGCTTCCCCAACCCATTAACATATACCTAATTTGAGCACATTTCTATGCTGTAGGTACCCAGCTTGAAACTGATATTCTCAATGAAGATGCAAATATCTTGGCCTTTTCACTTCTTTTAGACGTATTCATTGCTTCCATCAATGTAAAGCCATGTATACTTGTACTGGATGGAATTGAAGAATTGGCTGGTATATATGGGATTTCAGGAGAGAAGGTAATCTCTTTTCAAAATAATATCCATTTTATTATTATTTAATAAAAAGAAAACCCCTTAATTAATTTTTTTGAACTTTTTATTTTGTATTGGGATATAGCCAATTAACAATGTTGTAATAATTTCAGGTGAACAGAGAAGGGACTCAGCCATACATATACATGGAGCCATTCTCCTCTAAACCCCCCTCTCCTCCAGGCTGCCACATAATATTGAGTGGAGTTCTATGTGCTATACAGTAGGTCCTTGTTGGAAAACGGCTTGATTTAGAATGTACACAATACCATTCCCTTGCATTGCATATCTATAGTTATAGGCAATGCTGCTTCTAGTTACTTCTGAATATTTTACGAAACAAATACATAACACAACGAGCCAGGCATTATTCTAGAAACTTTAGAGATATTTACATTGAATTCTCACAGCAATCCTTGATAGACTGGGATCATCATCCCTATTTATATAAATGGGATTGGACTTGGAGATATTAGACAACTTGCTGAAGGTCCTAAGGTGATGGTGGACTTGGAATTCAAGCATGGGAAGCCTGGTTCTAGAAACTGGCCATTACTGCTGCACAGTTCTGCCCTGCTATTTTATACTTCAATCAGACATTTATCGGGCCCCTATTATATTCTTTAGCTTGTATATTTTGATTTGCCTTATCTATACTTAATTTTTCATATATCAAATTCTATCAATTGTTTGCTATCTTTAGTTTTTTTTTTTTTTTTTTTTATATCTTTAGTTTTTCTTCTGTTTGACATGATATTGGATCAATGGCACCTCCAATGCTTTTTAGTATTAGTCATTACTTTGTGAAGCATTTTCTATAAAACTTATACATGCATAATTATAAATTGTGTAATTCACGTATATTTCTCATAGAACATATAAAAAAGAAGAAGAAAATAGAAAATTAAATATCCTCACAGCCTCACCATTGTTAAACCTTCTTTTTTCTATGGATAGCTGTATACACATACATACGCTTATATAAGTGAAGTTATATACCATATTATTTTGTAATCTGCTTTTTAATTCAGTACATGGTGACCACCATACATCCAACAAATAATTATTGACCACTTACCATGGGAAAAGCACTGTAAGCAGACAGACATAGTCTAAGAAATAGAGCTTTCATTCTAGCAGGGAATGGCAGATATTAGTAATATCATCACATAAATAAATATAAAATTACATCTGTGCTAAGTGCTGGCAGGGATCAGTACGTAGTATTGTGAAGGCCTCTAACGAAAGCATTTGACCTTTGGAAAAGGCTTCCTGGAAGAGGGGAACAGGGAGAGCTCTTCAGGAGGAGGGACTGTCAGGCAATTCTCTAAGGCATCAATGCAGTGGTGAGGAGCCAGCCCCTGCAGCCAGACCCTTAGTTTGAATCCCAGCTCTGCTGCTTACCCTCGTAATGAATTTGATAAAATGTTTAGGCCCTCTGTGCTTCAGTTTCCTCCTCGGCCTTTCTGGAGGGTTGTTAGGGGGACTGAATGAGTTAATGAAATAAAATTATACCTAGGATTTAATTTATAGGGGGATAACTGAGTTGATGTCATGGAGAAACCAATGGCATTGAAAGAATTATTTATGATTTACAGTTTTGGAGAGAAGACATGCCTTGTCACGCAGGGCTCTGGGGGGAAATATTAGGGTGTCAGAAGGCAGAAGACAGGAGCCCGGGGCCAAAGCAATGACTGACACTAAAAAGCATTAGAGGTGCCATTGATCCAGTATCCCTTTAAACAGAAGAAAAACTAAAGATAGCAACCAATCAATGGCATTTGATATATGGAAAAATCAGTATAGATAAGGCAGATCAGAATATACAACAAAATTACTTTGGGGGTTTTCATGGGAAAGGCAAGGCAGGGCAGAGGACACAGTCTCGGATTGTGAGTTTGAATCATTCTAGTGGACTTTGGGGCATAGGGGCTTTCCCTCACTGTCTGGCACCTGACCCTTGGATGACTTAGGGCAGAGGAAGTACTGGCTTGGTGAGCAAGTTGAATAAGAAGGTGAGTCGGGGTGTGGTTGGTCATGGGTTGGCTTGTCTGCACACAGAAGGTATGTTTCATGCAATCTGCCCACCGCTCCCAGGAATTGGCTGGCCTTGGGAGGAGCAATTTCCCTGGATCTGTAAATTCCCCCGAGAGATGTGGAAACAACGTAAGATACAGAAGATTTTAAAAATGTAAGTAACCAGTGCAGTTGGTCCACACTCAACACAGTGCCCGGCTCAGAGTAAGCAGTCAGGATATGAGAGCTGCTGCTGCTGCTAAGTCACTTCAGTCGTGTCCGACTCTGTGCCACCCCATAGACAGCAGCCCACCAGGCTCCCCCGACCCTGGGATTCTCCAGGCAAGAACACTGGAGTGGGTTGCCATTTCCTTCTCGAATGCATGAAAGTGAAAAGTGAAAGTGAAGTTGCTCAGTCGTGTCTGACTCTTAACGACCCCATGGACTGCAGCCCACCAGGCTCCTCCGTCCGTGGGATTTTCCAGGCAAGAGTACTGGAGTGGGGTGCCATTGCCTTCTCCATGAGAGTTGCTATTATTAGGCAAAGAGGGATGGGAAAGGCTGTTTGTTAAAGGAATCAAGAAAGATTTTATTAGGTGTTCCTTTTATTCCAAATGAAACCATTTAATTTATGATAGTATTGCTACCCAAAATGACAGTTCTTCAGCACAGGATAGTATCTTCTTTTTCAGTTGAATGTTTCAATTTGTACTCTGGCCAACACTGTAGGTCATTCTTCAGAAGTCTATGATTTTGTTAAAGTACTTACTTGTAGGAACCTCTTCAGAGTCTGCATTTGTACTGTCAAATCCCTAATGGAGAGGTGAATCTGTCAATATGGAGTGTGAATTGGTATTGTCTTAGCACCATATTGCTTGCTATCCAAGTTACTGTTAATAACTGGAACCTCAATCGTTACCCTATACTTTCTTACTACATTCCACTGAATCTATTAAAAATTTAAAAAATTGAAATATAGTTGATTTACAATGTGTTAGTTTCAGGTGTACAACAAAGTGATTCAGTTATACATATATATGTATATTCTTTTTTGCATCCTCTTCCATTTTAGGTTATTACAAGATATTGAATATAGTTCCCTGTGCTATACAGTAGGTCCTTGTTAGTTATCCATTTTATATGTAGTAGTGTGTATATTTTAATCCCAAACTCCTAATTTATCCCTCCCTCCTTCCTCCTTGGTAACTGTAAGTATATTTTCTATATCTTGTCTGTTTCTGTTTTATAAATCAGTTTGTTTCTTTTTTAAAATTCCAGTTACTAGTGATATCATATTTTGTTTCTTTTTCTCTCTGATTTACTTCACTTAGTATTACAGTCTCTAGGTCCATCCAGGTTGCTGCAAATGACTTTTTTTCACTCTTTCTATGAGTGACTAATATCCCATTGTACATATGTACCACATCTTCTTTATCCTTGTATTTGTTGATGGACTTTAGGTTGCTTCCATGTCTTGGCTATTGTAAACAGTGCTGCTGTGAACACTGGGGGGCGTGTATCTTTTTGAATTATGTTTTTCTCTAGATATATACTCAGTAGTGGCGGGGGGGGGGGGCAGGATCATGTGGTAGCTCTATTTTTCGATTTTTAAAGAACCTCCATACTGTTCTCCATAGTGGAGAGGGGTTCCTCCAGCATAGGAGGGTTCCTTTTTCTCCACCACCTACACCAGCAAAGTAGTTTTAAAGTTGTGAAGTTTTCAACCGTCTTTGACTCTTTTCATCAGGTGAAAGATATCTCCTGGCTGCCAGGCTCGCTGTCTCCTCACTGCAAGTTGATCGTGAGCACCGTCTCCTCCAGCCTGTCCTACAAGTCGCTGTGTGCCCGCCCTGACGTGAGGACAGTGGAGCTCGTCAGCGCAGTGGACAAAGAAGCCCAGCTACACATCTTTAGGGAGTATCTCTCTTTTACCAGTAGAGACCCCTTCCGACAGAGCAGATACAGCTTGAGGAAAAAGACAAACCTAAGTCCTTTAAAGCTCACAATCCTGGCAAATGAATACCAAGAATGCAGAATCTACCGAAACGAGTTCCAGTGCCTGAAGGAGTACTTGGGGGTGGCCTCGATTCAGGAGCTCTGGGCGTTGATTCTGAAACGCTGGGTTGAAGACTATAGTTGGACTTTGAAACAAAAAAAGGCAAATTCTGACACTGTGGCTTCAGGAGAAGGTAGGCATAAAGCAGTATTAACCACCTGGTCTGAGTCCACAGGGAGGAAGATCCCCCCCCACCCCCCCACCCCCACCCCACACCTGCCTTCGTCTCCAGGGAGGAAGGTTGAGGGAGAGGATTGTCAGAGAAAGTACAGTTTGCCCAGTTTAATTTGAATTTCAGATAAACAACAAATTATCTTTTAGTATATCCCAGATATTGCATGGGAAATATACTAAAAATTATTTAAACTACAGATAAGTAACAAATAATCTTGTATATAAGTATATCCCAAATATTGCTTGGAATATACTTATGCCAAAAATGGATTTATTGTTTACCTGAATTCAGATGTAGCTAGAGGCTCTATATTTTTATTTGCTAAATCTGGCAGCCCCACCCAGGGAGCTCTGTGTGTTGATCATAAGGAGAAATACATTAAGCATAGATTTTAGTCACATTTCTCAGAGGTCTAAGAAATGAGCCTTTATGATTTCTGTGATTCAATTTAATCTCTCTTTTGAGTCTACAGTCCCACTGATGGCAGAATCTAGGTTAATTCTGGTTAAGCTCGTCCGTTTAGTGTATTTTCAGTCGATTCAAGATTTTTTCAGCTGTGTGAGGGTTTGTGTCCTCGCCGTGACCCCGCTGGGGTGAGCTCAGATCTGAAGGCCTTGGTGCTGGGTCACCTTGGTTGTCACCTGTCCCCGCTGTCTTCCACTGAGGTGGTCGTGGCTCCAGATGGTCCATGGACACTGACGTGCCCTGTTTTTGGCATCCTCGGGCATGCCTGTGTTCCCATCTGCTCTGGGGCGGTTCCATCTATGCCACCATCTGCTGCCACGTGCCCTCATCCTCACGGGCATCGTCGGCTCACTCCTTCCCTCTGCTAGAGCCTCCAGTCTTGTGGGTATCTACGTGCCCGACAGAGAACGTGGCCGTGCATTGCGCCACTCAGAGGTCCGGGGCCTATAGGTCTCCCCCGGTGTCCCCATTAGCCATTTCTCCTCCCCACTTCTTCCTGTGGCACTGGGAAATCTGTAGAGCTTCTGGAAGCTCAGGTCCTCTCTCTCATCTAGTCTCAGATGCATCCAGAGGCCGGTCTGTCTCTGCTCCAAGCTGGTTTTCTTCACAGGGAGGGCTCTGGCCCCTGTTCAGAAACCCACTTGAGCAACTTTATTGCTTTCTTTTCTCTTTCTTTTTTAAATCAATTTTTATTGGAGTATAGTTGCTTTACAATGTTGTGATAGTTTCTACTGTACAACAAAATGAATCAGCCATACATATATTCTCACCCTTTTGGACTTTCTTCCCATTCAGGTCACCACAGAGCACTGAGTTCCCTGTGCCAAACAGTAGGTTCTCATTAGTCATCTATATATACATAGTATCAATAATTTATGTCAATCCCAAACTCCCACTTCCTCCCACCTACCTCCCTTTCCCTGTTGGCATCCACACATTTGTTCTCTATGACTGTGTGTCTGTTTTGCAAATTTTGCTGAACTTAGGAAGGTGTTAAAAGAGAGGCAGAGAGATCATCTAGAAAAATGGAATAGGTGATCTGTCTCTTTTTTAACACTTTTTTGAATTCAGCAAAATCTCTTTTCTTCCTGGGTGGGAAAAAAATGTCCTCTTTGCATCTTCCTGTAATTGTCTGAGGCTCTTTGTGGTTAAAAAAAAATTATTCCAAGAGTTGGCCAGGAATCTGTGGTTCAATATTCAACAATCAGGCTTTCAAAAACCCAAGTTTATTCTCACAAGCCATGGGCTCTACTGTGAGCCTCAAAAGTCTCTTGAAACTTGAGTTTTTCTCTCTTCATTTCTGCTGTGACAGCTGTCTTTTAAGTGAATTAGAAGGGAGCAGGGATGGGGAGGTGGAGCTCTGAGAGAGAAGCAGAATATACTGGGAATGAAAGGCACATTGTTTGTTGCTCCAGCATATTATCCCGTACCTCCCCCCACCCTTTTTTTTGCTCTAGAGCTTGCATTTCTGCAGAGAAAGTTAACTTCAAGTTTAGTGTGCCCTCCCTGACCCGCACAGAGGTGAAAACAAGGTCTCTGTCCCACAGGAAGAATCAGACAAAACTGCCCACAGCTGTGCCCTTGGCTAGACCCATGTCTCCAGGATTGTGCAGGAAAGCCCGGGTCCTCCCCACCCTGCACCCCATAGGGACTGTTCCTTTTATAGGCAATTTTCCTCCTCCCAGTGCTGTCTGCTAACCCGACTCAGGCCCGCCAAGTTCAACCACAGGTCCGGGAGAGCTTAGTTCAACTGGGGCAAACCTCAGAGGAAGCTTGTGCACATCAGTCTGAACAACTGCCTCTGCTGAAAGGATGCAGGCATCTGGGGCCTCATTCCCCAGTCCTAGCATAAGAAATCCATTTCGAATGGTAGACCTTGCTCTCATTTCTCTCCGTGGTCTTAAGGCTCTCTTTAGAGTTGGTTGATCCAGTGGGAGATCCTACTACGGTGGAAACATCTAGGGGGTCAGGTGAGTAACAGGTGGCTGGCTTGTGTGGTGTGTATGAATTTGCAGTAGGCAGCAGCCAGACAGAAAAGCCTCTCATACCTGTACATGCAAATCTGATGTTGGAAATCTTTAAAGACAGCTCAGGGGAAATGCTAAGTGTCAGAACTGGCAAGCTTGCCACTTGGTAACCATAGCTGACACGGATGGATTCATTGTGACAATGTAGGTAATAATTCAATGGTCAAGAACGTGGATTCTGTAGCCGCACCGTCTGCATTCAAATCCCAGTTCTGCACTGGTTTCTGTGTGACATGGGCTAAGTTACTTAACCTCTCTGGGCTTCATTTTTCTTATTTGTAAGATGGGGCGGTTATAGTATCTACCTAAAGGATGATGGAAGGAAATGAGTTGGTTGATCACACACAACATGTAGAATGATGCCTGGCATGTGTGAGCCGTCCTTTGTCACCATCATCAGTGTGTTGTCTGCACAGGGTTGGACGGCTGGGTGTCTGACACCCTGTGTCTGCTGAGCATCTCACATTGTGGGCTGGCCGAAGACGAGATATACCAGCTCTTGGACATGCTGGGCTACAAGGGGCATTACAAAGTGACCACGTTGCACTGGGCTGCCTTCCGCAATGCCACCAGACACTGGCTCCAGGAGAAGCCCAATGGCCTCCTGTACTTCCGGCACCAGTCCCTGCGAAGTGCCGTGGAACACAAGCTGCTGGGTAAGGCTATAATCTGTGCAGACACCTGCTGGCTAAGGGGAGGTGAGAGTCGCATCCAAGGGAAAGTTATAGCTGGGATTTCTTGAGTAGAAATGAGTCTATAAATATGCATTAAAATGGTTGTATAAATTAAGATTTGTATGTGGCTGTAACAGAGACATGATTTCAACGGCTTAATATACCAGGGTTTATTCTTTCATTTAAAAGACTTCTGGAGGTCAGCAGTCCAAGCCTATGCTGTTGCTCTTCAGAGTCATCTGGAGCCCAGCTCCTTCCCTGTCCCTGATCTGTTACACTGGTTTACATTCTCAAGGTTACCTCATGTTCATGACTACTGGAAATAGTATGGCTGCTGGAGCTCCAGCCATCATATTTCAAACAATAGGAAGGACAGGGGCTGGTGTGGGAGAAGGGCTTGCGTTTCCTTTTAAGGAGTTTTCCTAGAAGTTTTCCACCAACATTTTCACTTAAGTCTCTTTGACCCGGGACTTCGTCATTTGGCCATAGCTAGTTACATGGAGTCGCAAAGAGTCGGACACAACTGAGCGACTAAGCACAGCACACAGTTACAAGGGAGTTTGGGGACAGAGGTTTCAACTGGGTGTATTGCTCCCCTCAACCAAAGTGGGACTCTGTCACTAAGAAGGATGAGGGAAATGGATTTAGGGTGGAATTAGCAGTCTCTGCCTTTGTTCTGAAATAAAATTCTTATCCCCTCCTGAAAAGAACTGCAGATCTGAATCGGAGAAACAGCAGTCACAGAACCTTACCTGGAGTCAGAGCACTCTCTGAGCATCGCTCACACAGGGGACCTCACGTCTCAGGACTTTAAAACCCTTTAAATGACAGCCTCTGGCAAGATTCTAAGCTTAAATTTCCTTTCCAGTTTACTGTGTTCTCTCTTACTTTTTTTTTTTTTTTCAAAAAGCCCACATGAATCCTTTTTATTTTTCCCCTCCCACATTGACATCATTCCCACCATCTCTTAAGTTACATAAGGCAGAGAAGAGCAGGGTGAGGAATGAGGATGTTCTCGGATGTAGTGTCAGCTTTTCTATTCACTCCATTTTATGATGGTTTACAAGGCTCTCAATCTCTCCATCTGACCAAGAACAGTAACATTCTTGGAGGCCTAGGGATTGAAGGGGCATGGTGTTACTGGTAAAATTGTGGGTTCATGCTGTACTCCTCTGTAACATGAGCCCCAAATAAAGCACTGCTGGCACTATTCACTGTGGTTAGAACTGCAAGTTTGCTTGCTTCAGAATCAGGCTGTGAATACTAGTTTTTGTTAGAAGCACCAGGAATTGTAGTTTCGATAATTCACTTCCATGCAGCCTTGGCATAAGAAGCAAGCCCATTCCTAAAGGATGAAAAATATCCCAAAGCCTGGAGCTACAGCATTTGTCTGCTGTGATATTTTGGTGAAGGGCTACGTTTTTACGTCTTTTGTCCAGATGTCAAGTCAGTCATTTTGAGGCAAACTGGTCTCTTAGACACATATACCTGCAGGCTGCTTTTGTTTGAAATTAATACTCTGCCTCTTATTGAGTGGTGCTTGTGGCTAATTCTGCCCATGAGTTGTGAGTGCTGACTGGCCATGTTCAAGATGGCGACTGCTCCATCCATCCTGGGTTGAGGAGATCCACCTGGATTTGGGGTTCCAGCCAACATGCGGTGGACATGATTAACCTTTGCTCTTTTAAGCCACTGAGAATTGGGGGGATGTTCATCCACACGGTGAAATCTAGCCTTAACTGTGTCGGACTCTTTGTGAACGCATGAACTATACAGACCACCAGGCTCCTCTGTCCATGGGATTTTCTGGGCAAGAATACTGGAACGGGTTGCCATTTCCTTCTCCAGGGGATCTTCTGGACCCAGCAGTCGAACCTGTGTCTCTTGGGTCTCCTGAACTGGCAGGCGGATTCTTTACCACTGTGCCACCTGGGGGGCCCGTAAGAGACAATGTAAGTGTCAGCCAGTTAGTCTGTCTATGAGAACTACACTGAACTTTGTAACACAGATGATCCCGTGGTCAAGCCATTCCTCACATCCCACATGTAATTGGAAGAGCACTGACATTAAGTCAGAAGGTTTGAATCCTTCTATATTTAGAAGTGTCAATGAAAAATTAATCAGTCGATCTAAGAAAGAATTGAAAAATTTTATTCAAGTCAAATTTGAGGATTAAAACCCGGAAAGAGCATCTCAGAAGACTCTGAGAACTGTTCCACCTGTTCAGTTCAGTTCAGTCACTCAGTCGTATCCGACTCTGTGACCCCATGGACTGCAGCACACCAGACTTCCCAGTCCGTCACCAGGCACAGTTATATAAGTTTTTTGAAACAAAGTGCTATACATCAAATGTGATTTTGATGTATAGCATCAAATACATAAAAATACATAAAAAATGTATTTTTTTATTAGAGTATAATTTCTTTACAATCTGAAGCTCCAATATTTTGGCCACTTGATGGGAGAAAGGGACTCATTGGAAAAGACCCTGATGCTGGAAAAGGTTGAAGGCAAGAGGAGAAGGGGATGTCAGAGGATGAGATGGTTGGATGGCATCACCAACTTATTGGACATGAGTTTGAGCAAGCTCAAGGAGATGGTGAAGGAGAGGGAAGCCTGGCGTGCTGCAGTCCATGGGGCCATAAAGAGTCGGACATGACTGAACTGCTGTATAACAAAATGAATCAGCTATACATATACATATATCCCCTCCCTCTTGAACTTCCCTCCCACCCACCCCCATCCCACCTCTCTCGGTCATCACAGAGCACTGAGCTGAGCTCCCTGTGCTGTATAGCAGCTTCCCACTAGCTATCTATTTTACACATGGTAATGGGTATATGGGCTTCCCAGGATGGGCTTCCCAAGTGGCTCAGTTGTAGAAAAATCCACCTGCCAATGCTGGAGACTCAGGAGATGCGGGTTCAATCCTTGGGTCAGGCAGATCCTCTGGAGGAGTAAACGCCAATCTACTCTAGTATTCTTGTCTGTAAAGTCTCATGGACAGAGGAACCTGGCGGGCTTCAGTTGATAGGGTCACAAAGAATCGGGCACAACTGAGCGACTGAGCACAAGCATGACTGTAATATTAACATGTCAGTGCTACTCTCCCAATTCGTCCCACCATCCACTTCCTGCTCTGTGTCTACATGTCTGCTCTATACATCTGTATCTCTCTTCCTGCCCTGCAAACAGGTTCATCCGTACCATTTTTCTAGATTCTGCATATATGTGTAAATGGGTGCTGTGCTAAGTTGCTTCAGCCGTGTCCAACTCTTTGCAACCCTATGGATTATAGCCCATCAGGCTCCTCTGTCCATGGGATTCTCCAGGCAAGAATATTGGAGTGGTATCAAAAGACATATTATTGACAGTTTACATAATCCAGATCTAAGCACCATTGTGGTGGGCCATGTGACCCCTTTACAAGATCAGGAAGGAATGTTATCTTTTAAGGAGCTGTCTTGTTGATGCCAGGAGAATGTTGAGCAGGTTTTCCTGCCGATGGGGGAGGTCTGGTTGGTACATAATGCAGACACACTATGCACAGAGCAGGGAGAGAGGAGGCCTGAGGGTAGAGAACTTTTGTGTTTAAATTTTCCTTGTCTTGCCATAAAATATGAATTTTATTTCACCCAGATCATGTGCTGACCAGGGACAAGCCACTTGGTCTCTCTGATTTCAAACAGGTTTTGTTTATTATATGGGAACTGTATTAGCAAGGGTTGTCTCTCTCTCTTTTTTTTTTGCCATGCTTCACAGCATGCGGGATCTTCATTCCCTGACCATGGACCGAATCTGTGTGCCCTGGAGTGGAAGCACAGAGTCTTAACCACTGAACCATGAGGGAAGTCCCTAGCCAGGGCTCTCCAGAGAAACAGCACCAACAGTAGACAGATAGAGTTATAGAAAGAGATTTGTTAGGAAGGCTTGGCTCATGCTATCATGGAGGCTGAGAAGTCCTGTTATCTGCCATCTACAAGCTAGAGGCCCAGGAAAGCCCCTGGTACATACAGTTAGAGTCCAAGTTCAAAGGCCTGAGAACCAGGGGAGTCAGTGGTATAAATCCCAGTCAGAGAATGAAGGTCTGAGAACCAGGACTGCTGAGATCTGAGGGCAGGAGATATTCTAGAGAGAGCAAACTGTGCAGGCCCGCATCCCAGTTGCTTTGGTGTGAAGACTGGCCATCTTTTTTATTCAGTCTACTGATTCAAACGCTAATCTCTTCCAGAAACACCCTCACAGTACACACCCAGAGATAAAGTTTCACCAGCTATCTGGACTTCCCTTCGCCCTGTCAGTGAACATGTAAAATTCACCAGCACAGGGGTTTCCACATCCTCCTCAAGAGATTATTCTGTAAAAGAGTAAAATTAAATGCAATGTTTGATAGGAAAACATTTTGTGCACTTTACACATTGCGTTTAACACTCCAAATCTTGGACTCAGGGTGGCATTTGTCCTAGTTCTCATTTTCTCTCATTCTCCATGCCACTTTCCCAATTTCCTACCCACAAAAATGCCTTCTCCACACCCTGTGTGGGAGGGGAGTTGTCTTCCAGGGGTCTTTTAAGCACCACACATGCCATCTAGGCACATCAGCACATTTTAGACCAGCTAGCATGGCATCTCTCCAAGTGGGTAGAAGACCTAGAATTCATTTCACAAGAAATGCAGGATGATAACTTGAACAATGGGCTTCTTTTTTTGGTTACATTTCTTCTGAAGAGCTGGGCTTGGTGTGTCGTCCAGCTGTGTGTCTCATTTATCTTGCAAGAAAAAGTGTCAAGCAGAAAATTAAAAATACTTCTGCTTCAGTTTTCAAGGCTATATATCACCAAGACTGAACTAAACAAAACCGTTTTGTTTTTAAGAAGCTTGTTTATGGGGGGTATGATCTATTGGAACCCTTTCTATTTGGAAACTCAGTATCATAATCTTGACTCAAACATCCAATTTGCAATTAATTTGCTTGGCTACCCCTTGCCCTATGTGAGCTGCAGGCAGGAGATTAACTTCTCCAAAAATGCATGCCCTCTAATATTTCAAAGTGCTTATTTAAGCAGTAACCATGGTATACATTTAAAACTGCAAAGTAGGTTACAAATATTTCCTTGGGGGAGGGGGAAGACTCAACATGAAAAGTCAACATGCTCACAGAGTTTCTCAAAAGCTAGGTCAGTGATCATAGCTGTAACTAATTCTTTGGTAAACTCTTAATGCCTTATAAGAGGATACATTTGTGATGTTTCAGTTTTTTTTCCCCCAGATACTTTGACTTTTTTTGTCTGAATATGGCCACCGAACTGTTATCTGTTTGCTATAGTGTTTTCACAGTCTTAAAAAGTCAGATGCATTCTACTGTAACTGATTTATATTTTGTTAAAAAAATTGAAGTATAGTTGATTTACTTCATAAATAATTGTTAATTTCTGCTGTACAGCAGAGTGACTCTGTAACTGATCTGTGAATAGGTGTCATCACTCCCGTCAGAGAGAGCAGTCCATATAGCTTCCAGGACCCAACGAATCACAAGAAAACACATTTCCACCGAATTTTGGTCAAATACTTCCAAAGGCAAACTGATTTCTGGAGAGTGTATCAGGAGCTTCCCTGGCACTTGAAGATGAGCGGCTGCTGGGAAGATCTGAGCAGCTTCCTCTCAAGTCCCAGGTGAGTCTCGTTTTGATGTTACATTTGGCAGATTTCTCTCTTCCTTTTGCTAAGCCCTGCACTGAGGTACGGAGAAGGCAATGGCAACCCACTCCAGTACTCTTGCCTGGAAAACCCCTGGGCAGAGGAGCCTGGTGGGCTGCAGTCCATGGAGTCTCGAAGAGTCGGACATGACTGAGCGACTTCACTTTCACTTTTCACTTTCATGCATTGGAGAAGGAAATGGCAACCCACTCCAGTGTTCTTGCCTGGAGAATCCCAGGGATAGGGGAGCCTGGTGGGCTGCTGTCTATGGGGTCGCACAGAGTCAGACACAACTGAAATGACTTAGCAGCAGTAGCAGCACTAAGGTACCATAATGCCCTTGAGCAAGACACACCCATTCATATATATTCATTCAACACCAGTTCATTCATTCAGATGGGACCATCATTTGATCTATGGCCTGTGGATCCCTGGGGTTGCCCCATCTGGCTCTGCAGAGGGTTCTTTTCCTCTCTCAACTTCCCTGGATTCCCCTCAAAGTTAAGAGGCTTCCGAGGAGAGGAGGACCTGGAGTTGAGCAAGGATGAAGCCTAGACTGTGCTCTCCTGCTGTGCCCTCCTGCCTCCTTCCCTTGTTTCTTTCCTTCTCTTCCCCTCCACCCCACTTCCTTCCGTCCCTCCCCTTTCTCCTTGTCCCCCTTGCACATTCATTCAGCAGACATCTCTCACTGACCCCTGCTGTCTCCCAGGCTGTTCCAGGTCCTGGGAATTCAGGAGTGAAGGAGCTATGGCTCTCCTTCTAGAAGGGAAGGTGTGGAGCCAGAGAATTGCTATCCATGGTGGGAAATGCTTCACACAGACCTAGGTGAGCTCAGAAGAGGGAGGGGCTGGCTCTGCTGGCAGATTCAGGGATCCTGGCCTGAGGAGGGGCCAGAGGACTGGCATTGGCTTCAGCTGGTTTATCTGGTGACCTACTAAAGTCACATTAGCGAAGAAGTTTACAGAGAGGCTAATGGGATGTGGTAAACAGAACAGCTGCCTTGAAGGCATGAAATACTAAAACAACCTCCACTAATACGTTGTGTTACAAGCATCACCGACTTTATAACAAAGACCCAAAGCCCGAGCTTCTGGACAAGGCTGCACCTCATCCACTACTGGAATGTATTATCAGAAGTGGGATATGATGCTACTGAAGCCTATTTGCTCACAGCGGCCAAGATCAAAGCAGATCAGTGCCAGAAAATGAAGAAGAGATGTACGCTCTCAGGTACAGTGAGTACCAATGTCTCCATGGTCCATTCTGCTGGGCTGTAGTGTGGCCCAGGGTTACTGTTCTGTATTCACACATCATTCTGATCAACTCACCAGACCTCGGAGCCCTTCTCCCCACCACTTAAACCCACAGTTCTGGAGATAGGCAGAGTTAGTATGAAATTGGAAATGGCTCCTCTTTGTTGTCTTGTGGTGGCTATTTCTCCAAGCGTTAGTCGTGTTCTTTCTCTCTACTTTCTCATGGCTTTAGCCACACCCCTGACACCTTCCTTTTTTATCTGTGTTTGGAGTTGTGACCTTTTGTAGTATCAGGGTCCATGCCCCCTTTCCCGAGAGCTGCTAATAATTTTGTTGCTTGACCAATGGCTTTCCTGAATGACCAGTGCAAATTAAAGAGATGCAAAGCCTAAACTGTTTCAGATTGACCTGCTTCAAGCTTGCCCTCTATAGTTCCTCTGTCTACTGATGTTACCACTAATCTACCCATCACTCAGTGCTGGAAACATGCAATTGCTGTCAAGTGTGGCCTCAGTCCACACTGGGACAGTTCTTCTTTGACTTTCTGTCTATTGACTTGGGTTTAGACAACACTTTGGTTAATTTTCTTCTTTTTTTATTTTGCTATCCACAGTAGGCCCCTCTTGTCTCTCTCTCTCTCTCACTCTCTCATCCTTTATTTCCTGCTTTCAGCAAATAGTAACTGTGTGCCTTCCCTGGGACATGGACTCACAGGGCACTGCTGACAGAGCAGCGAACAAGGCAAATGAGTTCAGAACGAGTTCAAAAGAACGAATCCCTGCTCTAAAAAAACCCCGTGGGGTTTATCATCTAGTGATCATAAGAACAAATTTTGAGCATTTCTCATAGGCCAGGCTATAAGTTTAATATACTGTATGTATTATTTTAATTCTCATAAGACCTTTATAATACTATTAATATTTTTCTTGAAGTTAAGGGAACCGAGCCTTAGACAGGGTGAGGTAAGTCTCGGATAGCTAGGAATGGATTGGGGAGTTGCGTGCGTGCCTGCTAAATCGCTTTGGCCATGTCTGACTCTGTGTGACCCCATGGACTGTAGCCTGCCAGGCTCCTCAGTGGATGGGATTCTCCAGGCAAGAATACTGGAGTGGGTTGCCATGCCCTCCTCTAGGGAATCTTCCCAACCCAAGGATCAAACCTGCAGCTCCTGCATTGCAGGTGGAATCCTTACCCCTGAGCCACCAGGATTGGGGCAATACTCTATCTTCTTTTGTCCTTAGACATCTAGATTTTGTTCTTATGACCGTGTATGATTTATATAATTTTGAAATTTGTCTGATCCACTCATCTTCCATGTGGAAGGTAAATAGGCTACTTATACTTTTGACCCCGACCTGCTTCTGGTAGGTTCCTTAAAAAGTGAGAGTTTTCTAAGAGTGCCCAGTGGCTTTAGTTTGAGAGCCGAAGACATCTCTCCTGCCTCCACCAGGCTGTCTGTCCATTAAGGAGCGCCGGCCCGGCTCCTTCGTTATCCCTCCCTCTCGTGTGGTTTGGCTCCCCCTGGTGGCTCCGATGAGAACAAGACACCTGATTTCTTGGGTTGGTGGAACGATGTGCAGTCCTGAGTTTGGGACTCACTTCTTGGCTGATGCTTCCTGGTCGCGCTACGGTACCCAGCGGCGCTGGCTGGGAAAGCTGCGTCTCTGATTGATGGGCTGGAAGAGAGGTCTTTGACTCAAAAAGACAACTTTTATAGTCAGGTCAGTTTTTATAGGTTCCCTTTGACATGATACTTTGGGTTTTGGCTGGAGTCCTAAGTCACATCAAAGTAAAGAAAACCCATTTCTGGCTGCCATCACATTTTTAGGACAGTGCCAAAGGCAGGAAGACACGGCAGAAGGAAGAGTCCCAGCCTGGCTCCATCTTGACCACTAGATGGCTGGATGCCCTCCAGGTGGTGGCTGTGGTGGGGTTGAGGAGAGTCATATGTTTTTAAATTTAAGGGGCGGGTTTTAGGGCAAAGGGTAAATGCATTACATTACTGGATCTTGTCAGAAGTTTGTAGTAAATGGGAGAACATCAGCTTGTCATGACAAATGTGTGAAGCTTTGACCTTGATACCTTCAGAATCTCTAAATATTTTGTGGGCCAAAATAGCTCTACAGAAAAATTTAAAGTATAAAAGATACAGTTTGCTATGGCCATAGAAAATATGAAATATCTAAGAATAAATTTAATAAGAAATCTGCAAATCTTTATTTTTATAAACAACTTCAGAATTACAGAAAATAAGATTTCAGTTTGTAGGGAGATATACCATATTCTAGGATAGGACAACTCAGTGTTATAAAGCTATTAATTCTTCCCCAATTGATTTATAGACATAAGATGTGTGAGTGTGTGCACGCTCAGTCATGTCCGACTCTTTGCGACCCCATGGACTGTAGCCCACCACGCTCCTCTATCCTTGGGATTTTCCAGGCAAGAATACTGGAATGGCCATTTCCTCCTCCAGGGGATCTTCCTGACTCAGGCATATAGACATAAGATGATTTTATCTAAAATCCCAATGGGATGAAGTCATTTTTGAATTTTCAAAATGATTCCACAGTTTTTGGAGAAAAAATATACAAGAATAAGAGCTTAAAATAATGAGGGCAATTTGAATGTCAAGTTATTTAAACATATTATGAAGCAATAATAGTTTTTAAAATACTACTGGGAGCAAAAATAGCTCAGTGGAACAAAATAGAAAGCTCAGATTCAGTTGCAGATGTAAAAAATATAGTAAATGATAGATGCTTTTCAAATTAGATGGATTATGGAATAAATAGTGTTGTGATAATGATACACTATTTGGTAAAAAGTTGTTATCTGAAATATTGCACCAAAATAAACTCCAGGAGGATTAGAATTAAATATAAGAAAGTGAGGTTTTATATTAAGAAAACTATACACTATAAGAAAATGTAGATGAGTCTAAGCAAGAAAGCAAAAGGGTAACTCATGAAAGAGAAGATAATTGATAAATCTGCCAACATAAACACATGAAGTTTCTACGTGTAAAATAACACAAATCAACCCTGAGGAGAGCAGAAACACAACTACAAGTGCTAACTGGGAAAAATATTTGTAACATATACAACAGGCAAAGGATTAATATTTCTAATATGTAAAAATGCTTTTAAAATCAATAAGAAAATGATGAACACTTCAATAAAAATACGGAAAATCATGAACAGATCATCCAAAGAATGTTTTCAGTCCTTGTCTGACTTACTTGTTAGCATCCGTGGATACTTTTGACCTGGCCCTCCTCTAATAAACATTCTGGTCTTGGTTTTATTGGTAATACATCCCCTGGTTCATCTTCCATCTCCCTGGCTGCAGCTTTTCTGTTTCTTTTGTTCGTTCCTCCTCTTCTTCCTGGCTCCCAACTGTTAGAATTCCTTAAAGCTCTTTTCCTCTCATTGTTATTTTCACCATAGGAATATTATCTGTGTCCATGGCTTTCGTGATAGTTCATATGCATATGACTCACAGATTTACTTGCCCAGCTACACGTATCCTCTGAGTCCCAAATCCATCTATCCAGCTACCTACTTAATTCCACTTGGCTGATGCCTTCAAAGCTCCTCAAACCCAACACATCTAAAACTGAACTCATGAACGTCTCTCCAAAACAGGATCTGTTTCAGGGCTGTCTCTCAATTTACCACGTGGGAGTAATCCTGACACTTATCTCTCCTTTTCCTCTCCCCAAATGCATTTTATTATTGAGTCCTGGCAATTTTTACTTCTTAAATGTTTCTCAAACGTGTCCACCTCTACCACTACTGCCTTTCTCTAAGCTGTCAGGAATCCTATTCACAATTGTGATTCGAATATGCATTTAAGTTTCCTTTCATGGCTTGACACTTCATTTCTTTTTAATGCTGAATAATACTCCAGGGTACAAATGTACCACAGTTTACCTGTTCACTTATTGAAGGACAAACATTTGCTATACACATTTGCATGCAAGTTTTTAAATCAGTTGAGTAAATACCTAGAAACATGATTGCTGGATTCATGGTAAGACCGTGTTTACCTTTGTAAGAAACTGCCAGACTCACTAGCAATGAATGAGTTTCTGTTTTTCTGTATCCTTGCTAGTATTTGGTATGTCAATTTTTAAATTTTAGACATTCTAATAAGTATGTGGTGATACCTTCCATTGTTGTTTTAATTTGCAATTACCTAATGACAATGTTGAACATCTTTACATGTCTTATTGTTGAGTTTGAGTTTTTTGTATATTTTGGATAGAAATCTTTTATCAGATATATATTTTATAAAACATATATTTTATCCACAAATATGTGGCTTGTTTTTTCAGTCTCTTAATAGTACTTTTCACAGAGAAGAAGTTTTAAATTTTAATAAAGTCTAACAATGTTTTTTCATGAATTGTGCTTTTGATGTTGTGTTTAAAGTCATCACCAAATCCGAGGTTACATGACCTTTCTTCAGCATTTCCTTCTAAACGTTTTCTAATATTTCATTTTATATTTAGGTCTGTTATCCATTTTGAGTAATTTTTTGTGAAAAGTGTAATGTCTGTGTCTAGATTAATTTCTTTTTACACATGGATGTTCAATTTTTCCAGCACCATTTGTTGATTATCTCTATTGAACTGTTCCTGCTACTTTGTCAAAAGTTGGTTGGACATCTATAGAAGATTTTTAATGGGATTGCATTGAATCTATTGGTCAAATATCTTAACAGTGTTGAGTATTCCAATCCATCAACATGGTATATCTATTTTTCGCCCAGTCATGTCTGACTCTTTGCAACCCCATGGACTGTAGCCTACCAGGCTCCTCCGTCCATGGGATTTTCCAGGCAAGAGTACTGGAGTGGATTGCTATTTCCTTCTCCAGGGGATCTTCCCAACCCAGGGATCGAACCTGGGTCTCCTGCATTGCAGGCAGATGCTTTACTGTCTGAGCCACCAGGGAAGCCCAAATGAAAGTGAAAGTTGCTTAGTCCTGTCCAACTCTTTATGACTCCATGGATTATACCGTCCAGGGAGTTCTCCAGGCCAGAATACTGGAGTGAGTAGCTTTTTCCCTTCTCCAGGGGATCGTCCCAACCCAGGAATCAAACTGGAGTCTCCTGCATTGCAGGCAGATTCTTTACCAACTGAGCTATTAGGGAAGCTGCATCTATTTATTTAGATTTTATTTAATATCTTTGATCAGAATTTAGTAGTATGCATATAGATTATATACATATTTTGTTAGATTTATACCTAAGTACTTCATTTTTGGTGTGCTATTATGTTTTAAATGTCTAATTCCCGTTCATTGCTGTTTCATAAGAGAGCAATGACTTTTGAATATTAATCTTGTATCCTATAACCTTGCTATAATTGCTTTCTAGTTCCAGAAGTTTTTTTTAAATAACAACTAAGTATGGATGTGAGATTTGGACTGTGAAGAAAGCTGAGCACTGAAGAATTGATGCTTTTGAACTGTGGTGTTGGAGAAGACTCTTGAGAGTCCCTTGGACTGCAAGGAGATCCAACCAGTCCATTCTAAAGGAGATCAGTCCTGGGTGTTCTTTGGAAGGACTGATGCTAAAGCTGAAACTCCAATACTTTGGCCACCTCATGTAAAGAGATGACTCATTGGAAAAGACTCTAATGCTGGGAGGGATTGGGGGCAGGAGAAGGGGATGACAGAGGATGAGATGGCTGGATGGCATCACCGACTCGACGGACACGAGTTTGAGTGAACTCTGGGAGTTGGTGATGGACAGGGAGGCCTGGCGTGCTGCAATTCATGGGGTCGCAGAGTCTGACACGACTGAGCGACTGAACGGAACTGAATGTGTATATCTTTTATTTCCTTTTCCTATCTTATTGCACTAGCTGGGACTCTCAGGATGCTGTTGAAGTTAGAGGGGTCATGTTAACCTCAGGTCTACAATGGGATCACTCTAGTGAGCCTTGGTCACTATCACCTCTCCCTTGGCCTGTTGTAACAGCCTCCTAACTGGTCTTCCTACTTCCATTTTTTGTTTTTTATTGGAGTATAATTGCTTTATAATGTTGTCAGTCTCTGCAGTGATGAGAATCAGCTATTTATATACCTACATCCCCTCCCCTTCGACCTCCCAACCCCCCTCCCTACTTTCACTGTTGTTCCTACAAAATCAATTGTCTGCATAGTCGTCAAGATGAGTTTTTAGGAACATAAACCAGATCATGTCACGTTGCAGATTAAGAAAATTCCACTGGCCTGCTGTTGAACTTATACTAAAATCTAAACACCTCACTTTAGCCTACACTGCCTGGTACAGCCTGGCCCCTGCGTGCCTGGGTAGCATCCTTTCGTATGATTCTTCCCCTTGGCCTCAGGGTGCCAGCCTCCTTGGCCTTTCTGTCCTTCAAGTACATTCTGCCTTTGGGCCTTGGCATCAGCTGTTCCCTCTGCCAGGAATGTTCTTCCCTCTGCCTGGAATGTTTCTCCCACTCATTGTAGTGCCGGTTCTTTCTGGTTCTTTAGATCTCAGCCGCAGTGTCACCGTCTCAGGGTGGCCTTGGAGTTGAACGTTGTACGTGGTCATTCTCTGTTGTGTTAGCGTGTTTGAATTCTTGGCATAACTATCACAGCTGCCAGAGTTTGCCTTGTTTCCTCTTTTAATCCTGGATCTCTGTTCCCCTCTACCCTGACTCTCACTCTTTCAGCTGCTGCAGTAGAAGCTCCTGAAGAGTAGGGCTCTCCTCTCTCCTGTTCACTGCTGTATCTCCAGTGCCTGGAATAGCACCAAGCACGATGGAGATGCTGAATAGTACCTTATTGATGGACAGCATCCTTCCCAACCCGAGCTCTTGACGGGAACCTGGACTCAGTAGCCCCCTGGAGTGTGTAAGAGGCCCACTTGTGGGCAGGATCTCATCCCTTAGTTGTGTCCACACTACTCTTTTCTTTTTTTCCCCCTTTTAAAAAACATGGTCTTATTTTAGTGGATGGAGGCAGGTGATTTATAATTTTCTTTTTTTATTGACTGTGCTAGGTCCTTGCTGCACAGCTTTGCTCTAGTTTTGGTGAGCAGGGGCTACGCTCTAGTTGCAGTGCATGGCTCCTCCTTGAGGCGGCTTCTCTTGTTGCTGCTGCTGCTAAGTCGCTTCAGTCTTAGCAGACTCTTAGCAGACACGTCTATGGGGACTCGGGCAGTCCCCATAGACAGCAGACCACCAGGCTCCCCTGTCCCTGAGATTCTCCAGGCAAGAACACTGGAGTGGGTTCTAGAGCACAGGCTTGGTAGTTGTGGCACCCAGGCTTAGTTGCTCCATGACATGAGGGATTTTCCCGGATCAGAGATCAGACCTATGTCTGCTGCATTGGCAGGCGGATTCTTTACCACTGAGTAAATCACCAGGGACGGAAAAGGCAGTGGCACCCCACTCCAGTACTCTTGCCTGGAAAATCCCATGGACGGAGGAGCCTGGAAGTCTGCAGTCCATGGGGTCGCTAAGAGTCGGACACGACTGAGCGACTTCACTTTCACTTTTCACTTTCATGCACTGGAGAAGGAAATGGCAACCCACTCCAGTGTTCTTGCCTGGAGAATCTCAGGGACAGGGGAGCCTAGTTGTTTGCCTAGACTTGTCCGCTAAGAGTCTGCTAAGACTGAAGCGACTTAGCGGCAGCAGCAGCAGCAGCAGCAAATCACCAGGGAAGCCCCCCACACTGCCCTTTTCTGTCCGCTCTGAGCAGCTACTTCTGGTTCTTAGGGTTCCCCCATCACTTAGCTGAACCCCTCAGTTCTCTTACGCACCTCAGGCCACTTTGCTCAGATAACCACCGCAGACAGGCATCTTGGACTCCGGCCCTCAGCGCTCTTTCTCCCCTGGCTCTGTTTAGTTTTGCTCCCCAGCCTGAGGTACCAGAGCTGTGGTTCAGAGGCTCCTGGAGGCCGCCCAATGCTGAGGCCTACACCCTTGTTTGCTTTGCTTGGTGTTCAGAGCCTGGAATGCTGCCTGACATGTTGATGCTCACAGAACATTTATTCTGTGCATGAATGAGGATCCACCAAAAAGTTGGCAGAAAGCAAGCAAGAGGATACCCGAGGTCTGGGTGGCCAACAGTTTGTCCACAGAAACAGATGAGGAATAAGAATATATTTATTTTAGCCTTTGGGGTTGGCCCATCCGAGGTCTTTGGAGTGTACTATCCATTGACTGTTTAATAAAAGATCTGTCTGTTTGCAAAAAAGAATTTATTTGTTCCAGACACATTAGGCACAACAGTTTGAAATGTAACAAATGGACAAATGTAGCATTTAGATCCTGGAATGTTTGGAAAGAGAATTTCTGAAAATGATGACTCTGTGCTACCATGTATGTGAGTCTTCAAATTCAAAAATTCTGTATTTTTTTCATTTGTATATGATAAGGTGTGGAATAGGAAATGGCAACCCACCAGTATTCTTGCCTGGAAAGTTCCATGGACAGAGGAGCCTGGTGGCCTACAGTCCATGAGGTCACAAAAGGGTTAGACACGACTGAATGACTAAGCACATGATAAGGTGTAACTGTGTGTGAGCACACACGCGTGCACGTGCGTGCGCGCGCGTGCGCGCACACACACATGTATGCTCCCTATTTTGTTCTTCTAGCATTTTGTTCTTTCTGCTAAAGCCAGTAATTCAAGACATTTGCAACAGAGGGCAGAATTGTGTAAGAAATTTAAATGCCTTTTATTTATTGCCCGAAAATCACTCCCGAATACAAATGGCAACAACATATGGATTGAGCTATAGAAATACGCTTTTTTGACTCCTTGGTTTTCAAAATTTACTTATGGAAGTTAGTCAAAGGCCTTGACTTATTTTTCATGTGGTAGTTTAAGATACTCAGTAATATATGTAAACTTTAATATTAATAAAAGCAGGTGTGCTGATCCTTTGAGAGAAAAACAGTGAAATAGAGATAAGTATTTAATGTTTAACTCTTTTATCAAGATTAAATGATAGGCATTCTTTGTTCCTCTCCAAATATGCTTTAGGATTATTGACTTTTCTTTCTATTCTAGTGTTGGAATGCAGGCTTTTTAAGGTTACTGCTGCTGACAAATGCCGATTAATATTTTTTATTGCAAGATTTCTGAAGTTTCTGGGCAAGACCAGTGAAGCGGAAGAGTTATTCTTGAGCATTGAGAACATGTTACTGCAGGTAAATTGGGAAATAATTTTTAAAATCCTCTACTGTATTCAATTTATGTTAGATATTTTCAGGTATCATTTACCTTTGTTCACTTGCAATTTCATCCACAAAGAGATGAAGTAATGAATAATAAATAATCATTACTTATGTTGATCAGTGAAGAATCTTTGATTTTAATCTGTGCGCCAAACTGTGTATTAGTGATGACAAGCAATAAATAGATGGGAGGTACGACTGAATGAATGAATACCCCTAGGTGTCATTTTGGAGAAGAGGAATGTAAAAAACAAGGGGTGAAGTGAGTAGTGATTGAAATAAACTAATAAAATACTGGTTAAAGAGTTGGTTATACTTTTCAGAAAGATGTTGGGGAAGGTTGATTATCTTGTTCCTATTATTGATTTACATTTCTCAAAATAGAAACTTTTGGGCTTGTTGAACACAATGAAACTTTCACTCATAACATAAAACTATAACTGTTCTTAGGATGACATTTAATGGCCCTTTAGAAACTATTTACCAGTTGTAGTAGTTTTTGGACCAAGGGTAGTATAACCCAAGACAAAGCTATTTTTGCTTGAAAACAAAGGCCTTCACCTTCTCATAAAGGTCTATCTGTGTCCCATCAACACACATCTTTCTAAAAGGAATTCCATCTAAAGAGATGCCTAAGACTCTAGATCTGCAAGCCCCTTTATTGCAGAGGCCGTGCTTATTTATCTTCCATGCTGTATTACAACCTCTTCAGTGCTTAGTAAATGTGACAAATGAATCAATGAGCTAACTTGAATTTGCAATACTTTGTGTCCTTAGAAGGTAGCATTGGAGTAGTGCAGGAGCCTGGGCTATTTACAGACTGACCCAAATTTAAAGTGCTTTGGCACTTAATGCTGTGCAACTTTGGCAAGAATGTGAACCTCTGACTCAGAGTTCTTCATTGTTGAGGGTTCTGAGATCTGTCTCCTGAGCTGTTAACAGGGTGAAATAAGCAGGTGCACAAAGCACTTCTCACAATGTGTGCACATAATGAGGTCTTAAGCTCTTTTTATTACCTTCCATGGGTTAAAAAGTAACCGAGGCCTAGGCTACAGATAATGCGTTTGATTTGAGCTATCTCGACCTCTCTTGCATTTTGACAGAGTAGAGTCCAGTGATTCTCTGATATCTTATGATTATGGAATTCCCCCTGCAGCAAATTTTTTTCGTCATGAGGTCTAAGTTTTCATCACTGACGTGTCTTCTTGGAAAGCACCAATTATGTTATTAGGTCATCACTGAGGGCCTGATTTCAGCCTTTCTCTCAGTCAGTCACGTATTCATTCACTCAGTCAGTCGCTCACTCACCCACTCACTCATTTTCTCACTCAGTCCTCCATTTACTCATTCATCCAGTCATTGCCTTATTTATTCACTGAGCCATTTGCTAATTCATCCACTCACTCACTCGTTCCCTCATTCATTCAGTCATCTATCCACTTAGCCAGTCACTTATTTACTCACTCGTTCTCTCATTTGGCCATTCATTTATTCATTCACCTGGTCACTCAGACATTCACTCAGCAAACCTTCACTGAGGGTCTTGCCCAGCCTGAGCTCTGTGCTGGGGGTTGGGATGATAGCAGCAGGTGAGGCAGACACAGTTTCTACCCTCATAGAGCTCCTAGTCTAGCTAGAAGTCACTGCCAGCATTTCCATCAGTGATGAAGCGTAACCTGTGGAGTAGGTGGGGTGAAGGGAGGTGGTGGCTGCTCAGGAAGTGTGACAAAGCTGAGACATTCAGAGAGGATTTCCCACTTCAGAGCACTCCTTTCGGAGGCATCAATCTTATGATTTTATTCTCAAAATATTTTTGCAACAGTGCTTTAGGACTAACTACCACGGAGACTAAAAGAATTATTTTTAGGCTCTGAAGGCATTTCCAAAAGAGAAGTTCTAAAACTATTTTTGGCAATAACAACTTCTTTGAAACATGTGCTGAATATTTTTGAGGGGAAAGAGCTTGTTATTTGTGCTATATACATTCTGTACCACACCACTTTTGTAATTTCTTTCGATTAGGTTATTTTAAAATTTGATGCAAGCATCTCCACTGGGAGACAGCTTTGTTTCTGAAGGAAGATTGGCGATGTTAAAGACATTTTTGGTGGTCTCAACCTGCGAGGGGTGGTTGCTAATGGCACCCAGTGAGTAGAGGCCAGGGATGCTCTACACGTTTTACACTGCCCAGACCAGCCTGCCCCTCAGCCCACACCCACCCAGAGCAAAGTATTATATGGCACAGAAGTCAATAGTGCTGAAGCTGAGAAACCCTGATTTAAAGTAGTAAGTATGCTTACTAAGAAACTAAGTCTCATGACCCTCTCTTTAGTACTTACCAGTAGGTGCACTGGGCCACAGGAAAACTAAAGGATGCCTGTGTGAAGGGGCCTCTGTTTGTGCATCAGAGGCTCACTTGTTAAGAAAAAGTGTAGAGCAGAGTTTTGGAGACAGGCTAGTCTGTGTTGGACACCCTTGTTCTCCTATTTGCTAGCCATGTGAACTCGGGTGATTGATGTAACCTCACTGAGCCTCAGCTTCCCTGCCTGTAAGAGAGAAGTAATAATCCCCATTTCCTAGGGTTTCTGTAAATATCCACTGAAGTCATGTATGGTGAGAGTTTCGCTTGGTCAGGGCTCCATAGGTGGTAGCCAGTACAGACCATGGCCCAAGAATGCTTCACAATCACTGTGCAGATCAACAAATGTTTACTGAATACCCACAAACCACAAGGCTCAATTCTTGCGCATGGGGTCTCTGCCCTCAAGAAGCAGATGGTCTGGAGCAAGAGGGAAATAAAAGGCATGTCTTCGTAAAGAAGATGCTGACGGTATATAGTTGCATTTGACCAATTAGTATTTCTGGCAATGTGGTTGGGGAGAAAGGACCACCATGGCCTGGTGGTGTGTTGGGAGCTGTCATTCTCCCTGGGATAGGGGGTTCTGCCCCACTCAGACTGATTGAAAACATGGCCATGACATGGGGAGAAACCAAGGAAACCCTGAGGATTTGCGTCTGGTTGATGGACTTGGGGGAATTCAAAGAGGAAGCTGGTTTTGGAGGGACGATGATGAATTTTTAAAATTTACACTGCTGAGTCTGCAGTTCAGGAAAGATAACCAGGTGGAGTGTCAAGCCAGCTGGGAAATGCAGGATTGGAAATCTGGAAAGAGACTGGAGAGATGTCTGCATACATGTGGATGCTGAAACCACAGGAGGAAACAGGATCTCTGATTGACAGTAGGAATTGGTTACTGGGAAATTACTTACCCTTAAAAGGAGGAAAGGGAAAGAACCTGTACAGGAGTGAGATATTGGAAGAGAATCAGGACAGCCTTGTTCCCCCAAATCAAAGAGGGAGTGGCTGATAGCATCAGTTGCTGCTTAGAGGTCTGGATAAATGAGGACTGAAAGAAGGACCCTGGGCCTGGTGATTGAAGGTCAGTGGTAACCCCTGAGATAGAAGCGGGGTGTGGTGGGAAGAACCATTCTGCAGAGCTTAAGAGGTGAATGTGTGGTAATGAAATGGGAATGTGCATGTATTGATACCTGCCGGGGTCCAGCCCCGGCTGATCCAGGGTATTCGAAGGAGAGACGGCGTAGGCGAAGATCAGGAAACAATTGCTTAATTAAATGTTAATTAAGGATATAAAGAGTAATAGAATGAGGATAGCTCAGTAGGAAAATTCAGTGGAGAAAAGAGGCTGAGTAGCTTGGTTTACGCGGGAGACCAATAAAACTTCAAGACAAGAAGTGTGCACCACTTATGTAGGCCGCAGGCATCCTTCCGTTCTCCCGAAGGAGAGGAGACACTGAGGCCTCCCCGGTCGGATCTTAGAAGCCCAGGCATAATTAGTAAGCATGGCGGGTTCCGCGCTCCAGATGGAGACTCAACCAGAGTGAGAGAGAGAGCGACATGGGGAGACCAGTATTTCGAGAAACTGATCCCAATTCTTTATTTTCCATGGTCTACTTTTATACGCTGAGATGTTATGCAAAAGTCACACGGGGTCAGCAGTCCTGACTTTTATCAAAGTCAGGTGCTTCATACAAATGTATACAGAGGTCTTAGGGGTGTTACATCATCTTCTGGCCAGGGGGGCCTGCTGACAATTTACGACCCTCTCCTTGTGACAGCAGTCAGTCAACCAGGACACTTATTTCTCCAGGGCTGATTATTCTCAAAACAGACACCACCCAAATAAAGTTACGTTCCTATAGGGTGAGGGTGTAGTGGGTTTTAGTTAAGGAAAGAATTTACTTAGCCTAAGGTCTAACGTGATTAATATCAAAGGTTAATACTTATTTCTTCTATATACTCATTAACATGTGTAAGGGCAGGGGATGTGGAGACTTAGCAACAAACATTGGCTCAACAAATGAAAAACCCTTCACCAACACAATTTCTAATTAGCCCACTATACTTATAGTTTTCTAACTTTTCTAAGGAACCTGTTTTTAGAGGGTTTAAAGCATCTCGTGCCTCTCACGGTTGGGAGGCTGTGAGCAATCACATGTGGCCGGACGAGCCTGTCAGGCAGGCTAGAGAACCTTCAGAGGAGTTTGTAGGTTAAAACACTCTTGTCACACCCAAGAGTTTTTATTGACTGGAGCTCTAGGTTAACTCCTTCTCCGAAAGAGGTGGTGGGGAACAGCCCCCCGTAAAGTCAGAGATGTAGGTGAGAGCACAAAGTAGTAAAGTAGGCAGGCTCTGGTTATGGGGGTAGATGCTCGAGGAGTTCCAGGGGGACTCCTGAGGCTCGATCCCGCCTTTGCGTATGTTGAGCCTCCTTCCTCATGACCTTTGTCACGGGCGGAGTACCTCACTCTGGCCCCCAACAGATACCCATTTGAGAAGTGTCAGTAAAAGGTAAAAGATGAACAATCAGGATATTACCAGGTTCAGGTTAGGTTTGATCAGGTTAGGTTTGATATGTATTTGTGTGGAGCAGGAAATGACCCAGAGAGAGGGGTGGATTGGAGATGCTGGTGGGGACGTGGTGAGGAGGACTTGACTCCCAAGAGCTAGGGAAGGAGCAGGCCCTTGGTAAGGAGGTTGGGTATCTCTTCCTCTGGAATAGACAGGAAGGAAGAAAATGGGTGAAAGCACTGCTAATTTTAAATTGAAAAGAAAAGGGAAGTGAGGTATACCAGAGACTGTAATTTCCCAATATCTGGTCCCCCTTTCATAGTAAGTTATGTCCCCACCCTCCTCATCAAATGACGGGAAAGAAGACTACATTTTCTATCATCTGTTGAAGCAAGATATGAGTACCTGCCTAAGTTTTGGCTCATGGGATTTAAATCGAGGTGCTGAGGATAACTTCTGAGAAGTTTCCATGAAGTGAAGGGTGTGGCTTTCCTTTCCTCTTTTCTCCTTGCTGCTGTTTGGATTGTGGATGTGATGGCTGGAGATGGAGCAGCCATTTTAGACCAAGAGGCATCCTTGGGAATGGAGGTCAGGCAAGGTCAAACAGTGAGATAAGAGAAACCATGTCTCTGACATTATGGTGTGTCATCCACTTCCTAATGGTTGCATTAGAGAGAAATCAAGCCACTGTTAATATGGGTTTTCTGTTACTTGTACCCAGTCATAATCTTAATCAATATCTGAGGGCAATCTTTCAGAGTAGTCTTGATCTCAGTAAAGTCAGCATGCAGGCCATCTTAAAGTGGAGGATGGACAGTGTGAACATTAGGGCTGAGATCTAGGACGGCTGCTGAGAAGGGGGGCTCTTTGAAAGATACCCATGAGGGAATGTAAAAGACTACAGGGCTATGTGCCCAGGGACTCCACACCACTCATAGCTGCCTTCAGGACTGAGGTCAGTATTTCAGAGTAGGTGTAACCTGTTTGAAGGACACTTACTGGAAAGCTCTGGGTTAAGCCGCAGAAGGTAACTTTCAATTGGTACAGGAGAGCAGAAAGAATTCCCATGATGGAGACAGGCTCAGTCAGTGAGTACATTTCAGTACAGCATGAAGTATTACATAACCATTGATAATGCTACTGCTGTCTATTTGAATAGGACCTATTAATTGCCAAACATATTCACAGATACTCTTGTTAATATAAAGTCTTCTGAAATGAGATATTAATAATAAGATAACTCATCACTAGCTCTAAAAAAGATTATAACCAACTAGTGTATTCTTAGGAGAAGGCAATGGCACCCCGCTCCAGTACTCTTGCCTGGAAAATCCTATGGACAGAGGAGCCTGGTGGGCTGCAGTCCATGCTAAGGGTTGGACACGACTGAGCGACTTCACTTTCACTTTTCACTTTCATGCATTGGAGAAGGAAATGGCAACCCACTCCAGTGTTCTTGCCTGGAGAATCCCAGGGACGGGGGAGCCTGGTGGGCTGCTGTCTATGGGGTCGCACAGAGTCGGACACAACTGAAGTGACTTAGCAGCAGCAGCAGCAGTGTATTCTTATGTATTGATAAGGTTTTGATAGAGGTTTGATTTACGGTAATGAAGTTTAAGTATCCCTGAAATAAACATGCTAAACCAGGAAGGAGAATTGAAGTTCATGTCTTTAAGCAAAAATGTATCAAACATGAAGTTAACAGGGACTTCCCTAGTGGTCCAGTGGTTAAGAATCTGCCTTGCAATGCAGGGTACGTGGGTTTGATCCCTGGTCAAGAAAGTAAGATTCCACTTGCCCAGAGCAACTAAGACCATGCACCACAACTAGAGAGTCCGTGTGCTGCAACGCAAGACTCTACATGCTGCAACTAAGAGCCAATTCAGCAAAAAAACAAAAAAAACAAACAAAAAAAAACCCAAAAACATAATCAAAAAAACCCAAACCAAACAAAACCCTATAAAGTTAGCAGATCTCTGGTCACAATTGAATTCAAGAGTCATGCAGATGGTGATTTTAGGTGTTCGATTGAATTTTAGATAACACCTCCTCCGTGAGCTTTAATAGATGTGAGACATCACCATGTTATTCTCACCTTCAAAAAAAATTACCATTAACTAACAACTTGTGAAAACATGTTCCAAAGCTTAGTTTTGGTTTGCAGTGTCTCCCCATAAATGTGTCACTGTAATAATCACTCCGTAAGTATTTACAGTTCCCCGAGACCTGCTGTGAAGTGTGCCATCTTTTGCGAATTCACTATGTAATGAGCTTTCTCCGGCAGGTATCTGGTGGCTGTGCCTGGTCTAATGCTGTGTCCCCTCATGAGTGTGTTCTTTTTCCTTGTGTGTAGAGTCAGTCCATGACCAAAATGCTTCCCAGAGTACAGAATGCTATTGGGGAGCTCTGTCTGGAAGTAGGGATGACTCAGGAAGGCTTCCAGTATTTCCAGAAAGCGTGGTTCAACCTGCTGGAATTTTCATCCAGAAATTTAAAAGACAACCAGGACTTGGTGAAGCAAAAAGGTAGGGTGGGCACATGGAGAGGGCATCACTTCTTCTGGTTCAGAGTCAGACTCCTGGGCTCTTACAAACCATGAAGACAGGGAACTGGGCATGCGAGCTGTGTTTGCTTGATTTTTTTGGTGGGCGTGTGAGGGTTGACCCTGAGCACTCCTCCTTTGACAGACCATCCTTTTGGCATGTGGGAGGCTGTTGTGACACACCTCATACTGCTTTGAGCACTAAGGGGACCACTGGCTGTGAAGCCAGCCTTTCTGTGTTCAAATCCCACCTCTCCACTTACTGTCCTTTTGCTCTTATTTAATTTATCTATTATTTTTATTTTTAGGCTCTATGCTTTTATTTACTTGTTAAGTTTGTTTTTATTTTTTGACTCTCAGACTTAAATTGAAGAAAGTAGGGAAAACCACTACACCATTCAGGTATGACCTAAATCAAATCCCTTATGATTACGCAGTGGAAGTGGGAAATAGATTTAAGGGACTAGATCTGATTAGACAGAGTGCCTGATGAACTATGGACGGAGGTTCGTGACATTGTACAGGAGACAGGGATCAAGACCATCCCCAAGAAAAAGAAATGCAAAAAAGCAAAATGGCTGTCTGAGGAGGCCTTACAAATAGCTGTGAAAAGAAGAGATGTGAAAAACAAAGGAGAAAAGAAAAGATATACCCATTTGAATGCAGAGTTCCAAAGAATAGCAAGGAGAGATAAGAAGTCTTCCTCAACGATCAGTGCAAAGAAATAGAGGAAAACAATAGAATGGGAAAGACTAGAGATCTCTTCAAGAAAATTAGAGATACCAAGGGAACATTTCACGCAAAGATGGGCTCCATAAAGGACAGAAACGGTATGGGCCCAACAGAAGCAGAAGATCTTAAAAAGAGGAGGTGAGAATACATAGAACTGTACAAAAAAGATTTTCACGACCCAGATAATCACGATGCTGTGGTCACTCACCTAGAGCCAGACATCCTGGAATTCGATGTCAAGTGAGCCTTAGGAAGTATCACTACGAACAAAGCTAGTGGAGGTGATGGAATTCCAGTTGAGCTATTTCAAATCCTAAAAGATAATGCTATGAAAGTGCTGCACTCAATATGCCAGCAAATTTGGAAAACTCAGCAGTGGCCACAGGACTGGGAAAGGTCCATTTTCATTCCAATCCCAAAGAAAGGCAATGCCAAAGAATGCTCAAACTACCGCACAATTGTACTCATCGCACACGCTAGCAAAGTAATGCTCAAAAGTCTCCAAGCCAGGCTTCAGCAATACGTGAACCATGAACTTCAAGATGTTCCAGCTGGATTTAGAAAAGGCAGAGGAACCAGAGATCAAATTGCCAACATCCGCTGGTTCATGGAAAAAGCAAGAGAGTTCCAGAAAAACATCTATTTATGCTTTATTGACTATGCCAAAGCCTTTGACTGTGTGGGTCACAACGAACTGTGGAAAATTCTGAAAGAGATGGGAATACCAGAGCACCTGACCTGCCTCTTGAGAAACCTATATGCAGGTCAGGAAGCAACAGTTAGAACTGGACATGGAACAACAGACTGGTTCCAAATAGGAAAAGGAGTACGTCAAGGCTGTATATTGTCACCCTGCTTATTTAACTTTATTGCAGAGTACATCATGAGAAATGTTGGACTGGAAGAAGCACAAGCTGGAATCAAGATTGCTGGGAAAAATATCAATAACGTCAGATATGCAGATGACACCACCCTTATGGCAGAAAGTGAAGAAGAACCAAAGAGCGTCATGATGAAAGTGAAGGAGGAGAGTGAAAAAGTTTGCTTAAATCTCAATATTCAGAAAACTAAGATCATGGGACCCGGTCCCATCACTTCATGGAAAATAGATGGGGAAACAGTGTCAGACTTTATGTATTTGGGCTCCAAAATCACTGCAGATGGTGACTGCAGCCATGACATTAAAAGATGCTTACTCCTTGGAAGGAAAGTTATGACCAACCTAGACAGCATATTAAAAAGTAGAGATATTACTTTGCCAACAAAGGTCCATCTAGTCAAAGCTATGGTTTTTCCTATGGTTTTTCCAATAGTCATGTATGTATGTGAGAGTTGGACTATAAAGAAAGCTGAGCGCCAAAGAATTGATGCTTTTTTTATAAAATTTTATTTTATTTTTAAACTTTACAATATTGTATTAGTTTTGCCAAATATCGAAATGAATCCACCACAGGTATACCTGTGTTCCCCATCCTGAACCCTCCTCCCTCCTCCCTCCCCATACCCTCCCTCTGGGTCATCCCAGTGCACCAGCCCCAAGCATCCAGTATCGTGCATCGAACCTGGACTGGCGACTCATTTCATATATGATATTCTACATGTTTCAACGCCATTCTCCCAAATCTCCCCACCCTCTCCCTCTCCCACAGAGTCCATAAGACTGATCTATACATCGGTGTCTCTTTTGCTGTCTCGTACACAGGGTTATTGTTACCATCTTTCTAAATTCCATATATATGTGTTAGTATACTGTATTGGTGTTTTTCTTTCTGGCTTACTTCACTCTGTATAATAGGTTCCAGTTTCATCCACCTCATTAGAACTGATTCAAATGAATTCTTTTTAATAGCTGAGTAATACTCCATTGTGTATATGTACCACAGCTTTCTTATCCATTCATCTGCTGATGGGCATCTAGGTTGCTTCCATGTCCTGGCTATTATAAACAGTGCTGCGATGAACATTGGGGTACACGTGTCTCTTTCCCTTCTGGTTTCCTCAGTGTGTATGCCCAGCAGTGGGATTGCTGGATCATAAGGCAGTTCTATTTCCAGTTTTTTAAGGAATCTCCACACTGTTCTTCATAGTGGCTGTACTAATTTGCATTCCCACCAACAGTGTAAGAGAGTTCCCTTTTCTCCACACCCTCTCCAGCATTTATTGCTTGTAGACTTTTGGATCACAGCCATTCTGACTGGCGTGAAATGGTACCTCATAGTGGTTTTGATTTGCATTTCTCTGATAATGAGTGATGTTGAGCATCTTTTCATGTGTTTGTTAGCCATGTGTATGTCTTCTTTGGAGAAATGTCTATTTAGTTCTTTGGCCCATTTTTTGATTGGGTCATTTATTTTTCTGGAGTTGAGCTGTAGGAGTTGCTTTTATATTTTTGAGATTAGTTGTTTGTCAGTTGCTTCATTTGCTATTATTTTCTCCCATTCTGAAGGCTGCCTTTTCACCTTACTAATAGTTTCCTTTGTTGTGCAGAAGCTTTTAATTTTAATTAGGTCCCATTTGTTTATTTTTGTTTTTATTTCCAATATTCTGGGAGGTGGGTCATAGAGGATCCTGCTGTGATGTATGTCGAAGAGTGTTTTGCCTATGTTCTCCTCTAGGAGTTTTATAGTTTCTGGTCTTACGTTGAGATCTTTAATCCATTTGTGTATAGTGTTAGAAAGTGTTCTAGTTTCATTCTTTTACAAGTGGTTGACCAGTTTTCCCAGCACCACTTGTTAAAGAGATTGTGTTTAATCCATTGTATATTCAGGCTCTATTACAAAGCCACAGTTATCAAGACAGTATGGTACTGGCAAAAAGACAGAAATATTGATCAATGGAACAAAATAGAAAGCCCAGAGATAAATCCATGCACATATGGACACCTTATCTTTGACAAAGGAGGCAAGAATTGATGCTTTTGAACTGTGGTGTTGGAGAAGAGTCTTAAGAGTCCCTTGGACTGCAAGGAGATCCAACCAGTCCATCCTAAAGGAGATCAGTCCTGAGTGTTCATTGGAAGGATTGATGTTGAAGCTGAAACTCCAATACTTTGGCCACCTGATGAGAAGAGCTGACTCATTTGAAAAGACTCTGATGCTGGGAAAGGTTTACAATCAGACAAGGAATAAGGACTCTAGACTTATGTCGTATTTAAATAGCTATGTCAATTAGCTTCTGTTGTATAGCAAACCACCCTGAAACTCAACAGGTCAAAAACCAACAACCGCTTGTTGTTGCCCGTGTGTACGGGCCACCAAGCGGATCCCCTTCGTCTGGGCTGGGCTCATGCAAGCTTCTGCAACCCAGCTGGCAGGGCCAGTGGGCTCCAACTCTCAGAACACCTCACCCTGATGTCTGGTGGCAACAGGGTTCTGGGCACGAGCTGCTCATCATTCAGGAAATAGCCCAGTCCTGCTCCCCTGGGGGCCCGCAGAATTCCAAGAGTGAGAGCCCATGTTTACGCCTCAACTGAGAACTGGCACAGCACCCTCTTACTCTGCATGTGGTTGGTCACAGCAAGTCGCCAGGCTTCAGTCTGGGGCCAAGAAAGAGACTCTGACCTCTGCATGGGAGGAGGTGCCGGGTGGCATGGCCAAGGGGAGAGTTGGGTACAGGTTGGCGTGGAGAATTACAGATATCTTCACAGTCTGATGTAAGATTTAAGGTCACCTTGGGAAAGTTACTTACCCTCTCTGCATTTCACCTGTAAATCCACCTTGACAGTAATAGTTAACATTCGTTTCGTGCTTACCATGTACAAAGCACTTCATGTTGATCTCTTTTGTCTTCTGGTATACCTCCTGTGATATATATATAGGAGGTATATATATGTGTGTATATATATATACACATACAGTTACTCCCATTTCACAGATGAGGAAACTGAAGGTCAGAGAGATGAAATAAAGTACGTCAGCTCCCAGCGCTGGCACCTCTGGTGCCAGGAGTCTGAGAGGCCTATCTGACTACTTATCTGGGCCCATCTGGCCCTAAGACCTGTCTGCACAACTCATTGCTGCGCAGAATCTCTTCTAGTGTTGGCCTTTATAAAGCTCTAATGCTCCACATGTAGAGGCTGGCTTCTAAGTCATCATCCTAATGCAGGCAGGCCTGGTTTCAGGCATGCTGGGACCTTGGTGAGCGGAGGAAAGCCATGTGGAAACCAGTGAGAGAGTCATTTCCTAGGCAGGTTGATAGGAAATCTAGGGGTCCCCAAGGAGAGAGGGGTCTGGAATTCTCAAGGAGGAAGAAAGGACAAACTTTTTTTCTTTCTCCACATTCCTTAGGATTATATAACAATAATGTATCCTGCCTAAGGACAGTCTTTGGATTCAACCTTCTGTTATCTTAAAATGTTAATTATGGGAGTAGACCTGGTCTTTACAAGGATGTATCTTGCCTGAGGACCGTGTTATCTTAAAATGTAAATTATGGGAGTAGGTCTGATGAGGTCTTTACAACCTCCAGATATTCTTTGGATTATATAACTTCATTGTTAACACTAGCAAGTGGGTACTCTTTCTGCCCCCTTCTGATGCCTATGTCAGAAGCTTTCTCTATCTCCTTTATACTTTAATAAAACTTTATTACACAAAAGCTCTGAGCGATCAAGCCTCGTCTCTGGCCCCGGATTGAATTCTTCTCCTCCGGGGGCCAAGAATCCTGGTGTATTCACGTGATTCAACAACAACCTTTCACCAGGGATACTTCTGTGGGTTCCGGGACTGGCCTCCTAGAGCCAGTTGGGCAACGAATGGAGTGCTATTGATGATGGGATGCTTTTTTGATAATTTAATGGTAATCTTTTATAGTTAAAGCTGAATTCCATAGTATAGGGAGTTAAATCTGCCTTGTTTACTGCTAGCAATGCTCTAATAACACCTTCTGGAAGCATAATTATAGTTTTATCTCTTTGCATAATAGAGTGTGGGCTTCCCTGGTGGCTCAGACGGTTAAGCGGTAAAGCATCTATCTGCAGTGTGGGAGACCCGGGTTCGATCCCTGGGTCGGGAAGGTGGCCTGGAGAAGGAAATGGCAACCCACTCCAGTACTCTTGCCTGGAAAATTCCATGGATGGAGGAGCCTGGTAGGCTACAGTCCATGGGGTCGCAGAGTCGGACATGATTGAGCGACTTCACTTCAGTATTACAGAGTGTGGCTTGGAAAACCGTGGACTTCCCTGGTGGCTCAGCTGGTAAAGAATCTGCATGCAATGTGGGACACCTGGATTTGATCTCTGGGTTGGGAAGATTGCCTGGAGAAGTGAATGGCGGCCCACTCCAGTATTCTAGCCTGGAGAATTCCATGGACTGTATAGTTCATGGGGTCACAAAGAGTTGGACATGACTGAGTGACTTTCATTTCCACTTTGGAAAACCATAAAACCTTCTACTTTTTAGAAGTCTCTTATTGTTAGCATATCTAACTCAAAATAACTAGCAAAATCTTAGGCCTTTGCAAAGGGTACATTTGATGTGTATCTAGGTACAGCACATTATTTATTAATTAGGTTTATGGGGCTTATTCATGTGTTTCTGTCATAAGGCTGTAATGTTTTGTTGTTCCTTATTCAAGCCTGTACCAGCTGCCTTTTGTAGAACTCAGTTACCACGATGATAGTTGGTCTCACCACATCCATATTCTCTATTTCTGACCTGTTCATTTGTAAAATAGACTCTAATTCGGTTTCAATCTATTGTCTTTGTTCCTTGGCCCCATAACTGCTGCCCACATACAAAATTTGTTACTTGAAAACCAAGTCCTGTGCAATGTAGATCAGTAATTGATTTATTAAGGAAAAAACCCAACTATTGGCAGCGATGAAGAAATGCTACCAAATGCTCTGCCTAGTGACTTCTTAACTCTTCTGTAGGAAAAAGCCTGGAGCATCATCTTCTTTGCCAAAATTTATTCCCTGCAGGCAGAGTACTGAACAACCTGGCAAAGTCAGCATCTGAGGAGTACTTAAAAGAAAACCATATTTTGCAATGTGCTACCGAAATTTCCAGCTTACTGGACAGCAATCCCTGCGACCAGGCCACCATGAAATACACTGAAGGTGTTCTAACGTAAGCATGTGTTTTTCTTGAAAAATGTCTTAGTTTTCTGTACTAGCTGTTATTGTTACAATTAATCTACTTAATCCATACTTGCCCATCCATGTCCCACCTGACTGACTGGGTTAAGAAAGGCTGAATTTTAGCATTTCTATCCTCGGGTTCAGTATTCTCAACCATGGGCAATTTTTTCCCCCTGGAACCTTTGGCAAAGGTCTGGAGACATGTTAGCTTGTCATGACTGGGGGCATTGCTCCTGGCAGCTAGCGGGTACAGGCCAGGAATGCTACTAAACATTATACACGGCACAGGACCCTCCACAACAAACTGTCCAACCCTAAAGGTCAATAGTAGAGATGTGGATGAACCTAGAGTCTGTCATACAAAGTGGAGTAAGTCAGAAAGAGAAAAACCAAATATTGAATGTTAATGCACATATATGGGATCTGGAAGATGGTAGAGAGGAACCTGTTTGCAGGGCAGCAGTGGAGATGCAGATGTGGAGAATGGACTTGTGGACACAGTTCGGGAAGGAGAGGGTGGGATGAGTCGAGAGAGTGCATTCATATATGTATACACTAGCAGGTGTGAAATAGATAGCTAGTGGGAACCTGCAGTTTTGCACAGGGAGCTCAGCTCGGTGCTCTGTGATGACCTAGACTGATGGGATTGGGGTGGTGGTGGAAGGGAGGCTTGAGAGGAAGGAGGAAAATAGTGTCCCAGTGTCTCATGATGTATGCACATCTTATCAATCACTTTGAAAGCCTCAAATCTCTGCTGATGCAAACTATTGTGCTGTTTTGTGTCTTGAATACAAAGGACGTTTATGAGATTTGGTTTTGGAAGCACAACAAAGGTAGCCAACATGTATCGTGCCCGGTAAGTCACACACGTGTGCATTTTGTTTTCAGATTTGCTGCTGGAAACGCTTGTCTTGCAAAAATGAAACTTCAGGAATGCTTAAATATCAGGAGAAATTTGTTTGGTGAGAAAAGCATCCTAGTCGGAGAAATTATGGAATTTTTAGCAGATTTACTGTTTTTCCCACTGAGACACAGTGAAAGGTAAGTTTTTATGAAATGTTTCAAGTCGTGTGTCTCCTTCCCCCCGCTCCCCCTAAAAAAAAGCCCACGTTTGGCAGGGAGATCTGTACTCACTCATAGGGGTATCTCACTTCTTTGGCTCCAGCCTTGTCCAGAAAATGAGAGACTCACCAGGCCTGAGATTTCGCCCTGATCTATTTGTTAGGACACTGAGCATCATGAATTTGAAAGGCACTCTTAGCTCACAAACCATGTAGAGGTTTTGGCAGGAGGAAAAGTAAAAAGGAGTACGGGGTCACACTCCCAGTATCACTCCTGGGTCTTGTGAGGAAAGGGGTTGTGCTTGAGGCCTCTGTGGAGTGTGGGTCTGTAGCATCATGCCTGCTGGTCTGTTTTGTTCAAGAGCCTGCTGCTGTCTCACACTGCGCTGTCCTGATACCCCTCCTCGCTGGGGAAGACCTCTTGCTCTCTTGCCATGTGTGGGGCTTTCCTCAGCTCCTCATACAAGGCACTGCTAAAGCTGTATTCATAGAACTTGTTAAAGAAAGGTAGGGCAGCCTTTATTCAGACCTTTCATGAGAGGCATATGGACCCCCGAAGTGGGGTTCTGCAGTTGAGACAGACAGGACTCAGCTCTGAATCAAGAAGGATTGGGTGGAGGAGGGGGGTGATCCATAGTGGATGGACAGTTACTAAGAGGAGACATGAAGGGCGGGGTGGGGGTAGACTCTGGGTAAACTGATCTAACAGGATTCTTGCTAAGGCAGGTCGGGGGGAGCAGAGGTCACTGTGGGACAGTGAGGGTGAGGAATCGGAGAAGGACGGTAATCAGGTATCAAGCAGGGCTGAACTGACTGAGCAGGATCCTTGCTGAAGCCGGACAAGGCAGAGATGAACACAGAAGGCCAGAAGTTGAGGTCCAGTTGGGAACTGCTCAGGAGAGCCTGCGTAGAGTTTGGTCAGGAGACTCTGTCAGCACCTGTGTTTTAAAGCAGGTTGTAGCTATCACCCTCAGGGTCCAATTCCTGTTAGGACCTGCCAGGCAAGACCACGTCTTCCTTTGACAGGCTGGTGTGAGCGAAGGTTCTCTGTGAGTCCACAGAGAGTCCATCACACCCTTCCTTCGGCCTGGCCTGCACTGTTTCACACACAGGTGAGCTGACTGAAGGGTCAGGGATGCTCTAAGTGAAATTATAAAGTTTTGAGGTTTTGCTTTTGCAGCCTCTCCCTCTCCTCCCTATTCCCTGCCTTGCCTTTCACTTTCCACTGTCTGCCATCCTGGAGAGCATGTTACTTACACCAGGGAGAGGACCTCTTCTGGCTTTTGCTCCCAAGAAGAATATGACATGAGTCATCTCTGGCATTGAACTGCAGATCACTATTAACCCTTTCCAAGAGTGGTGTGCATGCTCAATAGTGTCTGACTGTCTGCGACCCTATGGACTGCAGCCTGCCAGGTTCCTTTGTCCATGGGATTTCCCAGGCAAGAATACTAGAGTGAGTAGCCATTCCCTCCTCCAGGGGATCTTCCTGACCCAGGGATTTTGTGTCTCCTACATCTCCTGCATTGGCAGGTGGATTCTTTACCAGTGAGCCACCTGGGAAGCCCTTTCCAAGAGTATTTACCTTTCAAAGAGTAGTCCCTAATGGGAAAATGCTGGACAGCACAGCAAGCTGGCTCAGTGCTCTGTGATGACCTAAAAGGAGAGAATTGGGGTGGGGGGTGGGGAGGCTCATGGGGGAGGGGAGAGATGTATACACATAACTGATTCACTTTCTTGTCAGCAGAAACTAACACAACATTGTAAAGCAATTATCCTCCAATAAACAACAAAAAAAGACTAGCTCCAGTAAAGGTGCTTCTAAGAGTCGTTACCAGTGCTCTATAGCAGTGCTGAAATGTTGGGCTCTGGGGTTCAGTTGCCTCGGTTCAAATTTTGTTTCTACCGCCTGGTAACAGTGAGAGCCTGGGCACATACTTAACGTGTTGGTGTCTCATTCATCTCCTTCTTGGTTAAATGAGAGCAGTGACAGTCTCTTCCTCGCAGAACGATGCTGAGAACTGAGAGATCCTCTGTGTGAAGTGCTGAGCAGAATGCCTGGCACACTGAAAGAGTTGATAAATTGAGTTCTTAGTATTATTATTTTGCTCCCCAGCAGGGAATTTTTCAGGCACTTGACACCACATAAACCTCCTTTTGTTCCTCTTAAGACCAGGACTGCGAGTAGAGAACAGGCCTTTCTTTAGAGAAGCAAAAGGCTTGACAGTAGAACCATTGCCTCGTAAAAGAGAAATCTAAACACGTAGCATACTGACTGAGTCATCGCTAGGCCTGGGCTGCCCCATCTCAAATCCAGGGCTGGCGGCTCGTGACTCACGGGACCCTGAACCCTGCTGCTGTTCCACGCGCGTGGCCTCTGCGTTGGAGGAGCTGACCATACTTGGTGTCCTTCTTTCCAGACGTCATTGTCAATGGTCAACCTTCTGAAACGACCGAGAAGCCTTTTTCCTTGCTGAAGGTTGTCCTCAGGTGACCTCATTTTCCACATTGGTTAAGACCAGGAAATATTTTGCAGTGGGACTCAGCTCACCTCTCAGACATATGAAGATCCTGTCTCCTGGTGGTCAGGGGCTCTTGAAACAGCTCTCATGCCCTACAGAAATAATCCGAGGGTCCTGAGGGCCCTGGGGAGTGGGGATAGGTAGGGATGGATACATGAGGTCAAATCACAGAGTTAGAAGTAACCCCCTGTACCCCAGGAAGGAGAAAGATGAACAAAGGGTCATAAGAGAAACAGGGATGTATTCTCAGTGAAGTCAATGTCATTGCTGTCTCTCAACTTTGAATCCATTCAGCAGCAGCCGTCTTTTCATTGTGTGCCCTCCACAGACAAGTGTTTCCACTGCCTCACTTCCTGTTGATGTCATTCACCTTCTCCCTCCACCCAGCTCTGTTTTGTCCATCCTTATGAATGTCATCAGGAACATCCTAGTTCTGTGTCTTTGCACTTTGATCTTGAGGGTCCTCTGCTCTGGGAGCGTTTGACAGCATCAGTCATTCCTGAAACTGTGCTCTCCTGGTTTCTGAGCTACCCTCCATCATGGCCATCTTCTCTGATGACACCTTCTCGGGTTCTCTTGTGGGTTTTCTCTTTCTTTCCCAACTCTCGACCAGATGGCAGTGTTCTCTTGGGTTCAGTTCTTGAACTCTGCATGTCTCAGTCACAGTGCCCCAGCCTTGCCTGTGCCTCGGGCTGCAGCCAGCATTCAGTAAGGCGATGGCTTCTTGTCTCTGTCTCTTCAGACCTCCATCATCAGCTGCACACATGTGCATCCATTGGCCCTCTCCCTTCAGGTAGCCAGCATATTAGGGCAGTTCAGAGTGAACATTATCAACAGTGAACACATCCACCCCCTCTCCATGAGAAAATGCATCTTCTCCCATGTCACCCAGTGCAGACCCCAGGGCAGCATCTTAATGATTCATCTGGGTGATATTTATTATAATCAGTCACCATGCTAAACACACTCCATACATTTTCTCACTTAATCCTCACCACAGGTCTGTTATCCTCATTGAGAACATGAGAAAACCAAGGTTTAGGAGCCTTGATGCCTAACCACTGTGTCACTGCCAAGCCCGCCTGACTTCAGAGCTCTAGCTCCTAACCTCGTCATCCTACTGCCCAAGAGGATGTCAGGGCTCCTGGCACCAGGCCCACTACCTTCCATGTGATGCCAAGTCTTAGCAGGTCTCCTGTCACATCTGTGGCCACTGCATTAGCTCAGACCCTCATCATTCTTTGTCTGGACCAACTGGTCTCACTGCATAAATTGTCATCTGCTACTTCACTTGCACCCAGGTGAAGTTTCTAACAAGCAAATTTAATCATATCACTCTTTTTAAAAAAAATTATTTATTATTTATTAAGCTGTGCTGGGTCTTATTTGCAGCATGCAGGATCTTTAGTTGCAGCATGTGGGATCTAGTTCCCTGACCAGAGGTCGAACCTGGGCTTCTGCATTAGGAGCACAGAGACTTAGCCACTGGACCACCAGGGAAGTCCCTGAACCACGTCAGTCTTAATGAAAATGCTTCAATATTGAAGTCCCAAACTCCTAGGTTCCCACTCAATACTCTTAACAAGTGGTTGGTCCTATGTTTCACTCTCCAATCTCTCCTTCTGCCCGGGGACACTCTCTGAGGGCAGAGGTTAGTCTTCCTTATCTTTGCACCTGGGGCCCAGCACCAGCATTCCATGAATGTTTGTTGGATACATGGATGAACGCCATGCTTCTTCGATGCAAAACTTTGATTAAATTTCTCTTTTCTAGATTCCAAAGGAAGCAAGCAATTGAATATTATAAACAAGTGATAAAAATAAAGGAAAATGCGGGCACTCTGGCCAACTCCTCACTCGTAAGGAATCAACTGAGCATTAGCCTAAGTGATACCTTGTGTAAATTAGGTAATTGCTTTGACATATTTCTATTAGAAGCAGATGACTTTCCCCTCCATCTCACTTGCATACTTTGCTTATTTTTAAACAGTCTTCATCTCTGAAGTCAGCAACTCCTGTTCCATATTATTTTCAACTTTCTCTCTCTGTCTCTCTCTTTTTTTTTTTTTTTGCTGCTTATTTACTTTCCCTCATTAGATAAGTGTCTTAGTCTGTTGCTATAACAGAATAGACTGGGTGGGTTAAACAACAGAATTTTATTTCTCATAGTTCTGGAGCCTTGGAAGTCCAAGATCAAGGTGTCAGCAGATTAAATGTCTGGTGAGTGCCTATCTTGGGCTTCTCAGGTGGCACAGTGGTAAAGAATCTGTCTGCCAATGTAGGTGATGTGGGTTTGATCCCTGGGTAGGGAAGAGTCTCTGGAGTAGGAAATGGCAACCCACTTCACTATTCTTGCCTGGAAAATTCTGTGGACAGAGGAGCCTGGTGGGCTGCTTTCCATGGGGTTGCAAACAGTTGGACAGGATTGAGCAACTGAGCTCAAGGCCTATCTACTGGTTCAGAGACAGCTGTTTTCTTGGCAGGCCCTCACATAGTGGAAGAAAGAGCCCGAGAGCTCTCTGGAGGTCTCTTTTATAACGGCACTAATCCAGTTCATGCAAAGATGTGCACAATAAGGGACAGAAATGGTATGACCTAACAGAAGCAGAACATATTAAGAAGAGGTGGCAAGAATACATAGACCTATACAAAAAAGATCTTCATAACCCAGATAGTCACAATGGTGTGATCACTCACCTAGTGAGAGCCAGACATCCTGGAATGTGAAGTCAAGGAGGCCTTAGGCAGCATCACTACAAACAAAGCTAGTGGAGGTGATGGAATTCCAGTTGAGCTATTTCAAATCCTAAAAGATGATGCTGTGAAAGTGCTGCACTCAATATGCCAGCAAATTTGGAAAACTCAGCAGTGGCCACAGGACTGAAAGAGGTCAGTTTTCATTTTAATCCTTAAGAAAGGCAATGCCAAAAAATGTTCAAACTACCACACAATTGCACTCATCTCACACGCTAGTAAAGTAATGCTCAAAATTTTCCAAGCCAGGCTTCAACAGTATATGAACTGTGAACCTCCAGGTGTTCAAGCTGGATTTAGAAAAGGCAGAGGAACCAGAGATCAAATTGCCAACATCAACAAATGACCCCATGAACTGTACCCCACCAGGCTCCTCCGTCTATGGGATTTTCCAGGCAAGAATACTGGAGTGGGTTGCCATGTTCTCCTCCAGGGGATCTTCCTGACCCAGGGATCGAACCTCTGTCTCTTTTGTCTCCTGCACTGGCAGGTGGTTTCTTAACTGCTAGCACCCTGTGGGAAGCCCTACTAGCTCAGTTAGGTGGAATTTACTTACATTTTAAGGGCCACTGTTGAAGAACTGAGAGCCTCTGAGACAAAGGGCCTGTTTTCCAGGCTCTGCTGTTGCCAGAGACAAGGGTAACAGGACCACATCTTTTACTGCCTCAGTACTTATTGCATTCAGTAGCCCATTCCCATGTTTTGGAAATAGTCACATGTTGAATTCTGTCATGTTCCTACAGCATCACCACCAAACCTGGGAATGGAGGAGAATGAGAGTTGAATTGGAGGCTGCAAATGCTGGTTGGTAGTCAGCTGGAGACAGGCCAGCGCAGGAAGGTGGGCTGGGGGGAATCAGGGATGTGATTCCGATAGACAGCACTTGCCAACCTTTGTGCCTCCAAGGAGTAGGTTCACTTAGAGAGAGGGTTCAATGATGGTCAAATAGATATCTCTTCGCCCTTGGGCAGCTTTGTTGATTTCTTCTAGCAGGCTGCACTAGAAATTGCAGTTTCTGTAAATGCCACAACTAGAAAAATTGTGAAACACTCTCAGAGCTCTGAAATCTCATCGCCACAGGACAGTCTACTTCAGCTTTAAACAGTTGTTTTCAACACAGGCTGATTTTGACCCTCAGGACAAAAAAGCTGGAGAAATGTTTGATGTCATGGCTGGGGGTGGAGAGTGTTAGTCATTTAGTCAGTGGAGGCCGGAGTGGTTGCTAAACATCATGCGTGCCCAGGAAAGTGCCCCCACAGTGAAAATTATCCAGTCCAAGGTGAGAATAGTGCTGAGACAAAGAAACCCTGATCTAAACCAGCCACTTTCCCCAGCAGGTACGATTGGCATCCATATTACAATAAAACAGGATTGCTTTCAGCCTAGTCATTTACTGACAAAAAAGGCTTAAAATTCTTGATATCTGCAGGGAAAGAATATTTTCTGTTTTCACTCTGTAGATTTAGGAATGAGTGTGCCCATGTGTGTGTGTATACTTTTTTTTTTTCAGGTAAGGGTTTCCATGCTGAGTACATGAAAGAAAGATTTATGTTTGTAAAGAGAAAATGTAGATGCAAATCTAGAGAATGTTAGTGGGAAAGGAACTAGTTTACCTGATCTGGTTGCCTATGTTTTGTTCTCAGTTTTGGTGACTTGTCTATGATGAAAATATAATGTATTCATTTGCTTTCTGATAACAGGGCCTCTGTGGAGAAGGCAATGGCAACCCACTCCAGTACTCTTGCCTGGAAAATCCCATGGATGGAGGAGCCTGGTAGGCTGCAGTCCATGCGGTCGCTAAGAGTCGGACACGACTGAGAGACTTCACTCTCACTTTTCACTTTCGTGCATTGGAGAAGGAAATGGCAACCCACTCCAGTGTTCTTGCCTGGAGAATCCCAGGGACGGGAGAGCCTGGTGGGCTGCTGTCTATGGGGTTGCACAGAGTTGGGCATGACTGAAGCAACTTAGCAGCAGCAGCAACAGGGCCTCTGTAATGGCAGTTGTCATATTTGGTGATGTCTTAAATAAGTCTTCATGGTATGTTTCAGTTCTGCAGTCCATTTTCAGTGTGGTTCAGTGTGGTTCCGAGGAAGTATTTTTCTGTAAGGAGCACTTTCTCGCCATCATTTTATTATTTTTCTCTCCCACTGGTGATTGAAGTTGATTCCTTTTGCAGAAGGCCTGCTCCAGGCTTACAGGAACACTGTGGGTGGTTAGGTCAGCTGTCAAGGCAGGATTCTTGTGCTTTTGTTGCAGTCCCTGGTGGTGAGAGCTGATGTGTATCTTCAGTACAAGAGGAGGAGGACCTTGGGAGGGAAATAGACTGTTTATAGAGACCTTGGAATCATTTGTTCTTTGACATATTTTTGGTTTTCCTACGTGGAGGTAGAAAAACTTTTCCTCCATCCTCTCAGGGTCCCTGGCTGAGCTTGAAAATTAAATTGAAAAGACTGACTTTCACCACCCTAATTCCACCTGACTCTGTGGGCAGAAATTTGAGAGCCTATTTTGTTAAGAAATATTGTCTTCAACAGACTTTTGTCAGAGGCCCAGGATCTCTAAATTGCAGCTTTTGGACCTAGTAAGGAGCCCTGGATGATAGAATTCCACGTTTGTCACCAAAACTCTAAAGGAGAAAAATTTTTTTTCCTTTACCCTCCTAGGTTCTCCTGCTGGGGCCCTGTAAAATTAGCCTCAGCAAAGATTGATTGAGGTGAAGTGAACTGAAAGTTGTTCAGTTGTGTCTGACTCTTTGCGACCCCATGGACTGTACAGTCCATGGAATTCTCCAGGCCAGAATACTGGCGTGGGTAGCCATTCCCTTCTTCAGTGGATCTTCCCAACCCAGGGATTGGACCCCGGTCTCCTGCATTGCAGGAAGATTCTTTACCAGCTGAGCCACCAGGGAAGCTAAAAGATTGATTAACAAGAGAAAAATCAAACAGAAGTTTATTTGTGTGTGCATCACACTTGCACACACACTCAGGAATGACAACTCCAAGAGGTGGCTTGAACTTGCGATCTGTGTACTAACTTAGGGGAGAGGGAGGCGGGGAAAGGGCACTCATGGGAGGGCAGATGACTCTTTGGAAGCATAAATAGATCCTTAGGAGAATAGATGATATGGCAGTTTGTGACAATGTCTGGCTGGGTGTGGTGCTGGCTTCCTGTTGCCCCAGGGAGGGGACTTACAACACTTGAGTCCTTGTGACAGGCTCTGGTTTCAGGCACAGAAGGGATCCTAGGAACTCAAATAACTCGGCTCATATGTCCCATGTCAGCATGGCCTACTTTGGGGTGGCATAGTGTGATCCCCTTGAGAAAGTGAAAGTGTGAGTCGCTCAGTTGTGTCTGACTCTGTGACCCTTTGAACCATAGTCCACCAGGCTCCTCTATCCATGAAATTCTGTAGGCAACAATACTGGAGTGGGTAGCTGTTCCCTTCTCCATGAGTTCTTCCCAACCCAGGGATCAAACCTGGATCTCCTGCATTGCAGGCAGATACTTTACCATCTGGAGCCATCAGGGAAGCCCCAGTGATCCCCTTGATCTACCTTTAATGAAAAAAGCCTATCTACAGGGAGTGTGCCCAAGGGACTCCATAAAATAAGAAGGAAGCCAGAGCCACATGTGGCTGGGATTCATCACTAGTCATTTTTAAAGAAGTCAAGAGGCCTCTGTAGTAAAAGTGTTACTGAACATTAGTCATCAAAGCAATCCTCTTTAAGAGTTGTTTCATTGAGGAAAAAAGAGAACTATGGTATATGATGCTTTCTTGTATGCCAAGTCGCTTCAGTTGTGTCCGACTCTTTGAGACCCCCATGGACTGTAGCCCACTAGGCTCCTCTATCCAAGCATGAAGCCAGGCTTGGCTTCAGACATCACCTGGCAAGTGGTGGAAGGTGAGAAATCTGCCTAGATACCAAGGGTGATCAGGTTGGAGGAGGGCTAAACTTACTTAGCAGGATTCTTCCTGATTGGAAGAATTGGACTCTATAGAGATGAACATAGAAGCCCCAAAGTCAAGCCTACTTGAAAAAGCTCAGAGAGCCTGAGTAGAGTTTGGCCAGTGAGATTGTTAGATGACAATCTCTGTTTTAATTCCTGGAGACAGAGCAGTGAGAAGGACAGGTAGACCCACACTATCTTCACTGAGCTCACATTGAGGCCAACAAGCTGTCACACAACCATTAATAAATACAAGACTGTTTAGCTGCAATTGTGGAAAATGCCACAATAGAGATGGCGGTTGGATAGCTAAACACACAATGGTTGGGCTACAATTTGGCAAAGTGCTATCATGGCAAAGTACAAGTACTAACGGGGGACCTCGATCTGTTAGATGGAGGGGCATGGGTGGAGGGTGCTTCTTAGGAAGTGATGCTGAAACTGAATCTGGAGGAGGAGGACTTGCTTGGTAAGTGGTGGGAAGGGAAAGGAGTCATCTAGATAGTGAGGACAGAATTTGCAAATTGGGAAGAACAAAAAGGACCAATGGGGCTGGGATGCAGAAACTAATGTAGAGGGGAGAGGGTGCACTAGGGGGATACCAGAGAGGTGTCACAGGCCCTGAGGGCTGGGTCAGTGACTTGGGATGTTGCCTTAAGAGCTGCAGGGTTTTTGCAAAGCCAGGGAGTATTAGGAACCTAGAGTCCTGCATTCCTCCAGCATCGTCATCACCAGAGATTTCTCACACAAGATGCTCAAATCGTCTTATATGTCCAGTGTCATGAAGGAGCTCAAAGAACCCATTTTTGACCCCATTTCTATTTCTGTGAGTATTTTGACCTTTCAAACAGACTATGAACTGCCAGGGGCAAGAGTCTTGTCATTTATTCCTTGTATCTTCAAAGCATCAGAAAGAGTACTAGCTGTGTGGGTCTATCACTGTGCTCTTATCAGTACAGGAAGTGTGAGGGAAGTGGATAGACAGCTTCTTTCTAGGGGGTTACACAATTTGCCTGGCTTTCCTATAGAAGTGATGGCTCTGCTCCAGGATAACAACATTAAAAGAAGTGACTGTAATTATATTTTAGCCTATTGAGAACAATAATCTTTAGGGGACATTTTAGATATCAGTTTGGATTATAGATTAATGATGATAATTACTAGCTTGAAAGTCTTGGCACCTGCATCTTCCTTAGTCTTTTATTACATTTAATCAATGTATAGGCTACAATATAATCTTCCAAGGGGTATAAAAATAGTGGGCATCCAGCAATGATCATTCATGTTTTAATTATGCTCATGACAATTTTATACATGAGATTATACTGAGCACATATTGGAAAAGAAATTGGCTTCCCGGGTGGCAGTAGTGGTAAGGAACCCACATGCCAATGTAGGAGACATAAGAGACACAGATTCAGTTCCTGGGTTGGGAAGATTCCCTGGAGGAGGAAATGGTAACCCACCCCAGTATTCTTGTCTGGGAAATCCCATGGACAGGGGAACCTGGCGGGCTACAGTCCATAGGGTCGCAGAAAGTTGGACAAGACTGTGACTAAGCATGCAAATGACATAGTAAAACGGTGGGTTCCTGAGAGGGTGATAATCCTCAGGTTTATTTCTTCTTCTGATCACATTTTCATGAGGCACTTATTCAAAAATGAAATCTCTTTATGTTCAATATTTCTTTTATAGCTCTTCTCCTCTCCACTTTGATCCAGTTTCAAGAACAAACCTTAATCTCCTAAAACTGCTAGTCCTAGACACTTAAGACAAACCCGGATATGGAGAGAGGGTTTTTGTGATTGTTTTCTGCCACCTTTGACACAGAACAATCTTTTTTTCTTCAATTCTTCTTCTCTTACAAATGTTTACATCCACATATTGAGAAATCATTTCAGTGGGAGGAAAAAACAACTGTGGCTTTCATGTTCCATTCTGTCCTAATGAGTGTTGTATATGGAATTGTGTATTTTGGATGAAGTATGGTAGATGAACATTCTGTTACTCCCCTCTCTCTGGGAATCTTTTACAGAAGAAATGCCAAGTATCTCAGTCATACTTGGAAGAGCTTAAACAAAGGCGCTAGTGGGTGACTTTCAATGGGGTGAGTCAGTCCTCTTTTCCTCATTTGATTTTAAAATGCTTGGCTCAGCCAGAGTCCCCTTCTTGCTAGCAGGAGGTCCCTGAATCCGACAAACTTTACATTTTCATTTTAACTTAAACATATACATGTAATTCTTTGCCTCAACTTTAAAATTTGAAGTTAGATCTTTGTTTTTAATGGGTCCTCTGATTGGAATTGAATGTCATATCTCTCAAAATGCCTCATCCACAGTTTTTAGTTTGGGTTTCTGGAGGATGAGAACTTCAGGCAGTTATGATACTTCTGGGCAGGATCCTTTCAACGGTTGACTTTTTCTGCCTTCAATCTTTTACGGTTTTCTTGTTCATAATTCCAAAACATTCAGACTATTTTTCATAGAAAACAGCTCTCTTTCACTTCACAGTCTTATGTTACTAGTGTGTACCATACTTAGGTCAATTACCAAAATTAGACTAACAAATAAGGGTAATACCACCTTTACGGCAGAAAGTGAAGAGGAACTAAAGACCCTCTTGATGAAGGTGAAACAGGAGAGTGAAAAGGCTGGCTCAACGTTCAGAAAACTAAGATCATGGTTTCTGGTCCCATCACTTCATGGCAAATAGGTGGGAAACAATGGAAAAGGTGACAAACTTTCTTTTCTGGGGCTCCAAAATCACTGTGGATGGTGACTGCATCCATGAAACAAAAAGATGCTTGCTCCTTGGAAGAAAAGCTATGACCAACCTAGACAGCATATTAAAAAGCAGAATTAGTAGAAGGAAAGAAATCATAAAGATCCGAGCAGAAATAAATGAAAAAGAAATGAAAGAAACAATAGTAAAGATGAATAAAACTCTAAAAGCTGGTTCTTTGAGAAGATAAACAAAATTGACAAATCCTTAGTCAGACTCATCAAGAAAAAAAGAGAGAAGAATCAAATCAACAAAATTAGAAATGAAAAAAGAGAGGTTACAACAGACAGTGCAGAAATACAAAGGATTATAAGAGACTATTGTGAACAACTATATGGCAATAAAATAGATAACCTGGAAGAAATGGATAGATTCTTAGAAAAGTTCAATCTTTCAAGACTGAACCAGGAAGAAATATAAATTATGAACAACTCTGAAATTGAAGCTGTGATCAAAAATCTCCAACACAAAAGTACAGGACCAGATGGCTTCACAGGAGAATTCTTTTAAACATTTAGAGAAGAGCTAATGCCTATCCTTCTAAAACTCTTTCAAAAAATTGCAGAAGAAGGAACACTTCCAAACTATGAGGCCACCATCACCCTGATACCAAAACCAGACAAACACAACACAGAAAAAGAAAACTACAGCCCAGTATCACTGATGAACATAGACGCAACAAAATTTTAGCAAATAGAATTCAGCAACACATCAAAAAACCCATGATCAATTTAGGTTTATTCAGGGATGCAGGGATTCTTCAATATATGAAAATAAATCAATGTGATACACCATATTAACAAATTGAAAGATGAAAACCATATGGTCATCTCAATAGATGCAGAAAAAGCCTTTGACAAAATTCAGCACCCATTTATGTTTAAAACTCTTCAAAAAATGGGCATAGAAGGAACCTATCTCAACTGAGTAAAGGCCATATTTGATAAGCCTACAGCAAGCATTATTCTCAATGGTGAAAAACTGAAAGCGTTCCCACTAAGATCAGGAACAGGAGAAGAGTGTCCACTTTTGCCACTGTTATTCAACATAGTTCTGGAAGTCCTAGCTACAGCAATCAGAGAAGAAAAAGAAATAAAAGGAATCCAGATTGGAAAAGAAGTAAAGCTCTCACTGTTTGCAGATGACACGATACTGTATATAGAAGACCTTAAAGATAGTATCAGAAAATTGCTAGAGCTAATCAGTGAATTAGCAACGTTGCAGGATACAAAATCAATACACAGAAATCACTTGCATTTCTATAAACTAACAATGAAAAATCAGAAAGAGCAATTAAGGAATCAATCCCATTCACCATTGTAACAAAAACAATTAAATATCTAGGAATAAACTTACCTAAAGAGACGAAAGAACTGTACACAGAAAATTATAAGATACTAATGAAAGAAATCAAAGATGACATAAACAGATGGAGAGATAGTCCATGTTCCTGGGTAGGAAGAATCAATATTGTGAAAATGACTATACTACCAAATGCAATCTACAGATTCAATGTGATCCCTATCAAATTACCAACGGCATTTTTCACAGAACTAGAACAAAAAATTTCACAACTCATATAGAAACACAAAAGACCCCAAATAGCCAAAGCAGTCTTGATAAGGAAGAATGGAGCTGGGGGAATCAAGCTTCCTGACTTCAGATTATACTACAAAGTTACAGTCATCAAGACAGTGTGGTACTGGCACAAAAACAGAAATATAGGCCAATGGAACAAGATAGAAAGCCCAGAAATAAGCCCATGCATTTATGGGCTATTTTTGACAAAGGAGGCAAGAATATACAATGGGGCAAAGACAGCCTCTTCAATAAATGGTGCTGGGAAAACTGGACAGCTACATGTAAAAGAATGAAATTAGAACACTTCCTAACACAATACACACAGATAAACTCAAAATGGATTAAAGACCTAAATGTAAGACCAGAAACTATAAAACTCTTAGAGGAAAACATAGGCAGAACACTCAATGACATAAATCAAAGCAAGATCCTCTACCACCCACCTCCTAGAGTAATGGAAATAAAAACAAAAATAAACAAGTGGGACCTGATTAAACTTAAAAGCTTTTGCATAGCAAAGGAAACTATAAGCAAGGTGAAAAGACAACTCTCAGAATGGGAGAAAATAATAGCAAGTGAAACAACTGACAAAGGATTAATTTCCAAAATATACAAGCAGCTCATACAACTCAATACCAGAAAAACAAACAACCCAATCAAAAAGTGGGAAAAAGACCTAAACAGACATTTCTCCAAAGAAGACATACAGAAGGCTAACACATGAAAAGATGCTCAACATCGTTCTTTAATAGAGAAAGGCAAATCAAAAGTACAATGAGATATCACCTCACACCAGTCAGAATGGCCCTCATCATAAAGTCTACAGACAATAAATGCTGGAGAGGGTGTGGAGAAAAGGGAACATTCTTGCACTGTTGGTGGGAATGTAAACTGATACAGCCACTATGAAAGACAGTATAGAGATTCCTTAAAAAAACTAGGAATAAAACCACCATATGACCCAGCAATCCCACTCCTAGGCATATACCCTGAGGAAACCAAAATTGAATGAGACATATGTATCCCATTATTCATTGCAGCACTATTTACAATAGCTAGAACATGGAAGCAACCTAGATATCCATCAACAGATGAATGGATAAAGAAGTTGTGGTATATAGACACAATGCAATATTACTCAGCCATAAAAAGGAACATATTTGAGTCAGTTCTAATGAGGTAGATGAACCTAGAACCTATTATACAGAGTGAGGTGAGTCAGAAAGAGAACAATAAACACCGTATTCTAACACACATATATGGAATCTAGAAAAATGGTACTGAAGAATTTATTTACAGGGCAGCAGTGGAGAAACAGACATAGAGAATAGATTTATGGACATGGAGAGAGGTAAGGAGAGGGTGAGATGTATAGGAAGAGTAACATGGAAACTTACATTACCATATGTAAAATAGATAGCCAATGGGAATTTGCTATATGGCTCAGGAAACTCAAACAGGTGCTCTGTATCAACCTAGAGGGGTGGGATGGGGAGGGAGATGGGAGGGAGGTTCAAAAGGGAGGTGATATATGTATACCTATGGCTGATTCATATTGAGGTTTGACAAAACAGCAAAATTCTGTAAAGCAATTATCCTTCAATAAAAAAAAAAAAAAAGGCAGAGACATTACTTTGCCGGCAAAGGTCCGTCTAGTCAAAGGTATGGTTTTTCCAGTGGTCATGTATGGATGTGAGAGTTGGGCCATAAAGAAAACTGAGTGCCGAAGAACTGATGGTTTTGAACTGTGGTGTTGGAGAAGACTCTTGAGAGTTCCTTGGACAGCAAGGAGATCCAACCAGTCCATCCTAAAGGAGATCAGTCCTGGGTGTTCATTGGAAGGACTGATGCTGAAGCTGAAACTCCAATACTTTGGCCACGTGATGCGAAGAACTGACTCATTGGAAAAGATGTGATGCTGGGAAAGAACAAAGGCAGGAGGAGAAGGGGAGGACAGAGGATGAGATGGTTGGATGGTGTCAATGACTCAATGGAAATGAGTTTCAGCAAGCTCTGGGAGTTTCTGATGGACAGAGAAGCCTGGTATGCTGCAGTCCATGGGGTTGCAAAGAGTTGGACATGACTGAGCAACTGAAGTGAACTGACTTAACAAATGCAGTTGAGTCCTGTTTATGTTAGAATTGCACAGTTAGGAGCAGAAGCATGCTAGCACAGTGGAGATGAGCCCCATAGGTGCAGGCTTTTAATGTGTCCTGGGCATCGAGTGGAAAGTCCTACAGAGGAAATAGAGGGCCCTTGGTTAATCCAGCAATCCAGTTTATGTCTGTTAGCAGAGCTTCTTTTTTACATGTTATATATGTTGAATGATTTTTAACATTATTGTTATACAGTACAATAACATATTATATACTATACAATACAATGGTTGTATATTTGTAAATGCTCTTGGTTGCAAGAGAATGTCAAATATCCCTTATAAGCTTAAACTTTTAAACCTGAAACGGACTCTAGATATGACTCAGCAATTTTAAAGCTGAGGAAATAGAAGATATTTCATATGACTTATCCCAATACAGCTTATCAGAGCATCTTATCAGTTAGATATTATTGTAGAATCCTCGAGGCTCAGAAAGACCAAGTGACATTCCAGAACTTTGCAGCTAGTAAGCAGTAGACTTATTACTTGGAACCCAGGCACCTGACCTGAAATTCTGAACTCTTTCTACTGTTTTTGGGGTCTGGGAGTTTGTGGTCTTATGGGGAAGAATCTTACCTATTTTTAAAAAGTATTTATTTATTTTTATTTATTTGGCTGTGCTGGGTCTTAGTTGTGGCATGTGGGATCTATTTCCCTGACCATAGATTGAACCCCACCCCCTTGCATTGGGAGCCTGGAGTCTTAGTCACTGAACCACCACAGAAGTCCCTAGATTTTGCATTTTAGATCCAGCACTCTCAAGGCTGAATAGAGGATGGAATTGATCAAGAGGAGAATGGAAACTCTCCTGTGTTCACTAAGAGAGGGCCAAGATAAATAGAAAAGCGTGTATTTGTGATTTAGTAGATAAATCCTACAGGGCTCAGTGCCTGATGTGGTATATAGCAGGTGAGGGAAAGGGACTAGTCAGAGGCCTTCTCCAGTTTATGGCTATATCCATGGCCAGTGCAGCTGGGTGGCTGGAGCTGTGGGCATTCCAAGGCAGGAAGCACAAAGTTGAGAGGTGGAATGGGAGCCACGATGAGCTAATTTGGGGCCTGTTGAACTTGAATCTCTTATCTGAGTGGAGATGTTCAGTAGGCAGAATATGGTGCTTAGAAGCTAGCAGACTGAAATGGAGAAAAACCTTTAGAAGTCCTTAGTACGCAGGTGATGGGCAAACCCTGTAGAAGAGTTGAAAGAGCCAAGAAGAATATAAGACAAGAAGATGGCAGGAGACAGAACTTAGGAGATGGGCCAAAGAGACGGAAGAAAATGGTGGAGGAGTAAGACAGAGAGATCACCAGCCTCCCCACAGACACATCAAAAACTCAAGATATGGAATAACTTCTACAAAACAACCTTTAGGTGACAGCAGAAGACCCCAGGCCTTCAGGGGGGCAAGCTAGGCTCCCTGGGATGAGAAAACCACAAAATTCTGTAAAGCAATTATCTTTCAATTAAAAAAATAAAGTGGAAAAAAAAGAAAGGGGCTGAGGAAAGTGTTGTAGCGAGAAGTGAGGAATGGCTCTAGAGGTAGCAGAGAATCAGTAAAATCATGGATGCCAAGAAAGGAGGGGGCTGAGAACTGACCACCAGATCTAAGACACACCATTGCATTTAGCAGCAGAATGGTCATGCTGCTGCTGCTACTGCTACTAAGTTGCTTCAGTCGTGTCCGACTATGTGCAACCCCATAGACGGCAGCCCACCAGGCTCCCCTGTCCCTGGGATTCTCCAGGCAAGAATACTGGAGTGGGTTGCCATTTCCTTCTCCAATGCATGAAAGTGAAAAGTGAAAGTGAAGTTGCTCAGTCGTGTCCGACCCTCAGTGACCCCATGGACTGCAGCCTTCCAGGCTCCTCCATCCATGGGATTTTCCAGGCAAGAGTACTGGAGTGGGGTGCCATTGCCTTCTCCAAGAATGGTCATAGGGAACCATAAATTTTGGTAGAGTGATAGGAACAAAAGCTGTGTAAAAGAGAACAATGCATCTGTTCCTTCTCCCCAGAGATAGGGTCTGCAGAGGCCCAGCCCCTTGAATTGGAAGAGTGAGTTCCCTCTGTACTTGGGGCAGAAGATAGAGGGCGCTGCCCGCCATCTGCTTCCAGGTCCCTCTGAGCAGACTAGCCAGTGGCCTTAGTGGGGAGGGTAAAGGGAAAGATCCACTCCCCTCCCCCACCCCCACATCCCCATAACTTTTTATTGTTTTCTAGAGGGTGGAAACGGAGAAGGCAATGGCACCCCACTCCAGTACTCTTGCCTGGAAGCGACTTAGCAGCAGCAGCAGCATAGGGTGGAAATACAGTGCAAGGAAACATCCCATTGCAAGCTTTTATTACTTCATTTGGGACAATGATCGACAGCTTTTCCCCTCCCTAGTCTGTTTATAGACACACATTTATTGAAAGGAGGAGTCAACAAGCTTCATTTCTCAAATGGAAAGACTTCTAACAAACTTTAGTCATACTTACATGGGCCCAACTGTGCCTAGTCATACTTATGAAACAAAAGGAACGTTTAAACAGAGAACCTTGAAATCCTGCATAATTCTCCTTTCTCATTACATGTCGGCAGCCTGTCTTCTGGATAGAGAATATAGGCTGTGATTGTTTCCACTTCTTAACTATTTGCTCCAAGCACAGTGGGGAAGCTCGTTGGTGGGCAGGGTCCATAGGCTGTACTCATTCAGGGAAAACTTCCTGAGGCTCTCCACAAACCCCTGCAATTTCGCTTGTTACCTGGTGACAGCAGCCTAAATTATAGTTGTGTGCCCTGGGGAGGAAATGAACACAGGACTGGCAGTATAAAACTCTACCTATTCAGTTAGTTCAGTTTAGTTCAGTCGCTCAGTCGTGTCTGACTCTTTGCGACCCCATGAATCACAGCAATGCCAGGCCTCCCTGTCCATCACCAACTCCCGGAGTTCACTCAGACTCACGTCCATCTAGTCAGTGATGCCATCCAGCCATATGAAGCAAGAGGAACAGGCTTAAATTTCAGTAGACTAAAGGTTAGAAGAAGTTGTACCTTAGAAGATTACTTAAAAAGAGGAGGACTGCCTTTGGAGAAGGTATCTTACTTTCTTTTTCCAGAGGAAATACTAAAGATGTATTTCCAGAGGAAATACTAAAATAATAATGATGCCACTTTATTTTTTACTATTAAGCACTGAAAAAAAGGTGGGGGAACTAGGAAAATTTATTGTTTAAAATACAAGAACAGATTCTCAAGGAAGCTAGGTCCTAGGACCTTCCGTCACTCCCATCCCCAATTCACTCTCCCTTGGAAACAGGGCAGATGTGGCTGGGAGGTACGCAGTGGAAAAGGTAACGGACGCTTCCTTCCTGGTTGTGGTTTTACAGAAAATCTCCTAAGGAACCAATGTGAGAGGGAGAAGAATGTTCTCTTTTCCCTTTTCTAGAAGTTATGGTCCTTGGATCTCGGGACCTGGGTTTAAATCCCAGTTCTGCTATTTTCTGAGCTTGTGGACACGAGCTCTCTGAGTCTCAATTGTCTAATGGCAGAAAGAGGATGATCATCTCTGCCCACAGGGTTATTCTGAAGACTTAATGAGACGCTGTATGTAAAACGACCAACAGAGTCTGCAATGAAAGTTAGGTTCCCTCCCCATCCAGAATGAAAAATTTTTTAAATTAATAAATTAGTTAATTCGGCTGTCCTGAGTCTTAGTTGCAGCAGTTGGGGTCTTCCATCTTTGCAGTGGCAATGCAAACTCTTAGTTGTGGCATGTGGAATCTAGTTCCCTGACCAGAGATCGAATCTGGACCCCTTACATTGAGGACCTGGAGTCTTAGCCGCTGGACCACCAGGGAGATCCCCAGAATGGAAATTTGAAGTAGGCAGGAGGTTCAGTGACCTCTTTTGTATGCAAATGAACTCATCCCGGTCTTTCTTCTTACTTGGATTGAAAGGACTGACCGAGCTGGATAGTGCTGTCCAGTTGGTACCACCCCTGGGGGAAGATGGGGTGAACTGTGGTTGGGCCTGAGCTAAGAATGTCCACTCCTGGCAACTACTCTGCTTGCTGCCAGAAAGAGATAGGTTGCATTTAAAAAAGTTCTGAGGTCAAAGCTGTCGATACAGGTCCAGATGGGTCATAAGGGTAAAGGGGCCTGAGGAGCCAAAGTATGTGGCCAAAAGGGAGTGTGGGGAGCACAGGCATGAAAGAGTGTGTCAGGGGCATCAGCAGCTGGTCTGGGGGACAGTTTCAACCTCCCAGCAAGTCAGAACCTCTTAAAGGGCCTTCGGGCAGAAGGAACAGTCTGTGTGCTGGTTATCAGCATCCACAGGAACTCTAGGAATGAGTTCTTGCTCAGCTGCCAGCACCTGAGACATTCTGGCTCTGTGCTTTTCTACTTGACCTTTTAAGGCGTGTTCAGGCCCAGGTGGTGCTAGTGGTAAAGAACCTGCCTGCCAATGCAGGAGACGGAAGAGATGCAGGTTTGATCCCTGGGTTGGGAAGACCACCTGGAGAAGGGCATGGCACCTCACTCCAGTATTCTTGCCTAGAGAAACCCATGAACAGAGGAACCTGGCAGGCTATAGTCAGTAGGGTTGCAAAGAGTCGGACAGGATTGAAGCGATTTAGCACTCACGCACGCATGGCCAATACAACGTGGTCATCCTGAGCAGGGAAATTTGCAAGTGCTTTCTGCTGAGCTTTGTTGGGGCAACTGAGAACCTCATAGAGGGTCATGAAAATAATTCCCAAAGAAGAAAAATAGCCATTGATTGCTAAGTGGAGCCAACAGCTGAAACTCCCTATTAGCAGCAGAAGCACTGTGAGATCTGTGCTATGACCCCTGCAGCAGAGCTACAGAGAGAACCTCTCTGCAGACAGAGTCACAGTGCAGATATGCAGAAGGTCAGTCCAGGAGTGGGGAAGAGGGGGCCTCACATAGAGTCAGGGGCATGGGCTGGTGGATGAGGCTGCCCCAATGTCTGTCCATTTGACCACAAACCGGAGTGAATGACTAGACCTGTTTCAGTTTTCTCATCTTTAAAAGCCAGTGACATGCACAAAATATTCTTTGAAAGAACACCTGTTTTTGGAGAAGACTGCACAGATGGGGACCAAGATGGGAGAGATGCTTTTTATTTCACATCTTTATACGTTTTCATCTTTGAATCCTGTGGATGTGTGTCCTGTTAAAGAGAGTGTTAATGTTAGTGTTAGCTGCTCAGTCGTGTCTGACTCTTTGCGACCCCATGGACTGCAGCCCACCAGGCTCCTCTGTCCATGAGATTTTCCAGGCAAGGATACTGGAGTGGATTGCCATTTCCTTCTCTGGGGGATCTTCCCACCCCAGGGATCGAACCTGGGTCTCTTGCACTGCAGGCAGATTCTTTACCGACTGAGCTACATTAATAATGACAAAAAAAAAGACAAGTGATGATAGTTTGTACCTTATAGGATTACACACACTGGATAGATGGTAATTACATAAATTGCAGTGTTTATTGTTATTAGTATTAATACAGGGATGCTGGCTAGGCCATCTGTCAGTATTTTTTACCCTTAAATACTCAATAGTCTTGTATTGGGTTTCCCTGGTGACTCAGACAGTAAAGAATCTGCCTGCAATGCAGGAGACCTGGGTTTGATCGCTGGGTCAGGGAGATCCCCTGGAGAGGGGAATGGCTATCCATTCCAGTATTCTTGCTTGGAGAATTATTTGGATAGAAGAGCCTGGCAGGCTACAGTGCATGGGGTCTCAAAGAGTCAGACATGACTAAGTGACTAACACTTTTTCACTTTCAGTCTCTTATCAAGTATCCAGATAAGGCAACCCACTGCAGTATTCTGGCCTGGAAGAATTCCATGGACAGAGCCTAGTGGGCTACAGTCCATGGGATGACAAAGAGTCAGACACAACTGAGTGACTTTCACTTATGTAGGGAAATGTCGTATTCTCAGAAGACATGCTGAAGTATTTAGAAATAAAAATGCTGAAGTATTTAGAATAAAAATGTGCCCTACAGGCACTGGCCTTACATTATGTTTGTAATCAACAATATCAATTTAGCCCCTTAAAAGCAGTCTTGTAAATGGGTAAAATGAATAAATGAGCACCACTTGCAAATTGACTAATTTTTTTTTTTACTTTTCACATATTTTAGAGAATTATATTAATTGTTGACAATGGCAGAGGGCACTGTGTAATGAACACCTACATACTCCATCTGTGATCACTAATTGTTAACATTCTGGTCACATTTGTATTTTTCCTTTCACACACACACAAATATATATGTATTTTCTGGATTATTTGAAAGTTAGTTACAGATGTGACATTTTTATTTCTAAATACTTCAGCATGTGTCTTCTGAGAATAGGACATTCCCATACATAAGTAAAAGTCACTCAGTTGTGTCTGACTCTGTGATCCCATGGACTGTGGCCCACTAGGCTCTGTCCATGGAATTCTCCAGGCCAGAATACTGCAGTGGGTTGCCTTTCCCTTTTCCAGGGGATCTTCCCAGCCCAGGGATCAAAGCCAGGTCTCCCGCATGCTGGTGGATCCTTTACTGTCTGAGCCACCAGGGAAGTTCTTGCTTGCTTAGTGGCTCAGTCCTGTCCTACTCTTCCAAGACCCTTTGGACTGTAGACCGCCAGACTCTTCTGTCCATAGGACTTTTAAGGCAAGGATACTGGTGTGGGGTGCCATTTCTTTCTCCAGGGGATCTTCCTGACCCAGGGATTGAACCTGCATCTCCTGTGTCACCTGTATTGCAGGCAGATTCTTTACCTGCTGAGCCACTGGGAATTATCAAACACAGGAAATTTAACCATTACACAAGACTGTTATCTTACTTACAGTTCATATTCAAATATTCCAGAGTGTCCCATTAAATGTTCCTTATAGCTGTTTACTTTTTGATCCAGAATTCTGTTGAGGATCTTCCATTGCATTTGGTTGCCTTCTTTAGTTAAGAACATTTTAGTAGGACTTGTTTTGCCTTTCATTGACATTGATATCTTTGAAGAGCCTAGGTCAGTTTTTACCCTCCCCTCCCTGTCCCATATGTCTTGAATTTGTATCTGATTGTTTTCTGATATTAGACTCAGGTTAAACGTTTTTGGCAAAAATACTACAATAGGTAATGTTCCAGTGCCACTTTTAAGAATACTTTTTATTCCCTTTAAATGTTTGAAGCCAGGAGTCTTTTAAAAATTTCTAATATTCTCATTTTCAAATATCTAGCAGGTCAGTTACTGGTAAGTGACTCCTGTCATCAAGTCATGATGGAGGCTGTGGGCTATTTGTACAAATCACTTGATTTAAGGGCCACCTACCTCGGATATTCTCATTCATCGATCCCTGGGATCCTACAGTGAGTTTCTGTTCTGTGTCTCAACAAGAAGTATACTTCAGGTTATTCTTGTCCTGTAAATGACCTCTTGACAACTTTCATTCCTTTGCAGCCTTCTAAGGGAAATTGAGCGGACTCGGGGTAGGAGATATTGGCCTCAAGGTTTGAGCCAGCAGTCTTCTGAAGGTCCTAGGCATGGCGCCTCATTTTTGGAGCACTTGCTTAAATTAAACTATCATAGTGCTCAGAGTTCAGACACGGTGAGCTCAGCAATGTGCACCAAAGCAGATAAGCTACAGGGGGCTAAAAGCTTGGACTTGGTGGCTGAGACAATTTCAGATAAATCAAAACATGCTTCAGGACAAGGAAAAAAGCTCTTGAGACCCATTGTTTCCATTTCGGCTGTGGAAAAGACTCGATGGAAGACACAGAGTAATGTTGAAATATGGAATGGCCCGGAAAAAGCAGCAGTGAAGAAAAAGAAAGATTATTCCTCTAAAACTTTACCTTTGGGTAAAATGGATGGTGTAGTAAAGCTTTCATGGCAACAGATTTTGTCAGCTAAAAGTGAGAGTGAAAAAGGCCTAATTAATGCAAATTACCAGCATCCCCTGGTAGAGTCTCTTAGCGCAAATAATCCCTGGAAATCTGTATCTGAGCTCATCTCAGAGAAGTGGCTTTTTCATAGCCCAGATTACAGTTCAGTTTCTCACAAGTGTTTTTTGCAGAGAAGATCTCAGTTTGAAACAAAGTTGATGGAAGACCTCAAATGATACTAATAAAGATTTTCATGGGCTCTTCTGTGTAAGTTTTTTCGACTTGTCATTATTTAGAATTCTTCGATGAGATATTTTCTGGTGATAATCAAGGTCGGGGATTTTATTTTTATTTTTTAGCCCCTTGAAATATTGTAACTGACTGTAGCTAAAAAGAACACTTTTTAAGTCATTCATATTTCTGTGGTAAGTAGAAAACTGTTGATATCACAGGGTTCCATATCTAAAAATATGTGGAGATAATGTTTCTAAAGTTCTAATTGTGTTACTTTTACTATCATTTGTCTATGAATTTATGAATTAATGTTTCATGTACACAAAATTTATAATTGCTGTCACTGCATCTCTTAAGTAACATAAGGAAAGACATAAATTGGAATAAACTAAAACCATAAAGTTAGTTTAAAGTACTAGAGTCCACAGATTTGATACCTTATCTATCTTAAACATTTTAATTGCCTCTCATTTTATCGGTGATTTGTAAGATATTACCTGTTAACTGCTGAGGATTAATTATTGACTTCCTTCTTGCTTATCACCCAGCGAAATCCTACCTATTACATTAGGAATCCAAGTGAAAGAATGGGCTTAGCTGTGCGACTTTAACAGCACTATTGCACTTAACCTCAGTTTCATCACTTAGAAGATGGGAGAAATTATAGTGCCAACTTTTTAGGATTTCTGAGAGGACTGCATGAGAAAATGCACATTGCAAGCCTTCAGTGAATAGTAATTACTGTCTGTCACGATCTAGCCCAGAGCCCACCTTTTCCCATGAAAACAATTGATCCCCTCAGCCCACAACTTAAGCATACAGGAATGCTTTGGGTTATTTGTCTTAAATCGTGCCCCACCTATGTCACAGGTGGTAGTGTGGTTTGCTTTGCACTGCACTGAAACCCCGGGTAGCTCGGCGAGCCCTCGCAGTCCAGGGATTCTCAGTTGGGTTCTGGGTGGGCCGCATCAGACTTTCCCGCAGGGGCCAAGTCTGATTCAGTCGACACTGAAACGTCGTGTCGTGAGGTTTACTGTTTATTTGGCTTTGGTGGAACCGTAACGCACACAACAGGTGCAGACTTGTAGGTCTGAGAGAAGACCCATCCACCGCGCCGTGCGAGCGTTTGCTGGAGCAGGGGGACTGATGTCCCGAGGGCTTCCCTCGCGAGCCAGAAATCTTGTGTGTTGGGGGGCGGGGGGCACTGGCCTGCCAGGCTATGCAGCGGTGGGGGGGGGGGTGTCCGTCAGGCGCATCGGCCTACGTGTGGGACCTGGGCCCAGATGCTGGCTCCTCGGTGGCACCGGAAGGATCCAAGCCAGGGACGCGGGACCTCCCAGACCCGTCCCCACGATCCAGGGGAGGTCCAGGCCGTGGAGGTCATAAATGCAGAGAGGTCGCCTCCTGGAGTCAGGGCCAGAGGCGCGCTGTCCGTACAGCCAGGGTCGGGGGACAGTCACAGGAAGGTGCTGCGGGGTCGCCATAGGGCGCCGGGATCCCGACTCGTGGTCCAGGGCCAGCAAAGAGTCACTCCATTTCATGTGACCTCGGCTGATGGGACGTTCACGCTACCGCACAGCCACCTCTGCGCGTCACACGATCAAGAAGTGACTGTAGCATGTTTCGCTAGTGGTCTCGGGTGTCTGGAAGCTGCTGCCCTGCCTGGCGAAATACGTCCTGCCCCAGGACACCCCACCCAGGCCCCGCCCCAGCCCGCCCCTCCAGGACTCCGCCCCACCCAGGTCCCGGCCCGGCCCGGCCCGGCCCTCCAGGACTCCGGCCCGCCCCTCCAGGACTCCGCCCCAACTGAGGCCCCGCCCCCGCGGCGGCCGGAGGGGCGGGCCGCGCCGCCACGTGCTCAGACGCAGGGACCGCCCGCCCGCTGGGCAGAGCGCCGGCGGAGCACCGGCCTTGGGGCACCACTCGCGGCCGGGCGGCGGCAGGCATGGCCACGGCGGCGGTAACAGCGGCGGCTCGTGGAGCCGGTGCAAGGGCAGTGACCGCCCTGCGGGATGGTTGCCGGACTGCGGCCCGGGGGCGGTCGCGCACGGGCCCCACACGGCCCTTGTGCACAGCACCTGGGACCGCCCCGGACATGAAGCGCTACCTATGGGAGCGCTACCGGGAGGCGAAGAGGAGCACGGAAGGTGAGTGGGGTTGCGGCCCCCGAGTCCTCTGGACGTGTGGGGTCCCTCTCCGCCGGGCTGGGGCGCCAGGTACCGTCCCACGCGGCCATCCGGGAAGCCGGCACCCTCGGAGCCGCGAGGTCCGCTGCTGACCGCCAGACCCCACCTCCCCATCCTCACCCTCGGTCGTCCCCAACCAAAACCGCGGGCGACAACGCCTCTGCAGTGCGATTCCGGGAAACGCGGAAAAACGCGCCTGCAGAGAAACTTTACAACTCTTGCCTTTCTCCTGTCGGGAAAGCCTCTTTATAAATTCCTGAGAATTTTTTAGCCAGAAATCCACATCGAAAGCGCTTTGGACCCTCCTGGGGGGTTCCACGCACATCTTTTGGGAGACGGTCACCGCCACGCATCGTTAGGTATTGTTATTAATAAACAGCAATAATAGTAACCGCCGGAGTCCAGCAGGCGGCGAGTTACCCTGGATTCCGGCTGCTGGGCAGGTGCCCAGGGTCCGGAGGCTGGTTTATCTTCCTTCTTTGTTTTAGAGGATAGGGTAAGATTTGCCGTACTTGTAATAAGAGGGATCCAGGTTGGGAGTGTCCCGAGTTATCTACTAACTTCAGCGAGGAGGTGTTCCAGGGCGTGACCTCTTTGTGGTCAGAAAATGAGCTTGATTTGATTGTTGGTAAGGGAAACACGGATAATAGAAAGAGGACCCAGTAAATACTAATATCAGACACATAAATTGTGTCCCGGAATTCTTCCCCATACCTAGGAAGGAGGTGCCACATCCTCATCCTATAGATGAGAGAGGCCAGACTCAAGTTTAAGAAACCTGGCCAAGGTGCAGTCTTCATCTTGAGTCTGTCTCAGGCCCACAGCCATTGTCCTGTTTCCCGCCTGCCTTGCAGTAGCAGCTCATCATTTGGGAACTGGTGTAAAGGGCCAATGATAATCCATGCGTGCTGCTTTTTCAGGGAGGATTTAGAATAGAAATTTTTGTACTCATATTTTGTGTGTGTGTGTGTTGGGGCGGGGGGATGTGTGCTAGTGGAGATGGCAGAGAGAGGGAGAAAATATTTAGTGGAGAGAACATTTTGTAGAATCACATTTTCCATCTTTTGTCCAGAAGTCATGAAAGAACACAAGATAATTTTCTGAGGGAACTCAAAGTGACCAGCAGTGCAAAATTCTGTGAAATAGGGTTTGTTGTCTTAGTTTTCCTTTGCTCAGAGTTTAATTTTGCATGGATTTTTGAGGTGGTGTGGGTGGCAAGAAGATTGGCTTTTGAGACATTGAGAATTGCAGATCTTAAGTGAAAGGAATATAAAAGATCATCAAGCCTGATGGGTAGGCAAGACTTTTTAATTGAAGTTTTCAGTTGTGATAATTGTATCCTGTGCAGTTGTAAGAATTAATACAGGGAGATCTAGCATAACCTTTAACCTGTTTCTCCCACTGGCAACATTTTGCAAAATAACAGCACAGTATCACAACCAGTGTATCAACATTGATACAACCCACAGATCTTATTCAGAATCTCCTAGTTTTACTCTACTTATGAGTGTGTATTTCGTTCTACACAGTTTTATCACATGCAGGTTCGTGTATTCAGCATGGGTCAAGATACGGAACAGTTCGCTACAAGGTTGCTCCTAGTTTTTGATCATGACAGATAAATAAAGCGCCTGTAAACCTTTGTGTACAGGTTTTTGTGTGAACACGTTTTCATTTCTCTAAATGCCATTGTTTGGTTGAATGGCAGTTGTGTGTTTTATATGACACTGCTGCTGCTAAGTCGCTTCAGTCGTGTCCGACTCTGTACGACCCCATAGATGGCAGCCCACCAGGCTCCGCTGTCCCTGGGATTCTCCAGGCAAGAACAGTGGAGTGGGTTGCCATTTCCTTCTCCAGTGCATGAAAGGAAAAGTGAAAGTGAAGTTGCCCAGTCATGTCTGGCTCTTTGCAACCCCATGGACTGCAGCCTACCAGGCTCCTCTGTCCATGGGATTTTCCAGGCAAGAGTACTGGAGTGGGGTGCCATTGCCTTCTCTGTCATGTGACACTACAGGCAAAATTTTTGCCATTCCGATTTTACAGACAAGGTTTGCTGCTGTAGATTGTGACTCTGGGGACATCACAAAGCTCCAGTTTCCTTATCTGTAAAATGGGGATGGATGCTGGTTGTGCCCACATCAGAGGGCTGTGGTGAGGAATGAGTGGGTCCATCATGAAAGGTATTTAGAACAGTGCCTGGTGAATGAAATTCCCTGGCAGCTTAGCTGGTAAAGAATCCACCTGCAATGCAGGAGACCCTGGGTTGATTCCTGGGTTGGGAAGATCCTCTAGAGAAGGGATAGCCTACCCACTCCAGTATCTTGGGCTTCCCTGGTGGCTCATCTGGTAAAGAATCTGCTTGGGGAAACTGAGGTCAGAGAAAAGGAACTTAACACCAGAGCTAACAAATCTCAAAATCTCCTCAAGTTGACCTACTCCAGATCCCCTGGGATTATCCCACACCAAAGCCCAACTCTGGCCTGAATCTGATCTTTATCACTCAATCCTCCAGCTCTCATTTGCCAGTGAAAGTTGCTCAGTCGTGTCTGACTCTTTGTGACCCCATGGACTATACAGTCCATGGAATTCTCCAAGCCAGAATACTAGAGGGGGTAGCTGTTGCCTTCTCCAGGGGATCTCAACCCAGGGATTGAACCCAGGTCTCCTGCAAAGCAGGCACATTCTTTACCAGCTGAGAAGCCCAGGAATACTGGAGTGGGGATAAAGCGAGGATTTTTAGAGTAGGCTTGGCAGACACTCAGGGGATAGTAGCTCTTGTGGCTAGTTAGTAAATAACTCAGTCTTAGTCATGCTTAGTAAACTGTGGAGATGGGCTAGTTAGCACTAGGGTCTATGTCTCCTTTTGTTTAGCGGAGCACCATATGCGGCGTTGAACAAGTCACCTAATCTCTTTAGTCGTCTTTCTATAGAATGAGGCCGCTGGAGTAAATAATATGTGAGCTTTTTCAGTGTTACAGGTCTGTGAATCAATATTCAGGGTCCTGTCTTCACCTCCCAGCATGTGCCCACGTGGTCCCTGTCTCACCACAGAGGACACAGGGACTTTCTTCCTTCACCCTGTCTGGGTCTGCACCACCACTTTAGCTGAAGTCTGTACATGTGCCCAACCTGCATTCATTCACCAAGCATTTGTATTCACCAGACATTTACTACGCAGGTAGCAGTGGGCTTAGGGCTTCCCTGGTGGCTCAGAGGTAAAGCCTCTGCCTGCAGGGAAACCTGGGTTTGATCCCTGGGTCAGGAAGATCCCCTGGAGAAGGAAATGGCAACCCACTCCAGTACTCTTTCCTGGAAAATTCCGTTGGCTACAATCCATGGGGTTGCAAAGAGTCGGACACATCTGAGCGACTTCACTTTTACTTTTTACTTTCAGTGGGCTTAAAAGCTATTGATTTCATAGATGGACAGGACTGAGTGGGAGGGGCCCTTAGAGGCTGAGCACCTGCTGGGGCCAAGGGAGGAGGACCCAATTTGTACGGATGGGGAAGTTGGTAAACAGATAAGTGTCGGTCCAGCTTGGGGAAGATATTAATAAATAACCAGCCCCAGGGGATATGCAGGAAATGCTTGACACTGTGTGTGTATAGAAGTAAAGACTCAGAGGAGATACTGATGTTCATACAAAAACCTACCCCCTGATCCTCCCATCCCCCTAGTTTCCTAGAGGACAAAATTTTATTCTCTCCCTTCCTGATTATTGCTTTCTGGTGTTTGATCTCTTGCCTTAATTGGAAAATCCTTTCAGGTGTCTTCTCTTTGAAGAGACTCCCAGAATGAAGCCTGCTTGGGGAGGAGATGATTTTTACCCTTAGTTTTACTCTTTCTCTCCCACCCTCCTTTTTCCCCCCAAATTAAAAAAGACTATTGTTTAGATCGGTTTTAGATTTACAGGAAAATTGCATGTTTCTGTAAACCTCATGACTATGGGATGGTGATATTGCGATTTTTTAAAATCAGAAATATGGCGCAGAGCTTCTAAACCCTTGGAATTTCCTAAGTATACAGATGGATAAAGGTATCCTTTGTTATATTAATTAGGTGACTTTTGGAGTACTCCTAGGCAACCAAGGAGGGGGGCCTGGTTGCCAGGGGGACCTAGCCCTGTGATTGGAGATTTAGCACTTATGTCTTCTAGTCCCCCTACTCCTCAGGGAGGGAGAGGGGCTGGAGAATGAATGGATCACCAGTGGCCAATGATTCAATCATTGCCCTTGTAATGAAGACTCCATAAATGCCTGCGTAATGAAGACGACTCCAAAAATGTCTCCATAAAAACCCAGAAGGACAGGTTCTGAGGGCTTCTGGGTGACAAATGTATCTAAAAGATTCTGCACCCAATTCAGATATGCGTTTTTCCCCAGGCCACCAATTCTTGGACACATCTGAGTGTCCTTCCACACAGATCACTCCTGACACCTGCTGGGGAAAGCGTCGGATCCTCCAAGGGTTCAGTCCTACAGGACTGCCATGGAGATTCACGTGGGGAGAGTGGTACATCCATTGAGGACATGGAAATTCCTTGTGCTGTCTACAAACTTTGCCCTGTGCATCTCTTCCATCGGGCTCTGCCTGGGTTGTATCCCTTTACAGTAAACCAGCGATCTAGAAAGTAAAATGTTTCCCTGAGGTCTGTGAGCCACTCTAGTCAATTACTTGAATCTGAGGAGTAGTCAGTGGACCCTCCCATCTATCGCCGGCCTGTCAGAGGCGCAGGTGACCACCAGCACTGGTGATTGAAGTTGGGCTGGGGTGGTCTTGTAGGACTGAGCCTTTAACCTATAGGGTCTGACGCTCTCTGCAGGAGGTGTCAGAAGTGAGTTGTCTTGTAGGACACCCTGTTGTGTCCACGCATTAGTGGCCTGGGGAAAAAACTCACACCTGAGTTGGGTATAAAATGAGTACATTTGTCACAGTTAACCAATACTGATCCATGGTCAGTATGTATCAGTGTTAAGCAAAGTCCCTGTTTAGTTGAGAATTCCTTAATGTTTAAGCTAGTTTCCTTTTCTCCACCAGGATCCCATCCAGAATAGCACACTGCATTTACTTACCATGTCTCCTTGGGCCCCTCTTGGCTGTGACAGTGGCTCAGTTTCCCTGTTTACCATCACCTTGACAGTTTTGAGGAATACTGGTCACATACCTTGTAGGATGTCCCTCACTTGGAATTTGTTCCTTTTTTTTTTTAAACTTGAGATTTCTGGACATGTAATAGTTATGTATCTGAAGTCAAACTCAGCCTGAAGAAAAGGTTCTTTGTTTTGTTAGGAAAAGAAATGCTAGTTCATTTCCTTTTTGGTTACCTCTAGCAAAAATTTCCTATAGAATTATGGCTCTCACCTGGAGCAAGGGAGGGGGGATTTTGACTCCCAGTGGATGTTTGGCAGTATCAGAAGACATTTCTAATTGTCGAAACTGGGAGAAAGAGGGTGATGTTGGCCTCCGGCCGGGGTCGGGGAAGGGAAGTGGGGAGGCCAGAGATGCTGCTAAACATCCTACAAAGTATAGTACACCCTCCCCCAGGAACCATCAAGCTCCAGGTTTCAATAGTGCCAAGATTGAGAAACCTTGTCCTAAAATGGTGAAAGTCTGAGAAATCACTATGTGACTGTAATTTAAAGATATGAATATACCTGTGTGTGGTCTGTTATTTTCAGTTATTTATATGTTGTGTGTGACTTCTTTGAACTTAAGCCTGGGTGTCCCTGTGTGCTGATCAGATAATTATCCTGTCCTGTTAGGTACAGGATGGAACGTTCCTGTGCCTTCAAGAGAAGTTACTCCAGCTGTACAGTTGGGTAGCCTGGTGGATTTTCCCCCTGCAGAGGTCATCTCAGAGCTTGGTTTATTTAGAATGTTTGGCTACTTTGCCAGGGCTACTAAGGATATTAAGTTGTGGAAAGAAGTGTGGGGATTAGTACAAAGTGTTAGAAGAAGCTCTTCAGTTCAGTTCAGTAGCTCAGTCCTGTCCGACTCTTTGCGACCCCATGAATTGCAGCACGCCAGGCCTCCCTGTCCATCACCAACTCCCCGAGTTCACTCAGACTCATGTCCATTGTGTCAATGATGCCATCCAGCCATCTCATCCTCTGTCGTCCCCTTCTCCTCCTGCCCCCAATCCCTCCCAGCATCAGGGTCTTTTCCAATGAGTCAACTCTTCGCATGAGGTGGCCAAAGTACTGGAGTTTCAGCTTTAGCATCATTCCTTCCAAAGAAATCCCAGGGCTGATCTCCTTCAGAATGGACTGGTTGGATCTCCTTGCAGTCCAAGGGACTCTCAAGAGTCTTCTCCAACACCACAGTTCAAAAGCATCAATTCTTCGGCTCTTGAGAAATTTGTATGCAGGTCAGGAAGCAACAGTTAGAACTGGACATGGAAAAACAGACTGGTTCCAAATAGGAAAAGGAGTACGTCAAAGATGTATATTGTCACCATGCTTATTTAACTTATATGCAGAGTACATCATGAGAAATGCTGGGCTGGAAGAAGCACAAGCTGGAATCAAGATTGCCGGGAGAAATATCAATAACCTCAGATATGCAGATGACACCACCCTTATGGCAGAAAGTGAAGAGGAACTAAAAAGCCTCTTGATGAAGTTAGAGGAGAATGAAAAAGTTGGCTTAAAGCTCAACATTCAGAAAACGAAGATCATGGCATCTGGTCCCATCACTTCATGGGAAATAGATGGGGAAACAGTGGAAACAGTGTCAGACTTTATTTTTTTCCAAAATCACTGCAGATGGTGACTGCAGCCATGAAATTAAAAGACGCTTACTCCTTGGAAGAAAAGTTATGACCAACCTAGATAGCATATTGAAAAACAGAGACATTACTTTGCCAACAAAGGTCCGTCTAGTCAAGGCCATGGTTTTTCCAGTGGTCATGTATGCTGATTTCTGTTGTGCAAAAAAATGATTCAGTTATACATATATACATTCTTTTTCTAAACATTCTTCTCCATTATTGTTAATCATAGGATATTTAATACAGTTCCCTGTCCTTACTGCAGGACCTTGTTACTGTAACCATCTGCTAACCACAACCTCCCACTCCATCCCTTCCTCCCCCCCTGCCCCCTCTGTGCAACCACCGTCTGTTCTGTGTCTGTGAGTCTGTTTCTGTTCCGCGGATAGATTTGTTTGTGTTGTATTTTAGATTCTCTGTGTAAGTGATATCATGTGGTATTTGTTTTTCTCACTTACTTCACTTAGGAATCTCTCATTGCATCCAAATTGCTGCAAATGGCATTATTTTGTTCTTTTTTATGGCCAAGTAGTGTTTCTTTATATAGAGGCGCCACATCTTACTCATCCATTCGTCCGTCTGTGGACACTTAGGTTGCCTCCATGTCTTGGCTGTTGTGAATAGTGCTGTTATGAACAGAGGGGTACGTGTATCTATTTGAATTATAGTTTTTGTTTTTTCTGGATATATGCCCATGAGTGAGTTTGCTGGATCATAAGGTAAATCTTTTTTTAGTTTTCTAAGGAACCTCCATACTGTTTTCCATAGTTATGGCACCAACTTCCATTCCCACCAACAGGATAGGAGGGCTCCCTTTTCTCCACACCCTCTCCAGCATTTGTTACTTGTAGACTTTTTGATGATGGTCATTCTGACCAGTGTGAGATGGTACCTCCTTGGAGTTTTGATTTGTATTTCTCCAATATTAGCGATGTTGAGCATCTTTTTACATGCCTGTTGACCATCTGTATAAAAATGGTTGTTTTAAAATCTCTAAAGACTAATAGTATTGTGCTCTTATGAATTGTCTGATTGCAGGTCATACTTGCCATGCAATTTTATTTCTCTGACTGTAATTATCAACAGTTCAGTTCACTTACTCAGTCGTGTCTGACTCTTTGCGACCCTATGGACTGTAGCACACCAGGCTTCCCTGTCCATCACCAATTCCTGGAGTTTACTCAAACTCATGTCCATTGAGTCAGTGATGCCATCCAACCATCTCATCCTCTGTTGTCCCCTTCTCCTCCTGCCTTCCTAGCATCAGGGTCTTTTCAAATGAATCAGTTCTTCGCATCAGGTGGCCAAAGTATCAACAGAAAGTACATTAAGTGAACACATATCAAGCAACATTTGTTGACAGGAAAGCATATTCTAAAGGTACTTGTGAAACTTGTGTTGTGGTCATATTGTTCCCTAACATATTAGTTACACCAGAACAAATTAACATTTTTCAGAGAATGTGAAATTGTCAGTGGCAGAACTGATTGGCCTTTCCCAAGTCTTACTTGTCAGAAGGAAGTTGTAATGTGGTGGTTTGCTAACAGAAAATCACCTATCGTGGGGGTTGCCTTTTTCTTGTTATTTTTAATTGGCATTTGTAGATGAGAAGTTTAAGTGTTTATAATTTGGGTATGGAACCTTGAGTTCATTTGTGGAAACATTTGGGGGAGATGTAAATACTGCTTCATGTTAGAAACAAAAAGTCCCTTCACTTTTTAAAATGTGTTTTCAATCTGTATGTATAGTTTTAAAAGAAATTTTGAACCCTTGTTTTCAATCTACCTGTGAACGTTAAAAGAATTTGAAGCTGTGTTAAGTAAATACGAACTAATTTGTAATTGATTTTGAATATTTATGAATATTCATGAAATATAGGAGTATTATGAAATATAAACTGAAGTTAAGATTTGAGAGAACAAATATTTAAAATTTGCCCTCACTTTCGTCGATGGAGAAGCATCGAGATATGTTGCAAGCAGTTAATTATGACCTCAAGCTGGTAATCTTGTTTCATCTTCATTTTCCTGCTGTAAAGTGAGGATAACTAGTGTCTCATGTTAAGTGGGTCCATGTATATGCTTCACACGGTGCCTGTTGTTGCTAAGTCATGTCTGACTGTTTTGTGACCCCCATTGACTTGGCCTGCTAGGCTCCTCTGTCCATGGGATTCTCTAGGCAAGAATACTGGAGTGGGTTGTCATTTCCTCTTCCAGGGCATCTTCCTGACCCAGGGATTGAACCTGGGTCTTCTGCATTGGCAGGCGGATTCTTTACCACTGAGCCACCAGGGAAGTCCATATGGTACCTGGCACGTTGTAACATATGCATTAAATCATCTCTGGATTATTTGTGCTGCTGCTGCTAAGTCACTTCAGTCGTGTCCGACTCTGTGCAACCCCATAGACAGCAGCCCACCAGGCTCCCCCGTCCCTGGGATTCTCCAGGCAAGAACACTGGAGTGGGTTGCCATTTCCTTCTCCAATGCATGAAAGTGAAAAGTGAAAGTGAAGTTGTTCAGTCGTGTCCGACTCTTCATGACCCCATGGACTGCAGCCTACCAGGCTCCTCCGTCCATGGGATTTTCCAGGCAAGAGTACTGGAGTGGGGTGCCATTGCCTTCTCCGGGATTATTCGTAATACTTAATAAATATAAATCCTATGTCAATAGTTGTAAATACAATGTAAATGCTGTGTAAATAGTTGTGAGTACAGTGTGAAGGCTATGCATATAGTTTCTGACATGTGGCAAATTCAAGTTTTGCTTTTTGGGACTTTCTGGAATTTTTTCTTTTGGGGATATTTTCTATGTGCATTTGGTTGTATTTGTGAAGGTGGAACCTAAGGATTTGGAAGACTGACTGTAAATGGGGAAAAATGGAGACTTTCCTTCTGTTTTTTGAAGCTCTAAAATTCTCCATGAAAAAAGTTGTTTCTTTTTCCCACTTTGCTTCTTCCTTTTCTTCCTAAGAGACTTCATATCTTTATATTCTTTTTTGTTAAATTTTTTTTTAGGCGACCAGCTTGATGTCTAGGATATATTCCAAAAAGAAAAACTAATTAGTTATAGAAAAATGTCATCTTAATGTCTCTAGGATTCTGGATTTTGCATTACCAAAAAATTGAACTTCAAGGATTTTCAAATGCATTTCAGCTTTTCTCTTTCAACATTTTCGTGTTGCCATGTGTGGTTCCTGAGTTCAGGTATCTGAGATGTGTATGTTTGGGCCTCCAAGTAGAGTATGTTTTCTTCCAAGTTTTGCTTTTTTAATATAACTGCAGTGAAATCTTTCATATAAATCTTTGACAGTATCTCTGAATATGTCCTTAGCATGCATTCCTAGAAGGAGAATTACTAGGTCAAAGGGTATGAATATTTTTAAAAGGCTCTTGGTACTTATCACCAGCCTTCTTTCCAGAAAGGTTGAACCAACTTATATTCTCAAACAGCAGGGAATGAGGCTGCCTAGTCTTAGCACCAATACTCACTCTGTGTTCTGTCATTAAAAACAAAAAGAAACCACATACAAATAACAACAGCAGTCTTATCAGAGAAAAGTTGCATCCTAGTTTTGTTTAACCAAGCAACACATGCTTATTATAGGAAAAAAATGTTGAAATAAAGACACTAAAACCATTTGTAATCCCTTTTCAGAGAGAGCGGCTCATAACTATCCAATTGTTTTAATTTGCTCTTTAAAAAATAATTGAAATGGTTGAGCATTTATGTTTATAAGCCATTTAATTTCCTTCTTAAAAAATTTATTTATTTTTAATTGATGCATAATTGCTTTGCAGTTTGGTTTGTTTTCTGCCACGCACCAACATGAATTAGCCATGGGTATACATATGTCCCCTCCCTCTTGGACCTCCTCCCCACCTCCCACCCTTTGCCACCCTTGTAGACTGTAGCAGAGCCCTGATTTGAGTTTCATGAGGCATACAGCAGATTTCCACTGTCTATTTTTCGTGTGTTACTGTATATGCTTCCGTGCGACTCTCTCCATTTGTCTTACTCTCTCCTTCCTCCCCATGGCCCGTGTCCATAAGTCTGTTCTTTATGTCTGCATCTCCATAATTTCCCTTCCTGTAAGAGAGAGACTCTTATCTTTTTATTTTTTGGATTTGTATGACTTCTTATTACCCTAAGGATATTAGTCGTCTGCTGTTTATCTTTTTGTCTAATGTAACCCTTCCCTGTTTTTGATACACAGATGTTTACAATTTTTATACTGTAAATCTGTTGATATTTTTCTTTTGTGATTTATTCTATTGCTTTTACATTGGGAAGTTATGTTCTGTTCTTAGATGAAATAAATAGTAATCCGTATGTTTTCCCTACCTTTTTAATGGTTAAAAAAAACCATAACTCATTCACATGGTGTTAGTTTTACAGCATAGTGTGAAAGAGAATCTTACTTAACATCCTTCCCATACAGCATAGCAGTGTTTGTTTAGTTAGGCAAAGAGACAGAATATTATTCAAGCTGGTATTCAGTTACAGTATGTTCTGGAAAACACAGATTAGTAGATGGCCCATCTTGTTGAAAATAGGGCATATGAAGGAGGATTTCAGATTGGGAAGACAGTTAAAAGTCTAAGTGGGGACTGCCTTTGATGCCACGTCAAAAGTTGAAATTTGTAGGCAGTAAGAAGTTTGAGAACCTGAATATCCTTGAAATGAACCTTTAGTTAGGAGTCCTTCAGCTACAGGCAATATTAAAAAAATAAAAAAGCCTGAGTCAAACTGATTTAATTACAAGGGAAACTTGGAAAGATATTTTGTGGGTTGGTTCAGCTTCAAGTGTGACTTGTTCCAAGTTCAGATAATGTGGTCGGGTGGCTTCTCTCTGTCTCTTGACCTTGCTCTCTTTCCCACTGGCCTCTTTTTTAGGTTCCTAGAGGTGACCTCCTCATATCTCCAGATTTATATCCTCTTAGGTCCATGTTTGGGAAAAATGAATGTTTCTTTCTTGAAATTCCCTTATAAATCCAGAAATTTTCTTGATTGGACTCAGTTGGTTCCCTGTGGCTTTAGGGTACATTCGAAGATGTTTGGCTAGAGGGTGTTCTGTGGCTGTCCCAGATGAATCCATGTTGGTAACTCTGGGGATCTCTTTGACCAGGTCTGGATCACGTATTTCCTCTTAGAGTCAGAAACAGAACCTCCCCAAGACCACACAGTCTGAATGCTGGGCTTGGGGTAGTTTCTCAGGAAAATTGAGCATACTGGAGAAATAGAAGGTATGTCAGCCAGGTTAGGCTCAGTCGTGCTGCAGTGACCAGTGATGCCGGAAATCTCAGTGGCTTAATATAGGCAGCTGTAACCACGGTTTATTTCTCTCTCCTGTGCTGTTTTCTGGAGCCTCAGGCTCCTCTCCAGGGCAGTTGTGCTCCGTGTGGTGACCTCGCCTACCAGGCCTGTCGGTCTCCTCCATCCCCTGCTGCATGTGTCATGGAAGCCTTGTGCATGGCTCTGTGATAGATGGAGTGGGGGAGGGAGCGTGCTGTGATCTGGAAGTGATGTGCCTTACGTCTGCCCACAGCCCGTTGGCCAGAGCAGAAGTTGGTGGCCAGGATAAGGGGTGAAGAGAGGGTTGTAATCCCCAAGTGCCTGGAAGGAGAGAATGTGAGTGAGCACGAGGTGGCCCAGCAACACTGGGTGACACAGAAGGCCAGGGCACCCTGTCACCACCCACCACAGGCTCCCTGGAGGACCTCAGTTGGTTCAGCTCATCCCTTATGCCCCTCCTCCTGATTTTATCTGACTTGTTCCTGGGACAGTGCTGAGAACAGGAAATGGATCCCTTCAGAGCTTCCCAGGGTTGTGTCCCCAAGGGCTGAGGGACAGTCATGTTGCCTTTCTGAGGACATTATGAGTATTTCTTGACGTGACTCAGGCCATAGATTTCTACTCAGCACTGTCCCCATACGCTGCTCTGTTAGACTGGAGACCTTTTAAGAAGAGTCATCGTGCATTTCTGAACATCACAGGATTCAGAAAAGTACCATCATGAAGTACTTGGCAAAGATTGTATTTCCCAAACTTAGATATTTATACAGTTTAACAATATTTCCTTAAATAGGTAGAAAATGTCTGACTTCTATACCTAAGTTCTGATTTCATTCATTTTCTCTGTCAGTAGTAAAGATAAAATTAAGGCAAGGGAGGAATTCTTCTGTGGTGATCTTACAAACAAGAAAACCAGGACTCCAAACAACAGAAAATGCTGCAGTGGCTGTGAAAGACAGTATGATGGTTCCTCAAAAAATTACAATCCAGTTTACCATATGCCAGCAATTCCACTTCTGGATATATACCCTCAAGAAGTGAAAGCAGGGGCTCAAAGAGATATTTGTCCACACATGTGCATAGCAGCGTTATTCACAATAGCCAATGGGTGGAAGCAGTCTAAATGTCCTTCAGTGGGTGAATGGGTAAACAAAATGTGGATAGACATAAAATGGAATATTACATAGGCTTAAAAAGGAGTAAACTTCTGACCCATGCCCCAACATGAATGCATCTTGAAGATATTATGCTAAATAAAATAAGCCAGCCCCAAAAGACAGCTGCTCTATGATTCTCCTTATATGAGTCACATTCCTAGAGACAGAATGTAGAACGGTGATTGCCAGGGGCTGGGGGAGGAAGAACGGGGAGTTAGTGTTGAACGAGTGTGGAGTTTCAGTTTTGCAAGATGAAAGAGTTCTGGAGATGGGTGGTGGTGATGGTCTCACAGCAGTGTGAATCACCTTAGTGCCACTGTGCTGTACACTGAAATGGTTAAAATGGTAAATTTTATGTTATGCTTTTTTTACCACCATAAAAATAAGCAAAAACAGAGTCTCAGAAAGCTGACAGATGACTCCTGTAGGTGGTCCACTGGGTGTCCCAGTGCTCCATGGGATGAGCAAGTGGGTGACCTGTGAGTGTGCGGGGGTTGCCCAGCTTGCTGCCTTGCCCGAGGAAAGGCAGTCACCTCCCGGTTCAGGGTGGCTGCCTTGAAACTTGGCTATGGTTGGGGCTTTGGGCAGAGTGACAGAACTGTCTCTCCACATCTTTGTCCTCATTGTGGCATCTTGCTCTTATTATCTATTGAGTGCAAAAGAAATTCGCTCTCTTAATTCGTACCCACTCTTGTCTCTGCTTTGGGCAAGTACATAACTGACTCGTCAAGGGCCCTTCTGTTTATGTTTGGAGTCCACAGTTTAGACAGACCGTTTCTCTCTGTCTGAGTGGTTGGCATTCTTTGCTTTTGCCTTGTAATGACTTGCATTAATTCTTAGCACTTTCTTGAAGTGGTTGCATGGGGTGTTGAGCTCCTTTTAAGCTACTGATGTTCCTGGTGTTTATTTCAAGTGATGACTAATTAAACACGCACGCTTTCTGGTGATGTTCATGTGATGGCTACACCGCGGGCTTTCCCGCCAGTGGAGAATTCATTCCTGGGCAGCCCCTGGAGATGTGCTGACTGTCAGCACTGTGTTCCAGCATAGTCGTGTTTCCTTGAGGGCCTTGCATACTCTTCTCAGGTAGCAGAAAGGGGGAAAGATTTTCCTGCCAGCACCAGTTCTAAATAGAAACTTCTAATGGCAGCAGGCTGTGAGAACTTCCCTTGGAAAGGTCATTTGTGAAAGAGGAGCTTTTGGTCATTCTGTAAGTGATCCTGTTTCACTGACTTCGTTCGGACAGTGCCATGCAGTCCTATTCGGAAAGTGACATTCTGGGCAGTGACCTGTTGATAATGGCCAGATGCTCTTCGATGTTGGATGCTGAAGAGCCACTGGTTTCTCCCTTCCTCAGGATTAGTTCCTGTGAACTGTCTGCCTTCAAGTTTCTTAAAATGTGTTTCCTGTCTTCAGATGAATCTTATATGTAAAAAAGAAAAACAAGACCAGGGTTATTATCTCATTGATTTTGACAAAAGAAACTAATGAAGAAATGAAATCGTTGGTGAATCTTGACTGTGATTTTCAGTAGACTCAGTCATATCTAGGTTGTCAATGGGAGAGAAATTCATTCATTCGTTCATTCCTTCATTTGCTGTCTTTGGTCTGGATATGCTGTGTGGGGATGTGAAGGCTTGGTTTTAAAGTTAGTGTAATGTGGCATCTTTCTTGGCGACCATGAATAGGCTTCGGAGTCAAGCTCCCTGAAGTTTTCCACAAGGTTTGTGTTTGTGTTTTTCTGAGGGGCGAGAATTCTATGGCTTCTGTTAGGTTCTCAAAGGGATCCAACCCTGCCGGTGTTAAGGAGCCTTCTGAAATGCTCAGAATATGTCACTGTGGCTCATATGGCCCCCTAATTAGAGTTGTCACCCTGTGAAAGTAAGTACTTTTTGGATATTTCAGGTGGCTCTTTAGAAGTGGATAATGTGAGAAAAAGGTGAGCAGAGGGAAGGACAGAACACTGTAGACTCTGTGGTAAGCATTAAAATGATGAAAGATTGACTCCACTTTATTTAGAAAATAAATACTTGCTTCTCAAATGCTTGTTGACTCCCCTAATCTTGCAGAAGAGCATCAAGAGTATAGATTCTGAAGCCAGACTTCCCAGGTTCAAATCCTACCTCTGCCATTTAGTGGCTGTGTGTCCTTTGGTGAATTGTATAATTTCTGTGTGTCTCTAATGTTTTCCTACATCAGATGGAGATGATAGAGCTTTTGCTTGCTAAGGTTGTCATAAGGATTAAATGAGGTGATACAAAGTGCTTCTGAGTATGTAATACATGGTAAGAAAGAAAAAGAAAGAAAGTTAAGTCGCTCAGTCATGTCCAACTCTTTGCGATCTCTTGGACTGTAGCCCGCCAGGTGCCTCTATCTGTGGAATCCTCCAGGCAAGAATATTGGAGTGGGTTGCCATCACCTTCTCCAAGGAATCTTCCCAACCCAGGGATCAAACTCAGGTCTCCCGCACTGCAGGCAGATCCTTTGCCATCTGAGCTACCAGGGAAGCCCCTAATACATGGTTAAGATCTTAATAAATATAAGACCTTAATAAGTGTTAGCTCTTATGATGGAGTCAGAAGTGGTTCTTATTAATGTAAAGAGCAGTAGAATACACACAGTTCAATTCATTCATAAGATGTGGCCAGTTCACTTTCTGTGTGCATGTGTTGGTGGTTTTGTACCTATTTCCATGAAGTCACCTGTCTTCAGCATTTGTCTATTGATGAACTGCTTCACGTAAATTTTTGGTGCACAAGCATTGTAAAAAGTGAGAGAATGCTGTCCCATATCCTTTTAGCAAAATGGGATGGTCTGTGTGCTTGTCACAGAATGTTGCATGAGGAGGTTCTTTGTGTTAAATAACTACTTGTGAAATGACTGGATGACAATATCATATTTCATTGTCTTTAAAAATATAGTATGCAGCCTCTGATCCTAAATTTCATCTGGGATGTGGTTATTGAAGACTCATAGTCTGTTTCACTTATGTGATTAATTTCTCCATCATTACTAGACTCTAGAGAGTTGCTTTCTATATCTTTGTGTTCATCTTTTGACTCATCTGATAATTGTGAAGTGCTTTCTTCTGACAGGTTTATGCTTTTTGCCACTCTGGGTGGAAAATAGAATTCCACACAGTGAATTCTCAACTGTGTTTCATGAAAGCTAAGGAAATGACAGCAAAGATGGTATCTTCAGACTTCTTTGATATACTTTCCTGAAAATGATGCGATACTTCAGGCAGGGCGATGAGGAAACTGAAGGGTGATGTTGTAGTGATAATTTCTTTTACTTTTGCAATATCTTGGCCAAGTTCCTGTCATTCTCTTGCTTTCTTGTGTATGTGTACGCTCAGTTGCTCAGTTGTGTCTGACACTGTGACCCCATGGACAGGCCCTCAGGCTCCTCTGTCCATGGAATTTTCCAGTCTAGAATACTGGGGTGGGTTTCCATTTCTTTCTCCAGGGAATCTTCCCAACCCAGGGATTGAATGCATGTCTTCTGCATTGGCAAGCAGATTAAAAATCATGGTTGGGAATAATTGAGGGATAATGATGAAATAGGCTTTCCAGGTGGCTCACTTGTGAGGAATCCTCCTGTCAATGCAGGAGACACAAGTTCAATCTCTGGGTTGGGAAGATCCCCTGGAGAAGGAAGTGGCAACCCACTCCAGTATTCTTGCCTGGAAAATCCCATGGACAAAGAAGCCTGCAGTATAGTCCAGGAGGTTGCAAAAAGTCAGACATGACTAAGCGACTGAGTACACACCCACCCGCACCTTCCTTACGCACAGTGGTGAAATGATTCCTGCGATGGTAAAATAGCAAAATGTTTCAAGATGTTGCAAAATAAAGTCACTGACCTCCCATCTTGCATCTTAGATTTTTAAAAGGGTGTGGTGAACTCATGAAAGTTGTATAGCAAGATGAGTTTTTGAAAAACCTGCAAGAAAGAATACAAGTCATGAAATAGCAATCCTTACAAATAGAAGTGCTTAAAACAGGAACTCGAAACTAACATTGAATCCAGGGGACCCTGATGGTATCCTGGGGTTAATTATATTTCTAATAATCTATCTGGAGGAAATCACCAGAAAGGCAAAGGTGAACATCTGAAGGTACTTATTACTGTGGGTTTTTTTTTTTTTTTTTTTGCTTTTGTTTCTTAAATAGGAAAAGTCATAAATGTGTATGGGTAAAAGGCTGATTTGGAGCAATATACCAGTCGTATATGATGGTTTAAAGTTATATTCTCAGAAACTCTGCATGATAGAACACATTATGATAGAATATTAGAGTGGAGTACAAAGATGTGTGTACAGTGTGAGGTCACCTATGTACACTGTATACATAGAACAATATCAGTAGCAAATACATACAATTTTTTTTCTGGATGATATATGATGGGTGATACTTAATTATCTACATGGTTCTCTATCTTCTAAAATCTGTAACTGGCATATATTCTTTTATAAACAAAAACAAATCTTTTTGTGATGTCGAAGCAAATTATTTTTTATAACAGTCTTATTAGGATGTCATGTACCTACCATACAATTCACTCACTCAGTTTCCCATTCAGTGGGTTTTAGTGTCATCAAAGCCACTGTTCAGCCATCACCACAATCAACTTTAAAACATTTCATCACCCCCCAAAGAAACTCTATGCCCATTAGCATTCACTCTGTTTCTCTCCATCCTGCCAGTTCTAGGCAACCACTCAATCTAGTTTCTGTCTCAAGGGGTTTGCCTGTTCTAGACATTTCATTTAAATCGAGTCCTACAGTGTGCAACTCTTTGTGACTGGCTTCTTTCACTTAGCATCATGTTTTCAAGGTAAAGCTAATTACTCTTGTGCTGTAATTTACTCATTTTGTTTACTTCATGCTAACTTTTATTTATCATAGGGTGTAACGTCTTTTCTCCCCCTTTACTTCTAGAACTGGTTCCTTCGATTATGAACAACTTGTTAAATCCAGATGCCATCTTCTCAAACAATGAGATGAGCCTGTCAGACATTGAAATCTATGGCTTTGATTATGACTACACCTTGGTGTTTTATTCAAAACACCTCCACACACTGATATTTAATGCTGCTCGGGACCTTCTCATCAACGAACACCGGGTAAGAGCACAGGGACTTCCAGTCTCCCCGCCCGCCCCCCGTGGGGATTTGAGCTGACCTGGCCTCATGCCCGGCACAGTAGATGTTACTTAGTAAATTGTTGCTGAATGTACGAGTAGATGTGGTTCCATTCCAAATGACTATCTGGAAAATAGTTTTTTTTAAAAAATGCTTTTTTGAGTTATGATTGACATGTAAAAAGCTATATATATTTACACATATATACACATACATATGTATATACACACATATATATATATAAAGCTCATTGAGTTTTGGGATAAGTGTATAAATCACCATCAAGGTCATAAACTATCCATCACTTACCTAAGTTTCCTCCTGCTCCCTTTATTGTTATTGTTGGGTGTATGCATGTGTGTGTGGTGCAGTGCTTAGCTAAGATACACCCATTTAGCAAATTTCAAGTATAGAATACAATATTGTTAGCTCTAGGTACTATGCTGTATAATAGATCTCCAGAACTTATTTATCTTGCCTAACTGAAACTTTGTACCTGGAAGGTAGTTGTATGTTTAAAAAAATCTTTAGATGTCTCTGATAGAAGACTGTACCAAGTTACTCATTAGTGGAGATTCAGCCGTGGTCATTTGCACTATGCTGTCTCACAGAGCAAGTGACACACGTCCTCCCAAAGTCTAATGAAGGGGCAGCCTGTTAATTTCTGGTTAGAAGGAATTCTTCAAATCATGGGCAGTGTTCTGCCCTCATCACTGAACTGAATTGCATTCTTAGATAAGGAATATTTCAATGTCTTCTGATGCTTAGTATTGCTGAGAGCTTATAATAAAGAAGGAAGAAAGAAACACTCTAAACTGAACGTGGTTTTCTCTAGTCTAGTTGGAATACATTTCAGGAACCAGGATGAGAAGCATCTTCAGAGGTCGTCTGGACCAGCGCCCTTTGAAAACGCCCCACAGCATTCCAAGAGAGGTGACTGGAGGGCATCCCTCCCAGAGGTGTTCTGAACTTGGGGAGTTCTTCCACTGATACCTGCTTTTTCCTTCATTTGTCCCTTCACACATTCCTTCATCCTTGACTCAGTGTCTCTTCTGTGCTGAGCTCTCATGGAGCAGGCAGGGTGAAGGTGAGTAGGACACAGGTGCTGCCCTTGGAGAACCAGCAGTCTAGTGGAGGTGTCTGTCCTGTGGGCAGCTAAATTATGAAGCCTCCGTCTGGTGGTTTTCCCTACTTTCTTCAATTTAAGTCTGAATTTGGTAGTAAGGAGTTCATGATCTGAGCCACAGTCAGCTGCTGGTCTTGTTTTTGTTGACTGTATGAGCTTCTCCATCTTTGGCTGCAAAGAATATAATCAGTCTGATTTCGGTGTTGACCATCTGGTGATGTCCATGTGTAGAGTCTTCTCTTGTGTTGTTAGAAGAGGGTGTTTGCTATGACCAGTGCATTTTCTTGGCAAAACTCTATTAGTCTTTGCCCTGCTTCATTCCGTATTCCAAGGCCAAATTTGCCTGTCACTCCAGGTGTTTATTGACTTCCTACTTTTGCATTCCAGTCCCCTATAATGAAAAGGACATCTTTTGGGTGTTCTAAAAGGTCTTGTAGGTCTTCATAGAACCGTTCAACTTCAGCTTCTTCAGCGTTACTGGTTGGGACATAGACTTGGATTACTGTGATATTGAATGGTTTGCCTTGGAAACGAACAGAAATCATTCTGTCGTTTTTGAGATTGCATCCAAGTACTGAATTATGGACTCTCTTGTTGACCATGATGGCTACTCCATTTCTTCTGAGGGATTCCTGCCCGCAGTAGTAGATATAATGGTCATCTGAGTTAAATTCACCCATTCCAGTCCATTTTAGTTGGCTGATTCCTAGAATGTCGACATTCACTCTTGCCATCTCTTGTTTGACCACTTCCAATTTGCCTGATTCATGGACCTGACATTCCAGGTTCCTATGCAATATTGCTCTTTACAGCATCGGACCTTGCTTCTGTCACCAGTCACATCCACAGCTGGGTATTGCTTTTGCTTTGGCTCCATCCCTTCATTCTTTCTGGAGTTATTTCTCCACTGATCTCCAGTAGCATATTGGGCACCTACTGACCTGCCTCTTGAGAAATCTGTATGCAGGTCAGGAAGCAACAGTTAGAACTGGACATGGAATAACAGACTGGTTCCAAATAGGAAAAGGAGTACGTCAAGGCTGTATGTTGTCACCCTGCTTATTTAACTTATATGCAGAGTACATCATGAGAAACGCTGGACTGGAAGAAACACAAGCTGGAATCAAGATTGCCGGGAGAAATATCAATAACCTCAGATATGCAGATGACAGCACCCTTATGGCAGAAAGTGAAGAGGAACTCAAAAGCCTCTTGATGAAAGTGAAAGAGGGGAGTAAAAAAGTTGGCTTAAAGCTCAACATTCAGAAAACGAAGATCATGTCATCTGGTCCCATCATTTCATGGCAAATAGATGGGGAAACAGTGGAAACAGTGTCAGACTTTATTTTTTTGGGCTCCAAAATCACTGCAGGTGGTGATTTCAGCCATGAAATTAAAAGACGCTTACTCCTTGGAAGGAAAGTTATGCCCAACCTAGATAGCATATTCAAAAGCACAGATATTACTTTGCCAACAAAGGTCCATCTAGTCAAGGCTATGGTTTTTCCAGTGGTCATGTATGGATGTGAGAGTTGGACTGTGAAGAAGGCTGAGCGCCGAAGAATTGATGCTTTTGAACTGTGGTGTTGGAGAAGACTCTTGAGAGTCCCTTGGACTGCAAGGAGATCCAACCAGTCCATTCTGAAGGAGATCAGCCCCGGGATTTCTTTGGAAGGAATGATGCTAAAGCTGAAACTCCAGTACTTTAGCCACCTCATGCGGAGAGTTGACTCATTGGAAAAGACTCTGATGCTGGGAGGGACTGGGGGCAGAAGGAGAAGGGGACGACAGAGGATGAGATGGCTGGATGGCATCACTGACTCAATGGACGTGAGTCTGAGTGAACTCCGGGAGTTGGTGATGGACAGGGAGGCCTGGCGTGCTTCGATTCATGGGGTCGCAAAGAGTCAGACACAACTGAGCGACTGAACTGAACTGAACCACCTGGTGGAGCCCTACAGACATCTGAACAGAGAGCTAGACCTGTGTGGAGGATGGTTTGAACAGTTTTCTCTGCCTGAGAGAATTTCTCTGCAGGAATTCCTCCTGCCTGAGGAAAGAGCCAAGAAGGTGACATTTCAGTGGAGTCTGGAAGGAGTTTATCCACAGAGGTGGGCTGGGGGTGAGCAAGGATGGACATGAGTAGCCTAGAAACCTAAATCATGAACACGAATGTTTTCTACCTGACTATTTGAGTCACGGGCTGGGTGTTATAATGGACTGTTATGCCCTCCGGTCTTCTCTTTTCCCAGTTGGATTATTCTTGGTTTTCCCAGCCATTCCCCTTTGACCTCCTTTCTTTTTCATCATTTTGTGTGTCCTCTGGTTTATCCCCCTCAAGTATGAGGCTCCAAACTGAAGCTGTTCCTGCAGGTGGGGTCTGACTAGTGTGGAACAGGGGGTGACCATCGGCTTCCTGGTTCTGGATAGCAGACCTTCAGTACTGTTGTTAAAGGGTCCATAAGTTCTGGGTCCTTGCCATTTGATGCAGTGTATTTCCTGATTCCCCTCAGCTTTTGGCTGTCAGTGGGATTAATAAGAAACTCATCTGTCCTTATTCACAATGCAGAAATGGTGCTTGCCCAAAGTAACATTCCCTCATCCACCAGGCTCTCTTTAGTTATGGCCACTCGATCAGAGGTAAACTCATCTAGCTACTCTTCACCCAGCTGCATGTCTCCATTTGTTCAAGAGATTCCCTTCTCTTCGATATAACCTACGGACCTTTCCCTTGACTTTGAGGATGGCAGCACAGTAAGAGTGAGGTGGTCCTGCCCTTGCTGGCCTGTCTGCCAGCTCGCCCCACCATCTCTCCACCTCCCTGCTGGAGAGTCTTGCACTCCGAGCTGAAGGGGTCTTGCACCGTAGCTGGTGTTTGAATTCTAGGTCGTCTGCAGTGTTTGCTGTGACATTACGTATAAAACTCATTAAAAAAAATAAAATATCATTGCTGTGATATTACTTATAAAATGAAAGTCATTATGCTAACAGCACCCCGTCTGTTCATTGTCTGCTCAGTGCCAAAAGCACAGGCTCTGGAGCCTGACTTCTGGATTTTGAATCCTGGCTTTTACTACTTATCCTTTAGGTAATCTTGAGTAACAGACTTAATGCTTCTGGGCCTCAGTATTGTCCTCTGTGAAATGGGCACAGCAGTAGTACTTTCCTCACAATGTTATTGTCATAATTAAAGGAGTTGATTTATGTGAAGTGCCTGGCACATAGAAAACACTCATTAAAGGTTAACTATTACTACTGTTATTAGCTGTTGTTACTGTTATTGCTAATCTGCGTGACAGCCCTGCAGACAGATAGTGTCTCTGTTTTACAGTTGAGCAAACTGAGACTTACAGAGTCCAGCTAGTAGTTCAAAGCCACAAGACAAGAAAGAAGGCAGAACCAGAATTTGAACTTACAAAAAAAAATTCATTGATTTATTTATTTCTTGGCCAAACCACATGGCGTGTAGAATCTTAGTTCCCCAACTGGGGGTCAAATCTGTGCCCCCTGCATTGGAAGGGTGGAGTCTTAACCACTGGGCCACCAGGGAAGTCCTCGAATTTGAACTTCAGTCTGTCTGTTTGCAAGGCACAGATGCTGTCTTCTGTTTACATTGGCCCTTGTGGGATTAGTAACACCTTTTCTTTCTATCCTATGGGTTTATTGTTCACATAAAAATAAAATATTCATGAAGATTAAAAATTTATGAACTTTGAGGGCAAAGAGGGATGAAATAAAGGTATACTCATTCTGATTGGAAAAGCTTCTTGATTTAAGATAGTTGAAATTTCATTCCCATTATGTCTGTTTGTTGCTTTAATAAAAGAAGTATGTCCTAACACTAATTATATCAGACATATTAATAGAGGCAATTATGCTTATGCAAATTTTTCTCTGGTTTTGGATCTGAAATGATTCTTCCACGATGCTGTTGGAAGCACTGAGTGTGGTTCCATTTTTTTTTTTCTGCTAAAGACTAAAAGTACTTGAGAAGATGAGAGACATCTGCTTTTGAGATGCCCAGTAATAGAGCAGCAAGTTTGCAATTTAGCATCTTCCCTAAAAGCAGATGTGAATGTTCCAGCCTCTTCATAATTATCCATTCTCTCGTCTTTTGTTAAAAGAGAGTGAGAGTTTTTTTTAAAGATTTATTTATTTTTTCGGCTGTGGTGGGTCTTCACTGCTGCATGCAGGCTCTCTGTCCCTGCAGTGAGGGGGGCGGATGGGGTGGTAGGGGTGGGGTGGGGTGGGGTGGGCGGGGGAGGGCTACCCTTCGTTGTGGTACGCAGGCTTCCCGTTGCAGTGACTTCTCTTGTTGTGGAGCACGGACTCTAGGGTGCAGGCTTCAGTAATTGTGGCTTCATGGCACGTGGAATCTTCCCGAACCAGGGATGACTCTTAATCTCCCTTCGGGTGCTGCACTGTATGAGAGGAAGTTAGTCTCTGCAGCTGTGAGCTCTCTTTTCACTCATTCAGAAGAATATTCAATGGAAATATGTCCTGCCTCCATCCACTTCTCACCTCCCGCGCTGCCTCCACCCTGGTCTACGCCACCATCACCTCCCACCCGATGGTGCAGTAGCCTTAAACTAGGCCCCTCGCTTCCATTCATGCCCCTTAGTCTGTTCTCCATTCGGCAGCAAGAGTGAACCTTTAAACACTAGTCATTTCACTTGTGGACTCAGAATCCCCCCGAGCCTTCCCATCACGCTTGGAGTGACACTGAAGGCCTCCAGTGCTCCTGGACCCTGGCTTCCTCACCCGCCTCGCCTCCTCCCACCTGCTTTCACTGCGCTCCAACCACAGCAGGCACCTGGCTACTCCTTGAACCGCCACACACGCTCCTACCTTTGGGCCTCTGTGCTTTCCAGTTCCTCTGGTGGAATGTCCTGCCTGGCTCCGGGTAGCCTGAAGCCTTGCTCTTTATTTTTTTTTTTCCGCCAGATTTCCAAACCCTTTACTTACCACTATGAAGCACTGTACAAGTGTTGATTTGTTTTGCCTGCCCACCATAGGATGGAAACTTCTTAGGGGCAGAGATGGTGTCAGTTTAAAAAATTTTTTTTTGATATGTTGTTATTGTTTTAATTTTTTTGGCCATGCCGCACAGCATACAGGATGTTAGTTCCCTGACCAGGGATCGAACCCATGCCCCCTGTGGCAGAAGTTCAGAGTCTTAACCACTGGACCGCAAGGGAAGTCCTGATGGTGTCAGTTTTGTTCACTACTGCATTCCTAGGCCTTGGCACAAGGTACATGCTCAGTAAACACTTGACATACTCGTTGAATTCCACCTGTTAAGAGAGTATCATGATGCAGGTAGTTTTGTCCTGGCTTCATATTCTTTGTGGATCTTGGAGAACTTTGTTTCTATACGCTTTTGCTCTCCTCTAATTAGACTCATAATTTAGGTTACTTTAAATATCAAACTGAGACCTCTGAAAAGCAGATATATCATATTTATAGGCATTGGGACCTCAGGAACTCACAGGCAGTGTTGTAATGTGGAGGTTCGCAGCTCTTTCCAGAGCTCCGTGATTGATTATCCAGGAAGGGGGCCATGTGGACAGGCTACAGAATTTTAGAAATTATGCACAGGGAATTGCTGGGTTTCTCTGCAGCATTTTAGTATTAACTTTACTTAAAGCTGTAAAGGACAGTTCTGTAGCATTTTAAGGGGAAACTTTGATCTTTGCCTGCACACACTAGCCTGTCCAGATTGCACTCAGAATGAGAACAAATCTAGGAACTGAAGGAAACCCAGACAAAGCCCAAATCAGAAGATTTTTTAATAAAACCCCAAGTAAAGGTCTTTTATTGTTTATAGTTCTTCTGCTGTCAGGGACACCAGTCATTTTCATGACACGTTGGGTGAGTCATGTTTTTCTGGCTGGTAGGCACTTTCTAAGCTCTATGAGTCCAGAAAATCTAGCCATAGGTCATTGGAGAAATGTGTCACTTCCTGGCTGATGGGAGCGTCTTTGACTTCCTCGACTAGATGTTACTGTTAACAGTGTTCCCAACCAGAGTTTCCGTGTATGTGTGTCTGTGTGTGAAGTGTATTAGTAAAAATGAAGGACCATACACTGTGTGCAGGATTCTTGGAAACGCCCAGGAGTGGAAATAGCATTGAGTGATTTCTTGGCACATGTGAAGGGTGTTAGATAAATGAGCTCAAATGTGACATTTGACTCAGCGCTCCCTGCAGTTTGGCTGGAATTACTCATTGCGTGTGGGTCAGCCTGGTGATTCCAGGAGGTGTTCTCGCACACGCGTGACCTTGGCTGTGCACGAGGAGATGGCAGTGCAGTCACGCAGAGGGGCTGCTGTGCTGGTTGATGGTTGTCTAGGCCTTTACATAAGCAGATTCCATCATGATTGGGAGATCGTGGGGACACAGCCTCCCTGGACTCAGGAGTGGATATTCTGGCTGGTAGGTCCATGTTCTGAGCGCAGGGGCAGTGGGGAGACCCTGACCCCCATGCCCCTCCACATCCCTGCTGTGTGGCCTGGGCCAGGTTGTCTCATTAGAAGTCTCTGAGGTCCCTTCTGTTAATGGGCATGGTGGGGCCTGCTACCAGTGGGGTCACTGGTATTCTACTTCTGAGATCTGGGGAGAGAGGAAAGTAGTGGATAAAGAAGGGGCTGGAAAAAAAAAAAAAAAGAAGGGGCTGGGATTTTTGTGTAGTGGGAGGGACAAGTTTATGACTAGGAAATAGCAGGGGAGCCAGGCCACGCGTTCTGAACCAGCATTGGAGCCATAACAGGGAACCATGTGCTGAGAGAGGATGTCTCTGGCCCCAGGGGGAGGAAGGCTGTATGGATGGCCAAGGGATTCCTGCAGCTGAGGGGAGAATATAAGACTGGGGAGGTTGGGGGGCTGAGGCCTTCCCTGTGTGTGGGCAGATAAAGAGGAGGGGGCTCTGTGGCCCGGAGGCACTTGGCCTGAAGCAGGAGGCCAGCTGCGGTCCATCTTTTCTGACCACAGCTTCCTACCCAGGTGCACCAGCCTCCTCAACCTCCGAACAAAGGCCAAGTGTGGATGCTATCTTGACCTCGACCTTAGTACATCATTAGCTAAAACCAGTTCCTTTCTTCCTTCTTAGTATCCCGTGGAAATCAGGAAGTATGAGTATGACCCAAACTTTGCAATTCGTGGACTGCATTATGACGTGCAGCGGGTAGGTGTAATTCTCATGTTTTTCTACAGTTTAGCACGTTCGGGAATAAAATGTATTCTTGGTGCTTTTCTTTGCTGCATGCATGAATTGATTTGAAATTATATTCTCTGGGGCTGCAGAACTAAAAGTGCAAAACACTTTTGGATGAAGTCTTTTTCAGGAGACTGTATATTGGAAGAGCATGAATGCATTTAGCCTCTGGGCAATACTACTTATGTCCAAATAGTCAATTTCGATGTTTTGAGGAGAAGCTGGTTGTCATATTTTTTTTTTTTTGCAGACAGGTCATTTCCTTAATGGGCTGCACAGTGCTTTAATTAGCAAGCAAACCTTTCAAAAACATACAGTGTTTCTTTGTGTATGATGACTTAATGTTGATAGGATTCACAGTGACACCTGGAACTTTCATTAAATGTGCAATTTGTGGTGCGTTAATTTACCTGCATGTGCTTGTGTTTTTGAAGGCGGTCTTGATGAAGATCGATGCTTTTCATTATATCCAGCTGGGAACCGTCTACAGGTAAGAGTAGGAGGAGGTAAATTTAACCCCCTCCCCTTCAAGTAAGCAAAGTGCTTTGGCTTTCAAGACTCCCTCACTGTTTAGTGTTGGGGGCCTGCAGTGTGTATCTGTAAAGCATTCATTCATTTGCCCGCTCCATCCGTCATTCAGGAACATTGATCGGGCCACTACCGTGTTAGATGCTAATGGTTTGGCTTGTGAGGATGTCCTCAAGGGGCTTGGAATGTAGGTGGGAATCCACACAAGGAAACCAGTGCGTGCAGTCCACAGTGACCCAGGCTACGATGGCTGTGTGCTCAGGCCACTGGGGGCCACTTTGGAGGACTCTGGGGAGGGCGAGCTCTCCAGAGGCGATGGTGGCCCCCTGAGTGAGGGTCCTGCAGAGGAGGTGGGGAAGGATGGTGGAGGCAGGTTGTTCCCACCGTGATAGTTGAGTAGTTTGAACATTGTCTCTTTTCTTCCTGTTTATTAGAATTAGTAGAAGTACTGAGCTCAGTGAGAGATCTTTGTAACTTTGAAATAAAGGGTTTTGCCTTTTCTAATTCTCAAATTTGGGGATGCTGTTGAGGATTGTGGTTTGTGTGTGTGTGTATATAGGTATGTGAAAGTGAAAGTGTTAGTCACTCAGTCGTGTCTGGCTGTTTGTGACCCCATGTACTGTAGCCCACCAGGCTCCTCTGTCCATGGGATTCTCCAGGCTAGAATACTGGAGTGGGTAGCCTTTCCCTTCTCCAGCGGATCGTCCCAACCCAGGGATCAAACCCAGGATTCCAACATTGAAGGCAGGTTCTTTACCATATGTATAAATATTTATACATTTATACATATGTATAAATATTTGGTATTTTCTTTCTGTTCCTAAATAATGTGCTCATACTTCTGTTTCCTAACTTATTAATTCTGGACATTGTCCCTGCTGTGAGGACTGAGGACTTGGCCCTCCCGCACATGCAGCCCTGTCTCCAGCCTCATTTTCCTAACCTCATTACGATCCCTCTCTGCTTGCTTCACCATCTTGTTTGCATTATGATTCCACAGGTCGTGTTCATTCTTAAGCAAGTAGTGCACTGTTCTCTTTCTTGTGCAGCATTTGGTTTTTCCTAGGTTTAATAATAACCTCAGTTTTTATTTGCTTAGTTTCCTATGTAGCTATCTAGTTTTTTCCCTAAATGTTCCTTCACAGATATCAAGCAGGCATTTATTTCCCCACAACTCAAATGTTTTACATAATCTCTCACTTTTTTTTTTTTTGACTACTGCCTCCTACTCTGATCTGCTCTGATTGCTCATCCAGGGACTTAAGTTTGCTACTTTTTCTGTTTCCTGGCTCTCATCTCTTCCTCTTTCTAACTTTACTCCCTCATTTTGCTAGAGCACATCCTACAGTAGCTTCCTGGTGCCTCTTATGGCTGAGTCTTTCTGGGGATCTGTGGTGGTTCATGAGTTCCTCTCTTTGGGGTCCCATTGCAGGCTCTGTTCTCAATGTTGTTGAGTAAGGGGCCTCCTTTTACCAACTGTTTTCCAAAAACATGTTGAAATGTCTTATGTGCTGATGTCTTTGCTCTCATTTCCTTTGACCTTTTGAGCAATTTATCTTTTACTGTCATTTTAATGGTGTTTCAAGAGGGAGAAGAGGTGGTGGTGATGATGCAAATAATAATAGTAGTAGTAATAATAAATAGCAACTCAACAATGTTGAGTTTTGCAGTGCAACAGATACTGCCGTAAGGGTTTTGAGTTAACTCATTTGATCCTCAAAATAATCTTATAAGGTAGGTACTGCTATTGGTCCCAGAGATGTTAATCAGTAACTTGCCCAAGGCCACACGGAAGTAGAATTCAGACCCAGACAGTCTGGCTCCTGACTGTGCTCTTGGGCCATGTGCAGCGTTTCTGAATGTCTGAGGGTTACCTGGTAGTCTTCAGCGGATCTTTCGAATCTGTCTGCCATCTGCTTTTGGACTCAGACACTTACCCCTTCTCTCCTGGGCTCCTGTGGTTTTTTGCAGCACAGCCCACAGACTGGACGTTTTGCTAGACTGATTTACCTAAAGCATTGCCTTCAATAACCCCCTTGTCTCTTCTGAATCCTGGATGGCTCCCCATTGTCTAAGAAATAGAGCCCAGATCTCTTAAATATTCCATCAACCTTCTCTAAACAAACCCTTAGCTTTCTCCTCTTCCATACACAGCTCCTTCACTTCCTTGATTGGTTAAAACTCTTGGTTGCAAGTGACTGAGACACAACTCAAGCTGGCATAAACAAAAACCCAGTCTGGACTCACTAATGGTGTAGTCCAGGGACAGATCTGGTTGCAGGTGTAGCTGGCTCCAGAGGCCCAAATGGTTGTTGTCAGTGCTCTTTCTGTCTCTTGACACTCCTCCTGTCTGGGTTTGCTCACAGCAGGCACCTCCACGTGGTGAACCCTGGCAGTACCAGGCTTCCACCCTCAGCTCCAGGTCAAGCAGAGAAAGGGAGTTATTCTTTCTAACAGTTTCAGCCAGTCTCAGAGGGAGTGGATGCCAGATTTGTGCAAATAGCAGATAAATACCTTTCCTCTGAGTTCTCCTTTTCACTGCTCTGCATCTGTGCAGGCTGGCATTCTTCCAGGATGCGGTTTTCCTTCCTTTCTGCTTCTTGAAATCTCACTCATCTTTCTGCATGGCTGACAGGTGGCAAGGCTTCTCCTCACCCTCTCAGCTTGACATGGTCTTTCTTTCCTCTCTTCTGGGCCACACCATCCTGTGGCTCCTAATTACCTTGTTCCTTCTTCTCCAGATAAATTGTCTATTATGTTAGAGGTATGGATTGGACTAGGTAGGAGGGGCCACTGAGGCATTTAAAAGGGAAGGAGTGCTCAGGTTGAGGTCCTGGGAAGATCGCTGGGGCCTCAGTGCTGAGAAGGGGGTGTGGCGGCTGAGGCAGCAGGGGTGTGCGTGTGGCTCTGGAGTCACACTTCCTGAGTGTGAACCCTACCCCTGCTGCTCTCTAAAATGGGCATGATTCCAACACCCACCTCAGGGTGGCTGGTTGTTTGGACTAGAGCAGGCTTGGAACATCATGTGCGCTAAGTTGCTTCAGTGATATCTGACCCTTTGTGACCCTGTGCACTGTAGCCTACCGGATTCCTCTGTCCATGGGATTCTCCAGGCAAGGGTACTGGAGTAGGTTGCCATTTCCTCCTCCAGGGGATCTTCCTGACTCAGGAATCGAGCCTGTGTCTCTTACAGCTCCTGCATTGGCAGGTGAGTTCTTTCCCAGCGGCACCTGGGAAAATGTCCCTTTCCTCCTCTCGGCCCTCTGAAGGGATAATGAGTGAGCAGAAGGAGGGGAAGAGCGCTCACACCTCAGCCTCGCTCCCCTCTGAGCCCCGTGCCCTTGCGTCCCCTCCATTGGGTGGCTTTCAGGTTGCATGTGGGCTGTGCACGTGAGCACTGCTGGGCCGAGGGGGAGACTGACTTCCCACCACAGGCCTGTTTAGCACCCACATTTTAAGTCTCTTTAGGAATCTGGTGAAAAGCTAGGGTTGTTCCCACCGTAGCCATAGTGCGGAACCTGGATGGCGCTTCTCAGGCACTGGGTGCCGTTCTCTTTATAGCAACTCATTTAATCTTCTCAGCAGCACCAGGAATTGGGTACTGGTTTTGCTGCTCATTTAAAAAATGACACTAAGACCCAAAGAGGTTAAATTACTTGTTCCTCGTCCAGGTAATCCCTTAGCAGTTGAGGGAGCTGGGACTTGAACCCAGGGCAGACTCGTTCAGATCTGTGCTCCTACCCTGTATTTCTCAGAAACACACGGGGTGTGTAAAGTAGTTTTCATTGTGACTTCAGCTCTGGTTTAGGCCACATGCAGGTGCAGTTGACTGTCCATCCGAGCCCGGCTCCAGCAGGTCTGTGTGTTGTGGGTACTGCCTGCAGCAGAATTCAGCTGAGTGTGGCCCACTGAGTTCAGTGCATCTTTTGAGCTGATACTTGGTTATGTGGACCTTAAAGCTGTGGTTTTTGTGGCCACATGCCTGGACATGTGTCCTGGAGGTGGCAGTGGCTGCTGAAGGACTGGAAGTGTCCTCGTGTGGGGAAAGAAAGGTAATTCACCCAGCAGAGTTCCTTTTTACTGTGTTGAGTCTCTTTCTAGGTGTTAGATCCTTCAGGGTGTTTACTGCTTACTGCTGCTGCTTTAGCCAGAGTGGTTTTCCAGGGTCACTGTCTAGAAGAAGCTGGTGTGGTCCCGGTGTCTTATCTGATTTCTGGAGTAAAGATGGAAGGGAAGCACAGTGCTTTTTTGTTTTCAAAGGCCAGTAGTTGTTTCAAGTTAATCAAGGTCGGACGCAAAACATCAGTGAATCTCCTTGGATATTTTAAAAAGTAAGACAAGAGTGGAGAATGGAGGAAAGAGGCCGAGATGATGTTTTCATTAAAGTTACATGTCAAATATAAATTATGTTTTATATGTACTTAAATATTGACCAGTGATTTTGTGTGATAAGCTGTATGAGTAACTGAAATTCGAGCTGAGTTATTTTTACACCGACTGTAGCACGGCCTGGTATTGCCATCATTCATTCTGTGGTTTCCTCACCACTGGTGTCTGTTTCTCTGGTGCCTTCTCCTTAGAGAAGGGGGCGGGGAGCAGACGTTTCCCTTCACAGTGCTCTAGAGGCGATTCCAGGGGAGGACGTCTGAGACCATTAAGTTGCAGGTGAAAGCACCTGCTCGCAGCACAGGCGCCAGAGGCAGGGGTAGAATCTGGGCCACTCACGCCATAGTGTTTGTTCCCTCTGTTCGGATGAGCTGGATTCATTTACAGATTCTGGTGCAGCCCGCAGAAGCAGGCCGGTGGTGCATGTTACCTCTGCTTTTTACAGATGGGGAACCTGGCCCTCACTGTGATACAGCATTTGGGATCATTCCCTGCTAGAGGTGGTGTCCGGCATCCTGACCGTGGGGGTTAGTCCGCCTGAGCCTGCTGCCTGACTCTTTCTGCGTCAGCACTAATCTTCTTAGGGTAGAGCGTCGGAGGGCAGGAGAGTGATGGGGACAGACCAGCCTCTCCCCCTAACGTAGTTAAAACATTAAAAAAAAACCCACCCGAAGCAAGTCATTAGGAGACCGTGTGCCTTGTTAAAGGAGGCAGTGTGATGTGGTGGTTGCAGAGCCCAGGAGCCAGTCCTGACCCAGCACTTTCTACTTTGGTGCCTGGAGCAGGATCTGTGACCTTTCTATGCTTTGGTGGCTTCTGCTGGAAATTGGGAAGAATAATAGTGCCTCACTCCTTAGACTGCTGAGAATGAAGTGAATGACTGTGGAATTCACTTCTGGCATTCAGTGGGTACCATGTGGTGTCAGCTACTGTCTTTCCTGCTCTCATTTCCAGCAGAACGATAGTAGTAGTAATAGTAGCAGCACCATGCCTGTTATTTGTAGCAGTTACCAGTGGCACCTCCTCCTGCTTCCTTGTGACAACAGCGTCTTGCACCTCAGTTGAAAAATTTCAGCAGTCACTGGAGGTCTGAATATCGCTGCTGTCTGTCTCTAATTGATGCTAACTGCCCTGCCTGTGATTTCCCAGAGGCCTCAGTGTGGTCCCCGATGAGGAGGTCATTGAGATGTACGAGGGTTCCCATGTGCCTTTGGAACAGATGAGCGACTTCTATGGGAAGGTAATGAGAAATTATTTATTTAAAGTAACCTATCTTTTTCCTTTACAAAATGTGGCCTGGTAGCTTTAGGATCTTAAACTACTAGACTCTGCTCACAAGGACTCAAGAAGGCAATTGAGGTTGTGTTTTGAGAGACCCTCGATTTGAGATAGGTGAGTATGTTCGAGTCGCTCCTGGGTTCTTTCATGGTTCTCCTTTCTCGGCCCTTCCTCCCTACCTGCTGAAGGCTCTTTGCACCTTCCTTGTAGCCCTCCCCCATTTGCCACCACCTCCCCAGGCGTGTCCCCACTCTCTGGAGGAGTCACTGGGGTCGTCACTGTAGCAGCTGCTGCCTCCCCTGAGATTAAGAGCAGGCAGCACACTGCTCTGTGCCTAAGGGAGGCCTCTGCCTTTCTAACTTCTGTGGTCCTCTTTGCCTTAGAATTTTTGCTTCTTGTCCTGTTAGATGCAGTCTCTTATTTATGTTACCAAAATGCAAGGAAGATGCCTAGTCACCTGGTAAACTTAGTCTTATAAATCGCAAGTGTTCAGGGAAAGGCTCTTTTCCAAGCTCCCATGTGGGCTTTTGACGGGGTGGGAGTGGTGGTGCTCAAATTCAGGAGAGTTAGTGGCTTTTTGTGTCATTCACATGGGCAAAAATCAATTTACTGCCTTTCCTCTGTGTATGATGAAAGAGTGTGAGCTGAAAATTGGATGGAACCCAAAGGAGAACAGAAAGGGAAGGCTGGCTAGACTTTTGAGGGGAAGTCAGGGCATTTCCTTGGAAAGCCCATTTGCACTTAGAGTGAGACATCAGCTCTGCCATGAAGGACAAGAAACAGGGTGAACTTTTTTACTTAGAGTTTTTCTTTCCTTGTGGGGAGGGAGCCAGATGTTGATGACCAGGATCCCCCGGGTGGATGTAAAGTCTGCTGTGGTGTTGGCTCCCTTGCTAAAGCCTCCCTCCCTGTCTGCAGAGTTCTGGAAACACCATGAAGCAGTTCATGGACATCTTCTCCCTGCCCGAGATGACTCTGCTGTCCTGTGTGAACGAGTACTTTCTGAAGAACAACATCGACTATGAACCTGTGCACCTGTACAAAGATGTCAAGGTTGTGTAGACATGGGGGGGTCACCATGCTGCACCTCTTCCAGCTCCTCAGAAGTAATAGAATCTCTGGCTTCCATTGTCAGCTGGGTGTTTGAGATCGTCCTTCCTCTTGAATCTCTTTTATTTGCTATTTAACCTTGGAAATCCTCTGGCTTCCATTGTCGGCTGGGTGTTTGAGATCGTCCTTCGTCTCGAATCTCTTTTATTTGCCATTTAACCTTGGAAATCCTAAGAAAGGGGTTAGGAGAATTAGAAATGAGTCAAATTGTTTGTTAAAAGAAGAGGGTACTTGTTACCTAGACTTCTGTGTGCATATACATACCCACATCATTTAAATAATTTTGTATTTATGTATTTTAATTTATGTTCACATTTACCTGTGTTTATAGATGCATTGTTTAAGCTGTCTGAGCTTTTTTCAGCACTTAAAAATGTGTTTATATATTGCTTATTTAATATATACTTTTAATGCATATTTCTAAGCATCTTTATATATATAAAATTTAAATATCTGTATTTTTAAAAGGGGCTTCCCAGGTGGTGGAGTGATAAAAAATCCACCTGCCAATATAGGAGGCTCAAGATTTGAGGGTTAAATCCCTGGGTCAGGACAATCCCCTGGAGAATGAAATGGCAACCTGCTCTGGTATTCTTGCCTGGAAAATGCCATGGACAGACGTGCCTGGCGGGCTACAGTCCATGGGTCCCAAAGAGTCGGCCGTAACTGAGAGACTGAGCATGCAGACTTTTAGAAGATCTGTATATACATACTACAGTGTTTTTATTATGTGTTCATGGGTAGGTTTAAATATTGACTGCCTCAAATCATGGGTTTTAGAAAATACAGGGTGAATTACAGTTTCTCAATACCAGTTTGGTATTGTTTTAACTAAATTTAAATATTTAATTTCCATTCTCTGTTTAGGCTCACACAGATACTTTATCTTTAAGAAGTTTTAAGAATTACTGGAGTTATGTAACCCTTAGCATTCAAGAGGAAAGTTGTTTACTACAAAGTTCAGTTTTTACTATGAAGTGTTAACTACCTCTACATTTGTGTATTCAGGCACTATGTTCTGTGTTCAGGTACTGTGTTCCAGGCACTATTTTTCTGAATACTATATGCCTATTAATTAATCAAATCCTTACAAGAATGTCATGAGATATCATCGCCTTCATTTTACAGATAGAGAAATTGAGGCACAGAGAGGCTGAGTAAGTCGCCCAAGGACATCCAGTTAGTAAGTAGCAGAGCCTGGATTTCAGGCCAGGAAGCTGCACATCGGCTTGCTCTTAACCACTGCCTTCTGCCGATGTGCCGTTGAAACAGGCCTCTGCTGGAAGGTAATTGAGGTTGAGTTTACAATCAGGAGATGCTTGTTCCTGACAGTAAGCACCTATCAGTTTTCCAAGGTTTTGTGGTTGTTGTTTAGTCACTAAGTCATGTCTGACTCTCTTGCAACCTCATGAGTTGTAGCCCGCCAGACTCCTCTCTCCATGGGATTTCTTATGGCCCAGTTTTTCCTGCAGCCCAGTCCTCTGCTACAGGCTCCAGAAAGTTTCGATGTGCTTTCAGGAATGCCCACCTATGTAGTAGACCTGCTCAGAGCCCCCCTAAGAGCAGGGCTGTGCTTTGACACGTGCTAGGCATCAGGCTGCCGCTCTGCCAGGCTCTTCCTTGTGTCTGCCTGCTGGATCAAAGCTCTGCCTGCGTTCTGAGCTCCTTGACAGCTCCTTGCCTTTTGGTAGCACTGAAGAGAGGAGGATCCTATCCGACTGGTCTCTGCCTCTTTTTTTAGGGCACAGAATCTGTTGTTGGGGTCCAGAGAAGGGTGCAAAGAGGAAAGCAGCAGTCCTTCCCTTTGTCTGGTGACCTGAAATTACCTGGTCCTCATTCGGCATATAAATGACTGTTCATCCTGTGGGACTTCATTCAGAATTGTTCACATAAATTGCCTCCTCCAAGTGACTCTTTTGAAAATTGCACTGGAACCTGCTGCTATCACCATGGAAACTTAAGTTTCTTCCTGTCCATGATAAATGGACCAGAATGTAGATTTCATTTAGTGCCTTGGTTGCCAGGCTCTGCAGACAGACATTATCCTACATGACCTTTCGCTTGTCCTCTCGCTCAGACTATCCCAGTTATACTCAGACCGATTAAAAACCTATCTTTTGACAGGATTCAATTCGGGACGTGCACACCAAAGGAATCATGTACAGAGCAATTGAAGCAGATATTGGTATGTACCAGATGTTATGTACATAACAAAAGATCAGCATTTCCTTTTGTTGTATAATTTTGTAGGCATATCACTCCAGGTGCTGAGCAGGGTCTGTAGCTCTTCTTTAAAAAAGAAAAAAATTTATTTTTGGCTATGCTGGGTCTTCATTGCTGTGTTCAGTCTTTCTCTAGCTGTGGCGAGTGGAGGCTACTCTGGTTGGGGTTTGACGGCTTCTCATTGCAGTGTCTTCTTGTTGTGGAGCAAGGGCTGTAAAGCACCCAAGATTCAGTGTGGCTCACGGGCTCTAGAGCGCAGGCTCAGTAGTTGTAGCACATGGGCTGAGTTGCTCTGTGGCATGGGGGATTTTAGCTCCTAGACCAGGGATCGAACCTGTGTCTCCTGCGTTGGCCGGCAGATTCCTAACCACTGGATCACCAGGGAAGCCCCCGCAGTACCTCTTCTGCGTGCAGTGCAGGGACCTTGCCTCCTTGCACCTCACATGTCTCCCTCCCCTTTGTCTCAGAAGTTGACATAATCCTGACTCTAGAGGAGCAGGCAGTGACAGCCACTTAAGTTTTTCCCACTTAGACTGAAGAGGCAAGGTCTTGGTTTCTGATTCACTGGGCACCAGTATACTGACTTGAACCAGGCGTCTTGAAGGCCCCAGACAGTGCTGGATCCATTTGCCCCCTTTAGGAAGTGCTTGCAGATTGGCTGACTTCACCCTGAAACCCTGTGTGCGTTTTCCTCTTGCTCTTTAGAAAAGTACATCTGCTATGCTGAGCAGACCCGTGCGGTGTTGGCCAAGCTGGCTGATCATGGCAAGAAGATGTTTCTTATCACCAACAGCCCCAGTAGCTTTGTGTAAGTTCTGTGTTTCCTGCCTAGTTTCTGGCTCACTTCCGATGTTCTGTGTATTTAAATAGTGGAAAATTTGAAAGAAAAAAATCGCAAGAATAGTTAATCCCTTTAATGTTAGGCTAACCTGGCTGCCATGTTGTTCTAGGGACAAAGGGATGAGGTATATTGTTGGAAAAGACTGGAGGGACCTGTTTGATGTGGTCATCGTTCAGGCTGAGAAGCCCAACTTCTTTAACGATAAGCGGCGGTAAGTGTCTGTCTTTTTAGAGACCAGATTTTATTCATCTGATACTCTGAATACTGAACTGTGTCTTGGTGATATTGTGATAATGTGTCTTGGTGAAATACAATTGGAAAGTCACAAGCATCTGACATTATAGCTTTTGATACTTAACATTAACCTCCTAACAAGTAATTGGAATAAAGGTAGGATGAGTATGTACATAGCAGATAGCTTATTATTGAAACAGTTCTCAATTTAACTCAGGCTAGTCAGTCCTATGAGTCAGTCCTTAAGAAAATGATGGACAGCAGTTAGAATCCAAACTTAACATTACATAGTAAATTAGATCTCTCTCTGTGGATGCATTGTGAAGTGTAACAAAATAGCAACAACAAACCACCTGGTGAGTAGCTCCTTAAATAGAACTCTAAATGGTGCACTAAGTGTCCTTAGATTTTGCAAAACTTCTCTGCTACACAGGTTTTGCATCAAATGGAGTAAATCTCTACCCAGACTTAGATAAAGACTTTCTGCCATGGTAGCTTTGGGAAATAGAGGCATGGGAGTTTGGGTTGCACTCTTAGCATTTAGTGGTGGGTGGGGTGAGGGTAGGGTCAAGTGTCCTAAAATGTCTTTTTAACATCCTGGACTGACCTGTTCACCAAGAGTGTATTAGTCGCTCAGTTGTGTCCAGCTCTTTGTGACGCATGGACTGTAGCTCAGTCTGCCACGATCCTCTGTCCATGGAGTTTTCCAGGCAAGAATACTGGAGTGCGTAGCCATCCCCTTCGCCTAGGGATCTTCCAAGTCAGAAACAAACATAGGTCTCCCACATTGCAGGCAGATTCTTCACCATCTGAGCCACCAGGGAAGTCATCGTCCCCAAATGTCAGTGGCATTGCGAGGTACTGCACTGGGATTATAAGAATGATTCGTATTTGTGTAGTAATGGCCCACATTTGAAACACTTTTACCTACATTTCTCTGTCCTGCAATAGGTAACCATGCAGTCTTCCCTGCTCTGCTAGGTGATTTATTTTTTAACAGTAACACTATATCCATGATGGGATGTGTCTTTTTTCTTTTTTCTATTTTCAAGATCTTTTTGATGTGGACCATTTTGAAGATCTTTTTTGAATTTGTATTGCTTCTGTTTTATGTTTTGGTTTTTGGCTGCAAGGCACATGGGAACTTAGTTTCCTGAGCAGGGCTCGAACCTGTACCCTCTTCATCGGAAGGCAAAAATCTCAACCACTGGACTGCCAGGGAAGTTCCTATGCTAGGTGATTTAAAGCTTGATAATTCGGTGTCCTGTAGTCAGTGTTGAGTGGATTAAATTCCTCTTGTGATGCTAAATTCCAGTTTCCTGAGTGTCACAGTGACTCCTGGAAGAAAAGGCAAAACCAGGAACCATGTGCAGAGACTGAGAATTTAAGAGAATGTTCAATCTGTACGTTTTAGAGTTAGATGTAGATGTGCCTGTAGCTGTAATCACTGCCTGGCTGCTTGGTCACTGATAAAATGCTCTCTGGCCTTTTCTTTTTGGATCTCAGGGAGGTGGTCAGGGGAAGGACCTCATCTCCCCTTTCACCATGGACCTCCCTCCTGTGTCATGTTTATGCACAGTGGCAGGATGATGTCTTAGATTATTAGATTTTCCCTGGAGGAACCCAGCACGGCTCACTCACTCTCACTCTAGATGTCTGGATTAAAAATCCTCTCCCTGTATTCATCCTTCTGTTATTTATGATGATGAAGGTGAAGAAACATCCATATGAGAGGATAGTATGCAGTCATTAAAAATGAGGTTTTTTTTTTTTAAAGGCAGTGAACATATCTCCTGACTGTAAAAAATGATGTATGAATCACATGGGAAATTGCTCACAGCCTTGGAGAAGAGAAGATACATAGCAGTATCCAGAAATGATCCTCATTTTATATTCATAAAAAAGAGAAAGATACATAAAGACCAAAAGATATGGACTGAACTCATGTGTTTCTACCTGGGTACTGGAATTATGGATGATTTTCTTTTTCTTTATTGTATTTGTCTACATTTTCCAGATGTTTTTTGCAGTGAGTTTATATTTTTCTCACCAGAAAAGCAGTTCAAATAAGTATTACCTAAATAAAGAAAAAGGACAAATAAACCTTGTGTTTTTTTTGGAGTAGCACACCCAGGTTGAGGAATGAGGCCTTTGTTCTGTTTTTCCTATTTTCCATCATAAAATAATATGCCCGATTCTCTGATGTGTCTTGTATCTAGACTGGCTGCATTTCAAATGCAAAGCTGGATGAATGTAATAAGCAGTATTTCTATAAGCTTTATTTTTGGTAAAATGTTGTCTGCATGGTTGAATAAGGTTGGAAAATCTGGGTTAAAGAAAGTTTCTTTGTAGGAGGGCTTTTCAGAACCACCAGTAACTTTTAAAGAGGGACATGTCTAGTGCACAGTGTTTTCCAGATTCATCTGACTCTGGCGTTAGTTTTTCACTAGCCCTTTCTGGGTCCCGTGGTCTGCAGCACGGGATGTTTTGCACGAGGCTGGGGAACGTGGTGGTGGGGTTTGGTTTGGGTTGTGGGGCTCGTTTCTCTCTCCGGGGAGTAACCGTGGAGTCTTTCATCCAGCACACAGCCTGCACTGCCACCACACATGGTAACGTTTCCTGTTTCTGTTGTTAGACCTTTCCGAAAGGTGAATGAGAAAGGTGTCTTACTCTGGGATAAGATCTACAAGCTGCAGAAAGGCCAGATTTACAAGCAGGTATCTCGTGACCCGTCTGTCCTCTTAGTCGCTGTGCTTTGTGATCAGTTATAAGGATGTCACAGCTGGCATTCACTGAGGCTCACGTAGTCAGGCACAGTCCTGGGGGCTCTGCTTGAATCGACTGTTTGTAACTTGGTGGCAGAATTTAAGCTTAAGTCAATGTATTTTCAATGTGCTCTGTGTGAATTAACTCAGAATTGAGCAGCTTTAAAAAAATATATTTTTAAGCATTTTTTCTGTAGGATATAAAATTTAGAATGCCGGTAGTAAAATGGAAGTTTCTCTTTAAGAAGTGTTTAATCACATGGCGTCTTGCCCCAATTAGTAATTATTTCCTGATGAACTGTGTTTCAGGTACAGTTTTGATATATTTTGGTTTCACGTAAAGCTCTCCCATGTCGAGTAAATGATTGAATCGCTGTCCATTTTTGTGTTACTGAAATTAGTTTTTTAAATTTTATCCTTTTAACATTTTATATTTGTATAATATTTATAACATAAAATTACAGAAGAGCATGATATAGTTTTTTTTGAACTGTGTAGTACATTCCTTGTATTATATACTGTCCAACTGGCTTATACCTGTTGTATATGTAACAGACTGATGGATTTGGCACTAAGTATATTTTCTAGGCCTGAAAGATTAGCTTGGATACAGCCATTCCCCATCTAGGAAGCTAGGGGAAGAAAATGATTAAGATGTAGCTAGCTGAAGAACACTATTAAGAGGTAGCTAAAGCTTTGCTAAAGAATGTTTATCATGATGTTACTTACAAAATAGGTAGGAAGGTAAATGTCTAGTATCAGATAATTGATGAAACGAATCATGGGTAGGTCTCAGCTGCTGAAATTACATGGCAGGCGAATACTTATTGACATGGTCAATAAATTACAGAATATTAAATGTAAAAAAAAGATCCTTAAGAAGGTATACAATATGAATCCCTCCTGAAAAGTGCATTTGACTTAGAAGAAAGGGCTCAAAGATTTCACATAAATGTTTTTTATCTTAATATTTCGATACTTAAACTGTAAAAGCAAAAATATTTTAAGTTTAAAAAAAAAAGTAGATATCTTGGGCCATGGGGTGTACAGGCCTTTTATCTGTCATATAATGCAATATAACACCTGTATTTTTCTGTTATTGCAGGGCAATTTATATGAATTTTTGAAGCTTACTGGATGGAGGGGCTCCAAAGTGTTGTATTTTGGTGACCACATATATAGTGACCTGGCGGTGAGAAATCTTATTTCCTATTTCTTTGTTGGGTACAGTGTTAGGCCCACTTATTGAGGAGTTTATTTATTATTTAAGACTATTTTCATGCTTTCATAAAAATGAGGACTGGGCCACATTTCTTGCTGCTTTTTCTTTAATTTCTCATATTTTACCAAACCAAATGAATCAGAGTCATGAAGTAGAGGAATTTTGGGAAAATGATGGAAATTAACAATTTACTCAGGTTATCAGAAAAAAATCTTTACTCAGAAAAAAGTCTTTCCATTTAAAAAGGTCAGAAATAAATGACAGTGTTTTTTCCTTTTCCTTTCTTTATTAAGCATCAGAAACATACAAATGGTCTGTAAAAGCTTGTAAACATCAGTCTGGGTTTCTTTTGCCTGATAGTCATTTTGAAAGAGTACAAAATGTAAAAAGTACAATAGCTATTTCTAGGAAATGGCTAGTAGGTGAAAATGAGGCTTTCATGCCCTTTGGAATGACTGGAGTGTCCCAGGACTTGAATTATGACTTAATTTATAATTGGCACAGGAGTGAGTGAGTCACACTTATTACCACCCTTGGTTCCTTGTGGAATGAATATATATATATATATATATATATATTTATATATAAATAAAATTCATTTATACGAAGAGTGAAATACGTGACTGTATACAAAAGTGCTTAGTAAAGTAGAAACCTAAAGTGCTCCTGTCAGGATGCTGGCACTCCCAGGATGTCCGACCAAGTGCCATGGCGTCACAAGACATAGCTCTTGCTGTGTGGTCTGTGGGCCTTGAGGAGATAACTGTGACCCTGGAGGCATGTGGGTGCTTGGCCCCGTGAGGTCCCCCGCACAGAGACAGGTCCTAGTGCCGTGCGAAGCTTCACACTGCAGTTGTTTGTCCAGTGTTGTCCCCGTGACATTGGCATCACCTGGGAACTTGCTCAAACTGCACATTCTTGGCCTCACCCCGGACTTACCGAGTTATAAAGAAGCTCTGGGGTTGGGGCCCAGCCATCAGTGTTGTTCTCAGCTTTCCACGCTAAAACTTGATGTCACAGTGTTGCTGGCCTCATGGAATGAGTTGTTTCGTCTTCCTCAGTTTTTGGAAGAGTTTGAGAAGGATTGGTGTTCATTCTTTTATGTTTAATAGTGAAGCCATCCAGTTCTGGACTTTTCACTGTTGGAAGGTTTTTGATTCCTGATTCAGTCTTCTTCCTAGTAAGAGGTCTGTTCAGATTTACCAATTCTTCATGATTCAGTCTTGGTAGGTTGTGTGTTTCTAGGAATTTGTCCATTTCATCTAGATTATTCAAGTTGTTGGCATACAGTAGTTTACAGTCCTCTTTTATAATCTTTTTTTTTAATCTGTAGAATTGGTGGTAATGTCAGCACTTACATTTCTGATTTTAGTAATTTGAGTCTTCTTGTTTTCTTATCAAACTTGATGGTTTTTCAATTTTGTTGAATTTTTTTTTGAAAAACCAATTCTTAGTTTTATTGATTTTTCTCTGTTTTTTTTATATTCTCTATTTTATTTATTTTTGCTCCGATCTTTACCATTTCTTTTTGTGCTGCTAGCTTTCAGTTTAGTTTGTTCTTTTTCTAGTTCTTTTAGGTTTAAAGTTAAGTTGTTGTTTTGAGATCTTTGTTTTTCAATCTAAATGGCTAGAGGTGTTAATTTTCATTTTAGTCTTGCTTTTTTTGTATCCCATAAACTTGGGTATGTTGTGTTTGCATTTTAACTTGTCCCAAGTTTTCTAATTTTCCATGTGATTTCTCTTTTGACCTATTGGTTGTTGAAGAGTGTGTCTTTTAATTTCCACATATTTCTGAATTTTTCAGTTTCTCCTTTTGCTATTGATGTCTAGTTTCATTCTTAGTGATAAGAAAAGATACTTCATATGATTTCAGTCTTCTAAAATTAATCAAGACTTGTTTTGTGGCCTAAAATACAGCTGCTGCTGGAGAATGCTCCATGTGCGTTTGAGAAAAATATTGTATTCTACTTTTGTTGGATGGAGTGTTCTAATTGATCTGTGGTGGTGTTCAGGTCCTGTATTTCTTGTTCTTCTGTCTCCTATTTTTATCCATTATAGAAAGTGGGCTACTGATGTTTCCTATTATTATTGTAAAGCTGTCTCTTGTTCCCTTCAGTTCTGTTAATGTTCGCGTCATATATTTTGGACCTCTGATGTTTGGTTCATATGTGCTTTTAATTGTTATATATTTTTGGTGAATTGATCCTTTTATCATGATGTAATGTCATTCTTTGTGTCTTGTAACTATTTTTGACCCAAAGTCTGTTTTGCCTGATACTAGGATAGCCACTTTTGTTTTGGTTACTATTTGTGTGGAATGTCTTTTTTAGTCTTTTCACTTTCAACTCTGTGTGTTCTTAGATCTAAAATAAATTGTCTTGTAGACAGCATATATTTGGATCCATCCTGGAGTGATCAGACCAGAATTGATTAATGTGTCAGAGATTATGTGGGCAATGAATATTACCCGTCAAAGGAATCCCTTGAGAATGTAGATGCTTCCAATGTTGCTGCAGTTTCTCAAAATAAATTTAGATGCCCCCTTTGGGATATATTTGAGAGCCAGCTTGAGGCACTGGAGAAAATTAATTTCATTATCATTAATTCATTGTCATGTACTTTAGTCTTAGGAGTGTTCCAGTTGACTTTTTACCTATTGTCAGAAATAAGATGCATCTTGAAAAGTTTGCCACCACTGGGAATATTTAGAAAACTGTGCTGTATGTAGGGTTTCATATATTTTAGGAGAAAGAGAATTATTGAAAGATTTAAAGAAATTCAACCATGGAAGAAGATAGGCATCCTTAGGACTTGTAGAGCAGGGATTCTAGCTTTAGGGGAGTAACCAGGGTGAATTTTCAAAATAGTAAACTATATACCACTTCTGTCCTTAAAAGCGCTCTCCTTAGAAGTATCCCTTTCTCCCTTAGAGTAAACGCCTGGCTTCCTGCAGTTGCTGTGCTCAAGCTCTGTCTCCCCAACCTCTCCTCCCTCTCTGAAGGCACCTCCTGCCTCTGCCCTCTCTCCTTCTCTGCCCTAGGTTGCTTGCCTTGCTGTTTCTTAGCACACCCTGCTCCCAGCATGTTCCTGCCCCGGGATCTTTGCACTTGACCTTTTTCCAGCCAGAATTTTTCTCTTCCCATACATTTACGTACTTTTACTGCTTGAATGTCCCTTTGTTAGCCTGGCCTTCTTACTCTCTATAAAATGGTAACTCCTTATTTTGCTTGATTTTTGTCCATTGTGTTTCTTACCACCTGCCATTGTGTATTGGCTTGCTTATTTTTTTTTGGTCCGTATTTCCCATGAGAGCAGAGGTTTGTTATTTTTGTTCACTATTTTATTCTCAGTTTCTAGCACAGGGCCTGGCAAACAGTAGTATTTAATAAATGTTTGTCAAATGAGAAAATGAACAGCCATTCAGTATGGTGATTGTATATCTTAAATTTGCCAGGACATAACTTATATGAAAGAGATGGGAATACCAGACCACCTGACCTGCCTCTTGAGAAACCTATATGCAGGTCAGGAAGCAACAGTTAGAACTGGACATGGAATAACAGACTGGTTCCAAATAGGAAAAGGAGTACATCAAGGCTGTATATTGTCACCCTGCTTATTTAACTTATATGCAGAGTACATCATGAGAAACTCTGGGCTGGAAGAAGCACAAGCTGGAGTCAAGATTGCCAGGAGAAATATCAATAACCTCAGATATGCAGATGACACCACCCTTATGGCAGAAAGTGAAGAGGAACTAAAGAGCCTCTTGATGGAAGTGAAAGAAGAGAGTGAAAAAGTTGGCTTAAAGCTCAACATTCAGAAAACGAAGATCATGGCATCTGGTCCCATCACTTCATGGGAAATAGATGGGGAAACAATGGAAACAGTGGCTGACTTTATTTTTTTGGGCTCCAAAATCACTGCAGATGGTGACTGCAGCCATGAAATTAAAAGATGCTTACTCCTTGGAAGGAAAGTTATGACCAACCTAGACAGCATATTAAAAAGCAGAGACATTACTTTGCCAACAAAGGTCTGTCTAGTCAAGGCTATGGTTTTTCCAGTAGTCGTGTATGGATGTGAGAGTTGGACTGTGAAGAAGACTGAGCGCCGAAGAATTGATGCTTTTGAACTGTGGTGTTGGAGAAGACTCTTGAGAGTCCCTTGGACTTCAAGGAGATCCAACCAGTCCATTCTAAAGGAGATCAGTCCTGGGTGTTCTTTGGAAGGACTTATGCTAAAGCTGAAACTCCAGTACTTTGGCCACCTCATGCGAAGAGTTGACTCATTGGAAAAGACTCTGATGCTGGGAGGGACTGGGGGCAGGAGGAGAAGGGGACGACAGAGGATGAGATGGCTGGATGGCATCACCGACTCGACGGACAGGAGTTTGGGTGAACTTTGGGAGTTGGTGATGGACAGGGAGGCCTGGCGTGCTGCAATTCATGAGGTTGCGAAGAGTTGGACACGACTGAGCTACTGAACTGAACTTATATCAGATATTCTGGCTTATTGTCATATCACAGGAGTAAAATATTTGGAATGAAGATACGATCATGTATGTTGGTTGGTCCTGAATGATCATTCCAAGTCTGAAATTTTTCATAACCCAGGAGGCTTGGCATGCCATGGGTGTTCCCCAGCCTTCTGTGGGTGGATTGAATAAAAACCTTCAGAAGCATTTCAATTTACCCTCCTTCTGCCCCTGACCTAATTGTTGTTTTAGAGACTGTGGTTAACGATTCAAGATCCTGTGTTTCTGTGGGGGCTGTGACTCAAGCAATTATTTCTGGAACAGAAACTTTCTTTGGAGGGGGTGGGGAATGGCCAAAGCCTGGGGCAAAATTGGCTTTAATTAAGTGTAATTCATTGAGTTCAGCTTGGTTAATGACCAACCATTACAATTAAAATTAATTCAGTGAATGCCTGTTGTGTCTGGGAAAGGTAATGAAATGGTTTCAATTCTGTTGTGATGAATGTTGACTTTTTGTGATCTTTGCAATCAGGACTTGACCCTGAAGCATGGCTGGCGAACGGGTGCGATTATCCCTGAATTAAGATCCGAGCTCAAAACCATGAACACGGAGCAGTACATTCAAACTGTGGCCTGGCTACAGACCCTGACCGGGTTATTGGAGCAGATGCAGGTTTGGAATTCTTTTTCTCTTCTACTTTTTCTTTCTTTCTTTTTTTTTTAAAAGAATTATTTATTTGTTTTTGGCTCTGCTCCGTCTTCATTGCTACGTGCGGAATTTCTCTTGTTGTGGTGCACAGGCTTCTCATTGCGGTGGCTTTTCTTGTTGTGGAGCACAGGCTCTAGAATGCACAGGCTCAGTATAATTGTGGCACATTTATAGGAGGCCTAGTTCCTCCTCAGCATGTGGGATTTTCCTGGACCAGGGATTGAACCTGTGTCCCCTGCAGTGGCAGGTGGATTCTTAACCACTGGGCCGCCAGGGAAATCCTCCCCTACTTTTTCTTTAAGCCTGAGGTTAGTCCACTGATCAGAGTTATTTCAGATATTTTTCTGTTCAGTTGAGGTCCTAAAGTATGAGGCAGAAGCTATCCTGCAGAATAACCACTGGGGTGATTTTGCCCCTGAAAGAATCTTGCCACTTTCCCTAAAGAGAATTTTAAAAATGACTGCCAAAGCCATTTGGAGAAAGTTTTGTGGGGCCCATGTGGGGAATTCCAGAGTCCTTACTTCTCCACCCAAGCCCCACTGGGAGATATTCTGTGGGTAGTGGGATTCGAGAACCTCTGCCTAGTGTTTGGGTCCAGTCCTCCTGCTGCCTTTTGCCTGCTGTGGGACTTCTCCTTTCTGGGCCTCAGTTTCCCCATCTGTGAAAGGGAATGAACACTTCAGGCCGGACACCACGGCTTGCTGGGAAGAGTCTCAGAGCAAGAATCGAGATCTCTGCCTGCAGCTTCCATCTGACTTTGGATCAGTTTGCTGGCTCACTGGAGTTCAGTGGTGGTTTTTTTTTTTTTCTTTCTGTGAGTTACATAGCCAGTTTTAGGCAGATAGTGAGGAAAGTCATTTTGGTAATTTCCTGGCCCATGGACTATGCCCTCTGTTGCAGCTGTGACTGCCCCCCTCCCCACCTCTCCCCCCACCCCGCCCCGCCAAGACTCATGAGACACCTTGCTTTCTCACCTGATTTAGCTGGCCTGGCTCTCAGCGTCTCAGCGTGAATGCTGACTCTTAGGATAAGGGGCGTGGATGCCTGCTTTGTTGGCTAACACACCTGTAGCCTCTGGCCATGGCCTGGTGCCCACAGCCTGCCAGCCTGCTTTGGAAATGGGCCAGGGAACTGCCTTGCTTGGCCCAGCTGGCAGCAAGCTCAGGCAGGGATGCAGGGAGTGCCAGGCCCTCACTCCAGGGCACACACCTTCCAGGGCATGGGGCCCCGCACGTCCCCCGGGCCTTGCTTCCAGCTCGTCTTGGCTGTGTTGCTCTTTGGCTCGCCTCTGACGAGGACTGGTTCTGTTTCCCTCCCTGTGCTTGTCTGTGAGGTGTTTGTCTAAAAATAAAAGGCATGGATTCTGGGTTAATGCAGCTTCAAGTCTGTGCATAGGTCACACGTAATAATAGTTACTCTCTAGATGCCAGGCATTGTGCTGAGCGCTTGCTCTGCAACATTACTCCTCACTCGTCCCAGCTGTCCTGTGTACAATTTTCCACTTTAGAATGAGGAAACTGGGTGTCTGAGAGGTTAGGTAACATGTCCAAGGTCATAAAACAACAGAGCAAGGACTTGAACCTGGGTTGTGTGGTGCCCGAGTCCCTGCTTTGGGGCAGTGCATGGAAGTGCTGTTTTACTTGGCGGTTTAGAGCTTTCGTGTATAGCTAGAGCCCTCCCCTTAGGTGCGGTCTCTCTGTGATGCAGGCAGCTGGTCAGATACACAGATGCAGCCTGCAGGTAGATGGTTTAGCTTTGGTTTCCTTTTCCAGCTTTCTGTCTGGGTGGATTCTCTAGGACGTAGAGGAAGGTGATTGATGATTAAAAAATTACCCGAATGAGCAGCATTTCTCACTGTGCTTCCTGTTCCCTTTCTCCTCTCCCCCGATCCCTGCGTTCACCTAGAAAACTATACATTATTCCAGTGATTCTGTGTCAGACGTTTCTATAGCTCCTCTTTTTCTGATAATGGGCACATAGCACATTATCTGGACACTATTTTCTGAGAAGAGAAATTGGTCCTTGAACTTGGGTATGATTTTTTTTTTTTTCCTTTTTCATTTTGGAAGCCAAAAGTGTTACCTGGAGCTGGGTCTGATGAATTAACTGGAAGTATTTAATTTTTGGATTTAAGGAAGTAGCTATAAAGAAGAATTTTTGTTCATTAGCCTTGAAGTGCCCTCCTGAGTGGTACTGTTCATGGTGGTCATGCTGATGGATGATGTGCTGGTATTAAGTCTTTTAGGTAACCATGTTAGAGCCATATTTAGCCTGGGTTGGACAGACTTCTGCAACAAGCTAGCTAGCCATTGTGTGAGGTCGTGCAGGTCGTACGGTCTCAGCTCCATGCTGGTAGCGTGAAAGCAGCCTTGGACAATATGTGAGCAACCAGTTGTAGCTGTATCCCTGACATTTTATTGGGGGACACTAAAATTTTAATTTCATATCATTTTTATGCATCATGAAGTTATTTTTCTTTTGAATTTTTTTCAACAACTTCAAAAGGAAAATCCATTCTTGAGCTCATTGGGATGATAGAAAGGTGGGCAGTGGGCTGGATTTGGTCTCCATTGGTACAGGTTATCAGCCTTCTGGCTAGATGGCAATAATTCTGCCCATGCAGGAGTGGGCTAGCCTGTACAGTATATTTTCATAGATTGTAGCCATAAATGGCTGAGTGAGCTAATGAACGAGAGGGGCTGAAGGTGGCTGAGGTGTCTGTAGGATCAGCTTCTGGTGTGGGCTTCTGGTTAGTCTTTTCCCGTGCCAGGTCCCCATCCTTGAGTGCATGGTATCACTTAAAGGTTAATTATAGCTAAGTAAACCCAGTGTTTGAAGTATTTTAAAGTAGGTATCAGACTCCTAAGATTGCTGTCTTACAAAGTTTGGCCTTGTAGGAGGATCCAAGCTGGAGAAAGGGGTGGCTCAAGGAGAAACTGCTTTTTCTTCTAATGGAAGAGCCTTCAGCATGTTTAAAAGCTGATGGGTAGACTCCAGGGGAGGAGGTTGATCACTTGGGAGAGATGATAAACGATGAAGAAAGGGCAGGTGGGAGGGAGCCGTGGGTGGGCGTGGGTGGGCCTTGGATGGGAGGGTGTGAGGGGAGGCTGGGCTGCGGTGCACACACCCAGAGCTCAGGTGCCCCCTGCTCGAGGGGGTGCTCCCTGGTTCAGCTCTCTGGGGCCTTCCTCCTTCGCTTATCCCTTCAGCAGTCTTGGGCTTTGCTGGAGATGATCCCGCATCCCTGGCCCCGCCCTGTTCTGGAAAAGCTGAGCTGGAGAAGGTGCCGTAGACTTGGAGACCCAAGCTGGCTCTTCATGTCTGTGTAGCCCGCCCTCGGGTAGGGGCCCTGCTGAGGGGAGAGTGGAGAGGCGCAGTCACGTGGCCTATGGCTGCTGGCTTCCCAAAGGAGAAAGCACTAGTGCACTTTGGTTATCTTGCTTCTGGTCGCTAGTCAGAGAATCCTCCTCCTGCAAGCGCAGGGAGAAGCTGCTCCTTCACACTGGACACAGGGGCCCTGATCGTGGGCCGAGAGGTGGGCAGAGGTGGGAGGAAGACTGGTGTCCCGTTCTGTGCAGTGTCACACTGTTTTGTCCTGGTCTGCTTACCTGGGTGCCCCCTGCCAGGGTCCGCATCTCGTTCTCTTATATCTTCAGTATCTAGCACAGCACTTGCCACACAGAGGTGCTGAATATGTACCTGTGTGTATATATGTATGCATATATGTATACATGTATATCCATATGTATGCATGTGTATCTGTATAGGTATGTTTGTGTGCATACGTGTGTGTGTATGTGTATTTATGTTTATATATATATGTATAAACAAATTCTCTGTGGCACCCTACCACAGTTTTGATCTAGTCTTACATTTTGTAGTGCCTCAATTCTATGGTGAGTGATTTGTTGACTTAAAATATGAGAGCTTATTGAAATCAAACTCATAGGACCTGCCTTGACACCCCCAGAAGGGACCAGTCTTCTGGTGCTCCAGTAACACACATCCAGTGGTCATTCAGAGGTGGCTGCTTCCTGCTGGTGTAGACAACAGTGGCAGGCAGGAAATCGAGATTACAAGCTCAGGGTTTTGATTTGAGCGGCAGCAGCCTGTAGCGGGTGACTTGGGCAAGCTCTTGATCTGGGCATACGTGATAAACAGAAGGGCCTTGGCTCCCATGTCAAAGCAGATGGTTTGCTCATTTGGCATTTTCCTCCGGGTCCTGAGGCTGCCCCAACCCTGCCTGGCCCCTGCAGTCACGTGCACCTCTGGCTCTGGTTCGTGTGTTCGGTTTAACCCTAGGAGGCTTGGAGAGAGACTTGTGAGATTCCATGTTAGGGTGCGTACAGCTGTCATTTTCTTTTTGCCTTTTGCTCACATTTCAGTCCACCTGGAGAATTCTCCACTTTCCATCTGGTTGAGGTGTTCTGCCTTCTTGCCTTTTACAAAAACAGTTTTTTTTCTCTTAAACACTTTAAAAGGTATTAATAAAATAATATTGAGGAAAAAGATTAAGCCAATTATAACTGTTACCCTTGAACAAATTAAAGAAAAAATTTCATGTTAATTTCCAAATGCACATGTTTTTACATGCTTGAAATTTGTGGATGCACTGTTACATCTGCTGTTTCCACTCACTGATGTTTTATGTGTGTGTGTGTATAGGACATATATTTATGATATATATAAATGGGTCTGCTAGGTAGTGTGTATTAGGTATATATTTATATGTGTAACACACATGAATAACGGATACATGACACGCATATAATACACACATTTTATGTGGACATACATGTATTCCAGTTCTAGTTCAGTCACTCAGTCGTGTCCAACTCTTTGTGACCCCATGAATGGCAGCATGCCAGACCTCCCTGTCCATCACCAACTCCCGGAGTTCACTCAAACTCATGTCCATCGAGTCGGTGATGCCATCCAGTCATCTCATCCTCTGTCGTCCCCTTCTCCTCCTGCCCCCAATCCCTCCCAGCATCAGAGTCTTTTTCAATGAGTCAACTCTTCACATGAGGTGGCCAAAGTATTGGAGTTTCAGCTTCAGCATCAGTCCTTCCAATGAACACCCAGGACTGATCTCCTTTAGAATGGACTGGTTGGATCTCCTTGTAGTCCAGGGGACTCTCAAGAGTCTTCTCCAACACCACAGTTCAAAAGCATCAATTCTTCAGCACTCAGCTTTCTTCACAGTCCAACTCTCACATCCATACAGGACCACTGGAAAAACCATAGCTTTGACTAGACAGACCTTTGTTGGCAAAGTAATGTCTGCTTTTTATATGCTAACTAGGTTGGTCATAACTTTCCTTCCAAGGAGTAAGCATCTTTTAATTTCATGGCTGCAATCACCATGTGCAGTGTTTTTGGAGCCCCCAGAAATAAAGTCTGACACTGTTTCCACTGTTTCCCCATCTATTTCCCATGAAATGATGGGACTAGATGCCATAATCTTAGTTTTCTGAATGTTGAGCTTTAAGTCAAATTTTTCACTCTCCTCTTTCACTTTCATCAAGAGGCTCTTTAGTTCCTCTTCACTTTCTGCCATAAGGGTGGTGTCATCTGCATATCTGAGGTTATTGATATTTTTCCCTGAAATCTTGATTCCAGCTTGTGCTTCATCCAGCCCAGCATTTCTCATGATGTACTCTGCATATAAGTTAAATAAGCAGGGTGACAATATACAGCCTTGACGTACTCCTTTCCCAATTTGGAACCAGTCTGTTCCATGTCGAGTTCTAACTGTTGTTTCTTGACCTGCATATAGATTTCTCAAGAGGCAGGTCAGGTGGTCTGGTATTCCCTTCTCTTTCAGAATTTTCCACAGTTTATTGTGAGCCACACAGTCAAAGGTTTTGGCATAGTCAAGAAAGCAGAAATAGATGTTTTTCTGGAACTCTCTTGCTTTTTTGATGATCCAGTGGATGTTGGCAATTTGATCTCTGGTTCCTCTGCCTTTTCTAAAAGCAGCTTGAACATCTGGAAGTTCACGGTTCACGTATTGCTGAAGCCTGGCTTAGAGAATTTTGTGCGTTACTTTACTAGCATGTGAGATGAGTGCAATTGTGCGGTAGTTTGAGCATTCTTTGGCATTGCCCTTCTTTGGGAATGAAAACTGACCTTTTCCAGTCCTGTGGCCACTGCTGAGTTTTCCAAATTTGCTGGCATATTGAGTACAGCACTTTCACAGTATAATCTTTCAGGATTTGAAATAGCCTCACTGGAATTCCATCACCTCCACTAGCTTTGTTTGTAGTGATGCTTTCTAAGGCCCACTTGACTTCACATTCCAGGATGTCTGGCTCTAGGTCAGTGATCACACCATCGTGATTATCTGGGTCGTGAAGATCTTTTTTGTATAGTTCTTCTGTGTATTCTTGCCACCTCTTCTTAATATCTTATGCTTCTGTTAGGTCTATACCATTTCTGTCCTTTATCAAGCCCGTCTTTGCATGAAATGTTCCCTTGGTATCTCTAATTTTGTTGACGAGATCTCTAGTCCTTCTCATTCTGTTGTTTTCCTCTATTTCTTTGCTTTGATCGCTGAGGAAGGCTTTCTTATCTCTCCTTGGTATTCTTTGGAACTCTGGATTCAGATGCTTATATCTTTCCTTTTCTCCTTTGCTTTTCACTTCCCTTCTTTTCACAGCTATTTGTAAGGCCTCCCCAGACAGCCATTTTGCTTTTTTGCATTTCTTTTTCTTGGGGATGGTCTTGATCCCTGTCTCCTGTACAGTGTCACGAACCTCTGTCCATAGTTCATCAGGCACTCTCTCTATCAGATCTAGTCCCTTAAATTTATTTCTCACTTTGACTGTATAATTGTAGGGGATTTAAGTCATACCTGAATGGTCTAGTGGTTTTCCCTACTTTCTTCAATTTAAGTCTGAGTTTGGCAATAAGGTGTTCATGATCCGAGTCACAGTCAGCTCCCGGTCTTGTTTTTGCTGACTGTATACAGCTTCTCCATCTTTGGCTGCAAAGAATATAATCAATCTGATTTCAGTGTTGACCATCTGGTGATGTCCATGTGTAGAATCTTCTCTTGTGTTGTTGGAAGAGGGTATTTGCTATGACCAGCGTGTTCTTTTGGAAAAACTCTATTAACCTTTGCCCTACATAATAATATGTATTATGCTCATACAAAGCCTTTAATAATTCTTTAATATCTCTAGTTTAACAGGGACCTTGCATCCCTGTTTGCGTCATTGTATTATGTCTACGTTTGGTGAAGAAGGGCAGCAGCTGGGAAGTCTGAAAATGTATTATTTCATGCAAGTCCCTATCTCTTAGATCTGAATAAAATTCCTCCCAGAAGAACTACCTGCTAGAAAATTCTCACTACCTAATGAGTTTATTCATATCCAGAACCTTCTCAGTAATTGGGTTGTGTCCTGCAGGTTCACAGAGATGCGGAATCACAGCTGGTTTTGCAGGAGTGGAAGAAGGAGAGGAAGGATATGAGGTAAGAGTGGCCTGTTGTGAACGGAGTGAATCCTTCACTGTGGCCCCGTGCACTCAGCCCACACGCCTTCCCCAAGGCCAGCCAGAGGTGGGACTCGAAACAGCCTTACTTAGTTGCCAGGGGTGACTGTGACCCCCAGGATCCAGAATGAGCCAGCTGCCGTTAGTGATGAGTGACATTTCCTCGAGGCAGCAGAGAGCTCCCTCCCACCTTCTGCCCACCCCTGAGTTTGTTGTCTGTCTGTCCCTCCCCGCATCCATCCCTCCTTCTGTCCCACTTAACTTCCCTCTTTGGGCAGCCAGCAGCCCAGCGTGGCCAGTGGGACAGTGTTGGAGGTGGCTGTGAACCGCAGTGAATCCTTGGGGCTCCTACAGTGCTGGTGTTCATTTGTAACACTGCTGTGTTAGGTATGTGCAGTCACTCAAATCATGATGCTGATTGATGAAGAAAGCTGTCTGCTGTCAGATGGGTGTTTGTCTTAAGGGAATAGTTATTCTTGAGTTGTTTTTTCTTTTTATTAAACTATAGCTGATTTACAGTGTTGTGTTAGTTTCAAGTGTACAGCTGCAGATTCTTCTCCATTATAGGAAAGACTGAATATGTTGAACAGTGATATCAAATAGAGTTCCATGTTCTATATAGTAAGTAAATCCTCTTTGTGTATGTATTTTATATAGTAGCGTGTATCTCTTCATCTCACACTCCTAATTTATCCCTTCCCCTCTTCTTTTCCCTTTGGTACCCATAAATTTGTTTTCTCTGTCTGTGAATCTGTTTCTGTTTTGTAAATAAGTTCATTTGTTTTATTTTTTAGATTCCACATATAAGTGATATGTGGTATTTGTCTTTCTCTGTCTGACTTCCTTCACTTAGTGTGATAATGTCTAGGTCTGCCCATGTTGCTGCAGATGACATTATTTTTTTTTTTTTTTTTTTTATGGCTGACATGACTGAGCGACTGAACTGAACTGAACTGAATAGTCTAGTATATGTGTGTGTATGTGTATGAAAAGTGAAAGTGAGGGTGTTAGTCGCTCAGTCGTGTCCAACTCTTTGCGACCTCTTGGACTGTAGTGTGCCAGGTTCTTCTGTCCTTGGAATTCTCCAGGCAAGAATACTGGAGAGGGTAGCCATTCCCTTCTCCAGGGGATCTTCCTGACCCAGGGATTGAATCTGCGTCTCCTGCATTGCAGGGAGATTCTTTACCATCTGAGCCATGGCTTGGCTCAGAGCATTTGGCACTTAATTCAGGCTAGATGGTAAAGATTTTAAAGGAGAATTATTCTCAAGAGGCCTTGTGGACAGTTGTGCTTCCCTGTAGAAGAGGGTGCTGTGTATGTGGGCAGTGTTGATGTGGCCATTTCTGCTCTTGTGGTCCCCCCACGCCTCCTTCCCAGGCAGCACAGCTGTCTCTAAGGTTTGGAGGTAGCACTCACTGCCTGGTTCTGATCTCTGAGCAGTGGGCAGTCTGGTGGGACTGGTGTGCCTGGAAAGCAGGGAGAGTCCATTCCTCTGGGCTGCAGAAGCCACGGCTGTACTGATTTGATCCTCCTCCCTCTCAACGTGTTGGTTATTGGGAGTGTATTGGTTATTATAATGGGATTATTGGTCTGAAATGTTGGGTGAGAGGGTGATGGGCATATGATGCATATATGCTTATAATTCAGGCTTCAAGGAGGTGCTTGAAGCTCTGTATTGGATGCCAGAGGTGTGCTTACATTGCTGTAATAGAATGCTTAATCTCTTAGATATAAAGTACTTTCAAGTTTATGATACACTCTTATTTCTCTTACCTTATGGAGTTCTCACTATAACCTCACTAGAAGGGGGCCTTGATCTTGTTCTGTAGATGAGGGAAGTTTGGAGACTCTGAGAATATTCTCCATTTCTGTGGACCTTCAGAAGTGGCTCTTTCACCTTCCATTTTTGTTTGGGAAATGCGGTGTGCATGTTTAGGGGCTCTCACCTTGCCTCTGGAGCCTTCAGCTGTGTTCTCTCCACTGGCCTAAGTGGGGAATGTGGTCAGAACCATTTTGATGGATGAACAGACTGTTTTCCCAATTAGAAGTCAGGGCTGCTCTAGGCTAATTTGAGTCCTATGCATATGAAGTAGGAAGTCAAGAAACATCTGGAGTAACAGGCAAATTTGGCCTTGGAGTACAGAATGAAGAAGGGCAAAGGCTAATAGAGTTTTGCCAAGAGAACTCACTGGTCATAGCAAACACCCTCTTCCGACAACACAAGAGAAGACTCTACACATGGACATCACCAGATGGTCAACACCAAAATCAGATTGATTATATTCTTTGCAGCCAAAGATGGAGAAGCTCTATACAGTCAGCAAAAACAAGACCGGGAGCTGACTGTGGCTCAGATCATGAACTCCTTATTGCCAAATTCAGACTTAAATTGAAGAAAGTAGGGAAAATCACTAGACCATTCAGGTATGACCTAAATCAAATCCCTTACGATTATACAGTGGAAATGAGAAATAGATTTAAGGGACTAGATCTGATAGACAGAGTGCCTGATGAACTATGGATGGAGGTTCGTGACATTGTACAGGAGACAGGGATCAACACCATCCCCAAGAAAAAGAAATGCAAAAAGGCAAAATGGCTGTCTGAGGAGGCCTTAAAATAGCTGTGTAAAGAAAAGAACCTAAAAGCAAAGGAGAAAAGAAAAGATATACCCATTTGAGCATAGTTTCAAAGAATAGCAAGGAGAGATAAGAAAGCCTTCCTCAGTGATCAATGCAAAGAAATAGAGGAAAACAATAGAATGGGAAAGACTAGAGATCTCTTCAAGAAAATTAGAGATACCAAGGGAACATTTCATGAAAAGATGGGCTCGATAAAGGACAGAAATGGTATGGACCTAACAGAAGCAGAAGATATTAAGAAGAGGTGGCAAGAATACACAGAAGAACTATACAAAAAAGATCTTTACAACCCAGATAATCATGATGGTGTGATCACTCACCCAGAACCAGACATCCTGGAATGCAAAGTCAAGTGGGCCTTAGGAAGCATCACTACAAACAAAGCTAGTGGAGGTGATGGAATTCCAGTTGAGCTGTTTTAAATCCTGAAAGATTATGCTGTGAAAGTGCTGCACTCAATATGCCAGCAAATTTGGAAAACTCAGCAGTGGCCACAGGACTGGAAAAGGTCAGTTTTCATTCCAGTCCCAAAGAAAGGCAATGCCAAAGAATGCTCAAACTACTGCACAATTGCACTCATCTCACATGCTAGTAAAGAAATGCTCAAAATTCTCCAAGCCAGACTTCAGCAATACGTGAACTGTGAACTTCCTGATGTTCAAGCTGGTTTTAGAAAAGGCAGAGGAACCAGAGATCAAATTGCCACCATCTGTTGGATCATCGAAAAAGCACATGAGTTCCAGAAAAACATCTATTTCTGCTTTATTGACTATGCCAAAACCTTTGACAGTGTGGATCACCACAAACTGTGGAAAATTCTGAAAGAGAAGGGAATACCAGATCACCTGACCTGCCTCTTGAGAAATCTGTATGCAGGTCCGGAAACAATAGTTAGAACTAGACATGGAACAACAGACTGGTTCCAAAAACGAAAAGGAGTACGTCAAGGCTGTATACTGTCACCCTGCTTATTTAACTTATATGCAGAGTACATCATGAGAAATGCTGGGCTGGATGAAGCACAAGCTGGAATCAAGATTTTCAGGAGAAATATCAATAACCTCAGATATGCAGATGATACCACCATTATGGCAGAAAGCAAAGAACTAAAGAGCCTCTTGATAAAAGTGAAAGAGAGTGAAAAAGTTTGCTTAAAGCCTAATATTCAGAAACATGCCTAACATCATGGCATCCGGTCCCATCACTTCATGGAAAATAGATGGGGAAACAGTGGAAACAGTGGCACACTTTATTTTTTGGGGCTTCAAAATCACTGCAGCCATGAAATTAAAAGATGCTTACTCCTTGGAAGAAAAGTTATGACCAACCTAGTTAGTATATTAAAAAGCAGAGACATTACTTGCCAACAAAAGTCTGTCTGGTCAAAGCTATGGTTTTTCCAGTAGTCGTGTATAGATGTGAGAGTTGGACTATAAAGAAAGCTGAGCACCAAAGATTGATGCTTTTGAACTGTGGTGTCGGAAGACACTCTTGAGAGTCCCTTGGACTGCAAGGAAATCCACCCAGTCCATCCTAAAGGAAATCAGTCCTGAATATTCATTGATAGGACTGATATTAAAGCTGAAACTCCAATACTTTGGCCACCTGATGTGAAGAACTGACTCATTTAAAAAGACCCTGATGCTGGGAAAGATTGAAGGTGGGAGGAGAAGGGGACCACCAAGCATAAGGTGGTTGGATGGCATCACTGACTCAATTGATGTGTTTGAGTAAACTCCGGGAGTTGGTGATGGACAGGGAGGCCTGGCGTGCTGCAGTCCATGGGGTTGCAAGAGTCGGACACAACTGAGCGACTGAACTGAAGCATATGAAACAGTGATTAAAAAATTTTTTTTATTGATGTATAGTTGATGTACAATATTATATTAGTTTCAGGTATACAACATAGTGATTCAAAATTTTTATGGATTTTGTAACTTTTTTTAACTTTTATATTGGAGTGTAATTAACATTGTGTTAGTTTCAGATGTACAGTAAAGTGATTCATTTATATAGATATATATGTATAACTTCTTTTAATGTATCTTTAAATAAATTTGGTTTTGGCTGCACTGGGTTTTTGTTGCTATGCGCGGGCTTTCTCTAGGTGCGGTGTGCGGGCTTCTCATTGCAGTGGCTTCTCTTGTTGCAGAGCACAGGCTCTAGGGTGCTCTGGCTTCAGGAGTTGCATTGCGTGGGCTCAGTAGTTGTGGCACGTGGGCTTAGTTGCCCAGCGGCATGTGGAATCTTCTCAGACCAGGGATCACAGGCACGTACCCTGCATCTGCAGGTGGATTCTTAACCACTGGATTGCCGGGAAGGTCCTACATGTATCTCTTCTCTGTGAAACAGTGATTTTGGTGTCATCTGATGTCAGTAACTAAAAGCAGACCTTCGGGGAGTCACACTGTTGCTTTGCTCTTCTCTCGCCTCTTCAGGGAAATGACCAAAGGTTTCTTCAATGCCCAGTTTGGGAGCTTGTTCCGCACAGACCAGAACCCCACGTACTTCCTGCGGCGCCTGTCACGGTTTGCCGACATCTACATGGCGTCCCTGAGCTGCCTGCTGAACTACGACGTCAGCCACACCTTCTACCCCCGGCGTACCCCACTGCAGCACGAGCTGCCCGCCTGGTCTGATCGGCCCCCGGCCGCCCGGCTGCCACTGCTGCAAGAGGCCCAGGCCAAGTAGCTGGCGGCCCCCAAACCCCTGGGCACCAAAAGCCAGGACCGGTGATGGCCCCACGCTGGGCAGACTCTGCGGGGATGTGAGCGTCCCTTTTGGAAATGATACAGATAGTCTTAGTGATACCTGTTTTGTACATTATGGAGGATACCCCGAAGCTCGTGGAGAAGGGAGCTCACAGCTCGCAGAGCCCGCCCTCCTATGCACGTGGGGAGGGGACAGCGGCTGGCCTCCTGTCGACACCCTGTGATCAGCCTTCTTGTTTCCCAAGGTACTGTATCCAGCATCGGACTTCCTGGGATGGGGAGTCTTCTTGATGTCTGCTCTGTATTCCAGCAGGTGATGTTTTGAAACTCTTCTTAACTCTTCTGTGGAAAGTGCATGGAAAATGCTGAACACGCACAGACAGTGCCGGACCCAGTGACGTGCATCCCTGGTGAACTGCTGATGCTTTAGTGGGCGCTTGGATGGGGTACCGTGGTGTCAGCAACTGAGATGGAGCCCAGTCGGCAGCTGGTTCCCACACACCTGGTACTAGGGCTCTGGCACACTGGTGCCTCCCTTAACAGCAGACTCAGCCTCCCTGGAGGTCTTATGTGAGAAGGAACAGGAGAAGTTGCAAGTCCTTGGCCTTGATTGTCCTCAGTATCCATTTCCTTTGTCTTGCCCCACACGGGGGAAGGACCATGGTGTCCCAAGTGGTGGGCAGGTTCACTCTTTTCTCTCAGAAAAGGAGGACAAGGAGAGAAAAGCTTCTGGTTTAATGTCCTGCCAGCAGAACAGACTGTAGAATGAGGCTGCTACATGCCAACGAGCGAGAGGAACCAGTGCGTTTGTGGTGGGTATCCCAGGACTTTATAACCCCTGACACTACCACCACACGTGTGTTGCTTGAACCTGCTCATTGGAGGATGAAAAATGAAACGAAGAAAAATGTCCTCGTAACTTAGTGCCGTGTGGCGACCCCCCAGCCCCCAGGTGTTTTGCAATCTTGTTAAACTGTGTGTTACCAGAAACCCTCCTCGTTGGAGGGCAGTGATTCATCAGCCGAGGAGACGGGCTTGAATCCAGCCAGAGCGAGGGAGGTGGCCCTCTCTGCTTAGCTGTCTCCCACCTTCTCCCTGTAGATCGCTTTCCTGCCATGTTTATGTCTGTTTTGGGAATTTCTGTAGTGTCTGTGTTTAAGGTGGGAGCAGATCAAGGACATTGACGTTGAGAGAAACAGAGTTGGAAATAGCCTCACTGAGTGAGTGTTCCCATTTCTGAGGACAAGGCAAGTGGCACCTGTCCTTAAACCTGGAGGATGCAGGGGCAGAGGAAAGGGGCTTGAGGAGAGACTCCTCGCTTATTCAGCGTTTTTAATGAATTTGTGTGGAGCCAGCTGTTGAGGAAATGTGAGCTTGGCCTGCCACAGGCTACCTGCCTGAGTGCAGAAATTAGGTGACTTCTATGCTATGCTATGCTAAGTCACGCTATAGAAGTTTTTTAATGTTTAACGCTATAGTTTTTTAACGCTATAGAAGTGTTTTAATGGGACTGTTGTTGTTTAGTCAACTCTTGGCAACCCCATGAACTGTAGCCCACCAGGCTCCTCTGTCCATGGGATTTCCCAACCAGGAATACTGGAGTGGGTTGTGATTTCCTTCTCCAGGGGATCTTCCTGACCCAGGGGTCGAATGCACATCTCCTGCATTGGCAGGTGGATTCTTTACTGACTGAGCCACCAGGCATACCTGTGATCTTTTCTTATATTTAACTAAAATAGTGAAGGTGACTCTCTAGACCTAATAGGCCCAGTTGGCCTTCTTTTTTCCCTTTATTATAAATACAGGTGTCCATTCCCTTTTCAGGCTGCAGGAGGCATTTTGTTGGCTGTTTGTTAGTGCCTGGGGGTTTTAAGCATCAGAGTGCATTGGAGACTGGCATTTCAGGGGTGCAGGAGGCGCCCAGAACTGCTCAGTGTTGGGGTCCTCAGAGGATATGCTGGTGCTTTGGGCTGATAGTTTCTGCTTTGGAGAAGCTGGTTGAGGAAGTAGGTATTTTAAAACTCTTTCTAATCAGGTATTCACTGGATATATCCTACGTGCCAGTGATAGGGTGTTTTGTTTACTCAAGAAAGTTGTTACCCAACAACAACTCAGTACAGCTATTCTTACTGCTTTCATGTATGTCTGGGTTAGGAGACCCAAGCCTGGGGCGAGAAATACATTTTCTAGGTGTGTGAATAAGGAATTTTAATGACTTATCACCAATTAAGGTTGAGCAAGCTCCAGGATATAGTGAAGAATAGGGAAGCCTGGCATGCTGCAGTCCATGGGGTCGCAGAGTCAGACATGACTGAGCGACTGAACAACAACTGAAGGCCATGGCACATGACGGTATTGAAGTCTGTCTGCGGAGGACCCACTGAGCATGCGCTGGGGCCAGCGCACAGTCAGGGTCAGGACGGCCATCTCTGTATGAAGGACTGAGGGCTTCTCTTTGTCTGTGCTTGTTCATTTTAATTTGTCACTGTCATGACTCAGCCGGGATTCAGCACCCTGTACAGCATTCTGTTCCTCCTGGTTTAGCCTCTGGTGAGCCCGCTGATGAATGCATTTGGGTGCAAGGGAAGGGAGTCTATTTTCTACCACTTAAAAGATCAGTTTGGAAAGTGAGCAGAATAAAATTAGCTTGCACATTGAAAAATATTTTCCCTTTTTAGCATCAGTTAGACTGATTTTCCCGGAAGGATGTGAACAAAAATTCATAGTCCAGGGGCGGCTATCTGTGCCCCTAAGGCTCACCATAGCTGTAGCCGGTTGTCCTGGAAGGGACCTGCACAACTGTTTTTTCCAGAATCGTTTTTTTAAGTAGATGAAACCTGGCTTTTAATATATTTTAGGAGTTTGGAGAGCTCCCACTTTCCTCCTAACATAGCCTTTAAAATTTTTTTTTCTTTTAAAAATTCCCTTCAGCTCCACTACTGCCAGCTAACATAAACCACCTGTTACTGATTCAGGCCCATCTATGACTGAATTCCTAGTTGCTTTGAAGGCATTGGTTCTCTTAATTAGTGCCAAGGAGAAATGCAAAGTCCTCTTTCCTGCTAGCTAATTTAGCTTTGGGTGAACTAAATAGCTTCCCCCGCCCCTTTTCCTCCCCAAAGGCCTCTAAAGCCGTAGAGTGTGCTAAACGTTGGAATTGGATCTGCTCTGCCAAATGCTCATCTGTTGCCAAAGACCCACTTGGGGGCCCTGGTCTGGAATATGCTCTCAGACTCAGTCTGGGTAGAGGCAGGGAGGGTTCCTTGATTGCTCCATTCAACTACCACGGAGCCTGTGTTGTGCTGGCTTAGTACTGATTTCCTTTTGTACTAATTTCCTTTCTTTTCTCCGTTAGCATATGGGAGCTAGGCTCCAAGCCTGGCTTAAGTGAAAAGTAAAGTTGCTCAGTCGTGTCTGACTCTTTGTGATCCCATGGACTGTAGCCCACCAGGCTCCTCTGTCCATGGAATTTTCCAGACAGGAGTACTAGAGTGTCCGACTCTTTGCGACCCCATGGACTGTAGCCCACCAGGCTCCTCTCTCCATGGAATTTTCCAGGCAAGAGTACTAGAGTGGGTTGCCATTTCCTTCTCCAGGGGATCTTCCCAACCCAGGGATTGAACCTGGGTCCTCCCGCATTGTAGGCAGATGCTTTACCATCTGAGCCACCAGGGAAGCCCCCAAGTTTAGCTTAGCTTACCTTTAATACCCTAGTGGATGGAGGAAGAAAAAGGGAGTGAAGTTTCCCTGATGTAAGGCTCAGCACACTTTCCCTGGCAAGGACCGGACAGGAAAGACTTCTGGCTTTGCAGGCCGTTTGCTGCAGCCCCTCCTCTGGGACTGGGCCTGCCTGTGGTCCAGGGCAGCCTGGCCTCTGAAGACAGGCTGCAGGCTGGATTTGGCCCTCGGGCGGTGGTTTGCTGACCCCCACATCAACAGATTGTGTGGGTGGCCATGATGAGATGATTTTGCTGAAAGTGTGCAGGGTGGTAAGCAACCACAGAACACAGTTGTGTGCAGCCAGTGGAAAGAAGTTCTGTAGGTAAGCTCGCACTTCCCCTAGGAGCTTCTCTCGGGACATATTCACTTATGTGGCCAGTGGTAACATACTGTGTTTCCGGCACATGGCATGATTCTCAGTTGTGTGACTGAGCGGCCAGGCTTGGCACTCATTGAATATACCTCTCGTTGTGCTCATCTGTGATTGTGTTAGTAGCGTTGTGATGGGCTTGGCTACCCTGAAGGACTTTATCCCCCAGCTGCTGTGGGGGTTGGTTGCTGCTGGCTCACTGTCTGCAGCTGTAGGTCCTCTCTGGGAGCTTCCCCCTATTGAAGAGTCCTGCCTAGGATGAAGGGTGTGTTCAGACTCCCTCCCTGGAGCAACTCTGAGGCCCATCAGCTCCTTCCTGCCCCACCCCTCCTTCCTTTTTCCCAGGTGTGCATCCCAAGGACAGTTCCCTGTAAACTTCCCGTGTGAGACTCCCCACCTCATGCCTGCTCTCTGGAACCGACCCACAACACTGCTCTGTACTTTTCTACACTGCAGCCTTGAACTCTGACTTAGGACACTGTTTTCTAATTATTTAGTAGAAGGACAGATGGTGCCTGTTTAATTTCAGGCATGGTAAATGCAAATTAGGTAGACTTGCTATTTATCCTGAATGTGAATTTGCTATTTATTCTAAATACTGATTTTATGTTAACATGATGTCGAACTTACTGCCAAATAAAAGTTTGAATTGTATTGTCCAGTTTACTCCCAGTCATCTGCTTTTGTGTGCTTCAGTTAGTGGCAAAAGTCATATCACATTCTAATGTACCCAAAAAAGAATATCCCTGAGTAAAGGGGCAAAAGGTTGATGGTTCCTTCCTTACCACCCTGGTCTCCCCACCCTCAGGAGAGCACACCTGCCTGTTCTCAGAGCTTGAAGACCATGTAGTGAAGCCACAGAAGGAAAACGGGTGTGAATTTGGCCTTAGGTGGCAGCAGGTGACCCACCTAGAATTTCTATCTCTCACAGACAGTTCCCTCCTTGAAAACAAGGAGAAGACAGCGATCCACCTGTTTGTCTGCAAAGTACTGGGAGAATGGAAAATTGGAAGCAGTGTTTTAAGGGAAGAAAATATTAATACTGAATGAGGAGTGCATGTTGTGAAGTCAGTTCACTGCTGGGTTTGGATATACTTATATTTTGAAGAGCCTTTTTAAACTGTTTGAATGTGTTTAAACTTAATATCCTTGACCTCTATTGTGCTAGGACCTTCATCTCCTTCATTCCTCTCGTGGGTGCCTGCTGTTTTTCCTCTTAATCATGTGCCTTTCTGTCCCCTTGATGGTGGAGTTGGTGGACTCACTAATGAACCCGTCCCACGGTCCCCTTGGGGAGCGAGTTCCTGGAGAGCCAGCATTGCCCTATCACGGCACGTTGTCCAAGAGGAGGTGGTAAATCATTCCTCTGCCTGAATAAATGCCCTTTCCTGGAGTTGTGAGGAAGCTTCTGAGACTCCAGGGGCTTATGAACTTTGGACTTGGCTCAGCAAAAACCCTGATGATTTGGAACAAAGTTGTTTGGGCCGTGAGGGTGATGGAGGGGGGTCTGAGATCTGCTCATCCCAGCCTTTCCCATCTCCATTGCCCAGAGGGGGCTCCCGAGCCTGGCCAGTGCTACCCCCGGGGTAGCTTGCAAAAGGGTGGCGGGTGGGCTGGAGGCACTTGGTTGTCACAGTGATGGAGAGGCCACTTCGGGCCTTTTGAGGGTCCGGTGGACATCCAGCCTTGCACAGAGTCCTGCATGGAGAAGAACTGGCCCGATTCTGGACGTTTCATATAAATGGAATCATCTGGTATGTGGTCTTCTGTGTCTGATGACTTCTTTCACTGAGCATCATATTTTCAAGGTTCATCCATGGTGTTGCATGTATCTACTTAGTTCTGTTTTAGGAATGCTATTTCATTGTGTGGCAAGACACAGTTTGGTTATTCATTTGTAAGTCAGTAGACACTTGGCTTGTTTCCATGTTTTGGCTATTATGAATAATACTAATAATGCTACCTCTATAAGTTGTAGTATGGACATGTGTTCACTTCTCTTGGGTCTGTACCTAGGAGTGGAATTTCTGGATCACATGGTAATTCTATGTTTAACTTTTTGAGGAACTGCTGGACTGTTTTCCACGGTAGGGGCACAATTTTACATTCCTACCAACAAAGTAGAAGGGATCCAGTTTCTCCACACCCTCGAGGATACTGGTTATTGTCTGTGTTTTAAGGATGGCCGTCCTCGTGGGTGTGAAGTGGTATCTCCTTGTGGTTATTATGTCTTCTTCACACAAACAAGCAAACCAAACAGAATTAAGAAAGAAGCACTCATAATGCAGATGTTGGCTAACTAACAGCCCTAATGAGCCCTAATGAGTTGATTTTACCTTCAGAGTTTGACCCCTCCTATGGCAAATGGTTGATTTGTTTCCCAGACACTGGATTTGTTCCACTGACTTTATTTCTGTTCTGTAACCAATAATTGAGCACATTTCACATGCCACACACTGTGCTGGGTGCCAAGATAAAAAGACGAATGAGGAAGGTCTCTACCTTCGGAAGCTTACAGTCTTTTTTTTTTTTTTGGAAGCTTACAGTCTTAACAGGGAAATAAGACAAGGTCACTAGAGTGCTGGGCAAAAGGTAAAAGGTGCTACTGAAGGTTAGGGAAGATAGCAGAGGGTCAGGGAGGGAGCAGTCCCCTGGGTGGTGGGTAGGCTTAATATGGTCTCTCACCCACAGAAACAGAATATCCCCTGGATCAACTGAAGCGATGAGGTATGGCTTGAGTGCTCCAGACTTTGAAATGTTAAAGGAGCTTACATTTCCCACAGTCAACTGGGGCTGAGGATTCACAGTTGATGGCCTTTCTGAGGTGGCTCTGGGGACCCAGGTGGCAGCGGTGATGTCTGGAGGGGGCAGGTCCAGCCCTCATAGTGCCCCCAGGGGGTCACTGCTGTCCAGCAGCTGGTCGGCAGGGTCCTGGAAAAGAGAAGTCTGTGAACCAGGCAGAAGGTGCATCCTTCGAGGTTGAACATAATATTGGCTACTGGTCTTAGGCCTTGGCGGGTTTAGGGCACACTGGTTGTTTAGTTGCTAAGTCATGGCCAACTCTTTGGTGACCCCGTGGACTAGCCCACCAGGCTACTTTGTCCATGTGATTTTCCAAGCAAGAATACTGGAGTGGGTTGCCATTTCCTTCTCCAGGGGATCTTCCCGACCCAGGGATTGAACCTGTATCTCCTGTATTGGCAGGTGAATTCTTTACCACTGAAGCCCTGGGGAAAGCCCTTAGGACATGCTACCCCCAATCCAGTAACTTGGCTTGTTATATGTCAAACTGAAGGAATTCTTTTACATGACAGAAGCAGGAAGGTCACTCTGACTAACTCTGCCCCCTACCCTTTTCCCCTGAAACAGGTAATAAAATTCCCTCATGAAATTTTTAGAGGAAAGAAGATGCATCACTTCTGGGGAGCTGGGGGCCAAGAAACCTGTACAAACAAACCTTGTTCACTAACCCTTATCTTCCTAGTGACTTCTTCACCATTTACTACCTCTAGGTCCAAAGCTCTCTCGTCAATTCCTCACACATTTAGTCTAAAAGGTGCAAAGGCTTCCTGTTCTGGTCCCTTCTTTGGGTCTTCATTTTCTCATGAAGGCTCCCATGTACACATAAATGTTCAATAAAATATATATGTTCTTCTGTGAGTCTGTCTTTACCAGTTTACTTTTCAGGCCCAGCCACGAATCATCAGAGGGTCAAGGAAAACTTTTCCTCTCTTTCAGCCTAAAAACACTATTTTTCCTGCAGTCTCTTGTGAATACATCCGGTGGGAGCGAGGGTGGCTTCACGCTGCTGTCCTGGCTCGTGGCCTGAAGATGGGGTATGGTCTCGGCCTGAACATGTGGACAAGTCATTTCACCTCTGCAGAATTTTTCTCATGTATTAAGGGGCCTAATAATATTTACCTGACAGGGAGGTGTGTGAATTAAGTTAGATACTACTCTAAGGAAAATAAAACCACCCCACAAAACATGGCTGTTACTCTGGTTACAAAAAAAATCCTTTCCGGTTGACAGTTCATCCTGAACTGGGTCTGATCAGAAGCAACAGTCCAGAGGCGGCCTCCTGAACCTCCTGCTGTCTGTGGCTCTGATCAGACCGCAGCTCTGTCCATTCACATAATGGATGCTCACAATGTGTGGATTGGCTCCAGGTCGTCTAGAGGCAACATCTGCTCCTTCAGTATAAAAGGCATGAGAATAAAGCAGATTTGGGGCTGGTGCCCTCAGCTTAGGATTCCTGTAACTGGAATATTTTTGCCACCTGGTCTGATTAGGAAGGTTGAACCGAGTCCTGTCTCTTAGGGTACTCTCACCTGCCTCAGGTGAGTATTCCATTGACAGTGCTCATGGGGCCCCGAGAAAAGCCAGACAGCTGAGAGGCCATGGAGAGCCCTGAACAGAATATGAAATTTTTCCCCTTGCTTTTATGTTACTTTTTAAAATTTTATTTTATTTTTAAACTTTACAATATTGTATTGGTTTTGCCATATATCGAAATGAATCCACCACAGGTATACATGTGCTTCCCATCCTGAACCCTCCTCCCTCCTCCCTCCCCATACCATCCCTCTGGGTCGTCCCAGTGCACCAGCCCCAAGCATTTGGACTCCCCTTGCTTTTAAAATGAGGTTGATTTCCATATCACAAGGCTTATAGAAATAGATGGTTAATAAATGCAGCTTAACTGAACTTGCCCTTGAATCTGGACTAGAAACTTTTACATGGGTTTGATTAAAAAGCAATAGGACTTATGATCTGATTATTTTCCGTATTGCAAATATATTAAATCTACGTTACCACAGGCACTGAGAACCATGGGAGAGTTGCATTTGGTTCACTAGAAAAATAACAACAAGTGTTGCATTCTATAAGCTTAAAATGGTACAATAGAATGCTGTAATGTTTCAATGCCAACTTATAAAAATTCAGTATAGCCACTGCCCCGTGGACTTCAGGTGCATCACCCTCCCAGTGTGGATATGTTCACCACCCTGGAAGATGTCTGAACCCCCTACCACTGGGATTTATGGATGATGGTAGAATAGAAGGATTTGAGCTCACCTCTTATGAAAACACCAAAATTACAAGTAAGGCTTTCATTCAGATTTAACAGAGAAATCAAAAGCTTTGCAGACAAGCAAAAGCTAAGAATTCAGCACCACCAGACCACCTTTCTAACAAATGCTAAAGGAACTACTCTTAAGTGGACAAGGCCACAACTAGAAACAAAATTATGACTAGAAAAGCTCATTGGTAAAGGCAAACATCCAGTAAAGGATGGATATCACACAGAAGTGATATCAAAACCAGCAGTCATGAGGAGAACACAAATGCAGGATATGGGAAATGTATTTGAAATTAAAAGACCAGCAAGTTAAGATAATCTTGTTTATATATGGACTGCTATAACAAAACATCACGGTAACTACAAACTGAAATCTATAATAGATTACACACACATTTAAAAAAAGGGGGGGGAATTTTTATGGAGACTTCCTCACATCGACTATCAGCTACATTTCTGGCCTCTCCCTCTGGAGAGTGAAGGGTTGAACTGAAAAATCCCAACCTTCGAATCATGGTTTGGTCTTTCTGGTGACCAGAAGGCATACAGGAGCCAACCCAGAATCTCAGAACAAAAGATGCCCCTGGTATTCTCACCACTTAAGAAATCAGAGGAGTTTATGAGCTCTGGGGCAAAGACCAGTATGTTTTCTCTTATTTCACTCTTAGCTTCTCAGTCCAGACCTGGTAACATAGGCAGAGTGTGTCTCGCACATTTGATGTGAATGGGTTCCCTGCCACAGCGCTGCGGTCAGTGGCGGCTCCATCCAAGCTCAAGGGTCACTAATTCTAGAAACAAGTGGCCCTTTCTTGGAAGACCAGAGCAGGACCCATGCCCCTAGATAAAAAAAAAAAAACCTCGTCAAAGAGACGTAGCTCCTAAAGTAAGAAGCAGCTCTGACAACAGGCAGAAGAATCCCGGACAACAGTGTAAATGTTGAAGCAGTTTCAGGTCTTCCTTTGAGCCTGCTACCTCGTCAGTGGTTGTGGCAGAATTCAGCCCAAGGTTTCTTCTCCTTGTCACCTCTCACCCGGTCCCAAGGTTGGGGTTGTGCAACCCCTAGTTCTTTTCTAGATCTAACCGATGGACGCCTCTGCAATCCACAATCCACCCAGGAGAGCTCAGAACACAGAACGACCACAGGGCTTCACCCAGCTTGCTTCTAGGCTTGTAGCCTGGAGACGTGTCCTAGAAGTGAGATTTCTTGGCGCAGTGCTCTACACAGGTCTGCTGAAAGACATCATTGCCCTACCCGCCGCCCCCCACCAACCTCAGCTGAACCTGTTTTAGATGAAAAGACAAACTCACTGTGAACGGGTCGTAGGAAGGTTCCGGGGTTGCTGAAGTTGTGCTCTCGTACATGGGGTTCGAGATATTCTCGGGCTGCTGCTTGCCAAGAGCTGCAACGTCAATGTCCTCTTCCGACTGCTCGGACAGACAAGCACAGGGCTGAGCACCACGAAGTCCCCAAGGTAGGGTGTCGCAGCCAAGTCGGAAGCTAAGGCAAGCCCCGCCCCCACCTCCACCTCCGGGAACTTTTCTGTTGTCCTTTTATTGAGATCTGATCTAGATGTAATATCATGCACCAATCTTAAGTGTTCAGCTCAATGACTTCTTAAATATGTTCACCCATGTGTGACCACCACCCAAATCAGCATACAGGGCATCTCCATCCTCCAGGAGGTGCCCTCATGCCCCCTGCCTGCCAATATCTGGTCCCACCCATGGTAAACTGCTTTTCTGACTCCCATCACCTGGAATGGTTTTACCTATCCTTGAACTTAGTATAAAAGGAATCGTGCAGCATGGCACTTTTGTTAAATGTGGTGTATATAATCCTTGTATAGGTTATCTGCCAGAAGGAAGTGACCTACTGCTTGGGGGCTGCAGCCGTATCCGGCCCGCAGGGTCTCCCATGGTGAACTAAGACCCACTGACCTGGATGTGGGTTCAGCTGTTCAAATAGGGCCAGTGTGTTTCACTGGCTGTGACCTGAGGCCTCTGGCTGTGCAGACCCCCAACGTGTCCCCACCCTCAGAGTCAGCTTTGAAGCTTGTCTTGTGATTCCTCCAAGGTGAGTGGCCTCCTGGGCCCCTGGTGAATTTGGCTCCAAGCCACACCTGTGGCATGAAGGGCTACTGGCTGCCCTTCGCCCTCCTCCATCCTCTGATTCAGCCAGGTAGAGGGCCCTGGAGCTGCCACTGCTGATCTCTTCGGGGCAGAGGCCCCATCCAGGAGACAGGAAAAGTGTGCCAAGTGCTCATCGAGGAAGCAGCCGGTCTGCTGGAGTAGCCCAGAGCTGGAGCTGGGTTTCAGAATGGACCCCCATCCCCATGGTCCTGTTTTTCTCTGTCTTACCTCAAAATGCTGGAAGCCAATCGTTCTCCGGTTTAGTCGAAAGTAGGAGTACACTGCCAAAGCAATGGCTCCGATGACCAGGATGATGGCAAAGAACACCCCTGTTCCCAGGCCGGTGTGGCCTGGCGTCTACACACAGAAAGGGCAGCGGTTGGTACCAGAACTAGTGACTTCCCCATAGAGGCATGCTTCCTGGAGCCCACCCCATTCTGGCTTGCCTGAGGCATCTTGTGCCGGCTGGGATAAAAATAATGATAAAGCTGTCAATATGTTTCTAGCCCTTACTACTTCCAGGGTCTGTTCTAAGCCCCCTTACATAAAATAATCCAATTAAATGTATAATAACACAAAGAGATAAGAACAGTTTCTACTGTTTCCATTTTTATACAGGAGAACAGAGACACAGAGAGGGTAAGCACTTGCCCAGTGTCACACAGCCCGTAAGTGGTAGAGGTGGGCTTTGAAGCCAGCCTGGTTTTGGAGCTTCATACCTTTAGAACAAAGTTAGAAAACTAACATCACCACCAACTGACCACAGCCAGCTGACCAACTCTTATAAAGCAAGTGCCAGGAACTGTCTTTATTATTTTACATTAACTCATTGTCTTTCCAAGAATCCAGGGAAGAAGGCATTTTGACCTCCATTTTGCAGATAAGAAAAATGAGGCTCGATGATGTTTCTGGGGCTTGTCTGAATTCACATGGTTACGAGGTGGAGGGGCTCAGGATTTTCACTCCCCTTCCAGTGGTTTCTCCACTGGCACTTCCTGCCCTTTTCATTCAGCAAATATTGGTGCTGACACGTGTTATGTCACTGACACACTGGATGCGGGCTGGGCATCCCTGAGGCCAGCTGCCATGGATGGGGTGGCAGGGCTCCCAGGAGTAGCTCGCTACTTGGGGAGTGGACATCGAGGCTCCTCCTTACCAGGAATGCTGTATACTCACCCCTGGGATAGAGGGAGCTTTTAAAGGCTTGGAAATGACATGAATAATTCCATTGGAGGCAAAGATGTCCCACTGCAGAATGGCTCTTCCATCCACGAACCTGGTCTCCTAAGGAGGTGAAAAGAGGGCTGTCTATCAGATATCTCTGACTATCTGATTCTTTCTTTCCATGTGGGCAGACTTAGCAGCAGCAGCAGCAGCCCTTCCATGGAAGAAAGTTGTCCAGTTTCCCTGAGGTCCGGGAGCCTGGGTTTCAGGCCCATCCTCACTGATGGGCAGTATGGGGCTTGTGCTCGCCCTCTGGACAGCCCAGAACAGTACATTAGTAGTTCTTGTGCCAACAAACTGTTCTGGGCTGCAGAGAACCCAGGAGGTCATTCTATCCAGCCCTCTTGTTTAACAGATGAGGGGTCAGAAGGAAAATGGTGTGATCACATAGTTCGTGATCACACATACCAAGATCACATAGGTAGTAGGTGGCAAACCCCATGCCCCAATTCCAGACCCACTGCTGTGAACATCACACCACACAAGAAAGGGATGTTAAGTGAGCTAATTCCTCGCTAATCAAAGTGTGAGCCACTGGCTTGTGGTGTGGGCACACCACACAAGAAAGGGATGTTAAGTGAGCTAATTCCTCGCTAATCAAAGTGTGAGCCACTGGCTTGTGGTGTGGGCAGACACCCGGGAATTGATTAGAAATGCAGAACCTGGGGCCCCACAACCCACCTGCTGAATTACAATATGCATTTTAACAAACTCATAAGTGATTTAAGTGCCTGTTAAAGTTTGAGAAGTACTGGTCTAAAGTACTGATCTTCAATAATAAAGATCATTTATTAGGTAAGTATTAAAAGTATTCATTAGGGCTTCCCTGGTGGTCCAATGATTAGAAGTCAGTCCACCTTCCAGTGCAGGGGACGCAGGTTCGATCCCTGGCCCAGGAAGATCCCACGTGCCTTGGAGCAACTGGACCCAGGTGCCACAATTACTGAACCCGTGCCCTAGAGCCTGCAAGCCACAAATACTGAGCCCATACACCATAATTGCTGAAGCCTGTGTGCCCCAGAGCCCATGCTCTGCAACAAGAGAAGCCACTGCAATGAGAAGCCCATGTGCAGCAACGAAGACCCAGTGCAGCCAAAAATAACTAAATAAAATTTAAAAAATACTCAGTGTTTATAAAAAATATTCATTTAGCCCTTGCTACATGTCAGATACCATTATCACATGTCAAAATCCCTGAATCACTGAATCTCCATAAAAGCATATGATCTGACAAAACCACAATGAGGTATCACTTCACACCAGTGAGAATGGCCATCATCAAAAAGTCTACAAATAATTATTAATGCTGTTGAGGGTGTGCAAAAAAGGGAACCCTCCTACAGTGCTGGTGGGAATATAAATTGGCGCAACAACTATGGAGAACAGTATGGAGTTTCCTCAAAATACTAAAATTAGAGCAACCACATGATCTTGCAACCCCACTCTTGGGCAAATTGCTAGAGAAAACCATAATTCCAAATGATACATGCAGCCTAATGTTTATGGTAGCACTATTACAGTAGCCAAGACTTGGAAGCCACTTAAATGAGCATCAACAGATGAATGAATAAAGAAGATGTGGTACATATAAACAATGGACTATTACTCAGCCATAAAAAGAATGAAATAGTGCCATCTGCAGCAACATGGATGGACCCAGATTATCTTAGTAAGTCAGAAAGGTAAATTTTGAATGTGTCATATATGGAATCTAAAAGAAAAAGATGAACTTGTCTCCAAAACAGAAATAGACTCATAGACTATTTCTGTAAACTTATGGTTAAAATTTGACAGCATATTTAAAAGCAGAGACATTACTTTGCCAACAAAGGTCTGTCTAGTCAAGGCTATGGTTTTTCCAGTGGTCATGTATGGATGTGAGAGTTGGACTGTGAAGAAAGCTGAGCGCTGAAGAATTGATGCTTTTGAACTGTGGTGTTGGAGAAGACTCTTGAGAGTCCCTTGGACTGCAAGGAGATCCAACCAGTCCATCCTAAAGGTCCGTCCTGGGTGTTCATTGGAAGGACTGATGTTGAAGCTGAAACTCCAATACTTTGGCCACCTGATGCGAAGAGCTGACTCATTTGAAAAGACCCTGATGTTGGGAAAGATTGAGGGCAGGAGGAGAAGGGGACGACAGAGGATGAGATGGTTGGATGGCATCACCGACTCAATGGACATGGATATTGGTAGACTCCGGCAGTTGGTGATGGACAGGGAAGCCTGGCGTGCTGCGGTTCATGGGATTGCAAAGAGTTGGATGCGACTGAACGACTGAAATGAACTGAATGGTTAACAAAATGGAAAGGTGGGAGGAGGGATAGATTAGGAGTACAGGATTAACATACATAATGTGAAAAAAGTGTCAGTTGTGTCTGACTCTTTGTGACCCCACAGACTGTAGCCTGCCAGGCTTCTCTGTCCATGGAATTCACCAGGCAAAAATACTGGAGTGGGTAGCCATTCCCTTCTCCAAGGTTCCTTCTCACAGGAACTATATAGTTCCCTGTGCTATTGTCTGAGCCACCAATTGGTCAGAGGGTCAATATTTTGTAATAACTTATATAGGAAAAGAACCTGAAAATACGTATATACCTGAATATATCTATAAAAAACTGAATCATCTTGCTGTGCTCCTAAAACTAATACAACATGTAAATCAACTAGACTTCAGTTGAAAGAATACTTTAGAAGCCTCTGATTTGAACATCATGGTCATGTTACCACCACCACTATCACCACTTCTAATATCACAACCACCACCATCATCCCCACCATCGTCATTGCAATTATCAACACCACCATTATCAAAATAATTTCACTGTTACCATCATAAGCATCATCACTGCTATCGCCATCATCAACACATCACCAACACCCCTGTCTTTCAGATGAGGAAATTGGGACCCAGAGAAGTTCAGACAAGTTACCTAAAGTCCTAGAGCTAGTGGGCGGCAGACATACTAAGGTCATTTGACTTCAAGGCTCACGTGTTAATACCTGGGATAGGCTGAAAATCTGACAGAAATAAAGGCAGAGAATCAGACAGCTTTAGAATGGTTTCATTTATAGGTCCTCATTATCAGCTTCTGGGGCTGGCGGTCACCAGGGGCTTAGTGCTCAAGGAGTAGGGGCTGCCTGACAGTCAGTATGGTGTGTTCTGGTGTTCAGCCAGTACCATCTTACTGTAGCTTTAGAGTTTTCTTTCACATTATAAGCGTTGCCATCTATTAAGCACCTACTCTATGCTAGAAACTTTGCATTTATTATCTCCATTTCTCCCAATAAGCCCAGAAGACTTTTCATACCAGTTGGCGCTGGTCCTGGCTGGAGGTGATGAGCAGCTGGCTTCCCAGCCTCGTGTGCACGATGGTACCATTGACAAGGTCATTGTAAAAAAAGATGTTGATGTTGGAGAGGTGGTGCTCTATGTCCCGCCCAGACAGGGTCTAAGAGGAGAGGAGAGACATAAGAATGGTCTTTAAAAGTCAAGCAATATTTTTTCATTTTCGTGATAAGGATGACACAGAAAAAAAAAATCACTTCTCAAGGCCTTGACTTTTCTGCCTCTACTTGGAAGTCATTTTAATGGTCTAAGCAAAGCTTCCCAGTGATGTCCTGAGAGGAGTGGGTCTCGAGTGGGTAACAAGTGAGCAGAGGTATTGCTTTTCTCAGCCCTCAGTGGGATAAGGGCTCGAGGCTGTCGGAGCCTGTGGGCAGACTTAATAAACGCTGCCAGCTCCTCTGTGTGCCATGACACGAAGGAGGTTGGTGTGGTAGATCAGTTGCATCCCTGGCCCCAGTTCTTCACCTCTCCCTGTATCCTTGCCCTTTGCCCTATAACTCTGAGGGCCTCCCACTCTGGCTTTGGGTTCAGCTACGTGACTTTTTGGGTGTGTGGTATGTTAGCAAATGAGACCAGACAGGGTCTTAGAAAGTGCTGGCATTTTCTGCCAGAAGAACATGCCTGAGATAACCTGCTGAAGCCTGAGAGCCCTGTGGAGCAGAGTCCCAGACAGGCCAGGCTAGATCGGCTGATGGCCAGCCCAGCTCAGACACGCAAGCATGCCTGGCCAAGCCCAGAACTGCCAGTTGATCTGCAGCTGTGTGAGCCACATAAATGTAGCTACTGCACTGTGGGGTCATTTGTGACACTGCATCGTTGAGGTGATAACTGATACTGCCTAGAAGCACTAAACGCAGATACCAGGAACCCAGCTCACCTCGTTTTCCCCGAGCCCACCGTTCTGGGGCACAAAGAGGGTGCTTCGGATTGACAGGTCAGTCAGGTGTTTCAGGAATGCCCGGCCTCTGGCTGAGCTGTTGGAATACACCAGCACTTCCTGGGGATAGGAAGGAGGTGGTCAGAAGGGTCAGCGTGGTGTTTAGGGAGGGACTGGCTGGAGAGGGCGGCATCACCCCTTTGGAGTATTCCTGATGATCACCCCAGCTCAGGCTGCCACTCATCTGCTCATCTTTCTGACTGCCCCTTGGGAAAATTTTAGGAGGATTTTTCCTTTCCTTGATAAATCTTATGGTCCTAAGACACAGCCAGATCACAGGCCATTCTCAACAAGGCAGCTTGTGTAGGCTTTGAAATCTTAAGTGAATTCCGGAGTCTTCTTTTGCCAAAAATTTGCAAGGCGCCCGCTTCACCCAGAGGAAAAGCCAAAGTCCTTACAGTGCCCACGAGGCCCAAACCACCTGGAGTCTTGCTCCTCTGACCCTGCACCCAGCTGTCCTCTTGCTCACCCTGCCCCAGCCACACTGGCCTCCTTGACGTTCCTCAGGCTTGCTCAGCAACGTCCTGCCTTTCATCCTTTGCCTGGCTGTTCCTTACGCCTGGAATATTCTTCCTTGAAATCTGCATGGCTAACTTCCTCTCTTCTGTCCACACTTTGTTTACATCTTACCTTCTCACTAAGGCCTTCTCTCATCACTCTAGGCAACATGGGAACCCTGTGGGTCCCCTCCCCACCCCCATAGTCTAGATCACCTTCTAGCATTCAATACTATTCGCTTTATTCTGTTTCTTGTCTGTTTTGTTCACTGATATATCTCAAGCACATTGTTAAGTACTCAATAAATATTCACTGAACAGATTTTAAGAAATCGCACTATGCACTTCAGCACTGTCATCGTGCAGAGAGCCCTGCTGCTGCCCAGAGAAGTTGAGAATTTGCTGAAGGGCACACAGCCAGTGGGTTTTGTTCTACAAAGTCTTATCTGAGATGCTGTCACAAGCCACACTCCCACACAGCACAAACATTGGTTTGGGTGTTCATCTTTAGAATATTTACAGTAACCCTGAGTTTTTAGGCTAGTTAAGTGGTCTGTGGACAAAGACTCACTATTTTGGGGTCCTGGGTCTAGCTTCTGCCCTGTTCCTACAAGCCCTGTACTTATGCTCTGTCCCCTCTCCTTGGCTGTGTCCTTGACCTTGCTAAGCCTCAGTTTCTTTATCTGCAAAATGGAAATAATGGCAAAAGTGACTTCATAAGGTTGCATAAGGATTTATTCTGTGTAACAAGTATTACTGAGCACCTACTATATGCTAGCCACAAGGCGGAGAAAATAATTTCCCTTATGGAGCTTATGTTTTGTGAAGCAAGTGAAAAGTAACCTGAACGGCCTCAGAGAATGCCTCGTGTGAAGAAAATGCACAGGACATGTTAGCTATTGTTATTATTGCTGTTATTAATATCAAAGCTCAGTTCTTTGATAAGTTCAGTTCAGTTGCTCAGTTGTTCAGTTGTGTTTGACTCTTTGTGACCCCATGGACTGCAGCACACCAGGCTTTCCTGTCCATCACCAACTCCTGGAGCTTGCATATACTCATGTGCATCGAGTCAGTGATGCCATCCAACCATCTCATCCTCTGTCATCCCCTTCACCTCCTGCCTTCAGTCTGTCCCAGCTGCTGCTGCTAAGTTGCTTCAGTCGTGTCCGACTCTGTGTGACCTCATGGACTGCAGCCCACCAGGCTCCCCCATCCCTGGGATTCTCCAGGCAAGAACACTAGAGTGGGTTGCCATTGCCTTCTCCATCTGTCCTAGCATTAGGGTCTTTTCCAGTGAGTCAGTTCTTCACATCAGGTGGCCAAAGTATTGGAGTTTCAGGTTCAGCATCAGCCCTTCCAATGAATATTCAGGACTGATTTCTTTTAGGATGGACTGGTTTGAGCTCCTTGCAGTCCAAGAGACTCTCAAGAGTCTCCTCCAACACCACAATTCAAAAGCATCAATTCTTTGGTGCTCAGCTTTCTTTATAGTCCAACTCTCACATCCATACATGACTACTGGAAAAACCATAGCTTTGACTAGATGGACCTTTGTTGGCAAAGTAATGTCTCTGCTTTTTAATATGCTGTCTAGGTTGGTCATAACTTTTTTTTTCAAGGAGCAAGCCTCTTTTAATTTCATGGCTGCAGTCAACATCTGCAATGATTTTAGAGCACAAGAAAATAAAGTCTCTCACTGTTTCCATTGTTTCCCCATCTATTTGCCATGAAGTGATGGGACCAGATGCCATGATCTTAGTTTGGTGAATATTGAGTTTCAAACCAACTTTTTCACTCTCCTCTTTCACTTTCATCAAGAGGCTCTTTAGTTCTTATTCGCTTTCTGCCATAAGAGTGGTGTCATCTGTATATCTGATGTTATTGATATTTTTCCCAGCAATCTTGATTCCAGCTTGTGCTTCATCCAGCCCAGCATATCACATGATGTACTCATATAAGTTAAATAAGCAGGGTGACAATATACAACCTTGATGTACTCCTTTCCCAATTTGGAACCAGTCTGTTATTCCATGTCTGGTTCTAACTGTTGCTTCTTGACCTGCATACAGATTTCTCAGGAGGCAGGTCAGGTGGTCTGGTATTCCCATCTCTTGAAGAATTTTCCACAGTTTATTGTGATCCACACAGTCAAAGGCTTTGGTGTAGCAGAAGTAGATAGTTTTCTGGAACTCTCTTGCTTTTTTGATGATCTAATGGATGTTGGAAATTTGATCTCTTTTCTAAATCTAGCTTGAACACCTGGAAGTTCATGGTTCATGAACTGTTGAAGCCTGGCTTGGAGAATTTTGAGCATTACTTTGCTAGTGTATGAGATGAGTGCAATTGTGAGATGAGTGCAATTGTGCAATAGTTTGAACATTCTTTGGCATTACCTTTCTTTGGGATTGGAATGAAAATTGACCTTTTCCAGTCTTGTGGCCATTGCTGAGTTTTTCAAATTCGCTAGTATATTGAGTGCAGCACTTTAACAGTATGGCGCAACTGGAATTCCATCACTTCCACTAGCTTTGTTCATAGTAATGCTTTCTAAGGCCCACTTGACTTCACATTCCAGGATGTCTGGCTCTAGGTGAGTGATCACACCATCATGGTTACCTGGGTCATGAAGATCTTTTTAATATATTTCTTCTGTGTAGTCTTCCCATCAGTTCAGTTCAGTTCAGTTCAGTTGCTCAGTTGTGTCCAACTCTTTGTGACCCCATGAATTGCAGCATGCCAAGCCTCCCTGTCCATCACCAACTCCCGGAGTTCACCCAAACCCACGTCCATTGAGTTGGTGATACCATCCAGCCATCTCATCCTCTGTCATCCCCCTTTCCTCCTGCCCCCAATCCCTCCCAGGATCAGAGTCTTTTCCATGAGTCAACTATTTGCATGAGGTGGCCGAAGTACTGGAGTGTCAGCCCCAGCATCATTCCTTCCAAAGAACACCCAGGACTGATCTTTAGAATGAACTGGTTGGATCTCCTGGCAGTCCATGGGACTCTCAAGAGTCTTCTCCAACACCACAGTTCAAAAGCATCAATTCTTTGGTGCTCAGCTTTCTTCATAGTCCAACTCTCATATTCATAGTCAACACCAATTCTTTCTCTAACAGGGACTTTCTCTTCATTGGACATGACTTGTAGCATATTAAAGTGACTTTAAATGCAGTGCAGGAATTCCCTGGTGGGCTAATGGTTAGGACTCAGTGCTTTCACTGCTGAGGGTGTGGGTTTGATCCTTAGTTGGGGAACTAAGATCTTGCAAGCCATGTAGCATGGGCAAAACTAAATTTTTTTTTTTTTAAAGATAAAAGTACAGTGAAGAATGCAAGTTGACTATATATTGAGAATTTGGCCACTGGGTGATCACCAGGCAGACTTAACTGTGCCCCACCCTGTCCATGAAGACAGAAGAGCAACTTATTTCTACAGGGCAGACTCTGAAGCTGCTGTAGTCGCAAACAGATAGATGAGTTACCAGCTAACACCAGGATAGCATTTTCCATCTGCTGGCCACAGGGCTAAGCACTTTACAAATATCAAGTCATTTATTTATCACCTTACCCTATGAGATTGTGTCATCTCCATTTTACAGATGAGCAAACTGAGGCCCAGAAGGGAAAGCAACTCATTTAAGGTGACGCACCAAGTAAGTGGCAAATCTAAGTGTCAAATTTGGGCAGTGCGGCTGTGTCCACACTCTCAACCGTGACTGTGAGCCTCCGCCTTCTCTCAAGGACTAGACTCTCTCATATCTGCTTTGAGTTCACCCCTCCACCCCAAGGTGAAAGCGAACAGATGTGGTACAGACCTTTAGGAAGTTTGTGAGTGAGGGGAAGGACATTAGGACCTGCAACAGATTTCCACTGCACGAGAAGCCATCTCCCACGTAGCCCACCTTGCAGGTGCAGTTCACATCTGGAAGGCAGAAACACACAGAGTCACACTGGTGCGGCAGGCGTCTTGGCTACCCCATCTCACGCTGGGAGGTTGGCCAGCCCAGCTGAGGAAGGCTTAGCAGCTGCATGGCCTGGAATCTGAAGCAAGGTTGGGGCCATTACCTTTCATCCGGTAGCAGAAGACATCCCACATCTCGCTCTTGTTGTTTCTTGGTCCATAGTCCACTATCCCAACGATACCAGAGCCGCAGTTCTGGGAGGCATAGGATGTGGGGTAGGCTACTCGCCCACTGTCTAGCCAACCTGCTGAGCAGAGGTGGTACTTGGCCTGTAGAGACAAAGATGGATGCTGGTCAGCTGTGATTTCATATGTATTGTGGAGTTTTGTGGCTAATGTCTGACTCCCCCATCAGACTGAAAACTCCATGGAGTCAGGAGTTATGGCTCATTTTGTCTATTGTACCCCTGTGCCTGGAACATAGTAGGTGTTCATTACATTTTTGTTGATTGAGCCACTGGATGAATGAAAGTGGTGCCTTCTCTTCCCTGTAAGTGCTCAAGTCCTTCATACCCATTTTTATTCCCTCTGCTCTTGAGAAAGGATTTACAAATAGCTAGTTACCCCTAGGTGCAAATTCCTCTGCTTATGGGTCAATGGAACTCCAGTTGATGGCCATCACTATCCTCACCATCATCATCCTCATCATGACCACCATCATGGCCAGCATCACCATCATCATCATCCCAACACTTACTGAGAGCTTATCCTGGGCCAGGTCCTTTTGCAAGCACTTTTCATGTGTCAAAACCTTTATCACCTACATCAACCCTTTGCGATAGAACCTTAAAAAAAAAGGTCTCTATAATTGAGAAAATAGAGGCGAAATGGGTTAAGTAACTTGCTCCAAGTCACAGAGCCAGCAAGTAGCAGGGCTGAGATTCAAACCCAGGCTCTCTACTCCAGAGCTCTTAATCTTAAAACCTGAGTTCCCATGTGTGTCAGTCATTCTGTCTTATTTCCTCTGAAGTGAAGTGAAGTGAAAGTCGCTCAGTTGTGTCTGACTCTTTGCGACATTGTGGACTATACAGTCCATGGAATTCTCTAGGCCAGAATACTGGAGTTCATAGCCTTTCCCTTCTCCCTGGGATCTTCCTAACCCAGGGATTGAACCCAGGTCTCCCACATTGTAGGCAGATTCTTTACCAGCTGAGTCACAAGGGAAGCCCTTGTGTGGCTTATTATCTTTAGTCCTTTATAAACATGCCAGGTGGGACAGGGGTTTCAATGCCTTGATTGAGGTCACACAATGAACAAGCAGGCATGTGTCCGCATGCTCAGTTGCTCAGTAGTGTCTGACTCTTTGCAACTCCATGGACAGTAGCCCGCCAGGCTCCTCTGTCCATGGGAATATCCCAGTAAGAATACTGGAGCAGGTTGCCATTTCCTCCTCCAGAGGATCTTCCTAACTCAGAGATTCCTAAATCCAAGTCTCCTGCAGCTCCTGCACTGGCAGGTGGATTCTTACTGCTGAGCCACCTGGGAAGCTCGAGCAAGAAGGAGAAACAAGAAATTCTGACCCTCCAAGATGCTGGGTCCTGGCATCAAGGGCTTTGTTCCTTGTAAAGAAATGTCAGGTCTGAAGATCTGGTCGTGATGGAGGTTGGAGGAAGGGCAGTAAAATCACGAGGATGGGCAGTGATCTTGTGAGCACTCACTGGTAGGCTACTCCGAGTTGCTGACCTTTCCAAATGGGCTGGGCTTCTGATGTTAGAGGCTGAGAGAGCTCTGGACAGAGCTTCATTTCCTACCTGGCTGACAGCTGGGGCAATTTCTCTGTACGCCCTTTGCAATGCCCCCAGGCATAGGGAACCTGGGCTATTCCAGAGACACTTGGCTGCCTTTGGGCTCAGGGACACCCTAGGCTTGTGGGTAACTGATCTTCTTCTGGTTTCCACCCGTGAGGTGCACACTTCCAGTCAGTGCCTCTGCCTTGGTGGTTGCATGTCATGATTGGGAGCAGACTTGTGGAGTCGGGGTATGTTGAGTCCTGGATCTGCCACTTCTTGGTTGGGTGACATTGGACATGTTACCTTTCCGAACCTCAGTTGCCCTATCTGTAAGATGGCAGTAGGAACACCTACCTCCAGGGATGTTGTAAGAATGGACGATAATGTCAGTGAAGCACCCACTCTGTGCTGACACATGACAGACCCCCAGTGGACATGCTCGGGAGCTCCCTGAACTCCCCCATCCAGGAAGGCAACAGCCAAAGACTCCCCTGTGTTAAGAGAAAGTGGCAAACCCACCATATGCACCCAGAAGACCCTGCCTGCATGGCACCCACAGACTGGCAACCCACCTTCTGGGCATAGGAGAGCTGGTTGTAGGTTGCCATAGTTGCAGCTTCCTGAGCACAGGCCTCTCTGGCTTTGTCAAAGGTCAGCTTGTACTGGCCGAGCGGGGAGCGTAGATGGAACACTCCGACGGTGGTATCTAGAAGCGGCAGGAGAGGAATTGTTCAGCCCCACACCTCAGCTGACAGTTCTCCCAGCAGAGATTTTCAAAGTGGAATGCTGGCCACATCCCAGAGTTTCTTGGGATGTCACTTTCCTTTGAGATGTCATTTAAAATACTTATTTCTTTTCTAACTATGAAAGTAGCAAGTGTTCAAGGTGGAAATGGGGCCAGACAGTAAAGAAAAGAAATAAAAAGCACCCATCTTCCTGCTCGCTGGAAATAATCATTACTCCATGGCTAACATTTTGATGTACTTCTGGTCCAGAATTTTCATTTTTGTAACTTTTAATTTTGATGTAATTTCACCCCTTCAGTCTTTTTTCTATTCATTTGCGGGTCACGTATATCACAAATACGGCAGTATGCTGCATGTATAGTTTTTAGAAGTCTTTCTTATAACATTCTTTCTGAGGATTCTTTCCCAATATTATACATTTTCTCTGACAACATGATTTTACCTTGATACTTTTAGTTGAACACTTTTTGTGAACTTCACAGCCATGAAAAAAAAATACATTAAAATGAGTTTCTGCCACAGAACACACGTATTTTCTGATTGCCATTATGCCTTTAAAAAAGTTTTCTAGCCATTTACCCCTTAGATACTAGAAAATATTCATCTTTAAAATATATGATATCTCTTTTAAACCAATTAATGCAGAGATCTGAAATAGATCAAGAACCAAGTCACATTTTTATATTGTCAAGTTCATTATCAGATGCCACTAAAAGGGTACATTCTACCCTCCAAAAAGAGCTAAGATTAAGGTTTTCTTTATTCTTTTTGGCTGCTCTGTCTGTGGGATCTTAGTTTTCTGACTAGGGATCAAACCTATGCCCCCTGCAGGGGAAGTGTGGAGACCAAACCAGTGAAAGTGAAAGTCGCTTAGTCATGTCTGATTCTTTGTCACCCCATGGACTATACAGTCCATGGAATTCTCCAGGCCAGAACACTGGAGTGGGTAGCCTTTCCCTTCTCCAGGGGATCTTCGCAACCCAGGGATTGAACCCAGGTCTCCCGCATTGCAGGCAGATTCTTTACCATCTGAGCCATAAGGGAAGCCCAAGAACACTGGAGTGGGTAGCCTATCCTTTCTCCAGCAGATCTTCCCAACCCAGGAATTGAACCAGGATCTCCTACATTACTGGCAGATTCTTTACCAACAGGAAATGCACAAGATTTTCTTCTTTGATCATAGCCAATGGTATATTCATTCCACGGCCATATAATATTGTCAGCCAGATCTGGAACATAAACACTCACCAACAGAACAGCTTGGGGAGGAATGGACAGGTGTTTAGCCTCGTATCCTTGCCATGACAATTCTTAATTGTGTCTTTGAGAGGATATAACAGTATATTCAATCATCATTTACCAATTTGTAATTTCTCATTTTTTTGTGATGTTAGGTAATGCTGGGGTGGTGTGAAGTGAAAGTGTTAGTTACTCAGTAGTGTCCGACTCCTTGTGAGCCCATGGACTATAGCGTGCCAGGCTCCTCTATCCATGGAATTCTCCTGGCAAGAATACTGAAGTGGGTTGCCATTCCCTTCTCCAGGGGATCTTCCTGACCCAGGGTTCAAACCCAGGTCTCCTGCATTGCAGGCAGATTCTTTACTGTCTGAGCCACCAGGTTAACTTTATTCAATTCTTAGATTATTCCTATAGGATGTGTCCCTTGAAATGGTGCTCTGAGTCTTGGCATGAATTATTGTATTGCTTTCCGTACACATTGCCAAACTTGTTGCCTCAAAGGCTATGCTGGTTTGCCCTCCTCTGAACTATGTGAGACTAGGCATGTCCCCCTGAGTGTGGGATGACTCTGTGACCTGCCCACCAGGACGGCTGGGCCATTATCCCAATGCTGTCTTGTCTTGCTAAGGGTAACCACTCAGCTACAACAGAAGGTGGATCCAGATGTGACTCCTGGTCGCTCAGTATCACTACCATAATTTTCTTGGTATTCATAATAAAGTAGAAGAGTGAAGCCCCCGGGAGAAGATGGGTAATGCTCTAGGCAATGAATAGATTCTGTGAGCTGTGGAAACAGGCAGGACTGGCTAAATGAACTGTGCTCTAAAGAAAAAAAAAACCCAAGTATCACTTAATTCCACATTCCTCCTGGCAAATGACTCATGAGTCAACATCTCTTATCCAGCTGATCATTCTTGACCCCATCCTACATAGCAACTGCCTACAGAATCTCTGCTTTGAAGTCCTACCATCACCTTGTGATAGAACTTGGAAGATCCACAATCACTTTGAACATAGAATGTCCCCAACCAAGCTTTCAAAGTTCTTGGGTCCCCCTCTCCCAGATTGCTTTAATACCACCATTGAATTGACCTCTCGAGATGGAAACCTTACATTATGGTGGATCCTTTCCTTTTCTTCACTCTCCATGTCTACAGAGTGCCCTTCTCTCCTGGTATCATTCCTCTTCCCAGTAGAGACCCTGCTACCTTGGGGTCATAGCCTTGATAATACACCATACCCCCTCATTGCCTCATCCTTCCCAACTACCCTTGATAATTCTCTGCTGTCCACGAGTCCTCCCAGCAGAAATGCCTTGCCAGCTCCTCTCTGCTTAATCAGCTCAAGCATCTTTTAAGCCTCCACTGTAGCCCCCGGGGAGCTGTTTCCTGCCCAAGACTGCTTATATCATTACTTTGAGGGTTAGAATTTTAACACATGAATTTGTGAGGAACACAAACATTTAGTCCATAATATGTATTAAGTCCTAAGATACCTCCAACTCATTTGGGGGATGAAATAGAGGGTATATAAGCAGGAGAAATACATAGGATATATGACAATATGTGACAGTCTCTTTTTTAAAGGAGATTCCCAGTGTAGTTGAAGCCTTTTTAAGATTAATAAAACTGGGGGAAGAAAAGTAGTAAGACAGACGATAGCAATTTATCTCATGTAAGCAAGCAGCTTTTGGCAGGCAGAGCTCTCTGCAGGAGGCCCCCTTGTCTTGTCACTAACCTTAAACCAGGCATCCCCAAGTTCTACCCATCTCCAACCCTAGACCAGCTTTCAAATCTTTTGATCACATAATACCTTCCCCTAATGTGTTGGTTTCTTCTGTAGATCGAAGAAGTAGAAATGAAGAATAAGTAATTAACAGATGACCAGATCTCTTCCCCAGCTTCCCCTTCCCCAGCTTCCCCTTCAGTCATTTCATGAACCGACTGTGTGAACAAGAGAGCATCTACAGAAAAATCATAAGAAGTCGACCTGCACACAGTGGGGGATAGTGACAACTCTGTCCCCGCTCATCGCAATGATTAACTGAGATTACGTCCCTGTTTCCCTTTCAAAGCTTTCATGGCCGAGCAGACTCGTTGGAGGTTGGTTTGGGGAGGGGGACACTGAGTCCACCACGTACCCAGATTGCTGGTACCTTTCCTTTCGACCAACGTTTGTGAATATTGATTTTGTAAGTGGTGAGCAGTGAGACCTGATTTGCTAACAATGATGTTGTTAGCATCATGATGCTAACAATGGCCAATGATGAAGGCGGGGCCTTTGGGAGATTATTAGGTAAGGAGGTTGGAACCACAATGAGTGGGCAGAGTCCTTATAAAAGGGACCCCAGAGAGCTCCCTGTTCCTTCGGCTTGTGCAGACACTAGGAGAAGTCAGTGGTCTGCAACCTGGAAGACAGTCCTCAGCAGAACCCCACCACGTGGGCACCCTGATCTCAGGTTTCCAGCCTCCAGAGCTGAGAAATAAATTTCTGTTGTTTATATGCCACCTGGGCTATATTGCAGCAGCCCAAACAGACCAAGCCAGTACATAGCAGGTGTTAAATTAACAGTTATTACTGAGATGTCAGAAAGCTGCGCCACTAAAATTACCATGTCTATAAAACAAACAGTAAATCCCGATCAGCCACAATGCACGATGCTCTGAATCGCCTTCTGAACCACTGCGGTCACTCCTTGCCCCATGTTCAGAACCCCACTCATGGGTCCCAAATGGCTTTTCTCCATCAGGGGTCAAGATGCCCCACTACCCACATCTCTGCAGTGCTACCTGGCTTTTTATTGTGTGTTATGATTCTTAGTGTGATTCTACCTGTGGGTTTATGATAAACCATTCAAATCATCCATGGAAATGAATGTAGTATATATGCTGATTGATGTGCTATTATTAAAACAACTACTAAGAAACTGCTGCTCTGCTTGTGGGAGGCACTATCTCTTTGTTATTTAATATCTTAAACTATGCTCCTCAGATTCACTTCCAATCCACAGTGGCAAGGGTTGCTAAGCAACCAGGGAAGAGTGAGTATAGTAGCCAACCTGCGAGCGAGCTCCTAGTTCTAACATTCACAGTCCAGTTCTGAGTGTACTCTGCCCCTGGACTGCAGAAGCCCACTACTTCCTGGGCAATGCATGGGCTGTTTGGTCCCAGTTTTTAAGACTTTTCCCTTTTGCTCTTACAGAGCTTCCTTCCCCAACCCTTAAGATCAGGCACTTTGGGTCAAGATCACTCTGACCTTGGAAGTGGAGGTCGGCACAGTCGGCATTGGCATGGCACTGCCCGTTGTCCTGCAGGCAGCGGTCGATGGGTAGCTGCTCTGGCTCACAGTCCAGCCCGTCTCCCACATAATGACTTTTACATTCACATTTGTGCTTGCCCTAGGGGGAGAACAGGAAAGATGAAAGAGCCTTTTCTCTGGGCCCCCAGAATCCCATGTGCTCCACGGGCTACCATCCAGCATAGGAGATGCTCAGAAGGATGAGCAACATGCCCCTCCTGGCCAGTGGGAGTTGAGTTACTGCTCTGTCTTGCTTTTGTCCAGACTCAGGATGGAGTGTCCTCCTTTACATCTCAGCTCAGTTGTCACTTCCTCAGAGAGACCCTCCCTGTCTCCTGATCCCTTTTATCACACTGGACTGATTTCAGAACTGAGCATGCCTCTTCCTTCTATCACGTATAAACTTTTGATCGCTACATCCCTGACAGCTACAACAGCACACAGTAGGTGCTTGATGACCATTTGTTGAGCCAATGAATGATGTCCTTTAATCCCCATGAACGATCCTGTGAGGTCTGCATTATTATAAGGCTCATAATTTGTGGCTAAGGAAACTGAGGCTCAGAGAGGTTAAGCAGCCAGCCCCAGACTGCACAGCATATCAGGCCAGGAGCCAAGACTCAGAGGCTGCCTGACTGTTGAGTTCACATTTGTAGCCCTAATGGACATCATCTCCCACCGTCTTCCCTTCCCATCAGAGAAAGGGGCAACAGGGCACTGACTGCACTCTAAAAAGGTGTGAGTGCACTTTTCCTGCCACTTCTTACTTTTTTGATTTGTATTTTGAATAATTTTAGATTTATAGAAAAGACGCAAAAAAAAAAAATTAAAAAAAAAAAGATGCAGAGAGTAGTTCCCTTATACTCTCCACCCAGTCTTTCCTAATGTTAACATCTTACCTAATTACAGTTCATTGTCAAAATTAAAAAACTAGTGTTGATGTGTTACTATTAACTAAACAATAGACTTTAAGTGGACCTAACCAGTTTTTCCAGGAAGGTCCTTTTCCTGCATCAGGTTCCATGTTGTATTTAGCTTGTTGACTTATCAAGAAATAGAGAAATAGACTTGGGTGGGAAGAAGGCTTAGGAAGAGGCCAGTGGTGACCTGAGTGGAGAAGCCAGGCTGAGGGAGGCACAGGTGGTACCCCACCCCCCATTTCCCTGGGACAGAGACTCACCGGGCCAGTCATCTTGCAGGTGGCATGCTCGTGACACCTGCCATTGAGGCCGTCTGCACAGGGGTCAATCGCCGTGCAGCTGTGGCCATCCCCCTGGTAGCCCTTCTGACAGCTGCAGGAGACCTTCGTGCCCTTCTGGGAGCACTTGGCGACCTTTGCACACCCGCCGTTGTTCTGTTTGCAGAAATCCACAACTGCAAGAGCAGAGAAAGGTAGACTCTGTGTAACAGGGGCTTCAGATCAGGGTGTGGGTCACCCCAGGACCAGGTGCACCAGGCAAGGAAATGGGCCCCAACATGTCAGTGCCGCCTCTCCCGGTGCCTGGTGGCCTCTGTGCTACCTCTGCCAACACTAGTGTCCTGTGGCTAACACCCTAACACTATGGTCCCCAACCTTTTTGGCACCAGGGACTGGTTCCATGGAAGACAATCTTCCCAGGGGCCGGGGGTTGGTTTCAGGGTGATTCAAGCTCATTACGTTTACTGTGCACCTTGTTTCTATTATCATTACATCAGTTCCACCTTAGATCATCAGGTGTTAGATTCTGGAGGCTGGGGACCCCGCCCTGATAGACCAGGCCTGGGGATATCTGTCCACCTCTGCCCTTTTTAATCATAAACTTCTAGGCTCCATTTTGATAGTAGTTTTCTAATGAGTTTGGGTTTTTAACATAGGACACAGTTGTGTGTGTGTGTGTGTGTGTGTAGGGTTAAGGCACTACTGAGCACCTTGTGACACAGACACTGTTACCTCCATTCTACAGATGAAGAAACTGAAACTCAGAGCTTAACTGACCATCAAAGGCAAACTAGCTACAACGTGGAGGGGCTGGTTTTAAACCCAGGGTGGTTTGATTCCAAAGCCCACATTTCCCCCACTCTTTTGTGTTGCCTCTTAACCTTTGTTTTCACAAGCCCCCAAATTTCAACTTACTAATAGATTAGCTCCAGGCCCAGGAGTAGCTGGAAAGCCCTTTGGCTTCTCTCCTCTGCCTCTCTGGCTGAGAGCATGAACATGAGGACAGAAGGCCCGAGGCTGGCAGAGCGGACAGACAGAACCTAGGTCTTTGCTGCCACTGAGGATGCTAAGCCAATTCTGGACTGCCTTGTGGCAGATTATAAAGTAGCGGGAATAGCAAGATCTCAGTTCTGTAAAGAAAGTATCTGTCCCTATATGAATAGGGACATTCATGTTTTCATTAATGTTCATGAAAACAGAAGGTACATGTGTCTGAGACTGCTAGTTTTCCCCTAATATCTCCTGTCTCCTTTTTCTATCTGAGATTTATAGCTTAGCTCATGGTTGGCCAACTGAAGACTCTATTTCTCAGGTTCCTTTGTCCCAGGTGTGACAGAGAATGAGGTTCTAGACAATGTGATGGAGCAGACAGGAGTTTAGCAACTTCTGTGTGTGCTAAGTTGCCTCAGCCGTGTCTGACTCTTTGTGACCCCATGGACTATAGCCCACCAGGCTCCCCTGTCCATGAGATTCTCCAGGCAAGAATACTGGAGTGGGTTGCCATTTCCTCCTCCAGGGGATCTTCCTGACCCAGGGACTGAACCGCGTCTTCTGCATTGGCAGGTGGGTTCTTTACCACTAGCGCCATGCCACATGGAAAGCTCTAGGTATGTCCTTAAAGGGAATGAGGTTTGCTTCCCCCCACCCTGACTTTCTTTCCTTCTGCTTCCTGGGATGTGCTTTTGGTCGTGGCCATCTCAGGCCAGGTGAGTGAACAATGGCAGAGCAACAAGACAGAAGGAGTCTGGGCCCCAGACTTTCACAGAGAAACCCTATGTTAGCTCTGGATACCTCCATCCAAAGTACTAAACAAGATAAAAATAAATATCTAAACACCGGCTTTGTTTATGCCACTGTTTATTTGGATCTCTGTGTGGCTGAACCCATATCCTAACTACTAGAGACAGACATAGCTGTGTGCAGAGTGATTCTCACTGAGTGGTGAGAGTAAGTGTAGGTTTCACTGTTGTTTTGATTCATTTTGATATTTGGCAAAACTAATACAATTATGTAAAGTTTAAAAATAAAATAAAATTAAAAAAAAAGAATGAATCAAAAAAAAAAAAGAAATAAAATGCGTGACCTACTTGAAAAAAAAATACAATTGCTGTTTAGTTGCTAAGTTGTATCTGAGGGAAGCACTGTCTTAAGATACTATAGAATATTTTCTCAATAAAATAAGACTGGATTATTTGTAAAGTTACAAAAACACCGTAAAACGAAGTGCATTGCAGTTTGCAAAGCAAGTTCAAAGTCATGGCCTGGGAAGTGGGCAGGTTAGGCATGAGCAAACCCATCACAGAGAGGGTAGGTGTTGCTGAAGCAGCCCAAGCAGGAAGCAGAAGGGCTGGGACGGAGCCCAGGTCCCCTGACTGAGTTCCACTCCACCCCTGCACCCCGCTGCTGGTCCACCCGTGCACAGACGGGACTTACCTGTGCACGTTATTCCGTCTCCTTCATAGTTCAGGTTACATTCGCATGTGTTGTTGTTCTTACAGGTAGCATGAGCAGAACAAGGAGGCGTGCACACGGGAGCCAAAGCTGAAAAGAAAGAAGTCATAATTCATCTCCCACCGTGATGTGAGGCGTTGGGATCCAGCTAAGGCATCTTCCAAGATGCCATCTGGCTGCCCCTGTGTTTCTAAAGTGCCCCCTTACAGCTGCAAGATGGGTCATAATGGGGTGATTTACTAAGGTCCCTCCCAGCCTGGGATTCTGAGATTCCAGAATTATTCTTTTGTATTAAGACTTTATTTCTGCCATGTTATCCAGATCAAAATGCAAAGATGTTAACCTTAGGGGCAACCAGTGAAAACTTTATACCTCAAAGTCTGCCATCAAGGATGAATTTTGCAGACTAGCTCTTTGGCCCTGAGAGCACGGGATTCCAGAAGAGATGGTTAAATTGGAGCAGAAATTCCAGGGTCTTCTTTGTTCTTGTCTCCAACTCTTTGTGATGTCATTGACTGCAGCACGCCAGGCTTCCGTGTCCTTCACTATCTCCCGGAGTTTCCTTAAACACATATCTATTGAGTGGGTGATGCTATTTAACCATCTCATCCTCTGTCACCGCCTTTTCCTCCTGCCTTCAGTATTTCCCAGCATCAGTGTCTTTTCCAGTGAGTCAGCTCTTCACATCAGGTGGCCAAAGTATTAGAGCTTCAGCTCCAGCATCAGTCCTTCCAATGAATATTCAGGACTGATTTCCTTTAAGACTGACTGGTTTCGTCTCCTTGCAGTCCAAGGGGCTCTCGAGGGTCTTCTCCAACACCACAGTTCAAAAGCATCAATTCTTCGGCATTCAGCCTTCTTTATGGCCCAATTCTCACATCCATACATGACTACTGGAAAAACCACAGCTTTGACAATACAGACCTTTGTCGGCAAAGTAATGTCTCTGCTTTTTAATATGCTAAGTTGGTCATAGCTTTTCTTCCAAGGAGCAAGTGTCTTTTAATTTCATGGCTGCAGTCACCATCTGCAGTGATTTGGAGCCCAAGAAAATAAAGTCTCTCACTGTTTCCATTGTTTCCCCATCTCATTGCCATGAAGTGATGGGACTGGATACCATGATCTTCATCTTTTGAATGTTTTTAAGCCAAGTTTATCACTCTCCTCTTTCACCTCCATCAAGAGGCTCTTTAGTTCTTCTTTGCTTTCTGCCATAAGGGTGTATCATCTGTGTGTCTGAGGTTATTGATATTTCTCCCAGCAATCTTGATTCCTGCTTGTGCTTCATTCAGCCCAGCATTTTGCCTGATGTACTCTGCATAGAAGTTAAATAAGCAGGGTGACAGTATACAGCCTTGATTTACTCCTTTCCCCATTTGGAACCAGTCCATTGTTCCATGTCTGATTCTAACTGTTGCTTCCTGACCTGCATACAGATTTCTCAGGAGGCAGGTAAGGTGGTCTGGTATTCCCATCTCTTTGAGAAATTTCCAGTTTGTTGTGATCTGCACAGTCAAAGGCATTAGTGTAGTCAATGAAGCAGAAGTAGATATTTTTCTGGAATTCTCTTATTTTTCTATGCTCCAATGGATGTTGGCAATTCTAACTCTGGTTCCTCTGCCTCTTCTAAATCCAACTTGAACATCTGGAATTTCAAGGGCCTTCTTAGGTACCACTAATCTGGGGCTTTGGTAATTGAAAGGGGCTGCAGTATCCAGGGGCAGCATGAAGCCATGGGATGGTTAGGAGAGAAGGAGGGGGAGGAGAGCGGAGGAAGAAGGGGGAGGGGGAGAAGCAGGGAGGGAAGGAGGGGGAGGGACTGAAGTTATGAGGACTGCCAGGATTCTGGCTATTTGGGTTGCTGTTACTCAAAAGAAAAGCTTGGTCACGCCCTTCTGCCCCCAGGGACGATGAAGTGACAACTGGATCATCAACCTTCACACCTTAGACCTTTTGACTGGAACATAGGGCTCAGGGTGCAAGGGAGAACTCAGAAAACTGACAGCTCAGTAAGGACTGAGGTCATGACAAAGATGACAGTAACTGACGATGATACTGGCAGCTACTGTTCCTGAGTGCCCACATGCACTGGCGCTCCAAACCCATGACCCTGACCCTCACAACAGTCCTTCCCTACAAGCCGTGCAAGAGGCTCTCTGTTTACGGACGAGTATATCAAGATTCCGAGAGGGTGGCTTTGCTGAGGCCATTTGTCTAGTAAGTAGCAGAGTTCAGGGTCAGATCCTGGCCTCCACGGAATACTGTATTTTCCATGAAACCCTCCAACTCTGTGTTCACACACAACCAGACCTGGGCAGTGATCCTGAGGGACCATTCCTGCCCAATAGTCCTTTGCTTGAGGTGGGTCCTTCCATGACAGACAGGACTGCAGGCTGGTTTCCTGGGTTTGCGTTCAATCTTTTCATCTCGTTTCCTCTGGGTCCCCAGACCTCCTGACCCCAGGGCCGCGTAGCCATCTTTCCTCGTGGATAAGTGAACCCCTGCTCAGCTGTTTTTTTCAGATGTCACTCAGACCCCCACCCTCAGTCGGCTGCTCTTGGCAAGGTCTGCTGCAGCGAGGGGCTGCTGGCAGCCAATCACCCTCACAACAGACCTGTCTGGGTGTCGCAGAAGCGGCCCGTCCACCCTGTCTCGCAGATGCACTCTCCAGAGCCTGTGATCCCGTCATCGCACTGTCCATGGTCTGAGCAGCCACAAGCTGTAGAGCAAGTTGGAATGTGGTCAGTCAGCAGGGATCTGGGATTGAAGTCCAATCTGCCAGCTCACTGGCCATGTGCTGGCTGTGTGGTCAGTGTGGGAGGCCCCGTGCTTATTCACATTCATTCATTCAAACTTACAAAAAATAAACTTAGTGGCTACCATGAGGCACAGGCTACCAGGCAATGAGGTTACAGTGGAAAACATAAGACATAAGGTCCCTATTCTCAGGGAGCTTACAGTCTAGGGGTAATGGGCTATTGAACATGTAATGATAAATATGCTGAGTGTTGTAAATTACAGAAGTAGAGGGTGTCATGGGGTATGAAATAGAACAGAAAGGGAAGGGAACCTTATCTGGGCCTCCTAACAGAAATCCATTTAAAAGTCAAAGCTTCAAGAAACATTCCTTCTGCTTCTGACCACCTCCAGCACCAACACCTTAGCCCAAGGCACTGCCATCTCTCACCTGGATTGGGGCATTAGCGTCCCCAAAGCCGGCCCTTCTTTTGCTCCTGCTTTCCCATGGTACTCTCTGCACAGGGCAGCTGGGGTGGCCCTTTCACAATCCTTCACTGGCCGCCACCGCACTTAGATGAGATGCTGAAGATCTGTCTCTGGCCAAGCAGCCCCCATATTATCTGGCCCCTGGCGACCTTCTGAGCCCACCTCTGTGTTCCCTCTCTCTTCTTTGCCCACTCTGCTCAGCTACCTCGGCCGCTTGGCTGGGCCTTGCATGCTGAACATTGTCCTACCTCAGGGCCTTTGCACTTGCCTCTCTTCCCACAAAGTCATTCCTTTAGTCTGCACTGTCCCACAGAGCAGCCAGTCATCATACATGGCTATTTAAATATAAACTAATTAAAATTAACAAAAATCAGCCCCTCAGTCACAGACTCTGTGTGTTCCATATCCACACATGGCTAGTGGCTTCCTCATGGCAGAGTTAGGCAGCATTTCCAGCATCACTGAAATTTGACTGGATAGAGCTATTATGGATATCCCCACACCTGGCCCCTTCATCTCTGCTAGAAAGCGAAAGTGAAAGTGAAGTCGCTCAGTCGTGTCCGACTCTTTGCGACCCCACGGACTGTAGCCTACCAGGCTCCTCTGTCCATGGGATTTTCCAGGCAATAGTACTGGAGTGGATTGCCATTTCCTTCTCCAGCGGATCTTCCCGACCCAGGGATCGAACCCGGGTCTCCCGCATTGTAGACAGACACTTTACCGTCTGAGCCACCGAAGTCCTCATCTCGGCTAGGTCTCTACTCAAATATTTTGTGAGATGTTTTCTGGAGTTGTATTTCCTTTCTTTCTTGATCTCCTTCACCTGCCTTTTTCTCTTTGTACCTTTATGTCTATTTTTGTTTCTGTTATTTTTATTTCTTCCCTTTGAGTGTAACTCCTTGAAAGCTGAGATTCTATCCCCTTCTCATACCCTGTACCCCTACAATTTAGAACTATTCCTGGCTTTTGATCAAGTCACTTAGGCTCTTTGTGCCTCACCTTATCCATCTGTAAGGAGAGATAATAATAGCTCCCACTTCGAAGGCTTGTTGTGAGGATAAGATGCTACTACATACCTGCCGGGCACATGGCAGGCACTTCATACACGTGAGCTATTGATATTAGTAAAGACTCAGCATATACATGGTAGTCAAATGACTGAATGAGCATTGGTTGGCTACAGCTTGCCTGGGTGGCTCCTGGGGATGTGAATTTCAATTGGTGGATGGAAATTGGGAAAATATCCGAGGAGGAAAAAAGAGCAGGCAAATGGGAGGCTGGGAAAAAAGAGGACGGATGCTTCTAGCCCAGGTGGATGGTACGCATCAGGCAAGGATGCACGCCCAGCTGATGACAGGCGAAAACTCAGTGGAGGGGATGCCACGTACGCTGGCAGTCAGGCCCGAATCTCCCCGGCCAGCACAGCTCACATGTTGTCCCGTTGAAGCCGCTGTTGCATTGACACTGTCTGCTGGGTGAGTACGGATCCAGGCAGATACCCCGGTTATTACATGGGGTATCTGGGCCTCCAGGGCAGGCTGGAAGAGATGAAACAGCAGTGACTGAACAGTCTCCCTAGGCCCAGAGCAGCTCAGTGCCTTTGTAAATGTGCTGCTAACCTGACCTCAGCTGTGGGTTCTGTCCTCTATTAGTCTAGGAGGTCTGTTTTCCTGGGGACACATCCATATAGTGTCACTGGATGTTTAGGGTAAGCCACTGGCTGATAGTTTAAATGTATCTGATAGGACTGGAAGGGTGATGTATTGAACTGTGTGCTGTATTTGGGGGTCAGGAGACCTGGATTTGGCAAAGAAACCTCCTGCCAATGCAGGAGACATCAGAGACGTGGGTTTCATCCCTGGGTCAGGACAATCCCCTGGAGGAGGAAATGGCAATGCATTCCAGTATTCTTGCCTGGAGAATCTCCAGGACAGGGGAGCCTGGTGTGCTACACAGTCCATGGGGTTGCAAAGAGTCGGACACATTCGAAGTGACTGAGCACACACGTGGACCTGGGCTTGCTGGTCTGGGCTGAATAATGAATTTGCTCTGAGCTTCAGAGTTTTCTTAACTCTAGAGTTAAGATGAGGATGATGTTAAGATGGTGATGATGATGTCCCCTTGCCCTATTCCATGTTGTGACTATGAGGATCAAATGAAATACTGTAACCAGCAGCATTTGAAAATATAAAGCACTGAACAAACGTATGGGATGGCACTGACTTTGGTGAATGGTCTATGCTTTAGTGATGGAGAATGGACTGAAGGTTGAGTAATTGTGTAGACTCTCAGCCTGGAATTTTCTCAACTGGATCATGATAAATAAAGTATGGTGGTGATTTACTAAGTCGAGTTCAACTCTTTGTAACCCCATGTACTGTAGCCTGCCAGGCTCCTCTGTTCATGGGATTTCCCAGGCAAGAATACTGGAGTGGATTGCCATCTCCTTCTCCCAGGGATCTTCCCCCATCCAGGGATTGAGCCCACATCTTTTATGTCTGTATGCAGGTCAGGAAGCAACAGTTAGAACTGGACATGGAACAACAGACTGGTTCCAAATAGGGAAAGAGCATGTCAAAGCTGTATATTGTCACCCTGCTTATTTAACTTATATGCAGAGTACATCATGAGAAACCTGGGCTGGATGAAGCACAAGCTAGAATCAAGATTGCCGGGAGAAATATCAATAACCTCAGATATGCAGATGACACCACCCTTATGGCAGAAAGTGAAGAGGAACTAAAAAGCCTCTTGATGAAAGTGAAAGATGAGAGTTAAAAAGTTGGCTTAAAACTCAACATTCAGAAAACGAAGATCATGGCATCTAGTCCCATCACTTCATGGCAAACAGATGGGGAAACAGTGGAAACAGTGAGAGACTTTATTTTTTTGGGCTCCAAAACCAGTGCAGATAGTGACTGCAGCCATGAAATTAAAAGACACTTGCTACTTGGAAGAAAAGTTATGACCAACCTAGATAGCATATTAAAAGCAGAGACATTACTTTACCAACAAAGTTCCATCTAGTCAAAGCTATGGTTTTTCCAATAGTCATGTATGGATGTAAGAGTTGGACTATAAAGAAAGCTGAGTGCTGAAGAATGGATGTTTTTGAACTGTGGTGTTGGAGAAGACTCTTGAGAGTCCCTTGGACAGCAAGGAGATCCAACCAGTCCATCCTAAAGGAAATCAGTCCTGAATATTCATTGGAAGGACTGATGTTGAAGTGTAAACTCCAATACTCTGGCCACCTGATGTGAAGAACTGACTCATTGGGAAAGACCCTGATGCTGGGAAAGACTGAAAGCAGGAGGAGAAGGGGACGACAGAGGATGAGATGGCTGGATGGGATCACGGACTTAATGGACATGAATTTGAATAAACTCTGGGAGTTGGTGATGGACAGGCAGGCCTGGCATGCTGCAGTCCATGGAGTCGCAAAGAGTCAGACATGACTGAGTGACTGAACTGAACTGAACTCTTATGTCTCCTATATAACAGATGGATTATTTACCACTGAGACACCAGGAAAGCCCATTATACCTAAAATCATGGCTCCTGGAGACACAATGGGGGAACTTGGACTTGCTTCTTATTCAATGTGCACCTCCACTTTCTCATCTGTAAAATGGGGGTGACAATGGAAGCTGCTTCTTAGGGTTTGTTGAGAGGTTCAGATGTATTGCCATATATGGGAAATTGTTTTGTTCTTTGGTCTTCAAGTCGACTGACTAGACTATAGCCTGCCAGGCTTCTCTATCCATGGGATTTCACAGGCAAGAATACTGGAGTAGATTGCCATTTCCTTCTCCAGGGGATCGTCCTGACCCAGGGATCGAACCTGCGTCTCCTCCACTGGCAGGAGGATTCTTTACCACTGAGCCACCAGGGAAGCCCTGTATGGGAAGTAGCACTCAATAAATGTGTTCATTTAAAACAGTGCATGGTGGTCAGGAAGTTCTATGGCATTTGTTATGCTGTTGCTGCTGCATTATTGGGTAGAAGTTGTATCTAGACCCAGGGGTTTCAGGAGCCCTTTCCTGAAAGGGCGAGCTTAGGGAGGAAGGGTGATGTTATACATCTTTTATCAGGGGAGTTTTTAGGAAATAGTGGCCCACATATACCACATTGATATAGCACCCTGCTGAGCTGGATGTCCTTAGATGCATTTAAACTAGTGTGCTTATCAGTATCATAGACTGGAATCAGTATCATTTCAAAAATAAAATATAGGGTTTCTAGCATCATGGGAAATGTCTTATTCTATAACATTAAGCAGAAAACACATGATTTACAACCTTTGTACAGCAGAATCTCAACTCTGTAAAAACCAAATATGATAAGAAAAAAAAAAATGGAGAAGGAAAGCTACACAACTCTTTAGAATAATTGCTTTTGGATCTTTTCTTAGTAGAATCATTAAGAACAATATACTCCCTTGCTCCCCCATCCTCACCTTCCACTTTATACTTCTGGTACTTTCAAATGCTCCATAGTGATTGTGCAATCACTTCAGAATCACAAGATAATAAGAGCACTCTTACCCTGACAGTCTGGCCAGAAGTAGCCCTTGCAGCACTTGGGGAGCTGTATCACCAGAGTGCAAAGCTGTCTGCAGCCTTCCAGGTTCCTCTTGAAGGGCAAGTCGTACAGACACTTCTGCTTCTGGCCCTAAAGGAAGAGATCCAACCATCCCTCCACCTTCCATCCCTGTACTTGGGCTCTTGGCTCTAGTCTTCCCCCAGTGGAGGATCCTAGGTACTGCCCAAGTAGAAAATAGGCCTCAAATGGCCATGAGCCCTGTGCAGGGAATTCGTTTCTCAGGGGCATAGAGAGGCAAATGAATGGGGGAGGGGACAGAGGTGGAGTCCACGGAAAAAAGATTTTGCCCCATTTTAAGAAGGACTTGGGGGCCTTTAGAGCTGTTTGCAAAAGATGAGTTTACCTGGGGAGGAAGTGGGGAAGAGGTAGATTTCTATCAGGAGAGAGGTCTGGCAAGCCCCCAAGATCATCAGTAGAGAGGGTATGGGGTTACAGTTCATTTTTGTAGGGGTGTTTCTGTTAGACGTGTTACTAGTAGGGTAGAAAGAGCTTGACTTTGGAGTAAGTGCTTAAACCAATATTTAGTACTTACTATGTGCCAGGCTCTGTACCCACATTTGAAAACTTACTTTCCTAATAATCACACACAGAACTATTATTAGCTCCATGTGCAGGGGCAAAGGCGTATAGATTAAGTGACTTGTCAAAGATCACCCACTGCAATTTGTCCCCATAACTGTGGACTCCGAATTTAATTGTCTTAACCATTACTCTTACATTGTATTTTAGGCTCTAATCCTAGCTTTGTTCCTTATAGCTGTGTGGTCTTGGGCTGATTGCTTACCCTCTCTGAGACTCATTTGTCATAAATTGTAGTAATATATTTTTCAGTATTATAATGGGAATAGGGGATAATGTCAAAATAAAGAATTCAACACGGAGCCAGGGACATAAGCAGCAACCAACTAAAGGCAGCTATTATTTTTTATAATTAGCATTGTTTTTGTAACCCCTTCTAGGTCTTTAATCTCATGACTCTTCTAGATTTTAAATGTGGGCTGACAGTTTCCCTGGGCTAAGAATGTTCACCTCTCATCCCAGTGGCCTGATTGTTGAAAGAAAGACATGAATTAGTTACATGCAGTTATAACACACTCACAGATGCACACAGATGCACACACACCCATACCTATAAGGAAACTGGGGTCTAATAAAGAAACAAACCTATCACTCTCCAAACATTATCACCGTGTTCATAGTTACCTTTGGTTTAGTCCACTTGGGGCAACTGGGAGTAAAGATACAGTTTCCACAATTCCCCTAGTATGCAAGAAAAGAAACACTTAAAAATCCAGAATATCAGGAAACAAAGCAAAGATTATTTGACTAAGAACTTAATCTTGATTAAGACTCAAGCTATGATTAAGAATATAAAAACAAATGCACTGCAATTTTGCCATAGAGAATTCTTAAGGTCTGTCTTGGACCTCAGCTCCTTGGTTAGCTCTTTGAGGTGATAAGTTCCCTATTAGATGAAGGGGCAACAGGGCAGGCGCACATGGCACATGGCACAGCAGCCATGGGAAATGTGGATACAAGTGTCAGTTCCCTTAGAGATCAGCTGTGAAATTTTTGTGAATCACATTCTTTGATCCTTAGTCTTCTAACCTATAAAATAGGGATACTAATTCTTGCTATTGATTTTCAGGGGATTTGTGAGGAAAAATGATTAACTGAAAAAAAAAAATGTGCGTATATGTACTTTGGAAGTTAAGAAGTTAACAACTGTTTTTTCATCCCTTACTTTGGCTGATTGGTATTCTAGTAATTTGGGTATTTATTGAATGCCTATAAGTCACCTGGTATAGAAATCAACTGGTCACAGACTTTGCCATTTAAGTCACTTCATCTCTTTGAGACTCAATTTCCAAATTGACATAACGGAGTTGATGATCACTACTTCTATTGTTGGATAGGGGTAAGATGGGCATTGGGCCAAATAGTAGGCTCAAAGGTCACACTCAATAAATGGTACTGGATGGATGAACGAGTGTGAAATGCACATGTGCCTCGCACAGTGCAGGGCCCAGGACAGAGGTCCAACCAGTGTTACTGCCTGAGCAAGTGAATGGAAGTATGGGCCACATATATTAGATATTAGAACCATATGACACGGTCATTTTTGTAGCCATACTCTGTCAAACATGGCAGTTTCACCTGGTTTATTCTGGCAGAGGCTCAAAAACTGCTTGTTGAATGGATAAGTGAATGACTGAGTGGATGGGTGGGTTAGAAAATGACTGGCAGAACAGGGCATACTGTTGGTCCCCAACAGCTGCTCGCTTAATGGTGAGGGGATGAACGGGTGGGTGGATAAATGAGAATGGGAAAGGTCTGTACGGGACTGAGTAGATGCTTGTTGATGGTGAATCTGAAAAGCCCTGTCCTATGGCCTCCTGAGCCCCTGGTTCCCATGTTCGCTGGGGACCAGCCCTCTGAGTCTTCAGAGCGGGGTCCACGCTAGGTCACAAGGGCTGTTTGTTGGCCCAAGGGTCTCTTTCTACAGTAGTGTTTTCAGGACTGACCGAGACATCGAAAGTGGTAAATGTGTCACAACGGCCCCCCAAGGTGGGGTCAATCAGTAGACAGTCGATACCGTAGGCCACACCCAAGTCAAATAAGAGCTCCCGCTGCACAATTCTGCACGTTTGGCTGTTCAGGAAGAGGTCGCCCTGCAAGACAGGGAGAGAGAGAGGGTGAACAGTCTGTGATCCTCAGACTTCTCCTCTTCTCAAGCCATGAAATGTGGCCAGAACCTACCAGAGTCAGAAAGAACTGATACGTATTGATATAAATGTCTACATCACAAATGCTTAGAATGTATTATATCCAAGTACTGTTCTTTGTGCTTTACCTATGCAAGTTCCTTCAATCCTCACAGCCACCCTATGACGTGGCTACTATTGCCGGTATTCCCATTTACAGATGAGGAAACTGAGGCAGTGAGTGGTTAGGTAACTCACCAAGGTCACACGATCAGTAAAATGCTGGTGTGGGTATTCACGCCCAGGCTGGCAGCCTCAGCCCCCTACTCCTGGCCACTCGGCAATACTGCTCCATCAAAGTGTAGATGGTAGTGGTGGGGGTGACAAGGTGGAGCAGATGTGGCCTGACCCTGGCTCAGGACAAACTTGGTTGACACGGCCACTTCATGGGCAGTTACCCAGTTTTCTTATTTAGTGCCAGCACCTAGCAAAGCTCCAGTACCACTTCCCTTCCAAAATATACAGTGACGGGCTTTAACCTTATATTGATAGCAACTTCTTTTTCACATGCACTAGGCATTGATGCTTTTGAATTGTAGTGCTGGAGAGGATTCTTGAGAGTCCCTTGGGCTGCAAGGGGATCAAACCAGTCAATCCTAAAGGAAATCAACCCTGAACATTCATTAGAAGGACTGATACTGAAGCTGAAGCTCTAATATTTTGGCCACCTGATGCAGAGAGTCAACTCATTGGAAATACCCTGATGCTGGGAAAGATTGAGGGCATGAGAAGCGGGTAACAGAGGATGAGATGGTTGGATGGCATCATTGACACAATGAATATGAGTTTGAGCAAATTCTGGGAAATAGTGAAGGATAGAGGAGCCTAGCATGCTGCAGTCCATGGGATCTCAAAGAGTCACACAACTTATTGACTGAACAACAAGACATTGTCTAAATCATGTTCTAGACACATTGTTTTGTTTAATTCTTGCAACAATCCTTGAGCATCTCTTCCTAAAGTCTACACAGCTAGTAAATTGATGGGTATATTCCCCACCCCACCCCCCAACAAACAGGAAGCAAAATGCTTTTAGAAAGTTCTATGAAAAGAAAAAGACAGCTCAGTAGTGTTTGATAGGATGCACACAGTGTGATTCAGTGGAAAGAACACTAGAAAACTGTGAATCCCTGCACTTTCACTCTTGCACTATATGAGCCAGTCCCTAAACTTCACTGAGGTTTAATTGTTTTCACCAGGTAGATAGGATTAATGATTACATTGCATATAAAGTTTAACTAAATGGTACTCTGAATACAAAGTGCTCTGAAAGCCTTATTAGCACTCAGGATGCTGCTGCTAAGTCACTTCAGTTGTGTCCGACTCTGTGCGCCCAACCAGGCTCCCCCGTCCCTGGGATTCTCCAGGCAAGAATACTGGAGTGGGTTTGCCATTTCCTTCTCCAATGCATGAAAGTGAAAAGTGAAAGTGAAGTCGCTCAGTCATGTCCAACTTGTAGCGACCCCATGGACAGCAGCCTACCAGGCTCCTCCATCCATGGGATTTTCCAGGCAAGAGTACTGGAGTGGGGTGCCATTGCTTTCTCTGAGCACTCAGGATGAACAGTTGATATTCTTTTGATAAGTGTCCAGTTTCTATGGAGGTAGTGTAGCTGATCTCAAGAGTATAACTACATTGGGATAACTTTCCAGAAGTTGGGATGTAAAGATGTTAACACTCTTTGGATTCAGAAACAAATTTAATGCCATTCCAATCCAATCATCAAGAGGGATTCTTGCTTGTCAGAAGATGTAAACAAAATGTTGTTTGAGACTTCTCTGAAGGCTCCTTGAAGGTAACCAACTCAGTTTGGAGGTAAATCGCTTTTTCACTTTCTCCTGCCTAGAGAGTAAATGTGATGGCTGGACCTCCAGCAGTCATGTTGGACCTTGAGGTGACTGTGAGGCTAGAAATACATGCTACAGAGCAGAAAGACAGAAGGAGTTCCCTCAGTGAGCTATCATACTAGCTGGATTGGCTACTGTAGTTTTTTTTTTTTTTAAAGACAGCTAAAGCTGAGTGCTGAAGAATTAATGCTTTTGAACTGTGGTGTTGGAGAAGACTCTTGAGAGTCCCTTGGACTGCAAGGAGATCCAACCAGTCCATTCTGAAGGAGATCAGCCCTGGGATTTCTTTGGAAGGAATGATGCTAAAGCTGAAACTCCAGTACTTTGGCCACCTCATGCAAAGAGTTGACTCATTGGAAAAGACTCTGATGCTGGGAGGGATTGGGGGCAGGAGGAGAAGGGGACGACAGAGGGTGAGATGGCTGGATAGCATCACTGACTTGATGGACGTGAGTCTGAGTGAACTCCAGGAGTTGGTGATGGACAGGGAGGCCTGGCGTGCTGCAATTCATGGGGTCGCAAAGAGTCGGACACTACTGAGCGACTGAACTGAACTGAACTGAAACCCTTATATATTTAAGCCATTGTCATTTTCCACTAAATATAAGATACAGGATGTAGCTACTATTATCCCACCAAATCTACTTATCATGTGGAATTACAGGAAGGTAATATTGTCAGGAACTAGCCAAAGAAGGTGAAAATTGCAAATTTTCTCTCTGTTTGCTGATCTAGTTAGATATAGCCCAGAGCTGGCTCTGACTGCCAAGAGAGGGCTGGAGGGGAGGTTGCAGAGGGGCCAGGAAGGAAGGGAAAGGAATGACAGTGTTCTTTCTTGTTTCAGGGAAGTGTCTCACACCAGAAAATAAATCTTCTGAAAAATCAATCAGAAGCTACTTTCTACAAGTGTAAGGGGGGCTCCCTGACACCTGGTGAGGGCTTGGGCTGGCCAGGATTTATCAGGGTTTGCATATTCACTTATTCAGGGGATACAGTCATAAAAGCAGTGAGAGAAAGAACTTGCTGCCAATGTGGGAAAAAATGAAACATCTCCTGGAAGTGGCAACGGTTGGGGCATGCATTCTCTGCCCCCGCCCCTGCTGTGGGTGATAATACTCACGATGTCACTGCCAGCTCCACACTTCACACTCAGCTCAGAACCCTGCAGGGTCTTCCAGGGAGCAAATTTGGGGAGATCCACTGCCAAGACCTGTAGGGGTGATGGGATCACATTAATACCCTGAATTTGGGTTGAAGAAGGAGCTTTGCTAACAAACCAAATTTAGATACAAGTTTTTTTTCTGAGTTCTAAATTCCAGCTTCAAAATGACAGCAGATAGAATCAAAAGGAAGAATAAGTATGGATTCTCTAGGAAGTTGGACTTTTTTTCTGTAGGAAAGTCTCCTCCGGCCTGTTTCAGTCACCCTTCCTTCCCCTTCTGTGTTCAGAAGTCCATGGAAGGTGCTGTGTTGCTGCATGAAGCCTGCGGCAGACCAGGGTTAGGGAAATTGCATTAGGGCACTGCGATGGGTTGAATTGTGACCCCTCAAAAGTTTCACTGAAGTCTAGGTCCCCATTACCTCAAAATGTCATCTTCCTTGGAAATGAGATCATTGCAGATGTAATTGGTTGAGATGAAGCCACATGAGAGTAGTGAGAGTGTTAGTCACTCAGTCATGTCCGACTCTCTGTGGCCCCATGGACTGCTGGGCTTCTATGTCCCCTGGAATTCTCCAGGCAAGAATACTGGAGTGGGTAGCCATTCCCTTCTCCAGGGCATCTTCCTGATCCAGAGATCGAACCCGGATATCCTGCATTACAGGCAGATTCTTTAATGTCTGAGCCACCAGGGAAGTGAGTGGGCCCTTAATCCAAAGATATTGGTGTCATCTTAAGAAGAAGAGAGAAGAGGAGAGTGCCATGTGAAGACATAGAAACACACAGGGAGAGGACAGCCAGCCATGTGACAACAGAAGCAGAGACTGGAGGGATGTAGCTACAAGCCTGGGATGCCGAGAATGTCTGGACACCACCAGAAGCCAGGAAGAAAGCAGGGAACAGCCTCTCCCTCAGGAGTTCCAGCAGAAACAACCTTGTCAACACCTTGATCTCAGACTTCCAGTCCCCAGAACTCTGAGGGGATTTATTTCTACTGTTTTAGGTCACCCAGTTTGTGGTCATTGGTTATGGCAGCCTAGGAAACTAACACAGGACCTACAAATTAACCAAAGTGAGGATAATAGGCCCTCTTGGATTAGATGTCTCACTCCTGGGAGGAAACAGGGTCCTGGAGGAGGATTCAGAGGGACAGGGTTTTAGCAAGAGCTGCCATGTTTCTGCAAGATCCTGCTTCCCTAATCACAGTAGATTGGTACACGAGCCAACAACTGGTCACAGCTGGATGAATCCATCCTTTGCCTAGAAACTCTGGAAATGGGGGAGAAAGAGTCCATCTGGGAGAAACTTGGGAATTGTTGAGACACTTTGCCTTGTGAACTAGGGAAGGGAGGGAGCTGGTCTGCAGTAGAAGAGGGGAAGGATGCTTTTGAGTATTGGTTAAAGTTAGGGGAAATAAAACAATGGCAGGGGAGAAACAGAACCAGATGAGCTATACTCTTGTGGTCAGTTCCCCACAGCCAGTCAGAGGAGGACACAGTGGGGGCAGGGGATGCTCAGACCTCCCAACACCATGGAGACTGAGAGGTAAAGACAATTCCTGGATTTGATCACCTCGAGGGCAACCTTGCCATTCCCGTCTGTGTGAAAACAGAATACCTTGGCATCTCGGATCACGTGGAACTTTAAGTACTCCTTCAGCTTGTCCTTGTTGTCTTGGTTGAACAGGAAATCCTGTTGTTCACGGGGCAGGGCTTGGAGGGCTTGGTCGCTGGGCCAGAAAAGTGTGACTGGGGTGTGGATGGGGTCTGTGATGACGCTCAGCAAGCCGGAGTCCTGAAACACAAGGAGTTGGTCAGGTGCGCCCCAAAGCCCAGCCAAGAAGCACTAGCTCTGGAACCCAAGGGCCAGAGCAAAAGCCAGCCTGGGGCCCTCTCTGTGCCCGCCATGGGGCTTCTCAGGCCTTTGGCTAGTTTAAACGAGATTCAGCCTGAAACTGAAGGCTTTCTTCACACTCCCGTCATTTTGACTCTCATTTTCTTAGAAAGTAAAACAGAAAGGCCAATTCTGGACTTTGTTAATAGGGAAACACACTTTAGCAAGACTCTTTTTTGCCACTACTCTTGTCCAAACGTTTTAATTTCTGGAAGACCCACTTAGCACTTTCCCCACATTTCCTTTAAAAATGTGAAACCTATACAATATTGAGATACTTGTATATATTTAGAGGATTTCTAGATCACATAGACTCAAAAAAGAAATTGCCAGGTGACTGGCAAAGAATCATTTTGAGAATCTTCTACATTTTTTCTTGTACATCATATACATTTTTTCTTGTAGTTTTCCCAACAACCCTATGAAGTAAGCTTTATTATTCCCTCTTTTTGAGACCCAGAGAGACTTTTAACTTGCTACAAAAGCTTGTGTTCAAGCAGACCTGATGCCCAGGGGTGGGGGCATTAGAAGGTTTAGGGAGTGGGTGGGTGGGCAAAGATCACTGGAGAGTCTTATTATGAGCACCTTCCAATCTCCTTTTCTAAACAGCTCCCCAGACAGTCTGAGCCCGAGACCCCTTTGGAAATTGCTGGTCTGCACAGAGGTTTTGCAGTCTGTGCTATGGGGACCCCAGGGTTCTTAGAGACCTCCTGAGACTGCTGGGGTAGGTGGTGGAGGAAGTCGTGGAAGAACCTGCTCCTTCCTGATTATTCTCTGAAATCTTTGAACAAGAAGTTTCTCTACACAATTCGTGGGACTTGTCTCTGAAGTCAGAAAAACGTGGTTTGAAATGTAATTTCTGCCTGTCTAACGGGCAGAGATTTCCCATCTTTGCCTTTCAGCTTTCCCCATCTCAGTAAAGGGGGTGATCATTCCAGACATGAAGCCCCTGTTTTAGGAATGGGCACATCCTAATTCCTTTCCCTCACTCTAGCCTCAAATACTTCAACTTCTAACTCAGCTAGGAAACATTTGGGGGATGGAGGGGCAGAGTATGACTTTGTTCTCCAGAACATTAGACTTCCTTAAAACCCCACAACAGCTGGCTAGTGCCGCAAACAAAAACTACGGTAGCTTACATCCCCCGAGGCAACTTTTCTCCTAGGCTTTTACCTGAATCAAGTTGCTAAATTTGCCGTAGCCGTGGTTCATGGCCACTGTCGTAAGATTTTGCTGCAAAGATAGTAAGAATGGGAATGAAACTTTTATTCGTACAGTTCACAAAGCACTTTAACAAACGCTCAACTGAATAAAATGAGGGGAAGATAACATAGGAGACTCTAGGTTGTACGCCTGCCTTTCTGTAACACAGGGGCTGGATGGCTAAGCACTGCATTTTCCCAGACTGCCCTGCAGCTAGAGTCCCACATGTGATATGGCATCCCCCAAGCAGAAGTGCTTGTACAAAACTTATAGGTAGAAAGACATGACACGAGGAAGTGGTGGCTGCTAGCAGGGATATTAGATCTTCTGATGGTCACAGGGCTGGAGGCATCTGGTGTGCAGACTCTTGTTTCCTAGAGATGGGGCTGGAGACAGAGGGCACAGGCAGAGCTGGTTCTGGGCAGCCCTGTGGGGAAGTCAGGTGTCCTCCCTTCACAAGTGTCCCCAGCTGCTTTGTCCCCAGCTTTGTCCCCAGCTGTGTAGTGTCTAAGGGAATATTTCATGCAAAGATAGGCTCGATAAAGGACAGAAATGGTATGGACCGAACAGAAGCAGAAGATATTAAGAAGAGATGGCAAGAATACAAAGAAGAACTGTACAAAGAAGATCTTCATGACCCAGATAATCACAAAGGTGTGATCACTGACCTAGAGCCAGACATCCTGGAATGTGAAGTCAAGTGGGCCTTAGAAAGCATCACTACGAACAAAGCTAGTGGAGGTGATAGAATTCCACTTGAGCTATTTCAAATCCTGAAAGATGATGCTGTGAAAGTGCTACACTCAATATGCCAGCAAATCTGGAAAACTCAGCAGTGCCCACAGGACTGGGAAAGGTCAGTTTTCATTCCAATCCCAAAGAAAGGCAATGCCAAAGAATGCTCAAACTACCATACAATTGCACTCATCTCACATGCTAGTAAAGTAATGCTCAAAATTCTCCAAGCCAGGCTTCAGCAATATGTGAACTGTGAACTTCCTGATGTTCAAGCTGGTTTTAGAAAAGGCAGAGGAACCAGAGATCAAATTGCCAACATCCTCTGGATCATGGAAAAAGCAAGAGAGTTCCAGAAAAACATCTATTTCTGCTTTATTGACTATGCCAAAGCCTTTGACTGTGTGGATCACAATAAACTGTGGAAAATTCTGAAAGAGATGGGAATACCACCTGATCTGCCTCTTGAGAAATTTGTATGCAGGTCAAGAAGCAACAGTTAGAACTGGACATGGAACAACAGACTGGTTCCAAATAGGAAAAGGAGTATGTCAAAGCTGTATATTGTCACCCTGCTTATTTAACTTCTATGCAGAGTACATCATGAGAAATACTGGGCTGGAAGAAGCACAAGCTGGAATCAAGATTGCCGGGAGAAATATCAATAACCTCAGATATGCAGATAACACCATCCTTATGGCAGAAAGTGAAGAGGAACTAAAAAGCCTCTTGATGAAAGTGAAAGTGGAAAGTGAAAAAGTTGGCTTAAAGCTCAACATTCAGAAAACGAAGATCATGGCATCTGGTCCCATCACTTCATGGGAAATAGATGGGGAAACAGTGGAAACAGTGTCATACTTTATTTTTTGGGGCTCCAAAATCACAGATGGTGATTCTGCAGATGATGGTGAAAATGCAGATGGTGACTGTAGCCATGAAATTAAAAGACACTTACTCCTTGGAAGGAAAGTTATGACTAACCTAGATAGAATATTCAAAAGCAGAGACATTACTTTGCCAACAAAGGTCCATCTAGTCAAGGCTATGGTTTTTCCTGTGGTCATGTATGGATGTGAGAGTTGGACTGTAAAGAAGGCTGAGCGCTGAAGAATTAATGCTTTTGAACTGTGGTGTTGGAGAAGACTCTTGAGAGTCCCTTGGACTACAAGGAGATCCAACCAGTCCATTCTGAAGGAGATCAGCTCTGGCATTTCTTTGGAAGGAATGATGCTACAGCTGAAACTCCAGTACTTTGGCCACCTCATGGGAAGAGTTTACTCATTGGAAAAGATTCTGATGCTGGGAGGGATTGGGGGCAGGAGGAGAAGGGGACGACAGAGGGTGAGATGGCTGGATGGCATCACTGACTCGATGGATGTGAGTCTGGGTGAACTCGGGAGTTGGTGATGGACAGGGAGGCCTGGCGTGCTGTGATTCATGGGGTCGCAAAGAGTCGGACATGACTGAGCAACTGAACTGAACTGAACTGAACTGTGTAGTGTCTGAATTAGGCTCTATTGCTTTCCAAGAGATTTGGTGATATACTTAACATCTTTAGAAACTCCTTTTTATTTAAATGAGGTACAGTGGATTCAGCTGTCTGCAATGAAGAACCCAACACTAATAAGTAACAAAAAAGTTGAAAGTGTCTTTTCTGTCCATTGAGAAGATGTTTTACTCCTGGTTTAGTTTTAATGGTATCTGTCCATCTATCTGTTTATCTACCTACGTGCTTACCTACCTGTGGATCATCTATCATTTCTCTCATCATCGTTATCATCCATCTATGTAATTTCTCCATCTTCCAAATCTATGCACAACCTGCCCTTGTGGAAACTAAAGAATAATTTACAAAATCCATTCAACTATTTACTTTCACCTATTTACTTCTTACTAGGAATAGTATTTCTTATGGGCTTCTCAGGTGACTCTACTGGTAAAGAACCTGCTTGACAATGCAGGAGACATAAGAGACTCAGGCTCGATTCCTGGTATGAGAAGATCCCCCGGAGGAGGGCATGGCAACCCACTCCAGAATTCTTGCCTGGAGAATCCCATGGACAGAGGAGCCTGGCGGGCTACAGTCCATAGCGTCGCAAAGAGTCGGATATGACTGAAGCGACTTAGTGTGCACGCAAGAACAGTATTAATGAGGTTTTGTTTTTTGGGGGGTAGCATGACATGTGGCTTGTGGGATCTTATTTCTGACTAGGGATCGAAACCAGCATCTCCCGTGCAGAGTCTTAACCACTAAACTGCCAGGGAAGCCCCAGTGAGGTTTTTAATAGTAACTTGAGATTGAAGCAGCAAAATTTAACTGTCTTGAACAATGCCTCAAAAGCAGAATTGAGATAATAAATTACATCTTGTGAGTCACTCCATGCTAAGAGTCTGACAATGAGTTCACCCACCAGAATCATTCCAGAGGCATCTTTAGGGGTGATAAGCAAGTTTTGGGGAGACAGCAGTTTGTCTATGACGTGGATGATTCCATTTGTACAGAGGATATCACTGGATATGATCCTGGCTTTATTATTTATCAATACCATGTCCTGAAATCAACCAAAAAAGAAAAAAGAGGAAATGAGCACATAGAGAAATAGACACAAAATCACTTCTTCCAAAATATTCTGTGAACATATTAAATCATCATGAAAGTGAATGTTCAAGTAGAGCTGTGAGCAAAATCTGAAGATCCAAATTACTTAAGCATATGTCAAGAATATAATTTTCACCTGGAGAAGTTAATAGCAAATCATCTCCAATACTTTGGCTACCTGATGTGAAGAGCCAACTCATTGGAAAAGACCCTGATGCTGGGAAAGATGGAGGGCAGGAAGAGAAGTGGGCGACAGGGGATGAGATGGTTGGATGGCATCACCAACTCAATGGACATGAGTCTGAGCAAACTCTGGGAGACAGTGAAGGACAGGGAAGCCTGGCATGCTACAGTCCATGGGGTTGCAAAGAGTCAGACACAACTCAGTGATTGAACAATTAACCAGAACAGTTATTTCACTGCGATTCTCTAATATGAAATAATAAGCTGATCAAAATTGCCTTCCTTCTCTTTCATATGTCTTCTCTAGCAACCCCCCTTCTGACCCCACCAGACACTTTCCCCCTTTGTCATGAATTCCACAGTCACCATGTGTTTCTTTTTGTGGTGAGGGAAGGCATCAGCTTGGTCAAGGCTTTGAACAAAAGCTTTCATCCCTCCCCAGCTATTGCTGAAAGCAGTTCTCTTGACCACCTGAAGCTGCCTTGCCTCTGAGTTTCAATTCCAGCTCTAATATTAATATTGACTTGCTGTGTGATCTTGGAAAAGCTACTTAACCTGAGTTCAGTTTCCTAATTTTTAAATTGAGGAAAATAATAATATCTACATTATGGGGATTAAATCAGTTAGTACATATCCCTGGTGGCTCAGGGATAAAGAATCTGCCTGCAATGCAGGAGTCATAGGAGACACAGGTTTGATTCTTGGGTGGGAAGATCCCCTGGAGGAGGGCATGGCAACCCACTCCAGTATTGTTGCCTGGAAAATCGCATGGACAGGAGTTTGGCAGGTTACAGTCCATGTGTCTCAAAGAGTTGGACATGACTGAAGTGACTTAGCACACACACATCAGACACTTAGGATAGTAGCCGGGATAGAGCAGTCATTCCCGAGTGTGTTAGTTGTTATTATTATTATTACTCTTACTGCTCTAAGGAAGAGGAAAGAGAGAGGGCCCAAGGAAAATGAGCACCTTCCTGAAGTGGCTTCTCCTACCTGAGACACGGAGATGACAAGTGACTCCCCTTGGAGAGAAGTAGCATTTGGGGTCAATTTCAGGTTTTCCAGAAGAAGCTGGTGGCAGGCGATCACGTGATACCGAAGAATCTGGGGCATCAGGCCCCCTTTGTCCCAGTCCTTAATCTGCAATAGATCCGAGGGTTCCAGCCAGAGCTAGCAGCCCTCTGGTTGGAAACATTCAATAAATGCTTGCTACATTATTACATATTAATGGATAATCCAGCATGAAGAGTCCAAGTGAATGTTAGATAGTAAAGGCTCTGATAAATTCTGCAAGAAAAGAACCTATTTATATCCCATTAATCTAGCATTCCCTTTTTTTTTTTTTTTTTTTTGAGGGGTGTCTATCAGGGTTTAAATTATTTAAGAATGGTTGGTCTTTCCCAACCTCCTACCCTACTTAGGGATGTCCTCTAGAAGTCTATGCTAGTGGTGACCCCAAATCCACTTAAATGATGGGGCTTCCCACACTGACAGGCAACCCCTTTCATTGGTGGTCACCTCCAGCTGATTCTAAATCTCCTGTTTAGAAATGTCTTTCGTGTTGGTTCCAGGGTGATGCCCAAAGACTGTGTTCCAGTCCCAAAACTCTTCTACCTACCTGCCTCTAGCTTCATGCTTACCTGGGGTTCCTCATCAAAGGCTGCAGATAAAGGTGCCAGGACGGTGAAGGGGCCAGGGCCAACCAGGTCTCGCACAGAATGTTCCTGTGGGGAAGGCAGGTGGGGGCCACATGCCATGTATTGTGTTGGCTAAAAAAGTTCGTTCAAGCTTTTTTGTACCGTCGTATGGGAAAACCCAAATGAACTTTTTGGCCAACCCAATACGTAACGTAAGTAAAGGCAGGGGCTCAGACAAATAACGGAGAGAGAGTACATGATGGCAGAGGGGAGAGAAAAACCAAAAGGGGAGACTCGTGTTTCATTTAGCCTTAGATTCAGAATCACCTACTTCCTTAGACATGGAAATAATGTTTATTTTTATCTGGTTGTAGAATGACATATGTTGACTGGTATGAAAGATTTGAAAATATAGTATAAAAAAGAAAATAACTACCCATAATCCCACCACCTAGAAAGATCTCTGTTATTTCCAGATAACTTTTTGCCAGTGTGTCTCTTTCACACACTAAATGTTTTCTATGGTTGAGATAAGAATGCAAATGTTAAGTAATAGGACAATTTACTCAACTGTTCTATGTTCTTGCCAAGGTTAAGGACCTATGGTTACTTATATTTTCTTCTAGATTTTAATCTATATTTTAAAAAAAATAATTTGATTTATTTTAATTGGAGGCTAGTGAAACCAATACAATATTGTAAAGTAATTAGATTTTACTCTTCTAGATTTTTATTCTTTTTCTTCAGTATCTCTGGACTGTATTCTGATGTAAGATTTAACTTAATATTTTCACCCAAAGAGTTAGCTGATTGCCCCAGTAATGCTTCTTGTCTAAACGGGTTGGATGGCAGTTTTTTCATAAAATACATTCTCACATGTGCAACGGGCAAGGGCAACCATTACTCCACTTGTATGCTGCCCACCTGGGGCCTGAGAAGTTCACAGATGACCAACACAGAGAGTACTGCAGAAATGTAGGTTCCAGGACTGTCTTCTATCTTTACCTACTCCAGAGGTTACAGATTTAACTCATATCTTTAACCCATATCAGGGGTTTGAGACCCAATTCTTCTAGTTAGACATACATATGCATTCTTACCAGCAACTGGAAGTAAAACTGAGATGTTTTTGGATTCTTGGGAAGCTCCTGGAAACAAAGACAAAAAGGTCCACTTAATGGCTCTGAATTAAACACAAGAACAATATAGGGTTATCACAGGGCAATTTCTCCAAGATTGAGAGAATCTACTATCTTTTTAGAGCTTAACAGGTGGCTCAGTGGTAAAGACTTTGCCTGCCAATACAGGAGATGTGAGTTCGATCCCTGGGTTGGGAAGATACCTTGGAGTAGGAAATGACAACCTACTTCAGTATTCTTGCCTGGGAAATCCCATGAACAGAGGAGCCTGCTTATGGGTTACGGTCCATGGGGTCGCAAAGAGTCTGACATAACTGAGTGACTGAGCACACATGAATACACTGCCATGGCAGGCTTCTTAAACAAGTCTCATCTGTAGGCTCACGACTGATGTTCAGAATGATGATGCGGATATACCGTGAGCTCTAAAAGCTTCCTGGAGTCACCATCTGATTTACCTTGGAAAGGTTCAGCCATTTATAAAAGTACCTGAGCTTTAAGAGCATTTTTGCAAGTTCAAGTATTTAAAAAATCTTTCATAGGTTTATGGAAGATTTATTTTCTCTACTAACAAGAATATTTCAATCAGCCAGAATGCTCTGGTCCCTCTTTAAACCAAATAATAGGATGTTCACTTTATAATAGGTAGAAATCTACAGGTATCACATCCAAGCATCTCTCTACCAAGTACAGATGTTCAGGTGTGTTCACACGCACACACACACCAACAACAGCCTACATCATGGCCATGTCTTTGAGTTACTATATACTCTGTGCCTGCTACACACGTTGTCTCATTGAAATCGTATAACAACTTGCTTGGAATGCTACCATTATTTTCTTTTAAAGGCTAGAAAACAGATATATCACAAAGAGATGATATAATCTGCCTAAAGTCACATTACCATAATAACTGGCTGAGCTGAATTCATACCCAGGCATTTTCTGACTTGAGAACTGTTAATCTGAATCACTGCATGCCAGATCAAGTGAATTCTCATGGGAAGATAAAATTTCCATGTTTTATAGTTTTGTTTGTTTGTTTTACATTTTGGCCATGCTGTGTGGACATGGAACATGTAGAACTGGACATGGAACATGTAGAACTGGAAATGGAACAACAGACTGGTTCCAAACTGGGAAAGGAGTACATCAAGCCTATATATTGTCACCCTGCTTATTTAACTTTTATGCAGAGTACATCATGAGAAATGGTGGGCTGGATGAAGAACAAGTTGGAATCAAGATTGCCGGGAGAAATATCAATAACCTCAGATACGCAGATGACACCACTCTTATGGCAGAAAGTGGAGAGGAACTAAAAACCTCTTGATGAAAGTGAAAGAGGAGAGTGAAAAAGTTGGCTTCAAGCTCAACATTCAGAAAACTAAGATCATGGCATCTGGTCACATTACTTCATGGCAAATAGATGGGGAAACAATGAAAACAGTGACAGACTTTATTTTTTGGGCTCCCAAATCACTGCAGATGGTGATTGCAGCCATGAAATTAAAAAACGCTTGCTCCTTGGAAGAAAAGTTATGATCAATCTAGACAGCGTATTAAAAAGCAGAAACATTACTTTGCCAACAAAGGTCCGCCTAGTCAAAGCTATGGTTTTTCCAGTAGTCATGTATGGATATGAGAGTTGGACTATAAGGAAAGCTGAGCACCGAAGAATTGATGCTTTTGAACTGTGGTGTTGAAGAAGACTGTTGAGAGTCCCTTGGACTGCAAGGAGATCCAGCCAGTCCATTCTAAAGGAAATCAGTCCTGAATATTCATTGGAAGGACTGATGCTCAAACTCCAATACTTTGGCCACCTGATGCAAAGAACTGACTCATTGGGAAAGACCCTGATGCTGGGAAAGATTGAAGGCAGGAGGAGACAGAGGATGAGATGGTTGGATGGCATCACTGACTCAATGGACAAGTTTGAATAAACTCCAGGAGTTGGTGATGGACAGGAAGGCCTGGCGTGCTGCAGCCCATGGGGATGCAAAGAGTCAGACATGACTGAATGACTGAACTGAACTGTGTGGCATGTGTGATCTTAGTTCCCAGACCAGGGATCAAACCCTTTGATGGAAGTGCAAAGTCTTAACCACTAGACCTCCAGGTCCCTCCAGGGACCTCCCTCACATTTTAGTTTTATATGGAACAAAACTCTTGCACCCTTCTCAGTGCCTTAGATTCTTCACACAAGGAGGAAAGTAGAGTTCACTTTACAGAAACATGCCTTGCGTTACCTGATGGATGTTGCCACGGCAGGTAAACCCATCCCCAACGTAGTCTGGTTTGCAAGTACAAGTCCTTTCGTCTTGTCCAGTGTGGTTGCAGATAGCAAATTCACTACAGCCGCCATTATTCTGGTAAAATTTCCAAGGAGTGGGGGATAGGAATCAGACCAGTTAGCTTGCCAGCCCTGCCAATGCTCACAAAGCAATTCTGTATTGACATTCACTTTTTGTCTTACTCTCTGACTGGTTTCTTTTGAACTGTGGTATTGGAGAAGACTCTTGAGAGTCCCTTGGACAGCAAGGAGATCAAACCAATCAATCCTAAGGGAAATCAGTCCTGAATATTCATTGGGAGGACTGATGCTGAAGCTCTAATAGTTTGGCCACCTGATGCGAAGAACTGACTCATTGGAAAAGAGACCCTGATGCTGGGAAAGATTGAAGGCAGGAGAAGGGGACAACAGAGGATGAGACGGTTGGATGGCATCACCAACTCGACAGACATGAGTCTGAGTAAGCTCTGGGAGTTGGTGATGGACAGGGAAGCCTGGCGTGCTGCAGTCCATGGAGTCGCAAAGAGTTGAACACAACTGAGTGACTGAACTGAACTGACTGGTTTGCATTATTTGCTCTTTTCCTGAATTTGTGTTCCATCTCCCTAAAGTTGTAAGAGTCATCCTACTCACCCAGCCTTACACAGGCATACCTCATTTTACTGAACTTTGCAGGTACTGTGATTTTTACAGATTGGAAGTTTGTGATGACTTTGTGTTGTTGGATGATGGTTAGCAATGTTTAGTAATGAAGTATTTTTTTAATTAAGGTATGTATTGGGTTTGCCAAAAAGTTCGTTTGGGCTTTTCCATAAGATGTCACAAGTGAATCCTAATGAACTTTCTGGGCAACCCAATACATTATTTATTTATTTAACTCTTACTGTCTTCTTTTTAAAATTGAAGTATGGTTGGCTTACATACATTGTATTTTTTTAGACATAATGTTATTGCATACTTAACAGATCTCAATATAGTATAAATATAACTTTTTATGTATTGGGACACCAAAAATTCTTGTGACTTGCTTTATTGTAATAGCCACTGTATTTTGGTGGTGGAACCGAAGCCACAATGTCTCTGAGGTGTGCCCATATCTCAAGATGGCAAGTCCATCCCAGCAGATCTCCAGCCCTGAAGAGATCAGTCCAGAGTTGCCAAATGGGAAGTTTATCAGCACCCGGCAGTTAACTAGGAAGGCATCAATCTTGTTTGACACTTCTCAGCTAAAGGCTAAACTCTAATCCATCATAGCAAAGTAATAGTCACCAGCCAGAAGGTAGTTGGTGTAAAATAGACAGACCGTCATGGGGGACAGTAGGGACCTCGTCTGGAGAGAAAGGGCTTTAATTATGGAGTATCTGTGCTGTTTTCATGCTTGCAGGAGACTCTCAGGTGGGCAGAGATATGGATGAGGAGGGAAGGTGTATGAACTGGGCCTCTGCTGGGGATCAGAGCCTCGTGGAGGAACAAGCACGAGAAGTGGCCAAGGGTGTGACCTGTGAGTCAGACAGACAGGGGTTCAAGTTCTGACTCTGCCATGTGCTTGTTCTGTGACCAGGGCCAGAGACCCCTTCTCCTCCTGCTCTGGGGTGGGTTGAATTATGTCCTCCCCAAAGCTATGTCTACATCCTAAGCCCTGATCTCTGTGAATGGGACCTTATTTAGAAAAACAGTCTTTGCAGATGCAATGAAGGATCTCGGAGATGCGATGTCTTAGATTAATCAGGGGGTCTTAAGTCTGCTAGTGTCCTCACTGGAAGAGGAGATCCAGACACAGAGGTGAGGTCACATGAAGACGGAGGCAGAGACTGCAGTGTCTCCAACTCTGCAACTGGGACATGAGGAATGGCCCAGAAGCAGCTCTGATGGAGGGCACCTCAACACCATACCCTAGATGCAGGGAGGGGGCGGTACTCACGGTCAAGCAGACGTTGATGAGGGTGCAGACTTTCCCATCTCCAGTGTACTTCGGCAAACAGTTACAGACAGCCTGTCCAGGAAGAAGGCAGAACGGGGCATTTCACAGTCAGGTCCTGCTGGCTCTCACTCCATCATCATCTGTCCAGTTTCTGATGCACAGTTTCCCGCTTGCTCACAGTTTGACAGGGACCGAGGGAGGCAGAGTCCGGGTTCCTGAGCCTCCAGCTTCCCTACCCAGTCTTTTCGCCCCTCAACCCCTCCCCTCCTTTATGTGGAGTCCTCACATGCTCCCACCCCACCTAACCTTCTCCCTAGGAAGGCAATGCCTTGGCCACAGCGCTGGGGAGTATGTGACCAAGAGAGGGCTTAAAACCGTTATCTTCTGCTGTTGTACATGTATTTCAGAGGCTCAAGCCCAAGAAAAATGGTAAGATTCTGGGCATCAGAAAGCTGAAAGAAAGGAGAGTGTGGCTGGAGACCTTCATGTTTCTGGAGCCATGTGGTGTTTGCACATGCCCACTTCTTCCCACTGCGCTGTGCTGTGTTAGTCGCTCAGTCGTGTCCGACTCTTTGTGACCCCATGGACTATAGCCCATCAGGCTCCTCTGTCCATGGGGATTCTCTAGGCAAGAATACTGGAGTGGTTGCCAAGCCCTCCTTCAGGGGATCTTCCCAACCCAGGGACTGAACTCAGGTCTCCCACATTGCAGGCAGATTCTTTACCATCTGAGCTACCAGGGAAGCCCAAGAATACTGGAGTGGGTAGTCTAACCCTTCTCCAGGGGATCTTCCTGACCCAGGAATTGAACCGGGGTCTCCTGCATTGCAGGTGGATTTTTTACCAGCTGAGCTACCAGGGAAGCCCCACTTTAGGAAAGGCCTTTTTCCCATGAACCCTTTGTTCCCTGCTCCTCCTACCTTCCTCCTCTTTCCAAAACAACCATCTCTAGGGGAATTGTTTCAGAATTCCCTCTAATGTATTTATTTCATCCTGTTGCTCCCTAGAGGTCTGTTCTCAGCCCCTCTCCCTCAGTCCTGGGTCTGTATCTGCAGGAATTGGCTCCTAGGAAAATGTAACCCCCCAGAGAGACAGAGCTCACCTGGTTGGGTCCCGTCTGTGTGCACTCTGCATGCCTGTGGCAGCCACCATGGTTCTCCAAGCAGGGGTTGATCTCTTTAAAACAAAAATCCCACACCTGGCATGAGAATTGAGCCTTATTTTTAAGTAAAGGCATCTCGATGGATCCAACCAAGCAGAGCAGGTGTCAAAGCATGAGTCGGTTTTCTTGGCAACTCTGTGGCTGAAAGAACCCAACAGGGAGGGTGCTGGCTGTGGTTTCTCAAAACTGACTCCTCTGGGACGGGACTGTGCCAGCAGAGGCGTATCTGCAGGCTTGACTCTGTCCCTCTATTGAATGAATATGAGTGTTTGCAGCCAAGAACTTGAAATAATAGATTTTGGAGTCTAATTCAGCATGTTATGAATGAAGAGACGTAGGAATTTAAAAAAAAAACACATTTATAACCATCACAGTGTAATTTGCTCAGAGAAGAATCATCAGTAGATGCTCAATTTAGGAGGACATTTTGATGGGAAGCAGGATGTTTGCTTGGTGTGAAAGCATTTCCTATCCGATTGCTTATAAGCAGCCAAGGGAAAACAAGTAAATGGAAAGCAAGTGGAAGGATCAGACAGCACCTTGACCGAGGGGTCAAAACTAAAGGCAGTTGGAAATCGCAGGTGAGAGGTGGTACCTACCTATGCACACGATGCCATCGCCAGTATAGCCTGCCTTGCACACACACACCCGGCTTCCTGGGGTGGTTCTTTTACAGACAGCCTTGGCAGAGCAACCTCCATTGCTGATCTCACAGGCATTGATTGCTATAGAAGAGAAAGATGACACAGAGCAGTAGAGGAGGAGGGGGAAAATTGATGTGTTTTTACTTGAGTGATTGAGAAATAGAAGTTACTTCAAAATGGCAGGCATTGGATTAAATATAGATAATTCAAAAGAATGCAAAGCACTAGATGTCACTGGTGAATTCTACCAAACATTTAATAAATACCAAAATTTCACATGCTCTCCTAAAAACTGAAAGAGGAGGGAAGACTCTCAACTCATTCTATGAGACCAGTATTACTCTGATACCAAAACCAGGAAAAGCTATCACAAAACAACTATAGACTAATATCCTTCATGAATATAGATTCAATATCCTCAAGAAAATACTTGCAGGTCAAATTTAGAAATATATAAACGTGATTACATACTATAAGAAAGAGGTACTAATATAGGAATACAAGATTAACAACCCCCAAGTCAATTAATGTAATAGAGCACAGCAACAGAATGAAAGACAAAAACACAATCATCCTAGTATAAGGAGTGAAGCCTTTTGTCAAAATTCAATATTGTTAATGATAAAAACACTCAATAGACTAGGAATAGAAGGCAACTTCCTTAACCTGATAGAGGACATTTTTCACTTATGAAAAACCCACAGCTAAGATCGTGCTTAATGATGGCAGACCAAATGCTTTCTCCCATGATTAGGAATAAGGCAAGTAGGTCTGCTTTTACCACTTCTGTTCAACACTGTGTTGAATGAAGGTTCTGGTCAGGGCAATTAGGCAAGAAAGAAATAAAAGGCATTCAGATTAGAAAATATGTAAAGGCATTTCTATTTGCAGATAACATGATGTGCTATGGAAAATCCTGAAGAATCCACTAAAAAGAATTAGAGTGAATCACTGAATTCAACAATGTTGTAGGCCACAGGATCAACAGTCAAAAATCAATTGTACTTCTAGACCATAGCAATGAGCAAACTGAAAATGAAATTAAGAAAACAAGTCCACTTACAATAGCATCAAAAGATGGACTCCATTAACAAATTATAAAACACTCTGCAATCTGCAAACATTGTGGAAAGAAAGAAAAGATAACCTAAATAATAGAAAGACGTTCCATGTTCATTGATGGAGAGAATTAATATTGTTAAGGTGACATTACTCCCTATATCTGATCTACAGATTAAACACAATCTGTCAAAATCCCAGTTGATTTCTTTGCAAAAACTGACAAGATTATTCTAAAACTTGTATATCAATTCAAAGGGCCCAGAACAGTCAAAACAATCTTTAAAAAAAAGAGCAGAGTTGGAGGACTCACATTCCCTAATTTCAAAACTTACTACAAAGCTTCAGTAATAAAGACAGAGTGGAACTGGCAGAAGGATCCATATGGAATTAAGAGTCCAGAAATAAACTCAAACATCTGTGGTCAACTGATTTGCCACAAAGGTGCCAATATGTTATTTCCATCACAGGAAGAATGATCTTTTTAAAAATTGATACTGAGACAATTAGATATCCACATGTGAAAGAATGAATTTGGACCTCACTATATACACAAAAGAGCTTCTCTGATGGCTCAGTGGTAAAGAATCCACCTGTAAAGCAGGAGACATGGGTTCGATCCCCGGGTGGAGACGATTCCTGGAGGAGGGCATGACAACCTACTCCAGTATTCTTGTCTGGAGAATCCCATGGACTGAGGAGCCTGGCGGGCTACAGTCCATAGGGTTGCAAAGAGTCGGACAGACTGAAGAGACTGAGTATGCAGGCATGTATACAAAAATCAATTCCAAGTAGATCTAAGATCTGGAGTCCCAAGGTGTGTGTATGAGTCCTGGCTTGCCCTTCATTCAACATGTGACTTTAGACAAATGACTTAATTAGTATGAATTTTGGGGTACACCCATACAAGCTTATGCACAGGTTTGGATAATGTATATGAAAGTTTTATAGAAATATTGAGCATTATATTAACTTACAGATGACAAAATGATGCAAAGAGAAGTCAAGCAGCTGTCCCCAGGTAACATACACTATAAGAACATAGACTTAAACCCAGGGAGTCTGACGACAGGACTGTTTATAACAGCTGCCGTTTTGCTATCTCCCCGAAAAACAGGGGGCAAGAGAAATCACAGTTACTTGTCTTTCCATTGTTTTCACTGGTATGTTGAACACATCCTACTTCAGGGAACACCTGAGACAATCCCCAGGGTCAGATGGTCTAGAATGCAAATTGGTGAGGACTTCCCTGGTGATCCAGTGGTTAAGCGTCCACCTGCTTTATAAAGCAAGGGACATGGGTCCAATCCCTGCTCTGGGAAGATTCCATGTGCTGCAGGGCAACTAAGCCCGTGTGCCACAAGTACTGAAGCCCGCATGTGCTAGAGCCTGTGCTCTGCAACAAGAGAAGCCACCATAATAAGAAACCTGTGCACCACAGCTAGAGAGTAGCCTCCCACTCACCACAACCAGAAAAAGCTAACGCAAGCCCAAATTTAATTAATTAATAAAAAAAGAAAGCAAACTGGTGCAATCATTGTCTAGCTCCACCACAGTCTGGACTGAAGCCCTCGTGGACACAGTGTCAAGAGAAAATGATGCTGTTTCCATTTTTTTCTAGCACTGAATATGTATTGGTCACCATAAGAGCGTTAGCTCATATTTATTGAGTGCTCTGTTCCAGGAATGTTCACAGGTATTAATTAAGTCATGCTGCCATCCAACAATCCACTGAGCAAGATTCTCTTATGACCTACAACTTACAGATGACAAAATGATGCAAAGAGCAGTCAAGCAACTGTCCCCAGGTAACACAAAGTGTAAGAACATGGATTTGAACCCAAGGAGTCTAACATCGGGGCTGTTTTTGACAGCTGTCTCATTCTGTTGTTGTACGTGGAGAGGTCATTTCATCCCAAATTGCTCTGCAAGGGACATAGTTTTATGTTTACTTTAAGGGTAGTTTAGAGACCACCCAAGGCCATGTGGGGAATGGGAAAAAGAACCAGGGCTCAAGCCTCTTCGTGTCCCATTTCAGAGTCCCCATGCCCATGCCACACCCTTGGTCAGCCAAATCCATGATTTTTAAAGCTCTCCAGGTGATTCCAATTGTGGCCAAGACTTAGAGAAGAGAACCAGGGCAGTGGCCCCGGACGTTCCAAAACCAACACATCTAATCCGTGAATAGTAGGTGTCCTGCCCCTGAATGAGGTCAGCCACCCTACCACATCCGGTTCCCCATCACTGCTCATTAGCAGCTGTCCATTTATTTATTTTTGGCCTCATCACATGGCAAGTGGGATCTTAGTTCCCTGACTAGGGATCGAATCCACACCCCTTGCATTGGCAGCATGAAGTCTTAACCACAGGACCACCAGGGAAGTCCTGCAGCTGCCCAGTTAGTCTGCAGAAACACAGATCTCTCAATAGCTTGGGTTACCCTCCACCTAGCAAATTCCTTACTTACCTGTGCAGATGGTCCCATTCCCCTGGAACCCTGCTGCACATTTGCACAAGGCTGTGCCATCCAGATTGAGAAGACAGCTGCCAAGAGAAAGGGCAAGTGGTGTTTACAGAAAAATGCACAACATCCCGCCTCCTGCCTGGATGGGACTCACAATACCCTTCCCCCTAGGATCCCAGCTCCTGCCCCATGAGGCACTCAGAGGTCCTCCCTAAGGCTTGGGAGGAGAGTTGATCCCTAGCACAGCCCTGCCATGGGCAGCTAAAACTGCAGTCACTTGTCAGGCAAACAACAGAGTGTGTACATGGAGGCATTGGTCCAAGGATACGGAGGGCAGCTGCCCATCTTCAGAGAGCATCCTATGTGCTCAAACCTATACTTCACACACTATTTGACGTAACCTACACAATATCCAGTAGCCCTAACCGGTAGGTCTATCATTCTTCCCATTTTACAGATGAGGAGACCAAGGCTTAGAGGCCTTAAATAAGTGGATCAAGGTTATACAATCAATGGAAACGACAGAGGCTGATTCAAGTCTAACTCCAGCTTCTGGATTCTTAATGAATTAACCCATTAGCTCCTCTGAGTGTTATGAATATGAAGTTCACTTATGAAGACAGAAGGCTTGGCTGTGAATTGCAAGTAAGGTTTGATGAAATGGAGGCCCACCAGGCTCCCTCTGCTTCTGTGAAAGGGTCCCTGTGGCTTGAACGGGGGTAACAACTGGCACTCTGCCAACGTGTCAGGTAGCACAGGGGGCAGCTTGTTCAAAAGGCTGGATCTGGCAAACTGACGGTGGCCTCATTTTTAGTTTTTACTTAAATCAGCCCTGGGATTTCTTTGGAAGGAATGATGCTAAAGCTGAAACTCCAGTACTTTGGCCACCTCATGCGAAGAGTTGACTCATTGGAAAAGACTCTGATGCTTGGAGGGATTGGGGGCAGGAGGAGAAGGGGACGACAGAGGATGAGATGGCTGGATGGCATCACTGACTTGATGGACGTGAGTCTCAGTGAACTCCGGGAGTTGGTGATGGACAGGGAGGCCTGGCGTGCTGCGATTCATGGGGTCGCAAAGAGTTGGACACAACTGAGTGACTGATCTGATCTGATCTGATCATAAATCCTCAGAAATGGTCTCAGGAAGCTTCTTCCCTAAAGATGGGGTCTGGTGAACACATACTATTAGGAAAAATCTCCTTTGCATCACTCCCAAAGGTGGCCAGAGGGCACCTACTTGGCACTGGTGTGGCAGGTCCCGTTGCAGTTGTCTTTTGTGATCGCTGCAAAAAGAGAACCAAATGCTGTCAGACTTTTTAAAATAAATCTCACTCAAGAATATTCTTTTAGTACTTGGTGATAGGAAATGATTTAGTTCCTCACAAGTTAACTGGTACACATCATGGGAACTATGTGACCATGTAAGTTCTCTTTTACCTTGGTTTCTAGGAAGCTGAGACAAATCTGAAGGTCAAATACACCGATGGAGTGTCTCCTGTGTGCTAGGTGGTGAGGCTGCACACTGCTCCCCGGGGTTTAATTTCCTATTTTATTGGGTTGGCCACAAAGTTCATGTGGGTTTTTGTAAGAGCTTAGGAAGGCCCCAAATGAATTTTTTGGCCAACCCAATGTTTATACCTTCTATGTTCCTTATTCTTTTTTTCCATCATTTTGCTACAGAGTGATATAAACAAGCAAATTTCTTGTTTGGTCACTAAGATATGTCCTACTCTTTTGTGACCCCATGGACTGTAGCTCCCCAGGCTCCTCAATCTATGGGATTTCTCAGGCAAGAATACTGGGGTGGGTTGCCATTTCCTTCTCTAGGGGATCTTCCCAATCCAGGGATCAAACCCACAACCCCCATCACCACTGGCAAGTGTATTCTTTACTGCTGAGCCACCAGGGAAGCCCAAATAAGCAAATACCTAATTATAATTAAGTTGTTGTTGTTTTGCATGTGCAAAAATAGCCCAGAGCCTGGCATGCAGCAGGTACTCACCACCTATTTGCTGAATGAATTCCTAAGTTTCCTGGAACAATATTACATTCTTATTCTTGGATGCCCAGCTAACATACTTCCTGGCAGGGGAGGATCAGGCAAGAAATTGTTAGAGATGATGGAAAAGTACCCACTGGGCTGGTTGCTCAGGCTAAGAGCTTTTGGGAAAGAAATCCTGTTAGGCCTGGCCAAATTATATAGAAGGTCCTGAAACAGAGGCCTGGCTGTGAGAGTGGTCGTGCTTCTGTGAGAGGGAACATTTACAGACTCCGATGAACTAGGTGGATGCAGTGCCATTCTGTGCCTTTATGTGCGCTAGTCCCTGAGTCCGGAAATCTCTTTCTCTCTGTTCTGTTTCTGAAATCCCAGCCACCTTTTAGGACCCCCTTGCTGGAATCTGCTCTAGACCTTTGATTCAGTTAATTGATAGAGACCACGTGGTGTGCTCTTTTGAGAAGGATGTGGCGCCCCTATCTGACCTCAGAGGGAAGAGTGCAATGATCAATTAACCAATTAACGATGTCTGACATGACTCGGGAGTGGGGAGTTTGCATTCGAACAAAGGATAATCTAGTCTGGTGGAGAGGTGCTTTACTCTGCACTCTTATATTGCAATTTTTTGAATATGACTGAACATTTATTTCCATTACTAGGCTGAAGCTCCTTGTACAGATTGTGCTCCTTGTACAGACTGTGCACTGGAGATCAGGCTGGAAAACTGGGCAAGTGCCAACTGGCAAATAGCTTTGTACTACACCCTCCTAACAGAAACAGAAGATATTAAGAAGAAGTGGTAAGAATATACAGAAGAACTATACAAAAAAGATCTTTATGATCCAGATAACTATGATAGTGTGATCACTCACCTAGAGCCAGACATCCTGGAATGCAAAGTCAAGTGGGCTTTAGGAAGCATCACTAAGAACAAAGCTAGTGGAGGTGATGGAATTCCACTTAAGCTATGTCAAATCCTAAAAAGATGTTGTGAAAGTGCTACATTGAATATGTCAGCAAATTTGGAAGACTCAGCAGTGGCTATAGGACTGGAAAAGGTCAGTTTTCATTCCAATCCCAAAGAAAGGCAATGCCAAAGAATGCTCAAACTACCGCACAATTGCACTCATCTCACACGCTAGTAAAGTGATGCAAAATTCTCCAAGCCAGGCTTCAACAGTATGTGAACCATGAACTTCCAGATGTTCAAGCTGGATTTAGAAAAAGCAGAGGAACCAGAGATCAAATTGCCGACATCCGCTGGATCACTGAAAAAGCAAGAGAGTTCCAGAAAAACATCTACTTCTGTTTTATTGACTACACCAAAGCCTTTGACTGTGTGGATCACAATAAACTGTGGAAAATTCTGAAAGAGATGGGAATACCAGGCCACCTGACCTGTCTCCTGAGAAATCTGTATGCAGGTCAAGAAGCAACAGTTAGAACCGGACATGGAACAACAGACTGGTTCCAAATTGGGAAAGGAGTACATCAAGGCTGTATACTGTCACCCTGCTTAGTTAACTTATATGCAGAGTACATCATGAGAAATGCTGGGCTGGATGAAGCACAAGCTGGAATCAAGATTCCTGGGAGAAATATCAATAACCTCAGATATGCAGATGATACCACCCTTATGGCAGAAAGTGAAGAAGAACTAAAGAACCTCTTGATGAAAGTGAAAGAGGAGAGGGAAAAGGTTGGCTTAAAACTCAACATTCAGAAAACTAAGATCATGGCATCTGGTCCCATCACTTCATGACAAGTAGATGGGGAAACAGTAGAAACAGTGAGAGACTTTATATTTTTGGGGGCTCCAAAATCACTGCAGATGGTGACTGTAGCCATGAAATTAAGATGCTTGCTCCTTGGAAGAAAAGTTATGACCAACCTAGACAGCATATTAAAAAGCAGAGATATTACTTTGCTGACAAAGTTCCATCTAGTCAAAGCTATGGTTTTTCCAGTAGTCATGTATGGATATGAGAGTTGGACTATAAAGAAAGCTGAGAGCCGAAGAATTGATGCTTTTGAACTGTGGTGTTGAAGAAGACTGTTAAGAGTCCCTTGGACTGCAAGGAGATCCAACCAGTCCATCCTAAAGGAAATCAGTCCTGAATATCCATTGGAAGTACTGATGCTGAAGCTGAAACTCCAATACTTTGGCCACCTGATCCAAGGAACTGACTCATTGGAAAAGACCCTGATGCTGGGAAAGATGGAAGGTGGGAGGAGAAGGGGACAACAAAGGATGAGATGGTTGGATGACATAACTGACTCAATGGACATGAGTTTGAGTAAACTCTGGGAGTTGGTGATGGACAGGAAGGTCTGGGGTGCTGCAGTCCATGCGGTTGCAAAGAGTCTGACATGACTGAGTGACTGAACTGAACACCCTCCTAAGGTGTTTTTCCTATAGGCAATGAAATTTCTCCTCCTGGAAGCAATGGAGAATCACAGCAGGTCACTAAGTCCTGGGGCGTGGGTGGGAAATAATACTAGTCAAGATGTTTATGTCCCCTGTCCCCAGTTCATACTTTGAAATGTAATCTGTAATATGTTTGTACTTGAAGGTGGGGACTTAGGTGATTAGGTCATGAGTGTGGAATCTTCATGAATGAAACTAATGTCCTTATAAGTGAGACCCTGGAGAGTTCCCTTGCCCCTTCTGCCATCACGTGGGAAGACAGCCCTCTACAACCCAGAAGAGGGCCGTCACCAGAACCCAGCCATGCTGGCACCCTGATTCTGAATGCTAGCCTCCAGAACAAAATAACTTTCTGTTGTTTATAAGCCACTCAGTCTATGGTACTTTGTTATAGCCTGAACAGACCAAGACATCTATGCTTTAGATGGTTCTGTGTGGCAGCAGCGTGAAGAATGGAATGGAGGAAAATGTGACAGAAGGCAAAGAGATGGATCACAAGGGTACTGGTGAGAGGAACAGCAGAAGGAAGGAGCTGAAATAGTTCACCTATGGTACTAGGGACAGAGCAGGGGGAGGCTGAGAGGGTGGCTCCAAGACTGGGTGAGCAGGCGGGGGTGGACTGGGGTCTTTCTCCACAGTAGAGAAAGCAGGAAGAAGATGAGTCTGGTGGTTCATCGTTGGCCCCGCTTTCTTCCCCTCATGGCACAAATACACCTCCACCTGCTTAATGACACCTATGTCTCCAGCCTTGGCCTCACTCTTGAGACTTCCACCCACACACTCACATCTGCTCTACAGTGACTGTCTGGAAACCCACATTTTCCCCAGACTGCCGGCTGCTGGGGCAGGGACCACACACTACTCATTGCCGTGTCCTCCAGCAGGAGCTCCATGTGTCTGATGAATGAATGAGTGAGCTAATACCTCCTGGGAATCTCCACCTGGGTGTTCTCCCGCCCCTCAATCTCACCCTCCTGCCCCTAAGCTGGACTCTTCCAGAACTTGCCCATCATCTACACAGTGGACCCCTCCCTCCCTCTTCCTTTCTTCTGTATCTCTAGTCACCTCGTGCTCTTGATTTTAACTCATTTGGCAATTAAGTGTCTTCATTTTCCCTGCCACAGTCAGGCCACCACCTTGGTTCAGATTTTTGTTAACTGCCTCCTGAAAACCTGTGCAGCCTCCAGGTTGTTCCCTGTCCTTTAAACGTTGTTGGTCCTCCTGTGCACACGAGGATAGTTTATGATACAACAGATGACCTCCTGATTATCCTTGGCTGTCACTTTTGTCTTGCTCTATTTCAGGGATTCCCCCAGGCTGTCTTCCTGTTTATGTGACCCCATTGCTCCCTACTTCCCTCTCCCAGACCCTCTAAACCCTTGCTTGGAACACCAGCATTTTACATCTGTTCTAGGGTATCTCCTTGGCTTGCGACCATTTACACTTCCAACTTTAGCTTTTCAATGAAATCTGTGTTACCCTGATTTTTAGCATCACCTGAAGTTTTGGGCAAAGACACTCTTTCTGATAACTCCATATCCCTGGAGCTTTCATTGGGCTGTCAGGCACCTGTGACTCCTCTCTAGCTCCCGCCCCAGAAGAGGGGGACTCTCTGATACCTGCTTCCAGGGGTAATTTCTCCAGTCCAGTGTCAGAATGACCTTTCTAAAACACAAATCACACCATACTGCTGACTTGCTCAAAACCCTTAAAAGGCTTCCCAACAGGAAGCTTCAGCAGAAGGTCCATCACCCTTAGGCTTCCATGACCTGACTCCTGCCCACATTTCTAGCCTGTTCTCATTCCACGTTCCTCTTTGCCCCTATATTCCTCTCATCCTGCAATCCTGTGGTTCTGTAGATGTGCAGAACTCCCCCACATCTTTGGGCTTTTCCATAAGCTTCTTTCTGTGTGAAATTTTCTCTCCTCATCACTCTCACAGGGACACATAAGGAATCATCAGTGCAGTAGGAAGGGGGAGGGTTCAGGAAAATGGACTGGCTCAGACCCTACTGAGAGTGGGAAATAAATTGATATAATCTCTTGGCAATAAGTAGCAAACTTTTCCCCCAAAGTACCAACTGCTAACTCAGAAATTCCATCTCAAGGAATCTAACCAAATGGATTAATAAGATAAATGCAAATATATATGAATATATACACACATATGCATGAATATATATATATATATATATATATATATATATATGAATGAAATAGTCTTTGCAGCATTGTTTATGATAGCAGAAAACTAATTTTAAGAACATGGTAAACAGAATGGCTACCCACTCCAGTATTCCTGCCTGGAAGATTCCATGGACAGAGGAACCTGGTGGGGTACAGTCCATGGTGTTGCAAAGAGTCAGACACGACTGAGCCACTAACACAGTCTGATGATCGGATATTATATAGAAATTAAGAAAAAATGATATTTCTCTATGTATTTATTCACATGAAAAGATATTGATCATATATATTATGTGAAGTGAGAGACTCACAAAACTGTGTGCAGAGCATGGCCCCATACACATGTCTATACCTAGAAAAAGGCTGGAAGGCCAATATGAAATACTAATGATAGTTTTCTCCCTGCCTTGGGAGTATGAATAATTTTTATTTTCTTTTTAATGCTTTTATTTTACAAACTATTTTTGCTGCCAGTAGGAATTATTGCCAAAGAAAGAAATGAAGATGCCATTTCCGTTTTAGGAGGAAAAAATAGAGAACAGATCACAAGTACCAGAAGGTTGGCTCTTACCACTGTCACATTTCACTCCTCGCCAGCCCACGTCACAGTCGCAGGAACCATCACCCAAGAGTCCTTGATTGCATCTCCCATGGACACAAGTACACACTAAGTGGAAACACAGCCATGCATTGTCAGGTTTTTGACCTGTGTTCAATAACTCACTTTTGATTTACTACAAAGGTTCACTTCTGCATTTGAATTCTCCAGTCCACTTCCAGATAATTAGTGTCACTAATGGGTGGGTGCGGGAAGGGATTGGATTCCCAGGAAGGGCAGGGGGCATAGGAGTGTGCTAAATGGTGAAACAGGTTGTGCTTCAACAAAGACCACCCTTTGGGGACTGTGTAGCACTGCGGGGCAGTGACCCAAGCAGTGTGAGAGCGTCCTTGGCTCAGGTTATCAGAGGAGCCAAGGTTATGTGGGATCCCTTGGGATGGAACCATGTTTATTCCCTAGGAGTAGGTTTCAGAGAGAAGTCTGCTAGGATCCTATAAACCTGGCGAGGCACTGCCTTCATTGACTACACAGAAATGCAGATTCCTTTGTTATGCAGCAGTGTGGTGAGTGTCTTTAGGAACTGGAAGAAAGCTAAGGATGCCTTTCTCAGAAAAAAGCATTCAGCCTTGGGGGTTTGCTGGGCCCTGTGAGGATCATCTGTGGATCCTAGGTTAGGAAATCCTGCATAAATGCAAGTATATAATTCTCCCATATAACACAGAAAAAATCAGCACAGTAATGCCAATTACATATTATACAGCCCAATTATAATGATTCAATTATATATTGATTTTGTCTGGCTTGGGCTGGCTGATGAGAAAACAGTGATAGCCAGGTCACACGCATGACTCTCAATAGAAGGTAGAAAAAATGCTTTGTTTTCCCATCATGGATTAGAAAATCCCTTCTTTCCTGTCAGCCCCCTCATAAGTGTGTGCCCCTGGCCACAAGAAAGTCAGGGTGAGAGACTGCAGGTGACTTAGCTAAAACAGATCACAATTTTCGTAAAAACAACATAAAGCATGTGGCTGGCTGTGTGGATCAATAGAGTGACCATCACATAAAGGGCCTGATTCAAGAACAAGGCTTTGGAGGGCAGCAGGGTGTGCATTCAAATCTCACCAGGTGTGACGTTGGGGGAAGTCATTCAACCTCTTTGCCTTAAGTCTTCATTTGTAAAAAGGGGGCATGAACACTCCAGTATATATGGTTTCCGTGTGGATTAAATGAGATAATGTGCACAGAGTTGATTTTCAAACAATCACACAATGTCCAAAACTGAGTGTAACCACAGAGACCAGGGCCCACAGACTAATACAGAAACATGGGTGGGTTGGACAATGTCAATGAGCAGACTGGAGTGGGCTGGTAGATGCAGGTTAGTCAGTACAGAAAATGTTTGGAGTTTCTGCCAGTGCAAATTACACAACACGGAAGTTCTTGTAATTTACATGATAATGGCGGCGGGGGCGAGGTGGTGGGGTGTGGATTCCAGCCTGCCCTGGACACCAGCTGGTTAGGGAGCACGTATTTAGACTCTTTCCTCCTGCACTTCCGGTTGGTTTGGGGAGCCCGCTGGGGGTGGTGGGGTACGCACCTTGGTCGCAGTGGATGCCGTACTTGCCCTCAGCGCAGGTCTCACAGGCCGTCCCGCTGAAGCCCCGCCCACACTCACACACGCCTGTGCCATTGACTCCGTCCAAGCAGATCCCATTTCCGAAGCAGACGTTCTCAGGTTTCCCTGGGCAAGGCTGGCACTGGGGGCCAAAGTAGCCCGCGCAGCATTCTCTTGTCTGAAACAGAAGGGCCAGGCTGGGTGGGGACAGGGCCATACCGCTGTCCTTTGGACGTGTCCAGCCACAGTGTGGACATCTTGCAGGCGGGACTGGATGCGTGCCCGTAGCCTTAAACATGTGGAATGGTTATAAGGGACGGGGACAGCATCCCCCAAGAACGGGGCAGGGGGCATGCAATTTCCACGGGTGCCAGCACCAGCATGGAAGCTTCTGCTGAAGAGCTAGGAAGGACCTGAAGGAAAAAGGCAAGCAGGAAGAGAGGGTGAAGAAAAGTGAGAAGGGAGGAGGGGCAGCAGGAAGAAAGAGTCATGTAGGTGATGCCAAATGGGCCCTGTTGTTGTTTAGTCGCTAAGTGGTCTCCGACTCTTTGCGACTCCATAGACTGTAGTCTGCCAGACTCCTCTGTCCATGGGATTTCCCAGGCAAGAATACTGGAGCGGGTTGCCATTTCCTTCTGCAGGGGATCTTCCCGACCCAGGGATGGAACCCATGTCTCCTGCATTGCAGGCGGATTCTTTACCACTGAGCCACCTGGGAGGGGCCCTGGCCATCCCCAAACCTGGCCTCTGTGTGTTGTGTTATTTCATCTGGTACTGAAGGTTGGGAGGCAGGTGAGACCCCTGATGTTCTATAATGACTCTTATTTCCGGGAAGCCCTGCAGGATTATCTGCTTGCTTGGGCCTGCTTTTATTCTTGAGTGCACTAAAACACAACATCTCCTGCAGCTGCATGCTCCACAACTTAACAGCTGAATCACTTGCCTCTAGGATTGGCAGAGGCTGTGTCTTCTGTGAAAGGAGCGGGACAGGATGTTATAGAGAATTTACCTGCAGATTCCAAAGCCACAGCCGAGAGGTCCCTAGCCCTGGGGTTCCACTTTTCTAAATGACCAGGCGCCCCTGTTCTTGCTTTAGGGAGTTGCCCATTTCCTGTCTCTTTCCCTTTCTTGTGAGAACAGGAAGATCCTCTTAGCCTCCTGGTCCCTCTGTTTCTTCATCATGAGACTGAAAATTGCAGCTGTCACCAATGTACTGACTTGTAGGGCTATCCTGAGTTTTAGTGCTACTCTGGCTATTTTGAGTGACCACTGTAATGGAGATAATGAGGGGACTTCCCTGGAGGTCCACTGGTTAAGAATCCGCCTTGTAATGCAAGGCATGTGGGTTTCAGCCCTGGTCAGGGAACTAAGATCCCACATATCATGGGGCAACTCAGCTCATGCACCAGAACTAGAGAGCCCATGTGCCACAACGAAAGATCCTACATGATGCAGTGAAGGTCTCATATGCTGCAACTAAGACCTGATGCAGCTAAATAAATAAATATTTAAAAATAATGAGAAGGAAGGCAAGATGGCAGAAGGAATCCATGCAAAAGCACTTTGAAAAGTATAGCATATGATCATGTTTCTCAATATTACTGCCATTGTTAGAAGGCTTATTAAATTGTTATACTCACAATGACGGTTTTCACACACTTTGGCTGGCACCCTAAGAACGGGGATCGCCTGCCCATGAAATAAATGGTATAGAGACATCTCCTCATCTCTTGGCCCTATGAAATAACAGCAATTATATTAATATTAGCTTTTCAGTTAGGACAAAGCTTTCCAATCTCTGAAAGCAAGGGGGTGGGTGATACATTGCTGTCTCTCTAATTGAAATGTTCTGGAAAGGGAGGGGGTTGGCTTCTTGGAGCTGCTTCATAAAAAAGAAAATGCAACATTGAAATGTTGGCTGCCAGAATACTAGGTGGCAAAATGCAGATAATTATCCCTTAAAGTGATACTCCATAAACAGAACTTTTCTTTAGAAGATTAATTCAGGTTAGGAAGAATCATAGAGTATCTCAGATAAAAGCATCTTCCCAACCCTCCACATTGAACTGAGACTTAGTTTCTTTTTATTTATTGGTTGATGGTTGCCTGGTCTGAGGCAGGATTAAAGCTGTTTACAAAGACTTATACAAGAGTAAATGCAAACTCAAGTAAGAAGAGTCAGCATTGTTATTGTCATAAATTGCGATTGTGCCATGGAAGGTGCGTGTGTGTTGATCCTTTGTAATTGTTGGATCCTCTGAAGCACTTTTTTCCTGTAAACAGGTATAAGAAACATAGACAGGTCATTCATTCAGAGATATGTGTATCGCCCCCCAAGTCTGTCATGTGTTTCTTTGCGAAAGTTAGTTATAACTTCAACCATAAAGGGAATCAGGAAGGTGGGACTCCTCAAGGCTTGAAACAGTGTTTCTGTGAAGTCCACTTCCTCTGATAAGATTTCCTGCTCCTGTCCTCAACCAGCTACTGGGATATGAAAGATGTAGAAACTGAAAAATCCCTTCTTCCATTGGGCGCTGATTGAGATGAGCTCCTGTTTCTATTTATTTATTAATAAAAATTTGGTTCAAATTTGCTTTGGTTCAAAACAGTGGATTCAAGACTTTAGAAAGATGCATACAAGATTAAGAAGGTGAGATTAAATTAAAACCCAGTGAAGGAAGGAGGGCAGTGAAATGAGGTGTGCTGGAGACTCACTTTCTAATTCAGACCTTCCTGTGATCCAGAAACAGTTTTATCAAAGAAGATATCAAAGAAATACTTACTAGCGGTTTAGTTCCAAATGGGCAGATGGGCGGCTGGGGACACTTTCCACACTTTCCCTTGGTAAAACACAGAGGCAAAGTGAGTATTTCATGGTTATTACTTTTAATCAAAACAAGGCTGCAAATATTTTCCAGACTTGAGGCTGAAGGTTTCAGGCTATAGAAATGCAAATCAGAAGCTCATCTGGCTAACCTCTTTCCTGTCCTTTGAGCCAAACACTTCAGCTACTTCGGGTCATGGACATTGGAGCATCACTTTCTCCACTATACATTTCAGATGCATGTAATTTTGTAACATGTGCGAGTCTTAACTCAATTAAATCCTAATTCCTTTAACACCAACTCTCATTTATTGAAAACCCGCTATTTAGTGAATTGGGCCAGACTGTGAGATTAAAGAATGCATCACCCACAGTGCCCCCAGCCCTAGGGGCACACTGTCCAACTGAGAGGTCAGCATGGAGATAATACCCACTGTCATGAGACAAAGATTTGCAGGTGAAGAATAACAAACATTTTAAAAGTATCAGCCTGTTGCAAAACAGGAGGAGGCCAATGTGACTAGTTCTTAACTTGGCACCTATGGATGGTATAGCTTGGTCATTCACAGCTCTCGCTCTGGGGCCAGACTGCCTGGACTTGAACTCCTTCTTTGCCACTTGGTAGCTCTGTGAACCTGGGGGTGTCACTTAATCTCTCTATGGCTCATTTTCCCCATCTGCAAAATGGGCAGAGTGATAGTGCTTACTCTGTAGGGTGTTGTGAGGATTCCATGAGTTAATACATGTAAAATGTTTGGAGCAGTGCCTAGCACATAAAAAGTGCCCAACAGATGTTAACAGTTATCATTATTACTGAGAGAACCTATACCATCTCATGGAGTAAAAAGTCTCAGTTACTTGTCCTATATTATACTGAAATGATCCATTTCCATATTTTCTCTCCTGGTAGATGATGGTGGGCCCAACCCTGCCCATGGGTGTACAGGGCTCCTTCCCTATGCCTATGCTGGGCATGACACATTTTCCTCTTGAGGAAGACCATGGCTTTGAAATCCTGCTCAACACAACCCTTCAGGCAGCCTTTCCAAGGCACACAAGGCACTAGACTGTGAGCCCATTGAGGGCAAGGGTCATGTCTTATTTATTTCTGTAGACCCACAACCAAGTATGCTCTTAGAGATGTTCCTTTAGTGGTTTTTTGAACTGAATTGAGATACTCTGATAGATGAGTCCCAGGCTTTCAAAATTATAAAAAATAAGCCAACACTCTTTAGTTACATCATTGGTCTTGGATAGAACTTACTCGTACGATAGTAGTGTCGTTAATGTCACATCTATTCTTCTGAATTTCCAGCACTTTCCCCAAGCCATGGATCACTCCCTTGTCAGTGGCTACATTGGTGTAGTTTATCGGAGCCTCATTTACATAGAGCTGTGAACAGGAAGGTTAACTATCAATTTTTACTACAGTGGTTTTAAGGGAAATAAGGACGATAGGGATTGGAGGATGTCAACATGACGCTAGCCTAGGAGATTCTGCAATATTCACCTGGCAGGTACAGCACATTGTACAGGAGACAGCTCTGCCCTAGGAGAGGGGAGTCTGAGTGACAGTTCTGCACCTGGTGCCTTCTATCTGTGTGACCTTGGGCCAGTTGCTTTTCCTCTTTGAACCTCAATTTCCTCCTTTGTAAAAAGAAGAGGTTGTTCCTGATAATCTCTAAGTTTTCTCTCCATCATCCAAATGATCAGTTTTCACTGTTCAAAAAATTCTGAATCACGATCACTATGTTAGTGCCATTGATAATATGTCTCCAAGGATGTGCTCAGCTGTGCTAGTTATTGGTGGCCTCAGAGGTGTAGATGCCTTCCACAGCCAAGACATAGAGAATGAAACTTAGCACCCTTTTAGCATATCTCTGCTTCCTGGTTACCTTGCAAGCACCCCTCAGTAAGACTAAATTACCGTTACACGAGAGTAAAAATAGTATTTGAGTGTTTTAGAGTTTGCAAAAATGTGTTCTACCAGATAGACCACTTTCTAGGGTGTGGCGACTGCTCAGAGGTCTGCATTAACCGTATCATGTTTTCCTTGGGGCTTCTCTGGTGTCCGCAGGACGTTTGTACTGTCTTTGTTTGTACCGTCTTTGCCTAGTGTGTCAGTAAGTGTGTAAGACATGGGAACTAAATTTCTAACTTAAATTCAACTTTGAGTTATAACTTGTTTGGTTTTGATTTTTTTAAATCGGAGGATATCTTAATGATTGTTTAGTGCAAAATAAGTAAAGCCATTAATTCATTCCTGAGTATAATTAATATAACTGAAAACAAATGGCTGTTTGAAAACCTGAGGGGTCATACTTGTGTGTGTGTATAGCTGTAGCAGGGCTGAGGTTGGGAGAAGAGGGAATTCTTTGTTGTACTAAACAGATGTCAACTTCATATCTAATGAGCATTTAAAAATGATTACCATCTCCCAAACTCCCCAATGCATCAAGAGTGAAGTGACGCTATTAAGTGTTTAAACTTGAACTTCCACCGACTGTTAAAGTCCCTGATGATTTACTTGGACTCAAGTGAATTTCCGTGGGATGTTGGGCAGAATCATGACTGAGGTGCACAGAAGTGGTCCAGGGCCTGTGGAGGTTTGGAGAAGCAGCAGGGGCCTCACTTGTGGAGTCAAAGGGTGATCACAAAACAAATCTGCAGAATTCCAAGAGGCTGAGCTGATTTAAAATATCAAAATGTCAGAACTTCTGATGTTGTAATACTGTTGATTTGGCATAAAAAAATCTGAACCATTTTTATTATGAGATATACTTGAAGAATTACAAGCTACATTAGAATTTTGATCTGAACACAAATCTCTTCATTTAGACAGCATTTTCCCACATCTCTGTTGTCCTGAGAGTGAATGAGTTATCAATAAAAGCAAAACCTCTATTGTAAGATAGAACTATTTAAGATAAAGTCTCTATTGTAAAAGACAAAAAAAAAAGCTCTAGATCAAAGACTTTTCAAACACATGGAAAATAAACATGACAGAATCAAAACTGATTCAACTAACCAGAATATTCATTTCTACATGAAGAAATAAACGATAACAAAGATAAAAACAAACATATAAGGTCCTTATCAACAAAAATTGCCTTACCTGGAAAAAAAAAAAGGAAATGTATTTAAAAGGATCTCCTCAAAATTATTACACAATAGGTAAGATTATTTATAGGAGTCAGAGGGAAATATTTGGCGTTCGATTATTCTCTAAGTAATGAAAAACCAGAAAGACTTAAAAAAAAAACAACCCAAAACCTGAGCATGTTAAGAAAAAAAGCAACTGTACACAAAATTCACTTGGGCTTCAGTGATGATAACACTGAGAATATTGATTCTAAAATTGTGCTTTTTAAAAAAAATTCACTTTTTTACAGGGAACAATATTACCGCTTAAAAATTTGGGATTAAATTTTCATCATTTTAATATAATGCTTAGTTTCTCCTAAATAATCATTAGTTTTTATTACCTTTTCTTGTGAGAATTTATACCAGAGTCACATAGTGAATTTCTTATTGAATTTTCCAATTGATTGTTTCACTGGTTATTTGACATAGGTACATAGAATTGCATACTGAAATGTTTAAAATATGTATTTAGTCTCAATTCTTTTTACAAATTCTAAACACTTTAAGTGCTTAGAGGTTGTGTGAGATTAATACTGGGATACTGGGGTGGGGGCAGTTGGCCCTAGGTCTGCAGTCTGTATGAACAAGCAATGGTAATATTGTTCATTCATGTGGCTGCTGGATCCTTCCTTCACATGTCAGGTGGCTCCTTACACCCTGGGGCCATGCCACTTTGGGGGGTTACGTTTGGCTGCCAGGTTCCCTGCCATCTTGGAGGTGGCTTGGGGACTGTCTGTTATTAGGAAGCAGAACTGAAGGGCCCTGTGACTGTTGGGATTCAATCCCCAGACCAGTCAGACCACACTGATGGTCTGAGGGCTGGTGATGGGGTGGACAAGGAGGAGCTTCCCAGTCTGGCCCAGTCATTACTTTGTGGTGGAACACAGACAGCTGTCTGCTGTGGATAAGGCTGAGGAAGTGGTCATGAAGATTATCCAATGCGAAAGTGATGGCGGATGGCAGAGCTAGGACGCCCATTGTGTTTTCAGAGGAAGGATCGCACCTGGTCATCATGGAGGAAGAAGCCGAGGAGGTAGGAGAAGCCCAGCATGGTCTCCCGGTGCATGCCATTGTGCAGGTCATTCTTCAGCAGCTTCTCCTCTAAGACCACGTGATACCTGAGTATGTCTTCCTCCTGGATGACACACAGAAGGGAAAGTCAGCCCACAGGTCCACCAGTCCCTGGGCACTCACTGGGCTACTCACTGGGCATCATCCCAGCTGCATCTCATCACGCTTGCAGTGGCAGCTGAATCTGAATGGCAGAGACCTGTGACTCCCAGAGTGGTTTTATCATGTTCCCCTCTTCTTCAAGACGCCAGCACCAGCCTGGCAATGCCTTCTCCAAGGGCCCCCAGGGACCCTCCTCCAACATCAGAGCCACTAGACGAATGGGCCCTGCCCCTCACAGGTCTGAGTCACTGCTTCTCTGGGCCCCTCCATGTTTCTAAGTTTTAGTTGTCCTGACCTCTTTCTTTTCTTCTCCCAGCCTTTGGGGTTATAGATGCTTCTATGCTATCTCTATTTTACCTTTCAATTATATTTATATAGCTTTATACCCAATAAACAATTCATAATATTAAATTTTTCCTGGTATGGTTTCTGTCTCCTGATGGACCCTAATTTTTTTTTTTTTTTTAGTAATAATTTTTACCTTTCTATACTAATATCTTTTTCATGGAAGGGCACTTTAAATAGACTTGTGAATACATGTCAATCTCAAACTCCCAATCTATCCCCCTCCCCACACTCTGATAGACTCTGATTGGTGCAAGGACCAAGCCCCCTCCTCTAATGTCCTATTGGGACAAAGTACCAGCATGGGACAAGCGAGGAAAGAAGATTTAATTTTAAATCCAATTCAAAATGTTGATAACTACAAGGGGCTGGTTAAAAAAAAATTTTTTTTTTAATTTTTACTTAATTGAGATTGTGTTTGTGGCTGAAAGTGATAAGCCTTTCTGCGAGATTGCCTGAGGTTTTATCCCAGGGCAGTTAATGAATGTTCTCTGCTACACATGTTCAAAGGGATGGGGGAGGAGTGGGGAGACAAAGAAAAGATGATTTCCACTTCTGTTCCAGGAGTGCTGCTCGCTCAACATTCCAGTTACAAAAATCTAATGCCCAGAGTTTTCATCTAATTGGAGAACTAAGACCTACTCACCTGCAAAGACATTTCCTTATATGAGGTGTAGAAGTGCTATGGGGTGTACAGATGGTCTGAACTCAGAGGCAGAAGAGATTATCTGCAGCTAAGGGGCCAGTTAAGGGCCTCATAGTCAACAAAAGAGTCCGAAATACAGTACTTGGGTGCAATCTCAAAAATGACAGAGTGATCTCTGTTTGTTTCAAAGGCAAACAATTCAATATCACAGTAATTCAAGACTATGCCCCAACCAGTAATGCTGAAGAAGCTGAAGTTGAATGGTTCTATGAAGATCTACAAGACCTTCTAGAACTAACACCCAAAAAAGATGTCCTTTTCATCATAGGGGACTGGAATGCAAAAGTAGAAAGTCAAGAGATACCTGGAGTAACAGGAAAATTTGGCCTTGGAGTACAGAATGAAGCAGGGAAAAGGCTAATAGAGTTTTGCTAAGAGAACGAAGTGATCATAGCAAATACCCTCTTCCAACAACACAAGAGAAGACTCTACACATGGACATCACCAGAGAGTCAATACCAAAATCAGATTGACTATATTCTTTGCAGCCAAAGATGGAGAAGCTCTATACAGTCAGCAAAAACAAGACTGGGAACTGACTATGGCTTAGATCATGAACTCTTTATTGCCAAATTCAGACTTAAATTGAAGAAAGTAGGGAAAACCACTAGACCATTCAGGTATGACCTAAACCAAATCCCTTAAAATTATACAGTGGAAGTGACAAATAGATTCAAGGGATTAGATCTGATAGAGTGCCTGAAGAACTATGGACAGAGGTTCATGACATTGTACAGGAGGCAGTGATCAAGACCATCCCCAAGAAAAAGAAATGCAAAAAGGCAAAATGGCTGTCTAAGAAGGCCTTACAAATAGCTGAGAAAAGAAGTGAAAGGCATAGGAGAAAAGGAAAGATATACCCATTTGAATGCAGAGCTCCAAAGAATAGCAAAGAGGATAAGAAAGCCTTCCTCAGTGATTAATGCAAAGAAACAGAGGAAAACAATAGAATAGGAAAGACTAGAGATCTCTTCAAGATAATTAGAGATACCAAGGGAACATTTCATGCAAAGATGGGCTCAATAAAGGACACAAATCGTATAGACCTAACAGAAGCAGAAGATACTAAGAAGAGGTGGCAAGAATACACAGAAGAACTATACCGAAAAGATCTTCATGACCCAGATAATCATGATGGTGTGATCACTCAACTAGAGCCAGACATCCTGGAATGCAAAGTCAAGTGGGCCTTAGGAAGCATCACTAAGAACAAAGCTAGTGGAGGTGATGGAATTCCACTTGAGCTACTTCAAATCCTAAAAGATGATGCTGTTGAAGTGCTGCACTCAATATGCCAGCAAATTTGGAAAACTCAGCAATGGCCACAGGACTGGAAAAGGTCAGTTTTTATTCCAATCCTAAAGAAAGGCAATGCCAAAGAATGTTCAAACTACCGCACAATTGCACTCATCTCACATGCTAGCAAAAGTAATGCTCAGAATTCTCCAAGTCAGGCTTCAACAGTATGTAAACCATGAACTTCCAGATGTTCAAGCTGGATTTAGAAAAGGCAGAGGAACCAGAAATCAAATTGCCAACATCCATTGGATCATCAAAAAAGCAAGAGAGTTCCAGAAAAACATCTATTTTTGCTTTATTGATTATGCCAAAGCTTTTGTGTATATCACAACAAACTATGGAAAACTCTTCAAGAGAAGGGAATACCAGACTACCTGACCTGCCTCCTGAGAAATCTGTATGCAGGTCAAGAAGCAACAGTTAGAACTGGACATGGAACAGCAGACTGGTTCTAAATTGGGAAAGGAGTACGTCAAGGCTGTATATTGTCACCCTGCTTAGTTAACTTATATACCAGGCTGAATGAAGCACAAGCTGGAATCAAGATAGCCGGGAGAAATGTCAATAATCTCAGACATGCAGATAATACCACCCTTATGGTAGAAAGTGAAGAGGAACTGAAGAGCCTCTTGATGAAAATGAAAGAGGAGAGTGGAAAAGCTGGCTTAAAACCCAACATTCAAAAAATGAAGATCTTGGCATCTGGTCCCATCATTTTATGGCAAATAGGTGGGGAAACAATGGAAACAGTGACAGAATTTATTTTGGGGGGCTCTAAAATCACTGCAGATGGTGACTGCAGCCATGAAATTAAAAGACACTTGCTCCTTGGAAGAAAAGTTGTGGCCAACCTAGACAACATATTAAAAAGCAGAGACATTACTTTGCCAACAAAGGTCCATCTAGTCAAAGCTATGGTTTTTACAGTAGTCATGTATGGATCGGAGAAGGCAATGGCACCCCACTCCAGTACTTTTGCCTGGAAAATCCCATGGACGGAGGAGCCTGGTAGGCTGCAGTTCATGGGGTCGCTGGAGTTGGACACGACTAAGCGACTTCACTTTCACTTTTCACTTTCATGCATTGGAGAAGGAAATGGCAACCCACTCCAGTGTTCTTGCCTGGAGAATCCCAGGGACAGGAAGCCTGGTTGGCTGCTGTCTATGGGGTCGCACAGAGTCGGATACAACTGAAGTGACGCAGCAGCAGCAGCAGCAGCAGCAGCACGGATGGATATGAGAGTTGAATTATAAGGAAAGCTGAGCACTGAAGAATTGATGCTCTTGAACTGTGGTGTTGGAGAAGACTCTTGAGAGTCCCTTGGACAGCAAGGAGATCCAACCAGTCAATCCTAAAGGAAATCAGTCCTGAATATTCATTGGAAGGACTGATGCTAAAGCTGAAACTCCAATACTTTGGCCACCTGATGCAAAGAATTGACTCATTTGAAAAGCCTCTGATACTGGGAACGATTGAAGGTGGGAGGAGAAGGGGACGACAGAGGATGAGATGGTTGGATGGCATTACCAACTCGATGGACATGAGTTTGAGCAAGCTCCATGAGTTGGTGATGGACAGGGAAGCCTGGCATGCTGCAGTCCACAGGGTTGCAAAGAGTCAGACATGACTGAGCGACTGAACTGAACTGAAGGGGCTAGAACCAGCTTTCCCGAGGAAGGTGAGACTGGACTTGATGGATGGAGAGGATTCAGGAGGCAAGGAAGGAGGAAGGGCAGCCCTCCTGAATGAGGTGGTGGTGTGTGTGTGTGGTGGGGGCTTCCCTGGTGGCTCAGTTGGTAAAGAATCTGCCTGCAGTGTAGAAGACCCAGTTCAATCCTTGGGTGGGGACAATCCCCTGGAGGAGGAAATGGCAACCCACTCCAGTATTCTTGCCTGGAAAATCCCATGGACAGAAGAGCCTGGAGGGTTCCTGTGTGTGTGTGTGTGTGTGTGTGTGTGTAGACAGGAGCAAACACACGTTTTCCATCTTTAGGTCTATATGACATCACTCTGGTTAGACCACATGGTGTCTGCAGAGAATGGGTAGGGAGAGAGCAGTGGACCAACAGCGGCTTAGCGGGACTTCAAGTACCAGCCCTGTCTCCTTAGCATCCCTTACCCCATATTAAGTTAGAAGTGAAAACAGCACACTTGCTGTGCAATTACAACTTTAAACTTGTTCCCTTGCTATGGGGCTGGGGGTGGGACACCCCTGGGATCCTTCTAAATGGAAAGTCTGCTACCAGCACTGAATAGAAGGTAATTGTGACCAGTTTGTGGAGGCTGTAAGTACCTGGGGAGACAGTCTGGACTTAGTCACTGAGGAAATGGAGAGCCACCTAAGGGTTTTGAGCCAGAGAGTGAAGGGATTGGAGCTTTTCATTGGGTTGGCCCAAAAGTTCGTTTGAGTTTTTCCATAAGATGTCACAGAAAAACACAAATGAACCTTTTGGCCAACCCAGTATTATTTCACAAAGTCCTTTGAAAAAGTTTTGACTGTTTATCTCCAGATGTTAGGAATCAGGGCAGACAGAGATGGGGCGACTAGGAGGAAGATGGAGACAGTCCATTCCCTCTAGGTCCCTTGTGCTGACAGCTCACTGTGCGGGACAGGGGAGAAGCCAGGGAGGGGAGGAGGGGTGGCAATGAAGATGCTTCCAGATTCCTGGGGAGACTGCATCTTTGTGTCTATGAGCCTGAGTGTGTGCTTCCAGGGGTACGGATGAAATACATGAGCAGCTCTGGCCTGGGGGAGGTTTGGGTATGAGAGTCTCTGCTTGAAAGTGAAAGTGAAAGTGAAGTCACTCAGTCGTGTCCGACTCTTTGTGACCCCGTGGACTGTAGCCTACCAGGCTTCTCCATCCATGGGATTCTCCAGGCAAGAATACTGGAGTGGGTTACCATTTCCTTCTCCAGAGTCTCTGCTTGAGTTTCTGTTAAATAAGTGGATACTCACAAGGCAGTTTTGATGAAAGAGTGACATGGTACATGGTAGATCGACTGAAAACTTTAAGTGCTTGAATTTCTGGAAAATAATTTCCTGGGTTATTACTGCTAATACCTACCAGAGTTGTGACCTTCTTCTCTCGGATGTAACTCTCGATGGCATCATTGTTTGGAGCAAACACCGTGTAAGCATCAGCAGCCTCGATCGCAGTCGCCAGGTTATATTGCTGTGATGGAGAGAGACAGGAGCACGTGAGGGACTTCTGTTCCCAGGTAACCTGAGCAGAGGGTCATGCAGAGGATGTGGTACTTGCAATGATGTAGCCCCGGAAGCTGGAATAGTCAGGCATCTGGTCCAGTCGGGTGAGCAGGTTTGGTAAGGAGCCAGTTAGACCTCTCTGGGGAATCAGAACCTGGGAAAGAAAGTCCCAAAATTCTGTTAACTTGTGTTGGTAGGGCTTCCTGCTCTCCAATATACTGGTTCATGTCACAACAGTATGTAATTATAATGTTGTTGTTTAGTTGTTAAGTAGTGTCTGTTCTTGTGACACCAAGGACTATAGCCCACCAGGCTCCTCTGTCCATGGGATTTCCCAGGCAAGAGTACTGAAGTGAGTTGCCATTTCCTCCTTCAGAGGACCTCCTGACCCAGGGATTAAATTCACATCTCCTGCATTGGCAGGTGGATTCTTTACCACTGAACCGCCAGGGAACCCCATGTGATCCTGAGGCCACTTCAAGTTGAAACAAGGCATTCTCTGATAGTTTGCAAGACTAAACAGGAGTGTATAGCTTGGGGCATGAAGTGGGTTGGATTTCAGCCCCATTCCACCTGTAGACCAGGCCCCTCTAGGCAGGGAACAGCCTGCATAGCTGTTTGTGGTGGCCCTGACAAGAGGGACCACAGAATCCAATGGATAGATAGAAAAGGCGCTCCTCGAGGAGCCAGTGCAACCCAGAGGCTAAGTAGCAAACTTGAATCAGTTGACACACATCCATGAACCTTTGTGTTCACACAAATTTCTTCTTCAACCCAGTTGCTTAGCCATAGGAGCCTCATGTGTCCCATTTGGCAAGTGAGGAGAATGGTACATACTTTCTTAGGGTTGTTGTAAAAACCAAACGGGATGCATGATACTTGGCATGATGCCTGGCACCTAACGGGCTGTCAATCATTCCGATTTTACTGCATGTCAGGTGAGGTGGTAATGCTGATGCAGGACAGAGAGAAGACGCAGCTCCGCCCCTCAGGACGAGCCGTCACACAAGAACGGTGCGCGTGACCTAGTCCATAAAGGCCATCAGACAGGGGTGCACTTATGTCAGATGGGTTCCATATCAGAAATCCCACAGGATTTCAGGGGAAGGAAAAGGGAATAAAACTGAGATTTACTGTGGCCTCACTAGGCAGCACACATTGAGAGAGACGGTGTCGCTCAATCCTCAAAGGGAGGGAAAATGAAGCTCAGAGAGGTTGGGTAACTTGCCCAAGGTTATAGAGTTAGCTGAATGCCTGAACCCAGATCCTGTATGATTCTAGGACTTACGTGCTTGCCACTATGTTAATCTCGGTGATGTGGGTTGTAGAGATCAGGGAAGGCTTTCATGGAGGAGGTGGGACTTTGAATTGGTCCCATGATAATAACACTCAGTATAGGAGATGGGTTGGGGTGCCATTTTACTGATGGGGTTGTGTTCATCAGAAATAAAAATATAAATGATAAGAAGAGGTAATTTCATGATTTTTTTTAAAAAAGTGTACTTTGAAAAGCCAGGATTGGAGAAAAAAAGCACTCTTGGTAATGTTGCTTTCTGATAAATGAAGCCATAAACTCAGCATGGTTCTCTGCAAGTGACCTACCACTTGCTCATAAAATGTATTTCTTTATGCCTCTTGTTAATACAAGAGACTTGCAAGGTCTTTGCAAAATATTGCACTCAGAAGTCTTATAAGAAGTCTCCCTTTCCTGAACAGAAACTGTTAACATATTCTGTAACTTGAAATAAAAAAAGGGAGTATATAAGTGTCAAATGAGAGTAATTTTAGTTAAAATGCAATTAGTTAATTGTCTTTTCTAATCTTCTACTTTTCAAAATTTTCCAATATACCCTAAATTCTAACTTTAAATTTAAATGAAGTTCTTAACATAGTAACTAAAAATTATAGGATAGTCTAAAAACTCATTTTCCATTTAATTTTTTTCTATGTCATGCCTTGAATACTGTTGAATTGCATTTGAAGAGAAAATAAAAATTCCACAATATCTTTTCTACCATTTTCCTTTTTTTTTTCTTGGGCACAATAACGCAGACAGGAGAGGACCAGTGACACATACATAGCTGCCTTTCTTCCAGTTCTTGATTAAGTCCCGTGTGGGTTATGGACTTCCTAATACTAAGGTTCTTGGGCGCCTTGTAAGATGGTCTCATAAATAAGAGATATACACGACTACACTTTATATGAACCCACTGCAGGATACAGGCATAAGTAAAGAATAACTGAGTCTTACTGAATGAGTAGAGCCTCTAAACGGTTTTAAAATAAAAATAATGAAGTAGGTTACTTTTATATTAAGGCTAAGTACTCCCCCCCCACCCCACAAATGATACTGTGTAGGAGGATAAATAACACAAGGAGGAGAGGCCAGATGTGCAGGAGGGAGCGATTCTGTACCTTGTTGATGATGTGTATCACTCCATTTGTGGCTGCATTGTCGCCGTCAATGACGGATGCTCCTTCGATTGTGATGTTCTGTAAATGCACCACAGTGAGAAGGTGAGTCCCTATAGAGTACACCCGGGGACTGAGTGATTTCTAGGGTTTCCACATTTTGAACAGTAGTGACCTTCTCACTTTTGGACCATGACGTACAGTTAGAAATATCTTAAAACTGTGAGCCATTTGATCTCTCTCTCTCACACACACAACTGAAATGAAATAATAATTTCCTCTACCATGTGGGAGGCATCTGATTCTACTCCATTCTATTTCATTAAAAAAGTGCTGGCTGAGGCTCACTAAACAGACCCTGCAGTTGGAAAAGCACTGTAGATAGCATGGTGGGTTGAATTGTGTCCCCCAAATTCACATATTGGAGTCCTAACCCCCAGTGCCTCAGAATGTGACCTTATTTGGAGACAAAGTCTTTATACCAGGTAACTGAGTTAACATGAGGTCGTTGTCATTGCTCGGTCACTTAGTCATGTCTGACTCTTTGCGACCCCACGGACTGTAGCATGCCAGGCTCCCCTGGCCCTCACTATCTCCCGGAGTTTGCTCAAATTCATATCCATTGAGGTCATAGGGTGGACCCTAATCCAATATGACCAGTGTCCTTATAAGAAGAGGAAATTTGGACATAGGAACTATGTAGGCAGAACACCATGTGAACACGAGGACTGCCATCTGCAAGCCAAGGAGAGAGCCTGACCTCCCAGTCCTCAGACAGAACCAACCCTGTCCACACCTTGACCTTGGACTTCCAGCCTGCAGAACTTTGAGACAACAATTTCTGTTGTCTAAGCCACCTAGTCTGTGGTTCTTGGTTACAGCAGCCTTAGCAAAATAATGCAGACAGTTACCAACTTTACAGGAATATGAAATGCATGGGGAATGGAGGTGAGCAAGCCTAAATGCAGGCTCATGCAGCCACCAACCAAGTATGACACAACTGGCCTCTGCTGTCTTGGGGTTCCTCTCCTCTTCTCCCACCACTGCACTTTGAAATTCTTCCTGGGAACCCTGGATCCTGAGGGGACTTGTCTCATCCTAGGCACATCAGCAGAGGTCCTGAAGCAAATAACACTGGCCACCTTGCACCTCTCTCTTGGTTACAGGGGGACATTTATATCAGACATAAGAAAGAATTCATTATGATTGTGTCTTTGATAGTTACCGCCTCTAATTCACAGGTCTTAATTGATTTACTTCTGAAGCTACAACCCTGGGACGAACCTTCCCAAGGTGAGTGTTCAGTTAATGCTTGCTCAGAGAGTCAATGATTTAAAACACTAGTGGAAAACCACCCATTGACTGATATATGCAAGTAAGGTTCTAGAATTATTGTAACAAAATGTAGAGACCATGCGGCCCTATGTAACTCTTTCCTGCTTTCTAAAAGGACTATTCTGATGAAGCACATACGTTTATGTAATACCTAAATAGATAGAACCTTTTCACAGCACCACTGCTGATGGGTAGGAAGGCAGAAATGCTTTAGAGCTGCAATTCTAGAGCATTCTGACCGTGGCCCACAATCCACTGATGGGGTAGTTCTCACTTCCCAGTAGACCATCTATCCTCATTTTGTGCAGTTCATAGAAAGAGCTTTAAATCACTGCTGCATTCAGCAGGGCAGCCAGACCTCCTTATAGAAAACCGAATCCAAGTCCTTGAAATGCTATAGAAAATGCCAGAAGGTGAGCATCTATAGGGCTCCCCTCTTCCTGTGCACTATCCTGTCTCCAGCCCTCTGATCAGTTCCTGACATACAGTAGGTGTTCAGTAAACATCTGCAGACTGACTGACTGACCCTAACTTAGTATAATATTGTAGTGATCTCTAATGACTCAATAAGTAGGTTACCAATAACAAGTTCTTAGCCACACATAAAAATCCAAGTTGTGAAACTCCACTGCCTTCACCCAGAAGAAGTGAAATATTTGTCTTTCTGGATCAGTCTGTGGTCTAATAGAAGACCTGTGGCCAACCAGTGGGGAGAGAGCCTCATCTTATAGGAGCCCTGCTATACAGTAACTCTGTGAGTGTGTGTATCAATATATGTTGATAGTTGTTGAAGCTGGGTGATGCCAACCATGGAGGTTTATTCTCCATCTATTTTTGCTCATGTTTGGAAATTTCCATAACATAAAAACTTCAAAGTATGATATGAACATATGTCACAAGTTTCCATTGAACAGACCCAATACGGTGCTCTCTTACCCCATCTGCCTTCACCAGCTGAAGGAAGTTGCCCTGCAAAGATGTTGCCAGCATGTCAGAAGGTGACAGGGCCTGCAGATCGGCCACTCCGTATGTGCCCAGTAGTGTATGGTACCTATAACAATAGTCCATAAGGGCTGTAATGAGATATTGATGCTTGAGACAGTGGTGTCGGGAGTAGTTAAGAGGGTAGGTTCTGGAGCCAGACTACCAGATTCAAAATCTCCTCTTGAAACTATTGGCCATGGCCTCTGGGGTCAGTTATTTAATCACTCTGTGCCTTGGTTTCCACATCTGTAAAATGGGAATAATTATAATGTCTATTTCACAGATAGGATTAACTAGGTTGTATGTAAAAGCAGTTAGCAGAGTTGGCTGTCAGTCATGTTGACTACTTCCATCCTGGGGGAAAGAGCGGGGCAGCGGCAGCCCTAGAACATGTTCAGTTGCATGGACCTCAAGGCCCATGGGGCCCACCTCCACTGCACTTCATTCACACTGATGCTAGTAAGACATCGTGAAGAACAAAATACATAATACGTACTTTATGAGGACAGGGATGTTGCTCTTGGTCAACCAAAAGGCTTTCTCTTCTTGGTCCATGTCCGCAATGGCTTGTCGGGAGGGCACAAGGACAGTAAGATTTGAGGTGGTCGACAACAGGTGTTGTAGGGAAGCATTCTGAATCCCAGAAGGAAAAGAAAGTGGCCTGACTCATGTCAGAGGACAAACGGGGCTGACTTAATCCTTGGCAGAAATCCAATATCCCATGTGATATCATTTCAGAGATACTGGGAAGGTCCTAGGGATTCCATTCCCAAATCCATCCCACCTACTGACTGATGCCTCCACATTCCTTCTGAGACTCATTACTTTTATTTAAATGTGTGAGCCTTGACAAAAGGTATATCTTCCTAATCAGGTCACACTTCAAATCATTATCTGTCATTTACCCTTTAGTTTAAACGAAGAGGCAGAGAACAGTCTTGACAGGATCATGTGTGTGTGTGTATGTGCACACATGTGTGCAGAGACCCTGAGAATCCTTGGATGCCTTTGGAATAAGGATGGTAGGAAGACTCCAGAAACAGTTTCAGCAAGAGAGAGAGACTGGAGGCCTGAAATCAAACTTTATCTATTTGCCTAGAAGTATTAAAAGTTCTGGGTAGAAGCTTTGACGGGCTTATGTTTAACAACTGGCTCTCCAGAAAAAACAAACAAAAGCCCTGGTTTGCAATGCTTGCTGATTTCTGTGGTGTAACTTCTCCCATCACGGCTGATTTCCAGCTGCCATCACGACAGCATTGAAAGAGGGGCTGGGAAAGCTGTGCTCTTGCAAGCTGGGATGAGCGGGATACAGCACACCATGGGCAAACTCACGCATGTGGGTGGGTCCTATGGAAATCAGCACCTGCTGTAGGGCCCTCCTCTCCCACGTGATGGGAGTAGGAGAGACCCCACGTGGAAGCAACAGGAAGCTGTCCTTCAGTGGCCGCTGACCACACACTGCGTGTCTTGGCACCTGTCTTCTTAAACGGGACTAAACACTTGTCACAATGGCTGCTGAGCCTGCCATCTTGGGCCACTTGGGCAAAGATGACAGAGATTCAGACAATTGGGGATGCTGGAGATCAGATTCTTGGTTTTAGAACTTTCCAAGGGAGAGGGGACAGTTCCTCAGGACATGTTGGGCTGAGGGCAAAACCCACATGAAGTGTGCTAGGATTGTAGCTATAAATGCCAAATCTAACTTGGCAAATTACTAATGATGAAGTATATTGAGTTTATAAAAAGACCTTTTTTTTCAATGAAGAATGAAGCCATACATATATATTCAGGTTGGTTGAAAAGTCGATCACCCCAGCTTATCCTAGACTAGAAGTACTGAGCCCTGGTTGCATGCTAGAATCACCTGTGAGGTTCCTGGTATACACGGATGCCCAGGTCAAACCTCTGCCAATCAGATCAGAGCATCTGGGGGTGGGAGCCTAGGCATGGCTATTGAAAGACGTGTGTTCCACATGGTTCTAAAGTGGACTCAGGGCTGAGAACCACTGCTCTAGATGACTGCCTTCCCTCCCCCACCATTTTCAGTCTTCTATTACATGCGGTCCGTATCTCTAAAATTATATATATTTCCAATCCTATTTTCAACAAAGGTACTCACATTTATCCACTGGTTAAATACAGCTGCAGCGGAGAGAAAGGACAATTCCTTATTCATTTCGTGCAAGAGAGGGAGGAGAGAGGAGAGAGAACACAGAGGAGGATCAGTGAGAGGCACATCTGGGCAGCTCTGGGCATCATCCTTGCCAGCCTTGCCCATGTCGACATGAATGATGCCCAGGCTGGATGAATCCCCATGTTGCCAGAGCCATGCAGTTTCTTTCATGCTTATTGGCTCAAATTATCTTCTATATTCAAGGTAAAGGAGTATTTCCAGAAAATTCAAATGAGACAACAACCTCAAGTTTGTCCAAATCTATTTTGGTTGTAAGGACATGGCCACCCAGTCCCTCAGAAGGGTCACAGGGCTCAGTAAACTGCCCGCTTTCAGAGCCAGCATTGAGCAGGGCCTTGGGACATGGAACCAAACCACCTGGGTTTTCTTTCTGGTTTGGCCCTTTCATAGTTCCTTAGGTCAGGGGTCCCTAACCTCTGAGATCTAATGCCTGATTCTCTGAGGTGGAGCTGAATAATAATAATAGAAATAAAGTGCACAATAAGTGTAACATGCTTGAATCATCCTGAAACCATCCCTCCATCCCCAATTTGTGGAAAACCTGTCTTCCACGAAACTGGTCCCTGGAGCCAAAAAGGCTGGGGGCTGCTGCCTTAGGCAAGCTACTTCATCTCTCTGGGCCTCAATGTTCCCAGCTGTAAAATAGGGATGATAAAAGCTCTGACTGTTAGGGTTGATGTGGCAGTTGGAAAGGTTAATGTTTTTAAAGTGCTTAGAATAGAGGCTGGCATGTAGGACACAGTAAGTTTTAGCCACTGTTATTTCTAACTAATCCACCATGCTGCTGCTGCTGCTAAGTCGCTTCAGTTGTGTCTGACTCTGTGCGACCCCATAGATGGCAGCCCACCAGGCTCCGTCGTCCCTGGGATTCTCCAGGCAAGAACGCTGGAGTGGGTTGCCATTTCCTTCTCCAATGCATGAAAGTGAAAAGGGAAAGTGAAGTCGCTCAGTCTTGTCTGACTCTTCGAGACCCCATGGACTGCAGCCTACCAGGCTCCTCCATCCATGGGATTTGCCAGGCAAGAGTACTGGAGTGGGGTGCCATTGCCTTCTCCTTATCCACCATGGGGTTTGTTAATGAACATATATACTGAACCATCACAATTGGCACCAGGTTGGAGTGAGGGAGGCCGTAAGATATGAAAGAGAAAAGCTGGCCCCTGACCTTATGCAACTTATAGCTGTTTTGGGGATTTTAAGATTTGAAAAGATAACCCAGAAGGCTAGTAGATTAGTGACATTTGAAGGTGTGATAGAGTAAGGAAAGCTCTGGACTTTGAGTTTAAAAAGGCTGGGTTCAGTTCCCGGGTCTGCCATTTACCAGCTGTATGATCTTGGGCTTAACCTCTCTGAGAATGCAAGAGCATCACCTGAATAATGATTATAATGACAGCTTGCTCCTGGGATTATGAACATTACATGCATTAATGTATGTGAAAACATTTTAAAAACTATTGAACACCATGAAAATGGCAATAACAATTTGGTAACCCACTCCAGTACTCTTGCCTGGAAAATCCCATGGACTGAGGAGCCTGGTAGGCTGCAGTCCATGGGGTCGCAAAGAGTCAGACACGACTGAGCGACTTCACTTTCACTTTTCACTTTCACCCACTGGAGAAGGAAATGGCAACCCACTCCAGTGTTCTTGCCTGGAGAATCCCAGGGATGGGGGAGCCTGGTGGGCTGCCGTCTGTGGGGTCGCACAGAGTCAGACATGACTGAAGTGACTTAGCAGCAGCAGCAGCAGCATGTGCAAATTTACCAAAAGACAATATATCTCAGAGATGTCTTAACTACTTTTTGAAAGTAGTTGAGGTTATTGAGTAAGTTGGTAAACCCTGGTTAAAAAGTAAACCAGTTTAGTAAGTGATACAAGAACTGAGGTGCTCGAGTAATCCCTTCAGGGAGAGGAGGGTGCGAGCTGGAACTGAACACAGGGGAGAAAGACCCAAGGCAGGGTCTGTGGGGGAGGGGAACAGAGCTGGTGTTGAACTGGGAAGGTGACAGCTCAGGTAAAATGGTTGGAAGGAAACTGAGTTGAGGCCCTGTGAGGTCCTCGCAGTGCCAGGCGGAGGACTTGGACTTGATCTTGTTTTCCCAGGGAGGAGAAAAGCATTGTGAGAGCAGGATTTTAGGGTTCTAAAATTTTAGAAAATGTGGCCATGGACAGTGCAGAGAAAATGTTGGGTTTAAGCTCCATGGTATGGGTGTTGGGAGATGGGCCTAATGGGATGAAGAGGAGAAACAGGTGCAGTGAAGGGTGGGAAGGACCCTGACAGCAGGGCGGCCATGGTCAGATGCTGCAGCCATCAAAGAGCATGTTAGGGCAGGCGCAGCCCTGGCACTGTGAGACCAGTGGTTCCTCTTGAGAGGAGGCGCAGGAACTAAACGCCAGTGAGCTGAGCAAAAAGTGAGTGAGGAGAAAATTCACCAACTTACTTTCTCATTGCAAAAGATCTTTATGAACAGTAGGAATGAAGTAGGAAACATGACAAAGACCTGCCCTCCAGAGGTGATAGTCCAGTGGGGTGTGTCCTATATTGACAGATTGTGCTGATGGTTAAGAGCTGGGCTCTGCACACAGACAGCTGAGTGAGCTGAGGAAAGTTTGCTTAGGCTCTCAGTTTCCTCATCAGTAAAATGGGCATAATAACAGCGTAAGCCCAGAGGGTTGTGATGAGGTTTAAATGAAGTGTGGCTGCCTGTTAAGGATTTAGTAAGATGCTGGTACACAGAAGGTGCATACAGGTGCACACACACATACCCTAGATAAGGGTAAGCACAGCGTGCTCTGGATACCTATAGAAGGCCTACAACCTGGACAGGATTGCCCAGGAACTCAGCAGGTGCCAGTTATTTGCTCGTTTGGGAAGTCTGGGACTGGAAAGAGGCAGAATGGCAAGAAAAAGAAGACAAGACTGCTTTGGTACACAGAAGGTGCCAAATAAAAGTTCCCTCCCTCCAATTTGTAGAAAATTTGTGACCCATAGAGCACATATGCCATTTGTGAGAAGTTGCTTGTTTCAGACAGAATCTCCTGGAGCACGTGATTGGTAGAGAACTTTAAAGGCATCCTAGCCAAGAGTGTTTGTCTTTTTCTTTTAAACTGGAAGATTTTTGTCTTTATGATTCTGTCCTGAAGTTGCTCTCAGAGGACTTACCACTGCAGCATTTCCATAGCACAGAAGGCCGTCTCCTTCATAGCCCTCTTGGCAAACACAACTCCAGATGCCGGAGGAAGTAAGCTGACAGGTTGCCTGATACAAAGGAGATGAGAGAAGTGATCTGCTTTCCTAAGTAAAGCATTAGATCTGAGATGTACCTGTGAATACTTGGGCTCTGTCTACAGTGAAATTCAGGACTGAAAGATTACTAGAAGTAACCCACAGGCCCTCAGCCCTTCCTGCAGGTTTGGTATAGCTCTTATGGAATCACAATTAGATTCTTTTCATCCCTGTCAAGATTTAGTGAGCAGAAATCAGGACACATGGTTAATGTGAATTTCAGACAAACAAAGAGGCTTTTGTATACGTATGTCCCATATACGATTTGGGGGCATGCTTGTGCTGGAAAAGAATTCACTGTGTATCTGAAATTCAAATTTAACTAGGTGTCTTGCACTTTATCGGCAACCCTATGCTCATTCTTCCACAGCTTGGAATGAAGTGGAAGTTCCAATAACCTATCATGTTTGGAATATCAGGGCTTAGTCAGCCTTAAATTAAGACTGTTGGAGTTTCTTCAGCTTTGTGAAGTGCTCTTATGACTCTTGGGTAACAGATACTGTAGGGACATCTCCCATTTTTTCTTCTTTGAAAATCACCCACCTCCCCACATATACTAGGGCTGGGTCTGGTAGTCCTGCTCATGTCATCCTACTCCCTGGCAAGCACTGACTGGCTCATATGTGGACACCTGGACCCAGCTGGGCTGGAACCTTTCTGGTCCAGACCCTGGTCAGATCCTTTCTCCTATGAGTAAGAATTAGGACATGGGATGCTGTTGAGTTAGTGGGCATCACTGGTAGATGCCCTCTAAGAATGGGGAGTCAGATATTCCAAGATGCAAAAAACTGCACTTAAATTTGAGAGAACGAGACAGAGACAGATACAGAGAAAGTAAAAGCACAGAGAATAGCAAAATGAGAAATTGTGTGGTCTCAGAGGATTGATGGAAAAAGCTGCCTTGATCCTGATTCTAAGCCCTTGGGAAGTTTTGTAATTCCTGCCTATGGAGCTACCCTTGGGGCATGTGTCCAACAAATTCCTTTTTCGCTTAAGTTGATTTTTGTGGATTCTGTTATTTGCAACCCAAAGCATTGTGATTAAGTGTTTTCATCGGTTTTGATGCTGGGTGCTTAGTGATGTTCTCTTAAAAACATGACCATGACCAGCTCTAACATCTGTGCCTGCTTTTCCCTAATTTAGACACAAGGCTCAACCTATCCTTGAATGGGCATTTTCACCAGTAATTTGGGTTAAACTCTGTTATGACATTCAAAATGAGAATCTAGTTACCCTTTCAACTATTCTGTTGATTTAGAATTGCCAGATTTAGCAAATAAAAATACCAAGAATGAATTTTAGATAAGTCATGAATAATTTTTTGTTTAGATGGGCAAACAGTGGAAACAGTGTCAGACTTTATCTTTTTGGGCTCCAAAATCACTGCAGATGGTGATTGCAGCCATGAAATTAAAAGACGCTTACTCCTTGGAAGAAAAGTTATGACCAACCTAGATAGCATATTGAAAAGTAGAGACATTACTTTGCCAACAAAGGTCCGTTTAGTCAAAGCTATAGTTTTTCTAGTGGTCATGTATGGATGTGAGAGTTGGACTGTGAAGAAAGCTGAGCACCGAAGAATTGATGCTTTTGAACTGTGGTGTTGGAGAAGACTCTTGAGAGTCCCTTGGAGTGCAAGGAGATCCAACCAGTCCATTCTAAAGGAGATCAGCCCTGGGATTTCTTTGGAAGGAATGATGCTAAAGCTGAAACTCCAATACTTTGGCCACCTCATGTGAAGAGTTGACTCATTGGAAAAGACTCTGATGCTGGGAGGGATTGGGGGCAGGAGGAAATGGGGACAACAGAGGATGAGATGGCTGGATGGCATCACTGACTCGATGGACGTGAGTCTGAGTGAACTCCGGGAGATGGTGATGGACAGGGAGGCCTGGCATGCTGCGATTCATGGGGTTGCAAAGAGTTGGACACGACTGAGCAACTGAACTGAACTGAACTGATATAATATTTGGGTCCTGCTTGTCCTGAAGGATTGTCATTTATTTGAAATTCAGATTTATCTGGGAATCTTTTCTGGCAATTGTGTGTTGATTCTTCCATGCTTTGGAATGGAGAGAAATTTGCAATAATTACTCACATTCTACTTAGGGACTCCCTTTGGGAGTAAGAGAGATTTTGTTCATTACTGGGCCCAGGTAAAAAATAATCCAAACTTCTTTCTTTCTCAAGTAATTGTTTTAAAGTACTAATGAGAAAAATCAAGTAACTCACCAGTGGATGACATTTCTCAGTTTGTTCTAAGCATGATGTTATTGGTTCACAGTCAATCCCATTGCCTTGAAATCCTTTTTTGCACTCACACTCATTCTGTAATTCAAAGAGCAAAGTAAAAGAGACTATTGAAAACAACAGACTTTCATACCTTGCCCTCTCACAGCACCAAGAAATGAAGTATGGAAACCATAGCTGTTTGACCCTTTTAGAGAACACCAGTAATGTCTTTGTTACTCTCTGACTCCAGAGCTATTGGTCTCCGCATTCTATGTTACATTTCCCAGTCTAAAGCTCCTTGTTACTTTCCTTTTTAAAAGACCTTTAAAAAGGTTTTAAAACTTTTAATTTTGTATTGGAGTAGGCAATGGCAACCCACTCCAGTACTCTTGCCTGGAAGATCCCATGGATGGAGAAACCTGGTAGGCTGCAGTCCATGGGGTCGCTAAGAGTCGGACACGACTGAGCGACTTCACTTTCACTTTTCACTTTCATGCATTGGAGAAGGAAATGGAAACCCACTCCAGTGTTCTTGTCTGGAGAATCCAAGGGACGGCGGAGCCTGGTGGGCTGCTGTCTATGGGGTCGCACAGAGTCGGACACGACTGAAGTGCCGCTGCAGCAGCAGCAGAGCTGATTAACAATGCTGTGATAGTTTCAGGTAGACAACAAAGGGACTCAGCCATAGGGACAAATGTATCCATTCTTCCCCAAGCTCCCTTCCCATCCAGGCTGCCACATAACATTGAGCAGTGCTCCCTGTGCTATACAGTAGGTTCTTGCTGGTTGTTACTTCTTTTTTGAATTCCTTACCCTAGAGGGACCATATGGAGATTTATCTCAGAGAGACCCTAAAGAACATTCCACTGAAAAAATTGGCCCCTTCAGCTAAGAGGGAAAGATGAAGTAAGTTATGAGGCATCCACTTAGTGGAAATCCACGCACAAGGCCACTGCTGGTCTATAAGGCACACTGTGTAATTTTGAACAGTCATCCCCTCTGAGCAGGCAGATCTGAGTAAGGAAGGTACCATCTCTACGTGAACAACACATGGCAAGTGGCTCAGCAGGCAGGCAGTTTCATCATGCAAAAAAAAAAATGCCCCCCTTCTTCTGGGAAGGTTTGGGTCCACACCAGGGTCCACACCTTGGCGAGCAGGGTGCAGGCTGGGTTTCAGCCCCGGCTTGCCCCATAGGCTGGATACTTTGTGTAGCATACAAACTACAAGGAAGCAGCGGCCCCGATCACGCAGTTATTAAATATGATAGTGATGGCTTGTATGACAAAATGGGGAAATGTGTGTGCTAAGTACAGAACAGGAACCAAACAAAAATGTAATGGATTGCAACAATGGAGAGGAAAGTAAAAACCTCTGCATTAAAAAGACCAGAAGGAAAAAATACATCAGCACACAAATGGTGACTGCGGGTACACTGTGAATGGTGTTAATTTTTCTCTTCACTTTTATTCCCAAATGTCTTCCAACATTATTTTGAAGTTAAAAAACTCAACTTAAAAAGAAGTAATCATTTCAACAGAGGTACTGAGTGACCATTATGGAACCAGCAATGAACCTTGAAGCTGCTTTCTCTGAAGCGAGGAGGACAAAGCATACCAAGTAAGTAAGAAGAATCCGATCTTTAACAAACACTGGAAAACAAGAGATGCTGTAAGTTTTATGGATGAAGTGGCACATGAGATGCTTCTGTGATGAAGACCAGAGCTGTTCAGAGGAGGGGGGATGAGCTGGGAAGATTCTTCTGGGAAGTGTGGTGTGGATGGACCTTAAGAGAGGGTGGGGGGAGTGGGGAGTCCATGCAAACTGAGGTCACATGTTAGAGAAAAAAGAACGGAGGTGGGAAAGCAGGAGCTTTTGATTGGAGGAGGTTTACTGAGGGGCTGGTCTAGAGAGTGGTTACATTTAGAGGTGATACAAGATGACCCACTAAGTTGTGAGAAGAAATGAACAGAACCTCTATTTATGAATTTTCATCTTTAAGGGTTTAAGTATTATTTGCTGTATATGCTTTATAAGGTAAATTGGGTATCTTATATGTAAATATATGCTCATTTATATATGTAAATATATGCTCATCTATACAACTTTACAAGTTAGGGCAAGACCTTATCAACAAGAGTGTTTAATCTTCTTGGGGTAGCACCTTCCTGCACCCCCAAGACTAATATATTGACCCCAACATGGTCTGTCTTTTAAAATGAACATTCATGGTAATTAGGACTTTTGCCTAGTTGGAATATCTACAAGATTTCAAGGCAACTAGTAACATTACTGAGGGCAATCCTAGAATCAGCCTATTTTATTTCTTACGTAACACCCTAAAAAGTCCTTTCTCTTCCTCCATCACCCCCATTAGAAGTTTTTCATATTTGTTTGTAGAAAGGATGATAGACAGAAGGGAACAGATACTATACAGGTTGGATTGTGTCCCTCTCCAGACCTCCTCACTCTTATGTAGAAGTTCTGACTCCCAGCAACTCAGAATGTAACCTTATTGGAAAAAGGATTGTTAATATGAATTAGTTAAGATGAGGTCACACTGGAGTAAGGTGGGTCCCTAATCCAGCATGATTGGTGTCATTACAGAAAGGGGAGATTTGTACATAGGCAGGCACAGAGGGAGAAGGTCATGTGAACATGAAGGCAGAGATCAGGGTGATGCATGTGTAAGCCAAGGACACCAAGAGGCATGGAACAGATTCATCATCACGGCCCTTAAAGGGAACCAAACCTGCTGACACCACGATCTTGGACCTCGAGCCTCCCACACTGTCAGACAATACAGTGTTGTTGCTCTATGACGTCCAGTTAGTGATATTTTGTGACGGCAGTCTTAGCAAACTAATACTGATACCAAGAAATTGTTTTTCTTCCTCAAGTGCAATGTGGCAACTCTGGTGAGTCCAAAATGAATGGAATTGTTGGCCAAATGGTTGGCAAGAGATAAGAATGCAGTGAGTTCTTTTATGATTAGGACTTCTTCATGGCTACAGTCATGATACACTGTCATCACCTCACTTGGAGCGAAATTAATTTCTAAGAAGTAGCTCATTCTGCCTCAGTGTCCCTTAAATGAGGTTAAGTGAAAGTGATCAACAAACTGTAGAGTGTTATGGAGAAATACAGAGTGAGATCAAGGGAAGACCAAGAGGGAAGTTCCGGAGTCAGACTGTCTGGGTGTGAATTTCACACCACAATTTGGTTTCTGTGTAACATGAGCAAAGTATGTAACTTCTCCATGCCTCAGTCTTCTTTTTTATGTAATAGTACCTGTATGGTAGCAAAAGCGAAAAAAAGCAAGTGGGATTACATCAAATGAAAAAGCTTCTGTATAGCAAAGAAAAGCAACAATAAAATGAAAAGGAAACTTATGGGATGGGAGAAAATAGTTACAAATCATAATCTGTTAAGGGGTTAATATCTAAAATATATGAAGAACTCATATAACTCAACAGCCAAAAAAACCAAAAAAAAATCCCTGAAAAACCAACCAAATTTAAAAAAATGGGTAAAAGATCTGAACAGACATTTTCCCAAAGATGACATATAGATAACCAATAAGTACATGAAAAGATGCTCGACATCACTGATAATCAGAGAAATGCAAATCAAAACCACAATGAGGTATCTCATCTCATATCTGCAAGAAAGGCTATCATCAAAAAGACAAGAAATAATAAAGTGTTGGCGAGGATGTGAAGAAAAGGAATTCTTGTGCACTATTGATATGAATGCAAATTGGTGCAATCACTGTGGAAAATAGTATGGAGTTTCCTCAAAAAAGTTAAAAACAGAACTACCATATGTTCCAGCAATTCCACTTTTGGATATTTATCTGAAAAATACAAAAACACTAACTTGATAGGATATATGCACCCCCATGTTCATTGCAGCTTTATTTACAATAGCCAAGACATGGAAGCAACCAAACTGACCATCAACAGATGAATGGATAAAGAATATGTGGTGTATGTATACATTAGAATACTATTCGGCCAAAGAAAGAGTGAAATCTTGCCATTTGTAACATCATGGATGGACCTTGAGGACACTATGCTAAGTGAAACAGGTGAGAAAAAGACAAACAACATATGATCTCACGTATATGTGGAATCTAAAAATCAAACAAAACCAAGCTCACAGATATGGAGAACAGATTGGTGGCTGCCAGAGGTGGGGTGTGGGTGAATGGGATCAAAAGGTAAAAGAAAATAACTGCCTAGTCATAGGTTTGCTGTGACAATTAACTCCTTCCCACTGTTACAAATGATTAAAGAGCTGCAGTAAGTTCTAGCCAGAGTACTTCTGTGTTTAGAGAAAAAAAGAAAATCCACTGCAGGAATCGTGTTTCCGCTTTGCCCTCCACCTAATCACGCCTACCTGCCCGGGGCCTACATACAAGCAGGTCGCATTGTGGTGGCAGCTGCCAGCACTGGGCAGCAAGCAAGGGTTGATCTCTGAGCAATCTCTTCCATCCCCGGTCCATCCCTCACGGCATACGCAGGTGTGGGTCCCCCTGCCAGTTCTGATGCATTCTGCCTACAAGAGGAAAAGCAGCAACAAAGCCTTTGAAACCCCAGGCCAGCCACATGATCGTTAAGTGCAAAAGAAAGATTTTCAGAGGTCCCCTGAAGAGGTATATATTTGCATGGAGTACAAAGGAAATGATTAAAATACACACTTGCATTGAGATCGACGGAAAAGCTAAGATGATTTAAAGAACAAATTGCCTTGTTGTTGGCCAGCTAATGGCCAGCGTTGCTAACATCACTGCCATTTATTGAGTCAGGGATGGTTCTGAATGTTTTGCAGGTGTAAGCCTTCATCTTGAGAAAGGTACTGTGATTATCTCTATTTACAGATAAGGGAACTGAGGCTCAGAGGAGCTAAGTGACTTGCCCAAGGTCACACAGCCATAAAGGGGCATAAACCCAGGTATATAGGATGTTTTAACCCAAGCTCCTATCTGTACGAGTTCCAGGCCTTTCAGGATGACCACACCAGGAGGCTGAAGGACAGAGTGAGAAGTGCAAGGAGAGCTGTGCAGATGAGGCTGAGTGGGTGAGGCTTGTCCAAAGGGAGTCTGGAGTTGGGCAAGGCACTTGCACCTGATTTCACCGTCAGAGCCAGGGCAAGTTCCCGAAGGGGTTTCAGCATGCAGGGGAAACAGGATCTGATCCACTCTGGCTGTGGCTATAGAGAAGCAGCAGGGACAGCAGTTATTAAACTGTAGGGAAGGAATGGAGGTGACCTTGGCTAGGTGGTGGTGGTGATATTCCAGAGTTATTAATGAAAGTGATGGTCAGTTTGGGGTACACCGCTGACACCAATAGGTCTTAAGGCAAGTCACTTGATGTCCCCGAGCCTCAGTTTCCTGATCAGTAAAATGGCAATAAACAACATCTGTTTCATTGGGTTGGTGAGAGAAGCAAATGAGATCATGTTACATGAAAGTCACTTGTAAGTTGTAACGTCTGAATCACAAGTTTATGACTAATGATCTAAACTATCTGATTCTGTTTGTATTTTTAGGAGCCCGAGAGTCCTGGACCCCAAGCACACATGGATTTCAGAAGTGGAGGGTCACAGAAAGCACCTGGCACCATCTTTAAAATGCAGGGTTCAAGCAAATATGCCTCATGCCAGGAAGTCATTCAACACTGCCTTTGGAAGGCCTTCCTTCAGGATTTCCTAAAACACCCGGCAGCCTGGAGATAAAGGGCAACACTCACATAGCGGCTGCAGCCCCCTGGGATTGATCCTGAACAAGGGTCCATCTCCACACAGAAGCTTCCATCTCCTTCGTATCCTGGTTTGCAAACACAGCTGCAAAGAAGAGTGAGCACACAGTCAGCCCCAGAAATATAAGTAGCAACTATCCCCACCCCACTCCCCAAAAGACCAGCTAGCTAGAGGTGGACGGGTTCATGGCTCAGCACTCTGACGCTTTGCCCTTATGAGGGGAGCAAATGGCATAGTGGTCATGGCCACTCCTGGCTCTGTAGTCAGACACGGCTGGCCGGGAATCCAGGCCCCACCTTTCAGTGGTTGTGGGACCCTGGGTGAGTCCCTTAACCTTTGGGAGCCTGTTTCCTTATCTGGAAAATGAGTTTAACATCTTTATAAAGCTATGTGTGAACGTGAAAATGTTAGTTGCTCCGTAGTGTCCGACTCTTTGCGACCCTATGGACCATAGCCTGCCAGGCTCCTCTGTCCATGGGATTCTCCAGGCAAGAATACTGGAGTGGGTGGCCATTCTCTTCTCCAGGGGATCTTTCCAACCAGAGATTGAACCCAGGTGTTCCGAATTGCAGGCAGATGCTTTACTGTCTGAGCCACAGGGAAGTCCATATAAGCCCTTAGGGAGATGCATTTCTGTTGTACCACCATGGAGGAGCAAAGCCAGTCTCTCCCTATGCCGCCTGCAGACTGGTGGGGGAGGTTGGCCATAAACAGGGATGGATGCACTTAACTAGGCAACTCCAAATTAAGAAAAGTGAAAGTCGCTCAGTGTCTGATTCTGTGACGTGATGGACTATAAAGTCCATGGAATTCTCCAGGCCAGAATACTGGAGTGGGTAGCCTTTTCCTTCTCCAGGGGATCTTCCCAACCCAGGGACTGAACCCAGGTCTCCTGCACTGCAGGCAGATTCTTTACCAGCTGAGCCACAGGGGAAGCCCAAATTAAGAAAAGTGCTGCAAAAATGAGGCCAAGAATTCCTCAGGTCTGCATTTTCCAGGAAATTTTTTTGTGTAGGTGCTGCTTTTGAACCATATATTCCCAGAGAGGAAAATTTTCTCTGACTTTCCTCCCCCCAGCCCATTGCATATGTTCAGTTCAGTTCAGTTCAGTTGCTCAGTCGTGTCTGACTCTTCGCGACCCCATGAATCGCAGCACGCCAGGCCTCCCTGTCCATCACCAACTCCCGGAGTTCACTCAGACTCATGTCCATCAAGTCGGTGATGCCATCCAGCCATCTCATCCTCTGTCGTCCCCTTCTCCTCCTGCCCCCAATCCCTCCCAGCATCAGAGTCTTTTCCAATGAGTCAACTCTTCGCATGAGGTGGCCAAAGTACTGGAGTTTGTTTCAGCATCACTCCCTCCAAAGAAATCCCAGGGCTGATCTCCTTCAGAATGGACTGGTTGGATCTCCTTGCAGTCCAAGGGACTCTCAAGAGTCTTCTCCAACACCACAGTTCAAAAGCATCAATTCTTCGGCGCTCAGCCTTCTTCACAGTCCAACTCTCACATCCATACATGACCACAGGAAAAACCATAGCCTTGACTAGATGGACCTCTGTTGGCAAAGTAATGTCTCTTCTTTTCAATATGCTATCTAGGTTGGTCATAACTTTCCTTCCAAGGAGGAAGTGTCTTTTAATTTCATGGCTGCAGTCACCATCTGTAGTGATTTTGGAGCCCCAAAAAATAAAGTCTGACACTGTTTCCACTGTTTCCCCATCTATTTGCCATGAAGTGATGGGACCGGATGCCATGATCTTCGTTTTCTGAATGTTGAGCTTTAAGCCAACTTTTTCACTCTCCACTTTCACTTTCATCAAGAGGCTTTTTAGTCCCTCTTCACTTTCTGCCATAAGGGTGGTGTCATCTGCATATCTGAGGTTATTGATATTTCTCCTGGCAATCTTGATTCCAGCTTGTTTCTTCCAGTCCAGCATTTCTCATGATGTACTCTGCATATAAGTTAAATAAGCAGGGTGATAATATACAGCCTTGACGTACTCCTTTTCCTATTTGGAACCAGTCTGTTGTTCCATGTCCAGTTCTGACTGTTGCTTCCTGACCTGCATACAGGTTTCTCAAGAGGCAGGTCAGGTGGTCTGGTATTCCCATCTCTTGAAGAATTTTCCACAGTTTATTGTGATCCACACAGTCAAAGGCTTTGGCATAGTCCATAAAGCAGAAATAGATGTTTTTCTGGAACTCTCTTGCTTTTTTGATGATTCAGCGGATGTTGGCAATTTGATCTCTGGTTCCTCTGCCTTTTCTAAAACCAGCTTGAACATCAGGAAGTTCACGGTTCCCGTATTGTTGAAGCCTGGCCTGGAGAATTTTGAGGATTACTTTACTAGCATGTGAGATGAGTGCAATTGTGCGATAGTTTAGACAACATTAAGACATCAACTGGTGATCCAAAGACCCAGTTTTCCTGTAAGATGTCTTTAATATGGGAGTTATTATTAATGATCTTAGGAAGTAAAAGAGATTTTAAAGGGTTGGAAAGTTGGTGGGTAAATCTTCATTTCTTTTACTTGAGTGATGGTAATTATTGCAGTTTCCATGACTGAAGACCTATGATGTACTAGCCCTGGTGCTGGGTGCTTGGGCATTCAGTTGATCTAACCTCCACAACTGCCCTGCCAGGTATGCAACATCACCCTTATTGTACTGATGAGGAAAGTGAGGCTCAGAGAGGTTAAGTAACTGCCCAAGGTCACACAGCTGGTTAAGTTTCAAAAGTAGGAAGTGCTACAGTTTGAACCCATCTCAGTCTGAGCTTTTCTCCACTAAAGCCATGCTGGCAGCTGGAGAGAATAGGCCTTTGTTTATGGAGAAGTTAGACATGGGTTGGGTCTGTCTGCAGGTAACAGGGTGGCACGCCTGCCTTGCGCCTACCTTGCCGTTCCATCACTGTATTCACAGGTGCCATGGATGTGACAGAACTGCACGTAGGGCCCACAGGCTGAGGTCTGCTTGTGGCAGAATCTCCCCGCAGAGCCGTTCCTGCAGCTCCCAGGAAGGCAGGCGCCGTCGCTGTCAATCCTGTTATCACACGTTCCGAAAATGCACGGACATGCTGAGGGAGAAGGAAAAGGGCCATTCAGGGCTTGGGGACAAGCTTAGCAGTGGGCACATGGGCCACAGAGGAAGTCCCCCATCTTCAACCCCCATCTCCTCACTCCTGTCAGGACAGAACTGGTGGCTGAGCCTGGGAAGACTCTGGGAGCATCTTTGTCCCTGTGCCAGGACAGCTTTCAGAGAGAAGAGCTCGACCTCGGTACTGCTGTGTATGTCTGCGTGTGCGGTGCAGTGGGAGGGGGAGTGTGATGAACGAAAGAGGCCAAGGAACTCAATTTTCACCTACTTCCTGTTGGAGAGTTTAGTCTGACATTTTCTGCCTTCTCTTGAAGATGTTCTGGAGTAAACAGAAGTGATTTCTCCTGCCAGCACAGCCTCTGATGTGCGGCTTATGTATTGTTCTCCACTCTATCATAGCAGACCAGTGCCACTCATGGCCAGTATTTGCACACTGACCTTGTTCTAGGCACTGAACCAGTCTTCAACCTGTACCCTCTCAATTACGGTGTTTCCCTGGTGGCTTAGGCAGTAAAAGAATCTGCCTGCAATGCAGGAGACCTGGGTTTGATCCCTGGGTCAGGAAGATCTCCTGGAGAAGGAAATGGCAACCTACTCCAGTATTCTTGCCTGGGAAATCCCATGGACAGAGAAGCCTGGCGGGCTACAGTTCATGAGGTCACAAAGACATGACTTAGCAACCAAACCACTCTCATTCATAGTCACCAGCTTCAAGAGGTAGGTACTCTTACCATTCCCATGTTCAAAATGAGGAAACTGAGCCCAGAGAGGTGATGGTCTAATTTGCCTAACTTGCTGGTACTTTCCCATACAGGGACTTGAACTCAGACCTTCAACTTCCATTCCAGTTAGTGACCATGAGTCACTAACAGTAGATCAGTAAATCGACTGGCATTTCCGCCTGCCTGTTATCATCTTAGCTGCTGATTTTGCTTTTGATTACAAATATTTAAAAATTGCTGCAAAAGCAGCAATTATCAGAGTCAGGCTCACACTCTAGAGATTCTCAAAGGCAGGTGGCAAGGATTTGGGGGTTTGAATATGATCAGAAATGAAGGAATCTGTGGTTTTGCCCCAGAAGGGACTGCGGGGAGAGGAATTAGTGTGGGGGCTTGGAGCCAGCATCCAGGAAAAAGAAACATAGTGAGTGGGGGCTGGAAGAGATTTAAAACAAAAAAGACTTTCCATAAACTTTTATGAAAGTCAGGGCTTAGTTAGCAAGGAACAAGACCCCAGAAAGAAGAGGAAGCTCCCCAGTGTGAGGTGGTGGGCAGTCACAAACCTGGACGAGAGGCTTTGGAGCAGGAAGCCTACCAGTCTTTTCCCAGCCTTAGCATCCTGCCTGCTAGCCTCATAAAAATGCCTCTATCAACAGGCTTTGGAATAAGCCCCTATTTTCTTTCCCCTCAGAAACCTTATTTGGCAAAAAGAGCATTGGACTAGGATCGGCAGCCCTGACTCTGCTGGGCTCTGGTGTCCCATCCCTCTTGAGAGGTAGCTGTGAAAATCAGATACAGTAAGAGAGGAGAGGGGCTGTGTGTTCTGTAACAGATGAGTGGAGTTAGCAGTGATAGTAGTAAGAACGGCTTCATTCACTGATTACTTGCTAGGTACGTGCTCTGGGCTATAGTCCTCAATTATGATCCAACTTAATCAGCCACCTACGAAGTGGGTACAGTATTGTCTCCGTTTTATAAATGGGGAAACTGAGCTTCAGTGAGAGACTCTTTCTAAGGTCTCAGATTTTTTTTTTTTACTGTGCCACGTGGCTGATGGGAACTTAATTCTCTGACCAGGGATAGAACCTATGCCCTTAGCAGTGAAAGCACGGAGTCCTAAGCACTGGACTACCAGGGAATTCCTTTAAGGTCACAGAGCCAGTAAGTTTCAGAATGGAGCTTTAACTTCATGTTGGTCTGATTCCACAGCAAGCTCTGAACTATTCATTTTTTTTCCCCATCAAGTTCTGATCTCAGCTTGGTGGTGGTGGTGGTGTAGTCACTAAGTTGTGTCCGACTCTTCTGAACCATGGACTATAGCCTGCCAGGCTTCTCTGTCCATGGGGTTTTCCAGGCAAGGTTACTGGAGTGGGTTGCCATTTCCTTCTCCAGGGGATCTTCCTGACTCAGGGATCAAACCCAGGTCTCCTGCATTGCTGGCAGATTCTTTACCGACTGAGCCACCAAGGAAGCCATTTTTTTCTCCCCAGCGAGTTCTAATCTTAGCTTAGATACACAGAGATGTATATTTTTATTTATATACTTATATATTCACATTGTATTATTTTTAAGAACAATGTATTTTCTAAGATTATATAGCTGTATATTTTTCAATACCTAGTACTGTAGACCTTTCTACATGTTCTCTGAGTTTCCTGACATTTATGTCACTGAACTTAGCATAACGGCAACAGTGCCAACAATAATAGATGATAAGAATAACAATAATAGATAAGAATAACAATAATAGATAAGAATAACAATAACAGATAATAATATTGGTAGTGCATACTAGGTGCCAGGCATTGTTCTCGGGCAAGTGTTTTCCATTTATAACTTGTACTAGCCTTATGAGGTAGTTACCGATATGACTTTCATTTTATAGATGAGGAAACGGAGGCCTAACTAACCCAAGGCCACACATTTAGCAAAGGGAGGAGCTGACGGAAGACGACTGCTTGAAAGGTGGGGAGGCTGTGTGCTGCTACGAAGTCCATGATCAGTTCAGGTACATGGGAAACCCTACATGACTGGTTTTTAAAGGTGCTCTTGGGTCAGTGGTGCTGACATCCCAGGGCACTTGTTAAGAGATGCAAATCCCCAGGGTACCACTCAGGCCTTCTATCTCAGAGCTCTGTGAGGGGGCTCAGCAACCTGGCACATGCTAGCATTTGGGACCCAAGGGCTTAAGAACTGCCCTGTGATAGGGGCACCCACCAAGCCAAGGGGCACCCAACACCAGGATTGCACCACAGAGCCATGGGGACCCTGGCTAAGGAGCAGAAGGCAGCTCTGGAAACGACACTTACTTGTGTCACACCGAGGTCCGTATTTACTGGGGTCTGAACAGAACTGGCACTGGGTGCCTCGGAAGCCATCCTGGCAAACACACGTCCCGTTGCCATCAAGGCCGTCGGTGCACTGGGAACAAAGACAGGGCCCCTGGCCGTCAGGACAACACACCTCCCACCCCCTGCCCCTGGCCAGGAGTCCCGGATGCTTGTTTCCTGACCTGCTTCTTTGACTCAGATTCAGTTCTGCTTGAAATGACTCTCTGGGAACCCTTGTGGAAAGTGGAGCCGTGGGTATTAGGTACAAAGCTAAGACAGTGACATATAGGAATCCCAAGCCAGGATTCAGAACTTTACAGGAAGTCATTTGAGGGGGGCCAGTCACAGCTGGAACCTCTACACAATGCTTAAGGGTCAGACTGATAAACCTCCAACCTTCAGAATGAAGGCCAGCCTTTCTCTGCAGATTCTCACGTGCTCAGCTATGTGACTCCAAATGGCAGTTTGTCCCTTCAGTGTGCGAGTTTTGCCCCCTAGCTCTCCAGCAATTTCAAGGTTAGATTTGTATTGATTGACATGCATCACAATAGGGCTTGTGGCCCCAAACAGATCTCCCAGCTACAGAGGTTAATTCGTAGCAGCTTCGCCCTATTACCCTCGCCTGTGTGGTGTCCCCCTTGGTGTTCAGGCAGTTTTTCCTTCCCCTTGAAAGAGGCATATTTTTGACATGGATTTCTTATATGTGCAGATTCATAATTTCCCCAAACGAACCACAGCCTCTTTACCTTTGTTTGTTCAGCCCTGGCCTCCATGCTAGATGAGTCAGGTTCTGGCTCTTACACTTCATTAAGCCAGGTTTTTAGATGGGCTAAAAAAGCATTCACTGAGCAGTTTTTCTTTTTTTTTTTAAAGAATAACAAAATTTTGATCCTAAAAAATCTTGGAACATCAATACAGGCCAACAATTCTATCTCCCACAGGAGGAAAGTGGGGTCCATAAAGCCTTGCTGAGTTGTTCAAGGTCATGCCCTCAGCAGAAGGAAAGCGGGCCAGAAGGGACCTTGCCGGACACCCTGCCCCCTGCCACTCCCCCAGGAAAGATTCCTTCTCCTGCAGACATCTTCTGTTCTTTTAGCAACTCATCTGTTTCTTTTGTTCCCTGGGAACCGTGACTGGCATTGAATCATTTCTTGGTTTAATGGTTTTAAGAATTCTTTTTTTTGACTTAACACAGGTCAGAAACATTACTTTGCTGGCAAAGGTCTGTCTAGTCAAAGCTATGGTGTTTCCAGTAGTCATGTATGGATGTGAGAGTTGGACCATAAAGAAAGCTGAGTGCCAAAGAATTGATGTTTTTGGACTGTGGTTTTGGAGAAGACTCTTGAGAGTCCCTTGGACTGCAGGGAGGTGAAACCTGTTAATCCTAAAGGAAATCAATCCTGAGTATTTACTGGAAGGATTGATAGTGAAGCTGAAGCTCCAATACTTTGGCCACCTGATGCAAAGAGCTGACTCATTAGAAAAGACCCTGATGCTGGCAAAGATTGAGGGCAGGAGCAGAAGGGGACGACAGAGGATGTGATGGTTGGTTGGCATCACAGACTCAATGGACATGAATTTGAGCAAACTCTGGGAGATAGCGAAGGACAGGGAAGCCTGGCGTGCTTCAGTCCATGGCGTTGAAAAGAGTCCGATGAACAACTGAACAACAACAACACAGGTCAACCTCAGCCTTTGTGAAAAAGTAAGCCTCAGCCCTCATCACCTGCCCGTTCCCGGAGCACGGATTCGAGAAGCCTCCTGGGCACTGGTTGCAGTCTGGCCCGTAGAAGCCTTTGCAGCATTTTGGAATCTGAAAAACAAAATGCATGTTGCCTTTTTGAATCCAAAGCAGAGTGCCAGTTTCTCAAAGGAAATTCATTTTATTCATTTTCATTTCGATTACAATCACAAACAGTATCGGCCTCCTCCCCTCCCCAGGAGAATGCCTTTTTCTCGGGTGGATGACAGCGTGGCTTGTGCTCAGCCATCAGTTCACCGTGAACCTCCTGAGGGCTGCCCCTGGCTGCCTGCCCGGCTCTGGCACCGTACGAGCAAGAGAGACACGGGCTTGTGCTCATGGAGCCTGTGTTCCAGCTAGTCAGGGAAGACACAAATAATAAATTAAAAAAAAGATTTGAGAGAGTGGTATGTGCTGGGAAAATGAAGTGCTGTTATCAAGTGGTGGCTGGGGACAGAGGTATGGGGACACTGGGGGGCCATGTGGATTGGGCGGTGACAGAGGAAGCAATGGCGGAATGGAGACTTGAGAGATGAGTCAGCCCCGAGAAAACCTGGAGAAGCATTCTGAGGGAGGAACTAGCAAAGGCACACGTGCTGAGGTGGGAATGAGGTGAGAGCCACGCCAGGGGCACTGCTGAGTGTGCACCAGGCAGGGGAGTGTCAGGGGTGTGGGCTCTGTATTAAGAGCCATAGGAACCATGGGATGGATGCAAAGATGCAGGGAACTCTGCTCAAAGCTTCCTTTGCAGGAAAATGTGGTCAAGCTCCCACTGGCAACCTCTGATTCACAGACCCTGGGGCCTAAGAACTGCCCAGCCTGCTGGCTTCTGTATGGGCCTTGGTGGCCTGGATGAGGTCCTCGGCCACACACACACGCCTCACCTTCACGGTGGCATTACAGTATCTGGCACATCCATTCTTCGGGCTCCTGATTCGGCCGGTGTAGATACACTTGTGAACAAAGAGTGTCTGGAAGAAAGTCAAGAAGAAAAAGCATTGCAGTCTGCATTTTGAGGTCATCTGGACATCACTTGGCTTCTCTATAGACTAGATGATGTATTTCCTCCAGTTTACCATCGATGCCAGCATAGAGCACTAAAGTACACAGCTCACACGGGTCCAGGCAGAACTCAGTCACCTGTTAGGCCTCTGTTTCCTTGTTGGGAGAATACAGGCCAGGGTTTGCATGGTGACCTGGGGCATAGGTACCTTTTGTCCCCTCTTGTGTCCTGGCAGACATTGCTGATCGATCTGGGAACATGTTCCTGTGCATCGTGGGTGTGGTTTAGCCCTCCTTCCAATTAATAACCAGCTCTAACCTCCTCCTGGACAAAGGAGCCTGAAGGGCTACCATCCACAGGGTTGCAAAGAGTCAGACATGACTGAAGCAGCTTAGCGCACACACACAAAACCTCCTATTCAGAAATTCTGGAGCTATTAGAGATTTCCATCCTAGTTTGTACAAAGATCTACCAAACAAAACAGTGCAGTCTGTGGATTATAGGGGCAGATTTCCTACCATTCTCTAACCTCTGATACCCACTCAGAATGACTGAGAACTACCATTTATTGAGAACCTCCTAGGGCCAGACACACTGCCCATAGGAGATCATCATTATTTAACTGTGTGGCTATTTCTCATCCCTTTTCTTAATAGATGAGGCAACTGAGGTCTGGACTGGTTAAATCTTCTTTCTAGGAAACACTACTGGTAAGTGGTAAGTCGAGAGAATGGGTCTTACCACCTACTAACTTTAGGATCTCAGAGGCAAGTCATACTGCCTCCTGGGCCTCAAGCTGCCTAATCTGTGAAATGGGGCAAAAGTGCTGATCTCAACTTTAATCCTGAGCATTTAATCCGTGGCTCAAATTTTATGTTAGATAAAAACTAGTATCGAGGTACTCCTCATCTTAGTCTCTTACACAGGAAGAGAGCAATGAAAACTTCCACAGTCAGTAAAATCCTAAAATCTTAGATGTCTGGAGGAATTCTGAGGTCACTGAGGAAGAAGTACTCAACTCTCTCTTTGGCTGTCAGGATACTTAGCCAAATACAGACCACAGGAGCCTGGGAGGGGCAGTTTGGGGCTCTCTGGGCTCTGACCCATGCATTTCATTTCTTCCTTTCCTCTCCTGCTTCTCTTTCCTTGGGCAGAGGCAATGTAGACTCATGGTCTGTGCCCATCAGCTGTGTGACCTTGTGCGAGGGCTGTTAAGTCTCCTCGCCTTAGTTCTCAGGTTATACACTGGTATGATAAGGTGCCTCTCTTGCAGGCTTGCTGCACAGAGCATTTAGAACAGTGTCTGGCACATAGCAATCACTGGGATGCCAGTCACCACAGTCTCCTCTTCCCCCCTCCCTCTCCACAACCACTGGTTGACAGCATCCTGCAGGACGCAGGGGCGCCGGCTTCACGGAGCAAATATCTGAACACTTACGCCTATTTTAGTGTGTGTGTGTTTGTTTCTTTATGAAGTGCTCCACAGTAGGATTGTGTAAACTCATCACTCTCTTTAGCCATCTATTCTAGTGTGGGATGAACTCTCTAGTTGGGAAGGTCTTTCTTAGGACAAACTTAGAGGCAGGAATTTCTGTCATCAATTTTATCTTCAAATTTGTTGCTTTAACAACCAGTAGAGTACTTACCTGGCCTATGAATTATGGATCGTTGTACCATGGTCTGTTTTCCTTTTTAGATTAGAACTTCTCAGGACAAAAACGAAATAATATCTTATTCATCATTATGCCCCCTGGTGTAGCTATAGTTGTTGTTTTAGTTGCTAGGTTGTGTCTTTAGAACCCCGTGGGCTGTAGTTCACCAGTCTCCCCATCCATGGGATTTCCCAAGCAAGAATACTGGACTGGGTTGCCATTTCCTTCTCCAGGAGATCCTCCTGACAGGAATCAAACCTGGGACTCCTGCATTGCACGCAGATTCTTTACCACTTAGCTGCCAGGTAAGCCCTTATGCTCCTTAACCCACTCTATATTCCTCAGTAGACAAGGTGTGGAATTCAATGAAGCATCACAAGGTTTTGATGGTTCTAGTGTCATTTTCTTGATATTTCATTTATTTCTCTCCAGAAAGATGCCTGGGAAGAGCAGACACCAATGAAGTGTAGCAGAACATGCCCCCTCCAAATGTGCCATATGGATTATTTTGAGCTAAAGGCACTTGAAAATAGCAGATACAAAAAACTTGTACACAAGTTTAAGACATATAACATAGTGATAATGACTTGATATAGGTATATATTGTGAAATATATTTCACATTTTAGTTACTTTTCCACAGTTACCTATCTTTGTTCAACCTACTCTATAAACACTTGGGTTTTGCTATTTCTCTGGGTCTTCATTCTCCTATGGAAGCTCCTGTGTTCAGTTGCTAAGTCATGTCCAACTCTTTGCGACTCCATGGACTGTAGCCCACCAGGCTCAGACTCTGTCCATGGCATTTCCTAGGCAAGAATACTGGAGTGGGTTGTCATTTCCTTCTCCAATGGAAACTCCTATGTACATGCGAAATGCTGGGCTAGATGGAGCACAAGCTGGAATCAAGATTGCCAGGAGAAATATCAATAACCTCAGATACACAGATGACACTACCCGTATGGCAGAAAGCGAAGAAGAACTAAAGAGCCTCTTAATGAAACTGAAAGAGAAGAGTGAAAAAGTTGGCTTAAAACTCAACATTCAGAAAACGAAGATATGGCACCTGGTCCTATCACTTCATGGCAAATAGACAGGGAAACAGTGGAAACAGTGACAGATTTTATTTTTTGGGCTCCAAAATCACTGTAGATGGTGACTGCAGCCATGATATTAAAAGACATTTGCTCCTTGGAAGAAAAGTTATGACCAACATAGACAGCATGTTAAAAAGCAGAGACATTACTTTGCCGACAAAGGACCATTTAGTCAAAGCTATGGTTTTTCCAGTGGTCATGTATGGATGTGAGAGTTGGACTATAAAGAAAGCTGAGTGCTGAGGAATTGATGCTTTTGAACTGTGGTGTTGGAGAAGACTCAAGAGTCCCTTGGACTGCAAGGAGATCCAACCAGTCCATCCTAAAGGAGATTAGTCTGGAATATTCATTGGAAGGACTGATGCTGAAGCTGAAACTCCAATACTTTGGCCACCTAATGTGAAGAACTGACTCATTTGAAAAGACCCTGATGCTGGGAAAGATTGAGGGCAGGAGGAGAAGGGGATGACAGAGGATGAGATGGTTGGATGGCACTACGGACTCAATGGACATAAGTTTGAGCAAGCTCTAGGAGTTGGTGTTGGACAGGGAGGCCTGGCGTGCTGCAGTCCATGGGGTCACAAAGAGTTGGACACAACTGAGTCACTCAACTGATGTATGTGTAAAAAAAAAATTGTGCTTTTCTCCTGTTAATTTATCTTATGTCAACTTAATTTGCAGGCCCAGCCAGGGTCTTGCAGACCTCAAGAGGGTGGAGGTAAAGTTTTGTCTCTCTTAAACAAACAATGGATTTTATTTAAGAGGAAGATTAGAGAGGGAATGTTTACTGAGTGGCTATTTGATCCAGGCATTGCACTTGGGTTTTTATCTATGCTAATCCTGCTTCTGCTGTGGATGTTGCTATTATTACTACTCAAAGATAAGAAAATTAGAGTAAAAATGTGAAGCAACTTACCTTGGATAAGTGAGCAAGAACTCAAACACAGATCTGTGAGCTATCTTTCTACCGTACCCCCAGACAGAGCAGGCTAAGAACCAATCCTAGTTGGAATGATTATCTTTTAAGAGGGAAGGTGGGAAGGATGAGAAATCACACCCGTGGGGTTGCTGGGGTGATGTGTGCTTCTCTGAAGCTGTCACACTCACTGTGGGCTCGGAGTCGGCCGGACATTTGCTCCGGTAAACCAGGGAACAGCTCACACATGTGCCCTGGAAGGAAGGACAGGGGTCAGTGCAGGGGTCCCTATAAGAAGCAGCAGCAGGCCACTGCATCTGGCCTTATGTCTCCTTATGCCCCTTAGAAAGGTGGTCCCACTAGCATCCCACTCTTGGCCCCTCTCCTTGCCCCTACTGCCTCCTCCCTAGAGAGAACGAGTGATGTCAACTCCAGAGAGGTTTGGGAGAAGTAACTAGGTCTGCTTAGACGAGCCCCTTCCTCATCCTCTTTCAGGTTCAGACTGTCTGCAGGCCTCAGGCTTCTGGTCAACCCTCAGCCATGTAGGGAGGCCCCTGTCCCTGAGGGGACACTGCAGTTGCCCACCTGTCCCAAGGACAAAGCATTAGCATTGACTACACACTCAAGTCCCTCTGACTTTCGCTACTGGGTTCTTTGCTTCAGCAGGTCAACCTTGGGCTTCCTCACCAGTTTCCAGTTGGTCTGGGTGAGGGGCCAGCAGGATATCGGTGGGTAGGAGGAAGACAGGGTCAAGGTATCTCTTTCTTGCTCCCTCTCTGCTCGAGTGCCATCCCTCCAGCTCCTGGTGGACACCTCTTCTTCCCTTTGCCCTGCTCCCAGTGGCCGCAGGTGATTCCCGCTCCTACCCACCCTTGATCCTCTGTTGTATTGGTTTCCTGCCACTGCTTCTCCTTGGATGGCCCAGCATCACTTGCTTGTTTCCTCAGCCCTGCCCACCCCTCTGTCACAGATTCTTAATTAAAGTCTCTTCATTTGAACCACTGGGATAAATTCTGTATCTGGCAGGGATCTTAACTGGTATAGAGAGTTATTAATTAAACCTCTAAATCTAAGTATACATGCCCAAAGGCAGCTATGGGTTCTGAAAACAGATTTCTAGAAGGGACTAGCTATGCCTACTGTTTACTAGCCCTCAATACCTTCTAGAGAATTCACTGCTACTTTTAATAGATCTAATCAGAACAACCCTAAACCAGAGCACATTGGTTTGATTTAAATCCAGATAAAACAGTAAAAGAAGACTTCATTCTAAGGCAGCTATGGGGAAGCTCTTCTTATTTAACTAAAATTCTTTGGGTTGTGGCTCAAGCCCACATCTTGATTCTGTTTTGGGGGGAAATGGAGAATAAGCTCTTGAACAATTTGCAGGAAAGACTTGATGGGAGTCAACAGTTAGACTTGTTTAGAGCTCTCCCACCCTGAGCAGCTGTTGTTCAAGTTCAGGGAAGGAAGTCTGTGGAAGACAAGGGCAGCTGTGACTCCCCGCCTTGTTGTGGGGTGGCTCTGGTCCGGGTTGTTCAAAAGCTTGTTGAAATTTAGTTGTTCTGATTAAAACCAGCTGAGCCAAAAAGTTGCAATGGAAATAGGAAACCCTGATTTTTGACTTCGGGCTTCCAGAACTGTTTAGAGAATACATTTTTGTTACTTTGAGTCACTTGTTTTGTGGTAACTTGTTGTGGCAGCTTTAGAAAATGAATATACCAGGGTAGCAACGGTTAGTGTGGAAATTCCCCCAGGAATTTTGGTTTGTGTTCAATGAAATAGGACCTCAGGTCCCGCTGCCTCTTCATGAAGACAGAAAATCCTTTAGAACAAGGCTCCCGTGTGAGACTCTCCCTGTCAGTTCCCTCAGAATCAGGAGGACGGAATGGTCTGCTCTGTGAGGGCTCTTTAGGGTTCCCTTATTGAGTTCCCTAGTTTCCTTACCAGTCTCATCTCCCTCTTTGTTTCATCACATCGATGGGGCAGGATTGGGATGATGGAGGGAGGTATGAGGACTCCAGTCAGCGTGTAAATCCGGCCGTTTTTGGCAGCGACCTCCATTTCTTCCAGTGCCACACCATTTGCCAGAATCTGTCCCTGGAGAGAAACAACACCATCTTTCATCTTTCTGCCTGAGGAGCGCTGGTAGCCCCCAGGCAGATCTGAATGGTGGCAGCTTCCTGAAAGAGCCTTCAACTTCACTTAACTTTCTGCTGAGGGGAGGACTGTGGTTAGAAGGGCTTGGCTGACAGGGAGAGATGAATCTGTTGAATGAATTCTCAACTGATTCTAAGCAAGGATGTCCTTGCAGAAATGGTCCTTGGACTGGGGAGGAGGTATAACTATTTGAGTTCTATGATATATTTGCTATGAGACCTTGGGCAAACTGTTTTACCCCCATGGTGAAATGGAGATCCGTTTGTTCAGATACATTGGAGCGACTCTACTTTGGGGTCTCAGGAGATATCAGTGAACAAACTCAGACAAGTTCCTGCTTATGTTGTAGGCGAGGGAGCAGAAAATGAACAAATTGGCAAAGAATTCTGATCTCTACTTTCCTTCCAAATCTCACTGGGTGATACTAATGGCAACACCATCCTTCTGGTGGCTCCAGTCAGAAGCTCAGGAAACATCTCTGGCTTCCTCTTTCCTCATCCCTCATTGGATCCCTCAGCAAATTCTGCTGGTCTCCTTCAAAACACCTTCGGAATTCAACCACTCCTTAGCAGGTCTCAGCTACCACTCTGCTCTCAGTTACCATTATTCCTTCTATTTAACTAAAACACTTTGACACAAATTCTACAGGTTATTTTCTACTTACAGTTATTAGAAAATAATGACTCCGCTCCCCAGGTTGTGTAATACATCCTTAAGCCTGTCTTTTGCCCAGTAATGTGTACCTCTAATTTTGCCCCTTTCCCTGACTCCCCGCTCGTCACTGCCCCTCTTCTCTGAGTTATTACATTCCCTCCTAAATAGTCTCCCCGGATGTATGTCCGATCACATCATTCCACAGCTCAAAATCCTCTAGTGGCTTTTTATCTCTTTTAAACTAAGAGCCTTCATCCTTGCCCTGAGTTTTTAGGCCACGTGTGACCTGACCACACCTCTCCTTCTCCCTCTTACCGCCTGGACCTCCTCCGACCTCACTCCTCCTGTCCCTCTGTTCTGGCCCCGAGGACCTTGCTGTTCCTTGATCAGGCCGGCACGCTCCTTGCTTTGCACTTTTGCATTCTCTGTTTCCTCTCTCTGGAATACTCTTCCCCCAGGTACTCACAGTGCCTATTCCTTCATTTCCATCAGGTCTTTCCTCACATGTTTTCTTGTCCATGAGGATTTCTTAGACACTGTATCTAAAATGTCAGCCCCATTCCCACTTTCTATTTCCCATCTTTGCTTTGCTGTTTTTTTTTTTTTTTTTACCTTAACACTTACTACTCTGATATACGATATATTTAATTTGCTTATGATCTATCATCTTATTTACTAGAATGAAAGTCCCATGCAACCAGGGACTTTTATCTGTTTGTTCCAAACTTGAGGGCATGGCACATTCTTGGCACCCAACAGAAACTTGTTGAAAGGTTGAAGGGGCATCACCATCACCATCCATAGTGAACCAACAGGAGACATAATCTCTCTGCTGCCAGATTTCTGCTAATATTACAACCCTGAGAAGTTAGCTGAATAACACTGCCTTCTTTGAGGTTCTTACATAAGTCATGTTCCCTCCCACCTCAGGACCTTTGCACCTGCTTTGCCTTCTGCCTGGAACTTGCTCCTACTCATCCTTTGAAGCATCATCTCCTGACTGAGGACTTCTAGAACCCCGGATCTGCTGTCTACTCCTGTTGCTGCTTCTGCTGCTCCAGAGCCCTCTTAACTTCCTCATGGGAGCCCTGTTATAATTGTAGCTAAATAACTAACTGGTCACTAATTAGTTGCTTAAGGGTTGTTTTCCTTGCTGGAATGTAGGCCTATCTTTTCCACATCTTTATCCTTGGTTTCTAGTTTAGACTCACACACTTGGAGTTGCTCAGCAGATATTTGCGGAAAGCCATAATGAATGAATGAAGCAATCACAAAGAGCCGAAGCCTGTGAATTAGTGTTGAGGTAGGATAACCCGATGGACAGCCATAAGCAGAGGAAAAAACACATGTGAGCAATGACACCAGAGACAGAGTTTTCACTTACGTTGTTGGTCGTGTTAAATCTTATGATCTGGTTGGCCATGCTCCTGATGTGAGGGGTTGAAATGAGTGTGGCCACTTCCAGCTGCAAGAACAAGAAAACAATAGAGATACTGAGAGCAGTACCCAGAGTCTTCACTGGAAAAAATAACTTGAAAGTTTATGAAATAAGTAATGGGAGCTTTCTGCAATGGGTTTGGAAGAGTTCTTAGATGACAGGTTCATTATTCACATAAGCATGCACTCAGAGCTAAGATAATAAATAATTGTCCCACATTCTCTAGCACTAAAATATTGAAATTTAAGACCAGATATCTTGAAAACAGGGGGAAAAATAGGGCAGGAAAGGAGGGCCAACCTGAGTAAATGGGACAATGTGGTATCTGATGAGTTCCAGAAGCTTCCGAGATCCCTGCAAAGGAATCAAAATACTTCTTTAAATCATTGAGGAAAACACAGATTTCCCTCTCTTGTATAAAATTTCTCAAGTGACTCTGGTCACTTGGTTAATAAAAATAAATGACCCATAATCTTTCTTGGGAAATCCAGGGTGAGAAAAACCCATTCCCCAAATAACTAACATTTTTACTTTGTGACAGGCAGGGGCTGTTCCCATAATATTATGTGCACCTCTCATTTAGTCCTCCCAACAGCCTTGTGAGGTGGGGATGCTACTGACTCATTTTATGTGTGATAAGACTGAGTTTTAAAGCCACGTCCAAGGTTGCAAAGCTATTTATAACTTAGACTATAAGCCTGAGAAGTAACTCAAGGTCCCAGTTACTCTGCTCCATCACCTCTCTCAATGTCTAAGGCTACCTTCTAGATTTTCTAAGACAGCCTCAGTTTGTGATTCTGTTTCACTCACTCCATAAATAACTGTGGGCTCATCAGGCCATGTACTGTTTATTTAGGAACATACAGTCCTGTTAGGAATGTGTGACCAGGACTCTTTCTTCTGTGTTCTTATGGAACATGTTCATCTCACCTTCAAGGCCCTTTCCAAGGTTTCTCATGCTTCAGGAAATAGAAAGAGTCTTGGGACTCTAAGCAGGATGAGCAGTCCCTAGAGGGGTGCCCTGGAGACAGTGGACAGAATTAAGGCACACAGGGGCCACTCTCTGGGGGAAGAAGGCAGTGGCAGTCGACTACAGCATGACTGTAATCTCCCAGCTGAGTCAGACCCAGGGGTTACAAGCTTCGAAGCCCTGAATTCTGCTACTTCAGTGGCACAGACATAGCTACTGTGTCTTAGAAAGGTAAAGGATCACAAATTGAGATCATAATAACCTCCAAGAGGCTGACCTGCTAGGGACATGTTTCAACAGTGTGAGGTCCCAGGCAGAAAGAAAGCCCTGCTGAACCCAAGTTCCATTCACCCAGATTCTTCTCTGCACTTCCCCTTGGCCCCTATGTCAGGGGAATTACCTGTAAGCAGAGGGACCACATATCCTCATTTGTCTAGAACAACCCTGGTTTACAGCAATCATCCTGGCAGCCCCATTCACTCTCAAAATTGTCCTGGTGTGAACACTTGGAAGGCCACCATATCTATAGGTCAACAGCATTAAGCACAGGGCAGGGTGACTGGTAAGAATGTTGAAATTGACCACCAGCTGGCCAGCCCTGGAAGTGACGGTTTCTGTAACCCTGGTTCTGTTACCATAAGACCTTGAGCAAATCACTTAGCTTCTGCATCTTAACTTTCCCTGACAACTACTTTATGGAACCTAGCAGTGAGGACTTGCAGGCAGAAGCAATGCCAATACAAGCTTGAATGCTCAGTGGCAGAAAGGGTGGGGAAAAGTGGGGACCCTTGAAAATACCAGACCAAAGTAGACTTCAAACTCCCAGAGGGCAGGAACTGGGTCTGTCTGGCTTATTAATCACTGCGTCCCCAGTCAGCACAGCAGGACCTGCATAAACATCTGTGCCAGCAAGTTATTAAAGGGAGGAGGGAAGAGGTCCTGAGAAGGTCACTGAGCTGGGCCTTGGGAATCTGAGTTTAGTCCTGATTCTTCTTCTGTGTGACCCTGAGCAAGCATCTCACACCTCTAGACTGCAAAATAACAGGGTTGGTTTGGACCCCTTCCAGCCCTCTATTTTATAGGAAAGACTTTATCAGCTGGATTATCCACTTCTAAAGCCTCAAGACTTAATTAGCATCGGACCCATTCTATAGGCAACTGGAGAATGAAAGGGACAAAGAGTTGATCAGCATCACTCTACTATTGTCTGAACCTGCCACTTATCTGGCTGGGGGCCATTATCCAGCCAGAGTTTAGTCCAGATGGCTTAGATCCACAGGATTCGCTTACAGGTGATGCTGTTGGAGAGCTTGTTGGTGCAATGCATTCTTTCCTTTATGTGGACATTCACTTCCTACTTGCTGTTTTAAGTGAAAACAAACAAACCACAAAACTGAGTTGTTTGGTGCCAGAGACAGAAAGGGAGAGTTTTTCTACCAAATAGTGACTACGACTTTGAACTCTGTAAATTCACCTCTTTTTGTCCCATTTTGCTCACAAGGTCTTTGTGAATTGGCAGGGGCTGGTCTCTTGCTCCCTTTGCTTTTATTTCTATCTAGTTCAGTGATGAAGTCATACGCTGGGGCTTGTGATCAGTAGCTATGGTCTCTGCAGGGATCAGATAGTTCAGGACTGAAATTTTGCTTCAAGGAGAAGCAGAAAGATAACTGGGAAGGAAACAAGGCATTTCCAAAGGAGAACTGGAAAACATCCTTCTAATGAAACCAGTCTACCTTTCATTTCATTGGCCTAACTGATGGGGAGCTTATTGTCTCTAGCTGAGGCTCCTCTCTGAAGTTAAAACTGAAGGATGTCATTAAGATTCGTGGAGAAAGAGGGAGCTTCCTATAGGTTGAGGAATCTTGACCCACATTGGCTCTGGACCAGAGAAAGCGGTAGAAAAGATGATTCTATTCCTCACCTAGAAACTGGAAGTGGAAAAACAATTTGAGACTCAGGATTGAGAGACTTGAAGTTATATGTTCTTTGTGAGAAGTAAGATATTGCCTTTGAGAGAAATGAGATTGAGAGCCAGGAGCAGTGCTGTGCTGTTAAATCCATTCTATAAGGAAAAAATAAGCCCTGATTTATAGTACTGGCCAGTTTCCATGGTGTCAATATTCCTACCAGGGACTGAGTTCAAGCTACTGATGTGATTTCACTGAGTGGAGCTGGGAAGTTGTTGTTGTTGCTCAGTCGCTAAGTCGTGTCTGACTGCAGCACACCAGGCCACCCTGTCCTTCACCATCTCCCGGAGCTTGCTCAAACTCATGTCCATTGAGTCAGTGATACCATCCAGTCATCTCACCCTGTCACCCCCTTCTCCTACTGCCCTCAATCTTGCCCAGCATCAGGGTCTTTTCCAATGAGTCAGCCCTCTGACTCAGGTGGCCAAAGTAGTGGAGCTTCAGCTTAAGCATCAGTCCTTCCAATGAATATTCAGGACTGATTTCCTTTAGGATGGACTGGTTTGATCTCCATGCTGTCCAAGGGGCTCTGAAGAGTCTTCTCCAGTACCACAGTTCGAGAGCATCAATTCTTTGATGCTCAACCTTCTTTATGGTCCAACTCTCAGACTGGTACATGACTACTGGAAAACCAAAGCTTTGACTACACAGACCTTTGTCGGCAAAGTGATGTCTTTGCTTTTTAATATGTTGTCTAGGTTTGTCTAGGAGATGGGAAGAGTTACATTCTATTCTCAAGAGCCTGAGTGAGGCAGCCCCAGTCACTGCTGGAAGGAGTTACAGAAAGAGAGAAGCTTCTCGAACAAAAGTGCTTGACAGAAAAGCAGCAAGGGTGACTTTTTCTATTCTAGCTAAAAGGTTTTAATTTTAAGTTCACCTGATTTGGTTTCTGAGAACTCCTTTATTCTTATTAAAAAGTATCTGTATCAAAGAAAAACCATATAATCTCAGAATTTTAATAGATTCCCAGGGGAGAAATTATTACTTCTTTGGCTTTTAAAATTAAATATGAGTATGAGTTCTAAAGAGAAGACTAAGAGCTTTCCTATAATAGCTAGGTTTCAGGAAACCTGAGTGTGAATCATATTTTTAAAATAGCATCCTATTTTAAAGGCACTGGGAAATACGACTTTTTCAATGAAAACCTGTAACAAATCTCTAAATATGTTTAACATCTGCTTGTAACATAAGAGATTACCTTCTGACTTATTTCCTTGATACCTTTTTTTTTTTTTTTAATGCAAAGTATTCTGGATGCAGGGCTTCTCAGGTGGCACTAGTGGTCAAGAACTGGCCTGCCAATGCAGGAGGCAGAGACACGGGTTCTATCCCTGGGTTGGAAAGATCCCTGGAGGAAGAAATGGTAATCCACTCCAGTATTCTTGCCTGGAGAATCCAATGGACAGGGGGGTCTGGGAGACTACAGTCCATAGGGTTGCAAAGAGTCAGATATGACTGAAGTGACTAAGTATGCAGGCATTCTGGATCGGGATATCCTCGTAGACACCTGAAAGTATTCCAGAAAGGGATGTGTCCATGTGACCCTCTGCATCATTCAGGCAACAAGCTTCAAGTGCCAAAAGCAGTGTGACTTGATATCGGAGTTAGAAAGCTGGTGCTTACCAAAATGTCTATTTCCAATGCCATGAAATCAGAATTTTCTGTAATCTACCTATTTAACACGTTCCCTGGGTAATTCTCTTATTTTAAAAAAAACTATTTACTTATTTTTAGCTGTGCTGGATCTTTGTCGCTGCACAGGCATTTCTTGGGGCAAGTGGGGGCTACTCCCTAGTTGTGGTGTGCAGGCTTCTCGCTGCAGTAGCTTCTCTTTTGTGGCTCCCTGGCTCTAGAGCACAGGCTTAACGGTTGTGACACAGGGGCTTAGTTGCTCTGTGGCATGTGGGATCTTCCTGGATCAGGGTTGAACTTTGTCTCCCTCACTGGCAGGATTATTTATCACTAAGCCACCAGAGAAGCCCTCCCTGGGTAATTCTTAAGCACGCTGAAGTTTGAGGATCACTACTCTAAGAGACTCAGACCCTCTGTGTAATCAACACCGATCTATGCGAGGTCACAAGTAGTTTTGCCCCATTTCCAAGATGGTGGCAGGACCTCAGGGTACTGGGGAAAAGCTTGTGGCCTTTCTTATAATTTCACTATTTGTCATTCTAATAAAAAATTCCATAATTAGCTAACCTTCTTTTCAGTTGGGCTTCCCTGATAGCTCAGTTGTTAAGAATTCGCTTGCAATGCAGCAGATCCCGGTTCGATTCCTGGGTCAGGAAGATCCACTGGAGAAGGGATAGGATACCCACTCCAGGATTCTTGGGCTTCCCTTGTGGCTCAGCTGGTAAAGAATCTGCCTGCAATGTGGGACACCTGGATTTGATCCCTGGGTTGGGAAGATCCCCTGGAGAAGGCTACCCACTCCAGTATTCTGGCCTGGAGAATTCCATGGACTGTACAGTCCATGGGGTTGCAAAGAGTCGGACACGACTGAGCAACTTTCACTTTTCTTTTCCATTTAAGGCTGTTATTCCTGAAAGAGGAAACACTTTAAATGGTGTCCATTATTTTTACCTTAGACTGAAAGAGTAAAACAAATCTCCTTTCTTGAGGAGGACATGCGAGAGTTGAAGGTTTATGATGTATAAGGAGAGGGTTATTGTGGAGAGAACTGAAAGCCATAGAAAGAGTTGGGAGCCCCTAAAAATAACATTATTTTTACGTTTAACCTAGACTTGACACAGAATGCCCTGCCAGGCTTCATTTTTAGATGGTTTTAGAGTTGTAGGGAACTTAAAATTTATGATTTTGCTATTGAGAAGTCTTAGAAGAGAAAGGACATAGAATGGTCTTATAGTGACATGGAACTCTACTGGGGAGATTGTAGCCACATCTAGGCTTAGTTCCAGAGCACTGTGATTGATTAATGATGTCTGCCTTGGTTGCAGAAATGTAAGTGGTACATGTGCTACTTATTTGTTGTCCTTAATTTAGAAAAAGCCTGTATAGGTACAGACTGAAGCAGTGATGCTGTCATGACACCATTAGAGTACACAGGATACAATACCTCTGAAGAAAGGAGATAATCAAGAGTGCCATCCTTCATGTTATTCAATGCTTCATCACTTGGAACAAAGACAGTGTATGGTCCACCAACCCCATCTTCATTTAAGGCATGTCCCACACTGGTTTTCTGCATTTAAGAAATGAAAATTTGTATCTGTAACCTATCTCAGATAGATACATGAATTCCCCAGAAAGTATTTATAATTGATACCCCCTGCTAATTTTATTGTACCAAGGACTAGACATAAAAAACTTTCTAGGAGTTCATGAAAAGTACATACCTCTAACAAAGATCTGAACTTGCTGTATCTTGGTTGTAGCATGGTCATTATGGTTTGCTAAAAAGAGACATTTTGCTTAAAGTTCAGTACAAAAAAGGGAGGTGGTTTAGGAAACAGCTGCTTTAACATGAAAAGACTGATGACAGGATTTCATGGAAGTGTGGACATCTATGGGCTTCCCCAGTGGCTCAGAATCATCTGAATCTGCCTGCAATGCAGGAGACCTGGGTTTGATCCCTGGGTCAGGAAGATCCCCTAGAGAAGGTAATGGCAATCCAGTCCAGTATTCTTGCCTGGAGAATTGCATGGACAGAGGAGCTTGGTGGACCACAGTCCATGAGGTAAAAGAGTTGGACACGACTGAGTGACTAACACTTTCACTTTTCTGATGGAAAGCTAAGGGTAAATAAAGAGGAAAGTGGACATCTATAAAAGGATCTGGCTAACCACAACACATTATACATGTGCTTCCTGTGTTTATTTCAACAGTAGTTCAGATCTGCATGTTCTGAAAGTCTTTGCGTGCTAAGTCACTTCAGTCATGTCTGACTCTTTGCAGCGCTGTGGACTGTAGCCCGCCAGGCTCCTCTGTCCATGGGATTCTCCAGGCAAGAATACTGGAGTGGGTTGCCACGCCCTCCTCCAGAGGACCTTCCCAACTCAGGGATCAAACCTGCATCTCTTATGTCTCCTGCGTTTGGCAGGTGGGTTCTTTGCCACTAGAGCCACCTGGGAAGCCCCAGGATAGTCTTTGGCCATCATCAAATAGATCAGAGGGAATTAATTTTATCACAGGGAAGATACGTCTTCCTCCATAATGCACAAGGGATAAATTTATGTGACAATTGGTCTGAGTTATCAGGTGTGTCTATGAAAAAGATCACAAAATCAACCTCTTTCCTACACCTGCTGCTGCTAAGTCACTTCAGGCGATGCCTTTCTCTTTCTCCACAGAGGTGTCAGAATTCTACTAAAAACAGAAATACAAGCCCATGGTGCTGGCTTGCATTTCTTCATGAACATGACTCTCTGAGGAACAAGGGAAGATGGATTTGACTTGACATTACTTTTACCTGAAGTTCTCACCTCAGTATTGCTCTCAAACGTGGGCACCACCTTGTCCATGGCTCTGTCGAGGATATGCAAGAGCCCGTTGGAAGCAAGTATATTCCCTTGTATAATTTTTACCGTCTTTTTGCTTCCATAGAGTTTAAGCTTTAGCTGATTGTCCTAAAACACCAAGGAAAAATAAAACTAAATTAATGTGTGTCCTTGAAAATCGAGCACTGGATTAGAAGAAGTCTTAAATCCTTGGGTTCTGTCATTTATTGGCTGTATGATCTTGGATAAGTTCCCTAACCTAAAACGTGGATGATGGTTTCTGCCCCATTGAATTCACAGGTCTTTCCTTGAGCTCAAATGAGATAACATATGAAGTCACTTCTGACTATCAATGATTGCTAAATGGGAATAAGGAATTACTGTATAGTCTCCCCCCAAAAGACGGCAAGCTACAAAGGGACCCCAAACTCTTCAATTTATTGTAAACTCATTACTTACCTACTTTAGTGTTTCAGACAGAAGAGGCACACAATAAAAAATATGTGCTGAATAAATAGGTAAATGAATGAATACATGTCCTTGTGAGAAAGGAAACCGCATCTGCATCCATACATCCACTCATCTATCCATCCATCCACCCACCCACCCATCCATGCATCCTTATACACACTGTACAACATACTGGTTAAGGGTTCAGGCTTTGGGGGACTTCCCTGGGGATCCAGTGGTTAAGAATCAGCCGTCTAATGCAAAGGGTGCAAGTTTGATCTCTGGTTGGGGAACTAAGATCCCATACGTTGCAGGGCAACTAAACCGGCACATCACAATGACAGAAACTATGTGTATTGTGACAAAGATCCCACACACTGCAACAAAAACCCAGGGCAGCCAAAAAAAAAAGTTACAATGATTCACGTTTTGGGATCAGGCAGACCTGAGTTTGAATCGTGCCTTTGGCCCTTATTGTGTGACCTTTCAGTTTTCCCACTGGAAAAACGTTCACGGGATTGTTGTGAGCCTTAAATATCACAAATAGAGATTTACCCCAGTATCTTGCATGTACTAAGTGCTCACTGATCTATCAACTATTGATATTTGGTGAAATGCAACCAGATAGGTCATAACCACCCCCAACCCCATCCCCTGCCACCACTGTCTGTTGATTGACCATGTGCCCTTCAGCTCAGTAAAGTCACAAAAAATTATTTTAAAACAAACAAAAGAGAATTAACGGCATTAGGAGAGATGGAGTGTTGAGTTGGAGAGGGTGGATACTTGGCCACCTAAAACAAACAATCCATTTCCTTTTCTAAGATGAGTGCTGATCTGGCTTTGTGCTGATGCTTCTAGGAAATGGGTTTACTGTCAGTTTTCTCCTTCCTGCTGGCAGTTGAATGATGGTTGCCTTGAAAACTAATTCAGACCAGGGCAAAATCACTTTACAATCCCATTTCTGTTAACAGTGCATCGCCTGCACCTGAGCCTTTCCAGTGTTGGCTCTTTGTTTTTGTCCTAGGTAGGGAAGTACTGTGACAAATGAGGAACAAGGAAAGAAGTTCTTCATAACCTTTCATGACCCCTGGACACCAAGAGAGCGCCCGCTGTGGCCATCGACTCAGTGGACGCTTTGGTTCGGAGAGTGAAGATCAGAGAGCCCCTTACCTTATCTTCACTGAAGATCTCTCCGGACTTCCCCGTCAAAGTATAGAAGGTGTCTGTGTTGTTCATTTGCTCAGTGCTCATCTGCCCAGCAATTATATGGAGTTTCACAAAGTACTGAGCAGCTTTGTTATCCAGCAAAAATTCATTTACCTGAGAAAAGAAAGCCTATTTCTTCCATCTCTATGGAGGTTTGGAGGAGAAAAATGAGGTTTGGGACTCAGGCTATGACTTGTTCATCATCAAGAACGTCAAAGTGAGTGTACAACTTGAGTCTGGGCTCTTTCAGGTACAGACGACTATCCCAGAGTTAAACTCCCCTGGGCCAGGTCGTAAAGGGGGCAGAAATTTGGAGAGTGGGAGCTGATACATGGTACGCTCTCAAACTCTGAGGCATGCTCTAGCAGGGAACCAGTGGGGAGCACTGGGGCCAGAAGGACCAAGGTGGGTGGCAAGAGTCAAGGAATCAGTCATCTTGAGCCCAGGAATCAGTTGGGAATGAAATATGAAGTTGTGTAAAAAAACAGGTAGAGTGGACAAATGGAGATTTTGAATAGAAAAATTAAGAATTTTTAAATCCACTGGACCAAATGGACACTTTGTCAATATTATATAATCAACAATCTAGGCTCTGTTACCCACCCCTATTTTTTATTGCTTTGTGTATTTTTTCTTACCTAGTTGATAGTAAAAAAAAAAAAAAAAAATCCTGTGTAAATTCAATCTCTATATTAAACCGGCGATCACATGCAAAGTGTCTAGCGCAGGCACCTTCAACATCCACTAGCTCTCCTACCCCACAGGGGAGATGTGAGTGCATCTTCAGAGATTAATGACATATTCATCTTGGGCAGATGAATGGCGGTGGCATATTAGGAGGAGAGAGTCTGAAACTCTCTGGGTGTTGATTTAATTCAGCACACATTACAATCACAAAATATCTTGGATTAAGGTAAACCAATTCCATATGAATCAGTATGTTCACTATCTACACTAAACCGTATCTAACTATGGCGCTGATACTACCACAATGGGGCACCTACACCAGGTACTGTGGTTTTCATTCCCACTGGTGGGCATTATCTGAGATAGCGGCTGCTCCCATTGAAGACTACACTTCTCTTCTAGTTTCCTCTATCCTTGTTGCCATTTATGGTGATTTTAAAGAAACAAATACCTAGCTGGTACGTAAGTTTAATTCCTCCTGTGGTGAGTGAGCAGTTTTGCATAAAGCAAATCTTATTTAGCATGTGACAGCAGCTGAGAACCCTTAGGGATTACCCTTGAGGGGTAATGATTGGAAGAGGGCACTGGGGGGTCTTGTAGGGAGCTGCAAATGGTCTTGCTAGATACATGTGACGGTTCATTGAGCTGTGCACTCCTAATCGGTATACAATCCCTAAAGGTGTCATATTTTACAAAAAGTTTACAAAAGAAATTGCCATCCTTGTCATCAGTAGATTTAATTTTAATGGAGGTTTCCTACTTTAGATAAAGAGGATACTGTCTACTAAGGTTTTTTTTTTTTTGCCTTAGCTCCTATTTATAAAATAAAGTTATTTTAAATACTTACATTGAATCCTTTTAATCCCTTGTCTGTCGGCAACAGCACAGTAAATGGTCCCAGGTTACTCAGTGGCCAGGCATAGGCTTTGTCTTAGGAGCCGAAATACACAAAGAAAGAAAACAGCAAATGGGTCAGTGGCACATGAGGAGTAAAATCAGGCAATGACCCTTGTGGTCCACTTAGACCTTCTGACTCCTGAGTTTCTCTGTTCTAACTGGTATTATGCAGGCCCTAGAGGAAGTGAGATGCTAAGAATGTGAAATGTTCCTCACAACTGCGTGATTTTCCCTGCAACCACCGTCTTGGCTCAAAGATACCCTGGGATGAGAAGCTCTTTGAGGGTCATGTGACAAAAATCATTGGCCACCTTCTGCCCCTATGCCTGATTTTTCAAGCTGTTACCATCTTAGTGAGTAAAGATGTAGCTCTTGTTTCATCCAGGAGATGGAAGAGCTCAGAAGAGCCTCATGCTTGGTTTAACGCTTTGCGGCTGCCATTGTGACATGCTCAATACTTTTTGAACAAAGAACCCCTGTCTTTTCATTTGTACTGGGCTCTACCAGTTTCATAGCTGGTCTTGTTTCCATGTTCCTGGGGAGCTGGGACAGCAGGCTGGGCTCTGTGCTCTCACACACGAGACCACGTGTCCTAGCACCTTGTAGGCCAGGCAGGTGAAGGGTGACTGGGCTTTGTCCAGAGAAATGCCTGAGGGTCTATACAGCCTGCAAAGGACACTGCCCCCTTTGTCTGCTCTCACTGATATTCTAAAAGCACAGAGAGGAAGGAGAGAGATCCCAGAGGCCCACCAGTGATGCCAGACTGCCCATGGGGTGTCTTGCAAAGAGCAAGCTGTTTGTGTAGGATGCATGTTATCTGCCTTGAGAACACAGCACCGATCCATGCAGAACACTTTCTTCCCTGTCTGTGCTCTTTCTGGGAAATTGTGCTTGCTGACTGGTCAGTTCTAGAGACTGATATGTTAAAGATTTGTTTGATTGCTCAAGCCCATTTTCTGTTGATCACCAAAATTTGTGTCTTGTTGAAAATCTTGTCTAATGCTGTAATCGGCTCTATTTCATATGTGAGGGAGGGGTAATGACCTCTTGGGGGCTTTTGGACATGCAGGAGGGTGTTTTTGGCTGTCACCTTGTCCAGGGGCTGTTGGAAAATGCGTCACTCTAGATTGTTAGTGGTTCGGGTGGGAAAGGATGCTAAACACCCAGCGATGAGTGAGACGGTCGGTCACGTGCCATCAAGACTATGCCCTACATTCAAACAGCACCTCCACTAAAGAGCATGAATACCGCCTGCCAGTATTACCTGTCAATGTTGTTTCCCATCTGGAGGACCCATAAGGTCAAGGGAAAGAGGATGGTATCCATCCTGACGTCTGTAGCTGCCTATCTCACTGCTGTTGCAGACCTATTACTCAGTGGTGACCCCAGGACCTTTGCCTCAGCTGCTGCACTACTGGATCTCTTGGCACTAACTCCTGTCTCCTTGGGACATCTGTCTGTCCATTTCCTTCCACTTGCCCTTCCTAGAAAGGGCTGATCCTGCTAGATAAGAGGCTTGCCTATCCTGCACACCCCTTTCTGAGTGATTGTGTGTCTCAGATATCCTTGCCCACCAGAAGGCTGCCTTTTCTGTGGAAATGTGCACCCATGCCTGCATACCCAGGAGCGAGATGAAAGAGGTCAGCCTTCCTTGCCATTTTCCTCTGGGTTCGGTGTTTAATTCTCTGAGTAGCTCCATGATGTTTCCGTAACAGGTTGAGCCATCGCCTACGTAACCTTTCCGACAAGTGCATCTACAGAGAGCGTGAAAACATATTTTCAGGGTCCCAAAGTCATTGGATGTTGAGATCATACAGTTCAAACCTCTCACTGTGCAGAAGGGGAAGATGATGCTCAGAGTGGGATAGAGACAAGGCCAGAAGAGTGGGATGAACACAGTTGAGCCTTCCTAATGTTCTGGTTAACACACAGCAGCCCACAAGAAATGGATACTTAATACATTATGTGCGTATATGTAAACATTGCTTCCCTGGTGGCTCAGATGGTAAAGAATCTGCCTGCAATGCAGGAGACTTGGGTTTGATCTCTGGGTTGGGGAGATCCCCTGGAGAAGGGAATGGCAACCCCCTCTAATAGTCTTGCCTGGAGAATTCCATGGACAGAGGAGCCTGGCCGGCTACACTAGATTTCTTTGTATACTCTTTGTTTTCAATATTTTTTCTAAGCATGAGCAAGAGCAAACTCAGGGAGATAGTGGGGACCAGAGAGGCCTGGCATGCTGCAGTCCCAGGGGGTTGCAAAGAGTCAGACATGACTTAGCAACTGAATAACAACATGACCAAAAGCCCATGTACATCAGAACCATTAGGACTTGCTACAAATGTAGGGTCTCAGTCCCTACTGCAGAAGCACAGAATTAGAATAAGCTGAAGCTGGCCTCAAGTACAGAGTCAGAGGTGTGGACCTATTTGAAAGCTTCTTCCCCTCCTCTTCCTTTCTGAGATCTCTGCTCAACCATCCCTTCCTAGGGGAACCTTCCTTGATTTTCCATCCCCCCCACACTTGGTGTGCCATATCCCCCTTAGTGTGCCATGTAGCTCGTGGCACCAAGTGGCTCTTTTCTGCAGCACCAGTTCCAGTTGTAATTTTATCCTCATCTGAGTGGTTATTTGATTAAGATCTACTTCCCCTTCTGATTTGAGAAAAAAGTGAGGACAAGGGCAATGTGTGTATTCATTCATTCTTATAAACCCAAGATCCAGTGCAAGCCTTGGTCCATAGTAGGTATTTAATGAATAATTGTAAAATAAACAGAAATACATAAACAAGGAAAGTCACAGAATTTTATATAATAGTTTAGGTTCGCAAAAGAGAAATGGAATTAAAGATGTACTAGCAGTGGTGTCCTGGTAGATGTTAAACACCCAAATCTCCAGGGGAAAAAATAGCTCTGATTTGCAGCCTTTGACAATTTCCATGGTTCACACTCCCGCCTCGGCCAATCTCAAACTACCATGACACTAACCAGCCAGCAAGTTCCTGAGAATTTAATCATCGGCTCTCAGGACTCAATAAGCCCTAGCTTTAGCAAACCACTGCTCCCTAGCAAAGACTGGCTGGCGGCTGGCTGAAATTGGCAAGGTGCTTAGGAAGGTGACATTCACCAGGATCTTGGCGATAAGTGAGAAACAGGAGATGGGGAAGAACAATTCAGAGAGGAGAGATGCAAGGGTGAGCAAGCATACCACAGGTATGACTCATATGTAGAACAATTTCAAAGAAATTGTTCTTGCTAATCCAGTTATGTTTCTAAATCAGTCCCATGGCACAAAGATATATATCTTCAATGTTTGCTGAAAAAATGTTTCTGAACAAATCCCTTGCTTGGATTGCTGCAATGACTCCCTAATTGGTCTTTCTGACCTGAGTTTCCCTCCCATTAAGTCAGTCTTCCACACAAGCCCTGGGTGGTCTGTCCTAGATGGCAATCTGGCATCTCTGTGCTTAATTCTCCAGCAGGGGTCCCCAACCTCCAGAATCTAAATGCCTGATGATCTGAGGTGGAGTTGATGTCATAATAATAGAAATAAAGTGCACAATAAATGCAGTGTGCTTGAATCATCCTGAAACCACCCCTGTGCATGGAGAAGTTGTCTTCCATGAAACTGGTCCCTGGTGCCAGACAGGTTGGAGACTTCTGATCTATGGGATATAGTTTAAGTGCTTAGCAGGCATGGAAGACTTCAAAGAGGGGAATCTTGCTTATGTCTCCTTCCTGCTGTTCATGCAAAATTCTAGCAACAATTTGCCTTTTTTTCTAGACTGTTCTGTTCTTCTCAGGTGGGTGTCCTGCCAGGACCATTCTCATAGCCCAGGTGTGACCTGCTCAGGGCAGCCTTACCTGACCTCTCAGCACTTTCCCCACAGAAGCATCCTGTTGGTACCCCTACCACAACTGTTCCTACTAGAATGGACCCGTCAGGTGTTTCCCCCTTTGCTAGCTGGCAGTGCTCCTAGAATCTGGATCCCACCTTATTTCTTCTCCTTGTATTCCAGCATCTGGGACAGTGCCTCATTGATGAGCCAGTTATTTCTGAAGTACCTACTGAAATCTAGAAACTGTGCTAGGCGAGAAGGCTATAAAGACAATAACAACAGATATCTTGCTCTTTTAGCATCATGTTGCTGGAAATAAGCCTGAAAACAAATAATTGATGACGACATGAGAAAGATTACTTAACATCTTTGGGCCCCAGTTTGCTCATCTGTGAAATGGGTTTACTAACAACATTAGGGCTATTGACAGAAGAGACAATGCATGGCTCATCTTCTATGACCAATGCAGCATGATTCAGAATATTCTGCATAGACTGATTACCACATCGAGAAGGCATAGACCAAATAAATCCCTCTTCTGGGTGAACTAAATTACTGATGGCCCCATATTTTATCAATGTCACTCAGCCAGCCTTTAACCTAGGCTTCGTCCCTGTTGAGGCTCCCTGGTGGCTAAAGAATCCACCTGCCATGCAGGAGATGTGGGTTCAATCCCTGGGTTGGGAAGATCCCCTGGAGAAGAAAATGGCAACCCACTCCAGTATTCTTGCCTGGGAAATCCCACAGACAGAGGAGCCTGGTAAGTTACTGTCCATGGGGTTGCAAAAGGGTCAGACATGACTCAGTGACTAAACAATGACAAAAACAACTTCCCAGCTGAGGATAGTTTTCTTTTGAGGGTGGTAGTCAAGGAGACTTTTTAGTGACACACAGACCCCTAACATTGATGATTAGTTCCACTGACATTCTAGACACAAGTTTTAATGCAACTTCTATTATTCTGATGTTCCAGTTTCATTTTTCTATTTTATCTTCTCAAATGCAGAAGAAATAAAATGTTTAAAGTGTTCTCAAGTTTTCTCAGAAGATAGTACAAAATATGTAAGCTGGCCAGTGCTGTGATCACTGTCAGAACCTGGGTTTCAGCACAGAACGTGCTCTGCGGATGTGTGTGTGCCTGTGTGTACGTCTGGAAGGGGTTTGTGTGTGCGTGGTGTGTATGGAGTGCTTTCTGTGTGCCAGGTTCCTCTCACAGATGGATGAATGCAATCTTATTTAATCCTCATCCCAGCCCTGCTTGGAGGCTAAAGTTTTCCCCTTTTGTGACAGAAGAAACAAGTCAGAAAGGTTAAGGGAGGTGGCAGAGCTGGGTTTGAACCCAGGGGTTCTGATACCCACGCTCTTTCTCTTTGCACAGAGTGTACAGATCCATTTACTTGCCCAGAAAGAACACAGTGACCATCAAACCTGGGAAAAATCCACCCATTCAAGACCCATATATAAAAGGTATGTTAGAGGAAGCACAGAAACTGTTCTATGTCTACCGTGGCTCTGAGCTCACTACAGCAGAATGGGCTTTTTGCAGATGGTGGTGACAATGAGAACCAAGAGTAGCCTTGAGATGCAAGCCTCTGCCTCGGAGACAAAAAGACTTGGGTTCTAGCCTTAGTTCACCCACTGATAAAACATAACACAGCTGAAGAGGAGTTTCCAGAACATTCTGTCATGAATCTTCACGACTACTGTATGAAGCAGACATCACCGCTCATTTTATAGATGGAAGAACTGAAGCTAGAAAGACTACATCATGTTCCCAAGGTCATGAATCTGACAGATACCAATGTGGAGACTTCAACCCAGGTCTTTAAATTCCAAGTACCATCTTCCCACCAGGGAAACTGTGCCTGTCTCAGGAATTTTCATGCAAATATTTTTTACTCAAGGTAAACCCCTTCTTTTGAAACCTGGAGTCCAGAAAGCACCACTTTTATATGTTCACATTCCCCAGTTTTCACTTTCCCCTTGTTTTGCACCACTGCCAAGCACTGTTTCATAGATGACATGTGCATTAGAGGTCACACTCCTGTCATTGCAATGGACATTCATTTTCCCAGTGGCAATGGCTTCATTCTCCCATGCTCTGACCACTTTACACCATGTTTTCAGATCAGGTCAATATTTCAGGGTGTCAAGATCACTATCAAGGAAATCATTATTGAACAATTCATTGATTATACAAAGACGTACTGAGCCTCTACTATGCTCCTTGCATTGTGCTATGTGGGGGTGGGGGTGGATGCAAGGCCGAATAAGACACACTTCCTGCCCTTCAAGGACATTTTGGCATTGACTGGCCACCACCTCCCCGTCTTGGAAACACCGTGGTGGAACTGAAAAGACTTACTTGGTTTGGCCTGGTGCGATGGTGGTGCAGTCTGCATGCGTGTGGCAGGGGTTGTTAGATTCACACACATCGGTCATACTGCATCCCACTCCAGGGACAAAGTTGCGGTAATGTTGCTTACACTCGCAGTAAGCCTTCAGCAGATGGGAAGAGAACAGAATGGTTTTCATTAGTCACTTAGGCTGACATTCTTAAATTCCTGTCTTTATCCTGGCATGCAAGCTGACTTGGGGTAGGTCTAGAGCATGGGCTGAAATTAAAATTCATCATTGTATCTAAAATTGGAAATCATGTTTTCTCATCCATTTGGGAATTCATACACTTTGTAATTCACCTTTCAGTTTCCTGGTTTGCTAACCCTGGGCCTCCCTGGTGCCATATTTCCTGCTTTTAGATTTAGATGGTGGAGATCGACATTCAGATGTATTATTTCTCTAAAATAGTGGTTTTCAACTGGGAGTCTCAACCCAAGGGACCTTGGTAATGCTTGGAGACATTTTCGATTGTAACAACAGGAGAAGGGGCCAGTGTCATGAGAGGCCAGGGATGCCGCTAACCATCCTGCAATGTACAGGACACTCCTTACAACAAAGAGGTCTCAGGTTCAAAGTGTTAATCATGCCCAGGTTGAGGAATGACTTGCTCTGGAAAAATGAATGTGAACAATGTTTCTGTGTGAACGATGTTTCTAAGACTTGAAAATAAGCCTGGGGACTTTTTTTTTTTTAAGGGACGAGATATATTTTTAATCTCACTCCCTAGGTACGGGGCCTTGATTCACAATGTAACATGACTTTTCCCACGAGGGATCTCATTTAGAAGATGGGAATTCAGCCCTTTGAATTTCTTGCCAACCCGCCTCAGAAATCGATAGCAGAAATGTTGTGAGATGTATTCTTCTTCTTAGAGATGAGATCTGGTGGATTCTTTGCAGGGCACTCTAGGAGCATCCCCAGGGCATGCAGATGAGACTGCTGGGGACCTGTGGCTGGTTTTGGTCAGGCACTGAAGCCTTTCCTTTCCCTCAGGCAGCTGTAGTCTCCTGTATGGATGGATTTCCTCCACTGGGCACTTCACGTGCAATTATGGCTGCAGTAAGTAAAGTGAAGTCGCTCAGTTGTGTCCGACTCTTTGCGACCCCATGGACTGTAGCCTGCCAGGCTCCGCTGTCCATGGGATTTTCCAGGCAAGAGTACTGGAGTGGGTTGCCATTTCCTTCTCCAGGGGATCTTTCTGACTCAGGGATCGAACCCAGGTCTCCCGCATTGCAGGCAGACGCTTTACCCACTGAGCCACCAGGGAAGATCACATGGCTGCAGTAGGCACCCACTATTTGGTGGGTAAATGAGATATTGGGGAAAGGTATCTCTTATCAGGATTCTGCAGCAAAGGTCTCCTGACCAGGCTGAATTTTACGTGGCAAGGTCATGATGTGATTTAGAGAAACACATATGGCTTACTGCAGGGCATCTTCATTGCTCCCTACAAATCTGTCCATGCTGCCTAACATTTTATCAGCGTTTATCTTTTTTGGGGGGACAGTTTTTTGGTCCTTAGAGTCCTCTATCACTTTGAAAAGACATTAGAGAGAATGGAGGATTGTGGGCGAAAGTCAATTACATATTCACTTAACAGTTAACAATGAATTTCTTAGTCAAATTTGAGTCATATGTATGTATTTTGTCAGTCATCAAACGGGACGGGGATAGAAGAGACAGTGAAGTTTCGACTAGATAGCTGCGCAAAGGCAAGTTCAGAGGGTAGATTAGGGCTCACTGAGGTTGACCCCAAGCATGTGGGGGTCTGGCTGGGGAGGAAGCCCAACCTGAGCATGGAAAGGGAGAAGTGGGAGAGCATAGATGACAAATTACACCCCTGCACAGTTTGGCCTTTGGTGGGTGGTCCTCCTCCTGTTCGCGTCAGTTCCAGACACCCTTAGCTCACCTGTCCAGGCCCGCTGTATCTGCATACCGTGGACTCTGTTGGGCAGTTTCCGAAGTTAACCTGGCAGGGGTCCACCGGGAGGCACACCTGGCCATCCCCACGGTAGCCTTCTTGACACGTGCACCTGTGCTGATTTGGTCCCAGGTAGGTGCACCGAGCATGAGGGTGGCAGATATTTTGTGAACACGGATTGATGGCTGGAGAAGCAATGACCAAATAAGGTGGTTACCACATGCAGGGAGGGAGAGGGGAAATCAACTGTGAGGGAGGGAGAGGGGAAATCAACCAAGTGAAAAGTGAAAGGCGCTCAGTTGTGTCCGATTCTTTGCGACACCATGGACTCTGTAGCCCACCAGGCTCCTCTGTCCATTATATTCTCCAGGCAAGAATACAGGAGTGTGTAGCCATTCCCTTCTCCAGGGTATCTTCCCAACCCAGGGATCGAATCCAGGTCTCCCGCATTGCAGGTGGACTCTCTACCGTCTGAGCCACCAGGGAAGCTGCACAGGCAACCTAACAGTTTCAAGAGAGAGTAAAAAACATTTCATCTTACCTTCTGGATCACCTCCACCTACCAAATTGATTTATATATGCCTTGCAGGAATGATGGAGAAGGAAATGGCAACCCACTCCAGTACTCTTGCCTGGAAAATTCCATGGACTGAGAGGCTCCTCAGAGCCTCCTGGTAGGCTATAGTCCACGGGGTCGCAAAGAGCTGGACACGACTGAGTGACCTCAGATAACTACCAGTACTGTGATGATGTATTATTATGCCATGCTATGTGTGGATTTAAATATAAAGTGGCATGAAAGAAAGCACTAACATTTATAGAATTTGTAATATGTACTGGCCCTTTTCTAAGCATTTGACATATATGAACTCAATTAAGCCTTACAATCCTCTAGGGTAGTTACCACTATTATGCCCATTTCATAGACAGGAAAATGGAGGCACAGGCAGATTCAAGAATTCGTCCAAGGTCATGTTGTCAGTTAACAGGCAGATCTGGGATGTATACACAGATGGCCTGGTTCCAATAGCATGTTCAGAACCGATTATAACCTCTCATGAAGTGAAAGAGCATGGAAAGAAGGGAGAAAGGAAGAAGCAAACAAAGTACATCCTATCCTAACACTGATTCAGGTAATATAAAGCAAAAACATATATATTTAAGGGATCAAACCTGGGTATCCTGCATTGCAGGCAGATTATTTACTGTCTGAGCCACTAGGGAAGCCCTAAAAATCTATAGATACACTTTGATAACAGGAGAAATGATCATTTATTGAAGAGCTACCACATGATGAGCATTTTGCCTAGAATTTTTAATATATATCATTCAACTGCACCGAGAAAAATAGAAGTGTTCATTGTGTTAATATTAAGAAGGCTGTGAGGCATTTTTCTGATGAGGAATCTAACCATCTTAATGAATAAACCTGCAGGATGGAGGTTCTACTCACGCTCGCAGTGTTTGCCATCGCCTTTGTAATTGGGAAGGCATTTGCATTCTAGTTTGATTTCATCTTTGCTGGAAGGTGAGCATCTGGAATTTTCTGGGCAGAGCAAGGCTGCACATTCCAGGATGGCTGGAAAGGAAGATTGTTGAGGTAATTGCATTAGTAGTACAACCAGTTCTTAAAAAAACAACTCAACAAATACAATATTTCCTATTATTACAAAAGTGACCACAGATTCCTTGTAATAATTAAAAAAATACAGGATTTGTAAGGCAAAAATTAGCTGTCTTTTTAGTTTCATTCTCCTATCCCACTCTCAAAATAATCAATGGCAAAACCCAACATAATACATTTACATATAAGACATTTTTTAAACAAAATGGAATCCTGTTAAAATATTTAAGAACTTAATTTTTAATTTAACATTATGGAGGTATTTTGGAGAAGGCAATGGTACCCCACTCCAGTACTCTTGCCTGGAAAATCCCATGGACAGAGGAGCCTGGTGGGCTACAGTCCATGGGGTCGCTAAGAGTCGGACACAACTGAGCAACTTCACTTTCAGTTTTCACTTTCATGCATTGGAGAAGGAAATGGCAACCCACTCCAGTGTTCTTGCCTGGAGAATCCCAGGGATGGAGGAGCCTGGTGGGCTGCCCTCTATGGGGTCGCACAGAGTTGGACACGACTGAAGCAACTTAGCAGCAGCAGCAGCATGGACGTATTTAAGGATGTACTTTGATCTCTAATGACTGCATAGTATTTTATAATATATCAACAGATGGTGCTTAGATGGCTTTTTAAAAATGATAAAGAATCTGACATAAGGAGCCAGCTTGCAAAGCAAACAATTGGGACTGACACAGTAACACGGATGCTGCTAGAAGATATGACATGCCGGGGTCAGAGATAAAGGACAGTTTATCACTCACATCACCCACAGTAGCCAGAGGGTCAGCATTTTTGAACCAGTTCTTCCAAGCCCCAGTTCCCACCAGGCAATGCAAAGAGGGCCAGACTGAGACCTGAACAGGTGTCATTACAGAAGACATGCCCTGACTTAGGGAAGTGAAATGCAGTTTTGTTCGTTTATCTTAAATAATAGGCAATGTTTTAGTTAGGGCCTGGGTAAGAGATAGAAATCACACAATTATTTAAACAGGGAAAGTTTTAGTATAAAGATTCATGAACAGATTAAAATGGCCCCTGAGAGTTAAAAAGAATTGGAAAGAAGGGAGAAAAAGAGCCATCACTCCTCTTGGGTTAAGATCAGAGCAAGTCCTCCTCCCTCCAGAGCTGAGACACAGATGTCACTGGAAAGGAAAGGATCTTGGTCACTTCTATAGTGGAGAGGTTGCTGAGGTGTCCGATGGTGAGACTTATTGGACTCCATCCCTCTGGGGCTCCAGGGAAGATCATCCACGGGGAGGTGCTAAGCCTTAGGGCTCCCCTGGCGCCTGGGCAGGCTGCTCACCTCAGGACGTTACTGGAAGTAGGAGCTGAGAAGCCCATGCTCTCAGAAGCATGGTGCACTCCTGTGTGTGAGTGGGGCGGGGTGGCTTCAGGAGCCAGCTGTGTGGCATGAAGGTGGGTGGTCAGTTCTCCAGGTGGCCAGTCCTGCGGGGCCCCTGGTGTGGATGCGGCTGAGGGGAGGGTGTGCAGAACAGCACGCCTACTCCTGAACTGGGGCACCAGCCTCACTGTCCAGGACTCCTGGTTGATGCTGCTGCTGCCTGAGTCAATCACCAGACAAGGCATGCAGATATCAAATACTGGAGCATCCTAATCCCCGCAGGAAGCTAGTGCTGGAGAAACTGTGCAGGGCTGAGCAGTGGAGCAAAATTGTGTTCTTCAGGAACCTGGTGAGCGTGCTAAGCCAGAAACAAGACAAGAAAACCCTTCCTCCTTTGGTGTCCCTTTAGCGCCCTCTATTGGTGAGGTTTCACATCTTGCTGGCAGGCAAATGAGAAATATTTCAAAGCCTACTTTATATTCACAGAGCAGGCAAGAAGGGTGAATTTGGAGCTGAGAGGCAATCCATTAACAGGCAGTAAGTGTGCGTGTATTTGCTCCCAAGGGAGGTCTTATATATTCCAAGGCTGGTCGCTATGCAGACATCCTCAGAAAGATGTTGGAACAAAGGGTAGTCAGTGTATGACTCTCAGTTCAGTTGCTCAGTCATGTCTGACTCTTTGCAACCCCATGGACTGCAGCATGCCAGGCCTCCCTGTCCATCACCAGCTCCCAGAGTTTATTCAAACTCATGTCCATTGAGCCAGTGATGCCAAACAACCATCTCATCCTCTGTTGTCCCCTTCTCCCCCCGCCTTCAATCTTTCCCAGCATCAGGGTCTTTTCCAATGAGTCACTTCTTTGCATCAAGTGGCCAAAGTATTGGCGCTTCAGCGGCAGCATCAGTCTTTCCAATGAATATTCAGGACTGATTTCCTTTAGGACGGACTGGTTGGATCTCCTTGCAGTCCAAGAGACTCTCAAGAGAATCTTCTCCAATACCACGGTTCAAAAGCATCAATTCTTTGGCGCTCAACTTTATAGTCCAACTCTCACATCCTGGACCTTTGTTGGCAAAGTAATGACTCTCAAGATGTGCACAAATGTGAGGTACACATTTGTCTCCCAATACTGGCTGGCTGAATCAAAAATTCAGAGAGAGTATCTTACATTTAGGTCTTTTCCATTTTGAGTTTATCTTTGTGTATGGTGTTAGGAAGTATTCTAATTTATAATAGCTAGGACATGGAAGCAACCTAGATATCCATCAACAGATGAATGGATAAAGAAGCTGTGGTACATATGTATAATGGGATATTACTCAGCCATCAAAAGGAATGCATCTGAGTCAGTTCTAATGAGATGGATGAATCTAGAGCCTATTATACAGAGTGAAGTAAGAAAGAGGAAAACAAATATGATATATTAATGCATATATATGGAATCTAGAAAGATGGTGCTGATGAACCTATTTGCAGGGCAGCAATGGGGACGCAGTCATAGAGAACTGACCTGTGGACATGTGGGGAAGGAGATGGTGGAACTCATGGAGAAAGCAGCATGGAAACAGACATATTACCATATGTAAAATAGATAGATAGCCATTGGGAATTTGCTGTATGATGCAGGGAGCTCAAACCTGTGCTCTGTGACAACCTAGAGGGGTGGGATGGGGTGGGAGGTGGGAGGGAGGCTCAGGAGGGACGGAAAATATGTATACCTATGGCTGATGCATGCTGATGTGCAGCAGAAACCAACACAATATTGTAAAGCAATTATCCTTCAATTAAGATTAAAATTTAAAAAATTCATACAGAATATCCCCTCACCTCTTCCATAAAGTCAAATTGTTGCTGGGAAGGGGCTGCCTTTTCAGAGTCACATTTCAATCCCCCCCTCCTTTGCATCCATGTGGGATTATACGACTTGCTTACATTGATGGAATATTGGCCATCCTATGTACCATTCTAGACTTTATAAGCAGCTTTTTCTCTACACTCTATCCCTCCTTCTGTGGCTCAGTGCAGAGCATTCTGAGGTTCTATAGACTGACAGACACACACAGTGGAAAGCTCTGGATCCCTAAACACCATGTGGTGGGAGCTGGTATCAGCCAGGAACACACACATCGGACTGCTACCTGAGTAAGAAATAAATCTCTGCCGTGTTAAGCCAGAGCATCCCCAAATTCTCAGGTCACAGTGTCCATGATGTTTCCGTGCCCTTCAGCCTTAGCCCGTCGGTGCCCTGGCAGCTGTCGCCTGCCTGCCGGGTGACTGCACTCCCATGCTGGTTTAGCAAACCAGCAAACTTCTCCCCTACCAAGCGGGCTGCCACCATACCTTCTCCAACAGGATTTGAACCCAGTCTTGGGGATGGCTGTCACCTTCTCTGTTATGCCCCATCAGCCCTGTGGTTTAATCTGTGTATTTATAGCCACTCTCCTATTACTAATTCTTTACATTAAACTTCCCTTGTTGCAATCACCCTGTGACCTCTATCTCTTGCTTGAGCCCAAGGGGATCAATTGTGTAGAGAATTTCAGTGACTTGAGTACCACCCAGCCCTTCATTATTTTGTGAACTTTGGTGAATCATTTAACCTTGGTGAGCCTCCATTTCCTGCTGATGCGCTCTGTCTTTGAGACCTATAAGTGAGAACACGCCTCATCTCCCTTACAAGGGACCTAACTGGCTGAAATGGCCCCAGCGTCTTCCTCTCCATCCCATCTTCACACTGCCACCAGCTTGGGCCTTCCTAAAACATGGCTGCAGCCATGTCACTGTGTTGTTCCCAAACCTTCTGGGACTTCCCATCTTCCATACTATCTCTCCCCTCTTCTTCCTCCCCCACCTCTCCCCCTCTCCCTTCCTCTCTTTTTGTCCTTTCTTTTAAAATTTTTGACGATATTCCAGCAAAACATTTGATGCACATCACCCACCTAGGGCCCCAGTACATGAACACACAAGTAAAATGCATACATCTGTGTATTTGATTTGTGTGATATATTAACTGTTAGTCACTCAGTGATGTCCTACTCTTTGCGACCCCATGGATTATAGCCCACCAGGCTCCTCTCTCCATGGGATTCTCTAGGCAAGAATACTGGAATTGGTAGCCATTCTCTTCTCCTGGGGATCTTCCTGACCCAGGGATCAAACCCAGGTCTCCTGCATTGAGGGTAGATTCTTTATCATCTGAGCCACCAGGGAAGCCCAGTGGAGTAAAGGAAACTAGTGATACTTACGCTCATCACAGTTGCGGCCAGTGTACCCAGAGTAGCACTCACAGGTCCCATCACCGTGTATTCCACTGTTGCATACTCCATGCACACAGCTGCACACTGTGGACAGAAAATGGGGACTTCTCGTTACCTGATAAAGACTTCCTCCAGAGATTCTGGAAGGGTACTGTTTTCAGATGGTGTAGACTGAGATTCTGCTTGATGAAGTGGGGAAAACCATGGGTGTGAAGCCCTAGAGACCTGGGCTTGACTCTTGGCTTCTTTTTATTAGCTTCAGTTTACAGTAAGTCCCCTACATACAAATGAGTTCCTTTCTGAGCACACGTTCGTTAGTCCAATTTGTTCGTAAGTCCAACCAAGTTAGTCTAGGTACCCAACTAACACAATAGGCTATATAATACTGTACTATAATAGGTTTATCATAATTTTCACACTAATAATAAATACAAAACAAAAATAAAGAAAGCTTTTAAAATCTTACAGTACACTACCTTGAAAAGTACAATAGTATAGTACAGCAGATGGCATACAAGGGCTGGCTTTGAGTGAAGAGGGAAGAAGAATTACTGACTGGAGGAGGGAGAGTAGGTGGGAAATAGTAGAGCTGAAGGATTGTCAGCAATAGGAGATGGAGGGCAAGCTGCAATTTCATGGCACGGTTTCTGGTTTCTTACTGGAACCAGATGCATGTTCACATCTTTGAAAGTTCACAACTTGCCTGAAGGGGACTTACTATATTTGTCTATGTGTGTGTGACTGCTCAGTCGTGTCTGACTCTTTTTGCAAGTCCATGGACTGCAGTCTGCCTGGCTCCTCTGTTCTTGGGATTTCCCAAGCAAGAATATTGGAGTGGGTTGCCATTTCCTGCTCCAGGGGATCTTTCCAACCCAGGGATTGAACCCGCATCTCCTGCAAGTCTTCTGCATTGACAGGAGGATTCTTTACTGCCGAGCCTCTATAACATGTAGAAAATGATGCCCACTTCATGGGATTTCTATAGAGTTTAATGAGGACATGTATATAAAGCACAGGTGGCATATCACAGGTACTGGAGTGCTATTCCTTGCTTTCAAGTTAGTTACTTCATCTCCCGATACCTCAATATAATGTCTTATATACACACCTGTCACATTTAAAAGAGAATTGCTACTGACTCAATTGCTGTTGGCAGGAGGAATCTACAGGAAATCTACTCCCCAAATGATGAGGGCAATGCAAATATAAAGAAGAAATTTTAAAGGCTAGAGAAAAACTAAGCCACATTGACTAGCTTGAAACAGATGACTTTTCAGCCCTGCGACAGATCCCTTCAGGAATGAGAAATGAGGGACTTCCCAGTTGTCCAGTGGTTAAGAATCTGCCTTCCAATGCAGGGGATGTAGGTTCAATCCCTGGTCAGGGAACTAAGATCCCATGTGCTGCTGGGTATCTAAGTCCACGTGCTGCAACTACTGAGCCCCGGCACAACTAGAGAGAAGCCCATGCTCAGCAATGAAGAAGCTGCATGCTGCAACAAAGACCTGACGGAGCCAAATAAAGTTTTTTTTTTTTTTTTTTAAAGGAATGAGAAATGAAGCACATTTGAAATAAATATTCATCTCTTTAGCACTCAGCTTGTGGTTCATTTGTAGAAAGATTTACTGTCTGACTGAGTCACCAGCATCCTCTGCCCAGCCCCCTGTGAAGTGTATTGTATGGGTTTCCTTTTGCTGCTGTAACAAATTTCCACAAAGTCAGTGGCTTAAAACAACACACATTTGTTATTTTATAGTTCTGTATGTTTTAAGTCTGAAGTATGTCTCCTTGGGCTAATGCTTTCAAATTGCGGTGCCAGAGAAGACTCTGGAGAGTCCCTTGGACTACAAGATCAAACCAGTTAATCTTAAAGAAAATCAACCCTGAATATTTACTGGAAGGACTGATGCTGAAGCTCCAATACTTTGGTCACCTGGTGCAAAGAGGTAACTCATTGGAAAAGACCCTGACACTGGGAAAGATTGAAGGCAAAAGGAGACAGGGGAGGCAGAGGAAGAGATGGTTAGATAGCATCTCTGACTCAATGGACATGAATTTGAGCAAACTCCAGGAGATAGTGGAGGACAGAGGGGCCTGGCATGCTATTGTCCATGGGGTTGCAAAGAGTTGGACATGACTTAGCGACTGAACAACAAAGGTCAGAAGTCTGAACTATGTCTCCCTGGACTAAAATCAAGTTATTCATTGGGCTGTATTTCTTCTAGAGATTCTAGAGGACAATCTGCTCCCTTGCCTTTCCAGCCTCTAGAGGTTGCCAGCATTCCTGGGCTCCTGGCCCCTTTCTCCATCTTCAAAGTTAGTGACATGAGGCCAAATCCTTCTCAAATTGCCATCTCTACTGGTCCTCTCTCTTCTGCCTTCCTCTTCCACTTACAAGGACCTTTGTGACCACATTGGGCCCACCTGGATAATCCAGGCAACTTCTCCCATTTTAAATCACCTATTTAGCGATCTCAATTTCCCTCTGCCTGTAGCCTACCATATTCTCAAGTTTCAGGACTTAGAACATGGATATCTCTGAGGGGACCACTATCCTGACTACAATGCATGTGTTTAGTATACATAAGTCAATTTAACATTAGCTCAAGTGAAACATTATTAAGAACACACCAGCTTAAATCCTAATCATGCCAGAAAAGCCAGATGAATTAAGTTTTAAGTATTCCAAATATCTAATAAACCTTCACATCCTTTGCATTCTTTGTTACATATCCCCCTTAATCCTCTGAGCTTCAATCTCCATGGGAACCATTCTCTTGCAGGTTCTATCCTATTTTGCCCAGACTATTGCAGTAGCATTTTACCTGGACTTCTTGTCTGACTTCTCACCTCTGCATGTTTTCCATTTCATTTGATCAGTAATGGCATCAAGGTGATCTTCCCTCAAATATCTCAATGACTCCCAGTTGCTAACCTAATGAAATCTAAATTCCTGTTTGGAAAACAAGGTCCTCTCCAAGCCGACTCCAATCTTTAACAATTTTCATGTTCATCTTTCACCATTTCATTTTATACATCCTAGTATTTAAGTGCATGGGAAGACTCACTAGCTCACCTTCTTCAAAACAGGTATTGAACATGGATGCATAGGGTGCTGTGCTCGGGACTGAGGACCCGAAGTCCCTGCCCACAAAGAGCTCACAATTGGAAGGCAGGAGAAAGCAGCCCATCACAACATGGCGCGATCAATGCTATGACATAAGATATGACATACAAGCCATACGACATAACAGTAGTCAAGTACAGGTGTGAAAATTGATCCATAAAGAAGACTGAGTGTCAAAGAATTGATCCTTTCGAACTGTGGTACTCAAGAAGACTCTTGAGAGTCCCTTGGACTGCAAGGAGATCAAACTAGTCAATCCTAAAGGAAATCAACACTGAATATTCATTGGAAGGACTGATATTGAGGCTCCAGTACTTTGGCCACCTGATGTGAAGAGCCGATTCATTGGAAAAGACCCTGTTGCTGGGAAAGATTGAGGGCAGGAGGAGAAGGGGGAGACTGAGGATGAGATGGTTAGAAAGCATCACTGACTCAATGGACACGAATTTGAGTAAATTCCTAGAGACAGTGGAGGACAGAGGAGCCTGGCATGCTATAGTCTATGGGGTTCCAAAGAGTCAGACAAGACTTACTGACTGAACACAACAAGCAATGAGTCAATGGCTATGACGGCTGGCCAGGAAGAAATGGGAAGGCTGTCCAGGGAGAGATGGGGGTGGAGCTGTCCTGGGAAAGATCGTGCCCAGCGGAGGTGGCAGGACACGCACTCTGTACTTCACAACTCCATGCTTTGGCCTCCACTGTGCTCCCTTCTGCATGCAGTTGAAATCCTCATCTTCCAGGCCAGCTAGAGCCCCTCTCCTCTGTGGTGCCATCTCAGAGGTGCCAGAACAGAACCTGTGTCTCTCTGGGCTCCAGCAATACTTTCTTTGTACCTTGTTCACTATCACATTCTGCTGCAACTATTCATTTTGTGGTGCCCGCCAAATATCACCAGGAACACAGCAGTGGTTCAAATCGGCAGTGCTGGGGTGGGGGTGGGGTGCGGCGGTCCTGGAGAAGTAGCAGTAGCCACTTGTGTTAACCAGGAGGGATGGCGGTTGGGTTGCCCTCTGTCGCTGTTTATTTCTCTATTCAGGCATGACAAGTTGGTGGCCTAGTTTTTGTCTTGTTCCAGCACAGACAGAGGCATCATGGATGGTGACACTCTGTGACACTGCATATGCTCAGCAGAGCCACACCACGGCCTGGCTGCGAACAACTAGGCTAGCAAGTGGCCGACAGCTGTCGGGGGCTCTGTTTCTCTTTCTCTAGTTTTCTCTTCTATTCCATTAGAATCCCACGGAAGGCTTTCCCTTGCCTTCTGCTTCCCTACAACATCTTTTAGAGCACCTTATAACAATACTGACAACTGCACAGCTCAGTTTGAATAAAGACAGCATCCTGCTGGGTTAGGGTGAGGACAGCGAAGCAGGGGATTTCAAATGCAGAGTGGAATCCTGCTTCTCTCTCTCTCTCTCTCTTTTTTTAACATTTTGATGCTTTGCTTGATAATTTAAAAATATCATTGTCATGGGTTGAATTTCATCCCCTCCAAAGTCCTAACTCCGAGGACCTCAGAACGAGACCTTATTTAGAAGTAGAGTTATTACTGTAGATATAAGTAGCTAAGATGAGGTCCTGCTGGAGTGGAGTGGCTTCAGTCCAATATGATTTATAAGAGGAGGCAAGAACACAGACAGCAAGAAGATGATCGAGTGAAGACCGCGGCGCTGACTGCAGTGATGTGCCCACAAACCCAGAAGTGCCTAGGGCTTCCAGAAGCTGGAAGAGACAGGAAGGACTCTCTCCTAGAGGCTTCCAAAGGAGCCTGGCCCTGCTTACATGCAGATTGTGGGCTTCTCGCTTCCAGAACTGAGACAATACATTCATGTCTTTAAATCACCCGGTGTGCCACAGTTTGTCACAGCCACCCTAATCTTAAAAAACGATTTCTCTCAATTACTGAGTTTTTGATGCCTCCTTAAATTTTGCACCTAAGACATGTTCCTCATCACCTTGGCCTAGCACTGGCCCTGCCTGACCCTTTATCAAGCCCTCCCTCTCCTTCAGGCACTTTGTCACATGCTTTATAGGCATGATCTCATCTGACGCTCACAGCACCCAGGGAGACACGACAATTAACCCCATGCTACATATACAAAATGGGAGACAATTAGCTCCAGAACTTATTCAAATGATTGAAGAATTAAATGGATTTGCAATTATCATCTTCCCTTCAAAAATCAATTTATCATGGTTTCCATATTAGCAAAGCACTTTGATGTCAACCTCTGGCTGTAGCCTTCTGAACAGAGTTCCAGAGGGAAGTCGAATTGGTCGTGGAGATAACTGGGTTGACGTGGGAGTGTTCTATGGACTTGGTAGCAAAGATGTAAATTAGTTCAATTAAAAAAATATCTACCCAGTTCCAACTGAGTGGCAGGCACTGGGTTAGGCACTGGGTATGCAAATAAGTCATTCACAACATCTGGATTCAAGCTGCTCACAGTGCAGTGGCACGGCCAGACTCTCAAAGATACAGTGATGCCGCACGTGCTAAACGTTGTCATGTACCCAGTGGATGGGGTGCAAGGGCAGGAGAGGGGAGTCGAATGTGACTCAGCCCCTGCTCTCAACCTCAGTGCTAACTACAAAGGGCTGTCCTCCTCCCTAAGCTTCCCTTTCAGGCACCCCGTGTCCTGGCCTCTGGCACGATCTCTATACTGGATTAACTGACCTGGCACAGTAGCTTTCAGGAGCTTCTGACACCCATTGCTGCCAGTCACTGCCCAGAAAGTGTCCTTGGGAAGGAGATATGAGTGGCAGAGGGATTCCCAAATGTCACTGAAAGAGCCCTGGGCATTTGTGAAACCAGCTACAGCAAATCTGTAGAGACATGTGAACCTTGGGGTATGGGACCCTAAAGCAGCCAAAGCCATGACCATTGGGGTCAGAGGGACAGGGCACAAAGCCCCCTGTGCCACGCCCCTTGGCAGAGTAGGCTGCCCTCTTGTGTTCCTGTAGCATCCTGCATGTGTGGTGCGCACTGGCTCAGAAGCATCACCCACATTTCCAGATCCTTGGGGGTGGGGAGCTATTCTTCCCCCTCTTTGGATGCCCATCGCCTGTAAGGGGTCTAACGCAAGGTGGATGTGTGCCAGGGGCTGAATGGTGCAGTGGTTGGGTGCCCAGGTTCTGGAGTAAGACACCTGGGGTCAAACCCTGCCTCTATTCCTAAAGTAGCTGCAGGACCTTGAGCAACCTCGCTGCTTCTTCATTCATAACTCAAGGAACCCAGCTTGCAGAGCTGTTCCAAAGAGATTCTGTGTGTCAAGCTTTGTGCACTGCCTGGTGCCCAGCAGGCATTCAGCTATTATTAACAAGGCATGACTGTGGGACAGATCTGGGATCATGTGAGAGAGAGGGGGCTTTGTATTCTGCCTTAACCTGGGGTGAGGCACTGAGCAGGTGAGGGCCTTGGTGGTTGAGATGAATACCCTTGATAAATGCAGCTTGAAATTACCTCTGAGCACATCAAGAATCAGGTACGAGAATGCTCCGGCAGCAGGTTAAAGTCAGTGTTAAAAATAAAACTGCAACTCATAGCTGTCCTACTTACAGGCAGAATCGCCACCGCCAATGGCCAGTGCCTCAGTGGGTGGAACAACACTGGCACCCAGTGGATGCTTGGCTAAAAAGGTTCGCAGGTTCCCCCAGTTCTTGCCAATGGGAAATGGTCAGCATCACTGAGCCATCCTGCAGTCACAGGTGAATGAATGCTCTCCTTACTGTAGAACTGCTCTTGTCCTCACTTAATACCAATACTTGCTTTCACCAAGTGCTCATGACATGCTGCTAAGAGCTTTTCTAAAAGTTAATCCCATGAGGCAGGTATTATTATTCCTGTTTTATAGATGAGGAGGGCATAGAGAGGTTCAATAGCTTGCCTCAAATCCCATAGCAACTGGGCTTAGTTTCAAACTCAGGCCTGCGTGACTTGAAGCCTGCTCCCTTGGCCACTATGGTCTAGAGCTACACTATCCAATATGGGAGCCACTAGCCCCTTGAGGCTGCTGCTGCTGCTAAGTTGCTTCAGTTGTGTCCGACTCTGTGTGACCCCATAGACGGCAGCCCACCTGGCTCTCCTGTCCCTGAGATTCTCCAGGCAAGAACACTGGAGTGGGTTGCCATTTCCTTCTCTAATGAAACTGAAGTCACTCACTCGTGTCCAACTCTTAGCGACCCCATGGACTGCAGCCTACCAGGCTCCTCTGTCCATGGGATTTTCCAGGCAAGAGTACTGGAGTGGGGTGCCATTGCCTTCTCCTCCACTTGAAGCTATTTAAGTTTAAATTGAGTAACATGAGCTAAGGGGCTTCCCAAGTGGGGCTAGAGGTAAGGAACCTGCCTGCCAGTGCAGGAGATATAAGAGAGTCAGGTTCAATCCCTGGGTCAGGAAGATCCCTTAGAGGAGGGCACAGCAACCCACTCAAGTATTCTTGCCTGGAGAATCCCATGGACAGAGGAGCCTGTTGGGTTACAGTCCAAGGGGTCGCAAAGAGTTGGACACAACTGAAGCAACTTAGCATGCATACATGCCTTGCTACCGTGTTGGATAATGAAGATCAGGACATTCCATCATCTTACAAAGTTCTGTTGGAACTAAGAACTGGGAGTCTTATCTCCCAAATCTCAGTTTAGGTTTCCAATTTTCTGGCTCAAAAATTTGGATTTTCAACAAACCACCTTGCTCCCTTTCACTAAGCAACTTAGCATGCATACATGCCTTGCTACCGTGTTGGATAATGAAGATCAGGACATTCCATCATCTTACAAAGTTCTGTTGGAACTAAGAACTGGGAGTCTTATCTCCCAAATCTCAGTTTAGGTTTCCAATTTTCTGGCTCAAAAATTTGGATTTTCAACAAACCACCTTGCTCCCTTTCACTTGCCCTTTCCCCATGGCACAAAGAGGTGTAAAGAGAGGCCACTTTTTTAATTAAAAAATGTTTGGAATTTCCATGTATGTCTATGCTCATTAGCAACCAACACCAGTTTCCTGGAAGTGACATGAGCTCATTTTTCTAAATTTTATCCACAAACAATTACTTGGCTTTCTTGCTAAGTAAGCAGTGTGGGCTTCTTTCTTCCCATTTCAGTATTTATTTAAAATATGTGATTTAAACTGTATTGTGGCAAAGAAGGGACAATTTGTTTATCATGTTCTTGGTAAACAATTGGTTGATTACATTTTACTGTCTTTTAATGTATTAGTTTGGCCAAAAAGGTCATTCAGGAATTTTGGCCAATCCAATATAATGTTAAAGAAACACTCAGAATGCTAACATCTGGTTTAAATTTGGTTTTGCTAACACTCTTATGAAATACTCTTTTATAAAGTGATGGGTTAAGAAAAACATAAGATTGGGAGGGAACACTAGGAAAGAGTAGGTATTAATCATAGTCATAATAATTGCTAACACTTGTGCACCGATTATCTTGTTAGATCCTCATGATAATTCTAAAGGAGGCAATGTTGTTTCTATTTTTACAGAAGAAGATGCAGAAAGCATGCTCAGTAAACTTAAGGTTTCCACAATTTGCAGCAGCCCTGGGACTGAAACCCAGTCTGAGTCTAAAGCTAATCACCTCGACACCATGCCTCCCAACACCCATGCTTCTGGGTCAGGACAGAAGCAGATAAAGACAGCATCAGCCTCCATGGACCCCATGGATTAGAGGGAGATAATAGCTTCATTATTACAAAGGAAACTTGCTATAGAGTGCACAAACTTACAGGGGTGGGATGTCTGTATTTTTTTTGCCAAAAATATTTAAATCAATGCAGTACCTACCAAATATGATTTTTCCATAAAAGCCAAACCAAAGTGGTGTTGGAGAAAGGTGACCTGACCTATCCTTTTAAGGGAGACTAAGGCTCTGGCAGACACTGTCCCTACCATGCCTACAATGCCTCCCATTCTCAGACCTCACAAAGTCCATGTGTTCAGCTCCCCTCCAGCAGCAGTAGCCTGTGGACACTTTCTGGGATGGCTCTTCCACCGGCTGCTTCACTGGGGGCTGGAAGTGCCGGGAAATGAATGACTCTGCCCTAATGACTACATGTGTTAGCTTCCTGTTGCTGTTGTAACAAATTGCCACAAACCTAGTGTCTTAAACCACACACATTTACTGTCTTACAGTTTGGGAGGTCAGAAACCCAAAGCAGTTGTACTAAGATCGATCAAGGTGTTGCTGGTTCCACTCCTTTCTGGAGGGGAGTATTCTTTCCCTGCCTTTTTCAGCTTTGAGATGCTGCCCACACTGCCTGGCTCGTGGCCCCCTCCACCTTCAAAGCCAGCAAGATGGAGCCTTTCTCCCATCTTGCCACTCTTATATCTCATCACATCTGGAGTCTTTCACACATCAGAAGGTACATATCTATATCTTCTGTCTCTGTCTCCCTCCTCCACATTTAAGGACCTTTGTGATAACATTGAGTCCACCAGGATAATCCTGGATAATCTCTTCATGGTAAAGTCAGATGATTAGCAACTGTAATTCCAGTTCAGTTCAGTCGCTCAGTCGTGTCTGACTCTTTGCAACCCCATGGACTGCAGCATGCCAGGCTTCCCTGTCCATCACCAACTCCTGGAGCTTGCTTATACTCATGTTCATTGAGTCGGTGATGCCATCCATCCATCTCATCCTCTGTCATCTGCTACGTTAATTTCCCCTTGCCATGGAAGGCAACAGATTCCCAGGTCCATGGTATTAGAATGTGGACATTTTGGTGGCGAGGAAGTGGGGTTCCATTATTCTGCCCACCACCCCAAGGCTCCCTCTCCTCTCATGTGAGGTAACTCCAAGGTGAGTGTTCTTTGCAGACTCCAGAGTTCCCCAGGGGATTAAGCTCTAGTCATCCACGCTGGTCTCTGGCTTGACAGCACACCCTTTATTTCCTCTATGTCACTTTCTTAGTGTTTCCCTGGGTCCCCTCTCAAATATGCTACTTACATGAGAACGTTTGCAGAATGGGTCAGCTTTGGGGAGAACCAACAATGAGGGAGTGGATAAACCCATGTTGGGGACAAATCCATAATCTGCAAAATGGGACCAACAACCTCTGATGACCTCAGGTGTTTGTGAACTCCCGAAAGGAAGGGATAGGTTAGAATGTGTTGGGACCTGTGGTGGATATAGAGGCCCCTGGGGAGAAGGTCAGTGCTGAGACCACAGTCTAGAAAGACCTCAGGGAGTAGCTGGGCAGGAAAACAACTGGTGGATGTTGGATCCTGGAGCCTAAAGCGAGGTAATCCTATACCCCCAAGTTTGTCAGGAAGCATTCTTGTTGAGTGGCTGCCTGCAAGTGCCGACCACAGACATAGTGTCTGTCCTTTCAGACTGCCTTTTAAAAGATTTGTTGTCAACTTGTTGTCTTGTCTGTGCAGCCTTGGTTTGGAGAATTGTTCTGCATTCCCCCACAAGGAACTTTATTTCCGGGGTGTTGAGGTGTATAAACCATGTCCGACTTTGGACCTTCACAAATGCATTTGATGACACCAAAGTGAGACATACCTGCTGAACAGTTGGGCCCAAATACGTTGTCAGCAGCGCAGATTTCACAGGCTGTTCCACTGAATCCTTCCTGCAGGACACCAGAGGGGAGGGTGTTAGACCCAAGCAATCTGTGTTACCCACGAAGACCATAGATTTCTGACTCTCCGGTCAGCATTCATTTCTCAAATGGATCTTCCCTCTGTGCCTGTCCTGAAACTCTCTTTCTTCTTTGCTCTTTTTTTGTGTTATAATTTGTACATTCATTCCTTGAATCAGTCTGGAGCTAAGAATCTGGAGCTCTTCTGAAGAAAGTTGCTTCAAAGGTATAACTAGAGAATCAGCACTGATGGCCACATCCTAAATCCACCCAAGGGTGAAATGAATACATTCTCAGTTTTGCAATTCTAAAGACAGTTGAGCTCAATTCTTTTCAGAGGGTTTCTTTGTATTCCCATAGTGTAAGGCTTGAAGCTTGCAAAAAGTCCCTTTCATGGGATAGCAAAGAAATTCCTCAATTGGCAGACCAAGCGCTCACCATGGGTCTGAGTACAGCTTCAAAGACTAGTCTGCCAATAGTGGTGACTTTGAAGGGTAACAATGACACAATTTCTAGAGCCCTGCATTGTTCTCATCTCAGTTTTTCAACAAGTATAATTGCTTCAGTATTATTATTAAATTCATTTTACAGATGGATTCACTTAAGGCTGAGCAGTTAACTGACTTGCTCTAAGGTCCCCCAGCCTGTAACATGCATACGCTTCCCCCACTCACCCCCACTAACATCGCTGCTTCTTAGAGTCTTCACCCAGTGTGTGTTTACAGAGGGACAACAGGTAAGGAGACAGCAGAGTCAGGAAGGAGGAGAATACTGTTTTGAACTTACCTGGCATAAGCAGCTTCCATTTCCTTCCATGCCTTCAGCACAACGGCCCCGGCCACTGCAGGGGGACCTTGCTCCTCCCGGGCACTCTGGGGAATCAAAGAGCAGATATATTCATTTGAAACTGCACGCAAGCATTCTGCAAAGATGCATGAAGCATCTGCTAGGTGCCAGGGATAAGAAATAATTGAAGACCGTGCAGGCATCATCTAAGGTTACTTAGGGGAGAGGAAGGAATCACAATGTAGTCAGGGACTGTACTAGGACCTGTCAGACCTTCTGCCCTTTCTTGAACATTTGCTGTTGACTTTACAATCAACTAATTAACTCATCCCTGTTACAACCCCAGGGGTTTTATGCTTCTTAGGCTGCTGGGAGGTGATGAGTCAGTGGGTCTTTGCATGGGGATGGTTATGTTGTGTATGGGCAGGGCACCAGGCAGGGTCCATAGTGCTTCAGCCAGGGTCTGCTGTGAACAAGCTTAGCGAGGAGTGAGTGTCTGGACATTTAAGTGGACCAAGACTTGCTTCAGAGGAAAGTGCAGCCCTGGGCAGCTGGTGGAAGGCCAGGCGTCCGGCCCACATGGAGCCTATATTCTAGATTTCAATTAACACTGGGGACACAAGATCAAAAGGTATACTCTGTAACTTTAGGATGATCTCAGTCTAATGCCTTCATTTAGAAATTATTTTTCATCAGATTATAGCAGGAATGAGAGAGGAGACATTGCCACAAATCTTGGAGACATTAAAAGGATAATAAGCAGAGCTTACTCCTTGGAAGGAAAGTTATGACCAACCTAGATAGCATATTCAAAAGCAGAGACATTACTTTGCCAACAAAGGTTCGTCTAGTCAAGGTTATGGTTTTTCCTGTGGTCATGTATGGATGTGAGAGTTGGACTGTGAAGAAGGCTGAGTGCTGAAGAATTGATGCTTTTGAACTGTGGTGTTGGAGAAGACTCTTGAGAGTCCCTTGGACTGCAAGGAGATCCAACCAGTCCATTCTGAAGGAGATCAGCCCTGGGATTTCTTTGGAAGGAATGATGCTGAAGCTGAAACTCCAGTACTTTGGCCACCTCATGCGAAGAGTTGACTCATTGGAAAAGACTCTGATGCTGGGCGGGATTGGGGGCAGGAGGAGAAGGGGACGACAGAGGATGAGATGGCTGGATGGCATCACTGACTCAATAGGTGTGAGTCTGAGTGAACTCCAGGAGTTGGTGATGGACAGGGAGGCCTGGTGTGCTGCGATTCATGGGGTCGCAAAGAGTCAGACACAATTGAGCGACTGATTTGATCTGATCTGATCTGAAGCAGATACTAGGAATGACTTTATGCCAAAAAACTTGACAATGTAGATGAGGTGAATAAATTCATTGTTCCAAACTACCAAAGATCTTCCCTGGGGGCTCAGGTGGTAAAGAATCTTCCTACAATTTGGGAGACCTGAGTTCAATCCCTGGAGAAGGAAATGGCCACCCACTCCAATATTCTTGCTTGGGAAGTCCTGTGCACAGAGGAGCCTGGCGGGCTACAGTCCATGGGGTTGCAAAGAGTCGGACACGACTGAGTGACTAACACACACACACACACACACACACACACACACACACACACACACCAGAGATCATTTAAGTGAAAATAGATAAACTGAATATCCTTGTATCTATTTAAGAAGTTTAATTGGAAGTTAAAATCCTCCCCACAAGGAAAACTCCACGCTGATGGATTCTAGGTGAATATTACCTCACACTTAAGGAAGAAATCTTATCAATTATAAAAAAACTCTTCTAAAAAGTTGAAGAAGAAAGAACACTTCCCAGTTCATTCTATACAAAGAGCATCATTACTCTGATTCCCAAACCTGACAAATACATCACAAGAAAACTACAGACCAACGTCCCTAATGAAGTGAAGTGAAGTCACTCAGTCATGTCCAACTCTTTGCGACCCCATGGATTGTAGCCTGCCAGGCTCCTCCGTCCGTGGGATTTTCCAGGCAAGAATACTGGAGTGGGTTGCCATTTCCTTCTCTGAGGGATCTTCCCAACCCAGGGATCGAACCCAGGTCTCCCGCATTGTAGGCAGATGCTTTTACCATCTGAGCCACCAGGGAAGCCCCCCATAGATGTAAATTCTTTAAAATCTAGAACAAATATTGAACATTAAAAAATTCTAAACAATATTATGCCCACTGAATCCAATGGTATAAAGAACATAACATGGTCAGTGCAGTAAGGTAAGAAAAAAAGACTCAAAATGGATACAGATTGGAAAAGAAATGAAAATTTTCTTGATTCTCAGACAATAAGATTTTCCACATAGAAAATTCAAAACAATCTCCAAAAATTCATTAGAACTAATACATGAATTTATAAGTTCTCAGGACACAGGACACATAAACAAAAATCAATTACATTTCTATAAACTAACACGAAACTGCTGATAACTGAAATAAAAGTATATAAGTAAACTTAACACCAAAGGCAAAACTCAGGTGTGAATACAACAAGAATTGTGCAAAATCTGTAAGATGAAATCTATAAAACACTGACAAAAATAATTTAAAAATCCCAGATACACTGTGGTTATGGATTAAAAGAGTCAATATTTTAGGTTGTCCCTAAAAACATCTATTTCTGCTTTATTGACTATGCCAAAGCCTTTGACTGTGTGGATCACAATAAACTGTGGAAAATTCTGAAAGAGATGGGAATACCAGACCACTTGACCTGCCTCTTGAGAAATTTGTATGCAGGTCAAGAAGCAACAGTTAGAACTGGACATGGAACAACAGACTGGTTCCAAATAGGAAAAGGAGTACGTCAAGGCTGTATATTGTCACCCTGCTTATTTAACTTATATGCAGAGTACATCATGAGAAATGCTGGACTGGAAGAAACACAAACTGGAATCAAGATTGCCGGGAGAAATATCAATAACCTCAGATATGCAGATGACACCACCCTTATGGCAGAAAGTGAAGAGGAACTCAAAAGCCTCCTGATGAAAGTGAAAGTGGAGAGTGAAAAAGTTGGCTTAAAGCTCAACATTCAGAAAATGAAGATCATGGCATCTGGTCCCATCACTTCATGGGAAATAGATGGGGAAACAGTGGAAACAGTGTCAGATTTTATATTTTTGGACTCCAAAATCACTGCAGATGGTGACTGCAGCCATGAAATTAAAAGATGCTTACTCCTTGGAAGGAAAGTTATGACCAACCTAGATAGCATATTCAAAAGCAGAGACATTACTTTGCCAATAAAGGTTTGTCTAGTCAAGGTTATGGTTTTTCCTGTGGTCATGTATGGATGTGAGAGTTGGACTGTGAAGAAGGCTGAGCGCTGAAGAATTGATGCTTTTGAACTGTGGTGTTTGAGAAGACTCTTGAGAGTCCCTTGGACTGCAAGGAGATCCAACCAGTCCATTCTGAAGGAGATCAACCCTGGGGTTTCTTTGGAAGGAATGATGCTAAAGCTGAAACTCCAGTACTTTGGCCACCTCATGCGAAGAGTTGACTCATTGGAAAAGACTCTGATGCTGGGCGGGATTGGGGGCAGGAGGAGAAGGGGACGACAGAGGATGAGATGGCTGGATGGCATCACTGACTCACTGGACGTGAGTCTGGGTGAACTCCGGGAGTTAGTGATGGACAGGGAGGCCTGGCATGCTGCGATTCATGGGGTCGCAAAGAGTCGGACACGACTGAGCGACTGAACTGAACTGAACTGATACTGATTTATAGAGTCACTGCAATTTTATTTAAAATCCTAGAAGGATTTTTTGGGTAGAAATTGATAAACTGATTCTTTATATGGAAAAGTAAAAGAACTAGAGTAACCAGGTTAATTTTGAAAATGACCAAATTTTGAAGATTTACACTACTTAATTTTAAGACTTACTATAAAGCTACAGTAATCATGATAGTGTGGTAAGGTAAAGGCATAAACACATAGATCAATGGAACAGAATAGAGTCCAGAAATAGATCCACATATTGATGATTAATTTATTTTATACAAGGGCCCAAAGGCAATGATGCTGGAATTATCAGATATTTGTATAAAAATAAATGAACTTTGATTCAGACCACGAGTCACATGCTAGAGTTAACTTGTAATGGATGATAGACCTAAAAGTAATGCCTAAAACTACAAAGCTTCTAGGAGGAAATATAGAAGAAAATCTCTGTGATATTAGGTTAGGCAAAGATTTCTAGATGTGATACAAAAAGCAATTTTTATGAAAGAAAAATTGAAATATTTGACATCACCAAAATTAAGAACTTTTGCTCCTCAAAAGGTACTGTTTGGAGAATGAAAAGACAACCCACAGACTTTGAGAAAACATTTATAAGTCATATACCAAATAAAAGACATATCTTAAATAGTTAAAGGACCCTAAGAACTCAGTAGTAAGAAAACAACCTGAATGATACATTAATAACAAATAAGCACATGAACCACAGAAATTAAAACAAGCTGCAATAAAATGCCTCTGATCAGACTGGCTGAGATTAAGAAAAAAAATCTGATTATACCAAGTGCTATCAAGGATACCAAACAATTTGAACTTTCACATGTGGTCGGTGGGAATGAAAAAATGATGCAGGCACTTTGGAAGAGTTTGGCAGTTCTTATAAAGTTAAAATACATTCAATATACAATCCAGGACTCCCACTTCTAAGTATTTACTCTCAAGTGAAATGAAAACTAATATTTACATTAAAACCTGTATGTGAATGTTCATAGCAGCTTTATCCTTAGTTGCACCAAATTGGAAACCCAAATGTCTTTCAGCTGGTGAATAGATGAACTGGGTAGATGATGGTGGACTATGAAACATTAGGAAAGAATGAACTGCTGATCTTGTAACATGGATGAATCTCAAATGCATGTGCTAAGTGAGAGAAACCAGACTCACAAAGGTACATACTGTATGATTCCAGTCATAGGAATCGCAAAGGCACCGTGACGGGCACAGAAAACAGATCAGTATTTGCCAGGGGTTGGGGGTTGAGGGAGAACTTGACTACAAAGAGTATTTTGGGGAGTGACCTAGCTGTTCTCTATCATGATTGTGGTCCTTGTTACATAACTGTTTAGGTTCATCAAAGTGTGTATAACTTTACATCAAAAAAGGAGAATTTTACTGTATGTAAATTATGACTTAAGCATAAATGAAAAATCCATTAGCAGATCATGTTCTTCAATGACAGGTTTGGAAAAAGTAGTCAATGTCCCCATAAACACACTTTACTTCCATGTAGACCTCAGGGGTGTCTACTTCCATAGTTTATACTCACTGGAAAGGAAAACAAATTAAGACACTAGAGTCAGAAACGGCTGTTTTTAAACACATGGTAAACAATTTCCTACCTTCAACCTTTAAATTTTTTCATTTGAATACTCCAGTGTAGTTGTAAAACTATCCATGTTCAGGAGGTGATTGTGCTTCTCTGAATGAATTGCTTATAATTACTTTAAATGGCTTAAATATTTTATAAGTCATTCATTTAATGAATCAGTTAAACCTTCACTAAGTGCCCTCAATTATCTTCAAAGCTGGTAACGTTTCCTCCATGTCCTCACCAGAAAGTGAAGATTTAGTGAGGACAGAAAAGGGCCTGTGTGCAGGGAGGGGCTGATAAGGCAACCTCGGTGCTTCAGGCTGATTTCTCAAGAGGTGCCCTGATGACTCCTTCTCTGAAATGAGCAGCCTGATCCATGCGGTGTCCACTGAGTGTCTGCCTATGGCAGGGCTAAGGGTGGGTCGCCTGCTGGCTGGAATTGGCTGTCTCCAGGAGTCTTCCTGAGCCTAAGCATCACATGTTCTTCAGGGGACATGAGGCTTTCTCTGTAGCATGTTCCTCATTCTGGCCAGCCATCTCAGCTGGGGGCTTGTGACCCACCAGGCTAAAGGGCAAAGTGATTGCTTACTGTTATGGACTGGATATCTGTGCTCCCCAGTTCATATGCTAATACCCTGACCTCCAACCTGATGACACTAGGAGGGGAGGCTTTGGGACATCAAGTTTAAATGAGATCATGAGGGTGGGAACCCCATGATGAGTCTAGAGCCCTTATAAGAGAAAGAGGGACCAGAGCTTTCTCTCTGCCATGTGAGGCCACAGAGAGAAGGCAGCTATCTGCAAGCCAGCAAGAAGACCCTCCCTGGGAACCAAAAACTGCTGGCATGATGAACTTGGACTTCCCAGCCCCTAGAACTATGAGAAATAAATGTCTGTTGTTATGGTATTCTGTTAAAGCAACTTCAGCAGGCCAACCCACTACTGTCCCCACATTTCTGAAGGGCAGGCCTTTGCTTTGACCTGAGGCATCAGGGTGACCCAGGGGGTCCACAGAAAGGCAGACACTGGTGGGAAGGAAAATAATAAACCCAAGGGATCACAAGCCGTATAAAAAATGAGATGCACAGAAATGTCCTAAGTGGGGAGGTAGTTATCAGCTCAACAATAGATGGAGAGAACTTGTTGAATACATATTATTGCTAAGCAGTTTGCATGTGTGGTTTCATTCTCAAAACAACTGTACAGGAAACTCTCATCCTTATCTTCCTTTCCAGGTTACAGATAACAAAACTGAGGCTCAGAGAGGTAAGTAACTTGCCCAAGATCACAGGTCTGGTAAGTGTTGGAGTTGCCATTGCAATCAGGCCCAACTCAAGATTTTGAGTCCTTAACACCAAGCCGGAGTATACAAGATCAGTAGCTTAGAATATAAAACTAAACCAAGACACACCTCCTGAACTAAAGAGGCCAGCCAGTGATCTGAGAACCACAGAAACAGAATTGGTAAGTAGCATATTCTGAATGCTTACTATCCGCCAGGCACATCCTAGGTTCTTTATGTGTACCAGCTCCCTTAGTCCTCAGCACCGCCTTTGGAGGTAGGCATAATACCACCAGGGCTTCCTAGGTGGCACTAGTGGTAAAGAACCAGCCTACCAATGCAGGAGACGTGAGAGTTCAATCCCTGAGTCTGAAAGATCCCCTGGAGAAGGGAATGGCAACCCATTCCAGTAATCTTGCCTGGATAATCTCATGGACAGAGAAGCCTGGCGGGCTATAGTCCATAGGGTCGCAAAAAGTCGGACACGACTGAAGCAACCTAGCACCCATGCATATTACCACTACCATCTCCATTTTACAGATGAGAAAACTGAGACCAAAGGATTCATTTACCAGATAAAATATAGGATGCCAGTTAAATTTCAATTGCAGATAAACAATGAATAATTTTTTAGAATAAGCATGTCCCAAATACTGTATGCCTATTTGCTGTTTATCTGCAACTGACTTAACTGGGTATCCTCTAGTGTTATTTGAGAAATCTGGCAACTGGGCAGGGAGGGTAAGTAACTAGCAAAGTCCCAGAAGGAGAATGTGGTAAAGGCAATTTAACTTCAGTGATTACAACATTTGTAAAGCCACACTGCCTCTTAGTGCCAGGTTGGAACTAGGGGGGACTCTGGTGTCAAGGAATCAGCTCCAGACAGGTGACAGGCTCCCAGCTAACAGTGGAAGCAAGTTTTCCAGGAGGAGGCTCATGGGGGACAGGCTGCTTTCCCAGCGGTTGACTTGGCAGCACAACCAGGTATTTGGGTAAGGAGACAGGAATGGGTTGTGGCTGGGGCTCTGCAGAAGATGGCCCTTGTTTCCTGTTCTGTTCTGCAGTTACTAGCTGGCTCTCCTTGGGCAAGCTGCAAAAGGCCTCAAAAGCCCCAAAGGACCAGGGTTCTCACCTGGACTCTCAGGTGTGTCTGTTTTCCCTCATCTATTTTTGCATCCCTGTCTCTCAATCTGTGAGCTCCTTGTGGGTAGAGACTGGGTTTATCATGTAGAAGACTATGAGCAGCATACAGCAAGGGCTCAAGAAATGCTTGAATTTTATAAGTTGGCCAACCCTGGAAGGAACTCTGGAAAAAAGCTAGCAGGAGTGTGAGAGTATGGAGAATCCTCATCTGTTGTCCTATGTCGAATGTTTTAACAATTTGTGAAAACAACTTGTTTGGTTTTAAAATCAAAATTTTAAAAGTGTACATTTCTTTTCTGCTTATCAAGTCATTTTCTATCACCTCAGGCCCCTTCTGTGGTGTTGGAGAAGACTCTTGAGAGTCCCTTGGACTGCAAGGAGATCCAACCAGTCCATTCTAAAAGAGATCAGTCCTGGGTGTTCATTGGAAGGACTGATGCTAAAGCTGAAACTCCAATACTTTGGCCACTTCATGTAAAGAGTTGACTCATTGGAAAAGACTCTGATGCTGGGAGGGATTGAGGGCAGAAGGAGAAGGGGATGACAAAGGACGAGATGGTTGGATGGCATCACCAACTTAATGGACGTGAGTTTCAGCAAGCTCCGGAGATGGTGAAGGACAGGGCAGCCTGGCGTGCTGCAATCCACGGGGTTGCAAAGAGGGACACGACTGAGCAACTGAACCAACAACAACAGGCCCTCATTAGGGAAAAAAAGTTGGTGAGACTTGACATTCTCAGCAACCACCCTTGAAAAAGCTCTTCTAGAATTTGTTCTCAAGGCATGTTTCTGAAACCTGCGGGAGAGCTCAGGCAGCTGATAAAGCTATTTTCGGTCATTATCACATTTCCCTTTGGTCAGCACTGCTCTGAGGGTCTCACATCGTGACTTTGCTCATGCAGGAGGCTTACCCCGACAAGGTGTCAGCAAATCATCAGACGTTCTGTTCTTTCAAAGGCAGATAATGAACTTCCTGGCCAGCAAGAGGCCAGGGACCTCCCTTTATCTCTCAAGGAACTCCAGAGGTGGCCACTTGTGTCACTGTCTTTGTTTCAAAGCCTGCTGCACAGTGCTAGACAGAGGCTATGTCCTGCTTCGTAAAAATGGTGAATATTCCACTGACAGCTCTAGCTGGATTTGTCTGCCTGGGAAACTGATATGAAACTAGCTTCCTTGTGCGAACTCAGTGTGAATTTGTCACTCACAGCCAAGAAGGACATGCCTCACAGAGTGCTTTCTAATCCACGTAGTCCATTATTTGCAACCCAGGCAGTGAATGGCAGGAAACATACAAGAGGAAAGGATAAGAAGTCTGAAGATACAGTGACATGAGGCAAAAAAATAAATGTGCCTAATTTGATGACATTGACTTCACAAAGCATCAAGGCCATTTCTAGATGAAATAATCAGATTGAAACAATTGAGTTTCTGTGTAACCCTGCACCCACATTGTTTTTCTGACGCTCTTGAGATTTTGAACAAATCTGCTAAAGTTCATAGTAGGATAAAAAAGAACTGGGATGTTCAAATTGAAACATCCATTTCCTCTGAAATAGAATATTGGTTGTTCAAATGTGATTAAGTTTCAAGGTTAAAAATGTTTTTGTGCTTATGGGAAGAGACTCCCATACACAGTTTTGATAAGGCTGTACAAGTTTTAATGAGGGAAAAGCAAGGTAAACCTGAGTAGAAACATCTTCCTGACATCAGGATGACATATTTTTTTCCCCCAGGGGAGAATTCCTGCCTTATTCCTAATTTTAGAAAATGAGCCAGTTTTTTCTTTGTGCTTTTCTGTGTTTTCTAAGTTTTCAGAGTTTATTATCGAATTATCTAATTTTGAATAAGGCACTATGAAAATAATTTTAAAAGTAACCCAGAGGTGTTGACTGTGAATGTCTTTGTCAGACGCATTGAGAAGGAAGTGGATTCCTCCCTTGCCTTGGAAAGAAGCCTGTTCCAGGGCTTGCACTTCCTCAAAAAGAAGGATGGACATATGTCAGTGGCTCTGAAATGGCCTTATCCTTTCAGCAATGTAAAGCAATAATCAAGATCTCACTTGTCATCACTGCAAAATGGGAGAGGTGAAATACACAGCCAAGTAGAGCATTTATCTCTTTCCTGAGTCAAAGGAAGGAAGCCTTTTGAGATGTTTGGTATGTTTGGAAGATGAAGATAAACGGGAGTGCCCTTCTGCCCCAACGAGACAACAGCAGAAAAATGTCCTGACCTTGGTTTCCACATTTTGCTTCTCCGGCCTTGAGACCTATCACAAGGAAAGGCCTGAACATTCAAGGAAATCTGTGACTCCTTCTATTGTAGGTGCAAGTATTGCCACAATTTTGGTATAGCCAGTGTGATGCATGAAACCCACCAGAGATTTTGAATCCTGTTGACTGTTTTATGAATGCCTCGTTGTTTCAAAGGAGCTCAGAGAAAGGGAGTCATTTTATCTGCCTTTCATGATCAGAGGTCTGTTTGACTCTGATTCTCTCATTTATTCATACATAAAATGTTTACACAAAGCTTTCTTTGTGTCATGAAAGAAAAGTGAAGTCACTCAGTCGTGTCCGACTCTTTGTGACCCCATGGACTGTAGCCTACCAGGCTCCTCTGTCCGTAGGATTTTCCAGGCAAGAGTACTGGAGTGGGTTGCCGTTTCCTTCTCCAGGAGATCTTCCCAACCCAGGGATTGAACCCAGGTCTCCTGCATTGTAGGCAGACACTTTACCGTCTAAGCCACCAGGGAACTCTATTAAGTAGTTTTGTCTATATTGATGTTTTAAAATCCCTCCTAGAGTTTTGTAAGGTAGGACTCTCTACCCTCATTTGATAGCTAAGGAGACTGTTGGAGAAGCAGCAAATCATTTGCCCAAATTAGTGATGAGGGGAATAGGTTCAAACCTCAAACTTCTGGTAGCGGGCCCTGGGTTCTTTTGCTCTCTGGGCTGTGGTCTGTTATTCACTAGACTGGATATGCTCACTTTCACTACTGCATCTGAGACAAAGCCTTTTCTCGTCTACTGTGTGTCTAATTAACTTAAGATCACATTAGTTTCTGTGGATTAGAAACAGAAAAGCAAATACAAAATTCAATTTTATGAGGATGATTCTGTGAACCGGATGTGACCATGACCCTATCTGGTGCTTAAAAGAAAGTTCATCTGGATGTCTGGGTTAATTGCTTCGTTCTGATGTGACCAACTCTTAGAACACAAGGTGCCAACATGTTAAGGTGAAACAGAGCAGAATGGTTAACAGAGAAGGGCCAGGGTACCCTAAACCCCGAGCTTCCCAGGGTAAGGAGCGTGATCCAGAAATTGACTGGGAGGGCTGAAGGGACCTACCAAACAGAAGAAAAATTAGAATGCTCAACACCACTAATTATCAGGAAAATGCACATCAAAACCACAATGACATGTCACCTCACACCTGGCACTATGGTTATCATCAAAAAGAACACAGCCAACAAATGTTGGAAGGATGTGGAGAAAAGGCAACCTTTGTACACTATTGGTGGGAATGTAAATTGGTATAGCCACTGTGGAAACCATTTTGGAGGTTCCTCAAAAAACTAAAATCAAAACTACCATAGTGAAGTAGCTCAGTAGTGTCTGACTCTTTGCGACTCCATGGACTGTAACCTGCCAGGCTCCTCCGTCCATGGGATTCTCCAGGCAAGAATACTGGAGTGGGTTGTCATTTCCTTCTCCAGGGGATCTGCCCGACCCAGGGATCAAACTCGGGTCTCCCACATTGAAGGTAGATTCTTTACTGTCTGAGCCACCGGGGAACTACCATATGATCCAACAATTCCATTCCTGGGTATATATTTGAAAGAGATACGCACCCCAATATTCATATCAGCATTATTTACAATTGCCAAGATAATATATTAAAGCAACCCAAGATTCCATCAACCGATGAATGGATAAAGAAGGTATGGTATATATAATGGAATATGACTCAGTCATAAAAAAAGAATTAAATTTTTCCATTAGCAACAACACGGATGAACTTGGAGGGTATTATGCTAAGTGAAATAAGTCAGAGAAAGACAAATACTGTATGTTTCTTATATTCGGGGTCTAAAATTATAACAAACTAGTCAGTATAAGCAACCTCACAGATATAGAGAATGAAGTAGTGGTTACCTGTGGGAGAGAAGGAAGGAAAAAGGGCAAATATTGAGGTAGGAGATGAAGAGGTACAAACCATTTGGTGCGAAATAAGCTACAAGGATATGCTGTACAACACAGGGAATATAGACAGTATTTTATAAGTGGAGTGTAAACTTAAAAAATTGTGAATCACTGTATTGTATACCTGTAACTTATATAATATTGTACAACAATTACAATTAATAAAACCATGGGAACAAATAAAAAATACTTGTAGAAAAAAAGAGAAATTAGAAATATACTGGGAAGTCCTTTTTTATTCTTTTAAGACAAATTCTGCTCCAGGCAGTGGGACAGAGTAGAAAGAGAGCAGACTTTGGTGACAGGCAGCCCTGAACTTGAATGTGCTTTATTTACTGACTCCAAAGAGAGAGGCAAGAGACAATCTTTAAATTGTATTTCTCATAGGAAGGATGGGGATAAGAAAGTATAACTTAAAGATTTGTTTTAAGAATTAAATCAGATTACATAGGCCGAGTACTTCTCTAGTACCTAATGTCAGCAGTATTGAGTAAATTGAAATTATTGTTCATTTAATCACTAGTTAAAAAAACAGGCAATGTTATGCATATAATATGGGCTCAACTATTTACAAGCAATATGGGGAGAAAAAGGAACAAGGAAATAAGCCAAAGTATTTATAGTTTTCTATGTGTGATAGAATACAAGTCACTACTTTTTCCTCTTTCTTTATATCTTTCTAAATTTTACAAGCTATGTACAATTTGCTCATGTTATTTTAATGAGAAAACACAAAGCAAAAGAGAACTAATCTCTCCCTTTAAGTAGATCCTTATGATGTTTTCATTACATTTTAGAAGATGGAAAATGAATGGTAAATTCATGAATAAAAATGCCTGATTTTTACTATCCTTCCCTCTCCAAAAGGGATCTCATGTAATTAGCATGTTGTTATCAGGGACTTAGTCACTGCTTGAGGGTCAACATCTTTAATCAAGATAGAAGTTCAGTTTCACGAGATGCCAGTCCAGGTTCGATGCATGATACTGGATGCTTGGGGCTAGTGCACTGGGACGACCCAGAGGGAGGGTATGAGGAGGGAGGAGGGAGGAGGGTTCAGGATGGGGAACACATGTATACCTGTGGTGGATTCATTTTGATATTTGGCAAAACTAATACAATTATGTAAAGTTTAAAAATAAAATAAAATTTAAAAAAAGTAAAAAAAAATTAAATAAATAAAAAAAATTGTACTATAAAAGAAGTTCAGTTTCAGCTGAGAAATGTTATGTTGGACCACAGGAGTTCAAACCATACCACTGACTCAGGTTTGGCCGGTGGTTTTTCTTACAGTGGAACCTGGTCATTACAGAGTTTGCTATTGCATCCTAAGACAAGTTTTTCAGAAGAGTTAATTATTATTTTGGTTGCTAAACAATAACTACAGTCTTTGAGATACTGTAATCAAATGTCTTCTTAAAGAAAATTGTATTGAGATCATACTAGTCCGGCATTCTTACTCCCTTTCTATGGCTGCTGCTGCTAAGTCGCTTCAGTCGTGTCTGTCTCTGTGCGACCCTGTAGACGGCAGCCCACCAGGCTCCTCCATCCCTGGGTTCTCCAGGCAAGAGTACTGGAGTGGGTTGCCATTTCCTTCTCCATTTCTATGGCTAGTAAAGTCTTTTATAAAAATGAATATCCTTTCAGTTGCCCCCTTTTCTGGCTTGTAAAGGAATTGTCTTAAAGAGAGATCCCTAAAGAGAAAAAAGCAGATATCAATATAAAAGCTGACAGGGCTGAAAAGGTTTTCCACATATGGATGGAAAAGGAACTTCTAGAAAAAGATGCTAACAGTCTCTTTTATCAGGCTTCCTTCCTCTTGATATCCTGTACAATGAGACATTGAGAAGCAAATATCAAAGAAATATGGCAGGCCACTTACCCATGCAGTCTGGGCCCCAATGGCCTGGGCAGCACTGAGGCTGGAGATAGTCCTTCCTACAGATATGGCGGCATCCGGGGAGAGAGAGGGAGTATGCTCTGACCTCAAAGGTGTACCTTGAAGGGAAACAGTGAGTGTTCACCCATGATTACAGCAACTCAGTGAACTCTGGGCAGTGAGGTTGCCATAGGTTTTTATTCAGGTCTTTACACTTGCCTATATTTTAAAATATGTAGATTGAACACATTTTGCTTCCTAGGTAAAATAAAGCTTGATCGTGATTCATCTTTAATGTAAGAGCTGGATGAAAAAAATCAGGGAAGGATGAAATAAGGGTGAAATATCTAAACTGTTAGAAATAAAGTTAATTGATGAAAGAAATAATATTAGGTTCTAGGCATATGTTAGATGTAGACTAGTCAGATTTGTCTCTGACTGTGCTGGCAGCCAGTAAAAGAAGGGAAAGTTCAAGCGTTATGTGATGCACAGTATCTGTGGTTTCAAAATAAACTGATCATTTAGGACTTGTAAATTTTTTGCAGATGCTATAGATGGAAAATTTCTGTGAGAGGTATTCTAAGGTGAAAAGTGAAAGTGAAAGGAAAGTCTCTCAGTCGTGCCCGACCCTCAGCAACCCCAGGGACTGAAGCCTACCCAGCTCCTCCGTCCATGGGATTTTCCAGGCAAGAGTACTGGAGTGGGGTGCCATTGTGGTAGGGAGCAATATTTGCCATGGTTTCCTTGAGAGAGAATCATGAGTTCCTTAGAACAGTTTTTGTACCAGCTGAGGATCAGATATACTACAGAGGTTAAACATTTGTCTATTTACAGAGATCTTTGCATGGATGGCTTATTCCAGGACATGACTGCAGTGTATCTAGAGCATTCTTCCTGTCATTTCTTTTCATTGGGCCATTAAGAATAGTGTGATGCTGAGTTCAAGGCTGTATCCCTAAACCAGTTCCTGGAACATTGCTGATTAACTGCAGAGCTACTGGCTTTGTGGGCACTCAAGTTGGAGATAGAGTTGATTATTTCTTTGAAAGGCTGAACATACTGGCATGGACATTTCTTCACAAAGAAGGGGAAATGGAGAGCACAAAAGAAAATGAAATGTCCCCTCAAGAACCAGGCATGGCATAGAAAACAAACTTATGGTTACCAAAGGGGAAAGTGGGGGGGGGGGAGTAAATTAGGAGGGATTAACAGATATGCACAATTATATATACAAGAGATCAACAATAAGGACCTACTGTATAGCACAGGGAACTATATTCGGTATCTTGTCATAAACCATAAAGAAAAAGAATACATGTATATAACTGAATCACTTTGCAGTCTACATGAAATTAACACTGTAGATCAGCTATATTTCAATTAAAATTTTATATTAAAAAAACCAGCCTTGGATTTGTTTCAGCATAAATGAGTGACATGTCAAAGTCCCCAGTTCTAAAATAGACAGCGTGAGTGCAATAATCATATTCTTTGTGTTTGTGGGAAGGGGAAGAAGTGGGGGCGGGGACACATAACCCAGTGCCCACTTTGGTCGTGAAGAGTACAGTATAAAGAATATTCTAAGTCCCCCTATAATTTTAACTTTGAGCCCCAAATCTTTCTGATGTACTTTCTCAGAGAATCTGGTTGCAAATGTGTGCCCGCTTTAGTAACTGAGTGGTCAACTGCTGCACATCCTTGCTAATACCAGGCCAGTTAATGCTGGGAAACTTCTATTAAAAATGATGACTTGGGGTTTTAGAATATAGTACCGTTAACTGCATTAGGGCTTCCCAGGTGGCACTAGTGGTAAGGAGCCTGCCTGCCAATGCAAAAGACTTTAGAGATTTGGGTTTGATCGCTGGGTTGGGAAGATCCCCAAAGGAGGGCATGACAACCCACTCCAGTATTCTTGCCTGGAGAATCGCATGGACAGAGGAGCCTGGTGGGCTACAGTCTATGGGCTCAGAGAAAGTCGGACATGACTAAAGTGACTTAGCATGTAATGATGCACAGCTGTATTAAGCAAACATGAATTTAAAATAGTGTAATATAACAGAGTTAATTGTTTCATTTTATACAAAAATTTTCCAGTCCCTCACCCCTGAATTAAAAGCAAACTCGTTGAATAGTTTAATTTTTAAATTAGGAGACTGAGTAAATTAAAACTTGTGTTTGCATTTGAGCTGCCTGGCTGCATTCATGAGCTGGTGGGCAGAAATGCTTGTTATCATTTGTAAGGATTAAATTTGAATTATGAGAGTTTTAAGGTCAAAAAGAGGTCTTCAAGAATGCAACACTCACCTAAAATGCAACAAATCTGTCTCCCTTCTCTGGGTTCTATAGTATCAGGGCGCAAAGCTGGTTAGTAAGATGACTATCAGACCCAAAGCCTTTTAAAATTGTATTTTTAAAAATTAATTTTTACTGGAGTATAGTTGCTTTACAATGTTGTATTAGTTTCAAAGGAAGACCCAAGGTTTTTAACATGCTCTGACTAGAACTCTTTCCAGAGGAAACAAACCCCAGATGTTCAAAATAAAGAAGGGCAAGATGAGAGAAGAATATTTCTGTGCAACACAATGTAGTCAATTTTGTATGAAAATGTGAATCGTAATATAATTTTTAGACTCACAACTCACAACTCAAAGTTGCTGAAGTTTGGGCTCAATGTAACCTTAGAACAAGAAAAAATCATGGAAATGCTTTGTAGTTTTAAGTCGGGAAGTTTCCATTTGGATTCACAATCCCTTAATTTCCAAGACTCCAGCACACATATACAGTATCTCATGATGAGTACCTGCAATCTCTGATCCCCGGAGTGCCATTGGTAATCTTGGTGTAACCATCTGGGCACTTCATTCCAAAGTTGACTGAGCAGGACTGGCACTCAGTTCTAATTGTAAGGAGAGACTTCTTATCACATCTTTTTCCCTGTGAAAACAAAAAAGAAAAAAAAAAATCAAATCCCACTAGCAGAGCCTGGATTGGCCAATCTCCTCCATTAGCTTCATGTAAACGAAGTGACAGGAATGGCAATGAGGTTGACAGGTGATGACTGGCCAGTCTTTCCATCTGAAAGGAGTGTTGGGATCAACAGGGATCAGTGTCTGCCATGGGAAGCTGCTGCTGGTACCATGCCTTTGCCATCATGGATCTCAAGTCTGGAGTCTGGCAAAATAGGGCAATGTCACTATTTACATATATTCAAACGGGAAACTGAAAGTATACCACAGGGTACACTTTTCAAATGGGAAATTGTAAGCGGGTTCTTCAAGGTTAATCGTTCATTGATCGACAGGTCTCAAGAATATTCTTTCAGCATCGATTCCATAGGCATAATGTGGTACAGGTGCTAAATGAAGCATACAGTTCCTGCTCCAAAGACGTTTACAATCTCATTACGATCCAGCTAGGAAGTGGGCTCCACGAGCGTGGTGATGATTTTCTATACTGTCCTCTGCTGTACTCTGAACACGTGGACCAGTGTCTAGTACACAGTAGAGTTTAGTAATGATTTGTTGATTGAATGAATGACTGTGGAAAAATTTGGCAACAGCAGGTGGCAGAGAATTCACTGCTAAAGTGAATGATGCAGACACACTTTGGCCTTGTCTTCAGGGTCCCTCATCCATGATTCTGGTACTGATCTTCCATGGATTTCCCCCTCTTTCTCAAGTTTCCTTCATCTCCCTATCAAACTTAAGCAGCAGTTTTGTACAATGAAAAAAGACTGAACTTGGGACTCAAAAGACCTAAGATTGGAATCAAGCTCTGTATCTTGCTAAGTATATAGTCTCAAATGAATTCCTTATTCTTTGCCATCATCTGTAAAGGGGGGATATTGATAACCACTCTACAGGTTATTGAGACTGAGTGGTATAACACGTGCAAATCACCTGGCCCAGTATCTGGAATGTCACAGACCATAAACGTCAGTTCCTGTGATGCTTCTCTGTTTTTTTTTTTTTTGGCCACATCATATAGCATTCAATGATATTAGTTCTCTGATCAGGGTCTGAACCCATGCTTCCTGCACTGGAGGCTTCCCAGGTAGCACAGTTCAGTGGTAAAGAATACACCTGACAATATGGGAGATATGGGTTCAGTCCCTAGATCAGGAAGATCCCCTGGAGGAGGGCATGGCAACCCACTCCAGTGATCTTGCCTGGAAAATTCCATGGACAGAGAAGCCTGGCAGGCTACAGTCCATGGGGTCGCAGAAAGTTAGGCATGACTGAGCAGGCACACCTGCACACAAACGCAGTCTTAACCACTAGACCACCAGGGAAGTCCTGCTGCTCTCTGTTCTTACCTCTGTGTTTGGCCTGTTGCCTGTACTGATCAGAGTGTTCTTTCCTCTTCCCTTGGTGACCCAAACTTTGTCTCCTTTAATACCCTGTGTCACCATGTCCACAAAACCACACTCATCTTTCTTCTCTCAACTCCTCCTCTCCCTATGGCTGGTCAGTGAAGAATGTTTTGTGGTCTCTCCATTAGAAAGACCCTTGCAGGAGAGGACCACTTTCTCCTATTTCTTTGTCATCCCTTGGGTCTGGCACTAGGCTAGGGGTGGTGGGAACATCATAGCTATTTCTAAATTCACTGAAATATGTAAGGGCTGCATAAGAAGAAAGCTTACATTTACAGGGAAATTTATGGTCATGCAAGCTTCCAAAGACACCATCTTATTTGATCTCGACCACTGTAGAGGTAAGTAGAGGAAGTATCATTATCCTCACTTTAGCAGGGGGAAAACTGAGGTAGGGGAGGTTTAGTGACTCAGCCAAGGTCACACTGTCAGTGATTTTGATTCCTTGATCAGCCATTGCTCTTCCCTACACACTATAGTGTCATATGGAAAACAAACATCTGTTTTTACTGGAAGGTTTCATCTGGTGATCATTATGAACCAAAATAGCACTGGAATGTTCTTTGTGGACAAATAAAAGCCACTTTTAGATATGGCTTGAATTCTTTCCCTTTAATGGTTAGGGCGCATCTACATTTTTTAAACAGGATTTTCTTTACATTAGGGTTTACCATTTAGATAAGTATATGGGGTGACATTACTTTGTCTTTTCTATCTTAGCAAGCCAGAATTAATACTGTCTTTTCAAGAAATCCCTTGACCTTCAAATGATTCTTTTCAAGTGGAAAGGCTCATTATTTCTCTCATATGGTCCTATCTGAAGAGTAAACTCAGCTACTGTTGTTTGTGGAGCAATGTCATGGGAGAAACTGAAGCTTAGAGGGACTAAGTAACACACTCAGAGTTCAACAGTTAGTAAGCCATGGAGCATAGAGAGTGAAAAAGGAGTGAAAGTGTGAGTCACTCAGTCACTCTTTGTGACCTCATGGACTGTAGTCCACCAGGTTCCTCTGTCCATGAAATTCTCCAGGAAAGAAAACTGGAGTTGGTTGCCATGCCCTTCTCCAGGGGATCTTCCTGACCCAGGGATTGAACCCGGGTCTCCTGCATTGCAAGCAGATTCTTTACCATCTGAATCACTACAGAAGTCCAGTCACTGGTCCTCAAATAGCTGTTAGTTCAATCTTGATTCAACAAGAAAGCCCCAGCTCAATCTTGCCCCTATCTAATCTCAGAGCTGGAGCACTTAACCCATATGCTGTCTTCCAACATTTTAGTGAAAAACGTTATCAGAGTATAGTCAACTGGAGTAAAATTGGTATTGATAAAGTTTGCCTGGCACGGGGAGGAACAATGGGGATGTTGGGATTAGCAGGGGCAAACTATTATCTGTGGGATGGTACACAACAAGGCCCCACTGTGTAACACAGTGAACTATACAACATCCCATGACAAACCATAATGAAAAAATATGAAAAAAATAGATATGTATAGCTGAGTCATTTTGCTGTACAGAAGAAATTAACACATCATGGTAAATCAGTTATACTTCAATAAAATAAAATAAAAAATTGCCTGTCACAAAACAGACTCACAGACATAGAGAACAGAATTGTAGTTGATAAGGGGGTGGGGGGGATATGGGAGGGGTGTATTGGGAATTTTGGATCAGCAGATGTAAACCAGTATACAGAGAATGGATAAACTACAATGTCTTATTGCATGGCACAGGATATGCTCAATATCCTGTGATAAACCATCATGGAAAAGAATATGAAAAAAGACTGTATGTATGTGTATATATATATCTATATATCTATATCTATATCTATATATATGTATGTAAAGAAATTGCCTGGCACAGATGCAGAGTCATGCTTATGTTTTATTAGTCATAAAGCAGAAATCCTAACTTGTGAAATGCATTTTAAATAAGTCACTTAGATCATCTCTCACATACACTCCTATATTTTTTTGGCTGCACAGCTTATGTTATCTTAAGTTTCCTGACCAGAGATCAAACCAATGGCCCCTAAGTGCTAACTTCTGGACTGCCAGGGAGGTCCCTCACATACCCTCCTCTAGCCTAGACTTGCGGCAGAGCTGGTTCTGAACCTGCTGTATGATGACAACTCATGTGAATCTGCTGGACAGGCAGGCGTGCTGGTGTCCTTCATCAGGCCATTGATTCCACTACCCTGGGTCCTTTGACTACAACTCATGGTAGGTAGATGGATGGATTCCCGGCATTTTGGTGACCTTGTGTTTCTCAATCAGTTATGACCTGACCTGGAATTCCCCAGAGCTCCTCTCTACTCATCTCTCTACAGTCATTGTTATTTTCAACATTCAGAATGATGTAATGGGAGGGATTCATTAAAACAAACAGAAAAGACAGCAAAATCCACAATGGAGAGAGGAATGTTAGGACTAAAATCAGAGATCCCAGTGATCACATTTTAGCACAGAATAGAACCAACTGGGTTAGTACCCCTTCAGACAGATGGATCCTTGTTAGCATCCTATTCACCATAAGCTTTTTATTTTGTGAAGCCCAGAGAGTACGCTTTACTCATGACCACATAGGAAAGGAAAAGGTTTCAAACACAACCGTGAAGGTAAACAAACTTTTAAAAAACATAAGTTTCATCTTACCTGTTCTGCAGTTTCGGACAGGAAGCAGAGATTTTGTACCACCAATCCAAGAAAGAAAAGTATTACACTTTGTAGCATGGTGAGGAAATATTCGCTGCTTCTCCGCGTCAGGCACCTGTCAGGACTGTGTAGCTACTTAAATTTAGCTTGATTAACGCCCAGTGAATTCCTTCTCATTTCAGTGTTTGCTTTTAAATCTTTTCCTCTCCTTTTTTTCCTGGATTGTAACAGATGATATGTGAGAGCTGCCTCTAGACAGGAAAAATGGCCAATCTAGGGGTCGTGGTGAAATCGGCCACTCTCAACTGTATACATGTCCTGGCTCAATGACAGGATATCCTGAAGGGGCCGAGGCAGAGACATGATCCGGAATTTTTGTGCCTTGTGAAACTCCCAAGAAAAAGCTCCTGCCTCCCACTGCTCTGCCCATCCTCCTCTGGTCCTGCCTCCTGCTGACCTCAGGCCCTGCCAACATGAACACAACCACACCATGGAAAACTGCAAGCCTCTGTCTCTGAATGCAAAGTTCCGAGCTTGTCATCAGGCAGTATATATGGGGGTACCCATAAATGGGCACAGTTCCAGGTGTGGAGGGGATGTGGCAGAAGGCTGGTCCTTGACTTAGGTGATGGTGGTGGAAAACTCTATCACAAAGAAATGTCTCTTTTAAGATGCCATTGGTTGAGTTTTTGACTCATCCTTTGGCCTCTTCCAAGTCACTTTAGCAGCAAATAACTGAGTCTACAGGTCTCATCTTATGCTTCAAGGCCCAAGTCTAATGTCACCTCTTCCAGGAAGGCTTCTGTCCTGCTCCTCTATTATTCATCTTGGAGGCCCTCCCAGCATTTTGCACATCATTCTACAAAAGCCCAGTCACCTCCATCCACAATTCACTGTATGTCTGTCTCCGATGACCAATTATTAATTTCTTGAGGAGCAGGCCTAGCCTTTAACTTTTGTAACTCCAGCAGCATAGAGCAGAGATCTGTATTTGAAAATAAGAAAAACAACTATAGCCAACATTTGTTGAAGACTTACTATTTACTACTCACTCTGCTAGACTTCTCCATGGATTAACCCATTTAATCCTCACAATTCTTGGTGAAATAGAATTGTTCTCCCCATTTTACAGATGAGGTAACTGAGGCAGAGAGGTTAGGCAACAACTTTTCCAAGGTCACACAGCAAGTAGGTGAGGATCTAGTTTTCAAACTGGGTGACTCCAGAGCTAGTACTATTAACCACTATCCTCTATTTCCTAAAAATATACTTAACACATAAATAGCAGGTGGTGCTCCAGTCTCATTGACATGATGGAAAAATGTCAGACCTAGCACCACAAAGGATAAAGTCTGGGCTAATCAACTCTTGAGAGTTCCCTGGACAGCAAGGAGATCAAACTAGTCAATCCTAAAGGAAATCAACCCTGAATATTCATTGGAAGGACTGAAGCTGAAGCCCCAATACTTTGGCCACCTGACGGGAAAGTTGACTCATTGGGAAAGATCTTAATCCTGGGAGGGATTGAGGGCAGGAGGAGAAAGGGGCAACAGTGAATGAGATGGCTGGATAGTATCACTGACTCAGTGGATATGAGTTTGAGCAAACTCTGGGTGTTAATGAAGGACAGGGAAGCCTGGAATGCTGCAGTCCATGGGGTCGTAAAGAGCTGGACATGACTGAGTGACTGAAAAACAACAATTACCAAAACAGGCTTAGGGTATATCTCATGACACTGAGTTAATTGGGAGACTCACAGTTAAAGACTAGTTTTGGTTAAATAATCCTAACTGTACAAAATCTTTCCCTCTGGATGTTTGAAACAACATTACATTATATTGATCAGTAATCCAAGAAACTTCTGGTACAGATAAGCCCTTCAGAGGCTAACCCAGAGGTCTGAATGAGAAGACACCAGATGAGGAAGTCCTCACAATCCTTTGGTTCAGTGTATTTCAACCTCATTTAGAATCTACAAAGCTTTGTAGATGATTCCACTTGCATGGGCGACAGCTGCTTAACAATCGACTCTTATTGTGTAAAGTCAATGAAATTGAGATTAACCTGTTAACAGAGCTATGTTACCTTAACTAATACTTGAGGGGAAGAAGTTGAAAGTATTTTTTTCTGATTCTTTTCTCTCTGAAGAACATGGATTAGTGTCTGTGCCTAGGAATGGGTTGGATTTCTGTGTGTGTGTGGGGGGAGGGGGAATGAACCCATATTTGCATTTCCTGAATGGTTGTGGATGAAGAAGGCGATGTCACCCCACTCCAGTACTCTTGTCTGGAAAATCCCATGGATGGAGGAGCCTGGTAGGCTGCAGCCCATGGCGTCGCAAAGAGTTGGACATGACTGAGCAACTTCCCTTTCACTTTTCACTTTCATGCACTGGGGAAGGAAATGGCAACCCACTCCAGTGTTCTTGCCTGGAGAATCCCAGGGACGGGGGAGCCTTGTGGGCTGCCGTCCATGGGGTCACACAGAGTCAGACACTACTGAAGCGACAGCAGCAGCAGCAGCAAATGGTTGTGGAAGATGCTTCAGGGGGTAATGGAGAAGAATTCTATTAGATAATTTGGAACACCCTGCCTCTGCTGTACCTTTCTTATGGATTGACCATGCTCATTAGCTCCTTCAAGTTTTTGAGAAATCTTTCAGTAAAACATAAAGTAATAAAACCAAAGAGTTTCACTTTGCTGAAAGCAGTATTTTCTAAAAGTTTTAGATCAAGAGAGTTTTCTCTCTTTGCACACTAACCTTCACACCTCCAGGTCTACATTCTATTACATTTTTTTTTTTTTAAGGGAGATACTATCCTAGACTTTAGCAGGTTGAATATGCTATCTTTAAATACTTCAACATTAGGGTTTAGAAATTAGCTTGCCAGTGGCCATGGGGATTCCGCAGTCCAGGACCTGTTCACATACTTTATTAATTGCATCAGAAACATTTCTAAATACCTGGCTTTGTTTAGCAGTTGAATAGGTTTATTAATTTTATTTCTGTTAGGCTCATTTGATTGCTGTGAAAAAAGATTCTTCAAGTTATTTCAAATCTCTACCACTGCCTCTGCAATACACATGCAATGAATAAGTGGTTAAAATGGTGCAGTGTTCAACCATTCTTAGTATTATTGTATTATTAAAATCTGCTGATGTCATAGATGACTGCTACACAAATCTCTACCCCTAGGTGAGGTGCTCAGCCATTTTTAATATTACTGTATTATTAAAATCAGCTGATGTCATAGATGACTTCTACACACGTCTCTACCCTTAGCCCAGCAGAGCTGCGAGGTGGCTCTGAATTTCCTCTGTCTTGTGTTGACCCAGTTCTGCTGACCTCTGTGTGCCTCATGGGGTGGGATGTCATTTTCATTATAGTGGACCCTGTTCCTTTTTGCTGATTGTTATAAATTGTCTCTAGCCATCACAGTTGTTTTCAGACAAGGATTTTTAATCAACAGTACTTCACAGGCAGTTTGTTCCCTCCAGTATCCGCTACTGTGATGTTGGCAGCTATTTAAGGCCTGGGAATGGCTTTCTTCTGTTCTCTCCTGCTTCCTCCTCATGTCCGCCTCGACTGGCACTCACCTCCTTACCAGCACCCCCACCCCCACCCCGCTCCCTGTGATCTGCCCTCAATGGTGACAACATGAGGGGTGATCATTTCCTTGTGAGAGAGAGGGTTAATTTCCTGATTGGAATCTGGAGACTGTTCCATATTGGAAAAGGCAACAGAGGGGCGGGGACACTTCCTGGGTTACACTGTGAAGTATCCCCTATGGCTGTAGGATTCTGAATTGTTAGTGCTCCTTTCTCTACATCACGCCAGTTATTGAGATTTTAGTCCCTGGTCACTTTGACCAGGTTTCTCTGGTAGCTCAGAGATAAAGAATCTGCCTGCACTGCAACAGTCTTGGGTTCAATCCCTGGGTGGGGAAGATCTCCAGGAGAAGGGAATGGCAACCCACTCCAGTTTTCTTGCCTGAAGACTCCCATGGACAGAGGAGCCTGGCAGACTATAGTCGATGGGGTCACAAAGAGTTGGACGTGACTTAGTGGCTAATGGCTTCCTGGGTAGTTCAAATGATAAAAAAATCTGCCTGCAATGAGGGAGACCTGGATTCGATTCCTGAGTCGGGATGATCCCCTGGAGAAGGGCATGGCAGCCCACTCCAGTATTCTTGTCTGGAGAATTCCATGGACAGAGGAGCCTGGTGGGCTCCAGTCCATGGGGCTGGAAAGAGTTGGACATGACTGAGTGACTACGGGTCAAGGCAGTAGGAGTCTTGTGAATGAGTGAGTGAAGTCGCTCAGTCATGTCCGACTCTTTCCAGCCCCATGGACTGTAGCCTGCCAGGCTCCTCTGTCCATGGGACTTTCAGGCAAGAATACTGGAGTGGGTTGCCATTTCCTTCTCCAGGGGATCTTCCCCACCCAGGGATAGAACCTGGGTCTCCCACATTGCAGGCAGACTCCCTACTGTCTAAGAACTAACTTCCCTGGTGGCTAACACTAGTGACTAAACCACCACCACTTCAACTAATAAAATGTTTCACATGTGCTTTGAGCAGCCTTCCAAGAAGGGAGAATCATCATCCTCACCATGACCATCACAAACACACACAAAAACTTTTACACATGCCAGGCACTCAATTTTTAACTCACTTGGGCTTCCCAGGTGGTGCTAGTGGTAAAGAATCCCCCTGTCAATGCAGGAGATGCAGGTTTGATCCCTTGATCAGGAAAACCCCCTGGACAAGGGCATGGCAACCCATTCCAATATTCTTGCCTGGAGACTCCCATGGCCAGAGGAGCCTGGTGGGCTACAGTTCATGGGGTCACAAAGAGTCGGACACAATGGAAGTGACTTAACACACATGCACATCCCCCTTTTGCAGATGAGACTGAGGCAGACAGAGGTTAACTCACTTGTCCAAGGTCACAAGACTATGACTGATGGAGAGGGAGACGAATGAAGGCAGTGTGAAGCCCCAGGTAGATGCTGAGCCATCATCCACAGGTCCTGCTTTGGATCTTGAATCTTGAACAAGGTGCTTCTGGACTTGCATGAAGCGGCCAACAGAGTTAGAGCTGATGCTTCCGAAGCAGAAAAAACCTAATCATTTATTGGGAAATCAACTGTATCTTTTGCTTTGCAGGGGAATAAAAAAGGCCAGAAATTGAGATGTAAGGTGAGTTTTCTGGTCAAGATTTATTTTTCATTCTCTCTGCAGTTTTTGCTAGACTGAGGAAGAAAAAGAACTCAGAACGGTGGCTACCTGTTGGTCTCTCTTGAGCAGCTATCTAGAAAACGGAAAAAGTTGCTTTACGTAGCTTCAATATCTCCAAGAACTCCTAGAATTTTTCCAAATGAAAATGGTGCTTTGGGAAATAAAAATGTAGAAACGGGAAAACAAGACTACATCCCTGAAACCTTTCAGCATGAGAAACTGGTACTGAATCATGTTTGTTAGCCAAAACGCTGGTGCTGAGGTTTTTCAGCAAACAGGAGGGTTTATTCAAAAGGGTGGCTAAAGAGGAAACTGGAGAAGAAATCCCAAATCTGCATTCCCAAAGGCAACAGGCCAGGGTTATTTATGGGATAATGAATAACGAAGTAGGGCGGTCCAAGGCATAGAGAGCACGGGGAGAGGTGATTGGAAGGTGTGGTAATCGACATTCAGGTCAGGTGTAACTGCTGCTGCTGCTGCTAAGTCGCTTCAGTTGTGTCCGACTCTGTGCGACCCCATAGACGGCAGCCCATCAGGCTCCCCCGTCCCTGGGATTCTCCAGGCAAGAACACTGGAGTGGGTTGCCATTTCCTTCTCCAATGCATGAAAGTGAAAAGTGAAAGTGAAATCGCTCAGTCGTGTCCGACCTTAGCGACCCCATGAACTGCAGCCCACCAGGCTCCTAGGTTACTGCTATCTGCAAGTTCAAAAGGTCATAGGCAGACCCGCGCATGCCCAGTTGGCTGATGGGTGGTCCAAACTGGTCTTGCTGCTGCTGCTGCTAAGTCGCTTCAGTCGTGTCCAACTCTGTGCGACCCACAGACGTCAGCCCACCAGGCTTCCCGTCTCTGGGATTCTCCAGGCAAGAACACTGGAGTGGGTTGCCATTTCCTTCTCCAATGCATGAAAGTGAAAAGTGAAAGTGAAGTTGCTCAGTCGTGTCCGACTCTAGCGACCCCATGGACTGCAGCCTACCAGGCTCCTCCGTCCATGGGATTCTCCAGGCAAAAGTACTGGAGTGGGGTGCCATTGCCTTCTCCAAACTGGTCGTAACCAGCTCAATTAGAACTGGATGCTCCAGTACTCTTGCCTGGAGGATCCCATGGACAGGGGAGCCTGGTAGGCTGCAGTCCATGGGGTGGCTAAGAGTTGGATACGACTGAGCGTCTTCACTTTCACTTTTCACTTTCATGCATTGGAGAAGGAAATGGCAACCCACTCCAGCGTTCTTGCCTGGAGAATGCCAGGGACGGGGAAGCCTGGTGGGCTGCTGTCTATGGGGTCGCACAGAGTTGGACACGACTGAAGCGACTTAGCAGCAGCAGCAGCTGCCCATGACTTCAAGTTGCTGGAAAACAATCTGGCAGATATCTTACTCTCTAGACATAAGCTCCTTGGAGGACTTGTGAGTTTTGTAACAACAATGAAAACGATCTTGATTAGTGAAGGCAGATGACAGGTGAAATGGGTTTAACCCATGATTTCAAAATCAGGGAGAACTCTCCGGAAACGCCGCTCATCCCTACTCAGACCCTTCCAAGCCTAACATGAACGCTGATGAATTTAAATTTTGGCCAAGGTGGAACAAACAGAACGAACAAAACAGACTTTCAAAATCGCAGTTTGTAATTTTAAGCAGTATTAAATGTAGTCTCCCAGGAGAAGAGAGAACTAGCTTGTGCCATAGCTTGAGGATTTTATGCCGAGCAGGCATTTTCAGTGGAATTCATTTTTTTTAATAGAAATAGCTTGCTGATGATTATCCTGGATATTCTTCCTGTGTACTCATTGGGTAGAATTCTTGGCATCTGAAATATCTTGGCCGGAGCATAAAATCTTTTCTTCTCTCCTTCACATCTTATTCAGTTCATTTCAGTCGCTCAGTTGTGTCCAACTCTGCGACCCCATGGACTGCTACACGCTAGGCCTCCCTGTTCATCACTAACTCCTGGAGTTTACTCAAATTCATGTCCATTGAGTCAGTGATGCCATCCAACCATCTTATCCTCTGTTGTTCCCTTCTCCTCCTACCTTCAATCTTTCCCAGCATCAGGGTCTTTTCAAATGAGTCAGTTCTTTGCATCAGGTGGCCAAAGTATTGGAGTTTCAGCTTCAGCATCAGTCCTTCCAATGAATATTCAAGACTGATTTCCTTTAGGATGGACTGGTTGGATCTCCTTGCTGTCCAAGGACTCTCAAGAATCTTCTCCAACACCACAGTTCAAAAGCATTGAATTCAGTGCTCAGCTTTCTTTATAGTCCAACTCTCACATCCATACATGACTACTGGAAAAACCATAGCTTTGACTAGAGGGAACTTTGTTGTCAAAGTAATGTCTCAGCTTTATCTTATGGTAACATTGAAACAGTTCAACAGCTATTTATATTCCAGATATAGAAAATACTAAAAAGAAACCCACTTTCTTTCTGTTTGTTTTTAAAAGTTTTTTCTTATATCCATCTGCAGAGCAATATTGAATTCTTTTTTCTTTGCCCTTCTCTCTTCCCTGCTTTGGGTAAAAAATATCTTATACTTTTCTAAATCAAAGGACTTAACAAGCTAAACTTAAAGTATCCTATAATTTCATATCCAGTACTTTGGCCACCTCATGCGAAGAGTTGACTCATTGGAAAAGACTCTGATGCTGGGAGGGATCGGGGGCAGGAGGAGAAGGGGACGACAGAGGATGAAATGGCTGGATGGCATCACTGACTCAATGGACGTGAGTCTGAGTGAACTCCGGGAGTTGGTGATGGACAGGGAGGCCTGGCGTGCTGTGATTCATGGAATTGCAAAGAGTCGGACACGACTGAGCGACTGAGCTGAACTGAACTGAATTTCATATCATATTTTTTATATAAGCAATGGAAATTTCTTTTTTTTAATTTTATTTTTTAAATTAATTTTTATTGGAGTCTATTCTGGGCTTCCCAGGTGGCACTAGTGGTAAAGAACCTGTCAGCTAATGCAGGAAACAAGAGATGAGAGTTCAATCTCTGGATTGGGACGATCCTTTGGAAAAGGAAATGGCAGCCCACTCCAGTTTTCTTGCCTGGAGAATCCCATGGACAGAGGAGCCTGGAGGGCAACAGTCTGTAGGGTCTCAAAGAGTCAGACACAACTGAAGTGACTTAGTGCTAGCTTAGAGTCTATTCTACAGTACAGCAAAGTGAATCAGCTACACATATACATATATACCCTCTGTTTTGGATTACCTTCCAATTTATCATATCATGTTTTAAATAACCTCTTTAAAGGGTCTTCAAATAAAAGCCTAAATAATATTTTATTTGGCCTGGTTTATATATGTCATTGTTCCAAATAATTCCAAATAACTTTGATTGTATAGACATATGTTGAGTCTAACAGGATGCTTTTTCTGTTGCCACCACACTGTAAATTTTACTTAGTCTTTCTTTTGTACCACAGACATTTGTGGAATGCCAGACACCATTCTGGGCTCTCAGGACACAGAAGTGGGTAAGTCACCTTGCATTGTGCATTATAACTTTAACCATATTTTTGCACATATTATCTTCCTTAAATTTTATTGGGAAATAGACTGGGAAAAAGGTAATATCTTGATTTGGTAGATGTGAAAACGGAGGCATTTACCTGTTATGATAAACCAGCTAATAAATGGATTATCATGGTTCATCTAATTCACTCATTCAAATGCTAAACTTGTCTGTTTGTTGTCACATGAGACAAGGTCATGACCACCAGAAGTCCTGAAGAACAAATATAAGGAATATGATTGAGATTCATACAACCACAGACATACTTGCCCCAGAACTGAAGTATACCAATTCCCAGTGGTCCACTGCGTGATCTACTGGTCTTGTTGTCCATGGCATAAGATGGCATGGCAAATTGGATGGACTGAGGCTTCCTGTTTTATATAAAAAGACTTAGCCATGTTCCAGGGCCATGTTCCAGGGCCATGTACCACACCAGCTCTACACAGCATATGGTGGAGCAGACACTTGCCAAGCATACCTCTCCCTTCATGACTTGTCTAGCCTGGAAACAACCTTCTCCTAAGAGTCATTTGATTCATTTCCTTCTAGCTTTTGTTCAAATCTACCTTCTCCAAGAGACCTGTGCAGACTATTCTACTGAAAGCTCCCACCCCAGTATTCCTGCTGCTTCTTATCCTGATATTTTTTTCCTTGCTCCCCCCAATTAGAATATATGCTCATTTAGGGCAGAGATTTTTGTCTGTTTATTTAACTGGTAGATCTCAAATATCTGGAAGGGTGTTTGATAGACAGTAAGCACTCAATACATGACTGACAGAACTCTCAGAAGTGAACATTTCTCAGCTACAGAAACTGGTTAGATAATTCAATAAAAACACCACCATCACCCCAAAAACATTATTGAAACATACTTTTCTTTTTCCTTTTAATTCTCTGAGCCTCAAATCAGTTCTTTCTGCACTTGACACCACTCAGTTCTGCCATAGCATACGTCTAAATTAATCACTCTAAAATTTCCCTGTTGCTTGTTGAGTTTTTTCCACATGTTTTTCTGTTGGATTATTATTCTGATTCCTGGGAAATGAAATTCTTGTAACTTTTGTTAAACATTTTTTCTATTTCTTACAAAGTGGTTTTCATCCACAAGTCCTAGGCTTTTTCCATCTCTGATGAATATAGGTTCAGAAAAGAGAGTTAGTTCAATACATACAAGGGTCTGGCTCCAGTGATGCCCCAAACTACTGACCCTGACCTTGAGCAAGCCCTTCAACTTCGATAATAAAAGAAGAGGGTTGAATGAGGTGATATATAATCTGCTTCTCCACATTTACAGCATATTGTAATAAATAAATAAAACTTCTTTGTGTAATATAATAATTTGATAATAATTTAATGTAATAATAAAGTAAAAATTTCTTTTCACATTTCTCACCCTAAGATTTCTCTCCCTCCAAATTTCTTTAAGCCTGAACACGTTTGGTGATTGACTTGAATTCTGGGTGCATCCTAGAGGACTATAGGTAAATTACTTTCCCTCCCAAGTAGTCTGAATTGGCTTAAATCCCTCAAAATGACTGTCTCAAAGGAAACAAACATTCCAGGATTTTGAGAAGAGGGTGGTGGGGATATAGTTAACCTAGGATTTATTGTCATGGTGGTATTTTGCCTAAGCGATTTCATCAGCCTGCAGAGGAAAATATCAGGCTGAACCATACAAAATACTTTTAGGTCAAAAATAAACTTCACAGGGTGCACCCCACATGTACCCATGTAGCACTATTCATGATGCAAAAACAGTAAAACTTAATCTTCACAGAGAGGCACCCTCCGAGTCCATTGTCATTTCTCAGGGGCTGAATTTACAGGAAGGTTATTGGGAGTATAAGATACAAGGGCTCAAGTGACTGTCAGTTTGAGTTGAAGTGCTGTGTCTCCAGGTAGCACGTCCACTGGGGTCATGGCATCGCCTCTCCTTTATGCTTCCTAACAGAAGGGAAGTGCTGAATGTACAGATGGATAAATGTCCATGCCTTCACCTGGCCCTGAACACCCCTCCCGGTTCCTCTGCGTTGTGCTTTAAGAGAGTAAATAAATGCATGCAGTTGTTATGAGGAACTGACAGGGCAAAAGGGTTTCCTGCACACTCATCAGATCCTGGCCCTTGCAGGAGTCAGCTTTCCCAAGCAGGGGATGTGTCCAAACACGTGTCTCCCTGTCCTCTTGGCCCTTTCCTTTTCCTTTGTTAGGGCAAATCTTTCCAGGCAGCAAACTTTCTTTTTTTGTGATTTTGTTTTTCCTTTCTGTGGAGGCCAGTCAGCAGGTCCTGCTTTAGGCAAAATTGTAAAGTAGGCAGAGTTTCTCTTTGGCTTCCCCCTTCCCTCCCTGTCACCATCTCACTCCCCCCACTTCATTCATTCCATCAACCAATCTTAACTGGATGTTGTTCTCCATCCTCAGGGCATGTTTCTGATTGGGATGTTATTTCAAGATAATATCCTAATTCTTAGTTAGAATTCATTATTTTTTAAAAAGATTTTTTTGATGTGGACAATTTAAACCTTTATTGAATTTGCTGCAACATTTCTTCTGTTTTATGTTATGATTTTTATGTTTTTTTTTATGGAGGATTTTAGTTCCCCGACCAAGGATCAAACCACCCCTTGTATTGGAAGGTGAAATGCTAACCCCTGGACTGCCAGGGCAATCCCTAGCATTCATTATTAATCAATTAGTCAGTCAGTCAGTGCAGTCACTCAGTCAAGTCCAACTCTTTGTGACCCCATGGACTGCAGCACGCCAGGCCTCCCTGTCCATCACCAACTCCTGAAGTTCACTCAAACTCATGCCCACCGAGTCAGTGATGCCATCCAACCATCTCATCCTCTGTCGTCCCCTTCTCCTCCTGCCTTCAGTCTTTCCCAGCATCAGGGTCTTTTCCAGTGAGTCAGTTCTTCACATCAGGTAGCCAAAGTATTAGAGTTTCAGTTTAAGCATCAGTCCTTCCAATGAATATTCAGGACTGATTTCCTTTAGGATTAACTGGTTGTATCTCCTTGTAGTCCAAGGGACTCTCAAGAGTCTTCTCCAACACCACAGTTCAAAAGCATCACTTCTTCAGCCCTCAGCTTTCTTTACAGTCCAACTCTCACATCCATACATGACCACTGGAAAAACCATAGCCTTGACTAGATGGACCTTTGTTGGCAAAGTAATGTCTCTGCTTTTTAATATGCTAAGTTGGTCATAGCTTTTCTTCCAAAGAACAAGCATCTTTTAATTTCATGGCTGCAGTCACCATCTGCAGTGATTTTAGACCCCCCCAAAAATAAAGTTTCTCACTGTTTCCATAGTTTCCCCATCTATTTGCCATGAAGTAATGGGACTGGATGCCGTGATCTTAGTTTTCTGAATGTTGAGCTTTAAGCCAACTTTTTCACTCTCCTCTTTCACTTTCATCAAGAGGCTCTTTAGTTCTTCTTCGCTTTCTGCCATAAGAGTGGTGTCATCTGCATATCTGAGGTTATTGATATTTCCCTCGGCAATCCTGGTTGCAGCTTGTGCTTCATTCAGCCCAGCGTTTCTCATGACATACTCTGCATATAAGTTAAATAAGCAGAGTACAATATACAGCCTTGACATACTCCTTTTCCTATTTGGAACCAGTCTGTTCCATGTCCAGTTCTAACTATCGCTTCTTGACCTGCATACAGATTTCTCAGGAGGCAGGTCAGGTGGCCTGGTATTCCCATCTGTTTCAGAATTTTCCACAGTTTATTGTGATCCACACAGTCAAAGGCTTTGGCATAATCAATAAAGCAGAAGTAGATGTTTTTCTGGAACTCTCTGTTTTTTCTATGATCCAATGGATGTTGGCAATGTGCCCTCTGGTTCCTCTGTCTTTTCTAAATCCAGCTTGAACATCTGGAATTTCACGGTTCACGTACTGTTGAAGCCTGACTTGGAGAATTTTGAGTATTACTTTACTAGCGTGTGCTGCTGCTGCTGCTAAGTCGCTTCAGTCGTGTCCAACTCTGTGGGACCCCATAGACGGCAGCCCACCAGGCTCCCCCGTCCCTGGGATTCTCCAGGCAAGAACACTGGAGTGGGTTGCCACTTCCTTCTCCAATGCAGGAAAGTGAAAGTGAAAGTGAAGTCGCTCAGTCATGTTGGACCCTTAGCGACCCCATGGACTGCAGCCTACCAGGCTCCTCCATCCATGGGAGTTTCCAGATGAGTGCAATAGTGCAGTAGTTTGAGCATTCTTTGGCATTGCCTTTCTTTGGGATTGGAGTGAAAACTGACATTTTCCAGTCTTGTGGCCACTGCTGTGTTTTCCAAATTTGCTGGTATAGTGAGTGCAGCACTTTCATAGCATCATCTTTTAGGATTTGAAATAGCTCAACTGGAATTCCATCACCTCCACTAGCTTCGTTCATAGTGATACTTCCTAAGGCTCACTTGACTTTGCATTCCAGGGTGTCTGGCTCTAGGTGAGTGATCATACCATCATGGTTATATGGGTCATGAAGATCTTTTCTGTATAGTTCTTCTGTGTATTCTTGCCACCTCTTCTTAATATCTTCTGCTTCTGTTAGGTCCATGCCATTTCTTTCCTTTATCGAGCCCATCTTTGCATGAAATGTTCCCTTGGTATCTCTAATTTTCTTGAAGAGATCTCTAGTCTTTCCCATTCTATTTTTTTCCTGTATTTCTTTGCATTGATCACTGAAGAAGGTTTTCTTTTCTCTCCTTGCTATTCTTTGGAATTTTGCATTCGTTAGTTAGTAGCTGGTGTTAATTGTTTGGTATTTACATAATAATTTTTGATATTTACTTGATCATCATGAGCATTTATCCTCCTAATTGTTCAACAGTTATTTTTCTTTCTCTTCTTTTCCTCTCTACTGGTAGCACCAGCCATTCCTATTGATCCTATCTTCCCTAGTGGCTCAGATGGTAAAGAATCTGCCTGCAATACAGAAGATCTGGATTCGATCCCTGGGTCAGGAAGATCCCCTGGAGAAGGAAATGTCAACTCACTCCAGTATTCTTGCTTGGAGAATTCCATGGACAGAAGAGCCTGGGAGGCTACAGTCCATGGGGTTGCAAAGAGTCAGACACGACTGAGTGACTGTCACTTTTCATTCCTTTTCAATAAGTAGACTTCTAGCATAAATCTGAACACTTCTTTTCATCCTCACCTCTCTCACCTTGATTCATGCTGCAATCATCTTTTGCCTACATTATCATAGTACCATTGTAACACCCTACTTGACCTTTCTCCATCCCCTTTGCCCCCTAATTCACTTTTCAAACAGCAGTCAGAATGACCTTTTAAGCATGTAAGACCAAGTTTTCCCAGCTTAAAACTCTTGAATGACTTGCCATCACATTTTCAACCAAGCCCCAACTTATTGCTGTGGCTTTTGGTCTCTGATCTTCTCTGTGGCTTCCCTTGTAGCTCAGTTGGTAAAGAATATGCCTGCAATGCAGGAGACCTGGGTTCAATTCCTAGGTCAGGAAGATCCCCTGGAGAAGGAAATGGCACCCCACTCCAGTGTTCCTGCCTAGAGAATCCTATGGGCGGAGGAGCCTGGCAGGCTGCAGTCCATGGGGTCACAAGAGTTGGACATGACTTAGCAAGTAAACAACCACCTCCACTTCTCTGTGGCCTCGTCCTGAAGCACTCTCTAATGCACTCTGCTGCACCCCTCCTGCTTTATTCTGTGTCGTCCACACCTTAAGTTTGTTCCCATCTTTGGCATTTTCAAATGCTGTTCCTCTGCCTGGACTTGCTTCTCTCTGATTTTTGCACAGTTGACTTTTTCTTGTCATCACCCCTCAAGGTTATCACGGAGCCCTAAGCTGAAACTACTGGGCTACACGACATGTTCCCACTAGATCTCTATTTTACATCTGGTAGTGTGATTGGTGGCAGGAAGAGAAGGGGACGACAGAGGATGAGATGGCTGGATGGCATCACTGACTTGATGGACGTGAGTGAACTCCGGGAGTTGGTGATGGACAGGGAGGCCTGGCATGCTGTGATTCATGGGGTTGCAAAGAGTCGGACACGACTAAGCGACTGAACTGAACTGAAATGAACTGAGTGTGTATATGTCAGTGCTATTCTCTCAGTTTGTCCCACCCTCCCCTTCCCGCCCTATGCATCAGTTCTCATTGGAATGTCACTTCAGAGGGAAGCTGCCCCTGATCACCTAAGCAGGATGGTCATCTAGACACTGTGTTACACCAGTCCACTTTGGTTCTCCCCTAGTACTTATCCCATGTGATAGTATCTTATTTGTTACTGGTTCTCTTTCCCTCACTGGAATGAAAGCACCCTGAAAGCAGTTTACCCTAGGCATTTCCCCAGTGCCTAGAACAGTGCCTGATACATAGTAGACAAATAGTAAATTAAATTGTTGTTGAATGAATTTATAAGTATTAATGTGCCTGGTTCTTAACCTAGTCCTCTCAAAATCTCTTTTAGAAAAGTACTATTATTTTCTGTGTTTTACAAATCAAAAGGACAGAGGCAAGTAGAGCTCTTTAAGGAAGGCTGGATACATAACTTGTAGGGTCTAGTGCAAAATGGAAATGCAGGACACTTTCTTAAAAATTACTAAGAATTTTAAAGATAGAGACAGCTGGGCAGAGTAAGGAGTTTTTAGAGAGCTGGAAAAGACATCTTGAGTAATGCCTTTCAGGGTAATCCTCACTGAAAAGGTGAAATATGAGAAAGACTCAGGGTTGCTGAGGGGATTTGCTGAGTGGATAGTCAAGAGTAGCATTGCAGATACAGGGAACAGCAGGAGAAATGGTCCATAGGTGGACATGGTGATGGGAGATGGAAGGTAAAAGTCTCAGTGAAGATTCTGAAAAGTGTTGGAGGGTTCTGAGTAGAGGAAAGATGTGGCTTTGTCAGGAAACTATTGTTCCAGCTGCTGTGCTGAGAATAGATTTTGGAGAAGCAAGTGGGAAGGCGTTCAACAGGTATTGCAACAAACCAGGCAAGAGATGATGGTGGCTTTAACCATAGTGGAGTATGGAAGTGGTGAGAAGGAGTCAGACTCTTGACCTATTTCACAAGGAGGATGAACAGAATTTATTAATAGTTTGTGTGGGAGGAAGGTAAGCAAGAGAAGAGTCTAGGATGACTTCGATGCTTTTGACCTGAGTAATTGAAAGAATAAGATTGCTATCCATTGGAATAGGAAGATATGAGTAAAGCAGGATTTTGTAGGGGATATTGAGGAATTCAGGCTTCCCAGTTGGTACTAGTGGTAAAGAACCTGCCTGCCAGCAGGATATTTGAGAGATGTGGGTTCGATCCCTGGGTTGGGAAGATCCCCTGGAGGAGGGAATGGCAACCCACTCCAGTATTCTTGTCTGGAGAATCCCATGAACAGAGAAGCCTGGCAGGCTATGGTCCATAGCACTGCAAAGAGTTGGACATGACTGAAGGGACTTAGGAGGCATGCAGGCATTTAAAAATTTAGTTTTGGACATGATACATTTGAGATGGCTATTTGATATGCAAATGGAGAAAGGGATAGTTGAGTAAATGAGGGTGGAGTTACATAGATATTTGAGAATCACCAGCACTGTAGATTGTATTTAAAGCCTTGGGTTAGGGTATATCAGTAAAGGAGTGAGAGCAGGTAAGCAGTAGATCACTGAGCCCCAGGCACACGGACGTTAACGGGTGCAGGAGAAGCAGGTGAGGCAGGAGCGAATGCTCACCTTGTGTCCGTGACAATGTGAGATGGAAAGGACTGAGGCTATGCTTCTGGACTTAGCAATACGGAGGTTTTTGGTGAACTAGACCAGAACAATTTCAGTGGAGAGGTAGGGAAGAATGGCTGAATGGAGTAGGTTTAAGAAAGAATGAGATGAGAGGAATTAGCAATGGAGAAGATTAATTTTTTAAAAAAACTGGATTCTCCACCAAATGAGGAGCAAAAAATAATGTAGTAACTGGTAAGCGTGGAAATGAGTCAAGGAAGGATTTTTGGAAGATGAGAGAAATAACTGCATTTTTATATGCTCATGGGAATGTTCCAACAAAGAGGGAAAGTTGGATGATGTTCATAATTACTTTCAATTTTGAAAAACCATTGCTATTTATATCATCCTAATTAATTCACTACCTGGTACTGCTGGGATGTATAGATACTGAAGTGACATTTACTTCTGGCCTTGAGACTTCTGCAGGAAGCTTTGAAATGTTAAATGTTTGTTTTTTAAATGTTTGTAATCCAGATGGAAGGGAGATAAGTTTTATCTAGGCTCTGAAAAGAGTCTAGTATACATACATAAAAACAACTCCACATTGTCTATCCTAAGTAAGAATGTGACACCTATAAACCCATGACTTATGCCCTAACTCCACCCATCTTTCACATTCCCACCCCCCGCATTCCCTACAGGAGCCCCAGCCCAGGGTTGGCCCTTGAGAGGAGGAGTCTACAGAGGGCTTGGGTGGCCTGTGCAATTCTGCAGGGCGTCTTGCCCCATGGCACTTTGCTGCAGTCAATACCTTTGTCGGAGATCAAACACGATGTGGCGCCATCACAGACTCTCAGACAAGACCCCCAAACCATTTAAAATAAAAATTTTCCCAACTTCTTACTCTAAGCTGTGAAAAACCACCAAATGGTTGTACATTCTCCAGCTTTTACAGTTTAGCTCTCCATTTACAAGCTGTATAAAGGGTTTCTCTGTGGCTCAGCTGATAAAGAATCTGCCTGCAATGTGGGAGACCTGGGTTTGATCCCTGGGTTGGGAAGATCCCCTGGAGAAGGGAAAGACTACCCACTTCAGTATTCTGGCCTGGAGAATTCCATGGACTATATAGTCCTTGGGGTCACAAAGAGTCGGACATGACTGAGTGACTTTCACTTTCTTTCTTTCAATCTTGGACAAGCCACATAACTATTAGGATTCTTGGGCTCCTCAAGTTGAGTCTGTTCTGGTTTTGACTTTTTTTTTTGTTCTAGCTTTGCTGAGTCTTTTTGGAGATCTGCATCAGAAAGTTTTTCTTTTTTCATTTTCCCTTTCTCTCGCTTTCTCTAGTTGAGGACCTAAGTAACCTAAGAAAAATACAACTTGAGGGTTCATAATTTGTTAAAAGGAAGTTCATTTCCTTATTGCAGTTAATATATTAATACACAGCATATAATTTACCATGTTAGCTATTCTTCAGTGTACAGTTCAATGGCATTAAGTGTTCACATTGTTGTATAGACGTAACCATTATTTATCTCCAGAACTTTTTCATCATCCCAAACGAAAATTCTATACCAATTAAATACTAACTCCCCACTTCCCCCCTCACTCCAGCCCCAGGCAACTACCATTCTGTTATCTGTCTATGAATTGACTATTCTAGGTGCTGAATACAAGTGGAAATAACAGTATTTGTCCTTTCATGTCTGGCTTATTTCACTTGGCAGAATGTCTTCAAGGTTCATCCATGTCTAAGCATGTGTCAGAATTTCCTTCAAGGTTGAATGATATTACATTGTGTATACAGCCACGTTCTGTTTACCCATTCATCTTTTGATGGGCCCTTGCTTGGGTTGATTCTGCCTGTTGGCTACTGTGAATAATGTCACTACAAACACGGTTGTATAAATCTCCAATGAGTCCCTGCTTTCAATTCCTTTGGATCTGTATCTGTGAACTCAGATAAAGAAGTCTACTGAGGCAAGCTCAAAAGAGCAGAAATTAAGTTTTTTTTTCAGGAATAGCAGAGTAATTGCAACTCCCCAAATGCACGCTGTACAAGTCACAGGTAAGTCATTGAGGGTTTGCGGTGGGTTGTATCCATGGGCAAGGAATACAAACAGCAGGGTGTCCAACCAGAATCCAAGCAGCGAGTTCACTGACTTGAGGAAGGGGAAAGATTTTTGGCAGGTATTTATTGGTCAGGAGATAAGTCTCTGTCTTCTGTAATCAGGCATTTATAGGAAATCAGTCTCGGTAGGTTTCAGTTGGTAGGTTTCATTCTTCCCAGGGTGCACGCCTGAGAGTCTCCATTTCCTGTCCTCCAGGTCCAGAAATCCTCCCATGTTCCCAAGAGTGGAATTGCTGGTGTCGGTTCATAACCTCAGGACCTTTTGGGGTAAAATCTAAAACTGGTCCCACAGAAAGCAAGGAGAGACCCAAGAAAGAGGTGGATGGTGCCAGATTGGTAAGTGGCAGTTTTAATAACCAAAGGAGTTTTCTTACGTTGCTTGTCCCGGGGGCGGGAAGATGAGCACATCTCCATGCCTGGAGTCTTAAAAATTTATACAGATGCCTTAACGTTCATTCACTTGCACATGCAGAAGGTCTCAGCAACACGTTGCTATCTCAAGGCTGTGTCCTTGGGGCAGCTTCTAGGTTGGGGAAAGCAGGTGGAATGTTGGGGAAAGCAAGTGGACAGGGGCAGGGGTGAGGAGCTTCTGATGCCAGCATCCAGTTCCGGGGACAATCGGTGGTCAATATTCTCTCCATGACCCCTTCCAGCAGCTGACCATGTGGTAGTTCTCTTTAATTTTTCAAGGAGCTACTATATTGCTTCCCACAGCGGCTGTTCCATTTTATATTCCCATGAGCAGTGCACAAGTGTTTCAATTTCTCTACATCCTTGCCAACACTTTTCCTTAGAAACTATCCTAATGAAGTGATATCCCACTGAGGTTTTGACTTGCATATCCCTAATGAAGCATGATGTTGAACATCTCTTCATATGTTTATGGGATATTTGTGTATCTTCTTTAGAGAAATGTCTATCCAAGTCCTCTTAAATCAGGTTGTTTGTTTCTTGTCGTTGAGTTGTAGCTTTTTATATATTCTGGATATTAATCCCTTATCATATATGTAATTTATAAATATTTTCACCCAATTCCATGAGCAGCCTTTTCACTTTGTTGGTAGGATCCCTTGATGCACAAGCCATTTTAAATTTTGATGAAGTCCCATTTGTCCGTTTTTTTCTCTTTTGTTGGCTCTGTTTTTGTGTCATGGTCAACAAATCATTGCTAAATCAGTGTCATGAAACTTTTCCTCTATGATGTTTTTCAGAAAGCTTTTTATAGTTTTGGCTCTTACATTTTCGTAATTTGGTATGTTTGTGTCTCAGATGTAAAAAATTTCACTAAGGCTGTTTCTTAAAGAACAGGAATATAATATTTTATTCAATAAATAATTGATTAAAACACTTCATTTAAATATGACCAATAATCCAGGGAACAAAAAAAGAAAAGGGTAAAGAGGATAAAACGTGTGAGACAGTGAGGGAGGAAGACAGAGCAGCAGCAGAAGGTGGAGAAAGGAAAACAGAAAAGAAACCTCAGATAGTTGAAGAAACAAAGATCTGTTTTATTATTCCTATTCTTTGAAAATATACCTCCTGCCAGCATGTTATAATAAAGTGTATATTTTTTTGGTTACCTAAATTTTGTATGCATTGAAGTTATTGAAAAAAATTATAATAAAAAATTACTACCTGTCCTGGGATGCACATTAGGTGAAAAACAAAACCTTAAAAAAATGTCTCACGTCAGGAATTCCCTGGTGGTCCAATGGTTAGGACTCCAGGCTTCCACTGCAAGGGATGTGGGCTCATCCCTGTTCAGGGAACTAAGATCCTAGAAGCCTTAATGCTTGGCCATAAAAAGAAAAACTCTCGTGTCCTTGAGCCATGGCCCCTTTTGTGGTCCTTTATGGTCCTGCTCTAAAGGCATATGAGCCACCCCTTGATGCTTCATAAATGATCCAAATAGTCCCAAAAGGACAGTCAGTGGGATTTCAGCAAAAATAGACACCATGTTATATTTTCTTCTGTGTCCTGTGGATTTAATAAAAATAATGGAAGGAGTTGTATCAGCAGATGCAGGGTGAGCAATCTCTTGAAGTGCTGCTGCTGCTAAGTCACTTCAGTCGTGTCCGACTCTGTCCGACCCCATAGACGGCAGCCCACCAGGCTCCCCCGTCCCTGGGATTCTCCAGGCAAGAACACTGGAGTGGGTTACCATTTCCTTCTCCAATGCAGGAAAGTGAAAAGTGAAAGTGAAGGCGCTCAGTCGTGTCCGACTCTTCGAGACCCCATGGACTGCAGCCTACCAGGCTCCTTCGTCCATAGGATTTTCCAGGCAAGAGTACTGGAGTGGGGTGCCACTGCTTTCTCCCTCTCTTGAAGTGAGAGACCACAGAATCCCGGTGGGGTGCCGGGCAGAGGTGAACGGCACTGGTCTCAAGTTCCTTTGCTTCTTGCTTCCCTTCCTCCCAAGAGGAACTAGCATGAGACCGACTTGGTCCTAGTGTGGGATGCGCCGCCTGGTTTCAAATGTGTTGTGTGCTCTTTTCTGTCATGAGAGAAGTGCCCCTGGAATCACTGTGGGCAGTTTCCCTTCTAAACACATGATGTCTGGGAGCCACTGAGGATGGTCTCCTCAGAAGGGAGGCATGATGTGACCCATTTGAAAAAAATGGTATAGTTGTAGAGGGAAAGGTGGCAGAAGGCTCTGTCCTTGAGGAGGGTGCTAGAAGGAATCCTGATTCTGGGAGCCTGGGGTTGGCTAATGCTCTGGAAGGCAGCATGGCCTGTGAACTGAAAGAGCTGATCCCTAAAAGTAGTCACCTTGGGGGCTCCACAGGCCCCCTTGTTGCACTTGACATGGGAGTCAGGATGGCCGTCCCTCCAGAGTCAGTTCAGGACAACTGGCACAGGGACCAGGACCTGCGCGCCAAGGCCAGGAGGACCCCCAGCATCTATCTTTAACAGTGACCCCGTGTGGTGAAAAGGAGCAATGACAGGCCCTGAGATTTCAATTTTCTCCCAGCCTGGGTGTGGGAGGCATGTGAACCCTGCTTTCTGACTGTGCAGTTCCCTGGGGTTTGTGGATTGGCAGGTACCGAGTAGGGTGGAATCTTCCATAAAGAGATGCTAGATTTCATGTAAGATAAGGTTCATGGGGCCTTGACGGGTTGAGTAAACAAGTTGCCTCTGGTTCACTGAGCAACTCACTTTAATAGAGTGAAAGTGACATCTTAGATTTTGTACTTGGGTCCCCTCCTGCCACCTTCCAAAGGAGGGTTTTCAGTCACAATAGAAGGGAAATATATAGCTTTGCGTCTTTGATAATTTTGGCTTGTGCTTATCACTAGTTGCTAATATATGACACCTGGAGGGTTCAAGAAATCCATTGCATACAGGGTGAGCTAGTGGACCTGTTTGGGTAGTAAAAGAATTTTTCCCCACAACCCATGCCAAATGAGATAGTAGGAGAGGGGACTTCCCTGGTGGTCCAGTGGTTAAGAATCCATCTGCCAATGCAGGGGACATGTGTTTGATCCCTGGTCCTGGAAGATTTCACATGCCACAGAGAAACTAAGTCCATGTGTCACAACTATATTGAGCTTGCATGCCTAGAGCCTGTGCCCAGCAAGAGACGCTACCGCAGTGAGACGCCCACACACTGCAACCAGAGAATAGCCTCAGCTAGAGAAAGCCCTGGAGTAGCAACAAGGACCCAGTGCAGCCAAAAGTAAATAAATAAATAAATATTTTTTAAAAGATAGGGTGAGCAAGTGGGAATCAAGATTGCTGGGAGAAATATCAGTAACCTCAGATATGCAGATGACCCCACCTTTATGGCAAAAAGTGAAGAGGAACTAAAGAGCCTCTTGATGAAAGTGAAAGAGGAGAGTGAAAAAGCTGGCATAAAACTCAGCATTCAAAAAAACAAAGATCATGGCATCCAGTTCCATCACTTCATGGCAAATAGATGGGGAAATAATGGAAACAATGACAGACTTTATTTTCTTGGGCTCCAAAATCACTACAGATGGTGACTGCAGCCATGAAATTAAAAGACACTTGCTCCTTGGAAGAAAAGCCATGAGCAATCTAGATAGCATATTAAAATACAGAGACATTACTTTACCAACCAAGGGCCGTCTAGTCAAAAGCTATGGTTTTTCCACCAGTCATGTACAGAGTTGGACCATAAAGAAAGTTGAGTGCCGAAGAATTGATGCTTTTGAACTGTGGTGTTGGAGAAGACTCTTGAGAGTCCCTTGGACTGCAGGGAGATCCAACCAGTCCATCCTAAAGGAAGTCAGTCCTGAATATTCATTGGAAGGACTGATGCTGAAGCTGAAACTCCCAATAGTTTGGCCACCTGATGCAAAGAACTGACTCATTTGAAAAGTCCCTGGTGTGGGGAAAGATTGAAAGCAGGAGGAGAAGGGGATGGCAGAAGATGAGATGGTTGGATGGCATCACCGACTCAATGGACATGAGTTTGAGCAAGCTCCAGGAGTTAGAGATGGACAAGGAAGCCTGGTGTGCTGCAGTCCATAGGGTTTAAAAGAGTCAGACACGACTGAGTGACTGAACTAAACTGAACAGGCAAATCACCTGCAAATATTTTCTCCCAGTCTGTAGGTTGTCTTTTTATTTTGTTTATAGTTTGCTGTACAAAAGCTTGTAAGTTTGATTAGGTCCCTCAGCTAGGCATTTTGATACAAGTTTTAGCAGACAATTGTATCCAAATAATTTAGTCCAACCCAAGCCTTAGCCAAATCTAAACACAAGTGTTTATCTTGTTTTTGTTTTCAGAATTGCAGTGTTCATCGACCTCTGATGTGGAGGTCTCCTTTTCTTACTGCTCTCTGCAGAATTTTGCAGACTTAGGATTGGGCTACATCCTTTTCCTTTGCTACAACTAGAGACAAAATGCACATTTTAGAGTCTGCCCCCTTTGCTCTCTCTTATCTATATTATCTAAAGTTCAGTGTATTTTCCGCTATTTCCAGCTCCCTCTCTCCTTCTGCTTGAATAGAGGAGGGAACACTTGGAGCCTACTGGCAGGGACCCAGTGCCGTTGTGTCTGATTTACAAGTGATATTTATGCCCTATTCATGTCCAACAATGGCTCCAACAATTCCCCAGGACAATAAAAGAGCTGACACATCAGTATGAAGTGGTCGTGACTTCATGAAGCCCTCAATAGGTCAGGACCAGCAGTAAATCAGCCACTTCCTGCTTTCATTTATTCAGTTCATTCATTTTTTTTCGACAAGTATTTACTTATGGCCTACTATGTGCCGAAGGCTGTTCTAGGCCTGTTTATTTCTAGCCCATGGGTCAGCAAATTTTCTCTGTAAGGGACCAGAGAGTATTTCAGGCTTTGTTGGTCATAAGCTCTCTTTGGCAGCTAGTCATCTCTGTCATTGTTCTGCAAAAGTAGCCATAGACAATATATAAACTAATGAGTAGGGTTGTGTTTCAGTAAAACTTTACCAAAACAGGCAGTGGCCAGAGTTTGCCTCGTGGTCCTAGTTTTTTTGACCCCTGCATACATGCTCAGTCATGCCTGACTTTTTGTGACCCTATGGACTGTAGCCTGCCAGGCTCCCCTGTCCATGGAATTTTCCAGGCAAGAATATTGGAGTGGGTTGCTATTTCCTTCTCCAGGGGATCTTTCTGACCCAGGGATCAAACCTGTGTCTTCTGCATTGGCAGGTACATTCTTTACCACTGCAGTACCTGGGAAGCCCTAAGAGAAAGGGATTAAGACCTGGTAAAGAGGTTACTTAATAATGATATATTCACACACACACACTTATTTTCAGCCATTATTTTGTAGTATCACATGTATTTTAGTAAGATAAATTGTATATATATGCCATGCTTGCTAAATTGCTTCAGTCATCTCCAACTCTTGAAGACCCCATGGACTGTAGCCCGCCAGGCTCCTCTGTCCATGTGATTCTCCAGGTAAGAATACTGGAGTGGGTTGCCGTGCTTCCCTCCAGGGGATCTTCCTGACCCAGGGATTGAACTCAATGTCTCTTACATCTCCCACATCAGCAGGTGGATTCTTTACCACTAGCACCACCTGGCAAGCCCCAAATTATATACATATGTTTATGCAATTTATTTAAATATTGATTGAAATCTTACAAAATACCAGGTGGCAGTCTAAGCGTTGTCCATGTGTGACCTCACTCAGTCGCCCAGCAACCAGTTGAGGAGGTGAGATTCCTCGATGGCTCAGTGGTAAAGAATCTGCCTGAATGCAGGAGATGCAAGAGACCTAGGTTTGATCCCTGGGTTGGGAAGATTCTCTAGAGAAGGAAATGGCAGCCCACTCCAGTATTCTTGCCCAGGAAATCTCATGGACAGAGGAGCCTGGCGGGCTACAGTCCATGGAGTCACAAAAGAGTTGGACATGACTGAGCACCCACATATGCATAGCCAAGAAAATTAGAGTTCCAAGTAGTGGGACAACGTGTGCCATCTAGCAGGTGTGGAGTGGGACTTGTGTCTCCAAAACTTATGCTCTTCTCCACTTTGCTATAATGACTTGCTGGACCAGAGGAGAATTAATAATAATAAATTCCAGAGGAGTAATAAATTCCAGACTGGTGGATTTTTTTATGATTGCATTTTGTTTGTAAATGAAAAACATTTTCCTTTTGCGGTGCGAGCTTCCGAGATGGCAAACACAAGATGGTTTGTGTCTCCGTGGCCTTGGCATTACGATGACTGTCATTTACAAACCCAGTGCCCAAGAGGCCTCATTAAATCAAGAGGACAATAGGACGCATTAAAACCTAAGTGCAGCTGCTCTGTGGTGGAATGTCGCCTGGGGGACGGAGCCAGGCCTTTATCAGGCCGAGCGGGGTGGCTCTGGGCAGAGGGCACAGGCTGCCGCTCCACCCTGGAATGCGGGCCTGTGCCGACAGCTGACAGCCACTCCGCTAGCCCAGGGAGGGGTGGTCTTAGCCATAGATTAGATCTTGAAAGCTGCCTCTTTGGGTGTCTTTTTGTTTTGTGACTCAAAAGAGTCGCTCAGCTGGCGCAATTGCTGTCAACAAAAGGAAGCTGTATTTGAACAGGAGCTGGGCAGGCCAGCCCCAGGAGGCCTGCCGAAGTAAGCAATGGATGCTGAGTGAGAATTTGAGAGCTCACATTCTCCTGGGTTTTGCAAGTTAAGGCCGCACTGGGTCATGCGTGTGTTTGGAGGTACTCCCTGGCTTCTAAGGGGCACATAGCTTTGGGAATATCTGGCCTCTTTCTGGCAGAGCACACAGTTGGTGTTATGTGGGATGAAAATTTCTCTCTCAACTCAGTTTAAAGTGCTACAGCGTTGGCCCCAGAAGACCTTGCTGTATGCAGTGGCAAAGGTGACCACAGAAATAGTGGGAATTACAATGAATTACAGGGTTGAGAAAATCTGAATTTTAGATTCAGTTCTGTTCCAAATAACTATGTAAATAACCTTTGATTAGTCTCTTCACCTGTTTGGGTCCTGATATATTTATCTGTTAAATGATGGGGTTGACAGGAATGACTTGAAGTTCCCTTCTGGTTCGAAAATAGTATGGCTGCATGGAGATAATCTGGGAAAAATTCTTTGTTGTTTTAGGTATTGTTATAGAGTAATCATAATGAGAGAGGGAAAAAAAGTGTATCTTCCTATCCCTAGCAAGATCTGTGGATTGATAATGGCCATAAGTCTCAGGACTGAAGTAAGAATGTGAGGCAGAACTAAAACCAGTTTTTCTTGGAAATGGATCTGTTTCTTGTGTGTGTATGTGTGTGGCTGGCCCAGCGTGCTGTTGCTGCTGCTGCTGCCAAGTCACTTCAGTTGTGTACGACTCTGTGCGACCCCAGAGACTGCAGCCCACCAGGCTCCCCTGTCCCTGGAATTGTCCAGGCAAGAACACTGGAGTAGGTTGCCATTTCCTTCTCTAGTGCATGAAAGTGAAAAGTGAAAGTGAAGTCGCTCAGTCATGTCCAACTCTTAGCGACCCCATGGTCTGCAGCCTACCAGGCTCCTCTGTCCATGGGATTTTTCAGGCAAGAATACTGGAGTGGGTTTCCATGCTCTCCTCCAGGGGATCTTCCTGACCCAGGGATTGAACTCAACGTCTCTTACATCTCTCGCATAGGCAGGTGGATTCTTTACCACTAGTACAACCTGGGAAGTCCCAAATTATATACATATGTTTATGTAATTTATTTAAATATTGGTTGAGATCTTACAAAATACCAGGTGACAGTCTAGGCGTTGTCCATGTGTGACCTCACATATGACCAGTGTGCATTCTCCTCTTAAGAGTATTTTCATTTTTCCTCTGGATACAGTAGTCAGATTTAGCAAATAAAAATACAGGCTGCCTAAACAAGTCAATCCTAAAGGAAATCAGTTCTGAGTATTCACTGGAAGGACTGATGCTGAAGCTGAAGCTCCAATACTTTGGCTACCTGATGCAAAGAACTGACTCATTGGAAAAGACCCTGATGCTGGGAAAGATTGAAGGCAGGAGGAGAAGGGGATGACAGAGGATGAGATGGTTGCATGCATCACCAACTCGATGGATGTGAGTTTGAACAAGCTCCGGGAGTTGGTGATGGACAGGGAAGCCCGGCGTGCTACAGTCCATGGGGTTGCAAAGAGTCAGACATGACTGAGCTACTGAACTGAGCTAGTACAATACTGTAAATTGATTATAGTATAAAATAAAAATTAAATTAAAAAAATACAGGACACCTAAATTTAAATTTCTACATGTAAGTGAGATCACGTGGTATTTGTGTTTCTCTGTCTGACATTTCATTAAGCATAACACCCTCTAGGTTCATACATATTGTTGCAAATGGCAAGATTTCATTCTTTTCAATAGCTGAATAATATTCCATTGTATGTGTACCACAACTTCTTTATCCAATCATGTGTGGGTCAATACTTAGGTTGCCTCTGTATTTTGGCTATTGTCAACAGTGCTGCAATAAACATTAGGGTACAAATATCTTTTCAAATTAGTATTCTTTTCCTTCTGGTAAAACCCAAAAGAGCAGGACTGCTGGATCATATGGTACTTCTAGCTTTAGCTTTTTGAGGAACCTCCATTCTGTTTCCTTTAGTGGCTGCTTCGATTTACGTTCCCACCACCATTGCACAAAGGTTCCCCTTTCTCCACATCCTTACTAAGAGGATGCAATGCAGGAGACATAGGTTCAATCTCTGATCTGGGAAGGTTCCCTGGAGAAGGAAATGGCCACTCACTCCAATATTCCTGTCTGAAAAATGCCCATGAACAGAGGAAACTAGTGGGCTACAGTCCATGGGGTTGCAAAGAATCGGACATAATTTAGCAACTGAATAGCAACAGTGATTAGTGATGTTGAGCATCTTTTCCTGTGTTTGCTGGCTATCAGTATGTCTTCTTTGGAAAAATGTCTATTCAGGTCCCCTGCCCACTTTTCAGTTGGATTTTTTTTGATGTTGAGTTATATGAATTCTTTTTATATTTTGGATATTAACTCCCTGTAAGATATGCTGTTTGCAAATATTGTCTCCCATTCAGTAGGTGACCTTTTCAATTTGTGGCTGCTTTCCTTCACTGTGCAAAAGGCTTTTAGTTTGATGTAGTCCTATATGTTTATTTTTGCTTTTGTTTGCTTTGCCTGAGGAGACAGATTAAAAATATTACTTAAACTGATATCAAAGAGCATACTGCCTATTTTCTTCTAAGAGTTTTATGGTTTTAGGTTGTACATTTATCTTTTTAATCCATTTTGAGTTTATTTTTGTATATGGTTTGGGAAAGTTTCATCCTTTCACATCATGCTAAGTGAAATATGTCAGACAGAGAAAGACAGATACCATATGATCTTACTTATACATGGGATCTAAAAAAACAAAACAAAAATAGACTCAGACACAGAGAACCAGTGGGTGGTTGCCAGGGGGAGGTGGGTAGGCAGTTGGGTAAAATAGGTGAAGAGGATTAAGAGGCACAAATCTCCAGTTGTAAAATAAATAAACCACAGGGATCTAACTTACAGCATAAGGAACATGGTCAGTACTATTGTAATAACTTTGCATGTGAACAGATGGTTACTAGACTTACCATGGTGATCGCTTCACAGTGTATGCGTGCATGCTAAGTTGCTTCAGTCATGTCTTGACTATTTGTGACCCTGTGGATTGTAGCCTGCCAGGCTCCTCAGTCCATGAGATTCTCCAGGCAAGAATACTGGAGTAGGTTGCCATGCCCTTCTGCAGGGGATCTTCCCAACCCAGGGACTGAACCCACGTCTCTTATGTCTCCTGCATTAGCAGGCAGGTTCTTTACCAGTAGCACCATCTGGGAAGCCCAGATGCAAATATCAAATCACTGTGTAGGAGACAGACTTATTTTATGGGGAGCTGTACACAGCATGTGTTGTGTACAGTCTCCTTCATGGTCTGAAGGAGAACCCTTCATCTGGTCCCTGCTCTTTGCCTCTCCTTACATCAGTGCCTGTTGCCATGGAGCTCTGTAGTGCACCTGCTGCCTGACCTGAGCACAGGCTTTGGCCAATGGGATGTTAGCAGATGCGATGTAAGCAGAGGCCTGAAACTGCCTTGAGCACTAGGATGTGATCTTCTGATCCTCTGGCATCGCCACAAGAACATTCAAGGGCTAGCCTGCTGGAAGGTGAGAGTCAGGGGGCACAGAGCTCAGTCACCCTGGTAACCTTAGCAGAAACGAATCTAGATCATCTGACAGTCAGACAACCCCTGGATGTGTGATTGAACTGAAACAAGATAGGAGAGCTCCCAGGCCAAACCCCAGCTGAGCTCAAAAGGGTGAAAAGTAAATGCCTACTCTCATATGATAATGGGGGCTTCCCAAATGGCACAGCGGTAAGGAATCAGCCTGCCAATGCCAGAGAGGCAACAGACTTGAGTTCAGTCCTTGGGTTGGGAAGATCCCCTGCAGAAGGAAATGGCAACCCATTCCAGTATTCTTGCCTGGGAAATTCCATGGTCAGAGGAGCCTGGAAGGCTACAGTCCATGGGGTTGCAAAGAGTTGGACATGACTGAGTGGCTGAGCACACACACTTATAACAATGAGGTGGTTATTAGTTATGCCTTGAAAACATACTGATATGTGGACCCAGGGAATTTCATTTCTGTCCTAGCCTTTAAATGCTAGATGTATTCTTAGTGCAACTGTGACCTGCAGGGCAATTCTAGATCTTTTGTTGCATGGACTCTGATTGGTTGTAGCATACAATGGAAACTGACAAGGGGACCAGAGAATATCTGGGAGGAGTCCAGGATATATATACATTCTGGAGGCTGGAGGAGAACCAGGCTGACCATGAAGCAGTGTTCCCAGAGATATGCTGTCAGTGATTCACTGCTTTGTTGGGCAAGGGTACCTGTGAAGGTTTACTTGCTTGAGGGACCTGAAGAGAATGTGGATACACACTGGGAACACACACAAGCTATATGAGAAACCAGGGACTGACGGCTGAGTCTTAGAAGAGTCAGTCAGAGTAACCCATTGATTAAGCAGATCCAAATGCTTTGCTTGCTGCCGTAGGGGGACGGCTGCATTGCCAGTCTTAGGACCATCATAGAAGGGGGAGTGGTGTGTCACAGGCAGGAGATTGACTGTTTTAGGGTTCTGGTTAACATGGATCTTTCAAAGCAAGGGACTGATGGCAAAGGGGTCAGATACCTTAGGGTATCTCTAAAGGTACACTCAGAGATACAAAAGTGTGGAATTGCTGCACATGGAGAGTGGGGTTTAGAAGTGAGCCTTGGAGAGTAAGCAGTGGTTTGATGACCCTGGCTGAGAGTACTGAGAAAGGTCCCTTTTACCACAAGCTGGGCTAGCTGAGTAGTCTGTAATTTGGCCACAGAAAGTTCCTGGATCAGAGTTATTAAGATCTTCATCTTCCTGGACAAGAACTTTCTGAAATCGTGAAGTCATGTTGGAGCCCCATAGGGAGAGACTATCACGTTGGTGGAGACAGTCAGCTCGGTGGTGGGGGGTGATCTCTAGATCAGTGAACCCTGTGTTCTCACCATGTGAGCTGGGAAGTCACGTGGCTTCTCTGAATGTCCCTTTTCACGAGTCCAATGAGGATAATGGCTGTTCCTCTGGCAAAGTGTTATTGTGAAGACTGAAGCTGATAAGGCATGGGACAAGCTGACAAATGCCAGGTTTGACACAGGAAATTCTTGACAAATAGGGCCATTTCCAGATTCCAACTGCCAGAAAACCAAGTGACATTAGCGACAGTTCTGAGGTTTTGGTGAATCTGACAGCTAGAGTGAAAAAGGGGAGAAAAGACAGCAGCCCTTCTTAAAACAGACACTCTGGCACCAGCAGTTGGGTATTAATGGCCAAGAGACACCTGGATAAGTTGAAAAGGTGAAGATGGAAATTAAGTACTTCTAGCTCCACGAAACGGGACTTTTACAAAAGTATAATAAATTGTTTCTGCAGAGCCTGACTTGAGGATGTTGTGCATTAGAACGTATCAAAATTACTTGCTTTAGAGTCTCCAGTAGGAATGCAGCCCTGCTGATCCATTTGGACTTCTGGCTGCCAGAATTGTACGATAATACATTTGTGATTTTTTTTTTTTAACTTTTATTTGCATTTATTTTTTGTGGCATTTACTCCCTGGCCATAAGCTTTTGTTTCTTCACTTTCTTCTGGAATATCCTTTTTTTTTTTTGGATATCTTTTTGTTCTGTGCAACCTCCTCTTCTGGTTTAGGCACAATCTGTTCTTTTTCAGTAGGGATCATCTCAGTGGGGCAGAGAGAACTCATGAACAGGTTGATCTGATCATGAGCTCTGTAATCCAGTGTCACATGTTTGGGGCCCCGTTCACCAGGATGGGCTCAATGACCAGAGAATCTACATCTAAGCCCTTAAGTTCAGCATTACTCTCTGTATTTTTGAGCAGGAGCAGTAAAAATTCAGCACTCTTGGGGCCACTGGCCCTGCGTCCAGCCCCACTGTTTGGGGCTACCAGCTCCAGCATTGTAATGACAGAAAGACATGCATTGCTTCTTAAAACTGACATCCTTCAGATACTTGGTGGCATTTCAGATGTGCATACCCTCAATGGCCTGGGCAGTTTCACGAGTGTTCTTAAAGTGTACACAAAGATTTGAACCTCTTGATTTACATGATTTTGTGGGGTTTTCTGAGTCAAGTGAATAGTGAACTATTTTTAGAGGTCACTTCAGGCCTCTTACTGGAGAAAAAAGGCATTTGTGTTGTTTTTAAGGCACTAAATTTGTGCTTGTTTGTTTCAGTAAGAAAACAAGTACTGAGGCTCAATACTTTAAAAAAGTATGAGGGAGGGCCAGAAAATTTGAAAAATACTCTCCTGGATCATGTAGCTCAATGATATAGGCAGAGGTGAGTGACATGGAAACAGAGAAGAAGGCAAAGATGCAGCCAGAGGCCGTGTTACAATAGCATCCAGGACCTTGTATGTGTGTGTTCGGTTGTGTCCGGCTCTTTGTGACTTCATGGATTGTAGTCTGCCAGGCTCCTCTGCCCGTGGAATTTTCTGGCAAGAATACCTGAGTGGAATGCTGTTTCCTCTTCCAGGGGATCTTCCTGACCCCAGGAATCAAACTTGCATTTCTTGTGTCTCCTGTGTTGGCTGGCAGATTCTTTACCATTTGTATTCATTTTTCAAAAGAGAGTGGGTGTGGTTACTTGTCTAGTTTGTGTGTGTGCATGCTTGTGTGTTTTGTTTGAAGAAGCACAGCCCCTTCTTCACACTAGGAGGAGGCCCAGTGCACAGAATCGACCCACTTGGCTGGCTTTGGCTCAAACAAGAGCAGCAGGGGCCTCATTTCCTCCCAGGCACTCCAGAGGCCCCTTGGAGCGTGGTGTGAAGAGCCCTGTCAAGGCCAAGGTCTTAGAGTTTTAAGTCATGTTAGGATTTTAGTGCCTACTGATCACTCCAGTGGAGGGAGGATTCAAGGATGATTAAACATGGGGATCTTCTGGAAGACAAGCTAGCACCTTGATTAGAGAAATGAAATTTGAGTGAAAATGAACTGAATGAGTTGAAAAGCTTTGGGTTGAAAATCATCATAGTTATTAATTGAATGCTGTGGGTGAGGGAGAAGGATGACTCACATCAGGGGTCTCCAACCCCTGTTAGGAACTGGGCCACACAGCAGAAGGTGAGCAGTGGGCAAGCCAGCGAAGCTTGATCTGTATTTATAGCTGTTCTCCATTGCTCGCATTACCACCTGAGCTCTGCCTCCCGTCAGGTCAGCGGCAGCATTAAATTCTTGCAGGAGTGAAACACACTTTGAGGGTCACTGTCTCCTATCACCCCCCAGATGGGGCCATCTAGTTGCAGGAAAACAAGCTCAGGGCTCCCACCGATTCTCCATTATGGTGAGTTGTGTCATTATTTCATTATATAAATGTAATGCTCTTGAATCATCCTGAAACCATCCTGTCTATGGAAAAATAATCTTCCACAAAACCAGTTCCTGGTGCCAAAAAGGTTGGGAACCTCTGACTGACCCCATGGATCTCCCTGTTGGATGACTTGTGGAACAGTTACAGTGGCTAACATTCATTGAGAAGCACCATATACTCTCTGCTTTATAGGCATTATCTTGTTGTGTCCTCACAGTGACTCCATGAGGTCTGTATTCTTTCACCCTCATTTTAAAGATGAAAAGACTGAGCCATAGACTTCAGGAAAGAACTAGGAACAGCTGAACTGGATTCCAAACTAGTCACACTCCAGAACCTGTACGTAACCATTCCGTGTACTGTAACTGACCATGCACACAGATACTGGCTGTTCTTCACCATTTTGGGGTCACACATTGCTCTAAGAATCTAATGAAAGCTAAGTATATATATCCTTGCACCAGTAATTATGTGCACAGGCTTAAACATGAAGTCTGCTTTGCATGTGTCCAATGTCACTCAGCTCTTGGGCATCAGAATCTCACCTTACCAAGGCCTTGTCTCCTTTCATCTCCTCCAACCTCTTTTTCCTTGAAGGTAATGACTTATGTTACACAAGCATTTAGATGTCCAGTGGGAACAGAGTCATGTTCATCTCATGACATCTCATGTCATGGACTGACATGAGATGTATTTGGGGTTTAGAACTCACCTCTCGATGGAAGGTGGATATAAGGTTGAGAAAAAGAGGAGTTCTACAGCTCTGTGTATCTCCTTGGTAGATGTTGATGTCAAGCCAGGCCAGTTTAACATTTGGATACTTTTCTAACATTAAAATAAAACAGGTAGGCAGTTCAAATAAATTCTTGAAGAAGACAAAGTTTTCATGTTATGCGTTCGGTTCTGAACTGCTTCCAGCTCAGTGTGTTTGCAATCTGCCTTAGTTTGGGCTCCTCAAGAATAGACCCACAGAAAAGGATCCAAGGGGAAGTGGTTTATTTGGGAGGGGATCCCAGGAGACACTGGTAGGGGAGTAAGGAAATAAGACAGGAAGGGGAGCAGGGTAGTCCTCTAGGCATTTGGGGCTTAGTCCTCCTGGCAACTCAGTGGTCAGAGAGTCCCAGCAGAGATGTGGGGCACGGGGGTGTGTATACCTCCAATCTAGTTATACACTGCTTGAGGGTTTTTCCTGGGACCTTCAGGACTCCACCTTGCCATGTGTCCCAGGCAGAGCAGGCTCTGGTGACCAGAGGAAACTCTTAGGCAAAATGGTGCAGATGTTGGCAGTTGGGCCAAATTGTAATGGAAGGCCCATGTGGTGGGGCCTACAACTTTTAACACACAGTGAAAACAAAGAAGGCTGAATGAAAGACTGATGCTTTCAAACTGTGGTGCTGGAGAAGACTCTTGAGAATCCCTTGGACTGCAGGGAGATCAAACCAATCTATCCTAAAGGAAACCAACCCTGAATATTCATTGGTAGGACTGTTACTGAAGCTGAAGCTCCAATACTTTGGCCACCTGATATGTAGAGGCAAATCACTGGAAAAGACCCTGATGCTGGGAAAGATTGAAGACAGGAGGAGAAGGGGGCAACAGAAGATGAGATGATTGGATGGCATCACCAACTCAATGGACATGAGTTTGAGCAAGCTCCGGGAGATGGTGAAGGACAGGGAAGCCTGGCATGCTGCAGTCCATGGGGTCACAAAGAGGTGGACACGTCAGAGTGACTAAACAACAACAACTGAAATATTTTATAAACAATTGGAGGTGCAAGCATAGACACTTTTGGTTTTGTTTTGTTTTCAGTTAAAAAACTTAAACGAACTTTTTTGAGTTAAAAAATTTCGACATGTTTTCTTTGATTTCTAAACATTGTGTCTTTCACTATGCTCAGTCTTTCTTCCTATCATTTTCTATTCCTTCTTGCATGACTCTGGATGAACTCAAATGTTTTCTTGGAACTGAATATTGTTTATTTTGCTCTTGGCTGCTGTATTTGTCTCCTAGGACTGTCATAAGAGGTGATCACCAGCTGGGTGACTTAACACTGAACAGATTTAGCTCTGGAGGCCATGTTCCCTAAGAAGGCTAGAGGGTAGATTTCTTCCTTATTTCCAGGCATTCCTCTGCTGGTGGCTGCATAACTCCACTCTCTGCCCCATCTTCAGCTGGCTATCTCCTCTTATCCCTCCGTCTCTCCTCCATGTTCCTCTTAGAACAACACTTGGCATTGGATTGAGGGCCCATTTGGATAGTCAAAGATGATTTTGTCCTGAGACCTTTAATATCTGCAAAGACTCTTGGTCCAAACAAGGTCATATTCACAGTTACATTCACAGGTTTTGGCTTGTAATGTTCATGACAGCAAAGAATAAAGGGAAGTTTTAAATACCCCATTTACAGATAAAGACCAAAAGTTAGAGGGAAGGCAGTTGAATGCAGATGGTGGCATAGGAAGAGTCCGAACTTAACCTACTCCTATGAACACAACAAATATACAGCTACCTGTCAATCAGTTCCCTCCGAAAAGAATCTGAGAACTAGTGAACATCTCCTTCACGACGAAGGCTAAAAGGACCACCCTGAGAGGGGTAGGAGAGGTAGAAAGACGCTCTTGCCAAAACCCCACCCCTGGTGTGATTCACACAGTAGGGAGGGATCTCACCAGATGGGTGCTTCTCCTGGATGACTGAAGAGTTGGCACCCCACATCAGGCACCCATGTCCCCTAGAATCTATACCAGAAGGATGAGCCCCCAAAGCATCTGGCATAGGAAACCAGTGGGGCTGATATCCAAACACCCCAAAGTGCCCTCTTACAAGGGTTGCCTGCAGTCTCAGTCACCCTGAGACGCCATAAGACAGCAGAAGTTTGAAAAGTGCAAAGATTGTATGCAAAGGAGAGTTATTTCCAAAGCTAAAAGCATTGGCTTGATGGGCAGGGGATAGAAGAACTGGTCCCTGGAGATAGAGACATTGGTGGACATCGATGTGAGTCCCATCTAACGTGCTAGCTCAGGTGGGAAAGCTCCAACAGGAGTGAGCAGTCACAGAATTATCGCTGCCTTGCTAAAGCAGAAAGTTCTGTCGGTTGTAGCATTCCCCCACTCCCTGGCTGGGGCTGGTGTTAAAACCGATGCATGCACATACAAGGCACTCTCCTGCTGCATTGCTAAAACTCCTGGGTGCATGCAGTTATTTCCTGATGCCTTTGTGAAGCAAGAGAGCTTCACAGTCTTTTTATGAAAAAGGCCTGTTTACTTAGCATGGAAGGTCACCTTGAGGGACAGGCTTCATGTTTTCCACACACTTATATGCAGAGTACACCATGAGAAACGCTGGGCTGGAAGAAGCACAAGCTGGAATCAAGATTGCCAGGAGAAATATCAATAACCTCAGATATGCAAATGACACCACCGTTATGGCAGAAAGTGAAGAACTAAAGAGCCTCTTGATGAAAATGAAAGAGGACAGTGGAAAAGTTGGCTTAAAGCTCAACATTCAGAAAACTAAGATCATGACATCCAGTCCCATCACTTCATGCCAAATAGATGGGGAAACAGTAGAAACAGTGGCTGACTTTATTTTTCTGGGCTCCAAAATCACTCCGGATGGTGATTGCAGAAATGAAATTGGAAGACACTTGCTCCTTGGAAGGAAAGTTATGACCAACCTAGACAGCATATTGAAAAGCAGAGACATGACTTTGCCAACAAAGGTCCAGCTAGTCAAGGCTATGGTTTTTCCAGTAGTCATGTATGGATGTGAGAGTTGGACTATAAAGAAAGCTGAGTGCTGAAGAATTGATGCTTGTGGTGTTGGAGAAGACTCTTGAGAGTCCCTTGGACTTCAAGGAGATCCAACCAGTCCATCCTAGAGGAAATAAGTCCTGGGTGTTCATTGGAAGGACTGATGTTGAAGCTGAAACTCTAATATTTTGGCCACCTGATGAGAAGAGCTGACTCATCTGAAAAGACCCTGATGTTGGGAAAGATTGAAGGCAGGAAGAGAAGGGGACGACGGAGGATGAAATGGTTGGATGGCATAACCAACTCAATGGACATGAGTTTGGGTAAACTCCAGGAGTTGGTGATGGACAGGGAGGCCTGGTGTGCTGCGGTTCATGGGGTTGCAAAGAGTTGGACATGACTGAGTGACTGAACTGAACTGAACTGGGGCTAAGGAGGTGCTCCTAGAGAATATAAATAGGGAAGTGCCATCTTTGTGTACCCCTCTTTGCCTTGCTACAGCTCAAAAAGACTCCTCAGAAAGCAGCTGATACCCTCATCAGGAGCTTTGATTTTTGCAACTGTCCTCCAAGAGAACTCCCCAGATCTCCTGGTCCAGAGGCCATCAGGGATTGTAATCGTGACCCCACAGGACTGAATAAATCTGCATACTTCAACAGCTGCTACCCGAGGCTCTGAATGTCCCTGGTGGCTCAGTGGTAAAGAATCCGCCTGCAATGCTGGAGACTCGAGTTCATTCCCTGGATTGGGAAGATCCCTCGGAGGAAGAAATCGCAACCCACTCCAGTATTCTTGCCTGGGAAATCCCATGGACAAAGGAGCCTGGCAGGCTACAGTCCATGGGGTCGCAAAGAGTTGGACACAATTGAGCACACACACACACACACACACACACACACACGAACAGCTCACACACAGACACAAACTTCAGTGCACATAAAACTGGTGAAATCTGAATAGCCTCTGGACTGCACTGAAGTCAGTTTCCTGGTTTTGCTTCTGTACAGTAGTTGTGTATTATAGGTGTGTAAGATGTTACCATTGATGCAGGTTGAGAAGGATGCACAGGAACTCCTTGTACACTCCCCCACTTCCTGTGAATCTAAAAGTTACACCAAAATAAGAAGTAAAATTGAACCAAACCCAACCACCACCACTAAAACCCTCCAAACCCCCAATAAGTACTGTAAGATACAGATGTGTGCACAGTATGATAGAAGCAGAGAAGGGGGCACCAACTCTGAGATTTTATAGCTCTTTATGGAATAAGGAATAAGAAAATAATAAAGAATTTGGAAGCTAGTAAAATAAAAAAAATGACACTATTAATATCATAGCCATTTTAGAACTGGAGGTGTCTGTGCGGTTCATCTAGAGTTAGAAAATAGTCAACATTTTACAGGTAAGGAAAGAGGGGTCTAAAGAGGTAAGGTTACCTGCTAAGGTTGTAGACCCCAAAAAGAGACTGGTTTGAGCTGTGAAATTTTCCAGGTGTTATGACAGTGACACGCAGGAGAACTCAGATTCTTTCCTTTGGGCACTAGGATCCCTAGAAGTTTGGAGTTCACTGGTCCAAACCAGTCCTCCCCACTCTTCCCAATAGTGTGCTCCCAGTTTACTCACCACGAGATGGCAGCAGAACATAAACCATCGTCCTCAGAGGTCCTGCTGAGGCCCCATGGTTGGCAATCAAGGAGTCAGCTACACAGGTTTTGATTGTATAGTCCAATTAGCATTGTGGTAGTAATATATTATGTACATTAGAAAATAAGCCACTGAAGAGGACTTAAAAATAACGCAAAGATGAAGTCAATAAGCCACTTTAATAGCTTCATTCTATTGTTAGCTAATATTGTAAGGCAGAGTATATATTTATAGGGAAGTTGATAGTTAAGGCTAGTGGGTATACTGTCCGTATTTCTAATGATCTTGATAATTTCACCTTCTTTGAGCTCACTTTCTGTAAAGTCTCATGAGATGGTCATTGTCTTGCCTGGTAACATGGCTGATCGGCTGCCCCAGGGACAGTGTCATTTCCTTGTTGTTTGCAAGCATTAGCTTGAACCACATCAAATTGTTATTTTTCTTATATAAAAGCTGAGCAAACATTGGCAATTTCATGCAGTCTAACCCATCTATAGCTGTGCTATTTGCATTATCTTTAGTCTGCATTTATTCTTTTGTAGAATTTTTTTAACCGTTATCTTGGAAAAACTGATGATTTAATTAGTATAACATATCCATCTACTCACTGCGTCTCCAGCTATCATGTGTCACCATGAGTTCAAGGCAGAGTGGCAGAGCCTCCACGCTGTGGAGATCTTGCTGCTCCCTAACGATTCCTCACATACCTTATGTGACCACAGACTCTCTGATGCAGCCCGCAGGTAGGCACCTTGGTCAATCCAGGTAAGTGAAACTGGCTTCCTCGTGTTTTCAGATAAAAGTAAATATAAGTTATTTGAACATAATCTTTGGGAAGCTCCAGGGGATGGTCTTATAGTCTCAACTTGTTCATTTTACAAATGAGGAAATAAGACAAGCCGATTTCGAAGAACCAACTCATTGGAAAAGACTCTGATGCTGGGAAAGATTGATGACAGGAGGAGAAGGGGACAACAGAGGATGAGATGGTAGATGGCATCACTGACTCAATGGACATGAGTTTGAGTAGGCTCCAGGAGTTGGTGATGGACAGGGAGGCCTGGCGTGCTGCACTCCGTGGGGTCGCAAAGAGTCAGACACGACTGAGCGACTGAACTAAACTGATCTACATTCTCTCTTTGGAGGAATCTGAACATTTAATATCACACAACAGTGAACCACACTGGGCCATGTGATGCTGTCTGAACATGCTCCTTTTTATCTTGAAAATGGGTGAGGGAGACAGCTTTAAAAGGAGCCCTGTCTAGGACTCTCTGTTGGAGACCTCTGTTGTCACAGTGTGCACATCTCATTCCATTGTCCCCAGAGTCCCAAAAACATTCCTGAAACTAACATTGGAGAATTTGGATTGGGGTACTTTGGACAGCTTCAGTCTTGGAAGAAATTGTGCCTAAGGAAAAGTTTCCTGGGTTCTTCTAGCCCCTGAAGCAGGTCGCATATCTTTCTTCCTTTCTAGGTAATAAACTTCTTGAAGGCAGTGGTCATGTCTAATTTATTTTTTTATCCAACTCCCTCTTCCCCCTCCCATGGATGGTTCAGTGTCTTGCATCTAGAAGACTGGGGTTGGTAGAATAAATAACTGTTGACTAAAGTTGATAGAATTTCCATGTAAGACATTTAACTTTAGATCATCGCAAACTTCACTAAAAATTGTATCTGTAAATGTTCAGTAGGACACTAGGGAGGGCTATTCCCTTTCAAGATGTTGCTCTCAGTTCAAACAGAACTTTCTACAACAATGGAAATATTCTATATCTGAGCTCTCCAATGCATTATCTGCTAGCCACAAATATCTACTGAGCACTTGAAACATGGCTAGTGAGATTGAGGAATTTAATTTTTCATTTTATTTAGTTTAAATAGCTCTATGTATCTTTTGACCTCATATTGGACAGCACAGAAAGATGACAAGTTATTAAGCATAGTAGCGTCACACTTAAACAGTCTTCATTTATCTTATAATGACATCCTCCAAAACACCTCACATTTGTACCACCTCACCATCAGTTTCTTTTTTCTCGTATTCTCTCACATCCCTTAAGATCCCCAGGAAATACTGTTTCTCCTAAGTGTTTATTTTCTTCAACTCATCATCTAAACAACAAAATGACAAAAAACCCTAAAAGTAATGAGGAAAATAGTGATAATTAAAAAATAGAATTCATCTTATCATTCTCTTAGGGAGTCATGACAGGACCTTTCTGTTAAAGCCTCAAGCTCATTGGGACTCCAAACACTGGTTCTTCTTTAGGGGCAAAATTGTAATTGGGTCTTAAAAAAATCTAAATAGTTTCCTTTGCCAGTCAATTAGAAGGTTAATACTGAGTCATTATATGCTGAGTTTCCTAGATCCAATTTCTTGGATTGAATCATCAGTTTAGCCCCTACCCATTCTTTAGGGCTTGGCTTCATCATCTTCTTCTCAGGGTGACTTTCTTTCTTCCTTCCTTCTTTTTACTTTTGGCTGTGCTGGGTCTTCATTGCTGCCTGTTGCTTTCTCCAGTTGTGAGCAGGGGCCACGCTCTTGTTGGGGAGCATGGGCTCTAGACCACAGGCTCAGTAACTGTGGTGCATGGGCTTAGTTTCCAGGCAGTATGTGGGATCTTCCTGGACCAGGGATCCAACACGTGTTCTCTGCATTGGCAGGCAGATTCTTAACCACTGGATCACCAGGGAAGTTCCATCAGAATGACTTTCTGATCTGACTTTCTAATCGGATTTCCCTCAGATGCTTTCTCTCAGCCTTTGCACCTCTCCTCACAGGGTTGTTTTAAAGACAAATAAAGTAATGCAGAGCAAGCACCTATTTAGTGCCTGATAGACAGTAAGTGCTCAAGAAATACTAGTTGTTCCTATTTTTATAGAGTCACCCTATCCAGATGGAGAAGTCTTAATGAAATTCAACAATATTGAGCTTTGGGTTAAGAATGAAGGAAAAATTGTTAACAGACAAAATAATTCTGAGGTCACATGCAGGTTGAGGTGATGGTTTGAAATGCAAGTATAGATAAGGCAGAGGAAGTGTTTCAGAAATGGAACTGGGAAAGAGAAAAGATTACCGTGTTGTTGTTCAGTTGCTAAGTAATGTCTAACCCTTTGCAACCCCATGGACTGCAGCATGCCAGGCTTCCCTGTCCTTCAATATCTCCTGAAGTTTGCTCACACTCATATCCATTGAGTCGGTGATGCCATCCAACGATCTCATCCTCTGTTACCCCCTTCTCCTGCCCTCAATCTTTCCCAGCATCAGGGTCTTTTCCAGTGAGTTGGCCCCTTTCACATCAGGTGGCCAAGGTATTATAGCTTCCGCTTCAGCATCAGTCCTTCCAGTGAATATTCAGGGTTGATTTCTCTTAGTACTGACTGGTTTGATTGCTGTCAAAGTGAAAGTTGCTCAGTCATGTCCAACTCTTTGTGACCCCATGGACTATACAGACCATGGAATTCTCCAGACCAGAATACTGGAGTGGGTAACCTTTCCCTTCTCCAAGGGATCTTCCCAACCCACGTCCCCCCACACTCCAGGCAGATTCTGTACCAGCTGAGCCACCAGAGAAGTCCAAGAATACTGGAGTGGGTAGCCTATCCCTTCTCCGTGGATCTTCCTGACCCAGGAATAGAACTGAGGTCTCCTGCATTGCAGGTGGATTCTTTACCAACTGAGCTACCAGGGAAGCCCCTGATTGCTGTGGGTCCATTGTAATTCAAGACTACCCCTTATCTCAGTGGCAATTTAAAGGATATGTACAAGACCATCTGGTCAACCCCTTTATAGTTGGGCAAGATAGCACTTAACCATCGATGCTTTTGTCCATGTTACCTTTCAGTCCTTGTCTATAGATTTAGACATATTTGGAAGAATATATACGTTTTAACAACTTGTATATTTTCCCTCTTTTTATAATATTTTGCCCTTATTTTCTCATACCAAGTGTTAGCCATTCTGAAGTAATCAAAACAGTTTGTATGTAGCTCTTTAAATCTTTCTCTATGCTCATACACATATACAAATACATATATATTTAAATATTTTAAAAATATTTGTCTTTACAAAAATTGTGTTATGCTGTATACACTTGCTTACAACTTGTTCTTCATATAGCGTGTGTATCCAACATCTGTTTGAATTGTCCGTAATAAAAGTAGAATGTGTGTTAGATTTGGTGTCTGTTCTGATTCCCACTTGAAAACAAACCAATCTTCTATTTCTGGAAGAATAGTAGAAAAGATACTCTACTTATCCTCCCAGTGAAATCCTCAAATGCCGAATAAAATTTTAAAAAACCTAAAATGCATCAGTGAGCTGTTAGGAGGAAATGAATCTCAAGAGATAAACAAAGTACTAAAGATACTTTCATTTTGAGGACGTTTGAAGAAACCCCAGTGAAGCTGGGTTTTGATTGTAATGGTCTCTTACAGATGGGAGAAAGTAATGGGAAGCATAAGGGAGGTCCCCAGTATAGCTGGAATCCCACAAGTCCATACAGGCTGAGTATGAAGGGTAAGCTAAAAATACAGCTGCCAGCCCCCAAGTAGAGAACAGCAAGGAAAATGGTCGGCCTTGAAACCTGGTACTAGAAGAAAAATAATCAGTGGATGGATTTTAATAGTAGATTAGACAGAGTGAGAAAAAGGATTGATGAACTGGAAGCTAGACCTGAAGGAAGTATCCAGTACAAAGCACAAAGAAATAAAAAGATGAAAGATACTTAAAAGAGGAGACATAAGAACAGTGTGAGATGGTCTAATATTTGGGGTCTCAGAAGAAGAGAAGAGGTACGTAAAGGAGAGAGGGTATTTGAAGAGATGATAGCAAAGGATTTTTCAGAACCAATGAAAAGCATCAATCTTCATATTTAAGAAACGAATCCATCCCAATCAGGACAAATAATAAGAAATACACACTCGGAAACTTTACAATCAAACTTTAAAATCTCCAAAGAAAGATAATAATTTCAAAGCTATTGTCTATGAGAAAAATAGACTATCTACAAAAGAATGGCAATTGAATAGAACTGACTTCTGAACAGCAACTATGAAAGCCAGAAAAAAATTAGACTTTTGTGAATGTACAGAGAAAATATCTGTCAACCTAGTATTACCTAGCGAAATATCTAACAGTGAAAGTGAAATAAAGACATTTTCAGAAAGAATAAAAACTGAGAATGTTTGATATTAACAGCTTCTTTGTAACTACTGAGAACTCTGAAAAGATGCACTTGAAGAATAACAAAGGTTTCTCATATAGAAGGTTCTTAGATGCAAGGAGGAATGACTACTTAAAAAGCTGTGAATCTATATATAAGTCTAAAACAAAGATCGATTTTATAAAATATTGATGGTGATAAGCCAAGACAATTAAATACACAGAATAACAATAGTGTGCAAATTGGAAGTGACTGATTGGATTGAAGTGTTTTAAGGCTTGTATTTCATGGGAAGATGATAAAGATATAATTAATTTTGGACTTTATGATTTATGTGGAAATCTAGAACAATAGAATTAGTGATTATAAATTCTAAATCATTAGAAGAGACAGTGGAATGGGGGAAAAATCAATCCAAAAGAAGGTGTGTGCATGCTAAGTCACTTCAGTCCTGTCTGACTCTTCCCAACCCCATGGACTGTAGCCCCGTAGGCTCCTATCTTTGGAATTTTCCAGGCAAGAGTACTGGAGTGGGTTGCCATTCCTTTTTCCAGGGGATTTTCCTGACCCAGTGATCAAACCTGCATCTCCTGTGGCTCCTGCTTTGCAGGTGGATTCTTTACTGCTGAGCCACCTGGTAAGCCCCTGAAAGAAGATCACAAAAAAGAAAAACACATGAGACAAATATAAAGTACAAAATAAATTGGTAGAGGGACTTCCCTGGTGGTCCAGTGGCTAAGACTCTCTGCCCCCATTGCAGGGGTTCTGGGTTTGATCCCTGGTCAGGGAACTAGATCCCACATGCCACAACTAAGAATTTGCATATCACAGCTAAAGATTTCACATGCTGCAACTAAAGATGCCGAATGCTGCAACAAAGATCTAAGATCCTGAGAGATGCAACTAAGACCCAGTGCAGCCACACACACACACACACACAAATACATATGTATATGTATATGTACCTAATGGGCTTCCCTAATTCAGAATCTGCCTGCAATGTAGGAGACCAGGGGTCATTCCCTGGCTCAGGAAGATCCCCTGGAGAAGGAAATGGCAACCCATTCCAGTATTCTTGCCTGGTAAATCCCATGGACAGAGGAGCCTGGGGTCGCAAAGAGTCAGATATGACTGAGGGACTTTCACTTTTTCATATGTATATAATATACATAATTTTTTATTATATATAATATATAATAAGAAATAAGTAGGTAGAAGTAATTCCAGATGTATTTGTTATTGCAAAAAATTAAATTGTAACTATTCCAATTAAAAGACAAAGATTGTCAGACTGGGTTTAAAAATATATATATAGCCATGTGCCATTTAAAAAGTGAGAACTTTAAAACATTACATACAAAAATTTGAAAGGTATAGAAAATGATATAGCTGGCAAATGTTAGTCACAATAAAGCTGGTGTAGCAATATTAATGACTTTAGACTTTACAGTAAAGAACAACATGAGAAATAATGAAGGTTGCTATGCAATGAGAAAAGGTTCAATTTATGAGAAGAATACAAAAATTCTAATTTGCCTAGCAACCACACCCTTAAAATACATGAAACCAAAACTAGCTACAAGGAAAAACTGACAAATCTCTAGGGAGATTTTAGTACATCTTTCTCAGTGATGGATAGATCAAGGGGACAAAACTATGAAAGAGTTGAAAAGTGAAAAGAATGTATATTGTCTCATGTCCAATAAAATATAAGGTGAAATACTGTTTCAGACATGTTTAGCATGTCAACTTTTAATTAAAATTAAGAAAATTTAATCCTACAATTTTAGGAATACACACATATATCTTAAGACTGTATTTTAAAAAGTAAAGCTTTTGTGAAGACAAGATTCAATACAACCATTTCAGATGGGGAGAGGTATGGGAACAGCATTGAGGATGCACTCAGGTAAATGTAACTTGCTAGTATTCAAGTTCATGTCTTGGATTCTGGGTAGATAGGTGATTTTTCCTTATTAAAGTAATAAACAAAAAGGAAAGATCATTTAAGTAAAATTTAGGGAATTTCCCTGATGGTCCAGTGGCCAAGACTCTGTGTTCCTGATGCAAGGGGCCCAGGTTTGATCCTTGGTCAGGAAACCAGATCTCACATGCCGCAATTAAGATGGAAGTTCCCACATGCTGCAGCTAAGACCCAGCACAGTCAAATAAATAAGTAAATATTAAACCAAATTCAGTGCAGCTGAATACCTATGTCTGTATCTATATCTGTGTCTATATATGTATATCTGGAGATGGACTTTCCAAGTTAAAATTCTGGGTCTGCAGTCAATCTCTGTATCTTAGTTCCCTTCTGTGTAATATGGAAGTATAATAATTATACTTATTGCATCATGGTGAACACTAAATGAGCAAATAGATTTAAAGTCCTTAGATCATTATTTCATGTATATTAGGGGAGCAATACATGGTAGCAATTAATACTATTGCTCCTGAGAGAGAAATGACTCTTTGGATGTGCCACCCTTCTTTTTTCTCGGGTTTATTCATACTCATCCTTGTTACTTTCTCTTCTGAGATAATTAAGATAATTCCGATCTCTTTAAGGCCCACTCCTTTACTCACACTCTGAATGCTATCCTTATCTCCCCTGCCTCCCTGTCCTCTTCCCACAAATGATCCTGTCCTTTCTTGCTTCTCCAAGCTCTTTGTATCAGTAAGGTTTGGACCAGGAAAACAGAAACCACTCTAGGTATCTCAAACAGTGAAGGGTATATTATAAGGACTTGGAGACTCTCAAAGCTGTTGGAAGAGCTGAGTGTGGGGTGAGCAAAGATCAGGAAAGTCATTTCTAGCTTTCAGGAAAATGGAATACGCCATTCTTTCCACCTGAAGCAACTTTCCTTCCCCTTCGATAAGTGAACTCTATCCAGCCTTCAGGACTTGGCTCCTCAATCCCTTCCTTTGGGAAGGCGACTTGAAAATGTTAATAAATGTTAGCTTCCCCCAGTCTCCTAGCTTTTGGCAGAGGACACAGACTCCTGAGTCAAAGACAAAGGAAGGCTTATTACTCACAGCAGTAGCGGTTGCCAGAGTAGCATCATTTTCTTGTACTGGCTCTCTGAGTTGGGTTTCTACAGGGTGAGGTAATGGGGGCTGGGTGACACTTGCCCTCAGTGGGTTGTGTTACAGGGGCGGGATCCTGGATTTAGAGAGCCTGAAACTTTTCTAATGGGTTGCAAGAAAACCTGCCCAAAATTCATCCCAGGGAGAGGCTTTATTTTTATTTTACTGGACAGTAAAAATACTTGCTCTTTCTCTGAAGGGAAATACTATTTCTGTTTTCCAATACTGTTTGCTCTGCAAATATCCATGCAAATTTCATCTCACCAAAAATGCAGTAAATGTTTCTGCTCACAAGTCAGGCAGAAATTTGAGAGACCATGGAAAATTTGTCTCATACCACTTATTACAGTTTATTGTAAGTGCTTGTTCATTTGATATTTTCTCTAACTGTACTGTAAGTTGCTTGAGGGCAGGGTACAATCTCTTTTCATTGCTTTATCCCTAGGATAGTGACTGAGTGTGTGTATGTAGTTGCTCTGTCGTGTCCAACTCTTGACAATCCCATGGACTATAGTCCACCAAGCTCCTCTGTCCATGGAATATTTCAGGCACAAATACTGGGGCAGGTTGCCATTTCCCACTTCAGGGGATCTTCCTGACCTAGGGATCTAACAGGAGTCTCTTGCATCTCCTGCGTTGGCAGGTAGGTTCTTTATCAATAAGCCACCTGGGAAGCCCAGGACAGTGACTAGTGCATGGTAAATGGAGTAAATATTTGTGGAATGAATGAATGCCCTCAGTTCTATGTGTAACACAGGGTTGGGAATGGTGCTCTATGTCTAGCCTTTCTTATCTAAGGCTAGAGCAGTATCTGGGAAGCAGTGCTGGGATTCTCTGAAAGGGTCATAGCTTCTCTGGATCATGCTTGGTCAACTATTTGGGAATGTAATTGCAGGAACAGGAGGATATGATTATGAGGTGCCCCTACATTCTTCTCCTTTCCCCTCTTCCAGAGCATGTAACTTGAGTGTACAGAGCCTCAGGAAAATTGCTGTGATATTTATTTGAAATCTAATGCTATTTCTAGGCTGGTGAGTGAAGTGAAAGTCACTCAGTCATGTCCGACTCCGTGCGACCTCATGGACTATGGAATTCCATGGAATTCTCCAAGCCAGAATACTGGAGTGGGTAGCCTTTCCTTTCTCCAGGGGATCTTTCCAACCCAAGGATTGAACCCAGGTCTTCCACATTGCAGGCAGATTCTTTACCAGCCTTGCCACAAGGAAAACCCTCTAGGCTGGTAACTAGCAGGTATTTCTGGTACAAGAAGAATCTTTAAACAATCCTCAAGGAATTTTATAAAACAGTAACATCTACTGAAATGTAAGCTCCATGGGGGTATTTTTGGAGATAATAGATCCTTAATATATTTTGTTGATTGCATTAAAGAAGTAAATTTATTGAGTGCTCACTATATGCCCAAACATGCGACCAGGCATGGAGCTAAGCATTTAATATATTTCATTGGCACAGTGACACTATGAAGTAGGTCCTATATTAGCCCCATTTAGCTGACAAGGAAACTGAGGCTTAGAGAAATTAAGACTCACCCTGACCACGTTATTTGCAAGTGCTAGGCTAGTGTTCAGACCTTGGCATGAATCCACACAAAACATCTTTGCCCACAAAGTGCCAAGGTGGGAGAGTTGTCATTTATGGAGGAGGGTGGTAGAAAGTTAACACATACCATGTTTTTCACTGGATCGTTTTCTGATCCTATGACTTGAAAATTGTAGCTTGACAAGTGTTGTGTACTTGAATAAGATCAAATTGCTTATCTGTGAAACTTTTTGCCCTATAAAAATGTTATTTAATACTTTCACATATTTTCATCTCAACTGTGTGCTGTAAACATCTCAGAAAATGTGGTTTTCAAAAAGTAGCTTCAGAAACATTAATATTCTGAGTACAGGACATGCCTTGGGTCCCCAGACATGCCTGGCATCATAGTTTTACCTAGACCCTGAGGTCATCCAGAGGACATTTTCATAGAAAATGGGGACCAGGAAGAGGATATTTCTCACCTAAGACCTGTGAGGACCAAAAAAGCACAGTGGAACAATAAAGACAGCAGCCACTGAAATCATTGAGCTAGCGAACTTGAGATTAGCTGGGCTCTGCCAAATATTAAAACTTTACACTGTCAGAGTGAACTCCTGGCTGGAATCTGAAGGGACAATTTGAGAAAATTCAAGTTCCCCAAAACTAATTTGCTGCTTTCAGCCATGACAAATCACCACAGTATTCAACAAGCTCAGTGATTACTGACTTAGAGGACATAACCAGCATTGTTACTCCGAGTTAATATCCGAGGCTAAATATTCATTTACATCGTTAGTGTTAGGAAACGCAGCCAGAAAATATTCAGGAGCCTGCTCTGTTGGCCGAGTCAGCCTGAAAGGAATCGCATCCTGTCAAGGGCTGAACTGAAGGCTGGGTCTTTGTGTGATTGGCATCGGTTCCAGTCCTGCCAGCAGACACACAATTCCCCGTTGTCCCTGTGATCCACGCTTCACCTTGCCTGTGGTGCAAGCGTGGTTTGATGTGACCTCTTTGAAGACTCAATGCTGTGCCTCACCCTCTTGTTCAGAGGAGGCTGGCAAGCCCGGAGACCACTGGAACGAGGACAGCAGTCATCCTCATTCTCCTGCACGCGGTCACATAGTTAGTAGGTCACACGTACTAATGATAATTTAATAAGCATAGCAGTACGACGGCAGATGACAACGTTTGATTTTGCCATGGAGGTCGGAGATCTGAAAGCCAAGAAGTTTCTGTGTCATTGTGTCAGGAGTTTGTGGAGAATTAAACAAAATTAGATACAGCTACTTTCCTTTCTTATGAAATTTTCTCTCATTGAGAACAAATACATACTTTTCCCACCTCATAGACAAAATGACTGTTTTATGAACTTATGGTACAAACTGTTTTAAATTCAAGTAGCGACAGAAAAAAAAATCGGTGACAACCACAATGAATATTTTTAGCACATCTTTCTTTCTTTTTTTTTTTTAAAGAGAGATCCTCTAATAACTGTGATTTTTATTATTTTTACTTTTTTCTATTCTTTTTTTATTGGGGTATAGCCACTCCACAATGTTGTGTTAGCTTCCACTGCATAACAAAGTGACTCAGCCACATTTATATATACACACACACACACATGTATATATATGTATATATACTCCCTCTCGGGCCCCTCTTTTTCCGCATGTAATCCCATCTATCTAGGTCACCAGAGAGTTGTTTAGTTGCTAAGTTGTATCTGACTCTTTTGCAACCCCATAGACTGTAGCCTGCTAGGCTCCTCCGTCCATGGAATTTTCCAGGCAAGAATACTGGAGTTGGTTGCCATTTCCTTCTCCAAGGAATCTTCCTGACCCAGGGGTGGAACCTGTGTCTCCTGCACTGCAGTCAGTTTTTACCACTGAGTCACCAGTGCTTCCCATTTCTAATTTAAGTATAAGTCCATTTTATAAAACAAGTTGGGCTCATACTAGACACACTTTTGGTATTGGGTTTTTTTCCATTTTGTATGCTGTAAATATTTTATTGGCTTTTAAAAAAAGGATTCATTGGAGTATAGATTTACCATGTTGTGTTAGTTTCAGGAGAACAGAAAAGTGAATCTGTTCTACCCGTACATATATTCACTCTCTTTTAGATTCTTTTTCCATACAGGCCGTTACACAGTACTGAGTAGAGTTCCCTGTGCCGCACAGTAGGTCCTTATTATTTTTGGTAAATAATCATCTCTTACTTATTTGTTTCTTTTTTTGTGGCTGTTTGATATTCTGTGATGCAGATGGTGTGGAGGACAGACACAGGTTTAAACCATAGCTCTGTGAGGGCCTCAGTTTCCTCAGCTGTAAAATGGGAGTACGAATATTTGCCTGGCAGCCTTGGAGAGTTGTCATGACAGTTTAAATTAGTTTCTGTGAAGCCTAGAACATGCTAAGCTCATAAAGAATTCTTGTTTATAGATATGCTTATGGAACATTTGGGTAGCATTTCAGAGTTAGACCATAACACTGGAGTCTGTCTTCATCATTTGGTCTTAACCCACCAAACATCAGAACCCAAGTTATGTCAAAACTATAATCCCTCAATCCTTCCTAATGCAGATTTTAAAGTTTTGGGTAAAATAAAACTTTTAAGGAACCACCACACACTTTTATGAAGTTGTCTTCTTTTCAACAAAGAACTGGTGTGACTGACTTTCCTTTGAAGGTCCTGCAAGGGCTTTAGCCTTCAAACAGAATCACTGATGGGCTTTAATGTGAAGTGAAAGTTGCTCAGTCCTGTCTGGCTCTTTGCAACCCCATGGACTATGCAGTCCATGGAATTCTCCAGGCCAGAATACTGGAGTGGGTAGCCTTTCCCTTCTCCAGGGGATCTTCCCAACCCAGGGATCAAACCCAGGTCTCCCACATTGCAGGCGGATTCTTTACCATCTGAGCCACCAGGGAAGCCCAAGAATACTGGACTGGGTAGCCTATCCCTTCTCCAGCAGATCTTCCCAACTCAGGAATCGTTTGGGGTCTCCTGCATTGCAGGCAGATTCTTTACCAACTGAGCTACCAGGGAAGCCATGGACTTTGATACTGGGTGGGAATTCAGGGGAGCCTCTCAGGGTCCAGGAATTAATATGTTTTGATGAATGCTAATTTTTAGTAGTTCCCTGGTTAATACTCTTTTACTTAAAATATAGTGATAAGAACTTGCCACTCAAACCACTGAAATCATGTGTGTGTGCGTGCTCAGTTGCTTCAGTTGTGTTGGGCTCTTTGTGACCCTATGTGCTGTAGCCCACCAGGTTCCTGCGTCCATGGGATTCTCCAGAGTTGCCATGCCCTCCTCCAGGGGATCTTCCTGACCCAGAGATGGAACTCGCATCTTTTACGTCTCCTGCATGGGAAGGTGGGTTCTTTGTCACCAGTGCCACCTGGGAAGCCCACTGAAATCCAGATCCTTCCATATTTCTGGTTCCAAAACCCAATTCTGCTTCCCTTTGACAGCAGAAAACCCTGTTTAGACCAACTCCTCCCAAGATGAGTAGCCCTAGACTGTTCATGTCCTGCTGCTATGAGGGAGGGCATGGCAAGCAGTTGCGCTCTCCTTCCTACAATGTGCAGAGAAGGAAATGGCAACCCACTCCAGTAGCCTTGCCTGGAGAATTCCACGAACAGAGGAGCCTGGAGGGCTACAATCCATGGGGTGGCAAGGAGACTGAGCAACTATCGCTCACTCACTCACTCCTACAGTGTGCAAAATGTTAGGTCTCATGTTGACCACTGCATGAGGTGGGGTGAGGCAGGGTTTATTTTTTTAAAAAAGGAAAACCACAAGAATTCAACTTCATTAATTGCTGCCCAGACTAAACGTTGGCCACTGCACCGTTTTTCATGTCAAGGAGAAACTCTCTGATGGGAAATAAACATCTGATCAACTTGTGTTGCCGAGAGAGGGATGGTTTTAGGAAGAGGTTATACACATCCTTCCATTTGGAGGAAATGAACTCGGCGGACTGCGCCTCTTTATTGATACTGTTTTCTCCCCCCTTTTCTTTTCCTTTTCGAAATAAGTTCCCTGGAATGGTCGGGCGATGTGGGAAAATATTGTGACACTCAGGCCTGTTTACGTTTGCGGGGGGGGTGGGGGGCGGCTGTTTTGTTTGCCTTGCCGGCCGCGGGGCCCCTCCTTTTCATGGTCGGCGGTCCCCCGACAGCTCGGATTCCTCCGCTGACATCTGCGATAATGAGAACCCTGACGGGAATAGATTTGCAAAATGATGGGCCCACAATAGGACGGCGCTGTCCCCCAAACTTCGCTGGAGATAAGCAGATGGGGTCTGAAAACAGAGCGTTTGAACCGATTAGGTCGAGGTGACCGCCTTTATTCAGCGCACACTGGAGCGCTATTCGGCGCCGGACCCCACCGCCCCCCCCAACCCCGACTTCCCTGCCGACCCCCCTTCTCCCCCCAGCCCTCGCCTCCCCTGGTTTGAAGCCGGGAGGGCCGCCGATGGCCGCCTTTCTCTGCCTCCCGCGCACTCGCCTGGAGCCCGGCCCTTCCCGTCCCCAAGCGGAAGCCTGCTGGGCACCCACCTCGTGCCAACCGACTGAACGACAGAGAAAAGCCACCCCTCACGCCGCATAAAGAGAAGCCGAGGCAACACATGGGGCTTTCCCACTCGGCACAAATGATGGCTGTTTGTGCTAGTTAACCTTTTTCGGAGCCCGGGTCGCCCCTGCTGGGAGGCAGGGCCAGGCTGCAGGGAGCGCAAAGCCTGGCAGAGCCCGGCGTCGCCAGCGCGCCCGCCCGGGGGCCCCCAGCACGCGCCGCCGCCTCCGCAGAATACCAAAGCCCAGGCCCCCCGCTCTCCATAAGTCAGCCGGTCCCATGTGCTGCTGACAGCTTGGATTCCAGAAGAGAAGGGCCTCCAGGAAAACTCCACACACAGTTCCTGGTGACTTGGATTGCCTGGCACGGTTTACCTTCCGAAGCCCTGAAAAGGAGGACATGGAAAGGTTCCCACCCCGGGCTTTATAATGTTCAGTGTCTCCTCCACTAGCTGTGTCAGAGGCAACCTCCTTTGTACTTTGCAAGCCTAGAGTCAGGTCGTTAATACACTTTTTCTTTTCGCCGTATATTTGTATTTTTTAAAACCTTTATATCTTGTATTGGAATACAGACAGTTAACAATATTATGATAGTTTCAGGGGACTCAAAGGGACTCAGCCATACATATATATGTATCCATTCTCCTCTAAACTCCCCTTCCGGTCCAAGTCCCTGTGCTATACCGTAGGACGCTGTTGGTTATCTGTTTTAAGTTCAGTAGTGTGTACATGCCCACCCCAAACTCCCTAACTATCCCTTCCTTCCACCATCCTCACCCCTCAACTGTAAGTTCAGTTCTCTAAGTCTGTGAGTCTATTTCTGTTTTGTAATTTCATGCGCATTATTTCTTTTTAGCTTCTACATTATCTCTGTACTCATACTACCCTGAACACTCTGCTAATACACTTTTTAATAACCTGTGCCCGGAGCTAATTGACTGAAGCAAAACCAAGACAGGGTGATTGTACAAATGTGTTTCTAAGACCCGTTCTCTGGGTCTCTGGGGAGAGTTTTGATGATGTCAGAGCTGTAATGCTAGCTAAAGAAGAATGAGGACAGAAGGTGATCCTTTTGTGAAGGAAATTTTTGGAAGTAGCTTTTAAGGGCAGCGGAAAGTGGGGGGAAGCAGAAGTTTAAAATCAATGGGAGTTCCATGCCCAGGTGGAGGGCTGGTAATGCCGCAACACTGAAATAGCCAAATGTAGTAAAAGGAATCAGATTTCTGCAAATTGCAGGTTGAGCTAATCAGTGACAATGCATTTATTCCAGCTGCCAGTGTTCTGAAGAGCGGGACTCCTACCCTCCAGTACACTCCAGAGAACAGTCTGTAGAGCTCATGTCCTCAAACTCCCCATCCCTGACTATCTCCTGCTGCCAGCCCAGACCTGTGGGGTTTTGTGCTAACTCAGTGTAGCTCGTTTATGAGGTGGCATTGTTCAGAATTGGGTGTTCACCTGGCAATGACTTTCCTGAGAACGGAGGGTTTGCTCAGGCACAGTTGAAATAGTTCATTAACCAGGAAAGCCATCACAACATTTCCACAAATAGGTCAACAAAATCTAGCATTGCATATATCACATTCTGAGGAAATCCACCTCAGAAACAAAGGTTTTGATAAACCTTTGTTTATCAAAAGAAATCATAGAGGATTCACTAAAACATAATATTTGTGGCCACCCGTCATGGTAAAGAGAAGAGGGAAATAAGAGGATGCAAAGGTTGGGACCTTGAGCTACATTTTATTGGGAATGTTTGAGATGAAATAAAGGTTAAGGACATCAATCATCTCTATTTTTTAAGTCCTATCCTTCATGGAAGCTCTCAGGTACTTGGAGGTTGGGCATTTTTTGATTTTCATAAAACCATAGGATGAAATATTAAATTTAGCTTGCAGTGGTGTTTTTTTTTTTTTTTTTTTTTAAGGTGCAAGCTCTCATAATCCTTTAGAAACATAAATGGTTGAAAGAACATTTAGTTTTGGGTTCACAACATTTGAATTTTGTCTCTGCTAGTCATTGGTTGTGTGATTTTGAACACATTTGTTAACTTCAGTGAATCTTGGTGCTGCTACGGACTAAATATTGTGTCCCCCTAACATTCATTTAATTGAAGACCTAAACCCTATGCAATAGAAATTGGAGATGGGGCCTTTAGGAGGTAATGTCATGAAGGCGGAGGCCTTAAGAATGGAATTAGTGCCCTTAGAAGAAGAGACATGACAGAGATGACCTCACCTTCCACCATGTGAGAATACAGCAAGGTGACTGTTTCAAGCCAGGAAGCCAGGTAGCTTAAATATACCTAAAAAAGTAAACTGTGTCTTATTTTGCCTGAGGGTTGTATTATTTCTTTTCAAAGGTATCTTCAGTTCAGTTCAGTCGCTCAGTCGTGTCCTATTATTTGCGACCCCATGAATTGCAGCACGCCAGGCCTCCCTGTCCATCACCAACTCCTGGAGTTCACTCAAACTCACATCCACCAAGTTGATGATGCCATCCAGCCATCTCATCCTCTGTCATCCCCTTCTCCTCCTGCCCTCAATTCCTCCCAGCATCAGAGTCTTTTCCAATGAGTCAACCCTTCACTTGAGGTGGCCAAAGTACTGGAGTTTCAGCTTTAGCATCAGTCCTTCCAAAGAAATCCCAGGGCTGATCTCCTTTAGAATGGACCGGTTGGATCTCCTTGCAGTCCAAGGGACTCTCAACAGTCTTCTCCAACACCACAGTTCAAAAGCATCAATTCTTCAGCGCTCAGTCCGACTCTCATATCCATACATAACCACTGGGAAAACCATAGCCTTGACTAGATGGACCTTTGTTGGCAAAGTAATGTCTCTGCTTTTCAATATGCTATCTAGGTTGGTCATAACTTTCCTTCCAAGGAGTAAGTGTCTTTTAATTTCATGGCTGCAATCACCATCTGCAGTGATTTTGGAGCCCCCAAAAATAAAGTCTGACACTGTTTCCACTGTTTCCCCATTTATTTGCCATGAAGTGATGGGACCAGATGCCATGATCTTCGTTTTCTGAATGTTGAGCTTCAAGCCAACTTTTTCAGTCTCCTCTTTCACTTTCATCAAGAGGCTTTTTAGTTCCTCTTCACTTTCTGCCATAAGGGTGGTGTCATCTGCTGGAATCAAGATTGCTGGGAGAAATATCAATAACCTCAGATATGCAAAGGTATCTTGGTAATTCTATTTTATTGTTGTTCTGTTGTCGTTCAGTCACTAAGTTGTGCCTGACTCTTTGCAACCCCATGGACTGCAGCACACCGGACTCTCCTGTCCTTCATCTTCCAGAGTTTGCTCAAATTCGTGTCTATTGAGTCAATGATGCTGTCTGACCATCTCAACCTCTGCCACCCTTTTCTCCTTTTGCCTTCAGTCTTTCCCAGCACTGGGGTCTTTTCCAATGAATTGGCTCTTTGCATCAGATGGCCAGAGTATTGAAGCTTTAGCTAAGAATACTATTATGGATTCTTTATCATTCTTTTTTGAGGACTAAAAGATGTAAATTGGAAAGTTCTGCATGATTGAAAAATAAAACACACTAGGCTTCTTGCAAATAGCATAGCTAGTTAAGAGAGCAGTCTCTGAAGTTAGACTGCCAGGGCCCCATGTTCAGCTCTGCTTGTTACTGGCTGTTTAATATTGAGAAATTAATTAACTGATGTTTCAGTTTCCTCATTTGTAAAGTGGTAACAATAACAGCACTTACCTGGTGGGGCTGTTATGAAGATAAACTGAGTTAATATACAAGAAATGTATAGACCAGTGCCAAGACTGATCTCCTGTTTTCTCCATCATCATCATCATCATCATGGTCACATTTTGTAGTGAAATGTTTGCGTGCATTAAGACAAATTCCTGCGGATTCTTTATTGTCTGAGCCACTAGGAAAGCCCTAAGGTAAATTCCTAGAGGAGCTGAATTGCTGAGTCAAAGAACATTTCCCACATGGCTCCTTTAAGACTCAAGTTCAGTTCAGTTCAGTTGCTCAGTCATGTCCGACTCTTTGCAACCCCATGAACTGCAGCATGCCAAGCCTCCCTGTCCACCACCAACTCCCAGAGTCCACCCAAACCCATGTCCATTGAGTTGGTGATGCCATCCAACCATCTCATCCTCTGTCGTCCCCTTCTCCTCTTGCCCTCAATCTTTCCCAGCATCAGGGTCTTTTCAAATGAGTCAGCTCTTCTCATCAGGTGGCCAAAATATTGGAGTTTCAGCTTCAACATCAGTCCTTCCAATGAACACCCAGGACTGATCTCCTTTAGGATGGACTGGTTGGATCTCCGTGCAGTCCAAGGGACTCTCAAGAGTCCAACACCACAGTTCAAAAGCATCAATTCTTCGGTGCTCAGCTTTCTTCACAGTCCAACTCTCGCATTCATACATGACCACTGGAAAAACCATAGCCTTGACTAGACAGACCTTTGTTGACAAAGTAATGTCTCTGCTTTTCAATATGCTATCTAGGTTGGTCATAACTTTCCATCCAAGGAGTAAGCGTCTTTTAATTTCATGGCTGCAATCACCATCTGCAGTGATTTTGGAGCCCAGAAAAATAAAGTCTGACACTGTTTCCACTGTTTCCCCATTTATTTGCCATGAAGTGATGGGACCAGATGCCATGATCTTAGTTTTCTGAATGTTGAGCTTTAAGCCAACTTTTCCACTGTCCTCTTTCATTTTCATCAAGAGGCTCTTTAGTTCTTCACTTTCTGCCATAAGGGTGGTGTCATTTGCATATCTGAACTTATTGATATTTCTCCCGGCAATCTTGATTCCAGCTTGTGCTTCCTCCAGTCCAGCGTTTCTCATGATGTACTCTGCATATAAGTTAAATAAACAGGGTGACAATAGCCCCATCTAATAGGTCCAGTAGTAAATTTGGCAGCTGGGCTAGGTGTGCTTTGTCTTTAGCCTTTCTTGGACACCGGAGGAGGCAACGCTGATCAAAACCAGATGCAGGTACTGCAATGCTGAGCTTCTCCAGTCACAGTGACAACATAGGTGTCTCTGAGAACATTTCCTGGAGGTGTGTTGTGGGTCTCTTGGCACTTAGCTCACCCATGTCCTGTCTATTGATGGATCTGGCCTGTTCTGTTCGTTTTGCCCCTGAGCAGCCATGAGACACCCTGTCAGGGAGTGATCAGAGCCATTGTGACAAATAAATGTACTTAGCGAGTTATATGGTTCAAATAAATCAAAGTTGATTTGGTCTGGCCTCACTGTGTAACTGGGCTGACAGTCATTCTGATAAGTGGCAAAGTTGATGACCGTCTGGGTGTGCTAGGTTTGTTAATGGGTAGCGTTTTAAAGGGAGCATGTGTCCAGGGTTAGCTGTCTCTTGGTGTGAATGAGGGAGCATGCCTGGGGGAGGGGCAAGGGAAGCGTGTCTCCCTCATTTGGGCACATTGGGAAATGTGACTGGGCATATCTCTCTTGCCCCCACTCTGTGCCCCAAGGAAGCATGGCTGGACCCGGGGGAGAGTGTTCTAGACCACTTTTTGGTTCCTCCCTATAGTCCCAAGCTCTCCTCCTAGACAGAAGGAAGGAGTGGGGGTGGTGGGAGAGACTCAAATCACTGGGCTTATTTCCTCTTTCATCTTCCTTTGTAAGTGAGCTAAAGGCCAGAGAACAAACAGATAATACAAGAACAAGAAATCCTTGAAAAAGGAGAGGCAGAGTGGGTCTTAGGGTTTGTGAAAATAAGGCTAAAGGGAAGATCAGATTCTGTTATCCTTTCAGTCTTACTTAAGCTGAGTAAAAATAATAATTGAATTAAATTGGCAGAAGGAACATTTTTGGAGGAGCAGGGGTTGAATAGGCTTCCCAGGTGGAGCTTGTGATAAAGAACCAGCCTGCCAATGCAGGAGCTGTTTAAGAGACTCAGGTTCGATCCCTGGGTCAGGAAGATCCCCTGGAGGAGGGCATGGTAAGCCACTCCAATATTCTTGGCCTGGAGAATCCCATGGACAGAGGAGCCTGGCAGGTTATGGTCCAGAGGGTCACAAAGAGTTGGACATGACTGAAGCAACTTAGCACGCATGCACACAGGAGTTGAATAACAACTATGTTTACCCAAAGTTTATAGCACATGCCATGGACCCAAACATGCCTGTCCCTTGAGTGGATGAATGAGTGAGTGACGGTAACAATAAGGTCTTATAGACCTGGATTTTTATCTTAGATTCAGCAGTTATTATCTCTGTGGCCTTAGGCAAGTCCTATACACATTTTGACAAATCTAGACAGCATATTAAAAAGCTGAGACATCACTTTGCTGACAAAGGTCCATATAGTCAAAGCTATGGTTTTTCCAATAGTCATGTACAGACGTGAGAACTGGACCATAAAGAAGGCTGAGCACTGAAGAATTGATGCCTTCAAACTGTGGTGCTAGAGAAGACTCTTGAGAGTGCCTTGGGCAGCAAGGTGCTCAAACCAGTCAATCCTAAAAGAAATCAACCTTGAATATTCATTGGAAGGATTGATGCTGAAGGTGAAGCTCCAATACTTTGGCCACTTGATGCAAAGAGCCGACTCACTGGAAAAGACCCCGATGCTGGGAAGGATTGAAAGCAAAAGGAGAATGGGGTGGAAGAGAATGAGATGGTTAGATAGCCTCGGTGACTCAATGGACATGAGTTTGAGCAAACTCTGGGAGACAGTAAAGGACAGGGAAGCCTAGCATGCTGCAGTCCATGGGGTCACAAAAGAGTTGGACGTGACTCAGTGACTGAACAACAATAGCAACATTGATACTGAGCCAAGTTAGATGTAGGAAATAATCTTGCTAAACACAGATAGTTCTTCAGACTAACATATTTCAGAGCTGGGGTTATTTTCCTCTCTGGGAGTGAGAGGGGTGTGCTTATCCAGCCACAAGAGCCTGCTAGATGCCAGTTCCTGCCTTCATCCTCTTGACAATGAGGCTTGTTTCCAAGCTGCCTTGCCCAGGAGTTGTGGGTAGTTTGTTTCCGTCGTCAGGTGAACTGGACATCATGGTTTTCCGGTCTTTTGTGATCCCTACCCTGGGTCTTGTGGGTTGTTTATACGCACCACTCACTCCCCAGGTTAGTCAAGCAGAGCTTGTCATTTGCCCCTTTGAAGGCTGTCCGGGTCACTTCAGTGGCCACATCACGCCTTTCCACTGCCAGGTGGCCCTCTGTGGTGCCCATCTCCTGCCACCAGAAGCCTGTGCAGTGTCCTGTGCCTTCTGCCCTTCTCTTCCTGTACCACTGCTCTCAGAATGGGACCTCATAACCCTCACTTCTGTCTCAAAGTAGGTTATTCAAATCCATGATCTTGTCAACCCCATTTCTTATAGTTGTACCCTGGCAGCTCCCTGACTTTATAGTCATCAATGAGCAGGTAGCACGCGCGTGCGTGTGTGTGTGTGTGTGTGTGTGTGTGTGTGTGTGTGTATAGGGGGCCTGGATGAGGGCTGGAAGGGCTTCCTGGGACCTTTGTAATCATACAGACATGCACCTACTTACTCCCTTAAAGCATAAGGCTGGTTTTTGTTTCCTTGATGTGTGGCCCTGATATTCATTGTCTCTATTCTAGTCTAAGCTTGTGCCCTGTTTCCAAAGATGTCGTTGCATCAACTGTGTGAGAAACTCTCATTATTTCCACTTTGTGGATGAGGAGACAGATTCAGAGGGTTAAGTAATTTGCCCAAACATTACATAATTTCTAGGTGGCTGATCTAAGACTCAACTGCAAGCATTAAAAACGTAACAGTTGAAATGAATGAAATTGCTGTCAGCTTTGTATCTGGTACTAAGTAGCTAATACAGAGAACTTGGTATTTGGGAACAATGTGAAAAGTAGACTTTAAATTTACTCTTGGCACATGACTGAGAGGAAAACCTGGGTTGTGAGAATAGACTTGGGTTCAAATCCAGATTTTTTTGCCTCATCATTGTGTTTTCTTAAATAAGCCTCATATTCCAGAACTGGGAAGTAGGACGTATGGGAAATAATAACGAGATCAGGCTGCCCAGAATGTGGGGTTTAGGGAGAAGAAATATGAATGAAAAAGGTAGATTGGGATTCATATTGGACTTTTTTCACTTGTGGCTGTCATTTGTTGAATGAATGACTTTGAATATTCTCTCTACTTTTTGATGATTTCTCACCTTGCAAGCCCGGGTCCCTGGACTCTCTGACACCTGGGGTGCCTGTGTGTGGACAGGTTCTGTCAGATGGGACCACCCACATGAGATCTGATTTAGAAGATGGGAGTGAGAGGAGCTGGCCACACGTGGGGGTGAGTCAGGCTTTTGGGTGTGGTGGAGCAATGATACACTCTTCATCTGGGGCAACAGTGGGAGCTTGTGGTACTGGGTCCCAAGAGAGGATGCTGAGCAGAGTTGGCAGTAATATTTCTCTAGAGAATCCTGTGGGGTGGCTACTTTACATAACTTTTAATAAATCCCTCTCTGCTTAAACCAGCCAAGGTAGATTCTGTTATTTGTCATCAGGGACTCTGACAAGTATGTCACACTGAAGCAAGCCTGTGAGCCAATTTATTGCTTAGAGTTCAAAAAAACATCTGTGCATCTCTCTCAAAAGTCAAAATTTCTTTAACCTTTCTATCTAGACAGAAGTGTTTTCATTTCTGCTGGGCCTTCAGAGGCATTAAAATATTTCTATTGCCTTTGCAATATTGCTTAATTTTTTTTTCTGATTTATGGTGACAAAGAAGGAAAAAAAAATGGAGGTAAAATCCATAGCCATACCATTATTTTACACCTTCTTTCAGAAGAAACTATTTAAAATGATGCTTCAATGAATTTTCTTTCAAATCCCAACTATGTCCTCTGTGGCTCTTAGTTCTTCCTCCTGAGCAGGATCGTGCTAAAGACTGTCTTTAAAAGCTAAATTCTAGGGGTAACAGAGATCCACTTTGTGAGAAAAGACATTACCATTAAAAATTTGATAGTTCAAAGCACAGCTCAAGTAATACAGTTCCCAGAGTCCAGCCTCTCTTGTGACACTGGCCTATCTTAGGGGTATCTTCAAATCTAAAAATACCAGAAAAGAAGTTTTAGCTCATTGAACCCTCTAACCACTTATCTGAAATGGTCTGTTTAATTTGTGGGTCATCCATCAAATAGATCACATCACTCTTGAACTTCAAGCAGGCTGATGCCATTTCCTGTTTGGCATCAGCAAAGACATCCCAAAGGCCTCCTTCACATCCCACTCTCTGTGCTATGACCTTGACTGTGTTGTGCTTAGATTGCTCAGTCCTGTCTGACTCTTTGTGACCCCATGGGCTATAGCCTGCCAGGCACCTCTGTCTATGGGGATTCTCCAGGCATGAATACTGGAGTGGGTTGACATGCCCTCCTCCAGGGGATCTTACCAACCCAGTGACCAAACCCAGGTCTCCAGCATTGCAGGCGTATTCTTTACCATCTGAGCTACCAGGGAAGCCCATGACCTTGACTACTTCTATCCAAATCTCTTGCTGCAGATTGCAAGCTTCCCAGTCCACAGTTGTGTTGGTACAGGAATGTCAGCTTGCAGTAAAGGCAGGGCAATATGGATATGCATGATTAATTAATTATACTGGTTTGACCGGATCCAGCAGAAGCAGCTACTTCCTTGTCTCACCCAGAGAGTTCTTAAGCAAAAAAGAGTTGGATGGATGTATATTTATAAAAGGGACACACACACATCTATATAGGGTCTGTCTTACTGTGTCACCAATCTGGTTTGCCCAAACTTCTTCCTTCCATTATTGTGTTACCACTGTATAGGGAACAGGCTGATCGGACAGCCTGGTATGATCACTGTCCTGGTCTTTCCTGGCAGTCCCTTTAGCAGATCTGTAACTGGTCGGTTCCTTCCGGGGCTGTTGCACCAAAGCATGTGCCTGGGGTCAAAGCTAAGCAAGAATCTGTGCTCTCTGTTAAAACTAGTAGATACTAGTTGTATTAAATGGATGTGTGTTTTCTCACAGCTTCTGTCATTTGTTTACTCCTTTATTGTAGAGCCTTGTTTTTTTGTCAGATGTTTAACTCTACCTATTTATAAAAATGGTACTCGAACTTGAACATACATTAGATTATGTGTTTTGCTCCCTATTAGGCTTACCTCCCGGAGAAGGCAATGGCACCCTACTGCAGTACTCTTGCCTGGAAAATCCCACGGACAGAGGAGCCTGGGCTGCAGTCCATGGGGTCATAAAGAGTCGGACACGACTGAGCGACTTCCCTTTCACTTTTCACTTTCATGCACCAGAGAAGGAAATGGCAACCTGCTCCAGTGTTCCTGCCTGGAGAATCCCAGGGACGGGGGAGCCTGGTGGGCTGCAGTCCATGGGGTCGTGAAGAGTCGGACATGACTGAGCGACTTCCCTTTCACTTTTCACTTTTATGCATTGGAGAAGGAAATGGTAACCCACTCCAGTGTTCTTGCCTGGAGAATCCCAGGGACAGGGGAGCCTGGTGGGCTGCCGTCTATGGGGTCACACAGAGTCGGACACGACTGAAGTGACTTAGCAGCAGCAGCAGGCTTACCTCCTAAATTCTTTGTATGTGGAATTTTTGTTTTATCCCTTATTTGAGAAAATAGTAATTTGAATAGAAGCAAAAACAAATTTCTATCTCTTCCACCTTTATCCTATTAAAAAATATATATTTATTTATTTTTGGCTGTACTGGGTCTTCATTGCTGTGCAGGCTTTCTCTTGTGGAGCATGGGCTCCAGGTGTGAGGGTTTCAGGATTTGCAGCCTGCTGGCTCACTAGTTGTGGCTCATAGGCTCTAGAGCATGGCTCAATAGCTGTGGTGCACAGGCTTAATTGCTCCAAGGTATGTGGGATAGTCCCCAACCAGGGACTGAACCGATGTCCCCTGTATTGGTAGGCAAATTCTTAATCGCTGGACCACCAGGGAAGTCCTAACTTTATGCTTGTTCATTTTTAAACCTCAGTATCAGGACCTCCCTGGCAGTCTGGTGGTTAAGACTCCGCTTCCACTGAAGGGAGCACGGGTTCTGTCTCTGTTTGGGGAAGATCCCGCATGCCTCGAAGCACAGCCAAAAGTAAGGAAATTTAAATGGTTAGTTCTTTAAAAAAAAAAAATCGAATGATATGGGCTCCTTTGAATGATTGCCTAGCCACAGGTTGCTATATTATGTTCTTTAATTATGATGAGAACATATTAAGTAGTTCATCAAGTCATGAATTTCTTGTTTGCAGAGCCTCTATTAAGGTTAGTGTTTCTCCAGTTTAGTTTAAAACTAGTTTCCAAGGACTAACTGTACAATGTTGCATTTCTATAACCTAGGAGAAAGCTCGTTCCAACACGCATATGTACTCTCACACATCTTTCTGATACATAATGCTGGCTAGAGCACAAATATAAAATATTATTTAGTCTTTCTCTAGGTACAACCATCAGTGAGTTAAAAATCCAGAAAGTGTTTCTGCTCACCATAGAAAATGGAATTTAAGAGCCTTTATTTTATTTTAAGTAGATTATTGCTCCATTGTACATAAAACATCACATATGATAGTTCGCTTTCTTGTTCCAATGAAGCATCTCTTTTTATTACATACAGTTAGCATATCATTAGAAAGCAGGCAGTTTGAAAACATCATATTTGTAGTTCACACTTTTTTTTGGAGCCACCCCTTCTGTAGCAGTTAAAGGCCTTGATTTGCACTTCACTGATGAGGGGCCAGAACACTGAGGGATTTAGCTTTTCAAGCTCAGATTCAACTCCAATGTGCTGGAATGGAATACAAAGTACAGCTCTGCATTCATTATCACTTAATTATGCAACTAGTTGGGTTTTCAAAGGCATTTTCCTCCCCAAAGCAAAATCTGTGCCAGGTACTTTTGTTTCTCTGGAATGACATTTTCATATTAAAAAAATTAAGTTTTCTTCCATTGCAAATCTAGGAATACTCTTATGTCACTTTTACCCCCAATGGTCTGTTTGAGAACATAGGCCACTGTTCATTTTTTTTTTAATAAGTTGTTCTTAAATGTAAAATAGCAGCTATAATCTTTGCCTTTCAAATGATTTACCCAAGGAGGAAAATAATCAAATCCATTTTGTGCTTCTCTGATTTCATATTTATTGCCAGTTTAAGAATCACTAACACAAAAACTAAGAACAATGAGTCTTTACATCCTCCAGACTCGGGTTTTTCATCCTCAGCTCTATTGACATCTGGGGCTGGATAGTTCTTTGTCAGTGGGGGCCTGTGCTGGGCCTTATAGATGTTCAGCAGCCTCCCTGGCTTCTATCCGCAAGCTTCCAGGAGCACTCTCTCCCCGCCTTGCCTGCTGCAAATCATGACAACCCCAGAGGTCTTCAGATATTGTCAAATGTTCCCCTGATTGAGAGCCACTGGTCTGGAACTGTGAGAGACTGAAATAATTATTTCTGCACTATGGTTTTGAACTCTTTCACCGGCCGGTATAATTGTGAATCATTTTCAGTAGTCTTCATTTCTTCCCTTTACAGTATCATACCAACAAACTACTTGGATTTGGAGGTTTTTATACTATTTCTGTCTAAAAGCTTTAGTGGGATTACCTAGAGACTTCTCCCTCAGCCCCTGTCTTACCCCGCCCTGCCCATCCCCATACTCACTTTCTAAAGCGAAACTATTTGATTCTTTTTGTGATGTCAGGTCGTATCTCGTCTCTTCTCAAAACCCTCTAGTGGTTCCCATCTGAGTCAGAGTCAAAGTATAGTCTTTCCAATGCCTTGGGGGATCCCAGGATCTGGCCTCTCTCCTAACTCTGACTTTACTTCCTTTGGATCCCTCCTTACCTGTCTCAACCACATCAGTCTCCTGGCTGATCATGGGTACAGCCCAGCACATTCCCACCTTTGAGTTTTCCCTGGTGCTCCACCCTCTGACCTGAACCATTTTCCCTCCCCGCCCCCCAACCCCCGCCTCCTGCCCCCCACTCTGCCCACCACCACGGAGAGCTGTGTGTGTCCCTCCCACAACGTCTCCAGGTTTCTGCTCAGATGAGAGGCCTCTCCTATCAACCCATCCCCCATTCCCTACCATTCCCTATCCCCCCCACAATCCCCATCCAGCTTTATTTTTCTCCAAAACACCTGTCGTCACGTGGCATAGTACTTACTCATATTCTGGCTTCCTCTGGGGACTGTGAGCAACAGGAGAGCAATGCTACCTCTCTTTCAGAGGCTGTCCCAATGTTGGGCACAGTGACTTATCCAGCAAGCATTTAGTGCTTAATAAATGCTTATTAAAGGACTGAATGCTCTTTCTGTTGATGCATTTAGTTCAAGTGGGTTTTGGTTCTGTTTTAATTTTCTTGCAAATTTAGAGATCCAGATCCAGAGATGGACTGTTATCCATCCTCAGAGAAAGACCTCACCTCCTAATCTGAGGGTAAAATCTTAAAATAATTTTTTTTTTTTGGTTATGGAGGAAAAGTCTGATTATACAGCCTGCTTTTATTCAGGACGTCTTTAGTTGCAAGGGACCAAAAACACCTAACTCAGATGGGTTTAAGCAAAGAAGGGAAGGTATTTGTTTGTGTAATTGATATTCTGGGTCATAACTGGCCTTACGCATGGCTAGATCAGTTATGAAGTCATGGCCTCAGAAATCCTTTTCTTTCTGGAATCTCTGCTCCCTCCCTGTGGTCTCATCTTTCTTTTCACATGGTGGCAGGAAATGGCCAAGTGGAACTCCAGGTTTCCCTTCTACCAGTTTGTCAAACCTCCTAGAAAAAGTTCCCCTTTCCTGAGGGTTCATGCAAACATCCTGACCTCCGAATTGGTTACTGTGCCATTTTTGGGACACATGCCCCATTGGACAGATGAATTGAAAGTTGGGGGTGAGCATTTTCCTAAAGGACTGTTAGCAGACTCTTGCCTGAAGAAACTGGAACGGATGCTGGGCAGAAAGCAGTAGGTGTTTTAGGTGTGTGTCCACAGTCAAGGCCAGCATCCTCCCCATCCCCAGCAACAGTCCCGAAAGTTTCCCAAAGTCTCACTGGAGGGCAGGCCACTTGGGCTCTTTGCTATAAATTCCATGAAAGGAACCAAAATATTACTGAAAATGTGATGCGAGGGAGAAAATATGTACTTCCAGTTCAGAACCATCATGATGGGAAAGAAAATATGGCTCATCTTCTTGGGAAAGGACCAAGATTCCCAAGGAGCAGGTGCAAATCTTTGCACTCACTTCTCAAACTGCTCTCAGGAGACTGGTCAGTTTGCCTCCTGGACTTCTGGTTTGCAGAGTAGATTAAAGCACATTTAAGGCAAGAGTATATAGCTAGCTTCCATTTCCTAACAGTGAAGCTAGGGCTTTAAATATGTAAATTTTAAAAGTATACTTTTATATTTCAAGACTAATTCTACTGTAAAGAAATGTAAAAATTTGAATATTTAAGGAATAGCTGTTAGAAAGGCATCAATCCATTACTGACTTCGTCAAGGATGTTACATTATTGGCCAACTTAATGACCAAGGGACACATGTCTACTTGCCCTGGTTTTAGCTGTACAAACTTTTTGAAGATGCACGAACACGTCAGTGGCTCTTTTGAGTAAGTGAATATATGTATGTTTCTAGAAAGTGTGAGAGCAAAGTTAGGAGGAATAAGAGAAAGGAGAGTTGAGTGATGGAGTGAACCAGCTTGAAATGCCTTACACCCCCAAGTGAGGATTAAAGGGTGTTTTTATAGTGATAATCTTTGTTACATCTCATATATGAATGTATGTATATGTGTGTATATACATGCATGTCTATAATGCATGTGTGCTTCCCTGGTGGCTTAGCCGGTAAAAAGTCTGCAGGCAATACAGGAGACTCTGGTTCCATTCTTAGGTTGGGAAGATCTGCTGGAGAAGGGATAGGCTACCCACTCCAGTATTCTTGGGCTTCCCTGGTGGCTCAGCTGGTAAAGAACCTGTCTGCAGTGCAGGAGACCTGGGTTTGATCCCTAGGTTGGGAAGATCCCCTGGAGAAGGGAAAGGCTACCCACTCCAGTATTTTGGCCTGGAGAATTCCATGGATTGTATAGTCTATAGGGTCACAAAGAGTCAGACGTGACTGAGCAACTTAAAAAAAAAAAAAATATATATATATATATATATGTATGTATATATACATATGCTATATATACATACATGTATTCTATAATTTTATTATACACATTATATAATGTGGTTATATAAATGTATACTATTAGGGCTTCCCAGGTGGTGCTAGTGGTAAAGAACCTGCCTGCCAATGCAGGTGACATAAGATACATGGGTGTGATCCCTGGGTGGGGAAAATCCCCTGGAGGAGGTCATGGCAACTCACTCTAGTATTCTTGCCTGAAGAATTCCAAGAACAGAGGAGCCTGGCGGGCTATGGTCCATAGAGTCACAGAGTCAGACATGACTGAAGTGACTTAGCATGCACGCATACTATTACTGATATAAATTATATAAAATATAATTCTACTAAATATATATTAAACATATAAAATATTTGTTTTGGTTATCTTTTACTTCTTCAACTTTCTAAACATCACTGGGCTCCAACTGAAGGTCATAATGAGACTCACATCTTTGGTGAATGAAATTCTCTTTTCAAAGGCCTCTCTGCCTCTCTGCCATTTCTTCTTTGGGGGCTTTAAAAATTGGAACTCTCACCTGGGAGCCTCTTGAGAGTCAGGATGGAAAATTTTGTCACCCAGCCTCATGGAAGGGTACCTTGATATCTCTCCAAAGTGGCCAGGTGATGTCTGTCACTTCCTAGCTGCTTGGGAAGTGTTGGGAGAAGAGGGGGCTGGCCCTGATGTGCAGGTCTAGGATACAGAGGAGAAGTGCAGTATGCAGAAGTGCAACAAGGATTAAAGATGGGCCAAAACCCAAATTGCAGTCATTAGAAAAGAGGCAAATATATGATTATTGATTTCACATCAAAGTTTTCTGTCCTCGAATACTTATGACCCAGCTTCTTTTGAGTCTATCTCACAAAGGAGGGAGGGAGTGTGATACTGTAATTTTATCACAGATGAAAGGATTGCTTCAGAGGGATTTAAAGAAAATTATATCTCCATGTCAGAACTCCCTGGGTTCAGAAAGTCTAGAGGTCTAAGCTGAAACAGGATGTGGAAATTGTTATTATGTGTTTAGGGAAGAAAAGAGAAAGTGTCTGTTAGGATTTATTATATACCACCTGTGGGTGTGACCTCTGAAAGCTTGCGGGGTTGTACTGCTCAAAACAGGAATTCAGAATAAAAATGAACGTTGGTTAGAGTCAGGGTCCCCGGGTATAATATCCAGTACCTGCTCTGCTCATAAGTGATGCTAAATTGGTTCAGGCTTGGAAACTCACTGTGATTTACCATTTTCTTTCCTTTGACAGTCTCATCTGTATTTTGTACAAGGATGCTTTTTTGGTTATTGTTTAAACTGCATGTTCAAGTCTGTCTACAGGTGTTCAGTCTTGGCTCAGGGGCTGAGATTTATGTTTTTTTTTTCCTTTGAAAATGGCAGATTTGGAAATGTTCTGGCAAAATGGTTCTTCCTTGAGCTTCTTAGTTGGGTGGTGATTAACTTCAGAAGGAGTGAGATACTTTATAGACTTACTCTTGTATCCTTCCCAATTCTTCAGCAATAAACATTGCATAATTTGGAGCATAAGGTAGTGTAGGATTAATACCTACCAAATGGTGCAGATGGGGAGGGGCATGAGGAAACCCTAGTGTTGAAAAGATCACTCTAAGCATTCGATTGCTGAACTGAGTGCTTTACAAATTATTTCATTCTGGCATCAGATGGGCTGAATGTAAATAGCATCCTAATCACCTTTTGGCTGTATGGACTTGAGTAAATTACTTAACATCCTTAAGTCTCAGTTGACTTCATCTATAAAATGGGGAAAATATTGTAGCTACCTCAAAGGGTTCTTGTGAGGATTAACTAAAATATTGCATATAAATATATATGTATGTGTATGTATATATATATAAATATATATATAAATATATATATATATATATATATATATATATATGTATAGTCCTAGGAGAGATTCTATCAAATTGGGAAATGAGGGAAATTTCAGAGAAGAGTGATATTTCTTCTTAGCAGGGGGGTGGACAACTTCAATACTGTCAGTCTTATACTGACTGAATTGCATTTCCGGTGATTGGATGTAGGCTTTCAGATTTGACTTGGGACTTTTTTTTCCTATTTAAGTATTTAATATGGAAGCTTGTCATGGAAATGACATACCAAATGGCATCAATTTTGCTAAGAGAAACTCAAAAGCTTGCAAAGCTGCTGGGAAATAATTTTTCTGTGACTCTCATGTTCACCCTGGCAGCAAAACAGTCCCTCTACTCACAAGATTTATTCACATTTGCTAATCACATGGACACTTTCCATTTCTTTCTTTACCTTTAGGCTTTGTATTTTCATCACCATTAAGTAAGATTTTAATCTAACAATTCTTCGTGACATTAGACACTTTCCCATCAATTCTTGAGCACCCGTAGATTCTGTGGCTTTCTTCTTAACATGTGTCTGTGCTTGTTTCATCCTATTAACTTGCTGAGTTCACCTCTGGGTGTCCATCCTACACTCCATCCATTCACTAGTATGATCATAACTGTTCTTCATGGGGACTGGAGGAATTTGTGGTTTTGTTTCTAGCAGTTCTGTAGAATTTTGATGATGGAAGCATTAGAAATCACTAATAAACAGACAGGGAACTGATGATAATAAAAGCATGCTGGGTTTGTGGTATCATACCATCACTGTGGTACTGAACTACAAAAACTCAGAAGGAACAAATCACTAACAATGAGCCACAGCAATCCTCAACATGCTTGCTACTTTTTTTTTTCTCACCTATTATATTGAGTTGGTCAAAAAGTTAGCTCAGGTTTTTCCATAACTTTTTGGCCAGTTCAGTTCAGTAGCTCAGTTGTGTCCATCTCTTTGCAACCCCATGAATTGCAGCACGCCAGGCCTCCCTGTCCATCACCAACTCCCAGAGTTCACTCAAATTCATGTCCATCGAATCAGTGATGCCATCCAGCCATCTCATCCTCTGTCGTCCCCTTCTCCTCCTGCCCTCAATCCCTCCCAGCATTAGAGTCTTTTCCAATGAGTCAACTCTTCACATGAGGTGGCCAAAGTACTGGAGTTTCAGCTTTAGCATCATTCCTTCCAAAGAACACCCAGGACTGATCTCCTTTAGAATGGACTGTTTGGATCTCCTTGCAGTCCAAGGGACTCTCAACAGTCTTCTCCAACACCACAGTTCAAAAACATCAATTCTTTGGCCCTCAGCTTTCTTCACGATCCAACTCTCACATCCATACATGACTACTGGAAAAACCATAGCCTTGACTAGACAGACCTTTGTTGGCAAAGTAATATCTCTGCTTTTGAATATGCTATCTAGGTTGGTTATAACTTTCCTTCCAAGGAGTAAGCCTCTTTGAATTTCATGGCTGCAATCACCATCTGCAGTGATTTGGGAGCCCCCAAAAATAAAGTCTGACACTGTTTCTACTGTTTCACTATCTATTTCCCATGAAGTGATGGGACCAAATGCCATGATCTTCGTTTTCTGAATGTTGAGCTTGAAGCCAACTTTTTCACTCTCCACTTTCACTTTCATTAAGAGGCTTTTTAGTTCCTCTTCACTTTCTGCCATAAGGGTGGTGTCATCTGCATATCTGAGGTTATTGATATTTCTCCTGGCAATCTTGATTCCAGCCTGTGCTTCTTCCAGCCCAGAGTTTCTCATGATGTACTCTGCATATAAGTTAAATAAGCAGGGTGACAATATACAGCCTTGATGTACTCCTTTTCCTATTTGGAACCAGTGTGTTGTGCCATGTCCGTTGTAACTGTTGCTTCCTGACCTGCATATAGGTTTCTCAAGAGGCAGGTCAGGTGGTCTGGTATTCCCATCTCTTTCAGAATTTTCCACAGTTTATTGTGATCCACACAGTCAAAGGCTTTGGCATAGTCAATAAAGCAGAAATAGATGCTTTTCTGGAACTCTCTTGCTTTTTCCATGATCCAGCGGATGTTTTCAATTTGATCTCTGGTTCCTCTGCCTTTTCTAAAACCAGCTTGAACATCTGGAAGTTCGCAGTTCACGTATTGCTGAAGCCTGGCTTGGAGAATTTTGAGCATTACTTTACTAGCATGTGAGATGAGTGCAATTGTGCAGTAGTTTGAGCATTCTTTGGCACTGCCTTTCTTTGGGATTGGAATGAAAACTGACTTTTTCCAGTCCTGTGGCCACTGCTGAGTTTTCCCAATTTGCTGGCATATTGAGTGCAGCACTTTCAGAGCATCATCTTTCAGGATTTGAAATAGCTCAACTGGAATTCCATCACCTCCACTATAGCCCGGGCATCCCAAGTTGGTGAATCAGAACCATTCACAGCAGCTTAATAGAAGTGCAGATCAACAAATCCACCACCAGGAGCTGTGATCTGGAGGTGCTGGGGGATATCTGAAAAATGCAACAAAGGGATGTGATGGTAGGAAGGGAGGGAGGCTGGTAGGGAAGAGGGCTGCTCATTTATATAGATGACTGAGAAGCCTCTCTGAGAACATGCAGGTGATTGGCTCTGAGACCTGAATGATATGAAGATATGGGGTCTATGAAGACTTAGGAAAGAGAATTCCAGGCAGAGCGGGCAGCCAGAGCACAAGTGCAGTGTGCTTGTGAAGGAGAAAGGGAGACAGTGTGACAAAGAATGGAGAGAGGTCCGAATCTCACAGTTATTTAAAGGTCATTTTAAGGAGTCTGTGTTTCATTGTAATTGCACTGTGCTATGATTTACATTTTAAAAAGGTCACTCCAAGTGCTCTGTGGCCCATGGCCTGGATACAAGGAGGTTGGAAGCTGTTAGGAAGTCTTGGTGAGAGCTGATGGTAGGAATTATGTCTAAATTGGAATGGAAGGATGAGTAGGAATCGGGCAAGTGAAGAGGGTGGAGAGTGGAGAGTTTCAGAAAGAATGGCAGGTGCAAGGTGCCAAGGTGGAAAGACTATTCTAGAAACTGAGTGAAGGTAAAAGAGGAGCTGCAGGGGAGAGTCCAGATGACATAGATTCCAATGGACTATTGAGGTAAAAATGGTAAGTATTCAGGATGACTGAAGGATATTGATATCTTTTGAATGACAATCTTGCTTTAGATGTCAGAACTTTCCATATGTTAATAATACAGCCTGCTCTGATTTTTTCAAGAGAACTTAGACATTTGGGGGTTTGTTTCTCTATTTTTAAATGTTAGCAAGGTAGTTAAAAAATAAAAGAAGCAAGCATTTTTAAACCCAGCATGTCTGTGGGCTGGATTTGGCTTATGACTTGCAGTATGTGGTCTTTGAGTAGCATGAAAACCAAATGATGCCCTTTGTGCAAATTAAGGAAGGCATCTTTCTCTATATTTCTCACCATCTGAAGGGTAACTGTCATATTACACAGACATACCAGTGAGGACTGTGATGAACATGGCACTACCACGGTGTGCAATGTAGAGCTTGCACAAGTGAGCAGCCTCATCTTTGAACAAGAATACAGGGTGGGAAAAAGAGACAGGAAAACATGAAAGAGTAAGGGCAGTGGTGTTTGTGAGTCAACTTGCACTGACTCCTCAAAAGCTGCTTGTGCATATCTTCCCCCAACTCTGCTCTCACTAATGGCACGTTGGAAGCTGGAAGTCAGTCATGTTTGGTTGGAGTATTTACATCATGGAAATTGGCAACAAATCAGGACTTTATCCTCCCAGAGAGCTGGTTGTTAAACACTAGTGAGGGCACAATGGGACAAGATCATATCATGGAGGGTTGAGATAACCCTGAAGGATGTGGATTTAGATTGTAGGCAAGGAAGAGACAACACAGTGACCTAATCGGAACCCCTTTGCATTCCTGGCCTCTTCATTCAAAGGTCCCTCCACTTCTGACCTAACTAAAACTTGTTTTCCTTTGACAGGATGACTTCCTTTGCACCCCCCTGGGGCAGAAGCTGTTCATCCTCACTTATCTTTGATCAGACACAGAAGAAAGAAGGGAACAATATTCTTTTGTGCCCCTACTGGCTCTTTCAACCATTAACAATCCCCTCTCCTTTGACATACCTGGTAGGTTGCCCAAACATCCTTTGCCTGACCACTGAAACTTAGTAGAGTTACTGTTCATTTTCCCAAATGAGAGCTTTGGTGCCTCCTTCCCACCCTTCTCATCGACTCTAAGGTCATCAGTTTCCTGGGAGACTCAGTGCTCATGTGGATGATCCAGCATTCTAATCTTATGATTGTAAACTTGTCAGTGTCAGGGATACTTCACTTTAGCTCCACTTCAGACACTCACCTGCAGCCATATCCTGGATTGCAAAGCCAACTTAGGAACTGTTGTATCTTTGAAATGTGGTTATGATGACACCTTGTCTACAAGCTTGAATTAAAAGGATTAAGTGACATGATGTATGGAAAGCATCTAGAAGATGCCTGGCATTTAACAGGCATCCAGTGAGTATTACTTTTCTTGCCTTTTCAAGACAGAAACATAATTTTGAAACTCTGGTATTTCTTCTCCCTTTATTTTAGAGTGTTATTTGAATTTGACGTAAATGTCTGATGCTTATGTAGTAAATCCTCTGCTAGGTGACATCCTTAGAGATCTGTGTTCTAGCACTCAGGAGCTGCTGGCATCCAATGTTATGGGTGGCAATTGTGCTAACATGCACAACACAATATCCACCCTTTTAATTACAGAACATTCTTGCAGTAAAGTGACACTGATTCTCATCTGATTAATATTTATAGTTTTCAGTTTTGGCTAAATGCCAGCTATCTTCATCATGTGAATTTCCTCAGCTTCTCAGCTCCCCTTTGCTGTGTCTTTTCCTTTAGCTTATTTGTGTGAGTATATATCTTTGTTCCTACCCAGTTCAAGAGTGCTGTGGATTCTTTAAATTGCAAGCTTTCTACCCATGAGGAATTTTTAATGTGCAGTTGTAGCTAAATTTAAGTAATCAGTGACGAATTTCATGTGACTTTTAAGAAAACCACTTGAATGCTTACATTTGTGGGGGTGCAGGGAAGTGTCACTATGCACCATAACTTTGATTGTTGCTCAATAATTGCTTCTCCTGATTAATAAGTTAAAGGAGCATTAGATATCTCTCATCTCTACCCTCCTTTTGGTTATATTTATAAATCTTCCATTTGCTTATCTTAAGACTCAAAAATCTATATTCTGACATATGGGCCACATCTGAAGCAGCTAGTACTAAGGAATTTATATTTTTTCCAAAACTTCTGCAAGTGTGGGAATGTGTTGGGCATAGTAATAGTTATGATGCACAGTTTGTTACATATTACTATTGAAAAATATCCAAAATTCAGAATGTACCAGAGGCGAAATTATTTTCCCTGAAGCAGAAAGACCATTCATATTAAGGATTTCATCTTTGAAATCTCTTTGTCATCCATTTCACTACCAGTGGCACCTATCTAACATGTCCTCATTATTTTGTGCTTTGACAATTTCAATAGCAACCTAAATGCTTTCCTAGACTCCTTTTCATCCAGACTCACACTCTCATGCTTAATGCTGTTCAGTGATAGCCCACTCCCCAGGGCACTTTTTTTTTTTTTTTTTTAAAGTATTTCAAGGGGAAATAGTAGGGTTCCCCAGCAGTGCCTAGTGGGCAAGGTTGTGGACAGGAAGCAGGATGTTAGATCCTATTCCTCTTTGAGCTAGGGCAGCTGTATTTTGGTCAATTTCATTGTATTTGAGTTTCTTGCAAGATTCTGCTTAAAACAAGTGTTCTGCTCTCGAAAAACTATTGGTCTTCGAGACAAAGTCCACATTCTTGGCAGGATATTCATGTCTCTTCTCCACATGCCTCCACACCACTGGTCCATCTTTCTCTTTCTTCTCCCTTGTTTTGCTCACAGTGAATTGTTCATTCATTCCTTAAACAATATGTCTTGAAGCCTTTGCTCAGGCTGTGATTTCTTCCTCTGGAATTTATTCCTTACTTAGAGAACATATCGTTCATTTAACAACTATTTTAGAGCATTTGCTATGTGCCAGGTCCTGATCTGGGTGCTGGGGAATGCCTACTAACTCTTCATGGTCTAGTTTATGACATCTGTGCGGCTGTATCTAGACAAAAATCATCTGATGCTGTCTCTATACTTCCATGACACTTTGTTCTACTGATAATATTTTCTGATTAATTACATTATGCTCTGTTTTTTGTGTGTGTGTTTTTCTTTTGAGAGAGATATCTTACCTGTGGGTATATTTTCCTCTATCTAAATTGTCAATTAGGTGCTCAAGAAATATTTGTTGGGTAAAAGAATAAAGAGTTAAAAAAATCAATTTAGGACTTCCCTGGTGGTCCAGTGGGCAACACAGGTTTGATCCCTGCTCCAGGAAGCTTCCACATGTTGTGGGGCAACTGACCCCGTGTGCCACAGCTACTGGGCCTGTACTCTAGAGCCCACGAGCCGCAACTAGAAAAAAGCCTGAGCAACACAGTGAAAGGTCCCACATACTGCAACTAAGACCTGATGCAGCCAAAAATAAATAAATATTAAAAAATATCTATGTACCCCTGTTGAATAGTGAGTACCATGAGTGAGGGGTCTTTGTCTAGTTTGCCTTACACATGGCAGGTGTTCAATGATTATTTGTTGAACTGGTGAAGGGTTCTCATCTCTGTCTTGAAGCCAGCAGCTGTTGAAGTGGGAATAGAGCAGATTAAGAGCATTTTGAGGTGCTTTTGGAGGGGGAAAGCTGCTCTGCTGGGTGGTTGGTGGGGTTGAAGGTGCCCTGAACATCCCCAGCCACAGTCTGTAACAATCTTGGGGTACTTATCTTTTGGTTTCAATTATTTTTTCTATAGTGGGAATGATGCCATGATTTTGTCTATTCAGAAGTACCTTTTGAATCAAAGAGCATGCCTTCTAAGAACTCTTACCTTTAATTCTGGAAAGTTAAAAAAGCAATTTTGGATGGGTAGATTTTTTTAAATCTTTTAAGCAAGTTTCTACATTACACACTTGTTTTTCTTTTTCCTTCATCTCATGAAAAGCACATAGATATTTTTATGGTTGACTTTTTTCTCTTACATTAAATGATAGGAACAACAAATAAATGTAACAGTAAATTTTGAAATTTTAATCACAAAATCAACCTAATTCATGGTGTTTATATCTAGAAATCATAAGAGTGTGGGAGAAATTTATTTGATGAATATGAGATTTTAGTTGGAGAAGTTATAGAAGGTCAATATCACAAACCTGATTTAGCATAACTTAAAATATTGATTTTATTAAAGAAAAGAAAAATGTAGCAAAAGACTGGGGAAAATTTGAGAAGATTAGTAGACAATGTAACGATTTCTTCAATACAAAGGGTTGACTTGAAAAGAAGACAAATTCTGTTTCTTCAGAAAGCAGAACTGCAGAAAGTGGGTTTGAGTTACTAAGTTAGTCCAACAAAGACTGTTGGTCCCTCAAGGGTTGCCAGCTTCTGGAATGAGATCTATTCTAGAAAGATTTGGGGTATTCTTGACTCAGAAAGCTTTAGAAACATGCTGGGATTTTACCTGGCTGAAAGTGTTTTAGATGGTGATCTGGGAGGGAATGGGGGCATCCAGCTTGGGGCTCAGTGAATCTCAACTTTCTACTGCTTCTGTTATTCTGCAAAGGAATGAAAGCAGTTGGCCAGCACAGAAAGAAAAACGAAAAACAGATATGAGTTGTGATTAAAGCTGAACAACTCCTTGGCTCTTTGTGGGCCGTATTAGGTTTAGGTGGGGCAGTTAACTGTTCCTTGTTGATCACTGACCTCTGTTGGTGCAGCTGGTGTCCTTGACCAGTTGCGGGGTGGTGTGGAGATGGGCAAGGACACAGCATAGATTTTCGTGGAAGTTTCTAAACCAGAGAGCATGACTTGGATCAAATATAATCCCAGTGGCCCTGTTCTCATCTGCAGCCTAGCTCTGCCCCCTGCTGTCGGCTGCATCACTCACTAAGCTTCTCCTGTCTTCAAAAATTATGCTGAGTGCAAGGAATAGGAGTGGGTGGAAGAGGGATTTCAGGACTTCTTGGGGTTTTTATCTCTAGAATTATCCCCTCCGTGGAAAAGCAGCCCATTCAGGTAAGCCCAAGGAGCAGGTATCACTCATATTCTGATCTCCAAGGCTCCTCCAGTCTTGGCGATGATCCGCAGACTAGAATGTCAGAGGAGAGGTGGGGAAGTTATCTGTGACTTGGATGGTAGGCCGGAGCCCAGGAAGTTCTACCCGTGACACTGACCCCATTGTGGCTGCCCAGAGATTGCAGGGCTCTGAACTGCGCTGCGCCGGCAGGGACGGGCTGAGCGGGCCAGCTCCCTGGAAGAGGCGGAGGGCGGCACCCACCGTCCCCCATTTCCCGCCCCCGGACCTGGCCCACGCAGCTCCAGGTAGACGCGAGAGTCGCAGTTCTCGCCCTCTGGGTGAGTCTGCTCTCTGCCCCACCTCGAGATTCCCGCCACCTCCTCGAGTGGAGGCGGCTCGGGTGCCTTTGCAAAGCTCGAGGGGCAGCGGCGAGCGCCCGCGCTCGCCACGGTGATCGCCGGGGCCCTCCGCCGGGCAGACCTGTCCCAGGGCTGCGGGAAGCAGAGGAGCGCCCAGCTCTCCTCCCCTCCGCCGCCGCCGCCGCCGCGGCGGGGACGAGAAGCACACGCTCCTTAATCCCCCGCCCCCCGTTGCCCCGGCGACGGCCCAGACGAGCAGGTGATGCATTGACAGCGAGCAGATGGTCCCCCGCGGAGGCGAGCGCGGCCCACAATGAGCCCCGCGCGGCGATCCCACTGCTGCCCTCCCCCGCCCTGCCGGCCCGCTGCGGCCCGCATGCTAATGCGGGGGGTGGGGGAGCTGCGGGTGCTGCGGGGGCGGGGCCATGAGGCCGGCGGAGGGCACGCCCCACCCTGCTTTTGCAGGCTGGCTCACCTCATTTTTCTGAATGCCCTCCCCAAATCCCTTAGCCAGAATAGACACGCTCCCCCGCCCAGTCCGCTCCAGCTCTCTTCTAATTCTCCCCAAGTGGTTAATTTCCATTGAACTAAACGCTTAACCCCCTCCTTCCGTGGCCCTTACCCCCATTCTGCAGCCCCTACCCACATCTGCTCCCTGCTGGCATTTAATATTCAATTTTGGAAGACCAGAGGAATGGATTTAGCATCGCACCCCCTATCCCCACCCCGCGCCCGGTCCCTGATTCTAGAGTTGGCGTCGACACTTTCTAAATGTGTACAAACCTATCATTTATCTCACATCCTTCACCCTCGTGCTTCAGGACGTTTAGGCAGATTCTCTTGGCTTTTCTATCTGAAATTTCAAAAATAAATCACTCTTCTCTTGTAACTACCGTGCTGCTCCCTCCAGGGAAACCTTCCCCATTCACAGTCCCTCCTCCTCCCATTCATTTGACACCCCGCCCTCCTCACCCTATTCACCGCTGTGTGGCAAATTGAGGCGATCTCATAGTAAGTGCGTGAAAACTGCTAGGCACTATTCACAATTTTAATACTAACTTCATAGCTGTCACATAAATTCATTCCCGAGCCTACTCTATAATGGCCAAGAAGGAACTCTGAGGGAAGAAGAAAAAAAAAATCTGAAGACCCTGTTCTGGTGTCTTTCTTTGATTTGCAGGTGTTTCTTGAAACCATTACTACAGTAACTGCAGATAGCTTTTTCTAGCTGCCACATAGGGTGCTGAAAGAAAACAACAACAAAAAACCAACCTCCTCCTTTTCATTTTACAGTAGATAAAAAAATGCCAATAAAGGCTTAAAAAAAAGGGAGGGAGGGAGAAAAAGAAAAAGAGACTAGTGAATAAAGTTGGGACAATACAGGGTCACAGAGCTGTCGAACCAATGTCATAGTGTGGCTGTCGGGCAGGAGTACAGAAAACTTCTTGTTTCTTGATTTTTATGGAGATTTGGTCTAAGGCATGTAGCACTCTCTTAACAGGTTTAGAACAAGTGGCAAAGAAAGAACTCTTCACAATAAACTCCCTTCAGATGGGCTTTATGCCCACAAACACCTGGGATTTACAAAGAGGCATTGCAGAGGAGAAAAGGAGGCGAGAGGGCCAGGCTATTGTGAGGAAATGATGCCTCATGTACCCGTGGTCCTAAGAGAGGGTCGTTTTATTTTAAAACTTGTCTTGGATGCTCGCTGTGCAAACTTACAATGACAAAAGAAGCATTAGACTCTTCTAGTGGCTCATAATGACTTTTTCAAATGCTTAGGCTTCATTTTGATAAGTTTCCAAATTAGAGAATTTTGTAGTCACCAGAATTCAAGGAAAATCGACTTATAGGATTTTGAAGGCAGAAAAGTTAGAAACCATTACCTAAGACTTAGGGGAAAAAGTGGTTACAATGTTCACTTGCGGCACATACAACCTTTGCATTTATTTAAAAATTTTATGAGCTTTTTTTTCCTCCAGGAAGGTTAAAAATTTTATTCTTATTTCCTTCCAATTTCTTGCTTTTCCTTCATTTTTCTTTTTGAAGGTTTTTTAAATTGTTGTTTTTGCTTCTCTTTTTGGCTTTTTCTTTTCTTCTGCTCTTCTCTTTGTAGTTTCTTTTCCAATAATTTAGGGAGATAGGTTTAAAAAAATGAAAACATAAGGCAATAAAATAAAGAATTATAATGGGAGAAATATTCTTTGGATAGGGTGGCCAAGTGAAGATACTCGGAGAAGATCTAACCTGTAAAGCAAGTGAAGGAGCAGACGGAAGGTCAAGCAAAAAGAAGCATGTGTGCAGAGATTCTAAGGCAGAGAAGAGCTTGAAGGGTCCTGAGTCTCTGAAAGAAAGTGTTGTGGTTGGAGTACTCTAAGTGGGAGAAGCATATGTGAGATGACATAGAAAGTTTAGCCAGATCATGGAGAGCTGTGTCAGGCATAGGAGAAGACTGTATTTTGTCCTAGAAAAAATAGGGAGCTATTGAAGGAGTTTAAGTGAGGGAGCTCTTTGATTGAATTTATGTGTTTAGAAGGTCATTACTGCTGCTCTGTGGAGTACAGCGAGAAGAATGGAAGGAATAGGGAGTGAGGTGACTGGTTAGGAAACTGTTAGGAGGCTGTTGTAATAATCCAGATAAGAAATAATGGTGTCTGGATGAAGATGGCATTAATGGAAATGAAGAGAATGGATGGATTTGGGATCTACTTTAGAGAAACAATGATGGGACTTGATGGATGGGAGCATGCAAGGGAGGTGATGAGAGAAAGGGAGGAACCAAGAGGAGAGTTTGTAGGGCTGGAGAACTTGGAGACTGTGATCATAGTGTGGGAATAGGGGAGAGAACAAAGATGGGAGATGGGCTTGAATAAGGGTGTGAGTCAAGAAATCTGTTTCAACATGTTTTTTCTGAGCTGTTATTGAGGAGGCCAAATCAAGATGATAGGCTTAGGGACAGACATTTAAGAGGCCCTAGGCCCCCTGTTGGGCTTCCCAAGTGGCAATAGTGGTAAAGAACCCGCCTTTCAATGTAGGAGATTTAAGAGACATGGGTTTGGTCTCTGAGTTGGGAAGATCCCCTGGAGGACGGCATGGCAACCCACTCCAGTATTCTTGCCTGGAGAATCCCATGGACAGAGGAGCTTGGCGGACTACAGTGCATAGCGTGGCAGAAAGTTGGACACAACTGAAGTGACTGAGCATGGACCCCCTGTCATTCCTTAGCTTCCTTGGGATCTTTAATGTTTCTTGGCAGGAAGGCATGAGCTGAGCTGGGAAGATTCCCTACCTCCTGAATCTGAACTGGGAATACTGAGCATCTGAGGATGAGGTGAAAAGTATTGAGCTAGGGAAAGATCCATTAAAGATCATAATCAAATGGGTGACTTGAATAAGCAGAAGCTATGAAACATACTTGAAGCGGAGGAAATTATTTGTTAGAGGAGAAAGTGGCAGACAGAAGTAAGTTTATGTAAAGAAACTGTGCCATGTGAGTAGAGTAACATTAGAATGAAGATGTATAAACTCATGAAGTTGAGGTCTTTACAGTCACTTTTGACCCAGACTGAATCTCTTAGTTTAGACTGTGAAATAACAGTAATAACATGCAAATTGCTGGAAAGCCTATTTAAGAAAAAAACAAAACAAAACAAAATCACAAACACATAAAATTGAGAATGAAAAGAGATGTATCTAAAAAATTAGGGGTTATGTTTGGAAAATCATTCCCTTCATTCCTTCATTCTCTTCAGTCCTATTTCATAGGGTAAAGGCTGATGTTTTGCATCAAGCTAATCATCTATATTAACACAGGCCAAATTACTCTCTGAGTAAAGGGCTCCTGATAGAGATGAACTGGGGAATTGAGGCTTGAGTTCAAACCAGAATGGAATTCCCACTCTCTCCAGTCTGAAATGACTGATTATAATTCACAAGGAAAATAGTGATTGGCAGGCCTATTGCCAAGGTCTATGAGGTATGCTCACCATATTGACTGCAGGAACTTGCCTTGTAGAAACCAGACCTGCTATGTCCAGGCACAGGAAGGTAGAAGAGGAAGCAAGGTAAAAACACACAGTGAGAGCTGTACCTATATCACCTTTTTAAAGGTGTAACTCTTGATAAATTTAGCCCTGTATATATAAGCTTTTCTCCAGTCTCACGAATTATCTCTTGAGGGGGGGACCATTTCTATATTTTCCCTTGAGGCATAAAACAGAAGCTGCTGCTGCTGCTGCTAAGTCGCTTCAGTCATGTCTAACTCTGTGCGACCCCATAGACGGCAGCCCTCCAGGCTCCCCCGTCCCTGGGATTCTCCAGGTAAGAACACTGGAGTGGGTTGCCATTTCCCTCTCCAATGCATGAAAGTGAAAAGTGAAAAGTGAAATTGAAGTTGCTCAGTTGTGCCCGACTTTTAATGACCCCATAGACGGCAGCCCTCCAGGCTCCCCCATCTCTGGGATTCTCCAGGCATGAACACTGGAGTGGGCCTCCATTTCCCTCTCCAGTGCATGAAAGTGAAAAGTGAAAGTGAAGTCGCTCAGTCGTGTCTGACTCCTAGCGACCCCATGGACTGCAGCCTACCAGGCTCCTCCGTCCATGGGATTCTCCAGGCAAGAGTACTGGAGTGGGTTGCCATTGCCTTCTCCCAAAACAGAAGCTATTATACCTGTAATTTCAAGGAAATAAAATCCATGAACCAGAGTTTCCTCTTAATTTAGTACATATAGAGATTTAAAATATAAGAAACCCCTATGTAGAAAAATTTTGGGGGGATACATTTAAAATCCTCAACAAAATTATCATATTGACATACAAAAACAATTAAAATTCACTCAAGAGAGATGGAGGGCTTAACTTAAACAGTAGTCATGACAAAGATAAAAATGCTTTCAAATAATTAACTCTAAAAAAGGCTCTAAGCCCAGACAGTTTTACAAGCAAAATCTTTCAATGTTTTAAAGAAACAGAAGCTCCACATTATAGAAACTGTTATAGTACATAAAAACTGGTGAAAATTTTAAAATGCATTTGATAGCCAACTGGACAAAAGTAGTGTAAAAAAACAAAGTCAATAAAATGTTTTACTTGTGAATATAGATGCCAATATCCTAAAATACCCATGAACAAGTGTTGACTATGGGAAGACTACACAGAAGAAATATGTAAAAAAGATCTTCATGACCCAGGTAACCATGATGGTGTGATCATGGTTACCAGCCAGACATCCTGGAATGTGAAGTCAAGTGGGCCTTAGAAAGCATCCCTACAAAGAAAGCTAGTGGAGGTGACGGAATTCCAGTTGAGCTATTTCAAATCTTGAAAGATGATGCTGTGAAAGTGCTGCACTCAATATGTCAACAAATTTGGAAAACTCAGCAGTGGCCACAGGACTGGAAAAGGTCAGTTTTCATTCCAATCCCAAAGAAAGGCAATGCCAAAGAATGCTCAAACTACCGCACAATGACACTCATCTCACACGCTAGTAAAGTAATGCTCAAAATTCTCCAAGCCAGGCTTCAGCAATACGTGAACCATGAACTTCCAGATGTTCAAGCTGATTTTAGAAAAAGCAGAGGAACCAGAGATCAAATTGCCAACATCCACTGGATCATGGAAAAAGCAAGAGAGTTCCAGAAAAACATCTATTTCTGTTTTATTAACTATGCCAAAGCCTTTGACTGTGTGGATCACAATAAACTGTGGAAAATTCTGAAAGAGATGGGAATACCAGGCCACATGACTTGCCTCTTGAGAAACCTATATGCAGGTCAGGAAGCAACAGTTAGAACTGGACATGGAACAATAGACTGGTTCCAAATAGGAAAAGGAGTACATCAAGGCTGTATATTGTCACCCTGTTTATTTAACTTCTATACAGAGTACATCATGAGAAATGCTGGGCTGGAAGAAGCACAAGCTGGAATCAAGATTGCCGGGAGAAATATCAATAACGTCGGATATGCAGATGACACCACCCTTATGGCAGAAAGTGAAGAGGAACTAAAAAGCCTCTTGAAAGTGAAAGAGGAGAGTGAAAAAGTTGGCTTGAAGCTCAACATTCAGAAAATGAAGATCATGGCATTTGGTCCCATCACTTCATGGGAAATAGATGGGGAAACAGTGGAAACAGTGTCAGACTTTATTTTTGGGGCTCCCAAATCACTGCAGATGGTGATTTCAGCCATGAAATTCAAAGAGGCTTACTCCTTGGAAGGAAAGTTATGACCAACCTAGATAGCATATTCAAAAGCAGAGACATTACTTTGCCAACAAAGGTCTGTCTAGTCAAGGTTATGGTTTTTCCAGTGGTCATGTATGAATATGAGAGTTGGACTGTGAAGAAAGCTGAGCACCGAAGAATTGATGCTTTTGAACCGTGGTATTGGAGAAGACTGTTGAGAGTCCCTTGGACTGCAAGGAGATCCAACCAGTCCATTCTAAAGGAGATCATGTTCTTTGGAAGGAATGATGCTAAAGCTGAAACTCCAGTACTTTGGCCACCTCATGCAAAGAGTTGACTCACTGGAAAAGAGTCTGATGCTGGGAGGGATTGAGGGCAGGAGGAGAAGGGGACAACAGAGGATGAGATGGCTGAATGGCATCACTGACTCGATGGACGTGAGTCTGAGTGAACTCCGGGAGTTGGTGATGGACAGGGAGGCCTGGTGTGCTGTGATTCATGGGGTCGCAAAGAGTCGGACAGGACTGAGCAACTGAACTGAACTGAACTGAAGTTTTCACATCCTTTGGGTGAATGCTGAAGAGCATGGTTGCTGGATCATATGGGAGAAGTGTGTTTAGTTTTGTCACTTTGAGACCTTTTAAAGCAATTTATCAGAAGTGCCTCCCACTTTCTCTAGCCTTGCCCTTTCTACCTAGAATATGGTACTGCTGCTGCTGCTAAGTCGCTTTAGTCATGTCCAACTCTGTGTGACCCCATAGATGGCAGGTCTTCCGTCTCTGGGATTCTCCAGGCAAGAACACTGGAGTGGGTTGCCATTTCCTTTTCCAATGCATGAAAGTGAAAAGTGAAAGTGAAGTCGCTCAGTTGTGTCTGACTCTTCTCGACCCAATGGATGGCAGCCCACCAGGCTCCTCCGCCCATAGGATTTTCCAGGCAAGAGTACTGGAGTGAGTCACCATTGAATATGGTGCAAATCCTAGTAATTCCTAGAACTCACAGGGGCCTGTGCATGCAAGCTTTATTTATTTCAGTATATCTACAATAAATCTGTTTTGGGGAAAAACATGGGTGCCTACTACCACTAAGCTGTTCAGTGCTATTTTAGAGATGTAAGCTAGTGCAGTAAGACAGTAAAAAATGGAAAGGAAGAAACATAGTGTCACTATCAGCAGGTGATACAGTTGTTCACACCAAAACCCCAAATAATTTATAGACATATATTTGAGACTTAATATGAGAGTTTAGCTAATTTGCTGCTTTAAAACTGTATATAAAAGTAAATCACATTTTTGAACCCTTAACATAATTAGAAAAACATGTAATTTAAAAGATACCATTTATAATGCAAAATAAGTAAAACTGGCCAAACAAACAAACAAACAAAAATCCCAGTAGTACCTAAGATTACATCTTAAAGACGATCAAGAACTTTATGTAGAAAAGTATATAATTTTGTTGACAGTCACTGAAAAGAAGTATGTTCATAGTTAGGATGATTCAGTATCTTAAAAATGTCATTTTCCTCATTGTCTCATCACTGTTAAGCTGTTCTTTCTCCATCTGCTGTTTATAGGGAGTTGAACTCATGGAACGGATGTCTAAAGAGATATAGCAGGGAGCAATGGGAGAAGAAGCATTTTCATTGACTCTAAATCAGACCCTTTGCAGTCAGGATGCAGGTAGTGTATGAGAGGTAATGCATCTTCTTACATATTTTTATGTCAGTAGATTTGCTCCATTTTAGCCAACAGTTTTGATTCTTGATTCAGTGCTGTTGGTCTTATAGTTTGGAACATCCCCTTCAGTTCAGTTCAGTTCAGTCGCTCAGTTGTGTCTGACTCTTTGTGACCCCATGAACCACAGCACGCCAGGCCTCCCTGTCCATCACCAACTCCCCGAGTTTACCCATACTCATGTCTGTTGAGTCGGTGATGCCATCCAACCATCTCATCCTCCGTTGTCCCCTTCTCCTCCTGCCCTCAATCTTTCCCTGCGTTAGGGTCTTTTCAAATAAGTCAGCTCTTCACATCAGGTGGCCGAAGTATTGGAATTTCAGCTTCAACATCAGTCCTTCCAAAGAACACCCAGGACTGATCTCGTTTAGGATGGATTGGTTGGATCTCCTTGCCGTCCAAGGGACTCTCAAGAGTCTTCTCCAACACCACAGTTCAAAAGCATCAGTTCTTCTGTGCTCAACTTTCCCTTAATTTCCATATTTATCCACATCATTGTAAATTATAGCATCCTATTTTAATCCCCTCATAAAAAATTTTGCCACTCTAAGGATACATTACATCTCTGCTAGGAAAACCTGGAGAGACAGCCCCTATTTTCTCTGCCATTCTTTCTTTTGTGTACTTAAAAGATGGCTCCAGATCATTAGGGTGGGGCTTATCTCATCACTTTAAAGCAACTGGTTTACTCCTGATAAGTTGCATAAGTCAAGGTTTTCAAGAAAACACTGACTTTTCACTGACACATAACCATCTGGTAATGTTAAGAATGATACTATATTCATTGCCTTTTGCTGCTGTAACAAATTATCACACACTTACTGGTTTGCTGCTGCTGCTGCTAAGTTGCTTCAGTCATGTCTGACTCTGTGTGACCCCATAGACGGCAGCCCACCAGGCTCCTCCGTCCCTGGGATTCTCCAGGCAAGAACACTGGAGTGAGTTGCCATTTACTTCTCCAATACATGGAAGTGAAAAGTGAAAGTTAAGTCACTAAGTCGTGTCCGACTCTTCGTGACCCCATGGACTGCAGCCTACCAGGCTCCTCCGTCCATGGGATTTCCCAGGCAAGAGTACTGGAGTGCATTGCCTTTGCCTTCTCCAACTTACTGGTTTAAAGCAACACAAATCTGTTATTTGTGGTTCTGCAGGTCTTATGTCTGATGTGGGTCTCACTGGGAAATCAAGGTTGCGTTACTTTCTGGAGATTTTAGGGAGGTTCTGTTTCCTTGCCTTTTCCAGCTTCTGGAAACCTCCTACATCCCTTGATTCCTGCCACCTTCACTCTAGCAACACTGGGTTGACTCTTTCTCATAGTGCGTTTCTGACCTTTTCTTCTGCCTTCCTCTTCAACTTTTAGGGATCCTGGTAATGACGCTGGGCTCACCTGGATAATATAGGGCAAAGCCCTCACCTCAAGGTCCTTAAATTAATCCCATCTGCAAAGTCCCTTTTGCCATGTAAGGTAACATGGTTGTAGGCCTCTTAGAGGGTGGCCAAGCTGTCTACCATCACTTCCCATCCCCATCACCTTGCTTGCTCTGCTCTGGTTACGTTGCCCCACATCCAGACTCAGTACTCACCGTTCTCTCTCTTTGGCCTTGGGGAAAGCATTCTCGTAGCTCCTTTGCTTGGTTCATGTCTCTGTCCAGATGCCATTCCTCAGAGGGCCTGGCTCTATCTAAAATCCGTTCTGTGCTTTTTCCCCCTTTTATGGTGCTTCATTTTCCCCCATAGCTGGTCTCTCTGGCTCCGCTGCTGGAAAGTCAGCTCCCTGAGGGCAGAGACTTGGTCAGTTTTGCTTCTCTGGGTCACCCAGCATCTGGCCCAGTGACTGACACATAGGAGCACAAGTAAATGCATAAATAAATCACATTCTTAATTGCATCCTTTAACACAACCTTTTCTTCAGTGAGCTGGACCAAAGTGAAATCTCTGCAACTAGAATTAGCTAAATTTAAATTTAAGTAGGATAAATATGACCATTGCACTTGGCTTTTTCACTGAGAATGCTATTTGAGCACACAATCTGAGTAGCCAGACTTAAAACTGACATCAAGAAGTGATGAACTTGATATGAAGCATTAAATATCTTTCTGTGAATCACCCTCCTACTGATTGTACCTTTTGAGACTGGAGATTTATAATAATAATACCATCACTTTTGCTACCATCTATGGAATACTACTATGTACCAGTTACTAAGCTCTTTGCATGTATTATTTTATTTACTTTTTTCACTTGATGTGGTCTTAGAGCACACATTTACTGTTTTGTCTATCCCAGGAAAGTATTTTCACCACTCAATACTTCTTTTGAGAAACTGCCTCTACCACTGTCACCGAGGTTCTCAGGATAGCCTGAGCACAGGACCTTGGCAACCGGTGGGCAGTTGACCCAGTCTGGGCCAATCAGAGTCCCCATGGTGGGAGTCCAGTGAGTGACACAACTCAGTCAAGCCAATCAGAATTCTTTTTCTCAATTTTTAAACTCCAGCTGGGAAGAGAGGGTTTTTTTTTCCTCTTGGGTCAAAAACTGCAAGGATATGAACCCAAAGATGCCTCTGGTCTGTGAAGTAAATAGCTGGAAAAAATGGAGCAGGGACCAGAGTTGAAAAGTCCTGACTTACGTATTATACAACCTGGTTTTCTGCATTTGATGGATGAACAAACATATCTCAGCACAGACTTATATACTTGCCAGAGGTTGAGTAGCTAGTAAATAGTAAATGGGGGGAATTTGAGCCCCAAGTCAGCCTGACTTCAACAGCCATATTTTCTTTCACTTTGTTGTACTGCATCCCGGCCTCTCAGATGCATGAATACCTCTACATATTCTTCCCACCCTGTGTGATTTCTGAAAATTCACAACAGGGAAATGCATGCCCTGTATTACTAGCAGAGAATGCCTCGGACATTTGTTGATCATCTATTCATCTTATTTTCTGATGAGTTTGTTTATTTGATACTCCAGGGCTGGAATGACTTATTTGCTTCATCTTTTGTCCAAATCCTAACAGATTAAAAATGGCCACCTAGAGCTTTGTGTTGAGAAGGATTCTGAGGCTTCCTCTTGGCTAACAGAAAAGGAGGAAAGTGGAGTGAGGAAATGAGCTACTAAATTCACTCCAACTGTTTGATAATTTGGATTATATTTTGGAACTGTGGAGCTATAACATTTTAGTGTTCCAAGAGTGTTGTATCAACAACGACATTTTTCATTTCAAAGAATGTTTCAGTTGTTAGCCAGAGGCTTACCTGTGTGCCAAACCAAATCCAGTAGTCCCATCACTAACAGGATGATGGCATCTCACTCGGAGCACCTTCCTCTCCAAAACGCCCAGACGGTCCTATCCCGCAGTGATAGGAACAGAGACATGACCTGAATTTAGATTCCAGAGTGGAATGTCATTAATGAGACCACTTTTCTGGTGACAAAGATGTTAAATCACAGCCACCCTGAAAAATTGTCATGCCCCAGTATTGTTGAACGTTTTCGAACAGCCAGATTGGGCCTCACATTTTGTGGGTTGGAAGTTCCATTTCTTCATCTTTGGCCCAAGTTACTTAGCAATGGCCAATCGAACTATGCGCCCACCATATTGTTTTGCGTGTTTGACTAGAACACTGACAGATTAATAGGAAGGGTAAATAGCAGAGCACAACTGCAGGGGCCCAGTGTGGGGCGGCAGGATTGACTGCTCCGGACTTTGTTGTGTTTGCTCAGAGGAAGCCGCAGCAAAAGCCTGCTGGGACGAGGTGACCTGGGTCACAGGCATTTGTTTCTTGTCTCTATAGAAAACAATTGTCTTCTCAATGGAAGATGGCTTTTTCTGAATCTACATGGTTCCACTGATGAGGAAGCCTCTGCCATTCCGTGGTGCTTGCAAAAACACACACATACAAATAAAAGGGCCACACGAAAGTTCACATTTACTGTATTCCCCAGAGATGCCATTGATTTAGGTTAACCAGGAGAGAAGTCCAACTTTGGAAAGTTTATCTTGAGGGTCTCTATAAACCTTCACTTCTTCATAGCTAACTCCCAATCTTTGATCTTTATGAAGTTTTTAAATGGTCCAGCTACCTCCCCATACCCCTGGTTCATGAGGGCAGAATCCATTAACATTTAGCACTGTTGACTTTGTAAACTCCAGCTTTGGTGGAAAGACATTTTGATCTCAAAATCACTCTACTCTGAATTGGTAGGAATGAAATATGTTAATAACGGAAAAAAAAAAAAAACACAACCCACGTTGGGCAAGGTTTAATCGACCCAAAGTGATGGCTTTATCTCAAAGTGAGAACTGTCTTTAGTGGATAGATGGTTTTGAATTTTTTCTTTAGAATTACATTTAATTTTAATAAAAGACTTCAAAGGATTCTACACCAATTTTTTCACTAATCTTTCTTGATCTCTCTCTTTGCTTCTCTATCTAATATATATAGTGAATAATATGATATTAATAAATATGTATATAATTAATTAGAAAATGTATTGAAGTGTTATTGAGTTGTGGCAGGAACCATTGTAGTTCCTGGGTCTCATTATGCCTTATGCATTTCTTAAACTGAAAAAAATCACCATGGTGGGGGAACCCCACCAACACAAGGAATAAAAATCTTTCAGTGAACTAAAAACTAAGACCAACCTGAATGTTAAGAAAAATCAAGGCATTTGCATTGATATAAAAGCCTAGTGGTGCCAGTGGTCAAGGACCTGTGTGCCAATGCAGGAGACAGAAGAGATGCGAGTTCAATCCCTGGGTTGGGAAGATTCCCTGGAGGAGAGCATGGCGACTCACTTCAGTATTCTTGCCAGGAGAATCCCATGGACAGAGGAGCCTGGCAGGCTGCAGTCCATGGGGTCACAAAGAGTTGGACACAACTGAAGCGACTTAGCACTCTAGCCTTTAACTGAATTAAAATCAACCAGTTATTCATTTGGCACCCACTCTGTTCTTTTCTGGTGGCTCAGACGGTTAAGAATCTGCCAGCAATGCAGGAGACCTGGATTTGATCCCTGGGTTGGAAAGATCCTCTGGAGAAAGAAATGGCAACCCACTCCAGTATTCTTGCCTGGAGAATTCAATGGACAGAGAAGTCTGATGGGCTATTGTCCATGGGGTCGCAAAGCACTGGACATGACTGAGCAACTAGTACACTGTGCTGCCCTGAGGAGAGTTTCTGTTCTTAGGGAGCTGACGGTCTTGGGTGAAGAATGGGGACTGAAAATTATTCAAGGAATTACAATATAGTGTGCCTAGCACCATGGTGTGGTAACCCTAGGAGGCTATAGACAGATACAGGGGAGGAAACTATAATTTCTCAAGAGAGCAGAAGATGCATGCCTTTCTAGTCTTGTGGCTTTTTCTTATTAGAGCTTAATTTAATCTTGTTTGTAGAGTGTGAAAAAAAGAACAACTCTCTAGTTTGATGCCTATATTATAGAAACATAAGATGTGGGGAAGGAATATTTTGCCGTAATTTTTCTGGAGGCAAGAAATGCATCTGTCTCATTCACTGTGATGGTGTGAACCTGGCACTGATTCTGGACTCCATAAATATCTGCGGAATATTTCTGGATGATGCAGAGCCCAAAGACCTCTGTTACCACTTTTTAGCTGTGTAACCTTTAGCATGGCCTGGGGTTTCTTGCGTGCCCATGTCTTTACCTGTCATATGTAATACCCTCCCATGTCATAGTATTGTCATAAGATCAAGTCCTATTTACTGAGCATCAACTATATGGAAAGTCTTAATTTAAGGACTTTTCTTGTGTTTGCTTATTTCACCTTCCACAAAAAATATGAAACAGGTAAAATTATTATCCCACTTTACAGATTATTTTGTGGGCTATAAAGTATTGTATAACTCAAATAAAAGGCATTGTAATGAAGATTTTTACTATTCCAGAAGACAAAAGCATAAGAATGGTCCTCTATAAATCTTGTGTCCATGAAATCTCTTGTCTGTGACTCTATGTTTGTCCTACTCTGCCCTTCTCTCAGATTCTTGCTGTGAGAATATTTCAAGAGCCCATTTAATTAAGGAAATTTGTGTTGTAAAGAACTAAACTCTTTACAAATCTCCAGAAAGAAAAATGTATGTTTTTGTTGCGAGTACACAGCACTGGATTTGAAACCAGAAAGCCCATGGGACTTGTCCCGCCTAGAGTGACCAGCTCCTCTTTGTCTGGGGGCACAAGGCATCTGTGTGCTCCTCTTCACACGCACTTATCTTCCTCCTGCTTTGTGTGGCCTTTTCGGTATCATCATCACTGTGGTATGTCGGTCATTACCATGGCCTCTCCAGCCCCATCCTGCCACACGACCATTCAGTGTCTACTCTCTCGATTCTTTGGATTATTTACCCATCATTTTCACTTTCATGGGCTTCCTAGGTGGCACTAGTGGTAAAGAACCCACATGTCAATGGAGGAGATGTAAGAGACGTGAGTTCAGTCCCTGGGTCGATCCCTAGTTTGATCTCTGGATCCCTGCATGGCAGGGAGGGCATGGCAACCCACTGCAGTATTCTTGTCTGGAGAATCCCGTTGACAGAGGAGCTTGACAGGCTATGGTCCATAGGGTCAAAAAGAGTCGGACATTACTGAAGGGACTTATCACGCCCTCACTTTCATTCCTCACATGGTCCAGCTCCTTTTCTCATGCCAGGCACATCATCATTCTCTACCCAGCTAATGGTCCAAATAGCTGAAGCGGAGGGGCAAATGGGATCTTGTGTTGTGGTGTCTGGTCGGGGCTGTGGCCAGCAGCTTGCTTGGGAAGGGCTTTGAGCAATGAGGCAAATGCAGGGTGAATATCTTTCCTGTATCTTCTATTGCTGTCAAGCAACCAAATCTAGTATGGAACTGAGATATTAGTTTGTTTGCTAAATTTATCAAATTGAGCTTTTCATTAAATAGTCCCATGTTAAAAAAGAGAAGAGGTTGATAGAAATGATAAAGTTTCTTTCTAATTTTAAAAAAGGTTGTATTAAAATATTTTGTGTTTAGCTCTTTGGTGAGTAATCTTTAAAGTAGAAAAGGGTTTTGGAGTAATGACCTCCCAGATAAGTCAAGTTGGATAAGGAATGTAGTGATATTTTAAGTCTCTGTATTAGTCTCTCAATTAGCAAGAAGTTATGCAATCAATTTGATGGACTACTAAGTACATTTTGTCACAAAGAGTTGGACATGACTGAGCGACTAACACACACACACACACACCTTGGGCTTCCCTGGTAGCTCAGATGGTAAAGAATTTGCCTGCAATGCAGGAGACCTGGGCTCAGTCCCTAGGTCAGGAAGATTCCTTGGAGAAGGGAATGGAAACCCACTCCAGTATTCTTGCCTGGAGAATCCTCATGGACAGAGGAGCCTGGTAGGCTATAGTTCATGGGGTCGCAAAGAGCTGGACACGACTGAGCAACTTGGAGGCGGGAGTAGAAGGAGATGACAGAGGATGAGATGGTTGGATGGCATCACCTACTGAATGGACATGAGTTTGAGTAAACTCCAGGAGTTGGTGAGGACAGGGAGGTCTGGTGTGCTGCAGTCCATGGGGTTGCAAAGAGTGGGACACGACTGAGCGACTGAACTGAACTGAGCAACTAAGACACATAACTACATTTTAAAAATGAGAACTAGACCAAAAAGAATAGAGAAGATCAATGTGTTGTATACCTGGTAAGGTATTTATTGCTTCTTGACACTTCTAGTTCATATGTGTCGGTGTTCATTGGCTATGCTGTAAGATGCAATTTTTTCTTTTTTTTTCACCATGAGGCATGGCTGAAAGGCTTGAAAGCTACTCATGCAGTAGTTGAGAATTGGATTTGAGGTCATATGACCCTGGATTCAAATTCTAGCTTCACCATGTAGGAGCCGTGTTACTCTTTAAGTCATAGTTTCCCCTTCAGTAAAATGGGTTTAATAAGACTTAACTCTTATGGATATGATGCTAAAAAATGTGGTTAAAGTGCTTACAACTTTGGTAGCTTATTTTACTATTTTAACTGAAATTGACCTCTGTTAACTGTTTATTTGATTGAGTAATAGAAGCTTCTGGGAATTCTATACATTCAATAAATGGATTCACTTTGCTATATAGCAGAAAGTAAAGCAACATTGTTAAGTAACTATCAGTTCAGTTCAGTTCAGTCGCTCAGTCGTGTCTGACTCTTTGTGACCCCATTGATTACAGCATGTCAGGCCTCCCTGTCTATCACCAACACCTGGAGTTTACTCAGATTCATGTCCATCGAGTCAGTGATGCCATCCAACCATCTCATCCTCTGTCGTCCCCTTCTCCTCCTGCCCCCAATCCCTCCCAGCATCAGAGTCTTTTCCAATGAGTCAACTCTTCACATGAGGTGGCCAAAGTATTGGAGTTTCAGCTTTAGCATCATTCCTCCCAAAGAACACCCAGGACTGATCTCCTTTAGAATGGACTGGTTGGATCTCCTTGCAGTCCAAGGGACTCTCAAGAGTCTTCTCCAACACCACAGTTCAAAAGCATCAATTCTTTGGCACTCAGCTTTCTTCACAGTCCAATTCTCACATCCATACATGACCACTGGAAAAACCATAGCCTTGACTAGATGGACCTTTGTTGGCAAAGTAATGTCTCTGCTTTTGAATATGCTATCTAGGTTGTCATAACTTTTCTTCCAAGGAGTAAGTGTCTTTTAATTTCATGGCTGCAGTCACCATCTGCAGTGATTTGGGAGCCCAAAAAATAAAGTCTGACACTGTTTCCACTGTTTCCCCATCTATTTCCCATGAAGTGATGGGACCAGATGCCATGATCTTAGTTTTCTGAATGTTGAGCTTTCAGCCAACTTTTTCACTCTCCTCTTTCACTTTCATCAAGAGGTTTTTAGTTCCTCTCCACTTTCTGCCATAAGAGTGGTATCATCTGCATATCTGAGGTTATTGATATTTCTCCTGGCAATCTTGATTCCAGCTTGTGCTTCTTCCAGCCCAGAGTTTCTCATGATGTACTCTGAATATAAGTTAAATAAGCAGGGTGACAATATACAGCCTTGACGTACTCCTTTTCCTATTTGGAACCAGTCTGTTGTTCCATGTCCAGTTCTAATTGTTTCTTCTTGACCTGCATATAAGTTTCTCAAGAGGCAGGTCAGGTGGTCTGGTATTCCCATCTCTTTCAGAATTTTCCACAGTTTATTGTGATCCACATAGTCAAAGGCTTTGGCATAGTCAGTAAAGCAGAAATAGATGTTTTTCTGGAACTCTCTTGCTTTTTCCATGATCCAGTGGATAGTTTCAATTTGATCACTGGTTCCTCTGCCTTTTCTAAAACCAGCTTGAACATCTGGAAGTTCACAGTTCATGTCTTGCTGAAGCCTGGCTTGAAGAATTTTGAGCATTACTTTACTAGCGTGTGAGATGAGTGCAATTATGCGGTAGTTTGAGCATTCTTTGGCATTGCCTTTCTTTGGGATTGGAATGAAAACTAACCTTTTCCAGTCCTGTAGCCACTGCTGAGTTTTCCAAATTTGCTGGCACTTTGAGGCAGCACTTTCACAGCATCATCTTTTAGGGTTTGAAATAGCTCAACTGGGATTGCATCACCTCCTCTAGCTTTGTTCGTAGTGAAGCTTTCTAAGGTCCACTTGACCTTGCATTCCAGGATGTCTGGCTCTAGGTGAGTGATCTCACCATTGTGATTATCTGGGTAGTGAAGGTCTTTTTTGTACAGTTCTTCTGTGTATTCTTGCCACCTCTTCTTAATATCCTCTGCTTCTCTTAGGTCTATACCATTTCTGTCCTTTATTGAGCCCATCTTTGCATGAAATGTTCCCTTGGTACCTCTAATTGTCTTGAAGAGATTTCTAGTCTTTCCCATTCTGTTGTTTGCCTCTATTTCTTTGCATTGATTGCTGAGGAAGGCTTTCTTATCTCTCCTTGCTATTCTTTGGAACTCTGCATTCAGATGCTTATATCTTTCATTTTCTCCTTTGCTTTTCACTTCTCTTCTTTTCACAGCTATTTGTAAGCCATCTTCAGACAGCCATTTTGCTTTTTTGCATTTCTTTTTCTTGGGGATGGTCTTGATCCCTGTCACCTGTGCAATGTCACAAACCTCCATCTATAGTTCATCAGACACTGTGTCTATCAGATCTAGTCCCTTAAATCTATGTCTCACTTCCACTGTATAATCATAAGGGATTTGATTTAGGTCATAACTGAATGGTCTAGTGGTTTTCCCTACTTTCTTCAATTTAAATCTGAATTTGGCAATAAAGAGTTCATGATCTGAGCCACAGTCAGCTCCCAGCCTTGTTTTTGCTGACTGTATAGAGCTTCTCCATCTTTGGCTGCAAAGAATATAATCAATCTGATTTCGGTGTTGACTATCTGGTGATGTCCATGTGTAGAGTCTTCTCTTATGTTGTTGGAAGATGGTGTTTGCTATGACCAGTGCATTCTCTTGGCAAAACTCTATTAGCCTTTGCCCTGTTTCATTCTGTACTCCAAGGCCAAATATGCCTGTTACTCCAGGTGTTTCTTGACTTCCTACTTTTGCATTCCAGTCCCCTATAATGAAAAGGATGTCTTTTTTGGGTGTTAGTTCTAAAAGGTCTTATAGGTCTTCATAGAACCGTTCAACTTCAGCTTCTTCAGCATTACTTTTTGGGCATAGCCTTGGATTACCATGATATTGAGTGGTTTGCCTTGGAAACGAACAGAGATCATTCTGTCGTTTTTGAGATTGCATCCAAGTACTGCATTTCGGACTCTTTTGTTGACCATGATGGCCACTCCATTTCTCCTAAGGGATTCCTGCCCACAGTAATAGATATAATGGTTATCTGAGTTAAATTTACCCATTCCAGTCCATTTTAGTTCGCTGATTCCTAGAATGTTGATGTTCACTCTTGCCATCTCCTGTTTGACCACTTCTAATTTGCCTTGATTCATGGACCTGACATTCCAGGTTCCTATGCAATATTGCTCTTCACAGCATCAGACCTTGCTTCTATCACCAGTTACATCCACAACTGGGTATTGTTTTTGCTTTGGCTCCATCCCTTCATTCTTTCTGGAGTTATTTCTCCACTGATCTCCAGTAGCATATGGGCACCTACTGACCTGGGGAGTTCCTCTTTCATTATCCTATCATTTTGCCTTTTCATACTGTTTATGGGGTTCTCAAGGCAAGAATACTGAAGTGGTTTGCCATTCCCTTCTCCAGTGGACCACATTCTGTCAGACCTCTCCACCATGACCTGTCCATTTTGGGTGGCCCCACATGGCATGGCTTAGTTTCATTGAGTTAGACAAGGCTGTGGTCTGTGTGATCAGATTGGCTGGTTTTCTGTGATTATGGTTTCAGTGTGTCTGCCCTCTATTGCCCTCTTGCAACACCTACCATCTTACTTGGGTTTCTCTTACCTTGTACATGGGGTATCTCTTCATGGCTGCTCCAGCAAAGTGTGGCCACTGCTCCTTACCTTAGACAAGGGGTATCTCCTCATGGCCGCCCCTCCTGACCTTGGAGTAGCTCCTCTCGGCCCTCCTGTGCCCATGCAGCCGCTGCTCCTTGGACGTGGGGTTGCTCCTCTAAGCACCTATACTCTAACAAAAATTAATTAAAAAAAGATGTGGCTCAGCAGCAGGATCTGGGATAGGAAATGGATGACAAATAGAAAAGAGCAGAGAAAATGTCACAGACATTTAAATGTCAACTGAAAACTCCATTTCTAAATATTCTCATGTGCTTCACAGTGACTTCCAAGTCTCTTTGTCAATGCAGTTATCAAAAATATTTATATTCAATATTGTTATGAATGTTCCAATCCAATCGTCAGAGATTTTTGAAAGAAAAGTAGGAGACCTGGTAGCTCATGGGCTGAAGATGGAAAAGGAAAATATGGAGAATAATTGTCTTAGTCCATTCAGGCTGTTAAACAAAATACCATAATCTGGGTGGCTTATAAGCAGCAGAAATTTATTTCTCACAGTTCTTGAGCCTGGAACTCGGAAATCAGGGTGCCAGCCTAGTCAGGTTCTGGGGAAAGCCCTCTTGCAGGTTGTAGACTGCTGACTTCTTGCTGTGTCCCCACAGGGTGGAAGAGGACCTCTCTGGGGCCTCTTTTATGAGGGCATTACTGCCGTTCATGAAGTTTCACTCTGATGACCTAATCACCCCAAAGGCCTCACATCCTAAAACCATAATACTGGGCATTAGAATTTTAACATGCAATTTGGAGGTGGTGGTGGGACACAAAGATTAGACCATAGCAATAATGCAATGGAACAGGAGGGTGGGGAGGATGAGGGATAGGGGAGCAGAGGAGAGGTATTCCAGCTTATTAATGAAAAAAAAAAAAAAGCAAAAAGATAGGACTAAGTCATGTCCGACTCTTGCGATCCCATGAACTGTAGTCCACAAGGCTTCTCTGTCCCTGGGTTTCTCCAGGCAAGAATACTGGATCAGGTTGCCGTTTCCTTCTCCAAGGGAACTTCCTGACCCAGGACTTGAACCCATGTCTCCTGCATGGCAGGCAGATACTTTACCAACTGAGCTATGCAAGAAGCCTCAATTATCTTATTACTGGAATAAGGTATGACTTATTGCTGTATAACCAATTGCCCTTGCTAAGTCGCTTCAGTCATGTCCAACTCTGTGCGACCCCATAGACGGCAGCCCACCAGGCTCTGCCATCCTTGGGATTCTCCAGGCAAGAACACTGGAGTGGGTTGCCATTTCCTTCTCCAATGTATGAAAGTGAAAAGTGAAAGGGAAGTCGCTCAGTCATGTCTGACTCTTAGCGAGCCCGTGGACTGCAGCTTACCAGGCTCCTCCGTCCATAGGATTTTCCAGGCAAGAGTACTGGAATGGGGTGCCACTGCCTTCTCTGCAATGAATAAAATGAATAAAAGTGTCATTTTATTACACTCGTTGTGTGAATCAGGAATTCAGCTGGGAGCACAGTGGGGATGGCTTGCTTCTGCTCCATGAAGTCTGGGGCATTAGCGGAAAGTCATGAAGACTGTGACTGATTCAAATGGCTGGGGACTGAAGTGATCTGGAAGTTCCTCCCTCACATGCCTGGTGCCTGGGCTGACTGGAAGACTGGGTTCATCAGGAACTGTCAATCAGTGCATCTCCCTGGGGCTTCTCAATAGGATGTAGACTTCCTCAATAGGGGCTCTGTGCAGTTAGGCTTCTTACATGATGGCTCCAAGAGTAGGTGTTCTCAGCAGACCAGGAAGAAGCTGCATAGCCTTTTATCAGTGGTAAAGAATCTGCCTGCCAATGAGGAGGGCATGGCAACACACTCCAGTATTCTTGTCTGGAGAATCCCATGCACAGAGGAGCCTGGCAGGTTACAGTCCATGGGGTTGCAAAGAGTCAGACGACTGAAGCTGTTTAAACACAACCAGTCAATGTAAAATGATGCAAGAGATGTGGATTCGATCCCTGGGAAGATCCCCTGGAGGAGGAAATGGCAACCCACTCCAGTAATCTTGCTTGGAAAATTCCATGGACAGAAGAGCCTGGCAGGCTACAGTCCATGAGGTCACCAAGAGATGGACACGACTGAACACACATGCACAGAGGCAGGGAAGACTCACTTGCATTTGATTTTAGATTGTCATGAGGTATCTTCGGGCTAGACTGAGTTTCCTAATGACACTACTGTGGTTAATTCTGAAACATAAGATTTGCACTCTGTGACTCCTCTCCTCCCAAAGGACCCTCTCTGAGAGCTGAAAAGTGATGACTGGTGAACTGCTGGGTAGCAGGCTTGCTGGTCTGGGGCAGTGCTGCAAAGATATGAAAATTCAATGAGGAAAAAGTTTATTGACCAAGCAAGAATAGTGTTGAAACATGTATATTACCATATGTAAAGATAAATGACCAGTGCAAGTTCGAAGCATGAAACAGGGCACTTAAAGCTGGTCCTCTGGGATAACCCAGAGGGGTGGGGTGGAGAGGAAGGAGGGAGGCGGGGTTCAGGATAGGGGGACACATGTACACCTGTGGCTGATTCACGTCGATGTGTGGCAAAACCCACCACAATATTGTAAAGTAATTTGCCTCCAATTAAAATAAATAAGTTAATTAAAAAAATTATTTACCAAGCAGCAATGAAAAGTATCTCCTATCTCCCCATTCTCTCCACATTTTAAAATTGGTTTTATTTTTACTGAAAGTCGCTACTGCTTAGGAACTGGGTTGGGAATTAGAAGAATTCTTGGTTTTTAGTCCCAAATTCATGGTTAAATGGTCAGATGACCTCAGGCAAGCTGCTTCACTTTCAGTATACTGTATGCTCTTGGAGGTCACTCTGTTTCCTGTGGCTTTCCAAATATGTTGACTTTATAGCAAACCAAAGCTATACATAATGTATTGTGTATGCATAAACTACAAAAGTGAGTTTTGACCTGAAATTACTGCTCGATGTTGATGAAAGTACATTAATATGAGACTCTTACTTTGCTGTTGAACAGATTGTCTAATTGCTACAGCTTTTCGGAAAACAATTTAGCTCAATTTTTATTATTTTTTATTTAACCTTGTTCAACTTTTAAGTTTTTAAATTTTTTTTTTTTTTTTTGGCTACTCCATGAGATTTGTGAAATGTTAGTTTCCTGACCTGGGTTTGAATCTGTCAGAAAATGAAAGCATGGAGTTCTAGCCACTGGACTGCCAGGGAATTCCTGACTCAATTTTATGTATCAAGTATATTGAAATGTCCATATCTATCGATACCTTTCATTGCTTCTGAGAATCTTTCTTGAGAAAATAGAGTGTGAGATCAAGATTTCCGTACGAGGATTGTCACTACATTGTTATGTTTAGTTATGCAGTAATTGAAACCACCTATGTTGTCTAGTAATATGAACATTCTGTAACTTACAGGTGTCCAGAGATAGTGATATTCTGTGACTAGAAGAATCATATTTTCAAAAAAGTACTTATACACAATAAAGTTGCATGTGTGCTAAGTTGCTTCAGTCATGCCCAACTCTTTGTGACCCACTGGACTCCTCTGTCCAGGGGATTGTTCAGGCAAGAATACTGGAGTGGGTTGCCGTGCCTTCCTCTAGGCGATCTTCCCGACCCAGGGATTGAACCCATGTCTCTTATGGCTCCTACATTGACAGGCAGGTTCTTTACTCCTAGTGCCACCTGGGAAGCCCATAAAATGCATAGAGTAATTAAAATCTGCATTGAGAAAAACTGGAAGGAACTGTATCTGGATAAAAGATGTCTGGGTAAAAATACCTGGATAAAATTACTGATGATTTTGTCCCTTTTGAAGTCTTTCTGTTTTTAAAAAATCTATAATGAATATGTATTTTCTTCAGAATCAGAAAGGGAAGTGAATGGTACTGATAGATGTCTTTTACAATTTGCTTTTTTGTTTTAGTCTTGTTTCTGCTCAGAAAGATAGCTGTCAGGTTAAGGCCTCTCAGAGCTTGACAATCATTAATACTGTGTCTTCTGCCCCTTTCCTCCCCCAACTCACCACTCCCTCTAACCCCAGTTGGGCTTTCCATACTGGGCACTGGCTTTGAAATTGTAACATGGAAAAACCAGGCCTGGATGTTCCAGGGGTTCAGCCCTAGACAGTATATTAAAAAGCAGAGACATTACTTTGCCAACAAAGTTCCATATAGTTGAAGCTATGGTTTTTCTAATAGTCACGTATGGATGTTCAGTTGGACCATATAGAGGGCTGAGCACTGAAGAATTGATGTTTTCAAACTGTAGTGTTGGAAAAGACTCTTGAGAGTCCCTTGGGCTGCAAGGAGTTCAAACCAGTCATTCCTAAAGGAAATCAGTCCTGAATACTTATTGGAAGGACTGATGCTGAAGCTGAAGCTGCAATACTTTGGCCACCTGATATGAAGAGCTGACTCATTAGAAAAGACCCTGATGCTGGGAAAGATTGAAGGCAGGAGGAGAAGTGAACAACAGAGAATGAGATGGTTGGATGGCATCCCCGACTTGATGGACATGAGTTTGAGCAAACTCCGGGAGATAGTGATGGACAGGGAAGCCTGGCTTGCTGTAGTCCATGGGGTCACAAAGAGTCAGATGCAACTTAGTCACTGAACAACACAGTTTAGCTTGGAATTCTTGAGTGGTGATGGAGTCCACAGGCACTAGAGAGCAGGATGATGTGCATGTGGCCTCCTGGAAGAAGGCCTCAAATCTACAGGGCTATTAGCTGGATTTTGCTGGAGTAAATTACCATTGCTTTGCAAGAACATTGATGAATTACCATGAAAATACTGTCATCATCAGCACAAATGTTTCTCAAAGCCTCACTTCAGTGGAATTTTTTTGTCCAGATTCATAAAATTCACTTACTCTCAGAAAAGGAAAGACTAGGCCTTGAGGTTATTTGCACTTTCCTTGAATTCACTGGACTCTTTTTCCTAGCTTGTTTTGTATCCAGGCTTATGCACAACTTTTATAAAAGGCAGTAGCAGTTCTGTGTGCACTTGAAATGGGAGAGAATTCCCAAGCCGTTGCCTCCTGTTAAACACCGAGGAGATTACCTCTTAGTCAAGAGTAAAAGAGTCTGAATTAGGGACAATGGGGATTTCACCTTTAAAAGTCTGATCCAGGAAACAACTGTGGGTTACAATTTGTATGCAATTTGCAGTTTGAAGTTTAAGCTTCTGGTTAATAAAATGACATAAGCAAACTATAAATGTGACTATCACATGCATTATGTTTGCAGTTCCTTGGATAATAAGTACCTTTCTTAAACCAGAGTCCTAAGAAACTGCATACAGGGGATTTAGAAGGGCAGGCCACCTTTACGAGGATGAAAACTGTACTTTGTCCATCAACTACTCTTTGAATGCTAGCATTTTATATTTGTCTGTACACTTTTTTGTTGTTGCTGTTTAGTCGCTAAGTCCTGTCTGACTCTGCGGCTCCATGGACTGTAGCCTGCCAGGCTCCTCTGTCTATGAGGTTTCCCAGGCAAGAATATGGGAGTGGGTTGCTATTCCCTTCTCCAGGAGACCTCCCCCACTCAGGGACTGAACCCATGTTTCCTGCATTGCAAATGGATTCATTCCTATCTCTGGTTAAAATTTAAAAGCAGGCTAAAATCAGAAGAGTGGTTAGCAAGTTTACTAAATAATATAGTATTCAACATAAATATTTATAGGCTGAATTTATGCTACCAGTTAGAATTATAGAACTTATACTAGAGTTAGAACTTAAACCACCAAGTTTGTTCTTACAGTGTGATCACATTCAGAAATGTTATTTTTCCAAGGAGCATTGTGTGAAACTTTACCCATTTAGTGTTTATTAATTCAAGTTTGCTGTTGGTATTGATTTCATTTTAAAATGAGTGGACCTGGCTCAGGCAGACTGAGAGGGCCAGGTAGGAAAAAAAATCTATCTTTCCTGTTTTGTTTTCCTAATCTGCATATAGATAGATTACCTAACACAAGGGTTACATAAATGCTTTTGCAACCAGCAAAGTAGACAGAAAAACAATCTCTCATCTCCTTGGGAAAAAAAAAAAACTAACTAAATAGAAATCCACTAAAATAGAGAAAAGTTTGGCTTTTTGTATTTGAGTTGGCCAAAAAGTTCATTTGGGTTTTTCCATACCATCTTAGCAAAAACCTGAATGAACTATTTGGCCAACCCAATATTATGTCAGGAAGTTTACAATCAGAATAGCAACATCCCAGCAGACAAGACATTTGATATTTGGCAAAACTAATACAATTATGTAAAGTTAAAAAAAAAAAAAGCATATGTTATTTTGAATTACATATGGCAGTGCTGATGCTCTGAGTATCAAAATATCTTTCTCCAATCCTGCCCAAATACACAATGTGAGTTTAAGCCCTTATGATATTAGACTTAATTTTATTTTTTTTAATTTAAATTTATTTAAATTAGAGGCTAATTACTTTACAATATTGTGTTGGTTTTGCCACACATCAACATGAATCTGCCACGGGTGTACACGTGTTCTCAATCCTGAACCCCCCTCCCACCTCCCTCCCCATACCATCCCTCTGGGTCATCCCAGTGCACCAGCCCCAAGCTTCCTGTAACCTGCATCGAACCTGGACTGGCGATTCGTTTCTTATATGATATTATACATGTTTCATGCAGTGCAATGGCTGAACGGAAATGTAGGAGGTCTCCTATCATTGGAACTCTGCAGCCTCATGATCCCTTGGTTGCAGAAAAGAGCAGCTATGCCGAAATATACTTACTCAATCCAGTGTTTGCCCCCTGATCATGAAGGGCCCCACAGTTACTCCTTCAGAGGAAGCAGAGCAGAGGATGCTTACTTCTCAGTCAGGACAAGCCAGTGTCTTTGGCAAGTTACAGAGAAATCCTCCATGTGAATTCCAGTTGCTTGATTCGGGATGTAGTTAGTACACTCTTCTAATTATATTCAGAGATGAGGAGCACTCTCAGAATGCACTGTGCACAGAAACTGATACCCATCCAATCATTTAGCAGAAATCCCATTTCAGGGAGAAGGCACTGCCCATCCACCTCCATACTATTTTCAAATAGGGACATACTAATTTATAGTCTCACCAACAGTGTGTTGAGGGTTCTCCTTTTTCTACACTCTCATAAACATTATCATAAAGCCATTCTGACAGATGTGAGATGATATCTCACTGTAGTTTTGATTTCATTTTCCTGATGGTTAGTGATGTTGAGCATCTTTACATGTGTCTGTTGGCCATCCATATATCTTCTTTGGAAAAATATTTGGTTAGGTACCCTGCTCATTTTTTAATCAGATATTTTTTTGATATTGAGGTATATGAATTCTTTGTATATTTTGTATATTAATCCTCAATAGGATATGTTGTTTGCAAATATCTCCTCTCATTCAATAGTCTGCCTTTTTGTTTTGTTGATAGTTTCCTTCACTGTGCAAAAGTTTTTATTTATTTATGTATTTTAGTTTGATGTAGTCTCATTTGTTTAATTCTGCTTTTGTTTCACTTGCCTAAGGAAGACAGACCCAAAAATATATTGCTAAGACTGATGCTGAAAGAACCTACTGGCTGTGTTTTATTCTAGAAGTTTTATGATTTTAGGTCTTTCATTTAAGTCTTTAATCTGTTTTGAGTTTGTTTTGTATATAGGTGGTCCAGTTTCTTTCTTTATTTTTTTGCATATAGCTGCTCTATAGTTTTCCCAATACCATTTATTGAAAATGCTGTCTTTTCCCCATTGTATATTCTTGCCTCTGTTATTACAGATTTGTTTTTGTGTGTGTGCTCAGTTGTGGCTGACTCTTTGTGACTCCATGGACTGTAGCCTGGCAGGCTCCACTGTCCATGAAATTTTCCAGGTAAGAATACTGGAGCAGGTCACCATTTCCTACTTGAGGGGAACTTCCTGACCCAGGGATCACACTCATATCTCTGGCATCTCCTGCTTTGTCAGGTGGATTCTTTACCACTGCATCGCCTGGGAAGCCCCTATTGTAGATTAATTGACCATATAGGCGTGGGTTTCTTCCTGGGCTTGCCATTGTATTCTGTTGATCTGTGTGACTGTTTTTGTGCCAGTAACATATTTTTTTGATTACTGTAGCTTTGGAGTATAGTTTGAAATCAGAGAGTATGATACCTCCAACTTTGTTCTTTTTTCTTAAGATTGTTTTGGATATTTGGGATCTTTTGTGGTTCCCTACCAACTTTAGGATTCTTGATTCTAGTTCTGTGAAAAATGCCATTGATATTTTGATAAGGATAGCATTGAATCTCTAGATTGCCTTGAGTATTATGGCCATTTTAACAATGTTAATTCTTCCAATTCATGAACACAGTATATCTTTCCACCTGTTTATGTCATCTTCAGTTTCTTTTGTCAGTGCTTTATAGTTTTCAGTGTACAAGATTTTCATCTCCTTGGCTAGGCTTATTCCTAGGTATTTACTTTTTTTGATGCAATTTTAAATGGGATTATTTTCTTAATTTTTCTTTCTGATAGTTTGCTATTAAATAGAAATAGAAATACAACTGATTTCTGTATATTAATTTTGTATCCTGAAAAGTTACTGAGTTTATTTATTAGTTCTAATAGTTTTTTGATGGTGTCTTTAGGATTTTCTATGTAGTGTCATGTCATCTACAAATAGTAGCAGTTACTTCTTCCTTTCCAATTTGCATTCCTTTTAATTTTTTGCTTGTCTGATTGCTTCAGTCAGGACTTCCAATATTATGCTGAATAAAAGTAATAAGAATGGTCATCCTTGTCTTATTTCTGATCTTAGAGGCAATGCTTTTACTTTTTGACCATGGGGTATGATGTTGGCTTTGGGTTTGTCATATATGACCTTTATTATGTTGAGGTGTGTTCCTTCTATACACACTTTGTTGAGAGTTTTTAGCTCATAAGTAGATGTTGAATTTTGTGAAAAAATTTTCTATATCCATTGAGATGTTCATATGGTTTTTAGTCTTCATTTTGTTAAGGTGATGTTTCACATTGAATGATTTGCAGATATTGAACCATCCTTGCATCCCTGGGATACATCCCTTTGATCATAATGAATAATCCTTTGACTATATTATTGAATTTTATTTGCTGATAATTTGTTGAGCATTTTTGTGTCTATGTTCATCAGTGATATTGGCCTATAATTATCTTTTCTGTGGTGTCATTGTCTAGTTTTGGAATCAGGGTGGTGCTAGCTTTGTAGAATGAGTTCGGACATGGTCCTTCTTCAGTTTTCTGGAATAGTTCAAGAAAAGAGGTATTAACACTTCTTTAGATGTTTGGTATCAGATCTAATCCCTTGAATCTATTTGTCACTTCCACTGTATAATCATAAGGGATTTGATTTAGGTCATATCTGAATGGTCTAGTGGTTTTCCCTACTTTCTTCAATTTAAGTCTGAATTTGGCAGCAAGGAGTTCATGATCTGAGCCACAGTCAGCTCCTGGTCTTGTTCTTGATGACTGTATAGAGCTTCTCCATCTTTGGCTGCAAAGAATATAATCAATCTGATTTCGGTATTGACCATCTGGTGATGTCCATGTGTAGAGTCTTCTCATGTGTTGTTGGAAGAAGGTGTTTGCTATGACCAGTGTATTCTCTTGGCAAAACTCTATTAGCCTTTGCCCTGGATCATTCGGTACTCCAAGGTCAAATTTTCCTGTTACTCTAGGCATTTCTTGACTTCCTACTTTATGCAGGTCAGGAATCGACAGTTAGAACTGGACATGGAACAACAGACTGGTTCCAAATAGGGAAAAGAGTATGTCAAGGCTGTATATTGTCACCCTACTTATTTGACTTATATGCAGGGTACATCATGAGACACACTGGGCTGGATGAAGTACAAGCTGGAATCAAGATTGTTGGGAGAAACATCAATAACCTCATATATGCAGATGACACCACCCTTATGGCAGAAAGCAAAGGAGAACTAAAGAGCCTCTTGATGAAAGTGAAAGAGGAGAGTGTAAAAATTGGTTTAAAACTCAACATTCAGAAAACTAAGATTATGGCATCCAGTCCCATCACTTCATGGCAAATAGATGGGGAAACGGTGGAAAGAGTGACAGACTTTATATTTTTGGGCTCCAAAATCACTGCAGATTTCTAGGAATTTATCCATTCCTTCTGAAAGAAAGTGAAAGTGAAAGTGAAATTGAAGTCGCTCAGTAGTGTCCGACTCTTTGCGACCCCATGCAACCTAAGAGGCTCCTCTGTCCGTGGGATTTTCCAGGCGAGAATACTGGAGTGGGTTGCCATTTCCTTCTCCAGGAGATCTTCCCAACCCGGGGATCAAATCTGGGTCTCATTGTAGACAGACGCTTTACCATCTGAGTCACCAGGGAAGTCCATTCCTTCTATATTGTCCTATTTGTAGCATGTATGAGTCATAGTAATTTCTTATAATCCTTCGTATTTTAATGGTATAGGTTGTAACTGTTGCAGTTTTGATTTTATTTCTTTGGGCTCTCTCTCTCTCTTTTTTTTCCTTAATGAGGTTTGGCTAGAGGTTTGTAAACTTTGTCTTTTCAAAGAATCAGCTTTCAGCTTAATTAATCTTTTTTTTTTTAGTCGTTATTAATTTATGCTCTGATCTTTATTATTTCCTTCCTTGTACTAAACTTTGGGCTTTACTTTTTTTTTTTTTTATCTTGTTTCTTTAGGTGTTAGGTTAGATAATTTAATTAATATTTTTCTTATTTCCTGATGTGTGACTATGTTTTAAATTTCCCTCTTAAAACTGCTTTTGCTGCATTGCATAGATTTTGGATCAAGGTGTCCCCATTTTCCTTTATCTCAAGGAATTTTAAAAATTTCCCTTTTGTATTTTTAGGCTATCTTCCACAGCTTGTCAAAAATGGAAATAACTCTCAATTTTCGAAATGATGATTAGATGGATCAACATAGCTGAATCTTAAACTCCACTGTATCTATCCTTGGGTCTAGACTAAATAAGTTTGCAAGAGATTTGGACATTACAAATGTGCTTATTTTTCTTTAAAACATTCTACATTTGCCTATCCCTCTGTAGTTTTCACAGTTCTTATCTGTATATTTTTTCTTTTATTCTTGAGAGAGCCCTAAGATGGAAAAAGGGTAGATAATTTTATATGCAGTTTTATATTTGTGGAAATGGAGACTCAGAAAGGTTAAAGATATACTGTATATGGGGGAAGTCATTTAATCAAAATATCAGTTTTACAAAGGAGGAGACCAGAGCCCAGAGAAGTTAGGTAACTTATTCAAAATTACACAGCTAGTAAATGCAGAGCTGAGTCAAGAATTTAAGAACTCTGGACTCCTAGATCAGAGCTCTTTCTACCACCCCCTGAAATTAATCTCTGATCCAATTTCATGAGAATAAATGCAGACATGGCAAATACAATATCATTTATGTCCATATGTCTGTAAGTGTGATGGAAATATTTTGCAAATGCAAAGTACATCTGGAAGGCAGTCTTTGCATATTTCTCTAATCAGGATTGTATTGTTCAACTTCTTAGCAGACCTAAAATTTCCTGATTTTAATTTGTAAGCATACGGTATTGTCTATCCTCTAAAACGGACAAGGCAGAGAGGGGGAGTTCAGGAGGGAGGGGACACATGCATGCCTATGGCTGGTTCATGTTGATGTATGGCAGAGTATTGTAAAGTAATTACCCTCCAATAAATATAAATAAATGGATTAAAAAATAAAATGGACAATGCAATGCAGGATTATGTTGTTTGGGGATTAGGAAGAGCTGCTTGTCATCTTCAAAGTAAGAAGCTCTGATTCAGATTTAAAAAAAGATTCTATTGTTTGTTGTCTGAGCTAAGTGGCTAGACTGCCAGCAGTCTTTTGCCTTCTCTCCAAGCATATGTTCAAAATGGCATATTTGCATATGTGTAAGAACATGAAATAAAATTTCACCATAATGCAATAAATGGGGTCCACAAATTTTATTCTCATAAAACATGTTGCCTCATTGGAGGTTAGTGGAAGACAATATTTTTAGTCAGTCTGTACTGTTCCAAAGACCACTAAAGATCAATGTTGTGGTGTTTTTAACAGATTGTATGTTGCACAAGAAAATCCCAAAATGACCATGGATAGTCACTTCCTAACATGTCTGTGAGCCACCCATCTTATTTTTTTTTTTTTTTCCACCCATCTTATGGTAAGAATTTAATCTTGTTAGAGGATGGGAACCAATTGCCTGATATCCAAATTCACATTTAATAGATACTTATGCCCCGGTGGCTCAGAGGGTAAAGCATCTGCTCGCATTGCGGGAGACCTGGGTTCAATCCCTGGGTCGGGAAGATCCCCTAGAGAAGGAAATGGCAACCCACTCCAGTATTCTTGCCTGGAAAATCCCATGGAAGGAGAAGCCTGGTAGGCTACACAGTCCATGGAGTCCCAAAGAGTCGGACACGACTGAGCGACTTCACTTTGACTTTGACATGCTGACACATATATTTAACTCCTAGTTTACAGATAGACTTTCTTGTTTTGTTGATAAATAGACTGTTTCTAACCCCAAATCCACTTTCTTACAGGAATTTTCCACCTAACAACATTTACTAAGTGTCCAAGGCTGAGCCCCCAGGCAGCTCACAGTCTTGTTGTTAGGTGCTGAAGCCAACCTCTTGCATGTGCAGTTGCTTAGTTCTTTGCGACCCCAGGGACAGTAGCCCACCAGGCTCCTTTGTCCATGGAATTTTCCAGGCAAGAATACTGGAGTGGGTTGCCATTTCCTCCTCGAGGGGGTCTTCCCAAAGAAAAGCCAACCTCAGAAATCTTTTAAAGCAAAACCTTTTAACTCAGTCCTGTTGCACAGATAGATAGTGGCTCAGTTAGCTGAGAGCCCAGTTCTCAGTTCCCAGTGTAGGACCTTAGCAGAAATGACTAGGGACTAACCAAATCTTCTTCTTGATCTGGTGGATACAGATGAATCACAATTCCCAGCCTCCCTTGCAGCTGGATGTAGCTATGGAATTCGTTCTTGTCAATAGATATTTATGGAAGTGATAGATCCCATGTCCAGGCTTTACCCATAAAAATTTTCCCCCAGTGATTACAACATTCTCTTATTTTCTTGAAAGAGAAGATCCCCAGCCCCTAGGAGTTGACCAAGCAGAGATCCCTGACTCATTGTATTGAAGGCTACCTGCTAATTACCTGCATGGATTGTTGGACATACAAAAAATAAATTTCAACTGTGTGAAGCCTCTGAGCTTAAGGAATCTATCTATCATAGCAGTGAGGATTAATTTATACTCCTATGAGTCCAGTGTCCTTGAAGATAAATCACTTTGGTCTAAATTCTTTGGTAAGATGGGATGGCAGCCAGGAGAAGGTTCAGGGTACAAGGAGCTCTCAAGGTAGCTGAGGAGGAAGGCTTCTTACAGAAAAGATATGGAGAAAGGCAAGGGTATGAGGGGCCTCAATAGTAGGTGTTTGCTCAGCCATGAAAGAATGTCTTCCAGCTGTTTCAAGTGTTCCAGACAGTGCAAAGGCAATATCATCAGCAGCTCTGCTTGTGCATAGCTTGCTTCATACAAAAACTTTCTTAATTGAGAGATTGGCTTCATAAATATATCTAAGTAATCCTTCTTGAACCATCCAAGTTTTAATTTAAGACTCTTCTACAGCTGGAGAAAATATGAAACCCAATTAGGGAGCTGTAGAAGTCATTAGATTTCCCCTCTCAGATATGTCATGAGGCCAAACATAGCCAGGATACTGAGATCCATCCTGGCAAATAAGAGACCTCCAACGGCTAATGGTTGAAATTAAAAGATGCTTACTCCTTGGAAGAAAAGCTATGACCAGCCTAGACGGCATATTAAAAAGCAGAGACATTACTTTGCCAACAAAGGTCTGTTTAGTCAAGGCTATGTTTTTTTCCAGTAGTCATGTATGGATATGAGACTTGGACTATAAAGAAAGCTGAACGCTGAAGTTGATGATTTTGAACTGTGGTGTTGAAGAAGACTCTTGAGAGTCCCTTGGACAGCAAGGAGATCCAACCAGTCCATCCTAAAGGAAATCAGTCCTGAATATTCATTGGAAGGACTGATGCTGAAGCTGAAACTCCAATACTTTGGCTTCCGGATGTGAAGAACTGACTCATTTGAAACGACCCTGATGCTGGTAAAGATTGAAGGCGGGAGGAGAAGGGGATGACAGAGGATGAGATGGTTGGATGGCATCACTGACTCAATGGACATGAGATTGAGTAAACTCCAGGAATTGGTGATTGACAGGGAGGCCTGGCATGCTGCAGTCCATGGGGTTGCAAAGAGTCGGACACAACTGAGCAACTGAACTGGACTGACTGGGCGACTGAACTGGACTGACTGGCTGACTTTGGCTTGAGGACTCGGTGAAGTTCTAGATGCACTTTCCTTGATTGCATGGCAATCTAGGAAGCTTCCACCCAAACTTCCTTCCTTCCTTCCTTTCCTCCCTCCTTCCCTTGGGGTCAGGCTCGTCCCTCCCCATTTTTCCACAGATATTTCCTTGAATAAACTTCTTCATGTTTAGTCTGTTCTGGTGTTCCCTACTCCGAGGACCTAAATTTAATCCAGAAATCATTCTCATCTTTCTGTTGGAAGTCTGATTCTCTTAAAATGTAAGGAATTTGTGGCTGTCTCATTTAATTCCTTGATTGGGTGAGATTCCATTATATAAACTACGAGTATTTCCCCTTGAGCTGTACATGGAATGTTGCATAAGGTATGATTACAAAGACCCCTGTGACCCAACTAAGAAATGAGAAAATCAAGTTGCAAAAGTCACTAAGAAGATAACTACTTGCTTTTAAACTGCAAGATTCCTAATGGAGATGGGAAAACAAAAAATGATGAACTAAAGGATTCACTAAAACCGTACTAGGCTGAATGTTTTCCATCTGGGATCTCACTGGATTATTAAATGAAAATCCATTTCAAGTAGATGCTTTTTATCCCAAAGATGGGGTGAGGTTCTGATAAGAGGCAGAGCTGGTATTTGAACCCAAATCTTCTCTATTCTGTAACCCTTCATATACTTTCTCCTTGACCACATGTTTCTTCAGAAAGCAGTTTTGCAGTGAAGTTTTAGAAAAGTACTGTCTGCTTTCTTCTTACAAGCTGGTGCTAGAAACTTAACAGTTTCAGAGTCTGTGGAGGAGGAAAGGCCTCCTTCCATAGTTTGTTGGAATTGCCCTCCCCAGCCCCCTACGTCTTCTTTTTGTGAAATGTCTCATAATTAAAAACTAAAGATTCTATACAGACACAGAGGCTTTTCAGTATGAACCCCATTTCCAAAAGTGGTTATTATGCATGGATGTGCTTAGAGAATTAGATTTTTGTAGTCTTGACTTTAATTGCCCTGTCTAGATATGCGATTAAGCTTTTGTTCTTTGTTTCAAAATGACCAGTCAATGGAGTTGTGTAGTTTTAATTTTATCTGAAGTGTAGTTGGAGAACAGGCAACAGAGCCTAAGGCTTTTTCCCCCTTATCCTTCTCAGTTACTATGGCTATTACTTCAATATTTTCAGATCTTATTAAACTCCAGGAGTGGTATGAAATAACATTATGTGATGGCCAGGTTTACAAGGACAATGTGGAATTTTTTCTTTATTAAAAAGATGTAATGCAAAGTGGGAACAAAGATCAAATTCTATTTGTGCCTTTACCACCCGACACCAGCTCCTTCCCCAAGACAAAGCATGTATATGTGAATCTTGTGGCAAGTTGAGGAAAACATAGTTTAATATAAAACTGTAGGTCCCTGTCTGGAACATCTGTTACCATGGCAACCGATTTAAAAGCCTGGAAGACCAAGCTATTTGGGCAACTTAACTATATGTTTTTGTAAGTATGGGAACTAAAAATATTTTAAAAACAGACACAAGTAGATCCCCATTCAGCTGACCTGGTTGACACTGAAGTAAGGCATTGCTGTGACAACTGGAGGGATTACACAAAAGAATGTGGTTAAGGAACAACAGCTTCTGCCAGGAGACAGTCGGCACCATGACTGTCATTTTCTCAACTGCCTTCAGGGAGATGGTCAGCTGGATGAGGCTTACAGCCCCCCTGCTAAACAAGTACAACGGTACCATTAGCTTCATCTTCTCTGCAGCTGTCAACCACAGATAGAGGTGCAAACTAACCATTTCCAGGGTGCAAACACAGAAAAGAGAGAAGTGAATTTTCTCAGAGAAAGACAGGATGCCCCCTGCCAGTGGCTCCTATTCCTAAGTATATTCAAAGTGAGTCTTTGGTGGGAAAGTGATCTAGAGATTTGGTCTTATCGACACATTCATTTGGAACTGCAAATTCACCCAAATTATCCCCTTCTCATCAGAGGCAGTAGGTTTAAAGTAGGAAAGAAATAAAGGTTTCCAGTCACTTATAGCCACCAGGTTGAAATTCTGTGAGCATTGTAGTTCTTCAACACATATTGGTGATCAAGTTAACTGAGGAAAGATCACAAGAGGGAGATGAAGCATCAGGCTCAGGTGTCCTTCCTTCTGTATCATGTGTGGACTATTTCATCTTCTCAGAAATTTCATTTTCAGAACCAGCAGTTGGACCAGACAATCTCTTTCTTTGAGAATCTTTTCATCATCCTGATGAACTTTTCAAAGAAGATTATATTACTTTAGAAATCAAAGAAGAGTCCAGTAATGAGTTATGAGCCAGTCCAGGTTCGATGCACGATACTGGATGCTTGGGGCTGGTGCACTGGGATGACCCAGAGGGATGGTATGGGGAGGGAGGAGGGAGGAGGGTTCAGGATGGGGAACACATGTATACCTGTGGCGGATTCATTTCGATATTTGGCAAAACCAATAAAATATTGTAAAGTTTAAAAATAAAATAAAATTTAAAAAAATCAAAGAAGACATAAATAACCTGAATGCATAAAGGATTTTCCTAGATTATTAATTTATTCGATGTATGTGTATGAATGCTGAATAGAGTCTGACTTTTTGCAACCTTATGGACTGTAGTCCACCAGGCTCCTCTGTTCATGGGATTCTCCAGGCAAGAATGCTGGAGTGGGTTGCCTTGCCCTCCTCCAGGGGATCTTCCTGACCCAGGGATTGAACCTGCATCTCCTGCAGCTCCTGCATTGGCAGGCAGATTCTTTACCACTGAGCCACCAGGGAAGCCCAAATTTATTTGATAAAGAGATACATTAGAAACAGCCTTGAATCTGTGAGGAATTTCTAAATGAAGGAATGCCAATGGGTTCAGATTGAAGAGGGAAGTTGCAACCGAATTTCAAAGGTCTGCTGACAAACCTTCCCCTTAAGCAAGAATTGATTTTTTTTATGGGAATGCATGTAGTACTGTGTACCCAAGGAGATATCAGAGGAAATATTCAGTGTTCAATTTCCAAATGCTTACTTTATGTTTTGGTCTTGTTTTTTTCTCATGTGCACTGTGTTTCTGTTATTTGCATAACAAGAATGGTGGCTATTGAGTTTAAAGTCCACTTTTTCCTGGTCCAGAGAATATGTCAGTTCTAAAACTGTGGAGATTTGAGTCCAAACATTAGTGAACTAAGGCAGGGGTGAAAAGTCTTTGACTGACTTTTGAAAAACCCTGTTTGTTTCCAGTAAATGTCTTATAAATGTCAAAAGCCTTCATACTCAAAGGAGGTCTGTTCTAGAAACATCACTGATACCAACATCAAGTAGACAAAGAAGAATCTGTAGATCTTGGATTCTTAGTAAGTGAAGTTATTAGTATTGGAAAGTTAAAAGGAATATTGTACAAGTAGATGCTTGAAATGTCTCCAGTTTAACTCCTAGATACTTATTCAGAGTTTGGCAGGATCTCCTCTCTAAGGAGAGAAAAGGACAGAAAAGTTTATTTTTAAGAGGAAAATCAGTGAAAGTAGAAGAGGACTCTCATAGAGGGGACAAGTGGGAGAGAGATTTGACTTCTCAGTGTTTCGAGGACCAGAGGAAAGGGCAGCAGAGGAAAGGTGCCGAAGAGAGTTTATTTGAAGGAAAAGACTCCTTCAAAGACTTCTAGGAGAGCAGAAAAGGTATGTCTTAATTTTTTTTGTTTCATGTGTATAGCACAGTGGTTCAGTTATACGTATACATACATACATATACATATATAATACACAGTTGGGAAGATCCCCTGGAGAAGGGAATGGCTACCCACTCCAGTATTCTTGCCTGGAGAATTCTATAGACAGAGGAGCCTGGTGGGCTACAGTCCATGGAGTCGCAGAGTCAGACACAGTTGAGCAACTTTCACTTTACTTCACGTTTATATATATTCTTTTTCAGATTCTCTCCTCATATAGGTCATTACAAAATATTGAGTGCTATATAGTATGTCCTTGTTGGTTACCTGTTTTATATATAGTCGTGTGTATATGTTAATCCCAAACTCCTAATTTATCCTCTCCCGCACTCCCATCCCCCCTGCCCCATTTCCCCTTTGGTAATCGTAAGTTTGCTTTATATGTCTGTGAGTTTATTTCTGTTTTGTAAATGAATTCATTTGAATCTTTTTTTTTAGATTCCACATATAAGTGATGTCATATGATATTTGCCTTCCTCTGTTTGACTTACTTCACTTAATATGATAATCTTAAATCCACCCATGTTGCTACAAATGCCATTATGTCATTCTTTTTAACGGCTGAGTAATATCCCATGTGTGTGTGTGTGTTACACATGTGTGTGACCACATCTCCTTTATCCATTCACATGCCAACGGACATTTAGGCTGCTTCCATGTGTTGGCTATTGCAAATAGTGCTGCTATGAATATTCGGGTGTGTGTATCTTTTCGAATTACAGTTTTTTTTTTTAGATATATGCCCATTATAAAGGAAGAAACCAAACAACCCAATCAAAAATATTCTCTAGATATATGCCCAGAAGTGGGATCGCTGGATCATATGGCAGTTCTATTTTTAGTTTTTTTGTGAAATCTCCATCATACTGTTCTCCATGGTAGCGGCACCAATTCCCACCACCAGTGTATGAGGGTTCCCTTTTCTCTGCATCCTCAACTACATTTGTTATTTGTGTTCTCTTTGATTACAGTCATTATAGCAGGTGTGAGGTGGTATCTCATTTTGGTTTTGATTTGCATTTCTCTGGTGATTAACCATGTTAAGCGTCTTTTTATGTGCCTGTTGGCCAGCAGCATATCCTTTTGGGAAAAATGTTTATTCAGGTCTGCCCAGTTTTTAATCGGTTGTTTTTTGATGTTGAGTTGTATAAGCTGTTTATGTATTTTGGATATTGGATCTTATTACTTATTTCTCCCATTCAGTGTGTCATCTTTTTATTTTGTCAATAGTTTGCTTTGCTGTGCAAAAACTTTCAAGTTTAATTAAGTTCCATTTGTTTAGTTTTGTTTTTTTTTTCCTTTGCTTTATGAGACAGATCCAAAAAAACATTGCTTTAACTTATGTCAAGGAGTGTTCTGCCTATGTTTTCCTCTAGGAGTCAACATGACTTCTTATGCTGCCTTAGGAATGCTGCCTTAGTAGTCTTTAGGGTACCCATCTCTCCAGTTACCCAGTTGGGTAATTTCAGATGTGCACAATGTTGCAGAACAGAGGTTTCAAATGGATGCCAGCATTTGATACAGATGTATGTAGTTTTACCCACATAGTGTTTTAAAAGTTTTTGAATTATTGCCAATTTAAAAAATAATTCAAGGGATTTCACTTAGAAATCCATATTTCTGGCGTAGCTGAGGATTAGATGGGGTCCATGCTCTTCTATTTGCTGCAGTTCTTGTTGTTTTAATCCTAACTCTGTTCCACCAGCAGGGCTGTTTTGGTAAAATTACTTAAACTCCAGAGCTGGTAGGTTTTCTGTTTTTTGTAGAGTGGAGAGAATGTTGGGTTTATAAAATGATTGCTAAGGTTAGTGGATATCAACTAAAAGAATGAATGTGGAAACACCCAGCAGAATTGGAGGGTCCAGTAAATATCAGTTTCCTCTTTTACCTTCTGTTCTTTTTTTCTATTATATAAAATAGACACCTGTTACTTGGTCATAGAAACAAGGTGAGCAATACAGTTATTTTGACAACATATTCAGTAATAACCAACATTCTCTGCTTTGATGTTTGATGTCAGTTCACTCTAAAGTACAGAAGTGCTAGCTAGCACCTTCTTGACAGCCTGTAAACAAACTCAAAACTTCAGTTTCTTTTCACAGGCTCCCTGTCTTCACTTGGCACCTCTCTCCATGGACTGTGAACTCTTTTTAGTCAGATTTAACACCTGCCCTGTTTACTCTTGTTCTTAGCACTTAGGGCAACACATGTACTAATAGGAATTAAGTACATATTTGTTGAATGAATGATTATATGAAAGGAGATAATTATATATAGATAGATAATTATGCACATATAATTATAATACATAATTAATATTATCAGGTAATTATATACAATTAAACATAAAATTATATAAAATCAAATATCAAATATAGTTAATCTATCATATATTTATGTTATAGAGAATTTAAGTATATAATTAAACATAATTATAGAAACACAAAATATATATCTGGGAGAGAAGTAGTGCACATATAACTAGAAGGGCAATTTTCATTTTGAATTATATGAAAAATTGTTTTCTATTCTTTAATGTATTCATGGTGGCTTAATTCATTTCTTTTTTATTTTTCTTTTTAAAATATAATTTGTAATACATGGAAAGCATATAGGACAGTGTCTGACACATAGAAGATGTTTATTTGTTTATTCAAGACATTGATCTACATTGTTCTAATCACAAAGCACGGTGATTTGAATGATTTGTTTAAAAAATGAAAATTCAATGTATACCAGGATGGAAATAAAAAACGTGCACCTAAAAATATAGTTACAGGATGGAGGGCTGATAGATTTCGGCAGGAAGAAGCCAGAATGGAACAGTCTAGGGCTCTATTCGCCAAATTGGAATGTCAACAATAGTGTTTTCCTGAGAACCTCCTCTTCTTCAGTCTGCTAAAGTCCTTGGGTGCCTCACCAGCAATCTGTTAACTTGCCCGTCTGTGCTGTCCAGGGCGTGCCAATGTCACAGCTCACAGAGTTGTCATCCCCGTGTGACTGTGAGACCTGAAAAGCAGGTATGAGATCATCAGTCAGTTCTCTCCTTGCTTTTGCAGAGAAATGGCAGTATGGGTGCACATTTGTTATGGATAGTGGCTGACATTATCTTCTTGTAAAAATCTAGGGGAAAATATGTACGCCGGATTTTATAGTATGGAAGAGAGGTTAGAGGAGAGTTTTCAAAGTGGGGGGAAGATGAGCATGTGAAAATATGAGTGGAAGTTTTAAAGGTTACCATACAGATTCTTGATTTTTAAGAGGGAATTGTCTATAATGACTGGATTTCCTTTAAAGTAGAATGACATTTTTCCCTTTCTCAACAGAAGGTTCTGGTTTTCTTTAGAGAAGACATTTCCTGGTGTCACAGTTGCCCATCTAAAAATTGTACCAGACCTGAAAGATGAAGGATGCTGCCATGTACATCCTGAAAATGGGGTTTCTTGACATAGCACTTGGCCCTCAGCCCACTGCTATTGCTTCTGAGGACTCTTCTGTGATGAGTTTTAATCATTCATTCCTGACTGAAGCTTTATCAGGGGCTTCTCACAGTCTCAGAAGCTGTTGCTCCTGGGTGGTAGGTTCACAGAGATGTCTGAATCTGAGATTAGGAAAACTTAGGACACGTAGGGGGGCTTCCCAGGTGGCAGAGTGGTATAGAATCACCCTGCCAATGCAGAAGACCCAAGAGACTCAGATTTGATACCTGGGTTGGGAAGATTCCCTAGAAGAGGAAATGGCAACTCACTCTAGTATTCCTGCCTGGAAAATTGCATGGATAGAGGAACCTGGTGGGCTACAGTCCATGGGATCACAAAGAGTCAGACACTACTGAGCACACACACACACACACACACGCATACACTCACACACACACTCACACACAGGGACATTTGAGGGGCAGGAAGAGGTGATACGTTTTTGGTTATGTGTGGAAAGCATTTCTTAAAACAGTTCAGTTTGAAATTGTTACCCCGATTTCCTTTTTCCTTTTCATGATTAAGTTTTAGTTCAAAGGTTTCGCATCTGAAGAAAAAAAATTAGCTCATTACTGTAAACCAAAATCTTTCAATTTGTATTAGTAGTAACTGACATCAAGATGTGTAGACATCATGAAAAATGGAAATTTCGTCTCCCTTTTCTATTCACCATTCGAGGAAGAAAATTTTCCAATGGCCTTGGGTTGGGGAAGAGATCCTACACATCTTGAGCTCTTTGGAGACTAAATACTTGGAAGGAAATAATACTGTTTTTGATAGAGTAAAGATAGTTGCTTACCAATGAAAAATGATACTGGTCACATATAATCCACTGTTTTCTTGCTAAAGAAATGGATTTATTCCTTTTCCATTTAATGGTATGCATTCGTATTCTCAAATTTAAAAAATTATAGCAACATAGTAACATTTCACCCACTGATAACATGGATCAATGTAGCATTTCTCAAAGTGTGTTTTGTGGGCATACATGAGGTTAATAGATGTTCAATGTAAAAAAAAGTCTATGTTTAAAGTTTGGCTAAGGTTAAATGAGGTCATAATGGTGGATCCTAATACAATCTCATTACTGTCCCATTAAGAATGGAGTGGGACACAGGGAAGTACAGAGGGAACAGCATGTGAGGACACAGCAACAAGGAGCTGAAAGCTAAGGAGAGGGGTCTCAGAAAATAACAACCCTGCTGCACCTTGATTTTGGACTTCTAACCTTTAGAACTTTGAGAAAACAAATTTCTGTTGTTTAATCCAACATTGGCTAAGCCAGTGTACATTGCAACTCACCAAGAAGGAAGCTGCCACACTGATTTGGCCCCCTGACCAATGATCTGCATTCTTCCTTTGATTTGGAAGCAGACAAATCTGGCTTGGAATCCTTTGCTACCCCAGGCAACTCACATGACCTCTTTGAGCTCTGGTTCATCTGCAAAATATGTTTGACAGCACCTGTTAAATGGTTTTGTAGTGAATATTAATGAGATAATACACATAGAACACCCAGCAAGAATATTGCATTGAGACTAAATGTTAATTTAAAATTTATGCCTTTATCCTTAGTCTTTGTAGTTAGGGGTCTATTGTGAAACACCCATGTGCACTGGAGTAAGAGTTAGAAGAAGCAGGTAACCTGACTGAGTAATCTTGGTAAACCTCTTAACCAAGAAAATGATGTTCCCAATGTCTTCAACTTCAACAACAATAACATCTTCCCTCTTTTGTAGAGCACTTGAGAATCAAGTTAGTTTTAAAACTGTTATGGAAATTCTCAAACATCATGCTATTGTATCCACAGATTCTTCAGTGTGCATCATTCATTGATAAGGATGTCCATATCTATAGCTAAATTTACATCTCTCTACATTTATACATCAGACCGTACTATGATTCGTGGTGTTGTTATTTAGTCGCTAGCTAAGTAGTGACTTAGCTACTTAGTAGTTGTTGTTCTTGCCTGGAGAATCCCAGGGACGGGGGAGCCTGGTGGGCTGCTGTCTATGGGGTCGCACAGAGTCGGACACGACTGAAGCGACTTAGCAGCAGCAGCAGCAGCAGCAGCAGCTAAGTAGAGTCAAACTCTTTGCGACTGCATGAACTATAGCCCACAAGGTTCCTCTATCCATGGAGTTCTCCCAGCAAGAATACTGGAATGAGTTGCTATTTCCTCCTCCAGGGGATCTTCCCAAAGGGATCAAACCCACATCTCCTGCATTGCAGGCAGATTCTTTACTGCTGAGCCACCAGGGAAGCCCATACTATGATCATACATAACAAAATTAACAATAATTCATCAACACAGTGAAATATTGGTTCCCATTTCTTTTTCTCAACTTGTCTTAAAAAATGTCATTTTATGTTTGATAGGATTGAATCAAGATTCAAACAAATTGTACACTCTGAATATGCTGTTATTTCTTTTATGTTCTCTTTAATTTTGTGACACCCTCCCTTACCTCTTCCCTCCAGCCCATGCCATTGTTTTGTTAGAGAAAATTGGTTATTTATTTGTAAAATGTCCCACATCCTGGATTTCAGTGATTGCTTCATTGATATACCTTTTAACTTGTTCTCCCAACCTCTATATTTTTGGGAACAGTTGGTGAGATCTAGAGGTTCCATTAGACATTGGCACATTTTTTTAGGGAAGGTACTTCAAAGATGGTGCTATGTCCTTGTTATATCATATCATGAGGCATACTAGTCACCCCCTTTTTAGATATTTTAAGATTGATCAATGAACACAGATGGTGTTAACATGATCCTATCATTGTAAATTCCCCGTCAGTCATTCGCTAATAACTTTAACATCCATTTTTAGTCATTTTTAGCATTAATTGTAAAAGCAATCAGCATAGCCCCATTTTTGCATTGAGTAACAAGCTGGCAATTGCATAATTTTATCATTCCTTTGGCACTTATTGGCTACAATATTCCTATAAAGAAGAACTTTCTGACATCAACTATTTGGTTACCCAGGACCACAGGAAAGGAAGGCTAAAACATTTCCTACGGTTTTACTCATTTAATGAATATCTATTGTGACCCAGGAATAGTGTTAAATGTTGAGGACACAACAGCAATCATATCTGCACTCTACTGTTAGGAAGCCTGAAGTGAAAGTCACTCAATCGTGTCCGACTCTTTGCAACCCCATGGACTATACAGTCCATGGAATGCTCCAGGCCAGAATACTGGAGATGGTAGTGTTTCTTTTCTCCAGGGGATCTTCCCAACCCAGGGATTGAATCCAGGTCTCCTGCATTGTGGGTGGATTCTTTACCATCTGAGCCACCAGGAAAGCTCTGGACCCAGTTGGGAAGCTTGTGGGCCCAGTAATGCAGATGAGTAAATAAATGATTGCCATATTGTGTGAAATATTATATAGTACTTGGTTCTGTGGGAGTCCTTCTGGGATTGGGTCTTATATTATTGCTTTTAATCTATTTTGTATAGTGCATTAATTTGTTAGAGTTGCTGTAACAAAATACTATAGACTGAATGGAGTAAACAACATAAATTTGTTTTCTCAAAATACCAAAGACTGGAAGTCCAATATCTAGGTGCAGCAGGGTTGTTATTTTCTGAGGCCCCTCTTCTAAGCATTCAGCTCCTTATTGCTGTGTTTGCACATGGTCTTCCCTCTGTAGCTCTCTGTGCCCTGATCTATTCTTAAAAAGACAGTAATGAGATTGGATTAGGATCCACCATTATGACTTCATTTGGGGAAACAGTGGAAACAGGGTCAGACTTTATTTTTTGGTGCTCAAAAATCACTACAGATGCTGACTGCAGCCATGAAATTAAAAGACGCTTACTCCTTGGAAGGAAAGTTATGACTAACCTAGATAGCATATTCAAAAGCAGAGACATGACTTTGCCAACAAAGGTCCGTCTAGTCAAGGCTATGGTTTTTCCTGTGGTCATGTATGGATGTGAGAGTTGGACTGTGAAGAAGGCTGAGCACTGAAGAATTGATGCTTTTGAACTGTGGTGTTGGAGAAGACTCTTGAGGGTCCCTTGGACTGCAAGGAGATCCAACCAGTCCATTCTGAAGGAGATCAGCCCTGGGATTTCTTTGGAAGGAATAATGCTGAAGCTGAAACTCCAGTACTTTGGCCACCTCATGCGAAGAGCTGACTCATTGGAAAAGACTTTGATGCTGGGAGGGATTGGGGGCAGGAGGAGAAGGGGACGACAGAGGATGAGATGGCTGGATGGCATCACTGACTCGATGGACGTGAGTCTGAGTGAACTCTGGGAGTTGGTGATGGACAGGGAGGCCTGGCGTGCTGCGATTCATGGGGTCGCAAAGAGTCAGACACGACTGAGCGACTGATCTGATCTGATCTGATCTGATGGGCTTCCCAGGTGGTGCTGGTGGTAAAGAACCCTCCTGCTAATGCAGGAGACATAAGAGACAAGGGTTCAATTCCTGGATGGGGAAGATCCCCTGGAGGAGGGCATGGCAACCACTCCAGTGCTCTTGCCTGGAAAATCCCATGGATAGAGGAGCCTGGTGGGCTATAGTCTGTAGGGCTGGAAAGAGTCGGACACGACTAAAGAAACTTAGCAAGTGCACAACCTTAGTTATATCTTTAAAGGAGCCTTAATTATATCTTTAAGGGGATTATCTCCAAACACTGTCACATTCTGAGGTAAAGGAGGCTAGGACCTCACCATATGAATTTTGTGGGGACACAGTTCAGCCCATAATATAAAGTTGTTGTTCAGTTGCTGAGTCGTGTCCAACTCTTTGCAAGCCCATGGACTGCAGCATGTCAGGCTTCCCTGTCCTTTACTCCTGGAGTTTGCTCAAATTCATGTCCATTGAGTTGGTGATGTCATATAACCGTCTCATCCTCTGTCGTCCCATTCTCCTCCTGCCTTCAATCTTTCCCAGCATCAGGGTCTTTTCCAATGAGTGAGCACTTCGCATTGGGTGGCCAAAGTTCTGGAGCTTCGGCTCCAGCATCAGTCCTTCTGATGAGTATTCAGGGTTGATTTCCTTTAGGATTGACTGGTTTGATCTCTTTGTAGTCCAAGGGACTCTCAAGAGTCCACACAGTTCAAAAGCATCAATTCTTTGGCACTCAGTTTTCCTTATGGTCCAACTCTCACATCTGTACATGACTCCTGGGAAAACCATAGCTTTCACCATATGGATCTTTGTCGGCAAAGTGGTGTTTCTGCTTTTTAATATGCTATGTTTGTCATAACATTCCTTCCAAGGAGAATAAGGAAAGGCCGAGTATTTATGCATTGTCTCTTTCACTAGTTTCAAGCCTTTTCAGGGAGCAGGAACCTTCTATTACAACTCATAAATTCCTAATACAGTTCTAGTAAATTTCTAGTAAGAGGTTTCTAGAAAGTTAAATCACAATAGAAAACATTCATTGAAAGCTTGTGTGAAGGAGAAAATGGTATAACTCTTGTTTCCTGGGCACTTACTGTGGATCAGGCTACGTAGTTCATGTATGTTATTTCAGCTTCAAAAGGACCCACAATTAACTTTTAAGGGAGGTAAGAGATGCTGACTCATCTGGGCAGTCATAAGGACTAAGTATAGGATGCAAGATGTGAACCCACAGCACATGGTTTTATCACAATATTATGCCACTCATGATATTTAGGAAAGTGTTTTATAAATGGTTGGCCTTCATAAAAGGTTAGATATAAATGCAGTTTGGTGGAAATAACATGGACTCTAAGGGTCAAAATGGCCTTTATTTAATTCTCAACTCCATCACTCCTCACTGTGTGGTCTTGGACCCTTAGTTTCTCTGAGCCGCAGTTTCCCAGCCTAGAAAATGGAAATAATGATAACGTGACTTAAAGGATTGCTGTGAGCATTTGAGAGGCTGTATACAAAGACCTTAGCACAATGTCTGAAAGATCAGATTCTGGGTGATAACTACTCTTCCCGTCTCCTTACCATCCTTCCTATGTTCCTATACTCAGTGATTTTTCTTATTTGGTGACAGGTAGTTACCACAAAGGAATGAAGATAAAGAGGGTTTAGTAACAGATTACATTATTACAGCAGATCAAGTTTGTAGATTCATTTATAAGTTCATACCCACAGCATGTATCGTGTGCCCTCTATGTGTGAGAAAATGGAAAAGGCCCTGTCTACAGGGAGCCTGACCTCAAAGGGCTTCACTTCTACGGGAAGATTGATGTAGACGTGTTTCTAGCAAGTTAAGTGCCAGTGCTTTCCATTCATCTATTTTCCAAAATGGCCCCAATGTCATGTCATACGATACAAAGATTATCACAGAAGCATAAACCAGACAAACTACCAGTGCCATGTATTTCCTTTTAAATTCATCTTCAGTTAATAAGGTTGAGTGAATTTTTATGTTAAGCAAATAAAAAATTTCATATATAAAAAATAGAAATATATGTTTGAAATCTCAGTAGAATTACCTAGGAATATAATTTTCCATTTGTTATCTTCAGAAGAGTTGCTGAGAGTTTTGACTTCATTCGGAGTGCTCATTTGCTAATTCTTTTTTGGCAACTCATTAAATTTTAACTAGATGCACACTCTTTCTGCTCAACTTGAGGGGGAAAAGCGTAGTTTAAATATCTGTCAAGTCCGTCATCCTTACTCGTAGAAATGTGCCTAATTGTAAGCCTCGAAATGCTGATCTGCTGGGAGGAATGCCACAAATGTCGCCCAGCGAACGTGCACATGTAGAAATAGTGGAGCCCAAATCTCCCCAGAAGTTTCCTGGTGCATTAATACTGAAGGGCTTGATTTGGAAATTTCCCATTCAACCCTACTAAAGAGTTGGGGGTTGGGTGGGGAGAGAAAACCCACTTATCTTAAAGATTCATGATTCAAGCGCCTGATAGAAGCTGCAGTTTCCATAGCGCTGGGCCCTAGATTTCCCTTTAATGTAATTAAGCCTCAAGATTTATGAATACAACAGGCCAGAACTTGATCCGTGTTCATTTTCAATTACCGCAGTGAAAGGGCTCCATCCAGATGTCTCTATTTACCGCGTTCAGGCAGGCCGGACCGAGGGCTGCGGGGGGAGGGCCCACAAATTGTCACACTTGTTAATTCTTCACAGAGGATACTCAGCCGAGGTCCTGGCTTTGACCCTGTGACAAAAGGCCGGGGGCCCCCGGGGCAAGGGCGTCAATGCTTCCAGGGACAACACGGTGACCCACGGGGGTCACTCTCTCGGCTTTGTAGGTATTTGTGTAAGAATGGGGTCCAGTCCTTATTTTTATTTTTGTTACAGTTCTGGGAGCATCCAAAGGAAAAGCCTGGCTCTGATGTGAAAGACAAACATATATAATGAGAGCATCAAGTGTCCCCTGGCAACAGTAACCACGAGAAAATGCTACAGGGGAAATACACAGTATGCAGTGACCCACATAATCGGGCCTATTTGGGAAGCATTGTTTTATTTTTCTTTTGAAGGGTGACGTGTGTGTGTGTGTGTGTGTGTATGTGTTTTCTTTTTAATGTTCCCAGGTCTGCAATTTAGTTTTGTTGGGAATATGGGAACACAACGTCTTTTCTCTTGCTACAGTTACAGTCCTACTTGTCCTATAACCACCGAATACCCACCTGCTAGCACAGCCTAAAATATTCCATTTTTTTCCCCTTTATTTTTTTCCTTGACAAAATTTCTGTGCCTTCCATGACCATTCTACAGGTTTCTTAGGCGTGTGCTAAGTGCTTTCTTACACTAGTGTGGACGTTTGCATTGAGGTATCATTTTAAAAGGAAAATCCCACACAAAAGCCTGAGAAATAAGAGCTCAGCGGGAGACTCCGAACCTCTAATGAAATGTACTGCATCCGTAAAAAGCCCCAAATCCTACCCCACACTTTTCCTCTGTGGCGTGTGTCTAGCCCATCATTTTATTTTCTCAACTCACAGACCAGAGTCGTTACTTTGTGAACGAGAATGAATTGGGATATGGCTTTTGTTGAACAATAATTGGCTGTTATATTAACATGTGGCCCAGTAAAATGGAATTGTTGGCCAATTCTCTTCCATTTCAGAAGGTTGTTTCTTGAAAGTACTGCAAATCTCCTCCTTGATTAGCCCCTTTAAATCAATTTTGGGTTTTTCTTTTTTGAATCATGGCCTTTACAGACCTTAAATTCATTTCGGTGAATTTAAAGAGATTTGAATAGAACAAGGGATTGTTCAAAAATAGAGCTTTCACTCAGACATATTCCATTCTTGTGCTTCAGAGGAACACTTCTTTTTTTCCTTTTTTAAGAAATGATTTAATAATTCAACACCAAATCTAATCAAGTGTGTTATACATGAATTTTTCCCTCTGGCTCTAAGGCATGTATTTCAGGTACAAATAGCATGTTTTCTGATCATCTTATTTTTATTTAATTTTTTTGGAAAGTGAACGGACCAAGTATACAGGGCCAGAGAATAGGACTGAGGGTTTTGTGATTAGTCACTCCTCAAAGGCTCTTATATTGGTAATTTTAGCAATTAATTTGTACCTTTTGCAGAAACACTAGTGTAGAGTAATTCAGGAAGCCCTGCAACCTTCACTTGCTAGAGGGAATTAGAGCCAAGAGTATATATTGGAACAGTTGTTTTGTAGCAGTATTGAGACAGTGCTACTGTACCAGAATATTAGTTCCATCAAATTTTAGTTAGTCCTTTTGCTACTTCTGGCCAATAGATCATGTTGGTAGTAGTATGTGTGTATGCTGTGTTAAGTTGCTTCAGTAGTGTCAGACTTTTTGCGACCCCATGGCTCCTCTGTCCATGGATCCTCCAGGCAAGGGTACTGGAGAGGGTTGCCATGCGCTTCTCCAGGGATCTTACCAACCCAAGGATTGACCCCGTGTCTCTTATGTCTCCTGCACTGGCAGGCGGGTTCTTTTATTATCACTAATGCCACCTGGGAATCTGGTATCAGTACACTTTATTTTCTAAAGTATTTTTAAGTTTACCTTTATTTGGTCTTAATCTTCTCATTGTCTCTTTACCTCCCTTCTACATTCTTTTCCTCCCTTCTCTCTCTTTCTCATTTCTTATTAGTCTCAGTGGATTTTTTTCCCCATACCTCTATATTTATGTTTATGGTGATTACAACCCAGTAAAATGTGTGTGTGTGCCCAGGACAATGTGACTTTTCCCCTTTCTAATATTTCCTTTGGATTTTTAAAATGCAACATTATATGAAATGCATATACAATTTTATATGGTTAATAACGATTATGGAAGTTTTTGCTGCAGAAGACTCTGTACGAATTCAGTTTTGTGGCAGAGAACCATCTGTGTAAAATCCCTGTAGATAGTAGGTTTGGGTTCTAGGTGGGAGAGCATGGTATCCCCAGAGGGGACAGAAATTGAAAATCAAAAGAACCAAAGGGTGATTCTCACCTGAGCTTCTCTGGAAAACCTGGAGAAGCTAAGTTTAATTACCGGAATGGATACAAACAGGCCCAAAGGACTGGTGTGTGTACTGAGCAGAACTGGAGAATGTGGGAGTCCAGCCTGGAGAATTCTTGGAGGGGCCATTCAAACCCTGCTGTGATCCTTAAAGTCGTTGATGGCATGGTCCCCTGTCATTACACTGCCCCTGGTCAATTTTAACCCACACAACCTCCAACCTGGGGCCAAGGTACCCTTCTAAAATGTACTTTTGCTTAAAAAAATCACACCTTGGCTTGAAACCTTATACCTCCTGCTCCATTGCCTCCTGAATAAATTCCAAACTCCTTTACAAACGTGCAAGGTCCTTTACCATCTAAACCCAGTTTCTTCTCCAGCTTGTATCTGCCACTGAAGTCCCTTTCTTCTCTCGGCTGCCATCTCCCTGGACTACTCATGGTTCTCTGAAGTTACCATCATCTTCCCAGGTGTGTGGTGTGCGCTGCCTTCCTGCTTATCCAACATTCAGGACCAAGTTTGGATGGTGTGTTCCTTAGGAAGTCTTCTGTGAAATCCCGGGACTGGCTTGGATGGCCCTCCTCTAGTGTAGCTGTTTGAGACTCACCTGTTTAATTCTCTGTTTCACCAATAGACTCAGAGAACCAGAAGCACATGTGTAAAGAATGCCAGACTTTGTCAACAGTTAAAGTGAAAGTGAAGTCACTCAGTCGTGTCCGACTCTTTGCGACCCCATGGACTGTAGCCTACCAGGCTCCTCCCTCCATGGGATTCTCCAGGTACGAGTACTGGAGTGAGGTGCCATTTCCTTCTCCAGGGGATCTTCCCAACCCAGGGATTGAACCCAGGTCTCCCGCATTCCAGGCAGATGCTTTAACCTCTGAGCCACCAGGGAATGATATGGCTACCAACTCTACTCGCCCTACCTCACCCTCTTGTGCTTAATGACAGAAAGCAACAATAAATTTAATGGACTATTGCATATGAAAAATGAGCTTCTAAAAACAGTTTTTGAACACTCTGGTTAGCAATTGTCTATAAATTATTAGTTCTTACTTGAGTAAAGACACTGGTCTATGCCAGACCTTCTTGCCATATCCAAGTAGCTTCTTGCAATCTTGTTGGAGATCAAATTATCTCAGTAGCACCGTGTGTTGTGTAAGAGTCTGTGGGCTTTCAGTGAAGACTGCACGCTTCTATCTAAGAGGGGCACATGGCTGCTGGTATCAGACTTTTCCTATCCTTGTTTTGAAATCTCAGAAAACCTGTGTCTAGATTTAGATGGATCCAGAAACCTGAATTTTTCAGAGATGAAGATGATTGTATTGAGAAAACAATATAAGTTCCCAGTCAGTGAAAGGAGGATTTGGTTAGGTAGTACTTTAGAAATAGATCTGGGTTGAGATTAATTTAAATACCATTCCCATGCTAGCTTTAGAAATAAATAGCTATTCTAAATAGCTCTTGGATGTAAGTCAGAGCCCCAAAGTTATCTTTTAAAAATGTCTTTGTGAACAAAGTTGGATTAGATTAGAAACAGAGTTCAACTGATGTTCTTTTCCAGAAATTTTTTACTGTCAATTGATTTTATTTGTAACTGTTTTTCTATTTGAATCTCATGTATTATAATAAGATATACCTCATCCTGAACCCCCTCCCACCTCCCGCCCCATGCCATGTACACCCATGGCAGATGCATGTTGATGTATGGCAAAACCAATACAATATTGTAAAGTAAAAAAAAAAAAAAAGATATACCTCATTGGCTTCCCTGGTGGCTCAGACAGTAAAGCATCTGCCTGCAATGCAGGAGACCCAGGTTCAATCCCTGGGTCAGGAAGATCCCCTGGAGAAGGAAATGGCACCCCACTCCAGTACTCTTGCCTGGAAAATCCCGTGGATGGAGGAGCCTGGTAGGCTATAGTCCATAGGGTTGCAAAGAGTCGGACACGACTGAGTGACTTCACTTTTCACTTTCATTGATTCATTTATTCAACTGTTGAATCATTCATTCATTTATCCACTTATCTATTCATTCCTCATCCTTCCCTCCACCCATCAATCCAGTTGTTTCTTCTCCTACCTGTGTCTGCATCCATCCATTTATCTACCCGGTAAAAGTTGTGTAAGCATCTACCCAGGATTAGGCATTCTTAGTCATTGAGGGGATTCAGAAATAATCAGGGCAGTCTTTCTTCTCAAAGTGCTTAATGGTTACTAATGGTCTCTTGAAAGCAAAAGTAAAAGTATTAGTTACTCAGTCATGTCCAACTCTTTGAAACCCCATGGAATCAGGCTCTTCTGTCCATGAAATTCTCTAGGCAAAAATACTGGAGTAGGTTGCCATCTCCTTCTCCAGGGGACCTTCCTGACCCAGGGATCGAAACTCCTCTGGCACTGCAGGAAGATTCTTTACCATCTGAGCCACCAGGGAAGCCCCAGACTCTTAACGGTCTCTTAGAGCATTAAAATTAAGACCTAAATTTGGAGGAAAGAGAGCCAAGGAAGAAGACAGAGTGTGATGCTGCCATGCAGCTGGGAAAGTGTGAAGGATGGTGGGGACCCTGTGGTTTGTGGAAGAGGAGTTGAGTGTGTCCAGGAGAGAACAGTGCCCGTGGTTGGAAAGGCAGTTCGGATAAAGGGACTGCTGCTGTTAAGCTGCTTCAGTCGTGTCTGACTCTGTGCAGCCCCATAGATGGCAGCCTACCATGCTCCGCCATCCCTGGGATTCTCCAGGCAAGAATACTGGAGTGGGTTGCCATTTCCTTCTCCAGTGCATGAAAGTGAAAAGTCAAAGTGAAGTCGCTCAGTCATGTCCGACTCTTAGCGACCTCATGGACTGCAGCCTATCAGGCTCCTCTGTCCATGGGATTTTCCAGGCAAGAGTACTGGAGTGGGGTACCATTGCCTTCTCCTGGATAAAGGGGCAGAGGGTCTTAAATCTCAAACAAAGCAGTGTGGAGAACCTGGGGTGATTTCTGAGCAGGGAAAATAACATGAAGGTTAACTATTCTTTAGGAAGATCAATCCAGGTCAATTTGGGAGATGGATTGGAGGAGCAGGATAAGAGAGAGATAAGAGGCAGAGAGACTGGTTAGTGCTTCAAGATAATTAGGTTTGCTCTGATGCGGGTCACTTACAACACATGGACTGTGTCACAGTTAAGTTAGGGGACTTTCCCATTAGAACTCCTCGGGTACTGGTCATATTTCAGGAATAGAGGAGAGCAGTCATGTTTATGTGACTCTTCGGTTTATGTCCAATGTTGACTTTCTCCTAAGTGTTCAGGAGGGTAATTTGTACACTGAAAAGTACTGTTCTTGAGCTGAAACCTTCAGGTAGCTTTTGTTGGAGTGACAAATGAAGGCTTAGAGAAAAGATACAATTATCAAAGTCTAGGTTTGAGATTGGGGGAAAGAGGGGCCTCTTCTCTTAGTAAAATAACATCAGCATTAGAAACCTTTGTCCTACACATACTGGTTGTGATATCTTTTGTGTAACTACCGTGAAAACAAATATTTGACTCATTAGTGATATAGCTTGCTTTGAAACCAATGCTGGGGATATGGAAGACTAAGACAGATGAAGAATTCTAATTCTGTTCTCAAGGTCACCAATTTCAAAGGAAACAAAGTTAGAATCATGCAAAGTAGGAACAGTAGATTCCTTTCTTACAGGGTGGATAGCCTGTTTGCAAAGTTGTTTGCTGTTGTTGCTATTTAGTTGCTAAATCACGCCTGACTCTTTTTGACCCCATGGCCTGTATCCTGCCAGGCTCCTCTGTCCATGGAGTCCTCCAGTCAAGAATACTGGAGTGGGTAGCCATTCCCTTCTCCAGGGGATCTTCCTGACCCAGATCTCGAACCTGGGTCTCCTGCATTGTAGGCGGATTCTTTACCATCTGAGCCACCAGTTACTTAAGGGCAAGAATCTCTGTTCTCTCTGAAGCAAGCTCTGTTTTACCTGCCTGCATGCAATTGTAAACAGCACAGATACACATAAACTCCTTCATTTTGGGGGAGTGGGCTGCTTTAATGCTTTCTTCCATTTTAAGAGAATATCTTGTCCCTACCCATTGATCATTCCTGCTGAGCCTTGTTAAAAAACAACCAACCAAACAACCTAAAACTTCATTGCAGACATGTGCCTTGGTTACCACTAGGTTTCCAGCCTCCCAAGAAAATGTGCCTATTTCCCTGGTCTGTGGAGCTCTGCCCAGGGCCACACACTGTCAGCTCCCCTTTGCCTATAATGCAGCAAACCTTTAGGTTCAGAGGATACTGTCAGATTCTGAGAACTTCAGCTCTTCAAATCAACTGAAAAGCTCTTGGAATCGACCTTTTTTCTACCTTTCTTGTGTATCACTTTCTGTATGATTTTCTATAAATGCACATGCCCCTGTTGAATAACATATATTTTAATTATAATAAAAAAGGAACCAAAATGATACCGTATCGCATGTGTGCACACACTGAGTTGCAAAAAAGCAAGTGAGAAACACTTGGAAACAAAGGCAAGCGGCCTCAGTCTTCACTGCTTGGTCATGTGGACCCATCTCAGATGAGGGGGAAACTGCAGAAGAAGGCCAAGGGGTTTTCTCTTCCTGGAAATGGGGGGAAATGAATAAAATTTGGCACTTTCTCAGTGTGGCAGCTGTGCCTGTCTTCACAAGAAAGCACCATCATGCAATCCGTGAATTCATGTTAAATAATTGTTCTTTGTGTAAGGTGACTATTGTATGCTGTCCCTCATTATGAATATCTTGCAGTCTAATTTTCAGCACATTTAATTCTGTTCAAAGTGAAATGAAACTCTGAAAGCATATGTTACTGTAAAGTGTGAGTCACAGACTGTTGTCATATTTTGCAGATTATTCAGCAGCTGTCTTAAAAATTAAAGAGCAAAGAGCTACCTCGACTAAATGCTTATCACGTGGCAGAGGCTGTATTAACTGATTTATGGACTGATTCAGGGAGGGTGGTGGGCAAGGCATAAGTTTTGCATTCCAGGGCTTGAGGACTAGAACTCACAGTATCATCTCTTAACTGAAGAGCTGACCTGATGGAGGACAGCATCATTGTTCAGAAAATGCAGGCAAAAGCCAATGTGGCTGAGCTGCCTCTGGGCAGGCCCTACACCCCTGGGTGGTGCAAGGTGAAGGGAAAGCTCTAAGAACAGGCTGCCTTAGGTATGGTGTCACTCTGTGGCTTTCTCCCAGTAGCAGGTTGAGTAGTTTGAGGGACAGATGAGACTATAGGTTGTGGTAGTTTAGTCACTAAGCCGTGTCCAACTCTTGTGACCCCATGGACCACGGTCTGCCAGGCTCCTCTGCCCATGGGAGTTCCCAGGCAAGAATACTGAGTGGATTGCCATTTCCTTCTCCAGGATATCTTCCCCACCCAGGGATTGAACTTGCATCTCTTGTGTCTCCTGCATTTCAGGCAATTCTTTACCACTGAGCAGCCAGGGAAGCCTGAATGTATAGATATATAGTGTATTAATTTCATTGACTTGACCAGAATCCACAAGAAAAGGAAGGGGTCTCTGGTACCCAGAAGTTTTCAGACACTCATGTTTGAATTGACAATTTAAGCAAGTCACTCTCCTGTAAATATTTACTTTTCTTTTTTGCTTATTTTGATTCCCACGAGGCACTCTTCTTTGGGGAGACCTGTGCCACATCCAGGTGAGTCTCACAGGGCTTCCTAACTCTCTGACCACATTGGGCTTATCTATCACTGTCTATATAACCATTATTGTATGCTAGCCCATCATGGGCCATGCCGTCCTGACTCAGCTATAACCAAGTACACATGGCCCAGCCATCCCTTGTGGTCAAGATCTTGCAAGAATCATTACCTTAATTCATTTTGTCTTATAGACGCATTCGGTAGTAAGCTGACATTCATAGGTTTCCACTGGCCTTTTATGTTTGGTTCTCATGTTTGGTGAAGGCTGGCTCTTCCTCAGATAGTTAAACTAATTTATTTCTAAACTATAACTTTTCTTAACTATATATATGAACACCATATATATGAAAGTGAAAGTTGCTCAGTAGTGTCTGACTCTTTGCAACCAATGGACTATACAGTCCATGGAATTCTCCAGGCCAGAATACTGGAGTTGGTAGCCTTTCCCTTCTTCAGGGGATCTTCCCAACCCAGGGATCAAACCCAGGTCTCCCACATTGCAGGTGGATTCTTTACCAGCTGAGCCACCAGGGAAGTCCAAGAATACTGGAGTGGGTAGCCTATCCCTTCTCCAGGGGATCTTCCCAGCCCAGGAATTAAACTGGGGTCTCCTGCATTGCAGGCAGATTCTTTAGCAACTGAGCTATCAGAGAAAACATATATACATAAAACAATTAAGTGAAAAGTGACAGTAGTAGTCACTCAGTTGTGTTCAACTCTTGCGACCTCATGGACTGTAGCCCACCAGGCTCCTCTGTCCCTGGGATTCTCCAGGCAAGAATACTGGAGTGGATAGCCATTCCCTTCTCCAGGGGAACTTCCCGACCCAAGGATTGAACTTAGATGTCCTGCACTGCAGGCAGACTCTTCACCATCTGAACAACTAGGGAAGCCCATATAATTTGATTACATTTATATATATGTATAGGTATCTTTATATCACATTGTAAGTTTTACTCACCATTTGAGTCCTCTATTATCAATTGATACTTCATTAGACTGGTATTAGAAGAGCTAACACAGGTAAGATGCCTGGCGCAGGTAGGTGTTTGATAAATGATTGCTTTTGTGATTATCTCCCCAGGTCCTGGAGCTAGCAGAGGAGGGATAGGCACAGCAACCCAGGCTCCATGACCCACATGTTACCCGCCTCGCTCACGGCACATCCTTCCATGTGAAAAGGAAAGCCAAGTTCGCTCTTTGGTATGGGAGATGAGTCTCTCTCTACCGTTTAATTCCAGTTCATTTGATAAACACCGTAACATATGTTTGTGTTACAGTTCTATCCGGTTATTACCATTTAGTGGAGGTCTAATAATCTTCACATTCATTTGAAAGCCTGTTCATTAAGAAAGGACCCAGTGTTTAACGTAGTTCTCATTTTGATTCCAAAATCTGATATTTCACTTGTGCTGTTTCAAAGGTTAAAACTTTGGACCCGGTGAAAATGTTAGTTAGCAGGATGAGCTCCAGAACATATGCCTAATGCTGGGGTATCAGATGGTGTTGCACTGCCTTGGTAACCAGTCCAGATGTGGCACCTAAGTGTTTGCAGCATCTACTTAATTGCGTCTACAAACTCAGAGCACTGGAGTTAGCTGCCAGTACTCACTGCATCTGTCACTCAGCCTGTTCCCAGGGAAACAATACTGGGCTCTTTATGACTTATATTTAGAGTGGGATTGAGGTGGGGAATTCAAGTCATCAGTTTTAAGTTTCTCGCTCTCTCTCTGTCTCTAATTGTCCTTATTTCAGATTTTCTTTCAGTGGTTTCACTTTTGAATAACTGTATTTTATAATACCCAATGCTGCTGCTGCTACTGCTAAGTCGCGTCAGTCATGTCTGACTCTGTGCAACCCCATAGACGGCAGCCCACCAGGCTCCCCCGTCCCTGGGATTCTCTAGGCAAGAATACGGGACTGGGTTGCCATTTCCTTCCCCAGTGCATGAAAGTGAAAAGTGAAAGTGAAGTTGCTCAGACGTGTCCAACTCCTAGCAACCCCATGGACTGCAGCCTACCAGGCTCCTCCGTCCATGGGATTTTCCAGGCAAGAGTGCTGGAGTGGGTTGCCATTGCCTTCTTTGAATACCCAATGATACTATATCAAATAGAAATAGAGAGTTGCAGAAAGCTTAGGTTGCTACAGTTTTTCATAATAAAATTAATAGGAAGTCCTCCTTGATCATTACTTAGGTTAAAACTTTTGCATATTAAGAAAGGTTAATGGGGTTAAATATATAACCCCATTCAGTTCAGTTCAGTTCAGTCGCTCAGTCGTGTCCGACTCCTTTCGACCCCATGAATCGCAGCACACCAGGCCTCTCTGTCCATTACCAACTCCTGGAGTTCACTCAAACTCAGGTTCATTGAGTCGGTGATGTCATCCAGCCATCTCATCCTGTCATCCCCTTCTCCTCCTGCCCCCAATCCCTCCCAGCATCAGGGTCTTTTCCAATGAGTCAACTCTTCGCATGAGGTGGCCAAAGTATTGGAGTTTCAGCTTCAGCATCAGTCGTTCCAATGAACACCCAGGACTGATCTCTTTTAGGATGGACTGGTTGGATCTCCTTACAGTCCAAGGGACTCTCAAGAGTCTTCTCCAATACCACAGTTCAAAAGCATCTGTTCTTTGGCACTCAGCCTTCTTCACAGTCCAACTCTCACATCCATACATGACCACTGGAAAAACCATAGCCTTGACTAGACGGACCTTTGTTGGCAAAGTAATATCTCTGCTTTTGAATATGCTATCTAGGTTGGTCATAACTTTCCTTCCAAGGAGTAAGTGTCTTTTAATTTCATGGCTGCAATCACCATCTGCAGTGATTTTGGAGCCCAAAAAAATTAAGTCTGACACTGTTTCCACTGTTTCCCCATCTATTTCCCATGAAGTGATGGGGCCAGATGCCATAATCTTCGTTTTCTGAATGTTGAGCTTCAAGCCAACTTTTTCACTCTCCTCTTTCACTTTCATCAAGAGGCTTTTTAGCTCCTCTTCACTTTCTGCCATAAGGGTGGTATCATCTGCATATCTGAGATTACTGATATTTCTCCCGGCAATCTTGATTCCAGCTTGTGCTTCTTCCAGCCCAGTGTTTTTCATGATGTACTTTGCATATAAGTTAAATAAGCAGGGTGACAATATACAGTCTTGACGTACTCCTTTTCCTATTTGGAACCAGTGTGTTGTTCCATGTCCAGTTCTAATTGTTGCTTCCTGACCTGCATATAGGTTTCTCAAGAGGCAGGTCAGGTGGTCTGGTATTCCCATCTCTTTCAGAATTTTCCACAGTTTATTGTGATCCACACAGTCAAAGGCTTTGGCATAGTCAATAAAGCAGAAATAGATGTTTTTTCTGGAACTCTCTTGCTTTTTTGATGATCCAGCGGATGTTGGCAATTTGATCTCTGGCTCCTCTGCCTTTTCTAAAACCAGCTTGAACATCTGGAAGTTCACAGTTCACGTATTTCTGAAGCCTGGCTTGGAGAATTTTGAGCATTACTTTACTAGCATGTGAGATGACCCCATTAAAATGATGTTATTACAATAAAAGGTTAATGATATTTTTAAGAAAAAAAATACATATAGCAAATTAGTTACCTATTAGCTTGATGTAATGCAGAAAGCTGACAAGTGAATTTGCAGGTGTGCATTGTGCCAGAAGTGTCGGGAGAGGATGGAAATCACTGCAGGATAGTCTTTTTTTCTATACTGCTGTTTTGAAGGGAGTTAGAATAACAGTAAAGTTATTGGCGTGTATTTTGCAGCATTTTGGGGACAGATTTAATTCAAATCCCCCTTGTTTAGCAGCCAGCTGAGTATCCTTGGGACTATTATTTAATCTTCCAGGCAGCTTTCTCACCTGAATAGAGACGAACTCTTCTTCAGAGCTGTTGAGATGTGCTCAAGTAACTTCTTTCTCCCGACCCTGTGCTTGATTTTTCAAGAGAGTGGATGGACCTGAACTCACAGTCCTTTTCTTTTAACCTGATTTTCTGATTTGAAAGGACATAGGTCAGTCTCCTCTGATCCCCAAGACTGGAATCATTTTGGAATTAGTTCCTATGTTCTCACCTGCCCCAGTCTCCCAGCTGTTCTTGCTGAAGCAAAGTTTTGGTCCCAAGTGTCCTTCTTCTAGCTCTTTCCTGGGCATTACCCAGAACAAAGGTGGCCAATATGGGCACATGTTCCTCCTCCACCCTGAGACAGGATGGTCTTTCCCACGAAACCTGGACAGTCTCAACGTCCTTCTCAATGCAGGGTCCAGATAGCTGCCACCAATGGATCTGAGTTGGTATCCAAGTTGAAGCCAATTCTCTATCCTGACCTAACAGCTCTAGAGGAAGAAAATTTACAGCACACAGATTTGAATGCAAAGAACTTGACCCAAAGATGATCCCACAAATATTTTTACCTTCCTTTTCACACGAGCACAGAGAGATTAAATGTAACTCAAAATCCTATATTAGGTTCAGAGCCAGGATTAAAATTTGGGACTCTTGACCTCAAAATTAAGCCTCCTTTTAGTCTAAGTTTTCGATTTTCACTTATGAAAGAAAGGGTTGTCTCCCTGGAAATGGGTGGCTGGAGGAAACAGTGAGTTTGAAATCTGCGTGGAATTATCCGGCCACAGACTGGGTGACAGTGAGGTGGGAATGGGATGCAGCCATTCACACATCCACTGGGATGTCAGATTAAATCATCTTTAAGATGTCTTCTGGGCCCCTGATTCTAAGATTCTCCTTACGATGTCACTCAAGAATGCAATTTCCTGAACTTCAGATATTTCAGGAAGTAAGTTCCGTGTCTGGTGCTCATTTGTTACTAGACATTCAAGACCCTAAATGACATTTCGGTTAATTAAGTTTTGTCTGGTTTCATACAACACACTTAGCACTTCTGATCATGTCCGTTACATTTGCTGAGTATAAGGTTATTAGTAGACTTGTAAAAATTGGGAAATTTGAAAAATAAGGATCGTTACATAAATACCTAATATTTTAAAGTCAAGACAGTCCTAAATGCATGACTAGATATCACGTCTATTTTTTTCAGTAGGAGAGAAATCTTATTCATCTGAGCATCCTTTTTAAAAAGGATCTGTAAGAGAGTTGATAATTTAAGATAATTCTAGAATACAAAATTTCAAAAAGTGCACATCTGTCCACTTCTGACAGCAATGAATGTTAAGTAGATTTTCAAGTTTTTTTCTTTTTAATGGGTATCAAAGTGTTGTTCTTATTCAATGTTAAAAGCCATAGTAAGCCTCTCTTGTCTCCTGCCTTCCCCTTGCAGAGCTGTAAATCTAACTTCTGCCTTTCCTATTGTTCAGAAAAAAGCAGACATATTGTGCTGATTGCTATTAAATTAAAGCAGAAAGGGAGAGACACAAATGTGGAAGGCCATCGTACCAGCGGGGCTACCTCTATCTTTTATTTTGCATTTTGGGAGGGTCAGAAAGTCATGACAGGCATCTGACCTCTGATAACCTCTTTGGTGCTTCTGTGTGCAGTTTTTGGGGGAAGAACTTAATTAAATACAATTGAATTTCCCTGCTAACACTGCCACTGAAAGGACTCCTTTTAGATGGCTTGGTGTTTGCTGGTGAGGAACAAACAAAGATGCTTCTTTTGTTCCTCAAAGAAAAGTTAGCATACGTTAGTTAAGGATTTGTGATTTCTTTTGACTGGACTGGCAGGTTCCTAAAAATTCAATGAGACTTCTGAAATGGTACCCACAATAAAAGAGGAAACATAACTGACTAAAAGCCTAACTTTCCTTATTCCTGATAATTATTGTTAAGGCTAATATATTTTTAAAAGAGCTTACTATATTTATTTGTACTCAAGTAGAAATTAGGATTATAGATTTATAATGAGGTTACTAATATTTGACCACACAAAGTAAAACTTGTCCATTTCCTGGAATCTCTGGTCACCAGAGGAAGAGAACTGGCAGCAGGTGTAGTTTAGTGCTTTTTTTTTTGGAAACTATAACAAGAAGCGTTGACAAAGAATATATAGTTTTTGGTTATGAACCATTTATTATTATGCATATTGTTAAATAAGAAGCCTGTCTAAGTTATAATTTGATAAAAAAACAATAATTACATAAATATGTGGATTAGAAATCCATTTTCCCATTGTTATTCTTGGGCTTCTGAAATCAGTAGCTGACTCTTAGAAACTGAGGAATCAATTTTATTATAGTGACATATGGAAAGAATAGGTTATTTTATTCAAGTTTAAGTCTTAGTGCCTATTTTAGGAGGAATTAGGTTTACATCTTCGATTCAAAGAACCTTTTAATCCTGAGATGATTTTGTTTTCCTTGAAGAGAGGATTAGAAAAAGGAATTGATGCTTCTGAATGTAAAGTTGAGTATTGTGTATTAAGCCTGCTTCCTCACCTCCACACCCTTTCCCTCTATGTCTCTAATAGAGACCCCCAGGTCTCTAATTATTCAGGGGGGAAAGGCAACACTTGACCCCATTGCCCTGTCTGGTTTTGGTGTCCTCTCCTGTCTTCTATTCCTGGCTAAACGCCTAAGGGTTGAGTGTCCTGTACTTAACGGCTCTTGTGTCTGCTTCACTCTCTTTCTGAACTCTCATTTTTATGTTCACCCCTGTGTCATGTACTCTGTACTCCAGATGAAGTCACCAGCATCAGGGCCACCGTGTGAGAAGGCAGGAAGGGTGTACCCTACCCAAGGGCTCCAGGCCAAGGGGATGAAAATCAGGCTGAAATTCAGCCCCGTTTGCTGGTGAAACCAAGTCCTGTCTTGGGACTGTATCTGCCCAGATGGGGCAGGCTTTTTTTTTTTTTTGCAGTTTCCCCAAAGTCTCCATTAGGTTAGCTGTACCTTCTTTGATGGTATCCTTGGTCCAGTCTCAGCCTTTGCTCCCTGATCTTATTCTTAAAAATCTAGACCTTTTAAAAGATAATAAATAAGCATGCAGTCGAGAGGGAAATCATTAGTTTTTAAAGAGTCCACAATTCTTTGCCAATTGGTGTCTGCCCAAGACAGTTAAAATCTTAAATCACTATGGGGTTGGGATGAATTATATTTTCTATTTATATAGCAAAATGCTAGTTGAAGGAAGGAAAATTCAAAGCTGAAATTCTTATGAGAAATTAATGTAAGCATCTTACCAGATCACTCTCTACCTCACACCCCTTAGCCCGGTCACACTGAAATATTCATGAAAGACCCCAGAACACAGAGCACTAACACAGGCATAGCTACTAGGCAGGTTTGTGTTGGACTCTAGCTCCACTGCCTCCTGAATATTTGTTGGAAGTCCTGAATATTCATTGGAAGGACTGATGCTGAAGCTGAAACTCCAATACTTTGGCCACTTGATGTGAAGAACTGCCTCATTGGAAAAGAGAACATGGGAACGTTGGGAAAGATTGAAGGCGGGAGGAGAAGGGGATAACAGAGGATGAGATGGTTGGATGGCATCACTGACTCGATGGACATGAGTTTGAGCAAGCTCCGGGAGTTGGTGATGGACAGGAAAGCCTGGCATGCTGCAGTCCTTGGGGTTGCAAAGAGTCGGACACGACTGAGCGACTGAACTGAACTGAACTCAGCGCCAGTTAGTGATTTTGCCATGTTGTTTTAGTCACTAAGTCACGTCTCACTCTTTTGATCCCATGAACTGTAGCCCACCAGGCTCCTCTGTTCATGGGATTTCCCAGGCAGAAACACTGAAGTGGGTTGCCATTTCCTCCTCCAGGGGATCTTCCAGACTCAGGGATTGAACCCACATCTCCTGAATTGGCAGATGGATTCTTTACCACTGAGCCACCAAGGAAGCCCGAGTCCTGATAGTACAACCTTTTAAAACCAGTTACCAACTACAGAGATTAGTAGATTACTACCTTGCTGTGTGGAAATCAGTGTCACCTGGGAGCTTGTTATATTAAAAACAGAATCTCAGGTCCCACTTGGGACCTTCTGAATCAGGATCTGCATTTTAACTAGTTTCCAAGGTAATGTGAATGCCTTACAAAATGTAAGAAGCACTGGATTAGTAGCAGGTGCCTTAAAGATTAGTCTATTCCCTGACTCTCCTGATATATAAAGACACATGTTTGTTTATGAAGACTCAGGAAATGATATTGGGACTGATGCAAAGAAAATGAAATATTGATGAGGTCTTGGTCAAAATCAGAAAGTAATTTTTCAGACAAAGAAAATATCTAATGAAACACTCCACATTAGATTAGAACTAGGTAGATGATCTAAATATTTAAAATGGTTTTAAACAAGGAAGAAAAATGTTTTTCAGTATAATACCTTGATCCTCTGCTTGGAAATAAAACATTTATCTTTTAAAAGTGAGACCACATGTCTTGAAAGATATGTACACACCATGTCAGGGCAAACACATTTTTTAATTTGGTGGCAGTTAGATGACTATGTAAGGATTTCAAAAGCTACTCCTGGTTTCCGTTTTCCGTTCCAATCCTGGGGCAAAGCAAGTATTTGCTTTTACCATAGTGGACATCCAAGTTCTTGGGAAATGTTTCCACAAAGCCAGCTGCCCTTTAAGGATCCCCCTGGGAACCATTGTTTCGGTTACTAACCATCAAGTGCCTACAACCCCCGTTTGCAAAGGTATTTGTCAGATGGGGAGGGCTTATGTGTCTTCAGCTCTTTTTGAGGAGGACGCTCAAGACTCCTGTTTGGAAGACTTTGTCCCCTCTCAGACCTTTGGGCTCATCTGAAGACTCTAGCCCAGCCATCCTCTTGCAGCCTGAGGAAAGCAAAATAAATAAACACACCCAGCCAGCGCCTCTGTAATATTTTATGAATGACAATTGTTGGGTTGAAAATTCTGAAGTGCTTTTCACTTTGAAGGCTTTGCTGGATTATGAATGTATATTTGGAGCAAAGTTTCTGTTGATGAATGCTAGGACCACCTGGAATTTTGTCTTTTTCCTTGCTCTCTAACAGTTCCAGGATAGATTTTCCCCTGGGCAGGTCATCTTTGTTTTCCCTACTACTACCCTTCTCTCCTTCTTTTTAAAAGGAGCCTTGCATGCATTTAATGGCTGACCTTTCATGCTATGGGCTTCCACAGTGGCTCAGTGGTAAAGAATCTACCTGCAGTGCAGGAGACATGGGTTTGATTCCTGGGTCAAGAAGATCCCCTGGAGGAGGGCATGGGAACCCACTCCAGTATTCTTGCCTGGAAAATCCCATGGGCAGAGGAGCCTAGTGGGTTGTAGTCCGTTGGGGGCACAAAGAGTCGGACGCAACTGAAACAACTGAGCGCACGCACCGTTTCAGGCCGTGTGCGAACCTGAGTAAAGATCTGTAGCCCAGCACTGATTTGGAAACTCGAGTTAACAGAACTGCCAGTGACAGAGACCTGGTAACTGCAAACTGAGATGCAGGGGTTGGCCAAGGACTTCACTGAGGGTTCAGTTTTTACGCTTCACACATCTAATAGGTATCTCAAGAATGTAGAATCTGTGTGTGTGTGCAAGTGTGTGCATGCCTGTGTGCATAAACAGAACAAAAACTTGAACTCTCTGTCACAGACCACCTGTTTTCACATCATTGTGGTCACAAAGGGTTTTTTTTTTTTTTTTTTCATTCTTTCTCTTTTTTAATTAGCTGAGCTGTCCTGTTTTTCAGTAACTTGCCTCTTCTCTAACATATGGGCTGTAACCGTATTCCTTTTCATTAGACCTGGGCCTTATTTGTCATTTACACCATACTTTTGCCTTTCTCTTTCATTTTGAAAGAAAGAGAGATTCTTCTATTATTTTAGAGCAAAGCACCTCTGGTTTATGTGGCGACTCTTGTGGCTTTCTAAATGCACTTGATTTAGCTTTCAATGTGTAATTACTGCCAAACAAGTTAATTGCTTTATAAGTGTCCAAAATCCCCTGGTTTAATTTTGCTTTCATTTACCAACCTTCATTATACATCCACTGTTCAACATAAACACAAATGATTGTTAATGAATGCCTAATGCCATATTCATTAGAAAATCAGGTTAATGACTGGCAATGAATATCCCAGCTACTTTATTCTTTCAAGCCTTCTTTTTTTCTTTTTTTTTGGCTTGTTGATTACAATAGCTTTTTTGTTTATCAGAAAAGTGTACCTGCATTCTAGGCTTGCTTAAAAGTTCAGGATAGAGCTTTTCTAAGGAATCAGATAAGCCCATCTCTGAGTCTTCTTTCTTCTTACAGCTGCCTTTACCCTTTAGAGTCTCCTATTAAAATGAAACAGAATGCACAGGATTTCCTTGGACTGTTGGCTACCATGATGGCTTATTGTTTGGAGAGCAGAAACCTCAGGATGGCTGTGTATAGATGTTCAGGTGGTGCACTGAACAACCAAAGGGATGCATTGTTTGTATCTCACACTCTGTTGATAGCACTCAGTTGTTCCATCTACAACAGGCAGAGCTCTGAGTAGTGGTGTTGAGAAATCTCCATTGATTTAAGAGCAGTGTAGTTTGGGACAGCATCCAGTTCTTAGTGGTGACTGCCCTCAGCAAGCGTTACCTACTCAGAAGACAAGCAGATGTGTGAAGCAATGTGGTTGGAGTGAGTAGCAGGAAGTTCACTGAAGAGGATTGAGATGGAAGTTATGGAACTGAGCCTAACTCTCCATCTGGTGATTCTTGCTTTGTAACTGAGATTCCTTCTCCTTCCTGAAGACAGGGTGTTGCTTTCTCAATCAAACCTAATAGCTGGACTTTGAAGACCAGATGTGCTTATAACTGAATATAGGACTATGAGATAGACCTGGGAGTCCAGACTTTGAAATTTGACCTCTGGCCTGTCATTGCATGTGTGCGTGGTTTTGAGCATTTTTCTCATCTATTCAATGAGAATGTTGGTGGTTTAAGATCTCTTTCAGTTCTTACACTCTAGATTCTTTAATACATGGGAGAGGATCATGGGAGAGCTCACCTGTTTTCTTTTAGGATCATGGGAGGATCCACCTGTGTTCTTTAAATACATTGATAGGATGCTTACCTGGTGCCCAACATAAAGTTGATGTCAAGGAACAGATAACTCCGATCTCTGGTTCTTTTTTTACTTTGTAAAAGTAGACTCTTCCTTTACTGTGTAAAAAATACATTTTCTGACCTCATGAAGAGACAAATAAGTGGTTTACATGCCTCCAGCTGCACTTGCCAGGCAGTATCCAGTGGGGTATGTTTATGGTACCACTGAATCTCAGTGCTCTGAAAGCTTTTTAGGCACCTCCCACTCCCTCAATGGTTTCCTCCCATCATTTTACTATTCTTTTTCCACCTGGAAACTCCTTCTTCTCTTGTCATACTCTTTCAGTCTTGGTTACTTTGATTTCAGAGATGCCACTCTAAGATGTTCCTTCTTCCAGTTGTGTCTAAGTCAACATAATCCATACTCCTTGGCTCCCCACATGCCTGGATCCCATGTATCTCTCATTTATCCCATGTATCTCTCATTTAGTATCGTTGAAAATTTGCCTTTATTTATGTGATTCTTTTGCCTACCATCTTCTGCTTTGGACTCTAATCACCTTGAGGAGAGGAAGTGGTGGAGTCACCGTTGCTTTCTTTGGTATTTCGTCATATGCTTATGTTTTGGTCATAGCTCAGTTGGGATCTCTCCTTCTTAACGCCAGGTTATTTGGGCCAATAAAAGGCTGAGGCACAATATTCGCAAACATTGACCAACAAAAAGCCAAACACTTTGAGGACTGACTAACCAAACAAAATAGCAGCAAGTTGAAAAACAGAAATATGAAAATAAATCCTGATATGGTCTTTTTAAGGTTTGGTATTTTAAGTAAAACTACAAGACTCCTTACCATTGTCACATCCTCATGGGTGCGTTTCCTGACCTCCCTGAATGAACTTACTATATCTATTGTATATCTGTTTCAGTTAGATTTCTGCAATGATGATTCTGCATAACAAGCAATTCCTAAATCAGTAGCTTACCATCAGCAGCAGCCATTTTTTATTCATGTTTGTAGGTCTGTGGGTTGGCTTTGTCTCTGCTAGCCACATCTGGGATTAGCTTGAGGCTGTGGGTTAGGTTTGAATCTGTTACATTTGTCTCCTCCTATCTGGGACCAGTAGCCACCCGGGGCATTTTTTTCTCTTGTCAACATACAAATGCAAGAGGCAGAGCCAAACCCTGCACATATATTTAAAACCTCTTCTCATGTCATGCTTACAAACATGTCATTGCCTGAAACAAGTCATGGGGCCTTGGTCAGCACCATTGGGACAATGAAACATACTTCATTTACTCAAGTGGGAGATACTTCAAAGTCACATGGCAAAGGGTATACATGTATAATTCTGTTTCATCCTAATACATTACTGTGCTCCCAAAATTCTTGGTCTCTCTTATTCATAACATCTGTCATGGTTGAAAATTTACATTTATTTGTATAATTCTTAATTACTACCCATGTCTTCCTCTGGACTCTTGATGGTAGGAATTGTATCTGTTTGGCCTCACCATTGTTTCCCTAGCACCCTGGACAGTGTCCTGGCCAATGTCAGGCACTGAGTCAATAAATAGCCATTGTCTGAATTTTTAAATTGAAGAATAGTTGATTTACAATATTATATTAATTTCAGGTATACAACATAGGGATTCAGTATCTTTACACTTTATAATCCACTAAAAGTTATTGGGAAAACAGCTATAATTCCCTGTGCTATATTCCTGTTGCTTATCATTTCACACATAGCACTTTGTATCTCTTAATCCTGTAAGACTAATTTGCCCCTCCCCATTCCTTCTCCCCGTTGGTAACTGCTAGTTTGTTTTCTATATTTATGAATCTGTTTCTGTTTTGCATATGCATTCATTTATATTATTTTTTAGATTCTACATGTGAGTTATATACAGTATTTGTCTTTATCTGACTTACTAAGCATAGTATTCTCTAGGTCCACCCACATCACTGCAGATGGCAGAATTTCATTCTTTTTCATCACTGGGTAATATTTCATTAAAAAAAAGGAATGGCTACTGATCTTCCCCCAATTTAGCTCAGGAATGGAAATATAGCTTTATAAGAATTATTAAAGTGTTTCAAATTTTTCAGAAATCCTTCAGCTATATTCCCATTGTGAGAAGTGCAACCCTGTGAGAGAACAGGGTGTCCCATGCACACGTGAGTAAGCAGGGTGTCCTTGGCAGGACTGTATCCATTGTGTCATCATTTGGAGTTCAGTTGCTTGATACTGTTGAATTAAAAAATAGTCACAACCTAAAAGTTAAGAGTTATGTTTTATTTGGTGGGAATTTTTAGGACCTCAAGCCTGGGAAACAGTATCTCAAGTAATCTTGAGAGAACTGTTCTGAGGAGGTGAGGAGGGGGAGAAGCCAGGTTATATAGAAGTTTTGCAACAAAGGGCAGATAGTCTGAACATCAAAAGATTATTGTAAATCATAGAAAACCAGATATCCCAAGTTAAAGAATTTTGTGCTTTTCTGTGTATGGGAAGATGCAAAAGTCTGGGCTCAGTGAAATCATTCTTCTCATATGCATTCAGCTATCCTGGGCTCCTATCCTGTGCTTTTTCACATCCTGAGCTCCCTGGGGGCTCACCATATGGAGTGGCTGCAGCCTGATACCTGTTGAGTCACAGGTATTCTTCTCCTTCCTGAGCCCTGAGGGTTCACCAGCTCACATTGGAGGGTTGCAGTCTCTGATGACTGTGACATCCTTGTTTACTGATATGGCAGGAAATAGTCCATTTCTCAGTACATAAAACGATTTGTTCCTTCACTTAAAAAATGTATAACTGGAGAAAGATTTATTTTTTAGATTTCAAAATAAGGAGAATGCTAAAAGACATTTCCCATAGTACTTTGGATCCCTGTTTGAAAATCATTCTACCCCTTTTTCCTTTACACACAGATATGTGGACTGAGGGGAAAAAAAACAACATGTATCATTAATCAATCTGATGAGCAAGAATAGGAAGGCAGTGCTTGTATTGGTATAACATGCAGAAAAGAGGATAATGATGTTATCTTAGTATAATCAATAAAACTGAGTTCATCAAGCAGAAGACTGACTTATTAGTAGTGTTCTCCCCAGCCTACCGTGTACTCACAAGTTGCTAATGATCCCCTCTCGGGGAGAGCATAAGTGACTGTTTGTCCTGCAGTGTGCGTATGCATGTCTGTAAATGGCTGTGATGTGCACATGGAGATGGTCGCCACAGCTGGCCCAGCCAGTTGTCATGGAGCTTTGGTAGCTCCTAGGTTTAGTCCTACCAGAGCTTTTTCTTTTTTTTTTACAAAAGCAGGACCGGGGGGCGGGGGGGAAAAAAAAGAACCTTTCAGCCAACACTGAAATTTACATCCTAAGGGCTCTAATTGCCTTCATTTCTTTCCTGTTTACCATGAAGAGAAAGGTAATGTTCTTTAGAGATGACCAGAGAGTCAGGGCTTTAGAGATGACCACAAAGGCTTCCCTGGTAGTTTAGCTGGTAAAGAATCTGCCTGCAATGAGGGATACCTGGGTTTGATCCCTGAGTTGGGAGGATCCCTGGATAAGGGAAAGGCTACCCACTCCAGTATCCTGACCTGGAGAATTCCATAGACTGTATGGTCCATGGCGTCGCAGAGTCAGACATGACTGAGTAACTTTCACTTACTTACTTGCAGACCTTAAGACACTGATGAAATCAGAAAGTCCCAAACCTTAGGATAGGAGGCAGTTCTAGTTTTATCATCTATTGTTTCCACTTTCCAAAAATTGTGGGCAAAATTGTTCCAAGTTACTGCTTGCTGAAAAGTAGAATATGGTGACTAGAAATAGAAATCAAGAGTAGAAACCAAGTAATGTAGAAAATCACATGTTAAAAGATAAAAGCAAAAGGCCAGCTGAGGGAAGATGCAAAACATGACCTGGTTAAAAAACATGATCTGGTTTTCTAACTGCTAAAACCCAGGAATATATCTAAATAAGGCATCTACAATACGCTGTTTCATTAGTTATTTTTCCGTTCGGACTTTGAGTAACTGAAGGGGTTCCATAACTCAGCATGGACTGTGTTGTGGAGGAAACAGACTCCAGCAAAATCCCCTGATTTTTGCCACTCCACTTTCATGCACAGGCCCCGAGAAGTCAAGACTTCATAAGAGGGGACCACAGGCCCATTCACTTGGCAGAGAGTGGTGCAGGTGACAGTGAGAACCATACATTGCTAATTAGCTTGTGCTACAGGCAATGGCACCCCACTCCAGAACTCTTGCCTAGAAAATCCCATGGATGGAGGAGCCTGGTAGGCTGCAGTCCATGGGGTCGCTAAGAGTCGGACACGACTGAGTGACTTCACTTTCACTTTTCACTTTCATGCATTGGAGGAGGAAATGGCAACCCACTCCAGTGTTCTTGCCTGGAGAATCCCAGGGACGGCGGGGCCTGGTGGGCTGCCGTCTGTGGGGTCACACAGAGTCGGACACAACTGAAGCGACTTAGCAGCAGCAGCAGCACAGCCATACACAACCTCTCAGGCTTACAGACAGGTGCCACCTGGATACCCATCACTCCTTTCCTCATGGCGAGGACTGGGAAAAAAGTGCAGTCCTATGGAAGCATCAGCATCAGCTGAATCTTCTTTCAAATTGTGGAAATCTCCTCCCTTTTCTCCTCCATTCTCCTCCTTTCTGCTCCTCTTCTTTCTCATTCTCTGTGTGTGTGACTTTGGAGGAATTATAGAAGTAGGAATACAAGATTTTAAGATGTGCATCTTTCAAAGGCATTCATATTATTTGTCATTATTTGTAGTAGATTGACTACTATACATTTTATTACATAGTATATATTATACATTGTATATTATGTGTGGTACATTGTATATTATTGTATATAGAACATATTTTACATAATATATTAGACATCATACATAATACTACCATGTATTATGGGCTTCCCTGGCGGCTCAGATGATAAAGAATCTGCCTGCAATTCAGGAGACCTGGGTTTGACCCTTGGGAAGGGAATGGTTATCCACTCCCATATTCTTGTCTGGAGAATTCCATGGACAGAGGAGCCTGGCAGGCTACAGTCCACAGGGTTGCCAAAGAGTTGGACACAACTTAATGACTAAACAACAACAATTATACCTCAAATAATTACATGGTGTATGTTCCAATATTACACATTATATGTTGTATTCTATTTACCGACACCAGTGGGGGTCAGCTGGCTATTCTAAAAGCAACAGTAAAGGAAACATCTTTTCCTTCTAGAAACCCGTCATAAAGTGAGAAACAGAAATAGTGGAAAATAAGCAGCACAAATACATAAGGTAATTTCACGTAATGAAAACTGCAGTGGTGTAAAGAAGGTAAGTTGGGGTACTGAGGTTGAGGGTGACTTATGGTGGCAGGTGGTTGCTGCTTTAGCTAGGGTGAGGTGGCCAGAGAGGCCCTTTCTGAAGAGGCAGTCTATAAGAGGAAGGCAGTCAGGTAAAGCTCTTGTTGGCAGAAAGTTCTTGGAAGCAGACTGCACCTAGCAGAAAGAGTATCCTGGAGACGGGCTGGGCTTAGCATGTCTAAGAGCTGACAGAATATCAGTGCAGCTGGAAGCAGATGGAGTGGTGGGCAGGGGCCAGATTACACAGGAACCTGTGTGATAAATTGTGGCCAATGAAGGGAGCTTGTATTTTGTTCTGCTTGTAAGGCAGAAGCCATATGAGAGTTTATTTTATGGCTGGGGATGCAATGATCTGATTTGCTTTTTTAAGTTTCTCTGGCTATTTGCATATGATGAAGTGCTGGGGAATTAAGAAACCTTGAGTCCCAGCAGGAAGTTACTAGAATACTCCAGTGGTGGCTGGAACTAGGTTCATAGCAGTTGAGTGAGTGAGAGGTACAAGAATAGGAGAAAAAGGACAATATTAATTATATACTTTGAAAATTATCTCTAAATTATTAAAACCAAAGCTACCAATTAGCTTAGAATAAATGTAACAAAATATTTTTAAGACATATATGGAGAGAAGTACAAAATGTTGTTAAATACTTAATGATTAAAGAAGGACCTGAATTAAGGAAGAGACACTAGGCTAAGGAATGAGAGATAATTACAGTGTTTTTGGTGAAATTAAAGAGCTGATCCTACAAGTTGTTTGGAAGATCAAAGACTAAGTATAAATAAAAGAGTTATGAAGAAGAAAATATGGGAACAGCTATCAACACTTTCATAAAGATACAAGACAATGAGCTATTGGATCAAGTATAGACCAATGGAACAGAATAGAATATGTAAATCTTATATATGAGAAGGGACATTAGATACTGGTGGGGAAAGGAAGAATTCCCTAATGCATCTCTCATCAGTTCGGTTCAGTTCATTCACTCAGTCATGTCCAACTCTTTGTGACCCCATGGACTGCAGCACACCGGGCTTCCCTGTCCATCACCAACTCCTGGACCTTGCTCAAACTCATGTCCATTGAGTTGGTGATGCTATCCAACCATCTCATCCTCTGTCATCCCCTTCTCCTCCTGCCTTCAATCTTTCCCAGCATCAGGGTCTTTTCCAATGATCATCTCTCATAGCATATAAAAAAGTAACTCTTGGATGATTTTATGACCCACATATGAAAGGAATAACTTTTAGAAGAAAATAAAAATATTTTTTGTGATATTAAACGTTTAGAAAAGTTTTCTTCAGCAAGGAATGTAAATCACAGACTTTGAAATTATGTTGATACATGCTGATGTATGGCAGAAATCAATACAATATTGTAAAGCAATTATCCTTCAATTAAAAATAAATAAATTAAAAATAGAAAAACAGTATAATGATAAATTTTACTACATTAAAATTAGAACTTTTTTTTTCACCAAGATTTTTTTCACTCAGTCTGGAAAGGTGAGTTAACAGTAAATATTCAGAAAGTAAATACTAACAAAGGATTGGTATCTCGAATATCCAGAGAATTCAGAGCAGTTGGTAAGAAAAAGATAAGTAATGGGGTAGAAAAATGAGCACAGGATAGGAATTGACAATTCACAAACAGGAAAGCTGAACATCCAATAAATGTGCTAACTGATGTTTAGGCTTACTTGTATCCATCAGTTGACAAAAATTATAAGATCTTAAGTTAACAACTGTTGACAAATGTATAGAGAAATAAGAAGTCTTGTACTCACTGCTGTGGAATCACTTTGGAGAGCATGTTCATGAGCTAACACAATAATAGAATGCAAACATTTGTCCCAACAGTTCCCATCAGCTGTGAATTTAGAGACTATGTGTACTCAGGGATACACACTGAAGAATGGTTTTGTTGCCTTAATTTTTGGTAATGACAAACTGAAAAGACACACCTATTAACAGGAGAATGGATAAATACATTCAGCATATATATACAATAGACTGTTGCAAGAAATTTAAAGGGATGAGTTAAAGCTACACATAACATCAAGGATAAATCTCAATAACCTGATGCTGTGTGGGTAAATCAAGTTGTAGAAATACTTTCATTTGAGACATAGACAGACAAGTCAGATAATTGGTGGTAGAAGTATTTTGTTGTTCAGTTGCTCAGTTGTGTCTGACTCTTTGCGACCCCATGGACTGCAGCATGCCAGCCTTCCGTGTCCTTCACCATCTCCCAGAGTTTGCTCAAACTCATGTCCATTGAGTAAAAGTATATTTCACATCAAATCTGGATTGAAGGACTGAGCAATGTTTCAAAAAATAAAAACATTATATGTTATTTTCCTGCTTACAAAACTCCAAAGGGCTTTGGTTTAACTCTCAGTAAATTCCAAGGTCTTTATTATGGCTCTAAGACCTTGCACCATCTGGACCCAACTACCTTCCTGGCCTTTACACTCATCTCTTTTTCTCTAGCTTCTCTCTACTCCAGCTCTCAAGCCCACTTTGCTCCTGGGCCCTTTGCACTTCTTATTCTGTTTATCTGGAATGCACCTTGCTCCTGCCCTTCTTCCAGTTCTCAGCCCCACTTGCCTCAGAACTAGAGAAACCTGGTTGGATGGAACATGCACGAGTGGAGCTCTGCTAAGTAAATCAGTTTGAAATTACCACCAGTTAGTTTGTGCCAAAGGATCTAAAACAATGGTGTCCAAATTTTAACTGCAAACTCCTAACAATGAAAAAATAAATTGAGTGACTGTCTCCAATTACTTACTTACTGTCTCCAGTTTATTTATATATATGTATTACTCCATTCATCAGAGTGCTATGAACTATGTTATAATGTATTTATAAATTGGATATCCCTGGTGGCTCAGACAGTAAAGAATCTGCCTGATGCAGGAGACCCAGGTTCAGTCCCTGTCTCAGGAAGATTCCCTGGAGAAGAGAATGGCCACCCACTCCAGTGTTTTTGCCTGGAGAATTCCATGGACAGAGGAGCCTGGTAGGCTACAATCCATGGGGTTGCGAAGAGTCGGACAAAATATATCATAACTACATAGTCCATCAAATTAAAAATGAATGAAATAAGTGAATATTATTTTTTATGTCTAATTATGATTTGTATTATCTTTAAATAATGTCAAGAAACATTGTACACAACAAGCCAGCAAGCTCAATCACTTAGTCATGTATGATTCTTGCAACGCTTTGGACTGTAGCCCACCAGGCTCTTCTGTCCATGGGAGTTTTCAGGGCAACAATACTGGAGTGGGTTGCCATTTCCTTCTCCAGGGGATTTTTCAGACTCAGGGATCCAGCCCACATCTGTACTGGAAGGTGAATTCTTTACCCACTGATCCATTGGGGAAGCCTCTATTTTACACAAGGGTTATTGTTCATAATAGTTGATATAAAGTTTTTATATAAGTAGCTTTATATATATATAAAATCCTTAGAAGTCTTCTCACTGAATTTCAACAATATCTTGACCAACACCGTGACAACTTATTTGAGATTATCATTCTTTTTACCGCACAGTGTGGCAGATGAAGGTATCCTACTAGAAAAAAGAGGATTGTTGACTCAATCATTGTCTCAATTATTTCAACAAATACTGATTTTGTGTCTTCTGTGTGCTAAATGTAAGCTCCTAAGCACAGGGCTCAGACTGTCTGTCTTGGTTAGATCCTCAGCTCTGGACAGGACGTGTGGTGCATGGAAGATGTTTTCTATCTGTTGAATATCCAATTGGCATTTGTTGAATGAATGAGCTGAGCTGAGTGCTCTGCAGGTGCTGGAGAGACCCAGGTGAGTCCCTGACCCTGCTTTCCTATTGCCATGTTTAGCTGTTGTTCCCAGAATGATCTTGCTTTGGTCTTGAAGCTTCTACTCTGTCCCACTGCCCCCACCAGCCTTGTTTCCCTGCCCACAGCCTCACACTGGATAGGATTTGCTCTGCCATGGTTGGGAGTCAGGCTCTGAGGTTGGATTCCATCCAGACTCAGGACTAGCTGTTCACTCACACCACACCTCTGGTGCTTGTTTCCCTTTGCTCTGCTAGAGCCTTTCTTGGTAGCATTGTTGGAAGATAGTTGTTAGAATTTGTGAAAAAAAAAAAAAAAACATGTGAAAAGTATGTGAAAAAAAATACATGTGAAAAGCATGCTTTCAGTTGGTTTCACACTTCAGATCATAGTCAAATCAGTGATGGTGCATTAAACATGTGTTTTAAAGTTATGTGCTGTTTAAGTCTTGTATACAAGCTATAGTGGTTTCATGTGGAGAAAGATATGAGAGTTGGTCATAAACAGATCAGTAACCCTCACATGCATCCTTTCCATAGCAAGTGCTGAAACAGATCTTTGAAAGAGTTAAGCAGAAGTGGCTGGGTGAGCTGAGGGCTATAAGGAGTAGGTGAAGGTAGGGCAGGTCCTAAAGCATGTGTTCTAGAAAAGAGCATAATTTTCTCAGTAGATGTAAGTGTGCTGGATTTGGAAAGGAGGGCATTTTCAGACTATTATGAGTAATTTTGAAAGTAGAGAGTCTTCATCTCAGCATACCAGGTAACAAGCTTGTTCTCTCTCTCCTATCTGATTTTCAGTAGCTGGTTAATCCTCTATGACCAAGATGATCTGAGGATACCTTTCATATTCAACTAAGTGCTTCTGGGGATATTTAAGTCTAGCTTTTCTAATACCCAATATAAAAGTTTGAAAGGAAAAGAGATGAGAATTCAGTTACTTTGGAAAAAATAATATTAATTGTCCCAGATGATATCTGGCAAGTCAGGATCCTACAGAAATGATAACAATCTGCAAATGGCATTATTTCATCCTTTTAAAATGCCTAGGTAGTATATGAAGTGCTCTTACAACTCAAAACAAGAAAACAAATCACTGGATTAAAAAATGATCATATGACTTGAATGGATGTTTCTCCAAAGAATATATACAAATGACCAACAAACATTTGGAAAAGATACTCAACACCATTTGCTATGCAGGAAATGCAAAATAAAACCACAAAGAGATAGTTCTTCATACTCATTAGGATGGCTGTGATTAAAAAAAAAACAGAAAATAACAAATGCTGGTAAGGATATGGGAAAACTGGAACCCTTGTGCACTGCTCAGTTCAGTTCAGTTCAGTCGCTCAGTCGTGTCCGACTCTTTGCAACCCCATGAATCGCAGCATGCCAGCCTCCCTGTCCATCACCAACTCCCAGAGTTCACTTAGACTCACGTCCATCGAGTCAGTGATGCCATCCAGCCATCTCATCCTCTGTTGTCCCCTTTTCTTCCTGTCCCCAATCCCTCCCAGCATCAGAGTCTTTTCCAATGAGTCAACTCTTCACATGAGGTGGTCAAAGTACTGGAGTTTCAGCTTTAGCATCATTCCTTCCAAAGGAATCCCAGGGCTGATCTCCTTCAGAATGGACTGGTTGGATCTCCTTGCAGTGGGAATGTAAAACAAAATAGCCACTGTGGGGTATAGAACTGAAAATAGAGACGCAAACAGATACAATTATGCCAGTGTCCATAGCAGCATTATTCACAGTAGTAAAAATGTAGAAATAACCCAGTGTCATCAATTGATGACTGGATAGTCATAATGTGGCATATCTATACAATGGAATATTACTCAGCTATAAAAAGGAATGAAATTTTGATGTTTGGTACAACATGAATGGACCTTGGAAACAGCTGCTGCTGCTGCTAAGTCACTTCAGTTGTGTCTGACTCTGTGCGACCCCATACACGGCAGCCCACCAGGCTTCCTCATCCCTGGGATTCTCCAGGCAAGAATACTGGAGTGGGTTGCCATTTCCTTTTCCAATGGATGAAAGTGAAAAGTGAAATTGAAGTCGCTCAGTCGTGTCCGACTCCTAGCTACCCCATGGACTGAAGCCTACCAGGCTCCTCTGTCCAAGGGATTTTCCAGGCAAGAGTACTAGAGTGGGTGCCATTGCCTTCTCCTTTGGGAACAGTATTCTAGGTAAAAAAAATATTGCATGATGTTGCCTATATGTGGTATTTAGAATAGGCAAATTCAGAGAGACACAAAGTAGAATTTGTCAGGGAATCTGATGGAAGGAGTTAAAGGGAGGGCTATCCCTTATTGAATATAGAGTCTCTGAGATGATGAAAATTTTCTGGGATTAGTCATGATGAGTACTGCACAAAATTGTGAACCTACTTAATGCCACTGAATTATATACTCAAAAGTACCTAAAATGGTAAATTTTTAGTTTTGTATATTTCTGTAATTATAAAAAATAATTATATTACAATATAATTATAATTTTTATAATTACCAAAAATTATAAAAATATTATTATTTGTAATCATAAAAAATAAAGATGAAATGATGCAAAGCACTTAAAACTATGCCTGGAACTTGGTAAGTGCTCTATAAGTGGCAAAAATGTTAATTTTGTGTGAGATACTGAGGATGCAATTGTTAGAGAGTGAAAAGACATGTACAGAAGAATGAAAATCAGACCAGCAGTAGAATTTCCAGCAGCAATGCTGGAAGCCAAAGACATTGAAATAACATCTTTAATGTGCTGAAAATAAATTAACCTTGAGTCACTAGCGAAATGATCTTTCAAGGATGGGGATTAAATAAAGAGAGTTAAGTGAAAACAGAGAGATTTCACCACAAACAGACAATAATGAAAGGAGTTTCTAAAACTGCTGTTTCAAGAAGGAGCAGGATGGCCCCAGAGAGACCTGAGATGCAAGAAGCTGTGAAGACAGGGCAGCTGGGAGTGCAGGTGAGTTCAGCATGTGCTGAGTTTAGACAACCTCACGACCTCTCTGGGCCTCCTGTCTTCAGGGACTGTGGACTCCTCAGCAAATTCCCTGGATCTGAGGTTAGCCTCTTCTGTGACCCCAGGGTTAGAAACCAGTAGGATGGCTTGATGAATGAATCCATGAAAATATGATAGAAATAATAGGGGCACTTAAGGGAAGGTCTATGATTTTCACTCCATGAAAGACATCGCTATTTGCCTAGGACAGTCCAGGCTTACACCTGTCGTTGGTTCCAGAGTAATTCTTAGTAGGCTCCCCTTTCATGCTCAAAAATGTCTCAAATTGTTCAAAGCACTCATGGTTGGGGGTGGGGGGGTGGGGGGTGGAAGATCTTGGTCCTAGATCCTGTTCAGTCTACCAGGAAGTCGTTGAGGATTGTACTCTGAATGAGGTGAGGAGCCACTGGAGGGCTGTGAGTGGCTGGATGTGACTTAGTTTTAATAGGACCATTCCAGCTGACTTCTTGGAGCTGAAGAAAGAGCTAGCAGGTGTGGATTTCCCCCAGGAGATTGGGGTTCTGGGTAGGAGAGGTACCTGGGCAGCCCAGTCTGATACTCAGGACTCCCTCCCAGATCTAACACCTGGAGGCTCAGTCAACACTCCGACGTGTGTGGAAGTTCAACCCACTTCAGAGCTGGTTCACTTCATGACAGCTGCAGCAAAAACAGCTGAAAATAGTGTGTGCGACTTCAGCTTATTCTGTGTCTTCTAAGCAGTCCCACCCTGCAAAAGCAGTTGCCATATTTTGGATCATGCTAACCCTCTTTTGTGATAAACTTTATGCCTAAGGAACAAAGTCATACTCATGACAGGTTCAGGAAGATGGTAAGCGGCAGGGACTTTGAACACTTAGCCAGTATTTGAGTAACCTCCCTTACTATAGTGTGTGTGACATTGATCAGATGAGTTTCAGGGCTTAGAGTATTGAGAAAGGAGGAGTAAGTCCATATCAATAAGCCAGAGATAACCTAGGGACAGGACAAGATGGAATTTCAAGAGGTCAGTTCAGTTCTAGAGAAGAGTTTGGAACTACCACCGAGTTTTGGATTACTGTGTTCCAGATTACTTAGAAATGTGATGCTGAGGATACTGGTACCTGTTTTCAGGCTGTGACTTGAGTGGGTGGAAAACTGAATAAATGGTAAAGGATAATGCTTATACAGACAGATCCTGAGGGCAGACATCCTGAGTTCAAATCTTGGCTTTGCTGCTTTTTGGCCTGTGACTTGGGAGATAGGTCTCATCTTTCTATGCCTCAGCATCCTCATCTGCAAAAGGGGAAATAATAGCACCAACCTCATAAGGTTACTGTTGGACTTAAGTGAGCTCAGTGTCAAATGCCTAGCACTGTGCCTGGCATGCATGGAAAGCCAGCTACATACATTAGCATTTACTAGCATTTCTTCTGACTAGTGCACTTTATATTTGAATCTCTCTTTTTCACAAGGCTGGTCCTTTTTGATCACAGTGATTGGCATGTTGTCATCTTTATGGCTTGAGAAGTAGGTGAATTGTTTCCTCTGAGGTTCTCCATAAATCCATCAGCCAATGTTATTAGTTTTAAACAAAGTCAGGCTTAACATGTATCTCAAGTTTTCATTTTCACTTCAAATACGGAAAAAAAATCAAGCTAAACTTCATTGGATTTCAAAGTAAAACTGCTCTTTCGGGGTGGTGTTTAAATCTGATTAGACAAGTGAAATTTAGAACTCTGGTAAACAGAAATGATGAAATCCCTTGTCCTCAGAAAAATAAGTCCAGAATTCTCTAGTGAAGAAGGTGACATCGTTACAGCTGGTTTTAATCATTTAAAAACTTCGTTGAGCATTACATGAATTTATTTATGAGTCCAGTTTTACCTGTGTAGCTTTCATATTCTACCAATGGGTTACTTATAACACGAGAGTGAGTGCATCTCAAGGAAGAATATATTTGGGTTCATTACTCATCATAAGTGTAATTATTGTTTAACAATATTATGAAGGGCTGATGATGACATGCAGGTGTTTAAACATGCAGTGCCAATAGATTTGACACGGTATTCAGTTCTAGGCATATACATTTTTAAAGGCTTCTATTCACTGGGGGGACAATAAAGCCCCACACAATGGCAAGCGTGTTTGCTAAAAACATGAAGTGACTGGTTAATTTTTAGTCTTTAGATTTTAAAATGGAGTTTTTTGGGGGGCAGTGATATGTGTTTCTTGACTTGCTGGTCTATACATTATATGTTCCAACCAGTTTTTGGATGTAGAATTTGAGCTTGCTTTCTTGTGGCACCCACACTGAAGTGGACCATGAAATGACATAGCTTTATCTGGGTTGCACTGTGATCTCATTTGTGTAAAAAAGAAAAAGAAAAGTGTGTGTATAATGGTGCTATATATGCATCAAAATTTACTGAAAGCAACTCCAGAACATTTTTGTAGTGTTGCTTGGTTCTTGAGAGTGGTAAAATCAGCATGCGCTTCTGTACTGTTTAAGACGTTTTGAGTGAGCATTCATTATTTTTATAGTTTAGAAAACAGATATATTTAGTGATACAGGTTGTCTTTCTTATAAATTGAATAGCAGTGTTTCTCTTAAGTGGAGGACTTCCCTGGTGGCTCAGACGCTAAAGCGTCTCTCTACAATGTGGGAGACCTGTGTTCGATCCCTGGGTTGGGAAGATTCCCTGGAAAAGGAAATGGCAACCCACTCCAGTACTCTTGCCTAGAAAATCCCATGGACGGAGGAGCTTGGTGTAGGCTACTGTCCATGGGGTTGCAAAGAGTCGGGCACGACTGAGCGACTTCACCTTCTTTCTTTCTTTCTTAAGTGGAAGAACTCTCCCAAGCAGCAGTTATGTTTCTTGCCTCAAAAGGCTTTAAAATGTAAGATTGTGGAGAAAACTGCTTCTAATGTAATGCCTAACAAGTTTAAATAATTGCACTAAGGCTCTTGGAAAGGGAATAGTATGCAGATGAAAGGGCAGATCAGAGTTAAGTCACTGCATGGTTTAATTCCTCACAAGCAGTCTAGGTGGCATATTAGGGAGGGCTTTTCCATCTGCAAACTCCTGCTGCTGCTAAGTCGCTTCAGTCGTGTTTGACTCTTAGCAACCCCATGGACTGCAGCCTACCAGGCTCCTCCATCCATGGGATTTGTCAGTCAAGAGTACTGGAGTGGGTTGCCATTGCCTTCTCTGCTTCAAACTGCAGAAAGGACATTAGGTGCTCATAGCATCTGTATGAGTCTAGAGAGCTGGGTTTGGAAAATAGCAACGAAGGTATCTGTATAGGTTAGGAAAGAAAAACCTTTGCCTGGTACCATGTGGCTCAGTGGTAAAAGAATCTGCTTGCAATGCAGGAGATGCTCAGGAGACCCGGGGTTCAATCCCCGGATTGGGAAGATCCCCTGGAGAAGAAAATGGCAACCCGCTCCAGTATTCTTGCCTGGAGAATCCCATGGAGAGTGAAGCCTGGTGGGCTACAGTCTATGGGTTCACAAAGAGTTGGATACAACTGAGGGACTAAACAACAAGCAAGGATTGGGCAGAAGCTGGAGGGTCTGTCTGCCCCTTTGGTTTCTACTGGGTGCTGCCTCCCAGTGGAGAATTTCCTCCCCATGATGTGAAAAATTGGTTTGATGCTGAATAGACCAGAAATCAAAAGTGAAAATAAGACCAGGTAAAATAAAACAAACACAAAACTCCAAACCAGACAAAACCAGACAAATGTTCCTATTGGGGAATCTGAGGAATCAATGTATGTTTTTTTTTTTTTTTTTTTACTCTTTGCATGAATTTTGAAGCAGGGAGAGAGACAGAAATATTTGCTAAAAGAGGTCAAAACACCAGATAGGGTAGGAATGTGATTTAAGTGTGTGCCAAAAATAGGCTTTGTCTTCTGATTTCCAGAATGGCCGGCTTGCCTGAGGCTCCGTGGCTGCACTTTAATATGACAGAGTTCCCCTGTGGTAGGGGACAGCAGATGCTTTCTGATAACTAACCTGATGTCTAAAGGTGCAGGGGGAGCCACTTGCATTCCATAGACCCCCAAAGATGAAGGAGGAGTGTTCGCTGAGCCAAAGGTACTCAGTTGTTTCCTCCACATTCTCCAATTGGGCAAGGCATTCCACCCTTAGAGGATGATGAGAGGTCAGGAGTCATTTGCAGGCAGGGTTTTCTCTTCAGGACAAAACAAAACTGGAGGGTATTTTTTCTAAAGAAGGTGAGAGTTTGTAGAAGGAGGACCAGACCCTTAGTATGGGAATTGGTGTCTTAGAATGAAGCCCTCCCGTTCTGACATTTGGAAGAGCTGCAGCCAGCTCACCCATACTGACAGAGAAGCCATTCAGTTCACATGCTTTGACAGTGTCTACCAAGATCACGGTCCTTGAGGGGTAGCCCTGAATCTTCTAATAAGAGAATAAACATCGGCAAAAAGAGAGAGGAAGCCCATTCACTAGGCTTTGAGCCATCATATCAAGGACTGCCAGATTTTAAGAAAAACCAATTGCATAAAGTGTTAGCTGTTCAGTCGTGTCTAACTCCTTGCGACCCCATGCACTGTCTCCTGCCAGGCTCCTCTGTCCATGGGATTCTCCAGGCAAGAATACTGAAGTGGGTGGCCATTCCCTTCTTGAGGGGAAGATCCTGATGAGGGATCGATCCCTGGGTTTCAGGCAGGTTCATTACCAACTGAGCCACCAGGGAAACCTGAATGTTCACTGGAAGGACTGAGGCTGAAGGTGAAGTTCCAACACTTTGGCTGCCTGATGCAAAGAGCGAGCTCATTGGAAAAAAAAAACCCTGGTTCTGGGAAAGATTGAGGGAAGGAGGAAAAGTGGGCAACAGAGGATAAGATAGTTGGATGGCATTACTGAACTCATTGGACATGAGTTTAAACAAACTCAGCGAGACAATGAAAGACAGGGAAGTTTGGCATGCTGCAGTCCATGAGTCTGTGAAGAGTCAGACATGACTTAGTGACTGAACAACAACAGCAATTGCACAAAAGGACCAAGAAGATTCACTAGAAAAACTGGCATTAGAATAAACAAGCATATTTCAGAAACCAGAAAAAATTTTCACTCTAAAAAGATACCTAATTAATATCCTCTGGGAGATTCTGAGAAAATCCATAAAATAGGAACAACTGTGTCTTGGAATAAAAAGCAGTCAGCAAACAGAAAGAGTTGAAGAATCAAACATATACCTATTGAACGTCAATAATTTAACAGAAAATTGGAAAAAAGTTGTGGGAAATCTCCTAGAGTGTAAAGCAAAATGATAGGAACAAAAAAAAAATGCAAGAGGAAAGCTAAAGTATGGGGAAATCGACTAAACAGTAGTCCAAGCAAACATGAAAGATAAGAAGAGAACTACTGGTGAATTTGCTCTGAAGCACCTGTGCCTCCTTAATGGTGCGTCACTGAAGCTTCTAGCCAGACACTGAAGGGACTGCCATGCCTAGGCACTGATATTGGTCATCTGCTTCTTCAGTCACTGAATCTGAGTCACCCTCTCAACTACTTTCTATCCCATGCAACTCTGCATAGCCACATGACCCATTTTGAACCAGTTTCCCTAGCTTCTTTTTCTTCCTTCCTTTGTTCATTTTCTTTTCTTCCTTCCTTCTTTCTTTCTCTTTCTCCTTCCTTCCTTCCTTCTTCATACCACACTCGTTAGCATGGCTGCCATGAAGGTTTAGGTGCTCTTCTGCTATAGTTATTCTTCTTCCTCATTTTCTCTCTCTAGTGTCAGAGGAAGAGCAGAGGCCATGGATTTGAGGGCAGGAGGCCCACTGCTCATCTGTAGCTTCTTCCCTCCTTCTTCATGGCCCCTAATGACTTGACTATTTTCTCCTCTGCTACTTCTGCCTTAGTATCTTCATGAACACCATAAAGCAGTCCTCATGAAATCCTAAAGTCTCAATAGTCTAATATGATTCTATAGTGCTCAAAAGAACATTTTGTTACTAAAATGTAAAAACAGAAGTAGACGAAAGCCACATAAATCATGAGGCACAAGTTCCTGTTTTAGTTCTCTGGCCAAGGTGGAAAAAAAATCACTAACTTTGCATAAGGATAAAAAGTAGAAACAAAGAAAAGTCATCTCTATCTTTGAACTTCCCAGTACAATAACCAATGAGTTGATGGCACCTGCCACTGAACAGGTAGTTTTATCACTACCCATAACTCTCCAATGTGTATAGGTATTAATACATGTTGGTGACCCCCCACCTGGCTATTATAAATTCTCTATGAATATTGTCATTGAATTGTCATAAATATCTTATCAGATGAGCGTTGCTGTTATCCTTATTTTACAGGTGAGAAAATGAAGGCAAAGAAAAGGAAAGCACCTGGCCCAAGTGGTAGATCCAGGGTCTGGTCTGGGCAGTCTGGCTCCAGCGTGCGTGCTGTGATCCACTGCACACACTGCTTCTTTGTGCTGATGAGCTCTTCTCTTTCTTATTGTTAACCTGTTGTCATTGTCACCATTGTTGTTACTCCGATTGTGCTTTCGCCTTCCTCCCACCCACCTCAAATAAACCTAGATGGCAAGTGAGAGCTCAGGAGCAGCGTGGGCAGTGTGGGGAATATTCTAGATTCAGATTGTAAGAGCTTTGCCTTTGACCTTACCTTCACCTGTCATTATCCTGTCAATGACACTGCTCCCATTGGACTTTGGTTCAGCAGAGAGTTGGGTGATTTGCCCAAGGATGGAGAGTTGGTGCTTGGAGCCTGAGTTAGCAGTGGAGCTACTCTGATGGGTCTTGACACGCCATTTCCTTCAGGTTGGAATTAGAGTGACCATCGCTGTAAAATTATGTAAAGTGAGCAGCCTGAGTATACATCGAGTTGGTCAAAAACTTTGTTTGGGTTTTCCCATACCAACTTACAGAAAAACCCAAACGACATTTCTGGCCAACCCAGTGTCACAAGGAATAGATTTTGGGGCCCTGAAGGGGAAACTTTGTTTGAACTAGAGTTTAGAAGTTTGATATATAAAGCCGAATCTAATTACCAGGATGGATTTCAACAAAAAGTTTTATGTAACTTTGAGAGTAGTGGAAGGCAGCTGGGAAATTTATTTAACCTCTCGGTGACTCATTTTCCTCCTCTGTGAAATGGGGAGGATAAAATAATGATTACTGGTTACTGGTCATTGGTTACTGGGAAGATTTGAAGCATTAAGGATGTCAAAAGTGTTTAGAACAGTGTAGTAGATACTCAATAAAGTGTTAGTTACTGGTGGCATATAATGAGTAGTAAACAAATTACAAAACATATTCCTAAAAAATAAACTACAGTTACGGAGAATCACACTATCTTTTTCTTCCAAAAGCAATTGTATCTTTATCCTTTGGTGGATCTCGGCATTCTTATTTTGGCAGTTTTACAACTTGGTATTTTTTTCATCCTCATAATTAGATCTGCTTTTATCAAACTTTTAATCCCTAGTTCCAGTAGTTTTTTTTCCCCCTCTGGGTTTCCCAAATTTATTCTCTGTGATGTGTACTCAAGTTGCTTGTAACACAGCAGTACTCTCTGAGACACCATCCTCTTTGCCAAGAACTGTTTTACATCTTACACATCTTTTGGTGTTGTTTGGTAGGAAGCATTGCATTTATTATCAATAGCACAGGTTTAAGAAATTACACTTTATGAAAAAAGAAATCTCACTGCAGAAGCTTAACATCTGTTTGTGTAGTGACCTCAGTAGGTAACTCTGAATCCCCTTTGGTAAATTTCTTTTTAAAATTCTGGCTCTTCTACTTCTAATTTGGTATAAAAAACTTTCATCAGAGGAAATTGGGCAGAAAACCTTGCCAGCATAGCTAACTTCTTGTCCTTTAAGAAATTATACTTTGATTTTAGAGGTTTGACTGCTAGATAACGAAATTATCATGGTGGAACAAGCCATAGAAATAATAAATACAGTAATTCTTCTTTGCCTATTGTGTGCTTTTGCTATTCATAAATTTTAGGGCCCTAGATATTAGATACACTTACGTAAGGCCTCACGAACGGTAATTATCTTTGGCCAAAGAGAAAACCCAAACGAATGCTAAGCTGCATTATCGCTTGGCTTCTGACATGAGCTGATAATCAGATTTTCTTGCTTAAATCCATGGTGCTCCAACAATGCTACCCACTGTCTGTGCTTCCCGATATTACCCTTAATTAGAAAGAACAGAAACACAAATCTGAATTATTTCAAAATCTGGTTTCCATGGTCAGTGGTTTGAAGGGCTTAACTTTATTATAAATAAACCTGGCTTTATTGGCTAATGAAATCTGAAATGCGAAGCCTGGGATAGAGGGAGTGTAATACTCTGATGTTTACACATCAGAATAGCCAGTGTGGGCAAAGTGTTTTGTAATAAATCATTGGATAATTGAATTATGATTCCTTTGTCCAAGTACGATCTAAACCCCAAACACTAACAGGAACCTGGAAGGAACTTTATATTTTCTTGAGAAGCAATGTTTGTAGGTTTAATAACATATGTACCCATAGCTATCCAAAAGCCTTTTATTTAATGTCTCCTACTTTAGTAATTTTTTTGCTTTGACTTACTGGAGTACATAGTTACAAGTGTGTGATGGTCTGGCCCTTCACACATATATATCCCTCAACAATTTAATATTAAATATTCACATTGGACTTTTTTTCCACAGAGAATAATGTGCGGGCTGGCATCTGAGTGAGGCAGATGATAAGATGGGAGATGGGTTGTACTTTTATTTATAGTCTTGTGAAAAGAGAGCTAACAATAAGGGAGAATGCCTGATCTCATTTGAAGGGCTAATTAATAACCAAGTGGAGATAGTAAATTTGTTCCTCTCCTGAAAACAAACTAACTCTTAGAACCTCTGTCACATAAAAGGAACTCAGATACTCTTGACAAATATATATTTGTATGTAAGTGTGTGCAGTGGCTCAGTCGTATTCTACTCTTTGTGACCCCATGGACCGTAGCCTGGCAGGCTCCGCTGTCCATGGAATTTTTCAGGCAAGAATACTGGAGAGGGTTGCCATTTCCTTCTCCAGTATATATTCTTTTAAATATATATGTATATATATATATATATTTATACACATATCCTGTTTTACGTATTATATATCTCTATCCATCTGTTCTGTATTTTTGTGGATGGTGGGGGCCTAAGGATCTATGTGTTTGTAAACTGTGGCTCTGATCCCTTTTATTCTCTGTTTAATGTTTTTTTTCCCTAAGATTCCATCTTTTTTCTTTGTGAATGTTGTCTTTTTCGTTTTAACCCTTATCAGTATTTCCTCCACTCATTGTTTCACCAACTCTGTGCTGGGCACTTTGCAGTTACATTCTCCCTTAAACATTCATAGCAACAGGAGTTACTCTTAAATCCTGTTTTCCAGATGAGGGCATTGACATCAAGAGAGATAGAACAATTTCCCTAGGATCAGAGATGCAGTAAAAAGTGGAGGGCAGGATTCCAGCTCCGGCACTATGGTCTTCAGTGCTGTGCTGTACTGTCCTGCCAAACTGTATGTTAGTTTCTTTTTAGATTATCCCCTTTGTCTTCACTGTGATTTTGTTTCATTGATTGGGGTAGATGCTCCTTTTTCTCTGGTCACCAAGGACCAGGGTGAATGTGTCTGGGGTTCAAGCTTCTGTGACTTAAGTGACTCATTATGGAGGTATTTGTCTTAGGTGGGGAGGATGAGGGTAAGAAGTGTTGCCTTTACTACTTTCTGACAAATGTTATATGTTTTTTTGTCCCTTGTGACTCTGAAAAAATTGGGAAGCACTGCTTTAAAACAGAAACATTCACCCACAAGGATAAAAAACAAAGACAAAGAGAGGAGACGATATCAAGTAAGCATTTTCAACAATTTTTTGAAAGCTGTGAAGTTGATTAAAAAGTCACAGGAGGAGTGATTTCCCAGTGCAAGTCTACACAGGGGTCCTACAAGGAGAAGTGAGTCAATTCATCTACCTCTGAGAAAACTGGAACTCGAAGGTTTCACATATTTTCTAAAGCAGGGCTAAAATAAGGGGCTGGTGACAGTTTGGAGGCAGGGCTCCACTTTTCCTTAGCTCAACCTCCAGAATCAGGACAGAGATTTTGTTGTTCAGTCACTAAGTTGTGTCTGACTCTCTGAGACCCCTGGACTCTAACATGCCAGTATCCTCTGTCCCCAACCATCTCCTGGAGTTTGCTCAAATTCATGTCCATGGAATCAGTGATGCTATCTTATTTCATTCTCTGCTGCCCGCTTCTCCTTTTGTCTTCAATATTTTCCAGCATCAGGGTCTTTTCTAGTGAGTCGATTCTTCACATCAGGTGGCCAAAGTATTGTTGGAGCTTCAGCAACTGTCCTTCCAATGAATATTCAGGGTTGATTTCCTTTAGGATTGACTGGTTTGATCTCCTTGCAGTCCAAGGAACTCTCAAGAGTCTTCTCCAGCACCATAGTGCAAAAGCATCAATCCTTCGGCACTCAGCCTTCCTTATGGTCCAACTCTCATCAATGCATGACCACTGGAAAAACCATTGCTTTGACTAGATGGACCTTTGTCGACAAAGTGATCTCTCTTCTTTTTATTTTTTTTTTTTTTTTTTTTTTTTTTTTTTTTTTTTTTCCTCTAATTTTATTTTATTTTTAAACTTTACATAATTGTTTTAGTTTTGCCAAATATCAAAATGAATCCGCCACAGGTATACATGTGTTCCCCATCCCGAACCCTCCTCCCTCCTCCCTCCCCATGGCCATCTAGGTTGGTCATAGCTTTCCTTCCAAGGAAAGATTTATTATCCAGTAAAATTAAGTTAGAGAGGGACACTGGCCTCAGAGATAAAGTGGGATCTCCAAACAGGGGTTTCCTGAAATTTAGAAAGTAACCCTTTCTCCTGTTCTGTTCCCTGAGTGCCATCAACCAAGCAACTATTTCCCAGGCTGGGCTTTGGAGGAATCTTCTCTGGAGAAACCAGAGAAAAACCCTCACATTCTGACATTGAGGAGTCTTTCATGGAAAGGACAGGATAACTGACTCATGCCACAGTGAAGCCCAGTAATCAACAAGGCTTCCAGTGAGTCCAGAGTTTGCAGTCAGCCTCTTAGTGCCTTACTATTAAATATGAATGGATAGCCAAGATTGCCAATAACTTTTGATAAATTTCGGTTTTTAGGAGAGTTTTTCTGCTGATGCAACTTTTGTTAAAACTGTGTATTTTATGGAGGGTGAAATACGAAGATACATTTATGATAGATTATTTTGAAACATAAATTTTAGTACATCTAGAGTTGATGATTTTTATAGAATAATTTTCCTAAAAATATTTGACTGTGCAAATCCATTCTATGTAAATCCAAATTTCATTTTAAATTTAAATTTAAATAGTGGCTTTGTCATGTTTCCTCTGATATTTCTTGTAATTTGTGGAGGCTTTATAAGAAAATGAAGGTGGCTTAATGATTTTCATATAATTCAAAACACTTGTTATGTAATTCCTTGGTGATCTTCCTAATCTAGCCCCCAAAGAGAGGCTGGTTTCAGCTCCTTACTCCATGGCTCACTCTGTATGTTGACAAGACCAAAATACCTTTTTATTTTAGTTGTAAGGGTTTGTAGTTTATCTTTCACTTTTGGAATGAGTAAATTACCTAGGACTTTTTGGCTCAACTGGTTAGGGAATGTGTCAACAAGGTGAAGTGCACATCATTCTTATCAGTACAACCCTTATCAGAACTGATCAGTTTTCCCCAAGGTGAAATAGACTATTCCATGTCCACAGACTGCATTTTGATCCTCATATCACAAATAGAAGTCTCTAAGAACCAGACAGAATTGGCAAAGTAGTAGAGCTCACCCAACTCAAGCTGTCTCACCAAAAAGTAATTTAAAGTCAGCAGACACTTGTCTTGTGTTTATGAGATGGCTGTAGCCACTCCAGACCCTGCAGTCTCTTACTGTCAAACCTTGACCCTGGTTGCCTCAATGAAATCTCATTACATCACTTTGGTTCTGAACTTCAAACCCTGCAGCTAATAGCATTGTAATGTGCTGATGTGTCAGATCTGAGCATCTGTTTTATTCCTGAGGTTTAGGGGAATCACTCACTTAAACTGTATGGATCAAGATTTTGAGTTGTGTCAGTTTAGTTCAGTCACTCAGTCGTGTCCAACTCTGCCACCCCATGGACTGCAGCATGCCAGTCTTCCCTGTTCCTCACCAATTCCCGGAGCTTGCTCAAACTCATGTCCATTGAGTTGGTGATGCCATCCAACCATCTCATCCTCTGTCATCCCCTTCTCCTCCTGCCTTCAATCTTGCCCAGCATCAGGGTCTTTTCCAATGAATCAGTTCTTCGCATCAGGTGGCCAATGTATTGGAGTTTCAGCGTCAGCCTCAGTCCTTCCAATGAATATTCAGGGTTGATTTCCTTTAGGATTGACTGGTTTGATCTCCTTGCAGTCCAAGGGACTTTCAAGAGCCTTCTCCAACACTACAGTTCAAAAGCATCAATTCTTTGGTGCTCAGCTTTCTTTACAATCCAACTCTCACATCCGTACATGACTACTGAAAAAACCATAGCTTTGACTAGACGGACCTTTGTTGACAAAGTAATGTCTCTGCTTTTCAATATGCTGTCTAGGTTGGTCATAGTTTTTCTTTTTTTTTCTTTTTCTTTTTTTCATAGTTTTTCTTCCAAGGAGCAAGTGTCTTTTAATTTCATGGCTGCAGTCACCATCTGCAGTGATTTTGGAGCCCAAGAAAATAAAGCCTGTCACTGTTTCCATTGTTTTCCCTTCTATTTGCAATGAAGCAATGGAACCAGATGCCATGATCTTAGTTTTTTGAATGTTGAGCTGTGTAGATTCCCAATAACTGTTTCTGGGAGTAGAATAAAGATATATAGGCAATGAAAAGTAACAAACATACTTCCCATTGGTAGTATTAACAGAGGCTGCAACACTTTGAGAAGTCAGCTTTGGGTAAGAGAAAAGCTAAAGCTTTACACCAACCACTTGTCCCTACACCCAGCTTGTCATCAACGCTAACTTGATCACAAGGTTTGGCTGAAGTTTACTTAACTCTAATGCTACCTTGAAACATAGCTCAGTGGAGAGAGATTAGCAGCAATCAAGATCACATGGGGCATCACCCTACTCCATTGAATGGTGGGTGATGCTTAGTGTCAAATAGTAGCTTTATTCAGTATTTGTATTTAGACACCTGGGGTAATATTCTAAGTGGCCACCATCAGTCACAATTTGAATTTCTGCTCGCTGAAACTCCATACTTATTTCTGATTGCAAGTCTTCATGCCCAGTTAAAGAATGGTTCTGGAAACTTCCCAAGTAGTTCAGTGGTTAAGAATCCTCTTTTCAATGGAAGGGATGCGGGTTTGATTCCTCGTCAGAGAACTACAACCCCACATACCTCAGAGCAACTAAACCTGCGTACCACAATTCCTGAGCCTCTGCACTCCAGAGCCCAAGAGCCACAACTGGAGAGCTGGTGCACCATAACGGAAGATACCCATGATGCAGTGAAGGATCCCAACTGCTGCAACTAAGACCTGATGAAGCCAAAATAAATTCATTAATTAAAAAAAAAAGAATGGTTTTGGATTTCAGAAAAACCAGGTTTAAAAATTTCTCTGCCAAATACTAAGGCTATTGAGGAAACCCAGTCCTTTCCTTTTGATCTGCAATGGTGGTCTATTTCTCATCCTCCTAGGAGACAAGTGCTCAGACAGAGGAGTTCCAATTTTTGTACCCCTCTTCTCTTGCACTCTAATAACAGTTGCTGCTAGGTGTCCTGAAGCCCATGCTTCCCCTACAGATTGCCAGGAGAGAAAGAAAACACACCTTCATTGGCTACTGTACTTATAATGGTTCCTAAAACCAAGCAAGGAAACCACAGCGATCTTGGCAAGCAAACAATTGAAAGTCCAGGTGCTGGCAGTATGCAGAGCCCCAGAATCAACATGACTTGGGAGGAGAGGGGGCTGAAGAACAAAGAAAGGTGCTTTCATTCAGAGAAATTTATTTCTTTTAAATATTTGCGATCTGCAGTCGCTCAACACAGGAGGCCGCTTGGCACGATTTCTCCACAAAGGGGCGGGCTGGGTGGTAACGAGCAGATGCTTGAGTGGCCTGTGGTGTGAGGTGTACCATCCGTCAAGAAGATCAATATTTGTTGTTCTTGTATCTTTGTGGTGAAAGTTTGCTCTTCTTAAACAAAAGAAAGGTGGGGGTTGTGCTTTAATATATAGAGCATGGGTTTGACTTCAGGCGGTAAATTAACTGAGAGCAGCAAGGATTTCACAGGCAGGACCACGTCCCCACCTCCCCTGCCCCATGATGACATCTTCCATGTCTGAAGCTGTAAGATGCGTCTAGCTCATGACACTGACTGTCTTTTCTCCATGCATTGTTTCTTGTTCCGGTTAGACCATACCTGGATGAAAGATGCAATATGAATGTAGTACTGTATTATTTCAGAAATCTGTGTTTTAAAGGGTTCATTGATCCAGTTCAGTTTGACTCAGCATGTGTCTTGTGAGGTAGGGACTGTGCTAGGCCCTAGGGTGGCCAGGATGAAGAAGACAGGGAATTGCCTCTTTAGATTTTTGATGCCTCATGTTCCTTAATTTGTCAAACAGATTACAGAGGGAGCCCTTTGAGATCAGGGGTTGGGAAAGGGATAAATAGATGATGGGTCATGATCAGCCTCCTATACCATGGGAAAGATATTTTATTCTTTAGATAAAAGTGTGTTTTATGTCTTTATTGTATATACAAATCATCTGGGAATTTTTAAAATTAATTTTTATTGGAGTAGAGTTGCTTTACAATGTTGCGTTGTATTGTACAATTTCTACTGTACAGTAAAGTGAATCAGTTATATGTATACATATGTCCTCTGTGTTTTGTATTTACTTCCTATTTAGGTCACCACAGAGCACTGAGTAGAGTTCCCTGGGCTATACAGTATGCTCTCATTAGTTGTCTATTTTACGTGTTTGCTAAATTGCTTCAGTTGTGTCCAACTCTATGCGACCCCATGGACGGTAGCCAAAATCAAAATCAGCCTTTGATTTTCCATTTCTGACCATGATCATGAGATCAGATGCCAGGCCCAGGATGATGATAGTGATGAAGAAGGAGTTTTTGGAGTCGCGACTGGCCTCCTGAGCAACTGGGACCTTGCCTCGGCTGACAGGTGGAGTGTTCCTCTTGCAGCATGTGTTAACTCTTTGGTTAAAAGTAACAAATATACCTTTAGTTAAAATAACAAGGAGGGATTAGTTTGCTATTTTTGCCTTAAATAAACCAAACCCAAGTGGCATGAGGAGAAAAGACACTGAAATATCATGAAGCTAAACCAAATTTCTTATCAGCTGAGCAGAAGTAAACTCCGGGAGTTGGTGAAGGACAGGGAGGCCTGGCATGCTGCAGTCCATGGGGTCACAAAGAGTTTGACATGACTGAGCGACTGAACTGAACTGAGAAGAAGTTAGGAAAGGAGACAATTATGTGCAATGGACCTTAGCAGATACATATATTGAAGTAGATCTGTATATAGAGCTTTTATTTGTTTGTGACCTAGAATAGAGGTCTGAGCTTGAGGAAAAGGTTATGGAGTCATTCAGGGGTTGTAAGAAAGTCTTGAGAGTGGATGAGATGATCAAAAGAAGGGAAAAGAAATGAGAGCTGAGACTGGAACTCAGAGGGATAATATTTCAGGGACACGAAAGGAGGGGGAAACTGAGAAGGCATGTGACCAAGAAAGGTGAGAAAGAGGCAGGAGCTGCCAATTGTGGAGGAGCAAGAGGAAGAGGAGACCAGATGATTTATTCTCTGTTTTTGAATATTTTCAATCAACCGATGAGAACCCAGAGGGTCAGTCAGCAGAATCTTATAGAAACATATTAAAGAAAAATTGCAGATAGTAGGGTTGGTAACTAGCCAAAACTTATGGTCTCCCACTTCTCATTTTCCTTGGTACTTCCCAAACCAAGGATTGAACCCAGGTCTCCTGCAATCCAGGCAGATTCTTTACCATCTGCACCACCAGGGAAACCCTACATGTACACACCAATACAGATGTAAATGCAGACAAGAGTATGTGTGTGTCCATGCACACAAACACAAACACACACATGAGCAAACACAAGTCATGCTGTCCAGAGACCCCTATGACAAGACTGCATGTAAGGAGATTGTGCCACAGACCGCAGAGTCAACCACCACTTACTAAAACCTACCATGTTCTGGATGTTCTGCTAGGTGTTGCGGGGGGAAGGGGGACACATGGATAAGTCTGTCAATGTGATTATCCTTGAAGATCTTATAATTTAGTAGAGAAATTGGGAATTTATCAAAAGACAAGAGAGCTGGCTGGTATGAATTCTATGACACAGTTCAAATATTTATTAAATGCTGACTCTGCACCAAGCACCATGCTGGGAACAGGGGAACAACAGTGAGAAAAGCCAGGGGAGTGTAAAATTATTTCTAACGGTGAGGCCTCATAAACTTTCAGCTTTTTTATGAGCCCTGGTGGCTCAGATGGTAAAAAATCTTCCCTGCAATGCAGGAGACCTGGGTTCAATCCCTGGGTCAGGAAGATCCCCTGGATAAGGAAATGGCAGCCCACTCCAGTATTCTTGCCTGAAGAATCCCATGGACAGAGGAGCCTGGTGGGCTGTGTCCATGGGGTTGCAAAGAGTAGGACACGACTGAGTGACTAACACATTCACTTTCACACACTGACTAATAGTAGCTGGGTGACCTTGGCATTCAGCTGGAAGCTCTCCTGCTGGCCTCAGTCTGGGCAGTAGCTTAGGGAGCATGGCCTGGAGAACTATAAGAAGGGTCAGGAAGGGGAGAGGGAGAGCTGGGGTCTTGTTCTCCTCACTCATCTCACTTCACTGGCAAACCATGGTTCTCTCTTTTTCTAGAACTGAGAGTGAAGTGCTTCTCAGTCCCTAAACATGCCCTGGGAAGCTTCCTGTGACTGCTACCTCTCACCACCATTCTGCTGGCACTGAGGGTAGCTTCAGCACAATCCACTGGCTGGAAAAGTCTTCCCAAGGTTAGAGACCCCTGTAGCATAGATCCTGGAGGCTTCCGGGGAAGACTTATGTTTGTTCCTCCCAAGTATAATTGGGCTTCCCTGATAGCTCAGTTGGTAAAGAATCCACCAGCAGTGCAGGAGGCCTGGGTTTGATCTCTGTGTTGGGAAGATCCCTTGGAGAAGGGAAAGGCTACCTACTCCAGTATTCTGGCCTGGAGAATTCCACAGACTGTGTAGTCCATGGCGTTGCAAAGAGTCAGACACAACTGAGCCATTTTCACTTTCACTTTCCCAAGTATAATTAGGAGAGATGAAATGGCTTCAGAATATCATTGTTTGCTCAGATGTATCTCATGTCAGTCTTAAGAATTACCTCATAGCCCACCAGAGGTGGATGAAGCCTGACTAGGCCTCGCCCAGATAAGTTTGCATTTCCTGGAGGCTTTCTTGCTCTTTCTCTACCATTTCCAAAGGCTCCCGGTCTTCTCACAAAACGTGTGAGAAGACTCTCGGATTCTGACAGGATACTTTCAGGCTACTTCCTCTCCTGAAGAAGCCGTGATTCCCACTGGAACCGTGAAAGCTTCTGCGTCATTCTCGCTGCTGTCTTGCAAAGAGCTTGGGGTGGGGTCTGCCATCCACCCAGGCCTGGGTGAAAACCACTTTTCATGGGTTGACAGTACAGACTGGGTGGAGGAGGGGTGGAATTTTCAGTCGTTTGGCTTTTGGAGGAAAATAATGCAAACACAAACCCTGGGCTTAGTTCTTAGGAAATTCAGGAAGGGTCTCCCGGAAGGGGAGGGGAAGAAGGATGTTTGTCAATGTGCCCGTGCTCCCCGTGCTCACAGAAATGCTTCCTCCTTTGTTCCTACTGGACTCTGAAGAACACAGCTCTAGCACAAAGCCAAGGAGGCACTGGCAAGTAAAAGCAACAGTGTTTTCTAATCTCCCTGGATCAAAACCACACAAGTTTCGATTCTGTGAAGACTCTTCCTTAGCATGCTGGATTAATCACACGGATTAATATAGCAAGTCGCCTTTACTCACGGTGACTTCTAGGCTTTGTGCTGGCCACCCTCCCTCTCTGGCCCCTCCCTCCCGCCCCCACCTCCCACCACTTAAATTCTGTGGAAGTCTGAGAGAACAAAAGGACTGGAATCTTCTATGAGTGCCCAGGCCATTGGGACCATTGGCCCAGCCCCTCTGGAAGGTGGGCTCCTGTAATCTCTCCGTGTGTAAAGTACTTGTTTGTACCTCTGTGCCCCCGGGGGAACTCACGGTGTCCTGTGGGCCCTACATTCTGCATGATTTCCTGTGAGTGAAAAGCTGCACGTTGCTGTCCTTCACATGTAAACCAGAGCGAAGACTGAATGAAAGCCAGTTAGGACATGTTGAGGGGTATCCGATAAGGCCCTTGCTTAGATAGATACGCAAATGTTGGTCCCAACCCTTTTTGGCCTGTTTGACTGATAAGATCAGTCAGCCTATGTGTGATTCAACAACAGCCATGACAACAGCTAAAGTTCGTTGAACTTGACTATCTGCCAGGTATTGATTGAACACTTCACCTGAAGTATTCATTTCACCCTCAGAGAACCCCTCTGGGACAGCATATTATCCTCTGCATTTCCTGACAGAGTAGCTGGCGTCAGGGATGCTCAGCGTCTGGATAGGGGCTTAGGCCACTGCTAAGCGGTGGGGCTGAAATAGCTCAGTCACTCTCCAGAGCCTAGGATCCTAACCTCCGCTGATGCTTTTTCATAGCTTGAAGCCAGTTTGTTTACGCATTTTTTGGCTGCAGCGGGTCTTCATTGCTACTTGTGGGCTTTCTCTAGTTGCAGCGAATGGGGACTTCTCTCTAGTTGCGGTGCCCAGGTTTCTCACTGTGGTGCTTCTTGCAGAGCATGGACTCTAGGGTGAGCAGTTGTTGCACTTGGGCTCAGGGGTTGTGCTCCCAGGCTCTAGAGCACAGGCTCAGTAGTTGTGGTGCACAGGCTTAGCTGCTCCATGGCATGTGGGATGTGAACCCATGTTCCCTGCTAAGGCAGATTCTTAACCACTGGGCCACTGAGGGAAGCCCTCATTTAAGCTTTTTTAAACCATTACCTTCAACAGTGAGATAAATACTTCTAGGCTGTGTTTTAAGTTTATTACTGAATTGTGCCTTCTTCACAGTGAGGAAATAAAATGGCAGTTTCTGTTCTGAGCCCACAGTGCATAGTTCTTATCATTCATAGGCTGGAAAACCCTGATTGAAACCTTGTAGGACAAAACAACAGAGAGGGAGAAATGCATGGAGGACAGGGGAGCGGCTAGGGAGGGGAAAGAAAGCTGTGAAATGAACCAGCAGGTACAGTTACGATGGCATCTTGTCCTTGTCTGTCCGAATGTCATTGTGATGTGGGGAAGGGACTTGTCTGTGCTTTTTGTCACCTCTCTTTTGCACGGCATTCTTCTCCCTCCCCTTCCTTCCAGGGTGAGCATCCTTTCTTGTGCCTCCACCCACTTGGTCTCCTCTTCAATCTGACCAGCAAGGAAGATTCTGCCCTCTCCAGGGAGCTTCTTGGCCTTGTATATCAGAGCAGGGTGATGGGAGAGCAAAGAAGCAGACCAAAAAAAAAAAAAAAAAAATCCAAAATGTATGCAGAGCAAGAGAAGAAGAAAAATGACAATGTCAAGGAGGGCAGAGAAGGAAGGGCGAGGGAGCCTATCGTGCTGGCTGGTGTGGAGGAGGGCTCTGGGGGCTTGTTGTGGGGAGAAATGGAGGACTGTGTTGCAATATAGGAGAGAGCAGGAAAGGGAGAGAGTAAGGAGAAGCAGGGAGGGAAGGGGAGAAGATGGGGAGGAAGTCAGGCGAAAAGGCTTTTAAGGAATTTGTTGTGTGAGATGGTTATCTAGCATCACTGACTCAATGGACAGGAGTTATCTCTTGAGCAAACTCTAAGAGATAGTGAAGGGAAGCCCGGTGTGCTACAGTCCATGGGGTTGCAAAGAGTCGGACACAACAACAGCAATGAATCTAAACCTTCTTCCGTCTTTCCTCAACAGACTGCAATTAAAGATTTGTATTAATCTTTTAGTCTGAACAATTTTTGGATTCCAGTTAAATTTGATTTTACTAAGACTTCTAGGCATATCTGGGTAAGAAGGGGCCACAAATGGGCTCCCCTTTTTGGAGGTTACACACCCCAGGAGATTAAAATTCCCAGGTTGTGAACATAGGTGTTATCTTTTTCTTGGTCCAACTTCAGCCCATCACTAAAATATGTGGACCTGCCAGTTGTTTCTCCTTGGATATATAAGGGGTAGTAGATCTATTTATTCACTTTTTGTTCATAATGATATTTGCAGACAGCCAACTCTGTGCAAACCAGTAGTGAACAAGGTATGGTCCCTGCCCTTGAAAGCTGGCTCCCCAGGGAAGGAAGCAGGAAAGAAACCACTAAAAACCAATAAACAACATCAGTACAGATTGTGAAAAGATCAATAAAGGAAATAAAATTGGAGCTACTTCCTGCACAAGTAACAGTTAAATCATGACAGGAAAATAAGAATCTAGTTGTATATATGGGGTCACACAGAGTCAGACACGACTGAAACGACTTAGCAGCAGCAGCAGCAGTTGTATATAGAGCTCTGGAAGAAACGTATGTTATGAATTTTCAGGGAAATGCCTCAGACATATATTTCTAATAAGATTTTTTCACATCTCTCTCTTCTTAAAAATCCAAGTATTCAAACAGATCAACAGAATTTCCCCAGTCTGAACAAGGGAGAGAAAATGGACTGAAAAAAAACCCCCAACAAACCCCTGGGGGACACACACGATGATAACCAAGGGTGGCTGAAGTCCCTGAAGGAGAGGAGACAGAGTAACACAGAGAACTATTTGAAGAGATAATGACTGGAAATTCCCCAAATTTGGTGAAAGACATAAACCTGCATGTTCAAGAAGATGAGAGGATCCCAAGTAAATAAACCCAAAGAAATCCAGGCTACAGCACTTCCTAAAGAAATGTCTGAAAACACAAGATAAAATCAAGATATTCCATTAGTTGCCCTTAAAGTGCTGGTGTAAATTTTGAAAAGTGAAGTTTTGTGTTTTCAAGGCAGGGGAAAATATGATTGGAGAATCATATAGTGATAACTGGTCCTATAACTAGGATCCAGAAAGAAATATTTGGCACATTTAAAAGAGTCTCACAGGGACTTCCCTTGTGGTCCAGTGGTTGAGACTCTGACCTCCCAATGCAGGAGGCTTGGGTTCAGTTCCTGGTTGAGGAACTAGGATCTCTCAGTCAATACACAAACAAATAAAACATCAGGATATTTTAAGAAGTGGGCATCTCACAGAAAAGAATTTAGTAAAGGGGCAATATGCTGAGAAGTGGGGAGGATTTAGGCTCTACAACTTGAGGCATGAGGGAGTTAAGATAAGGAGGCTGGAAGGCAGTGACTATTTCTAGGTGTTGTTACCAGTGCCTGGTGGAAGTTGGAGCTGTCTGCTGATAGAAATTATAACATAGAAGGATGTGCTGGAACTGTGGTACAACAATTGCACTCATCTAACACGCTAGTAAAGTAACGCTCAAAATTCTCCAAGCCAGGCTTCAGAAATACGTGAATTGTGAACTTCCAGATGTTCAAGCTGGTTTTAGAAAAGGCAGAGGAGCCAGAGATCAAATTGCCAACATCTGCTGGATCATCGAAAAAGCAAGAGAGTTCCAGAAAAACATCTATTTCTGCTTTATTGACTATGCCAAAGCCTTTGACTGTGTGGATCACAAGAAACTGTGGAAAATTCTGAAAGAGATGGGAATACTAAACCACCTGGTCTGCCTCTTGAGAAACACGTATGCAGGTCAGGAAGCAACAGTCAGAACTGGACATGGAACGACAGACTGGTTCCAAATAGGCAAAGAAGTATGTCAAGGCTGTATATTGTCACCCTGCTTATTTAACTTATATGCAGAGTACATCATGAGAAACGCTGGGCTGGATGAAGCACAAGCTGGAATCAAGATTGCTGGGAGAAATATCAATAACCTCAGATATGCAGATGATACCACCCTTATGGCAGAAAGTGAAAAAGAACTAAAGAGCCTCTTGATGACAGTGAAAAAGAAGAGTGAAAAAGTTGGCTGAAAGCTCAACATTCAGAAAACTAAGATCATGGCATCCAGTCCCATCACTTCATGGCAAATAGATGGGGAAACAGTGGAAACAGTGGCAGACTTTATTTTTGGGGGCTCCAATATCAGTGCAGATGGTGATTGCTGTCATGAAATTAAAAGACGCTTCCTCCTTGGAAGGAAAGTTATGACCAACCTAGACAGCATATTCAAAAGCAGAGACATTACTTTGTCAACAAAGGTCCATCTAGTCAAGGCTATGGTTTTTCCAGTGGTCATGTATGAATGTGAGAGTTGGACTATGGGGAAAGCTGAGTGCCAAAGAATTGATGCTTTTGAACTGTGGTGTTGGAGAAGACTCTTGAGAGTCCCTTGGACTGCAAGGAAATCCAACCAGTCCATCCTAAAGGAGATCAGTCCTGGGTGTTCACTGGGAGGACTGATGTTGAAGCTGAAACTCCAATACTCTGGCCACCTGATGCGAATAGCTGACTCATTTGAAAAGACCTTGATGCTGGGAAAGGTTGAGGGCAGGAGGAGAAGGGGATGACAGAGGATGAGATGGTTGGATGGCATCACTGACTCGATGGACTTGAGTTTGGGTGAACTCCGGGAGTTGGTGATGGACAGGGAGGCCTGGCCTGCTGTGGTTCATGGGGTCGCAAAGAGTCAGACACGACTGAGCAACTATGTTGACTCAGGAGTGAGGACTTCTGTTTTCACTATTAATCAACTGAGTCAATTTGGAAAAGTCACCTGTACTCTTTGAGCTAAAATGTATTTCTCTGTTACATAAAGGCTTGAGATTAGAAAATCTTGAATATTATCTTTCAACTCTATGTTTTCTGTAAAAGTTCCATGTCACTGCTGCTGGCGCATGCCATCTGGGTTTCAGTTATTCCAAAACTGAAGTATTTAAAGATTAAATACTCCCAGATGACAGTAAATATTCTCTTACAACCCCCAACTTAATTGACTTTCTACTTCCTCCAGATTCACCAACTTCCCCCATCTCCTTAGCAGAACATTATGATACCCACAGGATATTGCTATATGCTGGGTGTCTATTTTATCTATCTAGTTCTCTCACCAGTGAGTATTATGTTTGCCAAAAATCCGTTGTCTTTTCTCTGTGTCTTCCAGTTGTATATGTATTGTGATCATGTAACAGTTAAATATTACATGAGGGCAAAAGAGTTGTTTCTTTGCAAGTACTAAGTTGAATGGTTCAGAAACAGTTTTAAATTAGGCTTACAATTATTGATATTAGTAAAAATCTAAGAGGAAATTACTAAATCTAGAATGAATTTGCATTTAGCTCATTCTGGAAGCATCCCACTCTACTTAGGAAATGGAAACCAGAAACTGCAGGTAGGTAATTGTAGATGTGTATTATGAATGCAGCCTATGCAAGAAAGGAAACTTGAAACTCCATCAGCCCTTAGACCCATTCTCAAAAAACAAAGCCTTGGCCCTACATCAAAAGTTTGGCTAACAGTATGCAGACATATTCAGATGTATGTTTTAAAAAAAAAAAAAAAAACAATATATAGGAAGAATATTTGGATTTCTTGCTTTTATTTGATTAACTGATCATTTATTAGATATAATCAAATTGGGTTAGAAGGCTTATACTATCCTTGATGTTTAGCATGTTTTTATTCTGTAAGAAGTAACTGTCACTAAACTAATATCATAAGCTATTAAAAACAGCAGCCTGTGGATTAAGACTTCGTAGACTGTTAGGTAGTTAATACTTCTGAGTCTAGGCTAGTACCTTGTGAAAGTAAACCATTTTCTTTGAAACTAATGCATTGTGTAAGATTGTGAAACTGTGTTTATCCAAGAAATGCTGGGTGGCCTGGGGGTATGAGCTATGAAATGGAAAGATATTTGCTATTGAATGACTTGCTGTTATCACTTGAGTGTTGAAATTCTATGTTTTCCTCTACAGACATATGCTTTTAAAAGGAACTCTTTTTTTTTTTTTTTTTTTGAGAAATGGTGTGTGTACTCAGTTGTGTCTGAGTCTTCGTGATACCACGGACAGCGCAGGATTTTCCTCACAAGAATACTGGAGTGAGTTGCCGTTTCCTCCTCCAGGGGATCTTCCCAACCCAGGGATCGAGCTGACATCTCTGGTGTCTCCTGCATTGGCAGGTGGATTCTTTACCTCTGAGCACCTGTAAAGCCTTTTTGAGAAGAAATAGTCCTTAATTTATTTTCACTGTGTATGAGAACTAAAGACCTTTGCTTGGTATCTGGCTGCTCCTTTGGAGACATAGCGTTGCTTTGTCATGACAGTCACTTCAAATGTCAAATACACTCCGCTGTCTCTCCTGGAAGTAACAGATGTTAGAAGATCTCTAAGACCTGTCTCTCTACATGGTAGACAGTATGAGATGATTGATGTAAGACTGGATTTGATAGGAGACTGGAAGGAGAAGGGGAACATGGGAGACGGAAAGAGCTATGGCTAGTTGACAGTTATTACGATTTATGGTTTTTTGAAAAAACCCATGTTCTGCAAAATCATATACGAAAATGGAAAAAATAAAGTTGGACTGATCACTCATAGCATACAGTTTTGGAAAGTTACAGAAATAGTAACAAGACAAAAATACTGATGCTGTTAAAAAGATATGTTGAGTTTCTGCTAAAGAACCAGAGCAGTAAATACAACATTTTAAAAACCTTTTAATTTTTGTTTATTGCATCCCCAAAGTATGGGAAATTCTCTAAATGGCCGAAGAGTACAAAGAACCATATGTACTCTTTTCTTTACATCTCATGAACCATGTGTACTCTTTTCTCTACATCTCAGGGTATACGCCAGTACTGAGATTGATCTGGCATATACCCTGAGAAAACCATAATTCAAACAGACACATGTACCTCAGTGTTCATCGCAGCACTATTTACAATAGCCAGGACATGGAAACAACCTAGATGTCCATCAACAGATGAATGGATAAAGACGTGGTCTATATATACAAAGGAATGCTACTCAGCTATAAAAAATGAATGAAATTGGGTCATTTGTAGCGATATGGATGAACCTAGAGTCAGTTATTGGAGAAGGCAATGGCAACCCACTCCAGTACTCTTGCCTGGAAAATCCCACGGACGGAGGAGCCTGGTAGGCTGCAGTCCATGGGGTCGCTAAGAGTAGGAAACGACTGAGCGACTTCACTTTCAGTTTTCACTTTCATGCATTGGAGAAGGAAATGGCAGCCCACTCCAGTGTTCTTGCCTGGAGAATCCCAGGGATGGGAGAGCCTAGTGGGCTGCTGTCTATGGGGTCGCACAGAGTTGGACATGACTGAAGCGATTTAGCAGCAGCAGCAGGGGCAGTTATACAGCATGAAGTAAGTCAGAAAGAGAAAAACAAATACTGTATATTAACACATACATATGTATTTATCTATATCAATATCTATATCATATGGAATCTAGAAAAATGATACAGATGAACCTATTTTCAGGGAAGGAATAAAAATGCAGATGTAGAGAATGAACTTGTGGACACAGTGGGGGAAGGGAGAGGGGGGACAAACTGAGAGAGTAGCTCTGAAATATATATACTACAGTGTGTAAATAACTAGCCAGTGAGAAGCTGCTATATAGCACAGACTGCTCAGCTCAACTGGGAGGGGATATATGTGTACTTATAGTGGATTTATGTTGTTGTACAGCAGAAACTAATACAACATTGTAAAGTAATTATACTCCAATTTAAAAAAAGAGCAAGTTTCCAGACCCAGCAAGGTAGCCCCCTTTAACAGCTTTTTCTGTGTTGTTTACAGCTTTTTTAAAAATGTAAAAGCAGGGCATAATTTTTAACTTTTTTCTCCTTTTCAGATGCAAAAGAGAGCACATTGTGCAAGGTGTCTGCATCTTTCATTTTTCAGTTAATAATCTATCTTGAAGTTCCTTCCACATCAGTACATTTCCTTTTTATTGCTAAATATGACTTTTAAAGAATCTTAAGGTAGTTTAATATTAGAAATTACAAAGAAGTGTTGAGGTTGCTAAATTTTGTAGGCAACGGCAAATGTATAATGATTTGGGAGATTTGCATGATTAACTTTGCAGGACTGAGCTGCTGGTCAGACAGAGTAAGAAGGGTGTGATGGTGGATCCTCCGTAACTTGCTGTGTTCAGCTATATTGCTGTGCTGTGCTTAATTGCTCAGTCATGTCTGACTCTGCGGCCCAGCAGGTTCCTCTGTTCATGGGGATTCTCCAGGCAAGAATACTGGAGTGGGTTGCCATGCCCTTCTCCAGGGGATATTCTCAGCCCAGGGATTGAACCCAGGTCTCCTTCATTGCAGGTGGATTCTTTACCATCTACTGCTGCTGCTAAGTCGCTTCAGTCGTGTCCAACTCTGTGTGACCCCTTAGATGGCAGCTCACCAGCCTCCTCTGTCCCTGGGGTTCTCCAGGCAAGAATACTGGAGTGGGTTGCCATTTCCTTCTCCAATGCATGCAGGCATACTAAGTTGCTTCAGTCGTGTCCGACTCTGTGTGACCCTATGGTCAGCAGCCCACCAGGCTCCTCTGTCCACAGGATTCTCTAGGAAGAATACTGGAGTGGGTTGCCATTTCCTTCTCCACTTTACTGTCTGAGCCACCAGGAAGCTATATTAGGGCAAGTTAAATTCAGCTGCTTTTACTAGTGGTTCAAATATTAACACATTGGCAAAGCTAGATATGAAAAAAAAATGTGATTTTCAAATGACTGCATTATACCTCATCCCTTATTTACCAATGACAAATGAGCTAATTTTCTTTATAGAAATGCACATTGTAACAGGCCATATATGAAGAATTTGAGTAATATTTAATTGTTTACCATGATCCATCTGCTTCACAGATTATGTTTTTTGGGGGAGAAATTAACTTCTTATTCTATAAGGTATTAATAGCAAAATAACAGAATAGTGTTATTACATTTTTTGGCCAACATATTTGAGAATTCTTCATATAAAAGCAGGGACTATAAGCTACATCTGATGGGTAGCAATTTAATCCAATATTGGAAAGATTATATAGAAGCAATAATAATTGTAGGTAACATTTATTGACCATTTAGCGGTGTCATTAACTCTGCTTAGCAATTTGATATGTTATTTTATTTTAAGAACACACAGCTTGTCCACTGCAAAGCTAGACTTTCAAACCAGAGTTTGATTTCAGAACCTCCTCTCACCCGAACACTACCTACTGCCTTCTGTAATTGTTGCATATGATGTGTGAGACCATTTTGTGCAGTCCCCAAAGAGACTGGGCTTTTCACAGGGATATGATGAAGAAGACTTTATTCAAAAACCACAATTTTCATGCCAAGAAAATCTTGCCCATCTTGAGATAAATGATACATTTATCTGTCTTTTCTCTAAGGGTAGATACTAACTCTCTAAATTTTCCTTCCACTGAAACATGTAGATAATAATACTGTCATTTCTTAGGGGTTACCTTTAATAGTTTCAAATAAATTCTTCAATATGTATTTGTAGTTGAGAAAATTTATGAAAAAATGTATTTGAAACAAGGAATTTAGCAAGCTATGCCTACACCCAGTACCTCTTAACTTTTCAGTCTTTGTTTATATAATTTAGAATTTGGGATATTCAGTTCAGTTCAGTTCAGTCACTCAGTCATGTCCGACTCTTTGTGATCCCATGGACTGCAGCATGCAGGCCTCCCTGTCCATCATCAACTCCCGGAGTTTACTCAAACACATGCCCATTGAATCTGAGATGCCATCCAACCATCTCATCCTCTGTCGTACCCTTCTTCTCCTGCCTTCAATCTTTCTTAGCATCAGGGTCTTTTCAAATGAGTCAGCTCTTCACATTAGGTGGCCAAAGTATTGGAGTTTTAGCTTCAGCATCAGTCCTTCCAATGAAAATTCAGGATTGGTTTCCTTTAGGATTAACTGGTGGGATCTCCTTGCAGTCCAAAGGGACACTCAAGAGTCTTCTCCAACACCACAGCTCAAAAGCATCAATTCTTTGGCGCTCAGCTTTCCTTATAGTCCAAGTCTCACATCCATACATGACTACTGGAAAAACCATTGCTTTGACTAGACAGACTATTGTTGATAAAATAATGTCTCTGCTTTTGAATATGCTGTCTAGGTTGATCATAACATTCTTTCCAAGGAGTAAGAGTCTTAATTTCATGGCTGCAATCACCCTCTGCAGCGATTTTGGAGCCCCAAAAAGTAAAGTCTGCCACTATTTCCACTGTTTCCCCATCTATTTGCCATGAAGACCATGGGACCAGATGCCATGATCTTAGTTTTCTGAATGTTGAGCTTTAAGCCAATGATTTCAATCTCCTCTTTCACCTTCATCAAGAGGCTCTTTAGTTCTTCTTCACTTTCTGCCATAAGGGTGGTGTCATCTGCTTATCTGAGATTATTGATATTTCTCCTGGCAATCTTGATTCCAGCTTGTGCTTCTTCCAGCCCAGCGTGTCTCATGATGTACTCTGCATATAAGTTAAATAAGCAGGGTGACAATATACAGCCTTGACGTACTTCTTTGCCTATTTGGAACCAGTCTGTTGTTCCATGTCCAGTTCTAACTGTTGCTTCCTGACCTGTGTACAGGTTTCTCAAGAGGCAGGTCAGGTGGTCTGGTATTTCCCTGTCTTTCAGAATTTTCCACAGTTTATTGTGATCCACACAGTCAAAGGCTTTGGCATAGTCAATAAAGTAGAAATAGATGTTTTTCTGGACCTCTCTTGCTTTTTCGATGATCCAGCGGATTTTGGCTATCTGATCTCTGGTTCCTCTGCCTTTTCTAAAACCAGCTTGAACGTCAGGAAGTTCATGGTTCATGTATTGCTGAAGCCTGGCTTGGAGAATTTTGAGCATTACTTTACTAGCGTGTGAGATGAGTGCAACTGTGTGGTAGTTTGAGCACTCTTTGGCATTGCCTTTCTTTGGGATTGGAAAGAAAACTGACCTTTCCCAGTCCTGTGGCCACTGCTGAGTTTTCCAAATTTGCTGACATATTGAGTGCAACACTTTCACAGCATCATCTTTTAGGATTTGAAATAGTTCAACCGAAATTCCGTCAGCTCCACTAGCTTTGTTCGTAGTGATGCTTTCTTTTTTTTTTTTTTTTAATTTTATTTTATTTTTAAACTTTACAATATTGTATTAGTTTTGCCAAACATCGAAATGAATCCACCACAGGTATACCTGCGCTCCCCATCCTGAACCCTCCTCCCTCCCCCCCCCCACCCTCCCTCTGGGTCGTCCCAGTGCATCAGCCCCAAGCATTCAGTACCGTGCATCGAACCTGGACTGGTGACTCGTTTCATACATGATATTATACAGGTTTCAATGCTATTCTCCCAAATCTCCCCACCCTCTCCCTCTCCCGCAGAGTTCATAAGACTGATCTATACATCAGTGTCTCTTTTGCTGTCTCGTACACAGGGTTATGCTTTCTAAGGCCCACTTGACTTCACATTCCAGGAGGTCTGGCTCTAGGTGAGTGATCCTACCATTGTGGTTATCTGGGTCATGAACAGTTCTTCTGTGTATTCTTGCCACCTCTTCTTAATATCTTCTGCTTCTGTTAGGTCCATACCATTTCTGTCCTTTACTGAGCCCATCTTTGCATGAAATGTTCCCTTGGTATCTCTAATTTTTTTGATGAGATCTCTAGTCTTTCCCATTCTATTGTTTTCCTCTATTTCTTTACACTGATGACTGAGGAAGGCTTTCTTATCTCTCTTTGCTCTTCTTTGGCCATCTGCATTCAGATGGGTATATCTTTCCCTTTCTCCTTTGCTTTTTGCTTCTCTTCTTTTCACAGCTATTTGTAAGGCATCCTCAGACAACCATTTTGCATTTTTGCATTTTTTTTTTTAGGGGGGATGGTCTTAATCCCTGTCTCCTGTACAATGTCATGAACCTCTTTCCATAGTTCATCAGGCACTCTGTCTATCAGATCTAGTCCCTTAAATCTATGTCTCACTTCCACTGTATAATCATAAGGGATTTGATTTAGGTCATAATATAATGGTCTAGTGGTTTTCCCCACCTTCTTCAATTTAAGCCTGAATTTGGCAAAAAGGAGTTCATGATCTGAGCCACAGTCAGCCCCTGGTCTTGTTTTTGCTGACTGTATAGAGCTTCTCCATCTTTGGCTGCAAAGAATATAAGCAATCTGATTTCGGTGTTGACTATCTAGTGATGTCCATGTGTAGAGTCTTCTCTTGTGTTGTTGGAAGAGGGTGTTTGCTATGACCAGTGAGTTCTCTTGGCAAAACTCTATTAGCCTTTGTCCTGCTTCATTCTGTACTCCAAGGCCAAATTTACCTGTTATTCCAGGTGTTTCTTGACTTCATACTTTTGCATTCCAGTCCTCTATAATGAAAAGGCCATCTTTTTGGGTGTTAGTTCTAGAAAGTCTTGTAGGTTTTCATAGAACCGTTCAACTTCAGCTTCTTCAACATTACTTACTGGTTGGGGCATAAGCTTGGATTACCGTGATATTGAATGGTTTGCCTTGGAAATGAACAGAGATCATTCTGTAATTTTTCAGATTGCATCCAAGTACTGCATTTTGGATTATTTTGTTGTCTACAAGAAATGGCTACTCCATTTCTTGTAAGGGACTCTTGCCCACAGTAGTAGATATAATGGTAATCTGAGTTAAATTCACCCATTCCAGTCCATTTTAGTTGGCTGATACCAACATTCCGAAAATGTTGATGTTCACTCTTGCCATCTCCTGTTTGACCACTACCAATTTAACTTGATTCATGGACCTAACATTCCAGGTTCCTATGCAATATTGCTCTTTACAGCATCGGACCTTGCTTCCATAACCAGTCACATCCACAACTGGGTATTGTTTTTTCTTTGGCTCCATCTCTTCATTCTTTCTGGAGTTATTTCTCCACTGATCTCCAGTAGCATACTGGGCACCTACCTACCTGGGGAGTTCATCTTTCAGTGTCCTATCTTTTTGCCGATTCATACTATTCTTGGGGTTCTCAGGGTAAGAATACTGAAGTGGTTTGCTATTCCCTTCTCCAGTGGACCACATTTTGTCAGAACTCTCCACCATAACCCGTCCTTCTTGGGTGGCCCTACACAGCATGGCTCATAGTTTCATTGAGTTAGACAAGGCTGCTGTCCATGTGATTAGATTGGTTAGTTTTCTGTGATCGCGGTTTTCACTCTCTCTGCCTGCTGATGGAGAAGGATAACAGGCTTATGGAATTAATTAATTAATTAATTAATTTTGGCTGTGCTGGGTCTTAATTGCTGTGCGGGCTTATCTCTAGTTGTGGTGAGTGGGGGGCTGCTCTGTAGTTGCAATGCATGGGCTTCTCATTATGGTCGCTTCTCTTGTGGAGGAGCACAGGCTCTGGGGTGTATAGGCTTCAGTAGTTGGGGCTCCTGGACTCTGGAACACAGGTTCAATAGTTGTGATGCCTGGGCTTAGTTGCTCTGTGGTTTGTGGAATCTTCCCAGACCGGGGATTGAACCCGTGTCTCCTGCACTGGCAGGCTGATTCTTTACCACTGAAGCACCAGGGAAGCTCTCATTGTTCTTAAATTATATCTTTGCTCATTGCATGAATTTCAATCGTTCTCTATTTTTATTTGGGAACTCCTTTAATTCTTAGGTTTAATTTATGTTATTTGTCTTTATCCTCCTTACTTACTATTCACTGATGGTTTTCATTTCTTTGTCCTTTTTTTCCCCTCAGAATGGGTGCACTTTTCAAGTTTGCCCTGCATATTAGGATTCTTTCAAATACAACTAACAGAAGCCATGCCCAGGGTGGGGGCCCTGCCCTTGAGTTAGTAATGTGGTCTCACATTCCAGAAGACAATCACTGTATCTGTGTGTCATCACCATGCCCAGCGAACTCTTCTCTGAAGCCCCCAGCAGACTTCCCCTCAGGTCTCTTTGACTTTACCCAAGTCTCCCACTCTCTCCTGAACCAATCGTGGTAAAAGGAATGTGGTTCTCATTCACAGGGACTTCCCCCTGAATTGAAGACTTGGACTCTTTCTGAGCTGTGGGTACTTGAATCAAAGGTGGTTTCTGTTTGCAGAGATTATGGTTTCTGTTTGTACCAGCGGCGTCTGCTACACCTTCCTTGCTAGTGATTTGATTTTCTTGCAGTGTTGCTCATTCCATTTACTCATCCATTTACTTGATGTTGCTATTGGACATTTAATTTCCGTGGAATTGTTCCTTATCTCGCTCTGCTCTGCTTTGTCTCTGCTTACGGGTCTTTGCTGGTCATCCTGATGTTTTTAAACCATCTAATGTGCTTGTCCTTTCATCTTATTCTGTTCTTTTGCAGGTTCCTGTTTCATAAAGCTCTGTCTTGTATCCTGTTAAGGATGCCAAGCTGTTTTCTAGAATTTCCAAAATGTTTGGTTACAGGAGGTTTTTCTGAGCTTTCGGGATGATGTGTTCTCTTCCTCAACTGGCTCTATTGTATGTAACTACTTATCCATTTATACATAGCATTGTATAAGTTCATATTTTTTCATCTTTTTAAAAATTTGGCTGCACCTGGTCTTAGTTGTGGCATGTAGGATCTAGTTCCCTGAACAGGGATCAAATCCCAGCCCCCTGCACTGGGAATATAGTTAACCACCAGACCACCAGAGAAGTCCCTCATATTTTTTCGTCTTTGAGTGGGCAGAAGTATATTTCCCTTGAGGCTTTCTAGAAGGCACAACATGTGCTTTGCTTCTGTTCATTATCTACTTGGAAGTTATTTGTTCTTTTTTAGGCTTGATGCTGGGAAGTAGGTTCATAAGAGCCAAGTCTGTTCTCAGGGAATAGCTGAAATCCTCACCCTAACCCTAACCCAGCCCTTAACCAGGCCTACCTCCACCTCTATTTGGTGCTGTTCTTCCTGATATAGTGAGACCTCCCTCTCACTGCCTGATTATCTGGTACTCATGGATTATACCAGTACCAGTACCAATGCTTACTGGCAGTAAGCATTGTTACCAGGAAACTTTTCTTTGACCTGACACTTGATATGCAGGGTCTGTATTTTCTGGGATAGACTGCACAATTGCCACTCTCCCCTGTACATCCAGGCAGGGCTCTAGGGCAGGGAGTGGAGTACATGCCTTGCCTCGGAATCAGTGTCTACAATATGTACAGGAGGCTCTGCCTTTTAAATGTTTTAATTTCTAATTTTGGCCACAAACCCTTGTTCACTGGGCCAGGAGGTAGACAGGGGCAGAGGAAAAAATCTCTTTCGTATTTTCCAATCAGCTTGGACTCATTTGCTAATTATTTAGAGATTGGATATGGCACTGATGACTGTTCTCATTCCATCTCATCTGGATATAAATGCCTCTTAAAATCTAGCCTAGGGTGTCTCTGAGGCTTAGATTTTAACAAAAAGTAAAGAGAGGCTGCACCTGGAATGATGGCTAGACATTTGCATTATTCTTCTAGTAACGTTACTCTCTCTCTCTCTGGGTACCTGATCCCTCACTCTTCTCTTTCTGTAAACCAGCTTTCTCTTACTGCTTGCACTTAGACAATCATGGACCTCCCTAAATGTGCCTGTGTTCCCTAGATCCACCAGAATTTTCCAGCCATTTGATTTATTCCCTGTGTCTAGATTTCAGATTTCTGAGAATGGAGTGTCTGAGTGGTCCAATTTGGCCCAGGATTTATCTAAACACCTGTGGGGTGTGTGTGTGTGTGTGTGTGTGTGTGTGTGTGTGTGTGTGTGTGTGTGTGACATGGTACCAGGCTGTGGGTAGTTCCCTTTCTCTAAGCAGGGGTTGCATATTTATTATTGATTGAAATGAAATAGGCAAAAACCTGAGCTCTCCCAGTGGAGGAAAGGACAGTGTGCTCCTTGCCACCTACTAAGCCTTCACTGATCAGCTCATACACAGAATTCTTCAGAATTCTCAAGTGGAATTCTGCATGGAGGGATTCAGTGTCCATTGGCCAACCCTTTGGCATCATCATGGCCATTTCAGCAGCTGCTCCCTTTGTGCCATGAAAACACAGCCTCAAGAAGTTTGAATTAGATTAACTCTCATCTTTGTGGATGAGTGAGGACTTCTTTATCTTGATCCAAGATGCAGCTGCCCCCACCCCTCTTTATTGTGTAACAAAGATGAAAATGGCTGAAAACAACTTAATTTTACACAGATATAGGAGAGCCCTCAGATGCATGGCCTTACCCTGTTTTGATCGCATCAGCTGACATCTGGTAACGTGTGTGAGCTTGGCCACTGTTTCTGGTCTGGGTTAAAGATGACAAAGATAAAAATCTTTTTTTCTGGATATATACATGCAGGGCATGTGGCTAGACTAATTGGTAGTGCTTATTATGGTAACAAGTCCATAAATTTGTACTATTAAAGCTAGCAGCCCTGGAGAAAAACACTGGACTTTCTCCCCATGTTTCAATTCAAGCATTACTAAAAATTCTGGCTTCTGAAATACCATTAAAAGGCATGTCAGAAGGTATTCCTCAGCTGACTGTATTGCTTCTTTTAAGATTATTCAACTACCTAATTCCTTTTGTAAATATTCTTTAGGAAATGGAGAACTGTGTCCACAATTTTTTAAAAAAATCATTGATTTTAGCATACTTCTCTTTTTAAAGCAATCCTTTAATTTCACTTTCCTGAATTATTTTTTTCTCAGGGTAAAAAGAAGTCAAACTGAATCAATTTTGTGATTCAAATGCCTATGTAGAAATAAGCTAAAAGAGGATATTAAATATCTCAATTTCTGTGGGAAGACTTTGTGTGTCCTTGGTATAGAAGAGTTTTGCTTTCCTTTGTGAACATTAGAATTTTTAATTTTGTTAATCACATTGGCAGAAACATTTTTACTTTGAAAACAGATCATTCCAGTTGGATTTGTACTAAAACTCTAACATGTACATATTTTATTTTTCTTTTCTTCAATGTTACAACAGCTCCGACAGGTCCTCAGAACGCTCTGTATCCTGGATGTGGAGTGTAGGTTGTAAACAGGGTAAGCAGGCAAAGGGTTCTTGAACAGTATCCTTGGATTTACCCCCTGCACTTGTCTGGTTATTTTCCTTCTGACATCTGGAAGGGCAACAGAGACCTGGTGACAGGACAATGAAGTTTTCCTATCAACGCTGACCCTCAGAAACTGACGTCATTTCTGTAATTTAATTCAGTCCCATCGTCTCTGCATGTTGTAGCTTCTGTCATGGGGTTTTGTTTAAGAGTAGATTTGTTTTTCTAGAAAGAGAGGGGGGGAATGCATATGTAACCTTTGAATATTTTTTAACTTAAAAAAGAGCTTGCATATTTTGGTCATTTACAAGCTATCTGATTAACTTGCTTAAACTTCTTAGAGAGTTTATATGGTGAGGTCATGAAGCTATACTTGGGCAGATTGGAGGACTAGAGGTTGTGTCTATAGGGCACCTACTACAGTGCTGATATCACTTATATGCAGAGTACATCATGTGAAATGCCAGGCTGGATGAAGCACAAGCTGGAATCAAGATTGCTGGGAGAAATATCAAGAAAGTGAAAGAGGGGAGTGAAAAAGTTGGCTTAAAGCTCAACATTCAGAAAACAAAGATCACGGCATCTGGTCCCATCACTTCATGGCAAGTAGATGGGGAAACAGTGGAAACAGTGGCTGACTTTATTTTCTTGGGGTCCAAAATCATTGCAGATGGTGATTGCAGCCATGAAATTAAAAGACGCTTGTTCCTTGGGAGAAAAGCTATGACCAACCTAGACAGCATATTAAAATGCAGAGACATTACTTTACCAACAAAAGTCCATCTAGTCAAAGCTATGGTTTTTCCAGAAGTCATGTATGGATGTGAGAGTTGAACTATAAAGAAATCTGAGTGCTGAAGAACTGATGCTTTTGAACTGTGATGTTGGAGAATACTTGAGAGTCCCTTGGACAGCAAGGAGATCCAACCAGTCCATCCTAAAGGAAATCAGTCCTGAATATTCATTGGAAGAACTGATGCTGAAGCTGAAACTCCAATACTTTGGCCATGTAAAGAACTGACTCCTTAGAAAAGACCCTGATGCTGGGAAAGATTGAAGGCGGGAGGAGAAGGGGATGACAGAGGATGAGATGGTTGGATGGTATCACCGACTCAATGGACATGAGTTTGGGTAAGCTCCAGGAGTTGGTGATGGACAAGGAGGCCTGGTGTGCTGCAGTCCATGGGGTCACAAAGCGTCAGACAGGGCTGAGTGACTGAACTGAGTGACTGACTACAGTGCCTGATACACAATAGGAACTCAATGCGTATTCATTCTTTTCTGCCACCTCTCTTAATATGAACACTGTTTGTAATGAGATTCAGTAAGGCATCATTCCTTGCCTACATCTCTATTAGAGTAGAAGGTCATGTGTGAGTGCTTAGTTGCTCAGTCATGTCTGACTCTTTGCAACCCCATGAACGGCATGCCAGGCTCCTCTGTCTATGTGATTTTCTGGGTAAGAATACTGGAGAGGGTAGCCATTCACTTCTTCAGGGGCTCTCATCAACCCAGGGATTGAACATGTGTCTCCTGCATTGCAGGCAGATTCTTTACCATCTGAGCCACCAGGAAAGCCCATAGAATGCCATATCCCAGACTTAATGGGAAGAGAGAGGAAGTCTGTTACTGTCACTTGATATCCTTACAATCCTTTTAGTCTTCGAAAGTTGTTTCTTCAGTTAAAAGGAGAAGGTTGAGGAGGACCATCAATTAACTTGAGTATCTGCTGAGTCTTTGAGGACCATCACATGCCAGGGGTGTCCAACCCAGCACCCCTCTACCTTGAAAGTCTGTAGAAATGCAGTTCAGTTCAGTTCAGTCACTCAGTCATGTCCGACTCTTTGCGACCCCATGAATCACAGCATGCCAGGCCTCCCTGTCCATCACCAACTCCTGGAGTTCACTCAGACTCATGTCCATCAAGTCAGTGATGCCATCCAGCCATCTCATCCTCTGTCGTCCCCTTCTCCTCCTGCCCCCAATCCCTCCCAGCATCAGAGTCTTTTCCAACGAGTCAACTCTTCGCATGAGGTGGCCAAAGTACTGGAGTTTCAGCTTTAGCATCATTCCTTCCAAATAAATCCCAGGGCTGATCTCCTTCAGAGTGGACTGGTTGGATCTCCTTGCAGGCCAAGGGACTCTCAAGAGTCTTCTCCAACACCACAGTTCAAAAGCATCAATTCTTCGGTGCTCAGCCTTCTTCACAGTCTAACTCTCACATCCATACATGACCACAGGAAAAACCATAGCCTTGACTAGACGAACCTTTGTTGGCAAAGTAATGTCTCTGCTTTTGAATATGCTATCTAGGTTGGTCATAACTTTCCTTCTAAGGAGTAAGCATCTTTTAATTTCATGGCTGCAGTCACCAATCTGCAGTGATTTTGGAGCCCAGAAAAATAAAGTCTGACACTGTTTCCACTGTTTCCCCATCTATTTCCCATGAAGTGATGGGACCAGATGCCATGATCTTTGTTTTCTGAATGTTGAGCTTTCAGCCAACTTTTTCACTCTCCACTTTCACTTTCATCAAGAGGCTTTTTAGTTCCTCTTCACTTTCTGCCATAAGGGTGGTGTCATCTGCATATCTGAGGTTATTGATATTTCTCCTGGCAATCTTGATTCCAGCTTGTGCTTCTTCCAGCCCAGCGTTTCTCATGATGTACTCTGCATATAAGTTAAATAAGCAGGGTGACAATATACAGCCTTGACGTACTCCTTTTCCTATTTGGAACCAGTCTGTTGTTCCATGTCCAGTTATAACTGTTGCTTCCTGACCTACAAATTTCTCAAGAGGCAGATCAGGTGGTCTGGTATTCCCATCTCTTTCAGAATTTTCCACAGTTTCTTGTGATCCACACAGTCAAAGGCTTTGGCATAGTCAATAAAGCAGAAATAGATGTTTTTAGACATGCCTGCAAATTGATCAGCTTTGTGTAATCATCCATCCCTGTCTGTCTATCTTTCTCCTCCTTCTCCATCAACATCATCACATATTATTTATTTGAAATATTGATTATACAACATACTCAGTGGATGCATTGTAGGTAAAGAATATTATAGATAAGGAAGAAACTGAGAAATGATAGGCATATAACACCAAAGTGTACTTTCCCTCTAGTCTAAGGGATCTTTCTTTCTTTTTAAAATGTAAAATAGACTTAAGCTAGGCAACTCTTTAATCAAGACATAATGGATATAAAATACACTGCTCATATTTAAGGGACACAAATACAAGATTTGACATACATACACCTATGAAACCTTCACCATACTCACAATAGTGAACATAACAATTACCCCCAAAGTTTCCTCATTTACTTTTGTAATCCTTCCATCCTATCTCTCCATGCCTCTCATCCCTAGGCAACCACTCATTGGTTACTTTTTTGTCACTGTAGATTGGCTTGCATTTTCTAGAATTTTATGAATGTGAAATCATGCAGTATATACTCTTTTGGAGGGAGGGTCAAGTTTCTGTCAGAATGATTATTGTGAGATTTGTCTATGCTGTTGCATGTACCAACAGTTTGTTCCTTATCAGAGCTCAGTAGTATTCCATTGTATGAATACACGAGAGTGTGTTTATTCATTCACTTGTTGAGGGGCATTTGGATTGTTCCCAGTCTAGGGCTTTTATAAATAAAGTTGGTATAAACATCTGTGTACAAGTCTTCATATGGGCATATGCTTTCATTTCCCTTGGATAAATACCTAGGATGGAAATGGTTAGATCATCCCATAGTTTAACTTTCTTCTTAACAACTCTAACTTTTTTAGAAACTGCTAAATTGTTTCCATTGTGATCAATCTGCTTAAGTTCCCACCAGCAGTGTCTGAGAGTTCCAGTTGCTCCATCATCTCAGCAACAGTTTAGTTGTTTTAGTTAGCCATTACAATAGGTATGTAATGGTTTTAATTTGCTTGTTAATGACTAATGTTGAATATCTTTTTACACTCCAATTTGCTATTGACATATCTTTTCTGGCGAAGTGTCTGTTCAAATATTTTGCCAGGGTTCCCCTTCCCTGTGTCATGGCCAGGAATCTCTTAGAAGATGGTAAGCTAGACAGTCTTAGTGCCCATCTCATTTTTCTCCTGTCTCTCTAGGTTCACTGTCCTTTTTGATTTCCCTGTTAATTTTTTTCTAGCAAATTTTAAGAAGTTTTTCCCACTTTCTAAGAAACACTGTTAAATGCATTTCATAATAGATGATTTTATTTAAATTTGGAGTGAATTATTTGAGTACATGAATGACTAATAGCCCTCTGTATCCATAGTTCCCTTAGATTCATGGCACCTAATCTATGTATTCAACCAACCAAGAACTGTGCGGTACTGTAGTATTTACTCTTGGGAAAAAAAATCTCTGTATAAGCAGACCCATGGAGTTCAACTTTGTTATTCAAGGATCCACTAGAATATTTATGTCTTGAATTGTTTTTATTGTAAAGTTAAGAAAAAAGTCATCTAAATGTAATCTGTTTATAGTTCAAAAATCAGTCAGATGATGAAACATCAGCATGTTTATGTTGAATGTGAATGAATATTCCAAGTTGTTTTTATAAAAATGTGCTTCTATGTATCTTCATGACAAAGGAGAGATAGGTTCGTCCCTTGTGGCTCCATAGTTGTGTCTCTACAGAGTTGGATTCAGCTAATACGCTGGAAAAAACTGCTGAGATCAGTCTCAGGTTCTTGCCTTCTTCCTCCTCTGCTGCCCTTCCCCTGCTGCACTGCTCCCCATTCCAGCCCCTTTCTGCCAGTGCATGCCTCACCAGCCCCTGTGAACCAGGAATCAGCAAGAAACCCCACAGAGCATCTCTTTCATTTGACAAGTGTCAAGGATCTGGCAACAACAGGATGAAGCTGCAGTCTGAAAACGGAAAAGGATAAAAGTGTTGGGGGAAAATAAAAACCCTTCTGGAAGCTCGTACCTTATAGAGAAATCTGGGCTTGAAGGAGAGGATTATAAAGATTGAACGCAACAGAACCATTTCAAGTGACCAGGAAACCTTTCTTCAGACCTCCTTAGAAAAATGTGCTGTTCAGAAGCCAGATGCTACTGTGAGCTGTCCCTGAGTGACTTCCATTTCAAGTGTATCAGTATAGCAGTAAAACACAGAATCTGAAATGTTGAGTTCTAGATAATGGTGAAAGAATTCATATAGATTTTCAAAAGGAACCTGGAAACATGGTCTGTTTCTTTGCTCTGTAAGGATGCTTTGGTTATTCTCTATGTAGGTGAGATAGGGCAAGTGCTGGGAGAGAGTTCCTTGAGAGAAGATGCACACAAGAAGTGACAAGACGTTATGTCTGCACTGCTTAGCATGCTAGCCACCAGCCCCATGCAGCAATTCAAATGTAAAGTACTTAAAATATTAAATTTAGTTTTTCACTTGCACTAGCCACATTTCAAAAATTTACTAGCTACATCTGACTGGTGGCCACTACCAAAGCACACATCTAGAACATTTCCATCTGTGTAGAAAGCTCTTAGTGCTGTTTAAAGGGATACTTACATTTTAGGGGGTTTCTCTGGTGGCTCAGTTGGTAAACAGTCTGCCTGCAGTGCAGGAGACCTGGGTTCAATCCCTGGATTGGGAAGATCCTTTAGAGAATGGAATGGCAACCCACTCAGGTATTCTTGCCTGGGGAATCCTATGGACAGAGGAACCTGTTGGACTATAGACCATGGGGTCACAAAGAGCTTTCACCAGTTTACACTTTACATTTTAGAGAGGTGGATGGTTAAGCAGAGATGATTAAGCAGTAGACAGAAAAGAAGAAAATCAGAAGTATGGATGGAGAGCCAGAGAGGGCAACATCTAAAGAGACAACATGAGCTACAAAAGTAGGGAACATACCAAATAGAGAAATGCTGCCCAGCAGACAAGGAGGAGGAGGATACAGAAGTAATTACTGGCTTAGGTGATTAAGGTTTGGTGCCGACTATGTGGAGAGCAGTTTCAGTAGTGGAGGCAGAATTCAAATAGGAGTTTGGAACGAGAAAATAGAGGTGATCAGGGTAAACCATACTTACTTTTTCCAGAAGTCTGGCTGTGTAAAGGGAAAAGAAAAATAAGATAGCCATAGTAGAGCTAAAAGGTCTGACTCACTTTGGGGTATAGAAGAAGAGATGGAAATTCCCAACAGAAACAGAAACATGGACAATTACTACAGTGTCGTATGGGGAGAAGTGACAAGGGCTGAAATGAAGAGGCCAGGTCAAGGCTGGATTGAGTTTTTTGTTTTGTTGCGTATTTTTTTTTTCTTTCTTTTTTATGTGGATCATTTAAAAAGTCTTTATTGGACTTATTACAATATTGTTTCTGTTTCATGTTTTGGTGTTTTGGCCCCAAGGCATGTGGGATCTTAGGTCCCCAACCAGGAATCAAGCCCATACTCTTGGCATTGGAAGGCAAAGTCTTAACTGCTGGACCACTGGGGAAGTCTCTGGATTGAATCTTAACAAAGAAAAGAGGACAGGAAGAGTTGGGTGAGTGGAAAGAGAGAGGAGGAACGTGAAGGAGTTCATGGTAGATGGCTGCATCAGAAGTGGTCATGCTGGGAATGGCTCCTGAGGTTGTGGAGACTGGAGAAGGTTCATGTGGTTACCCTGGCAGGTCCACAGAGGTGAGGAAATGAATGCTAAGGGAATTAATGTGGTATTCCCTTCTAAGTACCATGTAGGATTTTACATGGAGAACTTCTGCAGACAACATCTTAACACCAAATCATGACTACATGAAAGGGTAAGAATTTCTGGGTAACCTAGTAATGACATAAGTTGGGAAAGGAAGGGAGACTCTATAGCACACCTCAGCTCAGTCCATGGATGAGTCTATGCCAGTCTCCACAGAATTAATACTGATTGCCACTTCCTGTTTGCCCAACCAGCTTGAGAGTCACTTCAAGCTGTTTATTTTTCCCAGTAATGCATTTTTAGTGTTTTATGAATTGATATCTATGAGAAAATAATATTTTGCTCAAAATAAGAGGGTAGATCCATAATCAGCTCCTCTCATGTTCCAGGTTAGTGTTTATTAATGATTCTTTCAAATTGGATGCCCCAGGATTAAGTAGATTAGATGCTTTGAGGATTTAGTCATTGATTGTAACTAAGAATAACCACATTTCATAGATGATAGACTTTGTTAAGAACCATATTAGGCAGTTTGCACAGCTTACCTTTTAATCCATAAAATGCTGCAAAGGAGATATTATTCTTTCTCTTTCTCTTTACCTTTTATAAACATACGAGGGAACTGAGGCTTAAAGGAACTGAATGGGACTACTCAATGGTGACGTCTGGCATGAAGCTCAGGAATGTAGGACTTCCGAATTATTCTGTTGCCCCTACCTTTTCTGGACAAAAGTACATGGAGAACACCATGGCAGGTGCTCTTTGATCAAAAATGGAAATGTAGGAAAAAATGAAATGTTTTTCCTACAGTTAGAATTTTAGAGTAGAGAGAAAAAAGATGACAATTACAAGCCAGTGGCAGTCAAAAGGATAATGCTAATTAGATGGAATGGAAGATGCCCCTAGTTACTATATTCCGTATCGACTTCCAGGGCCCATGGGCAGGAACTCTCAAACTATGGTCTATCAAAGGTCTCGTAGTTCCTAGACTGCTCTTGTGTAATATTCAAGACAATTTAAAGTAGTTCCTTGACCTCTGCATGCTTAAAATGTATATCCTGTGGTTCCAGTCATCTCACTGGTGCTAAGCTCTAGGTACTGAAAGTGAAAGTGAAGTCACTCAGTCGTGTCTGACTCTTTGTGACCCCATGGACTGTAGCCTGCCAGGCTCCTCCTCCATCCATGGGATTTTCCAGGCAAGAATACTGGAGTGGGTTGCCATTTCCTTCTCCAGGAGATCTTCCAGACCCAGGGATTGAACCCAGGTCTCCCACATTGTAGGCAGATGTTTTACCGTCTGAGCCACCAGGGAAGTCCTAGGTACTGAGGACACAGTAAATAGCAAATAGAACCTGCCCACGTCCTCAGTGAGTTGATAGTCTAGCTGGTGATGTAGGTATTTTCCTAAATGATTAAAAATATAAAACGAAAATGACAGTTGTTATTTTATGGCACTGACTCTCTTTTTGCCTGTGAGACCTCTCTTGACTGGCTCATTAAATCAGTGCCTCCTCTGCTGATTTATTCCAGTGAGGCAGTTCTTTTTCAGCCATGAATAGGAGGGAGGATCTTGGGGGACTTGGCTATGGTAAAATGGTCTGCAAACTAAAGATATTTGGGAACCACTGACCTATAGCAAGGCCCCGAGAATTGCATTAGAGAACATTTCAATTCCCCATCTCTCTTTCTCAGAGTTCATATATTTGCATGCAGAGAACGTGAAGGCCAAGGTCAGAAAGCAGTTTGATGTAAAACCTCTCAGGAGCAAATCAGCATTGCCTTACCCTAGAAAATGCAAAAATAGATGCAAACTTAGGTATTTTTATCTTGCGCTGTGTATGTGGAATAAATGCTTATTTTCTGACTGCACAGAGATCTTTCTCTCTTTTGAGAGAAATTATCTGCTGATTAAGCCTTCTACTTTGGGGACAGTGAGCTTGAAATCTTGACTGGGCTCTTAAATCTTCATTCTAAGAGCACCAGGTGTATTTTCTGATGGAATAAGGAGGTTTTTATTTAAAGAGATCAAAAAGTTCATCCTGCTTGGGACAGCACTAACAGTACTCACAACAAATTTATGTTCACCTTTTATGCATCAAGGGCAGAGAGCATCCTGGTACTTGGCTTTGATGAGCCATATTCACATGGACTAAGTCACTCATTTTGAGAAAAAGAAGATGGAAACCAGTTTATTTAAAGAAAGGCATTTGGTTGTGAAAACTGGGCATCTCGCACTGGGTTGCAGCCTCTCAGAAGAAGAAAAAAATAATTACAGTTTACTTTAAAATACTACGGACTCCCTATCATCACCTATCTGAAAGGAAGCAAAGAAAAAGGGACAGAGCTTGAAGCTGGCAAAGAAAAAAAATCCCAACTTTTGTGAATGTATAGGCATTCAACTCACACTGTTCATTAACACACATATTGCTAACGTTTGGCAATGAAGCGGACATTTTTCTTGAGTAGGTCGAAAAACTAATTATTCACCATATGGTGGTTGGCGCAGCAACAATTGCTAAAGTCGTGGAAGCAAAGGGAAGTTGGCTGAGTGATTTCTTTGGGCAGTTTGCACAGCTCTGACTCTCTTGACATATGCCATTCATGTGGCCTCTGGAGAACAGATGGGCCAGGGCTGGGAACGGAGGGGACGTCGTGGCTGGGATCTGGTGGCAGCCCTTGTCTCTTTATCCTTCAGAATGACTTGGAGTCACATGGCATGTGAAAATAACAAGTAGGGGATTGTACTCAGAGGATTTCCCTGCCTTCTTTTATAAAGCCACAGCGTAATTTTGACTGCCTTTTCGTATTTTGTTTATTAAAGGGATCAGGGTTTTAGATGAAAGAGATTCCTTGGTTGTGGGTAGAGTCTAGCCTGTGCCAGTGACCCTTGCTCATTGTCAGCAGGAAAAATGCTGGCAGTTTGATAAGGGATAAGAAAATAGAGGGTTTTTTAAAATTAAAATTTAAATTACTCCTTGTTTGTTCTCCTCCCATTTGTAAATCTCACATTAGCAGGTTAAGATAAGAGCTGGTTCAGATAGGATACTCAAACCTTCTGAAGCGAGTTAGTATGGGTTATTATTATTATTTTCTCTTCAGAGGATCCCAGGCAGCAATGTTGAGAGTCAGATGCACATTGAATAGATACAGCTTGGGTGCTTTCTGGATATTACATTGTCCAAAAGAAACAAGATAGAAGGAGGGAAAAAGTCACCAATTAGAGAGTATCTGGGTATTAATATGCATAAAACAGATTAAACTGAAATTGTTCACTCAGTAACTTCAATTTTAATTAAGAAGCACTAGCAGTTAGGAAGGGCCTGCAAGCTACAGCCTTGGGAAGGTACTTAGGCTGCCATTCTTGCTTTGCAATGATAGCCCTGGAACTCATACTAAATATAGGGCCTTGTTCTTGGTCATAATTCTGGACTTTGACTTCCAAAGCTGACTCCTCACAGAGAGACATCTTGAATGACAACTACAGTGTTTTACATTTCAGAGCTTTTAAAAGCTTGGTGAAATTTGCTTGGTGAATTGAAGTGAAAGAATTACAGGCATTTTTTTCTTGTCTTCCTACATTTTGAAATTTTATCATTGAAAATTCGATCCTAGTACAAGAAGATGATCTTGAAACCAGGTGGTTAAACAACAGAAAAGTATTTTCTCATAGTTCTGGGAGCTGGAAGTCTGAAATCAAGCTGTGGGCAGGGCATGCTCCCTACAGGAGGGTTCTCCCTTGCCCCTTTTGTGTTTCTGGTCTTTGGCAGCAATCCTTTGTGTTCCTTAGTTTTCAGCTGCATCATTTGATCATCATCAAATGACCTCACTGGATGTCTCTGGGGCTCTTCTTCCTTTTTAAGGACACTGGTCATACTAGACTAAGGGCCCACTACTATTCCAATTGGTCTCATCTTAACTTACACCTACATTGCATCCTTAAAGACTCTTTTCAAATAGGTCACTTTCACAGGTACATAGTTAGGACTTGAATAGCTCTTTCTGGGCACAAAATTCAACTCTTAGCAGGTGCCTTGCATGGGACAGGTATGGCTGAGAAGACAGTAGCAACCAGCTATACCTAATCCTGCCCCTGGGGAGCCTCCGCGAAATAGACAGAAAAGCAAACACATACAGCGTTTTTGGGTAGTTGCTGTTCAGTCGCTCAGTCGTGTCTGACTCTCGATCCCAGACTGCCGCACGATGGGCTTCCCTGTCCTTCACCATCTCCTAGAGTTTGCTCAAACTCATGTCCATTGAGTTGGTGATGCCATCCAACCATCTCATTCTCTGTCATTCCTTTCTCCTCAGGCCTTCAATATTTCCCAGCATCAGGGTCTTTTCCAATGAGTTAGCTCTTTGTATTAGGTGGCCAGAATATTGGAGCTTTAGCTTCAGCATCAGTCCTTCTGATGAATATTCAGGGTTGATTTCCTTTAGGATTTTCAGGTACGGATAAGTACTATTTAGAAAATCAGACAGGGTAAAAATACTAAAATATAGGTGGCTATTTTAACTGGAGCAGTCAGTAAAGGACTCCTTTCCACCCCCTCAGATTTATTGAGGTGTGACTAACAAATAAAAATTGTATATACTTAAAGTGCGGAAGATGATATTTTGATACATGTATACATTGTGAAATGATTCCCAAATTCAAACTAATTAACATATTAATCTCTTCACATAGTTACCATATGTTTATTAATTTTTTTGTGGTGAAGACACTTATGACCTACTCTTGTAGCAAATTTCAAGTATACAATGCAGTATTATTAACTACAGTCACCCTTTAGTCTCCAGAATTTATTTATCTGATAACCAAAGTTTGTATCCTTGGACCAGCATCTCACCATATTTCCCCCCTGCCTAGCCCTTGGTAACTATTTTTCCACTCTGTTTCTGTGTGTCCAACCTTATAGATTCCACCTGTAAGTGAGATCACACAGTATTTGTCTTTCTGTGTCTGGCTTATTTCACTCAGTATAATGTTCTCCAGGTTTCCATGTTCATTTATGTTGTTGCAAATGGCAGATTTCCTTTTTTTTAAGGCTTAATATTATTTACACTACATAATATTAATATTTATATTCATATATATATACATTTTCATTATCATTCATCTGTTGATGAACACTTATTTCCATATTTTAGCTATCGTGAACACTGCTGTACTGCTGTACATGGGAGTGCAGATAATCTCTTTGAGATAGTAATTTCATCTCTTTGTGTATATATCCAGAAATGGGATTGCTGGATGATTCAGTAGTGCTATCTTTTATTTTTTGAGGTTTATCCATTCTGTTTTCTATAATGACTATATAAATTTACATTATCACCAACCATGTTTAAGAGTTGCCTTTTCTCTACATCCTTGCCAACACTTATCATTTGGCTTTTTGATAATAGCCATACTACCAGGTGTAGAGTGATATCTCACTGTGGTTTTGATTTGCATTCTCTGATGATTAGTGATATTGAACACCTTTTCATATACCTCTTGGACATTTATATGTTTTCTTTAGAAAAATGTCTATGCAGGTCCTATACCCATTTTTTTTTAATAATTTGTTATTGAGTTATATGGGTTTTAGATATCAGTCACTTTTCAAATATATGGTTTGCAAATATATTTTATCATTCTACAGGTTGTATTTTCATTTCATTGATTGTTTCCTTTGCTATGCAGAGGTTTTTTGTTTGTTTGATGTAGTCTGACTTGTTTACTTTTTTTTTGCCTATGCTTCTGATATGATATCCAAAAAATAATTGCCAAGACCAATGTCATGGAGCTTTTCCTCTGTTTTCTTCTAGGTGTTTGACATTTAAGTCTTTAATCGATGTTGAGTTGGGTTTTCTATATGGTGTAAAATACAGATTCAATTTCATTGTTTTGCATTTGGGAATCTAGTTTTCCCAACACTATTTGTTGAAGAGACTTTCTTTTCTCCTTTGCCTTTGTCCTGGCGCCTTTGTCCAAAATAGGTTGGCTGGATGTGCATGGGTTTACTTCTTTCTTTGCTTTCTGTTTTGTTTCATTGGCCTATATATCTGTTTTATGCCAATACCATACTGTTTTGGTCACTGTAGTGTTGTAATATTATTTGAAATCAGGAAATATGATACCTCCAGCTCTGTTTTTCTTTAGGTAGGCAGGGTATTTGGTAGCTCCATACAAATTTTAGGATTTTTTTTCTATTTCTGTAAAAAATGTCATTGAAATTTTGATAGGGATTGCATTGGATCTAGATTCATTGCAATAGAGATTGCACTGAATCTGAAGATCACTGAGGGCAGTGCTCTGAAGATCACTTTGTTGGAAGTTTGATAGAACTCAAGATCAATTTGTTAGATAATAAGGACATTTTGACAATATTAATCCTAACTCATGAATACAGGATATCTTTTCATTTATTTGTGTCCTTATTTTCTTTCATCAATGTTTTATAGTGTTCAGTGTATAGATATTTGACCTCCTTGGTTCAATTTATTCCTAAGTATTTTATTTTTTGGATTTTTTATAAATGGGATTGTTTTCTTAATTTTTTGGAAAGTTCATTACTAGTATATAGGAACACGGTGGAGTTTGTATGTTGGCTTTTGTATTCTATCAGTTCAGTTAAGTTCAGTCGCTCAGTCATGTCCGACTCTTTGCGACCCCATGAATTGCAGCACGCCAGGCCTCCCTGTCCATCACCAACTCCCAGAGCTCACTCAAACTCATGTCCATCAAGTCAGTGATGCCATCCAGCCATCTCATCCTCTGTCATCCCCTTCTCCTCCTGCCCCTAATCCCTCCAAGCATCAGAGTCTTTTCCAATGAGTCAACTCTTTGCATGAGGTGGACAAAGTACTGGAGTTTCAGCCTCAGCATCAGTCCTTTCAAAGAACACCCAGGACTGATCTCCTTTAGAATGGACTGGTTGGATCTCCTTGCAGTCCAAGGGACCCTCAAGAGTCTTCTCCAACACCACAGTTCAAAAGCATCAAGTCTTTGGTGATGAGCTTTCTTCACAGTCCAACTCTCACATCCATACATGACCACTGGAAAAATCATAGCCTTGACTAGACAGACCTTTGCTGACAAAGTAATGTCTCTGCTTTTGAATATACTATCTAGGTTGGTCATAAGTTTCCTTCCAAGGAGTAAGCGTCTTTGAATTTCATGGCTGCAACCACCACCTGCAGTGATTTTGGAGCCCCCAAAAATAAAGTCTGACACTGTTTCCACTGTTTCCCCATCTATTTTTGCCATGAAGTGATGGGACCAGATACCATGATCTTTGTTTTCTGAATGTTGAGCCTTAAGCCAACTTTTTCACTCTCCTCTTTCACTTTCATCAAGAGGCTTTTGAGTTCCTCTTCACTTTCTGCCATAAGGGTGGTGTCATCTGCATATCTGAGGTTATTGATATTTCTCCTGGCAATCTTGATTCCAGCTGTGCTTCTTCCAGCCCAGCATTTCTCATGATGTACTCTGTATATAAGTTAAATAAGCAGGGTGACAGTATATAGCCTTGACGTACTCCTTTTCCTATTTGGAACCAGTCTGTTGTTCCATGTCCAATTCTAACTGTTGTTTTCTGACCTGCATATAGGTTTCTCAAGAGGCAGGGTCAGGTGGTCTGGTATTCCCATCTTTTTCAGAATTTTCCACAGTTTTCCCTACTTTCTGCAATTTAAGTCTAAATTTGGCAATAAGGAGTTCATGATATGAGCGAATTTATCTATTAGTTCTAACAGTTTTTTGGTGGAGCCTTTGGGCTTCTCTGGTGGCTCAGAGGTTAAAGCATCTGCCTCCAATGCGGGAGACCCGGGTTTGATCCCTAGATCAGGAAAATCCCCTGGAGAAGGAAATGGTGACCCACTCCAGTATTCTTGCCTGGAGAATCCCATGGACGGATAAGCCTGGTATGCTACAGTCCACAGGGTCGCAAAGAGTCGGACATGACTGAGCGACTTCACTTTCACTTTAGGATTTTCTATCATGTAACCTACATGTAAGATAAGATCGTGTAATCTACAAACAGAGATAATTTTCCTTTTTCTTTTCTGATTTGGATTCCTTTAGTTTTTTTTCTTGCCTAATTGTTGTGACTAAGACTTCTAATATTGTGATTAATAAAAGTGGTGAGAGTAGATACCCTTGTCTTATTCCTAATCTTAGAGAAAAAGCTGAAAACCATTGTGTGTGATGTTAGCTATGGGTTTGTCTTGTATGGCCTTTGTTATGTTGAGGTACATTCCTTCTATACCTAATTTATTGAAAGTTTTTATCATGAAAGAATGTAGAAGTTTGTCAGATTTTTTTTTTCTGCAGCTATTGAGATGATAATGACTTTTATCCCTCATTTTGTTAATGTGAAAGTGAAAGTGAAGTCGCTCAGTTGTGCCCGACTCTTTGCGACCCCATGGATAGTAGTCTGCACCAAGCTCCTCCATCCATGGGATTTTCAAGGCAAGAGTACTGGAGTGGGTTGCCATTTCCTTCTCCAGGGAATCTTCCCAACCCAGGGATCGAACCCAGGTCTCTCACATTGTAGACAGACGCTTTACCGTCTGAGCCACCAGGGAAGTTGATTTGTGTATGTTGAACTATCCTTGCAACCCAGGGATGGGTCCCATTTGATTGCAGTATATGATTCATTTATTGTACTGCTGAATTCAGTTTGCTAGGTTTTTTTTTTTTTTTGAGAATTTTTGCCATCTATGTTCATCAGTATTTTGGCCTGTGATTTTCTTTCCTTGTAGTGTTCTTGCCTGATTTTGGTATCAGAGTATTGCTGGCTTTGTAAAGTGAACTTAGAAATGTTTCTTCCTTTTCAATTTTTTTGGGAGAGTTTGAGGAGGATTGGTATTAATTCTTCCCTAAATGTTTGGTGGAATTCACCAGTAGAGCCACCTGGTTCTGTACTTTTCTTTTTGGGGGAAGATTTTGGATAGTTAAGGACTCTCAATGGCTAAGTCAGCAACTTGCCTGTGCTGTTCTTAGTCTTCCATTTCAAACTCACCTGCACTTCATTGCCTAAAGGATTTTCCCCAAACACTGCTTTCACCACTCTGACTTAGTGCCTCTGGAACAGAAGAAAGTTACTTTAGAAGAAAGCTTCAGTGCTGCTATCAGTGGAATGAGATGATTGTGAGAGTTAAGTGAGCTAGTTTTGTGGAAGGTACTAAGCTCAGTACCCAGCACACACACAGGTCCTTGAGAAGCAAATGCTCCAGTGTGTGAGGTTTTTCATTTTCTTCTTTTACTCCTTCTTTCTTTATACTTCTTTTGAACAAACTTTTTTCACTGTCATTCTCTTTTCTTCCTCTGTGTATTTCTTATAACTTCTCCTTCCCAATTTCTGTTAATTGAAATCCTCACCATTTTTCAGAGCCCATTTCAAAGTCTGTGCATCTCCCCACTGCATAGGGTGGGAAGGTTAGAACCCATTCACTTAAGACTTCTCTGTAGGACTTTACACCTCCAAGCCTACACTTCTACGCTGTGTCCTAACTCATCTCCCCCGGTTGGCAAGGACTATTTCTATGTCCAGCTCTTTTGTTTAATTCCTTATCTTTAGGATGCTGACACATTTGGCTGTTGTTCATACTTTTTCTAAGATAAATATTTATTTGCTAATGGACTTGAATTTTATTAACCTAATCTCAGATTTGCTGAGGGTCAGAACTGTATTTGGAGCAGTGGATTGGACATATGAGTCTTATGCTCTTTTCCTAAGAAAGGTATAATCCAAGACAGTGATTCTACAGGCCAGTCTGGCCTTCAGATGTGCACTGTTTTCCTTGTAAAGCAGATTAAAAAGAAAGAAAGACAACAAACTCACCAGAAAAAAGTATAAGTAGGTGGATATTAAGGTTTTTTGTTTTTCTTTTCAGAACAAATAACTTACATGTTTACATTTGTGTTATCTACTTGACTCTATAGATATTTGAAGTTCTTAACACCTGTTGAAGCTGAAACTCCAATACTTTGGCCATCTGATGTGAAGAGCTGACTCTTTGGAAAAGACATTGATGTTGGGAAAGGTTGAGGGCAGGAGGAGAAGTGGACGACAGAAGATGAGATGCTTGGATGATATCACCGACTCAATGGACGTGGGTTTGGGTGGACTCCAGGAGTTGGTGATGGACAGGGAGGCCTGGCGTGCTGCAGTTCATGGGGTCGCAGAGTCGGACATGACTGAGTGACTGAACTGACTGACTGAACACCTGGTCTACAGGTAGAAATGTAATATTTGAACATGAATCAATACGTGAGAGCAAGAGCAATGTGTTCCATGATTTATAAGGAACTTTCTTGCACATTGTACTTGAATCTTGTGTCAAGTTCCCAAGATAGAGGGAAATAGTTATCCTTGTTTTATGGGTGATATTACTAAGGTTCAGAGAGTTTGATTTCATTTCTGTTCACCTGTCATGAAAGAGCTAATGCTGCTGCTGTGTGTGCCCTCAGTCATGTCGGACTCTCTGAGATCCCAGGGACTATATCCCACCATTCTCTGTTCATGGAACTTTCCAGCCAAGGATACTGGAATGGGTTGCCATTTCCTACTCCAGGGGATCTGATCTTCCCATCCCAGGGGTCAAATCTGCATCTCTAACTTCTGCATTGGGAGATGGGTTCTTTACCACTAACACCGTCTGAGAAGCCCAAATGAGCTAATATTCATCCCCAAATCTTCTGTCTCTACATTTAGTTGCACCTCTATAGTCATGAAAATAGTGCATTATTGTTCAAAACTTTTACTACCTTGAATTATGGGAGGATTTTACTTCTCTGCCTCATTGACATAGGGTTGGCCATGTAACTTGTTTTGGCCAATGAGATATGAAGAGAAGTGTGTCACTTCTGTGCAGAAATTGTGAGAGCTGTGTCTTTTCCGTCTGCTCTGATACCAGCAGTGTTCCACGTAGAGCCTGCTCCTCTGCAGGAGACCCAGGATGAAGTTGATGTGGAGCAGAGCTAATGCCAACTTGTAGATGAACAGGAATATAGAATGAGAATAATTCTTTATTTCTATTAACCACAAAATCAGAGGATTGTTTGTTACTGCAGCATAAGTGAGTCTTAAACTGATGCATTAATATAGCTTGAAACCAAGTGCTAGATGATTTCTTATGAGCGAAGAGCTAGAAGAGTCTTTCAGATAATCCTACTTACATGGCTGGAGCAATCAGTCATAAACATAACACAATAATGGATGACTACTTTAATCATCCTAGCTTCCCTCCCCTTCTAGAAAAAGTCTGGTCCTGTGTTTCTACAGTGGTATCATGCTGTAGACATGTAATAGACCAGAATCTTTTCTGATTCTAACTATCTTGTGCCATATGCCAGAGAAGCAGGTTCAATCTTTGGGTCAGGAAGATCCCCTGGAGGTAGGCATGGCAATCCATTCCAGTATTTATGCCTGGAGAATTCTATGGACAGAGGAGCCTGGTGGATTACAGTCCATAGGGTCGCAAACAGTCAGACACGAATGAAGCGACTTAGCACAGCACAGCACAACCTTCAGGAACCTGATGTTTCTGAGCTTCAGTTATCTCATCTGTAAAATGGGAATATTAATGTTTACTGACCCTACATGCCAGAACTACTGTGAGATGCTCCTATCCCATTGGTGCAGGTTTCCACAACAGCGTTTGTTACACTATGTGGCAACAGTATGTTTGCTTATTTTGCTCCTTCTGGACTGGAGTCTCTAGAAGGTAGAGATGGGGTTTCATTTAGTTATTGCAATAAGACCACTCTTCAGCACAATGCCTTGCACAGAGTAGATGGTAACATGAATTGTTAGGCGAAAGTTGTAAGTCTTCTTTAAGAGTGAATGATGCATGGATCAAAGAGGCAGTAGATGTCTTGTTGACTTTCATGAAAGCATACCCAGTCATGTCTGCCTCTGTGCACTCTGGAGAAATGGGAGTGCTAAAAGTTTGTAGAGGAGTAGTCATTAATCCCTCCCCATCCAAGTGAGAGTAGATGTAAGAAGACAGAATAGAATCAAAGCCTAAATTTTACCAGCTAATGGTAAAGCTGGATGGAGAAAGGCAGTTTTGCCTGGTGTGCTTACAGCATGAGCATTAAAAGGACCAGGTGAGTCCATCCTGCACAAGAGCAGCAGGCATATAAGAAAACAGGAGCATGACAAAAGGAAAACATTCTATTTTCCTGCTTTGGAGAACAGTGATTCCTGTAGCTGGCAATCTGGCCAGTCTTACCCTGGGAAGAGGAGGAAGCTTGGTGATGGGAGAGACCTGGACATTGAGTTCCTCCTACACTTAAATATAAACACGTGGACACAAAATAGATGAGGGAGGCAGGTTATCTTTGCAAACAAAGGAGTCCAGTAAGGAACACAGATAACTACAATTCATGATGATACAAGTGGCGAGAAATAAAGCACAAGGAGGGTTAGAACAGAGAAAAATGATGAAAAAGGATACAACTAGAAAGCAAAAGATGAGGATTTAGGGATAGAAGTGGTAGACAAGCACAAAGTTGTGCTTGTCTTGGCCAACTATTGAAATAAATTCAGACCATATTGTGCCTCTATTCTGTGGGCTTGAGCAGCCAACCACTTCAGTTTAAAGTTAATGGTTACAGATTATCCAGACTTTAACACCAAGGGACTTATTGACGCTAATGGGTCTAATCCTATTAGAACTCCCTGTGCACTCCTGGGAGCGATTCCTTTACCTCCAGTAGAACTACCTCCTCATTCTTGAATTTACAAAATAAGATAAGACAGTCTAAAAATCATTAGTAACATTAACACAGATGTAGGTCTGCAAAATTAAGAACCACATCTTCTGTATATAGCTCAATCTTCAATAGGATTGACTCATTAAATTTTTTAAATGGAGTATTAAAAGTCTGATACTCATCCCAACCCAACAGTGTAAATAGAGAATGCTTTGATATTGGTCTGAGTATAAGCGAGGGTATTATAAAATCACATGAGAGTTGTTTGTTACTTATATTTTGTCATTGCTTCTATCATTGGAAAGGTGAATGAGCAAAGGAAGTACAACAACATTTTATCTCCTTTAAAAGTTTATGGCACTTTAATTTTCTTACATTTCAGAGTTATAAATCACAGTCTGTTTTGAAGTCTGACATCTTTGCCTACCCAAATGAGTCATTTCACTTGACAATTTCTTTTTATTGCCTTTGTCAAAAAGACTGTCCAAAATGAACAGTGATATTATCATATGCAATATTAGAGTCATAAAAAAGTCTTCAAAGAATATTTATTGACATGGAAAATTTCTAACAGTGGAGAGTTAGGTTAAAGACACATAAACATAAAATCATCTGTATTATTGTAGGTGTTATATATGTATGTGTATGTGTGTGTATATATGTATCTCCATGGGTACATATATACATTACACATTTTACATATATTATGTTAATATATATTATAATTATCTATTTGTAAAGAAAGAACAGAGAAAAACCAGAATAAAAATAGCATGAAAATGCTAATAGTGATTATATATTTTTCCTTTTTAATAGTTTCATTTGCCAAATTTTGTGCCATGAGCATCTATGCTTTTATTATTGGCAAATTGAAAGCCTTTCTGTTTTGAAAAGACCAATAGCATCATATGGTTTAGTCTCTTTTGGACTATCTTAGTAGCCACTGAAAGAGCAAGGTGACAAACTAAAAGATGTTAAAAATTCATACACACAAACCTGTGGCCCCTGTATTGTGCAAAGGTAGTGCCAGGAGCCCTCTGTGTGTCCCTGTTGGGTCTAGTGCCACCTCCTGTGCTGCCTCAGCCCTGAATGCGTATCTGTCTCACTGTCCTCATCGCATCATTTCACAGTCTCCTCTGCATTCCTCCCCCCACCCCCCGCCAGGTTAGGATATTCTGAAGGGCACAAACCATGCTTTAGCTATCTTTGTAATCCTAGCTTTCGGCATGGTAGCTAGAACATACTAGGTGCTCCATAATTGCTTTCAATTCAGAAATGGTCAAGAAATACAGAGGAGGACCAGCTCCCTTTCCTTCCGAGACACTGATTTCATAGTGTTGGAAGAATCTTTGGAATTGGAATCCTCACCCAGGACGGACTGCCCCCTCCACATTCATTCCATTCTGTCAGCACAATGGCTTGCCTCCTCCTAGAGCTAGGAAACCAGTGCTGGGAGAGGAAATGTATTCTGTCACAGCCTGCCTGTACTTACTGGAAAGGTGGTCCATCTAAGTGGTAGTGACTCAGTCGTGTCCGACTCTTTGTGACACCATGGACTGTAGCTCACAAGTTCCTCTGTCCATGGAATTCTCTAGGCAAGAATACTGGAGTGGGTTGCCATGCCCCGCTCCGGGGTATCTTTCCTGACCCAGGAATCAAACCAGGATCTCCCACTTTGCAGATTCTTTACTTCCGAGCCACCAGGGAAGTCATCTAAAGAATTGAAATATTCTGCTTGTTAAAAAAAAAAAAAAAGAATTGAAATATTTTAGGTTCAATAAATGTTTTAACTAAATGCAACTGGACAGTGGGGAAAGGATTGGATTTGCGGGAGGGGGAGAGATGCATTCTGGTATTGCTGTAGAAATAATGAAAGCATAGCTGGAAGAAGATGACTTTAATAAAAGTGTGTTAGTGTGTATGATACTCTTTATATAGCTGGCAGAGATTGAATTTGGAATATAAGACTCTCTGATGTTTTTGTCTGCTCTGATTTCCCTTTTCCTCTGGTAACATCACCGTCCTCCCCTGCTAGCAGTTTCCTACAACTTAGGTGGGGCGACCCTACTCCAAATTTCCAGGAATGAATAAGTCCATGATCGAGATGAGTTAAATACTCATCAGAGCATTTAATTCTGCTGGGCACTGTGATGCAGGTTTGGGGATTGGCATCTGATACGAGGAGAGACCATGACATCATGTCCTGGTGATTTTACTGAAACTGATGAGAAAGAGGAATGCTTTCTCCTTGATGAGACTGCTAACCTGTTAGGATGTCAGCCTTGAGCATGGGTGACCTACCTTATCCTTATCCTTATCTCCACCAGAGGAGACTTCTTGAGAATGGAGATGATGCAGGGAAAGTAGTGCCAGAGATGGATCTGAATTCTGAGGGCATCATTTCTACACACTTCAATTCAGTTATTCCTGAGTCAAGATCTTCCTTTTTTTTTTTTTTTTCAGTGCAAAGTAATAAGCTCATTTTTTTTTTTTTTTGCTTAAGCCTGTTTGAGTAGATTTTAGTCCTTTGCAGTGAATGGAAATGCATCTAATACAGAGGTCTGTTTTCATTCCTCTGTAGGATTGAATTTCTAGCATTGGAAGAGTCTTTGGAACTGATCCACCCTCACCCAGAACAGACCACCTTTCTCAACATTCACTCAATTCTTTCAACAATATGGGAATGGAAAACCAGTTCTGGGAGAGATAAGCCATTGTACTCTTGACTGCCTGTATTTACTGGAAAGATGTCTTCAATATCTGATCTTCATCTGTCCTCTAGAGTAACAGAGGCTAGCGGTTGTTTCCCTTCAGCTATGTGAGTATCACTGAAAACCAGGTTCCTTTCTCAATCAAACTTACCTTCTCCAGACTAAATATCATCTCTCCCTTTCAGTTTAGTTCAGTTCAGTCGCTCAGTCATGTCCGATTCTTTGTGACCCCATGGACTGCAGCACGCCAGGCCTCCCTGTTCATCACCAACTCCTAGAATTTACTCAAACTCATGTCTATTGAATCTGTGATGCCATCCAACCATCTCATCCTTTGTCATCCCCTTCTCTTCCCACCTTCAATCTTTCCCAGCATCAGGGTCTTTTCAAATGAGTCAGCTCTTCACATCAGATAGCCAAAGTATTGGAGTTTCAGCTTCAACACCCGTCCTTCCATTGAATATTCAGGACTGATTTCCTTTAGGATGGACTGATTGGATCTCCTTGCAGTCCAAGGGACTCTCAAGAGTCTTCTCCAACACCACAGTTCAAAAGCATCAATTCTTCGGCACTCAACTTTCTTTATGGTCCGACTTTCACATCCATACATGACCACTGGAAAAACCATAGCCTTGACTAGACAGATCTTTGTTGACAAAGTAATGTCTCTGCTTTTTAATATGCTGTTTAGGTTGGTCATAACTTTCCTTCCAAGGAGTAAGTGTCTTTTAATTTCATGGCTACAGTCACCATCTGCAGTAATTCTGAAGCCCGGAAAAATAAAGTCTGTCACTGTTTCCACTGTTTCTCCATCTATTTGCCATGAAGTGATGGGACCAGATGCCATGATCTTAGTTTTCTGAATGTTGAGCTTTAAGCCAGCTTTTTCACTCCCCTCTTTCACCTTCATCAGGAGGCTCTTTAGTTCTTCTTCACTTTCTGCCATAAGGTTGGTGTCATCTGCATATCTGAGGTTATTGATATTTTTCCCAGCAATCTTGATTCCAGCTTGTGCTTCATCCAGCCCAGGGTTTCTCATGATGTACTCTGGATATAAGTTAAATAAGCAGGGTGACAATATACAGCCTTGACATAGTCCTTTTCCTATTAGTACAAGGTTTTTCTCTAAGTGTGGTCTGCAGTGTTTTCAGATAGGATATAGGACACTCAGTTTATCCTTCAGATCATTTTTAGTGGTATGAGCATGTCCCATGCAATACATTTTTGTTTATCTGAAATTCAGGCCTACCTAGGCACCCTGGAGTTTTGTCTGTTAAATCTGACAACCCTGACCACAGAAAAGCTGGGCCAGAATCACCTGGGTGCTCTCCACCCTGAAGGTCCTGATTCAAAAGATATACACTTGTTCACTGAAGCTTGAGAATGACCGCTTTATTTCTCACACTCCTACTTGTCTTTCTCAGGCGTGCTCTTCTTAAATAATGTTCCACATTTTTGAAATGCTCAAAAGTAAAGCAATCTTAAGCAGCATCAAGGCTCTGGAGTATTTTGTGAAACATATTGAGTGCTTTTTATATACCAGACACAGGTCTAGGTAGTGAACAAGAGTACATAGGACCCTGCCTTACGGAATGGACACTGCAGTAGGAGAGCCAGGCAGTAAGCAAGTGAACAAACAAATAGATTATTATATCACTTCAGGCAGAGATAAGTCCTATGTCATTTTCTTCATGTCATATTTCTCCAAGTACAGATAAGGAAAAAGTACTGAGATTTGAGAGGTGATATTTTAGATAATGTGATCAAAGAAGGCCTCTCAGAGGAGGTGAGATTTCTGCAGAGTCTGAAGGAGGCAAGAGGTTGAGCCAATGCCAATGTCCAGGGGAAATAACATTCTAAGTGGAGGTGAGAGCAAAGGCATGGGATCTAGGAGGGAATAATCTCAGGCAGGTCAAGAGGCTAGAGTGGAGCTAAAGAGTGGAGGCTAGAGTGGAGTGTGGTAAGGTGGTAGGTGGGTATGGAGGTAAGAAGGAAGTAGACCACGTCAGATCTTGTGACCATGATTTGTTATTGTTTAGTTGCTCAGTCATGCTCGATTCTTTTGCAACCTCATTAACTATAGCCTGCCAGCCTCCTTTGTCCATGAGATGTCCCAGGCAAGAATACTGGAGTGGGTTGCCATTTCCTTCTCCAGGGGATCTAAGAGGTTTTAATCTTTCCGTAAGTGCAGGAGGAAGTCATTGGAAGAGTTTGAACAAAGAATATTTAATTTAATCTGATTTAGCCTTTAAAGACGCCTCTGGTGGCTCCATGGAGAATAGACTGAGGAGCACAAAGTTGGACATTGGACCCTGATGTTGACCTTATTGCAGGGTCTTGGTTCCTGCCTTTGGCAACCTGTTCTTGTCTTACTTTTTCCCAGTCCTCTCTAGAGCTCCATAGCAAATCAGTGGAAGAATATGAGCTCTGACACCCAATGGCCTTGGCCAGCCGTGCCAATTAGTATCTGTGGGATACTAGCCAAGACTCTCAGAGAAGGCAATGGCACCCCACTCCAGTACTCTTGCCTGGAAAATCCCATGGACAGAGGAGCCTGGTAGGCTGAAGTCCATGGAGTCGCTAAGAGTTGGAAACGACTGAGCAACTTCACTTTCACTTTTCACTTTTATGCATTGGAGAAAGCAATGGCAACCCCCTCCAATGTTCTTGCCTGGAGAATCCCAGGGATGGGGGAGCCTAGTGGGCTGCTGTCTATGGGGTCGCACAGAGTCGGACACGACTGAAGCAACTTAGCAGCAGCAGCAGTCAAGACTCTTAACTACCCGGGGCCTTGTTTTCTTAATTAAAAAAGATGAGGATAATAATTTTACCTACTTAATCAGGTTGTTGTGAGAAATTAAATTAGTAAGTACACACAAAATGCCTGGAACAGTTCCTGGCACATCACAATAATAATAAATGCCCAATAAATGTTAGATACTATGATGACTCAGCACAGCACCCTCTTTCTTTCCTTAGGACAATATTGCCCACTTCTCCTTATTCATCTCACTAATTTCTGCTCATCCTGTACACTTCCTATTGTCATAAGAAGTCTTCCCTATCACCTTTGCCCCACTTAATTAGACCCAACAAGTCACAAGTCCAGGAGTAGGGAGACACACTCTTTTGTGATGGCACAGAGTTGTATTCCAAAGGAAAGGTGGAGAAGTAGGGCCATTTTTGGAATGTTCCACCACAGAAGCCAAGAGAAGTATTGCCAAAAGGTGCTGAAACACACACTTTTGGTCATTTAAGTACCGAAGGGCCTTGTTCCAAGATAACTTAAGCATCATGCTGTGACCTTCAAGGGTGATCTTATAAGAACCAGTTTCCCTGCCGCCCAGAGTGCTGGCTCTTCTCCTGGCTGGATTTGCTAGTTTCTAAAGGGAAACGTTGCAAAAGGCAGTCTGCGGGGATGAGAGCCTGACAGGGCTGTGAGGGAGGAGGACCTGTGCACCAGTGGACACACACACACTGAGCCACGCAATGATCTTTCAGTGGAGACAACTCCAGTTGGGTGGTGAAGCTTGGGGCCACGGGGCTCAGGGTCTATAAACATCAGATCCTGTTAACGCTGCTGTTCTGGCTTTGCCAGAGTTGGTGCTCAGAAAGGGAGTCCCCACACTCTGCCCGTGAATGAGGCCCGCCTGCCAACACCAGTTCCAGCTGTGAACATGTAATCAGCTCTTCTATGGCCCCGAAAGGAGTCCCCGAGGCCTAAATTTAATTTTCATGCATATTTGTCATCTCGCTCTACTTTATGCAAACACAGTTCTGTCGCCAACACAGGCGCCAACTGTTTTGTTTGGATAATTGCTCCAAGTCAACCCCAAACTACAGGGAGCTCCCTTTTTCAGAAAGCACGTTTTGGTTAATTTTCTATTCACCAAATGATACCTTCCTTCGGCACCTCCTTCAGGGGTACAGCGATGATTTCTGTAGGCATTTTCTTCCTTTTGAAGCAGTTCAACACCGTCAGGTTTATTATCCTCCGCACTGGGTTGGTTGGAAGAAGCAAGAAAACAGGGGCACCGCGGCACCGCGGATCATTTGTGGCTGCTGTTTTTCTTCCAAATAATTCTCTATTCAACTTGTCACAATTGGCTGGTCCTAGAGTGGCTGAACTAACCCGAGTAGAGGTTTGTGGCCATAATAGAGATGAGGAGAGAGAGGAAAATGAACTCTTGGAAAACAAAGGTCTTATTTTCATGGAAATGAATAGAAACTCTGAAGTAAGGATGAGACATATGGAAAAGCATAAAATATGAACAGAACATTTTAAAATAGAAGGTCCTCAGAAACGCTCCATATGGCCCAGCGGTATTTAAGGTAACAGAAAACAGTCCATGGTGCAGCTGCAAATGTTCATTCCTGGGGTTCAGGACTCAGTTCACAAAACTGTACTTTCCACTTTGTCTTGAAGAAGGCTTCCTTTGTCTAACTCCTGGGACTAATTCTTTTAGGGTTAGGGGGAGAGTTAAACTAATAAGTTATTAATTAAGATCTGCAATTTTAATTAATTGTATTTCACTCTTAATGAAGTGATACATTACTCATAAGTCATCATCATTTCTCATCCTTTCTTACTTAAAAGTCAACAGTTATGAAATAGTTATGAGTCAATAGTTATGAAAACTTCATGCAACTTTAGAGTTTATTGAGAGCTTATGGACTCTAAATATTACAGCATAGTAATATTGCAGGGTTTATAATTGAAACATCAATCTAAAAATGATACAGGGCATTAAAATGACATCCCCTAAAAGCACAATTGACATACACCGTTAATGCTAGTCAATGACCATTATTCAAAGAGTCAACAGAGGATTTTCTAGTTTTTGCCATAGTATTAAAAATGATTTGGGGAAATTGATGTGAACATCAAATAAGGTTTGTTATTTAGAATTCTCCATAGACAGTATACATTTCAATATTTTTTTTGCCCTGTAGAAAATAAAGATAATATTTGATCTACCAGGCCACATAGAATGATCACATCAGAGTCTGTCATATGACAGACTTAGCAAAAGAGAGTGCTCCTTTTTAATATCCTGAGTTGGGATGGAACTCAGATCTCTGGATACCAGCTTTGTTTTTTTCTTGATTTGCATCTTCAGCTTGAATTTTGAAAATGAAACGTAATCAAGAGGAAAAAGAGAGAAGTATAGAACCCCACACAAAATTAATAAATCTTTTTCATATATTCAATAGCACCTCTATATTTCTGACAGTGAGCATCAAAAATCTTCCTCTTACTTATTATCCTTTTTAAGTCTGTAATCTCTGCCAGCGCTTTAACCATGCTATTGTACTGACCTTTGTTTCTTCATTTTATGTTGTCTGCACAGTCCTGATCAACTAATTTAATTTTTCCTGGTGCTAAACTGTATTTTTTTTTTTTTTTTGGCCGAGTTGACTGGATGTTTGGCTTTGTGTAGACACAGCCTTACTGTAAGTTGGCCCCTAATTCAATAATTCACCATGAAGACTGGTTTTTATCCTCAGTGTGTTGAACAGGCATCTAATCAACCATTAATTTCCTTTTTGTTGGATGAACATAATAACTATTTCTGTCTTTCTTTCTAATGGGAGACAGAGGCAAAAGGCTTAGTGGCTGCCCTAAGTCAGAAATGAAGATTGTGGAATTCAGCTTTACGAATCCCTATAGTATTTGGGATTGATGTGCCAAGAAAAGACCGGACTTTGGGGGAAAAAGAGATGGAAGAGAACTCATGGATATGTATACCTATTGGGTGCTAACCATTGTGCTAAGTACTTTAAGTCAAACCTAGAGGATTGCTTCTGCTGATGAAGAGTTTGGAAGAGTTTGGGACAAGCCTCTTAATTTCACTAGATCTACTTCTTCATTATCTGTAGAGTGCAACAGATAGAGTGGAACTGAGCAATATTTCATTTTTTCATGATACATAAATGCAATATTTCCAGTAGAAAATGAGCAATTATTATTGTTACTGGCAGCCTTGTCATTATTGTTCCTGTCTTTTGAATTCATTAAGAGGTGGTAATAAATGTTACTATATTTATGAGGATCAAAATTCTTCATAACTCCTCTAAGTAACTTTTTTATAAGTATCCCGTTTATTTAAGAGAAACAGCAGATGAAGCTAATAGCATTCTTATGAATTTAGACATCTGTGATGGAGAGATCAGTTTAAACTTATAAAGAAGCACAGTTTCAGTTAATGTGATATAATAATAGTGACTAGTTTTAGTAAAACTATTTGAAATAGACATGGAGATCAATCAGAATTGTGTTGGTCAGAAAGAGAGGTGTCTTATACATCTAAATTAAATGGAATTTGGGGTGTATCAGGCCTCAAGGAAGGTCTGAACCAGGGAATATGAGCTTTAAGACCCTCCATCTTGTGCCTCTCATTCTCTCTGCATGTCACCTTTATTTTCTCAGAGCAGCTTCTTCAATGAAAGCTGAAAACATGGCCTCCAATAATTTTCATCTCACATGTCACAGCATCCCCTCTGGAAAGGAACTGAAATATGGTCTCTTAGGTCCTAAGAACAAAAACCCATTGAAACAGTCTCATTGTCCAAGCTTGCATCAATTGCATGAACCTGGACCCATCAACTATGGAAAGGAAGTAGGGTACCATCTTGAGTGACTTTGTCATTGTAGTGAAATCTAATAATCACAAGACTCATTCAAACCACTTATAGCCATAGAATCATTGTCCTGAGTGTATGTCTGAATGGACAGACTAAAATATGATTATATGTAAACAAAACATTGCCAACAGAGATTTCTTTAGAATTTCCTTACATACTTAAATGCTTGTCCTTATAAGTTACTGCATTTATTTTGAAAATATTCACTCACAGAGTGCAACATGGTAGGCAGGGTGTTGAATTCAGAAAAGTATAACTATACAGATTCTTCCCTCAAATAATTTATATTTTTTTGTTAAAAAATGCACACTTATCTAAGACTTTCAATTACAGTGTGGTTCATGTCCATTGGGAATACAGGAAGAACTAGAGCCATTCAGAATTCAGGGAGAGGGCTGTGAGCATGAGCAGCAGAGGGAAGCTTCATCAAAACAGTAGTACATATCCTGGGCCTTGAAGGCTAATACACTGTCCCAGGTGGACAGCATTCTACATGGAGGACATTCTAAGTGGAATTGACATACAAAGGGGGAAAGAAGACCTTAATGCCAAAACATGTAGCTGAGTGTTGTCACTGGTATATTATGTATATAAGTACTTTGCCTAGCAAACACCCTTTACAAAGATGGTTTAAGCTGACTTTCTCCTATCCCTTATCTGGTTATGCTTTGTTGTGAAATAATGGAATATGAATTGGTGAGGCTTCTTTGTAGTTGCTCAGTGTCTTCTCTGCTGCTGCTGCTGCTAAGTCGCTTCAGTCGTGTCCGACTCTGTGCGACCCCATGGACTGCAGCCCACCAGGCTCCTCTGTCCATGGGATTTTCCAGGCAAGAGTACTGGAGTGGGGTGCCATTGCCTTCTCCGAGTGTCTTCTCTATAGTACAATAAATGTGAATTGCTCCAATGCTGAATCCTTCCTTCATGTGCACAAAAATTTCTTTTATTTAACAGAAACTTGTTATAAGTCAAGAGATGATAAATTCAGACTTTGTTCCAGTTTTGTTATTGAAAGTTACTACTTATGTACAAAAGTGTGTGGAGCACCTTATGAGGGTGAAATTGACATATCCCATCTCTCTTATGAAGTTTGGAGTAATTTTGAAGACAAGTTGATTCAATATGCATTTTCAAGTGTTGAGTGTTATGATAAAGCAAATCTGAAGAATGATGACAACATACAGCAGAAGGATCTGAGCAGATCAGGAATTGTGAAAAACTATGGAGGGAGTAGAAACTAGTCAGAGGAACAGGGGCTGTGGACAAACACCAGATAGCAAGAAACTGTCTAAATGTCAGGAAAGAGTATGAGAGTATGATGCATCCAAGGAACTAAACAGAATTCTCTCTTTTCTTTCTTTCCCTCTTTTATTCCCTCCCTGACTCCTCGCATGACTGTGATAGTAAGGTCAGAGTGAGGGAGCTGAGATATACACTTATTCACTAATCATTCTCTTGATTATATTCTTTCAGCTTCTTAAATAATTTTCAACTTTTACTTTAAAACGATGTTTAATAAGCAGAACACCATATTTCTAGTATTGAACATAGAACAGTTTCTGATCAAGACCATCAAGTAAGAAAGCTTGCTACCTGCTCTTTGCTGTTGTTTAGTCACTCAGTTGTGTCCGACTCTTTTCGACCCCATGGACTGCAGCATGCCAGGCTTCCCTGTCCTTCACTGTCTCCCAGAGTTTTCTCAAACTCATGTCCATTGAGTCAATGATGCCATGAAAGCATCTCATCCTCTGTTGTCCCCTTCTCTCCCTTCCTTCAATCTCTCCCAGCATCAGAGTCTTTTCCAATGAGTCAGCTCTTTGCATCAGGTCGCCAAAGTATTGGAGCTTCATTATTTCATAATGGTTACTAAACCTGCTCTTAGATTTAGTATTAAATGCATGTGCTACCATCTAGTTTTATTCAATTCTGCTGTCGTACTTTATGTAGGTTTTAACCAAGACGCAGTGTTGTCCTCAGTCCCAGACCTTTGAGTTCTTTTGTGCCAGTTGTATTAAACCTTACTGACAGAATTTTCATGAACTTGTTGGTCTTCACTATTAAGAAGACCATTCAAGACTCTAGCTGTTAAACTATGTGATTTCTCTTCTCAGTGTGGAAAGTTATGCCTTTAAGAAGGAGATGCCAGTTGGTCTAGTGATTACATGTTATTAAATTAATATTTTAATTGGGTTGCCTGATTATTCTAACCCCCTGTGGCCTGGAGGTATATTCCTTAAACACAATCTCTCGCCATAATGTCTGCTGCTTCAAAGAAGTGAAAGGAGATTTGTTAAGAGAGGAGATCATCACTCAAGATCATTGCCTCGTTGGTGTCAGCTGTCAGACTAATACATTTATTTGGACAACAGTAGTTTCTGACAGTTTATAAAGTTCTCTTTCTCGGTTGTGAAATATGATGGATGTGCCACACCAGTGACCTTTACACAAGGCCACATGTTAATATTCAGGACCTTCCTTTTGTTGGCCTCAAACAATGGCTGTCATTAAGAAAGCTTGGTTTGCCAATATGCCCTCTGTTAGGATGCTGGACTACTCCTGATTGGTCACTAGGAAGTATCATGTGCCTTTGATGGAAATGACATGGAAGATGTATGGTCGAAGTGCTGTGCTCAGCACCACTGCTGTGCAGGGGAGAAAACCACTATGACCCAAATAGCCCTGCCTTCAAACAATGTCGCACCAACCAAAGACAACATATTGGGAAGAAAAATGCTTGTAAACTGCGTGTGTTAGAAGATGTATTGGCCAGACGGCCATAGGGCAATCTTTGAACTATTGAAATCTTTAGAAATATTGTTTGGTTCTGAAACAATACTTACAAACCTAATTAATCAAGCATAGATGGTTTATTTTCAGGCTTTCCACAGTGTGTTGCTTTAATGCAAGAATAGGGTCTGTTGGGTTCTTTTTGCTGTTTCACAGAGGCATGCAAAAACTCAGCATGGGCATTCATGTTCATACAAGTTGAAGCTCTAAATTTCAAAATAATATCTACATACATCTCTGGTGATCCCTTCAACAAAGGCCAGGGTTGGGGGTAGCCTGGATTCCTTTTTCAATTGTTTCTGATTCTATGTGTGACTTTTTCTTCCCACCCTTCTTAATGTTATTCATCAGCATCATTTAAGAAAGATCATCATTCCCATTGCATTCTCTGGCTTGAGGGGAAAACACGTTTGCATTTTTTCTTATAGAATAAATACAATAAAGGGTTTCTTTCCTGAATATGTGCCCTTGAATGGTGTGATTTAAAATGTTTTCCAGTCTTAGTATCTCATTTTAAAAGGGTCACTGAGAAACTGCACATTCTCATGGGGGAAAGGGTGAGCAACTTAAAAACCATTTCATGTAAGAAGGCTGGGGTGCCATCTGGAGTGTTACATATAGGCAGACAGGTAGCAGAAGCCCTTTGTGTCTCAAGCAAGCTGTGGTTGAAATAGCTCATCATTCAGATGAAAGAAATGTCCAAGTACTTGGTTGCATGCAAAACAGTGCTTGGCCAGAGTTTTAGCAAGACATGAAATATTACACTGGGTCATGGCCGTTGAATTGCATGAGTACAATCCCCAAGGGTCAATTCCTGGTTATTTATTTAGAGGCAAATTATTGACTTTGTGGATTATCCATGTGCTCCCCACTGTGTCCTCCAGGGCTATGCCACTATGTACCAGCTGGTTAGAATACCAGAGGCAGGAGAAAGGAAAGGGGTGGAAACTCAACCCACAATCACATTGCTTGTAAGCAATTCAGATTAAAGATGTGGTGGGAGGAGAGATGCTATTAGGAAAATGAAAAAATTAAAATCACTATGCAGTCTTGTTTTATACCCTCCAGAATGGCACACGTTGAAAAACACAACAAAGTAACAGCAAGTGTTGACAAGTATGTGGAATAATGGGAAGACTTATACACTGCTGGTAGGAGTTGGTAAAACCACTTTGGAAAACTGTAATATTGAAGACATGGATACCCTAGGACTTGGCCATTCTACTCCTAGAGAAACTAGAGTACATACAACAGAGGACATGTATGAAAATGTTTATAGCAACCTTTTTTTGTAATATTAAGAACAAAACAAAAAGAAATTTCATGCATATACTCATCAGTAAGGGAATGGATGAATAATTTGTAGGTATTTGTATAATGAAATTGAGTTGGTCTGTGGCTATTTGTTGGAGAAGGCAATGGCACCCCACTCCAGTACTCTTGCCTGGAAAATCCCATGGACAGAGGAGCCTGGTAGGCTGCAGTCCATGGGGTCGCTAAGAGTCAGACACAACTGAGTGACTTCACTTTCACTTTTCACTTTCATGCATTGGAGAAGGAAATGGCAACCCATTGCAGTGTTCTTGCCTAGAGAATCCCAGGGAAGGGGGAGCCTGGTGGGCTGCCATCTATGGGGTCGCACAGAGTTGGACACGACTGAAGTGACTTAGCAGCAGTAGCAGTGGCTATTTGTTTCCTTTAAACAATATGTATATGTCATCTATGGGCTTCCTAGGTGGCTCACTGGTAGAGAATCCATTTGCTAAGCAGGAGACATGGATTGATCCCTGGATTGGAAAGATCCCCTGGAGAAGGAAATGGCAACCCACTCCAGTATTCTTGCCTGGGAAATCCTATGGTCAGAGGAGCCTGGTGGGCTATAGTCCTTGGGGTCACAAAGAGTTGGACACAATTTAACAACTAAACAGCAGCATATGTCACCTATACTCTTATAACCATGATATTAAGTTATAAAATGTGAAATTCCATACATATAACAATTTTTATCCTACAAAACAGCAATTTTATATGGTAACATAATGTTTCCAAAAATAAAGTAGTTAAATAAAAGATGTTTCATGCAATGAAAAATAACCTCAGAGACTCACACAATTATTAGGGCTAGAAGATACTTTAAAGGTCATTTTAATTCTTCCATCACTGAAGAAATCAAGGCCTTCAGACAGTTATTCAATGGATCCACCAGAAACCAAATGTAGTGGCTCTCAAATTATACCTCATGTTTAAAAAATTTAAAATCAAAATATTTGGACATGCATCTGTGTCCCTTGTCTGAAGACTCTATGATTCAAATGCAACTGCATAAGGTGGATGGTGTCATGGGAGAAGGGGAAGTGTATCTGGATGCACCTGGGTGACCTTCCAGTATCCTTTTACCTGAGGACTCTGATCCCTTGCGTCCTTTTACTAGAGGAAGAGAGGTGGTTGAGTGACATCAGGAGAAGGCACATCCCTCCCCCAGAAGGCAGGGAAGGCATCCTCTTACTTAGAGTCCCTCAGCTAGGACAACTGCCTGCCCCTCTTGTGGTCATTTCATCCTCCCGCATCCCTGGCAGACATCTGTAATTTCCCTGTAGAGTGAGACACAGTCCTGGAACTCTTAAAAAATTGATGCACAGAGGGGTGCTGGTGCCCAAAATGGAAGCTTCTCAGTAGAGGATATGACACTAGAGTCAGAATGAATGATTATGGTGAACTGAGCAACATGGACTAATCCTCGAGGAAAGACTTACCTTGTTGCACCCAGGCAAGTCTGAAGAGAGGGAGGATGGAGGGGGATAAGGTAGACAGAATGAATAAAATGAGATAAACTCTGGTTGAATGAAAAGGTATTATTTTCCACTTGAGTTCTTATTGCTGAAAGAGTCCATTTAGGAGCTACAGAAGGAAAGGAAGAACATTTTCCAACAACAGCAACAATAATAATAGCATCTAAGGCTTACTGAGTACCTCCTATGTGTCACATAGGGCTCTAAACTCTTGTTTATTAACTACTTTAAAATCTGCACCTCAACCCTAAGTGGTAGTTATGACCATTACTGCCATTTTGTGAATGGGAAAACTGAGGCACGGGGCACTTAAGCAGGTTGACTTACGCAGCATAGCCCGGAAGAGGTGAACCAGATTTGATCCAAGAAGTCTGGGCTCAGAGCTTGTGCACTTGGCCTCTAGGCACTACAATGGTCAGGTCAGGGCTTGATGCCTTCAGCCTCCTCCCATCCACCCCTAGGGGAAGTGGTGATATTGAGGTGGCAGACTTCATTCAAATCCACTATGTGGTCTAAGAATACTTTAAAAGCATGTGTCATTAGAGTTTCTAATATTAAATGAAGACCTAGTTAAGGTTTAGGTTTGATGTTAGTTGTATAGGAGATGGGTTTCCCTGGTGACTCAGATGATAAAGAATCTGCTTGCAATGCAGGAGACCTGGGTTCCATCCCTCGGTTGGGAAGATTCCCTAGAGGAGGGGATGGCAATCCACTCCAGTATTCTTGCCTGGAGAATTCCATGGACAGAGGAGCCTGGAGGGCTACAGTCCCTGGGGTCACTAAGAGTCAGACATAACTGAGCAACTAACACACTTTCATGCAGGAGACGAAATAAATTATTTAGCCTCTATTTTGAGCTTCCCAGGTGGCTCAGATGGTGAAGAATCTGCCTGCAATGTGCAAGACCTGGGTTTGAACCCTGGGTTGGGAAGATCCCCTGGAGAAGAAAATGGCAACCCACTCCAGTCTTTTTGCCTGGAGAATCCCAAGGACAGAGGAGCCTGGTGGGTTACAGTCCATGGGGTCTCAAAGAATTGGACACAACTGAGTGACTAACACACAAAACCCCTATTTATGCATACAGTTCAGGGCAAGATGAGCTTTGGGAATGAATTTCCCCTGGATTTTTATTTCTCCTTCTAGGACAAGTGCCTCTAGTCTCTTCATAACATGCTGGAGTTAGAAGCCCAAGAGAGCAAAAGAATAGGTCAGGGATGCAAACACTTAGAAGTTCTGTGTTGAGGGGGAAATGCCAGCAGCAGGTGTGAGGAGTACATCACCCTGCTCTGTGGCAGCCCAGAGGGGCGCAGCATGCAGGGGGCTACCACAATTGTTTTTTCCCAATGAATAGAAAATGAATAAATCTGCATTTTTCATGATGTACCGTGAGCTATTTCGCAGCTCAAGAAAAAGATGAATTGTTTCTGTGAAAAAATAGCACTCAGCTCTGAGGTTTATCTTATTTGCCTTGAAATCTCCTGTCTGCCACAATATTATTTCAAGAGAAATAGCAACAGATGGAACACCTGTGCTACAGCTTAAGAGGCAGAGTTGCCTACACATTGAAAGAACCTGCTAAACTTGAATGTCAGGAAGAATTTCTTAAGATGAAAAACACCCAAAAACAAGTAGTTGAGAAAAGTAGGGTCTTTGCATCAGTGAGTGAGCGTGGGGAGAGGTTTGGGTTAGACTGTGGGCTTTCGTGGGACCTGATTTCAGTCAGCAGTCCTCAGGCAGGGTACTTAGCCTAAGGTGCCCTGCCTTCTTCTGCACAGAAGTCATGCTGCTTGCATCAACTGTTGGCAAAAGCATGTCCAGAAAAGTGATCAGTGCTCACTATTTGCAAGCTGTTGCCATGGACATATGTATCCCTCCCTTCATTAAGCCACTTTCCTGGTGGCTCTGTGGTAAAGAATCAACCTGACAATACAGGAGACACAGGTTTGATCCCTGGGTCAGGAAGATCCCTTGGAAAAAGACATGGCAACCCACTCCAGTATCGTTGCCTATGAAATCCCATGGACAGAGGAGCCTGGCAGGCTACAGTCCATGGGGTCACAAAGTGCTGGACACAACTGAGCGACTCACCACTTCATCAAGCCCAGTTTACGGTAGTCACGTTTCTTCTTGCACCACTGGCATTGATGGGGCAGTAGGAAAAAAACAAACTCCTTCAAAATCTAAGACCTGTGTCCCAACCCCAGCTTCTCTGGTGCTTGATTCATGGTATAGACAGATGGTTACTCTTCAACCTCAGGTTCCTCCTGAGTGAATAAACTGAAGAGTTGTGGTCTGAATCAAGTGCAAGATTACTGGTGTGAAAGCAAATAGCATAAGGAATATCTAAGCTGTAAAGTAGCAGATACTTCTGGTATCTGTCATGAGGACTGTTCACAAAGATAATGCTTGGAGGAGAGAGACATCCCTGAGGTCATGGCTCTAGCTTGTTCATGAATGTTTGGGATGTGTGCAGTTTGTAACAGTACCTGACACTTATGATAACTGAGACTGATGGCTCTACACATCATAATCCCCAAGGGGCTTACTGACTACAAGACTGGGACCCTGGGACGATGTGTTTGTATTTTTCAGAGCCTGCCAGATATTGGTGCATGAATGGCTAAGACTGGGAAATACTGAAGCAGCCTCAAGAGCCAAATAACATAACAAAGAGCACTGGAATTTCAATCCTGAGCAATGGATTTGGGCTCAAGTTCTGCCACTGTCTTGGTAGGGAGATTTGAAAAATTGAAAAAAAATAAAGACAAAGCCATTGGAAATTGCAAAAGGCCATTTCATTTCTATCAACACTCTCTGGTTGTTTAAGGCCCAGACTACTGGTCATTTCCAGATTTCTCCTGGAAATCTGGAATCAAGCTGGAATCAAGATGGCCAGGAGAAATATCAATAACCTCAGATATGCAGATGACACCACCCTTAGAAAGTATGGCAGAAAGTGAAGAAGAACTAAAGAGCCTCTTGATGAAAGTGAAAGAGGAGAGTGAAAAAGTTGGCTTAAAACTCAACATTCAGAAAACTAAGATCGTGGAATCCAGTCCCATCACTTCATGGCAAATAGATGTGGAAATAATGGAAACAGTGAGAGACTTTATTTTTGGGGGTCCAAAATCACTGCAGATGGTGACTGCAGCCATGAAATTAAAAGACGCTTGCTCCTTGGGAGAAAAGCTATGACCAACCTAGACAGCATATTAAAAAGCAGAGACATCACTTTGCCAACAAAGGTCCATCTAGTCAAGGCTATGGTTTTTCCAATAGTCATGTATGGATGTGACAGTTGGACCATAAAGAAAGCTGAGCACCAAAGAATTGGTGCTTTTGAACTGTGATGTTGGAGAAGACTCTTGAGAGTCCCTGGACTGCAAAGAGATCAAACCAATCAATCCTAAAGGAAATCAGCCCTGAATATTCATTGGAAGGACTAATGCTAAAGATGAAGATCCAATACTTTGGCCACCTGATGTGAAGAACTGAAAAAGACCCTGATGCTGGGAAAGATTAAAGGTGGGAAGAAAAGGGGACAACAGAGGATGAGATGGTTGAATGGCATCATCGACTCAATGGACATGTGTTTGAGTAAGCTCTGAGGGTTGGTGAAGGACAGGAAAGCCTGGGGTGCTGCAGTCCATGGGGTCACAAAGAGTCAGACATGACTGAGTGACTGAACAGAACTGAACTGGTGAAAGTTAAAGCGGCTCAGTTGTGTCCTACTCTTTGTGACCCCATGGACTATATAGTCCATGGAATTCTTCAGGCCACAACACTGGAGTAGGTAGCCTTTCCCTTCTCCAGGGGATTTTCCCAACCCAGGGATTGAACCCAGGTCTCCCGAATTGTGGGCAGATTCTTTACCAGCTGAGCCACAAAGGAAGCCCAGACTACTGGTGGTTCTATTCAATTCAGGCAGCCTGGCAGTTGTATCATAGAGGAAACCTGAAATTCATGTAGGTGAAACTGGGAGGCTCTGAGTTTCTGTGCTGAAGTCCATTTTGCCAAAAATCAGCTGATCAATTGAATCTCAAAATGATGGATTCTGTTGATGTGGGTAACATTTTGCCTTTGTTGTGGTGCCTTAGTGTATGATAGGAGTTCAATGAATATTGGTTGAAGAACTAAACAAACATAGTCACCAGCTGTCTCAACATCATATAAGTTGACTTTGACAATTATTCCCTATATAAAACTTGCTTATTTTCCTTTCTATCTATCTATCTAAATGTGCCTTTTTATGTAGCAAATACAAAATTACTTACTTGCCTTTATGATAAGCAGTGAAATCTCTGATGCAGAGGTAGTGAGACTGAGGGCCCTGGTGGTATTTAAACAGAAGTGAGTGATGATGGATGGTGAGAGTCAGCCTCAGATGACCTTTAAGTTCTCTTTCAACCCATAACTTCTGGAGTGTGAGGGTGCTTAAAGTGCTTTCAGGCCTTCCATTCTGTTCTTGATATTTGAACAAAAGAAAGAGGGCAGATCAAACGCTGTGGGTTCCAAGGTTGTAGATTTTCCTTTGGGATCAACAGTCCCATAGCTATTGTTTTCAAAGATTCTAGAAGTTTCTCTGCATTTGGGAAAGACTAATAGATTTGTTTACCATTTCAAATTCTGGGCTTTATGATGAAAAGGATGAGACAGTTAAGACTAAAATGAAAAGCTGGGTCTTCCTAAAGTGTTGGAGGAAGTTGAGACTTCTAGAACTCTATAGTCCGCTTAGGCACAGAGCTTGCAAACAAATCCCCAGGGCTCCAAGCCAAGTATTTAACAAATCATGTTCTGAGTTGAAGATGGTATGAGAGGAGGTAAATGATGGTGTGACTTTCATAGGGCTGGCTGCAGCTCAAAGATGCACACTGGTGGCCTGTGGTGATTCAAAAAGCAGGTGTTATGTGGAATCCAAACCATACATTTTTCCAAATTGAGTTACCAACATTTAAAAATCAGAAGCTTTTACATATATAAAAAACATATGTCTGCTTCTCCTGGAAATCCAGAAAAATCTGTCTTCACTGGGCCCACATTCCTTCAGGACAATAAAAGAAGGTCTGAGAAGTGACTGCCCCTTCTGATGGAGTATACTCCCAGGGTGCTCCCCTTGACCTCGTCTCTCATTCCTAATATTATCTGTGGGGCCTCTGGAGGCATTTCTTTTGATTCCCTACTGAAGACAAAGCTGTGGTTTATGAATGCTGTGTCCTGGTACCTAACATGGTGAACGTCTTTGCCACTTGACTGAACCTTGAGCACAGGGAATGCAAGTCTTTTTAAGAGTTGGTACCCTGGGAGACTTCTCTGGTGGTCCAGTGGTTAAGATCTCACCTTCCAATGAAGGGGGCATGGGTTTGATCCCTGGTCAGGGAAATAAGATCCCACATGTCTCAAGGCCAAAAAAAAAAAAAAAGTAAAATATAAAGCAGAATCAATATTGTAACAGATTCAATAAAGACTTTAAAAATGGCCCACATTATAAAATCTAAAAAAAAAAAGAATTTTTTTTTTCTTCCCAAAAGGGAGTTGTCATATCCTGGCACAGTTTCTGCCACACAGTAGAACCAAAGAAATCCAGTTCATTCCTCTCTCCACTCCACACTTCCTTACCTCTTAGGTTTTATTCTTTCCTATTTTCCAAGTCTAAACAATTTTTTTTTTCAGTGAAAAGGGCTGCTGTTAATAATTATTCTTAGATAACACATGTGAGTTGGACCCTTTGTGGGTATATTAGTTTCCCAGGACTGTCATAACAAAAACCCCAAAGTGGATGACTTAAAACAGAATCATTATCTCACAGTTCTGGAGGCAGAATTGGAAATTCAGGTGTCATCAGGATTGGCCCCCTCTGGAGGTTCTAGGGGAGAATCTGTTTCATGTCTTTCTCTTAGCTTCTGGAGGATGCTGCAGTCCTTGGTTACCTTGGCTTGTGGCTACGTCACTCCACTCGGCCTCTGCCATCACATGGCATTCTTCCTGTGTGTCTGTTTTTTCTTCTTATAAGGACACAAGTCACATTGGACTAAGGCCTTAACACTAACAACCTCAGGATTTTGCTGATGGTTTAGCAGATAATCTGTCTGCAATGCAGGAGACATAGGAGATGCTGGTTTGATCCTTGGGTAGTCGGGAAGACCCCTGAAGGGGAATATGGCAACCCACTCCAGTATTCTTGCTTGAAGAATCCCATGGACAGAGGAGCCTGGCAGGCTACAGTCCATAGATTCACAGAGTCAGACACGACAGAAGAGACTTAGCACAAAACACAGCAACCTCATCCTGATTTGACTGTATCTACAAAGACCCTTTTAACAAATAATGTATGTTCACTGATATAGAAGGTTAAAACCTCAACATATCTTCTTGGGGGACTCAATTAAACCCATAAGCTTCAAACTAGCTTGCTGACCTGAAAAAAATAGAGCCAATAATTCTATTTGTTAGATGAGGTTCTTATGAGGCTAAATGACCCGCGTGCCCAGGCTCTCATTCAGCACCTGCAGCATAGCTTGACCTCAGTAAAAGCATGGTCCGTGTCTTTTCTTCCAGTCCACGTGTTTTCTCTCCTCTTCTTCTCTTGCTTGGGCACCTGGATCCTTGGCTTCTTTGTCATTTTGTTTGCTCAGGAGAGAAACATGAAACAAACAAAATCCATCCATGACTTGATTTCATCCTTCCTGCCATTAATTTAGTAGGTGGTATCGAAGTGTATTCCTTCAAAATAGTTTACCTTTTATAGTATTTAGAGAAAGGATTCAGTCTCCAATGGCATATAGAAGACTGCTCTACATTCACCAGTACAGCACCCCCCGGGCCTCCTGCTGCCAGTATAGCTTCTTTCAAAGAAGAAAGCCTTGGAGAAGTGAGTTCCTCCCCAACACCACCCAGTGAGTGGGAAGAGACTCCACTCATCTTCACTGTCAGGCAAAACATGAACATGGGAGCCAGAGGCACACCCAAACGGACCTGGGGTAGTTTATTTCTAGAATAGTGAATGACAAAAACGTGTATTCAGGCCCACTTGGTAAATCCTATGCACCTGGAGGCCATAGGGACACACATCCAGGGACCAATGAGACTTCAGAACCTACCCTCTTGCAGTTCTAAGGGAGATTCTGTCCCATTGGTTGAGTATCAGTTCGTGGTTTCTGTTTTTCACCTCTTTTCATTTGGCCATGCTGCTGATGCTGCTAAGTCGCTTCAGTCATGTCTGACTCTGTGCGACCCCATAGACAGCAGCCCATCAGGCTCCCCCATCCCTGGGATTCTCCAGGCAAGAACACTGGAGTGGGTTGCCATTTCCTCCTCCAATGCATGAAAGTGAAAAGTGAAAGTGGAGTCACTCAGTCGTGTCCGACTCTTATCGACCCCATGGACTGCAGCCTACCAGGCTCCTCTGTCCATGGGATTTTCCAGGCAAGAGTACTGGAGTGGGGTGCCATTGCCTTCTCCATCTTTTGGCCATATTTTGCTTTTAACTTCAATAGAAACAAGCAAAATTATTTGACTCAATGGCAGATACTGTTCTAGAACATTCTATAAAAACTGTAGTTGCCAAGTTTTCATGGAAATCCACTTGTTGCCATATATTATATTGGAGGAGAGAACAGGTGTGAGCTAATGACACATGTTTGATGATTCAGTTGTTGTCTAATAATGGTGATGAGGGCAATTATCATCATCAGCAACCTAGCCTCTCACCACATGCCAGATACTGTGTTGAGCATTTCACATTATTTCATGAAATCCTCATATAACTCTCTTGGGCAGTTAATGTTATTATCCCCACTTTACAGATAAGGAGGTGGTACTAGTGATAAAGAACCTGCTTGCCAATGCAGGAGTCATAAGAGACGAAGGTTTGATCCCTGGGTCTGGAAGATCCCCTGGAGGAGGGCACAGCAACCCACTCCAGTATTTTTGCCTGGAGAATCCCATGGACAGAGGAGCCTGGTGGGCTACAGTCCATAGGGTCACAAAAAGTCAGACATGACTGAAGTGACTTAGCATGCACGTACACACAGATAAGGAAGGTGTAAATTCATAGCACAAGTTAATGTGTATAAAAATTAAGTATAAAACTGCATAATAGGATGAATGAAGAAGGACCAGAAAGAATAAGCTTTGAAATCATGGAAACCTGAGCTCAGAACCAGAAAGACTTGACCTCAAATTTCTGCTGTCTCCAGTTTCAGTTCTTTAGCTGTGATCAAGTCCCATAAATATTCTTTGAGCCTGGTATTTTCTGTAAACTGACAATCACTGCCTTGATGAGATGTTGTTGATATAAAATTCCCTGAACACAGCAGGGCTGACTAAATGGTGGTTGTGAGAATAGTGGTGGTGTTCTGACTGCAGGAGAGGAAATGTAAGCAAACAACGTGTACCTCAAAATATTCTAGAAAATGTCATGTAGAATAAGGATTAGACTCATTTTATGTAGCTCCTTTATGGTTTTATAATGTGCTGGTTTCTGCTATACAACAAAGTGAATCAGCTGTATGTATACATATATCCCCTCCCTCTTGGACTTCCCCAGCATCCCATCCCTCTAGGTCATCACGGAGCACCATGCCGAGCTCGCTGTGTTATGCAGCAGGTTCCCGCTAGCTGTCTGTTTTACATATGGTAGCGTATATATGTCAGTCCTAATCTCCTGATTCATTCCCCCCTGCCCTCCCCCGACTGTGTCCACAAGTTTGTTCTTTACATCTATATCTCTATTCCTGCCCTGCAAATAGGTTCATCCATACAGTTTTGTAGATTCCACATTTATGAATTAACATTAGACATTTATTTTTCTCTTTCTGACTTACTTCCCTCTGTGTGACAGACTCTAGGTTGATCTACATCTCTGCAAATGACCCAATTTCATTCCTTTTTATGGTTGAGTAATATTCCCTTGTATGTATGTTCCACATCTTCTTTATCCATTCATCTGTCGATGGACATTTATATTGCTTCCGTGTCCTGGATATTGCAAATAGTGCTGCAATGAACATTGGGGTGCATGTGTTGGTTTGAATTATGGTTTTCTCAGGGTATATGCCCAGGAGTGGGACTCTTGGGTCGTATGGTAGTTCTATATCTAGTTTTTTTGATAAGCTTTCATACTATTCTCCATAATGGCTAAATATTAATTTATATTTCCTCCAACAGTACAAGAGGGTTCCCTTTTCTCCACACTCTCTCTAGCATTTATTCTTTGTAGGTTTTTTTGATGATGGCCATACTGTTTTTTAGGTAACTTTATGGGTTGATTTTAATGCAAATATTTGTACAGTTTTTTGGAATTGACCAATTGAAGAGAGATTTTGAGAGCCTTCTTTGAACTAGGGGATAATGTCCTTCCTGGGCTGTAAATTGTAAGGTTGGTTCTGGGAGACTTCCACCAAAGATGTTGAGTCAGAGATTCTTCTTTTCTGGGAGGATGGGCTTGATGATGGGATGTTAAGGATGCTGGCTAGTTAATACACTTTGAGCCTTATGTATATGGCAATATAATAAAATCTGAATATGCATCTGCAATTATGGTCCATATGGGTACCTTCTGAGATAAGAACTGCTATCTCCCCATGGCTTAGATGAGGTACTAGAGGCTTATAGAGATTCTGTTACTTTAGGGAGGGAGGAGCCAGGATTCGAGCCTCCATTCTGACTCCAGGTCAGAGCACTCCTATTTTAAGATTCTAAATACGACACTAATAGCACTTGGGTACTGAGCACCACAAAGAAAGTTGAGCGCTGAAGAACTGATGTTTTCAAAATGTGGTGCTAGAGAAGACTCTTCAGAGTGCCTTGGACTGCAAGGAGATCAAATCTCTGATCAAGGGTCAGAGGACCCTCTGATCAAGGGTCAGACTGATCAAGGAGTCAATCCTAAAGGAAATCAACCCTGAATATTCATTGGAAGGATTTATGCTAAAGCTGAAGCTCCAATACTTTGGCCATCTGACGCAAAGAACCAACTCATTGGAAAAGACCCTGATGCTGGGAAAGATTGAAGGCAGGAGAAGAAGGGGACAGCAGAGGGTGGGATGGGTAGATAACATTACCAACTCAATGGACATGAATATGATCAAACTCTGGGAGAGAGTGGAGGACAGAGGAGCCTGGCATGTTACAGTTCATGGGGTCCAAAGAGTTGGACACAACTTAGCAACTGAACAACAACAGCAACAATTGTGCACTTACTATGTACTAGATGGTTTACATTTTATTATATTTTTCCCTCAGATACTTGCTTAGTTTGAAGAAATGCAAAGGCTTCACAGGTAGCTCAGTGGTAAAGAATCCGAGTGCCAATGCAGAAGACTTGTGTTGGATCCCTGGGTAGATAAGATCCCCTGGAGAAGTAAATGGCAACTCACTCTGGTATTCTTGTCTGGAGAATCCCATGGACAGAGGAGCCTGTTGGGCTACAGTCCATGGGGTCTCAGAGAGTTGGACATGACTGAAGTGACTGAGCACATACGCACACAGTTCAACACCCACTGTTGGGAATGCAATATGCATTTGAAGTCTGCATATCTTTTGAATTTGCCAGTGATGCCTTTCAGTTCAGTTCAGTTCAATCACTCAGTCATGTCCGACTCTTTGCGACCCCATGAGCCACAGCACACCAGGCCTCCCTGTCCATCACCAACTCCCAAAGTTCACCCAAACTCATGTTCATTGAGTCGATGATGCCATTCAACCATCTCATCCTCTGTCGTCCCCTTCTCCTCCTGCCCTCAATCTTTCTCAGCACCAGGGTCTTTTCCAATGAGTCAGCTCTTCCCATCAGATGGCCAAAGTATTGGAGTTTCAGCTTCAACATCAGTCCCTCCAATGAGCACTCAGAACTGATCTCCTTTAGGATGAACTGGTTGGATCTCCTTGCAGTCCAAGAGACTCTGAAGAGTCTCCTCTAACACCACAGTTCAAAAGCATCAATTCCTCAACACCCAGTTTGCTTTATAGTCCAACTCTCATATCCATACTTAACTATTGGAAAAACCATAGCCTTGACCAGATGGGCCTTTGTTGACAAAGTAATGTCTCTGCATTTTAATATGCTATCTAGGTTGGTCATAACTTTCTTTCCAAGGAGTAAGCATCTTTTAATTTCATGGCTGCAATCACCAACTGCAGTGATTTTGGAGCCCCCAAAAATAAAGTCTGACACTGTTTCCACTGTTTCTCCATCTATTTGCCATGAAGTGATGGGACCAGATGCCATGATTTTAGTTTTCTGAATGTTGAGGTTTAAGCCAACTTTTTCACTCTCTTCTTTCACTTTCATCAAGAGGGTCTTTAGTTCTTCTTCACTTTCTGGCATAGGGTGCTGTCATCTGCGTATCTGAGGTTATTGATATTTCTCCCAGCAATCTTGATTCCAGCTTGTACTTCCTCCAGCCCAGCATTTCTCATGATGTATTCTGCATATAAGTTAAATAAGCACAGTGACAATATACAGCCTTAACGTACTCCTTTCCCAATTAGGAACCAGTCTGTTGTTCCATGTCCAGTTCTAACTGTTGCTTCTTGACCTGCATACAGGTATCTCAAGAGGCAGGTCAGGTGGTCTGGTATTCCCATCTCTTTCAGAATTGTCCACAGTTTATTGTGATCCACACAGTCAAAGGCTTTGGCATAGTCAATAAAGCAGAAATAGATGTTTTTCTGGAACTCTCTTGCTTTTTCCATGATTCAGCAGATGTTGGCAATTTGGTCTTTGGATCCTCTGCCTTTTCTAAAACCAGTTTGAACATCTGAAAGTTCACGGTTCATGTATTGCTGAAACATGGCTTAGAGATTTTGAGCATTACTTTACTAGCATGTGAGATGAGTGCAATTGTGTGGTAGTTTGAGCATTCTTTGGCATTGCCTTTCTTTGGGATTGGAATGAAAACTGACCTTTTCCATTCCTTTGGCCACTGCTGAGTTTTCCAAATTTGCTGGCATATTGAGTGCAGCACTTTCACAGCATCATCTTTCAAGATTTGAAATAGCTCAACTGGAATTCCATCACCTCCACTAGCTTTGTTCGTAGTGATGCTTCCTAAGGCCCACTTGACTTCACATTCCAGGATGTCTGGCTCTAGGTGAGTGATCACACCATTGTGGTTACCTGGGTCATGAAGATCTTTTTTGTATAGTTCTTCTGCATATTCCTGCCACCTCTTCTTAATATCTTCTGCTTCTCTTAGGTCCATACCATTTCTGTCTTTTATTGAGCCCATCTTTGCATGAACTGTTCCCTTGGTATCTCTAATTTTCTTGAAGTGCTCTCTAGTCTTTCCCAGTCTATTGTTTTCCTCTATTTCTTTGCACTGATCGCTGAGGAAGTCTTTCTTATCTCTCCTTGCTATTCTTTGGAACTCTGCATTCAGATGCTTATATCTTTCCTTTTCTCCTTTGCTTTTTGCTTCTCTTCTTTTCACAGCTATTTGTAAGGCCTCCTCACGTAGCCATTTTGCTTTTTTGCATTTCTTTTTCTTGGGGATGGTCTTGATCCCTGTCTCCTGTACAGTGTCATGAACCTCTGTCCATAGTTTATCAGGCACTCTGTCTATCAGATCTATTCCCTTAAATCTATTTCTCACTTCCACTGTATAATCATAAGGGATTTGATTTAGGTCATACCTGAATGGTCTTGTGGTTTTCCCCACTTTCTTCAATTTAAGTCTGAATTTGGCAATAAGGAGTTCATGATCTGAGCCACCGTCAGCCCCCAGTCTTGTTTTTGCTGACTTTCTAGAGCTTCTCCATCTTTGGCTGCAAAGAATATAATCACTCTGATTTGGTGTTGGCCATCTGGTGATGTCTTGGGTTGTTCTAAATAACTGAGCCATCTGCATGCTATTCAAAGTCCTTTAAAAGCTCATAGAAAGTAATTTAAAGCATGTAAGTTATCTTAATACACTACTGAAGAATTAGATTTTAATTTGCATAGGTCAATGGACAGGATTTCTTACATAAAAATGATTTTTTTTGCCCTTGTTACATGGCATGCAGGATGTTAGTTCCCCAACCAGGGATTGAACCTGTGCCCCCTGCAGTCGAAGTGGGGACTCTTAACCATTGGACTGCCAAGAAAGTCCCCTGAAAATGATTTTATATGTATGACATATATTAAGATTATATATATATATATATATATATATATATATCTACATACAAATGCATGCATGATATATATATATATATATAAATAAAGAAAAAATCAAATCTATTATTAGTGTATATGTATGTATTGTGCAGAGCCAACATCAGATTAAAACACTTTTAATTTTCACATGGTTTGAGCTTTCTAATAAAACTCATGAAGTAATTGCCTCTTGGATTTTAAATTGTCAGTCATAGTCTAAATGGGCTGTAAAATTGTTTGTTTTTCCATGATCTCTAACTCCAGAGTAATTTCTATTCAAAGCCTTTCCCCAAATTTCAAATATGAGGCTTTATTTTAGTCACTCATTCTTCCCTCTCTTTGGAAGTTTTGAATTGTTTTCCTTGAAATTAAAAGTTTTAGGAGGATTCTGTAAAAATTATTTTGGGGGGAGGAGGTTCTTTCAAACAATAGTAAAGGAATGGATAGCACTTTATTTTCTTAAAGAAACGTGGGAAGCACATGAGCGTAACGTCAGGGGATTAAATTTTTTTCTCTCAGCTTGTTACAAACGTCGTGGATTTCTGAAACATCCAGTTATCAGGAGAGTTTTCTTTTCCTTTCCTTTTTTTTTTTTTTAAGTTTTAGCGGGGCGGGTAAATTCCTCACACTTGAGCGCCACCCCGGCTCTTCTTTGTCTTCCAGGTCTTATTCTGAGGCCTTACGCTGCCATTGGCCTCTTCCGGAGAAGCCAGACCCCCTTTGCTTCGCCCAAAGTCTCCTGGAGTTCCTCAGAACTGGAGTTGGGGGAGAAGACAGCAGCCCCAGTAGGTGCACCGACCTGCAAGCCTAGATTCCCAAAGCCGGCTCCCAGGCGCGCCCGGAAATCCAGTCCGAATAGGCGCAGTTGCCATGGCACCAAAGATGCTCCCCAAGCATCCTCATTCCCCCGAGGAAAAACGGGCCCGGGGCAGACGCCTCCCTCCACAGTAGTCTGGCAGGAGCGCCCCTTCCAGGATTCACCAGTACTCCTACCCATCTCTTCTCCAAGAGGTTAATCAAGGATTGCTCCTCTTCCCCACTCCCGCCCACCCCCTCGTTTCCATACGGTTTGTTCACAGGCCCCTCCTAGGCCGGGGGTGAATGCTCACTTACACTGACCGCTGCGAGGGAATTGTTCGGTGAGTGCTGCCTATCTTCAAATCAATGCCTGCCCAGAACAACAGAAAGGGCCTCAGATGTACTGGTTTCCACAGAACCATTGTCAGGCTTCACAGAGGCCGTTTTGAACCTAATAAATAATGTCAAAAGTCTCTATCGCAGCCCAAAAATGTTCCTTTTGAAGCATTTCTAATAGTATTTTTGTTCTGCGGTGTCTCCCAGTGTCACAAAGAATTTGCACCTCACAATGGGGATGGGGTACATCGCGTGCCACTTCAGCATGTGCCGGCAGGGATGGGCCCGACCCGGCTTTGTTCTGCTCTCGCAGGTAAAGGGTTTCACTTGCCAACTTGGGCTTCAGTTTAAGGATGTTTTCTAAGGGCCTTTTGAATCTCTAAACAGAGGTTTGGAAAACATAATTGAATGTCTGTAATTTAATAGTTAACATGAAATTTGATTACTCCCCATGTGCCTAGGGGAGTTCTTCAGGCTATATTAAGGTTTTTATGTCAGAAACCTGAAGCTAGAACCTCTTTGGAGGCTCCTGAAACACATGGAACTAAGGTTAATGCAGAAGAGACACTTAGGGAACGTTTATATCAACTTGTGGTTTTAGGCAGTGTTTTCGATTTTGGTTTAAGGTCGGTTAAACATAGCAGCTTTTCACTGTGAGGCAATGCAGAAACTAATTTAGCAAATGATTTTATGAGTTTAGTTTTTTCTCTTTTTAATGTACTGTTTTTTTCACAGAGTGAAACACAAATCAATATTACCACGACATTCACACACAGTTTGAATTGCAAATTTCTTGCAGTTTTCCCACAAACTTGGATTTATAGAATTCGATACATGGAGGCTGTAAAATCCTACTGCATTTTCCCCTTCAGTTCAATATATATAAAATATATATAAAGCATGTATTACATACTATATGTAGTATGTCTACATTTATGTGGTCAGGGAACTCTGATGTTGTGTGTATTTTTTTTTTTAATATAATGCCTATAAATAGCTTGGACACTAGTGTCTTGTGGAATGCATTTGAGACAACATGACTCAAAACTCTATTCTAGATATACTAGAATCCATGTAACCCAGTAGAGGTCAAAGTAAGGGCTTCTTTAAAAAAAAAAGAGGATCAAAGCTAAAGAGAGCAGTCCTTCATAAACACCTCCAGAAACCCATTCTTCCTTGGAGGAAATGTAATGAGCTGTCTTGATTTATCTCATTTTGGATGCATATGTTTGGGCGTTTAGTTGGTCTAACTATGTCCATAGTTTAGATAGTGATGGTTCTTTACCATCAGTTCTTTACCAACATGTGCAATGTTGACTGTCATAGTTATGGGGCACAGGTGTTCAGGTCTTTCTGAGAGGCACTAGAACCTGGACAAAAATGCCCCAAGGTAAGCATAGTTAAATCTTTCTTACTGTTATTTTTTTCAATTTGAACAATTGTAACTGAGTACGAATCAGTTTTAAGAAATAAATAATATGTGTATTTGCATTGGAGTGTGACTGAGGACTAGAACAAAGTCCTGTAGTATAAAATCATTGTTGCTAAGGTTTTGGGTTACAGCTTGCTTTTGTTTTTTCAGGGGTATGTGATTTGATTTAAGGGATATTTATTACCACATGCTATAAGAGTCCTCCTAAGAAGATAATGTGTTGCTTTAGGGAAAACTATGTTTTTCCGAAAGTTTCATTGAAAAATAGTGATAAATTTTAAAAACTAGTACATGGAAGAAAAAATATTTAAGAGCATCTCTAATGAACAATGTTTACAAGTGAGGAATCCTTTTTAGTATGTAGGATAAGTAATAGTTGTGACAGATAATGTTTCCTGAGTGTGTATTTTAGAGACTGTTCTAAGCATTTCAGTTCAGTTCAGTTCAGTCGCTCAGTCATATCTGACTCTTTGAGACCCCATGAATTGCAGCACGCCAGGCCTCCCTGTCCATCACCAACTCCCAGAGTTCACTCAGACTCATGTCCATCAAGTCGGTGATGCCATCCATCCATCTCATCCTCTGCCGTCCCCTTCTCCTCTTGCCCTCAATCCCTCCCAGCATCAGAGTCTTTTCCAATGAGTCAACTCTTCGCATGAGGTGGCCAAAGTATTGGAGTTTCAACTTTAGCATCTTTCCTTCCAAAGAACACCCAGGGCTGATCTCCTTTAGAATGGACTAGTTGGATCTCCTTGCAGTCCAAGGGACTCTCAAGAGTCTTCTCCAACACCACAGTTCAAAAGCATCAATTCTTCGGCTCTCAGCTTTCTTCACAGTCCAACTCTCACATCCATACATGACCACTGGAAAAACCATAGCCTTGACTAGACGGACCTTTATTGGCAAAGTAATGTCTCTGCTTTTGAATATGCTATCTAGGTTGTCATAACTTTCCTTCCAAGGAGTAAGCGTCTTTTAATTTCATGGCTGCAGTCACCATCTGCAGTGATTTTAGAGCCCCCCAAAATAAAGTCTGCCACTGTTTCCACTGTTTTCCCCATCTATTTCCCATGAAGTGATGGGACCAGATGCCATGATCTTAGTTTTCTGAATATTGAGCCTTAAGCCAACTTTTTCACTCTCCTCTTTCACTTTCATCATAAGGCTTTTGAGTTCCTCTTCACTTTCTGCCATACGGGTGGTGTCATCTGCATATCTGAAGTTATTTATATTTCTCCCAGCAATCTTTATTCCAGCTTGTGCTTCTTCCAGCCCAGCGTTTCTCATGATGTACTCTGCATAGAAATTAAATAAGCAGGGTGACAATGTACAGCCTTGACGTACTCCTTTTCCTATTTGGAACTAGTCTGTTGTTCCATGTCCAGTTCTAACTGTTGTTTCCTGAACTGCATATAGGTTTCTCAGAGGCAGGTCAGGTGGTCTGGTATTCCTATCTCTTTCAGAATTTTCCACAGTTTATTGTGATCCACACAGTCAAAGGCTTTGGCATAGTCAATAAAGCAGAAATAGATGTTTTTCTGGAACTCTCTTGCTTTTTCCATGATCCAGTGGATGTTGGTAATTTGATCTCTTGTTCCTCTGCCTTTTCTAAAACCAGCTTGAACATCTGGAATTTCACAGTTCACGTTTTCATTTAAGTCCTTACAATGGCTTCATGAAGTAGTTACTATTGTCATTAGTGCTACTTCACATATGAGGAAGCTTTATTCTTAACTATTATATATATATTTGTATATTTTCAAGCTTATAATTATACATGCTTACTGACTCATTTGTGTCCAACTCTTGGCCACCCCATGAACTGTTGCCCACCAGGCTCCTCTATCCATGGGATTCTCTAGGCAAGAAAACTGGAGTGGGTTGCCATGCCCTCCTCCAGGGTATCTTCCCAACCCAGGGATTGAACCCAGGTCTCCTGCATTGCAGGCAAATTCTTTACTGTTTGAGCCACCAGGGAAGCATTATATGTGATATTATTATAGGGGACTGGAATGCAAAAGTAGGAAGTCAAGAAACACCTGGAGTAACAGGCAAATTTGGCCTTGGAATCCGGATTGAAGCAGGGCAAAGACTAATAGAGTTTTGCCAAGAAAGTGCACTGGTCATAACAAACACCCTCTTCCAACAACACAAGAGAAGACTCGATACATGGACATCACCAGATGGTCAACACTGAAATCAGATTGATTATATTCTTTGCAGCCAAAGATGGAGAAGCTCTAGAAAGTCAGCAAAAACAAGACCAGGAGCTGACTGTGGCTCAGACCATGAACTCCTTATTGCCAAATTCAGACTTAAATTGAAGAAAGTAGGGAAAACCACTAGACCATTCAGGAATGACCTAAATCAAACCCCTTATGATTATACAGTGGAAGTGAGACATAGATTTAAGGGCCTAGATCTGATAGATAGAGTGCCTGATGAACTATGGAATGAGGTTCGTGACATTGTACAGGAGACAGGGATCAAGACCATCCCCATAGAAAAGAAATGAAAAAAAGCAAAATGGCTGTCTGGGGAGGCCTTACAAATAGCTGTGAAAAGAAGAGAAGCGAAAAGCAAAGGAGAAAAGGAAAAATATAAACATCTGAATGCAGAGTTCCGAAGAATAGCAAGAAGAGATAAGAAAGCCTTCTTCAGCGATCAATGCAAAGAAATAGAGGAAAACAACAGAATGGGAAAGACTAGGGATCTCTTCAAGAAAATCAGAGATACCAAAGGAACATTTCATGCAAAGATGAGCTCGATAAAGGACAGAAATGGTATGTACCTAACAGAAGCAGAAGATAGTAAGAAGAGATAGCAAGAATACACAGAAGAACTGTACAAAAAAGATCTTCACGACCCAGATAATCACGATGGTGTGATCACTGACCTAGAGCCAGACATCCTGGAATATGAAGTCAAGTGGGCCTTGACTTAGAAAGCATCACTTAGAAAGTGATGCTTAGAAAGTGATCACTTAGAAAGTGATCACTTAGAAAGCCAGACATCCTGGAATGTGAAGTCAAGTGGGCCTTGACTTAGAAAGCATCACTACGAACAAAGCTAGTGGAGGTGATGGAATTCCAGTTGAGCTATTTCAAATCCTGAAAGATGATACTGTGAAAGTGCTGCACTCAATATGCCAGCAAATTTGGAAAACTCAGCAGTGGCCACAGGACTGGGAAATGTCAGTTTTCATTCCAATCCCAAAGAAAGGCAATGCCAAAGAATGCTCAAACTACCGCACAATTGCACTCATCTCACACGCTAGTAAAGTAATGCTCAAAATTCTCCAAGCCAGGCTTCAGCAATATGTGAACCGTGAACTTCCTGATGTTCCAGCTGGTTTTAGAAAAGGCAGAGGAACCAGAGATCAAATTGCCAACATCTGCTGGATCATCGAAAAAATAAGAGAGTTCCAGAAAAACATCTATTTCTGCTTTATTGACTATGCCAAAGCCTTTGACTGTGTGGATCACAAGAAACTGGAAAATTCTGAAAGAGATGGGAATGAATACCAGACCACCTGATCTACCTCTTGAGAAATTTGTATGCAGGTCAAGAAGCAACAGTTAGAACTGGACATGGAACAACAGACTGGTTCCAAATAGGAAAAGGAGTACGTCAAGGCTTTATATTGTCACCCTGCTTATTTAACTTATATGCAGAGTACATCATGAGAAACGCTGGGCTGGAAGAAACACAAACTGGAATCAAGATTGCCGGGAGAAATAGCAATAACCTCAGATATGCAGATGACACCACCCTTATGGCAAAAAGTGAAGAGGAACTCAAAAGCCTTATGATGAAAGTGAAAGTGGAGAGTGAAAAAGTTGGCTTAAAGCTCAACATTCAGAAAACGAAGATCATGGCATCCGGTCCCACCACTTCATGGGAAATAAATGGGGAAACAGTGGAAACAGTGTCAGACTTTATTTTTCTGGGCTCCGAAATCACTGCAGATGGTGATTACAGCCATGAAATTAAAAGACGCTTACTCCTTGGAAGGAAAGTTATGACCAACCTAGATAGCATATTCAAAAGCAGAGACATTACTTTGCCAACAAAGGTTCGTCTAGTCAAGGCTATGGTTTTTCCTGTGGTCATGTATGGATGTGAGAGTTCGACTATAAAGAAAACTGAGTGCCGAAGAATTGATGCTTTTGAACTGTGGTGTTGGAGAAGACTCTTGAGAGTCCCTTGGACTGCAAGGAGATCCAACCAGTCCATTCTGAAGGAGATCAGCCCTGGGATTTCTTTGGAAGGAATGATGCTAAAGCTGAAACTCCAGTACTTTGGCCACCTCATGCGAAGAGTTGACTCATTGGAAAAGACTCTGATGCTGGGAGGGATTGGGGGCAGGAGGAGAAGGGGATGGCAGAGGATTAGAAGGCTGGATGGCATCACTGACTCGATGGACGTGATTCTCAGTGAACTCTGGGAGTGGTGATGGACAGGGAGGCCTGGCATGCTGCGATTCATGGGGTCGCAAAGAGTCGGACATGACTGAGCGACTGATCTGATCTGATTATATACTATACAATATTTTTTGTATATAAGCCATATTATTGTATACTGTGTCATTAGAACTATTATATAAGTACAATGAATATATGTGTATATTCTATCTATATAGATAGCATATATAAATTAGTTTTTATTTCATGCTATTGGTACCTAAGTGAGGTAAGTCTATAAACTCTACTTATATCCCTCTCTTCCTTGTAACAAAGTGGAGAGTGGGAGGTGAGTGTTGTGAGTTGATGACATATGATACGTCTGAACACTTTGAAGAGCAGAGATGATCATCACATAGTTCTTTTTGTGTGAAGCAACAGCATCTCTGTGAATGAAGTCTCAGAAACTTAAGAAAGTGAAGGTGGTTTTGAGGTTTGTTAAAGATGGTAGCCCTTTCCAAGATCACTAGAGCTGATCTGCATCAAAGTGGTGGAAGGGACGGGACATCATAGCGGGAGAGGTAAGGAAGAACTCAGGAGCTGGGCTGACTTGGATCTGAAGAGCCGGGAGTATGTTCCTGTAAATGTGATCTGAACTTAGCATCTCGTCTCTCTATCCTTTGGCTGCAGTATCTTCTCGGTTAAATTGGGGTAACGTTTTGTTTACTGCAAGGGATACTTTGAGGATCAAGTTTCTATCAAATCAAAGCGTTTTGAAAAGCATAACTGCAGTGCAAATGCAAATAATTATTTTGTGACTAGTATAGACAATGGTGGCGGTGGTGGTTTAGTCACTCAGTCGTTTCTGACTGTTTGTAATCCCATGGACTGTAGCCCGTCAGGCTCCTCTGTCCATGGGATTCTCCAAGCAAGAATACTGGAGCAGATTGCCATTTCCTCCTACAAGTATCAACAATAATTAGCGCAAATATCACCATCAGTTATGCAGGGCTAATGGAAGGCTTCTAGATCCAGCTGCCTTACACTGACAGTGAGTATTATTTCTGGTGACCAGGTGATCATGTCTCTATATTCTTTACCTTCATCAGAGCATTGTGGGGTTAAGTAGTACTGTAGTATCTCTTTTATTGATGAGGAAACAGACAAAGCAATTTGTTCAGTGACTTCCTCCAACACTCATGCTCACAAGCATCTGTATTTTAAAAATGAAGTAAATAGTTGATGAATTAACAAAATATTTCATTAAGAACCTTCAGTTTAGAAGAGTTCAGAGTACAAAATGACAGTTGGCAGTATCTACCACCACAAGTAACTTTTTTTTTTAAAGGTAGTTTTAAACTTAAAAAAAAAAAAAAATTTCTGGCCGTGACACATGGCTTGTGCGATCTTAGTTCCCAGACTCTGGTTTGAACCCGTGTTACCTGCATTGGAAGGTGGGTTCTTAGCCGTGGAATCACCAGGAAAGTCCCCCCAAGTTTTTTTTTTTTTTAAAGAATGATTCCAGTTGTAAGTGTATTTTGTAACGAAAGAACTTTCTCACATTTTGACTCTGTACTTAGTTTCCAAAGCTTAAAGAAGATTTGACAATCACAGATAATTTAATATACTTACGTAGCAAACTCATTAAAGAAGAGAAAGAGCTGCATTTCATTTTGAAATTTACCTTTTAAGTGGACTATTTAGAAATGGATTATCTTTAGATTTCAGGGGATAAGGTTGAATTTTGAAATATATTTAAAGATTAATATTTTAAGATTAAAGTTGAAATTTCAGTCTTACTGTTAGTCATACTACATAACAGCACTCTTTTTTCCAAAGCTATTCACAATGATTTATACTTACTCATAAAAATAATTCTGATACTCAGTGTTTATCGAGTCCTTACTCTGTGTCAAGCACAGTTCTGATTCCTTTATTATAGTACTTTTCCACCCTCCTTTAAAAAAAGTATTTTGTTTTGTTTTCTTGCCACAGTTTTGTCCATCATTCTTGCTTGGTCTCTTTTGTTTATTTTTAGCAACCTTATTGAGATATAATTTGTACACTATATAAGTCATCCATTTAAAGTGTACAATACACTGGTTTTTAGTATATTGACAATATATTTAGTATATTGACACCTATGTGTGGCCATCATCACAGTAAATTTTACATTTCACCTACTCAAACACAAATTTTATACGCTTTAGCTATCATCTTTCTGTTCTCTCCTTCTCCACTCTCCAGTTCTGAACAATCACTAATTTGCTTTCTGTCTCTAAGGATTTCCCTATTCTGGGAATTTAATATGAACAGAATTGTATAATATGTGGTCTTTTGTGACTGGCTTCCTCCACTTAACATAGTTTTTTCAATATTCTTCCATGTTATAGGATGTCAGTATATTATTCCTTTTTATGACTGAATAATATTCCACTGTGTGGCTAGACCACATTTGGTTTTTCCATTGGCATTATTTCCACTATTTGACTATTATGAATGATGCTGTGTGCACATTTTTATTATGAAAAACTTGTGTGTACAAGCTTTTGTGTAAATAAATGTTTTCATTTCTCCTGGATGCAGTCTCTGCCTTAATCCTCCCAATATTTCTGATGGCCTGTTGTTGTTACCTCTTTTTACACAAGTGGAAACTGACAAGAGGGAGGTTAAGTTACTCGTCCAGAGTCACATGGCCTAAACAAGGCAGAATCAGGCTGCGAATATAGGCATAGAGTTGGGCTGATTCAGATTTTCCTTGTTACTTCTCTTTAGATCATCTTTGCTCCGATGGGTTCTGAGACTTCCCTTTTAAAGATATCTAAGAAATTGCACAAAAGAAATAACTACGATTTAAATATATCCACCCACCCAACCTTTACCTTTCATCTGACTACATGTCAAACACATTTCCCAAAGTGAATCTAGAAAATAAAACTCTTAACAAATGTAATAACCAGCATGGAATTAACATCACTTGCATACAGTATTTTTAGAAAAGTCACATTTTTCTCACTTTTCCCTAAATTACACTTATCTTCTTAATACACAGTGTGGATGGATATTTGGAATGGCAAAGACCATCCTCAAACTGTCTATTAATTAATCCTCTTGGGGTAGATCGCTTCCCTTCCTAATTCCTCTTTGGGATAAAACCAGTATTGCATGTTAGTTTCTTCCTTCCCACACCTCCTCTAGGTTAAAGTTGAATTCTTTGAGATAGAGATTTTGTGTGTGTGTGTGACTAACAATGTCCTCTTCGCATGTCCTTGCATAGGGCCAACAATTGCTTGTTGACCCATTTTAACCTCTTTTGAGCGTCATCTTCAAAGTGTAACTGTCCTTGACAATGAAAGAGACCTTCCTATTGTCTGGTCCTTCCAGGCAAGCTATAGCATGGAGCTAAATGGCTTTCAGATGGAGGAGTTGACCAGAGGAAGGAGACAAAGTAAGCTGTTGTTCCTGAGTGACTTTGCGAAAGTTTCCCTTTTCTCTCTTAGAATGGTGCCTTTCTATAGAAGATGACAGACGTTTTGACAGGTGCAATATGCTTTGAACTGTTGTGTCCGAAAATTCTTTTGTCTTGGATTTTCCCAGCAGAGTGGTACATCTTGGGATGCTGATATGCATATTGTTTGCTTTTCATTTACTGTGGCGAAGTCTTCCTTCTCGCTTCCCCTCCACCTCTCTTTTTAGGCCCTTTGCATGCATGTGACTAACCCAGATGGGAAGACAAGTATTGGTGCAGAAACCTCTCCCTAACCTCCCCCCAGCCCCCTTTTTTTTCTCAAAATGGAAATCACTTCTTGCATAGTTTTCTCATTATTGTCAGAAAAAAAGAAAAAGAAATTACTTAGAAGGAGACAAAAAACCAGTGACACATCAGAGGCAATGACTGATAAATTAAAACCCTAATATGAATAGTACCTAATATATATGGACCATGTATCAGATACTATTCTGAGACCTTGACATGAATTGTCTACTGTGGAAAAAAGTGAAAATTGTTTATGGCCTAATAAACCCAGTCACAATCATTGTTTATATTTTGGAGCATATCTTTTTAATACTTTTTTCTTAACATATTGTATCTTTGTACTCTTTTTGCAAAAATGAGCTCATACTGCATACATTGTTCTATAAGCTGATTTTCCTCCCTATCACACTGAACTGTGGCTATCTTTGCAATATCAATAAATAGTGACCTTTATTGCTGTTTCAAAGACCTACAGAGAATTTCATTGCATAGTCATAATGCAATTCACCAATCCATTATTTTGGGACATTTTAGTGACTTGCAGATTTCACTATTAGCAAATATTTTTGTAATTAATATGATGAATATATCTTACATGTTCTTATTTGTATTCTTTTGATTATTTTTATATTATAAATTCCTAAATGTGGAAGGCTGGTTGAAATGCATGCAAGATTTAACTTTTGCTTCTCTTTGCCCTTGTCAGAAAGATTCCAAAGTATTTCACTGGACATGCTCTCTGACTTCTGGAACTTAAAGAACTGGTGATATTAAAAAAGATTTAGCCTAAACTAAAAACACACACCAGAGATCCTAAACTAAATAATTTTATGTCTTCATCTTTTGTCATGGTAAGTTTGATCTGCACAGATTTTTATGCTTTGGTATAAGTGTGGGAAAGTTTTTATTTGACAAATTAGAGGACTTCTCTTATTTTAGGAACTAAACTGGGAACTTCCAAGCACTAACTGTTCCATATCTAAGTGGATATGGAAACAGAACCTTAATATGACCCAATTTGTTTCTCTGGATGGTATTTTGGGTATTTCTGTTAAATGTGGTTGTTGCCCAGCATCTTGTCCCAAGTATGACTAAAAAGAACAGCCTGAACCAATGTAGGAGGGAATTGTTTATTAAATAAAATTTCCCTGCCCTCGGTAATACATGATTTTACTTTTTAATTTACATTTTTCCTTAGTGCTCAAAAATTTCCAGAATCAGAGGAAGAATGTACTAAATCTCCCTTTTTATTTAGAGAGGAAGTTTTGGATTTTGCTAACATAAGAAATACTTAAAGGTAATGTTGAGATGTTCAGTTATCTATCTTTCAGAACCATCTAAAGATACTCTTACAAATAGTTGAAGCACCTTAGCATATAAGCAGTAACAAACAGAAGTCAAAGAAGGTCAAGATGTGTCCAAGTCTGACATAATAGCAACTATTTAGGTTTACAGAGCATCTGAAAAATCAAAATACTGTGCCCTATGGAAAATGATGAAACACAGCATCTATGATTTAGACTGAAAAAAAAAGGACAAGAATAAATTTAAATGAGTATGGAAATAATGAGTAAAGGCACTTGTAATTTTCAAATAAGGACACATTAGGTAAAACTGGGTAATCTGCTAAAATGTGATTTTTATTTCCAATTTGTTTTTCTTGTAAATCTTATGGCCAGCTTATCTTGTTTACTTGGTAACACCACCCCTGTCAACACACACACACACACACACACACACACACACACATACACACACACTTTCCCACCCACCTCTGGGTTTTTTACTTTATTTTACTCAGTGGCTCTCCACAGTCTAAACTGAACCCTGGCTATGAAAAATCAGCATAAGTTATGAATTCAGCTAAGTGGGAAGAGTTACAAAGTCACTTCTGCTTTTGTTTAAGCAGCAGGATGCTGGCTGTTTGGCTGGCCGTGGGTCATGTGATCTGCTGACCTCTATCTGGGTTCCGTGACTCTGCCTAGTAACAATTGATTAATGGTGTATGGCGACTTTGAGAGCAGATCTCATCAGTTCCCCTGAGTTTGAAGACTTCCTCATTATCTTAGACCTTTCACTGCTGCCCTTAGGAAATTTTACTCACAAATTAGGTGGAACAAAGTCTTCTCAAAGAAAATTATTTTCGGTGTTTGGTCATCGGGGAGCAGAAGGCTTGATGGTCATTTACTGCATTGAAAAGGGGAGCGGGAGGCAAGTGATAATTATAGGACCCAGACAGCATTCAGGCTTCCTCCCTCTATGCTCCAGAAATGGGTTTTTAGAAGAAGCTATGTAAAGAAAACAAACAACAACAAAAAACTTGTCACTCCAGTGACAAGTTGGTTCAAACAGTTTTTTGGTGGGGAACAGTGGGATAGGATATTGATGTTTGTGCTGGCATAGAGGTTATGAGCACATTTATTTCTTGAGCTTTAATGTCCAATCGCTGCCTGGATTCAGTATGGGGGCTGCTGGTTGTCTACCCAATCTCTCTACTTCTCAGTAACAGAACCTGAGTTTTATTTAGGGCAACAATGTGCTAGCTTGAGTGTTCACATCTCCATACTTACCTGCAGCTAGAGTAGCTGTGTTAACAGCCTGTTCTGGTCAACTAGACATGTATAATATCATGTATGAAACGAGTCGCCAGTCCATGTTTGATGCACGATACTGGATGCTTGGGGCTGGTGCACTGGGATGACCCAGAGGGAGGGTACGGGGAGGGAAGAGGGAGGAGGGTTCAAGATGGGGAACACAGGTATACCTGTGGTGGATTCATTGCGATATTTGGCAAAACCAATATAATATTGTAAAGTTAAAAAAAAAAAAAAGAATTCTACTGGAAAAGCTACCATTTTCTTGATAAAAAAGGAACAGATTTGGTTACATGTCCTTTGTCTCTCATGGGCTTCCCTGGTGGCTCAGATGGTAAAGAAGCTGCCTACAATGCAGGAGACCTGGGTTCAATCCTTGTGTCAGCAAGATCTCCTGGAGAAGGGAATGGCAATCCACTCCAGTATTCTTGCCTAGAAAATTCCACGGACAGAGGAGCCTGGTGGGCTACAGTCACGAGGCAGCAAAGAGTCAGACACGACTGAGCAACCTTTGTCTCTTGCTTTCCTGCTTCTTCCTGCTTTCCGACAGATGCAGTGCCTGGAGGCGCAGAAGTCCTCTTCTGACTGTGCCGACAACAGCCACAGGTTAAGGGTGGTGCCTGTGGAGGCAAGAAGGCAGCTGGGTCTGTGGGTCTTTGATGACTTCCTGGGCTGGTTATGAGCCCTGAGTTCTTTATGCTTGAATTCCTTGTTATGTAAGAAAAATTAAACCCTTACTGGGTCAAGCCACTGAAATCTGGTTCCTATTACACACAACTGAGTACAGCTCTGATCAATGCTATTCAAATCCTGGCTCCATCATTTTCCACTTGGCTGATGCTCTCTAAAGCTCAGTTTCCTCCTCTACCAAGTGGGTGTTGACAATAGCTGTTCCTGCCTCAGAGGCTTGTTGTAAGGATGAAATGCAATAGACAATCCATGTCAAAATCACAGCGTAACATCTGATTGTGGACGATGTTGATATAAGTTAGGTATTATTAGGGATTTAGCTCTGGCTGCCATCTCCTCTGATGAGCCACTATGTTCTGTCTCTCTGATATTCAAGTTAATACCATCTTTTTAAGATCTAGATGATTAGATGTTTATTAATGTTGGGATAGCATTTGACACATGCTTATTTCCCATCTACTGTATATGTACCCAGTCCATGGACAGATTGCTAAATCAAGAAATAAGGTAGAATAAAAGCTGTTAAATATAATGGGATTATAATCTGAGGGGCTGTTTCTATTTCCAGAGGGACAAAGAAACTGGACTTTTAAAACACTGAAATAAGTTGATTTATTGTACAATGTTGTGTTAGTTTCAGGTATACAGCAAAGTGTGTGTATATATGTGTGTGTGTGTGCATTTTTATATACATAAATATACACATATATGTTTGTATTCTTTTTCACATTCTTTTCCATTATATGTTATTACAAAGTATTGAGCATATGAGTATAATTTCCTGTGCTATACAGCAGGTCTTTGTTGTTTATTTTATATATAGCAGTGTGCTCAGTCATGTCCAACTCTTTGGTTCTGTGAACTATAGCCTGCCAGGCTCCTCTGTCCATGAGATTTCTCAGGCAAAAATATTTGAGTGGGTAGCCATTCCCTTCTCCAGGGGGTCTTCCTGATCCAGGGACTGAACCTGCATATCTTGCATCTCCTGCATTGGCAGGCAGATTCTTTACCACTAGCACCACCAGGGAACGCTCTATATAGTAGTGTGTATCTGTTCATTCCGAATCCCTGATTTATCCCTTCCTCCCCTCTTTCCTCTTTGGTAACCATAGTTTGTTTTCTCTGTCTGTGAGTCTATTTCTGAGAAGCTAGAATCTGCCTGCAATGCGGGAGACGCGGGTTCAATCCCTGGGTTGGGAAGATCCCCTGGAGAAGGGAAAGGCTACTCACTCCAGTATTCTGGCCTCGAGAATTCCATGCACTATACAGTCCATGGGGTCGCAGAGAGTCGGACATGACTGAGCGACTTTCATGTTCTTTCAATCTGTTAATTCTGAATCCCTGATTTATCCCTTCCTCCCCCCTTTCCTCTTTGGTAACCATAGTTTATTTTCTCTGTCTATGAGTCTATTTCTGAGAAGCTAAGCATTTTCAAGGGACACAAACCATGATTTGATCCCAGATCATTTATATTTTACTGAATTAGAGATTTCTCTTCGTTTCCAGGGGCAAGGAATCAAGAGTTCAGCTTGTGACTAAACACACACTTTAGATTATGAAATCTTTTGAAAGCAAGGTTTGTTTATCAGGTGTTGGTGCCATTCAGAAAAACAAGGAAACTTTGGTATTTTCTGTTGTTTATAACCAGAAAATGCTTGCTTATTAACTCTTTTTATGCCAGGATGGGAGGGTAAAATTATGGCAGATGGGCAGCAATTGACTCCACTAATAATCAGAGTTTATTTTAGGCATTTCTTTCACCTTTAGATTGCATTTTTTGGTAACAAATTTTTTTTTTTTTAAATTACAGGCTTTAGGAAACCTAAGTTCTAATTGAAATTCTGTGTTACCTTGAGTTAATTATTTACCTTCTCTGGGCCCTGGTTTCAGAGAAGACTCGTTCATTACTCTGGTAATGAGAAGGACTTTCAGGGATCATGCTTTATGATTCTATGCTATTTCTAACTTTACCAACCTCCCTGGTTATACCCACGATATCCTATTTTATCTACTTCCATTTGTTTGTGACTGTCCTTCCTTTTTTGCTCTCCCAAGCAATATCTTAATTAGATATTAATTAGTCCAATACGCTTCTGTATTCTGTGATTCCATCTCTTTATATCAGACCTTGGAAGAGAGGGACAAATGGATCCAGAAGTTGACAGATGGTCTTGATTATAAACAGAAAGTACATATGTTTTTCCTCTCTATTGCGTCACCACCACCATCATCACAGTCACCACCACCATCACCATCACCACCATCATCACTATCATCTGATAGCTAAATTGTACTGATTAGTTAGTAGATGCCAGGCCCGGTACTATGCACTTAATACATATTTCTGGCCAATGGAGCATATAAGAAAGTCTCTTGGGCTTCTTAGGAAGGATCTACTTATTGCTGTCAAAAAAAGAGGCACTTGAAAAGCAGCAGGTGTTTTTACACTGTGAAGACAGGTCAGGAGAATTCCGGAGTTGCAGGGCCAGATGCCCATCATTGCTAAACAGTTCTGTGGGTTGCCCACCCCAGGCTGCTTGTTAACAGAAAAATAAATACATGATTTAAGCCACTGCTGGTCAAGTTTTCTGTCTCCTGTAAGCAAAAACATTCAAACTGATATAAATGACTATGTGCCAGACACCAAGTCTTTTATGGTCATCATCCCATTTAATGTCACAGCAATTCTAAGAGCAGTAAGAAATGGCAGCTCTGCCATTTCCCTAATTTTAGAGATGAGGAAACAAGTTGAAAAAGCTTATGTACCACATCTAAGGCACAGACTGTTAGTGACTCTCTGATGATGCCCTGTCTTCCCTGGAGGCCCTGAGTCACCTGTAGTTGGGGAGTGTCAGTATCATATCCTCATACCTCTAAGTAGCAGGTGGATCTCCATAAAGTTGGTGGGATGATTATTGAGTGAATGCTCTGCTTTTCATTTCCAGTTCATTCCACACTCTTTTTCATGTTGGCCTCACGTCAATACAAGGATCACCATCAAGGGATGGTGTTTGTTAATAAAACATTCTATTTTCCAGTGTTTCCAAATAGGCATAAAGGATTAAGAAATAAAAACTCCAAATAGTCATTTATATCATCAACAGTATTGCCATTTCATTTTATGTTCTTAGGGGAACTGCTTAGATTAGGAACACTCAGGCATCAAGACTCGCGAGATTCATAAATTCTGTCTCAAATCTTTGAGGAGATTCTGTCTCTTACTTTTTCCTCATCCCCAGAGTTACCTGAAAGGTGTTTTGGGTGGAACTGGAACAAAGCTTTCAGTCTAACATTTTGTTGTTGTTGTTGTTCCATGGCTAAGTCATGTCCAACTCTGCGACTCCATGAATGGTAGCATGCCTGTCCTTCACTATCTCCCGGAGTTTGCTCAAACTCATGTCCCAACTGAATCAGTGATGCCATCCAGTTAAAATGGAATTTTAACACATTACTGACTGGGGGATTTTTGCAGAAACTTATGCTTGTGGAGTTAATACATCTCTGGTCAATGATATGCTAACAAGTATGTATTGCATTAGAAAATTCTTTAAGTTATTCTCTTTCAGCCTTAGTTTTCTGGACTTGTAAGAAGATGAAATCTTCACTAGCTCATTCTTTCCATCACAAAACATTTATTGAACAGCTACTATGTGTCAGGGAAGGTGTTAGGTGCCAAGAACAGATAAAAAGAAGACATTACCTTTCTCCTTGAGGAGCTTAGTGCCAGTGAGTGGGAAATATGAGGAACTGTCAGAATGTAGAATAGGAGAAAATGGATTTATTAGGGAGTCGAAACAAAAATAAGGGTTAAAGGAAGAAGGTTTAAGGAGGAGAACTGGTTGGTCTAAGTCTGGGGAGAGGAAACGGACTAGCAGGCTTGAGGCTGTATGTCTGGAGCACAGAGAGCGAGGAGATCCTGATCAGAGATCAGCTTGAATAAATTGGTGGAGGCCAGACCCAAGAGCCTGGAGGCCTGGATAAAGATTCTTATTTTCTACTGATAGTGATGAAGAGGTGTGGAAGGGTTTTTGTTAGTCAGATACACTCTGAATACAGACCAAAGAGTGGAAGCAGGCAGTCCAGCTTAGAGGCCCTACAACCATGGTCTAGGAAAAGAGTGGTGGTAACTTGGACTACTGACTTCCCACGTAGCTCCGTGGTAAAGAATCCTCCTGCCAATGCAGGAGACTCGGGTTTGATCCCTGGGTTCGGAAGATTACCTGGAGAAGAAAGTGGAACCCACTTTTTGCCTGGGAAATCCCATGGACAGAGGAGTCTGGTGGGCTACAGTCCATGGGATTATGGAAGAGTCAGACACGATTGAGCGACTAAACAACAACTACGATAGTGGTTGTGGAAATGGGCAAGTGGACAGGTCTGAGGGCACCAGCTGCCAGATCTCGTGTTCTTTGCTAGCACCTCACTCTGTGCCCATGTAATATGCTGATTGCAGACCAAGGTACAGGCTAAAATGCTAGGAAACATTTTCAGTTCCAAATGGCAATTTAAAACATTGCTTTACATTAAATAAAAGAGGATATGAAATAAAATGAAACATTCATATGACATTTTAAAGCCCCGTCAGGAGACTTGAAAGACATTTTCTGCTTAGGCCAGGATGTTTTAGGCTCTACCTTCTGGTTTCCTGGAGTGTTTGTCTGTGCACTTGTCATTTGCCTCTAAGAAGAAAGGTGCTTCTATGGAATAACTTGAAAAATACAGTCCTGAGGTTTTACTAAACTCTCCCTCAGGGTGGTTTCCCCATGTAGAACCCTTGTGACATGTCCACATTGCTACAGTGAACAGGGAAAGAGGTGGCACGTGACATTGATTCATCAGTAAGGACACCAGTGTGCCTGCTCTTTCGCATGGCAGATAAGATGGGGCACCTCACCTCAATACTGACTGACAGATGCAGGGTGCCAGTCAGAGTTCAGTGTGTGGGCAGAGGTCAGCATGAGAATCTGATCCCAGCATCACTCCTCAAAGTGGTTCCACTGCCTTCTGCATGTACAACTGGACAGATCTCATCTGACACACCACACAAGCTTGGCCTGTAATGTTATGTCCTTGGGTTTTTAAAAAAATCTTTTTGCTTATTTTTTCATAGTGGAGGAAAAAAGATGATTCTTGAGAAGCATACTTTTATCAAGTGGAGGAAAAATTGATTTCTGGAAGCATATTTTGAAGTGAGTTAATTTTGTTTTCCTTTACTGTAGGAAAAGATCCGATCAATAATCAAAAATGCCTCCGAGACTTTCTGTAGAAAATGTGTCCCATTTTTGTTCTTTTGTAAATAAATTTATCATCTAGCCAAGGGTAGTGTTCCAGTGAGAGCAATGAGAGACATGAGAAGCTGACTTAAACCTAAGGTGTATCCTGGATACCTACTGGAGTCAAGTCCAGCTGAGCTCAGCCACACCCAGCAGACCCAGAACCCAATCTACAAGTGTTATTCAGTCACTCAGTCGTGTCCCACTCTTTGTGATTCCATGGACTGCAGCACACCGGGCTTCCCTGTCCTTCATTCTCTCCTGGAGTTTGCTCAAACTCATGTCCATTGAGTTGATGATGCCATCCAACCATTTCATCCTCTGTTGCCCCCTTCTCCTTCTACCCTCAATCTTTCCCAGCATCAGGGTCTTTTCCAATGAGTCATCTCTTTGCATCAGGTGGCCAAAGTATTGGAGCTTCAGCTTTAGCATCAGTCTTTCCACTGAATATTCAGGGTTGATTTCCTCTAGGACTGATTGGTTTGATCTCCTTGCTGTCCAAGGGACTCTGAAGAGTCTTCTCCAGCACCAAAGTTTGAAAACATCATTTCTTCGGCACTCAGCCCTCTTTATGGTTCAATTCTCACATGTATACATGACTACTGGAAAAACCATAGTTTTTTGAGTATACGTACCTTTGTCAGAAAAATTATGTCCCCGCTTTTTAATACACTGTCTGGGTTTGTAATAGCTAGTCTTCCAAGGATAAAGCATCTTTTAATTTCATGACTGCAGTCACTGTCCACAGTGATTTTGGAGCCCAAGAAAATAAAGTCTGTTTCTACAAGATGGAGAGCGAAAACTACTGATTGTTGTAAAAATTGTGATCAGGGTTGTTTGTTACCTGACATTGTCACAGCTGTCTGCTGTCACCCTGTTTGTTTAATCTATATGCTGAGCACATCATGAGAAATGCCGGGCTGGATGAATTACAAGCTGGAATCAAGATAGGCAGGAGAAACATCAACAGCCTCAGATATACAGATGATACCACTCTAATGGTAGAAAGCCAAGAGGAACTGAACAGCCTCCTGATAAGGGTGAAGGAGGAGCGTGAAAGAGCTGGCTTAAAACTAAATCTTAAAAAAACTAAGGTCATGGCATCTGGCCCCATTGCTTCATGGCAAATAGAGGGGAAAAGATGGAAGTAGTGACAGATTTCCTCTTCTTGGGCTCTAAAATCACTGCAAATGGTGACAGCAGCCATGAAATTAGAAGATGTTTACTTCTTGACAGGAAAGCTATGACAAACCTAGACAGCATACTGAAAATCAGAGACATTACTCTGCTGACAAAGGTCTGTATAATAAAAGCTATAGTCTTCCCAGTGGTCATGTACAGTTGTGAGAGCTGGACCATAAAGAAGGCTGAGCACTGAAGAATTGATGCCTTCGAACTATGGCTCTGGAGAAGACTCCTTAGGGTCCCTTGGACAGGAAGGAGATCAAAGCAGTCAATCTTAAGGGAAATCAACCCTGGATACTCGTTGGAAGGACTTATGCTGAAGTTGAAACTCCAGTATTTTGGTCATCTGATGCGAAGAGTTGACTCACTGGAAAAGTCCCTGATGCTGGGAAAGATTGAGGGCAGAAGGAGAAGAGGGCATCAGATGATGAGATGGTTGGATAGCATCACGGATGCAATGGACATGAACTTGGGCAAATGTCAGGAGATGGTGAGGGCAGAGAGGCCTGGTTTGGGGTTGCAAAGAGTTGGGCCTGCCTGGGAAACTAAACAGCAACAATTGTCACAGTATACCTCACTAATCCACATGGATGAAGTGGGGGTAATTTTTGATGACTGACCAATTTGAGGACTATTGGTCAGACATTTTGTAGAATGTCCCCCAGTTAGGGTTTGTATGATGTTTTGCTTAAGATTAGACTAGGATTGTGGGTTTTGAGGAGAAGGATCACAGAAGTAAAGTCCCATTCTCATCTCATCATGTCAAGAATAGATGCTATCAATATGATTTAACAGTGTTGATGTTGACCTTGATCACTCAGCTGAGGTAGTGTTCATCAGTGGTCTCTGCTGTGAAGTTATTCTTTTTATTCCACTTTTCAGACTGAACCCTTTGGATAGAAATCACTATGGGCAGCCCACACATAAGAATGGGAACATACAGTCCACTCTTTTAGGGTGAGCACCATTTCTATGTTTTTGCTAGTGTAATTTACTGAAGTTTTAATTGATTTTTATATGCAATGACTTATGTGAAATTTGTGAGTTCTAATACTTTTTTGCATTTCTTGGGTTTTTATTATAAATCATAATAGCATACAACTATGAAAATTCTGCCTTTTCTCTTTCAGCCCTTATATCTAATTTTTAAAAATGTTTATGTTGGAAAAGATCTCCAAGACTGTATTGATCAACGCTCATTAGGTCACAATATGATAAGAAATGCTATCAAATCACAGAGGTTTCCAAAATCAAAGACGTGATCGCATCTACCCATTGGTAACAATTGGCTGTGAATGGATGCAGTCTTGCCTCCTTTCTTTTGGGATCCAGTGGAAGAAGCAGCTCCCATCTGAGAAATAATAGCCTTCTGATGGCATAGGGGAAAAGGCAATTGCAGAACCACATTGTAACTCTTCAGTTCAGTTCAGTCACTCAATCATGTTTAATTCTGCATCCCCATGGACTGCAGCACGCCAGACTTCCCTGTCCATCACCAATTCCTGGAGCTTACTCAAGCTCATGTCCATCGCTTTGGTGATGCCATCCAATCATCTCATCCTCTGTTGTCCCCTTCTCCTCCCGCCTTCAATCTTTCCCAGCATCAGGGTCTTTTCCAATGAGTCAGTTTTTCGCATCAGGTGGCCAAAGTATTTCAGCTTCAGCATCAGTCCTTCAAATGAATATTCAGGACTGACTTCCTTTAGGATGGACTGGTTGGATCTCCTTGCAGTCCAAGGGACTCTCAAGAGTCTTCTCCAACACCACAGTTCAAAAACATCAATTCTTTGGCACTCAGCTTTCTTTACAGTCCAACTCTCCCATCCATACATGACTACTGGAAAAACCATAGCTTTGACTAGATGGACCTTTGTTGACAAAGTAATGTCTCTGCTTTTTAATATGCTGTCTAGGTTGATCATAGCTTTTCTTCCAAGGAACAAGCATCTTTTAATTTCATGGCTGCAGTCACCATCTGCAGTGATTTTGGAGCCCCCAAAAATAGTCTCTCACCAAAACCTTGTGTGCACCAGGACCCAAGAGAAAGGAGCAGTGACCCCACAAGAAACTAATTCAGACATGGTAACTCTTAGAGCTTCTCAATGGATGTGGCAGAGCCAGACTTGATAACAATGCCCTGAGAAGTCCACTCTGCTAATGGGAGGGTCCCGGGGAAAGCTGGCTAAAGATGAGCTTGGTAGAGAGGACAGGGGGTAGTTAGGAAAGGTATTATAAGATTGTAAGCTTCCACAAACACTAGGGAGAATGATAATGACAATAGTCACCCCTGTCTTTCTCCAATGTCTAAGAAAATGACTGAAATTGTTTTTCATTAAATATAATGCTTGCTATAGGTTTTTGGTAGCTTGTTACCATGTTATCAAAGTTCTCTCCTATTTGTAGTTTTAACTTTTTAAAAATTTGGCTTGGTATTGAAATTCATTAAAAATTTTTTTCTAACATACACTGAGGTGAACATGTAATTTTAAAAAAATGTCTATCTTGATTTTTATAAAAAAACAGCTGTTTGATCATGATACATTTCTAAAAAAATTATTTGAGAGTTTTGCCTCTATCTTATTAAGTGAAATTAATTCTAATCTTCCTATATGTCTTTACCTAATTTGGGGTATAAACTCATAGCCCCATGAAATGAATTGGGTTCCTTTCTGTATTGTTTTTAGCTCTGTAACAGTTTATCTAAGATCAGGATTATTGGTTCCTTTGAAGTTTTGCATAGAACTACCTGAGCTTAGGGTTTTAGGGAGCAGAGAGAAAGGCTCTTAGGCATACAATGTTAATATCTTTACCATGTTGGTGCATTAGTTTTCTTTTTCTTCTTGCTTCAATATTGGCTTTTTATATTACTTCCCAAAACTTAATGTGGTTAATATATGTTTCAAAATTACTGGTATATGATATTCTTGTATAGTTTAAAAGGTATCTGTTACATTTTTTTTCTAATTCTGTTAACATGTTTTTTTTTTTCTTTTATGTCAGACTTTCCACTAAAATAATTATTCCTGAAGCTTTTAGATGAAATAACCATAGAAACAAGTTTCTTCTTTTCTGGATGATTGGCCACAGGAAAATGGAATGTAGGAGATGCTGATAAAAATATGGAATTTAAGGATTGAAATCCAACTGAACTTGGGTAAGGCATTTACTTTCAATTTTAGAAATAAACTATAGATGGGAAAAAATGAGTGTTTTTTTCTCTAAAGATCATCTCCATTCTCATGAAAGAAAACTCTAAAATGGAATGGAGCAGTTAATATAGACCCAAGCAGTTAAAAATATCAGGAGAAAAGAGAGTTCAACACTGGCATATCAATTAGGACCTTGGAAACTAAAGGAGATCAGTTTTGAATTGAGCATAAAGTGTTTGACTTGATCGAAAGAATAGCAGCTGAAAACCTCTGTTTATCAAATTTGAAGAGGGTGTAATTCTGTTTTTTTTTCTTCCAGACAGAAAATGCTAAACCTTGAGAAGGATTCATTTATTCCATCCAAATGAAAATATAGTTTAAAATAAGGCACACGGGCGCGTGCACACACACACACACACACACACACACCAGAAAAACAAATACTTCTTTCTGTTTTCGAAATTTAACTTTCTAGTTCAAATAATCAGTATCTGGAGGAATTCTGCAACTGTGTTAGTCTGAAACTGCACATACATTAGTGCTGCTTCAGACCCATGAAATAATCATGTACGAGGCAAGGGCTTCTCTTTCCCTTTCTATTCCCGCCCCATCCCCGGCAACCTCTTCCATGTCTCCCTTCTCCTCCTTATTCTCTTTCTTCTTCTTTTCCCTAATTTCTATTTTCTTTAATTTAATTATCTTATTCCCATACCCTCTCCTTATTCCTACCTTTTAGACCTTTAGATACAGCACCCTAGTATATTAGTAAACCAGACCTATTTTCGGTCATGACACTAAGAATGAAAGAATCCAGACCTTTCATTTCATAGATGAGGAAATATGCCCTGAGAGTTGAATGGTGTGCTCGAGGTTACAGAGCGGATGATGGAGCTAAAGTTACAGTTAAGATGTGTCCTCTAGCAGAGTGGTACACTCTCCATTATCATAGATTATGCCCAAACATAATGCTATGTTCATTTTTAAACTGATTATTAAAAGCAACCATTTATGTCTATTGAATTTTACCTATAGCTTTAGTTAGATAGTGTATAATGTATGCAAAACACATTCTTGTTCTTTTATTGCTTTTTAAAAAAAAAAAAAAAACCTTAGTGATTCTACATGGAAGAGGAGGGTCATAGTCTTTCTCTTATCACACTGAACCTGGGCAAGGTTTCCTAGTTGTCACCTAGTGGGTCAGTGGTGAGTGTAAACTGGAAACATGAATTCCAGCTCCCAGATGGTCTGAGACTGAGTCACACCAGCATAGAAAGAATGACTAATGTCCTAACAGCTACACTTCATCAGGTGTTGGAGCAAAATAACCTGTGTTAAAAATACTCCTCTATTTCATGTCTGCTGGGAACACATAGGTAGCATAAAAATAAACTGGAACAAGTGAGCAAACTAGAATTTACCTATGCATATAATGAATGTGAGATTTATTGGAAGCAGACAGCCTGGAAAAGTACTTGAGGAAAAGGTTTGGGTGACTGTTGACAGAGAAGAAAGGTATGCGAGGTTAGTCAAGGGGCCTGCCCTGTCCTCCCTGTGGCTCTTCCTAGGTGTGTCTCTGGGCCCTAAGTCACTTCCCCTCCCTGGGCTTCACTTTCCTCCTGTGTAGAAGGAGGAGTTCAGACTCACTGCTCTTTAAATTCTCTTTAGAGTAAGGGACTTTCAGTGGTTCAAGGCCTACAATCCTATCTAGTCCTGACCTTGTACTATTTCCTGGGAGTCTGCTTTCTGTCATTCTGTATCAGATATCAGAGGCAGTACAGTAGAGTTCTTCAAAGCTCTGTTGAGTTTTTTTTCCCTTTCTCTCTCTCTTTTTTCTTTCTCTTGATGGCCTTTCAGTAGATAGGCTATCTATTCCTTTTGTGTCTGGTGAACTCCTACTGATCCTCTAAAACCCATCTTAAGAGTGGCCTCTTGGACTTACCTCAATCTGTTCCCACAGTAAATAACTGCTTTTCTATATTTGCACAGTACTTACATCATGTTTCTATCAGAGTGCCCACTATATTGTATTGTAAATATTTGTTGCCAAGTGCTGATGTATCACATAACTCCCCTGCTCAAAATCCTTTAGGGACAGCTCATTAATTTTGGAATAAATTCCAAACTCAATCTGAAATCCAGAATCCTTTGTGGTATAAGCCCTGAGAATGTGTCATTTCACATCTTGCCAGCCAAAACGCTTTCATTCATAAAGCTGGACTGTTGAAAAGGGCTACATCTTTAGCTCATTATTTCCCCAATGCCTTAAGTAATTACCCACCCCCCACTCTTTCCCACTGCAGATGTCACCACTCCTAAGAACCTTACCTGAGCCTGCCTGGCTTCCCAGGGGCCCTCCCATGGTGCTCCATGGACCATTATTACCCCACTGAGGCCCCTGCACTGGATCTGTTTTTCCTCCACTAGACCATGGCTTCGGAAGTTCTGGATCTTCTATCTGTATATCCCCAACACCCAGATGGATGCCAGGGACTTTCTAGGTGCTCAGTAAATCCTGTTGAGTTTAATAAATTAAGAACAGCCATGGCCAGCGGTGATTCTGATAGACATTGCATGGATATTAAACACTGATTTATAAACCTATAACAAGATAGCCGAAAAGATAGCCTGTAGGGCAGGAGATGTTCATGGAACAGACATTTCAAAAACTGTGATTCTGGTCATTACTATTGCTATTGTTTGATTCTTCTTAGTTTTGGAGGGTGAAATCCAACCTGAACACACTGCTGTGCAGTTTGACTTGGGGCAAAGGTCTTCCCAGGGATTCAGCCCAGATGTCCCTCTCAAACAAAGCTGTAGCCACGCAGCACCTTGGCTTTACCATGTTATTTGTCTATTTAGGGCATTTATTTGCTGTTACTGAGCTGTGCTCTCTCAACTCTGATTTTGCATTTGACCTCAGCAGCTGTAATATAATATTTTAAGGTAGTGTACAGTTGTTTTAAAACAGCACTTCATTTTGCAGGTTACAAAACTAACAGAGACCCTTAAAATACTGCAAAGATAATGAGGACAAAAAGCAAACACCTCCACAGTTGTAGTCAGAAGTCATGTCCCTCCTCGTTTCTGGTTACTCTCCCTCTTAATTCCTGGCAGCCCTGCATTCATAGAGCTCTGGTCGCCAGCACCAAATAGTAATTTATCATCTTTCTTGGCAGGCTTCCTGCTTCATCCTGCACCTGCCTTCTTGAAAGAAAACAAGACATCAGATACTTACTCAAATAATGGAATAGCTGATCAACTAGGTTTTCACACAATAGTGAGTTATCCATGATAAAAGAACAACTTTTTTCATGTGTTATATGTGACATATGCATCCTTTCTCTTAAGATTTATGAACCCATGACTTTGAGTATTGTTAATATAATCAAACCTTTTACAGCCTCACTCCAAAGCTTAAACTTACTATCAATTGGCTGCTAGAGGGGAGTCAATCAATTTCATAAATGCTTAAACACCTGCACTTTCTTTGGATTAGGGGGTAAAAATCAATACCACGTCCTGATTTTTCTCCAAGTATAATGCAACCAAATCTTGCTTACAAGTTCAGGAGGACTTGTAATTCAGACAGCCACACTTAAAAGACATTGTGAGCCTAATCCTGAGTGGTGGTGGTGGTGGTGGTGTTTTTAATCACTTCTTTAAAAAAAAAAAATCCTGAATCCTAATGAAAGAGCAAGACTCAGGAAAAAATGAGTGAAACGGGTACTGCTACTACCATTTAGAATTAAGTTCCCTGTTTGTATGTGTGTGTGTATGTCCTGTAACAAACAGTTATTACTTTGTGCCTATTAAGTAAATGTGATACCACTCCATAAAATATGCAAGACAGACAGATATGAGACAGAGGCCCAGGCTTCAGGATACTTTAATCTAGGAATGGATGAAGCCATTTAAACAACTTCCTCTAATTGTTACATAAAACAGAATAATCTAATTGCTGAGTATCTGGGAAAAGAAAAGAAGGATAAAAAGCAAAGCAAAGGAAAGAAAATGAATAAAAAAGAAAAGGAAAGGATTGTTTGTAATGCTTGTTGCTATTAGCTAGGCTAGAAACTCCACTTCTGTGATCACATTTAATTTTTGTAATATGTGGTGAAAACACAGAGGGAAGTATATATATTCTTAAAGGCTATAAATTCCTTGTTGTTGCCTATTTCTCCTTTTTTTTTTTTTTTTTTAAAAAAAAAAGATACTTCAAAATGCAGAAAAGCAGAGTCTCATAGAGGAAGAACTGTCTATTCATCAGAAAGTATTAATTAAAATTCACCTTTTCTTCCTTCTGCTTTGTGTTTTATTTAAATAGTATAAATAGAATGTTGCAGATAAACTTTCTTTAAAAGTCCCCTCCTTTCCCTTTTCCCATCCCACTCCTCACCCTTCCTGGGTCTCTAGAGGTAACCCTTCCTGGAATTTAGTGTCTCCAGTTCAGTTTGCATGTTTCTAAGTTGACCCCACTTGCTTACTCCTTGTACTTGTCATCTGTGAAGTAATGTTATTAAAACTACCTATTTTTCCTACCCCATTGGGCTTTTTTGAGCACTGAATAAAATCCCGATGTGAAAGTGTCTTGTAAGGTTGTATGTTACTGTTGAAACATTATTTATTGTTATTCTTAGAAATAATTCCAATTCTTTTCATAAACAACTGCAGTATCCTTTATACACTTAGAGTCTGCATAAATTCACTCACATACATATATTGCAGCTATCTTCTTGTTCCTCAGTAAATGAATCCACCTGCAATGTGGGAGACCTGGGTTCGATCCCTGGGTTGGGAAGATCCCCTGGAGAAGGAAACTCCAGTATTCTGGTCAGGAGAATTCCATGGACTGTATAGTCCTTGGGATCAAAAAGAGTCGGACATGGCTGAGCGACTTTCACTTCACCTTTACCCATGTAAATGTGCATTGTTAGAATCATGCCTCACCCACACTGGGTACTGAATCAAATCGTTGTTCATAGAACGCCTGGCATCTCTGTTTCCATGAGATGCTTGGCAGCTTGAGGCTAATGTCTATTTTCATTTCTATTGACCCCTCACTAGCTGGCACAGTGTTGGTGAATTGACTGGAACCAGATGTCCTTCCTTCCTGGAAAGGATGATGTCGTATTGGAGCCTGGAAAGTTATCCAGTGAAGCATGGATGAACTGGAGAATAACAAGAGAAAAAGCCAGTGATGCTGAAAGCAGCTACTCCTGCCTTCTCCTCTGCTTTTTGCCAGCTTCTTCCTAGATATGAATTTGGAATTGTCCCCTGTTAGCTTATATCTGTTTCATAATCATATTTTCTTTGTGGTCAAGTTGCAAAGCAGAATGGCTGCCAGGGGTTAGGAGAATCATAGTTTGGCCTTCCTTGGAATTTTCCCCAGATACCCTAGAAGGTTATTTTTCCGCTTTTTACACTTGGTGCGCTGTTTGATAGTGTGACACCTGGTGACTGGAGTTTTCTAGCTCTCCACCTGCTCACAAAATATGGTATTTCTTTGATCTAAAAATACTCTTCTTGTAAGATGTAGAAGAGAAAAAAACAAATTAAAAAGTTTAAATAGTCAAATTAAGCAAGCAGCATTCAAGATTAACCTGGGCTCCATCTGACGGCTGCTTTTGTTCTCCCCTCCCCCCGATCCAGGGAGGAAGAGGAAGAGACAGCCTCTTTTGCACATGCTTATCTTGACCGAATTGACAGTCCCTTGCTTTTTTCTTTGTTATTTCTTTGAATTTCTTCAGAATTTAAAAATCACAAAAGGATACAAACGTAACTACTTTAACCACAGAGAGAAAAATATCTTGCTAATCAGACTAGATAACCAAATAGAAATTAGCCATTCTGACTCCTCTGATAGCACAGTGCATACACATGCTCCTGAATGGCAGTCCTTGGCTGGACAGTCCAGGGGTGGGCCCGCTGACTAATAACATAAAGATCCAGACATAAATATGACCAATCCTGCAGATTTTGTTCCATGGCATTTCCTCCTTCTATTTTGGATATCTAGTTTTTAGGACTTTGGTCTCCTTTCTATATAAAAATACATTCTTCTATGTAATTATCATGATTTGACGTTGTTTTAGAAGTATTTTATTTATTTATTTACTTGGCTGCCTTGAGTCTTAGTTATGGCACATGGGATCTTTGTAGCTTCATGCGGGGTCTTCTGCTGTGGTGCAGACTCTTTAGTTGTGGTGCTTGGGTTCAGTCGTTATGACACGTGGGCTTAGTTGCTCCATAAGCAACATAGGATCTTAGTTCCCTGACCACAGATCAAACCTGTGTCCCCTGCTTTGCAAGACAGAGTCTTAACCACTGAACCACCAGGGAAGTCCCCATGATTTGACCTGAAAGAGACCTCTTCAAGAATGCACTTGTTATATGGTTTTAGAAGCTTTTTGTAGAAGTTCATTAAAAAGAAGACACAGTGTCTGTGCCAAGGGGTGTAAACACTATTGTAGAGAATGCTGGTAAATTTGTCTGGGGAAAGACTTTATCCTTTACTTGCAAGGTTGGTAGGTTTCCAGGTGAGAGGGGTCTTCTGTCAAAGGCCGGTGAGAAGGAGAGTTGTTTAAGATGAGCATCAAGGTTGGCCTTGATCAACAGACCTCCCAAAACAAGAGGTTCAGGATGGTGATGAATAGAATTGTTGCAGCAGCATAAGTCCCATAAAAGTCAAAGTGAATAAGTAAACTAGCCTAAGAAATTTCCAAACAGTGACGGTGGGCAGTGTGTATGGACTGTCTTTTCTCTGCTAGCTCCTGCTCTCTCTCCTGCCTTGTCCCCATGTGAGTCTCAGTCCCTTAGAAGCAATACCTGCTAATGCCATTATGTTCAGTGTCTTGATAGTGTCATCTGTAAAATAATATCAGTAAAACAACTAGTTCCCCTTCCTATCCCATAGGATGTTTTTTTTCATTTGAAGTATAGTTGATTTACAATATTTGTATTAATTTCTGCTGTACAGCAAAGTAATTCAGTTACACATACATATATATTCTTTTTCAAAAAAATATTCTCTTCTATTATGGTTTATCACAGGATATTGAAATGCAGTTCACTGTGTTATAGAGTAGGACCTTGTTGTTATCTGTTATACACACACACACACATACACACACACACACACACACATATATACACATACACACATATATATAAGTGATATCATATGGTATTTGTCTTTCTCTTTTTGATTTACTTTATTTGGTATGATAATCTCTAGTTCCATCCATGTTGCCACAAACGGCTTTTTCTTGTTCGCTTAGTCACTCAGTTGTATCTGTCTCTGTGATCCTATGGACTATAGCCTGCCAGGCTCCTCTGTCCATGGGATTTTCCAGGCAAGAATACTGCAGTGGGTAGCCATTCTCTTTTCCAGGGGATCTTCCCCACCCAGGATTGAACCTCAGTCTGCTACATTGCAGGCAGAGAGATTAGTTCCTTCTTTTTTGTGTGGCTGAGTAGTACTCCAGTATGTGTGTGTGTGTGTACAGTTATCTTTATCCATTCCTCTGTCAATGGATATTTAAGTTATTTCTGCATCTTGGCTATGATGAATGGTGCTGCTATGAGCACAGAGGTGCATGTATCTTTCGAATTATAGTTTTGTCTGGATGTATGCCCGTGAGTGGGACTGCTGGATCATATGGTAATTCTATTTTTAGTTATTTGAGAAACATCCATACTGTTCTCTGTCATGGCTGTACCAACCTACATTCCCACCAACAGTGTAGGAGGGTTCCCTTTTCTCCTTTTCTCTACACCCTCCCATGGAGTTTTCTTGAGCATCAAATAAGATACTGGCTATGAAACTACTTTGTTAACTAAAAGTGTCTATTGAAATAATATTTATTGTTTTATCATATAATTCTAAGTATATTAGAGTAGAACAGAATAAAATGGAATCAAAAAATATAAGGCATTTACCTACCATTTTGGTAGAAGATAAACAGGGCAGGGACGTTACCTGTGCTGTGTGTGGCTGCATTCCTAGCATCTAGCATAGTGTCTGGAATATAGAAGGAACTAGATAATTATTTGCTGAAGGAAAACAAGTGTTTCAAAAAATGACTGAAAAAATGTTGCTTGGGGCCATTTGCATAGGTACATATGGAGATATAAAGATAAATAAGGAGAAACTGTAAGAGATAAAAGTGATCATCCAATCAAACGAAAGCCCCATATGATTACAGAGTGCTTTTGCTTCAGACTTTAATTTTGGAGTTATAAATAAACATAATTCTTTTTGCTTTTAAGTCCACTCATTTTCTATTTTTCCATGGGTTAGACCCTACAAATCCCAGACTTTAAGTAAACCAGTCAAATCAAAAAGATCAAGTCACATGCTAAATTGTAGATTGTTGAATGGGAAATGTCAGGCTACAGAAATTTGTAGGCTAAACTAATTTGGAGTATATGGAATAGCATTAAAAAAAGTATTCAGTCAGCTAGTAAATACATCAGAGGGTCTACTGTGTGCCTGGACAGTGCCAGGGACCACAGCTGCCATGGTCCATAGGGCTTTTCCTTTGTTCATCCTGGATGGTTGGCTCATTTCCTTCCTTTTCCTTCCTTCACAGTATTCAAATGGGTAGTACGCTCTGAATTAAACCTCTCTCTTTTCTAACCATTTCAGCATCATCTATGGGAACATTTAGTTCATTTTACAAAGGACACCAATGACAGAGTTCATTTTACAGCCACAGGGCTGCAGCACGACTGTGACCTAAAGCCAGGTGAACCTTTCAAGTGTGGGTTTACTCTAGGCATGGCAACCCACTCCAGTATTCTTGCCTGGAAAATTCCATGGACAGAGGAGCCTGGCAGGCTACAGTCCATGGGGTTGCAAAGAGTTGGACATGACTGAGCAACTAACGTTTTACTCTAGGTATACGATTTAGAAGCATCGTCACTCTCAGATTTGAAGCTAACAGTGCAAAACATTAAATAAATATATTTCCAAGATAGGATATGTTTTGGTGGCATGAGCTTCATGAGAACTGGTTTTTATAGAGAAGGGGAGGGCATCATTTTGCAAGTCCCCGTGAAATACACAGAGGACATATATCCCACCTTAGGCCAGGTGGTAAAGGATGGGAAAGAAACTCCTATCCCTCTCTAATGAGAAATGGCCCCAGGAGACAGGTTTCAGTTCAAAAGCAAAGTGTGGGAGATATTCAAAGAAGAGATTGGCAATGTAGAATACTGACCAGGCAGCCCTCCCCAGGCTGTACTAGAAGGGTTTGGAGTCACAAAGGAGTGCGAGAAAGGAGATCAGACTAGGAGACGGACAGAGACATACAGGAATCAGAGTCCGGATTATATGGGATGTCCTGGGATCATATATAGTTATGAAGGGGCATGATGGGGTTAGCCTTATGATCCCAAATGCAGGTTAGGTAAGGCTGAGAGTGTGTGACAGGGAAGGAGAGGGACTCCTGGCTAGAAATGTGACCAGGCTACCAAGGGTTATTATCCTTTAGGAACATTTTATTGCTCTGTGGGTGCCCTTCAGGTTCAGTCCAGAAAGGAAAGATAACTATGACAAGTGAAAAGAGCTCATTAAAATGTTTAAAATAGAGAGGTATTATGGCTTCATTTAAACAACTTTTGTTCTCCCCCTGTGGATGTCAGTTCAGCTTGGCCACCTGCTGGGTCTACCTTGACTAAAAGGTATTCTTTTTACAGTAACATTTGTTTTCATTCCCCTTAGTATACCTGCATACAAGTTTGTTTCATAAAATTAGATACACAGAAAAAGTAAAAGAATAAAATTAAAATCACTGATTTCTTACTCTGAAGTAACCATAGTTATGAGTCTGCTTTCTTCAGACTAGAATGGACTGCCGCACACATCTTATTTTATTTTACTAAACTGTGCTATTTTACCTTTTCAAAACTTAGCATTATACTAAGTAAGTTCTGTTGCATAACTGGACCTCATTTCAAACTGTATAATATTCTGCCATATAGGTGTCACATAATTTATGGTTAGGCATTTTGATAAAAAGCCTCATAGAGTCTTATATCTGAATATTTGTGTGTATCTCAGATGATTTCCCCAGGATAAATCCCTAAAAATAGAATTACTGAAACAAAAGGTACAAATACTCTTAAGTTTCTTGACTGTGATTATAAGCATTCTTAATACAGGTTTATTTCTCTTCTATTAGAGTCACTGTGTCAAGAGGAACCAGTAACCATTTCCAGGTACCATGAATGTCATATTCTGATGAATTTCTCATCTATAAACATATTCAGTTAAGTTCAGTTCAGTTCAGTTGCTCAGTCATGTCCGACTATTTGCAACCCCATGAATTGCAGCATGCCAGGCCTCCCTGTCCATCACCAACTCCCGGAGTTCACTCAGACTCATGTCCATCAAGTTGGTGATGCCATCCAGCCATCTCATCCTCTGTCATCCTCTTCTCTTCCTGCCCCCAATCCCTCCCAGCATCAGAGTCTTTTCCAATGAGTCAACTCCTCGCATGAGGTGGCCAAAGTACTGGAGTCTCAGCTTTAGCATCATTCCTTCCAAAGAAATCCCAGGGCTAATCTCCTTTAGGATGGACTGGTTGGATCTCCTTGCAGTCCAAGGGACTCTCAAGAGTCTTCTCCAACACCACAGTTCAAAAGCATCAATTCTTCTTCACAGTCCAACTCTCACATCCATACATGACCACTGGAAAAACCATAGCCTTGACTAGATGAACCTTTGTTGGCAAAGTAATGTCTCTGCTTTTGAATATGCTATCTAGGTTGGTCATAACTTTCCTTCCAAGGAGTAAGCATCTTTTAATTTCATGGCTACAATCACCATCTTCAGTGATTTTGGAGCCCCCCAAAATAAAGTCAGCCACTGTTCCCACTGTTTTCCCGTCTATTTCCCATGAAGTGATGGGACCAGATGCTATGATCTTCGTTTTCTGAATGTTGAGCTTTAAGCCAACTTTTTCACTCTCGTCTTCAACTTTCACCAAGAGGCTTTTTAGTTCTTCTTCACTTTCTGCCATAAGGGTGGTGTCATCTGCATATCTGAGGTTATTGATATTTTTCCCAGCAATCTTGATTCCAGCATGTGCTTCTTCCAGCTCAGCGTTTCTCGTGATGTACTCTAGAAAATTTAAAAAGTAACTTCTGACAGAGGAAAGTCCTGAAACAAAAGTCAAGATATCTAGTTGTTATTTTCCACTGTGGCAGCAACCAGCTATTTTCCCTTAGGCCTGACACTACTTCTACAGACTCTTGAAAAATTCCCTCATTGTCTCTGAAATCACTGTGTTGAATTAGTAACCCTCAAAGTTCCTTTTAGCTATCAAATTCTAAGAGCTTATTTTTTTTCATAATACTGTAAAAAAGCTGTTTCAAGAGAAATAGAGTAATAATGTGTTTCTGGCAGATATTCAGTAAATATTTGTTGAATGAGAGGAAAAATGAAAGTTACAAACTTTGATATAGAAAGTAGTTAAATCTTTAAAAGTTTAATTAAACAAATTTTATTCTACTCAAAGAATAAATTACTGCCTGTCTTCTCTGGGTAATAATCTTTGTTAAATTTTATGGAAGACAAAAAATACAAACAAAAGATTTGCAGAACTTTTACATGAATCAGTTATGAATTTTGGTGGGAGAATTTAAAAATAAATAGGAATTACTATAACATTTACCCTTAAGGTGATTGTAATCTCATAGAGATAGTTTGTGGGCCCAGGTGACATAGCTCAAATAAAATGGTTAAGAAAAATTTAAAAGTGTAAATGATGCCACTAAGAAATTGTATAAGAAAGTGTTATGCTAATCCCAAGTGCAACCCTTAAATTTCTTGAAGACAAATATCAGAAGAAATCATATTATGTTTTTAGGAAAACTACCCTCACTTTTGTTAAGGTAGGAGAGTTCAGGGGAACACTAAGACAAGTATGAAAATGACCTGAGTTTGAGTGTGTTACTAAGACCAAAGACTTGCCTTCAAAGTCACCATTATAGTAAGGTGGCAAAACTCACCTTAACTTCTTGGAAATGGTTTCTGGAAAAGCCATGCAAAAGCAGATATGCATTTGGGATAGTTTGCCTAATAGTTTCATATTTTGGCAAAGCACTAAAGATCTCTTTGGCCACATTTAGTGAGAACCATGTGATATCCAGCAAACTAATCTCTTTGATCTTGTTATTTGGGCACTTGTTCTTTAATATTATTATTGTTAAGTTTTAATTTGCTTGGTCACCTTGTACTCTCCTCCACTGGTTAGCATATCCTCATTTTCCCAAAGAGCACTTGAGTTAAAAACCATTTACTTAAGACAACCTTTAATGCCCATGACTTAGAAAGTTCATTCAAAAGCCAAAAGAGCAGAACTAATATACAAAGCTCGGTGTATCTGGTTGCCTGGGCAAGTCGACTTGCCTTGCATATGTGAAGATATTAAATTCCTAACCAGTTAATTAAAAGAGCTTCTTCATGTGTCAGTGTAAGACCTGGTCTATAAATGGGGCATTAGGAGTTGACTCTTGTTTCAGGAAACAGCATCCTCTCCAAGTTTCTCACACTTTAAAAAATTTGTTTTTTAGAAGTGCCTACCAGTCACCTGTGCATTTCTTGTCAACAGGCTAAATAGTCTATTAAACGATAAAGTTGATCTAGTTCTAATAAAGATATTTTGGGGAGAGATAACTGGTTGGCTTTAATTAATTCAGATTATATGATTTTCCCTTTACTCTGATTTTAATATTGAAAATGTACCCATTCAATTTCAAACAGATCAATGACAATATTTTATAGAAAGGCTGTGGAGGAGTCAACAAGAGATCAAGTGCTGCAGTTCAACAGACATAGATGTAAGTCCATGCTCCATTACTTCCTAGCTAATTGACCTTGACTTTGGGTAAATTACTAATCCCTTGTACTCTCAAATGCGCCAAGCATAAAATGAGGGTGATACACTGTCCTTGTAAGGTTGTTTTCAGGATGAACTCCTATAATTCATATAATATGTTGAGTAAGAGTGTCAGATTATGATAAAGGCTCTAACAGATTATTACATTTGGCCTTGAGACAGAGGGATACCTGAAAATTTTTGAAGTGCTTTTGTGAATATTATTGCATTTGATCCTCAAGTGAGTTAAGAAGGGTGAAGTCACTAGCCACTGACAAAAGACAACACTACAATTGATTTCTACCTTCCATGCCAAAATTTTTTCACTCTACCTTAATGGAAAATCTCAAAAAAAGCCTATACTATTTGGAAACTGAACATTCTAAAATTTAAATTTATTTTATTTATAACAAAGTGATGATTCCAGGAGAGCAGTAAGGTCTTATTGAGTTAAAGATCTCCGAGTCAGGAAGATTGATCCCCTAGGGAAAGGAATGGCTACTTACTCTAGTATTCTTGCTTGGAAAATCCTATGGACAGAGGAGCCTGGCGAGCTACAGTCCATGGGGTCCAAAAGAGTTGGACATGACTGAACGGCTAACACTTTCACTTTCAAGGTCTTATAATAGTGAAATCTGAGCCCTGACATAATGCTGCATTCCAGACTCTAAAACAGAATCAAATAAGTCAATCATGACTCAGGATTCAAATTCCCATTTATGTGTTTCTATTTTTGGATTCTTTGACCTATTCAATTGGTCTATTCGTCTATTACGCTACCAAAACCACCACTCTTAATTACTACAATTTTGTTAGGAATTATAATGTCTGGGAGGTTGAAGACACTAGCTTGTTTTTCAAAACTGCTTGGCCATTTAACTTCTCATGTGAATTTTAGGATCAACTTTTTGTAGGGTTTGAATTGCAATTATGTCAAATTTATTGATTAATTTGAGATGATATTTTTATGATGTTGAATCATGTCATCTATGAGCCTAGTATATCTCTTCTTTTATTTCAATCACTTTTTGAGTCTTGCAATAAAGTTAGGAAAGGCCCAGTATGATGTTTCAATATGTAGTTTCAAATCCTTTTTTAATTTAAGAAAGTTTTCTATTTTGCTCCTTTGCTTTGGTTCTATTCTTCAGGAACTCCTAGTATCTGTATATTAGATAATCTTTGCTCATCTTTGTATTTGTCACTTTCTCTTGAAACTTAAAAATAAAAGTCTTTATTTCCATTGGTTTAAAAAAATTCCCTTTTCACCTTCTGTCTTTTAGCTCATTAGCTGAATGTTTTTTCCAAACTGTATCTTTCTATTCTTGTCTTCATTTCTTAGAGGATATTTTATTTGTAGTTCTTTCCTGAGTTCTAGCACTTAGATTCTCAGCTTTAACAATTCTGATATATGTTCTTTTTTTATATTCTATGTCATCTTCTTAATGTCTTTTAACTAATTTTTAAATAGTAAGTTGCATTTTGTGAACATACCTCTCTAGCATGCTTTCATCATCCTTGAAAATGTTATTATGCTCCATATTATCTCATTTCTTATTATAACATCATATGGGATTTGAACTTTATACTTCTCTGTCATTCAGTTTTTATGTGAAATTAGTTTTCCTGACCCTTTATATAAAGGCAGAATTTAGGAAAGCTCTTCTAATATCACAAAGCTCCTCTTTTTTTAATTATTTTTATGTAATGTTTAAAACTATGGTCTCTTGCTTCCCAAGATTTCCTTTCTCCACTTGGGTGGAAATATTCTCTTTTTTAATCTTAATTTTCTATAATTGCTCAATTTTTTTCAATTTCTAGTAGTTTCTCCAGAGTATGGTTCCTCAACTGGAAGGAAATTCATTTACATTTTGAGACTTCGTAAGGATTGTTGTTGTTCATTTGCTAAATTGTGGCCAACTCTTTTTGACCCCTTGGACTGCAGCACGCCAGACCTTCCTGTCCATCACTGTCTCCCGGAGTTTGTTCAAACTCTTGTCCATGGAATTAATGATTCCATCCAACCATTTTACCTTCTGTCATCCCTTTCTCCTCCTGCCTTCAATCTTTCCCAGCATCAGAGTCTTTTCCAGTGAGTCAGCCCTTTGCATCAGGTTGCCAAAGTATTGGAACTTTAGCTCCAACATCAGTCCTTCCAGTGAATATTCAGGGACTCTGAATATTTGCTGTCCAAGGGACTCTGAAGAGTCTTCTCCAGTACCTCAGTTTGAAAGCATCAGTTCTTCAGCACTCAACCTTCTTTATAAGGATTAAGCTGCTTCAGCCCTTTCAGTCCCTTACTTCATGCTCCTTGAACTCACTTGGTATCAGAGAGAGAATCCATTCTTAGTTTCATCTGGTTTCTCATATTGACCCACTGTGCTCCCCAGCAAATGACTCTTAGCTGTTTGAGATTCTGTTCATCATTAAATACAACCATATTTGCTTCCCTCCACTTTCTCTTTCAAGAGTGCCAATACCATGTGATTCTTATGGCTGTTGCCTAGTTTTTTGGTAAATTTAAATTTATCTTTGGTTTTGCTATTTTATTTGTTATGTTTGCTTTAATGTGGAGATTAAATAAGATTGAAAACCACACTGTCACTACCATCTGCCTAGAATCTCTAGATTGGACGTTAAAAGCAAAAGTGATAACAACAACAAATTCAGTAATTTTTTTTTATAACAGGTATACCCAAAAATATTTATTGGGTTTCCTAGGTGGTTTTAGTGGAAAGAGCCCTCCTGCCAATGCAGGAGATGCAAGAGACATGGGTTCCATCTCTGGGTTGGGGAGATCCCCTGAAGGAGGGCATGGCAAACAACTCCAGTATTCTTGCCTGGGAATCCCATTAACAGAGGAGCCTGGTGGGTTATGCTTCATAGAGTTGCAAAGAGTCAGACATGACTGAAGCGACTTATACGCAAGCACACAAGACATTTTTAAGGAAATTTTTAACATAAAGGGATAGGAAAAGATTCACCATGTGGTTAAAAATCAAAATGTAACTGATATAAGGCTATTTAAATTAAATAGCCCTCAAGACAAAAAGCATTATTAGCAAAAAGAAAAACACATCATTATATAGAAATAACTCATCAGGAATATATAGTCAGAAATTTGTATTATTTTAAGAAAATAATGCCCAAATTGTATAGAGAAAAACTGAATAAACTACAAGGAGAAACTGACCAATATGAAATTTAAATGGTAATTTGTAACATATTACTCCCATATACAAAACAATTATTAAAGTTGACCCAATAAAAATATATTTAGAATCATGATAAGATAATTACAGAATACCTTTTTTTTCAAAGATATATGGAAATTTCCAAAATATGAGTCTGTTGAAAGTCACAAATGAAAACTCAGTAATTGAATTGAAATTACACTGACCACATTCTTCAACCACAAAGCAAAATAATTAGATAAAAAGTTTATCTCTCTCCCCATATCTACATGCTTGAAAACTTTAAACACCCATAATGTGTTCTGAAACAAAGAAGAAATCTAATGAAAGTTTAAAATATTTAGAACTTGAGAAGTGAAAGTCACTCAATTGTGTCCAACTTTTCGCAACTCCATGGACTATACAGTCCATGGAATTCTCCAGACCAAAATACTGGAGTGAACAGCCATTCCCTTCTCCAGGGGATCTTCCCAACCCAGGGATCGAACCCAGGTCTCCCACATTGCAGGCAGATTCTTTACCATCTGAGCCACCAAAGAAGCAGAACTTGAGAAGGAAAACTCTTATTGCAAAACTTATAGATGCAGCTAAAGCTGTAAATGCATATGTCCAAAAGAAAGAGAAAACTAATAAACTCAAGAAAATTTAAATCAACTCAAGAAAATTTAAAAAGAGAACTACAGAATGAACTCAAGAAGGAAGAAGAGAATATTTTGACAGTAACACATATTCACAAAATAGAAGAAAAGAGTGGACTTTTAAAAGATAAAATATGTTTCTTAGAGGAGAATTATCAAGTGGCCCAAACCTAACAAGATCATAATTGCTTTAGAGTTTGTACAACCCTTGAAGTGTTTGAAGTGTGTTAGTTGCTCATTCATGTCTGACTCTTTGCAACTCTGTGAACTGTAGCACCCTAGGCTCCTCTGTCCATGGGATTCTCCAGGCAAGAATCCTGGAGTGGGTAGACATTTCCTTCTTCAGGGGATCTTCCTGACCCAGGGATCAAACCCAGTTCTCCTGTGTTGCAGGCAGTTTCTTTGCTGCACCTTTTAAAGATTCTATTTTGTACCTTGTATACAGTAATGTGGACTTCCCTGGTGGCTCAGTGGTAAAGAATCCACCTGCAACGCAGGAGACACAGGAGATGTTGGTTCAGTCCCTGGGTGGAGAAGATCCCCTGGAGGAGGACATGGTAACCCACTCCAGTATTCTTGTGTAGAGAATCCCATGGACAGAGGAGCCTGGTGGGCTACAGTCCATAGGGTCGCAAAGAGTCGGACACAACTGAAGAGACTTAGCATGCACACACACCTACAATAATGTAGAAAAATCTATGGCAGTTTTCTGAGACTCTTTGATGCTTTACTTCCCTCAAGGCTGTGTTCCTCTTGCACAAAGATATCCTTCCATGAATTTACTTCTTCTGCTATCAGGAACACAAATATTGCATGCATAGCATATGACAGTTTTTAGAAAGGCAGTTCAATCAAACACAACATGGAACAATCCAGTCTCTGGATAATAACAAGTTTTTCTCTAAAGGAGTCTTGGTTCTACAAATGCATTCACAAGTTAATTCCCATGAGAAACAAGTTCCCCTAGTGCTTTAAAGCTGTAATTCAATTTTTAAAACTTTTGAGGAATAAAACTTATACAGCAAATAAATTACTCTTCCATACTTGGGAACTTCCCTGATGACTCAGATCATAAAGAATCTACCCGCAATGCAGGAGACCTGGATTCAATCCCTGGGTTAGGAAGATCTCCTGGAGAAGGAAATGGCAACCCACTCCAGTATTCTTGCCTGCAGAATCCCATGGACAGAGGAACCTGGTGGGCTACAGTCTATGGGGTCGCAAAGAGTCAGACATGACTGGGTAACTAACACTACACTATTACAAATGGTGTACCCAGCAGTAATTCAAATGCTGAAATCTTATCCCTGCAATTTTTCTTCTTAAAGCCATGGACAGATGCACGCGGATGATCCTCAGTGTGAGCACCTCCTTCAGCTTTGAGCTCTATGGACCTCACTCTTTCCATCCAGCTTCTGGTTTTGGGTACATCTTCTTCTTTTCTAAAGCCACTCTTAACTGTGGTGTAGTCAGCCAGGGAGCAGAGGGGGTAAATGTGTCCGCTGAGCACAGTCTTGAAGGTGGTAACTCTCAACAATTTTCTTGGCTGCTTAAGAGTCTGATGAATGTGTTGTGGAGACATGGAGGAGGCAGTGGGTATCCTGGATTGTGTGATGGGATATCAGTGCCAGGCTGTGATGCTTGCATTGGTATTTACGAACACATATACACTCAAAGTGTTTAAACATATTGACTCATGTAATCCTCACAATGTTATGAGTGATGCTCTTATTATTTCATCTTACAACTTGTTCAAGGTCACAAAACTACTAAATGGGAGGACCTAGATTGGCACACAAGCCGTCTGTGCTCTCAAACCCCCTGGCGCAAAGGTAAAGTCTATTCCATGCTCCACTAACCAGAGTTGCAGGTCCCACACCCAAGCCAGGTATTGGAACATGGCTACTCTTAATTAGAAATCTAGGGTCCAGCTTAGATCCCCATTGTCTGGAGTTGAGCCGAAATTCTTTCCAGAGTTTCTCAGGGTCCAACCCCATGACCTCTCCTGGTGGGAAGTTGTGTGACCTCTAATTCATCCACGTGTATGCCCTGCCCTATCCAGTCAGCCCAGAAACATGATTATTCTGTGTTCTCAGTGCTGGAGAAAGTCAGCTCACTCCAGTGAAGTTTGCATGCTCTGTATCGCCAAGGGCTGATACCGTGAGGACACCAGCAGGGCTAGGCACAGATTTGTGGATGAATAAATGAATGAATGAGTTGATAGGGCACCAGTGTGCTAGGTACTGTGCTTGTAGTAGTGATAAAGATTGCAAAGATTAATCAGACTCCGCTCATCTCCTTCAAGAGCTCATATTCTCGTGAGGAGTTTTTGAAGGTTCATCATCCTCTCAAAATAATTCAGGACATGGATTTTGAAATCAGATAGATCTGATTCACCTGACTAATTGTGTGGCCTTTGACAAGTTATTTTACTCCATTTATTCATCTGTAGAATTGGTATGATACTGTTACCTGCCTCATAGATGTGTCATGAGGTTGTTCATTTGCTCAGTTGTGTCCAACTCTTTGCAACCCCATGGACTGAAGTATGACAGGCTACTCTGTCCTCTACTATCTCTCTGAGTTTGCTCAAACTCATGTCTGTTGAGTCAGTGATATTATCTAACCATATCATCCTCTGCTGCCCTCTTCTCCTCTTGAGGTCCATCTTTCCCAGCATCGAAGGTCTTTTCCAATGAGTCAACTCTTTGCTTTAGGTGGTCAAAGTATTGGAACCTCAGCTTCAGCCATTAGTCCTTCCAATGAGTATTCAGGGTTGATTTCCCTTAGGGTTGACTGGTTTGATCTCCTTGCTGTCCAAGGGACTCTCAAGTGTCTTCTCCAGCACCACAATTTGAAAGTGTCATGAGGATTAAATGAAATAATGCTTGAAAAATTACTGTGTTCCCCAAAGCAGCTGCCTCTGCTTTTTTTTTTATTTAAATTTATTTATTTTAATTAGAGGCTAATTACTGGTTTTATTCTTTGCTGAGGACCTGCAGGGACACCATGGGAACTGTCTTTGGCTGGATAAACCACAGAAGTCAGCAGGCATTGCATCCCACTTAAGCATCTGGCATGTTCACCATTCCCTGTTGTGTGAACCTGGATACTTGGGGAATAAAACCCCCATAATTAAGAACAGAAGTTACCTGTATGGGGTAACTTTGGAATTAATGGTGAAGGTGACTTTGGGCATTAGGAATACATATGGGCATATGAGAAAACAGGAAAGACAGCATTTTATTTTATAAATATTTATTTGGCTGTGTCAGGTATTAGTTGCTGAGGGATCTTCATTGCCTCATGTGGATCTTTCAGTGAGGCATGAGGGCTCTCTAGCTGTGGCATGAGGGCTCAGTTGCCCTGAGGCATGTAGGATCTTAGTTCTCTGATCAAGGATTGAACCTGAATCCCCTGCATTACAAGGCAGATTCTTAACCACTGGACCACCAGGGAAGTCCCAAGACAGCATTTTAAAATACAGCCTGATACTGAAGTAGTGTGACCTTCTGCTATAAATCACTATCTACCAGGATGCTGCCTCTGTCTCTCATGTTGGCCTCTCCCTCCCCCAGATTATCAACATACTGCATTTCTGTGGCTGTAATGATTGGTTCCTTCCAGGGTAGGTGGAGTCCAAAGCTATACCAGTTGGATTTTATCTCAGAACCACATGTAGGAGCTTTTGGGAAAAAGGTTCACCTTTCCCACTACATGTGAAAGTGAGATGTGTGAGATTTAGGGGCAGAGATAGGGTTAAGCTAAAGCCATCTTACAACAACAAGAGGAGAAGGGAGCCAAGATGGAAAAGAGAAGAATGGAGAGACAGGAAAACCAGGGCCTGGTGACATTTGAGTGCCTTATGGTGACATGCCTAAATCCAGCCTTGTTTCTGTTTTATGAGCTGATAAACCTCTTTGCATTTTTATCTCAAAGACTCTTAAACTGACTTTCTTAGAAGTAAAATATGAGTCCTTTATAAAATTAAACACACCTACATTTAGATATATTTGATTTTTGTAACTGGGGAAAATTTTTTATTTACCTAAACCCCAGATCATGACCCTAGCAAAGCAGAAGCTGATGTTCTATAGGGAATATTGTCATAGCTTGAACAAAAACCTTAGTGGGTGTAACACGACTTTTCTTTCTAAATGGCAATGAGCCCTGCTGAGTCAATGTTGACACATGTAACTCTTTCCTGGAAGGCAAGAAAATCTGAAAATTGACTGGTTTGCTCACTCACCCTGGCTTTTGTTTCCTAATGAACAGGTAATATTAGTCTTTCAGTATGATAACATAAAGCCGACCGATTTGCATCACTGGGTATTGTCCACCCTGTGTGTTTGAATTTGTTCTCTTATTTAATACAAGCTGTACTGAAACTGGGTAGTCTCTGTTTGTTCAGCAGCCTCTTATGAGTGCCTACCTTCTCTCCTGGTTTGGACCAGGGAAAAGATAGATGTGGGAAATGTCTGAGAAGGTTTTCTTAGCAAAGTGAACTTTCCCCAATTTTTCATCACTCCAAGGGATTTCAGTAGGACCTCTGATATCTTTAGAAATCTAGTCACTCCAGCTTGGAATAGAATTGATGTTAGTCTCTTGCTTCACTGTGTTGAGATCCTGGCCCAGCTGGTCTTAATCAACTACCCTCTTTTGCTGTGTCTTTGAATCATGACATCATATGATTGTCATGCTCATTTATTATCTGATGTTCATACTTATAAACATTGATAAGCACTCTCCAGTTTCTGCTATTTAATTGTCTGAAAAATGGGAATATTCATAAGTAACTTGCAGGTTTGTTGTGAGGTTAAAATGAGAGAAAAAACTAGAGAACCTCACTGTCGATCTCCGTGAATATTCCTAAGCCTGAATTGCTATCCCTAAACTCACCCCATTTCTCTTCTGACCTGTTAAGACCCCCTTAAACACATTCCCCATAAGAGGCCCCTCCCCAACCTGGTTCTCCCTTCAGTCTGTGCTCATTTCTATCCAGCACACTGTAGTGTTTATTTGTAGGTTTTCTAATCATTCTAATCCACTAAAGTGTGGACTATTTTGGAGGGTCAATTGTCTTCTACTTTTATATTCCCAAGGGATGAACCATGTCTAGAATATTAGTATGCTGTGCTCAGTTGTGTCCAACTCTTTGCAACCCCCATGAACTGTAGGCCACCAGGCTCCTCTGTCCATGGAATTCTCCAGGAAAGAATACTGAAGTGGGTTGCCATTTCCTTCTCCACAGTATCCAGTTCCAGTTCAGTTGCTCAGTCGTGTCTGACTCTTTGCAACCCCATGAACCACGGCACTTCAGGCCTCCCTGTCCATCACCAACTGCTGGAGTCTACCCAAACCCATGTCCATTGAGTTGGTGATGCCATCCAGCCATCTCATCCTCTGTCATCCCCTTCTCCTCCTGCCCCCAATCCCTCCCAGCATTAGAGTCTTTTCCAATGAGTCAACTCTTCGCATGAGGTAGCCAAAGTACTGGAGTTTCAGCTTTAGCATCATTCCTTCCAAAGAACACCCAGGGCTGATCTCCTTCAGAATGGACTGGTTGGATCTCCTTGCAGTCCAAGGGACTCTCAAGAGTCTTCTCCAACACCGCAGTTCAAAAGCATCAATTCTTCGGCACTCAGTTTTCTTTATAGTCAAACTCTCACATCCATACATGACCACCGGAAAAACCACAGCCTTGACTAGACAGACCTTTGTTGGCAAAGTAATGTCTCTACTTTTGAATATGCTATCTAGGTTAGTCATAACTTTCCTTCCAAGGAGTAAGCGTCTTTTAATTTCATGGCTGCAATCACCATCTGCAGTGATTTTGGAGCCCCCCAAAATAAATTCAGCCACTGTTCCCACTGTTTCTCCATCTATTTGCCATGAAGGGATGGGACCAGATGCTATGATCTTAGTTTTCTGAATGTTGAGCTTCAAGCCAATTTTTTCAGTCTCCACTTTCACTTTCATCAAGAGGCTCTTTAGTTCTTCTTCACTTTCTGCCATAAGGGTGGTGTAATCTGTGTATCTGAGGTTATTGATATTTCTCCCAGCAATCTTGATTCCAGCTTGTGTTTCTTCCAGCCCAGCATTTCTCATGATGTACTCTGCATATAAGTTAAATAAGCAGGGTGACAATATACAGCCTTGACGTACTTCTTTTCCTATTTGGAACCAGTCTGTTGTTCCATGTCCAGTTCTAACTGTTGCTACCTGACCTGCATACAGGTTTCTCAAGAGGCGGGTCAGGTGGACTGGTATTCCCATCTCTTTCAGAATTTTCCACAGTTTATTGTGATCCACACAGTCAAAGGTTTTGGCATAGTCAATAAAGCAGAAGTAGATGTTTTTCTGTAACTCTTTCTTTTTCCATGATCCAGAGGATGTTGGAAATTTGATCTCTGGTTCCTCTGCCTTTTCTAAAACCAGCTGGAACATCTGGAAGTTCATGGTTCACGTATTGCTGAAGCCTGGCTTGGAGAATTTTGAGCATTACTTTACTAGCATGTGAGATGAGTGCAATTGTGCGGTAGTTTGAGCATTCTTTGGCATTGCCTTTCTTTGGGATTGGAATGAAAACTGACCTTTCCCAGTCCTGTGGCCACTGCTGAGTTTTCCAAATTTGCTGGCATATTGAGTGCAGCACTTTCACAGCATCATCTTTCAGGATTTGAAATGGCTGAACCGGAATTCCATCACCTCCACTAGCTTTGTTCATAGTAATGCTTCCTAAGGCCCACTTGACTTCACATTCCAGGATGTCTGGCTGTAGGTGAGTGTGAGTGATCACACCATCGTGATTATCTGGATCGTGAAGATCTTTTTTGTATAGTTCTTCTGTGTATTCTTGCAACCTCTGCTTAATATCTTCTGCTTCTGTTAGGTCCCTACCATTTCTGTCCTTTATTGAGCCCATCTTTGCATGAAACGTTCCCTTGGTATCTCTAATTTTCTTGAAGAGATCTATAGTCTTTCCCATTCTATTGTTTTCCTCTATTTCTTTGCATTGATCACTGAGGAAGGCTTTCTTATCTCTCCTTGCTATTCTTTGGAACTCTGCATTCAAATGGGTATATATTTCCTTTTCTCCTTTGCTTATGGCTTCTCTCCTTTTCACAGCTATTTGTAAGGCCTCCTCAGACAGCCATTTTGCTTTTTTTGCATTTCTTTTTCTTGGGGATGGTCTTGATTCCTGTCTCCTGTACAATGTCACGAACCTCCGTCCATAGTTCATTAGGCACTCTGTGTATCAGATCTAGTCCCTTAAATCTATTTCTCACTTCCACTGTGTAGTCATAAAGGATTTGATTTAGGTCTCCACAGTATATCTATACATACACATTTGAAAGAGAGACAAGTCGATTTTCAAATTAAAAATGCCTTCTTCATTTGGAACCCTTAAATGAATAGTTGCCTTGGCTCGACTTATTTAGCTATGAAGACTCCGCTGGAAAGAGTCTAAATCGGATTATTTTGAGTACTTTATTGTTGGCTTACTGTAATATCAAGTCATGATATTTGAATAGTGAGTGGAAAACATCATCTTGTTGACTTCCATATATGTAAATGAGTAATGAAAGTGTGTATTGAAAATTCCTCATATAATGGCTACACATTTGATAAGAAAAGCCAATACATTGTTTTAAAAAGACAATGAAGTTGTTTTCTTCTATTAAATGCTGCTTCTTATAAATTCTGCATTTACATCTCAAAGGAGTTTTTGATGCTAAACATAGAATAAAATCCTGAGGAAAGTATGTACACCAAAGCGATTAATAGAACAGGTTTTATAGTCAGAAAGTCCTGGATTGAAGTACTCTCTCACTGACGATTACTTGCAGCATGACCTTGGGAAGATTACTTATCTTTTTTCAAGCTTCAGTCACCTTATCTATAACAGGGGGCTTATAATAGTGTATGTCAGATAGAATTGTTGGCAAATTGAAACGATGATACACTTAAAAGGGCTGAATACAGAGCTTGGCAATCAATGAACACTTCAGAGCTATTAGCTATTTTTTCTCTTTTAAACTTAGTCTTGTTTAGTTCAGTTATGGCTGCATGATCATTTTAATACAAGCTTTATATTTCTGACTGGTACAGCCAAATCCACCTGCTAGAGAGATGAATATACAGAGTAGTGAAGAAGCTTGGCCCAGCTGGACTGGAGAGAATCAGGGAGAGTCCCAGTGGGAAAGTGATGGGAGAGGTTAAAGATGGGAATCTCATGGGAAAGGGAAAGGATTGGGTTGGGTATCAGGAGGACAAATTAGCCTGGGAATATTCATGGGACGTGGAGGATCAGAGTTTTATTTCTCCTTTCTCATTTCAAACTCGCAGCATTCAAACATTTTATTCCTGAATGGAAAAATGAAGTTACTTCTTGGAATTGTGTGTGAGAAATATTGGTTTCATAAATGATATACTCATAAAATTTTCTTTGATGTAAAGTAAATAGAATATTAGCCAAATTTCTTCACCAGAGCTCAAATTATTATATGGTGTCTGGAACAAATGAAATGTTTGGTTTTTATTCTATTGTTTTCAAGCAAAAATGAGTCTGAGAAACTGCAAAACACTTAGCTATCTTATGTTGCATTGCAATACTTACATTTCTAATATATTTTCTCCATGTCATTTCATTAAATATTAACTCAAAATATCAACTGATGAGACTGTTAGTAACAATTTGTGTGTGTGTGTAGAAAATGGTACTTGTTACAATGAAAGAGAGGCTTTCATTTTAGCAAATTAAGAAGTCATGGGTTTAAAATTTGTTATCAAATATTGATTTTATAGTTTAGATTTTCTTTCAAAGACCATAAAAATTTTTTGTTTCTTTCAAAGCATAGTTTTACCAAGATAAAATATTAAAGGAGCTGAAATAAATTATTGAAAATAAAGCAAAATATGATAGCCTTATTTAATCAATTAAAAAAAATTAACTATGCATAATAAAAATTAAGCATACTTCTTAATGAATGAAAAATAAAGACTGAGAAATTTCAGACCCAGAGGAGTTTTATGTTTTCTTATACTTGTAATAATGAGCCTCTGGGCTCACACTGAGTAGGCAAGAAGATTTTTAAAAACATAGTCCAAATGGTCATTTTAAGCTTTTCATTTTTATTCTTCTCTGCTTCCTCTTCCCCAGATTCAAAGCCTCCATCTGTTGGGTCCAAAAGTGGGTTGTTTACTCTGACCATATGAACAGATAATCCCTTTCTCCCAGGTCTATGTCTTTAAAAAGATATTAAATCTTTGCACGGTTGAACTATTTTTATGACTTCATTTCCAATATTTGGAATGTTTAGGTTCCAAGGGTTATATCCACACTGTCAACAAATAATGACATCATTTAAAAAAAATCAGTTTAATTAACTTTGATCACATATGGTACAGAGTCATATGGCATAAGTTCATTAGAATATATTCTGACATTCTTCCAAATCATTTAAATCCTAACCCCTTAAAATAGAATTAATTGCTAAGGAGGTAAATTAATGTATGGTAAATGTTTATCCAGTGAAATTTCCCTCAGTAAAATCACTTCAATTTCCAGTTATGTTCTATTAAAACAGACTGTCAAACTGATTTTATCTGTATTGAGAGGGTTGGTGTCTTCAATTGCATGGCATCTTTCTGCTTTAGTGGGTTTTTTTTTTTTAGATTAAGTTTTTTTAACTTTTATTTTACTATGTTATTTATTTAAAATTTTTATTTTTAAATTGTATTTATTTATTTATTTTGTCAATGCCATGTGGCCTGCAGGATCCTAGTTCCCTGACCAGGGATTGAACTCATGCCCCTTGCATTGGGAGTACAAAGTCCTACCACTGGACTCCCAGGGAAGTCCTTGCCTCAGTGTTCTTTTTTTTTTTTTAATTTTATTTTATTTTTAAACTTTACATAATTGTATTAGTTTTGCCAAATATCAAAATGAATCTGCCACAGGTATACATGTGTTCCCCATCCTGAACCCTCCTCCCTCCTCCCTCCCCATACCATCCCTCTGGGTCGTCCCAGTGACTAGCCCCAAGCATCCAGTATCGTGCATCAAACCTGGACTGGCATCTCGTTTCATACATGATATTTTACATGTTTCAATGCCATTCTCCCAAATCTTCCCACCCTCTCCCTCTCCCATAGAGTCCATAAGACTTAAAGTGATCATTTCTTAGAGTTTACAGAATGCTTCCATGTTTTAGCTTTTAAAATACTAGCTTATTTTGGATTTACTTTGAGTGACTCTGTAAGCTTGAAATCAAATTGACTATTTTAGAATAACTCAGTAATTGGCTAGCAGTTGGATTACTGCTGATCATTTCTACTCTGTCAAAAATATGGCCAAATTAAATAAATGCTATCCATTAATTTGGCTGTTTTATTGACTGATACCCATCTGTCTCATCTGGATTTCCTTCACTCACATTTTGGCCCATGCAGCTCCTTCAAGACCCAACTCAAAAGCTACTGCTTCCCTCTAGTCTCCAAATTTCTCTCCTGGACTTTTCCTCTACTGTCTTAAAGAACTTGATTGAGGCAGGTATTAGGCATTGAGCTGCCAATAGCTGTTTTTATATGTCCCCTATGAAGCCTGGCGTGCTGTGATTCATGGGGTCGCAAAGAGTTGGACACGACTGAGCGACTGATCTGATCTGATATGTATTATCTAAATTATTACTCATTGAGGGCCAAGTTGATTTATTTTTTTAAATTTCTCTACATAAAAGCATAGGTGTCTATTCATTAAGGCTCAGTAAATATTTATGGAACAAATTTATTTGGGGCCCAGTATTTGGCTCTTACAATGACTAATCTTTGCAGTAGATTCTACTTTATGTGAAATAATAATCACTATTAATTTTAAAGTGCTTAGAGTGCACCCAGAATGTAACTAGGCTCTTAATTCATGCTATTTCTTTAACCTTTGCTATTACTGTCTATATTAGGGATTGTTTTTATTTTTATTTTTTTCACGTGAAAAATGTGAAGCTCAGAAAAGTTAGTTAACTTGCCTATGATTGCTCGGCTAGTATTTGACAGAAATGGGATTCAATGACACATCTTTCTGACTCCAGAGCTTGTGCTCTTCTGTGAAACAATTATGTCCCTCGAGAATTACTATCATTGGACAGGTAAGAACATTGGAGTTAAGAGAGCTTAATAATCTTGCCTAAGACTTGAGTTGTGTCTGACTCTTTGGACCCCATGGACCATAGCCCACCAGGCTCCTCTGTCCATGGGATTCCCCTTGCAAGAATACTGGAGTGGGTTGCCATTTCCTCCTGCAGGGGAACTACCCAACCCAGGGATTGGACCTGTGTCTCCTGCATTGCAAGCAGATTCTTTACTGCTGAGCCACCAGGGAGGCCCATATAACACATAACCACTGCTGAAATTTCTCTAGTAGATGCATTTTCCAATGTCTGTTTCTGATTATTTTTTCTTATCTCAAGGTAATTGTATTAGATGCTTTTTATACTGTTGGAGTGGGGTTCAACTTTTGAAAAACACACTCTTTATTTTTTTAATAGATCCTCTGGGATTACTTAAACAATTTTATTCACTTCAGACATTTATTGGTTGCGTTTGTCCCTGATACTTGGAGGAAATAGGATAATACAATAATATCCACTTTCCTTTTTTTCCCCCTTTGCTTCAGTTTACTGCTTCCCATTAAATATGTTCTTTTAAGAGATGAAATAATATATTAACTTCTAAAATCACCTCAAGTAAAGACCTACAGAGATGTCCATGTACTTTGGAATCATCATTGCTTATTTAGCAGAAATATTAGTTTAATGATATATATTAAACTCTATATATTATTATATATATAATGTATATGTTTATATATAAATTAAATTACATCCAAGTAAAAGATAAATTGCATTTATGACTTTGGAGTCAAGATAACAAAGAAGGACATTTTGTGTATAGTTATTTATAATATAGTTTTATATGTCATTAGCACCGTCTTTGATCAATTCTGCCTTAACACTAACTTAGGGGTTTTTCACCTCCATTTTCTCCTTTCATTGAATGCCAGGTGGCTTAGATGGAGAAATAGACAGTTTACCCTTGAACAAAAGACATTAAAATTGCACAGGTCCACTTATACAAGAATTTTTTTCACTCAGAAATAGTATAGCACTATATGATCCCTGGTGTGTTGAATCTGTGGATAGGGAACTGCAGATAAGGAAAACCACATGTATGGAAGGCTGACTATAAATTATGCCTGGATTTGGGGCTGTTTGGAGGGTTGGTGCCCATAACATCCTTCCTCCTACCCCCATTGTTCAAGGGTCAACTGGATTTAGAATGGACAGATAGTAGTTGTCAGAGCAGGTCTTCAGGTACTGAGAATAATCATATGGGAAGATCCCTGTAGTCCATGGAGTGAATACCATTCCCACACTCATCTAAGCATTTGTACATGAAGCAGCTGCACACAGACCCAGTCACACTAAGCAGATGACCTCAGAGGGGATGCCATGCTGCTGTGGTGGGTGCCTGGAGCAGACGGACCTCATCTTCTCAGAGGACATCAGCTCTTTCCTAGAAGAGCCCTTCATAGGTTGACATCAGCCCAAACCCCAGCAGGCCAGGGAATGGAGCCTTTTCCTTTTCAAAAGGGAGGACTTCTAAGATCAAAAATTCTAGGTGGTTAAATGTTTCATTTGGTGACATCAGAAATGTGATCTACTGGAAATGAGAGATATGAAAGCAATCAGAGCTCAGATTCTTTTCTCCTCTTGTCTCTTCTATATCCCCAGTTCTCACCTTGGCTGCATGTTGGAATCAACTCTGGGTGCTTTAGTGAATATGGAAAATTGGGCTGCATCCCCAGAAAGTCTGATATATAGGCATACCTCCTTCTACTGTGCTTTACTCTATGGTGCTTCATAGATATTGTATTTTTTATAAATTGAAGATTTGTGGCAACCCTGCATTGAGCAATTCTACTGGTGCCATTTTTCTAACAGCATTTGCTCACTTCATGTCCCAACGTCCCATTTTGGTAATTCTAGCAATATTCTAAGCCTTTCCAAAATTATTACATTTGTTATGGTGACCTGTGATCAGTGATCATTGATGTTACCATTGTAATTGTTTTGGAGTGCTATGAACTGCATCCATATAAGACAGTGAACTTGATGAATGTTGTGCATGTTCTGACTGATACACTGACCACCCATTTCCCCACTTCTTTCCCTCTCCTCGGGCTCCCCTCTTCCCTGAGACACAACAGTATTGAAATTAGGCCAGTTGACAACCCTACAATGGCCTCTAGTGTTCAAGTGAAAAGAAAAATCACACATCTTTCACCTTAAATCAAAAACTAGAAATTATTAAGCTTTGTAAGGAAGGCATATAGAAAGCTGAGATAAGCCAAAAGCTAGGTTGGCCTCTTGCACCAGTTAGCCAAATTGTGAACGCAAAGAAAAGTTCCTAAAGGAAATTAAAAGTGTTACACATACATGACAAGAAAGTGAAACAACTTAACTGACGGAGAAAGTCCAAGTGGTCTGGATAGAAGATCAAACTTGCTACAACATTCCCTTAACCCGAAGCCTAATCCAGGGTAAGATCTGAAAATTCTTTTCAATTCTGTGAAGACTGAGAGAAGGGAGGAAGCTGCAGAAGAGAAGTCTGAAACTATCAGAGGTAGGTTCATGAGGCTGAAGGAAAGAAGCCATCTCCATCACATCAAAGTGCAAGGTGAAGCAGCAAGTGCTTAGGTAGATGCTTCAACAAGTTATCCAAAGATCCAGCCAAGATAATTAATGAAGGTGGTTATACTAAACAATAGATTTTCAGTGTAGACAAAATAGCCTTCTGTGGGAAGAAGATGCCATCTAAGACTTCTATCATCAGAGAGCAGAAATCATGCCTGGTTTCAGCGCTTTAAAGGACAGTCTGGTGCATTAATATTTGTTGAAACGCAATATTCATTTACCATTCTGAGAAATCTTAGGGCTCTTAAGAATAACATTAACTCTATTCAGCCTATCTTCTTTTAATGGAACAACAAAGCATGAATGGTAGTACATCTATTTACAACACAATTTACTGAATAATTTAAGCCCACTGTTGAGACCAGGAACAAAGACTTCTTTTCAAAATATTACTGCTCGTTGACAGTACACCTTGTCACCCAAGACCTCTGATGGAGATGTATAATGAGATTAATAGTGTTTTCATGCCTGCTAATACAACATCCATGCTGCATCCTATGGATCAATGAGTAATTTCAAATTTCAAGTCTTATTATTTAAGAAATACATTTTGCTAAGCTACCGCTGCTGTGGATGGTGATTTCCCTGATGGATCTGGATAAATTAAGTCTTCTGGAAAGAAAAAAATATCACTGTTCTTAGATGTCATTAAGAATTTTCGTGATTCATGGCAAAAGGTTAAAATATCAACATTAACAGAAGTTTGGAAGAAGTTGATTCTAACTTTCATAGATGATTTTAAGGAATCCAAGACTTCTGCAGAGGAAGGAACCACAGGTGTGGTAGAAATAGCAAGAGAAGTACTGAATTAGAATAGAACAGAGGTGGAACTTAAATGTATGACTGAATTGCTGTAATCTCATGATAAAACTAAACAGATAAGGAATTGCTTCTTATGGCTGAGCAAAAAAAGTGGTTTCTTGAGATGGAATCTAGTCCCGGTGAAGGTGCTGCAAAGATCACTGAAATGACTATAAAAGATTTAAAATATTATATCTTTAGTCGATAAAGTAGTGGCAGGGCTTGAGAGGGTTGACTCCAGTTTTGAAAGAAGTTCTACTGTGGATAGAAACTGTCAAACAACACTGCACGTTACAGAGAAATTGTTCATGAAAGAGGAGTCAACAGATGGGGCAAACATCATTGTTGTCTTACTTTAAGAAATTGCCACAGCCACCCAAACCTTCAGCAACCACTACCCTGATTAGTCAGCAGCTATCAGCATAGAAACAAGACCCTCTACCAGCAAAAAGATTATGACTTACTGAAGGTCCAGATGATAGTTGGCATTTTTGAGCAATAAAGTATTTTTAAAGTAAGGTATGTAAAAAAAGTTAAGGTATGTACATTTTTCTGACATAACTGTTATTGCTCATTTAATAGACTACTGTGTAGTGTAAACCTGACTTATATACGCATTGCATGCATGTTATGTTAAGTCACTTCAGTCACGTCTGACTCTTTGCAACCCTATGGACCATAGCCCACCAGGCTCCTCTATCCATGGAATTCTCCAAGCAAAAATACTGGAGTGGATTATTGTGCCCTTCTCCAGGGGCACAACCCTGGAGATCCCAACCCTGTGGGATCGAACCCACATCTCTTGAGTCTCCTGCATTAGCAGGTGGATTCTTTACTACTAGCGCTACCTGAGAAGCTATATATGCTTTGGGAAACCCCAAAATTCATGTGCAATAAAACAGACATTGCCTTATTGAAGTGGGCTGGAAATAAGCCCACCATATCTCTGTAACTGGAATAAATGTAGCCTATAATGGGATTTTTAAAAAGTTTCCCAGATAATTCTATTGTACAGCCAACATTGAAAGCCACTGCTTTGAAGTACCCATTTCTTGCTGATATCATGTATTTATTTTACTTTCTTCTTTTTCTGGCACTGCCATAGATAACATCCATGTTTCTCTAAAAACTAACTTCACCTTATCCTCTCCAGCTGGGAAAAGGAGACAAACCTAGGTACTTTCATAAAATTAAATCTAGTGGCTGAGAATAATTACCAATATATCATTAAGCTTATTGTGGCTAGAGGTTTGCCAACAAAAAGAAAATTTTTCTAATTATCAGAAGGGCATGAGAAATCATTAAATGTGTAATTATAACATTATTAATAATGTGCCTTTCGGGAAGATTTTTAAATTGCAGATGGTAGGACACTGAATAAAACAGGGCATTTTTCCTGAGTACCTAATTGGAATTATTTTAATGATTACAAAAAGTATACTGTGAACGTTTTTGCAGAGATCAAGGCATTGACAGCATGAGAACATTTGCCAACTACTGTTTTTTTTTTTTTTAAGCTAACTTGTCTTCTTCATCTTCACTTAATTTCGAATACGTAATGCATTAAGATTTTCCATAACATTGACAAATTCATTGATTTCCCATAGACATCCAGAGTTTATTTCTCAAAAGCATTTATTTATTTGGCTGCATAGGGTCTTAGTTGTGGCACACAGGCCCCAGTGCCTACAGATTTCAGTCGTTGTGACATGCAGGTTTAGTTGCCCTGCAGCATGTGGGATCTTAGTTCCCCAAGCAGGAACTGAACCTGAATCCTCTGCGTTGCAAGGCAGATTCTTCACCACTGGACCACCAGGGAAGTCCCAGAGTATTTAATTATGATTGATGATATGATAGTAAATGATAGGTAGTTAAGAATGTTATAATGCCAGAGATCATGATTTCCATAATAGATAGGTGCCACCAAAATTAGATTTAAGTATAATTTATATTAATAAACTTCCTTTTAATGTTTTAGAAAAATTTAATATTAAATGCAATTTTATGGTGAATCTTTATGTAAAGTAAATTATTACAAATGTATCTTTTGTATATATTTGGATTCCCATATGTTAGTTTTTTCCAAAGTAGCTACTAAAATATTGCTTTTCATGTCTTAAAAAAGATGTTTAATCACCTAACCTAAATTGATTGCCATATATTTCTACTCCAAATGTTAAGGTGGCAATATCTTGTGAGTACACATCTGATGCTTGCTTTATTGCAGATGGTTAGTGGGATAAAATGACTTCTCAAAAATTAGAATTTTGGTGTTTAGTGACCTTTTAAGACTTTTTTTAGCAGGAAAAAAGAAGTCATTTGGAAAACTGTCATAAACATTTTAAAGTATGGCAATATTATTAAAAATAATATTTCATAGGCTAGTTGAACTTTTCTGTGCAAAATACTACTATAAAAGAAGATATTGTCATGGTTATATCAGTGTAGAAAATACAATCTAGCTATTATCTGGACTTTCTGCTGTATAAATGAAGACTGATATGAACTCTAGAGAAACATTTCACACCACCAACTGAGAGATAATAAATTTAGATAAAGCACAAACACAATCTACAGTATCTTTACATTTAGAATGGGGCTTTCCTCATAGCTCAGTTGGTAAAGAATCCACTTGCAATGCAGGAAACCTTGGTTTGATCCCTGGGGGGGAAGATCAGCTGGAGAAGGGAAAGGCTACCCACTGCAGTATTCTTGGGCTTCCCTTGTGGCTCAGCTAGTAAAGAATCTGCCTGCAATGTGGGAGACCTGATTTTGATCCCTGGGTTGGGAAGATTCCCTGGAGAAGGGAAAGGCTACCCACTCCAGTATTCTGGCCTGGAGAACTCCATGGACTATATGTCCATGGAGTTGCAGAGTCGGACATGACTAAGAAACTCACTTTCATCTCAGAACAGGTGGGTCTCAGAGCTGAGTTCTGGTGCTGAATTTGGAAGGCTTCTGAGAAAAAAGTTAACATTTACTTCTTTTGTTGGCTTATTGGAGTCAAGAGGTTGGAGAACTTGTGTGAATCAAGTTCTAAAAGTGGATGGGAATTCCCTGGTGATCCAGTCTTTAGGACTTCCCACTTCCACTGCAGTAAGCTCTGGTTCGATCCCTGGTCAGGGAGCTAAGATCCCACATGCCAAGTGGCTCAGTTAAAAAAAAAAAAAAAGGAAACCAAGCCAAACCAAACTAAAACAAAAGTTCTAAGACATGAAATAGTAAACTCCATGAGCCAAATTAAGGAGAAGGAAGAGGATAAAAAACACACCCACCATGAGAAAATATTTACCTCTTCAATTGTCTTTGGAAGAGCTTACCAGATAACAAGATTCAGCAAGTGTTTAGTTAAATATATAGATACAAAACTGTGGGACTTAATGAAGATCGTTCCTTGAAAAGGATTTATAACATTAGGCTAAGTAGCCTTGAAAAAAACGAGTCTAAGGGACTTGCCTGGTGGTCTAGTGGTTATGAATCCACCTTCCAATGCAGGGCACATGGCTTTGATCCCTGATCGGGAAACTAAGATCCCACATGCTGTGGAGCAACCAAGCTGGAGCATCACACATAGAGAAACCTTGTGCTTTGATGAAAGATCCCACATGATGCAATGAAGATCCTGTGTGCTGCAACTAAGAGCTGACACAGCCAAATATGGATAAATAAATAAATAAAAATTTTAAATGAGTTTAATATACATTTCAAGCTTGTTTTTGATCCTGTGTGTTTCAGATGGGCTTCCCTGGTGACTCAGTGGTAAAGAATCTGCCTGCCTTATGCAGGAGACACAGCCTCGATCCCTGGGTCAGAAAGATTCCCTGGGGAAGGAAATGGCAACCCACTGCAGTATCCTCGCCTGGGAAATCCCATGGACAGAGGAGCCGGTGGGCCACAGTCCATGGGGTCGAAAAAGTATTGAACACGATTTAGTAACTAGAACAACAACAAAGCACTTCTGTTAATGTCAAGCCCTGAGGGCAGAAGCCATGCTGTCTATACCTCCTTGTCCCTGCAGTGCCATGCAGAGTGCTGAACTCAGAGCAGATCTTGCTGAATATTTATTAAATGAATGAATGTAGAATTTTAAGATGGGAAAGACTTTTAGAGGTAATTTTGTCCAACCCTCTCTTTTAAAGACCAGGAAAATGAGACCCAGAGAGAAAAGTGACCAGCCAACAACGGTCACGTCTCTCTTAAGATCAAAACTCTGGCTGGGGCCTGAGATTCCCAAACTCATGTTCCAGTGCTCTTTCTATTTGGCCTTCAGAAGGTAAAGAATTCTGCCAGCTAGTTTTCAAATTGCCCATGGAAAGTGGTCCAAATGGCAGGTGCAGCCACCGGACACAGTTACTCGATCTGTTCAGTTGTATTTACTTTTCAACATGTTTACTTTCTGAACCGGAGAAGCCAGCTCCATTAGGTGAATGACTAATCCACTAAAAGAAGTCTAAATAAATGAAGTGGCATCTCAGTGGCGTGTGATGTGAAGAGTAGGGAAAGGGAAAGGCAGGAACAGAGGGAGGATACAGGAAGAAACGCCTAATAAAAAATATTTAAAAGCAAAACAGCCACTTTTTTCACCAAGATTTAAAAGCAATGCCATTACACATGACTATTAATTTTATATTATCAGAGCCTAAGACACTGACTCATTGGAAAAGACCCTGATGCTGGGAGAGATTGGGGGCAGGAGGAGAAGGGGACGACAGAGGATGAGATGGCTGGATGGCATCACCGACTCGATGGACGTGAGTTTGAATGAACTCTGGGAGTTGGTGATGGACAGGGAGGCCTGGCGTGCTGCGGTTCATGGGGTTGCTACGAGTTAGACACGACTGAGACTGAACTGAACTGAACTGAAGACATTACCTAAAATATAATTGCTATTCAACAATTTTGTTGTTGTTTTTTAGTCTCTAAGTCGCACTAGATGCTTTGCAACCCCATGGACTGTAGTCCTGCCAGGCTTTTCTGTTCATGAGATTTCCCAGGCAAGAAAACTGGAGTGGATTGCCATTTCCTTCTCCAGGTGACCTTCCTGACCCAGGTATCGAACTTATGTCTCCTGCACTGATAGGCAGATTCTTTACCACTGAGCCATCTGGGAAGCCGGTCCAATAATTGAACTTTATTTTTTAAAATATAAAACACTTCTGAAATGAGCCTAGTTTTTTAAATATACATTTTATCTCACAACATTTTGCTGAAATAACTGATTGAAAAGCAAAAAAAAAAAAAAAAAAAATCAATGTACTAACTAGGAGTTTGTAGTTAACTAAAACACAATGCACTTTTCCAGTATTTTTTTCCCACTGCATTGATTGGTATGTTAACTAATTTATTTAATTAATTTATTTAATTAATAAATTTAACTGATTTATTTAATTCCTAAATAATTTTAAAATAATTTTTTTGAAAAATTTCAGAATGCAGAAAAAGAAAGTTAATAGCATATGAGTGACTTCTGTGTTGGAAGTGGTATTTTAGAAATACTTCCTCATGTATATTTCCTTTCAGTAAACCAGTTTATCTTCCTGCATATCAGAAAACATTATCATCCATTCATCTGAAAAATATGTGTACTCATGGTGAATTTGTAAAAAAAAAAAAAAAAAAGAACAATGCCATTGTGTATTTTGAGGCCAAATAATTTTTTTTTTTTACTTTACAATATTGTATTGGTTTTGCCATACATCAACATGCATCTGCCACGGGTGTACACGTGTTCCCAATCCTGAACCCCCCTCCCACCTCCCTCCCCATACCATCCCTCTGGGTCATCCCAGTGCACCAGCCCCAAGCTTCCTGTATCCTGCATTGAACCTGTACTGGCTATTCATTTCTTATATGATATTATACATGTTTTAATGCCATTCTCCCAAATCATCTCCCCCCTCCCTCTCCCACAGAGTCCAAAAGAGTGTTCTATATATCTGTGTCTCTTTTGCTGTCTCGCATACAGGGTTGTTGTTACTATCTTTCTAAATTCCATATGTATGCGTTAGTATACTGTATTGGTGTTTTTCTTTCTGGCTTATTTCACTCTGTATAATAGGTTCCAGTTTCATCCACTTCATTAGAACTGATCCTTGTCAATAAATTTGATCGCTTTTCCCAAAATACAGTAGAATATAGTAATAAATAATGGAATAAATAATAAAGAAATGTAGTAGAAATCTAATTAAATATTTACATTTCTGTAAGTGGTTTTTGTCTCTTCACAATGATTGAAAGATATAAGAACGGCATTCTACCATGAGCAGTTGGTTATGTCAGTCATTCATTCATTCTTTAATCCATTCAGTAACATGTATAAGGCATCTGTTCTGTCCCAAATGTTAATATTAGACAATCCAGACACAACGATTACTCAAAAAAGTAGTAATCCTTGACATCCAGGAGCTCACAGTCTTCCTGGAAAATTGTACATATAAGTAATTTCAATGCAACATAAGATATGCTTTGACAGAGGTGTATACTCTCTGCTCCTATACCAAGAAGACGTGATTCGGTCTGTATATGGAGCAGGGTGGGGGAACTCAGAAAAGACTACAAGGAAAGTGTAATGTTTGGAGTGAATCTTGAAGTAGGAATTGATTGTGTGTGTTAGTTGCTTAGTCCTGTCTGACTCCTTGCGACCCCATGTACTGTAGCGCACCAGGCTCCTCTGTCCATGAAATTCTCCAAGCAAGAATACTGGAGTGGGTACCATTCCCTTCTCCAGGAGATCTTCCCAATCCAGGGATCAAACCCACATCTCCTGCATTGCAGGAAGACGTTTTACAGTCTGAGCTGCCAAGGAAGCCCATAGTATTCCTGTTAAAACAATGATTTTACTTAATTTACAGTATTACATAAAAACTGCTGTAGGCCATTACACTGCAGTCCAACTACTGTTGTGTCTGGTTGTATCGTTACTTAACTCTAGTTAATCAGGAACATGTCTGTCACTTCTGAGCTCCAGAGTTGGTAGGTAAGGATGTGAGAACTCTGGAATTAGATGTCTCATCTCAAATATCCAGCATCCAGACTTTCCAGCACATCTTTCCTTCTGTGTCTTAGTTTTCCATTTACCAGTGGTGATAATAATAGAAGCTACCTCTGGAGCTGACATTAAACCCTGCATGGTCTCACCAGTTACTTCTGGTTGGCGTCTGCTCATATCACTTTATGTCTGGGTCATCGAGGCTGTGAGGCATTTTGACGGTCTCTTTGTCTGACCCAGAGTTGTTGTTATGGCTAAATAAGAATGGTTACATGTATATGTATGGCCGAGTCCCTTTGCTGTTCACTGGAAACTATCACAACTTCATCGATCGGCTGTACCCCAATAAAACTTACTTTTTTCACTTAGTAAAAAAGAGAAATGCATGTTGTACATGTCAAGGACTTATCTTAGTGCCTGGTACATGGTGCATCGTGTGTGCTAAGTCACTTCAGTCATGTCTGACACTTTGTGACCCTGTGGACTGTAGCCTGTCAGGCTCCTCTGTCCATGGGATTCTCCAGGCAAGAATACTGGAGTGGATTGCCGTGCTCTCTTCCAGGAAACTTCCTGACCCAGGGATCAAATCTGAGCCTTTTATGTCTCCTGCATTGGCAGGTAGGTTCTTTACCACTAGTGCCACATAGAAAGTCCTGGTGCATGGTAACATTCAGTAAACACTGATGTTTTATTAATGAAGTATCTGAAGGGTTTTTGCACGTGATAAAAGATCTATAATGGTGGGTTGAATGCTTTAGTTTTCAGAGCTGTATTTACTGGTAATATAGCCTCTTTATTTTTCCTGACTTCTTTCCCCAGTTCTTCCTCAACCATTACTGGAAGTTCAGGCACATTTTGTCTCCAGTTCCTACCTTCATCCTGATAAAGCAACAGTTTTTGCCATCTGCATCCTCAGGGTTTCCTTCTCAATTCACCAGACCAATATGGTTTGGAAGAGTACTGAGAAGAGAAATCTTATTTATACCCCCCATACCCCTTTCCAAGAGAAATCACCCACTTTTCTCATCCACAGCTGATTGGACCAGAGATGGATATCTGATCCAAGGAGAGTCAATCTTAAGCTGGCTATCTAACCACCTATGGCCAATGCAGAAAGATAAGCTGGACTAATCAGCTTCTTTCATGGTGGGAAACATGAAGGGAATTTTCCACCTGGCAGTACAGCTGAAGGTGAGTGCTAACTTAGCATGGCAGCCCAGGGATATTTGCACTTCAAAATCGTGAGAAACCAAAAAACATGTGGAAGATAGTAGGAGGAAACCAATTTGTAGAAAGAGAAAGAAGTCCTGAAAGTGATGCAGAGAAGAGAGATAGGTGAGAGATTAGACAAAAGGAAGAGGAGAAACAAGAACCAAAGCTGTTCCCAAGGACTTCCTGGGACCCTGATGACATTTTGGTCCTGTTCTGATGAAGATGATGATGACAATAATGATAATATGTAGAATTTCTGGAGCATTTTGTATGTTTTAGGCAGTATTTTAAGCATTTATATGAAATAACTCAGTGCTCACAAGAAATTCACAAGGCAGGTTTTATTTTATCCGACTTTTATAGAGTGCCTATTTGCAGCCTAATGGAAATCCCTCATGTGCATTTAATCTTATCTATATGTTTTTGAGAAAAAATACCTAAAAACTCAAGGAGTCATCTTGAGTGCTCTTTCTAAAGCACTCAAGAGAGGGGACTCAACCACCACCTTCAAGGGTTGGTTTGCTACACAATGGAAACAAACTGATACACCTACTATGGAATAAGCACATTCATTATCAAGAATCTTTCTAACTACTATATGAGTTAAGCATATGTCCATTTTATAAATAAGGAGTCACAGTTCAGCTAGTGAACCTGCCCAAGGTAGCGAGTGGGTAAGTGACAAAGCTGGCTTGAAATTGGTTCCAGGACCTGGGCTCTTTTCACTGAACCAGTGTTGTCTCTCATCTCAGTTTGGTTTGATCCCCTTTTTCATCTCCATTGGCATCCCCAACCTCTCCCTACACACACACACACACACACACACACACACACACACACACACACATACAGCATTGTAGAGGACCTGACATTTGAAGTTCCAACCCAGCCCACCAGGAAACACCAGCTAACATGTTTGCCAAGGAGGTTCTGTCATAACAAATCTATAGGCTGTGTGATTGCTCTCAGGACAGGTTGCACATGTTATACTTCAGAGCACATGAGATTTAACTCCAATATATCCAAACCCACACGTCAACAAGCCACTTAAGGAATATTGACATTAATGCAGCTGTTTACAATGAAAAACTATATTGTTGTTGTTCAGTCACTAAGTTGTGTCTGACTCTTTGCAACTCCATGGCTTTCCTGTTCTTCACTATCTCCTGGAGTTTGCTGAAACTTATGTCCATAGAATCCATGATGTTATCCAACCATTTCATCTTCTGTTGCCCCCTTTTCCTTCTGTTCGCAATTTTTCCCAGCATCAGGGTCTTTTCCAATGAGTCGGCTCTTCACATCAGGTGGCCAAAATAATGGAGTTTTAGCTTCTACATCAGTCCTTCCAATGAAAATTGTGTGGTATTTCCTTATGAGGAATAATGTACATTTTGCAGTGTCTGAGCACGGGATGAAGGGTGACGTGTCCCTGGACACTCTCGATTGGACACGTGCTTGCGCCTGCCAGGTCTACAGTCCTTCTGGTGAGCATGATTTTTTGGTCTCACCGATTTAATGAAAGATTGATTTTCTTCCTTCCTGGCCAAAGATAAACCTCATGAAATGGTGATTTAATTCACAACACAAAGGCATGAAAGCCCTCCTTAAAATTAAAAGGAGTCTTCACACAAAAAAGAGCACATTCATTCACAGTAATAGACCACTTTATTTTTTCTTAAAGGCAATAGAACTTTGCTAATTCTCACTAATGACAGAGGGTGCCCATTGTAGAAGAACCAATTTTACTGATTACTGAATCGTATAAAATATTCTGAGAAAGAAATGAAATCTTGGTCATTCAAGACCCTGTCGTGGATCCATGTGTCTTGCTGAGAAATAGGCAACCACTGCTGTTTTAATTGGGAGAATAATCAGGTTTGCAGTTTAGTGAACTGAGATAATCACAAATACCATCCAAGTGAAAACGTACATTTCAACGATGATTAAAGAAGACACTTTCAGGTGATAAAAACCAGCAGATCCCATGGCACAAATCAGCAACTCACTGACTTCAAGGTAAGTGTTTTTATAGATGTGTTTAGTTTTCAGGCCATTGGGGGAACTAGGTTTTTGGTTATACTTGAAAGAGTCTGTTCATCTGGCAAAATCCAACCCAGTAATTTATTATCTCAGTGTACACTTAGAATCCCCATATTAAAATCCATATTAAAATGTCTCATTTGACATGAAAGGTTAAAAGCAGATGTAAAGTTAGAATACAGACCAGACTCACAAATGCATATAATGGATGACTAAGGTGTTGAAAAGTAGTGGTTAATCAAAATGTTTAAATCAAATGAATTAGTTTATAAAATGAAGAAAAACAATAAAGCATTCAGGATTTCATAAAATATTATCTCAGAGCCCTTTAACAACAGCAACTAGAAGGTGGATTCTCCAGAGAAAGTCTTGCATTTGACTGAGAAGAGTTTCTTATTCTTTTTCCAGGGTCACTATGAGCATTTCTGAACTTTTTTGCTGACATATGGAACCACCAGAATTGGCAAGAATTTTAAACAAGCTATTTCAAAGATAGTGCAGGTATACATATTTTAAGTTCAAATTTCTTCATTACTTTATTTTTAAAAGCACATAAATTCATCATGTAAGTGAGAGATTGTTGTAATTGGATCTCCAAGCACAGTATTAACCTTATAGGAATTCACTTGTCATGTGTGAAAAGCATTCCCCTAAAAACTTTGCGTTTATGAGATCTCAATGCTCGCATCAATATTGTTAGGGGTTTTCCAGGTGGCTCAGTAGTAAATAGTCCACCTGCCAATGCAGGAGATGCAGGAGACATGGGTTCAACACAGGACACAAGAAGACATGGGCAGATCCTCTGGAGGACAGCATGGCAATCCACTCCAGTATTCTTGCCAGGAAGATCCCATGGACTAAGGAGCCTGGTGAGATACAGTCCACAGGCTCCCAAAGAGTCGGACATGACAAAGTGATTGAGCATGCACACACAACACTGTTAGACAAGTTCTAGGATTAAAGCCACTTATAGATGAGGAAAGTGAAGTACAGACAAGTTACATAACTTGATTAAACTCTCAGGCTAGTAAATGGTGGAGTTTGAATTCAGACCCAGGTGATGTGGCTCACTCTATACTCAGACCTCTACCACCTTGATACCATTACAAGGTGCACCTATATGTGTAGGCTTCCATAGGGAAAAAAAATTCTTCTGAAAATCATTATAAACATTGCTGCTGTTCAGGTGCTAAGTTGTGTCCGACTCTTTGTGACCACATGAACTGCAGCATACCGGGCTTCCCTGTTCTTCATTGTCTCCTGGAACTTGCTCAAACTCACATCTATTGAGTCAGTGATGCCATCAAGGCATCTCCTGACACTGTCTAAGTTTGTCATAGTTTTTCTTCCAGGTAGCAAGTGTCTTTTAATTTCATGGCTGAAGTCACCATCCACAGTGATTTTGGAGCCCAAGAAAATAAAGTCTGTCACTGTTTCCATTTTTTCCCCATCTATTTGCCATGAAGTGATGGGACCAGATGCCATCATCTTAGTTTTTTGAATGAGTTTTAAGCTAGCTTTTCCACTCTCCTTTTTCCCCCTCATCAAGAGCTTCTTTAGTTCCTCTTTGCTTTCTGCTATTAGAATGGTACCATCTGCATATCTGAGATTGTTGATATTTCTCCTGGCAATCTTGATTCTAGGTTGCGAGTCTTCCAGCCTGGCATTTAGCATGATGTACTCTGCATAAAAGGTAAGTAAGCAGGGAACATAAGTGAAGTAAGTAAGTAAGTGAAGTCACTCAGTCGTGTCCGTCTCTTTGCAACCCCATGGACTGTAGCCTACCAGGCTCCTCTGTCCATGGGATTTTCCAGGCAATAGTACTGGAGTGGATTGCCATTTCCTTCTCCAGCGGATCTTCCCGACCCAGGGATCGAACCTGGGTCTCCCACATTGTAGACAGACATTTTACCGTCTGAGCCACCAGGGAAGTCAACTTTGTCTAAAGAAAGATCATCTTAATTATTAATATTTCATGAAAAAAAATCAAATTTGAAAGCAACTTCTAAAATGAGTATCTTACTGTTTTTTTTATCTTAACATTGAGCCTCTCTAGATGCTCTATCTTTAGCCATTCAGTTACCACATTGGAGAAAATGTTGACAAATCCAGCTAAGTAGGAAATGGGATGTGATGTGTCACAAAGCCTGCCAGGGGTGTGAAATGAGCTGCCAAATTGATTCAAGTTGTTTTAGTACAACAAGTCTGGAACATCTGGGTCTTGAATTACACAACAATTAGTGTAAAAATGTCAGTAGTATTTATGGAAGTCTATTCATATCCTATAATTAGTTTGCTTTATCCCAGAACATTTATGATGTTTAGGCAGACAGATTCTTTCAAAGTGATTTTTAATTAGTGAACTTATAGACATGAAAATTTCTGCATTTGAATATGAAAATTTGCCTATTCTTTTAGTATTTATATATTGATACTTTCCTAGGTAGTGTGGGGCTACAAAAATGATCAAGTTGTAGAACTTATGGCTACCAATGGGGAACGGTCAGGGATAGTCAGGAAGTTTGGGATTGACATGTACACACTGCTATATTTAAAATGGATAACCAACAAAGACCTACTGTATAGCACAGGGAACTCTGCTCAATAGTATGCAACAACCTAAATAGGGAAAGAATTTAAAAGAGAATAGATACATGTATATGGAATATCCCCTGGAGGAGGGCATAGCAATCCACTTCAATATTCTTGCCTAGAGAATCCCAGGGACAGAGAAGCCTGGTGGATTACAGTCCATGGGGTCACAAAGAGTCACAAAGAATATATATGTTCATGAAAATATCTGCAATACCAAATAAGGCAATTAAAAACTGAGAAATACAGTGAGTACTATTGATTTTTAGAGAAAGGAGGAATCTGAGAAGATTCTTAAAGGACATAGGGGTTTTTATTTTATGACTTTTGATTAAAGTATAGTTAATTTGCAACGTTACACTATTTTCAGGTGTACAGCATAATGATTCAGTATTTTTATGATTATACTCCATTATGTTATCATAAGATAATAACTATGATCCCCTGTGCTATATATTAGAGCCTTGTTGCTTATTTACATACAGTTGTTTGTGAATCACATACCCCTGTTTGTCCCTCCCCACTCCTCTCTTTGGTAACCACAAGTTTGGTTTCCGTATCTGTGAATCTGTTTCTGTTCTGCATATGCCACATCCTCTTCAATGTTTCTTATTTATAGATTTTTTGACGATAGCCATTCTGACAGGTGTGAAGTGATATCTGTTTTTTGATTTGGCTCAGATGGTAAAGAATCTGCCTGCAATGTGGGAGACCTGAGTTTGAACCCTGGATTGGGAAGATCCCCTGGAGGAGGGCATGGCAACCCACTCCAGTATTCTTGCCTGGAGAATCCCCATAGACTGAGGAGCCCGGCAGTCTACAGTCCACGGGGTCACAAAGAGTTGGACACAACTGAATGACTAAGCACACAAGAATTTGTGATGTTGAGCATATTTTCATGTGCCTATTAGCCATCTGTATGTCTTCTTTGGAAAAAAAAGAAAAAACATCTAGTCAGGTCTTCAGCCCACTTTTTGGTTGGGTTTTTCTTTTGATACTGAATTATAAGAGCTGTTTATATTTTTTGGATGTTAACTGTTGTTAGTCACATCATTTGCAAGTATTTTTCTGCCATAATATTTTCATTTTGTTGATAGTTTCCTTTGCTGTGCAAAAGCTGTTGGTTTAATTAGGTCCCAATTGTTAATTTTTGCTTTTGTTTCCTTTGCCTTGGGACACCAATCCAAAAAAAATATTACTATCGTTTATGTCAAATTATGTTCTGCCTATGTTGTCTTCAAGGATTTTTTATGGTTTCCACTCTTACATTTAGGTCTTTAAGGATTCTGAGTTTATTTTTGTACAGTATGTGAGGGAATCTTCTTTTTAAAAAAAGATTTATTTTTTTATTTATTTGGGTGCACCAGATCTTAGTTGTGGCCCTCAGAATCTTTGATCTTCATTGCAGTATACAAACTGTTAGCTGTGGCAAGTGGGATCTAGTTCCTTGACCAAGGATTGAACCCATGCCAAGAGTCTTAGTCACTGGACCACCAGAGAAGTCCCTGAGAATGGTCTAATCTCATTGTTTTACAAGTGGTTGTCCAGCTTTCCCAGCACCACTTGTTGAAAAAAATGTCTTTTCTCCATTGTATATATTCTTGTTTGTTGTAAATTAATTGATTATAAGTGCATGGGTTTATTTCTGTTCTCTCTATATTCTGTTCCACTGATCTTTGTGGTTTTGTGTGTGTGTGTGTGTGTGTGAGAGAGAGAGAGAGAGAGAGAGAGTGTGTTGATACCATGCTGTTTTGATTACAGTTGCTTTGTAATATAGTCTGAAGTCTTGGAGGGTCATATCTCCAACTTTGTTATTTTCTCAAAATTGTTTTGGCAATTTAGGATCATTTGTTCCATATGAATTTTAGAATTATTTGGTCTAGTTCTGCAAAAAATATCCATAGGTATTTTGATAGGGATTGCATTAAATCTCTAGATTGCCTTGGGTAGCATAGCCATTTTAACAATATTAATTTTTCCAGCCCCAAAACACAGGATATCCTTTCATTTCTTTGTATAATCTTCAGTTTTCTTCATCAGTATTTTATAGTTTTCAGAATATAGTTCTTTCACCTCCTTGGTCAAGTTTATTCCTAGATATTCATTTTGGTGCAATTTTAAACAGAATTTTTTAAAACTTTCTCTTTCTGATATTTCATTATTAATGTATAGAAGCACAACAGATTTCTCTATGTTAATCTTGTAGCCTGAAACCTTGCTGAATTCATTTTTAGATCCGATAGTTTTGGGATGGAGACCTTATAGTTTTCTATATAAAGTATCAAAGGATGTGGGGCTTTTAATATGTGTATGTGGATTGGGGAAGATAATTAAAAGAGAAGGGAACAGCAGGAGCAAAGGCGAGCCATGACAGGGAAACAGAGTAAGTGACCTAATGTTTTAGTAATATTAAATATGTGAGAGAATTGGGGGAAAAGTTCAAGAAAAGAAGTAAAACACAAAGTTGTATAGAGACCTGTCGTCTTCCAGCATGCCAAGCAGTTAAGTGGGACGTGATGTGCACCAAGGAAGTGGGTGTGGGCAGGGTGGTATAACATCAAGTGCTCTTTCCTCACTCTTACCACAACCATGCCGTGCTCTTCCTTAGCAGCCACAACCCTCAAAACTTACCATGACAAATCTCTCCAAAACAGTAATCAAACAAGGAAATTATATAGAAGACTTGATGAATAAAACTAATGAGATTATTCTAATAGGCAAGTATGGGATACTGCCTAAGCATATGAAAAAGTTATAAAGATGGACCGTATTATATATCATAAAGAAGATATCAACAAATTTAAGGAATAGTGTATATAAGACCACAATTAAATTAAAGATTGATATTGAAAAGATAATTTTTTAAAACTATACATTTGGAAATCTAAAGCATACTTTGAAATGATTTATGAATTATAGAAAATATGATACTGGAAAGTATAAATATCATGTGAATAATAAAAAAGATATTTATAAAACCTGTTGGACACAGCTATAGTAGAGAAATTCACAGACTTGAATGCTTTCATCTAGAAAAAAGATAGGTCAAAAGCTAATGAATTAAATAACGTAAGTTATACAAAGAACAACATAAGAAATCCAGAGAAATTAAAAAGAAATCCAATATACTAATATAACAACAAAATAGATGAAAAATAAAATAAATATAAAACTGAGAAAATCAACAAAGAAATCAACAATACCTAATTTATTTAGAAGACCAATATTCCTGCCTTTGGTAGGATCAATAGAGAAAGAGAAGAAAAACTTCACTGATGTTAGAAATGAAAACAGGGACATAATTATGAATGCAACATAAATTTAAAAGATAATAAGAGAAAATGACAAGTATCTTTATAACAAAATATTTTGAAGACAAATCTCTAGAAAATTATTACAAATAACCAAAGTAGATGCAAAATAATGTAGAAATCTGAGTGGTCTTATAATCATTAGAGAAATTATATCTGTAACTTAAAATCTTCCTACAATAAAAACACCATGCCCTCATGATTTTTATAAACTCTAGAAAATAGTCAATAAATAGCTAATCCTAATCTTAGATCTTTCTCCAAGGGGAAAAAAAGTTTTACTACTCAGCTGATTTTGGGAATTTGTGTAAGCTTGATATTAGTAGACAAGAAAACTATGAGAGGAAAATTAAATATAGCTCATTCATGGAGATTTCCCTGGTGGTCCAGCAGTTAAGGCTTTACCTACCAGTGCAGGTGATGTGGGTTTGATCCCTAGTTGGGGAACTAATATCCCAAAGAACCAAAACCTAAACCAGAAGCAATATTGTAATAAACTCAAACCCTCTGAGCCAACAGGGAATCCCCCAATAAACTCAATAAAGACTTTAAAAAAATAGTCCACACCAAAAAAACTTTAAAAAAAGTGTAACTCACTCATGAATGTAGATGAAAAATTCTAAAAATTTGCCGGAGCCAGCCGGCAAAGTCGATCAGGTCCCGAGAACGTGCACGGTGGGGCTAAGAAAGAAACTAAAGCAAAAGACTACAAAGATGGGGTCGAGAGGTTCAGACACGTCACCACGAAGGGACGCAGTCTGACACCAACTTTATTCAACATCTCATATTTATACAGAAAAGCGTGAGAAAGACAAGACAGTTGACATTTTTTCTTAGTTGGCCTATGCATCTTACAAACAGTTACAAGAAATCTTGAGAGCATGGGAATGGCTCCCTGTTATTATTTCTTACACCAGATAACATTTCTCTGTGCGTGAGAAGTTTGCACAGAACTCCAGGTGCCTGCAGTAAATAAGCACCTAATCTCTGGGGTGGCGGGACAGAGAGCTATGTTTGCAAGCAAACCCTCAAGGACTGAGGCAGCTCCCAGAGCTGTGTCCTTCAGACAAAGGACCCCATTCTCACGGGCAGCTCCCCACAAAAATTATTAGCAAAGCTCATTTAGAAAAGCACTCTGTAATTTGAGCTCATCCCAGAAATGGATGTTAGGATTATCACTAGAAAATTTATCATTGTAATTCATCATATAAAGAGATACAGAAAAATTAATACAATTAAAGCACATTTGCAAAAAAATTCTCCTAGCAAACTAGAAATAGAAGAAATATGCTTCATCTGGCAAAAGATCGCTAATAAATATTTACTGCAAACACTAAAGTCATTCCCTTATAGCTATGAAATAAGGCAAAGATATTTACTATCACCATGTCTAATCAATCCTATATCTAAGACTCTAGACAGCAATGACAAGAAAAAGAATTGAAAACTATAAAAATGGGAAAGATAAAAACAGATGTCATTCCCAGAGAGTATTTAAATAAAATCCAAAGTGATTTACAATTTAAGAATGAACGGATTAAAATAAATTGAGCATGTTTGTAGACTGAGTGAAAGAAGATGATGGAGAGGAGGAGCCTGGTGGTACTGCAGAAGATGAGAGAAATGATAAAGCAAGATTCCTGAGAAAGAAGCAGGACAGGTAACACTCTTGGGCTTGATCCAGTCCCCTCCTGGTACCCCACACAAGGTAAGTGCACTATTGTGTTCCTAATTTGAGGTGGGGCATCCAGGTAGGGACAGGAAGTAGATTCACTCAGGGATGGGAGAAATTTTCCTTGTAGGCAAAATATATTTACACAAGGGAAATGGGGAAAGTCTCATTTGTAAAGCTAGTATTTCTTTACTAGTATTTCTTCTCTGTGGTCTTCTCTTCATCCTATAGTCCTATAGGTCCCATTCCTATAGTACATTATTACCTGGGAGTACTCGACAATTATCCCCTCCTGTCTGTAAGACCCATGGACATGCTGGTTGCCTCAAATGTTACCATATATAAAGTTGTGTCTGCTCTAGATCTTTCCTATATCTTGAGCCCTAGGAGCTTGCTGAAGCTACTCTCACTGCTTTCTTATCTGCTTCATAGACTTTTGACATAAATTTCAAGCATGTCAATCTTTATTACAGTCCTCTGTGTCGTTGAGGATTCAGTGAGAGAGACAAATTCTGCCCTCAAGTTGCTTAATATCAGAAAAGATCCTTAAAGTCTGCTATTCAGTCTCCTTGCCCCAAGGTCAAGGAATCACAGACATTGGCATTGAAAGGGAGGATGGAAAGGGATTTCCCTCATTATAAATGCAGAAAGCCAAAAGGACCCACTGATTAAGGGGTTTGTCTATGTCCACAAAATCAATGAGAGCCTGAGCCTCTGACTCTCTATTAGTACCTTTCCCTACATCATGATACTACCTTGAGAAACTACTATTTGGAAGATTGGTGTGAAGTATAATAGAATAGGGGTCCCCAGCCTCCAGCCCACAGACCCGTACCTCTTGTCAGATCAGTGGTGGCATAAGATTAGAAATAAAGTGCACAATAAATGTAATGCACTTGAATCATCCCTAAACCATTCCTCCCCCTTCCTGATCTGTGGAAAAATTGTGTTCCACAAAACTGGTCCCTGGTGCCAAAACTACTGGGGACCACTGTTAGAGGATATAGAAGATGAAAGTATAGTCCCGGACCTTCAAGGCTGCATAAATAACATAGCAGAGCCCCAGGTAATTATATTATTGAGGGTTTTTTAATGATTAAAGTGTATATAAGTGAGTGCAGTAGACAACTCTTGAAAACTGGGAATGGATTTTATTATTTTTATTTCTTTATTTTCCAACACAGTACCTAGAACATAGTAGGTATTCAAAAAAATGAATGCTATGTGGATTTTTTTTTGTTTTTTTTTGCAATGTGGATTTTGAACCTCAAAATACTTCATGAGTGTTTTGTTTTGTTGGTAAATGTGCCTCTGTGTAAATGTGTTTGGATTAAACATTTCCTAGAGTCTAGGACTTAAACTGGATGTTTTCTTTGAGACAAGAGGTTGCTGTATGTGATATTTTTCAAAATCATGACTGCATTAAAAAAAAAAAAAGACAGAAATACAAATGACAGAGTTCTCATTCTGCCCATATTAAACATGTACATGGAATGTTCTAGAACCTTCTCTATAGGATAATGTTCCCCCATTTTATTTCAAGCATTTATATGGCTTTGGCCAAAATAAGGCTAGTATTTCCTGAATCATTTGACATTCAGCTGTTGCTGAAGATGTTGAAACTACAAGCAAACCTGCTAATCGTTGGCAACAAAGCAGCTTAATCCTGGCTGACCAGCGATTTGTTTTGGAGCCTTTGGAGCAACAGAGAGATTCAAGTTGATAAAAAGAGGTAAATAGTCGGTTAGAGATTAGAAGCGGGGGTTGGGGGGTGGGGTGGGGGGAGGAAAAGACTTCTTTCTCCCAGACCACACACTGATAGGGAATCTTCCTTGAGCAATTGTTCAAGAATGTTTCATGTTTCTTCCTCCTGCCCCTCTCCTTGGCTTCACTGCCCATTCCTCCCCCTTCCTCAGCTATGGAAGGTTTGATTGATACTTGTCACCACTGATAGAGAAAGATGCTTCAGGAAAAAGGGGGGGAGGGGCCTTGTCAAAAGCAGCAGTAGTCAAAAGATGATTCCTTCTTTCTGTGTGTTTTGTCTCTCTCTAAATCATTCAAATCTGGGTGGCATCTCGGATAACTGGCATTTTGACACAGCTTAAGGGATTGTCTCACTAACACTATTGAACTGAGGCTGCCACCCTTTAAAAAAATGGATAAAGAAGCTCTTTAGTATAATCGGATGTGTCTATCAGTGAAAAGCAGTTTCACGTAAAAGGCCTTAAAAATTTTTCAGCAGTTATATTTATTTTTGACCTATTATTTTGTTTCACCCATCTGTAAGAGTACTCTTTATGAGCTTAAGAAAGGGCAAAGCTCTTTCTTGGATTTCTCTAAAGAATATGCATAATAGCTTGGTGGATGTTGGTTGTTTACATGGCTGAAGCAGCTGGTCGAGAAGGTAGACATGGAATTTTCTAGGCCAGAAAATGTTTGCCTTTGTCAGAAATATTTTTATTGTCAGGGTGTGGGAGGAGCATTACAAATTTAGGGTGGTCTGATTATAACCCCAGATAAGCTACTGCCAAATAAAAGGTCTTAGATAAGTCATGGAAGCACACTGAGCCATGTTTATCCCCAACCCCTAAGGAATAAGGCAATAGAGAGGTGGTTCTTAACTCCTTTTAGCTTTAGAATCAGGTAATTGTTGACTTATTTTTTTAATTTATACTTTTTAGTAGCATTTTGCCATTCATGGTCTTCTTGAATGGAGACATTAATTGAATTTTAAAACCTTAGTTCGATTCAACAACTGGTCATTGGTGCTTTTGAGGCAGACACTGTGCTGAGTACCTCATGGTGTGTGTGTGTGTGTGTGTGTGTGTGTGTGTGTGTGAATAGGTGGTGCAGATACTAAGGTGAGTTCCTGCTTCTTATTCTCAAGGACTTGGTAGTTTTCACATCTCTTGTTGGTTTACTGTCTTATTTTCTGTTAGTAAGATGCTCTGAATGTACAGTTGCTGTATTTAGCAAACAGGATGCCCAGTTACATATGAAATTCAGAACAATGACTAATAGTTATGCAGTATTTTGAATATACTTAGACTAAAAAAAATTATTCGTCATTTATCTGAGATTCACATGTACCTGGGCATCCTGCGTGTTATCTGGCCACCCTAAATGAATTCACCCCTGAGCTCTTCCTCAGATTCCTCTGTTGTGGGAATAAGTTCAAATCCAAGGGAAATTAAAAATAACAGTGGGTAGATTTTTTTTTTCCTTTGATAGAAATGCAGGAACCACTGCTACCTCAGGAAGAATCACATTTCTAGAACAAATGTTATGCTGCCACCGACCATAACACAGGTTCAGAGGAGAGGGAAGGAGCAGAAACAGAGAAAGGTGTCTTGATGCCTCTGCCAGGTTGACTCTGAGTCCATGCTTGTTGCTCAGTGCCCATGATCTGTGAACTTAAGCACAGCTACAGCTGGGGCTGCTGTAGCAAAGCTCTACAGACCAGGTGGCTTAATGAAACAACAGAAATTAATTTTGTCACAGTTCTGGGGGCTAGTTCAAGACAAAGGCATTGTCTGGATTGGTTTCTCCCAACGCCTCTCTCCTTGGCTTGCAAATGGCTGTCTTTTCCCTGTGTTTTCACATGGCCTTGCCTCTATGTGTCTGCACGTCTGAGTCCAAATTTCCTCTCATTATAAGGATACTGGTCATATTGAATGTGAGGCCTCCCTTATGATCTCATTTAACTAAATTATCTCTTTAAAGTTCTTATCTGCAAATACAGTTACAATCTGAGGTGCTGGGACTTCAGCATATGATCTGTAGGGGACACAAATCAGTCCACAACAGGTAGTATGGAAGGAAGGACTCTATTATCTCCTCTCTCAGAGGAAGGCTTTTGAGATGTTTGTCTTCTTAGGAAATTTAGAAATTTTCAGTGTAAACAGTTCCAGTCCCAGGTCAGTTCATTTTCCCCATCCAATGTGTACAAAAACTCTTAATTTCTATTTCTTTATTGAGCCCTGTGTTCCAAGTCTTGGGTATTTTCATCCTGCTCCAGAAAGTATCAAGTTTGTGATGGATGGTGCTTTGTTGGAGGGGTCACTTAGCTAGGTTGTCAAATGGGCCAACCTACTTTCTGTACCACCAGCCCTCAGATCCAAGCCTTTAGACAGGACCTGAAAGACATTGAGTTCTATAGACACTCTTACCTAGGTTCACTGCCTCTTGTGGGCAGTTCTTGGACAGGCAGAGATGAAAAGTGACTAATCTTCAGGGATTACGGCCTTTCTGTTAGATAACTCATTCCTTCTCCATGAAGAGGATAGGCAAGGGAGAGGGTAAGAAGCCAGGAGTTTTACTCTCTTTGGATCCCTCCATGTGGATTAAAACCTGAAAATGTTGTGTTAGTATCAGTATCAATATCAATATTTGCTAGTATTGGTATCAGTAGATAGTATTTCTATTAATATTTGCACTAGTACTGGTGTCAACATTATTATCAGTATCAGAGTCAGTATTTGTTAATGTTAAAATTGGTGTTGGTGTTAGTAATAATGCAATGAAATGTCCATATTAATATAATAAAATATCTAGGACCATTTCTTAGCACAAACAGAGGCCAGGAAAGGTTTATTTCCTTCTCCTTCACTCTCCCCTTCACTGAAATGTCTCCTTTTGTTTTGGAAAAGGATTGATCATTTCTCTTCCCTTTGATAAATACTCATTGAGAGTCATTTGAGGGTCAAATGATCTGCCACTGCAGGGTATTGACTTTGGTGGATGGAGAAGATTTTTGGTTGAGAACTTTGAATAGTAGGTTCGTTCTTGGGGAACATGGGGGAGCCCCTAACAGAAAAGGGACCACTTTTTGACAGTTTTTGTGAGGTTTGGTCTGGGAGAGATGAGTAGAGGGGTCAGGATATTGGAAATGTGGCATGAATATGGACACCTTCTCTCCAATGGCCAACCTTGCGGAGACACAATAGAGAGAATGGAGAGCATTTCAGGGGAGTCAGTGGGACCAAGTGTCTTTGGGTTTTCAGTGGTGTCTCTTTATGATGAGAGTTGTTTCCATAGACAAATAGTGGCAGTTAGGATGTTCTATCTTAAGATGTCTTGCCTGAGGAGAACCTGCTTTTCTGCAGGCTTGATTTTGATCTTTTTATGTGAGCAGGCTCATTACTCTGGATGTGTGCTCAGTTATTAAGTTGTGTCCAACTCTTTGCAACCCCATGGATTGTAGCCTGCCAGGCTCCTCTGTGTATGGGATTCTTCCAGCAAGAATACTGGAGTGAGTTGCCATTTCCTCCTCCAGGGAATCTTCCTTACCCAGTGATTGAACCCACCTCTCTTGTATCTCCTGCATTGGCAGGCAGATTCTTTACCACTGCCCCACCTAAGTAGCTAAGTACATAACTTTATATATTACTCTGGATACATCTTTCAAATAACAGCTCATCAGCCTATTTTTTAAATATAGAAAACCTCTTGCTAGATAAACTAGAACTTTGTGAGGGGAGGAACTGAGCTGTCAGTGCTGAAATGAAAAGAGACACAGTCTGTAGAAACTGCATTTATCAGTGTTTTGGAAAAAGGGATCTTTAGATGATTGTTATATGCCATGGTACCTCCCTCAAAAAGTTAGGTACTTGTTATATAGAGAGGCTCAAGAGGGAGATGATATATGTATATATATAGTTATGGCTGAATTGCATTGTTGCATGGCAGAAACTAAAATAACATTGTAAAGCAATTTTCCTTCAATTAAAAAATAAATGAATAAAAAGTTAGGTATTGTTCAACAAGCCTTCACAAAACATCTTCAGTGGCACCTGAGTCCCACCACGACAAAAAGAAAAAGAGAGATCACAGATTTGTACCAATAGACTGTACAATGTGATTTTCCCACTTATGTTCTGTGATATTAGGGAGAACTAATATTCTAAAGCCTATGAACCCTGTCATGGCAGCTCAGGTTCAGAAAATCAGGTCCTCCTCAGGCAAGACATCTAAACAATATTATAAATTATTTTAATTACATAAATACTTAAATATATGTGAATGTACATACACACAGACACACACACACAGTGGGTTACCAAAGACCTACAAGCATTTCTGGAGCCAATTAAACTCAGTAGAATGTCTAAAAAAATCATATAAATTATACTTCAGGCTATCCAAGTAGATGGTAAGGGCAAGTATTTTTCTATATAGAAGTATATAGTAAATGAAGACATAGTAATAGAATTAATAATATCTTACCATTTCTTATCCCCTCATGATTTAGTGGATATAGACAATGATTGTTGGTGGCTGCTGACATCAAGAAAAAGAGAGACAGATGTTGTATACCTTCTGACAGATGTACTCAACATCATCCATGAATTAGTCTTGTCCTCTCCCCTAAAACTGAAATGGAATCTGGTCATCCAGGAATAATAGAGGACTGAGGAACATAGTCAGCAACACCAGAGAGATGTCATCAGAAAAACTCAGACTATTTAGTACATTAGAGAACAAATGACTTCTTTTCTTTGACAACATTGAAAACATTACAGGAAAAAGATAAAAGAAGGGAATAAAATTAAAAGAGAAATCTATCAACCTATTGCATTGTATGGAACCACATTTAAGTCCCAATGTGAACAAATAAACTGTAAAAAAGAAAAAAGAGAGAGAAGCACGTTTATAAAGCAATCAAATAAATATGAACATTGACTAGATATTTAATGATATTAAGGAATAATTATTAAATTTGGTGGATAATAATGACACTGAAATTATGTTTTATAAAGGGTCAAGTCAGATACTCTTTCACCTAAACACTTGAAACTGTAAACAACTACATGGGCAAATTAAAGAAGATCTAAAAAATGGAGAAATACACTACATGTATGGGATCAGAATATCCAGTATTATGAAGACAGCAATTCTCCTCAAATTGATCTATAGATTTAATGCAATCCAAGTGATAATCCTAACATGCTTTAAAAATAAATTGATAGGCTGATTCTAAAATGTATGAGAAGAGTGAAGTATTCAGAATAGCCAAAACAGTCTTAAAAAGCAGAAGGTTGGAAGGCTTGTACTACCTAATTCAAGGCTTCTATAAAGCTACAGTAATCAATAAAGTATGGTATTGGCATAAGGTCAGACTTATAGATAGGAGGAACAGAATAGGGAGTCCAGAAATCGATGCACACCATATGGTCAAATTTTCCAAGGAATTCATGAGAAAAAAAGTAACAGATGGGTTACCTGTATGGAAAAAAAGAAGGAACATTAATCCTCACCTCACACCATCAACAAAGTTTAATTAAAAATAAACCAAATGCTTAATTGTAAAGAGGGAAAACTGTGAAACTTCTAGAAGAAAACATAGGAGAAAATCTTTGTGACACCGGATTATAGGTGAAAATTTCTTAAACAGGATACAAAAAGTATACTCTTTGAAAGAAAACAATTATTAGAAAAATATACTTTATAAATTTAAAAAGTTCTTTTAAAAACACAAAGAAGCAAAAGGGCAATTTACAGACTTAAAAATATTTGTGAAACACATATTTGACAGAGGGCTGATGTGTTAGTTATCTATTACAGTACAACAACTTATCACTGAAACTCGGCAGCTTAATAAAGCAACAAACATTTATTACCTTGCACTGTATCTGAGGTTTGAAAGTCTAGGAATGCCTTAGCTGTATTGTTCTGGCTCAGAGATCTTTCACAATATTGCAAGAAAGCTGTCATCAGGGCTGCTCCATCAGGAAAAAATTAAATTAAAACTGCAATACGATACTACTAATACACTCATCAGAATGTTTAGACTAAAAAGACTGAAAATGCCGAGTGCTGGTGACCAACTGAGACTGTCATATACTGTTAGTAGGAATGCAAAATGGTACAGTCACTTTGGTAGAGTTTGACAATTTTTTTATCAAGTTAAATACATACTTTCCATATAATCTGGCAATCTCATTCCTAAATATTATCTAAGAGAGATGAAATTATATGTCCATTCAAAGACAAAATTATATGTCCATTCAAAGACTGTGCAAATATTCACAGCAGCATTATACTGCTAAAAGCTAAAATCTGGAAATAGTCCATCAACTAGTGAATGGACAAATAAATTCTCGTGTATTCATACTATGAATAGGGCTTCCCTGGTGGTTCAGATGGTCAAGAATCTCTGCAATGCGGGAGACCCAGGTTCAATCCCTGGGTCAGGAAGATACCCTGAAGAAGGAAATGGTAACCTACTCCAGTATTCTTGCCTGGAGAATCCCATGGATAGAGGAGCCTGGTGTCCTCCAATCCATGGGATCACAGAGTCAGATATGACTGACTAATATAACATATTCATACTATGAAATACTTACACCAATTAAAAAAAGAGACTGAATTGTTAACGCACAAATCACAGGGGTGAATCTCAAAAGCAGTGAACAAAATCAAACACAAACTATATAAGACAAAAGGAGAAACTATAGTGACAGAAAACAGATTAGTTGGGACTAAAGGCTAAAGGAGAGAATTGTCTACAAAAGGTATGAAAGATCTTTGGCAGTGATAGAAATATTCTGTATTTTGATCATGATAGAGGTTACACAACTATAAATAACTATCAGAATTTAACAAGCTGAATACCAAAAATGAATGAATTTTATTCTGTGTAAATTATACCTCAATAGAGCTATTAACAGAGTAATTTTTTTAGAGACATGCTGAAATATTTACAGATGAAAATATGTTTCATATTTTCAAATTTGCTTGTTTCAAATTTGCTTCAAAATAATTCTGAGTCTGGGAGAATGAGTAAGAGGTATATGGAAGTAAGATTGGTTAGGAGGTGATCTGGGTTGAAGTCAGGTGATGAGGACATAGGGGTTTATGGTTTTTTTTTTAATTTTCATATTTTAAAAGAGGTTTCCACAATAAAAATATTTAAAAACAAAAGCAAAACAAACCACACTGATTAATTATATCTGAATCACATTTGTTCAGAGCCTTTGAATCTTTCCAGGCTATCCATCTTGGACAAGCAGAAATGTGAAAGAGTAACAAAGAGTTCTAACAAAGAGACTCTAAAATATTTACCTTGAACAAGGTAGAAGTTGATTTCTTTATAAAATAAGATAGAAGTCAATTTTGCACTCATTAACTCTTCAAGAACTAAGGGGGTAGTCTAAGATGGGGAGGGAAGTCCGTTCCCTAGGATCATGTGGTGGCCCAAGTTCCTTCTATCTTGTTCCTCTGCCTCTTCCAGGATGTTATTTTTATTGTTGAAGCTGACCTGCCAGCACCATTTCAGCCAGTGTAAAAGAAGAGAGTAAAAGGCAGTATATACTTTTTTCAGAGATTGCTACTACTCACATTCCATTGGCAAAAACTTAATCACGTGTCTCCATTTGCGAATGAGGCTGGGAAGTATACCCTCTGTGTGGATAGCATATTAGTTTGCTGGACATTTTCACGTGCACACATACACACACACAAACACACAACTTTTTATGTACTGTTTTTTAGGAGTAGAGGGTGAGTTACATCAAGATGTGTACAGTAACAGTGATAGAGGAAGCATGGACTTCACGAAATGAAATAGAACACATAAAAGAGGCAAAGGGATTTATGTCTTGGGCAACAGCACCTGGAAATCTCAGGATGATGGTTCTGCAGATAAGAGAGGAAGCAGATTCTAGGTGAGGGAAAGTGGAAGGAGTCGAATTACCTGTGTCCAACTGTGTGGAAAAAGAATGTCAAAAAGAAACTCAAAGTTTATTTGGGTGAGTTTGGGAAGTATTGAAAATATAGAAAATTATATAACTAGAAAATGAAGTGGCTGTCTCGAGGTAGAAATTGGATAAGGGGAAAATATAACCATAATTCATGACTTGGCTCAGCAAAGAACATTTACTCAGACATAGTAATATGAATATGTGATATTGATTAAAACAAAAATTATGATAATATAAAAGTTGGAATAATGAGAATGGAAAGATAAGCAGGAGGAACAGAAAAGTGATAGACTGTCAACTCTTGAATTAGGAAGACAATAGAAAATGTCAAAATTGACATAGCTGCAGAGGCATATTGTTTAAAAATATGGAAGACAAAGCTAAGAGGCCACAGACGAATTGCTTTTAAAGCGTGGGGCTGTGTGTGTATTTTTTTTTAACACACTTGTTCTATTTATCTCAGTAAACTATGTGTATGCTGTTCTTTGATAAACACAAAATCGAATCTCATTGGAAAAGAAAATGTTTGTAGCATAAAAACTGAAAATCAGTAGGAGCGAAAACACATCTCTCCATCTCACGTTTATAAAATTAATTACTGAACTGAAAGTAAACAAGCCAGAGGGTTGACTGGCCACGCACGATGAGAAAGAGTGACACAAAGGGATGAAGGGATGAAAGGATGATAGGGAGGAATAAAAGGCTGAGCCCCTAGAATCTGCTAGGAGGTAATTTCAGGAATGAGAGCTTCCCTGAAGATTGTCCCCTGAGACTTAGCCTTTGAAAAATGGTCCAAATTCTGTGACTCAGTACTGGCTGTTGCATCAGTATGAGTCACACTTGGGGCATTTTAAGAGTGGATGACACCGGTAGAATTTTATTGCCTGCAAATCATCTTTTATTAATCTTACGTCCTGAGGATTGTGTGATATCAGCTAACAAATGGAGACCAGAGATAGAAACTTTGCAGGATAGGTGCTTACATTCACAGCATTCTAATGAATTTTATACATATAATATATATATATGTATATATATAAAGATTGAAGCTGAAGTCTGTTTCATTCTCTTCAATGTCTCCTAGATCATGTTGAAATTAGCATATATAATGCATAAATGGAGTTTCAATGGGTATCATGCCACCTAATGAAATAAGTGAATTGAAAACTGTTGGTTTTTAAGGACTTTTTGTATTTCTGAGTGAGGTTAACAGCCTATATACTCAAATATATGTTATTACAGATTACTGAAGCTGCATCATTCCATAAAACACAGATAGATATATTGAGTACATTCTGAAGAGAGTTTATTTTTAAAAATCAGTATTTCACATTCTGTCAGTAACCTCTCACACTGAAACCACATTAGGGGTTGTATTCGGTTCAGTTCAGTCGCTCAGTAGCGTCTGACTCTTTGCGACCCCCTGGACTGTAGCAGGCCAGGCATCCCTATCCATCACCAACTCCCAAAGCTTGCTCAAACTCATGTCCATTGAGTCGGTGATGCCATCCAACCATCTCATCCTCTGTTGTCCCCTTCTCCTACCTTCAATCTGTTCTAGCATCAATGTCTTTTCAAATGAGTCAGCTCTTCACATCAGGTGACCAAAGTATTGGAGTTTCAGCTTCAACATCAGTCCTTCCAATGAATATTCAGGACCGATCTCCTTTAGGATGGACTGGTTGAGTGTCCTTGCAGTCCAAGGGACTCTCTAGAGTCTCCTCCAACACCACAGTTCAAAAGCATCAATTCTTTGGCACTCAGCTTTCTTTATAGTCCAACTCTCACATCCATACATGACCACTGGAAACACCATAGCTTTGACTAGATGGACCTTTGTTGGCAAAGTAATGTCTCTGCTTTTTAATATACTATCTAGTTTGGTCATAACTTTTCTTCCAAGGAGTAAGTGTCTTTTTATTTCATGGCTGCAGTCACCACCTGCAGTGATTTTGGAGCCCAAAATAAAGTCTGACACTGTTGCCACTATTTCTCCATCTATTTGCCATGAAGTGATGGGACCGGATGCCATGATTTTTGTTTTCTGAATGTTGAGTTTCAAGCCGACTTTTTCACTCTCCTCTTTCTCTTTCATCAAGAGGCTCTTTAGTTCTTCTTCACTTTCTGCCATAAGGGTGGTGTCATCTGCATATCTGAGGTTATTGATATTTCTCCTGGCAATCTTGATTCCAGCGTGTGTTTCATCCAGCCTAACGTTTCTCATGATGTACTCTGCATACAGGTTAAATAAGCACAGTGACAACATACAGCCTTGATGTACTCCTTTTCTTATTTGGAACCAGTTCATTGTTCCATATCTGGTTCTAATTGTTGCTTCCTGACCTGCATACAGATTTCTCAAGAGGCAGGTCAGGTGGTGTGGTATTCCCATCTCTTTCAGAATTTTCCACAGTTTATTGTGATCCACACAGGCAAAGGCTTTGGCATAGTCAATAAAGCAGAAATAGATGCTTTTCTGGAACTCTCTTGCTTTTTTGATGATCCAGAGGATGTTTGCAATTTGATCTCTGGTTCCTCTGCCTTTTCTAAAACCAGCTGGAACATCTGGAAGTATTGTTGAAGCCTGGCTTGGAGAATTTTGAGCATTACTTTACTAGTGTGTGAGATGAGTGCAATTGTGCAGTAGTCTGAGCATTCTTTGGCATTGCCTTTCTTTGGGATTGGAATGAAAACTGACCTTTTCCAGTCCTGTGGCCACTGCTGAGTTTTCCAAATTTGCTGGCATATTGAGTGCAACACTTTCACAGCATCATTTTTAAGGATTTGAAATAGCTCAACTGGAATTCCATCACCTCCACTAGCTTTGTTCATAGTGATGCTTTCTAAGGTCCACTTGACTTCACATTCCAGGATGTCTGGCTCTAGGTGAGTGATTACACCATCGTGATTATCTGGGTTGTGAAGATCTTTTTTGTACAGTTCGTCTAGTGACCCTCAAATTTCATTGTCTGTCCATGTTACTATGCTTTTTACCAAACTTGAGGAGAAACACTGTGAAACGGAAATAGAGAGAAACAATCCATCTTGATTAAGTCAGTTGGAAGCATTAACAGTCGATTGCAACTCAGATAAAAAGAATTTCTCTTTGTTTCTATGAAAATGAGGAGATTAGGAAAAGGGAGAAATGCTATCCATGAGGATAATTCTTCCTCACTTAAAGTGCTGAGGGCTTTTCCAATGAGGGTCACTAAACCCGTTTACATCACACAGAATCCAGCGTTGCCACCTGCTCAGAGTAAGAGCACACTGAGTAAAAATAACAGAAATGAATGCAAGAACTTACCCCAAAATGGGCTTGCTTGAAGATGAAAGTGGGAAGCCAAAAACACATTTGCCTTTGCAAACATATGGGTGAAGAATAGAATTGTTATTGTTCTGAATGTTTTCCTAATCAAACCTGAGCAGACTTCAGGAAAAAAAAATGTGTCTTTAATAGGAAGATCCCCAAAATGACTGTGGGGAAAAGAAAAATCAGTCTTAATTCCCTTTGTCATAATTTAATACTTTCTTCTAACTGTTACATTTGTCAACAATGTAAAAACAAATTTATTGCAGATCTGAAATTTGGATTCATTTGTATGTGTGTGTTGCACAAAAAAACACTTTGTGGTTTATATACATGTAGTCATTCTCTAGATTACCATTTCATGGTACATCGCACACCAAAGCAAGCAACCTGTGTCTTTCACGCACAAGTGTGAGGGGTTGGGGAGGGCTGAAAGAGGGATGTGGGAAGCCTTTAGCCCCAGAATGGAATCAGATAAAGCTAGTGGCTTACTATTAGAATGCTAGCTTTGTCAAAGTCCTAGCATCTTCAATAGGACAGCCCTCTCTCCGTTTGTTACCCTAGCGCCCCTTTTGTGCAAACAATTTCCCATTGGTATTACCCAGAGCTTGGAGTCGATAGCTGACTAGCTTCTTTGCCTGTACCATTATTTCCAGCAAGCTTGCTACATCTGCAATAAATCCTGGAGGATTTGTGGGTGGACTGAGAAAATATGAGTGACAGAATGAGGTGATAAGTCCTGGATTCAGCTGAAACAAAGGCTTGTCCATTCTGTCCCGATGTGTCCGAGTCACTGGTCTCTGAAGATTTGATTTGATCGAGTTTTTGCCAGCTGTCCCGTGGAGTTCAAGCAAGTTCAAAATGAAGCCCAAGACCTTTTCTTTCACTCTCTGTTAAGCTTGTCTCTGAGTACCAGTGATGAAAATCTGTCTCTTTCTTAGTCTTTTTATGTGGTGGTGGTGAACACTGGGTATTCAAGGTGGGTCAGCTGTGCCAAGGAACTGTTTTAAGTGATAGACCCAGATGAAAAGGCAGGCTCTGGCTTTATACAGCAGCCATAGACTGTTTTCAGGTGTGGAAGCAAGGAATGTGGTTTAATCAGAATTTCTCAGCCTGGTTGCAGAGGGTCTCTGATGAGCTCTTCAAAGCAGAGTTGTTTTTTAAAGTAAGATCAAATCCACAGCTCTCATTTAATATAAGTTTTTCCTCCTCTTGGGTTTTATTTTTTCTCTTATCCAGAAAAGCTTAACTTAGATATGGTGTCTGTTTATCAGTGATAGTTCATCAGGTACCTTGGGCTATTCAGCCCAAGGTTTGTGTCTGCCCTACACAAATCCATATGTTGACGCCCCTAATCTCCAAGTGATGGTATTCAGAGGTGGGTCTTTGGGAGGCAACTAAGTTTAGATGAAGTCACGAGGGTCCCACCCCTATGGTAGAATTGGTGAGCTTATAAGGGGATGAAGAGACTAAAGTTCCCCCCTCCTTTCTCTCTCTCTCTCTGCCTTTCATGTGAGGCTACAGCCAGAAGACAACCATTTACAAACCGAGAACTCTCACCAGACACCAAATAAGCTGGCACGTTGATCGTGGACTTGTCAGCCTCCAGAACTAGGAGGAATGAATGTTTGTTGGTTAAGCCATACAGTCTCTAGTATTTGTTGTAGCAGCCCAAGCTGAGTAAGAGGGTCATTGTGGGCCAGCTGTGCTCTGAGCTGGGACTTGGATGGATGGAGCAGTCTCTGTCTGGGACATTGTCTGGACGAAAATGGGAGAATGATAAATCATGCAATGACTCTTAAAATCTCTTGCAGAGGAGATGTGTGTCACTTCCACTCACATTCCCTTGACCAAAGCATGTCCTGGAGTGAATTGTTTCATCATTGGGTAGGGGAAAGATAAGCATTCCATTAGAAGGAAACAGGATAGCTTGGAGGCACTCTGATACCGTCTCCGGGAGCCCTTTGTTTCTCTGTATATAAATAAGGGGAGGAGATTAGATGTTTGATTCCTCTCAGTGACACCGTGAGCCTGAAGTTCTGGCTCCAGAGACTTGGTGGAGATGTTCCAGGGTGGAGAAAGCTCCAGGGCCGTCACAACATGGCTGAGGTACACGTGTCACAGCCAAATAATTGTTGTGGAAAGATGGGGGGGAACCCACAAGGAACCTAGGATACACTGTTTCCAAATGTTACACTTCCTTTAAATCAGAAATAAATTTTTTCTGCCTTCCATGAGGAATAAAATGATTTTTAATCGTATTTCTGTGTGATACAGAACACTTAAAGAAAAGATCTGAAAGATCTAGTTATTCTAGAAAGAACATATACACAACTACCACCCAGTTCTAAACAGAACATGCCTGGTATTCCAGAAGGACCAAGGTGCCTCTTACCAGTAACATCTCTTTTTTTCAATTTTATTTTTTGTATTGGAGTGTAGTTGCTTTACAATGTTGAGTCCCTTTCTGCTGTACAGCAACGTGAATCAGTTATATGTATTCGTACATCCTCTCCCTCTGGGGTCTCCCTCCCACACCCCTCTTCCTCCTCCCTCCACACTTAGGTCACCACAGAGCACACAGCTGAGCTCCCTGTACTATGCAGCAGCTTCCCGCTAGCCAGCTGTTCCATACACAGTAGTGTATCGATGTCAATGCTAATCTCCCAGTTCATCCTGCCTTCCCCCTCCCCACTGTGTCCACATGTTCGTTCTCTGCATCTACATCTCTATTCCTACTCTGCCAGTAGGTTCATCTGTACCATTTTTCTAGAAATTCCACATATATGTGTTAATGCATGATGTTTGTTTTTCTCTTCTCCCCTTGCTCATTTTTTTTCTTAAAGATAATGGGTAAAGGCTTTCTTAGAGTTTCCTGCAAACAAGCTCTAAGACGGAAAGTTATAGGCAGAAGTTTACTGGGGATGTTCATGGGATTCACACCTGGAGGAACGTCAGGAAGGCAAGATGAGAGGAGCGAGAAGTTGGTCCACAAGGTGGTTGCCCCAGAGGCAGTGCCCAGTCCCACAGGAGTCTCTGAGCTGGGTTAGCCCTTCAGAGTTGACCTCAGTTGAGGCAAATGGGACCAGGCTTTCTGGTCCACATGGGCCAGTTATTAGACACAAGCCAACCCCCAGGGAGGGCATGTGACCTTGGGAGTACAGTTCTCTGTGGCAAAGGGTAATGCCCGGTGAGAGACTGGCTGAGAGACATCACCAGAAAATATTCTCAGCAGCTTTGAGTAGTGTTGGGTCCTGTAAAGGAGAAGCACACCAGCCATGACAATAGCTGTTATGGTTATTACTTCCTTTATATACTCTTAAATTTCACCATTCAAGTGTGTCTCATGAATTTTTTAGAATATCTGGCTTGTTTTACTTAACATGATATTTATTTTTAAGATTTAGCATTGTTACCTGTGACTGTAATTCGTTCATTTTCATAACAGTATTTACCTATTTTATTATACCCTGATTTATTCAGCTTCCCTCGTGGCTCAGATGGTAAAATGTCTGCCTGCAACACGGGAGACCTGGGTTCTGTTCCTGGGTCGGAAAGATCCCCTGGAGAAGGAAATGGCAATCCACTCCAGCACTCTTGCCTGGAAAATCCCATGGACGGAGAAGCCTGATAGGCTACAGTCCATGGGGTTGCAAAGAGTCGGACACAACTGAGCGACTTCACTTCACTGTAGAGATGGGTTTCCTTGGTGGCGCATGGTAAAGAATCTGCCTGCCAAAGCAGGGAATGCCAGAGACACGGGTTTGATCCCTGGGTTGGGAATGTCCCCTGGGGTAGGAAATGACATCCCACTCCAGTATTCTTGCCTGGAAAATTCCATGCATAGAGGAGCTTGGTGGGCTACAGTCCATGGAATCACAAAGAGTCGGACATGACTGAGCACACATAGCCCTGCAGAGACAACACATTTGTGCTGCCTCCCGCCTTTGGCTGTATACAAATGCTGCTGCAAATGCCCTCATAAATGGCTCCTGGTACACATTTTTTTACTGAAGACCCTGATGCTGGGAAAGATTGAAAGCGGGAGGAGAAGGAGATGACAGAGGACGAGATGGTTGGATGGCATTACCAACTCAATGGACATGAGTTTGAGCAAGCTGTGGGTGATGGTGAAGGATAGGGAAGCCTGGCATGCTACAGTCCATGGAGTTGCAAAGAGTCAGACACAACTGAGTGATGGAACAGAAAATGGTTGATTTACAATATTGTGTTAATTTCAGGTATGCGGCAGAGTGATTCAGTTATATATTTTTTCAGACAATATTCCATCAAAAGTTATTATAAGATATTGAATGTATTTCCCTATGCTATATAGGAAATCCTTGTTGCTATTCATTTTATATATAGTTGTTTTTATCTGTTAATCCCACACTCTTAATTTGTCCCTTCCTCTCCCCTTTGGTAACCATATTGTTTTCTATGTGAGTCTGGTGCACATTTTTATGTGTGTGTGTCTCTAGGGTAGCCAACCAAGGAGCGACATTGATGGGATTTGGGGCTTTACATACTTTCAGCTTTCCTTAGTGGTGCCAAACAGCTTACTTTCCTGACAACAATGTTTGTATGTTTCCATTGTTCCACATTCTCATCAACACTTAGTATTTTTGTTATTGTTGTTTGTTTGCTTTTTTTAACTTTATTTTTTAATTAATTAATTTATTTTACTTTACAATACTGTATTGGTTTTGCCATACATTGACTTGAATCCGCCATGAGTGTACATGTGTTCCCCATCCTGAACCCCCTCCCATCTCCCTCCCCATCCCATCCCTCTGGGTCATCCCAGTGCACCAGCCCCGAGCACCCTGTATCATGCATCAAACCAGGACTGGCGATTGTTTGCTTTTAATGTAGCCATCTGTTGGGTATCCCTGTCTCATCATGGTTTTATTTTTCATTTCCTTGATGACTAGAACTTTTTCATATTTTTTTTTTATCCACTTAGATTTCCTCTTTTGTGAGGAGCCTATTTTTGTCCATTTTTCCTTTTAGTTTCTTTTTCTTATTCAATTAAATAAGATCTTTATATATTTTAGATGTAAGAAATACTACAAATTAGCTAAATATTGCAAAATCCCTTTCTACTCTATGAGTACCTTTTTCACCCTCTTAAGTCCCAGAAGTTCTTAATTTTAAAGTAATCAAAAATTATTAATTTTTCTTTTGGTTAGTGCTTTTTTAGGATCTCTTATAAAATGTGTTGACCTTAAGCTTATAGAAGTAGCATAGATTTAGATGCCTTGTGAAATATATTGTCTCATTCAATTTTGTGATGAGAAGGTATTGTGTGCTATTTTTTCATAAAAATGCATTTTGAGTATCTTGAGAGAGAAACGATTTTCTTTTCAAAGAAATCAATGTTACCCTCATTTTAAGTTCAGATTCTTTTAGTTCTGACTATTGAATTCACAGGGAAGTGGTGGTAGTTATTTAAACAGAAAAGAGAAATCAATCTGCAAGAATTTGCAAATGTTATTCAAATAGGTTAAGTTTGTGAAGTTAGAATCTCTTTTCAGAGACCTGATCATTGGACTAGTTAAAAGGGGGAAAAAATTGACTCTTAGCAGGAGGCAGCAAAGAAAATGTGTTGGGTTCAAGCTGGAAAAATGAGCAGATCCAGAAGGGTTTAGATGAATTCATGAACTGATGGCTTTATAATGGGATTATTTAAGGAAGTTGAGAGTTTTATAGGGTCTACCCATAACCTTTTAAGACCTATGTCACTCGGGGCAGTGGCTCCCAGCAGTTCCATAGAGACCTATCCCATCAGATGTTAGTGAGGCCATTTGACCCTAACGTATTCCAAATTGCTAATTTCCTTTTCCTCTGTGCATCTCTCAGGGCCAAGAATGCAGGCATGAATTTAAGATGGTGGAGGCTGAAGCTATGCCTTCACGTTGGAGTTGTGCATCTGGCTGCTTTTGCCAACTGAAGGAGTGATTCGTTATCACTGATGCTGTAGCTTCTAGCAGGAAGGTGAGCTGGTCCTGAGGGTGGCCTTTCCCCCACCTATATCCTTTCTACCAAAATAACTTTCTGCTCTCTGCCCCCTACCCCTCTGGCCTAAAAAGTTGGTGCTCATCTTTCCTAGGGGTACATCTCAATTTTCAGTAGACATTTTGTTACTCTTATCTGTGCTATAACAACAAGGTCAAGAGTCAAGGATATCAAGCAACCATGCCCTTCCTTTTGTCACTATCCTGTGCAGGTCAGGAAGCAACAGTTAGAACTGGACGTGGAACAACAGACTGGTTCCAAATAGGAAAAGGAGTTCATCAAGGCTGTATATTGTCACCCTGTTTATTTAGCTTATATGCAGAGTACATCATGAGAAACGCTGGACTGGAAGAAACACAAACTGGAATCAAGATTGCCGGGAGAAATATCAATAACCTCAGATATGCAGATGACACCACCCTATGGCAGAAAGTGAAGAGGAACTCAAAAGCCTCTTGATGAAAGTGAAAGAGTAGAGTGAAAAAGTTGGCTTAAAGCTGAACATTAAGAAAATGAAGATCATGGCATCCGGTCCCACCACTTCATGGGAAATAGATGGAGAAACAGTGGAAACAGTGTCAGGTTTTATTTTTCTGGGCTCCAAAATCACTACAGATGGTGACTGCAGCCATGAAATTAAAAGACGCTTACTCCTTGGAAGGAAAGTTATGACTAACCTAGATAGCATATTCAAAAGCAGAGACATTACTTTGCCAACAAAGGTTCGTCTAGTCAAGGCTATGGTTTTTCCTGTGGTCATGTATGGATGTGAGAGTTGGACTGTGAAGAAGGCTGAGCACCGAAGAATTGATGCTTTTGAACTGTGGTGTTGGAGAAGACTCTTGAGAGTCCCTTGGACTACAAGGAGATCCAACCAGTCCATTCTGAAGGAGATCAGCCCTGGGTGTTCTTTGGAAGGAATGATGCTAAAGCTGAAACTCCAGTACTTTGGCCACCTCATGCGAAGAGTTGACTCATTGGAAAAGACTCTGATGCTGGGAGGGATTGGGGGCAGGAGGAGAAGGGGACGACAGAGGACGAGATGGCTGGATGGCATCACTGACTTGATGGACGTGAGTCTCAGTGAACTCCGGGAGTTGGTGATGGACAGGGAGGCCTGGCGTGCTGCGATTCATGGGGTTGCAAAGAGTCGGACACGATTGAGCGACTGATCTGATCTAATCTGATCTGTACTACTTCACATGGGGATTTCTTATGTTTGGAAAACTCAACTTATCATTGTGTTGCAGTATCATTATTGGTAATTTCCCATTCGTGTGTCCTTGTCTCAGGTAGGGGTTCCATCTGAAAAGTGAAATTTCAACTTCAGTTTCAGGAAAGGATGTTATCAAACCACTAATTAAAAGAAGAAGTCCTTTTTAAAGTCATTATGAGCTTTAACTGCTCATCTCCCAAAGTTTTGATAAGGTTAAACTGACTTTAATCACAACTAGAAATCAACTTTTTCTTAATAGTCTTCACAGGGGCCCAGTAAATATTGTTTTTTTACTGCCTTGGTTCTGAACCAAATTGAGTAAATAAAGCAGTTGAATATAGTAATATTCAAATATACTAAATATAGTAAATATATTCAAATATACTAAATATAGTAAAAAAAAAATCCTGTAACAATATGTCCTGTGATAATGTAGGATAGCATTTTAGAAAGTTCTCCCGGGTCAGGAAGATCCCCTGAAGAAGGAAATGGCAACCCATGCCAGTATTCTTGCCTGGAGAATCCTATGGACAGAGGAGTCTGGCAGGTTACAGTTCATGGTGTCACAAAGAGTCAGGCACGACTGAGCAACTTCACTTTCTTCCTGTCCAGACTCCTTTCTCAAATTGCAGGGGGAACTGTGGAGAGAAGGGCAAAGCCAGGTGAGGAAACTTCTGGAAACCTCATTTTGAGAAAGGAATTGAAGGATGGCTCTCCATATCACTAGTATTCTCCTGGACCAATATCCCAGAGTCAAAATATAAAAACAGGTGCTGAAAATCTGGGAGAATCTAAAGTCGCTGCCACCATCCTGGAACTCCCAGCCAGTCACAAAATCTTGACTCTATCACGCTCAGTGATGTGATGCTAGGATAGATTTAGATCACGCACTGGAACAGCAAGACTGCCAGCTAGCTGCTCAGGCTCACCTGTGCATATTATTCCATCAATATCATCATTGCTGCTGCTGCTGCTAAGTCACTTCAGTAGAGTCCAACTCTGTGCGACCCCATAGATGGCAGCCCACCAGGCTCCGCAGTCCCTGGGATTCTCCAGGCAAGAACACTGGAGTTGGTTGCCATTTCCTTCTCCAATGCATGAAAGTGAAAAGTGAAAGTGAAGTCGCTCAGTCATGACCCCATGGACTGCAGCCCACCAGGCTCCTCCATCCCTGGGATTTTCTAGGCAAGAGTACTGGAGTGGGGTGACATTGCCTTCTCCATTAGTTGACTGCATATCCTATGAATGAATTGTTTAATCCCCACTTACTATGTTTGGTTTAATTGCTAAGTTGTGTGCTACTCTTTTGTGACCCCATTGGCTGTAGCCCACCAGGCTCCTCTGTCCACTGAAAGGCAAGAATACTGAAGTGGGTTGCATTTTCTTCTCCAGGGACTGACTTTGTTAGGGCTGGGTTGTTACTGCTAGTCCTTTATTACTGAGGAGGCTATGTTGAAGGGAGTAAGTAGTTCAGTTTGACACAGCTAAGCCTGTTGGTTGAACCCAAGATTTATACCCCAGATATAAGCAATACTCTCCACATTAGAGTTAGGGCAAGGATAACTAGAATAAGACTGATGGTGTGGATGAGCAAAGAACTTCCTTTGGACAGTCCTCTTTGAAAAAGAAGAATGGAAGGGCTGAGTGAAGCACATGCAGTTTTTTCTTTCCAGATTTTCCAAAGAAACTCAACTGTTGAGACCTAGGGTCTTCTCTTGACCAGACAGAAACTAAGTGCCCTCTGGGTATTTTCAGGATTCATGATCTCCAATTCGTCTACACTTATAAAATCTTAGAAAGAAGCAATGCTTCTTATAGGGACAGATCTGAAAAGTAAGTAGACAATAAATTTATCCAACTCATTAGTTCTTGAAAGGATTTTGTTCATTTGTTTAAAAACTCATTAGTAAAAATCTTTTTTCTTTTTTTTGGAAAGTGGAGATCCAAGCAGAGACTCTTAACTGAAGTGGGTCTGGGAAGACACAGATTTTTGCAAGCCTCAAAGGGGCTCTGAGGTCACTAGGACGCTCCTAGGGCTCTACAGGAAATTGTTACTCAGGAGAAACAGAAAATTTTCACTGGATTAATCCAACGCTGCAAAAATCTAGATTTCCAGATTCTGTGGTTTTAGACTCCAGTAGAGTTACTTTTCCTAAATTATTATATTTGGTTATAAAGTCTTCAGCTTACACTAACAGAGGTTATGAAAAATCAAAAAAGCATAAGTATTAATTTTATTTATTGTAAGGATATTTACTGAGACTATTGTTTGCCACCACATCAAATGGCCCATGGGAGAAATTTCTTTTAGATTCCTATTTCTAAGAATAGTTGTCCTTTTTCTAAGCATCTGGATTGTTTTAATCAATAGACATTATGAACTTTGAAAATAACTGTCTTAGTTCATTCTGGCTGCTATAACAGAATCTCACAGACTGGGTGGCTTATAAACAACAGAAATTTCTCATAATTTTGATCTAGGGGCTGGGAAGGTGCTGGAAGATCCAGGACATGAGGGTTCATGTCTTGGTTCATAGACAGCTATTTTCTTGATATGTCCTTACAGAAGGAAAAGGAAAAAGAGCTCTCTGGGTCATCTTTTAATTTTATAAGGACAGTATATATATTTTATAAAGGGACAGCCCTCCGATTCATGAGAGCTTCACTCTTAAGACCTAATCACCTTCTGAAGACCCCACCTCCAGATACTATAATATTAGAGAATAGGATTTCAACATATGAATGGGGGTGGATATAAACATTTAGTCTGTAGCAACAACTGCCTATATTTCTCTCTTGAGCTGGCTGCTGAAAAGTTTAGAGCTAGATCAGTAACCCTACCTGAAGCAAGTGGCTGCACTTCGTGCATTAACCCCTGCCTTTTCTTTATATTTCTTACTCTATCCTTTGTTCTGTGTATTAATTAGAAGTCTATTTTGGCAAGGGACAGAAAACCTAACTCAATCTACCTGAAGCTGAAGATGAGATTGATTCCACTCAAGACACACAGATGAAAGGGATTGATTTCCAAAGGAAATTCAAGATAGACTTAGCAAAAGAAAAGAAACAGAGACACCAAGCAGTATGACAGGAATTTAATGTCTGTCATAGTAGCAACACAGCTGCTGTGTTTCCCAACCACACATCAAATTACCACTAAATTAAGTGAATGAAAGGAAGATTCTCATTCCCCAAAACTCTGAGAAATGTATCCTTTTTTCTCACTTAATCTATTTGGATTAAGTGCCTATGCCTGAACCAGTTTAGTGGGAACACTGCTTGGCTTAAGCAATCCTTCACCAGTGAAATTAACGCTAGGGTAGAACCGTGTAGAATTGGTTCTCTTGACCTTACCATTCCTGCTCAACCCTTCTTATACAATTCTGCAGAGTTTACCTGTTTCATGGGCTTCCCTGGTGGTTCAGATGGTAAAGAATCTGCCGGCAAAGCAGGAGACCGAGGTTCGATCTCTGGGTTGGGAAGATCCTTTCTAGAAGGGCATGGCTACCCACTCCAGTATTCTAGTCTGGAGAATCCCATGGACAAAGGAGCCTCACAGGCCACAGTCTGGGTCGCAGAGTCAGACATGACTGAGCAACTAACACAGAACACTTCATTCAGTTCAGTTGCTCAGTTGTATCTGACTATTTGCAACTCTATGGACTGCAGCACGCCAAGGCTCCCTGTCCATCACTAACTCCCAGAGCCTACTCAAACTCATGTGCATTGAGTTGGTGATGCCATCCAACCATCTCATTCTCTGTCGTTCCCTTCTCCTCCCACCTTCAATGTTTCCCAGCATCGGGGTCTTTTCCAATGAGTCAGTTGTTCGCATCAGGTGGCCAAAGTATTGGAATTTCAGCTTCAGCATTAGTCCTTCCAATGAATATTCAGGACTGATTTCCTTTAGGATTGACTGGTTGGATCTCCTTGCAGGCCAAGGGACTCTCTAGAGTCTTCTCCAACACCAAAGTTAAAAAGCATCAATTCTTTGGTGCTCAGCTTTCTTTATAGTCCAACTCTCATATCCATACATGACTACTGGAAAAACCATAGCTTTGACTAGACAGACCTTTGTTGGTAAAGTAATGTCTCTGCTTTTTAATATGCTGTCTAGGTTAGTCATAGCTTTTCTCCCAAGGAATGTCTTTTAATTTCATGGCTGCAGTCACCATCTGCAGTGATTTTGGAGCCCCAAAAATAAAGTCTGTCACCATTTCCCCATCTATTTGCCATGAAGTGATGGGACCAGGTGCCATGATCTTAGTTTTGTGAATGTTGAGTTTTAAGCCAACTTTTTCAGGCTCCTCTGTCACTTTCATAAAAAGGCTTTCTAGTTCTTCTTAGCTTTCTGCCTTAAGGGTGGTGTCATCTGCATATCTGAGGTTATTGATATTTCACACAACAGTTACCTATTTCATATCTGTTTCTTTGCAGCTTTGCCCTAAGCTAGGATGGGTCAATCAGATAACTAATCCCTACTCAGCTGGTAACTTCCAGATAACAAAATGCCTCATTTACAAGTCTCTTAAAAACCCATCAACACTATTGCATGCATCTTTTCCTCGCCATGTGTGATTCCTTCTTCCTGGAATTCCTTTCTCCTTCTTTGTTAGCTGGTTTATTCCCCCATATCCTTTATTTATTTATTTTTTAAACTTGGGATCTTAGAGGCAGTCTAATAGCCCTAGTGTCTTTTTTAAAAATTATTTATTTGTTTTTGGCTCTGCTGGATCTTCATTGCTGCAAGGGCTTTTCTCTGGTTGCGGTACACTGGCTTCTCATTACAGTGGCTCCCCTTGATGTGATGCCCGGGCTCTAGAACATGAGGGTTTCAGTAGTTGCTGCTCCTAGGCTCTAGAGATACAGGCTCAGTAGTTGGGGCACATGGGCTTAGTTGCGCTGTGGTATGTGGGATCTTCCCAGACCAGGAATCAAACCAGTGTTCCTAGAACAATGGCAGGCAGATTCTTCACCACTGAGCCACCAGGGAAGCCCCCTCCATATCCTTTAAAACCTCACCCAGTCTTCACCTCCTTGAAGCTGTTCCTGGGAGCCCAGATTGCACCAAAGGCTCCTCCCCAGTAGTTTCAAACCACTCTGGGTTTCTTTTGGTGGCAGTGCTTTGAAAACACATCTGTCTCCCATTAAATCCCCAAATTGTGGATGATAGCAAGCACCGCATTTTATCTTTCTATCTCCAGAAGCTAGCAGTGTGCTTGGTATGACAGATGTTCAATAAAATATTTGTTGAAGTAAACTGAACTACCCTTCCCAAGGTTGATTGTACTAATCAGTATTAAAACAGACAAAACAGCAGGTGCCCAGGAAGGAAATAAAAAGAAAACACAGGCTTTGATCACCCACCAATGGGATACTTGCTTCTAAATAATTCAAATTGATCCAGAGTTGTTCCTAAAAAATGCCAAACAACTGGGCAGTTCATTGGAAAAGTCAGCCAGTTGGCATCATGGAAACCAAAACACTGAACCAGTGACTTCACTAGACTTGTGACTTTTCAGCAGGTGTCCAGGCAGCCTGCGATGGAAGAAGTTACCAATCACTCTTTGTTGATTCTGACTTTCTCCTGCTTCCCTACCTGCTCCCCCACCCCGCAACCTATGCAAAGGTTTTAGCATCTGTGTAAAAATGTAAACATTTAAAAACATTCAGTTTTCACAATTGGTTGGAAAATTGCCTAAACTGTCCTCCATAGGAAATGGCAAGTTAAACCAAGTTGTTCTAAAGCGCTAGCCCCTTTCAGGTTTTGGACACGTGGCCTCTCTGGCTGAATGGCAGAAAGTCTGAATGTGTAAAAACAGCTAAAAACAACCACCCAAACAAGACAGCCATTCTCACTCCCCTCAGACCACCGCTCGGAGAGGCTGCTGTCCGACGGGTGCTCCATGCTAAATAACCCCTATTCTTAGTTCACCGTGACTTGGTGGCCTGAGCCAGGTGAAAAGACAATCGATCCAAAGAGACTACTGGTGCTCAAAGCTTCACTAACGAGGTGAATCTTTGCTAATCCCAGCCAGCATTGTTGAGTACTAAGTGCCACTCTCTAAAAATATGTCTTTCATGTAAAAGAAAAATTAAAACAAGGTGGGGGTGGGCAGAAAAAGAGTCCTTTAATGGACTATTTTATACTTTTGTTGTGTTGCGTGCTTTCTTGCAGGCGACTTTTTGGCAAATCGGGCATCTTCAACCGGGAGAACTTGGCTGAGTACAAAAGGGCTTTTGAAGCGGTGAGTGTAAATTCAGACTCCTTTTTTTTCTTCCTTCCTTCCTTTCTTCGCCCTCTCTCTTCTCCTGTGTCTGGAGACCGCTCAGCAGAAATAATAAGCGCCATTGCTTGCAGGCCACGTCCCATGAATTACTCAAACATCAGATGTAAGTTTAGAATGGAGGCACGTTTTATTCTTTTCTGCAGAAGTTTTCCTATCCATTCTTTACTTACATGTCATGGTAAGGCTAAGCGATGTCCAGCCAGTCAGAAAACACACACAGAGGAGGCCATTAAACAAATTAAAAGGAATGGGGATGACTAATACAGTACTCTTGGAATCTCCCAATTTGATTAGTCTGAGTTTAATACACAGAAGCAGCGCCGGAGAAAGAGGGGAGGCGAACTGCTCTTTAATAACCTGTACAATTAAATTATGGTGATGAATTTAACTATTCTGGGCTTCTTAAAGGAGTCTTATTATCCGATTGCTTATACAAGAAAGTCAGTTTTTCAGCAGGGTTTCTAAGTGCATCCCTGGAAGGCTCATGGTGGCAATTTTTATGCTTTGAAAGCTGTTTCTTTCTCCCTTTTATTAAATAGAACTGCTTTTCTATTTCTAAAACTTTGTGAAAATTATCCAGATAGTTCTAAGTCCTTTGGGGTCCTTACCTTTCTTCAGTTCTTCAGAAATCTGGAGTCAGAAAGGATAATGTGTGGAAAAGGGATTGGTTTTCCTTTTTCCTTGGGTAGCTGTAGGCAGGCACCTCAGGGTTAATTTTGGTCAAAATCCTCACATGCTTTAGATTTTGGAGAGCATCCTGCTTCTTTCTTTGTGGTGGTTTAGTTGCTAAGTCGTGTCCAACTCTTGCGACCCCGTGGGCGGGTAGCCTGCCAGGCTCCTCTGTCCAAGGGACTCTTTAGGCAAGAATACTGGAATGAGTTGCCATTTCCTCTCCAGGGGATCTTCCTGACCCAGGAATCAAACCCAGGTCTCCTGTACTGCAAGGAGATTCTTTACTAGCTGAGTATAAGGGCAACCCTTATGGAGGCCCATTTTGGCTCAAGAATTGAGCCGTTTTCACCAAACATCAAGGGGCATGTTGTGTCCAAAGCTGAGATGGTGTGTCTTGATTTTCTAGTGACCAGGCCACCGTATTTGTTTCATTCCTGGGAGTCATTATTCTATTATGAAGCAATGTGTGCACGTCTATCTTCCATTTGCCTATGTTGGAAAGTTATAGTTCAGGCATATGCTGTGCCAATACAGGTTTAGGGCACATTCCCAGAAACTATTGAATGATGAACTAGGAACAAGGATCAGGAGAAGTTTGAGTACCGCTGGCCTCAAGCATAGCTTCCACCAGATGTCAGCCAGTATAAAAATTAGCCCTATCTGATTCCACATCATGAGAAAGTGATGAAAATGATTCACCCACAGTGACATCACTTTCCAGTGCAAATGGTGGCACTGTCTTAAAGAGTCCTGAGAGAGTAACATAGGATATTCCCATATGGTTACCAGATTCGGCTTTGTTTCAAGGGAGTGGGGCATGGAGGTTAAGAGCACAGATTCTGAAACCAAACAGCCTGGCTTCGAATCCCGGTCCTGCCATTACTGGCTGTAGGATCTTAGGCTTGTTGTATACCTGTCTGTGCTTCAGCTTCCTCATTGCAAAATATGGATGATCATGATACCATAGAAAGTTGTTATAAGAGTTCAGCGAAGACTTCCTTGGTGGTAGAATGGATAAGAATCCACCTGCCCGGGACATGGGTTCAATCCCTGTTCTGGGAAGATTCCACATGCCACAGGGCAACTAAGCCCCTGTGCCACAACTACTGAACCCCGTGCACCTACAGCCTATGCTCCAGTAAGAAAAGCCACTACAGTGAGAAACCCGTGCACCGTAATGAGGAGTAGCCCCCACTCGCCACAATTAGAGACAAGCCCATGCAAAGCAAAGAAGACCCACCACAACCAAAAATAAAAATAATTAATTTTTAAAAAGAGCTCAATGACACATGTAAAACCATAGAACAGCTCAAGAGTTCTGAATGGGGGCCTTACTACTTAATGAGAATTCGCTGAATTCTCTATGCTAAACCTTTATGTGTATTATCTCATTTTACCAGGTCTCCTGGATTGCAGGTGGATTCTTTACCAACTGAGCTATGAGGTAAGCCCTATCTCATTTACACAACAAACCTAAAATATAATTCTTATTTTCTCTCTTTTAAAGATGATAAACTAAGGCCTGGTGAAACTAAGCAACTTCCCCAAGGTCTTAGGGATAGAAAGGAGTAAATCACAGAATTAGGTCTAGGAAATTGGGTGTTACATTTTGTGTATTAGTTTCTCAGTCATATCTGACTCTTTGCAACCCCATGGACTATAGCCTGACAGGCTTCTCTGTCCATGGAATTCTCCTGGAAAGAATACAGGAGTGGGTAGCCATTCCCTTCTTCAGGGGATCTTCCTGACCCAGGGATCGAACCCAGCTCTCCTGCATTGCAGGCAGATTCTTTACCATCTGAGCCACCAGAGAGGCCCACCAGGAATGTGGGTAGTCTGACTTTAAAATACATGTGCTTAGCCATTTCTTATATAGTGTATATTTGAAAATATTTTCCTGGTCTCTGTATCAACCAATAGGGGAGAAAACAGTGAAACCATCAACCAGCATTTTCAATAGCTTATATTGAATGAATGAGCTGGGGGGAAGTACAACATGGCAGCAAGGAAGGAGAGAAAGAGATATGCCATGATGGCTGATAGAGACAGCAGGACATCAGGCATCTGGCATGTGGAATGGTGGTAAGCAGGTTAAGTAGTAGCAGATCATCAATGTCCAGCATGCTGATCTAAGGTGGTCACATGCTAACTGTAGTTATCCTGGCTACTTTGTCCTGCCTGGAGTCTCAGTATGTACTTATTAGCTGTCTGACTTAATCATCTACTTGGCTTGGGTCATGGTGTTTGGTCACCTTGCCAGGGATCAGCATTGAAAAGATATTCTAGGGCAGAAGTAGCAGTGTTAGTTGTCCAGTCATGCCCAACTCTTTGTGACCCCATAGACTGCAGCCCACCAGACTTCTCTGTCCATGGGATTTCCAGGAAAGGATACTGGAGTGAGTTGCCATTTCCTTCTTCAGGGACTCTTCCTGACTCAGGGATCGAACCTGTGTCTGCTGCACTGCAGGCAGATTCTTTACCAACTGAGCTATGAGGGAAGCCCCCTCTAGGGCAGAGTCAGCTAATAAACACTGTCTCTTTCTCATGATCGTACATCCAATGAAACCTGAAGAGTTGTGCAATTATCCATTAGATGGATCACAGTTCTCATGATCTGTGTGAGAAGACTGGAAGTGGAATAGAAGTAGGAATGATTCCATTTTTTTCCTGTTGGATTCTAAAACTCTGGATTCTTGAACTTTACTCCACTCTCTATGGCAGTCTAGGCCACGTAAACACCTGGAGCTTTATTCTCATTGTGGTGAAGACAGGCACTCAATTTTTAGGGCATTTGTATTTTAAAACATCTAGTTCACCAATTTTTGGCCAGCATGGGCTTTGCAATATTGAACTGTCGTTTCATTATGGTTTAATAGGTGTAATATTGAATAGTGAGCTAGCACATAAATGGAGTATACATTTTCTTTGTGATTTGGGATCAGGGTGACTTTGAGTTTTGCCCCACCAATTTTAGAAAAACCAAGGGAACCACAGATAGACCATTTATAGAGATTATATTGTTAAGGAAAAAATTATTCATGACACTTTAAAAGAATGATAAAGAAAACTTTCTTGAAGAGGAGCTACTTAATACAATGAAATTTTGTGTTAGGGGAGAGAGATTGGATTTAACTCCAAATACAATAAGGCCAAGGAGCCAGGGTAGGAGAAGAGCCAGTGGGTGTGGAATTACTAAGAGGAAACACCACAGGTAAGGGAGGATTCTGATAAACCTGACCTAACAAGATGCTTGCTAAAGGCAGGCCAGAGTGATCAGATATGCTGATCAGGGTGATCTGGGGGTTGGTGGAGGATAAGGAACTTGATCAGAAATCAAAGGTGACCAGACATCAAGTGTGGGGATTCTGGTAAAGCTGAGTTAGCAGTCTTCTTATTAGAAATTGACTCTAAAAGGAATAGCATTTTTTCAAGTCTAGACATGGACAGTGATCTGAAAATCTGGACAGCCAACCTCTAGTCTGGATTCATAATCTCATTGATATGGGACAAGTAGATGCAATGCTTTGCCTAGCACATTTGAAAATGTGTGTAGAATGTTCTCTTGACTCAAATTCACCATCTCTTTTCATTCTCTTCCCAAATTTGTAAATATTTAGAATAGGCACAATATGAGTAAAAAGTAGGACTCTTTAGGGAGTTCCTGCAATGAACCAAACAGGTTCATTGAGAGAAAATTGAGCAGGAGGCCAAAGTGGAGAAGGAGCCAACAGTAGTCAGAAGGCAGGAAAAGTGAGGTGCTGATGTTGCCCACCTCTGCCTGCCTTTTCTTGGCACAGAAAAAGAGCTTCAAGGAGGGAAGGGAACACTGACTTAATGGAAGGTGCATGCATGAGTGCTCAGTTGCTCAGTCCTTTCCAACTCTTTGCAACCCCATGGACTATAGCCCACCAGACTCCTCTGTATTTTTCAAGCAAGGATACTGGAGGGGGCTGTCATTTACTTATGTACAGAGGCAAAAAAAAAAAAACCCACAATGAAAAAATCTAATGAAAGTTCATAAGGGATCTTTGCTTTCTTCATGAAGGTCTTAGATACAAGGGGAAAGTCAACATTGTCTTATCATAGCACTAGACAATCAAATCTGCATTTTAAAAATGGCAATGTCTACATGCCAGGGGTCCTCAGGCATAGGCTTTGAGATTTCTGAGCTACTACCAGGAATCATGATTTAGCAAGTCCAGAATGGGAGGCGCATTTTCTTTAACACATGATGTTGTCCATGGACTGTATTGAGAGAAGCACTGTCTATGCAAAATGTCCAAGGAGGGAGTTGGGAGACCGGGATTTCAGCTCTCTCACTGGTTCCCCGTAAACCAGTGATGATCAGATTTATCACTTTGCTCTGTGCCTCTGTTTCCTCATTTATAAAATGAGGGCATTAAACTAGATAATTCCTGATAGACTATAGTTCGTAATTTTACATAAAGGACATATAAATGCCCATAAAATACAAAAATACTGACACGTGAATTTGAATAAAATGCTCTCACCACTCTCAGCAAATCATTCAACTGGTTGGTACTTGAGGTTCAGTCCATAATTGAAGAACTGGATTAGACTGGATTAGCTCTACAGCCATGGTGGTGCTAATTTTCTCAAAGGACCATTTTGTTCCTGGAAAGAAGAGGACACACACTTCAAAGCCTTTTTTTTGGGGGGGGGGTGCAGTAAACTGTCTTTGGATGCCAATTATTAGGCAATACAAACAAACACACCCATGGAGGTTGTGCAGTGGGAACTTTAATTATTAACTCATAAGGAATGGGTTCAAGAGATCCATTTGATGAAATTCAGATTCTCAGCACAAAAGGAGATTGATGTTAGCTTTTGAATTGGGTTATTACACCATGTTCTTTCTTTGGATAAAATTCCAGGAAAAAAAAAAAAAAAACTCTGAACACCAAAGCTACTGTGAAGATTTTGTAGATATCCTTGATACAAGCCAATAAAATCTGGATCTGGTTTATTAGGAATAAAGTGGTGCTGGAAGAAGACTTTGTGGGTTTGCTACATGACACTGCAGTAAAATATCTTGTCCCAAACTTACGGATTAGAGACTGAAACTTTGCTACTCTGAGCCTTTGTTTCCTCATCCATAAATAAAGGGGGAATGTCATATACTACATATTAACATTTGAGGAATAAATGAGGCATATTTGTAGGTAGGAAAGTTAAACAGACAAAAAGGAAATAAGAGCTCTGAAAATAGAATTGCTGTTGTCATCACTACTGTCCTTAAAACTGTGGGTTACTCATCTTTGGCTCATTCTGTCAACTTCCTGGCATCACCTTGTCATTTAAGTACTTCGTCACTTACCCACGAACCAGACTTCCTCTGCTCTGTTACTTCCACCCTATCACCTCCTCAGGCCCCCTACTTCCCCTCTTTCACATGGCTCTCTTCTCTTTTTCCTGTGATTGCAGACTGAGACATCCTTGAAGGCAGGAGATCTATTTATTCATGAAATTGAGTAGCATCCTCCTGCCTAAAATTTGGGAAAGAAGAAAAGAATGAATGGTTGGATGGTATCACCAACTCGGTGGACATGAATTTGAGCAAGCTCCGGGAGTTGGTGATGGACAGGGAAGCCTAGCGTGCTGCAGTCCATGGGGTCGCAAAGAGTTGGACACGACTGAGTGACTGAACTGAACTGAAAGGAATGAGTGGATGATGCCTATTCTTAGAAAGATACTGAACTTGATCTTCATCTTTTGACTTTCCATTCTTCCCTAGCTTGTGCCCTACATAATTCTTTCTGGTCACCCAAATAAGACTTTTCATTATTTTAGGATCCTATAGTGCTTTTGAATTTCCTATAGTGCTTTTGAGGTTGTTTGAATTTCCTCCCTGAGTTTTCCCTACCACCTTCCCTTTTCTGTGTCCCTCGCATTGGGCTTCCTTTGTCATCTGAGGCCTACCGAGTAACTCACCTGCAATCAGGTGCATTCCTCAGCCCCAAGATATCAATGATAGGAAGGAGAAAGGGGATTCCTGCCTCTTTTTCCCAGCCTGAGGCACAGATGGGCCCCAAGGCTTAATCTTTGTTTTTTTCTTCTCTCTCTTGTTAGTCTCACAATCTGAAATCTTATCAAACTTGCATACCATTGTTTCTCTAATAACTTTTAAACTTCCCTTTCTAGCATTTATTTCTGTTTCCCAACTCCTCAATTTCTTGAAAGTATGCTTCATTAATTTGTATCCCCCAACTCTGTGACTTACTTGCAGTGAGGTCTGAGACAGTTCATCTTGTCTGACCCACATTCCCATCTGTAAAATGGGAATGAGAGTGATAGCTGTGTGACGTGGTTTTGTTTTGTTTTGTTTTTTTAAGGTTTATCACAGTTAATCTTTCACTGTGGCTATCACTCTTTTGATCTTACAGATGAGAGAACTGGGGTTCAGAGAGCTGAACTGACTTGTCCCAAGTCACACAGCTAATCCTTGTGAGATAGGATTTACTCCCAGGGACACCTATCCCGTGTTACTTTTTAGTTGACTTTCCGGTGTATGGTATGAAAAATGATTTGGGAAACATCTAGCTCAGTGCCAGAAACAGCAGGTCCTAATTAATAGGGGATGGAAGGTCAAATGCAGACTTGCAAAACTGGACAGAACAAAAAGACACAATGTGTAGATCATATTTCTCCAGCTCTTCCTCTCTGAGCCCACTGCTGTCTCTCCCTCTGTCCAGAAGAAAAGGCAGTCCTGGCACCACAATTCAGCAGCCCCAGAGTTCAGCGGGGAACAAAGCCAACATGAAACAGAGGTGTTTTTGCTCCTTGAAGTCCGACTCCCATCCCAGAATCAGTGGATGGCCTGATTCCTTCCCCTCATCTCACATCACACATCAATCTGCTGTTGATTGGATCTAGATGAAGCACCCTTTCTAAGGAGCAGGATCAATTTAGCCGATTTATCTGATTTAGATGCTGCTGAGATTAGTTCCTTGAAGCCCAAGATTAGCAAAGGGCAAACGTCTTTATGTGAATTTGTATTTAATTAAACTGCTCCTGGTTTGATTAGTAAAATTCTTACCCTGGTTGCCAAACACCGGTGTGAGCACAAAAGTGACCCCTGAAGTTGGACAGCCATGGTTAAATCTTGCCATCAGGCCAAAAGAGTGGCTCCTGGGAAAGTGAAGATTTTTTTTTTTCCCTTCAATAGAAATGGATTTCAAATATAATTTACTGTTTCTACCTGGCGAAAGGGCATTTCTCCCCATGAATCCATCGGATGCTGAGATGAGTGCCATTTCTTTCCAGAAGGCCATGTTTCCAAATTAACTTGTTCAGATGCTAAGCAGAGAAGCAGCCGGGCTGCTAAGAAGAACAATTACTTTCCCTGGGGTTGCCTACATGCTGGTTTGTTCAGCTCTCTTTATGTTCCAAACCTTGGCTGGCTCTGGAATGGTGGTTCAATACTGGGGGGGCTCTGAGTTTTTATTTCAGCCCAACTGGTGAAATGAAAAATGAGAGCCTGGCGAGAACCTTGTCGTGTGCCAGGTTTGTGTAACCTGCCTTGGGGGCCTCTCAGGCAGACACTGTGTGCATTGTGTGCACATGTGTGTGCAAACATATGCACACACAGAGCACATCTTGCTCAACATCAGTGCAGCCCTGGATTGTAAGTGATGGTGCGTTTGGATGAAAGGCCATTTCTGCTCTGGTTACAGCTTCCACCTGGCCAGCACTGTCAGGCAGTCTCCGCAGGAGGACTGGACCAGCCTCCTTTGTCCATGCTCTTCTCTGGTGAAGGGGCAGCTCAAGGTAGAGGCTGACAAGGACAGGGGGTGGTGGTGTGGCTCCTGTGCGCCTGCTCCATACTGTTGCTGTCAAGCTCCCGGCCCCCAAAGTGCTGCCTCTTTACGGCGTGCTGCTGATGCCAGTTCACTCTCAGGGGACGCAGGACAAAGGCGCATGCTGGATCTTCACGTTTTTGAATGAGGATAATCAATCTTACTCTGTGTATAGAATGAAGCCAATGTCGGGGAAGAGCAATAAACCCTACCAGCTGCTCGGGGGCATTGGAAGGCAAAGGGGAAGGGGGGGGGCTGGGGGCTTTTTTTTCCTTCCCCAAACCTGTGGGAACAGATTCTAGAGTAGATTACTACACAAAGAGGGAGTGAGAGGAGAAAACATATTGGTATAGAATGGAGTTGAATGATCTGTGTTCTAAGGAAGATAACTCTCTTATGAAAAAAATCAAAATCAAGCTGTGTGTGTTTAATAACCACAGAAAGTTTTTCACAAACAGGTCATCTCTATGACAGGATCTAGGTAACAATCCCAGAGTCTGTAAGACCTCAGTTATGCAGCCAGGTAAGGTGATTTTGGGAAAGGAGAACTTAACTGTGGACAAGACTATGTAGAGTGTTTAAAATATTTTTCTGAGAATGTAGGACAAAGTAATGGTGACTGCTGCTGGTAGCATCATTTATTATTGTTTTTGACATCTCCCACCATTTCTACTGTGCTTTCCTAAGAACCTCATTTCCAAAATATTATCAACAGGTTTGTAATAAAATAAATAGTAGAAACATTGAATGAGATGAAACCAAGTCAGTTTCTTCATGATCTTTTCAAGCTTTTCATATATTGATGCACATGAGAACATGTCATGGACGGAGGAGGTTGGTGGGCTACAGTCCACTGGGCCACAGACAGTTAGACAGGGCTGAGCAACTAAGCATGAATGCAGAATCTCCAAGAGATATGGTACTAGTCCTTTAAACATGTATTTAACTACAGAAGGTTTTACTTGATGAGACCTCACAGAACCAACATTTGGCAGAACTTGCTTTGAACACATTCATGTGAAGGCTATTTCCCCTGGAATTATTTCAAAAGGACATATCTCCAAGTCAGCCTTCACAATGCTTGGAGGGTCATAAGATTCTCCAATTTGGAGGTCTTAAGACCAAATCCTGAAAGATGATGCTGTGAAAGTGCTGCACTCAGTATGTCAGCAAATTTGGAAAACTCAGCAGTGGCCACAGGACTGGAAAAGGTCCGTTTTTATTCCAATCCCAAAGAAAGGCAATGCCAAAGAATGCTCAAACTACCGCACAATTGCACTCATCTCACATGCTAGTAAAGTAATGCTCAGAATTCTCCAAGCCAGGCTTCAGCAGTACATGAACCGTGAACTTCCAGACGTTCAAGCTGGTTTTATTTATTTATTTTTTTAAAATTTTATTTTATTTTTAAACTTTACAAATTGTATTAGTTTTGCCAAATATCAAAATGAATCCGCCACAGGTATACATGTGTTCCCCATCCTGAACCCTCCTCCCTCCTCCCTCCCCATACCATCCCTCTGGGTCGTCCCAGTGCACTAGCCCCAAGCATCCAGTATTGTGCATCAAACCTGGACTGGCAAGCTGGTTTTAGAAAAGGCAGAGGAACCAGAGATCAAACTGCCAACATCTGTTGGATCATGGAAAAAGCAAGGAAGTTCCAGAAAAACATCTATTTCTACTTTATTGACTATGCCAAAGCCTTTGACTGTGTGGATCACAAGAAACTGTGGAAAATTCTGAAAGAGATGGGAATACCAGACCACCTGACCTGCCTCTTGAGAAACCTATATGCAGGTCAGGAAGCAACAGTTAGAACTGGACATGGAACAACAGACTGGTTCCAAATAGGAAAAGGAGTATGTCAAGGCTGTATATTGTCACCCTGCTTCTTTAACTTCTATGCAGAGTACATCATGAGAAATGCTGGGCTGGAAGAAGTACAAACTGGAATCAAGATTGCTGGGAGAAATATCAATAACCTCATATATGCAGATGACACCACCCTTATGGCAGAAAGTGAAGAGGAACTAAACAGCCTCTTGATGAAAGTGAAAGTGGGGAGTGAAAACGTTGGCTTAGAGTTCAATATTCAGAAAACGAAGATCATGGCATCTGGTCCCATTGCTTCATGGGAAATAGATGGGGAAACAGTGTCAGACTTTATTTTTTGGGGGTTCCAAAATCACTGCAGATGGTGATTGCAGCCATGAAATTCAAAGACGCTTACTCTTGGAAGGAAAGTTATGACCAACATAGATAGCATATTCAAAAGCAGAGACATTACTTTGCAAACAAAGATCCGTCTAGTCAAGGCTATGGTTTTTCCAGTGGTCATGTATGGATGTGAGTTGGACTGTGAAGAAAGCTGAGCGCCAAAGAATTGATGCTTTTGAACTGTGGTGTTGGAGAAGACTCTTGAGAGTCCCTTGGACTGCAAGGAGATCCAACCAGTACATTCTAAAGGAGATCAGTCCTGGGTGTTCTTTGAGGGAATGATGCTGAAGCTGAAACTCCAGTACTTTGGCCACCTCATGCGAAGAGTTGAGTCACTGGAAAAGATTCTGATGCTGGGAGGGATTGGGGGCAGGAGGAGAAGGAGATGACAAAGGATGGGGTGGCTGGATGGCATCACCGACTGGATGGACAAGAGTTTGGGTGAACTCTGGGAGTTGGTGATGGACAGGGAGGCCTGGCGTGCTGCAATTCATGGGGTTGCAAAGAGTCGGTCACGACTGAGCAACTGAACTGAACTGAACTGAAGATCCCTCTTCTCGTTTGGGATTCAGTGTAGGAAGTGGAGACAGTCTATGAGAGATGGAGAACTTCACAGAGAGCCTGTGAATGGGAATCTATCAATGGCAAGAGAGGGAAACCTGCCTCCCCTTGGTAGGGGATGGTCTTCATTACACCTGTTGAGTCTGAGACCCAGTGGAGTGGGACAGATAAAAACTGGCCAAGCACTCCCATGTGCCACATCATATCTCCCACGGGCCATCTAGTTCAGTCTTGCACATAGCCCTGCGAGGATTACCATGGCCATATTATTGCTGAGGAAACTAAAGTTAAGCAGGTTATCCCACGGTGTAACAGTTTAATGAGTGGTGGAGCCAGGATTCAAACACTTACAGTGTGTCCAGAACAAAATGAGGCAATCTGACTTTTAGCCACCGGGCTATGTTGACATAACTGGATATGCTGCCTCATCCAAGTCACAGTTTACTTGAGTCTAGGATTTTGCTCTCCCACAGAGGAGGAAATCCTCTGGGATTTCAAGACTAGTGGGGTAGGAGTCTAACTGCCTGGGGAGATGTGGGCTGGGGTTCAGCTAGGGTTTGGGGTGCTTGACCATCTAGTGCCTATGCAGCAAAGGAACTTATACTTAAATATGGAGAGTTGTGTTTGCAGTTGCCACGTGGCCTCTTCTTTGGAAAGTTACCCTCATACCTTGCAATGATAACCTCGAGCCCCACTACTGATTATTCTTTGCTTTATCTGGAGAAAAATTGTTTTTGAGAACAATTAGTTTATCCTACAGGGTGTGCATGCATGCTCAGTCACATCTGACTGTTTGCAACCCTATGGACTGTAACCCACCAGGCTCCTCTGTCCATGGGATTCTCCAGGCAAGAATAATGGAGAGGGTTGCCATGCCCTCCTTCAGGGCATCTTCTCGACCCAGGAATCAAACCTGCATCTCCTGCGTCTTCTTCACTGCAGGTGGATTCTTTACCACTGAGCCACAAGGGAAGCCTTTATCCTAAAGGGTAATCCCCTATAAACCTTTCCCACTGACTTATAGAAAATCTAGACATTTTTTATAGGAAAAGAAGGATGGGAATGGAGGACACTGGACAGTTCTACTCATAAGAATTCTGCACATTTCCCTATGGTTACAGGAATTATTCCATTCTACTTTGTTGTAGACCTTGGGAATTTTGTATATCAGGTTAGATTCTAGGAAGGACCCAAGGTTGCATTTTTATTTAATGCTCTCTGGCTACTTTCTCTCATGGAAGTAACTGTAATAAGTGAACCCCAGTGCCTGCTGTTATTCACCCTGGGCAAACTTTGGCATCTGATAACATGTCAAACCCCACGAGGTGGACATGCTGGCCAGCAGTGCCCTGTTGCTTCACCTCAGGTGGCCTCATCCCAGAGAAACTGGTTCGGATTAGCCAACCTGTCTGCTATGCAGGACAGGTGGGCTCCGAGTCTTTCAACCAGTTAGTCAGTTGATCAACAGTACTTCTTAAGCAAAACTGACCAAATAAGACATTCAAAGCATGTCTGAAAGCAAGGTTTATGCCTTCAGAAGATTGGGAGGCTCTGGTCAGGGAGAAGATGCACATGTGTGTGTCTGAGCACGCACACAGACACACACATGGTCCTAGTATACAATCGGAAGATGCCATGAACATAGCATGTGGACAAATGGGAAAGTTAAAAAGGAAAGTATGAACCTGGCCATGGAGGGAGATTGAAACAGTGTCTGTTGCAGAAGGCAGATGACTTGTTAAATAAAACCTTGAGGAGTGGGGAGAACCAAAGCAGGTTCAGCCTCCACTGACTTGTTTCAAGTAAAACCAGTGGTTCTGGGAGTAGTCTATAGATCCAGGCCAGTTCTGGGGTGGTGGTGAGGACGTTGAATCCCTAGCCCTTTAGTGACAAAACTAAAGCTTCTTAAAGGCAGGAAAAAAATCTGACTCACCAGGTTATCCTAAGCATCCTATTCTACATAGCATTTCTGGTATATGGCAGGCACCCAGTGGATTTTTGATGAAGGACTAAATTGATCCCTGCATCATCCTTAGCATCTGCCCAGGAACTCCTGTATGTACCACTGAAGCTCAAGTAGTAGCAGTGTGACTGATGGAGAAGAGTTAAGGTGAAATGTGAGACAAGAAAGAGAAGCTGCTCTATAAAGCAATCACATCAGCCTAATTTTGGTCTCTATGTACATTTTTTCTTAAAAGCCTAGTATAAGTAGCTTTATTTCCTTATCTTCTTATAAGCAGATGTAATATTCTTTCTTTTTTCTCCAGGAAGGTTTAAAGTCTTACACAGGGTTCCGCATGGTGATTAAAATACAATCTGTGTTTCCTGTTTGGAGCCTTGATGCAAGACTATTTTTTCTCATAACTTAGACAAAACTATATAAACCACCACCCCTCAACTCATGTCTCAGTATTTTATTTGCTGCATTTGATGAAAAAACTCAGCTTTAGAATATCTAGACCATGGATCCTCTTTTTATTTTTAGAAACCAAAAACTGAAATTGAAACATATGATCATGGTGGTCTGAGCTCTCTCTAAATAGGAGGAACATTGACTCAGGAAGACTAAGGTAGGAAGTCCATGGTGTCTGGATTTACTAGAAATGGAAATGGAGGCAAATGACTCCCGGGTCTCCAGATTCCATTGCTCATGGGCAGCAGGTAGACGGTTCATATGGCATATTTCAGAAAGCTGGCATTGTCCTAAGAAGCAGACACATGGACGGCATGATGTGGTGCAAAAAGGAACAGGTTTGGAAATGAAACAAACCTGAGTTTAAAAATAAGTGTGGCCTTGGTCAAATTCTTTTATGTCTCTGAGCCTCAGTTAGCTCATCTGCAAAAAGGAATAACAAAACTCATCTCACCAGATGTTGAGTAATTAGAGACAACACAAGCTACAATTGTGACATGTACTAGACATTCAAAAAATGGTAGCTTCTATTTTTGATTGACATCTTGTCACCAGAATGAAGAGACATTTTTCTTATTTCCTGATACCCTTTTTTGGAACAAAATACAGTGGAAATTAAAAAAGAACATAATCAAGCAAATTTTGGGGTACACATGGTACACTGATGGATACAAAAATTTTTAAAGGACACAAATTTGTAAAATGATGATTTCTAAATTTCCACACCACTTAGATGTATATTAATTTTTATGTAAATCACTTATTGACAAACAATTGAACAAATTACCTTTTAATTTTACTTTTATTGGAGTGTAATGTTAACACAGAAAAGTACACATAGGAGCAGAAGGCTCAGTACACTTTTACAATCAGAACCCACTTGTGTCATCAGCACCCACACTGAGAAAGAATATTCCAGCACCTCAGAAGCCTTGCTCCACTTCTTAGCCATATCTTGTCACCACCACCCCCAAATGTGACCACCATCCTGACCTATAACATTATATTGAGTTGGCTGAAAATTTTGTTTGGATTTTTCCATGACATCTTATGGAAAAACCTGAATGAACTTTCTGACCAACCCAATAGATTACAGAATAATATAATATTAATATATATTATAGAATAAAATATAAAATATTATAGAATAATAATAGAATAGAATCATACATCAGTTACATTTTGTGGCTGGATTGAAAAAATCACATTTTTTAATGTCAAAAGAAACTATGTGGACTAGTCATTGAAATGTTTGAGCTGATCTGGAAACAATGATTTTTCAGATTTGACCTGCCTGAAAGGCAATAAGCACTAGTCTAATGAACAGAGGTGCTGAGTTGCTTCAGTTATGTCCAACTCTTTGTGACCCCCATGGACTGTAGCCCACCAGACTCCTCTGTCCATGGGATTCTCCAGGCAAGAATACGGGAGTGGAATACTCCAGGCAAGATACCCTGCAGGAGATTTTTGCCTGTTTTGTACTTTTTACATAAATGAAATCTTGGAGCATGAGCTCGTATGTCTGGATTCTTTTATCGACATCATTTTTCTGAGATTTCTGAGATAAATGCTATTGGGAAAACTGGATATTCAGATGCAAAGTAATTAGACCTTAGTCTACACAAAAATTCACTCAGAAGGTATTAAAGACTTAATTGTAAGATCCAAAGCTGTGAAACTCCTAGAAAAAAAAAAAACATAGAGGAAAAGTTCCTTGATAGTGATCTGGGAATTGACTTTGGATGTGACGTCAAAAGCACAAACAATAAAAGCAAAAATAAATGAATGGGATTATGACATATCTCAGTCACCTCCAGGCTCTGTAACAAATGGCCATAGACTGGGTAGATTAAAAAACAAGAATTTATTGCTCACAGTTCTGAAAGCTGGGACATCTAAGATCAAGGGGCTGCAGTTCAAGTGTCTGATGAGGGCCTTCTTTCTGGTCGGTAGTCAGCCTTCTTCATGTTGCATTCTCACATGGTATAGACAGAAAGAGGGAGAGAGAGAGAGAGAGAGATTATCCCTCTTCTTATAAGGACACTGATACAGGCTTGTCTCATAGCTCAGTTGGTGAAGAATCTGCCTGCAATGCAGGAGACCCTAGTTCAATTCCCGGGTCAGAAAGATCCACTGGAGAAGGGATAGGCTACCCACTGCAGTATTCTGGCCTAGAGAATTCCACGGACAGAACTGTATAGATTATGGGGTCACAAAGAGTCGGACACGACTGAGCGACTTTCACTTTCACTTTTTCATTTCACAATTCATGAGGGCTCCACCTACGTGACCTAATTATCTCCCAAAGGCCCCAAGTTCTAATACCTTTACAGCAGTGGGGGATCAGGATTTCAGCATGTAAATCTGGGGAAACATAACATTTAATCCATAGCACTGCTGGAACTTATATTGAAACTGCAGTAGGTATATAGATTAATTTGTGGGGAGCTGATATGTTCACAACATTGAGCCAATTCATGAACATGATATGTCTCTCCATTTATTTAAATCTTTTTATTTCTCATATTTCATTAATATTTTCATAATTATTTCATTAATATTTTCATAATTATTTCATTAATATTTTTTAGCTTTTAGTATAAAAGTCTTACACATCTTTCTTTATATTTTGGTATTTATTATATTTGATTATTTTGGTGCTGTTGTAAGTTATAAGTTTTATTTTTTACATTTTGTTGATTACTAGACACAAAACAGTTTTTGTGTTGTATAAAAATAAAACTTTTGCTGTATATTGACCTTCCTTGTATCTAGCAACCTTGCTATATTTATTTGTCAGTTCTAAAAGTTTGTAGATTCTTTTGGATATTCTAAGTCCACCATTAGGTAATCTGTCAACAATGTCAATTTTATCCATTCCTTTTCAATCCTTTTCCTTTTAATTTTGTTTGCTTGTTTTGTTGCACTTTCTAGGACAGCTAGTATAGTATTGAATAGAAACAGTGCAAGTGGGGATTCCTGATCTCAGGAGAAAGTTTTCAATATTTGTCATTGAGAATGATGGTTCCTGGGGGTTTTTTAAATACATATTTGAGCTGGTTTTCTGTTGCTACATCTCCTTTACAGTAAATCTGGCTTCAGAAAGATTCCAGTCCTTGTGTGTGTGTTTAATTAATTTATTTTTTATTGAAGGATAATTGCTTTACAGAATTTTGCTGTTTTCTGTCAAACATCAACATGAATCAGCCATATGTATACATATATCCCCTCCCTTTTGAAACTCCCTCCCGTCTCCCTCCCCATCCCACCACTCTAGGTTGATACAGAGCCGCTGTTTGAGTTTCCTGAGCCATACAGCAAGTTCCCATTGGCTATCTATTTTATATATGGTAATGGGAGTCTCCATGTTACTCTCTATGGCTCACCTGATTAGGTCAGGCCCATTTAGATAATCTGTCTTTTGATTAACTCAACATTAACTGATTAGCAACTTAGTCACAAATGATATCCCATCATATTTACATGTTCTGCTCACACTCAGGGAGAGGGAATTATACAGAGAATACACCTCATTGGGTGGAAATCTTGGGGATCATCTAAGACTTTTGCCCACCACAATATTCTTTATTAAGTAATACATCTATAGCTAGTTTGCCAACAATTGTTTTCATAAATGGCTGTTGCTGCTGCTGCTGCTAAGTCACTTCAGTCGTGTCTGACTCCATGCAAATGGCTGTTAAATCTTATCAAATGTTTTTTCAGCGTCAAGATGACCAATATTTTTTTCCTTTTTTTAATGTGTGAAATATATCAATTTTTTCTAACTCAGTTGATTGTGAAGCTACTCTTAAAGATAGCTAGATCCAACTTGCTAATGCTAGTTTGAACCATTTGAAGTGGCTAACATTTGACAATGTTTGACCTACAATGACAGTTTGTATAGTTCAGCCTAATATGTTTTAAGTTTTGTATCTTTTAAAATGAAATATATTAATCTAACTTTTCTTTCTTAAAATATTCATCAGCCTATACAATTGAAGTTATTCACTGAGTGTGGAAGAGTTGATGCTTTTGAACTGTGGTGTTGGAGAAGATGCTTGAGAGTCCCTTGGACTGCAAGGAGATCCAACCTGTCCATTCTAAAGGAGATCAATCCTGGGTATTCATTGGAAGGACTGATGCGAAAGCTGAAACTCCAATACTTTGGCCACCTCATGCAAAGAGTTGACTCATTGGAAAAGACTCTGATGCTGGGAGGGATTGGGGGCAGGAGAAGAAGGGGACGACAGAGGATGAGATGGCTGGATGGCATCACCAACTCGATGGACATGAGTTTGAGTGAACTCCATGAGTTGGTGATGGACAGGGAGGCCTGGCGTGCTGTGGTTCATGGGGTCGCAAAGAGTCGAACATGAACTGAACTGAGCGACTGAACTGAAATGAACTGGCCTCCTAAAGTGTTAGCAACTATGCTGCCTTTTTCTGTTCTTTGGAAGAGTTTGTTCAAGCTTGGTATTATTTCATTCTTTTTTTTCTTTTTTTAAATTTATTTATTTTAATTGGAGGCTGATTACTTTATAATATTGCATTGGTTTTGCCATACATCAATGTTTGAATTAATTCACTGGTGAAGCCATCTGGTTGCCTGCCAGTACTAATCACTTTGAAAGATACTCTTCCTTCAGATGATCTAACTGATGCAGATAAAGTCTACATATACAGGTTAAGATTTCTAAACTGTAATCTCGGATGATTTTCTGGACCAAAAAAGTGGTGATGATGAAAAAAAAAAATATGATGGGTCAGTCCAGTAGAGAAAAATTCAGATATAATCAGGTATTGGTCCAACCATATTCTGACTATTCCAGTATTTTACATTAGAAATAGGTGCTCTGGAAAAAATTTTTATAGACAATTTTATTTACAAAGCAGAAATAGAGACACAGAGGTAGAGAACAAACATATGGATACCAAACCAACAGGGAAAAGGGGGGATGGGACAAACTGGGAGATTGGGATGAACATATATACACTACTATATATACAACAAACAACTAATGAGAACCTACTCTATAGCACAGGGAACTCTACTCAGTGCTCTGTGGTGACATAAAGGGAAGGAAATCCAAAAAAGAGGGGATATATGGCATGCTGCAGTCCATGGGGTTGCAAACAGTTGGGCAACAAAAAATGTATACATATAGCTGATTCACTTTGCTGAATAGTAGAAACTAACACAACATTGTAAAGCAACTATATGCTAATAAAAATTAAAATAAAAAAGGAAAACTTTTTCCTTCTCATGAAAATGCTTTAGGATTTACTGTAACAGCTTTCATATGTAACATATAGTAGTGTTAATTATATTTATCATATTGTACATTAAAAAATAGGTGCTCTAATATTGGTGATCCCTCAGGGAATCTACTGTGAAGAAACAAAAACTTTGACTCACATTGACCCCATCCAATATCCCAGCTTCTTCGATTCATGTGCTCAGTCATGTTCAACTCTTTGCAGCCTCGTGGACTGTAGCCCACCAGGCTCCTCTCTCCATGGAATTTCCCAGGCAAGAATACTGGAGTAGGTTATTATTTTCTACTCCAGGGGATCTTCCTGACTGTGGGATCAAACCCAGGTGCCCTGTGTTGGCAGGTGGCATTCTTTACCACTAGCACCACCTGGAAATCCCCTTCTTTGATTCATAGCAGGCACCAATTGGTTGCCTTTCAGAAAGTGTGTGTACTTGGGAAAGGCCAGTGAATCTGCCTTGCTGTGATTCTGCTTCAAAAAGGGAAGAATAAAACAGTATACATCATAGAATTTCTCCAAGCGAGGCTTTAACAGTACGTGAGCCATGAACTTCCAGATGTTCAAGCTGGATATTGAAAAGGCAGAGGAACCAGAGATAAATTGCCAACACCTGTTGGATCATCAAAAAAGAAGAGAGTCCCAGAAAAACATCTACTTCTGCTTTATTAACTATGCCAAAGCCTTTGACTGTGTGGATCACAACAAACTGTGGAAAATTCTGAAAGAGATGGGAATACCAGACCACCTTACCCGCCTCCTGAGAAATCTGTATGCAGGTCAAGAAGCAACAGTTAGAAATGGACATGAAACAACAGACTGGTTCCAAATTTGGAAAGGAATATGTCAAGGCTGTCTACTGTCACCCTGCTTATTTAACTTACATGCAGAGTACATCATGCAAATGCCACGCTGGGTAAATCACAAGCTGGAGTCAAGATTGCCAGGAGAAATACAAATAACCTCATTTACGCAGATGACACTACCCTTATGGCAGAAAGTGAAGAAGAACTAAAGAGCCTCTTGATGAAAGTGAAAGAGGAGAGTGAAAAAGTTGGCTTAAAACTCAACATTCAAAAAACAAAGATCATGGCATCCGGTCCCATCACTTCATGGCAAATAGATGTGGAAACAATGGAAACAGTGAGAGACTATTTTGGGGGGCTCCAAGATCACTGTAGATGGTGATGGCAGCCATGAAATTAAAAGACACCTGCTCCTTGGGAGAAAAGTTATGACCAACTTAGGTAGCATATTGACAAGCAGAGACATTACTTTGCCAACAAAGGTCCATCTAGTCAGAGCTATGGTTTTTCCAGTAGTCATATATGGATGTGAGAGTTGGACTATAAAGAAAGCTGAGTGCCAAAGAACAAATGCTTTTGAACTGTGGTGTTGGAGAAGACTCTTGAGAGTCCCTTGGATTGCAAGGAGATCCAACCAGTCCATCCTAAAGGAAATCAGTCCAGAATATTTATTGGAAGGACTGATGCTGAGCTGAAACTCCAATACTTTGGCCACCTGATGAACTGACTCATTTGAAAACATCCTGATGCTGGAAAAGATTGACAGCAGAAGGAGAAGAGGACGACAGAGAATGAGATAGTTGGATGGCATCACCGACTCAATGGACATGAGTTTGAGCAAGCTTTGGGAGTTGGTGATGGACAAGGATGCCTGGTGTACTGCAGTCCATGGGGTCACAAAGAGTCAGACATGACTGAGCGACTGAACTGAACTGAACTGAACTGAGAATTATGAGGATTCATTTAGATAATGGATTAACCCAAACTACCACAGTGACTTGCCTACAAGAAACATTCAATAAAAACTAACTTTAAGTATGTTTATCTAGTCACTTTGTTTTAGAAGCACTGTGGTTTTCAGGAACATGTATTCTTAGCACAAGAAACAAATTTGTGGGTGATATTTCTGAGGTGTTACAGCAACCGTGTCATTTTCTAGCATTTAACTGTGTCTTCTTTTGCCTATTTGACTATAATATTCTTGAAGGAGGGGACATTTTCTCATTCATATTTATATATCCATCTGACATAAAACAGGTGCTCAATAATCTCTACTAAATGATTAAGCAAAAAAAAAAAAAAAAATCCCAAAGTATCAGTGACAAATTTGTTCGATTATGACATTAAGTTTTAGGAACATATATATTCCTAAAAACTTATATTTAAAAGTTCATACTCCAAGATTTATAAGTGCTTTAGAATTGGGGTAAGTTGACATTTTCAGTACAGGTGCAAAAAGAAACCATTCTGCAAGGAAAGCTACCTTACTAAAATAATGAACAATACTTTATTGGTGCATTTATGAGAGACAACTTATACATACCCGGGTTTATTCATCGCAATCTTAAAAATACTTCTTCTCTAAAGGAACCTAGACTACAAAAAAGTAAATAAAAAGCAAAGTTTTAATTTCACAATGAGATTGCTTCTTGGATATTTTTAGAAAGCAGAAGGATATTTTATGTACTAAAAATATTTATGGTTTATTTTTAATTCAAACATAACTGGTTATCCTGTGTTTTTGCTTTATACAGCAACTCTAAATACATCATTTTTAGTGGTGGAATCTCTTGAGCCAATCTATAACAGAGTGTACTGTGAAAGCACAGTTTAAGAATCACTATTTTTTGTTCCCAAGTTTAGAATGAAAATTCCATTTGTTCTACTCACAGAAAACTAATTCTAAGCAAAGATTTTCTTTTGAAAATCATTGAAAGTGAAAATCATTGAGTCGTGTCTGACTTTGTGCAACCCCATGGCCTATATTCTCTAGGGAATGGAATTCTCTAGGCCAGAGTACTAGAGTGGGTAGCCTTTCCCTTCTCCAGGGTATCTTCCCAACCCATGGATCGAACCCAGGTCTCCTGCATTGTAGGTGGATTCTTTACCAACTGAGCTATCATGAAAGCCTTAAAATCAGTGAAAGGAGGATGCAATTTAAAGCCAATGGTTTTGCTTCAGTTGAGCCACAAAATGGATTTATTTTTTTAAGATTTAGCAAAAATTTGTTTTGGCTGTAGTGGGTCTTTGTTGCTGCATGTGAGCTTTATCTAGTTGCAGTGAGTGGGTGCTACTCTTCGTTGAGGTGTGTGGGCTTCTCACTGCAGTGACTTTTCTTGTTATGGAGCACGTATTTGCAGAACAGGGCTCAGTATTTGCAGCACAGAGGATTAGTTGCTCTGAGGCATGTGGGATCTTCTCAGACCAGGGATCAAACCAGTGTCCCTTGCATTGCAAAGCGGATTCTTAAACAGAGACCATGAGGGAAGCCTTCAACAATGAATTTCTGAAAATAAGTAAACTTTTGGGTAGCAAGTAGTTAGGTATTAGAGCTCCCTACTAAGGAAACTTGCCTTTCAGGATGAACAAGAACAGAGGATTATACACCAACTACTCTCAGTGCCTTTATTGAGCCCATCTTTGCTTGAAATGTTCCCTTGGTATCTCTAATTTTCTTGAAGAGATCTCTAGTCTTTCCTATTCTATTGTTTTCCTCTATTTCTTTGCATTGATTGCTGAGGAAGGCTTTCTTATCTCCCCTTGCTGTTCTTTGGAACTCTGCATTCAAATAGGTATATCTTTCCTTTTCTCCTTTGCTTTTTGCTTCTATTCTTTTCACAGCTATTTGTAAGGCCACCTCAGACAGCCATTTTGCTTTTTTGCATTTCTTTTTCTTGGGGATGGTCTTGATTCCTGTCTCCTGTACAATGTCATGAACCTCTGTCCATAGTTCATCAGGCACTCTGTCTATCAGATCTAGTGCAATAAAGGACAGAAATGGTATGGACCTAACAGAAACAGAAGATATTAAGAAGAGATGGCAAGAATACACAGAAGAACTATACAAAAAAGATCTTCACGACCCAGATAATCACAATGGTGTGATCACTGACCTAGAGCCAGACATCCTGAAATGTGAAGTCAAGTGGGCCTTAGGAAGTATCACTATGAGCAAAGCTAGTGGAGGTGATGAAATTCCAGTTGAGCTATTTCAAATTCTAAAAGATGATGCTGTTAAATTGCTGCACTCAATATGTCAGCAAATTTGGAAAACTCAGCAGTGGCCACAGGACTGGAAAAGGTCAGTTTTCATTCCAATCCCAAAGAAAGGCAATGCCAAAGAATGCTCAAACTACCACACAATTGCACTCATCTCATATGCTAGTAATGTTCAAAATTCTCCAAGCTAGGCTTCAGCAATATGTGAACCATGAACTTCCAGATGTTCAAGCTGGTTTTAGAAAAGGCAGAGGAACTAGAGATCAAATTGCCAACATTCACTGGATCATTGAAAAAGCAAGAGAGTTCCAGAAAAACATCTACTTCTGCTTTATTGACTATGCCAAAGCCTTTGACTGTGTGGATCACAAGAAACTGTGGAAAATTCTAAAAGAGATGGGAATATCAGACTACCTGACCTGCCTCTTGAGAAACCTGTATGCAGGTCAGGAAGAAACAATTAGAACAGGACATAGAACAACAGACTGGTTCCAATAGGAAAAGGAGTACGTCAAGGCTGCATATTGTCACCCTGCTTATTTAACTTGTATGCAGAGTACATCATGAGAAACACTGGGCTGGAAGAAACACAAGCTGGAATCAAGATTGCAGGGAGAAATATCAGTAACTTCAGATATGCAGATGACACCACCCTTATGGCAGAAAGTAAGAACAAAAGAGCCTCTTGATAAAAGTGAAAGAGGAGAGTGAAAAAGTTGGCTTAAAGCTCAACATTCAGAAAACTAAGATCATGGCATCCAGTCCCATCACTTCATGGCAAATAGATGGAGAAACATTGGAAACAGTGGCAGACTTTATTTTTCTGGGCTCCAAGATCACAGCAGATGGTGATTGCAGCCATGAAATTAAAAGCCGATTACTCCTTGGAAGGAAAGTTATGACCAACCTAGACAGCATATTAAAAAGCATAGACATTACTTTGCCAACAAAGGTCTGTCTAGTCAAGGCTATGGTTTTTCCAGTGGTCATGTATGGATGTGAGATTTGGACTGTGAATAAAACTGAGTGCCAAAGAATTGATGCTTTTGAACTGTGGTGTTAGAGAAGACTCTTCAGAGTCCCTTGGGCTGCAAGGAGACCCAACCAGTGCATCCTAAAGGAGATCGGTCCTGAGTGTTCATTGGAAGGACTGATGCTGAAGCTGAAACTCCAATACTTTGGCCACCTGATGCGAAGAACTGACTCATTTGAAAAGACCCTGATGCTGGGAGGGATTGAGTGCAGGAGGAGAAGGGGATGACAGAGGATGAGATAGTTGGATGGCATCACCGACTCAGTGGACATGAGTTAGGGTAAGCTCTGGGAGTTGGTGATGGACAGGGAAGCCTGGTGTGCTGCAGTCCATGGGGTCACAAAGAGTTGGACACGACTGAGTGAATGAACTGAACTGAGCTGAACTCTCAGTGCCTAGCTTTGTGGTTTTTTTTTTTTTTTTTTTTTTTTAATTTTTATTAACTATAGTTGCTTTACAGTGTTGTTTTATTTTCAGCTGTACAGCAAAGTGAATAACCCAAACATGTTCATATATCCCCTCTTTTTTGGATTTCTTTCCTATTTAGATCACCACAGGGCATTGAGTAGAATTTCCTGTGTTATACAGTAGGTTCTCAGTAGTTATCTATTTTATTCATGGGATTTTCTAGGCAAAAATACTGGAGTAGGCTGACATTTCCTTCTCCAGGGCATCTTCTCAACCCAGGGATCAAACCCGGGTCTCCTGCATTGCAGACGGACGCTTTACCATCTGAGCCACTAGGGAAGCCCATTTTATACATAGCAGTGTATGTATATCAATTGCAATCTCCCAATTCATTTCAGCATCCCCCAGCCCTCTTTGGTATCCATAAATTTGTTCTCTACGTCTGTGTGTCTCTATTTCTGCTTTAAAAATAGGTCCATCTGTACCATTTTTCTAGATTCCACATATATACATCAATATATGATATTTGTTCTTCTCTTTCTGACTTCACTCTGTATGACAGCCTGTAGGTCCATCTACATCTCTGCAGATGATACAATTTTGTTCTTTTTATGGCTGAGTAATATTCCATAGTATGTAGGTACCACGTCTTCTTTATCCGTTGTTCGGTCAGTTGGTTTGCTTCTGTGTCCTGGCATTGTAAACAATGCTGCAGTGAACATTGAGGTACATTATCTTTTGGAATTATATACGCCCTGGAGTGGGATTGCTGAGTCATATGGTAGTTTTAGTTTTAGATGTTTTTAATTGGTGCAGTCACTGTAGAGAACATGTGAAGGTTCTTTGAGAAACTAGCTTTATGGTCTCAATATAGATCGATATCAGAAAATGCTCTGATATAAAAATTCCTTCTTGAGTTTCAGTGAACCAGTGAATAATAATTTTCTGTCTACATAGACCTTTTGAAGAGCTTGTTCTGAAGTTTCCCCTGTCCTGATTTTTAAACAGGTGCGAAACACAGCATGTCTTTTTATAACATTTAAGTGATCTGTGTTTAGTTTCCCGACATGAAGGTAAAACTATTATTTACTGCCATGTCCATTACAGAGATAATGATAGAAACAGTGAAATAATATAAAACTAATAACAGTTTATTTCTTGGTTGTTCCAAGATATCTTATTTTATTAAAATGAACACTATTATTTATATCTGGTAACATATCCCTGTAGCGAGAATGAACCTCATTTATCATATGCTCAGTTCAAGGTCCATGGACGCAGAGAATAAGACACAGGGCTAAAGGGCGAAATAAGAAATGAATGTCATTGGGCTAAAGGATGGTGTAAGTTGAACCATCAAAAACAAAAAACAAAAAACCTGAAACTTCTTAATTTACACTCTTTAAAAAGGCTCTAATATTTCAAACAGGGATGATAAATTAAGAAATAATTTGGGGAACAAAAAGCACTGAACTGTAAATAAAATGGGGCTTCCCAGGTGGCACTAGTGGTAAAGAACCCGCCTGCCAATGCAGGTTAGATGTGAGACATGCTGCTTTGACCCCTGAGTTGGGAAGATCCCCTAGAGAAGGGAATGGCAATCCACTCCAGTATTTTTGCCCATAGAATCCCATGGACAGAGGAGCCTGGCATGCTACAGTTCATAGAGTCGCACAGAGTTGGACACAACTGTAGCAACTTAACACAGTAAATAAAGTGGAATTTGCAGAGAATTTCCAACTAGGGATTCCTTTTAGTACTGCTGCTGCTGCCAAGTCGCTTCAGTCGTGTCCGACTCTGTGCGACCCCATGGACTGCAGCCTACCAGGCTTCTCCATCCCTGGGATTCTCCAGGCAAGAACACTGGAGTGGGTTGCCATTTCCTTCTCCTTTTAGTACAGTCTGAGCCAAAAAAGACCATAACAAATCAAGGTTATAAACTGGACTTTTAAAAGCACAATTAGAGCTATGGGAGTGACTTAAAAGTGGAACATACTTTGGTCCGAGAGTAGTAACTCTGAGGTCATACTCAAGAGCTTGACTCTTGGTCTGGGCATACAGTGATAACTACAGTTACAGCCTGGCTCAGATGGTGAAGAATCTGCCTGCAATGCAGGAGACCTGGATTCTATCACTGGGTCAAGAAGATCTCCTGGAGAAGGGAATGGCTACCCACTCCAGTATTCTTGCCTGGAGAATCCCATGGACAGAGGAGCCTGGTGGGTTACAGTCCATGGACTCACAAATAGTCAGACATGACTGAGCAACAAACACTTTGACTTTCACAGCCTTTATTAATTGGCAAGACCCTTATGAGCAAGAATGTAAAATAACCTAAAATACTTCAATAAAGCTTTTAAAAATAACCTAAAATAATTGAACTTCTAGCAGACCCACACATAAACTTAATCATGCCCCTGCTATGCCCTAGTGAGGATCCAATAGCACTAATCTAGATTATTTGTTTTTATTGAATGAGGCAAATTCATTTTTCCATCTGTCTGTTATTGTCACCCATTAATAAATACAGAGAAAAAGACATGATTCTACCATCCATGCTAGTCCTCTTTAAGTTAAATGGACCTCTTTTGTAGGGCTAATTAAAACAAGATTTATTTCCCCCCTTGTTCTCCAACCCCTACCCTCACCTCCATCCTGCCAAAGCTTGTCCTATGGTTTTTACTTTGTGATAAGTTAAACCACAAGGTCGATCAAGCTATAGCTGGCTGGCCCTTGTGCCCTGTGTAAACAGATTTTCTCTGCAATGCTTTCCCCCATTTTGCTGGGCATTTTGTTCTCTCTGGTAACTACTGAACAAGGTTTCACAAAGCCAAGACAGAAAAGGGGGCCAGGGACCTAAAACGGATGAAATGTCCTGTACCAACACTCCAAGGGAACACCAGCTTCACACACATGACTCTGCAGAGCACACTCTGTGTAGCAGTTACCACTGCACAGCTCAGAGAGGGAGGGAACCAGCGGCAAAATCCAGTGGGCAACATTCAATTCTGAGACACAAAGACAACTGGCAAGAAAAAAAAGAGAGAGAAAGTTTCATTACAAAGAACCAAAAAAAAAAAAAACCTCTGCACTGCCCCTGGGTCATAGCCATGGATTTCTATATAGAAAACGGTTCATTCATTGCAAAGATCCAAACTTTAATTTGGCATAATGCTGGTTCTTCATTTTACAAAGTGCCTTTCATCATATTGACCTGAAGGTTCTTATTAAGCATCTGAATTAGAAAATAATTGTTCAGAAAAATGAAAGCTAGAAGCTGCCATAAGGGGAAAAGAAGCAGACCAAATTGGTTGCCTCTTTTGAAACTTCATTTTGACTGCAGTGCAGGGAAACACATTAATGCTTGCTTTTCTGCATCCTTTATGGGCCGCCTTAGAAACCGCCAGTAAGGCTTAATTTATAGAAAAAGTGTTCAAATTCCTCCTGAGCTGCACTAGCTGAGGGCATTTTTGCATCCTTGGGGCCCTCTGAAGTGTGCCCACTGAGCCAACCTTGCCCTTTCAGAAATAATGGATTGGGATGCTTGCTTGTTACTTTATCTATTAAACTATGGATCTCACATCCACTTGCCTGAATGGCATTGAGGCTGAAAAGGTCTGTGTGCTTTCTGTTCATTTGGCAAAATGAAGGACCTTTCTACTTTCTTCCCCATGGTCAAAGGAAGCACAGCTTCTCCCTGTAGCCCATGATTTTTGCAACCACATTAGTAGACAATTTTGGGGAAAAAAATGCCTTAGCCTCATGATGGGATCAAAGACATAAGGAAGGACATTATGATCTCTCTCATAAACATATAAGGGTGTTTCAAGATGTTGTCAACTTAGGCAAAGAAGCATTTTTTTTTTCCTTACAAAGCACAATTTATACAAGGTATGTTTCTGAAGTAGTATCTGTGACATCAGTCCTGACTCTGTATGCACATTTAATGTTAGTCTATATTTCCTTAGGGCTTCCCAGGTGGTGGTGGTATTGTTAAGAACCCACCTGCCAATGCAAGAATCATAAAAGATTCAGATTCAGTCCCTGGGTCAAGAAGATCCCCTAGAGGAGGGCATAGCAACCCACTTCAGTATTCTTGGCTGGAGAATTTCATGGGCAGAGGAACCTGGAGGGCTACAGTACATGGGGTTGCAGAGTCGTACACAACTGAAGCAACTTAGCACGTATGCAGACATACTTCCTTAACACAAAAATATTTATAAATAGCTTATGTTTCAGTTTCATGTTCAGTATGTAAAGGTCAAAAAAATCAAATGGAAAACATAAAGATAAAAATCACCCATAATCCCACCACCTGAAATCACCACTATTAATATTTTAGTGTATGACTTTCCAGACTTTTTTTATCTTTCTCTGTGTATAGTAATCAATACAAACTGTATTTGCATTTTTTAAATCAAAAGGCAATCATACTGCACATACTGTTTTGTAACCTGTTTTTTTGTTCTTCAACTACATATCATAAATATCTTAAAATGTTAATGAACAATTCCATATTTTAATGACTGCAAATTATTTCATTATATAGTTTACCAGTTTATTCAACCAATCTACCTTTTGTTGAGTATTTGTGTGGTTTCTACTTTTTCACAATAGCTAAGTCATGTCCTACTCTTTGTGACCCCATGGACTGTAGCCCATCAGTCTCCTCTGTCCATGGGATTTCCCAAGCAAGAATACAGGAGTGGGTTCCCATTTCCTCCTCTATGGAATCTTCTGGACCCAGGGATCAAACTTACATCTCCTGCATTATTGGCATGTACATTCTTCACCCCTGGGCCACCTGGGAAGCCCAATATATATCAATACAAAGTTGCAATAAATATATTTGTCTTATACTAATCTTTCTTTTAAGATAAATTCCTAAAATGGAATTTTTAGACCAGAGGATGTGGGCATTTTAAATGTATAACGCCAAATTATCCTTCAGATGGGATGCACCAATTTAATCTTCTACCAATAATGCATGAGAGTGCCTTGTTCACTCTGCCCATGGCACTGCTGGCTATTATTCCATTTTTATGTTGGCCAGTTTCATATACAAAAAAAAATTAATTTAGCCTATCATTTTCAAAGCAACAGAGCTGATTCTGGGTCATAACATCTCTGTTAACAGCCATGATTACCTCTACCTTTTCTCATAGTGCCTCTTTGAAATTGATGAAGATCCATAAGTTACTTGATTGGAACCAGAAAACTCAGAACTCTAAGAATTACCTATTCTTAGAAATAATTTTAAATGTGTGAAGGATGATACACATGATTAAAAATAATTCAGGAAAGTGGTTGGATGGCATCACCAACTCAATGGACATGATCTGAGCAAACTCTGGGAGAAAGTGAAGGACAGGGAAGCTTGGTGTTATACAGTCCACAGGGTTGCAAACAGTCAGACACAATTGAGTGACTGAATAGCAGCAACAAAAGAAAAATGCCGCCTCCTTTGGTTGTCCAGCATCCGATACTAACCCTCAGAGCATCATCCTGATTGCTTTTCTGGATAATCCCCCACTGTGTGTGGGTTTTGGGAGGAGACACTGCCCGCTTCCATTGTTGGATCTGAAGAGAATACAGCTGCACAACCCCTTAAGTAGGTCATAGGACCACCCTTGGCCAATCAGATATGCTTTTCTAGGATTTTGACTCTTGAGGGAAAAAAACACAGAAGGTGATGTCGATCATACATCTTGAGCAGTAGAAATGTACTTCTTATAGCTTAGTCTCCCAGAGTTCTTGCTCATTCTAAGCCTGGTCCTCCTAAGAGGCCTCCATATCCTTCCAAAATACTCCCTTCTGCTTAGGTTGCCCAATTATTTTTCTGCCCAATTATTATATTCTTGCAACCAAGAATTCTGACTACATACAAGTGAATAATGTGATTTTTTTTTGAAGTTGTGGATACTAAGTAATTTTTCTTCCATCCCTAAAATTATATCACTCCCTTTAAAATCTTTTTTTTTTGGTATCATAAGGAATGTATGTTAAAGCTCAACTCTCAAACATGATACATGTGGAAGATTTTTCTTGTTGTCTTGCAGGATGAAAGCTGATACCTACGCCTACACCTAGTTTGCCTGGCCCATTGCAAAATCAGAAAATTGTATTCTCTACCTCCCTGGAATCTCAGCTTTCATTAAGGGACTTACCTTATTTACTTCAAATATGTCTTGAGAATAGAAAAATACCATGGGACTTTCCTCAAGCTTGCTAAGGTGACTGCAAATAGCCACAAATCTCTGCAAATACAACAGACTTGGTATTCAGAGCTAAGATTGCCCACAAATGCACTCTTTTCTCTTTTGTCTTCTCCTCTTCCTCTGATTTGTTTTTTTCTGTTAACAGGATGAAGCCAAAGTAACTTATTGCAAATCATTCAAGTCAAGCCCCCAAAATACATATCCTGTGTTTGTTAGCCAAGAGTCCCCCAACAAATATATATTATCCAAGTTTATATATTCTTTCTATCAAGAAGATAGGGGGACTTCATGGCACAGTGGTAAAGAACCTGCCTGCAATGCAGGAAACTCAGGTGTGATCCCTGGGTCGGGAAGATCACCTGGAGAAGGAAATGGCAACCCAATCCAATATTCTTGCCTGGAGAATTCCATGGACAGAGGAGCTTGGTAGGCTACAGTCCATGGGGTCACAAAGATTCGGACACGAGCTGAGCTACTAATACTGACTGACCAAGAAGATAATAATGATGATGAACATAGCAGCAATTAAGATACTAAGTAGTTATTAAGCACTTAACTGTGAAGTATTGCTATGTTCATATGAGTTCATTTGATCCTCACAATAATCCTGTGATAATAATAATAATGATTATTAGTAGTAGTATTTTTATTATTATACTATTATTATCCACATTTTGCAGACAGGAAAGATAAGACTAAAAGTATAAAACCCTAGCTCAATATACACAAGTAGTAAATGGCGATGCTAATACCTAGACCATCTGATTCTTAACAAGTATTTGTGTTTCTGAAGCTACAGTTATCTCGAAATTTCTCCCAACGTTTCTGTCATTTCATCTGATGAATTCTTCAAAGGACTTTTCTCCTATTAGAGGAAGACTCCACAGACATTTAGACACTCAAGTCTTTAGAGGTACTTGTTGCAAATCTTGTGGTGAGTTTTCACTCCTTTCAGATAAACCGGATGGAGTTTTGTGCATCTGGGGTGTTATATAGATAGACACGGTCGGCCACCAGGGGCAGGCTTCTGCTACTTGTTGGAGAGCAGACATTGGGTTCTTGGTGTCTGAGGTAGTTCCTCCCTGACTTCTCAGGCCTGAGAAGGCCTGGAAGTGATGGAGGAAGGAGTGAGAGAGGCCAGGAATGCCACTGAACGTGACAAAGAGAGCCCCTCCTCCTCCAGATCCTCCGGCTTTATTTTGCTCTTGTAAATTGCATCCACTTCTACCCAGTAATTTTCCAATACTGCATCCCAAACCTGCCATTTGGTGAGCATTGAACTACCAGTGTCTCTTTTCATGGGTCAAGGCGTTGAAACTGCTGTTGCTGGCTTGGAAAAGAGGACACCCCACAGTGTCTACTATTTGCTGAAATACTTTCACATTTTCCCCCTCTCTTTTTTTTTAATCCCCTGGGGTGAAAACTTGCAGACAATAACCTTGTCGCCTGTCACGTTCCAGTATAAAATGTGCTTCTTGCAGACAGATATTCTTGAACCCACCCAAGCCTCTAACCTTGCCCTCTTTCACATTGTCATGTTCTGAGCTGGGGGGTTACCTCACAATGCCGTTTTGTACATGAAATGGAATCGCTTATGTTTTCATTTGAAATTTCAGTGCCTTGTGCTTAAAATTTTGACTTGAACACACTAAGTGAACTTGGTTAAAATATATATGTACATATAAAATATATGTTTTTACTCTTAGTTATTACAGAAGGAAAAAAAGTGGTTTCTGCACATGTTGAGTTAGGTGTAAAATGCCCTGAGCATGACATTAAGGCCTTTCTGAAATATAGACAGACAAACGCACGTGAAGGTTTAGCTATCCTCTAAATTATGTTTTCCTTTCTGATTTCTCCTGTCACCAAATGCAAACTGTCAGTTCACAGCTTAGTTCAGAGAGATTGGCAAAATGAAACTTTTAGAAATAAAAGTTATTTCTTTCATTCTTTTACTCTTTGATATGCCAGAGTTTTAGACTGTGGTCAACCCCTCAATGAAAATACATCTAACAAGTTTGGTTATTTAGATCCAGTGAAGACTTGCAAGAAAAATAAACCAGATACTTTTTATTGGAGTGAAATTTGCCAAACACATCCCAACTTGGCACTCTGAATTATCTGAGGCTTCAAACTGGTTTTGTTGGAATGTTTTCCAATGATTTTATGTCAGGGGAAGGAACTCATGAGGAGAAATAAAAAATTGGTATTGTTCATCTCAGAGAGAGTTCATTTGGGAGAAAATGACTGTAAAATCTACTTTTTTATACCAAATTATGACTTTTTACCAATATCATTAATTTCAGTTAAAACAATAAGAACAACAAGATAACAACAAGGAAATAACTACAGAAGCAAAGTTGGTCTCTTGAGCTTTGAATCATGTTCTTTAATACATTCCTTTCCTTTCTAATTCAAGCTACATATTTGGAAACAATGTCATATGAAAGAAAAATGGAAATTGAAGAGATGACTAATTATACATTTAAAAATATCTAGAATTCTTATTTTAGTGTTCATTCTATTTTAATGTTTGGAGTCACAAGGTTCATTTATTTTTTTCTCAACATTTTATTGTGGACATTTTCAAAATTCAGACAAGATAAAAGAATCATACAGTGGAGACCCATGTACCCACCACCTAGATTCTACAATTAGCATTTATCGTATTTGTTTCAATATAAAGCAGTCCATTTTTCCATCCTTCTATCTAGCCATCAATCCATTTTATTTTTGGCCATATTTCAATGTAAGCTGTGGACATCAAGAGATTCCCCCTCAAAACACTTCAGCCAGCATGCCTCCAATTAGAGCTCAGTTTTTGTTTGCCAACTAGTTGATTTTAAACATACTTTATTTTTGCCCTATGTTTTGAGGCTCTCTACTGACATTATCCCTTTTCCAGAGTTTCCTATCTTCCTTTTGTTATTTCTTCGCTTTTCCCAATTGTCCTCATCTCTTTTTCCTTAATCTTTGTTACCTCCAGTTTCATTCCTGTTTTTTAGAAACAATATTTCTCAGGTCAAATGCTGTATATGCCATGGCTAAGAACAGACTTGTGTCTAGTAAAGATGACAATGTTTACAGGCAGCTATGGGGAATTTGAAAGTCCAGTGCTGGTCAAATGTGAGTGTGCTTTGTTGAAATAGTCAAAGTAGACCCTGACTCTTCTCACCCACTAATGAAGGTGGTTTGCTTGGAAGGTGGTTAAGGCAAAGTGCCTTTCCCAGGCTCGTAAGCATGTGAAACTTAAGTAAAGGCTTGTATTTAGCATCAAATCCCACAGCAGGTTTTCAGTTGTTTCTCTCCTATGTGTGTGTGCATCTGTGTGTGAGCATATACACTGTGCGTTGTTTGTGTGTGCGTGTCTCCCCATCACATTTGGGACCCCTGTGACTTACAATTCAACATGGGGTTTGTCACCAAGCCTCTTTAGACTGTCAGCTTTATTGGTGCGGCTTTTTTAAAGTTTGTTTTGTTCCCTATGCTAATAAAGCTTGTCTCTGCTTCAATCAAAGCATATTATCTCTCCCTTTTTTTCCCCCTGCATGTAAGGCAGCAATCTGTTCTGTTTAAATGCCTCATCATCTTCGCTCTCCTCATCCCTGTTTCCCTAGATTTTCGAGATTGTTGACTATTATGTAACAGATGGCCCGCCAGACCTCCGACTCTTTGCGATGTTGGCCAGCTTGGCTCAGAAAAATCGCAGCACTGGAGTGAATTTTCCCAGGCATGGGACGCTCATGAATTTTAACTCTTCTGCAACAAAGGAATTCAAAGGGGGTAAGAGCCAATCTATCAGGAGCCGAGGCAATTAAAAGATGTAGGTTGGCATTCTGCTGCAGAGGATTCCCTTCTCCAGTTCAGAATATTTAGACTAGATTAGGTCAGCCTGGCTTCCATTCATCACTGCCTTACCACAAACATCAAAACAAGGAGATGACTCAAAAACAGAAGCCAGTGGGTTTTTAGTCTTTAATGATAAAATGTTTGTATGGTTGTGTTAAGAATATCCTGGGGAAGGGAAGAGGGGCCATAGACAACATCCGACCTGATCTTCCCAAGGACAACTCCATTGACCTCTGGAAGTCACCACCTTTACAGACTTGGATTCTCCACCCAAGGCCTGGGTTTTAGGTATGTTAGAGCCCAGGTTGTTTGTACTTCAGCAACTATTTCAGTGTATAAAGATAGACCTGCAAAGTAAAGAGATGAGACAATGGAGTGGTAGTTATTTGTCTGTTTTAACAGTACAGGAATAAACAAAGAAGAAAATAGCTATTTTTCATAGTTGCATTGTTATGAAGTATTTTGGGCATATTTGCTGGACAATTTTTTCACCCTATGTTTACATTTTATTTTAAATTACATACCATATGTGTGATTTCATTGCCTCTTTTTTTTTAAAAAAATGAGATGTTAAAACAGCCCCTTTGCTGTGGTCCAGTTCCATTCCTAGCTCTCTCTGAATCTTTATCAGCCCATATTTGCTTACAAGTTTTCTGTATTTCCTTCATTCCTTCCGTTTTTCCTTCTTTCTTTTCTCCCTCCCTCCCTCCCTCCCTCCCTCCCTTCCTTCCCTCCTTTCCTTTTGTTTTAAAGAGATGGGTACACATCATAATTCTTTTTTGGTCACTGGGCATCTCCTTATTTTGTTTCTTTTTTTTTTTTTAATTTTATTTTTAAACTTTACAATATTGTATTGGTTTTGCCAAATATCGAAATGAATCTGCCACAGGTATACATGTGTTCCCCATCCTGAACCCTCCTCCCTCCTCCCTCCCCATACCATCCCTCTGGGTCGTCCCAGTGCACCAGCCCCAAGCATCCAGTATCATGCATCGAACCTAGACTGGTGACTCATTTCATACATGATATTATACATGTTTCAATGCCATTCTCCCAAATCTTCCCACCCTCTCCCTCTCCCACAGAGTCCATAAGACTGTTCTATACATCAGTGTCTCTTTTGCTGTCTCGTATACAGGGTTATTGTTACCATCTTTCTAAATTCCATATATACGCGTTAGTATACTGTATTGGTGTTTTTCTTTCTGGTTTACTTCACTCTGTATAATAGGCTCCAGTTTCATCCATCTCATTAGAACTGATTCAAATGAATTATTTTTAATGGCTGAGTAATACTCCATTGTGTATATGTACCACAGCTTTCTTATCCATTCATCTGCTGATGGACATCTAGGTTGCTTATTTTGCTTCTGTTTTTTGACCTCAGCTCTATATGTTTCCTCTGGAGGAGGGCATGGCAGCCCACTCCCTGTTCTTGCCTGGAGAATCCCATGGACAGAGGAGCCTGGTGAGTTGCAGTCCATAGGATCACAAAGAGTCAGACAGGACTAAAGGGACTTAGCATACTGTGTGTTTACTGACCCTTTAAATATTGATGTCTGTCATATCTGAGTGTAGAAGCAGAATTGGGATGGTTCTACATGTGTTTAAGCCACCATCTGGAGCAATTGGAACAAGAACTCTGAAGTTATTTTTCTAACCTGGAATAATAAATGGCAAATTCAAAAGTTGTTCCTGCAAGCCACTGAGTAACGTTGTTTGAAAATATGAAACTTTATGGATCATACACATACTTGGACAATAATAATGTCATCTGCTTCAATATCATACTTCATTGATGAAGAAATTGAGGGCTAGAGAAGTGAAGCAATGACGTAAGGTCATGCAGTGGATGGGGCAGAGTTAGGACAAGGGCCCTCTTTCTACTTTGGTATCTTTTTCTTGTGCTTTGCAGAGTATGATATTAATTAAGTATCTACTAAGTGCTGGACCCTATGGGGAGCAAATGCTCATCTGAGAAACAACACACATGCATGATTATGCTGAACTGCGTGGTGTTGTGGAGAAGGGAAATAAGAATGCTACCAAGATCAGTGATTAGCCCCATAGAAGGGTTGGAATTTGAGCTGAATCTTGAAGGACAGAATTAAAAAATAAATGGCAAGGAGTGGGTTGATGCAAGAGAGAGGCAAGAGGTGAGCAAAGCACAATGGAGAGTGACTTGGCTTGTCAGGGTCAAGGAGGAGCTGGTCTGACTGGCTCAAGACGTGAGCTGCAACATCAGTCAAAAGTGAAATGGAGGTGATAAGGAGGAGGATGACAAATTTTCTTTTTTACTTGTTTTCTTGTGGGGAATATGTCATTTTCTGGGAAAGAATTTTGAATGAGCATCTCAGAAAAGGATCTTATCCAAATCCTTTATTCACCCCCACTTGGCTAAAATTTTGGAAGAGTAGGACACGAAACAAATATGTATAATTCATACTTAGCTTTTAGGTAGATAGTCTGAATTGTGACTTTCTCAATGACAACTCCTTACCACCATCATCACCTTCACCATTACCAACATAGTTCTTCAACATCACAACCCATAAGAATATCACTCACACCACCACCACCACCAAACATTACCCGATAACATTACCCTACCTTCAACATCTTGACCACCACCAAAACCAATATCACTCTACTACCTACCAGCTGCTGCTGCTGCTAAGTTGCTTCAGTCGTGTCTGACTTTGTGCGACCCCATAGACAGCAGCCCACCAGGCTGCACCATCCCTGGGATTCTCCAGGCAAGAACACTGGAGTGGGTTGCCATTTCCTTCTCCAATGCATGAAAGTGAAAAGTGAAAGGGAAGTTGGTCAGTCGTGTCTGACTCTTCGCGAACCCATGGACTGCAGCCCACCAGGCTCCTCCGTCCATGGGATTTTCCAGGCAAGAGTACCAGAGTGGGGTGCCATTGACTACCCACCAGCACTCCTACTCAAATAACTGAAACTGTCGGTTCTCCGAGAAAAATCTTTAGAGGGGAATCTTTCTGAATAGAGTTTCTTAGAGATTTCTACCAAGAAAACAAGATAAGAATGAGCAGAAACAATACATATAATTCAAAGAACCTAAGAACCAAAGCAATATGGGACTTTAAACCACAGATGATTTGATTAACATCCTGAAGGGGAAAATCTGACAAGCAATACTACATGAAAATAACTGAGAATAGATACTTTCCAAATTATGACTTTTAGTTCAGTTCAGTCGCTCAGTCATGTCCGACTCTTTGCAACCCCATGAATTGCAGCATGCCAGGCCTCCCTGTCCATCACCAACTCCCGGAGTTCACTCAAACTCATGTCCATCGAGTTGGTGATGCCATCCAGCCATCTCATCCTCTGTCATCCCCTTCTCCTCCTGCCTCCAATCCCTCCCAGCATCAGAGTCTTTTCCAATGAGTCAATTCTTCGCATGAGGTGGCCAAAGTATTGGAGTTTCAGCTTTCCCATCAGTCCTTCCAAAGAACACCCAGGACTGATCTCCTTTAGAATGAAACTGGAGCCTGTTATACAGAGTGAAGTAAACCAGAAAGAAAAACACCAATACAGTATACTAACGCGTATATATGGAATTTAGAAAGATGGTAACAATAACCCTGTATACGAGACAGCAAAAGAGACACTGATGTATAGAACAGTCTTTTGGACTCTGTGGGAGAGAGAGAGGGTGGGATGATTTGGGAGAATGGCATTGAAATATGTATAATATCATATATGAAACGAGTCGCCAGTCCAGGTTTGATGCACGATACTGGATGCTTGGGGCTGGTGCACTGGGACGACCCAGAGGGATGGTATGGGGAGGGAGGAGGGAGGAGGGTTCAGGATGGGGAACACAGGTATGCCCGTGGCGGATTCATTTTGATATATGGCAAAACCAATACAATATTGTAAAGTTAAAAAATAAAATTAAATTAAAAAAAAAAAAAAAGAGAGAGAATGCACTGGTTGGATCTCCTTGCAGTCCAAGGGACTCTCAAGAAGCTTCTCCAACACCACAGTTCAAAAGCCTCAATTCTTTGGTGCTCAGCTTTCTTCACAGTCCAACTTTCACATCCATACATGACCACTGGAAAAACCATAGCCTTGACTAGACGGACCTTTGTTGACAAAGTAATGTCTCTGCTTTTGAATATGCTATCTAGGTTGGTCATAACTTTCCTTCCAAGGAGTAAGCATCTTTTAATTTCATGGCTGCAATCACCATCTGCAGTGATTTTGGAACCCAAAAAAATAAAGTCTGACATTGTTTCCACTGTTTCCCCATCTATTTGCCATGAAGTGATGGGACCAGATGCCATGATCTTAGTTTTCTGAATGTTGAGCTTTAAGCCAACTTTTTCACTCTCCACTTTCACTTTCATCAAGAGGCTTTTTAGTTCCTCTTCACTTTCTGCCATAAGGGTGTTATCATATGCATATCTGAGGTTATTGATATTTCTCCCTGCAATCTTGATTCCAGCTTGTGCTTCTTCCAGCCCAATGTTTCTCATGATGTACTCTGCATACAAGTTAAATAAGCAGGGTGACAATATACAGCCTTGACGTACTCCTTTTCCTGTTTGCAACCAGTCTGTTGTTCCATGTCCAGTTCTAACTGTTGCTTCCTGACCAGCATATAGGTTTCTCAAGAGGCAGGTCAGGTGGTCTGGCATTCCCATCTCTTTCAGAATTTTCCACAGTTTTTTGTGATCCACACAGTCAAAAGCTTTGGCATAGTCAGTAAAGCAGAAATAGATGTTTTTCTGGAACTCTCTTGCTTTTTCAATGATCCAGCGGGTGTTGGCAATTTGGTCTCTGGTTCCTCTGCCTTTTCTAAAATCAGCTTGAACATCTGGGAGTTCACGGTTCACGTATTTCTGAAGCCTGGCTTGGAGAATTTTGAGCATTACTTTACTAGCATGTGAAATGAGTGCAATTGTGCGGTAGTTTGAGCATTCTTTGGCATTGTCTTTCTTTGGGATTGAAATGAAAACTGACCTTTCCCAGTCCTGTGGCCACTGCTGAGTTTTTCAAATTTGCTGGCATATGACTTTTAACTGGGATATAATTTAGAGCTGAAAAAGGATGTTTTAAAGATAATTTTGATTTGAGAAATATGCTAAATGTATAACAAGTCAAAGCCAAGACTAATTGTATTTATGCATCAGATTTTGTGTATATTCCCTAAGAATTCAAAATCCTTCTCTTTCTGTGTGAACTTTTCTAGATACCAAATAATTCACCAATGCCTCACAGTAATTTCTAACTCAGGAAAGTTTATTCTCCCCTAGTAACAGATGGCAGAGAAGGCAATGGCACCCCACTCCAATACTCTTGCCTGAAAAATCCCATGGGTGGAGGAGCCTGATAGGCTGCAGTTCATGGGGTCGCTAAGAATCGGACACAACTTCACTTTCACTTTCACTTTCATGCATTGGAGAAGGAAAGGGCAACCCAGTCCAGTGTTCTTGCTTGGAGAATCCTAGGGACACGGGAGCCTGGTGGGCTGCCGTCTATGGGGTCGCACAGAGTCGGGCACGACTGAAGCAACTTAGCAGCAGCAGCAGTAACAGATGGAACACTGCAGCCTATGTTCTACTTTTGTCAGTTTTGTAATGCTATACACTGCCACCATACCCACACCACCCCCAACCCAGTACATGTTCAACACCTACTTTGTGTTCCACATTGGCAGGTGTAAGTATCAATATCATCAATACAAACATTGGATTCTGACATAGCTTCAGAATCACCAAAGAATTGACAATGCTTGGAAAGCAGAGCCACAGTCTCTATCTAGGTACATGGGTAAGTATATCCATCAGGCTGTTTGAGGAACAAATTCTTATTCTGACTGACCTATTAAGTAGCTGGTAGCTCTGGGGGAAATTCAGTGAGCCACTCAGATTCCCCTTAGCTTCCAGGGCTTGCAAACAACAGCAAAGAGCTTGACACTTGGTTATGCAGCCTTCTGGGGACAGTCCCCATCCAGTGATGGATCACTGTGAGATAATTAGGCCCAGTTCCCTCACCCCAATTCATGGCCATTCTACCTCCAGAGCTCTGCAGCCTTGGTCAAGGCTGAGTTGAGTCCTCACTAGCTTGACTTCTGCCTCTGTCCAAACCTGCTTCCCTCCCAACCTTTTGATCTGCAACCCACTCCCGAAATGACCTAAACACTAAGCCCAGCTCATGGTCAATTTCTAGGAAGACCCAGCATGCAACAGTAGCTCTAGTCCCAGCCTCAGTTCCTTTTTCCAAGGATCTAATGAGGTGGTTCAGTAAATTCTATTTGAAAATCACAATGTTAAGTTCTCTTTACCTTTTATAAATCTTCAATTGAGCCACCTTGTAGCTCACACCATAAAAAATAAATCCGCCTACAATGCAGAAGACCTGGGTTTGCTTTCTGGTTTCGGATGATCCCTTGGAGAAGGGAATGGCAACCCATTCCAGTATTCTTGCCGGGAAAATCCCGGGGACAGAGGAGCCTGGCAGACTATAGTCCATGGGGTCTCAAAGTGTCAGACACGACCGAACGACTGATATGTTCATATTGTAAATCTTCAGTTGAGCCACCTAGCATGGACTTTGAGAATACAGACTGTGAAGGCAGACAGACTTGGCTTAGAATCACAACTATATGATCAGGACAAAGTGATTTTAACTTATTTCATTTCAGCTCTTCCATCTGTAAACTGAAGATAATAATAATAATTATCTAACTGTTCTGCTAATCAGAGGAAACAATATTTAAAGGGCTTGGCTCAGAGGTTTACTTGGAGAAAATGTAGCTATGTTGTCTATATCTGCAGCAAGCAATCATATCGTGTTGGCCAAAAAGTTTGTTCAAATTTTTCCATATCATCTTACAGAAAGAATTCTTTTGCCAACCCAATAAAATGTCAGTACTCTCATGTTTCTGGAACAAATACAAATCTCCATGGAACAGATAATTTTTCCCCCACAGGAAGAGGATGGGGAAAACATTCAGGGTTCCAACTAGCTGGCATCTTTAGTATTTGTCTGGGGATTTGGATAGGTGTTGAGTATGAAAGGAGGTAAGGTAAAGAAAGAGGTTCACACAGGATATGAAAGACAGAGGCTAGGTCAGGTAGCAGTAGACAGTAACTGAAGTCCTAGGATATGGGCCAAGAAGTCATTTGGGGCAGAGGGAGTTGGAAAGTCACCTTGTGCCAGAGGTTGGGTTGCAGATTTAAAACACAAAAATCATTTGGTGTTCATGGAGGATAGTGAAGACTGGCCTGGCATGGCTTCTGTGGAAGGCATGAATAGAGAAAACCTCTAATAATAGTAGAGAAATGAGATGAGTACAGAAAAACTCTAATAAAACTCTTATAATTGGTAGGAAAGGGGATCATTTAAATAAAAAAGAACGAAAAGGGAGGAACCTTAAACTCTGAGCAAGGTTACCAACAATAGCAAAAAGTGATCACTTAGAACAGCTCTGATATGTAGCCATTGCTGAAGAAATACTTCGATTGCTTGATTTATTGATTGGGAAAAGGGAGGGAGGTGAATGGAATAAACCAATGAAGTATGTTGAGAGAAACCACACCCCGTCTACTTGGGTTCCTCCTATCAACTCTCCCACCTTCTGTCTCATCTGACTCAGCTCTGGTCCTGATCCCAGGTCAACATGCCCTGATGCCCCTCCACTCTAGGTAGCATGAAACGCAGGAATCATGGTCAAAGTCTGAAAAATCAATAGTTATTCTTCCCGTATTCTTCCCATGATCTCTTTTCCTGGAGTCCCAAGCACTCTCCTGACCTTGTATCAGCATTCTCCTTCTCTCCCCATGTTCCTACCCCCAGTCCATGACTCTGCTGTTGGTCTTTAAGTACAGTTTCCAAGGACACAGGGTACAGTCATGGTGCTTATCATGGATAGTGACTAATGCATGGAAAGACCACTCCACTGACCCTGTGGGTCCATTCAGCTGATGTGATCATCCCTCTTCCTCCACTACTCCCTGCAAAACACACCCCAGACTTTGTAGTCATGTGGCCAATATGACTTCCCTAGGGGAAGGTGACATTTCTTTCTTCCAGAAAGTATGAAAGGCTGTGCTACTATCCAGCAAACTAGCAAATTCATTTGTAGAAATAGTTCCAAGATATATTTTAAATCTTACAGCCTAGAAGTCCTATGAATTACTAATAATTAGTCCTACCAATAGTAATCATCCAAAAAAAATTAATTGGATGATCAGGGTGATGAGTATGATGATGATGATGATTACTCCTGCCACATGTTGGGCTCTGTCCATAGCACTTTTATACATAATCGCATACATACATAATCACGTTTATACTTCACAACAACCATGCAAGGTAATTTTGTTCCCATTTTACAGATGAAATATCAGAGCTTTGAAAGATTAATGTATTTGTCCAAGAGGACACAGTAAATATTTGCAAAAAGTTTAGAACAGTGCTTGGCAGATGAGAAACACTGTGTGTTTGCTAAAAAACAAAAACACCCACAAAAAAACAGGGTAAATGAGTTGCAGGATCAAAATTTGGACCCATCTCTCTAATCCTAAAGCTGGTGCTCTTTCAATGGCATTACACTGCTCTCAACCTATACCATATTGCCCATTCTGTGGGCTGCCCTGTGTGAAGCACTGGGGTGGGAGCAGCATGGGAAAGTGTGAAGATTAAGTCAACAGCCTTTGAGTCTTTCTTCCTCTTCCCCTTCTTTTCTTTCCTGCTCCTCCTTCCTCTGTCCCTTGCTTTTGTGAATAGGTACCAAGCTCTTTTCACATGTCAGGCTCTGAGATCAGCACCTGGGAAGCATGGGGTTGCTCCCCTCAAGGTGTTCCTGGCTCCACACTTCAGTGGGTTTATAACTTCATTGGGGAGCTTGAACAAATAGAAAACTACGCCAGAACAAAACCAATGGATGACAACTGTGAGTGGTATGATACACTAGAAGTAGTATTTAATTCAGAGAATGGAGAGAAAGGTTTGCAAAGAATAAGAAGCAAGCAGAAAGTGACACTTATAAACGGCATTTTCCCCTCCCACAAGTCAGATATTATTCTGTGATTTTTTTTTCTGATACTAAAAATAACTTAGTTTCATTGCCCAAATCATTTAAGCCACAGAAGAATCTAAAGAAGCAAGAAAAATCAAGCAAAGAATATTCCTATAAGTATCATAGATAGAGGGTCCTCCTGTGTAGCTCAGCTGGTGAAGAATCCATCTGCAATGCAGCAGTCAGTCAGTCAGTCAGTTCAGTCACTCAGTCGTGTCTGACTTTTTGTGACCCCATGGACTGCAGCACGCCAAGCCTCCCCGTCCATCACCAACTCCAAGAATTTAACCAAACTCATGTCTATTGTGTCGGTGATGCCATCCAACCATCTCCTCCTCTGTCATCCCCTTCTTCTCCCACCTTCAATCTTTCCCAGTATCAGGGTCTTTCCAAATAAGTCAGTTCTTTGATCAGGTGGCCAATGTATTGCAGTTTCCGCCTCAACATCAGTCCTTCCAATGAACACTCAGGACTGATTTCCTTTATGATGGACGGGTTGGATCTCCTTGCAGTCCAAGAGACTCTCAAGAGTCTTCTCCAACACCACAGTTCAAAAGCATCATTCTTTGGTGCTCAGCTTTCTTTATAGTCCAACTCTTACATCTATACATGACTACTGGAAAAACCATAGCCTTGACTAGATGGACCTTTGTTGGCAAAGTAATGTCTCTGCTTTTTAATGTGCTGTCTAGGTTGGTCATAACTTTCCTGCCAAGGAGCAAGTGTCTTTTAATTTCATGGCTGCCATCACCATCTGCAGTGATTTTGGAGCCCCCCAAAAATAAACTTGGCCACTGTTTCCCCATCTATTTGTCATGAAATGATGGGACCAGATGCCATGATCTTCGTTTTTTGAATGTTGAACTTTAAGTCAACTTTTTCACTTTCATCAAGAGACTCTTTAGTTCTTCTTCACTTTCTGTCATAAGGGTGGTGTCATCTGCATATTTGAGGTTATTGATATTTCTCCCTGCAATCTTGATTCCAGCTGTGCTTCATCCAGCCCAGCGTTTCTCATGATGTACTTTGCATACAAGTTAAATAAGCAGGGTGACAATATACAGCCTTGACATACTCCTTTTCCTGTTTGCAACCAGTCTGTTGTTCTGTTGTTCCATGTCCAGTTCTAACTGTTGCTTCCTGACCTGCATATAGGTTTCTCAAGAGGCAGGTCAGGTGGTCTAGTATTTCCATCTCTTTCAGAATTTTCCAGTTTATTGTGATCCACACAGTCAAAGGCTTTGGCGTAGTCAATAAAGCAGAAATAGATGTTTTTCTGGAACTCTCTTGCTTTTTCGATGATCCAAAAAATGTTGGCAATTTGATCTCTGGTTTCTCTGCCTTTTCTTATCTTTTTTTTTTAAAGCATTATTTATTTATTTTTTACTTTACAATATTGTATTGGTTTTGCCATACATTGACATGAATCCGCCATGGGTGTATATGTATTCCCCCTCCTGAACCCCATTCCCACCTCCCTCCCCATCCCATCCCTCTGGGTCATCCCAGTGCACCATGCCTGAGCACCCTGTATCATGCATTGAAGGTGCACTGGCAATTCGTTTCATATATGATAATTTACATGTTTCAATGCCATTCTCCCGAGTCATCCCACTCTCGCCCTCTCCGACAGAGTCCAAAAGACTGTTCTATACATCTGTGTCTCTTTTGCTGTCTCACATACAAGGTTATCATCACGATTTTTCTAAATTCCATATATATGCATTAGTATACTGTATTGGTGTTTTTCTTTCTGGCTTACTTCACTCTATAATAGGCTCCAGTTTCATCCACCTTATTAGAACTGATTCAAATGTATTCTTTTTAATGGCTGAGTAATATTCCATTGTGTATATGTACCACTGCATTCTTATCCATTTGTCAGCTGATGGACATTTAGGTTGCTTCCATGTCCTGGCTATTATAAACAGTGCTGCGATGAACATTGGGGTACACGCGTCTCTTTCAATTTGGTTTCCTCAGTGTGTATGCCCAGCAGTGGGATTGCTGGGTCATATGGCAGTTCTATTTTCAGTTTTATAAGAAATCGCCACACTGTTCTCCATAGTGGCTACACTAGTTTGCATTCCCACAAACAGTGTAAGAGAGTTCCCTTTTCTCCACACCCTCTCCAGCATTTATTGCTTGTAGACTTTTGGATAGCAGCCATTCTGACTAGAGTGAATTGGTACCTTACTGTGGGTTTGATTTGCATTTCTCTGTTAATGAGTGATGTTGAGCATGTTTTCATGTGTTAGTCATCTGTATGTCTTCTTTGGAGAAATGTCTGTTTAGTTCTTTGGCCCACTTTTTGATTGGGTCGTTTATTTTTCTGGAATTGAGCTGCAGGAGTTGCTTGTAAATTTTTTAGATTAATTATTTGTCCATTGCTTTGTTTGCTATTATTTTCTCCCATTCGGAAGGCTGTCTTTTCACCTTGCTTATAGTTTCCTTTGTTGTGCAGAAGCTTTTAATTTTAATTCAGTTCAGTTCATTTCAGTTCAGTCACTCAGTCGTGTCCGACTCTTTGCGACCCCATGAATCGCAGCACGCCAGGACTTCCTGTCCATCACCAACTCCCAGAGTTCACTCAAACTCATGTTCATCGAGTCGGTGATGCCATCCAGCCATCTCATCCTCCGTCGTCCCCTTCTCCTCCTGCCCCCAATCCATCCCAGCATCAAGGTCTTTTCCAATGAGTCAGCTGTTTGCATGAGGTGGCCAAAGCATTGGAGTTTCAGCTTTAGCATCAACGCTTCCAAAGAACGCCCAGGACTGATCTCCTTTAGGATGCACTGGTTGGATCTCCTCGCAGTCCAAGGGACTCTCAAGAGTCTTCTCCAACACCACAGTAACTTTAACCCTAATTTTAATTAGGTCCCATTTATTTATTTTTGCTTTTATTTCCAATATTCTGGGAGGCAGGTCATAGAGGATCTGGCTGTGGTTTATGTCAGAGAGCATTTTGCCTGTGTTTTCCTCTAGGAGTTTTACAGTTTCTGGTCTTACATTTAGATCTTTAATCCATTTTGAGTTTATTTTTGTGTATGGTGTTAGAAAGTGTCCTAGTTTCATTGTTTTACAGGTGGTTGTCCAGTTTTCCCAGCACCACTTGTTAAACAGATTGTCTTTTCTCCATTGTATATTCTTGCCTCCTTTATCAAAGATAAGTTGTGGATAGGTGTGTGGATTTATCTCTGGGCTATCTATTTTGTTCCATTGATCTATATTTCTGTCTTTGTGTCAGTACCATACTGTCTCGATGACTGTGGCTTTGTAGTAGAGACTGAAGTCAGGCGGATTGATTCCTCCAGTTCCATTCTTCTTTCTCAAGATTGCTTTGGTTATTCGAGGTTTTTTGTATTTCCATACAAATTGTGAAATTATTTGTTCTAGTCCTGTGAAAAATACCATTGGTAGCTTGACAGGGATTGCATTGAATCTATAGATTGCTTTGGGTAGTATACTCATTTTCACTATATTGATTCTTCTGATCCATGAACATGGTATATTTCCATCTGTTTGTGTCCTCTTTGATTTCTTTCACCAGTGTTTTATAGTTTTCTATATATAGGTCTTTTGTTTCTTTAGGTAGATACATTCCTAAGTATTTTATTCTTTTCATTGCAATGGTGAGTGGAATTGTTTCCTTAATTTTTCTTTCTGTTTTCTCATTGTTAGTGTGTAGGAATGCAAGGGATTTCTGTGTGTTGATTTTATATCCTGCAACTTTACTATATTCATTGATTAGCTCTAGTAATTTTCTGGTGGAATCTTCAGGGGTTCCTATGTAGAGGATCATGTCAACTGCAAACAGTGAGAGTTTTACTTCTTCTTTTCCAATATGGATTCCTTTTATTTCTTTTTCTGCTCTCATTGCTGTGGCCAAAACTTCAAAAACTATGTGAATAGTAGTGGAGAGAGTGGGCACGCTTGTCTTGTTCCTGACTTTAGGGGAAATGCTTTTAATGTTTCACCACTGAGGATAATGTTTGCTGTGGGTTTGTCATATATAGCTTTTATTATGTTGAGCTTCAGTTCAATTCAGTTCAGTCACTCAGTCGTGTCCAGCTCTTTGCGACCCCATGAACTGTAGCACGCCAGGCCTCCCTGTCCATCACCAACTCCCGGAGTTCACTCAAACTCACGTCCATTGAGTCAGAGATGCCATCCAACTATCTGATCCTCTGTTGTCCCCTTCTCCTCCTGCCCCCAATCCCTCCCAGCATCAGAGTCTTTTCCAATGAGTCAACTCTTCGCATGAGGTGGCCAAAGTACTGGAGTTTCAGCTTTAGCATCATTCCTTCCAAAGAACACCCAGGACTGATCTCCTTTAGAATGGACTGGTATGTTCCTTCTATTTCTGCTTTCTGGAGGGTTTTTATCATAAATGGATGTTGAATTTTGTCAAAGGCTTTCTCTGCCTTTTCTAAAACCAGCTTGAACATCTGGAAGTTCATGGTTCACATATTGTTGAAGCCTGGCTTGGAGAATTTTGAGCATTACTTTACTAGCGTGTCAGATGAGTGCAATTGTACAGTAGTTTGAGCATTCTTTGGCATTACCTTTCTTTGGGATTGGAATGAAAACTGACCTTTTCCAGTCCTGTGGCCACTGCTGAGTTTTCCAAATTTGCTGGCATATTGAGTGCAACACTTTCACAGCATCATCTTTTAGGATTTGAAATAGTTCAACCGGAATTCCATCACCTCCACTAGCTTTGTTCGTAATGATGCTTCCTAAGGCCCACTTGACTTCACATTCCAGGATGTCTGGCTCTAGATGAGTGACCCCACCATCATGACTATCTGGGTCATGAAAATCTTTTTTGTATAGTTCTTCTGTGTATTCTTACCACCTCTTCTTAATATCTTCTGCTTCTGTTAGGTCCATATCATTTCTGTCCATTATTGCGCCATCTTTGCATGAAATGCTCCCTTGGTATCTCTCTTTTTCTTGAACAGATCTCTAGTCTTTCCCAGTCTATTGTTTTCCTCTATTTCTTTGCACTGATCAAAGAAGCCTTTCTTATCTCTCCTTGCTATTCTTTGGAACTCTTTATTCAAATGGGCATATCTTTTCTTTTCCCTTTTAGTTAAACAAAAATGGGCTACAAGACAATGTGCATAGCAAAATCTAATTTGTGATATATAGAAGTATATTGTTTGCACAGAAAAACATCTTGAATGAAAATGTGAGTATGTGTGCATGCATGTGTGTGTGTATGTAGTGTGTAATTGTATACACACCTATGTATGTTTAACTATCAGTACCTAAATAATAATATTCTAGACATTTTGCATTAATGTTTTATTTTATTCTTATACCATATTTGCCTAACCATTGCTCTATTTTTGCCCACTTAGATTTTTCCATATATTTTCCTAGTGTAAGTAACTCTTGCAATGAATATTCTTATGTATAAATCTCAGTGGAGGGAGGTTTATTTCTGATAAACTCTGATAAAATCCTTTGGGCTGATGACCTTTCTAGATTTTTCTCCTGAAAATAATCAAATAATCAAGTAATGCTCCTCTCACCTCTATATGACAGTGCTTATCTCTCATATTATCATTCACAGTTGGCATTAGCAATATTTGAAATCTCTGCCAGTGTGACAGGTAAAACGAATAGTTTCACCCTGCTAATTTGAATTTTTTGGTTATTAGTGAGATTGAACATCTGTTTGCATATATTAGCAATTTGCGTTTCTTGGTTTGGGAATCGTAGTTCATGTTCTTGTTTTTATTTGACTGTTTCCTTCTTTAAAAGTTGATTTATAAGAATTTGTTGGATGGTATATATAATAATCCATAATATTCTTATATGCAATAAATAATTTCTCAGTTTCTTATTTGTCTTTTAAATTTAGTTTCAATTTTTATTGCTGTACAAGAATTGTTTTCATTCCTTGAAGTCATTTAAAGATGCTTTAAAATCATGTATAACATTTGTAAGTAATCTGTTGGGCATTTTATTGAAATCACAGCCTTAACTGATTATTGATAAAGTCATATGGTTTCAATATGATACTTCAAATATAACATTAATTTTGAAAGGACAATATTTTGCCATTTTTAAACAAGGAATATTGTGTGCCCTTCCATATATTTGTGTCTCCTTTTATGTCTCTCAGTAAGTTTAAGAATATATTTTTACACAGATAAAAAACTCTTGTAAGTTTATTTTTGGTTATTTCACATTTGGTATTTCTTATGAAAGGAATTTTCTTTCAGGAAAAGTACCTGTTTTATGGGAAACTAGTAAGAGATAGTGGTTTTGAGCACATTTCTTAGTCCTTTTTCTCTTACTTTGTTTATTTTTCCAGTTAATATAGTGAAGTTTTCTAGCACAACTGTAAATGGCAATAGGCTTGCATCTTTGTTTCTAGTGTTTAATCTGCCTTCAAGTTCTTGAGCCATTACACTGATTCTGACTTCCAGAAATATGTTAATAATAGCTCTTTATAATGGACATTTTCCCTGGTATTAATAACTGAAACTAACGTTAACCACTGGGTGTGATTGCCATGACTTTTCAGATAGATGACTTTATTATATTAAAAAGTTACCAATTCCTAGTTACAATGCAAGCTTTTCTCGATTATTTTAAATCAAGGGTGGGCATTCATCTTTTTTGGGTTCTTTCTAGAGAGGACACAGAAAAGGCCAGAGCAGTGGACCTTCCTAGCAGCCGGTTGTCATGGCACTATTCTTTTCTGCTTTCAATAAGCCAGCCATCTCTAGGAGGTTTGTCATATCAGAACCTACCTTGTATTTTTATCCAGAGTCCTGAGACAGATACAGGCAGCAGTGCAGCCTAGACTTCTTCCATGTGCTGCTACCTTCCACATGCTCTTTCACACACCATTTCTAGCAAACATCTGTCAATGTTCCTGGCATAGTGATGACATTCTTCTATAGCATTAACTAAAGACTTCATTTAGTTTTCAAATCTCCCCCACCTTTATTTCTATATTGTGGAGGTGGTTTCAATGGGGGTTAGGAACAGTGGAAGTGATCACTTTTGAACACATTGCCATCTGATCCAGAGTTCCTCATCACTTGTCACCAGTCTGTTAATGACAATTGGCCATCCACTTCTAGTACAAAAACCATGCTTTTTGATATACAATATGGAAGCAAGTGAAAGAGGAATTCAGCTTTCTCTGTCATCTATTAGTCTTTCACCAAGCAATGGGTATCAGTTTTTTTGAATATCCAATTAATTTTCTGTGCTTCCATTCTTTTTAAAATTAAACAATTTATTTTATTTATTTGACTGCATCAGGTCTTAGTTGTGGTGTTCAGGCTTAGTTGCTCTGAGGCATGTGGGATCTTTGTTCCCTGATTAGGGATCAAACCCAAGTACCCTGCATTGCAAGGCAGAATTCTTAACCACTGAACTACCAGGGAAGTCCCAACATTGCTTCCATTCTTCATAGATAGTCTTTCTATCATGGCTGAAAGAGTAGGAGTTCCTACCACTGGCCAGGTATCTACCTTGACTTCAAATAAAGCAGACAGATTGGCACTTACCTTGAAGTACTGCCTGACCCAATATTCGTAAAACTGTTTTGCATGCCTGAGAGGAGCTCTGCCCAGTAGGCATATAATGTGAGCCACGAATGGTAACCATGAGTATAATTTTAAATTTTCAATTATTATTTCAAAAGTTGAAAAGAAGCAAGTGAAATTAATTTTAATACTGTTTCATACACTTACTTTGTTTATCCAATATATTATCATTTGAACATGTAATCAGTGTGAAAATTTTTTCAAAGTGATATTTTACCTTTTTGCTATTATCCTAAATCTTTAATTTCCTTCGTGCATGCATGTTCAGTTGCTCAGTCATGTCCAGCTCTTTGTGACCCCATGAATTGTAGCTTGCCAGGCTCTTCTGTCCATGGAATTTTCCAGGCTAGCATATTGGAGTGAGTTGCCATTTCCTTCCCCAGAGGATCTTCATCTTCTGGATCCAGGGATCAAACCCACATCTCCTGTGTCCCCTGCATTGTGGATGGATTCTGTATGTGGCACAGTGGTACAGTGGTAAATTCCTTCAGGATATCTCAATTCAGGCCAACCATTTTTCAAATGCCTGATAGCCATATGTGGTGAATGATTACCATATCAGGAAATAGTTCCAGTGCATTAAACATAGGATAACGTTTTTAAAGTTTTTCAGTTCAGTTCAGTCACTCAGTCGTGTCTGACTCTTTGTGACCCCATGGACTGCAGCATGCCAGGCTTGTCTGTCCTTCACCAACACCTGGAGTTTACTCAAACTCATGTCCATTGAGTTGGTGATGCCATCCAACTGTCTCATCCTCTGTCGTCCCCTTCTCCTCCTGCCTTCAATCTTTCCCAGCATCAGGTTCTTTTCAAATGAGTCAGTTCTTCGCATCAGGTGGCCAAAGTATTGGAGTTTCAGCTTCAACATCAGTCCTTCCAATGAACACCCAGGACTGATCTCCTTTAGGATTGACTGGTTGGATCTCCTTGCAGTCCAAGGGATTCTCAAGAGTCTTCTCCAACACCACAGTTCAAAAGCATTTGTTCTTTGGCACTCAGCTTTCTTTATAGTCCAACTCTCACATCCATACATGACTACGGGAAAAACCATAGCCTTGACTAGATGGACCTTTGTTGGCAAAGTAATGTCTCTGCTTTTTAATATGCTTTCTAGGTTGGTCATAGCTTTTCTCCCAAGGAACGTCTTTTAATTTCATGGCTTCAGTCACCATCTGCAGTGATTTTGGAGACCCAAAAAACAAAGTCTCTCACCCTTTCCACTGTTTCCCCATCTATTTGCCCTGAAGTGATGGGACCAGATGCCATAATCTTCGTTTTCTGAATGTTGAGCTTTAAGCCAACTTTTTCACTCTCCTCCTTCACTTTCATCAAGAGGCTCTTTGGTTCTTCTTCACTTTCTGCCATAACGGTTGTGTCATCTGCATATCTGAGGTTATTGATATTTCTCTCAGCAATCGATTCCAGCCTGTGCTTCTTCCAGCCTGGCATTTTCCATGATATACTGTGCATATAAGTTAAATAAGCACAGTGACAATATACAGCCTTGAAGTATTCCTTACCCTATTTTGGAGCCATTCTGTTGTTCCATGTTTGGTTCTAACCATTGCTTCTTGACCTACATACAGCTTTCTCAGAAGGCAGGTAAGGTGGTCTGGTATTCCCATCTCTTGGGGAATTTTCCACAGTTTGTTGTGATCCATACAGTCAAAGGCTTTGATGTAATCAATAAAGCAGAAGTAGATGTCTTTCTGGAACTCTCTTGCTTCTTTGATGATTCAACAGATGTTGGCAATTTGATCTCTGGTTTCTTGCCTTTTCTAAATCCAACTTGAACATCAGGAAGTTCACAGTTCACATACTGTTGAAGCCTGGCTTGGAGAATTTTGAGCATTAATTTGCTAGTGTGTGAGACGAGTGCAATTGTGCAGTAGTTTGAACAATTTTTGGCATTGCCTTTCTTTGGGATTAGGATGAAAATTGACCTTTTCTAGTCCTCACACACTAATTCTTCCTCAAGGTCCATAGTTAGTGTTTTGAGATAAGTGGTGAGATTCTCATTCTACAGGTCATATCTCTCACCTAGTTCTTCCAATTAGACACTGTCTCTGACCCAGACCTAGGACAAATGTGCCCAAGGGCATCTCAGGGCTATCCTGAGAAGTGACTTCCTGCCACCTGCCAATGCTGGCAGCCTGCTGTCTGGCTCTGTCAGCTGGAGGATCTGAGCCTTTTGCACTCCCTGCTCACAATAACTTGTCTGCAAACATTTGCCAACTGGCTGAACTTTCTCTCAGGTTACCTTCTTCATAGAGGATGGCTAGGGCCCACCAGCATCACAGAGCAGGTGCTGGCCTGCACAAACTGTGACAATGTCTCCAAAAACCTCTAAATTGGAACTCCTGATATGTACCAGTCTCCACCCAAACCCCCATAAACAACATTGCAGACAAAACATTGGTTTGGCTAAAAATTTCATTTGAGTTTTTCAGTAACATGTTATGAAAAACCCAAACAAATTTTTGGCCAACCCAATATACCCAGAAATTGATCACTTTCCGCGAGTTCACTCCTAAACCACTTGATTCAAACCACCATCACCTCTTAGGGGCTGTCACAGTCATTTCTTCACTGGTCTTCCTGCTCCACCCTTGCATCTCTTCAGAATACTCTCCACATAGCAATCAGACTGATCCTGTGAGCATGCAATATAACCCAACACTTCTTGACCTACTCCTTCCAGTGGCTTCCTCTTCTCACTCACAGTAAAAATCTCAAGTCCTTACATCAGCCTAGAAGACCCTTCCCGATCTGACCTGTCATAGCTTTCTCTCAGGACCTACCTCCCTGCTTTCTCACCCTGCACCAGACCTTCTTGTTCTTCCGTCACCCCACCAGGCTGGTTCCCAGCTCAGAGCCTTGACTGGTGCTTCTCCTTCCTGGAGCATGCATCTCTAAGATAGCCACACAGCTGGCCCTTCTATATCCTCCAGGTTTTTCCTCAAATGTTGAGGGTGTTCCTCACAGTCCTACTAAGAACAACCCTTTACTTATATTCTCTATCTCCTTTTTTTGATTTACTTCTTTTCATGGAACTTATTACCATCCAACATTTTTTACAACACACGCACACACACACACACACACATACACACACAAACACAAATGTTTACTCCTCAATTCCCAGAAGCTGCATAGGGCTTGGCACATAATATGTGCTCAATAAAAATATTTGTTGAATAAGTGAATGAATGAGTGAATGAGTAAAAATAGTGGTTGGAACCTTGCCCTAAACTGCCCTCCCAGGTCTCAAAGGAAACAAAAATGCCTTGATGGATGCAGAAAGCCTAGTACCCTGCATGTCAGGCATGCCGGTTCTACTTTCTTATGAATTCTGAAATGTATTTATTGTGGACCCTCCACAAGTCACACTGCCTGTTCCTTTTAACAAGGAGTGAGTGGTCACAAACAAACAGAAGGAAGAGCTGGCAGAGTGGAAAAGCAAAGTTGTCTGTACCCCATTGGCTTGGCCCCTTGAGAATTCCAGGCATTTCAAGCTATGGTTGTGGCTCTTCCTCTAGCCTGACCCATATTTTGTGCCTTTCACAGAATTTCACAGGAAAAAATAGCAATAATTTTTATATATAATACCATGGCCACCTTGAGCAGACATGAGGGCTGTATGTACAAATACAAAATGAAGTAAAGGATTGAGGCAATTTTTTAGATAACAAAACATCCAGAATCTATCAACTAGATGGTTTCTTCAAACTAAAAATTTTCTAAAATTTCCTCACTTGTCCACTTCATTTTGAAACTACACCTTTAATGGCCAGTTCATGTGTTCTCAAAAACCCAGAAATACATCACACCTCTGTTAGGTAAGGTAATTTCCATCTAAATCTCCCTATACAAATGTTAGAGTGCTTGTGTTATTAGTTTCCTACAGAGTTGAAATACAGATGTCTTGGGCTACAAAACATAGTCCTGATGATATTAGAGTCAGAAAAACTAGAGGGGCTTATTTTTTCATCCAGTAAGTGTCAAATCTCAAACCCTTGGAGGCAGCAATTGTTGAACATTTGGGGCATTTGAATCAGATTTCACACTCGAGAGATACTTAAGGATCCAACTCCTGTTGGGTCCATGGGAAATGGCAGCATGTTTGCTGGGGCAGCCTGCCAACACTGGGCCACTGAGTCAGATCCCCAAGCCAGCCTTCCCTCCTCCCTGCATGCTGATCTGGCCTGTCTGCATGCCTGCTCTGGCCACATGGCACAGAAGTCCTGCAGACTAAGGACTTTCCTTACTGAATGCAGCTCAGTGTTCTTAGATTTTATGAGAGCTCCAGTGATACAACATTTCTTTGAATGATATTCTTCCTAAGACATGACTGCAACATTCCAAAGAGAAGATTTTCATTCAGCTGGCTGACCAGGACCATGTCAACTCTCATTCTTTCTTGTAGGTGAATTTATCTTCCCTCAATGGTAAAGAAACATCTTCAGCCATTTCTGAAATTAAAATTAAACTTCCACTTGCATAATTAAGAGTATATTATTTTTGAAACTTATTTGAAGACTAATCAGTTATGATCTCTGACTAAAGATGGTAGAAGGTGACGTATTTCTATTTGCATTATTTTGATAGACTATATTTAAAATTTCCATTCTATTACAGATAGAGCTTCTTGGAAATTATTTGAAAGCAGGATTTAAAGAAATCTGAGCCTCTACCCACTTTAATTGACATAAGTTTTTTTGGCCAGATTTGATTTCCCCAGAAGTTCAAAATATGAACCACAGCACAAAATATTTAATCCACTAACTTCTGAACAGTACGAAAAGACAAAAAGATGTAACACTGAAAAATAAACCCTTGATGTCCATAGGTGTCCAATATGCTACTGGAGAAGAGTGGAGAAATAGCTGCAGAAGGAATGAGCCAAAGCAGAAACAACGCCCAGTCGTGGATGTGTCAGGTGGTGAAAGTAGTCTGATGCTGTAAAGAGCAATATTGCATAGGAACCTGGATTATTAGGCCCATGAATCAAGGCAATTTAGAAGTGGTCAAACAGGAGATGGCAAGAGAGAACATTGACATTTAGGAATTAGTGAACTAAAATGGACAGGAATGGGCAAATTTAATTCGGATGACCATTGTATCTACTACTGTGGGCAAGAATCCTTTAGAAGAAATGGAGTAGCCCTCACAGTCAACAAAAGAGTCTGAAATGCAATACTTGGGACTTCATTTCTCAAAAGCAACTGAATGATTTCTGTTTGTTTCCAAGGCAACTATCCAATATCACAGCAATCCAAGTCTATGCCCCAACCACTAATGCCAAAGAACTTGAAGTTGAATGGTTCTATGAAGACCTATAAGACCTTCTAGAGGTAACACCAAAAAAAAAAAAAAAAAAATGTCCTTTTCATCATAGGAGACTGGAATGCAAAAGTAGGAAGTCAAGAGATACCTGGAATAACAGGCAAGTTTGGCCTTGGAGTACAAAATGAAGCAGGGCAAAAGCCAACAGAGTTTTGCCAAGAGAACACATTGGTCATAACAAACACCCTCTTCCAACAACACAAGAGATGACTCTACACATGGAATCACCAGGTGGTCAATACTGAAAGAAAGTGAAAGTGAAAGTGAAGCTGCTCGGTTGTGTCCAACTCTTTGCTACCTCGTGGACTGCAGCCCACCAGGCTTCTTCATCCATGGGATTTTCTAGGCAAGAATACTGGAGTGGTTTGCCATTTCCTTCTCCAGGCGATCTTCCCAACCCAAGGGTAGAACCTGGGTCTCCTGCCTTGTAGGCAGACTCCATACTGTCTGAGCCACCAGGGAAATCCAATACCGAAATCAGATTGATTATATTCTTTGTAGTTGAAGGTGGAGAAGCTCTACACAGTCAGCTAAAACAAGATTGGGAGCTGACTATGGCTCAGATTATGAACTCCTTATTGCCAAATTCAAACTTAAATTGAAGAAAGTAGGGAAAAACAGTAGGCCATTTAGGTATTACCTAAATCAAATTCCTTGTGATTATATAGTGGAAATGAGAAATAGATTCAAGGGATTAGATCTGATAGACCGAGTGCCTGAAGAACTATGGACGGAAGTTCGTGACACTGTACAGGAGGCAGTGATCAAAACCATCCGCAAGAAAAAGAAATGCAAAAGGCAAAATGGTTGTCTAAGGAGGCTTTACAAATAGCTGCAAAAAGAAGAGAAGCAAAAGGCAAAGGAGAAAAAAAGATATACCCATCTGAATACAGAGTTCCAAAGAATAGCAAAGAGAGATAAGAAAGCCTTCCTCAGCAATCAATGCAAAGAAATAGAGGAAAACAATAGAATGGGAAAGACTAGAGATCTCTTCAAGAAAATTAGAGACACCAAAGGAACATTTCACACAATGATGAGCACAATAAAGGACAGAAACGGTATGGACCTAACAGAAGCAGAAGATATTAAGAAGAGGTGGTAAGAATACATAAAAGAACTATACAAAAAAGATCTTCATAACCCAGATAACTACAATGGTGTGATCAATCACCTAGAACCAGACATCCTGGAGTATGAAGTCAAGTGGGCCTTAGGAAGCATCATTACAAACAAAGCTAGTGGAGGTGATGGAATTCCAGCTGAGCTATTTCAAATCCTGACAGGTGATGCTGTGGAAGTGCTGTACTCTATATGCCAGCAAATTTGGAAAACTCAACAGTGGCCACAGGACTGGAAAAGGTCAATTTTCATTCCAATCCCAAGGAAGGGCAATACCAAAGAATGTTCAAACTACTGCACAATTGCATTCATTTCACACACTTGCAAGGTACTGCACAAAATCCTTCAAGCTAGGCTTCAATAGTACGTGAACCATGAATTTCCAGATGTTCAAGCTAGATTTAAAAAAGGCAGAGGAACCAGAGATCAAATTGCCAACATCTGTTGGGTTATCAAAAAAGCAAGACAGTTCCAGAAAAACATCTACTTCTACTTTACTGACTATACCAAAGCCTTTGACTGTGAATCACAACAAACTGGAACATTGTTAAAGAGATGGGAATACCAGAGCACCTTACCTGCCTTCTGCAAAACCTGTATGCAGGTCAAGGAGCAACAGTTAGAACCAGACATGGAACAATGGACTGGTTCCAAATTGGGAAAGGAGTATGTCAAGGCTGTATATCATCATCCTGATTATTTAACTTATATGCCGAGTACATCATGCAAAATGCCAGGCTGGATGAAGCACAAGCTGGAATCAAGATTGCCAGGAGAAATATCAATAGCCTCAGATATGCAGATAAACTACCCTAAGGGCAGGAAGTACAGAGTAACTAAAGAGCCCCTTGATGAAGGTGAAAGTAGAGAATGAAAAACCTGGCTTAAAAGTCAACATTCAAAAAACTAAGATCATGCCATCCAGTCCCATCACTTTATGGCAAATAGTTGGAAAAACAATGGAAATAGTGACAGACTTTATTTTCTTGGGCTCCAAAATCACTGCAGACGGCAATTGCAGCCAGGAAATAAAAGAAGCTTGCTCCTTGGAAGAAAAACTATGACAAACCCAGAGTATTAAAAAGCAGAGACATCACATTGCTGACAAAGATCCTTATAGTCAAAGCTATGGTTTTTCCAGTAGTCATGTATGGATGTGAGAGTTGAACCATTAAAAAGGGTGATTGATAAAGAATTGATGCCTTCAAACTGTGGTGCTGAAGGCTCTTGAGAGTCCCTTGGACTGCAAGGAGATTAAACCATTCAATCCTAAAGGAAATCAATTCTGAATATTCATCGGAAGGAGTGATGCTGAAGCTGAAGCTCCAATACTTTGGCTATCTGATGAGAATAACTGACTCATTGGAAAAGACCCTGATGTTGGGAAAGATTGAAGGCAGGAAGAGAAGGGTATGACAGAGGACAAGATGGTTGTATGGCATCACTGAATCAATGGACATGAGTTTGAGCAAGCTTCTGAAAATAGTGAAGGACAGGGAAGCTTGGCATGCTGCAGTCCCTGGGGTCAAAAAGAGTTGGATATGACTTAGGGACTGAACAATAACAACAGACTTCTGGAGCATTTAGCTAAAGGTTTTGAGATACAATACTATGCTGAGAAACCTTTATCCATTCCCTCTGTCAATCCATGAACATTCTACTGTTACCTTCTAAGTTTCTTATCTAGGTTTCTTCTAAGAAGTAATTTAATAATGATATAAAAATAGTTATACAAATATAAATAATACAATAATTATAACACTATTAATGAATATTAAAATATTTATATTAATCATATAAATATTATAGTAATGATAGCAGTATAGGAATAGCTGTTATTTATCTGTTTAATTTTCACAAAGGACCCATGATGTTGATATTTTTATTATCCTCATTTTACTGATGAGAAAACTGAAGCTTGGAGAAATGAAATTATGTACCTTAAGTCAAACAACTGATATTTTAAGCGCTAGGACCCCTTCTCTCTCTCACTCTTGCTCTGATGATTCAAATATTCTCACTTCTAGAATGTGCTTGATTGTTTCCCACACTGATTATTCATCATATCCTTCTGGAAATGATGAACTTATGCATATGTTCTTTCTCCTGATTCATCCCCCAAATTCACTCCCGAAGCCCCAGCTCCATGCCCCCTCCTCCGTGAGGGCCTCCACAGTCGTCACAAGCAGGATTAGTCACCCTCTCTTCAGTGTTCCTCTTATGTCTTATATGGACTTCTTTTATTGCACTTTTCACTTTGTCCCAGAAATATGCTCCCTGCCTGCCCCTTGAACTCAGCTTTTTAGCTTTTCTTACTCATGCCTGTGTCTCCAGTGCGTGGTGCAGTGCCCAGTTCCAAATAGGTGCTATACGAAGGATAGTTTTATAAATGTAATGTGTTTCCCCAAAACAAGAAATGGCTCTTCTGTGTCTTTCGTCCTTGCCTGCCACTCCTTCTTCCCAGGCCCCTAGTGCTGTGGGGTTTCCCCAGTTGATAACTGAGTGAGATGTCCAATGCTGATTTCCCCAGAAGCAGAAATAACTCAGGTTGTACCACCAAAGATGCTTAGCTGATAGCAAGGCCAAAGGGTAAGTTGAGATTGAGCTGGCACAATCTATTGCCCCCATCTACCTATCATGAAGGGTAGTGCTTGGCTTGCAGGTAAAAGGTCAGAAATGGTGACTCCATGTATGTGCATATACACACTTGTGTATGGGGTCATTCCCTTCAGCTCAATTTATTTATCTTTCAACTAATGTTTGTTCATTGTCTCTGTATTCCATGCATTGGGCTAGGTGCTGGGAATACAATTTATATAGATAATGCAAAGGTCAGATAATGGTCCCTGCCCTCATGGAGCATACAGGTGACTGGAGGTATGGAGGGATATGACCATTGATTTTATTCTCTGACGAGTTATCCAGATCTGTCAGATCATGATTCCTCATTACTTATTGGCCAATAACCTCCACACTTCTCTCTGCCGCCACAGTCTCTGTTCTAGGCTCTTCCTTCAGGCTCAAGGTCAGACATAACAACTACATGTAGTGGCTGGGCTGCATCCCAGTGGCTCAAAAATGGCGAAGGAAACCATATTCATAGCTGATAACCAATATTTCCTGAGTGGTGCTCACACACCAGGCCATATGCATCTCCTCATGGACTGTACCATTTAATTATCACAATGAGCACTGAGGTAGATGCTCTCATCAAGCCTGCTTTGATACCAGAAATTGCTAATGACATTTAAATAGCTTAAGGAAACTTCCCAATATTGAACAGCTAGTAAATTGAGGAGATGGAATTAAGATCCAGACTGTTAGAACGCAATGCCCTTATGCACTCAACCATAACTACACTGCTGCCCTCAGTGCCAGTGGCAACACAGGAGTCCAGCAGGTTGCATCCACGTCAGCTTATCTTTTGTAAAAATGTGTTTTATTGAAATGTAGTTAATTTACAATGTTGTGTTAGTTTCTGTTGCATAACAAATTAATTCAATTATATATATATATGTATATATATACACACACACATTATTTTCCATATTCTTTTCCAGTATAGTTTATCACAGCATATTGAATATAGTTCCTTGTGATATATAGTAAGACCTTGTTGTTTATCCATTCTACATATGATAGTTTGTGTCAGCAGCTGCTGCTGCTAAGTCACATCAGTCGTGTCCGACTCTGTGCAACCCCATAGATGGCGGCCTACCAGGCTCCCCTCCCTGGGATTCTCCAGGCAAGCATACTGGAGTGGGTTGCCATTTCCTTCTCCAGTGCATGAAAGTGGAAAGTGAAAGTGAGGTTGCTCAGTCATGTCCAATTCTTCATGACCCCATGGACTGTAGCGTACCAGGCTCCTCCATCCATGGGATTTCCCAGGCAAGAGTACTGCAGTGCGTTGCCATTGCCTTCTCCAAGTTTGTGTCTACTAATCCCAAATTCCCAATCCATTCCTCCTTACTCTCTCCTTGGCAACCACAAGTCTGTTCTCTGTATCTGTGAGTCTCTTTCTGTTTCATAGACCAGTTCGTTTGTGTCACATTTTAGATTTCAATTATAAGTGCTATCATATGTATTTGTCTTTATCATGTCAGTGAATCTTAATTATCAAAATAGTACACTTTTGAGAATGAAAGAAGGAACTATTAATAATTATCCTCAGGATAGCAGATATAAGCTGAGACTTTTATAAACAATTTCAGGGCTGTATCTTCAGGAATGTGTACAACAGAAATGTAAAGTATTAGATACATTGGTTTCCTGAAATTCATAACTTACAAAATCTAGTGTTCTGCCTTTATAAGGCATAGCTTATGAAATCTGGTTTTCTTATAGTTCTAGGTACTTGAAGGCATCTAATGCTTAGGGAGACAAGTAAATTACAAAGTATACAAAAGGTCCACATATTATCTAGGACCAATTTTAATTGTTATTGGCACTCATGCCATCGAGTTAACCTATCATTAACTATAATGAGCTACAGGGCATTATGTTCTCTTTATACTCACACCTCTCAATAGACAGTTTCATTCACTTATTCATTCATTCTTCACAATATTTATTAATCACTAAATGCCCTTTCTGTGTGTATAGCTGCTGGAGATAAACAAGATAAATAAGTCATGGTACCTGGCCTCCTGGCTTTTGTAGTTAAAGTGAGGGAGACAGACATGTACTATGTACATGGTAACTACACTGGCATGATGTCCCCAGGCAAGAACTCCCTCTAAGCCTTTGGAGTTCTGAAAACACTAGCTATTTACCATCATAGACTTATGCCCCAAATTCAACATTTTAGAACACCAAAGTTTTATAACAATGTATAAATAAATATACAGACATTGGGGTAAAAAAATATAAGCAAATGATCAATATAATAAGGAATAAGTAACCTGTAGATGGATGGCAGCCATCATTTAAATCCTGAAATACATATTAAGCAAAATTAAGTGCAAAGAGTTATTCCGGGCCAGTAACCACTCAATTGAAAGAGTATTTCAGTTCAGTTCAGTTCAGTTTAGTTCAGTCGCTCAGTCATGTCCGACTCTTTGCGACCCCATGAACTGAAGCACACCAGGCCTCCCTGTCCATCACCAACTCCCGGAGTTCACTCAAACTCATGTCCATCGAGTCAGTGATGCCATCCAGCCATCTCATCCTCTGTTGTCCCCTTCTCCTCCTACCCCCAATTCCTCCCAGCATCAGAGTCTTTTCCAATGAGTCAACTCTTCTCATGAGGTGGCCAAAGTACTGGAGTTTCAGCTTTAGTATCATTCCTTCCAAAGAACACCCAGGACTGATCTTCTTTAGAATGGATTGGTTGGATCTCCTTGCAGTCCAAGGGACTCTCAAAGAGTCTTCTCCAACATCACAGTTCAAAGCATCAGTTCTTCAGTGCTCAGCTTTCTTCACAGTCCAACTCTCACATCCATACATGACCACTGGAAAAACCATTGCCTTGACTAGATGGACTTTTGTTGGCAAAGTAATGTCTCTGTTTTTGAATATGCTATCTAGGTTGGTCATAACTTTCCTTCCAAGGAGTAAGCGTCTTTTAATTTCATGGCTGCAATCACCATCTGCAGAAGGGTTTGTAATTCTCATGACAATATTTTAGTGTAAACACTAAAATAGTTGGAGATTGAATGGCATTTTGAAAACAAGATGGAACTCTGCTGCTGCTGCTGCTAAGTCGCTTCAGTCATGTCCGACTCTGTGCAACCCCATAGACGGCAGCCCACCAGGCTCCCCTGTCCCTGGGATTCTCCAGGCAAGAACACTGGAGTGGGTTGCCATTTCCTTCTCCAATGCATGAAAGTGAAAAGTTAAAGTGAAATCGCTCAGTCGTGTCTGACTCCTAGTGACCCCATGGACTGCAGCCTACCAGGGTCCTCCATCCATGGGATTTTCCAGGCAAGAGTACTGGAGTGGGGTGCCACTGCCTTCTCCGAAGATGGAGCTCAGAGTTAGGCAAATCTGGATTTGAATCCAGTTCCTAAGTTACTTAAACTCTCTGAACCTCACTATTCTAATCTGTGCAGTGAGGATAAAAACATCTTGCAGTGAGGATAAAAAACATCTAATAGGAATGTAAAGAACCTACTGAGGAACTCAGTGAGGGAGGGGACTGGTTTCGTCACGTGTACTATTGAATTCCCAGCATGTTAGCCAGCAGCTCCACACAGCGAAATCTTGCAAGTTAACGAGAGAACATTGCTGGCAAAGGATGAATGCTCAATGTCTCATGACTATTTTTATTAATAATGCTTGCTGGTATTAGGGGTCAGGGCCAAGGCTGGGGCAGGCAGGTCACCATGCCCACAGTCTGACGGCACAGCTAGGCTTTCTGGAGGGTCAGTATGACATATGGACTATAGCAGGCACCTTATCACCCCAAATTTAAATGTCCTCAGGAGGTGAAGGACAGCTTTATCAACACCCCATTTTGGCAGTAAAAATCTGCTCTGTTTGACTCTCCTTATCAGCAGGGGCAGTGATATGTTCACATATTGATCCACTGTTTCACAAATGTTCTTTTAGAACCCAAATTCCAAGTCCAGAGCATCCCATGACTGAAGTCCTGTTCGTGTTGCTACCTATGTGGATAGCTAGACAAAAAAGCAATTGTTTCTATAAAACCTGTCCTGATTTTCACAATTTCCACAAGTGAATTCAGTCATATTTACCAAGAGGACTCAAATGCTATGGGTAGAACTGGGGAGGAGGCCCTTATTTGTTCCCAAAAGCAAGTATGGGTCTTTGAACTAAATTTGGAGATAAACGTATTTTTTCAGTGAGCACTAAAGCATGTGCCCACTACTACATTAAGTTTTTTATGTTATCTAAACATCTTATTATCTCATTAAACTATCCATATAATTCTGGGAGGTGAGTAATATGATTCTATCTTTACAGATGGGTACCAAGACCAGAATCAGCTGTGAATAAATTACAAACTTCTTCACATGCTCTAAATAAAAATAACATCTACACTGATTTTACTTTGTCACCCATACAACTGTCTAAGAAGCTCTTTTGCCTTTATGAGATAAAGGTAATAAACTTCCAGTAAATAGAGGCTTTACTAAGCTGTACTTTGGGCTGAAGAACTGATGCTTTTGAACTGTGGTGTTGGAGAAGACTCTTGAGAGTCCTTTGGACTGTAAGGAGATCAAACCAGTCAATCCTAAAGAAAATCAATCCTGAATATTCACTGGAAGGACTGATGTTGAAGTTGAAACTCCAGTACTTTGGCCACCTGATACAAAGAGCTGAGTCATTAGAAGAGACCCTAATGCTGGGAAAAATTGAAGGCAGGGAAAGAAGGGGATGACAGAGGATGAAATGGTTGGATGGCATCACTGATTCAATGGGCATAAGTTTGAGGAAGCTCTGCAAGATGGTGAAGGACAGGGAAGCCTGACGTGCTGCAGTCTACGGGGTAGCAAAGAGTCGGACACGACTGAGCGACTGAACAACAACACCACCATCTTTGGGTGGGAGAGGGCCAGATACTCGTAATATCACATTGGAACCCTGATTAGGATACCGAAAGATCTCCAGATTATTTTATAGTCATAATCAAAAAATGATCCAATGACTATTGAGAAATCTAGCAGATTTTACAACTTGTGTTATTCTGAGAGCATTTGGCAGTAGGACCTCTTCATAACAAAGAAGAAAGTAAGAGTGTGAGAGATTAGAAAGTGTTAATTTAGATGTTAATATAAAGATTTCATTCCTTTTTGTGAGGTAATATGTGACCGATCAGAACCAAATGCCATTTCCACAGCGTGTTTTTAGTTCTTAGAATTTATCGGTGAGACTGAAGTTCAGGGTACAATTTGTTATCAACAAGGACCAGGTCCATTGGGTTACGATTATGCCAGGATGCACTCATTAAATGTTTTGGGGTTCCGTTTTTGCATGGTTTGCAAGTTTTCTTGCTTACCCTGGTAAACACAGAGTCATTTCCACAAACCCTGTATCTGATTGATAAATGGCCTGAGCAACTTGCCACAGGAGTGGACATCTCTGCTTTGGGATTCATAGAAACAGTCAAGGATACATTTTTAAGTGAGGTCCAAGCTTTCTGTCCTCAACAACTTTGATTCTGATTGTCCTGGATTCATAATATCAATATCATGCTTTGTAGTTGATAACATATCTTTATACCCAAGTCTCTTTGCTTTTTCCATTCAGGGAGGCAAATACACAAAGAAACTGGGGGTCAAAGAAGGTAGCAAGTCCCCTGACTTGCCCAAGGGATATAAGTAGAAAGTGAGAGTTCAGATACTTGAGAGTTACATGGAGAATTTGATCACTGGGCCCCAACTCCAGAATGTGTGACTCTGCAGGTCTGAGTGGGGCCTGAGAACTGGCAGTTCTCACAAATTCCCAGGTGTTGCTGATGCCACTACCGCTCCAAAGATCCCCACTCTGAGAACGACCAGATTAAAATCCAGCTCTTCTGATTCCTAAGCCTGGTCTCCTCTCTACACACTTTCCTACAAATGGCTTTCTCCTCCAGCCATTTAAAGTTCATCTTTCTCTAAAGTATAAAATGCAAAATTTTATTTGAACAATTCAAACCATTACAATTGAATATCTTCCACCTTATTTGAATGTTTTAACAAAAACAGAAAACATTTTTGTTCTACAGGTAGAACAATCACTAATCATGGTTTTAAAGACCAAAGAAAAAGAAAAGAAAATGTGAACTGTTGAACGTATTGTAGTATTCATATAAATGGCTCTACTGAAATGAGACATTTAATAGATAAAGCAAAGGCATAGTTTGGTTGGAATTGGTATTTTCTGGCCCCAAACTGTGTGTAAGCATTCACAAAATGAGACGTGTTTGAAAGATTCTTTAGCACCTAGGAAAAACATATTCGTTTCATTTGAAAAGCAATAGTCTATTCCAAATTTTCAATGTGAAACTTCAACTCAACTTTAAACCAAGGTCGTTCAAGCCAAACACTATTGACATTTGGGCCAGATGTTACTTTGTTGGGGTGCAGGAGGGAGGAAGGCCGGTCTGTGCATTGTGGGATGTTTAGCAACATCACGGACTTCTACCCACTAGATTCCAGGAGTACCTCCTTATGTTGTGACAACCAAAATGGCTCTAGACATGACCAAATATTCTGAACCAAGACTTTATGAGGAGGGAACACAAATTGAGTTCCTGTTCCATTCTTCAGGCTGGGCAAAGTATTTCCATGTAAGATAATTGAGTTGTTTCATTTAATGTGATTTGAAAGATGCTGGGAATGATATCAACCCTAAAACATCTTTTCTTGAGTGCTGTTCCTGAAGTCTCACTAAATGTGTTTTTGGTGGGGAGCTTCTAAACACTGCTTGTCTGTTTCAATGAAATTCTTCAAAGGTGCAGGAACACTGGAAGTTATATCATAGTATCACTCATACTTCAAGATGACTTCAGTTTAGGGACACTGGATAACCAAAGAGAGGCAAGGACAAGAGAGTCCAAATTTTTTTTATAGCTTTGACCATGTTGATACTTATAAATGTGATTTTTCATTGGTTTCTCTGCTCTGTAGTATTTCGTGGTGTAGTATATTCATGTATCCTGGACATGTGTGCAAGATACTGATTCTAGCATCAAAACCCTGTACTGAACATTATCAGATATCTGACATCACTGGGCTTTTTATTTTTACAAACTGGAAGTGTTTATACTCTCTCCCTGTTGCTTTATTGAATTTTTCTGATTACTATTTTTCTGATTCTGGTGGTATTATTGGGGTTTTAATTCCTCTCTGTGAATTACTTATTCATAACCCCTTCTCATTGCAAGGACCTGGAGATGTGGAAGAGATTGTTTTACCAGTTACCTAATAATTAATGAAATTGTTTATATATTTTAAAATTGCCTTTAGCCCTTTAATATTAATTTTAAAAAATCTGTGGCTTATCCATTTGTTCATTGCGCTTATTTTTACAGAGACGTTTAATTTTTAATGTGGTGTCATTTGTAGTTTTCATTTGTGGCTTATGCTTTTGTATCTTATTTCTGATATCATTGTTTATCCAAATATTTAAAAGATTTTTTCTTCTAAATGTTAAAGTTCTGCATCTCACATCAAGAACTTTGACCTATCTAAGAATTGCTTTCTTGTGAAAGGTGAAGATTTAATTTGGCCTTTTTCCTATTATACAAGCCAAGCGTCCTGGAACCAAATAGTAAATGGTTCTTCCCCCACCCACCGCACTGATGTATAATGGCACCTCTCTCATACACTAGATTTATAACGCACACACACACATCTGCATGCACACACACACACACACACACACGGGCTTGTTTCTGAGTTGTCTATTCTGTTTTATTAGTCTGCAACAATATCACCCTGCTTTTATTAATGCTAAACTCATTCTATAATAACTCTTAATATTTGACCAGGCAAATATCTTCTTCTAATTCATCTGCAAAATTGTCTTGATAATTCTTGACCCTTTATTCATCTACATAAATTTTAAGATTGGCTTTCTGTCAAGTCCATGAAAACTGTCAGTGTTGTGACTAGTTGCATTGAATTTAGATGTTTATTAAATGAAAATTGACATTTCTGTGATATTAAGTCATCCCCTAATGACATATATCTGTCCAAAGATTATCTTCCCTTATGTATTTCAACAAATTTTATAATTTTATCCATAGGGTCTTTCACAAATTGCATAACTTATAGCTACTTAAATAGCTGTTTAGATTCACAGATAATTTATAGTAACTATTGTATTTTGGAAAAATTTCCTTTTATATTCTGGATATAAGTACTTTATAAAATATATGCTTTGTAAATATTTTACCTAAGTCTATAGCTAACTTACATTTTTTTGGATTGGAACTACTTATGACCTATACAATTCTAAGTAGAAATTAATAATCGATATCCTTATCTCTAATTTTGAAGGGAATGTTCCTATCAGTAATTGTAATGTTTGCTTTCAGTTTGAGGCAGATTCTCTTTATCAGATTAAAAAAGATTCTTTCAATTCCTATTTGGAATTTAAAATAATGATTGCATTGTATTTTGTATATATTTTTTTCAAATGACCATGTACTATTTTTTATCTTTTATTCTGCTCATGTGATAAACTACATTAACAGTATTTCTAATATGAGATTATCTTTACCCTCCTATGATAAATCCTACATCTAAACACACACACACAGATTTGGGTTCTATTTACTTGTATTTTATTTATGATTTTTTGTATATATACTCATGAAGGAGATGTGCCTTTTAAGTTTTCTTTCTAATACTGATTTGTCTACTTTTGCTGTTAAGATGTTCTTAGCCTCATGAGAGGAGAAGGCAATGGCAGTGTTCTTGCCTGGAGAATCCCAGGGATGGGGGAGCCTGGTGGGCTGCTGCTGTCTATGGGGTCGCACAGAGTCGGACACGACTGAAGCAACTTAGCAGCAGCAGCAGCCTCATGAGATGTTTTAGGAAGCTTTCCTTCCTTTGATGTTTTCCAAAATTTCATATAGCATAAAAATTGTCTATTCATGGTTTCTCCAGTTCCTTTTTATAATAAGGAAAATTTGAATGTAGGTCAAATTATATACTGACTATAAATAAATCTGCTCAGGCCTTCTAGTTTTTCTTTAGTTAATTAGAGTAATTTGTATTTGACTAGACTGTTGTTCTGGAGAAGGCAATGGCACCCCACTCCAGTACTCTTGCCTGGAAAATCCCATGGACGGAGGAGCCTGGTAGGCTGCAGTGCATGGGGTCACTAAGAGTTGGACACGACTGCACGACTTCACATTCACTCTTCACTTTCATGCATTGGAGAAGGAAATGGCAACCCACTCCAGTGTTCTTGCCTGGAGAATCCCAGGGATGGGGGAGCCTGGTGGGCTGCCATCTTATGGGGTTGCACAGAGTTGGACATGACTGAAGCGGCTTAGCAGCAGCAGCAGCAGCAGCAGCAGACTACTGTTCATTTAAATAACTTAAAATTTTATCTTGCACTAAGCAGTTGATCACTTTACATTTTTAGCTATGTTTTCTATGTCTGTACTTATTTGTTCCTTTAAACTTCCTGATTTTGTTTATTTTTTCTCTCTTTTTTAAAATTAGTCATGCTAGAGAATTATTTTACTAGTCTTTTCAATAAGACAGCTTTGGTTTAGTTGCTCTTTTTCTTTCCACTAATATATTTTCTTTATTATTTCCTCCCTTCTACTTACTTTAGGTTTACAGTGTTACTTCTTTCCTAACTTTTTGATTTAAATATTTAGCTCATTAATTTTTAATTTTTCTTCCTGTCTAACTTATGTGTTAAACATCATAAGTTTTCTCTACATACTAGTTACATGCCACAATTTTTAAAATGTAGTGTTTCCATTCTCATTTAATTTAAAATATTTTGTAATTCAATAGCATTTAAAACAGTAAATTATTTTAAAATACACGAGGGTGGGATGATTTGGGAGAATGGCATTGAAACATGTATAATATCATATGTGAAACAAAAAAATAAAAATAAAATACATGTTGTTAATTTCCAAAACATACAAGAGGTTTCTAGCTACAATTTTACACTTTTTTTATACTTACCTATGTCTTTGGAAGGAATGATGCTAAAGCTGAAACTCCAGTACTTTGGCCACCTCATGCAAAGAGTTGACTCATTGGAAAAGACTCTGATGCTGGGAGGGATTGGGGGCAGGAGGAGAAGGGGACGACAGAGGATGAGATGGCTGGATGGCATCACTGACTCGATGGACATGAGTCTGGGTGAACTCCAGGAGTTGGTGATGGACAGGGAGGCCTGGCGTGCTGCGATTCATGGGGTCGCAAAGAGTTGGACACGACTGAGCGACTGATCTGATCTGATCTGATGTCATGAAGAAAAATCAGACCTGTACTTTGATTCTTTGGTACTTTTTGACATTTGCTTTGTGATATTGTGTGTGGTTAATTTTGTAAGTGTTCACTGTGTAATTGAAAAGAATACCATTTCCTAATTTTGGAGTGCAAGGTTCCAATATGTAAGATATGTATTTGCATTTTTAATTGTTTTTCAAAATGTTTTGTGGCTTTACTAATTCTTTTGCATGTTTAACTGACCTATCAGTTTCTCCACTGTTAATATGCTTGTGAATTTGTCATTATCTAGTTGCTGCTTTATACAGTGTGAATCTAGATGGTATGGTTCTTACTGTTCAGGATTGCTATAGTTTTATGATAAATGATTCATTTTAGCATTATTCCTAATAATGCTTTTTCCCTTCAATCATGCTGCACTTACTTTATTTTGGTAAATATTTTCCTAGTATATACTTTCCGTTCCTATTACTTTCAATCTTCTATTATCATTATATTTTAGTAATGTCTCTTGGAATAATCCTTAGCTGGACTATATAATTTAATTCAACTTAAGGATATTTGTCTTTTGACTCTGAAGTTTAACAAATTCTTATTTATTGTGATTACTGATATATGATTTCTTTTAGTTGTTTAGTTTTTAGTTTTATTTTTTCCATGCCTCCTCTTTCTTCTTCTTCTTTTTTTTTTTTTTTTTTTTTTTGTTTTTTGGTGCTTTCTTTCTCCCTGCCTTCTTGAAATTAATTGAGTTTTCTTTTATTCTCTCTTTCCCTACCATTAAACTTTAGAAACAGTATCATATTATATGTATTGTGTATGTATTGAACAATATAGTGATACATATGTATTGGCCCTTGAATAATGAAGGGGATAGGAGCACCAGTTCCCTGTGTGATCAGAAATCTTCACATAATTTTTGACTCCCTCCAAGATTCCCTGGTGGCTCAGACAGTCAAATGTCTGCCCGCAATGCCGGAGACCTGGGTTCGATCCCTGGGTCGGGAAAATCCCCTGGAGAAGGCAATGGCACCCCACTCCAGTATTCTTGCCTGGGAAATCCCATGGACAGAGGAACCTGGTGGGCTACAGTCCATGGGGTCGCAAAGAGTCAGACACGACTGAGCGACTTCACTTTCTTTCACTTTCAAACTTAACTGCAAATAGCCTACTGTTGACCAGAAGCCTCACTGATAAAGGAAACAGTTTATTAACACATATTTTGTGTGTTACATGTATTATATACTGTGTTATAAAAATAAGTTATTAAAAAAAGTAAGCTAGAGAAAAGAAAATATTAAGAAAATCATCAAAGAAAATAAATTTGTAATACTATACTATATTTATTAATACTGTAAGTTTATATCATCTATTTCAAGGTGAATCATCTGTCAGTGCCTGCAACAATATTGCCTTATATGATGCGACATGCTGTAGATATCATACTTATTACTAACATTAGACATCAGAAATTAAAAGACAACATGAAAAAGAAATTCATACTTATTTACAGGAATAAAAATTCATGTATTAATAATGAAGAAGCAGCAATATGGTTGCTTTGTGGTAGACTTTGTGTGTGCTCCTGCTCAGTCGTGTCAGACTCTTTGTGACACTTTGGGCTGTATAGTCCACCAGGCTCTTCTGTCCATTGGATTTCCCAGGCAAGAATACTGGAGTATGTTACCATTTCCTTCCCTAATAGTAGCCTAGAGTAATCCATGTGATTGCTTCATGGTAGTCTAGCCTATACAGTAATAAATGGTTATTAAAAAAAATTATTGGATACAGTATTACAGTCATAATACAGTTTTGAAGGCATTGCTACTGATTTTTAAAAAGCACTTAATTGTGACAATAAGCTGATACAAAATTTCTCCAGTTGTGAGAGAGAGAGAGGAGACATATGGTATAGTAATGTAATTCTTTCAAAGCAAAGTTATAAAACAATAAGAAAATTAGCACATTGCTAATTTTATATTAAATATTGCTCACCTTATGCCTATGTAAGGACAGACTAATATCTACATACATTTGATGCATTCATGATATACCTTTTTCTTAAATTTTTCAATAGTTCCTGGCTATATGGTTTATCTGCTGGTTTTTTCAAGTTGTGAATCTCCAAAAATTTTTCCAATATATTTATTAGAAAAAAAATCCACATATAAGTGAACCAACACAGTTCAAACCCATGTTGTCAAGGGTAAGTTGTATTTTATTTGCATACTTTTAGTGGGTACTCATAATTTTTAAGTCTGTATTCCCAAGTATAAAGTATAACAATATTTCTACATTCCTCCTGAACAAAATGAAACACTTAGATCACCCACTCCTTAGTTTATGTTATTTTTGTCTAAATTGTAACTCCAGTATGTTTTTTTAAAACCTTCCCAATTGGTCTTCTTTTGAAAAACAGTTCATGTTTGTTTATATTTTCCCATATGTTTGGCATTTTATTTTTCCACCATTGTTTCTTGCATCCTACTTCCTTCAGTTTCAACTTCCGTCTTATTCAAGTCCATCCTTTAGTAACCTTCTTTGACTAAGTGTCTCTGATGACAAACTGCCTCAGTGATTACATGTCTGCAGTATCTTTATTGCACTTTGACTCTTGAATTTTAGTTAAGCTAGACATTGTTCCACACCCTTTACTGACTCCGATTTTTGTTGCTGGAAAGTCTTTTGTCAATCTAATTATCATTCTTCAGGAGAAAATATATTTTTGTCCTATTGCTATATTAAAATAAGTTTTCTCTGCAGTTCCATTATGATTTATCAGATGTGGATTTTACCCTACTTGGTACTAATGTGCTTCCTTAATCTATGGATTCATGTTTCTAGTAAATTTTCAAAAATATCTTCTAATATTTTCTCATTCTCTTCTTAATACCTATTGAAATGGTAATATATCACTATATTCTATACTTCCTGTCACTAACATGCCTTTAAAATGTCATACATTCCAATTTTCCATCCTTTTATGGAGCATTCTGTGTGATTGCCTCATATTTAGTTACAGATCAGTATTTTTTGTTTCTTGTATATAATCTGTTGTTAATTTGTGTATCAGATTTTTAACTAAGGTTATATTAGGCAGTTCAATTTAGTATTCTTTCTGAGCCAGTTGTGTTTTAGTTTTCAGTCTATGTTGAAAATAAAGATTTTTGTTTCCTATTTTATAATCTCCTTCAGACATAATAATATCTGAAATTATGGAGGTGCTAATCCTTTCTTGATTCTCCCTTATAGGGGATCATTCCCTTATGTAATTTGTAATTTTTGACTGTGAGTTCATCTTTATCTATATTTTCTTTCTTATACAGATAAAGAAAGAAATACCTCACATGCCAAGGTAGAAGTGATTCTGCATTCCATGCAATAGGTTCATGTATTTCTGGCTTCTATCTAAGACAAATTCTTACATGCATTTCTTTGCTTAGATTACCAGTGCTATGTACATTCCAAGACCATACCTGCAGCAGTTTCAAGCTTCTGCAATATCTGATATTTCTGGGGAAAGTGGTGACTTTTTGTTCTGCCTAGAGCCCCAAGGCAAGACCAACATTCTTGCTGCTCTCTTGACTTTGTGGGTGGGATTCTTACATGGTGAGGCAGCCCCACCAGGGTAAGAATCTTATGCATGTGCTTCAGCTCCAGTGGCACATTAAGCAGTCCCGAGGCCACATCCTCTCTGTGTTCTTTCCCTACAGGAACAGGAAACCCTAATTCCTAGCTATTGGGATATGCATCTGAACTGCTATCTTATTCATCAGTTCAGTCTTCATTCTGACTCTTCATTCTGGCATCTAGGAGTTTCTCTTTATTTTGAACTCATGTATGTTTAACTCAATGATGTTATATTTTATCTAAAAAGTGTGTATTTAGTCCAGGAAAGGGCTTTGTACTGGATCTGTCTACCATGTTGCCAGAACTGAAAGTTCTCATTTATACAGATATATTTGTGTATAGTCTTTTGCCATGTTTTAGCTATGATCTATCTAACTTCCTTCTACCTCAGTTTCATCATCCAAAACATGGGATTAATCATACCTACTGCATTTGACCATCAAAAAAATTAAATGGAATGATGTATATAAGTTAGACACAGTGCCTGCTATAGAGTGGTTACAAAATACATGTGAGCTGTTGATTAAGTGGGATTAAGTATTGTCAACAAACTTTAATTATGTTGAATATCTATTACTCCACTCATTTTACAAATTATTGCAATCATTATTTATTTATTTTTAATAAACACAAACTTATGTTTTTATGTAATGTGCTTCTTTTATTCTCCAGAATCTTAAAGGGAATAAAAACCCATTTGTCTTACAATATCTTTTTTCTGATGGTTTTTCAGTATCTGTAGAGCCCATGATTAACTAAAGCCTCCAAATTGAACAGATAGTGTGTTTTGAGCCCAAATCATTTATGTATCTGCCACTTGTCTGCCAGCCTAGCCACCTCTCTGAATTGATATGATATACCTCAATCTGAAAGCCTTTTCCCTGTGTTGTGGCTTATGCAAAAAAGATTTTTAAGGATAAGGTTCAATCTGTCCAGAAGGTGTTTCTCTTATAGGCAATAGGAATCTATGAAAAGATTAAAAGCCAAGAAATCCATTTTGTATTCTTAAGAGATAGCTGTTTTTGGAAGATGGGCTGGAGAAAGATGTACCAGACAGTATCTAATGGGCCCTAAGATTCCTACTCCCTCAATTGTGTGTGTTGTAGAATAATCTGTTCTTGGGTGTGGGAGGAACCTGGGAATATGATGGGTTAGCCACTCCTTTGGTTATGATGGCAAGTCACTCCTGTGATCAAGTTGTATAGTATATAAGAGTCTATCTTGGCATACTGGGCCAGAGGAAGGATGAAAGTCAGTGAGATTATGCTCCTACTGACCTAAAAGAAAGCAACTCTTATGTTTCTGAAGGGGGCTTTGTGACAGGAACAGTAGGTGACTCTGGCACCAAGAGCAGCCCCCAGCTGAAGGCCAATAAGAAGCAGAGACCTCAGTCCTACAACTGCAAGATATTGAATTCTGCCAACAGTTCCATGATCTTGGTAAAGAACTCTGAGCTCCAGAAAGGAATGTAATCCAGTCAACATCTTGACTTCAGCCTTGCGAATCGATAATCCAGCCAGCCTGTACCTGGACTTCTGACCTCCAGAAACTGAGATAATAATAGTATTGTTTTGGAATTCCAAAATGTTGGTAATTTATTACATGTCAATAGAAAACTAATACAAAAGAAAACACCAGAGACAGAGAGATTAGTTGGGTTATCAGAATAGTCCAGACCAAAATGGGAAAGATCTATATTAATACTGAGTCTATTGGGATGGAGATGATATGAGCATTGAAAAAAGATTTATTAAGAAAATAGACGAAATAACAATCACTCACTAAATGTTAACCTGGCATATCCCAGAGTGACCTGAAGGATTTTGAGTAAACCTTGATGGCTTTAACTAAATTGGGGAAAGTGGAGGTGAGAAAAGTTTTATTTGGAAATCAATGAGCTCAGTTTGGGATTATAATGGACAGTTTGGCAGTTTAGCGAAAATGGTCATAATTATTTCCCTATCCATACTTCTTTGCACTGAGACACTACCACCAAAAAGTGGAATCTATTCTATCCCTCTTCTCACACCTCGTGAATCTGGGCTGGCTTTGAGGCTTACATTGGCCAATACGAGGCAGAGGAAGTAATGATGGGCCACTTGGAAGTCTAGGCATCAAGAGGCCCTGAACAGTTCACTTCTTTCTCTTGGTCAATGGCTATCCCCATTTTACAGATAAAGAAATGGAGATTTCTGAGTTTTAAAAGTTGCTTGAGATCACTCAACACATAAATTGAAGGGCTAGGGTTCAAACCTGGTTTTCTAACATGAAGCCTTTTGCACTTTTCACCCACTCCCACATCCCAGGTGAAGTTCTTTTCACGTGTACAACTGAGTTGGGTCCTCACCACTCTGTGAGGTATTATTCATCATTTTAAAACTTCCTATGTCTTATGAAGCTTTATGTTTGTCCTTTGGAACATGTTTTTATACAGATATATATCACCCTGTCTAAAATCCCACGGACACCCTCCACATGGCCCAAGAAATAGGGCAGGACCAGACAGGGTTATGCTTCCAAGTGAGTCACGCTAACCTATCTTGTCATTAGAGATGGCTCTGAGTCTTTATCTGCCCACAACCTCTAATTAATGATCATTTAACTGTACTGTCAACTCTGCTTAAATCTGAGTGATACCAGTCGTTTCTTCCTTGGGCCAGCCAATAGCAAATGGGGAAGGCATTCATGCATGCCATTGTCCGGATGGCTCTGGGCCTATAGCAGCCCAGTTTAATGGGCATTCAGAGCTCATTAGGGAGGAAACACATCGGGAGTGACCGCTCCGGTGCCACACGTTGCAACTAATAGCCCTGACGAACAGAATCGTTTCTGTTTCTGCTCACTTGTTGTGAAATCCTTTCAATGTCAACAAGTGGTCGTGTCGGCAGGAGCCCGCCATCCTGCCCAGCAGTTTTATCCGTTGCTCTCCTGAGCCAGACTTGTGTCCTCCTCCATTGTCCAGTCCCACAAAGGAGCCTGAGCAATCACAAAGCCTTCACAGCCATTCATCATCAGCTCACCGATTCCGCGGGCAAGGCTGCCCACCAAAGTGTGGGCCCGTCCGTGGGCCTGGCATGTGTGGGTCCAGAGGCAGGACACGAGGCCTGTGGCGCCCTGCCTTGGGGATCCAAACAGCACAGATGTATAAGGTTGGATTTCCCTACCCGAGAGACCACCAAAATGACAATGTAATTTACAGAATTGGGCTCAGAAGGTTCTAAGAGCATAAAAGGAAAATTGCAGGTGTGGCAAGACTGGGTTATTCTCTCATCTGGAAAAGAAAGTGAACTCTGATCAAGGGGGATATTGCACCAAATAGGTAGGTTTAGCTACACAAAGGATATATATCCTTTTATTCAGAAATAACTTGATCCATTTGCCCAGTACATAAAAATGAAAGTTGTCTATAAAATGTCATGCAAACTTTCTAACACATATTATTAGGTTTTTAGAAAGATAAGGTGATACTTTTGTTTGTGCAATGCTCTGATAACCAGGTGGTCATATTTGCCTGAAATACAAATGCTCTAAAAAAAAACAAATGATCCTCCAAATATAGCCTCTCATACACTGGAAACATGATTTTTTAAAACTTATCATTGAAGTGTAGTTGATTTACCATGTTATGTTAATTTCAGGTGTACAGCAAAGTGATATCTGTATCACTTTTTTCAGATTCTTTTTCATTATAGGTTGTTACAAGATATTGAATACAAGATACAGTAAGTCCTTGTTGTTTATTCTATATATAGTATTGTATACCTGTTAATCAAAAAGTCCTACTTTACTCCTCAAAAAATGCTTTCTATTTTAACTCAAAGAATAAAATTTCCTGTCCTTGGATGTAATTCTTTATTCTTTCAGAGCTGTCCCCCAAAAAAGTGTCTACTGTAATTAAGTCTATACTTGACAAAGTAGGCAACAGTCAAAGTGATAAAGATCCTCTCAGCTCACTGACTAAGCTCCAGGGCTGGCCACTGTATGCCTTCTGTGTCCAGTTTCTGTATATGGTTCTATATTTACTTATTCTCTAATCCAGACCCTATTAGATTTCTGAATTGTTAGCTTCTGTGTCTGAATCCCTTGCTAGACTGACAATTGCTAAAAAGCTGTTTCTAGTTCTTGCTCATTTTAGGTGACTTAGCACATGTCGAAGAGTAGATGCTCAATGATAATTTGTTCAAGTAGTCAACGTCACTGTCAACAAGTGTACATATGCCTTTGCATTTTCAACCTAGAGGTACCACAAAAAGTGATCGGGCTGTTAAATATTTTGGAGCATTACTTCTATTTCACAGTGCAAGTCTGGGACTTTGGGATTCATAGTTAGGTAAGTATCACCTCCTGATCGAAATACTTGGAGTAAGAGGAGCAAGTTTTGGAATATCCATGTTCTGACACGCAGTATGTCCCCAAACTTTTTGGTGCTTTCCTACGATGTGGTTCCTCTTTACAGTTATCTGTTGTTGTTTTCACCATCATCATAGTTTCCAATAATTGAGCCCATATTCTATGCCAGTCACAGACTAGTAGCTAGTCTTTGCTCATTCAAATCCTCCCAGCCGCTTTTATTAATTCCATGAATATGTAGGATAGCATGATGGTTTTGCAGTCCTTCTGTGCATTATTATAGCTGCAGCCCTTTGCAAAGGCTGTGTGTCCCTAAAATATTCTGAAATCCCTCTGTGGATATTCTGTTTCAGATACTGAAGACATATTAAAAGGGAAGGGACTCCTCTTTTCTAATGCACCACTCTGGTTTTCTTTGTAGTGCTTTTCTCATTTGGCACTTTTGAATGATCATTGAATCACAAGTGGGTTTTACTTCTGTGGGTGAAGACACATTATGCCAAGGTTAAGCATATGACCCTTGCTCCTTTTTAAGGTGAGTGATGACATATGTTAGTTTTGAAAAGAAGTGCCCAAATGGTGACTAAAAACTCAGACTTTGAAGTGCTTTTACACTTAATAAAATAAATAAATAAATATATATATGTATATATATGAACTCATTGTGCTTTCCTTTAAAAAATTTTTTTTTTTGGTATCCATAGTAGATTAACTCTGACCTTTATAAGTGCAGTTTGGTTACTAACGCTTTATATAAATTATCCCACTTAATCCTTCTAAGGATCCTATGTAATAAATATTACTATTATCTCTATTTTTTGTACATGAAAAATTGAGGTTTAGGTAAGTTAACCAATCCACCTAAGGTTAGGGAGTTAGAAGGTCATGGAACCAGGATTCAAGCCTTTTTCTAGTTTTTTTTTTTTTTTTTTCTAATTTTAAATTTAAAAAGAATTTTTAATTACAAAACTTTTTAATTGAAATATAGTTACTTTAGAATGTTACATAAGTTACAGGTGTACAATACAGAGATTCACAAATTTTAAAGATTATTCTTCATTTATGATTATTATAAAATATTGTCTATATTCCCCATGTTAAAATATATATCCTTGCAGCTTATTTTATACCAAATAATTTGTAACTCTTAATCTCCCACCACTGTAGTGGCCTTTCCCCACTTTCCTCTCCCTACTGGTAACCACTAGTTTGTTCTTAGTACCTAGTCTCCTTCTTTTCCATTATATTCACCAGTTTGTTGTACTTTTTAGACTCCACATGTAAGTGATGTCCTACAGTATTTGTCTTTCTCTGTCTGACTTATCTCACAGCATAATGTAGGACTTGTGTCCTTGAGAAGAGTATATGTCTCCACTGATTCTCCATTAGGAAGCCATGGCTGAAGTTTAAACTTGTCTTGCATCTTTGGGCTGTCACAGATGGAAATGTCCGCAAGTCTCTTGCAGTGCCAGAACTCCATGTTCATGTGCTTATGTGCTCAGCTGTACCCAACTCTTTGCAAACCCATGGACTATAACCCACCAGGCTCCTCTGTCTTTGGGATTTTTGAGGCAAGAATACTGGAGTGGGTTGCCATTTCCTTCTCCAGGGGATCTTCCTGACCCAGAGATCAAACCCATGTCTCTTGCGTCTCCTACATTGCAAGTGGACATTTTACCCAATGAGCCATCAGAGAGAATCTAGTGCCAAGAGCTACATTAGCAATATTGGTCCAGTGTTCCCAGCAGGAAGTCACAGGAAGGCCTTTCTGCGTGTGACCTGCCATCTGTACTTCCAGCCATGTAAGAACAGCTTTTTGCCACCTGATCACCTCTATTTTAAAATACGGGGTTCATTTTGTTTCTGTCTTAACAATCCCCATAGCATGTCCCAGAGGAAGTAATATAGATTGTGATTAAGAGGAGTTTTTTTTGTCCCATCTGCATGGGTAGGGAAGGAAGGGTTTTGTAGCACATTACTTCAGGGGACTTTAAAAAGGGTAATTGAATTGTTGAAATCAAATTTGGGGGCCCCTGTCACAAATCATTACCTTGTCTTCCCTCCATCTATCTCCTTGTTCTTCAAATTAATGCCACATACCACACACTGACCTCCATTAGCTTAATTTGGTTGAGACATTTTCCAGCCATATCATCAAGAAGAGAGAGAAAATTATGTTGGCCAGGGGACCATCTGTGGAGCACAAAATGTTCAAGAAGCAGGAATTTTTCTGCATTTTCTCATTTCTTGTTTTTGAAACTACTCTGTATACTGCTCGGCGACTTACATATACTAACTCAGAGCATCTCTCAGATCACTGACTTGGATTGGTATGTAAGACTGGTGTTTCTCTTATCTAGGATGACATTCAAAATATTTTTATCCTCAAATCTTAACACATGAGCTACAAAAAAATGATGAAGGCTTTGGCTTAATAGATGTACATAGCTTTCTAGGGCTTTAGCCTTTCTAGCATTTCACAAGAAATGCTGCAAAATAAAGCCATCTCCAAACACACCTCAACACACGATTTTTTAATGTGAACATATTAACCAGTACTGATTCTCTCCTTCTGTAAACTAAGTGGTTTTTCTAACTTCCTTGTTTGATTGGTTTTCATCAATATATTCTGAAATTAATAAATATGATCTATAGGTTTAATGGTTACTATATAATTCAATTTAGTGGGCATTTTTGAAATATGTTCTAGGAATTATCACCAGAGTACAGGTAGAGTGATCATTTACCTACCAAAACTTCAATGTATTCAAAAATCCCTCCCTAGGAACTTCCTTGGAGGTCCAGGAGTTAAAACTTCACCTTCCAATGGAGGAAGTGCAAGTTCGATCTCTGGTTGGGGAGCTAGGATCCTACATGTCTCATGGCCAAAAACCCAAAACAAAAACAGAAGCAATATTATAACAAATTCAATAAAGACTTTTAAAAATATATTAAAATAGAACTAAATTTAAATAAAAGGTAAAACTCCCTCCCTAAACTCCATATAGTCTTAGGGAGGAAGCCTGGTGAATGAAGCATATTGGGAAAGGGACAAGAGACTAGATGGTGACCCTGGTCCTTCCACAATCCGGGTGACTGTGCTCATGTCACTCAATCTTGAAGGTCTTAGCAGCCTCTTGTGTTGAAACAGGCCTTGGACAAAGGTCTGGATTTTCTGTCCATCTCCCACCAAGGACCCTCTAAATATCTTTTCCTCCAGTTCCTTATGTTTGGAAAGGCTTAGTCTAAGAAAGAACATTTATTAATGATTAACTTTTTGTTCATTAATGATTTATTTTCTATTAGAAGCATTCATAGTATTGCCAATCGACTGGTTCATAAACATGATACCACAAAGTTGCACTGATTTGAGGATTGTTGCTGAAATCAATAAATAATTTTTTGTGTGCAAAAGCCAAACATGATCAGACATTCTCAATTCATAGCACTCTCAGGGCCTCAAATTTTTTTTTTCATAATCCTCCAAGGCCAAAAACAATTATCTAGCCATTCTTTTTATTAAGAACTTAGACCCCAAAAATTTAGTGGGTGTTTAGGTCTATTTAGTAGCCATTTGAAGAAAAATACACCTAAACTTTTAAAATATTTTTTATTTCATTCTTATAAAACCACAGTTATAGGTGTATGTGCCTGTTGAGCACAGGACCCCTTAGCAAATCTTGAAATCAGATCTGTAAACAGATTTTTAATAGATAATGATAAATTCTTTCTTGTTCCACATTGATTTTCACATGACACTCACTTGCATTTTTATTGTAGCACTTACAGAAAGCTCACTTTCACACATAGGATGTTATCAAAAGAAATGTTTAATGCACAGTTTAATGTTGAAATTGTGGACTGTCTTGAGCAAAAAATTTCCCTGATATCTGTACTTATGTTTTCCAGAAATATAGAAATTCCTTCAGGATTATCTGTGAGTTCACTGAGGGCCCCTCAGGCCCCTTCAGGCCCCTTCAGGCCCCCCTCACTCCTGTAGTCCTTAATATACAGTTGAGGAACCATAGAACTAGGCAATTTCATCATAGCCAAATGCTTAATTTTCACTAGAATTTCTTAAAATTATGAAAAGAGCTCAGTGATGTCATTATGACTTTCAGAGACCCTCAAGTCAGGAACCAGTAGACCAGAGAGTCTAAGACTCTACAGAGTCCTTTTTTTTTGACTAGCAAACACTTTATTGTTTGATTCATACACATATTTTAAAACAAAATAAAGACCAAATTTATCAAACCAGAAGATTTATCATATTCCCTAAATTTGTATGCTGGATTATCTTTTTAAACTGAAGTATGGTTGTGTGGAGCTAGAGCGACTGTGAGGAGATACTCCATGTCCAAGGCAGAGAAGCCCCAGCGAGATGGTAGGCGCTGGAGCAGCAGCTGTGCAGTGCTGGAGCAACTTTGAGGAGATAGCCCATTTCCAAGGGCAAAGGAAAAGCCCCAGCAAGATGGTAGGAGGGGCGAAATTGCATTTATTTATTTATTTTTAAAGTTATTTGTTTTTAATCATAGGCTAATTACTTTACCGGAGAAGGCAATGGCACCCCACTCCAGTACAGCTATATTCCCTGTGTTGTACAATATATCCTTGTAGCTTATCCAATACCCAATAGAAACAAAGAAATGCTCTGGTGGATTGTAGAATGTGAAAGAATGAAGTTAAGGAGACTCCAAGATGTGGTGCGTGAGGCAAAAATGAAATGCTACAATTTAAAATATTTTAAAATATTACTATCACTCAGTCCATAAAATAATAAAATTAACTTTGATGCTTGATCTTGAGCATTTCTATTTTTTTCACTTTTTGCACTCAATATTACTTAGCTCAGATGTTAAGCAACTTTACTAGGAAGTTACTTCAGAATACATTAACAATATTGAATCTATAGATTGCTTTGGGTAGTATACTCATTTTCACTAAATTGATTCTTCCAATCAATGAACATGGTATATTTCTCCATCTATTTGTGTCCTCTTTGATTTCTTTCATCAGTGTTTTATTTCTTTAGGTCTTTTGTTTCTTTAGATAGATATATTCCTCAAAATTGCATTTAGAATGACACTCAGAGGGATCAAAGAAACCTTATGTGCAGGAGGACCCAGAGACCCCACAGAGACTGAGACAGAACTGTGTTTGAGTGTCTCCTACTGAGGTATGGGTCAGCAGTGGACTGCTACAGGAGCGGGGCTCTGGGTGCAGTAGACCTGGGTATGGCATAAGCCCTCTTGGAGGAGGTCGCCATTAACCCCACCATAGAGCCACCAGAACTTACACAGGACTGGGGATACAGACTCTTGGAGGGCACAAATAGAAACTTGTGTGCACCAGGGCCTGGGAGGAAGGAGCAGTGACCTCACAAGAGACTGACCCAGACTTGCCTGTGAGTGTCCAGGAGTCTCTGGCAGAGGCATGAGTTAGCAGTGGCCTGCTGCAGGGTTGGGGGTACTGAGTGTAGTGGTGCCTGCATGGACCTTTTGAAGGAGGTTGCCATTATCTTCATTACCTCTACCATAGTTTGGCCCCAGGTAAATAACAGAGAGGGAACACAGCCCCACCCATCAACAGAAAATTGGATTAAACATTTACTGAGCATGGCCCTGCCCATCAAAACAAGACCCAGTTTCCCCCTCCATCAGCGGGCAGAGAGAGTGAAAACCACAATCACAGAAAACTAACCAATCTAATCACATGGACCACAGCCTTGTCTAACTCAGTGAAACTATGAGCCATGCCATGTAGGGCTAACCATGACGGATGGGTCATGGTGGACAGTTCTGACAAAATGTGGTCCACTGGAGAAGGGACTGGCAAACCACTTCAGTATTCTTGCTTCAGAACCCCAAGAACAGTATGAAAAGGCAAAAAGATAAAACACTGAAAGATGAACTCCCCAAGTCGGTAGGTGACCAGTATGCTACTGGAGATCAGTGGAGAAATAACTCCAGAAAGAAAGAATGAAGAGATGGAGCCAAAGCAAAAACAACACTCAGTTGTGGATGTGACTGGTGATGGAAGAAAGGTCCGATGCTGTAAAGAGCAAAATTGCATAGGAACCTGGAATGTTAGGCCCATGAATCAAGGTAAATTGGAAGTGGTCAAACAGGAGATGGCATGTGTGAATATCAACATTTTAGGAATCAGCAAACTAAAATGGACTGGAATGGGTGAATTTAACTCAGATGACCATTGTATCTACTACTGTGGCCAAGAATCCCTTAGAATAAATGGAATAGCCATCATAGTCAACAAGAGTTCGAAATGCAGTACTTGGATGCAGTCTCAAAAGCGACAGAATGATCTCTGTTTCCAAGGCAAACCATTCAATATCACAGTAATCCAAGTCTATGCTCCAACCAGTAATGCTGAAGCTGAAGTTGAATGGTTCTATGAAGACCTACAAGACCTTCTAGAACTAACATCCAAAAAAGATGTCCTTTTCATTATAGGGGACTGGAATGCAAAAGTAGGAAGTCAAGAAACACCTGGAGTAACCAGCAAATTTGGCCTTGGAGTACAGAATGAAGCAGGGCAAAGGCTAATAGAGTTTGGCCAAGAGAACACACTGGTCATAGCAAACACCCTCTTCCAACAACACAAGAGAACTCTACACATGGACATCACCAGATGGTCAACACCGAAATCAGATTGATTATATTCTTTGCAGCCAAAGATGGAGAAACTCTATATAGTCAGCAAAAAACAAGACTGGGAGCTGACTGTGGCTCAGATCATAAACTCCTTATTGCCAAATTCAGACTTAAATTGAAGAAAGTAGGGAAAACCACTAAACCATTCAGGAATGAGCTAAATCAAATCCCTTATGATTATACAGTGGAAGTGAGAAATAGATCCAAGGGATTAAATCTAATAGACAGAGTCCCTAAGGAAATACAGATGGAGGTTCATGACGTTGTACAGGAAGTAGGGATCAAGACCATCCCCAAGAAAAAAAAATGCAAAAAGTAAAAATGGTTGTCTGAGGAGGCCTTACAAATAGATGTGAAAAGAAGAAAAGTGAAAGGCAAAGGAGAAAGGGACACATATACCCATTTGAATGCAGAGTTTCAAAGAATAGCAAGGAGAGGTAAGAAAGCCTTCCTCAGTGATCAGTGTAAAGAAATAGAGGAAAACAATAGAATGGGAAAGACTAGAGATCTCTTCAAGAAAATTAGAGATACCAAGGGAGCATTTCACGCAAAGATGAGCGCAATAAAGGACAGAAACAGTATGAACCTAACAGAAGCAGAAGATATTAAGAAGAGGTGGCAAAAATACAAATAAAAACTATAGAAAAAGGATCTTCATGACCCAGATAATCATGATGGTGTGATCATCCACCTAGAGCCAGACGTTCTGGAAGTGCAAAGTCAAGTGGGCCTTAGGAAGCATCACTACCAACAAAGCTAGTGGAGATGACCAAATTCCAGTTAAACTATTTCACATACTAAAAGATGATGCTGTGAAAGTGCTACACTCAATATGCCAGCAAATTTGGAAAACTCAGCAGTGGCCACAGGACTGGAAAAGGTCAGTTTTCATTCCAATCTCAAAGAAAAGTAATGCCAAAGAATGCTGAAACTACTGCAAAATTGCACTCATCTCACATGCTAGCAAAGTAATGCTCAAAATCCTCCAAGCCAGGCTTCAGCAGTACATGAACCATGAACTTCCACATGTTCAAGCTGGATTTCAAAAAGGCAAAGATCAAAATGCCAACATCCATTAGATCATTAAAAAAGCAATAGAATTCCAGAAAAACATCTACTTCTTGTTTATTGACTATGCCAAAGCCTTTGACTGAGTAGATCACAACAAACTGTGGAAAATTCTGAAAGAGATGGAAATACCAGACCACCTCAGCTCCCTCTTGAGAAATCTGTATACAGGTCAGGAAGCAACAGTTAGAACTGAATATAGAACAATAGACTGGTTCCAAATTGGGAAAGGCTGTATATTGTCATCCTATTTATTTAACTTATATGCAGAGTACATCATGAGAAATGCTGGGATGGATGAAGCACAAGCTGGAATCAAGATTGCCAGGAGAAATATCAATAACCTCAGGTATGCAGATGACACCACCCTTATGGCAGAAAGCGAAGAAGAACTAAAGAGCCTTTTAATGAAAGTGAAAAAGGAGAGTGAAAAAGTTGGCTTAAAGCTCAACATTCAGAAAATTAAGATCATGGCATCTGGTCCCATCACCTCATGGCAAATATATGGGGAATCAATGGAAACAGTGAGAGACATTATCTTTTGGGGCTCCAAAATGCTGCAGATGGTGACTGCAGCCATGAAATTAAAAGGCTTACTCCTTGGAAGGAAAGTTATGACCAACCTAAACAACATATTAAAAAACAGAGACTACTTTGCCAATAAGGTCCATCTAGTCAAAGCTATGGTTTTTCCAGTAGTCATGTATGGATGTGAGAGTTGGACTATAAAGAAAGCTGAGTGCCAAAGAATTGATGCTTTTGAAATGTGGTGTTGGAGAAGATCCTTGAGAGTCCGTTGAACTGCAAGGAGATCCAACCAGTCCATCCTAAAGGAAATCAGTCATCAATATATTCATTGTAAGGACTGATGTTGAAGCTGAAACTCCAATACTTTGGTCACCTGATGCGAAGAACTGACTCATTGGAAAAGACCCTGGTGCTGGGAAAGATTGAAGGAAGTAGGAGAAGGGGACGACAGAGTATGAGATGGTTGGATGGCATCACCAACTCAGTGGACATGAATTTGAGTAAACTCTGGGAATTGGTGATGGTCAGGGAGGCCTGGTGTGCTGCAGTCCATGGGGTCGAAAAGAGTCAGACACAACTGAGCAACTGAACTGAACTGATAGTTGCTGTACAATATTATATAAGTTATAGGTGTACAACACAATTTTAAAGGTTATACTCTATTTATAATTATTATAAGATATCAGCTATATTCCCTGTGTTGTACAATGTATCCTTGTAGCTTATCCTATACCCAGTAGAAACAAAGAAATGCTCTAGTGGATTGTAGAATGTGAAAGAATGAAGTTAAGGAGACTCCAAGATTTGGTGCATGAAGCAAAAATGAAATGCTACAACTTAAAATATTTTAAAACATTACTATCACTCAGTCCATAAAATAATAAAATTAACTTTGATGCTTGATCTTGAGCATTTCTATTTTTTTTACTTTTTGCACTCAGTATTACTTAGCTCAGATGTTAAGCAATTTTACTAGGAAGTTACTTCAGAATACATTAACAACAGCCCAATCCAACAAGGTGCCTAACACAAACAACAAATATTTAATAAAATATTAATATCTTTTCTCTAAAAAATATGAGTCTTGAATTTTATGTAGCAGGCAAGGTTTAGGCTTTCCAGATGACTCAGAGATGATTCATATTTTCTTCCTGCCCTCAAGAGGCATACAGTTTAGGAGGGTAAATAAGATTTACATATAGTCACCTGGTAGCTCAGGCAGTAAAGAGTTTGCCTACAGTGCAGGAGACCTGGGTTCTATCCCTCAATCAGGAAGGTCCCTGGAGAAGGAAATGATAACCCACTCCAGTATTCTTGCCAGGAGAATCCCGTGGACAGAGGAGCCTGGTGGGCTATAGTCCATGGGCTCGCAAAGAGTCAGACACGACTGAAGCAACTTAGCATGAATGCACACACAAAATATGTAAAGATAAAAGAACCAGAAAAGAGGTGCAGATAAAGTGCTGTGGAAATCAGAGGAGGAAAAGGTGACTTCTAGCATTTGATATATAAGTAGAGTGTCAGAGAAAAGAACTTATGAATGAACTGAGTCTCTACTAGTTTGATGGAACTTAATCCTGTAGACATAAAGTGGAAAGTGTGGTCTATGAATTAAAACAGAGCTAAGAATGGATGATTCCCTTTAAGGAGGTAAGACTGCTTTTGATACCTATATAGAGAAACCCTGAGTGGAGTTTGAACTGGTGTAATATGAAATAGAGAACCACTCGTGTTATTTCCACAGTGAGCTACCTGAAGGAACACAACATGGGAGACAGATGGGAGGGATGAGAAACCAATAAGAAATGGCATATGTAACAAGGTAATAAAGACCTCAGATAGGCTAATGGCAGGGAAAGTAGAGACAAGGTCACAGATCTAAGAGATTGTAGGGTTGGCTGTTTCTCCCACCATTGCCTTGACTAGGAGGAAGACCTTGAGCAGATCTTTCTCATGCTGTTGGAGGGATTTTCCTTTCACATTACCACGCCCTCTCAAATATGCAGAGAAGAGACCATTTTCCAACTCAAGAGATGGGTGGGAAGGGAGAGGTTTACAAAGTCAATGACAGGAGGTTGCCACACATGGTAAGTTGGTAAGTCATGATAAGTCATTTAGAAGTTGGATGTCCTAAGTCATTTCTACTGATTACTCTACCTAGGTGAGTACCAAATGCCATCATGAAGGACCATTAATAGAGCTACTCCACATGACCATGTGTATTGCTCACTGTTGTGAAGTATCCACAATGGGCACAGGCTCAGCTCCCCATGATTTATGGGTATGACTAAGAATGATATCCTTGAGGATGGAGGCTGTGTAAGCCTTAAAAGCAATCAGTCTTGGTCTCCTTGTCCTGGAATCCACAAACTTCGCTCCTTATTCACGCTTCCTCTGGTCCTCCCATTTTTGCCTTCAACTCAAGATATCCTTACCTTCTGGGTGTAGATAGGGGAGCTGAAACTGATCACAAGTTTCTCCAGCTGCAGTATTTATACACAGAGTTCTTTCGGAGGTTTGATTTTTGAACCCAGAGACCCAAGGTTATTTTCTTCTGTCATAACCTTTACTGCTTTGTTAATGGTGATCATTGTAAGACAAAATGTGTGTGTAAAAGCATGGAGTGTTGAAGGAGGCAGCAGGGGGAGAGGGAGGGGGAACACACTGTCTAATTTATCCAAATACTATTCTGCTGTGAGACACTGTTGAACTTGAATCTCTAGGCCTTGGTGACTCATTAGATGAAGAGGATGCTAAAGAAATGGGAGCAGGTTTAACAACAGTGGACTCAGATGTGGTCAAGCTGAGTTGGAGACACTGGAGATGTCCTTGGGGAAATAAGGAACCAAGTGTTGGGAGTGAATGACTGCAGGAGTCTCTGCTCAATGTTGAAAGCTAGGATTGTCTTTTTTTTAGAAGCGATTACTAGGAATCATTGGAAAAAAATGAATTGCTAAGAAGAAAAATGTGGAAAGAAAAGAGAAGTAGGAAGGAGACCCAGGATACTGAATTACCAAAGTGTCAGGCTGAATGGTCCTGGATAGAAGGGCAAGAGTTATTCATGCTATAGCAAGGTCAAGGGGCTTAAGGACTGCGAAAAGGAGTTCAGGACTCAGACACTCTGATGATAATCTTGGCTGAATAGTTATCAATTATTTCAATATTGAGTTATCCCATGATACAACCTTTTTTTCTCTCTGTTTTTTAATTTTTTAAAAATATATTATATTTTTTTTATTTCTCCTTATAATGCAACCTTTTTTAACCTTGGCAATAAAAACTTGAGAATTAGTTTCACTGACTACATGATGGTGAATCAGTACTGGCTGGATGGGGGCAGGATAGATTGGCTGGTGGGTGGAGGGGAGGTAAGAGAATACATTGCATTGAAGTCATTCAGTAAATAGCATTCTGAGGAAGAATGTCTCAGATGAATCTTGAATTGCTGCAAAAGATGTATTCTTTTGTTGTTACAGTAATAGAAGCAGCATGTGTGGGTGCTCAGTCGCTCAGTCATGTCTGGCTCTTTGGGACCCCATGGACTGTAGCCAACCAGGGTTTTCTGTCAGTGGAATTTTCCAGGCAAGAGTATTGGAGTGAGTTGCCATGCCCTCCTCCAGGGCCTCTTCCTGATGTAGGGATTGAACCTGCATCTCTTGCATCTCCTGCATTGACAGGCAGACTCTTTACCAACTCAAGGTAATTAAGATTTCCCTTAACTTACATCTAGTTGTGAATTTTTTCATGTGATAATATCAAAGGGACCTGAAGCCCAAGATGCTGTCAGTTTGGATAGAGTCACAAAATCCCAAATTTGAATCCTGTTTTTCTTCCTGTGAAGTAACAAAATGGTGTGTAAAATGAATTTAAGATTCTTTCTATTATTAACTTCCTGGATCTTAGAAATACCTCCAAGGGCACTTTCTACCGAAAAGTAGTTGATGAAAACATCCTTGTTCTTCCTGCTCTGTTCTCCAGTGTCTGAGACTTGTGTCTGACAGGGAACAGAAAGCTTCTCAGTACACTGACTATTGTAGGAAAGAGGATTCTTTGTGGTTCCCCTTAAGAAATGCTAGGGATCAGAGAAAGCTATTCTCTAACAACAAACCACAATAATTGCTTTTGTTTGTACTTTGACTCTTCTTCCCAGGTCCTCTGATCAGTTACCATCAGAGCATCTGTTACAATGCTATTGACGATGTCCAGTCTCTCAGTGCCCCCTTACACTGATATTCTCTTGTATTATGGAATATGACAGACCACTAGATGAAATACAGTCATCCCTCCACTCCTCAGGTTCAACCAAGGCTAGGAAATATTTTAAAAATTCCCAAAAGTTCCCAGAAGCAAAACTTGAATTGGCAAAGAACTATTTACATAGTATTTACATTGTATTAGGTATTGTAAATAATCTAGAGGTGATTTAAAGTATATGAAAAGATGTACATAGGTTATATGCAAATGTGCTAAATCTTTTAGTCCTGTGCAATTCTTTGTGACCCCATGAACTGTAGCCCTCCAGGCTTCTCTGTCCTGGGATTTTCCAAGCAAGAACACTGGAGTGAGTAGCCATTTCCTTCTCCATATATGCAAATACTATGCCATTTTACATAAGGGACTTTGGCATCTGCTGATTTTGGTTTCTTTGGGGGTCCTAGAACCAATCCCCTTTGGACTTGGAGGGGTGAGTGTATTTTAAAAGACACTTTCCCTCCTGTAAGGGCAGAATTTAGTCTTGTAAGAAAACAGTGTTTTACATTCAATGGTATGGTTCATCTAGAAAAACATAGTCATTTCAAATGAAACACATAATTCTTTTATGTGTTTTTACATGAAGTACAACAGATCTTTAGGCTTGGCAAGAGATGCGTGAGTTAAAAAAAAAAATCTCTGCCTTGATCACAGTATTTGTAATTGACAATCAAATGATCCCAGTTTTTGGATGCATTGTAGATTGGTCTTCCTTTTTGCTAACATGAGAATTTTTATTTGGATGGGACTTTACATTTCTTCTGTTTCTTTTTCCTGTATCTATCCTTAAACCCCAAAGAGGATAACTCCAATATCATATTGCCATACCAGACACAAAAACAGAAAATGAGGAAAAGATATAACGAACAGCAAGTGTTCCATGACCCCAAGGAAATGTTTGTTCTTGTATCTTTTAAAATTAAGACAGGAGGGGGAAAAAAAAAAAAACTTCACAGAGAAGTAAACCTGAGACACTGATTCAAGAGCCAGACAGTTCAATGAACAGGATAATCGGGGTAGTTTTTGACAGGTGCGGCTGCCTGCCTATAGCTGGCATATAATCATTACCATTTTAATAAGGCTCTAATAGGGGGGCTGATCATTCAATGGGGTGTGAGGATCCTAATTCAGCTCCCAATCCCACATGAATGTGCTAGAATTTGCAAGCTTTGTTTTCCTCTTTTGTACCTCTGAATGCCAATAATTACTGGCTATAGATTCAAAAATTCTTAGAACTGGAAGCTAAATTAGCTCTCCTAATACTGCACAAGAATGTCAATACTCATAAAAAAAAAGGAAGCAAGTGGTTTTTTTGTATTCTTTTTTTTATTACACTTGTAAGCATTGTGAAGACCAGCAGTTGAAGTGGGCTGGCTTACAGCATGAATAATGACATTACTGTCCGTCTCATGAAGCACCCTCCCCCTTTCAGGAACAAAAAGTTATCCATCAACCCAAATGAAATAAGTCTTCTAAAATCATACATTTCTTTTTAACTTCCTGCTTTTCCCTGTTGCCAAAGAATCTATGTCTTCTCTGTGATCTGGTTTAGAGATAGAATTTATAAATATTCTGTAACTCCCAATTGAAATGTAAGTATCTCTCTGTGAGGAGAAAAAAAAAAAACAAGCTTAAACTTCTCCAAAGCCTAGCTCCAAAGAGATTATTCATAGTGAAAGCACTTGGATCCTAGGTAGAATTGTAATAATAATAACTATGACATCAGATCCCATTATTTAGATAGCACAAGATGCTGGATGATTTTATCTGATCCTTCAACACCTCTCTGAATTGTATATTATTTTTCTAGCCCCATTTTCACAGGATGACATGTAGAGTGATAAACTAATATACCCTGTCATCCTTCCAGTAAGTGGATTCAAGCTGCCGATACACCACAATTTCAGTTTGTTTCTTACAGGGGACACTTGTCTTGTCCCTTGTCAAGGTTTCCGTAGTGACCATGCCTCTCACCCCACATCTCACCCAGTGTCACAAAAGGTCACAGCCGTTCATTTCTCTGGTGTCAGCAGAAATGTTCTTCCCCAGAGGTAAGAAACCTGGCTGAGGTCATGCTCTGGCTAATGCTAGGAACCAGCTTTCAGGAACTTGCTTGAATTCCCCTCCTTCAGGCATCAGACCACGCTGTCTCCAAACAAGCCATGGAAAATGAAATCTTTGGTGGTTGATAAGTAATCTCTAAAATGTCGTTTGTCTGCACAGATGACTTGCTACATCGCTGTTCTTTGGGAGTCAGGCCAGATGCTCTGTGAGCTTCTAACACGGTGTGTCAGGGCAGCTGTGTGCCAAAAGACCTTTTGGATAACACTGCATGCATACTCACCTTAAAACAAACTCTCTTCTGTGTAGATCACTGACATGTAACCGTCTTTAAATTCCAAGAATACTGACTACCATTGTCAGATCTTATTTTGTTTAGCTGATATACATACAATTTTTTAACTAAAAGGGACTTCTGATTTTACAATTCAGAGCGCTTAAGCATCCTGACCATTGTTATAACCATTGTCATGTAGTAGTCCTGATACCACAGTCTAGTTTTCATAATGCTCCAGAATTATTTTCACTATGAATCAAAATTATTGGTGGCTGTGAGCACACACACTAAAATCTCCACAAACTCCACCCTAGCCCATGTGAACATCACTAGGAAAAAATTTTTTTAAATAATGTTATGTATTTATCTGACTGTGCAGGGACTTCTTTGCTGTGTGGGCTTTTCTCTACTTGTGGCGAAAAGGGGCTTCTCTCTAGTTGTGATGGAAGGGCTTTTCAATTCGGTGGCTTCTCTTGTTACAGAGCACAGGCTCTAGAGCATGCGGGCATCAGTGGTTGCAGTTTATGACTCTATAGTACAGGCTCAATAGCTGTGGTGCACAGGCTCAGCTACTCTGAGGCATGTGGGATCTTTCTAGACCCCTGCATTGGCAGGCAGATTCTTTACCACTGAGCCACCAGGAAAGCCCAGGAAAAGATATTGCTAGGTTTAATTCTTATATGACAGGTAGGAGTCTCATAATGGCTTTCTGATGGATCCATATGAAGCAGATAAGCCAAATGATAATATATGACCATTATCTTAAGTTTCTGAGTCTGATTCTGTGTCCTTCAATGAAAACTCTGTATTAGTTATTGCTGCCAAAGAAACTATCTCAATGTTTAGCACATAAAGGTAACAATGAGCATGTTTTGGTCTCAGTTTTTAAAGGCCGGGAGCTCAGGAGCTGCTGAGGTAAGTTTTCCCGGCTCGAGGTCTATCATGAGACGGTTGTCCAGATGTCGGCCAAAACTGCAGTTATCTGAGGCTTGCCTGGGGCTGGAAGGTTTTTGGTCCACGTGACTGTTTAGTTGGTCCTTCAGAGTCTCACCTCATGCATCTCTCCATTGGGCTGCTTAAGTGTCCTTACACATGGCAACTGCTCCCCACAGAGCTAGTGACCTAAGAGAGAACAAGATGGAAGCTATATTGTCTTTTATGACCTGGTGTCAGAAGTCACATTCCACCATTTATTCAATGGCTTAGTGGTTGCATAGGTCAGTCCTACTCAACAAAAGAGAGGACTGCACCAGCAAGAATACTGGTGAAGGGAATCACCAGAGTAGAGTCAACAGGTTAATCCTTCAAATAGAAGTTTACACAGAAGTGGTGACCTCAGGAATGAAAACCACAAGCTATCTCACCAGTTTTCTATTCATGTCTAACTTGTGGCTAGGAAATATAAAGACATCTATTTCTTATCTAGTCATTTACTCATTCTTTCACTCAACAGAAATTTACTGAGGATCTGCCACCTGCCAGGCACTATGATAGGTGCTGCGTAGCAACAATAATAAATGTATCTAGGATGTACCTAGACAGCACATTCAAAAGCAGAGACATTACTTTGCCAACAAAGGTCTGTCTAGTCAGGGCTACCGTTTTTCCAGTGGTCATGTATGGATGTGAGAGTTGGACTGTGAAGAAAGCTGAGCACTGAAGAATTGATGCTTTTGAACTGTGGTATTGGAGAAGACTCGAGAGTCCCTTGGACTACAAGGAGATCCAACCAGTCCATTCTAAAGGAAATCAGTCCTGGGTGTTCTTTGGAAGGACTGGTGCTAAAGCTGAAACTTGACTACTTTGGCCACCTCATGCGAAGAGTTGACTCATTGGAAAAGACTCTGATGCTGGGAGGGATTGGGGGCAGGAGGAGAAGGTGATGACAGAGGATGAGATGGCTGGATGGCATCACCGACTCGATGGAAATGAGTTTGAGTGAACTCCGGGAGTTGGTGATGGACAGGGAGGCCTGGTGTGCTGCAATTCATGGGGTTGCAAAGAGTCGGACACGACTGAGCGACTGAACTGATCTGAGGATGTACCCTCTAGAATTCAACTGCCACCTTCTCAGAGGGTACCACTGAAGTACCATCCCCTTATGGAAAATTCTCTTAACATTCCAGGTCTGATGCTCCTTACTTTATCCTTAGGGAAAACTTGACTTATTTTGCTCTGTAAGTATCAAAAAACTACCAGACCTGGGAAAGATAAATCTCCCAACCAGTGAAGAACATTTTGGCAAAAGTGAACTTGCAAAAGCTGCCATGCAGTACTTATGATGGTTATAACACAGAGAAAACCTGGTCTCTGGTTTACAATGTCCAACTCATAACATTACTTAGCGTATGGATATGCAAATTTTATGCTACTCATAAAACTGGACATGTTAATCATGTCCTATTGGATTAAAACATTGCACTAATACAAGAAATGACTTTCTCCCTTTAAACCGATGAATATCACTTCACTCGTTAGAAAAAAATGGACATAAAATAATAGATTATGTGAAAATTGAATGAAATAATTTATATATAGAACTTAGTCCAGTGCCTCAACTATAAGTGCCCCTTAAATGGTAAAATATACCAGTATATTACTCTAAACCACTCAGATAACTGGCTTTTCTCTGTTGATATTCATTTATTATCATTCTTTTTGAGGATTTCAGTGCTCAGTCAAGAATTAAAAATTCAAACTTTGAACTTCTCCCCTAAAGCATTAATCTCCCATAGTTAGTGGGCTCTCCTATGATCTAAAATAGGTGTGTTTTCTTCCACATATTTTTCAGGGTTGTTATATGATTCAGAAACTGGTTATATGACTCAGTGTAGCTGGTATTTGTAACAAATAATAGTGTCATTTTGTACTAAAACAAATGTCACTTTAGTCTATAACATAGTTTTTCATCTATAAAATGGGATGAATGTATTTATTAGTCTTCTGTCATTTAACATGTGACAATTAGTATCTTGGAAAACAGAAATGTGCATTTTGATGAAATTTCTAGATAGGATAGTCAGTGCAATTAACTTGTGGTTTCCTGCTTTTGAAAATATCCTTGCGTTTTTCACTTGTTTGATGCTGTAGCAGAGGATAGCAACATATTCTGCCAACATCCAAACTTCTGCTGATTTTGTGAGCATGACCTTTAGAACCAAACGTACGCCTTCCTTGCTTCCAATTCTGCTGAACATGAAGAAAATGTGATTTCCTGGAGCAAAATAAAAGGCTTAGAAAGAAGACTGAGAAGGCTTCTTAGATATCAAATAGCTGTTACATAACACCATTCTGATGAAGCAGTGTAAGTGAATCAGAAACATATGTATTGGGTTTCCCTTGAGTTATTTGAGGTTTCAAAATCAAGGGATTAAGAAAGTGGTAGGGGCTGCCCTTCAATTGTACAGTGCCCCTTAGATACCCCCAAGACTTGTTTTAGAGAAGAGATTTAGTTGATCCCTCAAAACTTCAGGATATTCTCCATGGACTGAGAAGTCCCCAGAATTCATAAGATTGTCTCTTATTGCCAGCTCTCTAGTCCCATTTCTAGATCAAAGAAGTAAAGTACACAGATGCTCAGAGGCTTATCTGTACTGAAGTAAAGATCCTTTCCTTGAGCTTGCCGTGAATTAAAAATAATCCTCTTTTTTTTTTCTTTTTTTCTGTTGTAAGCCAGAAAAGAAATACTGGACTCTTATTTTTTTCTTTATGGAGCTCCAATTCTGAAGATATAACCCTCAAAAAATTTTGTTAAATTAAGAAGTATGACCAGCTCATCTTTCACTTAGCTTTATTGAGTAAAGTAACTCATGCCTAAAGTTCCAAATCTCTGTCATGTTATTGGGAGAATGTCAACATCCAGAGGATGTTGGGGAATGCTTCAAAATGCTCGAATGATATTATTAAGCCATATTCTAAAAAACAGTTCTGTAATATCACCATTTAATGGGAGGGAAAGTGGAAGAAGAAATGGGATGTCCAAAAATCTAAGAACAAAAGTTTGGCTCTGAGGTCTTGGTGTTCCACGTGTTGAACAAATTCAGATTAAGTTTAAATCCAGCAAGGTTTGGAGACCATTCTCTTTGGAGCTTGGCAAAATTGGTAAATCAGCTATTAAAAAATAGGACTGAAGTGTTTTATCTGTGTTGTCCTTTGTAATTAGGCTGCTGAATAACAGAAGTATTATCACACCAGGGTTAGTGCCAGAGGATTATCCAAAGTTTTACAAATGGGATGCTAAAGTGGCCCGAACAGGTGCACACACAAAGACTAAGGGAGGGGAAAAGTAAGAGAATGAAAGCTGAGGCCTACTACTTTCAGCCACATAGTAAAATTAATGGTTTCTGTAAATGAATGGCATGGTTAGATTACCATTGAACTTGTAAAATTAGAGGAAGGAGTCAGATTCTTCATTACACTCCTTTTTTTCTTTATTTAATTTAAACGGAGGAGGTCGACCTTAATTGTCGTTTTACCTCAAAAAGAAAATCTTTTCATTGGAATAATTTTGCAGCAGGCACAGGGACTCCTCAAAAGAATCGTGCTTTCTGAAATCTCTTTTTTCTCTCCTAGTCTACTCATGTGACCTGTGTGCTGGAGAGAAAAGTGAGTTCGATTTGAATGAGCTCATATTTGAGAAATTGGTGACTTTAAAAAAAAGGAAAAGCAAAACAGCTACTACCTTTAAAATAACAGTGAAGATGGAAAGTCAAATGGGCTTCATGTTGGCAAATTAAGAATATTTTTGATGAGCCTAGCTTAGAATTAGAAGCATACTCATGAATTCTAAACATCCTCAGTTGTACTTTATATTGATTTCCCACAAATGTATCCATTTTTCAAAATAATGGTAGTTCCATTCATTTGGCACAGTTATTTTTATTATTATTTACTTGCAAAAAATGTTCCAGATGATTTAACTTTGGAACTTCAAAGTCCTGAGGCTGCTATACAGAGATGGTCTTCTTCCATTTTTACCAACTCTTCAGCACTCTTTTAGCCAGCTTCCTTGGAGATGAATAGCATACATTTATTATTTGGCAGTCTGGATAAGCCTGCAGCCTTGCCTTTGCTTGAATTGTTTCAGATTTCAAGAACTGAATGGTACCAACAAATTTCCAGACCTTCCCAGAGTACCACAAGTATGTCTTTATTTTAGCCAACATAGTGTATATGGGGCTCCCCCAGTGACTCAGCAGCAAAGAAGCTGCTTGCAATGCAGGAGATGCGAGTTTGATGAGAGTTCAATCACTGGATTGGGAAGATCCCCTGGAGGAGGGCATGCAACCCATTCCAGTATTCTTGCCTGGAGAATTCCATGGACAGAGGAGCCTGGCAGGCTACAGTCCATGGGGTCACAAAGAGTCAGACATGACTGAAGCAACTGAGCATGCACCCACAACACATACTGTATATGAAATATAGGACTTAGCTCCTGATAAATGACAATGTCTCAATACATGTTTTGTTATTGCTGTTATTATTGTTGTTACATTATGCCAACACATCCTCAATTACATCCCACTTATATGAAAACAGCTACAAAAAGAAACAGGCTGGTGTTTCCTGTATAACCACAGAATCTAGTTTGTAAGCATAACGAATGGCCATGAAACCAAGTCACTGACACCCTCTCCCAAGGAGGAAGTATACGCTCTGAATTTCATTGTTCAGTGATCAGATGATGTTGTCAACCATGTCAAAATTAGAAGAGACCAATACAGGGGAAAGAAGAGTGTTGCTTTTCATACCTTTGAGACGTTTGATTTTGTTTTTCAGTTTATGTTCGTGGATAACTCTACACACACACCCCCAAAACTAAATTTAAAGCCATAGGAATCGTATTCTTCCATTTAGCCAAGTTCTGGATGAAGCAGCTTTTGTTCAGGTGTTTGCAAATATTAGGATGAACAGGATAAGAGTGAATACTATTTCAGATCACTTATGTTAATCATGATCCTAAGATGCAAGCAGCAGAGACGTATTGAACTGATTTAAATACAAAGATATTCATTGAAAAGACAATGGGGAGCTCACAGAACTGATTAGAATGCTGGAGAACTAGGGCTTAAAATGTAGTCGTGTGGCAGGAAGCAGCATAGCCATAACTACGTTCTGAATCACATCACATACAATTACAGGTTGATCACCACTGGATTCTCAATACCCCATCTCACACTTCTGATGCTGGAACATGTTACTGTGTGGTTGCCACAACTGTGCCTGGAAATCAGATGCTGCTGCCACCAGCGTCTTGCCAGAAGGAATTCTCCCCTCCGATGTTGCTGTATATCATCAATCCCCGCTCAACTCATACCCCTGCATATGATTAGAGGCAGGAAGGCTGGGAAGGCAAATTATCAGGTACTTATAATCTCTGTGGGCAAAGACAAGATCTGCTACCCTCCAGGAGCCCTAAAACAGGTAGATTCCCAATGACAGAACTGGATAAGAGAGACTGTTAAGCATCACCTATATTCACTACCCCTATCACAAGATTTACCTCCATCAACTCAGGTTTAGTAACGTGACTAACTTCGGCCAGTTAAATATGAGTAACAATGGCAAGTATCACATCACGGCAGAGGCACTAAAAGCCAGCATATGGTTCTCCTAGTTTACTTTTCCTTACCTCTGCAAATATGGTCAGAAGGTGTTTCTTTCAGCCTAAATCCCCAAATGGCTATAGAGAGCAAAGCTTCTTTACCAACCAGTGATGGACAAGTAGTATGAGTCAGAAATCAATGTCACTATTTAAAACCACAGAAACTAGGGGGAAGTGTTTGTTACTGTACCCTAACCTTGACCTTTCCTGGCTGATGGTGGTGATTCAGCTGTTAGGCAGTCAAAGCACGGCAAATGCTCACCATAGAACTTGTCTGTTTTCCCAAACATCTTGAAACTTGTCCAGCCATACACAAACTTCCTCCTCATCAGCTCATCACTTTGTGTGTAGCTGCTTGTATGTTATTCCAGAAAACTGTCCTTGGCTGCCCTTTTTGCTCTTGACCTGTACTCTTTCAGAGCTTATCTAGTTTCTGCCTAATTACTACCCCTTTTCTTTGTTCCCCATTCCAGTCCAGTTGAAGTCAGCTCTGATCATTGGTTTTCCCAAACTTTGATTCTGAGTTCTTTCAAAGATGGAGCAATGAACAAAACAGACCAAAATTCTAGCCCTTTGAGAGTTGACATTCTAGTGAAGAGAAAATAGTAGAGGAGTGGGTAAGAAAGCTGTGGTACATATATACAGTGGGATATTACTCAGCTATTAAAAAGAATGCATTTGAATCAGTTCTAATGAGGTGGGTGAAACTGGAGCCTATTATACAGAGTGAAGTAAGCCAGAAAGAAAAACACCAATATAGTATATTAACACATATATATGGAATTTAGAAAGATGGTAAAGATGACCATACATGCGAGACAGCAAAAGAAACACAGATGTAAAGAACACACTTTTGGACTCTGTGGGAGAAGGCAAGGGTGGGATGATTTGAGAGAATAGCATTGAAACATGTATATTACCATAGGTGAAATAGATCGCCAATCTAGGTTCAATGCATGAGACAGGGCACTCAGGGCTGGTGCACTGGGATGACCTTGAGGGATGAGAAGGGGAGGGAAGTGGGAGGGGAGTTCAGGATGGGGAATACATGTACACCCATGGCTGATTCATGTCAATGTATGGCAAAAACCACTACAATATTGTAAAGTAATTAGCCTCCAATTAAATTAATCTTTAAAAATTAAAAAAAAAAGCTGGAGGAAAACTTTTAATAAAGTTGGAAAAACTCAAAAACAAATTATAGCAAATACGTACAATGGAATATGAATTAGCAATAAAAAGGAATGAACTATCAGGTGAATCTCTAAATAATTATGCTGAGTTGAAGAAACCAAAGCAGAAGGATGAGTTATGAAGGATATGAGGAATTTTTCAGGGGTGATGAATGTGTTCATTTTCTTGACTGTTGTGATGGTTTTATGGGCATGTTTCAAAATGCATTGAATTGTTTCTTTAAATATATGCAGTTCATTTTATATTAATTATATTTCAATAAAGAACTTTTTAATATTAAAAAAAGAAAAGAAATAAAGTAAGCAAATTAAGGACAGCAGAGAATTCTATGGGTAGGTGGGAACCAGTAGTTTTCAGACAGGGCTGATCAGATAACACTGTATTTGAGCACAGATTTGAAGGATTAATGAAGTGAGCCATGTGGATACATGGATGCCTGTTTTCTTTGATATAATCTCTTTTTGTTTCTAACTTATGATGGCACAGTTTGGGCCTCTGCTTACATCTTTGGTGATATCAGCCAAGGTTATTTGAATCTCTGTATAAGAGAAAAGTCTTCAGTTCAGTTCAGTTGCTCAGTCATGTCTGACTTTTTGTGACCCCGTGAACTGCAGCATGTCAGGCTTCCCTGTCCATCACCAACTGCCACAGTCTACCCAAACCTATGTCCATTGAGTCACTGGTGCCATCCAACCATCTTGTCCTCTGTCATCCCCTTCTCCCCCTGCCCTCAATCTTTCCCAGCATCAGGGTCTTTTCAGATGAGTCAGCTCTTCGCATCAGGTGGCCAGAGTATTGGAGTTTCAGCTTCAACATCGGTCCTTCCAATGAATATCCAGGACTGATCTCCTTTAGGATGGACTGGTTGGATCTCCTTGCAGTCCAAGGGACTCTCAAGAGTTTTCTCCAACACCACAGTTCAGAAGCATCAATTCTTTGGCACTCAGCTTTCTTTATAGTCCAACTCTCACATCCATACATGACCACTGGAAAAACCATAGCCTTGACTAGACGGACCTTTGTTGACAAAGTAATGTCTCTGCTTTTGAATATGCTATCTAGGTTGGTCATAACTTTCCTTCTAAGGAGTAAGCATCTTTTAATTTCATGGCTGCCATCACCATCTGCAGTGATTTTGGAGCCCAGAAAAATAAAGTCTGAGACTGTTTCCACTGTTTCCCCATCTATTTCCCATGAAGTGATGGGACCAGATGCCATGATCTTCGTTTTCTGAATGTTGAACTTTAAGCCAACTTTTTCACTCTCCACTTTCACTTTCATCAAGAGGCTCTTTAGCTCTTCTTCACTTTCTGCCACAAGGGTAGTGTCATCTGCATATCTGAAGTTATTGATATTTCTCCTGGCAATCTTGATTCCAGCTTGTGCTTCCTCCAGCCCAGCATTTCTCATGATGTACTCTGCATAGAAGTTAAATAAACAGGGTGACAATATACAGCCTTGAAGTACTCCTTTCCCTATTTGGAACCAGTCTGTTGTTCCATATCCAGTTCTAACTGTTGCTTCCTGACGTGTATATAGGTTTCTCAAGAGGCAGGTCAGGTGGTCTGATAGTCCCATCTCCTTCAGAATTTTCCACAGTTCATTGTGATCCACACAGTAAAAGGGTTTAGCATAGTCAATAAAGCAGAAATAGATGTTTTTCTGGAACTCTCTTGCTTTTTCCATGATCCAGCAGATGTTGGCAATTTGGTCTCTGGTTCCTCTGCCTTTTCTAAAACCAGCTTGAACATCTGGAAGTTCACAGTTCGCGTATTGCTGAAGCCTGGCTTGGAGAGTTTTGAGCATTACTTCACTAGCGTGTGAGATAAGTGCAATGGTGCAGCAGTTTGAGCATTCTTAGTTCTCTTTATCTTACTTTTACATCAGTAAATCATTTAACCATTATAATCCCAGAGACTGTTGTGGGGCAACATTTTCTCAATCAATTGAAAATTACTCTAATGATCCATTCCACTCACATTCTCTCTTCGAAATCATCAAAAGTCCATATTTGGCTTTGTTACTAATACCCAAAGCAAAGCAACAGAGATGGCAATCGCTGGATGTAATGGAAGATGTTTAAGTGGTTGGGTGACTGATGGCCATTTTATAAAAATAAAAGAAGACAAAAGTAGTGAAAAGGTGTGTTCACTGATGTCTTCACCTCCTCTGGGAACAACAGGAGGAAGCACACTGGAGCTGACCTCAGTTTTCAAACCAGATATACATTCCTATAGCTGAGTTGTTTGAAGTTCCCTCCATGTGGTTTAGTGCTCGGTATAAGATGTCGAATAAAGCATAGTATAGGATGTCAGTGTCCTTTGGACAAAGCAACTTCTGAATTTTCAGCAGGGACAAAATTACATTTGTAAGAACAGAAAACACCCCCTGCTGAAAACAGGTCCCTTCTTGTCTTGAGATCATGTCCTTTCAAATATTTCAAGATAAAAATAGACCATGCAAACAATACCTATAATCAAATTTTCTTCCCCAGTACCTGTCACTCCCTAGACATAAGTTAACTTCCTAAGGGAATGCACTTCAGTTTTTCACTTTATTGGGTTACCATGGACCCACTGCAGGAAGCATTGAACTTGCAGCCATGCTACAGTTGATGAAATCTAAATTTTGGTAATGAGAATAAAAATATTGTCAGAATTCCAGGAGAATTCCCAAAAAATGGAGGTAAAAGTGAGTTTATGTGGCGGTCCCCTAGGTAGTAGCACTAGAGTTGAAGAATAGCAACAATATTATGTCCCTTTGTGACTTCTAAAATTTTGGTGTTGTAGGTCTGCAGTGTGAAAGGGAGGTAAAATGCAAAAAACAAAAAACAAAAAAACAACACTTAAACTTCAATGCTTTGATCCCTGCTAGTCAAATGACTTTTGGCAAATTCTTAACTTCTCTAAGTTCCTGTTTTCTCAATCTTGAAAATGGATATTAATCCATCAATTACAAATATTATGAGCACCAAAGAATTGATACTTTCAAACTGTGGTGCTGGAGAAGACTCTTGAGAGTCCCTTGGACAGCGAGGAGATCCAACCAGTCAATCCTAAAGGCAATCAACCCTGAACATTCATTGGAAAGACTGATGTTGAAGCTGAAGCTCCAACACTTCAGCCACCTAATGCAAAGAACCAACTCATTGGCAAAGACTCTAATGCTGGGAAAGGTAGAGAACAGAAGGAGAAGGGAGCGACAGAGAATGAGATGGTTGGATAGCATCACTGACTCAATAGACACGAGTTTACGAAAACTCCAGGAAACAGTAAAGGACAGGCAAGTCTGGCATGCTGCAGCCCATGGGATCCCAAAGAGTCGGACACAACTTAGTGACTAAACAGCAACAGCAACAAATAAGGATTAAATGAGTCAAACATATGTGAAGTACCTAGGAAAATACCTTCAACATGAAAAACAATCAGTAACTATTGGTTTCTTCACTGCTTTTTCTTTTACAGGTGATTAGACAAATGTTCAATGTAGTGTGTCAGAGAATTGTCCAAAGCCAGTCATCTTGTTTAAACTCTTAATTCAGTGCCACTTTAACTTGTGTAAATTATTATCAACTTTTTCTTGATTTTTTATTTTCATCAAATCAACTTTTAATTTGCTATACTGCAAGGGCAAAAAATGAGACTGATTCAAGTGAATTCAATGGAGGGGACTATTAGAGTCTAAAATCAGAACTTAGATCCTTAACACTGACTTCAGGGATTAAGGTGGAAAGGGCCCAGTCCCATCCCTTCCATGATGCCAGTGACACCCACAGGAAGTCTCACTTTCACCTCCCCCAACCCCAGACTTTAGTGGGTCCCAAGAAAAGAAAGTTGTTCTTTTATGTTTTGAAGGGATCACATGGCACCAGGAATCTCTCCAGGGATTCTCTTGACTTCCTATGGGGCTTAGCCCAGAAAACCTCCATTAAGGACATTAAGGATGCTAATTGCTCTCCCGCTTTGTCACTAGCTACTACGTGGCTAGCTTGGATTAACGCAGTAGAGTGAGTAGGAAAACAGGATCTGGGGTTAGCTGCCTGGGTTCAGGTTCAATTCTACCATGTATACTTGTTGGTGACCTTGGACAAGTTCCTCAGCTTCTCTGTGCTTTGGTTTCTCCATTGCAAATTTAGTTCTTAAGTATAAATTTTATAGAATAGGGCCTGGAACACCGTAAGTAGAAGGTATTTCCTGTTGCTAATATTATTAGGCTTCTTCCCAAGTGTGAGTCAATCCTGACTTTAGAATCTCCAATCCCCAGACATTTGTACCTTTCTTTCCTGTGGGCTAGCATTTTATAATGCTTAATGGATGTTTTCTACATGAGGTACTCCAACTAGCAATTTAAATTCAATGCCTCCAGATTTGTAGAATATGTTAATTACATCTTCAATTATTTTTGAAAGAAGAAGGGCATAAGCAAATAGGCAAATCCATTTCTTCATATCAATCCTAATAATTTGATATCAAATTGGACACACTTAGAGCAAATGGAACTAGAACAAAGTGCAAGATCTTTTTACACACAGTTATATACAGGTGCAATTGTTATTTTTCAACCAGAAACTCAATTTAAGTTAATTGGCTGATATGAAGAATAGCTCATTTTATGCTCTGGGGTCAGACATCCTGGATTTTAATCCCATTCCCAACGTCTACCATCTGTGTGACTCTGAAAAATCTTATTAACCTTTTACCATAGTTTCCTTATCTATAAAATGTGGATAATAATTGTACCTAATAATAGGGTTGATATAAAATTAAATGGCTTGGTATTTATAAAGCATCTAGCACAGATTCTGGAATATTGGAGTGTTGTATACACATTTGTTTAATTACATAAATAAGTATTGGGTATCCTTAGAATGACTAGCAAAGAACAGAATGATTTCAATAAGAGATTTTCCCATATAATTCTCACTGGGGTTTCTCCAACATTATCCATCAAGACCAAAAGAGATTTTATCCATTTTCCGGAGTCACTGAATAAATCCCTTTGTGATTTTGAAAAAAATGGCCCTGAACTCAGTTCTAGTATGAGTATGAGAAAGAATTCTCTGCCCTTAGAATAAGCACATTCAGTTCAGTTCAATTGTTCAGTCATGTCTGACTCTTTTCAACCCCATGGACTGCAGCATGCCAGGCTTCCCTGTCCATTACCAACTCCCAGAGCTTGCTCAGACTCATGTCCATTGAGTCAGTGATATCATCCAACCATCTCATTCTCTGTCATCCCCTTTTCCTCCTGTCTTCAATCTTTCCCAACATCAGTATCTTTTCCAGTGAGTCAGTTGTTTGAATCAGGTGGCTGATGTGTTGGAGTTTCAGCCTCAGCATCAGTCCTTCCAATGAATATTGAGGACTGATTTCCTTTAGGATGAACTGGCTTGATCTCCTTGTGGTCCAAGGCACTCTCAAGAGTCTTCTCCAACACCACAGTTCAAAAGCATCAATTCTTCAGCCTTCAGCTTTCTTTAACATCCAACTCGCACATCCATACATGACTGCTGGAAAAAACATAGTTTTGACTACATGGACCTTTGTCAGCAAAGTAATGTCTCTGATTTTTAACATGCGGTCAAGGTTTGTTACATCTTTTCCTCCAAGGTGTAAGCATCTTTTAATTTCATGGCTGCAGTCACCATTTGCAGTGATTTTGGAACCCAAGAAAATAAAGTTTCTCACTGTTTCCATCGTTTCCCCAACCATTTGCCGTGAAATGATGGAACTGGATGCCGTGATCTTAGTTTTTGAGTGTTGAATTTTAAGCCAGCTTTTTCACTCTCCTCTTTCACTTTCATCAAGAGGCTCTTTAGTTCCTCTTCACTTTCTGACATAAGACTGGTGTCATTTGCATATCTAAGGCTATTGATATTTCCCCCTGCAATCTTGATTCCAGCTTGTGCTTCATCCAGCCTAGCATTTCTCATGATGTACTTTACATATAAGTTAAATAAGCAGGGTGACAATATGCAGCCTTGACATACTTCTTCCCCATTTGTAACAAGTTCGTTGTTCCGTGTCTGTTTCTAACTGTTGCTTCTTGACCTGCATACAGATTTCTCAGGAGGCAGGTAAGGTGGTTTGGTATTTCCATCTTTTTAAGAATTTTCCACAGTTTGTTGTGATACACACAAAGACTTTAGCATAGTCAATGAAGCAGAAGTAGATATTTTTCTGGAACTCTCTTGCTTTTTCAATGATCAAACAGATGTTGGCAATTTGATTTCTGGTTCCTCTGCCTTTTCTAAAACCAGCTTGAACATCTGGAAGTTCATGGTTCATGTACTGTTGAAGCCTCGCTTGGAGAATTTTTAGCATTATTATAACAATAATGCTAAAATATATATTATATTATATATAATAATGCTAAAATTATATAATATAATATATAATTATATTATAATTATATCATATTATTATAATAATGCTAAAATTAAATATTATTTTGCTAATGTGTGAGGTGAGTGCAATTGTGCAGTAGTTTGAACATTCTTTGGCATTGCCTTTCTTTGGGATTGGAATAAAAAGTGACCTTTACCAGTCCTGTGGCCACTGCTGAGTTTTCCAAATTTGCTGGCATATTGAATGCAGCACTTTCACAGCATCATCTTTTAGGATTTAAAGTAGCTCAGCTGGAATTCTATCACCTCAACTAGCTTTGTTCGTAGTGATGCTTCCTAAGGCCACTTGACTTCACAATCCAGGATGTCTGGCCCTAGATGAGTGATCACGTTATCGTGGTTATCTGGGACAATAAGATCTTTTGTGTATAGTTCTGTGTATTCTTGCCTCCTCTTCTTAATATCTTATGCTTCTGTTAGGTCCATACCATTTCTGTCCTTTATTGTGCCGATCTTTGCGTGAAATGTTCCCTTGGTAGCCTTAGTTTTCTTGAAGATATCTCTTATCTTTCCCATTATACTGTTTCCCTCTATTTCTTTGCGTTGATCACTTAGGAATTCTTCCTTAATCTGTCCTTGCTATTCTTTGGAACTCTGCACAGTCCTGGGCTTCATAAGCTCAAAGGTACACAAGGGGCTCAAGTGGTCAATGGAACAGCGATAGCTTTTATTTCTCTGCCTCTTCCTTTCACCTGATCACACAGAACAGTAACTCCCTATGAGTCACGCAGCAAGTATCCTAGGGGATTCCAACACAAGATCTTACTTGTGTTTAAGAAATTTGCTTGATGTATGTTTTAAAAATGCTGATATTTAAATATGCTAATATGCTGATATCTTGAAGACAACCCAATCTTTGGAAATTACATAGATGTCTCAAAGCATTTCAGACACCACCCTATCCTGAACCAAACTCAAATACATCCCTTCCTTTCGCACCATACTACCTCCTCTTGAGTCCTCTGTGCTCCCTCATCTGAAAGGAAGTGTTCTGTTCAACATTTTACACTCTCTCTTCACCCCCTCCTTCCATCAGGCATGAAATCTTAGTAATTATGTTTCTAAAATGTCCTGTGATATTCCTCCTCTCCCACAGCCAGTATTCTGATCAGACCCTCTACTATTCATAACTAAGGTGACACTGAGACTTCATTATTACTTGTCCAGTTGGGTGCTTAAAATGGATTAATTGACTAGTAGAGGATCTGTGAAGTTAGAGGTATAAATTAGCAAGAACACAATATAGATCAAATTCTGATTAAATTGAAATATAACCCATAATTATCCTGTACTTTGGTTTTGGTTGATGATAAGGTCAGAGTCACCACTGATCCTGACAGCTAAGACAATATTCTTGGAAAATATCATCAGTCAGGGAAATGTTATGTGCCTGCTGTTCATAAGCACTTCTGTTGCCTTTGGAACTAAGTCTTGATCTACACAGAATCCTAATAAGCTCAATTATCTAGCTTCCAAGCTTACAACAGATTAGGATGATTGCATTAGGTGATAAGGGAAAAGGTGAAACCCTGATGGCAAGCAAAAGTGACAGCTGACAGCAAGGAAGAAAGAGAACTGTCACAAAAAGTAAACGCAGCAACTGAAAACAGGGCAATGCTATGGCCATTTGACTTGCAGAAAATTCTGCTATCAAAAAAGATAATGTTTCAACTCTATCACAGTTTTCCACAATCGTTCATTTCTCAACCATTCCAGCTAAAATTACTCTGCATTTTCAATTTCTGTCTATTAATTGTGTAAAGTACAACCTTTACTGTCCGTAAAGCTACCTACATCCAAACTTGGGAGTGTCCTTACATTAGTTTTAGACTCTAAGTGTATGTGTTTACTAAGTTCATAGATATCACTACATTATTTTTCTTAGCTCTTCTCAACCCAGAACAGAATCCTAATTGTATTATTGATAGCCTATTCAGAAACCATTCTATAGCTTACGCATTTTGGTTTCCCTTAACTGGACTTCTTCCATCTGTCAATTTTTCATCTAGCCCACTATCCGGGAGTGTGCCCCATCTTTGTCTAAAAACAGAGAAAGGTTTTCTGTCTTGTATTCAGTACTCTTTCTGGGTGGAAATAATTTGGGAAGATATTCACAGGCACGCAGTATCTACTCTGCTCCATGGTAAGCTTTTATAATTAAGCTCTGTATTAACCCAAGTATTTTTAAAGGTGCTGAAACAAAAAGTGTTTGTGGAGTAAACAAATGTTGTAATATTTGGAGCAGCTATCTTCAAGTAAAGGTCAGGTTTCTTCCTGACCTAGTGTTCTATGATTTTCAGCTCTTTTTGAACAATTTCTCTGGGATTATAGCTTTCTGTGTGTGATATCTGTCAATTTTACTTTTTTATGTTTTTATTGGGATATAGCAGATGCATGTCTGTATAATAGAAAGTAACACAACATTAGGACTATAACTTTTAACGCACAGTTCCTCATCCTTCAGTTTTACTCAGATGCTCTCTCTCTAAATGCATTCTTTACCTTTTATTTGCCTACAGTGATGCTCATTTATTTCAGTCCCGCTTTGTTATGAGGCTCGAGGAGGGTTTCAGACTGGCAGGGGTTGTGGCAGGTGGGAGGGCTTAGGCTATAGTGCTGGCTCTCACTGGGTTCAAATCCTGCTTGAGCAGAATTACCTGTATATCTTTAGGCAAATATCCTTAACTCTGGAAGCCCTACTTTTCTTCTTTCTGTAGAGAGGCCATGATTTCGAACTTTCCATGAAGGAAATGCACTGGGAAATAAAGCACTTCGTGCAGATAGTGAAAATGTATAATTGGATGTCCATTGGGTCAACAGTGAACTTAGCAAGCTCATGTCCATGAAGAGGTGGAAGGCTGATTGGAGGAGTGTGAGCAAGACTAGAAAACGAGGAAGTGGGGAGAGCAAGTGTGTCTTCACTTATGAAAAGGCTGGAAGAGAAAAAACAAACAAACAAACAAACAAACTGGAGGAAGGTGGTTTTCTCAGGACACTTGAGCATGCCTCTGGGCTGAGGGGTAGAGGCCGAAGAGTCAGCAAAGGGAAGAAACTGATGGAGCCAGGTCTCAGAAGGGCAGGAAGACATGGATTCAAGGACTTATGTTCCCTAAAGTACTTTTCATTGATTAGTGGATGTCCTGGTCTGACACCCATAATCAGGAAGCTAGCCTGCTCACACTAAGTGCTGATGGCTCTTTATGATTGCTTTTGGCTATTCTCCTTTGTGCTTAAACATAAATACTTCTTCAAAAAGAATATTAATATGTTATATGGGTTGCCATGCCCTCCTCTAGGAGATCTTCCCAACCCAGGGGTCAAACCCAGGTCTCCCACATTGCAGGCAGATTCTTTACTGTCTGAGCCACCACAGAAGCCCAAGAATAGTGGAGTGAGTAGCCTGTCTCTTTTCCAGGGAGTCTTCCTGACCCAGGAAATGAACCAGGATCTTCTGCATTGCAGGTGGATTCTTTACCAGATGAGCTACCAAGGAAGCCCACTAAGCACATAGTTGAATCCTAAAAGGGAGGTGAAAAAAATGAAATGGACAATGTGTTTCTGGATCTCTGGGAACAGCATGTTATGATGGTTTTCGCTACCTCTCCTGAGCCCGTTTGTCCTGGTCTGAATAGAGAAGAAGAGGAATGTTAGTTTTCATCCCCCTGAGGCTCCTAGTATATGTGTGTTCATCAGTCAATTGTGTCTGATTCTTTGCAATACCATGGTCTGTAACCCACCAGGCTCCTCTGGCCATGGAATTCTCCAGGCAAGAATACTTAAGTGGGAAGCCATTCCCTTCTCCAGGGGATCTTCCAGACCTAGAGACGGAACCCTGATCTCCCACATTACAGGCAGATGCTTTACTATCTGAGCCACCAGGCTCATAGAGGCTCCTTCTAAACCTTGAAAACCAAGGTAACCAAACGGAGTTCTGCTTGTATCTCTGGGACAAGCACCATCTAATCAACACCTCCTCAGAGTCTTTTCCAAGTAGAAGCAGGATGAAGGTCTAACTTATGCCCTGATGATTTGTCAGAATTATCTATTGTTAATTGTTTATCTGGCCCCTTTCAGCATAAACTTGTTGGGTCATTTAGTTTCAGTTCAGTTCAGTCACTCAGTCATGTCCGACTTTTTGCGACCCCATGAATTGCAGCACACCAGGCCTCCCTGTCCATCACCAACTCGCGGAGTTTATTCAAACTCACGTCCATCAAGTCGGCGATGCCATCCAGCCATCTCATCCTCTGTTGTCCCCTTCTCCTCCTGCCCCCAATCCCTCCCAGCATCAGAGTCTTTTCCAGTGAGTCAACACTTCACATGAGGTGGCCAAAGTATTGGAGTTTAAGCTTCAGCATTATTCTTTGCAAAGAACACCCAGGGCTGATCTCCTTCAGAATAGACTGGTTGGATCTCCTTGCAGTCCAAGGGACTCTCAAGAGTCTTCTCCAACACCACAGTTCAAAAGCATCAATTCTTCGGCACTCAGCTTTCTTCACAGTCCAACTCTCACATCCATACATGACCACTGGAAAAACCATAGCCTTGACTAGACGGACCTTTGTTGGCAAAGTAATGTCTCTGCTTTTTAATATGTATCCAGGTTGGTCATAACTTTCTTTCCAAGGAGTAAGCGTCTTTTAATTTCATGGCTGCAGTCACCATCTGCAGTGATTTTGGAGCTCAGAAAAATAAAGTCTGATACTGTTTCCACTGTTTCCCCATCTATTTCCCATGAAGTGGTGGGACCGGATGCCATGATCTTCGTTTTCTGAATGTTGAGCTTTAAGCCAACTTTTTCACTCTCCTCTTTCACTTTCATCAAGAGGCCTTTTAGTTCCTCTTCACTTTCTGCCATAAGGGTGGTGTCATTTAGTTTAGTTTTCCTCAAATTTGCTTACCTCATCTTATCACTGGTCATTACTGAATACTTTCAGTTTTATTTTCTTTCCAGAAAAATCATCCTTCTCAAAGCTCTGAAGGAAACCCATTAAAAGTACAATAAAATAACAAATGGGTCATTCGGAAATGTATGAAAAATACTTAACTGTCAGTATAGAAAACAGCATTGGGAAGGTGGTAGAAACAACAGACAAGCTTTTAAGTCTAGTATTTCCAGGATATTTTTAGTGTGTAAATAATAACACTATTTCTAGCTTTTTTGAAAGCTGGATAAATTCACATAAATTAATTTTCTAGAGGTCTTATGAGATTCAAAAATAAGGTTTTATAAAATATTGACAATTTGTTATGAAAAACTTCCTAAAATATGTTACATTTTTCTTTCTTGGTGTCTAATATAACTGGACCTCTTGGTATCTAATATAACTGGACCTCTAATCTTTTCTTAATTGCTAAGGTTTGTTTATCCAGGATACCCTGTAGAGCTGGTGAGGTGTTTAGGCCTGCTTGCTCTGGCACTAAATGGCCTCAGGTGGCCATGGTTTCTGAAGCCTTGTGACAATTTTGTATAGGATTTATCTCTTATATACAGCCATGAGAACACAATAAAAACATTTACTCTCATTTTAAACATAATTAAAATTACTCAGTCATCTGGATTTCTAGCCTGCAGCAGATAAGAGGCTATAGCTGTCCCAGTGTCTATTTCTGGCAAAGATCCCATCTAAATCCCAGCTCAAAACCCATATGTGCTAAATACAAGGCACTGCGATAAACACAGGATAAAAGTAGTAGTGTCTGAGAACTGTGCAGTATTTTATAGAAATGCATCCTTCTTCTTCATTCATAACCCTGTTTGGTCCACACAAAATCCCAGAGAAAAAAAATTTTTTAATACATTTATTGAACATCTGCTGTGTGCCAGGCACAGGGCTAAGCTTGTGCCTTATCACTTCATTTATTCATTCAGCAAATTTTCACCAATGGGCTACTCTGTGCCGGGCCCTCTTGTAGGCCCAGGGAATACTACAGGAAACAAAAGTTCCTCCCCTCGTGTAGCTCATATTTTAAAGGAGTGACATATAACCAGTCAACCAAAGAAATAAACACACAGAGCCTCTGTTGGAAGAAATGTTTTGGAGAAAAATTAAGCAGGAAAAGAAGTAGGGAGCGCTGGGGGCAGGGGGCAGGGTGTTTTAAGCAGGGTAGTTGGAAAGGACATACTGAGAAGACAACATCTGGGAAAAGAACTGCAGGAGATCACAGAATTTTCCAAAGAGGTTACCTCTGGTAAAAGCTTTCTGGCCAGAGGAAATAGCATGTGCAAAGGCCCCGAGGTAAGAGTGAGATCTGTGTGTCCTGCGAACAGCAAAGAGCCAATGTGCCTAAAATAGAGTGAGCAAGGGAAGAGTAGTAAGAGGTGAGTTCCTAGATCTTAAAGGGCCATTGAGAGAACACTGGCTTTTATTATAAGAAAAAAAGAGAAAAAACACTGGAAGGTTTTTGAGCAGAGAGTGTTAAAATCCTATTTTAAATAGGATCACACTGACTGCTATGCTAAGAATGGATGCAGGGAGCAAGGATGGAAACAAAAAAACTAGTTAAGAAGACATTGCTGTTAATAGGAAAGAAACTTTGTATTCTATAACAAGTTAATCACTAAAGGGATATTATATTTCCTATAAATTTAAAGTATACATAATGGCTCATGACCAGGTACTCTGCCTTCCAGGTAATAAGCATTAAGCTAAAATACTTTTGTTTGGCTCACAGGAAACATCCAGACCAGGCCAACTGGTGAATGACTGCAAAAAGAAAGAAATTAATACATATCCTCTGACCTAGCTTAGTTTTGGTAACACTGCCTTAATGCAACTGAGAGAAGCAGGTAGCTTGGATTTGGAGGGTCATTATGGATATGAAAAGGGATAGGATTCAGATTACTTAGAAGATACAGAGTCAAGAGGATTTATTAATCAGTTGAGAGAAAAAAAGAATCAAGGACCACTCCAAATTTTGTGGCCTGATCAATTATAAGAATGGTATTGCTATTCATAGAAAGAGCAAAAATAATGGAAGGAGCAGATTTTGGTGGGGAGAGCATAAGATTTTTGTTTTTGCCATGTTCATTTCCATTTTTCAAATGGAAATATGAAGGAGGTAGTGAATGTGTACCTCTGGATTTTTTATTTTTTCAGATATGGAGCAGATAGGGGAGGACTGGATCAAGGATAGGAGGGGGAAAGTTACCTTTTCTCTTAAGGGAGTTGCTTAGTAGAAGAGGCAAGGGGAAATTTGTTGTTGTTGTCCAGTAGCTTAGTCATGTCCGACTCTGCGATCTCACAGACTGGAGCACACCAGTCTTCCCTGTCCTTAAGTATCTCCCAGAGTTTACTCAAACTCATGCCCATTGAGTTGGAGATGCCATCCAACCATCTCATCCTCTTTTGCCCCCTCCTCCTTCTGCCCTCAGGCTTTCCCAGCATCAGAGTCTTTTTCAATGCATTAGACCTTTTCGTCAGGTGGCTAAAGTATTGGAGCTTCAGCTTCAGTATCAGTCCTTCCAATGAATATTCAGTCTTTTTCAATGCATTAGACCTTTTCGTCAGGTGGCTAAAGTATTGGAGCTTCAGCTTCAGTATCAGTCCTTCCAATGAATATTCAGGATTGATCTCCTTTCTGTACAAGGAACTCTCAAGAGTCTTCTCCAACCCCACTGTTTGAAAACATCAGTTCTTTGGCATTCGGCCTTCGGGATGGTCCAAATCTCACATCCATAAATGACTACTGAAAAACCATAGCTTTGCCTAGATGGACCTTTGTTGGCAAAATGATGTCTCTGCTTTTTCATACACTATCTGGGTTTGTCATAGCTTTCCTTCCAAGGAACAAGTGTCTTTCGTTTCCTGGCTGTTGTCACTGTCTGCAGTGATTTTGGAGCACATGAAATGAAAACTGTCACTGTTTGCATTTTTCCCCATCTATTTGCCATGAAGTGATGGGACCGGATGCCGTAATCTTAGTTTTCTGAATGTTGAGTTTTAAGCCAACTTTTTCACTCTCCTCTTTCACTCTCATCGGCTCTTTATTTCCTCTTTGCTTTCTGCCATAAGGGTGGTGCCATCTGCATATCTGAGGTTATTTCTCCTGGCAATCTAGATTCTAGCTTGTGCTTCATCTAGCCTGGCACTTTGTATGATGTATTCTGCATATAAGTTAAATAAGGAGGTGACAATATGCAGCCTTGACATATTTCTTTCCCAATTTGGAACCAGTCTGTTGTTCCATGTCCAGTTCTAAGTGTTGCTCTGGTCCTACATACAGGTTTCTCAAGAGACAGAGAAGCTGGTCTAGTATTCCTAGATCTTTAAGAATTTTCCACAGTTTGTTGTGATCCACACAAAGGCTTCAGTGTGGTCAATGAAGCAGACGTAAATGTTTTTTTGAAATTCCCTTGCTTTCTCTATGATCCAACAGATGTTGGCAACTTGATCTCTGTTTCCTCTGCCTTTTCTAAATCCAGATTATACATCTGGAAGTTCTCAATTCACCTATGGCTGAAGCCTAGCTTGAAGGATTTGGAGCATTACCTTGCTAGCATGTGAAATGAGTGCAATTGTAATGTAGTTTGAACATTCTTTGGCATTGCCTTTAGGATTGGAATGAAAACTGACCTTTTCCAGGTATGGGTGAAAATACCAGGAAATAATTAGGAAGAGAAGAGGAAACGTGGCAGAGCTCATTTTAAGTTGACCTCAAACATCCACATAAAATGTTTGGCACCGGATCATGGAAAAAGCAAGAGAGTTCCAGAAAAAAATCTATTCCTGCTTTATTGACTATGCCAAAGCCTTTGACTGTGTAGATCACAATAAACTGTGGAAAATTCTGAAAGAGATAGGAATACCAGACCACCTGACCTGCCTCTTGAGAAACCTGTATGCAGGTCAGGAAGCAACAGTTAGAACTGGATATACAACTACAGACTGGTTCCAAATTGGAAAAGGAGTATGTCAAGGCTGTATATTGTCACCCTGCTTCTTTAACTTCTATGCAGAGTACATCATGAGAAACGCTGGGCTGGAAGAAGCACAAGCTGGAATCAAGATTGCTGGGAGAAATATCAATAACCTCAGATATGCAGATGACACCACCCTTATGGCAGAAAGTGAAGAGGACCTAAAAAGCCTCTTGATGAAAGTGAAAGAGGAGAGTGAAAGAGTTGGCTTAAAGCTCAACATTCAGAAAACTAAGATCATGGCATCTGGTCCCATCACTTCATGACAAATAGATGGGGAAACAGTGGAAACAGTGTCAGACTTTATTTTGGGGGGCTCCAAAATCACTGCAGATGGTGATTGCAGCCATAAAATTAAAAGATGCTTACTCCTTGGAAGGAAAGTTATGACCAATCTAGACAGCATATTCAAAAGCAGAGACATTACTTTGCCAACAAAGGTCCATCTAGTCAAGGCTATGGTTTTTCCAGTGGTCATGTATGGATGTGACAGTTGCACTGTGAAGAAAGCTGAGCGCTGAAGAATTGATGCTTTTGAACTGTGGTGTTGGAGAAGACTCTTGAGAGTCTCCTGGACTGTAAGGAGATCCAACCAGTCCATTCTGAAGGAGATCAGTCCTGGGTGTTCATTGGAAGGACTGATGCTGAAGCTAAAACTCCAATACTTTGGCCACCTCATGTGAAGAGTTGACTCATTGGAAAAGACTCTGATGCTGGGAGGGATTGGGGGCAGGAGAAGGGGACGACAGAGGATGAGATGGCTGGATGGCATCACTGACTCGATGGACGTGAGTTTGAGTGAGCTCCTGGAGTTGGTGATGGACAGGGAGGCCTGGCGTGCTGCGATTCATGGGGTTGCAAAGAGTCAGACACGACTGAGTGACTGAACTGAACTGATGAACATATTACAACTCCTCAGGCAGAGTTTGCAAATATGTAACAAAAGTACAACCACCACTCTCCTTTCCAGCAACTGACGCAGACAATCTTAATCAACCACCGCACTCTCTCCCGTTAATCCTAGCTGCAGTCTCAGTCTAGCAATCCTCAGTTCAATCCTTCTAAGGCAGAGAGACTGCCTCCCCTAAAAGACCAACTGGAAACCTCTATTTCATTATTTTCTGTAAGTTTTGTCCCTGATTTAAGCAGATCTGAAACCACGCCTCAGATGGAACTTGAACCCACAGTCTTCCAATTGAAACCACCCAACTCATCTCAGGACTTAATTAAGCTCAGTTTCTTTATATCTTTGTACAGAAGGAATTCAGTGAGAGGCAAAGAAATAGATACGAAGAAGATATATTAATGGGCTTCCCTGGGGGTTCAGTGGTAAAGAATTTGCCTGCCAATGAGGAGACAGAGGAAACTTCACATGTTTAATCCCTGGGCCAGGAAGATCCCCTGGAGGAGGAAATGGCAACCCACTCCAGTATTCTTGCCTGGAGAATCCCATGAACAGAGGAGCCTGGAGGGCTACAGTCCACGGAGTCACAAAGAGTTGGATATGACTTAGCAACTCAGCATGCATGCAAGAGATTTATTAATAAAGGACGCTTTTGAAGGATACAAGTGGGCAGTCAAAAGGCTCTACCCCAAGACCTAAGTAGGCTGCATTTTTATAATCAAAGGAAAAGTGGGAAGGAGAGGAAGACCAACTTCTTCCTCTTCCTTTGTAAAGATGTTGCAGGAAGATGGGGCACAAGAGGATGGTCATGTTCTAGGTCTCAGGCAAGCTCCTGGGCAGCTAAGCAAGGGTTCTTAGCTTTGAGCAGGAAAGAACACAAGAGTGAGTGATAATAAAGGGAGAGCAGGTTTATTGAGAAACACATTCCATAGGCAGAATTCAGTCCACCTCAGAAGGTGAGAGTGGCCCCAGGACATGGGATCATCTCAGAAAATGAGAGCAGCCCTGAAGTATGGGGTGGCTAGTTTTTATGGACTGGGTAGTTTTTTAGGCTAATAAGTGGGAGGATTATACCAACTATTTTGGGAAAGTGATGGGGATTTCCAGGAATTGGGCCATGGCCCACTCTCTGGCCTTTATGGTGGGAACTGTCCTGATACCTGTGGGTATGTCATTAGCATAGGCTAATGTATTACAATAAGCATATAATGAGGCTCGAGGTCTATGAAAATTTGAATCTTCTGCCTGCTTGGGTCTAGGTTCTAACTAGTTTTTGTCATGTCCTCAAGGGCTATGGGAGAAGGAAATGGCAACCCACTCCAGTATTCTTGCCTGGAAAATCCCATAGATGGAGGAGCCTGGCAGGCTACAGTTCATGGGGTCACAAGGAGTCAGACACAACTAAGCAACTTCACTGGCTCAAAGGCTATGCATGTATGTATGCACATGCTGTGCTTAGTCCACTCAGTCGTGTCTGACTCTTTGCGACCCCATGCACTGTAGCCTACTAGGCTCCTCTGTCCATGGGATTCTCCAGGTAAGAATACTGGAGTGGGTTGCCATGTTTCCCAACCCAGGGATTAAACCCATGTCTCCCGCATTGCAGACAGATTACTTACTGTCTGAGACACCAGGGAAGCCCCTTCAAAGGCTACCAGTTCAGTTCAGTCCCTCAATCATGTCTGACTCTTTGCAACCCCATGGACTGCAGCATGCCAGGCCTCCCTGTCCATCACCAACTCCCGGAGTTTACTCAAACTCATGTCCATTGAGCCAGTGATGCCATCCAAGTATCTCATCGTCTGTCATCCCCTTCTTCTCCCACCCTCAATCTTTCCCAGCATCAGGGTCATTTCAAATGAGTCAGTTCTTCACATCAGGTGGCCAAAGTATTGGAGTTTCAGCTTCAGCATCAGTCTTCCAATGAATATTCAGGACTGATTTCCTTTAGGCTATATCACTCTAAATGGTTGTGCTCTGCCTCCTTCCCTCCTGTCTCAGATCCACTCTAAGAGGCTTTGGGTCTGGGCCATTTATCTTTGACGTGTAGAATCCTGTAGTTAGAGAAGGCAAAAAATTCTCCTGGATGGCTTGAAGAGGGCTTCTGAGAAAAAGGACATCCTGAGCATTTTTCACTAGATAAACAAATTAGAGAGAAAAAGTTTGTTTAGGAGAGATGCTCTTGAGGATATGTGTGAGAACGAAGTAAAAGCAAGGAAGCATTGAGCAAAGGTGAACCCATAGTTCACCTTACGTGGACTAAGAGGCTTGTTATACAGGGAATGCTGTGGATGAGAGTCACAAAAGCATAACTATAAAGGTAAGTTGTCATCAGATTATTTTTAAAATACCAACTCTGTGATCTAGTTTGCAACTGGATACTGTAACTTTTTCAAAGCTGAAGAATGGCAAGAGTGTGTTTTCGTTTTCTTACAGTAGAAATAGTCACTCATTTAAAGACTAACTATAAATTTCAAGTGCTTCACATGTACCCAGTGTTACTCATTTTATTCCAGAACAACCCTTCAAAGCACGTAGCTATTATCTCCTTTTTATAATAGTTAAGGAAACTGAAGCATCAAAAGGTTATCTGATCCAGTGAAACCCAGTTGCGGATTGATTGAAATCAGGATTTCAACTATAGTTTCAACTATAGTTGGGTCATCTAGCTTTATAAGTTCCTTGGGACAAGACCCATGTTAGGATTCATTATTTTTATAAGTGCGTGCATGCTAAGTCGCTTCAGTCATGTCCAACTCTCTGTGACGCTATGGACTGTAGCCTGCCAGGCTCCTCTGTCCATGGGATTCTCCAGGCAAGAATACTGGAGTGGGTTGCCATGCCCTCCTCCAGGGGATCTTCTTGACCCAGGGATCAAGCCCATGTCTTCTATGTGTCTTGTACTGGCAGGCAAGTTCTTTACCACTAGTGCCACTTGGGAAGCCCATTATTGTTAGCACTGCTCCTCCAGAAGTCTATCATGGTACCTGGTATATCTCAGGTGTGATATAATCTTTCCTGATATCATCCAGAGACCCTATCTGTTTTACCTTCATATACACAATCATCTTCTTCAGAATCCTAAAATAGCCTTAGAGTACTGCTTTACCTTGGGGATCAGTGATGACCACCCTGGCAAGTTTTAACTGAGTGTTCAGTACACACCAGGCACAGTGTTAGTTTCTTAAGGTCCATTAACACATTCAGTCATTGATACAGTCCTATGGAGGAGCTACCTGTCTACAGCTGGGGCTCAGGAAAGTTAAATAACATACCCAGAGCCACACAGTAAATTGCAGGGCTGAGGTTCCTCCCACCCCCCGAGTCTGGCTGCCTCCAGCACCTACTCCTCACCACCCCTGCTCCACTGTGTTCTTGCATTCTCCTGCCTTTGAGGCCCCAGTAATGGCTTGCTTCCTAACAGGTCCCCACAGTGGAGGATAGATTTGCTAGGCTTTGGTTGGGATGTTTTGTGCAGTGACCAGGGCACACATTTTGTTAGACATTCGGCCTGAATAAGGGGCTCAGGTCTTTAGTCTGTGGCTGTGGAACAGAGAAAAGCTAACTGACCCAGAAGGGGATTGAACTTGTGACCTAGATTTCAGAACATCAGATTCTAGCCACTGGGCTGCAAGACAGTCCCTCTGGAGGGCTGTTTTCTGAGAGTCCTGAGCTGCATCTTAAATCTGAGGCTTTTTCTCCCACCAGCACCCCCTCCTCATTGCTGGAGATTAAGAAACTGAGGTTCACGCAAGAGCAGAGTGAGAAGAAAATAAATCGTGATTTAAATTCATGCCTCTGGACGCGTAGCTTAGCCCACTGAACCCCTCTCTCTTCATCTCTGCCACCTCCATTCTGTGATTTATTTCAGGCGATGGCCCTCTGTGTATGTATAAAAATCCCCCTGAATGCGTTCCCCTGAGGGCAGTCAATGCGTCTCTCTGAAGTTTAGCGCCAATGCTGATGTGTTGCAAAGGGATGAAAAACGTACATTTTCAAGTCTCCCCAAAGCTTCGAGCCAAAAGAAGAAAAAAAAAAAGAAAAAGAAAAAAAAAAAGTTGTCCATTCCCCTTTTTCAGCCCTCGCACTTCAAATGCTAATGAAAAGTGTGTTGTCTTGAGCCGTGAATAGGTCTAAAATGCTCTGGTTTGGAAGTATTTGCATACCGTCTTGAATAGAGAGGCAGCCCGCAGACAGGATTAAGCCCTACACATCAACTCCTCCGAAAGGGAGCTGACAGCGCTGCAGAAAATTGAGTGTCGGCAGAAACTGACTGTAAGGTGAAGGGGGAGAAATATCTTCTCCAGATATTCATCCTTTCCTCCTTTCTCCCTCACAAAAAATTTTTAAGTGAAAAAATACATAGACTGTACAAAGTCCTAGCAAAGGAATTTGCAAAAAAAAAGGGGGGGGGGAATCTTACCCTATCACTTGAAAACCACTTGCATATTTTTAATTGTGCAATTCATCACATGTACACAGTTTTTAAATGGCTGGAGTTGTTTTGCATTTTTTTGGTGTTCATTTTACATTCTGTAATCACTATTCTTTTAGGCGTCTATGTAGCTTTGTAAAATAGTATTTTTATTAGTTACTTAATCTTCCTTTGTTGTTTAGTAAGTTTCTGTTAGTTACAAAAAGTATCTTCTGTGCTTATAGATTTTTGAGTCTGTTGAGTTACAGCTTTAGAATAAATTCCTTTGTGGTTTTTTTTAGGCCTAAATGGTTATGGATATTTTTTTGTATTTTTCTGCATTTTTTGTTTCTCTTTATAGTTTTATGTGTGGCTTATGATTTGTGAATTACCAACTCAGAATGATATCAAATGTGTGTGAATTTTCTAGTTTCCACTCAAATATATAATTTGTATCAATGTTAATTTTTAATGAATGCTTGTTTCTAAAATCTTTTTTTTTTTAACTTTACAATATTGTATTAGTTTTGCCAAATATTGAAATGAATCCGCCACAGGTATACCTGTGTTCCCCATCCTGAACCCTCCTCCCTCCTCCCTCCCCATACCCTCCCTCTGGATCTTCCCAGTGCACCAGCCCCAAGCATCAAGTATCCTGCATCGAACCTGGACTGGCCATTGTTCAGTCTGACTCTTTGCAACCCCATGGACTGCAGTATGCCAAGTCTCCTTGTCCTTCACTATTTCTCAGGGTTTAAACAAATTCATGTCCCTTGAGTCAGTGATACTATCCAACCATCTCATCCTCTGCCAGTCTCATCTCCTTTTGCCTTCAATTCTTCTCAGCATCAGGGGCTTTTCCAACGAGTCTAACTTCAATATAATTCAACATTTCTAAACATATTTTTACTATTTATTTCATCACTAGCAAAGATTTAAAAATGTTTTAAATTATGTGTTTCCTATTTGTGTTTTCTCATGGATGAACTAACTACCTGTTCTTCACCCATTTCAATGGGTTTGATATGGACCTCCTTTATAAACTTAAATGAATCTTTGCCATTTTTAACATGAGCATTCAGATGCACTTGAGTCATTCTAATCTGTTTCTATTTTATTGTAGTTTTGTTCTTTATTACTGTAAAAGTACTTTCAAATCTTTATATTTCCCAACTAATCAGTTTTTTGGTTTGTGATCCCAATAAATATTTTGTATGGAACAATGAGCTTCAGTCCAAATGTAGGCAGTGGATCAACTTATCCTGAAGCTGAAGGTGGAGGAAGTAGAGGAAACATGAGATAGCTATGAAGAGCTGATTAAATGGAGCACATCTCCAAATTCAATATCTGGGATTCTATGACATACCTGCCCTTCCTTGTTCTCTTGTAGAACTCAGTAGTCACCAGCCCACTTGTTGGTTACAGGGCAGTATGATTTTCACTCCCAAGAAATCCCGCTTTCTAGACAAGGATGGCAAGGGTTCACTTCACCACCCATCTTTTTGCTAGCGTAACTTAGTTTGTACAAAAGAAGTTAACCATATAGTATTTATTTAGTTTTTTTTATAAATTTATTTATTTTAATTGGAGGCTAATTACAATATTGTAGTGGTTTTGCCATACATTGAGATGAATCCACCTAAAGAATTCTTTCTTGCTAGGAGTGAACTGCAGATTAAAGATCCTTCTGCTCTTTAATACCTACAAAATGGCTAGCAGCCTGCATGAAAATGTATTCAATTTATAACAACCTTTTGCCATTTGAGCTGTAAAGGCAAATGAAGAAAAACATCTAACTCTTAAAAGCAGATTAGTTAGGCATCTCCCTTCTGGGTCAGGAAGATCCCCTGGAGAAGGGCACAGCAAGCCACTCCAGTATTCTTGCCTGGAGAATTTCATGGGCAGATTAGCCTGGTGGGCTGCAGTCCATGGCATCTCAGAGTCAGAGATGATTCTGTGACTAGCACAACACCCTTCTCCTTTTGTGAATTTTAGAGTTGAATTTTCTATCAAGAAAGATTAAATGATACAAGAAATTCATTTTCTTTCTTATGAAAATGACATACACTGTTGCTTTGAAGTAGCATTATGCACAACTGGGATACCTATGGGGAGTTTTGAAATCTCTGTCTCAAGAGACCTCTTAAAGCAAGACAGCTACATACAGGTTTGTTAATGGATAAGTACAACTTCCCCTTAAAAAGATTTAAAAGCTTTCTAAAACTATTATGTTTTGGTTTTCTGTATATCATAAACTTTTTGCCCTCAAATAGCTTTTATTTATTTTGGAAATTTTCTAGACAGACTTTTTTGTTTCTTTGTTGGCTTTGGCCAGAAATGGGTATAAAGGAGATAAAAATGCTGTTTTTTTTTTGTTTTTTTTTTTAAGCTCTATCTACCTACTTACCTATCTCTCATTTACACAGTGTATCAGGTATGTGCACATCAGGACACATTCATTGAGCACCTACTGTGTACAGTGTTTTCCCCAATGTACTTCGAGGTCACAAATAGATCTCTGTTGCTCTCAAGGAAATAAAAAGATAAATCTCACTAAATGGTAGTATTTGCTATATACTAAATTAGTGGTAAAGGGCTTCTCTGGTGGCTCAGATGATAAAAGAATCCTCTTGCAATACAGGAGGCCCGGGTTTGATCCCTGGATTGGGAAGATCCCCTGGAGGAGAGCATGGCGACCCACTCCATTATTCTTGCCTGGAGAATTCCACAGACAAAGGCATCCATGGGTTCACAAAGAGTCGGACATGACTGAGTGACTAAGCACCCAAATTAGTGGCAAAAGTAAGAGATCCAGATCTGTGTTGCTCGAAACGTAGTACATGGGCTGAGGCCAATCCCCGCAAAATATTTGTTCTGGTCTGAGGTGATACAAATACAGGAACCGAGGATAAGCACTGAGAAATTTTTATAGAAATTTGACAGAGGGATTTTATGCTTATTGAATCTCATGTTTCTGACTTTGTACTATGTATGGCTTTGTTATTTTAGATTCCTTTATTCTAGTATTTTTTAATTATGTTTTTCAAAAACATAAGTAAATGCATGGTAATTTAAAAAAGAAGCCTGATCTTTTACCCTGAGCAACACGGAGATAGCACATATCTACCTATCTATATGTATAATTGTATTATATATATAATTCAATTATGATATGTGTTAGTTGCTCAGTCGTGTCCGACTCTTTGCAACCCCATGGACTGGAGCCCACCAGATTCCTCTGTCCATGGGATTCTCCAGGCAAGAATACTGGAGAGGGTTGCCATGCCCTTCTCCAATAATTATGATATATACCTATCTATATTATATATGCCTATCTGTATTATATATTATATATACCTATATATTCTAAATATACCTGTCTATATGGGCTTACCAGGTGGAGCTAGTGGTAAAAAACCTGCCTGCCAATGCAGGAGACATAAGGGATGCAGGTCAATCCCTGGTTCAGGAAGATCCCCTGGAGAAAGAAATGGCAACCCACTCCAGTCTTCTTGCCTCAGAAATTCCATAGACAGAGGAGCCTGGTAGGCTATAGTCCATAGGCACAGAGTCAGGCAAGACTAAAGCAACTTAGCACACATGACTCAGTCAATAATCTGAATAATATATATATATAATTATATATATATATACACACATATATATATGGCTAAGCAACTTAGCACACATGAATCAATCAATAATCTGCATAATTATATATATATAATTATATATATATACACACACACATATATATATATGGCTAAGCATCCTCTCAGCAAGAAAGTAAAGAAATACCCTATGGAAGCGAGTGCACATGGATCTCCCCTCATCCCCTCAGTTATGGTCAGAAAAAGACAGTTCTCAGTTCATTTGACACCCTCCTCTTCTGTTTCAGAAGAAATCTCCCACCTTTACACGTATAGAGACTGTCATCTCTGAAGTTATTCATTACCATAATTCAGTCTTAAGGGTTTAGATCCAAAGAATGAAAGTCACATTTCCTGCCAAAACACTAGAATCTTGCAAATATCTTAAGGAAAATAAAACTAGAAGAATGCTAACATAAAAATTTAAAAGACATACTGTCCAAGTTTGTTATATTATTTTTCAAACATATTTGGAGAAATCACGCAAAGGGCATATTCTCATTTTCCATATTTGCTTGACAAACTTCCTATAAAGCTAAAGGAAAATGATTAAAAGTTCATACCTTGATAAAATATAAATACATATTATATATTTTACAAATATGTTATTATATATTATAAATATATATTATACATTTAATTATATTGCATAAATCACATTTTACCACATACAGTATATGTGATACATTTATATAATTTATATGTGATAAAATGTAATTATGTGATTTTATAGATTATTAATATTGATACAAGAATGGATTTATGAAATTTTGGAATTGAAAGAGATCTTCTAATTTCTGCCAGGCATTTTGCAAATGCAAAAACTGCAAATATATATATAAAGTTATATATAGTTATATATATATAGTTATATAAAGTTATATATATAAAAATAAAGTTATATATATATAAATATATATATATAAAGTTATATATATATAAATATATATATATAAAGTTATATATATATATAAATATATATATATAAAGTTATATATATATATATATAGCCAAACTTAAATAAGTTTGGCTAGCTTTGAGTTAAATAAAGTTACTGCTGCTGGACTTCTTAGAACATCTATTAATATTTTCTGAATAAGAGGTCTCTGAATTTTTGTTTTGCACTGAGTCCAAAGATTATATAGCTGGTCTTGATGGGCAGGTTTAACTGTCAAGGAAACATTTGCACAGAAACATGAAGGATGGAAGAGAGAAACTGAGGCTATGAAAGAACATTCAGGGCAGAGGGACGAGCAAACACCCAGCCCTCGTGGCAGTGTGCCCAGGGCATTCTAGGCACCTCAAGGAAGGTAAGACATGAGCAAGAAAGGAGAAAAAACAGCTAAGATCACAGTGATGCAGATGAGAGAAGAGGCGTGAGGACTAGCATAGGACCCTGAAAGCCATTGTGAAGATTTTCAGCTTTTCTCTGAGAGGCATGGAAACCCATGAGAAAAAGGGCTTAAACAAAGGAGTGACATGATCTGACTTATTTTCTATCAGGATCACCTTTGCTTCAGGGTTGAGGATAGATTCCAGCAGGAGTGTGAGAGTGGGGAATTGGTGGGGAGAATATTAAGGCCAAAGCAGGGAGCCCAATTAGGAGGCACTGGCATTAACCAAGCAAAAGACTATGGAGGTCCAGACCAAGGTAGTAGCAGTGGAAATGATAAGTTATTCGATACTAGATGTTTTCTGAAGGGGCACAAACCATGCACGCAGAAGATTGGCTGCAGTATGTTGGAGAGGGTCAAGATGACTACAAGAATTTTGGCTTACAAATAGGAAAATGGAATTGCCAATACATGTGATAGAGAATACTGTGGATGGAATGGGTTTTAGGGAAAAACTTCCATTTTGGACATGTTAAGTTTGAAAATACAGACTGCTGCTGTGCTGCTGCTAAGTCACTTCAGTCGTGTCTGACTCTGTGCGGCCCCACAGACAGCAGCCCACCAGGCTCCCCCATCCCTGAGATTCTCCAGACAAGAACACAGGAGTGGGTTGCCATTTCCTTCTCCAGTGCATGAAACTGAAGAGTGAAAGGGAAGTCACTCAGTCGTGTCCGACTCTTTGCGACCCCATGGACTGCAGCCCACCAGGCTCCTCTGTCCATGGGACTTCCCAGGCAAGAGTACTGGAGTGGGGCGCCATCACCTTCTCCAAAATACAGACTAAACACTAGCATATAAGCAGTTAGGACTCAAGGGAAATGCTGAGGCTGGAAAACACAAATTGGCAAGTGATTAGTTGATAGATGGTATTTAAAGTTGGGGGTTGGATGAGATTCCATGGGAGGTGGAACTGATAAAAGTAGGATACAGGTCTGAGCTTTGGGTCATTCTAAAGTGAAGTGACCAGGGAGATGAGAAAATACTCCCAAAGGAGGCTACAAATTTTCAAGAATACCAGAAGCTTTTCAGTCATCATCATCCTCTTTTGATACTCCTAATATTACTACATAATATCTACCTTATAAGGATTTCATAACATTATAGATATTTAGAACAATTGCTGGCCCAGAGTAAGCATCAATAAATTATAGCTATTTATTGCTAATAATTAAAAATTGCTCTCTTAAAAAATCTCTCCAGTGAGGAAATAGGTTCAGTAACTTCTGTTGTTGTTCAATCACAAAGTGCCCAGCTCTTTGCGACCCTGTCAAATAGATGGAGCATGCAGCACACCAGGCTTCCCTGTCCTTCACTATCTCCCTGAGTTTGCTCAAACTCATGTCCATTGAGTCAGTGATGCCATCCAATCATCTCATCCTCTGTGATCTCCTTCTCCTCCTTCCTTCAATCTTTCCCAGCATCAGGGTCTTTTCCATTGAGTTAGCTCTTTGCATCAGGTGGCCAAAGTATTGGAGCTTCAGCTTTAGCATCAGTCCTTCCAATAAATATTCAGGGTTGATTTCCTTTAGGATTGACTGGTTTGACCTCCTTGCTGTCCAAGGGACTCTCAAGAGTCTTCTCCAGCACCACAATTCAAAAACATCAATTCTTCAGCACTCAGCCTTCTTCATGGTCCAGCTCTCACATCCATACATGACTACTAGAAAAACCATGGCTTTGATTAGACAGACCTTTGTTGGCAGAGTGATGTCTCTGCTTTTGAATATGCTGTCTAGATTTGGCATGGCTTTTCTTCCAAGGAGCAAGTATCGTTTAATTTCATGGCTGCAGTCACTGCCTGCAGTGATTTTGGAGCCAAGAAAATAAAATCTGTCACTGTTTCCACTTTTCCCCCATCTATTTGTCACGAAGTGATGGGACTGGACACTATGATCTTAGTATTTTGAATGTTGAGTTTAAGCCAGCTGTTTCACTCTCCTTTTTCACCCTCATTAAGAGGCTCTTTAGTTCTCCTTCACTTTCTACCATAGAGTGGTTATCATCTGCATATCTGAGATTGATATTTTTCCTGGCAATCTTGATTCCATGCTTGTGAGTCATCAGTAACTTCTAGAAGTTCCTATAGCTAATAACTGACAGAAGCAGGGTCACATCCAAGTTATTTTTTTTCTCCAAATTGCTGTGCTTTTCTCACTAGTTATCCTATATGACTTAGTTTCCAAATATTTTACATAAACCAGGAAATGAAATGTAAAATCAATAACCACCAAGCACTTCTTGAGATTAAAGTTCAAGAAACAGGTTGGAATGGAAATAGAAACCGTTATAACGAATTGAGCACTTAACATATGATAAGCATTGTGTTATTCTGTTTAACACTCATGACAGTCCTATGAAAGAGGAAATAATATGACCCTTTTTTTTGTTTGTTTGTTTTACAAATAAAGAGTGTGAATCTTGGAGCAGTTAAACAAGTGTTTCTAGAGATGTGTGCATGCTACTTCAGGTATGCAGTTTCAGTTTGGGATCTTGGTCAATCTCAGTATTGACAGTATTTACCAGTTCACCTGGGGACATGGTCTAGTGGCCAAAACTTTTTTTCAGGGGTGCCTCTTTATTTCTTTGCTTTCTGTTTTATAAGGTGTGGTTGACAAGTAAACATTATAAGTATTTGAGGTGTACATTGTGATGTTTTGATATAAGGAAGGTACACCTGCTCAGAGGAAGGTGAAATTCTATCAAGAATTTTCTCTGGACATTTTCTTCTTCCTTCTTACCTTCTTCTCTTCTTCCTTCCTTTGCTTCTTCCTTCATTTCTCCATTCCTTTCTTTTCCCATCCCCCTAACCCCCTCCTCCATTCCTTCTTTCCTTTCTTCCTTCCTTTCTCTCTTACAGAAAGATGACCTGAATTCAGATCCAAACCAACTTTAAACAGGGTTATCAAGAACTGCAAGATGACTCACTCCAGGGTTTACACAAGCAGAAATATTACTAACTCCACCAGATGTAGTAGATAATGAATTTTCTGGTGTTCCTTTGTTTAGTCAACTTTCAGTGTGAATTATGCAAAAAGCCTTCACCTCCATGTCCTTGTAGACCTCTGTTAAAATCCCCCTTTTTTTTGCATACACACTCAAACATTTAGTGGTGTCCAACTCTTCGCCACCCCATGGATTATAGCCTGCCAGGCTCTTCTACCCATGGGATTCTCCAGGCAAGAATACTGGAGTGGGTTGCCATTTCCTTCTCCTGGGTATCTTCCTGACCCAGGGATCGAACCTTATTCTCCTCCATTGCAGGCGGATTCTTTACTGCTAAGCCACCAGGGAGGCTCTCCTATGTTATTTTGAAACATCTGTTTGCCTAATCTGTGTTACAGTACATGCACCTTAAGGGTGGGGACTAGGGCTTTCAACAATTGATTGAAAGAACTTGGTTTTGTTGCTCACCAACAGTATGACCATAGACAAATTGTCTAACCTCCCTGGACCTGTTCCCACATCTTTGAAACAGAGGTAATAAAATCTCTTCCTTGGATTATTAGAAGAATTAAATATGCAGCACTTAGTCCATGTTGTATATGATGCTGTTCCCTCTTCCTGGAACCTATTCCCCAGATATCTGCAAGGTTAATTGCCTACTTCCCTCAAGAATCTGCTTGGATGCTACCTTTTCAATGAATATCCTATTTCCCCAACTGTCCTATTTAAATGACCATATTCTCTTTCCCTATCTTGCCCTCCCAATTCCCCTATTATGGTTTTGCTTTTTTATAGCATGCATTACATTCTCACATACTGTACAGTTTACATATTTGTTATGTGCTACTTACTAAACTAGAAATTTGATATTTGGAACTTAAGGAAATTCCAGTTTAAAACATCTGTGTCTGATTACCTGTTTCACGACTTACTAGAAATGTGACATTAGCATGTAATGCCTAAAGTTGGCATCATTTAAAATTAGTCCCTGAACACTAAACCTTCTTAATATTTGTTCCTAAAAAGCTAGAGGAATACTTCCCATGGGGCTTGTGCAAGGTTATTTGCAAATATTTGTCTCAAACGTTCTAGCTAACCTGCCACTTTTGGTCACAGCTGAGTAACTTCTATATGACAGACCTTCTTGAACATAACAATATAAAGTCTAGAAATAAGAAGTAATTACCTGAAGAGATTACCAAAATGGGCAGAATCTGTGGATGGATTGACACTAGGAAAAAGGAAGTGGCACTGAGTGAGTTTCCTGTTTTTATAGCAATCCACAATATTACCGGCTTGAAGAATTAGAAGACAGATTTCAAAGCAATTATAGGAAAAGAGGAGAGTCCTGGCTGAAGGTAATAGAGAGACAGAGTCATAGTCTGTGTATAAACTTTTGATCAAGTCTCTGGCTGATCTCTAAACTATACATGCATAATGTAGATACAAACTCCTAACAATTCATTCAAAGCTCAAAGGACTGAATTAAAATTTCATCTGTTTCCTACTGCAGGGAGAAATAATTTTATAGCTGAGTTCAGTGAAGTTAACTGAAAAAAACCAAACAAAAATCAATACTCCTCAGAGGAATATAACACTATCAAGAGTCTAGACAATGTATCATTCACAGTCTCCAGGATACAACTCAAAATTATTTGACATTTAATGGAACAGGAAAATATGACTCATAGTTAAGAGACAATGGAAACTGACTCTGATAACACAGATTTTAGAATTATTGGACAACCATTTAAAATAAGCTATTATCCTCATAATCTAGAGGACAGAAAAACCAGCCAAAAATAGAAAGCATAAAATTCAAAAGGAAATTTTATAACTGAAAGATGTAGTATAAGCAATAAAGTCACTGGATAGATGTAGCATCAGATTCCAGTACCTTGTTCAGTAAGATGACACAGGGACAAGTGTTCATTTCAGAGCCCCTGGTTGGGTCCTCAGGCAGTGGGCTTATTGCCAGCTGCACACCCAGGTGTGGCTCCTACCAGGTCCCTGGGAAGCCTCCTGCCTAGCCACTGAACACGTCCCTAGGTGGGCAGGGCTGGCCCTGGACTGTGGTTGAGGAGAGTTAGAACCAACCCACAGACCTGTTTCAGATTACACAACCAAGATTGAGGTCTGCAGACCTGATTCTGAGTCTCCTACTAGTTCCCTAGGTGGGCTGGACTGCTCCCTGACTGTGGCTGGAGAGATTGGAGCTAAGTACAGGGCCTTTTCAGGATCAATGGGGCGGGGGCGGGGGGGGGCGGGACACGCTACACACAGGTGTGTGTTTTATCAGGCCCTGTGTGACCAGGACAGTTTACAGACTGTGGCTGGGATGGTCCAAAGTTCCATTGTGGGGGACCTTTCAGAATCTACAGTCTGACTGAAATTGGTGGACTTGCCTCCAGAGGCTCTGGGACCACAGCTAAGAGGGGTTCATGGCCCACTTCAAGACTACAACTGGGACCAAGTTCTGTGTGCTTATTACACAATGCACAGATGAGTGTGAGTCCTCCAGGGTTCCTGGGTAAGTGGTGACAGGACCAAGATAAATGGACTGTGGCGAGTCTTCAGGAATACGGAGCTGTTTACAGATCTGTCACCAGGATCGTGGTTGGTGAATCAGCCGCCTGGCAGCTAGCTTCAGAATGGTTCTCCTCAGTCTTAGACTTTACCAGGGCTTCACTGTCTCCTACCTGGACTACAAAGCTCCCACAAAGATACTTTCGTTTATACATGCATGCTCAGTTACACAGTCGTGTCTGACTCTTTGTGACCCCACAGACTACAGCCTGCCAGGCTCCTCTGTTTCTAGAGTCTTCCAGGCAAGAATCTTGGAGTGGGTTTGCATTTCCTTCTCCAAGGGATCTTTTGGACCCTGGGATCAAACCCATGTTTCTTACATCTCCTGCATTGGTAGGTGGGTTCTACCATGAGCACCACGTGGGAAGCCCCCTTTGTCCATGGATGGATGCCAAATTATTGTTGTTCAGAGGTGGTATAAGAGAGGACATCTTATTTGGCCATCTTGCTTTCATCACTCTCCATAATGTTGGTTTTCTGATCCAATTTTTTTCTATGGCATGTTAGGTTTCTCCACAGAAACAGAATCAATTTTATGTGTGTATGTGTGTGTGTGTGTGTGTTAGTTTCTCAGTTGTGTCCGACTCTCTGCAATCCCATGGAATGCGTATATATATATATATATATATATATATATATATATATAATTATGGAGAACGGCACGTCTAAGTCGTCAGTGTTAGCCAGCAGGCTCCAGACCCAGGAGAACTAATGGTACAGATAAACTCCATAGACCATCTGAAGGAAAATTCCTTCTTGTCCCAGGAAGTTGATCTTTTTGTTCTATTCAGGCCATCAACTGATTGAATGAGGTACACCCACATGATGGAGAGAAATCTGCTTACTTAAACTTCACCAACATAAATGCTATTCTTATCCAAGAACATCTCCAAGTTGACACATAAGATTAACCATCATTTTATGGCTGCCTATATTATCATTGTCTTCAGGAGCCTTGATGTCACCTGGTAACAATATTTGCATTATTCCCAAGTCTGGTGGCAATGTAAGGGAAGACCCTCTGAAGCCAGGCAGTACTGAGTTTAAATCCTGACTCTGTGAGACTTTAGGCAAGTTTATTAAGCTCTCTGAAACTCATTTCCTTTTCAGTATGATTAAAATAAAAATGTCCTGGAGACATGTAGTTGCTAAAAAGATGAAAATAGTACACACCTAACAGAATGTCTGGTACATAGAATACATTTAAATAAATATTAAATCCCCTCCTTCCTTATTCCCAATTTCCTATAGTTTTCATACTCCAAGGCTATTATCTTTAGATACTTGTTCTTTGTCTTATTCAGGGATTCATTAGCTGTAAATTAGTAAAAGCCTGTCGAAATTAACTAAAAAGAAAAGTGGGGGAAGTGAGGATTATTATAATACTATAAGAAGCACCCTTACATATTTCTTTAAAAAGGAAATTAGATTCAGCTGAGCTTCACTGGGAAGGCTTTGGGGACTGGGCCACATCCATGGTATCTGCCTCATTCATTTCTCTTTGGAGGTTTCTTCCTCTTATTTCTATCTCACTCATCACTTCTCTTCCTTATTCAATTTGGTTTGCATCTAGTTTTGGTCAGAACTGACCATGTTGCGACTTGGTGTGTGGGTCATTCTCTCAAGAGCGAGAATTTGATTGGCTTCCTGACACCAATAGACTTCCTGACACCAATGCAGGTGTCCATGCTGATCCAATCAGAGGGCAAGATATGGTGCATCCATGGTCACTTAGTTTTGCCTGCCAGGAGAGAGAGTGATAGAAAAGAGACTTCTATAGGGAAAAGCACTCCCAAAATATGTCGACCATTTCTACTTCATTTTCCATGTATCAAATACTGTATGTATGTATATATGTGTGTATATATATATATTAATTTCAGAGAGATACATACTCTTTTGGGCTTCCCTGGTAACTCAGCTGGTAAAGAATCCCCGGTTTGATTCCTGAGTTGGGAAGATCCGCTGGAAAAGGGATAGCCTACCCACTCCAGTATTCTTGGGCTTCCCTGGTAACTCAGCTAGTAAAGAATCCATCTGCAATACGGGAGAGACCTGGGTTCCATCCCTGGGTTGGGAAGATCCCCTGGAGAAGGGAACTGCTACACACTCTAGTATTCTGGCCTGGAGAATTCCATGGACTGTATAGTCCATGGAGTCGCAAAGAGTCGGACACGACTGAGCGACTTTTCACTTCACATACTCTTTACTCTCCCAAAGAAGGTTTCTTCTCCCCATGCTTCCTCCAGAGAAGAAAATTCTGTTTTCCCAAGAGAACTATATTTTATTTTCCCAAGCTGAGATAATTCCAGTTTATTGAACCTCTTTTTAATAAGACATATTTAAAAACTGTTTGCATTGTTATTGTCCCAAGGGAGCCCTGTGGGCTTACTTTCTTACTTTTTGCCATGCCACTTAATTTAATTATGTCATCTTGTCATTGCTACACATAATCTCAGGGGACCCTGGGAAATAGGGCCATGCTGGATGCTATGCATTCCAAGCATCTCCAATTCTTCTCATCAAATCATAATTTTCTTCAACCTGATGCTGTTTATACAAAACAACCATTCCAAGATGGTAATGGCCACAGGGACAAATCCAAATGGAGATGTAAGGTATTATCTGATCAATTTGATCACTTTTGACAGCTGGTTCAGATAATTAGAGCAGAAAGGAAAAGATCTCTTTTTCTCCAAGGTTTGTCTTTTGGTCTAAATTGTTTATGTCACAGTTTTATATCTTCTCTTCACTTGATGGGTACACCTATGTTTTCTCCAGCCAAAGAGTTTATTATCTAGGCAGCTTAGTAAATTTTCAGCTTTAGCCATTTTTTCTGGGAAGAAAATTTTAATGGGTAAAATTATTCATTTTAGAGTGTACAAGGCCAAAATTGACTCTGGTATTTCACTTGATGAGACCAAGGATTGCATACAAAAGATCTACATACTATGCAAATGTATTTTCTATGTATATGTATAAAGTTTGGCAACTCCCTCCCCTAAGCCCTTAAGTAATGTGCTTTGATTTGAGATAGGTTAATTCAATAAAAGCTTCACTTTCTTTTCTGAAGGCATCTGAGGGGCCAATGCTGGTGTGTTATTGACACTGCCATAAAACAGGGTAATCTCACTCATTTATCAGTTTTTGCTCTGGAGGACCTAAAGCTGAGCTTATTTAGAAACTGAATTATCTCTGGCCCTCAGAGCCAGATGGCAAGTTCCTGTGAAGGTGGAGGAATATTGCTTCCAGGCGTTATTGGAAAGTAATCTCCACACCTGCCATAGCCTATGGAGCAGACTGATAAACACAGAACATGCTACATCCCTCCCACCAACCCACAGCCCCAAACAGTCCAAAGTCAGAACCAGATTCAGCATGAAATGTACAAGTGATGGCCTCCACCCTCCATGCATATCAGTCCCGTTTGACATACACATACTCAAATACTAATGCTATATTTTCAAAAAGAAAAGTTGGGTTGGCTATCACTTTCCATCCAGGTGCTTAAATAAGTCTTTTCTTCTCCTCATCATTATGAAACGGCATGGTCAAAGACAGAGAAGAATGGGTAACACTCCTGGGTACGTTTACCAGAGTATTATTAAAGAAAAGGAATTACTTTGCTTCAAAGGTGGAGATTTACAATACCTGTATAATGTTTCCAAAGGGGATAATGAAAGGTTTGGCCAGAGCTCTACATCTTACACTTACACAGGGGTTTTTGACTTGTTTGTATATGTTAAACACACGCACACAATATATCCATAATATATGGATTCCATATATCCTGCCCGCCTCTTGGAATTATCAAGAGAGTGATTCAGTACTTACCTGGCAGGAAAGATACCATGATTACAAAGGTTGTTTTCCCAGGACAAAGCTTATTCATTGCACTCTGGAGGTGCTACACCCTGCGATGTCCCCAAAGGTGGAAAACTCAACTGCATAATTTGTGGTAGTTGGGGATTGAGTTCGTGCTTTCCCTGTTAAAAAAAAAAATGAGAGAGAGGGAGATAGAGAGAAGGAGGAAGGACGATTCACTCATTTTCTCATTTAATAAGTATGTTTGGTTGAAGGGATCCAAAAACAGAAAAGACATGTCTAGTTTGTAAAGAAATCCATCTTGGAGAAAGGATTAAATTAGGTCATGATATGGATAGTAGCTCACATTATTTTTAAAGTTGTCATTGTGCTAAAATGGTTTCATAATTGTGGGTCTTTTATTTTCATCCAGAACGGCTGGATATAGGTGCTTTCGAAATTATTGGAGCAGGATGATGTATAGCAAAGACATCTGCTGTGTTGTTGTGTTGGTGATAGTTCTAGCTATCAGAATCTTATCATTTTTAAAAAGACTTGTTTGTCTATTTATTTGGCTGTGGCAGGTCTTTGTTGCTGTATGTGAGCTTCTCTAGTTGCAGTGTGCAGGCCTCTGCAGTGGCTTCTTTTGCTGCGGAGCATGGGCTCTAGGCCCACAGGCTTCAGTAGCTGCAGCTCGTAGGCTCAGCGGTTGTGTCTCACTGGCTCTGGTGCACTGGGCCAGTAGTTGTGGCACATGGATTTAATAGCTCCCTGGCATATTGGACCTTCCCAAACCAGGGATGGAATCAGTGTCCTTTGCATTGCAAGGCAGATAGAAGCTTATTATTTTTTTAATTTAAATTTATTTATTTTAATTAGAGGCTAATTACAATATTGTATTGGTTTTGCCATACATCAACATGAATCCGCCACGGGTGTACACGTGTTCCCAATCCTTTACCCCATACCATCCCTCTGGGTCATCCCAGTGCACCAGCCCCAAGCATCCTGTATCCTGCATCAAACCTGGACTGGCCATTCGTTTCTTATATGATATTATACATGTTTCAATGCCATCTCCCAAATCATCCCACCTTCGCCCTCTCCCACAGAGTCCAAAAGACTGTTCTATACATCTGTGTCTCTTTTGCTGTCTCGCATACAGGGTTATCGTTACCATCTTTCTAAATTCCATACATATGCGTTAGTATACTGTATTGGTGTTTTTCTTTCTGGCTTACTTCACTCTGTATAATAGGCTCCAGTTTCATCCACCTCATTAGAACTGATTCAAATGTATTCTTTTTAATGGCTGAGTAATACTCCATTGTGTATATGTACCACAGCTTTCTTATCCATTCGTCTGCTGATAGACATCTAGGTTGCTTCCATGTCCTGGCTATTATAAACAGTGCTGCGATGAACATTGGGGTACACGTGTCTCTTTCAATTCTGGTTTCCTCGGTGTGTATGCCCAGCAGTGGGATTGCTGGGTCATATGGCAGTTCTATTTCCAGTTTTTTAAGGAATCTCCACACTGTTCTCCATAGTGGCTGTACTAGTTTGCATTCCCACCAACAGTGTAAGAGGGTTCCCTTTTCTCCACACCCTCTCCAGCATTTATTGCTTGTAGACTTTTGGATAGCAGCCATTCTGACTGGCATGAAATGGTACCTCATTGTGGTTTTGATTTGCATTTCTCTGATAATGAGTGATGTTGAGCATGTTTTCATGTGTTTGTTAGCCATCTGTATGTCTTCTTTGGAGAAATGTCTAGTTCTTTGGCCCATTTTTTGATTGGGTCATTTATTTTTCTGGAATTGAGCTGCAGGAGTTGCTTGTATATGAAGCTTATTATTTTTAACAGGAATGCTTCTGACTATTTTCCTTTAGCTGTATTAACTTAATAAGAAATAAGTGCTAGAGGTTTTAAAGCCAGCCAGATCCGCAGTTGACTCTTGGTTTTACCAATAAGTTACTGAGTGACATTGTTGGTGGTGGGAGTAGGGGGAATCACATAAACTCTCTGACCTTTATTGTTCTTATCTATTAAATGGGGATAATAGAATTAAGGATTCTCAAAGTTTTTTTATGAGTTATATATTAGTCTGTATTTTTAAAGCACCTAAGAGAGTGGGTGGTTCCATAAATGAAAAAAAAAATAGACAGCAGTCAGATTTTATTTCATAGGAAATCTGATTGTTATAATATGACAAATTAACTGAAGGCCTCAGACAAATTAGGGATTCCCTGATGGCTCAGATGGTAGAGTCTGCCTGCAATGCGGGAGACCTGAGTTAGATCCCTGGCTTGGGAATATGCCCTGGAAAATGAAATGGCGACCCATTCCAATATTCTTGCCTGGGAAATCTCATGGACAGAGGAACCTAGCAGGCTACAGTCCATGGGGTTGCAAAGAGTAGGACATGACTGAACAACTTCACTTTCACTTTTTCACTTTTCAGACAAATTAATACCTTTTCGAGCCCAACTCTAGAGAATCGTCTCTCAGAGTTCTTGAAATTTTTAAAAAACTATATATGAATTCCCTAGGAGGTTTTTGTTATATTAAATCCATCTAGAAAATCATTGTATGATATCATTCTCAGTATGCTAGGAGAAAAAATGTTAAACCCAAAAAGAAGATGAGGACTTCAGGTTGCTTTTTTTCCATTCAAGATAATCTGTGAAGACTGGCATGAAAATGCAGATTCTTAATTGAACAAAGACAATTATTTCCAGATTGAAGTACAGTGGTGAATAGCTCTGTGCTCCAATTACCATCAGACTTTTATTTCCAATGGGAGGCTGAAATCACAGATGAGTTAGCCTTAATTGGGAGAAATGGCTGAAATTGTGGTTTTAATACCCTACTGTAACATCATGTATGTAGGTCATCTTTTTTCATGTATACATGACTGTGCCCTGTTTATGTCCATTTGGGACAGCAAGCTGTGATGGCAAGAGGGATAGCCTTTTTACAAACAAAGGTATAAGCATCCAGAAGTTAATTAGAGCCATAAAACTGTATAGCTTTTAAATAAAGAAGTGGAAAAGTCCATTCTTTTTTATAACTATATATGAATTCACTGACTAATGTGAAAACCTAACTCAAGATAGCATTACTTCAAGCAAGATTTCCTCGATCCTGACTATTCCTTCATAATATATTCCACTTAAGACTATCAGAGAGTAGCCCAGCCATGAATACATAGGCCCCCTCAAATTAGGTCAGGTCTAACAGATTTTCTAAAGGTTGAAAAAAATACAAATACAAACGTCAGATGAAGTCTATGCTTTTCAAACAACCAGCGAACACCAAAGGAGAGTTTGTTGTATGGTTGAGTTGGACATGGTGTTGTGTTGGCAGAGATGAAGATATGGAAATGTTATTAGTAAAGATTCCTCTTCTCAGGTTCCTTTTTCACTCCAGCTGGGAATTCTAGAATCGGACACACGAAACCTTGTCACCAACCGTGGTGAATCATTTGTGTCTGTATAGATGTTTCCTGTTTTCAAAGGGATTTCACAAATTATTTCTTTTGATTGATCCTCATTCCTCCAAACTCCAAGCTAGGTGGGGTAAATTTCATCACCTCTTTTTACAAATAAATAAACTGAGGCCCATATCCTTGCTTAGGGGGAGAGTGAAAGAGCATAGGGCTGGAACAAAGACCCAGCCTTTGATTAATAATAGCCAACCCAAAATGTCACATGTCACCAGAAAGTGAAAGTGTTAGTTGCTCAGTTGTGTCCGACTTTATGTGACCCCATGGACTGGTAGTCTGCCAGGCTCCTCTGTCCATGGGATTCTCCAGGCAAGAATACTGGAGTGGGTTGCCATTCCCTTCTCCAGGGGATCTTCCCAATGCCGGAATTGAACCCAGGTTTCTTGCATTGTAAGCAGATTCTTGACCATTTGAGCCACCAAAGAAGCCCTACATGTCACTGGAGGAACTGTAAATGACTTCCATGCCTTAGCATGTACTTCCCTGGTAGCTCAGTGGCAAAGAATCCACCTGCAATGCAGAAGATGCACATTTGATCCCTGGGTCAGGAGGATCCCCTGGAGTAGGAAATAGAAACCCATTCCAGTATTCTTGCCTGGGAAATCCCATGGACAAAGGAGCCTCATGGGCTATAGTCCAGGGGATCTCAAAGAGTCAGACTTGACTGAGTGACTGATTGTGCACACATGCCTTAACATGCCAGCCACTACACTTCCACTGTCTTTCAGGCCATGGAAACAACAAGAAAAACACTTGTGCTGTCTGTTCTCCTATAGTCATTAGCTTTCATAATTAGGGAGATATAGTTATCACCAACCTGCAGATGTGGAAACTGGTGCTCATAAAGGATAAGTGACTTTTTCAAAGTCTGACAATTAGTTAAGGGATGAAACTAGACCCAGACTAGCCTCACTGACTGATTCTAAATTCTGTGCTTTTTCCATTTGCCAGAAAAGACCCAGGTTTTTATTTACCTCCTTTGCTTCTGATGCTTTTCACAAAATGTATTCGTTTGTTCAACAAAAATCACAGCAGTGGACAAAATAGACCCCCAATCCCTGCCCCTATAGAGCTTACATTCTAGTAGGAAAAATAGACAATATACAAAATAAGTGAAAAGATACTGTATGTTTGATGGTTGTAAGTGCTATGGAGAAGCTGGAAAGGATTTTCAGGAGACAGCGAAGTTGAGATTTTAGACCAGGTCATCTGGGGAGGCTTCCCTGAAAGGTGGCATTTCAGAAAGGTTCAGAGGGAAGTGAGAGAGTAAATCTGCATTTCAGATGGAGGAAGAAGCAGTTGTCCCCAGCTCAGTGTTTGCCTGGCTTGACCAAGGAATAGGGCAGAAGTGAAGGAGGCTGGAGCTGTGAGGGTAGCGGTAAAGGAGTAAGACCACAGGTCCTAGGGTAATGAGAGGTCAAAAGAGCCAGGCTTAGGCCAACTTGAGGAGTTTTCAGAGTGAAATGGATGCTATTTGAGTGTTTTGATTAAAGGACACCGTTATTCTGACATGTCATAAGGAAAGCTCTAGGTCCATGCTGAGAATAGATGAACAAGGGTCCAAATGGAGGAAGAAAAAACAGTTAGAAGGGAAATGACAACAATAACAATAATTATAATATTATTAAATTAAAACAGGCAAAAAATGATTGCTATTGGCTTCCACCAGGAAGATGATAAAAAATGGTCAGAAAGAAATACGGCTGGCTGTACCCCTGTTGCAGCCTGTCTGCCTTGGTTGCTAAGGGTCTTGGGGACATGAAGAGGGAGGGAGCCCTCCCAGCACAAAGCTCCCAGGAGTGGCAGGCAGTCAAGAGAGAACCTCCTGAGGAGAGGGGCTGGTTGATGACCACATCTGCTCCCCAGATGCCATGCAGCAGGGTTCTCAGGGAGGCTACTCTCTCCCCACACTGCTCCTAGCCAGAGCTCCTTTCTCAGGCCATCTTTGCACCAATCCTCCTTCATCCCCTTTCTCCCTTCATAGACCTGCAGCATTGACATACCTGGCCACTGTCATCCACCTCGGGCTTCAGTAGTTCTTTCTCTCTAATGAGGTTCTTGGAACTCCAGTTGGCATATCCAATTGTTTATTCTAGCCAATAGCAAATAAAGATCCTGTTCCTAACAAAAATAAATACAAATTGAGCTTTTACTATGTGTCAAAACCTGAACTAAGTGCTATACGTGAAATACTAATATATCTTTCTAACCTTTGTGCATGCTTAGTCATTCAGTCATGTCCAACTCTTTGCAACCCCATGGACTGCAGCCCACCAGGCTCCTCTGTCCATGGGATTTCCCAGGCAAAAATACAGGAAGGGGTTGCCATTTCCTACTCCAGGGGATCTTCCCAACCCAGGGATCAAACCCATGTCTCCTGCATTGCAGGCGAATTATTTACCATCTAAGGCACCAGGGAGCCCTTTTAATCTTTACTACAACCCAGCAAGGAAAGTACTATTTTATGTACAAAGAGTATCAGAAAGATAATCAATTTGCCCAAATTCAAATAGCTGGCAAACAAAGACGTTGCCACTGAACTTAGACAGCTAGGGTATAGAATCTTAATTTTTGCTACTGTATCAATCTCAAGTCAGGTTCATGGCTCCTCTGACTCCAAGCCTCTTGGCTATTTGATGCCAGTCTGCTAATATGATTATAAGATTTTGATCACATGTATCCATGAGGCTCAGCAGGAAGCTAGTGCCTTAATGTGCTGGTACCTGAGTATTCTAGTACCATCTCTATAGTTAGCTGCTGCTGCTAAGTCGTGTCCGATTCTGTGCAACCCCATAGACAGCAGCCCACCAGGCTCCCCCATCCCTGGGATTCTCCAGGCAAGAACACTGGAGTGGGTTGCCATTTCCTTCTCCAGTGCATGAAAGTGAAGTCACTCAGTCGTGTCCGACCCTTTGCGACCCCATGGACTGCAGCCCACCAGGCTCCTCCGTCCATGGGATTTTCCAGGTTAGGCTTTCCACCAGTTCCCCAGGGCCATACAGTTCCACCTCTCTAGAAGACAGCTGTTCTTGTTTCTCTGCAAATATTTGTCTGATACCTGGCTAGTATCTTTGTCACATTTCAAAGTTTGTATTTTATCTATTTTAAGTGAAAACTATGGGATAAACTATCATGGGATGAAGAAAAGAGCCCTAAATTGGGATGAGAAGACCTGGTTTCGAGTCCCAACTCCAGCACTAAGGCAGTTGAAGATGCACTCCATTGCTAGACACAAAACCACATCTGAGCTAGTCAAGGAAAAGAGGGAATTTATTTGGTCATCCTAACTGGCAAGTCCAAAGGGTGACATTAATTTCAGACATGACTGCATCCAGGGAATTAAATAACAGAGGACCCTGTCTCACTGGATCTATCACCTCTGTCTGCCACTGTTTGGGCTTTGCTCTTGGTATGTTCATTGTATTTTACAGTAAAGATGGCTCTCCCCAACTCCATGCTAGGTTTTTCTTAATACTGCTGCTACTGCTAAGTCACTTCAGTCATGTCCGACTCTGTGTGACCCCATAGATGGCAGCCCACCAGGCTCCCCGATCCCTGGGATTCTCCAGGCAAGAACACTGGAGTGTGTTGCCACAGGACATTACAAAAGAAACCAATCCCCCCTCACCATATTCATGTAAACCCCTAAATACAGACATGATTGGCCTTATTTGGGAAAGGTGTTTGACCATGAACCAGCTGCTAGGTCTCAGTTGACGATGTATTCTGCTGGGCAGCCTGGATGATGAGTACACCTCTGCAGTGGGGAATACAGGACAAGCTAATCAACCATCACATCAGCAGGAGACAGTTCAGCAGTAAAAAAAAAAAAAAAAAATGCTGAGCAGGTAAATGTAACAACTTTACACAACAATCATGAAAGGTCTTCCCAATACAGAACACATGCATGCCCCTCCACAGGGCAGCCCAAAGCCTCAGCCACCTGCCACATCCAGCTCCAAGTCCTAACTACTGGGTCATATGCAGTCCTCTTCATCAGGTCCAGATGTAACTCCTGTGATACAGCAAGTCAAAACAAGAAATAAGTTACCTGACCCTACACATCTCCTCTCACTCATACACACACATAATACCCTTAGAACACATCGTACACACACACAATATACTCAGTATACATCTTGGCTTTCTAGGTGAAAGGCATTTCCTATAACAAAGGGTTAAATCAAAAGAGCAGAGACTGACTCTCCTGGTGGTCCAGTGGTTAAGAATCCACCTTGTGATACAGGGTCCCTGGGTTTGATCACTGATTGGGAACTAAGCTTCCCTGGTGGCTCAGAGGGTAAAGCATCTGCCTGCAATGTGGGAGACCCGGGTTTGATCCCTGGGTCTGAAAGATTCCCTGAAGAAGGAAATGGCGACCCACTCTGGTACTCTTGCCTGGAAAATCCCATGGACAGAGAAGTCTGGTGCAGGCTATAGTCCATGGGGTCGAAAAGAGTTGGACACGACTGAGTGATTTCACTTTCACTTTCACTTTGGGAACTAAGATTCCACGTGCTGTGGAGCAACCCAGCCCACTCACCACAGCTAGGAAGCCCGTGAGCCACAGCGAAAGATCCCACATGACACAACAGAGATTCTGCATGCTCCAGCTAAGACATGACTCAGTCACATAAATAATTAAGAGTAGAGACTATTTAGACCAAGAAATAAAGTACATCTTGTACAGAGGCATGTTACATATTGAATTGTGTTCCCCTCGGAAGAGGTATATTGAACTCCTAACTCCCAGTACCTCAGCATGTGACCATTGGAGACAGGATCATTAGAGAGGTAATCAAGATGAAATGAAGTCATTAGAGTGTGTTCTAATCCAATATGGTGTTGTTATAAGAAGAAATCTAGACACAACAGAAACACAGGTGAACATGAAGACAGCCATCTACAAGCCAAGGAGAGGGACCTGGAACAGCTTCTCCTCTCACAGTCCTCAGAAGAAAGTGACCCTGCTGACACTTTGATTTTAGACTTCCAGCCTCCAGAACTGAGACAATACATTTCTGATGTTTAAACCACCCAGCTTGTGGTACTTTGTTATGATAGCACTGTCAAATGGATATAAGGCCTCTATTGTTTTTGCCTGCCTATCATACATTCCCCCTATGGTTCTTCTGGGGACTTCTTCCCTTCTCCTCTTAGTTCATGTGGTTCTTCTGGATCTGATTCAGTCTATAGCTCCAGGAGTTAGCAATGACCCAGGCTTAATCAATCAGTGTATTCCATCCCCTGACCACAATGACTGGTCAGTGAAAACAGGCCAGGTTTTTTGCTGAAATCTTTTTCAGGAGTTGCTATGCTGGTAGAATGTAGGCCTGGAACTAGTGGTGTTCACCTTGCTAGCATGAAGTAATACCCTTCCTGAGAGTAGACCAATGCCAAGAAAAGCCAGTAAGAGAGATGGGAGTATAAGAATTCTGACAATATATAATATGAGCACCTGGATAGAAGTGTTCCTGAAATTGCATACTCCTCTACTTTTCCATATATATCCAACAATTTCTCTTTTATTTGGATTTGATTTGGGTTTCTTTCATAGCGACTGAAAGAGTTTGGATTAAATGATACTGTTCATTATTCCTAACTTCTTCCAACTGCCTTTTGACTTTCTTTGGTCACATTTTTCTCTGCTTCTTAATCCCATCCTGAATTCTCCATCTAAGAATTCTGCACACACACACACCCCTTTACACTTATGGAGAAACTCCAGTACAGAAGTGAGTTTAAGTAACATTTATGCACCTTTAATCTCCCTTCTTGCTATTCTTTGGAACTCTGCATTCAGATGCTTATATCTTTCCTTTTTTCCTTTGCTTTTCACTTCTTTTCTTTTCACAGCTATTTGTAAGTCCTCCCCAGAAAGCCATTTTGCTTTTTTGTATTTCTTTTCCATGGGGATGGTTTTGATCCCTGTTTCCTGTATAATATCATGAACCTCAGTCCATAGTTCATCAGGCACTTTATCTATCAGATCTAGTCCCTTATCTATTTCTCACTTCCACTGTATAATCATAAGGGATTTGATTTAGGTCATACCTGAATGGTCTAGAGGTTTTCCCTACTTTCTTCAATGTCAGTCTGAATTTGGCAATAAGGAGTTCATGATCTGAGCCACAGTCAGCTCCTGGTCTTGTTTTTCTTGACTGTATAGAGCTTCTCCATCTTTGGCTGCAAAGAATATAATCAATCTGATTTTGGTGTTGACCACCTGGTGATGTCCATGTGTAGAGTCTTCTCTTGTGTTGTTGGAAGAGAGTGTTTGCTATGACCAGTGCATTTTCTTGGCAAAACTCTATTAGTCTTTGCCCTGCTTCATTCCGTATTCCAAGGCCAAATTTGCCTGTTACTCCAGGTGTTTTTTGACTGCCTACTTTTGCATTCCAGTCCCTATAATGAAAAGGACATCTTTTTTGGGTGTTAGTTCTAAAAGGTCTTGTAGGTCTTCATAGAACCATTCAACTTCAGCTTCTTCAGTGTTACTGGTTGGGGCATAGACTTGGATTACTGTGATATTGAATGGTTTGCCTTGGAAATGAACAGAGATCATTCTGTTGTTTTTGAGATTGCATCCAAGTACTGCATTTCAAACTCTTTTGTTGACCACGATGGCTACTCGATTCTTCTGAGGGATTTCTGCCCATAATAGTAGATACAATGATCATCTGAGTTAAATTCACCCATTCCAGTCCATTTTAGTTCGCCTATTCCTAGAATGTCGACGTTCACTCTTGCCATCTCTTGTTTGACCACTTCCAATTTGCCTTGATTCATGGACCTGACATTCCAGGTTCCTATGCAATATTGCAAAGCCTTCCTCAGCGATCAATGCAAAGAAATAGAGGAAAACAACATAATAGGAAAGACTAGAGATCTCCTCAAGAAAATTAGAGATACCAAGGGAACATTTCATGCAAAGATGGGCTCGATAAAGGACAGAAATGGTATGGACCTAACAGAAACAGAAGATATTAAGAAGAAGTGGCAAGAATACACAGAAGAACTGTACAAAAAAGATCTTCATGACCAAGATAATCACGATGGTGTGATCACTCACCTAGAGCCAGACATCCTGGAATGGAAGTCAAGTGGGCCTTAGGAAGCATCACTACGAACAAAGCTAGTGGAGGTGATGGAATTCCAGTTGAGCTATTTCAAATCCTGAAAGATGATCCTGTGAAAGTGCTGCACTCAATATGCCAGCAAATTTGGAAATCTCAGCAGTGGCCACAGGACTGGAAAAGGTCAGTTTTTATTCCAGCCCCAAAGAAAGGCAATGCCAAAGAATGCTCAAACTACTGCACAATTGCACTCATCTCACATGCTAGTAAAGTAATGCTCAAAACTCTCCAAGCCAGGCTTCAGCAATACGCGAACTGTGAACTTCCAGATGTTCAAGCTGGTTTTAGAAAAGGTAGAGGAACCAGAGACCAAATTGCCAACATCCACTGGATCATCGAAAAAGCAAGAGAGTTCCAGAAAAGCATCTATTTCTGCTTTATTGACTATGCCAAAGCCTTTGACTGTGTGGATCACAATAAACAGTGGAAAATCCTGAAAGAGATGGGAATACCAGACCACCTGACCTGCCTCTTGAGAAACCTATATGCAGGTCAGGAAGCAACAGTTAGAACTGGCCATGGAACAACAGACTGGTTCCAAATAGGAAAAGGAGTATGTCAAGGCTGTATATTGTCTCCCTGCTTATTTAACTTCTATGCAGAGTACATCATGAGAAATGCTGGGCTGGAGAAAGCACAAGCTGGAACCAAGATTGCTGGGAGAAATATCAATAACCTCAGATATGCAGATGACACCACCCTTATGGCAGAAAGTGAAGAGGAACTAAAAAGCCTCTTGATGAAGGTGAAAGAGGAGAGTGAAAAAGTTGGCTTAAAACTCAACATTCAGAAAACAAAGATCATGGCATCTGGTCCCATCATGTCATGGGAAATAGGTGGGGAAACAGTGGAAACAGTGTCAGACTTTATTTTTGGGGGCTCCAAAATCACTGAAGATGGTGACTGCAGCCATGAAATTCAAAGACAATTACTCCTTGGAAGGAAAGTTATGACCAACCTAGATAGCATATTCAAAAGCAGACATTACTTTGCCAACAAAGGTCCATCTAGTCAAGGCTATGGTTTTTCCAGTGGTCATGTATGGATGTGAGAGTTGGACTGTAAAGCAAGCTGAGAGCTGAAGAATTGATGCTTTTGAACTGTGGTGTTGGAGAAGACTCTTGAGAGTCCCTTGGACTGCAAGGAGATCCAACCAGTCCATTCTGAAGGAGATCAGCCCTGGGATTTCTTTGGAAGGAATGATGCTAAAGCTGAAACTCCAGTACTTTGGCCACCTCATGCGAAGAGTTGACTCATTGGAAAAGACTCTGATGCTGGGAGGGATTGGGGGCAGTAGGAGAAGGGGATGACAGAGGATGAGATGGCTGGATGGCATCACTGACTCAATAGACGTGAGTCTGAGTGAACTCCGGGAGTTGGTGATGGACAGGGAGGCCTGGTGTGCTGCGATTCATGGGGTCGCAAAGAGTCGGATACGACTGAGTGATTGAACTGAACTGAACTGAATCTCCCTTACTCTACATGAAACTTGAAGGGAAAGGTAGTCTTAATCTGATTTTCCCTATGTCTCCCTTTTAAGCACACATTCAACATCAGTTAGAGAAAATTTTGCCTTAAAGTATCAAGGATATTTTGAGGGAAGAATGTGAGAAAAACATAGGTCTTGGTAAACTTAGTATCACTTACTACTAAGTAATATCAAGTGAGTAAGAATGGAATGCCCCAAATACTAAACACTAAAAACGTAGCATTCCCAAACAAGTCTTCTTTTTTGGAGTAAAAATATAATCTAAAAATAAAGAATGTATAAATAGAATGCATGTGTAATTTTACCTTTGAGTATGAAATATTTGATGAAAAAAAAAATAGAGCTGTCTGTGGTCCTGAAAATCCAATTATTAAAAACATGGATACTTTTTGTTACTTTTATTACAAGAAGGATGAGACATTTTCCCATAAAAACAGAATGATTCTTAAAGAATTCTGAATCCAGATAATTAATCTCATTTTCTTTGACTTTAAGTACTCCTAGGCAGATGAATTAAGGAAGCAGATTATTATTCTGACAGAGACCTTTAAGTTACAAGAATGTACAGCTACAAAGTAATAGTAAATACAAACAGGAAAAAATACTAAATAGGAACTAGTAAGTGTCATCTTCTTGATCTCAATTATAGTTTTCTAACAAGGAAAAACATTTAACTCTCATATCAAAACTTAAGTATTGTCACATAATTTTCTTTGTTAGATTTTTCTTTCTTATATTTATAAACAAGAGCCTTTTCACAATTATGCTACTTCTTTTATTATGATATTTAAATAAATGTTCTATATTGACGTTTTCTTGACGTTTTTCCTATTTTTGGCACATTTTAGAGCTTAGTTTGTTGTGTTTTGGATTTTTTTTTTTCTGTTAAAGTTAGAGGGAAAAGAAACATTTCTGCAATGTGAGCATCTATCTTAGTCACTGAGCTTTCTATAATATGGCTTCCCACGGGGTAGAAGGCAGAAGTGTACCTGTGAAGAAAGTATTACACATTCCTACTACCAATGGGGAAAGCTGAGTTTCACAGCACTTAACATTGTTCAATAAAGAAGTTGCAGGATTCAAGCTAATTTTACATTTAGTGTTAGCCTTCTTCTTGAGGAAGGTGGCCAGGTAGTAAACTCCTGAAGACTTCAATTCATATGGCATCTTCTTTGATAAAGATAAGCCATGAGACCTATGGTCAGAGCATGAGCTTTGTAGTTGCACAGTTCTGCTTTCAAAGTTTGAAGTGTCAAACTGCTCTGAGCCTCAGTTTCCTCATTTTCAAAACAAAGCTGACCATACCTGCCTAGTATAAATGTGTGTAAAGAGTTTAGCAAAGTATCAAAGATGATACATCATAATGTTCAATAAATATTAGCTTTTATATATGCTACATATGTGTGAGATATACAGATAGATGGTTACAATGAAGGATACCTAGCATATAGCAGCTTGAATCCTTAGTAAACAAAAATAAGTGGTTTGGGAGGCTTTGTGGAAGGTTATGTGATAGCTTAGATTCTCAGGTAACATCAGATGCTGATAACAGGAGGTATAAATAATAGTCCCTCTTAATTCTCAGGTGAAACTCAATATGCTTTTGTCAAACTTGGCTTAAACGTTGGTTTGCCTCCATACACTTCTCTTTGCCTCATTCCATACCCTTTCTCTTAGCAACTTTTCTTATTCCTGTGCTTCAATAATTATTTCTAGATGCATTTCTAAATCCAACCAGATTATTGTTTTTTAGAGCTGTGGACCTGTATATCTAACTCCCTAGTGGACTGCTCTGTGTCCTGGGGTCAGTATGTCACAAAATAAGCTCATTATTATGCTCTCTGTCCCTTGCACTTCATCTCCATTCCTTATCCCAGCAAATGAAAATCCCATCAACTAACCAGAAACCCAGATTCTTCCTTACCCTCACATCCAATCAGCCCCCAACTACTATTAATTCTATCTTCAGACTATCTCTCCCTCCACATCCCTTCTCCATCTCCACTCAAATCATTCACTGCCTCTGTTTTCCTAGTTAACATCTTCATCATCTCTTGTTTTTCTAAGTGAATTTACAAATGTCAATATCATGTATATCACATTTATCCTCTCTTCTATGTGTACAAACAACCCTTATGTCATAAAGAACCTAATTCAAGATTGTTGAGCCTTTCATTTTAGCTATATTTTCTCTAATATTGAATTCTATTACAAATTTAAAATTAAGCATCATGTTTTGTAATTTTAAGTATTTTCATTAAAATAAAACATGAAACAATATATTCGTGTCTTTTTTTAACTTCTACTTTGTATTGGGATATGGTTGATTACTTGAGTGTGTGTGTTCATGGTCAGTCATATCTGACTCTTTGCCACCCCATGGACTGTAGCCCACCAGATTCCTCTGTCCATGGAATTTTCCAGGCAAGAATACTGAAGCAAGTTGCCATTTCCTACTCCAGGGGATCTTCCCAACCAAGGGATCAAATCTGTGACTCTTGCATCTCCTGCATTGCAACGCATACATCTCATGCCTGAAGAATCCCATGGACAGAGGAACTTGGCGGGCTACAGTACATGGGGTTGCAAAGAGTCAGACACGACAGAGTGACTAGGGCTTCCTTGGTGGCTCAGATTGTAAAGAACCTCCCTGCAATTCAGAATACCCGGTTTGATCTCTGGAAAATATAATTATTAAATATATAAATACATTTGTAGTTCAGTTTTTTTAAAAAACAATCTTTTCCATCTCTTTCCTTCTAAATCTCCTTACCCTCTCCAAACCATCCTCTGCCCAACTGCCAAAGCGACATTTTTTTTCCAAAGCAAGAGACTTTACTAGGAAGGGGCCCCCAGCTGGACAGCAGGGGAATAAGAGAACCAGGAGGACTGCTCTCAAAGCGACACTTTTAACACAAAAGCCTCCTCATGCCATTTGTCCCCATGCTCACCCTCCTCCAATGGTCCCCTTCCTAACCTCTGTAGTTTGCCTTGACATTTCAAGGGTTTAAAAAGCAGTACTCACTTGAAAGGAGTCAAAAACAGACAGAGATCAAAATGGCAGTTTTATTAATGAAAATACAGTCAAAACCAGGCTTAGGTTTGGGGAAACAATAGCTCCCTAACCCTGTACCCCAGAATTAGATTGCCTAACAGCTGAACACCCACAGTTAGGTTTTTCCATGTAAGGACAGACTTCTATTACAGGTGGCTGGGAATACATCAGAGGGGCTGCTCTATACAGGACAGAAGAGAAATGAAGCCCAACTCCCTAGGCCTGGACAGGAGTGAGGGAAGAGACAGAGAAGCCAGGAGAGGAATGCTAATAGAAGTCCCCACTAAGGGAAACGAGAGGCCAGCAGAAATGAGGTTTCTGCTCATCACCCCAACCTCGAGAACAGACATAGCCAGCAAAGCCTTTTATGTTGTCACCAGTTACTTCTCCCATACCTCCCCACCCCGCCCTCTTGACGGCCTTCTCTGTCGGACTCCCAGATTCTGAAGCTGCTTCTGCTGAAGGACTTGCAAGCTCCTGAACACATCAACTCTTCTCTTGTTTCTCTGCCCTTGCACAACCTCTTCTCTCTGCTAGGAGTGTCCCCTGGCTAGGTTTCTGCTCACTAAAATGTTCTCTCTTTCTCAGCCTTAAAGTCACAGCTGGCTCCTCTTGAAGTCTCCATCGCCTCACTCTGGCAGGATCCCTCTCTGGTGTTCCCAATGTATGTGCCACCCACCCACATCCAGCTGCCTGGTTATCTTTCCTTTGCAAGGTTAGAAGCTCTTTGAGGAGAGAGACCTACAGTTTGATCTTTGAATTAGAACAGCGCTTGGCACACAGACTACCCTCTAATAAATATGTGATGGCTGAATGAATATATACGGACCTTCATTATTTTGCCCCTTCATCATTCCATTCTCCCTCCTTATGGAAACAACAGCTTGATTTTCTCCTTGGGGAGCTAACAACTTCCTCCCCTGCCCCATACAGGGGCAACAAGATCCAATTTGAGTCTGGAGCAGAGGGTCACAGAAATCAAGAAGGGTGGTGCTTAATAATTTTGATAAAGGTGCCCAAAGGCAGCTAGTTGATAATGAAGGATGAATGTTTGTTGAAGTAAAGAAGGGAGTGAAAGGGAGAGAAGGAGGGAGGAAGGGGAAGAGGAAGGACAGGGGAGAGAGGGGAAGAAAGGAATAAGAGAGGGAGGGAGGGAGAGGGAAGAAGCAGCTTAGGATAGTGCTCTGGTCGAACCCTAGAGATCATTGGAAAGAATCTGCGGGGCTGAGCTGCAGTCTGGGAACTGTAAACCCTGGGGTCTGGACTCCTCTTACCTTCTCCACTAAACAGCCCTGTATTTAAATGGCTGCTTTCTCGCCTGGACTATTTTGGTACGTCTATTATTGGCTCCCATTTAGTGTCTGTTTATTTAAATCTGCTTTCAACTGGAACATAATTCTCTTGATGATCCGTTGATGCTGCGACACAGTAGGAATACAGATAATTGTCACTGTGCACTTTCTGCTGGAAATATAAAATTATTATCTTTAGAGCGGTGGAGTAGGGTGTTTGAGCACGGATATTAGGCAGCGCGGGCACGTGGGATTTGCAGAGTGCTAATTTGCTGGCTGCTCTGCCGGGCTCCGCGGGGTGTCATAAGAGCCTCCCCTATCCCCCGCCCCGGGGAACTCGGGAAGACACCCAGCTCCCCAGCACCCTGCCATCACTCCGCTGCCAAGAGAATGCGGGTAGCCACTCTCTCAGAGACTTGAGGATTTCTTCATGGTCATCACGGACCAAAGGGCGGGAGGCTGGTCACCGTCTCAGGCTCCACGGCCTTTTGGAGGGGTTGCTGGAACCAGGGGACAAAGTCTGAGCCGCACAGCCCCAGCAGAGAGCAGCCTGAAGGCATGCAATTAGAGCCACGACTGGCTGGGGTGGAGGGCTCGCCGCTGTGCACCCCTTCACGACTCCCTGGCCTCCCGGTCCCCTCACCCATCCCACGCCTCACCCCTTCTCCTCACCTGCTCCCATCATACACCCCCCAACCTCTTACCGCCTGCGCACCTACCTCCAGCCCTCAGCTCCCCACCCCCAGCGCGCTGCCTCCATTTACAAGCAGCATCACTAATTGCTTTTTAGGGTCCCTTTTCTGCTCTCTGTTCAAAATTCACGGGGCGTTCCCCGGCCCTTTTATGCTACTTTTCTGAACCTTTTCAGCCTCTTTTACAAACTTAGCACTTTCTGTGCCTCTTTTAGTCTTTTCGAGAAGAAAGAGACTTGAGAGAGGGTTTTTTTTTTTTTGGCAGTAAAGCTCCTTCTCCTGTACCCCCTCCCCCGCCTCTCCCCACCCCCCAGTCCCACCGCCACCCCCTCCAAAAGCACACGCATTGACCCTCCTCCCACTGAATGGGGCTTTGTGCAGGGAATTTCCGGAACATAGCCCAGTGCCCAGGCCTCTGTGAGGAGAGGAGGGGCCCAGCCGGGCAAGGAGACCCTTAAGCCCACCCCATTACCACGGTCACTGTTTGCCCTGGATTCTCTAAAAGGCCTATTGTTGCCGGTTGCCAGGTATTCCATAGCAACACTTAAGCCAAGCTGCCTACCCTATTTAGGCCCAAAACTTTTCAATGGCCTCCAAAACCCGTGCTTGTCAGCGCCGCAGACCGCTCCTCAAACAGCCTCAGAGGGGAGGGCGAAGCCAAACCATCCCCCAGCCGTCTCTGCCTTTCAAATATCCGTGTTTGAGGCTGCTTGGGGGCTCCTTGTCATTTGCCTAGGATCAGCAGGCCAAACAATCGCAATTAAAATTTCTCTCTCCCCCGACCCTGGCATCTCCCCCTCTCTCTGCCCCCCGGCCCAGTTGCAGACCTCTCTCTAACTTAATATTCAGCTGGGACTGGGTTTCATCATTTTCTGCAAGGGCCTCCTGACTTTCCTTGTCAACCATCTCAAAGGAAATTGCTTTATTATTTTAGGAGAGTTTGGGTGCACTTCCATGCACGGTTTATGCTCCTTCTCATCTCTGGTGAAGAGGAAGATAATAGAATCAGAGTCTATGTTCTAGAAGGAATCTTAATCATGGTCCCAGATGAGGGTCTGGAGGCCCAGATCCAGGAAGAGACTGGCTTGTGTCACAAGTTATTTAGAGGTGGGGGTCCAGAGCCCCAGGTCCCTGACCTCCAATCCCATGCTTATGCTCACTAGGAAGCTCCAATGTAACATGAGGAGGAGATGGCAGAGTGAGGAAAAAGTACTCTGTGCATCTCAAAAATGAAAATGGGAGGAAGGCAGGTTCCACATTCAGAGGAATGCATGAACCAGCCCTTCTTGCTCCTTCCTTTCCAGGTGAAATGTGAATTTGCCCCCAGCCCAGTTAAAAGCAAGCAACCCTGGAGATGTCAGTTCAGTTCAGTTTTCAGTTCAGTTCAGTTCAGTCGCTCAGTAGTGTCCAACTCTTTTCGACCCCAAGGACTGCAGCACACCAAGCTTCCCTGTCAATCACCCAACTCCCAGAGCTTACTCAAACTCAGGCTCATTGAGTTGGTGATGCCATCCAACCATCTCATCCTCTGTTATCCTCTTCTCTTCCTGCCTTCAATCTTTCCCAGCATCAGGGTCTTTTCCAATGAGTCAATTCTTTGCATCAGGTGGCCAAAGTATTGGAGTTTCAGCTTCAGCATCAGTCCTTCCAGTGAATATTCAGGACTGATTTCCTTTAGTATTGGCTGGTTGGATCTCTTTGCAGTCTAAGCTTTACCTGCTACCTTACTTTCCTCCCACTGGAGATTTATGGCATCTCTCACAGGTCCTGAATTAGATGAGGCTCAACTTAGCATTCTAGAACATTCAGCTGCTCCACCCCCACCAACCCCACACTCATCGTTTGACAGAAATCATCAACTAATTTGCCCAGAGTCACAGAGCACTTAGCATAAAACCAAGCTCTGTCCCACAGCCTGCATGGCCCTGCATGATCTGGACTGGCCCATCTCCTGTCCACCTATTGTATTTATTACCATCATAATTATTGTTTATAGATATTTGGATCTTATTTCTTATTTGCTCCATTCTCAAACATAACCTCAATTAGAACTCTACATCTTGTTTATCTTGTACCCCCAGAGCTTAGCATAGTGTCTGAAACATAGAAGGTACTCAATGAATATCTGAATAAATAAATGAAGATATTTGCTCATTGGTGGTAAATAGGAAAGTTAGAACTCAAGTCTTCTAATTCACAATGCAACATCCTTTTTCCTGAGGGCATTGTAAAATGAGAAAAGGAATAGTGTTTATGTGTTTTTAAGTCCTTCCTTATAACCCGGTGTTTCCCAAACTTTAAAAAAATTATTATTACTGCTCCACTAAATGAGCTTTAAAGATTGTCTTTACCTCATTGTCTCCTATGAAATTATCAGAGATATGTTCTATATCTAATAATGTACTGTGGTCCTTTAAAGGGCTGTAAGTCAGTGTAATGTTTAAGATTTCCCCACCCTAAGGACCAATTTTTGCCTCTTTCAGAGTGATGTCACCTCCCTTGAGAATTCATGTGATAACCAACAACAGTCACTTGCAGTAAAAGCCTACAGATTTCTGACGGTGCTATAAAACCAGTGAATTAATTCTGTGCCTGATGAAAATGGAGGAGGATTGTCTCAGAGCTTAGGTGTGGAAGAATTCTAACCATTGAAAGTGACAAGAATGGGCAGAAAGGATGGTGGATGTGTTAACTTTGGGCTTCCAGCCCAGCCCTCATATTACATACTTCACAAAAGTTTCTAAAAAGATCTTTAGAAAAACCTTTTCAGCTTAGGTAAATGTGGTGTTAAACCACTAATCGTTAACCCCTTTCCTCTTCTTATTCAGCTCTTAATCAGATTATACAAAAGCTTTCAGACATTCTTGGTTTCCAGTGCCAGTGTGTGAGGATAAAGTAGATTTTCTAAACTACTGCCTCAGAAGTCAAAATTTTTAAACTTTTACTGCTGGGTGTAGGTCCACAAAATAAATTCTTCATTAAGAAAAAATGTCAGCACTGGGAGCACCTGTGCAAGTTCAGTCTTCCACACAGACAAATGGGTTCAGCCATGAAGCCTGTAAGGAAGTCATTGCTCTTCCGAATTGCTCTCTTCCAGGCTCAGTGTGGTGGTCAGCATGGCCTGTGGAAATCAAGGAGAAGTTGCCCGTCAGAAATATGTAAAGAAATCCCAGAAAATTAGTAAGGGGAAAAGGAAAAGCAGGTAGTTTGATTACCTCTCAGAGGAAACAGAAGGAATCTGAAATCATACAACAAAAGCAGAAGGCAGCCAATGAAAAGAAGGCTATGCAGAGAAGAGAAAAACGATAACTATTTAGAAAATCTGGGTGCTACTGCTAATTAGGTGTATCATAAGTTCTATGATGAAGATTTTGTAGAATGAATAGCCATACATGTGTTATATCCTTGTGAAACTATTTTAAACTTAAAAAACAAAAAAACAGCGCTGCCTCTTGGAAGCACCTGTAGATTAAGAGCTGACATATCTATATGCTTCCCTGATAGCTCAGTTGGTAAAGAATCTGCCTGCAATGTGGGAGACCTGGGTTCGATCCCTCAGTTGGGAAGATCTCCTGGAGAAGGGAAAGGCTACCCACTTCAGTATTCTGGCCTGGAGAATTCCATGGATTGTATAGTCCATGGGGTCGCAAAGAGTTGGACATGACTAAGTGACTTTCATTTTCACTATCTATATACAGTATGCTCATTTATGCATTCATGAATTCACCAAGTATTCACTGAATCCTTCTTATGTCCCAAGCGGTGTGCTAGAAGCTACACAGATATATTATTTTCACAGCATTTTATATGAGTACCAGGTACTAGGGAGCTTCCCAGGTGTCTCAGTGGTAAAGAATCCATGTGCCAATGCAGGAGAAGCAGGAGATTCAGGTTCAATCTCTGGGTCGGGAAGATCTCCTGGAGGAGGGCATGGCAACCCACTCCAGTATTCTTGCCTGGAGAATCCCATGGACAGAGGAGACTGGTGGGCTATAGTTCATAGGGTTGCAATGGGTCCGACATGACTGAGTGCCTGTGCACACGTACATGCATGGACTAGGTTCTAGAGAATGGAATATACTCTTTGTACATTCATGATTAAAGGAATGATTATTACTTGGCCTTGCTGATACATATTATCTAAGCATGGAGTTCTTGATGATGCTACACGAACTCCATAATCTCCTTAATAGAAAAGTTAGAAGTCTATCCTCAGTATAGTGGACATCTGCTTTGTTGCCTGCCCAGCACCCTTCCTTTCCTTCTTGTCATTATAGCAACCTCCTCTTCTTAGGGGAAATAGCTCTCTTATTCCATGTGGTCCTGCAATTATTGCAATTCCGAGTACCCTTCTGTTCACCTGGATGGGAAGACAGATATCCTAGGCACAGACAATCCCTGGCCAATTCATTGCACCGGAGATGGAGAACTTAGCACCAGAGAAACAGAGAACAGCCTTCCTGTGAGTGCTTCCACCTTTTTAGAGATCCAAGTGACACCTCTGGAACCCAGGTTTCCACTTCTACTCAGGGGTCTGAGGGAAGGAAGAATGAATTTTAGAAGTTGAAGGTCCCTAAGACTCTTGAAAGCCACTGTTACTCACTGCTACCACATTGAGAAACAATGAAAGCAGAGGGCAAGTCAGCCTGAATTCTGAAAGGAAGGTCAAGGACCACATTTCTGAATATCAAGTCTAGAGTTGGATCTGAGAGTCAAGTTAGGAGTTTGGGGTTGATTGGAGAAGGTCTGGAGAGCTAATATATCAGGAACTGGCAAAAAAGGTCCTGGATGATCGAATCATACCCAATTTGGTGCCTTTGCTCATTTTATAGGTCAACAAAAGGTAAATCCAGTGACTAGGAGATCCTGATGCTGGGAAAGATTGAGGGCAGGAGGAGAAGGGGTGGCAGAAGATGAGATGGTTGGATGGCATCGCTGACTCAATGGACACAAGTTTGAGCAAACTCCAGGAGATAGTGAAGGACTGAGAAGCCTGGCATGCTGCAGTCCGTGGGGTCACAAAGAGTCAGACATGACTTAGCGACTAAACAACATCAACAGGAGGCTTAGAGGGTCTGAGGAAAGATTGTCAAAGAGTTTTAATTCTTTCTTTTAGAAATTTCTTGACTCATTTTTTTTTTCTGAGAAACGCTTATTGTCCAGGTATTTCTTTCTCTTTCTGCCATTGATGTGCCCCAGATATTTGCATTCAGCCCTTCTATTTCCTCATTCTATTGCCTTTTTCTCATCTACCCCTGTGGTAGGTTGAAGAATCTCCCTCCAAAGTTGCTCACATTCTAATCCCTAGAACCCGTGAACGTGTGTCTTTCTGTAAAAAGGGGATTTTTCAGATATGCTTAAGTTAATGTCTTGGTATGAGAGAATTACTCTGAACTGTCTAAATCAGAAGGGGAACCAGGATGCAACAACAAAAGCAGAGAAAGCAGACGTTGGGTGATGGACTTTGAAGATAGATAAAGGGGCCATAAGCCAAGGAATGGAGGCAGCTTATAGAAGCTTGAAGGGATAAGGAAACAAAACCTCCCGCTAAAGCCTCCAGAAAGAAGGCAGCTCTGCTGACATCTTGATTTTAGCTTTGAAAGACTCATTTCAGGCTTCTGAAAGATAATAAGTTTGTGTTAAGCCCCTTAGTTTTAGTAACTTATTACAGCACAGTCGAAAGCTAATATAACCCCCATTTCACCCAAATCCATTAATCTGCCATTCTGACCTCTGTCCTGAGCTCCAGTAGTCATTTGTAACTCGTGGTTTGGACATCTCCACCTTGGTGTTTTCCAGGTACTTTAAATTCAACACATGAGTGTTGTCTCCTACTCTTGCTCCTCTACCTGTGCATACTCTCATGTTAACAGCATCACCACCTGCCTGGAAGAGGCTTATTCAACCAAAGAATTCTTTGGTTCTTCTTTTGTTGCTTCTTTTCTATGAAATGTTGCTCCATCATGTTCTCTACACCAGCCTTCCGCTCCAACGACTCTAGTTCAGACCTCTACATTGTAGATTATCCTGACAGTCTACTAATAATCTCCTTGCCTCCAGTGTCTCCCAACAAGTCTACTCGACAATCTTCAGTCTTCTACTTGAAAACATAAATTGGTTATATCACCTGGGACCAACACACCTACAGAATAAAGTCCAAACCTGTTATCATAATCAAATATCCTTGACATTGTGCTCTACCCTTTTTGGTCTCATACATTATCATTCCTTCTCCATCGTATGCACATGCACACATGCACACACACACAGACATGCACTATTATCATAGTAAACTTCACACAATTCTGCCACTCAAAGGTTTCTGTTTTTAAGTACAGCCTTCTATATATAACCTGCATGCCTGTTTACCATCATTCAGTCTTCTTTGCCGGCAAACCTCTTCTAACCTTTCACTGTCAATGCCAGGGTGAAGACTTCCCAAGACCCTCTGCATTTCCAGCCAGAATGAAGAGTCCATTCTGTGATTCCACACCATTGAGTTTATGCTGTTATGATGTTTATCACATAATATCATGGTCTTTCATTTGTACATCTGTGTTTTCCCCAATAATAGGGACTGGGTCTCATTTCATCTCTCTGAAGTTTCAGTTTCACCACCTGAAACTCAGTTGGTAGCATTACCTGTAAGAGGCTAAAGGAGCAAAGTGGACCAGCAATGTACTTTTTCCTTATTCCTGGAAGGCATGAGCGGGTGTAATTTAAGAGTAATGGGGTAAAGTAAAGGAACTCAACTTCTCTGCATAACAATTTACATTTTCTTTCTCCATGGCAAGAGGTGCTTTGCAAGCTATAAGACCATTGGGTAAGCATTTTATTCTTTCCTGGGGGCTTAGTGTTTACTGGCACTGAGAATTAGTGTTTGCCCTTCAGAGATACGTTTATGTGCTTAATGAAATCAGTTAATCTTTGCATATAAAAACCAAGAATGGGATAGCCAAATGAAAACTTGGAATATGTCCCCTTATTAAATAGATCTAACACTATGCCTAGCATAGAGTATGTGTCAAATAAATAGTTCTTGAATTTAAAAAGTGAAGGATTTAGTGTTTTATATGTTTTCCCTTGGACTCTAGAGAAGTCACAATTATCGAACAGCTTTTAGATTTTTTCCCTTCCAACATTATAATTTTCCCTAATTACTCTTCAATGATTCATTACAGAAAGCCATAATCACTCCTGCAGCTCTATGTGAGGTGGTGTGGGGAGGTTAAAGCAGCAGGACTGTTAGAGAAGAGAGTGGTCCTCCCTCATCCATTTCTCTGGTTCTCTGCGGGAATCCAGGCAGTGACCCAAGGCGGAAGTGGGAGTGAGAGAGAATACAGGACACTGAGCAGCAGATTCCAAAGCTCAGTTCCAGAGAAACATGAGAGGAAAACTCCCACTGTTTCAACTACATACTCAAGGAAGAAAGTCTGGAAGGTGGGTTGGGGAAAGTAAGAGATGGAGGGGTATCAAAGTTGGCTGATACTGTTTTACAAGAGCCAATTGCTAAATTTTTCTGGATTTGTGAGCCAGTTTTTAAATATGACCACTATTAAAAGTTAAATTCAGTTCAATTCAGTTCAGTCTCTCAGTCGTGTCTGACTCTTTTCGACCCCATGAATCGCAGCACACCAGGCCTCCCTGTCCATCACCAACTCCTGGAGTTCACTCAGACTCACGTCCATTGAGTCAGTGATGCCATCCAGCCATCTCATCCTCTGTCATCCCCTTCTCCTTCTGCCCCCAATCCCTCCCAGCATCAGAGTCTTTTCCAATGAGTCAACTCTTCGCATGAGGTGGCCAAAGTACTGGAGTTTCAGCTTTAGCATCATTCCTTCCAAAGAAATCCCAGGGCTGATCTCCTTCAGAATGGACTGGTTGGATCTCCTTGCAGTCCAAGGGACTCGCAAGAGTCTTCTCCAACACCACAGTTCAAAAGCATCAATTCTTCAGCGCTCACTCAGCCTTAGCTTACACCAAAATAAACTATTCCAAAATAAGTTATATCCAAAACTGATCATGTTCTTTTTCACTACATATTATTATCTGTGCTCTTGGGGTTATGTCTATTATATCTGCAGCTGTATGGTGGAAATATTACGGAATGCTGTGTTACTAGTCAACTCTTCCCAGCTCTGTGTTCAGTGATATCATTTTGATTGCTTGAAATCAACTGCAATGGAAGGATTTCCAGATAACAGAGAATACTACAAATCAGGCTGCTATTCCCCTCACTACAGAGCCAATGGTTAAATATTTTCTAGAATATCCCTAGTGAATCATGGTTCTAGGGCTATAGAAAAATTTAATGGAATATTACTGTACTTGAGATAAAAGGGGATTCAGGTTTGTTAAGACCATAGCATGTGAAGGCACTAGGACATACTTTTATTAATGCATTTTAATTTTTTTTACCTTTTTATTTTATTTTGGAGTATAGCTGATAAACAATGTGGTGATAATTTCAGGTGGCATTTAATAATCATCACAATAACCTGATAATATTATTGCTATTTTTATAAACAAGGAAATTGAGACTCAGAAAAGGTTTTTTAAAGTTTCCAAAGTCATTCAGCCATATACCTCTTTTAGTTCCAAGGGGAGACAAAGCGATGAAGATTTGGTCCTTGATCTGTAGGAATTTAAACTTGAAGTGAGGAGTCAAGTATAGTCAAGTCTATAGAAAAAGTTTAGTCTAAATTTAACTTTTAACATAAATTGAGCTTATCGAGATAAAAATTATAATACCTCACGTGAAAAGAAACATTGATAGGATTAGTGGCAGATTGAAGGTTACTGAACTTGAAGATATAACAAAAGAAGCTATTTAAATTAAATGAGAAGGAAAAAATGACTAGAAAAATAAATAGAACATCAATCAATAGGCTGTGAGAAAAAGCATGTAACCACGTACCTAAGTAAAAACTGAAAGTGTCTGACTCTGCGACCCCACGGAGGTAGCCCGCCAGGCTCCTTTGTCTATGGAATCCTCCAGGCAAAATACTGGGGTAGTTAGCCATTCCCTTCTCCAGGGGATCTTTCTGACCTAGAGATTGAACCTGGGTCTCGTGCATTGCAGGCAAACTCTTTACCATCTGATCCACAACCTGTACCTACATAAATGGAGTCCCAAAATTGCAAGGGTTTGGTGAGAGGAGTATCTAGAAAAAAAATATTTAAAGGAATAATGGCCAATGCTTTTTCAAATTTAAAGAAAACCATAAACTCAAAATTCCTAGAATCTCAACAAGTCCTTAGTAAAGAAGTATGAAAAAATACCAAGGTACATCATAATCAAATTGCTTAAAGTCAGTTATGAAAAGAAAATCTCAAAATCAAACAGTGGGGGGAAAGACATTTACATACAAAGAAGCAAGCAAAAGGATTACATCATAAAACTTATCAGAAAAGGATATAAGTGAGAAGATAATGGAACAACATCCTTATAGCACTAAAAGAACAAGGGCAGGGCAGGTGTGTGAAACCCTGCCAACCTAGAATTCTGAACTCGGTGAAAATCTCTTTCAAAAACAAATTTATCAGGCTTTCCTGGAGGCTCAGTGGTAAAGAATCCTCCTGCCAATGCAGGAGACGTCAGTTTGGTCCCTGTTCAGGAAAGATCCCACATGCCCTGAAACAGCTAAGCTCATGTGCCACGACTACTGAGGCTGTGCTCTAGAGCCCAGGAGCCACAGCTACTGAGCCCACATGCTGCAACAGCTGAGGCCAGAGCACCCTAGAGTCTGTACTCCGCAACAAGGGAAGTCACCACAATGAAAAACCCGTGTGTTGCAGCTGGAGAGTAGCCCACACTCCCCACATTAAGAGAAAGCCAGAAGATAACAGCAAAGACCCAGTAGAGTCAAAAATAAATAAATAAAATTCTTTTAAAGACAAACTTATCAGTAGATCATGACCAAGTGAAATTTATCCTAAAAATGCAAAGATGGTTTAATATTTTAAAATCCATCAATGTAATTCACCATATTAATAGACTAAGAAAGACAAAAATACGATTAAGTCCATAGATACAAAAAACTTGTTTGGTAAGATTTAACATTCACTCCTGATTTAAAAAAAAGGAAAATCTTCAGAACATTAGGACTAGAGGGAAGTTCTTAAACTTGATGAATGGTATCTGTGAAACATTTATGGCTAATGTTATAAATTAATGGGGAAAAATTAGATGCTTTTCTGCTAAGAACAGAAAAAAAAGAAAGATTTTCAATTTTTATGTATGTACATGGTTACACATCTTTTCCTCACAGCCTATTGATGTTCTATTTATTTTTCTAGTCTTTTTTCCCTCTCATTTCATTTTAAATAGCTTCTTTAGTTATGTCTTCAAGTTAAATAATCTTCAACCATTTAATCTGCCACTGAGCCTATCTGTGTTTTTGTTCACCTGAGGCATTATAATTTTCATCTCTAGAAGTTCAAGTTAGGTTAAAAGTTAAATTTAGAGTAAACTTCCTCTATGACCCACCTCCTAGAGTAATGGAAGTAAAAGCAAAAATAAACAAAAGGGACCTAATTAAACTTAAAAGCTTTTGCAGGACAAAGGAAACTATAACCAAGGTGAAAAGACAGCCTTCAGAATGGGAGAAAAAATAGCAAACAAAGCAACTGACAAAGAATTAATCTCAAAAATATACAAGAAGCTCATGCAGCTCAATTCCAGAAAAATAAACAACCCAATCAAAAACTGGCCAAATAACTAAAGACATTTCTTCAAAGAAGACATACAGATGGCTAACACATGATAAAATGCTCAACATCACTCATTATCAGAGAAATGCAAATGAAAACCACAATGAGGTACCATCTCACACCAGTTAAAATGGCTGGTATCTGAAAGTCTACAAACAATAAGTGCTGGAAAGGGTGTGGAGAAAAGGGAACCCTCTTACACTGTTGGTGGGAATGCAAACTAGTACAGCCACTATGGAGAACAGTGTGGAGATTCCTTAAAAAATGGGAAATAGAACTGCCATACGACCCAGCAATCCCACTACTGGGCATACACACCGAGGAAACCAGAATTGAAAGAGACACATGTACCCCAAAGTTCATCGCAGTACTGTTTACAATAGCTAGGACATAGAAGTAACCTAGATATCCATAGGCAGATGAGTGGATAAGAAAGTTGTGGTTATATATACACAATGGAATATTACTCAGCTATTAAAAACAATGCAATTGAATCAGTACTAATGAGTTGGATGAAACTGGAGCCTATTATACAGAGAGAAGTAAGTCAGAAAGAAAAACACCAATACAGTATATTAACATATATGTGGAATTTAGAAAGATGGTAACGATGACCCTATATGTGAGACAGCAAAAGAGACACAGGTATAAAGAACAGACTTTTGAACTCTGGGAGAAGGTGAGGGTGGGATGATTTGAGGTAATAGCATTGAAACATGTATATTACCATATGTGAAACAGATCACCAGTCCAGGTTCGATGCATGAGACAGGGTGCTCAGGGCCAATACACTGGGATGACCCTGAGGGATGAGATGGGGAGGAAGGTGGAAGGGGGGTTCAGGATTGGGAACACATGTATACCCATGGCTGATCCATGTGAATGTATGGCAAAAACCATTACAATATTTTAAAGTAATTAGCCTCCAATTAAAATAAATAAATTAATAAAAAATTTAGACTAAATTTTTCTATTCCCCAACACTGATTGGAAGTTCTAGCAAGTACAATAAGGCAAGAAAAACAGGCATTTAAACTGGAAAGAATAATGGAAAACTGCGTTTGTAGATGACATGATTGCCAATGTGGAAAATCAGATATTAATAGTACAAAAAAAATTACAGTAAACTAGAACTACTAGATTGTAGAATACAAAATCAAATACAAAAATCAAGTGTATTTTGATATATTAACAATGAACAACTGGAAACTGATATTTTGCAAAAACAATACCATTTATAATCACATAAAAAATTGTTGTTGTTCTTTAGTTGCTAAGTCATCTCTACATGGACTGCACCAAGCCAGGCTCCTATGTCCTTCACAGTCTCCCAAAGTTTGCTCAAATTTGTGTCCATTGAGGCTGTATGCTATCTAACATACATGTATGCTATCTAACATAACATGTATGCTATATAACTATGTCATCCTTGATCCTCTTCTCCTTTTGCCTACAATTTTTCCCAGCATCAAGGTCTTTGCCAGGAGTCAGCTCTTATCATTGGGTGGCCAAAGTACTGGAGTTTCAGCTTCAGCATCAGTCCTTCCAATGAGTACTCAGGGTTGATTTCCCTTAGGATTGAGTTTGATCTCCTTACTGTCCAAGGAACTCTCAAGAGTCTTCTCCAGCACCACAATTCAAAAGCATCAATTCTTCAGCATTCAGCTTTCTATATAGTCCAAATCTCACATCCATACATGACTACTGGAAAAACCATAACTTTGACTATATAGACCTTTATCAACAAAGTGATGTCTCTGCTTTTCAATATGCTGTCTAGATTTGTCATAGTTTTCCTTTTAAGGAGCAAGGGTCTTTTAATTTCATGGCTGCAGTCACCATCCACAGTGATTTTGGAGCCTAAGAAAATAAAACTTGTCATTGCTTCCACATTCAAAAATGATATTAACAAAATAAAAATAGATGGGAAAAAAATTAAGCAGAGCCTCAAGGATTTGTGGAACAACCACAAAAGATCCAATATTCATATCAGAAAAGGGAGGAAAAAAGGAAGGGTCTTACCAGGGGGTCAATAATGAAATCAGATGAACTATATTCTCTGCAGCCAAACATGGAGAAGCTCTATATAGTCAGCAAAAACAAGACCATGAGCTGACTGTGGCTCAGATCATGAACACCTTATTGCAAAATTCAGACTGAAATTGAATAAAGGAGGGAAAACCACTAGACCATTCAGGTATGACCTAAATCAAATCCCTTATGATTATACAGTGGAAGTGACAAATAGATTCAAGGGATTAGATCTGATACACAGAGTGCTTGAATAACTATGGATGGAGGTTCATGATATTGTACAGGAGGCAGTGATCAAGATGATCCCCAAGATAAAGAAATGCAAAAAGGCAAAGTGGTTGTCTGGCGAAGCCTTGCAAATAGCTGAGAAAAGAAGAGAAGCTAAAGGCAAAGGAGAAAAGGAAAGATATACCTATTTATGCAGAGTTCCAAAGAATAGCAAGGAAAGAGAAGAAAGCCTTCCTCAGTGACCAATGCAAAGAAATAGAGGAAAACAATAAAATGGGAAAGACCAGAGATCTCTTCAAGAAAATTAGAGATAAAAAGGAAATATTTCATGCAAAGATGGGCACAATAAAGGACAGAAATAGTATGGACCTAACAGAAGCAGAAGATATTAAGAAGAGGTGGCAAGAATACACCAAAGAGCTATACAAAAAAGATTTTCATGATCCAGATAATCACAATGGTGTGATCACTCACCTAGAGCCAGACATCCTGAAATGTGAAGTCAAGTGGGCCTTAGAAAGCATCACTATGAACAAAGCTAGTGGAAATGATGGAATTCCAGCTGAGCTATTTCAAATCCCAAAAGATGATGCTTTGAAAGTCCTGCACTCAACATGCCAGCAAATTTGGAAAACTCGGCAGTGGCCACAGGACTGGAAAAGGTCAATTTTCATTCCAACCCCAAAGAAAGGCAATGCCAAAGAATGCTCAAACTACCGCACAATTGCACTCAACTCACATGCTAGCAAAGTAATGCTCAAAATCCTCCAAATCAGGCTTCAACAGTACCTTATCCATGAACTTCCAGATGTTCAAGTTGGATTTAGTAAAGGCAGAGGAACCAGAGATCAAATTGCCAACATCAGCTGGATCATTGAAAAACCAAGAGAATTCCAGAAAAACATCTACTTCTGCTCTACTGACTACACCAAAGCCTTTAACTGTGTGGATCACACCAAACTGTGGAAAATTCTGAAAGAGATAGGAATACCAGACCACTTGACCTGCCTCCTAAGAAATCTGAATACAGGTCAGTAAGCAACAGTTAGAACTGGACATGGAACAAGAGACTGGTTCCAAACTGGGAAAAGAGTATGTCAAGGCTGTATATTGTCACCCTGCTTGTTTAATTTATATGCAGAGTACATCATAGGAAATGCGAGGCTGGATGAAACACAAGTTTGAATCAAGATTTCTGGGAGAAATATCAATAACCTCAGATAAGCAGATAACACCACCTTTATGGCAGAAAGTGAAGAACTAAAAAGCCTCTTGATGAAATGAAAGAGGAGAGTGAGAAATTTGGCTTAAAACTCAACATTCAGAAAACCAAGATCATTTCATCCAGTCCCATCACTTCATGGCAAACTGATAGGGAAACAACAGAAACAGTGAGAGACTTTATTTTGGGGGTTCCAAAATCACTGCAGATGGTGACTGCAGCCATGAAATTAAAAGTCGCTTGCTCCTTGGAAGAAAAGCTATGACCAACCTAGACAGCATATTAAAAAGCAGAAACATTACTTTGCCAGCAAAGATCCATCTAGTCAAATCTATGGTTTTTCCAGTAGTCATGTATGGTTCTAAGAGTTGGACCATAAAGAAAGCTGAGCACCAAAGAATTGATGCTTTTGAATTGTGGTGTTGGAGAAGACTCTTGAGAGTCCCTTGGACTGCAAGGAGATCCAACCAGTCCATCCTAAAGGAAATCAGTCCTGAATATTCTATGGAAGGACTGATGTTGAAGCTGAAACTCCAGTTCTTTGGCCACTTGATGCAAAGAACTGACTCAATGAAAAAGACCCTGATGCTGGGAAAGACTGAAGGCAGGAGAAGAAGGGGACAACAGAGGATGGGATGGTTAAATGGCATCACTGACTCAATGGACATGAGTTTGAGTAAGCTCTGGGAGTTGGTGATGGACAGGGAAGCCTGTTGTGCTGCAATTTATGGGATCACAAAGAAGCGGACATGACTGAGTGACTGAACTGAACTGACTAAAATGGATTTGAAGAAATAATCTCTCAAAGTGTCTCAAATTTAGCACAAATCTATAGATCTAAGAAACTGAGTGAAACCCAAGGGGAACAATCCCAAAGAAATTCATATCAAGACAGAATATAAACTTTTGAAAACTAAACACAAAGATAAAATCTTGAACATACACAGTGCCTGTGTGTGCATGCACACTCAGTCACTTTAGTTGTGTCCAATTCATTGCAACCATATAGACCTTAGCCTGCCAGGCTCCGCTGTCCATGGGATTCTCTAGGCAAGAATTCTGGAGTGGGTTGTCACGTCCTCCTCCAGGGGATCTTCCCGACCCAGGGATCAAACCTCCATCTCCTGCATTGCAGGTAGATTCTTCACCACTGAGCCACCAAGAAACCCCCACAGGACCTATAGGGAAATACCAACTTATTGACTAGATTTACCATCTGAAACTGTGGAAATCAGAACAACATTTTTGAAGCGCTGAAAAGAAACTACTGCCAATCATGTTTCTGAATACTAGAGGACCTAAAATAATCCCAACAAATAAGAATAAAGTGGAAAGAACCACTCTACCCAATAATAAGGTTTACTATATACATATAATAATTAAGATAGTATGGTATTGATGGAGGGATCAATACATAGAATAATAGATCAGAAGAAAGAATCCAAAAAACCCTACATAAATACTCCCAACTAATTTTTGGCAGAGATGCTAGAACAAAACAATGGCGGAAAAATTGCCTTTTCAACAAATAGTACTAGAGCAATGGCACATCCACAGTTATAAAAATGAACCTTAACCTAAGCCTCATACTTTATGCATAAATTAACTCAAAATAGAGCATGAATGCAAGCATAGAATGTAAAACTATGGAACTTTTAGAAATAAAAATGAGAGAAAAATCCTTGCAGCTTAAGACTAGGCAAAGAGTTCTTAGACCTGACACCAAAAGAATGATCCATAAAAGGAAAAGTTAATAAATCAAATGGTAAGAAAATTAGAAATTTCTACTTTATGAACACCATGGGAAAAGGATCAAAAGATAACCTACACCCTGGGGAAAAAAATATTTGCAAACCACATATCCAACAAAAGACAGCTATGTAGGATATATAAGCAAGTTTCAAAATTCACCAGGAATCAATCTATCAATCAACCATTAGCCATCTGAAAAAATGCATATTAAAATCACAATGAGGGACTTTCCTGGTGGTCCAGGGGTTAAGAATCTGCCTTCCTATGCAGGCAACGTGGGTTCAGTCCTTGGTCGGGGAACTAAGATCCCACATGCCACAGGGCAACTATCCCATGAACTGCAACTAGAGAGCCCACTGTGCTGCAACTACTGAGCCCACACTCTAGAACCCAGGCTCTGCACCTAGACAAAGCTGAAGAACCTGCACACTGCAGCGAAGACCCAGCACAGCCAAAAAATACAACAACGATAATAATAATAAAAACCATAATGAGATATCATTATACATCTGTAAGAATGACTAAAATTAAAAATGCTTATGACAAAAAATGATGGTAGGGATGTGGAAAAATTGAATAACTCATACGATGCCGGTGGGAGTATAAGGGGGTATATATACTCAGAAGAGCAGACCACTAGAAGAAAGAGAAAATGCCATTTCAGAATGGGATCTTCATGACCCAGTTAATCACAATGGTGTGATCATTGACCTAGAGCCAGACTTCCTGGAATGTGAAGTCAAGTGGGCCTTAGAAAGCATCACTATGAACAAAGCTAGTGGAGGTGATGGAATTCCAGTTGAGCTATTTCAAATCCTGAAAGATGATGCCGTGAAAGTGCTGCACTCAATATGCCAGCAAATTTGGAAAACTCAGCAGTGGCCACAGGACTGGAAAAGGTCAGTTTTTATTCCAATCCCAAAGAAAGGCAATGCCAAAGAATGCTCAAACTACTGCACAATTGCACTTATCTCACACGCTAGTAAAGTAATGCTCAAAATTCTCCAAGCCAGGCTTCAGCAATATGTGAACCATGAACTTCCTGATGTTCAAGCTGGTTTTAGAAAAGGCAGAGGAACCAGAAATCAAATTGCTAACATCTGCTGGATCATGGGAAAAGCAACATCTATTTCTGCTTTACTGACTATGCCAAAGCCTTTGATCACAATAAACTGTGGAAAATTCTTCAAGAGATGGGAATACCAGACCACCTGATCTGCCTCTTGAGAAATTTGTATGCAGGTCAGGAAGCAACAGTTAGAACAGGACATGGAACAACAGACTGGTTCCAAATAGGAAAAGGAGTACGTCAAGGCTGTATATTGTCACCCTGCTTCTTTAACTTCTATGCAGAGTACATCATGAGAAATGCTGGACTGGAAGCATAAGCTGGAATCAAGATTGCCGGGAGAAATATCAATAACCTCAGATATGCAGATGACACCACCCTTATGGCAGAAAGTGAAGAGGAACTAAAAAGCCTCTTGATGAAAGTGAAAGAGGAGAGTGAAAAAGTTGGCTTAAAGCTCAACATTCAGAAAACGAAGATCATGGCATCTGGTCACATCACGTCATGGGAAATAGATGGGGAAACAGTGGACACAGTGTCAGACTTTATGTTTTGGGGCTCCAAAATCACTGCAGATGGTGACTGCAGCCATGAAATTAAAAGACGCTTACTCCTTGGAAGGAAAGTTATGACCAACCTAGATAGCATATTCAAAAGCAGAGACATTACTTTGCCAACAAAGGTTCGTCTAGTCAAGGCTATGGTTTTTCCAGTGGTCATGTATGGATGTGAGAGTTGGACTGTGAAGAAAGCTGAGCGCTGAAGAATTGATGCTTTTGAACTGTGGTGTTGGAGAAGACTCTTGAGAGTCCCTTGAACTGCAAGGAGATCCAACCAGTCCATTCTGAAGGAGATTAGCCCTGGGATTTCTTTGGAAGGAATGATGCTAAAGCTGAAACTCCAGTACTTTGGCCACCTCATGCCAAAGTTGACTCATTGTTGACTCAATGGAAAAGACTCTGATGCTGGGAGGGATTGGAGGCAGGAGGAAAGGGGATTACAGAGGATGAGATGGCTGGATGGCATCACTGACTCAATGGATGTGAGTCTGGGTGAACTCCAGGAGTTGGTGATGGACAGGGAGGCCTGGCATGCTGTGATTCATGGGGTCGCAAAGAGTCGGACACAACTGAGCGACTGAACTGAACTGAACTGAAGATTTGCAAAACTGAAGAAGATAAAGGAGTACCACTTCCATAAAACAGACCCAGGTGGCCTCAGGTGACTGGAGTTTACAGATGAAAAGACGAAAGCTCAGCAAGCAGTATCAGCAGCCACACAGTCAGACCTCAGAGGACAAGATGGCAATTTCATTGGCCCTGCCAGCATCCAGATCCACTTATTTTAGTTAAAGAAGCCTAATTTCTGCCAAAAAAAATTATTTCCTACAATTCTCTAACCATAAGCAGGTCCAGATAAGGTATTCAAACTCGGTGATTTTAACTCTTGAGTGAAGAGAAGTTGGAGTTGAACTTGACTCATTGCAGAGGCAGAACTCGGCAGGATCTTGCTTCCTGGGTTTCCAGAGAGGTCTGCCTTGTGCACCTCACCAAGTCTATGTCTTCAGTGACGCTTTAGTTTTCAAAGCCTTACAAACATCTTGCTAACACACTTCCTTTTTCTCCAAGTTACCAGAGTTCATTTTTGTTGTGTGGTTCTAAGAACAAAATAGTAGACTCTAGATTAGTCTTGATTATTCTTTGAGATTCTTTGAAAAGCTTCTGGGGACTCAAAGCCACATGACTAACAACGCCCTTATAGGATCCTATTCACAACTCCTTTATACTCAGGACTCACTTCCTTTCTGCCTACATCTATTCCATTTCTCTTGGAACAGGACTTCTCTCTGTCTCTTAGTTTCTGTTTCCTAGTTGCTTCTGTTGGGGCTTCCCTTGTGGCACAGCAGTAATCGCAGTGTAGGAGCTGCAGGAGTTGGGGTTCAGTCCCTGAGTCAGGAAGATCCCCTGGAGGAGGGCATGGCAACCCACTCCAGTATTCCTGCCTGGAGAATCCCATGGACAGAGGAGCCTGGCAGACTACAGTCCATAAGATCTCAAATGTTGGACTGGACATGACTGAAGTGACTTAGCACGCATGCACGCAGTGGCTTCTGTTTACTACTTAGCCTCCTCTGATGCCATTTCATTGTTCGTATTTCTTTTCAGGTGTCTCCAGCCCAACCTCCTTAGGCGAAAAGAGTTCTCTGGGTGCTGTGTTCACCTGAAGGCTTAGAGCTCCCTTGCTGGTCAGCAATCTAAAGCCATGCTACTTCTTAGATTGCCTCCAGATCATTCCTTTGGGGGGAGCATTAATCTCTCCGATCTAAATAGCTGTGGTCATATTCATGTGGCTAGAAAGCATCAAGATTTCTGCGTAAAGTGATTTCCCTCAAAGAGGGCAGTTGGTACAGCAGGTTTCATACCAGCCTTTGTCTGAGTGAGAAAGAGTTGAGAGTGAGATGAAGAAGAGTTGAGGATGGACACTAAAAGGCTAAGTTTATAAATGAGGGGTCCCCAGGGGTATCAGCAGAGGGAGCCAGGCAAATGCTTTCAAGGCTGATTAGAGAACCCTAGAGAATACATTGATAGACATTTTGTCTTGCCCTGAGTTGCTCAGGCTGAAACTGGTCTAGGAAAAACAGTCTCATGGTAACTTGGAACAACTCCAGACTGATGGGAGCCAAGCAGGTCACGGAGTGTGCAGACTAGGAGGAGCTAATGAGGGACTTGTCAGAGATCCTGAGTCCTCACAGAGCCTAAGATGGGCTGACAGCCCTGCCCCTCCCCCAGTAGTGGAGCTTTCAGGAACTTTTGTCCTCCTGTGCAGCCAGTCTCCAGCCAGGAGAGTAGCTCTGCCTTTGAGGTTGAGTCACGACTGATGGTCAAACCTGGGTGATGCTCAGTTAGGAAAAAAACCCAGAGAAATCACTCTGGCTTCAGAGAGCACATGATTCCATCAAACCAAAATAACATGGAATTTTAATAATTGGTATTAATTAGAACTTTACCCTTTGCTTTTAAACACCTAACTATAGGTCATCTTTGAGGGATTACTATGGCCAGATAATGAACTAAGCATGATATAATATATAATATTATATATCACTATATATATATACATTATATGTCATTATATATATACATAATTTTATTTCATCTTGACAATAAGTCTTAAAAATAGGGGATATCATTCCTTTCTTACAGATAAAAAAATTAAGACTTAGAAAGGTTATATGATGTGCCCAAAGGCACACAGAGCCAAGACTCCAAATTAAGGCTGTTTAAATGAAAATCTCAGCCCTTACTGCCACATTCTACTTCATCTTTTAGATGCTAAAGAAAGCCAATAAAGGTAACATTTATCAACTCCATTTTTTAAGAGGAGCTATGCTAAGTCACTTCAGTCGTGTCCGACTCTATGCGACCCCATAGACGGCAGCCCACCAGGCTCCCCCGTCCCTGGGATTCTCCAGGCAAGAACACTGGAGTGGGCTGCCATTTCCTTCTCCAATGCATGAAAGTGAAAAGTGAAAGTGAAGTCGCTCAGTTGTGTCCGACTCTTAGCGACCCCATGGATTGCAGCCTAACAGGCTCCTCCATCCATGGGATTTTCTACGCAAGAGTACTGGAGTGGGTGCCATTGCCTTTTCCGTTTAAGAGGAGAGATTTTAGCAAAATTAAGAGATCGTGAGTCTTGTTTCAGGTCACAGTACTTAGTAGAAACTGGACCAGGACTAGAATCCAGATCTTCTGACACAAAAGAAATGGACAGGCTTTGAAATCAGATAGGCTTACATTCAAATGCCTGTTGTAGAATGTATTTGCTGTGTGTTTTAGGCAAATTTATCCACATCTCTGAGCTATAAAATGGAATTTTTATGCCTACACAAAAGGGGAGTTGTAAGAATTCAAATCAATGAGACAATTTATGTACCATTAATGTTACCCTTTTTCTTCCTCTCCAAATTCTCTGTTCTTTGCACCAATCTAGATAAAATAGCACAAGCTTACATGAATATACATATAGGGAAAGGTCCAACTTACCAATGGATGGTGTTCCAGAGGTTCCATTAGCAGGTATTATTTGGAACCCAGAATGAATCTTCCAAGACAAGAAATTTTAGCATGTGTGTTGTGAATTCACTTGTGTCTCTCAAAAAAGATAGATTGAAATTCTAACCCATGGAATCTGTGAATATGACATTATTTGGAAAGTTTCTGAAGATGTCATCAAGTTAAGGTCATATTGGATTAGGGTGGAACCTAATCCACGATTAGGTTCCCTGGTAGCTCAGCTGGTAAAGAATCTGCCTGCAATGCAGGAGACCCTGGTTCAATTCCTGGGCTGGGAAGATTCCCTGGAGAACGGATAGGCTACCCACTACAGTATTCTTGGGCTTTCCTTGTGGCTCAACTGGTAAAATATCCACCTGCAATGCGGGAGACCTGGGTTCGATCCCTGAGTTGGGAAGATCCCCTGGAGAAGGGAACGGCAACCAACTACAGTATTCTGGCCTGGAGAATTCCATGGACTGTATAGTCCACGGGGTCACAAAGAGTTGGACACGACTAAGTAAGTGACTTTCACTAATCTAAGAACTGATGTTTTTTATAAGATATGGGGAAATGGGAGAGACATATAGAGAACTGAAGACCATGTGATAACAAATGCAGACATTGGAATCATGCATCTATAATTCAAAGAACATCAAGAATTGCCAGCAACCACCAAAGCAGGGAGATAAGCACAGAACAGATTCTCTCTCAGACTCACCAGATGAAATCAATCCTGCCAACACCTTGCTTGCAGATATGTTGTCTCCAGAATGGTGAGAGAATAAATTTCCATTGTTTTAAGCTACCTTGTGTATGTGCTACTTGTTACAGAAATCCTGGAAATCTAAAGTACATGATAAATTATAAATCCTGAAAAACTATGGTACATTAAGTGGAGTGTCAGCTTTTATTACCCCCAAAATAAAACCAGCACAATGTTTAGTGGGTTAAAATAACACCTATCTACTTAGCTAATGATTGTATGGGTCAGCAATTTGGGCTGGGCTCAGCTGAGCAGTTCTTGTTCTGGCTACACAAGATCATGCATGTTAGGTCAGCTGCTGAGTCATCTAGAATGTAGCCGATCTCTTGAGGCCAGAGCAGAAATAGCTGGTCTCTGCATCACTGACTCTTATCCTCCAGAAAATTTGCCTGGTTTACTTCTGATGGCAGAAGGTCAGGGTTCCAGAGGCACACAGAACAGAAACGCACAAAACCTTTTAAGCTCTAGATTTGGAATTGGCAGGGAATTTTTGTCGTATTATGGCCAAACAAGCCACAAGACCAGTCCAGATTCAAACTGGGGAAATAAATCCTATTTTTTGATGGGAAGATGGCAAAGTCATGTGGCAAATGGACTTGGACACAAGGAGGGGAACAATGGTGACTCCTTTACTGAGAATTTACCTCAAGAGGTACAGAAAGCTGCTGTCGCTGCCCAAGAGGAATCTCCAGTAGCTTTTGTTCAGTCCCTCTACCCCTCACAGATTTTAGGACAAAATGAGTGCCTCCCTTCAAAATGCCATTCACCCCTATGGTCCTGTGTGTCTGCTGAGCACCTCAAAACCTGCTCCCTGTATCTTCCACCTCTCCGCTTTATGTAGTTATTTCCAACTAGCTTTCATTTCTGCATCCTAATAAGAAAGCTCTCCACTACTCTCAGGAATAGTATCTTCTCCTGCATTAGCAAATATTTGGCTAATGGGTGTTTCATTAATGACCAAATGAGGCTTTTGAGTCAAGTACAGTAGCTGACAGTGGCTGTTCATAGTGTGATTTTCTGAACCATATACTCTGTTGGTTCTTGAGTTCTTCCCTCTTTGACTTTCTATAATAATTCACAGCATTATGTGAGAGTAAAAAGAGACCACATATATGAACATGCTTTGTAAAATATAAATGACTGTTGATATGTAATGAGCCCTGTTCCCATGGTTGAGACACCAAGCAATGGCCCTTTTGACATATGTAGCAAGATTGCTATTGTCTGCTCGTACCTGCTCTCATCTTGTCCTTCATAAATAGTAGACCACTAATTTTTTTTTTCAGACGAGTAAATGGCTATCAAAAAAAAAAAAAAAAAATTCTCCAGATCCCTTTGTAGATGAATGTGGCCATGTGACTACATTTTGTGTATCAGCAGATCAAATGTGACTTCTGGGCACATTCCCTTCTTCACCTGGTCAGAACGTGGATGTGGTCATGCACCATCTTGGATCAGATTACACTTGGACAATTATGTGAGAGAATTCCTAGTCCAAGCTGATTTTAGCCAGTAGTATTCTGGGGGTCTGTTCTATATCCTACCGCCTTATATCTTAATTAGTGCGACATATATATGCCAAGAAGGTGTCACAGTTACTGTGATTTTCAGTCCCTTATTCTAAGATGCTGGAATGCTGCTCAGCTCAGTTGGCCAAAGCACAGTGCTCAGATGAGGCATGCCACCCCTCCCTGGGCTAGATAATACTGTACTGTTTCCAGCCACCTCTAGCAACCTCCTCTGGGCTGCAAATAAGAACATAGATACATGTGGGCAAATACATCCCTACTGTGATAGGTGAGAAGATTTCAGTGAATGTGTCACCTGTAAAGAGTGGCACCGCTTGAAAGGCACAAATGAGAAGTGCCACATGACCCTACAGCCTGGTATAAGTTGGTTAGGTTATTTGGGGGGCCAGTTTGGCAGTATCTATTAAAGTTAAAAATGCTAATGCCCCATAAGTCAGCAATTTTACTTTTCAGTGTCTATCCTAGAGACAAACTCAAGAATGTATGATGAGGTGTGTGCTAAGGGAAGTATCTGCAATGGATAGTCAGGCAACATTGACAAACAATGGCTGTCTTTAGGATGTAGATGCATACTTTGAAACTTTGTGCAGCTGTTTTTTAATGAGGTGATTCATTTGACCTATAGTAGACATAATTAGCACATCAAACAAGGGATTTCACAGATACTATCAATTAGGACTATGACAAAGTAAAAATTTAAATTAAAGGCATGAGTCGATTTTACATGGATATGGCAAATGTAATGATGTCATAACTGAATTAGTTATGTTTGAGAAAAACTGACCTTCAGCATTGCACAACAGGCTCTGTTTTTCTGTAAAAACTTCAGTGTCTGAAGAATCGAATTGTGTTTGTGTCTGTCTTCTCCATACTCTGTGAACTCCCCAATAGCCTGGACCATCTTTCTCTCCTTTGCAATGGCCAGGGCTATGGACAGAGCCTGTGCATAGAAGATTCTTAATGAGATACTGCCTGTGGACTGAGTGACAATCGTTCTGACACAATGAATTGTAAGATGGCTTTTCTCAATGACAAAGAGCCCTGGAAAGGTTATGGCGGAGTTGACCTGCTTGCTCTAGATCTGCGGTTCTTGACCTTGACACCTAGGGAGCTTTGTAAATTCTTGATGCTCAGGATAAACCCCAGAACAATGAACTCAGAATGTCTGTAAGTGGGACCCATGCCTCTATATTTTTCTAGTTCCCAAGATGCTTTCAACATGCAGCCAGAGTTGAAAACCATGGAGTTTGGTGATAAAACTGTCACCAGCTAGGTAAGTAATTGAAAGCCAGTCAATCTCAAAGAAGATGACAGCATCAGTAGATTCTTAGACTGTTAAGGACTTTCTTCTAGAGTATTCTTTTTACCAGATTTCTTCCGCCTTGGATATATGCCTGGCTGACTCCCTCATCTCCTGAAGATTACGGCCAAAATCCACTTTCTCACCAAGGCCTATTCTGACCACTATGTTTCATAATGCAGTCTGCCTCCAATGCCCAACCCATGGTGCTTCTGTTCCCCTTTCTTCTGCCCTAATGTTCCCTTTCCCGTGGTATTCATCATCCTCTACATAAACAATTTACTTATTAATTATCTTTTTTGTTAATGATTATCTCACTCCATTAGAATGTAAGCTTCTTGGGTATAGGGAGCTTTGTCTTTTGTTTCCCCGTAAATAGCTCAAGTGCCTGGAAGAGTGCTAAGTACACGCTGAGCACTCAGTGCATATCTGCTACGTGAAGAAAACTCAGAGCCAGAAAAAGCCTATGGGCTTGTTTGCTAAATCCAACTTTCTCATTGAACTGATGAGAAAATTATAGCCCAGAGAGGAGAAGAAATGCATTCCCAGTCATTGAGCAAGGCGGTGGCTGAACTGAAGACCAGACCCATACCTTTTCTTTTTTCTAAAAGATTTTTTTAAACTTTTTATTTTGTATTGGTGTGTTGCCCATTAATAATGTCAGTGGTAGTTTCAAGTGGGGATTCAGCCATTCATATACATGCGTTCACTCTCACACACAGGTTTACCATTTAGACATGTGCACACAAACACTTCCAGACAGTACATGTGAAAGAGGAGCCTTTGTTTCCACCAAGAGTGTTTAGAACTTCACTTTTTGCTGTTGGAGGGTGTTATCAGCATTAGGCCTTGATGAATCCTATTCAAAATTTGGGAACACCCCTGCCTGCTGTCTGTGTAATCACTCAAAACCTAGAGATCAGTTTTTACCAGGCTTTTTTTTTTTTTTTTTTTTGGAGTGATTTTTGTTTTGTTTTGTTTTCCTTAATCTAGGCTGGAAAAAAAAGAAAAAAAGCCAGGAGATCTGCGCTTTGGATTTTGTAAATGAGCCCACTGCTCATCGCACTCCTCAGCCAGATAAGGCCCAAATGGCATTTGCAGCAATGCTTTGCTATCTCTCGAGCAATCCGGCTCCTACGCGGGCCCCTTGGTAACAGCTTGGCAAATCCGCAAAAGGAATGCGACTATATGGTTTGTGTGTGGACCGCGGAGTTATTACGGCTTCCAGATTGCCGAGCAGGTCATTAATCATAGGCCAAGCTAGGCCATCACAGCCCCAGCACGGTGAAAGCGCCCAGCATAATGCCAGCGAAATCACGTTTCACATACGGCTCTTGCCGGCGTAGATATGGCAGGGGGAGAGGGAAGGGAAAAAATCAGCCCCCTTTTAGGAAAGAAAACTTCTACTTATCTTTGATTTGCATTCAGTCCTCCCTCAATAGTCCTTAAGCCTGTTATTTAATTCATTTTGGTGCCAGGGTTCATCACAAAGCAAAAACCCTAAGCGAGACCTATGCAGTCTGTGACCTCCAAACCCCCTGTCTTTTCTTGTCAGTTCTATGTCATTTGTGCAGTTGCACTCCACCAATTTGAAATGCTGACCTCTTCCACAGACAACCTTATTCTCCTCTAGTGAAAGAAAGGCCTGGAGCCGACAAACCACTCAAGCGGGAGATGCAAGAAAAAAAGAGGTTGACTCAAAATCAATTTCCACAGCCCACCCAAAACCCACATGCACACACTAAACTTGTGTAATTTTTTTTTTTAATTGCTGAATGGATTTATAAAGAGAGGGATCCAAGAACAAAATGTAAAATTATGAATTAGGATGGAAAGAATGGAAGCCTAAACTCTGACCCCCAAAGGACCAGAACAGAGCCCAGGATCTCTCCACTTCCTTATACCTGGACTGCTTGAGTTTGTTTGAAAAGTTGAAAATAAAAAATGTGAGAATATAGCACCACGTCACTGGCAAAGGCAATAGAAGATAAGGCAGCTCTGGGGACACCAGAAAAAGAGGTTTTAAGCTATGCATATGTGTACATATATTCTATATATGGCTCATCTGCATTGCAATATCTTTGTGTACATGTATTGCTGGGCACAGGTCCTGACTGCCCCAAATATAGAATGAGGTAATGCCCTGTGACCTGCAGTTTTCAACAGTGAATGTATTTTTCATGTCATGTCTATCACTTTTGTTAAATTTTAGATCTTTTTCCATCAAAACCAGGCACCAGCAACATACTGTCATTTAATTAAAATCTGCATTTATTGAGCACCTACTATGTGTCTTCACTAAGCATTGAGTATATAAAGAACAATCTCTTTTCCAAATATCTAACAGTCTAGTGTGCAAACAAAATATAAAAGCTCTTTTTTATAAATATATATACATTTATATAATGTATATTAATGGGGTTTTCTAGGTGGCGCAGTGGTAAAGAATCTGCCTGCCAATAGAGGAGATACACACGATGAGGGTTTGAGGTGGGAAAAATCCCCTGAAGCAGGAAACAGCAATCCACTCCAATATTCTTGCCTGGAAAATTCCATGGACAGAGGAGCCTGGAGGGCTACAGTCTATGAAGTCATAAAGAGTCAGACATGACTGAGCACAATATATATAAATACATTGTATACAATTTGCATTTATATAAGTATATAAGTGTGTGTATATATATATATATTTTATGAATAGAAATATGAGTTTCTCCTTTACATGAATCAGTTTTCCTTAAATTTTCTCTCCATGCCTCTATTCTAATGCTAGGATTTTTTTAAGCTGAGGAAAAAAAAAAATCTCAAGTCAGTTTGCATTTTGCTATAGACTATTCTTTCTGTTCCCTAGACTTTCTGACACCTAAAGAGAAAAAAGGAATAGTTCTCTTCTGTGTTCTGAAACTCAAGGGTTTGTCCCTATTATGAAGCACACACTAATGATCCCTTTTATTTCAGTTACTTTTAGACAATAAATGAGAATTTACAAATTGTTATAGTTGAGTGAGATGAGGCATCATGAAATTCCTGGCTCCTTTTCTTAACAGCCATTGTTCTCAGAGCAGCAAAATGCTCAGTGTAACTCCTGGTGGTCAATATGAAAATTGTCATCATTTCTCTTCTTGATACAGTGGAGTCTACTTTTTTAAAAAAGTGATTCTGGCAACTAAAAAAAATTTTTAATGCAATAAAGATCCTTTTCTTTTTCTCAGTTCTCCACTCTAAGAAAAAATCAAGGACTGTAATCAAATGAATTAGGGAACATCGTGATAAGGGCAACCAAATAACAACAGAATATGTAAAAGTTCCAGAAAAAAGTGATTCATCTGTGTAACATAAGGTCAAAGTAGGCTTCCTGGAGAAAGTGATGTCTGAGCTGGAACTTAAAGGATAAATGAATATACCAGACCAACAACAAGGATGTGTGCAAATGTAGTGAGGAGGAAAAGTAGGATGTGTGCAAGACTGTAAGCTGTTTGGTTTTGCTAGGATATAAAGATCAACAAGGATGTTGGAGATTTGATGAGGCTGCAGAGAGAAGCTAGGTCATCAGCCATTCATTAGAGTAGAAGTTCCAGTAGAGTAGCTGTCCTGTTTGCCTTATTCAGCCTCATATAGCTTAATACTGGCACATAGTGGGAAGCTCTATGGATGTTTGTAGACACGATAAGGTAACTACCTTCATGAACAGTGGGGAGACCATAGGAATGTTTTAAACAAGAGATATGAATGATTATATGTCAGAAAGATCACTTTAGTGGTAGCATGTGACATAATATGTGTCTACATATTATTTTTCAAGTACTCAGGTGACTGCAATGTGGAGGTTTGATTGGAGTGACAAGAAAAAGGAGATTAAGAGTCAGAGGTCCAGGGAGAAATGATAAAATCCTGAACAAAGGCAGAAATGATGGGCCTGAGAAAGCAGGAGCTTAACTAAGAGATAAATACAGGAGACCTTGAAAGTCCTGAAACAGTGAAAAATATATTTAATCAATACACTAGTTACATTTTCAAATAACATGCTTTATATGTTTCGTATGTTTCCTTCAACTTCCAGATCAAAGTCTTAGGGTATAATCATTAATCTCGGGGGATAGTCCAATAAATAATGGAATATTCTCCCTATTTCTATAAATTTTTCAGACTTTTTTCTGGCACCAGGTGCCAGTTGAAAGGATGAAAGAGAGGATTAGAAATAATTCTTGGATTTCTGGTTGAAGATATTGGATGAATAACAGTATTAGAAACCAAGATTCGGAAAGCAAGTTTGGCATGTTCTTTCAACCAACATATTCAGAGCCTACTAAATACCTAGTGAAGGATGGACTGAGACCCTGAGAGGTTCTAGGAATGGGAAGAAAATAGGAAAGACTGAGAATACAATTCAAACATTAATGCCAGTGCTATGGGATTAATTGCAGGTTCTATTAATGAAAGGAACTAGTTAGAAAAGATTCTCCCAGTCTTGATGGTCTGAAATTCTTGTAATCTTGAAATTTGATTGAGAGCATAATTTTGAAAGGATATATCTGGCATTCTCTCCACTCAGTCTAATTTTGGGTATACCGCTTACTAACTGTGATGTTGGGCAAAGCATTTAATAACTCTGGGGCTCGGTTTATCATCTGTAGCTCAAAAGTTTGATAGAGGTTAAGTGCTTCCACCTTTAAACATTCAATGGCACTGTCAATGATATCGATGACACTTAAAAATACAGAGAAACATAGAAGACTGAAAGGCCTGGGAGCAGAGCCAGCTTTGCTGGTGGGGGTCCATGAACTGGTACAAATCAACTCCCAGGGTGTTGTGATGTGCTCAGTTGCTAAGTCGTGTCTGACTCTTTGCAACCCCATGGACTGTACCCTTCCAGGTTCCTCTGTCCTTGGGGATTCTCCAGGCAAGAATACTGGAGTGGGATGCCATGCCCTCCTCCAGGGGATCTTCCCAAACCAGGAATAGAACACAGGTGTCCCACATTGCAGGCAGATACTTTACCATCTGAGTCACCAGGGAAGCATCTTGAGTCTCTTTGAAACCCAGTATCCATCCTCCTCTTCTTTCTTATTAACAGAATCCCACTTGCAAACTCTGGGAAATAGTGAACTGCAGCCTGTGGGATCACAAGGAGTCGGACATGACTTAGCATCTGAACAACAGCAACAACACATGTTTGCAGCAGCAACAGTCCTGGCTTAAAAGTCAATTCCTGGCTTCTTTGGCCCCTTCCATTAGCCATTTGATATAGTTTGTTTTTATTCTTTGTTTTGTCTATTCTGTAATATGTTTTATTATTTATTTATAACTTCTAATTGTATATTGGGGTATAGTTGATTAACAATGTTGTATTAGTTTCGGGTGTATGGCGAAGTGATTCAGTTAAACATATACATGCTTTTTTTTTTTTTCAAATTCGTTTCCCATTTAGGTTGTTCCATCATATTTAGCAGAGTTCCCTGTGCTACACAATAAGTCCCTGTTGGTGATCTATTTTAAATATAGCAGTGTGTACATTTCTGACCTGAGAGATATGATTGGGATTTACAGAGGGGGCTTATAGGAAAGCATTTTAGAGGACAGCAGCTTTAGACAGCTCATTATTCTTCCCCTTCTTGCCTAGAAAGCAGACATGATCTAGAACCAAGGCGGTTATCCTGGGACCACAAGGCGCCAAGCCAAACACTAAATAAGGGTGGCAGCTTGTCAGCACCTGTGGCCTGAGAGTGTTGTGGGCCAGCATACAACCCCAATAACTATATCTGGACCTCCTCCTTGGGAAGCAGGAAGGAAGATCTCTCACAGGTTGGATTTTCTGATCAAAGTGAGGATGACCTCCCTCATAGAGGGATGAATAAGCCCACTTCCCTGCAACATGTTTTGGGGAGAAACAGATATAACAAATGAGTTCTCCCAGGAGTACAAAAGAAGAAAAGCTTGTTTATAAAGACAAAATTAATTGAACATCCTCCAGGATACAGACCATGTTTTGTTCATCTTTATAGCCTCAACATTCATTAGAAGGACTGATGCTGAAGCTGAAGCTCCATTACTTTGGCCACCTGATGCGAAGAGCCGACTCATTGGAAAAGACCCTGATGCTGGGAAAGATTGAAGGCAAAAGGAGAAGAGAGTGGCAGAGGATGAGATGGTTGGGTGGCATTACCATTCAATGGACATGATCCTGGGCGAACTCCAGGAGATGGTGAGGGACAGGGAGGCCTGGCGTGCTGCAGTCCATGGGGTTGCAGAGAGTCAGACACAACTTGGTGACTGAAAAACAGCAACATAGCCCCACTGCCCAGTGTAGACATGGCATACTTTAGGGTCAAAGTTTCTATGATGTAAATAAATGATGAAAAGAAGGAAACAGTCTTTTTCCATCAAGGAGTTATTTTATCTCTATGAGAGCAAACATTCACGTCTGATGATTTGTCATTAAGTCCACTGGCCTGACTCTTCCCTCCCCAGGTCACATAAAAGCAACCCATGGGGACCTCACATAGAACACTTAGGAAGCTACTGACTATTTTATCAATGTGACTGACATCCCCTTAGGAATAAACTAATACCCAGGCTCCTGGAGTGAACTAACTGCCCTTCTGAGACCATCCATGGCCAGCAATGATGACACTGGCCCTAAAAGGTGTGATAATGCCACAGAGCTGAGGAAAGGAGCCACTGGGAGACCAGGGGGCACCCTGGGTGGTCACGCAGGAGGGCAGAAGATAAAGGAGGCTTCTCTTCTTCTCTCCTCTGCCACACTCCTCACCTGGAGCGGGGGGGGGGGGGGGGGGGGGGGGGGGGGGGGCTCCACTAATGCTCAGATCTGAATTATCATTCTATCTGAATGCAAATATACGGTTGGTCAAAAGTTTCATTTGGGGGGTTTCATGCCATCACAGGAAAACCCAAACAAACTTTTTGGCCAATACAATAGTTTACTTGGGAAAATTCCAGGGGATAGTGAAGGACAGGGAAGCTTGCGCAGTTCATGGGGTCTCCAAGAGTCAGACACGAATTGGCCGCTGAACAACAGTAGTTTAATGCTATTAAGCCCCTACCTAGGAAACAGTTTTCATCATAAAACCAGCAGTTACCAGAAGTAAGGTAAAAAGATGAGAGGAGCAAATTTTAAAGAATTTCTGCGTTCTCCACCTGTGCTCATCTCCAGCCAGGACACAGAGGCAAGTTTCTCAAATTGCCTTAAGCTGTCACCACCATCCACACTCTAGAGCAAGGATATACAATCTATGACCTGAAAGTCAAAGCCTGTTTATGTATAAAAAATGTATTGGAACACAACTATATTTTTTAATTTGCATATTGTTCCTGCTTCTCTCATACTGCTATAGCAGAAAATATTTACTTGCAACTCTTTATGGAAATAGTTGGCTGACCCCTGCTCTAAAAGCTGTCTTGCCTTGTTGTTCACTATTTGGTTTGGTTTGGGGTTGCCCAGCATCTGAGCACCCTTCCATTGGAAGTTCTTAAGCATTTTGGTAGGAAGCAGAGTCCATCTCCTGCTCTAAAAGTGGTCAAGGTCAGACACTGCCTTCTTGGCCTCCCTTGCATCTCTGTGTCGACTAATCAGAAGCTCCCACCCCACATGTAGACTGGATGCACACATGCCTGTTAAGTCACTTCAGTCATGTCTGACTCGTTGCGACCCTATGCTGTGGACTGTAGCCCACCAGGCTCCTCTGTCCATGGCATTCTCCAGGCAAGAATACTGGAATGGCTTGCTGTGCCCTCCTCCAGGGAAATCTTCCGAACTCAGGGATCAAATCCACATCTCTTACGTCTACCTGCATTGGGAGGTGGGTTTATTTTTATCACTAGTGCCACCTGGAAAGCCCATAGACTGGATAGCTAGTGTCATAAAGAAGCAAGGACAGCAGAGAATCCATTTTTGTCACAATGGCAGCTGGGGCTATGTGTCCAGCCAACGAGTTTCCACGCAGTGGCACCGTCTCTGCTGGCAGGACATCCAGGACTGTTCTGGAGATGGTGTCAGTCTAAACAGCAGAGTCCAGAGGCTGGAGGCAGGGTGGATGCAATCTTACCCAGCTACAGTGCGGGGTGATTTTATCGATGATTTTGGCTGCTGCTCAGCTCCATTTTTTCCTGGTCACCTTCTGACTCTGCAGTTAACCTTTTCAGTAATTCTAGGAATGACTCAAAGCCATTTGATAAGTTTCTTTCCAGTTTAAATCAGCCAGAGTTGATTTCTGTTGTTTGCACCTAAGAGTTCTGACATTAAAAAAATATCTTTTTTTTTTTTTTTCATATTGGTAGGGTGACTAGCAGATTACAAATCAGCATCACATAACCTGTTTTGTTCTTGTGACAACCCTGGTAAGTATGGTTTTCTGCCCACTTAACAGATGAAGAAACTGAGGCTAAGTGAGGTTAAGTAATCCCTTTGAGTCAACAGTGGAATCCCTTTCTGCTGTGCCAAACAGGCAAAACTCCTTTCATAATGTCAGGCGCACGATCATTGGTTTTACTTTTAAATTAAACAAACCCCATCTCTTCTACAAAGCCCACGGAGGGCTGAAAGCTCTGTTGTGCCACTTACCAGCATCTTGTCATTTTTCACCTCTTTTATTCTAAGTCCAGGTGGCTTTATTTTTTCATTTGAAAATGTCATCACCACGTCATTAGCAATGCACTGTTACCTGACAGGAGGAAGAAGCATCCCCGGGCCATATGGCTGGGTTTAATCTACATGGTCACGGTGTAATCCCATTGAAATGGCTTCCCTTTGCAATCAAAACTGAATTTCACACTCTACCAAGATGGGGACAGCTCTCGTCTTCCCCAGAGTAATATAGATCTCCCCAGGCAGCCAAGGCCAATGGAAACGGCTTTCTTCTTGAGGCCAGCAGCAGGTGGGGGGCAGAGCTGGGAGGTCAGCGTGAATAGGAAGAAGGGGGAAAGGAGAGGTAGGAACACTTGGGGAGTCAGAGTCGAGAGTAATCCTTTGCATTCCCCGCCTACAGATTACCACTGGGGGCATTCAACCTTTGGCACCTGGGAAAAGTAAATTTGGAACAGAAGTCACCTTTATCCAATCAGTGGTCTTACCACAGTTGTTGCTTCTAAAGTTAGTTATCTGGCATATCTCCCCAGAAAGGCTAAAATTACAATCACTGTCCAGAGCACACAGTTAATCAGGATTTATCTGTATTTTAAGGAACATGTATTTTGGGTAGACATCCTCCTGTGTTCATTATGAAGCAGTTCATCTCAGTCCAGCATATGAGAATCACTGATGTAAACAGATATGAAAAAGTAATTGACCATCATTGGTGATGTAGCAGAAGGAAAGGAGGAGGCATAAATTGCCATTGGCAACATTGTTTGCTTATTTAAAATGCAATAAATGTAATACCTGATGTGTACTCAATCACTGCTGGTGAAATCCACACTGTTTATATTAATATCTGCTGAAGGCAATTGTAAGTGATATGAATCTAAAAGTCTTCAGAAAACACATTCCCTTTAACAAAACAGTTCTTCAGCTGTGTGTTGGGAACATAGTCTTGTGTAATTGTTTGGTTATAAGATTTTTCATCACAGGATTTATTCACAAATAGCAAAAAATAAAATTAAAAGAAACCTCTGTGTAAAACTACAGATCGGTTAAAGATGTTATTCAATTAACATTTAAAACTATGTTGTAGAAGACTATGTGTGGATTTAGATATGTGTAACTAGCAGACTTTGGAGTGTTTTTCTTACCTCATAAACTATAAGGTATGGGATTGCGTTGGTCTTTTCCACTACTGTATCCTGAGGGTATGGAATAGGGCCTGGGAAAATATTTGCTGAATTAATGACTCAGCTGATTAATGGTCATATTGGGTTGGCTGGAAAGTTCATTCAGATTTTTCTGTAAGATGTATGGGAAAAACTTGGATTAATTTTTTGGCCAAGCTAATATTTTAAGAAGAAAAGTGAATTATATGGTACCACCTTGTCAAAAAAACCACACATGTAGTTAGACATTGTCTGGTTTCCTTTGGCTGGCAGAATTATAGGCAATGGCTATTCTTTTCACTTATGACAAGATACTTATATCACAGATTATTTCCATGATGTGTGTGTGTGTGTGTATTCAGCTGCTTCAGTTGTATCTGACCCTATGGGCTGTAGCCCACCAGGCTCCTCTGTCCATGGGATTCTCTAGGCAAGAATACTGGAGTGGGTTTCCATGCCCTCTTCCAGGGGATCTTCCCAAAGCAGGGGCCAAACCTGCAGCTTTTACATCTCCTGCATTGAAGTTTCAGTTTGTGTCATATTCTTCAACACTATGAAAAATACGACTATTACTACTACTATTACAAAAATCACTATTTGCTGTGTGTCTTTTGAGCATGTCTGATTTTTTTTCCTTAGAAAAAGTACCTAGAATTAGAATTAGCATGTCTGTTGTCATCTGTAGAGGCTGCCTAGCAACCAATTAGCTCTTCTCTGAAAAGTATACCCTCTTTAGATGCCACAGAATAAATCCCCTTCGTGTGTGTGTTCTAGGGAAGCAAGGTAACAAACATTCCTGGGAATGGGGAGATGGGTGTAGAGCAGGTTTCTTCTTGATCGGTCCAACAGGAGAAGACTGGGGAAGGTGCCTGCCCAGTGCAGGTGCTGCTTCTCTCCCAAGCTTTGCTTCCATGTCCTTGGAAAGCAGAGATATTATAAAGCGTATGAATGCTGATGCCAGGCTAGTGCAGCCTCACCCTCTCCTAGGGCTGCAGTGCTGGCTCATTCTGTCTTTTCACGGGAAAGACCCCATCGCTAATTAATATAAACCATGAGTGTTAGACTCTCAAGAGTCTTCTCCAACACCGCAGTTCAAAAGCATCAATTCTTCAGTGCTCAGTTTTCTTTATAGTTCAACTGTCACATCCATACATGACTATTGGAAAAACCATAGCTTTGATTAGATGGACCTTTGTTGGCAAAGTAATGTCTCTGTTTTTTAATATGCTGTCTAGGTTGGTCATAACTTTTCTTCCCAGGAGCAAGCATCTTTTAATTTTATGGCTGCAGTCACCATCTGAAGTGATTTTTGGAGCCTAAGAAAATAAAGTCTGTCACTGTTTCCACTGTTTCCCTATCTATTTGCCATGAAGTGATGGGACCAGATGCCATGATCTTGGTTTTGTGAATGTTGACTTTTAAGCCAACTTTTTCACTCTCCTTTTTCACTTTTATCAAGGGTCTCTTTAGTTCTTTGCTTTCTGTCATCTGCATATCTGAGGTTTTGATATTTCTCCCGGTAATCTTGATTCCAGCTTGTGCTTCATCCAGCCCAGCATTTCTCATGATGTACTCTGCATATAAGTCAAATAAGCAGGGTGACAATATATAGCATTGATGTACTCCTTTCCCAATTTGGAACCAGTCTGTTGTTCCATGTCCAGTTCTAACTGTTGCTTCCTGACCTGCATACAAATTTCTCAGGAGGCAGGTCAGGTGGTCTGGACTTTTGAGAGTCCCTTGGACTGCAAGGAGATCCAACCAGTCCATCCTAAAGGAAATCAGTCCTAAATATTCATTGGAAGGACTGATGCTGAAGCTGAAACTCCAATACTTTGGCCACCAGATGTGAAGAACTGACTCATTTGAAAAGACCCTGATGCTGGGAAAAATTGAAAGCAGGAGGAGAAGGGGACAACAGAGGATGAGATGGTTGGATGGCGTCACTGACTCAATGGGCATGAGTCTGAATAAACTCTGGGAGTTGGTGATGGACAGGGAGGCCTGGTGTGCTGCAGTCCATGAGGTCGCAAAGAGTCAGACACAACTGAGCAACTGAACTGAACTGAACTGAACCAGTGATAGATCACTGGTTATACAAACTATACAGTCTTCACTTTAGCAGTCTTATATCATGTTCTTGAGCTTCCTAGGTAGCTCAGTGGTAAAGAATGTGCCTACCAATACAGGAGACACAGGTTCAATCCCTGGGTTGGAAAGATCCCCTGGAGAAGGGCATGGAAATCCACTCCAGTATTCTTGCCTGAAAAATCCCATGGGCAGAGGATCCTGGTGGGCTATAGTCCATGGGGTCACAAAGAACCAGACATCACTGAGAATGCCCACATGGTATCATGTTCTTGGGGCATGGCATATTCATATAGTTGGCCTGCCTTTCAAACACGACTGCATTCTGAACATCTTCAGCCAATGATATATTTTCATGAAATAGCTCAAAAGTAGACCTCATGTTTACACTCCTCCATTATTTTTGGCCAGCAGTCCATGAATTAATGAGTATATATCCAGGACAGAATCTGTCTTCAGGAATACGAGGAAGGTGGACCAAGGAAGGAGGAAATGTGACACAGAGAAGGCCATGGAGAGCATCCCTGATCTCTGGAAGCCAAACAATTCACACTTGGAATCAGTGGAAAAACAGTCACTGAGAAGCTGACCACCTGTTGCAGAATTATGAAACCTTACTGGGATTATAAACTTTTCCCACTCACTTTCTTTTTTTTTAATTGGTATCTTGGAACTTGGAAAAACTGATTGTTGGGAGGCAATAGCAGTACTCGAGGTTTGGGAGTTGATGCAAATCTAAATAATCTAGATAATCTTGAGAGATGCAATGGAAGTGCTGGCAATCCCTTGAATTTCTATAAATGTTTTTTTTTTTTTTTTTTTTTTTTGGAAAAATTTGCTTCTAAGACTTGGGAAGAGGCCACAGTTCTGAATCACTTCAGAATGCTGAGAGGACAAAGCTCCTGGAGTGGAGCCCCATGGCCAGTTCTTATACTAGGGCTCACTTTCTCCCAGCAAAGTCATCACTCCTTGGGGTATCTTTTTTGTCTTCCATGAACTGGGGTGACAACCTCCTCCCTACATCATCAGGGGCAGTGAGCAACAGCACAACTATTCTGCTCTTACCAGAGGAGGACCGCTCACTTCTCAGAGGCACTGAAACACTTGCATGTCACCAGGCAGTCCCCTTAACATCCATGAACGTGGACTCTGCTTTTGCTCACCATCCTGTGGTCTGAGTACCATAGAACAACAGAAGACAAAATTCCCGGATGTCATATGTTTCATGAATATAATTGGATGTGTGGCATATAATTTTCTGATACACAAAAATAAAAGACTAAATCCTATATCATGTTCAACTGAATTTTCTTGAGTACCTACTATGTGCTAGATACTATGCTAGTCACTTCTACATAGTCTATTTCATTCTATCTTTATAATTAGCCATGCAGACCGGTGTTATTATCTCCATTTATGCAGATGAGGAAACAAAGATTTGTGACGGATGCATGGAGAATCCCAGTCAGGTCTCTTAATCCCTAAGTTAAGTAGCTTCTAGAACAACATTTCATTCAAAGAAAATCAAAAGGAATCTAAGGAATCCCTCCCTTCCTCCCTCTTCTCCTATCTCCCTGTCTTTTCTCTTCCCTTCCTTTCATATGTTTTGAGTATCCAGCACATGCCAGAATATTCTGGAAGCAGGAGATATTCTTGGTAATACAAGGAAGATGGCAAAGAAATGCTCACATATAGTAGCATTTTCAGATGCAGACAGCATAGGTCTTTGGAGAAACTATGGGCTGGATTATGGTGGAAAGAACTTGAAATCTGAAGTCAGACAAACCTGAGTTCAAATTCTGACTCTGCCACTACCTGGGTTTGTGATCCATCCCTCAGTTTTTTCATCTATAAGGCAAAATATAATAATGCATCACCTTATAGGATTGCCCTGATTATGAGCAAAATAAGATGCCCAGAGCTTGGGAAATGCTCAGTAAACAAGACATGAAGTAGTAGCAATTTAAACCATATCCACTGCAAGAAAAGGTCCTGCTCTCCTGCCCAGACCTGGGAGGTCTGTTTATCTGTCCATCCTCACATCTATCTCCTAATGACCTCTTTCAAGCACCTTGTGCTGACTCTTCCAAAGAAGAAGCTGAGTGTATCTCCTCACATCCTGACACTGCAGAAACCACACTCAGGCGGCCTCCAGCTTCTTTGGCTTTGAAATCCCTGCTCTTTTGGCTGGCGGGCGCTTCACGGGGTGGATGGCCAATTCGCCATGGCGGTTTGTATCTGCAGCCGGCCTGACAGGCTGGGAGAGGAAGGCGTTAATGTTTTCTGACAGGCGACCCCTAATTGTGGGAGCTTTTCTTCTTGAGCTTTCTGTGAAATTCTGACTTAGGCGAGCAGCATAACAAAATGGCAGGGCATTGAGCTGGGCTTGCACTACACTGAGCTGGGTGGTTGGGCGGGGGGAGGGGGTGTCTTGGGGCAAGGAGTGCTGGCCCAGCATTATTCATGAAGACTTTCAGCTGTTTTTGTCTTTTAACTAACCTTTGAGTTTGATCAGAGGGCTGACCGGCCTCCCTTTCGCCAAAGGCCCTGCTGGCACCTGGACAATGGAGGCAGACTGTTTTTCCTGGTAAAGAGAAGAGCTGGGGGAGGCCATGGGCTGTGTGTCCTGGAGGTAGGAAGGGAGGGTTGCAGAGGGCAGCTTTACTTCTGTCCTAGTCCTGGGCAGAGGGGTGGTTATTGATAGAACTTCCAACTGCCCCAATATAGGCAGCTGCCCTCCTACTGCTGACTTTCTAGGCTCTACATCTTTATCCAGGAAAATGCACACAGCTTCTAGTTCTCCCATTTGATGTTCAAATCCCCTCCCTTCCCCTCCAAGTAGCTTTCTTCTGCTCTTTCTCCCCCCCATCCCCACCCCTCTTTCCAAAGGACTCATGGGCTGGAGTAAGACTCCAGTCTACAAGTATTTGGGTAGTGCTGGTTTATTATTATTATTATTATTATTGCAAATAATGATGCAAAGTGGGTGAGAGCAAATAAGTCAAGAAAAGACAAGGAGAAAATGACCCTTGGATGAGGTCAGAGACCCAAAGAATGCTTAGTGGCTCAGTTGGGCCGGACTCTTTGTGACCCCATGAACTGTAGCCCGCCAGGTTCCTCTCTCCATGGAATTTCCCAGGCAAGAATACTGGAGTGGTTTGCCGTGCTATGGAGAATCTTACCCAGGGATGGAACCCAGGTCTCCGGCATTGCAGGTAGATTCTTTACCCTCTGAGCCACCAGTGAAGCCCTATTATTGTAAATAAGAATGCAAAATGGGAGAGAGCAAAAAAGTGAAGGAAAGAGAAGGAGAAAGTGACTCTTGGATGAAGTTAGAGACCCAAAGAATGGTGGCAAGAGGGTTCAGGAGCACGGAAGTCATGGTGCAGCCTCCCCACCTGCAGGAGAGGAGGGAGGAGGCGAGAATGACTTGCTCTCGCTTTTGGCCTGTGCCAGGCTTTTGTCCCCTGCATCCACTTCCTGCCCGGACCCAAGGCCCAGTCCTCTCCAGCGCACTTTGCAGAAAAGTGACTCCCTTCAAGGAGTGTGGGTTGGCGCCTTTCCTCCATCTCTTCCCCAAAATAGTTCTGGTCGCCAGCGCATCAAAGGCTGCTTTGTGATCGGCGGCCGGCAGGCTGCCTGGAGGGGGGCGCACGTGGGACGTTCTGGGAGCTCGTCCCACTGCCCTCTCCAACCTCTCTGTCTTCTTTCATTCATTCTCCTCTCTTCTCTTGCTTTGTCTCTAATTCCTTCTCGTTTTTTCTGCCTCCTCTTTCTCTCTCCCTCCGTCCCTTCTCTCCTTTCTCCTCCATCCCACCCTCTCTTTCTTCTTTTTCTCTCCATCTCTTCTCTCTCCTTCCCTTCCTCCACCTTTGGCTTCCTCTCTCTTTCTCTCACCTCCTCCCTCTTCCTTTTCCCCACCTCTCGCCTCCGACCGAGTGACAAGCCTCCTCTCCCCGCCACCCCCATCACTGCCATCAGGTAGCCGGGCGAGGTCCCGGCGCGCGCAGCTGACAGCGGACGCATGCCTGCAGCCAATCACTGCCCGGATGCGCTGCAGCCTGAATAAATCATTAAGCCTGACACGCGCTCAGGGCCTGCTCTGTGCCGCAACTTGCTTCCTGCCATTAACCTACACACCCTCTTTTGTAACAACCTAATCTTGCATACAAAGGAAGTAGGAATATAACTTCGACCTGAGCTTAGAGCCCAGCTCTCATCATTCCCAGTGGGAAAAGAACGTTAGTGTCAGCGAATCCACTTCCCTCCCTCCCTTTGACTCCAGATAACCTGGAGTTTCTGGGGAAATCTGAAAACAGATCATTTCTAGGTCCAGGACTGGAGAGAAGGAGAAAAGAGTTCAGAGACTTCTCAACAACTGGAAAATAGCTTGGAGGGCATTAGGTACCTCAGAGAAGCATCCATTGTGTTCTGAAAACAGGTTGCCATGAAACAATCTGAGAGAGTTCACTCTAGAAGATATAAATTAAGACAATTAAGTCCTAGAAATGTTGACTAACCTTAATCATTTGTCCCTCCCCTTTTATTTATGAGTGCATACATGGATGAGTGAGTGAATGGGTGAATGAAAACAAGAATAGCTTCCCAACAGCAGCATGGTCTTAGTTTATCTTGGTGGCAAGACCTCTTTCTTCACTAGGTCTGGCCCTCTGGCTTCCTGTTGGGTTTGGCCACTAGGAAGCACCACTAGGAATTTGTGAGGTAGGAGGGAAGGTAGGTCTGACCATGTTTATCCCTGCTCCTCACTGACAAGGTCCTCAGGTGCTTTAGCAGTGGCTCTGCTCTTTGGTCTCAGGCCACAGCTCTTGTCAGGACCTTTCTCTCCCATAGCAACAACTCTTACAGAGATGCAGTGACAGCTTCCTCCTCTGTCCCCTGAAATCCAGAGATGCTAAGGATCCTCCCCTTGTTTCTAGTCTCTGGGTGCTGCATTTTTTTGGTTCCTTTATTTCCACCCACCTCTGTCTCTCCATTAGACTCTTTTTTCATTTGCGCTTTCAAGTGTGCTGCCGGCTCCTGCTGACTCAGTCTGGTACCCAGACTGTTTCCCTGCAGAATCTCAGGGATGTACTTGTTTTGAGTAAGATTCTCAGGGATCATAGGACCATTATCATGAAACTTCCTAGGGCAGAGGTAAACCTAGCTTTATTCAAAACCAAACTCTGGAAGAGCACTTCATCTTTTGGAACTGGGAATGACTTACTTGAAAGTTCGCAAAGTAAGTCAATTTCAGTTTTCTCTTCTAGAAAATGAGGATTTGTCCCTTGCATAGACAGATGGATAGAAAATGAAAGGGCTTTAGAGCTGCCCATGATTATATCAGCATAAAGGAATACCCACCTCTCATGATCTTCCAAAACCAGGTAGAGCGATGGTGCTGGGGACTTGCCACAAAGGTAAACCAAGACCATGCTGCTGTTGGGAAGCTATTCTTGTTTTCATTCACCCATTCACTCACTCATCCATGTATGCACTCATAAATAAAAGGGGAGGGACAAATGATTAAGGTTAGTCAACATTTCTAGGACTTAATTGTCTTAATTTATATCTTCTAGAGTGAACTCTCTCAGATTGTTTTAAGGCAACCTGTTTTCAAACACAATGGATGCTTCTCTGAGGTACCTAATGCCCTCCAAGCTATTTTCCTTTTCCAGTTGTTGAGAAGTCTCTGAACTCTTTTCTCCTTCTCTCCAGTCCTGGACCTAGAAATGATCTGTTTTCAGATTTCCCCAGAAACTCCAGGTTATCTGGAGTCAAAGGGAGGGAGGGAAGTGGATTCGCTGACACTAACGTTCTTTTCCCACTGGGAATGATGAGAGCTGGGCTCTAAGTTCAGGTCGAAGTTATATTCCTACTTCCTTTGTATGCAAGGAAGAGGCAGAGCAGGGCAGGAGCTGGAGCGACTAGTAAGCTCCCTATCCTCATGGAGTTTACCTTCTAATAGAGGGCAATGGATAGCAACTACACAAACAAATAGGTGGGTTTTTGTTGTTTGTTGGAGTTTGTTTTGCTTCTGGTTTTTGCATAGTAGTAGATGGCAAGAAGGAGAAACAGAAAAATGGATAAAGAGTGACTATAGCCAGCAGAAAGCTGCTTTAGATAGGATGATCATGGAAAGCTTCTTGGAAGAGGTGGTATTTGAGGTAAGCTGAGCTGGGCTTTCCTGGAAAAACTACATCTATTCACAGATTTCTTTTTCCTGTGGGTAAACCTCAAATCTAGGTTGAATTGGATGCATCAACTAACTGACCAGTCCCCATAAAAATGAGATACTAGAATAACAACACCAGGTGCTCACATTTACATATAGCTTGTAATCTCCCCCACAAGGCCATGCGCTAAGTCCTTTTACATAGCATCCTGTTGCTGTGGTGGGTACCACCAGCCCCATGTTGCAAACAAGAAGATGTGGATTCTCTCATCTCACATCCCCAACTCTGCAAGAACAGTGAAGTGTTAATGCACATTGTACTCCCTCTTTCTCAGTCCTAGCCCTTTGATGCTCTAGGCAGAGAACAGACCGGTTATTTTTCCCTCTTCTTTGGTGGGCCCGGCTGCTAACCGAAGATATTTCTCCACTCCACGCACATCCTCCTCCTCGCAATTTAAAATTTTGAAAGGTAGTGTCAGGGAAATGAGATGTGCATCCCAGGAGCTCCAGTACAGCCTCTGATAATACTCGCATTCAACAGTTTTGCAGCCAGCGGCGGGTCTATTTTTTATCTTTCCTCTCCCGCCTGCTTGCTCCTCCTGGTCAATTTCAGGCGACTCCAGTCTTAACTCGGTGGTCTCCAGGCTTTTTTTTTTTTTTTGAATAGTTAAGATTTCTAAGTTAATAAAGTCAAGGCAGTTTTTTTTTTTTTTTTTTTCTCCAGCATCTCCCTCCCCAAAAAGAAAGCAGGAGAGGGGGCTCACGCTGGGGAGAGGCCGCGACTGCTAGCCGCTGGGGTCTACATTTTGTATTTCGCTGACAGCCCAGGGCCGCTCCAAAGCCCGCCGCGCAGCCAATGGGCAGCGGTGATTTATGGAGCTGACTAATGCTGGCTGAATGCGGCCTGTCAGAGAGCCCTGAATGGCTTCCCTTCGCCGCACAAGCCCCGGCTTTGTGTTGCTAAGCGATTAGAGCAGATGTAATGAGATTTTGCCCAATCCCCGCTTTGCCCTTTCCTAGCTTCGGCAAAATTGTGTGTGTTTTTGTGAATTTTTAGAGTTTGCCTCCGCATTGTGGCAAACAACGGCTAACTTTGCCCCGAGTTTAACGAGACTGGATATTTCCCATTCAGAAGTGAGTAAAAGAACACCTGTCTTCACAAGGAGAAGGGGGGAAAATCCCCTTTGTGGGGGCTGAAACATTATCCTAATGTTATATTCATAGCCATAAATGACTTGCTACACTTTCTTTGCGTACCTTATCTGGAAACTTGCAAAGGAGCTAAATTAAAAGAAAAGGAAATGCATAAGGGTCGGGAAGGGGTCGGGGGTGGGGGGATCGAGGTCCGGTCCTACAAATGAGAAGATAAAAATAAAGCAGGCATCTCAAAAGCATTACTTCCCTCAAGTAAGCTCTAAATTGGCCCACTGCTGGCAGAAAGTCCGATTATTTATGGCGATGAGGAATTTACTGATTTCCCCCCCCCCCTTAATTACGCTCATCTCTTTGAAAGGGACTGAAGCCTCAATGTGCATTCTATAGAGGGTCATTTAGCAAAATGACATCAGACGCTGGGGCGTGCTCTGCGCATCGCGGCTTTAAAAAATGATTATTCTGTGCCACTAAATGGTATAGATGTACCAACACAGACTAGATTTTTAACTCTGGAAGACGTGCTGGCCCCCCGCTCTTTGTTGGGTTTTGTAAGATGCATTTTGCGCTCGGCTTTCCGCTTGGCTGGAGACACGCTAACTGAATCTGCAAGTAATGCAAGCGGCAAGCGAGGAGCCCACAAGAGGCGGAGTGGGATTCTGATCACGTCCTTGCTAACTGACAAGAAGCAAGCCAGCCAAAAACCCACCAATTTCTTTTTGAATCTTGGTAATTGGGTACTTTTACACGCAACTCACGCCATTCGGATAGAGTCACAAGCTTAGATAGGCCAGTGTCTCAAAGCGACCACACATTTCTAAGGCTTCTATTTATTTAAATCTAACTCCTGTAAGAAATTTATATCATACGTACCCTTTACTTAAAACCGATATGGACAGAGTGTGCAGTGGGAGAAAGGAGTAGAAAATGCATGGCTGGCAGTGAAGGGAGAAGAACACGCCCACCCCTGGCAGTGTGGACAGGGCTACCTCCCCCAAGCCCAGACTCAGGCAGCACCATCCTTTCTCCCACTCCTGATGTTCATCATCTCATCCAGACCTGCCACAGTTTCACAATGAGAAACTCAGAGTGGAACTAAGGGTTAGAAAGTGGGGTGAGGACCCTCTCCTTCCAGTTCATTTTGGGGGGATTTTTTTCAGTGTACGTTTTATCAAAAGATGATGCAGCTGTTAATCACCACCTATTTGCTAGGTGTCTGCATACATTTGCAGCATAAATGTCAAGGAAAACTATCTATATATGTAGATATACAGGTAAAGATATATCTCCTTGTACAAGTTTCATAGAGTCACCTCAGATAGGCCTGGTCACAGCACTTATCTTTGTCATTTCTGCCACTTAGCATCTTTACACCACCCTCTCCCCCTCCCTTCCCTTTGGCATTTTGATAATAACTTGGATGGGGCAGTAGCGTCAAAGAAGACTTGGAGGCAGCTGATTATTTTCATTTGTAAAAAAAGAAAAAAGTTTTATTACGAAACTAGTTTGTATAAAACAGGGTTATACACGGGATATTTTCTTTTGTAAGTTTGTAATAAAACAGTAAGAAAAAAAAAAGGGCAGTGGTAGAAATTTCCCCAAAGGCAACCTATCGAAACCAACTGGCTGCCCCTTTGTGTTTGGACAGTAGCTGCATAAACTTTGTTCTTCTTGAACAGTATTTAATAACATCATTAATACATTAACAAAGTTTCTATAAAGTAAGACACATTGGTGCTGAAGTACATCTGATGGCCTTTCAATCTCACCTATGAGGACAGTTCTTTACAAAACCACATAGGGGAAATGGCAGTTGTAAGGTGAACTACACATCTAAAATATGCAGAGGTAATAGCATTACATGTTAAAGTATCAAGATATACACATTTTAAAACATTTGTACAAAACTCTATAAATTTTTTTCTTTCTTTCTCTCTTATGTACAAAAATATCTTAATATATCCCCAAACTGGTTAGGATAGATACAAATAGATTTTTCTTATAATAAAAAAAAAATTCACAAAAGATTGGAAGCATTCTATGATCAAAATGGTGGAAAAGATGGTGTGAGGGAGTGAAGATTGGGGAGGGGGGCCCCAAGAGGCTGGGGGTTTTCAAAACCCCGGGAGGGTCGGGGTTTCAGATAGCATACTTTCACTGCAGACAAAAATCCACAGCTTTATCAGGGTGGGGCATACAGAGAGGAAGGACGCCAACCCATTTCTAGAGGGCCAAAGAACTGCGCTTTCAAGAGAGGGCGGGGAGGTCAGCTCTGCCTGTTAGCGGTGGGTGGGTGTTCCTACAGGGCGTGTGCTGCTCCCTTACGCCAGGAACCCACTGCTTTGCACACAAGCTGCAATCCGTGCATCCTAGTCATCCTAGGGTCCTAGTCACTCTATCTCCGTGAATGATTGGAGTGCAAAGATACTGTTCTGAGCGCATCCCTGTTTTGCGAGAGCCTTGCTTCTCAGGCGTGCGGCGCTTAGTTGATGTAGGGGTTGGGGTGCCTGGATTTGTTTGTTTTCTTCTTATTCTCTTCTTCTTTCTTCTCCCTTCCAACATCGCTGAGGAGAAAGCACTGAAGATGCAGGTTGTGCAGGCCCTATAACATAAGAAGAAGGGGAGAGGTTAGTGTCAACTTGGAGGCCAGTGGTGGGAGGAAGTGGAGGTTGGGAGAAAGATCTGTCAGGTACAGCGCCTTTTTTGACAAGTCTAGGAGTCGGTATACCACCTCGGTACTCCTACCCTGCAAGTCCTTGGAGACCTGGGCAAAGCCGCTCTCTGAAGCCAAGGCTGAAACTTACACGCCCGGATTTGAAAAGGACAAACTCACAAATCCTTTCAATCCACCCCTCCCCTCATCTCCGTGGGAGCAGTCGCCCTCCTACAGAAGAAAAAGAATGAAGACAAGAGAATCCCCCGGTTCCGGCCCCTATGCCACCTACCTGCTTCCGAAGTCCATTCGCACCAGGGCCTGACCCAGGCCGAGACCCTCAGAACCAGTTGGTGAAATCGAGTAGTTCTTGTTCCTCGGGGCTGAGAGGGTCGTAGGACCCCTCGTCCGAAGAGTAGGATGAGACCGGCGAGCCGGCCATGGAGTTCATGTCGTTGGAGTAGTTGGGGGAGATGGTGGGCGACAGGACGCCGGCCTGGAAGGCGGCGCTCACCGCGTCGTGCTCGTCCAGCAGCTGCTGGAGCGCGCGGATGTACTCGACGGCGGAGCGCAGCGTCTCCACCTTGCTCATCTTCTTGTTGGCCGCACCGTTGGGTACGTGCTCCCGAAGGGTGGCGAAGCCCAGGTTGACCAGCTTGACGCGGTTGCGCTCGCGCTCGTTGCGACGCGCCACGGCGGCCGGCTGCTGCTGCGGCAGGCTGTAGCCAAAGCCGCTGAAGTTGAGCCGGCGTTTGCAGCGCATCAGTTCGGGAGACGAAGAGCGCTGGCGCTTGACTTGCTTGGGCGCTGACTTGTGACCGCCCCCTGAGGGCTGGCCGTCGGCCGCGGGGCTCAGCTGTGGCGGCGGCGGCGGCGGCGGCGGCGGCTGCTGCGCGCTCTGTGCCGCCGCCGTGGCAAAGAAGCAGGCTGCGGGCGGTAGGAAGGGCTGCTGGGGCTGCGGGCCTGCGCCGCCGCTCTCCATCTTGGCAGAGCTCTCCATGCACAGCGGCGGCCAAGGAGTCGCGCGATCGGAGCGAGCGGGGACACGAGGTGCGGGACGCACGCTAGGGGTACACAGACAGGACCGGGGAGAGGCACGAACAGAGAAGGGAGAGAAGGGGAGAGATAAAGCTGGAGTCCCGAGGTAAGTTACAAAAATACAAAATCCCCGGGAGAGACTTTTTAGGGTGGGAGTGAGGAAGGTGCACACGTCTCCTCCTCCCTCCACCCCGCCTCCTCCCTCCCCTCCTCCCTTTGCAGGTTGGCTTCAGGAGCCTCGCGTGGCGCTCGCGTGTGAGGCTGCCGCTAGCGCCTTCTTGTTTTGTTTTTTTTTTAAAGCAAGCAGCAGCAGAAGCAAAAGTCGGCGGTGAGCGCGCTCTGCTGTCTTCTGTTCTTCTCCCCTTAGGGTTGCGCGCTCTTGCGCCCGGTCTCGGTCTCTCCAGCCGCGACTCGGGCTGTTTGTGTTATTTGGTTAACCCCCTTTCTTTGCTTATTTCCTTCTTTTCACTCGCCCTCCTTGGCCGGCTCCCTGTCGCTGCGCCTTCCACGTTCCCTGGCCAGAAGTGAGAGAGTGCTGGGCGGCCGGAGTGCGGCCGCCTTTTCAACGGGACACCCAGCCCCACGCGCAGCGCTGGCCCCGCCTCGCCCCCCACTCCCCGCTGCTGCAGCGAGCGGCTGCAGCCCCCACCCCCCTCCTCTTACCGCCTCCTCCCACTCCACTCCCTAAACTCCCCCCTCATCCCCTCCCCACCCCTTTCCCCCTGCCGCCCCCGCCCCCTCCCGTTCCCTGCGCCCGTTCCTTGCAAACTCCCCATTCAGCCGGGTTTGTTGTTGCAGTGCGTGCGCCTGGCGCGTGCCGGACTCCCGGCTGAATAAACAGGCGGCGCGCTCAGGGCGGGCTGCAGCCAGGGGGTGGTTCTGGAAAAGGGGGGGCCAGCGTCACCGGATAGGCGGATAGCTCTGAAAATTGGAGATGTAGGGGTAGACAGGTTTGGGGTGACGCGTCCCGGGATTCTCCTGAAAACTTGGAAAACAGCACAGGCAAGGGTTTGGGCAGAAAAAGTGACACAGGGCAGTGTGGAGGTTAGGGACAGTAGGACTCCATTTTTCCTGTTTTCTTCTCCTACCCTACTGCCACTCTCTTTGGGGGGGGGGGGCTCCGATGTCATTGGGAGCAGAAGCAAATTAGCTCCAGAAGTTCAGAAAGGTGGGGAGAATTCTGTGGAACTAAGTGACTGTTAAAACTTAGGTTCTGGTACCAAGGCATCCTCTCACTAACTCTGTGACCCTGTTGAGCGGCATCCGCACCGAGCCTCAGTTTCCTCGTTGGGAACCACAGAAGGTTGGGTTAGGTGGTCTCTAATGTCCCATTCAGTTGTGAGAACTAGAATATGCTCTCCAAAATTGAACAAGTGTGGAGGAGGTCAAGAAGGGAGGTGATCGCACTGGGGGTGGGGGTGGGGGGTGTGATCAGCGCTTAGACAGGTGTGTACAGCACGGATACTCTTCCAGGGTGACCTCCCGCCTGTAGCATCGCCCCCAGCGCAAGGATTATTTCCTGACCGGCTAGGGGGATGCGTAAAGAGGGGAGCTCTTTGGAGTGTACCCACCCACGGGGGATCTGAGAAAAGAGATGTGGGAGGTGATGGAGCTGGGGAACAGGGTTGGGGGAGCAGCTTCGCCGGTTGTCCGGCGCCGCCACAGGCACCTCGGGTGCCTTGGCGCAGCCTCCATCCCGCCCCAGGCGTGTGCCCGGCGGGCCGGTGGCAGGCGACTGGGAGCCGAGCCCGGCCGGGCCGCGTGCTGGCGCCGCGAGGGGGGAGGAGACGCTTGCAGCCGACGCTCGGCCGCTTGGACGGCGCCCACCCAGGCGCCCTTTCTGGGCCCTCGGCCCTGGCCCTCTCTGGCCAGAGCCTGGTCCAGCTTCGGGGCTCCTTGGGACACAGCGCTGCAGGGAACGCGGGCGCAGACGGAACCACGGGTCCCCCATCTCTGTGCCGCTCCGATGAGGGGAGAAGTCAACTGGGGCGCGTCTCAGGTCACCTTTACACAGGCTGAAAAAAGCAGAGCGTAACCATCTGGTTGATTTGTCCACTAGAAATAGGCAGTTCGGGTTATGGGTGCAGGAATGCTCTTGGTGAGGCATCCTAAGAATTGCTTCTCACTGAACTGCCCTTTGTGGAGATGGGTCTTTCTAAATGATCGTGGGTGACCGATCCTGGGAGCCGCCTTTGGTATGTGTGAGTGGCTGCGAGTGCTGGGGGTGGGGAGTGGGGCCTCCAGAGATGAATCACCTCTCTTCTCGGCCTCAGTTTCTTCTTTTGAAATAGACGGGTTTAGGAAACATAGGACTGCATCGTGCCAACAAAGCTCAGTTCTGTAAACCTCCCACCCACGCAGCCATCTCCCCGACGGGAACCTGTGGCTCGCTGACCCTGACAGGACTGAGCTGAACTCCGTCCTCTGGCCTTTCCCTCCCTGAGCCCCACCGCAGAAAAGGAGCTGAGAGGGCTCCCAGATTACACTTGTCTCCTCTTCTGGGAAGGACAAGAGGCCATGAGGCCTAAAGCAGAGGCGCACCCCCACGCTTTCTAACAGGAGGAAGCCTCGGACCACCCGGCAGAGTAAAGGGCCTTCAGGCACATCCCGCCACCCACTTGCCCCAGTTGGAAATGTCGGGTGCGGCCGCTAGGCGGCGTCCACTCCTCCTTAGTAAAATAGAGGTTGAGGGCAGGGTGCAGGGTGGGTAGCCAAGAGCAATGCATCGAAGTGCATTTTTCACCTTAGGCTACATCTTGCGCCTTGAACTCCGTTCCAATTCAGATTCTATCCTTCCACACTTGACAAAGTGTTTCGAGTTGTGACCTTAAACAGTCTCTACGGCCCTCAGTTTCCCATTCTGAACCAGACATGCACCCACCAGCTCATTTAGAAACGTCTGGGAGCGGGGAAATTTGCCGATGGCCAGCACTTGTTCTCAGTTTCCTTCCAGAGTGTGGGCTCCACAGGTACACAGAGATCCTCATTATCAGGAATGTCAAGGCCAGAGCCTACTCCCAACCTTACACACGCGTACGTGCGCGCGCGCGCACACACACATACACACACACGCCACGCAATGGGCGCTCAAATAGAAGCGCCAACTAGTGAAGCCGCGCATTGTAGTGGTCCTACGCTTTGGCCTCCACCCAGGAGCAAAGACAGCGGGTGCTGCGATCCTTCCGGCCAAAGCCACAGAACATTTGTCCCTATTCTTCCCTCCCCAGTCCAGAGCCAAAATCCCTCCCTACTCCTGCATCATCAGCCTGTTTCCTTATAGGCTTTGCAAAATCTCCAGGCTTTCTCTTTCTCCTACTCAAGTAAACACAAAGAGTGCTCCCAGCCACCAACCCCCCTCACCCCAGCACCAACCCACACACGCTCACAGACCTAAGAGAGCTGCCACTTCCTGCCCCAGGCCCAGGGGTCTCCAGCCTTTACACAGGGGGTTAAGGCAGAGGGACTCGATTTGGTATCCAGGCTCTGTTACTTAAGAACTGTGACTTTGAGCTAATAGGGGACACTCTGTCTCAGTTTCCTCATCCGCATGCCCATGGTTAGAGCACCTACCTCCAAGAGGTGTGAGTTTCAGAAAGATGTCCCTGGAGTGCTCAGGAGGAGGTCAAACAGAAAGTGATGAATTTTAATGGCCTTTTTCAAATAAGGAGGAAGGCCCTGTTCACAGAGCTCACCCAGGAAAGCGTTTGTGGGAAGAGGATCCTTGACCCCCAGCTTCCTAGAACCACACTGCCCTAATGCTCCAGCCCTTGGAGAGTCAGTGCCACCATGTCTCACTGTCCCAGCATCTGGGAGTCTTTTCTGTCCTTTTTGAGGAATGGTGGTGATGCTCACTGGCAAATGGTGGTGATAGAGAAACCAATTTTATATTTTTTTAACACACACAAACAGTAACAAGTCAGATCAAATACAGACAAGTTTCATGGCCAGCCCAGGAATGGGCTTCAGCAGAGCCAGTGGCCCTGCCCTCCAGCTGTCTGTGGCTCCAATGACACCCAGTGGGCCTGACAGTGTAAATCTCCAGGCTTTACTTGACAGGGATGTTCAAGGTCCCATTTATCTAGAAATGGAAGGAGAAGAAGATAACTCATGAAAGGAGGGTTCCGTGTGAAGTGCTCAGATGCATAGTCATGTCCAACTCATTGAGACCCCATGGACTGTAGCCCACAAGTTTCCTCTGTCCATAGTATTCTCCCAGCAAGAATACTGGAGTGGATTTCCATGTCCTCCTCCAGGGGATCTTCCTGATCCACGGGTTGAACCTGCATCTCTTATGTCTCCTGCATTGGCAGGCAGATTCTTTACCACTAGTGCTACCTGGGAACACCCAGGGTTCCATACTTTCATCCATAAATGGAGTAGTGGCACTCCCTTTGCTTACCTGTCAAGGAAATAGGATGTTGTTTGTAAATTCACTTTGCAGATCCCTTCACAATTTACAGGGGTTGCCATTGTTGTAATAGGGAGGCAGGACACTGACCCCCTTTTGTGTGAATTACCCAGAATATAGAGCTTCCCACATGGCTCAGTGGTAATGAATCTGCCTGCCAACACAGGAGACACAGGAGACATAGGTTCGATCCCTGGGTCAGGAAGATCCCCTGGATGAGAAACTAGCAACGCACTCCAGTATTCTTGCCTAGGAAATTCCATGGACAGAGGAGACTGGTGGGTTATGGTCCGGTCCAGAGGGTTGCAAAGAGTCAAATACAACTGAGTGATTGAGCATGCACACACACCCAGAGAAGTGGAGAGGTTCCTCTTTCTCCTCCCATGCAAAAAGGTCTTAGTTTCTGGATCTTCAGATCCCTCTTCTATGTTAGGGAATCCTGGAGGTAGATGATCCCTTAGATGAAAACTGCATTCGACATCAGGATCTACATGGGGAATTGATGTTCTTGGTGATGCATAGGGATCAGCCACCCGGGACACGTGAGGTGCTGGGACCCTGAATCTCCTGCCATCTTCTTTCCACCCTGTTGGAGGCCAGGCCACTTTTTCTCACAGGCTGCACTCCCGCTCCCTACTTGTTCGCTTTCTCTCTGTGGAAAGGAGACAGGCCTCGTCTCTTTCTCACAGTGGCTTCTGTGCTTTTTCTCTGGAGGGAAAGGAGTTCATGTTAAAAGTGAAACTAGGTTTCCCATTGAAGGAATCATTTAATAGAATTCTATTTAGAGTGGATCCCGAATAAAGGGCAAAGAGAATACAAAGATGAACACAGGCCTTAGAGCCTTGACTTGAACAGGAAATTTTGAGTGCAACCTTCAGTTGTGAACCCCATAAACCAGGGGGAACTTTGAGAAAAGTGAGTGTGCAGGAAATTCATAGCAGACATCCCATTCCCAGTAGCTATCATCTGTCTTGGGGTCTTTGCTGCCCCAAGCCTGTGCTGACACTGTCCTACCCAGGGAAAAGGAGAAGTTCATTACTATGAAGTCTACTCTCTCCAAGGCACCCTGCCCAAAGCTACTTCAGAAGCTGCCCAGCCTGGGTTGAGTCAACCAGCCTGGGATGGCTTGTGGGAGTAGGGGAGGGGATTTGGCTGAGCCTCTGGGTCGCAGCAGCCAGGCCTGCACCTGCATTAAGGAATCCAGGCTCCAAACCCATCTATTTGCTTTTTCAATACGCCTTACAAAGGGAGGGGAGGGGGAAAAGCTTGAAAAACAAAACAAAAAAAGCACAAACTATTATTTTCTCGTGGCTTTTTGGTGAGGGAGGGGAGCTGTGGGGAGAGGAGGAGGCAATTTGCAGCCACCCTCACAAATCCTTTTGAAGTTCTTCAAATAAGAAGTGATGCTGCAAAGTCTTTATTTATTTTTTTCTAAAGCCCCATTTACATTATGATTAAATACCTTCCTTGGATAAGCATAAAGAAAGTCGTTAATCTATATAGCTCTCCAAAGCACCAATACATTCTGAACTTTTGTAGGATTTGTTACACCCTATTTTGTTACAGTAGGCCAGCTCCTCTAGGTCTAGGCACATGGCTCTCCTCCCCTCCCCACTTCCCCACCTCCTCCAAGAAAGGAAATAAAGTGAAGGTCTTTCACGGTAAACAAAACCAGCTGATTCTTCACAGAGAACCCATGAATAGCTGGAGAAGGAAAAAAAAAAAAAAAAAAACTTACAATAAATGGTGCATTTTTTCTCTGCTGGGTATAGTATTCAAGGATTGGGGCAGTATTCAAACAGAGGTCCATTTTTTGCTCAGCAAGAGAGTTTAGAAAGGGAGCGTGGGGTCCATTCAGCGCTTTCCCCCCTTCACAATCACTGGGTTCTATGAAACCTATCTTCCGTGCCTTGTCCGAGTGTTTCTGGGGACCAATTAGTGCTTTGTTGCACGGCTTCTTTGCTGAATCTTTGAGCAGCAAGAAAAAGCGCTCTCGACTCTCCCCTTATTTTGACCATTTCAGTCATTACTCAGTGTAATAATTAATATGACAACTGGACGCTCCGGTTTGTATAGAAACACCTCAGCGACAGGAGCGAGCGTGCAGTGGGTGGTAACGAGCGGCACATCAGCCCGGAGAAGCCACACACACACAAAAAGGAATGAATGGCCAGGGAGAAAGAGAAGGAATAAAGATAAAATAGTTGGCACAACGCAGAAGAACAGAAAACAGACGCGAATGCAGAGGGGAGGGGGAAGGGGGGACAATTAGAAAGGGAGAGGGAAAAACACCCGACGGAGGTTAACTTACTTTGAAACTGTTTTCTAAATAGGACCCTGGACGTGAGTGGCCGGCTGTCAGCCCAGTGCGTCCTCCCCCTCCCCCTCCAACTTTCTGAACTCTCTTGGAACTCGGTGGGGAGTGGGGGGCTAGGGTGCGGAAAGGGGGTGAAAGGAGGACTCCTGTATCCTTTAGGTTCTCCCTGAGGTCGCTTTAAAGGATGCACCCAACACACCACTCCGCCCAAATCCCCTACTCCTTGTTTGCCTTCCATTTTTGCAAAAATCTTGCTTTCGGCTAGCAATAGAGAAGATGTGGCGCGAGTACAGAAGAGAGTTGAGTGCTGAATTACGTCCCTGAGGGTAAGTTTTGGGTAGAGGGCACTTCTGATACACCCCCAACAACTCTGCGACGCTGCCTCCTGGAGCAGCGTCCCGCGGGGGCCCTGGCAAAAAGGGTCTCTCCCGGGTAGCGTGCAACCAGCCTGCGCGCTGCGCCTGCGTCCCCGCAAGTGCGCCCCGGGGTGGCGACCCGCTCCGTGACGGCATAATAAATAATTAGAGGGTTTAAGCGCGTTAGACACAGCTCATGCTAATGAGTCAGATAAGGGCTCAGTCTAACCTGAAGTGACAGTTTGCATATCGCAGGAAAGAAAAAAAAAAAAAAAGCCCGGTTATTTTTCCTCCCCCTAACTTGATCGCCTCTTCTCAAATTTAGGCGTCCCCAAACCCATATTCCCCTGATTCCCTCTCCTCACAGCCCCTTGACCTCCTGCCACACACGCAACACGCACACTCCACCCCCATTTTGACCCTTCCTCGTCTTTCACCCTGCCCGGCCTCCCGGTGACAGGGCAAAATCCCTGAGTGTCTCTATCTGACCTGCCAGGAAAATTCACTCCCAGCGCGTTCGGGCCAGACTCAACCCCCAAGCGGAGATGGTTCGTGTGTCTTTCTTTGCCAAGTAGGGAAAGCACCGAGGCACGCATCCTCAGGGAAGGACTTTGAGACTCAGGCTCAGAGGCCTCTGAGAGCTCCGAGGGCCCCCGCGCTCACTAGTGCGGGCGAGGGGCGCTACCTGCTGGGGAGAGGAACGCGGGCGCCCCCGGGCCCTTGAGCTGGAGCTCCCGAAACGCTCCTGCCGTCTCCGGAAAGCAGGGGCAGTTTGCCGAAGTGACTGAGGTCAGTCGTGTGTCCCCATTGTGTGGCCACGTGTCCGGTGTCCATCATCACCTCCCCGAAGTCCGAGCTCAGCCCGACTCCTTGCGGCGCGGCCTGGGAATGCTCCCGCCTATAAATCAGCCGGTGGCTGCGAGCCGTCGGCACCTCGGCGCAGCCCTGGACGCCCGCCCCGCCGGCCAAGCGGAAAGTTTGCTCGCACCAGGTTAGCTAGAAAGCCGAGGCTGCCAGGGCCCAGGGTCCGCTTGAGCAACTGTAAGCCCCCGCGGTGGGGCAGTAAATTATTTCCTCCCTCCCCACCTTCTTCCCTAGCATTTGCAAAATCTTTGGGGGGAGGAGGTGGAGGGAGGGGAAGAAGGTAATTTTTGATACATGGTTATTGTCATGGAACCTTCAACACACAGCAATAAAAACAAAATTAAATGAGTTAATATTTGTAAAACGCTGAGAACAGTGCTGGGCATTGAGTGAACACTGTTTATACATTTGTTAAATAAATGCAGGCATCCTAGGAGATGCTCTGCTCATCTCAGAGGTTAGAAAATATTGCTTTGATTCCAAAATGATCAAGGTGGATATGCTCACTGATTGGTCAAATAACTATTGAACATAATCAGAGATAAATAAGACTATCTGCCTTCAGTAACCTTCTAGTTTAGCAGACAAAAAAGGAAGAGTAAAAGACAAGAACGTCCATTAAATCACAGTTTGAAAACAGTGGAGAGCCCTCTACCTTCTTCCCTCATGGACTGTTAGTGTGGACTCCACCCCCCAATCCCTGCCCCTTGTCACCCTCTTGGTTAATGCAAATAAATACACAGTCTAGGTAAAAAGTGGACTTGTTGATGCAAACAGAACCAGGCCCTCTTCCCCAACCAGATGATCACTCCCAGCTTCTCCTGTGTGACAGTTCATGAGCAGACATTAATGAAGTAAACACACACATTTTTAACACCTGTTCAGTTCAGTTCAATTCAGTTGCTCAGTCATGTCCAACTCTTTGCAACCCCATGAATTGCAGCACGCCAGGCCTCCCTGTCCATCACCAATTCCTGGAGTTTACCCAAACTCATGTGCATCAAGTTGGTGATGCCATCCAGCCATCTCATCCTCTGTCGTCCCCTTCTCCTCCTGCCCCCAATCCCTCCCAGCATCAGGGTCTTTTCCAATGAGTCAACTCTTCACATGAGGTGGCCAAAGTATTGGCGTTTCAGCTTCAGCATCAGTCCTTCCAATGAACACCCAGGACTGATCTCCTTTAGGATGGATTGGTTGGATCTCCTTGCAGTCCAAGGGACTCTCAAGAGTCTTCTCCAACACCACAGTTCAAAGCATCAATTCTTCGGGGCTCAGCTTTCTTCACAGTCCAACTCTCACATCCATATATGACCACTGGAAAAACCATAGCCTTGACTAGACAGACCTTTGTTGGCAAAGTAATGTCTCTGCTTTTGAATATACTATCTAGGCTGGTCATAACTTTCCTTCCAAGGAGTAAGCGTCTTTTAATTTCATGGCTGCAATCACCATCTGCAGTGATTTTGGAGCCCCAAAACATAAAGTCTGACACTGTGTCCACTGTTTCCCCATCTATTTCCCATGACATGATGGGACCAGATGCCATGATCTTCGTTTTCTGAATGTTGAGCTTTAAGCCAACTTTTTCACTCTCCTCTTTCACTTTCATCAAGAGACTTTTTAGTTCTTCTTCACTTTCTGCCATAAGGGTGGTATCATCTGCATATCTGAGGTTATTGATATTTCTCCTGGCAATCTTGATTCCAGCTTGTGCTTCTTCCAGCCCAGCGTTTCTCATGATGTACTCTAACCACCTCTAGTGAATGTCAAATGAAGTGAAAAGGCAAGTCACTTGAAGTCAGAGACTCCAGGTTCTGGAATTTTCCAGCTCTGTGCCCTTAGGCAAAAGGCTCACCTTCTCCTAGACTATTCTCATGTACCAAATGAGGGGACTGAGTAAACCACCCCCCAATCAATCCCCCCTCCCCCGCCTTCACCTCTAACTACACAACTACACAGACAATAGAGGCATGGTCATCTACCCTTCTACTGACAACAGCTTTCCTCTTTGAGCAGACAAACATCTTTTGCTGATCTTTACTGGAAGAACCTTTAGAAGGCACATAACCTCATCCAGAGTTTCAAGATAGAGGCCAGCCCTTGCTAGTGCCAAGATTATGGCTCCTAGTGGCCAGAGGCTGAATTATAGGGTCAGCATAACTTTAGCCCTGGGGGTTAGATGGGCCATTGTCTCATGGGGATTCACATGCAAAGAAAAGAATACCATCACCCTGGGAAACAGGATTCCCCTCGACTGCCTGAGCAGATTTTGGTTTGGGATTTGGTACTTGGTAAGACGCGACGTCCTCCTTGCTGGGTTGTGTGAATCGCTCGCCACCTGCTGGTCATTTCGTGAACTGCGGCGAGGACTGCGATTCCATACCTTATACGTCTGTTTTGCAGTCGCTAAGTCGTGTCCGACTTTTTGCGACCCTATGGACTGCAGCACGCCAGGCTTCCCTGTCCCTCACCATCTCCCAGAGTTTTCTCAAACTCATGTCCATTGAATCGGTGATGCCATCCAACCATCTCATCCTCTGTCGCCCCTTCTCCTCCTGCTCTCAATTTTTCCCAGCATCAGCGTCTTTTCCAATGAGTTGGCTCTTCTCATTAGGTGGCCAGAGTATTGGAGCTTCAGCTTCAGCATCAGCCCTTCCAATGAGTAGTCAGGCTTGATTTCCTGTAAGATTGACTGGTTTGATCTCCTTACTGTCCAAGGGACTCTCAAGAGTCTTCTGCAGCACCACATTTCAAAAGCATCAATTCTTCTGCGTTGGGCTTCTCTTGTGGCTCAGCTGGTAAAGAATCTGCCTGCAATGCTGGAGACCAGGGTCCGATCCCTGGGTTGGGAAGATCCCTTGGAGAAGGGAACGGCTACCCACTCTAGTATTCTGTCCTGGAGAATTCCATGGAATGTATAGTCCATAGGGTCGCAAAGAGTTGGACACAACTGAGCGACTTTCACTCGTACTCACTGAGCCTTCTTTATGGTCCAGCTCTTATATCTGTACATGACTAATGGAAAGACCATAACCTTGACCATACCTTTGTTGGCAAAGTGATGTCTTTGCTTTTTAACACACTGTCTAGGTTTCTCATAGCTTTCCTGCCAAGAAGCAATCATCTACTAATTTCATTACAAGTAGATTCTACTAATTTTACTGCATACAGTTCAGTTCACAGAGCATTGTGCTGTCTGTATCACATCCACACAATACTTACATTAGAAATATATGAGATGCCTATTAATGTTCAGATTATAAAGCTTCATCCCAGACCTACCAAGTCATAATCTGGCCAGCTGGCCTTTTAACAAGCTATACAGTAATCATTTGGTACTCTGCAGATGGAGAATTAGTACTCTAGAGGTGTTCCAGGTGATAAGACATAGTCTTCATTATTCAGAGCTATGAAGAATTAATATTCTGATAAAGAAGTTACACTAGTTCCATAAATATACTTTCTGGGGATGAAGGGGTGTCCCAATGACTTCTGAAGGGAGTGGAGATGATTGGTAAGTTATTACAGAGATGGTCTTTGATGCTGGCCCTGAAGCACTGATGGAAATTTGCAGTGGCAAGAAAAGGTCTATGGGAGCAATCTACCCAACACAGAGCATCTTGCTTCCTTGACTTTTGAGACTTCAGCAAGCTTAACCACCACTCCCCTTTGTTACATCCTGGGTGTGGTCTGCACTCAGAACAGCTCCACCTTGGAAATCTTAACTTGCCATCCATTCCTTCTCATCCTTGTGTTTTATTATCAAGTATATTCCCAACAAGGAAAGAAATTCTGCTTTTTTTTCATTTGAAGGGACTTGTCCAAGCATATAGGAGAAGGCAATGGCACCCCACTCCAGTACTCTTGCCTGGAAAACCCCATGGATGGAGGAGCCTGGTAGGCTGCAGTCCACGGGGTCGCTAAGTCGGACACGACTGAGCAACTTCACTTTCACTTTTCACTTTCACGCATTGGAGAAGGAAATGGCAACCCACTCCAGTGTTATTGCCTGGAGAATCCCAGGGACGGGGTAGCCTGGCGGGCTGCCGTCTATGGGGTCGCACAGAGTCGGACATGACTGAAGCAACTTAGCAGCAGCCCAAGCATATGATATTTCCCCCCAATTTTATAATTAATTGACAAGTTAAAATTGTATATATTTAAGTTGTACAACTTGAGGTTTTGATTTTCATATCACAACAATCAAGTAATTAACATACTCATCAGTTCACATAATTACCATTTTATTTTTCCTCTCTCTCTCTCTCTCTCTTATGTGTGTGTATGTGTGTGTGTGTGTTGAGCAGACTTAAGATCCACCTGCTTAGTAAATTTCATTTATGCAATACAGTACTGTTAACTTTGTTGTGCATTAGCTCTCCAGAAAGGAAATTGTTTTAATCAGGGGCTGAAGAAAACTGAACACTTAGGCCACATTTTCAAGACTTCTGACTTTGAATCTAAGAGTCAGCGACCTAGGACAGAAACAGTAGGAGTGTTCCTGGAAAACCTTCTTAATTCTAGACAACCGGCAATAGCTATCCATGCAAGTGACAGCAAATGACTTGAGTGCATCTACTAAATACGGATTAAATGGATCTTCATCTTAACTTCTGCTTAGGTTGATCTCAAAAATGTCTGGGTCACTGCATTTAAATATTTATTCAGTACACTATCATATGTAAAATAGAGAGCCAGTGGGAATTTGCCATATGACTCAGGGAACTCAAGCCGGGGCTCTGTGACAACCTAGAGGGGTGGAATAGGGTGGGAGGGAGGTTCAAGAGGGAGGGGCCATATGTATACCTATGGCTGATTCATGTTGATGCATGACAGAAACCAACACAATATCATAAAACAATTATCCTTTAATTAGAAATAAATAAATTAAAAAGCAAAATAGAAGTAAAACCATAAAAGAGCATGCATGGAGGCATCTCTGAGAATGGCACTATTTTCATTGACTCAGCAGCCCAGAAGTCATCTTTGACCTGTTTCTCACCCTCACCCACCATATCTAAATTGACTCTTTCAACCTTCCAAGTCTTTCTCAAATGCATCTCATTTTCTTTATCTCGTTTTAGTTCAAGATGTCCATTTCTTGCCTGAACAACTGTAATTACCTCTGAACTGCCCTTGCTATGCTTCCCTGCCCTCCATTCCACCAGTCGGAGTGATTTGTTATAATGCAAATATCATAAAAAGTGTTAGTTGCTCAGTCGTGTCTGACTCTTTGCAACACCATGGACGGTAACCCACCAGGCTCTTCCGTCCATGAGATTTCCCAGGCAAGAATACTGGAGTGGGTTGCCAGGCCCTTCTCCAGGGGATCTTCCTGACCCAGGAATTGAACCCAGGTCTCCTCCATGGCAGGCAGATTCTTTACTGGCTGAGCCACCAGGGAAGCTGGCAATCTCATAGAAAAGCACTGTTTTATTATATACTTCATTGGCTTGGAAATTCTTCCAGGAAAAATATTAAAAAAAAAAAAAAACAACTCTTTACTTGGTCTATAAGAATCTGCATAGTCTAGCTCTCTCTAGCTCTCTGGCTACATCTTCAACCTTATTCCCCATTGTTTCTACCATATTTGACTTTTGCGTATGCTTCTCCTTCTGCCTGGAAGGTTCCAGACAGTTCCAGATTCTTCCCTTCTATTTCATCTAGGTATTCTTAAATCAAGAAAACCTCCAGGGGAAAGCTTCATCTGGTATCATGTGTGTCTCTATCATGTTCTCTGTTACAGCTGTAAATTTGAATTTATCCCTGTAATTTTACTAATCCTAAAAAGAACATAAACTCAGGGAAGCATTTATACCTGGAACTAGAATAGTGCCTGTTTTCCAGCAAAACTTTAATACATATTTTTAGGTTGTATGGATGAATCTCACTGACTTCTAGTCCCCCTAAGTATCGTCTCAATCTTAAGAGTTCAGCTAGCTCCCCTCCTCCCACCAGTGAGACAGATGCAAAAAGAATTAGAAAAAATTCAAGGTCTAAGATCATGCATGTAACTGGGCTGCATGCCTCTCAAATTAATTACTCTATGAATAATGATCACAACCACTAAGACCGTAGCTTTCAAATGGCCAAGCCTACCGAAACTCTACAGGGACCAGGGATCTCTGAGTGGACAGAGGTGTTTATACCACCCTTGCCTTCCACAGAAGGCTCTTCTCTCACTCAAGAAACAATGGGAAAGGATAATGGGTATTTTTCTCAAGACTAACATCACCACCCCAGGTCTTTTGCTTATATCTCAGATTCCTCATCCATACAACATGAATATCCAAAATCTATCCCCCTGGATTCTAGAATGAATTAAATAAGATGGCCTCTGCAAAATGCCTAGTACTGAATAAATATTTAAATACAGAATAAGTATATGTTCCTTTCTGTTTCCAGAGAGGAGGAGACAGAAAGAGTAAAGCTGAGGGATAGCCTTTTATGTCTAATTAGAAATTCAATATGGCTTTGGGAAATTTTTCTAGGCAAGCTCCTTTATTCCTTGCAAATTTCCTTCCTTATATACATTTAAATGGAAAAGATAACAACCACAGCAACAAAACCTGTTCTCCCAATCCCATAACTAGAGAAAATTCCTCTTTCTCATTCTTTTTTGTTGTTTTTGCATGCTTCCTGACATATTTACACAATGTGGAATACAAGACTTTATGTTTTACTTTTATCAGTCATGAGTTGAATTGTGTGTATTTGGAGTATGATAAATGTTTATGATTTTAAAAAATAATTTTTATGACTATATCTATTATGTGAATAAAATATAATGTAATTAATTCCCCTATTGATGAAGTTTTCAGTTCTCCCCAAACTTTTTTGGATCTGAACAGTTTTGTACATATTTTTCTACATTCTTGATTAAACTAATATGAATGAGCACTTAGTATAATGAACCAAACACCATGCTTAGTCCTGGAATTTAGAAAGACTAAGATTTGGTCTCTAGACTGAGAGTTCTTAATCTTGAAGGAGGAGACAGAATAGTGAAAATAAGGCAAGAGAATTTATGTTTAGTTATTGATGTAAAGTCAAGATGCTACCTGAGTCAGGGAGGGGTGATCACTCCCACCTGGGGGCAGTGCTTTTTGGAAGAGGTGGTATTCGCCTTGACCAACTGAGTGCCAGCACTTACTTGTAAGCCCCACTACTGTGGCAGCTTCCCCTGGCTTTGACTTTGGATTCTTCTTAGACAGAATCTTACTCTGATCTGCTTGGATTTGGTGCCATAGCACTAGTGACCAGTGGCTGAGCCCACTCTGCCCCAAAGTGTCTTCAGCCCTGGGACTGACCTTGGTGTCCTGCCTCTGAGGCATCTGGCTTCAAACCAGTCCTTCTTGTGCTTTTGCTGCTGTAGCTGTTGTTGATGGGATGGTGGTAAATGTTTAACAACCTGCTGACTTCACTCCTGATGTGTGGTGTTTGCTGATTTCCATGGAGTAAATATTCCTGCTTTGGCAGATTTCAAGCTACCAATGTGAGTATGAAGTTGAGGACAGAGATGCAGTAGCATATTCTTATGTAGTGTTTTTACCACACAGATAAAATTGATGTAAATACCTTAGGAGCACGGATAATAAGATTTAGTAAAATAATTATGAAATAATGTCTTGAGGATTTATTACCTTTGTTTTAAATATAACTTATTTAATTTTAAGTTTATATAATTTATAATCAGGGATGTGTTTAGCAACAATCTCACAGAACTGAAGAATGAGATCTCTCATGTCTATATAAGCAGGCTTTAGTACACCATGGCTATAAATACAAGAACTGGTTCTGCCCACCTCTCAAAACTCAGCTCACCCCTCTCTCCCCTTTACTATCTACTTCAGTCATGACAGGCCTCTGTCTGTTCCTCAAAAAAGTTTCATTACTCATTGTTTTAGAGATTTTCTAAAATGTTCCCTCAAGTGGGATCCTTCTGCTCTCTCATGTTTGCATTTGGAGTTGAGCCTTCTCATAATTCAATTCTCAGTTCAAATATTACCTGGTTGAATAGGTCATCCTTTTGCATCCAACTCAAATTGGCCTCTTCAGAACAGTTTATTCCCTTTATAATATCTCTTTTTAAAACTTTATCTCTTCTTGGCCATCATTAATACTGAGTGTATCTTGTTTTTTTCCCCTTCTTGTTTAGTTATTATATTCCCCTTAAAAAAATGTGAAATCAGTGAGAGCATGGACTGTCCTGCTCACCAATGTCTTGAACTGTACCTGATGGTCCAAGAGTGTATTCAGTCACCGGGTCAGAAAGGTTCCCTGGAGGAGGAATGGAATATACGCAACAATTCGTTTAATGAGTGAGTGTATGACTGACAACGTATGAATGATACTCAGTGACTTCAACCTGATGTTGCCAAAAGGGCTAATGGCTCCAGAGTCTTCAGATTTCTATCTATGTCTATCTATCTATCTATACATATACATATTAAAAACCTTTGATCAAGTGCACTTGGTTTACCAGCTGATTTTATTATAACCCAGGGAAATGTCTGAGTTCTGCTAATAATTCCTAGAATACTTTGCCTTAAATCTTACTTTGATGGAAACCACTATGTATGTTGATTATTAGTTTGTGTGAGCATTGATTGATTGATAGTGATCTTCAGATTTCTGGGTGATCTGTGTGGGAAATGTTAGACTGAAAAGAAGCAGGCCATAGGAATGAGGTTCTAAAGAAGCTCACGGCCAGTTGACTTTGCAAGGTGTGAAACGTGGGGGTCTCCAAAATTTTTTCCAATGAGGCACTGCACTGTTTTTTAAATTCTGATGGGGAAAGAGTAGTTCTTGCATAGATAAATCCATCTTAAATATTATTCTCACATCTCGCATATTGTTAGAAGTAGACTTGGCCGTGAGTGGCAGAAATTTCAAAATAACATGGGTTTAAACAAAATAGAAGTTAATTTTCCTCTTATGTCAGTGTCTAAGGCAGTGGCCCAAGGCTGCTGGAGCGACGGTCCATGGTGTCGAGCATCAGGCTCCTCCTGTCCTGTTCCTTCACTTTTTCGCTCTGAAAAGCGTGGCTCCCATTCCTATGCTTACCTCACAATCCAATATGTCTGCTCCATCTCCAGTCAGCATTTCTGCATTCCAACCTGCAATAAGGAGAAAATAAAAGAAGGACAGGCTTCTTTTAGGAACAATTCCTAAACGTTGCACAGACTACTCTTTGTATGTGCTATGTTGTTTCAGTCCGACTCTTTGGGACGGTATGGACAGTAGCCCACAAGTCTCCTCTGTCCATGGGATTCTCCAGGCAAGAACACTGGAGTGGGTTGCCACCCCCTCCTCCAGGGAATCTTTCTGACCCAGTGACTGAACTTGTGTCTTTTATGTCTCCTTCATTGGCAGGAGGGATTTTTACCACTAGCTCCATCTGGGAAGCCCCTCTCTTTGCATTTCTTTGATCAAATATTAGACCTATGGTCACATCTAGCTGCAAGGAAACCTGGGAGATGCTTTTATTTTGGGAAGCCTTGGGGCTGGATAGCTAATATTCTGAGCTTCTATTCCTGAGAGAGAGAGAAAGAAAATGGGGCAACTCGCCACAGATGCCACATCTTTGTTTCTTCTCCATCAAGTGGGTTAAGCAGTTCCCAAATATCAGTGTAACTACTAGGCTGACGTGTCAAATTTCCATGAAATTGGCCGGTAAGGAAACAACAAACCCAAATGAATCTAGGCAGTAAATTTCTCAGAGCACAGCAGGCAACGTGTTTTATGTTCATGTTGGCTCCCCTTGTCCCTCAAGTTCATGGGCATCAGTGCAGAGTGAATCTGGGCAGATGCTGAACACACGTTGGATCTGTGTCACAGAGGAGGAACAAGGAGCTCAGGAAACTCCGATCTTATTTAAGGATTGATGGCAACTTTCCCATCCTCCTCTCCAAAGTGAGACATTATCTTTGCCTTGGAACATATGAAAATCTTCTCTGGGTAGAGGAGAAAGCTTTATTATCATGGGGTGTCTTCTGGGATGGAGAGGTTCTCTATCTACCATGCTGAACAACATTCTGCCCTTGGACACACAGAATCTAATCTCCCAGCTCCAAGGCTGTTTGCTCTGCCAATATCCTTGAAAAGGGGAGTCCAAGACATGTAGAAATGCTGTGAAAATTACCTCTCCACATGCTCCTTTTCTAAATTCTGCACAAATGCATACCTAATTACACACGTAAAGGAATATCTGAATTTGTTTGAGACCTATAGTTCCTGTTATTACTCTAATGGTATGTTAAATGTGATTGTTTCGTGGTTGGTATTTTGGAGCCTGACACTCTATGCAGGACATTCTAAGAGACGCTGAAGCCTATTTTGCAACCCTCAGCTCAACACTCACTTTAAGGATTTATAAGGGGAGTCTAGGAGACTAACACAAATGGCAGAAATAGAAAATTTATTAGACAGAGATTTGTTAGTGTGCTGAGACATCTTTCCTTTCCACTGACTTGTGTGCTGTCACGTTTCTCCTTTCTTTTTTCCCAGTCTCCCAATTTATCCCTCCCTACCCTCCCACCCTGGTATCCATAATGTTGTTTTCTGCCTCTGTAACTCTATGTTTTGTAGATAAGTTCATCTGTACCCATTTTTAAGATTCTACATAGAAGCAATATCATAAGATATTTATCTTACTCTTTCTTCCCAGACTTCTTTCTCCTTCACCTTACAGCAAGTTAGGGAGGTTAAAAAGAACCTAACAGAGACCATGGTCTTTGTCCTCTGGAATTTAGGGGATGGATGAACTATGCCTGACTCTTGTATAAAGGTAAGAAACTCTCTAGCTTATTTGAATATTAAACATGAATGTATGGTCACAGTGAGAGCAAGCTAGACTCCTCCGTTGGAAGGACAGAGGTATGTCTTTCTTGAACGAGGCTACATGGTGAGATGACTCCAAAGAGACAATTCACTGTGGGATGAACCTCTTTAAGTCAGAGGCCGTCACTCAGACCACAGAACCATATTTATAATCCCCCAATAGGAAATCTCCAAGCTAAATACAAGACTCTCTGTTAGAGAAATAATCAGAATTGAGACATCTTTTGTGTGTGTGTGTGCCAGAGAACACCAGTACTAGATTATACCTATAGATGCTTCCATGAAGAGCAGGTATCTTCCACAGTGCAGTGTAACGGGTTGGGGGCAAAGTTTGGGGATAAAGCCCCAGGTCTCTGTCCTGTCCAATGATTTAAACTGTAAAGGGCAGGGGTATAACTCAAGGTATAAATAATTCACAGAAAAGTAAATAGACACCTTGCTCAAAGTAAAAGATATTCTAATTAAAACCATAATGAGTTTTTTCCCCCTCAAGATTTTCAAGGATTTTAAAATTTGTAAGTGCAGAAGAGGTCTCGTGGCCGGTATAAGGCCACATGTGTGGGTTCTCCTCTCACAGTGATGAATTCATAAATGTTCTTGGCTCAAGTGGTTCATATTAGTGCGAAGAGATGGTAATAGGGAAGTTAGTTCTAGGTTTTGTACCATAGCATCTTCATCAGCTTATGCAATGGATGGCTGAGGTCAATGACTTCTGCTTGATCCAGGAAAGGCTCTGAGATCCAGACCTGCCTTAGTCTCATGGTCATCAGTTGGTGTGAAGGCAAGTACTGAGCTTCCAGAAGGTCTGATAGATCTCTCATTCACTCAGATATTCTAGTCTGCCTGTGTGTACTCACCCAAGAAGGCTATAGCCCTGCTCATCCCCAGATAAGATTGATGACCATTTTGCTGTGAATCCTGACTTGGCAGATTTTTAGGTTTCTTCAAGTGATGTCTGGTTTTTCTGTGTATCTGAACCTACTTGTTAAGACTTGTCAATACTGAGGTAAGCAAACTCATATTGGGCTGGAAAAATTATAGGAAATAGATAAAATAAATAGGTAATAAATAAATAGTAAAATAAATAGAAAATAGATAAAAAATAAATAGATAAAATAGATCAGATAAAAATATTTATCTGATAGTGTATGAACTGTCCTTATGAACCCATAAGGACTGGAAAACTCTTCATAATGATTTGCCTGAGATAGTCCCAATTTATACCTGCTATGTCAGTGTAATTATCACTAGCACCACTTTCACTATCAAAAAATTCTGGTTTAGATGATAAATTATATGGTCACCCTCTGGAGGATAATTTACCAGTATCTATCGAAATGATATAGGTCCATACCTTTTGACCTAGAAATTCTACTCACAGTCTATTTTCCATACAGACATAAGCTAACATACATGTAAAATGATGCACATAAAAATTATTTATCACAGCATTATTTGTAATAGCAAAAGATTGGAAACAACAAAACTGCTAATTAACAGAGTACTAATTGAATTATGATAATTTATACAAAGAAGTACAATGGAGCTATTAAAAAGAGTGATGAGGAATCCCCTGGCAGTCCAGTGGTAAGGACTTCGAGCCTCCACCGCATGGTGCACGGCTTCAATCTCTGGTCAGGGAACTAAGATCTTTCAGGCTGCACAGCTCTGCCAAAAAAAAAAAAAAAAAAGAATGAAGAAGGTATATAGTAAGCAGGATGATCCCAAGACATGTTATTAAGATAAAAGTTTAAAATGCCAAGGTACCATGTATGCTGTGCTACTATTTGAATGGAAGAGAAAGAATACATGTACACACACAAATGCAAACATATATTTGCTTTAAAGTCTCTGGAAGAAAATGATAATGTTGGTTGTCTCTGGGAAAGAGAATCAGGCAGCTGAAGGATGTGTGAGTGTGAGAGAATTTTCATTATTTATGCTTTTACTTTTGGATTTTTGATCTACATGAGTGTGTAACTCTGCAAACAAGTAAATGAAATTAAACATTATATCAAAATGGAAAAAATAAATAACAACTTAGAGATAACCAGTGTCTTAGTTTGGTCTGCTATAACAAATATACCACAGACTGGGTGGCTAAAATAGCAAACACTTTTATCTCTTACAGTTTTGGAGGCTGGGACAGGATCAAGGTGCTAGCGGATCTACTATTTGGTGAGAACCCCTTTCCTGGTTTTCAGATGGCCATCTTCTCACAGTATTATACACAGTGAAGAGCAGAGAGAGAAGAAAGAGGAGTGCCCTCCTCTCATAAGGGCACTAATCCCTCTCATGAGGGCTCCACCTTCACATCCTAATCACCTCCCAAATTCCTCAGTTCTAAATACCATCACACTGAGGATGAGGCATTGCAATATGAACTTTAGTGGGGACACAAACATTTCAGGCCATAACAACCAGCAAAGAAAAACAAATAGAAGGGGTAACTTTTTTATCATAAGAGCAAAACTTGATCTGTTCTTCTATAGAAAGATTAAAAAGGAGAAAATGAAATTAAAAGAAAGTGTAGCAAATGGAAAATATGAAATAAAATAAAAGAAATATGCCCTAATATAAAAGTTGTTATAATAAATTTAAATGGGTTAAGCTTACTAATAAGAAGAAATTTTCAGATTAGATTAAAACACAAGATATGTATGTATATTATAATCTCTGTATAAATATTTGAATGTGTTGTGTTCTATATCAGTTTTTTGATCTGATCTATTAACTTCTGAAGTGAGCATGTTAAGATATCTATATCTATCTATATCTAAGAAATAAAGATTACCTATTTTTTATATTATATCTGAAAATGTTGAATATCTGAAAACAAAAATTGGCCACATGTACTTGGTCACCAAAAAAGCTTCAATAAACCCCAAAGAATCATAGTGACAAAGACTGGGCTCTTTAGCCATGAGGTAATTCAGTTAGAAATTTTAAAACTGAGAGCTAAAAACATCTCCAGTATTTTGAATTTAAACAACAGACTACTAATAACTCTTGAATTATGGAGATCATTATATTCAAAACTTAGAACCAAACAATAACAAAAACACTAACTGTATCAAATTAATGAGACACAGCCAAAGCAGTACTTAGAAACACTTCATTTTAAATGCATTTATCAGAAAACAAAGAAAATTAAAAACAAATAAACTAAGTGTTCAACTCAAGAAGTTTGGAAAAGAACAACAAAGCAAGTTCAAACACAACATAATAAATAAAAGTGGAGAAAAACAATGAACTAGATGACAACACAAACAAGAGGGAGGAGCAGTCTTATGAAATGCTGACTCTTACTGGGCAAACATCTGGCAGGATAAGAGAAAATTCAGATAAACAAAATACAAAGTAAAAAAGGAAAAATAAATATAGACACAATCAGTTCAGTTCAGTTGCTCAGTCATGTCTGACTCTTTGTGACCCAATGAATCGCAGCACGCCAGGCCTCCCTGTCCATCACCAACTCCCGGGGTTCACTCAAACTCATATCCATCGAGTCAGTGATGCCATCCAGCCATCTCATCCTCTGTCGTCCCCTTCTCCTCCTGCCCCCAATCCCTCCCAGCATCAGAGTCTTTTCCAATGAGTCAACTCTTCACATGAGGTGGCCAAAGTACTGGAGTTTCAGCTTTAGCATCATTCCTTCCAAAGAAATCCCAGGGCTGATCTCCTTCAGAATGGACTGGTTGGATCTCCTTGCAGTCCAAGGGACTCTCAAGAGTCTTCTCCAACATCACAGTTCAAAAGCATCAATTCTTCAGCCCTTAGCTTTCTTCACAGTCCAACTCTCACATCCATACATGACCACAGGAAAAACCCCCCAAAATAAGAAAAGAATGTTATAAACAGTAATATGTTAGTTTTGTTGAGACCTTGACAGAATGAATTAATTTCTGAAAAAAAAAATACAAACTGAGAAGAAACATAAAATATAAATATGCCAATAAAAGTAAAATAAATTGGACTATATTACTTTTCCTGCTTTCCAAAATTTCGGTCCAACATATTTACAAGAGGTCCTACCAAATCTTCAAGAAACAAATACTTTCTATCTTCTATAGGTTATTCCAGAAATTATAAAAATGGGTAAGTTGTACAACTCCTTGTGCAGGATTACTATAATATTGATTTCAAAATAAGATGATGGTACAAGTAATAAAATTTCAGTTTCATTTCACTACTAAAAAGAGATGGGAAAATCTTATGTAAAACATAAGCTAACCATATCTACTAGTGTAATAAAAATTAATATATTATAATCAAAGGTTTATCCTGGCATATAAGAAGAGTTTAACACCTACAAAATCTACCAATGTGATTCATTATATTAATAGATGAAAGGAAATACATCACATCATTTTCTTGGTAGATAGAGAAAAAGCATTTGCTAAATTCAATGCTTTATAATAAAAACAAGCCTCAGCACACAAAGGCAGAGAGATTTTTGTAAATCCAATGCTTGTCATAACATCAAAAACCTACATCAAGTATATTATTGATGGAGAAACTTTGGCTGCGTTCATAAATTTGGATCTAGCATGTATGTCTACTCTTGACTGCTCCTGTTTAATACAAGTGTCCACAGATTATCCAACACATTCAGGGTCAAACTAATCAATGTTTCAGATGAAATATGGAAGAGTAAGTGTGTACTGATACCCAAATAAACTTTTGAAAACATACAAGCAAGAAAGGGGACCTGACAACCAAATATTAAGATATATTACCAGATCATATTGTAATAATAAATGTAGTATGATACTGACACACAAGAAGAGATATAATGCAATACACCAATGGAATAAAATTAAGCTTTAGAGAAAGACTCAGGTACAAACGGCAATTTCATCTTGACTCAGAAAATTCTGACATAAAAATTGGGGGAAATTTTTTGCACTTGTTATAGAAAAGCTGACTTGTGATTTGGAGAGAGAAGAAAAAAAAAAAAAGCTGGGTCATTACTGTATCTCATATACAAGAGATCCAGAAAGATTAAAGATCTGAATGTGAAAGAGAAAACTCAGGATGACAGAAGAAAGAAACAGTGTCATAGCAACATAGGAATAAGGAAGGACTTCTTTAAAAAGATCCCAATAGCACAAGCCACAACATTTTTAAGATCAATTTTTTATTATATGTAAATTATAACTTTTCTCAAGGAAAGACACCAGTTGACAGTTAACTGAGAGTGATTGGTGACAAGATGATATCTTTAGTGATCTGAGAAAGGCACAAGGCCTAATATCGAGACTACACAAATTATTCCTGCAATTAAATGCAAAAGCCAGGAATCCTAATATAAAAATAGGCAAAGTGTTTGATAAAGAACTATTCAGAGCGGAGCCTGGTGGGCTGCCATCTATGGGGTCGCACAGAGTCAGACACGACTGAAGCAACTTAGCATGCATGCATTGGAGAAGGAAATGGCAACCCACTCCAGTGTTCTTGCCTGGAGAATCCCAGGGACAGAGGAGCCTGGTAGGCTGCCGTCTATGGGGTTGCACAGAGTCGGACACGACTGAAGCGACTTAGCAGCATTCAGAGTGTAGTTCTTAAGTACATAGATGCTCAAACCCACTCATTAGACGTGTGTGTGCATGTGTAGTTGTGTCTGACCCTTTGCAACTCCACGGACTGTACCTGCCAGGCTCCTCTGTCCATGGAATTTTTCAGACAAGAATACTGGTGAGGGTTGCCATTCCCTTCTCCAGGAGGTCTTCCTGACCCAGGGTTCAAACCTGAGTCTCCTGCATTGACTGGCAGTTCTTTACCAGCTGAGCCCCTGGGGAACATAACTTTTCATATTGAACATACTGGCAAGGAATCAGACATTTGGAAAAGACCATATTGAGGATACCTAGCAACAGGAACCCGTTTGCTGTGCTGGTGGGAATGTGGACTCATACAAGCCATTCAAAGGGGGCAATCTGGCATTACTTTGTGAAATTAAGGATGCATGTTTCCTACGATTCAGGACCTCATCCTTCTATCCCAGAAAAAATTCTCACACAGGATGTGAGAAGACAAGGATGAGGATATTTACCACAGTATTACTGTTGAGGGTGGTGTAAAGTTAGAGACAGCCTAGGATTCATCACTGGGGAATGGAAAAATCAAATATGGTAGTTATAAAGTGTGAAATATACTACACTAGTTAAAGGAGCAAAGAGTTACTACATTCAGTAGCATGACCATGTTCCAAGAATGTAGAAAGAAAAAAGTTAGAAACCAGAAAATCTATAGAAAATCTATATACATGGATATGCTATAGTAAATTTATACTGGGGCTTCCCAGATGGCTCAGTGTTAAGGAATCTGCCTGCCAAGGCAGGAGACACAGGTTCAAACCTTGGGTCAGTAAGATCCCCTGGAGTGGGAAATGGCAGCCTTCTCCAGTATTCTTGCCTGGAGAATCCCAGGGACAGAGGATCCTGGTGGGCTACAGTCCACTGGGTCACAAAAGAGTTGGACATGGCTTAATGACTAAACAACAACAACAACAAATCTATATTATGACATCACTCATATTCATGAAAAATATGTACACACACCAATATTTCCTTGTAGCTAATAAATCCACGACTAAATATTAAAACATGTTAAGGATGTCGTATCTAGGGGAAAGGAATGGGAATGTGGCATGAAGATAAAAGAGTATGAATAAATAAAACAAGAGACAGGCCTTGGAGGTTTTGATTACTTGCCATGAACTCAGAGATTATGATTAACTCAACTCTCTACCTGTGAGGTTAAATGACAAGTTTTTGATAACCTGCAGTGATTGGGAAATCTTCAACTTCCAAGTGAAGGTCAACTCTAAGTTTACCAGGTATACAACTGCACATCTTGCGACATGGTGCCTACCTCTTCCTGGTCGGTCAGCAAATCTCAGTGGTCGACAGGCTGAATTCTCTCTCTTTTTGTAAAAAAAAAAAAAAAGAATTTATTTATTTTAATTGGAGTCTAATTACTTTACAACATTGTAGTGGTTTTTGCCATACGTTGACATGAATCAGCCACGGGTGTACATGCATCCCCCATCCTGAACCCCCCTCACACCTCCCACCCCCATCCCTCAGGGTTGTCCCAGTGCACTGGCTTTGAGTGCCCTGTTTCACGCATAAAACTTGGACTGGTCGTCTATTTCATATATGTAATATACGTGTTTCAATGCTATTCTCTCAAATCATCCCACCCTTGCCTTCTCCCACAGAGTCCAAAAGTCTATTCTTTACATCTGTGTCTCTTTTACTGTCTTGCATATTAGTGTTTTTCTTTCTGACTTAGTTCACTCTGTATAATAGGCTCCAGTTTCATCCACCTCATTAGTACTGATTCAAATGCATTCTTTTTAACAGCTGAGTAATATTCCATTGTGTGTATGTACCACAGCTTTCTTATCCATTCGTCTGCTGATAGACATCTAGGTTGCTTCCATGTCCTGGCTATTGTAAATAGTGCTGCGATGAACACTGAGGTACACATGACTCTTTCAATTCTGGTTTCCTCAGTGTGTATGCCCAGCATTGGGATTGCTGGGTTGTATGGCAGTTCTGTTCCCAGTTTTTTAAGGATTCTCCACACTGTTCTCCATAGTGGCTGTACTAGTTTGCATTCCCACCAACAGTGTAAGAGGGTTCCCCTTTCTCCACGCCCTCTCCACACAGGCTGAATTCTTGGCTGTTCCTTTTACACTAATTTTCTTAGGGCTCACCACCACCCTTGTTCACAATAGCAACACATTGTATTCCATCCCAATTTAAATGATAGTTTAAAAAAAAAAAACAGTACAAAATTCATGTCATCAGCAATCTCATGGTAAGTGAGTTTTAATCTTATTGCATGGATAAATTTCCCCTTTAAGCCAAAACAATTTTGAAAAGAAGCTACTAAATGTTTTTCCCTAAAGCAGCAGACAACTAATTGTGCTCTCCTCCCAACACAGATCTGGGTCATTTTTATAAGAGAGGAAATTAAGAATTTTATTTTTAGTAGATGAGAAAAGAAAAAAGAAGTGCTATTATTTTGTTGTCCTAAAAATCATTGCTGTTCTTAATTTTAGAAGGGAAGGAAGAGTATGTAAGAGCCAGTGCCTTGGAACTGGGTGAAATGTAGTTTGGCTTTGAACTACTTATTTAAACTTTCTGTGTCTCAGTTTCTTTATTTATAAAGTGAGGATTCATAGGTCAAGGTTTTGGAGGGGAAAAATGAAACCACGCATGGGGAATGCTTGGCAGTGTCTACTATACAGTGTGCACTTATTTAAGTAAGAAGCTGTTATTGCTTGCTTTCATTCATTGCATGCCTCTTAAATAGCAACATAACAGGGTTGTCACATTCATTGCTCTCCTTAGTATGGCAGCAACATCAAGGGATGAAGTGATGTTTGCAAGGCAATCTTGGGGTGGAGGAAAACTCTTCATCTCACGTCTGTGTGTATGTGCAAGCTTAGTCACTCAGTCATATCCTACTCTTTGCGGTCCCATGGACTGTAGCCCACCAGGCTTCTCTGTCCATAGCATTTTCCAGGCAAGTATACTGGAGCAGGTTGCCATTTCCTGCTCCGCAGGATCTTCTAGACCTAGGGGCCGAACCTCATGTCTATCACACTAGAAAAGCACTGGAGTCCGATACAGGATATGGATTCTCCCGAGGGTGGAAGTCAAGGTCTTGCTCGTCTATGTTCAACAACATTGATTCTCCATCTGACCACAGGGAATATTAATCACACACCCAAAGACTCCTTTTGGACATAAATTATACTTCCGTCTGTATTCACAGCAACCAGTAGAAAGCCAGACATGTAACAGAGGCTCCAAGAATCCTAAACAACCCGCCCCATTTTATTTTATTTTTTTTGCCTCTTAAATTTATTATTTATTTATTTTTAATTGGAGGATAATTGCTTCACAAAGTTGTGTTGGTTTCTGCAGTACAACAACACGAATCAGCCATAAGCACATATATACCCCTTGCCTCTTGAGCCTCCCTTCCACCCCACCTTCATATCACCCTCCTGGTCATCACAGAGCACTGAGCTGGGCTCCCTGTTAAAACCCCATTTTAAAGACAAACTGAGGCAAGGACTTGGCCAAAGTAAGAGGTGGAATCAGGAGTCAATCTGTTTGTTTTGAATCCCAAATCTGAGATTTTTTTTTTTTTAATTTTTTGGCAGGTGCCTGGTCATTCCTTCAAAGAATTATGGGAGGGGAATGGGTGGATTTCTAGCAGCCTCTATTATTGGCTTGTTGACTTGTTTTCCCTTAGCCCATTACACTCTCCTGGCTAAATATTAGGCAGAGACTCAAGGCCTTGACAATCTTGATTTGTTTTCACATCTTTTCTGAACTTCTGTCTTTGCAGTGTTGTTTTGCCTGCTGGGAATGAATGTCTCGTCTCAGTGTCAGAACTGAAAAAGTGGAGGTGAATGATATCTTCCTGCAGATTAGCCCATCCCCCTATTTTATTTTCTTCAGAAGGCTTAACTCTGCCTAAACTTACTTATATGTTTGCTGTCTGTCTTCCAGAATGGTGGAAGCATGGTGGCGGAGGCAGGGTCCCCCCTGCATCTCCATCACCACCTGGCACATAAGAAAGGTCTGCAGTAGGCATCTGCTATGGTACACTTTTAAGCAGTATCCCCCAGTTACTGAGTGTTGAACTATACTGCAAGAACTCTGCGTGAGTACTAACTCCTTTCAGATTCTGTAACCTTGCGGCTCCTAGCTCACCAGGCTCCTCTGCCCATGGGATTCTCCAGGAATTCTCCTATCCCATGGACAGAGGATACAAGAATAGTGAAGTGGGTTGCCATGCCCTCCTCCAGGGGATCTTCCTAACCCAGGGATCGAACCCTCGTCTCTTATGCCTCCTGCATTGGGAGGCGGGTTCTTTACCACTAGCGCCACCTGGGAGGGTGGAGGGTGGAGGGGGAGTGGCTCAGAGGGCAAAAACTCTACTTAATGTTAAAGGTGTCACCTCATGTTTTCTCTTACCCACAGTCTTACTAAAACGTCCTGGTAAGGCGGCGCTACCATCCTCTTCTGCGTGCTCCCTCCCAGCAGAGATGTAAACAGCTCAGTGACACACTGGCTGCATTTCAACCCAGGTCGTGCTCTCACCTTTGCTCCTTAGCAACAGTGCCCAGTATTCACAACGTCATCTATTTAGTTTTCTGAAGTCAGACCCCAAAAGGTCGTTTCTTTGGTGGTTAATAGAAAGGAACCCCTCCCCAAACATCAACTAAGATACTGACTCTGCTTCTTATAATTTCATCAGGCAGCCACAGATTTACTCCAGTGGCAAAGAATCTGTGCCCAGGCTTTGGAGAGTCCTGGAAATGCCCAACCTGTCTAATCGCCAGGGCACAGGTGGTCCTGCCTCCCTCGCTGGCCTTCCAACATCCCAGGAGGACAGTCAAGTTCGGCCTCTCCGCGCCCGCCACACCCTCCCGGGCCGCTCCCCCTGCCCCTCCCCTCTGGGTGGCCCAGGTCCCGACCCAGAGCCCTGCAGCGTCAGCACAACGCCCATCGCGGGGCGTTCCTGCGGCGGGTACGCGTCAGGAGACATCTTGGAGGCGCTCCTCCCTAAAGCCAGGTTAAAAACCTCAGCACCACGTGTTGTTTGCGCTGTTTGCAAATCTCCCTGCGGCTGACGGCCGGTAACTGTAGAGAAGGCCAGTATGTCAGCTCTGGTCCTGGAGAGCCGAGCCTTGGGCAGGAAACTCAGCGACTTTGGACAGGTGAGCCTGGGGTGGGGTGGTGGGGGCGCTTAGCTTCGCAGGGAGGGGAGTTTGCACCCCTCCCGCCGTGGAAAGAGGTCAGAGCAGTGTTGGTGTTTCAAACTCCCATCAACTCACCAGGACATTGAGAGTTCATTTGAGGAGGATGGAAACGTTTAGGAAGTTGACAGATGACACATGTGCTCAACACGTTTCCCAAGGAGAGGACATTCCCAAGGAGAGGACATTCCCAAGGAGAGAGCTCATTCAGGGAATGAGCTGCAGGAGTTGGGGATCGGCTTTCAGAGCTGCCACGGATGGACTCTATGTGTGTCTTTACATAAGTCTCTGTCGCCTTCTTTTTCTTCTGTACATTGGTCCTTAACAATCTGGAATGGGAGTTGGGGTCCACCCGGATTTACTCTTCTGTGATGTTTACACGTGTTCTCAGCCAGGAATCAAAATGGCAAAATTGTAAGAAATTGTATCCTTTTTTTCACCTTTGGGAGAAAACGCCATGTCCCAGACTTACTCCCACCTGGGGAAGGAGAAAATTAAACACAGAGGAAAATATTCGAGAGTCAGCCTTGAACTTGGAATGTAAGAGAACCTTAAATGTGGCAAGAATAACGACCAGGGTGCATTCTATTCTCTAGAAAGTGTTCCCTGTCCCTTGAGGTGAACAACTGCAGAGTATGTTCTTTAATTGACTGGCCACATTCCCAGAATTTAGGGTTCAGACTTAAAGCCCACCCCTGGGAGATAAGGTGGGTCTATGGGGATTTGTCATCTGTAGGATTATTAAGAACGATTTAAAGACCAGGGGGGCTGGAGGCAGAGGATGATTGATGTTTTAGTATAACTAGAGAGTGTAGAAAAGTGGACTTTTTTTTTTTAATCCCAAGAGAAAGACTTCCTTTGGAAATGGTATGTAGGACTTGGGAGACAGAACTTCATGTTGAAGAGGGACGCCATGGGTGTCAGATCCCAGAACAGACCCCAGCTGTGGCGTTATTTAGCTTCTGGGCTGCTGGCTGTGGGATCCCCGCAAGCATGGCAGGAGGTTAGGGGCAACAATCTGGTTAGGGAGCCATGGGAACTGAAAACTTCATTTACAGAGCACTTAGAAGCCTAAGAATCACAAATTGTCACTATCAATGATGGCGGGGGGTGGGGGTGTGGTGTGTAAAGAGGAAGGTTTAGAGAGTGCCCTGTAACACCTGTGTGTTGAAAGCAAGCTATTTAACTTTGCAGAGCCGCAAGTCTATTCATTTGAAAGGTTGGAATAAAAATACCCATATCCTAGAGTTAGTATGAGAATCAAGTGAAATAATATCTTTAAAGCTCTTAGCACACTTTCTGGAATATAGAAGTGCCAGGGGTATCTAGCCAGAAATGATTTGTTTGTTCAACGAAATGTATCAGAATACTGGCAGGAGGAACACACACTGAGTCAAGCCCAGTGGCTGGTGGAACTTCTTAGTGGAAAGGTGATGGGCCCAGGATCAGGTGACGTGGACTCTGTGTTTAGTTTGCTGATGTTGTGTATCATCAAGAAGTCCCCTAACTGGGTGAAGAGGCTCAGTTTGGGATCTGTAAAACAGGGGGAGGGGGCTAGGACGTGGGGGAGGTGGGTAGAAAATAGTCCCTAGGAGGGCTTCCCTTGGTGACTCAGATGGTAAAGAATCTGCCTGCCATGTGGGAGACCCAGGTTTGACCCCAGGGTCGGGAAGATCCCCTGGAGAAGGGAATGGCTACCCACTCCATATTCTTGCCTGGAGAATTCTGTGGGCAGAGGAGCCTGGTGGATTACAGTCCATGGGGTCGCAAAGAGTCGAACAGGACTGAGCTACTAACACCTTTGAGTCTCTAGGACTCCAGCTCTGACAGTCTACAAAAAGACACATTTATACCTTCCTGAAGCTCTAACCCAGATAAGCAGAATGCCCTAGGTGTAGTCCAGATAGAAGGCTGATCTACACATGCAAGCACAACAATCCTGCAAGAGATGTCTGGCTCGTTCGTTCACTCAACTCAACAAAGACTTATTGAGCACCTACTCTAAGCTAGGCACAGCTAGCTGGTATAAGGTCTGCCCTGGTGAAACTTCAATTCTTTTGGAGGAGACAAGACTGTAACATTTAACCAAATGAACTTATAATTTCATGTGGAGGATAAGTGCTGTGAAGAAAAATAGAATGGGGCGACGGATTAAAAGATGAAGGAAACTCAGAAATCATAGCTCTAAATGGCACAGAGTCAGTGTTCAAACCCAGGTCTGACTCCAATACCCTGTGCTCTGCAACCACACTGCTTCCTCCTATAGATAAATTCTGCAATATACAGGCTTAGTGTGTCCACAGCAGGATTTCTGCTCTTGTTTCTGGGTGTCTTACACTGTAGATGTGTGTTTGTATAATCACACATGTGAAAACACACCTCTGCCCATGACCCCCAAAAGCGCTAAGGTCAGCAGTGAGTACCCCTGGAATATCTTTGCTGTAGATTAATTGCTTGTAGTTATGAAAACTGCTCTTTTTCCAAATATATTAACAATAGAATGTATTTGTTAGACAAAAGCAAAAAGAACTTATTTCTGTTGTTAAGTGTATTTCTCTGTTTAGTTCAGTCACTCAGTCATGTCCAACTCTTTGACACGTGCTACCATGGACTGTAGCACGCCAGGCTTCCCTGTCCATCACCAACTCAAACTCATGTCTATCTAGTTGATGATGCCATCCAACCATCTCATCCTCTGTTGTCCCCTTCTCCTCCTGCCGTCAATCTTTCCCCATCATCAGGGTCACTTCTTCACATCAGGTATCCAAAGTATTGGAGTTTCAGCATCAGTCCTTCCAATGAATATTCAGGACTAATTTCCTTTAGGGTAGACTGGTTGGATCTCCTTGCAGTCCAAAGGACTCTCAAGAGTCTTTTCCAACACCACAGTTCAAAAGCATCAATTCTTCGGCACTCAGCAGAATATAGTCTTTATATTCCAACTCTCACATCCATATATGACTACTGGAAAAACCATAGCTTTGACTAGATGGACTTTTGTTGGCAAAGTAATGTCTCTGCTTTTTAATATGCTGTCTAGGTTGGTCATAGCTTTTCTTCCAAGGAGCAAGCGTCTTTTAATTTCATGGCTTCAGTCACCATCTGTAGTGATTTTGGAGCCCAAAATAATAAAGTCTGTCACTGTTTCCATTGCTTCCCCATCTGTTTTCCATGAAGTGATGGGACCGGATGCCATGATCTTAATTTTCTGAATGTTGAGTTTTAAGCCAACTTTTTTCATTAAGAGGTTCTTTAGTTCTTCTTCTCTTTCTGATGTAAGGGTGGTGTCATCTGCATATCTGAGGTTATTGATATTTCTCCCAGCAATCTTGATTCCAGCTTGTGGAATCTTGATTCCAGCCTAGCGTTTCTCATGATGTACTCTGCATATAAGTTAAATAAGCGGGTAACAAAATATAGGCTTGATGTACTCCTTTCCCGATATGGAACCAGTCTGTTGTTCATTGTCCAGTTCTAACTGTTGCTTCCTGACCTGCAAACACATTTCTCAGGAGGCAGGTCAGGTGATCTGGTATTCCCATCTCTTGAAGAATTTTCCACAGTTTTTTGTGATCCACACAGTCAAACACTTTGGCATAGTCAATAAAGCAAGAGTAGATTTTTTTCTGGAACTCTCTTGCTTTTTTGATGATCCAACGGATGTTGGCAATTTGATCTCTGGTTCCTCTGCCTTTTGTAAGTCCAGCTTGAACATCTGGAAGTTCATGATTTGTTGAACTCAACGCTACTGTTGAAGCGTAACTTGGAGAATTTTGAGTACTACTTTGCTGGCATGTGAGATGAGGGCAGTTGTACAATTCTCAGTGATCAAAATTCTTTTCTTCTTGGTTGCTAGTAAAGATTTTTTTTCTCTCTGCTTTCTTTCTCCTTTTCTAGTTTTTAAACTAATTTTCTGTACCTTTATGCATCCTGAGTGTACATGTGTTTTTAAGTCACATATCTATTTGAAGCAAATAATTACAGGTTATGAGCCAGTTTAAACACATTCTGGAAAAGATTTGTCCAAGATCCCATGCTGGTCCACAGAACAGTACTGGAATCAGAATCCACCCAAGATCACATCATTTCACAAAATTCCATAAGCTTCCTTTCAGTTCAGGTCCCTCAAGCTTTGAAAAGGGGAGCTATTGTTCCAGTTGGGTCACTGGGATTTAGATTAAGGATTTTGGAGTTATTGGACTTAGGTTCACTTTACAGGCTCTGCCGCTCATTAGCTGAGTGTCCTTGGACAAGCCACTTAATCTTGCTGAGTCTGTTTCCTCATTTCAAAATAATAAGGGTGGTGGTGTCATCTGCATATTCAGGTTATTGATATTTCTCCCAGTAATATATAATATATTATATATATATATATATATATGCTGGTATATATATATGTACTACAACTTTATCCATTCATCTGTCAGATGGACATATCAATTGTTTCCAGGTCTTAGCTATTGTGAATAGTGGTGCTATGAATATTGAGGTGCATGTATTTTTTTGAAATATAGTTTTGTCCAGATATATGTCTAGGAGTGGGATTGCTGGATCATATGGCAATTCTGTTTTTAGTTTTATGAAGGACCTCCATACTGTTCTCCATAGTAGGAGCCTGAGTTCTTAACCTGCCATGCACTGCCTGTGTGCTCTCAGGTGAGTCACTTTCTTTGGCCCATAGTTTCCCCAAAATGAGATTGTGGACAAGCCTATCTCTGTGAGTCAGTTATTCTCAAGTCCCATGTGGGCATCAGGAGACAAACGGAATACCTAGATTGAGGAGGGATTATCCACCTTGGCTGAGGAGTACAGAAGTTTTCTGAGAGAAGTACTACCCGTGGGGCTTTTGAGGAAGGGTAATGGATTTGAAAGGGGAAGAGGGTAGGATGCAGTGCATTTCCTGTAATGAGGTGTTGAAAGGGGAAGGAGGAAGTCAGTTTTCTGGAAAGGAGTTTCCTGAGGGTGAATCTCAGGAGATGAGGCACCAACGAGACTTTTGAAAATTCGAAAGAGGTATTGTATATTGTTGGCTATGTTGTTGTTCAGTTGCCAAGTCATGTCTGACTCCTTGCGACCCCATGGACTGTAGCCCACCAGGCTCCTCTGTCTATGGGGATTCTCCAGGCAAGAACACTAGAGTGGGTTGCCATGCCCTCCTCTAGGGGATCTTCCCAACCTAGGCATCGAACCTTGGTCTCCCACATTGCAGGCAGATTCTTTACTGTCTGAGACATCAGGGAAGCCCTAAATTCTGCTAGAAGCATCCAATCACTGCCAATCACTGAGGGCTGGATTGTTGTCAGTGGGAACCAAAGAAAGGCCTGACCCTGAGAGCCATTTCTGGAGAAGGTCAGGCTGGCTGGGTGGAAGTGGGGAGGTAGTGGCTGACAGAGTTCCATACATTCACATCTGAATCGCACTAGTCGTAGGTGACTTCTGTTGAAATGTTCTGTTTCCTGGAGGCCAACAGGAGAGGATAATGTTGCCAAGTGAACTAGAAATAGAAATGTTTCGTCATTTCAAGGAAACTGGGAAGAACTGAAGGCTTAGTGTTCTCTCCTAGGAAGAAGACTGACATCAGAGACTGATTTGTGTGTCTCTGGCAGGGTCAGAGACAGAAAGTAGAGTCCACAGGAAGTTGTGATTCATGGACAGAGTGCTGGCATCCAGTGACATGGGCTCCACTGCTAACTGTGCAGCTCTGGATGAGTTATTTAAATTCTCTAAGCCTTCCTCTTGTCATCAATAAAAACGGCACTTGGAGAAAACCTATTTTCTAGATTGTTATCAAAATTAAATGAGATAATCCAAATCAAGTGCTTATTATAATGCTTAGGACAGTATACTAACCAGGTGGTACTAGTGGTAAAGAACCTGCCTGCCAGTGCAGGAGACATGAGACAGGGGTTGAATCTCTGGGTTGGGAAGATCCCCTGTAGAAGGGCATGGCAACCCACTCCAGTATTCTTGCCTGGAGAATCCCATGGACAGACAATCCATGGGGTCACAAAGAGTCAGACATGACTTTATAGGGCTTTTAATATATGGTAGATCAAAAAAAATTTTTTAGAAAGATAGTACTGTGGTCCATACAAAGATATATAACAGTTTGGTCTTGCTATTCATCTAAGGCTCCCTCTAATCACACTTACTGATAATTTTGGTTCTTCGCCCACACTGTTTCAGGTGAGGTTCTGGGAAAATCTGAATTCTCTGAATTAAAAGAATTTCATCAGTGGCCACACAGAGATTAAGATGCCAAGTCACCAAGAGCCTGCCCAGCCAGCCTTCTCACTGAGATAACGCAACATCCATTCCACTAATTTCATTAACTTGCTTATAAGAGAGTAATTGTTCTGCATGGAGTTTTTGTTCCCAGTTTTAGGTATATGATGTTTATTTGAAAGCACACGTGGAACTTTGTGTATTATTGTAAAACCTAATTTAATCCTTAACTTTAACATTTTAAGATTTTGGCCAACCCTTTCTGGAGTGGCAACCCTAGTCCCACCTTAATTTGCTATCACATGGCTGGAGAAAATATTAGATCCTTGACATTCTTTGCTGTTTTAAGATGTCTATCTTCCAGTGGGTTAATTGTGTGCTCTTATGTATTCTGTGACTCCTTTCCAACAATTGGTATCTCAGATCCCAGCATCTGGGAACAAGTTAATGCTCCTGCGAGCTCTTTCCTGAAGGCCAAGAAATCTTTTGTGGGTATTTTTAATATTTCCATCATTTTGAATGCTTTTATTAGTATTATATTTTAAATATTTTCTGTCTTTCTTTCATCATCTGAATACTGTTTTGATAGGGCTTGGCATGATTATACATTAGCCTGATTTCTCACATGAGGAAATTAAGAAGGTTAAGCTGTTGGTCCCAAAGTGCTCTGGTAGGTCAATGGAAGAGAAAGGATTCCAACCCATGTCTTTGGAGCTAAAAGCCTGTGTGTGTTCTAACTTTAGTATTTTCTACCCTCTGTTTCTCAGTGTTTTCCTGGACAATTATTGAACCATCATACCACCTTTAAGATCTTTTTCTACTTACCTTGCTTATTGTGTATGTGTCTATTACGTAAAAATTTGGGCTGCTGATGAATGGGGCATCCTCTTATTCATTTATTTCTCTCAGAGCCCTGATTGTACCTCGCACTTGTAAGTGTCACTGAAAGGCAATCTTTAGAGTGACTGGTGACATCAGTGAATAATTGTGTGTGTGTTAATTACTCAGTTGTGTCTGACTCTGTGACCCCATGGACTGTAACTGGTCAGGCTTCTCTGTCCGTGGAATTCTCCAGGCAAGAATACTGGAGTGGGTAGTGATTCCCTTCTCCAGGGGACTCTTCTCAACCCAGGGGTTGAACCTGGATCTCCTGCATTGCGGGCAGATTGTTTACCATCTCAGCCACCAGGGAAGCCCCAGTGAATAATTAGAGTTTTCTAAAATTGAAATATGATCTGTGAGCATCATTTAATGTTTTACTTTCCTTGATTTACTTATTTTCCCTTGCACATATACTTCTATATAGAATGTATGTAGCTCATTGTATTCCAAGGCTTAACTAGTAGAGAAAGTTCATGCTCGCTTCTTCCTTGGGGGTTTCATAGGACTGAATTGTTGAGCTGTGAAGAAAGCATTTTACCCAAGTGCATTTACTCCTATAGGAAACGAGCTATATTGAAGGCAACTCTGATCAAAATGCTGTATCGCTGATCTTCTCACTCAAAGAAGAAGTTGGTGCACTGGCCAGAGTATTACGTTTATTTGAGGTAAGTGCTCTATTCATTTCTGTTTTAAATAATGGCATAGCAGACTTCTGTGTTATCTTCTGGTTGGATGCAGTGAAAAGAACATAGAGTCTAGAACTGGAAGACTTGATTTTCAGCTTAGGCTCTTACATTACCCAACTGTGTGATCTTAGATAAGTCTTTCATTGTCTGTGAGCTAAGGTTTCTCCATTTCATAATTAGGATCATTCAGAATCGTGGTTGCACACCCAGGAAGCCAACACTGGACTCCCTCTTCCTGTATCAAACTTTGCTTGAAGTAATTGAGTTGGCCTTCATATTTACAAGTCATACCGCCTTCAGATTCAACTAAAATTTCTATCTGGGGTTGGTTGAATCCACAGATGTGCAGCTCACTGGTAGGGAGGACTGACTGTATTCATTATGCTAGTACTGCCATTTTATATGAGAGTCTTGAGCATCCAGGGATTTTGGTACCCATGGGGTCCTGGAATCAGTCCTCCACGGATACAGAAGGATGACTGTACTATTCTCTCAATGTTCCCAAAGCACTTTTTAACTGTGGACTATAGACTAACACTTTCACAGCACTTATTTACCTTGTGAAATGCATACATTTCTGATTGATCCCAAGGATTGTTTCTTCAGGCAGGGAACCTTGTGTGAGTCATCTTTATATCCTCTATAGGCTCAGTTTATATATATAAAATGTTCAGTTAAGAATGAAATAATATATGGAATCTAGAAAAATGGTACAGATGAACCTATTTACAGGGTAGGAATAGAGCCGCCGATGTAGAGAACAAGCATGGGACACACTGGGGGGAGGAGAGAGTGGGATGAATTGAGAGAGTAGCACTCACATATATACAGTACCATGTGTAAAACAGATAGCTAGTGGGAAGCTGCTGCAGAGCACAGGGAGCTCAGCTCAGTGCTCTGCCAAGACCTAGAGGGGTGGAATGCGGTAGGGGGTGGTTGGTGGGAAGGAGGCTTAAGAGGAAGGGGATATATGTATAGTTATAGCTGATTCACTTTGTTGTACAGCAGACACTAACACAACTTTGTAAAGCAATCATACTCCAATATAAAATCATAAATGAAAAAGAATGAAATTATATTTAAATGTGAGCAAAGGAAAATAGACTTTCAAAAATGCTTTTGCCCTGGATTGCAAGAAGAAATATTTTTGAACCAAATAATTTTTTACCCCTAGTACTTTAGGGGTGACTCTACCTGGTGACTAAATACATAAATAGGTGAAGAGACAGATCTCCCAGCCAGAAGAATGCCAAATAATTTAAACAGATACTCTGGAGTCAAAGAAGGAAAAGAATATAACTCTTCACTCCTTAGGTGTGGGCCATACAGAGTGACTTGATGAAATGGCCCTTCACCTCTGTGATCTTCTTTCCCTAAACCCATAACCCCAGTCTAACCATGAGGAAAACATCAGACAAATTCCAGTTAATGAACAGGGTACAGAATACTTGACTAGTACTCTTCAAGACTGTCAAGGTCATCAACAACTAGAAGTGTCTGGGAAGTTGTCCCAGTCCAAAGGAGCCTCAGGGGATATGACAACTCAATATAATGTAGTGCCCTGAGTGGGACTGTAGAGCAGAAAGAGGACATGAGACACAAACTAAAGAAATTCAAATAAAGTATGGTCCTTAGTTTGTGAAAGTGTATCAACATCAGTTCATTAATTTTAACACATCTTCAGTACTTATACATGACACTAATATTAGGGGAAATTGGCTGCAGAATATATGGGAATTCTCTCTACTAGCTTCTTACTTTTTTGTAAATTTAAAGTTGATCTAAAAAATAAAGTCTATTTTAATGAAATTAAACCTGGCTATCCAAAGTGAGGAAGAAAAATATCTGCCTGAGAGCAAGAAATGAGTGTAGAAAAGAGAGACAGAGAGGTTTCTGAATGGCAAGCTGATCCTGAGAAAGAATATATCTGTAAATACAGGAATGTCACATTTTTGTCTTTGTATTATACGGTTCATAAGCATTTTCCTTGTGAGAGTCAGAGCTTAAGGTTAATAAATTAAATAATAGTAAATTAACAGGATGTTTTCAACCTAATAAATAAGCCACAAGTAACTATTTACCAGGACGAAATGCACCCAAGAAACATGGCCTGCACGTGGGATGGTGAATGTCAAAGTTCATTGACTGTGACAGGTTGTTTAATGTGTGCCTTTGTTTACTCATCTGTAAACTGGAACTAATGATCCATACCTCCCTAGGTCCTGGAGGTTGTATATGCTACATAAAATGCGTGGTATGACTCTGAGTCCACAGAAGATTCTCACATGATGTCTGTTCCTTTACTGCTTCCAACTGTTATCTATGAAACCCATGAGAAATCTTTGAGACTGTGTGAAGAGGAGAAAGATGTTAGAAGCCTAGAGATATTCAGGAGCCTTGATTTAAATTTTTTTCCCAAAAAAGTAAAAATAAAAAAAAATAGAATGAATGGCTTAGTGTGTATTGTGAGCATTTACAGCAAATTGCAATGACCGAGAGTCAAGGCAGGACCATTTTAAAAAAAGCAGAATAGCATAGGGTGGCAAAGAGGCAGACACGACTGAGCTAGTAATCACAGCACAGTAAGCACAGCGTAGCAGAACCAAGGGGTTATGGTGGCCACAATGTATTTGTATACTTCAAATGGAGAAGTAAGTATTAGATACAAAGCCTTTAAATTGTATGCATGTGTGCTTGGTCGCCCAGTCGTGTCTGACTGTTTGTGACCTCATGGATTGTAGTGCACCAGACTCCTCTGTCCGTGGGATTCTCCAGGCAAGAATACTGGAATGGGTTGCCATGCCCTCCTCCAAGGGATCTTCCCCACCCAGGGATCAAACCTGTGTCTTCTGAATTGCAGACAGATTCTTTATTGCTGAGCCTGTGGGGAAGCCATTTATATTGTGTAGATGATGCTAAACTTCTGGATTATATAAAATGAAATCATTTTCTGCCAGAAAAAATAAAAAGAAAAAGAATAAGGATGAATCTAAACTACATTTTAGGGCAGTATTTCCTAAACAATAGTCTATCAAATGCCACATATTATTAGGTGTTTTATTAGATGAGAGTTCCAAGGTTAAATAGGGTTGGAAAATTCTGCATCTAGATTTTGGAGACCCCTCATGCTTGTGAAAATATTAAAGAGTTTGGAAAGCCCTGCAGAGTGGAAACTTATTCAGTGTTACCTTACTCAGCATTTCCCAAATGTTTTTTGACCATGGAACCTTGTTCAAGAAAGACACATTACCGTTTTGCAGGCACTAGTATCCCATTGAACTTATGTTATTCTCGAGTTAGGAGCTCCAGACTCTCAGTTATGAGTGAGATTTGGGACCCACAGCATTGGGATTCAGACTATGTTGTCTGGAACCAAACTGTTTGGGTTGAAAATCCAGTTGTGCCACCTGTGAACTGGGTAACCTTAGGAAAGTTATTTATCCTCTTGGTGACTTAGTTTCCTCATGTTTAAACTGAAGGTAATAAGATTTTTTTGTAGGGCTGTTGTGAAAGTTAAATGAATTAATACAGGCAAAGTACTTAATGATAGTATCTGTCACATAGTAAGAGCTCAATAAATGTTTGCTCTCATTATTTCTATGCAGTATCATTTTGGAGAGTCATGGAGCATCAGAGACTTACATTCTTAGCTCTGTGACAGATAGCTAAAGGATTAAGATTAAGATTAATTGACTTGAAAAGGGATTATGGGGTAAGGAAACAATAGTTTCATTCAAATATTTGAAGTGCCATCATGGAAAAAGAATGGGGCTTCCCTGGTGATTCAGATGGTAAAGAATCTGCTTGTAATGTGGGACACCTGGGTTTGATCCCTGGGTGGGGAAGATCCTCTGCAGAAGGGAATGGCTACCCACTCCAGTATTCTTGCCCGGAGAATTCCATGGACAGTGGAGCCTGGCGGGCTACAGTCCATGAGGTCAAAAAGAGTCAGACAGAAGAATACTGCTTATTTTTTGTTACTTCACAGGCAAAAGGACAAAGCATGAAATTACAGGGAGCATATTTCAAATCACTTAAAGGCATCATCTCTACTGTAGAAGAGAACTGGAAGACATTGATTTCAAGCATTATTACTATCAAAACAGCTAGTAAAAGGCAGGGCAGAATCAATGCAAAAATTATGGTATAAATAATCTTACCTTTCCTTAATAAAGACAAAGGAAAAATCCATTCTAGTTCCTCCAAAATTGGCAATGGAGGAGAAATGTTATATGGCGGAATCACCTGTACCTGTGAGTACCTTGCTAGGTACTCTTGTAGTCACCTCCATCCTTAATGAGCATGACTGTCTTTTCCATAGCTGATTAACACCAAAGTCATCATCCCACTAAGTGGTGATACTGCCTGCCAGTGGGCTCATGGTCTATTAGACCTCAGCTAGTAACAACATCAGAATGCAGTGCAAACCTGGAGAGGTGGGATGGGTGGCGGTGGGAGGGAGGCTCAAGAGAGAGGGGATATATCTATATCTATCTATCTATATATATATATTGGAAGTGAGAAATAGATTTAAGGGCCTAGATCTGATAGAGTGCCTGATGAACTATGGAATGAGGTTCGTAACATTATACAGGAGACGGGGATCAAGACCATCTCCATGGAAAAGAAAGCAAAAAAGCAAAATGGCTGTCTGGGGAGGCCTTACAAATAGCTGTGAAAAGAAGAGAAGCAAAAAGCAAAGGAGAAAAGGAAAGATATAAACATCTGAATACAGAGTTCCAAAGAATAGCAAGAAGAGATAAGAAAGCCTTCTTCAGCAATTAATGCAAAGAAATAGAGGAAAACAACAGAATGGGAAAGACTAGAGATCTCTTCAAGAAAATCAGAGATACCAAAGGAATATTTCATGCAAAGATGGGCTCGATAAAGGACAGAAATGGTATGGACCTAACAGAAGCAGAAGATATTAAGAAGAGGTGACAAGAATACACAAAAGAACTGTACAAAAAAGATCTTCATGACCCCGATAATCACAATGGTGTGATCACTGACCTAGAGCCAGACATCCTGGAATGTGAAGTCAAGCGGGCCTTAGAAAGCATCACTACGAACAAAGCTAGTGGAGGTGATGGAATTCCAGTTGAGCTATTCCAAATCCTGAAAGATGATGCTGTGAAAGTGCTGTACTCAATATGCCAGCAAATTTGGAAAACTCAGCAGTGGCCACAGGACTGGAAAAGGTCAGTTTTCATTCCAATCCCAAAGAAAGGCAATGCCAAAGAATGCTCAAACTACCGTACAATTGCACTCATCTGACACGCTAGTAAAGTAATGCTCAAAATTCTCCAAGCCAGGCTTCACAATATGTGAACCGTGAACTTCCTGATGTTCAAGCTGGTCTTAGAAAAGGCAGAGGAACCAGAGATCAAATTGCCAACATCCGCTGGATCATGGAAAAAGCAAGAGAGTTCCAGAAAAACATCTATTTCTGCTTTACTGACTATGCCAAAGCCTTTGACTGTGTGGATCACAATAAACTGTGGAAAATTCTAAAAGAGATGGGAATACCAGACCACCTGATCTGCCTCTTGAGAAATTTGTATGCAGGTCAGGAAGCAACAGTTAGAACTGAACATGGAACAACAGACTGGTTCCAAACAGGAAAAGGAGTACATCAAGGCTGTATATTGTCACCCTGCTTATTTAACTTCTATGCAGACTACATCATGAGAAACGCTGGACTGGAAGAAACACAAGCTGGAATCAAGATTGCCAGGAGAAATATCAATAACCTCAGATATGCAGATGACACCACCCTTATGGCAGAAAGTGAAGAGGAACTCAAAAGCCTCTTGATGAAAGTGAAAGTGGAGAGTGAAAAAGTTGGCTTAAAGCTCAACATTCAGAAAACGAAGATCATGGCATTCGGTCCCACCACTTCATGGGAAATAGATGGGCAAACAGTGGAAACAGTGTCAGACTTTATTTTTCTGGGCTCCAAAATCACTGCAGATGGTGACTGCAGCCATGAAATTAAAAGACGCTTACTCCTTGGAAGGAAGGTTATGACCAACCTAGATAGCATATTCAAAAGCAGAGACATTACTTTGCCAACAAAGGTTCGTCTAGTCAAGGCTATGGTTTTTCCATTGGTCATGTATGGATGTGAGAGTTGGACTGTGAAGAAGGCTGAGCGCTGAAGAATTGATGCTTTGAACTGTGGTGTTGGAGAAGACTCTTGAGAGTCCCTTGGACTGCAAGGAGATCCAACCAGTCCATTCTGAAGGAGATCAGCCCTGGGATTTCTTTGGAAGGAATGATGCTAACGCTGAGACTCCAGTACTTTGGCCACCTCATGCGAAGAGTTGACTCATTGGAAAAGACTCTGATGCTGGGAGGGATTGGGGGCAAGAGGAGAGGGGGATGACAGAGGATGAGATGGCTGGATGGCATCACTGACTCGATGGACATGAGTCTGAGTGAACTCTTGGAGTTGGTAACGGACAGGGAGGCCTGGCGTGCTGCGATTCACGGGGTCGCAAAGAGTTGGACACGACTGAGTGGCTGATCTGATCTGATCTGATATATATTGGACTTCCCTGGTGGTTCAGACAGTAAAGCATCTGTCTACAATGTGAGAGACCTAGGTTCGATCCATATACTCACAGCTGATTCGTATTTTATAGCAAAAGCCAATACAACATTATAAAGCAATTATCCTCCAATTAAAAAAAATAATAATACAAAAATAAATAGAGGTTCATTAACTCAAAAAAAAAGAATGCAATAGGCTTGATATTTACATTGGGGATACAGAGGTATGGTGTTTACACGCATTGGTTGTGTGGTGATGGAGGCAGTGAGGCAGATGGTTTCGTGGATTGGGGCCAAACAATTAGGAACATACTCAAACCTCTGTCTGCTAACCCCCCAAAATCCCACTGTCCTCAGTACATTGATCTTTCAATTCTCTGCATTTTCCAAAGTTCTCTTTATTTTTAGCTTCTACTCTCTCATGTCCTGAGCCTACTTAGAAAAATAGTCTCCTGAGAGCCTTTATTGCAAGTGGCTTAGTAATGGGCTATAAAATTAGAATCAAACTCCTGGGGGAAGTTGCAGAGAAGAGGTCTCCCTTCCTCTGCCAGAACCCCACTAATCATTTTACCTCGAATTCCCTAAGGACGGGAATAAGCCATCAGGCACATATACAGAGCTCTGAAGTGCATGATGAGTGTGCTCAGTTGTCATCATTTAACTGATGGAGACACACAGGTTCAGACTAAGCAAGCTGCCCAGGGCTAGACTCTTAGAGCTAGAAAATCCTTCCAAGTTCACCCTCCATTTTCACAGTAGATTTGAAAACAAATCTATATATGTGTTTACAGTCTAAATGTTTACAAGTACAGTCTGTATTTGTCACAGTCACTTTCTGTGTTCCCTCTCTGCCCAGATGACCCACATCCCACCCTCATAAGATACTCAATCAGCTCATACTGTCTCATTCATGCATTCCATTAACCTTCTGTGAGTATCAGCTGTTATCAGACCGTATATAGGTGTTGAGGAGACTGGGATGAGTGAAGCAGTCATTCTCTGCATCTGCAGAACGTGGAAAAGCTCAGGCTTCCATGAGCATTCTTAATCTAGGCTGGGGGAAAAATTTGTTAAGAAGTTTCTTGCAGACATAATGTTTAAGCTGAAACCTAAAGGACTGACTAGTGGGGTAAATGGGGGAGTAAATTCCAGAATGAAGAGACAAATGACTTGAGGGGAGAGAATAAACGCATGGCCACGTCATGGAATCCTTGAATCCTTTACCATCCACCAACCTCAGTGTTCCTGGGAACAGAAGCGGGGTTGCAGAGGAGAGGTTTGGCAGATAATAAGATGTTTACTACTCTCAAGTTTGGACTTTAGGTCCTGCCTGTGACTCCTGGGTCTGGTGAGCAGGACAGCATCAAGACTGAATCATGAGGGTTCCTTTTATCCTTTTCACCTTGGTGCAGAGCAGTTGTGGCAGTAACATGTTTACAGGGAACACTCCATCTTTAATCAAAATAAGAAGAGCATTGCGTTTCACTGGGGAAAAGTTCTTACAACCCAGATGACTTTTTCATCTTATTTAAACCCCCAAATATAGATAATAGTATAAAGAATGTCCATGTAACTCATTTCCTGTTTAAGCAGTAAATCATTACAGGAATGACTTAAATCCCTGGGTACCCCTTCCCCATGTACCTCCCTCCTCAGAAGTAGCTATTAATCTGAATTTGATACATATTATTCCCATGCATCTTTTAAGACTTTGTTATATAAAGATATCCATTAGGATATATGGCATAGTCTTGCAAGTTTTGCTTTTTTGAAGTAAAGTTGATTTACAATGCTGTATTAATTTCTGGTATACAGCAAAGCAATTCATTTGTATATGAACATATATACTTTACATATATAGACTTCATATTCTTTTCCATAATGGTTTATCACAAGATATTATATATAATTCCTTGTGCTATACAGGACCTTGTTGTTTATCCTGTAAGCTTTTAATCTTCATAAGATTGGAGTCATATTGTAATAGTCCGTCTGCAGTTTTCTTTTTGGGGAGAAGAATGGGGACATTGTTTTTTTAGATTTGTGCATCTATTTCTGCTCATTCATTTTTTTCCCTCTCTATTTTCCATTGTATGACTATACTTTATTTCTTATTGATGGATCTTTAGCTTGCTTCTCTTGTGTGTCCATGCAGATGGTTCTGCCTCAAACATTTTGATAGGTTTGATGATCCAGTTATTGAATAGAGGAACCTCAGATGGAAAACTGGCACTGTTTTCAGCTGTTTACCTGTTCAAAACCAGGCATATTTGAGAAACAGTAGCATGAAGCTGACTTTCTACACTTTCATCATAAAGTTCAGTCCCACGTTGTGAAAATGTAGACGGAGTGCTGTGGTCCATTGATGGTACGTGGGTTGTGATTGCTCATGGATAGCTTGGACTGAAACAGGCCACTGGACCATTTTGATTTTATCTCTTCGGTGCCAAAAAAAAAAAAAAAAAGTGGGGGTAGAAAGGGGAACCTGGGACAGGACAGCTCTTTCCTGTAAAGCCTTGAGAAGAGCCTGGATTAAGCTGCTAGCCCGTTTCTTCCCCAGGAAAGGGGTTACCTCTGAAATGGACACAGTTCCAACCACATGGAGGGGAAGATGGGGAAGAAATAACCCAACAAAGAGGGACAAGACCAAGGGAGGGGAAGACCAGGAACTGACAACAGAGATACTCCCAGGGGAGGCGAGAGTGGGATCCTAAAAGATGGTTTTCAGGGGGTGAATCCTGAAAGTTAACTTGAACCTGCCTGAGAACGCGCCTCTAGCATGGAGTTGGGGAGGGTCTTGAGCTCACTCTAGACTTTAATAATTGTGCTGCTCCTGTTTTCTTGAATGTTTTTGGTTTCCTATTTAGCCCAGTAGGTTTAATTTTTAGACTCTTAGTCAGCTGGGGCTGTTACTGGACCTCTCACAAGAAGAGATCAGTAAAATACACAAGAAGCCCTGCCTGTACCTCTGTGAGACTTCTCTATTTTTCTGTTATTTCTCACCCCAGATGTTGTGGCCATCCCCACACTGTTTCTGCTTTTGTCCCATTGCAGTCTTTCTTCTTTTTTTGTGCCCCACGGTTTGTGGGATCTCAGTTCTCTAACCAGGGATCGAACCTATGCCCTCTGCAGTGGAAGTGCAGAGTCCTAACCACTGGATCACCAGGAAGTCCCCAGTCTATCCTTAAAATACCTGCCAGAGTGCTTCATTGAAAACATGAGTCCAAATCTCTCTCTCTCTCTGCCGTACTACCTCTCATAGCACAATGGCAACCCACTCCAGTACTCTTGCCTGGAAAATCCCATGGATGGAGAAGCCTGGTAGACTGCAGTCCATGGGGTCGCTAAGAGTGGGGCACGACTGAGCGACTTCACTTTCACTTTTCACTTTCATGCATTGGAGAAGGAAATGGCAACCCACTCCAGTGTTCTTGCCTGGAGAATCCCAGGGACGGATGAGCCTGGTAGGCTGCCATCTATGGGGTCACACAGAGTCAGACACGACTAAAGCAACGCAGCAGCAGCAGCAGCATCATAGTTGATTTACAATGTTGTGTTAGTTTCAGGTGTACAGCAAAGGGTTTAAGTTACATATACAATACATAGACATATATTCATTCTTTTTTCAGATGAAAGTGAAAGTCTCTCGGTTGTGTCTGACTCTTTGTGTCCGCATGGACTATACAGTCCATGGAATTCTCCAGGCCAGAATACTGGAGTGGGTAGCCTTTCCCTTCTCCAGGGGATCTTCTCAATCCAGGGATCAAACCCAGGTCTCCCCCATTGCAGGCAGATTCTTTACCAGCTGAGCCACAAGGGAAGCCCAAGAATGTTGGAGTGGGTAGCCTATCCCTTCTCCAGTGGATCTTCCTGACCCAAGAATTGAACCAAGTGTCCTGCATTGCAGGCAGATGCTTTACCAACTGAGCTATCAGGGAAGCCTTTTTCAGATACTTTACCTTTATAGGTTATTACAGAATATTGAGTAGAGTTCCCTTTGCTTACAGTAGGTCCTTGTTGTTTATCTATTTTATACACAGCTTCTTAATGTCACTCCAAGTGAAAACCAAAGTTAAGATGATGGCCGATAGGTTACTCTTGGCTGCTTCTCTGCCTCGTGGCCTACTGCCCCCTGCCCCCTGCTCATCTGCGCCTGTCACACTGGCCTCACTGATGGTCTTCAGTCATACTGTGAAATGGCTGACCCCAGCACCCTTCCACTTGCTGTTCCCTTATGACTTGCTTCCTCACTGATTTTAGGTCTAGACCTACATGTCACTTGTTTATTTTTGGGGGATTTCACGACCCCATTGTTTAAAATGGCACCTCGATTGAACCTCTGGAATAGTCTGTCCCTCTTCCCTGCTTATTTTTGTATGTTCCATCTGAAGACTGTATATTTTATTTATTTATCATAGTTATTATTTGTGTCTTCCTTCCAGAATGTAAGCTCCAGGAGGGCAGGGATTTTTCCTGCTTTGTCTGCTCTTATAGCCCAGTGCTTAAGCCCTGGCACCAGGGAGGTGTTGGATTGAATGAGTTATGAAAGGCTCCTGTCTGTTTACCTGAGACCAGTGATGTGGACCATCATCTGTGACTGTCTTTGATATTGCCTCCCACCCCAGAAAGCTCTGAAACCGACAAGGACATAACTTCATTTGAGCTTATGCCAAGGCAACAGCCTGTAGGAGGTCCAAGAACTCAAGAAGCTCCCCTTTTCCAGTCTAATCTCATCTGAAAATATGCTCAGCATTTCATTCCCCTTTTGGAAACATACTTTCAGGGAAAAATCTGAGAAGAGCTTAAAGTACAGCAAATATTAAAGGGGAAGTGACTCATCAACTTAATGTGTTTCAGTTTCCAGGAGAATAATATCTGTGCCAGGTTGAGAAAGGTAGGGCATACTGACTTCTTACTGAGTAACTGTGATTGAAGCCACAATGGTGCAAGGTGCTTTCTCTCTTGCTAATGCTCATTAAGCTGCCAGATAATATGATTTTTATATTAAACATGGAAAATAAAAGTTCATAATGTCTAACTAATGTATCCAAAGGTAGTGAATACAGAACAGAATTTGAACTCAGATTAGTCCCAAAGCCCGCACCTTTTGCGTTATCATTCTTCTTTCCTTGAGAAATGAAGTGGAAGAGGAGAGGAAGGAACTTGAGTTCAAGAAAAGGTCCAGAAGCACGAATCCACTTTTCACATTTCATCATATTCATTCTGTATTTCATCTACTTGTGATGAATCCCCCTTTAGGAAGATTTTCCTCATGGATGGGAGCACAAAAGGCTTTCTGGTCAACCCTTGTTAAAATAGACCATTCTTTTCACTTTGCTTTTTTCTGGACCCCACACTCTGTTCAAGAGTCCTGAGTCATCAGGTTGTTGCTCTGCCTTCTTGTATGCAGAAATTAACTACTGGGCAAATTGTGAAATTGTCTTTGCAGTGTTGAACTCTCACTTTTCTTGCCTCTGCCAAAATGTCCACGAAGATGTGATGAGTGTGCATGGGTCAATTTTTAACTTGAATAGAGCCCTCGTTTGAAAATACAAATTCAGGGACTTGCCTGGCTGTCCGGTGGTTAAGACTCTGTGCTTCCACTGCAGGGGGTATGGATTCAATCCCTGTTGGGGAACTATGATTCCAAATGCCATGTGGCATGGCCAAATAAATGATAATAAAAATTCACTTCTTAAAAGGTAACTATGATCATATTCAGATTTGGAGGTTCACTTCTAAAGCATTTCTTAGCAACCAAAATTATTGGTATCTAAGGATCCACACTATTAAACCAGAGAAACACCACTAAGGAAATTGCATGCTAAGCTAGAGAGCTAATTGATTCAAATGGGAAAGAAATCATCTGAAGAATTTAGCTGGGTGATCTTAGCCAGAAATTTCACTCACATTAAAAAGATACGTGGATGAAACTGGAGCCTATTATACAGAGTGAAGTAAGCCAGAAAGAAAAACACCAATGCAGTATCAGTTCAGTTCAGTTCAGTTCATTCACTCAGTCGTGTCTGACTCTTAGCGACCCCACGAATTGCAGCACACCAGGCCTCCCTGTCCATCACCAACTCCCGGAGTTCACTCGGACTTACATCCGTCGAGTCAGTAATGCCATCCAGCCATCTCATCCTCTGTCATCCCCTTCTCCTCTTGCCCCCAATCCCTCCCAGCATCAGAGTCTTTTCCAAGGAGTCAACTCTTCGCATGAGGTGGCCAAAGTACTGGAGTTTCAGCTTTAGCATCTAACGCATATATATGGAATTTAGAAAGATAGTAACGATAACCCTGTATAAGAGACAGCAAAAGAGACACAGATGTATAGAACAGTCTTTTGGACTCTGTGGGAGAGGGTGAGGGTGGGATGATTTGGGAGAATGGTATTGAAACATGTGTATTATCATATGTGAAACGAATCGCCAGTCCAGGTTCGATGCATGATGCAGGACGCTTGGGGCTGGTGCATTGGGATGACCCAGAGGCATGGTATAGGGAGGGAGGTGGGAGGGGGTTTCAGGATGGGGAACATGTGTACACCTGTGGCAGATTCATGTCAATGTATGGCAAAACCAATACAATATTGTAAAGTAATTAGCCTCCGATCAAAATAAATTTATATTAAAAAAAGATATTTTGATTTTCGTTGCATGGGTAATAGTATGAAACTGTTGGCAAATAAATGGAAGTTACACATAATCTTGTCATAACATCATGATGCCTTTCATTCTAGCCTTTTTTCCTTGTGTTGGACAGAAGTTTTAAAACATATTTTAATTATCTATCACATACCTATATCCATCATAAGTATTTTCCCAAGGGTCTGTCATTTAAAAGAGAAAGTTAAATTTTAGTAATAAATATTGTCTTTCGAAAAGTTGAACTGTGATCAAAAAGAAAATAGAGACAAAAACACCCTGAGGCCCATCAGTGGAGTTGTTCAGTCGCTAAGTCATGTCCAACTCTTTGTGACCTCACGGGCGACTTCCCTGTTCTTCACTGTCTCCTGGAGTTTGCTCAAACTCATCACTGGAGACCATCACTGTGGGAGTACTTACTGGCACTTTGTTTTTAATGGTTTCAGGGTCTCCAGTGAATGATTATAGACTACGGTCCATCTTATATCCCACTATTATGTAGTCGGGTTACAAATTTTGGTAAAAAGTTCTCCCATAAGTTAGGTCTCTAGAATTATAAAAACTGAGTCATGGGGCATACATTGTTTTTTTTTAAATTGGAGCAAAATTGCTTTGCAGTGTTTTTGTTTCTGCTGCGCAATGAAGTGAATCAGCTGGAAGTATACGTACATTCCCTTCCTCTTGAGGCTCCCCCTCCTTCCCTCCCTTCCATCCCACCCCTCTCGGTCATCACAGAGCACTGAGCTGAGCTCTCTGTGCTGTACAGAAGCTTCCTACCAGCTATCTGTTTTACTCATGGTAGTGTACATACAGCATACGCTGTCTTCTGGCTGTTTCCAAGGTGAGAGGCTTCTCCCTGGGAAGGGGTGTTGTGTTACGAGGGGTGGGATAGAAGTGGGGAAACTCAATCAGTGTAGTTTCTGCCTTCCAGCCTTTAAAATTTTTTTTTCACTCTACACCCCTTCCCACCTCCTATACCACCCGGCCTCCCTTGCTGTTCCACAAATGAACATGGCCGAGGTGCATCCACTCCTATTTCTTGGCTTTGCTGTTTTTTCTCTGCTCTTAACAAAGCAGGAATTGGTTAAAGTTTAAAGTTACTTTAAACTTCTTTTAAAGTTTCAGCTTAGGTCAATAGGCGGAGCTTAACCATTTGCTTTCATCCAGAGCCAAGATGGATGACATTGCTCTTTGTTTTCATTAGAAAGTCACCTCTATTTGCAAAGAAAGCTTTAGAGCAACTGCTATCTGCTCTTCCTTCCTCCACGTGATCTTCTCTGTCTCTGGTCAGGAGTCCCCACATTGGGTTACCTGGTCAGGGGTATGTTCTTCTGCAGCTGGTGCCCATGTATAATGGCTTCATCATGTACCCCTGAGAATTATGGGGAAGAAGGAGCAGGAAGCAGGCCTGTGTAGGATTGCTTCTTATTGTGTTTACTCCCATAGTGTTTTCACTTTGAGGGATGTGGCATAATAGTAATAAGAATGATGAGACCTGGTATTTGTGGGATGCTCATCATATCCCTGGCAGGACAGGGTGTGTGGTTAAAAGACCAATGTCTGAGGTTAGAGAAAATGAGCTTCTCTCTCCAGCCACTTTTTTTTTTTAAATAGGTGTGTAATTGCTTTGGGCTTCCCAAGTGGCTTCCCTGGTGGCTCAGATGGTAAGAATCTGCCTACAATGCAAGAGACCCGAGTTCCGTCCCTGGGTTGGGAAGATCCCCCTGGAGAAGGAAATTGCAACCCAATCGAATATTCTTACCTGGAGAATCTCATGGACAGAGGAGCCTGGCGGGCTATAGTCCGTGGGGTTGCAAAAGAGTTGGACATTACTTAGCGACTAAACAACACTAATTGCTTTACAATGTTGTATTAGTTTCTGCTGTCCAATGCAGTGAATCAGCTATATGTATACATATATCCCCTCCCTTTTGGACCTCCCTGCTACCCAGCATCCCCCATCCCAGCCATCTGGGTCATCACAGAGCACCGAGCTGAGCTCCCTCTGTTACACAGCAGCTTCCCCTCTGGCCCCTTTTAACAAAGCATCTTTGTCTCTAATTTCGTTCTTCACATCTTCCTTAACCTCTACAAAGGATTCTTGAGAAGGTCACAGAAGATAATTTGAAACTGTAAAGTGGTATTATTTGAATATCATTACTGTATTTAAGTATCATTACTGTAATTATCCATGTGCTCTTCAACCATATGCCACTAACCATCGAGGAAAAAGATGCACTTCTTGAACTCTAAGGTTGATGAATTTCATTTCTTTGCAATTATAGAATTATTCAAGTTAAGCATTTTTTTCTGGGTACATTTTGTCCATTTTAATGTTTGGAGAAATCCTCTTTTAAAGAAAAATTAATAAAGAGGATAGTCCTTGATTTTCTTCACAAAGAACAACACTGTCAATGAAATCAGAGTTTTGAATAAGTAATAATGAAAACCACACATTAAAATTTGAGGGCCAGTTTAAGTAAGTGACTCTTTTTTTACTGATGAACTCAATAAGGGCTAAAGTATCACCAGCTAGAGACATTGTAGTTGAGAAGCTGTATTAAGTGATTATTATTTGTGGCATTAAATGCACATGAGTCTTCCCTTCTCAATGAGACTTCATGTGTCCATTCTATTAAATACTGCAAACTGCCCCGTTGCACTCCAAGACTGCCTGTTCCCTTCACCCTGCTCTGCATTGTGTTTTTCCCTAGGCTTTATCATTATAATACATAAATCAGTTATCTTTTTTGTTTGTTGTTTGTATCTTCAAAACTTGAATGTAAACTCTATTAAAGGAAAATATCTTTGTTTTGTTCACTACTGTATCGCAGCCACTTAGAAAGTGACCAGTACCTGGAAGGTGCTACATATACGTTTGTAGCATAACTGGAATGAAAAGTAATTATAAAAAAATATGAGTGGTATTTGTACTGGATAAAATAAAATTTTAACTGAGCATGTTTTAGGTACCTGACAGTCTGTATGTATTGTCTCATCCAGTGTTTCCTACAAATTTATGAACCAGGTACCATGAATACCTGGAGAAGGGCATGGCAGCCCACTCCACTATTCTTGCCTGGAGAATCCCCTGGGCATAGAAGCCTGGCAGACTGCAGTCCATGGGGTGGCAAAGAGTCGGACACGACTGAGTGACCAAGCACCACAACTACCCACAAAATTACAGATGGAGAAACTGATGGTTAGAAATATAAAAGTACATTTTCTAAGGTCTCATAGCTGACATAGTTAAGAACCTTGATTTAAACCCAATAAGCCTGACTCTTGTGGACTCTATCCAAGCAGAATAGTGTTGCTTCTGTGTACCAAACTGAAATCTTATGTTTGCAATTCTAGGCCTTGAGCAGATTTCCATGTGATTAAATTCTGTGACATTTGAACTATTTCCCCAACATTTGGTTTGTTATTTGGTTTTGCAGAAGAAAAAGTAAACAATTTTTGCTGTGTTAAAGGCTTTCTTCTACTCTTATATTGGACAAAAAAAGGAAGAAAGAAAAAAAAAGAGAATTCTTCTTCCTCACTTCTCCACATTTCATTGTGTTTGCTCTGGTTTTGCGTTTGGTCTGTGTCAATTCCAGTTACTGTCCCCTTCATACTCCCTTAACTTCTCTTTTCTAGGAGAATGATATAAACCTGACCCACATTGAATCAAGACCTTCACGTTTAAGGAAAGACGAGTATGAATTTTTCACCAATCTGGATCAACGCAGCGTGCCTGCCCTGGCAAACATCATCAAGATCTTGAGACATGACATTGGTGCCACTGTGCACGAGCTTTCCCGGGATAAGAAGAAAGACACAGGTGAGAGGCAGGAATTTCACAAGGTAAATAGCTCTACATCCTCACCATAAAATAAGGGCAAAGAAGGACTTGCCTGGGAGCCCAGTGGTAGGACATTGCCTTCCAATGTAGGGGGTGCCGGTTCCATCCCTGGCTGGGAAGCGGCGATCTCATATGCCTTGAGGCCAAGAAACCAAACGTAAAACAGAAACAATATTGAAACAAATTCAATAAAGATTTTAAAAATCATGCTCGTGCTAGGTTGCTTCAAAGTTGTGTCTGACTCTGTGCAATCACATGAAAAAAACTTAAAAAAGAATAATGTCAAAGGTAATCTCAACCATGAAAGACCAGGATTTAGTGAGAGGATGTAGTTTAGGGATGCAGAATAGTGCCTGTCATAGTTAGACATTTAATAGCTGTTCCTTTTCCCCTTCCTCAAAATAGCTGTTTCTTATATTAGTTGTCTTTAGTTGCCTTCTACTGCAATTTTTATACATTTTTCATTGGTGGATTTTTATGCTCTCAAAATTTCTCTGCCTCAGTTTCCTCTGTAAAATGAAAATTTTTGAGATTTAAAAGGTCAATTCTATAAAGCCTGTGTGTAGCTTTATGTAGGGTGACAGTTACAAGGCAGAAGTCTCATCTCATGGCTTAGAGGTAGGATGGTTAGGGTGTCCAGGGTGCTTTCTATTTAAATATGGTGTCAGGACAAATTCTTTAGTAATCTCTGTTGCGTCTCATGGTCTCTCCCCATGTGCTTCTCATGAGCTGGAGCTCTTTGATTCCTTGTTCTTAGGACTTCCATTGTCTCTTCCACTAGATTACAAGCTCCTTGTAGGCAGGGAGAGTCTCTTACCTACATTAATATCCTTAGAGTTACATAGCTCTCAGCAATTATTTGTGCATGAATGACTAAATAGAGTAATTGTCAAGACTTGCTCTGCCCACTTGTTTACTTACTGAAATTGCTACCGAATCCAAACTGGTTCTGCTCTGTCACACGATGGACCAGTAAATCAGGAGACAAGTTCTTGGGGACAAGGGATAGTGACTTTATTCAGAAAGCCAGCAGACTGAGAAGATGGCAGACTGATGTCTCAAAGAACCATCTTACTCCAGTCAGAACTTGGGCTATTTTACTAAAAATAGCCCGAATTATATTTTTATGTTAAAAAGAGAAGTTAGTTGTCTATTGTAAACGTCTTGGTGCAGGAATCCTTTGTTCTTATAGGTGTCCCTGTAGGTCAGGTTATGATGTTCCTGTGAATCTCCAACAAAACAAATGTTATTCTCTGTTTTGCAACTTTTTACTCATATATGTATAAAGGCCTGAGCCCTGAGAATGGGCTATTCTGTATATTTTAAGTTCTAGGCAACATTCTTTTACAAAAGGTGGAGAGCCAGTGTGATTAACCACTGGCAGCAGAGCACAAAGGTTAAAATAACAGAAACATCTAATATGGAGTCATATTTGTTCTTCCCTATTACAAAATATTGCCCTGGAGAGGAGTTAGGGCAATAGAGTGTAGGAATTGCATGGGCTTGGCCTTGGAGAGGCTTCGGTTCAAGCCCTGCTTTTTCCACTTATTGGCTTTGAGACCCTTGACAAGTCTCTTTAACAGCCCTGACCTCTATTTTTCATAGGACTTCTGTGAGGATTAAATGAGATCTTGCATAGTCAGTGCTTAAAACAGTGCCCAGCTGGGTAAATGATAGTATGTGGTGGTTGTTGAACTGATGAGCTGTGCTAATAGATGACTAATAACTAAAGACCAGAGTTTCCATTAGGGATAATGCTTTGCGTTGTATAGTTCTGTTGATTTTGACAAATACATAATGTCACGTGTTTGCTATTTCATGTCATACAAAATGGTTTCAGTGCTCTCAAAATGCACTGTGCTCCACATGCTCATCCCTCTCTCCTTCCCCTTTCTCCCTGGCAACCACCCATCTTTTTACTGTCTCCGTGATTTTGACTTTTCCAGAATGTTATGCTGTATGAATATGGAACCACAGACTATATATGCTTTTTTAAAATATTTATTTATTTGGCCGTGTTAGGTCTTAGTTACGTTATGTGGGATCTTTGGTTGCAGACTCTCTAGTTGTGGCATGAGGCTTAGTTGCTCTGAAACTTGTGGGATCTTAGTTCCCCAAACAGGAATTGAACCTGTGTCCTGTGCATTGCAAGGCAGAATCTTAACCACTGGACCACCAGGGATGTCCCTACATCCTTTTAGACTGGTTTTTTTTGTTTGTTTGTTTCATTTAGCAGGTTTCCTTCATGCCTTTTTGCGACTTGATAGCTCATTTTTTGGTAATCACTGAAAAATGTTCCATTGTATAGATGTACCGCATCTCATTTATCCATTTTGCTCAGTCTATTGAAGGATATTTTGGTTGCTTCTAAATTTTGGCAATTATGGATGAGGCTGTTAAATATTCATATGCAGGTTTTTCTGTTTTCAAAGTTTTCAACTCATTTGGGTCACTACTTAGAAGTGATTGCTGAGATGAACTATTTTTTCCTATATAATCAAAAAATTTTTTCTATTGTAAAATCTAAAATCAAAAGCTTTTTTTTGGCCACAACATTAAAGACTAGCTCAAGAGGATTTCAGGCTTCGCAGTTGAAGTTAACATGTTAATAATTACTGCTGCTGCTGCTGCTAAGTCGCTTCAGTCGTGTCCGACTCTGCGACCCCATAGACGGCAGCCCACCAGGCTCCCCCGTCCCTGGGATTCTCCAGGCAAGAACACTGGAGTGGGTTGCCATTTCCTTCTCCAATACATGAAAGTGAAAAGTGAAAGTGAAGTCGCTCAGTCGTGTCCGACTCTTCGCGACCCCATGGACTGCAGCCTACCAGGCTCCTCCGTCCATGGGATTTTAAATGAGACATAAGACTGCACACTCCTCCCCCCACCGCCCTGCCCCACATAGGCCATTGAAACATTTTCTTTTTTTTTTTAAAGCTTCTAAAAAGCCTAAGCCCAGATTCATTTTGATCCAATATTAGCAGAGTTCCACTGCCCGCGATGCCGTAGTGCTGCGAGGCGGCGCAGGCCAGTCGGCCCGGCAGGTATGGGGAGAACTCGGCGGCGTAGCCGTGGCGGCCGGGCATCCGAAGCGTCCGTACCCCTCCGCCGGGCGTCGCGCTCATCGCGCCCGCCGCCTCCGGCCCTCGCCGCTTTGGCCGCCGAAGCCGCTCCGAATCGAAACATTTTCTAAAAGACTCCTCTGAAGCTATCCCAGGGGATCTCTTCTCTTCCTGCCCTTGCTCTCTGTGGCTGTAACCAAGACCAGGAAGTCCATCCTATCCTGGGTGTCTGCCCTTGCTGAGAGTGGCAGCCATGCATGCAGGCTCTGATCACTGGTGGGGAGCGGGGCACTTGGAATTCCTCCTCAAATTAACCCTATCGGCTTCCCTTCTTCTTCTACCTTCTGAGTGAGCTGCTTCTCTGATGACCTCCTTCTCTTGCTTTTCCGGCCACCTGCTCCCAACAGGAGCCTCAGGCCCTCAGGGCAAAGGGCCTGCCGGATCCTGGGGCGAGCTCTGCCTCTGCTGGGAGCAGGTGGAGGCCGGGCCAGCTGGGGCCCTGGGGTAGAAATTCAAAGCAATTGACAGGCAAGCAGGCAGCCCCTCAGGGAGGCAGGGAAGATGTACATAGATCAGCTGAAGGGCTGGCAGCCTGAACTGGAGGCTCAGAAAGCAGATGTGGAAGAGCAGTTAGGAGCCCAGGCTCCGGAACCAGGACATCCACTTGGTGTGATTTGGGGCAGATTATTGATCATCATAGTTTATCACTGTATAGAATTCAAGTAAGAAGCCTCTGTCTTGCAAGATTAATGAAGTAACACCAGTGGTGTATTGAGGACAGCCCAGAGTACATTTAAGGGCTTAATAGAGGTTTGCTATTCTTGTGTTATCATCATTATTATAAATAATGACTTGAGCATAGGAGCCATGAAAAGCCAGCCGGTACACAACTACATTTTCAGAGGTTCTGGGAACTGGAAAATGACCTCAGAGGTCATGCAGCCCAACATCCTTCTTAATTTTTCATCTGTTAAAATCAGAGGCCACAATTTGTCTTCAGGCACAGAGTGAATTCTGTGCAGTTGTGGGCAAGCAGGTGTCAAGCACCGCTCTATGCCGAGCACCGTGTTTGGAGCCAGAGGGAGAGAGAGAGCTGGCAGGGCCTGTCCTTAGGGAGCTCACAGGCTGATAAGGGCAGCTGGGCAGCCGAGTGAATGCAGAAGAGGGGTGGGTGCTGTGATGGAGACATGGCTGGTAGAATTCGGCCTCAGTTCCACCTTAACTCTGAGGACCCAGCAAGTGTGAAAGTGAGGAAGCCCACACTCTGACATCGAGGCACCGCATCATCAATGTTGGGCTCATCAGAGGTAGAACGTGACATAGGTCTGATTCCCTGGTAGGGCCCAAAGTGGCAGGGTATTGATGTTTAACATTGGGTTGATATTTTACCTAGTGAGGAAAACACTGCTCAGACTAACCCTCCAAAACACTATGTGTCTCAGGACCCTTGTTTCTTTGGATGGTTCTTTACCCCAGCCCATATTGGTTGCCCTTCCCTGGCATGGTTTCCTGACCCTTGCACCTGCTGAAAGACATAGCCCTTTGGGTTTCTGGGTTAGTTTTTGTGAACTGGAGTCTGGGCCCAGAAACAAATTTTTTTTTTTTTTTAGGGGAAACAGCCATCCCTTTGCAGAATTGTTCTTTCCGTCAAACTCCATGGGAGGATGATTAGGAGAAGAAAGCATCTTCATAGATCTGAACCTTTGATTCTTTCATTCAACAAAGTGCCCTTTCTACTGAGGGGCTCAGATCTCAGGGGTGAGTCTGACAACAGGCTGAAGGAGGGGGAGATCTGAACCCCTCAAATCAATTGGGCTAAATCACTTTCCATTCTAGTTGTTAAACCATTCAAAAGGCCGTATGGGTGCTAGAAAATGAAAGTTTTCAGTTTCTTAATTGCTAAAGTTCCCCACCCAAAACAGCTTAAGGGAAGGCTAATTATGGTGACAAGTTAAAGAAACCCCAACCTTCTCAAATGGCTCTTGGCTGATAGGAATTTAATAGGATTTTAATCCATAGAGTCTTTTGAATACTTGAGGTCTATTCTCCTGTTCCCCTGTCTCCTGATGACCTCAAATCCTTTTTCAACCCAACATGAAAGAGTGTTAATATCTTCCATCGATTAGTCTACTAATCCTTTTACCTTTCTCTTTGAATCTTTTGCATGACATTACATTTAGCTGGTGGGGCGGGGGGGATGTAAAATTCCTACATGGAGCCAGATTGCAGCCAAGAGAAGCAGATGGACAAAATGTCTTGGCTAGACAGAGGTGTAGGATCATCACCTTTTGAGAAATTTATCTGTTTGGAGTTATTTTCCAAGAGCAATTGGACTTGAGAGTTATTTTCCAAGAGCAATTGGGTAGATTTTGTTCAAACTGGGGTCACTATAGGAGTCTTGGTGTGGAAACAAAGCACGTCCAGATTGCCAGGACAACTATATTTTCTGTGTGGAGTAGAAAGGCTATTTATTTACTTATTCATCTATCTACTACCTATCTAGCCTGGAGGTGCTTATGATTTTGTCTTTTTTATTTGGATTAATTCCTGAAGCAATGATGGAAAAATTATTGCAGAAGACAAAATAACATTATATTTATTGCCTCCTTCTTATACATTATATTTATTCCCTTACTCTTCTTTGCCCCTCTCCCCTCCCAGCCCACTTGAGTTTTTCTCTTTTCTGCTTCAACATCACTGCTGTGAAAGGCTGATAAGGCTGAAGTTTCAGATCCATCATGGGAGGAAGAAGGGTAGGGTTCCTTAGAGGAGTCTGAATAGCCCCTGGGATTGTGGGCAGAATTGTACCTGCTTGCATATATTTTAGGAGAGAGGATTTTCAAAGGGGTCATGGTTCTCAAAGAGTTGAGATCCTGTAGAGAGAAGCTGCTTAGGGCAGGAGGGGGCTCCAGATGGTCAGGATATTTCTCCATTTCTACCACCTGCACCTGCCTTTCCTCTGGCTCTTCCTCTGCTCTACTCTTCCATTTCCATCATCTTCCCTTTATCTCCCTCTCACTTCGGAACCTCCTCCCTTTCATTTCACTTGGCCCCACGTGTGTCTCAGGGCCGGGGATGCCCATGGACCTGGGTCTGCTGGAGACCTGGGATCTGCATGTTCATAAAGACATACAGGATTGATTGACAGCCTTTTCCAGTCTACCTAGATGCTTGCTACCTGTGGCAACATCGCTCTAAGTCCTCTGGCAGCTGGGGATGGGACTTTTGTTTCAGTAGCCTGCCTCATCGTGACAAGCATGCCCACAGCTAAGAGGACAAACCTGTTTGTGAAGAGGTGGCAGCAACCCTGAAGCTGGAGGCTGGCCTAGGGTTTGCCCTCTTGTAAGCTGTCAGAAGCATGTCTATTCATGGTGAGGGAAGATCCTGAGTAAATGCGGTTTCTGAGGCCAGTCTGCTTCCTAGGTTCCAGGGCTTCAAGCTGAGGAACATTATAAGATTATAAGCAGGCTTTCATTCTAACAGGAATTCCTTATTTGCGGGCCAAATCCAAAATATTTTCCCCTTAGGTTGTCTCACTGAAGCTTTGCAACTCAACTGGCCAGAGTAAGCAGATAACGTGATTTTTATTCTCCATATTAGGAAATGAGGCAGAGGTACACTTGAATGGCAGTGTGGATTTTGGAGTCTTCATTTTTCCAGTTCAATTCCTGGGCTGTAGTTTTATGGTCAAGTTGCTCGCCCTCTGTAGGCCTAGCTTTTCTTGTCTGTAAAATGAAGATACCTGTGTGCCAGTTCAGTTCAGTTCAGTCGCTCAGTCGTGTCCAACTCTTTGCAACCCCATGAATCGCAGCACGCCAGGCCTCCCTGTCCATCACCAACTCCCAGAGTTCACTCAGACTCATGTCCATCGAGTCAGTGATGCCACCCAGCCACCTCATCCTCTGTCGTCCCCTTCTCCTCCTGCCCCTAATCCCTCCCAGCATCAGAGTCTTTTCCAATGAGTCAACTCTTCCCATGAGGTAGCCAAAGTACTGGAGTATCAGCTTTAGCATCATTCCTTCCAAAGAAATCCCAGGGCTGATCTCCTTCAGAATGGACTGGTTGGATCTCCTTGCAGTCCAAGGGACTCTCAAGAGTCTTCTCCAACACCACAGTTCAAAAGCATCAATTCTTCAGCGCTCAGCCTTCTTCACAGTCCAACTCTCACATCCATACATGACCAATGGAAAAACCATAGCCTTGACTAGACGAACCTTTGTTGGCAAAGTAATGTCTCTGCTTTTGAATATGCTATCTAGGTTGGTCATAACTTTCCTTCCAAGGAGTAAGCGTCTTTTAATTTCATGGCTGCAATCACCATCTGCAGTGATTTTGGAGCCCAGAAAAATAAAGTCTGACACTGTTTCCACTGTTTGCCCATCTATTTCCCATGAAGTGATGAGACCAGATGCCATGATCTTCGTTTTCTGAATGTTGAGCTTTAAGCCAACTTTTTCACTCTCCTCTTTCATCTTCATCAAGAGGCTTTTGAGTTCCTCTTCACTTTCTGCCATAAGGGTGGTGTCATCTGCATATCTGAGGTTATTGATATTTCTCCTGGCAATCTTGATTCCAGCTTGTGCTTCTTCCAGCCCAGCATTTCTCATGATGTACTCTGCATATAAGTTAAATAAGCGGGGTGACAATGCAGTTGTGTAAATTCTGTGATATGATTGTACAATGTGCCTGGCATAAAGGATCCATGCAAAAAGGTCAGGAAACTCATGCCTAGTCTTTTCTAAGGATCCCCAGTGAATCTCATGGTGGAGACAGAGTCAGAACCTCCAAAGTCCTGATCTTTGATAAAGAAAGGCTACCATGATGTGCTATTTGGATCAATCCAAAAGATGGTGAAGATTACAAAGAATTAGACTAAGAACACCCTTTTTCTCTGTACAGATGTGTTCCCTCAATTGAAGGAGGTAATAAGAGAATATGAAATGCTTATTATGGAATGTCAATTTGCCATTGATGCTGAGTTGAGGGAGCAGCATAGCAAGTAAAAAAGAGCAACTACTTGAAAAGAGTCAAGAGCCAGGATATGAATTCCTATTCTGTACAATGCCAGCTAGGCTTGATCTCATCTGACTTCCTGCCAGCTGGGATACCTCATTACCTCTTCTTCCTCATCTGTAAAATAGAGCTGAGATTCACTCTGTCACTTTCTGGGTCTCACAAGGGCATCATGCAAAATACTCTGTATGTTAGGATGTTTGATGGATTGCGTTGAACTTGCTTGAGTTGAAGAGGCCCTTGATCTTAGATATCCTTAAGCCTTAGTAAGGGGGGAGCTTTATGGTCTGTTGCTGTTGTTCAGACACTAAGTCATGTATGACCCTCTGCAACCCCATGGACTGTAGCCTGCCAGTCTCCTCTGTCCATGGGATTCCACAAGCAGTACTGGATTTCTTTCTCCAGGGGATCTTCCTGACCCAGAGATGGAACCCATGTCTTCTGCACTGGCAGGCAGATTCTTTACCATTGACCCATCAGGGAAGCAACTGCAGCTTAGTATCAGGCTATTTGCTACCACCAGCTCCTTGGGGTGGACACTCACCAGGCTAATAACAAATAGAGAGTTGGTGGCAGCCACTCTTTCACTGGGGCTGGCCCCACCAGAAGCCAGGGAGTCAGCTTCCTGTGTGGGATGATGTGAGGGCCCCTGGGGATGATCTCTCATTCACAAAGATGACTTCCTGTGAACATAGCTTGGGTGTTTGATATTATGCATGTGACTCTGTGTTATACTGGAAATAGCACTGGTGGTTGCCTGCCGTCTTTGGGGTCGCACAGAGTCAGACACGACTGAAGCGACTTAGCAGCAGCAGCAGGAGATGGAAGGCCAGTTTCACATTCAGATTTCTTGCTTTTTCCTCTTTGTTCTTTTCTTCCCTCCTTTTCTTTTTTCCCTTCTCTTCTTCCTCATCCTTCTGACAACATTCATTACCAAAAGCAGTAGCCTCTTTTTTGTCATCTTCCTCTTTGAAATACTTGTAACATTTGACAGCATTTTTCTCCCTGGAATCCTCTCTCTCCTTCATATTTGCTAAATCACATGGGTCTTACTTATTAAAATTCTGACGATTGGGGTTTTCTTCCTTTTTCTTTTATATCTTCTCCAAACTCAGAGTCTGCTTTACCACCTTCTTGTCATTCATTCACATTTATGCCCCAATTCAGTGGATCATTCATCCATACAACTCATATATATTGAATACCCATTCAGCGGCAGCCACATGGAGGGATGCATTAGGGAAAATCAGTCACGTGTGGTGTCTTGACTCATGTGTCTTATGGTCTAGGAGGCTGCTGTTCAGCCATGTCTGTGTAGGGATAGGGGAGTGGCTGTTTGCCAGGCACACCAAGGATCTACACTGAGGCCAGTCTTGAGCATGGTGGGGAGAGGGGAGCAAGGGTTGGGGAGGGGCTCCTGTGGGGAGACAGACATTATATGGAAGAGGCTTTAGATACATTCTGTTTGAGCCAATGTAGGTTGACCATAACTCCAGAGGCAAGTAGCTGGTAATCAGATCTCACTGCAATGTGGAATTCAGTATTTGGGAACATAGTGAACATTCCCATCAATAAGTAAGTTAATAAGATAAGTGACATCTTAAAATGGCTGTAGGGAGGATAGCTCCAGTTTAGATTGGTGATTGGAATACACAACCTTTTCTTTGTTCATCATTCACTGGCATCTCTCACTCATTCCATCCATCTATTCATTTTGACACCTTTTCAGTCTTTACTTCCTGGTAGATGCCTTTTACCCACCTGGTTTCACTCTCATAAGTGAGCCCTGCCTCCACCATGCTTCCGTTTGGTCCAGGAGGAGGGAACTGGCTTGGCACCATCATCCGCATTTGGCTCACCCATTCTTGCCAAGACCTTCACAGAGAGTGTTCCTTCTTCAGAAAGAAAATGGAAGCTCCTTAAAGGAGAAACCTAATGCCCTCAAAGGCATTCATCCTTCAGGAGGTGGGCACACCAGCTCTGTTGGGGTTAGTTTGGTGAAGGCTTCTCTGCTGGGCTGGAGGCCATGGCCTCAGAAAAGACATCCAGGAGCCTTGGAAGGGGGCGGGGGGCGGGCAGGGCAGTGAACACCCTTCTATTTTGGGCCTTGGAAGCTGAGGATTTATTGCTCTCCCTGAGACAGGCTGGAGGCAGAAGTCTGGGGCAAGCCTGGGTGCCTTGCTGGCTACACCCTGGGGCTGGTGAACATCTGGTGGAGGGAGGGGGTCAGATGGGATTCAACCTGCACCTTGAACTGCTATAAATCTTCCTGGCCAGGAAGCAGGCTCCAGCCAGGCCTGTGGGGGTGGAGTGGTGGTGGTGGTGGTGGTGATGCTTTTTGCTCAGGAGCACCCCTGAACCAGCCGCTCCTCGGCGTCCGGGCTGAGCAGTTGACCCCGACTTAATGAGACTACAACGTGGGTGTCCAGGGCCAGCTCTCCCGTGGGCTGCTTCCCTTGGAGCCAAATCAATATTTATTAATGATCTGCCCCCCTCACCCCACCCCCGGATGCCTCTGGCTTCACAGAGGCCCTCTGTTGCACCAGCCTGCCTGAGTCATTCATTAACCACTGAGCCCCGCCGCCTGTGAGGCCGTGGAGGGGCTCACAGAGGCCAGCCCACCGCGGAGGTATTTGCAAAGGTCATTAATGAGCTAATCTGATTTCACTTTTCCAAACAGAAGCCTGGGTCGCTGGGGTCAGTCTCTATTCCCAGCTTTGTGAGTGAGTCTGGTTGGGAGGGGAGAGGCCTGTGACCATCACTGAAGAAGAGAAAGGGAAAAGGAAGGGGTCTTGGAAGAACCTAGAACTTGCATGTTAAAAAGCTACCACTTCTAAAGCCAGGGTGCCTGATGGAAGGTGAGGAAGACCTGGGGCTGTCCTAGGGATTTTCTATCAGCCCCTCTATATTCCTGTCTTAGTTTGTTATTTCCTCCCTCTCTCTAGATGGGAGAACAGAAATCTAAAATCAAGGGTCCCCACCCTCACTTTATTCTAAGCCAGCCCAGTGGTTCAGTGCACGAGCTGCCCCAGTTCTGATTCCAGGCCCGCCAGCTCTGTCATCTTGAACAAGTCACCTCATCTCTCTGACCTTCAGTGTGCTCCGTTAATAATGCAAAAATAATCCTGTCTACCCCCCAGGGCTTCCCTGGTAGCTCAGATGGTAAAGAATCTGCCTGCAATGCAGGAGACCTGGGTTCTATCCCCGGGTTGGGAAGATCCCCTGGAGTAGGAAATGGCAACCCACTCCAGTATTCTTGCATGGAGAATTTCACAGACAGAGGAGCCTGGTGGGCTACAGTCCACGGGGTTGCAAAGAACTGGACATGACTGAGTGACTAACACAAACGCCTGCCAGGGTTACTCTGAAAATTAAAACAGACGGTGGAAGTCAAGTGCTTAGCACAGCATTTGGTGGCCGGGAAGCTCTCAGAAAGTGTAACTTTAAAGGAAAAAAGCAGTTACTATAACCTTGAGACTGGGAAAATTGGAAGAACCCATAAGTTGATGATGGGGACATGGCTAAGTGTCCTATCCTGGCCATCAGTGGACTGCGGGACCTTACTTAACCAGACAAGTGTGTTCTGAGCCTTTTCTGAATGATGATGGGGCCCAGAAGCTACCAGGAGCCCCTGGACTTCGATGAGGGCCCCATGGCCTCACAGTGACACCTGGGTCTCCCTGACAGTCTCCCTGATGGCATCCTAGAGATTGTTAAGCTGCTTCAACCTCTGTTTTCTCTTTGCCAAGACTTAACACCTGGAGGATTTCCTGGTGGCTCAGATGGTAAAGAGTCTGCCTGCAATGTGGGAGACCTGAGTTTGATCCCTGAATCAGGAAGATCCCCTGGAGAAGGAAATGGCAACCCACTCCAGTATTCGTGCCTGGAAAATCCCATGGATGAAAGAGCCTGGAAGGCTACATAGGGTCCATAGGGTTGCAGAGTTGGACATGACTGAGCGATTTCGCTTTGCCAAGACTTGAATCCTTTGAGTCTTTGCAACCCTCTCAAGTTCTCTGATTTTTTTTCCCACCAAGAGGTCTGAACCAAGCCATGTGGCCCAAGTACAGAGTGTTTTCCTTTTGGAGGAGAGGAAAAGAGAAAAGAAGAGAAAAGGAGAGGAGAGGAAACGAGAAATCAGCCAAAGCTGAAAGTAAGCTGGTTCTGCTGCCCTCTGGCGTTCAGCTGGAAGCTGACCAGCACGCCCAGCTCTGAACCTGGGTGGGGACAAAGAAGCTTGTCTCTGGAGCAGAGCCTTGTTTCTTTGGGAAACAGTAGGGTCAGGCATTTGGGGAGCTGAAGAAACACAGTAACTGTGCTTCCGAGAACAAGTCAGGCTGACACATAGATTGACTGAAAGTGTATTTTCATGAGTGCCCTAGCCAGCGTTAGCCCTCCACATAGGCATATGAAACCCCAAAAGGATCATAGCAGATATGAATCCAACAGCCTACATTTTTTGCAGAGGAAACTGAGCCCAAGATCAGAAAACCTGTTAACATCAGAGCAGAGCCTGTCTGAGAAGGTGCTTCTGACTCCTGTCTCCCTTCTTTCCTCCTGTTCCCTCCCCTCCTCCTCTTCCTTCTCCCCTTCATTCCTCTCCTCCTTTTTCTTCTTCCTCATCACCACTGAACTTATCCCGTCCTAGTGGTTAACACCGATGGAACACTGACTGTGGCCAGTCGCTCTGCTCGAATGTGTCCCATTTTCTCTAGCATTTAACACAAGTGTGTGCATGCTCACTCGTGTCTGACTCTGAGACCCCGAGGACTATATAGCCTGCCAGGCTTCTATGTCCATGGGATTTCCCAGGCAGGGATACTGGGGTGGGTGGCCATTGCCTCTTCTAGGGGATCTGCTGACCCAGAGATTGAATCTGCGGCTCCTGCATTGGCAGGCGGATTCTTTACCACTGAGCCACCTTAATGTACATAATGATGCAGTAATATGGAAAGACAGTTTTAATTCATTTTGTGGTTAAAGAAACTAAGGCTCTGAGAGATAAAATGCTTGCTCAGTTACACAACAGAGTAAGTGGACAGATTCCTAGCCTCACTGGAAAACATTATGCTCTGCTCCCTGTATTATATTACTGCTACTGCTGCTGCTAAGTCTCTTCAGTCGTGTCCGACTCTGTGCGACCCCATAGACGGCAGCCCACCAGGATCCCCCGTCCCTGGGATTCTCCAGGCAAGAACACTGGAGTGAGTTGCCATTTCCTTCTCCAATGCATGAAAGTGAAAAGTGAAAGGGAAATCGCTCAGTCATGTCCGACTCTTCGCGACCCCATGGACTGAAGCCTACCAGGTTCCTCCGCCCATGGGATTTTCCAGGCAAGAGTACTGGAGTGGGCTGCCATTGCCTTAAGGGCAGAGTAAAAACAAAGGCAAAGTCCCCGGAGTTTGTAGCTGAACAGTCCTAATAGCGACATTCCTCCTCTATCGTGCTTTGCTTTACCATGCTTCACAGGTACTGTATTTTTTACAAATGGCAGGTTTGTGAAAGCCCTGTATGGAGCAAGTCCACAGCCTTCATTTTTCCAACAGCGTTTGCTCGCTTCCTGTCTCCGTATCCTATGCTGGTAGTGCTCACAATATGTCAGCCTTTCTCATGGTTGTGTTTGTCATGGTGATCTGAGATCACTGATGTTACTGATGTTACTACTATGACTTGCTGAAGGCTCAGATGATACTTAGCATTTTTAGCGAATAAATATTTTTTTAATTAAGACATATACATTGTTCAGATGTAACACTATTGCACACTTCATAGACTACAGCACAGTGTAAAAACACAACTTTTATATGTCCTGGGAAACCTCAGAGTTAATGTGACTCACTTTACTGTGATATTCTCTTTATCATGGTGGTCTAGAACCAAACCCCCAGTATTCCCAACATGTGTAAGTGCTCAGTTGCTGCGGTCATGTCTGACCCTTCGCAAACCTATGGACTGTAGCCTGCCAGGCTCCCCTGCCCATGGGGTTCTCCAGGCAAGAATACAGGAGTGGGTTTCCATGCCCTCCTCCAGGGGATCTTCCTGATCTAGGGATCGAACCTGCTTCTCCTGCATCTCCTGCATTGCAGATGGATTCTTTACTACTGAGCCATCAGGGAATCCCTATTTCCAACATGAATCTGTATTTATTATGTGCCAGACTCTGTTCTCAACAGATCACACATATTAACTCTTTTAAACTTATGTGTTCCTATAAAGTGGTACTTTATTATCCCCACTTTACTGGTAGGAAGACTAAAGCAGGGTTAAATATTTGTCCACTTGACTTCACATTCCAGGATATCTGGCTCTAGGTGAGTGATCACACCATTGTGATTATCTGGGTAGTGAAGATCTTTTTTGTACAGTTCTTCTGTGTATTCTTGTCACTTCTTCTTAATATCTTCTGCTTCTGTTAGGTCCATACCATTTCTGGCCTTTATTGAGCCCATCTTTGCATGAAATGTTCCATTGGTATCTCTAATTTTCTTGAAGAGATCTCTAGTCGTTTCCATTCTATTGTTTTCCTCTATTTCTTTGCATTGATCACTGAGGAAGGCTTTCTTATCTCTCCTTGCTATTGTTTGGAACTCTGCATTCAAATGGGTATATTTTTCCTTTTCTCCTTTGCTTTTCACGTCCCTCCTTTTCACAGCTATTTGTAAGGCCTCCCCAGACAGCCATTTTGCTTTTTTGCATTTCTTTTTCTTTGGGATGGTCTTGATTCCTGTCTCCTGTACAATGTCACAAACCTCTGTCCATAGTTCATCAGGCACTCTGTCTAGCAGATCTAGTCCCTTAAATATATTTCTTACTTCCACTGTATAGTCATAAGGGATTTTATTTAGGTCATACCTGAATGGTCTAGTTATTTTCCCTACTTTCTTCAATTTCAGTCTGAATTTGGCAATAAGGAGTTCATGATCTGAGCCACAGTCAGCTCCCGGTCTTGTTTTTGCTGACTGTATAGAGCTTCTCCATCTTTGGCTGCTGGAGAAGGCAATGGCACCCCACTCCAGCACTCTTGCCTGGAAAATCCCATGAACGGAGGAGCCTGGTAGGCTGCAGTCCATGGGGTCGCTAAGAGTCGGACATGACTGAACGACTTCACTTTCACTTTTCTCTTTCATGCATTGGAGAAGGAAATGGCAACCCACTCCAGTATTCTTGCCTGGAGAATCCCAGGGACGGCAGAGCCTGGTGGGCTGCCATCTATGGGGTCGCACAGAGTCGGACATGACTGAAGCGACTTAGCATAGCATAGCATAGCATATCTTTGGCTGCAAAGAATATAATCAATCTGATTTTAGTGTCGACCATCTGGTGATGTCCATGTGTAGAGTCTTCTCTTGTGTTGTTGGAAGAGGGTGTTTGCTATGACCAGTGCATTCTCTTGGCAGAACTCTATTAGTCTTTGCCCTGCTTCATTCTGTACTCCAAGGCCAAATTTGCCTGTTACTCCAGGTGTTTCTTGACTTCCTACTTTTGCATTCCAGTCCCTATAATGAAAAGGACATCTTTTTTGGGTGTTAGTTCTAGAAGGTCTTGTAGGTCTTCATAGAACTGTTCAACTTCAGCTTCTTCAGCATTACTGGTAGGGGCATAGACTTGGATTACCATGATATTGAATGGTTTGCCTTGGAAACGAACAGAGATCATTCTGTAGATTTTGAGATTGCATCCAAGTACTGCATTTCAGACTCTCTTGTTGACCATGATGGCTACTCCATTTTTTCTAAGGGATTCCTGCCTGCAGTTGTAGATATAATGGTCATCTGAGTTAAATTCACCCATTCCAGTCCATCTTAGTTCACTGATTCTTAGAATGTCGATGTTCACTCTTGTCATCTCCTGTTTGACCACTTCCAATTTGCCTTGATTCATGGACCTGACATTCCAGGTTCCTATGCCATATTGCCCCAGAGACCGCATTCAAGCCTAGGTTGTCTGCCTGTGTAATCAGGGCCTTAACCATAGCTAGGTTGTCTCTCCCTGAGAAACGGGGGCCCTGATCTGGGCTGGGGTCAAACTCTGGCTGTTTCAGTCCCCTTGAGCAATGGCAAGCTCGTGTAATGTCTCTCCGACCTTCGCCCTGGGGTCTGGAGCCATGAGATGTTATATAAAATAGTATCTTCTTCCTTTTCTATTTCCTGGCACTGATTTTTTCTTCTTCAGGGACTTCCTGGCATTGTTATATTTTAAAATTTATTTATAGCTTATTCCTTGTCACTCTCTCTCGGATGTGAGCTCCACAGGAGTGAGGAATCCACTGTATTCACTCCTCAACATCCAGAGCCTGGCAGTATAAGTGCTTAATACGTAGTCATGAAAACTCCTTTGGGAGGGCTAAGGGTCCCCCAAGTCAGAAGATGGTACAGTGAGGAAAGGCTGGCTTGCTGTATCTCCAAGGGCAGCTGTTACTGCCAGAATTATGGATAAATTTCTGGCAAAATAGAGGCTGTGAATGAGCAGGGACAGGCAGTCTTGGAAGGCAAGTGACAGGGCAGCAACACACTAGAGAAACAGGGAGGGTCTTACAGGGGGTCCTGAGTCCTGACTGACTACAATAGGACATCCTTCCTTATGCCCTCCCAGACCCATGGAGGGAACAGACCCCATTTTCAGTGCTGACAACAGAGATCCATCATGTAAGGCCCTGGATTCAAGGAGAAAGAAAAGCTTGGAGAGAATTCAAGTGGCAAAGTGGGAAGTCAGGTCTCATCTTCAGGGAGCTAAATGCGGGGCTGAGTCATCCCAGACTCCAAAGTCCAGCATCTGGGACAGCGGAGGGCTGTGGAGCGACTTCTCCTCCCTGCCCCTCGGCTTCCTCTTCTGAAAATGGGGGTGATAATAATACCAACCTCACGGAGCTGGTATGAGAATTGGGTGAGGAAGGGTATGTAGTGTTTAGGACAGCACCTAAACAAGAGCTCTGTGAGTCTTAGCTGGAATTACTACCACAATGTCTGTTCCTGTTATTACTATTGTAGGGAGCCTGCCTTGAGAACCGGGCTGGGCTTAGGGGCATGCAGACCTCCAGGTGGGAAACTGTAAAGAAAATCAGGCAGTCAGGCTCCAGAGCCAGCCCCTCTGCCCAACCTCTGTGCTCCCCACCCCTGTACCTGGCAGGATGGATTTTGTGGTCCAGACCTGAGATCACAGCATCATCCAGGCCCAAGTTTGAATACTGAATCCACTGTTTCCAACAGTGTGTGTGTTTGGGTTTATCACTTAACCTCTCCATATCCCAGTTTTTTCATTTTCAATATGGGGATACCAATAGTACCACCAGGCTTCCCTTGTGGCTCAGACAGTAAAGAATCCACCTGCAATGCAGGGTTTGATCCCTGGGTCAGGAAGATCCCCTGGAGAAGGGAATGGCAACCCACTCCAGTATTCTTGCCTGGAGAATTCCATGGACAGGGGAGCCTGGCGGCCTACAGTCCATGGGTCTCAAAGAATTGGACACAACTGAACAAATAACACACAGTCAGTTCAGTCAGTTCAGTTGCTCAATTGTGTCTGACTCTTTGAGACCCCGAGGACTGCAGCACACCAGGCCTCCCTGTCCATCACCAACTCCTAGAGTTTACTCAAACTCATGTCCATTGAGTCAGTGATGCCGTCCAACCATCTCATCCTCTGTCATCCCCTTCTCCTCCCGCCTTCAATCTTTCCCAGCATCAGGGTCTTTTCAAATGAGTCAGTTCTTTGAATCAGGTGGCCAAAGTATTGGAGTTTCAGCTTCAGCATCAGTCTCTCCAATGAATATTCAGGACTGAATTCCTTTAGGATGGACTGGCTGGATCTCCTTGCTGTCCAAGGGACTCTCAAGAGGCTTCTTCTCCAACACCACAGTTCAAGAGCATCAATTCTTCGGCGCTCAGCTTTCTTTATAGTCTAACTCTTACATCCATACATGACTATTGGAAAAACCATAGCTTTGCCTAGATGGATCTTTGTTGGAAAAGTAATGTCTCTGCTTTTTAATATGCTGTCTAGGTTGGTCATAACTATTCTTCCAAGGAGCAAGCATCTTTTAATTTCATGGCTGCAGTCACCATCTGCAGTGATTTTGGAACCCAAAAAACTAAAGTCTGTCACTGTTTCCATTATTTCCCCATCTATTTGCCATGAGGTGATGGGACTGGATACCATGATCTTAGTTTTCTGAATGAAACTTGAGCTTTAAGCCAACTTTTTCACTCTCCTCTTTCACTTTCATCAAGAAGCTCTTTAGTTTTTTGCTTTCTGCCATAAGGGTGCATGTCTGCATATCTGAGGTTATTGATATTTCTCCTGGAAATCTTGATTCCAGCTTGTGCTTTATCCAGTGCAGTATTTCTCATGATGTACTCTGCATATAAGTTAAATAAGCAGGGTGACAGTATACAGCCTTGACGTACTCCTTTCCCAATTTGGAACCAGTCTGTTGTTCTATCTCCAGTTCTAACTGTTACTTCCTGACCAGCATACAGATTTCTCAGGAGGCAGGTCAGGTGGTCTGGTATTCCCATCTCTTGAAGAATTTTCCACAGTTTGTTGTGATCCACACAGGGCTTTGGCATAGTCAATAAAGCAGAATTAGATGTTTTTTTCTGGAACTCTCTTGTTTTTTTGATGATCCAACTCATCGAATAGTACCCACCAATAGTACCCACACCAATAGTACCCACACACACAATAGTACCCACCAATAGTACAAATACTAAGTAAAGTATTTGGAATTATACTCAGTGTTAGTTAGTTTTTATTATTAACAGAGGAGGAAGAAAGATTAGCATCTAAGATCTATGGAAAGGAGGCTGTTAAGTGGACCTTTATTACTTGTGTTCACATAATCATCTTGTTTTGATGGAATGCAGCTGTTTCCTGTCTGATGCTCTAATGTATAGATCATGGGTGACAGTTCCCCAGTATAACCACTAGATGGCACACATGTTCTTTCCTGCCTGACTTGAGCAAAGCCAGACAGAAATAACACGCAAGCAGTGGAAAGCTACCTTTTATCATCCTGACGCTGGGCTGCATCCTTTGCCTACATTCTCATTTACTCCTCACAGCAGTCCCCAGATTAAAGGACATATTTCACCAAAAATGCTAAGCACAATTCCTGGCATATGACATGTTGCTGCTATTTTTACAGAGTTGAGACTGAGACACAGAGAGGGTGAGTAGGCAGCTGGAGCCTGGGTTCTAAAAGGTAGACACAACCGGCTGCAAGTTTAGCATCTTTTTCCCTGAAATTTCCTCCCTCTGTTCCCTCTGCACATAGAACTACAGTGCAGTCTGGTTCCTAACTTCATGGAACTTACAGTCCAAAATGTCCTCATCTCTGTTCATTCATTCCTGGGACAGTTCCGCTCTCAGTGTGCCTTCTTTCTTGAAGGCCACAGAGATCTGGGTGCTGCCACCTGCTCTGCAGGACCCAGTCACTGTGGGTCACACCATTCAGACCCCGCCTTCTCTCCCACTGTACTGCTACTGCTTCAGAGCAAGCCCGTGGGTTTTTAGGTACTGCCCAGCATCGTCAAATCCCAAACTGCTGGATGGTGTTTATTCCATGTCACCACGGCTTTGACGTCAAAATATTTTGCAAGGTTTCCTGGAGGCCCTTGGGAGGGAGATACATGAAAGGAAGATGGGTAGCAAGAGGAGGGTTCTTGGGCTTAACTGGTGCTTACAATAGAAGGCTTCCCAGGTGGCACTGAAAGAAAGTGAAAGTGAAAGCTGCTCAGTGGTGTCTGACTCTTTGTGACTCCATGGACTATACTGTCCATGGAATTCTCCAGGCCAGAATACTGGAATGGGTAGCCTTTCCCTTCTCTAGGGGATCTTCCCAACCCAGGGATCAAACCCAGTTCTCCCACAATGCAGGCAGATTCTTTACCAGCTGAGCCACAAGGGAAGCCCAAGAATACTGCAGTGGGTAGCCTATCCCTTCTCCAGGGGATCTTTCCGACCCAGGAGTTGAACTGGGGTCTCCTGCATTGCAGGTGATTCTTTATCAATTGTATCAGGGAAGCCTCGTGGTAAAGAACCCACCTGCTAATGCAGGAGACATAAGACATGTGGTTTCAATCCCTGAGTTGGGAAGATCCCCTGGAGGAGGGCATGGCATTCCACTCCAGTATTCTTGCCTGGAGAATCCCATGGACAGAGGAACCTGGTGGGCTAAAGTCCATAGGGTCACAAAGAGTCAGACATGACTGAAGCGACTTAGCATGCATAGAATGCATATTCCAAAATATATCTGGAACATATATCACATGAAATATTCTGCTGCTAAAGTAAACCATAAAACACCACTCCACTGTGCCATGATAGGTAGACGAGAGATGAATTTTGAGATCATTCAGAGAAAATCTTCAGGAAAGGGAATAGGTGAGGGAACATGTTTTAAGTGAAATACGCGAGACAGAAAAAAAAAAAAAAACAAACAAACATACTGAATGGTATCATTTATATGTGGAATCTTCAAAAAGAAAAAAAAAGAAAAGTCATAGAAACATAAAGTAGATAACTGGTTATCAGGGGCTTAATGGTGGAGAAATAGGGAGAGGCTGGTAAAAGGGTACAAACTTTTCAGCTATAAGATGAATGAGGTCTGAGACTTGCCCAGCGGTTCAGTGGTTAAGACTCTGTGCCTCCAGTGCAGGGGGCATGGGTTCAGTCCCTGGTGATGAAACTAAGATCCCACGTGCTGTGTGGAATGGCCCCCCAAAACAGATGGATCAGGCCTGAGGATCTAATGTAAAACATGGTGAGTGTAGTCAATAACACTGTACTGTATTGTTGAAATTTGCAAAGAGAATAGAATCCTCAAAAGATAAATATGTGTGGTGATGGATGTGTTAATTAACCAGATGGGGGGAATCCTCTCACAATGTGTATGTCTCTCAGACCATCATGATATATGTTTAAGCTATCGTCAGGTTTTGTTACTGGCTTATTCAACTTCAATGTTGAATAAACCAAGAAATATATACAATTTGTTTCCAAGGAAAATGAGATTTGACTTTTGAATAGGAATTTGGGGGTTATCTGGGACCCCACTTGCCAGCACCATGGGCTTGCCTCATTGGAGCTGATCCCCTGCTTCTGATCTTGGTGGCCACGTTACACCCATCTGCTAATCAGGCCTTTGCCCTTTCTGTGTTGCAGTGCCCTGGTTTCCAAGAACCATTCAGGAACTCGACAACTTTGCCAACCAGGTTCTCAGCTATGGAGCTGAACTGGATGCAGATCACCCGGTGAGCCCGTGGCCCCGCCCATGAGGCTCCCTAAGTTCCTCCCTCCACCCCCTCCACCCCCTCCACCCCCTTTCAGCAATGTGTCTTTGTTTGCTTGTACGACAAACATTTATTGAGTGTCTACTTAGACATCATCATTATCATGGTTATCTTTGAAGCAAATACAGATCACCATCCAGAAACTATTATTTATTTATCATATATGTATGTAAGGGATGTGTATTCATACATGCACAAAAACACACATGCACATATGTAAATCACCTTTATTTCTGATTTGGTCCTACCACAGAGGTTTAAATCAAGTGCTTGGGCAACACTAAACTACTAACAACTCCACCAGGTACAGTGGGGCAGTGGGGGGTGGTGATCTGGAACTGGATTTCAAAGCCTGAGAACAGCCATATAAGGAAGCAAGAGGCTCTATGAGCCGAGGGAATAGCATATGCAAAGGCTCAGAGTCCTGAAAAGTATCTGGAATATTTGGACATGAATCTCAGCAAACTCCAAGAGATGGTAAAAGACAGGGGAGCCTGGCGTGCTGAAGTCCATGGGGCGCAAAGAATCAGAAACAACTCAGTTACTGAACAACAACAACAATATTTGGGGAATGGCTGAGTTGATGTATAGGCATGAGGGTGAGAGTGTCAGGAGATGAAGCTGGGCGGTGGGTTATGGTCAGATTTTAAAAGATCTGATGTATCAGATAGAACATTTGACTGTATCCTGTATCCATTCATATTTTTAAGTAGATGACCAAGGTTGGAGTCTTATTCTCCTTTTTAGGGCAGAGGACTCTAGAAGGAGCAGCCTTCTAGAGGCTGAGAAGCAAGGCTTCTAGAGGTGAGAAATGCCACCATCGTGTTGACTGTCATTTACTCTCCAACCAGGCAGATGGTTCCTCAATCTTTAAACGACTTGGAGGCTGTTTTCATTAGCGATGGTTACTGTAACTCACTTAGAGCCTCTGCATTTTATCAGGACTCTGTTTCTCCTCCGTCTCAGCTATGTGGTCTTTACAGCTGAGCAGGTTGTGAACTTGCTCTTCACAAAGGCTCTTTTCAGTAAGCAAAGCTGATGTTCCCATTGTACTGACTGAGTGACTGAGGCACAACAAAAGTAAATGACTTCCCTAAGTCATCCTAAACTTTGGATCCTTCACCTCTTTCATCTGTGCTCATAGTACCTGAGGACAGAAGTCTAACCAGTGTCAGAAATTCAGGCCCTTTCACAGAGACGAAGAGCAAACTATTTGGGCAGGCTAGCCTTTTAAAATATGAACAGTTGTTGCTTGTTCCAGTTCAAATAGTAAACCCCTTAGAGTGGACTCAAAAGTGCAGAAAAGCGTGAGGAAGAATATGAAGATCATCCCTAATCTTAGTTATTTCTCTTTTTCTCTTGGTTCTATTCTGCTTTTTTTTTTTTTTTTTAACATGGAGAAGGTGTTTTATAAGCAGAAGCAAAAGTGAATTTCCCCCAGCTCCTATACTTCAAAACAGAAAAAAAAATCACCTGTTATACTGCCAAAATCATCAATATTTTATTAATTTATTTATTTAGACACATGTGAGTACACATGGCGCTTCCCAGGTGGTGCAGTGGTAAAGAATCTGCCTGCCAAATGCAGGAGATGCAGGACACTCGGGTTCGATCCCTGAGTTGGGACGATCGCCGGAAGTAGGAAACGACAGCCCACTCCAGTATTCTTACCTGGGAAACCCCTTGGACAGAGGAGCCTGGAGGGCTACCGTCTGTGGGGCCACAAAGAGTCGAACACGACTGAGCATGCGCGCACACAGCATTAATATACATATTTTAAGTCAGTGCTATCATGTCCTAACCCGCCCCCAACAGGAAGCTTGTAGGAGGTTTCAGTCTTTTAGTCTTAGGATGATTCGGCAGTGAATCCTCCTGCCTGTGCATCTTTATGTGAACTTCCCAGAGCTTCTTTGATTCTTATTTGTGAAATTATTTAAGGATAGAAACTGGATTTCGGGCTCCTCATATCTATTACTTAAACACCTGCTCCCTGCAAAAACTAGAGGTAAAGTTGCAGCATTTGGAATCTCGTCCCATCTTCCTGGGTAGAAAGCAGCCGAGTGGAGCCCGGGAAGAGGGGGCACACAAGGAGATGCTCTACATGCCCCATGACACGTCTGGGGCAGACCCGCTTTGCTGCCTGCCCAGGGAGATGAGCATCTCTAAAGACTCCATTTCTCAGAAATGCTGTCGGGCCACCCTGACCCCGTCCCTGGGATGTTTTCTCCTCTTCCCAAGCTCCCCACCTCCCGCTCGGCTCCGTGTCCCTTCCGCCGGCCACGTGCTGGCTCCCTCGGAGCAACGGGGTAAGAGGCCAGTCCTCAGAAACGGCCCGTTCCCTCTCCTTACCCTCGTGTCTCCTCAGAGGCACTTGGGGCTGGTCTTAAAACTCCCTGGAATTCATTTTCATTACAGACCCAGCCCATGTCTTTGGCTCCCTGGCCTCTCCGTGTCATGCTTTTTATCATAAAAATGCGATTTATCAGGTACACGGTCCCCCTGACAAGGAGGCCAGGCTCTCTGTGTTCCTTTCTGTGACTTTTCATCAGATCTCGGGAACTGGCGGGCCAAGGACAGAGTAAACCCTCCAGGGTGCTTCCCCGCAGCCTCCAGCCCTGCAGGGCCTGGCCTCGCCGCGAGGGGTGGCTCGGGCGTTCTTCCCGAAAGGACCCTCTGTTCCTCCCGGTCCCCTGGTGTTCAGACTGACCCCCTGCCCTTGGCAGTGTCCACTGACACCTGACCCAGCATCTCACTCTTGGGCTTTCAAAACAGCCCCTTGAGAAAAGAGGACAAGGAAGACTTGTTCCCAAAATGCAGGGTAGAGGGCACCTGCCTTTCAGCAGGAATGTGGAAGGAGCCAGCTCACCTGCCTTCTTCCCCAGCTCTCTCCTGCCTTCCCCCTCACCCCACCTTCCTTCCACAAACATTGATTAAGCAAATAACATCCACAGCTAATGTTTCTCCAGTGAGGACTGTATGCCAGATGCTGTGCTGAATGCTTTACCCACATTTTCAAAATTTCAATGTTATAACCTCCCTGGGAGGATTGAATTCTCTCATTTTCAGAGGAGACAACTCAGACGAGCAGGCTGTGTGGCCTCACGTGTATGTGGACTGTGTCCCAGGCTGGAGAGGAAAGGGGCTGGAAATGATTAGTGAGACCTGGTTCCTTCTGCCCTCCACAGGCCTTCGGTCATGGGGTAGAGCAGGGAGGGGTGTCCAATTTTCCCAAACGGATGCCAGAAGGGGCTAGGATACAGCCTCGCAGGCGGAATTCAAATGGGTCTAGTTATTGTTTTTTAGATCATGAATTAATTTGGTTGCTTTGGGTCTTGTGGGATCTAGTGCCCTGACCAGGGATCAAACTGGGGGGCCCCCTGCATTGGGAACAGAGTCTTAGCCACTGGGTCACCAGGGAAGTATCCCAAATTGGTCTGTTTGATCCCCGTTTCTAAAATGGACTCTCCTTTCTCTGACATCTCCCAGCCTCTGTGCTCCTGTTCATGTCATTTCCTTTCTCTGGGATATTTTTTCTTTTCTTTTTTTGGGGGGATATTGTTTCTTATCCTCTCACTTCTTTGCCTGCTGGCAAACCTGTCTTTTCATCTTTTAAGGCCCAGCTCACATACCTTGGCCTCCCTAAAGCCTTCCTCCTGAGCACTTTCTCCTGGTCAAGTTTTTCACACTGATGCTGCAGAACTAGGTGCACTGAGTTTTATACTCTGAACACAGTATCAGCTCGAAATAAATTCATTGCCTCAGAGGACTTCTTTAATGGTCATATGCACAGTTCTTAAATTGTAGTCTTTGAAAAAAATTCTCATGATCAAGGAATAAAGTCTGTATTCCAGACTATCATTTTAAGCATCTATAAGTTCCATTATCTCACTAGAAGGTTTGGAAAATCCTATAAAAATGAAACCCATTCAACCTCATGTTCCTTAAATTTATTTACCCATGGAACCCCCTTTTCATGGAATACCTAGCAACACCATCTTGAATGGTAGTGTTCCATGGAACATAGTTTGAGTTCAGTTCAGTTCAGTTCAGTCACTCAGTTGTGTCTGACTCTTTGCGACCCCATAAACCGCAGCACGCCAGGCCTCCCTGTCCATCACCAACTCCAGGAGTCCACCCAAACCCACGTCCATTGAGTCGATGATGCCATCCAACCATCTCATCCTCTGTCGTCCCTCAATTCTCCTCCTGCCCTCAATCTTTCCCAACCTCAGGGTCTTTTCCAATGAGTCAGCTCTTCGTATCAGGTGGCCAAAGTACTGGAGTTTCAGCTTCAAAATCAGTCCTGCCAATGAACACCCAGGACTGATCTCCTTTAGGATGGACTAGTTGGATCTCCTTGCAGTCCAAGGGACTCTCAAGAGTCTTCTCCAACACCACAGTTCAAAAGCATCAATTCTTCATTTGGTAAAATCGTAACACACAAAGTATATGATTAAACATCAGATTTAAAGAGATAGTACATACTATCAGTTCTAAGGTCCCTGTGGACTAGAATGGTTTGGGAGGACTTCTGGAAAGAGGGAGATCTGAGGTGAGCCCTCTAGTAACAAGGTCAATAGTTGCTGTTCAGTTGCTAAGTCGTGTCTGACTCTTTGCAACCCCATGGACACCAGGCTTCCCTGTCTTTCACTGTCTCCTGGAGTTTGCTCAGATTCATGTCCATTGAGTCCATGACACCATTCAACCATCTCATCCTGTGCTTCCCTCTTCTCCTTTTGCCTTCAATCTTTCCCAGCCTCAGGGTCTTTTCCAGTGAGTCGGCCCTTCCCATCAGGTGACCAAAGTATTGATCAAGAGGGCCAAATGCTTATCATATGACCCCCAAATCTCTATGAATTAACCCAGTAAAAGTTCATTTCCAGTGTAGGTCAAAAGGGAAGTTTCCTCTCACACTCCTGCAGAGATCAAGTCTCCTTCGATCTAGCAGCGGCACCCTCATCTGGGTCCTGGGAGCCGTCTCCATTCTGCCAGGCATGGGAGAATTGCTCCTGGGAGGTATTTATGGTCCAGGATGAAAGGTGACTCACATCCCTTCACTTCAGTTCCACTGCCTGCAGCTCAGTCACAGGGTTGCTACTCCCTGAAAGAGAGACCAGGAACAGTGGTTTAGTAATGCTGTCTGAAAGCAAAAGGGCTCAGATCTTGGGGACCATCAGCAGCCTCTGCCACATAGACCCTAACCCCATAGGTCCCTCTTCCAGTTTTCCTGGCACCTGTTGATGCTGCTGCTAAGTCGCTTCAGTCGTGTCCGACTCTGTGCGACCCCATAGACGGCAGCCCACCAGGCTCCCCCATCCTTGGGATTCTCCAGGCAATAACACTGGAGTGGGTTGCCATTTCCTTCCCCAATGCATGAAAGTGAAAAGTGAAAGGGAAGTCACTCAGTCGTGTCCAACTCTTCGAGACCCCATGGACTGCAGCCTATCAGGCTCCTCCATCCATAGGATTTTCCAGGCAAGAGTACTGGAGTGGGGTGCCATCACCTTCTCCATCCTGGCACCTGTACCTGCTTCTAAACTGAAGATCTGCATGAGGCGAGGCTTTCTGGTGGGGAAAGCATTAGCCAATACAACTGCTTGTCTGTGTCTCTTTCTACTTCTTGATTTAAATCTCTCAAATTACTTTTCAGTATTTCCAGAACATAGATGCTGAGTTTCCCTGCTCTCCAAGAAGAGCCTTGCTCTTTCCTGAAAGCAGGACTATCTTTCTAATACTTCTCTTTCCCTTTTCCTTTGCCCATCCAACCTTCTCCACCCCAGGGTCCTGTCAAGGTCTGTTCTAAGGATCAGTCAGAGAGTTGAGTCATCAAAGACTCCTTGTGCTTGTACTAAGCTGCTCTGTCAAAGCATAACTTTTAAAAAGTTAAAAACAACTGTCACACAGGTAGATAGTAAACATCTCTCAAAGATCTATGAACTCTGGAGTAAGGGAATCAATAACATGACAAGGACAGTGCAAAGGAAGATATAAGAGATGAAAACATATGGTCATTGAAAAATGGGATGCTAGAATGAGATTACAAAGATGGGTACACGTGATTAATGTCCTATAAAACAATAAAGTCACAACCACGAGTGCTTTCTGTTGGACAGAAGTCATTTGCAACTTGATCATAAAATAAATGTTTTGCAACTTAAAGGTCCGTCTAGTTAAGGCTATGGTTTTTCCTGTGTATGGATGTGAGAGTTGGACTGTGAAGAAGGCTGAGCACCGAAGAATTGATGCTTTTGAACTGTGGTGTTGGAGAAGACTCTTGAGAGTCCCTTGGACTGCAAGGAGATCCAACCAGTCCATTCTGAAGGAGATCAGCCCTGGGATTTCTTTGGAAGGAATGATGCTAAAGCTGAAACTGCAGTACTTTGGCCACCTCATGTGAAGAGTTGACTCATTGGAAAAGCTGGAGGGATTGGGGGCAGGAGGAGAATGGGATGACAGAGGATGAGATGGCTGGATGGCATCACTGACTCGATGGACGTGAGTCTGAGTGAACTCCAGGAGTTGGTGATGGACAGGGAGGCCTGGCGTGCTGCGATTCATGGGGTCGAAAATAGTTGGACACGACTGAGCGACTGAACTGAACTGAATCTTCTTTAAGGGCTTCCCCGGTGGCTCAGCGGTAAATAGTCTGCCTGGAATTCCAGAGACAAAGGTTTGATCCCTAGGTCAGGAAGATCCCCTGGAGGAGGGCATGGCAACCTCCTCCAATATTCTTGACTGGAGAATCCCATGGAAGAGAGGAACCTGGCAGGCTACATTCTACAGTGTTGAAAACAGTCAGACATGACTGAAGTGACTTAGCATGCATGCATTCTTTCTATAAGTCAGCCCTATTGAAGCAAAATCATACTATTCAACACCCCAAGTAAAAAAATTGCTGAGATTAAGGTGAGAGATTCCAGGTGGACTGCGGGTGATGTTACGACTTTGCATCCTGTAGACTTCTCTCACCATCGTCCCATCCACTATGCCTCTCTTCTGCCTCCCCCCACCACTCTTTCACCAACAATATATTTTCCTGTCAAAACATACTTGGTTACATGCAGTGCAACCAAAATTGCTGCTATTAGCTTAATTGAGACAGGGTGATTATAAATAAATTATATGCAGTCCTACCGAAATTGCTGCTATTAGTCCAAATTGAGATGGGATGATTAGTCATCACCAACTGTAGCTTAATTCAGAGTGTCTTCTACGTGGTCACAGAGCCCTGTGGCCACCTGGCAGCCCAGGGGATGCAAGGCCAAATGCCTGAGAGGTGGGCTTCCAGGCTGCAGATCTCTTTTGCTGGTAACAAAACAAAAGTCTGTGCTGCCTAGTTGGCAGGGTTCCTTTGAACATTGATAATGGACTTGTTAGAAACTTGAAGTTGGAAAAGACCATAGTTAGAAAACTTGCCATATAGAAAATTTTTATAAAATATTAGTATACCTAATTATATAAATAATATATAATAATATATAAAATATTATGCAATATAAAATATAGTATTATATTTGGATGTGTTGATATAGCTCACTGTATAAATCTTCTGTCCATTCCCATAATGATTTGAGATGGGTTTTTAATATTATTTTACCTTTTTTCTAATTATAAAAGGGGTAGAGATAAATTGGGCTTCCCCAGTGGCTCAGCAGTAAAGAATGCGCCTGCAGTGTAGGAGACGCTGGTTCAATCCCTGGGTCAGGAAGATCCCCTGGAGGAGGGTGTGGCAACCCACTCCAGTATTCTTGCCTCGTGAATCCTGCGGACAGAGAAGCCTGGTTGCCTGTAGCCCATATGTTTGCAAAGAGTTGGACACAGCTGAAGTGACTGAGCATGCATGCCAAGATAAATTTTCAAGTCGGGATTAACATATGTTGTTGTTGTTTAGTCACTACATTGTGTCCAGCTCTTTTGTGATGACCTGTCTCTTTTGTGATGGTAGCCCGCCAATCTCCTCTGTCCAGGCAACTGGAGTGGGTTGCCATTTCCTTCTCTATGGGAGCTTCCCGACCTAGGGATTGAACCTGTGTCTCCTGCATTGGCAGGCAGATTCTTTTCCACTGAGCCACCAGAGACTGACATATACACACTGCTATATATAAAATAGATAACTAACAAGGACCTAGTATATAGCACAGGGAGCTATACTTAATATTTTGTAATAAACTATAAGGGGAAAATCTGAAAAAGATATGTATGTATATTTATTCAGTTATACATATATATAAATGTATAACTGAATCATTGTGCCATATACCTGAAATTAACATGATATTGCAAATCAGTTATACTTCAAATAAATAAATAAAAATGAAACAATAAAATAAACCCAACTGCAAAAAAAAAAAAAAGGAAGGAAAAAGAAACCCACATTCACAGTAAAAAAAAAAATACTGTGTATTTTTACACATTAAAAATACATTTAGAAGCCTAAGTGGCACGGAAGAATAAGAGTTCCCATTTCATACCATTGATTGGATTTGGGTGTATTTATTCTACCATTGTTTTTGTTCTATTTAAATAATCCCTCTGACATAGTTGCTACCTATTGGAATACAATGTTATATTAAGCTTTTTTTTTTTTTTTAATTGGTGGAGAAATCTTTAAACTACCTAGACAAAATACATTGAAGGTAAAAGAAAAATGAGCCCAATGGTAAGAGAAATTGTCATGGGCATCCCATTCTGGAGACATCATAATAAAATGGAAATCCACCGGTTAAGCGAATTTGAATTCTTCACTCCTCTCCCTGGGTAACTATCTCAGACTTCAAACCACATCTCACCACCTGGCCAGGACGGGAAAACCCAAGTGGAGGTGCTGTTTCTGCAGTTAAGGGCCCCTCGGCAAATGGCTCTATGGGCTTCACTTTCTGTATATCTACATCAAAATATAAAAATAGATATTCTCCAAGGCAACTTTACAAGTGCCTATGCTTTGTATTTAGGGACAGGGAAAAGCCATGACCATTAAACAGGACTTGTAGTGAGGATGACTGTAAGTCAAGCATTAATGACTGACAAGCATTAAGGTTAAATTTTGAGTCTTTAAGTTTGGAGATGTGTTCTTCATTTAGCCCAGTAGACAGGTTCCTCAAAGTGTTTGTTAGCGCTGCTTGGAAATAAAATGATAGAATCCAATTTTCTTTAATTTATTTTTATTTATTTATTTTTGGACACACCACAGGGCATGTGGGATTTTCCCTGACCAGGGACCGAGCCCTTGGCCCCTGCACTGAAAGTATGGAGTCTTAACCCGTGCACTGCCAGGGAAGTCCAGTTTTCTTACTGTATTGTCCCAAAGCAACTTACTTTCATCCAGAAGAACTGGGTCTAGCAGTAGTTTTAAGTTTTCAGATTCCTAAGCTTTCCTGCTTGTAGTTAATGATTTAAAATCATTCAGTGCTTGAGGGAAAACACTATAGTTATACTTTGTGATAACTATTTTATGGAATCTTTTCTAAGCTGAATAACTGCTTAATTTGAGATTTAGTTTTGGAGTGAAAAACTAAATAATATGGAAATTTTACTTTACTTTTTCAGTGGGAAACATTTAGATTTTTCTTTTTCTCAAAAAAAGAACTATAAATATCCTAGGAAACAAACTAGGGAACTTCTTTCTCCCCTTCCTTTCTCTCCCCCTCTATTTATCCCTCCCTCCGCCTTATCCTTTTCTTCCTTGTCTATTTTAACAAGTGTTGGTGGTTCTTTCCATATGCCAAACAGACTCTGTATGCTATGGATACTCAGGTGAAACTACATTATATACATGGACCCCTGGTTCTTTGGAATTACTGGTGGAGTTGGGTTTTATAAAACAGTTCACTTCAGTTCAGTCGCTCAGTCGTGTCCGACTCTTTTCGACCTCATGAATCGCAGCACGCCAGGCCTCGCTGTCCATCACCAACTCCCAGAGTTCACTCAGACTCATGTCCATCGAGTCAGTGATGCCATCCGGCCACCTCATCCTCTGTCATCCCATTCTCCTCCTGCCTCCAATCCCTCCCAGCATCAGAGTCTTTTCCAGTGAGTCAACTCTTCGCATGAGGTGGCCAAAGTACTGGAGTTTCAGCTTTAGCATCATGAACACAATAACCAACCAACCAATCAAGTGAAGCAGAAAACAATATCTGAAAGTCAGAGAATACTTATCCTTTAAAAAGAGTCTTTAAGTATTACTCTCCATGGCATAAACCTTTGTTGTTGATTCATTAATGCCTTGGTTTGGAGGGATGGTGGGACATAGAAATTGCAAGCTAAAGTGATGGATGGTATGGTTTATTGGTAGATGCTTGGAGGGAACAAAGCAAGGTTCTAGAGTGATGACACTGATATCTTGTTTAACTAAAATACAGATTACAATCAAATTTTTTTGGAAAATGGTCTTTTTTCTAGCTTTTTTGAAATATAATTGGCATACAGCATCATGTAAGTTTGGACTTACAACCTGCTGATTTGATATGTGTGCATATTTAAAAATGATTGCCATATGTGATTACTATATATATTGTAATATGATTACCATATGTAAGGTCAGTTAACACCTCTATCTTCTTACATAATTACCATTCTTTTCCTGTGGTGAAAACATTTAAGATCTACTCTCTTATCAGCTTTCAAGTATAAAGAGTAGTATTTTAACTATAGTCATCATCCTGCACATTAGATCCCTAGAACTTGTTCATCTTGTAACTTGAAGTTTGACCCTTTAACCAACAGCTCCCTGTTTCTCCCACTCTCCTCCTCTGGCAACCACCAATTTACTTTCTGCCTATGAATTTGGCCTTTTTAGATTCCACATATAAGTGATGTCATACAGTACTTGGTCTTTCTCTAACTTATTTCACTTAGTAAAATGCTCTCAAGTTCCACCCATGTTGTCAGAAGGTTTTTCCTTCTCTTTGTATATATGTACCACATTTTCTTTATCCATTTATCTGTCAGCGAACACTTCATTTATTTCTGTATCTTGACTGTTTGAATGGGGATGCAGTGGACATAGAGGTGCAGGTACCTCTCTAAGAGTGAGTTTATTTCCTTTGGATATATACATACAAGTAGGATTGCTGGATCATATAGCAGTTCCATTTTTAATTTTTTGAGGAACCTCTGTACTGTTTTCCAAAGTAGTTATACCAATTTACATTCCCATCAGTAGTACACAAAGGGTTCCTTTTCTCCACATTCTTGCCAACACTCATCTTTTTGATAATCAGATCAGATCAGTCACTCAGTGTTGTCCGACTCTTCGCGACCCCATGAATCGCAGCACGCCAGGCCTCCCTGTCCATCACCAACTCCTGGAGTTCACTCAGACTCACGTCCATCGAGTCAGTGATGCCATCCAGCCATCTCATCCTCTGTCATCCCCTTCTCCTCCTGCCCCCAATCCCTCTAACAGATATGAAGTAATAGCTCATTGTGATTTTAGTTTCATCTTACTGATGATTAGTAATGTTGAGCATCTCTTCATGTACCTGTTGGCCATTTGTATATCTTCTTTGGAAAAATGCCTGTTCTGATCCTCTGCCTATTTTTAAATCAGACTATTTGATTTTTGTCTATTGTTTGAGTTTCTTGTATATTTTGGATATTAATTCCTTAGCTGATGAAGAGTTTGCAAATATTTTCTCCTATTTTATTGACTGCCTTTTCATGTGGTTAATTGTTCCTTTCGCTGTGCAGAAGCTTTTCTGTTTGGTGTAGTCCCACTTACTTACTTTTGCTTTTGGTGTCATATTCAAAAATTCATTTTCTAGGCCAAGGTCAAGGAGCAATCCTGAGAAAGAACAAAGCTAGAGGAATGACATGCCCTGATTTCAAGCTATATTACAAAGCTATAGCAATCAGAACATTTTAGTATGGGCATAAAAACAGACAGATGAAGTAATGGGACAGATTAAGAGCCTGGAAATAGACTCATGCACATATAGTCAACTAGTGTTTGATAAGGGAGTGAAGAATACTCAATGGGAAAGGATAGTCTCTTCCGTAGATGGTGTTGGGAAAACTGGACATTCATACGCAAAAGAATGAAATTAGACCCCTGTCTTACACCACTCAAAAAATGAACTTGAAATGCATTAAATTAAGACCTGAAATGATAAAACTCCAAGAAGAAAACATAAGGAAAATGTCCTTTTAACCAGTTGGGATCATCTCCAACTCTAAGATGTGACCTCCCCCAACCCTCAACACTGAAAGACATACTTGGCCTCTTTTCATTCAGAAATGTTTACCAATTGCTGGGGAAAGGCTGCCTGCAAGTCAGCCTCAGAGGAGAAACTAGTATCCTGTTTATGCCCTGGGGCAGAATCTTAGTTAGTCAGGCCCCTGCCAAGTTGTAAAGGTTGATATTTCCTGAAGTGAAGTGAAAAGAGTATGGAACTGAGTGATTCAAATCCTAACTTTACTGGACTGCTCTTCTCTGAACCACTGTTTATTCTGGAAAGAAAGGGATCATCACACTGGTTTACCTTACATGTTTCTTGTGAGAGTTATAAGTTCCTAGTATGCACAGACTGGCACATAATAGACACTGAGTAAATGGTATTTTTAAAGATTGCAATACCAGTAAGCGTTTACCTGTTAGTCTGTTAAGAAGTTAGGAGACAGTGCTGGACTCATACCATGGGTCAGGACTTGAGTGGCTGTTGTCTATCTTCTTCCTAGACATTTACCCTAAGAACTCTGCCTAATTTAGCACATTTATAGATTAGAAATGCTATAGATGAGATTTCTTTAAAACCCAGACACCATTTGTGCTTAGGAATCCCAAGGCAGAGCTCGCATTGAATTGAAAGTGTGGCTAGTAATGTGTCACTCATGATATCTTATGGGACAATTTATGCTCAGATTAACTGAGACTTTATTTTCAGAGTATAATCAGGGGAAGGCGAGATGAAGTGTCAGTGGTCAAAGGCCCCCATTCAAAGCATGTGTAGATAGGCCAGGTTTCAAAGCCTGAAGAAATAAAGTGTCTCCTTTCTTCCCAGGGATTTAAAGATCCTGTATACCGAGCAAGACGGAAGCAATTCGCTGACATTGCCTACAACTATAGACAGTAAGTCTGCTCTGTGTGTTGGTGGGGGATGGGGAGAAGACCATACTCTCCTTTGCCCAAAGTTGGAAAATACCAGCTTGGAGAATCCTTCCCTCTGTGTATGTTTGTGTATGTTTAAATCCTCCCTTTAATAACACACATTTAAAAATTCACCACGAGATAAAACAATATTACCCCCTACACCAGGGCCCAGCTCTCTCCCAAGCTTTGTTGTGTAATTACGCAGTGACATCTGACATAATTATAAAAGGCCTCAGTCCTGAATAAAAGAGCCTCTGGTGTTTCTGCATTAAACCAGGAAAAAGGAGAAAGAAGTATTTACATTCAAGAAGGAGTTGGCTGCTTTACTGAATTAGTGAATCATTGGAGGTTTCAGGAGAGCCAAGCCTCAGGGTTCTACTTTTATCTGATCTGACCCAGATGCGAAGGGCAATTTTAGAATGAGTTTATTTTTTTCTCTCTGGGATTCTGCCAGATTTTAGCCAGAGGAAAATGCAAATATTAAATGTTATTTGGGAAGAGAATTGTTTTGCTATTTTGAGTTCTTGGGAACTACAGAAATGCTCCCATGAGAAACTTAGTGTTTCGGGACCTGAGCTCCATTCCTGAGTTAAGGGTTTGAGAAAAGACGTGCTCAAGAAGAAACATACAGGGTTTACAACATGAGGTGATGGGACTTTAACAGCTTTGCTAGAATATGGGGAAGATAAAGGAGATGCTAACGCTTTGTATACAGAATAAAAACGACCTTCACAAGGGAAAGGCTTCCAGAGAAAATTTCTTTATCTGAATGAATCCTGGTAGTAGAAGGATCCAGAACAGTGCTGACCTTAGTCATGTCTAGACCCAGCTGGACTTTGGCTTGTGGCAAGCAGGAATCACAGAATGTGGTGACCTCTCTCCCGTGTCCCCATCATGACCCCAGCATGGTCAGGTGGACACATCAGACACAGACAAGAGTCCTTCTTCAGATAGTCAATAATAATAGCTCATTTTTAATCTCCTTGTTATGTCTGGGGCTTTGCTAAATGCTTAATGTGCATAATTTCATTTAGTCTTAATAATAACTCCCCATTTTTCAGATGAAAAAACTAAAGCTTTAGAATATCCCAGTAAATAACTTGCCAGAGTCATAGAACTGGAAGGTGGCAGAGCCTGGTTTTGAACTCAGGCTTTTTTAACCACAAAGTCATTCTCAACCACTTCCTTGAGTGTCTGGGGAGTCTCCAAGTCAGGAGACCACACTTCTCCTGATGTCCAAGGAGCTGCTTACGGGGTGCATTCACTCCTTCTTGGCTGTTGGGACTTGAGGGGGAGAAACTCAAACCACCTCTTTTCCATAAAAATATTATACCTGGTGAATAAGTGTGGAATTGGTTGAATGCCTCATGATTCTGGATGATCATGAGTTAAACTGGCTACTGAAACCCATCCAGAGATGGCTGGTACTCAAAGGCACACCAGATATTTTCAGGCAGTTTTATACCTCATGTTCAGTTCAGTTCAGTTCAGTTTAGTTACTCAGTCATGTCTGACTCTTTGTGACTCCATGAACCGCAGCACGCCAGGCCTCCCTGTCCATCACCAATGGCCAGAGTCTTCCCAAACTCATGTCCATTGAGTCAGTGATGTCATCCAACCATCATTTGTTATCCCCTTCTCTTCCTGCCCTCAATCTTTCCCAGCATCAGGGTCTTTTCAAATGAGTCAGCTCTTCGAATTAGGTGACCAAAGTATTGGAATTTCAGCTTCAACATCAGTCCTTCCAATGAACACCCAGGACTGATCTCCTTAAGGATGGACTGGTTGGATCTCCTTGCAGTCCAAGGGACTCTCAAGAGTCTTCTCCAACACCACAGTTCAAAAGCATCAATTCTTCGGTGCTCAGCTTTCACTGGAGAAGGCAATGGCACCCCACTCCAGTACTCTTGCCTGGAAAATCCTATGGACGGAAGAGCCTGGTAGGCTGCAGTCCATGGGGTCGCTAAGAGTAGGACACGACTGAGTGACTTCACTTTCACTTTTCACTTTCATGCATTGGAGAAGGAAATGTCAACCCACTCCAATGTTCTTGCCTGGAGAATCCCAGGGACGGGGGAGCCTGGTGGGCTGCCGTCTATGGGGTCGCACAGAGTCAGACACGACTGAAGTGACTTACAGCAGCAGCAGCAGCAGCTTTCATTATAGTCCAACTCTCACATCCATACATGACCACTGGAAAAACCATAGCCTTGACTAGACGAACCTTTGTTGGCAAAGTAATGTCTCTGCTTTTGAATATGCTGTCTAGGTTGGTCATAACTTTTCTTCCAAGGAGTAAGCGTCTTTTAATTTCATGGCTGCAGTCACCATCTGCAGTGATTCTGGAGCCCCCCAAAAATAAACTCAGCCACTGTTTCCACTGTTTCCCCATCTATTTCCCATGAAGTTATGGGACTGGATGCCATGATCTTAGTTTTCTGAATGTTGAGCTTTAAGCCAACATTTTTACTCTCCTCTGTCACTTTCATCAAGAGGCTCTTTAGTTCTTCACTTTCTGCCATCAGGGTGGTGTCATCTGCATGTCTGAGGTTATTGATATTTCTCCCGGCGATCTTGATTCCAGCTTGTGCTTCTTCCAGCTCAGCGTTTCTCATAATCTACTCTGCATACAAGTTAAATAAGCAGGGTGACAATATACAGCCTTGATGTACTCTTTTTCCTATTTGGAACCAGTCTGTTGTTCCATGTCCACTTCTAACTGTTGCTTCCTGACCTGCATACAGGTTTCTCAAGAGGCAGGTCAGGTGGTCTGGTATTCCTGTCTCCTTCAGAATTTTCCAGTTTATTGAGAGCCACACACTCAAAGACTTTGGCATAGTCAATAAAGCAGGAGTAGATTTTTTTCTGGAACTCTCTTGCTTTTTCTGATCCAGCAGATGTTGGCAATTTAATCTCTGGTTCCTCTGCCTTTGTAAAACCAGCTTGAACATCTGGAAGTTCACAGTTTACGTATTGCTGAAGCCTGGATTGGAGAATTTTGAGCATTACTTTACTAGTGTGTGAGATGAGTGCAATTGTGCAGTAGTTTGAGCATTCTTTGGCATTGCCTTTCTTTGGGATTGAAATGAAAACTGACCTTTTCTAGTCCTGTGGCCACTTCTGAGTTCCAAATTTGCTGGCATATTGAATGCAGCACTTTCACAGCATCATCTTTTAGGATTTAGTGAAGTGAAATTCACTTCATGTAGTGCTTTCACCTTGTGTAGTGAGGTGAAATTAAAAGACACTTGCTCTTTGGAAGAAAATATATGACAAACCTAGACAACATATTAAAAGGTAGAGACATTGCTTTACCAACAAATGTCCGTCTAGTGAAAGCTATGGTTTTTCCATTAATCAAGTATGAATGTGAGAGTTGGACTGTAAAGAAAGCTGAGCACTGAAGAACTGATGCTTCTCAACTGTAGTGTTGGAGAAGACTCCTGAGAGTCTCTTGGATAGCAAGGAGATCAAACCAGTCAATAATAAAGGAAATCAGTCCTAAATATTCATTGGAAGGACTGATGCTTAAGCGGAAACTCCAATACTTTGGAAAAGACCCTGATGCTGGGAAAGATTGAAGGCAGAAGGAGAAAGGGATGACAGAGGGTGAGATGGTTGGATAGCATCACTGACTAGATGGACAGGAGTTTGAGCAAATGCTGGGAGTCAGTGAAGGATAGGGAAGTATGGCATGCTCCAGTCCATGGAGTCACAAAGAGTTGGACATGACTGAGTGACTGAACTGAATAGTGAAGTGAAAGTCACTCAGCCGCATCCAATTCTTTGTGATCCCATGAACCTCCCAGGCTCCTCTGTTTATGGAATTCTCAAGGCAAGAATGCTGGAGTGGTTTGCCATTCCCTTCTCCAGGGGATCTTTCCAACCCAGGGAATAAACCCACGTCTCCCACATTGCAGGCACATTCTTTACCAGCTAAGGTACCAGGGAATCACCTCATATAGATGAACCCCAAATGGTTAAGTGATGTACTGAAGGGCATATCTCTCATTAGGGACTGAACTTGTCCTCCAATTTAAAGCCTGTTTCTGACCTCATCTCCGCTCATCTCTTTTGAACTTCTGATGCTGTTTTCCATCCCTTCCTTCTTTGCTTTTGTCTTTTATCTCAACATCTGTTGCAGTTGATTCTCATTCTTTGAAGGTTACTTGCTTACATTGATTTGAGACCCCTGCAAACACAAGGGATTTCCACACTCACCCCCAGATATGTGCAGAGCAAGGAAAAATGTGAGTCTCCTGATGCATCAGTTCCCAACTGAGGTCAAACAAGGCAACACTGCCTTGTTGTTTTGGCTTTTCTACTGTAAACAAGTGTTTCTTTTGCGGTCTCTTTAGAGCCATGTTTGTTGACTTTTTGTTCTTTTGGTTGGTAATTTTGTTGTTTAAAATGGCCCTCCAGCATAGAGCTGAAATTCTGTCTCACGGTCTTGAGTACAGGATGGCTCTGACATGCCTAATGGGAAAAATGTGTGTTCGATATGCTTCCTTCAGGACTGGGCTGTAGTGCTGCTGGCTGTGAGTTCAGTGTGAATGAATCAACCATACATTAAGTAAGGTGTCTTTAAACAAAGGTACATGCAAGACAAGGTTGGGATTATGAGTTGAAAATGTGATCTGGGTCCTGCATTTCACATAGGAGCAGCGGTTCAGTGTTCACTTACTCAGAGTTCATGGTGTCTTGATGGAACAGAACTTCTGTCAGTAAGGAGAATAAACTCTGTTTTGCTCTCTGAAGGTTTCCTTCCTTCCTTCCTCCTTCAGGCTTCATCTGTCTCCTCTGGCCTCCTCCTCCTACCCCAGAAATCATCATGCCTTTCAAGACCCAGTTTTGACCCTCTTCCTTGGGCTCTGCCAGCCTCCATGCCAAACAGCCCCACATTCTGGCCTCTAGCACCTTCCCAGTCATCCTCCCACATGGAGGTCAAAATCCTGCCCCTTGAGTCATAGACTCACAGGATCAGTTGATCCAATGTGTTTACTCTCTTCCAGGACACATGCCAAGAGCAAGACCAACAAACTCCATATCCTCTGGGGATTATTGAGAAAGACAGACAATGACAGAAAGAACAATACATGCGATCCGTATGACCAAAGTCAAAACACGGGTGTCACAAGGCCATATAATTAGGAACTTTAATTCTGACTGGAGGGTATTGGTTAGAGGAAGTGACATTTAGACTGAGAACTGAAGATGGAGTAGAAGTTTATCGGCCCAAGAGAATGAGGAAGGTGAACGGGAGGGTAGGTATGGTTAAAAACAGGACTTTTGTTGTCAGATGTATATTTGGGTCCAGAACTGAATTACTGGAGGCAGTCAGAAAGCAGCTAAACCCTGTTAGCAACCTCTTCTTGGCCCATCCACCATGGGATGCTCTGGCTCCTCCCTAAGAATATTTAGCAAAAGTCTTAAAACATCAGTTTGAAGAGGCACTGTCAAATTACTCTTGTGTTTAGGGGTACCAAATTATTTGCCTTGGTAATGATTACATGTATGGGGACTTGGTGTAAAATAAGACTGAGTGAGGAAGCTGATACTTTCCTGGACTATAGGTGCTGGATTATCTTGAATGCCATCTTTGGTTGGTGGAATAATTCAAAACCAGTATCTTCTCCTTAAAATACGTTTTTGTTTTTGTTTTTGTTTTATTTTTTTTGGAAGAGAGATCCCAATGGGCTGAAATCTTATTTCAAGCTAAACTGACAATTTTTATTTTAAGCCAAATTAATACTTTCTCTCAAATATCTTGGTTTATTTTACTTCATGAGATCATAGTTTGGTAAAATAATTGATGATATATTCAAAGACTGAGGATCTTGTGTAACCTAGGTCTCTTGGTAGAAGAAGATGGAAGCAAATGTGCAGAATTTAATTCCTAAGTAGACCATGGATGGACAGAGGAGCCTAGCAAGGTCACGTGATTTAGTGACTAAACAACAATAAATATTCCCAGAACATCATGGGTGTTCAATAACTGTTTGTTGAATGAATAACGAACCTAGGAGACCCTATGACAGTAGAGATTCAAAGTACCAAGTCAAAGATGGAGCTAGGGATTGTGTCTAGAACCACTTAGAAGGCAGCTGCTGCAGAGTTTGATTGTTTCTGGAGTGGGGCTTAGACTTTAGAATTTTATCAAAGAATATGCTAAATGGACTATAAGAATTTTTATCTTTTAGCCACAATTGAACTGAAACAAAAGGGGTGTTTTATCGGCTCCTATAAGTACAAATTGTAAAGGGAATAGTTGAGGTGGATCTAGGACTCCACATCTCATTCTCCTTCCTTCCCCCTGACTCTGGTGTCCTCTGTAGTGACCTTGCTCTGAGGCACTGGCCTTATCTCTCTCAGAAGTGAACCTAGCACCTCTAGGCTGACACCACAATCTGGCCAGAGGTTCTATCTCTTTTCAACAGAATCAACAAAAGTTCTTTCACTGAGTCTCATTGGCTCTGATCAGGAAATGGGCCTATCTCTCAGCCAATCACTGTGGCCAGGGAAATGAGACACTCTAATAGGCCAGACCTGGTCACATGCCCCCTCTGAAGGTAGGAAGGGTGGAGTCTCCTTTTACTTGAACCTGCAGACGAGAGGGGAGAAGGGTTCTTTACTGGAAGAATGGGAATGGGTATGGAACTCTGGAACAGCAAATGTCAACCGAGGGGATATCTCATTGCCTAGTATGTTACAATCTCCTGAAAATTTGTTGCTCTTATAGCAGAGACTTTGCTTTCTAAATGAGAATCTGTTACAGTGATAATTTCCAACTATCCAATGGTATTGTTTGTCAGCACCAGTGTTAGGTACTTTATACATAGCATTTCACTTACCTCTCCCCCATACCCTCCAAAGAGTTACTTGTTATTAGCCCATGTCCTGGCTGTATAGGTTCAGAGAGGTTTACTAAATTGCCTGAGGCTACTCAGTCAATGTCAGAGCAAAGTCTACTTACCTCTGACCTTTTCCAAAGCCTATTTTTTCTCTTTGTCAGCACTTAACCCCTGAAACAATGGTGCCTCTGTAGGCAGGTCTTTCATGGTGTTCTTTTCACAGTTCCAACACCATTATAGACCCTCTGGGCTTTTAATTCTTAAAGAAAAATTGGTCTTTTCCCCCTACCCTCTGCCCATCATTTCATGGCACATAACAGTGACTTTGCTTTAATGTCTTTGGAAGAGCCACAACTCTGAAAGGGCAAGAGGGACCTAGTTTGAAGCCTGAAAACGATCTATAATTCTAAGGTAAACAGTCTTGCCTTGTCCCAGACACTGTGTACCCTGTTAGCAAACAGGCCAGCAGCCCAGAGAACAGTCATGGGCCTTTGAACTCAGGCTTTGTTTGGTTTTCATTTTTTGCTGTTCAGAATATGGCTCACTCTTAGCTGGTTTTCAAAAGGACCTTTTGAACTAATGACGCTTGGATAATAGAGTGTCACCTGGGAGTATATTGGAATCCATAAGCCTGGGCTCTCCCCTCCCTCACAGGATCAGGATATGAGGGGTTCAGTTCAGTTGCTCAGTCATGTCCGACTCTTTGTGACCCCATGAATTGCAGCACGCCAGGCTTCCCTATCCATCACCAACTCCAGAGTTCACTCAAACTCACGTCCATTGAGTTGGTGATGCCATCCAGCCATCTTATCCTCTGTCGTCCCCCTCTCCTCTTGCCCCCAATCCCTCCCAGCATCAGAGTCTTTTCCAATGAGTCAACTCTTCGCATGAGGTGGCCAAAGTACTGGAGTTTCAGCTTTAGCATCATTCCTTCCAAAGAACACCCAGGACTGATCTCCTTTAGAATGGACTGGTTGGATCTCCTTGCAGTCCTAGGGACTCTCAAGAGTCTTCTCCAGCACCACAGTTCATGATTTTGGAGCTCACCAAAATAAAGTCTGACACTGTTTCCACTGTTTCCCCATCTATTTCCCATGAACTGATGGGACCAGATGCCATGATCTTCATTTTCTGAATGTTGAGTTTTAAGCCAACTTTTTCACTCTCCTCTTTCACTTTCATCAAGAGGCTTTTTAGTTCCTGTTCACTTTCTGCCATAAGGGTGGTGTCATCTGCATATCTGAGGTTATTGATATTTCTCCCGGCGATCTTGGTTCCAGCTTGTGCTTCTTCCAACCCAGCGTTTCTCATGATGTACTCTGCATAGAAGTTAAATAAACAGGGTGACAATATACAGCCTTGACGTACTCCTTTTCCTATTTGGAACCAGTCTGTTGTTCCATGTCCAGTTCTAACTGTTGCTTCCTGACCTGCATATAGGTTTCTCAAGAGGCCAGTCAGGTAGTCTGGTATTCCCATCTCTTGAAGAATTTTCCACAGTTTATTGTGATCCACACAGTCAAAGGCTTTGGCATAGTCAATAAAGCAGAAGTAGATGTTTTTCTGGAACTCTCTTGCTTTTTTGATGATCCAGCGGATGTTGACAATTTGGTCTCTGGTTCCTCTGCCTTTTCTAAAACCAGCTTGAACATCTGGAAGTTCATGGTTCACGTATTGCTGAAGCCTGACTTGGAGAATTTTGAGCATTACTTTACTAGTGTGTGAGATGAGTGCAATTGTGCAGTAGTTTGAGCATTCTTTGGCATTGCCTTTCTTTGGGATTGGAATGAAAACTGACCGTTTCCAGTCCTGTGGCCACTACTGAGTTTTCCAAATTTGCTGGCATATTGAGTGCAGCACTTTCACAGCATCATCTTTCAGAATTTGAAATAGCTCAACTGGAATTCCATCACCTCCACTAGCTTTGTTTGTAGTGATGCTTTCTAAGGCCCACTTGACTTCACATTCCAGGATGTCTGGCTCTAGGTCAGTGATCACACCATCGTGATTATCTTGGTCGTGAAGATCTTTTTTGTACAGTTCTTCTATATATTCTTGCCACCTCTTCTTAATATCTTCTATTTCTGTTAAGTCCATACCATTTCTGTCCTTTATCGAGCCCATCTTTGCATGAAATGTTCCCTTGGTATCTCTAATTTTCTTGAAGAGATCTCTAGTCTTTCCCATTCTATTGTTTTCCTCTATTTCTTTGTATTGATCACTGAGGAAGGCTTTCTTATCTCTTCTTGCTATTCTTTGGAATTCTGCATTCAGATGCTTATATCTTTCCTTTTCTCCTTTGCTTTTCACTTCTCTTCTTTTCACAGCTATTTGTAAGGCCTCCCCAGACAGCCATTTTGCTTTCTTGCATTTCTTTTCCATGGGGTTGGTCTTGATCCCTATCTCCTGTACAGTGTCACGAACCTCCATCCATAGTTCATCAGGCACTCTATCTATCAGATCTAGGCCCTTAAATCTATTTCTCACTTCCACTGTATAATCATAAGGGATTTGGTTTAGATCATACCTGAATGGTGTAGTGGTTTTCCCTACTTTCCTCAATTTCAGTCTGAATTTGGCAATAAGGAGTTCATGATCTGAGCCACAGTCAGCTCCCGGTCTTGTTTTTGCTGACTGTATAGAGCTTCTCCATCTTTGGCTGCAAAGAACATAATCAATCTGATTTTGGTGTTGACCATCTGGTGATATCCATGTGTAGAGTCTTTTCTTGTGTTGTTGGAAGAGGGTGTTTGCTATGACTAGTGCATTCTCTTGACAGAACTCTGTTAGCCTTTGCCCTGCTTCATTCCATACTCCAAGGCCAAATTTGCCTGTTATTCCAGGTGTTTCTTGACTTCCTACTTTTGCATTCCAGTCCCCTATAATGAAAAGGACATCTTTTTTGGGTGTTAGTTCTAAAAGGTCTTGTAGGTCTTCATAGAACCGTTCAACTTCAGCTTCTTAAGTGTTACTGGTAGGGGCATAGACTTGGATTACCATGATATTGAATGTTTTGCCTTGGAAATGAACAGAGATCATTCTGTAGTTTTTGAGATTACATCCAAGTACTGCATTTCAGACTCTTTTGTTGACCATGATGGCTACTCCATTTCTTCTAAGGAATTCCTGCCTGCAGTAGTAGATATAATGGTCATCTGAGTTAAATTCACCCATTCCAGTCCATTTTAGTTTGCTGATTCCTAGAAAGTTGACGTTCACTCTTGCCATTTCCTGTTTGACCACTTCCAATTCGCCTTGATTCATGGACCTAACATTCCAGGTTCCTATGCAATATTGCTCTTTACAGCATCGGACCTTGGTTCTATCACCAGTCACATCCACAACTGGGTATTGTTTTTGCTTTGGCTCTGTCCATTCATTCTTTCTGGAGTTATTTCTCCACTGATCTCCAGTAGCATATTGGGCACCTACCGACCTGGGGAGTTCCTCTTTCAGTATCCTATCATTTTGCCTTTTCATACTGTTCATGAGGGATAGGTCCAATATATGTACTTTAGCAAACTCTCCATAGTTTTGTTATGTCATAACAACAGATACTGGGTAAGCAGATTTTTTACCTAGCATGCATTTAAATATTCTTATAACATCCTAGGGGCAGAAATACCAAATCCAGCAAGTTTATGCCCACTCAACAAGGGATCTCAAACTCATGGTACATGTAGTAAATCCACTTGAGCTCACAGGTATGGTTGCTTTAGTTGACAATACAAAACACTATTGTTTTGCTTGAGCTTGGATGCTTTTGTTCAGAAAGAGGATGTATTCTTCACTTGTCTCAGTCCCCATCCTCCTATTATCTATCCCTGCCACTTTACACATTTATGTTAAATGCTAAATGTTAAATGTACTTCTGAAGGTAAGTGCATTTCCACACTGGGTAAAGAGTAGAAGATAGAAGAGCAGAAAAGCCCAGTGGTTTCCCAAAATGAGAAGAAATCCTTGGTGCAGTGGGTAAGGTTGCAAGCTTCTGTCCTTGCTTAACCAAGTCACATGAAAATTTCCTGTATCAAGAAGTGGAATTTTCCTCTTTCAAATAACTTATGAAATAGGAAATCCACTGTCTTCTGGGGTGGCAGCTCAGGGACTTTGGACCCATGTCCCCTCTGCCCAAGCTCCTTCACCTCCTCTGCACCTGCCCTGCTGCTGACAAATATTTCATGTCTGTTTCCTAGTGGGCAGCCCATTCCTCGAGTGGAATACACGGAGGAAGAAAAAAAAACATGGGGGACGGTATTCAGGACCCTGAAGTCCTTGTATAAGACCCATGCTTGCTATGAGCACAACCACATTTTCCCCCTTCTGGAAAAGTATTGCGGCTTCCGTGAAGATAATATTCCCCAGCTCGAAGAGGTTTCTCAGTTTCTGCAGAGTAAGTGCACATCTGGGTCAAAAGATTGGGGGCTGGGGATGGAAAGGGGAAGAGAAGGAAATTTAGGCAAGTGTGATTGTGTTCGTGCTGATGCAGGCAGGTTGATTTTCCCAGGAAAATGAATATTTCACTGCTGGGCTCTGCCTCCCTGCCAGGCCCCACCAGTATAACACTGTCATCCAAGAAAAGGCATCCAGTGTGGATTTTGCCATGTTTATATCCCTGAAAGGTTTTTCTAATACTCAAAGCCCAAGGTGCCTAGTCAGGGTTCTCCCCGCAGCTCCTGCTATGTTATGAGCTGGCTGCAGTGTGCATTTGTGTAAGATATGCACTATTGGTGCCAAGAGATCTGAGCCCTGTCTATTCATCTGGTCTTTGGAATCTTGTTTTGATCCTCTCTAGTTGGGAGAACCTTCCTTAGTTTAGTCATTTGTCAAATGGAGACCATCCACCATTTAGTCTTTCTCACAGGTAAATTGTGAGAATGAAATCAAATACTGAACGTGAAAGCCTAGCGCTCATGTGTAGTAGGTGCTCACTGAGTTTGGGATGCATTGCAATCTGAGTAACTCAGTAGGTAAACAGGTGATTAAACTGACCTGCCCATCATTTCAGGGGAGAAAAGTGTTTTCTTTTCTGCCAGGAGCTGTTGACTCAGCAAAACCAAGATAAACAGTCAACACATGTTAAACACCTACTATGTGCTAGGTAAAATGCGGGAAATTAGGGAGACAGACCAGGTTATAGGTTATAGAAGGAAGAGTTTTCTATGCCTCAGAGCTATGCAGAGACGATGTGGCCAGCTCTAGGGCAAGAAGCCAGGGAAGCTACCTAGTAGGGAGGGAAGTGGGAGCTGGACTAGATGGGGAGTGAGTTGGATGACCTTTTGAATCCCTTCTATTTAGAGTCTTTACTATTCAGCTAAAGAGAAGAGCAGGGCTCAAGCAAAATGAACTTCAACCTGAGGGTCTAAGACACATAAGCCAAGGGACAAAGGAGTCTTAAAGATATTCTTTGGCTAATTACCTGTGTTGCTATGGCCAATAACAGGAAGAATACAACAGCAATGCTAGCAGTTGTGTGTGTGTGTGCGCTCAGTCATGTCTGACTGTTTTGCAACCCCAAAGACTGTAGCCCATCAGGCTCCTCTGTCCATGGAATTTTCCAGGCAAGAATACTGGGGTGGGTTGCCATTTCCTCCTCCAGGGGATCTTCCTGACTCCGGGATTGAACCCATGTCTCCTGCATTGGCAGCTGGATTCTTTACCATTGTGCCAGCAATTTGTGGGGTGGCAGGTGGGGGTGGGAAAGAAGTATGTGCTAAGTCATTCCAGTTGTGTCCGAGTCTTTACAACCCCATGGGCTATAGCCCTCCAGGCTCCTCTGTCCACAGGGATTCTCCAGGCAAGAATACTGGAGTGGGTTGCCATGCCCTCCTCCAGGGGATCTTCCCAACCCAGGGATCGAACCTGGGTCTTCAGTGCTACACATAAATTCTTTACCATCTGAGCAACCAGGGAAGCCAGTGGACTATATACTGCACCAGTGCCTAGGAGAGAAGTACAGTTCAGTTCAGTTGCCCAGTTGTGTCTGACTCTTTGCAACCCCGTGGACTGCAGTATGGCAGTCTTCCCTGTCCATCACGAACTCCCAGGCTTGCTCAAACTCCTGTCCATTGAGTCAGTGAAGCCATCCAACCATCTCATCCTCTGTTGTCCCCTTATCCTCCCGCCTTCAATCTTTCCCAGCATTAGGGTCTTTTCCAATGAGTCAGCTCTTCACATCAGGTGGCCAGCGTATTGGAGTTTCAGCTTCAGCATCAGTCCTTCCAATGAATATCCAGGACTGATTTCTTTAGGATAGACTGGTTGGATCTCCTTGCGGTCCAAGGGACTCTCAAGAGTCTTTCTCTAACACCCCATTTCAAAAGCATCAATTCTTCAGTGCTCAGCCTTCTTTATAGTCCAGCTCTCACATCCATACACGAGTACTTGAAAAACCATAACTTTGACTAGACAGGCCTTTGTTGGCAAAGTAGTGTCTCTGCTTTTTAATATGCTGTCTAGGTTGATCATAGCTTTTATTCCAAGGAGCAAGCTTCTTTTAATTTCATGGCTGCAGTCACCATCTGCAGTGATTTTGGAGCCCAAGAAAATAAAGTGTCTAACTGTTTCCATCGTTTCCCCATCTATTTGCCATGAAGTGATGGGACCAGATGCCCATTGGAGAAGGCAATGGCAAACCACTTCAGAATTCTTGCCTTGAGAACCCCATGAGCAGTAGAAGAGAAGCATCAAGTAGCGATTCTAGAAACAGACTCTGAAGCCAGAGTGCTGGTAGCTGTGACCTTGGGCAGAGCTTTAATCGCTGCATCTTCTCAGGTCCCCCATCTGTAAAGTGCAGAGAATAGGAGCTCTACCTCCTAGAGTTACGATGAGGATTAATTCGTGTATATAAAGTGCTTAAACCTGTGTCTGACACATGGTGGGTATGATACAGTGTTAGCTATTACTATGGAGAAGGCGATGGCACCCCACTCCAGTACTCTTGCCTGGAAAATCCTATGGACGGAGGAGCCTGGTGGGCTGCAGTCCATGGGGTCCCTAAGAGTTGGACACGACTGAGCGACTTCACTTTCACTTTTCACTTTCATGCATTGGAGAAGGAAATGGCAACCCACTCCAGTGTTCTTGCCTGGAGAATCCCAGGTTCGGGGGAGCCTGGTGGGCTGCCGTCTATGGGGTCACACAGAGTTGCACACGACTGAAGCGACTTAGCAGCAGCAGCAGCAGCTATTACTATCATGATCATGGTCGTTACCATTCTCCTTCCAAGTCTGAAATTAGGGAGATTGAGAGACAGATACAAGAGCCAGAGGATGGGTGATCAAAATGATATTGGTATTTTATTACCAATAGAAGCTGCTTCAAGAATGTGGTATAGATGTGTAGGCAAAATGGACTTTCTAATGTTTCACCCCTGGATTAGGTAAACTAACTTGCCAATTAATTCAGTGGCACAGTATCTAGTCATTGGCTGGCTAAAAGCAGACTAGAATGTGTTCCTGTGTGGACAGTCAAGAGAGAAAGGGCAGAGAGGGTGAAGTTGAGAATATTCATTTCCTCTTTGCAAATTCTCAGTCAGAGAAGTCACTGTTCCTCATGGGGTATACCTATATGTGCTATATGGAATGCACTACAGAAAAGCTAGAATTGCTCCTTTCATATTCTTCCCTCCTGGGAAGCAGAATGAAAATTCCCTGCTACTCTGGAAACATGAGAAGTAAGGAATAAGTGTTCCACCCTAACAAACAGTAATGAAAGTTTAAATTTATTGGAAGTTTCCATGTGCTAGGCTCTAAGTCTTTTATACTTATTAGCTCTTCTGATTCTCAGAATAATCTTAAGAAATATTTCCCCACATTTTGCCCGTGAGAAAACAGGCTCAGAGAGGTGAAGTGGCCTGACCCAGATCACCCAGCTAGAAAGTACTAAAGCATAGATTTGAAGTCAGTTCTGCTTGGCGTCCACGTCCGTGCTCTTGGACAGTTGAATGTACTGCTTTCCTCCCCAGTGGTCTTCAGGCCCCTCTGGCTCCCTGTGATGGGCTCTGAGTTTTCTTTCTCCTCTGCTTCCCAGGTTGCACTGGTTTCCGCCTCCGACCAGTCGCTGGCCTGCTTTCTTCTCGGGATTTCTTGGGTGGCCTGGCTTTCCGAGTCTTCCACTGCACTCAGTACATCAGACATGGGTCTAAGCCCATGTATACACCAGAACCGTGAGTACTGTCCTTTTGCTATCAGTTTCTAGCCACAGTGAGTTGTATCTCACCCGGCTCCAGGAACAAGGCTGGGACTCACTGTGGGCTGGTCCACAGGACTCATTGCCTGCATTGTTTGATGATAGTGCAACAAGGGCATTTCATCTCTTCTGGGGACTTCCCCCATCCAAATAGACTGTACTGATTGGAGATTTAGGCATCTTCTGAATCAAAGGTTCAGATGAGAGAATGAGAGTTCACATTCAAATTCCAAAGAGACTGTAGAAAAGTCAAAGCTATGAAATGCCAAATGGGAATAGGAACAAGTGACAGCCAGGTGGTCTCAACACTTCCTGATTCCTGGATCACATCTAGATGACTCTTATCTCTTTGCCTAGGTTGGGTCTCAGCTGAAGATACAGAATGTCTGGCCACTATGCTTCTTATTTTTGCATGTAGCCATCTCCTTAGACAGCTAGAACCGAAGTAGTTTATGTGATCAGTCAGCAGGATACCTCAAATGATCTTTCCCAGCCTACAAAATTCATTACTAGAAATCAGAAAAGACCTATTACTAGTAAATCTGGCACCTAGAGTGTTAAATAAATGTAAGTTTTCTTCTGTAACCAGTGTCAGCCCCCTCCAGGATAAGACAGGAGCATCATTAATATTATTATTGTTGTTGTTACTGTTAATATTACTTCTACTATTATTATTATTTAGTTCTCATGGAGAATAACTGAGCATATTGTATCTGCCCAGGGATGTCAATACCAAGGAGAAGACTTGGGATGGGAAGTGTTTGTGATCCACAGTTCATTCAGGTGTATGGCTGCCCATAGGTGTACTGGCTCTTTTGTTCTGCATCCCACTGGGCATACGCTCAAAGTCCTCTGGCTACTGTGTTCTGTCCTGTCCCTTACATTTCTCTTCCCTTCTTCTTTTTCTCTTGTATCTTGTTTCAACTGATACCAAGCCTTACATACCCCTTATTCTTAGGAATGAGGTTATAAGACTGAATGAGTTGCTTGTTGCTTTCTGCCCATTCCTTGTGTAGAAAGACTGAGTCCTGCATAGCTTATAGCCCTCCTCCCCTCCAAGCTCTGTGCTTTTTGTTTTTCAGGGACATATGCCATGAGCTCTTGGGACATGTACCTTTGTTTTCAGATCGCAGCTTTGCCCAGTTTTCCCAGGTGAGCAGTTAATTTCTCTAGGCTTCTAGTTACAGGGTGAGACCTGGATTGCTCAGATAAATTGAACCCATGGAGGGGCTCCCATGTCCTCTGCGAGGGTGGAATCCAGGTATAGTTCTGTGACCCCATCACAGGTGGGAATGTGGTCCCATGGGGCTGGCTAATTACCAGTTCCAGGGACCACAGCATGGAGCTGGTGATTTGGTTGTCCTAGGAATTGTGTGTTATTGACTTAGCTAATTTCACCTGTCCTACTGGATGTAGTTTAAGAGCCTTTTCATCTGTGAAAACCTCCCAGATCCCCATGCAGAAGTAACCTTGTCTTCTTCCAAGTTCTCGTGGATCTTTCCCCTCATATTTTGGGTCTTTGCCACTTTCTACCTTATCAGGCAATCATTTTTGTATATGTTTTAAGTAAGTAAGATGGCATTTGCCAAGACTCTAGTGCCAATAGGCTGACTCATGGCAAAAAATAAAGAGCCAGCTGCCTTCTCACCATCATCAAGGCAGCAAGCTAAGCTTTGATTCATCTATTACAGTGGTGAGCAGGCTCAAAAATGCTTTTTGGATGAGTGAAAGAATCCTGCAAATTCTCTTCTGGCACTGAGAGGCAGCCCCAAACCATGGCTGGGCAACTGAGATGGTGGGAGAGTGGAATGGTAGTGCTGAGTAGCCCGGAGCAAGTTGCCAGTCACCACAGAAGTGGATCAATAAAGAGCCCTTCCTGATAGTCTCCTTCCTCACAAGGAGGAATAATGATCAAATAGAATGACCTATGAGCAAATGCTGGGCCAAGGATGAGTTTCACAGTAATGGGATTGTATGTGAATCACTTAAGCATATTCCTTTAGCCATAAAGAACTATTTCTACTCTTGAATGAGGAGGCTGCTACATGGTAGCTGAAACAGAGAGCAAAATTAACTGCTTACCAAACAAGGAAAACTGTACTTATGAGACACAGCCTCTCTAAACAAAGGAAACAACTGCTTTTATGTGTGTTAGATGCTCAGTCATGTCTGACTCTTTGCGACCCCATGGACTGTAGCCCACCAGGCTCCTCTGTCCATGGGATTCTCCAGGCAGGAATACCAGAGTGGGTTGCCATTTCCTCCTCCAGGGGATCTAACAAACCGAGGGATTGAACCCCTGTCTCCTGTGCCTCCTGCATTGGCAGGCAGATTCTTTGCCACTGAGCCACCTTATGTGGGCTTGGGGGAATTGCGAAGTTCAGAGATTGTTGGACTTTTAGAAGTGGGAGTGTTTAGAAATTAGGTGAACCTTTGCTGTGGAAGTGTCACCACAGGAGTAGCTGACTTTCAGAAGTGTGGTTCCTGCTGCCAAGATGTCATAGATTGCTATCAAACTAGGATTGGAAGTTTTTATTCTCATTACTAAAAGTTTTAGTTCCCAGTCAGAGGCTAAATGGCCATCCTCCTTAAGCCATTTCCAATTTGGGGATCCCCACAGAGGGGTTGGAAGTTACCTGAGTCAGCAGACAGGAGCTTCTGGCTCATCTGTGTTCCTGGTTCCAATTTTGACCTGGGCAGTTCCAAAGCAGAGAGTTATTTTGAGTTCCCTGAGCATATTCTTTTTTGATCTAAAAGCAGGACTAGTTTCCCACTGGAGTGCAGAATGGACTGGGGATGAACCACTTTGGGTTCCTTGTTTTAGGCAAGATCTGGGCTCACAAAGAATAGTGGCTATAAGAACAGGGAACCCTTTCAACCTGCATTTATTGATGATGACTTCTGTTAGACTTGGGCTTCCCAGGTGGTGCTAGTGGTAAAGAATGCGCCTGCCAGTTCAAGAGACGTAAGAGACGTGGGTTCAGCCTCTGAGTCGGGAAGATCCCCTGGAGGAGGACATTGCCTCTCCTTAAAGGGATTTTTCACGGGCTGTGCATTTGGCCTGTACAATGCTCTTTCCTCTGCTATCATCAGAGCCAATAACAGCCTCACTTTCATCAAGTCTTTGCTCAAATATCACCTTTCCAATAACGCTTTCAAATTGTGGTGCTTGAGAAGACTTTTGAGAGTCCCTTGGACTATAGGGAGATCAAACCAGTCGATCCTAAAAGAAATCAACCCTGAATGTTCATTGGAAGGACTGACGCTAAAGCTGAAGCTCCAGTACTTTGGCCACCTCATGTGATGACTGACTCATTAGAAGAGGCCCTGATGCTGGGAAAGATTGAGGGCAAGAAGAAAAGGAGGTGACAGAGAATGAGATGGTTGGATGGCATCACCGATTCAATGGACATGAGTTTGAGCAAATTGAGTGAAGCACAGGAAGCCTGGAATGCCTCAGTCCATGGGGTTGCAAAGAGTCGACATGACTTCAAGATTGAACAACAGCAACACAGTGATTTTTTAAAACCATTCTGGAGCCTTATTTAAAATCACAGCCTCAGGACTTCTCTGATGGTTCAGAGATTAAGAATCTGCCTTCCAATGCAGGCATTCGAAGGTTCGATTCTATCCCTGGTTGGGAACTAAGATGCCATATGCTGCAGAGCAACTAATCCCGCATGCCTAGAGAAGCTGCATGCCACACTTACTGAGCCTGCAAGCTGCAACAAAGACCCAGTACAGCCAAAAACAGAAGATGAAGGATAGGGCAATCAAAGCCCCCGACCCCACCCCTGCTTCTCTGGCACGCTGGATCCCCCTTGTCCCTTTCTCCTTTTGTTTCTTCTTTCCGAAGAACTTATCACCTTATGACATGCTTATTATTTACTGTTTATCCACTTAAATGTAAAAGTCAGGAATCTTTATCAATTTTGTACATTGCCCGTCACATAGAAGGCATTCAATAAATATTTTTGGAATGAATGAATGCATATTAGTAGGAAAGAAATATAATATATATGCACACACACATATATATATTTGTATATATATGTATGTGCTTTGTCTGCTGCAAATCAGTCTGGAGCAAATGCTGTAAAAGAGTCAGAGACCACTAGGGGCTTCTGAGTTGGGACCTGTGATGAGAGGTGGCCCATGACATCTCAGACTCTCCAGCTATGCATATACCTGGACAGATGTCAAGCATTTCACAGCAAGTCTCCTATGGTATCTTCAGGGGGCTTGATGAAGTCCCATCTGGTGCACCAGGAATATTCCACTTGAACTGTGGAAGGATAATCAGGACTTGAAACGTTAGACACAACCTACCGTGTGACCTTGAGCAGGTCATCTCTTCTCTGTGCCTTGGTTTGCTCTTTTGTAAAGTGAATAGAGGACCAAGTGATGGAGAAAGGCTTCCTCCATCCTTGAGATCTATGATTCTGTGAAGTGTGGTCAGGGAAGCCTTGACAAAACAGTTAAGAGTCTACCTGGGCCCTTCTGAATGTATCTAGCCACCCATCCCCTTCCTGTGGTCAAATACGAGGTTGGATCTGAGAGTCAAGGTTGAAGGTCAGCAGACCCCAGCCATGTCAGTGCTGGTTTCTCTGCCGTTACAGGAGATCGGCCTTGCCTCCCTGGGTGCACCTGATGAGTACATTGAAAAACTTGCAACAGTAAGTACCCTCTCTCCCTGGTGGATGGTGGGAATGTCTTGGGCCTTTGAAACTTTGCTGCTTTCCTGAAAGCCAGATCATTTGAAAAAAGAAAAAATCTGAATGCCTTGCTTACATTTGCACAAGTGACATTTCACATTTTGACTTCTTCTTAGTGGTTTGATTTTGAAATCAACTATATGCAGATGTTTACATGTAACTTTAAACAGTATGTCTTGAAAGCACCAACAGGCTATAATGATAGTCGTTGAGAACCCCCTTGAGTGGGTAGGTAGTCGTCTAGATTCACATCTTTGAAAAGGAAAATATTTACTTTCTACCTAACACTGGAGCCAGCATTGGATCTTTCCTTTCTCAGATCCAAGGTAGAAGTGGGAACTGGCTTTTCCCTTCTAACCAAACACTCTCTTCCCCAGGAGTGTGATGACTGTCATCCATAGACACCATGGATGAGCACCACAGCAGGGGCTTTCCTTCCTGTAGACCCCTTTCCAACTTGAGTGATTCCCTCCCTAATCTCTAAGCCACATTTTTAAATAATATGCTCAGCTTGGAAGAAAAGAAATAAAACTTTATAACGGAACTAGGGACTACAGATTAATGCACACATATCATTCAGTTCAGTTCAGTTCAGTTGCTCAGTTGTGTCTGACTCTTTGCCACTCCATGGACTGCAGCACTCCAGGCTTCCCTGACATTATGATATATCTGTTTAGAAGTTTGTGAATTTAATTTAAGAGAAGGTTGAAACCTCCCAGATCCTTTCTCACTGCCCAGCTGCTCTGAGACCTTGGGCAAGTAGCTTTTGCACCCTCACCTCTAAAAATGGATACAATTTTTTATATCATTTCCATCTCAAAAGTACATCATGAGGATCTTGAGGATCAAAAGAGTTAAATTTGTGTGGATGTAAGTTTTTAAACGCCAGATGCTGTGGTGATACAAAAAGCAACTTTCAAGGAAACTGCAGAACTTGATCGAACCTCTCATTTGTAAGAAAAAAATAAACTCAAACACAGAGCATTAAGTTACCTGCTGTAATTATGATAAAAGTATTCATTACCAACCTAGCTTCTCAAAAATAATCTTATTATTAATATACTGATCTGGGAATAGTCTTGGGCCCCTTGGTCTGCCCTTGAGATGCTGTGTCACTGTATGTATGTAACTTGACCTCTATGGGCTAAAGATGTCTCATCTGTATGTGAGGAGCTCAGACTGACTCTGTTCTGACAGCCTTCCCAGGTTTCACATTCTCTGCTGTTGCTGCTGCTGCTAAGTCGCTTCAGTCGTGTCCGACTCTGTGCGACCCCATAGATGGCAGCCCACCAGGCCCTGCCGTCCCTGGGATTCTCCAGGCAAGAACACTGGAGTGGGTTGCCATTTCCTTCTCCAATGCATGAAAGGGAAAAGTGAAAGTGAAGTCACTCAGTCGTGTCCGACTCTTTGCGACCCCATGGACTGCAGCCTACCAGGCTCCTCTGTCCATGGGATTTTCCAGGCAAGAGTACTGGAGTGAGGTGCCATTCACATTCTCTAGTGCAATAAACAGACTTACCTAGAAACCCTGGGCCTTGGCTTTCTCTTGGCCGTACAGTAGGAAAGAAAGTGAAAGTCACTCAGTCGTGTCTGACTCTCTGCGATCCCATGGACTATACAATCCATGGAATTCTCCAGGCCAGAATACAGGAGTGGGTAGCCTTTCTCTTCTCCAGGGGATCTCCCCAACAGGGATCAAACCTAGGTCTCCTACATTGCACGTGGATTCTTTACCAGCTGAGCCACAAGGGAAGCCTGAGAATCCTGGAGTGGGTAGCCTATCCCTTCTGCAGCGGATGTTCCTGACCCAGGAATCAGTTCTAGGACCTTATTTCCCAAGCCATTTATCTGGGACATGTTGCACTGGGAGCTATTGAAAGAAAAAGACTTGGTTATTTGGGAGGCTGAGTGCAGTGACTGACAGGGTTTTAACACAGATTTTTGGATGGTGGGGATATTGAATAATAACCTTAGAACTTTGAGGCCAAATAAGGAAGCAGATAACTCAATAAAATGCAGTGATGAAGTTTATTGTGGGTAACTTTTTTTTTACCCACAAATAAGATCTTTTATTTGTCACCATTAAGAGTCTGCATTTTAAACCGATTCTTGGACTGGTGGCTCGTATCCATCAGCTCGTTCAACTTTAGCACCTGTCTCATCCCCGGTAGCTTTTCCAGAACTACTACCTTCTGTATTGTGGGTAACTTACACGCAGGAAAGGGTGGGTAGACAGCAGCCAGAGGCTTTGGCAACCACACTCTATGCCACAAAAAGGGTACGGGGGGTTAAAGGGGCCAACGCTACAAGATCAAGTGCAGCCAAATTAAAATTTATTAGTTAATTAATTAAAGGGGCCAAAGCTAAGGGTAGAATCTGATTACTAAGGGAGAAGCAGGTTCACACTGTCAGGAGTTAGGGGTTTTTTCCTCCCCCCGGAAGGTCTCATGACCATTATTTCTTGTGAAGCATTACCCATCTGCCTCAGCAAAAGTTTTTATATGTCAGATGAAGTTTTTATATCAGATAAGAAGGATAAAAGTTGATGAGGAACTTATTTGGTGCAGTCCTTGTGAGTAGACTAAAGTTCAACCATGCAGAAAAGGATAGGGTTAGGACTTCAGGCTTAGATGGAACTGACAAAATGGAGTTGGCGTGGTTCAGCCACACAGATGACAGGATACTCCCTCACTGATTCTATCATGACCCAATTTCCTACCTCCCACTGAGCCTGATGGGATTGTCTGGTAACTCCAGCCAACTTGGGGGAGCAACTCCCTCTAGCTGATGCCACAGAGAAGAAAGCGAAAGGGGTGGAGGAGTTCCTGTCATAGAGAGTGGCTTGTTGGGAGTATCCTTTGGGGGCTTCCTTAATGCTCTCCCACAACTTCCCATCATATCTTGCATTCAGTTCAGTTCAGTTCAATCACTCAGTCATGTCTGACTCTTTGCAACCCCATGGACTGCAGCACACCAGCCTCCCTGTCATTCCCTGGAGCCTGCTCAAACTCATGTCCATTGAGTTGGTGCCATCCAGCCATCTCATCCTCTGTCATCCCTTTCTCCTCCTGCCCCCAATCCCTCCCAGCATCAGGGTCTTTTCCAAGGAGTCAATTCTTCATATCAAGTGGCCAAAGTACTGGAGTTTCAGCTTCAGCATATTGCATTCAGCCAACTCTTAATTCAACAGGTAACTGGATAGGGTAAGGCATAGCACACAAAACCATGACCCCAGATCAGGCTGATTCAGAGAACAGACCTGCACAAACTCCCACCTGGGCACCTTGTCTCTGGCCCTGGGTCACCTGCTGCTTCCTTGTGTATGCTTTCAACTTGACTTTCCATTTCAGATTTACTGGTTTACTGTGGAGTTTGGGCTCTGCAAGCAAGGAGACTCCATAAAGGCATATGGTGCTGGGCTCCTGTCATCCTTTGGTGAATTACAGGTATGAACTGAACAGGAACTATGGATGGATTTGAGAGTGGTAGCTACAGCAGACCATTCATTTTCCCTTTATGCTGTCAAAACCCTCTTATATCCACTTTGAAACTGAACCTTGGAGTTTCTCCTTAAGTGATTGACCTCTTAGCAGCTATGATTTGGTCATGACTGTGGGATTTAGAAATTGAAATTGAACTGCAGATACATAGGTCTCCAAACCAGAGGGGCCTCCTGAATCTAGGATTGAACTGTGCATTGGGACATAGACAAACACATGCTAGAAAATGTGGCTGCTCCCACACCCTCTGTTGATCAACCTTACCTGAAAATGGTTGGGGTAAAATATTCCTTTTGATCCTGATTACTGTCTAGTATGTGCAAATAATTTAGTTCATCTGCATTGGGACTAGGGTATGGAAGGAATCAGGATAAGGTGGGAGGGGATGCACAAATAGCCTAGGGGATGTGGCAGGGACCAGCAGCCCTGACGTAACCATGATGACTTTCCATTTGGGACCCGCAGTATTGCCTATCAGACAAGCCAAAGCTCCTTCCTCTGGAACTGGAGAAGACGGCTGTCCAGGAGTATACGATCACAGAGTTCCAGCCTCTGTATTATGTGGCTGAGAGTTTTAATGATGCCAAGGAGAAAGTGAGGTGAGATGGTAACCACGGTGGACCAGCAGCCCTTGGGACCTCCTGACTTGACCTGGTGCCGCCAGCCTGTGGGAGGTTGGGCAGGAGAATGGACTCCAGTGCCTACAGCAGCGGCGTGCATCGGACAGTATTCTCTCCCCACCCTGTCTCTTTCCACTCCCTGTTGAGAGAAGTGCCTTCCTTTGCAGGACCCCATTTCATAGCTTGTTAGCCAAACATGATGATCCCTGCAGACAGGCCTACCACCTTATCCTTGCTCAGTGCGGCCACCAGGTCCACCCCTGAACTCTGCTATGTTCAGAGCGGCCACAGAGGTACCCCCCGTCAAACAGCCCTAGGTGTCTTCTCACCCCAGGAAGTCCCTTGTCACTTTAATCTCCCACATATGTGCATAACTCACCCCCCCCTTCAGCCTTTCAGTTCAGTTCAGTTCAGTTGCTCAGTCGTGTCCAACTCTTTGCGACCCCATGAATCGCAGCACGCCAGGTCTCCCTGTCCATCACCAACTCCCGGAGTTCACTCAGACTCACGTCCATCGAGTCAGTGATGCCATCCAGCCATCTCATCCTCTGTCATCCCATTCTCCTCCTGCCCCCAATCCCACCCAGCATCAGAGTCTTTTCCAATGAGTCAACTCTTCACATGAGGTGGCCAAAGTACTGGAGTTTCAGCTTCAGCATCATTCCTTCCAAAGAACACTCAGGGCTGATCTCCTTCAGAATGGACTGGTTGGATCTCCTTGGAGTCCAAGGGACTCTCAAGAGTCTTCTCCAACACCACAGTTCAAAAGCATCAATTCTTCGGTGCTCAGCCTTCTTTACAGTCCAAGTCTCGCATCCATACATGACCACTGGAAAAACCATAGCCTTGACTAGACAGACCTTTGTTGGCAAAGTAATGTCTCTGCTTTTCAATATGCTATCTAGGTTGGTCATAACTTTTCTTCCAAGGAGTAAGCGTCTTTTAATTTCATGGCTGCGGTCACCATCTGCAGTGATTTTGGATCCCCCAAAAATAAAGTCTGACACTGTTTCCACTGTTTCCCCGTCTATTTCCCATGAAGTGATGGGGCCAGATGCCATGATCTTCGTTTTCTGAATGTTGAGCTTTAAGGCAACTTTTTGACTCCTCTTTCACTTTCATCAAGAGGCTTTTTAGTTCCTCTTCACTTTCTGCCATGAGGGTGGTGTCAGCTGCATGTCTGAGGTTATTGATATTTCTCCTGGAAATCTTGATTCTACAGCCTTGACACCTTTACCCACACTTACCCTTTTTTGTGTATCCTTCTCTAACCAACTTCCTTAAAATCACTACCCAGCCCTCTCCCCCCAAGTAGTCCTTACCCACTCTGTGATTTACTTTTCTCCCTAGTACTTATTAATGTCTAAAATCTTGTATGATTTAAGGTCTATGAGGATAGGGAGTTTTGTCCTTTCTGTTCTTTCCTTCCACTTCAGGAACAGTGCCAGACACATAGCAAGCACTCAGTATTGCTATTGTCCAGTTGCTAAGTCATGTCAGGCTCTTTGCGACCCCACAGACTGCAGCACACCAGACTTGCTTGTCCTTCACTGTCTCCTGGAGTTTGCTCAAACTCATGTCTATTGGGTCGTGATGCCATCCAACCATCTCATCCTCTGAATTAGTGAGTAATTGACAAATGTGCCAATCGCAGAGGCAATTCAGCACCAGACTGGTGGAGTGGTACCAAGACTCTGAGACTCTCAGCCCTCCAAGAAGATGGCCCTGCCATCAACCTGCTAGAGCCACACTGCTCCCAGCAGGAGATAGGCTGGGCAGAGGGTCTACTTAGACAGGGCAACCATGAATCCATTTTTACCACTTCTTTTGTTATATCTTAGCAGTGATGCATAATAAATATAAGTCTTACAGGCTTCTGGGATCCCATGAAGCTGGGCATGTCAGCTTTGAATGCACCAGACTTAGGTAACCAACAGTAAAATGGTAGCCCACAAATGTACTTTCTTTGACCCCAAATGACTCCCTTTACTCTTTTCTCCAGGGCCCTTAGGTCCTTCCTGCCATTCTTTCCCATTTTTCTCCTAAATTTTCACCCTTACTGGGAACCTAGTCTTCCTGTAGCCCTAAAGGTTCCACTTTGCCATTCCTGGGACTCCTTTAGGGTTATGGATTTTTGTGAGTTCATGCATTAATCCACCAAGGTAATTATAGTCACAGGTAAGGTGGTTCAGACAGTAAAGAATCCACCTGCAATGAACGAGACATGGGTTTGACCCCTGGGGTCGGGAAGATCCCCTGGAGAAGGGAATGGCTAGCCACTCCAGTATTCTTGCCAGGAGAGTCCCATGGACCAAGGAGCCTGGTGGGCTACATGCCATGGTGTCGGACACATGTGAGAGACTAACACTTTAACTTTTCTAGATGCCTGGTAGCTATTTTGTACCAAACACTGTTCTCGGTGCTTTTCAGATATTAATTCATTTAGTTATTAAATAAGATCACAAATTGCAGATAGGGGTACAGAAACATTGAAGGGGTAAGTAACTCACTCAGAGTCATACAGCTAGTAAGTGGCTGGCCCAGGGTGTGGACTCAGGCAGTGGAACTCAGAGCCAGTACTCTTAACTGCTGAGTTGCACTGAGATTCCCATATGGACAGGCCCTTCAGGAAGTTCTCAGCCCCAGGCCAACAGGGAAGACCTTGCCAGGACATGGGCCTCTCTTTGAAATCCCACCAGCTCTGCTAGTGTTCACTTCCCCTGGTGACTCGGTGGTAAAGAACCTGCCTGTAATGCAGGAGACACGGGTCCATTCCCTGGGTCAGGAAGATCCCCTGGAGGAGGAAATGGCAACCCACTCCAGTATTCCTGCCTGGAAAATCCCATGGATGGAGGAGCCTGATGGGCTATATAGTCCATGGGGTGGCAGAGAGTTGGACATGACGGAGCGCACTCACTCACTGCTAGTGTCTAGAGCCCAGAGGAGACACAAAAGCTCTCATCTGCTGAGAGCTGGCTCACAGAATGAAAGAGAATTCTAAAGAACACAGTTCAAAAAAGGAAGGGATCTGAGCATCTCTGGGATACCCTCAGAGCATCCCGACTAAAAGAAACCGTGCCAACCATTTTCAATTTCGGTATTCAAGTTCTAGCAGAGATGGGTCTGAGTTTGTTCACACACCTGGCTGCTTGATCTGAGGAGGGCTGAGTGGGCCTCAGACTGATAGTTCAATTCATATACCCGCAGTGGGGGAGGTCGATTCCCCACAGAAAAAATAAGGGGCGCCTGGGAATAAGAGGGAAGAGAGGAAGAGCAGGCAGAGCCACAGGCGTCTACTACTATTCTGGTTCATGTCACCAGCTGCACTGAGAAAGCTTTTTCCAAAGAAGAGATGGGGAAGGATACTTAACCACTTATTCTTCATGCATCCATAGTCACTAATAAAAGATTCCTCCCAGGCCCAGGAGTGATGCGCCAGGGAGGGCCAGGCCAGATTCAGACTACTCGTGTCCTTTCCCTTCTTTATAATGTATTGCCAGCATGGCCTTAGTAGTTATTTAGCTTCCTCAAGCCTCGGTTTCCTCATCATAAAATGGGAATAGTAAAATGGTACCTTCCTCTTAAGGTTTTTATGAAGACTAATTTAGTGATAATAGTTGTTAAGAGTATAAAACAGTTGAAACTTGCTATGGTTCTCAAACATAGGAGGCCCTCAATCCATGTTGAGTTTCATTCATAGTGTTGTCTTCAACTTTGGGAACCATGTTTCTTTCTTTGCATTGATGGTCAAGCATCTCAGAGCTTTTTTTTTTTCTTCTATAACATTCTTTGGCTAGGTTTTACTTACTCCTTTTATTTTGTTTAATGATAAGAATTTGGTCTTATTGTATACTGTGCTTTTATTGTAAGCTACTTCTGACATTTTGGAGGCATGACACACCTACCACATACAAAGGCTTCCCAAAGAAGACCTAAAACTCCATTTCACTTCTCAGCCCAGTACTAAAGCCCCTGGTGAGGTTTCAATGCTACTAATAACCAAGTGAATGCCACTGAAAAATCTTTTAAAATTATTTTTCCCCAAATGGTAGCCTTCATTCAGACCTATGATTTTGGTTTCAGGAACTTTGCTGCCACAATCCCACGGCCCTTCTCAGTTCATTATGACCCATACACTCAACGGATTGAGGTCTTGGACAACACCCAGCAACTTAAGATTTTGGCTGACTCCATCAGTAGTAAGTAACATATGCCCTTCGAGGCCATTCTCTCATAGAGGATTGTGTTTTCTTACCTTCGTCAGAGGAACAGTAAGAAATGTATTAAATATTTAAGAAAAGCATTTCCAGGGAAGCCACTGACTTATTGAGAGAGAAAAACTTAGCAATAAAAAGCCAGAATTGCCTTGAGTGTCCTTCTGCTTTGACCTTCCTGGACCCCATGCCACCTCTGATGACCCACCACCTTTCCACCCTGGCTTGTTGCTGCCACGTTCCTCTTTCTCCTTTGCATTTTCACCCCTTTCCCTCTAAGTGTTCACTGGACCTTACTCTGCCTGGAATACCAGCTCCTAAGGATAGATTTTTATCTACTTTATCAGCCACAGAGTAGTTCATCCATTGACCTTTTGTTTTTTCTGGACAACAAGAATATTATAATAGTTGTTCTTAAAAAGTCATTGTGCTATTGTGTTCATCTCCCGATTCTTTCTAGCCTTCAAATTCCCCTCGAGCAACACTGACCAGCTCTTAGTTCCCATGCTTTCCCCTGGCCTTTGCCTATACAGTTTTTGTTTAAAATACTCTCTTTACCACTCCCATTTAGGGACCCCATCCCAGTTCATCTTTTAATCTTCATACATGTCTCTTCTTAGGGTAAGCCTGGTTTGGGTGTCCCTCCTAGGTTTTGGCCTTCCCATAGATCCCTCTCTCAGAGCACTTATCATAGGTTTTTTATTTTATTTTTATTTTATAATTGTTTGCTTGTCTGTCTCTCCAACTAGACTTTAGCAGAGGGCCATGTCAGGTTTGCTGTCAAATCCCCAGCAGTTATCCATATTCCTAAAAATCATATTAGGTACTCAAGAGCTATTGAATGAATGGAAAAAACCACCAAACGATCAAGCTTAAAGGGAGAAGTTCTAGTCCAAGGGGTGGGGAGTTTCTATCTGTAAAAATGTGGTAACAAAGACCAGAAGGGCTGGTGGGCTTGGAGTATCCCTCTCTACCCCTGTGATGTTGCTTGAGACCACTGCTAATGTGTAGAACTAGCCCATTATACTTGTTCACATCAGGTATGGCCTCCCTCCCATAACGAGCCATTTTGATAAAGTCCAAGGCTGATTCCCTCCCATAGATGCCATCTTGAATACTCAGCTGGAATAATCTGTTCACCGAAGAGGCCAGCCAAGGGCTCTGGAGGCTGGGGTGTGAGAGAGAAGGGTTAGGCCATAGCTGTTTTTTCTTCTCTCTTTCTCATTTCCCCTGAGAAAGCGAAAATACTTTAAAAGACTATTATTTATAAGAGGTTTCTAAAAATCACTGAATGACAGATTTAGGAACTGGAGGGTCCTTAGAGTTTTGTGACCTTATATAAGGCCCCATCATCTCTATACTGTCCTCAGGACCTAGGCAGGAATAAGGCTGGTCTGTCTCCAAGTCCCCTTCCACTTCTATGAAGAGTCTGTGTCCTTGTGGCCCCATGGCATGTGAGAACCTGCATGAATGAAAGTGACTCCATCATACCTTACTTAGTCTGGTGGTCTGGCGATCTAGGCTGAGTTATCTGCTTGGGCCATGCCTTCTCCAACCTCGTGTGTCTCAGAATCACTTGGAGAGCTAGTTAGAAATGGATAGTCCTGAGTTGTACTCCAAGACTATCCCTGAATGTGTGATATGAGTCAGGGATTTGTATTTGTAATGAAGCCCCAGTGAATTCTGACATGGAGTGGGGATGGGGGGCTATGTGAACCCTACTTTTAGGTTCTGTGGCTTAGCCCCTTGCGAGCATCTGTGGATGGTCATGTGAAAAGGAAACTTAAAAGCTAGTGATTTCCCTGGGGAGAAAACTATTAACTCCTTCCCTGAGAAATAGAATATGGAAAGATGAAGCTTAATTACATTAATAGCTCTTTAGCACTTCCTACAACTTGGAATCATCTGTAATGGCTCAGATTTTATCACCCTAACTAAGCTGTCAGCTCCTTGAAGGTTGGGGTAGTACCTAGTGTATCCACACACCCCACTGATTCCCTAGCCTTTTACACACTGCAGATACTTGAAGGGTGTTTGTTTACAGTATAAGTGGCTCCTTTGTTTTTCTTTGTAGGTGAAGTTGAGATCCTTTGCAGTGCCCTCCAGAAATTAAAGTGAAGTCACGGACAGAACCTAAACTGAGAATCTCTCAATGGAAATCCACCTACTTCTTTTATTTCATCTTAAAAAGTGTAACAAACAAGTCTTGATTCAAAATGACAGCCTTAAATCCTTTCGAGAGCAAGTTGGCGGGTCAACAAATAAAATCATATGAAATGACAGCATATTAATAATACCCAAAAGCATAATGGTAGATCTTTTGGGATCATCTGTGATTTAGAGATGATAATCTCATACTCTGAATTGAATTAAAAATCAATAACCTGTCACATTTCATCAAAGTTAATGAAAATTCGGGACCTGTTTTATTCAACCTTCCTAAATACTTTCATTTGCTGTAGAGAATTCCTAAAGGGGTATATCCCTCACTGTGAAACACAAGCCTATCAGAATTGAATTTCTGGATTTAATATAAATTTTAACCTACAAAAGTCTTTTTCTGTTTCAGGGAACTATGATTCTACTTACTGCTTTGTTATTTTGCCTATGTAGATTTTCTTTAATTCAGAAGCCTATTAAAATCAATACAAATATTAAAATTCATAATGTAATATCAAAATATTTCTGTATGTTTTATTATCATCATAAACACTGGTATGGAAGGTGGTAGAACTTTCCATCTGATTCAACTTGCAGTATCATTTTCCAATCAATCAATTGTCAAGTCTGTTTGGGGAGACATTTTGAAGACATTTAAGATGCAATGCATACATGCTAAGTCACTTCAGTCATGTCTGACTTTTTGCAACCCCATGGACTGTAGCCCACCAGGTTCCTCTGTTCATGGGTTTCTTCAAGCAAGAATACTGGAGTGGGTTGCCATTTCTTCCTCCAGGGGATCTTCCTAACCCAGGGATAGAATCCAAGTCTCTTAAGTTTCCTCCATTCGCAGGTGGGTTCTTTACCACTAGCACTACCCAAGAAGCCCCTTTAAGATGCAGTAGATGTTAATTAAAATCCCAGCTGGTAGATTTTCAGTAAATATTCATTGAATTAATACATTATTAAATAGCAAATCTTCAACAAATTTGAGAATTTTAAATTCATTAAGAAAAACTTTAGAGTTTTCTCAATTTTGTAGTTTCTTGGAATGAAATAATCCTCTCATTGCCTTAGAAATATATTAGCTGGATAAACTTATAACGCGAAAGAATGATCAGAGTTTCAGATTTCCCATCCATTGCAGGGGATCATTGTGATAATCTAAGTCAAGTCTGGGCAGTTGACAGATTTTGACTTTTGTTGCTTGTGCATTTTATGTGACTACACAAATATAAGAAACAGTGGGGACAAAAGCAGTGTCTTAAAAGCTTTGGTTTGAAATTCTCACCCCACTTTATCATTTTATCATGGAAATAGTTAAATCATCAATGATTTTTATAATACTTCTGCAAGTGTGATTCTCAGACCAGTTGTATCATTATCAACAGTAAATCCTAGGCATAATCTGAGCCTTGTTGTTGTTCAGTCACATCTGACTCTTTGCAACCCCATGGACTGAAGCATGCCAGGCTACCCTCTCCTTCACAGTCTCCCTGAGTTTGCTCAAACTCATGTCCATTGAGAGTCAGTGATACCATTCAACTATCTCATCCTCTGCCCCCGCCTTCTTCTCCTTCCCTCACTTTTTCCCAGTGTTAGGGTCTTTACCCAAATAAAATATCTGGGGATGGGACAGAGACTTGTGTTTTTAAGCACTACAGTTTATTCTCTTATGCCCAGCCAAGCTACCTCAAGTTTGAGAAGCCCTGATTTCTGGTGGTCAGTTCTACCACTTGCTAATGATGTCATCTTGCATAAGTCTCTTCTCCTCTTTGGACGTTAGTTTTACTCTGACAATGAGGAGTTAAACTGGATGAATCAAGATCCCTTCCAGCCTTGAAATATAATTCAAATGCTAACATGTGTCTTTAAACAGCTGTCACTAATCTATTAAGGGGTGTAATAATACCCACCCAAGTATGCCAGATGGGTGGAAAGAACAATTTGGTCTGAATGTGTCTGCGGTTTCATTGCTTTGAAAGGGGGATTTTCTTTCCTCTATTTCCTCATGCCTTTGAAGAACTCATTGACAAGCTATGATTCTAAAACTGGAAGTGGACTTTTTCTCTGGTGTTCATCCTAGGGTTCAAATACCCTGCAGAGGAACTATTTTGATAACTATTTTTTTGCTCTGCTCAGTTGCTAAGTTGTGTCCAACTGTTTGCAACCCCAAGGACTGTAGCACAGGTTACTCTGTTCATGGGATTTTCCAGGCAAGAATACTGGAGTGGGTTGCCTTTTCCTTCTCCAAGCTGTTTCTTTACTTCACATTAAAGGTAAGTTAGAACATTTCTTGATTTTGGTACTGAAATATTATAAAGTATTTTATACTGGCTATTTTATTTTGTAGTGATTTTTAGTCCTACTGAAGATAATTTAGTGTGTTCTAAGTGAAAGCTTAGGCAGGAAGAAATTATGTATTGGATGGAAGCTAGTCTCTGAAATTTTCATGTGTTACTCAGTACTTGGCTTTTTTCATCTGGATATAAAAGGTACAGCAATTGGATTCAATATATTTCCATGTGTTAGTATTATTATTTGTTCAATACACAGTAAACAGTTTTTAAGGAAACAATAGTAATGTTTTACTGACAGCTAATCTTGCTATGTCCAAAAAAATAAATATATGGAAGAATATTAAAACTGTGTAGTATTAGTGTTCAGTAAATTTCTGAAAGGAGGAAACTAAATTTTAATTCTTAATTTCTAAGTTATATCATTTAGTTGTGCTTCAGAGAATCTACCACGAAAATATCATCTTCATGAAGTCAAGAACCTTTATTATTTTTTTCACCACTGGAAAGCCTTGGCATGTTACACATGGTAGATGCACAATACTCTTTAATCTTTAAAACTTTTTCTGAGTTTAATCACAAGGAGTGTCGTGAGATTGTCTCTCACAAATAAACTATTTTGCGAGAAAAATTTGAGAACAACTAAACTTGTGATTTTCCCATTTAAAATCTATTGAAAAATATTATTCTAGGCTATGACTTTTTAAAAGAAAAATATTATCTCCTGTTTAAGCTGGGTTATGGCTAGGTAGTTTGTATCTTATACTGCTTCAACAACTGACATTTAGAAATGCTTGTTGTTGCTTAGTTGCTAAGTCATGTCCAACTCTTTTGCAACCCCCTGTACTGTAGCCTGCCTGGCTCCTTTGTCCAAGAGATTTCCCAGGCAAGAATACTGGAATGGTTTGCCATTTCCTTCTCCAGGGGATCTTCCCCACCCAGCGACTGAGCCTGCGTCTCCTGCTTAGCAGATGGATTCTTTACTGTCTATGCCACCAGGGAAGACCGTGGAAGGTCTTAATAAATGTCAATTAATAAAGGGGACAAAAATGCATTGGTGAAACTTCAGAGTTATCCACAGTGGGGCTGAAATGGTCAGAAAGCAATAAGTGACTTGTCTAAAGATTGCAAAAAATCACAGGAGACAAAATAAGAAAGCTTAGTAAAATATGGACTGTTCAAAATAAGAAGGAAAAAAAGGTGATCAAAACTTTCGCTTCTCAATGAAGTCTGCACACACACACACACACACACACACACACACACACACACACACATGATCACTCCCTTTTAATAGCTTTCCCATTCAGTTTCAAAAACTATAAGCCATAGTAGATTTGATACATGTTAGAAATGAAACTAGTAGTTTCTGTGCCTTGAATTTTTACCTCATTTATAGTCTTACTTTTAACTTTGCTAGCTTCAAGGCACAGTTTACCTTTTCACCTGTAGGAAGCACAATTATTTTAAAAGAATAAGTTCAGAATGAGAAGCAATTGCAGAGAAAATTGATTCTAGCTCTCCAGGGTCTATACAAGTCATCTATAACGTTATCATTGTTCAGGGTTACTCTTTAACAATATTTGTTTTGTATGTGTCTTACACACTGTTTCATTTATGACAACAATCTCTGAGTAATAGAACACCTGTGAAAAATAAAGAGACAAAATGTACCTCACTGAGAGATGGACCCAAAAGGAGATGAAACTGCAAGAAGAATAATACCTGCTTGTTTTCAGGTCTGTCTAAATGGGTAAAACGTGAATGGTGATTCACATGAACTGCAGTGTGTATTTTTTCTCAGATCATTCTTAGGAGAGAGGTGATGCCCCAAAATCAGTTTCTTTCATAGAGGTTATTAAAATTAGTACATGCTTTGGATGTCTATAGTTTATTCTTCCCAGAAGCAAATGAAAGACTATCTATTCAAGAAGAAATAAACTTAAGTCTTCTCTGAGGCTTCTTTATTCCTACAGGTTTTCAAAAAATGTCAGCTGCATCCTGTCTTTTTCTGCAGTCACCTTTCAGATGGAGAGAGTGCTGGCGAAAGGCTTACTGTCATTGTTCCTTGTGAGTTGTCAGGGGAGAGTAGAGTTTAGACTTAGAAAGAAATGATAAGGAATGTACATTCCTTTGTTTTCAGTTTTTCCCTTATGGCTCTCTTCAAATATGTGGCCCTTGGGTTTCTTTGAAAAGAAATTCATCCTATCATACACACACACACCCCATTCCTTTGACCTCTAAGAGTCTTTACAAAAGATGAGTTGGGGGCTGAGTTAAGGTCTCTACAGATAAAGACACATAGGACATACTTGGGGGTGGGGGGAGCATGTTTTAAAGCATTTTTTTGAAAGCCTCCAGCCATTGACACCACCCAGAAGGAGAGAATCAGCTTGGAACAACAGCAGTACTTGCAAAGGGTAACTGTTGGCTTAGTAAGGCTTTCAATTGTCTCTAGCATCCAAATACTCCTTGTGCCCACCAGCACTAAAGCTGTGGAGACTGCTAAGTTCCATTTCTTTGGCCTAACAAAAAATCAAATTTCCAAATGAGGAAGCTGAACCTTTCCCAAACTTCCCATCCTCAGAATGTCCTTTGGAAAGGGAGGGAGACAAGAGGCTCCTGTAAGAGTGTCATTTGGGGGAGAAAATAATTCCCCAGTGCACAGGGAAGTCTGGGATTACAAAACAGCAGATTACAGAATGGTGGTGTTATGAACATGAAGTGCCAGATAAGAGAAAATGTGCCTGAGGTTGGAGTGGAGGAGTGCATGCTAAGTCACTCAGTTGTCTCTGATTCTGCAATCCTATGGACTGTAGCCCACCAGGCTCCTCTGTCCTTGGAATTTTCCAGGCAAGAATACTGGAGCAGGTTGCCATTTCCTCCTCCAGGGGATTTTCCTGACCCAGGGATTGAACTCTAGTCTCTTTTGTCTTCTGCATTGGCAGGCAGGTTCTTTACCACTAGCGCCACCTGGGAAGAAGGTGTAAGTGAAGGGAAAGGGCCCTACTTATCTAAGCCTCCCGAAGGTGAGTGTCTCAGCACCGCGGACAGCACCCACTCCCAGCACGGGGAATCACTGACCTGGCTGCTGCTGCTGCTGCTAAGTCATTTCAGTCGTGTCCGACTCTGTGTGACCCCATCGACAGCAGCCCACAAGGCTCCCCCGTCCCTGGGATTCTCCAGGGAAGAACGTTGGAGTGGGTTGCCATTTCCTTCTCCAATGCGTGAAAGTGAAGTTGCTCAGTTGTGTCCAATCCTCAGCCACCCCAGGGACTGCAGCCTTCCAGGCTCCTCCATCCATGGGATTTTCCAGGCAAGAGTACTGGAGTGGGGTGCCATGACCTGGAAGAGGATGGGAAACCTTAAGGCTATCATTTCACTAAGCAAAAGTAAGGAGAAGGGGGGAAAAAAGTAGAGGAGTAAGTACACAGATGAAGCGGCAAACTGTCTTGCTCACTACAGGCTGAATAAATTTTGACTGGGTAAAGGCAAGGCAGGATGGACCAGTGGGTCATGGTCCCACTGGTAACAATGCATTATACAGATGAAAGTCAGGTATTATATTTTTGTTAACGGTACACACCCACATTTGAGATCGGAAGACATAGCATCTTTTAGTAGCACTGCTCTGATGACCCTGATTCAAATGCCAGTTTTTCCATCAGGTTGAACCTACTTTGACAGACTCTTAATCTCCCTGAGTTACAGTTTCCTCCTCTGTAAAATGGGGAAGAGGTACGCTCACCTTATAAGATTGCCACATAAATCAAATAACATATTATGTGTGTATATACACCTCTCAATCATTTTTAGTAACATTCTAACAATTTTAAATGTTCATTTATTGCTATTGTTCAGTCTCTACGTTGACTCTTTGTGACCCCATGGACTGCAGCACTCCAGGCTCCCTTCTCCTTCACTATCTCCTGGAGTTTGCTCAAATTCACATCCATTGAGTCAGTGATGCTAGCTAATCATCTCATCCTCTGCCATCGCCCTCTCTGTTTGCCCTCAATTTCCCCCAGATTATTATGCTGACATAAAGCACAAATGAACTCCCATGAAATTTGGTTATTATTATTATTGTGGTTGTTTTGGTCAAATAACAAGATCCCAATTGGCCCATTTTTTTCCAAAGAGATGGATAATTGTGGAAGTGCCCTACAATAAAGACTATTTTGTTTACACTTGAGAAAGGAGTTTGACTAAATCAGAATATAAACCTTTCAACACAGTCCAAATTTATGTACACATATACATAAAAGTTGTGAGCTATAAAATAAAGAAATGTACATCAACTCAAAGCTAAAGCTCTATCTTGTAAAAGATAACTTTGCAGATTGAAATGGAAGTTTCCTGTTGGAAGTTCAAAGCAATAGACTTTCACTCCTTTAATCCCATTTCTGCAATTCCCACATCATTGCCTGTTTTCTTTTTCCTTCTGGAGCTATGGCATTACCAGCACTGTTTAAAACCATAACCTCCAAAAGCCAGCATTCACTCTTCTACTAATGACACTTCCTTCTGCTAGGAATATCATGTTGTGCTCATTCTACAAGATTGTTAACATAAACAAAATTGAATTGAAATCATCATTCTCTTGATATGTTGTTTTACTGCGGAACCAACACAAGAGAATTTAGCTTCACTCTGCTGCCCAGTTTAAGGTCACCTTGGGCAGGCTTTTTATCTTTCCAGGGGCAGGAAGTAGAGATCATTAAAAAAAAAAAAGTAGCTGGTACTATGATCAAGCCATTTCCCCCTCTGAACATTTTGCTCCAAAGTCAACCCAAGGAGCAGCCAACGTAGAAGACCAGATGGAAATAACAATTCTTGCAGAATAGAATGAGTCCCTCAAAGATGTGGATGTTATAAGAAGGTATCCTTATAAAAGGATTATAGAATAAATGCCTCCAAAATTTGTCATGAGCTATATACTTTGATAGAGAGAAGAGAGACCCAACCAGTATACCAGTATACAAAGCTTAAAAACGCAAAATTTATTGCACTTTCTGGGTTTAATTCAACAAGTAGTTTATTTGGCTGTCTACTTCCTGCTCAGCCCTGGACCAGGCTCATTAAAAAGATTACTGGGAGGGCAGTTAGGCAGTGCCTGCCTCCATGAGCCCTCCACTGGAGTGTTGGTTTGGCTGGTATGTTTCCACCTCTGTACCGTCCCATTTCCTGACCTCCTTTTCTCTTTCCTCTCAGGAGCTCACTGAGCTGAAAGATATCACTTTCCATGCTTCAGTCCTAGCTCAGACTCTGTTCAGATGGAACCAAAACACAAGCTCCACTTTTACCTTTTTAATTGGAGTATAATTGCTTTACAATGTTGCATTAGTTTCTGCTGTATAACAACACGAATCAGCTGTATGTGTATGTGTATGTATGTGTATATATATATATATATATCCCCTCCCTCTTGAGCCTCCCCTCCCACCCCTCTAGGTCATCACAGAGCATCGAACTGAACTCTCATTGCTACATAGCAGCTTCCCACTAGCTATCTATTTTATACTTATGGCAACCCACTCCAGTGTTCTTGCCCGGAGAATCCCAGGGACAGGGGAGCCTGGTGGGCTGCCGTCTATGGGGTGGCACAGAGTCGGACATGACTAAAGTGACTTAGCAGCAGTGTATATATGTCACTTTAAGGGGTTCAAACCTCACTGACCCAAAGATCCGGTTTTTATTTGACAAAATTAAAGCTTCATCCCCTGGACTTACAGGCCAGGGCAGTGAATTTTAAGCCAATCCCAAATTCATTCCACCCTGAAACTTTCAGGACCAGTTTCAGGGGCTTGGGGATTGCGAGTAAAGCAGGAAAGGGCCATGTGGCTTTTCTGCCTGAACTGGGAATGGTGCTGGAGGAGGAATCGGAGGAGGCAGGCTAAGAGAGTGGGAGGCATCAACATCTTTTTAATTCACAAGGGGAGATAGTACTAGCAGGAAGTGGAAAGACTTTCAGATTCACCCTGACAATTGGCACATGGTTGGGAAGGTGCGGAAACGCGGCACTCAGACCTTAATTAGCCTGCCTGCAACTGGGTTAATTAAAACCAATTCCAATACCATAGCTCCGTTTTACTGCTTTACCCGTTTTACTGTAATACGGCTGGGCTGCTGTTGGCCTTAGACATCCACGCTTTGATGTCGGCCAGGACCATGGATAGCTGCCACCCGTAGGTCCTTCTGTCCTCCCAGCCCTGGGCAGTCTCCAGTTGCACCCGGGAGGACCAGGACTGTGGCTGTCCGAATCGACTTCCTCTTGCTCTGCTCCCTCCCCACCCACCCCCGCGACTTCTGGGAGCCTGGAGTCAGGCCTTGAGCTAAGAGCCCTAGGAAAAGTCCGAGCCAGAGGGCCAAGAAGGGGGCGCCCCGCTGAGTACCCAAGTCTGCAGCGCAGGAAGTTCAGCTTCCGCACCCGAGAGGCATCACCCAGGGAGATGACAGAGGAGAAGGCGGCCACGGAACCCAGGAGACCTCAGGGCGGAGGTGATCTTGCTTTTCTCCGGAGGGCGGCTGGTTTGTCAAAGACTGCCCAAGCCCTCTAGGGGCTTCCAAGGGAGGGAAGGGAGAGAGATGTGTTAGAAGCGTCTCTGCACAGTGGAGCTGAGATTTCCCAGGACGGTAAGTTCAATCTCCCCATTTCCCCCTCCACTTCCAGTCTCTAGCCCCTGGAAATGTGGCTCTTTGTGGGGAGGGGTGGCTAGATGTGGAATTCTCTCCATATTAGTCTTGCATCTCAGTGTCCCCATTTCACCAATCACTGGGTGGTCTCCACATTCCCTCACTCCTCTCTTTCCAGATCTCACCATCCCCAGGTCCTGTAGAAAGAGCTGAGAGTAAGGTCGGGTTACCAGGGCCGGCTGGGGGTTGAGGTCTGGAGGTCCTTGCTTTTTGTAGGAAGGTAGGGAGGGAATTTGAGATCCTTCTGCTTCAGATTGGTCTTCTTTGCTGGCTTCCATTGTAAGTGTAGAGGCAGAGCTCAAGGAGAAAATTCTTCTTCTCCATCCAAGACTAAGGAAGCTTTCCACAGATACTGTCTTTGTTAAGGAGCCAGAGCTTGCTTTGTGTGTGTGTGGTTGGTGAGTGTGTGGCAGAAAGCACAAGAGGCATATTTCAATCCAACTGAGCAGCATCTTCTAAGGTTTTGGTCTCTGTGAATCCCCAAAGGGCTCAGGGCTGACCCAGGAGACAAGTCGGGGTTGAAGGCTGGACCTATGACAAGGTTGAGGGGGCGGGGAGAAACGATGGAGGAGGGGGGAGAGAAGATGCCCCTGGTATCAGAATGGGGATGCAGATACACAATATTGCCTTTGGGGATTTATAATTTAAATTATTGCTACTATTAGTTGTGGGTATCTCAACTAGAATCAGAAGCAGGAATTATTTGTGGAAGGGGGTCTGGGACTCTGAAAAGTAAAAATTCAGTTATGTTTTATCTGGGTGGTTGGGGGTTGGAGGGCATTCCAACCACCTGACACCTTCAGGCAAGTGCTAAATGCGCTAAAAAGATGAATTGGGCAGTGTAAAAAAGTATGTCAACTTGATTTCTAGCGCACTTTTTGTATTAACAAATATTTTGAAGTAAGCCAAATGTCCAACAATAAGAGATTGTTTAGACAAATTATAACCTATATACTGGAATATTGTATTGGTGGGGGTGGTGGTTTAGTCACTCCATCATGTCGGACTCTTGTGACCCCATGGACCGTACCCCGCCAGTTTCCTCTGTCCATGGAATTTCCCAGGCAAGAATACTGAAGTGGGTTAGTAAAGTTAATCACATTCTTTTTGTTTGTTTGTTTGTGTTCTTAAAACCAGTATACAAGCTAAAGAATGAGAGCAGTCTCTGACCTCTATCCCAGCCGCAGTAGTAACCCTAACCACTGGTGACATTCTGGTGCTTACAAGTCTTTTTTTTTTTTCTTGTAATCATAAAAAGGAGAATACTCTTCTTAAGGAAGATTGTTGGGGGAGCACCTCAAAAGAAAATGAGGTGAATCTGTAAAAACTATCAGGGAATCCTAGGAGGTGTGGTTAAGTGAAAAAAATAAAAGCATGATCATGTTTTAATTAAAATAAAAAGCTGTCAGTAGTGTGTATGCCTATATTTAGTCTACAGGTATATTTTTTATACTCACAGAGGGAAAAGACTTTCGAGCACCAGAATGTTGCCAGTGGTTAGAGTTATTACAGAGACTGGGATAGGGGTCAGAGACTGCTCTCGTTCTTTACCTTATATAGTGGTTTTAAGAAAAGAAAAAAAATGATGTGATTAAAGACAATTTCAATTTTTTTCTGTTGTTTTTATTCTCATTATTTCAGTATTTTTTGTAATAAATAAATACCACTGAAATGAGAAAGAAACAAGCACACAAAGATGTCAATTACTGATACATCTCTCCCTTTTAGTCCTTGGAAACAAAAACCCTCTGTCTAGAATCAAAATTTACTCCCAAGGCTAAGGGAGCTTTGTCCCAGCTGGAAATTTACATGAATATGACATTTCTAAGTCCAGTGTCAGCCTGTCTATTGATGACTTAAAACAAGAGCTCAAAAATATGCATGTTCACCCAGAGGCTTATCATTAAATTTTTGTGTTTATACTTTCTGAATCAAAACTGAGTGGAGATGCCATTTCCTTGGATTAGCTATGCTCGCTAATTTTGTCTCCTTTTAAAGGTAGTTCCTGGAATTGCCGAGTGCTACATCTACTCAAAACTTTGTTCTTATAAATCTTGCTGACTAAGAAGACAGCAGAACATAGTGATTAAGCAAGGGCACTGAAGTCAGATTGAACCTTGGGTTTTCCCATTCACTGAATATATGGCCTCTAACAAATTATTACCACTTGTGTTTCTGCTCCCTCATCAGTAAGTTGGGAATATAATAGTAAATACCTCGTAGATTTATTAAGATAAACCCTTTAAAGAGTTTAGGAGAGTGCTAAGTGTCAGCATCAATTATCAACAACCCTACCTACAAAATGCTTAATCAAGGGGCAATGGAAATCAGTTAGAAGCAACTTGGATTTTTTTTTTTCTGGATAAAAATATCCAGCATAACCATGAAGAATGGAGCTAGACAAATGGGAATTGATTAAGGAACCTACATAGATGGGAAAAGATAATGATTTTTAGAGTCAGACGCCCTGGATTCAATTCCTGGCTTTAGCATTTATCAGCTATTTGCATGTGAGCAATTGTTACCTCTCAGTACTTTTGGTTAATTACAAAATGACAGCAATAACAGTGCCCACTTTATATAGTGGCTGTGATCATTAAGTGAATCTAAGCATTCAGTAAGTGGTAGCTTCTACCTGTTTCTTGTCCTCTAAGGCAAAATTTCTTAGACACTGTCCGTTACCCACTCATATCCCTCTATCCTCTCCACTTCAGTTCAGAAAAGCTTGACTCCCAGCTACCAGCTCCTGCATTTCTCTTCCTGAAAGTTTTATCTGGATTCTAAGGCACTTTGCCTGCCCTATGGTAAAAAAGAGTGCCTGGAAATTAATAACTTACCATCAGCTTTCTTCCAATGACCAATGAGAGTTGGTAGTGTTTTTTTTTTAATGTATATAGACACTGGCTCCCAGAGTTTCCTCAGTGAGATGAAGCTCAGCTGCCCAAAGTAAGAGCTGTTGATCACACGCCCTTTAATCATTGCCTTTCCTTCCCTGTGTCTCTTTCCTAATTTTTCCATCTTCAGTTCCTAAATAAACTATTTGTACTGGAATCCTTTTCTTGGGTTCATCTTCTGGAAGAACCCAAAGTAAGACAGAGGCACATAATGTTTCAGTAATGATTATAGTGGTGACTTGAGTTTCTCCTACAAGCTTCTACATTGTTTTGTTCCACGATGGCCATTCTTAAGCCTTATTCTATCACATAATTGCTCTCTTTTTTTGCTCAGATGTCTTCATTTCTCTTTCTTAAATTTGCTTTGATTCCAAGGAAATATATAAGCTCTTGACAATTGCCACTACCTGGTGATCAAGCATGGACACAATTTGGACCATTATCACTTTGTGTGTCTGGAATGTTTCGTAGCTTACAGTGTGTACTCTCCAAAGTTCTAAAATGGGACTCCAGACAGGCTTCTCATCTGCACTGAGAATACAATCACTCTCAGGCAGGAATCTGACAGGCAGACCCTGATCTTTCCTAATAATATGGCTGGAAATATGAACCTGGATTTAGACCAGTGTGTAGGTACTGCACAATCTCTGACCCCAGGCATATAGACAAAGGGAAATTGGACTCTTTTGTTCATGAGTATCTTAGAAGGAACAATTGCACACAGTAGAGCTGGTAGCCTGAAGCCACATAGGTTAGGGTTTCATCCCAGCTCTTTCACAACTAGCTGTGCAACCTTGAGAAGTTTATCTTTCTAAATTCTGATTCTCCTCATTTGCAAATTCAGGATAATAATACATATATACATACCTCACAAGGTTTCTTAGCAATTAAATATGCTAATACATATTAAGGACTTCCCCAGTGGCTCAGTGGTAAAGAAATTGACCTGCCAATGCAGGACATGTGGGTTTAATTCCTGGGTCAGGAACATTCCCTGGAGGAGGAAGTGACAACCCATTCCAGTATTCTTGCTGGGCAAATCCCAAAGACAAAGAAGCCTGGCAGGCTGCAGTCCATGGGGTTGCAAAAGAGTCAGACATGACTTAGTAACTAAACAGCAAGTACATATTAAGTACTTAACACAATGGCATATGTCTAAGAAATGTCAGTCCTCATTTTAACTAATAATAATAATAACAACAACATCTTGTAGAGGAATCATAGAATACCATATAGTATACAATGAATTTATACCATCTGGACACTGGAAGAAGATTGTTGTCATCCTACAGCACAGCAATCCTCTAACTGAGGTAAGGGGAGGTAACATTTTACAGTCTACACAATTGGCTTCAACAAACAAATGTAGACATTGTTCAGCACATGTTAGATATGATTGTTGGTGTTGCTGTTGAAACTACAGGCAAATGGTAGAGCTAGCTGTTGAAAGACATAAGGCTACAGGTCAGTACAGAGCCTATTCACTGTCACCTGGCAGGTGGCCATTTGTTGTTTAGTCGCTAAGTCATGTCTGACTCTTTTGGGACACCGTGGACTGTAGCCTTACCAGGCTCCTCTGTCTATGGGATTTCCCAGGCAGGAATACTGGAGTGGGTTGCCATTTCCTTCTCCAGGGGATCTTCCCGAGCCAGGGATTGAAACCTTGTCTCCTATGCAGGCAGATGCTTTACTACTGAGCCACCAGTGTAACCCACAGGTGGCCACAGGTAACATCTAACACCAACTGAGAAAGGAGACCATCTCTCTTCTCCAGGCCAAGAGTATGCGCAGGGCCCTGATTACCTTGGAAAGGAAGGCAGGGATTCCTGGGTGCAGTCTGCCAGAGGCAGGGGTGGGTTGCATTAGTGTGGCACTGAGCTGGAAGTACATTGAGACAGAGAAGGAGCCTGGTTGCCTCCTAGGTGCACTCACAGGGTAAATACCTTGATTGGCTAGGTGATCAGTCCCCAGGATACAATGAGCATCCATATATGCGGGTCCCATTGCTGCTGGTGGAACACAGGTAACATTTATCCTAGAAATTTCTGTCCCTTATCTCCAAAGCCCCATATTGGAGACCCTATTCAGAGTGAACTCTTACATCCTATCTTATCACACTACTGCTTTATTTTAATTTAATCTTTTAGCAGTGCTGGGTCTGCATTGCTGCACGGGTGTTTTTCTAGTTGTGGCGAATGGGGCCACTTTCTAGTTGCAGTGCATGGCTTCTTATTGCAGTGGATTTGTTTGTTGCTGAGCATGGGCTCTAGGCACATGGGCTTCAGTAAGTAGTTGTAGCTCCCAGGCTCCAGAGCACAGGCTCAGTGGTTGTTCAGGGGCTTAGTTGCTCCACATGTGGGATCTTCCTGGACCAGGGATCAAACACATGTCTCCTGCATTGGCAGTGGATTCTTGATCACTGAGCCACCAGGGAAGTGACACAGTATTGCTTTCTAAGGAAACATCATTCTTGTGGCAAAGGGGCATGGTTGAACAATTTAATTCCTTACTGGAATCTTTGTAAAGTGCACCTAAAGGTAATTCTATTTCTTTTCTTATAGCAAAACATCCTGATACTCCACAATTTCTCTCCTTTCTTTCTCCTGTACTTAATATCTCTCCAACATACAACCTATGAAGCTTATCTTTCTCTCTTCTGTATTTACCTTCCTATCTACTTCTGACTTTCTGGCTCTAAAGATAACACAGTGTCATGGTTCAAAGCATAGTCTCTGGAATCATATTGGCTAGCTTTGAATCTTAGCACTGCCATTGTTTGTTTATAGCCTTGGACAAGTTGCCTAATAATATTAGTTGACATACATTGATTTTTACCTTGTATCAGGCAGGTATTAAGTAACTTGCCCAAGGTAACTTAGCTCCTCAGTGATAGAGATAGGACCTGAGCTCAGGTGACTTGGCTCCAAAGCCCACACTCTTGGAGGCTATTCTCTTCTGCTATGATATGCCTCAGTTTTTTCATCTTTAAAATGGGGATAATAGTAATACCTCCTCATGGCAGGGAATGCTATGTGCTGCTGCTGCTGCTGCTAAGTCGCTTCAGTCGTGTCCGACTCTGTGCGACCCCATAGACGGCAGCCCACCAGGCTCCCCCATCCCTGGGGTTCTCCAGGCAAGAACACTGGAGTGGGTTGCCATTTCCTTCTCCAATGCATGAAAGTGAAAAGTGAAAGTGAAGTCGCTCAGTCATGTCAACTCTTAGTGACCCCATGGACTGCAGCCCACCAGGGTCCTCCATCCATGGGAGTTTCCAGGCAAGAGTACTGGAGTGGGGTGCCATTGCCTTCTCCAATGCTATGTGCTAGTGAATGGTAAAGCTATAACTAAATTAATTTCCTCAACTGAAGTTCAGAGAAGCTAAGTTACTTCCCTAATAGTCACATTAATAAATTGCTAAAGCAAAGTGGATTTAAATTCAAATCTATACTACTTCTAGACTAGTCATTCAAACCATACTCAGCCATCTGCTAATGTTGTAGTATTAAACATGTTTCTCTATCTCTCTGGGCTTCAGTTTTCTCATCTTTAAATTCAGGATGAAAAAACCTGTCCTGTCCACTTCACAAAGTTGGGATAAGAATAAAAATCAAATATGACAATGTAACTATAGGCCTTCAAATGGCATGGAAATAAAAGTTAAGGTACCACTAGAGCTTTCTAGAATCTTTCCCCTATGTGGCACACAGCTGGAAAATGAAGAAAGTTTGGTGGACACACCAGACACCCTCGAATTACCCGAGGACACCACAGATGACCATTTAGTCTATGGGGAAGTGTATTAAGAAAACCTATTGAGGAGAGGACAGGGGGTGACTGCCAGGGTCCCTGGAGCCAGAGGCACAGGAGAATCGGAGCACTGCCCCTGCTGCACACTGAGGATGGGAGGAGAATCTCTGTTGTACTGAAGCAACAGTGTACTTAAGAGATTATGTATGGAGAAGGAAGCGTCGATAGTTGGGCTCATGGAGAACCCAGTTACCTATACATCCACTCTTCCCTCATCCCTGTCCTAACAGAATCACTAGGATTGCCTTCTCTTAGGGAACAGGCTGCCTCATTCATTTGTTCAACAAATATTTGTTAATTACCTACCATGTGGCAGACACAATTCCAAAGAATATGAGAAAGTCTTGTGGCATCTGCATCCTGACATATAAGGACACAGGAGGCGAGACATGAAGTAAAGAATGTAATCATTTTGTGTGATAAGGGCTATAAAGACAATAAACATGTAATTGTTAATGAAAATAAGTTCTGATGATAGGTCACTATATACTTTTGGCAAATAATCTGAAGGTGTTCAAATAAATCAAAGACATTACTATAATAAACCTTATATTCTTATTTGCTTACTTATATCAATAAATACCTAAATTTTAAAAAAAATTTTAAACACACAAGTAGAAGCAATACTGGTTCCTGACTCATTCTAGCAATAAGTTAATTAGTTCTGTATGAACTAATGGAGGTTAGAAAAAATCTTAATTTACCTAATTAATAAACACATTTCCAATTAAAGTGAACTTTTATAGTTTTTTAATAATTTATAAATTTACAAATAATATTTGTACATTTTACTCAATCTAAAAGAAATATTTTAATGCTTAGGATCTTATAGTAACAAGAAAGTTTTTAAAAATACACTCACCTTTAACTTATATTCATATTTTTATTGCAAAGATAAACAAAATGCTTTAAAAAATGAAGCATGTATATCATTGGGATAAAACTCTGTATGCAATATGGAATGGAAATATGACTTTTTTTAAACAGGAAGAAACAAATTTTCTAACTATAAGCAAAGTGTTTATTCACATATTTTGAGCTGATTATGGTGAGTACCAAATTTGAATGGAATTCAGATTTCATTGGATACCTATAGAAGTATGGTCTATGGTTTTATTTTATTGTTTTTCATTTTCTTAGTTTTATTTTAAATGTCAATATTTTAATACACTAGGAATTAATATTCTTGGCAACACATGATAAAATAATAACTTCAAAATATACAAGGGGTGTGTGTGTTAGTTGCTCAGTCATGTCTGACTCTTTGCAACCCCATGGACTGTTGCTCACCAGGCCCCTCTGTCCATGGAATTCTCCAGGCAAGAATACTGGAGTGGGTTGCCATTCCCTTCTCCAGGGGATCATCCCAACTCAGGGATCGAGCTTGGGTCTCCTGCATTGCAGGCAGATTCTTTACCATCTAGGCCACCAGGGAAGACCCATAAGGGGTATATGGTTTTATGAAATTTTTTTTTTCTTTTTAAATTTTATTTTTAAACTTTACAATATTGTATTAGTTTTGCCAAATATCAAATTGAATCCGCCACAGGTATACCTGTGTTCCCCATCCTGAACCCTCCTCCCTCCTCCCTCCCCATACCCTCCCTCTGGGTTGTCCCACTGCACCAGCCCCAAGCATCCAGTATCGTGCATCGAACCTGGACTGGCGACTCATTTCATACATGATATTATACATGTTTCAATGCTATTCTCCCAAATCTCCCTACCCTCTCCCTCTCCCACAGAGTCCATAAGACTAATCTATACATCAGTGTCTCTTTTGCTGTCTCGTACACAGGGTTATTGTTACCATCTTTCTAAATTCCATATATATGCGTTAGTATACTGTATTGGTGTTTTTCTTTCTGGCTTACTTCACTCTGTATAATAGGTTCCAGTTTCATCCATCTCATTAGAACTGATTCAAATGTATTCTTTTTAATGGCTGAGTAATACTCCATTGTGTATATGTACCACTGCTTTCTTAGCCATTCATCTGCTGATGGGCATCTAGGTTGCTTCCATGTCCTGGCTATTATAAACAGTGCTGCGATGAACATTGGGGTACACGTGTCTCTTTCCCTTCTGGTTTCCTCAGTGTGTATGCCCAGCAGTGGGATTGCTGGATCATAAGGCAGTTCTATTTCCAGTTTTTTATGGAATCTCCACACTGTTCTCCATAGTGGCTGTACTAGTTTGCATTCCCACCAACAGGGTAAGAGAGTTCCCTTTTCTCCACACCCTCTCCAGCATTTATTGCTTGTAGACTTATGGATTGCAGCCATTCTGACTGGAGTGAAATGGTACCTCATAGTGGTTTTGATTTGCATTTCTCTGATAATGAGTGATGTTGAGCATCTTTTCATGTGTTTGTTAGCCATCTGTATGTGAAATTTTTGTAGGGAGTGTGTTGAGATAAAAGTTTGAATAAAGACTGTAATCCGTAGGCTGCATTATATTCCATGGCCCCTAGAGGGAGTCTCTTCCCAGTTCCACTCAAGGACAGTTTGGAAGGATGGAGAACACTCATTTGCACTGATGGTTCCATAAATTATTAAAATGCCCTGGATGGAAAGTTCACTGGGAGGGAAATGCCGCATAGTACAAATAGCACTGGATCTAACATAAGTTGAGTCTGCTTGTAACTAGCTCTTAGGCTCTCTGATCCATTGTTTCCCCATTTGAAATATGGACACAAAACCTGCTCCTCCTAATCCACAGCATGCTAGAACATAGCGATGAAGAACACAGACCCTTGGATCTGACTGCCTAGGTTCAAATCCAGCTTTGCCACTTACCAGCTGGGTGACTTGATGCATGTTTTTTTATACCTCTGTGCCTTGTGTCATCTAATAAAAAATGGAATAGGATCAATAATAGTGCCTACTGAGTAGAGTTGCTGTGATAATTAACCAAGTTAATAATTATAAAGTGCTTTGAATAACTCTGGCACAAAGCTATTATTTTTACGTATTATCTTAGTTATTACTATCATGATAGTCATTCACATGTTTATTGAGAAAATCAAATGGGACAATGCACAGGAAGTGCTTTGAGTCCTCTGGCTGCTACAAAGATAAAAGAAATACCGATAAAACTGTATTGGCTGTGGTGCTGTCAGCAGCAATTACAAAGCAAAACCTACTAAAACTGGCTTAACCTGTGACAGGATTTCTAATTTCCCATAACACTGAGTCACCTGTGAGAGGATTTCTAATTTCCCATAACACTAGCCCCACAGATGTGACAGTGGGGATTCTGGTGCTATTACTCCAGCCCTGTCCATGAGTTTGCTTGGTCTTTTACAATGACATCCCTTATGCTCACACAGGATGGCCACTGACAGAAGCTGAAGCCTTGTTCTTCCCGTCTGCAATGGTCTGAATGTTTATGTCCTACCCCCAAATTCATGGAGTCTTCCCTGGTAGCTCAGCTGGTAAAGAATCTGCCTGCAATGCAGGAGACCCCAGTTTGACTCCTGGGTCGGGAAGATCCACTGCAGAAGGGGTAGTCTACCCACTCCAGTATTCCTGGGCTTCCCTGGCGGCTCAGCTGGAAAAGAATCCACCTGCAATGTAGGAGACCTGGGTTCGATCCCTGGGTTGGGAAGATCCCCAGGAGAAGGAAACGACTACCCACTCCAGTATTCTGGTCTGGAGAATTCCATGGACTTGCGACATGGGGGGTTACAAAGATTTGGGCACAACTGAGTGACTTTCACTTTCATTTTCCCTAAATTCATACAATGAAACCCTCAACCCCAAAGATGATATATTTAGAAGATGGTGTTGGGGGCCAGAGTGAGGCACTCGGCCCGTGGCAAAGGTCATGAGGAAGGAGGCTCGACATACGCAAAGGCGGGATCGAGCCTCAGGAGTCCCCCTGGAAATCCTCAAGCATCTACCCCCATAACCAGAGCCTGCCTACTTTACTACTTTGTGCTCTCACCTACACCTCTGACTTTACGGGGGGCTGTCCCCCACCACCTCTTTCAGAGAAGGAGTTAACCTAGAGCTCCAGTTAATAAAAACTCCTGGGCGTGACAAGAGTGTTTTAACCTACAAACTCCTCTGAAGGTTCTCTGGCCTGCCTGACAGGCTTGTCCCGGCACATGTGATTGCTCACAGCCTCCCAACCGTGAGAGGCATGAGATGCTTTAAACCTTCTAAAAACAGGTTCCTTAGAAAAGTTAGAAAACTATTAGTATAAGTATAATGGGCTGATTAGAAATTGTGTTGGTGAAGGGTTTTTCATTTGTTGAGCCAATGTTTGTTGCTAAGTCTCCACATCCCCTGCCCTTACACACATTAATGAATATATAGAAGAAATAAGTATTAACTTTTGATATTAATCATGTTAGACCTTAGGCTAAATTCTTTCCTTAACTAAAACCCACTACACCCTCACCCTATAGGAATGTAACTTTATTTGGGTGGCATCTGTTTTAAGAATAATCACCCCTGGAGAAATAAGTGTCCTGGTTGACTGACCGCTGTCACAAGGAGAGGGTCATAAATTGTCAGCAGGCCCCCTGGCCAGAAGATGATGTAACACCCCTAAGACCTCTGTATACATTTGTATGAAGCACCTGACTTTGATAAAAGTCAGGACTGCTGACCCCGCGTGACTTTTACATAACATCTCAGTGTATAAAAGTAGACCATGGAAAATAAAGAATTGGGATCAGTTTCTCGAAGTACTGGTCTCCCCATGTCGCTCTCTCTCTCACTCTGGCTGAGTCTCCATCTGGAGCGTGGAACCCGCCATGCTTACTAATTTTGCCTGGGCTTCTAAGATCCAACCAGGGAGGCCTCAGTGTCTCCTTTCCTTCGGGAGAACGGAAGGACGCCTGCGGCCTATGTAAGTGGTGCAAACTTCTTGTCTTGAAGTTTTATTGGTCTCCCGCGTAAACCAAGCTACTCAGCCTCTTTTCTCCACTGAATTTTCCTACTGAGCTATCCTCATTCTATTACTCCTTACATCTTTAACTAATATCTAATTGAAGCTATTGTATCCTGATCCTCGCCGATGCCGTCCCCGCTTCGAATACCCTGGATCAGCCGGGGCTGGACCCCGGCAAGATGGGACCCTTGGGAGCTGCTTGGGTCATGAGGATGGAGCCCTCATGAGTGGGGTCAGCATTCCTTAAAGAGACCTTACAGAGATCTTCAGTGGCTCAGACAGTAAAGAAATTGCCTGCAAGGCAGGAGACCCAGGTGAAATCCCTGGGTCGGGAAGATCCCCTGTAGGAGGGCATGCCTAATCCACTTTATTCTTGCCTGGAGAATTCCATGGGCAGAGGATCCTGGTGGGCTACCGTCCATGGGGTCACAAAGAGTTGGACACGACTGAATGACTAACACTTCCACTTTTTCAAAGAGACCTCACAGAGATCATGGAAAGGGAGACAGCTAGAGGAAACAGCTAGAAAACACTGGCTAAGAATCAGAAAGCAGGCTTTCACTGGAGCCCTCTCACCAGAACTCTGGTGCCTTGATCTTGGACTCTGCAGCCTCCATAACTGTTAGAAATATACTTCTGTTATTTATTTTACAGATTTTTTTTGATATGCACTATTTTTTAAAGTCTTTGTTGAATTTGTTACAATATTGTTTCTGTTTTGGTTTTTTGACTTTGAGGTATGTGGGATCTCAGCTCCCCAACCAGGGATCAAACCCACAGTCCCTGCATTGGAAGGCAGTCTTAACCACTGGATCACCAGGGAAGTTCCTCTGTTGTTTATAAGCTACCCAGTCTGTGGTGTTTTCTTATGGCAGCCTGGATGGAATAGGAAACACCTTCCATCTAATTAGCCTGCCTAAGTAAATTAGGTGCCCATCTCTGGATCAGAAACATTTGTTAAGGAAGTACCATGCACTGAGTGCCTTCATCTGGGGTGTCTGAATTGATTGCTGGTAAATGGGATGCTGTGACTAAAGTAGTCAGGATCCAGCCCTTAAAACTGGAGATGTGAGTCATGTGACATCTTAGGGTTACAGCAGGAAGTAGGTGGCATATTAGAACCGGTTAGATGAGGAAAATTTAATCAAGTGGTCATTTATGAGGTTGTGGGCAAAGCTGAAGAAACTCAGCAATGGCTAGTGCAGTGCCCAGGGGCTGACAACAACAGAGAGCCACCATTGCCCCTCAGCCTGAGCAGTCCAAAGCTCTTATTAGAACACACGCCCAGGGCATTGGATGGTGAGGGCGACCCAAGAGGATCTTTGTCCATTCATAAAGGGATGCTGTCAGCCTGCAATTACTTAGCCATGGAGAAAGCCAACAGAGTAAATACTGCAACCTTACTCTTCTTCCGGTTGCTGAAATTCACAGGGCCAGAGAGCCATTAATCCCACCAATGCATGCCCAGGTCAGAATGGAGAAGGATAAAGACGGATTTGGAGGAGCAAATGGAAGAGGGAGCACAAAGGAATACTGAGCACACTCAGACCATGAAGGGGAGGGCAATGATCAGTCAGCAAAAACCATGACCTGCTGGGAAAGAGCAAGGGAAATGCTGGCTAGATAGCTAACAGGATTCACTAGAATGATCCTTATTCAAAATAACCATAGATTGTTTAAAATTGCAGACATCTCTTATTTGGAAGTAAATAAGGGAGCTGCACCAGAAGATAACAAAAGGCTGAGCTGCCACTAGTTGATGAGGAATACAGGAAAGGGGGACGTACTGACCTTTCAGAGAAAAGTGAAGAAATCCATTCCCATAAGGGATTGCAAAGAGAAGTGGCTGTTCCCTTGATAAAGCCAGAGAGGGCAAGCCTAATGAGGCCTAAGCCAGTTACATGGTGTAATTTACTGAATGGTGTTGGCTGCCTTGCAATGTTTCAAAGCAATTTTTTTTGTTTGCAATACATGATTAGTAGGAAAAGATTTGGATGTTGCCATTTTCCAAAGGAAACTTGACTACACTTGGTAATAGAGAAAAATAAGTCTCCTTGGAAAGTGTCATATTTCAATGCGAAGCAGTACCCTAAGTCAGAATTTACACAATGTATTATTGCCTAATGTATGAGGATCAGCTAATTAATTCAGAACTAAATGTCAAGATAAACAGACCCAATCCCGAAGGGACTCCAAGACTTAGTGGCAACATCAAGTGTCCATTAAAAACCCTACATCAGTGATTCTCAACACTGGCTGTGCATTAGAACAACCTGGGTAGCTTTAAAATTTTTCTACACCCAGACTCCACCCTAGAGCAATTAAATAAGAATCTTTCAGTGGGGCCCAGGAATTGGTATTTTTTGAAAAGTTCTCTAAGTGATTATAACACTCTCCAGGGGTTGAGAAGCTCTGGTCTACAGGATACTTACATCTCTGGTGGATGCGATATGCCTAAATCAATCAGATCGCTTGCTTTGCTAATTAACTCATCAGTTCAACTCAAGTAGACATCCTGGAATGTGGATCTGCCTTGCTGTGTCTTACAGCCAAATACTGAGGCCGCTCAACAAAAGGGTTGGGGGGGGGGGGCTCTGAGATCAGGCTGTGAAAGTGAAAGTGAAGTTGCTCAGTCGTGTCCGACTCTTTGCGACCCCATGGACTATAGCCTATCAGACTCCTCCATTCATGGGATTTTCCAGGCAAGATTGCTGGAGTGGATTGCCATTTCCTTCTCCAGGGGAATCTTCCCAACCCAGGAATCGAACCTGGGTCTCCTGCATTGCAGGCAGACGCTTTACCGTCTGAGATCAGGCTGCCCACGTCAAATTCTGAGTCTATTCATGGGCTTATGTGACTTTGGGAAAATCATTTAACACTTTCGAACCTTAGTTACATAATCTGTACAATATAGGAGGGGCAATGGTAGACATTACAGCATAGATTGTTTTGAGGATTAATTTAGAATTCACAGAAAGTATCCCCCATAGTACTGATAAGGATCCTTTGGCCCAGAGACGGTGAGTAACTTGCCCAAGATTATCCAGCTAGTAATTGACTGAAGGGCTTCCCTTGTGGCTCAGCTGGTAAAGAATCTGCCCACAATGAGGGAGACCTGGGTTCGATCCCTGGGTTAGGAAGACCTCCTGGAGAAGGAAAAGGCTACCCACTCCGGTATTCTGGCCTGGAGAATTTCATGGACTATAGAGTCCATGGGGTAGCAAAGAGTTGGACACAACTGAGTGATTTTCACTTTCACTTTAATTGACTGGATTAGGATTTGAACTCGGGTCTGTCTGTCTTTGTGGCTCATTCTTTGTCAGCTGAGCCATCTTGTGTCTCTGGAATGACACTCCTCAACATTAGGACTGCTGTAACTTCTCCTAGGGGAAAAAAAAAAATCCTTGCTAAACAAATGGAACCATGTCCCAGGAGTGGTGCTTTCTCAGCTTGTCTCTTCCTTTCTAGGACAACACAGATCTGGAGCACAGAAGTTAAGAGCAGACATTATGGCTTTGGGCTACGGAGAGTAAGCAAACCAGTCAGGCAGTGTTCCTGGGTCCATAGCTTTCCCTGGAAAGAGAACTATTTTCCTTATAGGAGTATTTTTTATCTTGAAGGATGGGTCAGCAGTAGTGTTGCTCCATGGAGAAGAAAGGGCAATGTCTGCTGGTGGTGCTCTGCAGAAGACCCACTCTCTCGGTGCTCAAGCAGTGAAGGGTGATGAGTGGGTGGATGAACTGCTCACAGTCCACCTCTGAGATCTGAATATCAGTGCATCCCCACTGAGAACCTGATACTTCCCTACGCTGGCCAGGGCTCCACAGCCATCGTGGTCCCACCCTCTCCTGCCCCAAGTGGGCACACTCATACGTTGTTTTTTTTTTTCTTTTTGAAAAGTGTGTGAAAATTCTCAGAAAGAGAATATTTTAAACCAGATTTACATTTATATATTTAAAATAACCAAGCTGCAAATACAAAATAAAAATAATAGCCTAGTCTTATTGAGAGGCTTTGTAGCCCAAGCTTTACATGTATTATTAACCCATTGAAGGCTCACCATAACCCTGTGAGGTACTGATCTAATCTTTCAGCTGAGGAGACTATAGCCCAGAGAGGTTAAATAATTGCCAGGTGAATTCTGTGGTTGATTGCTGGTATCTATCAGATCCCGGCAGTAAATAGAAGAGATACTAAATTGGGTAAATCAGGAAGAGTTTAATATTGGAACTAGATATGCTAGCTGGGCTTCCCAGGTGGCACTAGTGGTAACGAACAGATGTGCCTATGCAGAAAAACTCAGTCCCTGGGTTGGGAAGATCCCCTGGAGTAGGGCATAGCAACCCACTCCAGTATTCTTGCCTGGAGAATCCCATGGACAGAGGAACCTGGTGGGCTATAGTCCATAGGGTCACAAAGAGCTGGACATGACTAAAGCAGCTTAGCACATACATACACTCTAGATAGAGTGGACAGGGTATAAGGAAACTGAGAAAGCATAGGCAATACCTTGGCCCCAGACATAAAAGGAAAGAGCTCTGCCAGGAGCTATGACTTTGAGTGGGGGGAGGTACCAAATACCCACAGTTACTCTCCTCCCTTCTATCTCCCTCCAGTCTCCCACAGTGCTTTCCATCAGCCGAACCCAACTGCAAGTAAGAGGACAAGAGACCCGTGATTCAGTCCATACAGGTTGACCTCCCTGGGGCATGGGAGAGGATGGAGGAGAATAGAGAATGGATCTGGAAAAGAAAACAGAAAACATTCAGCACACGTGTTATCTCAGTTTGGACAATTAGCTCTTCTTGCTCTAGAACTTGAAATTGAAAACAGAGAGACAGAGAAATTGTCATTAAAAATGAATACCGTTAATGGTGCATGACAGAATGTCCACCAGTTTCTGCTGCCGAAGAATCTTGACCTTTTCTGCTTCCATTTCTTCTACAAATTGGTTGCTCAGTGATCCAGGATGTTTCCAATATGTCTCTTACTTCTGCCTAATACGATGGAAGTCATTTACTGTCACTTATAACTGAAAGGTCCCTAATGAAGCAATGCCCAAATTTTTAGTATTGGCATTTAGATCACTGCATTTATGGCTACATTCCCAACTGTACTCAAGAAAAGGACTTATGTAGAAGAAGAGGAAGCGGAGGAGAAAGGGGAGGAAAGAGAGGAGATCGGGGAAAGAAGGAGAAGGGAAGGAGGAGGAAGGGTGGGAAAGGGAATAGAAAGAGAACAAGAACACAAATGATTATAAATACTTGGAAAGTAGGAACTTCTTCAATATGATCCTGCTGAGAACCACTGTCCCATCACCCACATTCTCAGATGGCTCTTTTGGAGAAAAACTTAATTATTGGGTTCTAATTTTTTAGAGTTAGCTATTTTGCTTAATTGAATTTGCTAGTTAACTGTCCATAACCTTTGAATTTTAATCTAAGCCATATTACCTGAAATCTTATATAGATCTGCAGCAGTTGCTTGAGATCCCTAAAGGGCAGATTGGAGAGAAACAACTCAGTTGGATTTCTTGCCTCTCACTGAGAGAAATCAACCAGGCAATCATTTAGTTTGCAAACATTTGTCAATTACCTTGTTGTATGTGCGTGGAGGGTTCCAATCAGGACATATAAAGATGAAATGACAATGTCTTTTCATGGGAGGTGACTTACGGCCTTAGCTTTTAGTACCCTCTGCCTGGAGATATCTATTTTATACTTAGTGTTTTAATAAAGAGCTCTTTTTCCAAATTATTTTAAGATATGTCTGAACAGAAAAACATTTGTGTGTGTGTGTGTGCATTTCACTTTCTCTTAATTGCACCTGTGGAGACACCTTGGCTCTTTAAACTCCAGGTTTCTGACCAAGACCTTTCTGACCACCTGGGGGCAGCATAACCTTACACAGAAAAGCACCTTGAAGGAACCAACTGGCTTTCTGAACTCCTGGCTTTCAAACACAAGCCTTTTAAGTAATGTTTCCCAAATGATTGACTCGAGAAGTACTATATTTGAAGAAATGGTTCTACAATTAAACAAGTTTAGGCAACTCTGGTTTAATCAAAGTTAACATCTGAGATTTTACCAGAAAAGCGTATGAAATGTTCTGAGAAGTCTTGCAGGGAAGACATCTTCTAACTCGGATGGGAAGTTAATTTGATGAGAAGGCTCTTGTCATTTAATCTGTTCTCAAAGTTAATACTACTCAACCAAGACTAAAGCGTATATTTAAAGTATATCTCATGTTGATGTTTGATAGAAAACAACAAAATTCAGTAAAGCAATTATCCTTCAATTTAAAAATAAATTAATTTTTAAAAAAAGTATATCAAGTACCAGTCAGAACTGAGTTTTCTCTAGAAGAAAAGGAAAGGTAGAGAGGTAAAACTAGAAATTCACAGGCTTCAGCAGGGAAGCTAAACAGAAAATCGAGTGTTCTGAGAAAATGGGGAAATACCTCTTTATGGGAATCCAAAAATAAGACTGAGATTCTAAATAATGTTGGAGAATTAAAGCTGGAATAAGACTGGTACCTCTGACCAACACAAGGCCTTTTTAGAATAAAGTTACAACATCTGCAAAACAAAAAGTATTGCTCACCATCCAATTATACAAGGATCAAGTCATTAGCCACTGTAGTTGCTGACCAACAGTGCACCCTGAGAGGCGTGAGCATATGTGCTCAGTTGCTCAGTTGTGTATGACTCTATGTGACCCCATAGACTGTAGCCCACCAGGCTACTCTGTCCATGGGATTTCCCAGGCAAGAATACTGGAGTGGGTTGTCATTCCCTTCTCCAGAGGATCTTCCCATCCCAGGGATTAAACCCGGGTCTCTTGAGTCTCCTGCATTGGCAGGCGGATTCTTCACCACTGGACCACCTGGGAATCCCTGAGAGGAATTCAGGACAAAAAGCCAGATGAGGCATTCTGTGTTTTGGGAAAACAGGCCCCCTAGATAGTTGATATATATCTCAGGAAGAAGTTTAATGAGACGAGATTCTTGCATCTTTCCAAACATAGAAATACTCTAAAATGGTTAACTAATATATCTATCTTTATCACTAACAGTTATCTTTACTTAGATGTGTGTTTGAATGCAGGTATTCCCCAGCCGAAAATTATATATATGATGGCTTCTCCCGCTCCTGGGGACAGTTTGCTCAGAGCTATTGAGAGACTGTTTCCCAGGCTATAGTCTTCAGTAAAGTCTCTGAGTCCCTTGGACTGCAAGGAGATCAAATCAGTCCATCCTAAAGGAATCAATCCTGAATATTCATTGGAAGGACTGTTGCTAAGCTGAAGTTCCAATACTTTGGCCACCTGATACAAAGAACTGATTCATTGGAAAAGACCCTGATGTTGGGAAAGATTGAAGGTGGAAGGAGAAGGGGATGACAGAGGATGAGATGGTTGGATGGGATCACTGACTCAATGGACATGGGTTTGAGCAAGCTCCAAGAGTTGGTGATGGACAGTGAAGCCTGAGGTGCTGCAGTCCACAGGGTTGCAAAGAGTCGGACATGACTGAGTGACTGAACTGAACTGAACTGAAAGTGTCTGAATAAAACACCAAAACCCACAACTCTTACATTGTGCATTTTATTTTTTTCAGTCAAAAGTTTTGGGTGACCATAAAAGAACCCAGAGCAGATTTCTCTCCTTCTCCACAACTCTATGAGAGTCCAGAGCCATGGTACCAGCAAGGGACCCTTATGTCCATCTGCCTCCTCGTCAAGTCCAAGTAACTCAGTAAGTCTTTCCTGTCTCAGATCTTCCATCTTGGTTGATCCTGAGTTTTATTCTGTGATGGTCAAAGAGGTACCTGAATCTGATCTCTCTAGAATTTGAAACTCTTAGTGAGTATTCTTATTTTTGTGACCATATTGTTATTTGCATTAAGTTCAATAAGAATCTGTTCTTCCTAGGACATAATTGGAAACATTGTATCACCAAGGTTTTGAATGCAATGATATATTTGAGAATATATGCAAAACCAAGTATGACCAGTTAAAGAACTAAGGTAGACTTTGGGAACCAAAAAGCCCCTTTGGCAAAACAACCTGGTAACTTGCTCACAGGATTCTCTGCATCCTTACAAGGTGAATAATGAAGGTCACTTCTTGGCAAATGTAAGAACCTCAAAATAGTTGGGGAACCTCAAGAAGAGAAGAATTCACCTAAATATGCAGGCACTGTAAGCAAAATCTGATGGCAAGTATTTGTCATAGCTTTCCTTGCCTTGAGAGGCCTTTTAAGTTCAATTTGAGATTCCTGATGAAAAGTTCCAGTGAAGACAATTTAAAAGAGCTTATATGATCAATTACACTTGTGTAGTAATCAAACCAAATTTATTGAAACCAGAATTACTTTGACAACAAATAGTCTTAATCTGGCTATATTTGATGGAAATAAGGGTCAATTTTAGAGGAAAAAAATGTTTCAGTGAATATTAAGTTCCACTGTTGTTCAGTTCAGTTCAATTCAGTTACTCAGTCATGTCCGACTCTTTGCAACCCCATGAATCACAGCACGCCAGGCCTTCCTGTCCATCACCAGCTCCCAGAGTTTACCCAAACTCATGTGCATCAAGTCAGTGATGCCATCCAGCCATCTCATCCTCTGTCGTCCCCTTTTCCTGCCCCCAATCCCTCCCAGCATCAGAGTCTTATCCAATAAGTCAACTCTTCGCATGAGGTGGCCAAAGTATTGGAGTTTCAGCTTTAGCATCATTCCTTCCAATGAACACCCAGGACTGATCTCCTTTAGGATGCACTGGTTGGATCTCCTTGCAGTCCAAGGCACTCTCAAGAGTCTTCTCCAACACCACAGTTCAAAAGCATCAATTCTTCGGCGCTCAGCTTTCTTCACAGTCCAACTCTCGCATCCATATATGACCACTGAAAAAACCATAGCCTTGACTAGACGGAACTTTGTTGGCAAAGTAATGTCTCTGCTTTTTAATATCTAGGTTGGTCATAACTTTCCTTCCAAGGAGTAAGAGTCTTTTTAAATTTCATGGTTGTAATCACCATCTGCAGTGATTTTGGAGCCCCCAAAAATAAAGTCTGACACTGTTTCCACTGTTTCCCCATCTATTTCCCCTGAAGTGATGGGACCAGATGCCATGATTTTCATTTTCTGAATGTTGAACTTTAAGCCAACTTTTTCATTCTCCTCTTTTACTTTCATCAAGAGGCTTTTTAGTTCCTCTTCACTTTCTGCCTTAAGGGTGGTGTCATCTGCATATCTGAGGTTATTGATATTTCTCCTGGCAATCTTGATTACAGCTTGTGCTTCTTTCAACCCAGCGTTTCTCATGATGTACTCTGCATATAAGTTAAATAAGCAGGGTGACAATATACAGCCTTCACGTACTCCTTTTCTTATTTGGAAGCAGTCTGTTGTTCCATGTCCAGTTCTAACTGTTGCTTCCTGATCTGCATATAGGTTTCTCAAGAGCCAGGTCAGGTGGTCTGGTATTCCCATCTCATGAAGAATTTTCCACAGTTTATTGTGATCCACACAGTCAAAGGCTTTGGCATAGTCAATAAAGCAGAAATACATGTTTTTCTGGAACTTTCTTGCTTTTTTTCATGATCCAGTGAATGTTGGCAATTTGATCTCTGGTTCCTCTGCCTTTTCTAAAACCAGCTTGAACATCTGGAAGTTCACAGTTCACGTACTGCTGAAGCCTGGCTTGGAGAATTTTGAGCATTACTTTACTAGCATGTGAGATGAGTGCAATTGTCCATTGTTGTTAACAGCCTTTTAATTGTCTTTGAGTTTTGTATTTAGAGGCTAAGACTTATTTCCATGAAATTAAAAGCCGCTTACTCCTTGGAAGGAAAGTTATGACCAACCTAGACAGCATATTCAAAAGCAGAGGCATTACTTTGCCAACAAAGTTCTGTCTAGTCAAGGCTATGGTTTTTCCAGTAGTCATGTATGGATGTGAGAGTTGGACTGTGAAGAAGGCTGAGTGCCGAAGAATTGATGCTTTTGAACTGTGGTGTTGGAGAAGACTCTTGAGAGTGCCTTGGACTGCAAGAAGATCCAACCAGTCCATTCTGAAGGAGATCAGCCCTGGGATTTCTTTGGAAGGACTGATGCTGAAGCTGAAACTCCAGTACTTTGGCCACCTCATTCGAAGAGTTGACTCATTGGAAAAGACTCTGATGCTGGGAGGGATTGGGGGCAAAAGGAGAAGGGGACAACAGAGGATGAGATGGCTGGATGGCATCACTGACTCAATGGATGTGAGTCTGAGTGAACTCTGGGAGTTTGTGAAGGACAGGGAGGCCTGGCGTGCTGAGATTCATGGGGTCACAAAGAGTCGGACACGACTGAGCGACTGAACTGAACTGAACTTATTTCCTAAGTGACTCCTTGTAACTATGTTGCATTATTGTAAAGTTTAATTGAATTATTAAAAGCACATTCTAAGCTTGTTTTTGAAGCTTATCTTTTTTTAAAAAAAGTATCTATCTTTAGATGAGGATTATATGCCCATGACCTGCAACCAGGAGAGTATATATACTGGAACAGATACCATGTAAAGAACTCCCTTCGAAAGGTCCTTAGTAAGTACTTTTAACTAGCTCAAGTGCAGTGGGGAAACATGAAAGAAACTGACACCTAGGTTTCTATTTTCCCAATTTAAAGGGGACCCTGCACTGGACTAGTCTATAGCAAGGATGTGCATGCATGCTAAGTTGCTTCAGTTGTGGTTGACTCTTTGAGACCCTATGGGCTGTAGTCCATCAGGCTCCTCTGTCCATGGGACTCTCCAGGCAAGAATACTGGAGTGGGTTGCCATGCCTTCCTCTAGGGGATCTTCCCAACCCAGGGATCGAACCTGTGTCTCTTATGTCTCCTGCATTGGCAGGCGGGTTCTTTACCACTAGCGCCACCTGGGAAGCCCATAGAGAGGACTGTTGACCTCAAAATCACCTTAAAACAATGTTCATATAGAGGAGAAATGACACTTATGCCAGGACCAGAAGATGACACCAGAAGCAGACAGTTATCCCAAGGTGCTAGACTTGACCCATACAATTATTTACACTATTTTCTTGATTTCTCGAACATCTTGCATATGAATCAAATGTTTTTCTATCATGGGCATGACCCTATGCAGAGCTTAAAAATGAATCCAGTTGTTGACTTCATAGTAAATTACCTACATCTAGTATTTCTGGTTTACCTTGGTGGATTTCTCTTCTCCAAGGCTCTGATTAGATGGCTCTCAGAAAGTTATTTTAGAAATAAGAAGTTATACTTCTTTTCAGGCCACTATTGATATTACTAGATAAGATCCTGTTATTTGGCTAGTCAATCATGCTTGCTATGACTCTGGCCATATATGTGACTTTTCTTTAAAAGTTACTGAAGCTAAATCAGAGCAATGAGCTAAATTTCAGTCAAAAATCATAACCACCCACTTATTATGAGGGACTCTCCCTAAGTTATGGGATGGATTTGTATGGGTAAGACCAGGTTATAGTATTTAGGTTTAAAGGCCCCATTACATCAGGGTAATTAGATCATACAAAGGATAATCAGCCTAATAACCCTAGGAAACTGGGCTGGATGCCTTATAAACAATGCAAATATATCATTATCTTTAAAAATTGCAATGGGTACAGAACAGACTGGATCAGACAACTGGGATTATACTGGACTGCATCTAATGAAAACTCTTGGCTTAAATTCTTGTGTGTGACCTAATTTGTGCTACTAGCTATATTATATATTGTATTTTGCCAATTTTATAATATCGTTGTTTTACGTATTACCTAATGCATGACCAAGTCTCTGACAAAAATAATGATGACTAAGATACTTAAAATGATTGCCCCAAAACATAGTTCCATTTACGATTAAGATTATTGTAATAGTATAACTCTAAGTTATACTTATACATTTATACTTATAAATATGGGAAGAAGCAACTAGGGAGAATCATTTCCTGGACCATAACAGGCTAGTAAAGACAGGTGGTCCAGAGACTTTTATGGCTACTACTAACAGAGTCCAGTCCCATTGTAGCACATTGAATAACCTATCAAAGAAACCCTTACCTGATTTATGAAGTAGCCTTCCTAGCACTATGAGACAAATTGGTCATGAAGTGCCTTCCATATGCATTTATGACCAATAGGGAGGACTATAAAATGAAGACCGTTGCTCTCCATCCTGTTCTACAAAGACTAAGTCATGAGCCAGTGCAGCTGCAGACCTACAGTGCACCCTGAAAGGAACTCACGCCCGAAAAAATCCAAGATGAAGCACTCTGTGTTTTGGAAAAATAGGTCCCTTAGATGTATATCTCAGGGAGAATTTTAATGAACTCAGATTCTTGCATCTTCCCATACACAGAAACACTCTAAAATCATTAACTGAGATATCTATTCTCTGTGCCCAGCAGTAATCTTTTACCCAAACGTTTGCTTGACTGTAGGTATTCCCTAGCTAAAAAACCATATATATGCTGCTTTCTCCCCTCCCTCTTGGAGAAGTCCCCTCAGAGCTACTAAGAGGTTGTTTCCCAGGCTATAGTCTTCAGTAAAGTTCCTACATAAAACCAAACCCCACAACTTTTACATTGTGCGTTTTTCTTCCAGTCATCACATGTAAGGGACAGTCTATCAGACAAGAGTAGTATTTTCTAAACCGTAGTCATTCATAAACATACTAACTTCATGATTTTTTTCTATCAAGATTTATCCAGTATTTTTCATAAATTGTCTTATACTTTTGTATAAATTATTAAAAAAAACTTAATATCTGAAAATTCATTGTTTTGGAGGAATAATTATTTTTCTAATGTGTAAATTTAAAAATAAATAATTGTCTATGTTCCATCTAAAGTAATATGTATACCATTATTTTGGAAATGCTTTTCTAAAGGATAAAAACTTTCCAGTGCTGTGAATAAAGAAAAGGGTACAGTTGAGACTGAGTTGTAAAAGGTTAAAACAAACCTGAGGAATGAGACTATTGGTGAGAGATGAAATAATACACACACACACACACACACATACACACACTCTGAGGTATAATTTTAAATTCCTTTCTAATGTTCTAAAAATACTAGTTATACTTTTGCTTATATTTTAATATTGTAGTTGAATAAGCAGATTATCTACTTTGATAAACAGATTATTTTTCTTAGTTCTAATAACTACAATGAAAATATAAACTGTCAAGTCAAAAGAATGACCATTATATGGAATATTTTATATATGACAATGCTGGGCTGGAGGAAGCACAAGCTGGAATCAAGATTTCTGGAAGAGATATCAATAACCTCAGATATGCAGATGACACCACCCTTATGGCAGAAAGTGAGGAAGAACTAAAGGGCCTCTTGATGAAAGTGAAAGAGGAGAGTGAAAAAGTTGGCTTAAAGCTCAACATTCAGAAAATTAAGGTCACGGCATCTGGTCCCATCACTTCATGGCAAATAGATGGGGAAACAGGAGAAACAGTGTCAGACTTTATTTCTGGGGGCTCCAAAATCACTGCAGATGGTGACTGCAGCCATGAAATTAAGAGATGCTTACTCCTTGGAAGGAAAGTTATGACCAACCTATACAGCATATTAAAAAGCAGAGATATTACTTTGCCAACAAAGTTCCGTCTAGTAAAGGCTATGGTTTTTCCAGTGGTCATGTATGGATGTGAGCATTGGACTATAAAAAAAGCTGAGTGCCGAAGAATTGATGTTTTTGAACTGTAGTGTTGGAGAAGACTCTTGAGATCCCTTGGACTACCAGAAGATCCAACCAGACCATCCTAAAGGAGATCAGTCCTGGGTGTTCTTTGGAAGGACTGATGTTGAAGCTGAAACTTCAATACTTTGGCCACCTGATAAGAAGAGGTGACTCATTGGAAAAGACCCTGATGCTGGGAAAGATTGAGGGCAGGAGAAGAAGGGGACGACAGAGGATGAGATGGTTGGATGGCATCACCAACTCAATGGACATGGTTTGGGTGGACTCTGGGAGTTGGTGATGGACAGGGAGACCTGGCATGCTGCGGTTCATGGGGTCGCAAAGAGTCGGACATGACTGAGCAACTGAACTGAACTGATATTTCAGCTTTGTGTCAATTTTAGCTTTATGGTTTTTCAGAAATCAGTTTTCAGTTTTTAAAAACATCTTTTGCTTCTAACAAGTACAATGTGTATTAATATACTACAAAGCTCACTTTACCAAGCAGCGTTTCTTCTATCCATAGATTAATCTTGGTGCTAAATAGTCTTCCATATTGTTATTTCACCCAGAAATTGAGATACAGATAATTAAACCTGTTCCAACAATATCAACCAGAAGATTATTTGATAAAAAAAAAGACATTCCCTGTAAGAATATTATCCAATAGAGCTTTCTTTGATGATGGAAAAGTTTGACATCTCCACGTGAAACAGGTAGCTATTGAAATGGAATTGGTATAATGCGATGTAGCCCAGGATCTAAGCATGAGCAATAACTGTTGTTGTTGATGTTCAGTTGCTAAGTCCTGTCCAACTTTTGCAATCCCATGGACTACAGCATGCCAGGCTCCTCTATCCTCCACTATCTCCTGGAGTTTGCTCAAATGACTATTGAGTCAGTGATGCTGTCTAATCATCTCAGCCTCTGCTGCCCCCTTCTTCTTTTGCCTTCAATCTTTCCTAGCATCAGGGTTTTTCCAATGAGTCATCTCTTCACATTAAGTGGCCAAAGTATTGGAGATCAGTTTCAGCATCAGGCCTTCCAATTAATATTCAGGTTGACTTCCTTTAGGATTGACTGGTTGATCTTCTTGCAGTCCAAAGGATGCTCAAGACTCTTCTCCAGTACTGCAATTCAAAAACAACAATTCTTTGGTTCTTAGCCTTCCTTATGGTCCAACTCTCACATCCTAACATATGGAAAAACCATAGCTTTGACTGTATGGACCTTTGCTAGCAAAGTGATGTCTCTGCTTTTTAGCATGCTGTCTAGGAGATGCAGGAGACGTGGGTTCAGTCCCTGAGCTGGGAAGATCATCTGGAGGAGGAAATGGCAACCCACTCCAGGATTCTTGCCTGTGGGATTCCATGGACAGAGGAGCCTGATGGGCTAGAGTCCATGGGGTCACAAAGAGTCAGACACAAGTTAGTGACGGAGGACACATACACACAGATGTTTGTCATAGCTTTCCTTCCAAGGAGCAAGCGTCTTTTAATTTTATGGGTACAGTTACTGTCTACAGTAATCTTGGAGCCCAAGAAAACAGTTTGTCACTGTTTCCAATTTTTCCCCCTATATTTGCCATGAAGTGATGTGACTAGATGCCATGATCTTAGTTTTTTTTCTTTTTTTAATATTGAGTTTCAAGCCAGCTTTTTCACTCTCCTCTTTTACCCTCATTAAGAGGCTCTTTAGTTCCTCTATACTTTCTGCTATTAGAGTGGTATCCTCTGCACATCTGAGGTTGTTATTTCTCCCGGCAATGTTGATTCCAACTTGAGATTCATCCATCCTGGTGTTTCGCATGTTGTACCCTGCCTACAGGTTATATAAGCAAGGTGACAACATACAGCCTTGTTGTACTCCTTTCCCAATTTGGACCAGTCTGTTGTTCCATGTCTGGTTCAAGCTGTTGCTTCTTGATCCACATATAGGTTTCTCAGTGGGCTGGTACTCCCATCTCTTCAAGAATTTTCCACAGCTTGTGATTCACACAGTCAAAGGCTTTAGCCTAGTCAGTGAAGCAGAAATAAGTTTTTTTCTGGAATTCCCTTGCTTTCTCCATGATCTGATGAATACTGGCAATTTGATCTCTGGTTCCTCTGCCTTTTCAAAACCCAGCTTGTACATTTATAAGTTCTTAGTTCATGTACTGCTGAAGCCTAACTTGAAGGATTTTGAATATAACCTTGCTAGTATGTGAAATGAGTGCAACTGAACAGTAGTTTGAACATTCTTTGGCATTGTTATTCTTTGGGATTGGAATGAAAATGGACACTTTCCAGTCCTGTGGCCATGCTGAGTTTTCCAAATTTGCTGACATATTGAACGCAGCATTTTAACAGCATCATCTTTTAGGATTATAAGTGGCTTTGCTAGAATTCTGTCACCTCCACTAGCTTTGTTTGTATTAATAGTAATGGTTCCTAAGGCCCGTTTGACTTCACATTTCAGGATGTCTGGCTTGAGGTGAGTGACCACAAAATCCTAGTTATCTGGGTTATGAAGATCTTTATTGTATAGTTTGTCTGTGCATTCTTGCCGTCTCTTCTTACTCTCTTCTGCTTCTGTTAGGTCCTTATCATTTCTGTCCTTTATCATGCCCATCCTTGCATGAAACATTCCATTGATGTCTCCAACATGATAGTCACATACAAATCACACAATTGCATAACCAAAAATTAACCTGAATAACCAATGAATTTTTCACTATTTCTGTCTGAACCTCAGATTGGTAGAACAAATTCTAACCTATTTAATTGGAGTCACACATCTGTCTCTTGTGGTAATGTTATTTTCAGGTTCTCTAACAGCAGTTAAGTTCTACTCATTTTCTTTACTACCACTTGATTGTAGTATAAAAATTGCAAATGCAACTTGAGTTCAATCACTTGATAAACATTTATTGCAAGCCTATTCTTGGCAAGATCCTGGAGATGCAGTACTAAACAAGAAAGAAATGGTTTTTGCCTTCATAGAACTTAAAGTCTAGCTGGGTGAGGCATGGTGGTATTAAGTTTCATCAATGAGAAAACGACCTTGTGAAAGCAGTGCCCCAATAATTCAGAAACTAAGGTGCCCAGAACTCCTCAGACATGTATGCTTAACTCTTGTACCCATGTAAGAGGAAACTAATCTGAAAGTCAGAATCTATTTACAATCTATTTACAAATGTGTTTTCTCTTTTCCCTACGTTTCAAGTGATGATCCCTTTCCAAGAGCTAATTATACACCCCAGAAGATTTCAACCTAGTGAACATACTCCATTTTTTAACATTTTTAAATTTTCTTTTCTTTTTTCCTTCCTTTCTTTCTTCATTCCTCACTCCCTTGCTTCTTCCCTCCCTCCCTTCATTCCTTCATACATATTGAGTTTATATTTTGTGAAGAGAGTTTATGAATATATTATATATATGAGTATATTCTTATATATATTATGAATATATTCTTTGTATAACTTTTTGATGGCTCCAGCATGCAGGCTTAGAGAGTTTGTTGCTCTATGTGTCAATCCCCTTGGCATTTTAAAGCAAGTGAATAGAGAGGTTAAGGCTCGGATCTAGCCAAGCATGTCCTTTGTATCACCAATGGATAATCTTATATGGCAGAATAGAGCCAAATTGTGCACCTCAGATATACTTGTCAATTTGATGTCTAAGACCTGTAGGCAGGGAAGTTACAATTTATAAAATAACAAGAGCTTGGCCTGGAAAGCATATTAAAATTTTGATCTTGAAGTATAATATATCACAATTACAGGGCTAGGTAGGAAATAAGAATATGTAAAAATGACTGAGTTCAAGGCCTCTGAGGATAAACTGCTTGTATTCCTATCAAGCTAGCTCCTGGCTAGTTTTGCTGTCTATTAAAATAATTTGTTGATGAAGCAAAATTAGGGCAGCTTCATCTAGCTGTTGCTGTTCAGTTGACCCGATGGATTGTAGCACACCAGGCTCCTCTGTCCATGGCGTTCTCCAGGCAAGAATGTTGGAGTGGGTTGCAGTAGGTACTGGTAAAAGCATAGTATTTAGGACCTAAGATTTTTTTTTAGAGACTATAAACATGTTTGAGAGCTAAAAGGAAAAAAAGTTTTGACTCCAAAACATAAAAAGAAAATATCAGAATCAAAATTAATATTTAACTATATTCCTACAGAGTGTAACATACCAATGAATTAACTGCAATTCAACTATTTTATAGACAATTTATTTAGTTTGGGATGTGGATTATGGTTGACTTTAACATGCTTGATAGATGTGATGGGTAAAAGAGTAAGAGTACCTAGAACTCAGAAAAGAATGTCAATACCAAACTTTGCTGGCTGTCAAATTGAGTCACTGAGTTGCTAATTTGCAAGCTCTGAATTATATGATGGTTATCCAGATAAGACAGTCATGTCTAAAGAGGTCAAGTGAATTGGACAAGTTCACATAGCTACACAGAGGCATGTCCCTGACTAGAACTTTTATCTCTTGAGTCCTGCATGAGGTCTTTTGCACCCAATGTCATCTACAACTGATTTGTTGGGATACTTGTTAAAATGCATACTCACAGACTCTACTGGGCTCTGTAGAGTCACAGACTCTACACAGACTCTACTCTACTCACAGAACATCTGGGGTTCAAACTCAGAATCTGCATTTTTCCCACATAACACTGCCTATCATTTTATATTTCCAGGGACACAGCTATTTAGCTAGTCAGCTTTGGTCAGTTGATTGAGCCAATTTATTGCCAGCGAGTTGATGACTTGGATTCAGTCGACCTGTTGGTATAATGTGGACATGAAAGTCTAAAATTGGTTTCCTCTTTTTTTTATATATTTATTTGACTGTGTCAGCTCCTAGTTGCACCATGCAGGATCTTTTATTGCAGTGCAACAGACTCTCCAGCTGCACAGAACATGGGATCTTAGTTCCTTGACCAGGGATCAAACTGACATATTCTGCATTGCAAGGCAGATTTTTAACCACTGGGTCACCAGGCAAGTCCCTAAAAATGGTTTCTTTTTTTTTTTTTTAAAGACCCTAAAATGGAGAAACGATATTGTTTAGATTCTTTCCTCAACTGTGACGTTAAATGAGGTATTTCAAAGCTGTCTTGGAAGAAGACCTTTGGGCATGCTAGTAAAAAAAATACCAGAGGAGAACTGTGATAGAGGGTAATTGGGGGCTGAGGTGAAAATGCTGAAAGGCTCAGAGATAAGCCAGTCATCCTTCTGGTCTCGTCTTTTTGACTTTTTTCCCCTAAATATATTAGTTCAAACTAGTGAATGTACAAATGTATGGAATGTTTCAAATATGTAAGTACCAGGCACTGTCCTAGGTGCTGAGGAACCCATGATGACCAGGTCAGACACAGTCCTTGACTTAAATTTGCCTACAGTCTAGCTCAGAACAAGATAAACAAGTATTTAATCCCAGCTCTACCACCAATAAGCTGTGTGACCTTGGATAAGCCTCCTCACCTCTCTGGACTTGCATTTTCTTATTTTAACCTCTAGCTCTGCCTAGCCCTTATAGGAAGCACCAATGACCTTAGAAAGTGGGAGGCTACCATCTACATGGACATTTCATTGCTGCTCATGCCTCTGTCTTCCTACCAGTCAATTTTTGTTTAATTCAGAGGTAGGCCATGCCAGGCCAGTGAAATGGCTGTCTTCTCCACATGGCCCCACCCAGGGGCTCGTGGGACCAATTACATCAAAGTTTTCTTGAAATTTGCTCTCTAAATTAGCTCGTATGTGCTCTGGCTATGAGAGAGGGTCACATCCATTACCTCACGGCTGTGATGGCTCCAGCAAAGTCCCCAGGGAGCTGGGCAGCCCACCACAACCTTCTCCAAGGACTTTCAGAGGAGCAGCAGCAGGGAGCTTCCCCTGTGCTGCCCTACCGGTCCACAAAAAGAAAAAAAAAATGACCCTAGAGTCCAAAGATTCACTTCCAAAACAGCCCTGAGGCTGAAACCAACCATGGTGGCCGACTGGTGGGAAGAAGCGGGTAAAACGACACCACGGAAAAACTGACATTTGTGGATATTAAGGGAAAATGTGCATCCTTCCAATTACAAGCTTAACCAAGTCAGGAAAATTATGATGGGAGCATTTCATGAACATTTAAGTTTAATCTGGGCTTTCCCATTATTGAGTTAGTCCAGGATACACACTCTGGAGAATCCTGTATACTCCAGAGTGTCTAACTATACACAGGAAGTAATAGTGATGCATAATCGATGTTGATTTAATCAATCTGTGTTGAGCAACCATTATGTGCTTGGCATCATCGTGGGCACCAGGGGTACAATAATGAACAAAGCACTCTTTGCTTTCATGGGGAGACAGAAAATAAAACCAAAGTGGTTAACAAAAAGCTATATACACAAGTTTAGGTAATGATAAGCCTGTGAAGAAAAGGGAAGCCGGGAAGGGGTAGGAAATAAAAGAGAGGGGGAAGTGAGGGGTAGGCAAGACTGCTTGACCGAGACATACTATGAGCAGAAACTTGAGTGAAAGGAGGGGTGATCTAGAGGTGGGTATCTGAGGAAAGAGCACTTCACACAAAGGGAAGAACCTGACCCAATATCTGGCAGGGGCTGCTGTGTATTTTAGGTTCAGAGAAGTGAAGAGATGTGTCCAGGGCCACACAGCAAGTTAAGTGACAGAGCTGGAAGGTGACTCTACCTCAGTGCTGTTTCTTCTAATTGTTCCTGGGGTTAGTCATTCCTAAACTTCACTTGACTCCCCCCGTATCAGGCAAACCACCCAAAGCTTCCAACAGCTCTGAGCTCTGGAATTTGATTCAAATCCTTGGAGACAGAACTTGGTATTAATACCTGGCTCTCATAAAAGATTAGATGAAGCCTGTGCCCAAAGATATTTGGGTCTGAAAGTATCTGGAGGCAGTGATGGGATTTATTTTCATTGTACTGTGGGAGCTCAGCCTCTCCCAGGCACTCTGTTAGGCTGCTGTCTCCATTTCCTTCTTTCTGGGGAGAACTGGATGCGGGAGGTGGGGTGTCAGTTACACCCTCCCTGACTAAGGAAATGTGCAGAGTGGAAAGACAGCCATTACCCCAGGCTGGCCATCGCCTCCTTAGCAACAACAGCCGTGTACACATTCACACACAAACACTGCACCAAAACAAGCAAAGGTCACTCTCTCTGGTCACTTCCAAGAATGATCTCAATTTTTCATAAAACAATGTTTATAAATTAGATGGAATCCCGGAGCAATCCGGGAATAGAAATAACCATTTTATGAGGCTTCTTGCCATTACATTATTGCTTGTTTGCCTCGAATGAGCAAAATAGTGTGCAGCCCACCTCTTTCAGAGCCAAGCAAAGACCTTTTACCAAGGATCCAGCCAAGTGAATCTGAATGGAGAGGTATCCTTGTTCTAGCAGGAGCTTCCATTTACAGCCTTTTGACAAGAAGCACCTTGAGGTCAAGGGTTCTGCCCTAGTCATTTTTCCATTCCAGCAACAAGCACAGTCCCTAGCACACCATGAGCATTTAGGAAATAATTTTGATTGTTGAATTACTGAATAAGTAACTGAATCAATGAAAATGAAATAATGAATGAATAGTCTGATGCCCAGGGCTAGTTCCAAAGAAAATGAAGATACTCAACAAGACTACAAACACTTTTGAGCCCTTGTTATATGCCCGGGCTTTATGTGAGATGACACTGAAGAAGTATTCCATGTTCTCCAACCTGCTTCCTGCTCTCACTGGCTTTTCCTTGGCCCCTCCAGACTTCCATGCTGTTCACCTGTGACACAGGCTGCTCTTCAACCCTAACTCAGAATATATTTCCCCTCTCTACCTAGAAAATGTCCACTGTTACAGCCTCCTGGATTTAATTGGCTGGCATGTTGATGAACTACACACATTAGTTGAGCTCCCTCAGAGGCAGAGCCTGAGACAAGGATTCAAGTGTATGTGGTTTATTTGGGAAAAAGGGATAGAAGAAAAGACAGTCAATGAAGAGTACATTATTAAGCAAGTTATCACTATAGACAATCAAACTTCAGTCCTATGTAAAAATTTGGAAAAACGGTATAAGAAATATGTCACCTTGCTTAACGTTATCCCACCTGGAAGCAAGAAAGTGGTATTTATTCACCAACTTAGTGATTGTTACCTGTTGCTGTCATTGTTGTTCAAGCAATTATGTCTGACTCTTTGTGACCCCATGGACCACAGCACACCAGGCCTCCCCTGTCTCTCACCATCTCCCAGAGTTTGCCTAATTTCATGTCCATTGCATCGGTAATGCCATCCAGCCATCTCATCCTCTGACACCCTCTTCTCCTCCTGCCCTCAATCTTTTCCAGCATCAAGGACTTTTCCAATGAATTGGCTGTTCGAATCAGGTGACCAAAATACTGGAGCTTCAGCTTCAGCATCATTCCTTCCATTGAGTATTTAGGGTTGATTTCCTTTAAGACTGACTGGTTTGATCTCCTTGCTGTCTAAGGGGCTCTCAAGAGTCTTCTCCAGCACCACAGTTCAAAGGTATCAATTCTCTTGCACTCTGCCTTCTTTACAGTTTGGCTCTCACAACTGTACATGACCACCGGGAAGACAATAACCTTGACTATATGGACCTCTGTGGACAGAGATGTCTCTGCTTTTCAACGCCCTGTTAATTCTCTGGCACTTTCAAGCTCCTTGAACATGAGCAGATTGGCCTTCCCTGACTTTGGAGAAAGCACTCAGACAAGCAGTGCTGATATTTACAGTCAGAAGTTACCAGGGCATAGTGAAGTGGTAAAGCTGAAGATGGGCCACTGACCACATTGGCCAACCTAACTGTTAGATGGAGAAATGGATGATCACATCCACCATAAACACCCTCCTAAAGGGACCTGACTTCTAAAGAAGACTTTGAATGGGATAATGTCTTAACACAAATGAATGCTTCTCTTATCCAGTTGGAAGACAAAAGAGGAAGTTGAGATTTGGTGGCGGAAGTGGACAGATGAGTCTCCATTTAAATATGGCAGGTGCAGGAGGCTTTCCTGGAATTTTGGGTGAGGTGAGCACTACTTTTATAACAGAGTTATAATGCAGCCAATATTCTTTACAGGCGAGAAGTTGACCAGAAATTAACTAGCCTCTATCAAACCCATTCATGTTAGGAATTTTGCCTTTCAGCTACCAGAGAAATTCTGTGTCTACTCAGAGCACTACATCCCTCAGTTGCAGGACATATCTAGATGATCAAAAGGCTAGTTTCCCTTCCTTTCTCCTCCTTGTTTGCTTACAAACCTGTAAGAGAGAGAGAACTGATAGTTTCACGGAGCTTTTTAACATGACATTAAAATCAAGAGGAAACTGAGAGGTCATCCTACAAACCTGTCATTTTATAGCCTGGAAGCTGAGGCCCAGAATGTGGAGGTCACTTGCCCAAAATCACACAATGATGAGTGCCAGGTTTGTTTTGTCAGGCAGAATTCAGTCATGAAAACTAAATCACTCTAGGTTTGTCAAGCAAAAAGTGATGTAACGCAGGGAAATACAAAACCACTGGAAGGGCCCTTCTTTTCCAGTTAGGATTAACTGATAAATGGGAATATGACCTCAAACATCTCCTTAACTCTTGAAGCTACTGTAGTTTCCATTGCTAAGACCACAGCTGCCCAACAAAGATCCTTAGACCCTCGTCAAAGTTGTTCCTGATAACAGGACAGCCCTTGATTATCTTTTAGCTGAATGAGGCAGTGTCTGTGGCCAGCACCACCTGTTGTACCTGGGTTAACACTTTTGGAGAAGCTGAAACTCAGATTAAAAAAAAAAAAAAAAAAACCACTGGAAAGGTTAAGGGAGCAAGAGTCAGAAATGGGCTGTCACTAGTTTGTAAGCTGTGGTTTCAACAGCCATAGAACTTTGCAAGCTGTCCAGAACATGGAAACCAGTTCCTTCCATGGACCTGAGGCATGCAAATGTCAAGAGACAACTTCAAAACCTCCTGTGCTTACTTAACATCACATGCTGATCCTTCCAGAAGGAAATGATGGCTTCCGTCTCTTTCACCTTCCACATTTGCCACTCCATCTGGCTGGCGGGCTGTAAGCCACACTTAGCAGTGTGGTGAGCTCCCGTTTGTAGGCATATATGCAAACCTAGGTGATAGAGAGGACCTCTGCTCAGTGGTGAATGCATCTCCCAAATAACAAGTGGGGAAGAGAGGTGAGAAAGAGGGCTGGCATTGGCTGGAATTCGGTACCTGATCCCACCCTTGACAGCAGTTTTAGAGACCCTGACAGTGTAGAATTTTCAATGTCATCATTTGGTCCATCACATTCCCTGTCTTTCTGTCTCCCCCATGTACGTCAGTCTGTATTGCTGTATTACAGGTGTGTAGTGACAAATCTGGGCTTCCCTGGTAGTTCAGCTGGTAAAGAATCTGCCTGCAATGCAGGAGACTGGGGTTCAATTCCTGGGTTGGGAAGATCTGCTGGAGGAGGGCATGGCAACCCACTCCAGTATTCTTTCTTGGAGAATCCCCATGGACAAAGGAGCCTGGCAGGCTACAGTCCATAGGGTCATAAAACAGTTGGACATGACTTAGTGACTTAACAGCAACATTGTCCTGAACCTCAAAGCATGTTAGTTTCACTACAATCTGGAGTTTTCTACCTTCAGGGGGAAAGCTCTGTCTAAACAATTTCCACCTGATCCCCTCTCCCTTAGCCAGAGTTAGAATTGACCCATCAAATGCCAATGGGGTCATTTCAGTGTTTGGTTCACAAACAAGTGTGCAAATTATAGGACACAGTATAACTGCAAGTCATCCATTAGAAACCACTACAGGACTATGAATTCTGTGTTCAGTGCAGTCCTCGTACCAAACTTGGTGACGAGGCTTTTAGGAAGTCAAGATTCTCAATTCTTTTTAAGCATCCCCAAGCTTCCTGTTACCTTGTTTTAAACTCTTCTGCAGGCAGCACACATTCCTAATGTCTTTCTCACTCACTAATCCACACTTACTGACAGTCACTTCTTCCTAGGCTATTGCTCTCTGTTCTGAGATGAGGATGGCATTATTACATAATTAAATTCTTGTTAACTTCTTACTGAATTAATGTTCAATCTCATCTAATTTATGAAATGCTAGAATCTATTTAAAATGTGGTGTTCCTTGTGGATTTGTTAGTGCTATTATTATTACTAAATGATACTATTAGTAATAATAATAATTATTAATGATGATGGTGATGATAACACTTCACCTTTGCACCTCTGCAGAGTCTTGGGGTCATCAAATTATTTTACTATTTATTTTCTAAGGAGGGAACGAAGACTCAGATTAGTTAAGACATTTGCCCAAGATCATCCAATGATTGGCTGCAGAACTGAAAATAAAACCTATGTCTTTTGGCTTCCAGTTCATGCCCTTTTAATTGTGTACATCGCTGCTATAAGGAAAAGCTTACAGAGGTTCCTGGGTAAGGATGACTGAGGAAGAAGGGTGAACTGAGTAAAAGGACTGATGCCATGGTGGGTCCCTCGGTGCCATCAGATAGACTAGCAGACTTTCACAGCAAAATATCCATTCTGGTTCACAGAGTGGTCTGATTTCTGAGCTCTAGAGGTAGTTAAACACTCATTTGGGGGGCTTCCCCAGTGGCCCAGCAGGTAAAGAATCTGCCTGCAATGCAGGAGATGCAGGACACTTGGGTTAAATCCCTGAGTCAGGAAGATCCTCTGGAGAAAGTGAAAGTGAAAGTGAAGTCTCTCAGTCGTGTCCCACTCTTTGTGACCCCATGGACTGTAGCCTACCAGGCTCCTCAGTCCATGGGATTTTCCAGGCAAGAACACTGGAGTGGGTTGCCATTTCCTCTGGAGAAGGGCATGGCAATCCATTTCAATATTCTGGCCTGGAGAATCCCATGGACAGAGGACCCTGGCAGGCTATGTTCATAGGGTCGCAAAAAGTCAGACACGACTGGAGCAACTTATCATGCATGCACACAAACACTTATTTCTAAATCCATCAGTCTGGCTTCCTGCCTTAAGAAGCATAGTCAGGGCTACCATCTCCATGCAGACTGGACACTGTACAACCCCAGGTGGTACCATTCCCATGATTAGGCACTGTAGATGCATGTGTTCATCAAGAAAGCTTCCTGGATGATGACAGTAAAATGTTGTGTTCTAAAAAAAATTGGTGAATTCTGATAATTTTCTGAGACCTGGAGGTACAGCTTTTTGAAGAAGGGGGGTTTTTCCTTTTTAATCTTATTCACTCAAAGCTGAATAGGTGAACAGTTGTCATGCACACAATCTAGGGTCCAGATAGATGGAAGAGATGGAAAAGAAATTTGCCTCTCATTTGTGTCTTTATCGATTTACTCATAGTTCATCCACCCATGCATTATGCATCTGTCAACTATGAATTAGCACTTGTCAAGAGCATTGCCGAAGACTGAACAACAAGGGCGTTTGCCATCTGCCTCTGTTAAGATTGAACCCTGTGCTGCTGCAGCTATTGACCTTCAACACTCCCTGAGGGAGTTGAGGGTGGAGTGAGTTACTCTGTGCTACCAGGAATCTGGTGGGACAGGTCTTTAGACAGTTGGATGTTTTCAGGAACTGATTTCATGATCCCAATCTTTGCATCTCCTCATAGGTAGAAGAGCACTAAATTCCTTCATGATGACATCTGATCTTTGTGACTAGCAGAAAATCTTGTAAAGTAAGCACTTGATTGCACTGAACTCTCCCTTCACCAAAATTTTATATAGTGACCTTCCCCTGCTACCTCTTTGGAGCAGTCTCTCAGAACTAACTGAGGTGCTGTCTCCTGGGCTGTAGTCCTTATTTTGCCCCCAATAAAACTTAACTCACAACTCTCAAGTTGTGCATCTTTTTTTTAGTCAACATATTTTTAAAAACTAGACTTCAGGGGTTAGTCTGTGCTGGACAGTGTGCCCGACACTGGGATGCTTCATGCCCAGTTTCTGCTTTCTGAGAACTCAGTCTCATGGAGAATCAGACCCTATAGTGCGTGCATGTATAGCTGTTCATTCATGTCTGACTCTTTGTAACCCCATGGACTGTAGCCAGCCAGGCTCTTCTGTCCATGGGATTCTCTAGTGAGAGTATTGGAGTGGGTTGCCATTTCCTTCTTCAGACCTTTATAGCAGTGTAGGGTTTTACAGACACCCAGAGGCAGGAAATGTAACCTAGCCTCACATGGGAACAGACAGAGTGAGGAAAATCAGCAAAAGTCACTTTCCTACCCAGGTGGCATGAGGGGACTCCAGGCTGAAGGAGCAGCATGTGCAAATCCCTGGAGGTAAAAGGCTGTGTCCTCAGTACCTGCCATGTATTAGCTCATATAATCTCAGAGCAATCCTATCAGCAGAGCACTATTATTATTTCTCAATTAACAGATAAGGAAAGAAAGGCACAGATAAATTAGGTAACCTGCTAAAGGCTCAGTTCAGTTCAGTCACTCAGTCATGTCCGACTCTGCGACCCCATGAATCACAGCACGCCAGGCCTCCCTGTCCATCACCAACTCCCAGAGTTCACTCAGATTCATGTCCATCGAGTCAGTGATGCCATCCAGCCATCTCATCCTCTGTCGTCCCCTTCTCCTCCTGCCCCCAATCTCTCCCAGCATCAGAGTCTTTTCCAATGAGTCAACTCTTCACATGAGGTGGCCAAAGTACTGGAGTTTCAGCTTCAGCATCATTCCTTCCAAAGAAATCCCAGGGCTGATCTCCTTCAGAATGGACTGGTTGGATCTCCTTGTAGTCCAAGGGACTCTCAAGAGTCTTCTCCAACACCACAGTTCAAAAGCATCAATTATTCGGGGCTCAGCTTTCTTCACAGTCCAACTCTCACATCCATACATGACCACTGGAAAAACCATAGCCTTGACTAGATGAACCTTTGTTGGCAAAGTAATGTCTCTGCTTTTCAATATGCTATCTAGGTTGGTCATAACTTTCCTTCCAAGGAGTAAATGTCTTTTAATTTCATGGCTGCAATCACCATCTGCAGTGATTTTGGAGCCCAAAAAAATAAAGTCTGACCCTGTTTCCACTGTTTCTCCATCTATTTCTCATGAAGTGATGGGACCAGATGCCATGATCTTCATTTTCTGAATGTTGAGTTTTAAGCCAACTTTTTCACTCTCCTCTTTCACCTTCATCAAGAGGCTTTTTAGTTCCTCTTCACTTTCTGCCATAAGGGTGGTGTCATCTGCATATCTGAGGTTATTGATATTTCTCCCAGCAATCTTGATTCCAGCTTGTGCTTCTTCCAGCCGAGCGTTTCTCATGATGTACTCTGCATAGAAGTTAAATAAGCAGGGTGACAATATACAAACTTGATGTACTCCTTTTCCTATTTGGAACCAGTGTGTTGTTCCATGTCCAGTTCTAACTGTTGCTTCCTGACCTGCATACAATTTTTCAAGAGGCAGGTCAGGTGGTCTGGTATTCCCATCTCTTTCAGAATTTTCCACAGTTTATTGTGATCCACAGAGTCAAAGGCTTTGGCATAGTCAATAAAACAGAAATAGATGTTTTTCTGGAACTCTCTTGCTTTTTCGGTGATCCAGCGGATGTTGGCAATTTGATCTCTGGTTCCTCTGCCTTTTCTAAAACCACCTTGAACATCTGGAAGTTCACGGTTCACATATTGCTGAAGCCTGGCTTGGAGAATTTTGAGCGTTACTTTACTAGCGTGTGAGATGAGTGCAATTGTGCAGTAGTTTGAGCATTCTTTGGCATTGCCTTTCTTTGGGATTGGAATGAAAATGGACCTTTTCCAGTCCTGTGGCCACTGCTGAGTTTTCCAAATTTGCTGGCATATTGAGTGCAGCACTTTCACAGCATCATCTTTCAGGATCTGAAATAGCTCAACTGGAATTCCATCACCTCCACTAGCTTTGTTCATAGTGATGCTTTCTAAGGCCCACTTGACTTCACATTCCAGGATATCTGGCTCTAGGTGAGTGATCACACTATCGTGATTATCTGGGTGGTGAAGATCTTTTTTGTACAGTTCTTCTGTGTATTCTTGCCACCTCTTCTTAATATCTTCTGCTTTTGTTAGGTCCATAATATTTCTGTCCTTTATTGAGCCCATCTTTGCATGACATGTTCCCTTGGTATCTCTAATTTTCTTGAAGAGATCTCTAGTCTTTCCCATTCTGTTGTTTCCCTCTATTTCTTTGTATTGATCACTGAGGAAGGCTTTCTTATCTCTTCTTGCTTTTCTTTGGAACTCTGCATTCAGATGCTTATATATTTGCTTTTCTCCTTTGTTTTTCACTTCTCTTCTTTTCACAGCTATTTGTAAGGCCTCCCCAGACAGCCATTTTGCTTTTTTGCATTTCTTTTCTGTGGGGATGGTCTTGATCCCTGTCTCCTGTACAATGTCATGAACCTCAGTCCATAGTTCATCAGGCACTCTATCTATCAGATCTAGTCCCTTAAATCTATGTCTCACTTCCACTGTATAATCATAAGGGATTTGATTTAGGTCATACCTGAATGGTCTAGTGCTTTTCCTTACTTTTTTCAATTTCAGTCTGAATTTGGCAATAAGGAGTCCTAGATCTGAGCCACGGAAGATAAAGACCAGACATAGTGCTCGAACCCAGAGAATCCATCTACAGAGTTCACAGTCGAGAGACACCATAGGTGCTTATTGTTTGTTGTCCAGTCTCTAGGTCCTGTCCGACTCTTTGTGACTCAATGAACTGCAGCATGCCAGGCTTCCCTGTCCTTCACTGTCTCCTGGAGTATGGTCAAACTCATGTCCATTGAGTCAGTGATGCCATCCAACCATCTTATCCTCTGTTGCTCCCCTTTTCTCTTGCCCTCAATCTTTCCCAGCACCAAAGTCATTTCCAACGAGTTGGCTCTTTGCATCAGGTGGCCAAAGTATTGGAGCTCCAGCTTCAGCATCAGTCCTTCCAATGAATATTCAGGACTGATTTCCTTAAGAGTCTTCTCCAGTACCACAGTTCAAAACCATCAATTCTTAGGTGCTCAACTGTTTTTATGGTCCAAATCTCTCATCCATACATGACTACTGGAAAAATCATAGCTTTGACTCTGTGTTTAAGAGAACCCAGTTTGGCAATTGCTGAGCATTGGAGGTGGTAAGATATGAAGCTGGAGGACTCCTGGGATGTGAGTTAAGGGGACCCTTCATGGCCTGGGTGGTCTAACTCAGGGCTGCCTGTAAGAACATGAGCCTTATGTCTTCTTTAGCTCTAGCTGGTGACTTCGCCTTTGTTTCCTGCTGCTTCCTGGAATCCACTGCCCAGTCCCCCAAGAGGCACATACCTAACAAATTGTGAGGACCCCAGGAAATGATTCATCTTCCCCATTCTATGTCTGTACTGACTCCAGAGACATTTTCCAGAAGTTGCTTTGTCAATTTTTAACTAAATTTCCATCTCTTGTTTTGTTGCTATGAAGCTTTTTTCCCCTAAATGTTGAGTGATGGGAAGGGTGACCCGAAAACCAAATTTCAGTTCTTGGAGGGCTCTGGTTTAGATTGATTCCAGTTAATTGTGAGTCTACTCTATTGGGTTATTGCATTACTCAAGTTCCAAAAAAGCTGAAAGGAATGCATACATTTCAAAAAAATCTGTTACTTGCTCTCTCAGAACTTTTTGTCAGGGTCAAAATTTATCCTTGAGAGATTATTAGAGAAAAATAAGATTAAAATTTAACTGAAAAATAACTTACTCTGTACATGTCCTAAGTGTAATAGTCCATTAAAATCACTATGCAAGTTCTTGCCACTGTTCCGAGGGTTTGATCGAATGAACAGAGAGCACTTAATTTATTTTTTTGGCTCTATCCTGGGTTCAACAATTGTTCAACCATCAGATATAAATACTCCAACTATTAAAACACCAGGTCACTGCACACACAAGTTACAAAACTTATTTTACCAAACACTAAAGTATTTCCATGCAAAACATAGCAAAAAGAGCTTAAGAAAAAGTCCCTCTGAAAACCAAAGTGGGTATTTTGCTACTGACCATGGAAAGTGAAGGGCTTCCCTGGTAGGTCAGTTGGTAAAGAATCTGCCTGTAATGCAGGAGACTCCAGTTTGATTCCTGGATTGGGAAGATCCTCTGGAGGAGGGCATAGCAACCCACTCTAGTATACTTGCTTGGAAAATCCCATGGACAGAGGAGCCTGGCGGGTTACAGTCCATGAGGCTGCAAAGAGTCAGACATGACTGAGCAACTAAGCACAGCACATGGAAAGCTAAGAACTATCCCTTTGATCCACGGCTGCCTGGATGAGCCCCTTTGTTGGAGAGGGCACTGGTCTGGGGGTCAGGGGAGTGGGGAGGAGAACTCAATACTAACCCCATTCTACCATTACCCAACCCTGAAGAGTCCCTTTACTTTGGGAACATCAGTTTCTTATCTAAAATGGATTGAATGCTATGATCTCTTGTTTCATTGAGGAAATAAGACCAAAACTTTGATACTAATATAGATAGGCAAGCCTCAAGTAAGCCTACATTATATTTAATCAGGTTTTATAAACTTATTTTTTTTTTTTTTCGTAAAGGACCAGGTGGTAAATATTTTAGGCTTGGCAGATGTAGCACTGTGTTTTGTTATATATATGTGTACATATATATATATATATATATATACACATACATACATACATACATAATCTTCATCTACAGTTAATGGCTCACAGGTTGCCAGCCAAACCCTTGGAATTTCCTGAGCCATAAAAGCAAGGGGAATATCTTTTGCTATGATGTTTGCTCTCTTGTCCTCAGTTCCTGAAAATGCTTCAGAGCCATACAGGTAAAACAACAGTATCTTGTTATTCATAACTACTCCCTTTCTATAACTGGGTTTATGCTAATGAAATGACTTTGCCATGTGCCTAAGGATAGAGGCTGGTTGCCAAGGGAACCAAATGGAAAAAGAGGTTGGAACTTTCAGACCCACCTGATTTCTGGGGAGAGGGGAGCAGCTAGAGGTTGCACCTAAGGTCAGTGAGTTAATCAATCATGCCTATGTGATGAAGTCTCCATACAAACTCAAAAAGTATGGGGCTCAGAGAACTTCCATGTCCCATCATGGGAGGTCCCAAGCTTCATGAGACAGAAGCGTCTTTGTTCAGGACATTGCCCTGTGTATCTCTATATCTGGCTGTTGATTCATAGTCTTTAATATCCTTTGTAATAAGTTGGTAATGTAGGGAATAAACAGGTTTCCTCAGTTCTATGAGCTGTTCTGATAAATTACTCAAAACCCAAAGAGGGTGTCATGGGAGCCTCTGATCGACAGCCTGTCATTCAAAAGTATAGGTGACAGTGTGGACTTGCAAGTGGCCTCCTGAGTTGTTGGAACCTCCAACTTGCAACTTGGGGTTGTGACTGGTGTCTAAAGTGGAGGGCACTCCTGTGGGACTGAACCCTTTACCTGTGGAGTCTGTCTGTATATCCAGGTGGACAGTGTCAAAACTGAGTTGAATCCTCAGACACCCTGCTGGTGTCCAAGAATTGCTTGCTGGTATGGGGAAGCCCACACATACACACAGACACAGACACATACAGACAAGCACGTGTGCATACACGTGCACACATTAGAGTTAGGCCCAGAAACATAACTTAGCAGGCCATAGTGTTCGTGTCACCACTACTCAACTCTAAGCCATCAAGAAAGCAACCATAGACAGTATATAAGCAAATAGGCATGGCTGTGTCCCAACAGGACTCTAAGAAAGCAAGCCACAGGCAGGACTCTGTTTACAACCTGATGGAGAGGATGGCTGCAGGAATCTCATTGGGAAAAGAGAGGCTCCAGGACCCTGCTCCAGCCCCACCTCACAAAGGCCACCAAAGCTGCCCAGCCCAGCCCACCTCCGAGGAACCAGAGAACAGACTTGGGGTATGTCTCCCTCAAGGATGGGGATGAAAGAGTTAAGGAGCCAGGGACAGGCACAATTGTTTCTTTCTAGGGAAACAATTCAGACTTGGGAGCTTGCTCTGCCACACAGCTGGAAGTCATTACTGCAGAAGTTTTTAAAGTGAAAACGTTTTATTTAGGCCCCCGTGAAGGTTTTCTTAGGCCAAGGGTGAACTCTGTGCTCACGCTGCTGCTGTCCCCAGCCAAGAGCTTTGGTCAGCCCTGCCATGAGCTGTATTCTAGAGCCCTCCTTGCCCTCTTACTGACCCTCTGGCCACCTGGCCTCATCCCTCTCTCCTCCAAGCCTCTTTCATAAACTATCAGTCTGCTTAGGTCCTCTCTGGCAAGCAGGGCTGGCCTGTGCCAGTAATATGGAAAACTGTGTAGCTCAACAATGGGAACGTTTACCTCTCATCAAGCTGGGATCCAAAAATGCCAGTGTTTTAAATGAACTTAAAAGTCTCTCTTGATGGACATGAACTTGGGCAAACTTTGGGAAATGGTGAGGGTCAGAGAGGCCTGGCATGCTGCAGTCTACGGGGTTGCAAAGAGTTGGACATGACTGGGTGACTGAACAACAACAAGAGTCTCGCAAGGCTTCCCAGCTGGTGCTAGTGGTAGAGAATCTGCCTATTAGTGCAGGAGATTTAAGCCACACAGGTTTGATCCTGGGTTGGGAAGATACCCTGGAGTAGGAAATGGCTACCCACTCCAGTATTCTTGCTTGGAGAATCCCATACAGGGGAGCCTGGCAGGCTACAGTCCACGGGGTTGCAAAGAGTTGGGCATGACTGAGCGACTTAGCACACGTGTCTCTCACCCAGAGCCTTGGGTACAGATAGAGTGGGAGGGGTTCACAGATCAATGAAAAAGTCAGGTCACCACACACAGTGAAAATCAAGTGGTAAAAACAGACTCCTTCTTTCAGGCCGATTCAGACAAAGGAGACAAAGGGGTGGTTTGCCTGGTATGAATGAGTGTAAGTCTCTAAAAGTAAAACTTGATAAGCAAATGCCTTTATTTAACTAGACACCTTTTTTCTCTTTTTCCCTTACATTTAGGCTAAAGAAATTACAGTAAGGAAGTGGCTGGTGTCGGGGCTTGATAAACAGTGTTTACAGCTAACCTCCTAGTATCACAATGTCTGGGATCCTGTCAACAGGTCCATCTCGGCCACAGTTGGGTAGAATGGTGATGGTTTTAAGTTCAGGGTAACTCTCCTTGGCACTGCAGGTTCAGAACTGTCACAATTCAGTGGCATTTTTCATCTTCTGTGTCACCAAAGCAGGGGGAGGGGACTCTCAGACCCCTGATAGGATCATTTATAAGACTGGCAGTGCTGGCTTCTCTGGTGAATCTCCTAGTTTATCAGAAAACTGCTAAAAGGAGCAGCCCTTCCTCCAAGCACTAGGTTCAAGATCTAGTAACTTTAGGTAACAGTGGGTAATTCTGGTGAGGTCAGCTGTCCTTTCAGAAGCCCAGTGGCAGAGCTACATGCGGCCAGCATAGAAAAAGTGTACAGAGGATTGAGAGGCACAGACTTGGGTCTGAGCTCTCAACCAATAAATTCATCATTCAGTATGCAAATTTTGAGTAAGTCAACCAAAATATCCCAGAGTCAGGAAGGAGATAATAAGAGCCGTCATGTAAGTGAACATTTGCTGAGTTCTTACAATGTGCCAGGAATGGTGCTACATGTCTTCCAAGCGTTATATGAAGCACATGCAGCTGCTCCCATTTTACAGAAAGAACCCAAGGCTCAGAGAGAAGATGTTGTGCATCCTTCCAGGTGAGCCCCCAAGGTTGTGTCTGTGAATGCTCCTAGGAAGGGCTCCTGACTTATGGCAGCACCAGGCAGGGCTGTGACTCAGCCAAGAGCCAAGATACAGACATACTGGTTGTTAAAATTCATAAATAATCTGAGCAGCTGCTATAAGCTTTGTACATGATCCCTTATGATCCAGTCGCTCTCCTGGTGTCCCAGAACATTCTAGAATCCAGTTACTGGAGAGTTAATACCTGGCCCTGGGACCTGCTCCAGTCTACCACTGATATCAGAACTCATGAGTGGATTCCACCAATATTTGTGCTCAGTTGTGTTCAACTCTTTGTGACACCATGAGCTACAGCCGGCCAGGCTTCTTTGTCCATGGGATTTCCCAGGCAAGAATACTGGAGTGGGTTGCCAGCTCCTCCTCCAAGGGATCTTTCCAACCCAGGGATCGAACTCGTGTCTCCTGTATTGGCAGATGAATTCTTTACCACTGTACTGCCTGGGAAGCCCTGGACACCATCAATATGTCTGTGTGCTCAGTTGCTTTAGCCATGTCTGATTCTTTGTGACCCCATGAACCACAGCCCACCAGGCTCCTCTGTCCATGAGATTTTCCAAGTAAGAATACTGGAATGGGTTTCCATGCCCTCCTCCAGGGGATCTTCCCGACCCAGGGATTGAACCCAAGTCTTCTACATCTCCTGCATTGCAGGCAGATTCTTGACCACTTGAGCCATCGGGGAAGCCCAGAGCAGTTGTTAACTAGTTTGAATATCATCCCTGGCCCCAAGCATGGGCAGAACAAGAGGTAGTCTCTAGGAAATTTGTCCAAGGATATCAGAAATGTTCCTTTCTCTATCCACTTGCTAATGCTTAAAATTAGACAGAACTTTCTCTGCAATTTATTCATTTATTCCTTCATCACTGCTATTGTCTGAATGTTTATGTTCCTCTAACATTCATGTGTTAAAGTCCTAACCCTCAAGTTGATGGTTTTAGAGGATGGGAGGTACTGGGTCATGAAGGCAGAGTCCTCATGAGTAGGATTTAGTGCTCTTATAAAAGAAGGCTTTTCCACCATGTGAGGACATGACGAGAAGGTGCTATCCATGAACCAGAAAGTGGGTCTCCATCAGACACAGAATCTGCTGGCACTTTGATCTTGGACTTTCCAGCTTCTGCTGTTAAGTCGCTTCAGTCGTGTCCGACTCTGTGCGACCCCATAGACAGCAGCCCACCAGGCTCCCCTGTCTCTGGGATTCTCCAGGAAACAAAACTGGAGTGGGTTGCCATTTCCTTCTCCAATGCATGAAAGTGAAAAGTGAAAGTGAAGTCACTCAGTCATGTCCGACTCTTAGCGACCCCATGGACTGCAGCCTACCAGGGTCCTCCATCCATGGGATTTTCCAGGCAAGAGTACTGGAGTGGGGTGCCATTGCCTTCTCCTTCCAGCCTCTAGAACTGTAAAAAAAAATTTTCTATTGTTTATAGGTTACCAGTCTATGGTATTCTGTTATAGTAGCCTGAACAAACTAAGACGATTCAGTATTTGAGACATTCCTATTATATGCAACTAAGCACACAGCACAATACGTGCCATGCACCTGATTAGGCTCTGAACAAACAGCAGAATACAAGAAAAAGAGCAAGAGAGAATAGAAATAGAAAGAGAGGGCGAGAAAGGCAGACCCAGACAGAGACAGGGAAAGGAAGAGAGAGACTGGAACTTATCACCTATGGTCAAACATGCAAGCACTTGAGGAATGTTCAAGATTGATTCATTCAGCAAAAGTTACCAGCCCCCCAAAATGCAGCAGGCTGTGTTCTAGGCACAAGGAAACTACAGGAAATGAGACCAGGACCCTCCATGACTGAAGCTTCTTTTCTCATGGAGACAGAAAAACGATAGACATGAACCACTTGCAAACACAGTTAACCATAGAGAGTGAAAGAAGAACAAGGAGGGGACCTGAAGTTCAGGGTGTCCAGGGATAGCTGTTTCATTATGATAAAGATGATCTTGTATCCCCTTTCAATATTTCAGCTATTATTTAGTAATTATTAACTGGTAGTATCTATAATGTGACCATATCATTCCAGGGCAATGTGTCACGGTAGTTTATAATCTAGCCTTGTAAAACCTCATAGACTTCCCAGTTACTCAATTCACGATGCAAAGGTTTCAACAATAAATCGTAAGATGCATGAGGAGTTGGTGAGTGTCTGCATTTCCGATGGCTCTGAATCATCGTTTTGAACCATAGTTGCTATTAATTATGTCAATTGCATGGAAGGCTGAAAGTACAGAAAAGACTGAGCTGAAAGGATGTTTGGCCCTGGATACTCTTTGTAAGTAGTCTTTTCTCCTTACGAAAATATTTATGTCATTTGGTTTTCTTATCACGTCATTTTTTTAATGTAGGACAAAAAGTGTCTGTCTAATGGAAAAGGTCCTATTACTTTGGTTCTACTTAATCAAGATGTTGCTGTAATTCAGATATAAGCAATCTTCTTGTTCCAAAATTTGAGGCAAACCTCCTGTACTTTTCTTACGAAAGCTGGTCAGAACTATTGCTCAAAATCTGGCAAGACGTAGAACAAGACGTAGAACAAGCTTTTTAACTGTTGAAAATCCTGGAGCCAGCTCCAGAAAATGCTGGGCGGAGAACCTCATTGTCATCTTTGAGTTTCAGTATTGAGAATTCTCACTTCAGTGTTTCTTAATTTTAGCTTTCATAATACTGGCACTACCAAAGGGTGCCAAATTCAGTTGATAATCTTAGTGTTGTTTTTTCTTTTGCTTCTTTCTGGTTGTCATGCCCTGGCTTGAGAGGAGAGCTTAAGGAAGAGCAGCAGCTTGGTGCTCCTTTAAGTGTCTAGGTTTCCAAGGCAGATTTTCTGTTCAAAAGGCATGTGCCGCCATGTCTGTGGGCAGCCTGATGGGTAGAGCATAGATGAACTCATTAACTGTCTGAGACTGGACTGATTTATTCCCTTTTATAAACGTTCTTTGGCCACAAGTAAAGACTACTACTAGACAAGGCAAAGCCTATGAAAACTAATTTTAAGCCGACAGACTTCCTGCATTCTAAAAATACCTGAGATTTTGGCTGTGTGTAGGAAATGGAGATTTCCTTACAAGACCATCAGACTTGAGATGGATACTCTCTTTCCTGACAGCTACCTACTTTGAGCCACTAGGAAAATGTACTCATTCACTCAAATGGATACACTATTCTATTTTCGCATGATGCAGAGACATGATCTTTAACCCAACTGGGAGTGCTTTTATTACCTATTTCCTTTTATAAATATTGGAACATTCATTAAATAGTTTTTGAATGCCAGATCTATGCCAGCACTAATTCTAGACCAAAAGTTTCCAAACATTTTGGTCTCAGAACCCCCTTACATTCAAAAAATTTTGAGGACCCTGCAAAAGCTTTTGTTTATGTGGGTTATATCTATAAGCATTTACCAATTTCTAAATTAAGATGAAGACAATTAAAAGTTGATTGAAGTTAAAAAGTCCATTATATATTAACAAAAATAATGATAAAATTTAATAAAAGAGCTCTATTTAAAAAATAACTAGTGAGAAAAGTGATATTGTTTCACCTTTTTGTGAAGTTATTTAGTACCTGTTTTCATCTGACAGTTTTACCTTCACTCTGCATTCAGCCTGTTGGGATATGTGTTTTGGTTAAAGTATATTTTAAAAATCTGTTCCTCATATACTTATGTAATTGGAAAAGGGAAACTGATATGATAGCCTTTTTGGATAACTGTGTATAATCTTCTTTGATGCTAAACTAAAACTCAATTAGTAGTAAGTTCTTAAAAGTTAGCAGATTTTGAAACCATATCAATTGATTTTTCATACTCTATTTCATTAAAATCCATTGGTCTATCTTGCACTTAGAATGTATCCTTTAACATCATTTTGTAACTTCATGCATTGTCCACCATGAAAATGACAGTTCCCTGTGTTATTCAGGTAGACTAAAAGTTGACACATTGCGTTATATGATATATTCTATTTTTTTTTTAAATCACACATTTGTTAGTATCACCAATTTCATCAGAACGTGTCTCAAAGTATTGGGAAACTATCAAAATGAGGATGGCAGACGCAAAATTTCCAACATTCTAATTTTCACTTTTCAATTCTATCACAGGGCAACTACACTATCAGCTGTTTTCCTTGAAGTGACATTTTAATTCATTTTTGGGAAGATGTCTGTTGGATCCTCAGATATAAATAACCATAGTTTGACTATCAGTCATTCTTTCAAGTAACAATGGTGTTTCATGAAAAACGCACCTAGTACAGCTCATGCCAAAAACCTAAGTGGAAGTGAAAGTCACTCAGTCATGTCTGACTCTTGTGACCCTGTGGACTATAGCCTGCCAGACTCCTCTGTCCATAAGATCTCCAGGCAAGAATACTGGAGTGGGTAGCCATTCCCTTCTGCAGGGGATCTTCCCAACCCAAGGACTGAACCCAGGTCTCCTGTATTGCAGGCAGATTCTTTACCATCTGAGCTTATACCGAACAATCACATAAATGCTTTTCTTCAGCAAAAACGTTCTTTGTCATGCAAGGGGAATACTTTAAGGTTGCTTTTTTTCCACCACATAGAATGTTAAAAGGATGTGTACTCAAGGGTCACAATTTTAAAACAATAATTTTTCTTGCTTCATCAAGGACATTCTTTAATGAAACTGGATTTCTGCACCCCCTGGCCCCCGCCCCTACAAGGACATTATAGCGAGGAACACATGACTTATTCATGGAGTTTGATGGCACCGCTTGACTTGTGCTGTGGAGCCAACAGCTTTACCCACCAGTGCCTTCATACAATCATTGCAAAATATCAACATAATGAAAAAGACATTTAGTGTCTAAGTAAGGACAGAAATGATATGGATCTAACAGAAGCAGAAGATATTAGGAAGAGGTGGCAAGAATACACAGAACTACACAAAAAAACTTAATGATTCAGATAACCATGATGGTGTGAGTGATCACTTAGAACCAGACACGCTGGAGTGCAAAGTCAAGTGGGCCTTAGGAAGCATCACTACCAACAAAGCTAGTGGAGATGATGGAATTCCAGTTGAGCTATTTCAAATCCTAAAAGATGATGCTGTGAAAGGGCTGCACTCAATATGCCAGCAAATTTGGAAAACTCAGCAGTGGCCACAGGATTGGAAAAGGTCAGTTTTCATTCCAATCCCAAAGAAAGGCAATGCCAAAGAATGCTCAAACTACTGCACAATTGCACTCATCTTCAGTTCAGTTCAGTTCAGTCGCTCAGTCATGTCCGACTCTTTGTGACCCCATGAATCGCAGCATGCCAGGCCTCCCTGTCCATCACCAACTCCCGGAGTTCACTCAGACTCACGTCCATTGAGTCAGTGATGCCATCCAGCCATCTCATCCTCTGTCGTCCCCTTCTCCTCCTGCCCCCAATCCCTCCCAGCATCAGAGTCTTTTCCAATGAGTCAACTCTTCCCATGAGGTGGCCAAAGTACTGGAGTTTCAGCTTTAGCATCATTCCTTCCAAAGAAATCCCAGGGCTGATCTCCTTCAGAATGGACTGGTTGGATCTCCTTGCAGTCCAAGGGACTCTCAAGAGTCTTCTCCAACACCACAGTTCAAAAGCATCAATTCTTCAGCGCTCAGCCTTCTTCACAGTCCAACTCTCACATCCATACATGACCACAGGAAAAACCATAGCCTTGACTAGACGAACCTTTGTTGGCAAAGTAATGTCTCTGCTTTTGAATATGCTATCTAGGTTGGTCATAACTTTCCTTCCAAGGAGGAAGCGTCTTTTAATTTCATGGCTACAGTCACCATCTTCAGTGATTTTGGAGCCCCAAAAAATAAAGTCTGACACTCTTTCCACTGTTGCCCCATCTATTTGCCATGAAGTAATGGGACCAGATGCCATGATCTTCGTTTTCTGAATGTTGAGCTTTTTTTTTTTTTTTTAATTTTATTTTTAAACTTTACATAATTGTATTAGTTTTGCCAAATATCAAAATGAATCCGCCACAGGTATACATGTGTTCCCCATCCTGAACCCTCCTCCCTCCTCTCTCCCTGAATGTTGAGCTTTAAGCCAACTTTTTCACTCTCCACTTTCACTTTCATCAAGAGGCTTTTTAGTTCCTCTTCACTTTCTGCCATAAGGGTGGTGTCATCTGCATATCTGAGGTTACTGATATTTCTCCCGGCAATCTTGATTCCAGCTTGTGCTTCTTCCAGCCCAGCGTTTCTCATGATGTACTCTGCATAGAAGTTAAATAAGCAGGGTGACAATATACAGCCTTGACATACTCCTTTTCCTATTTGGAACCAGTCTGTTGTTCCATGTCCAATTCTGTTGTTCCATGTCCAATTCTAACTGTTGCTTCCTGACCTGCATACAAATTTCTCAAGAGGCAGATTAGGTGGTCTGGTATTCCCATCTCTTTCAGAATTTTCCACAGTTTATTGTGATCCACAGAGTCAAAGGCTTTGGCATAATCAATAAAGCAGAAATAGGTGTTTTTCTGGAACTCTCTTCCTTTTTCCATGATCCAGCGGATGTTGGCAATTTGATCTCTGGTTCCTCTGCCTTTTCTAAAACCACCTTGAACATCAGGAAGTTCACGGTTCACATACTGCTGAAGCCTGCCTTGGAGAATTTTGAGCATTACTTTACTAGCATGTGAGATGAGTGCAATTGTGCAGTAGTTTGAGCATTCTTTGGCATTGCCTTTCTTTGGGATTGGAATGAAAACTGATCTTTTCCAGTCCTGTGGCCACTGCTGAGTTTTCCAAATTTGCTGGCATATTGAATGCAGCACTTTCACAGCATCATCTTTCAGGATCTGAAATAGCTCAACTGGAATTCCATCACCTCCACTAGCTTTGTTCATAGTGATGCTTTCTAAGGCCCACTTGGCTTCACATTCCAGGATGTCTGGCTCTAGGTGAGTGATCACACTATCATGATTATCTGGGTCGTAAAGATCTTTTTTGTACAGTTCTTCTGTGTATTCTTGCCATCTCTTCTTAATATCTTCTGCTTCTGTTAGGTCCATACCATTTCTGTCTTTTATCGAGCCCATCTTTGCATGAAATGTTCCCTTGGTATCTCTAATTTGCACTCATCTTACACGCTAGCAAAGCAATGCTCAAAATTCTACAAGCGAGGCTTCAACAGTACATGAACTGAGAACTTGCAGATGTTCAAGCTGGATTTAGAAAAGGCAGAGGAACCAGAAATCAAACTGTGAACATCCGTTGGATCATAGAAGAAGCAAGAGAGTTCCAGAAAAACATCTACTCCTGCTTAATTGATTACGCCAAAGCCTTTGACTGTGTGGATCACAACAAACTTGAAAATTCTTCAAGAGATGGGGATGCCAGACCACCTTATCTGCCTCCTGAGAAATCTGTATGCAGGTCAAGAAGCAACAATTAGAACCGGGCTTGGAACAATGGACTGGTTCCAAATCAGAAAAGGAGTACATTAAGGCTGTATATTGTCACCCTGCTTATTTAACTTCTATGCAGAACACATCATGTGAAGTGCCGAGCTGGATGAAGCACAAGCTGGAATCAAGATTGTCAGGAGAAATATCAATAACCTCAGATATGCTGATGATACCACCCTTATGGCAGAAAGCGAAGAGGAACTGAAGAGACCCTTGATGAAAGTGAAAGAGGGGAGTGAAAAAGCTGGCTTAAAACTTAACATTCAAAAAACTAGGATCATGGCATCTGGTTCCATCACTTCATGGCATATTTCCCATCTATTGACGGGGAAAAAATGAAACAGTGAGAGACTTTATTTTGGGGGGTTTCAAAAGCATTGCAGATGGTGACTGCAGCCATGAAATTAAAAGACACTTGCTCCTTGGAAGAAAAGTTATGACCAGCCTAGACAGCATATTAAAAAGCAGATCTTTGCTGACAAAGGTCGGTCTAGTCAAAGCTATGGTTTTTCCAGTATTCATGTATGGATGTGAGAGTTGGACCATAAAAAAGCTGAGTGGTGAAGAATTGATGCTTTTTAAACTATGGTGTTGGAGAAGACCTTTGAGAGTCCCGTGGACTGCAAGGAGATCAAAACAGTCAGTCTGAAAGGAAATCAGTCTTGAATATTCATTGGAAAGACTGATGCTAAAGCTGAAGCTCCAATACTCTGGCCACCTGATGTGAAGAACTGACTCACCGGAAAAGACCCTGATGCTGGGAAGGATTGAAGGCAGGAGGAGAAGGGGACGACAGAGGATGGGATGGTTGGATGGCATCACTGACTCATCACCGGCCATGAGTCTGAGCAAGCTCCGGGAGCTGGTGATGGATAGGGAAGCCTGGTGTGCTGCAGTTCATGGGGTCGCAAGGAGTTGGACATGACTGAAGGACTGAACTGAACTGATTATTATGAAAATAGTTTCATCTGTGGTCCATGGACCATACTTTGAGAACTACTGTTCAAAGCACTGAGGATATTTATAAAGTACCTGCTATCATGGGGATTATATTTTTCTGGAGGCCAAGCCTTGAGGGAGAAGATGATACACAAGTAAATTCATAAGCTAACTGTCAGAGAATTAAGTGCTACTATGAACGTATACTGGTTTTCCAGGTGGCACTAGTGGTAAAGAACCTGCCTGCCAATGCAGGAGAGATAAGAGATGTGTGTTCTATTCCTGGGTTGGAAAGATCCCCTGGAGAAGGACATGGCAACTCACTGTAGTATTCTTGCCTGGAAAATGCTATGGACAGAGGAACCTGGCCAGCTATAGTCCATAGGGTCACAAAGAGTCAGATTCGACTGAGCGACTTAGCATGCACACATGTATGACCATACAGCAGAATGGTGTGCTACAGAAGAGAGACTATAATAAGAAGGTAACCTTACACTGTATGGTCAGGGGAGGTATCTTTGAGGTGATGACCCTGTAGTGGAGCTCTGATAGATAAGAAATGACCAGTCATGTAATGATCTGGAGGAAGAAATTTCCAGACAGAGGGAAGTGGTAGTGCAAAGCTCTGATGGGATTGAGTTTGGTGTGTTCAGGAAGGCAGAGGAGGCCATTGTGACTGAAGCTAGTATATGAGACGCCTAGTGGCAGGGGATGTGGATATAGAGGTCACCATTCAGAGGTCCACCTGCTAAGTGGCATATTGGTGTGCTGACTAGAGCATGGAATTTGCATTCAAGTTCTGGTTCTGTTATTTGCTAGTGGGGTGACATTGGTCAAGTTAGAGTCATTAGGTTGGTTTCCTGGGAACCAGGCTCTGAAGTTGAGATTTGCATGCAAAATGTTAACTGAAGAGGCCCCAGGGATCCACACCTAAGGGAAAGGAAGGAACATGGACTAGGAAAAGGCAGCAGTTCAGAAACTGTGATGAACATGTTAATGCTGATTGAGAAACTGTGAATCTGGGGTAGCTTTTCAGAGATACCCTGAATTGAGGCAAGGGGCTGAAACTTTGTGCCAGTTTCTTGACAAGTCAGTTGATGTGGACTATCCCCAGAGGGAGGTCTGACTTTGTGCAAGATAACTCCCTTCCCTGGGGACAGACTCAGAGGTGAACCATCAAAAGCCTATAGTTTTGGCAGGAGGAAGGGGAAGTCTTAGTGCTAAGGGGAATCTGGGTAGCACACTACAACATCCACTACACTTAGCCTCTCAGAGTTTTCGTGTCCTTATCTATAACCTGGAGACAAAAACTGGAATAATGGAGTGACTCAAATAGGATAATGTATAAGGAATTATATAAATCGCATTTACTGACAATGTGATTATGCAAATGGGGATTGTTGATATTGCAAGGAGTTTATATGACTTTAGTGTTTCTGCCATGAAACCTTTATGATATTTGAACCTACTTGCAGTATTTTTATTATACAGTAATTTATCTTAATAGCTGGACTTTTGGAGACAACACTATTTTAACAAACTAGCAGGTAGACTGCTGTCACAAATTACTGGATCACATTCTCATGTTAAGGGCTTCCCTGATAGCTCAGTTGGTAAAGAACCTGCCTGCAATACAGGAGACCCCAGTTCAATTCCTGCATTAGGAAAATCTGCTGGAGAAGGGATAGGCTACCCACTCCAGTGTTCTTGGGCTTCCCTGGTGGCTCAGCTGGTAAAGAATCCACCTGCAATGCATGAGACTACGCTTTGATCCCTGGGTTGGAAAGATCCCCTGGAGAATGGAAAGGCTACCCACAATAGTATTCTGACCTGGAGAATTCCATGGACTATATAGTCCATGGGGTTGCAATGAGTCAGACACGACTGAGCAACTTTCACTTTCACTTCATTCTCGTGTTAGCAGATAGGAGATTTGCCTGGTTCTCACCAGTAATTATTCTTTTCAGTCATTATTGTCTTGCTAATAAATTTAGGAAATGTATGGATGTGAGAGTTGGACTGTGAAGAAGGCTGAGTGCCGAAGAGTTGATGCTTTTGAACTGTGGTGTTGGAGAAGACTCTTGAGAGTCCCTTGGACTGCAAGGAGATCCAACCAGTCCATTCTGAAGGAGATCAGCCCTGGGATTTCTTTGGAAGGAATGATGCTTAAGCTGAAACTCCAGTACTTTGGCCACCTCATGTGAAGAGTTGACTCATTGGAAAAGACTCTGATGCTGGGAGGGATTGGGGGCAGGAGGAGAAGGGGACGACAGAGGATGAGATGGCTGGAGGCATCACTGACTTGATGGACAAGAGTCTGAGTGAACTCCGGGAGTTGGTGATGGACAGGGAGGCCTGGCGTGCTACGATTTATGGGGTCGCAAAGAGTTGGACACGACTGAGCGACTGAACTGAACTGAGGCTAGGGATTTCTTGAGAGGAAAGAAAAGATTCCATGATAAATAAGTTTAAGAAGTTTATTTACTGCAAATCTTCTTGGGGCCTTTAATAAGCTAATATATTTTGATCTCTAAGTATGGAATATAGCATGAGGCATAAGACACTGAATAGTACAAGAATGCATATATTTTTTTCTGTTAATAACTAAAATTCTGAAAAGCTGACTTTGAGTCATTTTGATTAAAATTGAATAAAATGATTATAGGACTTCAGTGTATCTCAAAGTTCAACCTGTCATCTAGTTTGTCCACATACCTACCCACCCTAATGTTATAGACATTCAAACAAAGGCAAATCCAAGGGTTAGTACAGTGAGGTAATTCTATTTCCAGGAAACAATTTCTGGAGAAACATACTAGACTGAGCTTGATCCAGCATTCAGCCCATCACGCTGTCAGGCACATCATCACCTCTTGGTCCAGGCAAATCACACTGACAAGTGATTCCTGATCTGTATGGAGGCACAACAATTTCTCTATCAGTATATTATTTGGCTCCTCTCAATACGTCAACAGAAGTTTAAATTTTTTTTTAAGATGTGAACTATAAAAACAAATTTCATTGCAATCAAGGCCTAATCAATTCTAGTTTCTTAAGGAAATACTTGACTGTTGGCAAGCCAGGACCTGGTCATAAGGCCCAGATAAGGTGTGGACAGGGCCTGGAATGAAGACCTTCTGATTAAATAATGGGTGAGAGGGAGAACGGGCTTCCCCAGTCAGTTCAGTTCAGTCACTCATTAATGAACCGCAGCACGCCAGGCTTCCCTATCCATCACCAACTCCCGGAGCTTGCTCAAACTCATGGCCAGTGATGAGTCAGTGATGCCATCCAACCATCTCATCATCTGTCATCCCCTTCTCCTCCTGCCTTCAATCCTTCCCAGCATCAGGGTCTTTTCCAATGGGTCAGTTCTTCACATCAGGTGGCCTAGGTATTGGAGTTTCAGCTTCAGCATCAGTCCTTCCAATGAATACTCAGGACTAATTTCCTTTAGGATGGGCTGGTTGGATCTCCTTGCAGTCCAAGGGATTCTCAAGAGTCTTCTCCAACACCACAGTTCAAAAGCATCAATTCTTCAATGACCAGCTTTCTTTATGGTCCAACTCTCACATCCATACATGACTACTGGAAAAACCACAGCCTTGACTAGACGGACTTTTGTTGGCAAAGTAACGTCTCTGCTTTTGAATATGCTGTCTAGGCTGGTCACAGCTTTTCTTCCATGGAGCAAGCGTCTTTTAATTTCATGGCTGCAGTCACCATCTGCAGTGATTTTGGAGCCCAAGAAAATAAAGTCTATCACTGTTTCCATTGCTTCTCCATCTATTTGCCATGAAGTGATGGAGCCAGATGCCATGATCTTAGTTTTCTGAATGTTGAGTTTTAAGTCAACTCTTTCACTCTCCTCTTTCATCAAGAGGCTCTTTAGTTCCTCTTCACTTCCTGCCATAAAGGTGGGTCATCCACATGTCTGAGGTTATTGATATTTCTCCCGGCAATCTTGATTCCAGCTTGTGCTTCATCCAGCCTGGCATTTCACATGATGTACTCTGCATATAATTTAAATAAGCAGGGTGACAATATACAGCCTTGATGTACTTCTTTTCTGATTTGGAACCAGTACATTGTTCCAAGTCTGGTTCTAACTGCTGCTTCTTGACCTGCTTACAGATTTCTCAGGAGGCAGATAAGGTGGTCTGGTATTCCTATATCTTGAAGAATTTTCCACAGTTTGTTGTGATCTACACAAAGACTTTGGCATAATCAATAAAACAGAAGTAGATGTCCCCAGTGGCTCAGTGGTAAAGAAGCTGCCTGCAATGCAAGGTGCTGAGGAGATGCAGGTTTAATTCCTGGGTTGGGAAGATCCCCTGGAGAAGGACATGGCAACCCACTCCAGTGTTCTTGCTTGGGAGATCCCATGGACAGAGAAGCCTGGTGGGCTACAGTTCAGGACATTGTGAAGAGTTGGACACAACTAAAGCAACTAGCAGGCACAAAAGGAAGAAGTGGAATTTGAAGGGAAAGTGGAGCAAATGTGGAAAAAAAGCAGGTGTCTTTTGGTTTCAGGCTGTAGCAAAGGCAAGTGTAGATGCCTGTGTTAATTCTTGTTCCTCTTGTCTGCTCACTACAATACTGGAATTAATTTTCTTAGATCATTTAATGCAGATTTTAAAATTTATCAATAGGAAGTGTGCACTGTGGTTGATTCACATAAGAGGAGATGGGATAAAACATGTAATAAGGCTTTTTTTGGTTCTATGATCCTAAGATGTGCTGTCTGTTTCTGAAGAGGCCTTGGTTGGGCAGGATACCAGACCAGGAGCCAGAGACCTGAGTTGAAGTCTTGGTTTTATCATGGATTGACTGACATAGTCTTTTGGGCAAGTCACTTCATTTCTTAGGACCTTGGGTTTCCTCCTCAATCCCAGGTAGAGGCTGAACTGGATGAAGTAACTCCTAGCTCCAGCATTCCAAGTGTCTTTCCCTCTTTGACTCTTAAACATTTCTTATATTCTTAAACATTGATCCACTCCCCCGTTTATTATAGGATCAAGGCCAGAGTCCTTCACAAGCTGTTCAAGGCCCTCTAGCTTCTGACTCCATTCTGTCTTGTCAGCCTTATATTTTAAGCTAGCCTCTTCCTATGTTGCTTGGTCATGTCTCTTTGTGACCCCATGGACTGTAGCTTGCCAGGCTCCTCTGTCCATGCAGTTCTCCAGGAAAGAGTACTGGAGTGGGTAGCCATTCCCCTCTCCAGGGGATCTTCCCAACCCATGGATTGAACCTGGGTCTGTTGCATCACAGGCAGATTCTTTACCATCTGAGCCAGCAGGGAAGCTTTCTTGCCATCTATTCAGACTCAGTTCACATGTAAGACCAGCCCAAAGTACCATCTCCATTCTGAGTTGTCCTTGACTACGTTTTCTGGGAAAGATCCCTAATCCTCTACTGCTGATGACCATTACCTTGTCTTTGGCCCTCCTTGCTTACTGGAGAGTACTCTTAGTTCTTCTTCCCCATAGAAATGTTTATCTTCACAAGTCTACTAATATATTGGCAAGATAAAATGGAAATTGTTCTTAACTCAGGACCTAGTAATGAAGAGAACATAGAGGAAGTTTTTTAACTAAAGCTTTTTGACTGATTGAGGATTTTTAAGATTTCTTATTGGTTTTAGCCACAGTGATGGATTAATTCACAAATTCTAACTTGGGTTGATGGGATGGTGACAAGCAACTCACCTCATGTGGGCCTCTTTAGATCCTTATTAATTATACTACCATTTCCTTATCATATCTAAGTTCTATGCATTCTCATAGTATTTACCAGTGCTTCATAAACACAATTTCATCCACTCCTTACAATCACTCTCTACAGTAAGAACTATTTGGTGGTGGTCAGGAAGTCTTGTCAAAGAGATGTTTAAGTCACTTGTCTTTGGTCACACAGCAAAGTTGAATTTTGAGGACTTTCTGAGTTCAGGGTCAACATTCTTTCCTGGAGTGGCCTGGAAGAACATACCATTTTTTTGTTGTTCAGTTGCTCAGTTGTATTTGACTCTTTGTGACCCCATGGACTGCAGAATGCCAGGCTTCCCTGTCCTTCACCATCTCCTAGAGATGCTCAAACTCATGTCCATCCAGTCAGTGATGCCATCCAACCATCTTGTCCTCTTTCATCCCCTTCTCCTCCTGCCTTCAATCTTTCAGTCCTTCCAGGGAATATTCAGGATTGATTTCCTTTAGGATTGACTGGTTTGATCTCCTTGCAGTCCAAGGGACACTCAAGAGTCTTCTCCAACACCACAGCTCAAAAGCATCAGTTCTTCAGCATACAGCCATCTTTACGGTCCAACTCTCACATCCATATATGAATACTGGAAAAACCATAGCTTTAACTATATGGGCCTTGGTCGGCAAAGTAATGTCCCTGCTTTTTAATATGCGGTCTAGGTTTGTCATAGCTTTTCTTCCAAGGAGCAAATGTCTTTTAATTTCATGGTTGCAGTCACTGGCCGCAGTGATTTTGGAGCCCAAGAAAATAAAGTCTGTCTACTTCAGCATTCTTGCCTTGAGAACCCCATGAACAATATGAACACACAATAATAAGGCATTATAAAGTGCATGTCATATCCAAAATGCTACAGAAAATCTACCTACAGTGTTCTCATTTGCAGGATTTCTTTTTAGTATCTGACGAGGCTGGGCTAAAGGAGCACTCCTCATCTCATGGTACCACTGTGGACAGAGAATGATTTATAATATGGAAAAGTATGGCTCTCTACTTTGGAAAGCCTAAGAGAAATTATGCAGTAAATGCCGACAACTTCAGTCTGTAGGAATTGGTGTGGAAGAGACTAAGGATTATAGAAGTGGTTGGACTACACCTGAAAGCTACTGATTTGAGGAGACTTCGTATTATGCAGGAGAAGCAGTACAGGGATGCCCTGCAGTAAGTGATCACTGGTGACTGTCAAAGGAACATTGACAACTGTCAGTGTGACTTTGGGCAAGTCACTTAACATCTCTAAGCCTTATTTTTCTCCATCTGTGAAAGGGATACAGCAAAATCTGCTTCACATGTTTGTTGAAAGGATTAAATGGTATAATTCATTTACTGGCCAGATATTTGCTGAGTGCTTATTATAGACGCTTAGATACTAGTACAAGACTGAAGCAACTTAGCAGCAGCAGGAGCAGCAGCAGATATTGGGAATTCAGTAGGGAACAAATTAGACAAAAATATTTGCTTCCAGAGATTGTCCAGCAGAGACAAACAATAAATAAAATAAATAAGTGAGGGCTTCCCTGGTGGCTCAATGGTAAAAGAATCCACCTGCCAATGCAGAAGACACAGGTTTGATCCCTGATTCTGGAAGATCCCGCATGCAGTGGAGCAACTAAGACCGTGAGCCACAACTACTGAGTCTTTGCTCTAGAGCCTGGGAGCCACAACTGCTGAGCCCACACGTCACAACTACTGAAATCTCGCCTGTCCTAGAGTCTGTGCTCCACAACAAGAGTAACCACCACAACGAGAAGCCCGCACACCATGACTAGAGAGAAGCCCCCACTTGGTGCAACTAGAGAAAAGCACATGCAGCAACGAAGACCTAGCATGGCCTAAATAAATAAATAAAAATTAAAAATAAATAAAGCAGGTGGATTCTTTACCAGTTGAGCCACCAGAGAAGCCCTAAAATAAATAAGTAAATCATATACTACGTTAGACTTTGATAAATGTTAGGGTGAAACAGTAGATAAGGAAGTGAAGGAGAGGGTGCTGGTAGGTTAGGAGGGGTCAGAGAAGGTCTTTTTAAGAAGATCACATTGGAGCAAACCTAGAGTGTATACGGGAGCAAGCTATGTGGATAGCAGAGAAAAAGTAAGAGGGGTGGTCCTGAGGCAGAAATGTGTTCACATAAGAGTGAGGAGGTCACTGTGGCTAAGCAGAGTGGATAAAAGTAAAGAGTAGTAGGTGACGTTACAATCAGGTCTTACAGGTAATCATGAGGACTCTGGCTTTTAATTTACTGAGTGAGGTGTGATGCCTTCGGGAGGCTCTGAGTAGAGCAGTGATGTGATCTGACCTAGGTCTGAACAGCATGACTCTGGCTGCTGTGTGGGGAACTGACTGAGGGAACAAGAGAGAAAGCAGGAAGGCCACTGAAGACTGTGGTAAAAATTCCAGCCAGAGACGGGAAAGAGCCTTAGTGCAGTCACTCTGAAAAGGAACACAATTCTCCCACAGTGTTCTGTGTGGACACCCGCTAAGTACACGTTAGTGTTTTCTTGTGTATCAAGGTATACTGAGCAGCTGTGGAGACAGACTTCCCTTGCTGTTTGGTTGGGACCAGACATGGAACACCAGACGCCAACCCCCATAGGCCAACTATAGAACATTCTCTGAGCCAGCTAGCCACTGTTAAAATATTCTGGGAACTTCAGCCAGAAATAAACACTTCACTTCAGTCGTGTCTGACTTTTTGCGACCCTATAGACTGTAGCTCACTAGGCTCCTCTATCCATGGTTCTCCAGGCAAGAATGCTGGCGTGGGTTGCCATGTCCTACTCCAAAATACCTTCCAGACCCAGGGATTGAACCCACATCGCTTATTCTTCTGCATTGGCAGGTGGGTTCTTTACCACTAGGGCCGCCTGGGAAACCCAGTGGCACCATTCAAAGCAGGGAAGATGCCCTGCACACCCGAGGGATGCCAACTCAAGCCTTTCTCTTGTGGGGGAGAAGGCATGCCTTCTTTGTTTCAGCAATCAAGCAGATCACATTACAGATCAAGTCAGATTTCAGTTTCCCTGGGGATCAGGTTGGCACTGGCATCATTGATGTAGTAACACCCTGGGAAGTCCTAGCCTGGTCTCAGTTGGGAGCATAGCGACCAGACCACAAAAGAAAACAACATTCACAAGACAGTTTCCACTGTAATGAAATTCTCATTACATAGACTTGGCTCCTCTGCTACTGAGAGGCAGGTGGAAAGGTCTTTTTAATTAAATTACTATTTTAAAATGTTTCAGATTACCTTAAACAAGCATGGGCAGATGACTGGCTCCCTCCCACACTGCCTAGCCATCTGGTCTGACCAAGCCATTCCATGCTTTCAGCTGGACATACCTTCCATGAGGTCTTCACCATGGCAGCTACGTAGTTGGCTTTGCCAACCCCGACTGAAAAGCCAGGCACGCTCGCCCCATGTTCCCATGCTAAAGCACTTCATTTCAGGATTTGGTGAGCAATGCAGCCTGCCCCAGGTTATCCCAGACCTAGCAACCCACAACCATGCAAAAACACAGAGGTTCCCCTAGAGGCCTTCTGCAACAGTTCTGTGGCCAAGTGCATTTTTGGCACCTGGAAACACAGCCTTCTACTGGAAAAGTTTGCTTGCTACCCACTCTCTAAAAGCTAAGAAATAGGGCCAAGGTTGCAGAGAGGCTGTACCCATTGAAAAGCAGCCATCTCAACTGTCTCCCAAAGGGGTGAATGTCCAGGAACAGAAGTTCATGTGGCACAGCACTGGTCTGTCTTTCCTTGGGGAGCCATTAGTCTCCTTTGAAATGGTTCCCATGTTGCCTGGACTTCTGTAGCCTGTGTAGGATTGGATGAAGAATGCAATGCCATTTCTAGAACAGAAACTCTTAAGGGAAAGGACCTGGAATTGCTTTTGTGTCCATGAATGTGGTTGGAGAAGTCCGGAGAGATGGCATTACTGTGTTACTCATCCAGAGGAAGCAAAATATTGGTAGCTATAGTGACAGCAGTGGCAGGACCAGGAGAATCAATCTAGACGATATTTATTTCTTCTCCCCATGGAATTGTGCCATGACTAGAGACCATAAATAAACTCATTTAAACTTCTAGTTTCTGGAATTCACCAACCTTCAGAAGTATGACTGTAATAGGCAAAATTAAGCATACGCCCCTCCTGATGTTGTTCTCTGCTCCTAGCTTCCATACTGAGACTCCCATGAAGTATGCCTCATCTTTACTTCTACATGAACCTCTCTTCTGTGCACATTATGTAACTAAGATTTTCAGTCTTTCCAGATCGAAGCCCTTAGCAGAAGATTTGATATTTTCCCAGGATAACTTTTAACATATTATCTTCGCAAATGCAGTTACCCTACTGAGCAAACTCAAGAACAGACATGTCTATCTGTCCAAACCCAATTCCCATACTGAGTCTACCATCTTAGAATAAAAATAGATTGTGGGACTTCCTATCAGTCTAGAGGCTAGGACTCCATGCTCCCAATGCAGGGGGCATGGTCTGGATTTGATCCCTGGTCAGGGAACTAGATTCCATATGCCTCAACTAGGAGTTTCCCAGCTGCAACTAAGATCAAAGATCCTAAGTGTCACCACAAAGACACAGCACAGCCAAATAAATAAAAAAAAAATCTTAAAAAAATAGACTGTGCTTTGATGTCAGACAGACCTGCATTTGGATCTCAGCTTCTCTAACTACTAGATGGGTTGCCTTGATGGTTTTATGACCTTTTAGAAACTCCTCCTCTGTATCTCAGAGACAGTTATGCCTACCATTATGAGTTGATTACATTAAAAATACTCAGCATATGTCAAGTGTTTTGTTCAGTGAGTAGATAAATACTCAATGCAGTTCGTTCCCTGGGTCAGGAAGATTCCTGGAGATGGAAGTGGCAACCCACTCTAGTATTCTTGCCTGCAAAATCCCATGGACAGAGGAGCCTGGTGGGCTACAGTCCATGACATCACAAAGAGTTGGACAACTGAGCATGCAAGCAACAACTAAACCTTACTATGGCATCCAGAAGTGAACGATCTTTAAGAAATTCATTAATAATGCCACAAAAGTAAAAATGTGCATATGGAACATTATTTAAGTATGTCAGAAGTAATTACCAGAATATTACATAGCCACATTAAATGACAAAAGTCTCTAGAAGATTAATAATGAAGAAACATGGATTCAATAATAGAAAGTAGTACCCAAGGTAAGATGACTGAATTAATAACCTAGAAGCAAGGACCACATTCCAGTCAATGATTTGGAGTAAGATACAGAATGCATGCTTATCATATCTGCAGATGGCTAGAGGTTAAGACAGAGAGTGAATATTTTAGGTAACAGAATCAGAATCAACAAGCATGTTGACAGTTAAATTGACAGGCCAAGAGGAAATATAGTAAAGATCAATGCAATCAATCCAAAGAACCAAGTTCTTTTGGAACCAAGAATGAACAAGGTCCATCCATGTTATTGCAAATGGCAGGATATCCTCCTTTCTCATGGCTTAATAATATTCCATTGTTAACACATATGCCACATACTCTTTATCCATTCATCTGTCTATGGACACTTAGGTTGTTTCCATGTCCTGGCTATTGTGAATAGTGCTAGAAAGGACATGGGGATGCAGATATCTCTCCAAGATTGTAATCACATTTACTTTGGATATATAATCAAAAGTGGCATTGCTGGATCAAATGGCCGTTCTATTTTTAACTTTTAGAGGAAACTCCATAGTGTTTTTTGCAGTGGCTGTATTAATTTACATTTCCACCAGCAGTGCACAAGGGTTCACTTTCTTTACATCTTCATCAACACTTGTTATCTATTGTCTTTTTGATGATAGTTTTTTAGTTTGATGAGTTCCACTTTTTTTTTCTTTTGTTGCTTGGCCTTTTGGTGTCATAGAAAGAATCTTCTCCCTATAGCTTATTCTAGGAGTATTGAAGTTTCAGGTCTTATGTTAAATCCTTAACTTCTTTCCATGTAATTTTTGTTAATGCCTCATTTTTTGAATGTCCGACTCTTTGTGACCCCCTGGACTGTAGCCCACCAAGGTCCTCTGCCCACAGAATTCTCCACAGGCAAGAATACTGGAGTGGGTTGCCATTTCTTTCTCCACTCATTCATATAAGAGGGGTAGAATTTCATTCTTCTGCATAAGAATATCCAGTTTTCCTAACACCTTTCTTTTAAGAGACTGTGCTTTACCCATTGAGTATTCTTGACTCCCTTGTCAAATATTAGTTGACTGTACATGCCAGGATTTATTTCTGGGCTCTCAATTATGTTCCATTGGTCTAGGAGCCTATTTTTATGCCAGTACTATAACATTTTGATTACTGTAGCTTTGTAGTACAATTTGAAATCAGGAAGTGATTCCTCCAACTTTGTTCTTTCTCAGAATTGATTTGGCTGTTCATGGTCTCTTGACATACAGGTTTCAGAATTGTTTTTCTATTTCTGTGAAAAATGCCATTGGAATTTTGATGGGAATTACATTAAATCTATAGATGGCTCTAGTTAGTATGGGAATTTTAACAATATTAATTCTTCCAATTTATGAATACAAGAAACCTTTCCATTGATTTGTGTGTTCTTAGTATCATTTGGCATTATACTAAGTGATATAAGTAAGAAGGGGGAAAACAGTGTACAACATCACTGTATGATATCACTTACATGGAATCTAAAAAAGCCAAACTCATAGAAACAGAGAGAAAAATGGTGGTTTTCCAGGGGCTTGGGCATGAGGGGAAATGGGAAGATGTTGATCAAAGTCTACAGACTTTCATTTATAAAGTTATAAGAGGAGTACATTCTGGGGACCTACTGTACAACATGATGAGCGTCGTTAACAATACCAAACTATATACTTGAAAGTTGCTCATGGTGACCTTAAACGTTTTCATCACGTTAAAAAATGATAGGTGTGTGAGGTGATGGATTGGCTAATGTTATGCTGGTAATCATTTTGCAATACGTATGTCATATCAACATGTCCATCTTAAACTTACAGAATATTATGCATCAGTTTTGTCTCAACAGAGCTGGGGAGTAGGAACAACATTCTCTACTAGGAAGAAAAAAAAAAAGGAATGAACAAGATGGGAAAGGATATTATAATGCTCATGTGGATAAAAAAGGCTTATGGATCTTAAGGACCAGTGAGCTCTTTAGAAACACATACAGTAGTTCAACTGCCCAGAAAGCTAATGAAAACACAGATTGTATTAGGAAAATCAGAACAGATATAATGAGAGAATTTTATATGAAACTGGTGTCCCCAAACCTAAGTGGGCATATAGACAAATCAGAGGCAAAAAAATAGGATGGTAAATTAATTTTGCATAATATTATATGATTGAAAGTACTGGGAATGTTTGAAGGCTGTCATTCTTTTCAAATACCATATATAGAGAGGGAACATGTAAGGTGTTTCCCAGAATGGGATAGTCATACCATCACCAAAACATTAATAATACATTAATAATAATGTTATTTAGTAATATGCTAATGCAAGTAATTCATATCATTAATAGCATACTGATAATGCAGTTAATATTTATTAGAAAAAATAGAAAACAACCATATCAAACCTATGATTTCATGGATATTATTGCTCAGTTTTGAGATTAAAATAGGTGTTTCAGTTACAATAAGTTGAAAGAGAAAACAGTAACCTTGTAACAGTGTTGAGTGTGGCGGGGTGGGTGGGGGGGGCGCTTCCCAGGTGGTGCTAGTGGTAAAGAATCCACCTGCCAAAGCAGGAGATGCAAGAGAAGCACGTTCGAGCCCTAGGTCGGGAAGATCCCCTGGAGTAGGAAATGGCAACATGCTCCAGTGTTCTTGCCTGGAAAACTCCATGAACAGAGGAGCCTGGCAGGCTACAGTCCATGGGGCCGCAAAGAGTTGGACATGACTGAGCGACTGAGCACACAGCACCATGTGTGGTGTGAGTACTATAGAAGTAATATAGAAACACGAACCATGTGGAAGCAGATCAGATTTCTGGGTGACCCCAGGGGGAAAAGTGAAAACAAATGGGTGGAAACTGCCTGAAGCAGATTTTAGCTCAACATATAGTACTTTCCACTCAGTACATCACCCTTATGGCAGAAAGTAAAGAGGAACTCAAAAGTCTCTTGATGAAAGTGAAAGTGGAGAGTGAAAAAGTTGGCTTAAAACTCAACATTCAGAAAACGAAGATCATGGCATCCGGTCCCACTACTTCGTGGGAAATAGATGGGGAAACAGTGGAAACAGTGTCAGACTTTATTTTTCTGGGCTCCAAAATCACTACAGATGGTGACTGCAGCCATGAAATTAAAAGACGCTTACTCCTTGGAAGGAAAGTTATGACCAACCTAGATAGCATATTCAAAAGCAGAGACATTACTTTGCCAACAAAGGTCTGTCTAGTCAAGGCTATGGTTTTTCCTGTGGTCATGTATGGATGTGAGAGTTGGACTGTGAAGAAGGCTGAGCGCCGAAGAATTGATGCTTCTGAACTGTGGTGTTGGAGAAGACTCTTGAGAGTGCCTTGGACTGCAAGGAGATCCAACCAGTCCATTCTGAAGGAGATCAGCCCTGGGATTTCTTTGGAAGGAATGATGCTAAAGCTGAAACTCCAGTACTTTGGCCACCTCATGTGAAGAGTTGACTCATTGGAAAAGACTCTGATGCTGGGAGGGATTGGGGCAGGAGGAGAAGGGGACGACAGAGGATGAGATGGCTGGATGGCATCACTGACTCGATGGACGTGAGTCTGAGTGAACTCCGGGAGTTGGTGTTGGACAGGGAGGCCTGGCGTGCTGCGATTCATGGGGTCGCAAAGAGTTGGACACGACTGGGCGACTGATCTGATCTGATCTGACTCAGTTCATTCCAATGGGTTACCACAAACGTGAAGCAGCTCTCCAACCCACAGGCTAGAGAGCACTTGGTGGGATGGAGCAGGGGAGATTAAACAGTCAAGTAAACAGCTGAACTAGGTGACTTTCAGGCCCCCTCTGGGCCTGTTATTGTGGGACTGAGTTCTCTATCAAGTTCACTCAGCACAGAGACTCCTGGCCTTTTGGTGTTAAGGAAATCTGTTGTTTGTTTCACTTTATTTGGAAAATTTTGGGAGGAAATCAAGACTGCATTATCAGAGATGCTCTGGGTTTCTATTAGACGGGCTGGTAATGACTGCCTTCAGGGCATTAATTTCAGCTAATAGCCATGGTACCCATATCCAGCTGTGACATATTAGGGGGAAGTCATCACCTCATCCATCCCCACTTAGTTTAGTCTGGAAAAGAAGACCGTGTTCCCCAATAATAAAAACAGGATCTGGGGAAAGAATGAAACTTCCCCTTAAAGGAGAAGAAAAATGTGTGTTCTCAGGCCACTGATTTTTTTACTATCTGTGCATACAGGTTTGAAGCCTTGGGCAAGTTACTTTATATCTCTGAACTTCATTTTTTTTCTCACCCTTAAAATGAGAATACAATACCAAATACCATGGATGCTAGGAGGATACATCATGTCATTTATCACAGACTAGGAGTTCATTAATTCATATATATTCTCGTCAACCCCTTTTTTCTCATCATGATTATTATTTATGTAACAAATGGAATTTTAGTAATAATGCTTCTAATTAATTTGGCCACTTATTAATTTGTTCAGCGGACATTTCTGAAGGTCATGAAACCAGGCACAGTGCCAAGTAAGCACAATGATATTCTCCATTACAGAAACTAACAATCAAGCTTGACAGCAGTCCTGTTGGTAAGTTGTTAAATTGTAATAATGCTCTACATTTAGCCCCTGCCCTGTGTGTCACAAATACATTCCCATAACATAATCTCATTTAAATTGTCTCCCAAATCCTGGGATATAGCAGCTCCAGGAAGGCAGAAACCATGTCTGTCTTGTTGATTACCACATTCCCTATCCCTAGCACAGAGTCTGGGGACATAATGGGGACTCTGTAAGTATTAGTTGAAAAACATAAAGGAAGGAATTGATGAATCAATGAAATAAGCTGAAAAGAGAGTAGTAGCATCATTTTACAGGCAAAGAAATAAAGCGTCACTGGCCTTGGTATTTACTAGCCACTGAGTAAAGGAGTAATTTTGCCAAGTAAACCACTCCTGGGGGAAATGGCATCTAACCCTTCCATTTTCTTGCATACTAACTAAAATAAGAACCAAGTAATGAAAAATAAATGTAATCTTCAATAGCAGCGGTAGTAATAACGTCTACAGAATGCTTACCATGAGCCAGGCTTTGTTCGAGGAACTTCATGAGATTGTGGTGACACCCTCTTGGATGGTTCGGGTAATGTCTTTATGGCTTATTGTATCTTCATCTTGTTTCGGGGGAGCCTGTATTGTCCCTTCTTCACATCTTCTTTCAGTGGCAGAAATTACAAGCTGCTCAAAAGTAGGCTCTTTGTCTTATTCAGGTCTGCATTCCCAGCATCATGTTGTACCTATGAGCAGGTGTTCAATATACTTTTGATGAATAAATGAAAGAACGGTCTAACTGAAGGTCAGAAATGGAAATGCTCAATGGAACTAAGAGTCATGAGAAAATCTGAAGAAGGGGCCATTTGAACAAAGCCTCAGTTGAACTTTGATCAACAGTGAGTGTGAATGATGTATTAGGGGAACTGTAAGAAGACCACACGTCCTGCCTAAAGACTGGGTTGAGATGTGGGGTGGGGCAGAGCTGGATGACCTCTTAGCCTCATATGAGATCTTCCAGTCCTTGGTGCCATGAACCAGATACTCTGTTTCAGTCATCACCCTGTTCTTTTGCCCTTTTGTGCTTTGTTTAGTTCTCCTGGTTTACTACTGAGTTCTATCTTTGCAAGCAAAGTGGAGTAATCAAGCCCTATGAGACAGATCTTCTTTCATCATATGAGAGCCTAAGGTAAGAACTGTGTGTTTTGCCCACTAACATTGGCCAATGTATGCCGCAGGAGCAGTTGTCCCAGGGGACGTCATGGATTTGTGAGAAAACAAAACAGAAAAGGTTTCAGCAGTCAAATATGTGTGGGAACTGGAATTTCATCATTGCATAACTTCCCAGAGCCTTTACTACAGAAGCCTTCATTAACACTGCTTCTGCGAAGGGGGCTTGGGGAACATGGCATACAGAGAATTCCTAATTTTTTAACCATGGGCCCTAGGAGGGGTATGTGAATGGAATATGACATAGGACTGGTGATTTATAGAACTTTATATTCTACAAGAAGTACCATATTAGACCTTATCATTAGAAAAATATTTGTCTAATTTTTACAGTCATTGGATACTTATTAATTCATGGACCTTCTGTAAATACGGGAATGTTTCTTTCCCCATACCTTCTCCGATCTTCTTCCAGAGGTTTTGTCACAAATGCTCTCTGATCCCCGCGTCTGTCCATTTTGCACACTAGAGGGCAGCGTTGAGCCTGTTTAGAATTTCCCACACTGGGGACTAAGAAAAAGTATGATGAAATTGGCCTTCCTTTTCACATAAATCAGGGGGACTAAGCACCCAGCAGCTGTTGCTCTTACTGTGAAAACCATTGTGATGGGCAGGATTTTGTTCAAAATCCCTAAATTCAAAAGTTCTCGAAAACCCCAGGCCAACAATTCTTAAAAGTTTCTCTGTCCGGACTTGCGTGCCTGGGAGGATCAAGTCTTCAGCCGGGTTCTCTAGAGGTTTGCGGGTGAGGACAAAATCATGACAGAGTATACAAAATGAACTGAATAAATAAAGAGATTGCCTTCTTGTAGCCTATCTTCAGTCTTACAAAGGTTGGAGTGGACTTGAAGCATGCAACAGAGTTTAGTCACAGAGATGCTTCTTAGCCTTTGTTTAGTTTCTGCATGAATTCTATGTGTCTCCCTAGTTAGGCCCAATTATGGCCTTCTCATCTTCTACTCAGTTGTCAAGATTCACTCCCAACTCTGTATCTCCTTAAAAATTAAAACCGGAGGAGTTTCCATATCTAAATTTTTATGCTTAGCCCTGAACTCTTATGCTTAGCCCTGGATTATTAACATCTTCGTGTGACCTTTTAAGAGCTTTTGCTTATGTTCTTCTATTTTATCAACTATATTGTAGGGCCTCTATGCCCCTGTAAGGACTCAGAAGCTTGACTGAAAGAAACAGACATCTTCTGAGTTTCTACTATGTAACAGGCCCTGACTTAGGTTTTTCCATGCTTTGACTCAATTAAACTGGATTTCTACTGGCTATAATATCAGTGCCCTTTTCACAAAGTTGTAGATCATCCAAGAAGGGCATCTGAAACAGCAGGACACAGAGTGACCTTACCTCTAGGTTTGCCTATGATAGTCCTGGTTTGCATCTGTCATTGGGGCGTAATCATTAACAATGCCTCCTTTCACTCTCAAAGGCACCCCCAGCTTGGTCCAGAAGTTCTAAGGACTCTTGCATCTGTCATTGGGGCGTAACCATTAACAATGCCTCCTTTCACTCTCAAAGGCACCCCCAGCTTGGTCCAGAAGTTCTAAGGACTCAGACATTTCAGGTTTGGATTCTGGTTCTTCCACTCACTAACCGTGTGACTTCAAGCAAGTTACTTAACTTCTCTAGGCTTCACTTCCCTCCATGTAGAAATCAGGGGTGACAATGCCTTCCGAATAGGGCTGTGATGAAGATTAATGCTGTTGTTGTTCAGTCCCCCAGTTGTGTTTGACCCTTTGCAATCCCAAGGACTGCAGCACACCAGGCTTCCCTGTCCTTCACTATCTCCCGGTGCTTGTTCTAACTCACGCCCATTGGGTCGGTGATGCCATCCACCCATCTCATCCTCTGTCATCCCCTTCTCCTGCCTTCAATCTTTCCCAACATCAGGGTCTTTTCCAATGAGTCAGCTCTTTGCATCAGGTGGCCAAAGTATTGGATCTTCAGCATCAGTCCTTCCAATGAATATTCAGGGTTGATTTCCTTTAGGATGGACTGGTTTGATCTCCTTGCTGTCCAAAGGACTCTCAAGAGTCTTATCTAGTACCACAGTCCAAAAGCATCAATCCTTCAGCACTCAGCCTTCTTCATGGTTCAACTCTCACATCTGTACATGATTACTGGAAAACCCATAGCTTTGACTATATGTGTTTAGATGAATAGCTGGCACATAGTAAACATTCAAAAATGACAGTCATGATTGTCAAAATGTATTCAATCACGTGAGCAACCCTAGAAGGGCCCAAAGTGACTGCTGTGTGAAGTGACTCAGAAATGAGAGAGAAGCTAAGGAAGGAGTGAGTACTGATTTAAGAAGAAAAACATCATATGTAGTGAGTGGTGTGTTATAGCAGTGATTTTTAAGGTGTTAATCCTGGGCCAGTGGCACCATCATCCTTCAGGAACCTGTTAGAAGTGCAAATTCTCAGAGCTTCTGAATCAGAAATTTGGGGGGCAGGACCTGGCAATGTGTATTTTAACAAGTCCACCAGGTGATTTTGATGTGTGCTAACTTTTGAGAACCTTGGTTTTCCTGGAAAGGTGAGGGAACAGCAGAGAAGCTTCAGTGAGCAACAGAAAGATTAAGCCAGAAAAATTTATATACAGAAAAATTTACATTAAAGTCCAGATTTCCAGCATCCCTCACAAATTCAGAATATTTGGTGCCTCTGGGTGATCTCCCCACTGGAGCACTTTTTAAAAAAATTTTAAATATATATATTTATTTATTTTTGGCTGTGCTGGGTGTCTAGTTGCAACAAGCAGGGGCTGCTCTCCAGTTGTGGTGCTTGAGCTTCTCCTTGGGGTGGCTTCTTGTGAAGCACAGGCTCCAGGGCACGGGAGCTTCAGTAGGTGGGGCGTAAGAGCTCAGGAGTTGTGGCCTGAGGGCTTAGTTGCCCCGTGGCAGGTGGGATCTTCCCAGACCAGGGATCAAACCCACATCCCCTGTATTGGCAGGCAGAATCGTTACCACTGGACCACCAGGGAAGTTCCCAGCCACAGTTGACTACTATGGAGAAGCAGCTGCCCCTTTAACCAGAGCATGGGGCCTGCAGCTTCCCCTAACTTCCATTGAGCCAGCTGTACTTCCATGTGTGTTACCTGTCCCTGTTCCCCCTCATGACTTAAGACACACCCCCTGCTTTTAGATGAGAAAGTGATGGGTTGGAGAGTTTCCATGATTTGTGTAAGTGTGTGACCCAGGCTCCGGACAGGACATGTGTTGGGGGTGGGTGGTCTCTGACCCTTTGAACAGGGTCTTGAAAGAGAAAGAATTTGAGACCCCCGAAGGCGGTCTTGCTTTTGCTGAGGTTCGTAAACTGTCCTATGTATCAGAATCCACTGGGTCAAAGATTTTCGATGTAGCTTTCCATAGTCAACTCCCCAGTCTAGTTTAGTAGGTTGGGTGGACCCAGCTCAGGAATCCATCTGTAACATAAACTTCCTTTCTTCCTCCTACTTTACCCCCATCCATGTGATTCCAGAGAAGGCAATGCCACCTCACTCCAGTACTCTTGCCTGGAAAATCCCATGGACAGAGGAACCTGGTAGGCTGCAGTCCATGGGGTCGCTAAGAGTTGGACACGACTGAGTGACTTCACTTTCACTTTTCACTTTCATGCATTGGAGAAGGAAATGGCAACCCACTCCAGTGTTCTTGCCTGGAGAATCCCAGGGATGGTAGAGCCTGATGGGTTGCCGTCTATGGGATCACACAGAGTCAGACACGACTGAAGCGACTTAGCAGCAGGAGCAGCAGCATGTGATTCCAAAGCAGGTGGTCCAGGGAACACACTTTGGGAAACATTGATTCCATGTGGAATCTATACTTCGGGATGGAGTATGCGGAGGTTGAGGTGAGAAGCCCAGAACGATATCTCATCACAGTCTGTGTGCAGAGAAGAGGGTCAGAGACATATGGAAAGTTGAGTACAGAGATTTTAATGTGGTATAAAGGTGGGTTCTAATAGCATGAGAAAGTTTTTTTTTTTTTTTTAATAATATATTTGGCATATAATGTTGTGTAAATTTAAGGTGTTCTCAGGGCTTCCCATGTGGCACCATGGTAAAGAATCCACCTGCCAATGCAGGAGACACAAGAGATGTGGGTTCTTTCTAGGTCAGAAAGATCCCCTGGAGGAGGAAATGGCAACCCACTCCAGTATTCTTGCCTGGAGAATCCCATGGACAGAGGAGCCTGGAGGGCTACAGTCCACGGGGTTACAAAGAGTTGGACACGACTGAGTGTGCACACGCAACGGCAAGGGTTCTCATGTTGATTTCATACTTTCATAGAGTGTAATATGATTGTCACTGCATCACAATTAGCACCTCCGTTACATTATACAATTATCATTTCTTTTTAGCCAAACTTGTTAAAACAGAAAGTAATATGGTAATTATAATACTAGGGGATGCAGGGTGGGGGGCTCAGACAGGTATTGTTTAAGGGCACAAATTTACAATGAGTAGTAAAAAAGTCCTGGAGATCTTATGCATGGTATAGTGAATCTAGACAACAGTATTGTATTATACTCATCCAACCTGTTAAGAGACTAGATCTTAATCATTCCAACCACTAAAAAAAAATTTAACCCATAAAATGTAACTGCCCTGAAGCAGGTAGTCTAGGCTTTGATAGAAAATAAAAGAGTGATGGTGGCAAAAAAACAAAACAAAACAAAACCAGGGGGTGAGAGATCATGGTAAGTGTTAGCAGTGAGTTATCAAGGCTGAAAGATGAGACCAAAAAAACGTCACCCTCTGTGTCTCTTGCAGGACTTAAGAGTGGTAGCGAAGAGGGAATTCACAGAGCCTAGACTCCATCTTAGGCCTGTTCATGCTGATCATGCTCGGCCACCTCTCCAGTGGACTCTGAACTCTGTGTTTAGTACCTATGGAAACGACAACAGAAGGATAAGGCCCGCTCCGGACAGGCCATAAATTTTTCTGTGACTATCGGAGTGTAACCTCGGGCTTATTGATCATTGGCCAATTGTTTAACTGTTTGAGCACACAACACGTGAATGATGGGGTTATTGGGATTGTATTTACCCTTCCTTTGTTTACATAAGTCTCAAGGAATTTGGAGTGGTGGGTTCACACACACACACGGGATATAAAAGATTTTCACAAATGCTGGTCGGGGTCCTTGGCTAAGAGGAGACTCTGCCTTGGGCCCGCCAGTGTAATAAACTGCACTCCACTATCTGCATTGTCCTTCTGAGTGAGTTTGTTTCCTGGAACGCGTGGCTACAACAGTAGCATGTGAGTTCCCTTTGAAGGATACTCTGACCATGTGTACACGCGTGCGTGCTAAGTTGCTTCAGTCATGTCCGACTCTTTGCGACCCCGTGGCTCCTCTGTCCATGGGATTCTTCAGGCAAGAATACTGTAGTGGGTTGGCATGCCCTCCTTCAGGGGATCTTCCCAACCCAGAAATAGAATTTGCGTCTCTTACGTCTCCTGCATTGGCAGGCTAGTTCTTTACCACTAGTGCCAGCTGGGAAGCCCACTCAGACCATCCTATAAAGAAACAAAACGAAGGGGGAGCCCTGGCCTGGGGTCCTCCCAGCCTCCGGCCTTCTCTGACTTCCTACCCTTTTCTCTACAGTTTTCTACTCCTTTCCATCTACTTACATGATTTTTTTCTCCTTCCCTTCTCTATCTCTTTGTCTCTCTGTGTCTCTTTGTCTCTTTCTGCTCTCTCTCTGTTCCTTTCTCTTTCTGGAACTCCTCCTAATACGTAACTCACAAACAATGCAAATAGTGATAGCAATTCAGGAACAAAACATCCATCACTATGCAGGGAGAATCCAGGAGAAGAAACCAAACGCCTGAAAAAAGTTTCTAAAGTAATAAGTCCTTGTCAGACTCCAACCAGCCTGGGCCTCCAAACGGAGAGGCAGAGGTATTTGTCTCCTGTTCCAAAGACAAGAGCCACAGCCCACAGAGAGGTTCCGCTCCCACTGTGCTTTTTCCTTTGACCACTGCTGTCAAATGTGCTTTGTCATGTCCTCTTAGCACCAGGCCTGGCGCATTTCTCGGTATAGTAAAAGCTAATGAGCCATATGGCTTTTGGCAGTGTCGGGCAATATACATGCTCCATTTGGAGCAGAGTAAATCCTTGGAGTCTATAGCTGTGTGCGCAGCTTCAGGCTGTCCCCTGTGCTTCATGGGTCTGTAAATATCATAGCTGTGGTCACTGCTCAGGATTATTAATATTCCAAAGGCCTGCTTTGACCCTACCCCCTACAGAGCAGGCTTCAGTAATACACAGCTTCGCATTGGATCCCATCCAATTGGAATTTATGACTGGAAGTGGCAGAAGGCCCGAGCTTTAGAGCAATATCTCACCTTCAGCTGGCTCTGCAGCTTGGACCCTGAGGACATCATGGTATTTATTCAATTCAGATCCCATTTATTGTGCTTCTAACTGTGCTTAGCACTGAGCTTAGATGCTAAAGATGGCGCCATGGCAAAGACTCAATCCCTGCTCTGAAGAAAGCCATCTGGGAAGGAGGCAAGGGCATGTAAATAAGTTCTCTTATATGCTAATAACTTTCAGGGTCCAGCCCTTGGCAGGTTTTGGAGAAAAGCCACTCATTCTTTCATTTGCATCCCCTGGAACCACTGCTATTCGAGGGTGGTCCTCGGAAGGCAACAGCACCTTGGAGCTTGTTAAAAATGCAGTATCTCAGGCCCTACCCCGTACTGACTCAGATTAAAGTTCGAGAGGCCAGCATCTAATCAGGCTCTCCCAAACCTAGATAAGTTAAAAAAAATCACCAGGTGCTGCCACTCTTAAATGCTGACACAGCAGATTTGATAGCAGGTACTTAACGATTTGGCTGATCTGTGGACTGGCATTTGGGAACTAGTGTCTAACCCTATGGTTCTCAAACTTGTTTGAATATTAGAATCACCTGGGGAGCTTTGAAAAGTCTTGATGCCCAGGCTTTACTCTGAATAATGAAATCGTAAACAAAGGGCATGAGGCTGAGGCAGCAGTAATTTTTTCCCCAGTTTTATTGAGAAATAATTAACATCCACCACCATATAAGTTTAAGGCACGCAGCAGAAGGGTCTGATTTATAGATATTGTGATTTACATATCACCATAGGTTCAGCTAACATCCACCTGCTCATATAGGTACAATAAAAAGAAAAGAAGAAAGGGAAAATTTTTCTCCTTGTATTGAGAACTCATATAATTTACTCTCTTAAAATTTTTTTATGTATCTCATGCAGCAGTGTTACGTATAGCCGTCATGCTGTAGATTACATTCCTAGTACTTATTTATCTTCTAACTGCAAGTGTGTATCTATGGACCACCTTCATCCAACTTTCCCCTTTCACCACCCTCTGTCTCTGGTAACCACAAGTTTGATCTCTTTTCTATAAGTTTGTTTTTTCTTTTTATTGAGTTAGATTCCTCATGTAAGTGAGATCATATAGTATTTGTCTTCCTCCATCTGACTTATTTCACTTAACATAATGCCTTCAAGGGCTATACGTGTTGCTGCAAATAGTATGAGCCTCTCTTTTTTATGGTCAAATAATATTAATATTCCATTATATATATTACCACACTTCTTTGTTCATTTATCTATTGATGGGCTCAGAGGTTATTTCCATGTCTTGGCTATTGTGAATAATAGCAGCACTGATTTTAAAATTTCTCCAGGTGGCTCTTGCTATTGTTCAGTTGCTCACTCATGTCTTTGTGACCCATGAACTGCAGCACGCCAAGCTTCACTGTCCTTTGCTTTCTCCTGGAGTTTGCTCAAACTCACATCCATTGAATTGGTGATGCCATCCAACCATCTCATCTTCTGTTGCCCACTCCTCCTGTTCTCAATCTTTCCCAGCATCAGGGTCTTTTCCAATAAGTCGGCTCTTCGCATCAGGTGGCCAGAGTATTGGAGCTTCAGCTTTAGCGTCAGTCTTTCCAATGAATATTCAGGGTTGACTTCCTTTAGGATTGACTGGTTTGATCTCCTTGCAGTCCAAGGGACTCTCAAGAGTCTTCTCCAAACCACAGTTCAGAATCATCAATTCTTCGGTTCTCAGCCTTCTTTATGGTATAACTCTCACATCCATACATGACTACTAGGTGAGTCTAATGTGCAGCTAAGGTAGGGAAGGCCACTGCTCTAAACCAGTGCTACTAAAGATTTAACCAGTATAAGAGCCACTGGACACACAATCCCACAGGGCTCAGCAGAGTTTCAGAATTTTCAAATTGAAAAAGGTATTGCAGATCTATAGCCAAACCTAACTTTCCTCCCCTAACCAGGGCACTTGTCATCTGAGAAACTGCCAGGAAACATGGTGAAGGCTGCCTTGGGACTACCTAGATCTCTAGCATGGGGCCAGTGGAGGAAACTCAGACCTACAGTTCAATAACCTTAGTCCAGCTGGTCTTAGCTTGGAGGCGCGTTTCAATGGCTTGCTCCTTCTCTTGTTCTCCAGCCTTCCCAGAGTCCCAGAGGTATTTTCCTCAGCACCCTGGGCTGTAGACATGTTGGCTTTCTTTCATTTTCTCAAATGCATCCCTTTCCTTCCACCTCAGGGCCTTTGCACAAGCTGTTTCCTCTTCCAGGGATGTCTCCTCTCCTTCCTTCTCTCCAGTTTTTCCTTCAAGAAAGCCTTTCCTGATCCTCCTAATGAGACTACATTCCCCTACTGTACACTTATATGGCACCTTGTACCTTTCATTCATTGTATCTATCACAGCTTTAAATTGTGTATTATGCTAATATTTGAATACTTTTCTCTAAACAATTCGAATTAAGAGAGAAACCACATCTCTTTTGCTTAGAACTGTATTGCAGCCACTTGCATTGTGTCTGGAACATGGGAGGGGATCAATGAATGCCTGAGTATCCATGCACCACTCTTCTCAGCATTGGAGGTCCCAGATCCTTACATATCTTCCCTATCTCACCCCAGAACACTGCTGTTTTCCAAGGTAACCACGTTAGCCCCTGCGTCCCAGGTGGCTCAGCTGGTAAAGAATCCACCTGCAATGCAGGAGACCCCGGTTCAATTCCTGGGTCAGGAAGTTCCCCTGGAGAAAGGATAGGCCAGCCACTTCAGTATTCTTGGACTTCCCTGATGGCTCAGATGGTAAAGAATCCACCTTCGATGTGGGAGACCTGGGTTCAACCCCTGGGTTGGGAAGATTCCCTGGAGGAGGACATGGCAACCCACTCCAGTATTCTAGCCTGTAGAATCCCCATGGACAGAGGAGCCTGGCAGGCTACAGTCCATGAGGTCACAAAGAGTAGGACACAACTAAGCGAGTAAGCACAGCACACATACAATCTTTAGGTATATACCACTTCTTTTTTGGATCATCATGGGCTCCTAAATTTTAGACATGGTCAGTCTATCTGAGGCCCCTCCTCCATGTCCAGATATAAGTATTAGCATCCTCCCTCCAACCACCCAAGCATCTGAACCTCCATGGACCCTTCCTGTTTCTGCCACTTTGGCAGTGTCCTGGCAGTCCTCCAGGTGTTCTGTCTTCATCATAGTATTAAGCAGGAAATATTATCAATGTTCTAGGATATCCTGTGCTCTTTATATACAAAATGAGAATAACAGTAGCCATTGCAAAGGGTTGATTGAGCATTAAATGAGATATTCTGCATCCACAATACACTGCTCAGGCAATAAATGCTTAGAATTTTTATTACTACTAATAACTGAAAAAATTCTATCAGTAGTCACTTCGGCAGCACACCTACTAAAATTGGAATGATACAGAAAAATTACCATGGCCTCTGTGCAAGGATGACACACAAACTGGTAAAGCATTCCATATTTTTAATGAAAAATATCCCACTGGACCCCACAAAATATTTTATTGCTTCAGTTTGTACTTACTGAATAAGATGATGGGAAGCTAATATGGATTCAATAATAATCTTAGATGAGCTCACACTTTATTGGTTGCAACAATAATAAATCCAATAGTATGTCTAGAAGTGGAAAACCATGCTTATTTCCATTCTCAGAAAATGCACAACATGTCTAAGGATTTAAGGGTTCTTTGCAACAATTCCATGCCCTATTCCTCCCACACTGGGTCCTCAAGCTGAAAGTACAAGTTCGGGAAATGGTACCCATAGAGTCTCTCCTCTCTTATTTTCATTTTTTCTTAGTATGCTCTGTCAAAAGAGCTGGGATACTACCCCTTTGGTCAGAAGTTATTGCTGTTCAGTCATAAATAGGTCAGAACTCTCAGCCCATCTACTTTAGGGCCGAAAACTTGGAAGAGGTCAAAGCTGAACCCTAGTAAGGATGAGAGTTAGGGAAGGGAATCTCACTGTGGTTGTTATCCCACCAGAGAGGTTGTGACAAACTAGAGAGGAAAGCAACTCATGTGTTAATTTTTTTCACTCAGCAAGCCTTTATTGAACACCCTACCATGTGTCAGGAACTTAATTTAGCTAAGGACTTCCTAGCAGTGTGACCTGAGGCAAGTTAATTGATTTTCCCATTCTCAGATTGTTGCCTGTGAAATGGAGATGATCACTGTGCTGAGACAGGTATTCACTAGGATAATACGCACAGGGAGTGACACACAGTCCGGATGTGATGCAGTGAGTGTTCACTGCTGCTGTTCACGTGGAACAAGATGGACGCAGTGTTGCCATCAGGGCATTTTGAGTCAAATGGGACACAGAGAAAAGCATGCAGGAAATTATAGTAGCAACTGATAGAAGGAGCAGAGGGAGTGCTGCAAACACATAAAAGAGACACCTAATTCAGACTTCCTGGGAAAAACATCTAAGGCTTAAACTGAGACATTAAGGGTGAGTAGTAGTGTTAAAGAAAAGATTATTCTGGTACTTGTTAAAAATGGTAAGGAAGACTTTTCTTCAAGCGGATCTATTGGCAGAAGGGGAGAAAGCTCAGGCTCAACTCTAAATACCATGGGAGTGGAGATTTATAGCCAAGGAGCAGCACAGGGGGCAGAGGATGGAAAATCATGAAGAGGGTAGGATAATTCTTGCTAAACTAACCAAACAGGATTCTTGATGAGGGCAGGCCAGAGGGATTAGATACCACTGGGAAATGGTGGGTAGGGGATGAGGAGAGGTGATCAGATATTGAGGGTGATCAAATATCGAGGGTGAGGGAGTACAGCTAAATCAACTTCAGAGGATTCCAGCTAAAATTGGACTCTATGAGGATAGAGACCAAAGCCCAGGGCCCAGTCCAGCTGAGTAGAAGGCTCAGAGGAGGCCAACAAAAGCCTGGTTAGAAAGGCAAATAGAAACACATTCTCTCTTCTCCTACAAAGAACACCCCATTTCCAGAGAGGGAGTAACCTCTGTTGCACAATGGAATTACCCAGGGATCTTAACATACACTGATGCCTAGGTCCTACCCCCAGAGGTTCTGAACTAACTGGTATGGCAAGCAGTCTGAGCTCTGGGTTGGGTTTTTGTTTGTTTTCCAGATTTATTGAGATATAATTGACATATAATGGTGTATAAGGTGCAATGATTTGATCTATCTATCTATATATATATATAGTGAAATGTTCATGGCACTAAAGTTCCTTAACACATCCTTCACCTCACGTAATTACCATTTTGTTATTGCTGTTACACAATATTGTTTGGAGAAGAAAATGGCAACCCACTCCAGTATGCTTGCCTGGAGAATCCCATAGACAGAGGAGCCTGGTGGGCTACAATCCATGGTGTCACAAAGAGACATGACTGAGCAACTAACGCACAACATTGTTAACTACAGTTACCATGCTGCACATTAGATCCCCAGAACTCACTGCTCTTATGACTGGACATTGGACATTGGTATCCTTTGACCAACATCTCCTCATTTCCCCCACCTCTCAGCTCCCAGCAACCACCAATCTGCTGTTTCTGAGTTGGCTTTTTCAGATTCTACACAGCATTCGTCTTTCTCTGACTTATATGACTTAGTATGATGAAGTTAACATTCACCCATGTTGTCACAAATGTCAGGATTGCTTTTTATGGCTGAGTAATATTCCATTGTGAAGGGAAAATATGCATATATACATGCATGATATTTTCTTCAACCATTCATCCATCAATGGTCATTTAGGTTATTTCCATGTTTGGACATTGTGAATAATGCTGCAACAAACTTGGGGTGTAGATATCTCGATGAAGTAGTAATTTCATTTTCTTTGGATTAATACCCAGAAGTAAAATTACTGGATCATATGGTTGTTCTTTTGAGGAATCTCCTTACTGTCTTCCATTGTGGCTATACCAATTTGTAGTTCCACCAAAGTGTACTACGGTTCCCCTTTCTGCACATCCTTGCCAGCATTTGTTATTTCTTGCCTAGTAGAAATGGCAATTCTAACAAATATGAGGTGATAGCTTGTTGTGGTTTTGGTTTGTATTTCCTTGATGATTAGTGATGTTGAACATTTTTTTATGTACTTATGGGCCATTTATATGTCTTCTCTGGAAAAAAATGTCTATTTAGGTCCTCTATTTTAAAATCAGATCACTTGGGGTGTTTTCATCTTGTTTTGTTTCTTATTAAGTCACATGAGTTCCTTACATAGTTTGGATATTAACCCCTTATCTGATATATGATTTTCAAATACTTTCTCACATTCCATGGATTGCCTTTTGGTTTTGTTGACTGTTTCTTTCACTGTGCATAAGCCTTTTAGTTTGATGTAGCTCCACTTGTTTATATTTTGCTCTTGTTGCTTGTGCTTTTATTGTCATATTTTTTCAAAAATCACTGCCAAAACCAATGCCAAAGAGCTTTTCCCCTAAGTTTTCTTCTATAAGTTTCATGATATCAGGTTGATGCTTAAATTCTTAACCCATTAGAGTTAATTTTTTAAGTGGTGTAAGATAGGGATCAAACTTCATTCTTCTGCATGTGAATATTCAGTTTTCCAAACATCATTTATTGAAGAGACCATATTTTCCCCATTGAGTATTCTTGGTTTCCTTGTCAAAAATGTTTCTGGTCACTCAATTCTATTTCACTGGTCTATATGTTTGTACACCAGTACTGCACTGTTTAGATTATTATAGCTTCATAATATAGTTTGAAATCAGAGAGTGTGATGCCTCCAGTTCTTATCTTTGGGAGGTAAGGATGGTACCACATGCAAATAAATAAATGTGACACACCACTTTAATAGAATGCAAGATAAAAATTATATGATCACTTGAATATATGCAGAAAAAGTATTTGACAAAATTCAGCATCCTTTCATGATCAAAACTCAGCAGAGTGGGTATGGAGGAATACTTTGACATAATACTTTATACTTTGACATAATAAGGCCGTATATGACAAACCCACAACTAACAACATACTTAATGATGAAAAGTTAAAAGCTTTCGATCTAAGATCAAGAACAAGACAAGGATGCCCACATGCACCACTCTTATTCAACACAGTAGTGGAAATCCTAGCCAGAGCAAATAGGAAAGAAAAAGGAATTAAAGGCACTCAATTGGGAAAGAAGCAACTTGTGTCTGTTCACAGATGAGGTGATCTTGTTTACAGAAAAATTTAAAGACCCCATCAAAATTGTTAAAACTAAAAAATAAATAAATAAAGAATGAAATTGCAGGACTCAAAATCAAAATATAAAAATCACTTGTGTTTCTGTATACCAAAAATGAGCTATCTGACAAAACAATCCCATTTATAATAGTATTGAAAACAATAAAACAAGAATACATTTAACCAAGGAAGTGAAAGATTCAAACACCAAAACTATAAGACACTGATGAAAGTAATTGAAGAAGATAAAAATAAATGGAATGATATCCTGTGTTCATGGATCAGAGAAGCTAATATTATTATGTCTATATTACTCATATTACCAAATTACCCATATTACCCATAGAATCATTGCAATTCCTATCAAAACTCCAGTGGCATTTTTCACAGAAATAGAAAATACAATTCTAAAATTTGTATAGAACCACAAAGGACCCTGAGTAGCTCTGGGGTTTTTAAAAGTTCCCCTGGTGATCCTATGTTCAATCAGAACTGTGAACCTCTAAGTCTTTTCAAAGCCAGGATGGGGCCTTTGCCCCTAGCATATCAAGCTCTTATCAAATTGACCCATTACCTCCAGAGATACAGAATACAGTTAGCCCTCTATATACACGGGTTCCAAAGCCTTAGATTCAACCAATCTCAAATTGAAAATATTCAGGGGGGAAAAATTCCAGTGAGTTCCAAAAACCAAAACTTGAATTTCCCCACAATGTCAAGTATTTTTATAGCATTTAAATTGCATTAGGTACTTTAAGAAAGAGCTGATCTGAAGTCTATGGGAGGATGTCCATGGGATTTCCCTGGTGGTCCAGTGGTTAACAATTCACCTTGCAATGCAGGGGACATTGGTTTGATCCCTAGTTGGGGAAGTAAGATTCCACATGCCACGGAGTGACTAAGACCGCATGCCCCAACTACTGAAGCCCGCACGCTGTAGAGCCCAGGTGACACGACTAGAGAGCCTGTGAGCCACTACAGAGTCCATGTGCTGCAACAAAATATTCTGCATGATGCAAGGGATCATTCCTGTGTGCGGCAGCTAAGACCTGATGCAGCCAAATAAGAAAGGAAAGAAAGAGAAGTCCATGGCAGACACTCAGAGCTTAAATGCAAATACTATGCCATTTTATATAAGGAACGTGAGTATCCATAGATTTTGGTGTCTGTGGGGCGGGGTTGGGGGGGGATGGGGGGTTCTAAAATCAACTGTCCAACAGATACCAAGGGGCTACCGCATTCTCTCTTGTGAAGTCAATGATAATCACACTGAAGTGGAAGAGTACATGCTACTCAGACTTTAGTGCATAGGAATCACCTCGTCATTGTGTTAAAATGCAGATTTTGATTCAGTAGGTCTGGACTGGGGCCTGAGAGAATTTCTAAAAAGCTTCCAGATGTTGATGATACTGAATTTCAGACTGGAACCTGAGTAGCAAGGACCTATATCTAAAACCATTCCAGTATTTCCAAATTTGAAATAATGTTTCTTAATTACACAGAAAAGCACAACAGAAAAGCATACTCCTCAAAGACAACGGGGTATGGTATGACCATCCCTGTTTGAATGCTGAGCTTTGTTTTACGGAGGCCAGTAAGTTTGCTGTAAAACTAAGAGCTATACAACAAACTAGGTTTGAGCTATTGGTCTTCATTACAAAAGTGGAAATGTACATTTTCAGGAAACAGCTCCTTATGGAATGTCCTGAAAAGCACTGAGGAGGAAGAGGCCAGAGACGCATCCACAGAGAAATCAACAGAACATAATCGTAAATTTTAATCTTTGGATTCAGACTTCTTGGGTTTAAAACTGTCTACCATTTTCTAACTCTGTACTCCAGGCCCAGGTAATAAACCTCTCTGCTTCAGTTTCTTCATTTATGAAATAAAGAGAAGAACCTATTTCCTTGAGTTGTTGTGACAGTTAACATAATCAATGTTTGCAAGGAGCTGAGAAGAGTGTGTCTCTGGCATATCCTGGGCTTCCCTGGTGGCTCAGATGGTAAAGTGTCTGCCTGCAATGTGGGAGACCCAGGTTCGATCCCTGGGTCAGGAAGATCCCCTGGAGAAGGAAATGGCAACCCACTCCAGTACTCTTGCCTGGAAAATTCCATGGACAGAGGAGCCTGGTAGTCTACAGCCCATGGGGTCACAAAGAGTCAGACATGACTGAGCGACTTCCCTTTCTTTCTTTCTTATCACATCCTACATGATCATAAAAAGGTGGCCATGATTACCTGGTTTACCCTGGTTGTATTCTCACTTTGTAAGGTACAGACTGTGATTTTTGTGAGTTCACTGCTGGTTCACCCCATCTTTGAGAGCACTCTGCCCAAACTCCTCTGTCTGTGGCTGCTCCCCTGAATCTCCTATGATTAGATCATTCAACTCTTTGCCACATGGCTCTGCATTCAGCTACTACTGTGTACCTACTAATACTAACCACTGTGCTAAGCACCAGGCCACAGAAGACACACCTTCTGCCCTCAAGAAACTCAGGCAGCAAAGGTGAAGCAACAAGAATCATGATGATCTCTTGTGATCAGAGTTGTCAGACAGGAACAGACTGAGGTTGGAGGATCGCCGAACAGCCCCTCCTTTTGCCTTACTTAATGACTGCCTTTGGCTTTCAAATTCAGGACTGCAACAGTGTTTTATTATAAAGAGTTACCATTTGACCCGTAAACTCCTTATCTGCAGTTTTCACTTATGTAAAATTCAACAATGTAAAATTTTATTAATACTGTACCACTGAAGTCATATGTTTTCAGTCCACTGAAAATGATTGTTATAAGATAAGACTCAACGTCAGATATGCTATTTTTTCACTGCCATCTAAATCAGGAGTCGGCAAGCTTTTTTTGGAAAGAGCCAGATGGTAAATATCTCAGACTTTGTGGGCCATAATCTCACTGTCTCTACTCCTAGACAATCCATAAATGATTGGGTGGGGTTGTATTCTAATAAAACTGTTGATGAAAGCAGGCAGTTGGCCTGGAGGTCTTGGTCTGTTGATCTTTCAACCTAAGTGCCCATTTTTCACTTCACATATTCCTCACTCAAACACTGGGAAACAGTATTTCCTCACCTTCAAAGATAAAATGGTCTCACTGTCTCATTTGCATCTGTTATCTTCATTACTCATGAAATGCTTATTTACATAAATCTGTAAGCTGATATATCTAGAAAACAAAGTGTTTTCATCTTTGTCTTGAATATGATAATTCTAATAGTTAGAGCTGTTTCTTACAGTGACCAGAAAATTTTCAGAAGGAAAACTCTAAGCATTGTAAGAGAATTCAACATTTTTTTGAAACTTAAATGAGGAAACTACAGAGACATCACTTACCTTTACAGGCCTCAGGGAACTGTGGTTACAAAAGTGAACTTTTGCTAAACCACCCAGTCCAATTCTGGTTTCACCATTTAGTAGCTGGTTACCTTGGGTGAGTTGTTAACCATTCAGTACCTCATTTCTTCACCTATAAAATGGGGATATTAAGGTTCCTACTTCATAAGGTTATGGTGGAGATTATCAGGTAAACTGCATAATACAAATAGAAAACATGTGTACAGTAAGCTTACCCAACAAACGTAGCTATTGCTTTTGTTCTTTTCATTCCTGAATGTGAAGCGTGACCTTACCCTGGGCTTACTTTACTTTGTCTCTACTAAGAAATATGGGGACCTTCTTCTCATGCTGCAACCCCATCAGGTGCAGCAACGATGTGTTGGTTTTACTGTGGAAAGTTAAAATTGTCCTCAACCAAATGAAAGTCAATTTGTGATCCCTCTGCTCTGACCTTGAGAACATTTCTTAAGCTTCAGCTATGCACCTTGGGGTGGCTTTCATCTACATTGGGATGTTTCTAAGGCAGTTAAATGAAACATTAAGAGGGTCATATGCATATCAGCATTAAGACCACATTGAGTATTTGGTGGATATTCTTAGAGATTTGTTTGTTCTTGTTGTTATTTTTGTTGATTCCACTTCATTTCTACTCCGGTTATCTCTACTGAGATGTGTTTTGTGGTTGGAGTTAAGGCCTAGTTCAATTCAGTTCAGTTGCTCAGTTGTGTCTTACTCTTTGTGACGCCTTGGACTGCAGCACTCCAGGCTTCCCTGTCCATTACCAACTCCCAGAGCCTGCTCAAACTCATGTCCATCAAGTCGGTGATGCCATCCAACCATTTCATCCTCTGTCATCCCCTTCTCCTCCTGCCTTCAATCTTTCCCAGCATTAGGGTCTTTTCCAATGAGTCAGTTCTTCGCATCGGGTGGCCAAAGTGTGCATTTGGTGTCTTTCAACTAAAGACCCAGAAATCCTCTCTCTGTGTACACTCTGATTTTCCAGCAATCACCATGCTTTGCAGACTTGAGTCAGGTTAGAATACTATAGAGAGAGAGAGTGATATCTAAGAGAAAGGGCAGCTTTGCTGGATAGACAGCCCTTTAATCAGGTCCTATGTGCAAATGTGCTTTGAACTATTAAGCAGGAAGCAACAATTATATATAATGTACCTATTTTTGCCTCTGGCCTATTCTCAGACAGTACTGTCTAGTAAAACTTTCCACAATAATGGAAATGTTCTATATCTGTGCTGCCCAACACAGTAGCCACAAGCTCCGTGGAATTGTTGAGTACTTGAAGTGTAGCCAGTGTGAGTAAGGAACTAAAGTTTTAATTATTTTCAGTCTAAATCATTTAAATGTCACTGGCCATGGTGCAGGGCATGTTGCATGTGTTAAAACAAAACAATCTTGTAAGGCAAGTCATATGTGCCCTCCCCCTTTAAAAAAGAGGGTGAAATCTCAGAGAAGTTAAGGAACTTTCTAAGAGTCACAGAGCTAGCAAGTGGCATGTGGTCAGACAGAATCCATATCCCCGTTTCTCTGATGTCATGCCCAGGGGTTCTTCTTCCACATCAAACTATATAGCACTGTGCTATATTGTATTATATTATACTGTATTATATTACATTGTATTCTGTTAAGTTGTTGTTGTTGTTCAGTCACTAAGTCGTGTCCAACTCCTTGCGACTTCATAGACTGTAGCCCACCACGCTCCATGGGGTTCTCTAGGCAAGAATACTAGAGTGGGTTGCCATTTTCCTCCCCAGGGAATATCTTCCCAGGCCAAGGATCAAACCTGTAACTTCTCCATTGGCAGGCAGATTCTTTACCACTGAGCTACCAGGGAAGCTCTTATGTTATGTTACAGTATGTTATATTTTACTATTATTCCCTTGAAATCTATCATTACAACTAAATATTGTTATATGGAGATAAAATATACTCTAACCCATTCTCTCTAGCAAAACAAGATTAGCAAACTTGACATGTACCGAAGGAAAGAATTCACAATTGCCTATGGATAACCCAGTAGCCCCTTTTCTCTGAAGAGACTTCAGAATAGGTCCTGACCTTGCTTTTTGATTCTTGCCACTGAGACAATGGAAGATGACCCCAAAAGAACAGTCAGCTATCACAGCAAACTGGTAGTTTGGGGGCAGTAGCTTATTTCTTCCAGCAGACTTAGATGGATTTGATTTCCCAACACATGTTTATGGATGTGCTCTCCTGCGTCCCACACACACAGAGCCATTTCCCTTTTGAACAGCTTGTCTGGTTACATCTTGTAGTAATTTATCTGCATGCTCCCTGCCAACTGGTTTGTAGGGAAAACATATTTGATGCATAACAATAGATCATTTGGGGATAAATCAAACTCTTAATGAAGTCCTGCTTCTCTTCAGCCAGGCATTTTACTCAGAAGTCTCTCTTGGGCTCTGGTGACTTGAGGAAAGGGAATGTGGGTGCCCCAATCTTTGAGACAAGTAGGCGCATAGAAAGCTGAATTTCTCTAAGACAAGACTAACGACACGGCATCCCTAGGGTCCCTTCTCGTGGAGTCCAACTGAAACCACTGAAGTTGGATTGGAGACTAGAGCCTGGAGACAGTTCAGATTAGACCTATGTTTGGAAGAAATGAGAGATCTATTTTGCCCAAAGCCTCACACTTTCCTTGGAGGGAAGCCATGGCCGCCCACACACCCTTGTCTTTCCCAGTTCCTGTAAGGAAAAAGAAAGTTACGAGGAGATAGAAAGTATAAAGAAAAGGGGGAAAGGGGCAGGGGGAGAAAAGAGTGAGCTGAACAGAAAATCTTTTTTTAAAAAAGGAAGAAGGAAATGAAATAGTCAGGAGACACTGAGCAGGAAGGATGAGGGAAAGAAAGGAGAAAAGAAATACATCAAAAGCTTCCATTGAAAACCATATGTATCAAAAATACTGTTACTAGTTGGTTCAAGTTGCGTGTCGGCCATGTGCCAAACTAGGTGCTCCTAGGCACTGCTAAGGCCCCAGTGAGACCTGCAAAGTCCACAAAAGCCTCAGTTACTGTCACCAAAGCCCTTATCCTGAGCATCTACACCACAGACGCTACTAGCGAACTATACAATCTGTCTTACAGCTATTTTTCTCTGGATATCCAGAATTGGAGGAGTCAGAGGGGGAAGGCACACTGGGAGAATCGAAGTAACTGATATAAAATGTTTAATCATATCAGTCTGTCCTCATTTGAGGACATGCATCACCCATAGACAGACTTAAATGCCAAGTAAAACACGTCTTGTGCTTTGAGTCTGAACTCATGAACTCCCCCCGGGAGCCCTGTAGGGGCTGGTATATGCTTTTCATAGAGTTGGGGGGTGCATTTAAAGCTAAATTCTGTGATTGTTTTCTAAGGAGAAAAATGAGCTGTGTTGGTGCTTTTCTTTAGCAAATGAGGAACTCTTTCATCAAGTCAACCCCTTTCCCCAGTCTTCTCTGGCTCCACTGCCTCCAGGATCAAGTCCAAACCCTTTGTCCTGAAATCCAAGGCCTTCCACAGGCTGGCTCCAGACGGCCTTATCAACAGTGTTTTTCCACCGCTCTCCACTGTGAATTATCAAGTCCAGTGAAGCTGGTCTGCGCCCTCTTTCCTACCCCAAGACACACATGTACTGGCCCTGAGAGGACAGTTGCTGAGAGGATGGCTGCTTCAGCTTCCGATGCCTTTGGTCCCAGATTCCTTCCACATGGAGTGCCCCTCGCTTCCATTAAAACTCACCCTCTTCTAAACCCTATGTAAACTTCAAAGCCCTACTTTGAAGGCCAGTCTCCTTGGGAAGAATTCTCTGACCATCCAAATCCACAGTGACCTCTTCCTTCTCTGCCCCTTCATGATATTCAGTTTTAGTTCCACTATGAAGGCGTGGGCTGCCGTCTATGGGTTCGCACAGAGTCGGACATGACTGAAGCGACTTACCAGCAGCACCAGCATGAATAGGCGGCTACAGGTTGTCATTCAATGACGCTTCAAGTCCCCGGGAAGGAGATCTCTCTGTCCTGCTATGCTTCCACTTCTTGGGCTTTCCTTTCTGGTCTCCTCCCTTCATGCCCATCAACACTGCCCAGCTGTCAGTGCCTCCTTGTAAACTGGTCTCCATCTGTCATCTCTCCTTCTCATTTGCTAGGAAGCCAGATTACCAAATTGCCCCCAACCCCAGTGTGAGAGAGTCACTTCCTCACCTCTCTTCCCTAAGGATGACAGGATGGGCAAGTATTGACTATAGTGTTTATTTCACTGTTTTGTTATAAAAATTCATGTACGCTTTCTGTCTTCTCCAAGGGATCATAAGTTCCTTGAGTGTAGGGATTCAGCCATGTCTGTTTCCCACTCAGTGCCTCCAACAGTACTCAATACATGATGTACTCAATACATGTTTATGAAAATAATACTCAATAAACATTTATGAAATATATTTTTATCATGATTGCATTACTCCACTGTGCCTTAAATATAGGCATATGCTGAATGAAGGCTCAGAGAGCCTTTCTGGGAGCCATTTCTCATTTCTCCAGTCATTTCTGGAGAAATAAGAAAGATCTGAAACATTTAGGTTGGGGGGGTCTTCTCTCTCCTGTGCCTGGCTTCATTCTCACATGGGCTTTTCTCTCATGCTAGTGTGGTTCCCCAGAGGAAGTTCAGGGTATTATTTCCCTAAGCACAGTGGATATAGGACAAGTGGGGTGACTGTCTCCTAGCTCATCAACACCCAAGGAGGAGAAACCAAGTACAGCAGGTCACCAGAACTAGAACTGAGCGTGACATCAAGGGGCAAGTCTGTGCTCTCAACCTCTCAGGGCCACCTCATGTCTCATCATTGCCTCCTTTGGTACACAATTTAGTCTCCTCCCTAAGTGGATTTTCTCCACCAGGCAGCTCAGCTCACTCAGGCTTTGTCTTGCTGTGATGCTAAATGCATTTCGTAATCTCTCAGTTTTCTCCCCCACTAGCTGGCAAGGGTTGCTCAATTTTCTAATTCCAACACTGTGAGTGAAGGATGCCATTATCCTTGCCTGCTTTTCCTTGTCAGGCCAGAAGTCCCTGGCAAGCTTCAAGACGGGCCAACTTTGATTCAGGTACCATCCAGGGTGAAGTCAGCTATGGTTGAGACGTGGGTGGGCTGGAGGGAGAGGGGACATCAGAGAAAATACGGCAGCCTAAGCCCACCCTGTCAGCAGAGCCCATGGGCAGGTATAAACCTCCTTTCATTGGACATTGGACTTGTTTCTGAAGACAGACACTGTCATAGCAGGGTAGAAAACCTGATTCCTACAGACAAGCAGTATAAATGAGTACAGCAGGCTGGTGCAGAGCAATGGGAGATGGTGGCTCCAGCAATTGTTAACATGTGGAAATGTTGCCAGAACTTTCCATTTTTAAAGAGAAGCCGTAAGCATGGATTTTAGTGTGAAGTTCCTGAGTTTAAAGCTCAGCCAAACTTATCTGTTCAAGCCAAACCAAACTGATCTGAGGGCCACTGTTACCTCCAGCTGTCAGTTTGCAGCTCCTACTTTAAAAACTGAGGTCCCGAGGCAGATCGCCTGAAAGTTAGGTAAATGACCTCTGAGCAAGTGGCCCCTTATTATAATTCATTTCCTTTTACTCTAGTTATTTGCATAGTAACCGCCTGCCTCCCATTTGGTGTCTATTGACTAACTTATTAAAATGTTACTCACTTTGGATTGCTCTGCTTTTGCATCATTTCAGAATCCTTCCAACTTCTTGCCCAAGTTCCCATGGTACCACCTTCAACCAGGAGAAGACAAGGCTCCAAGGGGATTTTAGTTTGAGGTTTCATGAAAGGTCAACTTGGGAATATGATTCTTTGTTAATGACCTTCTTGTCAGGTTTCTCAAAGACCACCCAGGCCTCTGGCTTGAAGATAAAGCCAGGACTAAGGGCCAGCTGGGTAATCAGAAAAAGCAAATCTCATGCCTTGGGAGCTGTGGAAGGTAAATTTTGCAAGGTTGGATACAGAAGCCAGAAGAATAGGCATGTCTGTTTGTCTCGGGAGGGGGTGGAGAGATGGAAAGCGGAAACATGTGATTACTGGGTTGACTAGTCACAGGATTTATCAAACTTTATTGATAATTCTCTGTAATGCCCAATGATTACGGCAAATTTCCAGCAGCAATGAATCTTGGCTGTTCCTTTCAATCAGGAACAAAACTAGTCCACAGGGTAAGTGATGTTTAAGTGTCTCTCCAAGAGAAAGATGGATGTGGCCCTTGGCTAGTTTCTTCAGAAATATCTGGTTTAGGAAGAACCAATGTCTAACATTATTTTTATATGATAAGATTGGGGAGAATGAAATCCTTGAAGGCCAGTTCAATGTCATATCCCTGAGATGAGCCTTGAGAAATATAGTCCCTGCAAACCTCTCCTAGAGCATACCTGGGCTGTGGTCTCTCCTCTTCTTTTTCAAACCCTGTGGGTGTGACTGTGTGTGTTTTCTTGAAACATGGTATTCATATATTTGTATAGAAAAGAGTACACACTTGTTAAGTGTTCCTCTGAATAAATAATCACACAATGAACATATCCATATAACTACTACCCAGGCTAAGAAATAGAATACTATCAGTACTTAAGTTTCCCTACTAAGTCCCTTTCCAGACATGGGGCCCTCCAACTCCCCACATATAGTCACATCTCGATTTCTAATGCCATAGATTTAAAAATGCCTATTTTTGAACTTCATATAACAGAAACCATATTATGCATATTTTGTGTCTGCTTATTGCAATGGTCAATTCATTTCATTGCTGTGTAATATTCTACCATATGACTACAATACAATCTTTCCATTTTACTATTGATGAAGATACGACTTATTTCAAGCTTGGGGCCATTACAAATAACGCTGCTATGAAATTTTTGTTCAGACTTTAGGTACCTTTGTGCATGAATTTCTATTTGGTCTATATCTAGGAGTGAAAGTGCTGGCTTATAGGATAGATGTAGTTCAACATGGGAAGATATCATTAAGCAATTGTCCAAAATGGTTATACCAATCTAAACCGATGTGCAAGAATTCCTTTTGGCTTGGCCTTTCATTTTTTAAAGACAAACTTCATCTCCTACCTACCTCCCTATCAAGTCTTCCTTCACTCCATCACCACTCATTCACTGCCTGCTTTTGCAATTTCTTTAGCACTTAATAGCATTTTCCAAAATTCTCTGATACTGAGTCACCTAAAGAACATGCTAAAATTAAAAATTTCTGGAGACCACCCTGGTAAAGCACCGGGGGAAGCTGCATGGTTCATCAGAGCCCCAGTTGATTCTGATCATCAGAGGAGTCTGAGGAATAGCAAATATCATAGAATTTAAGAGAAACAGATAAAAGTGGTCCCAAGGTATGATCAGGAGAAGGGAGTACAGAGGATGAGATGGTTGGGTGGCATCATCGGCTCAATGGGTATGAGTTTGAACAAGCTCTGGGAGATGATGAAGGACAGGGAAGCCTGACATGCTGCAGTCCATGGGGTCGCAAAGAGTCGGACACAACTGAGGGACTGAACAGCAAGGTATGATCACTCTAGTTAGGAATAATACCTAAATATGATTGGTCACTTATTCAGCTTCACTCAATATTCTTTTCCTGCCATCCTCCTCACCATGCCCATCTCCAGCCCCAAGAATTTCAGAAAATGTAGATCCTAGAGACTTCGCCTACTAATCTACCAAGCTATGTGGCCTTGCTGTCCTTGGATAGCAGCAGCAGCACTTGGAAGCTGTTAGCAAAGCAGAACCTCAGGCCCGCCCCAGACTTCCAGAACCAGTATCTGAAGTTATTTAAGACCCCCAAGGGATTTGTATCCACAGAACAGTTTGAGAAGCATCACTTTGTTCTGTGTGTGAGGGGAAGTGCACCAGATAATTTAGGTGATCCTAGGACCTAAGCAATATAGAAAGGCACGAGCTTTGGAACCAGACAGTTTTCAGTGAGTCCCAGCTGATAGGGAAGTTACTTAATATCTACCTTATCTAAAATCATCTGTAAAGAGGAGCTAATAATCCCTACCACACTGAGATGTTATGGGGATTAATGAAGTGACCTCAGTAAAGTATCTGCTTCATAGTTAGGGCTCCCCCGTTGATGGCAATTTGCTTTGCACAGTGCCTGGTACAATAAAAAGCACTCCAAATGCTGTAACTACTGTGGTTTTGGTGGAAGTGGTACAGATAACATTATTATTATTAGCCTCAAGGAACTTACAATTCAGGAGAAGGAAACACAGTTAAGCACATAAAAAGTTTAGGGAAGATGAAAGATTATAACTACAAAGGGTTGTTATAGTTCAGTCGCTCAGTCATGTTGCGACCCCATGGACTGCAACATGCCATGCTCCCTATCTCTTGGAGTTTGCTCAAATTCATGTCCATTGAGTCGGTGATGCTATCTAACCATCTCATCCTCTGTCACCTGCTTCTCTTTTTGCCTTCAATCTTTCCCAGCAACAAGGTCTTTTCCAATGAGTTCGCTCTTTGCATCAAGTGGCCAAAGTACTGGAGCTACAGCATTCAACATAAATCCTTCCAATGAATATTCAGGGTTGATTTCCTTTAGGACTGACTACAAAAGGATCCTTCTCCAAATTGGAGATCCTACAAGAATCAAGATTCTAAGCATGTAAATATTAAATATATTTCAAGGCAGGGCAACTAACATATCTAATCATTTAGCCTATGTAAGGCACACATTTAACATTACCTCATTCGATACACCCAACTACAAATGAGACAGATACTATTCAAATTGCTCCCACTTAGTAAAGGAAAACAATAGAACCCCACAAGGTTAGCTAATTTGCCCAAGGTCACCTTAATATTAAGAGGTGGAGCCAAAATTCACTTCACTGACTCCAGAGCACATACTCTTAATGATGGTGATTCTGAACAATTTTCTTCACATGACTTAAGATTCTTAGAAAGCAAGGGAAACCACTGTGGCTGGAGTGAGTTGAGGGGCTTCACAGAAGAGACACTGATTCACCCAGAGCTGCATAGACTCAGCAAAACTGGGCAGAGAGGTATTCAAGAAAAAGATACTCTCCTAATTCCAGCAGCATTTCGGATGCACAATTACATCTCTTCACAAAGTGTGTTCACAAACACTCATCCAGGGCTTGTTGTTGTTTAGTTACTAAGTTGTGTTTGGCTCTTTGTGGTCCCCATGGACTGTAGTCCGCCAGGCTCCTCTATCCATGAGATTTTCCAGGCAAGAATACTGGAGTGGGTTGCCGTTTCCTTCTCCAGGGGATCCTCCTGACCCAGGGACTGAACCTTCATCTCCTGAATTAGCAGGCAGATTCTTTACCACTGAGCCACCTGGGAAGCCCCATTCAGGGCTACTGAGCTAGAATATAAATTTTCTCTGTCTTGATAATCTTAATGTCTATAGCTTCTAATTTAATCCTACGACTACCATATGAAGTTGCTATCTTTGTTTTGCAGGTAAGAAAAATAGAGGCAGATACTCAGAAACTCCCATTGAAACTACCGTTGAAGGCAACTACCATTTGTCCCTTTAGGAAGATCTGGAGGCTATAGAGTGACCTATCATTATGATGTGCTGGAAATGGAAGAGTTCCCTGGATGCAGAACCTACAAGAAATTCTTGGGATAAGCTGGCCACCCCGATAGAGATCTAAACACAACATCCATGCTTGCAGTAAGATGTTGCCACTGGTTAAACCAAAGGCTGTGTGTGTGTGTGTGTGTGTGTGTGTGTGTACATGCACACACTAAGGTAGGGTGTGCTACTCTCACCAGAGATCCAATACTCCACACCTTACCCACCCATGACCTGCTCTCTGCTTAGTCCCCAGTGACTTCATGGTCAAAGGGACAGACTCTCCTTCTCTGAACACTGACTGTAGCTCAAAATTTTCTCTCTACTCATTTCTTCCTTTTAAACTTGCTGCAGTGTATGTCTAGGGCATATGATGTGCCAACACAGAGATGAATAGAACAGGTAAAATTCTCGCTTTCAAGGAAATTACTTTATTAGCAGGGCTTTGAAAATTGCTGGGGTGAGGTTGGGAGGGTTTTGGTGGGAGGGATTCTGGAAGAGCCAGAGATTGTTCAAGTCACATTAGAACAACTTTCTGACAATCAGAAATAAATCTTGGTTCTTTTTTTTTTAAATTTTATTTAATTTTTAAACTTTACATAATTGTATTAGTTTTGCCAAATATCAAAATGAATCTGCCACAGGTATACGGGGCTGACCTTGCATAAACAGACATTGTCTAGCTCCATGGTCTGACTACTGAATCTTTCAAAAAGAGAATAACCAATAGACTGACCTTTGCTTTCACAATGTGCATGCTGTGCTAAGTTACTTTAGTCGTGTCCGGCCCTTTGTGACCCCATGGACTGTAGTTTGCCAGCTCCTCTGTCCATGGGATTCTCCAGGCAAGAATACTGGAGTGGGTTGCCAAGTCCTCCTCCAGGGGATCTTCCCCACCTAGGGATCGAACCTGCATCTCTTATGTCTCTTGCATTGGCAGACAGGTTCTTTACCACTCGAGCCACCTGGAAAGCCCTTGCTTTCACAATCAGTTGTTTAGTCACTCAGTTGTGTCTGACTCTTTGTGACCCCATGGATGGCAGCACGCTGGGCTTCCCTGTCCATCACTAACTCCTGGAGCTTGCTCAAACTCATGTCCATTGAGTCAGTGATGCCATCAAACCACCTCATCTTCTGTCATCTCCTTCTCCTCCTGCTTTCAATCTCAATAGATAATAGTAAATGTGAGGTGAATGTGGTATCTTAACAATGTTGGAAAGGGGCCACTTCTAGAGGATGTTTCTTGTGAGCAAATCCTTTCCCCAGCATCCCTCACCATACAACCCATGCCGCTGGGCATGGCAGCTCTTGTTGGATATGTTCCTGTGAGGACAATGGCAGGCAAAGCTAGTCTACATGCTAGACGGGATAAGTAAGTGGTAGTCCACGCAGGGGACAGTAATGGGAGCTTCTCAGAAGGGAGGGAGGTCAAGCTGCCTTGGTTCCCCTGCCTCTCTCAGGAGTTTGGGGGGCTTCAAAATATGAGTCCACCAATGTCTTTATGGACAAGGATCGAAATGATCAAATTCATGCATCACTGGCAGCAGGATAAGCAAACATCCAGAAGAGGCATCCCAGGAAACAGGGAGGATCCATTTCAAGTTCTGAGACGACTGAAGCTTGGCACTCCCTGACAAATGCACTCCAGCTGGTTTTGATCCACACGAGACACCAGCGTGTATGCGCGCACGCGTGTTTATATATCTGCATATTACAGAAAATGCACTTAGTAAGCAGGAGACCTCCATTTCATCTTCCTTTTACTGAACGGCAATCTCCTGGAGAGGAAGATCCATGAAATGTCAGGGAAGATTATAACTCCGGCGGTCCAAGGAGATGAGGTAGGTAGCTGGCATTTGCACAGGGGAATTTAGATTATCAGAACACCTAATTGGAAGAGATTTGGTTAAGCTCTTCCTGCCAACTTTCCTATAGATAATGGTCAAGCCGTGGGGCCATGTGTGCTCTGGATCTTGAGGGGAGCAGGCAGCCCAAAGCCTCCTTGGCCTGATGCACCCTTCAGCTTAGCAGACTCTAAGTAAACAACTGATTCCACTAATCTCGGAGGCCTCCCTCTGGTGTCTAATAAGTACAGGCTCCCTCTCGGCATTTGCCTCTTCTCCGTGGCTCCCTTATGAAATGTGATGCTAGCTGTAGAGTTGGAAGGACAAAGGAACTGAGTAAGTGTAATTTATTATCCAGGATTGTTTTCAACCTTTTTCCAATTATACACATTTTTCTTTTGGCTTTGGCAGACCTGAGTTATGAGGCTGTTCTGGTCACTAATGGGCTGAAAAAAATGGGCCCCAAGTATTCCTTAAGGGATGTGTTACTGGCCTGTAGTTATTTGCCTATGGCATTCACTCTGTTGAATGCAGTTAATTAAATGAGAAAACTAATACTGACTCCTGCTTCTCCCACACTGTCTGCTTTCCCTCCCTCCACGTGCACCAAGGCTTAATATGGGATCATTTCATTTAGGGACCAGAAAGCTGTCAGACCAACAGAGATGGAAGCCCAGACTGGGTTGGGTGCTCTCATTGGAATTTGTTTATTTGTTCACACCCACTGGGGAGAAATAAAGGGCTTAGGAAAGACAGAAAGCCTGCACTTTTAAAACTGTGGAGCAAAAAACAATGGGCTGGGTGACAGGGACTCGTTTATGACCTTGGGTTGGAGGCTGATTTGATGTGTGACCTTGAATAAGTAATTTATTTCACTGGGTTTCATGTTCCTGACTTGAAATGGGGAAGAGTCATGAGACTACCCCTCACCTTGCCTATTGGATTGGTTGTGAATCCAAGGCTCTTTTCTTCATCCTGCCCACTTACTGGTGGGCATTCTCTTGGATTCAGGATTTGTGACCTGCTCTTTCCACGGTATCAGAGGTCTCACACCTCCTCATAGCATTAGGCCTGGCATCTTTGCAGGGATCCACGAAATCCGTATCAACTTCTCTCTCAAGATCCAATCTAATTTAGCCAAAATATTCATTGGAAATTTTCTAGGTGGATGCTTTGCTTTGTGAGATTTACTCTTCTATCCAAACTCACCCAGGGCACACTTCAATCTTTATATAGGAACCACAGGCACGGCCTAAAGAGGGTGTGGGCTTTGAATATTACTCTAGTACTTCTAATTCTGACTTGCGTGAGCCACTCGTACATACCAAGCTTGGAATGGAGACGGTCAGACTGGAAATGGAAAACTCTTGGCAGACTACCTGTTACATTGCAGACACTCAATAAATAACATCCTTCGTCCTATCCTTGAGCTCTTTTGGAATTTATATAACACCTTCAACTCTCAGATTATCTTTTATGTCTGTTACACAAAGTTTTCAAATACAGAACAAAGCACATAAAGAGCTGACTCTCCGGTAACATTCTGGACATTGAGCCTTGCTTTATTATTGAGTTCCACTATTAATTTGGAGACATGTTCCATTGGAGACAAGAATAACTTTGAAGCTATACCAAATATGTAGGGATATATGTAATAAATACTATGTAAGAATACATTTAGGAATGTAGCAGTTTCTGAAGCACAAGAAGAACCATGAAATTTTTGTGATAAAATGCTAGTATTAACATTCAAAAATTCATTATTTGTATAAAAATATACAGAAATTGAAAATACCATGTCTAAACTGTGGAAAACAATGCAATACAGAAGGTTCCTTCTTATCAAATCAGGAAATTTTCTTGTTGATTTTAAGGTACTTTATTTAGCACTGGTGGTTTCATAGCTAGTCAAGGCATGGTCTATTTCACCTTTCTTTTTAAAGCTTCCGCAGACCTTTTAAAGTAACAACCTCCCCTCCGAGACTACATTTATACTTTTGGTGACAAGGTGAAAACAAACAAACAGACTAGACTCCCTATCCCAAGGAGAGAGGTCAAAAAAATAAATAAAAATGCAGAGACAAGTGGAATTGATCAAGAAGGCTTGGAACTCTCGAAGGGTGAGTAAAATTTTAATTCTCCCCTGACCTTCCTAGAGCCAGTGCTGGGAACAGGTTCCCGCCTAGGCCTTGTCTGTCTTTGCTACTGTTGTTGTCATTTTCTTGTGGTTTCAGAACTTTTCTATTTGTAGAAGCTCAGTGCTTCAACACTGACAGTAAATAAAGTTAAGGTGAACATATTTCTTTAGAAATAGGCTCTGCCTTCTATTGCAAAGTTGTAACAGAAATATAAATACTGAGATTAGTGAAATGAATCAGGGATAGCGATATTATATTCTTAGCAATCTCTCTAAGGGAGACAGAGAAGACATACATTATTTCTTTTATACAATTAGGAAAACAATGAAAGACCAGTTACAGTATGTGATCACAACAAAAATGAATATTATGATGTCTTCCTAAGTGGTACTTTTCCACTAGGATCAATCTGAAAGCCGTGATTTTCCTATGAGTAAGAAAAACACATAGAACACATATACACATATATCCTTAACTTAGACATGATGCTTAAAGGAAAAATTAATGGGATACAACACCTTCAGCTTATGGTAGATGTCTTGCTTTCCTAATGAAAGACCTTCCCTAGATGAAAGAACCTTTAACACTGGAAACCTCTAACTTTAGATCTTTTAAGCTCTAGCAGGCATGAGAGCCATTTGCTTACTATAAATAGACTACAACCTGTGTGTGTGTGTGTGCTCAGTCATATCTGACTCTTTTCTACCCCATGGATTATAGCCCAGCAGGCTCCTCTGTCAATGGAATTTTCCAGGCAAGAACACTGGAGTTGGGTGGCATTTCCTACCCCAGGAGATCTTCCTGACCCAGGGATCAAACATGTGTCTCTTGCATCTTCTGCAATGGCAGGTAGATTCTTTACCACTGTGCCAACTGGGAAGCCTAGAGATTTTCTAGTGCCTAGCTTAATTTCAGTCATCTCTCTCTGTGTATTAACCAAAAATGTATCCATGTAAAATTTTTAATTAAGTTTATTTATTTTTGAAAGATAATTGCTTTACAGTATTGTGTTGGTTTCTGCCAAACATCAACATGAATCAGCGATATATATCTATACCTATGTCCCCTCCTTCTTGAACACCCCTCTATCCATGTAAATTTGTACCAGAATTTGTTTCTGTCTTTTATGTGGTTACCATTGCCAGTACTTTCTTATATTCTGGAAGACTATGTTCATAGAGTGGCTGAACATTGTACAAGTAATGCAAGTATTATAAAAGTGATACGGTGTGATGAGCTTGGAGGTTCTTGTCCACCCTGCTGCTGCTGCTGCTGCTAAGTCGCTTCAGTCATGTCCGACTCTGTGCGACCCCACAGATGGCAGCCCACCAGGCTCCCCTGTCCCTGGGAGTCTCCAGGCAAGAACACTGGAGTGGGTTGCCATTTCCTTCTCCAGTGCATAAAAGTGAAAAGTGGAAGTGAAGTCGCTCAGTTGTGTCCGACTCCTAGCGACCCCATGGACTGCAGCCTACCAGGCTCCTCCGTCCATGGGATTTTCCAGGCAAGAGTACTGGAGTGGGGTGCCATTGCCTTCTCCGCTTGTCCACCCTAAGACACTGGAATTCTGCATCTTCCTCTTCTTCTTTATTCAGCTGTGATGACACCATTCATGTTTCCACATTCTAGAATGTCATTTCTTTAGTGCATGGGAAGTGGGAATGTGTGTCTGTGAGTGAGTTGTTGTTGTTCAATAACTAAGTCATGTCCGACTCTGCAATCTCGTGAACTGCAATATGCCAGGCTTCCCTGTCCTTTACTATCTCCCAGAGTTAGCTCAGACTCCTATACATTGAGCCAGTGATGCCATCCAACCATCTCATCCTCTGTCACCCCTTCTCCTCTTGCCCTCAATCTTTCCCAGCATCAGTGTCTTTTCCAATGAGTCGGCTCTTCGTATCAGATGGCCAAAGTATTGGAGCTTCAGCTTCAACATTAGTCCTTCCAATGAATATTCAGGGTTGATTTCCTTTAAGATTAACTGAATGAGTTAGTGTATGCATAAAAACCATTCAGGAGAAAAATAACCAAGTTTTACATTCATTAGAAAATAACTGATTAATAAACTAATTTATCTTGGTTTAAATCATTCAGCTCCACAGGACACTGTGCAAACCTAACTCTGTCAACCTCACCCAGAAACCTGGGTGTGCTGTGTGAGGTGACAAGAGTTATTTTACAGTTGGAAAAATGGAAACGAGAAGAAGCTAGAGTCAAGAACCCAGGTCTCAGGCATTTGCGTTCCACAATGTTCTCAGCAAACTCCCATTTCTTCATGTTGTATTATACCTGATTTTGTTGATAGAGATCACTCAAGACCAAAGTTCCAAACTGCAAGAGCTGGTCATCATGAGGGCATGGGGGAACCCAGGACAAGACAGATGTTCAGCATAATACGGAGAACAGTTATGTAGTCTTCAGCAGATTTCGGTGTTATTTATATTTTGTCCACAAGATGGTAGCGTACACTTTCCATTTAATGTAAAGCTGGCCTGTGATTCTAATTTCCCAGAAAGTAGAGAATGGTTTGTGTTCAGTTGAGGTCAGCCGCTCACTCTGGATGTCCTTCAGTATTTGTGTGTGTGTAATGAACTGTTGATCTGGAGTATATTTAGCTCTGTTGTAGCAAGGTGGAGTTTCATCTGAAACAAAGAAAACCCAGAAATGTATTGCATTCCAAACTTTTTAAAGGAAATTTGAGAAGTGGGAATACTTTAGACATCTAAAAACCACACACCGAGTATCAGATACTGACATTTTCGAAAATACTACCTCAGTACATCATGCGAAAGACATTCAGGATGTCAAGTTCAATTAATCTTGGGTGAAATTTTTCACAGTATCGAAGTTCCTTCCATGAAACCAGTTCAAGAGGGCTATAGGAGGTTTCCCCTCAAATCCATGGGGAAAGCCAGACCTTAGATGCTATGAAATTTCCATGAGCTAAATAAGAGGGCAGCATCAGCAAGTTGGCCTGATCCTCTGCTGTGAACCTCCCTTCCTCATCCAGCCCTCATGCCAGAGGGACAAGACACAGATGGGAAAAACATCTGGGCCTGTCTGCCTCCATTGACCAGAGGGCCTCCTTTGAGGTTCAGGTCTTGGGCTCACATCATCTTTTTTTTTTTTTTAAACTCTTTTTAAAATGAGAAGCTCAAGTGGGATTCCCTTTCATCTTTCTGTATTATTTTCAAATTAAATTAGGTCTAATGCTCTGTATCAGAACCACAAAAGCAAGGCTCCAGGGCATCTAAGCGACTTCCCATTCTGTTGTCCAGAACAGCTGAGCACCCCACCTAAGAAAGAGAGAGGGAGATGAGCCAGGAACAGAATCTGGGCCAGGATAATGGCAGAGGGGCAGGAGGGGAGCCCCTACTGTCCCAACTTTGTGGTTGCCTTTCCAGTGGGCTCCAGAACCAGGTCAAGACTTCAGCCCTCCATGGTCATATGAGCTACCCATTCCATATTCCCTACTCCCCCAAAGGCCTCCTCTGATCTAAGCTAGAGAGCTCACCTCACTGCCCCGTTGATTTCCTCCAGTTTCTTGTCTGTCTGTTCTTTTCAGCTTCAGTAACTCTGACCTGAATCAGAAACCCCATAGCTCCTGCTTTGCACAGAAGAAGCATTCATGTGTCAAATGTTCTCTAAGAAGTGATGCAAATAGAGGGTGCGGTGAATTTTTTTTTTTTTTTTCAGGAGGTAAAGGAATACAGAGATGGGTGAAGAGACCATTAAAAGAGAGAGGAGAGTACTTTAAGATATAGAAAATGCTACTTCAAGTGTAACCATGGTTATGATTTGGTAACTCATCTGCTTTCCATAAAAACCGGAAATTTTCTCTTCGAGGTGAATACATTTTATCATCACATCTGCCTAATTATATGGAAAAGTCAATGGTAACTTAATGAGTTTTTCTGTTCTCCATAATCTTGATAGGGTTTTTTTTTTTTTTTTTTAATGTAGATCATACCTTAAATTATATGTGATGGACTGAATATCAGCAAGAAGAGTTCATCTCAATAATGCCCCATTCTGATACTTCTAGAAGCCCTATACCTGCTTCTGTAGAGGACTATAAGGATCTGTTCATGTTAGGATGGAGCTGAGATGCTGCAGAAATGTCCGAGGATGGAAAAACCATGGAGAGAGAGAGGAAACAATGGGGAAGGGAGACCAGTGGAGGAAGGGCTGGTTCCTGGTGATTACTGCTGACTCAGTAGATGGACTGGAAAGGAACAATGGTGTGGCACCATCCCCTGAATTCTCTGCATTTTTGTGTTTGAATAACTATAAGATTGTTTTCCTTCTAGAAGTCTCTACTAATCTTTCTAGATAGTGTAAGACCAAATATGGGCTTCCCTGGTGGCTTAGATGGTAAAGAATCTGCCTATGATGCTGGAGACCCTTGATCCCTGGGTCAGAAAGATCCCTTGGAGAAAGGAATGGCTACCCACTCCAGTATTCTTGCCTGGAGAATTCCATGAACAGAGGAACCTGGTGGGCTATAGTCCATGGGGTTGCAAAGAGTCAGACATGACTGAGTGGCTACCACTACAAGGGCAAAATGGAAGATTATAGAAACACAGTTCCTTAGGGTGGAGTTAACTGTTTCAAAGGACTCATCATTCTTCAAGTCCACTTGCTCACTCACTCAGTCACCTATTTATCATCTATCTATCTGGACTGTGCTATACATATCACCCTATAACATGCTCTTTTTATTTAATAATATATCATAAACCTCTTCCCAGGGGATTCAATATTTTTCCCTAAAATGGGATCTTTAATAGCTGCATTACATTCTATCACATGGAAGCACCAGTTTTTCATTTGCTTGGTTTTTTAGCCATTCCCTAGTTGGGCATCTAGGGCATTAAGCAGCAAATTCACTTGATTTAAGCAGGGCTTTCCTGGTGTCTCAGATGGTAAAGAATCTGCCTGCAGTGCAGAAGACCTGGGTTTGATCTCTGAGTTGGGAAGATCCCCTGGAGGAGGGCATGGCCAAACCCTGCAGTATTCTTGCCTGAAGAATTCCATGGACAGAGGAGCCTGGTAGGCCATATAGTACATGTGGTTGCAAAGAATCGAACATGACTGAGTAATACAAGCTGTCTGAAGATGAAGTGAAGATAGATCTCAAAGACATCGCCACCTCCTTGCCCACAGAGAAGGGAAAACAGGCTGGACTGAACAAGCTGAGGAGGAATACTAGCTCTGGATGGGTGAAGAGGCCACACCTTCCAACTCTGAGAGTCTCAGATTACAGCTGCCTGAGGAGTGAGCTCCCAGGCACCTAAAGTGGAGCAGGGCAGGAGGAAAAGGCAGACAAGCAACAGGATCGTAAGCTATTGTTCAAATCTCCTAAAACTGTAGACTTTTTTCCTTTGGAAAGTGGGGTCTTGGTTTTCTGCTCCAAAGGACAATGTGTGCTTGGCCTCACACTCACCTATAAAGGCAAGTATCAGTGGACCTCAGTTCACAGAAAGATTTATGTGTGGGAAACTGGTACTGCATGAGGCCCACACTTGAGATTTGCAGATGTTCCACACACAGTATCATTCCTCTGTGTGGTGAAAGTGAAGAAAATGTTCCGTTCTTAATTGAGAATCTAGGTGGAGTCACCCTGCAGGAGGCATGGCCCAAAAAAAACCCATGGATGTGGGAGGTGGGCCAGTGCCTGGACAGAATCACTCATGCAAGGAAATGAAATGGATGCTCTTTGTCTATGTGGAATGTGGAACAGATTCTCAATCTTATTACTATTGTTGTTAGATGCCCTCATTTCCTCTTTCACTTCAAATTTTGCACTTTTCAATAAAATATAAATTCTCTTCCACAGTTCTTGAGGTGAGGCATGCAAACAGGAAATCAGTGGGTTCCCATCTCTCTCTAATTCCCCCACCCCCACCACAGGCACCAGGCTGAGAAGCAACACAGAAAAGTTCAGGTAGGGGGACTTTCTTGACAGTCCAGGGTTATGACTCCAAGCTTCTACTGCAGAGGCGGTACAGGTTCCACCCCTGGTCAGAGAACTAAGTGAAAGTCACTCAGGGAACTAAGTGAAAGTCACTCAGTTGTGTCTGACTCTTTGCGACCCCATGGACTATACAGTCCATAGAGTTCTCTAGGCCAGAATCCTGGAGTGGGTAGCCTTTCCCTTCTCCAGGGGATCTTCCCAACCCAGGGATCAAACCCAGGTCTCCTGCATTGCAGGTGGATTCTTTACCAGCTGAGCCATGAGGGAAGCCCAAGAATATTGGTGTGGGTAGTCCATCCCTTCTCCAGTGGATCTTCTTGACCCAGGAATTGAACTGGGGTTTCCTGCATTGCAGGTGGATTCCTTACCAACTGAGCTATTGGCACAGGATCAGGGAACTAAGATCCCCTACCAAAAGCAAACTAACAAACCAGTTCTGGTGGGCTTCAAGGGCTTCCCAGATGGCGCTCGTGGTAAAGAACTCATCTGCCAATGCAGGAGACATAACATACGCAGGTTCCCTGGAATAGGAAATGGCAATCCACCCCAGTATTCTTGCCTGGAGAATCCCATAGACAGTGGAGCCTGGAGAGTTACAGTCCATAGGGTCGAAAGAGTCAGACACAACTGAAGCAACGTAGCACACATGCAGGGTGGGCTTCAGTGGTTGTTTGTACTCACTCAGAAACAGGGAGTGCTGGGGTAAAGCACCAGGAAGAATGAACCAGAATATGCCTCCTGCCACCATCCCCATCTTTGAAATCGTAGCTCTGATTCAAATCAGTATTTGCTAATAAGCACCAGTTCCACGTCAGAGACTACTTTGGACTTGGTGATTGTGTCTCCTCAAAATTCATATGCTGAAACCCTAATTCCCAATGGGATGGGATTTGAAGATGGGTCCTTAGGGAGCTAATTAGATTTAAAGATGGTCAGAGATCATGAGAGTAGAGCTCCCAGGATGGGATTAGTGTCTTTATAAGCAGAAGAAAGGACGAGAGTTTGCTCTCTCTGCCTCTGTCTGTCTGTCCTTCTCTGCCACATGAGCATACAGCAAGACAGTGTCTGTCTGCAAACCATCCAGAAGGCCCTCGCCAGACACCAAATCTGCCAGCACCTTGATCCTGGACTTACTGGCTTCCAGAACTGTGATGATAAATGTCTGTTACATAAGCCACCCAGTCTACAGTGATTTGTCACAGCATCCCAGGCACAGTAAAACAAGGGCTGTACTAAAAGAATAATTAAAAGACACATTCACTTATGTACTCTAAAATATATATTTGTTGCCTACTGTATACCAGGCACTATGATGGGCACTGGGAGGACAATGGTGAAACAAATAAATATAGGAGCTACACTTTCCATGAACCTGTCAGTCTAGTAGGCAATACAGATATTAGATTGAAAATGACTTTATCATTTTAGGATGTCACATTATTATACCACTTTTCCCAGATCCAAGTTCTAAAGTACCTAAGAGAGACAAGGAGTCAGACAGGTAAAGTCCATGCACTGCCTTATGACAGGTAAAGCTGTTTGGAGCATGTGGTTCGCTAAATCACCTAAGCCTGCTAATATGCCCCTGAATTGAATTTTCATGAAACTGCAGGCTTCCTTCACAGGCGAGTACAGTAGTTTAATCGTCTAACTGAGAATCCCTGCAGGAAGACAGAGCCAAAATCATTCAGATCCTCTGCCAATAGCATGCATGCTCAGCTGTGTCTGACTGTTTATGACCCCATGGTGTAGCCCACAAGACTCCTCTGTCCATGGGATTCTCCCAGCAAGCATACTGGAATGGGTTGCCATTTCCTTCTTCAGGGGATCTTCTGAACCCAGGGATTGAACTCATGTCTCTTGGTCTCCTATATCAGGCAGGTGGATTCTTTACCAACTGCAATACCTGAGAAAACCCCCTGCCAACAATCTGGGACCACCTTCACCTCCTATCTGACCAGGAGCTAACCCAGGATGGCCCTGCCCTTTCTCTGGGCTTCTCCACCAAAGGAAAGAGCCCATTCCCTGGGTAAGCCCAATTGGCTAAGAACAAAAAGCCAGATGGTATAAGAGACCAGCTTGATTACTCTAGTGGAGATCCTTCCACAGAAAGTCAAAGCGATGAGGACTATACCTATTCCTTGTTGGCTCAGCTGGTAAAGAATCTGCCCACAGTACAGGAGACCCCAGTTTGATTCTTGGATTGGGAAGATCCCCTGGAGGAGGGCATGGCAACCCACCCCAGCATTTTTGCCTGGAAATCCCCATGGACAAAGGAGCCTGGAGGTGCAGAGTCAGACATGACTGAGTGACTAAGCACAGCACACACAGCACATACCTATTCCTTACTATTCTGATGAGCGCTTCAGAAGGGGAAGCCCAGGGTATCATGGGAGGACATCAGTTGAGGACTTAACTTACTCCAAGTGGGAGGGTGTGTGAGCAAGGTATGGTTCCTAGTCTCAGGTAGTTTGCAGGTTAACTCACAAGGAGAGAGACTCTTCAAACAACAGTAAGGATAAATTCTGTACTAGCATCATAAGTTAGAAACACAAGGAGCATGGAGGGACACACAATTGATGTTTGGTGACCACTGTTTACTGTTCTCTTAACTGTTCTTATGCATGAGATAATGTCATGCACAGATTGTCTACCATCTTAATATGAGAATAGAACAACTATAAAGTAAAGACCTCAGTCATACTAGGCACAAATTCCAAGTCTGAGTGGGTTTTTTGTTTGTTTTGTGTTTTGCTATTAAATCTGTTGGTTGTCTAAGAAACTACCAAATCAATTGAGCTTTATGGCATCACATAAACAAAATCCTAAATCCACCCAAAAGTGCAAACACATCTGAAAATACTTTTAAGGAGCTGTTTTTTATTATGAAATTAGTGTGTATTGGTTAAACATTTTAGAAAATACAGAAAATTTCCACCAGTGAACCTCATCCACGGTGATGGCTTTGATGAACTACTTCCTTTGCTTGTTATTATTTTTTCCTGTGCATAGTATTTATTTTGCTCTTTCAGTGATTTTGTCTTGTATGCAACTTTCTATTACCTGCAGTGGCTTAGCTCATTTGTGGACTATTATAAAATCTAAGACAAAGAATCTGTGAGAAAACAGTAAAGCTATCACAAATCAGTGAAAAGCTGCATTCAACTGCATATCTATTGAACGCCTATTCTGTACCAAGCACAGAATTGCAGAGCAACCTGCAGGCACACATGGAGTTAACTCTAACAAGAGGAAGCCCCGTCTCCTCCCCCAAACACTGGGGAGGGGCCAGCCCCCAGCTTGGTTCCCTGGCCCCTAACCCCTGCCTACAAGGGTTTGTGGCCCAACAAAGGAAATACTTGCGAGGGTCTGAGTTTTTATAAACTCAGGGCTGGAGACAGAGGGATTGGGTTAAAAAAAAAAGGAAGAGAGAGGGAGTAGACCTCAATTCCACTCCATTATGAAGAAAGGAGAGGAACAGGTAACAATTCCATTATTTAATCAGTTAATCCCTTGGCCATTTCCACCCAAGCAGTTAATATGTTATGATTCTTATTTTATTTTATAATTTTTAGAATTTCAGACAGTATACATGGAATGATAACTAGATTCCTAATTATAGAATAGAAGTTAAGTAAATAATGTTTACACTCAACCCACTTCCTATATTCTGTGGCTAGTATGGTTTTAACTTTGATTTGGGAATTCTCTATAAGATCTAGTTGTCTACCAGAACTACTCTCTGATTTCCTAGAGCTGCACAGGTGAGGTTTACTGGGAACCATCTACAGCTCTGATTCTTGGAATAGACTTTATTTATTATTTTTTGTAGGCATGGCAGACACTGCTAGTTGTTGGCCCAATGCTGATTCATTCTCCTTTCTTACTGAGTCTTGATTTAGTTGGGTGTAGAAATAGTCACAGCTAAAACTAAATTTCCCAACCTACCTTGCAGAGGAGGTTGCTTGTGTAACATGGTTCTGATCAATGAACTAATCACAGGCAGAAGTCACCAGGGGGGCTTCTCAGAAAGGCCACCAAATGGGGAAGAATCAGTAGGCAAGTGTCCCTTTTCCCTCATCTTCCTGCCTCCACGCAATGGCTGGAGTCCTGGCAGCATCTTGAGAGGGTCACATTAAGGACTGCAGTGGAGAAAGCTAGAAGGAACCAGGGTCCTTGAGCTGCCTCTCCAGCTCTGAACTGCCTGTCACTGAACTTCTTTTTATATGCGAGAAGAATAAACCTTATCTTATTTAGGCCATCACCAAATATTTGGATTTTCTGTTTTAGGTAGTCAAACAAGTTCATGACTAGTCAGTAGGTAATTGTTTTTATTGTCAATAGTTGTCAGATTTTTATTTACATGATTTTTTTAAAAATGTTCACTCCCTTGGAGTTTATTTTTATATTTGCTTACTTGGAGTTTAGTGGGCTTTTTGGAATCAAGGGCTTAAGACTTTTTCTAGGTAAAGAAAGTTTTAATTACTTTTAGCTTGCCCACTGTTCACTGCCCTCTGTATCCATCATCTTCACTTTCAAGCAGAACTGGACTGCAGTTAATTCGCAGAGCTACTGGCAAGCGCTGAGCAGGAATTCATCTAGGATAGCTCTCCTGGTCCACAATGTGTCCCACCTTTATGGCACGGTTCTCTGAAACTCTGAACTGCACAGTTCGAGCTGTCACCCCAACCGCTGGGTATCTGTTACCATCTCCTCTAGAGTACTTTGTTTGAGGGAATTCTACTCCCAGAATGTAAAAGCACAACAGTAACCAGATGACCACCACCATCATCCCTGTCCCACCAGGTCCGACCCTGCTTTCTGGAAAGAACACTTTGCAAAATGATACTGAAAGATGGAGCAGAGGACACCTTGGACTGCTATACGAAATACTGCATACTGGGTAGCTTAAACAACCAACATTCATTCCTAATCGTTCTGGAGGCTGAGAAGTCCAAGATCAAGGTGCCAGCAATGTCTGGTGAGGGACTTCTGACTTGTACATGGCCATCTCCTCTGTATATCCTCACATGGTAGACAGAAGAGAGAGGAAACTCTCTATCTTCTTATAAAGGCACTGAAAGTAATATGATAGTCACTCAGTCATGTCCAACTCTTTGCGACTATAGCCCACCAGGTTCCTCTGTCCATGGAATTCTCCAAGCAAGAATACTGGAGTGGGTTGCCATTTCCCCCTCCAGGGGATCTTTCCGACCCAAGGATGGAACATGGGTCTCCTGCACTACAGGCAGATTCTTTACCATCTGAGCCACCCACCTGCCAATTATGAGAGCACAGCTACTGCTAAGTCACTTCAGTCGTGTCCGATTCTGTGTGACCCCATAGACAGCAGCCCACCAGGCTCCCCCGTCCCTGGGATTCTCCAGGCAAGAACACTGGAGTGGGTTGCCATTTCCTTCTCCAATGGAGAGAGCACTAATCCCATTGTAATAGCTCCACCCTCATGACCTAATTACTGCCCAAAGGCCAACCTCCAAATTCCATCATATTATGGTTTTAACTTGAATTTTGGGGAAAAGACAAATCTTCAGTCCAGAGCTGACAAGGTAGAAGACAACTATGGCCTCCTCAAAGCACAGAACCTATCTGATTTCAACATGGCTACCTGGTTTTCTAATGAGAATGAGATGGTTGGATGGCAACACCTACTCCATGGACATGAATCTGAGCAAACTCAAGGAGATAGTGAAGGTCAGGGAAGCCTGACCTGCTGCAGTTCATCAGGTCGCAGAGTCGGACATGACTTAGTGACTGAACAACACAAGAAAGATCCTGAGTCACAGAACCAGAGGGTAGAGAGTGGGAAAGGAATGAAATATTATCCCACCTTGCCCCATATTAGTCCAGGCTTTCTTAGTCTTGACTGGATGATGCATGGGTATGCCACTGATTGATTTTTATCAATCCAGTTCCACTGATCAGAAAATTATCAAAGATTCTAGGTTGTGTGTCAGTAGGAATGTTTAGTGTTGTGATTTTTTTCCCTCCAGGTACAATACCATAAAACTTTCATGTCTTTTTCCTGGAAGAAAAATCATATCACATACTAATGCTGTGATTTTTAAATACATTGTATAAGTTGTCATTGTGTTTTTAAAGACAAGTTGGAAGAGACTCCATCAGGAGCTATAGAATCATAAACCCATATAAATAAACCCCATAATAATCCAAAAAATGGCAGCCTATTTTATTAATCATTAGTTAAATATTCACTATAAAATATTTATAATTTATGCTATCAAAAAATAATCCCAAATATTATTTTTCTTAAGAAAGATTTACAAGAGGGAGATTATTGGGTAGGAGGTAGGATTATGATTAAAACTCTCAATATATATTAAAAACAATTGATCAAGCATATTTAAAACTCAGAATCTTACCTTTCTTAAATTCTTCTGGATCTTTTACAAACTACAGAAGTAGATGAAGTCTTCTTGACTAGTTTTTAATTCTCCTTTACTTTTTAATCTTTTTAGTAGCATCGTAAGATGTCTATGTCAGCTGGCCAAAAAGTTCGTAAAAACCCAAACCACATTTTGGCATTCTGATATCATTCTCATTGTTTACAGATAAGGAAACTATTGTTTAGAAGGGCCATTTGTCCAAGATCACAGAATAAATGAGTAGCAAATTAGAGGCAACTGAGTTAAAGCTGTCTCGGGAAGCCCAGGTTTCTCTGGCCTCAGATCCAATGCTCTTCCACCCCTCCGTGACCACGTCTCAAGCATTGTTATTTTGCACTTAGAGAAACTTGTACTCAGAAAGACACAAGAATTTGTCAAAGGCCACACAGCTAGGTAATGAAATAGATCCAGCTCTGCAATTCTTTATTAAATTGCTATTATTCAGGATCAATTTGTAATAAAAAATATAAGTAATACGAAGAACTAGTCAAATGCAGTTTAGATACAAAATGCTGGAACTCTATGAGGCATAATTATGCTTATAATTTTATGGTCCCTAATAAAAGTTTCTCCCACATTCTCTCAGTGCACTCACTTTTCACTTAACCTTTCTTCTCTCAACAGAACATGGTAGAGTTTGAATTCATCCCTTACCTGAATCCAGACTTAGAGGAAGGGGCAATCAAGAAGGCAGATTTCAATGACAAAAGAATGATGAAAAGGAGAGCACCTTCCCCATGCACCATGCACCGTGTGAGGGGCAACTGGCACAGCTTGCCCAGGGAAAAATCCATTTTTGGAGTGACCTTTTCTACAAAAAGAATTTTCTTTCCCACCTTCACACACTTGTCATTTTTATATGACTATGAGGGGGGCTTCTCAAGATATCTCTCCCCTTAACCTTTGTACTCTCTTTCATGTATTGTCCACACTGTGCTTTGAAAAATGGGATTCTTGTTCTCAATACAATGACTAGCCAGCAATTTCAGAAGCGTTTCATATCTTCCCAATTATAAAACTTAACTTTGCTATGAAAACATCTTTACAAAGACATCAATTAGGAAGCTAATGTCACAATGACCTGATCCGCCCCTGCTACTCTCTCCATCTTTACGTGGTTAAAGATGACAGTATCAGTTGTAAAAAAAAATGACTCATCTGGAAAGCTGCAGCTCTGATGAAGACTGCAATGAGATAGCAAGGGGATTCCCACGTTACAGTTAAAGAGTTTGGGAGGTTTTCTCCCTCTCTCTGTCTCCAGGACCCACCCACCACTAGCCTCCCTTACTCCTTCTGTTCCCCCCACACACCAGATGCTACAATTGCTTGTGCTGTGCTGTGTGCTTAGTCACTCAGTCACGTCCAACTCTTGCAACCCCATGGGCTGTAGCCCGCCAGGCTCCTCTGTCCATGGGGATTCTCCAGGAAAAAATAATGGAGTGGGTAGCCATGTCCTTCTTCAGGGGATCTTCTCAACCCAGGGATCAAACCCAGGTCTCCTGCACTGCTTACCATCTGAGCCACCAGGGCAATTTAATGAGTGATTCCTAGGCTTTCTGTTTACTTCCCACCTCCTTCTATCACACTGAATCTTCATCTACCCACTGAGTGAATACATATTATGATGTTCGACTTAAACTTCATCTCTTCTTCAAAGCCTTTTAAAAAACTTTTCATGCTAAGAACTAATCATTTCCTTCTTTATAATCTCATTCCCATGGTTTACACAATTAGAAAAAATATCTTCACTGCACTAGGTGGTTTTCTTTTCCAATCTCTACCCTAGTTTGCAAGCTCTTTGAGAGCAGGAAAATGATGTGACTAAACAGCCTCAGCATCTACCACAGGGGTCAGCAAATTTTTTTCTGTAAAGGTCTAGATAGTGAATATTTTAGGTTCTGTGGGCCATATGATCTCGGCTGCAACGACTCAACTCTGCTGTTATTAATATAATGTAAAAGTAGCCAACACATAAACAAGTGGGTGTGGTACCTAATATTTTGTGGCAGCCTGGAAAATCAAACCAAACTTATACCCATCCTATGGATTTGTGAGTTATAAATCAAACTATCTTATTCAAACAGAGTTGATGAAACAATTAAGTTAAAAGTGACATTCTGTCAGGTTATAATTCTTGCTTAGGGTACTTGTAATAGTTCCCTAATGATACTCTAATGATTAGTGTGAACTTCAGTCAGTTTAGTTCAGTCGCTCAGTCGTGTCCGACTCTTCGCAACCCCATGAATCGCAGCACGCCAGGCCTCCCTGTCCATCACCAACTCCCGGAGTTCACTCAGACTCACGTCCATCAAGTCAGTGATGCCATCCAGCCATCCCATCCTCTGTCGCCCCCTTCTCCACCTGCTCCCAATCCCTCCCAGCATCAGAGTCTTTTCCAATGAGTCAACTCTTCGCATGAGGTGGCCAAAGTACTGGAGTTTCAGCTTTAGCATCATTCCCTCCAAAGAAATCCTAGGAGTGATCTCCTTCAGAATAGACTGGTTGGATCTCCTTGCAGTCCAAGGGACTCTCAAGAGTCTTCTCCAACACCACAGCTCAAAAGCATCAATTCTTCCGTGCTCAGCCTTCTTCACAGTCCAACTCTCACATCCATACATGACCACAGGAAAAACCATAGCCTTGACTAGACAGACCTTTGTTGGCAAAGTAATGTCTCTGCTTTTCAATATGCTATCTAGGTTGGTCATAACTTTCTTTCCAAGGAGTAAGCGTCTTTTAATTTCATGGCTGCAGTCACCATCTGCAGTGATTTTGGAGCCCCAAAAAATAAAGTCTGACACTGTTTCCACTGTTTCCGCATCCATTTCCCATGAAGTGATGGGACCAGATGCCATGATCTTCGTTTTCTGAATGTTGAGCTAGCTTATAAAAACACAAACTTTTGGTTGTATAGTTCTGCAAGAAGTCAAAGATCAGTCTCACTGGGCTAACATCGAGGTATAGACTGCACTGGTTCCTCCAGAGCCTTCAGGGGAGAATCTACTTCCTTGCCTTCTCCAGCTTCTAGAGGCCTTCTGCATTCTTTGGCTCATGGCCCCTTCTTCCATCTTCAAAGCCGGAAGCATAGCATCTCCATATCTCTCTCTGATGCTCTGGTTTCTGCTTTGCGCATCACATCTTTCTCTGACTCTGACTCTCCTGCCTCCTTTTTTTAAGGATTACATCATCATTACATTGGGAAAACCAGAATAATCCAAAATAATCACTTCATCTCAGCCTTCTTAATTAAAGCTCATCCTTGAAGTTCCTTTACTAAGTAAGGTAATTCATAGGTTCTGAAGGTGAGGGCATGAGCATCTTCAGGACACCATGACTTAGCCTACCACAGTAGCTGATACTAATCACTAAGAGCTCCTATAGAAGACACTGCTCTTCTCTCCAAAAGCTGACTGCCAGCTTTAGCTGTTAAGGAGAGGGGCTGTATCATGCTCCAGTTCTGTCTCACACAAGTCCACTCTGAATCTGAGTTCTCTGAAATGGCTGTGTGTACTTTCAGGACCTGGTCTTTTCCATGGGCATGCTCAGCTGGGATGTGCATCTTAGAACTTATCTGGCAGAGTCAGTACTTTTCTCCTTGGAGTTGCAGACAGAAACAGACTCCCTTCTGTGCGAAATCTGAATACCCTCAGACTTGCCATGAAAATACAATTAACCTCCTTCTCCCCTCACTTAACAACGTTGTTAAGTTTACACAGACTTGATAAGGAGAGTACCTTTTCTCTTTGCCTAAATTCTGAGCCAGTGAAGAAAGTAGACCAGCAAGAAAGGAAGAAGAGAACTCAAAACATCACCTTTATCATTATACTTCAGAATTTAGCTTGAGGCACTAAGCAAATGGGCTTTCTACCACTAAATTCCATAATTAGATGGATTTATCTGCCCTGTACGGCTTCCCAGGTGGCTCAGTGGTAAAGAATCTGCCTACCAATGCAGGAGATGCAGAAGACATGGGTTTGAGCCCTGGGTCAGAAAGATACCCTGAAGGAAGGTGTGGCAACCCACTTCAGTATTCTTGCCTGGAGAATTCCATGGATAGAGGGCCTGCCTGGTGGTCTACAGTCCATAGGATCACAAAGAGTTGGACATGACTGAGCATGCAGTCACATATCCACCTGTCCAAGCAGTACGGATTCTATTGGTCTCTCCAGGAGGGGGGTTGCCCAAGGAAAACTTAGGGCAGAGAGGCACAGAGCGAATGAAACACCTGTTTCTCCAGGCAGCTCACACCCAAAAGGGCCTGGTTGAACTATGAATATACAGCTCCTTTCCCAAACTCACCAATAAGAATAATTACTCCACTTCCATCATGGGAAGAAAGAAACAGGACAAGATCTAGGAGGGCTCCGTTTAGTAGAGCTCCGCCCTAGTGCCAGAAAACTTCAGCATGGTTGGAAGGAAGTTCCAGCACCATCAGTTTCCTACTCAGTTCAAACAGGTGGCCATAGCTAAGGAGTAGCCCAAGACTGTTACCACTGAATCAAGAGACTGGTAACAACATTGCTAAGAATTCCTCAAACATGGCATGGTGTTTATTTTTAATTGTTTATTTTTTTAAAAAGCAAGGACAAGGTAAGAAATGTCAGTTATCTATAAATTCACTCATAAGGGATTGAACCTTAATTCGTACATGAAATTGCTTAACAGCAAGCATGGCTCACTTGGAACTATTTGCTTTAAAAAGCATGAGTGTTATGTAAAAATATACAAAATTGAGAACTTGAATAAAGCATAAAGAGCAGTCAAATGACACATTTTTACCCAGTCTCCCTGACCATACTCTCTTTCCTTACTGATGTTCCTGCAAGATTAATTTACCTAAAACATACTTAGACCACATCACTCACTCACATGACTTCCTACAGCATGAAAAGCAAACTTAGCTTGGACTTCAAGGTCTTAGTCTATCTCCAACCTTATTTCTTACGACTTTTCTTTACATAAGCTTTGCTCTATACACAGTCAGCCAGTTCATGTCCCTTTACAACTGGTCACTCTGTTTTCCTTTTCAAAGGCCACTCCCTGCACCCACTTCCCACCTGTCCCAAACCTACATCCACCTTAACACCCAATTCAAATGTCACAACCCCCCAGGCTAAAAAGAATCTTTCACTCCCCCCAGCTGTCATTTAAGTCCTCTCTAGGGCCTGGACTGTAAGTCTCCTGAGGGCAGGAACTATACCTCATAGATATCTTTATGTGCCCTACTGCAGGAATGCTGCAGACGGATGCAGGTTGTGCATGGCAGCCCTGCCCTGGAATACCTAGCACACTGCCTTTACATGATAAGCATTTGACCAGTAATTCCTAATAAATGAGTGAATATCAGTACAGTTCAGTCACTCAGTCATGTCCAACTCTTTGTGACCCCATGGACTGCAGCACGCTAGGCTTCCCTGTCCATCACCAACTTCCAGAGCTTGCTCAAACTCACAACCATCCAGTCGGTGATGCCATCCAACCATCTCATCCTCTGTCGTCCCTTTCTCCTCCTGCCTTCAATCTTTCCCAGCATCAGGTCCTTTTCTAATGAATGATTATAAATTAATTGACATTGTCATTATCCTCACATACCAATTTAATGAAAACTCAGTTCTTAAGATACCAAAAAGTCTGAAGTCAGAACTTAAGGAGTGATATAAAAGAGAGACAACTTGGAGAGAAGCTTAAGTTCTTCATAGGATGACATCTGGGGTCTAAAACACTCTCTAAAAGGGCATCTAATGAGAGCACACCTCCATCACCACCCCACCCCCGCCACCCCCGCCCAACACACACACACAAATACACAAGGTATACAGTTCCTCCCTAGCCTTATAGATGCATCCCTGCCAGGCCCACAGTGTATGGTCAGGAGAGCATGTCTGTGGCAGCCCTGTGCAGGCCCCACAGTTAGGCTGAGCCCTCCTCCTCCCCACCCTCACACCCTTGCCAGGATCCCTCTAGTGTGAGTGTTATCTTCCCACTCGGTTCCTGTAGCCAGTACTAGGAAAACTTCTACTGGAACAACTTCCAGTGACAAGACCAAGATTTCTTTTCATGGGAAACTACCTGGCTTGGTAAAGAAAGGGTTAGAATGCATGACAATCACAATAATGCTGGGAGCCGCCATTGCCAAGAGATGAGATTCTGAGTATGTGACCTGTGTTTAAGCTGGGGTGAAATACAGCTTGCTTATTCAAAAGAGCTCTGTCCCAGAAGAGGTATCATCACACTCAGCAGACTGGGTAGAGGCCAGGCTCACCCAATGAAACCAGGACCCTGACCCACTTTCAGTACCACATATGTAGCCAACTAACAGTAAGCAAAAAGAGGCACCCTGACAAGGTCTGGGGGTCATTTCATATCCAGGTGGCCTGACCAGGTAGGGCCCCATCTGACCTCCATGACAGAATGTGGACCACACCCACCATGCGGAAAAGCTAGCCAGAATCTAGGATGGGAGGCAGTGGTGCCCAGCATCACAGATTTCAGGTGTGGCAGCTGACAGACTTGGTTTGAATTCTGAGCCACTGCTCACAGGGGAAGTTCACTTTCACTCGCTCACCTCCACCATTTGGGAAAGTCCAGTCATGTGGTGGGGGGACTGAGCCAGTTTTCCTTTGTACCCACCAAACAGAGCAGTGGTTACGAGGACTGATTCTGGAGCCAGGCAGGCCCCAGTCCAACTCCAGTCCTGACGTTTAACCACTTCTCTAAACTTCCTCATCAGTTTTCTCATCTATAAAATGAGACTGCTTAAAATAGCACTGAATTCAGAAGGGTTTTTTTGTGAGGGTTAAATATATATGATCATGTGGGTAAGGTATTTGACACAAAGTCTTCAATTAATAATAGATACTCTAAGGGGGAAGAGTTCCAAAGAATAGCAAGAAGAGATAAGAAAGCCTTCCTCAGCGATCAATGCAAAGAAATAGAGGAAAACAACAGAATGGGAAAGACTAGAAATCTCTTCAAGAAAATTAGAGATACCAAGGGAACATTTCATGCAAAGATGGGCTCGATAAAAGACAGAAATGGTATGGATCTAACAGAAACAGAAGATATTAAGAAGAGGTGGCAAGAATATATGGAAGAACTGTACAAAAAAGATCTTCACGACCCAGATAATCACGATGGTGTGATCACTGACCTAGAGCCAGACATCCTGGAATGTGAAGTCAAGTGGGCCTTAGAAAGCATCACTACCAACAAAGCTAGTGGAGGTGATGGAATTCCAACTGAGCTATTTCAAATCTTGAAAGATGATGCTGTGAAAGTGCTGCACTCAATATGCCAGCAAATTTGGAAAACTCAGCAGCGGCCACAGGACTGGAAAAGGTCAGTTTTCATTCCAATCCCAAAGAAAGGCAATGCCAAAGAATGCTCAAACTACCACACAATTGCACTCGTCTCACACGCTATTAAAATAATGCTCAAAATTCTCCAAGCCAGGCTTCAGCAATACATGAACCGTGAACTTCCAGATGTTCAAGCTGGTTTTAGAAAAGGAAGAGGAACCAAAGATCAAATTGTGAACATCTGCTGGATCATCAAAAAAGCAAGAGAGACTCAATGGACATGAGTTTGGGTAGACTCTGGGAGTTGGTGATGGACAGGGAGGCTTGGTGTGCTGCGGTTCATGGGGTTGGAAAGAGTCGGACACGACAGAGTGACTGAACTGAACTGAACTGAACTGAAGGAGGAACAAATGACATTCAATTAAATAAGCTGCCCTTTCTAAATGCAACAAATGAGGACCTGCACTGATTTCCTCTTTTATCATTTTTCAATGGTTCTTATTTTAAGAGGTAAATAGTCCCTGGCTTTTCTATAATTCTTTTTCAGCTCATATGGCTTGAGAACCTACTACTGGTCTGGCCAGGTGAACTTTAAACACACAGAGTATCTTTCAGTCCTTATGGAGGAGGATGATATATATTATCCCCACCTCACAGTTGGGGAAAGTGAGGCTCAGGCATGCTGAATGACTTGCTAAGTACATTAAGCCAATATATTTGAGCCCGGGCATGCTGACTTGACATCTCCTCAGAGCATAAGACTATTTCTACGTAACCAAAATATTGACTTTATCAATGACCCAATAAATGTGGAAATCAGATACATGCGAGCATGCTCAGTTGCATCACTGTGTCTGACTCTTTGCAACCCCATGGGCTGTAGCACAGGCTCCAATGTCCATGGGAATCTCCAGGCAAGAAAACTGGAGTGGGTTGCCATTCCCTTCTCCAGGGGATTTTCCTAACCAGGGATCAAATCCTCATCTTCTGCAGCTTCTGCATTGCAGGCAGATTTTGTTTACCACTGAGCCACCAGGGAAGCCCATGGAAATCAGGAGATTTCTGTTCTGTTTCTAAATCCATACCTGAAACTTACTGTAATGAGAACTGGGCCCACAGGTAGCCCCTAAACCTACATATCGAGCCAGTCACCTTACCTCCTAGCTGGCCCCAGAAGAAAGCAGCCCAAAGAAGCTGGTGATTTTCCCCAAAACTCTGTGCTGTTCACACGGAGATAGGAGGCTGCAAATGGTTCCTCCAGCAGAAGTAAGGAACAGAACCTAGCTAAGAACTTTTTACCATATGATCCCACTTATATTTGGAATCTAAAAAAACCCAAATTGCCAGCATCTGTTGGATCACAGTAAAAGCAAGAAAGTTCCAGAAAAACACCTACTTCTGCTTTATTGACTATGCCAAAGCCTTTGACTGTGTGGATCACAATAAAATGTGGAAAATTCTTTAAGAGATTGGAATACTAGACCACCTGACCTGCCTCCTGAGAAATCTGTATTTAGGTCAAGAATCAACAGTTAGAACCGGACATGGAACAACAGACTGGTTCCAAATTGGAAAACGATTACATCAAGGTTATATACTGTCACCTTCTTTATTAAACATATATGCAGAGTACATCATGTGAAATGTTGGGGCTGGATGAAGCACAAGTTGGAATCAGGACTGCCGGGAGAAATATCAACAACCTCAGATATGCAGATGACACCACCCTTATGGCAGAAAGCAAAGGAGAACTAAAGAGCCTCTTGATGAAAGTGAAAGAAGAGAGCAAAAAAGTTGGCTTAAAACTCCACATTCAGAAAGCTAAGGTTATGTTATCTGGTCCCATCACATCCAGAGAAGTCAATGGCAACCCACTCCAGTACTCTTGCCTGGAAAATCCCATGGGCGGAGGAGCCTGGTAGGCTGCAGTCCATGGGGTCGCGAAGAGTCAGACGCAACTAAGTGACTTCACTTTCACTTTTCACTTTCATGCATTGGAGGAGGAAATGGCAACCCACTCCAGTGTTCTTGCCCTCCTTATCTTTAGGTTCCACATCCTTGGATAAAAGCAGCCCTAGATTGAGGACTGGAGCCATGGAACTTAAGCACTGGTGAATTTTTTTATCTATGTGAGCTCCTCCCAGCATCAATTCAATACCTCATGGATAATGAAGACTGTGTGTGTGTGTGTATAATCATTACCATGTACATCTTAAATTTATACAATTTTATGTTAATTATATCTCAGTCATGCTATATAAAAATAAAATACATAAACACTATTTAAAAAAACAGTAATGTGGGTAAATTGTTATTTGCATAGTGTCATATGGAGTGATCCATATATTTTATAATTTTTGGGTTCAGTTCAGTCTCTCAGTCATGTCCAACTCTTTGCGACCCCATGGACTGTAGCACAGCAGGCTTCCCTGTCCATCACCAACTCCCGGAGCCTACTCAAACTCATGTCCATCACGTCGGTGATGCCATCCAACCATCTCATCCTCTGTTGGCCCCTTCTCCTCCTGCTTTCAATCTTTCCCAGTATCAGGGTCTTTTCCAATGAGTCGGTTCTTCTCATCAGGTGGCCAAAGTATTGGAGTTTCAGCTTCAGCATCAGTCTTTCCAATGAATATTCAGGACTGATTTCCTTTAGGATTGACTGGTTGGATCTCCTTGCAGTCCAAAGGCCCTCAATAGTCTTCTCCAACACCACAGTTCAAAAGCATCGATTCTTTGGCACTCAGCTTTCTTTAAGGTCCAACTCTCACATCCCTACATGACTACTGGAAAAACCATAGCTTTGACTAGATGGACCTTTGTTGGCAAAGTAACATCTCTGCTTTTTAATATGCAGTCTAGATAGGCCTTCCTTGGTGGCTCAGATGGTAAAGTGTCTGCCTACAATGTGGGAGACCCAGGTTCAATCCCTGGGTCGGGAAGATCTCCTGGAGAAGGAAATGGCAATCCACTCCAGTGTTCTTGCCTGGAAAATCCCATGGACAGAGGAGCCTGGTAGACTACAGTCCATGGAGCAAGTGTCTTTTAATTTCATGGCTGCAGTCACCATCTGCAGTGATTTTGGAGCCCCCAAAAATAAAGTCTCTCACTGTTTCCATTGTTTCCCCATCTATTTGCCATGAAGTTTTGGGACCAGAACTTAGTTTTCTGAATGTTGCGTTTTAAGCCAACTTTTCACTCTCCTCTTTTTTGGGTTCAAAAATGTTTTTCATTTCTACTATGTTCCAGTAATATGACTCTTATCAGTAATTTATAAATGTATACATACTTTTCATTTTCCATTCATTTTTTATGAAGTGTCCAGATTTACACAAACATTTTCAAATAGGTAAAATATTATATCAACTTCAAGTGCTTTCTTTCCTTTGTTAAAAAACAGAAAACAGTCATTTCAACACATAAGCATTTGCTTTTTTCACATATCAAGAAGCAGAAAGGAAGTCTGTCTAGGGTGATGCAGTTGCCCAACAATGCTGTCATAGATTTAACCTCTTTCTCTCCTTCTGTTGCACTGCTTTTAAAGGAACAGCATCATTATTGCTGTCCTGGTGGGTGGCTGTTTCACCAACAGGAATAAAATCCAGCATTTCAGCTGATTAACAGAAGGTGGAAGAAATAAATGCTAAAGAACCATGCTTTCTGGGTACAGTTCTTTGAAACAGCTTTCCCATTCAGCAACTTCCATTTAGAGCTCACTGAGTCACACACACACCTAATCAAAGTCTCTGGAGCTGCAGAAAGACAGAGATAATGTATGCCAAAGAAGACTGGGATTATGTATGAGTATTAACAATAATAATAATGTAACATAGCTAGCAATAACAAATATTTATCTAGGACTTACTATATATTAGACACTGTCCAAGAGGCATTTTCATTAATTACTTCTTCAATACTTGAAACAACCTTATGAGATAGGTACTATCATTATTCTCATTTACCTATGAGGAAATGAAGGCACAAAGAAATTATGCAATTTGAAGAAAGTCTCTTGGTGAATAAGTGCTCAAGGTGCAACTGAAACAGATGGAAGAACAATTTTAACCTAGGTTTACTAAGAAATTAAAAAAGGGATCTTTTGCTTCTTTTACCTTCTATTAATAATAAGGCTTTTCACTGAAAGTCAACAAGTGTTTAACTAACCAATGTGAGTTGGGGATTTAAATTTCCAAAAGTCATGTGACAAAAAATACCAGAGTAAGAACACCAATAGGTCCATTATTTAGCAAAGAGCCCATTTGATTTGGCTTGGTTATCCTAAATGATGGTCCTGGGGATGAAATTTGCCTTGATTATGAAATTACTGCTGCTCATAATATTAATCAAAATTCTCCAAGCTAGGCTTCAACAGTATGTGAACCAAGAACTTCCAGATATTCAAGCTGGGTTTAGAAAAGGCAGAAGAACCAGAAAGCAAATTGACAACATCCATTCAATCACAGAAAAAGCAAGAGAACCCCAGAAAAACATCTGCTTCATTGACTACACTAAAGCCTTTCACTGTATGGATCACAACCAAATGTGGAAAATTCTTAAAGAGATGCGAATATCAGACCATCTTACCTGCCTCCTGAGAAACATGTATGTTATGAGAAACCTGTATGTTATGTTCTCAGAAGCAGCTGCTGTTGCCTTCGCCACAGAACAGCATTTATTTGCTGATTTGGGGACATTTATGTGCAAAGTTGGCTGAGCTGTGGGGATGGTGAACTTCTTGGAATACAAGGCTACAAGTCATGGGTCATAGGTCTGTGAGGCACCTGTAAGTATAATACCCTTGCTGGTCTGTAACCTCACAGCCCTGACTCTCTACTGACTATAGCCTAAACCCAGAGGAGGCTCTGGTGCTTTTACCTGAGATGCATAGACTAAAGTCCGGCCTTCACACACCTACCGTGAAGCAAAGGTTTTCTACTGGGCTTCCTCAAAGATCTCAAGACTCACTACTTAACACATGTTTATTTGTCTGACCAACTCTTTTTGCTTAACTGAGAAAAGTGGGAGGCAGTCCAAGTCAAGTGGACATTTCTGGAATCTTGCAGTCTTGAGAGTTTTGACCCAAACTCAGTTGACTTCCAGAGACTTACTGCTGGCCTCATAAATTCAGAGTAAATGGTTTTCTATACCTCCGGCCCTAGGCAACTGCCATGGTTCAACATTATACTGTCCTGAGAACCTTGCTAAAGAACAGGAGAACTCTAATAATGATGTAGTGGGCAGTGCCACCTCTGATTTCCCTGTCTGTTGAAAGCCTTCAGAAGCTTGTGATCTAGGGGCCTAGTCCCTGCCGACCACCTCCATCGTATCTCTTATGACTTCTTACCCTGTGTCTTATATTCCAGCAATTCCAAGCCATGTAAATCCACATCCTCCCCAATGACAGCCATGCTCTTCTTACCTGTCTGTTTTTAAGTTTCTTTGAAATGCCCTCTTCCCAGTAAATGCTCATCACCCCACTCCTGCACCCCACCCCTTTGTTCCCTGGCTTATTGTTAAGACCCTACACTGGTATCATTTCCTTCCTGAGCCTGGTCAGTCCAGTTAGAGGCTGTGCACACACCACACTGTTTCAGAACTGTACCAGTCATGTGTCTGCCTCTCCCATTAGATGGTAGCTTCTTTAGAGGAGATACGAGATACCAAGACACTTTTATCTTTATTTTTCTGATGCCTGACTCATGGACTACAGCAAAGTAGGCTCTCAAAATAATGCCGACTAAATTAAATGAATCCATAAGCGTTTCTGGATGGGTAGGAGATTATGGTTTTTTTGTCTAGAGTTTTATTCAAAGGCAGACAGAATAAACAATGTCACAATAATAACAGTTATAGTCTATCTGAACAACTATTATCAGACAAGTATTTTCAATATATGGAACCCCTGCAGTAATAATCTCAAATAGATACTGTGATTATTCCTATTAAAATATAAGGGAGTAATTATGATGATGATAAATACTGCATATAGCAAAAATCAAGAATTTAAAATTAAGAAATTTAAGAGATCCACACAAGAGAGAAGTTAAGTATCTTTTTCAGGCCACACATAGATATACACGTGGAACCTAGGATTGCTGTCCAGTGCCATTTGTAATATGCTTAATACATGACATCTTATTTGGAGGTGAATGTAGAAGCTGGCCATGTTGAAGACCAACTGAAATTCCTCCAAATACCATGAAATTGAATTGCTCTACTGGGAAAACTCTGACAGCAGGAGAATCAAGAAATACTCCATTCAGTCTGGGGCTGGCAGAATCTGTGTACACATGTACTCCAAAGGCAGGAACAGCTTGTTAATCTGGCATTTAACTACCAGAAATTACTATTAATCATTATTACTGGGAGGAGTTATTGATACATAATGATGGCCCTAGGGTATTTCTTAGTCATGAAGTACCTTCTGAATCATCAAAGAAAACTGAAGTTCTGTTCAGCTGAAGTTTAGTATTAAGTCTGCTTTATTGTCTTCAATTTTTTTAGGTGTTAGTAATCACTAAATAACATAGATACATCGAACTCTCTTAAATATTTTATTAATAGTAACCAGAACCTTCCCCTAAAGAGAAAGTTTGATATTATTTCACATCTGTTTATTTTACTTGCAAAGATATGTAAATGTCTGTGTAATTTCAGAGATGCATATTTGTGAGAAAATACCCAATTCGTGGCAGCTTTTGGTTATTACAAAATTTTCAACTACTGGGTATAATTTGCTTATTTAATAGATATTTGCCAAGCATTTACCATGCGGGCAGGAGCTGTATTGAGTACTGGAGTTGCAGATGTGATTAAAATGGGTACAGTCCCTGTCCTCCTATAATAAGGAAATCCATGAAAGTTTTTGATGTTAAGGTAGGAATTCTGATTCTCAAAGATGAATGCTATCACTAGTAAGACTAAGAGTCCCAGGTTGAATTAAATAAGTATTAAAATTGAACTATAAGCACATTTCTGAGTATAGAAAAGAAGTGATCTGAATTGGGAACTGAGAAATAAGACAGTGTGGTGATCTCTTGGGGGTGGACAGATAAGCAGGAGGCATATGGTCCTGTAATGGGAAGCATTCTTTGGTCAGATTGTTGGAACCCAAGGAGTTTGGACTTTATCCTGTAGAATAAATGGAAAATAGACTTTGGTATGTATGCAAATTCATTGGTAGTGTCTACTTGAAGCACTCTTTGGGGAGCTTTATGAGGTCCCCTCTGCCTTTCAGAAAAAGTGCTATGAATGAAATTTGAGGTCCATTGATGATATTGGAGGAGGAATGACTACTCCAGTGTGAATGCGTTTGTCATCCTGTCTATAGAAAATAGAAAACAATCAATCATTCCATATTTATGGGTCATCTTCCATCCCTTGGATAAAGTATTGCTCCAAACCAGACTCAGCACTTTGAGAAGGAAAGAGTTCTAAGCATCTAGGGTCTAAGTACCTAACATATGATACATTGCTCTTAACAGTGTAGCTGCAAAGAAGCATATTCATGGTATAGTCAGTTTTCAGTACAGGCTCAAGGAGATATGAAATCCTGACGTTTCTTCATGTACCAGACTTTGATATATGGAAATGTGCTATTTTCTTACAGGACAATTCATAGACAAGGATGGAGAACTAGAGAGAGTGCTTGCATCTTTCCCTAAATCTCTGATGACAAGACACAATCAGGGCATAGGGGAAGGAGGTTAGCACCCTGAAACGATCATCCAAGCAGGCCCTCAGTAGCGTGCTAACCAACCAAATGCAGATGAAGTAGTGTGGGCAATGAATTACAGTTTTAGTTTCCCAGTTCCCTTCTCACTAAGAATCTCCAAATCAAGAGTCTACTGCTTGAACTGGCTCTAGCTGTGGACTGGCAGTCCTCTTAGACTGCTGCAGTGCTGGGATTTATTTGCTTTAAAGTTTTCTCCTAAACATCTTTAATAGGCAGATGTAAATCTGGTTTTAGAAAAAGGCAGAGGAACCAGAGATCAAATAGCCAACATCTGCTGGATCATGGAAAAAGCAAGAGAGTTCCAGAAAAACATCTATTTCTGCTTTATTGACTGCCAAAGCCTTTGACTGTGTGGATCACAATAAACTGTGGAAAATTCTGAAAGACATGGGAATAGCAGACCACCTGATCTGCCTCTTGAGAAACCTATACGCAGGTCAGGAAGCAACAGTTAGAACTGGTCATGGAACAACAGACTGGTTCCAAACAGGAAAAGGAGTACGTCAAGGCTGTATATTGTCACCCTGCTTATTTAAATTATATTCAGAGTACATCATGAGAAACGCTGGGTTGTAAGAAGGACAAGCTGGAATCAAGACTGCCGGGAGAAATATCAATAACCTCAGATATGCAGATGACACCACTCTTATGGCAGAAAGTGAAGAGGAACTAAAAAGCCTCTTGATGAAAGTGAAAGTGGAGAGTGAAAAAGTTGGCTTACAGCTCAGCATTCAGAAAACTAAGATCATGGCATCTGGTCCCATCACTTCATGAGAAATAGATGGGGAAACAGTGGAAACAGTGTCAGACTTTATTTTGGGGGGCTCCAAAATCACTGCAGATGGTGATTTCAGCCATGAAATTAAAAGACGCTTACTCCTCGGAAGGAAAGTTATGACCAACCTAGACAGCATACTAAAAAGAAGAGACATTACTTTGCCAACAAAGGTCCATCTAGTCAAGGCTATGGTTTTTCCAGTGGTCATGTATGGATGTGAGTGTTGGACTGTGAAGAAAGCTGAGCGCTGAAGAATTGATGCTTTTGAACTGTGGTGCTGGAGAAGACTCTTGAGAGTCCCTTGGACTGCAAGGAGATCTAACCAGTCTTTCCTAAAGGAGATCAGTCCTGGGTATTCATTGCAAGGACTGATGCTGAAGCTGAAACTCCAATACTTTGGCCACCTCATGTGAAGAGCTGACTCACTGGAAAAGACCCTGATGCTAGTAGGGAGTGGGGGCAGGAGGTGAAGGGGATTACAGAGAATGAGATGGCTGGATGGCATCACCAACTTGATGGACATGAGTTTGGGTAAATTCTGGGAGTTGGTGATGGACAGGGAGGCCTGGCATGCTGTGATTCATGGGGTCACAAAGAGTCGGACACGACTGAGCAACTGAACTGAACTGAAACCTATATGTTCTCCTTCCAACAAGTCTTGTAAAGGTTAAAGAAGGGACACAGAAAGTTTTGCTAAATTCTCCTTCTACAGGAAACTAGAATAAAAGTGAATTAAAACTCCAATGCAGGTTTTCATGGTCAATAACTCTTACCAATAAATATATACACCTTGTGTTTATGCAAAATAATGTGGAGAATTTGTGGAGCTCTTTGTGGAATTTGTGGAGTTCCAGATGATTACGGCCCACATTTTTTGAGCATAGTCACCTAAAATATTTGGATAATTGAGGAAAATAGCATTTATTAATTGAATTATCTGAAATGCTCCACTTCAGTGGACTGTATAGACCTATATGTAGGTCAAAAAGCAAGAGTTAGAACTGGACATGTAACAGTGGACTGGTTCCAAATTGGAAAAGGAGTACATCAAGGCTGTATATTGTCAACCTGTTTATTTAACTTTCACCATGCGAAATGCCAGGTTGGATGAAGCACCAGCTGGAATCAAGACTGCAGGGGAGAAATATCAATAACTTCAGATATGCAGATGACACCACCCTATCGCAGAAAGCAAAGAGGAACTAAAGAGCCTTTTGATGAAAATGAAAGAGGAGAGTGAAAAGTTGGCTTAAAACTCCACATTCAGAAAACGAAGGTTATGGTACCCGGTCCCGTCACTTCACAGTAAATAGATAGGGAAACAATGGAAACAGTGAGAGACTATTTTCTTGGGCTCCAAAATCACTGCAGATGGTGACTGCAGCCATGAAATTAAAAGACACTTGCTCCTTGGAAGAAAAGCTCTGACCAACCTAGACAGCATATTAAAAAGCAGAGACGTTGCTTTTCCAACAAAGGTCCATCTAGTCAAAGCTACGGTTTTTCCAGTAATCATGTATGGATGTGAGAGTTGGACCATAAAGAAAGCTGAGTGCCAAAGAATTGATGCTTTTGAACTGTGGTGTTGGAGAAGACTCTTGAGGGTTCTTTGAACCACAAGGAGATCAATCCTAATCTAGTCAATCCTAAAGGAAATCAGTCCTGAATATTCACTGGAAGGATTGATGCTGAAGCTGAAACTCCAACACTCTGGCCACCTGATGAGAAGAACCAACTCATTGGAAAAGACCCTGATGATAGGAAAGATTGAAGGCAGAAGGAGAAGGGGCTGACAGAGGATGAGATGGTTCGATGGCATCAGTTTGAGCAGGCTCTGGAAGATGGTGATGGACATGAGTTTCAGTAAGCTCTGGGAGATGGTGATGGACAGGAAAGCCTGGTGTGCTGCAATCCACAGGATTGCAAATAGCTGGACACGACTGAGTGACTGAACAACACAACAACTAATATTAGTAATGTCCTGATTATAGACCTTTTATACCAACAGGTCTGAGGACATTGCAGAGCACAGTAGATACAGTGAAAGAAAGGACCACTTTAATGAACGTGGCCTGCAATGAAAGTGCAGGACCAATTTTCACATCCTTGGGTAATACTGCCTGTGTTTAAAGTGATAGACTTACGACTTTAAAACTCATTCTGAGAAATGGGACTGCTTCATGGTGTCACCAAAATTCTAATAAGGGATAATATCCCTCCCCCAAACACTTCAGTTAAATCTTGCCACTCTCAATGTAGTAGTCATTACTGCTACCAATGCTTTTGGAGCATGCAGTTAAGACTGTAAACATTACCCCCATGTGGTTTGGAAAGTGCCATATGTCTAAATCTGCCCGTTGTGCTGTAAGTGAAAGGATCACATATTACTTCCAGGCCAGAATATGCCATTGTGATTTAGAAACCTAGAACTCTCTTGTTTCTACCATTCAAGATGAAAACTGCTTTCTCAGCCTTGGTTCCACAGAGAGGAGGTATAGTGTGGAGCAGAGCCCCCAGATGACCTGCAATATACATGAAATAAACCACTAAGATTTGAAGGTTTCTTGTTATTGCAGCACAACCCAGCCTACCCTGACTGTTATACTGGGTCAGTCACTTACTCATTTAAATGAATAAGAACCCACTCTGTGCCAGACACTGTCTTAGGCCCTCTTAATACAACTAGGCCAGTGCTTGGCTTCCTGGAACTTAGACACTAGTGGAAGAATCTAGTGAGATCTAATTCAACAACTCTTCAGCCCAGAGAGGAAGGCATAAACTATAGAAGAAAATTAACCCTTCTCCTCAAAGACAAGGCTAAAATTAGAAAACTCCTTCCTGTGATATTCTCTTAATAATATTCTCTTAAAGGAAGCCAAGTCCAGAGGGCACTGGTCCCTCTGCTCCTTCCCCAGGACACCAAAGGATGTTCAAATCCTATTTGAATTTTGAACTTTTAAGTTAAATGATTTGGAAAGCTTACAGAAGGGAATTCTGGAGAAAGAGCAGGACTTAGTAAAGTGTGAAGGTGTGAAGGAGTCTTCTCGATTGCAGAAGATAAAAATCACAGAGATGTGAAAGTGTAGGTTCTTCTCCCTCAAACCAAATGGACCACAGAAGCATCAAGTTATAGGATGAATAAATTCACCAAAACATCAACTTGAGCTCCTGAAATAGTTATTTCGTTTTGTTTAAGACTTTATAGTAGTCACAAAGGTTCATTTCCCACAGGATGAAGCCCATTTTTCCTTGAGAGGAATCCTGAGCAGATACACAAATAATTAAACTGAAATAGACCATTTTAACCCCCACTGCAGTTCAAACACCCCAGCCATCAAAGCGGGCCAGCCAAAACCAGCTGCTTAAGATCATCCTTTGAGGTTCAATGAACTGGGGCTTTGTTAGACCAGGAGTGAGAAAGGATTTCAAAGACAAGGGCCCTCCTTGGGAAATGATTTCCTGATGACCTCTTCGAATTACATGCTTTTTCTCATAATACAGTTAGCCCCCTAATCCTTATTCCCTCCACTGTGAATCTCTCCTAAGCCCCTCAGTCAGCCCCTCAGAAGAGAAAGATGGGAGGAATGGCCACATCTCCCCAACCCATGACGAAATTTCACAAATTAACTTTGTCCTCCATAACACAAAATGAGCAAGAGACAAGTTTTTCTCTTGTTTCTGACTCTACAAGCTCTGGATAACTTGAGTCTGTGTTTTTCTATAATGGTTTAATTTGAAAAACAAAAAGATGCTAAATTTAAAGACTAGTAATTATATCACTCTGAGATGCCAGCATCGCTGTCACTTTAATAGCTCCATTTACAAGAATTTCTGAAGTTTTTTTTAATATTTTGGTCATTTTGTCTGGATTTTTTAGCTAAAACAAACGTTTGAGCTTTAACATCAGGTGTTGCTTTTTTTCCCTGTAAATTATGATAACTTTTAAAATGATACTTACCATAAATTCAGCTGCCCAGCTTTGACCTAAGGCTATTATTATTGCTCAGAACTTTATCAAAGGGCTTTCTTACCTAAGGAGTTAATATTACAATACCAGAAGAAAAGGGAATAGGAGGAAATGAATATGAACCCAGTTCCTAGAAGCAAACACACACTCTGGGACTCAATATTAGTTATGCTGAGAGCGTTCATAATAATCCGTTGTTTAAAAAAAAAACAAATGCTTGCCTGGAAAACAGGATTGAGGGTGAGAATTCTGTTTTTGGACATTCACTTGTTGGATGACCTCAGGAAAGTAACTCTGTGCACAGACTGTCTGCCAGCCATTGTACAAACCATTTGTCATGAATTAACTCACTTACTCTTCATGTCATCACCTTTGTGGCAAGTATTACTATCATCCCCACTCATGAGATAAGGGAATCTGATGCACAGGGAAGTTAAATAAGTTACCAAAGGTCACAGGTTTCAAGGTAGGTCCTTGCCCTTAACTTCTTTTTTTACCACTGGAAGTTCTGGAAAGTCTCATATAGGTTCACTAGTATAAGCTTCCAAAATCTTTACTTTTGAAGACACACCCTACCGCTTTGTTTTCTAAAATTATGTATAATTCCACCAGTGACTTCAGGTTTTCTGATTTTTTTTTCCCTTTTAAAAATATTTTTTTGAAGACTTTAATCAAGACCTTAGATGAAATCTTTGGCTTAGGTTAAAATTTTTAAAGGAGAAGATGAAAGATGGAGAAGGGAGAAAACTCCATCGATTATCCCTTTTTATTGTCTTGCTTTTTTAAGTTGGTTTATCATTAATTCTTGGGCATCTCAAAGGGGCCACTTTGAGCTCTATGCATGGTCTTAGTTTTCTCAAGGGGATTGAGGCATCATCAGTGCACTGAAAAAAGCTTAAAAAGATGGAAACCAACAAGAATATGTCATGTAAGTATATATTCATTCCTTTGTGTTGTTTTTGTTTTGAAATAGCCAACCCCATTAAAACAAGAATAATCTACCGACCTAACACATTTTACTTTTATTAATCTTGTGTAATGCCAGAAAAACATTACAGCATTGGGGCTCAGCTCAAGGACTCCAGAGGCAAATGCCTGGTTTAAAAACCTGTCTCTCCAACTTGTTCAGAGTGTGAGAATGTTATTTCACCTCTCTGTGCCTCAGTGAACTCATGAATAATATGACATCAGTACCTTTCTCCCAAGGTTGTTTTGAAGTCAGCATGCCATGGGATGAATATTAATCACACGATAAATATGTATTGGCTATTATTCTAATTATTTTATGATTATAAGAACCCAGTTACGGCTCTAATCATAACCTTCTCACTTTTCTGAAGCAAAACTTCTTTCATTAACTCTACACATAGGAAAATTAATTACTTAACAATTATTTTTCAGCATTTTCTGCAAACCAGGCACTATTTTAAGTGCTTTGCAAGTATTAACCTGGGTAATCTTTCTTCCCACCCTACCAAGTGGGTACTATTACCACACCCATTTTACAGGAAAGGAAATTGAGGTGCAAGGAGGTTAAGAAATCTGCCCAACATCACTATGGTAATATATGATAGAGCTGGGGTTCACATCCAACCCACTGGTCCCATAGCCTCCAGTTCTGCCCCACTCTGCTCTGCTCTGAAAGCTCACCAGCTGCTTTGCTCCTCCCCCTCCACTCCATCCCCACTCAGGACCTTTGCATAAGCAGATTTGTCAGCCTGGAACACATGTGCACTGACCTTGAATACCTATTCACTTGGATAATACCCCTTTTCTCCCCCAGGACTGGACTGTCTCCTCTGTCACCTCCTCCTTTCCACCAGGTGCTCAGCAGGTCATTCATTCATACCTCCCCTAAGGTTCATCACTGCAGTCCAGCAATCACTCCTCATTATCGCTTCTGTGCTGTTTGCCAGAGGGCCTCGCAGTGCCCTGATCTCCACAAGGGCAAGAGCTGAGCTTTAGTTTTGTTCGTGCCTACAACCATAACATCTGGGAGCACGTTAGCTTATATATAATATTTGCTCTTGTTGTTGTTCAGTAGCTAAGTCGTGTCCAGCTCTTTGTGACCCCATGGGCTGCAGCATGCCAGGCTCCCCTGTCCTTCACTATCTCCTGGAGTTTGCTCAAATTCGTGACCATTGAGTCAGTGATGCTATCCAACTACTTCATCCTCTGCCACCCCCTTCTTCTTTTGCCTTCAATCTTTCCCAGCATCAGGGTCTTTTCCAATTATGCAATATATTGTATCATAGTATAGATAATACTGTTTTTATATATTACCTAGTATTATAATATTATTTATACTATTATATTATATATTATAATATATAATATTTTTACATATAATGCATATATATGCAACTCTTATGGAGTTGCTCTGAGGATTAAATGAGCTTTTTCATGTAAAGTGTGTAGATCAGTTTTGCCCCATTGTAAGTGCTCAGAAGGACAGTTCTTATTATAATTAACTGTCATGGACCTTATAATCTGGGGGTGGGGTGGGGTGAGGACAGACAGAGCCTGTCCCCAACTACAATGCAATGGGATAAAGAGATATTTGGTCAAACAATGTGAAGTCATTTGAAGTCATTTTTGTCAATCAAAAATGGTTAAGAAGAGGCAGTTTTGTTTGATACAAATTATAGTGGTCAGAGAACACAGAGAAAGAAGCAGTTGGTTTTGCTTGGAGAAGTAAAGAAAAACTTCATGAAGAAGCTGGACCTTGATGGAATCCTGCAGGCTGAGTAGACAGTCACTGAATACAAAAGGGGAGAGATGAGAAAGCAGGACCAATAGACCAATAGAGATGAGAAAGCAGACCATGCCAGAAATGAGACTAGAAGAAACCAAATTACAGCTCTTATTCAAAGTTCATTCACAATGTTATAAGATTTATTAGTGGCTTCTGAAGAGTTAAGAGCATTCTTTTGAGTGCCCATGGACTTTGGTGCCAGACAGACCTGGTTTGAATCCCAACTCCACTATTTACTAAGTGAACTTGATCAGATGACAACTTCTGTGAGCATCATTTTTTCTTATCTGCAAAACGAGTTCAATAGGACTTTATCTTGCAGGACTGCTATAAAGATTAGAGATGCTGCAGATACAGTTGTCCTTTGGTATCCAGTGTTCCAGGATACCAGGTATCCATGGACAACAAAATCCACTGGATCCTAAGTCCCTTACATTCCACCCTCCTGAACTGTAGTTTTGCACTGTGAATACAGAGGACTGACTTTATATAAAGTACTTTGTGGATTACCTAACATATTAATAGTTTTCCATTAAGAATGGCCTGTATTAATAGTATTATTAATGTCTTGGAGGACTCAGTGCTCTATAGGAACCAACTCACTGGCAACATTCAAGGACTAGTAGCATCACCTATTAAGTCCAGGCAACTAAAGATAAATACTATGATTTCCCAATCAGAAGGCTTTAAAGGCCAAGAACTATTATGTTAAGAAGATGCACTATCCTCCCCCAAAACATCAACTAATATTTGTGTAGCAGTTTTCCATATGTGAAGCACTTTCCTATGGATTAACTCATTTGCTCATCTCAGCAGCTTTATGAAGAAGTTTCTATTATTGTCTACATTTGAGGGGAAATAAATTTCACAGAAGTCCAGGCTTCAGAGAAATTCCCATCATAGCAAGTGGCAGAGTTGGGAGGCTCAATATAATTGAAAATGTAGACAATGTCTTTGTCTATTCCTTAAAAGACTGAACACAGAATTTATTTTGAAGGTTTAGGAAGCTGTAACCTGACAGTCTCAGTTAAGAATGATAATGTGGGAGATTATACAATCATAAAATTTTGTGTGGGGCCCATCAACAATCATCTCTCTTAGTCTTCTCATTTTACAAAAAGAACATTGAGAAAAGAGCAACTGAATGACTCTCCTGTAGTCACTTTGAAAATTCATAGCTGTGCTTCTAGGTAGAGGTGGCAGATTTAACATATGCTTTACATTACACTCCATCTCCCAAACTCACTAAAAAAGACAATAAAAGGATTGATTTTAAAGACATTAACCCATAAGGACAAAAAGAATAAGAAGGAAAACAACAACAACAACATTTTGGAAGATAGAAAGCAGATGGTTGAGGGGCAACAGGCTTAGCAGACCCATGAAGCTGAAATTTAAGTTGACAGTGGGGAAGCCCAGAAGCAACCTGATTTGCACTGCAAAATACCAGAAAGTCTCAGAAAGCAGCAGCAAGAAATACCTCTGAAAGTGGGTGTGCAGCCGAAGCTGATATAGGACTTGCTAACTGCGTTTGAGAAGTGGTCCCTTCACCCTCTGGCAGAAGACTGAAGACTGACTCTCCAGTAAGGCTGTTATCAGTAAGATTCCAAACCAAAGAATGACAGGCATGACTGAAACTAGGAATATCCAACTGACAACAAGGGATTCATTACAAGCACACATTCTGAATGATGAGAATCTCAGCCTCTTGTCTCAGCTTAGTTCCTGGAACTGACAGCCATGCCATAATCCCCTAGGCTAAAGGTTGAATGACTCTGGTCTGGGAACTCTGACCCAGCCCAACATTAAGATTTAAAGATACTGATGGCCAGGTATCCAGCTGATCCATTTAGATCAGCTTAGTGACACATAGGAGTCAACAAGCCTTATCCATGTACACAGATCTTTCCTCAGCTGCTCTGTGCTTCTCTCTTAAGATGGCCAGATTTAGCAAATAAAAAATGTGATATTTAACATATACTGAAAATGTATTCATTGTTTATGAAAAGTTCAAATTAAACTATTCTGTATCTCATCTGGCAACCTTATCCTCTCTTAAATGAGAATGGGCAGCCAAGAATCACCAAATATTTGAGGAAAGCCTCAACACAAAGACAATGACTAAATCACACAAATGGGAGAAAAGGGACAAAAAGACCAAAAAAGGATGCAAAGAAAATAATAATTTCAAAAATTCTGCCATTTCTTTTCTCAGAAATTTAAGAAAGGATGTTGTACCTTTGAAATAGGATCAGCTTGTTTTTTAAAAAAAGAGTCAAAAAACACTGAAGAGCTATTGCTAATTAAAGTTATGATAGCAGATGAAAAACTCAATAGAAGGTTTTTTTTTTTTTTAAACTTTACACAATTGTATTAGTTTTGCCAAATATCAAAATGAATCCACCACAGGTATACATGTGTTCCTCATCCTGAACCCTCTTCCCTCCTCCCTCCCCATACCATCCCTCTGGGTCATCCCAGTGCACTAGCCCCAAGCATCCAGTATCGTGCATCGAACCTGGACTGGCATCTCGTTTCATACATGATATTTTACATGTTTCAATGCCATTCTCCCAAATCTTCCCACTCTCTCCCTCTCCCATTGAGTCCATAAGACTGTTCTATACACCAGTGTCTCTTTTTTAAGGGAAAATACAGTTATAGAAAAAGAAAACATGGGGAATGGGGCAGGGGGAGAAATAATAAAAGAAATAATTCAAGAAAATTCTCCAGGACTGAAGAATATGAGTTTCAGATGCAAAAGACCCTCTGAGCACAAAGGATGACAAAATGCCCTCAGTAATGGAAACATACAAAAAAAAAAAAAAGGAGGGAGGGATTGAGCTAAGAGCTATGTCTGTTTTAGTCCTAGGAGTTCAGGATGAAAGATAATATGTTAATATGTTTGATAAATATTAAACAATTTGGTTATAGTTGCTCTAGCCTAGGACTTTCCTGCTGGCTCAGACAGTAAAGAATCTGCCTGCAATGAGGGAGACCTGGGTTCCATCCCTGGCTTGGGGAGATCCTCTGGAGGAGGGCATGGTAACCCACTCCAGTATTCTTGCCTAGAGAATCCCCAAGGACAGAGGAGCCTGGTGGATTACAGACCATGGGGTCAAAAAGAGTTAGACATGACTGAGCAACTAAGCACAGTACGGCCTAGAAATAATACAAGAGTTTAATAAATCTATTAAGCTTTAAGAAATGAGGTTTTATAATAATAATGATATACATGAATAAGCACAATGTAGTGAAAAGAACTCTGGATCAAGAACCAGAGACACACATTCTAGTCCTGTGTCTGCCCCTTTGTGACTTCATACATATCACTTCATATCTCTGGACCCAGTTTTATCATGAGGGTTTAGAATTTCTAGAATCCTATTTGCTTAGGCAATCATGAAATATATGGCATTAAACATAACTGAGTACACAATTAAAATAATTTTAAAAAATCATATCCCAATAATACTTATTAAATATACAATCCTTTTTTCTTAAATTTTACATATTATTTCATTTTTATATAATAACAAATTTATATTTCTACGGTACTTCACAAGTTTCATTCATTCATTCATTCATTCATTCTCCAAATTCCAAATGATGTGAGGTATACAAATGACAGAGAAGGCAATGGCACCCCACTCCAGTATTATACAGGCATTGCACATGCTCTCTTGGAGCTTTTATTCTAATAGGGAAGATAGTAACTTTTTAAAAGACAAATAAATACATTTCTATGTAGGATAAATGTTATGAAGGAAAATAGGATTCTATGAAAGAAAATAACAAAGGGAATCACTTTTAGAGCTGGTGATTAGCAAAGGAATTTCTGAAAAAGTGGCTTTTAAAATGAGAATAAATAAGAGTTTCGGCAGGTAAAGAGTAGGAGAAACAGCTTATCAGGTAGAGGAGGAAATACATATGAAGGCTTTGGGGGGGAAATTGTGCTTTCAGGGAAATGTTGGTTGGCCAGGATGGTTGTGTGATATTCTCCAGAGGAAGAATGGTGTGGGATAAAAGACAGAGACCAGATTATTCTGGGTCTTTGAGTCCATGAAAGAAGGTTGGGTTTTATTTCTAGGGCAACAGGAAGGTACTAAATTATTTTCAGCATGGTGTGACCTCTAATTTACAATGTATGATCACTCACCATTATTTTATCTCTTTGGATCTTCAATACTATGCTTTGAGATAAGCAGTGTGTTGATATATGGCACTGAGAAAATGAAGCAGAGAGAGGTTAAGTGTCTGTCTCATGAACAGGTCCAACAGTGAGTTAACATGGGCAGACCCAGAGCAAGACTTGGGTTTTCCTACACCACTTAGTACAGTGCCTGATGCATAACCTCAATAAATATTTGTTAAATGAATGTACATCACACCAAGACATTCTAGCTACTGAGATCCATGGGTCTTTTGGTAAAGAAAAATGTGTTAAATCAGCCGCCAGAGGGAGTGTATACTTCCCCCATGTAACAGAAACATTGACCTTGGCAAAGACAGCTGGCAGGAAAAAAAATCTTTAACTGAACAAAGTGCTTTCTCCAGTTTATACCAAAAAAGATTTCATGAAATAGAACTGGCAACATCACAACAGAACCTTTGTTATGTGTTTGAGCCGGCCATCTGTCCATGAGACTCAGTTGTGGACAGCCTCCTGACTTAGAGTTCTCCTGACTTTGTTAAAAAAAAAAAAAAAAGTGGTTCCTCCAAAGTAAAGTGTAATGAAATGGAAGTAGCAATATTTCCTGACACGATTCAAACTGTACATGCTGAACAAAAGACTTCTTATTTTTTTCACCCAACCCTGCTGTTTTGAATTTCCTTGAACTTGCTTCAAAATAGAGCTTGGGAAGAAGAAAACTTTGCCTGTGGCACAGAAGTGGTCCAAGATGGCTAGAGGAGTCTACCTGCTGAAGAGTGAGATCGAACTATTGTTTCCACTGTGCGGTCAGGGGAAAAGAACTACACACAAATGCATCTAGAAACAACACACACACACACACACACACACACACACACACACACACACAAATATGTGGTTTAAGGCATGGTTTTAAAAGATTTGGATCCTACCAGCCAACCACATTTTTCTCCATTTAATAAAGATATAATTTTGTCAACAGCCATTTGACAAAATTTTTTGTCGTTCTCAGCCAATGCGTGAACTGGATACAGATATACAGGTCATCAACTTTTACCTGAGTTGAGGGATCAAGGAAAGTTTCCAAAAGAGTCCCCTAAAAGTAAATCTGCTACTGCTGCTAAGTCGCTTCAGTCATGTCCGACTCTGTGTGACCCCATAGACCGCAGCCCACCGGGCTCCCCCATCCCTGGGATTCTCCAGGCAAGAATACTGGAGTGGTTGCCATTTCCTTCTCCAATGCAAGAAAATGAAAAGTGAAAGTGAAGTCGCTCAATGGTGTCCAACTCTTTGCGACCCCATGGACTGCAGCCTACCAGGCTCCTCCATCCATGGGATTTTCTAGGCAAGAGTACTGGAGTGGAGTGCCATCGCCTCAGCCATCTATAATCAATCAACAAGAATTGATTGGTCAGGCACTATGTGCTAAGAACAGGATTTAATCTTGTGGGAGAAACAAACAAGGGACTGACACACAGTTCCTACACTCAACAGCCAACTCTTTTTTGTTAGTTATTAAGGATATTTTCCAAATATTCTATTTTTTTAAATTTAGAGAACTAATATCCAGGTAGTTGACTGAATTTTATTTGTTTGCTTCTGGTTGTATAAGGTCATGAAAAAACAAAGACCAGTAAGGGATCTCCTGATGGTTCCATAGTGAGGTACAGAAACTTCATTTATTTGTCTTTCCTTAAATCCTCTTACAGGCAGAATGTAGGGGAAGAGAACTGGGTGCTGGGAGAGAGTCTAGAGGACTTTGTGCTTGTCACCTTGGAAGTCTCATTATTACAAAGCTTTGTTGTTTTTAGTTGCTAAGTCATGTCCAACTCTTTGTGACCCCATGGACTGTAGCTGGCCAGGCTCCTTTGGTCATGGGATTTCCCAGGCAAGAATATTGGAGTGGGTTACCATTTCCTTCTCCATACAAAGCTTTGGGCATTTTTTTTTTTAAATAAGAAGTATCAGTTCCATAACATCCTGGCCCTAAAAGCTTCTGGGTATACTACAATTGTACTTTTATATTTTCTTTTTCCATTTACTTATTTAAATAGGAATTCATGATCACTCTAAAAATGTTGGTGAGAGTGGTATTTTTGAGTATAAATGAGTTTGTGGTGAGAATGTTTATGTGTGGTGACTAGTTTCTAGCATTTCTGGTCATTAATTAAAATAAAAAATAAATAGAAGAAAAAACTTTCCAAAACAGAAGAAATTGATTTTAAAGTTTTATAAAATTACAGTGATTTTTTAAAAAAAAAAACCTTCAACATTCCAAAATGTGTATCAGAGACAACTATGTAGAAGATATTGGCTCAGGTGCTATGCAAGATTCTAAAAAGGTCTATGATATATTCTTTCCCCCTAAAGTTCTTGGGAACTGGAGAAGTGAGAAGCAGGGATGTCAAGCTCTCAAAATAGGCAATATTAAGCTGACAGTGGACAGGAACACAACAAAGCCCAGACTAAGCTTTGTAGGAATATAGGGAAGAGACATGGAGAAAGAAACAACAACCCACTCCAGTGTTCTTGCCTGGAGAATCCCAGGGATGGGGGAGCCTGGTGGGCGGCTGTCTCTGGGGTCGAACAGAGTCGGACACGACTGAACTGACTTAGCAGCAGCAGGGAAGAAACAGCCCTTACTGCATTTGAGTGAACATGCTCTTGAGGGTGTTGGGCAAAAGAAAGAATATAAACAAAGGGACAGAGATTAGAAATCACTCTGGGCATAACTAGGAAATACTTCCATCTCGTTTGACTAGGAAATAGGTTAATTATAGGACTGTAGGGGCTTTGCAAATGGTACTAGTGGTAAAGAATCTGCCTGCCAATACAGAAGATGCGGGATGCAGGTTCAATCCCTGGGTAAGGAAGATCCCCTGGAGAAGGAAATGGTAACCCACTCTGGTATTCTTGGCTGGAAAATCCCATGGGCAGAGGAGCCTTAGTGGGCTAGAGTCTGAGGGGTCACACAGAGTCAAACAGTCGGTGACTAGTCAATGAGTGACTAAGCATGCACGAGCGCATAGGACACTACTGTTAAGCCTGGAAATATCTTTAGGATCAACTTGTGGAAAGACCTGTATGGCATTTTGAAGACTGCAAATTTAATTGAGAAGAGAGGTGAAAGGGTGAAAGAGTCCTCAGAAGTGGGCTTCAAGAAGATTGATTTGGCTGAGGAGCACAAGACAGAAACAAAACAAGAACACAAAATCACAAAAACAAAACAAGAACACAAAATCAAGGAGACAACCGCCTAACAGGGTATTGCAGGAATCCAAGCAAGAAGAGATCATGTAATGTAAACTGAGGTGAAAACATGTGGAAGGAAATGCAGGGGGCAGAGGCAAGAGAAAACTCAGAGAACAAATATAAAAAGTGAGTTAAATAAATGGAGTGAGACAGTCATATAGTTTCAGTTTGCTAATGTAATATTTGTAGCACTTATAAGAATAAAGAAGTCAGAAGGCTGACTAGGTTTCAAAAAGGAAATGTGATTTTGGTTTTGAAAACTCATTTATGCTACAATGCCAGCAGTACAGACAAAGAGAGAAGTCCAGCAGATTGTTGGAATTAAAGGTATGGAATCCAGGAGGCAAGAGAGTCCTGGAGGGAAGCTCTATAGAGGTAAGGAGTGGTCACTGAGGCCACAGCAGTGGATAACACTACTGAGAGAGAGAAGAAGAGGTGGGGGAAGGGGAGGAGAGAAAGACAGCCGAGGGAAAGACTCTTTGAGAATGTTTTTCTTTTTCTTTTCCTCAGCTGAGGAGGAGTCACTTAGAAAACCTGAGAAAGACTATTCTTTGTTGCAGGAGGAGAACTACTGCTATTACAATGTACAGGAGTCATTTCAAGAAGAAGAGGATGTCAACAGGGTCATTTTAAACCCTGGAGTGGGTAAAGGTGAAGGTAAGATTTGACAGAAGAAAAAGCTGGTTTGAGACTTACCTGGTAGTCCAGTAGCTAAGACTCTACACTCCCAAAGCAGGGAGCCTGGGTTCAATCCCTGGTCAGGGAACTAGATCCCACATGCCACAAACTAAAACATTCCTCGTACTACAATAAACATCATAGATTCTGCATGTCGCAGCTAAGATCTAGCACAGTCAGACAAATAATTTTTTTTTTGAAAGAAAAAGTTTGTTTGAGGAATTGATTCGAAAGTGAAGTCAGTATGGCAGCATTATTAAGACAGATTCAAATGATGTCATTTGGGCAGAAGTCAGTTTGAAAGGATGTATGGTTTGGGGGATTGAGAAAGAGGAGCCAACCAGTGGAGACTATCAGTTCAACAACTCTAATGAGGAAGGAAACAAGAGGACTGTGGTGCCAGTTTCCAGGTTAAGAGGTATATGTGTTGATTTTACATGCTGAGAGGGAGTGAGGGTCCTTTTTAAAAATGAGGAAAGGAGCTTTTGGAAAGCATGAGGCTGCCCAAGACAGGATAAATTAATTACCCAAGAGAGGAGACCATTGGGTGATCATGAGCCCAGGGGTTGCCTTCCACTTAGCAAGGAGGGCAAAGGTTTTGTCAGCTGAAGGAAAGGAGGAGAGTAGATAAAAACAGAGACAAGAGAACAAATCTTAAAGGAGGAGAGGAATAGTGAGTGAGGAAGATGAATCTTCTCAATGAAGCGGTTGACAGTCAGCTGGGAGGGTGGGAGTGAGGGCTTGAGAATCACAGAGAAGCATTACGCAACCCCTTGGGTGCGGGTCGGGGGCTGCAATGGGAGGAAAACATAAAGGAACGAAATGACTGCTAAGTGGCAAAGATTTTTTTTCTCTCTGGGTTCCTGTGGGCCCTCACTTTTAGGCCTGAAACTGCTCCCTACCAGACTTCAAAGCCACTTGCAGGGTTGGCACTTGTAGCTTGGTAATTCCAAGCATTTGGACCATGCCACCCGACACTGCAGTGAAAGGCTTTTCCAGGTCCCTCATGAAAGAAAAGAGACGCCAAGGAGCAAGGCAAAGAAGTATCACTAAAAAAAAAAATAGGACTGGACCCCGGCCATCTTTCTACCTCTCTCTCCGCTAACATGTCAGAACCAGAGAAATGCCTGACCTCGCTTCTTGGGAAGAGTGAGGTATGTGTATCAAAATACATAAATCCTAAAAAGCCTATTGTGAAGGGCAGAGCCCTCATTATTTGTATTTTGATCACTTTTAAATATTTTTAAAGTGAGCGCTTCCAGGGGCAAGGTAAATAGTCCCATTTTGTGGGGCGCTTGATTAAATTCCAAACATATCATTTTGTGGGGTGTGCCTGCAGATTCTGATACCTTTGAGCAGGTTTGCCAAGAAAGAGCAAATGTGAGAGGAGCCCATGGAAACAAGGAAACTATTCTCCCAGTGGCAGGTTGCAGGGCTGTGCAAGGGAGAGCTATCCGACTTTTGTCTCCCCACTGAAGGGGAGATTAGAATGGATTAAATTAGCAATGTGGGCCTGAGTTGTTACTACATAACAATAACACTCTGTGCTCCATTCAAGGGATGCCAAGCCCTTTGACAAGACTCTTGCTTTCTCTTTGGACTTCACCCCGGGGGTGGGGAAGGGCACTGGTTAAGCGCATCCCAGGTCCAGAGAGAAGTGTGCCTCCCCACCCACTTACCACAGTCTCACTCTCTGCTCCTTCCCTACCAACTTCTTGCCTTCCTTTCCTTTCTGACCACCTCCACCCATCCTTCATCATGAAGAAACCTGCCCAGAAGGAAATCAAACTACTGAGCATCCACTTATAGTAGCAACCAAGGCATTCATTTACTGGACCATTATGTGATCATCACAAAACCTGAATAGACAAGGGATAGTCAAGTGATGGTCACATATATTTAATGATTGATTTGGCATTGATCCTTGACTTGGGAATATCCCTTGGAGAAGGGAATGGCTATCCAGTCCAGTATTCCTGCCTGATGAATTCCATGGAATGAGGAGCCTGGCGGGCTACAATCCACGGGTTTGCAAAAGAGACAGACATGATGGAGCAACTAACACTTTCACTACTTTTACTTTTTTGGCACAGCTACCAACCAAACAGAATGATATGGAAGCTGCACTGGAGCCCAGGATGAGAGGCACTCACCATGCTAGGCATTACCTCCTAGTTGCTGGAGTGTGGAACTTTCATCAACTGGAACAGAATTATTTCAATGTTTAGACAACAAGGACTGTTGAATCTTGGTCCTGAGCTATCACCATATCACAGATAAAAATGGGTCCATAGAGGTTTTAAATACTTCACCCCCAAACCACAAATTGATTATAGGCTTGGGACCCAGTGACTCAACTGGAGGGTCTTTTCCACCCACCTTGCTGGCCCTCTGCCCTCTTTCCTTTGTCATTTTGTGTGTGTGTGTGTATATATATATATATATATTTCACATATATGATACGTGAAAGTTGTTCAGTCATGTCCGACTCTGTGGCTCCATGGATCATACAGTCCATAAAATGCTCCAGGCCAGAATACTGGAGTGGGTAGTCGTTCCCTTCTATAGGGGATCTTCTCAACCCAGGGCTAGAACCCAGGGATCAAACCCAGGGATTGAACCCAGGTCTCCCACATTTACCAGCTTCAGTTCAGTCAGTTCAGTTCAGTCGCTCAGTCGTGTCCGACTCTTTGCGACCCCATGAATCACAGCACACCAGGCCTCCCTGTCCATCACCAACTCCCAGAGTTCACTCAGACTCACGTCCATCGAGTCAGTGATGCCATCCAGCCATCTCATCCTCTGTCGTCCCCTTCTCCTCCTGCCCCAATCCCTCCCAGCATCAGAGTCTTTTACAATGAGTCAACTCTTCGCATGAGGCAGCCAAAGTACTGGAGTTTCAGCTTTAGCATCATTCCTTCCAAAGAAATCCCAGGGCTGATCTCCACCAGCTTAGAGATGAAAATATGCAGTGTTCTGGAGAGGACATGCAAGGGCACCAGAAGACTCTCTCCCAGAGAACTTCTCAAGTTGCATTTATTAATCTCTGCTGTTCCCATGAAAAGTCTTCTCAGTAGTGGCAAAATGGGAGGGGAGGGAGTGAAGGAGTGAAGAAGCAACCGACTGAAAAGAAAGCTTCTATTTCCTCTTTTCCCCACAAAGAGGCAAGGACCTTGTTTTATTTTGTTCCTCATGGTACCCCCTGGGGGTTAACACATGGTTGACACCCAATGCAATTTGGTTGAATGAATGAATAATAATTTCTCCCGTTTCTACAACACTTTATATTCTTGAAAAGAGCCTTTACACCTGCTCTCATTGGACCCTCAAGAAGTTCAGCAGGATTACAGGGCAAACATTGTTATTTCCATTTACAGATGAAGAAGCTAAGATGCAGAGGGCTAAGATGGTTTGCCTGCATCACAAACCAACCATATTGGGCCCTGCCAACTTCCTGGTCTGGGGCTCCTTCTCCCACAGGGCAGTGTCTCCTAAATATGAATACAAGTTAGCATAACTGGAAACAAAACAACTTACAATTTGCAACCTACCGCATACTTAGGCTGACACTGAAGGAGTAGCAGCACACAGGAGACCTGGTCTCCCTCTCCCTCTTTCTTTCCCCACGCTCACCTCCATTCACCAGATCACCAGCTCCAGGGAAGTCCCTCATTATTCCTGTACCTCAGCCATACCACCTGCATGTAGCGCTAGCTTTACATCTTTTCATTTTTAAGTGAATTCTCCCCTTAAGTAAACAACTTAAGTAAAATTACTTAAGGGAATGATTTTTGTAGCCTATATCAATTGGCTCAGGACTCCCTTTCTTACAAAGTTCAAGTATGACATTTAATAGACGGAAAAGAATAACACGACTCTAAAGAATAACATTAGCCTATCTAACTATGGACAATTCCTACTCATGAACTCCCTCTCTAGGGCCTCCAAAAGGCAAGGGGCAGTGGCCATGGCTTTTCCCTCTTTTTACCTATTACCAGTTCCTGCAGTGTGGTTTCTGGACCAGCAGTATCAGTAGAATCGGAACCTCTTATGAATGATAAAATCTTTAGTCCTAAACCTACTAGAGTCAGAGTCTCTAGAGTGAGGGGTCCAGTGATCTATTTTAAAAGGCCTCCAGGTGATCCTGGTGCACATAAAAGGGTGATGGCTACTAATCCATTATATCCTATTATTTTCCTGCCTGAGCCAGGAACACCTTGTATTCCCAATGGGTGCTCTGGGACTCTCTGCCCACTCAGTTCTTTAATTCTTCTTCCCTCCACATGAAAACCTACAATATAGTCTTATTAATGACATTATTAACTTACCTCCTTGGAGTAAGGGGTGGACTAGATAATCTTCTGAGATTTTTTTCAAGTCAAGAAGCTCTGATTCTTCAGGGGAGTCACAGCTAAGCAGATGGCCTTAAAGAAGAAGAGTATGAAGTTAGCTATGTGTTTATCATGCATTGTGTGCTAAGTTGCTTGGGTCGTGTCTGACCCTTTACGACCCTGTGGAGTTTAGCCTGCCAGGCTCCTCTGTCCATGGGATTTTCCTGGCAAGAGTACTGGAGTGGGTTGCCATGCCCTCCTCCAGGGGAATCTTTCTGACCCAGGGATTGAACTCATGTCTCTGCGTCTCCTCATTGGCAGGCAGGTTCTTTACCACTACTGCCACCTGGGAAGCCCTGGGTTTATCATTTGTAGCCTTTACTATGGCGAGGTACTTTCCTTCTATACATACTCTGTTAAGGGTTTTTATCATAAATGGGTATGGAATCTTGTCAAATACTTTTCTGCATCTACTGAGATGATCATATGGATTTTATTATTTTTTTGGTTAATGTGGTATATCACATTGATTGATCTGCAGATGTTGAACCATCCTTACAGCATTATTTACAATAACCAAGATATGGGCCCATCAACAGAGGAATGGATAAAGAATATATGGTGTATATATATATTACAAAGGAATCCTACTCAGACATCGTAAAAGATGAAATCTGACCATTGCAACAATATGGATGAACTTTGAGGGTATTATGATAAATAATAGATATTATTATTTGTCTTTCTATTATTATATTTGTCTTTCTCGGCTAGGGAAAGACAAATATCATGATTTCACTTATATGTAGAATATAAAAAACAAGCAAACAAAAAATAAATGAACAAACCAAATGAAAGCAAACATGTAGACAGAGAACAGAAAACAGTAGTAGTTACCAGAGGGGGAGCGACCAGAGAGAGGGCAAAATGAGTAAAGGGACTAATTGCATGGTGATGGATGGAAACTAAATTTTTAGTGGTAAGCATGCTATAGTGTCAGAGAAGGCAATGGCACCCCACTCCAGTACTCTTGCCTGGAAAATCCCTTGGATGGAGGAGCCTGGTAGGCTGAAGTCCATGGGGTCGCTAAGAGTTGGACATGACTGAGCGACTTCACTTTGACTTTTCACTTTCATGCATTGGAGAAGGAAATGGCAACCCACTCCAGTGTTCTTGCCTAGAGAATCCCAGGGACGGGGGAGCCTGGTGGGCTGCCGTCTATGGGGTCGCACAGAGTCAGACTGAAGCTCCTTAGCAGCAGCAGCATGCTGTAGTGTACACAGAAATAAAAATATTGGGTTGTTCATTCAGGGTTTTCCATAATATCTTATAGAAAAATCTGAATGAACTTTTAGGTCAACCCAATAGAACAGTGCACAACAAGAAACTTATATAATGTTTTGAACCAGTGTTATCTCAATAAAAATTAAATTATAAAAAAAGAAGACAGAAGAGAACTTCTGCCTGGTAAGCTTCCTTTGCTACAGGCTCCAAGGCTGGAGTAAAGTGAGGACATAGGCCAGTTGCCAGCTCTTAGTTACAGCCCCAGGAGATCTTTGATGTTCTCCCCTTGCAGTCTGGGGTCCCTGTTTTCAAGAATTTATCAGAATGACCTAGACTTAGCAAACTTGCTCTATGTACCTTGGACAAAATATCCGCTGAGTCAATTCTGTGAGGAGCCTTGGATTGTCAGCCTAAAAGCCTGTTTATAGTTGACTGCCTCTGGCAAACTGCTATCAGATGCAAAAAAAAAAAAAAAAAAAGTGTCATAGGTTTGGCATATACTAAATTATCCTCAGCATTTGCATTAGGTAGGTGGTCAAGCAACAGCAGGTAGCAAATACAAGAGGAAGAATCTAGTCCCTGCCCCACTTCTCCTTTACCACCCCCTCCCTTCTTTCCCAGATTCCCACCATGAAAAGACAACCTAAAGGACTCAAAAGAAGGATGACTTCTCCACACCTGGATATTCTCACACAGTTAAGAAAGAAAGAACCCAATCTCTGTTCAGTTCCTGGGTTCTGATATGCTTTTCCTTTCTAAGCTTCTACAACCTACTGCTCATGACTTCATTTTGCCAACCACAAAATGTAGCTAACTGCTAACCTTCGGCTTTACTTTCCTCCCTCTTCTAGGTTCTTTGAGTTATGAAAGCACAATGAGTGAATGGAGAGACGGTCGAGTAGGATAAGATAAGAATGTTAACAATCTCCATTGAAGACAACAGGCAAAGGTCCTGGAATTGGAGTCATGAGACTTGGGTCTCCAGCCAGGGCTTTGTCACTGGTGAGCTGCGAGGCTGAGGCAGGTTACTGCCCCACTGGGTGTCACTGCAAAACAAGGGGCTTGAGCAAAACAAATCTCTGGGCTGTTTTCCAACTGTTTGATACTGTGAATAGAAAGACAGAACATAATTATGTCTTATTTGGGAGCTGCATTGCCCTTGTCTGAAAACTCAAGTTTGGGGACAGCAAGTAGACTTCACTTTGTTTACCAATCTGTTCTAGCTGTGTTGATTGCCTGAAATGTGGGAAAGGGTAGCGTAAATGACTACAAGATCTTCCATGGGAGGGCAGGCAGTTACATCCCTAGTGCCTCATTTGTCTCTTTTCCTGCTCTTTCACAGCTAATAATCCTTCTGTGAAACTTTTAATTGCATCTAGGCTGCCTAAAATACAAGTACCATCAGATCATAAAGTCCCATGCCCAGTACAAAGCCTGTTACCTGACGGGTACTCAGTAGCATTTTTTGAATGAATGAATATGGGTCTGTATACTAAGGGCCTGTCTAGAGCGATAGCACAACCAAAGGAGAGGACCGCAATAGCACTGGACTCATATAGAGAGAACAGTCCTATTTCACGTGTTGTCTAAGGGTACTTGCTAACACTGGTTTTTATTTTCTCTGAGACTGAATGTCAGCTCTTAACTTGATAGAGGAGAGTACAGCAATGATGGGAAGAGGAATTTCCCTGGGATTCAGTGAACACTTCATTTGGATATTGCTTCTTTCTTGAATGCTTTCACTGAGAGTTTGAATAGGAGGCCATCAGCTTGAGAAAAGATTTAAAATGGATCCTAGCTGCTCCTTATTGCTCAGATTTTCCAACCACAGGTGAAGTTTCCCTGTGTCTTGAAGACCTCATTCTGCTCCCCTGTACTCTTCGTTTGTGTTGGAGGGGGCACATTATTATAGTTGGGTATTAAGCTTTTCGGAAGGCTGAGAGAGAAGGAGGCTTTCTTGGTAAGCCTGGCTCTGTGGCTTGGCAGTCACACAAGAAAATGACTTTATCCCCAAACCAGATGTTCAAGTTGTTTTAATAATATCTTATGAGCCCTCCTCTAAATAAAACAAAAACTCACTCTATCAGAATGTTCCCTGGGATTAGACGGTTGATCCTTGCTATCTGGTTTTACCCACCAGAGGGTAGCACCAAAACGAATTTGTAATAAATCCCTGACAAAATTCAAATTTGGTTCAGGATGATTTACTCAGAATTCTGTGTGAAAGTATCAGTACCTGAGAACATCAAAATAAGTCCCTAAATGCCTCATAAAATTTCTAGGTAGACACAGGTCTCTATTTATTACCAGAAATAGTGTTAGGACATTGAATAAATCCCCATGAACTGGGACCGGTTCACATTTTTCTTGCACAATCAGTTTACCTGGAATCTTAAAATGAGGTTTTCCAGTGTACAGGAAGTTGGCTTCCATGATTGTTATAGTTTTTCTTTAACTCAACCATTCTAAGACTTTTTGTAGGAATCACTGACTTGTCCAGACTTTTCAAATTTGCATTTAATTGTCCTGCTATCTCTTCAAGAAAATTAGAGATACCAAGGGAACATTTCATGCAAAGATGGGCTCGATAAAAGACAGAAATGGTATGGACCTAACGGAAGCAGAAGATATTAAGAAGAGATGGCAAGAATACACAGAAGAACTGTACAAAAAAGAGCTTCATGACCAAGATAATCACAATGGTGTGATCACTCACCTAGAGCCAGACATCCTGGAATGTGAAGTCAAGTGGGCCTTAGAAAGTATCACTACCAACAAAGCTAGTGGAGATGATGGAATTCCAGTTGAGCTATTTCAAATCCTGAAAGATGATGCTGTGAAAGTGCTGCACTCAATATGCCAGCAAATTTGGAAAACTCAGCAGTGGTCACAGGACTGGAAAAGGTCAGTTTTCATTCCAATCCTAAAGAAAGACAATGCCAAAGAATGCTCAAACTACCACACAATTGCACTCATCTCACACGCTAGTAAAGTAATGCTCAAAATTCTCCAAGCCAGGCTTCAGCAATAAGTGAATTGTGAATTTCCAGATGTTCAAGCTGGTTTTAGAAAAAGCAGAGGAAGCAGAGATCAAATTGCCAACATCTGCTGGATCATGGAAAAAGCAAGAGAGTTCCAGAAAAAACATCTATTTCTGCTTTATTGACTATGCCAAAGCCTTTGACTGTGTGGATCACAATAAACTGTGGAAAATTCTAAAAGAGATGGGAATACCAGACCACCTGACCTGCTTCTTGAGAAACCTATATGCAGGTCAGGAAGCAACAGTTAGAACTGGACATGGAACAACAGATTGGTTCCAAATAGGAAAAGGAGTATGCCAAGGCTGTATATTGTCACCCTGCTTATTTAACTTATATGCAGAGTACATCATGAGAAAAGCTGGGCTGGAAGAAGCACAAGCTGGAATCAAGATTGCTGGGAGAAATATCAATAACTTCAGAGATGCAGATAACACCACCCTTATGGCAGAAAGTAAAGAGGAACTAAAAAGCCTCTTGATGAAAGTGAAAGAGGAGAGTCAAAAAGTTGGCTTAAAGCTCAACATTCAGAAAACAAAGATCATGGCATCTGGTCCCATCACTTCATGGCAAACAGATGGGGAAACAGTGGAAACAGTGGCTGACTTTATTTTTTTGGTCAAAATCACTGCAAAATCACTGCAGATGATGATTTCAGCCATGAAATTAAAAGACACTCCTTGGACGGAAAGTTATGACAAACCTAAACAGCATATTCAAAAGCAGAGGCATTATTTTGCCAACAAAGGTCCATCTAGTCAAGGCTATAGTTTTTTCATTGGTCATGTATGGATGTGAGAATTGGACTGTGTAGAAAGCTGAGTGCCAAAGAATTGATGCTTTTTAACTGTGGTGTTGGAGAAGACTCTTGAGAGTCCCTTGGCCTGCAAGGAGATCCAACTAGTCCATTCTAAAGGAGATCAGTCCTGAGTGTTCATTGGAAGGCATGATGCTAATAACCTGAAACTCCAATACTTTGGCTACCTCATGCGAAGAGTTGACTCATTGGAAAAGACCCTGATGCTGGGAGGGATCGGGGGCAGGAGAAGGGGATGACAGAGGATGAGATGGCTGGATGGCATCACCAACTTGATGGACATGAGTTTGGGTAAATTCTGGGAGTTGGTGATGGGACAGGGAGGCCTGGCGTGCTGAGATTCATGGGGTTGCAAAGAGTCGGACACGACTGAGTGACTGAACTGAACTTAACTGTCCTGCAATCATCAGTGGTGGCTTCTGACTCAGGGGCACAACCCAGAGAGTCAAAGGATGACCCACTTGATCCTTTGGTAGGATTATGGGTTTTCTTTGATTCTCAGGGACCTCTATGTTTACTTGTATATTTTCACATAGCATTCTGTGCCTATCTCCCACAGAAATATCCTAATTTTGTAATTAGACAATTCTGATTAATGTCCAGACCTCCTGTAGTAGCCCTTTATGGACAGGAATCATGTATATCTTATCACTTCAACCCCTAGAAAGACTCTGTCTCAATAAACACCTATTGAAAAATGAATAAATGATTGGATAAAATAATGAATGAAAAAATACAGCTAGAAATCAGCATTCTTTTTAGTAAGGTTCTTGAGAAGTTGTAAGTAAACTGCAGTTTTTTCTTAATTAATTACACAAATATTTGTTGAGCAATAGGCTCTAGGCACTGACAGATACGTTTCTGTCTTTAAGGAACTCACAGACTCTAGGGGGAAACAGACGAGAAATTAGACCATCACAGTTGATGCCACATGAAAAATAAGAGCAAAGGGTTTTGTGAAAATACAAAAGCAACATCTGGCTAAGTCTGGAAGAGATCAAAGATGACTTTTGAGATGGGGTGATGCCAAGTATTTAGAGTAGGTGAGGGAAAGTCAATTCAAGAAATGTCTTTAACAACAGATCTTCAACACAAGAGGTGATGTGTTTGGATTCCTCCTTGTGCAAAAACTCCCCGTAGGGTCAACAGCCAAATAGGGGACACAGTTTGCAGGGAAGTTGAGAGCAGAATCTCTGGAGGCAGACTGTCCTGGCAGGAATCCTGCTTCTACCCAACCCCTAGGCTGTGTGACCTTGAATAAGTGGCTTAAACTCTTTGTGTCTCAGTCTCTTCATTTTAGAATAATAGTATTATCAGCCTCATGGGATTGCATGAGGAATAAATGAAATGAAATATGCAAAGCTCTTAGAATAAATCTTGACACATGGAAAGACCAAATACCAGTTGTTATTATCATTGTCATCGCAGTTGAGTACTTCCCAGATGTGGCACATGCTGAGGGCATGGTTTGGCTCTCTCTTTGAAAGAGAGAAAAATGAATCAGGGAAGGATCACACTAAATAAAAAAAAAAAAAGTGCATCGACCATGTCTAAATAATGACCACTGATTTTCACCCACCCGCCAATACTCCATGGGATAGTTCTGACATCACGGATTGACTGGAGAACAAAATAGAAAATCTATGCATCTAAACATATCATTTTCAAACCTGCCTCCTCAGTGCCTGGAACAGAGTGGAGAATTAAATCATCATCATCATATTTATAAATATGTGAAGACCCATCTACCTTTCCAAATTAAACACTGTTTGTCAAATCCACTAATCAAGTTATTTATTGAGCAACTTCTACAGCAGGAGACATGCATGATTCTTGCATTCTTGATTCTTGTCTGAAGAACTCAGAATCTCATGAGGCAGACAGATGTGTGAACAGAACATGAGAGTATAATAAATGTGGTGGGGACCAGAGGGATGGGACTTCCCAGGTGGTGCTAGTGGTGAAGAGCACCCCTGCTGATGCAGGAGACACAAGAGACACGAGTTAGAGACCTGGGTCAGGAAAATCCCCTGGAGAAGGGCATGGCAACCCACTCCAGTATTCTTGCCTGGAGTATCCAATAGATAGAGGACACTGGTGGGCTACAGTCCATGGAGTTGCAAAGAGTCAGACATGACTGAGCAACTAACACTTTCACTTTCAAATATGGTGGGTACCAGAGGGATGGGGCTTCCCGGGTGGTGCTAATGGTAAAGAAGATGACGCAAGAGACACAAGAGATGTGGGTTCAAGCCCTGGGTCAGGAAGATCCCCTGGAGAAGGACATGGCAACCCACTCCAGTATTCTTGCCTGGAGAATCCCATGGACAGAGGAGCCTGGTGGGCTACAGTCCATGGGGTAGCAAAGAGCTGGACATGACTGAAGCAACTTAGCACACACCAGAGGGATGTCTGCATGAAGGGCCACTGGAGCACAAAGGAGGGGGCAATATGCCCACCTAGGAGTCAGGAAATCTCCAAGGAAGATAAGTAGGAATATGATGAGCAAAATGGGGAAGGCAAGGTCTCCCGAATTCACTGTGCTGTACTCACTAGGCAAGGAAAGCACCTTGCCACAAGGGTGCTCAATAAATAGACATAGTATCACTGAATGGGTGAATAAAGAGGCTAGCTCTTCCTACTGCCCATCCTTCTCTATCCCCTCCTCCCAGAGACATCTTCCCACATGCTCTTTTCAACCCCACGGGGAACCTCCATTACATTACTCATCCCTTTCACTGCCTGGTCTTCGGCAAACCTCTCAAAAGCCTCCTCTATTATTGCTCAACAAACACAGGTGTCCTGGGTGAAGCATAGAGCATTTAAATCATGAGGAAAGCCAGACACAGTGAGCATCTCCCACTAATTTTTCACTGGAGAAATGTGAAGTGCTGAATCAGGGGAGGACAGAGTGTGCTGTGTGGTCATTGTAATAGCCATGCCATGTCCCACCTGGCCTTTTCCCTTCACCCTCCCTTCACAGAAGAGTGTCAGGTCTGCTGAGTTTCACATCTACACCCAGAAACACAAAACGCACGCCCCCGTGCCAAGAAGGCTCCTTACCTTACCCCCATGCCAAGAAGGCCCCCGTGGCTCCTTACAACCTCATCAGAAAGAAAGGAGACCCTGAAGGAATCTAGGAAAATGGGACCTCCAAACCATCCCACAGCTGCAAGCAATGTAATGCTTTACTTAGGGCCAGACACTGCATCCTGGCCAATCCATCCTTTCACTCTGCATCAGCGCCATCCCCTCCCCATCCTTTCTGCACCCAGATTTCATTCTCCGTGCTAGACAGCCAACAGTTTAAAAGGTCTTCCAAAAAAAATCACATTTCCTTCTCTTTTCATCCCCAGAGCAGGGTGTATCCAAACCACGTGGCAACTTCACTCCTCATAAATCAATTGTTTAATTGACAGAAGAGGGGATTTGTTTAGAGGCTCTCAAAACTCAAAATTTCATATGACCTATCTTCCCCAAATGCCCAGAATACCTTGATAGTCTATTGTTTTCACAGGGACTTTGCAGCTTCCAAGGTCTGGAGAAGGGTCAAATGCCTGAACTCCAATTTTCTCCCCATTTCTCTGGTCTGAGAAGACAAGAGTATCATCTGGGATTTGTGGCCAAGCGTAATCTGTGTGGCCTCTTTGCATGAGGAGGAGATGGAATGTTTGGATGAACAGGTTTTTTTTTTTTCTTATCCATAGATTGCCCACAATGCTATGCAGAGAAGTGTCCAAGTTTTGGAGTAAAACAAAACAAAACACACAAAAAACTTTCAAATATTTGAGGAAGCATTTTAGAAAGCACTGGGGGAAGAGAAAGTGGTAAGATTATAGAGGAAAAGAAATGGAGAAAGGAAGAGAACTGAAGCAGAAGGAACAGAGGAAGACAGGAAAACAATGAGAAGAGGCCTATGTCCAGAAACATCTATCTTTGAGCAGATCTTTCATTTAAATAAAATGCTAAGTTCAGAGAGGAGCTAGTGAAAACTCATGCACTGATTTCTATAGAGTCTTTTATAATATCATGGACTGATGAGGCATCTAAGAAGTGAGCTATAAGTGAAAGTAAAGTGAAGTCACTCAGTCATGTCCAACTCTTTGTGACCCCATGGACTGTAGCCTACGAGGCTCCTCTGGCCATGGGATTTTCCAGGCAAAAGTACTGGAGTGGGTTGCCATTTCCTTCTCCAGGGGATCTTCCCAACCCAGGGATCAAACCCAGGTCTCCTGCATTGCAGGTAGACGCTTTACCATCTGAGCCATCAGGAAAGCCCAGAGAGAGAGCTATGCTATTTTGCAATTAGAAAATGTGTGTTGTTTAAGTAAGTTGATAAAGCCTATGATCTCAGGCACATTCTCACTAGGCTGGCCTCAGCTGTATATCCTGTCTAGCTCAAGTTCAACCACATCTCACCACCTCCTCTGTAATCACTATGGTGCTCATCACCATAATCTTCCTCCTGGAGAACTGCAATTGCATCAGAAAGGACTGGAAAGTCCAGGGTCCCCAGTCCTGAACACACTAGAATCACCTGGGTATCTTTTAAATCTACAAAAGCCTGGACCCCACCCCAGATCTGATACATGGTTAAATGAGCATCTCTGGAGGGTGGCCTTGGGCATTTTTCAAAATGCCTTGTTTTTCAAAAAGCCTTCCAGATGATTTTTCTTTGTTTTTTTAAATCATTTTGTGTATTTCTTTTGGCTGTGCCAGGTCTTTGTTGCTGCATAGGCTTTTCTCTAGTAGAGTGGCATAATGGCTACTCTCTAGTCATGGTGCTTGGGCTTCTCATTGCGGTGGCTTCCCTTGCTGCTCCATGGGCTCTAGGACATAAGGGCTTCAGTGGTGGTGGCCCAAGGGCTCAGTAGTTGTGGTTCCCCAGCTCTAGAGCACAGGCTGAATAATAGCTGTCGAGCATGGGTCCAATTGCCCCTAGGTATGTGGGATCTTCCTGGACCAGGGATCAAACCTGTGTTTCCTGCACTGACAGGCAGTTTCTTTACTGCTAAGCCACCAGGAAAGCCCCAGATGATTCCAATGAGCCTGCCAGGGCTGAGAATCACTACTATAGGCCACACTCTGGGACACCACTTATTCATGTATTCAAAAGATAATCCTGAGTGCCTACAGGGTATCAGGAACTGCATCCATGCAAAGTCTATCCAGTACTCACCAGGAAAGTTCAGGCCTAGATTCTCCAAGGGTACCATGGTGTAGTGATTGGGGTCCACAGCCAAGTCAGTAGGATGTCATGGGGCTTCATCTGGTCTCTGTCACTGAATTACATTAGGATGGTGCAACAAAAATCAAACAGCACACCCATGGTATTTTTATTGGGCTTTTCTTTCCCAAATGCACCTCGCCCATCTTTGCAACATAACAGTATAATAATTTGGGGGCAGGTGTCATCTTCCTGGTTTCATTGAGGACTTTGCTCCAGCAGTGCTGGCCTTTCAGTCCCTTGGCTGTGTACCCCAGGGCCTTTGAACTTGCTCTCCCCCTGCTTGGGAATCCTCTCTCACTTAGTCCACAGTCCAATCTAGAGAAACCTTATCTGACCACTCAGATACCCTTCCAGTTACTCTCTATTGTATCACCTTGTCTTATATTCTGTGGGCTTCCCTGGTGGCTAATACAGTAAAGAGTCTGCCTGCAGTGCAGGAGACCTGGGTTTGATCCCTGGGGTGAGAAGATCCCCCGGAGAAGGAAATGGCAACCCACTCTAGAATCCTTGTCTGGAAAATTCCACAGATGAAGGAGCCTGGCAGGCTACAGTCCATGGGGTTGCAAAGAGTCAGACACGACTGAGTGACTTCGCTTTTCTATATTCTGTACAGCACATATCACCATCTGAAACTGTGTGATTTGTTTGTTGATATATTGTCTCCTCCCCTCTCCAGTTGGATGTGAAAGAGCTTAGGACACTGCCATCCTCACTGCTAAATACCCAATACATGATTCAGTTTCTATTTTAAGGCTATTCCTCCTATTAATACAGAGAATGGACTGCAGACAGGCAATATGGAAGCAGGGATATGAGCTGTTGGAATAGTCTGGCCCACAGTAATGGCAGAAAGTGACAAGGAACTGAAGAGCCTCTTTACAAAGGTGAAAAAGGAGAGTGAAAAAGCTGGCTTAAAACTCAACATTCAGAAAACAAAGATCATGACATCCGGTCCCATCACTTCATGGCATATAGATGGGGAAAAAGTGGAAACAGTGACAGATTTTATTTTCTTGGGCTCCAAAATCACTGCAGATGGTGACTGCAGCCACAAAATTAAAAGACACCTGCTCCTTGGAAGAAAAGCTATGACAAACCTAGACAGTGTATTAAAAAGCAGAGACATCACTTTGCCGACAAAAGTCTGTGTAGTCAAAACTATGGTTTTTCCAGTAGTCATGTACAGATTTGGGAGTTGGACCATAAAGAAGGCTGAGTGCCAAATAATTGATGCTTTCAAACTGTGGTGTTGGAGAAGACTCTTGAGAGTTCCTTGGACAGCAAGGAGATCAAACCAGTCAATCCTAAAGGAAATCAGTCCTGAATATTCATTGGAAGGACTGATGCTAAAGCTGAAGTTCCAATACTTTGGCCAACTGATGTGAAAAGACCATGATGCTGGGAAGAACTGAGGGCAAGAGGAGAAGGGGGCAACAGAGGATAAGATGGCTGGATGGCATCAGTGACTCGATAGACATGAGTCAGTGTGAGTAGGAAATGAGCAAATTCAGGGAGACAGTGAAGAACAGGGAAGACTGATGCGCTGCAGTTCATAGGGTCTCAAAGAATCAGACATGACTCAGTGACTGAACAACAGCAGTGATGGTGGTGGAGACAAAAAGAAGACAGCATATTTCAGAGATACTCAGAGATGGAACCAAAGCCTTGATCACAGGTTGGAGTAAAGGACGAAAAAGAGATTACAGGTTGATTCTGAGAAGACTGCTGACAGGGAGCTGGGTGGATGGTTGCTCTGTATCTGAGATGTACATGACTGGCGGGCCTCAACTGACTTATACACACCTCTTCTGTTTCTCTGAATTACACCTACACCCCTTTAAATAGTGTCTTGTGCAACAGGTACCCACTGGCATCCTACAGTCCCTTCAGATGGTTTTAAAATTAACTTTTTTCTCACGTACATTTACATGGTTCAAAAACCTAAATGATGTCTTATAGAATAAGGCATACATTGAGAGGTCTAGCTCCTACCCTGTCTCTAACTACAGTTATCCACTCATCTCATCATTTTTAGATATCCGATTATATCAGCTTTTCTGTGCAACAAACTTATTGGCTTAAAGCAACAATTTAGCTTGTGATTCTGTTGTGAACTAAACAGTTTTTTGGGGGCTTGGTGACCTTGGTGGACCTGAGTACCCTCCGTGCTTCTGGGGTCATGGTGGAAAGTGGTGATCTAGGCTAGTGTGGTCATACTGTATTCGCTTAGGTGAATTGCAACTACATGTCTTAGAATTCCCTTCCCTGTATAATTCTTTTTTTTTTAAATTTTATTTTTTTTTCTAATTTTATTTTATTTTTAAACTTTACATAATTGTATTAGTTTTGCCAAATATCAAAATGAATCCGCCACAGGTATACATGTGTTCCCCATCCTGAACCCTCCTCCCTCCTCCCTCCCCATACCATCCTTCTGGGTCGTCCCAGTGACAACACAGGATATTTGCAAGATATTTGGGGGTGGAAGTGAAGTGGGAGTCATTATGCTTGGAACACTGGTACAGAGCCTGAGGGACCAATTAGCCCACGTGCTTTGTCACAGATCCACAGGCTCAGCCTTCTGCTATGAGGCAGCAGCAAGACCCACAGCTCCTACAGCTTCCATGGATCCCCTCCTTCTGCCTCCCTAAGGCCTGGGCCAGGCACACGCATGGCTCCACAGCAAAGGGAGTAGATGGAATGGAAGACAGACACGGCTTCCAGGTTGGCCTCCATCTCTCTTGCTTTGGGTTCACTTTTTCTTTTGAATAATCTACGCTGCTGACCTTGGATGACTTTCAGGAATAGCATCAGATAGAAAAGCAGCAGGATTCGATAGTGTTTATTAGCTCTTCTTTGTGGTCTTTGACTAATGACTTCCAGTTTTACAACATTTAAACCCTACAGTAAGTCTCTCATTCTATGCCACTCTGCAGTTGACATGTTGCTAGCTAGTTTAGGGGTTGGGATATGAGGTAGGCAGCTGGGTCATATGTCTTTCACCATCCATCATGCTAGCCCAGGCTTTTTCACATAGCACTCGGTACTGCACGAGCAGCTAGAGAAGGCAGCTCCCAAATTCTGCTTGCTTCATATTGGCCAAAGGAAATTATATGGCCACGTCCAGAGACAGTGTGGAAGGCACAACTCATGGAGAGTAGATAAAGAGAAGTGTGAGCAGATAAGGCTGTTACTGCAAACAATGTGCCTTGGCACTTTTGTTGATTTCTTCTCTATCCTCTTTATGGGAACACAAGCAAATATGAACATATATTTTACTTTCCCTCTTTTCTCATGTGAAAGACTGAATATCATATATATGCCATATATATACTTGGGATTTTGCCTTTTTAACTTAATAACAAATCTAAACAGTATCTACTTTTCTATTCTTTTCTAAAACTGCACAGTATTTCTTTTCATGACTGCTATAGTTTGCTTCATCCGAACCTTGTATGTGGACACTTGTTATTTCAAAAACACTGTAAAGAATCAACTTGTACCTGTGCCATTTTATTCATGCTGCTGCCTTTTTAATTTAGAATATTTTATAGTTTCCTCCATGGATTATTTTATGGGGCTGAGATTTCTCCCTTGTCTATAGTTGTCATGTTGGTGTCATATGGTCTGGGTATCCAGTGCCTTCTTGATGCTGGACGTTGGGAAGGTCATCTATGCACTATCCTAGGGTAGCTATTCTAAAACTTTAATCTACAAAACATTCACCTGAAAGACTAAGTAAAAATTAATATTCCCAGGTCCCCGTCCTCAGATTCACTGAGAAGTTGTTTCAGAGTAAGCTTGGTATCTGTATTTTAAACAAGCATCATATTCCCAGGTCCCAGTCCCCAGATTCACTGAGAAGTTGTTCCTGAGTGAAGCTCGGTATCTATTTTAAACAAGCACCTCAGATACTTATGAAGCAGCTGATGTGCTGCACACAGAGAAGTAGGTTTGTAAATACTGGTTACCTGGAATTACAGAATGTCAAGTGTACCAAGGGCTCACAAGAGCAAGCTACATTCTCCGGCGGGGGGTGGGGGTGGGTGGGAACACACCACAATTTAAGGCAAATGTTCCTTTGTTGATTCATTCATCCTGCCTCTCTTGATGATGCCCATCCCCCATGATGTATTATGGGGTGGAAGTTGTTTTAGCGATGGGATAAGGGCACAGAATTAGAAGGTGATTGTGAAAGCTTGTTCAATTTGTAAAGAAGCCCAGCAAGAGGGCTCTGAGATGCCAAGAAGTAGCTTGAGTTCAACGGAGTCTTCTAAGACCCAAGCCAGATGGGGCTCTGTCTTTCTTGTGTTCCCCCTGCTTACAACATTATTAGCTGAACAGAGTAAATCCCAGTAGTGCCTGACAATGAGACACTAAGGAGAAAAGACCAATACAAAGTTCAGAGAGAGAAATGAGATTCAGGAAGAGGGGAGGGCCTCCATTATTCAATCGAGGGCTTTAAGATAGAGTTGGACAGGTTTTCTGTGACTGCCCGTGTGACCTGGGTCTCTTGTTTCACACTTAATCCACCATGCATTACATAATGATTATCAAAGAATAATTCCTTCCTTGTGCATTCTTAGAGAGCAATTCTCCCTGCCTCTGAAACACATCTCCCATCTTTTTCATGTGGTCAATTGATTCTTCTGTCTCTGCCTAGCAGGCTGAAAGCTCCATGAAGGCAGGACAGTGTCTGAATTTTGCTTCTACTGCTTGCCAGGCTGACTAACTGGTGTTCCAACAATGACTCAAACCAGACATTATCTAGATAGGAATATGTCATACAGTACCTGGGTAGGACAGAGCTAACTAGGTATGACCATACAGAACCAGAAACTAGTCTGTTGAAAACTTTTCTAATCATCACATACACATAAGGCTGTAAGCAAAAGATTCAGTTCTCAGAGATCCTTACTCACAACAAACTTGGAAATGCAGTTTATATAATTATAAATGTCACATGCATTTATTATTTTTCTTTTTTTTATAAATGGGAAAACAAAGGAAATAATATTTATCATTACACCTCTTTCTTGTTAAGTACAAACCTGTATTGCTACTATAAATAAAGCTTATCAGTACATTTTTTTTCCATTCTCTTTTCAGAAAATAAATAATATTTACCATTGTCATATGAAGAAACTATCAAAAAATATTCAATCAAAACTCAGTTAGAAAAAATATTATATCAATGTGCCAGCCAGCTAACAAAAATTTTTCTTTGTGATATATGTGTTATTTGTCAACTTTTAAAAATCTGTGATTTGTTGTGATTTCTTTTCCTATAAGCACAATTTTATATTTTTCTTAATGAGCATCTCCCCCAAACCAAAATCTGCCTGTGGTTACGCCCCATGAACTTTCTGTACACACTTAGGTAATGAGCAGTTGTACCACTACTTTAAATTGAGAACATAGTCTCAGATTAGAAAGTTTAATAAGTCTAAGGTATCATTAACACATCCTAAAGTGACATAGGGCTGCTTCCTCTTTCTTTAGTGTGCATATAGTTCAGAAATATATATTGAGTATATTTGGAAAACTGCAATCAGATAGGGGAAGGTTGGTTGATTTCTTCTATATTTTTCTACCGTATGCATTTCTTCTCCACCCACTTCCTAGCTGGCCATCCGTTTTTGCCCCCTCGAAGGTTAGAAAGGAGTGGTGAAGAAAAGCCTTAATGGAACTGCATTGGGTGGCTTCCTGTTCTCTGGGCCTGGCAGATTCTGTCTCTATGGAGGTATTTCAATAGGTTCACAAGATGTTTTGCACTGGGTTCCTCTCCCTGCAATTCCTTTGATTCTGGCAGATGTGGACACAATATACATCTCTTTTGAGTGGTTGCTCTTCTATAGTATATGGGGTCACAAAGAGTCAGACCCAACTGAGTGACTTTCACTGAGTGGTTGCTCTTAACTCCTCCCTCACCAAAGTGCCCACCTCCAGATTCTTGCTGCTGGGATCCCCCTGTACCTCTAGGATCAGAAACAACCCATCTCTTTCTCTTGGTTAGTGAATGTTTGGTCCTTAGAAAATCCTCTTGCCTCCTTTCCGCCAACATGCCCTGGGAGTACAGGCTAATCCCATTAGGGAGTTCTTTCCTTACCCAGCATGAAAATGATGGACAACCTTCATCATCTTACAGGTTCCCTGGGAAAGGGTCAGACTCTGCTCCCAGCTACACAATGCTTTCCTCCCAGTCTCTCTCTAGAGGCAAAGAAATAATAGATCACCTGCCACTCCTCCCTTTTCATAGTCTTGATCTGGCTGAGAGGTAAAAAATTCATTGACCATTCTTCAGGATCATTTCCTTTGTAAACATTCAATTGGTGGTATCTCCTTTTGGAATTTTTCCATTGACTGAATGTTGGGACCTGGTCATAACTTCAATTTCAACATCCTGTTACAGCCTGAATCGCCTTTGCTTCATTTCACGGTATACAGCTCCTTTGTCCCTTGGATCACTAAATTGACTAGTAATTAAGAAAGGCATGGATACTTTTAAAATGATATCATGTGTCCAAATTAGATCAATCTTCCTCTCACATTTGCTCATTTTTAATTTCTTTGAAAGGAATCAAATTGCACTAAAATACTTTTGGCCAATGCATGAGCCTATATAAATACAAAATTCAGTTCAGTTCAGTCACTCAGTCGTGTCCGACTTTTTGCCATCCCATGGACTGCAGCATGCCAGGCTTCCCTGTCCATCACCAACTCCTGGAGCTTACTCAAACTCATGTCCATCGAGTCAGTGATGCCATCTACCATCTCATCCTCTGTTGTCCCCTTCTCCTTCCATCATCAATCTTTCCCAGCATCAGAGTCTTTTCCAGTGAGTCAGTTTTTCGCACCAGGTGGCCAAAGTACTAGAGTTTCAGCTTCAGCACCAGTCTTTCCAATGAATATTCAGGACTGATTTCCTTTAGGATAGTCTGGTTGGATCTCCTTGCAGTCCAAGGGACTCTCAAGAGTCTTCTCATTGAGTATGTGTAGAGTGTTTCTTTTGTGCAAAGCAGTCTACTGGACACACAAAAACCAACACACAACAGAGGTTATGTGAAGGGAGGTTGTTTAAATCATTCTACAACTATTTCCCACCCCAACAACCATTTTTTTTTTTTCCTCAAACACTTCCCCAAATCCAGAGAAGCTAAGGCCAGACTGGTAGGAATATGTTGCTAATGACACATCAATGATGCCCTTCAATGTAGGATTAAACCCTGAGTTTAATCCTGGAACTGAAAATCTATCTCCCTCATGTTCCCAAAAGAGAATTACCCTCTTAGCATCTCTTGTTCATCATCTCACAGGTGCTAGATTCCAGTGTGGTACATCCAATGTGAATTTCACCATCTCTCCCTGGCACCTGAACCTTCTTGATTTCCCGTGTAGACTCTCATTTTGAAATTGGTTGTATTTTTGAAAGTAGGCCTCTTAGGCTGCATGATTTGATGCAATTCTTCACAGGTCCGAATGCTAATACAAGTTGGTGACTAATTCCTAAGTCTTAGGAAAAGGAGTTTTTCTAATTTGGGGTTGCGTTTGGCAAGGATCCTTTTCAAGAGCCCTGCAAGAAGACAGAATTCCTTTTCTTGAAGTGTTAACTTCCTCAATCAAGACAGGCTCTGTTGGGAGTTCGATCTCTCCCCACGGCTCTTAGCTTTAGTTGAGGGGGGAGGGGGAGGGTGGGTAAGCTGCTTTCTTGGTACCCTGGGGGAGAATAAGGAGTGACCTTAGATGTCTTTTCCCAGAGACTTCTGGGAAGAAGTTCCAGCTGCCATTTTAGTTTTCTTACAGACAGTATCTTGTGTCTTTTTTTTTTTTTTAATGCCTTCAAGGGGTAAAATCAAATATATCTTCTTTATGGCCATGCCAGGTTTTGCATTTTGCTAAGCACTAAAGGTTTTCTTAAGGTCTTAAAACACGTGTCAGGGGTTTTAATTCTATAAAAAAGAAAGAACTGGATGTTCTGAAGGCAGACCACATGGTCGCCACTTAAAAGTACAAGTTTATAGCAAATGGCTGAAACTTTCTAGTAACACTGAAATGATTTTGTATAAATGTACTGTTTCCAAATATTTTTCAGGATTCATTTGGGAATGATTAAGCTAATATTACATCTTTTCAGTGTTATGAAAAAGATGACTTTCAATCAGAGCTCTCTTTAGTGATTTCATCGAATCACTAAAGATACAGAACCAACCTGGTCCTCTTCTCCCCCTGGTATGTGAAGAGAATGAGATTTTGTTATTAGGGCACCTCAGGACACTCTGGGTGTCTGCTATGTATCCAAAAGAATGAAGAACATGCATCCTCTGGAACTCCCTGGGGAGTTTAGAACTGACTTTTAGTTACAGCAGGGTATTGCTATCCGGAGAATGAAATGGCATCCCACTCCAGTACTCTTGCCTGGAAAATCCCATGGATGGAGGAGCCTGGAGGGCTGCAGTCCATGGGGTCACTAAGAGTCAGACACAACTGAGCGACTTCACTTTGACTTTTCACTTACATGCATTGGAGAAGGAAATGGCAACCCACTCCAGTGTTCTTGCCTGGAGAATCCCAGGGACAGGGGAGCCTGTTGGGCTGCCGTCTATGGGGTCGCACAGAGTCAGACATGACTGATGTGACTTAGCATATAGCATAGCATAGCACAGTATCATGCCCATGACAACCTTGGAACTCTCAGAAGGCATGCCACCAATTTGCTCTGCAGTCCCAGCAAGGATATGCTTCATTGCATTATACAAATATACAAATGAAATGAAAAGGACTGGTTAGAACCATCTGGGAATAGGTCAAGAGAGGAATCTGAACATTGTCGCCAGCCAACAGCTGAATGGGTGTTGTGAGGACAGTGTGCCTATTGGGGGGACCCCTGCATGCATTTGGACAATCTTATGCTGACAGGGAAGTCTCCTGAATGTTTTATGTATTGGTTACATTCCCATGAATGCTAGCCTGAAGTCACTGATACATGACAGAGAGAGACACAGCTTACCCAAGGTAAGATCCAAGAGAGGAAAAAGCAAAGCAAATTCAGATAAAAGATAATTTGCAAATTTCACCCACATTGGAGAGGGCAATCTGCTTTACTCGGTCTACCAATTTAAATGTTAGTCCTATTCAAAAACACCCTCAAAGAAATACCTAGAAGGATGTTTGACTGAATATCTGGGCATCCTGTGGCCCGATCAAGTGAAATCATCACAGCTGCACCCTTTGTCAACTCGGCATCCACATGCATCTCCTTAAACCATACAATCTCCAAATGAAATCAGTAACAAAATCATAATTCCACCCAATGTAACTATCCTGCATTCAACCTAAAATGCACTAATCCCCTCCCTCGAAGAGGAGATCAAAATCCTTGGGTCATGTTTATTCTTCCCCTTGATAGCTCATAACTAAAATACTATGACTTAGGTTAACAACACTTAAAACACTATGATATAAAGTCTATGCATCTTATACTAATGATAAGGAGATAAGAGAGGGAAGAAAACAAATTCACTCACACATAACTATAACAAAATAAAGAGTAAATATGCATGACAATTTCAGCCCTTAGTTTTTTAACTGGTCATGCGGTTGTAACTGGTATTTATAACTACCTTTATCCCGTACCCATATCATATTCCCTTTACTTTCAGCACCAATTTCAGCTGGTGGGATGATCTAAACTTATTGCTAGAGGGTCTGAGCCATTACTAGTCCTACTTGGATTGAGTTGTCCTGGTTTTCCACTGACCTATTCATAGGGCACGGTAATACTAAGAGATGGCCTGAGGGATCTCTGAAATTCCAAGCATACTCTTCCTTACCTGCATTGTGGAATACCAGTCCAATGTCCTCTTGGTGGTCAGGATTATTTCCCAAATCAGCTGAGCAACTCTCTTCTTTGCCTGTTGATTCGGAGGCATTGGGCAGCAGTCTTAACTTCCAGTTCAGTGAATCTTTGTTGCATCTCTTAGTGAAAGCCTTCCTCTTTTTGGAGTTAAGACCTCTAGACCAGCAGAGCATAAGGATGTAGGAATAGGAAGCAAAAATGTAGCTAGTGGATCACTAGGGGTGCTGCCACTGCCATTCCCACCACTTATTCCACCTGTGGATCCTGGGTCTCAGACAAACAGCGCATATATTGGCTGCTGATTCACAGCATGTATAGCCTTTCCCTGGCCCTGCCACATATTGCCACACAGCCGACACCATAACTGAGTCTTCAAAAGACCATTTCAACATTCAAGCCAGTTGTTCCAGACTAGCGGGGAACATGGTAACACCAGTAAGCAGGGGCCCACTGCTGCACTTCTTTGGCTGTGAAGTGAGATCCTTGATCAGAAGCCCTGCTGTGTGGGACAGCATGATGGTGGGGAGGCATTCTGTAAGTCCACAGATGGTAGTTTTACGAGAAGCACTGCACACAGGGAAGGCAAATTTGTATCCAGAGTAAATGTCTATTCCAGTAAGTACAAAATGCTGCCCCTTCCATAACAGAAAAGGTCCAATGTAATCAACCTGCAGCTGACCAGACAGCTGGCTGATCACCCTGGTGAATGGCGCCATAGCCAGGACTCAGTGTTGGCAGATGGGCACTCAGTAGCAGCTGTGGCCAGGCTGGCCTTGGTGAATCCATGTTGCTGAGCCCTCACATACCCTCCATCTGTGCCACCAGAGCCCCTTTGTTCATGAGCTTATTGGGCGATGACAGGCTATTTGGGAAAACAGACTAGTAGCCATTGAATGAGTATTTCTATCCACCTGATGATTAAAATCCTCCTCTGCTGAGGTCATCCTTTGGTGAGCATTCACCCTAGGCTAGGAAACAAATTTCTTCAGGTTTTGTGTTTTGCCCATTCAGAGAGGTCTCTCCACAGACCTCATCCCCAAATTTCCTCATCAGTAATTTCCCCATTGAATTCTTTCCAGTCCTTTACCATCCAGTCAAACCACTGGCCACAGCCTATATGTCAGTATTTAATTGTCTGCCTGGCCATTTCTCCTTCCAAGCAGAGGGACCAACCAGGTGCGCTGCTCAGAGTTCCTCCACCAGTAAGATTCCTCTTTACCATTGTCCTTCAGAGAGATTTCAGGAAGGGACTGGAGTGCTGCAGCTGTCCACTTTGGGGTGGTAACTGCATACCGTGCAGAACCTTCTGTGGACCAGGCCTGAGTCTTGTCAGCTGATGGTAGGGAACTCCTACGAGACAGGACAGCAGGAGTGGGGACTGCGGGAACATATGCCACTTCCTCATGTAACTTAGTTGTGCCATCAGGGACCGCTTGGACTTGATCATGTAGGTACCACTTCCATCTGATGATAAAGTGCTTTCAAGCATACTCAGCTTTATACCTCAGTGGGTCAGATAACACTTAGTTCATGGTGGGCAGCTCATGTCATATGGTAACTTGGTGAGCCATGGTTGACTGTTCAGTCTCTACTAAGGTAGGAGGTCAAGAGCTGTTCCCCAGAAGGACCACAGAGAATAGCCACGTTGTGTTGTGATGCACTTGTAGAGGCTTGCGTGCATGTGTGTGTCTAAGACACTTAAGTTGTGTTCAACTCTTTGCGACCCCATGGACTGTAGCCTGCCAGGCTCCTCTTGTCCATGGGATTCTCCAGGCAAAGATACTGGAGTGGGTTGCCATGCCCTCCTCCAGGGGATCTTTCGAACTCAGGGATCGAACCTGTGTCTCTTACATCTCCCACATTGGCAGGTGAGTTCTTTACCACTAGTGCTACCTAGGAAGAGGGCTCTAAACAGCATCCCTGTCTGGCACTGACACTTCAAGCACCACTGGATCTGTTGGTTCAAATGGTCTGAATGATAGAGTAGCTTTCTAACCACCTGGACCCATTGCTGAGCCTTCTCTTGTTTGGGCCCCACTCAAAACAAGCAACTTTTCAATTCACTCAACCATGGGGCTGGAGGAATACGTTGCCTCCAAAATCTAAAAAGGCCTTCTAGGCATTGTGCCTCTTTCTTGGTTGTGGGAGGGGCCACATGGCAACTTATCTTTCACCTTGACATGCTTCATACAACCGGATCCCTAGGAGTTTCACAGAGATAGAAAGCCCCTGAATTTTAGTTTGATTTATTTACCATCCTCTGACATATACATTTCTTACTAATAAGTCTGCAGTAGTTGCTACTTCTTGTCTGCCAAGTCCAATCAGCATAATGTCATCCAGGTAATGATACCTTGTGGAAGGAAAAGGCAAACTACATAAAACACAGAGCTGGGGAGCCGCTGAAGCCCTGACGTAGGACAGTGAAGGTGTGCTGTGGGGCTTATCAGCTGAAAGCACACTGATTCTGGGATTCTGGCATGTCTGTGGAGATGGCAGACACAAAGGCACCTGCAGGTTGACAGCCACACACCAGGGGCCAGGAGGTGTGTTACTTGCTCAAGTGATGACAACACATTTGATTCAGTAGCTATAACTGGAGTCAGCACCTGGTTAAGCTTGCACTATTATCCACATTCACCAAGATCCATCTGTCTTCTGCAGAGACAAAATGGGCAAGTCAAATGGGGATGTGCTGAGGCTCACAGCCTCTGCATCTTTCTGGTCCTTGTTGGTGGCACTCATCTCTGGAAACCCTCCAAGAATACCGTACTGCTTTTGGTTTACAGTTATCCTTGGTAGTGGAGAAGGAAAAGACAACCCACTCCAGTATTCTGGTCTGGGAAAGCCCACAGACACAAGAGCTTGGCAGGGCTACAGTCCATGGTGTAGCAAGAGTTGACAAGACTTGGCAACTAAACCACGACTATCCTTGATAGAATCAGTATGAGCAGCTTTCACCTAGCCTTTCTCATGATAACAGCCTCACTCCACAGGCCGGGAACCAGGGTAGGGGTTGGGATTCTGCCAGCTGCTGAGCATGTCTATTACTATTATGTATCCAGAACTGAGGAAATAACCACAGGCTGCGTTCAGGGACCCAAGCGCTGTAGACATGAGCTAAGATTCCATTAACCACCTAGCCTCCATAAGCCCCTACTCTGAGTGGTGGACCACAGTAACCTTTTGGGTCTCTTGGAATTAGTGTCAGCTTGGAATCAATCAGTATCCAATAGTCCCTAAGTCCTCTGAATATTTCATTTTCCCTGGTGTAGTTACCGTGGTAAAAAGCTGTAGGTCCCTTTAAGAAAAACTGGGATAAGATTAACAGCAAAATTTTGGGTGGTGTCCTGTGGTTCTTCCTCATTGGGACCCAGTGTCCCTCCCACCCCCACCATTCAAGGATCTCTGTAAACTGACTCAAGAATTGGAATTGATTGAGAGGCTGCAACTTTCTGTTTTTACGATTCAAGTTAGACTTCTGTTCACTTAACACTGACTTTGCTTTATAGAAGTTTCCTTTCTATATTATAAATCTTGGTGTCTTCCTCCCTGAGTTGTGCTTGCTTTCCATGCCTGGGGAGCCTACTAGCGTTCCCCAGATCATAAGGGCTAGCATTTATTTTGTGCCCACAATTACCAAGCACTGATCTGAGTGTTTTACCTGTATATTATTTATCCCTCACCCAACTCTATATGTTAGCCACCAGGGCTCAGACAGTAAAGAATTTGCCTACAATGCAGGAGACCTGGGTTTGGTCCCTGGGTCGGGATGATCCCTGGAGGAGGGCATGGCAACTCACTCCATATTCTTGCCTGGAGAATCCCATGGACAGAGGAGCCTAGTGGGCTACAGTCCATGGGGTCGAAAAGAGTTGGACATGACTGAGTGACTAACACTTCACTTCAACTCTATACAGTAATTAGTGTTGCTTATTATATCCCCTTTTCAGATGAAACAACCTGTGGTACACAGAAGTGAAGAAAGTTCCCCAAGGTTGCATGGGCAGTAAATAGTATAACCATCTTGTAAACCCAAGGGGTCGAGTTCCAAAGCCCATGCTTTCTGCTGGCATCTCTAGGCTGAAGAAGGAAGAGGATGAAGAGACATTCATGAATCTGTGGTTCCTAAGACATTTTCTCTTTTTTTTTCTGAATCGTGTCAGAAAAGCCATCTACTCTAAGGCAACAAATCTAGTTGCTTCAAATCCCATTAGGCTACTTATCTACATCAACCTTCATCATGCCCTCAGATCCTCCTTCTTTCCAAGACTAATCCCTCTCTCTTTAAACTAAATCCTATAACTTGTTTCCATTAAAAAGAACTTTTAAAAATTCTCTTGCCTATATCTTTACTCTCTATCTCTCCTAATTATTTTCCCTTCCCACAGGTATGTTCCACCTTTAATGAAAAACAACAAAAAGCAAACAAAAAATTCTCAAGGTTATGTATTTCTCTAAGTCCCATTCTATCTTCTGCTTTCACAGTTGCCAACTGAATATCTACAACAAAGAGTCTATACCTGCTGCCTTCATTTTAAAACCATTCATTTCCTTTGTGACCCACTGGACCCTGTCTGGTGTCCCTTGTTTTACCACCTGTTACCTTCAACTGGTTCCTAATCCAATGATCTCTATATTCACTTGGCACTGATGAGGGCTTACACATTCTCAAAACCTCCTCTCCTTGGTTTATGGTATTCCTCTTTCCTGGTCCTTCTTTTCTCTGTGCCTGTCACTTAAATCTTGGTGTTTCCTGGGGTTCTGTTCACAGGCCCTTTTGCTTCCCATTCTCCATGGTGAGCCATGTAATGTCACTACCATGCTGATCTCTTCCCAGTCACACCTCCATCCCAAGCTCTCTCCAGTTCTGGACTTGAGTACTCAAGTGCTTCTTGAACATCTACAGTTAGATGTTCTGCAGACATGGGAAATTAATCTCCTCATCTTCTCATCAGCAAACCCCTTCCTTCCCATTGATCTAGATGCTCAAATCAATAACCTAAGAGAAACTCTTAGCCCTTCACTCTCTTTTATACCCAAGTTATATAAATTTTACTTCTTAAAAATATATCAAGACCACCTGTTCACCATTCCACTGCACTGCCCTGCCTTACACACCTCTCCTTTCCCACTCACTAAGCCACTACAATGACCTATGTCTTCCTGCCTCGATCTTACCCTCTCAAATCTGTCCTCCAGAGAGACCTCTCTAAACCTCTCCTGCCACTTTCCTACTCACATCTCTGTAGTGGCTCACCTATTGCCCAAAGGATGAAGTCTAGACTCTTTAGCAGGTCACAGAGAGTTATTATCCATGATCTGATTTCTGACATTTTGCCCAATTATTTCCTACACTCCCTAGCCACCACTATTTATAATTCCTGGAACATACCATGCTATCTTACTTCTGTGTCTCCTTTGTTCCCACTAGCTTCTCTCTCTGAAATTCCATCATTTATCCATTTGAAAATTCTTGAGCTTTCTTCAAGCCTCAGCTCAAGAGTCACTTTCTTTATGGAGGTTTTTGTGACCCCCTCATGCTGTCTAAGATCTTCCTTCTTCCATGCTTCCATTTTTTTCATAGTTATTTGTACATCTGTAGCCCCATGGCTACATAAATAAATAAGAACCCCAGGGATCTCATTTATTGGTTCACCAAAAATTCCTTGAGCTGGTCACTGTTCAAAGCAGTGGAGACACAGCAATGAATGAACCACACAAATCTTGTCCTTGGAGTGCCTGCATTCTAGCGGGCTGTGTGGGTTTACATTTCAGTAACTTTTTTGCTGTATAAATGGTTAAACACTTCTACAATTTCACCTTTAAACCCAACCTTGGGAGATGCTCCTGGAACCCAGTAATTCACCTAAGTATTTCAATCTCCTTCAAGCACAAGGAAGAAAACTCACAGAATCCTTAAAAATGTTTTTAACTTGGAAGTCTCCTGGCCTAATCAAGAGTCCAGATATCTTATGATGTCACTGAATGTGATAAGAAGCAGTTACCTTGGTGAAGAAATTAACCAAACTGTGAATATATTAACATGCACTCAAAGCCACTCTGCTTGAAAGAGACCTGCATGTCTCCAGAACTGGTGAGGAGAGGTGAGAGGCAAGGAAGATAACCTACATGATAAAAATGGCCAGTAGCAGAATATGAATAAATAATATGTGGTAAGTAAGGACAAATGATACAAGGAGGGTCTGTTTGGTTACAAGGCTCCTTTCTTGGTCCAAGAGGAAAAGGGGACGACAGAGGATGAGATGGTTGGCATCACCAACCCAATGGACATGAGTTTGAGCAAGCTCCGGGAGTTGGTGATGGACAGGGAAGCCTGGTGTGTTGCAATCCAGGGGGTTACAAAGAGTTGGACACGACTGAGTGACTGAACTGAACTGAAAGCAATCTTGATCAAGTAGCTACTGTGTGTTTACTATGAGATGGCCCCACTGCAGGTCTGATGCTCTGAGGACAAGGATGAGAGGTTCCTGCATTGTACCTGCCCAACAGAAAGCCATGGGCCTCCATTAGCAAAAACTGAAGATCCCAACATAAAACATTTAAGAACCTACACTACACCTGGCATGTGTCACCTCTGCTCTCCTGTGTCTTTGGTAAATGAGGCAAGTATTATAACACTCATTTTACCCATGAGGACACAAGTTCACAGAGATTAGGTCATCGTTTTAAGGGTCACATCTCTGGCAAATGGTGGAGCTTGAATTTAAACCCAGTTCAGCCTGATTCTTAACACAATCCACAAGCATGGCCTGGATAACTTGATGGGTTGGGCATATGTAGACTTGAGAGCATGGGGGTCTGTCTTCTCTGAGCAGCAATTTAAGCCTTCTTGGTTATAGGGGATCGGGTAACTGAATTTCTGGAGATTCATCCCTGGCCAGTCCCTTGTTGATTTAATTCACCCAATGTGCATTCGATTGTGTTATAAAGGATTTGAACATGCAAAGGCTTTTGAAAACAATAACAAGAAAAAGGTTCTCCAGCCCACACTTAGGTTTGGCAGGCTGAGCTCTGGCCTGAGGCAGGGTGTGAGAAAAAATATAATTAGCATCCACTCAGGCATAGAGTCTCAGGCCACAACTTCTTACCCTGGTATTCATCAATGCACATTTAGCTCTGGCCAATGTACACAACCCTGAGGCTCCACAGCTTCTCCCTCTTCACCCACCCGCTGGCTCAGACACACAATGGAGCTAAAAAGAGCCTTCAGGTAGAGCCCTGGTCCCATTAGCTCACTCTGTGGCAAACGAAGGGGAAAGTGTTTGGGATGGCAGGTTTTCCCATCCCTGGAGGATCTGGATCCAGACAGACACCCAGACAGCCGCCAAGCATTCTTTGGTGGGGAGGATTCCAGCAGGCAGCTTCTTAGTTTGGTAATTGCTCCGGCACCACAGGGGGCTCCTCTGGCTGAGTTGGGACTCCCCAACTACAGCTGCACCACCATCCCTTCCAGTCTAGACAGTCCCTCCCTCTGTGCGCTCCAGGAACGCGGTACCCAGAGACAGGCAGAGGCCTTTCACTTCTCTGTCCCCTTTTAAAAATGCTTAAAATAAATTGCATAAGGTTACAAAGAAGGCCAGTAATATTTAAATAGTTATCAAAGATTTGAAAAATCAAATTTGTCATGGGGTCATATACGTGCTTAACAGTGAATTAAACAACAAGGTCTCACCACCCCCATTTTTACTTAAACCAGGATTAAATTTCAAGATCAGAAAAATTAATCTCAATAATTACCATAACAGCACCCAGCATTGTTCCTGTAGAGTTTTAAGCATTCCACCACTGTAATAATTTGTTCTTTCACATTCATTCATTCGCTAGTTCAGTCATTCTACTAAAAAATGTGTACTGGGCAAGGTATTATGATCATTCCTGACCAGAGGTCAGAAAATGATGTGCTTTGGATAAAGCTGACCATGGCCACTCATTTACATTTGGTCAGTAACTGCTTCCACATGATAACTTCAGAGTAAAATAATCACACTCGATGCAACATGACTTTCAAAGTCAAACATATTTGGTATCTAGCCCTTTACAGAAAAAGTTAACTGACTCCTGAACCAGACATGGGCCTTACTCTTAAGGATTTTTTCATAGTCCACAGGAGAAAAAAGATAAAAACAAATTTCAGTGCAATATTATGCACCAACAAAAATATGTCTAAGGTGTTGAAATTACTGAGAGAGGACTGAAGGGTAAGGTGTAAGAAAGGTTTCTTAGAAGAGGTAACATGTGAGTTCCATTTTGAAAGAATAGAGGTTTATCATAGGTGACGGCTTTCTGGGCAGAGGATATTGTTACAGGGAAGAACAAAATCTAACTCCATATTGGGTCTGTTTCTTTTACTTTAACTTTGCTTCCCATTGCTTTTGTTCACTAAAACAATACTGTCCAGACATAATGGCCTGCCTCAGGGAACTCTACTCCACTGTCTGAATGTTAAACCAAAATGCCTTTGTTCTAGACCGTGTCCACCTGTGGATTGCTCCAGGAAGAAGAAATTAACACATGCCTTCCCAAGGCTGGTCATTCCAGGAGATATCTGCAAGATTAATGGCTTTTTACTTTACTTACTCACTTCCCCGCCTCTCTGTTCTATAAAAGAACCTGGCATCCAGACCCCAACAAGATGGTCATTTTGAGACATTAGTCTGCCATCTTCTCCGTCTGCTGGTTTTCTAAATAAACTCCTATTCTTTGACTCAACACCTCGTCTCTGATTTATTGGCCTGACATGTGGTGAGGAGAGACATCTTGGACTGGATAACAATATTACATGATCAAAGGTAGGGTGACATAAACAGCATTATGTTCTGGAAATTATAAACACTTCACTATCACTGAAATGTAGAGCTCTAGAGGGGAGTGACAGGAGATGACTGAAGAACAAGGCAGGATCAGACCCTAAAAGAAGTTATGTGTCATGTTAAGGAGCACAACTCTTCTTCCATAGTTACCAGCAGTGCCATCCAAAAGAACTTGCTAGGATGATGGAAATTTCTACAGCTGTAAAGCCAATATGATACTCACCCTCCAACATGGTGACTGAACACTTAAAATGTGGCTATTATAACCAAGGCACTGAACTCTTAGTTTTCTTTCATTTTCATTAATTTAAATAGCCACATGTGGCTAATCACTACGGAACTGAATTCCTTTAAGTGATGGAAAGTGAACTGATTTTCACACACTGAGATGGAGTGAAAGCAGTCATGGACCATATGTAAATGAGTGGGCATGGACAGTCTTTTCATGCACATCATTTTCTGGCCCCTGGTCAGAAAGGATCATAATACCTTGCTCAGTACATGTTTTTGAATAGAATGAATGAATAAATGAGTATGGAAGGACATACTTCCAGAAACTGATAGGAGTGAAATACTTCAAACTTTACCACCAAGAGGAACAATGCTGGGTGCCATTATATATATTGAAATGATCCTTCATGATCTTGAAGCTTAATTCTGGCTTAAATCAAAAAATAGGAGGGAGATCTTGATATTAATCCACTATTAAAATCCATTGCTTGAACAGACAAATAGGTTACCAAATCTCCTCTTTAAGAAGATTATCCTGGTTGTGGATAAACTGAAAGAAAATAAGACAGGAAAACCAATGTAAAGACTAATCAATTGTTCTGAAAAGAGAAGATAAAGTTCTAATCAAAGGCAGTAGTGGTTGGAATAGAGAAGAGGGTGGTTTTGAGGTATATTAACACATAGGACTGACAATTCAGTGATTAATTAAATTTAGCGATCAATTAAATTTGGGCTATGGAACATGAAAGAGTTGTTTAAAACACCCCATTGGTTCCTGGATGGTGACTGGATAGGGAGGTGGATGTGAAGATAGGAATAAAGGATGAAGAGAAGGCTGGTGGTAGGGGAAGTATAGATAAGGAAGATGCTAAGTTGAGTTTAAGTTGCTTGTGAAGTTGGGTACCTAGGTCTAGTGAGAGGTCTGGGTTGAAGATAAAAATTAAGCACATTAGTAAGTACCATGTAATCCAATAATAATAATAAAATAATAATAACTTCTAGTCTTGATTTTCCTACCAACTTGCTGGATGATTTTGGACATGTCATTTTTTTGTGTGACCTCAGTTTCATCATCTGTACAACAGAAAGGTGTTGAACCAGAGGTGGTGCAGTCACTTTTTTCTCTAAAGGGACAGACAGTAAATATTTTAGACTCTGAAAGCCATACTTGGTCTCTGTTGCACATTTCATTCCTCCTCCTCCTCCTCTTCTTTCTTCTTTTACAATCTGTAAAATATAAAAAAAAAAAAAAAACATTCTTAGCAAATGTTTTGTATAGAAACAGAGCTATAGTTTTCTGATCCCTGGACTAGATAATCTCCAAGATTCTTTTCAACCATAAATTGCTTTGGTAAGTTATTATGTGAGCTTCCCTGAAAAAAGCGGTCTTTTTCCAGTAGTTTAAATATACTTTTAGTGGAAACATAACATAGATCAAGAAAAGTAGGCAAATCACATGTGGACATTTTGATTAACTTCTACAGAGCAAATGCATCCAGACAACTACCACCAAGATCAGGAAGTATTATGCTATCAACACCCTAGAAGCTCCTTTCATTTCTCCTCAAGGTCATCACCTATCTCTTCTTCCTAAAGGCAGGCACTAGTCTAACTACATGGATTAGTTCAGTCTCTCTTAAACTTCATGTACTCCTAAGTGTTGGGATTTAACTTATGTTTATAAGATTCATCCATACTGTTGCACAGAGCAGTAGTTTATTTTCATTATTGAATAATATACTATAATATTATCACACAAGTAACTTATCCATTCTTATATTATTGTATGTATTTGGATTGTACATCAGCCTTGACATACTCCTTTCCCAATTTTGAACCAGTCCGCTGTTCGATGTAATGTTCTAACTGCAGCTTCTTGATCTGCATACAGATTTCTCAGGAGACAGGTAAGGTTATCCGGTATTCCCATCTATTTTAAACATTTCCACAGTTTGTTGTGATCCACACAGTCAAAGGCTTTAGCACAATGAGGCAAAAGTAGATGTTTTTCTGGAATTCCCTTGCTTTCTCTATGATTCAACAGATGTTGACAATTGGATCTCTGACACAATTTTCCAGACCCAGCTTGTACCTCTGGAAGGTCTCAGTTCACATACTGCTGAAGCCTAGCTTGAAGGATTTTGAGCATTACCTTGCTAGAATGTGACATGAGAGCAATTGTATGGTAGTTTGAACATTATTTGGCATTGCCTTACTTTAGGACTGGAATGAAAATTGACCTTTTCCAGTCCTGTGGCCACTGTTAAGTTTTCCAAATTTGCTGACATATTGAGTGCACCATTTTAACAGTTATCTTCTAGCTCAGTTGGAATTTCATTACCTCTATTAGCTTTGTTTGTAGTAATGCTTTCTAAGGCTCACTTAACTTTACACTCCAGGATGTCTGGCTCTAGATGAGTGATCACACCATCGTGGTTATCCGGGTCATTAAGATCTTTTTGTAAAGTTCTTCTGTGTATTCTTGCCATCTCTTCTTCATCTCTTCTGCTTCTGTTAGGTCCTTGCTGCTTCTGTCCTTTATTGTGCCCAACTTTGCATGAAATGTTCCCTTGGTATCTCCAACTTTCTTGAAGAGATCTCTAGTCTTTCTCATTTTTTTTCATACTTTATCCTTAACAATTAGATACATATTTTAACTGGAACTGATATCTATGTATTGGGTGAGGTGGAGAAGTCAAAATTTAGTTGTTCCATATGTATAGCCATTTGGTTCAGTGACAGTTATTGAAAATTTCTGCACTATATACAGTATTTACATTTGTCATATGTTATGGTAATGTATGTGTGGGTCTTTGTCTGGAGCTTCTCTTTGTGTTCCTTTTACCTACTTATCTGCCTGTGAATGTATCCCTCTACTTTGTTAGGTCTTCTCTAAAATCCCTTAAAAATATTTGCACATCTTTTGCTAGATTTATTTCTAGACATCTGATGTCATTTAATGCAAGGGTCCCCAACCCCTGGGCCACAGACTGGTACCAATCCACTGAAACATTTTCTGCCCTGTCTGTGAAAACCTGTCTTCCACAAAACCAGTTCCTGATGACAAAAATGTTGGGGACTGCTGATTTCATGTTATCCAAATAATATCTTTTGAATTTTTTCATTTTCCAGTTGGTTTGTATCTTAAATACAGAAATATAATTAATTCTTATGTATTGACCTTATTTTCAATAACTTCCTGCATTCAACTTACTGATTCTAATTCTAGTAATTTTTTAAAGCAGGATTTTATGAATCAACTACTCCTCAATAAAAAAGAAGAAAAATTAAAAATAAAAGCAGGATTTTATTTTCTCCACAAGTTTTACAGCCACAATATATTAAGAAAGAAAAAAAAAATTCCATGGGTAACTAAAGTATGAATAAATTCCTGATTTTAATTTTCTCCCTGCCATTATCAGCACACTGACATGGCATCTGAATGAATCACAACTGGATTTCAAGGACTCACCCTGCCCTTAGATGTCATCAATCCTGCTTACTTAGTGTCAGCAACTGTGAAACCAAGCATAATAATAAGCCAGTCCTAATCCAATCTTAGTGTGACTTCAAATTGTTAATAAATATGTCTGTGCCTGTAGGTATACTTAGGCAAAGGGAAACCTACTTAGCTGAACCACAAAATTTAATGATCAATAAGGCAAAAAAAATAATTTTCTGTTGTTTCTGTTTTGCTTTGTTTAGTTTCTTAAGGAATTTTCTCAGTGAAGATCAGCAAAGGAATGGCCAACAACTTCCAGTGAAATTTTGCTGCCTAGTTCTGTTAGACACTGTAGTCATAAATGCAGACACTTATTAAGATCAAGGAGGAGGCCTTAGAATTAATTCAGCCCCATAAACTTATTTTAAAAATAATTTTTAAATTGAGGTAACACTGAGCTATAACATCATATAAGTTTCATATATACAATACTGCATTTCTACTTCCATAGACCCTACAAGGAGCTCAGCATCAAAAATTTACTTTCCATCCATCACCAATACACTTTTTTTTTTTTTTTTAACAAATGAGGAAATAAATTTATAGTGAATTGGGCTTCCCTGGTAGCTCAGCTGGTAAAGAATCCACCTGCAATGCAGGAGACCCCGGTTCGATTCCTGGGTTGGGAAGATCCACTGGAGAAGGGATAGGCTACCCACTCCAGTATTCTTGGGCTTCCCTGGTGGGTCAGCTAGTAAAGAATCCACCTGCAATGCAGGAAACCCCAATTTGATCTTTGGTTCGGGAAGATCCCCTGAAGAAGGGAATGGCTACCCACTCCAGTATTCTGGCCTGGAGAATTCCATGGACTGTATAGTCCATGGGGTCACAAAGAGTTGGACACATCTGAGCGACTTTCACTTTTACAAAGTGAATTATTCAATGTTTCAGAACTGGTTAGCAGCAGAGTTAGAACTACAAGTCAAACGTTACCACTTCTAGTCCATTGCCTTTTCATTAACCCACACTGTCTCTCAGGCTCAAGAGTAAGATGCAACTGAGGACACAGGGAATGCTTACGCTTGGAGGTGTGTGGAGAGATTTCCATGATGTGCAGTGTTGAGAGCAGGGCAGGAAGATGGACATTCACTAGCTCTCTCTCAAGAGCCAGGCAATAGCCAAAGTATTTTCTATATATTTTTTTTAACCCTCTCTGAAATTTATAAGATAGCCATTACTATTCTCACCTTGCAGGTGAAGCAATGAATCTCAGCACTGTGAAGTGGTTTGCATAAGAACACATGTCTGGGGAACCCCACTCTTATCTAGAATTGCTTAAATCCAACCCATGAGATTTTTTTTCCCTTTTATTGTTGAGAAGTGGAGATAGGGAGTTTTACACTATAAAAAGTTTTATTTTTTAAATACTGTCAAGAATGATCAGAATTACAACAAGGCATGAATTTGGCCAGCATCCCCATTTCTAAAAATGACTGAAGACAGTTGGAGATTTTGAGAATTCTGGGTTTGAGTCTCACTTCCAACACTGGGCTACCCATTCACCTGAGAGTCCACCTTGGGTTTCACAAGGATGTGACACAGGGATGCATTTTAGGATTCCAGAATGATTGCTGGCAATGGGATAGCAGCTAGTTAGATGAGTATGTTCTGCTTTGGTGATCCATAACTTTATATACAGCATTTTTGTTACCCCATAAATCAGAGATTTAAAATTCAGCTTACAAAATTATCCCTCAGACAAAATGATATCTTTAGGAAACATACATATCCAACTGCTTTATATTGCCACCTTCTCATTCTGCATTAATTAAATCAATAAATTAATAAAAGACTTGCCACAATAATCTGGGACAGTCTACACAGTATGTGGATTAAAATCAGCTATGGGATCATGTTTGTAGAATACTGAACACAGTGCCACTACATTTATTCATTCATTTATCCACACATTTATTACTTTAAGATATTTATTGAGCACCTGTTATAAATCAGGTCCACAACTAAGTGTTGAGGAGACCCAGACAGATAAGACACATCTTTGTGTTATAATAACTTGTAAATTACATGGAGACATGCAAGTAAACTTATCATTAATCATGACTCAACTGATAAGTTCCCAAGAGAGGCACCTGCAAAGTGCTTCACGAACACTGGGAAGGGATTGGTTTTATCTGCTGGTAGGGAAGGGGGAGGGAAAGGCAGTGTCAGGGACAGCTGCACTGAGGAAGTAATCATTATTTATTTATTAAAGGGTTATTATTAACCTTATTTTTAGCATTTGAACTTTTATTTTTATTAATAGTTTGAGATAGTCACATGCCATACAACTCACCCTTTTAAAGTGTATATATAGTTCAATATATTTGAATTATTATTAAAGCCAAATGATTTGTTCTACAACTCATGACTAACTTCCAGATATCATTTCTTAATTGAAGTATAGTTGATTTATAGGGCTTCCCAGGTGGCTCTGTGATAAAGAATCTGCCTACCAATGCAGGAGACACAGGAGATGAAGTTTCAATCCCTGGGTTGGGAAGATCCCCTGGAGAAGGAAATGGCAACCCACTCCAGTATTCTTGCCTTGGAAATCCCATGGACAAAGGAGCCTGGTGGGCTACAGTCCACAGGGTAGCAAAGAGATAGGACTTAGTGACTGAGCATGCATGCAATTGACTTATACACTGTGTTAACTTCTGATGTACAGCCAAGTGACTCAGTTATACACATATATACGTTCATTTTTATATTCTTTTTCATTATGGTTTAATTCCAGGATATTGAATATAGTCCCCTGAGCTACACAGTAGGACCTTGTTGTTTGTCCATTCTATATGTAATAGTTTGCATCTACTAACCCCAACCTCCCATTATCTCTTACTTGAGGACCTTCACCTGCCTTTTCAATGGCCTCCCTGACCTGCCCTTGTCACCCCACAGCATCCACATAGCAACCATATGATTTTTATAAAACAAGTCAATGTCTTCTTTGCTCAAGTCCTCCAATGTCTTTTGAGTGAAACGAGAGTGAAATCTTGATTCCTTAGATAGCCTTATGATGCAGCTTTGGCTGCTTCTTTCTTAATTGCCCTCTAGCCCCACCTCCCCTACAACCCATTAATACATCTTAGCTACTCTGGTTTTGTTTCTATTTATATATGACTTCTTTCCAGATGTCAGATTTATACAAAAATACATCTTTAGAACTTCAAAATATTTATTGTTGAAAAAGAACCTACAATCTTAAAATTAAAAGTCAAAGAATGCTTTCCTGCTTCTAGTCTCAGGGCCTTTGCACTTGCTATTCCTTCTAATTGAAGTGTTCTGCCCCAGATCTCATAGAACTGTGCCCTCCTCTGAATTAGAATCTCCATCACTGAGAGGTGTTCCTTAATCACTTCAGCTAAGCCACCACCACCACTTGCCCCACATACATTCACACACACACTTCTCTTTACTCCATTACCCTCCTTTCTCTCTTCTTCATTACCTTACTTACTACCAGAATCACTGTTTGTTTTCCATACCCACTCATTTTCATAAGTAGAATCTTAAGTACCGTCTAGTTAGGAACTGGAAAAGGCAATGGCACCCCACTTCAGTACTCTTGCCTGGAAAATCCCATTGATGGAGGACCCTGATAGGTTGCAGTCCATGGGGTCACTAAGAGTCAGACACGACTGAGCGATTTCACTTTAACTTTTCACTTTCATGCACTGGAGAAGGAAATGGCAACCCACTCCAGTGTTCTTGCCTGGAGAATCCCAGGGACGGGGGAGCCCTGGGGGGCTGCCATCTATGGGGTCGAACAGAGTTGGACACGACTGAAGTGACTTAGCAGCAGTTAGGAACTATGACTATTTCTTCTTTGCTTCTTCTCTTCAGGACCTAGAATAGTGCTTGTGTGCGAGTGTGTTAAGTTGCTTCAGTCATGTCTGACTCTGTGCAGCCCTATGAACTGTAGCCTGTCAGGCTCCTCAATCCACGGGATTCTCCAGGCAAGACTAACTGGAGTGGGTTGCCATGCTCTCCTCCATATCCCTCAGTTGGATATTCCCAACTGAGGGATTAAACTCATGTCTCTTATGTCTCCTGCATTGCAGGCAGGTTCTTTACCACTAGGGCCACCTGAGGAGCCCCAAAATAGTGCTTAGTAAACAATAAATGGTGATGATGGACAGGGAAGCCTGGCATGCTGCAGTTCATGGGGTCACAAAGAGTCAGACATGACTGGGAGACTGAACTGAAACAATAAATGATCAAGTGAAAAAGGGGAGAACTTACAATAAAAGTTCTTAAAGATGCTACTCATTTTAGCTAATTATATAATAAATTTCTTGTGTTGGTAGCAAAAGTTTTAGGGAGATAAGCACTAAAATTATGCAAACCATTACACAGCAACCTCTTGAGACCTTCTTGTTTGAGATGACATCAGTTCAGTGGAATGGCTGAGGATACAAGGAAGACATTTTCCCCATGTGGATCAGTAAAAATCACAGAGTAAATCTTGGCTTTTTGATTCTGTTTTCATTGACATTCCTTGATTTTAACAGCCAATTTGCCCAGCCTTCCTGTAAAGCATTTTAGGACATGGGAATGATGATGTATTTAGGGAACTGTCAAAATGTAAACTGCTGTTGTCATAGGTTTTCAGCAGTCAATCCCCATGAAGCAGTAAAAGCAGTGTTCATGGCTTGGGTGTCAGAAACCCCAACCAATGTGTGCCTTGTAAACCTTAAAAGGCCTTTTAATAGCTTTAAATGTGAACTTTTGGTCTTACAATGCTTCTATATGATCCCCAAAGAAATCATAAACATGGTGAGCTGTCCCTCCACCTACTAGGATGATCGCAGATCTTTCCCCTAATACTGGCCTACTGAAGGTTCCCAGAGCTGTTTATTATTCCCATATGGCCTTATTTATGGGAGAAAGGTCTGGTGATCTCCCACAATCTGGGCAGTACATATCTTCAGATTTGGGGTCAAAGGGAACAGCCTGGACTCTGAACATGAATTTTTGGTTTGAAGAAATCTTCTCAGTGTATATTTCCAGTCCAGAGCCTGGAGGTGGAAAGGAATTAATAGATAAAGCAGTTCATGGGGAGATTAAATGAACAAAGCTGTAGAAAATAATTGGCCAACTCCTGATTTTAGTAGGTGCTCAACAAATGATAACAATTAGATATGATTGCATCTATATTCTACCATTTAATCTGTTGTGTTAAAATCTGATTGTGTGTCTTTCTCCCATCAGATAAGAGACTAGTGGTCAGGGGATTGATTTCTGTAGCAACAGAAAGTAGCAAAGTGTCTGAAATGCATTAGTCATTCAATTTATGCTTCCTGACCTAGATAGAGCACTGGCTTCTGAGTCCCACACTATCACTGTGTAGCTATGAAACCTTGGATAACTTTTCTTAGCCTTACCAGGTCTCAGTGTCCTCATTGTAAGAGGAAGAGATTGGATTTTATGGTCTCTAAGGCCCTTTCCAATTCTAGCATTCCATGGCTCTACTTAAGCAATGTTATTAAACTAAGGAAGATTATTAGGAACTGTTGGAGCCAAATTCCATTTCTCTTCGCCTGTTCTGACCAAGTCTTCTACAATGATGAATTATCCAAGCTAATTTCCAAGCAATCTAAGTGACTGTTTTGCTGTTATTAAGATTCCACTTTGGACATTCAGAGTTTATTCCAACCCAGAAAACATGGTGGAAAGTGGAGATGGATATGAACCAAATGGTACCCTGATCACATTGCCTATTCAGCTTCCTAACAGCCTATGTATGGTTCATAGAGGCAAATGGTCCATGGTATCAGTTAGTAAATATTTAATAGTTCAATTAAAACACTGGTTTTTTAAAATGGTTTAACTCAGTGCAGCAAATAATTATTGTGTGTCTATTGTGTGCCAGGTACTGATTAGATTCTACAGATACAGAATAAATGAAAAAATCAAAATGTATGTTGACTAAAGAATGCTATCTGCAAGACTGATACTTATTCACAGCCAAATTAAACATCTCTTTTCCAGATAGACAGCTAGATGCAGAAATCCAAAGCCAAGCCAGTTAATTCCTAAAATGAGTGAAATACAAGAAATACAAGTCTCTAGCTATCACCTGTGATCACATGTGCAAATAATTAGCACAGAGCCTAGAATTCAGTAAGCGTTATTTTCCTTCTCCACCTTGTTCAAGTTGACACCTAGAAGTTAGTCATTCTGCATTCCTCTACCACTCACTCCCAGGTTGTCAAGTCTGCCTTATTAATATTGCTGTATTTTAGCCACTTCCCTATACTCCAACTTGTAACAACCTTCAAGCTTCTACTATCTCTCTTATTGCATTAATTTTCTAAATTTTTTCTACTGCCTGTCTTGCCCCGCCCTCCCCCCGCGCCGCCCCCCGCCCCCCCCATTAATCTGCTTTTTAAAATGAGGATGTAGTGTTTTTTTTAAGTTCAGATCTGTACATTCCAACTGCTTCAGCCAGAGGCAGAGAAGAAGGGACAGAGTGTATAAACATCTAGAGAAATAGCAATCAATAATTGGTGGTTGCTTTTCTCTTTCTGACTTACTTTACTCTGCATGATAGACTCTTATCAATGCATGTATGTGGAATCTAGAAAAATGATGCAGATGAATCCATCTGCAGGACAGGAATAGAGATGCAGAAGGAAGGAATGGAAGTGTGGACACAGGCCGGGGCAGGAGGGTGGGATGAACTGGGAGACTGAGACTGAAATATGTGCACTGCCATGTGTGAAACAGACAGCTAGTGGGAACTCCTGTAGAGTGCAGGAAACTCAGCTCGGATGATCTGTGGTGACCTAGATGGGGGGGGCATGTGAGGGAGGGCCAAGGGGGAGGGGTATATGTACACACAGAGCCGAGTCACTTCGTTGTACAGCAGAAACTAACACAACATTGTAAAGCAACTATACTCCGATAAAAATAATAATAAAATAATTTTTAAAAAGCAATTGGTGGTTGAATGCATTTAGGATGGAGTGGCAAAATTTATGGAAGAGTCAAGAATGACTTCCACTTTACTTAGATGGATGATGGTGTCACCAAAAGAAGAGGCATGAAGGAGGAACAGATTTGGTGAGAATGATGGCAGAGGGAATGCTATGTATGGCTTATCATTCTAGACTCCCCAGTTGCGGGAAGTGTGGCTGCTGATGGCTCATCTTGATAGTCTCCCAGGAATGGCCAGCATCAACTGTTCCAGTGCCTCTCTCTCAGCTCACAATGATGCTTTCATTTTGACCAAGTAATGGAGGGAAAAAAATGCCAAACTAGGTTCATGGTTTGGTCAACTTTATATGTGGGTGCAAGCCAAAATGATTGTGATTGCATAACAGCTCCACTCAGGAGTAGTCCTAAAAGACGGTGATAAAAGAAACCCCCCTCAAGGGCCAGAACTCCAGGTGGTGCATGTGATTATCATAGTGTCTAACCTAAATCAAAAATATCAATTATTGTATGGCGCTATGTTTCCAATAGATAGAATACAAGGTTTCAGAACCAGGATATGGAAGAAGGAACAGCCCCACTTACTGTCATTCCCACTGATCCCTCCCCAGAATTCTGTGCTTTCTAACACTCCAATTTTAGGTTCTTTGTGTCTAGAGGAGTCTGTTACCAGAATCAGAAGGCTCCCACCAGGGGATGTGACTTGAATCCCACTAAACTTTAAGTTATGGCTGCTGTCTAGTCATTTCAGCACACTTGTACCAAGAGAACTGCAGTCAAATACAGGAATCAACATACTGTCAGGAATAATTATCCTGATTAGAAAGAGGAAGAACTACAGTTATATAGTGAGACCAGGAAGAACAGATTTGGCAATCTAGTTGATCCACTAGGGCATCTCTCATGGTTCCTTCATTCAATTTTGTCATTAAACAGATGGGGAAAGCAAAGCCTGAGAGGGACATTATGGCCAGAGGATCAGACCACTCAAAGAAGATGGTCTGAGTCACCATTCCAGGTAAGTTACTTAGACTTGCAAAAGTGCAAAGTGAGAGGAATTCAGTTCGAAAGGCTGATAGAGGAGGGAGATGGTACTTGGATGCAGTGTCAAGACTAGCTAAAGCAGGATGCAGGGTGGTTATAATTTCATCCCACTGATGTTCCTCTTGTAAATTTTCCCAGAATAAAAGGCAAAACAGAATCCTGACAGGAGCTATTCCCATATGAGGAGAACTTACTAGCAGAAGTGAAAGGATCTGATATTTTAAGAGGTGAATTGCTTTGTTGAGGTACCCGGATCTCCCCTTCAGTAGTCTTACAATGGCCACGAGCATCTCTGCTGACAGTCCACTAAGTCATCTCTCCCTGGGAATTATCCTTGGCTTATCCTTTGCTAATCTCTTGATGGACACCATGACAGTGTTTCTCAAAGGGTTGCATGAAGACTCTAGGCTCAAATTCACTCAGGGGTGCTTCCAGGTGTACTAAACTAGAACTTCCAAGGCTGGGATAAGAATAGCCATTTTTAACACATGACTTTTATGATAAACTGGTAATGCAATAAGTAAAATATTTATCTGAGTTCTATGAGGTATTCTAGCAAATTAATCAACCCCCAGGAGGGCCTTGTGGGAAATTCAGATTTACAGCCTGTACGTCAGAAGGCTGGACTTGCAATTGGCACCTGAAGTGGAGGACAGTCTGGTGGGACTGAGCCCTGAACTCGTGGAGCCTGATGCCATCTCCAGGTAGATTGTGTCAGAATTCTGTTGAACTGTAGGACATCCAGTTGGTGTGTTTGGTGAATTGCTTGGTGTGCTGGAAATACCCCCAGTCCCTCTACTGGGATTGGGTTCAAAAAGTTAAATATGTATATGAAAAACCCACTGAACAGACGAATGCAGCAGATGACAGCACCATTTTAAAAAAGCCTAGTCTGTACATGGACAGTCATCACAGAGTTGGGTGGGGGTGGGAATGAGTAAAGGCAGAATGGCAAAGACAAGTTTTCTGATGTAACTGGTTAAAATAATCAAAAGGATTAATTCAACTCAGATGTAGGGAAACCTGTCAAAAAAAAAAAAAATAGTGAAATTATTTTATCCCTTTATTAGGTACCTAGCTAGATTTTTCTATTCTCAAAATCAATTCAAAACCATTTCATATATTTTAACTGAAAAATAAATTAAAAATTCCCCCAAAAGATTCATTTTGCATTGCCTACTCAGTTTTCACACTTGACAGAAATAACTTGCCAATTATTTCATAACTACTGTGATTTTTTGATGATAGCTACTATGATGGGGAAAAAAGAAACAAATGGTTATTTCTGCTTCTTAGTAAAGTGTTATTGTGATAGCTAGGAGGCAAATTACATAATAATGCTTCTTTAAGTTGCTTAGAATTATGGGATGACATCATGGTCAAAGTCCTGCAGCCCACTGCATGTCTCTGATCAGAATGCATGACTTGTGCATGAAGTGACTAACTAAGGTTTTGAACACTTTGGAGGGGGAGTACAGTGGAGAAGAAAGACATTAATCTTCAGCTTCAGTACAATTAATTTTTTTTTTATTCAGTGAAGACTTGTTTTTCTTGACCAGGCATCCAACATTTTCAGATGACACAGAATGGAAAGTGCCAGAAACCAGAGAACTGGCAAAGCTGAGATGGGAGAAGAGAGTCTACAATGATTGACAAGTTAAAAGAAATTAAAACTGGCCTTTCTAATTTGATGATCATGGGACTTATTAATTGCACAACACTGATAAGAATTTGACCTTAGGTGGGTAGCAGTTCTCAGAAAATCCTGCAATAAAGTCATAGTCAATAGTCAAAAGTACAAAGAAGGCATGTGCTGTTGGCGCAGATTATAATTAAAAGTTGACTTGCTGGTTATCTTGGGTTAGCCATGTTGACCTTGGCTATACTGGATCTACATTATGAAAAAAGAAATTTAGAAAAGAATATAATTTAACTTTTTGTGAATGGCCAGAAAAATAACAGCTATAGAGATTACCTGTTATAAATACATTACTATTAATTTATTAATTCTAGTAAATTAGTAACAGGTAGCCTCTGTAACTGATTTGCTACACGCCAGGCACTGTGCTAAGAGCTTTACTTGTGTCTCATTTATTTCTGTCACAATTCTATGAGGTCAGTACTATTATTAGATCCATTTTCTTTTAGGTAAGGAATCAGAAGTTTAGAGAATTTTAGAAACTTTTCCACATTCATACTGGCTAATAATAGCAGAACAAGACTTTATACTCAGGTCTGTTTGATTCCACAGCTGCTTCTTTAAATCACTAGGTCAGGTGATTATTGAGATATTTTGGAAATTCTCTAAAACTCTCAATAGAGTTAACAAGAACCCAATATTCTATTACCCATAATTTCAGTGATTGTCACCTCTATGCATCTATCTTTACAGTTCAGCACTGAGTACCATTAAGCCTTTTAAGGAATATAAAAGTACACTGTCTGCATCTTTAAATATCTCATAAATGTACTATGATGATTTAATTGCACAAACAAACAGAAAACCATACAAAAGAGTTTTGTGATCAAGAACTTAAGTCACAGTTGGCTTGGTTAGTTCACACATTAACACATTATTTCAAACACATTGACATGGTGGTCAAAATACAAGAAGAGAAAAACCAAAGAGATGTGGTTAAACTGTATATTTAACAAAGGAAAGCAGGACTTCCCTAGTGGTCTACTGGTTAAGAGTCTGCACTTCCTCTGCAGGGGGTGAGGGTTCAGTCCCTGGTTGGGGAAAGAAGATCCCTCATGCCATGCAGTATGGCAAAAAAATAATTTAAAAAAATGTTTTTAAACAAGAAAATCATTTCAGAGAACTTGAAATGGAACAATAACACCGAATAACAAACAGATATACTGGTTCTGGGTCTAGAAACAGATAACAGTAATCAGAAGTGTGGCACCTGCAGGCTAAGATTGAGAAAAAAGCACTGTGTCAAAGGAGGAACTAAAGTTAGGCTCCAGCTCATAATATAATAGTTACTCCAAAGAAACTTGCTGGCTACTGCTGTCTACTGTGCTAGGCTTATAGGATGTTTAGGTTCAAGGGAAGAAAGAGGGCATAGACATAACTTTGGTACAAACATTTAAACAGCCATCCAAGCTTGGTGACGGATAAGTGAAGACTGCAGTAATACCGCAACATAGAATCCTGTCCCAACACTCGAAGACCCACTTCTTTTAAGTTGTAGGCTGGGGAACAGATTGAGGCCATTGACAAGGAGGAGTGATTTCACAGAGAGAGAGAGAGAGAGAGAGAGAGAGAAATAAAACACCACCCTCCCCCCAAACTTGGGACTTCTTGGTGGTCCAGTGGTTTAAAATCTGCCTTCCAATGCAGGGGACATGAGTTCAATCCCTAATCAGGGAACTAAGAGCTGCATTCTGTGGGGCAACTAAGCCTGCGTGTGGCAACCAGAGAAGCCAGCACACTGCAACTAGGGAAACCTGGGCGCCACAAAGAGAAAGCTTTGTGCCACGAGAAGCCCACACACCACAACTAGAGAAAGCCTGCACTCTGCAATGAAGGCCCAAGATGAAAATCTAAAATAAAAAAAAAAAAATCAATCCACTCAAAAAGAACCTACATATCAGTATTTCAAAATACTTAAAGAAATCTAATGATGTGCAAGACCACTGTAGAAAATACTGTAGATTGACTTCCTTAACCTCCCTTTTACTTTCCTTCTTCTACTAAGGAAGCTAGAAAAAGAAATATTCTCCCAGCTTCTCTTACAGCGACAGGAGGCCATGTGGCACTCTCCTGGACAAAGAGACTAAAGCAGAAGTTCCTGGGGAGACATTTTTCCCCTGAGTAAAAAGAAAACCTCACTGACAGAAGGCCCTTTTGACTTTCACACATTTTCTTGTCTGGAATGCTTGCATGATGCTTCGAAGCACACACCCATCTTGGGAAATGAGGACAAAAATTTATGGAGCAAGAAGACCTAATAGACCTGGATATTTGGGAACATTTTTGAGTAGCAGCACAGCCCTGCACCTCTTACCCTGAAACCTCTTATCATGTTGAATAAAAATTTCTGCTCACACATACAAACGCACAAGCTTCCTACATTATCAACATCCCGCACCAGAGTGGTACATTTGTTACAATCAACGACCCCACAATGACACATCATTATCACCCACAGTTTATATTAGAGTTTACTCTTGATGCTGCACATTCTATGGGTTTTGCAAAATATACAATGACACGTATCCATCATTATAGGATCAAACAGAATAGTTTCTGGCTTCCCAGGTGGCACTAGTGGTAAAGAACCCACTGCCAATGCAGGAGACTTAAGAGACTCGGGTTTGATCCCTGGATTGGGAAGATCCCCTGGAGGAGAGCATGGCAACCGACTCCAGTATACTTGCCTGGAGAATCCCATGGACAGAGGGGTCTGGTGGGCTACAGTTCATGGGGTCACAGAGAGTTGGACAGAACTGAGTGACTGAGTACGCATGCACAGACAGAATAGTTTCACTGCCCTGAAAATTCTCTGTGCTCCACCTAATCATCTCCTTTGCTCCTAATCTTTACGTTTCCTCCATGTCTTTTCCTAGTTTGGGAACTTATTTCTTTTTAGCACTGAATGATATTCCATTTTATGGCTTTACCACAGTTTATGTATCCATTCACTTACGGAAGGACATTTTAGTTACTTCCAAGTTTTGGCAATTATGAATAAAGCTGCTACAAATTATGTGTGGACATAACCTGTCAATTCCTTTGGGTAAGTAGTAAGGTCAGATCATATGTTCAGAGTATTTTTACTTTTGTAAGAAATTGCCAAACTATATCCCAAAGTTGTAGTACCATTTTGCATTCCCACCAATCAGTGAGAATTCACATTGTTCCCCTTCCTTACCAACATTTGATGTTGTCAGTGTTCTGCATTTTGTCCACTCCAACAGTTGTGCGGTGGTATCTCATTGTTTCAATTTACATGAAAACCAAATGATACGTAATGTGAAACATTTTAATATACTTATTTGCTGTCTTTACATCTTCTTTAGTGAGATACCTGTTCAAGTCATTTGCCCATTTTTAAATCAAGCTGTTTGTTTTCTTATTGTTAAGGTTTAAGAGTTCTTACATATTTTCGATAACAGTTTTTTAACAGGTATGTCTTTTGCACATATTTTCTCTCAGTCTCTGACTTGATTTCTCACTCTCTTGAAAGATATAAAAATTTTAAGTGGAAAATGTCATTGAACTTAAACCTACAGCATGGACACAAGAGACACAACTGAACAGTGTAGACTGGAAGACAGGCCTGAGCAAATCACCTTAAGTTGGAAACCATTCAATGCTGTTAAAATACATGAAATAAAGAGTGAGAAACTCTAACAAATGTCTAACAAGACCTCAATAAGGAGAGAACTGAGGAAATGGACAAAATGTGATCATCAAGGTAATAGCAGCTAAAGTTTTTCTAGAATTGAAGAAAGACATAAGAAACTCATCCCAACACACTGTGGAAAACAACAGCATCAAAGACAGAGAAAACATGTTAAAAAATACTAAAACCAAAAGATAGATTTTCTATAGATGAATGAGCTCTATAATTAGATTTAGAGAAAATTTTTTCACCAGCACTAAATTTGTCAGAATACAGTGAAATGTCTTTGAAGTGACAAGGAAAATGATTGGCGAGAGTAAAACTCTATATTTATCTCAATTATCATTCAAGAGTATGGGTAAAATAAAGATTTTTTTTTTACACATAAAAACAGATAATTTACTAGTCACATATCATAGTAGAAAGATTTACTGAAGACTCTAATGCAGCAACCAGAAATAAAATCTAGGAGGAAGACATGGAAACCAAATACAATGGTAAGCCAAAAAAAAAAGTATTAATCAAAAACAGTGATATATTTCTTATTGTGGAGGGAGAGGCAGGTGGGTGAAGAATGTTAAAAAGTCTAGTGGAATTTTTTTTTTCCCAAAGAAATAGCTAATTTTCCTAATACTGTTTATTAAATATATTATGTTCTTGATAGAACTGAAATATCATCACATATCAAATTTATATACATGGTTCATGTTGGACTTCTTACTATCTTCCCAATGAGCTATTTGTCTTTTAGTAAACCAGTATCATACTATTTTGATTACGGTAGCTGTGTACTACATTTTAAAATCTGTTTTGAGAAATTTCACCCTTTTTTATTTTCTAAAATCATCTTATCCACTTTTATTATTTACTCTCTAAGCCAGGGGTCAGCACAACGTTCCCTATAAAAGGGCAGACAATATTTTAGGCTTTGAGGGCATGTAGTTTACAGTTTTACTACTCACCTTTACCATAGTTGGGGCTTCCCTGGTGGCTCAGAGGTTAAAGCATCTGCCTGCAATGCGGGAGACCCGGGTTCAATCCCTGGCTCAGGAAGATCCCCTGGAAAAGGAAATGGCAAACCTCTCCAGCATTCTTGCCTGGAGAATCCCATGGATGGAGGGGCCTTGTCAGCTACAGTCCACAGGGTCGCAAACAGTTGGACACAACTGATCGACTTCACTTCACTTCACTTCACCAATGTAGCATAAAAGAAGTTGTAAACAATATGCAAATTGTTTTATGTAAATGAACAGACTTGGTTATATTCCACTAGCACTTTGTTTGCGAAACAGGCAGCAGGTTGGATTTGGCTGGTAGCCAGCAGTTTGCCTTGCTCTTAACTATTTCTTACTTTCAGTTTGTTTTCAACACTAACCTGGCTTTTCCATATCCCTTCTGGGTTGTTTTCAGGGCTGGATAATTATCTAAATATCTGCTTTCCATGTGGTCTTGGCTATCTCACCACTGTAATAGCATCACTTTTGAAGTCTACATAGGGGACTTTCTAGTTGAGGGAAAGAACAATCTCTCCCTCATTTTTATGACTCCAAGATCTAATAGAGGGTTTCATACAGAGTACATGCTCATTGAATACTGTCAGAAAAAGAGGAAGAGAGAAGAATCTGGAATCTAACTCTTGTTTGACAGTGTGGAAACATTCTTGCTCAGATTTATAAAAATAAATTAATGACAAAATGAAGAGACAAGTAAAAGCACAACCGTAGTACAGAGAAATAAGGGTTGGTATTAACATAGGAGCGCAATGGTAATTTATGACTGGGACGTGGAGGTCGAAGAGAATATCATGCTTAAACAAAGACACAAAGGATGAACAGAAATTTGCCAGGCAAAAAAGGAAAAGAAGAAAAGGGAGGATGCTTCAGAAAGAAGGGAAGGCACACCTAAAGGCTAAGAGGTGAGAGAGAGAATGACTGGTCTGCAATAGTTGAGTGGGCCCAGAATTTGGGGTGGGATGAAAAGGGAAGCAGAGGATGGGTAAATAATAGATTCAAGGAGGGAGAGGGTAGGGAGCAACCTATAAATCAAGTTTAGGCATAGGAGCAAACTTATTTTTCTAACAGGTTTCCCAGGCTAAGAGCGCAAAGCTCTGGATGAAGTAAAGACAGATGTATGCAAGCCAAGAAAGATGCTAGAGTCGGGCACACTGAATGGCCTGAAGCAGGGGAACAGGATGAAGCACTGGTGTCAGGGACCAGAGAAAGGACAGCCACTCAGCCAGTAGAGAACATCTGCTCACAACTTAAGTAGGAACAAAGGGAGGAGGAACACACACACACACACACACCTAGAAGCTTGCCTGCCAAACAGTCATCAGTGTGGGATTCTCTTGTTCTGTTCAGGCTCCCCTGATCAAACACAGCAGCCACACCATATGCTCTCTGGGACAGAGAAAGGTTTCAGCAATTGCCGGGCGAGGGAGGGGGAGCTGGAGGGGAACATCTGCTCTGTGAAGAGACTTGAAAAAGTAATCTTCTAATCGCTTGGGGAAAACATCTGGGCCGCACACCCCCAGACCACCAATGGCGTGGTAAGTGGAAAAAGACTGGGGGAATGGAAGAGGCAGGAGACAGAGTAGATGCAGAGTGAGCTGTGGGCTAGAGGAAGGACACGGGCTCAGGGAGAATGGTGTGGCCCTTTCGGAGACATTGATCACTTGGGGGCTTTCTCAGGCAAGGACCAAAGGCAGTTGAAATGTTCACCCACAGAGGTCACTGAAAAGGCTCACTTGGTCCATGGCACTTGGAAAACCATGCCCCACCTTCCAGACTTCAGAGGTCTAAAAACATCAAGCGGTGAACAGCTATCATGAGAAAGACAGAACAAAGCTTCTAAAGGTCCTACCCACTTTTAAGAAGCTGTGCGTGGAAAGGGAAGGAAAGAGCCAGGAAAACTTTTTGAGATGAACAGACAGGACTCCTTGAATCTGGCATGTTACTCATGTTTTAGCCCCCTCTTCAGTCCACGCATTCATGTGGAAAATTCAACTTGAATTACTTAAGGTAGATTAGAACATCACAGGTTTTCTTCAATTCATCTATCAACGAGTAAACTGAGTTTGTTTTTTTAGGGTTGCCCAAGATTCTGATGCCAATTAAGTGAAATAACTTGGAGTAATTAGGAATTACACAGAATTCTTCAATCTTCAAAATTTGGGAGTTGAGGAAAACGGCACACAGGGAAGTAAAATTCCTTTCAAGAATCACGTGACTAGTGAAAGTGTAGATCCTGGACTGGATCAGGTTTTCTGACCTTGATTCTGGTGTAGGTTTCCCCAGCTATTCAAGCGTTCCTATGAAACCTTTCATAAGCAGAGATGGCATAAAGGGAAGAAGCGGTTATCTTAGGACACATCTTGCTAACAGATGCGCAAAATAAATCAAGATGAAGCTCAGATGCAGTTATGGCAGCCTGGTGCTAAGATGCTGAGTGTGGTTCCCCCGCAAAGAGCTTGGCTGTGTCACTCTCGCTACTGGGGGTGTGAGCTCCCTCTATTCAGGCTCCCATAACACAAACATTAAATGCTGTTCTTTCTCCTTGTTTTTGTAAAACCACAAATCCTCTTCAGATTTTTTTCCATTGGTGAAAACAGGTACTAATGTAGGTAAAAGTGAAGTGGTATAAAGCGAACTTTTGAAAAGCAGGGGATATCTGTATTCCTTCTAGAAGCCCATTTTCATTTTTTCTTTCCTATGTAGAAAGGCAAGAAAAATCCTTTCTAGTTGGCAAGGTAAGATGGCCAAACAGGAATTAATTAGAGAGCGATGGAAAAGCTAAGGCTGAAACCAAGAGTTTGCTTACTGACCATATAACACCAGGATATGGGAGAGGCCAGTAGGGAGACAAGAGAAAGAAAAGGTCCTTTTTGGGGAAAGAAATCTAGATGAGGTGGCAGGGGTAACTTTTCCCTACTTATGAATAAGTTCTAGTTCAGACACATCTTTGCGCTCCATTTTGTATCTCCTTTCTGCAACTTCAAGGTAGAACCACAGGGCACCTCTGCAAACCTGGGGCCCACTGCAGTTGTAGGAAGGAAGGGCTGCAAAGGCAATTCTTGGGGCCAGTGAGAGGCATGGGCCTGGTTATGTGGTACTGTGCTGTCATCGAATCAAGATACTACTTTAGGTTCTTTATATCTTCATAACAACCTCTAAAGTGGGAGTTACCTTCCTCACTTTACAAAAGAGAAAACTGAGGCTCAGAGAGATCACACACCTAGTAAGTATAAAGGGAAGGCTACAGGAGATCTCTCATCTCCTCAGATCACAGATGCTTTGGGGTCCACGACTGGAGTTAGTCATGCTAGAGTTCACTGCATGTGGCTTATTACAGTCACATCACATATTGCTACCCACTGGTTGCCTGTTTCTCTATCCAAGGTTGTATATTTGACAAACCAGGTTAAAATGTTCCAACAAAGGGCAGCAGATGAACACTATCCCAAAAGGGCAGTCTTGTGTGTGTTTGAACCTGCTTAGGCCGCGCTCTGTTCACTGCAGCTGGTGGTCCAGACAGTTGGGCATGCAGGGACCTGGAATCAGAGCCGGCATCTGAGAGGAGGGCAGGTGGGAGAACAGGCCCACATGCAGGAGCTGTGAGGGTGTTCAGTTCCACCTGCAGAACCACACATGGAAGGAATGGCAGCAGGCACAGGCGGTGAGTCAGTGAAGCAGTGGGCATCGGCGAAGTCCAAGGGCAAACACAGCATGTCCTGACCCAGGGAAGGGACGTATTGAAAGGGGATGCTGGGAAAGGACAAGCATGCATACTTGAACTTGCTTGACTAACGGATGGGACTTCTGCCTAGGCACGCTCAGCTTCAACGGAAACACATTTGGAACAGGAAGCGAAAAGAATTAGCAGAATACAAGAGCAGGCCATGCCAGGAAACCCAGCAGACAGGCAAGAGGCAGCTGGCCTGTGGGGAGCAGAGGCCCACCCACCAGAGACAAGGACCATAGTTCTTGGAAGGCGACTGGAAACAATGCGAGGTCTGCAGCTTGGCTGGGTTAACAAGGGAGAGACTCACCCACAGCAACAAGTTGGGACTCCGATTCCCAAGAGGTCAGGAGAAGCTACTCCTTTACCTGATTTCAGCCCATTCCTCAAAACCTACCGCATAACAGACATTCAGATTATAGGAGCCTCTAATCCCTTATTTTGAAAGACAATAATTTGTATCCTTCTTTAAACCCCAAAGAGTTTCCCCAAACATCATTATGTAGCAATGTTGCAATCTGTTAAGGATTTTGGCACAAATAAACCAACAGTATTTTAATAAGTTTTCTAATTTTCTCATGTTGGTGTTAGTCACTCTGTCATGTCTGACTCTTTGGATTCCATGGACTGTAGCCTGCCAGGCTGCTCTGTCCATTGACCTCTCCAAGCAAGAATACTGGAGTGGATAGCCATTCCCTTCTCCAGATCTTCCCAACCCAGGGATCAAACCTGGTCTGCGGCACTGCAGGCAGATTCTTTACCATCTGAGCCACCAGGGAAGCACTGAGTGAGCCGTAGACAAGGACAAAACTGTGAGACACATATGTTTTTTACACAGTCACCTCTTTCAATATCCTTCTTATCTTCCGATCTAATCTTTCTCCCAATGAATGAACTTTCTGAAGCATGTCAGGTCCATCAACTCTTCTTATAAGCTTTTCCATTTTCTTAGGCAACGTCATCACAATGTGGTGAACATGACAATGAAACACATAACATGGTGAAATAATGAGATGCAGTTACATTCAACCAGTCAAGATGCAGCTGTAACACACTTGTGGGTGTTCTCTCACCTACAATCACACGTGACTTAAGCCATTTTGCTTCCATGTATATACGGATGTTTTGTGGAGGAGGGCAGTAAATATTTGAGTAATGAGAGTTTAGACAGTGAGGGATTACTGTACAAAAGAGAAGCAGGTCTTGGAGGTAATAACAGTAACAGATAAACCTGTGATTTACAATGTTTGAGTCCTTTTTATGTGCCAGGCATAGGAAAAATTATTAATCTTGCAATAAGGCAATGGATTTGTAAAGCACAGGGTTGCTCTATTTCAAGCTTAGAAAGAGGCTGTAGAGACAACTGGAACTCCTGTGTCCAAGAATAGATCCCCAAATATCCAAACTTGATGAGGTGAGTAATCATGGCCCATATAGTCAAAGCTATGGTCTTCCCAGTAGTCATGTATGGATGTGAGAGTTGGACCATAAAGAAGGCTGAGTATGGAAGAACTGATGCTTTCAAATTGTGATGCTAGAGAAGACTCCTGGAAGTCCCTTGGAGAGCAAGATCAAACCAGTCAATCCTAAAGGAAATCATTCCTGAGTACTCAATGGAAGGACTGATGGTGAAGCTGAAGCTCCAATCCTTTGGCCACCTGATGTGAAGAGCCAACTCACTGGAAAAGACCCTGATGCTGGGAAAGATTGAGGGCAGGAGGAGAAGAGGGCCACAGAGGAAGAGATGGTTGGATGGCATCACCGACTTGACTCAATGGACATGAATTTGAGCAAAACTCTGGGAGGTGGTGACGGATAGGGAAGCCTGCTGTGCTACAGTCCTTGCTGTCTCAAAGAGTTAGACACAGCTTAGCAACTGAACAATATTTATTATCAAGCACACACTTTATTGCCTCCATTTCACTGGTGAGAAAACAGAGATACCCATGGATTTCTTTTAGGATCCTCAAAATCTAGGGTCTTGAGTTTCAAAAATCTGAACTTGAGATAATTCTGTTCTCATGAACATACTTCCGATTTACCAATGACAAGATGATGTTTTTCCTTACAACTGGTGAAATCATTTTGTTCAAGGTTATCCTTGAAATGAAGGAAACAAAAATTCTCTTGTATCCCTCAGTGTTGCTCTGATTGCAGGTGGACAAGCACCATCTTGAGTGATTTCCCTTCTCCCACCTTCTGGGGGATGGGAGAGAAGAGGGCGCAGACACATAGACACCAACCTGGCTTCAGTCACTTCTGGGAGGCATGGCGCATAAGATCTGTGCCACAGAGAACAGTCCACTGGGGCAGGGCAGGTGGGGGGAGAAGCAGAGAATCTTCCATTTGTTGGTCATAGTTTTCTTACCTGTACCATTCCTGAACTCTTCGTAATTGACACATTCTGATGACTATCAGTTATCGCATGCTAAGGATGGAGTGTTTTTTTGGTCACACCACACAGCACACAGGATCTTAGTTCCCCGACTAGGACCCATGCCCCCTGCATTGGAAGCACAGAGTCTTAACCACTGAACTGTCAGGGAAGTCCAGGATGCAGAGCTTTTAAAAGTAACAAGAACTTGCTCTCCTGGCAGGGCAAAGGAGTTAAAATTAAAAATCTGACAGAATAAGAACCACAGCCTTGTTCTTTACAATTGCTTCCTAATTCCACTTGCTGTGCCTCTTGCTGTCCTGCTCATGAGGGCAATACCGATTTTCCTGTACTCTCCCTTCCACAAATACCTTTCAGGCTGTGGGTATCACTCTATCTGGTTCCAGACCTCTGATACCCTCCTTTCCCTAGTCTGCTTCTACCTTCATACCTAACTCTGCCCTAGCTTAGAAAAATAAGTGCTCACTAAATGGTAACTGTCAATATGGAAATGCCTCAAAAGCATGTAAGACTCCAACCCCCTTGGGTGGTAAAACTAGACTTCCTCAATCATACCGTCCATCTCCTTGGCCTTTAAATTCCATTGCTCTTTTCCCATCCCATTTTCCCTTAGCTACTCATTTGTCTTAAGACATTATTAATGTCATATCACTCTTTTGATCCGGATAGGATTTCTCACCATTTTGTGCCCTTAGCTAGGTGGCTTCAGTGTAGAATGTCAGTTCAAACCCTCCTGCCATTTTTCACTTGGCCAATCCCTACTCAGTCTTCAAGACACAGCTCATGTACAGACTCCTCCCTGGAGTTTTCCCTGATGCCCTGAGCCAAAGGCGGTTACCACTTTTGGTGTTCCCAATGCACTCTGCTCATACTCTCTACTGTTATATTGTAAGTCATCAGTTTACTGCAAACGCCAAGAGGACAGTGATGTGTCTTGTTCATCTCTGTGTTTCCCAGTTCCTTGCGCCTGATAATACAGATCAGTCAGTAAGGACTGCTTGATTGAATGAATGGATATCTCAATTGCTGTCACAGTGTTGATATGGAAACTCCATTAAAGTCCCAAGAACAAATACTCCAGAATTCATCTTGGAACTGATTCCTCAGATCAATATTCAGAATCATTTTCTGTGGCACTCCTAGACCTTCCTTCATTTGTTCATACTGCTTTCATCCCTTTGGAACTCTAACAAGACAAGAGGTGTTCAGTGAATGCCATCTCTGCTTCCAAGAGAAATGCTTTCTTGGCCTCTCATGAATCCTTCAGGGATGCCTTCTCAAGAGCTATAAAATGCTCTGATAACGGATACCAGACCCGCAGTCATCCAGTTACTCTGCTCAGTGTACTTGTATGTGGTGGCTATCATTCAAGCTGTCCTGTTTTCACATTTTCTTCCCTAGTCCTTGCTAGTACGTGTGCATATGTGTAAATGCATGTATGTGTGTTTTCACTGACATTTGATAGCACTGCTAGATTTCTACCATTGAAAGTCAAAATACAAAAATGAACCCTATATACTCTAAGTAGTTCAATGATTGCTGAAGAGCTATTTACTCCTCTCTAACTCCCCCCTAAAAAACCATACAAAATAAACAAAAATATCACTGCCTACTTTAGTTTTAAAATGTTTCTAACTTTCTATTGTACAGAAAAATAAATCAGCCATACATATACATATATCCCCTCTCTTTTGGATTTCTTTTCCCATTTAGGTCACCACAGGGCATTAAGCAGAGCTCCCTGTACTATATGTTCTCATTGGTTATCTATTTTATACATAGCATCAGAAACTAACACAACATTGTAAAGCAACTATATTCCAATAAAAATTAATCTAAAGAATTTATCCTAATGACAAATGCAATTTGGAAATTTATTCCATGGAAGTGATCAGAGCTATGCAAAACAATTTATATACAAAGATGTTTAGAGTAGCATTATCTGTAACAGAGAGGAAAGAAACTCATGTTGATTATGAATAATATTAGTATTTAAGATTTGGTGTTAAATAAAAGCAGCATGTCATGAGACAAAAAATGAAAATAAAAATAAAATGTTTCTAACTTTTAGCTGGTCTAGCCTACCTCTCATCAAAGTATTTATGAAGCGCCTAGCACTTTGGTGTCCCAGATACTCAGAATTATTTATTTCATCTTTTTCTTGCCAAAGAAACTATATATACGCAGTATATATACAAGCTGTTTTGGGCAGCACACATCCACAACAATGGGCTTTTTACATACAGGTAGAGAGTCGAATACTATTTCTAATCTGCATTTTCAAAGTTACTCCCACAGAAGTAGCCAAAACACATGAAGAAGACAAAGAGATGATAATGAAATCAGATAATTAAACTTCTCAGCTCCTATCACACTCCATGATTAGATGTGTTTTCATATTTTGGAATTCCCCATTAAGGAGAAACTCATTAGAATATTAGATTTATCAAGTTTTAAAGGTATACAAAGGTTCATATAGTCAAAGCTATGGTTTTTCCAGTAGTTAATGTATGGATGTGAGAGCTGGGCCATAGAGAAGATTGAATGTCGAAGAACTGACGCTTTCAAATTGTTGTGCTGGAGAAGACTCTTGAGAGTTCCTTGGACTGCAAGATCAAACCAGTCAATCCTAAAGGAAATCAATCCTGAATATTCATTGGAAGGACTGCTGCTGAAGCTAAAGTTCCAATACTTTGGCCACCTGATGCAAAGAGCTAACTCCTTGCAAAAGACCCTGATGCTGAGAAAGACTGAAGGCAAAAGGAGAAAAGCGGCAAAGGATGAGATGGTTAGATAACATCACCAATTCAGTGGACATGAATTTGAGCAAACTCCAGGAGATAGTGAAGGACAGGGTAACCTGGTGTGCTGCAGTCCATGGGGTTGCAAAGAGTCGACACAACTTAGCAACTGAACAACAACAAAGGGTACCTCCTTTATGCCAGGCATGCCAGAGGCACTGGAATACAAAAGCAAGTGGCATCAGCAAAATCTTTGAGGAGTTCTCAGTCCAGTGGGGAAAAAACCAAGGTAAGAGGCACTTACAATCTCCTGGGGGCAAGTGCTTTAGTCAAGGGAGGTTCAGAATACCACAAACATGGAAAGGTACCTCATGCCTGCCTCCCCAAGTAGGTCAGGGAAAACTGGGAGATTGAGGAAAGAAATTTGATTTTGTGCACAGTGACCAGAAATATGGTTGGGACAAATACTCGGGGAGAGAATATATTTATTTCCAATGACAGGAATGAAGTCACTGCTGGTAGCTTTTCCATCTCAAGACTGTTCAAATGTTACTTCTTAAATGCATCCTCCCATAACTACCATACTTAATTATAAAATTTTGTCTTACCATCACTCCTGAACTCCTGTTACCCTACTCCACATTTTTTAAAAATTTTATGAAATACTCTTCACTTTCTGCCATACTATTAGTATATAACTTGCTTTTATATTATGTTTAATGCCTCTCTCTTGCCTTCCCCTCAACCTGTAGCTAGACTAAAGTTCCACAAAGATAGGGGTCTATTTTCATTCAACAACATAGTCCAAGTACCTAGAACAGTGCATGGCACAAGAAGGCATTCAATAATGAATTTTAGAGATGCAACTAATTCAAAAAGCATAAGGATCTGATAGTTCACTTTGAGTGAAACTTTAAAAATGACTAATGTTGTTCCCTAGACTAATAACTACTCATTGTCATAGAACTGAGGAATTCCAGAAAAAAAAAAATTGCTCCATAAAGAGCAACTGTGCATGCCCCTACTTGTCAAACAAACAAACAATAAGGGCCTTCCTAGATGGGATGAGTGACTTCTCTGCTTTTGTCTTATACCTGACAGCCAATTTGACCCCTCAGCAAGTTTACATATTAAAAATATTTTTAAAATGTCCACCTTCTCCATCCCAGAGGCCACAACCCAGGTTTAGACCACCACTGTTTCTTAGTAATATCAATAAGCAGCTCATGGGTGCTCATTCTGACCTACCTCCAATCCATTCTCTGGTCTAAAGCAAGAGGGAGCATTCTAAGGCACAAAACTGTTTCAGCTTAAAAACTTCAAACACTCCCATTTTCCTTATGATAAAAACCAAATTCTGAAACATGAATTATGAAGAATTGATTCAGTGCCACTGGCTCATGAGAGTTGACTGTGCACCTCTTCCCAACTCTGTAACTAATAGACTTATGTGGGTCACTTGAAATTAAATTTGCCAAGGTTGGAGTACATTTATCTCATGGAAATTGGGAAACGGTAGAACTCAGAGCTTTTTAATCCAAGTAACAGCTTGTACAGAAACATAGATAGATAGATAAATTTGGTGTGTTAATGTCTTAGTGAGGATTTTTGTATCTATGTTCAAGGGATGTTGATCTATAACAGGTTCTATCTATAACAGGTTCTCTTGTTGTGTTTGTCTAATCTTGGTATTAGAGTAATAATGGCCACATAAAATGAGTTGATAAGTGTTTCATTATCTTCAATTTTCTAGAAAAGTTTGTATAAAATTGATACTATCTCCTCCTGAGATGTCTGGTAAAATCTGCAAGTGAAACCATCTGGCCTGGAGGTTTCTTTGCTGGAAGACTTTTAATTACAAATTCAAGTTTTAAAAACAGATTTAGAATTATTCATATTTAGAATTACTCATATTTTATATTTGTTCTTGTATGAGTTTCAGCAGTTTGTGTTTTTTAAAGAAATTGGTCCATTTTATCTAAGTTGTCAAATTTCATGGCATAGCATCCTTATTCTTTTTAATGCCTGTAGGGTCTGTAGTGATATCCTCCTTTATTCCTGATGTGGGAAATTTGTGCAACTTTCTTGGCCATTTCAGTTATAGGTTTACCAAATTTATTAACTTTTTAAAGAAAAAAATTTTCTCATTTATTTTTTTCTATTTTTTCCAATTTATTAATTTCTGCTCTTTATAATTTCCTTAATTTTTTTGAGTCTAGTTTGCCCTTCAATTTTAATTTTTAATGTATTATCCTAGATTACCAAAAATTGGTATTTTTCTAATATAAGCATTTAATACTATGTGTGTGTGTGTTAGTCGCTCAGCCATGTCTGACTCTGCAATCCCATGGACTGCAGCCCTCCAGGCTCCTCTGTTTGTGGAATTCTCCAGACAAGAATACTGGAGTGGGTAGCTGTTCCCTTCTCCAGGGGATCTTCCTAACCCAAAGACTGAACCCAGGTCTCCTGCATTGCAGGCAGATTCTTTACCATCTGAGCTTCCAGGGAATTCTATTTAATACTAAAAATTCCCCTAAAAGCACTAGCTTCAGCAGTATTCCATAAATTTTGTTGTATTTTCACTTTTACTCAGCTAAAAAATATTTTCTAATTACGCCTGTGGCTTCTTCTTCAACCTACAAGTTATTTAGAAGAATGTTTTGATTTTCAAAATATTTATGAATTGTCCAGGTATCTTTATGTAGCTGATTTTCTAGTTTAATTATTTATGGTCACAGTATGTACTCTGGATGATTACAATTCTTTTAAATGTGTTAATTTATTGTTTTCATTCTTCCTGTGACCCAGAATATATTATTTTGGTGACTATTTCATGTCCACTTGAAATTTTCCATACTAGCTGGGTAGACTGTTCTATTAATGTCAATCAAGTCATTTGATAGTGTTGTTCAAGTCTACTCTAGTCTTGTTGATTGTCTTTCCAATTGTTTTATCTATTATTGATAAAGAGAATGTGAATTTTTCTATTTTTCCGTTTAGTTCTATCAACTTTTACTTCATGCATCTTAGAGCTCTGTTACTTGGTGTATGCACATTTAGTACTGTAATATCTTTTTGGTGAACTGACCTTTTCCATTATGTAATGTTTCTCTTTACTTCTAGTAATTTTATTCTAAAGTAGACTGTATACCTAATATACTCACTCTGCTGCTGCTACTAAGTCACTTCAGTCATGTCCGACTCTGTGTGATCCCAAGATGGCAGCCCACCAGGTTCCCCCATCCCTGGGATTCTCCAGGCAAGAACACTGGAGTGGGTTGCCATTTCCTTCTCCAATGCATGAAAGTGAAGTCACTCAGTCATGTCCAACCCCTAGCGATCCCACGCACTGCAACCCACCAGGCTCCTCTGTCCATGGGATTTTCCAGGCAAGAGTACTGGAGTGGGTTGACATTGCCTTCTGCAATATACTCACTCTAGCTGTCTTTTTATCAGTTTACATAATATATATTCTCTATCCTTTTATTTTTAATCTATCTACATAAGATGGTCTCGATAGAGGACAGAAATGGAATGGACCCAACACAAGCAGAAGATATTAAGAAGAGGTGGCAAGAATAAATGGAAGAACTGTACAAAAAAGATCTTCATGACCCAGATAATCACGATGGTGTGATCACTGACCTAGAGCCAGACATCCTGGAATGTGAAGTCAAGTGGGCCTTAGAAAGCATCACTACAAACAAAGCTAGTGGAGGTGATGGAATTCCAGTTGAGCTATTTCAGATTCTGAAAGATGATGCTGTGAAAGTGCTGCGCTCAATATGCCAGCAAATTTGGAAAACTCAGCAGCGACCACAAGACTGGAAAAGGTCAGTTTTCATTCCAATCCTAAAGAAAGGCAATGCCAAAGAATGTTCAAACTACTGCACAATTGCACTCATCTCACACGCTAGTAAAGTAATGCTCAAAATTCTCCAAACCAGGCTTCAGCAATATGTGAACTGTGAAATTCCAGATCTTCAAGCTGGTTTTAGAAAAGGCAGGGGAACCAGAGATCAAATTGCCAACATCCGCTGGATCATCGAAAAAGCAAGAGAGTTCCAGAAAAAAACATCTATTTCTGCTTTATTGACTATGCCAAAGCCTTTGACTGTGTGGATCACAATAAACTGTGGAAAATTCTGAAAGAGATGGGAATACCGGACCACCTGACCTGCCTCTTGAGAAACCTATATACAGGTCAGGAAGCAACAGTTAGAACTGGACATGGAATGAACAACAGACTGGTTCCAAATAGAAAAAGGAGTATGTCAAGGCTGTATATTGTCACCCTGCTTATTTAACTTACATGCAGAGTACATCATGAGAAACGCTGGGCTGGAAGCAGCACAAGCTGGAATCAAGATTGCCGGGAGAAAGATCAATAACCTCAGATATGCAGATGACACCACCCTATGGCAGAAAGTGAAGAGGAACTAAAAAGCCTCCTGATGAAAGTGAAAGTGGAGAGTGAAAAAGTTGGCTTAAAGCTCAACATTCAGAAAACTAAGATCATGGCATCTGGTCCCATCACTTCATGGGAAATAGATGAAGAAACAGTGGAAACAATGTCAGACTTTATTTTTTGGGGCTCCAAAATCACTGCAAATGGTGACTGCAGCCATGAAATTAGAAGATGCTTACTCCTTGGGAGGAAAGTTATGACCAACCTAGATAGCATATTCAAAAGCAGAGACATTACTTTGCCAACAAAGGTCAGTCTAGTCAAGGCTATGGTTTTTCCTATGGTCATGTATGGATGAGACAGTTGGACTGTGAAGAAAGCTGAGCACCAAAGAATTGATGCTTTTGAACTGTGGTGTTGGAGAAGACTCTTGAGAGTCCCTTGGACTGCAAGGAGATCCAACCAGTCCATTCTGAAGGAGATCAGCCCTGGGATTTCTTTGGAAGGAATGATGCTAAAGCTGAAACTCCAATACTTTGGCCACCTCATGCGAAGAGTTGACTCATTGGAAAAGACTCTGATGCTGGGAGGGATTGGGGGCAGGAGGAGAAGGGGATGACAGAAGATGAGATGGCTGGATGGCATCACTGACTCGATGGACGTGAGTCTGAGTGAACTCCGGGAGTTGGTGATGGACAGGGAGGCCTATCCTGCTGCTATTCATGGGGTCGCAAAGAGTCGGACACAACTGAGCGACTGAACTGATCTACATAACTATATTTAGAGTAAGTTTTGTGTATGTAACATATAGTTGCAACTTTATTTTTAAATCTGCCTCTATTCTTTAATTGATTTAGATTTAATGCAATTATGGATATGGTCACATTTACATTTCCCATTTTATTATCTGTTTTCTGTGAGTCCTCTCTAGTTTTTTTGTTCTTCAGTTCCCTGTTTCCTGCCTTTTAAAATTTTGAATATTTATTATCTTATTTCAATTTCTCTATTGGCTTCCTGGATATTTGTCTTTGTGTGACATTATTATCTTTTAGTGATTGTTCTATAGAGATTATAATATTCATGCATAACCTTTCAGCATGCATGCACAATAAGTTGCTTCAGTAGTGTCTGACTCTTTACGACCCCATGGACTGTAACCCACCAGGCTCCTCTGTCCATGGGACTCTCTAGGCAAGAATACTGGAGTGGGTTGCCATGCCCTTCTCCAGGGGATCTTCCAAACCCAGGGATCAAATCCACATCTCATTGTTAGAGAGGTTTTTTACCTCTAACACCACCTGGGAAGCCCAACACAGTATGCTTAGAGTTAATATATCACCACTTCAAGTAAAACAAGCTTTACAACCAAGTAGATCCCATTAGTCTCCTCTTTGATATATATAGTCATATGTGTTACATCTGACTATATGTATATGGTCATATGTGTTACATCTATATATATTGAAAATCTCATCAGACGATGCTATACATTTTCCTTTCAACAGTCATGCTGCTGCTGCTCCTGCTGCTAAGTCGCTTCAGTCATGTCCGACTCTGTGCAACCCCATAGATGGCAACCCACCAGGCTCCTCTGTCCATGGGATTTTCCAGGCAAGAGTACTGGAGTGGGTTGCCATTGCCTTCTCCAACACATTTTTAAATAATTTTAAGATGAGAGGAAAAGTCTATTATATTTACTGAGCTATTTGCTATTTCTGTTGGTCTTTATTCTTGAAGTTTCTGGTATAATTTTTCTTCAGTCTGAAGAATTTACTTTAGCACTTATTTTAGAGTAGGTCAGCTGGTGACAAATTCTCTCAATTTTCTTTCATCTGAGAAGGTTTTATTTTCATTCTGGAAGGATATTTTTGCTGGATAGTGAATCCTGGGTTGATAGTTCTTTTCTTTCAGCACTGCAAAGATATTGTTCCATTCTGTTCTAGTCACTCTGGTTTCTGATGAAAATTTCACTGTTAATTGACCTATTGTTCTCTTAACCTTTGTATTTTAAAGGCATTGAATTTTCGGGTGGTTTGTTACACAGCAATACAAAGATACTCATACCCTACAATCCACACTGAAGGTCATTTAGTTCTTCGAAAGCCCTTCACCTTCTTCTGGGATTTTGCACATGTGGTTCCCTCTTTGTGAAAACTATGCCCTCACACATGTTCACACTCCATTGCACCCTCCCAAATGAGCCATACTATCTCCTCACTTTTCAGCTGTTTGGGGTTTCTTCCTCCAAAAGTAGCTCTCATGACTTTATATTAACAGCCCCTTATTATACATTTCAATAACAGACTGTGCTTTCCACATCTTATTCTTACAACGAAATAAAACGGGTACTGAGCACACACTACATACTAGGTCTTGTTCTAAATGTTCTGCAAGAGTCTATGAAACAATTCAGTTATTGCCTCTCTTTTCCCAAGGAGGAAACTGAAGAACAGAATGGCTAATTTATCTGCCCATAATCACAGAGTATAGTTAATTAGTGGTTGAGCCAGGATTTGACCCAGACAGTCAGCTTCAGAGCCATGTCCTTAGCCACTATTTTAAGCTGCTTTCAACTTACCCCACTGTATTATAATTAATCTTTATGCTATTCTGTATAGCCAATAATATTTGTAAAGAAAAGAACTATGTCTAACTTACTCATTTTGGGTATCTTTAATGCTTAGCCTAATCCATGAAATGTAGATGGCAAACAGTAAATATTTATTGACTGCATAGCATCAGAACACTGTTTTCTATTTCTCTTGTTATCTGTGTGTTGTCTCTATATTTTGAAATTCTGGAGGTCAAGGATTTTCAATTTTCATGTATTTATCTCTATGGATTCAGAAGCCTGAAATATGATAGTCAATAAATATTTTGAGTGCATGACTGTTGAGTAAAAACAAAATATATAGTACAGAGGGTTAACATGTCTTACGGATCAAAAAAAAGACACAGAGGCTCACTTAGAAAAGCAAGGAACTCAACATCAATAGAACATAAATAGAACCCAACATCAATAGAATGGTAAGTGCAAAAAAATAAGAACCAAGTCTTCTGGAATCACTTTTCTATCAAAGGTTATAAAACTCACCAGTTATAAATGGGATATAAATTAGAATATACCATTTTTTGTCTACTAAATTATCAAACTGAAGTTAATAATATTCAATGGTAGCAAGGTTATAGTGAAATAACTCTAGTATTATCATGCTTGTCGAGATTTAAATCAGTATATTTGTTTCAATACTTACCAAATATATTTACATAACAGAAACTATTTTTTAAGAATCTATTCCTAAATAAATAATGAGAAATATGGAAAAAAAGTAGGTGCCTATGTTAGTTAAAATGGTCAAAAAAAATCAGAATTGACCAAAATTATATAGCTATTAAATTTTTATTTTGAAAGACTCAGAGACATGCTTACCACATATATGCATTTAAAAAAAAGAAAAAATGCCTGAGAGAAAATATTCCAAAATGTCAACAGTGATTAACTGTGAGTGACAGAATTATAAGTGATTTCAATTTTCATTTTTACACTTCCCTGTAGTTTTAAATTTTTCAAACATTGGCATGTATTTTTCTTTAATCAGATTGAAAACAATAAATGTTACCCAAAAACTGAGAACTAAGTTTGCAGCTGACCACAAGGCCCTTCATAAATAAACAAGCTGGAGCAAGCCATTTCAAGAAAACAGACGTCATAACTGACAGGGTGGTGGGAAAACATACAAGCCAAAGGCCTTTCTCCTTCAGCAAAGTGAAGATTAGGTTGCTAAAGACACCCTGGGAAAGCAGTACAAGCATCAAGGAACACAGGGATCCAAGACTTGTTGGAAGGAGAACATATAGGTTTACATCTGCCTATTAAAGATGTTTTGGAGAAAACTTTAAAGCAAATAAATCCCAGCACTGCAGCAGTCTAAGAGGACTGCCAATCCACAGCTAGAGCCAATTCAAGCAGTGGACACTTGATTTGGAGATTCTTAGTGAGAAGGGAACTGGGGACCTAAAACTGTAATTCACCGCCCACACTACTTCATCTGCATTTGGTTGGTTAGCACGCTACTGAGGCCCTGCTTGGATGATCGTTTCAGGGTGCTAACCTCCTTCCCCTATGCCCTGATTGTGTCTTGTCATCAGAGATTTAGGGAAAGATGCAAGCACTCTCTCTAGTTCTCCATCCTTGTCTATGAATTGTCCTGTAAGAAAATAGCACATTTCCATATATCAAAGTCTGGTACATGAAGAAACGTCAGGATTTCATATCTCCTTGAGCCTGTACTGAAAACTGACTATACCATGAATATGCTTCTTTGTAGCTACGTTGTTAAGAGCAACATCTAATACGTGAGGTACTTAGACCCTAGATGCTTAGAACTCTTTCCTTCTCAAGGTGCTGAGTCTGGTTTGAAGCAATATTTTATCCAAGGGATGGAAGATGACCCATAAATATGGAATGATTGATTGTTGCCTGTTTTCTATAGACAGGGTGACAAACGCATTCATTGCACTGGAGTAGTCATTCCTCCTGCAATATCATCAGTGGACCTCAAAATTCATTCATAGCACTTTTTCTGAAAGGCAGAGGGGACCTCATAAAGCTCCCCAAAAAGTGCTTCAAGTAGACAGTACCAATGAATTTGCATACAGACCAAAGTCTATTTTCCATTTATTCTACAGGATAAAGTCCAAACTCCTTGGGTTCCAACAATCTGACCAAAGAATGTTTCCATTTACAGGGCCATATGCCTCCTGCTTATCTGTCCACCCCCAAGAGATCACCACACTCTTATTTCTCAGTTCCCAATACAGATCACTTCTTTTCTATGCTCAGAAATGTGCTTATAGTTCAATTTTAATACTTATTTAATTCAACCTGGGACTCTCAGTCTTACTAGTGATAGCATTCATCTTTGAGAATCAGAATTCCTACCTTAACATCAAAAACTTTCATGGATTTCCTTATTATAGGAGGACAGGGACTGTACCCATTTTAATCACATCTGCAACTCCAGTACTCAATACAGCTCCTGCCTGCATGGTAAATGCTTGGCAAATATCTATTAAATAAGCAAATTATACCCAGTAGTTGAAAATTTTGTAATAACCAAAAGCTACTATGAATTGGTATTTTCTCACAAATATGCATTTCTGAAATTACACAGACATTTACATATCTTTGCAAGTAAAATAAACAGATGTGAAATAATATCAAACTTTCTCTTTAGGGGAAGGTTCTGGTTACTATTAAGAAAATATTTAAGAGAGTTTGATGTATCTATGTTATTTAGTGATTACTAACACCTAAAAAAATTGAAGACAATAAAGCAGACTTAATACTAAACTTCAGCGGAACAGAACTTCAGTTTTCTTTGATGATTCAGAAGGTACTTCATGACTAAGCAATACCCTAGGGCCATCATTATGTATCAATAACTCTTCCCAGTAATAATGATTAATAGTAATTTCTGGTAGTTAAATGCCAGATTAACAAGCTGTTCCTGCCTTTGGAGTACATGTGTACACAGATTCTGCCAGCCCCAGACTGAATGGAGTATTTCTTGATTCTTCTGCTGTCAGAGTTTTCCCAGTAGAGTAGTTCAATTTCATGGAATTTGGGGCAATTTCAGTTGGTCTTCAACATGGCCAGCTTCTACATTCACCTCCAAATAATAAGATGTCATGTATTAAGCATATTCCAAATGGCACTGGATAGCAATCCTAGGTTTCATGTGTATATCTATGTGTGGCCTGAAAAAGATACTTCTCTCTTGTGTGGATCTCTTAATTCTAAATTCTTGATTTTTGCTATATGCAGTATTTATCATCATCATAATTACTCCCTTATATTTTAATAGGGATAATCACAGTATCTACCTCAGATTATTACTGTAGGGGTCCATATATTGAAAATACTTGTCTGATAATAGTTTTTCAGATACACTATAACTATTATTATTGTGACATTTTTCTTCTGTCTGCCTTTGAATAAAACTCTAGACAAAAAAACCATAATCTCCTACCCATCCAGAAACCCTTATGGATTCATTTAATTTAGTCAGCATTATTTTGAGAGCCTACTTTGCTGTAGTCCATGAGTCAGGCATCAGAAAAATAAAGATAAAGTGTCTTGGTATCTCCTCTAAAGAAGCTGCCATCTAATGGGAGAGGCAGACACATGACTGGTACAGTTCTGAAACAGTGTGGTGTGTGCACAGCCTCTAACTGGACTGACCGGGCTCAGAAAGGAAATGATACCAGTGTAGGGTCTTAACAATAAGCCAGGGAACAAAGGGGTGGGGTGCAGGAGGGGGGTGATGAGCATTTACTGGGAAGAGGCCATTTCAAAGAAACTTAAAAACAGACAGGTAAGAAGAGCATGGCTGTCTTTGGTGAGGATGTGGACTTTACATGGCTTGGAATTGCTGGAATATAAGACACAGGGTAAGGAGTCATAAGAGATACGATGGAGGTGGTCAGCAGGGACTAGGCCCCTAGATCACAAGCTTCTGAAGGCTTTCAACGGACAGGGAAATCAGAAGTGGCACTGACCACTACATCATTATTAGAGTTCTCCTGTTCTTTAGCAAGGTTCTCAGGACAGTATAATGTTGAACCATGGCAGTTGCCTAGGCCCGGGGATATAGAAAACCATTTACTCTGAACTTATGAGGCCAGCAGTAAGTCTCTGGAAGTCAACTGAGTTTGGGTCAAAACTCTCAAGACTGCAAGATTCCAGAAATGTCCACTTGACTTGGACTGTGTCCCTCTTTTCTCAGTTAAGCAAAAAAAGTTGGTCAGACAAATAAGCATGTGTTAAGTAGTGAGTCTTGAGATCTCTGAGGAAGCCCAGTAGAAAACCTTTGCTTCATGGGAGGTGTGTGAAGGCCGGACTTTAGTCTACGCATCTCAGGTAAAAGCACCAGAGCCTCCTCTGGGTTTAGGCTATAGTCAGTAGAGAGTCAGGGCTGTGAGGTTACAGACCAGCAAGGGTATTATACTTACAGGTGCCTCACAGACCTATGACCCATGACTTGTAGCCTCGTATTCCAAGAAGTTCAGCATCCCCACAGCTCAGCCAACTTTGCACATAAATGTCCCAAAATCAGCAAATAAATGCTGTTCTGTGGCCAAGGCAACAGCAGCTGCTTCTGAGAACATAACAGTGTAAAGAAGGAACACAGAAAGTTTTGCTAAATTCTCCTTCTACAGGAAACTAGAATAAAAGTGAATTGAAACTCCATTGTGGGGTTTTCATGGTTAATAACTCCTAACAATAAATATATACACCTTGTGTTTATACAAAATAATGTGGAGAATTTGTGGAGCTCTTTGTGGAATTTGTGGGGTTCCAGATGATTACAGCCAACATTTGAGCATATTCACCTAAAATATTTGGATAAATGAGGAAAATAGCATTTATTAATTGAATTATCTGAAATGCTCCACTTCAGTGGACTGTATAACAGTTCTGAATTACAATTTTCCAAGAAATAGTGCTTTGAGAAAGAACAGATTGACATTGGAGGAAAGAGATGGGCCTCTTCAATAAAACCCAAGATATATATTTTTAAAAGATTCAGAGACATCAACCATTAAGCAAAGGGTGATATGAAATGCTTTTTACTGTCATTCTTGAGGATGTGCAGATCTCCCCACCTCCATGAAGTAGAAACAAGCTCCTTCAAATTCAAATCAGACTACCTGAATGATCACAGTTAAATCCCATTTGATCTGGAAGAATGAGAGCAATGCATCTGCCAGAATATTAATAATGAGTTTGGTCATTTGGGCCTAGAGAAGAAAGTCATCCAAAATCAAACAAGGATGGAGTTTTTGAAGGAGGCTACGATGGAGCCGGTCACAGTGTATTAACGATCTTAGAAGCATTTCTCTAAAAGCAGCCAAGAAGGCACAAATGGATTTGAATTTTCAGAGAACAGATAATCCAACTGAGTGACATCAACTTTGAAATTAATGATTAAAGCCAATATGTTAGCCATTTTTCTCCTCCTTTTCTGTGTCTTGGGTCACTAAAATATCCCAACATTTTAGTACAATTTCACTGCACTGAGAAACATACATCATTTATGGACAGTCACCCAGGTACTGGGAAGGTATCATAATGGTCCAAATTACCTAGTTTTCTTGCATCTCTTCCATACTTAGCTTACCTCAGAAGTATATTCACCCATGCACAAATACGGACACACAGTAGGCTTCCCAGTTGGTGCTAGTGGTAAAGAATTTGCCTGCTAATTCAGGAGACATAAGAAATGTCAATTTGATCCCTGGGTCAGAAGATTCCCTAGAGAAGTATATGTCAACCCACTCCAGTATTCTTGCCTGGGAAATCCCATGGACTGAGGACCCAGGCAGGCTTATAGTCCATGGGGTTGCAAAGAGTCAGACACAACTGAGAACATGCACACGCGTGCACACACACACACACACACACACACACACACACACACACCAGACAATGCGGTTAAAATTCTTTTGAAGCTTGTTAATGGATTATAGCAAAGTATAGCACTATTTTTTGTCACCTAAAGACTAAAGGTACACTCAGATTGGACCCTCAGGTGCCTGGCAGCTCCACAATTCTCTTCATATCAAATCTCAACACTAAATAATATTAACTGACCTTCTAAATGTCTTCTGTGGTTAAGCTTCTCCAAACTTACTGAAACTTCCTAGAAAACACAGACTGGGGTTCTACCTTCTGTTTGTTTCCTCTATAGCAAAGTATGGGTAATGGAATGGGCTTGATGAAAATTACATGTGAATTGACTTGTGCACATGCAAACATGTTTGTTTACGGCATGAACCAACATATTGTTTACAATATGGTCCAATCAGACAAATCAATCTGAAAAGACAAAAGGTTTAACAGTATCTTTTGTAACTAAGAAGTTGGCACTTCAAGGGTAATTATGTATCCTTGGATGGGGTCACTGCAGCTCTGAGCCCTAATATTTTATAGCTCAAGCCATATTCCTAGATCATTACAGCAAGACCTAGAGCTCAAAGCTCAACTTCTAAGAAGTGAGTACAGGAGCCCTCTCTGCTCTAAGAAATTGATTAATATTTTCTATCTGTCAGTTTTGGCACATTTTACTGTGAGAACACAAGTTCTGAAATCCCAAAAGAGTCCCAGAAGATTACCAAGCTAATCGACAAAGCAGATCTGGCTTTGGTATATATAAGGGGATACATCCCGGGGAATTTTGCAAAATTTGAATATATGGAGTAAGCAGCTCTGGTGATTCCAAAAAGGCCAAGGGAAACAAACGAGGCTTTATTTGGGGTTATATAAAATCAGACCATGTCAGGAACATAAATCACTGGGGGAAACATTTCAAATCCAAGGTAAACCATAGCTAAATGTTCTCTGTCTGGACAACTTGCCGTCCAGGAGATCTGAATTTACCCAAGGTCAGAGACAGGACCTGGAATAGAACCCTTAATTCCCAGTTTGCAGGCTATAGCTCAAAGCCCAGGTTAAGGATTACATCCAAGGCTAAAACAAGCATTGTATCAGAAATCTGTACAACTTCAGTAAAATGAAACAAGTTCATTGAAATCACAGAAATCCCATCTTCAAACAACTGATTTATAGGATGTGATGAGTTAGAGGGGCAAAAATGAGACTACAGCATTTATGTGACATGAATGACACCCTCTGAAGTGGCTCTTGGGGAAATTCCTAGGGATAGGCAAGCCACTGTGGGTATAGTGGAAACCATGGCTTAAGATACTCTTAGGAAGACTTAAGCCAGTCAGATCCTCATGCTGGTATAAGGCATGAACGCTGACATGTTCATGCTTTTAACACTATGACCAGACACAGATATTGCCCCAAACTGGAAATGACAAATTCTTCTGAAAAATAAATAGAATTGTTTAAAGGACTTTGGAAAGTGCACACATCAAATGAAACTTGCTGGTCTTGACAGAGCCTATCTGTATTTGATGACTTTGCAGCCATTCAGAAGAATCTGTCTTAATAGCCACTTTGCTGAAGAGGAGAATAAATAAATACAGAACGTCCTGACTTCACAAAGAAAGGGAGCTTAGCGATAACAGGAGTAGGGAAGAGAAGACAGTCTGATGAAACCAAAAGGAGAGGAAGGGAGACCCTTTCCAGATTGAAGACAATTTGCCCCTTAAAACTGACATATTACCTATAAAAGTTAGACCAATAGTATCCAGCATAAACATTTATCTAGATAAATAGTATCTGATATCTAGATAAACTGTACCTAGTATTTCACTTTTTAAAATGCTATACAAATATTATCATGCTACATGTGTCACTGTAAAATTTCCTTTTCCACTCAATATCACATGTATGTGCTGCTGCTGCTGCTAAGTCGTTTCAGTCGTGTCCGGCTCTGTGCAACCCCTGAGACGGCAGGCCACCAGGCTCCCCCGTCCCTGGGATTCTCCAGGCAAGAACACTGGAGTGGGTTGCCATTTCCTTCTCCAATACATATATGTGCACTAACCTAGTATTTTAACTGTTGGATAGCATTTCATCTTATGAATAGACCACAGTTTATTTATTCATTCTCTTACAGATGGACATGAAATTGCTTCCAAACGTCGCTGTTACCAAACAATGCTGCAATAAACCTTCTTGTTCATGTGTCCCAATGCACCTGTAGCTAGATTCCTGAGGGTATATACCTAGAAGCAGAGTTGCTGGGTCATGGAGTTTGCACATCTTCAATCTCACAAGATAGTGCCAAATTACTCTCAAATGACCTTCTTATCCTTACTCTGCTTACTCCACACACTTTCCCAAAGCACGAGACATGAGAAAAATAACAAGATTTTGCAAGAAATAGTCAGCAAACCAGTGTTCTAAGCTCTGTGGCTTTAAGATAACCACTGAAAATTTCTGAGTCTTAGTTTCCTCAACTGTAAAATAGGAATGATAGCACTTTGTTTTTTTACTTTATTCCCTGGGCTTTAGTGAACAAATAAAATTGTGATAACTAATGAGCTTTAAAAACTAGTAAGTGCTGAATTGTGTTAATTATTTTTAATAAGCAGACACACATAAATCAGTCACCTTCATTCATTAAATATGAGTCTCAACTTTGTAAATATGCTTCCCAGGTGGCACTAGTAGTAAAAAATTTGCCTGCCAATGCAGGAGATGTAAGAGATGCAGGTTCAATCCCTGGATCAGGAAGATTCCCCAGAGGATGGCATGGCAATCTTCAATATTCTTGCCTGGAGAATCCCAGGGACAGGGGAGTCTGGTAGGCTATAGTCCATAGGGTTACAAAGAGTTGGACATGACCGAAGCGATTTACCATGCTACTATGTAAACAGCCAACAAATGGAGACTTAGCTGCTACTCAAAGAACAGGAAGGTTAGTAACTACATTTTTTTTTTTTTAATTCTTAACTGCCATGGTGCTAAGCACTTTACAGGCAACTCCTGGTTATTTAACATTCTAAAATTCACTTGCCAATGGGTTTTTTGAAATTTAAAGCAAAATTTTCAAAAGAACACTATGATCAAGTGATATGGGTTCAAGTTTGCCTAAAAATCAAGTATAAGGGAACCAACATACATAGAGTATTGGCTATAAAATAACAGAAGTTGTGCCAAGTCGTTAGTTTTGTATATGCTATGTAATACACTCTCCTTCACAACCTTGGAGTGTAAAGTTCTAATAATCTCATCTCACAAATGGGAAGCTTGAGGTACTGGGAAGTTAACTAACCTGCCTGAAGTCACACAATTACAACAGTGGAATCAGGAGTTGGTTTGAACTAGGAGTGGTGCTGCTGCTGCTGCTGCTAAGTCGCTTCAGTCGTGTCCGACTCTGTGCGACCCCATAGACGGCAGCCCACCAGGCTCTCCCGTCCCTGGTATTCTCCAGGCAAGAACACTGGAGTGGGTTGCCATTTCCTTCTCCAATGCATGAAAGTGAAAAGTGAAAGGGAAGTCGCTCAGTCATGTCTGTTAGCGACCCCATGGACTGCAGCCTACCAGGCTCCTCCAACCATGGGATTTTCCAGGCAAGAGTACTGGAGTGGGGTACCACTGCCTTCTCCGAGGAGTGGTGCTACATACTCTTTTTATTACTTTACAAGTGTATGCAGTCTCCATCACCACTTATAGCACTGAGTCTATAGGAAAGTTTGGCTGTTCGGTCGCTAAGTCACATCTGACTTTTTTTGTGACCCCATGGACTGTACCCCGCCAGGCTCCTCCTGTCCGTGGGACTCCCCAGGCAAGAATACTGGAGTGGGTTGCCATTTTCTTCTCCAGGGGATCTTCCTGACCCAGGGATCACACCTATGTCTCCTGCATGGGCAAGTGGCATCTTTATCACTGAGACATCTGGGAAACCCCCATAGGAAAGTGGATGCCAATAAATGGCAACAAAAGGTGGTGGGAGCTCAGAGAATGTGTGTGCCCCCGGCTACAGCCACTTCAATCTCCCACTAACTCAGAAGCAGTAAATGTGACAACTTGAATATCTGCTGTCTTTCCAGCAATGCCCTCAGAAAACATTAGTAAACAGAAGGAACTATAATGAGAAAACATTTCCCTGAGATGAGAGAGAAAATTGTTTCCCAACCCTGTCATAGTAGCGTAACTATTCTCATAATGGCTAACATCTGTATAGTTCTCAATAGCTTATATACAGAGGTATCTGTAAAATGTAGGAAGATGAAAGGGAATTTTGATGTATGATGGTTTGGACCTTAGAGGCTGTCTTCTCATCCTTTTTTTCCTTTCCAAATAAGATATTCATAAATCAGTATGTCTGCACTATATAAATTACTATAAACCTGAAGTTATGAGAGAATTCTTGAAATCATACATGAAATTAAATAAGTCCCTTCAAGGACAAATAAGTCCCTTCAAGGACAATGGGCTTCCCTGGTGGCTCAGAGGTTAAAGCGTCTGCCTGCAATGCAGGAGACCTAAGTTTGATCCCTGGGTCAGGAAGATCCCCTGGAGAAGGAAATGGCAACCCACTCCAGTATTCTTGCCTGGAGAATCCCATGGACGGAGGAGCCTGGTGGGCTACAGTCCACGGGGTCGCAAAGAGTCGGACATGATTGAGCAACTTCACTTTCACTTTCTTCTTTCAAGGACAAAGCCCCTTCTCACCGAACTCCACTACGTTGTGTTGATTTCAGAATTATTTTAAATGGAATTTTATTTGAAGCAGTGATAACCAATTAGGACAAGTAATAGGATGAAAGTTTCCGTTCACATTAGCAAAAAACAAAACTCTAAACTACCTATGAATGAACACAAAAACAACAAAAAGTATACACCAAATCACACTTACGAACATAGCCTGGTTTTGATATCACTATTAAGCTAGCCTTACGAAATATGTTGGATGGTTTCCTACCTTTCAATATTTTTTGGAACAGTTTACATAAGATGGGAATTATCTGTTCCTTGAAGGTTTGCTGGAACCCACCCATAAAGTTATCTGGGTCTGGTGCCTTTTCTTAGAAAAATCTTTGGCTTCTATTTCTCATACTTTTTTTGTTTGTTCACCTATTTTATTAAGCTTATTTTGATAATTTATATTTTCCTAAAACACCCTACTTATTTAGGTTTCAAATTCCTTGTTACTAAGTTGCCCATAAAATTTTCATAATTAAAAATAATTTAAGCATTTTTGTTTAAGTCTCTATTTTCATTTCAGATTCTGTGTATCTGTATTTTCTTTCTTTGATTTTTCCCTAGAGTACTGTTTATTTTACAGCACTTTTCAAAGAAGTAGCTTTTGATTTTGTTAATCAACTACTTTTGGTATTTGTGAATTTCTTCTAATTTATAAAATTTTGCTTTTATCTCAATTTGTTGGCTTATGCTTCAGTTTTACCTAGTACATTATTTACTATACCAAATAAATTATTTTGTGTATACACAAACACACATCAACATACACACACACACACACACTTCCTCCCAGGTATCTCTCCATCTGTCCCTGTTTAAAAGCCCTGTTCTTATCTCAAGATTTCTCCCTACATCTTTTAAAAGATCTTGTTTATTTGAATTTCTTTTCTTTTTGGTTTACTAACTCTACTTCTTAAGATGATAGTATTTCTATTTGTTAGGTTTGCTGTTCCCTGCTGAAGTACAGTTGTTTCTCATCTGTTTGGTAGTTTCCAGTTGTGGGTTCAACCTCTGCAATAGAACCCTTATCCCTGTGCCCCAGGTTTAAGTGTTGTCCATCCGGCTGTGGCTTGTAAGTTGGGTTCTTACTGAGAAAGCAGTCGTAGTTTAGTGCTGGCACCTCCACTCTCTTGTTTTCTTCTACAGACTGGCCTCTGGACTATTAATGTTTTCCCTCATTTTGAAATACAATTGTATTATTCTAACATTTAAGTATGTCTTCTATTTCATTTTTTTAGGTTTAGGCCAAGAAGATTTCAGTTTATTATTCAATTTATTTGTATTTCTATATTCACCTTATCTAGCTCAATATGATAGTAAGTACCTGGCTAGAAAAGGTTCATGAGATATCTTTTTTGTGTGTTAAAAACAATTATTTGTAACATGTAATGCTTTTCCTTGTTTTCTTTCTTATGTAATAACATCTACCAGTGCTTATAATTTTGCTTTTACAATTTAAAAGATGTGCTACATACGTTCCCTATCAAGAAACAAATAATTAGCTTCATAAAATTTAGCTTGACATGCTGTCTTTTAACAAAGCAAATTTGCCCATGGATGCTTTCAGTTAAAACTATCATATATGATCCACAATTTTGTTGGCCAGTTCAGTCCAGTCGCTCAGTCATGTCCGACTCTTTGTGACCCCATGGACTGCAGCATACCAGGCCTCCCTGTCCATCGCCAACTCCCAGAGAACTCAAACTCATGTCCATTGAGTCGGTGATGCCATCCAACCATCTCATCCTCTGTCGTCCCCTTCTCCTCCTGCCTTCAATCTTTCCCAGCATCAGGGTCTTTTCAAATGAGTCAGTTCTTCACATCAGGTGGCCAAAGTATTGGAGTTTCAGCTTCAGCATCAGTCCTTCCAGTGAATATTCAGGACTGATTTCCTTTAGGATGGACTGGATAATTTTCTTTTCATAAATACCTGTGTACATAAATAACATACATGTATGAACTATATAATCTTATACTGTATTATTCTGGTTTTCTTTTATTAATTCTATAAATTAATACTTATAAGATTATCAAAATGATTTTGTAACCACTAGTTTCTTTTATCTCAGTTTTTTTATCTCAGACCATTTCATGGTCTTTGTTGACAAAATCCTGCATTTCAAATCTAAGTTATTTGTAACATAATAATACTGGTCATTTCATATTTTCAATTCTGAAAAAAATTTGAAATTGACTTTGAATTTGACTTTGACTATAGTCATATTTATATTTAACAATATTTTGGTCTTATCTGCTTTCTACTTTCACTGGCTTCAATTCCTATGCCCAAAACTTTCATATATTTACTTTAACAGACTTGATAATTTTGCTTTGCTTCATGTTTCAGTAGTTTTATTGTTCAGTTGCTCAGTAGTGTCAGACTGTTTGCAACCCCATGGGCTGCAGCAGGCCAGGCCGCCCTGTCCTTCACTATCTCCTGGAGTTTGCTCAAACTCATGTCCATTGAATCTGTGATGCCATCATCAGTAGCTTAGAGAATATTTTCATACATAAATATTCAAGAGGGTGCATGGTTAGTCCATTTTCCCAGTGTGTACACATACACACACACACACACACACACACACACACACACACACACACATCTTGCTTATCCTAACATCTAATGCATGCATCCTCAGTCACTCAGTTGCATCTGACTGTGACCTCACAGACTGTAGCCTGCCAGGCTACACCACAGGGGAAGCCCTGACATCTAATAAGCATGGCTATATTTACACAACATATTAATTCAAAGTCATTTTAGTACTTTCCCGTATGAAAGATTGCTTGGTGGCAGTAGTGGTAAGTAATCTGACTGCCAATGCAGGAGACACAGGAGATGCGGGTTCGATCCCTGGGTCAGGAAGATCCCCTGGAATAAGAAATATCAACTTGCTTCAGTATTCTTGCCTGGAAAATTCTATGGACAGAGGAGCCTGGCAGAATATAGTCCATGGGGCTACAGAGTGTTGGACACAACTGAGTGACTAACCACCAGCAGCATATGAAAAGAGTAAGGTAAGTTGGTTGGTCATAAAATTCTTTGTCAATAGTTATTTTCCCTCAAAATTTTTCAAATATAAAATTTATTTCTATGACGAAGAATAAGCTTAGATTTGTTCCATTATTGCTTTTGCTGCCTGGATGGTCAATGAATTTTTCTTTATCCTCCTAGTCCAGAAACCTTAGCTTTTCACTGGTTTTCTCCTGGAAAGGAGTGAGCCTTTAAATCATTAAACATGCCTCACTTCACCTCAATTAAGGTTATTTTGTCTTACACCTTTAATTTATAATTTGATTCTATTTGTGGGTTTTTTCTTTTTTTTTTTCAGGAGAAAAATTTATTTTTATATTTTTGGCTCTCTGGTTTTGGTTTGCATGTCTGTCATCTTCTCTTTCAATTTTTAGATTCCTTTGAGCTTTATTCCTACAGTCTAGGAAAAGAGCTCAAATTTAACTCTTAAATCACTTACTGGATTTTGCACAGATTGATTATGCTCTCTACTCCCTCTAATTTAGACTTTAAGGTTTTTAATGTAGTTTCAATCTTTATCTCATCAGTTCCTTTTTCATGTCCTATTCTCTTTTTAATTTTATTATCATATCCTGTTATATTTCACTTTATCCTGTTAATTTCACTTTGGTACATTTTAATTGCTGCCTGCTCTTCCAGAAGGATTTTATTGTGTCTCTTTAGATGCAGCATGGTGCTAGTTAGCCAGTTTTAAGCATAACAATGAGGACAGCACCCTAGGGCAGTGTCACCTGAAGTGTGGTATATACGCAGGTACAGTCTGAAAACTTTGTTACCTGTCAGCAATAAGATGAGTAGCTTTCCTCTAAATTGTTATTAGTACACAATGAGATAAGAGAAACACTCACTACTTCTGTACTTGTTTCACTGCTGACTGGTGATAAGCAGTCCCCAAATTAGTGCTGTTCTGAACCACACTCTCATTGCTCTAAATGTATGCAGGGTAACAGGACAGAAGGAAACTGCAGCCCTCAGCATTCCTTATTCCTTTCCTGTCCTTTAACACTCAGCCTTTAGACATGTCTACGAAAGATGAATGAATTTCTCGAAACACTGTACTTTCAGTTGTATTTTTTTCTAGCAGTTTTGCCTATACTTTAAGTAGTATACTGTAATAGATCATTTTCTGAAATAGGCTCTCCCTTTGAGTCTTTTGATACTTGTCCCTTACCTTTATTCTTCAGTATTCTTTTTTTTTTTCTTCAGTATTCTTTTGCATCCCCTTCATGGACCACAGCCTTGTTGTGGTAAAGGGGCTTGCATAACTCAATGAAAATATGAGCCACGCCATGCAGGGCCACCAAGACAAATGGGTCATATTGAAGAGTTCTGACAAAACGTGGTCCACTGGAGGAGGAAATGGCAACCCACTTCAGTATTCTCGCCACCAAGAACTCTGTTAACAGTATAAAAAGGCAAGAAGATATGATACCAGAAGATAAGTACTGCCCCCTCAGGTTGAAAGGTGTCCAATATGCTTCTGTGGAAGAGTGGAGGGCAATTACTAACAGTTCCAGAAAGAATGAAGCAGCTGGGCCAAAGTGTAAATGACACTCAGTTGTGGATGTGTTTGACAGTAAAAGTAAAGTCTGATGCCATCAAGAACAATATTGCATAGTTACTTGGAATGTTAGGTCTATGATTCAAGTTAAATTGAACATGGCCAAGAAGGAGATGGCAAGATTGAACATCCACATTTTAGGAGTCAGTGAACTAAAATAGACAGGAATGGGCAAATTTAATTCAGATGACCACTGTATCTACTATTATGGGCAAGAATCCCTTAGAAGAAATGGAGTAGCCCTCATAGTCAACAAAAGAGCTCAAATGCAGTACTTGGGTGCAATCTCAAAAAGGACAGAACAATCTCTGTTCATTTCCAAGGCAAACCATTCAACATCACAGTAATCCAAGTCTATGCCCCAAACACTGATGCTGAAGAAGCTGAAGTTGAATGGTTCTATGAAGACCTACAAGACCTTCTAGGACTAACACCAAAAAAAAAAAAAATGTCCTTTTCATCACAGGGGATTGAAATGCAAAAGTAGGAAGTCAAAAGATAACTGAATGAAACTTTGGCCTTGATATACAAAATGAAGCAGGGCAAAGGCTAATAGAGTTTTGTCAAGAGAACACACTGGTCATAGCAAGCACCCTTTTCCAACAACACAAGAGACAATGCTACACATGGACATCACAAAGTTAATATCAAAATCAGACTGATTATGTTCTTCACAGGCAAGGATGAAGAAGTTCTATACAGTCAACAAAAATAAGACCTGGAGCTGACTGTGACTCAGACTATTAGCTCCTTATTGCAGAATTCAGGCTTAAATTGAAGAAAGTAGGGAAAACTACTAGGCCATTCAGGTACAACCTAAATCAAATTCCTTATGATTATACAGTAGAGGTGACAAATGGATTCAAGGGATTGGATCTGGTAGATAGAGTGCCTGAAGAACTATGGATGGCAGTTCATAACATTTTACAGGAAGCAGTGACCAAAACCATCCCAAAGAAAAAGAAATACAAGAAGGCAAAATGGTTGTCTGAGGAGGCTTTATAAATAGCTGAGGAAAAAGAGAAGAAAAAGGCAAGGGAGAAAGGGAAAGGTATATACAACTGAATGCAAAGTTCCAGAGAATAGCAAGGAGAGGCAAGAAGGCATTCTTAAATGAACAATGCAAAGAAATAAGGAAAAACAATAGAATGAGAAAATGTAGAGATTTCTTCAAGAAAATTGGAGATATTAAGGAAACACTTCATGCAAGGATGAACATGATAAAGGACAGAAATGGTAAGGACCTAACAGAAGCAGAAGAGATTAAGAAGAGATGGCAAGAACATATAGAAGAACTATACAAAAAAAAGGTGAACAACAACAATCCTTTTTCATAAATCTCCATAGTGGTCTCCCACTCCTTTATTCAATCTTGAAAATGGAAAGGTGTTTTCAGACAGAGTGTATGGTTTGTCTTGGGCTTATGCTCTGTCATCTAAAGGAAAAACCTCCTTTGCATCTATACAGTGTGTGGGTATGAGAGAGAAGGTGAAGCTGTAGTGAGATTAAGTCAGTGAGCTTCATTCCTATCCAATCCCTAGGTTCTATCACAATTTCACGTAACACATCTCTTCCCCTATACTTATCACCTTGCTTTTGATATTCTGAACTCATATTTATTTAAATCTCAATGTCCATCATCTGTTGTATTAGAGTTCTTTACTTCAGCATCTGCTTCCTCTGCCACATACATACACACACATACCACATACAGACTTTTCATTTTACCAGAATGTGTGTGTTGAATAGGAGAAGAGTACCAACCTATGGGAATTGCACCAGAGGTGAGGAACATGGGAGAAAGGTGAAGCTTAAAGGTTCTGGCACTAAATCAAATGTCAGTGGGGATCCTAGGTTTTTTTTTTCCCCCAATCATCTTAGGAAATCACTAAGAGAAAGGGAGAGGCAATACTTTAGGATAATTCCCAAATTTTTCTAATGTGGATGATTCAGATGGAGATACTTAAGGTAGTATTTATTGAAGGAGGGGCAGATTTGGCTGGAAAGAGGATGACCTGGGTAACATACATGGAAGTATTCTTATATCCAGGTAAAAATTTCTAGTAGGAAGATGTTTGTATTCTCTAGAGCTATGGGTAAGAGTATAGATTTTAGAATCATCAGTATAAGGGTAATAACAGAAACCAGGGTCATGAGTGGGACCAACATCAACAGACTAAGAGAGAAGGCCCAGGAATAATCCTTAAAAAAAAAAAACTACTAAAGGGTCAAGTATAGAAGGAGGAACAGGGAAAATGGACAAAGACATTGCTGCTGCTGCTGCTAAGTCGCTTCAGTCATGTCTGACTCTGTGTGACCCCATAGACAACAGCCCACCAGGCACCCCGTCCCTGGGATTCTCCAGGCAAGAACACTGGAGTGGGTTGCCATTTCCTTCTCCAATGCATGAAAGTGAAAAGTGAAAGTGAAGTCACTCAGTCATGTCTGACTCTCAGCGACCCCATGGACTGCAGCCCACCAGGCTCCTCCATCCATGGGACTCTCCAGGCAAGAGTACTGGAGTGGGGTGCCATTGCCTTATCCGAAGACATTGCTAGAGAGATATAAAAACTATCAGAAGCATATAATCATGGGAATCAAAGGAAGAGACCATTTCAAGGAAGAGGGAATAGCCCATCGAGACAAATGTCCTTTCAGAGGGTAAGCCAAGTAAGTATTTAAATCAACCCTCTTGATTCTGGAATTACATTGACTACCAGCCTAGATTCTCAATGTTATTCTGAGTTGTTTCTAAATCCTTTAATTTATATGTATCTTTGTGGGAAATCAAGAAATTCTGCAGTAGAAGCTCTTCTCCAGCTGACTTTCAAAACAGAAGTCTACACTAGAACTGGGTTTTTTGTTTTGGTTTGTTTTTAGCGTTCTTGCAATCCTTCTTTTTTGGTCAAGGACCATTTGGTTGCAAATAATAGTATCCTATTCAAATTGGGGTAAGCCAAAAGTAGAATGTTTTTAAAATAATACAAGTGCAATTCATAGAACCCAAAGTCAGGAAGTCTAGTGAGGCCTCATGGGAAACTGGAATGAGGAACTGGAAAGTTGTCAGAGACCAAGATAGCTACTTTCTGTCTGTGTCTATCTCTCTCCAGACTCTGTGGTCTCTAGTCTCTGCTTTTCTTTGTTCATCTTCTTAATTCATTCCTCTGTTCAGTCTAGAGCTCTATTTGTGAACAGGAATGAAAATGGCCCCCAAGGCAGTTCTTCCTACCCTCTCTCTTTCAGCATCATCTGAGCCCACATAGCACTCCCGGATCTCTATTCCAATTTTCTAGGAGAAAGAAACTGATTGGCCAAGTTTGGACCATGTGTCCATTCTTAGTCCAATCAGCTGTGAGTGGGGGTAAACGCTGTGCTCTTTCTTCATTCTGAGAATGGAGAGTGCAGGAGAGCCCACTCTGAAGAGGAACAGGCAGGTAAATTAACTGAATTGTTTCATCATCCTCATGTTACCCAGTTCCTTTTTCTGCTCAACTTACTGTCTTTATCTTTCATTTTATTATATTTTGATTTCAGAATGTTCTCTTCTCATGATTCTCTACTCTTATCTTTAAAAAGCCAGTGTTTATTTGCATCTTATTAAAAATTATTCTGGTTACCATGAAAAATAATTTTTGAAGATAATGATCTGTATCTTCCAATCCTCAAAGCATGTTCCCTTTTTTCTATAATAAATTTTCACAGGCCTGGAGGATTTCTCTTTTATATAGTTTCATACTCTTCAGAAGTTTCTCTTTTCTTCACCTGAAAAGAGGACAAATCTATAGCCAGTGTTTGCTAATAGAGGACATATGTTTTACATTTGTGTCTATTCATGAAGGTGTGGAAGGGAACCCCCTTATCAAAATATTACGGGAGGGAGCATGAATTGACATAAACAAGTTCTTGCCCAAACATCATTGTCTATTTGGCTTTCTTCTGGTGTTTGAGAGATGAATTTATCCACCCTAGTGCCTTCCCCACTTATTCCTTAAACTAGTCAAGGGGAGAAACATTTATACTCCCCAACACGCACAGTTCCAGAAGATCAGAATCCTCAAGTTATTTTTATCTTTAATTTGTCAGAGCTTCATACAGTATACAGTAGATGTTCAGTAAAGGTTTTAATTTGACTCTTTCTAAAATGCCAATTTGACCATGTCATCTACCTGCCTGCTGACTATACTTTAACGTGTCCCTGAATGCAGAGAGAATTCAAGTTTCTTAGTTTGGAAGTCCAAGACCTTAATAAATTGGCCCCTGCTTCTCCCACTCTTAGGACAGAAACTTTAACTATATCCTCATAGACACCTGATGGGTCATGCCAATCTACCTGCAGTTCCACTGTATGTGTGTACCCTCACACTACCATGTCTGCATGACCTGTGTCGTTCCCTCTCCCTCAAATCATTTCCCCCTCCTCCTTCTGTCTGCATGATAAAATCTCACCTGGCCTGGTAGCTGCAGGTCCACCAAAATCTCCAACGTCAGATTCCCATCCTCTCTTCCCCCAAGCACCTCTATTAATGCACCTAACGCATCTTGGTGGAATTCCTTTTTTGTTTTTCACTTGTCTGTTTTCTACTAGACTGGGAGCTCTGTGGAGACAGGGACCATGTACTTTTCATCTTTGTAAAGAATCCGCCTGCAGTGCAGGAGACCTGGGTTCAATCCCTGGGTCAGGAAGATCCCCTGGAGAAGGAAACCACAAACCACTCCAGTATTCTTGACTGGGAAATCTCATGGACAGAGGGGTCTGGCGGGTTACAGTCTATGGGGTAAAACAGGTGGACATGACTGAGTGACTGAACAACAACAAATCTAGCTTCTACTAGGCACCGAGTTAAGAATTCCATAAATGCTTGATGAATAAATCTATTAGTGTCTAGATATTAAGCTTGATGATATAAAGACAAATGTAGTTAGATTAGTAAAAGAACTGAAAGTCATTATTTAAATATTAATTAATCCACTAGCTAACTGTTTGGTATAACACGATCAACTAATTTTCAGGAAGCCTGAGGAGTTAAACAGCATCTTAATCCTAACTCACAATAATACATCTGGATCCATGAATACCAGTCAGCTATAAATTATGTGCTTGGAGACAGAGAGGTAATTAAATGTGTGTGTACTGGCAAAGCTTTTCAGCCTTCTCTTTGTCACATGCAACAAGAGAAAATGGATTTTTCCAGTAGCCCGTGAGGGAAATACTAATAAATACCCTCTTCTTCTGTACAACATTTTAAAGTTTACAAGGTGCTTTCATATCCCATGTAATTTTTAACACAATTTTGTGAGTCAGAGTATCATAAACCTACTTTACAGACACTTTTAAGGCTCAAGAAGTAAAATGATCACCAATTTTAGTGATCTAAGTACATTTTTTACCAATCTAAGTACATTTGTCTTTATATCATCAAACTTAATATCTAGACACTAATAGATCTGTTCATCAAGCATTTATGGAATGCCAAAAGGTCATGAACGTAATACTCAAGCTCAAATCTTCACCTTCTGTGTTTAAATCAGGTGCTCATTTCACTTTATCCGTTAGCAAAGAAACCCATGAAACAAATACATTCAAATACTTGGTTCCTGGACAACGACATTATTGGTAACAATTTATTTGGTTTACATTATATGTGCTATTCAGAGGGTTTCACATCCTTTCATTTGTTTCATAAAACAGCCCTGAAAGTAGGTGGGACAAATGCCCTTATGTTTGTTTAGCTGACAAGAAGCCTGAAGTCCAAAGAGTCTAGGTGATTTTCCTTGTTTTTGTTTTCAAAATTAGTCAGTGAGAGACCTGCTTCCTGATTCTGTGCTCCAGCCATTTCCCTTGTTAACCAGTATCTTAACAGCAATTAAAAGGCTCAACAGTTATCAGAGAGATAACCCACTCTTGAGAAATCAGGAAAGATAAATAGATACAATTAGCTCATGTCTAGACAGCTCTAGACTTGTCTCAATGGCAGTAACACCCTATGATGCTGTTCCTTTTGTCCTAATTCCTCAGGGGAGTATCCAAAACAGACCTGTAATACTCCATATGATGCTCAATCTACAGCACCTTAATGTTGAGTATAAGATGCATTTCTACTTGAATAGGAAGTCCTATACGATCATCGCATCTGGTCCCATCACTTCATAGAAAATAGATGGAGAAACAATGGAAACAGTGAGAGACTTTATTTTCTCAGGCTCCAAAATCACTGCAGATGGTGACTGCAGCCATGAAATTAAAAGACACTTGCTCCTTGGAAGAAAAGCCATGACAAACCTAGACAGCATATTAAAAAGCAGAGACATTACTTTGCCAACAAAGGTCTGCATAGTCAAAGTTATGCTTTTTCCAGTAGTCATGTATGGATGTGAGAGTTGGACCATAAAGGGGGCTGAGCACCAAAGAATTGATGCTTTTGAACTGTGGTGTTGGAGAAGACTCTTGAGAGTTCCTTGGACTGCTAGGAGATCAAACCAATCAACCCTAAAGGAAATCAGTTCTGAATATTCATTGGAAGGACTGATGCTGAAAGTGAAGCTCCAATACTTTGGCCAGCTGATGCAAAGAGCCGAAGGGGATTATAGAGGACAAGATGGTTGGATGGCATCATCAACTCAATGGACATGAGTTTGAGCAAGCTCCAGGAGATTATGAAGGACAAGGAAACCTGGCATTCTATAGTCCATGGGGTGGCAAAGAGTCAGACACAACTGAGTAATTGAACAACAACAGGGAGAATTCAAACAGTTATCTTTTCAGTTCAGTTGCTCAGTCATGTCCTACTCTTTGCAACCCTATGAACCGCAGCACGCCAGGCCTCCCTGTTCATCACTAACTCCTGGAGTCCACCCAAACCCATGTCCATTGAGTCAGTGATGCCATCCAACCATTTCATCCTCTGTCGTCCCCTTCTCCTCCTGCCCTCAATCTTTCCCAGTGTCAGGGTCTTTTCCAATTAGTCTTTTCCAATGCTTCTATACTTATGCACACAGACAACAAATAAATACACATATGACTTTGCATAATCATCCCATGTACACACAAACTTTATATTTAGACACACACACACACACACACACACACACACCTTTTTATTGTACTTACTTTCCCTAACAGGAAGGTACATATGGACACTTAAGACACATCCATACCCCTCTGGAGGTCTCTCCTGTTCATTTCCTATCCCACACCCCTTCAACTGAATACACTTTTACTCACACACAAATGCCAGGTTTCACAATGATCAAGAGTCCTGTCAGCTGTCAGGTCCTGAATGTGCATGGTGAATTCTCTGAACTTCACTCTAGGGACTGAGACTGCTCCTCAGGCAAGGCAGAAGGGAGGACTTTAGACCTTGCAGTAGGGAGACCAGGCCAGCAAGTCCGAATGTAAGATGAGGAGACTCTCTTATTAATAAAGTCAAAGGCCAGAAAACAGTGCAATCAAGGGCACCCATTCACAAATATCTCCCTGACTCAGATATCACCATACTTCAGAAAATGTCCCTTGCAAGCTTAGGGACATTTTTAGGGTTCTTTAGGGTTCTTCTTCACCTGAGAAAAAGTCTACCTAGAGTAGAAACCACTGAACATTGGAAGCAGACCTCAATTTAAAGCTCAGATCTACCTCTTAAATCCTATGGGCTTCAGTTTCCTCACGTGTAAAAATGAGATGATAATACCACTGAGTGTTACAATGAAAATTAAAGAGTGACAACATATATAAAGTACTTACCCACAGTCTCTGACACACAGTAGGTCTCAATTAATAATTGAGTGTACACTCAAACACATGAGATGTTACACAAAGCCAAGTTGTCTAAGAGAATATATGGGTGCTTTCACCCATATATGGCATTTCGACTGTACTCCTCATTGCAACGTATTTTTAAATGGGAGGAAAAAACAAATACTGGATTCTTAGTACAAAAGGAGTCAACGATTTCAGAATTCTTTGCATGAGGCTTTGATTTTCAAATAGCTAGGGAAAAAAGAGAGACTGAACTTATCCATTTAAGTTTTGAAAAAATAATCCCAGATTTCCCAGCAAAGATAACAAATGGGATCCAAGAATCTGGAGACACAAGTGCTTAGAAACCTGAAGTTAGGGGAGAGCATAAGGAGTATTCACAAGGCAAACTGTGGTAACAAACAGCCAGTGTATGTCTTATGTTGCCCATAGAAATATAAGAAAAGGATGTTTCAAAGATCAATTGATATTAGTAACTTGAATGGTCTACACATCATACCACCAGGCAGTGAGGTCCTTATGAGAGAGTAAAATAAATTAGACTTGGAGTCAGAATGTTTGGAAAACTTATGTAAGCCTAAGTTTCCCCATCCACAAAATGTAAAATGGGGTTGCTATCTGTTTTCACCTAGTGGGCTTCCCTGGTGGCTCAGATGGTAAAGAATCTGCCTGTGATTCAGGATGGAACCCTGGTTCCATACCTGGGTTGGGAAGAGCCCCCTGGGGAAGGGAATGGTAACCTACTTCAGTATTCTTACCTGGAGAATTCTAAGGACAGAGGAGCCTGGTGGGCTACAGTCCATGGGGTAGCAAAGAGTTAGACATGACTGAGAAACTAACACAAATACGATGTCTTATTATAAGGATTAAACGAGATATGGCACATACTGTGCTTAGAACAAGGCTTATAACACAAGTAGTGAGAGCTACTATTTTTACCCAACTCATAGGTTTATTTTAAAGGTGAAATAAATACATTATAAAATATTAGTTTTAGTTTTACAAAGCACAGTTAATATCAGCTCCTAACTCATAAATTCACTTTCAGCCAAAGTGGATTTCTATAAATTTTTTTTTTTTTTTTAGTTTTTACATCTGAAAAAGTAGAATGCGGGTATGCTCTTCCTTTTTGCTCCCTACCCCTCTCCTTTCATAATCACCTAGCTCTACTGTGCTTTATTAAATAGAACCATTCCCACCCCAGCTCCACAAAATATCCAAAGGAAACACGATTTTACCCAGAAACCGCTCACCAGTGATATTTGTAAAACATTTTTGCTCATCTGTTCAGCTTCTTGGCCAAACATGGCCATCCTACAAAGCTGTACTAAAGCATGAAATAAACCTTTCCATAAAACATTTAATAAAGCTGTAAAAGTTAAATAGCTCATAATAAGCAACTACATAAAAGTATGTAGCTCAGGTCTCCGTCATTAATTTTCCTTAAGACTTGGAGAAAAACTCAGGACAGTCTTTCAAACTGCCCAGCTTACAGTGTGGAATTGAATCAAGGGTATTGTTCCCAGGATTCTCTGTATTTTGAAGCCAAACAGATTTCACAATTGTTTCACTGAATCGAATCTAAGATGATCAGATTCTGCTCAGCGACATAAAATTAATTTGCAGAGACTTCACTGAATCCCTTGGGATTCCTGCATTAGGTTGGAAAAGAGAGTGGAATTTTTTTTTTTTTTTTGCTTATTTCTCTAAGTGTGATTTTAAGCAAGAAATGGGTATTGTTTTTGGCTGCCCAGCATCCAGTTCTCCTTCCTAACAGTGTCCTCTTTCCTTTCACGAAGATTCCATTATATGGATAATTGGAGATTTGGGGTGTACCAAAAACACAGGTGCCACCTTGCCCTAGACAAGGATGAAGCATGTGACCAAGCTGATCAGATCCTGCCTCCCAGGCAAGATCACTACTGTGAAACTGATCAGAATGATAGCAACAGGACACAGACAGGAAATAAACAGCTGGTGCTCACTGGTCGTCTCATTAAACAGTGGCATGATGAATCCCTTCAATGGCTCTTACAACTCACCCCACAGACTGGTTCAGATTCCTCTGCTCCTCAGAGTCCAATATCCCAGACTTCTCTCTGATTCTGTGAGTACCTTGTGTCCTTCTGTATCCCTCTAATAAATTCCTTTTCTTCTCATAGACAAAGTTGCCTACAGTTGTTTATTACTGTTTAGGCCAAAGGATCCTAATTGCCGCAGAGTATCAAATAATTGTTGTCTCTGATTCCTATTTATTTTCAAGAAAAGAAACAGACATGGTGCAAAAAAACACCACCAACGTAAGAATTATGTAATGATAATTTGCCTACCGCACCATTCTCTCCATCCAAAAAACGACGACGGCTAAGGTTTGTTTATCACAAATTGTACTAAAAGAGACTAAATCAAATGGCTGTCAACAATTATGGAAAGTATTTAACAAAAGGAAAAGCATACAGTTTATATTGAACCGTTTAACCGAGGAGGTATCGACAAGAAATTTCTATTCCATACAAAATTATGTTAAATCCCCTAATAGCTGAGAACTTCATATAAATATTTGCCTAATGGCTTGAAAGGCACTGAGAAGAAATGAAACCCCTGTGAATTGAAACCTTATAGATTACAGTTGGTGGCTCCAAACTGTTTGAGGTTAAGAGGATTTATGATTTATAAAAGGCCAGCATTGTTAGCCCTTGCATAAAACAGCTACATCTCACAGGCTCATTTTTACCAGGAGCAGCTCCCTGGAGCCAAAATGATATACAAAATGCAGTGCCAGCTTCTATACTTTGTTCAAATTCCCTCGCCTTTCAGGCCAAGATATCTTAAGTGAAAAAAAAAAAAAAAAAATCAGAAACTTGGGAAGTAAACTGGTATTTAATACAATTCCATCAGCTCCTTTTTTCTCCCCTGACGTCTTACTCACTGAAGAAATCTTCATGAAGGAGAAGGCAGGGAATTGGTCTACATGCATACGTGATGTATTAAATACCTGAGAGACCATTTGCTTGCTGACCTTGCCAGGGAGCCAGGATGCAGAACAAGCCTGTAACAAGGCTTGAAGGCAGCCTGAAGCCATCACCACTGAATAATGGCTGCTGTCTTTTTAAAACTGTCGGAGGTTCACATGGTAGATTTCCTTCCAGTTTCCAGTGGTATGAGAGACACCGCCAGTATAAATCTTGTTGTCACAAAAGAACAAGTTATAGTATATATTCAACCACACACACAAAAAAACTTTCAAATAACATTAACTTAAACCCACAAAACCGAGGAGAGTCAGAAGCAAAGCTGAACCTCTGTCCTTAAGTCACCCCACTGTGTTTAGATCTTGAAGAATGCCCAGCTCATCAGAGGGGATCACCAGGGCTGTGGCTGCACAATACCAAGACAGTAAGTCAAACTCGTTGAAGAAGAGGAAAAAGAAAAGAAGAGGAAAGGAAAGAATCTTGTAGCTCAAGTCTGGTTGACATTTCTTCTGTAAATTTTCATCTCAGTGTGGACCTAAACATTCTGTCCGACCCCCACACTGCACCAAATGCTGAAAAAAAGGGAAGATGAAGCTTGATGCAATTTGGAGATTTCATTTCTACCAAGCAAAGGTTTTTATAAAAGTGTTACTATTATATGATTGAGCAATGTATTGATATCTCCTTTCTTGACTCATTCATGAATGAAATGTAGTTTTCCAAAGTCACATGACCTAAATCCTTTGGAGGCCTGTGTCTCTTTCGAAATCCATTCTGAAGAACTACAAGAATTATCCACTTTGAGATGGAAATTCTGTATCTGAGGCAGATATATCTTAATCTTAGTTGAAGATTAAGCTCAGGTTAAGGACCTGAGCTTTAAAGCCAAAATACCTGGGTTTGAAACCCAACATAGCAGTCACCTGAATCAGCTGAATAACATGGGACATGGAGCACACCTCTCTGAGTGATGAATATTTCACTTATAACATGAATGGAGTAACTCACAGGGTTGCCAAAAGGATTAAACAAGAGATTTGTGAAGTTCTTAGCACTGTGCCAGGGCATAGTAAACCTTCCATAAATGGCACCAACTACATCTATGGGCATCAGAATTTCCAAAGAGGAAAAATAAGACAGGACCTCTTGAGGTCAGTATTGGGGGATGCTGAAAGTTTCTAGATGCAAAAAGAGTTTACTGTCATTACATGGAAAGTAACTTTCACACAAGGAAAAGGCTGCAAAAGTGAATCATTCACTTCACAAATATGCCAGCTATGTGCCAGGCAATAGGGAATTTGAAGACAAGTAAGATAGAAATGGCTTCCCTGGTGCCTCAGAGTTAAAAAATCTGCAAGATATTCAAGAGATGCCAGTTTGATCCCTGGGTCTGGAAGATCCCCTGGAGAAGGAAATTGCAACCCACTCCAGTATTCTTGCCTGGGAAAATGCCATGGACAGAGAAGTCTGGCGGGCTACAGTCCATAGAGTCACAAAGGTGAGACATGACTGAGCAACTAAATACACACACACAAGATAGAAATGGTCCTCGCCCTCTAAAAGCTAACAGTCTAGATGGCATGCAGACAAAGAAACAGGCAGTTACAACAAGCGGTCTGCTCAGGGTCCCATCTCTCACACACAGCCCCCGGGCATTTCCCCAACTCCCACCACCCCAGAAACTACACCAGGCCCTCAGGCTCACATCCCACTTCCTGCCAATCCACGAAGAGGATTTGACATATTTGCCCCAAGCCTTCCTGGGTCACAAGAGCTTCAGAAGATGAGCAGTTTCCAACCAACTGAGTCTTAGAACTTGACCTGTCCTAGGCTGCTACTGTAAACAGAGTTATACCCCTTCAAAATTCATATGTTGAAGTCTTAACCCCCAGTAGGAGAAGGCAACGGCAACCCGCTCCAGTACTCTTGCCTGGAAAATCCCATGGATGGAGGAGCCTGGTAGGCTGCAGTTCATGGGGTCGCTACGAGTCAGACACGACTGAACGACTTCACTTTCACTTTTCGCTTTCATGCATTGGAGAAGGAAATGGCAACCCACTCCAGTGTTCTTGCCTGGAGAATCCCAGGGGCGGGGGAGCCTGGTGGGCTGCCATCTATGGGGTCGCACAGAGTGAGACATAACTGAAGCGACTCAGCAGCAGCAGCAGCAGCAACAACCCCCAGTACCTCAGAGTGTGACTGAACTTGAAGACAGGGCCTGTACAGATGCAATTAAGTTACAGTGAGGTACCTACCATTTCAAGTGAAAAGTTAAGTGTTAGTTGCTTAGTGGTGTCCAACACTATGACCCCATGGACTGCAGCCTGCCAGGCTCCTCTGTTCATGGAATTCTCCGGGCAAGAATAGTGGAGAGGGTTTTCATTCCCCTCTCCAGGACCCACGGATCAAACCTGGGTGGGTTTCCTGCATTGCAAGTGGATTCTTTACCACAGAAACCCAACCATTTTAAAGTAGGCCATAATTCAAGATTGAAGGCGCAGGAGAAGGGAGCAGCAGAGGATGAGGTGGTTAGATAGCATGACTGACTCAATGGATATGAGTTTGAGCAAACTCCAGGAAATGGTGAAGGAGAGGGAAGCCTGGCGTCCTGCAGACCATGCGGTTGCAAAGAGTCAGACACAACTCAGCAACTCAACAGCAACAATTCAAACTGACTTGGGTGCTTCTAAGAAGAAGAAATGTGGAGACATAAAAAACAAAACACCAAGGATGTGTGCACAAAAGGCCACAGTGAAAAGGCAACCATCTTCAAGTTGAGGAGAGAGGGCTCAGGAGAAACCAAACCTGCCAACATCTTGATATTGAACTTCTAGCGTCCAGAATAGTGAGAAAATAAATGTCTGTTGTTAAAACCACCCAGGCAGTGCTACTTTGTTGTGGCAGCCCTAACAAACTCATGCTGTTGCTTTCCTACATGAAGCAGGAGACTGTTGTTCAGGCGCTAAGTTGTGTCTGACTCTCTGTGACCCCATGGATTGCAGCATACCAGGCTTTCCTTGTCCCTCACCAACTCTCGGAGCCTGCTCAAACTCACAAGAAGTAGGGGATACAGTAGAGAAATAGGAACCTTTGTGCCAGAGAGGGGACAGAAGTATGTTGAGTAAATGACAGACAATATTGAGGCTAATTTCAGAAGCATGTGATGCCCAGTGAAATGAGCCATCTCTCTAAAAAGTTCTGCTTAACAAGGATACTGCCCAACATCACTTTCACCCATCCAAGCACTTTTCACACATAATTATCAACAATTTTTCCAATGGGATATTTTCCTGTTCCAGCGAGCCCAGCCAGATGTCTGCAACAGAAAGGTGTCAAGCATCTAATACTGTATTTTACTGAGCACACACTATAGGACAGCCACTGCTCTAAGCACGTAACATGTTCTAATGAATTTAACCTTCACTATCACCTATGCACCATTCCCTAGGGTTTCAATAATAAATTACCACAAACTGGGTGGCTTAAAGTGACAGTAATTTATTCTTTTGCAGTTCTCAAGTCCAGAGGCTAGACTATAAGCTGAAAAACCCAAAATTAATGTGTCAATAGAGGGCTTCCCTGGTGGCTCAGGTGTAAAGAATCCGCCTGCCAATGCAGGACATGTAGGTTCAATTCCTGGGTCAGGAAGATCCCCTGGAGAAGGAAACAGCACGCACTCCAGTATTCTTGCCTAGGAAATCCCATGGACAGAGGAGCCTGGTGGGCTACAATCCATGGGGTCAAAAAAGAGTCAGACAGTCAGACAGAGTCACAAAAGATCAACAGCTGAGACATGCTCCTTCTGACATCTGTAAAGGATAATCCTTCCTTGCCTCTTCCAGCATCTCATGGTTGCTGGCAATTCCTGTTGTACTTAGCTTGCAGCTGTATGACTCTAGTCTCTTCTTCTATTGTCACATGGTACCCCCTCTGTCTCCCCACACCCACAGCGTTTGTTTTCTTGTAAGGACACCAGTCATGGGACTAAAGCTCACACGATTCCCTTAATTTAACTAATTTCCTGGTGGCTCAGACAGTAAAGAATCTGCCTGCCAATGCAGGAGACCCTGGTTCAATCCCTGAGTCAGGAAGATTCCCTAGAGGAGGAAATAGCTACCAATTCCAGAATTCTTGCCTGGAGAATCCCCTGGACAGAGGAGCCCGGCTGGACAGAGGAGCCTGGCGGGCTACAGCCCATGGGGTCCCAAAGAGTTAGACATCACTGAGTGACTAACACTTTCACTTTTCACTAATTTAATCAGGTACATCTGCAAAAACCCTATTTCCAAACAAGGTTACATTCTTAGGTTCTGGCTGGACATGAATTTGGGGGCACACAAAGCAAGCCAGCTTGTTACTGTATCAGCTTTAGAGATGAGAAGATATGGACACAGAGATGGAATCCCTTTCCAAGTTCGCCCAGACAATCGATGGCAAAGCCAAGATCCAGCTCCAAAGCCCATGCTCTTAACTGCTACACTTAGCTGTCTATCAAAAAATATTTCCCAGATGAATGAATAAAATAATCAAAAATGGCAGAATGCCAGCATGTTCAGTGATAGTACCCCAATTTCCCTCCTCCTCATTCCCTTCTGAGCCCACTGCACCAGCCTCACAAGTACTGTCCCTGTACCACTTCTATTTTCTCAAGACCATATGATTATTAGCATGTCTTTTCAACACACAGATCTGATCATCTTACTACAGTTCTTAAAAATTCAAAGTCCTAACTTAGCATAGCAGCCAACGGCCTTTACCTTTTGGACTGAACGCTCCATACAGACAGGGATTGTGTGCATTTTCCCTCCCCACTGTGTCCTTAACAACAAACACAGGTCCTTAGTACCTATTAGGCCCTCAGAAATCATTGTTAAGTGAATGGGGAAATGAATGAATGAATGAATGAATGATCTGAGGCAACCTACATTTTCCAGTCTCAGTTTCTGATGCAACTGAGTGTCTCTGCTGATGCTGTGTCCTATGCCAGGTGTATCTGTAATCACCATTTAGGACCCTGCTCAAACCTCCCTTCCTCATTAGGTACATTCAGACAACACACATACAAACACCACATAAATTGCATCCACTCACAACTTTGTAACATCACCAACTTTCTTCCCAAGTCCACTCTTGAGGGGTCCTTAGGGCAGGGGTTGTGTCTTCTTTGTTTTTTTTATCATCAAGGATTATCAGAGAGTGGACACTCGACAAATGTTTGCTGGATAAATGACTGAATGAACAGTCTAATGTCCATGTATACATAAACAGAGCCTTATTTCTATTTTGACTAGGGCTTGACTGTGCATACACAGAATCCAGTTCTCAAATAATGAGGCAACTTCTTGGCTTTCCAAACTACCCAAGTGCAGATGTCACACAGCTAAGAGAAGGCTGAAGCTGAAGACTTGGTTCAAAAACAAACATCCTAGAGATAAACTGACTCCAATGCACTGGAGGCCCTGGCCCCTCCCTGAATTCCTCTGTGTCTATGTGATGAGTAAGTGAGGTGAAGAGATGAAGAAACTGACAGCCCTGAGGACTGCTTTTTTACATAAGTGAAGTAACTTTATAGCTCTGTTGCTTTTTGATCACATCTGGAGTCCATTTCAAAGTTATAAGCCCACTTACTCACTTCCCACTTAACGTAATTGTGGGGATAGTGTGGCATGGAGATGGTGAGTATCGATTTTGGAATTGGATAAACCAAACATGCTCTGGTGACACCATCTGTAACACGCCTGTGAGTAGGTAGGAATATATGTAAGCACAAATGTGCCTCTCTGGGCCACACATCCTCTTTTCATCTGTTTTGTAAATCTTCTTCACAGCATGACTCTCTCAAGAGTTACCGACAGGTATTTACACATACACCCCACTTCCTCATCTCACATTCTCTCCAGAACCCCAGTGAGTCTCTGTCCCCTCAGACTGAGGTCACTTCCATCAAGTTCACCCCATCCTGCACGTGGTCACCTCCCTGTCATTTGACATTTCAGCACTAAAGTCCACACATAAGGACCAACTTCCTTGCTTGAAGTATCTCTGGGCTGCTATTCACCCCACTGTCTCCCAGGCTATCTCTCTCCACCATCTCCTGGGCTGTCCTTCTGGCTTCACAATCCTGGCATGACTCAAGACTCAGGCCAAGCTCTCTTTGCCTTCCTGTCTTGTCCTGGGTCTTGTCCTGTGGTCACTGGGTCTTGTCCTGTGGTTTTAATAGAGAGGGTGATGACTCTTCCCGTCCTGGCTTTGTCTGTGGACTTTTCACTCACCTACCTAACAGTTCTCTAGCCAGAGAGATAATGTAACATAGAAGGAAGCATGGGACCCACAGAACCAGAGTGCCTGAGTTCAAATCCTTACTCCGCTACCTTTGTGCTTCAAAACTTTGAGAATTTATAGAGCCTCTTTCCTCATTTTTCCCTTCAAATGGGGATAATGCCTCCTAGGATTTTTTTGAAGATTAAATAATTTGATGTATTTAAGGAATATATACCAGCCTTAAGAACATGATGGATACTCAATAATGATAGCAATTGTTACCAATAATAGCAATAGGAATGCGTTCTCTTAGACATCATAGAGTCATGTTAAAGAGTCAAAGTTAATGTCCCTAAAATAGAACTCTGGTTCTCCTATTAAAATTCATTTCTACTCTGGTTTTCTCACACCCTTATCATACTGATGCATTTTATTTCCTTCATATAATTTAGTACTATATGAAATTTCTTTATTTATGTCTTCAATTGTTCATTATCTGCACCACCTCCAGCTAAGAATCTAGTATTTAAGCTTCAGGAGGGCAGGACCATGTGTATCTTGTTCACTGTTGAATTCTACCAGTTCAAACAGTGACTCATATTAACATATAGATATTCAATACACAGCTGCTGAATAAATGGATGGATGAATGAGTGACTGAAAAATGGGTTTGGATTTGGTACCTATACCCAGCACTCACTAGTTATGGGACATTAGGAAAATATTTAACTCATGAGCCTTAGTTTGCTCACCTTATCCCATTAAATGGGATAGCAATGCTTCATTATATAGGGTTACTCCTTGGAAGAAAAGTTATGACCAACCTAGATAGCATATTGAAAAGCAGAGACATTACTTTGCCAACAAAGGTCTGTCTAGTCAAGGCTATGGTTTTTCCAGTGGTCATGTATGGATGTGAGAGTTGGACTGTGAAGAAAGCTGAGCACGGAAGAATTGATGCTTTTGAACTGTGGTGTTGGAGAAGACTCTTGAGAGTCTCTTGGACTGCAAGGAGATCCAACCAGTCCTTTCTGAAGGAGATCAGCCCTGGGATTTCTTTGGAAGGAATGATGCTAAAGCTGAAACTCCAGTACTTTGGCCACCTCATGCGAAGAGCTGACTCACTGGAAAAGACTCTGATGCTGGGAGGCATTGGGGGCAGGAAAAGAAGGGGACAACAGAGGATGAGATGGCTGGATGGCATCACTGACTCGATGCACATGAGTCTGGGTGAACTCTGGGAGTTGGTGATGGACAGGGAGGCCTGGTGTGCTGCGATTCATGGGGTCGCAAAGAGTCGGATACAACTGAGCGACTGAACATTAAATGCACTTGACACGCACAGCAGTGTCTGGGCTAGATGGAGTAAGGCTTCACATGTGGCAACGAAAAAATGAAAATAATCATTCCTATGAACCACAGAACAATCTTTAAGAGGAATTGGCACCTAAGGAGCATGAGTCGAGACACTGCAGAAAATAAAAAGTCTGGCATATATAGAATCATGGACTTTTAGAAAGGAAGAAAACTCCAAGAAGTCTTTTCATCTGTTTCAGCTAACATAACAGGCAAACACGTGTCTGGAGAACTAGCTGATCTGTCCAAGTCCACAGACATAAACACAGAACTAGAACCTAGATTCCCCAACTCCATGTCTATTAAGCATAGCACATTGCTCTGCCTTTCTCCAATTACTTTGACTTGACAATCTACATATAGGTACCTCATACATGAACTTCAGGTAGAACTGCTTTTCCTATAAGGAACGTCAGCTACCGTACGTTCAATGTTGTGCTTGGTGTAGAAGAAAACAAGTGGAAGACACATTTCCAACTCTCAAGGAGTTCTTAGCACAGACTAGAGAGGAGGAGGTTTGCTCACACTGGTCACTCAACAGACTCAGTTGGTTACCCGACAGACAGATGTTAAGTCCCTGCTCGGCGCCAGAGTCCAGAAATGCAGCTGGTGAGTCAGAGTGAGGCTAGGCTACTGTAACAAGGAGGACTGAAAAAAAAATTCAGTGGTTTGAAGAAAACTGAAGTGAATTCCTTTCTCTTGTAACAATTCGAGGTAAGGTTTAGGCTCTACTCCACTTGGTTGTCTGGAGACTCTGATTTCTTCCCTCATTTTCTGCTGTCCACCGCGACTTTGGCATCCATCCTCTGCATGGTAGACACTGGGTCACAGTTGCAGGAACAGGAAGCAGGAATAAAAGTGATATCCATCAATTGTGCCTGCATTCTCTTTGTAGAAACTTCATCACGTGGCCACATGTAACTACAAGGGAGGCTGGCCACATGTAACTACAAAGGAGGCTGGACAATGAAGACAGCTGGTCAGCCACGTGCCTGGCTATGAGCCTATCACTGTGGAAAAGACAAGAATGGGCCTGGAAAAACAGTGAGCCATCTTGGCCTCAGTGACAAAGCCTTCACAGTATCCCATGCGTGCTCACCATTTAAGGGAAGACAGAAAATAATCAAATCCTTATAAACTATGTAACTATGTATGAGTTATTTAATCTCTTGTGCCTTAGTTTCCTCACTTGTAAAATAATATTTGTTATTACCATCACATTATAGTAATTATTGATATTAGTGTATAATAGTTTCCTTTGTTACAAAGATTAATTGTAAGTGCTATGCAATAAGCACCTACTAAAAACAGCCAACACTACCTAGGGGTTTGGGAAAATATGCAATAGGAGGTCAGGCATTTTGCAAGTAGTAATCTAGGTGAGTTGCCTAGTGTGGCTACTTAGGATTTTCTGGACAAAAGCACAAACATTTATTATACCAAGTAATTCAAGAGCATCTATGTTTATCTTTCAGTCTATGAAAAAGCCCAACCATAACTAAGTGTACCCAATATGCCAAAAGAGAATAAATGTCTAACCAATAAATCTCTGAGCTGCTGCCACAGGAGTAGGTACAAATATTATTCGCATTCTATACATGCATATACATGGAAAAGACTGATACTGGAAAAAACTGAAGGCAAAAGGAGAAGAGGCTGGCAGCAGATGAGATGGTTAGATAGCATCACCGACTAAGTGGACAAGAACCTGAGCAAACTCCAGGAGATAGTGAAGGACAGGGAAGCCTGAGTACTGCAGTCCATGGGTCACGAAGAGTCAGACATGACTCAGCCACTGAACAACAACAACATGTGTAGGGGAAGTACTAAGGGAGAGCAGGTAGGAACCTCCATCTATATACTCTCAGGTGAATATTCCTATTCCTTTGTACCTCTTCTTTTGTGTTTCAAAATCCACTAGTCTCAGTTCTGAGTCTCCATTACACTATGAATTTGGTGTACTCATCATGGTCATTTTGGGGTCTCCCCTCATAACCAGCACTAGGTGGGTTCCAGGTCATTAAGGAGCACTCTGACACAGGGAAGCCCCTTTATTCACCAATCACTGTGGAGATCGGTTAGTCCTGACTTGTCTTTTCTCTGTTCAGATGGTCCCCTCAGGTCGTGGGATCCAGAGAGCTCGGTGTTTACTCTTGGCCTCCTCAGCCGCTGTCCCCTCTGGGATCAGGCCACTTCCTTGGAGCACTGCCAGGGAGTGATGGCGAGAAAGCGCCTACTTACAGAAACCACAAGCCTCTACCCCTTCCTCCAGTCTGAGAACTGTTTTTCTTTTAGTCTGGGAGAATCTCACGCCTTACTATTTCCTCAGGGCCGTTCCCCCTCTGCTCAAACTTGCTATAAACTACAGCCTTAGAAAATTTCTTCAAGGGCACAGAATTTTGAAAACAAAAGCCAGGAAAAGGTCGTTGTTTGCATTCTTTTCTTCCCTGTCACACACCTGCCTGAGTCCTGGGAAGCAAGATTCTCCGCCTGCCTTAACTGAGGGTCAGCAAACGAGAAAACTCAGAAGATTACCTCGCTGCCGCGGCACCTGTGTTTCTATCCAACCGAGAACTGGAGCCACTGCCATCAGAATCTCTTCAAAATTGCCTCTTTCAGAGATGATGGGTTCCCTCCCTACACTCAGACACCATGATAAACGTGAAAGGCTGCAGCAGCAGCAGCAGCAGGCCGAACACCCGAATGAGACCAAGAAGCATGCGCGCACGCGGGACACCGGAAGGGCCAAGAAGCGTGTGTGCGCATGCGCTTGTTGCGTGCGCGGGTGCGTGTAAGTGCCTGTGTGTGCGCATGTGCGTGCCCATGTGCATGTGCATGTGTTCGTGTTTTAGTTTTGTTTTCATTACGAGCTGAACAAAGTGACGATTTGCCTAAATTGTTGATGTTTAAAATTCTGGAGTTCTCATGTTAAATCAACCAATCTGGTATTTCTTTTGGGAGGAAAAAAAATGAACTCTCAAAAAATACTGAAAATGTATTCCCACATGGCGACACGAGCTGAGCAATGTGGCACCCCTTCAGGTCAAGCAAACTCGTATCCTCTGATTTCCCACAAACAGCAACACTCCTAACTCCCTACCATCTAGATATGGAGCTGGATGCCAGGTACCAGTAGTAATTGTGATGTCATTTTCTATCTGTAGAGTTCTAAAGAAAACAACTATGTTATGGACACATGTTCCATGCAGAGAAATTAGAGATAGACAATAAGTCACCTTTGCTTTAGGAAAAGTGGGAATGAGGGCATTTCCTTGTGTAAGTGAAAACCATTCTTATATGTTGAATATGCAAGTGAAGTGTGTCTGGATTTAACAGGACAAGTTATGAGTAGGATTGTCAGATACAACATGGGACATGAGTTAAATCTGAATCTCAGATAAATAACAGATTTTTTTTTAATATATCCCAAATAGTGCACGGGACATACTTAAAAAAAAATTATAGTTTCTCTAAAATTTAAATGTAACTGGGCATCTGGGGTTCTGTTTGTTAGATTCAGCAACCACACTTAAGAGGCCATTAGAAAACAAATGTCTTCTCACTCATTTCCTTTACCTGTTGTCCACTTTTTGCTGTGGTTGTGTAGGAAAGGGGTAGAAAAGCCCTGAGAATCAGAAACTATTTGAGAGCGTTTGGCAATGTGCTAGAGAAAAAGAACCTCCTTCAACTTGGACATGGACATTGAACAAGTGAAGATGAGGAGAATGAGGCTTCTTTTCAATAGTGAACTTAGCACTAGAGGGAATAAGTTTTGCATGAAAATATCAGAGACCATAAGAACATATAACACCATAACAAAATCAGCAGAAAGTAGAAAATTAAGGAAAAATATATGTGGACCAGATTAGAACAGAGAAAATTCTTAGACACACCTAGTCAAGGGATTTTAGCTAATTCTTAGGAGTAATTATAAATTAATATCTGCAATATAGTCTCCCTGGTCATATATGATTGTTTGTGTTTAGCATTACATAAATTAGATGTAGTTCCCACTCCAAAGAACATAGCCATTCATTCTCCATTAAACTTTAAAGAATCACTTTACAGGGACTATCTTAGATAGATTTCTGGGCTAAGTGGGACTAGGTTCTACCTGAACAATCCAGTAAAGAGGTGGGTTCCCAGATTAATATTTGGGAAAGAGCTTCCCTAACAGAAGACTGTTTCAGGGCTTACAGTATGGAATGGAAATTTGAAAATAAGAATGGCAGAGACTTCCTTGATGGTCCGGTGGCTAAGACTCCATGCTCCTAATGTAGGGGGCCCAGTTCAATCCCTCATCAGGGAACTGGATTCTACATACCACAACTAAGACCCAGCTCAGCCAAATAAATAAATAAATATTAAGAAAAGAAGAATGGCAGCCTCCCTGACATCCTGTGACCTACCATTGAGTGACCAGAGAAGGACGTGTTAAATTTCTGCAACACAGTGTAGTAAGCCTGTGATAGATGTAGGTATGGATGATCCAGGGGAGGGAATTCTGTCCAGGACTGAGGTATAACTGGAAGGCTTCCTTTAACAGGTTATGCCTGAGCTGAATCTTAAAGGATAAACTGACTGTGATCCAGTGACGAAAGTGGGAAAGTGCATTCCAGGCAAGGAGGTCATTTTGAGTAAACCCAGAAGACAGGAGAGCCCTGATGTTGCCTAGAAGGCAACTGACTAGCTGCCAAATGCCAAGCAGGGAGAGGTGAGAGATGAGACTGGAGAAGAGGTCACCAGGGCCTTTTGTGGCTTTGCTCAGAAGCTCAGACTCTCAGATTCTCCTTTGTAATCACTAGCAAGCTACCAAAGCATTTTAAGTAGAAGTGATAAGAGTCGGATGTGAATTTTATGTCAACTGTAAGGAAAGAGCAGACAGAATAGCTGTATGGAGACCACTTACAAAATTATTGCAGAGGTTAAGATGAGGGTTGATCAGGGCTGGAGCCATAGCGCGAGAGAAAGGGATGAAATGAATGGATTTAATACATAATTAGTAGATAAAACCCAATAGGATGTGGCAGTTGATTGAGTGGGGGAATATGAGGAGTCTTGGATGAGATCAAGAAGCCAAGGATGACTTCCAGCTTGGGTGATTGGGTGATGCCAACTAAAATAGGGGATACCAGAGTGGGAAGATGAATTTGGCCTTGGACGTGCCAAGTTTTGGATGCCTGTGGAATATCCAGATGGAGATAATACAGGAAGTAGGGCTGTTTGTAAGATCTTCAAAGTCCCAGGCACTCTTATTTCTGGAAGCCCCATCCCACATCATAGCAAATACATTAAACTTTACCCACATCCCACATTAGATCTAACTATTCAATAAAAATGTGAGAGGATTTTTATAATTCTGATTTTTTAAGTTATTTGCAATTCATTTAATTTTTGACTGGTTATGTTTTTTTAGTTGTTTACAAATTGACCTTTTAAAGTAGTAAATTTACTTTTGTAATGAAATTGACATGCTTCTATATTTTAAATTGCATATTAACTTGGCTTTTTCAGTGTTGTTTTCATATTTGGGAGTTAATTATTCATTTATTTAGGTCTCATAGGAGTCATAGGCCCTTGAAAAGCCCGTAGGCTATAACACCACGCCAATCACACCTGATATAAAACTACATTATGAGTAGACAGTTGAACATATAGGTCTCATGTTCAAAGAAGATACAGGTTAATGAGGCAAAAATATGTAAGTTCTAGGTAAAACCATAAGGTGAATTTAACTGGCCCAAGAGAGAAGAGAAGTAGACTAAAGGAGGGAAGAACACCAACATCTAAAAGAAGATCAGAGGAATGCATATTTCACAGAGGAGATGGTGAAAAGAATGAAAATGAGGGAGAAAATGAAAGCAGAGAACCAAGGGAGCAAAGAATATTAAAGGGATCACAGGTGGATCATTGAAGTGGTACCAAGTGAAAAGGAGTGGTCCACCCAATACAGCAGGGACTGAAAGTGTCTAAAAGATTGGGCTAGTGCTCTTACCTGCTGTAGGGAGGCCATCGTAGATCATAGAGGGAATTTCTCTAAGGACAGGGAGTTGTGAAAACCAGGGGTTGAGAGGGTTAAGGGATGAAAGACAGATGAGAAAGTAGAAGTAATAAATGTAGAAGTTTGGAGAAGATAGGATAAATGAAGGCCAGTAGTTGGAGTGAGATGTTGCTCAAATTGAGGTTGTTGGGTGTTTGTTTAGAATATAAAAATTTTGAGTATAGGAAATACTTATGAGCCAAGGAGAAATCTCCAAGACGGGGGGCGGGGGTGGGGGGGTGGTGCGGAATATTAAGAGAGAAAGGATGTAAGTTCTAGGTTCACAGAGAAAGGATTAAATTGGTGGAATAATGGCCTAGAAGAAAGGGGTGGAATGGAGCAGGAGCCCAGAGCCAATGTCTCCCTTAATTAAAGAATGTCTTGTCTCCTGAGGACAGTTGTTGGGAATTCAGCATAAACTCATTTGTGTCATTATTTCTCAATTTTTGAATATGTCCTGTCCCCCAACAGGACCATGAAGTCCAGGGAGGCTCTGATCTCTTAATCCAGCCCTTTTTGACACATACAGTGGAAAAGACCTCTTTTTAGGGTTAAAGGATCTTCAAGATCATGTATAAAGTTCTCTTTCAATCATTTTTTAGAAGAAGAAATTTCAAAGAATATGTTTATGTCTTCTAAGAATATAATAGTGAAAGAGATTCTCCTGTTTTCAGGGGTAAGAGTATCTCTTTCTTTGTCATTCACATAATTAACAGAGGAAGGGGAAAGGAGAAAGAAGTAGAGGGTCCATAGCCTAAAAGAAATAGAATCTCCTTTTCTAATCAGTTACATATCAATCATCTGTGAGTTTATCCAAACTCTGTTTCACCCTATTTATTCCATTCATTCATTCAACAAACGTGTATGGGTTTGGCATTGGGGTTCCAGGTTTCCATGAGGAGTGACCAATTCCAAATGAGTACTATTCAATACACGATGCCGTTCTCTCTTATTTACCCTCAGATGCTTCCTTCCAACTTCACAGAGTGTCTCACTGCCCAACCATTCTAGAATTTGATGAGCAATTCTCTGTTGACCCTTGCCCAAGCGTTTCCTCTCCACCACAGAGCAGATACAAATACAGTTCACTTTGAAGAGTCTTGGGTTGGCTTTAGAAAGGGAGTGGGTTTGGATTGGTTGTGTGGCATGAGCTACAGAAGATGAGAAATGAGCAAACTGACGTGATCCCGTATTAGTCAGGAAAATTCTAAGAAACTGTTCCCAAAGAGAGGTGGTAAGAGGACTTTTTCTCCTCTATTAGACTTATATAACTGGTAAAATAACAGGCTGCCATTTTAGAATAGTTGGTGTTGGCATGCTATTGTGAAAATTACATGAAAGTATTCTTTTTAGAAAATATTACTTCAAGTTTTAGGTTAAAGCTTGATGCCAAACACAGATGAGTAGTTGGTTTACACAATTATCGCCTTTTTCTTAGAAGTAAGGGCAAAACCTCAAAACATGCCACAGCAGAAAAGCTATTTCTGTCACTGGCTAACAATTGAAGGACATCCATAAACCTTTGGAAATTAATATCCCCCAGGAAAATCTATTTGACGAAAGTCACAAGGAAGTTATTAACTAGAGTTAAGTCACTGACAAGAGATATTATTAATGATCTCATCAAAATTTCAAGTGCATTTAACTATCACATTGCAAGCCTTATTATTGACGACCCAGCGAATATTAAACTATTTTACAGTAGTTACTTGGCTAGAGATCAAATGAAAAAAGATGAAAAGCTTAAGTTCTAGGTAATTCCCTAATTTTTTAGGCTTCACGCAATTAAAAAGTTCAAGTCATTAGCCTTTCTGTCTCCTTCTCCCCTCAATCTACCGATTGCTAATACAGTCGGTTTCTTTTAATTGTTATTTTTTCCTTGTTTCTCTTCCAAATGCTGATGCAGGCAGGACGAAAGTCAGAAAAATCCTCCAAGCCTTGGTTTTCCAACAGCAGTTCAGGAAGCACAGTTTATTTTCAGATTGGAAGAGACACTTTCAAGTACACTGGGTCTTTAATCGCCTTCCCTCAAAGACGTTTTCCACAAGGGAAAGAGCCATTCTTCTTCCCACTCAATTCTCTCTCTCTGAGATCTCGACCCAACATTTAGGTTGACACCGGGTTAAACTTTATGCTTTGCCTTTTAGCACCTTTGTCAAGTGCTAAAGCTTGATCGAGCACTGATGTTGTGTAATAAAATGTATAGCTATAAAGATACAAATATAGTGCCTTTTTTGAAAAGAAATCTTTTCAGAACTAGAGTTTTTAGAAGGCTTTTCTAACCTGTAAGTTGATCTGATTACCTAAGACAATTTTGTCTCACTTCAGAGCCCCAGGTTCAACAAATCCATTTGTCGAGCCTATTATTCATAGAACACGGTACGAGGAGCTGGAGAGACAAAGGTAAATGTGAGACGGTTCCTGGCATTCAAGGAGATCCAGAAATAAAAACAGGCCATTCAGTACTATGCAATACGGATGATACAAATGGTATGCCTGAAAATCTAGGACGCAGAGAAGAGCGGAAACCCGGCCCCACATGGAAGGAACGAAGGGCAGTGCAAGAAAAGCGCCCTGAAAGGGGTGATGCCCCAGTTGGACCTTGAAGAGTGGGTAGGAATTAAGAAGGAAGGAAACTTGCCTTTCTTAGTGTCTAAAATGAGCAGGTGCTATACATGGTTTTGCATGAAATCCTTGCAACAACCCTAGGGAAACATTATCATCTTCTCCTATTTGTAGATAAGGAAACAGGCTTAAAGAGAGCACACAAAATGTGTTAACTTGCAAATAGCAGGCATAGCACACCAAGCTTCTGCTCATAACCACTGTAGTCTGCCATCTCTGGTGTTAGCCTCCATCCTTAGTCCCTAGGTCTGCCATTCGCATCTCTGCAAAACTTTTAGAAAATCTCTCTTCACACACAGACTTGGCAAACCACTTGCTATGATGTGTTTCAGCCAGTATTCTGTGGGTCACTGTGGACTGGCCGCAGAAGATCAAGTATCCTCTGGGAGAGAAGCCCACCTGCAGACTCAGGAACCCTCGTTTCCATAATGAATGACACTCGATGCATGGACTACATCCTTTGACACTTACTAAACCATGCTTTCCCTGCTGATTGGTCTAGTCATCTGTAATAAGATGGAGGGTTTTTTCCTATATGGAGCTGGTCAGAGGATTCCTTAGGAGGAAGGACAATCTTTGGTAGGAAAATGTTTTGAGAAATCATCTTACAATAGATCAGTCTCCAGGGGGCATACATGCCAGCTGGTGCCAAAGCTTGCAAGAAAGGAGTTTTGCAAATCCATATAAGACAAAAAGAATGTAATTGATCCTAATGTATTGGAGGAAGAAATAGAGGGGAAAGGGAGAGCAATGTAGGTGAAAGAGGCAAGGGAAACAAGTGGTGTGATGTGACTTTTCTGTGATCATCAATTTCCCATCTAAATCTCTCATCACACTTCATGCTCAGTGAGATTATTGGACTTGTGAAATCAGTGGAGGAGCAGCTTCTGTATGCAGAAACCCAAGTGGAAAGGGTCCCCAATAGATAAGCCATAGTTCCCGAAGAGACAGCCAAGAAACAGCCAAGAAATGTGCTTTATGTGTATTTTGATCAATCACAGGGTTTTTCTGTTATTTTCATTTCTTGTTGTTTTCAATCTAAATGAATTTGACAACATTGTAAAATTCAGCAGACCTCATTCAGACTTTTAGCTTTTCTTAAAAATAAGTAAACACAATGTGGCGATTCTGCATCTACAACACCACAGGGAAACAATTGACAGGAGATGGATAAGGTTGCCTCTTGTGTGATGCACACACTCTCCAGTTTCCCACAGTCCCCACCACTCCCTTTCCCCCTGAGTGAACCTAACCAGTTTCCTTCATTTACCTTTCATGTGACCCCTGCTATAAGGCTGAGAAACTATGACAGATCTATTGGCGGTGGTAATTTCTTCTTGAAGGAATCTATTGGGGGTTGCAGGCAATTTTTTCTTGAAGACAAGGGTTATGCTTTGTTTCTGCAGCAAGAGAAGGAGAATAATTATTAATATTAAGCAATTTAAATATGCTGAATCTTCTCATCCTCACAAAAACCCTGGTAGGTAAATATCACAATTATCTAGGTTGTACAAATGAAGAAACTAAGACTCAAAAAGAAGTTAAGCCATTTGGCCAAATCCAGTCTTCTGTAGATGAAAATTAGGTTGAAAATCTGAGACTCCAAGGAGTCCACATGTTGCTCTGTCTTAGCCCAGGTGGTGCCAGTAGTAAAGAACCCACCTGCCAATGGAGGAGATGTAAGAGATACAGGTTCAGTCCCTGGGTGGGGAAGATTCCCTGAAGGAGGACATGGCAACCCACTCCACTATTCTTGCCTGGAAAATCCCATGGACAGAGGAGCCTGGTGGGCTACAGTCCACAGGGTTCCAAAGAGTCAGACAAGACTGAAGCAACTGAGCAAGCACTCACACCACTTCTCTGCCTGTGAGATCCACTATGCCTTTTGCATTGTCCCACAGTGCCCCCAACTAATTGCCTAGTGGGTGGACACTGGTGGCCTTTATAGAGGCAGCTGGTGGCAAACTGTGCAGAATGCTCTGGCCATCTGCTCAAGTCCTTTCAGCCCTGAAACAACTGGACTGCTGTTGGAGAGTTGACAAATCTTGGTACCCTCTCCAGGGATTCTGTCCTTCTGTTCTATGACATGTGCTTCTTTGTCACATTTTTCCATAACATATCCAAGATCTGGAATAATGGTGGGGTAGAGGGAAGATGAGGGGCTTGGAATAAACTTGGAGAGGTATAGCCACAGGGACCAGCCTTTGAAAGTCATGTAGCTTTGAGATCAATAATTGAGGAATAATGATTGGGCAAAATGGAAGAAAGAAAAAAGGAAGCAGAGAGAGAAGGAAAAGGCTAATGGATAAGAATAAAGACAGTCCAAAGAAGAGAGAGAAGCAGAAAATAAGAGAAAGGAGGACAAAGAGAACTACATAGGGCTCACCGAGGGAGAATCATCCCAGCAAATAACACAAAACCTTCCACTGGAAAGATGAGAAAGGGAGAGGGAGAGCTTCTCTCCTGATCTTAGACCATCTTTCCACACCATCTCTCTCATGTGTCATCATAAATCCTTTCTTTACATCATTTACCATACACAACCTCCACTCTGTTCTTTATATCCCAAGCCTCGATAAATCTTCTCATCTTGTCCCTTTGTCAAAAGAGACAAGTTTGAATTTTTAAAAAGAACTTTACTAAGGGGAGACAGAAAGAAATATACAAAAACATGGCAATTGGCAAAACATACCACTATAGTATTCTGAGCTGAAAATAGCTAAATCTGATCTGCAAGTTGTCTGATCCAACCTGAGTTCTATCTTTCATTCAACCAATATTTACTGAGTATGTATTATGTGCCAAGCATTGTCGTAGGTGCTGGGTATAAACCGGGGAGCAAGACAGGGAAGTCCATGGCCAGGTTCCTTTCTCCTGTCATCTTTTAGTCTATATCTTCTTCTGCCTACACCTGTTTAGAATGTTTTGCTTACAAGTGCTGAAACTCAATTTAAGCCAGCTTAAGCAAAATTTGGAATTTATTGGCTCATATAAGTAACATGTCAGCTTCAGGCGTGGCTAGATCCAGCATTCCAATGCTTTTTTTAAGGAGTTTTCTCTCTCTCTCTCTCTCTCAGTTCTGGACACCTCTTTTTGGCCTCACTTTCATACAGGTATTTTTTGTATGGTGGCAAGATGATTGCTGGCAGCCCTAAGCCTACCATGACTTTACAGTGCCTGTTCCCAAGAGAAGGAGGAAGCATCTTTATTAAAATGACAGTAAGAGTTCAGTGGAGACCTCTGATTGGCCTCACTTGGACTCACATCACCAACCTTGAGTGAATAAAACAAATTTCAGTCCCACATTGTCCGACTTACACAGTGACCATCACAAACATGAAATCACAAGCAATCATGTACAATAGTATCATCACTCTTTTCTCTTGTCAATTAATTAGGGTCTAAGAATTAGACATTTTTGAGCACCACAAATCAAAGGGAGCAGGAATATTCCTAAACTCAACTGAGTTGAAGGACATATCCTATGAAGAACTGGGTCACTGGCCAAGCTCCAATTTCATCTTCTTAACCCCTCAGATTCTCCTCAGTTGACACTGATGTGTCTTCTTTGTCTTTGTACTATCTAAAGAGCATGATAGCGTAGTTTGCCTATAGCAGGGACTCCAAAAACATTGGTGAATGCAGTAGAGGAGAGGAAACAGGGAGAGAAGAGGAGTGAGGCAGTAGAAAGAAGTAGGATGGAAAAGGGAAGCAAAGGAGCCTGATACAGAGGCTCATAATGCCATATCCTGAAGTCAAATGTCCTGATGATCACATCACACATCCCATTATCTTGAGAACACAGTCAAGATACCCTGAGTCTTTGTTAGTTTCATCATAGATAATGAGCCCCCTATACCTCTCTTCTGGGAGACATGAAAATTATAGGGAGTGATGGTTGTAAAGTTCTTTAGCTGAGTTCCTGATATATGACATTCATTTAATAACTCCTGGTATTATCCGTCCTTTATCCCCAGTGTTAATGTTGAGGGTGGGGTTTCGGGAAGGGGCTAGGTCAGGCCCATTAGGGCCTCAGCTGCCTCTCAGAGATCATGAACAGCTTTCTGAAGAGGTTAGAAATGTGTTCTGGAAAAAAAAATCTGCAACCAAAAAACTCAGACCATTTCTAGAACCCAATCCAAACCAAACCTTCCTGAAGGTCATAACGTGTTCTGAGGTTTCATTCCACTATTTTTCACTTATACAGTCCTCAGCCCTGCCAGGGCCAAACTAGGATTTGAGCTCAGCACAGCCAAACACCACAAGGGGAAAAAAGTCCAAGCCCTTTGCCCTGAATGTACTTCCAGCCCAAGAGAGAAGTGAGAGCCCTGGGAAGCCCTGGGCAGCCAGCAACCCCACCAGCCACCCAGTTGCTTTAGAGCATCACTCTGCGCAGGTGCTGACTGCAGCCCCCAGCTTCCTCGGGTACCACCACCGTCACAGATGCACAGAAGGCTCACAGTGGTCCTTGAACTCTGGCAACCCAACCGCAGGCTTGGTGAGAAAGGAAAGCTGCCAAAGTGGGATAAACTGCTTTTTATCTGGCTGCTTTTTCCAGAAAGTATCTTCCCTCCAGCAAGGCCAGTGTAGAGTGTAGTCACAGAGCTGATTTGTGCCCACTTTCTTTGTGGAGAAGAATTCCACTGTACTCAGTTCACAGCGTGTTCACGAGTTCACTTCTTGCAAAAGTAACTGTACTGACAGTGAAATGTGATGGGCCCATTTAAGAAACTGAGTGGGACAACTGTTTAGAGAGAAGGGGAGAGGAAGAGGAGAGTGAGAACGAGGGAGGGAGAGAAGGAGGAGAGAGAGGGAGAGAAAAAGAGAGAGATGAGAGCAACCTTTTGGAGAGAAATGGATGCATTGTGCTGTCTTGTAACCTGTGCTTTCCAGTGACACTCATGCATTTTGCTGGAAATGTGGAGAGTACTTAGAGGAAGAATGGGTTCTAGGAAACAGCCTTTGTGTACTTAAGTTGACAGGAATCTCTTACTAAGATGGGTAGAAGAAGCAGAAGAAGCAGAGATCCCACAGCCTTGCCCTGTGCTGTACTCAGTTGTGTCCAACTCTTTGTGACCCTGTGGACTATAGCCTGTCAGGCTCCCTTGTCCACAGAATTTTCCAGGCAAGAATACTGGAGTGGGTTGCCATTTCCTACTCCAGGGGATCTTCCTGACCCAGGGATCAAACACATCTCCTGCAACTCCTGCACTGGCAAGCAAATTCTTTACCTACTGAGCCACCTGGGAATCCCACTAAGATGGGTACATATATGCCCAGTCGCTCAGTCATGTCCAACACTTTGTGACCCCATGGACTCTAGTCCTCCAGGCTCATCTGTTCATGGAATTTTCCAGGCAAGAATACTGGGGTGGGTTGCCATTTCCTACTCCAGGGAATCTTTCTGACCCAGGGATCGAACATGAGTCTCCTGTGTCTTCCACATCAGCAGGCAGATTCTCTTCCACTGTGCCACCTGGGAAGCCCCACTAAGATAGGTAATGGCCATCAATTAGGCCAATATTTAAATCATTGATAAAATTGTGTGTGTGTATGTGTGAGAGAGAGAGAGAGGAAGCAGGGCATTTTCTGAGATAGAAAGACAATCGATTATCATATATTTATGATAATTATTTTATATTATATAATATATAAAATATTATAATTAATATATTTATATAATAAATATTTATTATATATAATAAAAATATATAATTAATATATTAATTTAGTGACTTAAGAGTTTAGAGATAAACAATTCTCAGTTTGAATCCTAGCACAACCACTTACTAGCTGAGTGACTTTGGGAAAGCTATTCAATCTTATATTTCTCATTTGGAAAATGGGTATCAACTAAAACCAACTGATAAGGATTAAATGGGATCACATATGTAAAGTACATGGTGTTGGGGACATCATAATTGTTCAATAAATAACTGTGATAATAAAATTATTACTAATGATATTATTCTCAAAGAGGTCTAGAAGTCCAAAAAAATTAGGAACCACTGATCCAGGTAGTTGCCAAGACCAATCCCACTTTGAGTAGTGTGTGCACCTTCCTAGCCCAAGTTTCCGATCTGCATTCAGCCCCAGGTACCTAAGAAGAGAGAGAGAGTTACTCCCACCTCTGGTCTTCCTCTTGGTACCTCCTTTTTCAACACCTACACACCCATATGCTCACTCTGACCAAGTATAGTGATTCTGAGGAACATGGACTGCCGAATACTGGAATCCAAAGTTTGAGAGTGGTCCCTATAGTGAGGTGGGGTCAGGACAAGAGTGTGACAGCCATGCTCCACAGAAGTGGTTCTCAAACTTGAGTCAGCATCGGAGCCACCTGAGAGCGTGGGGAATGTGGATCATGGGTGTATACCTCGAAGATTTGAAAGCAGGGCCTAGAATAGGTGTTCGCATACCCATGGTCATAGTATTGATAGCATTCTTCACAATGGCCAACTGGTGGAGACAGTTTTGAACTAAGTGTCCGCGGGTAGATGAATAGATAAACACAATGCAGAATATGTGTGAGAGAGAGTCCTCAAACTTAGAGGACAGAGAATAGAATGGCTAGCAGGGGCTGGCGCTAAAGGGAACGAGAAGTCGTTTAATGGGTAAAGAATGCTGGTTTCCTAAGATTAAAACAGTTGTGGAGATTGGCTGCACAACAATAAGAATATGCTTATCACTACTGGGCTATATACTTAAAAATGGTTAAGATGGTATATTTTATGTTATGAGCATGTTTTACCATATTTTTTTTAAACAAGGAAGAACAAAACACAGATAACTGGGTCCCACCCTCAGAGCTTTGAGTGGGGCCTGAGAATTTGCCTTGCAAATAATTTCTCTGGAGATCCTGATGCTGGGCCTCAGGAGCCACACTGAGATCCAATGGGCTAAGGCTTAGGAGCATTGCCAACACCACAACCATGGCTGGGAGCTAGTATCTTAGAACCGGGAGCCACTAGAGTGGAACTGCAGTCTAAGTCCTCTGGGATTCCATTCCAGATGCTAGATGGCTCGCAGGCTCTTGAGACGCTGGGAAAGGAAGGAGAGAGACAGCTAATGTTTCTAATACAATTACTTCACTCAGCATTTAGCCTGGAAGCTCTCCAAGAGAGGGACTTGGGGCCCCTTAAAACAGGGGCTCTCTTTAACTTCCTGAGATCTCCCCTTGTTTCTAAGCATCAGGTTTTTACACCTGATGTTAATTAATATTCCTTAATTCAAATTAGAGGAGGGAATCTACGTGCAAACTTGAACCACAAAAGGCAATCGTCAAAGTATTTATGGAATACCAACTTTGTACAACTTTAAAGGGATCGAACTCCAGCTATTCTTTATTAATTATTACCGCTATTATTGTGAAAAAAGATCCAGTGCATAGCTGGCAAATAATGAATTCTCCATGTAGGTGATTTTCCTCCCATCACCTTGTTTACCAAAGTGCTCTTCTACCCACCTCTGTCTTCCTCCAGGTCCCTAGCCCTCTTTTCCTCCTTGGGCAAATGACTTTTGCTAATACTTATTAGAGATTATGATGAAATTTCTCAGTTTCCCATCCTACCCCCACAGATGAAAATATGCTCATTTCTCTCAATATTCTTATTCTCTCCCCTCCCATTTTAAAAGGAGAAACGTCCCCAGAGGCTAACCCTTCCACCTGTGCTCTGTTTATCTCTGCCTTTGGTCTGCTCAGGCACTGACATCCGTCACTCCTGAATCTCTTCTTCCTAAATATTGAGCCTCTCTCTCTCTCTGATTCCCTCACTTTAGAAAATAAACATAGACTTAAAAAAAAAAAATCAAACAGGCCAACAAAATGCCCCCTCCACCCTCCATCTCCATTAGCTCCTGCTCTTTCCCTCCACTCCCTTCCCAGGCAAGTTCTTGGAAATCTAGGCCACCCCTTGCTGATTTCACTTCCTCCTTTCCTCACCCACAGCAGGCTGGCGTCCAGCCACCTCTCCACTCACTCTCTTCTTGTCAAGGTCACGCTGACCTCTGTATTTACAGACCCAATGGAAGCTCCACATGCCTCACCTTACTTGACCTTCCTCAGGCATTTGGCACCAGGGAGTTCTGCCTCCTGCCCTCCTCTTCCACTGACTCTGTCCTCACGTCCAGCTCTCTCCCACTCGCCTCTGCTCTGCTGCCCCATGAGCACTTCAAAATCAGTGTCAGAACCGAGCTCGTTGTTTTTCCCTCCAAACCAAACTGTCCTATTTCTTTTTTAAAAGTGCTTTTAAATGTAAACTTTATTACCCATTCCATTTCTATTAAGTATTGAGCTCCAGAGAAAGCATTCCAGGATATGGTAAAAATCTGTGTGATCTGAAGGAAAAAATATGCCCATTGTGAAAGATACGGGAAGAAGTCCTTACAGATGGGAGGCCAAGAATTCTTTTCCTATAAAGTTTTGTAGAACGAGATGCAGGTCTATTTCCTCTTCTGTCTCTCACTCTTGATAATGAACCACCCACTGGTTCACTCATAGCAGACACTTGGAAGTCATCCCTGAGTTTTCTTCCTTTATGCCCCATATTCAGTTGTTCTCTGAATTCCATGATCTGTGTTCCCTTAACTGCTTTGAGATTCATCTGGGTCATTTCTTTCCACTATTGTTACCCCTTTTATAACCCTCATCCATATTGTTTCAATAGTAGGGAACATCTCCAGCCATCCCTGACACCAAACTCTCTGCCATTAAATGATGTGAAAGTGTTAGTCACCCAGTTGAGTCCGACTTTTAGCAACCCCATGGACTGTACTCACCAGGCTTCTCTGTCCATGTAATTCTCCAGGCAAGAATACTGAAGTGAGTAGCTATTCCCTTCTCCGGGGTGTCTTTCCAACCCAGGGAATGAATTCAGGTTTCCTGAATTGCAGGCAGATTCTTTACTGTCTGAGCCACCAGGGAAGCCCCATCTTCCATAAGGAAAATGCAGTAGAACATAGTGGTTAAGGGGCCGGACTGCCTCTGTCCAAATCTAGACTCAGCCCTTTACCAAGTGTGTGATATTCAGCAAATGATATGTCTTCTCTATGCCTCAATTTTCTCAACTGTAAAATGGGGTTATAATAATGGTAACATTCCTTTTAGGATTCTTGTAATATCAAATGACTTGAATTACTTAGAATAGTGCCTGGGTAAAGCCATATGCTGATTAAGTATTAGTTATTATTATTACAATATTTGCTGCCATCAGAGTAAACTTTAAAATAACTAAAATTAATTAAGTCACTGCTGCTGCTGCTGCTGCTAAGTCACTTCAGTCGTGTCCAACTCTGTGCGACCCCATAGACGGCAGCCCACCAGGCTCTGCCATCCCTGGGGTTGTCCAGGCAAGAACACTGGAGTGGGTTGCCATTTCCTTCTCTGGTGCATGAAAGTGAAAAAATAAAGTGAAGTTGCTCAGTCGTGTCTGACTCCTAGCGACCCCATGGACTGCAGCCCACCAGGCCCCTCTATCCATGGGATTTTCCAGGCAAGAGTACTGGAGTGGGGTGCCATCGCCTTCTCCAGTTCTACAACGTGGCAGACAAGTGTTATGCTCCCTACTTGCTGCTTCATCTCCATTTCACACCCGGCACAAATTCATACTCCAGTCTTAAAGCACAAACCATGTACTCTTGAATTCCTGAAATTTTGTACATTATTTCTCTGTGCCTGGTATGTTCTAATCCTTCTTATGTACCACATAAACTCCTATTCATCCCTCAAATGCCCTAGATTGTGAAATCTGGCCATTTTCTATTACCCCCAAATAGATTTTAAAAATCACTAATTTCTATATACTTCTGTGCCTCACATGTATGTATGTGTAAATCCATGTAGGTATGTAAATATATATGTATATAAGTGTGTGTGTACACACATAAAATCGTGCTATGTTGTTGCATGTGTATATCTCTCGTTCTAGAATATAAGTTCTTAAGGACACAAATTATCTCACTTACGTCCCGGTAGACTGTTGTTGTTTAGTCATTAAGTCATGTCTGACTCTTTGAGACTCCATGGACTGTAGCCCACCAGGCTCCTCTGTCCATGGGATTCTCCAAGCAAGAATACTAGAGTGGGTAGCCATTCCCTTCTCCGGGGGATTTCCCAACCCAGGGGAATCCCGAGTCTCCTGCATGAGCAGGTGGATTCTTTACCACTGAGCCACCTAGGAAGCCCTCCAGATAGATAGAGCTGGCAGATAGTGTGTCCCTACATTCACATTGTACACTCCTGCGTGCCTCGATATTTCCAAAATCGTATTTGTAGCAGACGGTCTCCAGAGATGGCCATCATTCATGTCTTCCCATGTTGCACGCACATGTTACTCCATCTATCTAGAATTGGAGACTTTTTCCTCTCCGTTTGAATTTAGGGTGGTCACATCTCTGCTTTGACCAAAAGAATGTGGCAGAAGTCATGTTTTGAAAGTTGGAACTTTCAAGCCTAGGCCTTAGGACAACTGGCAGCTTTTTCTTTCCCCTTTAAAAAAAAGCAGCCACCATCTCAGAAGCCCAACCACCCTGAGACCACCATGCTGACAGGCAGCAAGATCTGTGGACCAGGGGAGGCTGTCTCCTCCCCATTTTCCTTATCACCACTCTCCAGGAGAAAAGCTTGGCCATGTTACTGGGCCAGTCTGCTCCCTTCCTTAGGTTAACCAAGTGTTCTGATTTATCTGGAAATTTCAGGAATTTAACACTGACAGTCCCACGTCCCAGGAACCCCCTCACCCAGGGAAAACCAGGACAGTTAGTCACCCTGCCTTCTGATTTCAGTCACTGTTAATATGAATCTCTGAACCAGTCAGCTGTTACCCCCAGAAAGCTCTAGGCTGGAAAAGGACACATTACCTCTAAGACCAATTTCCTCACAGGCCAAAGAATCACCCTGTAGTCCATTACCCATCTCCCGTCATGCCCAGACACCCGATCCCATGGAGCCCTTCAGAGCTTATACAATGAACCCAGATGATACAGTGAGGACTGTTCCAATGTTATGTAACAGAGACTGTCTCTAATTATTCAATTCCTAGTGAAAGAAGAAACCTAAAAGTTAAAGCCCAAATGAAGTCCCCTTTTAAAGCTCATAGTACATAAAACCAAAAATCCTCTCCTCTCCAATTTCTGTCTCTGTTTAGTTTCAACCTAATGGCATTTGGGTTCCTTGGGCATCTCCTGCATTATCTTCCAAAGAATTAATAAACTCTTCTACCTCTTAAGGTGCACAGCTTCAACTCTGCCCCCACCACCTCCTGGTGAAACCACCCCAAGCAAATCTGAACCCTGGAGCGTGGGGGTCCCCTCAGCACCCATCATATAGGTAATTCATACCTGTGATGCTGTTGTTGGCTGTGAACAAACACAGAGACATGATGCTGTCTAAGAGAAGAGGATTCAGAGAAAAAATAGAGACACTCAGACAGAAACTTGAAAGGTAGTTCTTCTCATCCAACCCAATGCAAGACAGAAGGAATTATTCCAGGGGTCTGTTCTCAGTTTGTGACTCCCCATTCCCAATGTCCAGGTACAATGATTTAACTCATTTCCTATCTTTGAAGGTTCGTCCAATTTCTCCTTATATTTGAACTTGTTTCTGTGCATTCTGAGAACCTTGATTGAAGTACCCTTCTTAAGAAATTGCCTACTAGGGAAGGTACTTTTCCCTACACCAAAGAGTCCATTCATTTGGTTCCCTGAAATCAGAATCTCACACAAATGGAAAAAGCTTTCCACAAAGCACACATTAAATACAATGTGAAAATGAGTTCTGAGGACATAACTGGGTAGATAAGAAGCACGAGCAGAGTTCCTTAAATTTTAATGACTAAATTGCATTTTTACTCATTTATCAACTTTTTAAAATATTAATGCTGTGAGATCTCTAACAGCATTTCTATTTTAGGGGGAAGCTTCCTCAGACATGGATCATGGTGTGATTTAAGATTTATGGAATTCCAGAGCGCTAGGAAATATATCTGCCCAGAAATATAGCCCTTATTATGATTCCAAAACTGCAAAAAGGTGGTAGATGAACACACAATGGATGGATCCAAGCACATTAGATATCTTTTCTAAATAAAATACTCCCCCCCAAAAAATAAAATAAAACCCTAAATGATTCAAGGATGACAGTGAAGTGACAATCTCTACATTTGAGTGTGAGTACGGAAGTCGGATTTTGTAACCACGATGCTTATATCCAAAGTTCACCATCGCCATGAACTTCTCTCTCACTAAGAACAATTGCCACTACTGTGCTTGCCCAAGGAGGTGGAAAGGGGTGCTTCTTCCCCATTTCACTTTCGGGCCAAGTGCAGACACAGGAGCCTCCCTTCTAGTCCGTTCTGCCACTTGAAACCATGCTGGAATGTTTAAACAAGACTTTTCTAAAGGCTCAGGAATAACAAAAGGAAAGAAAATGCAGATGTAAGCTGAAGTTCTCCCTATCCTTTTGTTCTAGAAGAAATTCCTTTAAACTGCATTCTCTGCCTGCTCCGTTGCCAATTATCACAACCTGGGGAAGTCCAGAAACTTGTCAGGACCCTACAGCCTCAGGTCTCTTCTGCCCCAGGTGTCCTGCTCGCAGATGATGCTTCTGCTTTTGCATTGAATCAGACAAAACACAGAAATCAGCATCTATTCACATTCCCCAAAGAGCGTGCACACTCACACATACACACAGCACAGCATTGCCCAGACTACTAAAGATTCTCTACAGGAGTCCAGGGGAAATGAGGGCTTACATCACATTTTCAAGCAAGTGCAAAAATCCCTTCTTGAACATTTTTTTATCCCCGAGTTGCCTACCCACTTTGGCGCCAGCAGGCATCTTTCTATCTTGCCCTGGAGCCGTGCCCAGGCTCCTTCACTCACCTCTCATTCCTTGCTCCTTCTTGTGGTCTCTCAACCCTTCATCCCCTAAGGGGCTGCATAAGTTCCTTTCCATGTATTATGCAGAGCACTTTAGCAACCACCTTCTGCTATTTGAACGTCTGCTTGGAATTTCATCCTCCACCTCTGTGTATTTATTGAAGGGTTCCTTTCACATGGTATAGTGTATTTCTAAGGATAATTCTGCTGAATAACACTTCTGATGCATTGTAGAGAAATAAACTCAGAAAATAATGTAAAATTAGAGAATCTACTTTGCAAATACTGCCTGCCCTCAGTGGTCATAGACCTGATTCTATCCAACTTCTGGTCTGCCTGTATTTGGGGGAAAGTGTGTAGAAACCATCTGCTTCCAGTGGCACAAATCCCTTGACATTTAGACCCAGGGGACTGCAAACAGGATGAAGAAGCTCAGGAGGTGGTGGTGGTAGTTTTGTTACTAAGTTGTGTCTCTCAGGACCCCATGGTCTGTAGCCCTCCAGGCTCCTCTGTCCATGGGACTTTCCAGGCAAGAATACCAGAGTGGGTTGCCATTTCCTTCCCCATGGGGATCCTCCTGACCCAGGGCTTGAACCTATGTCTCCTCCAGGCAGTCTCCTGCATTCTTTATCACTGAGCCACCAGGGATTCCCAGCTTAAGGGGTATCTTTTAGTAATCTGGCTTTCCATCTGAGGATTCTCTTGATTGATTCAGGAAATCCCTCCTTCTGAGAAAGCCAGGCCTTCTCAAGTGGGTTCTCAAGTGGGCATGACTGTCCCCAGTAATCTATATATGGTCCCAGGGTAGCGGCAATATCAGGACCAGGTTCATGTGTGCGTGACCTGGGCAGTCACACAGGCTCCCAGCTCAGAAGAGCACCATACTTCGTTTAATGTTCAGTAGTTCCCATCTTCAAATTCTTAATAGTCCGGACCTCCCTGGTGGTCCAGTGGTTAAGACTTTGCCTTGTGATGCAGGGGGAATGGGTTTGCTCCCTTGTCCAGGAGCTAAGATCCCATATGCCTCGTGGCCATAGAAACCAAAACGTAAAACAGAAGCAATATTGTAACAAATTCAATAACTTAAAAATATATGGTCCACATCAAAAGAAATCTTTAAAAATATCCTTAATAGTCATTGAACATTTTTATTTTGCACTGCACCCCACAAATTATGCAGCTGTTTCTGCCCAATATTTAGATAAGAAGTACACACACAGGGAACAGAGAGTTGGTCTTTCCCTTACAATGGGCTTGGAAACAGCAGCAGCAATGACCTTAGTAATCACTACATATAAAGTTTCTTTATCAGATGAGAAAATGGAACCCCAGAGATGAGAAGTAAATGGTCCCAGAGCTCAGAGCTCATTGGTGGGAAGGCCATTGCCTTGTTCAACCCCAGGGGGCCAGCTTCATTACCTTAGAGCCACAGAAGTCAATATCCACCTTATTTTCTCTGTGAATAGTGGTCGCTTGGAGAAGGAAATGGCAACCCACTCCAGTATTCTTGCCTGGAGAATTCAATGGACAGAGGAGCAGGACAGGCTGTAGTCCATGGAATCGCAAAGAGTCAGACACGACTGTGCAACTAACTCTCAGTGGTTCTTAGCAACGAGAACCTAATAACTCAGAACCAGGTCTCCAAACCAACTCGCTCTCCCCCAGCACCACTCTAGCTCTGGAACACATCCTGCCTTCTGAAGCTTTTGTTCTCTTTCCTGTGTCTGCAAGAAAGAGCACTCGGGCAGAGCAAATGTCATATTGGACATGTGTAGGTACAGGTACCCAGAGAACTGGGGAGGATTCTAAATGATGAGGGAAACCAGAAATCCATAAAGAAAAGGAGGCTCAGGGAAAAATGTCTTTGTTCTGAATTAAATTTCCTAATGCTGGCAGGAAAATGAAAACACTAGAAAGGCAGAGTCAGAGTGGGTGGCTGACAGCTGTAGGCAGCTGGAATGGAGGGAAAGAATAGGAAGACCATTACTGTGCAGCAGTGGGAAAGGACCTGGAAATAATGAATGTAAAACCCCACTGAGGAGCGAGGTGACACAATTAGAGACACATAATGGGCCAGTAACACAGTTACTTAGTGCCTTTATGCTCTGCTAAGGGAGTTTTAATTTGCTACTAAGAATTTCAATGTGCTAACTTGTGCTGCCCCAAGAAAGGAACACCCTGTTCAAATCTCAGGATCATTTGAACCAGGTTTTGAGGCTTCTCCAAATAGGGCATATCTGAGTCCACCTCTGACAGGAGGTTGGATGGAGAAAAAACTTGCCTCGGGAAACAATCTTCCTGTATTCAAGTGCAGTCATTGTCTGGCCCGTGGGATGCCTCTGGTGTTTGGGAATTCTCTTTCTATTGGGAGATTCAAAGAAAATTTTAAAAACTTACAAACTACAACCCAGATTAAAGCTCAGCCCCAGGGGTAGTATCAGATGGGAAATATGATTTAGAGAAAGAGCATCTCTGAACATTTGGAGTAAATTTGAAAACAGAACCATCTGTTGAATAATCGGATCCAGTAGACTCCACACTTTGTACCACCAGCTGCTGTCGAATAGATTATGAAACCTTGCTCTACTAAGCCTGGTTTCTTGTTTCAGGGTTAACTTGGGGCAGAGCTGCAAGGCTGGAGGGATGAATTTCTGGGGTCTTTTCATGTCAGCATTTCTTCTAGGTGCACACCTTTCAATTTGGCCATCCGTAGTAGATGGAAGAGTAATCCCAAGCTGGATATGTGAGGTTGGAAGAGGAGCATAAAGAAATCAATACCCTCTCTCCTCTGCTCTCTCTTGAGTGTAAATTCTGGCTTCCTCTCCTACTTGCCCTTGTGTTTCTCCACCATCGCTCCTCCACGACCCCGCATGGTTGAGGGGTACTCTCGGAAATGACTAGGGAAGGGAAGTTGAAATGGATGTAAAGACCAATATTTCAGGGCTTTTTTCTTTACTTCTGGCTTTGCCTAAAGATATGAAAAGATGTCAGTAATCATCTCAATGAAAAGACAAGAGGAAGAGAAGCCAGAACAGTCTCCCCACTTTGACTCCACAACTTTTCTTATTTCCTTGGTCCATCTTTAGCTCCCCAAACCCCTGATCTGAATAGGTCTCGCTGATGTTGATGCTGAACTATTCTGGAGTGGACATATGAAAGGTCCCTGTTGATTTCAGTTTCACAAGACAACTCAGACTTGTGAGAATCTGAAGCAGAGAGCTTATTTCATTTAAGAGCTTTCTTATATCTGGTCAAAATGTAGGTTTGTCCTCAAAGGGTGTCTCAAACTTCTACCTCCTCTGCATTTCTGGCCTGGATGACAGACTTCTAACTGGTCTTGTCTTCCCCAAGCTTGCTCCACCTCAACTCTATCTCTAGCCAGTAACAAGAGGGATCATCAGGAAGTAAATTCAAATGATGCCATCCTCTGCTTCAAAGCCTCCCATGGCTTCTTTGCACCTAGAATAAAGTTAAACTCTACATGTCGTATATGATCTGGTCTATATATGATCACTCATTTATTATCATTCTTCCCCTCGCTCACAGCAGTTGAGACACTAGCCTTCTTGTTTCTTGGATAGGGTATTTTGGTTCCTAGTTCACTAATGGGGAAACCAAGGTACAAGGACATTAGCTAACTTCCCACAAGTGTTCAAACACACCAAAGGAACTTCAACTTAAGCCTTCTGGCTTCCCAGTCTGCCAGGCTGCCTCTCATTATCTCATTTGATGTTCACAGTATCCCTGGGAGGTCAGAAGGACAGGGTCATAATCCCTGTGACATTCCAGGGAAATCTTCACGTTACAGAGATGTGTGCCAACCCTGGCTGGGAAACCGTGATCTGCATGGATAAAACTGGGAAGCAAGATTTCCACGGGTTCTCTCAGTGCCACACAAGTGGTAGGATGGGCCTGTCTAAGTTGCTGGCCTGTCTGCAGCACAGACAAAAGATGGATTCGTGCTTTCTCTAGCACCACATTCCCCAGTGTCCAAGTCACCACCTTTACCTTTCTGCTGCTGCTGCTGCTAAGTCACTTCAGTCGTGTCCAACTCTGTGCAACCCCATAAACGGCAGCCCACCAGACTCCCCCGTCCCTGGGATTCTCCAGGCAAGAACACTGGAGTGGGTTGCCATTTCCTTCTCCAATACACGAAAGTGAAAAGTGAAAGAAGTTGCTCACTCATGTCCGACTCTTAGCGACCCCATGGACTGCAGCCCACCAGGCTCCTCTGTCCATGGGATTTTCCAGGCAAGAGTACTGGAGTGGGGTGCCATCTCCTTACCACTGACCCCCCACTTCCCACTAAGTCCCTGCACAGGCTCGGTGCTCCCTCCAACCATCATCCTCTCTCACCCCTCCACTCTTCAGCCCTGAGCTGTGAGCCAGGCTGCCACATTCATATCCCTACTCTAAAAGTACTAAGTGGTGTGGGACCTTGGCAAGTTTATTTAACTTCTCTGTGCCCCAGTTTTCTAGTCTGTAAAATGGAGGTCTTAAGTAAAGCTGATCTCGCAGGAGCGTTACGAAGATGAAATCTACCAGTATCTACAGCGTACTCAGCACAGGGCACAGAGCAAGTGCTGTGCACCTGTGGGCTGTACTCATCACCATTCGTCTTTCTAGGTCAACACTCCTCTGGATTCTCTTTTCAGCCTCCTAGTAGGCCTCCTAACTTCCATCTTGCCTATGCCCTCCACTCACCACTGAGCTTCTTAACATATAAAATGGGCCATGTCACTCCTTGGTTCAGGACTCTCAAGGGTGTCCTACTTAACTTTGGATGAAATCCCGCTGCTTTGCCCCAGCCCGCAAGGTCACCACCTGGCCACTTCATCTTTCCCTCACCTCACCTTATGCCATCTCTGTTATGGTCATTTGGTTACAGCCTTACTGGCTTTCTGCCAAGTTCTAGACCATACTAAGCTCTTTTATACCCTGGGCCCTTTGCACATGCTGTTCCTGAGTCTTAAACTCTCTTCCTCTTGTTCTTCATATCTTTCTGGCCTCAGCTTACCGCAGCCTTCCGTCTATCTTATTTCTGTCTTGGTCCTCAAATGATTTCTTCGTAGCACTTACCACGCTTCCTAATTATTGCCAGTATTTGTTTCTTTGCTTATTTCTGTTTTTGCAAATATTTCTTTTCTCTTCACAAAATGAAAATATCATGAACCCAATGACTGTGTCTACCTTATCACAGCAGTAAAACATAGTAATGCCCAGAACATAGACTGTTGAAACTGTATGATCATGAAATAGGCAATATTTTCTACTCACTTTTGGATAGATGGATTTAAATGCCAGCATGAGAACTTCTATAAACATTCAAATCCATTTGAGCTTGTCTTGAGACATGACTTATAGAAATGACAGCATGTGCTTATATCTAGCACTATTTCTAATCCCAAGGATTTTATTTCTCTTGCAGTTTTTGACCACAGCTTCTATTTTAGAAAATAAATAACCAGGGAAAAGTTTCAAAGATGTTTTAAGAAACCAGTTTTGAAAAAAGTCATTATTTCTTTATGCTACACACACTTATGCACAGCTTTTAAGCACAAAAAGCACATCTTCCCAAAGGAGGAAACAACAAGAGAGGAGTGATGGTTATACACATACAAATTGGCCTGAATAACTGAAATGTCACCCATGAGATTCGATGAAGAGAAATTAAAAGGGAATTTCACTAAATTTCTGTAAGTTTTAATGAGACCTATTGAAATTGGTTGTGTTACTCAGAGGTGAAGCTTTGACAATGTGTGTGTATACGTTTGTGTGTGTGTAGCAGAAGTGGAGGGCAGATTGTTAAGGCCAGAAAAATCTCATCAGACCATGATGCAGTCCTGCTGACTGGCACAGGTATTTTGAAGATTTCCTTTGTTTGTAACTCAGAAAAAGCCAATAGGTTGGATTCCTTCCTTCCTTCTTCCCCCTAATCTTGATTGAGTGTCTGCTATATACCAGTTTTTTACCAGGTACTATTTAATTGAAAGTGATAAAGACCTAGTCCCTGCACTCAGGAGGTGGACATATTGGTAGAGAAGGTAAATCCTTGAACAAGATGAACCCAAAACATCACAACTATAAAAGCAACAAACTACAATAGTGGTGTGATGAATTTCACTTAGGGGAAGCTAAAGCACAGGGTTGTGGTTAGGAAGGCTTCTCAGCAGCGGTGACAAACTGCACTGGGCTTTGACGTTTCTACAGGAATTGGTGCATGATCAGGTGAGGACAGGCCAGATGGACAGAGGCAAGAGCCAGGCAGAGATTCTGTACCACCACCCTGGATCCTGCAGTGCTCTCTCTGCCCTGGTTTCTGACTCCCTCTCTCCTCCTCTCTTGGCTCTGCAAAATTGACTTGCATCTCTGCAGTACAAGGAAAGAGCACAGTCCTCCAAGTTCAAGGCTCTGCTGCTTCCTGGCTAGGTGATGATGCAAGCTACCTGACTTCTCAGAATCAGGATATCAGTCGGTTTCTTGATTGAATGAGGATATTATCCACCCACTTTGCAAGATTCTGTGAGCATAGTGGTAGAGATGGCAGTATGTGTAAAGCTGCACTTGCGCTTGATGGGACTCATAAAAATCCGTACTCACTACCAGAAGGGAGAAACCAGGAGCAAAGGCCCCTGGTGCTGCAGATGGATGACAAGGCCTGCACTGTTCCATCCTCAAATGCTAGAAGGTTTAACACCCAGAGCATGCCCCTCCAAAGGTGCCTGTCGAGCCCATCAGCCCACATGTCCATGCTTCTCTCTGACGCAGACTTTCTGTGGCCTGGTGGTCATGCTGCCCTGCCCTAGACGTGCATCTGCCCAGGATCACAGAGATGTCAGAGGAAGCCGCTCTGACTCTGTCCAGGCGCAACCTGACACTGGAGCTCCCTATCATCAGGGAAGAAACATGTGGGATGAATTAACGAAGCCAACCCTGGAAATCAACAGCAAGCAGACTTTGGTCAACTCCCAGATGATGCAGTGAGATGGCCCCATCTCTGCCCAGTGCTGTGGGGGCCTCAGAGCACACCCAGCCTCTCCTCTTTGGTCAACCCTCAGGCCTCGGGATGTGGGATTTGAACCCAGGTGGTCTGGCTCCTGGCTAAGGAACTGATGGCAGGGAGAGAGAGTAACAGAGCAAGGCAGAGTCAGGACCTCATGGAAAGAGCAGGCTCGGAACTCAGCTACATGTCTGCATGTCAGAAGTACGAGGGAGCCCAACCAGGAGAACAGTTGAAGACCCATTGTTCATCCTCATGGTCCAGGCAGAGTCAGGGCTGGGAGTCCCCACATAGTCAAGGGACAGAACACTTGTAACTGTAATTGCTCCATCACATTTAGAAGTGGCTCTTTTCCACCTGCCCTGGCCCACAGGTAAGTCTTTCCTGCAAGGGTGACAGTCCTTGAAGTTTCTATAGTCAGATATGACTTAGCAACTGAACTGCGACCACAAGTGAAGCAGTAACTTCTTTCCAGCCACACAGTTCTCCAGGGGGAATGGAACCAAGTTATGGACATGATACTGCTTCTTCCTCCTCCCATCAGCCTGGATCCTCAGCACCAACTCCTCTCCTGCATTGATTGCCCTGACAGAGGACGGGTTCCTTGTGGAGACATGTTGGTCTCTGCAGGTGAAGTCCTGTGTCAAGAGTATAGTCAGTGCTACCAGGTGTCTGCCAAGAGCTCACGCATGCCACCCATGGAACTCCCTCTTCTTTTAAAGGACATGATGGAAGAGGCTGGTTAAGGAGAAAGGATGAGTAAGAAAGAGGATGCCCCGTGCCTAATAAAGCACTTGAAATGAAACCAGGAAAGATTTCTCCTAACTGAAGACCACGGTCTCAGACCAGGTTGGCAGACAACTGCAGCTCAGGTGCTTTGGTGACGTGCTGCTGCTTCTGGTCCAGTGAGATGAGTGTCTCTCCTCCTTGGGGAGACAGATTTATCTCAAACAGACTTAAGAAAGGAAGGTGAAAAGTTTAAAAAAAGGTTCAATGCAACTGGCATTGGAGTGGAGTCTTGGATAACTTTTGGAAATTCCAGTGGGATTATTGCCTTTGCTCTCATCAGACTTCGTCACCCCTCTTTCTGCCAGAGCATGCTTCTAGCATTTTCCTGGCTCTGCCAGTTTCCCTCTGAAGGTGATGCTTCACAGTGAGGCTGTCTTCATGTCCTTGTCTCTGTGCCCAATGGCCACCACCATCCATCCTGCCCTGGGAGCTTCCACATCTGGGCACACTTAACTAGGTTGTGAGATCAGAATGGTGGAGGGAACACCAGGGTAACTGAAGTGGTGAGACGTGGACCACTTTGAGTAAGGGTTCCAAGAGAGGCAGCCATACACTTGGGCAAGTTCTCCCAGATACAGTCTTCACGGGCCCCCGACCACTATGAATAGTGGATTTACAGTCACACGGGGCTTCCTTTCTTTTCTTTCCCCTCTCAATTGTGAAATTCACCATTTTATCCATTTTTAAATATATATAGCTCGATGGCATTACATACATTCACATTGACCTACTGTGTTTTTTTTCCACTGAAGTACAGTTGATCTATAAAGTTTGACAGTTTCAGGTATACAGCAAAGAGATTCAGTTTTGTATACATACACATGCATATATTCTTTTTCAGATTCTTTTCCATTTAGGTTACTACAAGATATTGAATATAGTTCCCCATGCTATACAGTAGGTCCCTGTTGTTTGCTTTGTGTATTGTACATACTGTTTTTTAAAAACAATCATCTTTTTAACTTGGCATCTTCCTTCCTATTCTCTCCCTTGCAAATATCACACTCTTAACTGCACAGCCCCTGTGAACAATCTAATGTGTGTCTCCTGTCATTTCCTCCATGCATCCATAATTGTATTGAGAAATGTATGTTTATATTGCATATGGAAAGTGGTGAAAGCCTTACAAAAATAGGATGTTGTGCATGCTTTCCTGCTTTTTGGCTTTTTCACTCAGCATTTCTTCGTTGGAATTCCCTCCAAATCAAGCAGCAAGCTCTAAGTCAATCTCTGTAATGGCTTAATCCGTGGTTTGACTGTACTATAATTTATTCAACCACCCCCTCTTGGTGAGCATTCGGTTTTCCTGTGCTCCACATGGCAGCTGAAATGCCACTCACAGATTGTGACTCGACTGCTGAACGCCCTCCAGAGGCACCCTCTCACTTAAAATGAGATGCAAAGGCCTCATGATGGCCTTTGAGGCCCTAAACGATCCCTCCAGCCACACTTCCCACTGTCCTTTCTGTTCCAGCATTCTCTGTCTCACCCAGTCTGCTGTGGCCACACTGGCTTCCTTGATACTCCTCAAGCCTGACACTCTCACCCCGACCACTGTGCCTTTGCACATGCTTTTCTCGCTCACAAGTACCAGCACAGTTCACCTTCTTACCTTCTCAAGACTCTATCTCTAACTTCCCGGTCCAAATAAGCAACTCCCCTTCCCTTTAATTCTGTCTCCCTTCCTTACTTAACTTTTCTCCCTAGCACTTATCACTCACTTATTTGTTGGTATAGAGGAAAACAATAGAATGGGAAAGACTAGAGATCTCTTCAAGAAAATTAGAGATACCAAGGGAACATTTCATGCAAAGATGGGCTCAATGAAGAACAGAAATGGTATGGACCTAACAGAAGATGAAGATATTAAGAAGAGGTGGCAAGAATACACAGAACTGTACAAAAAAGATCTTCACAACCCAGATAATCATGATGGTGTGATCATTCACATTCACCTAGAGCCAGACATCCTGGAATGTGATGTCAAGTGGGCCTTAGGAAGCATCACTACGAGCAAAGCTAGTGGAGGTGATGGAATTCCAGTTGAGCTATTTCAAATCCTGAAAGACGATGCTGTGAAAGTGCTGCACTCAATAGGCCAGCAAATGTGGAAAACTCAGCAGTGGCCACAGGACTGGAAAAGATCAGTTTTCATTCCAATCCCAAAGAAAGGCAATGCCAAAGAATGCTCAAACTACCACACAATTGCACTCATCTCACAGGCTAGGAAAGTAATGCTCAAAATTCTCCAAGCCAAGCTTCAGCAATATGTGAACTGTGAACTTCCAGATCTTCAAGCTGGTTTTAGAAAAGGCAGAGGAACCAGAGATCAAATTTTCAACATCTGCTGGATCATGGAAAAAGCAAGAGAGTTCCAGAAAAACATCTATTTCTGCTTTATTGACTATGCCAAAGCCTTTGACTGTGTGGATCACAATAAACTGTGGAAAATTCTGAAAGAGATGGGAATACCAGACCACCTGACCTGCCTCTTGAGAAATCTGTATGCAAGTCAGGAAGCAACAGTTAGAACTGGACATGAAACAGACTGGTTCCAAATAGGAAAACGAGTACATCAAGGCTATATATTGTCACCCTGCTTATTTAACTTATATCCAGAGTACATCATGAGAAACACTGGGCTGGATGAAGCACAAGCTGGAATCAAGATTGCCGGGAGGAATATCAATAACCTCAGATGTGCAGATGACACCACCCTTAGGGCAGAACACAAAGAAGAACTAAAGAGCCTCTTGATGAAAGTGAAAGAGGAGAGTGAAAAAATTGGCTTAAAGCTCAACATTCAGAAAACTAATATCATGCATGGCATCCGGTCCTATCACTTCATGGCAAATAGATGGGGAAGCAGTGGAAACAGTGGCTGACTTTATTTTGGGGGGCTCCAAAATCACTGCAGATGGTGATTGCAGCCATGAAATTAAAAGATGCTTACTCCTTAGAAGGAAAGTTATGACCAATCTAGACAGCATATTAAAAAGCAGAGACATCACTTTGCCAACAAAGGTCCGTCTAGTCAAGGCTATGGTTTTCCAGTGGTCATGTATGGATGTGAGAGTTGGACTATAAAGAAAGCTGAGAGAAGATTTGATGCTTTTGAACTGTGGTGTTGGAGAAGACTCTTGAGAGTCCCTTGGCCTGCAAGGAGATCCAACCAGTCCACCCTAAAGGAGACCAGTCCTGGGTGTTCATTGGAAGGAATGATGTTGAAGCTGAAACTCCAATACTTTGACCACCTGATGCGAAGAGATGACTCATTTGAAAAGACCCTGATGCTGGGAAAGATTGAGGGCAGGAGGAGAAGGGGATGACAGAGGATGAGATGATTGGATGGCAACACCGACTCAATGGACATGGGTTTGGGTGGACTCCGGGAGTTGGTGATGGACAGGGAGGCCTGGCATGCTGTGGTTCATGGGGTCGCAAAGAATCGGACACAACTGAGAGACTGAACTGAACTATCTGACTCTCCCCATTACAATGTAGACTCTACAGGGCAAGAATCTAACTGTTCTGCTCAATTTTATATCCTGGGTATCTACAACAGTGCCTGGAACTTAATGCTGCTGCTAAGTCACTTCAGTCGTGTCCGACTCTGTGAGACCCCATGGACTGCAGCCTACCAGGCTTCTCCATCCATGGGATTCTCCAGGCAAGAACACTGGAGTGGGTTGCCATTTCCTTCTCCAATGCATGAAAGTGGAAAGTGAAAATGAAGTCGCTCAGTTGTGTCTGACTCTTAGCGACCCCATGGATTGCAGCCTACCAGGCTCCTCCATCCATGGGATTTTCCGGGCAACAGTACTGGAGTGGGGTGCCATTGCCTTCTCCCTGGTACTTCATTGGGTTTAATAAATAAGTATGAACTCATCTACTCACTGAACAATACAGAGCTTATTCCATGGGATAAAAGAAACAGTGTTGTCCTTGTTCAATCCAGACTTATACCTATCTGGTCCCATTATAGAGAGCTCTGTGTCCAGTAAGTTATATGAACCAGTACTGTGATAATAGTGCATGGTACCTGAGAGTGCTGGCTCTGGATTCTGACTTTCTGTGTTTAAACCTCTAGCTCTGCCAATTACCTCTGTGTGAACTTGGACAAGTTACTTAACCTCTGTGCCTCAGCTTCCTTTGTGTCCAATGCAAATAAGAATACCTACATCAAATGTCTCTTATATGTGGAATCTAAAATAAAATGATAAAAATGAACTTAAACAGAAATGGACTCACAGACTTAGAGAAAAAACTTATGGTTACTAGTGGGAAAGTTGAGGGGGGAGAGGAATAGATTGGGAGTTAAGGATTGACATATACACACGGATATATTTAAAATAGATAGCCAATAAAGATCTACCATATATCACAGGGAACTCTGCTTGATACTCTGTAATCATCTAAATGGGAAAATAATTTGTAAAAGAATATCCTGGGTGTTCATTGGAAGGAATGATGTTGAAGCTGAAACTCCAATACCTTGGCCACCTGATGTGAAAAGCTGACTCATTTGAAAAGACCCTGATGCTGGGAAAGATTGAGGGCAGGAGGAGAAGGGGATGACAGAGGATAAGATGGTTGGATGGCATTACTGACTTAATGGACATGGGTTTGGGTGGACTCTCGGAGTTGGTGATGGACAGGGAGGCCTGGTGTGCTGCAGTTCTTGGGGTCACAAAGAGCTGGACACGACTGAGCAACTGAACTGAACTGACTCTTTGTGAGTTGGTTATATATATATATATGTGTGTGTATGTAACTGAATATATATATATATTGAATATATATATATGTAACTGAATCACTTTGCTATAAACCTGAATATAACAATTCAGGTTATAACAATAACATACAATAATATGTTGTATAATAATAACAATTATTAACAACAATAATAACAATACATATAACAATATGTAAACTGAATATATATATATATGTGTGTGTGTGTGTAACTGAATCACTTTGCTGTAAACCTGAAACTAACAATACTCCAATATATTAATAAAATACATCTGAAAGTTTCTTGTTGCATATGGCAAATGGGTTAATACATGTAAACACTTAGAACAGAACTTGGTGCTCACTTCGGCAGCACATATACTAAAATTGGAACAATACAGAGAAGATTAGCATGGCCCCTGTGCAAGGATGACATGCAAATTCGTGAAGCGTTCCATATTTTTATACAAGCAACTCCTACAGCTCAACTCCAGAAAAATAAATGATCCAATCAAAAAATAGGCCAAAGAACTAAATAGACATTTCTCCAAAGAAGACATACAGATGGCTAACAAACACATGAAAAGATGCTCAACATCACTCATTATCAGAGAAATGCAAATCAAAACCACTATGAGGTACCATTTCACACCAGTCAGAATGGCTGTGATCCAAAAGTCTACAAATAATAAATGCTGGAGAGGGTGTGGAGAAAAGGGAACCCTCTTACACTGTTGGTGGGAATGCAAACTAGTACAGCCACTATGGAGAACAGTGTGGAGATTCCTTAAAAAACTGGAAATAGAACTGCCTTATGATCCAGCAATCCCACTGCTGGGCATACACACTGAGGAAACCAGAATTGAAAGAAGCACGTGTACCCCAATGTTCATCGCAGCACTGTTTCTAATAGCCAGGACATGGAAGCAACCTAGATGTCCATCAGCAGATGAATGGATAAGAAAGCTGTGGTACATATACACAATGGAGTATTACTCAGCCATTAAAAAGAATACATTTGATTCAGTTCTAATGAGGTGGATGAAACTGGAGCCTATTATACAGAGTGAAGTAAGCCAGAAGGAAAAACACCAATACAGTATACTAATGCATATATATGGAATTTAGAAAGATGGTAACAATAACCCGGTGTACGAGACAGCAAAAGAGACACTGATGTATAGAACAGTCTTATGGACTCTGTGGGAGAGGGAGAGGGTGGGAAGATTTGGGAGAATGACATTGAAACGTGTAAAATATCATGTATGAAACGAGTTGCCAGTCCAGGTTCGATGCACGATACTGGATGCTTGGGGCTAGTGCACTGGGACGACCCAGAGAGATGGTATGGGGAGGGAGGAGGGAGGAGGGTTCAGGATGGGGAACACATGTATACCTGTGGCGGATTCATTTTGATATTTGGCAAAACTAATACAATTATGTAAAGTTTAAAAATAAAATAAAATTTAAAAAAAAAGCCCAGAAGTGGGGAAATGCGATGAGAGAGAAAAAAAAAAGGGGTACACCTATGGCTGATTAATGTTGAGGTTTGACAGAAAACAAAATTCTGTAAAGCAATTATCCTTCAATAAAAAAAAAGAAAAAAAAAAAAAGAACAGAACTTGGCCCATAGCAAGCACTCATAATTGTTATAGAGGTTAAGGGTGTAAACTTCAGAGACAGACTATCTGGGATCAAACTCAGGCTCTGCTGCTTACGAGCTGTGTCACCTTGAGTAAGTCACAAGTTAACCTCTATGACTCAGTTTCATTATCTGTAAAGTAGGTATAATCATAGCATTTCCTCTCAAGAGTGCTGTGAGAATTAAATATATTGATATGTACAGAACTAAAAATGACATCTGACCCATATATAAGTGCCATAAATCACATGGATGCTTGCTGTCATCACCATCATATGCATGGCCCAGATTCTTAGTTACAAAGAAGGAAGAGCAGACAAAAAGCCCCTCCCATGTAAGAGCACTTAAGGAACACCTGTCCCTTCCTGGGCCTGCCTACAGGTAGTTCTATGCTTTCCCCAGCAAACTTGTACCTGGCACAAATCCAAAAGAAGAGGACAGAGGGAAGAATTTAGAGAGAACTAATAATCTCTCTACCTCAGTGTTTTTCTCTGTAAAATGGGGTTAATAACCACACTGAGTCCATAAAGTCACTTTGAAGATTGAATGAGAGGATGGGAAACATTTAGCCTGGCACCTGGCAGATAGACTGATGACCAGGAAGAGGACAAATAGGAGAATACCAGTGTGTTTGGGGCACTAAAGGAGCACAGAACCCAAGTTCCACAGGGCTGAGGTGTGTGTGTGTTGGGGAAGGGGCTGTGGTGGTGCTGTAGTAAACTGTGTTACCTGCCTCTCCCTAAGGAGGATTATATCTTTTCCTGCTCCCTGGAGGCAGTCTTGGATATGTGACTTTTTTTTGGCCAATAGCATGTAACATGTGAACAAGTAATGTGGTACCTCTGGGCAGCAGCTTTAAAACTCTGGACTCATGGTTTGCTGGTCTCTCTTTCGCTGCCTTGGCCACCATGAAACATGTTTTGAGATGGAAATTTGATCATTCTGGAGGGCTGAACCACTGATCAGAGTCATTTTGCTGACTTGCAACTGACACGTGGCACGCATTAGAAGTGAATTTTGCTTTAATCCACTAAAACATGGAATTATGAATTGCATCAACCTGAAAGCATCCTGGTGTTGCTGGGGTCTGAAATCAAGGAAGAGAATGGCAAGGGATGTGTCTGGTAGCTAGGTGGGAGTCAGGTCAGAGCCCTGGAGTACTCAGGTGCTGGAGCTCTGGACTGCAAGTTGTTGGGAAGATGCCTCTGCCAACTCCTCTTGTGCTTAATGGGCCCAGAGTCCTGTGACATATTCTTTGTGTGGAGCCTAATTAAGAGTCACATAACAATAACCAGCTCCAAAATCCTACGTGGCTCCATCTTTGCCAAAAGAAAGACTCACAGTCCTTCCATTTAGTACTTAAAAACCCATATACATGGCCCTGCTTTTCCCACTCCTTAGCAACATGAATCGCCCACTGTAACCACAACCATCTACTTAACTGTCTGTGGAACATGTTTTGGCAATCCTATATTTTAGCCTTTGTTCCCATCTTTCTTGCCCACCTGGGTTGACCCTTTTCTCCTTCCAGTGTATCAAAGTCCCAGTGGGAAGTTGCAGACCTTGGAGGGACTAGAGCTCTGGTCCTGGTTCGTTTCATGGCATTCTGCTACCAATTTGTAAAAAATTCTCTTCTAACAAAAAATTTTTTAAAAAATGTTTCCCACAAAAACAAATAAAATGGTAATAGATAAAGCAAAAAAGTTTCTCTTAACCACTTTGGTCCTCATCAGTAAAATGAAGATTATTGGACCAGAGGCTGTCTTGAAGGTGCTGTTCATAACACTTAGGATTTTACATCCCATTCAGCCAAAGTAACTGTTCCTGCCTTCAAACTTCTTTTCTCCTTATTTTGCACACATAAGATGTTGTCTTATGTTATCTAGTATAAATGCCTTTCCCACCTCCACCCTCTTCCTGAACCTCTCCCCACTGACCTGCAGAATTTGCAATCTAAAATGTATTTCTCTTTCTCGGATTCAGGAGAGCCTGTCTTCTCTCAGTCTCATATTTCTATGTAGAGGAGCTTCTTCAGTTAACATTCTTGGTCTCTCTGGGTGCCTCTGGTCATTTCTCCCCTGGGATGACTACCAATCTGATTAGTGTTTGGAAGAAGGAACAGGATATCGGTGGCTCAGCCCCCTTGGAGTGTTCTCTTTTGGGAAGTGTCTGCAGAGGATGCCTCTGTCCTTATCTCTGAGGGAGAGACCTGTCAGTTAAGTTTAAGTTTGGCTTAAAATGACAGAAAACCCCAAATGACTGAAGTTTAAGTTAACTAGAAGTGGATTCTTTAAGTCAATGAAATACAGAGGTGAACAGTTTGGGACTAGCATGGTACTTTTTACTGTCTTTATCAGCTCAAGCTGTTTATAACAAAATATCATAGGCTGGGTGGTTTAAACAACAGAAGTGCATTTCTCACAGTTTGGGAGGTTGGGAAGTTCAAGATCAAGATCCAGTTCAATTTTGGGGGAAGGCTCTCTTCCTGATCTACAGATGCTTACCTTCCATTTATGTTCTCCCATGTCAGAGAGAGAGCACCTCTCTCATGTCTCTTCTTATAAGGGCACTAATCTCATTCATGAGGGACTCCACCCTCATCACCTAATTACCTCCCCAAAACCCCATCTCAAAATACCACTGAGGTGGGAGATTAGGGCTTCAGCATGTGAATATGGCGAGGACTCAAACGCTCAGTCCTCTGCCCTGTGAAATTCATGCCTTTCTCACATGCAAAATAAATTCATTCCATCCTTTAAGAGCCCCCAAAGTCTATTCCAGCATCAACTCCAAAGTCTAATATCCAAAGCCTCAACTAAATATCACTCAAATCAGACATGGATGAGACTTGGGGCACATTTCATCCTGAGGCAAAATTCCTCTCTAACTGTGAACTTGTGAAACCAAACAAATTATGTGCTTCCAAAATCCAGTGGTGGGACAGGCATCAGATACACATTTCCATTCCAAGAGAAATGGGAAAGGAGGGAGGGATGATGCGTCTCAAGCAAGACCAAAGCTTAGGGCAAAATCCATGAAATCTTATACACTCAAGAATAATCATCTTCAGCTTGATGCTCTGCCTTACACACCCACTGGGGCAGCAGTCTTGACTTCTAGATCATTCTCGGTATCAAAATCTGTATTAGTTTGGGTTCTCCAGAGACAAAGAGCCATAGAAGGAGAGAGAGAAAGAGAGAACATTGTCTGAGAAGTTATCTGCAAGCTGGAGATATAGGGAAGCCAACGATGTAGTCCCAGGTTGGGTTCCAAGGCCTGAGAACCAAGGAAACCAATAGTGTAAATCCCAGCTGGAGTCTGAAGACAGATGTTCCAGCTCTATCAATCAGGCAGGTATATCAAATTCTCCTTTCTTCTGCCTTTTTGCTCTATTCAGGCCCTCAACAGATTCGATAATGCCCACCTATATTTGGGAGGGCAAGCTGCTTTACTAAGTCCATCAATTCAAGTGTTAATCTCATCTGGAAACACCCTCACAAACGCATCCAGAAATAATGTTTAGCCAAATATGTGGGCACTTCATGGACTGGTAAAATTGACACATAAAACTAACAATCAAAATATCAGACTCTTTTTCTTGTTGTTTCATTGTTTTTCATTGTCAGCATATAGTTAGGACCTAAGGATGCAATATGGCTTTTTGAATTCCAGCCAGCACCTCCACTTTTCAGTCATCAGGAAGAACAAAAGGATTAAAGAAAGACTTTCCTTTAAGGACACTTCCTAACACATATCACTTAAGGGCAAACACTGTTTAAATTGCATTGAACTACACTTAGGCATATGGCCATACTGAGCTGCAAAGGAGGCTGGGAAATATGGTTTTTATTCCAGGTGACTATGTGCCCCACTAAAGTAAGGGCTTCCCTCATGGCTCAGTTGGTAGACTTATCACCTGCAATATAAGAGACTGCCTGAAATGCATGAGATGTGGGTTCAATCCCTGGGTCAGGAAGATTCCCTGGAGAAGGAAATGGCAACCCACTCCAATATTCTTGCCTCAGAAATCCCATAGACAAAGGAGGCTGGGGGCTACAGTCCATGGGGTCCCAAAGAGTCAGACACAACTTAGTGACTAAACCACAGGGCTCCTAAGAGGACAAAAATGGATGTATCCAAGCCTTCTGAAGGTTAGCCTTAGAACTGTCACAGAATCATTTCTAAAGTATGGGAATTCATTTACTAAAGAAAGATGAATTTATATTAGAGCACTAGCAGTCTTGGCTACCTAATTCGTAAGAGAAATCGTGACAAGCCCATTTGGCCATGGTTTAGAGCCATGTTCTCAGTTTATCAATCATGGAGGAAACATCTGGACCTTCTTGACCTGTCTCTTATGAGGTGCTCCCAGTTGTTTCAAAATTAGATGTGGAAGAAGAGATTTATTTATTGAAACCCAATACCTTCAACATACCTTAGCATATCAGTAGAGGTGGCAACCTAAGTATATCTACCTCAGTGTTGTTCCAGAAGCAGGGTACCAGTACACCAAAGAAACACCTTCCATTCCCCCTTACAATAAAAATATTAGAAACAATTACAGATAATATGAGTATTAAAATATAAACATTTTGGTATATAACACAAGCAGCTATATATGAGATTAGCATATCACAATACTGAGAGGCTGCTTTAGAAGCTAAGTGGAAAAATATGGTCTTCTTATTCCCATCCATCCAAATCTAAAGTCAAAGAAAGATGCTAACCACATATTCCCAAAGGGAAAGCAGCTGATCAATACATGCTAACTTACTTAAGGGTCTTGTAGCTTTTTTTTCATTATTAATGTGGTGCTAGAGCCAGCTTAATACTGAATTATCATGATATTTTTACAGAAAGAATTCTATTTTATATTAGATATGTTATTTTGCATATATGACATATACTAGGTAAAGATGTATTAGATACATATTTTATGTTGGATACAGACAAATCCATCACTTCTGACAAAACACATAAAATAAGTAAGATTGCTTCTCTTATTCACCATTCATTTCATGATTCACTTCATGTCACAAACACTTCATTTTTGACTCATAAAGTACGTCGCAACGGGGTTTGCAAGACTTATAATTATTGAGGCTATTTCTGTGCTGCTATTCACTGCCTTTTCCCAGAGTCTCTGCATTAATAGCCAGTTTTTTCCTCTTCATTATTCAGTATTCGACCAAAGAGAACTGGTGTCAGCCAATCAGCATGTTGGGTGATGACTCATTTGCATTCAAAAGCTTAAAAAATATTGGGTCCTTATCAACAAAAACGAAGCCTGCTGTTACACACTGGGCTCTGAGCTAGGTCAGGGGATATGGTGGCAAATAAGACATGTTTCTGCCCCAGCGGCCTTCCACTGAAAACTGAAACGTTAGATTACCAGAGAGATTTGTGTGTTGATGCAAAATAATTACTGCCACTGACGTCACAGCTAACAAACTGCCTTGTTTTGCACTGAGCTCATTTGAGCTGCAAGACAACCTCAAGAGAGAAATGTCTCTATGATTAACTTTATTTACAGACCAGGATACTGAGCCCATAGTAAAAAAAAAAAAACTAGTCCCCACATCAGAATTGTTTTTAGAAGTCCCACTCCATATGTTCCTCAATTCTGCGAATTCTTTCAAAAAGTCTGAATAAAATAGCATGGAGCATTTTTCAAGCTATGCCTGAATTTTCAACATCTGGATCATTTAGGGCGCTTGTCTCCAGGCAGGCTCCTGGGTTCCATCCCAGGCTGATTGAGTCAGAATCCCGGGAGGGACCGGAGAAGTAGCAGCTTAACAAACACCTCCAGGTGATTCTCCAGCCCTCAGTAATTTGAGATCCACCAGAGGAGGCCCTTCACAGACAGAAAAGGGAAAGAAGAACATTCCAGGCAGGGAGAAGTGTGCAAGCCAAGGTGTGGGGTTATGGACATTCATGGCTAACTCAGAACCCGCAACAAAGCAAAATTACCCATCAATTTCTAGATGATGTCATGCGCTAACTACTGAGTTGAAAATCTTAAACAAGGGGCTGAAATAATTTCTAAGTCCTTGATACCCTGAGTTTCTGTGACATCTTTAATTTCTTCAATCACACACAGGCTGAAGCAGCTGGAAGGTCAAAGTCTGCCTCTTTTGAAACCAGCAACATTTAATTTGATCTCAGACACAATCTGCTGCTGGTTGCAAGGGTATGCTTTCATCCTCTGGGAGACTTTTCTCGCTGAGTTACACCCAGGTCTTAAACAAACTGCATATGAGAATAATCAGAGTACAGGACTAGAAACTGGAAGACTAAGGTTCAAATCCTGCCTCAGCCACTGTACTCATTCTGTCTCTTAGTTTGTAAGTCATTGAGCTAGTTTAAGTTAATAGGGGAATTTATCAGAGAGATACGGGTGTCTCATGGGTCCCAAAGACAGATTTGGGCCTCTGGAAAGATTATTCTTTCTCTCTTTTTCTTCTCTACCTTGCTAGACACATCTATTCATCTTTCTTCGCTTTGCCAGAGTAGTTTTATCTGCTGCCCTGTTTATGGGAGGGAACATAGCTGCCCCTCCCAGCAACAGCCAATAGTTGCTCCAGTATTTTTGCCTGGAAAATCCCATGGACAGAGGAGCCTGGCAGGCTACAGTCCATAGGGTCACAAAAAGCTGGACATGATGGAATTGACTTAGCATGCGTGCCCACGTGCGCTATTCACTCACTTGTGTCAGACTCTATTCTAAGCTCTGTATAAGTATTATTTTATTTAATCATTACCATGATACTTTATAGTAAGGATGCCGTAACTTCTCCCTTTATACAGATGAAGAACTGAGACATAGAGAAGTCAAGTTAACTTTCTCCAGAACACATAGCTAGTTCTGTAATGGACTCCAGGCAGGTTGAACTCAGAGCCAATAGATTCAAGCCCTGCCTTGTATCCTTGCATTTCACTTATCAAAGTTTAATGGCATCTCTCTATCTCATATTTCCAAGTAGAAGCAGAGTGTCCCAGTATGGCAGGGGGTCCTGGTCTCACAGGACCATCATGAATGACAGGGCTGTGCTCACAGAAGTGAAGGCCTGGGGAGTTCCCTGTGCACGAATCCCACGTGCCTACTCATCCAACCAAGAGATTTTCTACAAGTCCGTTCCCATCTTTGGGTTTTAAGCTCTTCTATCATAAAATGAAGGTACTGATTCTGGTCAGTATTTTCTAGAACATTTCATGAGGTACTGTGCACATAAAAATCTCTGTGGTCCGATGGAAAATGCTGTTTATTCTCCTCTTGGATACTCACAGTGAAAATGTCCCTGAAAAGTCCATTGGTGAAGATAATTGCCTGACCTTTAGACAGCATTTCCCTAATATAATTAACTGCAGAAAATCTCCCCCATCCTTTGTACAGGCCCCAAATTTCCTGCTTTATGGTAACTATGTGGTATACAATGTGCTCAGTCACTCAGTTGTGTCCAACTCTTTGCGACGTCTTGGACCGTAGCCCGCCAAGCTCCTCTGTCCATGGGATTCCCCAGGCAAGAATACTAGAGTGGGTTGCCATTTCCTCCTCCAGGGGATCTTCCCAACCCAGGGACTGAACCCTTGTCTCTTGCATCTTGTGCATCGGCAGGCAGATTCTTTATCGCTAGTGTCACCTGGGAAGCCCTCACAGTAAGTATAAAGGATTCAAACAGGAACGCTATCAACTTCCTGCCACAGCCCCTCAAATCCACCTACACGCATGTCCCTCCTGCTCTTCTTTGGTTACAACAGCAGAGGGGCTCTCCTCCTTTCTGAGGCTCATGGGCCTGGCTTCCATGCCCTCCTGCTTTTTCAGGAAACGTACACTATCCATTTCTAATTTCTTTCTCTCTCTACCTCCATCTTCGTCTCTCCTGTGTTTCTAAACCTCTGCTCCCTTCCTCCGTAAACCATTTAAACACACCAAAGTGTCTTTCAATCCAAAGAAGAACTCTCCTTGGTCCTCATTTCCTTCTTCAGTTATCTTCTCCTCCCTCCACAGCCAGATGTCTCCAGGAGGAACAACTCTGTAGCACGTCTTCCCGCATAAGCTCTCCAGGCCTTTCCAATCTGTTTTCTGACCCCAAAACAAACCACTTCTAAAATGGTTCTTGCTAGGGTCACCAATGGCCTCCATATTACTCGATACAAAGGCCAACCTCTGGGTCCTCATCTTCCATCTTCTCCCAACAGCATATATCACTGCTTATCCAGCCCTCGGCCCTCTCTCTCAAAAAGTCCTGCTAGGAGCTAAGGAACGGAGCCCTCTCTTGGAATCCTCCCTACCCTGACTCAAGGATCTCTGTCCTACCTGTGAGTGTCAGAGTCCCTCAAGGTGAGCCCATCACACCCATGGCTCATGCTTGTACCTCTTTCTGTCCACTTGACATCTCAACTTGGATAACTGACATGGGCATCAAACATATTGTAACCTGATCTTTCCTCTACGATCTGATCCTTTTCCAATGCTCCCCAATTCCTGAGAGGTAATATCATCTACTGAAGCAAGCAAATCAGAAACCTGAGTCATCCTTGTATCTTCCTTTCCTCACCCCCATGTCTACTCCAGCACTAGGTTCGATCTAGTTTAACTCCTTAAATAATGCTCACACACATCCATTTCTATCTGCTTCTACTTCCACCACCCCAGCTGAAATGCCATAATTTATCACCTGCTCTACTGCGAAGAGTTGACTCATTGGAAAAGACTCTGATGCTGGGAGGCATTGGGGGCAGGAGGAGAAGGGGATGACAAAGGATAAGATGGCTGGATGGCATCACCGACTCAATGGACATGAGTTTGAGTGAACTCCAGGGGTTCGTGATGGACAGGGAGGCCTGGCGTGCTGTGATTCGTGGGGTTGCAGAGTTGGACACGACTGAGTGACTGAACTGACTGACTGAATATTGCAATAACTGGTGCCCATGTTTTTCCTCCTAGGCGTTTCCTTTTCTTTCTGCAGATCACAGCTAAGATTAACCTCTATTTAATGCCCTTTGGTAGCTTCCTGGCACTTTCAGGATATAAGTTGAAATCTTTAATATGCCCTGAAAGATCCTGCCTCATCTAGTCCCTGCCCTCCTCCCAGCCTCACCTCTATCCACTCTGCCCCTTGTTCTTGGCACTGTGTGGATAGAGATGAGGAATGCTGAAAACATCCTACAGTGCACAGGATAGCTCCTGCAATGAAGAATTATCCTCAACAGTCAATAGAGCCAGTGTCCTAGTCTAACTCATCCTTTCATCCCCCTCCCTCATGATTGGTTTAAAACTCCTGCAGTGCACAACGGTCTCCTGGCCACTATGATAGGTCCAAGACTGTGCATGTGTATCCTGAATTGGCTCAATCTGATTGCACAGATGGACTTTTCTTTCCATGGCTGGAAGGAAGTGTCTCTCTCTCCCACTTTTTTCCTTACCCCCTCCCTCACCATTGGCTGGAAACAAGAAAGCATGGTGCTCTACCTACCACTGACAACACCTTATGACCACATGAAGAAAGCAGTCCAAAAACACAACTCACACAGCAACGGTGGTATAGCAGAGAGAGAGAGAGAGAGAATGAACCTGAATTTTATGATTGAGCTACTGGATCAACCGAACCTGAAGCCCGTCTTTACTGTTAACTTCTTATTGTGTGTGTGTGCTCAGTCATGTCCAACTCTTCTTATTATATGAGATAAATAAATGTCTTAGTTCTAGAAGTTCACTTGGAATGTGTTTTTTGTTGCTTGATACTTGAGACTTCCAGTTCATCTGTATGGTCCCTTTCAGTCCTTAAGGATTCAATGATTTTATGATTCTAAAGTCATAAGATCTAAAGGAGCTAAGATCCTTCTAGCCCTGGACATATTAAAAGGAAATGTAAATAATTTTAAGGAGTGCTGGTAGAAGATGGTGGGGAAGAGTACCTTTTCATCACATTAAAGAGTACTTCTTTTCTTGTTTACCACTTGGGCCTCTCCACAATTTATATTCCTGTCAGATTTATTTCAGATATATTCAGGGCATGGCGAAAGCAGACAATTTATTTTACTAAGATGCTGACAGGTGTGTTTGTGATCCCATCAACCTTGCCTTCTGCTTGTTCTTACAGCTCCAGCTCCAAACAGCTGCTTCTTCCCCCACTTCTGATGTGCTAGACATTCAGAAAACATCTATCACCCATCACCACCACCACCACCATCATTATCATCACTATCATCACCCATCACAGCCACAGCTGTCTTAGTCACTTGTCATGACCATTGGGTACTTTCTTTAGGACAAACTAACCCAGATTGCTGACAGAATTTGAACAATAGTAATGATAGCCAAGATGACTGGGAGCTTGTGATACCCAGGGCTTAGCATTTTGTACACCTTCTAGCACTGAACTCTCACAGCCACTGTGCAATGCAGACACTGTTATTAAGCCTATTTTCCAGATAGGTAATGGACCACAGAAAGGCTAAATAAATTGCCTAAGTCTACACATCTGACTTCCCTGGTGGCTCAGATGGTAAAGAATCCACCTGCAATGCAGGAGACCTGAGTTCAATCCCTAGGTTGAGAAGATCCCCTGGAGAAGGGAATGGCAACCCACTCTGGAATTCTTGCCTGGAAAATTATTCCAGGTTACAGAGGAGCCTGGAGGGCTACAGTCCATGGACTTGAACTGAGTCAGACACAACTAACACATACACACATCTGGTAAATGAGGCCCTTTTCCCCTAGATCATAGTAAATAAAGGTAGGATAGACAAAGCCCCTATGGTTTAGTTTGTTTGGATTAAATTATTTTCTAAAGACTTGGATTAATAAACAGAAGACACATAAGATAACCTAACAAGACAATGTGGAGCATGATAAAATGAAAGTCAGAAGTCTTTTCTCCCTCACTTGCTTGTCCCTTTCTAGATGTCCTGTCCAGCTCTGTAAGGTTAACAACTGCTAAAAATTTCTGGAAATTTTTTTGCTTTAATTCCCTTTGCATATGAAAAAAAGTAGTTTTTCCCTTAAATCATATTTTCCAACCCCTTTCCCGCTTTCAGGGCAACACTCTCTTGACACAAACCATCCTTTGCCCTTTTCTGAGTCTTTCCCACCTCCCCTCAACCCCCCAGGCTTTTTTGCCCCCTGCTAGAAGGCAGTAACCACTTATTTGCCAGCTTCAATACAGTCAAGTCATCTCAGACACAATCATGAATGAGAAGATGAGAACTTGGAGACGAGCACCTTGTGATGAGAGAAAGAAAAAAAGAAAGATCAAAAAAGAAAACATCCTAAAAAGCAGAAATTTCCTGAAGAATCTCCCTGCAGCCCTGTTGAGCAGTTTTCTCTTTCTCCCCTCTGAGTAGTCACCCCAAATCCATGGACTCCGCCTCGTTGCCGAAATGTCAGAGTGAAACTTTAGCTGGACAGTTAAATAAACACGAGGTCACTGGCAAAGAAAGACCCTGCCAAAGATCTAAGCTCTCCAAAAGATCCCTGATGAATGCAGTCCCAGTTTGGAAGGCTACCCGTTCTGCTTTCACCCTGAGCTTGTTTATATTTTTGTTGCTGTTCAAGTTCGAGTGAAGCTCTCCCAGAAAAACTTTAGGAAGTAACCTTTCTGACAGGGCCCTCCAAATACACTTGCTTCCAAATGCTTGCTCTGGCTAGAGATGGCACATAACCTCACCCACTGCTAATCTTAGCTCACTTTCCCTCTCTCTACAATATTTTTCAATAGCATCACTCTAAGTATTCATCTTTAGAAAGCCAAATGGAACTTGGGCAGTGGACAGTGGATCTCTCCAGAGCTCAATCAGCGATGCTCACGTTTGAGAAAAAAGCACAGCAATAGCTCAGATAGGTGGAAGAAGACTTCTAAGCCCACGTCTGGAACACTCCATGACTTTGTGTTGACTGGACAGTGACTGAGAGGTTTCTTTGGCTCACAAGTAAGAGACTCAACAAGCTGGTGCAAAACAAGCACAATAAAGCTGCCTCATAATTATATACATAGCATGAGCCCAGAGTTTGACATGAGTTTGAGCAAGCTCCAGGAGATGGTAATGGACAGGGAAGCCTGGTGTGCTGCTGTCCATAGGGAAGCAAAGAGTCAGACACAACTGAGCAGCTGAACAACAAAAATGAGCCCAGAAGCCACCCTTTGGTTTTGATTCAGATAACTAAGGCAGCTCCTTCCCTTATTCCATACAGTAGAAAATGTTAAGGTCTAATCTTGTTTTGGACACAGCAGCTCTGTGTCTCTTTCAACGTCCATCACCTCCACTTTAGTGCCATCTACTTCCTTAGTCAGACTCAACCCCCCAGCTGCCACCAGCATCACCAGACAAGGTACCTGGTCCTCTGCATTTGTACCACACCTGGACTGACATCCCAAGTTCCATCTTGTGTTTTTCTAGTCTCCAGACACCCTTCATTGATTGATAGTGCTTGATTGGTGAGTCTTGTTCATATTCAAGAGGAAACACTGATGTTTCTGACATGGGTACATAACTGGAGAGTTGGGTTCTGTGTACTTGCGACCCTAGCAAATCTTTCTTCTCCTATCAAATTAATGTGATATTTAGCACTCTCAGGAACTGTATTGGGTTCATTTATTCATTCATTCACTCATTCCACACATATTTGTTGAGCACATATTATGTCCTTGACACTACTGTTGGCTTTGAGATAATTTAGTGAATGATATAAAGACCTTGGCCCTTACACGGCTGACATTCTACTGGGCTAGAGCATGGGGAAGAGTGAAGATAGATACAGATAACAAACAATAAACATGGAAAATAAGCTAAATTATACAGTATGAGAAGGACTATGAAAAAATGAAAAACGAATAAATCAGAATAAAAGAAATCAGAAGTGATGGAGGAGAGGTCAGATTGCTATCAAAATACAGTGTCTAGGATAGGTCTCAGGGAGAGACCAAACAGGTGGCACAAGAGTCCTTAAGACAGGTGACTCTGGAATACTTCTGCAAGAGAGAGTACAGCTGAAGCCGAATGAAATGGAGGCCAGCAGTGGGAGATGAGGTAATGAGATATGGGGAGGGCAGATGGTATAGGATCTCTCTAAGGACAACAAGGAGCCATTGGACAGAGATAACTATTGCTTTGTTACCTGCCCAGCATATTTTCCATCTGTCATCACACTTCAATTTTCCCACTTCTCCCCCACTCTTAGTCCACATGACTTAGGTGGTGTTGATCAAACCTCATGATCCAGGTTTAGACACTCATGTCTGGCAAATCACTATCCTGGTCACAGTGACTGGCTCAGAGGTGAGCACTGCATCCATGTTAAGCCTGAGATTCAATTCTAGGATTTTGCTGAGCTAAAGGATAAGAGGTATGGTTTTTCTATCTGAGTTGCCAAGTTGATAGAGTAAATTCAGAGCTTTCAGCAACCATTGTAGCAGCATGAAGCAGCAGCTTGCCTCAGAATGATGCCAGCATAGAGCCTAGGAATGGAGAAACACATTCCTGTTGACATCATATGAGCACCTGGATCCAAACTTGCCTGAATCTAGTCTTTCCAGCCTTTTTAGTTATTTTAGTAATTTCCCTTTTCAGCCTGAGCTAGTTCAAGTTAGATTTATCTTACTTGAATGGAAAAACACTGACCACAAACTAGCACTGATAGAAGCAAATTAAAATTGTCATTTTATAATGGCTTCAATGTCTTGCCTCTTCAACCAAAGAAGTAATTAATGGTGGGCATGATGGCAAGGAATACATGTGAGTCATGGATAAAATTTAAGAGAACTTCAAACTATACTCCTGTCCTCTAACTTTCACAGCTGAAATCATTAAATCTCCACTTTAGTGCATGAAAACTTTTGGTGGAAAACATGGAAATGTTGGAATCATGGGGTCAAATTAAAAATCAAATAATCCTCGAATCTGGATCCCTGTGACTTTTGTAGCCCAGCTCCCCAGTTTTTGACTTTGGCTCCTCCTCCCCTTACGTCTGAGTCCTTTCTGGGTTTGAAGGTGACAGGGGTTTCACTGTGCTTGTCTATAGTAAACAGAATTGTTCACCCCAATTCTTCACACTTCCTTCACTCACAACCTTGCCATGTTTTCTTCATGGGCGCAATGTACTTCCCTACATTTCAACCTTGATTTTAGCTCTATGAATTGCTTTGCCAATAGCATGTAGGCAGAAATAACAGTGTGCTAGTTCCAAGCTTGGGCCTTAAGAGGACTCTCATGTTTCCATTTACTATTATGGCTTTATTATCATCAGAAGTTATCCTACTGGTCCCCTGAGATGGGTGAGACTGTGTCAGTTCTCTCTCCTGTACCTGCAACAGCCTGAGACTGAGCTAACACAATCTAACTGCAGACCTTCACTTAGAGATGGAGTTACTCACCCAAGTCCAGTCTAGGAGGATAAATCACAGCTAACCCGCAAAAGCATTAGCAATTATAAATGATAATTTTAAGCCACATAATTTTGGGGTGACTTGTTATGCAGCAGTCGCTAACTGATACACTAACTTCCTGACTTCTTTAAACTGGCTTCCAATATCACCCTCCTGGCCCATATTCTTGGACATTCCTTGACTACCTGTACCTCCAAAACATCCTGGGCATCCTTGAATAAAATATTTAGATTCAGTATATCTAAGAAGACCTCTCTTTTCTTTTCTGTAAAAGTATAGGATAAAATACAGGATGCCTAGTTTAATTTGCATTTCAAATTAAAAAAAAAAACATTTAAGGATAAGCACAGTCCAAGCAATAGTTGCAAACTTTTGTCTGAATTCAAATGTAATTAACATTGTGCATTTTTATTTGCTTAATCTAACAATCCTACTCCTCTATTTACCCTGGTGGGCTTTGACAAAAGATAAAGATGAGGCCCCACTCCCAAACACACACACTATATACATGCACACTTAAGACTAAGGATCATTTATTCTATCATTTCATGAATGTTACCAGCAATGAAAGTTTAGAGCTAATTTCTTGGTAAGTCTGTTTGAATAGTTTGCCCTGTAAATATTTTCTCCAAATCCCAAGATGCAGAGGTAAGGGAAGGCAAGAGCTGTTTCCACCACATTCAGTTAACTGAATCAGTGGAAGATCTCCATCTGTTTCTGTATAACTCTCTCTAGTGAAAATCTGTCCATTTTCAATCCATCAGAGGTGAAACACAGAGTTAAATACCAGCAGCCACACATTGGGATCACAAATGCTGCTTATCATTCCTCGGTTCATAGAAGGACCCTATCTTTAATGTCAATTTGATTAAAGGCTTCAGCTTCAAAATAAAATTTGTGTCCAAGGGGCTTTCATTTTCCCTTTGATAAACGGGCAGAATTCACTTTTCCTTAATGTTATTCCAAAGAGCATTGTGTTACAATGGGGGTTTTGTGATGCCCCAAAAAACATTTTTGAAACTGTTCTTATCTTTCCAGGCTCTTGCTAACAGCCACCGCAATACTGTTTTCGGTATCAGTGCTCCTACTTAAGTAGACAATCAAGAAATAAGTATCTGGCCTCTGGAAGTTGGATCTCCTGGGTCGGAGAGAGAAAAGTTTGTATATAAATTCTTTTCCATAAAAGGCTTTTTCAAATGACTGAAACATGTAATACCAGGTAACTAGCTCCATATTCATTTTCCATCAGCATTTTGTGAGCACCAACTAGGTACCAGGTGGTTTATAGACCAGGGGTTCTTCACCTTGACTTCACATTAGAATCACCTAGGGAGTGTTTTTAAAAACACTCCTCCCTGGGGCGCACCCTTGGAGAGTCTACCTCAATTAGTTTGGGATGGAGGCTGAGCATTAGTATTTTTAAAAGCTCCCTAAATGGCAAAACTAATACAATATTGTTAAGTTTAAAAATAAAATAAAATTAAAAAAAAAATAATAAATTCTTTAAAAAATAAATAAATAAAAGCTCCCTAAAGACTCTAAGGTGGAGGCAGCAGGAAGCAACACTGATATATCTATTTTTTTTTTTTTTTTTTTTTTTTTTTTGCTTTTTTTTTTTTTTTTTTTCCTCTAATTTTATTTTATTTTTAAACTTTACATAATTGTATTAGTTTTGCCAAATATCAAAATGAATCCGCCACAGGTATACATGTGTTCCCCATCCCGAACCCTCCTCCCTCCTCCCTCCCCATACCATCCCTCTGGGCCGTCCCAGTGCACCAGCCCCAAGCATCCAGCATCATGCATCAAATCTGGACTGGCAACTCGTTTCCTACATGATATTTTACATGTTTCATTGCCATTCTCCCAAATCTTCCCACCCTCTCCCTCTCCCACAGAGTCCATAAGACTGTTCTATACATCAGTGTCTCTTTTGCTGTCTCGTACACTGGGTTATTGTTACCATCTTTCTAAATTCCATATATATGCGTTAGTATACTGTATTTATGTTTTTCCTTCTGGCTTACTTCACTCTGTATAATAGGCTCCAGTTTCATCCACCTCATTAGAACTGATTCAAATGTATTCTTTTTAATGGCTGAGTAATACTCCATTGTGTATATGTACCACAGCTTTCTTATCCATTCATCTGCTGATGGACATCTAGGTTGCTTCCATGTCTTGGCTATTATAAACAGTGCTGCGATGAACATTGGGGTACACGTGTCTCTTTCCCTTCTGGTTTTCTCAGTGTGTATGCCCAGCAGTGGGATTGCTGGATCATAAGGCAGTTCTATTTCCAGTTTTTTAAGGAATCTCCACACTGTTCTCCATAGTGGCTGTACTAGTTTGCATTCCCACCAACAGTGTAAGAGGGTTCCCTTTTCTCCACACCCTCTCCAGCATTTATTATTTGTAGACTTTTGGATCGTAGCCATTCTGACTGGTGTGAAATGGTACCTCATAGTGGTTTTGATTTGCATTTCTCTGATAATGAGTGATGTTGAGCATCTTTTCATGTGTTTATTAGCCATCTGTATGTCTTTTTTGGAGAAATGTCTATTTAGTTCTTTGGCCCATTTTTTGATTGGGTCGTTTATTTTTCTGGAGTTGAGCTGTAGGAGTTGCTTGTATATTTTTGAGATTAGTTGTTTGTCGGTTGCTTCATTTGCTATTATTTTCTCCCATTCTGAAGGCTGTCTTTTCACCTTGCTAATAGTTTCCTTTGATGTGCAGAAGCTTTTAAGGTTAATTAGGTCCCATTTGTTTATTTTTGCTTTTATTTCCATTATTCTGGGAGGTGGGTCATAGAGGATCCTGCTGTGATATATGTCGGAGAGTGTTTTGCCTATGTTCTCCTCTAGGAGTTTTATAGTTTCTGGTCTTACGTTTAGATCTTTAATCCATTTTGAGTTTATTTTTGTGTATGGTGTTAGAAAGTGGTCCAGTTTCATTCTTTTACAAGTGGTTGACCAGATTTCCCAGCACCACTTGTTGAAGAGATTGTCTTTAATCCATTGTATATTCTTGCCTCCTTTGTCGAAGATAAGGTGTCCATATGTGCGTGGATTTATCTCTGGGCTTTCTATTTTATTCCATTGATCCATATTTCTGTCTTTGTGCCAGTACCATACTGTCTTGATAACTGTGGCTTTGTAGTAGAGCCTGAAGTCAGGTAGGTTGATTCCTCCAGCTCCATTCTTCTTTCTCAAGATCGCTTTGGCTATTCGAGGTTTTTTGTATTTCCATATAAATTGTGAAATTATTTGTTCTAGCTCTGTGAAGAATACTGTTGGTAGCTTGATAGGGATTGCGTTGAATCTATAAATTGCTTTGGGTAGTATACTCATTTTCACTATATTGATTCTTCCAATCCATGAACATGGTATATTTCTCCATCTATTAGTGTCCTCTTTGATTTCTTTCACCAGTGTTTTATAGTTTTCTAGATATAGGTCTTTAGTTTCTTTAGGTAGATATATTCCTAAGTATTTTATTCTTTCCGTTGCAATGGTGAATGGAATTGTTTCCTTAATTTCTCTTTCTGTTTTCTCATTATTAGTGTATAGGAATGCAAGGGATTTCTGTGTGTTGATTTTATATCCTGCAACTTTACTGTAGTCATTGATTATTTCTAGTAATTTTCTGGTGGACTCTTTAGGGTTTTCTATGTAGAGGATCATGTCATCTGCAAATAGTGAGAGTTTTACTTCTTCTTTTCCAATTTGGATTCCTTTTATTTCTTTTTCTGCTCTGATTGCTGTGGCCAAAACTTCCAATACTATGTTGAATAGTAATGGTGAAAGTGGGCACCCTTGTCTTGTTCCTGACTTTAGAGGAAATGCTTTCAATTTTTCACCATTGAGGATAATGTTCGCTGTGGGTTTGTCATATATAGCTTTTATTATGTTGAGGTATGTTCCTTCTATTCCTGCTTTCTGGAGAGTTTTTATCATAAATGGATGTTGAATTTTGTCAAAGGCTTTCTCTGCATCTATTGAGATAATCATATGGTTTTTATTTTTCAATTTGTTAATGTGGTGTATTACATTGATTGATTTGCGGATATTGAAGAATCCTTGCATCCCTGGGATAAAGCCCACTTGATCATGGTGTATGATCTTTTTAATGTGTTGTTGGATTCTGATTGCTAGAATTTTGTTAAGGATTTTTGCGTCTATGTTCATCAGTGATATTGGCCTGTAGTTTTCTTTTTTTGTGGGATCTTTGTCAGGTTTTGGTATTAGGGTGATGGTGGCCTCATAGAATGAGTTTGGAAGTTTACCTTCCTCTGCAATTTTCTGGAAGAGTTTGAGCAGGATAGGTGTTAGCTCTTCTCTAAATTTTTGGTAGAATTCAGCTGTGAAGCCGTCTGGACCGGGGCTTTTGTTTGCTGAAAGATTTTTGATTACAGTTTCAATTTCCATGGTTGTGATGGGTCTGTTAAGATTTTCTATTTCTTCCTGGTCCAGTTTTGGAAAGTTGTACTTTTCTAAGAATTTGTCCATTTCTTCCACGTTGTCCATTTTATTGGCATATAATTGTTGATAGTAGTCTCTTATGATCCTTTGTATTTCTGTGTTGTCTGTTGTGATCTCTCCATTTTCGTTTCTAATTTTGTTGATTTGATTTTTCTCCCTTTGTTTCTTGATGAGTCTGGCTAATGGTTTGTCAATTTTATTTATCCTTTCAAAGAACCAGCTTTTGGTTTTGTTGATTTTTGCTATGGTCTCTTTTGTTTCTTTTGCATTTATTTCTGCTCTAATTTTTAAGATTTCTTTCCTTCTACTAACCCTGGGGTTCTTCATTTCTTCCTTTTCTAGTTGCTTTAGGTGTAGAGTTAGGTTATTTATTTGACTTTTTTCTTGTTTCTTGAGGTGTGCCTGTATTGCTATGAACTTTCCCCTTAGGACTGCTTTTACCGTGTCCCACAGGTTTTGGGTTGTTGTGTTTTCATTTTCATTCGTTTCTATGCAAATTTTGATTTCTTTTTTGATTTCTTCTGTGATTTGTTGGTTATTCAGCAGCGTGTTGTTCAGCCTCCATATGTTGGAATTTTTAATAGTTTTTCTCCTGTAATTGAGATCTAATCTTACTGCATTGTGGTCAGAAAAAATGCTTGGAATGATTTCTATTTTTTTGAATTTACCAAGGCTAGCTTTATGGCCCAGGATGTGATCTATCCTGGAGAAGGTTCCATGTGCGCTTGAGAAAAAGGTGAAATTCATTGTTTTGGGATGAAATGACCTATAGATATCAATTAGGTCTAACTGGTCTATTGTATCGTTTAAAGTTTGTGTTTCCTTGTTAATTTTCTGTTTAGTTGATCTATCCATAGGTGTAAGTGGGGTATTAAAGTCTCCCACTATTATTGTGTTATTGTTAATTTCTCCTTTCATACTTGTTAGCATTTGTCTTACGTACTGTGGTGCTCCCGTGTTGGGTGCATATATATTTATAATTGTTATCTCTTCTTCTTGGATTGATCCTTTGATCATTATGTAGTGACCTTCTTTGTCTCTTTTCACAGCCTTTGTTTTAAAGTCTATTTTATCTGATATGAGTATTGCTACTCCTGCTTTCTTTTGGTCCCATATATCTAATTGTGCTTATTCTTCCTGGCAATCTGACCAGAGTGGCAGGAATATCATGCATAACACAAGAGGACTGCTCACTAAAAAGCCACCCCCATCACCGCCTCCTCGAGCTTGGGTCTATTTCATGCTCAATTTCATACCACAACAGCTTAGGACAATGGGAATTTTTTCTTTGAGTTCTTAAAATATGTATAATGCTCAGAACATCTCAGAAAATTAAACCCACCATTCTAAAACATGATAGATATATTTTAAACTTTGTATTAAATATCTAATGTACAAAAAAGGAAAAGAACAGTATAATGAGCCCCCATTATCCATCACCCAACTTAACAATTAGACACATTTTCTCAGTCCTGTTTCCTCTCTGTTTTCCAAGTTTTCTATTCATTTTGTTTTACTCAATTGTTTCAAAGCATATCCCAATCATTATATTATTTATGTGTAACTACTCTAGCATTTATCTCTAACACCTTAGGACTTACTTTGTTCTGGTAAAATAAATGTAACATAACATTTACTATTTTAACCATTTAAGTGTACAGTTTAGTGGCATTAAGTATATTCATTTTGTTATGCAACCATTACCACCATCCATCTCTAGAAATTTTTTCCATCTTCTCCAGTTGAAACTCTGTACCACTTAAATAACAACTCTTCAACCCCACCTCTTCAAGTTTGTGGCAACCTCTATTCTACTTTCTGTCTCTGGAAATTTCACTAAACTGCTGCTGCTGCTGCTGCTAAGTCACTTCAGTCGTGGCTGACTCTCTGCGACCCCATGGACTGCAGCCTACCAGGCTCCTCCATCCATGGGATTTTCCAGGCAAGAGTACTGGAGTGGACTGCACTAGGTACCCAGAATAAATGGAATCATACATTTGTCCTCTTGCGTGCCTGGCTTCTTTCACTTAGCAGAATGTCTTCAAACTTCATCCATGTTGTAGCATAAAATGCCTGAGGATTTTGCCTGTAGCAAAATCCAATACTATTTTCATCCTTTACAAAATTAATATGACATTAACATGATAAGTTTCACTTAAAAGAGCAGTGCCCTCTCACCCAAAACCTAGCACTTTTTTGTGCCATTCATTTGTTAGAGAAAGAAACCAGGTCATTTGTCCTATAGAATTGCCTGCATTTAATTTGTCTGGCTGTATACTTGTTTCCTGGGGAACACCAGGGCCTTCCTGGTGACTCAGATGGTGAAGAGTCTGCTTGCAATGTGGGAGACCTGGGTTTGATACTTGGGTAGGGAAGATCCACTTCAGTATTATTGCTTAGAGAATTCTATGGACAGAGGAGCCTGGAGGGTTACAGTCCATAGGGTCACAAAGAGTCAGACATGACTGAGCAATTAACACCTTCACTTTCATACTTGTTCCCTGGGGAGCACTAAACATGTTCCTCCAACTATTTCTGGAAAGCTGGTGGGTAGATGGAGACACTTGACTAGTGTCCAGTTTGTTGGCAAGATGACTTCATGGGGAGTATAACACAGATCTCATTGTGCCCATTCAGGAGGCCAGTAATGTCTGTTCTACTCTTAATAATGTTATGATTGCTCAGGTGATGTCACCCAATCCTTCCATCCAGGTTCTACGTGATAGGAATTCAACACTGACTGAAGCCACTCTGAGTGTATGACCCCCTACCCAGCTTTTCTAATCTGTTCAAAGGGAGAAACAGGATCAAGGAAGTTTAATGATTTCTTCAATATCATCTGTTTGTCAACAAATATTCATCATGCTCCCACTCCTGGAAGAACTCAAGTGTCTTTCCATGTAAAATTCCATCAGTCCTCCCCATGTTTCCACATGAATCAGTTCTCTAAGAACTTGGAAACTATGAAAGTTACCTAGAGCAGACCACATGCCTCAGGAAGGTAGGTATCTTCTCTATTAATTCTCCACTGAACTCCCTGGATAGAGCATAGCTCCTGGCACAGAACAGACAGCTGACAAAGATTTGCTGTATGAAAGGAAGAGTAAGTGAATGAAGTGAATGCTTAATTAACCTCATCAAAAGATGCATGGATTTTGGGCACTTTTCCAAACATATGTTTCTCCATCTCCTTTACATATATACATCTTCATAAAAGAGTGTCCAAATAGTTCTTATTTGATTCTGTCCATGATTCCATCCCAATATGAATCTTAGATATTTGTGAAGAGCAGTGTGATCTTTTGCCAACTGCCTCTTCTGGGATATCTCACAAGGAGTTGAGGAATGGCTTTGATCTCCCCAAAAAGCTTTGAAGTCTCTTACCTGGATGCTCTGTTGCCCCTCTACAATTTCCAGACAGCAGCCAGGCTTAAATTTGTCAAGAGAAATTCTGATCATGCCATTCTATCACGGAAAACGTTTTAAATGTCCTTCCATTGTTCTTAAAATACAGCCCAAACTCTGAACTGGGATCCTCAAGTTCCTGCCCATCCCACCTCATGGACATCTCTCCAGCCTCATCTCTTAGCCTCCCTCTTCCCACAAAGGCCTCCTTTCATTCCCCTGACCGCAGAACCTGCAGCCCAGTCCCATCTGAGGCCCTTACACCTGCTACTTCCTCTGCCTGGCCTGCTCCTTCGCAGCTCTTCCTAAGGTTTGTGTATCTTCACCCTTCAGCTCTCTGATCAACTGCTCTGGGACAACCTTGTTTAAAATGGCCCTCCCCTGGTTACACTCCATTCCATCAACCTGGGTATTTGCTTTATAACACTGTCACCATCTATCACCACTGCCCAGGATTTAACTCCCAAGGCTGTGACTTATTCTTGGACCTAAATATTCATATTATTTCTCAGGTCATACATGGACTCTGCTTTGTTCTCCCTGCTTCTCCATCTGGTTTATTCTTATCCACTCTCCTCCCACCCTCCCACCCTAGGAGTTAGAGTCCTGTGCCTTATCCCAGGCCCTGTGCTAGGACCACGCTGCTGCTACAACCTGGTGAGCTTCTTCTGGATCTATCCCATGTCTCCCATCAAAGTCTTGCCCATCCCTCTCCCCTGATCCTTTGTCCAAAGTGACCAGTGCCTGCATGACAGGTCACGTTAAAGGCTGTTACACCAAGAACAAGCAAATTTGTTCTGCTCCTCCTCCATGGAAACAGGGCAGGGTGTCCCCAAGATCTTAAAAAGGAAGAGGAAGTGGGTCTGTTGCTCACATAAACACTTTAAATGAAAAGAAATGTCAGCATTTTAGCTTTGAACTATTAAGTTAACCACATGAAACTGCTGGTTTGCTACCTACCAAAAATAGAAGATTTATGTCACTCAGCCCCACCTCTCTCGGCTCGCTTCTCCCACCCAGACATGGCACACGAAACTATTGTCAGCTGTCCTGAACTAATTTGGAGTGAAGAAAATATGGACCATAATTAAAGGGTGAAGGCTGGGACAAAACTCGATGGAAGAGAAAGCCTTCCCAATCATTTTGCTATTGCTTAGGACACTTGAAACCAAGGATCAGAAGGAAATATTGGTCATTCATTCACTCCCTCAGCACAAATGCATTAAAGTCGTACTGTACACTAGGTGTTATGCTTTTAACCTCATATTCTCTTTACACTTTCTTTTAAATCTCAGTCTTAGTCTTCCTTTCAAGGAAGGCCTTTGTGTTGTAAGAGGAACAGCACTTGTTTAGAGTAAAAACAACAAACAAACAAACAAACAAACAAAAAACCCATGGCTCAGCTCCCAGGGGAGTTCTTAATTAGCTGGATGACTGTGGGGGAAGTTTCAGGCTTTCTCTGAGTTCTCCAGTCCCTCACTAATATGTGTTCTCAATCGCTCAGTCGTGTCTGACTCTCTGCGTCCCCAGGGATGGCAGCCCGCCAGGCTCCTCTGCCCATAGAAGTTTCCAGGCAAGAAGACTGGAGTGGGGTAACTCCAGGGGATCTTCCCAACCCATGGATATAACCCGGGTCTTTTCCATCTCCTGCACTGACAGGCAGATTCTTTACCACTGCACTGCCTTGGAAGCCCCTGCTCATTAATAGAATTATGTCTATTCCAACTTGAACAAACTGATGGCTTTTAAATCAGAGGCCATAGCTGCTCTGAGGAAACTTGAAAATAAATAAAAGGTTTATGAGAAAAGGAGTGAGGGGAACTTGCCCACAGTGAGTGCACTTGTCCCATGGATCAACTTATTTCATCCTGAAAGTATGATGTGGGTATTTTTTTAGACCCATTTTGTCAATAAGGTCTAAAAAAAATTGATTAAATGGGTCTAAAAATATATCCACATCATACTTTCAGGATGAAATAAGTTGATCCACAGGGCAAGTACACTCACTATGGGCAAGTTCCCTTCACTCCTTTTCTCATAAACCGTTTATTTATTTTCAAGTTTCCTCAGAGCAGCTATGCCCTCTGGTTTAAAGGCCATTGGTTTGTTCAAGTTGAAACAGACATATTAAGTTGGATAAATGTCTGGGGTAAGGTTCATCGACTCCAGGTTAAGAGCTCCTGATGTATGTTTAGACGCTTCAATACTAGGTGGATGACTCTGACCCCAAATGATCAACGTCTCTGTTTGCTTTCTTGTTCTATTTTTGGATGTTGTATAAACACACCAATATCAAAGAGCAGTGTCAGAGTTTTGCTGTAACACTGGACTTTGCCACTGCCCAAAGCCCTTGGCTAGTGTTATCACTGATCATGACTAATCGTTGGCAAAGCTGCAAGGAAGAGTCCCTCTCATATCCAGCCTGAGGAAGTGTAACTTGAGAACACTTTTTGGAAGACAATTTAAAAGTCCCATTAAAAACTCAGAAATGTATATAACTTGTATATTATAAATTCACCATTAAGAATATCTGGTGGGATGGACTTAGAGAACAAACTTATGGTTGCCAGGGAGGTGGAGGTGGGAAGGGATAGTCAGGGAGTTTGGGATCAATGTGTACTCACTGCTATGTTTAAAATGGATAGCCAACAAGGAACTGCTTTACAGCACAGGGAACTCTGCTCCATGTTATATGGCAGCCTGGACGAGAGGAGTTTAGGGGAGAATTGATACATATGTTTGTCTGAGTCCATGTGCTATCCACCTTAAACTATCACAGCATTGTTGGGCTTCATAAGCTATAGTCCAATATAAAATTAAAAGCTTATAAAAATGAATATCTGGTGAGAAAGTAATTTATTAGATGTTTGTTTATAAAAACTTGAGAAAGAAAGTGAAGTCGCTCAGTCGTGTCCTACTCTTTTTGACCCCATGGACAGTAGCCTGCACCAGGCTCCTCCGTCCATGGGATTTTCGAGGCCAGAGTACTAGAGTAGGTTGCCATTTCCTTCTCCAGGGAACCTTGCCGACCTGGGGATTGAACCCAGGTCTCCCACATTGTAGACAGACAGTTAACCGTCTGAGCCACCAGGGAAGTAGGAAACCTCAATATCCAGTCAGAGGCTTAATTAAATCAGGTGTGATTACCTATAAAATATAATACAATTGGGCCCTCAGAAATCTCACAATAAAATGAGAAAGTGCAATCCATTGCTAACTGAAGAAAGCTGATTATAAAATAGCACAGCACAGTGGTTTTTTGTTTTTTGTTTTTAATACCAAATACACCAAAAGTTTACCAGTCCTTATGTCCATTGCTGTTGCTAAGTCACTTCAGTTGTGTCCGACTCTGTGTGACCCCATAGACAGAAGCCCACCAGGCTCCCCTGTCCCTGGGATTCTCCAGGCAAGAACACTGGAGTGGGTTGCCATTTCCTTCTCCAATGCATGAAAGTGAAAAGTGAAAGGGAAGTCACTCAGTTGTGTCCGACTCTTAGCAACCCCATGGACTGCTGCCCACCAGGCTCCTCCATCCATGGGATTTTCCAGGCAAGAGTACTGGAGTGAAGTGCCATCATCTTCTCCACCTTATGTCCATAGGGGAGGATTATTGGTGATTTTTGTCATACTTTGTGCTTTTCTATATTTTCCAAATTTCTTGCAATCTATATAAAGTCCTTAAAATACTTTTGAAGCTAGAGGGTTAGGGGAGAGATGTATCTTTTTGTTTCTAAGTAGTTAATTAAAAAACAACTCTTTAAATAGCACTTTAGGGGGTCCACCAGCTTCCCTGGTGGCTCAAAGGGTAAAGCGTCTGCCTGCAATGCAGGAGACCTGGGTTCAATCCCTGAGTCAGGACGATCCCCTGCAGAAGGAAATGACAACCCATTCTAGTATTCTTGCCTGGAAAATCCCATGGTCGGAGGAGCCTGATAGGTTACAGTCCATGGAGTTGCAAAGAGTCGGACACGACTAAGCGACTTCACTTTAGGGGGTCCAGTGGTCCCGTGTGGTACAGTTGTTAAGATATCACCTTTCCATACAGGGCATGTAGGTTCTATCCCTGGTTGAGGAGCTATGCTCCCACATGCCTCACAGCCATTAAAAAAGAAAAATCGCACTTTACCATGGGGGAACAGGGCAGGGAGCAGGAACTTCTGAACTGATGGAGACAAAATGGCCACTGTTACATCATCATTATGAAAGATTTAAGAAACAGCCTTGCTGGTATTTCCATGTTTTATATTAGTGCATGTTTAAAGGATGTTGTAGTAAGATTTCCAGGCTACATGTAAAAAAGATCATGACCAGTTGCATTCAACTCAGTGAAGTGGCTCAGATGGTTAAGAATCTGCCTGCAAAGTAGGAGACCTGGGTTTGAATCCTCGGTTGGGAAGATTCCCTGGAGAAGGAAATGGCAACCCACTCTAATATTCTTACCTGGAGAATCCCACAGACAGAGGAGCCTGGCGGACTACCATCAGACACAACTGAGTCAGACATAATTGAGCAACTAACACATACACACACCACACACACACATACACACACACACACACAGTGAAGAGTACACTGGAAGGTCAGGGCAGGAGGAATCTTAGAAATCAGTTTGTTTTACTTCATTTTCTAGGTGAGGCATCCAAGCTCAGAGGAGTCAAGTAACTTGTCCTAGGCTGAAGAGCTAGTCATGTTCTTATACATGGCACTATGTAGCAAGTACACAGGTGTTCATGTGATGAATGGGAAAAGATTATCACAAATTAGAAAGACCCTTCACAAATCTATCCATTTGGAATAAGGTGAGATATAAAAAAAGAGTAACAGGACAAGATGAAACTGTGTTCACAGCATTCCACTCACACAGTGTTCGTTTCAAGGAAAGTTATGATAAGCTTACTTGGACTAGAAACTGAAGCCTTGGGGCCATGAAATGCTTGGTGCTAATGCTTCAAGAAAGTGGGTGCAATTCTTCTCTGTGCAAAAAGAGAATTGTATTTGTTCTTTATAAAGGGAAGGATGAGAAAAGAGGAAATGGATAAGAAAAGTTGGTCACAAATAGTGAGTAGACAGCTTTATGTGAAGTCCATGGAACAGCTGAGTTCTGTATCCAAGTTGGGGCCACCAGTAGGCTGACTTGTCCTAGTTCAACCTAGTTTGCTTGAGACTTTCCCATTCTCAGAAAGGATGGTCCCATGTCCCAGGAACCCCTCAGTCCTGGGCAAACCAAAGTAATTAATCACTTGAGGGCAACACGTGCAGTTACGGGAGCTGGAGACCTCATCTGACTTCAGGTTACAAAATACATTTTTAAAATCCAAGAGACTGTCAAATTTTGCAAAACATTGTTGAGTTTTGTAACAGAGTAAATGAGCAAAATGAGAAAAAAAAACCCATTTATTCCCACATTTGAAGAATCTATAATTTCTCAAAAGCCACTTCCTAGGCTGTAATACAGCTTTATTATTTGTGAATGTGAAAACCTTCATTAGAAAGCTTTTCTCTTCCCCAAAGAACAAGGATTAAATCCCTGCCCTGCCAATTATGTAACTCACCAGACCTGTAATATATATGTGGAAATCATATCTCTTGTAAATAAAACCCAACTTCCACGTGTAAAAATGGAGATACACTTGTTATACTATTTCAAAGAAGCTTAAATGAGCACTTCTTTCCCGTTTTTAGATCCCCTGCAAATGTGCTAATATTGAAGTAGATGAGAGATGCAGGTAAAAGCTCAACATCATAGTTTTTGGCTGGAAGCTGACCCTGGCTCCACGGAAGCTGCCAAATTTTCCTCCCCCGAGTTTCCTCTTTACCTGAACAGACTAAGACAACCTTTGTATTTTTAGCAGGCACTTGTGTTCTCAACTACCCCCTCAGGTAATTCTGATGTATATAGCCAGGGTCAAGACTTCAGTTTAGAACATGTATGGTGCAATGAGTCAAACAAATTCCTTAACCTGAGTTCTCCCATTCCTTAGGCATAAATTGGGAATGAAAATAGACCCTTCCTGACAGATGAGAGGAGAGAATGTTTGTAAAAATGCTTAGAAACACAGTGAGTAGTAAAAGAATGATCAAGACTCTACTTCTGATTAGTCACTTAATGCTGTCTAAGCTTCAGCATCCTCATCCATAGAATGGAATTCACTCATGATCATCTCTAAGGTGCCTTTCAGTTCCAGCTCTCTATGACTGAGTAGGGTGGAAAGCAGAGATTGGCAAACTTTTTCTCTAAAAGAGCAAAGAGTGAATATTTTAGTCTTTTCAGGCCGTATGGTCTCTGCTGCATAAGACTCTGCCTTTATAATGTGAAAGCAGCCAGAGTTAATACCTAAACAGATGAGTGTGGCTGTGGTCCAAGAAAACTTAATCAACAAAAATAGGTTGTGGGGTGGCAGTAGGGGGGTGGCTAGATGGACCTTGGGCTGTAGTTTGCAGAATCCTGGTATAAGTGATAAAAGGAGGAACTTAGCTAGTAGTCCAATGATTAAGATGTTGTCTCCCCCCATGCAGGGGGTGCAGGTTCAATCTCTGGTCAGGGAGCTAAGATCCCACATGCCTCGGGGCCAAAAAGCCAAAATATAAAACAGAAGCAATATGCTAACAAATGCAATTAAGACTTTAAAAATGGTCCATATCCAAAAAGAAAAAAAAACTTTAAAAGACAAAAAAAGATAAAAGGAACAGGTAATTCCTTCTACTCTATACTAGTCAGAACTCTAGTAATGTGTCTTCTCCCAGGTACTAAACTTTAGAAAATACCAAGGCACAGAACAGTTATATAACATGCCTTAGTAGGTTATATTTTTCAAATTGGCCATAACAATATCTCTCATTATCCTCACTCTTCATACAATGCGACTTTGACACTCTTCTCTTCAAGAGGTGGGGCCCACACTTTCTAACTTCAGCTCTGGGTAAAATTATGATTATGGTACAGTGAGTGACATTAGATCCCCTGGAGAAGGAAATGGCAACTCACTGCCGTATTATTGCCCAGGAAATCCCATGCACAGAGGAGCCTACAGTCCTTGGGGTCGCGAAGAGTCAGACATAGCTTAGCAACTGAGCACGCATATAAAGTGACATTGGGTGATTTTTGAGAAACGATAAACATAAAAAAAAAAAAAATACAGCTTCCACCAGGTTCTCTTGGGATACTTGCCTTTGTAACCTAGGCACTGTGCTCTGAGGAAGCCCAGGTCATCCTGCAGAGAGGCCCATATGGAGAGAAAGTGGAAGACTGCACCCAACTGCAAGTCATGTGAATAAGGCATCTTGGAAGTGGCTCATCCAAAACAGTTGAGCAACCCCAACCAGGAGGAGTAGAGATGAAATGGTCCTGCTGAGCACTGACCAGGTAGAAGATTCAGGAATGAAATAAATAACTGGTTTTATTGTAAGTCATAAGTTTGTGATGGTATGTTATGGAGCAATAGATAAAGAAAGTTTGGTACTGAGAATGGAAAAAAATGTGTGTATATGTATGTGTATATATATGGCATTGACTTTAGGATTGGACAGTGTGGAGAAACCTAAAGAGTTTAGTGAAAGCCTAACAAGTCTCACCTGAGTTAAATTCACCCATTCCAGTCCATTTTAGTTTAGAAATGGAGTAGCCATGCAGTACTTGGATGCAATCTCAAAAATGACAGAATGATCTCTGTTTGTTTCCAAGGCAAACCATTCAATATCACAGTAATCCAACTCTATGCCGCAACCAGTAACACTGAAGAAGCTGAAGTTGAACGGTTCCATGAAGACCTACGAGACCTTTTAGAACTAACACCCAAAAAAGATGTCCTTTTCATTATAGGGGACTGGAATGCAAAAGTAGGAAGTTAAGAAACACCTGGAATAACAGGCAAATTTGGCCTTGGAGTACGGAATGAAGCAAGGCAAAGGCTAATAGAGTTTTGCCAAAAGAACGCACTGGTCATAGCAAATACCCTCTTCCAACAACACATGAGAAGACTCTACACATGGACATCACCAGATGGTCAACACCGAAATCAGATTGATTATTTTCTTTGTAGCCAAAGATGGATAAGCTCTATACAGTCAGCAAAAACAAGACCAGGAGCTGACTGTGGCTCAGATCATGAACTCCTTATTACCAAATTCAGACTGAAATTGAAGAAAGTAGGAAAAACCACTAGACATTCAGGTATGACCTAAATCAAATCCCTTATACAGTGGAAATGAGAAATAGATTTAAGGGACTAGATCTGATAGACAGAGTGCCTGATGAACTATGGATGGAGGTTTGTGACATTCTACAAGACACAGGGATCAAGACCATCCCCATGGAAAAGAAATGCAAAAAAGCAAAATGGCTGTCTGAGGAGGCCTTACAAATAGCTGTGAAAAGAAGAGAAGTGAAAAGCAAAGGAGAAAAGGAAAGATATAAACATCTGAATGCAGAGTTTCAAAGAATAGCAAGGAGAGATAAGAAAGCCTTCCTCAGACATCAGTGCAAAGAAATACAGGGAAAAAAACAGAATGGGAAAGACTAGAGATCTATTCAAGAAAATTAGAGATAACAAGGGAACATTTCATGCAAAGATAGGCTCGATAAAGGACAGAAATGGTATAGACCTAACAGAAGCTGAAGATATTAAGAAGAGGTGGAAAGAATACACAGAAGAACTGTACAAAAAAGATCTTCATGACCCACATACTCATGATGGTGTGATCACTCACCTAGAGCCAGACATCCTGGAATGTGAAGTCAAGTGGGCCTTAGAAAGTATCACTACCAACAAAGCTAGTGGAGGTGATGGAATTCCAGTTGAGCTATTTCAAATCCTGAAAGATGATGCTGTGAAAGTGCTGCACTCAATAGGCCAGCAAATTTGGAAAACTCAGCAGTGGCCACAGGACTGGAAAAGGTCAGTTTTCATTCCAATCCCAAAGAAAGGCAATGCCAAAGAATGCTCAAACTACCACACAATTGCACTCATCTCACACACTAGTAAAGTAATGCTCAAAATTCTCCAAGCCAGGCTTCAGCAATACATGAACCATGAACTTCCATATGTTCAAGCTGGTTTTAAAAAAGGCAGAGGAACCAGAGATGAAATTGCCAACATCCAGTGGACCATGGAAAAAGCAAGACAGTTCCAGAAAAATATCTATTTCTCCTTTATTGACTATGCCAAAGCCTTTGACTGTGTTGATAACAATAAACTGTGGAAAATTCTGAAAGAGATGGGAATACCAGACCACCTGACCTGCCTCATGAGAAACTTACATGCAGGTCAGGAAGCAACAGTTAGAACTGGACATGGAACAACAGACTGGTTCCAAATAGGAAAAGGAGTACATCAAGGCTGTATATTGTCACCCTACTTATTTAACTTCTATGCAGAGTACATCATGAGAAACACTGGGCTGGAGAAAGCACAAGCTGGAATCAAGATTGCCAAGAGAAATATCAATAACCACAGATATGCAGATGACACCACTCTTATGGCAGAAAGTGAAGAGGAACTAAAAAGCCTTTTGTTGAAAGTGAAAGAGGAGAGTGAAAAAATTGGCTTAAAGCTCAACATTCAGAAAACGAAGATCATGGCATCTGGTCCCATCACTTCATGGCAAATAGATGGGGAAACATTGGGAACAGTGTCAGACTTCATTTTTTTTGGGCTCCAAAATCACTGCAGATGGTGACTGCAGCCATGAAATTAAGACACTTACTCCTTGGAAGGAAAGTTATGACCAACCTAGATAGCATATTCAAAAGCAGAGCACTACTTTGCCAACAAAGGTCCGTCTAGTCAAGGCTATGGTTTTTCCAGTGGTCATGTATGGATGTGAGAGTTGGACTGTGAAGAAGGCTGAGCACCGAAGAATTGATGCTTTTGAACTGTGGTGTTGGAGAAGACTCTTGAGAGTCCCTTGAACTGCAAGGAGACCCAACCAGTCCATTCTGAAGGAGATCAGCCCTGGGATTTCTTTGGAAGGAATGATGCTGAAGCTGAAACTCCAGTAATTTGGCCACCTCATGCGAAGAGTTGACTCATTGGAAAAGACCCGGATGCTGGGAGGGATTGGGGGCAGGAGGAGAAGGGGTTGACAGAGGATGAGATGGCTGGATGGCATCACTGACTCATGTACATGAGTTTGGGTGAACTCCGGGAGTTGGTGATGGACAGGGAGGCCTGGAGTGCTGTGATTCATGGGGTCGCGAAGAGTCGGACATGACTGAGCAACTGAACTGAACTGAACAGAACTGAATGAGTCTCAAGTGGTATCAGAAAAAAAAAATGAATAAAATGTTTTGAAACTGGAGGAAAGAATTTCTATATTAGGTAGAGGCAGAAAATTTGACAAGTCAGTCATCTTGCTTCTTCTTAATGCTGATGATAAAATGTGAGAGGAGAGAGATAAGCTGAAGAATATACGTACAAATGAGCCAGGGTTTGCCAGGTTTGAAAAATAAAATCACTTCTCATTGCTGGCCTTTCTGAGATTTTCAAATCTATAAACAGTTTTGAGCCAAAGATAGTTAAAGAAAGGGTGTGATAATTGTTTAAGTTGTGACCTTTCACTAACACTTCAGGAACAGTTAAGGTGGCATCTCAGAGATCCTTTCAGATAAAAAAAACTATGAAGGATATGAAGAGGCTTCCCCATTGGCTCAGATGGTAAGGAATCTGCCTGAAATGCAAGAGACCCAGGTTTGATTCCTGGGTTGGGAGGATCCCCTGGAAAAGGAAATGGCAACCTACTCCAGTATTCAATGCCATGACATGACTGAGTGACTAACGCACACACACAAGGATATGAGGGTCATGTATCTCAGACAGTCTCATTAAATGACAGGCCTTCCAATAATCTTAAGGGCAATATCCTTCAGAAGACTTCAATTCAGTTCAGTGGCTCAGTTGTATCCAATTCATTGCAACCCCATGAATCGCAGCACTCCAGGCCTCCCTGTCCATCACCAACTCCTGGAGTTCATCCAAACTCATGTGCATGAGTCAGTGATGCCATCCAACCATCTCATCCTCTGTCGACCCCTTCTCTTCCTGCCCTTAATCCCTCCCAGCATCAGGGTCTTTTCCAGTGAGTCAACTCTTCGCATGAGGTGGCCAAAGTATTGGAGTTTCAGCCTCAACATCAGTCCTTCCAATGACCAGGACTGGTCTCCTTTAGGATGGACTGGTTGGGTCTCCTTGCAGTCCAAGGGACTCTCAAGAGTCTTCTCCAACACCACAGTTCAAAAGCATCAATTCTTCGGTGCTCAGCCTTCTTCACAGTCCAACTCTCACATCCATACATGACCACTGGAAAAACCATAGCCTTGACTAGACGGACCTTTGTTGGCAAAGTAATGTCTCTGCTTTCTAATATGCTATCTAGGTTGGTCATAACTTTCCTTCCAAGGAGCAAGCGTCTTTTAATTTCATGACTGCAGTCACCATCTGCAGTGATTTTGGAGCCCAAAAAAATGAAGTCTGACACTGTTCCCTCTGTTTCCTCATCTATTTGCCATGAAGTGATGGGACCAGATGACATGATCTTAGTTTTCTGAATGTTAGAGGGAGCCAAAGATTAAGCACCTGTCTAAAATGGGTTTTTAGTGTAACTTTCGTCTAGTGGGTAAACATTAATGTGATTCATGGAAAATCCACAGTGTATTTATGATAATTTTTCTGGTGGAAGCATTGCTAAAAAGGACAGTAACTATATAAAATTAAAAGACACTTTTGGACTGGGATGTGGACTAAGAAAATGACTCAGCCATATACATGGGCTACAGTTTACAGAAGATAAAGGGTAATTCAGAAGGTGGAACCAAGAGTCAGAGGGTAGACCCAAGTGCTGTGGAAAATCATTCCAGGAAGAAGGATGAACCTTAATCAAGGATCTAAGAATATGACTCTGACTGGATTCCAGAATTATTATGACCCCAAACAGTTACATGTCTCTTATTTTTCTCACTCTTTGAATGGAAATATCTATGAGGTTGTTCGATGCCTTCCAAAATTGTATGCTCAATGCCTGTCCCAAATTATACTTGCTTTAGTCACAGGTCTTCAGAATGGTACTCAGATGGTTGCACCCAATGCCATAATGGGATAAGACTTGGATTCTGAGTAAGGGGTATAAGAATATTCTGCATAAAGGATGAATATGAATCATATTGTACCTAAAAGCTAGATTATGGAAGATTGTATTTTCCCAAAAAAGCCCTAATAATAGCTCCAATTTCACTTTTTCTTTTACAGTGTAGCATTGCCATCCTCTATCAAAATGTGATAACCTGTGGCTTCTGAAGCTAGGTTGTTAAAGCAGATAGATCTTCTGCCTAGTTATTTTGAAAAACTCCTCCTGGGTATCCAACCGCCATTGTATAAGGAAGCCCACACTTCCCAGTGGAGAGTTCCATGCTGAAATTTTTAGCCATGTAAGTGAGCCATTTTGGAAATGGCACTTTCAACCTTAGATGGGCCACCCCAGCTAACACCATGTACCGCAGAACCAAGCTGTCCCCACTGACTGCTACCAACCTGGCAGATATGTGCTATAAATAAATGATGGTTGCTTTTGAAGCCATTAAGTTTGGGAGTAGTTTCAGGGAACTCAAAACTGGTGCTCTGTGACAACCTGGGGAGGGGAATGGGTAGGGAGGTGAAAGGGAGGTTTAAGAGGGAGGGGACAATGTATATCTATGGCTTATTCATGTTTATGAATGGCAGAAACCATCACAATATAATAAAGTAATTATCTTCCAATTAAAAATAAAATTAAAGAAAATTCAGAGGTGGTCTGTCATATAGCAACAGATCATTGGAACACTTAGCAAATGATGGAGCTCACATTTGAACCCAGGCTCAGATGGCTAACAAATACATGAAAAGATGTTCAGCATCACTCATTATTAGAGAAATACAAATCAAAACTACAATGAGATATCACCTCACACCAGTCAGAATGGCCATCATCAAAAAGTCTACAAGCAATAAATGCTGGAGAGGGTGTGGAGAAAAGGGACCGCTCTTGCACTGTTGGTGGGAGTGTAAATTGATGTTACACCCTGCCCAGATCACCTGACAGGACTGAAAGGTATATTCACTCCAATGCTGGGAGTGTTTCCCACCAACAGCTCTCAGCTCTTAGGCCTCTAAAGGAATTGTCTTTGGCTAAAAATAGTCACTTTCCCCAAGGTCATGACTCCCTCCTTGGGCAGCCTGCATGCAACATCTGGCTTATGCAGGGATATAAAACCTCAGCCTCCTTCCCTCAACTTGGGCCAACTCTAAAGGGCCACCCCAGCTTCAGGACTCCCTCTGGGGTCATTTAAGGCCCTGTTGCTGCTGCACCACAGCCCATCTTCTCTCTTTTCCCTTTCCGCTCCTTAACACTATTCCTAACAGTCATTAAAATAGTAAGAGTAGAATTCAACATCTACAGAGGTGGTAAGCTTGAAGTATTCAAGTAGAGGCTCTTGAAGGGAGTAGGACAGAGGGCAGTTAGTCTATGTAAACAAATTTTATTGAACGACTACTACATGAGAATATAAAGATAAGGGACTGTCTATATCTAGAAAATTTTACCACCTAATAAAGGCTATAGATAAGGAAATATGAAATTACAATATCACATAATAAATACTATAATAGAGTAGGATCTTAACTGGGCCACGGGAACCCAAAGGGCTGGGAAAGGTGTCTCTGGGCTTGGAAATACAGAACAAGCTGCTGCTGCTGCTAAGTCGCTTCAGTCGTGTCCGACTCTGTGCGACCCCATAGACGGCAGCCCACCAGGCTCCCCTGTCCCTGGGATTCTCCAGGCAAGAACACTGGAGTGGGTTGCCATTTCCTTCTCTAATGCATGAAAGGGAAAAGTGAAAGTGAAGTCGCTCAGTCGTGTCCGACTCCTAGTGACCCCATGGACTGCAGCCCTCCAGGCTCCTCTGTCCATGGGATTTTCCAGGTGAGAGTACTGGAGTGGGGTGCCGTTGCCTTCTCAAGAGCAGCATATAAAGATCCATAGGCACTGCTGAAAATACAAACACAGGTGAGAAATGGTAGGTGATGTAGGTGTAAAATTTGGCAGGGGCTGGACCATGAAAGACTGAGCATCCTGGTTAGTAGAATGTGGTTTACTTTATAGGAGTCATGAAAAAGTTTCAAGAAATGAAATGTGGGCTATATCCACATTCTAAAAAGATCACTATGACCACATCTTGGTAGATGATTTTAAAAGTAGAAAGACTGGAGACAGGGAGAGCATTTAGGATTTGTTGTTGCTATGATCTTGATGAGAAATTATGATCTTTTCTATTATTATTCAATGGCTCCAACTAAGAGAAATGGGAATTTTGTACCTCTTCCCCAACTCCCTGCCAAAGGCTAAACCATTTCATCTGGGCAGTCTATTCTGAATGTGGCTGCCTGTCACTGATTAAATTGAGCAATTAGCTGATTAATCCTCTTCTCCACCGAGAGGCTGAGAAAACAGAAGAAACATCAATGGTTCAGCAGTTTCATGGGGGCAAATTAGTTCCTCTATCCCACCCTACCCTAGTTCCTCTATCCCTATCCCACAGAAACAGCACCAGTTCCTCAAAATGAAGACTTATGTTAATTAGACATTTCTGTGACATGGCACAGCCCAGCCAAATATTGAGACATTCGAGTGCCACTAAGGACTGACTTCCCTGCCCAAGAGTATCATGACCACTCAAAAGAGTTTCCCAAAGATGATAACATTTCTGCTGGCAGTGTATTATCAAGAATATCTAGTCTGGTTTGGGCCATAACTTATTTGTTGTTTGCGTTTGTCTTAAAAACATTCATCAACCACCATTTCTTTGGTTCCCAGGAATGCAGAGACCTGTGAAAAATGCAACAGAAAAATAACGCCTGGTTAAGTCACTTTTATGATGGTATTGAAATGAAATCATACCAACATGAGAACATCTAAGAGCCCCAGAAAATTACTGGAATCCTTTGAGATTCAATTCCCTTGAGATTAGAATGAGGGAATGGAGGTAGGCGAAGAGGTTTCTATTTTATTAACTACTATCTACACACACATACACACACAACTACAAGTTGCTTGAAAATTTAATTTCTTAAAATATGTTCTAGATGAACATATTTAAAAATTAGACAGTGAGTGCATGTTTCGTGCTAAGTTGCTTCAGTCATGTTCGACAATTTGCAACCCTATGGACTGTATGTAGCCTGCCAGGCTCCTCTGTCCATGGGATTCTCCATGCAAGAATACTGGAGCGGATTGCCATGCCCTCCTCCAAGGGATCTTCCCAACCTAAGGATCAAACCCGAGTCTCGTATGTCTCCTGCATTGGCAGGTAGGTTCTTTACCACTAGTGCCACCTGGGAAGCCCAGACAATACAAAAGATTATAGTAAAAAGGAAAAAAAAACAAAACAAAACAAACAAAACAAAAAATATATATATATATATATACACATTTCCCTTTCACCTTGTCTGCCTTTTCTTTCATCCCAAATTTCCATGCCAGAGGAATCACTGTTCCAATTTCTTCTTCACCCTCCCAATGGTACTTTCTGCACACATAAGTATATATATTTCTTAGACCCACATCTCAAATCACTTGCCCTCAAATCTTTGTCTCAGAGTTGACTTGCTGGGAAACTCCCTTAAAAGGTACCCTCTACAAAGGTTGTGATAGTTTTCACTTCCACCAACAATTTGTTTCCCGTCCTCACCTCAATCCCACCCCCACTCCAACTCACCAGTAGTTTTGTTGTTTATTTAATCACCTGTTCATTCATTTAGTAGACGCTTGTTGAGCATTTTCTGTGCCAGGCCCACCTGAGAAAATGCTCAACAAGCCTCTACTAAATGGATGCAATACAGAGCCCTGGAGATCAGACATCTCATCACCATCACCTGCACCCCTCCTCTTTTAAAGTGACATCTAAACATCTTTTTTTTAAAGTTAAGTCCAATATTCTTCTACAACTGGAGCAAAAGCATTGAATGTGCATAATCTTGACTAAAGCAACACGCAAAGTGAAGGGATCCAACAATCTGCAAAGGGCAACAAGCAGAGTGATGATCACATCCTTTCCAGGTTTGCTAGGGGATGGAGTTGAAGAGAATAGGAGATGTCAGACCCTTGAATTAGGTCAAGGGGACCTAGGACAGAGGATATTTTTCAGAGATTTCACATGTTGATCTAGACAAGGGTCTGGTCCAGGACAAAAAGAAGCTGTGTACTGAGCAATTTTGTCATAAGGCTACAAATGTTCTGCCTTTGTGATTTATGGACATGTTTTTGTTTTTCAGGCTGCCTGTTTTCATAGTAAAGAGCTTTATTCCCGGAGCACAAATTAATGGAGGTATTATTGTTTTTAAAAGAACAAGAAGGAAAGTCACCCCTATCCTGGATGAATGCCACAGTCTGCCTCGTCTGCTCCTAAACCAGGGCTGCCAAGCTCTGCTGGGAAGTCCCTCTGTTCTATGATCATGGACTCCAACCACAGCTGGGCCCCTGATGCTCTGAATAAAACTTCTACTTGTCCACAGTAAACTTTTTCTCATTTTTCCCTACAGTTCTTTTAAATCTTCTCCTTCCTCTTTAAACTTCCTGTTCTACTTTTCTCCTTGCTTTAAGCACATTAACCTCTTTTCTATTTTAGAAGGAAAACGAGGCAATCCAAACAGGGATCCTACATCCACAAACATCTCCACGTCTGCTTCCATTCCCTTTCCTCAGTTACTAGCCTCTCCACCTGAGGACCCCAGCTGTTTCCTCTGGTCCTCTCCAATTCATCACTCTAGGGTTCCCTCCCTGTATCTTCAGCTTGTCCAGGCTTCATTATAACCCTTTGTCCTCAGCAAATAAACACGCCTAAATATCTCCTGTCTTTAAATAAAGAGGCTTTCCCAGCCACTCTCTCTAGCTGTTCCCTTCTCTCATTGCTTTAATAATTTAATGCCTTGAAAAAAACCATCTACTTCACTGCTTCCACTCCTTGCAATCCTAATTCCCCTCACCTTCTAGTGCCTGCCACAATGCAGACACAGTGTTTTCCTTTCCCCTTATCAAATCTTGCCTTATTCAAAATCTCTATAGCAGTGTTATTCAAAGGCGGTCCCTAGACCAGCAAAAGAAATTACCTGGGAACTTGTTAAAGGCTTGAACTCTTGGGCCCCACACAGACTTTACTGAATTAGAAACTCCGGGGTGGTGTTCAGCAATCTGTGCTTTAACAAGCCCTCTATGTGACTCTAGTGTATATGCTGAGTTTGAGCTCAATACTGCTAACGTCTTGTCTTCCTTAAAATTCTTTATTTGGTTTCTGTGAACTTAATACTGCTCTGACATTTCTTTTTAGCCTCCTTCTTCTGTTCACCCATAAATAAGGTGTTTTCAGTGCTCTGTTCTCACACTATCTATTCTGTCCATGTGATGTCATCTATTTACAACACTTCAGTTACAACCTGTATTCATCAGGACTCTTGGTTATAAGTGGCAGAAAATGCAATTCAACTTAAGCAAATCTGAACAAAATCAAACAAAAGATTGAATGTCTAGTCTCAGTGTAATGTGCTTGTCTTGACCCAGGATCTTAAGGAATGTCATCATTTTGCCTCTTAGCACTGCTTCCTTCTGAGTTGACTTTGTAGTCCAGGTTCTTCTGTGAAGCCCCTTGAAGTTCCAAAAGCACACGCTTACAGTTCTGGGGCCATGGTGGTTTATGTTTCCATTCTAAACTAGTCGTTGTCACCAATGAAGTAGAATATGACAACTTTTCTTAAGCTTTAGCTACATCACCACCCCTGAAGGTAGAAGTCAGGTCAACCTTGACCAAATTGGCACTGATTTATTTAACATACATGAAGCACTTACTACTTGCCAAGTGCTGCTCATGGTTCTGGGAATGCAACAGTGGACAACAAAGTCAATAGGCTCATGGAGTTTATATTCCGTAAGAAGACATAAGCAATAAACAAATAAAACAAACAAACAGAGATAAGCATGGGAAGATGAAAGACATGGAGAATGATGAGGCTCCTGGGGTGGGAAAGGGGTAACTTTTCAGAGAAAATCAGAATGCTCTTAATGAATTCTAGGTGGGCTAGGTCTACATCTTTAATTATTATATCCAGTTACCTATTAACTCTGTCACTTAATAGGGCAATTGAAATGTTCCAAACTGGAAGTAGCATATTCTCTAACTTCCTACTTAGTTTTATTTGAATTGATTTTCTTTCTAAATAAATAATTTTTTAACTAATAGAGGTTAATATCATCTCTCCACCCCTCACACTGAAGACAGTAAATAGTAAAGTGTAGTAGGATAAAAGCGACAAAAATAGGAGTAGAGAGAAGCTACAAAGGCCATTTTTGAGAAGTCTGAAGTAGGATGCTTGTAGAAAGATGGTTAGGGAAGAAAGAAGTGAATGGCCATATTAAAAGTTCCCTTCAATTCCCCAGTGAAGCACTCTGAATAAATTTCTTAAATTTAAAATGACTTCATTTGTGCATTGCTTCTAATTTCTGCCCAATGACTCATGATGTGAACAAAGCTGATTACCTAACTGCCCAAGTTCAGTTTCACTCACCAAATCATGCCAGTTCTACCTCCTAAATATTTCTGGAGAGTATGCTCTGACCTCCATGCCTGTGACCACCTCCTTAGCCCACAGCCCATCATCTCTTCTGAATCTCTCATCCAAATTCTACCCAGTTTTTTGCATGTAGTATTCTCCACATCATTTCTGGAAATGTCATGGATTTCCAGGCAGTTCAGTTCTGAAGGTTGATTTGATGTTTGAGGTCAAAAAAATCTAAGTGAGGCTGTTCACCTGATTATGTGTTTTCTTTGGCCACATTCAGCTGCCCAGGTGCAGGTATGGTGCAGTTGACAGAGATTTGGAGTTAGTATTTTGCCAGACAAGTACAATGGGAGGAGAGATGGACAAAGTATATGAACACAAGAGAACGGATTCAAGTGATGTGTCGTGGAATTTAAGTTGAGTAAAGAGGGAAGCAAAGGCATGAGGAGACAATAGACAGGAAAGCATGGTAGAATGAAAGGGCTAGAGATCCCAACGGGAGAAACAATGGTTAGAGTAAGAGGACTAAAATAAGTGAGCTGGAAAGGCAGAAAATGTTTCATAGGGAGTGAGGTACTTGGAATGAAGATTTTGGAGACGAATCTTTTTTTCTTCCCTGAGACCATGCTTATCTAGTGTATTCCAAAAATCAATGTAAAATTGAAGTGAACTTTGGGTTAAGGTAGAAGCAAGCACACTTCAGCATTGAGATTTTTATGAGATAATATTTGGTAACCTAAGTAAGGGGCAAAACCACAACTGACTGCCAAACCAGGACTTGAACCCTGGGCCCTCAGATTGAAAGTCTAACATTCTATGGACTGAGTTATCCAGGCTAGAAGAAATTCAGTTAACAATGATTAAGGTATGAACCTGGAGGAAAAGATGATTGGGTGCAAGGAAGTCAAGGACTTCAGAGGCCAAGTTGTCAAATAGTCTGTGCATATGAATGCTGAAGTCCTCAAGAATGGCGTCAGAACATTGGTGGAAAGGAACTCAACAATATAGAGAATAAATCTTCAGCAAAAGAAAGGGAATGATCAGGAAGACTGGATAATAGCAACAAGGTGGGAAAGAAGGTGGCATATTCTGATAGCTTGTGGTCCAGAGGAACTGGAAGTGGAATAGCTTAGGGAAGAGACAGCAAAAATGAAGTATCCATGTTGTGCTGTGCTAAGTCACTCCAGTCATGTCTGACTCTTTGAGACCCTATGGACTGTAGCCCTCCAGTATCCTCTGTCCCTGGGACTTTCCAAGCGATAATACTGGAGTGGGTTGCCATGCCCTCCTCCAGGGCATCTTCCCAACCCTGGGACTGAATCTGAGTCTCATGTCTCCTGCACTGGCGGGCAGGGTCTTCACCACTAGTGCTACCTGGGAAGCCCAAGGGACACCCAATCCATCACGTTGTGTCCCTGTTGTTCATGAAATACATGAAAAAAAGAAAATGGTCCCAAGAAAAGGCTAGGGAAAAAAAAAACACTGTCCTGGTGAGGCAGGTTGGAGTCTGTTAGAACAAAAAGCGGAAGCAGAAGATGATGAAGAAATGGGGGATTTTACTGATGACATGTCATGAGTTTCAGAGGAAACAGCAGAAAAGGCATAGAAGAGTAGTCACATTAAGAGATGTATAGAGAAGTATAGAGACTCCCCATGGTGACACGAGACCTGGGATCAAAAGCATAAGGAAGTCAGTCCGTGTGGTCTTTTAGAAGAAAGTTAGTAGCCTTCTTTCTGACACTGGTCTCTGAAGCAGGTTTCAGTGATGACTTGGGAAGTGTTGAAAAGCAACACTTGTTCTTGCCAAAAAGTATGAGGACCTGCATTAGCCTTATTTGGAACACCAAAGCAATTCCCATTAAGCTCTGGGTAAATGGTAATCTTTCCACGGTTGTTTATATTTTCAAGGGAAGTTGTTTTCCTCTAGCAGATGAAAAAAAGAGGTTTTGAGCCTCTGCACCTTGACTCCTCTGACCAACCTTTATGCATGCTCCCCACTTCACCTCAGCTAATTGTCTAGAGAGGTAATATGGCAGAACAAAGGTTATAACTGCAACTCTCCCATCATTAAACCACTAAAATCAGATAAATACTTATATCTGATGTCATGTCTCTCGAATTCACAGCTGGTAGATATGACAGAAAGATCAATGTAATTACTTGTAGTTTGAATACACTTTCAGAGTCAGAAATTCTTCTGGGTAGCTATTTAGGTTGAGTTTTTAGATTTGGTTTCCACTATGGCTTGATGAAAGAGGTGGTAAATTTCATAGTAGGTGATACTTCCTAAGAACTTTGCATTATTCATGTTAGCTGGATTATTCCTCAAGTCTTAAATAAATTTGGGACTACCCAAAGCAGTTTGAAACAGGTCACCTTGACCTTGACCCAACTTTTCTTCCAAGGAGAGGTCATTAGACAAACTCTGTATGCAGATAACACAAAATATTTTCCAAGTTGGACAATTTTACAAGCCAATTGTTAATAGTAAATATGTACAAACATCCTCGCACTGATAACATCTAGTCTATTGGCACTTTCTGTGTGCTCAATCTGGGAAGTAGGTATTCATATACCAATTTTATAAGTAAGTAGTAGGCCAAAGAATGAATAATTTGCCCAAGGTCACACATACAATCAGTGATGCTTCTAGGATTCACATCCCAGTCTGTCTCATCCTGGGATTGTAGAAAGGGATGCTCAGGGAGGATGAATAACTTGCCAAGGCCATAGAATTATTCAATGATATTCCTATGATTTAAACCCAGGTCTTGTCTCAACTTTGGTGACACTTACTTTGGGGGATGTTTATTTACTCTTTCTCACATGATGCTTCTACTCCCCATCTACACCATCTTTAAGCTTGGCCTATCCATCCAAAAATATGTTTCTAAGCTTCCTTTCTTTTAGTGTTTCCTTTCTTTTCTGAGGCACACAAATCCAGAAGAAATGCTTTTTCCAGGCAGGTGCCCATTGATATGTCCAAGAAGCCTTTCTCTTTACCCTTTGACTTTTCTACAAAGTGCCATATTAGTGAACATGTTTGTTGTTGGTCAGTCACTCAGTCATGTCTGACTCTGTGACCCCATGGGCTGCAGCACACCAGGCTTCCATGTGCATCTCCAACCCCTGGAGCTGCTCAAACTCATGCCCATCGAGTCGGTGATACCCTCCAACCACCCTGTCCTCTGTCAGCCCCTTCTCCTCCTGCCTTCAATCTTTAGAAAAGACTGATGCCAGCACAAGTGTCTTTTCTAATGAGTCAGCTCTTCACATCAGGTGGCCAACATATTGGAGCTTCAGCTTCAGCATCAGTTCTTCCAATGAGTATTCAGGGTTGATCTCCTTTAGGATGGACTAGTTTGATCTTGCAGTCCAGGGGATTCCCAACAGTCTTCTCCAACACCACAATTCAAAAGCATCAATCTTCAGTGGTCAGCCTTCTTTATTGTCCAACTCTCATACCCATACATGACTACTTGTGACAGTTGGACATACTAGTGAACATATGTAGCAAAAATACACATTTTTTCATTCTTGTTCTCTTGCCCAGTTTGGATCACTGTACCTCATCATTCTGTACACTATCCCCCCTCAGATCTTACTTTCATTTCAATGAGATATTAAATGAATAAGCAGTTGGACCTGAGATGGTCTCTAAGGTCCCTCCCAATTCTAAAGTTCCATGAGTCTATCAATACTGTACTCCTGATTCTTCTCTTGAAACATGGAACATAAAGCTCTAATGTTCTTGTTGCTCCTCTCCTATCCCTCCCAGCAAAAATATGCATAGTGATTATTTTAAATGTTGGATTTCCATTTCTGTAGTTTCTTCTTTTATGACAAGTAACAAGGTTTGATCTTGAAGGGAGAAGATGGTCATGGTTTTCTGTCGCTGGCCCTTAAAAGTTCTAAGTACTCAGTAGTAAGATGAAAAGATGACATTGATTGCCTTTGTCTTGGAGGCTGATGATAGATATATATTTATCAAGTAGTTCATGTTCATTTAATGTTTACAGATCAACTGTTTTAAAAAATCATCTTGACAGTTTACTAGTTGACCTTTGTCTACTGCAGCTTCTGATTTTCCATGAGTTTTCTTGAATAGCTATCTACCTACATCTACCATAATTTTGGTTCAGTTCTACAGCATAAATTATTCCCTAAAAATAGACTAAAATTATTGTTATAAATCAGTTTCATAGGCACAGTACCTAATTCACCAATAATTTGTGTTCTCAATGTTCATCCACTCCAAGAAGTCTGAGCTGAATGAAGAAATTGAAGTTTAGGGACACTAATCTATTTGCTAGACTATTGGCTATGATGTCTCATTGTGGTACACAAGTCATTGATTTTATCTCAATTTTCCTTTTACTCTACCTAATTTTAAGAGCTGTCTTCTTTTTCCCTAAATGTTTTATTTCTATCCAGTTGGAACCAGACCTTTAGGAATCCTGAGTGCTAATAAACTGTGATTTCCCCTGCTCTCCATGACAATAATTTTTAAAAATTAAGTGGGAAAAAGTTCAACAAAATAATGCTTGTGGTAAAAAGAAGGAGAGAAATGAGGTGGCAACTAGATGGGGACGTAGAATCAAGATGGGAGAAGGGCCAGAATATTTATGTGCTGATGAGAAGGAGGCAGGAGAGAGAGAGAGAGAAGAAATACAGGAGGGGGCAGGGATTTCTAGAGTGAGGTCCTTGCACAGGCAAGAGGGAATGCAAGCAGAGGTTGGCCTCAACTATAAGCATGGAACTTTATGTCTACTAACAGGAAAGAGAAGAGTATATGACCATGGAACTTTATGTCTACTAACAGGAAAGAGAAGAGTATATGACCAAAAAAAAAGAATAGGTATTATGGGATGAGCTTGCCAAAATCTCTTATAATTGTTCCTATGTCTTTGATGAAACATGAAGTAAGGTCTTCAACTAAGAGTGAGGAGGTTGTAGAGAATTAGGGTAAGGAGAGACGATCTGACACAGTTACCTACAAAAGGAGGTGAGGGAACAGACAAGAGAAATGGAGTAAGCTCACCAGGGAAGGTCCAGGGTCCATTTTCCTCTCTCTGCCCACCACAGTAACACACATGTAACCATAATCACATAATTTAGAAATTGATCATGTGTTTAACACTTCATGGCTATATCATCTTTGATTTGTGTGTGTGTTTACTGTCTCTAAAGTAAGATAGCAAGCTCCTCAAAGTCATTGATCATATCATGTATTTGTGTCTTTATAGTGACTCCCAAGGGAGTGGGCACAGAGCAGAGGTTTCATGAATACTCACCACATTCAATTAGAACCACATCTGCTACCTATATAGGATCAGAAACTGACATGGTGTGGTAAAGCTTACAATCCTGATGCTAACACAGAAAGGGAATGTGTTTTAGGATGCTTGATTTTGAGTTCCTTGACCTTTATAACATAAGAGATTTTGACTTGGGGTGGTCATTAACTAGGAGGGCATCAACTGGGATACAAATATCCACACTGGAGAGCTGTCTGCTCCACGTGGACTTCAGACCACAGAGGTCGCTTTGGAAGACTTACTTGTGTTTATTATAATGTTGCCAGGCAAGCATGATGAAACCTTAACTGGCTCAAGGCAAATACAGTAAAATCTTTATCTGTAGCATTTAGATGAGTTAACTGAGGTTTATTCTTAATCCATTTGCTTGCTCATTTTTCAAGAACATTTGGATATTTGTTTCCTACCTCTGTGCTTTCAATTTATAGAAACTACAGTTTCAAATGAGGAGAACATTTGATTCAGCTTATAACACTAAGCTTATTCTGCCAGCTAAGAGATTTGAAGCAACTTGAGATGTTAGTTTTTATTATTGCTGCTTTAAACCATGATTGCTGTAACAGGTAATTTTTGCATGCTCATTTTTTTTAAAAAAAGAACAGCCTCTAGATTCTTATATTTCTAGTCTTAGTTCAACATTAAATTAACTACCATCTCTCAAGTCACCCTGCATTAAAAAATTTATTTTGGGCTCATGTTGTTTAGTTAAAGCCCACAATTAGCACCCACAATACACTCACTTTTTGTGTTTCTAAGAGGCATTTTTTTCAAAGTGGGTCAAGGTCACAATCAATTAATCCAGGTGCTGGGTAGAAGAATGCATGTAGAAAATCCATGTAGAAAAACATAGATTGTATTTTTAGATCTTAGCCCGTTGCGTATTATGCTCAGTAACTATTTCATGAATGAAGGAGTAAATATATGAATAAAAACCTTCATATGACAAGTGCATATAAGAGAAAAAAAGATATGGGACAAAAAGATATGGAAGTTAATGGGATGAATCATTACCTCTAGCTGGTGCAGGAGTGGAGGTGCGAAGAGATGGCAGAAAGATTGAGAAAGACGAATGTGCTGAAATTTTCAACCTAAAGAGCTAGCATTGAGGTGAGGGTGAAGATACTTTATCAGGAACTAAAGGTTCAAATGGGGCAAAGCATGTGTAGTAAGAAGGCCTCAATTTGGCCAGAGGGGCAGACGAAGTTACGTGATGATGAGGTACATTTGTTCACAAAGATCAGTTCAAGCTGGATTGTAAAGGGCTTGGGAATTGTACTGACTCCATAATAACTTCAGCCAAAAAGTTAGTGTGATTCAATACACTACCCTCCAGGATAAAGCACACTGTGAGGCAGATAGCTCTGGTCTAAAAGTCTGAACACTTTTTTAAGAGGATGCAGTAGAGCTTGCTTAGAACGAATTCCTTCTGGAGGAGATTCGGACCATGCAGGACACTGAACGGTCTGATTCTTCAAAGGTCAGTTACTCAGTGATCCATTCAAGCTGATCTACATCTGCATCCACTTTCCGTACCCCCTGGACCTTTCCAGCGAAGGCTGTTTGACAGTAGAAATGAGCATAGCCCTGTGAGGCTAACCGAGAAAAGACAGACCTCAGATGGCAAGGTCCTATAGAATTGCCTTGGCTTGCTATTTTTCTTGTTCTCTTTCTTCCTACTCTACTTTACATGTTTGTTTTGTTTTGCACACTTCCATCTATCCAACTGGAACTTGGGATTTAGCCTTATAATTCCAAATGTATCAGATTTCCAGTGTGTCTCTCTCTTAATTACTAAAATCAGACTTCCTGAGCAAGGAGAAAGCCTCTACTTTGCTCCTAGCGAATGATTAGGACATAATGAACATCTGGAATGTATACTTGGCTTCTTTACATGATTACTGATAGACCCAATCCTGTCGCATTCTTCCAGGACTATAAAAACGTGTTAACACGGTTACATCACACACTTCAGCTGGTTTGTATAAGGCAAGATTTTGCCACATGATATGTATTTAAGAAAGTAAATAATAGACCCATTTAAGGTCATGCTTTAGCTCAGGGCACCCATGTTAGCCCAGCCCTGGCATTTCCTGCCCATTTTCTGGACTTAACCAAATTGCTTGACACTGAGCTGTGTAAACTTACTCCCCAGGCAGCGATTTAGTAGTTCTAAGAGAATGATGTTTCCTCTGGTCGAAAGTGACCCCAGGTTTAGCATGGGTTGTTGGACTGCCCCAACTCATGAATTGTATCTTTCAGTCATGTGTTTCAGGAATGGCTTCCCTTCCTTCACAGAGAAAATTCTCTCTTATGTAGGATCACACAGTCTGGGTTTGGCCTGTTTGGGACATGGTTGCTGCTGAAATTTTTCAAAGGACTCAGTGAAGATCCTGTGGAATTGTTATTTATAAAGCATAAAAGTGCAGATTTATCAGCACTGGTGCTAACTGCTGATGATTGCTATTGTCTGGTTATTCCTGACTGCACTTACTGTCTGTTCTTGGTTCTTCTCTCCCACTGAACAGATTCCTTTCATTCTGCCAGGAGTTTGGAGGTTTATGTTTTGTCTGTTTTGTGTCTGGTTCTTGAGAGTCACTTGGGTTTAGATCACAAGATCCCTGCCCCAACGAGGCTGTCCAGAGGGGCAACACCTGGCAAATTGCCTGCAGTTTGAAAATCTTTGTTTTATTTTCAAAATCCATAAAAGATAGTAGGTCAGAGAAGTTCAGATAGTGGAAGACTTGACCTCTATAGCCCCTTGGGAACAACAGATATCCTCATTTAACAGTCCCAGTCTCTCTCCAAACTTTGCAGATGCTATAATTGCCTCTGGATTATCTCTTGCTCTCCAAAGCAGTGGAGTGAGTTTAACAAATTTGGCACCTTGCAGAGAAGTTAGGCAGTCCAGAATGTGGGATTGCTACCTTGATGGGAACCCAAGCTGAAAAGGAGCCTGCCAGTTGAGTTGGCAGTGCTCTAGCCCCAGCAAGGTCCAAATCTGAAGTCACCATTTTCCTTGTGAAGAATCTTGGATGTAAAGCCAGAGAGCAGTTGATTAAAAGGAATTAGTTCAGCAAGCATCCAATAGCCAGGGAAAGAAGGGAGCAGTAAAACAAAACGAATGCAAAGGATGACTGAGAGCAAAAGGCTAAAATACTAGTCAGTGAGAATATAATCTGGTCAAACCATCCTATCTTGAATTGGAGCAAAGTCAGTAAGACTTTAGGAACTGTCCCCAGTCTATCATAGTTCCATTTGGGAATTGCCAGACAGGCAAAGCAATAGCTTTTGAGAACCCCCAAGCTGTCCCAGTTCTAAGGCAAATTGAGAGTGGATTTATATGTCATTTCTTCCACAACAACCTGTAGAGTCTTCCTTAACCTGAGGAAGTATAGACACCAAAGACTGAGCTTGCCCTAGCCTCCAGGACTCTAAGAAGTAGAGCATAAATTGTCACAGAGTGGGAAAGGTCAAAGTCTTTATGTCTCATCAGAACAAAGTTTATCTAAATCACAGTGCGGTTCAGTTGATTGATGTTTGCAAAGTGTGAATTGATTTTACTGCCATTGCCCACATCGCAAACTCTAGGAACACTACACCCCAGAAAATCTGTCCTTTGTTCTCACTGTGATTGAAGAGGATAAGTGGCTTTCCACTTATGAAACAGGCTCTGCCTGCTTCTGGCTTAGACTCTTGTATATCTTGTTTCTGGAGAGTAACTGTCTCTTCCTGCAGCTTTGGTTGCTTACTTTGCTTTATTAAAAGCAGCAAGGTACAGAGAAAAATCTGCAGGGAATTGATTTCCTCTCTATGTATTCTGAGGTAGTAGTGAAGGCTAGAAATGGTAGGAATGAGGACCAGTAAGTATAGTCTCTCATTGATAGTTCCCCCTAAAATGTTCCTAACATAGCTGCAACCCTAAAATGCTCCAAACATGGCTGTAACCAGACTCCATCCTAAGTGCTCATCTCTGAAATTTTCAGGTTGCCTGTTTTGAAAGTGAACTTCACAATTATTCTAAGCTCATGTTTAGAATTAATCATTCCCTTAGTGAATACAGGTGAAAGTCCAACATTGTACTGTGGGGAATGTTGGAGGGAGTACAATAAAATATTGAAAGAGCTTACCCATCTACCATGCAGTGATGTGTATTAGACCAAACTGAATTTGAATCCTGGCTCTGTAATTTACTAACCATTAGACATCAGGTAAATCATTTAACTTTTCCCAGCTCAATTTTCTCTTCATTCACCCAACAAATATTTTTGAGAATCTGACATGCTTCCAAAACAGCAGCAGGCACTTTAAAACAAAAGTGGAAATTGAGGTATGTGAGAATTAAGTGAAATCATTAAATAATATAAAATAAAGAATTGAATATAATATATACTCAATAATTTGTTGTTGTTCTTCAGTTTCTCAGAGGGGTCTGACTTTTGGGACCCCATAGACTACAGAACACCAGGCTTCCCTGTCCTTCACCATCTCCCAGAGTTTGTTCAAGCTCATGTCCATTGAGTCAGTGATGCCATCCAACCATCTCATCCTCTGTTGCCCACTTCTCTTCCTGCCCTCAATCTTTCCCAGGATCAGGGTCTTTTCAAATGAGTCGGCTCTTCGCATCAGGTAGCCAAAGTATTGGAGCTTCAGCATCAGTCCTTCCAATGAATATTCAGGACTGATTTCCTTTAGGATTGATTGATTTGATCTCCTTGCAGTCCGAGGCACTCTCAAGTCTTCTCTAGGACCACAGTTCGATAGCATCAATTCTTTAGCACTCAGCCTTCTTTATGGTCCAACTTTCACATCCATACATGACTACTGGAAAAATCATAGCTTTAGCTAGATAGATCTTTGTCAGCAAAGTGATGTCTTTTCTTTTTAATATGCTGTCTAGGTTTGTCATAGCTTTTCTTCCAAGTAGCAAGTGTCTTTCAATGTCGTGGCTGCAGTAAATGTCTGCAGTAATTTTGGAGCCTAAGAAAATACAGCCTGTCACTGTTTCCATTTATCATTATTAATTAACAAATATTTAGTAAGAACCAGTTAAAGACCAAACACTAGGCTGGGGCAAGGGATGTACAGGTGAACAATCACAGGGCTGTGAAGAAGCCATGATGGGTATTAGCAAGAGAGAAGACTGCTGAGTAAGAATGGCTGAGTTTTGAATGGCAGGAGGGGACTTAGATGTGACCAAGGGACTCTCAGGAGGTGTAACATGAAAGTGGTGTTTGAAGAAGATGATTCTAGCTAACTGAATTGGCTAGATTTCGTCGGTGGCTCAGATGGTAAAGAATCTGCCTACAACGCAGGAGACCAGGGTTCAATTCCTGGGTTGGGAAGATCCCCTGGAGAAGGGAGTGGCAACCCACTCCAGTATTCTTGCCTGGAGAATCCCATGGACAGAGGAGCCTGTCCACGGGTTTGCAAAGAGTAGGACACGACTAAGAGACTATCACTTTCACTTTCTTTCAATGAGGGAAGGCTGGTTAGAAGCCCATGCAATAATCCAGGGATTCATCAATCCAATCTAGAACAATGCTGGGCAAATTGAGAGGAAGAGCTGAACTTCAAAGACAAAGATATGACAAAGGAAAGTGGGGGAAATGAGGGTGAGGTTTGATGAGCAAGTGTGTGCGGATGCCACATAAACAATCCAAGTCAGAGCTGTTAAGCATAGAGGTTTAAGCTTTGAAGAATAAAGAGGTAACTAAGTCACTAAACATACATCCACATAAACATACATGTATAAGCTACATTTTCAGTTAATACTAAGGACAGATAGCACTATTCAATGATGTTTTTAACAACTGTCGACTATAAAAGTAATACCTGCTAAATAGAAATAATAACTAGAAAATGCAGAAAAGTATGAAATAAAAAGTTAAAATCACTTGTCATCCTGCTACTCAAAGGGTCATGTGACCCCCATTAGACCAGGCATAGAGTGGGTCTCTCAGGACAAAAGCATGTGGGAAAGAAACTTCTTCCATTTGCCAAAAAGCAGGACATCACCCTACTTCAAACACCACCTTATGCCTGAAACTTCTTTCTGTTGATCAAAACTACAATTTTTCAAGTAAGGGAATGAACACACTTCTTATCTGGAGAAGTTAAGTGCAGATGTTCACATGTGTGACTATGCATGTGTTTGAGTGGCCGGAGTGTGGATGTGCACGAGCGTCACGTGTACACTTGTTCCCTTAGCGGGAGGAAAAAACAAAACTTGTCACCAATGAACAGAGTCATAAAATATTAATGATATAGTCAAGGCAAGGTTGCTGTGACTTCTTTTTGGCAACCACCAAAGAACAGTAAGCTCAAGATGTGAAGTTTAATGTATGGGAGGAAAACTGAGGATTGGGAGATGAAATTGATTGAGTTTTCTTTTCTGTAACTATCCTGACGGCTCAGTTTTTGTGCGGGAGGGCTAGTGAGTGTACATTTTGAGAACCACTTATGTGATGGTTAACTATACGGGTCTATTTGGCCAGCCCACAGTACCCAGATGTGTGAGCAAACATTCTAGATGTTTCTGTGAAGATGTTTTTAGATAAGATTAACATTTAAATCAGTAGACTTTGAGTAAAGCAAATTATCTTCCATAAAAATGGGCCTCATCTAGTTAGTCACTTTATTAATAGAAAAAGACCAATCACCCTGAAAGAAGAGGGAATTCTGCCAGCAGACCACCTTAGGACTCAAACTGGAATTCTTTCCTGAATCTCAAACCTTCTGGCCTATCCTGAAGAGTTTGGACTTGCTAAACCTCCTCAATCACATGAGCCAATTCCTTAAAATATATTGATCAAGAGAAGGGTTAATAAATACACACTATTATACATAAAACAGATAATCAACAAGGACCTACTCTATAGCACAGGAAACTCTATTCAGTATTCCATAATAACCTAAATGGGAAAATAATCTGAAAAACAATGGATATATGTATAACTGAGTCACTTTGCTGTACACCTGGAACTAACACAACTTTGTAAATCCACTCTGTGCTGTGCGGTGCCAAGTTGCTTCAATTGCGTCTCTTTGCGACCCTATGGACTGTATCCCGGGCCGGGCTCCTTTTGTCCATGGGATTCTCCAGGTAAGAATACTGGAGTGGGTTGCCATACCCTTCTCCAGGGGATCTTCCCAACCCAGGGATCAAACCTGCGTCTCTTATGTCTCCTGCATGGGCAGGCAGGTTCTTTACCTTTAGCATCAATAAAAATTAAATTTAAAAAGAGAGAGGAGACAGATAGATATGTAGATAGATCCTATTTATTCTGTTGTTCTGGAGAACTCTGAGTAATGTAACTGGGTTTAAAGATTTATTCTGAGCTCTGGAAGAAGCTGAGGGCTTTACCAAGGTGTTATAAAAAGGAGTAAAGTGTGCGTTTCTACGGCACTGAACCCTCAAGGGTCTGTGTTGGGCAGAGGATGAGGTACAGTCTCCAAGGATATATGCTCCCCAAATGGGTCATTTCCAAGGGTTCCCCTGGATTCTGTGTCTCCTCCTCAATTGATTACTCACACTTCTGTTTACTCAGGAACACTCACAGGAAGCAATCTGAAACATTTCTCAGCAGCCACCTTTAAGTAAAGAATCGAGGCTGGAGGCTGTGTGGCCTGCTCTCAAAGGGGATGATAAAACTGCCTTAATTGACCCAAAGAGTGGGATGCTCTAATGAACCAGCTTTTCCAGGAAGTTCAGGGTTCACCAGAAGTAAGATCTTTTTGCCTCAACCTTTCTTGTGGAGAATCTTTATCAAGTGTAATCATTTCATTTTTTCCATTAAAATCTGCTTATCAAAGATAAACACCACAGTTAAACCATTCAAAATGGAATCTCTGGCAAGACTATTGGGTGATCAGTCTCCACCTTCGTTCCCCTTTACCCAGCACTACTCAGATTGACCTGGGTTATAATGTAACCCGGGTCTGCTGGTGCCTATTTACTTTGAGGCACTGTGCCATTCCCAGAATTAATCACAGATTCAGTTACATACAGATCTTTGTTTACAAGGGAATCATGAGGGAATTAGACTGTTTTCTATTCTTGCGGGTCTGTGAAGGCTACTGATGGGGAAAGGAGAGACCAAAAAGGCCTCCACAATGCAGGAGTCTGAGAGCATGCCCTCAGCCTTAGCTCCCACATCACAACACTAGGAGGGTTGTCACTCACGGTCCAGTGACTAATATTTTGCATTCCCAATGCAGGGGGCCCAGGTTCAATCCCTGGTCAGGGAGCTAGAGCCCACATACTGCAGCTAAGAGTTCTCAGGCTGCAACCAAGACCCAGTGCAGTCGAATAAATAAATGCATATTTACAACAACACTGAGAATCTCCTCACTTCCATGGAACATGTTTCCTCTGCCTGAAAGAGACTTTACTGTTTTTATTACCTTGGACATGAACTCATACCTCAGGAAACATAATTAATACATTTATAGGGTGGCATGTTTTATATACAGGGTTTCTGTTCCCTGCTTTTTTCACTGTGGCTATGTTGCTTTTTGTTTTTTCCTAATACATAGCACGTTACACAACAATGATGCCCAAACATCGGAATTCAAACACCAAGTACACCATTTTTTATCGTAACTGTCTGCCATTTGTAACATAATTTACTTACTTTAAAAATATATTTTCTTAACTTGACTTTTTAAGACCTAGAAATACATATTTTAAAACTAAGCTTTAAAATACCTACTTCAAAACCAGCACCACTAGTCCTAAATAGAAAGTATTATTGAAAAGGAACAACATAAAACAAAACAGTATTATTAAATTCTGAATAACACCACTGCATGCAAAGACTTGTGACTTAAGATTCTTTTTTTTTGTTTGTTTTGTCTGTTGTTTTGTCAAAAAAAAAAAAGTGATTTGTAACTGTCAGGCACTGAAGACAGATACCTACCAAACTGAGACTTTTCCCTCAGCAAATTCAAGCTAGAAAGAGAACTAAAAAAGGAACCACTTCCACTCTTACGTGATTCTTTAATGCCATGTCTTTGACCATCAGTGTTAAACGCACATTTTGAACCCTGCTTGGAAGAAACAGCGGAGGACAGACTAAGGGGCTGGATTTGAGCCCAGCGTGCAATCTAAATTTGTTACAAGTCTCTTTTCTATTCACCACTCCCCCACCCCTCATTTTTCTTATTTATAAAATGGAGAAATTGGTTATTTCGCTCTCAGAGAGTTTATTGCCTGTTTATGTGAAATAGTTTACCTTCATTATCATTATTTTCCAGACTTGGATTCAACCAACAAATCTTATTTGGAGCCCAAGAGTAAGCACTGGGAGTAGAGTCAAGGAGATGGCATCCGTGCTCTCATAAAGTTTATCATCTTTTCTTCTTCTCTTAGTACCCTTATCTTTTAAAAAACTAGAGTGAATTAAATACCTAGCTTATTTGTTTCAAAAGATTAGTGCAATTTAAAGTATATTTGAACCCAGAACTTTTCAAAACGCCCCACGCCTACCAAACTCCACGCATCAACGGTTAAGATTGCGGTAGCAGTTTCTCCACAGTCCACTAGAGGGCGCGCACATTTTTCGATTCCAAAAGAAAGCGCTCTTTGGGTACTTGCCCCAGAAATTTGGAACTGGTGTCTCCTTTCCTTACTTTCTTTTCAACTTGGGGCAGTTGTGGTGAGCCCTTGGTTCTCTCCCTCCACCAGGCCATCCTCGCCCCATGCAGTGACTCCTCGTCTGCCATTACGGAGAATTCTTTTGCTCCCCAAACCACAGAAGTTTTGCTTCTGACTGTTCTCAGCATTTGCCCTTTTGACATTTTAGAAGAAATAAGATCCAAGTTTGATGTTGAAAAGAAAGCATTGATTTCTCTAGTGGGAGGATTTCTTCTCCCTATTACTGTTTTCCCTAGCTGTGGGGGAAAAGCGCCTCTAAGGATTTAAAGCAGTTCCTTTGAGCTGAAGATTTTTCTGCGGGCTCACAGAGCTGCTTCTGAGCAGTTCTGGTGCTGACATTAGTCCCCTTGTTCAGCAGCATGTTGTATTTTTGAGGCCCAGCCTTTTCCTCGGAGTTTTACATTCTGAATTGACAAGATCTTGATCTCAGAAACTGGACCATACACTCCCAGACCAACCTGCCACACAATCCGTGAGCCAAGAGATAGGTCCAGCAGTTGACCCCAAGTTCTCTGCCTGCTGGATGGCCCCAGAACCTTACACCTCACCCTTTATTTGGTTCCAAAGTCCTCTTACCTCCAGATACCCATCCTGAGCTTTTCTCAGGAGTCAGCACAGACATCCATGAAAAAAGCTGTAAGTCTTCCCCATTGCACGTGGATAGGAGATTACTTTTTGAATGGGCAGCTCTGCAGATGACATGGGGAAGACTGGAAACGTGGCTCAAGCAAAAAGTGTGGAGGGTCCAGCACCTCCCGTTTCTGTGAATCTCAGTCAGCCTGTGCTTTAAGGAGATGAACAACTTTTTTTTTTTAAAGAAAGGTGTCAGAAGTCTTCTGAGATTGCAGCTTTATGCAAATATACTACTCAAGAAGAAGGCTTTAGGGGAGAGTTATTTATAGCCCACAGGCATTGCACAATGCAAAAGGTGAAGCTGTGAATCTCTGCATTTCCAGGAGTGGATGTTCTCATGATATGAGCACATCCTTGCTATTTTGGTGGCACACCATTCCCATATCTAACTGTCAGGTTGTTCCAGGCGGGAGACGACATAATCATTCAGTAATTTTAGAACAACCCTGTATGTTTCTCTCCAGTAGGGCCTCTTGATCTGAACTCTTCCTGAGGATTAGATTTACTACCACTTTGGACCCTCTGGTAATAGGTGCCTTCATCTCTTTTTCTCCTAAACAGGTGCAGACTCAGTCGTTAAAGAGTCATCACGTGACACATTTATTGCCCTTTGGCTTTCAGGTTGACTCCTGGAATTAGCCAAGAAAATGGTCATTTCCTTAGGAATGATTGCTCTGTTGCTGGCTCACCCTACCCAGAAATCTAGACCATTCTCTGCACTGAAGTGTACAATAATCACTTCAGGAAATTGCTTTCCCTATTGGAAACTGAGAGCTCACATCGGAATGTTTCCACAGTACAGCTGATGATAATTACGACTCACTGAAATTTCAGTTTTCTTTTGATTGTGACATAAAAACTAGGACATAAATTAAAACCCAATTATCCTTTAAGGGTAATTGGGGTTATAAAACCAAGAGACTGTGAGTCAGTGTGTCGGTAGCGCAGGAGACCTGTGTCAGATGGAATGGCGTGTGTTCTGTCTCCCGAAGCAGCCTTTCCCACGAAATGGTTGGGGATAAGGTGATCTGTGCACACGGCATTCCAGGATAGCACATCAGACCAGGGGGAAGCCTTGGAGAGGGTAGTGAGCTCCCAGGACACCTTGGAATGATTCAAACAAGTGAAAACTAAATGGGAACGCCATGGCCTTCTACAGGTGAAGATGCCCAGCAGTGGAGCGAGGCACTCGTTGCCAAGACTCTGCAGGCATGGAAATCGGAGATCTTTCAACCTGTGAGGCAATCTGCATCTTCAAAGTCTATGAGAGGAGGCTGGGCTTTTTTCACAAAAGGTGTGATGTGCTAAAGGTGAAGGAAATTAAAAAAATAACCCAAACCCCAGATTTTTAGTGAGCAATTCCTAAGTTAAATGCATGAAGCGGGGCTCATTAAAGGAGGTCTTGGATTCTTCTCAAAGTACAGGACTTGCCCCCACACCTGAGATTCTCCCCAGCCTACCTCTTGATGATGCATATCTCTAGACTCTTCAGGTCAAAACACATCCCCTGAAACTTCCCAACTTTGCATTTCAAAGCCTCTCATGACACACGCCTCCTCCCCCATCCTGGATCCTCAGTAGTTTCACTTCCCTGTCTTTCCAGAGAGAGTGTGCACTTTTCATATTTTTAAAAGCACACATCCCACCACATGACAGTGCTGTTTTCCTCTCTGTCTCTGCCACTTGGTTGAAAGCCCCTGTGATGTGTGTAACTGGGCACACAGTAGGAACGTACTCACTGAATGCTGAATATAGTGCATTGAAACGGCATCACTTCTCATGTCTAACTTGTCTTTCTCAAAGGTACACACTGCCCCACGTTTAATCACAGAGAAGGCTTGAGTAAACTCAACCCCCTTTCAAAACCAATCAGGTTTTCCTTTGAGGGCACCCACCTCTGCAAACAACTTCCTGGCCATGGCCATAAAGACCCAGAGAAGAGTTTCAAGCAAACCTTTGTTTTTAGTCGAAGTGTCAGGATCACTGTGTCCCCTGAGAATCAAGAGGGAGAAATACAACATCCAGGCTATTCCCACCATTCCAGAAAACCATGCCCCAATAGACCCCAGGAAAAGTGGGATGTCTAACCTGGGCTTTTGCAATCTTATTTCATAATCCACTTTCTTATCTCCTCCTTCACAAAACTGATGAGAAATTGGTACAAACTCTATCGACAAAAGATCACAACTTGATCCTCAATGGCAAAGGCAAATATACATTATAAATAGCAAAACAGCTGGCTTGGACCATGTTGCTGGCCACTCATCCAGCTGAGAGATTTGAATGACATCATAACCCTTGAGAGGGTATTGCTAGCCAGCTGGTGTTATTTAGAATACACAAAAATGGGGGAAAGAAAATGCACTCATGTGCACACACACACAAATACACACACACACACACACACACAGGTTCAAGTTATGCAGAAAAATATGAACAATGGAAAAATCATTTGCCCCTCAGATGCCCTTCCCCTGGGGTGGGGTGGGGGTCGGGGTGGGGGCCAAGCAGCAGAGTAGAAGGAAGGAAGAAAAAGATTTGATTTTATTTTTTCAGTTGGCTTTACAGCTCAGCAAAATCTTTGCCCTGTCGTGGGCAAAAAGCATGAGACAGTGTCCTGAGGGGAGCCAATTACAAAGCTGCCTGCCCCTTTCCAGGTTCTAGGAAATGAGATCATTCCCCTCACTTGGCAACCAGGACGAGGGGTCATCCCAGCGCTGTCTTCCATTCTAGTTTACCCCAGTCGTTTGAGGGTTAAAATCATAGAGTAGGCTTGAGATGGTCTTTTTTTCATTTCTTGTTTTTTAAATTTTGTGTTGGCTCTGGAATATAAAATTGCTCGCCCATCCTCCACGAATATTCCTTTCATACGGGTAAGGTGTATTAGCAGATGTGTGTGTCTTCACGCCCGGTAGAAAGTTAATCAGAGGACAGCATCAGTATTTTAATGTCTGCTCCTCTTGTCACTAACACACATTCTTTTAAGGGAAAAAAATGCTTCTGTGCTCTAGTTTTAAAATGCAAAGGTATGATGTTATTTGTCACCATGCCCAAAAAAGTCCTTACTCGATAACTTTGCCAGAAGAGGGAGAGAGAGAGAAGGCAAGCGTTCCCCCAGCTGTTTCCTGTCTACAGTGTCTGTGTTTTGTAGATAAATGTGAGGATTTTCTCTAAATCCCTCTTCTGTTTGCTAAATCTCACTGTCACTGCTAAATTCAGAGCAGATAGAGCCTGCGCAATGGAATAAAGTCCTCAAAATTGAAATGTGACATTGCTCTCAACATCTCCCATCTCCCTGGATTTCTTTTTGCCTCATTATTCCTGCTAACCAATTCATTTCCAGACTTTGCACTTCAGAAGCAATGGGAAAAATCAGCAGTCTTCCAACCCAATTATTTAAGTGCTGCTTTTGTGATTTCTTGAAGGTAAATATTTCTTACTCTTTGAAGTCATTGGGGAATTTTCTTTAAATTGTGTACTGTTTGCTTCTGCTTAGAAATGTTCTTCACTTTAGAATTTTCATTGTTTCGGCACTGGGAGTTATTTATAAATTGCTGAATATGCAATTCTGTGGGATCTGAAAAAATAGCTCCGGGAGATAAATGCCTTTGCACAGATATCTGTATGAGTAAAAACTATTGCAAGGTACTTATGCTAAATCCTCCACTTCTTCAGGGCTTGAGTGGTGTCATTATAGAAGATTCCTTTAAATCCTGTCTATGGTTAAGGGCTATAGGGCATGGATATGAACTTTTGGATTTTTTTTGCAGGTGCAGATGTTTTATTTTTAAGACCATGTTCATGTGTATGTAGGACTGTGTGTGGTTGTGTGTGTGTGTGTGTGTGTGTGTAACTTGCCAGGACTTTTGATTACAAGGCATGCCACATACAAAGAGTTACGTTTTAAATGATATTAAAGCTTTTAAATATGATCTTTGGAGCTAAGGTCCCGGAACTCTCTGCACTTATGCCCAGAGAGTCAAAGTTAGAGTGAAGTTTCATTTGCTCTTCTGAAAAAGAACTCCTTAAGAACTCCTGCTGACCTTGCATATTCGGATAATTTAAACAAATGCACACTGTATATGGAAAGCGGAAACTTTCTAGCAACTGCTATTCCAAGTTTTTTCTTTTGAAGAGGACTCTCAGGGGCGAAGTTTGGACTTGGGGTTTTGTGTTGTAAAACGCGGATTTTGTATTTGGGATTGTAAAGTCTCTTTAGGTAAATTTGGCTAGCGTTGTCAATGCACTGACTTCGCCTTTCCAATAACTGGCCCTAGTTCAAGTTTCCATTCTCAGCAAAATTATATCTTTCAAGACTTGTATTTTTCCAATTTGCAAGCATTTTTAAGCTGCTGTCACTGGCTCCCCGATGCAATTGCCTGTGGGCTCAATTCATGATACGTCCCTACCGCTTAGTCCAGCACTCGTTTGCCGCTTTCAAGTACTCCACCACTACGACTTTTCTTAGTCAAGTCAGTGGCTTAGGAGTTAAGAATACATCCTTGTCGGGCACCTGATCCTGCCGCCCTTGAGATGCCAAGATGCACACTGGCTACCTTGCTTTTAAAAGAAATGAAGTCAGTATACACATATGCTATATGGTCTGACAGCTGGGGATTTTGTCTCCCTACTTAGACTATCCTAAAAGGGGCTGTGTGGTGTTATCTCTGCATTAATTACAAGTTTGGAAAACTCCAAATGAACTTTCCATGCTGTGTATGCTGAACTTTTCAGAAGTAGAGCTAGCTAGCCATAAGTTGTTGCTTTTTCCTGTACTTGGAGCAGGAAGTGGTTTCAGGGAGCTACGTGGTTCTTTCAAATGTAATTCAATGAGTAAAGGTGTCTGCCAGGCAGAGCTCACAAGCTGATTGTACTGTGAGTCTCAAGATATTTCCAAGTGTTTGAGTCAGAGGGAAGAGGGCACAGGGGAGGACTGGAGTTTCGGCCCCTGTCCAGGACGGCTACAATAGGCACACGATGGAAATCGGTGGCTTGATTGGGAAGAGAAGATTGACTCAAATCCCAGCCGTGCAATTTGTTTATTGTCTGAATGGACAAAAGGCAGTTTACCCAGGCTCATAGCATACCTGCCTGGGTGTCCAAATGTAACTAGATGCTTTCACAAACCCCACCCACAAAGCAGCACATGTTTTTAAGTCCTCAGTTTTCTATTCACATCAGTCTCATAATACCCACCCTGACCTGCTGTAAAAGATCTGGAACAAACAAAAATGGTTACACCTACAGTGAGTATTTTCTTGACTATTGCCCTCAAATTTTGCTGGGCATTTTTATTATAACCCAGACATCTGGAACCAATTGATATTCCATTTATTTAAGATAAAAAGAAAGGTTTTTAGAATTTTGGATTTGTAAATGATTTTTGAGAAAGAGTGCTCTGGAATTTTTTTTCTCTCTCTTCTCTTTCTAGTTCTTCTTTCATTTCTTTCTTTCAGATCTCTCCTTTCTCTCTCTTCATTTCGTGTTTAGAAAAATAAAAGGCCAAGGAAATGATGAACATATGGGGCCACTCATTTCAAACTTTTTAATTCCTAAGCAAGTTCTTTATTGTTTTCTTTTGGGGGAACATAATGTGATAAATTCTCTGGTTCTCTGTGGGTGTGATGGACTGTTTCCTGAACTAAAAGAAAATGCACTAGAGGTTCTATCTTGTCCTAGAACTATAAGTGCTGATATTTATCTGAGAACATAACTCAGCAAAAAGGAGAAAAAAGGAAGAAACAAAAGAGGGAAATCTGTAAAAAATAAATATTAAATTCTTAAATGCTAGAGACTGATAGGTATTGCTGAGTTTAAATGTGTTACACAAAAGAAATAGCTATTAAAAGTATAATGTTGACATCTAACGAAGTTCTCAATTCCCTAAGGCTTTAAGTTGAGTTCCTTTTTCCCTGGATTTCACAACAACTGAAGAACCTGAATGCATCTACAGTTGCAGGTGCTTTGCCTTAAGCTTCACCATTACCTCAATAGAGAAGGGAGCAATGGAGAAATAGGACTGGCAAAATAACATACGTTCTAGAACTGGCTGGTTGCCAGAGCGTGGGGCATGTTCTGTAAGATCAATTATGAGTGTTCTCTTTTGAAAAGGGCAAGGAAGTCCAGTTGGCTTGGACTTGTTGAGATTTCCACTGGAAATACTGAAAGGGAAAACTCCCACCAATTATTTTATAACTAAGAAAGATGAGGATTGGATGACAACTTGTTTCTAGCAGTCCCTGTGGCTTTGGCTATGTGGGGGTGGAGGGTTTCCATGAACAGGTCCTATGGAGAAAATGGAAGAAATTCTCCATCAAGCTTTCACCTCCTCTTCTATTTTATGTCTATTATTTATGATGATTTGCAAATAGAGGACGCTTTTCATCTTCAACTGTTTCACAAGCATTAACTAAATATTTACATTGTGTTAACGAGAATCAGGGGTTTAGGTTTTTCCCCAATTGCTGAACTTAAAGTCTGGCCACAAAAATGGAAATCTTAATTACAGTGATGGAGCAAACTTTGCCACTGATGTAGAGAGCCATTAAGAGTCCAGGGAGGGCAAGGAAGGTGGTCGGAAAATAAATGACTGATCCTGTTTCTTTGAAAGTGATGGAGTTGAATGGACCTGCCACCACTGGGAGGTTCAGAAAAGCCTCTTTTCATAATGATAGTTTCCAGTTTAACTCTATGACCTTTTGATAGGGTCCCTGATTTAACATCCTGTCACTGACTCTGCTGATGCTGCTGAAAGTAAATGCATCTGAGAGGGATAAAGCTACTCACCTTGGGAGGCTTCCTAGAAGAAACCACATCTTTGTGCCACAAGTAGCAATGTGGAAAAACTTAACGATCACCTTTGCATTGTTTCACTGCTGAGAGCAAGGATGGAGACTTGAGCCACAGGAATCCTGCCTCTGGCAGGGCTGACAGTTGGCTGTCTGTCACTGGCTAAGTCAAGCCAACCAGGGGTCTCTGCTATAAAAAGGATACAGTGACACTTAAGTCCCTCCAACAGATGAAGTCAGAATTCCTGAGACTTAAAAAAAAAAAAAAAGACTTTTGCAGGTTTTGAGCCCAGTTCCCTGTTCGTGGAAGGCACTGCCTACACGTGTGTTGATCTGACATTGAGCTTGACACAAGGGGCTTTAGAATGCAAAAGGAGTCGGGTTTACTTGCCATACACCAGTTTCATTCTGAAATTCTCAGATGTTTCCTGTTCCTGGTTTTTAACTTTTACTTGTAGTTGTTAACTGCTGATGTTCTTCAGGTAAGAAATCTCTCAGTCTCTCTTTCTCTCCCTCTGATTCTGTCTCTGCCTCTCTTAAGTAGAAAAAAAAAGCTATAATGATATATAGTATTTTCACAAGTTCTTTTTCAGCTGCAGTAAATTCTCTTTAATCAGTAGCTGGGGAATGACGTTCTGGTTAATTTAATATTCTGGTCAGTAATGGATGCACATGCCATCTGTGGATGGCCAATTTGAGAGAATTTAAATTAATAAAACATATCTGGTGCCAAGTCTGGACTGAGCACAAATTAACCTTTGATGATTCCAGCGGTTTACCAGGATCTCTGAGTGGTGTGCAATAAAAGCATCTTTCACCTTCACACATTAAATGTTTCAGGACATTTATCTCATTGAATTGTAATAGGAACCCATAAAGAAAGGGTTCAAGAAGGACTTCCCCAAGGTTTCACAGTAGCAAGAGGATTAAACTCAGATAGCATGATGCCAAGACCTGCTCAGAGGTCACTCACACACCTTGTTGCACTCCTGAGGGCATAGTTTTGATTAATAACAGGAATGCAGAGCTGGGGTAAAGGCACCCTTGACTTGCCCCCACTCCCCTGGCAAGGACCCAGGAGGAAGATGACCCTCCTTCTGCTTTTTCAGCAGGTGAAGATGCCCATCACATCCTCCTCGCATCTCTTCTATCTGGCCCTGTGCTTGCTCGCCTTCACCAGCTCTGCCACGGCGGGACCCGAGACCCTCTGCGGGGCTGAGTTGGTGGATGCTCTCCAGTTCGTGTGCGGAGACAGGGGCTTTTATTTCAGTAAGTAGCCTCCCTCTCGCTGCTCTGTGGATTTACAACTGCCGGGAGTGTGCGAAGAACTGAATGACTGCCTGTGGCTGGCAGCCGTCCTCAGCCTCCGAGATTCCTCACCTTAATGCGAGCCTAGTGTTTCAGCGGGGCCATGGCACGTTTTGCAGATTTTGGATGGAATTTTCCTCTTTAGCAGTTTGTCTTTTAACTACTTCCCGCTAGGCTTTCTCGCAACTATTCTGCTCTGCCCTCACTATTCCATTCCTTCCGGGGAAAAGACAGGACAAAATGGCCCTGGGGGGTTGAGGTTTTGGTTTTCCAGATCTGTGGGTGCACATAGCAACGTATGTGAACGTGTAGGGATGTTTTAAGTGCCAGGTCACTTGGAGGAAACTAGGAAGGTGGACTTGGCAAAGGGGCACATCCCAGATGTCTCCATGTGACATGAAATCACCCCGAACAGACAGAAGGTGAAAGTCGCTGAAAGGCACATTTGCAAAGACACAGGCTCTTGCTCAATGCAAACTGAAATGCTGAGTTCATTTGCCCTCCGTTCACACTGACCTTGAGGCTTTGTTGTTGCCTTCCTTTGATGTCACCCTTCTCTGGGGCTCTCCAGTGATGTCTCCATCTGGAAAAGGGTTTCTGACAAGTGCAAGGTCACTTATCCCATAAGTAGGTCTCAGGTGATTAAAAAGTCAACAGTCAATAAAAAGTAGACAGCAAGTCCATGCTTGCGGATAAATAATAAACACACACGGGAGTCCCTGCTGCTTGAGGGAATGGATCACTTAGAGAACACACCTCAGAGGCATCTGGCTCATGTATGTTACAGGACACTGAGTGATGGAAAGCCAGATGCTCATTCTGTTTAATTCTTTGCAAGTTTAGAGAGTTTCAGGAAACTGACACTCAGGTCTTCAAGACCGTGAATCATTCTTAGAGGTTCATGTGGCTTAAGTGTAGACAGCTTACCTCAGTTACCCACTAGGCTTTGAATAGCTCCTGTGATGACTCACACACTTCCAGTCTCTCTCTTCTTCCCAGGAAGGTGTGTGTGTGAGAGAGAGAGACTGGAAGGAGGTGTCTGTGAGTGTAGCAGTCTGGGATGGGTAGGGAGAAAGGGAAGGAAGAAGTTGATAGGCATGTTGATGGTCTGTACTCATTGTAGATTCGGTGACAAATGGCTTTTCAACAACTAGTGACAGAGAGTGAGACGTGCTTTCTACTCTTTAAATGGGCAAATTCCCACTCTCTGTTTCCAGCCAACGCTTTGAGTGAGTTCATTTATTTTTCTGGCAATAAAGCAATTCTATCCCATTCTCTGTTTCTGTGCAGACGAATGAGTTCATTTGGTGAGTGCTTTTCGAATAGCAGACCTGTTTTACCTTCAGAATATCTGGCAGAAGGCAAATGTGTCACATCAACATCACCCAGCGATGGCTTGTCACTACTCTTTACTTTGCTACTACTGATCCACATTTTAAAAAATGGATAAGTGGGTCTCAGTTATTATGCCCAAGAGGACCTTTTTTTTTGCTTTGATAATCCATTTGTGCCATTTCCTTTTATCCAGTTCACTAGGTGATGGCCGAGCCCCCAAGTGTCTTGGGTTATGTGCCAGATTGAATTGCCACATTTGATGTGACATGCTCCAGGATTTCCATGCACAGTGCATGGAAACTGGATCTTTCTATGACTGTGATGCTTACAGTTAAATGACAAAAAAAATGAGAAAGAAAAAAAATAATTTGATCCCAAGTTACCCTTTGATACTTATATATGTTCACACAAAGAATTAAGGGTATTGGACAACTATGATGGAAACTGATTTCAACTCACTGGAAGGCATTCTATTACTCAAATGATCAGATTTTACAAATGTGTTTTAATTCTATCTTAATAATTTGAAAGGGGAAGGTTCTACATGGCAACTCTTAATGTATAGAATATAACTTTGGATAGAAGGTGGTTTTATAAATTGTGTTTTATTATTGAGAGTCTAGGTTTCCTAAGTTCTGGTTTATAGCACTCTGTGACAATGTAAATTATTTGTCTGACATAAACTGTCATGCACAAAATTATTCTTGTTAATTTTCTAGTCAACTGGACTAGCCTTTTTGCCCAAGAGAAGTTAACCCCTTTAAATCATTTAATTCAGAACATTGATGGAACCTCTGCTATGTGTAAGACACAGTACAGGCATGAGTGAGATACCTAGAAATGAATGAGAGATTAACTTTGCCTTCAAGGAACTCACAGTCTAGTTAGGAGGTTAAAAAAAAAAAAAAAAGTATTATCAAGTATCATAGAGGAAAATAATCATGGAAGAAAAATGCAATCCTTTATGCTTTTCCTAAATACTTTTCCCATTTTTAAAATCAGGTGACCAAGATCTACCCTCTCAATGGGCTCCTTGATACCAAAGGCCAGATTGTTTACCATTGAATCCCAGTATCTAGCTCAATGCCTGGCTGATACAGCTGCGGCTCAAGTTTGACTGTTGAACTGGCAGGACTGAATTGAATTGAATCCCATTGAATGTAATGGCATGACTTGTTAGGGATCTTAGTCTTTAGAATCATCAAGAATTAAGTTTGTCAGGTACTTTGGACAATCCTTTCTGCCTCATATTTACCCAACTATTCGATAAAACTTTATATCTTTTCAACTGAATACAATGTATACCAACAATGACTTAGACGAGACATTTAGATCCTCCCTAAGCTACATTGATGGTCTGTTTCATGTCTGAGCCAATTATTCTTCAAGGCATTAACTGTTGTCAACAAATTTTATTGAGTTTCCTTTTTGTCCCTTGAGATTTACTGTGTGTGAAGAAGTCAGCTTTAAGCATTTACAGCCTTTGAAATACTTTCTAGAGGAAAGCAGTCTTCCCTACCTCTACCCACTGTCAATTGACTCTTATTATTGTTTTTACCCCTTTCAAAGTTTTGTTGTGGCTGTGTGCTTCATTTTAAGCTGCTTCAAATCCATTTTGAATGTATGGATTTTTTCTAACTGTGGAAGGGGGTTTCTGATCTTAGTTTGAAATGCAAACATTTAAAAAAATGTTACCTCCAAAACTATCTTTTTTACTGGGCCAGAATATTTAACAAGGGGAATTTTTAACCCTATTAAGAGGCAGAACTGTCCTGAATAACTTTTTCTTTTGGCGGGGAGGCGGGGGCGGGGGCGCGGTAACACTTATTTTGTGTCGATCAACCCAATGTTCTAAATGAGTTCCTATTTCTCTACAAGCCTAAGCTCCACTAGAGCACAGAGCATGCCACCTTCTCAGTTATCTGTTTTGTAAACATCTTCCCAGCATAAGTGCAAAAGTTCCTCTATAATTAACACAGCTTCACCAGACATTACATGCAATGAAAGTTGCAAAGAAGAGCTAAGTACTGATTCTTCCCTATATATCATAGTAAGAGAGCATGTCAACCAGTCTTGTACTTTCATAGTCTTGGGAGAAAAATGGTGGCCTAATGGAGTTGGCACATTGGGAAAGAGCTAGCTATTATCTTTCCAGATTGATGGAGGAGGCTCACAGAGAGCAGTTTGTCACAACCTTGCTGTGCATGGACCAGAGCAAGAGGAAAAGAGCTTCAAGGAAAATAGGAAAAGTTCAGCTTGCCATAGATACTATTTTTGACAGTCATGGTGATTAACCATTTTAACATATGCTTTAGAGGCTTGTGGAATTTCTCTCCTTGAAGATACTTTAAAAATTGACAGACAACCAACCACCTGGAATGGTTTCAATTAAGAGCAACTAAAAGAAAGCGAGTTTCTGGGGTCCTTTTTAGTTTTAAGAGTCTATAAACAGTCCCTTAAATAAACTGTATATGCTTTATCTCCACGGTCTGGGAAAAAGGAGAAGTAAATCAATTAGAAAGGAAAGTTGGATACCCTTTTGGTTAGTCCAGATTTATAGCTTTTGTAAAATATACTTCCAATGCATACTTATTAAGAACAGGTCTGAATAAATGAATGGCATTCTTCATGTGTTAAACCATACTGTTTTATAAAGAGTTTAAGTAAGACTTTGCAATGAATTTCATTGTTATTGATTGCAACAACCTTCCTAGATTGAGGTTATTATTATTAACTCAAGCTTCTTTCATTTGAAATATAGTGCTCAGAAAACTGCTCCCAGACCTGTCATTCATTAGCTGTATGACTTTGGCAGGCATTTAAACTTCCTGGGCCAAAATGTCCTTGTCTATAAAACAAGGGGATTTTGTTCAAGTAAATGACCTCTTCTAACTTTTAACAGACTCATAGTCTAGGTTGTAATTAACAAGGATTTGGTACTATTCAAGAAAGGAGAATCTTGGATTCAAATAGTGACCAAAGAACATTTTAGACTCCTTTATCTTCTTCACATAGTTTCTGTTCATCTCCAGATAGGGGACCCCACCTACTTAAAGCAAGAGAAGCCAGTGCCTTTGTTTTATTTTTGTTTTAAGCTGAGTTCCAACCCCTCAGGGATGGAATACAAGCTCAGACATGACCAAATACATGCAAGTCATCTGGCCAAAGAAGCACACATCTCGTGAAAACAGATTGCCATTTTTCTTTGCTAGGAAGGACTAACTGACAGTTCTCATCTTCACGTTTTTTCAGTCTCCTGAAAGTAAGGACAGTTAAGTAGGTCAGTTTTTAACTGCTCTTTATAAATTAGAGGTGCAGATTGAATCTATAGTCTTCTAAACCTTGACTAAAAGCCTTTTCCCGGGCTTTTAAGACTGCCTATCCAATTAAAGAAGAGAGTACAGCACTGGGAACACCCAAAGACACACTCAGCCACCATTAGCATTGAGTGGGGCATTAGCATTAGCTTTGAGTGGGGCTGGATTTGAGCTACACCATTTGCATTCCTTGGCTTGGCACCCCTTAGACCTCCAGCTATGCACTTGTGTGACAGCTGGTCAAAGTTAGAGGTACAGTCACTGGCTGTGACTTTCTCTTTGAAGCTAATTGGAACATGTGGGATTTGACCTTGGCCCTGGGCTTCCCTGGTGGCGCAGAGGTTAAAGCGTTTGCCTGCAATGCGGGAGACCTGGGTTTGATCCCCAGGTCCGGACGGGAAGATCCCCTGGAGAAGGAAATGGCAACCCACTCCAGTATTCTTGCCTGGAGAATCCCATGGTCGGAGGAGCTTGGTGGGCTACAGTCCACTGGGTCACAAAGAGGCGGACATGACTGAGCGACTTCACTTTCACCTTCACTGGTCTCATTAGCACCACTAAGCTAACAGGCCACAAATATTCTTAAAGAGAAACAGTGAGTTTTCATATTGACCTTCACTAGTGGCTACTACTCTTTAAATATGCCCAAGAGGACTAGTCTGGGCAACCAAGGGACTTCTAAGAAAGTGATGATTTCTGTGCAAATTTAGAAAATATTGCAATATTGCAAATGCAATAATTTGCATTTTTCTGATATGGTCAAGCACCTCAAGACCATCTTCTCCCTGATGAACAGCTACAAGAAGCAAGAGAGGGAAGGAGTCAAGGCCAAGTGTGGTCTCTACTGTCAAGAATCCAGGATGTGAATTCTAGCTCTGTAACTTACTTGGTGGGTGGCATTGAGCAAGTCACTTAACCTCTTTGTTCTTCAATTTCCTCATCTCCAAAACAAGGACTACCTCACAGAACTGGTTAATCTATTAGAACATATTAAATTAGAATAGTGCCTGGCACATGGTAGGCATCATAAACACATTAGCAATTATACTTATTTATTCTCTTCTGGGATCAGTTACAGAGTCTACTGCAAATGTCTGGGCAGCCCAATTCATTACACATTCATTTCTCTTGATGTGTGCTAAGTTGCTTCAGTCATGTCCAACTCTGTGAAATCCTATAGACTGTAGCCTGCCAGACTCCTCTGTCCATGGGATTCTCCAGACAAGAATACTGGGATGCATTGTCATTTCCTCCTCCGGGGGATCTTCCCAACCCAGGGATCAAACCCGGGTCTCCTGCACTGCAGGCAGATTCTTTACCATCTGAGCCACCAGAGAAACCTATTTCTCTCTATAGGGGCAGCCGATAAAACCTGTTGTTAATAGTAACACTTACAGTAGTATCAGTAGCACAAAGGATGTCTTATGCTTGACTAGTATTTGCATTTTTTCAAAATCCAATTGTAGCAGCTCTCTCACTTTGTCTTTACCCCAGTCTTAGATGGTAAAAATCATTGCTTCACTGGACAAGTGAGAAATGTGAGACATAGAGAGTTTGTGGTTTACCTTACTGGGTAGATCCAGAACCAAAGCAAGGTCTCCTGCGTCCAAGAAGCACGTACATCTGCCCATTCACATTGTTTAAAGGTCCAAAGTGTTGCAGTGTAGAGATACGCTTCCAAAAAGCCTTGGCATCTTCTGGGAGAGCAGGAACAGAACCCCTGGGGGCGCAGTTGATTTTGAACTTCTTTGAAAGGAGACTCAAAGGAGACATCCATGGAATGACCCTACAGTTTACCTTCTAGAAAAACTTAGGAAATACTTATAGAATTTCTTCAGGCTGCACAAGAAAAGTTTCTTTGATTAGAAGCTGCTGCCATTTGAGTCCCTTGCCTTCACAGACTGGACTCCACTCAGATGGCACACTGCAGCTCCCCATTGAGCACATGGATATGTCTTATGATCCAGGGGACTCCTTCCTCTGGCCAACTTCAACTTTTCTTCTTTCTTGGCCACCAGACCTCCAGTGCTTCTTTCCTAGTGGCTATGAGTTCTGCTGTTTTTCCTCAAAGACCTACTGAAGAAGAACTGTTTGTTGGACCAGCCATCTCCCTCTGGGTTTTATAAGAGAGGTGGTAAAGGAGAAGTGGTCATAAGGCAACATAAGCCCGAGAGTGAGCCAGGCAGAAGTGTCTTCCCCAACTTGACCATGAAAGGAGCTGGGGAAGGTTTGGATGGGAGGCTTGCACCAGTGCAGGTGCCTCTCAACCAGTTACTTGAAGACTATCAGTATTGGAAGGTCTCAGATGTTCCTGGCTGGTAGGCTCATAGCTCCATTTTGGATCCAGAAGAGTGTTGGTGTTTTCCAAACAGCTGGGTCTCTGTATACTTAGTCCAGACATCATGGACCATGCCAGTATTTCTCAGGGCCTCTGTAAAGAGCCAACCTCAAGCCTCTAGCTGACTTTCTTCTGATTTCAGAGCCTACACCAAAGAATCAGACACTCTGCAAACAGGCAGGCAATTTTTCCCAAGGAGATTGCTCATTGTTCTTCATAATGGGCTACGAAACCTTTGCCCTTTTATGCAGCCAGAGTCTTTGACAACCATGGTGGCAAAAAATCATTCCTGTACTGAGCTGCTGCCCTGGCAGAGCTCCATCCTACACCTCTCCATGGAACATCAGCAAGCTCTTACATCACAAAGAATTACTTTTGGTTGCCTGGAAAGTTCAAGTCCCCAGGCCTTATTAGCTGTTAGACTAAGGAGATGACAACAGAACATTTCACTTGTCTTTATCTATATGTGAGATCATGTTTAAAACATAGCAAAGAGCTGTTATTTGACGTGTGATTCTTTAAGTGCAGTAAGTTGTATGCTTATTTAATGCATTGTTTAGTCTCACATTGGCTAAAGCCCCTTAAAGAAGCACTTGGCAAGCTCTGGCCTTTCATTCTTGGCATAGCTGCCCCTCTTACTTTTTCACTGAACCTTAAATGCCACGAAAAACCCTTCACTTACTTTACATCTGGCATATTACTTTATGCAATTGGCAAGAACTTTTGCACATGGCCCTCTGCATTTGTCCAAAGGTAATTAATGGCTTTGCAATATTTGATCAGCAGCAGCATGGACACAAAGAGAAGTTGTGCAATCAGCAGAGACCACACAGTCTTTTAAATGAAAATCTTTTTTGCATTAAATGCTCGGGCGTTGTGCAGGGATAAGGGTTTCCATGCCAAAAAAAAGAGAGAGAGAGAATGGGCATGCTGAAGTCCCCGGGAAGATACCCAAGAACCTGATTCTTGATTAAGTATATATCTCTGTAATAAAACTACCAAATTGTTCACAGAAAGTAAAATCGAAGATTGCTGTAAGCTTGGAAGGCCTTGAAAAATAATCTAGTCAAACACGAGAAGTTAAACTCAGAGAGAAGGGACAAGTCCAAGGTCATGCCCCTGCTAATTAGTGCAGAAGTAAGAAGGAGGAGATACTCTTGATTCTGTTTCCTGATTTCATGCTGTGTTCCACCTTTATCTGTGATGGACCATGCTTATGTCTAAGTTACCCGATAAATTTCAATGCCTTCAATCAGTCTCACCCAAATGAACATAGATCTTGGTGATGCTCTCATTCCAATAAATTTCCTGAGATTGAAGTTAGAGAGTTCAGAGAGTGAGAGACTGTTACTCCCTTGCTGTGGAAATGTGTACAAACCAAAGGTATCCCCTGCCTTTTTCCTATACCATACACTTGGCCTTTCAATGTGCCTGGGGCATTCCAAATCCACTTCAGGTCATGATTTAGAGTATTATTATATATTATATTATTCTGACTCTTTGGTCACTCTCTCCAATGTCAACTTGGGTAGAACTGCTTTGGAATGACTTAGCAAAGCTGTGCTCCTGGAAAATCTGAAACAGCCTGACGAGTCATTGGATCAGCTTCTTTTCTGGAGATTTCTCTGACGGCCCTAAGCCAAAAGAAATTTACACCTGATTTTTTTTTTTCACATTTCCAAGCAAATCCTCTATGAATCTCTTCAGATTTTTCTTCTTTCACCTGTAGTCTAGCTGAGGTCCTAGAAAGGCTGTTGGAAGGGTCTTTTAAGCTTTCAGATGGGTTAGTCATAGAGTCAATTCTGTGAGTGTTTCTGAGAAGATGGTCCTACCTCTGTGCCATTTACCCTGATGAAATGCGTCTTTCATCAGAGGCAAGTGATGAAGAAAGTCTGTGCTGAGCCAACCTACATGCAACCTACTCTTGATAATCTGTGAAACTAGGGAAAGGAGCACGAAGGGTGGGAATTCTGGATTCAGCTGACTTGGGACACTATATATATTTCAGCCTCCTCACTCCTCCTTCCTTCCTGCCTCCAGCCCCAGCCCTTTTGTAAGACCAAGTGGCATGTCTTAACATGCTACTTTATTCTCCCGCTCCCTACTCACCTCCCCCAGCAGTGCCATGGGCAACAGGATTTCTCAGCCTCAGCACTATTGACATTTTAGGCCAGATAATTTTTTGCTGGTGGAAAGGGACTGTCCTGTGCATTGTAAAATATTTAGCACCATGTTTGATTGACTTCTACCTTCTAGATGCCAGAAGTCCCATCCTCCAAATTGTGATAATCAAAAATCTGTGCAGGTGTTACCAAAATCCCCTGGGGAGGCAGGTGGTGCAAAATTACACCTTGTTGAAGACTACTGGACTAGAGCTGGCTCCAGAAGAAGAGCAGCCAGAGAGATGGGAAAGCCATGAGTGCAAGAGACACACAAACTAATTATCAGTCATTGGCTAATGGGGTCTGTGGTTCATTGCCCAGAGTAGAGCAACAAGAAGAATTACTGGAGTTTTGAAAGCTTCTCTCTGAAAATAAAGCTCTCTTCCTATAGGCTACCAATAAAAAAAGGTGTTTGCAAGCCCTCCTTTTCGTCTGATAGCTATGGAACTCATTTATTTTAGTAACAGCAGTATGGGAAGGCAGAAATGAGAAACATTGTGTGCTTAGAAGTTTGAGTATGACAACTTGGAGTAAATGAAAAAAAAAAGTGGTTTTTCTTTGACTTCAGTATTTGTGGCTGTTCCCTTCTTGGTCATAGGCTTTCAATTCAGAGTTTAAAAGCCTGGTTCCTTTTCCCTGCCTGTATCTTTCCTATTTGAGTATCATTATAGTCATTTTATTATCTATAAACAGACCCACCAGAAAGCAGAAACAGATCAATAAAGTATTGCTTTGGAAATCAGAGGTTCCACATTTGGGGCTCACCCAGCCCCCTTACTTAACAGCTGTATGCTCTTGGAGAAGCCACTTAATTTCCTTGGGTCTTATATTCATCACTTTTAAAATAAGAATAAAAATACTCTACCACAGAGTTCTTTTAGGGCTCATCTATAGAGGGGCTTTGGAAACTGAGAGAGAATCCAAATATGTCACTGTTAGTGGACCGAATTGAATAGTGGTTTGACTTTAGCCTTTAGTGACTTTGAACCATTAGTTCAATGGTTCTGCAATAATTACAGTGGAGAAAAGTTCATTTGGTAGTATATCTTCTCAACCTAATTAATTAAAAATAAAAGCATGCTGGTATCTTCTATTACCTATCACTTTGAATTTAGACCACCCAAAAGTCTATTAATGGATCTTCAGAATGCTTACTCAGTATTACTGTTTATATCCTTATTGGAGAAAGTATTTAAAAAAACAAACAAAACAAACAAACAAAAATGGGACCTATCACTTTACCACACTGAGCTTGCTCAAAGAGTTAGTTTCCAGATAGTGGTTAGGTAGTCACTGAGGTACCACATGTAAGCAAAAAAGATTTCCATTCTCCCAAGTCAGCTACTGGTGATTTTTGCTTACCCTCAAAGAAGCAATGCTCAGCAGAGGGAATATACTCAGTAATCAGAAAAGTATCTTTGTACTCGCAGTATCTTTGTCCACCTCAACTGCTTCCTTATCACAGTCTGACTTAGAAGAATTGAATTTTTTGTTTGAGCATGGCTTTGGTGAAATAAAAGTTCTGAGTCTGATCACCATATGGACCTGTGAACATGTGGTTCTTCTAGCCCAGAGGCTTTACATACAGCCACTCCTAGAGACACAACATTTGATGTAGAAACCCACAGTCAAATACTGGTTACTGCTGCCATGAATTATCCTTTCTTTTGAGTTCTTTCAAAAAAAAAAAAACCCAGAGACTAAGTTTTAAAAGTTTTTTTCTGTCCTTTGCAGCATGCAGGGCACTTAATGAAACTCCTTGACTTGATGTTTAAAAAGGCATTCCAAAAGCTATCTCCTTCTACCAGTCCCCAGGGTATACCCCATGACTTTGCATTTGCTACTGCCACCATTGTGGATCTGAGACTGAAGGTATAGAAGGAAAAATCTACCTGAGGTGTCACCCCTTGGGATTCCTTAACTGTGGCCCCAGTGGAAACTTCTAGATCAACAGTAAGCTAATTCTAGTCAACAGGGAATTTTTAAGAGCTATCATAGGATTCCGCACAAATAGATTTCACCTATGAGAATGGTTTTGAGAACTGAGGTAAGCATACTAAAAGGAGAAGTGGCAGGCAAGGGAAGATATGTAACAAATGGTATATTCCTGGCAAATAAATCCTAAGGTAGGTATAACAACAAGAGCACCAGCCTTCAGAGAACACAAGTGCTTTCTCCTTACCAAAGTATAACTGAAGAACTGGAGAGCTAGGAAGAACCATATAGAGCAATCTGGTTCAGTGTTCTCACTTCCCGGATGAGGGAAACAAAAATCCAGAAAAAACATGATGTGCATGAGGTCACAAAGCATGCTGATGGGAAAGCCAGGACTGTAATTCAGTCACCTCACCCTTCTGTTTAGGGCTCTTTGCATAGCTGGATGTTTTAAACTTAACCTTGGTAAACCCATATGAAGGTAGCACTAGTAACCACAGTTCATAAACTCAAAGTGAACAGCTATGTCATATTCTTCTGGTGTCACGCATCGGAAGAGTCTTTGAAAAGTTAAGCCCTTAACCACTCACAAGAACTTTTCCCCAATTTCTATCACCCATTTGGATAATATTATCAAGTCTTTTTATCCCAAATCTGATCAATCTGACTGTAGGACTATGGATCTTCATAGACTCTAGTAGTTTGATGGTTTGCAGGCTTAAAACAAACAAAAAGGGAAAGAATGAATTTCCGTTTTAGAGGCCATTTTAAAGTCACATTAGCAAGTTGATTGGTTGATGCATTTTGTGTTGCTTGTTAACTCAGAAGCTACCCAAAACAAAAGGTATTCTTGATGCATTATTTCTGTCTCTAAACATTCCTGACTTGCTAGTCTTCCATGAAGGCCTTCCATGAAGAAGCTTAAATTTTCCTACGTATTTTGAGTTTTATGTTTCTTTCCATTAAAGTTTCCAGCCGTTCATAGACATATTTAGTTTGGCAGAAGGTAGTGGTGACTCATGGAATGAAGAAATTTGAAAGCAAAGCTACTGAAATGGATCTAATTTCTTTTTTTGGGTAATTTGGGAGTGAGCAATTGATAATTTGTCTAATTTTTCCTGGTTTCATCAGCTGCCATACTGCCAAATATTTGTTCCATATGGATGCTTTGTTATTCCTGAAACATGTAACAAATTTCAGCTGCAACTATATCTAATATGGTCAAAGGGTAAGACTATTGTTGGCTCATTTTCTCATTGTTTTTGGCTGGACACCCTCAATCAATGGCTATTGAGTGAAAAAGCAGGATCATATTGAAACCATTTTCAGCATGTTCCTTCCTATGGATCCAACCATTTCACTCTGAGTTCGTCAAGCACAGCAAATGTTCTCTATTAAAGGGATGGTTATGTTTTAGGCATAGATGCCACTGCCAGCTAATTTCATTCACCTAATAATTCCACTGTCTCCATTTGGTATAGAGATGCTTTTGGCTCTCCAAAGTGTCCTTCTCTGAGTCCTGCTTCTCACTATAGAACAGATATTTGGGGATAGATTTTGAGAAGATCAATGACCTACTCCCTCTGTAGGCATTATTTCAGGGTTACTTTAAGAGAGACATCCTGAGAGCCCTGAAACATATGAATCATAAGACTTGTAAAAGTATTAGTGCCACAAATCTGGCTGGCATTTCTGCAGATTACCAGTACTTTGCATGCAATTATGGAGATCTCCCTTACCAGAGAAATCAGACAAGGATTCAGTAATGTTGCTCTCAACCACCATCAAAAATGGCTAAAGATACAGAAGGACTTATTTCTGGCTGGTTCTGAAGTAGGCACTGATCACTTAGTGTCTTAAAGTCATTCCATGGGTAATTGGTTTCAATCAATAAAAATGATTTCAATGCTGCCCTGCAAAAATAGCTAACATAATGAACAAAACAGTCTATTTCTTAGAATAAGCCAGACTTCACTGAAGGCCAGGGAAAGTGTTTTGTGACAAGAAATAATCTCTTATTAATGATGGGAAAATTGGGTTTAAGTAACAAATGTTACAGTGTCACATAGTAAAACTACAGGTTAGTGTAGCTGGATCTAGAGTCTTGCTACTCAAAGCCAACTGAGAGCTAGTTAGAAATTCAGAACCAGGGGCCCTACCCTCAACTAATTGAAAGAAAACCTGCATTTTAGCAAATACCCAAGAGATTTTATGCACATAAGGGTTTGAGGAGCCCTGGTCTACCGAATCACAGGAAATAGCAAATACCTGCTGACTGATAGCTCTCTCTCTCGTCTAAGAGAGAGAACACAAAATATTCAGATCTGGACTTTCACTAAGGAGTTGAAGAATGGTGTTGGGGCCAAACTTGCTTGTGATGGTTAGCAATGTATATGCTGATTCGACAGTATCAAGTCCTAATCCTCTGAAGTTGGTGGAGCCTTTCCTCAGAGGAAATATAGAACTGCTCCACGCATAACCCCACGGCCTGACCTTCTGTGAACTGGAAATTGGAACTCCTAATTGCTGTGGCTGCAGTTTCCAAACCCATCACTGGGGCCAGGAACTGAGGTCCAGGCCTTAAGATCTTGCCAGTTTCTTTTTCAATAGTTACATTTTTAAGAACAGCCAAGCAAGAGTCCTTTAAAAAAATATTTCTAATTGCATGGAGGGGAGAAATGTGTGTTTTACTCATATCGTATTGCTGCCTTTGTCATCCTCAGCCAGGTTCTAGCATTATTTCTTCTAACTTCAAGTTGATTAGTTCCATTAGGACTCCCATTGGGATGTAAGAGAAATAGTTTTAAACTAAGAAAAAGTGGGTTTCTGTCACTTACTGAGAGGTGAGGGGTAAACTTTAAATCTGCTTTTCAAAGGGACAGCTGGTTCCCCAGTTGATAGCCTTCAGTAGACCCGTTCTGGAGCTGGGCTGTTTCCCCAGGATGAGCCCGTTAGTGAAGGTCTGGTTATTTGAAAGACATGGCTTCCTCAGAAAGACACGATGCCTCAGCTGGGTAGGTAGAAGTGAGAGAAAGCCAGTTTGTAACTTCTCTTCCTTGAATGACACTAAAAGAAAGGGAGTATTTGCACCGAAGAGTCAAGGAATATTGGATTTACTCAGAGCTCTTCCAGGAAATAGCTTGATAAATTTGGTGATTAGTCCCACGAGTCTTCAAACCTGTCTCCACTGGAACAATGATATTAGGATGAACCAAGACAGTCTGCTTCTGAAATGGGATTATTGGGATCTCTTTTCACAATTTTCCAGGAGTGGGGGAGGGGAATAAGCCATGGATAGAATGTTCATATTTTTTCACAAACATTTTTCTTAAAATTTAAGTACCTGCCACGTCTTCACTGTATTCAACTCTAGGATAAGGTGGTATTTGACTTAGCTCACACATATATATATTGAATTCATTTAGACTTAAACCCACAGCATTTTAACACAACAATATTGCTGACTCTTTGGCACTCTACCCATTGAAAGAATGTTGACAAGATAATTTCTAAGACCTTTCCAGAACTGACATTTATTGTTATTTCGTGGAAATGTGTAAAAATCTTTAAGGGATCTAACTGGATGTTAATCATGTATATTGCCTTATTAGCATTCTTCTTTCATTGCTGTTGTTCAGTACTTTAGTAAAATGTATGGATGTAAAATTATAGCACTAACTAATCAATTCCATTATAGCATCATTGGCTAGTCATGTGCTCTGTCCTAAGCAATACCCAGGGGAGGATATAGCCATGCCTTCAAAGAAGTTTCATAATAGCAAATAAGGACTCATTATATATCAAGTAAAAAATATGTACTGGCATCCATTTATAATCACATCCCTCAATGTGGTTCTGCAAAGACTTGCACTGTAATAGTTTTTCTATCATATTCATTGTGCTATCAAATTGGTATCACAGTGGATTCTTTCTGGACTTGGACCTTTATGCATTTTCTCATTCTCATCTCTCATTATCATGGCACCATAATTGGGTCCCTGCAGAATTTCATTGAACTTATTATGAGATACTTAATATCATGACAACTCCAGATTAAATTGCACAGGAAATCAGCATTGTAAAAGGATCTTAAATAAAGTCCTAGTAAGCAACTTAAAAAATTATATCAATCAGACAACCCCAAGCTTGACTCAGACAGGAATAATTCTCCCCTACTTTATTCCAGTCCACTTGACTCACTGAGTGCTTTCTAGTTAGCAAAACATGAAATGATGAAAGGAATGAGTAAGCACTGCCTCTACCCTCATAGAGTTAATACTCTAGAACAGATGTCACCAAATGGTCCCAGACCCTACCCCCACCCCACCTGAACCTAGTCAACAAACACGTTCTCTTTGATCTACTTGATACGTTTTTCAAATTTTGAAATTTTAAAGATCAAGAGATTTTAAATAGAGATGAAGATTAACAGCTTCCCTTGAAAAACTGGGTGATCTAACTTTGCTGTCTGGTGTTCCTGAGTGGCAGCTATAGGCTAGAGCCTTCTAAGTGGAGTATGTGCCCCTCCAGCTGATCACAATTCCTTAGGGCAGGGATCCCCAACCTCTGGAATCTACTGCCTGATGATACAGGGTGGAGCCGATGTAATAATAATAGAAATAAAGTGCACAATAAAGGTGACACACTTGAATCATCTCGAAACCATCTCCATCCCCTGGTCCATGGAAAAATGGTCTTCCAGGAAACCAGTTCCTGGTGCCAAAAAGGTTGGGGACCACTGCCTTACAGGCTTGATTTATTCATCTATGTACCCATATGGCCTCAGCATACATCGATCCCTGACACTCATGTTCCGGATATACAAGATTTCCTTGGATACCAATCATATATCCTTCTTTTTATTCAATTCAACACTCAATTCTTGCTTGTATACTGTCACCCAGGCACTAAGATAGCCACTGCCAATGCATATGAATAAGATACACGTCTTATTTTTAACAAACTCTGCAGCTCTCCTCAAACATAGCAAGAGTACAGTTCAGGTAGCATTGAAAAGACAAGAAAATCCTCCTGGTAAAGAAAAAACCTAAATCTGAAAAACTGGACATTCAATAATTTAGAGATCATCAAAGAGATATTTCTTCAAGAGCAAGTGGAGTTTTTGGTCAGTGACCTTGTAAAGCAGGAAAGGCCAGGTTCCCAGCCAGAGCGATGGACAAGTTGCACAATCACTCGGAGTGTTTAGGACAGTGGAGACCATCAAACCCAACTCTTCAGACAAAGCGAGTTGTAGCATTGTAGTTTGTTTTGCACCAAGATCCAGAACAGCTGTTACCAATTCGCTGGAAGATTACACATGTGTGCCTCCTTCCATTCCCATCACTGTTGAGGTCCCCCTCATCACTCACCAAAACTATTGCAACAGCTTCCTCAGTGATGGCTTTGTGTCCAATAGTGCTTGACACCAGCCATCCCACCCATGAGATTAATCTTCCTAAAGCCCAGTCCTAATCACTTTATCCCTCTTCTAAACAATTTCCAGTGACCATTCGTGGCTAAGTAAATTGAATCCAAACTCCACAGCTTGATGGTAACGCATTTTATACAAGGCCTCTATCTAACTTCCCAAATGTATTTTTGTTTGTAATGTTTTGTTTCTAATGTCTATCTAGTGTTTCCCTACAGCAGTGTTCACAAACTGGCAGTCTGTAAGTGATATCTAGTCTCCAAAAGTATTTTGTGTGGCAAATACAGTGTTTTCATGAAACTGAATTATCTGTCAATATTTACTAGATGACTCTTTCCTCTAGATTGGCACATATTTTCAGCTTTACCAAAATCCTCACCATTCTCTATTACCTTATTCTGGTCCACTTCACTCCTTTATATGACTTGTGTGGCTCTGATAGGCATCTGAGTTTACATATGCCCCCCACATATTCCAACATCCGACCTAGATGATTTACTACCACACGTTTTATTTTCCTGAGATTTCCTCCTGTTCCTGTCTTAAATGTCACCTCCTCTGTAACATTTTCTACCAGATGTTAACTCCCTTTCCTCTGAATAGCAATAATATTCCTCTAACAACACATAATCTAGCCTATGTTGTGTGGGGTTTTTTTATTGAGTATTCATGCTTTATGCCGTCTAGTTAACTAAAAGTGCCTCAAAGGTGAAAGCCATTGAGTCCCACCTACCCCCCTGCACACAGATGGCACAGGCTGCGTTTGCACGGAATTAATTAAGTTGTCCATTTTCCTTTGGCCTGTCAAGCCTGTAGTAGTTGTGTGTACCCATAAGAAGGCAGTAACCCAGTTGACAGGCAGGCATGGCTGAGTTGGAAGACTCCTGTGGACTTTTAGGCATTTTCAAGTAGGGAGTGAGAAACACTGTCTCTAAGGGGAACTACTGAGGGAATGTAGGTAAACAGAACATGATCCTTTTCATTGGAAGCTGCTGTGATCTTCAAATTAAATCACTATCACATGTCTCACAAGGAACTTCAGCAAACCTTTTGTATGCTCATTTTGTGTCAGAATTACAGGAGTCCATCCATTCCTGGGGGCCTGGCTGAAAGAGTGAATTGAGCCAGCGCCAGGTAGAGAACAAATGCCCCAGGAAAAAAACAAAAAACAACAAAAACGAAATAGAAAGACCTCTGCATACTACACACTGAAATGTCTATTTCTAAAGTTACTGAATGCCTAGAAAGGTGTTCTCAGTCCTGCTTGCCTTGGCAGAAGGGCTGTCAACAAGTTACAAGATTATGAAGTCAAAACTCAGTGACTTCAGCAATGGATCCAACCATTTTCATCAAAATGATCAGTTGTAAACTGTGGACTAAAAAATAAGAAAGCCACTCTTCTTAAGCGTAATTTAATTCAGCAGTGTCTTCTGGACAACTGTGTACCCAAGATAGTGCTAGAAATCAAGAAAACTGAAACAAGGAAGCCAGTAGAGACAACCAATATAAATGGGCTAATAATTAATGGACAACTAATTTTAACTTATGAAATTCTCAAAGTATGACATCAAACCAGCCTTAAGGTTGTCTTCAACCTGCTTAAGAATGTAGCACTTACCCATGTGTAGGAGTCATCATCAAACAAATCTGAAAGCAATAAAATAAATAATAAATACAAACATGGCATTTTTTTTCCTATTCCTCCAGAACATGGCCGATTTCAAATCATGTCTACAAATGAAGACCAAGGATTTTCATTTTCCTCTCCCTATCTACCATCTTATGAGGTTTTCCACTGATATTTAAAAGTAAGGTGGAATTTTTCACTTTTATGTACCTTCTATCTGCCTGGGTTCTTGACTAGGTAGACGTATGAATGAGTTATATTGCCAGAGAGAGGCCAGAAATAAGGGCAAACAAAGTGCTTTGACTTTGAGTTGATGGAAAGCTCATGGAAGAACACTTCCTTTTGTGGAGTTCTTTCCAACTGATGTCCAGTGACAACCCAATGACAGTTCCATTACAAGTTCCACGCAAATTCTACCTGGAGTCATGAGTTTCCCCCTCCCACCTGATCCTCTGTATCCCCTAGTCCAGATAGGATCTGACCTAAAGAACATGGGCACCACTGATTCCTTTTCTTTCAGCACAAGAAATCCTCAAAGCAGGGATTTTCTGAATTAAACAGAAATTCAACTATGAATGCCTGGGTATACTTGAATATTTCTTCTGTTACCAAAGAGATATTAGGTATTAGAAGAAGCTCTGAATTCGAGGTGAAGAGACCCTGAAGAGACTTGGCTTTGTTGAGTATAACCTGGGTACCTTTGGGCAGTTCTCTTGCTTGTAAAATGGGTACAGTCAGCCCTTCCCTGCCTCCCAAAAGGGTTTTTGTGAGTATCAGTTTAGATAATACCCATGGAGTCATCACAAAATGCTCAGGGAATCAAGGCCAGCTATAAGCTTCCAGAGATAATTTGAAGGAAGTGTTGTTTGAATGGCTTTCCTGATGGCCTGCAGTGTGGAAAACCTAGGTTCAATCCCTGGGTCAGGAAGATCCCCTGGAGAAGGAATGGCAATCCACTCCAGTATTCTTGTTTGGAAAATTCCATGGACAGAGAAGCCTGGCAGGCTACAGTCCATAGGGTCACAAAGAGCTGGACACAGCTGAGCGAAATACCTACCTGATCTAGACTGGAGTACATACTGAGGTTGCAAGTGGGTTAGCCAGGATGGCATTCAATTCCTGCATCCTCCTTGAGAGCTTCCTCTGCAGCCATTCCTTTTTGGGGCATGTGTGCTTTCTGTGCACTGGAATTACAAGGGCAGAAGCAGGAATAGCTGTATTATTGGTCAGTGCTTCTCATAATCCACCATCCCGTGAGTAAGGATAAGAGGTTAATTAAATATATCTCTCGGGCAACAGAAATGATCAAGGCTGTCCCTGGAACACAGTTGCTTCAGAAAGTAGGCTTTTGTTTCAGAGAAAATCTCCCACAGAGAAACATAGAACGCCAAAGAGAACTATAAATAGGACTATCATTTATGTCAATTATAAATAGATTTGCTCCCTTTTGATTAGAAGATTAATGCTAGCTGAAAGTCGGTAGTTGAACAGAAATGAGGGAAAAACTCCTGACAAAATATTATGACACGCTAACAGTTAGATTTGATACCTTTTCCTCCCTGTGGTATTTTCTCTGATTTTCCCTAAATGAAGACTCTCTTCTCATTTGAGTTTAGAATTTAGTTGTTAGTCTTTGAACTACATTTGTTCATACTTTAGCAGCTCCTCAGGATCTCTCCTTACCATCCTGATTAGAACACACACACACACACACACACATACACACACACACACACCTTTTTTAAAAAATGGAAAAATTGACTATCAAAGTTAGGAATTCAAAAAGGGCAAAACTCGTCCCCCAGACACCTCTCAAGAAGGTCACCACGCTCTATTACCAAAGTTCTCCTTTTCACAAAGGAGACTCTTTCCCGAGTTACTGTGTACATGTAGTTCCTCAGCTATTAACATATTAGCAGTGAGCATAATGACTAAAGGGGTAAAGTAAAAGATCAGTCTATGAAGGGTCCCAAACCACAGGTTGCAGTTACTGAGCACATGGTCAGATATGCGGTCATTTTCTCTCATTCTGGAGGGAAGAACATGCAGAGGGATCCCAGCTCTGCAGGCCTACTTAGCCAGCTCCTTGTCCTCTGCTTATGTCTATGACTCATCTCTTTCCAGGGCCAGGGAGAGAAATGGCAGCTTCCCATCCAAGCTGTCTGCCAGGTTCATCCTGGGACGAGGGTTTGTGGATGGAGCAGCAGGGTACCTCCATCCTGTACCAGGCGCAGTGGAATGCAATAGACTGCATGTCTCCCGCCTGCTAGGGTGAGGCGATGGAAAAAGTCTTACCTGAGTCCACCCACCTTGCCTCATGCAAGGTCTTGATGCCAGCTATCCAGACTCAGCATTAAGAAAGAGGCTGTAGGGAACTCTACTTAGTGCTGTGTGGTGACTTAAATGGGAAGAAAATCCAAGAAAGAGGGGATTTATGAATAAGCCTGGCTGATTCACTTTGCTGTACAGTGAAAACTAGCACAACATTGTAAAGCAGTTATACCTGATAAAAAGAAAGAAAGAGGCTATATATAGGTAGAGATAACTGGGAGGAAAGGGCAGATGTAATAAGCAGGGACCAGTCTGGGAGATTCCTCCTCTACTTCAAATGCCCAATTCTGGTTTCACTGTGGCATATTTTAAAGAGAACTTAGCTTGTCAACTGGAAATTCTTTGCCTGACCCAAGATTCAGGGGGAGATTTCTGGAAAAACACTAATCAGGGATTTTGAAAGCCTGGCTTCCAACACATAAAGACATCTATTGAATATTTTTAAAGATATAAAATTCTTAGAACCGTTGGACAGGTTTCTGTGTGTGACCACTCTCTTCCAAGTGGCATTGCTCAACAGCCCAGATCCCATCAGAAGGCTGACATCATGCAGTTGTGCAACTCCCAGGCATCACAATGTCACTTTGCTCACGGCACTTGCTGTGCGTTCACCACTGAGAAGCCAAGCAGCGTTAGGTTGTAAGTCAGAAGTTCTGAGTGGGATCATTCCTGTGAAACCTGAGTCCTCGGTTCTTCTAAAAAGTCAAAATACATTTGGATCTTGCAACTCAAGAGTGTCAGAGCCAATCATTTCTTTCATCAAAACCCAGGAATCGCACGGTGGGTGGCTGGGGCCATGTTCTCCCTTCCTCTAGTTCCCTTCCCCCACCCCTTCAGGCAGGATTCTCCAGGCTAGAGAGAAAGGAATAGAAAAGAAGCTCTCAGTCCTGAACCTCTCTGCTGAGCACTGCATTGTGCTGGATTCTCTGACACAGTGGGATGTGGAAACATGAGACTGAACATCAATTTGTTCCCAGACTGCTAGGTAAACAGAAAATAGGAAAGGCTTCTTCCCACGTATCCTGGCATTCCCCATCGAATATTTGGGGTTCTGTCCAACAGCCCAACTCAATGGCTAATGTTGACCTCTGACTCGGTTGACCCCTTGATGGGAAATGTTTTAACCAGTTGGGTGATTTCTCAGCCTCAACTATGGAACAAATTTCAAAATTGAGAAGGCAAGACTCTTTCCCATTCTAAAATAGGCTGGCCTAGAATGTTCTCAGGAGCATCATGAAGAGCTCTAAGTCCTGGCTTATTTACAAAGGTGGCAGTGGCCTTCAGATTGGGTTAATGAAACGCTGGCACGTGCAGGTGGCCAGCTTTAACTTGCTCCTGCGTGGCTGTCCCCTTTCAGGGAAATCTAGGACTAGCAGAAGAACAAACTGGCCCTTCCCCGAGTACATGCACTCCTCTCTAGGGAGACAGGAGGGAAAACCTTGACATTTCCCAGACCTCAGGAGTCACTCTAGAGGGTCAGTAATAGCCTCGGTTAATGACAAGTTTCAGAAAGGGAGCTTCCAAAAATTGGCCACAGTGCCTGTAAAATGTAATGAGTTTACTCCCTTTTGTCTGGAAGTCATATCTGGTATTTCACGTAGACCTTGAATAGATAGGGTTTTGATAGATGGGGAAACACTGGGTAGAGAAACCAAGTCAGTGGAAAAGCATATAAACAGAATGTAGAGGATTCTTGCAGGAGCAGACACTATCCAGTTGGGGGTCATGTGCTAGGGGACAGTCACTCAGGATAAGCCCCAAAAGATAGCTTAGAGCAGCATTTGTATTAAAGAATAATAATAGCACTTTCTGAGCTCTTACTGTGTGCACCATTCTATTCTAAGCACTGATATGTATTAACTCTTTTCATCCTCACAGAAACCTGTGATGTGAATTTTATCATTCTCCTCACTTTACAAGTGAGGCCACTGAGGCACCCAGAGGTATATAACGTATTTAAGGGCACATAGCTTTTTTTTTTTTAAGATTTTTTTTTATGTGGACCATTTTTAAAGTTTTTATTGAATTTTTTACAATATTGCTTCTGTTTTATTTTTTGTTTTTTGGAGGGATTTTTTTGGCTGCAAGGTATGTGAGATCCTAATCCCTTACCAGGAATCGAACCCCCAGCCCCTGAATTAGAAGGTGAAGTCTTAACCACTGGACCACTAGGGAAGTTCCCACATAGCTTTTGAGTAAGACAAAACTGAAGTGTTTTCAGGCAGCTAATTCCAGGACCCATGGTCCATGGCTGCCTTTTCAGCTGCCTACCTACAGCATGCCTTTATTCTTTGCTTTTCCCCCTCATTCCTTCTTCCCTAGCTGTGGAGATACTGGCTAACCTCTAAGGCCAAGTTCATATATTCCTTCCTTAGTGAGACCTCTTCTAACTTTGTCAGCAAGAATTTATCTTTCCCTATTCCTGGCTTCTCTCTTTTACCTACAATGATTTTTTTCCAATCTTTTCTACATTAGAATTCAGGATGTTCTCATTTGTGAACTTCTTCAGGCCAGATTTGACATCTTATTCCCCTTAGAATCCTCAGAACCTGAAACAGTGCTTTGCATGTATCGAGTGCTCAATTCACATTGCCTGAATTGAACTGAGTATCAGAGTCCACTGGCTGAGGCCCCAAATGTCCCCTAATCCCACCACACCTCCTTAAGATCATCTTTCCAAATTCAAAACAATTTTTAAAAAAATCCTAAGACATCTTAGGCCTCACAGGGAACTCTCTCACTCCTGAAAACCTACAACTCATTAAAAAAACATTTGGAAAAGCACGATGTGGACTATCTTAGGCCACAGACCAAGAACACAATTCCAGGTTCAGTCCTGCTTGGCTGCAAAAGAAGGCTAATGGTAACAGAACTTCTAAAGACAAAAACGCAGCCACCCATGGATGAAGTCTCTCACCAAGGGCTGTGGGGTTCCAGGGTTTCTGAGAAGGCTCCCTCTATCCTAATAAAGTTCTCAGCTTCTCAACCCCCCAATCCCAGCTCCCTACAGGAGACTCAAAAACATCCAATTTAATTAAAACCTCTTTTTTTTTCACATTGAAGTCACAAGTTTTCACAGGGTGCAACGTGTTGCTAACCTAGCAATTTCCAAACTAGACTGTTCAGCAAGGCAGGTGCTGTTTTCTTTTTTAGGGCCCATGTCCTTAAATTGCTTTGCTGCTTAGATATACCTGAGGGCCAAACTGCTCTGGCAGATTCTAGCCTATGCTCTTCCTCCTTCACCCAACTCTTCTCTGGCCTGCAAGATGTTGTTCTCCCATAGCCAATAGGAAGAGAAGGTCTTATTGTCTTTTAAAATTATACTTTTAATGTGTGTCCTTAATTACCTTGAAACTCAGATAGTCAGTGACAACAGATACTGAAAGACAGGGAAGCCTGGCATGCTGCAGTCCATGGGGTCACAAAGAGTCGGACACAACTGAGTGACTGAACAACAACAAGCACAGCACTCTGCCTTCTGGAAGGATGTCAAACAAACAAGCACGTAGAATGATCTACAATTTTCTAATTGGCAAGAGCATTATGCATATTGAGCATTATATTTATGCAGATTTGAGTGCTAAAATAAAATGTGCTCAATGCAGAGATAGTTCCTGAGCAACTATTACACACAAGACTCTGGAGCAGGTTCTAGGAATATAGTGTGGAACCAGACTGTCAGGGCTTCTGCCTTAGGTGCTTAGAGTTTTGCCAGAAAGATACAGGATGCTAGTGCTAAGGGAGAATGAGGCTTGGTGAGATCCTTGTGCCTTGAATTTGTCTGGAGGAGACTCTACAGTACCAAGTTTTCTTTCCTTACCAACTGTAGGACTGTCTTTCTACTCAAGCTCCCATCTTCTCCTTTCCCCCTTTTCTTATTTTCTTATTTCTCTTGACAGCATGCATTGCCACTGATATAGTCCCTGGTTTTAGATTTCTTCTGTCAAGAAAGTCTCACTGTTCGGTTCAGTTTGAGCTCTTAATCTTCCCTCTTAACCCAGCCAACCAAGAGAGGCAACTTGAATTGTGTGACATGTTGGTTTCCATCTGGAGTCAGACTCATTGGTGCCCTCTGTTTTCCTACACGTATTGAGAAATTCCGGGTACACTGCAGTCTCTTGTCCTGGGAAGGTATTAAGGAAAGGACATCATAAAATCTCCATGGGACTATAACTTGGTATCTTGCTCTCAAACTTCCAGAAATTTATTACCAACTCTACAAACAAACAAAATAGAAAATGGTTTTGTTTTTTTTTTTTAAAAAGGCAGTATTCCAGTTATTTGCTTGAGAAATATACAATTGATCATGTAGAAGGGAAAGCAATGGTCTCTCTGACTCTTGAAGCTCAAGTCTGTAAGGAGCTGTTTTTGATCAAACTTCGTTAATGAACCCAATCCCCTATCTAGGAGCCAACTGGTCTCCCTGAAAGAGTTCTCAGAATATAGAAACTAGACTACGTGTGGGGAACCACTGATCAAATTCCAGATATGAAACTGACTTGATATGGCATTAGGATGTATATTTTGACATTAGCTTATTTTCTTGCCAGTAACATTTCTCATTTTCGAAAATCCTTTTCTTTGCTCTCCTCTAGCACTAGTAGACTAACTTTGTACAAGAAGATGATAGGAAGCTTCTTTTAAGGCTAACTCTCAGCAATTTTGTATCCCTAGATCCCAAAGCCTGCAATAAATAGGAGATTAGGAGAAATAACCCAAGACCCTTCTTCTGAAAATCTACCCAATTTATTATTACAGCCTTACTCAAATTGGAAATAATGAATCAAAACTAGATCCACAGATAGAATAACATAATACTGACAAGCAGCATGTAGATTCTGAGAAAATGAAATTTAAAATATCAATAGAATTTAAGGGCACCAAAATGAGTTTAAGAGAAAGAAAATGTGTCCTTTATCTGTGTTTGCCAACATATGGTAATAATTATAGTCTCCAAATTAGACGGCACATTCCCTTGACCTTCAAATGAGGGGTGAAAATAGATTGAGGAGTCAAAAAAAAAAAAAAAAGACAGTATTTTATCAGATCTAATTTAGTCCTAGAGCTATCAGGAGTCCATTTGTCTCCAAGTGGAGCATTGCCTGGTGGCTATGTTTCCGCTTATGGTGAAAAGCTGCTGGGGCCATCAGAGCAAGAGGGACTTCACAAAGAAAGCCAGAAAGCGGGGCCAAAAGGCAAATAAGGTTCCTGTCACAACCAAAATGTTTCACTTAGCTTTTTGTGCTACTCCTTTACTGTTTGTAATGGAGCAATTTCTATGAGAATTGTGTAAAAATAAGGAGATTTTTCAGCTTTGAGCAACAAATGAGTGAAACGGGCAAGAAAAGCATGAAATTTGGTGAGGGAAAGAAACAGTGATAGGAGAATAATGTAAAAGCCCTGCGAAAAAGTGCCTCCTCTTTAAAGACTCTACTGTGTAAAACTCACACACAACTGTAACACAGGTATAACATCCAGATACACTCTGGATGGATTTTCTTAGTTCTGAGAATCCATCACTTTACCAAAATGCTTAAGTCTTCATCTCACAACCCCCATTCAATGCTGTTGAACATTTTCTTCTGGGCACCTCTATCTATTCTACTGGAAGAGATGAAAAAGAGAATTCATGAGGTAGCATCTCTTGGAGGTCTCTGTACTACCCATGTTCATATTTTCCTTCTGCAAAGTACATATAATATGACAAAACCTAGAAACTCTAGGTAGTCCAGACAGTAAGAGTTTCTGTTAAGAATGGAGATAGAAGAACCACGGAATTATAGGGTTGGAAAAGACCTTTCAACTCATAAAATCTCTCTTCTGAGAAAGCAATCCCATCGTCAATGTCCTGACAGAATGCCTCTGCTGAAATCTCGCAATAGTGTGGACATCAGCGGTAGAACAACTCCACTGCCTCCTCTATTCTGCAAGCAGAAAACCATAGCAATGGAGTGCTAAAGGAATCCATGAGATAGCCGTCTCTCTCATGAGTGGAGATTCAGCAGAGTTTCTTCTCTGACCTTCATTGTATCTGTACCTGCTATGTCACTTATACTCATTCTGCTTTTTATGATGGGCTATCTCATCCCCCTGCAGAATCAGAAACTCTGTGAAGGCCAGGGCTTTGCCTTACCCAGCCATTGTCACATACTCTACAACACTTAGGACGGTGCCTTAAATATGGTAGGTTATTAACAGTTTTGTTTGCTTTTTAAAGTGATTTGTATTTAAACTGGATTTTAACTTTGCAGAAGACTATTTAGATTATAAATTATTTTGTCACCATAGATTTGAATTTCCTTAATATTTTCTAATATTTAATCCATCAAAAGTACGCCTACCAAATGGTATTCAGTAAATACATCTGTTGCATGAATTTCTGAGTGAATACATCCATGAATAACTACTTACAGAGGCTGCCCTCTTATCCCTGTGAAACTGAGGCAGTGTTGGGAGAACACTTTATTTGTATGACCATAACTCTCCTGTTTCAGTCTGCTGCTGCTGCTGCTAAGTCACTTCAGTCGTGTCCGATTCTGTGTGACCCCATAGACGGCAGCCCACCAGGCACCCCCGTCCCTGGGATTCTCCAGGCAAGAACACTGGAGTGGGTTGCCATCTCCTTCTCCAATGCACGAAAGTGAAAAGTGAAAGTGAAGTTGCTCAGTCGTGTCTGACTCTTAGTGACCCCATGGACTGCAGCCTACCAGGCTCCTCTGTCCATAGGATTTTCCAAGCAAGAGTACTGGAGTGGGGTGCCATTGCCTTCTCCGAGAAGCCCAGTACAAGTATACCCTAATCCAAATGAACAAAGCTATAATGACATTCGAGGCAGCAGGAGTCATTCGGTGACCAGTGAATTTTGTTCATTCAAGAAGTGGTTATCATTAAGATACTCCGCAAGTAACAGAGTTCTAGGATTATACTGACTTAAACAACATGGAAGTTTATTTGTCTCTCACGCAGACATCCCAAGATACATAGATCAGGGCTGTTGAACATCAGCTCTGTTCCCCAAAATCCTAAAGGATCTAGGCTCCTTCTATTAATAGCTTTCTATGTCATCATCCTTACATTTTGGCCCCATCTGTATGGCCCACACTAGCTCCTGGAGCAGCTAGGAATAGCATTCCAGTCAGCAAGATTTTCAAAAGGTAAAAAAAAAAAATTTGGTGGTCTTTTAAGGAAGGATTCTAGAATCTGTCACATAACACTTTCACTTATGTGCCATTGTCTAGAATTTCAGCAAATGGCCATACATAGCTGCAAGGGAGTCTGAGAAACATGGTTAACTGAAAATTCGGATTTCTGTTATTATGGAATGAGGGAAAATGTGTATTGAGCAATGAGTAGGAATCCCTGCCAGAAGGACCACCCCAAAATACAAGTCATACCGCTAGGTGCTCACGTACGCAGCACAGAACCAAAAGTTGATCTAGTATCAGCCAGATCCAGATGCCAGTCCTGGCAGCATTACTTGATGAGCTCTGTGATCTCTGGACTATTTTCCATGCTATCAAGCACAGGTATAGGGACACTCTCTTTGTTCCTATAAGATGATATGAGGTGACCAGTGGTGCTTAGACTAGCACCTGGCACATAGTAGATGCTCAGCTAACATTTATTATTATTTTTATCATTCTGCTTGCATATGAGGCTGGCTTCGCTCCAGATTTTAAACTATTTAAACTTGGGTATAAAGCATCTATCTACAATGTGGGAGACCTGGGTTCGATCCCTGGGTCAGGAAATTCCCTGGAGAAGGAAATGGCAACCCACTGCAGTACTCTTGCCTAGAAAATCCCATGGATGGAGGAGCCAGGTGTCCATGGGGTCGAAAAGAGTCAGACACGACTGAGCGACTTCACTTTCACGTTTCACTTTCAAACTTGGATATAGAAAATATTAACAAAACTCCTGGTGGCCATGTTTCTTGAGCAATTTCATGCCCTATCTATTAACCAGTTGTATTAGAGCAAATGAATGGCTACCCAAGAGAATGACTTTATCCTCAGTTGTCCTTTCCTTTCTGCTTTTGTTAGATGATGTTGAACAAGACAAAAGCAATTAACAAGATTTTCAGCACCTTAAGAGATGACAATTAGGATCAGCAGAACTTAAAAAGGAGCCTAAAATAATAGAGGGAGGAGGTATATTTTTCATAATGCAAAGATCATTTGTTTTCACATAACTTTATTTACTAAGCCAAACAAAATAATGTTAGAAGCACTCTGGAAAAGGGTAAATAAAAATATATCTCTTTTGGTACTATCCATGCTGCTGTATCAAGTAAATGGATTAAGAGGTATACTAGGCTTTATTTTCTAGTGTTTCATATTCAGTGCCTCTTTGAGAATGCTCTAAGATGCTCTAGGCAGGATTACTGTGGTAGAATGATTTAGTGCTTGGACAGACCTGAGTTTGAATTCTGGCTTGGCCACTTAGTAGGTAAATGGTCTTGCTGCTGCTAAGTCGCTTCAGTCATGTCTGACTCTGTGTGACCCCAGAGATGACAGCCCACCAGGCTCCCCGTCCCTGGGATTCTCCAGGCAAGAACACTGGAGTGGGTTGCCATTTCCTTCTCCAATGCAGGAAAGTGAAAAGTGAAAAGTGAAAGTGAAGTCGCTCAGTTGTGTCTGACTCTTAGCGACCCCATGGACTGCAGCCTACCAGGCTCCTCCGTCCATGGGATTTTCCAGGCAAGAGTACTGGAGTGGGGTGCCATAAATGGTCTTGAGACAAATCAATAAACTTTTCTAACACTCACTATTTTCACTGGTAAGATGGGAAGAATAGAATTATTACAGAATTATTATCTTATAGAATTGTTTCAAGAATTAAATGATAAACCAGATGTCCCCAAGTTTTCTAGTCTACTTGGGTTACAGTTTTATCTAATATCTATACAAAATGTCTTGTGACCTCCTTTCCACATTCCGTGGGAAATCCATATATTGCCCAACCTCTGAGGATTTGTGGTGCCAAGCTTCTCCCAAGTCAGTTCACACCATAGTCTGTTTTCCAACTATTTCCCACGCCCAGTTCTCTCTCTTGACTTCTGAAACTGCAGTCTGCTGTCACCTGCCTCATATGCCCTAGCTCATCTGAAAGATAAACAAAAGCAGAAAAAAGCTGGAGACAGAACAGTCATGAGTGCCTGGAATTTTCCAGGAATAGTGGGTATGGGCAGAAATTGGGAAATCTGTCAGCTATGATAAAGGAAGACTTGATACAAAATGTTGCCTCTCTGGACAAAAGGAAAAAGGAGAGAAAGTAGTCAAAGATGATTGTAGGATTTCGGGTCTGGATAAGCAAGTGGATGATGGTGCAGACACGGGCAAGTCCAGAGGAATATTTGACTTGGGTTGACTTTTGTTAAGGCAAGGAATTTCACTTTGATTCTAGAGATACTGAATAATAATGGGGCATTCAGAAGATAATCCCCAGGCTCATGAGTGGTGGTAGTCCAAAGCTCAGAGAGGATAGTCCAGACGAACAGGTTTGGAAATTTCTTTGCACAGGTGACAGCTGAAGCCTGACCATCCCCCACCCCAATGTAAAAATATTGTTATTTTTTAAATAAAAAGAAAGAAAACTGCCATTTTGGAGTCTCAAATAAACTGAGCAGCTATCTGATTACATCACAAATAATCTCCGCCCCCCCCCAAATTCATTCCTTTAGCCCAGCAACTGAGTTTCAGTTCACTATTATTTTGTAACCAAAACTTTAAATCACATAATCATAACATAGTGTATTGGAATAAGCCTTAAAATATTCCTGGTCCACTGACCTCACTGACAGGAGATGGTGACCTACTAGAGAGTAAGGGTGACTTGTATATACTCATTCCAATTGAATGATACTCCCAGGTATTCATAACCTGCCAGAGGAGTTTCTGCTCTTCCTTTCCTATCTTTTCACCTACGGTTAAGCTACTGCAGATATGGTTTTAGACATTCTATCTGCATTTAAAATATTCCTTCCAACTAATGTACAAACAATTAGAGTGGAGCCACTGAGGCATAAGGAAAAACAAGGTGTATATTTTAGTCCCAAGCAGAGAGAACTGGCTGCATGACCTGAAGACAGTCATTGCAGCTTTTGAAGTCTCCTCATTTGAGCAGCAGGTGATTAGACTGGATTAGCTCTGAAATGTCTTGCGGCTCTGATGTTCCTTGATTCTTGGAGGTATCAACTGTCTCCAACTGGATGCACATCTTCCAGTCCCACACAAGATGGAGAGCAGACCCATCCCAGTATTTGGGGAGGCCCATCAGGACAAGAGCTGGCCTCTCTCTGTGGGGGCTGGAGAAGGGAAGCAGCTGAAGCAACACTATCAGTTTCCTTCCTATTCAGAAGAGAACAATTGAGCTCCTCCCGGGGGGAAGCCTTTCGGATTTTGACAGTGTGGGGTCTGTCTTATGACGGGAATGGAGGATTAGTGTAGAATGGGGTGCTTAGTGGCTGGGATTCTTAACACAGAATCAAAGATGGAAGGAAAGCCAAGAGGTCCTTAGGTCCAGTCCCCTGCTTCTATCTAAGCCTTCCAAGGCAGATGGTTGTCATCCTACATTTAAAGATCTCCAGGGCAGCTTCCCACAGCACACTGGGTCAGCGTGTTTCCCCCTTACAATCAAGAAATTCTTCCTGATGCTAAAGTAGAAACATTTTCAAAGCAGCACAAGTCTGTTTACCCCTGTCTAGTCCTCAGTGGAGATGAGAAGGAATACTCCATGTAATAACCCTTATTATACCTGCTGGTGAAGATTAAGTCACCTCTTAGTCTTTCCTTTTTGGGGCTGAATTTTCATTCTATTTTCCACCTAGTTAATCATTTTTTTTACTCCTATCTGGATCCTTTCCAGATTCTCCAAATGAGTCTTAAAATAGGAGAATGAAATCTGAGTTCCCACTCTAATTAAAACCTCAGCAATGCCAAGTTTTGTGGAAAGATTACTCTCCAGGATTTCATTTCATAATCTCGACATACGTCTACATTATATTACCATTTTGTTGCTGAACTTTCTCACTCAGAGTCCACAGGTATCTTGCCGTAGTACTTGTCTCTGCCAATTGAAGCCCATTTTTGTTCACTTTAAACATCTTCCTGTTTTTAATGACCACCCCCTTCTAAACTATTAAAGGTCACTTTAAATTGTAATCCTACCTCCTAATGCTTGAGAATCTTTCCCTGCCTTCGTGCAATCTGAAAAACATTCTAAGTATATTATTTCAGTCACTGAGAAAGGAATCTCAATTTACATCAATCCTATATGAATCTGAATATCACTCACTTCTCCCAATACCCACAAGCATGGTTTGAGCATGATAAGCAATGCAAACCACTTCTCTCCATCCATTTGACTCAACATCTTTTTGAGCCTTAATGAAAGGCACTAGGGATACAGCAGTGAACAAATCACAATTTCTCTATTCACTTAGTAGCATGCCATACCAGTGTATACCACCAAAATGTATTCATTAAGCTCGCACTGTTTGCAGGCCTGCAGTGGGTGTTGAGGCTACAGCAGTGAACAGAATATTATGGATCTTGCATTCCAGTGGGGGTGGGGAGGAAGGAGACAAGATACAAGTCAGGCAATAAATACACAGAACCCAATCAAATCTTGATAAATGTTCTGAAAGAAACAATGGAATGATAGATGTCCAGATGGTGGCTCTCTTCAGTGTGGTAGATTCCCCAAGGAGAAAGCTTCCCAAGGGGTGGGGGTGGCTCTGAACATCTTACAATTTAGCTGCTGCTGCTGCTAAGTCGCTTCAGTGGTGTTCAACTCTGTGTGACCCCATAGACGGCAGCCCACCAGGCTCCCCAGTCCCTGGGATTCTCCAGGCAAGAACACTGGAGTGGGTTGCCATTGCCTTCTCCAATGCATGAAAGTGAAAAGTGAAAGTGAAGTCACTCAGTCGTGTCCGACTCTTAGCAACCCCATGGACTGCAGCCTACCAGGCTCCTCCATCTATGGGATTTTCCAGGCAAGAGGACTGGAGTGGGGTGCCATTGCCTTCTCTGTTACAATTTAGCAGGGGTCTGCTATTCTGAACCAATCCCCCTTAGCAAACCAACCCTCTTTATAGTCTATTCTCCTAGACCTAGACTTCACTTTTGCTGGGATGTCGATGGCTGATAATGTATTGAAGTGAAGTGAAAGTCACTCAGTCATGTCCGACTCTTTGCAACCCCATGAGTATGGTCCATGGAATTCTCTAAGCCAGAATACTGGAGTGGATAGCCTTTCCCTTTTCCAGGGGATCTTCTCAACTCAGGGATCGAACCCAGGTCTCCTATATTACAGGCGGATTCTTTACCAGCTGAGCCACAAAGGAAGCCTGATAATGCATTATTCCTTAGTAAATTATTGACATTTCCAAAGGACTCTTTCATGTGCTTTAATCAAAAGAAGTGATAAATGGAAGGAATTTCAGGATACAGTTGCCTTAGTTCCCTAGGAATTTGATAGACATTTCTGGAAAATAGGAGTCCAAGGTCCATTAAATATAGGGAGAGTGGACTTCAGTACTATCAGATAGATTTTTTCACTATCGAATCTCTCACAAACTTGAACAGGCTGGTGAACTTTCAGACTCTCTAAAATGGGATAATACATATAGCTGTTTCCTAAGCTTTTTGCGTGGCTCTTTGGTGAACACTGGGCTGAAGAGGGGTCTTAGATCCTATGGTGTCTTTTGACATTGACTATAGCACTTGGTATATGCTGTGCAGGCCAGCTGGATGTTTGTGAAAGGTAAAATAGGAACACGACTGGCTTCTCTGCAAGCCTGGGCCTGTATTTCCCTACTTTCCTCAGATCATGGGACCTTCAGAGTGTCTGAATTTCCACTTTCCAGGAAAATCCACAAACACACATAATTACACACCATGTAGAGGATTGACAGGCTTCTTACCAAAACTCATCTCTGGACTAGAGGATTTCTAAGGACCTGTTTGGTGCTAAAGTTCTACTAAGTTTCTGCTCTCATGTTGACCTGTTGGTTCATGTTTCTTATTAACTTCTGAGTTTCTTGGGGTTACACCAACTGTTCTCCCTCTTCCCAAGCTCCTTCAGCCTTGATGGAATGCTCAGTACACAAAGGATGCTAATAAGTAACAGCCAGGGAGGGTGGGGAGACCCCTCAACACAGAAGTACCAGCCAACCCTGGGGATACCCAATTGGCTTCCCAATTAGTGAATGAGGTCATTTTCCCTCTGATGTTTTCCAGAAATAGATCTGTGAAGAAGGCGTGCACTGAAATGACCTCGCAAGGCAATGGGAAGGAAGTGACTAGAAAGGGAATCATTAAAAACCCAACTTCTTCTTTAAAGGGAAATGGAAACAGGGACCTGGAGGAAGGTTATAATTGCCAAGCCAGCAGTGGCCCCTGCTTTCCTCCCCCTGCTCCCGATATGGATTTCCTGCCTGCGGGGCAGCATTTGATTTAAAGCTATGGGAGCCTCACAGACGCTCTCATGAGAAGAGCTCGGCAAAGAAATAGAGCAGCGTTTGTCCTCTTCCTGCCACTTCTGCATGGAAGCAGTTGGATTAATTAACCCTGCTTCCTCAGCAGGGTTGATCCTGACACTTGCTCAAGAAATGCTGATGCGTATGTGGAGCCTGACTGACAAATAACAAATTATGATTTTTTCCTTTTTTGCAAAAATGGATGCCCTCTGGTAGATATAACCACCTGGTTCTGTATTTCCCTTGCACACTCCTTTGCCATGAGTTTTGAATGACCCGTGAAAAGAGGTTTTGATGATGTGGTCCTGAGAGTGTGCCAAAAATCCACCCCCCCTGTTTGGCTTCTCTGCAGTAGCCTGGGAGGTTAAAGGGTGAGGACATAGAAACGATAGATGTGGATCCTTGGGAAGTCTGTTGTCTAGAAATAAGTTTTACAATTGAGCAGACTGGCTTGAATACCCACCTGACAATTTGGAAGTGTAAAAATAAATTGAACCTGGTCCTTAGAAGAGGCAGCTTTCCATATCAGAGGACGTCCCTGTGTTTCCAGCTTTCCACATGGCCAGGGAATTTGTTTAGGTTCTAATTTCCCTCCCTGCAAACTGGCTTGTTGTCTTCAGGTGCTAGCAACAGTCAGAATGACACAGACCATGCAAATAAAAAAGGCAGGGAAGGGAAAAAGGTCAACATGTGTTTTTTGTTTCAGAGTAGTTTCTTACTTTGGAGGGTTATGATTTTTTTTTCTTCTTGCCGTAAAACTAGATCTGCTACTAGACTAACATATGGTTACCTTTATTGGCCAATTATCAAAAGAGGTAGGAAGTCTTTATGGAGTCTTGAAAGGGTAAGGGGTCCTTCTCTGGATGTCAGTCCTCATTGGCCCTTTCCTCCTAACCAGCGCTCCTCCACTTAGTCATATATGACATCCTTATGTTAGATGCCTGTATCCCACGGAGACCAGAAACACAAGGGCATCATCTGAAGACTTGGAAATGCAGGTTTTCAGGCACCAGCTCACACTTCCTGATACACAAACTGAAGGTGGCCCCCAACAGTGTTGTTTAACCAGAATTCTGGATGACACTGATAGATGCACAGCCTGAGAAGCACTGATACGTATCGCTGTGTAACCACCCACCGCGTGACGTCTGAGTCACCTTGGGCCCAGGTGGCTTCAAGAGTCCCCACAGGCATGTGAACCTGAAGTTGGTCTTTTCAGTGGGGATTAGGAGGCAGTTGTGTGGGTGGAGAATGTTTACCATTTGAAATGAAACAGAAAATAAAGACTAATGTATAGATTAAGTGCTAGTTTGTGACGCACAAAATAATCATTTTGCATTTTCAAAGAGGTTAGCGGGAATGAAACCCTCAGACAAGAGTTCTCTCGGGGGCTGGAAGGAAACTCGCTTGCTAGACTCAGACTCCAGCCACTCTGGGCAGTGGTCTTTGAACTGTTGAGGCCAGCATCTCTGCACTACAGCTTCCTTTCAGGTTGTCACAGGAATCAGGGTCATGGAGGGCATGGTGACCTGTGATCCCATTTTCATCGGTTTTGTTCGTGTCTTATCCTCAGGACTGAGAGCAGTGTCTAGAATATAGTAGATGTTCAATGAACATTTGTGATGGAATGATTATAAGCAAGAGAGGAATAACGTAGTAAAAGGAGGACAGATGTGGTCAAATCTGGAGTTAGATGGGCTGTCAGGGGTATTACTCCCTGAAAGCAGGTTGAGAGACTCCAGGCTGGGCAGGACAAGGTATTCCAGAGAGGACCTGAGTTCAGAAGGATCATGAGAGCAGAGACTTTGCTATTTAGACCACAAACTCCTCCTCTCCTTATGGGGGTGTGATGCTGTCAGCGGCTATGCTCCTGGGGATCCCCTCCCCCCACCCCAGAGAAGAAAACTCGTAAGTACTTGATGATTTTGAAAACTGAGAACCAAGGTCTCTTGTCATCAATTTCATTTTTCCCGGTATTTCTTCTACTTGGCAAACTTTTGGACGCACTAGGAAACTGCAATTCAATTACTGCACTAGTAATTGAAAACAGAAATTGGTTCTTTTATTCTAATTCACAGGATGCAGGTAAGATTCCTGTTTATGCTCCACCTTGATGGTTTCTTTTATAATCCTGGGGGAAAATCTGGATATAATTCTCTGCTTTGGTCCTTATAAGAAACTGTGGGCTTTCATCAAATCAGGATTTTCTGATATTATTTGGGAATTTATTCTTACAAATGATCTAGAAGTAGAAAGTTATATGCACAGAGACACTTATTGTTGCATTAGTTAAAATAGTAATAAAACTGGACATAGCCTAAATGTCTAACAACAGGAAAATGGTTTAAAAAATAAATGGTGGCAAATCTACTCAAGCAAATATTCTTCAGCTTTAAAATTATAATTATAAAGATTATATAACAGTATGAAAAATGCCTACAATATAATGTTAAGTGAAAAAACACAAAAATACTACCTTGAATTTAGGCTGTGACTGTACCTGTGTCAAACTGATGCATGCATCTGGGTGAGAACTAAAAAAAATTTTTTAATTATGATATTTGATTTGTTGGGATAGCAAGAGTCTGGTTAACAATTCTCTTTTCAATTTCTGCTAAAGTTGTTATGACTTTGTGCAATTCAAGGGGGTTGGAAATAAGATGGTCTGGCTGCATGACAGAGCTGACTGCCCCTTTTGAAAGTGGAAAGAATCGCAGTGTACTGGGTGAGATGTGAACACCCAGCCATGCCTTAAACTGCAGGGCTGCCCAGACTTTTTTCTCGAGGGTAAAAGCCATGCATGACATTCCTTCTGGCACTCTCTGGAATACCTGGGCTAAACCTCTGTCTGACACACTAGCTCTAACCCTGGAGTTGGTGGGCTAATTTAGATACCCTTCCCCATAGCCATCATGGATTTTAACATTATGTGCCTTTGAGGATCCCAGTAATGGTATCAGCTTCAGAATTTTTCCTCATCTGAGAATTCTCCCACTTTCAAGGCATCCCCAGTTGAGATGAACTGGCTCGGCAATCTACTAGTTATATAATTTGGGTCAAGTTACTTACCCTTGCTAAATCTCCATTTCCTCATCTGTAAATGGATACAGTAATAATGCCTACTCCATGCAGATGCTGTAAATGAAATAAGACAAGAAAAGTAACATTTACTATACAATTTTAATAGAAAGCATTCAACAAAGGGAAATTGTTGGTAATATATTATTGCAAAGGCATCCATCTGTTCTAAATGTGAAATAAATAAGTTTAAACATAAAATGGACAGAAGAATGAAATGCCCCTTTCAATCTCCAGAGAAACTTGCATTTAATGGAAAAGGTTCAAACCTCATTTTATTATACCTTTAGGTCTTAATATAGATAGCTCCTTCTTTCTCACTAGCTAATCAATAGCTTCTAGGTTTTAGTGTTCCCAAGTGTTCTTGCACATGAAGATATTGTCTGCACCACTGTGTTTAAATCAAGGAAAGGAAGCTTAACTGAGCATCAAACCAGGTAGTATGGTCTGCCTAGTAACTCTGACACTTGAAGAAATGCATCATTTCAGGCTAGATAGAAGGCTAGAAGAAAGAACCACAGGTGGTGATGCCACAGATGACTAACCCAGATGGGGGAGATGAGAAGGCTGGAAAGCCAAGAGCCACAGCCAAGGACAAGAGAGGAATTTGGTTTGAAAGGAGAGTGTTAAGACATCAACAGCCTGGAAGAAGAAGTCCAGGGTGATTTGTGGCCTCTTGAGTACCAGGAAAAAAGATGTGGCAAAAGAAGGCACAGATGTTCTGAAGAATGCAAGGAATTTATGATGGTTCATAGTCTGACCGCGGGAAATGCCTGTAGAGGGCAGATCTCAGTGGGCCGCGGGAGCACTGGTTCATTGAGAAGATACAGGAAGACTAGGACTTCACAAACACCTTTCTCAAAGTATCATCCTGAACCAGGAGCAAAGGAGGAGGAAGAGGAAGACAAGAACTTGCTTGAGAAGAAAAATTAACAAATTTAGTAAGTCTTTAGAAGTAGATTAAAATATTTCTAGAGCAACAGCCCTCTTTTTCCTGTCACTCTTTCTTGTGAAAATCATTATCGAAGACTTGGACTGATATCTCAACAATGAGGATGTTTGTAATGCTCTCTACATTCTCTTATCAGAATTCCTGCTGCTCAGAGTCAAAACGCTTCACTTCTCCTCCCATCCCTATTACACAGAAGGTGCTGCAAGACCTTGACAATCATTTCTTCTCATCAACCTAAAGGTTTATACATGCAGTTATACAATATTATACAATTAATGTTATACAAATAGGTATTTAATTGACATTGTGGTGATTATGGAGACCATACCCATTAAGAGGTCACTGGATTTTATATTCTCCTTTCTCAGACATGTGGGAGGCTAGTTATAGGATTATAAGGAAGCAAGTACTTGCTTGAAGGCTGGAAAGAGAGAATAGAGGCTGCTCTGTTGGACAGCTATGCATTTTGCTCCTGAACTTGGGCCCTGACTTTCTAATAGAGTTAGGTCAGAGCTAATCATGGTGGCTCAGTGGTAAAGAATCTGCCTGCCAATGCAGGAGACACAGGTTTGATTCTTGGGTTGAGAAGATCCTCTGGAGAAGGAAATGGCACCCCCACTCTAGTATTCTTTCTTGGGAGGTCCCATGGCCAGAGGAGCCTGGCGGACTACAGTCTGGGGTTGCAAAAAAGTCGGACATAACTTAGCGACTAAACAACAACAATCATGCCAAATATTAGCATCAGCAGTGCCTTCATGCAGGCTTCCCAAATCCAGACCTGAGCCAAAGCGAGCAGACAGAAGGCAAGTGTTGAGGGAAATAAAATATCCCACAAGCAGTTATCCTGGCCCAGTGTCCCTGCATGAAGGAGCCTCTGCAGCTGTAGGACACATCAGGCCTCATGTTGCTTGCTTCTAATGAGGCCAACTAATTCTGCAACCACGGACAGGTTTTGTGATAAATTGGGAAATGACTTCTGGGGCAATTGTCTCCAGTTCTCAGAAAGAAAATTCACAGAAGTGAGTGACTGGCTCAAAGGCCAAGAGGCCATTGCCTCTGAGTAGGGTCCCAGAGTAGAGTAATGTGGTCATTCACAAGTGTGTTTGAGTATGTGAGAAAAAATAAAAATGAAAAAGTTTGGTTTCTCCAGCCAAAATTACAAGCTGAAAATGTTTTCCGTTAGTAAAATAAATAAGAGAAGCAGAGATTTTTCTTGATTGATAATAATATTTACTAAAAGCATTGAATGAGGTTTGGAGATAACAGACATGATATTGATCCCAGAAGAAGTAAAGAAGAATCCTTTTAGCTTGGAGATGAGCCGCAACCTAGCCACACCTCTCTCTTTATTCATACTTCACTTGTTCAATTCAGAAAAATAATATTTGGGGGTAGGGAAGGAGATTGGGAGGAGTGGGGTGGCTAAAACTGAGTTCTTTGATTGTCAGATGACTAAGATACTTCTTAGTTGACCTTGAAGTCAACGTCAAGGACAGCTATCATATCCAAAGATATATGAACTTCTAAAATACAATAATTTGAGGAAAACTGTTGAAGTCTTAGTCATGTTTAAGCAAGTAAACATTAAGGAGGAGGGAAGAAAATTATGAGAGCAAAATTCTATAGAAAAAAAAAAGAAATACAGAATGGTAGGATGAGTCCAGATTTTAGCTGAAAGTTTCTGAGATAACATAGACAGAAAGAAAGTGGAAGTGAAAATCACTCAGTCATGTCCAACTCTTTGTGAACCCATGGACTGTACAATCCATGGAGTTCTCCAGGACAGAATACTGGAGTGGGTAGTCTTTCCCTTCTGCAAGGGATCTTCCCAACTGAGGGATCTAACCCAGGTCTCCCTCACTGCACACAGATTCATTACTGGCTGAGTCATCAAGGAAGCCCAAGAATACTGGAGTGAGTAGTCTATCCCTTCTCTAGAGGATCTTCCTGACCCAGAATCTAACCTAGGTCTCCTGCACTGCAAGCAGATTCTTTACCAGCTGAGCTACTAGGGAAGCCCCTAGATAATATAATCACTCTCCAAAGGAAACATTCAGCCTCAGTCTGCATACTTGCTTGATATTCTGATGAATCATATTAATGCTATCACTTGCTTGAGAACTCCCTGTACAGGTTTCAAAATTTTAACAACCTCAGCATTAGTTTATTTTATAAAAAAAAAGTCTAGCACTTGTAAAAGCATGCTTATAATGCTCCTCTTTTTATTTTGTCCTCTGGGCAGATGTTGGATACCAATGACAGAGATGATGACCTGTCTGGATGCCCATTCATGTTACCAGATAAAATAACATGCAATTGTAGATGGAATTTTCTGGGGACTCTGCACCTGTCCCCCCAGGAAGGAATTGAATATCACACAGAGGATTCATATACCATAGACAGACACTCAGGAAGCCAGTGAAATAAAGTGTTACCCATACTGAATACTAGGAAGTTCAGTGCTCTGGTCAACAATATGAACAACCCTTCTAGGACTTATCACTTACCTTTAGAAGATACAGCTTTGTGAAATGTTAAACGACCATGTCCAGTGATTTCTAGAAAGACTATTCTCATACTCATTCTGATTTCCAAGTGCCCACACAAGAGAGGCCACTTCCTCATGCCTCAAAACCTTTAGGATCTCAGTTTTTGAGATGGAAACTGTTTCTGTTTAAACAGCTCCAGCAGATGACTCTCTGACCTTTCTCAGCCTCCTAATTCATACGTGTATCGTGACTTTGATCTGGCTTCTGCAGTCCCCCTACATGGTCTTGTCGCCTTCCCTTACTCAAACGCACCTCTATATTGAACATTTCCTCTGCTTTCCTCCATCATACTCAATGCTGATCTCTACTTTTCTTAAATTAATCTGAAATATCAATCTTGTTTTAGTCTAAAATTAAACCTGACAAAGAGGAAAGTCCTAGTTCTTTCATCAAACTTTTCTTCAGTAGATTCTTCTCTATCATTAAGGAAAAGCAGGCTTCCCTCATAGCTCAGTTGGTAAAGAATCTGCCTGCAATACAGGTGACCCTGGTTCGATTCCCTGGGTTGGGAAGATCTGCTGGAAAAGGGATAGGCTACCCACTCCAGTACTCTGGCCTGGAGAATTCCATGGACTGGGCTTGTAAAGAGTTGGACACAACTGAATGACTTTCACTTTCAGGGAAAAACACTTATGCGCCATATATGCATTGTTGATTAAAAAGTGGGCCCCAGGGTCATCTAGATAATCCTTAGAGTCACATTGTTAGGAGTGCTTGATGTTACCCAGTACTTTGTCTACGTGAGAAAACAGAATCTCAGAGAATCTGTGTGACTTGTGAGTTTGCACAAAAAATCTGCGGCTGGAAGCCAATGTTGTTTTCAGTATACCATATTGCCTGCTTTCTTATTTCCTCTCTGCATATGGCACAGTGCTAGGTGCTATAGAAACACTCCCCAGGACTTTTCAATTCAGGAACAACGCTGTTGACACACCAGCATGAAAGGGACATCACATACAACCCAACTGGCACTGAAGTGCACACAGTGCAGTTATTTATATCCTGTAATGCTCTAACCATCTCTCCCTCCCTCTCTCCCTCCCTGCTTCTCTCCTGTGTTCAACCTGTCGCTGACTCTGGCTGTTGCTTCTCTGCAGTGATGCCAAGGGCTGTCTCTGCTGCTGTGGAGGCTATTTTCCAACAGCTCACTCCCTGATGCAGGCCCGGATGCCTCTCCCCACAGGGCCTCCACCTCCCAACACTCTCCCTCAGACACGCCAGACTGCCCTGGCAGCCGTCACCCCTTCACCTGCCATGCTGACCGTGTCACACCCACCCCTGGGAAAATCTCCAGATGTACCCTGTGCAAAACACAGAGGCCTGAGCGAGGAGACGGATGGGGAGTAGGGCCCCTGAGAACACAGGGCAGGTGCCAAACTGAAAAGAAAAGAGAAATGATAGACTTTAGAGTGAAACTAAAAATAAAGAGAATGTGTTTTAATACCCCTTTGGCTGATTCACCTTCCTGTGGCACGAGAAAGAGGGGCGTCGCCCTCTACTCATGAAAGCCTTATGTTTTGCCTGCGAGGCCTCTCTTCCCACATCTGAAAGGGTAAACTGACCGTAAGTTGTAAGTATGGGAGATAACGTGGTGGTGGCACGGCTACAATCTCTACCTTGGAGCCAGATTCATCTTACAATTTCCGTCACAGTCTTTCTCAAAAAAGTGAGATAACTCAGGTCCATATATGTGATTCCTCAACATCCCTTCTTATTCTTTCTCTTGTTTGGTCTGTTTTCATCTCATTCAGGCATGGGTCCAAGGTGGAGTAGAGATTAAGTGGGATTGGTGACATTGTATGCTTGCTGGCTGCTTATTTCCAAAGCATGGTTGGCAGGAAAGGGAGCCTTAGATTTCAGTCATTTCAGAGAGGGAACTAAACTCTAATTCTTACCCTACTGTGAACTCAGAATAACATGAGCTTTGGCTCTAAAGTGCACCAGTGAGAAAAAGCATGTCAGTGATTGTCGATAGCAGAAGATGAGAAGATATAGAGGAAGAAGAGAAAAGAAAGAAGGGAGGAATACATACATTGGTTGAAAGTGTTGGGGGGACTTCCCTGGTGGTCCAGTAGCTAAGACTCCCCAATGCAGGGAAGCCTGGATTCAATCTCTGGTCAGGAAATTAGATCCCACATGCCACAACTAAGACCCAGCCCAGCCGAATAAGTAAATTTGTAAAGGTTAAAAAAAAAAAAAAAAGAAAGTGATTGGGGAACTACTTCTGACCATATATTTTGTCTACACCTATCCCATGCCTTGCAGCATTGTTTTGAAATAAGTAAATAGTTACAAATGCTGAAAAACCAATTATTTTAGTGAGTGGATTATTTGGGAGAAATCAAAGGTAACAAGAGTTCAAGATAAGCCCATATAACTTGTTTGACTCAGTTGGAAGATTTGTTCTTGTAAAGTGCCTATTCCAGATTAAAACTATTCACTTTAATGGAGAACAGTCCTATCTTATCTGGAAAAGCCATCTCTTCACAAAACTTTGGAAAGACACATTTTTAAGAGGAAGAAAGGGGGAGCATACCTGCCCAGCTAGCCCTGTTGACCAACTCAACTCCATAACAATAGTAATTATAACAGCTAACATTTATGAGAATTCCCTGGTCATCCAGTGGTTAAGATTCTGCACTTTCAGTGCAAAGCGTGCAAGTTCAATCCCTGATTTCACATGCTGTGTCGTGTGGCCATAAATAAATAAACACAAATCAAAAAAACAATTGCTCTGGCTCAGTTCCTCATTAAAAAAAAAGGAACTAATGGAGTTTATTAGACATTGTACAAAACATTTTATATACATTCTCATTTAGCTTTCATAACAGTCTACCTAGACATTATAGATTACATACATTCTCATTTAACCTTCATAGCTGTCTTTTTTACATAAGAAGATCTGAGTCTTAGAAGATTTGGTGCCTTGCCCAAGGTGAATGATGAATAAGTGGCAGATTCCAGATTTGTCTGACTCCAAAACCTGTGTTTTAGCCACATGTTGCCTCCTTCACTGGTATGACAGATGTCACAGGCAGATCATACTCAAATCCTGCAGTATGTCCTAAATAATGAAAACTATGTAACTGGAAAATGGTAGCTAATTTATATAGCAGGCCCAACTGAAATAATTCAAACATAAAAATGACCTCCTGGCATTTGATTATCTTTTACCTTAGACATTGATAAACCAAACCATTCCCTTAGGACAACATTTCTGTCCAGCAAAGCATTTCTCTTGCCAAAGTATAATTTTGCTGGCTACATCTGTCTCCTCCAAACCCTGGAATCAAACCTAAACTAGTAAATTCTGCTGACCTGGCAAGACGCTCGCCCTCCAGGGCATTGTCTCAGGCTAAAGTAATACATCACGTTGCTTCCCATTCTGTCGGCCCATTTCTCCAAAGAGCCCTAAAACAGTAATGTTTCTTCTTTGAATCTCTAGTTTTCTTGCCCGTAGGCCTTACGCTTTAGCTCCCTGGCCTTTGGGACACAGGCAGACTGAACAACAATAGTTTCACACCTGCCCTTGAGTTGGGGCTTCCAAAAGAAAAGCAGATTTGGAGAAAGGAGCAGCCTCACCAAGCTCTGCTTCATTCCTTTCCTGCCCAGAGATACACAAACATTGACTTGATTGGGTAATGGAAGACTTTGGTCTTTGGGGTTATGGGGATTTAGTAGCTGGGAACGAGTTGCTGAGTTGTGGGGGTGGTGGCAGGTTGAACAGGGCCACAATTCCTAGAAAAGATGATCTCGTCCAATTGAGAAGTAGTGGGACCAGCAAACACTGGCAATTAAAAATTAACACAGGCCAAAGTGAAATCAATGACGAAATCTGATAGGTTTTCAAGAAAAGTTTATGACATGCCGTTCATAGAAAAGAGGACATTTTCTCAGTGTTCACTTTTATAAATGCCAAAGGCCAGACCTACTTGGAAAGACCTGCAGAAATGGCAGAAATATACAGAGTCCACAAGCAACATATTAGGCAGGCAATAGGTATACATTTTGAAAAATTTCTTCAAAAACAATCTTAATTTTAAAATGTTTGACAGTAGTCTTGATACTGACAGGTAGTTAATTCCCCAATATGTGTTTGAGTATGTATGTGTATGTTGCTGCTGCTGGTAAGTTGCTCCAGTCGTGTCCGACTCTGTGCGACCCCATAGATGGCAGCCCACCAGGCACCCCTGTCCCTGGGATTCTCTAGGCAGAGCACTGGAGTGGGTTGCCAGTTCCTTCTCCAATGCATGAAGTGAAAAGTGAAAGGGAAGTCGCTCAGTCATGTCCGACTCCTAGCAACCCCATAGATGGCAGCCCACCAGGCTCCCCAGTCCCTGGGATTCTCCAGGCAAGAACACTGGAGTGGGTTGCCATTTCCTTCTCCAATGCATGAAAGTTGTGTGTGTATAGACCCTTGCTATTCTAAATGCATTATGATGTGGATAGTCTTAACAGCACTGAAGGCATCTTTCCATATCTTTACTAAGTGCATGACCACATATATCTCAATGTTTGTTTCAAGTCAAGTGTAATTTCTATAGAATTTTTAAAGGCAAATATTGACTCATCAAAAGGCTTTAATTTAAATGCAAATCCTATGAACTCAGGAAATACTGACCATTCAATGTATTTCAATCGGGATCTAGGTAATGGCCCTATCACAATTTTCCTTACATTAGGAATTCATGAAAGGAGTTGTTTTCCCACATAAAGCCATAAAACAGGAAAGACTGAGAAGTCAATCTCATGTTTCCACACATGCAAATAGCAGTTAAAATGCTAACATGGAGATAAATTTAAGATTACTCACATTTTACCCAACTTTCCAACTAGCACCCCAAGTAGAATTATGTCAACTGGATGAATTTTTATTAGATAAGGTGGTTCCATGGAGCATTGCTGCCTAAGAAACTAATCATTCTGTGTTATTCTAAATTGTATAAATTTAGAATTTTCTAAGTTTTCAAAACATCTAGAGGTTTTGGATAGATAGTTGGTGTAGGAAACCTGTCTGACTTCTACACATATTAACTGTAGTATTTGATTGTGTGATCAAAGTTAAATGCAATTTTGTTTTTTATTAGTTAATAATCCATGTGTGTTTTCTACCAGACACATAAAGGTGAATTTTCTAGGAATAGCCCTGAAAATACAACTTGTATTACTTCTTTCTTTAAAAAAATTTTTGGAGTATAGTTGCTATACAGTGTTGTGTTATTTTCTGCTGTAGAGCAAAGTGAATCACCTATGTCTTATACATAAATCCCCTCTTTTTTGGCTTTTCTTCCCATTTAGGTCACCACAGAGCACTGAGTGGAGTTCTCTGTGCTATGTAGTAGGTTCTCATTAGTTATCTGTCTTCTACATAGTATCGGTCATGTATATATCTTAATTCCAATCTCCTAATTCATCCCACCCCGACTTTCTCCCTTGGTATACATATGTTTGGAGAAGGCAATGGCACCCCACTCCAGTACTCTTGCCTGGAAAATCCCATGGACAGACGAGCCTGGTAGTCTGCAGTCCATGGGGTTGCTATGAGTCGAACACGACTGAGCGACTTCACTTTCACTTTTCACTCTCATGCATTGGAGAAGGAAATGGCAACCCACTCCAGTGTTCTTGCCTGGAGAATCCCAGGGACGGGGGAGCCTGGTGGGCTGCTGTCTATGGGGTCGCACAGAGTTGGACACGACTGAAGTGACTTAGCAGCAGCAGCAGCATACATACGTTTGTCCTCTATGTCTGTCTCTATTTCTGCCTTGTAACTAAGATCATCTATGCCAATTTTTTTCAGATTCCACATATATGCATTAATATACAATATCTGATTTTCTGATTTGCTTCACTCTGTATGTGAACTGCCTTACTTTTTTTCCTGTTTTCAAAATACAATCAACTTTTCAACTTCCCTCTTTTAGCAGTTTCTAGAGAATAGTTTTAGTCCTTGGAACTCAAAGAGTAACAAGTGTATGTCTTCAGAATTGAATATCTCCCTATTCGGAAAATGTTTGCTTTTTTCATTATTTAAATACTGATTCTTCAAATCAGTGTCTCTTCTTTCCAATGACATAGTTAAAATAATTAAAGGAAAGCTTTCTCAATAACCAAGAGGGGAAGTTTTAAAGGAAATTAAAGTTGAGTACGATGTCCCAACTACAGTCTCAGAAAGCTATAAGAAACACCAATTTATGTAGCACCAATAAAGGCAGTACTGTTTGTTTTTTTTTTTAACCAATGATGAATGACCAGAGTTCTTTGTTCCAGAAGTGATGACCCCAGTTTAATCTCAGTATTACCCCTTCTCCTTCCGAGATGGAGGGAAGCATCTTGCATCCATGACTAAATGTGACACTCAGCTAATTGGGAGGGTTTTGATGATGCCGCAATTCTGCCCCAAGCCCTTATAACTAGCAAGTTTGCCCTGAAGATTATTGAATTACTCCACTGACCATGCATTATTTAAAAGGAAGTGCTATAATTATAGGAGCCAGCTGTTTAATCATTGGAATTCTGTCTGTTGGCCAACTTTCAAGATAGAGTAGAGCGCTGTGATGGTACTTTGTGTCAGTTTATGGAGGACTCAGGCCTAGTTAGGTGGTAGCCAACTTGTCTGCTAAGCAGCCTTTGGTCTGCATGCTCTGAAGCAAATCTACTGAAAAATAAATACATAAATATATAGACTTCCAAAGTCAATACTTCATCATCAAGGAAAATTCTGTGAAATTCTATACGTACTTGTTCACTCTAACAGTTGAGGAAGTATATGGACCTTTCATAATGTTGGCATAACAGAACTCTGGGAGTATACTTAGTTGTAGAAAATATTTATTATCCCAGTCACCTGTCTTTTGTTACAGTATTGAGTACAGAAAAATGGTTTGAGCATCTTCAGGAACTCAAGTGAGAAATGGAGAACACATTTTAACCTTCTAACTTAGAAAATATTTGGACGTCTTTCTTGAAGACAATGTAAGTGGCTTCCAATCATACTGAACATTTAGTTGGCCTCGATGAGTTTTCTCCATTTCTTTACATATTGCCGAATGTTTGGAATAGAAAGGACCATAGCAGTCAGACACTGTTCAATACAGGAATATGCTCCTAGGATCTCTAACAGGTGTTCATACAGCCTTTACATAACTGATTCCAGCAATGGGACATTCATTACCTTTAAAAGAAGTCAGTCCCATTTTTTAACACTTTTGAGTTTAAATTGTTAAACATTTTTTTCTTATATCAATCCAACATTTGTTTCCTGTTCACCTAACAATTCTGCCCACTGGAGCACAATTATTGATAACAAGTGCTTAATGAGGAGTTTTTAAAGGTAAGGATTCCTTTAAAACAGTTCATTCTGTCTCATTTAAAAATTGCCTATAATGACAATAGGTGCAATTTTGAGATCATTAAAAATCTCTGTTTTTCTCAAAACTGATATTGTTGCAAATTATTTTACTGCTTTCCTGGAAAAACACATTGCATCAGGCTCCCAGTTCTAGCCCATAGCAACAAATATCTTTATTTTGGCTCTGGAAAAATAAGAAATATGAGGCATTTGAAGATAAAGAGAAAAACTTTGACCCTCTAACTCTGGCCTCTCAATTGGTGAGAAATTTTTTTTTTGTTGTTATTAAATATCTTAATGTAGAACCAGAAATCAAGCCTATAAGATACTTCAAAGGATCGATTAAACTTTAAAAGGCAAGGTAAACACTTGTTATATTCATATATTTTCAATGAAGTACAATTAGTCCATTGTAGACATTATGAATAGACAAAGCATCTTTCTAGGATTGCGGTGGCTAGAGATAACTGGTAGTTACGTTTATGTCAAAATCCAAGTCTGTAATATTTCAACAATATTAAAAAACAGATATAGACATAAGGTAAACTTTCTTTTTAGAGCATTACAGAAGAGTCCTAAATTTCTCTGTTCCTAAATTCACTGATCTATTGACTAAAAAGCACAGCTATTTTACAGACTGAGCCATGTTGAACTCTGAGCTCATCTAAGAGGTGACAAACCAGATGCCTGGTGTGTACTATTATTTTTTGCTGTGCTGATGATTACCTTCTGTCTCACAAGAGGAAATAAACCTGTGGTGAGTTTCATGCCTGTCGACAGTCACAAAGAAAGTAATATGCAATATACACAACGTTTAATGGTTAAAGTCTTCCTCCAGTGGCATGCAAGGAACTCCAGAACCTATGGCGTGTCAGGAGGAAAACAGAAGGGATGCTTAAAACAGAGGTGCAAAGTAGGTCCTGGGATCACAGAGATTATCCTTCCCCATCTTCAACCCATAAGGATAAATTTTGAAATTAGTCATTTCTAAGTTAGCCAAGTTTGAAGTTTTCTGAAACCACTTCTGCCACTTTACCTCTAAACCTCAAATTATCATTCCAAATTCAACAAGTGAATCTCAGTTATATCCCATTAAGAAATGTATTGTTTCAGCAAAAAGCAATTGTTACCTGTGGTGGATGATGGGGACAGTTACCTCAAAGTAGGCTGAGTCACCTTGCCCTCTCTCCCACCCCAAGAGAAAGCCAAAGTGTATCAGCTACTCTCCACTGGCTGACCTCTTCAGTCTCTTGAAATGGCCACTGAGTTAAAAGTATGTAGAAGTCCTTTGTGGGTCACAAAGAACCATGTAAGCCCATTTGTGTCTTTAATTTATAGTTCCAGGAAAATAGTATGTAAACAAACAAAAAACAAGAACAATAGCAAAATGCATTGCTTACATTGCTCAAGGGACCATATGAGTCCTGGTTTGCCCCAGCTGGCGAGCAGAGGCAGAGAGTCTTCTGCACTGGGCAATCCTCCGATGGCAAGTGAAAGCACCATTGAGGTTCCAACTGGGCACAGCTGCCCCGTCCCTTCCAAATCCCTCAACCCTGAGGAGCCCACAGGGTTTGCCCTGAGCAAAAACAGCACACCCCACCCAGAGAGACCACAACTGAACCCTCCTGAGTTTCTATCCCCAGCTGCCCTAAGAATGACAATAAACCTGCCTTAAAGGGAGGAGGCATCCTCACTTTACAGTGCCAAGCATCAGGAACACATTTGGATTCTTAGAAGATTCAACGAATGGCTGGCCCCTCGGGCTGCAAGGCGGCCAAACTAGTTTGGTAGCAGGCCATGACCATGGGTCTGATCTCCTTCAACTAGGGAGTTCAAAATATATATAGGGATTTTGACTCTCAAAACTCCACCCTGAAGTACAGCATCATTATTACATGAATGTAAGAATTTCTGTTTAAAATATAATGCTGTCTTCTGTGTCAGAAATTGAGATTGAACATACATCACATTGACTAATTGGATCCTTCTGGGTCAATGTTTCACAAATTTTCTTCCACGAAGCCTGGACATCAGTGAAGAAGACTGAGGCCCTCCACCTCCCAAGGGAGGAAAGGGAGGCAGAGAAAGTCAAGATCCATGGCTTTCTTGCATAAGCCATGGCAGTTTCACTTTTGTCTATTTTGTATACTGATGTATAAGTAATATTTGTTGTAACAAAAGTCCTACTATGACAAAAAGTTTACAAAGTATTCAAGTATGTTTTAATTTAGTTTCATATAACTTGTTTTGCCCTCTTTTTAATTCTAGAGCCAGGGAAAGTGTGGCCAAGTCAAAACAAAACAAAATAGAATCAAACTAAAACCTACTTGCCAAGTAAAGAGGCCTAATTGATTTGCAAATATCAAAAGAAATTTGATTCATGGTGTTCCCTCTGGGCAATCAGAATCAAATGAAAGGTGGACATTTAGTTCATTCTTAGTCTAGTGATTATTCTATCAGAAAACAGAGCTGATGGTTCTGGTCCCTCTAAGGTGATAGAAGAAGTCCTATCACATTGGTATTGTTATCAGTTCAAGTTCCAGAGCTTCTGGATGCGGTCAGTAGCAATGCTGTCTCTTCACAGACCCTATATGATCCTAGAAAGTGATGCTCAAAGCAAGCTAACATATATTTAGGATCCACTAGGTGTCAAGTAATGCACTTAGTACTTTTCATACAGTAGGCTATGTAATCCTCAAGCAATCATTAGAAAGAACATATTAACTCTCCTTTACAAATGGGTAAACTGAGGCCCGGGAAACGTAAATGACTTGTCATTTGTGTATGTCACTCCCAACTCTGAGTCGAGGTTTCCACATCAGTTAGGTAATGAGACCTTCCCAGATTTAAAACCTCTTTGATTTTCCGTCTGATGTCATAATGGAAGCAGATAAGACAAAGAACAAACACTGGAGCCATCCTGTGCACAAAAACCATGCAGATTTGCTAAAAAGATTAAGAAAATGGAAAACATGATCTTTTAATTAATTTTCCTAGCAGCCTCCCAATTAAGCCAATATATAAGGAGAGGTGAGGATTGGGCATAGACAAGATCCTTGACTACAGGTGGCTAAGAATTTGAGGACAATTAATACAAATAAATGAATGATGAATGAGCTCTTGCCAATGAGAGTGGCACTGACTGCTGGAGACATACTGGAATCTGGAAAAACCTGGGAGGGTCAGGAGTTGTTGGAGGAGCTTCAAAAGAAGACTAACTTATAAAGGTGTGGGTTGACATGGTGTGGGGAGAGGAGTTTTCAGGGGCTGGGTGGAGCAGTGAACACAGCCTATTATCCCACTCTAAAGCTAGGCCTCTCTCTGTTTGATCTGAACAGACAAGCCCACGGGGTATGGCTCGAGCAGTCGGAGGGCGCCCCAGACAGGAATCGTGGATGAGTGCTGCTTCCGGAGCTGTGATCTGAGGAGGCTGGAGATGTACTGCGCGCCTCTCAAGCCCGCCAAGTCGGCCCGCTCAGTCCGTGCCCAGCGCCACACCGACATGCCCAAGGCTCAGAAGGTAAGCCTGCCAGGGGTGGCGGTGAGGGTCGGCCATCTTCGCGAGATCGGAGTTATGAGGCTGAGCCTGTAGCAACTTAGCAGCAGCAGCATCCGAAGAGTAATTCATACCCTCATAGACTTCTGGTTCATAGGGTCAAAAGAACTCCATTCTCCCCTGAGAGGTCCATCTTTTCTGTCACTCCACATTGTAAATTCTCCCTTCCACTACTGTGGCCCATCTGATCACTAGAAGATTACAGAGAAGAGTGACTAAACCTGGGCTTTGGCATCAGACAAAACTGACATCCTAGCTTTGCCAATCACCAGCTGAGAGCCCATGGCCAAGTAGTGCAGCCTCCCAAGCCTCTGCTGATGAAACTATCAGTAAAGATGGGATAGCAGTACCATTTACCTCTTCAGGTCATTAATGTGCATGCAATGCTTTCCACACTGCACAAAGTAACTGTCAGACAAGTGTTAAGTTCTGTCATAACTGTATGAACAAAGCATGTGACCTTTCAAGTCCTGATATTCTGTAAACATGCAAAGAAAAATAACACTCTAAAATTGGAACTAATAGAAATTCACATTTAGTGGCAAATACAAAGAAAAAAAATAGAAATTTCAGTTTGGCTCTGAGAATAGCAAGAAAATTCTAATGATCAAAATCTGCAGGTGTCTGTTACTAAGAGCAAGACTTTAAACAAGCCTTAGAGGTACTGTCTATGCCATCAAAAATATGTAAATCATCTGATCTGATGCACATTGATCACTTGATAAACCTTTGCTGAGTGAGGGAATGAATGGGTGAACAAATGTATGTAGGTGATTACATTTCCTTCACTAAGTAGAAAGAATGAGAACTAAAGAGAAGGTGAAGAAAATGAGGAAGAATGAATAAGGAAAGTTAAATGCTCTCTGGGGACTCTTTTGAAAAAAAAAACCAACTACTGGTTTTAATCTTTGGAGTCAAAACTAGCATTGTGCAGAGGGCACATGATAAGCGATCAAGAAGCTCCTAATGACACCTTTGCTGCTTCCTGGTCCTCATTTGCAGCTGAGGCTGGAACAGGCGCCTTTGCAGACATGTGACCCCAGGGAGCCACCCTGAGTGATGGAAAGGGACTGGCACAATCTGATTCAGAGAGAACACAGGAGCCAGTCGATGTCTCAGGGAGCAAGCCCTACATACCTTTTAGGTGAATGTGACTGGGAAGTGTGCTCAAGGTGAGCAGAGGCAGGTTAAATCTTTCTCTTTCCAGGTGACCCAATGCCTTTCAATTTCTACTTTGGGAGGGGGTGGGTGGTGTCAGAGATGAGTCCCTAAGTTCTGGAATGGCAGGTTTAATAGTGACTGAGGTCCAGACACCTCTCCAGCACCAGTGCTGTCTTCTGCATCTAGGGAGCCAAGGCATTCAAAGGCTCTGGTCTACGGGGACACCAAGGGGACCACCTGTTCTCAATGCAATTATTTTTGTGATGTTTACAGTATCAGCCCCCATCTACCAACAAGAAAATGAAGTCTCAGAGGAGAAGGAAAGGTGGGCCAAAGAAACGCCCAGGAGGGGAACAGAAGGAGGGGACGGAAGCAAGTCAGCAGATGCAAGGGAAGATGAAAGAGCAGAGGAGAGAGACTGGAGCTAGAAACTGAACACAGGCAAGAAAGGAACACGGAGGAAAGAAAGACTAAGACAGAGGTGAGGAGGCCGAGAGAGAAGCAGACAGAAAGAGAGGAAATGGGAGATGCCATAAAGGAAAGGAAGAAAAGTAGGCCAGCTGGAGCTAGAGAACACTTGGAACAGAAGGGGGAGAAGAAAGCTGTTGTAGGAAGTGGCCGATAAACATGGAGAAAGGGAAAAGTAACATATAATGCCTGAGAAAATCCAAATAAAGACAGTGGCAAGAATGAAAACATGAACAAAAATTACGAAAGAGGGAAATAAAGCAATATTCCCTTCCCCACGGAAAAACAAGAATTAAAATAAAAATCAAGGTTTTTGTATGCATTTTAATTTTTTCTGTGAATTTTACAAGAATTTCCATGTCAGTAAATGCCCAGAGTTAAATATTAGCCCCAAATTTTCAGCAAGACTGAATTGTGTCATAAACATTCCCAGATTTCCTTCCCTACAGTGTGACTGGAGGCTGCATTTCTTAGTCAAGCTCGGGCCAAAGGGCACCCAATATTTGCCTAAAGGCCCGTGAGGCCTGAGAGCTTACCTATGAAAGGAGGGCACTGAACTTTGTGCGTGTGCACTTTGGAATCAGATATGAAAGATGTATTAATGTGCTAGGGCTGCCAGAATAAAGTACCACGCCACAGACTAGGTGGCTTACACAACAGAAATTCGTTTTCACACATTCCTGGAGGCGGGAAGGCCAAAGTCGGAGTATTGGCAGGATCAGTTCCTTCTGGGAGCTGTGAGCGAAGGATCTGTTTCAGGTCTCTTTCCTCCACTTGGAATTGGCCTTCTTTTCCCTGTGTTTTCACATCATCTTCCCTCTGGACAAATCTCTGTGCCCAGATTTCCTCTTCTTATAAGGACACTAGTTGCTGCTGCTGCTAAGTCACACACTAGTTATATTGGATTAAAATATGATCTGCTAAGTCGCTTCAGTCGTGTCTGAGTCTGTGCGACCCCATAGACGGCAGCCCGCCAGGCTCCCCCCAGTCCCTGGGATTCTCCAGGCAAGAACACTGGAGTGGGTTGCCATTTCATCATGATCTTATTTTCACTTAAGTTATCTGTGTAAAGACCCCATCTCCAAATACAGTAACATTCTGAGGTACTAGGGGTTAGGACTTCAACTTGTGAATTTGGGGCGGGGGCGGGGGGGAGTCAGCCCTAAACCAAAGACTCCTGATGTCTGACTACTGCCCTATGATTCCATCACCTATAAACTTATCTCTCTCACGCATGCACCCCCTCACTCCTCACCCCCCCACCCTCCTAGATATTTAGACCTGAAATCCTATGAGTTTATGTTCCATGAAATACCAGGACCATGCTATGTTAGGGCTGCAAAAGGACTCAAAAATTTGCTTCAGTCCCTTCATTTTAAAGATAAGGATACTGAGATCTAGAAATGGCTGAAGGATGGCTGAAATGGCTGAAAATGGCTTGGTTTCTAAGCCACACCCTCTTTCTGGCCAGCAGAGAACAGCACAAAATCAACATGGACTAAGAAAGAATTCCGAAAGGCAAAGATGGGAGTGAATGAGAACAAATGCACTCAATTTTCTTGAGGGTAAAGAAATGCCAGGTAGAATCACAGAATCTGAGTCTTAAAGATTTTCCTCCTTCAGTTTCCTTGATTTAAGCAGTAGGATTAGTATCTTCATAGATAATAAAGCAAAAAGTCTCAAGATCATTCAAATTGTGAATTAAAAGAGCTAAGGGAGGATGCAAGAGAGACAACACAGGGTAAGAAGATGATAAACCAAGGAGTGAAGCATTTCATCCAAATAGCCCACTTTGAAGATGTCAAAGTATAAAGGAACATCCTTTCTACTTGTCCTTCATGCCCCAGCCATTCTTTCTACTTTAGGATCATCCTTTGTCCATGGTTCACTGAAAACCCAGGATATATGATATATAGATGTGCCCAAGTCTCAAGCCAGGAGGAAAAAGTTTGATCACAAGCTTGTCAGAGTATCGTGTGGGAGCCAAGACACTGTTGTTACGGTTGCAAAGTGGGTCCTGGCTTATCAGAACAGATAAAAGCCAGGCTGGAGCCTGAGCCCATCTGGCCAGCCACCTTCTTCAGGAGACTCCCAGTTCTTCTGTTAATACATCTATGGTTTGGAACCAGCCTCAGGTATAAGCCTCAAGCATAAGCCAACACCTACTGTTTGTACCACCTGAGAGTAACCTGCAAACTGAGATGGCTTTTCAAGGGACCACAGTTTGGCAGAAAAGTAACAGTGTCCTGTGGGATTATCCCTTCCCTTTTTCATTGATGATCGGATCAATACCATTATAACACAGGGATAAATGACAATTATACCCAATAATGAACTTCATTCAAGAAAAAAGGCAAAGACTTTAAAAGGAAAAGAAAGCAATAGAACTTTCCAGTTAAAGAATGCTTCACCATCAGACTATTAGTTAAAACCCTACTTCCTTGGTGGCTCAGACAGTAAAACATCTGCCTGCATTGTGGGAAACTGGGTTCGATCCCTGGGTCAGGAAGATCCCCTGGACAAGGAAATGGCAACCCACTCCAGTACTCTTGCCTGGAAAATTCCATGGATGGAGGAGTCTGGTGGGCTACAGTCCATGGGGCTGCAAAGAGTCGGACACAACTGAGCGACTTCACTTTCTTTCTTTCTTTTTGCAGTGGGTTATATTAACTCTAAAGCAGTCATCTTGAATGCCTACATGTGATTTCTAAATAACATAAATTAAGTAAACAGAAAGAATCTATTGCTGTCTTTCATCCCTTCTACTATGAAAATAAGCACTAGTGATACATGGCACATAATGATGAATGAAAGGATGGATGGACAAATGAGTGAGATGGGGAGGGGAAGAGTGGTAGGGAAATAGACCATAAAAGTTAAGTAGCACTGTGTGTGTGTTAGATGCTCAGTCATGTCTGACTCTTAGCAAACCCGTGGACTGTAGCCCACTAGGCTACATGGAATCTCCGGGAATTCTGTCCATGGAATTCTCCAGGGAAGAATACCGCAGTGGGTGGCCATTCCCTTCTCCAGGGAATCTTCCCAACCCAGGGATGAATCCTAGGGTTCTTGCATTGCAGGTGGATTCTTTACTGTCTGAGCCACCAGGGAAGCACTGCTGAGATGAAATAATTCCTCTTGTCCTTGCCTAAGACAGTGATGCAAGTGCAGAGTCAAAGAGGGAAGGCAGAGGAGTTGTGCTTGCACAAGTTTTGCGTGTTTGGAATTTCCTATACTCGAGCCAAAATTGAATTCGTTCAAGGACTTATTGCTAAAGGTGGAAACCAGTTGAGTATTTTATAGTGAATGTTATGTTCCCTATTCATCCCCTCAATGCTTTCTTGAATGTAGGCAGAGTATTCATAATAATTTAAAAGCCCTCTGTTTCAACTGTTTCTTTTAGGGGAAATTGATGATTGTGTGTAAAACTAAAAGGAATATGTAAGGACTCCTGATCCTTAAATTGTTGAAAAATATTTTTACTGAGTACCCATGATATGTAAACCTCTGTACATGAAGGAGAATGATAAAGATAGGAGAGGCAATACTACATAGTGGTTAAGAGCACAGAATCTAGAATCAGACTGCCTGGTTTCAGACCCTGGCTATCTCACTTAACAGCTGCATGTCCTTGGGAAAATAATGCAATTAACCTGTACCTCAGATTCCTCATCTGCCAAATGGGAGTAATAATTGAATCTACCTCATAAGAGTTGTGAGAATTTATTGAGATTGTGTGTATGTGTACAAATATAAATTATAGTATTTAAAATGGTACCTGGCAAATAGTAAGCACTATTAAAGTTTTAGTTGATATTATTTTTCTTAGTTTTTAAAATTAGAGCCATCTGAAAAAGAAATAGGTCTCACCAAGTGGAAGTGAGTCCCCTATCACCAAAAACTTCAAGCTTAAGCTTACCAACACTTTCCAGTGATGTGGTAGTGTCTTTCAAGCACATGATAAGAGAAAGAGAATTCAGTGACCTAAGACCCCTTCCAACCCAGAGAACCCCAGTTCTATGAATTATTCCAACTTCAGTGGAAGCTCGACTGTCCTGTATGAGGAACTGTTAACTTTTATTCTGAAGTTGTAGAAAAGAACTTTCAGAAAACCACCATTTTTCTCAACCAGTTAAAATCAAATGTAATATGTGTTTTCATTTCACAGTGCCTGAGGAAAATTTAATTGTAGCATGAACTCCAGCCCTTACTAGTTTAAAGTAAAATTGCCAAAATAAATAAAAATGTGGGATATTTCCGGGCTCACACAGCTTCCGGGACATTTCAGTTTCTAGGGCTGCCGATTCAGTGCCTCTCACAAGCATTTGATCTTCTTTCAAACATCTCTTGAAAACAAACAAAACCTCATACAGCTTCTCGTGTGCGTGCTGTTAGGATGTAAGGGTGGAAAAGGAGGCAGAGAAAGCAGCTCTGGGAGAGCCCCTCCTCCCTCTCCCTTCCAACTCCTGACCCTCTCCCTCCCACCACTCACGGACAGGAAACAGTGTTTTCCTAACTAATAAGGCTTGCCATTTCTCAAGTCCACTTACACACCATGGAGGAAGATGAAGTCTGTTCTCTTTGCTTGCCTGTATGAAGGGAATAGGGCTTTGAGCAATGTTTATCAGACAACAGAGAGCTGACTTTTAATCCAGGACAAAACTGATAGTCTAGAGGTAAAGTGGAAGCCTTTTGCTGACAATGAAAAGATAAATCATTTACAGTGATCTGTGGTGACCTAAATGGGACGGAAATCTAAAACAGAGGGGGTATATGCATACATATAGCTGATTCACTTGGCTGTACAGTAGAAACTAACACATTATAAAGCAACTATACTCCAATAGAAAATAATTATAAAAAATAAAAATAAAGATAAATTGTTTTAAAAGAAGCAGAGTGCCTTTATGAGTTTTTAAATATCCACTATAGAATTCTCCAGTGATTGAAAGCCCAGCTCCTGAATCCTTTGAAAATCAGTGACAATATGTATTGGCCTAGGCAAGATAAGTCTATTTTTAAAGAAAGACCAGGCAAGGTTAGGATAAGTTTTTCAGTGGCCATTAAATTTCCAGATCTGCAAGGTCAAAATCAGTTTTTTCATCCTCAGAGCTCTAACTGAAATCTGAGCACCATTCCCTGATACTCATCTATTTAAGACTCCTTCTTTAATGGAACTGCTTTAACCCCCTTAAGGGGGGCTTCCCTGGGGGCTCAGATGGTAAAGAATCTGCCTGCAATACAGGAGACCTAGGTTTGATCCCTGGGTCAGGAAGATCCCTTGGAGGAGGGCATGGCAACCCACTCCAGTATTCTTGCCTGCAGAATTCCATGGACAGAGGAGCTGGTGGGCGACAGTCCATGGGGTCACAAAAAGTCTGACGCAATTGAGTGACTAACACTTTCATACCCTTAGGGCCACCTTGTTTTTATCTTGCAACCAAAAGAGATGGTTTAGAAATATAGACTTACATTTAAACTCAAGTAGAGAGAAATGGAAATTGAGAACAGCAAGGAAATTATGAGAGATGTGGGACAATGGGCATATGAGCTCATGTCTGGTACTAATAGACAGCAGCAAAGAAACTTCTCACCACACTAGGAACTCAGTCATAGCTCAATGGGCTACTGCTCCATCAGTAATAAGAGCTAGAAAACATTTCCAAACATTCCCATCTATATTATTCACTGATGAGATTATAGTTTTAAGACCCATTTGGTCAGAAAACTAAGTCTTTTGAAAAAGTGAAGGTTTGATAGAAATAAGAATGCTGAAGGTCCAATCCAACTTTAATTCCAAATATCCTTGGTGGTAACTTACAATCTGTTGTTAACTACAGCAAATAGTTTTGGGAGAAAGAAGATTATTTTCTCTTCTTTACTTTGTGTGTGTGTGTGTGTGTGTGTGCGTGCACACAGTGGGATTCACATGCCAGAATTTCTTACAAAATTCTCTGTAAAATATATAAACATTCACATGGAGCTTTCTGTCTGGCCAGCTCCAAGAGGTCATGTAATCAAAGACCAGCCAGCTCTGCCATCCATGAAAATATGATGTGGTATTTTCACAGCTGTAGATGACAATTATGGCAAGACAAAAATTCTAAATGATTAGGAGTAAGACCATGGCAGGTTGCGGGTTAGATAAAGAATCCTATTGTAGACTTGAGAATATGTAATATTTATGTCACAGTCTGAGTGTGGCAAACTTGAATGATTCATGAGGCATTGGAGGACTAGAGAAAAGTGAAAAATATAAAAGGAATCAATAAATACATAGCATTATTTTGTCAGTATTGATTGACCAAGGCCACTACTGGATGCTCTGGTTTGTCTCTGTCAATAATGATACTTGTTTCCTTCTTCAAAGAACACTAGGATGCAAGTAAAAGTACTTTGGGCACAATTCTGATTTTTTTTTAAACTGTATACACACATGAATTGTTCTTGCGCCGTTTTCTGTCTTGGAAAAGCACTGGCTGGCACCATGCGTGTTTACTTTTATATGCTGAAGACTCACGTCAATCTCAAACAGATGCAAATCACTTTAACTTGTCGTAGTGTTATTTTATTCATCCTAAAAGTTCAGAAAAGCCTTCCAAACTTGCAAAATTTCTCTCAATTCAGAGGAGGAAAATTCAGAACACAGTATTTGAATGTTCTGCCCAGATTTGTCACACACACAAAGCATGAGTGAAAGAGGGTAACACCCTTTCCTACTAATCTCTGAACTCATCACTATTGCATTGAAATGATACCAAAAGGTAACAACCCTGAGCCCCACATGGCCCCAGAACATTGGAATATAAATTACTGCATACATGAGTGTAAGGACTCCAACGTATGTTTTATGTCAGATGAAACAATGCTATTTTGGAGGCTAAAGAGAAAAAAATAATCAAATCCAGTTTTTAGGTAAAAATATGCTGAATCTTTAGCACATATCAGTGAAATTGCTAGAATCTGGTGTTTCACTTTTTTAAATACCACAGTGGTTGAACCTTTCAGCAATTCCAAAACCAACTCCCTCTGGGAAAGATAGTGTGCTTAAAGTGTAGTTGTTTTTGTTTTTGTTTTTGTTTTAATTTAAAAATGTAACACAAACAGCTAACAAAACAGGCTGCCCATAAAATCAACAGCCTAAGCAGCCCTGGAGTATTTTACAACATCCTTCAAGACTATTAAAGGCAACATAAATAACTCTTGCCAGTAAGGGAAAATACCCTTCAGCTTTCTTTTCCCTTTCCTTTTTCTTTTTTCAGGCTTTTAAACCATTTTGGTAGTGATTTGTTACATCACAGACAAAAATACTTCAAACAGAGTCAGGTGGTATCCTTTGAAAAGTAAGGAATTGCCAAGACAGGATAATCTGTGAATAATTATAGGATAAACACATTCCCTAAACTGGGGGATTCCTAGGGATGGACCTGTCACTAGAAACAAGAGTTATGCATCTTCTAGTGCAGCAGTCAAGGGTGCCCTGGGCACCCAGTAAGTAACTATTACCGCCCCCCCCCAGTCAGAGAAAGGGCAGTACTCAAGCATGGGGTGTGCTTTCCCAACAGGAACTATTTCTAAAAAGACAATAGTAATAGCTGTTATTTATTAGGCACATGCCCTGAGTTAAAGGCTGCCACAAATCACCTCCTTAATCTTCACTATTAGCCTGAAGGGTAAATGTTATAATTATGCCCCCTCCCACACTGTACAATTAGAAAACCTGGACTAAGGGGGCTAAATGTCTTGCCAAGGTCTTGCCCTAACAAGTGGTCAGACCAGAATCCAAACTCAAGATGGACTCCAGCATGTGAACTATGCACTGTGATCTCTCTTCATTTCTTCACTGATATTTACTGTACTGCAATCTGCCCGCTGTAAGTTCCAAGACAGGACAGGGGCTCTGTGCACAGCAAGAAGTAGGAAACCATGTAAGGCTTGCTGTTAACCTGAACTCTATTCCACCATTCCTGCAGGAGATGCAAATCAATTTAACAAGCTTTTCCTGGTTCGCCACTTTGCTCACACATCCAAGGAGGAGATAGAGGTGAAGGGACTATGCTACCTGCCCTCAAGGAGTTTACTTTTTAGTGGGAAAGCAAACACTTAAATAATTTATTCCACAACAAAGGCAGACCCAAAGTGGATTCTGACAGCACAGAAGCCAGGACAGCTCTTGCCATCAAGTTCACAAATGAGAGCTAAACCAAGGGCCCTTGAAACAGCTGGCTCTCTTGCACACAGCTACGGTAGGTAGATGTGTAAGGGTGATCACATGTAATCATCACAACATTATGAGGTGGGTGCTCTTACTCCCCCCTTTCATTTTACAGCAGGAAACTGAGAAGGCGAGGACAACGTAACAATTGCCAAAGGTCACACAGTTCTGTGTTGGAAGCTGGGATCCAAGCTAGGTATATAAATCCAGGTTCTCTGAGAAATGTATATGATACTGGGTTAAAGGAGCAAGGGTTTGATGAGGGGAAATACCCATGTGAAAAGCAATAGGAGAGGATCAGGGAAGCCTGAGCAAGCCAGCAGAATGCAAGTGCAAGTCTGACCTCAGTGAAACCGAGGAGGAGAGATGACTGGGGAGAAGCATCCTAGATGGCTGTACTGTCTAAAGAAAAGTCAGCAAAGCCACTGAGGAGTCCTTGAGCCAAAGATGGCCAATAAAGAAGTCTTGGGTTTCCCAGAAATTGGGTCTGCCCTGATGTCCCCACTACACTCTTGAGCTATGGGAGGGGGCTGTGGGGCCCATCTACCATGCATGGTCAGAGGAGACGATCATGTTGGAAAAAATGTCCTTTCCCACTCTAACCACATAAAAGATAGGGTGAAGTCATTTCCAGAAAAACATAAATAGAAAGGGGGCTGGGCAGACCAACACTGTGCCCAGACTGTTACACCTATCTCTTTGCTGAAGAGGCAGTTACTCTACCAGGAGCATACATCTCTTGAAAAGTATACCTTGTCCTTCGGTTTTAAAAGTCACATCCCAGAGCACTGAGTTGATCTCATGACATTCACTCTACTTGGCTCCCAGAGATGAAAGACTGACCTCACTCTCCTGGAATTCGGACTTATAATCCCCCGAAATAATGAGATATCAAAGTTGATATTAGGACATTTAAATCATCATCCAATATTTCACATTTCTCCAGGCTAAGCAAGCAAAATAGCCAGGGCAAATCCTTTTCAACAAATTGACATCTGGGCCATCTCTTCAATCATCCATTGCCTTTTTTTTTTTTTTTTCTATTTTGCCCTTTTTAGGAGAAAGTCAATGCTGAGTTAGAACTTTAGGCTGTACAATAGGCTATTAACATTCCATGATGGGCAGTATTTTCCCAGCATTTTTTATGGGGTTCCAGGCTTTTCTTAGAGTTTATGTCATACAATTCTTAACTTGTTTGTAGTGGGTGGAGATGGAAACATAGTCTATTGAAAACATCAATGCTTCCTCCCTAAAATTTAAAGGGGCTATTATAATCCTTTTAGATTCTGCCTCTCAGGCAATGTCTTACAAAGATAGGCGGGGAGAAAATAAGGGCTTATCATATTCACATGGTTAGCTTTTGCTAAATGAATATTGTGCTACTAGACCTCCATTAATAGCATACAAATGGGACTCAGCTCACACTGGGATAAGGGAGGGTACCTACTTCCCTAGTTTACAGTCTTGCCTTACCTTCTAAACCAGCATCTGCCACCATCTGGGATCATGGGCAACTCATGACATGATCAATTACTGTTACTGGAAAGAGACTTGGGTTTTGCATCACCAGATACTGGTCTACCTCTTTGGGAGGCATCATGGTCGAGTATCTATCTGGTGAGCTCCAGGATCAGAAGTGACTGATACAAATCCCAAACATGGTCACATCTTCACTGTAAGAAATCAGGCACGTTGTTTTTTATTCATATTTCATGAAGGTAAAGTGGCTAAGACAGTAGTACCCATCTCTGAGAGAACTATGAGAATTAAATAAGAAAATGTCTACAATTAGCACTTACAAGACAGTGACCAGCACATACACATGTTCAACTGGTGGAACTGTTATTCTTTTATGAAAATAATAGGTGGTTTTACTATTAGTTCTAGGTCTATCAGTTTGTTCCTATGTGACCTCAAGCAAGTCACTAAATCTTCAGGAGCCTTAGATTGTGAATGATACCAATGCAAACAACGTCATCTCCTGAGGTTGTTGGGAGGATTCATGGAGATTACTGTGTAAACTGTAAAATGTGTGCAAATTTTAATCAAGATAACTATTATTGCCATTGTCGTTAGCTCTCAGGGAACTTAAGTTTGTGGACAGTTTTCCATTGGAAAACTAAGAGCTAGGATCGCCAAGAGAAAAATGGGGGAATGTGAATGATCCCTTCATGGCATTTTCCAGCTTCCTATATATCTGTGTATGGCATACACTGTGTAATAATGTATATCACAAATTAACCCCTATCAAACCTATTCCCTCATGAGTCAGTTAACCCTTCCTTCAGAGGGTATGTTTCCTCAGTCAACCCCAGTGAGCTTGAGGACCAACTTTTTTTTTTTTGGTAAATAATCTTACCTTCTCTGGTGTCAATAGGAAACAGTATTTACTCACTACTGTTTTCCTTTCAAAAATCTGTCTAGTTGCATAGTAGACACAGTTTTAGCTGGTTTGTTTGTCTTGGACAGGCTGTTGAAGTGAAAAGTTTTTGCTTGACTGAATGTGGGACAGTTTCATAACCCGTTCAAGAAGTGCACTGAAGGAGGGTGCCAGCTCCGACGGCTGCTTCTAGCAGGCCTCCACTTGCCACCCATTGTCAAGGGTGGCCCGCGTCATTAAATTAAAACAATGAGCAAAGCAACAGATGCAACTGAGACTAAATCCCTGAGTGCTTTTGTTTTGTCACTGTCATTGTCTGCAACAAAGAAGTCACATGTGAGAGCCTGGGAAGAGAGCCAAATGCAAACCAGACGACATCCCAGCTGGTTCTGAATGGCCTCCATCATACGCCTGTGTGCATGGGAACCATGCTACTTGGAGCAGTGTCAGCTTTATCAAGTGAGTTTCTGCCCAGGACTTTGCTGTGATGCAGAGACAGTCCCAGAAGAGAGTCCAGAAGATCCCTCCACTCAGACTTTACACCTTACACTTCTGCTTTGAGAGAAAAGAAAGAATCTCTGAATTGGGGAAAGGGATAAGATCTATATGATTGGCCAAACTAACCTCAGTTCTTTTTGCTACAGCGATCATGAATGTGAAGAGAGAGGTATAGAAGATACCTGAAGTTTTTATCTGGAAACCTGAGATTAATTTGGCTTGAGAAGAAGACTGGAGATTAAATACCTCATGTGCTTTCTTGTTGCTTGTAACCATTTCATTCTGGAGTATTTCCTTAGAATGGGCTTTATTCAGATTCTTTAAAATCCTTTTTCTAAGCTGTCATACCTTGTAAACAGAAAAAGAGGTTAAAACCCAAATTAGGGTATTTTTAGTCCTGTTAACTTGGTTACTAGTTTGATAGAGCAATAGTGTCCTTAATAATAGTGATTAAGGGGGTTTGATGAGCCATATACCATCAGCAGGGTCTATTGAGAACTGAACAGAAATGTTTCAAAGAGTTTGGGACAATAGTATGTCTACTCTGTAGCTGCATATGTCTTTCTTCCATTTTCCAGAGAACTCCTTTAAGAAGCAGAATAAGGTGTAAGGTTAGAAATAAAAACTTTACCGGTAGCTTAACAGCTGATGCTTTGTAGAGCAACAAATGCATGTCTAGTGAACCTGGTAAAAGTTGTATGATATTAGAGGGGAAAGTGCCAGGATTGTAAACAGATAGCATCTCAAGCTCTCCTACATGAATGCCCATTTTCTTCCCACAAAGATTTTTTCAGTGGCCACTGAGCTAGATATTTTAATAAACATTTTTACACAATGATGTCATCCTCCTTCTTTTCAGGAGGTATAAGATATTTTCACCATCAACGTGCAAAGTACTAACTTGCTTTTATAAAGGACTTGTTGATCACTCTAATGTTCCAGGTAGAGCTGAAAATATGTGTAAGAAAAATGATCAAATCCCTATGGGTCTGAGTCAATAGGTATCATTTCCAGGGATTAGTAGTTGACTCTGCCCCAGCTTCTCACCCTCTCTAGTTCTCAGGTCTGAGTGATCTGCAAGCTCCCTCACAAGGGTCTTTAAACATCTTACAGTGATTGTGAGAGTGATCATTTCCTTAGCCAGAAGGAAGGATTTGGAGATTCCAGTGCCCGTGATGAGAACCCTTGGTTTTGGTCTGGATGGAAAATGTTCCTGGGAAAAAGGAATCCTTAAACCTCATTCTGTACCAATAATTATCCATTACATCCTTCTCTAAGGGCCTCCTGACTAGAAGGAAAATCAAGAGAAGCAGCACCTGATGTTTCTGCATGTATATGTCATTTCCTTCTGGATTTTATTTTACAGCTTATTTGTCTAAATAAATGTTGGTATTTAAGTAGGTTCAAGGATAAAATAATAATTACAGAAGAAGTATAATGACTTGATCCTGCACATTATCAGAGGGTTCATTATATTCATTCAATAGGTATTTATTGAGCACCTGAAATGTTTTGGGCATTGCTGTAGACATGGAGCTGTAACAGTGAGCAGAGACATGTCCCTATTATTATAGGGCTTCTATTCTAAGCAAAACTCAGTATTCCTTGGATAACAGAACTGGTTGTTGATGGGTGAATGGTAGCATCAAAACAAGGAACCCAGAATGTTTAATCCAAGAATAGTTCCTTTCCAATAAAGATTGAATAATAATAGTAAATAACAATTGGTAATACTTAGGTAGTGTTCACGGTGTTCCAGGCCTATTATAAGTGATTTTATATCCTAATTTTTTAATCCTTAATCCTAAAAGGTAGAAACTATTATTATCCCAGTTTATGGATGAAATTGAGACACAGGAGATTGTCACTTACACAAGTTCATATGGCTAGAAAACAGAAGAACCAGGATTTGAGCACAGCTCAGAATGTCTGTGATTTTGTAGATTCCAATCAGCTACAAAACTTCCCAATCTTCTACTTCAAAACCTCTGCCTCTCTCCAGAGGAGAAAAAGAAAAAAATGAAAAGTTATCTCCTTTTTACAGAAACTAAAACAGAACCAAAAGCAATAAAACAATGGAGGATGATCCCAGGATGTGATTTTTTTTTTTTTTTCCACTAGGAAAAAGACGTTCCAAGCCAGAAGACTGGATTTTAAAGGATCCCCTTCCTATCAAGGAACCTGTGATAGTGGCAGATGAATAAACACATATTTTTGTGTGATTACAAAGCAATTTGTGGTCCCCATGCCATCAAGGGAAAATAGAAGTAGCTTTAGTGAGGTTTGTCTAAATTAAAAACTCATGGTCATCCACTTGTTTATGTCTTTCTCAGAAAACCCTGGCCCAAGTTGTCTATTAAACTGACTGGTGAGACATAAGGTATGAAGATTGAGATCCAATGTTAGAAAGAGATGGGTTGGATACATAAAAATTCATCAAATTAATGTCACTTTTTCTCGCTTATTTTTAGGAAGTACATTTGAAGAACACAAGTAGAGGGAGTGCAGGAAACAAGAACTACAGAATGTAGGAAGACCTTCCTAAAGAGTGAAGAATGACATGCCACCGGCAGGATCCTTCGCTCTGCACGAGTTACCTGTTAAACACCAGAAGACCTACCAAAAATAAGTTTGATAACATTTCAAAAGATGGGCATTTCCCCCAATGAAATAAGTAAACATTCCAACATTGTCTTTAGGAGTGATTGTTCAAAGCTTTGCACCTTGCAAAAATGACCCTGGAGTTGGTAGATTGCTGTTGATCCTTTATCAATAATGTTCTATAGAGAAAATATATATATAGATCTTAGTCCCTGCCTCTCAAGAGCCACAAATGCATGGGTGTTGTATAGATCCAGTTGCACTAAATTTATCTCTGAATCTTGGCTGCTAGAGACATTCATTCAGCAGGCTTGTCTAAGTGGTTTATTAATTTTTTTATTTGCACTTCTTTCTACGCAACACAGGCTGTTTGTTTTACAGTGTCTGATAATCTTGTTCCTCTATCCCACTCCCTTCTCCATCACCTTTATATTTGCTGAATTTGGCCTCCTAAACAGCAGCAGCAAGCAGTTAAGTAGCACACCAGTTTTTAACCCACAAGATTCCATCTGTGGCATTTGTACCAAATATAAGTTGGATGCATTTATTTTAGACACAAAGCTTTATTTTTTCCACATCTTGCTAAAAGATGCAAGTAGTTACAACTTTGAGGCCAATCATTTTAGGTGTATGTTTTAAGCATAGAAAGTCTCAAACTCTGAATGGTTCCTTCAAGAGATGAGTTAGTGTGTGACCTGATCAGTACTTCTCTCTTTTTATTTCTTCCATATAGAGCACTATGTAAATTTAGCATATCAATAATACAAGATATATCAAACAGTATGTAAAACTCTGTTTTTTAGTACAATGGTGCTATTTTGTAGTTTGTTATATGAAAGAGTCTGGCCAAAACGGTAAAAGGTGAAAGCAAAACTAAAGAGGGAGCCTGGAGCCAAAGGTGACACAGAGGGGATGGGTACTCAAAACTCAAACATTTGGGAAAGAAAAGCTCCCCAATTATGCCTTCCAAGAAAAATAAGACACAAAGTCCACTGATACAAATTTGTTTGGCGAGTCCAGAGAGGAGTAGAAAAAAGCAGAAGGCTAGGAATTTAATAATCCTGGTTTCTTATTCTCGCTGAAGAAACAAACATCTGACGACTCTGCCACGGACTCACCACTGTGTGACCTTGGGCAAGTCACTTCACCTCTCTGTGCCTCAGTTTCCTCATCTGCAAAATGGGGGCAATATGTAATCTACCTACCTCACAGGGGTGGTATGAGGATTAAAAAGATAAAGCTCCAGATTTTTATCCTGAGTTGCTATGAGGGCATCAAGATCAGAGCCCTTGAGTTGCTAGGATGCAAAGAATTCTATAAACAACCCATTCACAGTATAGCTAGAAAATTGATAAGCTGAATGCTCTTGACATGCCAGTTCTTGTCAGTGAGGCTATCCAACTAACTATCTGTTAAAAGCTAACAGTTCAATCTCTTTTAAAACACTTTGCAAAATAACTTAGAAACATTTGAATCTACAATTTGATTTTGAATTCTGCATTTGGATTTATAAATATAAAGTGAAAGCGGAGAAAGGAAAAGAAAGGAGAAAAACAAAGATTTCTACAAGTGAAAGGATGGTTACTCCTTTTGTTAGCACGTTCTGACTCTTCCAGGCATTTACTAATAATCGAATAATTTGTTGTTGTTTAGTCGCTCAATCAGTTCTACTCTTTAGCGACCCCATGGACCATAGCCCACCAGGCTTCTCTGTCCATGGGATTTCCCAGGCAAGAATACTGGAGTGGGTTTGCCACTACCTCCTCCAGGGGATCTTCCCAACCCAGGGATCGAACCCACATCTTCTGCTTGGCAGGCAGATTCTTTACCACAGAGCCACCTGGGAAACCAAATCTAATAATACTTATTTTAATATCATAAATGAGACTATTCACTTTGAAAGCCACAGTTATTTCCTCTCTTTAAGCCCAAGATTTCAAATCCTGAAATAATAACTAATAAAAAGTCACAAATTTACTTTCCTGAATATATTTTGTTCTATCCTTGGAAGTATATCCATAAACATATATTTTTAAATTTTTTTGACAAAAATATGCTTAACTAGTGTTGCAAATTGAGAGGCAAAAGTTCCTTTCACAGCTAGAAATTTTCTAGCTCATAACTCATGTCTGCTTAGAAGAGTGGCTTCTAGTCCTCCGTGGATGTATCTTATCCATTCAGTTGAAAATTGGTATCAAGAAAACCCAATGATAAGAACAAGTCCATGCTGACCTAGAAAAATATTTCCTGTCTATATATCAAGGTTTTCTTACTAAAACAACAAATCATTCATCATTCATATCTTTTTATCTGCCTTAGAATTTTTTGGTAAAAAGCAAGCAGACTTGATTATTTCATGTAAATTATATCCCTTTTATTCTTGGAGAGTGTTCATGCAAAACAAAAATAGCATCTTTAGTTTTCATCCCTCTGGTTCACCTCAAGGTTCAGAGGCCAGAAAAAAACAGATTTCTTGTATCTCCAAACTTATGCAAAACGAGGCCTCTTTAATGGATGTCCCTTTCAGCCAACCGGTATTTTAACATCAGTCCACAGTGTTATTTGAATTCAGCACCTCCAGCATGCTGAGCTATGTTCTGATCACTGTGGACAATGTAAAAGAAACCATAGGTGGTTTTGCTCTTCATCTGTTTTCTAGACATATGGGTTCTGTGGGTTGAGATAATGGATCCATTTTCCCAAAATGGCACTTTTGATTTTTATTTCTTATTCCTAATGTATATCTTTTAAAATTACTGGCTACCAATAACATGTTACATGCAACCTTCTACAGACTTATATGTTTCCAGACATAGGTGAATATGTTAATTCTAAGAGTGTCTTTTGACTTATTTGATTCACTAATAATTCTATTCATAACCAAAAATATCCCAGTGAGGAAAGTTTAAATATGGAAAGCCATATTACTTTTCTTAATTTTTTCTAACACATAGTCCTATTCAACTGTATCATAAATCAGCTAATTAAAAATTAGCTAATTATGCTAACCCTCTATCTTATTTTCAAATGATTTAAAACTAGAAGTCAAATTGCTGTCAACTCCAAAAGCCAGCTGATCACTATATAGTACAGCAGAATGACCCAGTATTGACAGAAGGAAGCACATAAAATCTTACAACTCAATTTGTAAGCTTTACTTTAGAATTTTAAGATGAGGCAATATCAAGATATTTACAAAAGAACTATAAATACGTGTAAGAGTGAGCTTCCAATTTATGGGTTGATTTCCAGTTTAATTGACAACACTGAATACCTAGGTCAAATGTCCACTCCCAATTCCTCAAATAGTATAATTGTATTATTAGAACATTTTAAAATGAGGAAGACCCACTAAAAAAGTGAAAGCATCTTTCCATCAGAATCCACTCATTTAGAGATAAGGAAAAACTCTTCCAATACTCACCCTACTCACACACACACACACACACACACACACTCATCCTAAGAGTCCAATGGAATATTGAGGAGAAATCACTTCCTTGAAAAATCTTTGGAAAAAAAAAAAAAAAGCCTGGTGTCCCTTGAGGATCCTTCCCCTCCTTGGAATGTCAATGTTTGTGTAGATGAAACCATCTCATGCACTGTGGCTTCAGGGTTTCTGTTACTAGTTTATGCACTTGGGAGAATGCTTTAAAATGGAAGATGTAGCACATTTTGCTTTCCCATTTATTGTTTGGCCAGCTATGCCAATGTGGTGCTAATGTTTCTTTAAGAAAGTACTTGACTAAAAAAAAAAGAAAAAAAGAAAAAAAAGAAAGCATAGACATATTTTTTTAAAGTATGAAAACAACAATTCTATAGCTAGATGGCATAAGAAAATAGCATTAGGTCTAGTCACCACCACCTTTCAACTTTTTATCACTTGCAAGTAGTGTACTGTTCACCAAATTGTGAGTTTGGGGGTGCAAAGGCAGAAGATGAAAATTGTTTTAAGTTAGAAGGCTCCATTGTTTTGTTGGCTCTCAAACTCAACAAAATTAGCAATATATTATCCAATCTGAACACTTTGATTCAGGAGCATGGAGCATAAAAGGGAAAGAAAAAAGAAAAAAGACCTTATAGGCAAATGGCAGAATTGAAAAGATGATTGAGTTACTCATTGCTTTGTGTGTGTGTGTGTGTGTGTGTGTGTGTGCTCTCTGCTCTAAAACATACTCAGCAAGTGGAGAAAATAAAAACAAAGAGAAAAATGCATAGATTCACCTGCTAAAAATAGCTTCTGCCACATCCCCCTTGAGTAGTTATTTGGCGTCGACTGGTTTAATAGAAGATATTCTCCCTTTACCTAAACATCTCAAAGAGCAGTAGCTCTTATAAAAGCAATCACTGATCTCATTGGGAAGTGTTGGAAAGTATTTCCTTCTGAGATGGGGGTTATCTACTGATAAGGACAGAGAAGAATTTATGAGAAATCGTTGAAAGAGATGGCTAACAATCTGTGAAGATTTTTTTGTTTTTGTTTTTTACTTTATACAGTCTTTATGAATATCTTAATGTTCAAAAATGACTTGTTTTTTTCTTCTTTTTTTATATTGGAATAAGGGATGATAAGTTAAACCCACATAGACTGACTTTTTAAAACTATAGGCTAGATAGAAATGTATGTTTGACTTGTTGAAGCTATAATCAGACTATTTAAAAATGTGTTTGCTATTTTTAATCTTAAAAGATTGTACTAATTTATTAGAGACAGATCCTATTTGGCTCTCTTCATTAGAAAGAGCATTTCCCTTCAAATCACCTGGGCTTTCCCATCGATGTTTTTGAAAGAATAATCTGATTTATGCAACATTATGGCATCATTTATTTTAAAATTTTAAAATAAAATAAGTGATTCTTCATGCCCCTCTCCTGCAATGCTCATAAACTCCAAAATCTGAAAGGGGCAAAAAACAAGAGAAAATTTTGTTGGTTCTTTGTTTTGGGTTTGTTTGTTTTTGATGCTAGTGTTTAATCCTATAGTACATATTTGCTTATTGCTATGTTAATATTTTAAAAGACTTTTCTGTTAGGTATTAGAAACTGATACATAGATATCTTTTTTGTGTGATTTCTATTTAAAAAAAAAAAGGAGATGAGATGACTGTCTGAGCTTTAAGTGCGTGTGGTACAGGATAAAGATACAAATTTAAACAATCAAATCCTATCTGGAGCAATACTTTTTGTAGAGAACCTCTCATAGATGAGACAGAGGCCCAGGGAAGTTTTGAAACTCTTTTTTTCCTCTTAGTCCTTATTCATTTAGTATCTGTCTCAAAATTTTGTAGAGGACTGACCAAACTGAAACCCTGAAATGAAAGGGACCTCTTTCAAAATATACATTTCACCTGTTTTCTTAATTTATGAAGCCACATTGATCTTAAACATGGTCCCTATTTCTCCCCATTCTTCAACTGTCATTGATAAGGTCTTTCAAGAAAAAACCACTTAAAAAGAGAACACAAAATTTCGTATGTCACTGCCCAATTGAAATGTAAATTAAGATATAGTTTCTTCTATTTAACCCCTGCTGAATCTCACCTGTCACCTTCAAATGGCCTTCACTCTCCTTAGGATATACCTTTTTTTTAAATTGCCCAGGCCTAAATGCACTGATGTAAAAGTAGGAAAAATGAAAGAAGAACTCAAAAATCCCTTCCAAACCACCCACTGGCCCTGCTCACTTACCCATAGCAAAATCACTACTGTTAATCCCTTAATCTGATTTTTTTGGATATTTATCTTGTACCTGCTGCTAAACACACTGCAGGAGGGACTCTGAAACCTCAAGCCACCTACTCACATCTCTTATCTGTGTCTGTGTATTATTAAAATGTCTATTCAAATATCAAAAACTTTCAAACATCATGCAGCTTGTATTCAGTTTATACAAAGGCCCCAAGTACTATGTCTGATCTCTTTTTGCTGAAAGAGCTAATGAAGCTGAAACCTGGGATTACTTCATGTGTTTTGCTTCATTTGTTTTTATCACATTTATAGGCCAAGTGTGATAAGGAAACTTATAGACACTGAATTAATCTTCCCTGCTACTCTGAAACCAGAAAATGATTGGTTATTGTTCATTATATCTGTCTTAGTTCAAAACATATTTTTTATTAAATTAACTCTGTATTTGAAATTATTATTCAATTCATTTATGGCAGAGGAATATCGATCCTAATGACTTCTAAAAATGTAACTAACTGAATCATTATCTGACATTTACTGTTTAATAAGCATATTTTGAAAATGTATGGCTAGAGCGTCATAATAAAATGATATATCTTTCTTTAGTAATTACATTAAAATTAATCATGTTTGATTAATTAGTTCTTTTGGACAATGTTGGTGTAATGTGTCATTCCTTAAGAACTATATTGTAATGTAGCGTTTTTATTAAGATCATTGCAGCAAATAAAACATGAAAACTTACCCAGAAAATAAAACTAATCATACACCCAGAATGGAGATATCTTACAAAATTTACAGGTTATATTTAAAAATAAATGTTTCAAAGAACTTGTACAAACTATGTCAGAGATGTATGAATTGTACGATAGATGCATTAACAATAAAGCAGTTTAAGTAAGCCATCCCACTCACTGGAATCCAACAGTGAGTTATAAATACCAAGCATTTGGGGAAAACTTCTCTATCACACAGGGTACATAATATACAAGCAGCATTTAATACACTCCCATATGGAGAGATGTTATAAGAATGTGATCTCCTAACACTGAATTTTTGTTTCAATAAATCTCATTCTTCACTGAATAGACGCTGTGAATATCAAGCTCACAGTAGCATTTGTGGAAGCACCAGGTGGAAATTAGTATTGATAATTTCCCTCTTGTTGTTTGAAAGCATCTCATTCTGTTTTCCTTTACTTAAACCCTCCATGAATTATTGGGAAATTTACCTAAATGTAAAAAAGGCTCACAAGTTTTACACTTGATTTTAAGAAACTAATAATATTACTAAAGTTTCCTGTATCATTTTCCCACATGGGGCTCACCTTTACACCCAATTTCATTCACTCAGAGTCTCCATGGTTCTTCCTAGGACCAAAGCGAAGACTAAACTTCCTCATTCTGCTTGTGCTCAGAACTGTGCCTCCTGTGACCATAAGCGTCTAAGTGCATTGTGTACAGCATGTGACGTGTGTGGCTCATCTGGGTACAGCCTTTTCATTAGAAGTTTTGTGGATGGTGAAGTAAGAGGGCAGAAAGACGTCAAACATAACTGTCATCTTAGTAAGTTCCCTTCCTCTCTTCTGCAAACTCTCTCAGAAATTACTTCCTTTCCAACCCTTCATCTTCTCCCCTTGAAAGAACTTGCAAGAAAATTCTACTACAGTTCTCCACCACAGCTTTGCCCGTAGTGGGAACTGGGGCAGGCCAGCTCACCTTTTATCACTGCATATGCCCCAAAGTTGTTTCTTTCCTCAACAAAAGAGCAATTCTGTCCCCAAAGAATTGTCTTCTTTCAAGATCATCAAGGTCAAATTATAGTCTCTTTTTAAAAATTATATTTTTCCTTCCTATAAGATCTGTGTGAGTGATAAATTATCACCACCCCAACAATGGTTAATATTTTCTGAGCACTAACTATGGATCAGTCACTACACTAAGTAGTTCACCTATATTTTATCATTAGTCTTTATAAAAACCCTATGAGTCTGGCACTATTATGAGCCCTATTATACACACGAGGAAATGGAGGTTCAAAGACATTATTTAACTTGCTGAAAGTCAGAGACAGGCAGAGCAGCCTCGAAGCTGGGTTTGAAGACCTCAAAACATGTGCTTTCACTACTTCATCATTCATGCCCCAATCCAGATGCAAAGACAATTCGATACACTGATGCATTTTTGTTCATATTTGGTTTTATGAGGCAGAAATAGAGCTAATTGGATGTTTGAGAGATAAACTATTTTTGAATATGAACTTAAGATGAATCAGCATTTCTGCTCAATAATCAATATATCTAACCGGGCTTTTAACCTTTACGGCCATTCCTCTACAGTCCACGTCCCAGTGTCGTTTTGTGATAGCCCTTCCCATCATGCATGTAATACCCAAGGGTGAATCAGTCTCAGCCAGGAAAGGTATGTCTTGAGTCCTTACATAATTCAGAAATAAACTCTTTCTAAAAAAGTAAAACCAGAAACTGATCACAAAGAATCTTGCCAAGAGCTCCGGCAACAATACACCTATTGTTCTCGTGACAGATTGTCAAAGTCAGTGAGGTCTCAAGAAACATGGTTGAAGCAAGGCTTCCACAGACAAAAATATGGACTCCCAGAGTCCATGTTCCTAGTTTCTATATCCCTGGCCTTCTAAAAGGCCTTGGTTATCCCACTCTAGGGATTCCCAGTGGGTATAGTTCTAGCCCTAGATGGCATTTGGGAAATGTTGAGGGACATTTGGGGTTGTCAATCACAGTGATTAGGGGGTATTATGGATATTTATTGGGCAGAGGTTAGAGTTCCAGACACTTCATGCAGATGATAAACCTGTTTATAATTACCTAAGCATGATTTTAACATAAATTGAATTTTCCAGGAATGCTACCATTGTAAACTAAGTGGAAGGTGGTAACTTATTTCATTTGTAACTTTATCAAGCATTGTCCACTGTTCCAGAAAAAGCATCATTGATGGCAGTGCTAACTGTGCTATTTGAATCTCTTCATTCTCTACCTGTATCAGTCCTCTTACAGCTGTCATGTTCATAATTTTCCACATGGGGTGAATATCTGACCACTCACTATGTTTTCTAATAGAGTTCAGCCTTAGCATTTCTATTTTGCAGTGCATGTTATTTTGCTACAAACTGTTTTCACTCTACTTTATATTACAGTTCAGGCATCACTTTTATTTTTGTTGAACTTGTGTATGTATTATCTATGAATTTCATTTTGGGATATTAAAGAGTATATCATAAAAGTTTGCTATAAAAAGGGGAGCTTTGGGTATGATACGGCTGAATACAACAATTATGATCTTACCTGAGTCATGATGACAGATGGATGGCAGAGCCTTTGCCTTCTTCCCAGGGAGGCATTTAAAGTGTAGAGCTGAGCTGAAAGCTTGTATCTCCCTCACCTGTTTATGGATAGAGATAAACCTCTTTGGGATCCAATAAAGGATAATGGTTATGGTTAATACAACATCTGTTTTCTAAATGTTCTTTCCTTCACCCTGTGATGGGATGAGATGATTTGGAAAAGAATAAAGCAATCAGTGAAAACAGAAACATATGTAAATTGGATTTGAGACAATAGCAGCAATACATCAGAAGTAAAATTTGACCTTGGATTTCAAGCAAGGTCGGAAATGTGGCCTAGAAGGGAGGTTTCTCTTTATAATGGTTACTACCAGGTAAGTTAAGAGTAAGTAACTGTCCTATGACTTTCTAACTCTACTGCATTTATTGAAGTCAGTGGCTCCCACTAGTCCCCAAACTCCTCCACTTGAGGGAACACTGGGGAGAGGCTCTCCAAGTGGAAATTTGGGGGATTCATAGTCTGTAATCACAGCAACTTCTCTACATAAGTGCTGTGGCTGAATCCTCCATTCTATCCTACAAACACAGAACTCGAGTCTAAGTGTCTAAAGGATGTGATAGACAAACAGAGATGGAGAAAGTGCCCCCCTAGAGAGGGAAGGAGACAGCAGTAAGAGAGGCAGAAATCATAGTCAGGATTGTACAGATCTTCTAATTCAGCCACTCTTCTAGAATCTAAAATATTCAGATAGGGTTACTCCAGGACCAATATTCTCTCCCTATTTTTTTGTTTTTTCTGTCTCTCTCTCCTTTAAAGATCTTTTGGAAATGGAAACATTTCCATTCCTTTCCTGAAGTGAAAGTGAAAGTATTAGTTGCTGAGTCAGGTCTGACTCTTTGCGACCCCATGGACAGTAGCCCGCCAGGCTCCTCTGTCCGTGGAATTCTCCAGGCAAGAATACTGAAGTGGGTAACCATTTCCTTCTCCAGAGAATCTTCCCGACCCAGAGACTGAACTTGGGTCTTTTGCATTGCAGGCAGATTCTTTACCATCTGAGCCATTCTCTTAGTTAATATTGAAAAGTTTTTTTCTGGTATCTCTAGTCTTCATTGCGGTAGTAAAAGATACAGTGAAATAATTTAATATATATTTATGCTAGAATGTACTGGATGTTCATCTATTTGCTCTCATATCCATTTCCCAACGTTCTATTTATCTGCTCTGTTTCACAAGGAGCTACATTTTCTAGCTCCTGTTTCTCTGATTTCCAGGTAGGTTTGGCTAACAGGAGGCACTAACAGCAAGAGAGATCAGGAAGAAGGAAGAAGCCAGGGTGTTTCCTCCCTTTTTCTCTGCTTCAAGTAGCATCTTCAGCAGTAATTGCAGGCTCTGCCTCCCACTTGGAGCAGCACACTGTCCCCCAGGTAGACCTAAATCCATCCATGGCTTTTCTCAGATGGGAACATGACTTCCTCTCTGTGTCTCCCCAGTTCTAGAGATGGTAGTGACTTCCTGATGATGTTGATCTCTGGATTGACTCCCTTCTCTTATTTAACTACTTGTTTCTCCCATCACCTGTATTAAATATCCTCTGATTAAAATACCTAGAATCATTTCTGCTTCCTTCTCTGGACCTTAACTAATCAGTTCAGTTCAGTTCATTTGCTCAGTCATGTCTGACTCTGCGACCCCATGAACCGCAGCACACCAGGCCTCCCTGTCCATCACCAACTCCCAGAGTTCACCTAAACCCATGTTCACTGAGTCGGTGATGCCATCCAGTCATCTCATCTTCTGTCGTCCCCTTCTCCTCCTGCCCTCAGTCTTTCCCAGCATCAGGGTCTTTTCCAACAAGTCAGTTCTTCACACCAGGTGGCCAAAATATTGGAGTTTCAGCTTCCAAATCACTCTTACCAATGAACACCCAGGACTGATCTCCTTTAGGATGGACTGGTTGGATCTCCTTGCAGTCCAGGGGACTCTCAAGAGTCTTCTCCAACACCACAGATCAAAAGCATCAATTCTTCAACCCTCAGCTTTCTTTATAGTCCAACTTTCACATCCATACATGACCACTGGAAAAACCATAGCCTTGACTAGACGGACCTCTGTTGGCAAAGTAATGTCTTTGCTCTTTAATATGCTGTCTAGGTTGGTCATAACTTTCCTTCTAAGGAGTAGCCATCTTTTAATTTCATGACTGCAATCAACATCCACAGTGATTTTGGAGCCCAGAAAAATAAAGTCTCTCACTGTTTCCACTGTCTCCCCATCTATCTGCCATGAAGTGATGGGACTGGATGCCATGATCTTAGTTTTCTGAATGTTGAGCTTTAAACCAACTTTTTCACTCTCCTCTTTCACTTTCATCAAGAGACTCTTTAGTTCTTCTTCACTTTCTGCCATAAGGGTGGTGTCATCTGCATATCTGACGTTACTGATATTTCTCCTGGCAATCTTGATTCCAGCTTGTGCTTCTTCCAGCCCAGCGTTTCTCATTATGTACTCTGCATATAAGTTAAATAAGCAGGGTGATGATATACAGCCTTGACGTACTCCTTTTCCTATTTGGAACTAGTCTGTTCTTCCATGTCCAGTTCTAACTGTTGCTTCCTGACCTGCATGTAGGTTTCTCAAGAGGCAGGTCAAATGGTCTGGTATTCCCATCTCTTTCAGAATTTTCCAGCTTATTGTGATCCACAGAGTCAAAGGCTTTGGCATAGTCAATAAAGCAGAAATAGATGTTTTCTTGGAACTCTTGCTTTTTTGATGATCCAGCGGATGTTGGCAATTTGATCTCTGGTTCCTCTGCCTTTTCTAAAACCAGCTTGAACATCTGGAAGTTCATGGTTCACATATTGCTGAAGCCTGGCTTGGAGAATTTTGAGCATTACTTTGCTAGTGTGTGAGATGAGTGCAATTGTGTGGTAGTTTGAGCATTCTTTGGCATTGCCTTTCTTTGGGATTGGAATGAAAACTGACATTTTCCAGTCCTGTGGCCACTGCTGAGTTTTCCAAATTTGCTGGCATATTGAGTGCAGAACTTTCACAGCATCATCTTTCAGGATTTGAAATAGCGCAACTGGAATTCCATCACCTCCACTAACTTTGTTCGTAGTGATGCTTCCTAAGACCCACTTGACTTCACATTCCAGGATGTCTGGCTCTAGGTCAGTGATCACACCATCGTGGTTATTTGGGTTATGAAGCTCTTTTTTTGTACAGTTCTGTGTATTCTTGCCACCTCTTAATATCTTCTGCTTCTGTTAGGTCCCTACCATTTCTGTCCTTTATTGAGCCTATCTTTGCATGAAATGGTCCCTTGGTATCTCTAATTATCTTGAAGAGACCTCTAGTCTTTCCCATTCTATTGTTTTCCTCTATTTCTTTGCAATGATCACTGAGGAAGGCTTTCTTATCTCTCCTTACTTTCTTTGGAACTCTGCATTCAGATGTTTATATCTTTCCTCTTCTCCTTTGCTTTTCGCTTCTCTTCTTTTCACAGCTATTTGTAAGGCCTCCCCAGACAGCCATTTTGCTTTTTTGCATCTCTTTGTCTTTTGGGGATGGTCTTGATTCCTGTCTCCTGTACAATGTCACGAACCTCCGTCCATAGTTCATCAGGCACTCTGTCTGTCAGATCTAGTCCCTTAAATCTATTTCTCACTTCCACTGTATAGTCATAAGGGATTTTATTTAGGTCATACCTGAATGGTGTAGTGGTTTTCCTTACTTTCTTCAATTTCAGTCTGAATTTGGTAATAAGGAGTTCATGATCTGAGCCACAGTCAGCTCCTGGTCTTGTTTTTGCTGACTGTATAGAGCTTCTCCATCTTTGGCTGCAAAGAATATAATCAATCGGATTTCAGTGTTGACCATCTGGTGATGTCCATGTGTAGAGTCTTCTCTTGTGTTGTTGGAAGAGGGTGTTTGCCATGACCAGTGCATTTTCTTGGCAAAACTCTATTAGCCTTTGCCCTGCTTCATTCTTTACTCCAAGGCACAGGAAAAACATAGAGGTAAGAAGCATGAGTGCTAAAATCAGGCAGATGTGGGTGTGTGTTGTGGCTCTGACCCTTCTAGCTGAGTTCTCTAGACAAACAACTTCTGTGAGGCTCAGTTTCCTCTTTTGTAAAATGGTATTAATAATAACAACAACAACAACAATATCTACCTCCTACTGGTATTTGAGGATTAAACACTATCATGCAGCCGTTCCTCAGTTTCTAGGTTTCTCAAAATTGTAAAATTTCCAAAAATAAGAGTAGAATTTTCAAGAAACTGAAATAGGATGGCAAAGTCTTTATTTGGTTAAAGTAAGGACATTTAAAAAAACCAATCATTATCACCATGTGATTCAGAGGGAATCATTTGAAAACATGACATGAATATAATCTTAGGCTAAAGAGCAGTCTCCTAAATGTAATAAAATAATCTTTATGGTAAACTCATCACATCATCTCAATGGATCCGTTTCGTCTTTTTGGTTTCTCTATGGCTGAAAACACTGGCGCAGTCCAGCACAGTCAGCTCCTCAGTTCTTGTTGATACTTTTGTTGTCACTACTTCTATTATTATTATTCGGAATGACAGTACTTATTAAGGATATAAGTTATTCAAGGCACAGTTCTCTCCATTGGCTTTGTCACACCCTTTTCCATGTACACTCTGACTCATGGCCCCAAGTATTCTGAACAAGTGACCACCTCCTCCCCTAATTTTACTCTGACTTAGCATTTCAGGGGGAAAGTAATGTTTGAGCCAAAAAAAAAAAAAAAATCCTTATACTACAAAAGCAAATGTAAAAGTTCAAGTCTAGCATTTTCTTGCTGTGTCACTTTAATCCTTTCTTGTCATTTTAATCCTTTGTCTTTCCTCTCCCTAGCCCAGCCCATCCCAGTCAGCACAGCTACAAATTTTCCATATAATGATTTTTAACTATTATATGATATTTTCAGGCCCTTCCTAAATAATACCAAAACATTTAATATAAGTAATTCAAAGAAACAATGCAAATAAGTCAGTTACTTGTCATCATGCAAAATCTCCATTGGCTTTGTATTTTTCAATAATTTCTCAACCAGTTTTACTGGCTTTTTCAGCACATACCTTCAATTATTCTGCCTTTTAGTTTTAGTCATATTTGTTCCAATCCATATTCTTCTAAGTCATCACGATTATTCTTAGCAATTGCTATTAAATGATGTTTGATGGTCTGGTCTCTTCTCAGTTTTTTTCAGTTTTCCATAATATCAAATAATAGAAATATCCCTCATGAGGCAAACACATCCCTGAAAGAGAAGACAATATATTTTTAAGTTCTTCTTAAGTTGTAAGAATTTACTTTTTATCTTTCATTGTGTGTGTAACATTATTCCGAATCCTCTTTGGGGTTACTCCTGCAGGACCCAAGGGGTGTATCAGTCACTGGAAAAGCAACTTGAGAATCTCTGGGATTGATTTTTGAAAATGCAGTATCCACAGAAACAGACCTCAGATGCTATCCCAGCAAATGCTGGCAACCCTACACTTCTGTGGAAGATGCCTTCTGTGGGTTTGCCCAACGGCTGTCTGTGGAGACCATCACTCTTTTAAACACAGCACATTCTATGCTGTATCCTTGTATGACCATTGCAAGAATTCTGAGTGTAGAGTTGTATTTCCCAGAAAGAGTACATAGCAAGCTAAAAGCAGCTGGATAAGATAAGGAAAATCAGTCAGTGAAAGGTTTGCTTAGAGGCTCTGGGGCATGTTTAAGCCCTCCAGGGTTTATTTGTATAGTGTTAATAAGCCAATTCTAAAAGTCAAACAGATAAAACTCTAAAACTCATAAGTAAACTCTTGCACTGAAGTACCACATATCCCTGGATCAGTACACTGCTTTTCACCTAAGAAGTCAATGAATGTGGGAACCAGATGTGGGTGGCCATCAACAGGACAGTTTCATGTGCATTTGGTCAGGCTATTGCCTCTGAAAACTTGGTCTCTGTCCCATGAGCTGAGGGAGGAAGGAAGACTAAGCTTTTTGAAGAAGCACCCCAGATAAACCCACGTGGAGCCATTCTTCCAGTAGTTTTAATGACTTGCAAACAACCACTCACACTTTCTCACTGGGCCCCCTGGGGACCCATGCTACATAGTTTAGAGACAGGCAAACAGGATTAAGGGTAAGGTCTGTGAACCATGGAACACAATTTTCCTCTCCGTGAAATGAACTGGCCCTTCTGGGGATCAAACCTATGACCTTGTGCTCATTAGCACTCTACTACAACCATGCCCAAAACAAATACAAGTTTGAAGCCAGAGGAACTTCAAACCACACTTAAGAATGTAATCAACAGAGCCACAGGGAAACACATAAAGTAAACACTTTGTATATAGGCAAAAAGAACAGACGTTTTGGAAAGTGCCTACGTTTTCTGAATCCCTTAGTCATCTGATGGCTTACTGGAAATTTCCACTTGGATATCTTCCATCATTTTGACTTCAACCATTTTCCTCCCTCAGCCCCCACCCCTGAAAGGAATTTACCATTTGGAACTTTCAGTTTATGGCACCATCACTCAGTCAACCAAGTTCAGAAACTTGGAGCTGTCCTTAGCAACACATTTGATCATCCAATGCATATTTAGTCCAAAACAAAATTCATTAAGGCCTTTATTTAAACATCTCTCATATCTCTTCTCCTGCCTATCCCCAGAAGCATCACCACAATCCAAACCTCATCACCTTCTGGATATTATGATAACTGCCTACCAGCTGTTGCTTCCCTGATCCATTTTATATACCATTTGTAAAATTCTGCTTTGTACGCCTTCTCAGAAACTTCAGTGGCTACTGTTCCAACTTGATATCTTATATTTTCCCAAAATCTATTACAACTAAACTATTTCTATTCATCCCCATCTTTGCATATGCCCCTCTTTTCTAAGTATCCAAAGGCTAGCCACCATTAAAGACACAGTGCATATTTCACTTCTGGCTTTCTAGGCTACTTGAAACCCTATAGATCTATCTCTTTTGAACTCTTGGATCCTACATTAGCAGTACTATTCATTAGGACTTTAATTCTCTAATAATCTATCATGATGTTATTTCTTCTTCTATGGAACACTTGTCTATCAATCATATTGTAAATCTCTGAAAGCAGAGATTTGGCTTTTAACCCACAGGTATTTACTGAGCCTTAATGTATGAGCAATACTATCTTGGGAATATAATAATGAACAAAAGAGACTTACACTATAAGAGGAAGATGGACAGTAGACAAATATATGAAAAAGATACTTTCAAATAGTAGAGAAAACTAGAGAGCAATTCAAGAAAACATGGATTGAATCAGTATTACTAATTCATCTATTTTCTGGGGCCAAGCAATTCAATGGAGAAGTCGAATTCTTACAAAACAAATTACTATCCCCTTTTGCTTTGGGTTCACTTTTCCTCTAGCATTCTCTCCCTTAACAAAGTCCATCCTGTCATCTGGTTTTCTCCACCATGAAGATGATGCTAGACTGATCTCTTTTCTGGAAATCAGTCATTATAATCCACTGCCTGACAATCACCTCCACCTAGAACTGTCCAGTACAGCAGCCACTGGACAGCAGGTTGAAATTGGGATATGCTGTAGGTATAAAATATGTACTAGACTTCAAAGAGCATGAAAATATACTAGTATTTTTGGCATTTTTATATTAACTAAGTATTGGCACAATAATATTTTGGCATTAAGTAAAATATGTTATCAGAATTAGTTTCATCTGTTTCTCTTTACTTTTTTAAATGTGACTGCTAGAAAATGTTTTAATGACACATGGCTTACATTTGTGTCTTTCATCATATTTCTATCAGACAGTGCTTACCCAGAAGATCTATGAAACATTCAAAAGATATTGAGCACTTACTGTATACTAGGCATGATTCTATTTGATACCTAACTTCTAGTATTGCTAGTACTTCAGTTCAAACTAAAGGTGTCTTTTCCTTTCCCCAAGGTACTCTGTATGTTGGCTTTCCTGTGTATTATATGTGTTTTGTATCACAGGCTCATGGACTGTAGCCTGTCAGGCTCCTCTGCTCTTGGAATTTTCCAGGCAAGGAGAATACTGGAGTGGGTCGCCATTTCCTTCTCCAGGGGATCTTGCCTACCCAGAGATTGAACTCTCATTTCTTGCATCTTCTGCAGTGGCAGGTGGATTTTTTACCACTAGTGCCACCTGGGAAGCTGATATGTTGGCCTTCCTACCTTTGTTAATGATTCTGTCCCAACTTTTCCAAGTTAGGAAGTCAGGTATCTTTATCCTTTTTTTCACAGCTCATCATTTGCCAAATCTTGTCATGTTTCCTCTTTAGCACAGTCTCTATTTCCTCCCTCCCTTCTGTTCTCATACCACTGTTGTTGATGCCTCTCAAAGAATAATTTAGTAAAATTTCTGCTCCTGTTGGGCTTCCCTTGTGGCTCAGAAGTAAAGAATCTGCCTGCAATGCAGGAGATGCAGGAGACATGGGTTCGATCCTCTGGACGAGGGCATGGAAACCCACTCCAGTATTTTTCCTGGAGAACCCTATGGACAGAGGAGCCTGGTGGGCTACAGTCCATAGGGTCACAAAGAGTTAGACACGACTGAAGCAACTTAGCTTGCACGCTGCTCATGTTACTGAAACACAAGTCCGTGTGCCCGACGAACAATGAGGCCAAGCAATACCAAAACATCCGACTTTGGGGCAGAGAAAGTTTACAACAAGGCCCTGCAAGGAGGTTTGTAGCTCATGCCTTAGAAACCCCTGAACTCCCCACAAGCTTTCAGCAAAGCCCTTTTCTAGGAAAGGTGAGGGAGGCACATGAGTTGTAAACTTCTGCCTGTCAGATCCTTTGTTCTTGAGGTCAGGTCATGATCAGGTAATGATGTTCCTGTAAACCTCCACCAAACAAATGTTATTCTGTTCTAACAAGAAAGGGCAAGGTTCCAAGGGACAGCTTTCACCCCACAATGTCCCAGTCCTAAGAGAAGGCAGATCTCAATTGGCAGCTTCCTCAGGGCCAGGTCCCCAGACCCTGCCCAACTGTAACAGCGCCTAGGACCCAACTGGCCCTCAGACTCCACAGGCCACCCCACAGGGAGGGGAGGTGGGGGATGGCCAGATCCCACAGACTGCAACCGAGACAGACTACTGCTGCCCTTAGGTCACAGAGACAGGGATGCAAGAGAAGTTCACCGCTCCCTCAAGACCTGGGCCAAGGCCAGTGGGCTGCCTGCTGCTGGAACATGCAGTCCCCAGCCTGCTCCCTGAAACACCAGTTCACCTGCTGGCCCAGGGCCCGGGGAGCTGGGGGCCCCAGGGGAGAAAGTCGGGATCTGCCTCTTACCTCACTCTCTGCTTGAGGACCACTATTCCACCAACAAATGGGACCACTAATGGTCGCTCACTGACAGTTGGTTGCTTGTGGGAGGGGTCTTCTGACAGGCATGGACCAATGGCAGAGCAGGACTACTAATGGTACTGGGTAACTGTTGCCGGGTAACGGGTGAGGGGTCGGTAACCGTGAACAGCCACAGCCGTGTGCTAAGGCCTTCCATCTCTCTCCATTTCTGACTCACTGGAAAAGGCCTGTTGCTGGGAAAGATTGAAAGCAAAAGAAGGGGATGGCAGGTAAGATGGTTACATAGCATCATGGACTCAATGGACATAAATTTGAGCAAACTCTAGGAGATACTGGAGGACAGAGGAGCCTGGTGTGCTGCAGTCCATGGGGTCACAAAGAGTGACACACTTATCAGAGCACACTTAGCAAATAAACAACAACAAATCTCCCCATTCCCATCTAACCTGTACATGGATACTATATCAGTTTTCCAAATCTAACACACTGATAACAGAATCAAAGAATGTTACAATTGAAGGAACACTGGGCATCCTTGTGGGATCCTTTCAAAATAATGAATAGATAAGTGTTATAGAGGGAGTACTGCCTATTTGCCATGAACACTTAAGTACCTCACATGTATTAGTGAGTTCAGTTCAGTTCAGTCACTCAGTCATGTCCGACTCTTTGCAAACCCATGGACTGCAGCACACCAGGCTTCCCTGTTCATCACCAACACCTGGAGCTTGCTCAAACTCATGTCCATTGAGTCGGTACATGTACAGTCACATTTAATCATTCCAACAACCTTATGTGGGAGATATTATTAATACACCCATTTTGCAGATAGGGATCCCAAGGTCCAGAGACATGAAGTAAATGCTTCAAAACACAACACCCAGTTGTGAGCCCCGGCCTATCTGACCCCAGAGGCCCTGCTCTTAATTTCTATGCTGTATTATCAAAGTGAATAGGGAAAGTCTTCATAATCCTGTTCCCCTAAACTTGCTATTCACTCCATATCAGGAAATGATACCACTACTAACCCAGGGGCTCAGGTAAAAAAACTTAAGTCCTTTTTTATATCTGTCTCGCACGCTCCAATCAAATTCATCAGCAAACCCCATTACCTCTCCAGTACAAATATATCCCAAGTTCGCTTTCTCACTATCTGCATATATATATCCTCATGTTGTAGTTGTGGTTGTGGTTTAGTCACTAAGTTGTGTCCAACTCTTGCAACCCCATGGGCTTCTCTGGTAGCTCAGATGGTAACAAGTCTGCCTGCAATGCAGGATATGTGGGTTCAATCCCTGGGTCAGGAAGATTCCCTAAATAAGAAAATAACAACCAATTCCAGTATTCTTGCTGGAAATTTCCATGGACAGAGGGGCCTGGCCGGCTACAGTCCATGGGGTCACAAAGAGTCGGACATGACTGAGCAACTAACACACATACACACACCTGGTCTGTAGCTGGCCAGGCTCCTCTGTCCATGGGATTTCACAGGAAAAATACTAGAGTGCGTTGCCATTTCCTTCTCCAGGGAATCTTCTTGACCAAGGGATTGAACCCATATCTCCTGCATTGGCAGGTAGATTCTCTACCACTGAGCCACCAGGGAAGCCCCATATATCTTTATATATGTTTTAAAATATAAAACAGCTTGTGCAGCTCAGTATTAAAAAATAAACAATCCAACTGAAAAATGGACAGAAGACCTAAATAGACATTTCTCCAAAGAAGACATACAGATGGCCAACAAATACATGAAAAGATGCTCAATATCATTAATTATTAGAGAACTGAAAATCAAAACTATGAAGAAGTATCATCTCACACCAGTCAGAATGAACATCATCTAAAAATCTACAAATAATCAACACTGGAGAGGTGTGGAGAAAAGGGAACCCTCCTACACTGTTGGTGGGAATGTAAATTGGTACCGTTATGAAGAACAGTATGGAGATTCCTTAAAAACTAAAAGTAGAGCCATCATATGGCCCAGTAATTCCACTCCTGGGCATATATCTGGAGAAAACCAGAATTCCAAAGGATGCATACACCCCGATCATTGCAGCACTATTTACAATAGTCAGGACATGGAAGCAACCTAAATGTCCATCAACAGAGGAATGGATAACAAAGATGTGATACATATAAACAGTGGAATATTACTCAGCCATAAAAAAGAAGGAAATAATGTCATTTGCAGAGATGTTGGTGGACTTAGAGATCATCATACGGAATGAAGCAAGTCAGAGGAGAAAAACAAATGTTTAATAATATCACTCATACGTGGAATCTAGAAAAATGGTACAGATGAACATATTCACAAAGCATAAATAGAGTCACAGATGCAGAGAACTTATGGTTACCAAGGGAGGAAGAAGAGGGTGGGATAAATTGGGAGACTAGGACTAACATTAATATATACACTACTATATATAAACCTACTGTATAGCACAGGGAACTCTACTCAGTGCTCTATAGTTACATAAATGGGAAGGAAATCCAAAAAAGAATGTATTCTTATATGTATATCTGATTCACTTTGCTGCACAACAGAAATGAACACAACATTGTAAAGCAACAATACACCAATAAAATTAATTTTAAAAATAAGTAAATAAAATATGAAATGTAAAAAAGTAGAAGTATCCAGTATCTATATAAAATTCCTGGAAGTCAATATAAAAATACAAATAACCTAGTAGAAAAATGGGCAAAAGATATAAACATAGAACTCATGGAAATAAACATACAAATGGCTGTCTTTTCTGTGTTGAAAAAAAAAGTGTTTGAAAAAAAAGTGCTCAATTTCATTTATAAGCAGAAAAATAAAAAATTAAGCAATGAAATAGAATTTTTACTCATATTGACAAAATTTTTAAGTTTGGTAATACCAAGTATTGACTAGAGTATGGGAAAACAGATATTCTCATGAGTATCCTGCTTATGGATGGTATAAGCTGATTCATTGAAGGGCAAGTGGGTAATAATAATTAAGATTTTAAATGCCCATATCCTGTGATCCATCGATTTTACTTCTGCCCTAGAGAAGTCCTCTCACCCGTAGGTACATGAAGGAAAGAACAAGGATATTCACTGAAGTGTTGTCCGTTAGAGCGAAAATCTGTAAATAATATCAGTGTCCACAGTAGGAGGAACAATTACATAACAGTGAATGTATTCATGGTCATGAACACTATGAAACCGTTAAAATAATAAGGTAGATCTCTGTGAAATATATGATCAGATTTTCAAGACATAATGCTAAATAAAAAAGCAAGATTTAGAAAGATATGTGTAATAACATATCATGTATACAATAGCAAAAAATACATTTTCTATGGAAATGATTGATGGATGTTAGATGTTAAAGTTGGTACAAATGTAATTGCAGCTTCATACCATGAATTTTAAATCATTATAACTAGGCTCAAACACATCTTTATTAATCAAAATAGGAACCATTACAATCAACACATTTTTACCAATGAGAAATAAATTTGCTTATTCCTATAGCAAAAAATCCATGTTTCAGGATTCAGTGAACTCTTGGAAAGCACTTTCTGCATCCTGTTGGTTGTGGAAGCGTTTTTCCTACAAAAAGTTGTTGAGATGCTTGAAGAAGTGGTAGTCAGTTGGCGAGAGGTCAAGTGACCATGGCAGAAGAAGGCAAACTTCGTAGCCCAATTTGTTCAACTTCTGAAGCCTTGGCTGTGCAATGTGCAGTTGTGCATTGTCATGGAAAAGAATTGGGCCCTTTCTGTTGACCAGTGCTGGCTGCAGGCGTTGCAGTTTTCAGTGTGTCTCATCGATTTGCTGAGCATACTTCTCAGGTATAAAGATTTTGCTGGGATTCAGAAAGCTGTAATGGATCAGACACACCAAATAGTGACTATGACCTTTCTTTGGAGCAAGTTTTGCTTTGGGAAGTTCTTTGGAGCTTCCTCTAAGTCCAGTCACTGAGCTGGTCATCGCTGGTTGTCGTATACAATCCACTTTTCATTGCACATCACAATCTGATAGAGAAACGGTTCATTGTTGTTGAATAGAATAAGACAAGACACTTCAGAATGATGATGTTTTTGATTTTTGGTCAGCTCATGAGGCATCCACTTATCAAGCTTTTTCACCTTTCCAATTTGCTTCAAATGCCAAATGACCAAAGAATGGTCAACCCTGAGTTCTTCAACAACTTCTCATGTAGTTGCAAGAGCATCAGCTTCGATGACTGCTCTCAGTTTGTCATTGTCAGGTTCTGGTGGCTGGTGACCACACTCCTCATCTTCAGGGTTCTCATTTCCTTTGCAAAACTTCTTGAATCACCACTGCACTGTACATTCATTAGAAGTTCCTAGGCCAAATGCGTTGTATGTATGCGTTATCTCCACTGCTTTATGACCCATTTTGAACTCGAATAAAAAAAATTACTCAAATTTGCTTTTTGCCTAACATCATTTCCATAGTCTAAATTACATATAGAACAAACAGCAAGTAATAAGTCATCAGAAAAAAACATAAAGCAAGAAATGTGCATTAAATTGATGTATAATATAACCACATTTATTTAAGAATATATTCCAATATTGAACAGTGAATTTCAGCAATGCAAAATTGCAATTACTTTTGCAACAACCTGAGAGATAGATAGATAGACAGACAGATATCTGAGTTCATTTGAGCTGCTATAAGAAAGTGCCATAGACTGAGTGGCTTTCAAACAACAGAAATTTGTTTCTGATAGTCTTAGAAGTTGGAAGTCGGAGATAAGAGTGCCAGCATGGTCAAGTGCGGGATCTCTTCCATATTGCACACTGTGTCCTCACATGGCATAAGAGAGTAGGGAGCCTTGTGGAGTCTCTTTGATAAAAGCACTAATGCCATGCATGAGGGCTTCATGACCTAAGCCCTTCCCAAAGGCCCCAATTCCTAATACTATCATATTGGCATTAAGGTTTCATCATATGAATTTGAGGCAGCCATATGGAAATGACCCAGTAAACAAGGTAAAAGTAAAAAAGAAAAGAGACCAAAGGGAAAACATGAAGATGAGATCCAGACCCCAACAGATTAAAATTAAAAAATGGTCTTTGACTGGAGAAAGGATACTTCCTCAATGATAACAATACAGGGAAACAATGCGGGGAAAAAGAAAAAAAGAAGTCGAGCTACAGGCAGGTTTAAAAATTTGTAGGAAAAAAAAAAGGTGTGCCTATGTGATGATGTTTACATTCTCCATGAAGTAGGATTCAAGATCATCATTTAAATTGAGGGCAGTGTGGGATGGGAGAAGGGGCAGGGGAGGTAGAAGTCTGAGGTGGGAATAAAAGGTAAAAAATATATTCATTGTGGTGGGTAATTAGGAGATATCTATCTGTTGCAGAGGGTAGAAGGTCATACAGGAGAGAAACGCATTAGCAGACAATGTCTATTTGAGGGTGAGGATTGCAAATATATAGCGATACCAGTGTGACCACTTGTCTGTGGCTATCAGTTGCATATACTAGAGGAAAAGGTCAAATTCTTTGTTAAATACAGCATTAAATTTTACTTTCTTCAACCACCAGTAAACCCCTTACAGTCAGTCAAAAATGTGTATTCTATACTTCAATTAATAGTAAATTCTTCTTAAAAAGTGTGCATTCTAACTGGTATTTTGTTTTTGAGATCAAAGAATTACATGGGGAATGCTCCTTGGTAGGATTTCATTAAAACTGCTCTGGAAGCTTCTCCATCTCTTAAATGAGAAGCACCCTTTTGTTTTTATAAATGAACTGAGGACAATATGTATAAAGGCTCTTCTCTCTTCTTCACCCCCTTCACCACCTGTAAGCGTCAAGCCCTCCCATTCATTCTACCTTCTAGGACCATCCTTTCGCAATGTGTCCTCTTGTTCCATAACCACTTCTATTGCTTTGGCCCTACACAGTACAGGGACCAAAGCCAGCTATACATAAGAATTCTCAGAGCTCTACCTAAACTGGTTCAGAACTTCTGAAAATTAGGATCCTACAATCCCCATTTTTAACAAGTTCCTCAAGTGGCACTTTTTCAGTCAACATCAGCCCACATGTGGAACATACACTGCCACATGCAAGGTGTATTTTGGTGTTTCCTGACTTTTTAAAGACGCACTCCGCCACCACCACCACATGACAGAGAAAGAAATCTGAGGAAGTGAAATGAGATTCCCATTTCTGAACCAATACCTGATCTTCAGAGGTGACTGCTTGCATCTGAAGAATACAAGGCCATATTGTGTGTAAGAATTAATGTTTATGGGAAAAATAAGTGAATGGATAACAACTGAACCCAAGGAAGGGCTGAGGAGATGCTGCCTTGAGTAGCCATCTACAGGACTGGACAAGAACTCTGCACATTCTGTGTTGAAGAGCTGCCAGGGAGAAGAAATGCCAGGCAAAGGAAGAGTTGTGTAAGAGGAAAACTTAAAGAGGAGTACGGAAGCTTGGAAGGAATCACATATGAAATAAAATGTCATTTATTCTTTTCTAATCACAACTCAGTTTAATGAGGAGATTTGGCAGCAAGGGGACCCTCATTGGAATAAAGATGCTCTGTTAACCGAAGAAGCCAGTGGAGGCCACAAAGCCAAATAAATTATACTGGCCTTCCTTAATTTACCAGCTGTTTCCTTTCTGTTGAGTGGAAATAGAAAAATTAAACCTTCTAAACTCAATATGAAAATAATTCCTTCAGACTCTAGAGAGCATGATCAGGTTCTTACAAGAGAAGCTATTTAGTGGTGACTTAATAATACATCTCCAGAATACAAATTCAAGGGACCAGACATGGAATGTTCATCAGCCTTTCTAATGACATTCACAGAGTTATTTTTATGCTTAATCAAATGAGTCTCAGACAGCTTTTGAATATGGAAAGGATGATACACAAATGTTTGTGCCAATTTCTGGTTATGCACTTTGCTTGAAAATTGACTTGGACTAGCTGAAATTTTGGCTGAAGGCTTTTCTTGGTGAGAACGCAGTAAAATATGTGGGCATTTCATCTGAGTTGGGGAGGGTGTCACATCACTGTGGGTCTCAGCATTGTAAAAGGTCAGTTAGGTGACAAAGTGACAAATTCTCTTTATACTACTTAACGAGATTTTATAGATTACACCTGGAAGTAGGCAATTTCCATTACCATTTCCTGGATGGGGACTACATTGAAACCTTCTATTAAAAGGGTAATAAATGACTTGAAACATAAAAATTAAAGCATGTTCTCTTCACTCACTTTTGCCTTAAAAACACAAATTCATAATATAAGATAATTTGGAACTAAAAGAGACATAAGAGAGCGTCTAACTCAAAACATTTGTTTCACAAAGTGAGAGAAGCTGTCAGATGTAGTTCAAAATTCGAGCACCTAACAGTTGACTGGGCTTATGCTAGCACTGCCAACTTAGAGCTTAGTCCAACAAAGAATCCTGCTTCAATCTTCCTATCTACAAATGCACTGGAAATAAAACCAGGGTTCCCGTGAATGGATGGTGGTCATTTCCCTCTAAATCCCGTCTTTGTATATTTCCCACAATGAGTTGGTTTCTAGGAAATATCTGGTGGAATAAAGCAAAAAGGGGAAGGGAGACCCCAGCAAAATCTTACCAAAACGACTAATTCATGCGAGGAGAAAAAAAATCATTTTTTCCTTGGCTAAAGTAATTTGGTTTGGCTTTCCACATGACCCAAATTCACCAGATAATTACCAGTTCTCTGTTTCTCTTCGTGCCGTTTTGGTCTGGCCTTTGAATCCTGAGTGTACCCACAGTCCAAGGGATTAACTGAAAATTTCCCTTGACATTATTAAACCCATATACCATGCATTTTATGGCCTGTTGCAGGACCCCAGATTGCCAGCACTAGGGACTGTGCTCAAGAAACTTGCCCTGGCCCCCAGATCAGATGACGGGAAAAGGGTTACTGAAAGAGAATAGTTGGGGTTACAAATTACAGGACAAGGATATGTGAAGGATACATCATTTTATCATTAGCACCTTCATAGTGCCTGACAGGCATATAGAAAGGGCTCAATAAATATTGGATTGGATAAAAAGTGCCTTCGGGTTTTTCCATACCATCTTACAGAAAAACCCGAATGAACTTTTTGGCCAACCCAATATTTCTTGAAAGCATATACAATGAATGCACAGAAAATCAAGTGAACAACCCGATAAAGTCAAGAGAGTTAAAATGTAACTTCTCTCTTGATTATTATAAAATACTGTCAGAGTTTGCCAGCTCTTTAACACACGCACACACACGTACACACGCACACACACATTTGCCCTGGTGTGGCTAAACATGGACAGTGAGAACAACTGTCAGTGACAATTATTGAACCCTACTATGTATCAGACATTGTTCTAACCAAGTCTTCCGTGTGTGTTAATTCATTTGATCACTGCAGACCTATGTAGCAGACATTGTGATTATGTCCTCTAGCAGATGAGGAAGCCAAGAGTTGCATAAATTTCTTCAAAATTTCCCAACTAATCAGGGAATTGAACCAGGAAATAAGGCAATCAGCCTGACTCCAGAGACCACAATCCTAATAACTGAGGTGTCTCTGGTGGCTCAGATGGTGAAGGATATACGTGCAATGGAGGAGATCCAGGTTTGATCCCTAGGTTGAGAAGATCCCCTAGAGAAGGGAGTGGCTACTCATTCTAGTATTCTTGCCTGGAGAATTCCATGGACAGAAATTAAATCTAACAAAGATGGCTGGGGATGAGTGCTCGGGGTTTCCCCACCACATCTCCATCCATCTTCTGGGGACTATGCCTGTGTTTCACAGCCTTTTATTAGTATCCTTGGTCTTTAAAGAGAATCATGTCCAAATAGGTAACTCATATGGAGTTTAGCAAAATCTTGGGAGATCGTGGGGTATCACTTCTGATGACAATACATGAGTGCCGTGCAAGCAGCTGTTTATACAGAAGGTCCTCAACAGAAAAGACTTAAAGAAACAGCCAACATGGCCCTCCCTTAAATGGCCATGCACAGTCTGGAGGACACCCCACCCATGTGTGCCCACCAGCTCCCTTTTACCTGGTCCCCTCAGGTACAGCTGGCTCTTCCCAACCCTCAGCCCCCCACATCACCTCTCCCTTTCCTAATCAGCTAACCGGACCACCACCTGCCAGTTCAGAGCAGGGGCTCAGGGCCCAGTAACCTGGTTCTTTCCCTATTCTCTACGTCAGCAAATTTTATGTCATGGATTCAATAGTCTGTTTCCTTAAGAACCTTTATCTCAGATTCTCAGTGACTCTTTCCTCTCTCAAAACCTGATTCTTCAAAATCAAAAGTTCTGGCACTGAAATCCACACTTGTGTTATAAGCTGTGCAGCCCACTAGAAACCTACCAGTTTCTTCCTTTTTGCTTTCCTGATCTAAGAATCCTAGCTCTCCTCAAAGTAATACAGATTACTGGCTGTATTAGGGAAAACATACTGAAACTTAAAGAGAGATTAGTATTTCAAAAACAAAACCAAAAACTTCTCTTTCAAGACAGTCAACTACAGGCCACTAAGTTTAAGAAATCACCAAAGCTTCATAACTCACCTCATTAAAGTGTATTTCATTCCATTTTGTTTTGTTTTGTTTTGTCTTCTCCCCAAACCTGCAGAAGCAATTCTTGGACATGGCCCCCTTTGCTCTGGAGTGGAAAAGAGCCTTAGCTCCTGTCCTGTGCCCGCCATTAATTTACTGCAAAACTTGGGCTGGCCACTTCTGTGTCCTGGGTGACAGTCTCAGAAGCAACATTTACAGAAAACTCATCTCAACCACCGTTTATGAGACAATTACTATGGACCAGACCTCTCTGGGAAGCTGTACATGCATTGCCTCCTTTGACATCACAAGAATCCTGGAAACAAGGGAAGTATTTTTATCCCCATTTCACAGATAAGGCAGCCAAGGCCTATCATCGGGTGTAATGAGAAGTTCAGGATCCAAACCAAGGTTTTCTAGACTCTAAGATCCTTTACACTCTACAACTTTGTCCAACTCTTTGAAACTCCATGGGCCATAGCCCATCAGGGTCCTCTGCCCATGGAATTCTCCAGGCAAGAATACTGGAGTGGGTAGCCATTTCCTTCTCCAAGGGATCTTCCCGATCCATGGTTCGAACCCAGGTCTCCTGCCTTGCAGTTGGATTCTTTGCCATCTGATCCACCAGGAAAGACCCCCACAACTATAGTATCTTTTAACTTTTTACTTTGTATTAAGTATAGCCAATTAACAATGTTGTGATAGTTTCAGGTGGACAGCAAAGGGACTCAGCCATACTTACACATGTATCCATTTTCCTTCAAACTCCCCTCCCATCCAAGCTGCCACATAACATTGAGCAGAGTTCCCTTTTTATACAGTAAGACCTTTTTGATTATCCATTTTAAGTATAGCAGTGTGTTTGACTACAGTATTTAGATTAGGGGTGTGTGTGTGTATGTTACTACAGAGCTGCTAAATCCATCACAGGGGAAATGTTCATGGGCAAATACAAAGTCTGAAACACATCTGTGCGTGATACTGGAAAGAGAATACCAACAGTTAGACACCCCAGTTGAGGGGCAGAGCTCAGGGACCACCTGGTCCAAGAAGATACAGGCAGCACTTGTGAACAAATAACCGCATTCCCTTTGGTTGACCAATCTGGGCTGATTACGTTGTTGGGATGATTTCCCGCCCTGCTAAGGCAAAACCAGAGTTGCAAAATATTTTTCAAAAGGGCAAGGCAGAGACCACAAGCATTCTGGTAAAATTCTGGTTTGCTATCGCCTCTCACACCGACTTATTTCTGCTGAAAAGATAAGGATCCAAGGTAGGCTCTCTGGGTAGGAAACTCCAGTGCTCAGGGAGGGAGCCTAATCGAGAAACGGACAATGAACCATATGCAGACTGCCATATCCCTGACACAGCAAAACACTGCCTTTGCTCTGAATGGCAAAGTTGTTTCCCACTGTGCGCGTGGGAGAGAGATGACGCATGCTGTGACAGTAACTGTGAACAGGTGGGGGGAAAACAAGGGCCGCTTCCAAGAGGTCTGTTAAAACTTTCCCTTTTCAAAGTCTGAGGAAATAATAATGTGGCTGCCCAAGTGAAAATCTATCTGTTGCTATGCGTTCCATGTACACCTTGCTTATCCTCTCAGAACTCTCCATTAAAATCACAGCTGTTATTTGTGTGTTGGGTTCAGACATTCTCCCATGGCCATGGCAAAGGAACAAAGAAAAATACTCGTGTTGGTCATTACACCTGCAACTGGGATGAATGGCGGTTGATGTCAGCTGCGTTCATATTGTATCTGGGAATAATAATAATGCCTTTCATTCGCAGAAAGCTTTACAGTTTATGAAGCCTTTTATGTGCATTTCATGCATTCGTTAACATAAAACACGGTGTCTCCCTTACAGAAAACAATACAAAAGGATTTTTTTTTTTTTTAACAAATCAGCCTCTGCAGCATGTAGATAACAAATGTTTCTGAGTGTCTAAACAATTTTTACATCATCATAGCACCTCAAGATTTCCCATTCAACAGATTTCTCCTCCATTGTAACAACAGCAACACACACACACACACACACACACACACACACACACATACACACACAGCATATTTCCTGTTCTTAGTTGAGTTGTATATCTTTTTTGCTTACTGATTTATAGGAGTCCCTTATATGTCCTTTAATTTATTTATTTTTAATTGAAGGATAATTACAATATTGTCTTGGTTTCTGCCATACATCAGCATGGATCAGCCATGCTGCTAAGTTGCTTCAGTCGTGTCCGATTCTGTGCGACCCCATAGACCGCAGCCCACCAGGCTCCCCCATCCCTGGGATTTTCCAGGCAAGAACACTGGAGTGGGCTGCCATTTAGGTATACATATATTCCTTGCCTCCCTCCTACCTCTCGCCCTATCCTTATACATTGCTGTTATGACTTCCTTGACAGATATAAGATTGTTACTCTCTTCCAATTGCTTATTGAGTGTGATTAGTACATTACTTGTTGAACTTTAGGTTGGAAAAATGGCTTTAGTTCAACTTCTTCATCCACAAATGAGGAAAACTGGTCCAGAAAGTTCACTTAGCCACTTAGTGGTAGCTTGATTAGAACTCTAGTCTTCTGACATTTTCTCTTCAGTTCAGTTCAGTTTAGGCACTCAGCCATGTCCAACTCTTTGCGACCCCATGGACTGCAGCACACCAGGCCTCCCTGTCCATCACCAACTCCTGGAGCTCACTCAAACTCATGTCCATTGAGTCAGTGATGCCATCCAACCACCTCATCCTCCTGCCTTCGATCTTTCCCAGCATCAGGGTCTTTTCAAATTAGTCAGTTCTTCGCATCGGGTGGCCAAAGCATTGGAGTTTCAGCTTCAACATCAGTCCTTTCAATGAACATTCAGAACTGATCTCCTTTAGGATGGACTGGTTGGATCTCCTTGCAGTCCAAGGGACTCTCAAAGGTCTTCTCCAACACCACAGTTCAAGAGCATCAATTCTTTGGAACTCAGCTTTCTTTGTAGTCCAACTCTCACATCTATACATGACTACTGGAAAAACCATAGCCTTGACTAGATGGACCTTTGTTGGCAAAGTAATGTCTCTGCTTTTTAATATGCTGTCTAGGTTGGTCATACCTTTCCTTCCAAGGAGTAAGCATCTTTTAATTTCATGGCTGCAGTCACCATCTGCAGTCACTTTGGAGCCCCAAAAAATAAGTCTGCCACTATTTCCCCATCTATTTGCCATGAAGTGATGGGATCAGATGCCATGATCTTAGTTTTCTGAATGTTGAGCTTTAAGTCAACTTTTCACTCTCCTCTTTCACTTTCATCATGAGGCTCTTTTTCTGCCATAAGGGTGGTGTCATCTGCATATATGAGGTTATTGATATTTCTCCCGACTTTTCCTCCTAGGATATAGCTAATATTCTGCACTGGTGAATTCTCAAGTTGTCATAGTTATACAGTGTGATGTGCTGTGTTGTGCTTAGTTGCTCAGTCGTGTCTGACTCTTTGCGACCCCATGGACTGTAGACTGCCAGGCTCCTCTGTCCATGGGGAGTCTCCAGGCAAGAATACTGGAGTGGGTTGCCATGTCCTCCTCCAGGGGATCTTCTCAACCCAGGGATCAAACCCACATCTCATGTCTCCCACATTGCTGGTGGATTCTTTACCATCTGAGCCACCAGGGAAGCCCAAGAATACTAGAGTGGGTAGCCTATCCCTTATCCAGGGGAACTTCCTGAACCAGGAATTGAACTGGGGTCTCCTGCATTGCAGGCAGATTCTTTACCAGCTGAGCTACTAGGGAAGCCCATATAGTGTGATACACTCATACAATTCACATATAGCAATTAAAAATAAAAAGCATCTACTGGCATATGAAACAACATGGATGAATCTCAGATAAAATGTTAAGTGAAAGGGTCAGACATAATAAGCTATAATTATGTGATTCTGTTCATATGAAGTTCAAAACTAGGCAAAACCAAACTATGGTGGTAGAAACTAGATCTTTATTCCTTAGGAAAGGGTTTGACTGAAAGGGGGCATGAGGAAGTTTCTCTGGGTGTTGAAATGTTCTATGTCTTGATGAGGGAGGTAGTTGCATGGATGGATACCTATGTAAAAGATTCATTGAGCTGTACGTTTAAGATCTGTGCTTTTTGCTGTAAGTTATACAGTAATAAAAAATAAAGAAGAAAACCAAAGCAGAGATTTAACTATTTCTCATTAACTTGATGGATATTGAGCAAAAGAGAATAATTCTGGCCCTCAAATGATTTTTAATCTGAATTATTCTTCCTGGCTGACTTTCACTATTACACAAACCACAGAGTTGCCAAATCTCTCCTTCTTTGAATAGTCTGGCTCTGCCTTGAACAACTGTGGGTTGAGCTAATTGACCTTCAAAGTCACTCCTAGGTCCAAATTTCTGGGATTTTTTGAAAAAGGGATGCCAAAACATATCTCTGAGCGGGAAGGAACATCAGAGGTTGTCTGGTTCTTGTCTGTTATTTTATAGGAGAAAAGAATGAGCTTAGAGGATGGAAATGACTTGCCTAAGGTTGCCCTGATAGTAATTCAGTGCAGCTCCTCTGACTTCATCTCAACTCAGGTCAACAAATATCCCTTGAGTGTCTGCTATGTGCCAGGTACTGAGTCAGACACCACATTGGGCTCCCTGGTTCTATAAAGCCAAAGGTGTCATTGTATTGCTTGGTGAGGGAAGTAGTGAGCTCATTTCCCACAACCTAGTGTGAGAGCACCAGCAGACAAAGTCAGAAGACTCAAAAAAGGGAGCAAGACAAAGTTCAAAGTGCCAAAGTAACATAACCACTTAATGTCTTTTCCCGCACTTGACCACAGAACTATCAAAGTCTCTCCTCATCCCAGGGTGGGGTTTCTGGGACTCTAAATCATGATAATGGTAAGCTGTAATTCTGGAATCTACTATATGAAAATTCTGATCATATGACTTAACAGCATGTGAACCTGAAATTCCCTATTTTATAAACTTCTACTTCCTTTCTGAAAAAACTTGTGTCTTTAAGCAAAGTTCTATTCTCCTTCAGTTGATTCAGCAAACATGAGGAACTAATCTATAGACTTCTTACAAAGTGGCTGTAGGAACTAAGCATGATGAATGTGAAATTCACCACTCAAGGCATGCAGAAACACAAGAATTCACCACTGTGACAACAGCTTAGTCAAGTAGACACAGGCTCAGAGAGTAAGCCAGGAATACGAGTCTGTCGTAATTTTACCACTGACTAGCTATGTGATCTTTGTCTCTCTGGGCAGTCACTTCGCCTCTCCAAGCCTCTGTTTCTTCATTTACAAATTGAAACGGTTGGACCAAAGAACTGCCCACATTTTTCTCAGCTCACTCTGGGATTCAACAAGGGCTGTGACTCACAGGCTCGTGAAAAAAAACTTTGGAGTGTTGTGAATTTTGGTGGTTGTCCCCAGGAGTACTGTTGATAATACTGAAGATTCAGAGGGTTAAAGAAGAGCGGAAAGAGATGAAGAAGAGAAAAAAGAGAAGAAAATGGAGATTATAAGAGGGAGAGACTTTCATTGAGTGTCTGCATGACCGCTTGCTAGGTAGGACCCTCAGGTGGTTCCTGACTTGACTTCTGACCTCCTTTCATTTTTCTTCATGCCTTTGCTCACAAAACATCTGATTCTATTTTGATCAAATTGGTCCACTAAGGTCCCTGGACCTCAGCCTGGGGTGGTAACTGGCTGTTTTCCTAGAGTTTCTCTCTCACCTGGGACCTCTCCCTCTTCTATGCTATTGCGATCCATTGCAAGCTTCTCCTCTACACACTAAAGGCTTGATTAACTAACTTGATTAACTAACCCACACAACGTACTTCTTTCCATTCATGAAACTCAGGGACTTGGTTGAGGTTTTTACCTCTAACTTCTGAGCCTAACCGAGACTATGTGGATGTGTAATCCCTACTACCCATCTGCCTGTAGTCTTGCCTCCTTGAATTTGTCATGGCTCAGAATTTGCCGGTGGTACAGATGGGGATTTTTCAACCATAGGCACAGGATAGGTGTCTAATGCATCTCTGAAGAAAGTAACAGGAATACTCAGTGCCCAGATATCAGGAAAGATCAGTTTTCCTGAGGGGTCAGCTGAGACACTTTATGCAGACAAGCTCCCTGGAGAATATCTCTTCCCGAACATAAAGGAAGTACAAAGCAGATTGGGCCTTGTTTCCGAAAACTACCATTTCGTAAGAGCTAAACAGAAGTATGAGCTTGTAGGCGCCACCACACCCATTCTCTCTCCATCTCGTACAAAATCAAAACCAAACTCCTCAGCCTGGCATGGGAAGCCCTTCATAAACTTTTTGCATCTTCATCATAATTTGTAGCTGTTCATGTGCCTGCTTGACTGTCTGAAGCTCTGGTTCTGTGGTTCTGTGGTTCTCAAGCTGGGTACAGGAGTTCTCCAATTAGAATCACCAGGGAACTTTAAAAATTCAGATGCTCAGGCCACATCCCAGGCCCATTATATAAGACTCTCTGAGGGTGATACTCAGGCATCAGGAGTTTTTTAAGCTTCCCCTCCCTGCCCCGTGATTATAGTGTACCAAAGTAAAGAATCACTGCTTTCATTGGTTTAAGAATCATCTTTTGGGGACTTCCCTAGTGATCTAATGGTTAAGTATCTGCCTTCCAATGCAGGGAATGTGGGTTCAATCCCTGGTCAGGGAACTGAGATCCCACAGGCAACTCAGGTGGCACAGCACAACTACTGAGCCCACACACCGCAAGAAGAACCCCCCACACCACAGCTAGAGGAAAACCCACCCCCGCCCCCCATACACACACAATGAAGATCCAGCAGATCTTAAAAAAAACCACCATGTGCAATAGCGTCTTTTCACCTATTTGATTGGCAAGCACCAAAATTTTAAAAATAAAATCATCTAGTGGGGCTGTTAAGAGTAAAGATTGCTTAGGCCCCCACCCCTAAGACTCTAAATCACTAACTGTGAGATGGGGTCCTTGAAATGTGCGTTTTCAATAGGCTTGTAGGGGAATTACAGGGCAGATGGCCTGAGAATGGAAAAAACACAGCTCTTGGTCCATGAAACTACTTCATCCAAGCTGCCTGAGTACAGCGAGCAGTCTCACTCTCCTTGGCTTTGATTTGGCTTCACTCTCTGCCTGGAATGCCCTCCCCTCTCCCTGACCTCTGAGAGAACTTTCGGTCACCTTCCAAATGTAAACTCTTCCCTGTGACTTTTCCTGACCCTTCCCAGGAGGAATTAATTACTCCCCCGTCTGAGTTTCCATAGCACTTGGTACATGCTTCTGCTGAAGCATTTATCACATGATATTATGGCTGTTTCTTTATGTGTCTGTCACACCCTTTAAACTATGAGTATTTTCCTTTTTTCATCTTGCCAGGACCTAGCACAGTGCCTGGGACATAACTCAAGTCAGTAAATGTTTATTGAGTTAAATGAAGCTGTTTGTAGAGCTGGTCATCATATTAGATATCCATCCATCTATGTGTGGCAAGACTACAGACACTGGGATAGGGCACAGGAAAGATCCTAGCGCCAGAGAGGAGAGCCGGCCATAACAACGCCAGGTAGGAGAAATGCCAGCCCTGGGGCCAGGACGAAGGCATGACTCCTCCAGCACAGAGGGCATGCATACAGACAGGCTCAGGTTTGCTTCCCTACATTAGTAGGGACAGGAAAATGCTTTTGGTGGTCCTTGAAAGTTAAAAGTAGACATGAAGCAGAAGTCCAAGCTCATGGATAAGGTTGGTGATCATGAAGAATAACTAGGTACTTATTATACTGGGCTTCCGTAGTAGCTCAGCTGGTAAAGAACCCGCCTGCAATGCAGGAGACCTGGGTTTGATCCCTGGGTTGGGGAGATCTGCTGGAAAAGGGGATAACAACCCACTCCAGTATTCTTGCCTGGAAAATCCTTGGACAGAGAAGCCTGGAGGTATATTAAAATCAGAACACAGAATCTGAGTCAAAGTTCAGACCTACGATTGAAATCTCCATGAGATACACAGAGAACATGAACATTTAACAAGAACCTTAGGATCACTTGGGTTTATGAAACACCTGGTTAAGCAACTTTAGGAAGTACTGAAAATGGGTAGAAAAAGTTTTTAATGCAAAAGAAAGCCAGTGTCCCCAGACACAGAATGACCTTCTGTGGTGGCACAAAGTCCATATCTGATGTAGAGAAGGGAAAATTTGAAGTTTGAAAAGCACTGGCCAAGGGTCATCACTGGGTTCCAGGAGGCCAGAGACCTTTAGAGTACCTTAATGTGGGCTGCCCCAGCTGAGAAGTGGCTATTCCTCTCTAGTCCACCTTTCTTCCTGAAGTCTTGGAGTTGCGTAAGGTTGAGTACATGGTGAGGGACATTAGGAAGAGAGAAACTAAAAGTTGAAAAAGGCTGTAGAAATGAAGCCAGCAGAGTAGGCAGAAAAATAAATCAGAACACAACCAAAGGTCAGCTCTGTCTCTCCTAAACTGCGATAATATAAAATTATGATTCCAATCATGTTTCAAGCTCTTGAAAGAGGAGGAATGACGGGTGTCATTACCAGAGTCAGCCAAACTGCAGTATCAAGGCACAGTCTCCCCAGCTGCCCTTACTTCTCATACTAGCTGCTGGTTTGGGGGATTTCCCAAATCACCCCAGGTTTAACCATTCACTGGGAAGACTCACAGAACTCACTAAAAGCTATTATATATATGGTCATGATTTACTATAGGGAAGGGTTAGAAGCAACAAAAGGAAAATTCACAAGGGGCAGTGTTTAGGAGGATTCCAAATGCAAAGCTTCTGTTGTCCTGAGGATTCAGGAACACCCCCTCCCCCTGGCATTAGTGTGACAATACAGAATATTGCCAACTTGGGGAACTCAGCCTTGGAGTCCAGAGTTTTTATTCGAGCATCATTACATAGATGTAATTGGTTGATTGATTGCCCACATTATTGAACTGTCTCTGGTGGCACCTCCCCTTCCACAGAGGTTGGGCTAGAAGAGGCCTGAAGAGGACAGAGGGTCTGCTCTTTGCCTTCTTTGAAATGGAGTTGAAGTTGCAGAATCAAAAGTGGATTTTCCGTGAAGCTTTAAGACACTCATCCACACTGTAGACTCATGGGATCAATCAAAGAAAAGATTAGAACTAGTCTCACAGAGTCGGACAAGACTGAAGTGACTTAGCAGCAGCAGCTTTACTAAAAGTTTCAAATAGAGGTAAAGATATTCAGATACATACACATACTGACTCACCTAAATTTCGGTAAAAGCCTCAATTAGGCATCAATCAAAAATCTGTCAATCAATTGCTTTTTGTTTTTTAAAACTGTACTTACTCTGCACCCAACACTGAGATATTAAACTACTATTTGGGGAACACTATAAACATGAGATAAAATCAAGGATCCCAGACATTACAAGCTGTGGAGGTTTCCTTTATGTTCTTGCAGGTAGAGATACTTCCTGCTTTTTTCATGTCCAGTCTCAAACCATGACTTGAAGGCCACAGTGAAGGTTTATTATTTCCACTCTCCACTCCTTATCCTATGCTTGCTTTAATTTCTCTTCAGATGGCCAGTGTTCCAACCGTGGAGTGACCCAAAACTTTATTCCAGAGAGATCTGAGCTTCCAGGGCTCCCTGGTTATAAAGAATTTCTATAGACCCCCCGCCCCTCTTAATTTATGCCTGGATAGGGCAGGCCTAGGAGGTTTCTCTGAATTTTATTCATATTCCCCTCTGACTATGCTATGTATCAGAATCTTTGATAACCAGGATGGACTATAGCCTATATTTTCCCCGAAAGTGAAAGCATTAGTCGCTCAGTCACGTCCAACTTTTTGCAGCACTGTGGATTATAGCCCACCAGACTCCTCTGTCCATGGAATTTTCCAAGCGGGAATAATGGAGTGGATAGCTGTTTCCTTCTCCAGGGGATCTTTCTGGCTCAGGGATCGGACCCAAGTCTCCTGTGTTGTAGGCAGATTCTTTACTGTCTGAGCCACCAAGAAAGCCCAACCTGGTGTTAAAAAGAACCTGGAGTGGCAGAGTAGCAGTCTCTGTTGTTGCCTCTGGTGGAAGCATTTCTTCTCCAAGTATTAAAGCCCATATATGAGCATTACCCAAAGTCAAAAGTATAATATAAAATGTAACTGTGAGAAGTGACATTCCCATTTCTCACCTTGGTCTCTGGATCCACTTTTTCTGCAAGAGCCTGCACCATCTATCAAACACAAGTAGATATCAGTGTTAGCTCTAAGGCAGCACTCCAATCCTTCAAGACATTGAGTTTCAGTTGGCACCATGACTGATTCTTACTTCAGTCATTCCACTGTTTTATACAGCCAGCTGCTTCCAAAACAGAGTTTAAGACCGCAAATTTCCATGGGCATCAGCACATTGTCTTCCTCTCCTAACAGGTAAAGTTCTTATTGAGAAGCAACATTGAGTAAGATACTGTGACAGTGAAAAAGGCATTCAGAATACCTACAGGTTATGGTTTTGGCAGAAGCATTAAGGGAAGAGAAGTAAATTCAAATCTTGTCTATTTTAGTAAGGACATATTGCTTCTCTCTCCACAAAGGAAGGAATCAAATGCTATGAACCTACCATCAAGTGAAGACTAGCCTCCTTGGAGTGCTATCACTTGGGAAGGTCATGGTTGGTCACTTGAGCTGGCAAGCTGGTGATACTGGGAGAGCCTTGGTGAAGAAGTTCATATAATTGAGCTAGTATATCAATTCCTGCCACCATGGCCACTTAACTACTGAGCCCACTGAGTTCAGCTGAGGATAAAGAGCTATTAGCTTTCAAAGAACGGATCTTATTGATCATCTAAGTACTCCAGGACTTTTTGTGAATATTTACTATTCACAAATATTTACTATTTACTAATGAAACTCAGACCTTGTGGACCTATTTTGAGAGCATATCAAATTAGAGTGCGCCTGAACGCAGCTAAATGCATGATTTGGTGAATCAGAAAACATTGTGCATGGTTCCAATGTCTATACCTATTATTTAGTTATACGCATCAGAAACAAATGTTTAAGGATTTAGAGGGGAAAAATTATATTGGGTAGCTCGCAAAATCTCGAGGAAAGTCAGAGAACCAAGTTCAGAAGCTACCCATTCAGGGATCATGTTCAAATTTTGCTGCAGAGCCCGGTTGGGAAAGACATCATGCCTCCAGCAATCATAGCAGACCCATACTCCCATCGCTAGACACTGCTGACAGCCCTGGACCATTGCTGTCCCTAGGAACTGGATACAGCTGCCAGTCACTTTAATGGATGGATCTATAGGGTCCTCAATGCTTGTTAGCTTGGTTTGGTGTTTGTGTTCATTTTATTAAAGGCTTGTCTCCCAACAGTAAAGTCTAGGAGGATAACATAGAGTTTATATCATAAACCAAAGAAAGGGGGAGAAGAGATGGTGAACTTACAGCCATTTTTGGACTCTAAAAGAAATTAGTTTAACCAGTGAGTGGGGTGCCAAAGACAATCTGAAGCAATTTGACTGGTGTTTATATCAAATAGGTCACCAAGATATGAAAAATACTCTGTCTCCTTCGTGGGTTCAAAAGCCCACAGAAGTAAGTGAAATCCGGGATATGTTCAGGGAAACCTAAGAGCTGAAGAAACCATTGCCCAGTTTCCCAGTGGATGGCCTGCGAGAGGAGAAACCTTACATGAGAGACTTAGGTTCAACATGAAGGTAAAATAGTGCTGACTGAAGGAGGTGGAGCAATGAGAAACTCATCAGGAAAACAGACCCTCCCCATGGCATTTTAAATAGAATCAACTTAACATGGGGAATTGGTAACATAGGTAATGAAAGAGCTAAAAAGCCAAAGGGAGGATGGTGAAGCAACTCAGATATTAGCAAGAGCAGAAAGCTGCCACTATCCCTAGGGCTGAAGGGACACAGGGAGGATGTATATTACTAGAGCCAGAACCAGAAGGCATTGGGTGAGAGTTAGCACTGTGGCAGGGTCTGTTCTGCAGGAGCTGGGAACCCAGAGGATGGGCTTGAAACTGCATAAACAAGCAAGCAGCCAGTGCTGGAAGCTTCTTTGGAAGCAAAAATGAGGAGAAATGCTCTGGTTTGTCCTGCCCTCCAGTCTTCCACCATTGGTCAAATCTACTTAAAGCCAGTTGTCAAGGGAATGTGGGAAATGTAGTTGCCTGCAATGCAGATGGCATAAGCTCTTCAGGGATCCCACCGGAAGGTACAGGAGTTCACACATGCGAACCCCTGAGCTCCAGGCTCTGGCAGTACTAACACTGCAGGCCTGGGAAGGTCAGAGCCAGGCAGGAGGTGTTCAGTCTCTCCTAGGCTTTATGACTGGAATGTGAGATATTATTATAGATGCACTCATGTGACTACTAATGATTATTTTATAGCCATGGCTAAAACAGCAGTGCAATGCTACTGCAACCATGAAGTAACCATACTGAGTTCTGGGTTGATGTGGTTGAGGGTCAGGAAGGTAGATAAAAGTGTTTTTCATTAGGATGTGTGGGTTTCTGAGAAGCCATACCAGGAAAATACTCCTGTCTGATACCATCTTTAGGCTTGCTGAGACCTGTTCCCTGCAAGTTGACCCTCAGTAAAGTAGAACTCACATAACACGTATGCATGAAATGAAAAGTGAAACTGTTAGTCACTCAGCCGAGTCCAACTCTTTGTGACCCTATGGACTGTAGCCCTCCAGGCTCCTCTGTCCATGGGATTCTCTAGACAAGAATACTGGAGTGGGTTGCCATTCCCTTCTCCAGGGGATCTTCCCAACCTAGGGATCAAACCCAGGTCTCCTGCACTGCAGGCAGATTCTTTACTGCTTGAGCTACATGTACATGTACTGGTACTCATTTTTACCAGTTCTCAAACCTGTTCTCTGATGGATTTAAGGAGGAGTTAGTGGCTCCACCCTTCAGGCAGCCAGTGTTCCAATAACAGGTCTACAGCTGGGGGATGAAAGTAACAGTGGATTGTCTGTTGCTCAAGCCCATTTGGCTAAGAGGAAACTCATCTTCTTGAAGCAGTCTTTAAGATTCTCACACAAATTTGGCTTGCTTTTTTCTGGGGCAAGATCCCCCAAGATTACTTGGGCAAAGATGATGTACTGATGCCCGGCATTTTGAGAGAAAAAAAGGGAAAGCATCTATTGGAGAACTTCTGTACACCACATCCAACCTTGGTGGTGGTTTAGTCACTAAGTTGTGTCCAACTCTTGAGACCCCATGGATGTAACCCACCAGACTCCTCTGTCCATGGGATTTTCCAGGCAAGAATACTGGAGTGCGTTGCCATTTCCCTTCTCCAAGGGATCTTCCCAACCCAGGAATTGAACCCAGGTCTCCTGCATTGCAGGCAGATTCTTTACCATCTGAGCTACAATGAAAGCCCACATCCAGCCTTGGAACCTTTCCAATGTACCATGTCATCGGTTTATACAACCCCCCATGTGGTAGCGGTGGAGAAGGAAATGGCACCCACTCTAGTATTCTTTCCTAGAGAATCCCATGAACAGAGGAGCGTGGTGGGCTGCTGTCCATAGGGTCGCACAGAGTCAGACACGACTGAAGCAATTTAGCATGCGTGCATGCATGCATTGGAGAAGGAACTGGAAACCCACCCCAGTGTTCTTGCCTGGAGAATCTCAGGGATAGAGTAGCCTGGTGGGCTGCCATCTATGGGATCACACAGAGTCGGACACGACTAAAGCGACTTAGCAGCAGCAGCGTGGTAGTGGTGGTTCTCCAACTCATAGATGAGGAAACTGAAGCTCAGGTAAGCAAGGCAGACTCCTAAAGACATAAAACTAAGGAGTGGAGAACCAAGGTCATCCTCCCAGAAGACATTTGAGAAGCCCCCTCAGGAGAAGTGAGGTGAGGCAAGGGACACTTGGGCTCTAGTTACCCAAAGTGGGGAGACCAAATTCCCTAAGACTAACTCACGTGTGATGTGCTTGGGATTCATAGAGATTGCAAGGGAAAAGTAGGTTGGCATTCATGACACTGAATTGACAGAGGATCCTGGAACCTTGTCTAGCATTGGTTGTTTTCAAAATGCTTCCTGTATCTGATTTGGATTATCAGTGACCCCCTAATGTAGACTAAACAATTTAAATGTTTCAGTGAATTACACAACACAACTTAGTGTGATGGATTTACCAGGGTTCCACAGTACTCACCTAATCTGAGAGAGGCAGAAAAGAAAAAGAGGGAACTCCCTCGTTTGCACTCACTTTCCAGCCAGGATACCATACCTCTTCTGCCCCTTCTCTGCAGCCCCGCCCACATCTGACTCAGCTTCAGTGTTGTCTCCCTCAGTGTCCGATGGGCACCAAATCCAGGCAAGGCATTTTACCACCTGGGAGGGAATTTCAGGATCTCAGCTTTTAAGAGTTGAAGTTGAATGCCATACAGCTGGTTAGCCTGGCTCAAGTTCACCACTTTCCACTCCACACATTCATTTATTTGATAAAAGAATACTTTGCCAAGGGGGATGAATGGCGGAAAAGATTAGTTAAGGAGTTTGGGATGGACATGTACACACTGCTATATTTAAAATAGATAACCTCCCCTGGTGGTTCAGTCAGTAAAGAATCTGCCTGCAGTGCGGAAGACCTGGGTTCGATCTCTGGGTTGCAAAGATTCCCTGGAAGAGGGCATGGCAACCCACTCCAGTATTCTTGCCTGGAGAATCCCCATGGACAGAGGAGCCTGGTGGGCTACAGTCCCAGTCTGAGGTCGCAAAGAGTCGGACACAACCGAGCGAGTAAGCACAAACAAATACTTACTGTATAGCACATGGAACTCTGCTCAGTGTTATGTGGCATCCTGGATGGGAGAGGAGCGTGGGAGAGATAGGATACATGTGTATGTATGGCTGAGTCCCTTCACTGTCTGCCTGAAACTACCACAACATTGTTAATCAGTTATACCTCAACACAAAATAAAAAGTTTAAACAGCACTGTTAATTCTAATAATATATAAATGTTTACAGACAGTGGCATATATTATCTAACCAAATAAACTGGTTTTTTTAAAGAGCCACCATAGAGCTTCCTCTCTTTTTCTTTCTTTCTCCCTCTCCTTCCTTTTTCCCCTCCCTTCCTCCTTCTTCCTTCCCCACCACAAAATAAATAAACAAAATGGATAACCAACAAGGACCTACTGTATAGCACAAGGAATTCTGTTCAATGTTATGTGGCAGTCTGGATGGGAGTGGAGTTTAGGAAAGAATGGATATATATGGCTGAATCCCTTTTCTGTCCACTTAAAAGTATCACAACATTGTTAATCAGCTACACACCAATACAAAATTAAAAGTTAAAAAAATAGCATGAGACGGCCTGTCACTGAGGGATGCATCAGTATCCTGTTAGGACTTCCTAACAGGCCTTCTCTCGCAGTCTCCTGCCTCAAGGACTTGGTTTTATCTCCTTTCAGATAGTTTGTCCCATTTGTCTCAAGTCAAGCTATTATATTATCCTATGAGAAAGGTTGGGCTTCCCTGGTGACTCAGATGATAATGAATCTGCCTATAATGTAAGAGACCCCAGTTCAATCCCTGGGTCAGGAAGATCCCCTGGAGAAGAAAATGGCTACCTTCTCCAGTATTCTTGCCAGGAGAATCCCATGGACAAAGGAGCCTGGCAGGCTACAGTCCAGGGGTTGCAAAGAGTCAGACATGACCGAACAACACACACACACACACACACACACACACACACACACGAGAAGGGTTTGGGCAGGGATGAAGGGGTGGGTGGGAGGTGGCGGGGGGAAGGAGGGACAGGCCTTGCTCTTCGGGTCCCTAGAGAAGCCTGGTTCTTTCCTGTTATCTATCTCTTCCATCCAGTCCCATAACCTAGGTCCTTTGAGAGGATGTCCTTTTTCCTGTCTCTTCACTAAACAAACTGGGATTCTCTCTGGCATTTGCTCCTGAGGGCTTTGTCTGCTGCCCTGCCTTTATTATGCATCCTCTCTGATCTCGTCCCTCTTCCTGCCTCGGATTTTCCCCCTCCTCCATCCTCAGGCTCACTTTTCCTGCTTCTACTCTTTCCAGTCCCTGACTTCTCGGGCTATTGTCCCAGGAATTCAGCCACCCTCCCACCATTATCTTTTCTACAAATAATCTTGGCATTACCTGCAACTACATGTGGCACTGGTCTAGGCTTTTCCCTCACCTAGACAATGCCATTTTCCTTGCACATTCCCGGCTTCACCACCCACATCTGCTTTTCAAAGCAATAGTCATTGATCCCAACCACACTAACAAAATACTTAAGACTGTACTTTTATATTTGACAAAACAGTTTTAGCTAATGATGACTAGTTTTTCAGGGGATAATCTATTCTTTCCTAGAGAGAACACTGGTAAATAAACATAGTAAATCAGAAATACTATTGCAAATATGTGTATATAAAATGTTTTGACATATTTTAGGTGTGTAAGTGAATAACAAGTTTTTCCTCACATCAAAAACTGGCCTGATCTCTTGGGGAAACTTCCCTGATATAGTCCTGATCTTATTTACTATATACATGGGCAAACCAATTAAAAGAAAAATTTATGTTGTCCAGTGTCAAAAGCCAAAATGAAAAGTATACTTCAGAAGGAGAAAGAAGCAGAAAACTACAAAGTCAAACAGAATTCTGGGACAACTTTAAGGATGATGAAGCAGAAGAAGGAAGAGAAAGCTGCAGCATAATAAATTGATTTTTTGTAGATTTTTTGTAGAGTTCTCACTAAGCCAGAGGAACTCTGATACCATCAGTTCATTTAGGCACCACAAAACTCAAACCACAACTAAAGCTACTCTAAGGAAAGGTAGGGACCATAAAGCATATTTTAGAGCTGGAAGGGGCTTTCACAATCAGTTATCCAGACAATTAGACTGAAAAAGATAGGCTCCATAAAGTCATTGTCAAGTGTACTGGATAATAATAGAATGCTAGCTAACATTTATTCTTTATTATTGGAGAAAGAATACTTAGCATGAGATCTACCCTCTTAATAAATGTCTCTGTGTACAATGTATTATTAGGTGCAATGTTGTACAGCAGATCATTCATCTGGTCGACTGAAAGTTTATGCCTGTTAATTAGGAACTCTCACATCCCCCTCCTCTCAAGACCTGACAAAGCACTATTCCCCACGCTAAGTGTTGTGTGTGTGTGTGTGTGTGCGTGCGTATGTATGCTCAGTTGCATCTGACTCTTTGCAACCCCATGAATTGTAGCCTGCCAGGCTCTTCTATCCATGGAATTTCTAGGCAAAAATACTGGAGTGGGTTGCCATTTCCTACACCAGGGGATCTTCCTGACCCAGGCTTCAAAACCAAGTCTTCTGCATCTCCTACATTGGCAGGCAGATTCTTTACCACTGAGCCACCCGAAAAGCCAAATGTTTTCTATACATTATTTTATTTCATCTCACAATAATTCTATAAGGTAGGTATTACTACTAGCCACATTTTCCAAACAAGGAAATTGACACTCAAAGAGATTAAGTAACTCATTTAAATCTTTCCAGCAAGAAAGCAGCAGGGCCAGTATCTGAACAGAAGCAGCCTGACGGCACAGACCTCTTAATGTCTATGCCATTTAATCATTCCAAGGGTCTGGTAGATTCAAACCTCTGGTTTAATAATGAAAAAAGGTACATTTAGGAAGGACTTTTTGGGTCTCTACTTTCTGGATGAATGGTGCCTACATTAGTTCAAATAGGTTGTGCTATTGTAACAAACAATCCCCAAGTCTCAATGTCTTATAACAAAATTTAATTTCTCACTCATGCTATATGAAGTCAGTAATGAATTTGGTGGGGCTTCCCTAGTGGCTCAGATGGTAAAAGAATCTGCCCACAATGTGGGACCCAGGTTTGATCCCTGCGTCAGGAAGATCCCCTGGAGAAGGGAATGACTACCCACTCCAGTATTCTTGCCTGGAGAATTTCATGGACACAGGAGCCTGGCGGGCTACAGTCCCTGGGAACACAAATAATTGGACATGACTGAGCGTCTAACACATACACACACACACATACAAACAATGAATTTGGCATCACATGATCTTCACACAGGACTCAGACTGGCAGACCCTCACCATCTGAAATAGTGTTGGTCATTATGGCTGGAGAATGGGAAGATAGCGACTCATGCACTGGCCATACAAGCTTTTATCTGAAGATGATGGCTCAGTGTAAAAGAATCTGCCTGCCAAAGCAGGAAATGCAGGAGACATGGATTCAGTTACTGGGTGGGGAAGATCCCCTGGAGGAGGAAATGGCAACCCAACTCCAATATTCTTACTTGGATAATCCCATGGACAGGGGAACCTCGTGGGTTACAGACCATGGGATCGCAGAGACACAACTGAGCAACTGAGCACCCACACACACTGTTCATCAATTCTGCTCACATTTCTTTGGCTGAAGCAAGTTACATGGCCACATATAATTTTAAAGATGTGGATCAATGCAGTCTAACTATTTGGGTTGATTGTTCTTATATGGCACAAGAGCACTGCCTGGAAATATTGAGGCATAGTCCTAATGACTACCATAGTACCAAATTCACGAAACTGCCCTGTGAACTTACTTCACTCTTATTGTGTTAACAAGTCTTGATTCTGTAATTTACATTTGTTGTACTTTGAATTTATTTGTGTATGTTATGAACAAGTTTAATTCCAAATTATATACAACTACCACTGCTCTTCTAGAACACTAACTATATTTTCCCTCAAGCACAAAACTACACAGGTAACATTTCATACCAGAGTAATAAAAATAAGATTTGAATAAAACCAAATAAAATCTATATTCCAATTATAATCATCCTCCATATCTGTAGGTTCCACCTCCATGGATTAAGTCAACTGCAGATCGAAAACTTTCCCCTCCAAATTCCAGAAATTTCCAAAAAGCAAAACTTGAATTTGCCACACATAGGCAACTATTTACATAACAATTTAAATTGAATTTATAACTATTTATACAGTATTTATATCTTATTAGGTATTATAAGTAATCTAGAGATGATTTAAAGTGTATGAGGATTATATGTAGATTGTATGCAAATATTATGCCATTTTATACAAGGGACTTGAGCATCTGCAGATTTTAGTGGGGAAAGTGGAGGTCCTGAAACCATTCCCTACAGACACCAGAGGATGACTGGAATAAACAGAAAATTTGAGAATTTATGACATGAGATAATATGTGCAAAAATTCTAAACATATTGCCTGGCACAAAATAAGTACTCAATAATCATTAGATTCCTTAAACATATCAGACTTCAATTAATTTTTCTTCAGGAGATACATCTACTTCAGTATCCACTGAAGACTCCTGAAGGCTCAGTGCTTCTGGCTCTAATGCTGATTACTAGATACCAGTACCATTCTCCGGAGAAGGCAATGGCACCCCACTCCAGTACTCTTGCCTGGAAAATCCCATGGGCAGAGGAGCCTGGTAGGCTGCAGTCCATGGGGTCGCTAAGAGTCAGACAGGACTGAGCGACTTCACTTTCACTTTTTCTCTTTCATGCACTGGAGATGGAAATGGCAACCCACTCCAGTGTTCTTGCCTGGAGAATCCCAGGGGCAGGAGAGCCTGGTGGGCTGATGTCTATGGGGTCACACAGAGTCGGACACGACTGAAGTGACTTAGCAGCAGCAGCAGTACCATTCTCAGTCACTCAGTCATGTCCGACTCTTTGCAACCTCATGAACTATAACCCTCTAAACTCCTCTGTCCATGGGATTTCCAGGCAAGAATACTGAAATGGGTTGCCATTTCCTACTCCAGACTAGACACTGGGCATACTAATAAATTAAAAGATAAAAATGAATGATCTTGAGCAATGTTGTCCCAAAGCTCTTATTCTCAAAGGGAGAAAATGTTGAAGAGAAGTTAGATCTCTGGGCCACGTTGTTTTCACTTGAGCTCAATCTCCTAAACCATAGCTCTTTCTAATTATCCAGAACAGTTTTCAAATGTTTCTGACATATGCTGGTCATCATTACCACCCTCTTTGACATGCAATTACGTATTAGTGCAGATGGCTGGAGGTAAAAGCAGGTGGAGGACAATAGAGGTTATTTTCACAGGAAAGAAGAGCAAAGCTATACTCGGCACAATGGAATTTTCCTATTAACTGCTGGGAAGAGAAATATGGGTGTTCACAGGCAAAACAGAAAACTCTGCATAAAACTGAACCATGGAACTCAGAAACGTAGATCTTGAGGGAAACCCATGGTATGAGAGCAATTCTCTCTGAGAATTTGGAAAACAAACAAGGGCAGTGCCAATGGCATAATCCTGCTCATCCTTTTTCTGATTAAACCCGGGGTCAAAGGAATGCCAGCCTACTAGAAGAAAGAGTGGATTTTTTTTACTGCTCTCACCCATGAAGAAGACACCGTGGTGATAGAAGAGCTCCCCAACTTTCCTCTACCTTACTTGACCCCAGATATGAATACCTCCAACTGAAACCTTGCTACTTCATTTTGCAATATGAAGAAGTGCTTGCTGGAGGAACTTTCTAGCCGGATACCCTTGAATGCACTTCCTGATGAAGTGGGAGATGTGCCAGCTGCCACTACAGATGCTGAAAGCCCTGGGAACAAGTAAAGCTGATTGTAATAATATGTTGCATGAGGCTGAAGGCGCTATGGTGGTGGAGAGCCCCAGTTCAGGGGTAGGCACCTTCCAGCTAAACAAAGGCCAAGGCAAAATTTGGCCCTTTACTCTAGCAAAACTATTATGATATCTTGCTACTATATTACAAGGCACATGAGGGCTACAGACTATCCCTCAAAAAGAAAAAAAAAAAGATAGTAGCATCAGGGGAAACTGAAAGTTTCTTGTTCCTAGAGATGCTGATTGGCAATAGAAGCTATATAGCTATGATTTCAGAAACATGGAGAAGGCTGTCAACCAAGAAATATATTACTTTATTACTTGCAAATTCTTTAATTTCCATTATTACAGATGCATTTCTTCAATCTGTTTTGCTCTTTTGTTTAAAAAAATTCAGGCTGTAATAAATTAGCATCAAATCATTTATACCTTCTTATGAATTAATTCCGGAGAAGGCAATGGCACCCCACTCCAGTACTCTTGTATGGAAAATCCCATGGACGGAGGAGCCTAGAGGGCTGCAGTCCATGGGGTCGCTGAGGGTCAGACACGACTGAGCGACTTCACTTTCACTTTTCACTTTCATGTATTGGAGAAGGAAATGGCAACCCGCTCCAGTGTTCTTGCCTGGAGAATCCCAGGGACGGGGGAGTCTGGTGGGCTGTAGTCTATAGTGTCACACAGAGTCGGACACAACTGAAGTGACTTAGCAGCAGCAGCATGAATTAATTCGTGTATTAGAATCTTATCCCAGAGATTCACCAACACCTTCTAGTAACAAAATGGGAGGAGAAAGAAAAATAAAAGGATGCTCCGTGTCTGAGGGGAGATTTATAGCATAAGGAACAGATCACTTTAGACTTAAAAATCAGAGGTTGAGAGGCAGGTTTCTGGAAATAAAACAGGAAGAAGAAAACAGATGAGAAAGGCAAAAGCAAGCAACATTAAGTTTTATTCTTTCACTTGAATGTTTTTGTTTCAATAAATTGATTAATTGAGCCATTTGCAAAAATGAGATTTTTGATGGTTAAGGTATCTTTCAGTTCAAAGATGAAGTACTAAAAGCTAGCATTGTTTTATGCCTTTCATTGTTTGTAACTGCCTTTTCACTGCCTAAAAAACCACCTGGAATATGGCAGATAATAAATTTTTTCATGAATGAATAAGTGAATGAATGAATAAAGCTAAAACTTCAAACCCAGATAAATAGTATTTCTTTCAAAGTTATTGCCTGGAAGACTGTGTACTTATTCCGATCATCTCCTTATTGACCCAGACATATTTAAACACCATTCTGAGAATTGCCAAAGCAAATGACAAAGTCATTTTAAAATCATCAGTGGAATCAAGTCATCTCCCTCTGGTGAAATATTCAGTTTTGGGTTTTTTTTTTTAACTTTGTTATAAGTACCACAGCAGATGAATTTCCAAGTTGGTTCTATTTTTCAATCAAAAATGAGACATAATTCTATGAAAAAGTTAGGTTGACTTTCTTGTGAGGCAAAAGCAAATCTAAAAGGGAGCCCCAATCACTCCAAGAAAGTTTTAAGCAATGGTGGCTTTATTGGCCCAATTGGCTAGCCCTCCCACCTAGATCCTTTGAAAGATAAGACTTATTTAAGACCTTAATTTTTATCTAGTTTCTATTAAACAAACAAATGAGAAAATAAAAATTGTATTCAAGTCACACTCTGTTAACTTCTGTTATTCATTATGCACATCAGAAAAAAAATAGTATTTTAAAAATGTCTTTCAGGGTAGGGCTTCCCCAGTGGCTCATCAGTAAAGAATCCACCTGCAATGCAGGAGAAGCGGATTTGATCCCTGGGTTGGGAAGATCCTCTGGAAAAGGAAATGGCAACCACTTCAGTATTCTTGCCTGAAAAATTTCTTGGACAGAGGAGCCTGGTGGGCTATAGTCCAATGGGTCACAAAGACTTAGACACAACTCAGCAACTAAGCACAGCATAATGATTATATGTATACAGTAAGGACTCCCACATAGACATCTCCAACTCTGACCTATCTCCTAAGCTCTAAGATTTACACTTTCAACTATCTATTAGACCCCACATGTGTGCTAAGTCACTTCAGTTGTGTCTGACTCTTTGTAACCCCATGAACTGTAGCCTGCCAGGCTCCTCTGTCCATGGGATTCTCCAGGCAAGAATACTGGAGTGGGTTGCCATTTCCTTCTCCAATTAGACCCCACACTTGTATGTATAATACCTATGTCAAACTCAACATGTCTTAAAAAAAAAGGTTTGCATTCCTTAGTATTTCCTATCTGTTTTTGCCTATTAGTCTAATCTCCTCAACTAATATGACCTTTTAAAAATGTGATCCAGCCCATGTGAACCCTCCATGACCTACCATCACCTTAAAATTTAAATCTTGTTGCCATGGGGTACAGTCCTCTGACCTCGCCTCTGTGTCATCTCAGCTCCAATAAGTCTACCCTTTACTCACTCTCCTCCAACCCCTCTGCCCCACCTGCTTTTCCTAGAACCACTAAGCTCATCATTGACTCAGCCCCTTACACTTTCTCTTCCTTATGCCTAAAATTCCCTTCCCATACCTTCACATGTCGGATTCCTTCTCACCATCAGGACCCTGTTCAGTGTCATCTTCTGAAAAAGATACATTCTAATCTATCTAAAAGTTCCCCACTCAAGTCACTCTGACCCCCAACTGTGTTTTATTTTATTCATAGGACTAATCATATCTGAAATCATTACTTTATTGTTTGTTTTTTGTCAATTCCCCTACATCTAGAATGTCAGGGACATGAGGGTAGACATTTTGCTTAACTTATTTACTCTAAGAGTTCAGAACAGCACTTAGCACATAGCCTTTGACTATGTGGATCATAACAAACTGTGGAAAATTCTTAAAGGGATGAGAATACCAGATCACCTTACCTGCCTCCTGAGAAACCTGTATGCAGATCAAGAAGCAACAGATAGCCCTGAAGAGGAAGGTGGGCTCTGGGTTCTGGCATGGTCTCTGCCAGTTGAGGGAGAGTAACTCTTGCTACTGCATCATGGGGTCCGTGGGGACCCTTGACTTTGACAAATATGGCGGTCCTTTCCTCATCTTCAAGGATCAGGACTGCAAGTCTCATCTTACGGTACTTGAGGCCCTCAAATCTCATATAATGGCAGCAAAAGCTGTAGCAAATACAATGAAAACATCACTTGGACCAAATGGGCTTGATAAGACGTTGGTGAATAAGTATGGCGACGTGACTATGACCAATGATAGTGCCACCCTCTTAAGCATGATGGATGTTGACCATCAGATCACCAAGCTGATGGCTGAACTGTCCAAATCACAGGATGATGAGATTGGAGATAGAACCACAGGAGTGGTTGTCCTTTGGAAAAGGCTGAGCAGCTGCTGGACCTCCGTATTCACCCAATCAGGATCACCGACGGCCAAGAGCAGGTCACCCGCATCACTATTGAACACCTGGACAAGATCAGCAACAGTGTCCTCGACAACATGAAGAACACCAAGCCCCTGATCCAGACAGTGAAGACCACGCTGGGCTCCAAAGTAATTAACAGCTGTCACTGACAAATGGCCTAGATCACTGTGAATGCCGTTCTCACCGTGGCCAACATGCAGCACAGAGACATTGACTTCCAGCTCATCAAGGTAGAAGGCAAGGTGGGTGGGTGGCTGAAGGACACCAAGCTGATCAAGGGCTTTATCATGGACAAGGACTTCAGTCACCCGCAGAAGACCAGGCAAGTGGAAGATGCTAAGGTTGCAATCCTCACATGTTCATTTGAGCCACCGAAACCAAAGATGAAGTATAAGGTGGATGTGACATCTGTAGAAGATTTTAAAGCCCTTCAGAAGTACGAAAAGGAGAAGTTTGAAGAGATGATCCAGCACATTAAAGAAACTGGTGCTAACCTAGCTATTTGCCAGTGGGGCTTTGATGATGAAGCCAATCATTTACTTCTCCAGAATAATCTGTCAGCGGTTCACTAGGTTGGAGGATCTGAAACTGAGTTGATCGCCATTGCCACAGGTGGCCACATCATCCCTAGGTTCTCAGAGCTCATAGCTGAGAAGCTGGGCTTTGCAGATCCTGTGAAAGAGATCTCGTTTGGGACCACCAAAGACAAGATGCTGGTCATTGAGCAGTGTAAGAACTTCAGAGCCGTCACCATTTTCATCAGAGGAGGAAATAAGATGATCATCAAGGAGGCCAAGCGTTCCCGTCATGACGCTCTGTGTGTAATCTGCAACCTCATTGGGACAACCGCATGGTATATTGCAGGGGTGCTACCGAGATCGCTTGCGCCCTGGTGGTGAGCCAGGAGGCCGACCAGTGCCCGGCCCTGGAGCAGTACCCATGCACGCCTTTGCCGAGGGACTGGTGGGCATCCCCATGGAGCTCATGGAGAACAGAGGCATGAAGCCCATCCAGACCATGACTGAGGTCCGAACCAGACACGTGAAGGAGGTGAACCCCGCCCTCGGGGATTGGCTGTCTGCACAAGGGAACCAATAATATGAAACATCAACATGTCATAGAAACCTTGATTGGCAAAAAGCAGCAGATCTCTCTTGTAACACAAATGGTTAGAATGACTTTGAAGATTGACAACATCCATAAGCCTGGAGAATCTGAACAGTAAAGACAGAATTTAGAATAAAATGAGGAGTAAGATCCACTACTGTGATTAAATAAATGGGTGTCTTGGGCTGCATCTACAGCTATTTATTGTTAACCTGTATCAGACACTGTGACAACAGTAGCTGTTTGGTAACCATAGTTTCATTTGTTCAAAGACATGAAATTATAGACGTATGATCTCACAAGGTTTTGTATGTGTTGTATTAAAGGGAACACTTTAAACAACCTTTATATTCTGCTCAAGTTAACAAACATTCACTAACATTCATTAAATGCCTTAATTGAAAGGGTTTGAGTTGATTTTTTTTTAATAAGATGTAGAACCTGTTTTTATCAGCTTTAAATGTTTAGTTTGTTCTCAAGATTTATGTTAACATTGAGGAATATGGGCTTGATCCTATTAAATTTATTTAAATACTGACAAAAAAAGAAAGAAGTAACAGTTAGAACAGCACATGCAACAACAGACTAGTTCAAAATTGGGAAAGGAGTATGTCAAGGCTGTATATTGTCACCTGCTTATTTAACTTATATGCAGAGTACATCATGCAGAATGCCAGGCTGGATGAAGCACAAGCTGGAATCAAGATTGCAGGCAGAAATATCAATAACCTCAGATATGCAGATGACACCACCTTTATGGCAGAAAGTGAAGAAGAACTAAGGAGGCTTTTGATGAAAGTGAAAGAGGAGAGTAAAAAAGCTGGCTTAAAACTCCACATTTGAAAAACAAAGATCATGGCATCCAGTTCCATCACTTTATGGCAAATAGATAGGGAAACAATGGAAAACAGTGACAGACTTTATTTTCTTGGGCTCCAAAATCACTGCAGACGGTGACTTCAGTTGTGAAATTAAAAGACACTTGATCCTTAGAAGAAAAGCTATGGCATACCTAGACAGCATATTAAAAAGCAGAGACATTAGTTTACCAATAAAGGTCTGTCTAGTCAAAGCTATGTTTTTTCCAGTGGTCATGTATAGTTGTGAGAGTTGAACCATAAAGAAAAGTGTGAAGTGAAAGTCACATAGTCGTGTCTGACTCTTTGTGACCCCATGGACTGTAGCCCTATCCTCTGTCCTTGGAATTCTCCAGGCAAGAACACTGGAGTGGATTGCCATTTCCTTCTCCAGGAGATCTTCCTGACCCAGGAATCGAACCCAGGTCTCCCACATTGCAGGCAGACTCTTTACTGACTGAGCCCATAAAGAAAGTCAAGTGCTGAAGAATTGGTGCTTTTGAACTGCGGTCTTGGAGAAGACTCTTGAGCGTCCCTTGGACTGAAAGGAGATCAAACCAGTCAATCCTAAAGGAAATCAACCCTGAATATTCATTGGAAGGACTTATGCTGAGGCTGAAACTCCAATACTTAGGCCAGATGATGCAAAGAATCAACTCATTGGAAAAGACCCTGATGTTGGGAAAGATTGAAGGTGGGAGGAGAAGGAGATAACAGAGGATGAGATGATTGGATGGCATCACTGCCTTGATGGACATGAGTCTGAGCAAGCTCCGGGAGTTGGTGATGGACAGGGAAGCCAGGCGTGCTGCAGTCCATGGGGTCGCAAACAGTCAGGTATGACTGAGTGACTGAACTTACTGACTAGCACATAGTAGGCATACTACTTGGAATGAATGAATGAATGTTCAATAAACCATACAAATTGTATGGTATTTCTAAGAAAGGTTTATGACCAGACTGCACTCTGCTGAAAGTAAAGAACTGCTCATGGAGCCAGTAGCCATCAGCTTTGTAAGCAGATGTTCAGATTTAGAACTAATGCATCCATACAGGCTTGCCTAGGCTACCAGTTGTATAGTCTGTATTAAGTATTAGCTAGCAAATCAAGTTGGAGAAGAGTTGAACACGACTGACTGACTTCCCTTTCACTTTTCACTTTCATGCATTGGAGAAGGAAATGGCAACCCACTCCAGTGTTCTTGCCTGGAGAATCCCAGGGACGGGGGAGCCTGGTGGGCTTCCATCTATGGGGTCACACAGAGTTAGACACTACTAAAGTGACTTAGCAGCAGCAGTAGCAGCAGCAAATCAAGTATGTATCATTTCACACTGTCTTCAGAATCTTTGAGTACTGGATAAAATACTTCCTTAGACAAGTAGACTATGACCTGAAATAATTATGTATATATATACACATATATATACATAATTACCAACCAGCCCTGACAAGGTGCAAAAAACAACCAAAGCTGGAATTGAACGGCTGTCCTTCTTTGCTCTCTCCCTCTCCTTTTAAAGTGTAGAGCTTTTTGGAAAAGAAGCATTATATGAATTCAAAGCATTATCTTATCAAATCCCCATAATTATTTTAACCATGTGGCATAGTCTGTGCACAGCCAGTGATTAAGCTGTATCACAATTAAAACAATATCGTGAAACTAATTACAAAAAGCTAGACAGACCGTGCTATCTTTCTGCTTAGTGTTCGAATGTTACATAGAAGAATGTAATTCAACTCTGCAGACACCATCAAAATCTTCCAACACACTTTTAAATCCCTGACTGTCTAAGGGGTAGGTGGCGTCGTCAGGGAAGAATGGGGAATGACAAAAGAGTAGGAAACAACCCTGAATGAAGTGCCAGCTTTTAGATCTTTAGATCTCTTTTAGAGGAAAAAATAATTTAAAAAGGATTCCTACGAAAATATTTTTTCCCTCTTCATAAAAACTGTGTAATCAGAAAGCCAGATAGTTTGGCCAGACTACAGAAGCTATCTAAAAGTCAGAAAGACCTGGCTGATACATTCCCATTCATTCTAAAGTTACAATTATTTTCCTAGTCAGAGCAGGTGGGGGGAAGAAGCAGGAATCCAAGGGACAATGTTAAATTCATCATTTCACAGAGTTTTTCACACAAGGCCAATGGCATGAGTGAAATAGTTTACATGTACACTTTCCTCTGTTAACAAATTATCTAAGTGTTTTCATTCATATTATCGTTATTCTGAACTAATGCTGGAGATGCAGCCTATAACTCCATGGGCTAAATGGCTAAAGGAAAAGCACCAACGTGAAAAATCTGGTCAATCACTAGCACATGGCTACAAAATAACCAATTTTTTTTTTTTTTTTTACCTCAGTTCAAAGCCACCCTGACAAAACCATACAAATGGAATCACTCTGTGGGGTTATTCAAGAGAATGGGAGAATAAAATTCAGTAGAAGGTAAGCATCAGGGCTTACTTTAGATCAGCTTGTCCTGGACCTACAGCATCTGCACTGTTTGGAAACGAGTTAGAAATGCAACTTCCAGAATCCTAACCCAGACCTCCTGACACAGAAATTCTGGAGGTGGGGGCCAGAAGTCTGGGTCTTAACAGATTCAGATGATTCTCAAATCATCAAACCCTGATGATTCTCAAACTTGCTCAAGCTTAAAAGTCACTGCCTTTTAAAAAAAATTTTTTGTTGTGTTCAGCCACTCAGTCATGTCTGACTCTTTGTGACCCCATAGACTGCAGCACACCAGGCTCCCCTCTCTTTCACCATCTCCCAGAGCTTTCTCAAACTCATGTCCATTGAATTGGTGATGCCATCCAACCATCTCATCTCTGTCATGCCCTTCTCCGCCCTTAAAAAATTTTTATTTATTTATGCATTAATATTTATGGCTGTGCTGGATCTTTGTTGCAGTGTTCAGGTGTAGGGAAAGAGCAAATTAGCCAAAATGGCATGGTGTGTCTCTCTCTCCCCACAGCCTCTTGTTCTTGCCCCATGATTTGTAAATAATGATTATGTAACAGCTGAGATCACTTATAACATTGCACACGTGTGTCACAAGGTACTCGCTTGGCCACAGGCTACTGTTACTAAGTGAGTTCCGTGTAGAAAGTGGCGGCATTTACTGCTGCATCACGGCTGTGTGTGTTGAGTCAACCACGAGAGGAGAGAATATAGCATGTCTACTGCTAAGGCTGATGCATCAGCCGAGAGAGAATACTGTTATGGTTGCTGCGCCAGCCAGCAGAGAATAAAACATGTCTGCAGTTCCTACGGTTCCTTGAGCTTTCTTCCAGCGTCCCCGCTTGCACTTTATCTACCATGGGTCAAACGAATGGTGCAGTACAAACAGCAAGATCACCGGCATCACGAACAGGATCAGCGATACATCAGGCTTCTCACTGCAGTGGCTTCTCTTGCTGTGGAGCACAGGCGCTAGGGCATGTGGGCTTCAGTAGTTGCAGCTCCAGGGCAATAGAGCACAGTCTTCAGTAGTTGTGGAGCATGGGCTGAATTGCTCTGTGGCATGTGGGAATCTTCCTGGCCCAGGGATTGAACCTATGTCTCCTGCACTGGCAGGCAGTTTCTTTACCACTGAGCCACCAGAGAAGCCCATCACTGCCTTTTTGTTATTATTGTTGTTCAGTTCAGTTCAGTTCAGTAGCTCAGTCATGTCCAACTCTTTGCAACGCCATAGACTGCAGCATGCCAGGCCTCCCTGTCCATCACCAACTCATGGAGTTTACTCAAACTCATGTCCATTGAATCAGTAATGCCATCCAACCATCTCTCCTCTCTCCTCATCCATCCTCTTCTCCTCCCGCCTTCAATCTTTCCCAGCATCAGGGTCTTTTCAAATGAGTCAGTTCTTTGAATCAGGTGGCCAAAGTATTGGAGTTTCAGCTTCAACATCAGTCCTTCCAATGAATATTCAGGACTGAAATCCTTTAGGATGGACTAGTTGGATCTCCTTGCAGTCCAAGGGACTCTCAAGAGTCTTCTCCAAAACCACAGCTCAAAAGCATCAGTTCTTCAGTGCTCAGCTTTCTTTATAGTCCAACTCTCACATCCATACATGACTACTGGGAAAATCATAGCCTTGACTAGGCAGACCTTTGTTGGCAAAGTAACATCTCTGCTTTTTAATATGCTGTTTAGGTTGGTCATAACTCTTCTTCCAAGGAGTAAGCATCTTTTAATTTCATGCCTGCAGTCAACATCTACAGTGATTTTAGAGCCCCCCCAAAATAAAGTCAGCCACTGTTTCCACTGTTTCCCCATCTATTTGCCATGAAGTGATGGAACCAGATGCCATGATCTTAGTTTTCTGAATGTTGAGCTTTAAACCAACTTTTTCACTCTCCTCTTTCACTTTCATCAAGAGGCTCTTTAGTTCTTCTTCACTTTCTGCCATAAGGGTGGTGTCATCTGCATATGTGAGGTTATTAATATTTCTCCCAGAAATCTTGATTCCAACTTGTGCCTCATCCAGCCCAGAGTTTCTCATGGCCTCCAGGCCTCCCTTTCTGCTCTAAACCTGACCTTCCCACATGCTAGATGTGTGAATAAAATAGAAATAAAGTGTCAGTTAAACTCCCATCTATATCTGGAGAGAATATTTAGGTACACCCCCCTGCAAAACCAAATCACTGAAGGAGAACTAGATTTCATGTCCTTTCACCAGGCAGATCTGTTTTTAGGAAAAAATAATTTATAAGATTACACATTAGATGTTATTAATAGAAGTAAATTGCAAGCTCTTTGATTTCTAGTCATCGAATATCCTTCAATACCTGGCACTAACACTTTGGCTGTATTGGCAATCTATACATATTTGTTTGGATGAAAGAAGTAATATTTTTAACAGACTCCATGAAAGGCAGTTATCTTCACTTCTGTTTTCTCTCCAGTGTCTTCCAGAGCACTGTCTCACCTATCCACATACACCATACCAAATAGAAATGGCCATTACCAGGTTCCCTGATTTAAAATCAGACCTTCTCATAAAGGCATGAACTTCATTCTCAGTTCTGTTCATTCAACAAATGTTCACAGTGCATCTGTCACATGTCAGGCATAGGGCTAGAAACTAGACAAAAATGCACACATGTGTGACATCACTCTACACCTGGGAGCATACAGTTTAGTAGAAGGTGATACATATGAATAACTAAGCCCAGAAGGGGGCACTAGTTGCTATGATGAAAGTGAGCATAGGATATGATACAAGACAAGAGGGTATATTCAAGTCTATTCTGAGAGTTCAATGGGGTATCTATAGCACTGGGCCTGAATATACTCTGCATATCCTCCTAACCCAGTACCACCAACTAAGTCAACTCTGCAGAGATTAAAAATTTATTCTGAGGATTCCTGGTGGTCTAGTGGTTACGAATCCACCTGCCAACGCAGGGGACATGAGTTCTGGTCCGGGAAGATCCCACATGCCGAGTGGTAACTAAGCCCATGCACCACAACTACTGAGCCCACATGCCTAAAGCCTGTGCTCTGCAACAAGAGAAGCCACTGCAATGAGAAGCCCGTGGACCACAATAAAGAGTAACCCCCACTTGTCGCAACTAGAGAAAGTCTGTGCCCAGCAATGAAGATCCAGGTCAGCCAAAAAATAAATAAATAAATCTTAGGGGAAAAAAAGTTATTTTGAGATCTGAGAGTGGTAATGACCAGTAATAGTTTAGAATTGACCAAGGACATAAGGATTTGAAATAAATAAATAAATGAAACCTTTCCTTGGAGTTGTCTTGAATATTCTTACTGCAAACTACTTTTCTGGGCTGTATACCGAATCTGTGTGTCAGCTCATTTGTGCCTCCTTGACGACTGAAGTCAAGGTCTGATGCTTGGCAGAAGTAATTTGAGCAGCATGCCACTCACTCTACTCTCTGCTGCCACAGTGATTCTAGTCCTGTGCAAATCTACCCTAAGCAACTAGGGACCATAACTAGGGAAATTGAGTTCCTTAAAAAGCAAAGGGAATGGAGTTGCCAAAAGAGTTTCTAGGAGGATATGCTTGGAATTTGGGATTTTTGATTTGTATTTCTACAAACCCTGGGCAAGCTGCCCTACTAAAATTACCATTACATTGAATTTACGACCAAGTAATGGTACATTTCTCTCATTGAAGACAGATCTTCTCTATCTGTCTGGGCTCGAGCATGACCTGTGTGGGAAAACAATAAATCAGCACTCTCGCACAGCTCTTTTGTGTGCCTTGGGGGTAGAAGGGGGGATGCCAAAGCGGTTAAGGTCAGCTTTGTGACTTGTGTCCCAGGAGGGCAGAAAAATCAGTTTGAGGATTTGCTAAAGGATCAACAAAATAATTGATAACCAGTGCACTGGCATGATTCTGCAGTTGGAATGCCTTTGAAACTGTTCCCAAATGGCACAGGGATTAGGGAAGATTTTTGAACAGAGAATGAGTTATGTGACCTGGGGGGCATACTTTAACTCTGCCATCGACCTGGGTGTCGTTGTGAAGGACACTTAACCTCAGTGACCTCCTCGTCTGTAGAGCTAGAATGACGGCTGCAGCCCAGATGGAGCACATGAAGCATCAAGAGACTCCCTTAAAAGTGGCCAAGTATGTTTTGGGGCTTCCTCAAGTTTTATTATTAAAATCGGAGAAACAAAAACAGATGGAAATAAAACCTAGTTTCAATCCTCAATTCCAAATTATAGGATACCAACAACTGGTATTCTTTGCTTGAATTTTCCAATGTTTCTTCAATTTCTGATTTCTGCCTAGAACAAACAATAATGATTGTAATATTTAATATGTATTATTTGAAACCTTGGCCCAGGCACTGGACTAAGCCTTTTTTCTGTATTTCATGTCATCTTTACCACCTGGTGGTTCAGATGATAAAAAAATCTTCCTCCAATGCAGGAGACCCAAGTTCGATCCCTGGGTGAGGAAGATTCCCTGGAGAAGATGTTGGCTACCCACCCCTCTATTCTTGCCTGGAGAATTCAGTGGACAGAGGAGCCTGGCAGGCTACAGTCCACGGGGTCTCAAAGAGTCAGACACAATTGAGCAACTAACGCTTTCACCACCACCCCATGAGGTGAGGATTTCTAGCTCTGCTTTGCAGATGAGAATCTTGTGGTTTATGGAATCCAGCCCAATGATAGTATTAGGACTCGCACCCACATTGGACAGTTTCTAAAGTGCATGCTCTTAGGCACTCATTAGCTCTAACAATGGAAATAACAAACAATGGAGGAAGTCCTACCTTTAAAATTTTCAAATGTTAGATTAAAAGTTTAATACTATGAAGTTTAATAATAGGTTGTTTGTTGTTGTTGTTCAGTCACTCAGTCGTGTCTGACTGTTTGAGACCCCACTGACTGCAGAATGCCCGGCTTCCCTGTCCTTCACCATTTCCCGGAGCTTGCTCAAACTCATGTCCATTGAGTCGATGATGCCATCCAACCATCTCATCTTCTGTCTCCTCATCTTCTTGTCCTTCTCCTCCTGCTTTCAGTCTTTCTCAGCATCAGGGTCTTTTCCAATGAGTCCGTTCTTTGCATTAGATGGCCAAAGTATTGGAACTTCAACTTTAGCCTCAGTCCTTCCAATGCATATCCAGTGTTGATTTCCTTTAAGATTGACTGGTTTGACCTTGCAGTCCAAGAAACTCTCAAGAGTCTTCTTCAACACCAAAACTTCTCCAAGTTTTGTTCCTTAAAACTTCAACAGTTTGAAACCATCAGTTCTTCTGTGCTCAGCCTTCTTTATGGTCCAACTCTCACATGTATACATGACTACTAGAAAAACAATAGCTTTGACTAGATGGACCTTTGTTGGCAAAGTAATGTCTCTGCTTTTTGATACACTAGGTTTCTCATAGCTTTTCTTCCAAGGAGCAAGCGTCTTTTCATTTCATGGGTGCAGTCAACATTGACAGTGAATTTGGAGGCCAAGAAAATAAACTCCATCACTGTTTCTATTGTTTTCCCATCTATTTGTCATAAAGTGATGAGGCCAGATGCCACAATCTTAGTATTTAGAATGTTGAGTTTTAAGCAATTTTTTTTCACTCAAGATTACTTGAGAGTACCCCTTTTCAATTACTGTCACTATCCATTCAATATCCACTAGAAATCCATTTAAGAAATCCATTTAATAGCTATTGCTTTCTCGCATAGAATTAACTGTAACTTCCTATCTGTTCTTAGACTATTAAAAGCGGAAGCATTTTCAAGATAAACACTCGACCTTCACTTTGTTCAGATCACTGGCTCCATTCTTTTAAAATCTTATACATTTTATAGCTTCGAGTTATATCATAATATAATTTTTTTTTACGTTATCAAGGATTTAATTATATGTTCCTTCAAACTTTATTCCCTTTGAGAACTTATATTTTATTCCAACCACTTCTGAAATAAATTATTGTAAACCTTGCATGACTCAGGGTCCTCGGGAGAATTCATGCTTTTAAGCTCACTGTAGCTATACAAAATAAACCCAGGCTTCTGTGCATTGTAGCTTTTGGCTCTGTATTTTAGCTTTCTCTCCTCCCATCATTGTAAACTGTTATTCCACATGCTGGCCTCGCTGCTTATAATATATCTTACTTTATAAATAATTGTCTGGATAAAGACCTGAAGGAAGATCCGTGCTTTTGCTGTGGAGTAAAGTTCATTGGCTTTGTGACATGTATTTTCATATTATCATTTAGTTTACCTCTAAGTTCATAACAGTCTCCACAATGGTTATGTCTGACCAAAGACATAAGTTGAATGTGAATGCAAGTTAGATTGCTTTTTACAAGTCATACATACATATATGGAAATATAAGTCATATGGATGATGATGTAGGTATAGATATAGAGATGGTATGCATGGGTATTTTAGTTTAGACTGTTTCCTGACCAGACATGATACTGTGAGAACCATGACAATAAAGGTTTTATCTAAACTGGAGACTGATTTTAAAAAGTTTGATTTGAGCACGGAATTCAAGTTTAAACTTTACTTACCACCATGCTTATTTATACTATAATGCTTTACACAGAAAAGTCACTCAATAAGTGCTAACTAAAGAAAATCATGCAAAAAGAAATTCAATGCTAAAATGTAGAATTGTTTGCTTATATCCTTTTACTTCCCAGATTCACATATGCTCCTCTTTGAGCTTAACAGAGTTTGCAAAATAACTTACATGTGTTAAAACTCTCTCTTTAAGAGCATAATTTAAGAGAATGAAAATAAGCCATAGAGTAAAATAAAAAATTCACAAATTATATATACAACAAATAACTGTTACCAAGAATATACATATATTTGAAAACCACTCAAAATTCAATAATAAAAAATTGTACAGAAGATTTGGACAGATGTTTTACCAAAGAAGATATACTGATGGGAGATAAGCACATGAAAAGATTTTCAACAACATTAGGTTAGAGAAATGTGAATTTAATTAGAATGGAAAAAATTAAAAAGAATGACCATACAAAGTGTTGGTGAGCATATGGAAGAAATGGAGCTTTCATATATTCATATAAGGATTCATACACGAATGTTCCCAGCAAATTTATTCAAAATAGCAAAAATCTAGAAACAATTCAAACATCCATCATCAGGAGAATGGATAAATAGATTATAGTATATCTACATGATGAAGTACTGTGCAGCAACTAAAAGGAATGAACAATTGATACATGAACAACACAGTTGTATCTCAAAATAGTTATGCTGAGTTAAAGAGGCCAGAAAGAGAAAAGTCAATACTGTATGATTCCATTTATATAAAATTTTGGAAAATGTAAACTCATCTATAGTAACAGAAAACAGCTAACTCAATAGTCGCCTGGTAGCTGGGGTGAGTAAAGATGGAAGGGGTGCTTACCAAAGACAACAAGGAAATTGTAGGGATGAGAGGTGTGTTCACTATTCTGACCATGGCAGTGGTTTCATGGGTGTATAAGTATGTCAAAATTCTCAATTTGCATACTTTAAATTTACGCAATTTATGATTTGTCAGTTACACCTCAATAAAGCTATGTGTGTGCTCCCCTGGTGGCTCAGATAGTAGAGAATCTTCCTGAAATGAGAGAAACCTGGATTTGATCCATGGGTTGGGAAGATCCCCTGGAGAAGGAAATGGCAACCCAGGCCAGTATTCCTGCCTGGAGAATCCCACGGGCAGAGGAGCGGGCTACAATACATGAAGTTGCAAAGAGTCGGACATGACTGAGCGACTAACACAAAGCTATGCGTGCATGAGTGCTAAGTCGCTTCAGTCGTGTCCAAATCTTTGCGACCCTGTGGACTATTGCCTGCCAGGCTCCATTGTCCATGGGATTCTCCAGGCAAGAATACTGGAGTGGGTTGCCATGCCTTTCTCCAGGGGATCTTCCCACCCCAGGGATGGAACCCACGTCTCTGTCTCTTATGTCTCCTGCATTGGCAGGTGGGTTCTTTACCACTAGTGCCACCTGGGAAGCCCCCAATAGAACTATTGCAAAGGGCGGAAAAAAAAAAAAAAAAAAAGAATATAGCAAACAAAAGAAAGGAACCAAAAGCAGATTCAGAGGGTTTCCCCAGTGGCTCAATGGTGAAGAATTTGCCTGTCAGTGCCTGAGACACAGGTTCAATCCCTGTGTCTGGCAAGATTCCATATTTTGTGGAACAGCTTAAGCCTATGCACTACAACTACTGAGCCAGCACTCTAGAGCTTGAGAGCCATGACTATTGACCCTGTGCCCCTAGAGCCCATGCTTCTCAACAAGAGACGCCACCGCCATGAGAAGCCTGCGCACCACAGCTAAAGTGTAGCCCTGCTCACAACTAGAGAAAAGTCTGTGTAGCAATGAAGACCCAGCACAGCCATAAATAAATAAGATTTTTTTAAAAATCAGAATCAAAGTTTAGATCTGAAAGAAATTTAACAAATCAATCCATCTATTTGTTCATTTTATGGATGAAGCACATTTGAGAGCAAGACAATGGTTACCCAACAAGTAGACTCAATTAGGGACACCAAAAGAACAAAAGATAAGCGAATTTGACAACTGGTCATTTATTTTTTTGAAAAAGGCATCAAGTAATCAGATTGGAGAGAATCAGAATGTTGTTGTATTTGCTGACAGTTACATCTGGGGTCATATTGTCATGATATGCTCAATGTTTAGGGCTTCCAAGCATCTTAATCTTGCCATAGATTCAGAAATGTCAAATGACTGCACTTTTCTCATAGTAGGTGGCAGAGCAACAACTTGTGCCTTTAAACTCGCATCTAAGGGCTTTGTCTGTTAGAGAAGGTTCATAGAGCTGGAAGAGAGGTCTGTATCAGAAGAATTAGCAGTCACATGACTTAATGACCCCTAATCAGAAAGCAAAAGGAATTAAGCAAGTCAATGTATTTGCATCTCACTTGCTAAAAACACCTCTGCAGAAACTTCCTCTGGTGTTAGTGTACTTGTTCCCTGCTTCACCTTGGGTTTTACCTGCTGTGGATTCCTGTCTGGAGAAGCCAGGCAAAGAGCAAGGAAACTTTTCATGAGGGAGCAAGAGAAACACGTCTATAGCCTCCAAAGGGATGGCTGACAACATAACAGGTAACATGGATAGGGAAGTTCTAGTAGAAAAATCTATTAGCCTCTTCTCACAGCTGGAGGACTTACCAGGTGTTCTAGGTTTCAATCACTGCACAAGTCACCCCAAAACTTAGTAACTTAAATAACAATCACTTATTTGGCATAAAGAGTCTGTACTTTGCACTTTGGGCAGGTCTCGAGGGGAACAGCTCATCTCTACTCCATGTGATCCTGACTGGGATTGAATGGTCTGCCTCCAACAAAGCTGACTGATGCTGCCTATCAGTTTCTCTCCATGTGGGTCTCTCCACTGCGGGAGGCTTAGGCTTTCTTAAAACAGGGAGACTGGCTCCTAAGAGCAAGCACGCCAAGAGATAGGAAGCAAAAGCAACTAATTTCTTAAGATCTGGTCCTGGATCTTACCAGATCCAGTGCCAGTTTCCAAAGTCATATTTTAAGAAACTGGGACAGCAATACTTCTGCCATGTTCTATCAGCCAAGCAATCATAATCCATGAGAATTCAAGGCAAAGAGATACAGACCTTCCACCACTAGAAAGAAGGCGTTTCAGTAACTTGCGGGGCTGCATTTTAAAATCAAGGTACCACACAATCATTACAGTTAAAAATTACCTGGACAAAGTTTCTCATTAAGTCCTTGCTCCCCCATCAGAGAGTGAAGGGATTTGTGTATTCACCTGGACCACAACTTCTTTTGGTATTATAAACAAGACCATTCTCTGCTGGCATGTGTGGTCTTGGCATCCAAATTGTTTTATCACTTTATAAGTAGAACTTGTAACAACCCATTTTTAAATGACACTGGGAACAATCAACCTAAAAGCTCTCTTTAGACAGGGATTTGATCACACTAGAGTGTCCCACACATACTAGACATTTCATGACAATGCAAATTGACATATGCCAAGTTGGCCCTACATAATTCTCCAATTCTTCTGGTAAACACTGATTTTTTCAATATTTGGTGACAAGATAAGGGATAAATAGAAGCTGTGACAGCTTCCTCTACCTCACCATTAGGCAGTAAGTATAGTGAAAGTAAATCTCAGACCAAATTCTGCCCCATAGAAATATTTATTAGCTAGAAAACTGCAAAAGAGTCACACAAGACTATTCCAATGGGCTTGAAAAAGTTCCTGCTCTCTACCTTTTCGGCATTCCAACAAGCTTTACAATAATACCCTAACAATATATCTAAAAAATAGCAAACCTACTAATTGGAGCAGGTGACAGAGTCTTGATTAGATAGGGAGAAAAAGAACAAAATTTTAGACCCAGGGCATACTTTGAAGATGTTAGGCTTCTGGGTTTATTAGGTCCTTCAGTTTTGTTCCTTCAGGGACACTTTTAGCCTGATGCATATATTGCCTCCCATTCACTTACTCCCCAAATTATGTCAAACATTCCTTACATCAATCAGTGAACCCTCTGGTGCAACATATGAAGAGCTCTGGGTCTGGATCCCTGAGCAGAGAACTGCAGGGGTCATAGTATTGTAGGAGAGCAGGTGGTACTGGCTGTTAACCTATTGTGCACATCCCTGAATTTCATAACCTTACACTGGTAGCTTGAAACTGGCCATGGTGGGAATATTTACACAAGAGAAATCAACAAAATGCCAAAAATCAGGACTTCACCCCTCCCTAGGGCTGGTTGTTAAACATTTACCAGCACATGACAATACCTGACCACTCACATGGTATGAATTAAAGTTAATTTATATCATACTATTTATATGGGATTATTTAAAAGTAACTTAGCAATAACATAATAATCAAATATTAATTGCTTTAATTAATTATTCCATACAGTTCTTGAATTCAAATAAATGCCTATGCGTGTGTGTGTTTTGAGTGAGTGAGGAGTTGTTTGTCCAATCTTACCAGTTTATTATAATCTATGAAGTCTTCAGTCACATCATATTGAGTAGAATATAAAAACTGAATCTAGATAGTCAGTTGATCAGCAGGGCTAAATTAGATAATAATATGAAAGCTTTTCTAAGATTATCCACTCACACTTAAGATAAAATAGAAGAAAATAGAATGACAGGTATCAATCCAATTTTAATCTTACTTTCATTGAAAATTCTGATCTCATAATCCAAGATTTGGCCCATAATTTTATGCCCTGTATGATGGAAAAGACCGGACTTGAGGTCTCAACTTTAACACATATTATCTGTATTACTTCAACCAAATCATTTCTGAGTTTCTCTTCTCTCATCTGTAACATCGTGATGATAAAAATGAGATTGTCCATGGAAAAGCATTTGCCACTGGCAAAAGCTATAACAAAACACTGGCAATTATCACTCAAGTGCTTCACAAAGAACTAGCTGCTAAGAAGTTACGATTTGGCCAGGAAAACATTATTCTTTCCTTAATGAGAAGCAATAATATTTAAAAATAATAATATTAAAAGTAAACATTTTTAAACATTTTATTTTGTACTGATGTATAGCCAATTAACAAACAATGTTGTGATAGTTTCAGGTGGACAGTGAAGGGACTTCTCCATACATACACCTGGATCCATTCTCCACCAAACTCCCCTCCCATCCAGGCTGCCACATAACATTGAGCAGAGTTCCCTGTGCTATACAGTAGATCCTTCTTGGTGATCCATTTTAAATATAGCAGTGTGTACATGGCCATCCCTAACTCCCTAACTATCCCTTTCCCCTATCCTTCCCCCCAGTAACCATAAGCTCGTTCTTGAAGATTGTGAGTCAAACAATTAAATATTTTAGAAGAATTTTTTTGTCCAAAAAATCAACAGTACTAAAATTAACTTTTCCAGGTTCTCTGAGATGGCAAATAAAGCCTGATCACAAAACTATCATCAGGCACACTCAGTGGGACATGCTGAATGTCTTAATCTTCTCTGGGTACACCTGGGATGCGCTACCTGAGGCCCCTGCCTTCAGAGCTGGCTCAGACCACACCATTCATTACCCACCACTAGCCTAGGACTGCTTTGTTTCTGCGGTAAACTAGATCTTCACATTTTTCTTCCTTTTTACTTTTTTATTATAAAACATCTTCCCTATCTCATCCCTCCAATTCCACAGACACATATGTTAAGAAAAAAACAAAAGACCCTGAAGTAACTGTGCTTAATCCAATCTTCATTTTCACTAAACAGGCCTTCAACCTATCACACCTAATAGGTGCTGGGACTTTATATGTATTATCCCATTTAGCCCTCTTCCAAATATTCCCCTTTTGAAGGTAAAAACACTAATTGAGCTTCAGAAAGTTTAGGGACTTCCCCAAGACTTGCAAAGCCCAGAGGTGGTACAGCCAGGTTTCTAAAACAGTACTGTCTGGTTTCAAAGACCATTCTCATTTTCCTTTTCCAATAATCCCTCTACAAGTCTTAGAAGTGAATTCATAGACTCTCAGAAATCAGTCAATATTTTTAAAGGCCTTCTAGGCCACATAGTAGTTTGATATTTTCCACTAGAATGTAGGCTCTTGTCCTTAGTCACGTTCAACTCTTTGCGACCCTTTGGACTGTAGCCCACCAGGCTTCTCAGCCCATGGGGTTATCTAGGCAAGCATACTGGGGCGGGTTGCCATTTCCTTCTCAGGATGTAACTACCTGAAACGGACTACTTCCAAATGAGAGACGGGGGCTAGGAAACCAAGCAAAGACAGACATCCTGCCTTCACATTTACTCTAAGCAAACCACACTGCACCCTATAACAAAGGGGCATTTTATCAACAAGAGTTTTAAGAAGACCTTCAGAAGAATCCACCACCATTAGTACATGTAGTGTTTTGATTCAACAATCTTCTCACAAAAATAAACCAAGGTTATCTGTGGAGAACATGAGGCAGGTCAGAAAACGATGAAATAATAATGCACATGTGTCATAAAAATAAGCAAAGCTGAAATAAATAAAGATGATGGTTTAGATCCCAGGATTCTTTTTGAGTAACATTTATATTTTAAAGTTTACAGAGGTTAGGGGTATGCTCACAAATGCTCTGATTCCTCAAACATGTGTAAGCTGGGAATGCCTCTCAACAGGTATTCCTGAAAAGAATTGTATAAATAAAATCTTAACAATAAGATATCTTTTAACTTTTTATTTCGTATTGGGGTATAGCCAATTAACAAACAATTTGTAGCAGTTTCAGGTGAACATTAAGGGATTCAGCCATACATATACATATACATGGATCCTTTCTCCCCCAAACTTCCCTCCCATCCACGCTGTCCTGTAACACTGAGCCAAGTTCCCTGTGCTATACAATAGGTCCTTGTTGATTATCCATTTTAAATATAGCAATGTGTATGTGTTCATCCCAAACTCCCTAACTATCCCTTCTTCCCATCCCTCCCTTCAGCAACCACAAGTTCATTCTCCAAGTCTGTGAGTCTCCTTCCATTTTGTAAGGAAGTTCATACAATAACGTATTTCAAATGTCCTTAATGAGATATTTATCTATAGCACCTTGTTATAAATCATTTTGAAAACCAGGTACCCCACAATGTATCAACTTTGCAAATTCAGGTTTTCTTTTGTGGCATTTTGTAAACTATGGTAAAAAGCATTTTTTTCCCTTCTCTAACATAACTACAAAGGCAAATAATTCACCATGAATTCCAGCTTATGTGTTATTTTTACAAAATCACTTTACACTAGAGATAAATTTCCAAATCTGCTTTATATTCTAATAACTTTATTGTGAGGTTGTAAGTAATCTGTTTCCTGGCCTCTTTGTATAGATTCAAATGTCTTATTGTACAAACAAGACAACCGAAGCCTGGAGAGGGCTAATGGCTTTTGCAGAATCTTGCAGGTGGACCACCACGGAGTCAGGGTTGGAGGTACTCCTTGGGGTCACATCAGAGCTCTTCTTACTCGCCAGACTCAACTCTGCTTCTCACCATTTAACTGTCACACATTTAGGTATTAGTCTCCAAGTATAAATTAAAGAAGAGGTTCCCTTGCCTTTGATATACATCAGAATGAAGAGAGGTCGAGGTGGGAAGAAAAACTATTCCACCTCCTCTCCTGGGTTTCTCTGAAATGCTGGAAAAAAATCTGTGTTTCCAATTAAAGCAAATGGTCTCTTTGTGCCTATTGTACAAAGCCATATGTCTATGAAAATTTACAAGAACCGCTGAGCAAGGCAACAGCCTAACATCGAACCCCTAAGATCAAAACCACCAGGAGCAGGAGGCCCAAGAAGTCTCTTGAGCTCAGCACTAAAACCTTCCAGGATATTTCTGTTGTCTCACATCCATGCCTTTTCCTGCCTCAGGTCCTTTATATATGCTATTTCTTTTTCTAAGACTGATCTTCCCCCCCTCCTTTTCACTCGGTTACTCTCTCTCTGAATCTTAGAGAGTTTATTTCAGACACTACTTCCTTGGAGGGAAATAAAGTCACATTCCCCTATATGTGTTCCCTCCACAGCCCCAACCACAACTATAGTTAAATTGTTAATTTTGTAACTGATGATTAATATATGTCTCCCTCATTAAGTACTGAGCTACAAAAGATGAAGTACTACTCTTGCTTGCTTGCTACTGTATCCCCATCGCCAAGTCTTGTGGTTGTTCAGTCACTGTCATGTGATTCTTTGTGATCCCATGGACTGCAGCACACCAGGCTTCCCTGTCCTTCACCATTTCCTGGAGTCTGCTCAAACTCATGTCCATTGAGTCAATGATGCTATCCAACCATCTCTTCTGTCACCCTTTCTTCTGCCTTCAATCTTTCTGAGTACCTGGGTATTTTCCAGTGAGTCAGCTCTTTGTATCAGGTGGCCAAACCATTGGAACTTCAGCTTTAGCATCAGTCCTTCCAAAGAATATTCAGGTTGATTTCCTTTCAGATTGACTAGTTTGATTTCCCTGCTGTCCAAGGAACTCTCAAGAGTCTTCTCTAAGACCACAGTTTGAAAACATCAATTCTTCAGCATTCAGCCTTCTTTAAGGCCCAACTCTCACATCCATATATGACTACTGGAAAGACCATAGCTTTGACTATACAGACCCTTATCAGTAAAGGGATATCTGTGCTTCTCAATGCACTATCTAGATTTATCATAGTTTTTCTTCCAAGGAGCAAGCATCTTTTAGTTTCAAATCACCAAGTCTAGGATGATATATTGTTGTTGTTGTTCAGTCACTAGTTCAGTTCAGTTCAGTTCAGTCACTCAGTCATGTCCGACTCTTTGCGACCCCATGAATCACAGCACGCCAGGCCTCCCTATCACCAACTCCCGGAGTTCACTGAGACTCACGTCCATCGAGTCAGTGATGCCATCAAGCCATCTCATCCTCTGTCATCCCCTTCTCCTCCTGCCCCCAATCCCTCCCAGCATCAGAGTCTTTTCCAATGAGTCAACTCTTCGCATGAGGTGGCCAAAGTACTGGAGTTTCAGCTTTAGCATCATTCCTTCCAAAGAAATCCCAGGGCTGATCTCCTTCAGAATGGACTGGTTGGATCTCCTTACAGCCCAAGGGACTCTCAAGAGTCTTCTCCAACACCACAGATCAAAAGCATCAATTCCTCGGCGCTCAGCCTTCTTCACAGTCCAATCTCACATCCATGAATGACCACAGGAAAAACCATAGCCTTGACTAGACGGACCTTTGTTGGCAAAGTAATGTCTCTGCTTTTCAATATGCTATCTAGGTTGGTCATAACTTTCCTTCCAAGGAGTAAGCTAGTCTTTTAATTTCATGGCTGAAGTCACCATCTGCAGTGATTTTGGCACCAGTCTGTTGTTCCATGTCCAGTTCTAACTGTTGCTTCCTGACCTGCATACAAATTTCTCAAGAGGCAGGTCAGGTGGTCTGGTATTCCCATCTCTTTCAGAATTTTCCACAGTTTATTGTGATCCACATAGCCAAAGGCTTTGGCATAGTCAATAAAGCAGACTTAGTTCAGTCTTAGTTCTGACTTAGTTCAGTCACTAAGTCATGTCCAACTGTTTTGCAACCTCATGGACTATAGCTCACCAGGCTCCTCTGTCCATGGGATTTCCCAGGCAAGAATACTGGAATGTGTTGCCACTTCCTTCTCCAGGGGATCTTCCCAAACAGGATCAAACCTGCGTCTCCTGCATTGGCAGGTGGATTCTTGACCACTGAGCCACCAGGGAAGCCCAGGATGATATATGTGTGTTAGTCATTCATTTGTGTCCGACTCTTTGTGACCTCATTGACTGTAGCCCACGAGGCTTCTCTGTCTCCAGGCAAGAATACTGGAGTAGGTTGCTATTCCCTTCTCCAAAGGATCTTCCCAACCCAGGGAACAAACTCAGGTCTCCCACATTGTAGGTGGATTCTTTATCATCTGAGTGACCAGCGATCCTAGGATGATATATAGATGGTGCTAAATAAGTTTATCTGTTCAACAAATTGTATTGAGTACTGGCTACGTTCTAGCCATTGTTTTTGACACTGGGGGTGTAGCACTAAATTAACCCTCAAGAAGCTCACATTCTAGTAAGGGAGAGAAACAAAAACCAAATAGACAAATGTTTACATAATGAGTGCTATAAAGGAAACAAACTGGATGCTGAGAAAGAAAATAATAGGACTTGAGGGCTTGAGAAGATGAGGCTGTCTTGGATGTGGGGGTCATGGAAGACATATCTAAAGAGGCAGAATTAGAACTGAGACATGAAGGATGAAAAGAAGCTAGCACTGCAAAGTTCTAAGATAGAGCTTCTAGGCAGAGGGAATGGCAAAGACAAAGATTACGTGGAAAGTAAAGTTGGCATATTCAAGAAAAAAAAAAAAAAAGATGTCAATGTAGCCAGATAAACTGAGTGAGGAAAAAAGTGGCTCAAAATGAGGTTGCAGAAGTAGTCAAAGCTAGATCATTCGGGGCCTTCTAGGCCATAGAGAGGAGTTAGAATTTTATTTTAAGGGTAATAGGAAGATATTGAATATTCATGAGCAGGGATTTGACATGCTCCAAATCAGTCAAATCCCTGTTCATGATCATTCTCAAAGCAAGGTAATTCCAGAAAAACATCTACTTCTGCTTTATTGACTATGCTAAAGCTTTTGCTTGTGTAATCACAACAAACTGCAAAATTCTTAAAGAGATGAGAATAGCAGACCACCTGACCTGCCTCCTGAGAAATCTGCATGCAGGTCAAGAAGCAACAGCTAGAACCAGACATGGAACAACAGTCTGGTCCCAAATTGGAAAAGGAGCATGTTAAGGCTGTATATTGTTACCCTGCTTATTTAATTTATATGCAGAGTACATCATGCAAAATGCCGGGCTAGATGAAACACAAACTGGAATCAAGACTTCTGGGAGAAATATCAATAACCTCAGATAAGCAGAGGATGCCACCCTTATGGCAGAAAGTGAAAAGGAACTAAAGAGCCTCTTGATGAAGGTGAAAGAGGAGAGTGAAAAAATCTGGCTTAAAACTCAGTGTTCAAAAAACTAAGATCATGGCATCCGGTCTCGTTACTTCATGGCAAATAGATGGAGAAACAATGCAAGCAGTGACAGACTTTATTTTCTTGGGCTTAAAAATCACTGCAGATAGTGACTACAGCCATGAAATGAAAAGACACTTGCTCCTTGGAAGAAAAGCTATGACAAACCTAGACAGTGTATTAAAAAGCAGAGACATTACCTTGCCAACAAAGGTCCATCTAGTCAAAGATATTGTTTTTCCAGTGGTCATGTATGGATGTGAGAACTGAACCATAAAGAAGACTGAGCACCAAAGAATTGATGCTTTTGAACTGTGGTGATGGAGAAGACTCTTGAGAGTTCCTTGGATTGCAAAGAGATCAAACCAGTCAATCCTAAAGGAAACTACCCAAGTATTCATTGGAAGGACTAATGTTGAAGCTGAAGCTCCAATACTTTGGCCACTTGATATAAAGAGCCAACTCATTGGAAAAGACCCTGGTGCTGGGAAAGATTGAGGGCAGAAGAAGTGGGTGACAGAGGATGAGATGGTTGGATAGCATCACTGACTCAATGAACATAAGTTTGAGCAAACTCCAGGAGATGGTGGAGGACAGGAAAGCCTGGCTTCCTGCAGTCCATGGGATCGCAGAGTCAAACATGACTGAGTGAATGAACAACAATAATAACAAATTGAACATATGTTTTTAGAGTGTAACTTGACTTAGGTTTTGACTTTGGCTGCTGGGTGGATAATGTAGTCTACAGTTTGCTGGTTTTCACAGAAGTTCAGACAAATGACAATGACAGCCTGGATAACAACAGTGATGACAATAATGGAATAGAGAGTGCATTTTATAACTGTTTTGGAATCAGAGTGGTTACTGTTGGATTGGGTGTGTGAAGTGAAAGAGAGAAAATAAGGATAACTCTTGGGCTTTGGGCTTGACCAGCTAGCTAGACAGTGGTACCATTTACTGTGATGGGTATAGGGTAGGACAGCAAGAAGTTGGAGAAACTCAAAAATTCCATTACGTGTATGTGAAGTTTGAGACATCAGTATTTTGGATGTCCATCTGTTGATATGAGTGAATACTTGTTAAATCAATAAAATGTAGTTCTGCTTCCACCTAGGATGGAGAAGCTTCAAAAAAAGCCACTATCACCAAAACAGGAAAAGTTGATAGTCTATACTCTATTTTTAAGTCCAAGTACCCATAATATTTGAATTCCAGGTCATCAGACAGGCTTAGAGGGAAACATTTCTTTGGGCAGAGTATGACCTGAGCAGTTTGAGGCTCCAGGCATCCAGGAGCTCTTTTCCAACTAAATTTTGATTTGAAGTTAATGCAGTTTGTAAAAAGAATGCATGCTACTTTTTTTTTTTTCCAATTTTATTTATTTATTTATTTTATAACTTTACAATATTGTATTGGTTTTGCCATATATCAAAATGCATTCTACTTTTTAATATTTGTTTTAAAAAAAAGTAAAAACCTGTGTCCATGTGTTTGTGTGTATGTAAAACATATCATTATCATGGCTTCATTTAAGAAAATCTTTATTGAGAATCTACTGTGTACTGCTGTCTTCAACCCAAGCTATCATTATTTCTCATGAAGACCACAGCAGTGGTTTCTCTACTTAAACTCTTGTACCCTATGGTCCATTCTCCTCACCTTACACACACTAGATCGGTTTAAATTCCAAGATGATCAAGATTTGGACACACTTGCTTCATGTATCTGCTTCCCCCTTCTAACCCACAACCTTTGGAGTATTTTAACACCAATCCCAGACATTATCGTTTCACATCTGTATATTTTATTATGTATTTCTAAAAAATACTGATTTTTAAACATAATTATAATGCTATTATCTTTTCTTCACAATGAATATTAATTCTATGGTATCCTCTAGTATCTAGTCCATATTCAAATTTTCCCACTTGATTAAGAAATGTCTTGTTACTATTGGTGTGTTTGAATCAAGAGACAAACAAGGTCTGCAAATTACCTTGTGTAATTGTATCTCTTAGGTCTCTAACTGTTGAGTACTGTCTCCTTTTATTTATTTTTCCCATTCCATTGACTTGTTGCAGAAGCTGGGTCAGCTGTCCTACAGATGTCCCAGAAACAATGTAGTTTTCTGGATTTGTCTGTTTGCTTCCAATAATCTAGACTCTTAAATAACCTACATTGCATTAGAAAAGTACAGATGCTACAAAACGATCAGTCTTGAGTTCATCAATGATCTGAGATTACAAAGTAATCAGGTGAACTAAATTGTAAAGGGCAAAAGGCGACTCAAAGAAAACATAGAATACTCCATGTTCCACTTCTGAGTAAATATGGAAGGAAAAGGGGGCAGCCATAGGAGTGGGTGAGAATACAACTAAAACTTTAACATGCTGTTAAAGCACACCTGTGGACTAGTATGAAAGTATAGAATCCTCAGGAGCCACAGGCACAAGGGAGTCTGCACCCACTCACGTTACTTTCCACAGGCCTCCGCTGGATATTTACAAGAAAGCCTAGGATGGTCCAGTGGTTAAAAATCTGCCTGTCAATGCAGGGGACACAGGTTTGATCCCTGGTCCATGAAGATTCCACATGTCGTGGGGCAAGTAAGCCCCAGGAGTTGGAACTACTAAAGCCTGTGCTCCCTAGAGCCCATGCTCCACAACTAGAGAAGCCGCTGCAATGAGAAGCCCTCACATCACAACTAGAGAAAGCCCACATGCAGCAACAAAGACCCAGCACAAACAAAAATAAATAAGTATAAATTAAAAAACAAGGAAGCCTAGGGGCAGATAGGAAATTGGAACACCCTTCTTGGTGGCACAAGTGTCCAGGGCCTGCTAAAATCTGAAAGTAATACAAGAACACCTATAGAATCTTGTCTCACTCTGGGCTCTGCCTGAGTTCAGGATGATAAACAGTTGCCATTGCCCACAGCCCAGAATCTTCTTGATAGGAAGCAAAAATCCATCTGCCTTGAGGGTAGTCAAAAGAACCTATTCATATCCTAGATATGACCATGCTTTTACATGGAGTAAAATGCATCATGTCCTAAGGGAGAATCAAGAAGCATTGTCATGTCCCTATTCCAGGGCAAAAGTTGGCTGCCTCTGGGTGAATGGCAGAAACCTTGCTTCTGCTCAAGACCCTACATTGATACAAAGCAGTGCTTGCTACTGCTCAAGGAGGAATATTAAATTCATAATTAATTAAAAGATAGAGTTCACCTGCACACGAGTGAACTGAACTGAAGAGAGTCAAAGATGGCTAGCTGGTCACAGGAGGGAAATAAGAGTGATGAAAAGCCTGGCATATGAGGTTCCGGAGCACAGTCTCTGCCTAAGACTGTCCTAAGAAGGACAGATGCTACAAAATTATCTGTCTTGAGTTCAACAGTGAGCTGAGATTACAAGGTGATCAGGTGAACTAAATTCTAAAGGGCAAAAGGCAGCTCAAAGGAAACAAAGGAGGCTGGAGCAGGACAGGTTAAAAAAAAAAACCTGCCCCAGCATGAGCCTTGCACAGAGTAATAAGCAACAGAAGGCTAAGGCTAGGGAGAGGACAAGAAGATGGAGAGCAATCTCATCTGTGACAAGGGCACTAGTGATTGCTAAAAGCTGAGGATAAGAGAAGAAACGTCTAGAAAATCCCTCTAGTATTCCAGGCCTCACACTAAGAACAAGGTTCTTAGTAGTTCACCACTGGAGGAATTTGAAGCCTAGAGTTCACTGAAGTTAACCACAACCTAGCAACAACAATAGCAAATCCAGACCCAGCTCAGCTACAGAGGAGATAGCCTCAACTCCCTGAAGAATCATGACCTAATAGAAAAAGAAGCATGCCTAGTTCTGGGCATAAACATTACTTAGCCTAGTGTCTAATGTTCTTTTATACACATTATCTGGCATGTAAATAAAATTATGATAAACATAAAAAGCAAGAACAAAACAACCCATTGTCAAGAGAAAAAACAGACTCAGGATTTGGCATAGATGTTAAAACTAACAGACAAGGACTTCAAAATAACTGTAATTAATGTGTTAAAGGATTTAGTGGGAAAAGTATAATACATGAATGAAGAGATGGAGAACTTAAACAGAGAGATGCATGTATTTCCTAGGGGTTCTGGAACAAATTACCACAAGTTGGGTGGCTTAAAGCAAGAGCAAAGGATTCTTGTGCAGTTCTGCAGGCCTGAAAGCTGAAATCAAAGTATCAGCTCTTTCTGGAGGCTCTCAGAAAGACATTTTCTCTGTTTCTCCTGTCTTCTGGTGACCATCAGCATTCCTTGGCTTCCTTGACTTGAGGCCGCATCACTCCAATCGCTGGCTCCATCTTCACACTGTCTTTTCTTCTGTGTGTCTGTCTTCTTCTTCTCATAAAGACACTTATAACTGGGTTTAAGACCCACTCAGGTATTCCAGAATGATCTCACCTCAACAAAATGACATCTGCAAATAAGATTTTCCCAAGTAAGATAACATTCACAGATTTCAGGAATTTTGACATGGAAGTATCATTGGTGATGGAGGGGCAGCATTCAACCCACTAAAGATAAAAAAAATCATGCAAGAGAGTAAGGCATAATCCTGGGTAGACAGTTTTCAAGGAGGGAACTACCAGCTGTGAATGATCAATAGCAAATATTTGCAGTATCTAGGGAAATGAATGCTTGATTCTGAAGGAGGGCCAATTCTCTGGATGGTACAACACAAGCATTTTGTATGAGATGTGACACCCTAATGGGCATACTGGCTTGTGTGTGACTTCTTAGACTGAAGAAAATGAAAAAAGGGCTAATCTAACACAAACAGAGATTGTGTTCTGGGTGTCAGAGAACAAAGAGCTTGGTTTGAGTCTGGGGTAAGAGAATCCAGTGGAACATCTTTAGAACTTTATTGTATCCTAACATACATTACCACACTTCCTGGTGGCCCAGCAGTAAAGAATCTGCCCACAAAGCAAGAGACTTGGGTTAGATCCCAGGGAGATGTGGGTTAGATCCCAGGGTCAGGAAGATCCCTTGGAGAAGGAAATGGCAACCCACTTCAGTATGCTTGCCTGGGAAATCCCACAGACAGAGAAGACTGGCAGGGCTACAGTCATGGGTAGCGAAGAGTCAGACATGACTGAGTGATTAAACAATGAATGACAACAAATACACATGTGCACATAAGGGAGATAGTATTAAGGGCTGAGAAGCAATCAAAGGGCTGGTCTCTACAGAATTCATCATCTGGGCTCCTGTACTCTGGCTGCTATTGATTTGGCTATATCAGAGGCTGAAAGGAAATGGAGTTTGGGGTATTCATTCTCTGGTCCCTCCCTACCTCTCCTGTAGTTCTATGTTTCTTTACATCCATGGCTCCTGAACTGGCTTGTCCTTCGCAGCTCCAGCTCCCGCTGAGCTGCAATAACACCATTTCTTCCTCTTGCCCTTTCAGAGCAAAAAGCAGTAATGGCTTCCTGCTATTTCCAGTCCCAGGATGCCTCACCATCTTTTGTTGGTTCCTTTAACTTAGCCCTGAAATAGTCCATTCATAAGACAGTTCAACTTATCCAAATATGCCATGTTTCCTGCCAGAATTCCCTGACTCATCCACTTTTGCTAGCTCATGCTCTAACCTAAGGGTTTCCCTGGTGGCTCAGACAGTAAAGAATCCACCAGTCTAATTCTTTCTCATTTCTCTTCTCTATCTTTTGGGACCTATCAGCCAATTAATTTCAAGGTCTCTCTGATATTTCTGCCTCACTGGGGGTTGGGTTATTTATCCTACAGAAATTAAAAGAAGTGAGGGTTTAGTGTATTCAATAATCTAACTTGCATGTTCCCCCTACCCTCAGCCTGCCCATCCCCACAGGGCCATGCTTTTCTCTCTGCGTTTATGAGCCTAGCACACATCTGCTGTGCAACATTTGTCCTTTTCCCTCTGCCTGTAGTACCGCCTTCTCCTACTCAACCTACGATAACCACTATAGGGTCAGCTCTCCTACAGAGCCTGACCTGTCCCTCTAACCATCAGTGGATTTAAATACTTTCTCCTCTTGAGCTTCTCTGGTAGTTCAGTGGTAAAGAATTCACCTGCCAATGCAGGAGATGAGGGTTCAATCTCTGGGTTGAAAAGATCCCCTGGAGAAGGAAATGGCAACTCACTCCAGTATTCTTGCCTGGAAAAAATCCCATGGACAGAGGAGCCTGGTGGGCCACAGTTTATGGGGTTACAAAAGAGTCAGACACAATTTAGCAATTAAACAACAACCTCTTTGCTACCATAGCTCACACAGATTCCTTTATCATAACACAGTCATTATTCGATGACTGTTGATACATAGTTATCTCCCCTAGACTATAAATTCCCACAAGACTGTGTTCTTTTCATTTTTCTATCTAACATATGCCTGGTACATAGTAGTTACTCAATAAGTTTATGATGAATTAGTTAGAGAGGAAAATTAGATTCCTCTATGACACATGTGGGGCCACCCAAGACGGGCAGGTCATGGTGGAGAGGTCTGACAGAACGTGGTCTACTGGAGAAGGGATTGGCAAACCACTTCAGTATTCTTGCCTTGAGAACCCCATGAACAGTATGAAAATGCAAAATAATAGGATACTGAAAGGGGAACTCCCCAGGTTGCTAGGTGCCCAATATGCTACTGGAGATCAGTGGAGAAATAACTCCAGAAAGAATGAAGGGTTGGAGCCAAAGCAAAAACAATACCCAGCTGTGGATGTGACTGGTGATAGAAGCAAGGTCCAATGCTGTAAAGAGCAATATTCATAGGAACCTGGAATGTCAGGTCCATGAATCAAGGCAAACTGGAAGTGGTCAAACAGGAGATGGCAAGAGTGAACGTCAACATTCTAGGAATCAGTGAAATTCCTGATTGGGTGAATTTAACTCTGATGACCATTGTAGCTACTACTGCAGGCAGGAATCCCTCAGAAGAAATGGAGTAGCCATCATGGTCAACAAAAAAGTCCGAAATGCAGTACTTGGATGCAATCTCAAAAATGACAGAATGATCTCTGTTCGTTTTCAAGGCAAACCATTCAATATCACAGTAATCCAAGTCTATGCCTCAACCAGTAATGCTGACGAAGCTGAAGTTGAATGGTTCTATGAAGACCTACATGACCTTTTAGAACTAACACCCAAAAAAGATGTCCTTTTGGTTATAGGGGACTGGAATGCAAAAGTAGGAAGTCAAGAAACACCTGGGGTAATAGGCAAATTTGGCCTTGGAATATGGAATGAAGCAGGGCAAAGGCTAATAGAGTTTTGCCAAGAGAACACATTGGTCATAGCAAACACCCTCTTCCAACAACACAAGAGAAGACTCTTACACATGGACATCACCAGATGGTCAACACCGAAATCAGACTGATTATATTCTTTGCAGACAAAGATGGAGAAGTTCTATACAGTCGGCAAAATCAAGACTGGGAGCTGACTGTGGCTCAGATCATGAACTCCTTATTGCCAAATTCAGACTTAAATTGAAGAAAGTAGGGAAAACCACTAGACCATTCAAGTATGACCTAAATCAAATCCCTTATGATTATACAGTGGAAGTGAGAAATAGATTTAAGGGACTAGATCTGATAGATAGAGTGCCTGATGAACTATGGATGGACGTTCATGACATTGTACAGGAGACAGGCATCAAGACCATCCCCATGGAAAAGAAATGCAAAAAAGCAAAATGGCTGTCTGGGGAGGCCTTACAAATAGCTGTGAAAAGAAGAGAAGCGAAAAGCAAAGGAGAAAAGCAAAGATACACCCATCTGAATGCAGAGTTGCAAAGAATAGCAAGAAAAGATAAGAAACCCTTCCTCAGCGATCAGGGCAAAGAAATAGAGGAAAACAGCAGAATGGGAAAGACTAGAGATCTCTTCAAGAAAATTAGAGATACCAAGGGAACATTTCATGCAAAGATGGGCTCGATAAAGGACAGAAATGGTATGGACCTAACCATAGAAGCAGAAGATACTAAGAAGTGGCAAGAATACACAGAAGAACTGTACAAAAAAAGATCTTCATGACCTAGATAATCACGATGGTGTGATCACTCACCTAGAGCCAGACATCCTAGAATGTGAAGTCAAGTGGGCCTTAGAAAGCATCACTATGAACAAAGCTAGTGGAGGTGATGGAATTCCAGTTGAGCTATTTCAAATCCTGAAAGATGATGCTGTAAAAGTGCTGCACTTAATATGCCAGCAAATTTGGAAAACTCAGCAGTGGCCACAGGACTGGAAAAGATCAGTTTTTATTCCAATCCCAAAGAAAGGCAATGCCAAAGAATGCTCAAACTACTGCACAATTACAATCATCTCACATGCTAGTAAAGTAATGCTCAAAATTCTCCAAGCCAAACAATACGTGAACCGTGAACTTCCAGATGTTCAAGCTGGTTTTAGAAAAGGCAGAGGAACCAGAGATCAAATTGCCAACATATGCTGGATCATCGAAAAAGCAAGAGATTTCCAGAAAAACATCTACTTCTGCTTTATTGACTATGCCAAAGCCTTTGACTGTGTGGATCACAAGAAACTGTGGAAAATTCTGAAAGAGATGGGAATACCAGACCACCTCACTTGCCTCTTGAGGAACCTATATGCAGGTCAGGAAGCAACAATTAGAACTGGACATGGAACAACAGACTGGTTTCAAATAGGAAAAGGAGTAGGTGAAGGCTGTATATTGTCACCCTGCTTATTTAACTTATATGCAGAGTACATCATGAAAAACGCTGGGCTGGAAGAAGCACAAGCTGGAATCAAGATTGCCGGAAGAAATATCAATAACCTCAGATATGCAGATGACACCACCCTTATGGCAGAAAGTGAATAGGAACTAAAGAGCCTCTTGAAGAAAGTGAAAGAGGAGAGTGAAAAAGTTGGCTTAAAGCTCAACATTCAGAAAACTAAGATCATGGCATCTGGTCCCATCACTTCATGGGAAATACATGGGGAAACAGTGTCAGACTTTATTTTGGGGGGCTCCAAAATCACTGCAGATGGTGATTTCAGCCATGAAATTAAAAGACACTTACTCCTTGGAAGGAAAGTTATGACCAATCTAGATAACATATTCAAAGCAGAGACATTACTTTGCCAACAAAGATCTGTCTAGTCGAGGCTATGGTTTTTCCAGTGGTCATGTATGGATGTGAGAATTAGACTGTGAAGAAAGCTGAGCACCGAAGAATTGATGCTTTTGAACTGTGGTGTTGGAGAAGACTCTTGAGAGTCCCTTGGACTGCAAGGAGATCCAACCAGTCCATTCTAAAGGAGATCAGTCCAGGGTGTTCTTTGGAAGGAATGATGCTGAAGCTGAAACTCCAGTACTTTGGCCACCTCATGTGAAGAGTTGACTCATTGGAAAAGACTCTGATGCTGGGAGGGATTGGGGGCAGGAGGAGAAGGGGACGACAGAGGATGAGATGGCTGGATGGCATCACCGACTCGATGGACATGAGTTTGAGTGAACTCCGGGAGTTGGTGATGGACAGGGAGGCCTGGAGTGCCTCCCTTTGCCATGGGGTTGCCAAGAGCTGGACACAACTGAGTGACCAAACTGAACTGAACTGATAACAGTTCTACATATATTCAAGGTACACTGTGAATTTAAGGCCACGATTAACAAATCCATGGGTTGTCAGGGTTATGTACCAGGAGGAGTCTTGTCTAATCCAACTTGGAAATACATGCATTTCCAGTTTTCCAATTTCATTGGCTCATTCAAATTCTTTAACATTAGCTGGTCTAGTTATGCCTATAGGAACCCAGGTTTAACAGAGTTGAAATCCCTGAATCTCCTATACACACATGGACATGGTCATACCTCCGAGCCCAGGCAGAATTACAGCAAATCACAGGGAGGCATTCTTTTTTTCCAGTTTCTCTAAACCGAAAACGTAAGCAAAGGCAGTGAAACTGCATACCTTCTACAATTTGTCCTCATTCAACCTTTTTCCATAAAGTAACTTTGGAAACTTTCTTAAGGCTTGAAGATAGATTTTGAAAATTAGACACCTCTACTAGGATGCTATTTAAACGAATTTTCCAAGGTTATCCTCTGGGAGGCTTAAGTTTATATGCTTTCAGCTTCCACCGAAACCTAAGTCAATCTGCTATTCTCTGCTCCATATGGTCTGGCAAGTAACTTCCCCCTTTTCCACTGCAGGGAGTTAACCCCACAGCAGAAACAGTGAGTCAGAGGACAAGAACCAAATGATGCAGACGACCCCATCACAACCACTCAAGCTGGTGTAAACACTCTAACATGGCATGGGGATTAGATTCAGTACAGTGCTCCTTCTTCCCAGACCTGAGTCACCTTCCTCCAGAGATCAAATGCAATCACAGTCAGTTTTTAATTGGATTCTTCAGAGTAATGGCATTTATTTTGCCTATTGTTTACTGCGAAGTTTATGTCAAGGAAGATGTTGATATAATTGCAAAAAGAAAAGTATGCTTTCTTATCTCCAACTACTCTTTTCAGCTTGTTAGGCTCCAGCCACCCTGCAACAGTTAATGATAAGTTATTGAATGTGACACTGGTCTCCCTTCACATTGAGTTGGCTTATGTCAAGAAAATTCTCCTAAACCAGAGATGACTGGAAACTAGTCTAGAGAGATGCAAAGTAAAATTTAAATTATCTATAAGGAGGAGTGAGAAATTTTTTTATAGTATAATGGGACTAACATTAAGCTGAACTCTAGGAACTGAGTGAACAAGGATGAAAAAGTACAAGAAGCTCTACCTAGCACTTTCCTTTTAGTATCATATCTTATTTAACCCTTGTAGCATCCATGACTGTTAGATACAAGGAACTCCATTTTACAAATAAGGAAACTGAGGCTCAGAGGGTAGGTAAGGAACTAGGGCTTTATTCTACTTCAAATCAATGAACTCTTTACCTAATAGAGTATGGATTGTGAGAGTTGGACTATAAAGAAAGCTGAGCGCCAATGAATTGATGCTTTTCAACTGTGGTGTTGGAGAAGACTTTTGAGAGTCCCCTGGACTGCAAGGAGATCCAACCAGTCCATCCTAAAGGAAATAAGTCCTGAATATTCATTGGAAGGACTGATGTTGAAGCTGACACTCCAATACTTTGGCCACCTGATGTGAAGAACTGACTCATTGGAAAAGACCCTGATCCTGGGAAAGATTGAAGGCAGGAGGAAAAGGGGATGACAGAGGATGAGATGGTTGGATGGCATCACCGACTCAATGGACATGAGTCTGAGTAAACTCTGGGATTTGGTGATGGACAGGGAGGCCTGTCGTGCTGCAGTCCATGGGGTCGCGAAGAGTCAGACACGACTGAGTGGCTGAACTGAACTGATCTGAACTGATCTAATAGAATTAGCAGTGGGAGTGGGAAGGTTTTTGCTCCAAATTGATGTACTCATGTTATTGCCCTCAGCCCTACCCAAATATGTACTGTACTTTTTCTTCTCACTGCCTTTGCCTCTTTACTCCCTGAAAATCCCCTCCCACTTCCCTCTCTGCTAATCCAGACTTCAGGTTTCAACTCCCATTCCATTTCTCCCAAGAAGACTTCTCAGACCATGGAGTCCACAGGGAGCACACCCTTGCTGAACTCCTATAACTTAGTTTCTCTGCACTTTGCTCATATGGCTCTGGTCGTATTTTGCCCAGTACTGGTAGCTACTTTCCCAAGTGTATGTTCTTCTTTCCAACTAGTTTGTCAGCTGCCTAAGATCAGGGACGTGATCTTAATATTCCTCACCATTCTTAAAAATAATTCTGAGTACTCAGTTGAATATAAATATAAAAAAGCATTTAGGAATCAAAGAATGAATAAATAGTTTATAGAAGAAATACTTGAAAACATATCTTGTGTCTCCTATCTCTACTCATTTATTGCCTACCCTTTCCATGTTTATACCACAACACAATCATAATTCTCATTTGCCATAGGAAAATAAAGTAGGAAAATACCAAAGTACCAAAATACCAAAGTACCAAATAGGAAAATAATTAAATCCTTCTCTAAGATTTTTTTCAATAGCAGCAGTTGAGACCAACAAAAAGCACAAACTGCCATGACCCAAGTTAATAGGATTAGCCTGCAATGTACACAGGCTTTCTTTTTCCTCACAAGAAAATGTACCTTTCTAGAAAGGAGTTGGGGGACACACGGCATTAACTAGGGGCCCTGTGAGTTCATTGGATAGCCTTGTATTCAGACCACAAGCCCCTAGAAAGAGTGATTGGGTCAGGGAAGGTAGTCAGAAATACTCAAAGTCTTATTTGGGCCAAAATGAGGAAAACAATCAACTCAGAGAAAATCCAGGCCAAACAAACAGCTTCCCTGAATGATCCATCCCTTCAAGCGAATTGCCCATTCTTGGGAATTGTGAATCCTTTCTTCCTTTCTTTCCTTTGTCATGCTACATGATTAAGTTCTCTAGTTAATGAGAAAAACATTTGACTTAGTTATGTTCAATAAATTCCCATGAAAAAGATGGAAATTGGAAACATTTTCAAGCTGAGAAGCATTTTAAAAAAGTTCAAAAGCATCCATCAAGCCACTCTGCACCAAATGGAGGCATTTAACACCATCCTGGCAACCTGAGCCATATGCCCTGCCCTGTCTACCCAGCAAGAAGCATCTAAGAAACCACAGCAAGCTCATCCCAAGCTCCTCCAGCAACATTCCTTATTCTCGGATTGGATCCAACACAGGCCAGGATGGAGCCTGAGAACCAGCAGATGTCCCAGACATAGAACTCAGGATGCAACCTACATGTTTATTCTGGTCATTAAATTATTTTTACTATTGAAGCATCTTTAAGAAAAGCTTAGGATCAAAAAAAAAAAAAAAAACAGGCAGAAAAAGAAAATCACCCGTAATTATACCTTCTTAAGCTAGCAAATATTAACAGAATTCCTGACTTTCTGCCTCAAAATCTTTTCCATCTCCCAACATTCTCATCTCATTGAATGGCATTGTCACCCACCAATTAGGTTAGATGGGCCACAAACCTAGCAGTCAATCTTTATTTCTCTATACTCAATTGGACTTCCCTGGTGGCTCAGACGGTAAAGCGTCTGTCTACGATACGGGAGATCCGGGTTCGATCCCTGGGTTGGAAAGATCCCTTGGAGAAGGAAATGGCAATCCACTCCAGTACTATTGCCTGGAAAATCCCATGGACAGAGGAGCCTGGTAGGCTACAGTCCATGGGGTCGCAAAGAGTCGGACACGACTGAGCGACTTCACGTTCACATTTATACTCAATTACCATGTTTCTAGTAGCTCTCATATACAGATTTATAAAATTTCGGCTTAATTACAAATTTAATGGGGTTAATATTTTGTAAATATTAAACCAATGTTCTCTTTTTTGCTTTTTCCCATTACTATTGTTCCAACCATTATTTAACTATTACAACCCAAGAGAAATACCCACTACAGCAAGGAGAATATTGTGACATAAAAAAAGTGCCAACAAGACAGGTTTACCCCCAGACCCTAATGATTTGTGAAGAAAGAATAAGGCAGGGGAAGCATGTAGTATAAGGAAAAATAAACCTCTAGATTATGAGTCATCAATAATTGGGAGTACTTTGTTATAGCAGCATTACCCATTCTACTCTGACTGATATACTCAGTTATATCAAACCCAGAAAGTCCTAATAAGCAGGCTGGTCTCCAGAGTCACCCAGAGTCATTCAGAGCTGCCTTTCTTTACTACCTACAGAAGTGGCACAATGCTCAAATCATTCCTAAGAATATATAATAAGTATGATTCCATGTTTGGAACAAATCGACAGTATATTTCTCAAAGCTTATATGAATCTTAGGTAACAATTAGGGTCCAAGTCTCATTTCTGCCCAGGTATACACTCATCCTCGTGGACTTGGATCTCTATGTTTCCTGCCCCCTACCAACCAAGACGAATCATTAGCAGGAAATGTTCCCATGTCAGTCAGGTTTGAGCAAGCTCCAGGAGTTGGTGATTTACAAGGAAGCCTGGCATGCTGCAGTCCATAGGATCACAAAGAGTCAGACACGACTGAATGACTGAACTGACTGAAATCAGGTCTAGAAAGGACCAACTACCTCCTTTCATCTGTCTTCATTTTCTTTCCTTTTTTTTTCTTCTCATTAAAAATCTAAATTTAATAATTCTTGCTTTTTTCTGCATCTCCCAGAAAGGAAATCTGGATTTAATCATTGCTTTATACTTATGACCAGAAAATATACTTGTTGTGGACCCCAGAGCATCACTTCAATATTCCTTATCCTACAAATTGTCATTTCAAAAGCAGGACATAGTGTGTAAAGAATGTAAGCTTCCAAAGTTAATAGTTAGTTTGACTGAGATAGATTTACCCCTTCCTCTGCATGCATAAACTGAGAATAACAGACTTCCAGCTCAGCATCATCAACTTTTAACAGACAATCCACCTCCTGCTAGTGATGATTGGATGAGCCCTGTAAAGGTTCAACAGTGGGACAGGATTGACAGCAATCCCTTGAGGACAAAGTGCCTTGGCAGACAAGGTACCTAACTTCAAGAGTAAGAAAAGAGGCTGGATTACCCTCTCAAGGTTCTTTTTGGGCTCTGTGGCCCTGTGATTATGTCATAAAGCTATTCTAAAGCCATTTAAGTCAAGAGCTTTTTTAGTTAAAAATTCTACACTCATTGGAATTGCTTGTGTTTGGAGCCCAACAGATTCTCCAGTTCCTTTGTAAATTGGGAGATAATTAAAAATATGTACTCATAAAAATAGAAGAAAAGGGAGTTTTTCATTCAAAGCAAAAGCACAAATGTAACTAATTCAAAGTAAACTGAGCAACTGATCTTTAGAAGAAAGTACTTATTTAAAAAAACAAATACTTATCGGGGATTATTACGTGCCACACTTTTAAGTCTTACAACTTTGGGAGAGAGATACCAAACCCATTTTACAGATTACAGAAAGTAGGCACAGAGAGGTTGGGTAATTTGCTCAAAGTTACATGGATGGTAATTGGCAAAGCCAGGATTCAATCCAGGGAATCTGATTCCAGAGTCTGTGCCCTTAGTCACTAAGCTATGGTGCTACTCAAGTAGGAGATACTGAATATAAACTTCAGGTTGACTGGAAATCTCTGGAAGCCTTCTAAGAATCTCAGGGCCCAGAGGGGCTTTTAGAATCACCTCCCAATGATATCTCACCAGCAGACATTCAATTTATTCTATAATACTGCCACCAATGGAAACCCACTACTTCTCAAGGCAACTCATTGAACAGATGCAATGATTAGAAAATTTTTGGTTCTGTTAAGACAAAATCTATTTCCTTGCAGCATCCACCTATTGATTTTGATTCTGTGCTTTACCATATGTAGTAGTAATCTAAGCCCTCCTTCTCATGCCTGTCTTTCAAATATAGGAAAATTTATGTACTAGTGGGTCATTTTCTTCTCTTCTTCAATTTTGCTCTTCTCAGTTCCTTATTCAGTTGTTCCCATGTGTGGCAGAGTTTCAGAAATTATCGCTGGCCTTGTCACTGTCACATGAACACATGCTAGTTTATCTGTACACTCTTAAAGTGGGATACGTAGAATTGAACAAAGTACTAAAGTATGGTGTAATCAGGACTAGATAGAGAAATACCCTCAATTTCCTCAATTCTAGACTTCTTATAATACCATATACAAGAGTAATTAACTTTTTTGAGTAAGCCATATCATATCATCAATTCATATTGAACTTACCATTATTTTTGATAGTAAAATATGGCTTGATTCCAAAAGAGTGTAGAAAACATATGTACAGTTTTAAAAACTGGAATAAAAATGAACATCTGTGTATCCACCACTCAGCTTTGGAACTATGGTATTAAAAGTGGTTTAGAAGCCTCCATATACATCTCTCTAATTGTAGCCCTCTTTCCTTTACCCCAAAGTAACCTCTAATCTGTATATTGTGTTCATCATTTCCACACTTTTTTCATTATCCTTTTACTAACCATGTACAATATATCATTTAATTTTTTAAAATGCATTATACAAATGGAGCCGTAATGTGCATATTATTACTTCATTCAACATTATATCATTGAGATTCATCCATTTAAGTCCATTTTACACCTATTATTGAGTCTTCCCAAACTTTTCCCGTAAGTTTTTTGTTTTTGTTGTTGCTTCAAACTTTTATCGGAGTATAGTTGATCCTATAGAGTTTTATCAGGTTAAAAAAAATAATTTCATGTTCATCTCTATTACATAGAATCTACCCAATGTCTTCCATCTCAGAAAACACCTCTTATTAAATAAGTGCGTGCTGTGCATGCAAAGTCACTTCAGTTTTGTCTAATTCTTTGTGACCTGTGGACTATAACTGGCCAGGCTCCTCTGTTCATGGGATTTCCCAGGCAAGAATACTGGAATGGGTTGCCATGCCCTCCTCCAGGGAATCTTCCTGACCCAGTAATCAAACCTGTGTCTCTTATGTCTCCTGTTGGCAGGTAGGTTCTTCCCCACTATTGCCACTTGGGAAGCCCAAATAAGAAGAACCTTAAATTAATACAGATATATTGTTCATACTAAAACCCTTGGATTGGTCCCCTAGGCTCCCTTTAAACCCAGAAGCCCAAAGTTTTAAAGAATTGCTTGTAAACAATTATGCTTCCATGATTTAAACCACATACTGAAAAGAATGATCTTTTATTTAAAAAAAATAATAATCACATGCCTAATAAATTTAATTTTGATTAAGTTTAAAGGCAAACAATAATTTTGCAACTTACTTGTCACAGGTGTAAAGCATATATAATAAGTAATGACCAGTGGACAAAAAAGTAAAGGGAATCACTCCCTGAAACATTTCAAGTAGGAGAGACCTATCACTTCAAATTAAATGCCCCTCCTAAACTGGAAAATAAATTCTGATAAAGATATTTACCTCACTATTGCATCTGTTAAAAAGCAAGGCTAGTATATAGTACAGGGTGTTTCAAAAACCACTATCGTGTTCAATTACAAACAACCTCTCTGCCATGTCTATTCATTCCTTCAACACTTGAAGATATATGATATGTTCAATTTTGTGAAGCCACCAAGCCATCTGGAGAGATTTTCATTTTGCCATCAACTTTTTGATAGAATCTGAGTTTAGATATATAGAAAGAAGACATCAATATATTAATCTAGATAAGCAACTGTAGAAACAAACCAACCCCAAATCTCATTAGCTTGTACCAAAAAAAAAGTTCACTATGGCTCACACTACTTATCAAGGAGCTCTAATCACTTGGGTCAAGAGGGTGCCTATTCCAGGGATCCAGTTTAATAGAGGTTCTATTGGCCTTCTAGGTCAACAGGGCAAAGAAAAAGAAAGCTGTGGGTTCTTTTAAACTTTATCTAAAACACAAGCCCTTGCCCTTTCCACCCATAGTCCATTTCCATAATTGGTTATATGACTCAATCCAACTGTTAGACTCTTGGGAAATTTGGGGGAATATTACAGTTGCTGCTATACAAGAGTATCCAAATCTAAATCTAATAGTGTGGTAGAAAGCTAGCAATCTCCTTTTCATCTCCTTCTCCTACCACAAAACACCAATTAAAACCCAGTTAGTAACTGCAAGGGATTCCTAGCTGGCACTAGTGGTAAAGAACCTGCCTGCCAATGCAGGAGACATAAGAGGTGCAGGTTCAATCCCTGGGTCAGGAAGCCTGGAGCAGGGCATGGCAACCCACTCCAGTACTCTTGCCTGGAGAATCCCAGAGATGGGGGAGCCTGGTGGGCTGCAGTCCTGTGGATCACAAAGAGTCAGGCACGACTAAAGCAATTTAGCACGAATGCTGCTGCTGCTAAGTCGCTTCAGTTGTGTTCAACTCTTTGTGACCCCATAGACGGCAGCCCACCAGGGTCCCCCATCCCTGGGATTCTCCAGGCAAGAATACTGGAGTGGGTTGTCATTTCCTTCTCCAAAGCATGAAAGTGAAAAGTGAACGTGAAGTCGCTCAGTTGTGTCTGACTCCTAGTGACCCCATGGACTGTAGCGTACCAGGCTCCTCCATCCATGGGATTTTCCAGGCGAGAGTACTGGAGTCGGGTGCCATTGCCTTCTCCATAGCACGCACGCAAGTAACTGCAAAGTTTCCATAGTCCTGGAAATAAGGAGTGGTAATCTATGATCTAAATTCTTTTTTAAAAAACTCTACCAGACAAATGGCAGATCACAACAACACACAATTTGAGAAAGAATCTGCCTGCCAATGCAGGAGATGCAGGTTCAATCCCTGAGCAGGGAAGATTTCCTGGAGAAGGAAACGGCAACCCACTCCAGTATTCTTACTTGGGAAATCCCTTGGACAGAGGAGCCTGGGGGCTTCAGTCACAAAAGAGCCTGGGGTCACAAAACAGTAGGACACGACTTAGCAACTAAACAACAACAACACGGATAAAAATGTTAGAACAAATCCATCTATCTAGTCCAGGTTTTTACCTTTAGAGTTTGACTTGACTGGCACTGATTAATCAAGAGTTGATGTCTAAGGTAGCCCGGGATGTTTTGCTCCCTCCTGTACCCACCTGGATAATCCAGGATAATCTCCCTATTTCAAGATCCTTAATTTCATTGCATCTTCAAAATGCCTTTTGCCATATGAGTCAGTATTCACAAGTTCCAGCAATTAGAACATGGACATCTTTGAGGAAGCCATTACTCAGTTTACCACAATTGGTAAGTTGGAAACAAGAAGACATTATAAATGTTGGATATAGAAGTTGAAAAGGAAAAGCAGTTTTCTCTACTGTACACACAACTTTCAACATCTCTGTTGCTTTTTTGGTTTCCTCCCAGAACAATTTGTTCCGGTCCTCTGCTGGACACTAACTGGGTATTCTGCAATTCAACTCAATTCTGACATTGTCTACGTGAAGCTAACTTCAGATCCCATAAATTACAATACTGCTCCCACTTTACATACCAGTCTTGAGTAGTAGGTACCCAGATTACCCATAGTTCTGGCTGACTTGACTACGAATGAGGAGTACCCATGATCCCCTCCTTCTGCAAGTTACTATGACAGCTTGCATAGCTAAGGTAAATACTTATTTATATTTACCAGTCTGTTATAAAGGATATGATAAAGGATACAGATGAATAACCAGACAAAGAGGTACATAGAGCAAGGCACATGAGGAGGGATATGGGGTTTCTATGCCTTCTTTAGGCACACCCAGAATCTCTATGTGCTCTTATTCTCCAAACCCCCTACTTTGGAGATTTTCACAGAGGCCATAGACACGATCAATGATTAATTCAGTCTCTAGCCTCATTCCCCTCCCCAGAGGATGAGGGGTGAAACTAAAAGTTCCACGCTGCTAATCATGGCTTGGTCTTTCTAGTGACCAGCCCCATTCCAGAAGCCTCTAAGAGTTACCTTGCTAGAATAAAGGATGATCCTATTGTCCAGGAAATTCCATGAGATTTAGGAGCTCTGTGTTAGGAACTGAGTTAAAGACCAAATATTGGAACAAAAGACACTCCTAGCACCTCTATCACTTAGGAAATTACAAAGATTTTAGGAACTCTATGCAAGGGACCAAGGGTGAATGCTAGACACATATTTCTTCTTTTTGTTGTTTTTTAAAAATTTATTTATTTTTAGTTGAAGAATAATTGCTTTACAACATCGTGTTGGTTCTTGTTACATCAGAATATCACAGAAGTAGAAACTCTGAATACACCACTAATCATTGGAGAAACTGAAATTAAAGAACTATATTCTTCAAACTCTTTGAGTTTACTAGAAAGTTAAGTAATGTGACCATGTTTGAGAGAATTCTTTTTGTGCTTATATGCATGCTAAGTTGCTTCAGTCATGTCCTACTCTGTGTGATCCTATGGACTGTAGCCCACTAGGCTCCTCTCTCCATGGGATTCTCCAGGCAAGAATACTGGAGTGGGTTGCCATGCCCTCCTCCGTGAGATCTTTCTGACCCAGCGATTGAAACTGTGTGTCCTGCATCTCCTGCACTGCAGGAAGATTCTTTACTGCTGAGCTACCAAGGTGGTTTTTGTGTGCATTGCCAAACGCCCTTCTAAAATTTTTTACCAGAGACTATCAAACATCACTAATTTCCTATGCATATTTTCTACTGCACCTCTCCACTCTACTAAGATGCCTCACAAACACCTTAGATTCAACACAGCCAAGGCTAAACTCATCGTCTTTCTCCTCAACAAATTATTTCATACATGGTTTCTTATCTTTATCAGTTTTTAATATATATTTCTACAAAACCTAACCCCTCTGGCTTAAGCCAAAAGACAAAACACTACTATTATAAATCAAGAAGTCCAAAATAAAAGATGGATTCAGAAATGACTGGTTTCAGTACTTTAAGGACACCATCAGGATTTTGCTTCTGTTTCTGAGCTCTGCCTTCATTGGACTGGCTCCGTTCTCAGACAGACATTCCTGTAATGGGTTCAAGATAACTACATTAGTTCTGCCAATTTCCATGTCCATGACGTGTTTAATAGGTCCAACAAAAGCTCAGAGATTCATGCTGACTGTACCAGTTGAGATGCTCTAACCTATCCTGATATGTCTAGAAAGAATGGAATGCATTGATTGGCTCTGCCTGGATTGTGTGCTTCACTCCCGGAAATGGAGGTAGAGTCCATTCCTTTTAGGAACAAATGGATTGAGATGGAGGAGGGAGCTACATCTGGCAGGAAATTGGGACGTAATTACCAAGAACATATGCTGAGTGGCAACAGCCAGCATTGTGCATCCACTGAACCGTTGCCTGTCTCAGCTCACATGCCATTCACACGCTCAAGCACGAAACCTGGGAATCCACCTTTAGGCCTTTCTCCTGCTCACGCCACATCTAGCACCACACTATTACTACATCCTTTTGATTCTCTCCCTGTAAACGTCTCTCCATCTCTCAAATTCTCTTTATTTTCACTGTTATACTCTAGTTCCAAACCTCCAACATCTCTCTCCTGGATGCTATACTGGCATTTTAACTGACCTCCCCGTATCCACTTTTAACTCACTTTAATACATGATCTTTGGAATCTTTAAAAAACGAAAATCTGAACATGACACACTCCCCTGCTGTGTCTTCAGTGACTCCTCATTCCTCTCAAAATAAAGTGGCCTTGTGTACCACCCCCATCCCCCTGCCCTGAACAGTATGGTACATTTGACCAAGCCTCCTGAAGTCCTTAAATGTGCCATGCTCTCTCTCCTCTATGGAAACTTTTCGTAATAGGTCCTCTGGCTACTCTGTCTGCTTGAAACTCTATTCCTCCACCCTGTCCATGAGCACATGGCAAAAGCAAACACATCCTTCAGATCCTGGCTTAGATACACTTAATCCAGAAAAACCTTCCTCATCTCCTTAGCCTGGATAAAGTGTCCCCCATTAGGTAATGGTGGCACCCTACACTACCCCATCAGAGCAGTTTTTATTGTATTATAACACCCTATGTATTTGTCTGAAGTGAAGTGAAGTCGCTCAGTTGTGCCCGACTCTTTGCAACCCCATGGATAGTAGCCTGCACCAAGCTCCTCTGTCCATGGGAATTTCAAGGCAAGAGTACTGGAGTGGGTTGCCATTTCCTTCTCCAGGGAATCTTCCCAATCCAGGGATTGAACCCAGGTGCCCCACATTGTAGACAGACACTTTACCGTCTGAGCCACCAGTATTTGTCTGAATCTTGCACTAAACTGTAAATTCTATAAGAAGAGTAACTATGACTATCTTACTCACTGTGGCACCCCCAGAACTTCTAGCACAGATCAGTGTAATAGGTGCTTGACACATACTTGTTAAAAATAACAGCAAACATTTACTAAGAATTTGCTATGTGCCAGCCACTATTCTAAGTGATTGACATGTGCTAATTCTTTCAGTCCACAAACATTTAATGCAACTCCCAGTTTATAGATGAGAAAACGAAGCACAACAGGTTTAAATGAATTGCAAAGGTTATAGAGCTAAAGGTTACAGAACAAGATTTGAACCTAGGCAGTCTGGCTACAGAATCCGAGTTTTTTAACCACTACACTATATTCTTATGTATATGCAAGCACGCAAAAATGCTGTCCCAGATATTTTAGAGAACACAAAAATGACAAGGGGAGTGGAATAAGAAAGTACAGAGATACATAAAACACCCGACAGAGTATTATGTAATACGAGGCTTTTTCGCTTTTAAAACACACAAACAGTAACAAAATCTTTCTGTTTGGTAAGATGGGATTTGTCCACAGAGAAGTATTTCAGTATAAAAATTCCTGAATTCAAATGTGTTTGTGACTCAGTTACCCAGTGGCAGTTGATATTTATGTTAAAAATGAAAAACAAAACCAAGAAGTTATTCTGGGCACTAAACCATGTTTGAAACTGCTGCATTTATGTTTTTGAAATATTTTTCTATAACTACTAACCTTTCCAACAGGACTAGCTCTTTGACATTTCTTAAGAATTTCCATGCAAGGCCTATGTTTTTCTGCTTTAAAAGAAACAAAGAGATATTATGACTGTCTGGTACTTCAGTCTATAAATAATTAAAATAAAGGAGACTTCACTCAGCATGCCCCCAAATTAAGTTATATCTTAGGAGAAATATTTTATAAGTGTGTCTAATAACAAAAGTTATTGTTTAAACCTCAAATGAGTTACTTCTCTATTAAAAAATTTAATAATTTTAACTCATTTCATTATAACACTGTACAAGGTAGTTGAATCAAATATATAGAGAATAAAAACACACTTAGCATATTCAACTGAAAGAAATGTTGCTGGTGGTATAATCTGTGGGTCTCTGAATTCAATTTAATGAGCTGCAGTTAAAACAACAGACTTTTCAATGACTAAGAACATCTTCCAAAAGGAACAATGGCCACTTGCTGATGATAATCCAAAATGCTCTTAGTTCTTTGAACTTTTCTAAGAAGTGTAAAATAATAATACTATCTGCTTACATTGGTGGAAAATGATAAGCTCATAGCCTATAGCATATCCATGATAAATGTAATGTGAGCAAGCTTGATTTCCTTTCTGAAAACTGGAGAGGTGAATGGATTCAATGAGACTTAACTAATATTCTTAAAATAGCAAATGTTAGGATAGTCTGCACAGAAATAGGTATTTAATCTCATTCTCTTTGGAGAAGGAAATGGCAACCCCCTCCAGTGCTCTTGCCTGGAGAATCCCAGGGATGGGGGAGCCTGGTGGGCTGCCATCTCTGGGGTTGCACAGGGTCGGACATGACTGAAGTGACTTAGCAGCAGCAAGAAGTATTTAACTGGTCCAACCACTTGAGAGTAAAAGAAGGCTTACCTTAAAGACTGAATTGAATGACCACCTTTGAAGCTGGAATGAACATAGCAAATGATTAAAAACTTATTTAATTGGAGTTAACTTCCAATTTGGGCCTATTTAGGAAAAGATCAATTTGAAACAGATAAAAGGCTGGACTTTGGGGTAATTTGAAATAAGGTGTTAGTATTTTGAATAATTTTTTAGTAATTTGAAAGAATATATTTAACAAAATTTTGGTAAGTAGAGATTCTTAGAATCAAGATTTAATTTTAAAAGAAAATGTAGCCAGGACCCACAATTCACTTTTCCATAGGAAAAGAGTTTATTCCCAGGTTTAAAATGCCCTCTATGCTTTTGTTTTAATAAATATTTCCTTAGGAAACCCTCTGTTCACAGGTAGCCCAAAATTAAACTTGCGTTCTATCTTACACAAATGGTTATAAATTTTTAATGAAAAGAATTTCTATGCATTACAAAATTACCATGTAACCATTTCAACATGTAAGAATATAATATCTGCAAAATAAATAGCTACTGTGACTGGTTCCAAATGGTTCAAGAGTATGACTCGTAAAACAAAAATGCAGATTTTCAATAAAAATTACATTTTTCCTAAGGAAAATGTAATGGCTGAAAAAGAAAACAGAATGTAACAACAACAAAAATTTATATGTTACTGTCTATGAATGCTAAACTTGGATAATTTATTCATTAACTTTGTTAGCTGAAGAGAAAGTAATTTTGAGTAGTTACTGTAAAAGGTCAGATGGAAAACAAATTTCCTCTGTGTCAATAGGTTAACAAAATGTTATGCTTGCTGACTCTGTATAAAAAGGGCAACTCAGAGAACACTTGACCTGATTAGCTCATCATCAGCCCATTAGGAGGTTTTTCTTGGAAAAGAAATGGGGAACCCATTTGCACCATTTTTATTCCCTTCTAGATTTTTGTATACTATTGTGTAGCTCATGTGTAGCTACTAGTAGGTACTTGATGTGAAATTATTGGAATATCTGAGTTCTGCTTTAAAATTTCAGGAATCCTGGTGGTTTCTAGGTTCTACCAGAAACTAACAGGGCAAAATGTTTCACACAAATGTTGTCTTTGTGACTAGCTTCCTTGTGTAGATACAGATTATTCATTTTCCTCTGTATATCCCAAGATATAAGATATATACAGATAAATGGTATAAGTATTTATTAATGTTTGTGTTTATTAGCCCCCAATGAGACTCTGAGCTTCTCAAGAATAAAATTTTTGTACCCCAAGTTCTAACACAGTGTCTGCCACATTGTAAGCTCAATAAATGTTTTCTGAATGTATTCTTTTATGGATTGGATATTCACAAGTACTTTCAAAAGGAATTTATTCTTTTTAAAGTGGTATCAACAGGTACACCCACTTGTTGTCTCTATCTTACTTTAATCGTGCTCATCCCCATTTCTCTGCTTCTTTTAATGAACAAGAATTAATCAGACAAGCAGAAAGCATCTAAACACCCACATTCCTAAGGCTTGCCATAGGAATTTTCACTTCTGACTTCTTTTTTGATCCAAATAACTTCCCACACTTATATATACTGTTAAAAATGTTGTACACAAGTAAAAAGCTAAGGCTTAAGTACCTTCTTCCTGATGTTTAGGTTAAAAAAATTTGCATGTTTGCATGCTTCATTTCAACTGCTTTATCTTTTATTGTGGAGCAGATGTGTACATTTCATTTCCTTAGCTAGTTCTTGTCAATGGAATTCACCATTTAAATGTTTATTTTTATCCTAGTTTTTTAAATGACTATCAAAATTTTGGAAAATAAATAAATAAAATCACAATGGATCAATACAAAGATTCTGAAAACAAGGAAATATATAAGTATAGTGATTAATAACAGAAAAGAAATCATTTTCATAAAGGATTTATACCAGGAAGTAATATCCAATAAAATCACAAAAATCATAGATTCTGTAAGTACATAAAGAAATGTTACTTGAAAACAACTAACTAGTGAGGCAAAAGAGAGGTGGAAATATAAAGAAAAGCTATAATGCAGTAAATAATGTCACATAAATATCTTTACACTCCTAGAAGTAGCAATTAAAATAACAACAATGCTACAAGGGAAAAAAATCACTTATGAGATAGATAAGCCTTAGAACCCTCCTGAAATAGGAAGTAAAAGAATCCAAAAGAAGAAAATGATAAATATAAAGAACTCAGTTTCTGAAGAAGTGATTGGAAGAAAGAGAACAGAAGTGAAAAATAAAGAAATAATAAAATGAAAATTTTATTGAGCATGGAAAAAAATATATTACGCTGGGGGAAAAAAATCTTGAAATCAAAAGATTAAAAATACTTGCTGTGCACCAGAAGTTTTTATTTTAAAAATTTATCACCTCAAAATATCTTGATGATATTTTTATAGTTCAAGGAAAAGAAAGACTCAGATAAATTTTAAAAGATTTTCTAAAACTTCCAATTCTAGAAATGACAGGCTAGGTATTTCATACCAACTCTGATTGTTAAAATAATTTTCTTAAGAGTATCAAAGAACTCAAAAGATAATGAGGATGAGATACCAAGAAAAACTAGAAAGTAAACATTTATCAAAATAAACAGCCACTAAGTTCCTTTTTTACTGAGGACATCTGCTAATCTAGGTAAGATGGAGGTGCAATTTAAATGACATCAAGGGGCATGGAGTATATAAGTCAAAGTCCAGACTCCACCTGACCTGAGAAACTAAAGGGAAAATAAGTACATTAAACTGAAACTCTGCAGTAAATGCACCTTCCTAACCATAACCCACCAGCAAGAAACTTGAGGAAGGTGGGGTTTCATGTTGAGCAGAGTAGAGAGAGAAAACCAGAGAAAGAAAAACCTATTTCTTAAAAATGGTAACCACAAATGAGTTCTTGCACACATTTTTAGCCTTAACTCCTATCAAAATGTAGTCCAGAAAAACCTCAAGCTAGTTTAGTTTAAAATGGTTCTGGACTGTTTATGCCTCTGGAGATCTGACAGAAATAAATGCAAATCCTGATAGAGGGGACAACTTCATCCTAAGCCCTAAAGAATAAGCCAAAGATGGAGAAGCTCTATACAATCCATAAAAACAAGACCTGGAGCTGACTGTGGCTCAGATCTGCTGCTGCTGCTGCTGTTAAGTCGCTTCAATCGTGTCCAACTCTGTGCGACCCCATAGATGGCAGCCCACCAGGTCCCTCGTCCCTGGGATTCTCCAGGCAAGAATACTGGAGTGGGTTGCCATTGCCTTCTCCAGTGGCTCAGATCATCAGCTCCTTATTGCAAAATCCAGGCTTAAATTAAAGACAGTAGGGAAAACCACTAGGCCATTCAGATATGACCTAAATCAAGTCCCTTATGATTATACAGTGGAGGTGATGAATAGATTCAAGAAATTAGATCTGGTAGACAGAGTGCCCGAAGAGCTATGGACAGAGGTCCATAACTTTATACAGGAGGCAGTGACCAAAACCATCCCAAAGAAAAAGAAATGCAAGAAGGTAAAGTGGTTGTCTGAGAAGGCCTTACAAATAGCTGAGAAATGAAGAGAAGCAAAAGGCAAAGGAGAAAGGGAGAGATATATTCATCTGAATACAGAGTTAAAGAGAATATCAAGGAGAGACAAGAAAGCCTTCTTAAGTGAACAATGCAAAGAAACAGAGGAAAACAATAGAATGGGAAGGACTAGAGATCTCTTCAAGAAGGTTGGAGATACCAAGGGAACTTTTCATGCAAAGATGGGCTCAGTAAAGGACAGAAATGGCAAGGACCTAACAGAAGCAGAATAGATTAAGAGGTGGTAAGAACACACAGAAGAACTATACAAAAAGGTCTCAATGACCCAGATAACCATGATGGTGTGATCACTCACCTAGAGCCAGACATCCTGGAATGTGAAGTCAAGTGGGCCTTAAGAAGTATCACTACGAACAAAGCTAGTGGAGGTGATGGAATTCCAGTTGAGCTATTTCAAATCCTAAAAGATGATGCTGTGAAAGGGCTGTACTCAATATGCCAGCAAACTTGGAAAACTCAGCAGTGGCCACAGGATGGGAAAAGGTCAGTTTTCATTCCAATCCCAAAGAAAGGCAATGCCAAAGAATGCTCGAATTACCACACAATTGCACTCATCTCACGCGCTAGTAAAGTAATGCTCAAAATTCTCCAAGCCAGGCTTCAGCAAGCAATACATGAACCGTGAACTTCCAGATGTTCAAGCTGGTTTTAGAAAAGGCAGAGGAACAAGAGATCAAATTGCCAGCATTCACTGGATCATAGAAAAAGCAAGAGTTCCAGAAAAACATCTATTTGACTATGTCAAAGCCTTTGACTGTGTGGATCACAATAAACTGTGGGAAATTCCTGCCTCTTGAGAAACGTGTATGCAGGTCATGAAGCAACAGTTAGAACTGGACATGGAACAACAGACTGGTTCCAAATAGGAAAAGGAGTACGTCAAGGCTGTATATCATTACCCTGCTAATTTAACTTATATGCAGAGTACATCATGAGAAACGCTGGGCTGGAGGAAGCACAAGCTGGAATCAAGATTGCCAGGAAAAATATCAATAACCTCAGATGTGCAGATGACACCACCCTTATGGCAGAAAGTGAAGAACTAAAGAGCCTCTTGAAGAAAGTGAAAGAGGAGAGTGAAAAAGTTGGCTTAAAGCTCAACATTCAGCAAACGAAGATCATGGCATCTGGTCCCATCACTTCATGGCAAATAGATGGAGAAACAGTGGAAACAGTGGCTGACTTTATATTTTTGGGCTCCAAAATCACTGCAGATGGTGATTGCAGCCATGAAATTAAAAGACGCTTGCTCCTTGGAAGGAATGTTATGACCAACCTAGACAGCATATTAAAAAACAGAGACATTACTTTGTCCACAAAGGTCCGTCTAGTCAAGGCTATGGTTTTTTCAGTAGTCATGTTGGATGTGAGAGTTGGACTATAAAGAAAGCTGAGCCCAAAAGAATTGATGCTTTTGAGCTGTGGTGTTGGAGAAGACTCTTGAGAGTCCCTTGGACTGCAAGGAGATCCAACCACTTCATCCTAAAGGAAATCAGTCCTGGGTGTTCATTGGAAGGACTGATATTGAAGCTGAAATTCCAATATTTTGGCCACCAGATGCAAAGAGCTGACTCACTTGAAAAGACCCTGATGCTGGGAAAGATCAAAAGCAGGAGGATGAGATGGTTGGATGGCATCACCGACTCAATGGACATGAGTTTGGATAAACTCTGGGAGTTCATGATGAACAGGGAGGCCTGGCATGCTGGATTCATGGGGTCGCAAAAAGTTGGACAAGACTGAGTGACTGAACTGACTGACTCACTGAAATAGATGAAGGAGTAGAGGTAAAGAGATTTTAATTTTTCCTTTTGCATTTACTATTCCCAAAAGCAAATATATTCATATTTTGTTATATAATTAAAAATTAAATTTTTAAAAAGTTTAAGGATGATTGAAAATTAGTAAGCATGACAACAGGAAGAATTCTTGCAAGAATTTTCATCAACGTTAAATTTAAATTCAAAGTGCCATCTTTTGCAATGCCATATTGTATTAATATTATTATTTGTTATCAGTTAAAGTACATTATTTTATGTCCAAGGTCTTTGATTCAGCCTTGATTACAATAATATTTGTATGGTAGCAATGTGTTTCAATGTTATTTAATGAGAAACTTTGAGCTGTTAGCACAAGTGCTTTTAAAAATGCAAAGCATTGAGCTAGCCATTACCGTTTGTTTTAGCTAGGTAATGAAGGAGTTTAGAGAATATTTATATACCAGTTACCATAAAATTTAAATTAAAGCTATACTTATTCTGTATCATGTTATCTTAAAGTGGAATTTCTGCCTAAGTTTACATAAGACAGTTTAAATAAGACAGTTTTCCTATAATATTCAAAAGTTTGTTTTTAATAATTTCAAGGATTGTTGATTTGTAAAATGTTGAGAATATAAATTCTTGTTATAGGAAACTACATTTTTTACAATGTTGGCCCTGGAGAATTGTCTTTGTTCACATAAAACTGTAAACCATGTTTGTCATAGTTTGCATTTGCTCACTAAGTTTACAATAGTTAAACACTCCCTGACCTTCTCCCAGCTCCACTCTTGTTACAATTAACTCAACCAGACTGGTTGACTTCTTTTGAAGAATGAAAAAAATATATTTAAGACTTTCCTTCTTGCAGAATTTATTTTTGCAATTAAACAACTGATTCAAACATCATTTTGAAGGTACAAAGCCAAATCTTATTCCATTGCACATGACTCATCAGGAACCTAATTTAATGCAAAAGTTATAAAAGGAATATCACAGGATGGCAATTAACAGCTTGCTTTCCCCTTTACAACAATAAGATTTAAACATAAAAATGAAAACAAAACAAAAAGAAATACTAAGGAAAGCATGAGGTTTAAAAACAAAATATTTTGAGTAGGAAAGGTCTGACTAAAACTATAAAAGAAAAGATTGGTGAATTCAACTATATATGAATGAAAACTCTAAAGTGTCTAAAGAAATAATCAACACAAAGTACAAACAATAAACTAAAAGGAAACATTTACAATACAAATTACAAAGGGTTAATTTCATAAAAGGTATAAAGAATACAAAAAGTCAGTAAGAAGAGTGAGCAAAGGTTATAAACACATAACAGAAGAAGGAGTACAAAAGAAAATACAAATTAATTTTTATTTTTTTAATATAAATTTATATTAATTGGAGGCTAATTACTTTACAATATTGTATTGGTTTTGCCATATATCAACAACAAAAAAATTAATTTGTATTTTCTTTTGTTAATTTTTATTAGAAAGAAAAACTATAATGAGATACTAATTTTTGTTTATCAGATAAGAAAAAAATGTTATGTTTGATAATAAGAGGAAGCAGGCACTCATACATTGAGATGGGAATTTCACTTGGTATAATCCACATGAAAGCCACTGAGCAATGTCAAAATTTTAAATACACATAGTTGTCATTCTTATATTTTCTTCTAGAATCAGTACTTGGTATATTCACATAATATGCAAAGAAGTATATACAAACAATTCATTATAGCACTACCAGTAATAACACAAATCTGAAAACAACCTAAATTCCCACCAGTAGAGATTGCTTAAACAAACCACAGCGTATTTCTAGAATGGAATGTCAAACACAGCCCTGAAATAATATCCAAGACATCTTGTTATAGGGATAAGGCAAGGTACAGAACTACATGTGAAATATTACTGTGGGTCTGTTTTTAGATTATATATGCATATGAGAACATGTACACATGATATCATAGGAAACAAAGAACTGATAGCAGGGGTAGGACTGCGAGGAGGGAGACCTATTTTTCATTGTATACTCGCTGATGACTTTTGCATTTTTTTACCAAGTACACATATTGTTGTTTAGTTGCTAAGTCATATCACTGACTTCGCTGACTTTTGAAATCCCATGGGCTATAGCCCACCAAGGCTCCTCTCTCCATGGGATTTCCCAGGCAAGAATACTTGAGTGGGTTGCCATTCCCTTCTCCAGGGGATCTTCCCAATCCAGGAGACCCAAACCCGGAGACGGATTCTTTACCATTTGCACCATCAGGGAAGCTGATGTGCTGTGCTGTGCTGTGTTTAGCCGCCCAGTCTTGTACGACCCTTCACAATCCCATGTACAGCAGCCTGCCAGGCTCCTCTGTTCACTGGGATTCTCCAGGCAAGAATATTGGAGTGGGTTGCCATGCCCTCCACCAACGGATCTTCCCAGCTCAGGGATTGAACCTAGGTCTCCCGCATCGCAGGCAAATTCTTTACTGTCTGAGCCATCAGGGAAGTCCAAGAATACTGGAGTGAGTACCCTATCCCTTTCTTCAGGGGATCTTCCCAACCCAAGAATTGCACCAGGGTCTCCTGCATTGCAGATGGATTCTTTACCAGCTGAGCTACCAGAGAAGACCAGGGAAGCTGATATCTACATTCAATTCTGATCTTCCAATTATTGCCTATGTGAAAGTTAGCCACAGGCAAGTTACTCAACCTTTCCATGCATCAGGTTCCTCATTAGGAAAATGGAAATAGTAACAGTATATACCTCATAGGATTGTTGCAAGAATCTGACAGGTTCTTCAGCGAGTACCTGCTATACACTACGGGCTCAATAAATGTTAGCCACTCTTGCTATTACTAGCAACAGCAGTGTGTTTTATATAAACATTATTATTACAATCTACACATAACTACTCAGAAAATACCACTGGTTGTCCATTGCACATACTATAGTATATTATAGCAAATTTTCATCTCCAGACCAACTTAGAAGTACATTGATGGATAACAGGGGTACTAAGGAGTTGAAAATAAAGGCTGATGTCCTGGATGGTTTTAGACAACAGATACAGAAGACAGAATGTAAAAGACGCTGTTCTGCTTACTTTTGGCTTCCTTCATAGCTCAGATGGTAAAGAATCTGCCTGCAATGAGGGAGACCCAGGTTCGATCCCTGGGTCGGAACAATCCCTCGGAGAAGGAAATGGCAACCCACTCCAGTATTCTTGCCTGGAGAATCCCATGAACAGAGGAGCCTGGAGGGCTCCGGTTCAAAGGGTCGTAAAGAGTTGAACAGGACTGACTGACTAGCACAGATATAGAAAGACAGATATAGAAGACAATGTAAAAGACACTCTCCTACTTACTTTAACCCCACAGTCAGTGAAAGTTCCCTCTCTCCAAGGTAGATGACACAGTGGGAATGGATAGAAATATGCTACCATTGACCAGCTCAATCCCACATCCTTCCTCAGGCCTCTTTCCACAATCTGATTACTGGAAATTCTTCTTGGTATAGGCTAGATCTTTGGCCATTATGTTTGGGGTTTAGTGCTACTATAACTTTATATTTCCTCTACTATCTTTATTAATATTTTAAAGGGGAGTTTGGAGACTGTTTCTCCCTGTCTCCTTGTTAGGAAGATATATGGGGGAACAATAGTTATAACCTGATGTTTTCCACTAACAAACTAGTGAAAGTGTTAGCTGCTCAGTTGTGTCCAACTCTTTGTGACCCATGGACTGTGGCTTGCCAGGCTCCTCTGTCCATGGGATTTCCCAGGCAAGAATACTGGAGTGGGTTGCCATTTCCTTCTCCAGGGGATCTTCCTGACCCAGGGATCAAACTTGGGTCTCCTGCATTGCAGGCAGATTCTTTACCATCTGAGCCACCAAGGAAGCCCCCATTAAACTAGCCTCCTATGAAATAAATTACTACTCAATACTTCTTCCCACATGCTATGCTGACATCTGCCAACACGGAGGTTCAGTGTTCTCAACGTTTGACAACATGGAGCAAACAGATTGAAACAGAAAATTAAGGTCTTGCAAAGTGAAAAAGGAAAGAAAGTCACCTCAAAAATAATATAAAATATGAAACAAGCCTGTTGGGAAAAGTGGTAAAGCCTTTGAAAATGTTTGCCAAAAAAAAAAAGGACTCTATGTGATTGCACTAAAAAAAAAAAATTAAAAACATGAAAAGAAATAAGTCATATCCTACCAACATCATTTATCAGAGAATGTACGCCAAAACACCAATACTTGATCCATTCCTTGCTTTAAATCAATGCATAGTTATGAGCTAAATTTTGTAATGTGAAATAATTTTTAATGATTTTATTTCTTTTTCAGGCTTACACCTTAATTAAATCTTTTTTCATTGTCTTAAAATTTTTGTCACTATTTAAAATGGACTCCAATTAAAAGTACGCTTTTTCTAGGACCCATTTTGTTCTGATTGTGGTGACATAAGAGCATAACAAAAGTGGAGTCTAAGGACTTTTAAACTTAAACTGTTAAGTCCCTTTTCCTTGTTCTCATTTGAGAATCTCACACGAAATGAAAGTCTTGCCTATTTTTCCAAACCTCAAAAAACATTGCACTTAGAGAATTAGGTACAATGTGTTCAACTTTTGAACAATGTGTTCACTTCTAAATTATAAGGACAGCCTCAAAGCCATAATATTTGGAAGAAACACTAGACCAAACTTTGTAAAGCTACTTTCCACTCAAGTGATTGTTACTATATATAGCTCAATTATACATATCTGAAATGTATATGTTTAGAAAACTCAACATAGATTACAGGATTAGGGTTCACTACAGCTTTCTGACTGGATCTAAGCCTATAACAGAAATAAAGTTTCTTTTTTCCCTACACACTATCTCCATTAACCCAAAAAAAGAAACTAAACAAATCCAGACTAGTTGCTTTGATTAAAACCATAAATTCAGAGTATGCTTTGCAGACTAGCTCTGTTAGACTAACTATACCTCTAGGGGCCAGATATCACACCACCCGTCTCTGATTCAGATCTTTCCTTGTGGTTGACAAAGAAAAAGGTTCAACATGGAAACAAAAATGGGCTCAACCTTTAAGTCCTGAAGAAAAGCAGGGCAAGTTTGTTCTTAAGAGCAAGTCACTTTTTAGATCTGAAAACAACCAGACTCCACGGTTTCTGGCCTAGTTCACTCTTCTCAGATTCCACCGACTAGAATCAAATGTCTTTGCCAAAAACACCTTCTTTAAGATTCAATACCAATTAAACTAAAGCAGTATAGCAGAGAAGGATCTGAGATCAGTTCCAATGTTATTGTCTAAAAACTCTTGATTAATATGGTAGAGGGTCATGAGTGAGACTAGAATAAAGAATCTAAGACAAACATGCTCAACCTGGAGTCCAGGGGTAGAACTGGAGAGGTTTGTGATCACGCGTGGAAGACAAAAACTACATCTTTTCTTTTTCAGTAGACTCTAACTTGACATTTCCCTCAAGTACAAATACAGGCAACACATCACAGTAATATTAGCTGCATCTGTAACTGTGTTACCAATAGAAATCACAAATATTTTTATATCACATAGTTACTACAGAGATCTAAAAATATCACTTACACTGCTTCACTACTTCAAAACTATGCTAGTAGCCAACTTGTGGCTAGAATTGCATGTGATTACTATCTTCCTGCTCACATATGCTCAGCATAAAACATGGACAACTACTCACCAATTCTGCAGTTCATAGTCATCCGGCCTCCATATTTTCCAAATGTTTTACCATGGAAGCCACATGGTCTCACACAGGGGACCCAGATCCATGTTGCTTTTCAGTGTTTCCTATCTATAATGATTGGCCAATCACTGAAAGAGATGAATCAGATACTACACCAGAGTTTAATGTTCTCATTCAAGCTAAGCAACAAAAGTTTCTATTCTATAGTAATACTGTCTTTAATAAATAAAATTAGCTTTAACTTAGCTTTTTAAATGCAGTGTCTTATAATTTCATGTGTTAATGAAGTACGTATATGTCTATGCCATGAATTTAATACTTTGATAGCCGTATGTAAAATATAACATTCTCTTTGTAATTCAATGTATTTTATTTTATTCATTTAAGTTCTACCAGATGGCCAAAGGGCCCGTTGGTACCAAAAAGGTCAAGAGATGATGACTAACAGATAAGGCCACATCAGCTTTCTCAAGGAAATTTCGTTCAACCAATATAGTCAATTCTTTTTTCATTGAAATTTTATATATAATCATCCCCTCCTATACCTCAAGTACCAGCTTTTACATCGGGTAGGTAATTGCTAATAAGTTTTCTCTTAGTTATCACTGCAAGCACTATGAACCAAGGTTGGAATCCTAGAGAGTATTTCATTTAAATACCCTTCTCTCAGGTGATGCTAGTGGTAAAGAAGTCACCTGCAAATTCAGGAGATGCAGGAGACGTGCGTTTGATCCCTGGGTTTGGAAGATCCCCTGGAGGAGGAAATGTCAACCCACTCCAGTATTCTCACCTGGAAAATCCCATAGATAGGGGAGCCTGGCTGGCTACAGTCCATGAGGTCACAAAGAATCAGACGTGACTAAGCATACACACACACACTCTAACCACTACCCAATATATTATACAGAAGTGCAGACACCAATGGAGAAGGCAATGGCAAGCCATTCCAGTACGCTTGCCTGGAGAATCCTGTGGACGGAGGAGCCCAGTAGGCTACACTCCATGGGGTTGCAAAGAGTCAGACACGACTGAGCAACTTCACTTTCACTTTCAAAAGAGATAATAAATGGCAGGAAGAATTTTGAGGCTCAATTTAAAATGGAATGACACAAAGAAGAATTTATTGGCATTCTGTTTACAGAACTGTTTTTCTATGTAATGTCATTTACTGGCTTTTCCCCATAATGCAATGCACACAGTCCTTTTACTCAGTAAAAGACTTTCCCTTGTTGGCCTCTGATAAATGCTCCTGAACTCTTGTCATGCCTCTTCCTGCCCCACCTGTCAATAACCCTAACCCTAATCCTAACTGTCTTAGAAAGACTTCAATTTACTGTGATACAGTCACAATTTTTTTCTTCACTTCTTTTTTGTGACTCTTCATCTAATCAGTAACCTCTTTATAAGCTGTTTATAACCTCTTTATAAGCTGTTTATAACCTCTTTATAAGCTTATAACCACTGTATAAGCTGTTTACTCCATTATATATATTAGCTGCATAAAATGTACCTCAAAGGATTTGCAGCCAGGGGAAAAACACAAAACAAAACTTCTTTTGCAAAATGCTGTTAGGGGTGCTATGCTGCTGCTGCTGTTTATTTGCTAACTTATGTCTGACTCTTTGCAACCCCATGGACTGTCACCTGCCAGGCTCCTCTGTCCATGGGATCTCCCAGGCAAGAATACCAGAGTAGGCTGCCATTCCCTTATCCATGGGATTTTCCCTGACCCAAGGACCAAACCAGGTCTCCTGTGTCTCCTGCATTGCAGGCAGATTCTTTACCACTGCACTGCCTGGGAAGCCTGATGAGTGCTATACTGCAGGATTATTTAAAGTCCACTGGAAATACAGAGAATGTAGAGATTGGCTCTGTTTGGGTAGGTCAGATTTGGTTCACAGGGAAGGCAATCTCAGAAAATGGCTTTAAAAAACAGAGCATACTCTATAATCAGAGATAGAATAAACATTTCCTGTGCTAAAAAGACATGTCTAAGGTTGAAAGGTCTCCGAAATCAGAAAGAGAGAGAAAGGTAGTTGTACATAAAAATAAAACTCAAGCTAGACAAATTATAGTTGAACCAAGAAGACAAAATTTAATGTTAATTTTGACTCACTCCTGAAACCTCACTAAAATGGGATTAAAGGAGTTTAAGATTAACAACTCACAGGTATAGAGAATAGCAGAGGACATGAAAGCAATGCAGGTTTGGAAACATGAAAGTTGATGGACAAGCAGAACTGACTAGCAGACCAGAAAAAGCTGAATCCAAACTGAAGCCCAGCACTAAACTGATCTGCGTTGCAGAATCCAAGAGAGTCTCAGAAATTGGACTCCTCAGGTATCCAGAAACTGAATGCTGGAGCTAAATAGGGGTGAACTCAATGAAAAACCTGAACAAGAAGCAGTAGGATTCCTGGGCCGCCAGTTCACTGTACAAGTTGAATGCCTATTCTTCTGCAGCTTTGGCAGAAGTTTGAAGGCTCTCTTCTGTTACACACTGAAATGGACCCTGGGCTTGGGAACACCAGTCTCATTGAGAATTGAGGTAAGGTGTGTTATTAAAAGAAGAAAATGAGAAAATATTGGAAAGAACATACTAAATGGTGATATGTGGGAGATTCCGTTCTTAACTTCATTCCCAGAATACTAATAGCCACACTTTACAACATTCAGGCAGTGAATTAAAGAACTTTGCTCTGGAGAAATTGACCCACTGGGGAAAAATCATATAAATATATATATATATTATATGTATAATATGTATATATGAATATATATATATCATAATCATGATATATATACAGTTTTCCCAAAGAAATAGCCCTTTTCTATTACCCAAAAATGAAGCATATCATTTAGAACCTATACACAAACACACAGATACAGAACCTCTTAGCTCTTGAATATGATGGGACTACCAAGTTCAACAAACATTTGAGGAGAGACTATAACACTTAAGGGAAAAACAAAAGCAAACAAAGACACCAATAGAGAAACTTGGAGGAAAAGGTTCAATACTGGAAACAGAATAAAACTTCAAACATAGATTAATATCTTTCATGAGGTAAGATGTAGGCGATAGGTCTCCATACTCCCTTTGATCCCCTCCCCCGTCATTCTGATTTGAATTCACTCCAGTTAGGTTTCCATCCCCAACACTCCATTGGAACTGCTAGTGTCAAGGTCATTATGACACCAGTGTTTGACAAATCCAATGGTCAATTTGCATTCTTATCTTATTTTAACTAATCAGCAAAAGTTGACACAGTCAATCATTTCCTCTTCTTTTAAACATAGTCTTCACTTGGCTTCTAGGTCATCACACACTACTAGTTTTGCTCTTACCCACTTGATGTTTCTACATGTGTTGATTCTTCCTCATCTCCCTGATACTTTACAGTTGCCCAAAGACTCAGTATTTATATTTCCTCTCAATCTATACCAACTCTTTAGATGATGCCACCCACTTCAAAGCTTTTTATATATTATTTATGTTAATGAATACCAAATTTATGTCTACAGCATGGACCTCATCCTTGAACTCGAATTTCATGTATTTAACAGCCAACCACACTTTGCTATCTGGTTACTGAATAGACATCTCAAATTTGACATGTTTAGACATATAGTTCTTACTATGATGAAATAATTTGTATCATATTTATCTTCCCACAATAAACAATTGAAAGTTGAACAAAAATAATTTTGTAACATATACAAATAGTGAATCATTATGTTGTACACCCAAAATTAATGTCAATTGTACTTTCATAAAAATTGAACAACAATAAATGAAGAAACTACTTTAGGCATTAGACAAAACAATACAAGTACTATTCTCGAGAGAAGAAAAATGCATGAGGTGATCTTCATATGTCTCTTACTTTCTACATTTTACAAATAGCAGCACAAAGAATGGATCACAAATAGAAAGGAGAAATGTTAACAAGTAGAAACAGCAAAGTGAAATTTGTGAGCAAAGATACCAAAGAAGAGAGAGCTATATGGAATAGCCCCATATATCTGCACAGAGATCTCCTTTAGTCTCTGGATGAATACTAAGTTATGCATGGACAGAGAAAGACTCCAAGAGGTCTTATAGGGAGCAACTACTTCAGAGCCATGAGATTAATGCAGATCCCAAAGCTCTCACAATACTGAGAGATGTTCATATTTTCACAAGCCAAATGAAGAGATTTGACTGAATACCCACAGATATCTAGTTGCAACCCCAGAATGGACACACGTTAAAGGAAGACTTATTCCATCACTAGATTAAGGACTATTCTAGACTCTCCCAAAGAAAGCTTAAAATCAAGTAGGATCAAGCTTATTGAGTAAAGTTCCTGCTAGCTAAAACAAACTTCAACATTGTTTAAAGAAAGACATAATGTTAAACACACTCTCATCAGATTTTCAACATTGTATCTTAAATGTCTGGCATACAATTAAAAATTACTAAACTGATGAAGAAGCTGGAAAAATGTATTAAAACCCAAAACTAGGAAGAAAAAGGCAGTAGAAATTCAGTAGAAAAAGTCAGTAGAAAAGTTGGTAGAGACTGCACTAATGTTGGAATTCAATAACAAGGACTTTAAAATAACTGGGGCTTCCCAAGTGGCTCAGACAGTAAAGACTTCCTGCAATGCAAGAGACACAGGTTTGATCTCTGGGTTGGGAAGATCCCCTGGAGAAGGAAATGGCAACCCATTCTTGACTGGAGAATTCCATGGACAGAGGAGCCTGGCAGGCTACAGTCCATGAGGCCACAAAAGGTCAGACATGACTGAGCAACTAACACTCTTAAAATAACTACAGTTTATTGCTGAACAACAGGGATTTACACTGCATGGGTCAACTTATACACAGGCTTTTTTGATGAATATATAGTCAGCCCTCCACACCAGTATGTTCTGCATCCACAGACTGAATTAACTGTGCATCATGTATACTACATTTACAATCTGCAATGGTTCAATCTGTGGACACAAAATTTGCAGATTCAGAGCACTGACTATAGAACTTGAACATCTACAGATTTTCGTATCTACAGTGGGTCCTGGAACCAATCAATCCTCTGTGGATACCAAGGGAATACTATATTTTAAATATGTTTAAGTGTTGAGTGAATAGATGCAGAATCTAAAAAGAGAAATAAAAATCAGTGTGGGGGTGAGGGGGAGGAAAGAATGGACATTCTAGAACTCAAAAAGGAATATCTGAAATACTTAGGCTTAACTATAAACTACACATTGCAGGTGAAAAGATTAGTTTTGGAGACTGGACAAAAGGAACTATATCTAAACCAAAGCTCACAAAAAATAAAATAAGACTGAAGAAAATTAATACAGCTGCAGTGGCCTGTGAAACAATATCAAGTTATCTAACAAATATATAGTTGGAATTCTAGAAGGAGAGGGGAAAAACAGGAGCCAAAAAATTTTAAAAATTAAAGAAACAATGACCACAAATTCTTCAAGAAGCTCAACTAACGCTAGCCAGATAAACCTAAGAAAAACTAGACCTAGGCACATAATAGTCAAATTGCTGAAAACTAAAAAGTAAGAGAAAATTTGCAAAGGGACCAGAGAAAAAGAGTCCATTACATAGAGATAAATAAGATGATTGCTCACTTCTCATTAGAAATAGTACAACCAGATAACAATGAAATGGCACATTTAAAGCACTGAAAGGAAAATATCATTGACCTAGAATCCTATATCCAGAAAAAAATATGCTTTAAAATTTGAGGCAAAATATATAGTCAAATAAAATCTGAGAAAATTCATGAACAGTAGACCTGCACATCAAGCCCAAGGAAAATATCAGACAGAAATTTAGATCTGCAAGGAATGAAGAGTGACGAAAATATATATGGGCAAAAATAAATGACTTTTCTCAATTTCTCTAAAGATTTGACTATTTAAAGTAAGGATAATAGTTTCCTGTGGAGTTTATAAGATGTGCAGAACAATTCATCAAGAAGACATGACAGTTTAAAATGTGTATGTGAATAGTAACAAAGTTTCAAAAGAAATGAAGCAAAAACTAGCAGAACCAAATGAAGAAATATGTAAGTCCATACTCATAGTTTAAGGTATTAACCCTCTTCTCTATTGTCAACAGAGTAAAAAAAAAAAAACAAAAAAAACCCCAAAAACTGGCAATATTAGAAAAAGATTTGAACAATATCGTGACAAGTTTTACTTTCCACAAATGTCCTCAGCAATATTCACAGCCTCATATGCTCTTCTAGAACCTCCTCACACCCCCATCAAGAGATGGAGTCAATGGACTCTCTTCTAGACTGAACAGACAGCATTCTGAGACTGCCGCTACAAACAGAACATGGCAGAAGTAAGCTTTATGACTTCCAAGGCTAAGTCAAAACAGGTAATATATCATCTACTTAGCTTTCTCCCTCTCTCATAACATGCAACTTGAGTGCTTTAAACCAACATCTTCCCTGAGCCACCATGCTGCAGAGGTCACACACTGAGACCACATTAAAATAGAGATGCCTAAGAAGCTTAAGATGATTCCAGCTTCCAACCCAGCCCCAACCAGCTAATGCTGAGTGGAACTTGCCTTTGAGATGTCCCAGCTGATGCTGGTTGGGGCACAGTAAACTGTTCCCACTAAACCTTGCTGGAACAACATTTGAGCCAAATAAATGTTGCTGTTTTAAACCACTAAATATGGGGGATATATGTTACACAGCCATTGATAACAGATATCTTTACCAGCCAACATGATCTAACTGAAAAATATAGGATGCCATACCCAAACAACTAAAGAATCTAAGTACTCACAGTACATTTCATCAATATAGATCATATGTTGGGCATAAACAAATATGAATGAGTTTAGAAGGACTAAGTCATACTAAGTTAGAAATTAATAAAGAGGGAATTCCCTGGTGGTCCAGTGGTCAGGACTCTAAGTTTTCACTTCTGAGGACACATGTTCCATCCCTGGTCAGGAAACTGGGATCTTGTGGACCATGTGGAATGGCCAAGAAAAAGAAAAAGAAATTAATGAAGAAACCGAATTAAAAATTAATAACAAATAGATATTTTAAAAATTCCCAAATATATAAAAAAAATTTTTTTTAAAAAAAGGCTTCCCTGGAGAAGGAAATGGCAACCCACTCCAGTACTCTTGCCTAGAAAATCCCATGGACGGAGGAGCCTGGTGCAGGCTACTGCCCAAGGGGTCACAAATAGTCGGACACAACTGAGCGACTTAAAAAAAAAAAAAAGGCTTCCCCGATAGCTCAATTGGTAAAGAATCCGTCTGCAATGCAGGAGACCCTGGTTCAATTCCTGGATCCGCTGGAGAAGGGATAGGTTACCCACTCAAGTATTTTTGGGCTTCCCTTGTGGCTCAGCTGGTAAAGAATCCACATGCAATGCAGGAGACCTGGGTTCGATCCCTGGGTTGGGAAAATCCCCTGGAGAAGGGAAAGGCTACCCACTCCAGTATTCTGGCCTGGAGAATGACATGGACTCTATAGTCCATGGGGTCACAAAGAGTAGGATGCAATTAAGCACCTTTCACTTTCACTTCACTTTCACTTTCAACACTAAAAGAAGCCAACATCAGAGAAGAAATCAAAAAGAGAATTTGAAAATACTTTGAAATAAATAAGGAGAACAAATGTATCAAAAACTATGGGAGGCATCTAAAGTAGCATTTAAAAGGAAATTCATAGATGTACTGGATCTTTTCCTTTAAAAGGAAGGTTGAAAATTAACTGTCTAAACTTATACCTTAAAACTCTAGAAAAGAAAGAGTAAATGAAACCCAAAATATGAAAGTGTAGAGAATTAATAAATACAAGAGAAGAAATCAATGAAATTAAAAAGTCAAACAGTATACAAAAATCAATAAAACCAGAAGCTAGTTCTTTGAAAGTTTAATAAACTTGACATTATCTTGCCAAAACTGATCAAAAAAGAAGAGAAAACAGAGTGGGGTGGGAGAGGAAGACAGAGCATCTAGAATGAAAGTCATAACAAGCGTGATACCTCATGACTAAGTGGGGTTTATCCCAGGAAGGGAAGATTCGTTGCAGTGAAAACCAAATCAACACAATTCACCAAGTTAATAGAATAAAACAATTAACTCAGTAATTTCCCCAATAGAAGTAGAAAAAACATTTAACAAAATTAACACTTTTTCTTGATGAGAACTCGCAGCAAAATCATAATAGAAGGAAATTCCTTTAACTTTTTTCTTTATTGGCAAGTCTCCCTACTTTAGCCTTTAACTCTTAGAGCCTATTCTCAACAGAACAACAAAGTTATCTTGTTAAAATACAATTAGATTAATTTAGCTCTGTTGCCCCAAACACTCTGTTACTCCAAAGTTTGCTTCTGCATTTTGCTTAAATTGAAAAGATATTAACTTAGTTATGTACATCATAATCTCTAAAAGAAGCATTAAAAATACTAAGAGATATAGCAAGTCAATGAATTAAAATGGGTTACCAAAGAAAGAAGGTAGGAAAAGGAAAAAGGAACAAAAAACTACAGGAGACAAGCAATAAAAGCAAATAATTTATAAAGGAGACTTAAATGCAATAGTCAATAGTTACATTAATGGTAAATGATCCACATACCAATTAAAAGTCAGTGAGTATTAGATGAGAAAATCAAAATATTCTAATAGACAACTACAAAAAAGCTACTTTAATAGTAAAACAGAAGCATCCCTACTATAATCAAGAACAAGTAAAATATGTCTGCTAGATCTATTATTAGTTAACATTGTTCTGGAAAAGTTTACCGACATAATTGGGAAAAAAAATCTAAAAGTACAAATATTGGAAAGAGGAAGAAAAAGTAACATTATTTGTAGAGGACATCACTGTGTAAGTGTAAAACTGATCAAAATAATCTGAAAAGCAACCAGGGTTTATACAAAAGATTAGTAGAATAGTAATTAAAAAATAAATAAAGCTCAATATGTGTCTACATCCCAGCAATAAGAAGTTAGAAAGTAAATTGCATTCCTAATAGCAAAACATATATCACCTAAGAGTTAAACTCATGAGAAATGTACAGAATCTCTGTGAATAAAAACACAATATTGTTATTGAAGAACATAAAAGAAAACTTGTCTAAACGGAGAACTATATCATGTTACTGGGTCAGAAGATTTAATATTATCAAGATGTCATTGCTTCCCAAATAAATAAATAAACTCAGAGTAATCCCAGTGGGTTTGAGGATTTATTTTTGGAAATGCAAGAAATGATTCTGAAATTCATCTGGAAGAATAATACATGAAACTAAGTGGGATATTCAGGAAATTATAGAAATGAGAGGACTTTATTCTGCTAGGAAATAAAATGTATTCATATATAAAATAATAATTACAACATTGTAGTACTTCCATAAAAACAAGCAAGAGTGAGAGAGAATTTAAAGCTTAGAGCAATTTCTTCATAAGCATATGATTAATTTGTTAATAGTGGAATCTTAAATCAGTGAGAAAGTTAATTAGTCTATAAATAGGAATGGAGAGCTTGACTATCAATTTTGGGGAAAATAAGTTAGATTAATATTCAACATAATTCAAAATAAAGTCCAGGATTATTAGAGATTTAAATAGAAAAATAAGATCTATGCCACTAAAGAAATACATATGTGAATATATAATCTTGGTATGGTAAAGAAAATGACACCCAAGGCATACAGGAAAATATTAAACTTCTTTATATTTATTTCTATAAATAGGTTTTATTTGGCAAAATAATACATTGAATATAAAACCAAACATGCAGGTGATTAACTGAGAAAAATATACCTTTAAGAAAAAGCTCATATTAATCCATAGAAAGCTGACAAAGAGTCTTTGTCACAAATAAAAATTACTAACAGACACTGATAGAAAACTCTCAAAAGACGTAATTACCTGCCACATAATAACTAGAAGTGCAACTTAATGAGTATGCCATGTTAGAATATCAAACAGGCAAAGCTCTATATATGTATTAGTAAGGGTATAGGAAAATATACTAGTGAAAGGGTATAGATTTGTACAATTTTTTTTGAAAAATAGATTGGAATCCTTGAAATTTTGTAAATATACCATTTAAGGGAGTTAATCCTAACAAAACAATAACAGATTCCTCTAAATGGATATCCACAGTACCTGATTATAAAACATCAGACCAAAAAATGGCTCTATTCGCTTTGTTTTTTAAGAAATCAAATCAAAACAACAATGAGACAGAGAGAGAGAGGGATGATCTTTGGTGAAACCAGGATATACTTGTAACTTTGAACTATATTTGAGAAAGAGCTACCAAAGCCAGGAAAGTCAAACAGGAATGCAGGGAAATGCCTAAAGAGACATCTGCGGGAGAAGATCTCAAACAAATGAGGCAGAGCCCAGTTAATCAAAGCACGGAGCACAACATGAGGGGCAAAACCACAAGTGTTGTCTGGAACAGTGGGAATAGGATGCCTGGGTCTTTAGAGGAAGTTTCCCAAACCCTGTAGAATAGAAAGACAAAAAGAAAATGAACGAGGAAACACACATTTTTTTGAGAAAAGCAATGTGTTGTTGAGGAAGGGTAAAGGACATAGAGCTTGAATTATGAGCAGTCCAGAAACTGCTGATTTCTTTGCACTGGGGAGAAATGAAGGTTAGAACAATTCACACACACACACACACACACACACACACACACACACACTGCTGAGCCATAAAGAGCTTTACTGTGAACCAAGGAAAGTTAATGCTTGCCTGGAACACTACTCTAGGGTCTTCCCTGAAGAAATATCTCAAAAATAACTGGAAGAATTTACCTTATTCACAAAAGTAATAAGCAAAAAAAGAACCAGACAAGTATGCATGCAAAGTGATTCCAGAAAAAGGAAGAAAAATGTGGGAAAAACACACGGCAGGTGATGAACACACACCAGAAAAATATGGCCACTGCTCAGATAAAAATCATGACCAAATACATGGTCATAAATACAAGGCACCTAATGAATCAAAGAGCTTAAAGCAGAGAACTGGAGGAGATGAAACCCAAGCTGGCAGATTTAAAAAATGAATAGAAAAAAAAAAAATCCATCCAAGAAATCATGGCGACATTAAGCAGTACAAAGAGCCATCATTGAAATCACACTAAAGGATAGAAGAACAGGATTAAGGAAATCAAGCAAAGTGATAGATACGAATTAGAAATGAAACCATAAATCAATACAAACAAAAAGAAAAAACAAAGGCATAATTTTGAAAAACCTGAAAACTTTAAATCTATAACTTGGCTAGCAATCCATAACACCCACCACCAAAAAAAAAGAAGCCCTCATGCAATATGATCTACACTAAAACGCATCCTAGTGATAGCATGGGACTTCAAAGATGAAGAACAAACCAGAAAACTTCGGGCGTGCAGGCAAAATGATTAAGTAACCTACAAGCCTGAGACACATTCCAATTTGTTACCCCTAAATTTACTCTTATTTCTGGCTGTATAACCACCCAACTAGACACTGCGTCTCCTAACCTTCTTTGCAATTAGTTAGGGTGGCCGTACTCTTGCCTAGAAAATCCCATGGATGGAGGAGCCTGGTGGGCTACAGTCCATGGGGCTGCGAAGAGTCAGACACGAATGAGCGACTTCACTTTCACTTTTCACTTTCATGTATTGGAGAAGGAAATGGCAACCCACTCCCGTGTTCTTGCCTGGAGAATCCCAGGGACGGGGGAGCCTGGTGGGCTGCCATCTATGGGGTCGCACAGAGTCGGACACGACTGAAGCGACTTAGCAGCAGTAGCAGTAGCAGCAGGGTGGCCGTATGAGTATGTTCTGGATAACTGGATACACACTAAAATGAAGTGTGCAAAGTAATCGAAAATTTAAAGAAAAGCTACTTTCTCTGAATGTTGCCACTTCATCTCTCTTGCAAACTGGAATATAGATGTGCCAGCAACACACCTTTAATCTTGGGAATGAAAATAATGCCCTAGGGGATGCTGGAGCAATAAGACAATAAATTGCTCCCTGGATGACTATGCAGTAGTTGCTCTGATAACAGACCAGACCAGATAGATGAGAGAGATATAAAGTTCAGTCTTATTTAAATCACTGTATCTTATACTTTGTTTCAGTATCATATTCTTTCTCATACCTAATACAAAGAGAAAAGCTAGACTGGCCTCGTATTTCACAATAATATTCAATGCTGTAGACTTAGGTATGATACTGTCTTAGTTAGGGCTCCTCTAACAGAATGGGGATTCACTGGTGGCTTGGACGGTAAAGAGTCTGCCTACAGTGCAGAATACCTGGGGTTTGATCCCTGGATTGGGATGATCCCCTGGAGAAGGGAAAGGCTACCCATTCCAGTATTCTTGCCTGGAAAATCCCAACTGGCAGGCTACAATCCATGGAGTCGCAAAGAGTTGGACATGAATGAGCGACTTCACTTTCTTTGTTTCTTTTCACTCTAATAGAATTCCATACAACGGGTGCTTATAAAAAACAGAAATTTATTTCTCACAGTTCTGAAGACTGGTAGGGCTAAGATCAAGGACAAATTAGGTGTCTGGTAAGGGCCTGCTTCCTGATCTGTAGATGGCTGTCCTTTCACTGTATCTCCCTATGGAAGAACCGGTGAGGGAGCTCCCTGGGGTCTCTTTTACCACAGCAGTAATCCCATTCCTGACAGCTCCACCCTCATAACACCATCAACTCCCCAGATCTCTACCTTCAAATACTATCACTTTAGGGATTAGTTTTCAACAAGTGAATCTTGGAAGGACACAAGCAAGACCCAATGAAAAAGCTATTACAAGATGCAAATTATTATATATATAAAAGATAAACAACAAGGTCCTACTCTACACTACAGGGAACTATATTCAGTATCCTTTGATAAACTATAATGGAAAAGAATACAAAAAAAGGATGTATACATACTGTATAATTGAATCACATTGCTGAACACTAGAAAATAACACAACTTTGTAAGTCAACTATATTTCAATAAACTAAATTTTTAGAAGAAGCTATTATAGACATATGGTATATAGATGGTATTATAAGAATACAATAGATGGTATTATAAGAATAGATAATATATAGATGGTATTATAAGAATACCATCTTTAATAAGATACTGCTCATCCTTTTCTTTTGGAGAAGGAAATGGCAACCCACTCCAGTATTCTTGCCTAGAGAATCCTGTGGACAGAGGAGCCTGGGGGCTGCTGTCCATAGGGTCGCACAGAGTCAGACACGACTGAAGTGACTTAGCATGCATTATAGACAGTCAGTTCAGTTCAGTTCATTCACTTAGTCGTGTCTGACTCTTTGCGACCCCATGGACTGCAGCACACGAGGCCTCCCTGTCCATCACCAACTCCCAAAGTGTACCCAAACTCATGTCCATTGAGTTGGTGATACCATCCAGCTATCTCATCCTCTGTCGTCCCCTTTTCCTCCTGCCTTCAATCTTTGCCAGCATCAGGGTTTTTTCAAATGAGTCAGCTCTTTGCATCAGGTGGCCAAAGTATTGGAGTTTCAGCTTCAACATCAGTCCTTCCAATGAACACCCAGGACTGATCTCCTTTAGGATGGACTGGTAGGATCTCCTTGCAGTCCAGTTCAGTTCAGTTCAGTCGCTCAGTTGGTTCCAACTCTTTGCGATCCCATGAACCACAGCACACCAGGCCTCCCTATCCATCACCAATTCCCGGAGTCCACCCAAACCCATGTCCATCAAGTCAGTGATGCCATCCAACCATCTCATCCTCTGTCGTCCCCTTCTCCTCCTGCCATCAATCTTTCCCAGCATCAGGGTCTTTACAAATGAGTCAGCTCTTCACATCAGGTGGCCAAAGTATTGGAATATCAGCTTCAACATCAGTCCTTCCAGGACTGATCTCCTTTAGGATGGACTGGTTGGATCTCCTTGCAGTCCAAGGGACTCTCAAGAGTCTTCTCCAACACCACAGTACAAAAGCATCAATTCTTTGGAGCTCAGCTTTCTTTATAGACAGTAAGAGAATTTAATAAAATGCCTAAGTTAAAAATTAATATAAAATTATTCCAGTTACAGCTTTGATAGACATTCTTATATTAAACCAAACCATAGAAAACAAACAAACCATACAAAAGCAAACAAAACCATAGAAAATTTGGATAAAATGAAAAGTACATGTTTGAAAGCATGAAGAACTATCGTCACTAGAACTTGAGAGGTGAAGTTCTACAAGAGGCAAGAAGGGTGTTGAGATAAACCCCAAATTTTGCTCCATTATTCCTCTGAATGCATTTGCTGATTCACAAGCAGTTTAGAGTTTCATGTCTGAGAATCAAGCAGAAAGGGATGGTTCTGAGGCTGGAAGCTGAACGAGACTTTCTGTGGTCTCACAAGACTGAAGGAAAAAACCTGGAATTCAACAAAACAACTAAGACTTGAAAACACAAGATCATCAGGGGGAATGGAAATGTATTAATATTAAAATGAACCCAACGTTCAGCAATGCAGTTAACCTCTAGGAATTTGCTCATTTGTAAATAATATGGAGATGAGAACATAAGAAGCCCAGCAGAAAGTGGCAACCAGGATCCTGTATCAGTTTGCTTGGGCTCCCCAAAAAAAGGACCTCAGACTAGGTGGCTAAAACAACAGAAATTTATCTTCTCAGCAATGCAGTTAACCTCTAGGAATTTGCTCATTTGTAAATAATATGGAGATTAGAACATAAGAAGCCAAGCAGAAAGTGGCAACCAGGATCCTGTATCAGTTTGCTTGGGCTCCCAAGAAAAAGGACTTCAGACTAGGTGGCTTAAACAACAGAAATTTATCTTCTCACCATTCTGAAGTTAGGAAGTCCAGGATCAAGGAGGGTATTAGCAGAGCTGGTTTCTTCTCAGGTCTCTCTCTATCTGATAGATGACCATTTTCTATCTGTGTTTTCACATGTCCCTGTGTGCATGGCTCTGTCCTAATCTCATTTTATAAGGACAGCAGTCAGATTGGACTAGGGTTCAATGTATTGACTTCATTTTTAACATAATTACCTCCTTAAAGGGTTTATCTCCTTTATCTCCCAACAGAGTCTCCTTCTGAGGTACTAGTGGTTAGAATCTCAATATATGATTTTAGGAAGGATACAGTGGAGCCCATAACAGGTCCTAAGAAGTAGAGAAAAACTTTAGGCAGTTCACTGATGGTAGAGAGACAAAAATTGGGCCTCAAGGCCCATAAAAGGGAAGGAACTCTAATAAACATGCTCAACATTTAGTTAGGTCCCCTGAGAGATTATATCTTAAAGCCAAATTGGAAATGGATTAGTCTTCACAGTGGAATCCATCTTTGAATCAGCTCAGTCCAGGCTGGATTGAAGCAAATTGCCTGTCAGAAGCAACTGCAAATCTTCTCTGAAGGAACGGACAGTATTTAGACCCTCAAATTATTTCTAAAATTTTTTCACGTGCAAGTCTTATCACTCAATAAAAAATTATAAGATATATCGGGAAATAGAGACAAATAGCTGAAAATCAAGAGGAAAAGAAATAGAAGAAATACTGAAGATCCAGAGTTACTATTCTAGATAAACTATATATTTTATTTTAGTCGCTCAATCATGTCTGACTCTTTGCAACCCCATGGACTGTTTTGCAATCTCCAGCCTCCTCTGTCCATGGGATTCTCCAGGCAAGAATACTGGAGTGAGTTGCCATTTCCTTCTCCAGGGGATCTTCCTGACTCAGGAATAGAACCCAGGTTTCCTGCGTTGCAGGTAGATTCTTTACTGTCTGAGCCACCAAGGAAGCCCAAGATACATTATACTGGTTTTCAGAAGGGCCTCAAAGATATCAAATATATCTGCAAGTAAATTAACCACCTGTTGAAACAAAGTCTAACAATTCCTTAAAGAAGACAATAAAAGAAAAACACTCAACAATGTAAACCAGACAATAACCTGTGTTTAATACAAAATTAGTGGGCATGCCAAGAACAAAAATTTGACCCTAAACAAAAAATGTTTTAGAAAGACACATGTTCAGAAATTATAAAGATGATGGAACTAGCAAACAAGAGTGTTAAAATAGCTACTGTAAACTACACTGAGGGCTTCTCTGGTGGCTCAGTAGTAAAGAATCCTCCTGCCAATGCAGGAGATTCAGGTTCAATCCCTGGGTGGGAATGATCCCTTGGAGAAGGAAATAGCAACCCACTCCAGAATTTTTGCCTGGGAAATCACACAGACAGAGGAGCATGGTGGGCTACAGTCCATGGGGTTCCAGCAGAATCAGACACAACTTAGCAACTAAACAACAACACTACACTGAAGTATTTAAAGCAAAACACACACATAGTAAGAAAAGAAATTTTATAAAGTCTGGAGACAGTTTCAAAGATAGGAGAAAGCTGATAAGTTGTAGGAAACCAATGATGAAGAAAAAAGTCTTAAAAAAGCAGCTAGAAAAAAATTATGTGATAAACAGAGGAACAAAACCAGAAATAATTGAACTTATAGCTATGTAAACTGGAAGATAATTAAACAACATTTTTAAACTACTAAAAGAAAAAAGAAAACATGTCAATATAGAGTTCTACAATCAGTAAAAAATATCATTCAAAATAAAGATGAAATAAACACAGTATAATTAAAGACATACATGTTGTTGAAAGCATTTATCACCAGGATATCTGTATTAAAAGAAATGTTAAAGCTTTTCAGACAGAAGAAAAATAATACCAGGTAGAAAGTTGGATCTACAGAAAAGAATGAAGAAAAGAATAAATGATAAAGATATGGTTAAATATAAAATTTTATCTCATTTTAAAATTTTATTTAAAAGATGTCTATTTAAGGTAAAAGTCATAATAATGTATTGTGGAATTTGTAACATCCAGAAGTAAAGTGCATGGCAACAATAAGATAAAAGAGCACAGGCAAATGGAAGCATACCATTGTTTCTTACATTACATGTGAAGTGGTATATTATTTGACAGAAGAGTGTTAGAAGTTACAGATGCATGTTTCAAACCTGGAGCACCCATTAAGGCAATGAAGTTAACAATGAAGAGATACTGCAATTTGAAAAATACTCAAATCAGAAGAAGGCAGGAATGAAAAAAAAAAAAGGTAAAGACGGAAATTTCCAGATCAAATAAACATGAAAGTAACTCAAACTTCACTCATAAATTTATTAAAAAAAATTTTTAATTCAGCTGCAATGAGAAGTAATTTTTAACTTCAGTTTGACAAAAAAAAAAAAATGTCTGCTAACACTATCGTCACTCAGATGTGGGGAAACAACCACTCCTGCATTGTTAGTAGACAGGTAAACAGGTACAACCTTATGAAGCTCAATCAGCTACATTTCTAAGGATTAGAGATGCACACAGTATTTGACCCAGGAACATTGCTTATAGATATTTACGCTACAGGTAGCTTTGTTCACCCATGAAATGATACATATGCAAAAATATGCAATAATATTAACTGCAAAATTATTTCTAATAAAAATTAGATTGGAAGCAATCTAAATGACCATCAAGAGGAGACTGGCTGCATAGGAGTAAAACTATGAACATACATACAAATAGACTACTACATATAGTAATCTACCCAAGTAATTCCACAGACTGTCTCCCTACTTAATATGTTCCTGACAAAACAACTCTTGGGTTTTAATAACCAAACCTCAGAGATGTGTGAATCTTCCAATACAATATTTTCTAGCCAGAGTTTATATAGGAACATTTAATATGTACTTCATAAAACACAATATATTCTTTACCAAAATGACAAGCAGGGAAAGCCTCCAGTACTGTGAGACAGTAAATTTCTGTTATGTTATCCACTTTGTGGTATTTTATTACATCAAACTAACACAGCAAGGTATTACCAGAAAGAGTGGGGCTCAGAAAAGAACTGATCAATGTATAAGCAGGAATAAAAGAGAATATGTTCATAAATTTGAGGATTTACAGGGTTAGAGAAAGCAATTGCTTTTTGATACCAAATGGTAAAAATACGCAACTTAGCAATAAATACTGGTTAAAACTCAGCCTCAAGGGAAGGAGCAAACCAAAGGTATGGCCATCATATTCTTTGTTAACTTTGCTGAATAAGTGAAGATGTCCCAGAGAAAAATTGTGATGGATGCCCACTTAGTCTTTTCAGTGATAGGAAATAACTTACAAAAAAGAGATTCAGGGCACAATCTCACATCTGAAGAGTAGGGAGACAGCTCAAAGAATGCTCAGCTCTTCTCCATCCCACAGCCCAGACTCGGATAACATTAAAACCTTCAACAAAGGGGTTACCTGTTAAATAATAGCAACAGGAAAGAGAAAGGGTGGTATTTTTACATGCAGCATAAACTTCAATGGCAGTACTTTTACCCAAGGAGTTAAAATAAGTTCACCAGGAGGGCTTTGTTTTGTCTGCAATTGCATCCCCATCACCTAACCCAGAACACCTAGACTAGTAGCTGCTCACCAATATTTGCTGATTCCAAGAATAAGTAATGAAAAGGCAGCCAGAAGAATAAAGGCATTTTCTCTGCCTGCTTCTCCTAGTCCCATGACGAGGAGGGAGGGGGGAAATGGGAAGCCCACTTGAGCAGTATTCTCAGAAAGAACTGAATTTAGTGACAGTAAAAAGGTGGTGCATGTGAGCTAAATTGTGTCTGACTCTTTGTGACCATATGAACTGTAGCCCACCAAGGCTCCTCTGTCCATGGGATTCTCCAGGTAAGAATACTGGAGTGGGTTGCTATGTCCTCCTCCAGGGGATCTTCCCTATCCAAGGATTAAACCTGAGTCTCTTACATCTCCTGCATTTACAGGTTCTTTACCACTAGAACCACCTGGAAAGCCCATAAAAAAGAGGGGGCTTTTATTTGAGAAGTTTGTCTAAGATTATGTAGAAGTTCTTTGACCTTAGCCACTAATAGGCAGCCTTGCCATTAATTTATCATTTCTTCCCTAGTTTACTTCTCCCATAACTAGTCCAGACCTCTTGTGAAGCTCACAAACTTCTTTAATCCCAACTCTAATTCACTTCACTTCACTGAGAGGACAGAAATTATTCAACGTAAGTGTTCTCAATGAATCCTGTTATCATCTAAGCCCCTAAAATGGGACTCTCCCATTTCCCTACCACAGATGAGGACATGGCCCCATTTTTTTAAAGCCAGCATAGCTGTATTCATAATTCTCTGCAAAGAGGACATTTTTGCTCTTTTTTCTCTTTACATTCATGTAAAATGTCTGTTCTTTTCTGAATTTAAATTAATGCCTTGGTTCTGTGCCTTGCATCTCCCCATCCTCTGCTCCTTCAGACTAAGAAAGCTTTCTCAAGATCTTAAAGTATTTCCAAATATAGAAAATTCTTCTTGGTTCTGGCTGTTAGATTAAAACTATTAAAAGTCCACATGAACTACCGTTACATATTGCATATAGGAAAGGGAACAGAAACACTAGATCTTAGTTAAAATCATTCTTCAACTGAAGCCAAAGCTGGAAATGCTTCTGAAGGTTCTTTATCTTTCACCCACTCTATTTGCAAACATTCTTGTTCACATTCACTTTCTCAGTATGCACCTTTATTAAGACAGATCTAATCACACCCCAGTTCAGCTCAAGCCATGAGAGTACTCCACAAAATAATATTTTCTATAATGTCCTCATGCTAACTCTCGTATATTCACCCAGATGCCACCTGATCATATCCATCCCATAGGTATCTAGGTGCAGTGAGTTTAAGCCTGCAATTCTAGCCTGAGTTCTCCCCAAGATTTCTTCAAATCACCAAGAGTTCTTATGGTCTCTTCTGCTCAGTTCTCCATTATGTCAATTCAGAAGTGAAATTCAGTCTCTTCATTAATTCCCATAGAAAAGCCTCCATTCACATAAACTACAGCTTAGCTGAATACAGAAGGACCACAAGGAAGGATCATAGCCTGCACCCAGAGCAAACAGCTTCACATCAACCACTCCTCTTCACCGGGGTCCTTTCTAGTAATCCCACCACCAGGGATTTCCCAGTTGGCTCTTTACATAATCAGCACTTTACTTCATGTCTTTTTGTAAATTCCCCTCTATTCTTACTCTTTTCCCTCTCCAGAAAACTCAGACCCTGGAGGTTTCATTTTTCCCCTCCAAGGTATTTTTTCCAGACAGATACTGCTTCTTCCTTAAGAGGAATTCCAATGTAAGCTGTTAAATTTAGATTAGAATCTAAGTTAATTTTTGAAGATAATTTAATAATTCTAGTCTTGTTTCTTTTGTTCTTTGAATGAGGAAACAGAGGCCTAGAAATCTTAAGTGCCTTGCTTACTTTAGCTCTTACAACACTATTTACAGAGACCATCTGATTCAGAAACATGTGGGTGGTTTTTATAAAAAAAACACTAAATTTGAGGCTGCACCTTCCATCTGCTAAACCAGGATCTACTGAAGAGCTCCCCAAATAACTTTTAGGCACACAAAGTCACTGCCTTAGAATTTAAGGACTGGGCGGGGGAGGGGGGTACAAAAAAATACTAAAGCTGTTAAAATTTAATTAAATCTGAGCTGTAAGAATGACAGTTTGGTTTCACGCAGCACCTGAAAAGACCTTAGACAATTTTGACACAGGACAAAGTAAATACTAGTGTCACTTGAGCGGAAGTAACAGCGGACTAGGAGTCAAAGCTAATGTGTAACCTTGAGCAAGTTACTTAACATCTCTGGACCTCGGGTTCCTAGGGGAAAATACTGCTTTCCCTACTTAACGCCAAGGACTATTTGAAGGGTAAAATGAGATCATGTATGTGAAAACACTTGTAGAAGGAGGAGAAAATAAATAGCTCTCTACAACTGCTAGGTATTGTTTCAAAGTCCTACTTGGGCCTGGAAAACATCAATCTTCTGCCTGTTACCAGTGTGCTAGTAATACAGGCTATGGAGTTTCTCAAGAAGCCCGCAGGATCCAAGTTAGGCAGCTCATTGCTCAGGCTGAGTAGCCAGAGAGGGGAATTCTTGATTCAAAGCAGCATCTGTTAGTGATTAAGGTTTCAGAGGCATGTGCCTGAACTGAAGGCAATGCTACAGAATTGGTCATAGCAGCAGTCCCAGTTGTAAAACAGATTCCATCCTTAAAGTGGATATGAAAGGTAAACATGAAAGCACTATTCCACAGTCACATGAAACAAAAATGATGCTTGTTTAACATCCCCCACAGCACACGTGCAAGCACACACAACAGGAAGCAACAGCCAGAGGCTTATGGGAAAGAACGAGGTTCTCCCAAGCGACAGCCACCACCATCAAACTCAGAAGAGCTCACTTGCATTCTAACAACTGCACATAATGTTTGCAAAGTGGATATCTCTGCCATTCACTCTCTGATGCTCTCTTCCTTGAAAACTCAAGTTTGATCAAATTGGCAAAAAAAAAAAAGAATCCCCATATCCAAAAATCACTATGAATTCTGTCTGTGTCAGAGATCTGACTATAGTTAACATGACCATGTTCACTGTGACTTAGAAGACAGGATGGACCTTGAACAAAGTCCGAAGATCTGGGCCTGGTGTGAAGAGTGATCTTAGGACTTCTAGGTAGGCTGGGTGAGAAATTCTGAGAGTGTTTGGGATGGCGGTAGAATGAGACCCCAAGATTTTTATTAATGTTGTTTTGGGAAAGTGTGCACTATCTATAAAAGTGGATGTAGTGTGTGCTTGAGTTGAACTTAGAAAGCTTAGAGAGAGGACTGTTAAAAAATTTAAAGAAAAAGTCAAGATGAGCAGTTTAAGGTGAGTCAGAATTTACTGTTCAGGCTATAAATTTCAGTTGAAGGTACATGAATAAGAAACATGATGTCCCACACCAGGGGAGAGTCCTGGTTTTTATGGGGAACACCTTGAACATACCCAGAAAGTCAGCAACTTGGATGACCTGGCTGGTTTAAGTTCAGCCTTTCTGGAAGCACTTGCGAAAAAGCAGGGAGAGCTGTACCCAAGGCCAAAGCAAGTGACCAATAAGAAAACAGAATAAGAAGCAAAAAACTGGGACTTTCCTGGTGGTCTAGCAGTTAAGACCTCGCCTTCCAATGCAAGTGGTGTGGGTTCGATATCTGGTCAGGAAGCTAAGATCCCACAGGCCTCTCACCCAAAAAAGCCAAAACATAAAACAGAAGCAATATTGTAACAAATTTGATAAAGACTTGAAAAACTTGTCTACATTAGAAAAATCTTAAAGAAAAATAAAGTGAAAGTGAAGTCGATCCCACAGGCCTCTCACCCAAAAAAGCCAAAACATAAAACAGAAGCAATATTGTAACAAATTTGATAAAGACTTGAAAAACTTGTCTACATTAGAAAAATCTTAAAGAAAAATAAAGTGAAAGTGAAGTTGCTCAGTCGTGTCCAACTCTTTGTGACCCCATGGACTGTAGCCTATTAGGCTCCTCCGTCCATGGGATTTTCCAGGCAAGAGTGCTGGAGTGGATTAGCATTTCCTTCTCCAGGGGATCTTCCCGACCCAGGAATTGAACCCAGGTCTCCCGCATTGCAGGCAGATGCTTTACCATCTGAGCCACCAGGGAAGCCCTGGTAAAAAAAGAAAAATAAAGAGTATGTTTATTTAAAAAAAAAAAAAAGCACCAAAAGCTGACTGTATGAGAGATGGATCTAAGGACAATCTTAATACAAGAAAACTGCTCCAGGAAGGCAGAGCACGGGGCCAACAGGCCAGTCACTGAGGCCAAAGGAGAAACAGAGGTGAACCATAGCCATCTCTTTGGTTAGAAGTTTGTTTGTTGGTTTGTCTATTTGCTTGTTTTCCATCAGAAAATGAATGGTCATCTTGTAAACTAAATTTGCCCATAAACCACTTGAATCTATCTTATAGAAACTGTTTCTTTAGGTCATGAAACAGGCTAAGAAATAAAATTGTGGGATGCAGCAGAAAGGTCATTTAACCAGGACTGAAATACCTGGGCTCTAGTCCAAGTTATACCAATCCCTGGCTGAGGTGGTGTCTCAGGTGGGGCATTTAGCCCATGCATCTTCTGGAAGCCTGCCATGGCGGGGCTAGGAGGGAGTAAAGAGAGATGGAAAGATGATCTCCAAGGTCCCATCCAGTGAAAACAGTCATGGTTCCAGTTAGTGTATAAAATAATTGAGGAAGTCTGGAAGGTTATATATCAAAACATTACTAGAATCTACCTCAAGAGAATGGGATTAGGGCAGAGGCAGAGAGACAAAAGAAAACAATTAGGGAACCCTTTCAGTGGCGAAAAAATGCAAAGGGAGAGGGGATTATAAGTGAAATATTAAACAGGAAAAGTTCCAGTTAGCATATAAAATAATAAAGTCTGGAAGGCTATATATCAAAACATCACTAGTAGTCAGAGCATAAGCACGAATTAGAAGGAGCAAAGGCACTTGGGGGAGCTGACAGAGTGATTATTTTATTTCCCTGCTTTCTCCCCTGCCCTTCTTGGAAAAGCTCATGGTAGAGCCATTGGAAGCCTGTCAATCCCATCTAACTCCTCTTCATCCTCTGGGGCCCAACCCTCCCTGCCCACTAATGAGGGAAGGGGACATGAGAGGGAATTGCCTGGGAACATGCTCTGATGCCTCCTTTGCAATACATTGTCTGATTTTCTGGCACAATGTGAAGAAAGCTGAGCTTGGATCTTGGCCCACACTGATAGTGCTGCTTACCCTGGAGATTTCAGCATCATCAGTGTGGCTTCTTACACCATCCTGATTTCCCTCTTTCTCACTATCAACTTCAGGGTCTACAAGTTTGTCATCCAAGCTGTACAAAATTCAAAAGATCATGCAATCGAGCTAATTTCAGAAGTTTTCCATAATTATGAGAGTAACCCCATCAACATGGTCAACATGGTCCCAAAACTCATCATGTGTGTCTTTCTGGTGAAAGATCTGGCTGTCTTCATGTGGCTAATGACCAACATTGGTTTAGCTCCAATGGGATTGCCCTTCTGATCTTTGCCTAACTATAAATTTTCAGTATTCCAATGAAAAGTACAAATCCCAGTCTGACTACTATGTTATGACCAAGCCAGATGTTAAAGGGCCCAGGCAATGCGCTCTGGCATTTCAAAGAAAAAAAAAAAAGAATAAGCACATGGAAATTAAAAATCCAACAGTTACCAAAACACCATTGAAGAGTTATAACCGTGCTCTTGTGCCATTAAGGAATATGTCCAGTGTTCAACTCCAAACTTTTTTTATCTGGTGTTTTCTCACCTTCTTTAACTTACCCAAGTACTGGGTTTTAAACCAATGTCTTATAAGAGTTTTGTGCTTATTTTCAATTTAAGGAATCATGATTCCAAAAGTTGATCTGGGGGTGGGAGTGGAATAATGACTATGGAATTAACTTTTATATCTTCCTCAGACTATTCTTACCCTCCTCTGACCTCGTAACCCTGTTTCATAATATGAACAGCTACTTGTGATATTGTCTGTCTTCTCCCGCCTCATTGGTACAAAATTTTCAATTCTGTTAATAGCTCATAGGTGATACGGATAGTCACTGAATCCTAGAATTGTTGTTATTGTTGTTGTTTAGTTACCAAGTCATGTCTGATTCTTTGTGGCCCCATGGACTGTAGGCAACCAGGCTCCTCTGTCCATGGGATTTCCCAGGTAAGAATGCTAGAGTGGGTGGCCGTTTAGTTCTCCAGGGGATTTTGTGACCCAGGATCACACCTGCGTCTCCTGCATTGGCAGGCAGATTCTTTACCACTGAGCCACCAGGGAAGCCTGAATCCTAAAACATCATCTGATAAATGAGATCAGAAGCATAAAATTGGCCCATTGAGCTGACCACCACTCCCTCTATGCTCCTGCTTAGGAAATGAAAAACCCCACCATTTGGGAAGGGGGTTTCTATTTCATTACATCTGGACATGAGTTCTGAGCTTGAGTATGAGAAAAGTGCTTCCTACCTTCTTAAATACCTGCCTCAAGCTTAATAGACAAGGCTGTGCTTATTTGTGAGCTGCTGACTCAGAGGTTAAAGTGTCTGCCTGCAATGCAGGAGACCTGGGTTCGATTCCTGGGTTGGGAAGATCCCCTGGAGAAGGAAATGGCAACCCACTCCAGTACTCTTGCCTGGAGAATCCCATAGAGGGAAGAGCCTGGTAGGATACAGGTGCTTTATTTGGGAAATTAAATGTATATAATTTCTATAAAAATAATATTAGCAGTTGCTTCTAGGTACATGGACACACACAGTTCAGTTCAGTTCAGTCATTCAGTTGTGTCTGACTCTTTGCAGCTGCATGGAGTGCAGCACGCCAGGCCTCCCTATCCGTCACTAACTCCCAGAGCGTGCTCAAACTCATAACCATCGAGTTGGTGATGCCATCCAATCATCTCATCCTCTGTTGTCCCCTTCTTCTCCTGCCTTCAATCTTTCCCAGCATCAGGGTCTTTTCCAAGGAGTCAGTTCTTCACATCAGGTGGCCAAAGTATTGGAGTTTCACCTTCAGCATCAGTCCTTCCAATGAATATTCAGGATTGGTTTCCTCTAGGACTGACTGGTTTGATCTCCTTGCAGTCCAAGGGACTCTCAATAGTCTTCTCCAACTCCATAGTTCAAAAGCATCAATTCTTCAGTGTTCAGCTTTCTTTATAGTCCAAATCTCACGCAATTCACTGTAAGTTATTTGAGAAGGTACACATGAATAAGTGATTGTAGTCAGGTGATTCATGATTTGGAAAAGAGCTTGAATATGATTAATAGAGCAGAATTTCTAGATGCTCTGTCCCTGATAAAGAAAAAATACCTACAAACTGAGGTTTATGTTCTACCACGTTTTAAAACTACTTAAAAATGGTTTAAACACTATCACCATGAACACCATGGAAAGAAGTCTTATATTTGGCCCAGTCATTGCCCTCTGGTCATCAAAACTCACTTGCCAGGGTCAGTGGTCTCCATCAGTCTGTATGGTAACTGACTGTTCTCCCCAAACATCAACACAAATATCTGATGTTTTTATGGAATGAAAATGAAATGAAAAGATGCAGAAAAATGGTGGAGTAAAGCTAATAAAATAAATAACTATACTCTCGGTCTCTTTGAGTTGATGATACTCTTAGACCTAGTTTGAAACTTCATCTATCTTTAAAGCCCAATGGATGAGACTAAATAAAAAAAGACAAGGTCAGCATTCTGGTCCACACCAACACTAATTCTGATTCCAAGATATCGTATGTGGTTCATTAAGGGAGATGTAATTTAAAGATGCGAATCCCTAAGCTTATCAAGTCTAAAACAACAATAATTAAATACATGTTCTGATAATACTAAATGGAAAAAAATCTCATGAAGCCCATGTAGCCAAGCACTGTCCTAATCTAACTTTGTTTTCCTTTCAAAAAGGTTACAGAACCCACAGAGGCAGAAACGAATGGGTTTTGTATAACCCTGGCCTTCTCTTAGAGCCTAATTATTTGTTCTCAGAAACTCAAACCACTTCACTATACCCAAACAGGCCAGAAAGTTTGCAGGTAGAGCTGAGCCAAAGAGTCTGGTTTGGTTATATTAGCCAAAACATGAGTCGACCCATTTGAGATGACTAGACACCAAGACAAAAGAAAATACAAAAATGTGTATATGTGTGTGTGTTGCTGTGTGTCATGTTTGTGTGAATGCTCACTGGAGTTGACAGGGAGGAATGACAGAGTATTTTCACTGGATTGTCTTTTCTTGGCTCATCTTTACTGTTGGAGGTAGAGCAGCAATGCTAGGTCCTGACTGATTTTAATTTGCTTACCTCATTTCTTGACAAGCAGGACGGGAAATTACAGTACTCTTTGTTATTACTGCAGCTGATAAAACCCTTTCAGTGGTGTCCCACCCCGACTCAAAGCATCCTTCTTCTCACCCAAATAGGCTTCCAAGAGTCCATGTAGTATTTGCAGCAAGAGAGAAAGTTATGTTTCATTTATTAAATAAATACTTGAGCTTCAAGTTTCATTGAACTATGCTAGGCACTGTGAAAATAAAATAAGCAAATAATAAAAAAGAAAGAATAACATAAAGTTATAAAATCTAAATGTAGGATAAGAAAGTGTTTTTAAAAAATATTTAGTTGCTTTTAAAACTTTTATTTTGTATTGGAGCATAGCCGATTAACAGATGTGGCAGTTTCAGGTGAACAGCGAAGGAACTCGGCTGTTCCTTCATACATGTAGGAACATACACATGTATCCATTCTTCCCCAAACTCCCCTCCTAATGCTTGTTAATAATGTAACATTTCCTTTAAAAAAAAAAGCCCAATACAAATCCCTCTTTGATGAGCTTCCCATGTGACCGCTAGTGATAAAGAACCCGCCTGCCAATGCAGGAGATGTTAAGAGACATGGGTTAGATCTCTGGGTTGGAAAGATTCCCTGGAGGAGGGCATGGGCACCCACTCCAGTGTTCTTGCCTGGAGAATCCCATGGACAGAGGAGCCTGGCAGGCTACAGTCCATAGGGCCACATAGAGTCAAACACGACTTAAGCGATGTAGAACATATGCATCGGTATAGATGTAAATGTATAGATACAGATGAGAGATACAGATAAATAACTCCCTGTTACATAAGGATTTTCTTTCTGCATCCCATTTAGAAGCTTTTGCACACACAGTTCTGGCCCTGGACAAAAAATGAAGTGAATGACCTTCACCTTCATCACCTTCAGGGTTTCCCAACATTCCTGTAGCTTTCCTGTCCTCTCAGGGTCTGTTTTGCTCATAATTACCCTGGCTTCGAGGGGTCCTCTACTGTACCCCTTCACTCAACAGTCCACTGTGGTCCTTATAAATTTCTTTTCTTCCCATCTCCGCTGTCCAAAGAGTGCAGCTTTGTGAGGATAGTTTTTCAGATATACAAATTTTGCTAGATTACCAGAAGGCAGAAAGGTGTGGTTGTAAACATCAGTCCTGGATTGAGTTAATTATAACTGTGTGGAATCCTGGCTCAAATGCTTATCAGTTCTGTGATCTTGAACAGTTTACTTAGCTTCATGTCCCAGTTTTCTTTTAGGTAAGGTTGGATGAAGAGGAGTGGTGGCTAATACCATATTTCATTTAATCTATGATGCCGTCTCTTGTCAGTCTCACCATGATTTGACAAGCCCCAAGGCTTGTAAAAGAAAAGAATGTTCTAAATTATGCTTGTAAAGACACCATTCATTCTAAAATACATCCTAATTTCACTGTGAAAATGTGGGGGGGGAAAATGAATCTTAAAATGATTAAATACAGTAGTATCAACTTCATAAAGGTATGGTAAGTATTAACTAAGATTTAGGCACTTGAATGTTAGCCAGTATTATTCATATGTTACTCCTGCCAGATAATATAGTTCATTTTTAACATTGGTTCTTTAAACACAATATACAAAGAGTCACTCAGGGCTGGGTCTGGGGTTTTAGAGCCAATGGAAACATACCTTATGGGTGGCTTAGACTTTTTTGATGCCCTCATTCAGATCACATATCTTGGAAGTCATTTTTAGGATTGCTGCTGCTGCTAAGTCACTTCAGTCGAGTCCGACTCTGTGCAACCCCATAGATGGCAGCCCACCAGGCTTCCCCGTCCCTGGGATTCTCCAGGCAAGAATACTGGAATGGGTTGCCATTTCCTTCTCCAATGCATGAAAGTGAAAAGTGTTGCTCCCACTCAAAAACTAGTGACACAAATCTGGAATCAGAACTTTTATCACAGTTTAGAGAGATTTATCCCTACATTAAATAATCAAATCATTCAAAGACTTTCATAATGAGCTGAAGTTTATAATTGCCTCGCCCAGATCACTTTCCAGGCTAAATAGCTTTCAAATACTCTTTACATCTGGAAATTTAGTCAATGCACCTATGACTATTTATCCTCAATATTCTAATTTCTGTCTTTTGATGTGTTAAATTGAAAAAGAATGTAGAAACACCAAACATGAAAGAATACCTTTTTCACTACCATAAAACATAGCTATCTTTCAGATGAGTGACATTATAGAGCAAGAATATTTTAGCAAGCACTCTAAATGACATAAATGTCACATATTTATTTATAAATCTAACTTTGTCACCTTTATGTTAAATTCAACACAGGAAATCTAAAAATGACACTCATCCAGAAGTTGGATATAATATATGTAACAAATATGGTATTCATAGAATGTTCTGTAAAGCATCATTCTTTTATAGGTCTTCAGTTTAGTCTGCAGCTTGATAACTTGTTTATGTCAGCATGCCTGTCTGCTAAGTAGTATACTGACAATATTGATGTGATTTTCCAATGATCTGAATACTAGTACAACAGTTGACAATATCTTGCCACAATTGTATAACTTCATAAAAGCTTTCATCTGCATCTTGCCAAAAATGTAGTGTCTATTTATAACTAGTCAATCATTTTCAGTGAGTCAGTCCTTTTGCATATCTCACACAAACAATATGCTGTGATCTAAGTTGATTATTAAGATAGAGTAAAAGCTTTCATAGACATTTGCTCAAAATAAATCAGTCACCTACTTTAGACCCAAGACTTGAAGGATACTGATTAACAACCACCTGCTCAGGCAATTTAGGAACAGCACATCCAAGAAGATAGTTATTCCAGTTTGCAACAGGAGGCTAGCATCTCAGTCACCCTACACTCAGTACGTCCTTCTACTGTACTACCCTTTTCATGTACTCATATGGACTATTTACTTGCATTCCAGGTTCTCCTATGAACCAGTATGCTTCCTTGAAGACAGAAATTGTACCTTATTCATCTTCGTATGTTTATTTATTTATTAATACCTTTATTCTTCCTTTCCACAATGCTTTATGTCTAGAAGATACTTAAAATTTGCTGAATTACATGTCTCCAACCTTTTAAACATCCATTGGATCATAGAAAAAGCAAAAGAGTTACAGGAAAACATCTACTTCTCCCTTATTGACTACATCAAAGCCTTTGGCTGTATGCTGCTACTGCTGCTAAGTCGCTTCAGTCATATCCGACTCTGTGCGACCCCATAGACGGCAGCCCACCAGGCTCCCCCATCCCTGGGATTCTCTAGGCAAGAACACTGGAGTGGGTTGCCATTTCCTTCTCCAATGCATGAAAGTGAAAAGTGAAAGTGAAGTCGCTCAGTCCTATCTGACTCTTAGCGATCCCATGGACTGCAGCCTACCAGGCTCCTCTGTCCATGGGATTTTCCAGGCAAGAGTACTGGAGTGGGGTGCCAGCTGTATGGATCACAACAAACTGTGTAAAATTCTTAAAGAGATGGGAATACCAGACCACCTGACCTGCCTCCTGAGAAATCTGTATACAGGTCAAGAAGCAACAGTTAGAACTGGACATGGAACAATGGACTGGTTCCAAATTGGGAAACAAATACGTCAAGGCTATATTGTCACCCTGCTTATTTAACTTATATGCATCATGTGAAATGTCAAGCTGGATGAAGCACAAGCTGGAATCAAGATTGCCAGGACAAATATGAATAACCTCAGATATGCAGATGACACCATCCTTATGCAGAAAGTGAAGAGGAACTAAAGAGCCTCTTGATGAAAGTGAAAGAGGAGAGTGAAAAAGCTGGCTTAAAATTCAACATTAAAAAAAACTAAAATCATGGCATCTGGTCCCATCAGTTGAGTTCAGTTGCTCAGTCATGTCTGACTCTTTGTGACCCCATGGACTTCAGCACGCCAGGCTTCCATGTCCATCACCAACTCCTAGAGTTTACTCAAACTCATGTCCATTGAGTCAGTGATGCCATCCAGCCATCTCATTCTCTGTTGTCCCCTTCTCCTCCTGCCTTCAACCTTTCCCAGCATGAGGGTCTTTCCCAAGGAGTCAGTCCTTCACATCAGGTGGCCAAAGTATTGCAGTTTCAGCTTCAGCATCAGTCCTTCCAATGAATATTCAGGACTGATTTCCTTTAGGATGGACTGGTTGGATCTCCTTGCAGTCCAAGGGACTCTCAAGAGTCTTCTCCAACACCACAGTTGAAAAGCATCAATTCTTTGCCCCTCAGCTTTCTTTATAGTCCAACTCTCACATCCACTGGAAAAACTATAGCCTTGACTAGACAGACCCTTATTGACAAAGTAATGTCTCTGCTTTTTAATATGTTGTCCAGGTTGGTCATAACTTTCCTTCCAAGGAGTAAGCATCTTTTAATTTCATGGCTGCAGTCACCATCTGCAGTGATTTTGGAGCCTGAAAAAATTAAGTCTGTCACTGTTTCCACTGTCTCCCCATCTATTTGCCATGAAATGATGGGACCAGATGCCATGATCTTAGTTTTCCAAATGTTGAGCCTCAAGCCAACTTTTTCACTCTCTTCTTTCACTTTCATCAAGAGGCTCTTTAGTTCTGCTTCACTTTCTGCCATAAGGGTGGTATTATCTGCATATTTGAGGTTATTGTTATTTCTCCCGGCAATCTTGATTCCAGCTTGTGCTTCTTCCAGCCCAGCGTTTCTCATGATGTACTCTGCATATAAGTTAAATAAGCAGGGTGACAATATACAGCCTTGATGTACTCCTTTCACAATTTGGAACCAGTCTGTTGTTCCATGTCCAGTTCTAACTGTTGCTTCTGGACCTGCATACAGATTTCTCAAGAGGCAGGTCAGGTGGTCTGGTATTCCCATCTCTTTCAGAATTTTCCAGGTTGTTGTGGTCCACACAGTCAAAGGCTTTGGCATAGTCAATAAAGCAGAAGTAGATGTTTTTCAGGAACTCTCTTGATTTTTCTATGATTCAGCATATGTTGGCAATTTGATCTCTGGTTCCTCTGCCTTTTCTAAATCCAGCTTGAACATCTGGAAGTTCATGGTTCATGTACTGTTGAAGCCTGGCTTGGAGAATTTTGAGCATTACTTTACTAGCGTGTGAAATGAGTGCAATTGTGCAGTAGTTTGAGCATTCTCTGGCATTGCTTTTCTTTGGGATTGTAATGAAAACTGACTTTTTCCAGTCCTGTGGCCACAGCTGAGTTTTCCAAATTTGCTAGCATATTGAGTGCAGCACTTTCACTTCACATCTCTTCATGGCAAATAGATGGGGAAACAATGGAAACAGTGAAGGACTTTATTTTGGGGGGCTCCAAAATCACTGCAGATGGTGACTGTAACCATGAAATTAGAAGAAACTTGCTCCTTGGAAGAAAAGCTATGACCAACCTAGACAGTATATTCAAAAGCAGAGACATTACTTTGCCAACAAAGGTCCATCTAGTCAAAGGTATGGTTTTCCCAGTAGTCATGTATGGATGTGAAAGTTGGACTATAAAGAAAGCTGAGCATTAAAGAATTGATGCTTTTGAACTATGGAGTTGGAGAAGACTCTTGAGAGTCCCTTGTTCTGCAAGGAGATTCAACTAGCCAATTCTAAAGGAACTCAGTCCTGAATATTCATTGGAAGGACTGATGCTGAAGCTGAAACTCCAATATTTTGGCCACCTGATGTGAAGAACTGACTCCTTGGAAAAGACCCTGATGCTGGGAAAGATTGAAGGCAGGAGGAGAAGGGGACAGCAGAGAATGAGATGGCTGGATGGCATCACTGACTCAATGGACATGAGTTTGAGCAAGCTTTGGGAGCTGGTGGTGGACAGTGAGGCCTGGAATGCTGCAGTCCATGGGGTCACAAAGAGTTGGACACGACTGAGCAACTGAACTGAACTCAACCTTCTAAAAATGATTGTTCGTGAACAATGCAGGGGTTAAGGGTGCTAACTCCCCATGTAGTTGAAAATCCACACTCAAGTTTTGACTCCTCCAAAACGAACTACTAAGAGCCTATCTTGACCAGAAACCTTATCAACAGCACAGTTGGTTAACATATATTTTGTATGTTATATGTATTATATGCTGTTTCTTACAATAAAGTAAGCTAGAGAAAGAAAATGTTAATAAGAAAACCATAAGGAAAATAAAATGCATTTACAGGTCTGTACTATACAGCATTGATACTGTAAGTTTACTTCATCTGTTTATCAGATGAAATCATTTGTCTGTCAGCACCTACATTAATATTGTCTTATATAATATAAAATGCTATAGATATCATACATATCACTAACACTAGACATCAAAAATAAAAACATAATATGCAACATAAATTCATATATATTTACAAGTACAACTGAATTCATGAATTGATGATGAGGAAGCAACAATATGATTACTTTATGGTTTTTATTTTTATGATAGCCCATAATTGATATGACTGTTTTACAGTAGTGTATCTTATACGCTAATGGCTGTATCATTATAAATTTTTATGCGATACAGTACTACTGTATGACTATATTCATAATACAGTTTTGGAAACTCATTTAAAATAAAAAACAACAGTTACCTGTGCTAATAGGCTAATTAGGCTAATAGGCTTATAAGCTTCTCCAGAGGCATACAACACAGTGACATAATTATTTGAAAGTCATAAAACCATAAGAAAACAAACACATTATTAAGTTTATATTAAATACCATTCACCTTATGCTTATGTAAAGATAGACTAGCATCTACATATATTTTATTCATTTGTGAGATACTTTTCCCTTATTTTTAAAAATATTTCTAGGCTACCTGGCTTACCTGTGAATTCTTCAAATTGTTGTGAATTCCAAATTTTTTTCAATATACTTATTGAAAAAGATATGCGTGTAAGTGGACCGACACAGTTCAAACTTGTATTGTTCAAGGATCAACTGTACTTCAAAAAATATATATACACTCATTAGTTGACACCAAGTTCTTGAAACTAAAATTCTAGAAGGACTCAACACTGAATCTACCTTTAAGTTTCTCCTAGTAGAGAAGCCTTGGGTAGAGAAGAGAACATGTCAGGTAGCTGCTGCTGCAGATAAATCAAGTCAGTTGTGTCCGACTCTTTGAAACCGTATGGACCATAGTCCACCAGGCTTCTTTGTCCATGGAATTCTCCAGGCAAGAATACTGGAGTGGGTTGCCATGCCCTCCTCCAGGGGATCTTACCAACCCAGGGATCAAATCCACATCTCTTATGTCTCCCGAATAACTAATTTGTCACAAACAGCTTTCATTAACTCAAAGATTTTTGCTTGATATCCAGCTACTGGAGATTGAAAAAGGCCTCTAAAAGGATTAAAAATATAAGACATTTTCCAAGATAATGTGGGTTTAGGAACACTACTAAGAACACCCCCTAGACCATCAGTCCTCCAAAGAGATAGCTATGCCCTCAAGAAATTGTGGAATAGTCTGCTCCCTGCTGGTAAGACTCAAGTCAATCAGCTAAATACCCTAGAAACCGACACTAGAGAAATACCCTAGAAACCGACACTAGGATCGAGGAACTGGAAAGGACCTTAGAGGTCATCTGAGAATTCTAGTCAACACCCTCATTTTACAAATGAGAAATTTTTAGCCCCAAACTGGCTATATGACTTGAACAAGTTCAGAAAACTTATCAGAGGCAGAAACATGGAGAAACATTTATAAAAATATTTTCATTGAGTTGAATTTTTATTTATGTATTTTTTAAAATTTATTTATTTTAATTGGAGGTTAATTACTTTACAATATTGTATTGGTTTTGCCATACATCAACATGAATCCGCCACAGGTATACACATGTTCCCCATCCTGAACTCCCCTCCCACCTCCCTCCCCGAACCATCCCTGTCCCAGTGCACCAGCCCCAAGCACCCAGCATCATGCATCAAACCTGGACTGGCGATTCATTTCGTATATGATATTATACATGTTTCAATGCCATTCTCCCAAATCATCCCACCCTCTCCCTCTCCTACAGAGTCCAAAAGACTGTTTTATACATCTGTGTCTCTTTTGCTGTCTTGCATACAGGGTTATCATTACCATCTTTCTAAATTCCATATATATACATTAGTATACTGCATTGGTATTTTTCTTTCTGGCTTACTTCACTCTGTATAATAGGCTCCAGTTTCATCCAACTCATTAGAACTGATTCAAATGCATTATTTTTAAATGACTGGGTAATACTCCATTGTGCATATGTACCACAGGTTTCTTATCCATTCATCTGCTGATGGACATCTAGGTTGCTTCCATGTCCTGGCTATTATACCTATTTGACCAGGACACAAATTGATAAAGTTGTCTCCTAGACATGTTATGTATGTTAAAAAGAATACACTCTTCTGAGTTTGGCATCGCAGAAGAAAATACTCCAGGGGCAAATAGTAGGCTCTGCACATAAACCTACTCCAAATCACAGTGCTCCAGGAGGCAGTTCCTCAACTTGCACTGCTTGTGCATATCCTCCTCTAAAATATATCTGCCCCACTTCAACTGTTACTTAATACAGACAATATCAAAATCTTTATTACTAGTCCCAACCTTTGTCTGTCTGTCTCTGTCTCTCACAAAATTGAGCCCTGCATTTCCAACTGCTTACTTAAGAGTATGCCATCACCTCAAAAGCAATGAACCTAAAACAAAACCTATTTTTCTCCTCCAACCCCAACCCAAGCTACTTTTCACATTTCTCATTTATGAACATGAGAAATGTTTTGCAACCATTCTGACACCCAGGTCTCAAATCACACATTAAACCAAAAGATGACATTGTAAATTGTCCCTTACTTCCCACATCATATAATCTTACAGCTGTACTGATTTCTCTTTCTCTTCTTAATGATGTTTTTCTTTTCCATTTTCCTTTCCACTACTGTACACCAGACTTTTATCATTTTTTTAGGCAAGTGAAAGGGTTTTCTAATCAATTGTTCTACCTTCAGCCACTTCCTTTTCCATGTATTCAACTTATTACTACCAACATTATCTTCCTAAAACATTACTTCATTATTTCATTTCCCATTTCAAAAATATAGAATAACTCCGTGTATCTATTGGATAAAACCCAAGAGTCCTTGGCTAGCCTTCCAAAATCTGACTTTACCCTTTCTTTCAAGCTCTAATTCTCACTATTCTCTTACATTAATTCTCCCCTTCTATACTGTATTTTCAGGTCTCTGATGCCCTGATTCCTCACATATGAAACATGTAAGGAATGTTTGTATACCAAATTTGTATACCCTTCAAAGTCAGTAAAGAATTCACCTGCAGTGCAGGACATTCAGGGTCCATCCCTGGGTGGGGAAGATCCCCTGGAGAAGGGAATGGCTACCAACTCCAGTATTCTTGCCTGGAGAATTCCATGGACAGAGGAGCCTGGCGAGCTACAGTCCACTGGGTCACAAAAAGAGTCAGGCACGACCTAGTGACGAAACCACAACCACAAAGGCCAACACAAATCTCGTATTTTCCATGAATCCTCTGACCATCTCCATCTGGAAATGATTATTTCCTTGTTCAGAACTGACTGTCCCTGACACTTAGTAGGCATTTAACACTTCTATTTATTTCATTTTCTCAACCATCAGTTCACTCTTTGAGCACAGGGCTCTACATAGAGTATTTATTGACTGCCTATTAATAGCTTTGATAAATATTCAGTACCAAAAATTTAAGTCCTCAATTATTAAAGAATGTTATGCTCCTATATTTCCACTGTTAAACTGTAAACATTACAGTATCACTATTTGTTCAGAAAATAGTTCTAGGGAATCTCCAAATTTTAAAAAATTAACTAGATGTATTTACATTCTGAGAAGCAGACTTGCTTCCTGTAGTTCTAAAGTTCAAACATGAAGAAGAAAGAGTTAATTATTTATGGCATTACAGAGTGATATTTTAACAGAAACACTAATAGAAAAATTTCAAGTTACAACAAATATCATTAACCACAGCTCATCAGCTTGTGATGCGTATCTGATTTCATGTGAATTAGTTCAAATTTCACAGTAACATGATTCCATGTAATAGCAGAAACAATCACTTCAAAGGATGGTGAATGCCTAATATAATCCAACTAAAATCACGAATGAAATGCATTCCCAATTAAGAGAACCAGCCAGTTTGATAAGAATATAGATACTTTGGGGAATATGTATGCTATTTGCCAACTGGAACTTTGTCAACTTAGTCACTTAATGGGCCCAGGCAAAGTCTCTACCTAAATAAGAAAAGGCATACTTTATTAAATTCTTGGTATCTCTGAGCACACTGAGGCCCCAAATCTTCCTAAAATCCTTTGAGATTGTGTACTTCAGAAATTCAGCAGGCCCCTCTTGACTTTTTGCCCCTCCAGGCTGTCTTCTACATCTGCACAGCCTGAGGCTTGACCTCATTTTTGCTTTGCCATATCTGTTAAGTGAACAGCTATAAACAAGGTGAGCTACTCTATTGGGTATGTTTCAAAATCAACTTAAGTTTTCTAAATTATTGCAGAATGAATCCTTTTTGTATTTGTTTTTGTTCTAAGAGGTCTTCCTTGCTGATTATAGACTGGTCCATAGATACTTGAGAATCATATATATATTTTTTCTATGTTATATACCCTTGCCTGAAATATATTCTCCTGTGCTGGATATAATAAAGCCACTCAAGAAACAGTCATTAAATTGAATTCTTATCCCTGGAATAAATAAGTGGTATCCAAGTAGGATAGGGTCTAAATTATTGGGCTCTCTGTAAAGTGGAAAATTTGTTTCAGAAGTCAGCTAGGTAAAGAACTACAGTTGTTCTCCTGGGATGACTTTTGAAATGAAAACTGACCATGAGGGGAGATCACTATGACAGGCCTTAACCCTGTTGGATTTAATCACCTATGAACGATCTTTCCCTGTTGTGCACAGGAGGCTTATAAATTGGATGCAGGCAACTCAGTTGCTTTCAAAAGTGAGCTCTCTCTGAAGGAATTGGAAAGAACAGTTTCATAATTCCTATAGTAAGAGGAGCTGCCGCAGTGAAATAGCACCAGTTGGGGTTAGGTAGGCCCCTTTTCCCATGCAGATTCCCCAGTAAGTGTTTTTGTTTCTTGGTTTCGTTAAAATAAGATCCAAGTTATGGTTTCATAATTTCCCCGTCACTAGCCCTGAAATGAAGTTACTACAGCCCTTAAACTGGAACGACTCCACTGGCTGCATAGCAAACCTTTGTCCAAGATTCAAACCAAACTGAATGTTTGAGGGTTTGGGTTGTTTTGAGTTTTCTAAACTTCAAGCTTAAATTTTCATGAACCTTGTGGCACTTCCTGATCCTTTCTGGGGGAGAGAGTGGAAAAACTGACCTCCTTGGTGCCAGTGTGAGCAGCAGCCCTCCAAGCGTGGTGACTAACTGCAGGGAGAGAAGGTAGGCCTCGATAGAATAGCAAGGCGGTCAACTCTGGAACTAATTTTTTTTTTTTTAATTTTCTATGAAGGCTTCTCTTATATTCTATTCTCCTAATATCTACCACATGATTAAAACATCCAGTGGCAAAGCTGGAGTGCAATGTTTCTAAAAACCATAGCATAATGAAAAAAGCAAGCCAGTAACTTTAGTTCAGACTTGAAATAAAATAGCTATTACCCATCATAACAATCATAACTAAGAATTAAACAAACATGGTAACATCCTCAATGCCACCTCGGAAAAAGAACTGGATAGAAAAGAGAGGGGTGCCCAGATTTAAGCCTTTGGACTTGGAACACTCACTGAAATCTACAGACCCAAAGCACAGAGAGTAAAGGAAGGAGAAATAAGATTTCATGGCAGAACCATTTGCTGTGGTGAAGACAATGTAATCCATGGATCAGACATGCAATCAAGAACTGTGTCATTCTCAATAAGTGTACTCCAGTCTATTCCTGGCTTGGGTGCACGCCAGCTCAGGGATCAGCTCCATCAATGAGAGCTCCAGAGTTCCATATTGATGGTCAAGAGAGAGTTTCAAGGAAGACCGACTCCCCAGAAAATCAAGGATGAAAAGGGCAATTGTAACCACAACATCACTAGCACTGTCTCATTTTTCATCACTATGATGATAAGTTGCTCATACAGAAATCCACAGTGTGGCTAAATACAAAGTCAAATGCATTTGAAGTTGCCATGAACTTTTGTTTAATAAACAAACATCATACTGACCCAGCCAGAGACTCTCTCTTAGGAATTGTAAAGGGAGTCATTTGCAAGCAAGCCAAATTCAGAATGAGATGCTCCACAAGTCCTACTGAACATCTTTACTGTGGAAATACTGGGACCCAGGTCGCCTTATATCGTCTGATAGAAACCCCATAACCAATATAACCTAGATGTTTCTCCAAAGAGCTTAACTAGGGCAAGTCTGGTGCATTAGATTCAGATTCTTAATCTCCCCTTTCCACCAATATTGAAGAGATAAAAACTTCTTTCATTCAAATCTTTGTAAATATTATCATGAGCAGTCATAACTATCTATAACTGCTCTCTGAAGAAGAGAATGTCCAAACAAAACTGACCATAGGGCAATCATCAGATGTGCGGAATTCTAGCATCATGATGAAAGGGTCACTGACAAATCAGGAATGTTGACAGTCCAGGGAGTAGATCAAACTATGCCTCAGTACAGGAGGAGGGCAGTCTCAATCTAGAATTGTGGAATCATTGAAAATCAGTAACAGGATGGCCAGGAATAAAACTATATGAGTTACCAATCTCTACATTAAAGCACATCCCTTATATGAATCCTGATACGATTAAAGGGAATAGAGGAGAGTTGGTTTGTTTACAGTTTATTGTTTTTATGTAAAAGATTCACTATAGAAAATATAAAATACAGATAAGCACAAATATATATAAATACTATAATCCTACTACCCAGAAATAACACTGAATATTTTAGTGTATAATATATGAGACACACACACACAAATAAATATATGCTTATAGTTTTTAAAAGCTGTCTTATAATGGTTTTATCATTTTTCCATTAAATAATATACAAAAAACATCTTTATACAAATACATACCTACATCATTCTTGGTGACAATATTGTATCATAATTTGCATAGCCAATTTCCTATTTATAGTCATTTTAAACAGTTTATAAGTTTTCAAAACACAGTTTTTTTCAGAGGTGAAAAATAAAAGTGAAGTCACTCAGTCTTGTCTGACTCTTTGCAACCGCATGGACTGTAGCCCACTAGGCTGCTCTGTCAATGGAGTTCTCCAGGCAAGAATATTGGAGTGAGTTGCCATTTCCTGCTCCAGAGGATCTTTCCAACCTAGGGATCGAACCCAGGTCCCCCACATTGCAGATTCTTTACCATCTGAGCCACCAGGAAAGTCCATGTTATATGTATACTGTACTACAATTTGATTTCATATTCTTTTCCTTTATGGTTTATTGCAGGGTATTGAATATAGTTTCCTGTGCTACACAACAGGACCTTGCTGTTTTTCCATTCTAGGTATCATAGTTTGCACCTGCTAACCCTGAATTTTCAGTCTAACCCACCCCCACTCCCCACCTCCTGCTGGCAAAACCACAATCCATTTTCTCTGTCTGTGAGTCTGTTTCTGTTTTGTAGATAAGTGCATTGTGTCATATTTTAGATTCCACATATAAATGATATATATGGAACGTGTCTTTTTTTTTTTTTGTCTTACTTAGTGTGATAATCCTTAAGTCCATCCATGTAGCTGCAAATGGCATTGTTTCATTCTTTCTTATGGCTGAGTAATATTCCATTGTGTGTGTGTGTGTGTGTGTGTGTGTGTGTGTATACATGTATATATCCCATCTTCTTTATCCATTCACCTCTTGATGGATCTTTAGGTTGTCAAACATATTTTGTATATATCTTGTGGCATATCTGATGATACCCTTAGAAAGGATTTCTAGATCTGGAATAGTAAAAAATACACATTGGTATTTGATAAGGATTTTCAAATTACTCCCAGAAATGCTATATCAGTATGTTTCCACTGGCAGCATATGAAAATTCATATTTACCCACATCTTCACTAATCCTAGCTTTTATCATTGTTCTAAATCACTGCCAATCTAGTAGGGAATATCTAGGAGTTTATTGGAGTTTAACTTGCATTTCTTTATTGGAGGGATGGCTTCTTTTCAGTTTTGTAGATCTGCCATAGGAATCAGATTTGAATATTTACAAGGTATAAATATTTTCTCTAACAGTATAACTTTCAGATTATATATAGGTCTTTTCCTACCATGAGATCATCTAACCATTTTATGTTTTATTCAAGTCCTTTTACACTTTAGTTTTTCCTAATTTAAATATTTACATCTGGGCTGGATTTTCCTAAATGGACTAATAGGTTTCTAATTTGACTTTTCCCAAAAAGATCAGCCCACTTACTTAACACCAGTCATCAAATAAAACAACTTTTCCTCATTGACTTGAATGCAATCTTCAGCTTATACTAAATTCTAATGAATATCTGGGTATATTTCTGAGCATTCCATTTAATTCATGTATATATCTATTCCTGGCTTTCTTGGTACTATACTAATTATTATAGCTTTTAAAAAAACAAGTTTTATTATCTAGAGGTAAGGCCTTGCCCAGAACTCTTTCCTTCAAAATGTATAGGCTATTTTCTCATATGATCAAGTTTTTTATTGGGACTGTGTTAAGATTTTTAATACTCTCAGGAGAATTGATATTTTCATAAGTGCTCTCCCCTTATTCAAGTCTTCTCTTAAATTTCTCAGAAAAATTTTTACCTTTTGTTTCATCCTACTTAAAATTTTTTATAGTATTTTATAAGTGGAATATATATTACAAAGGGGCTTCCCCAGTGGTTCAGATGGTAAAGCATCTGTCTGCAATGAGGGAGACTGGGGTTCGATCCCTGGGTTGGGAAGATCCCCTGGGGAAGGAAATGACAACCCACTCTGGTACCCTTGCCTGGAAAATCCCATGGACAGATGAGCCTGGTAGGCTATAGTCCATGGGGTGGCAAAGAGTCAGACATGACTGAGAGACTTTACTTCACATCATATATTCTAAGCATTGTTTTATCACTCGGGTAAATGGGATCTTATTTTTTATAAAGGTATTCCCAATATACAGAGATGTGAGGAGTCCCCAAAATCATCCTCAAGCTCAATGGTTCACTAGGACTCCTATATAGGACCCAGAAGTTGTTATAGCCATGGTTATGGTTTATTTCAGTGAGAGAATAGAGAATAAAAGTAGGAAAAGAAAAGACCATATGGGGCATTTTCAGAGGAAACTGGGCTCAGAGTTTCAGATATCCCCTCCCAGTGGAGCCACACTGAACCCACTTAATTTCTCCAGTAACAATATGTGACAACCATACACAAAGTGTTGCCAATCAGGGAAGTTATCCCAAGTAGGCTTGAAAAGCTGCTTGAGTTTTTACTGGGGTCATTCATGTAGACATATAGCATTGCCTCACAGATTTGTTACCCAAGTTTCAGACTCCATAAAGAAAGCAGGTGTTCATCCTAAATCACATTGTTAGCATCAGTTATTTGAACAAACTGGCATAGCAAGGCTCAAGGCCTTGAGCATGGAAAGATATTAGACAGAACATTCTAAGATCTCAGCTCCCAGGAACCAACTAAAGGCCAGTCCTGAAAATGGGCCTTTCTTGGGAAAGTGCAGGGTTTGAGCAACCCAGGCTGTTAAGTTAACCCTTTCCTATATAATAGGAGCACTAATGACTTTTATATATTGACATTAGCCAGGTATTATACTGAACATATTTGTTTCTTTTTTGTTGATTTTTGTAGTCTTTCTAGCTAGACATTCATATCATCAGTGAAACACAGCAATTTTGTCTCCTGAATCCTAATAAATACCAGAATATATTATTTCTTGTTATTAAAGCATTTCCAGAACAATGATGAATAATAGCAATAACAATGAGCATCAAGTCTTGTTCCCATTAATTCTGGAAATGTTTCAAAGTTAATTATCATATTGATGTTGTTTTCTGGCTTATGTTCTTTGTCATGTCATTTCTAATTTATTTTAAAAAATTTTGAGGGGAGGAAGTCCATGGCAGTCCAGTGATTAGGATTTGGTGTTTTCATTGCTGGGGACTAAGTTTGATCCCTGGTCAAGAAACTAAGTCTCACAAGGCTTGTGGTGAGGCTCAAAAAAATTTTTTTTAATGACCATCTGTGAAGTTTAATCAAATGTTTACAGAGTATCAGTCAAGATAATCATAACTAACATGCTCAAGGAAATAAAATGTGACCTAAGAATTTTATACCCAGTAAAACTGATCTTCAATGATAAGGGGTACAAATGATTAAAAAATGGAGTGAGCATATGGAAAAAATCATACACCTTTAAAACTCTTCTCTCTATATTGGTAGTGAAAATATTAGTAATAGATTAATATTTTGAGATTGCTATATATAATTTAAAATAAATAAGTATTAACAAGATAGTCTAATATCCTTTGTATCCTTAAGAACTAGGATTTTCAGCAGGAAGAAAAGAGGAGATACAGATAAATATAGAAGAGGTAAATTAAAAATCCTGATAGCTGAATTTTAACTGGAAGCATCGGTATGAATGCATCAGATATTTTATTTAACATACTGTTTTTATTTGTTCTATCCACTGAAGAGTCTTAGAAGAAATGATCAGCCCATTAGCAATGAGCATCTCTGCTACCCAGATTGTGGCACTGAAATTCCAATTCTAACTTCAAGACTTCTTGAAGAAATGACAAATTCCAGGTTGGAGGAAAGACCTGTACAAGATGAACCTGGAATAGAATGTCACATTCTATTCCAAGATAGCAAAAAGGCTGTCAAAGACTCAAGATTCACATAAAAAAAGCTCCCATTGGCAAAAAAAAAAAAAAAAAGGGACAAGTTACAAATTGGATAGTAATCTCAATGGATTGAAACACAGAAAATATGCTTAAATCTATGAATTCATATTGAAACTTAGAGAAAAGAAAGCAAATAATCACCTTTTGAGGGATGAAAGGGAACTAACTCATTGTTTTGAACACTGTAAATAAAGAAGAATAATCAGGCAATATTCTGAATATCAGCAGGGTCAGTATGTAACAATAAAAACTACACACAGATCCACCACTTTAGAGAAGCTGAAATGAAGTTGCAAAAAAAAGAAAAGAACCCTCAGAGGTGGAAATTGCATTTCATACTTCCTTTCATATTAAAGAAGAGGTACTAGAACTGAATAGCATAAACAAGCCTTGATAATTTGAAGGGGGAAATGGAACTTAAATAATCAACAATGTTAAAGTGCCAATCTTGATGGTTTATCTTCTAGAACTTTCTTGAATGTCATTGGCAACATCAGCAGCAGCATCAAAACATTTATTAGGCATCTGATTAGCTACAAATTATACAGAGTTAAGTACTGCTTGAATGAATTTGACAGCACCATCTCTGCCTCCTAGGGAACATTCATATATGCACACGTCACAACATATGAAGAATTTCAAAGACACAATGATTGCCATTAACAAGAAAAACATACTTTTTGGCAACTTCCAGGGCACATCACTTCTTTCCATCATTGGCAAGACTTTGGCTGAAATTCTTTTGGATCAGTTACTGCTCAGTGATGGCCACTGTGTACTCCCAGAATAACTGTGGCTTTAAACCACAGGGCAACTGACATAATCTTTGCTCTATGTCAGAAATAAGAAAAATACAGAAAACAGCCTGAATATTACTAAACTTATTGACTGCACTGAAAATTTTTATGTTGTCTGTAGACCTCAAATATGAATTACTACATTGCTTTTTTTGACTACAATTTGTCAGGATCTAAGAAGCAAGTAAGACTGGGCACCTTAATTAATCAGCACTCATTTAAACAGCTACTATGCACTCAGCACTATGCAGATTATAATTATTTATATGATTGTTTAATTATGGTCTCTCCCAATAGAATATAAGCTTCACAGAGAAGGGTCTGAGGCTATCTTGTCCACTACTGAATTCTCAGTGCCTAGCATATATTATTAGATCCATAATAACCACTTGCTGAATGAATAAATGTACAAGTGAATTACAAGACACAATACTTATATTTCCCCCCTAGAGAGATCAAACATAAAATAATATCTTATTATCTAGATTAATCTTCAGTTTGCACTGTCTAAGGCAGTAAATCCTTCATGGATCACAGCCTTGGGGTGGCGAAGAGGCTTGTATAATTCAATGAAGCTATGAGCTATGCCATGCAGGGTCACCTAAGAAGGACAGGTCATAGTGGAGAGTTCTGACAAAACATGGTCCACTGGAGGAGGGAATGGAAAATCACTCCAGTATTCTTGTTGCAAGAACCCCATGAAGACATGGCACCAGAAGATGAGCTCTCCAGATCATAAGGTGTCCAGTATGCTGCTGGGGAAGAGCAGAGGGTGACTACTAATAGCTCCAGAAAGAAAGAAGAGGCTGTGCCAATGCAGAAATAATGCTCAGCTGTGGATGTGTCTGGTGGTGAAAGTAAAGAACAATATTAAATAGGAACCTGGAATGTTAGGTTCATGAATGAAGGTAAATTGGATGCAGTTAAGCAGGAGCTGGCAAGAATGAGCATCGACATCTTAGGAATCAGTGAACTAAAATGGATGGGAATGGGAGAATTTAACTAAGATGACCATTGTATCTACCACTGTGGGCAAGAATCCCTTAAAAGAAATGGAGTAGCCCTCATAGTCAACAAAACAGTCTGAAATGCATGCGGTACTTAGGTGCAATCTCAAAAACCACACAATGATCTTCGTTCATTTCCAAGCAAGCCATTCATCATCACAGTAATCTAAGTCTATACCCCAAACAATGATGCCAGAAAAGCTGAAGTTGAACGGTTCTATGACCTTCTTGAACTAACACCAAATACATATGTCCTTTTCATCATATTTCATCAAAAATATGTCCTTTTCATCAACACCAAAAAAATATGTCCTTTTGCATTTCACTGGAATGCAAAAGTTAGAAGTCAAGAGATACCTGGAGTAACAGGCAAGTTTGGCCTTTGAGCACAAAATGAAGCAGGGCAAAGGCTAACAGAGTTTTGTCAAGGGAACACACTGGTCATGGCAAACACCCTTTTCTAACAACACAAGAGATGACTCTACACATGGACATCACCAAAATGTCAATACTGAAATCAGATTGATTACATTCTTTACAGCTGAAGACAGAGACACTCTACAGTCAGCAAAAACAAAACCTGGACCTGACTGGCTCAGGTCATAAGCTCCTTATTTCAAAACTGAGGCTGAAATTGAAGAAAGCAACATGGATGGACCTAGAGATGATCATATTAAGTGAAGTAAGTCAGACAAGTATCATACCACTTATATGTGGAATCTAAAAAAACAAAAAAGATACAAATGAACTTATTTACAAAACAGAAACAGATTCACAGACAAAGAAATAAACGTATGGTTACCAAAGGGATAGCAGGGAGGTGGGGGGAGACATAAATTAGGAGCTGGGGATTCACAACTACACACTACTATATATAAAATAGATAAACAACAAGAACCTAGTGTATAGCATAGGAAACTATATTCAGTATCTTGTAATAACCTATAATTGAAAAGAATCTGAAAAAGAATATACACATTTTATATATAGTGTTTTATATATGGTGGTATTTTATATATGGGATTCCTTGGTGGCTCAGAGGGTAAAGAGTATGCCCACAATGTGAGAGACCTGAGTTCGATCCCTGGGTCAGGAAGATCCCCTGGAGAAGAAAATGGCAACCCACTCCAGTATCCTTGCCTGGAAAATCCCATGGTCGAAGGAGCCTGATGGGCTACAGTCCATAGGCCACAGAGAGTTGGACATGACTGAGTGACTTCTCTTTCACTTATATGTATGTATGTATGAATTACTTTGCTGTACACTTGAGACTAAAACATTATAAATTAACTATACTTCAAAAGCCTCTTGATGAAAGTGAAAGTGGAGAGTGAAAAAATTGGCTTAAAGCTCCACATTCAGAAAACGAAGATCATGGCATCCGGTCCCACCACTTCATGGGAAATAGATGGGGAAACAGTGGAAACAGTGTCAGACTTTATTTTTCTGGGCTCCAAAATCACTACAGATGGTGACTGCAGCCATGAAATTAAAAGATGCTTACTCCTTGGAAGGAAAGTTATGACCAACCTAGATAGCATATTCAAAAGCAGAGACATTACTTTGCCAACAAAGGTTCATCTAGTCAAGGCTATGGTTTTTCCTGTGCTCATGTATGGACGTGAGAGTTGGACCGTGAAGAAGGCTGAGCACTGAAGAATTGATGCTTTTGAACTGTGGTGTTGGAGAAGACTCTTGAGAGTCCCTTGGACTGCAAGGAGATCCAACCAGTCCATTCTGAAGGAGATCAGCCCTGGGATTTCTTTGGAAGGAATGATGCTAAAGCTGAAACTCCAGTACTTTGGCCACCTCATGCGAAGAGTTGACTCATTGGAAAAGACTCTGATGCTGGGAGGGATTGGGGGCAGGAGGAGAAGGGGATGACAGAGGATGAGATGGCTGGATGGCATCACTGACTCGATGGACGTGAGTCCGGGTGAACTCCGGGAGTTGGTGAGGGACAGGGAGGCCTGGCGTGCTGCGATTCATGGGGTTGCAAAGAGTCGGACACGACTGAGCAACTGATCTGATCTGATACTTCAATTTTTAAAATGGTTTTTACAAAAGGCTATACTGATTCATGGTTTTGATTCCAATTCACATCCTCCATAAATCTCTGGTTTTCCTGGAAATATTAATAGCCAAAAGAAATCTCACAGCAATTACTGTAAAATAATAGCAGCACCAGCAGAGAAGCTATGTATGAAGTGGTTAAGAGCACAGACTATGAGCTTGACTCTTACCTCTACCACTTTCGAGATGTGTGATCTTGAGCAAATGGCTTAGTCTCTACCTCATAGGGTTGTGAGGATTAAATTAGCTAAGATAAAAAATGTGTTGAACAGAGAGCTTGGCATATTAGAAATACTCAGTAGGTGTTGCTTTACAACTGTAATGATAAGTATCAAACACATACCATGTCCTATCCATTCTCACAACAATCTTTTAAAGAAGCTACCATTGTCATCTGGATTTTGCAGCAGAGGAACTAAGCAGAGAGGTTAAGTAACATGGCCACATGCATACAATAAGTGGCAAAACTGAGATTCAAACCCAGACACTCTGGCTCCACAGCACAGGATCTTAAACTATGCTGTTCTGCCTCCCACGTGCTGGAGTTGATCATATTTTGTTGTTGTTTTAGTCATTGTGTCTGACTCTTTTAGTGATCTCATGGACTGTAGCCTGCCAGCATCCTCTGTTCTCCCGGCAATACTGGAGTGGGTTGCCATTTCTTTTCCTAGGGGGTTTCCTGACCCAGGGATTGAACCTGCGTCTCCTACATTGGCAGATGGATTCTTTTACCACTGAGCCTTCTGGAAAGCCCCATATCTATGCTTACTGTAGGCCAAAAAATGGCCCCCTCACTCATGCAAATGTATTCATATCAAAAACCATCTTTGCAGATGTGACTAACTTAAGGATCTAGAGATGAAGAGATAATCCTAGATTATCCTGGTGGGCTCTAAATGCCATCACATGAATCAAAGAGGGGCAGAGGGATATTAGGGACAGACACACAGAGGACAGACACAGGTAGAAGACCATGTCAGAGCCTGTGGCCCTGACTACAGATTGACTTCAGACTTCTGGCCTGCAGAACTGTGAAAAGTAAATTTCTGTTGTTTCAAGCCATTGCATTTATGGAAATTTGTTTCAGCAGCCCTAGGAAATTAATGTAATACTCTATCACATTCTAGAACCTATATACCTTGTCCCATCTGTCCTCTTAATAAAAGTTTATTCATATATTTATCTCATTTATTGAAAGTCTGTTACATGCCAGACTCTATTCTTGATGTGCTGTGCTAAGCCGTTTCAGTCGTGTTCAATTTTTTGTGACTCCATGGGCTGTAGCCCGCCAGCATCTCTGTCCATGGGATTCTCCTGGAGTGTGTTGTCATGACCTCCTCCAGGGAATCTTCCCAACCCAGGGATCAAACACTTCTTTTATGTTTCCTGCATTACCAGGAATGTTCTTTACTACTAGAGTCACCTGGGAAACCCCTTATTCTTGATACTAGGGATAAAAAAAATAAACTCCCTACCTCAGGAACATTGGGGAAGATGGACAATAAACATGTAAATAAATAAGTTGAGAAAATAATAAGCACAGTGAAGAAAACACAGTGAAAAGAAATGGGGAATAGCTGGGAAGAAGGCTTCTTTAGGCAGTGGGGTCAAGGGAGCAATCTCAGAAAGTAAGACATTAAAAACCTCATGATGATACCCCCACAAATAAGAGAAGGAAGATGCTCCTGACAGAGGGAACAGGGCAAAGATCTGAAGCCAAAAATTATCTTGGCATATAAGAGGAAATAAAAGAAGGCCAATATGGCTGGAGAGTGATGAAAGAAGTAGAGAAGAGTAAGAAATTGAGCAAGGAAGGCGTGGGTCACACTATTTAAGATATTTGTATCAATTATCTACTGCTATAGTAATGCTGTGAACACACACAAAACTTCATTCTTGTAGCTTGTGCTTCTGAGGTCAGCTGGGAGTCTGCTAGGCAGCACTTCTGACCTCAAGCGACTGACTTGCTGCACTGTCTGGTGTTTGAATGGATGACTGCTGACGATGGCCTCAGTGTGACAACTGGTGCTTTGCTCCATGTGGCCCTCTCTTCTGCAGGCTGGCAGGGGAATGACCTCTTGGTGATGGCAGAGGTTCAAGAGGGAATCCTCCAATGTACAACACTGCTTCATTAGTTAAAGCAAGTCATCCACCCAAGGCCAGAGTCAAGAGTGGGCAGGTGATCCTGCCCAAGTTGGTAAAGCAAAATTACATGGCACAGATATAGGAAACAATGAACAGTTGAAGCTATCAATGCAAGTTTCTGCGGGTATGTAGGGTCTTGATAAACTTATGAATATAAACAATTATTTTCTGAATGGGATGATATTGCATTACAAATATAAGACTTAAGAAAAAGAGAAGGGTCTTGAAGAATATTTGAGATTTAGATGCATGAATCAGGGCTTCCCTGATCGCTCAGTTGGTAAAGAACCTGCCTGCAATGCAGAAGACCCCAGTTTGATTCCTGGGTGGGGAAGCTCCACTGAAGAAGGGATAGGCTACCCACTCCAGTACTCTTAGGCTTCCCTTGTGGCTCAGCTGGTAAGGAATCTGCCTGCAAAGCAGGAAACCTGGGTTCGATCCCACGGTTGGGAAGATCCCTTGGAGAAGGGAAAGGCTACCTACTCCACTATTCTGGCCTGGAGAATTCCATGGACAGTCCATGGGATCTCAAAGAGTGAGATATGACTGAGTGACCTTCACTTTCAGATGGGTGGAGGGACAAAATGAGGGAACTGTAAGAGTGGAGAATGACATGAACAAATTTATGAAAGCAGAATAGAGTGCTGTACCTAAACAGAAAGAAAAGAATGTCATGTATATCAAGATGCTTCTATCTTGTCTAATCTGTATCACAAACAGAAGAAAATGAAGTAAAACAACTGAATCTCATATTCATCCTACATAGTAGAAACCACTGCTCTTAAAAATGTCATGAGAGTATAGAGTTCTCAATGAATGTGATAACCAGGTATGTCTGAGGCCTAGAGACAGCCATGAAGAGTACAAACATTAGAATTCCTAATACGTGTGACAATGAAGATTCAATGCAGTATTCACTGAAATGATGAAGCCTAAAATTATAAATAAACATAATCAATAATTTGTTTTGGTAACCCAATGTTAAAAGCTATAATCGGATTGTTATTTTGGAAGGATGCTATCATATGTCTCCAAAATTGCCAACAATCAAAACAATATCCAAGGATCAACTTTGAAAGAAATTGAAAAATTTATCCAGAAACATAATCTCAAGTATGTTCATAAAACTCTTGATTTTAGTTGTATCTTGATTTGTGGCATTAAGGTTTTAAGGCAATTATCAAGATACCAGTCTAATCTCTAAAATCTGGTAATGCATAATTCACTAGTTCTGGCTCTTCATTTGGCTCTTTAAACATGCTATTAATTCTGCTTATATGAAACTAATAGCAACATCTCATCTCATTATGAGACTCAGAGAAATGCCAGTCCACTAGCCTTCATAGACAAAAATGAATTCAAATTTTTATATAATTAACTAAGAGGAAAATGCATGTGAGGCAGGACCATAATTCAAATATATATTTGCAATATAAATATTTAGATCAACTCACATTTAGCAGTTGCAACAGTAGAACAAAGCTTGAGGATACCAATATTCCTACTCACCTGGGCTCATATTCACTGAACTAATTCCGATAGAACATCACCAACTCTCTCCACATCTCCCATCTACCATACCACAAACCCCCTGCATGATGGGAAGAACCCCTACCTATCTCTACTGTTTGAGCAAAATTGAAGAGTTTTATGGCCTCCACAACTCTCAGCTGGGCCCCATGCACATGAAGAGTCTCTAAACACTCCCTGCAAGGCTGGGTTCTGGAAGCCTTCAATCTCTTCTCTGAACCCTCAAATTAAAGACAGATTCAAATTGATTTTTTCTGGAAAGAGAGACAACAAAGTAACCAGATTCAAACTCTTTCAGAAGTGTAACCTCCTAATTCCACTGCAGAATTCTGAGTGGCATAAATGCCCACCCGGAGATATCTTTCTCTGCCAACTACATAAACATCAGAGAAAGAAGAGTGAACCCCCCTTCTAAGGAAATGCCAGGACTAATTCTCTTGCCAACCCAATCTACCACTCCATATACCATTATCCTTTCTCTCCATCTAAATGTGGCCCACTCCAGCCATCCATCTCCCCCATACTCTCATCTCCAAACAGCTCTGTGCTTCTCCTCTCCTCCTTCTCCAGTCTTTGCCCTGCCTCCTGGGTAATGAACACCCTATGGCCTCCATTTCACTGATCTTTTTACCACCACACATACTTAATTGTTTGGAATGGGGATGAATGTCCTTTTTATTTCATACTGTCAGTAGCTTGTAAAACCTTGTCAGTTCAATCCCACAAATTCAGCAATGCCACTTCTTTCTCTTCCTTATCATCAGGCTATATCTTCCATCTTTAAATAGAAATCTTCCCTTGGTGTCACATCCCTTTTCTGGATCCACAGCCTAATTTTTCTTCATTCCTCAGTGTAAATTATTGGCACGCTGTCTGTATTCACCATCACCACTTATTCTCTTCCCATTCTTTCTTAAATCCTCTCCTATTGGTATTTGATCACTACCAACATTGAGAAACTGCATTAAGGTCACCAATGGCTACAACACGCCCAAATCGAAGATAAATTCTCAGTACTCATCTTATACACTCAGCAGCATTTGGTGTAACTGATGCCCCTGTGCTTTTCCTCACTTACTAAGACAATCATGTTTTTTCTCCTTTATTCATTTAATGTGCTGAATTTCATTGAATTTTTTTAAAAGTTAAACCATTTTACATTGCTGAAATAAACTTTACCTCGTCATGAAATGTGATCTTTTTCATAAAACTACATGAAGGTAAATGGGTTTTGCACTGTATAAATCTGAGAAGGAATTCTAAGTTTACCTATATTTTTTTGATAATGTAAGGGAGCAATCTTTGCTTTGGGACTTATAAAATTAGCCATTAAGAAATTCCGGGTTCTCAGTAAAACAATGACCAATCTCTAATTTGGGGTGCAATGAATTTATTGGCATCACATGGCAAAGGTATGTTAATTGAAGGAAAGAGAATTTTGACAAAGTGACTTACAAATATACAGTGTTAGTAGTAGTTCTTTAAAAAATTAAGATTTCATTTGATATAAACTTTTTGCCTTTCCAAGGTTTTCTGAACCACCCAAGCCCATCTGGCAATAGTTTTTCTTCTTCAAAGTTCCTCTCTACCACTTGGGGACACTTAATTTTCAGCATCAATGGAAAAGAAATCTACTATGCTCCATTGCACATCAGAGTAACCAATGTTTAAAAAAATTATCATTTAAAAAAATTGGAAACTATCTCCATAATTAAATGGTTATGGGAAAACCTCATAATGTTCAGAGACTATGACAATTTAAGCAAAATAAAGGAAAACATTAACTAACTTTTCTAAACTGTCAAAATGGTTTGGATTCGGTCCCAATTTTGGGTGAAGATCAGCCAAACCAATTCATCTGGTGGAAATTTAAAACAAAATACATAATTGCTAATATTTATTACACTTCCAGAACAACAGCTAAGAAGAAAAGGTTACCATTAACAAGGACTTTTGTAGCTTAAACAACAACCTCCAAAGCAGGTTCATACCCTGGGAAACAAACCAAGGCACGATCAGCTACATTAAAAAAATAAAGAAGCCCTAAGAGCAAAGAAGTCAGAGGACTTTGAAATCTTTTATTTATACATGTTTCATTGCCATTCTCCCAAATCTTCCCACCCTCTCCCTCTCCCACAGAGTCCATAAGACTGTTCTATACATCAGTGTCTCTTTTGCTGTCTCGTACACCGGGTTATTGTTACCATCTTTCTAAATTCCATATATATGCGTTAGTATACTGTATTTATGTTTTTCCTTCTGGCTTACTTCACTCTGTATAATAGGTTCCAGTTTCATCCACCTCATTAGAACTGATTCAAATGTATTCTTTTTAATGGCTGAGTAATACTCCATTGTGTATATGTACCACAGCTTTCTTATCCATTCATCTGCTGATGGACATCTAGGTTGCTTCCATGTCTTGGCTATTATAAACAGTGCTGCGATGAACATTGGGGTACACGTGTCTCTTTCCCTTCTGGTTTTCTCAGTGTGTATGCCCAGCAGTGGGGTTGCTGGATCATAAGGATTTATAAATACACTCTCAGGAAATATGTGCCTAATTAGATTTAAATAGTCTCCAAGAGAATTAGCAGCTAACTATACCCATCTCTGATCCAATATAAAGAAATAAGAATATTAAACACTACCATTTAAGAACCTGTAATATAGCCCCATAACATGAGTTTAAAAGGAAATAATTTAATATGCAATATATATGTACACATTTTGTGCAAGTGGATTCAAACTCACTTGTAGAGAGTATTTTCCACTGAAGAATGAACTGAGACATCCATTGCCAGCAATATGGCAGACTACTTGTGTAGAGAACACCTCTCAGTAAAAAACACCTTAAAATGCTAAGTATGGCTAGATTGGTGGTAAAATAAGGAAAGCAACAGAGGACCAGAAAAAAGGAAGTACAATATTTCACAGCAGTTAACAAGGACTAGAGCCTGCATTTTCTCTGAGAGATTCTGTGAATTCCTGGTGCCCTACCACTTGGTGTTAATAGCCCACATATGCTGGAACAGAGGACAAAACTTAGGAATCATGTAAAATGAGAGACCAGATCAGAAACTCCCTCTTAAAGCTCAGAACCCCGCTAAGGAAGTACACTAGAAAGAAAATCAGCTAGTAGAAGGAAATGTGCCTGTGTCAGGAGTGGTTCTGAGAAAAGAGGGATAAAATTATATACACACACACATACACACACACACACACACCCCCCTACATCCCAAAGAATTCATAACGACAAAAGAATATTCACTTAGTTTAGGATTTGCACTGACTCTGGGGCCTAAAAAGCCTCAAGAAGAAATTTTGGTCTGAAGTGGCCCTGGACTGATACTATTCCAGGTCCCTGGCTGAAGAAAACACAGGAATTTCAAAAATTCCTTGGGATGCAGTTCAATGAATATATGCACAAAATGAAAATTCACTGAATACATGAAGAAGATACCATGAGCTAGGATCAGCAGAAATAACAAACTGTAGAATCAAACAAGCAAAGACAGCAGACACTGGGTAACTAGATACAAATATAAAATGTTTAAAAATAAATATTAATGTTTAACAAATTTAAAGCAATAAAATAGATTGAAAATATGAGTAAAAATAGAAAATCTAACTGAACCAGGCAGATCTGAAAAGGAACCAACTAGAACTTTAAAAAAATATAAGAAGTTAAATTAAAAGCTCAATACACAGTTTAAACAGCAGATTAAATACAAGTGAAATTGTACAGGAGAACTGGAATACAATGCTGAAGAAATTATTTAAAGTGTAGCACAAAAAGAGAAAGAAAAACAGGAAACAGAGAGATATGGAGCAGGCAGGTCCAATACAACAGAACAAGAGAGAAGCAATATTCAAAGAAATAATAACTAAAAAATAAGCAAACAAAGAAAAAACAAACATCTCTTTGGGACTTCCATGGCAGTCCAGTGGTTAAGACTCTGCCCTTCTACTGCAGTGGGCATGGGTTCAATCCCTGGGCAGGGAACTAAGATCCTGCATGCTGCGCAGTGCAGCCATAAAAAAAGAAAGAAAAACAAAGAAATATTAAGTAATACTTTTCTAGAACTCATGAAAAACATCAACCCTCAGATTCAAAAATTTAAGCCGGGATAAATTTAAGGAACTCATGCCCAGACACGTCATATGAAACCGCAGAACACTGAAGCCAAAGAGAAGATTTTAAAAGCAGCTAGATAGAATACAGAGATTACCTATAAAGGAATCATGATTAAAACCAATAGCTGAATTTTCTGCAGCAACAATGAAAACCAAAAGAGCTGAAATAAAATAAAGTACTAAGGGAAAACAATTATCAAGTGAGTAATTGTATAGTCATGAAAGTAATTGTATAGTCATGAAAGTATTTTTCAAGAACAACAGCAAAAGACATTTAAACAAAACTTAAAAAAATTTTTTTATCTTGTTTATTACTAACAGAACTTCACTAAGTTAGCATCTAACTTAGTATACTTTAAAAACATGTACTTCAAAAAGAAGATAAACGGTTATCCAAAGAAGATCTCAGCTATAAAAGGAAATGGTGGGAAATTATAGTAAACCTGTAGGTAAATCTAAATCAATGTTAAATGTATAAAATAATGAGTGAAAGTCACTCAGTCGTGTCCGACTCTTTGCGACCCCACGGACTGTCCATGGAATTCTCTAGGCCAGAATACTGGAGTGGATAGCCTTTCTCTTCCCCAGGGGATCTTCCAAATCCCGAATCCAAGTCTCCCACATTGCAGGTGGATTCTTTACCAGCTGAGCCACAAGGGAAGCCCAAGAATACTGGAGTGGGTAGCCTATCCCTTCTCCAGCAGATCTTCCCGACCCAGGAATCAAACCGGAGTTTCCTGCACTGCAGGCGGATTCTTTACCAACTGAGCTATCAGGGGAGCCCATAAAATAATAAAATAATCCCTAATTTGTTTCATTAAAAAATCAAGATAGAACTTAAATCTTTGAAAATAATAGCATACAAATTAGGAATAGTGGTGACCAGATTTAAAAATTTTAAGGTCTTTACATTATTTGGGAGGAGGACAAAAATACTGATAACTTTAATAAATGTATATAACTGAAGATGATACTATAATGTCTAGTGAAGTGTTAGTGAAAGTGTTATTCGCTAGGGTAGTCCTTAAAAGAATGTATATATATTGGACTATCATTGATTTACAATATTGTGTTAATTTCAGGTGTACAGCAAAAAGATTCCGTTATACACCCATATATGTATATAACTATATCCTTAAAAAATTTTTTTTCCATTTTAGGTTATTACAAGATATTGAATACAGTTGCTTCTGCTACAGAAAATCCTTCTTTACAAAGTTGGCTTTAAAACAAACCAAAAAAACCCAAGTACAACAATAACAAACATTAGTTAAAATCAATTCTACCTGAAAAGAACAAAAATATATTAAATTTAAATCAGAAGGCAATAAGCGGAAGGAGAAAATATATTAGAACCAATAAAAATCGCAAAAGAAAGTAGCACATAATATTAGTAATTCAATAAACAAGGTAAATGTAAATGGACTAAACTCTCCAAGTAAAAGACAAAAACGACAAAGACAAAATATTCCAAATTCAGCTATATGATATTTACAACAGACACATATAAAACATATACGTGATACAGGAAAAGTGATAGTAAAAGACACATTATTAAAGCTAGAGAGGGTCATGATACATGGTTTAGTTTATGGGAAAGGCAAAACAATTTCTACTTTTAATGTCCTAATAACATATGCTCAAAATAAATGAAGGAAAAATTGCAAACTAGAAATAGAATTAGATAAATCCATTATCATAATGAAAGATTTGCAAATATTTCTCTATAACTGATAATTCATGCAGACAAAAAATCAGTAAGACACAAGATTTGAACAACATATTATCATGTTGGCAATAAAAGAAATAAAGGAAAATTATAAACCAGTCTCATTCGTGATAATAAATGCAAAATGTATAAATCAAATATTACCAAATTGAATTCAATAATATTTTAAAAGGTTTGTTTCATAAATACATGGTTGGTTTAATATGGGGAAAATCTGTTCATTTTCTAAATGAAAGACTGGCAGAGAAAAAATACAGTCATCTCAAGAGATGCAGAAAAAACATTCAATAACATTTAATAATTCATGATAAAAATTATTTGTAAGCTAAAAATAGAAAAGAACATCCTGCAAGTCATAAAGGGAGCCTACAAAAAAATCTAGAGCAAACATCATGTTCAAAGGTGAAAAGTTGAAAGCATTCTCTGTAAAATCAGTAATACTGCAAAGAATTGTTATTTCCATATCCAACATTCACAGGTTTCAGTCAGTCTGTTTGCACACATGGACAGACACAGAGATAAACACACACAAACACACACACTTGCAAGAAGGAAATAACATATCATTATTATTTATATAAACTGTCTTCATGGGAAATCACAAAGAATTAATATAAACTACTGATTTAAAGAATTGTTACTATTGAGTTCAAGATTTTAACAAGTGTTTTGTATATAAGAACACTAGAGAAAAGCCAACTGCATGTGTTCAAACCAGCAATAAGGTTAGAAAAGGTAAATTTTTAAAAGAATACAACTTATAATAACTAAAAATAAAGAGCTTAATTAAATTATGTAATTAATTGCCCAGTTAAGTCCGAATCTTTGCGAGGCCATGGACTATATAGCCCACCAGCCTCCTCTAACCCTGGGATTGTCCAGGCAAGAATACTGGAGTGAGTTGCCATTTCCTCCTCCAGGGGATCTTCCTGACCCAGGGATCGAACTCTAGTCTCCTGCATTGTCAGATGGGCTCTTTAGCACTAGTACGAGCTGGGAAGATTATAAACAATTATAATTCTTGACACAAAGGTATATAAGAAAAAGATATGAAGGAAACAATAAAATATCATTAAAAGATTAAGGAAGATATTAATAAATATGTAAAAGTACCATGTTCATGAATAAGTAAATTATCTTAAGAGTGTCAATTCACTTGCAAAATTAATCTGTAGAACGGATGTAATTCCCTTCAAAATTCCAAGATTTATGTGGAAAAGAAACGGACAAAATCAGCCAAGAAACTTCTACGGAAGAAAAACTGGTCACTGAGTAGAGGGCTGAGAAACTTGACCTACCAGATATCAGAAGTTATTTCAAAGTTATAACAATTAATACTGTAGATTTGGCAGTAGAATAGAGAGTTCAGAAAGAGACCTACACATACATAGGAACCTAATACACTGCAGAGATGGCATTGCAGATTGGCAGGAAGAAGATGAGTTATTTAAGAAATTAAGGACATCTGGAGAAAGTTGAAATTTAGTTCTTAAACAGGAGATTCTAGATGAATTAAGAATTTAAATCTGAAAGTCAAAACATTTAACCTTTTAGAAAATATAGAAATAAGTTAATGATCTCAGGGTTTGGAAGGACTTCCAAATAACAGCATATTAAAAATATTAACCACAAAAACCACAAAGAAAATTAAAACATTAAAATTAAGGAGCTTGGTTCACCAAAAGACATCATGAAGGGATTCAAAAGATAAGACATAATGTAATAAAAAAATGTCAAAACACAAGAAAGAATTAATATCCAACATATATTAAACTTACATAAATCAACAAGAAAAAAATAAACAACCCAATAATGAAAATTTTTTCTTTAAATGGTATAAGCATACGAAAAGACATCCAGCCTCCTTGGTAATTAGAGAAATAAACATTAAATGACAATAAGATACCCACGTGTTAACTACAACCTACAGCAGTAAGAACTCTCATACCTTGCAGGTGGGGGCTTAAACTGGCTACTACTATTCTGTAGCCATTTCAGCATTAATAAAGCCGAAATGCACATAATATATGACACAGCAATGCCAGAACTAGAAATATGCCCTAGAAAAACTATTGCACATGTATACCAGAAGAATATATACAAGAATGTATTCTCTTACTTGGTAGGGTCACCATTAGAAATTAACTCTGAAATGTTTAACTAAAAATTATACAACACACTCATTATCTAAAATTAAGGTTTATGGATAATGTAAATATTCTCTTTGTGGACCTGCTAAATTCACTAATAAATATTAGTAATAAAAGCATCACTACGAACAAAGCTAGTGGAGGTGATGGAATTCCAATTGAGCTATTTCAAATCCTGAAAGATGATGCTGTGAAAGTGTTGCACTCAATATGCCGGCAAATTTGGAAAACTCAGCACTGGCCACAGGACTGGAAAAGTCCCATTCCAAAAGTTTTCATTCCAATCCCAAAGAAAGGCAATGCCAAAGAATGCTCAAACTACTGCACAATTGCACTCATTTCACACTCTACTAAAGTAATGCTCAAAATTTTCCAAGCCAGGCTTCAGCAGTACATGAACCGTGAACTTCCAGATGTTCAAGCTGGCTTTAGAAAAGGCAGAGGAACCAGAGACCAAATTGCCAACATCCGCTGGATCACCAAAAAAGCAAGAGTTCCAGGAAAACATCTATTTCTGCTTTATTGACTATGCCAAAGCCTTTGACTGTGTGGATCACAGTTTATTGATGTGAAAATTGATGTGAAAATTCTGAAAGAGATGGAAATACCAGACCACCTGACCTGCCTCTTGAGAAACCTGTATGCAGGTCAGGAAGCAACAGTTAGAACTGGACATGGAACAACAGACTGGTTCCAAATAGGAAAAGGAGTACGTCAAGGCTGTATATTGTCACCCTGCTTATTTAACTTCTATGCAGAGTACATCCTGAGAAACGCTGGGCTGGAAAAAGCACAAGCTGAAATCAAGATTGCCGGGAGAAATATCAATAACATCAGATATGCAGATGACACCACCCTTATGGCAGAAAGTGAAGAGGAACTAAAAAGCCTCTTGATGAGAGTGAAAGAGCAGAGTGAAAAGTTGGCTTAAAGCTCAACATTCAGAAAACGAAGATCATGGCATTTGGTCTCATCACTTCACGGGAAATAGATGGGGAAACAGTGGAAACAGTGTTAGACTTTATTTTTGGGGGCTCCAAAATCACTACAGATGGTGACTGCAGCCATGAGATTAAGACGCTTTCTCCTTGGAAGCAAAATTATGACCAACCTAGATAGCGTATTGAAAAGCAGAGACATTACTTTGCCAACAAAGGTCCATCTAGTCGAGGCTATGGTTTTTCCTGTGGTCATGTATGGATGTGAAAGTTGGACTGTGAAGAAAGCTGAGAGCCAAAGAATTGATGCTTTTGAACTGTGGTGTTGAAGACTCTTGAGAGTCCCTTGGACTGCAAGGAGATCCAACCAGTCCATTCTGAAGGAGATCAGCCCTGGGATTTCTTTGGAAGGAATGATGCTAAAGCTGAAACTTCAGTACTTTGGCCACCTCATGAGAAGAGTTGACTCATTGGAAAAGACTCTGATGCTGGGAGGGATTGAGGGCAGGAGGAGAAGGGGACGACAGAGGATGAGATGGCTGGATGGCATCACTGACTCGATGGACGTGAGTCTGAGTGAACTCCGGGAGTTGGTGATGGACAGGGAGGCCTGGCGTGCTGCGATTCATGGGGTCGGAGTCGAACACAACTGAGCGACTAAACTGAACTGAATCTTCTGTAAATACAAAGATAGAAACACATCTGACAGGCATATATACTTTAAACACCAAAGACTACTCCAAGCATTTATGTGTTGGGGGCCAGCGTGAGGCACTCCGCCCGTGGCAAAGGTCATGAGGAAGGAGGCTCAACATATGCAAAGGCGGGATCGAGCCTCAGGAGTCCCCCTGGAAATCCTCGAGCATCTACCCCCATAACCAGAGCCTGCCTACTTTACTACTTTGTGCTCTCACCTACACCTCTGACTTTATGGGGGGCTGTCCCCCACCACTTCTTTCGGAGAAGGAGTTAACTTAGAGCTCCAGTTAATAAAAACTCCTGGGAGTGACAAGAGTGTTTTAACCTACAAACTCCTCTGAAGGTTCTCTGGCCTGCCTGACAGGCTTGTCCGGCCACATGTGATCGCTCACAGCCTCCCAACCGTGAGAGACACGAGATGCTTTAAACCTTCTAAAAACAGGTTCCTTAGAAAAGTTAGAAAACCATTAGTATAAGTATAGTGGGCTGATTAGAAATTGTATTGAAGGGTTTTTCATTTGTTGAGCCAATGTTTGTTGCTAAGTCTCCACATCCCCTGCCCTTACACACATTAATGAATATATAGAAGAAATAAGTATTAACCTTTGATATTAATCACGTTAGACCTTAGGCTAAGTAAATTCTTTCCTTAATTAAAACCCACTACACCCTCACCCTATAGGAATGTAACTTTAACTGGTACCTTCGGAAGGTGGAGTCTTTTTTAAGAATAATCACCCCTGGAGAAATAAGTGTCCTGGTTGACTGACCGCTGTCACAAGAAGAGGGTCATAAATTGTCAGCAGGCCCCCTGGCCAGAAGATGATGTAACACCCCTAAGACCTCTGTATACATTTGTATGAAGCACCTGACTTTGATAAAAGTCAGGACTGCTGACCCTGCATGACTTTTGCATAACATCTCAGTGTATAAAAGTAGACCATGGAAAATAAAGAATTGGGATCAGTTCCTCGAAATACTGGTCTCCCCATGTCGCTCTCTCTCTCAAACTCTGGCTGCGTCTCCATCTGGAGCACGGAACCCACCAAGCTTACTAATTTTGCGCGGGCTTCTAAGATCTGACTGGGGAGGCCTCAGTGTCTCCTCTCCTTTGGGAGAACGGAAGGACGCCTGCGGCCTACGTAAGTGATGCAAACTTCTTGTCTTGAAGTTTTATTGGTCTCCCGCATAAACCAAGCTACTCAGCTTCTTTTCTCCACTGAATTTTCCTACTGAGCTATCCTCATTCTATTACTCTTTACATCTCTAATTAATATCTAACTGAAGCTATTGTATCCTGATCCTCGCCGACGCCGTCCCCACTTCGAAATCCCTGGATCAGCCGGGGATGGACCTCGGCATTTATGGGAAAAAAAATCTTTTTGAAGATTATTTCAATTTAATCAGGATTGAAAGTATTTAAACTTTGACCCTTATAATCCTAAGTGAAGGGCTTAGGTGTCAATAGTGGTAATGAATCCACCTGCCAATGCAATAGTCACAGGTTCTATCTCTGTGTTGGGATGATCCCCTGGAGTAGGAAATGGCAACCCTCTCCAGTATCCTTGCCTGGAAAATTCCAGGACAGAAAAGGCTGGTGGGCTACAGTCCATGGGGTCGCAAAAAGTTGGGCATGACTGAGCATGAGCACATACACACACACATTCTGAGTAAAAGAAGTAACTTTAGTTTTAATATTGTACTTAATTGAAAATATACAGAAGGAAACAATATAAATAAACAAGAAAAGAATATGGAGAGTCTGATGTCCTGTGGTCTTCCTTAATAAGAACTCACTTTCAAGAGACTATAATCTCCTCAACACAAAGCTTTCTACCAAGGATCCTAATAAGATTCTGAGAAAATTCACACTTAAACAATATGCCACTAAAACCAAAACAAGGTATTACCAGCTCTACAAAAGGTTGGTTTCTATCTGATGAGTCATTTCTAAAATGATGAAAGTTTTTCAAGTGCTTTCTATTCAAGCTGGAAAATATATAAAGGCAAGAATCATTTACAAAGCAGGATGACTGAGAAATTTCACTTCATTTTATACATCCTTGTTTGACTCTATGCAAACATCAAACTAAGGATGGCAAAAATGAGTTTCTCTTCCTACATATTAATACTAACTTTTTCTTTGCTTTCTCAAGGCATTTCACTTTCAGCATCCAAGTCGATAAGAAATTTAGATGATGACATGGTATTTAAAACGTTGAGGCTGGGGAAAGCCTTTCAGAAGGAAGATACCGCAGAAAAATCAATTGTTGTTCCTTCCCTGGAGCAATATAAAAATGATGAGAGCAGTTTCATGAATGATGAAGAAAACAAAAATTCAAAGGTAAGTGATAATGCGACTTGTCCTTTATTTCAATGGAAATTTGAATGATCTTTATGAATCCTTTGAAAGTAAAGTTGATACTTTTATAAGCAGAAGCACGTGAAAAAAAGTTACAGTATGCATTAGAACAATTAAACAAATTTCATACATACCAGGTTGTTCTTCCATTCTGGGAAATATCTCTTATTCAAAAAGTTTTTATTCCCTGAAAATCTTGTATCTAAAGTATTTCTTAAAGGGTAAAAACAGTGCAGGGCATATTTAAATTGATCAATAAGAATATTACACAATTGTATTATAGTTCCATTCCAAATAGAACAGTTAAAACACAAATCAACCTTTTCTTTACAGAATGCAGGTTCCAAACATAATTTCTTAAATCATGGCCTGCCACTGAATCTGGCTATAAAACCTTATCTTGCACTAAAAGGATCTGTAGCTTTTCCAGCTGAGAATGAAGTTCAAAATACTGAATCAACACAAGAAAAAAGAGAAATTGGGGATGAAGAAAACTCAGCTAAATTTCCTATAGGAAGGAGAGATTTTGACAGTGAGTAGTTTTTTTAAAATTGAATTCTTATACCTTAATATCATAAAATAGAACTTTGAATTTAATGGAATTTGGGTCCAATCATAACAAAATCAAACAAGACCATGATTCAACTTGTACTTGATACTAAGTGACTCTTGCAAAAGATGTGAAATTAAAAAGTATTTAATTAGTTATTACAATTGTAATTTACTCAGATTTAGCTATACTAGATCCATTCTTTTATTTCTAATCAACTTTGTGTGATACTAGTCTTCTAAACAATTTTGTTTTTCCTTCAGTGCTTAGGTGTATGCTGGGAAGAGTCTATCGACCTTGTTGGCAAGTCTGATGCCTGTTGGTCCACATCATCATTTAAAAAGAAAGCAAAATCATTTAATTGCCTCTCGGGAAAAAAGCCCTTAATGTTGCTATGACTTGTATTATTTTAAATGTCTGTTTTAAAAGAAAGTGGTATTGTTATGCCTAAATGATTGCTTTACTTGTGCATTAAACTTTATGAATTTTATGCATAATTATGACTTACTAGTATTTTTTAAAACAATGCTTAACATGCTAACCATACGTACACTGCAGACCAAAATAATAAAGCACTATAACTTACACCTTCATTGCTTAAAAATTAAGTAGAAGAATTTGGTAAATGGTTTTATATATATATATATATATATATATATATATATATATATATATATATATATATATATTTATATACACACACAAACCTGAAGAACATAAAAGATAATTTCATAGTCTAAAAAACTGAGTCAACTTTGTCTGGCCAGTAATCAATTTGTCCTTGGTGGTACATCTATTGCTTTTTGCAACTCTGAGTAGTTTGCCATCCAATTTATTCTGCAAATCTTTTGATGTCTTAGGTATCTTAACAATTTTGTGTTGAAGTGGTTCATTTCCATTATCACAGAGAATATTTTCATCATCCAAATCCACCTGTTTCCTTTTTGAGCTTGTATTTCCTGTCAGACTACTTGATTTTCTTGCTACTTTTTCTTTTTCACTTCTGCCCAGATGAACATTTCCAGAACTTGTTCCAATTGTTGGTCTTCCAACAGAAGAATTTACACCTTCTGTTATGCAAGATGAAAAGAGGAAAGAAATTACATAATACTTAAAATTATTACACATGAGATTTTATAAACTTTTAAAGTAAAGAATATTTTAAAATTTATGATTTACAATCAAATATAAATTACATTACTAACAGATACAGCAATATTACTATCACATTTCTTTTCATTTTACCGTTTCACTTTTCATCCCTACAAACAATAAATTTGCTTTGTCTGAATGCACAACACAATCCTTAAATGCTACTACAAGTAATTTCTTAAATACATTTAACTAAATCAAACTAAGTCCTAATTCTATATACCAATTTGTACTTAGATATAACTTTTAAAATAAACTCAAGTCTTTAAAAATATAAACTTTTACATTACAAAAAAAAAAATCTAGTTTTACTTAAGTTAAAACCATCAGTACACTAGAATTAAATTGTTATTCAATTGTTCAATTAGGTCAATTACCAGAAAGGTCATTTTCCATGTGAAGAACACACAAAGGCTCTGATGCTGAATTAACATTATTCCATTTATCCTTGCTTATCATGCAGTCATCTTTATAAGTACAGGCAAACTGAGATCTAATTGAGGTTTGCTTCATCTGGTAACAAGAAAGAAGAAGAAAATATGCAATTTGCCCTTTATTTTTACTTACTTTTTCATCTATATAGAAATATACTCTGTAGTAATTGAGGTACCATAAAAATTTCCCTTAAAAATTTCATTATCTATTGGGAACTTTTAATCCTTAATATTCCATAGTTTGCAAACTCATTCACTGCTACAATTAGCTTTTTTTTTCCCCAGTAATATCAGTTTTGTATATGTTTTTGATAATTTTTGTAAAAGCTTACCAAATCAATTATAAACTCTACAAAGGCCTTTGTTACACATTCCTATGTCCAAGTTGCCTTAGAAAGTGGATTTTACTGTAAGTTTAATAATGACATACATGATATACATAATCCTAGAAAAATAGAAGCTTTTAATCTTAACAAATTAACACAGTAAACTCTTTTAGGGAAAAAAAAGAAATTAGAGAAACTAAGGAAGGGAGAGACACTAGGATGAAATAGAGAAATAGGAGAAGGTAAAAGAAGCAAAAATAGGCAACTAACAAAGAAACAAGATAAAACAGTGCTGAATGAAAGGCTTTATTTCTTAATTAAAAACTTGAATATTTACAAAATTAAGAAATAAGATGGGCTTCTCTGGTGGCTCAGTAGTAAAGAATCTGCCTGCAATGCAGGAGACGTGGAATCGATCCCTGGGTTGGGAAGATCCCATGGAGAAGAAAATGGCTGCCCACTCCAGTATTCTTTCCTGGGAAATGCCATGGACAAAGAAACCTGCAGGCTACCGTCCACAGGATTGCAAGAGTCAGACAGGACTTAGTGACTAAACAACAACAAACAAGAAGATCTGACCAAGTGATTTAATAGCTGAGTATTCAAAGTATACTCCTGTAATTATCTTAAAACATGAGAAACAGGAGAAAATTAGAAGGCTAAATTTAATTCTTAAGCACTGAAAAGGATGTCAAGAAAATACTTTTGGAAATGCATTCTGTAAACATAAAACCAGTGGCTGTTTTAAGAAGAGGAATTAATTTCAAAACAAAGTAATCTACACAGATAATGCAAATTTCAACAATTGCAGCTGCTGTATAATGCCATTTAGTTATTATAATAGTGAGATTTCTCCAAATAATTAGAAATCATCTCAAATCCTTTTCAGAAATAGACAAGTTTAAATTTCAAATACATGATTAAATAAAGAGGACTTCAACAATTCAAAAATTAATACTTCAAAGTATAACTAAATCATGCTGAACAAAGCTCACAGAGCATATATTGATACATTTCACGAAGTCTAAAACAGCAAGATTTTATATTATATATTCAGTAATTATATATTGTGTTTTATATTCAGAGAGATAACTGCATTAACCCCCTCTGATGTTTGCAGAGATAATGGCAATGAAACCCACTGACTATAATTTAGAAGAAATGAGAATAGTCCCCAGTCCAGCTGCTTCATAAAAGCAAGTTTTCTCAGGATGACAAATTTTATATCTTTTTGAGTAATGGTATTTATGAGAGCCTCTAGCTCCCAGAACACTAAAAATTATGTTTAATTTGCTTGAAGATTCAGACAATTAGAATTTATCTTCCATTTAAGCACAAAAATACACAACATTGAAAAAATGTGAAAATGTAAAAGATCAAAAACTATGTTTTTAAAAAGTGAAATACAGTAGGCTTTGACAATGGATGGAGCTATAGTGCAAGATCTTCATGAATCCACAAGAATGCAACTACTCTCAAATAGGTTCTACCATGAGATGCCCTAAAATACAACTGAAGGCTTTAACTAGGGATTTAACTTTAATCCCTTTCTGGATAGTATTAATTTCATAAGTAGAGAATTAAAACAATTAGTAAAACTATTAAAATAAATAGTTAATAAAATAAAATTTATATTACATATCATTACTGTAGCAAATTATCCAAAAACTTTTACTTCCATCTACAAAACCAATACTGTTAATATATTTTTATACAATGTTTCTTTCATTTCACCAAGGTAACTGCCTATATAGAAAATTATAAATTTATTGCTTGCAAAGAGTTATAAAGAGTATGGTAAGACCATGAAAGCAAACAGACGCTAAGTGACTGGCAAGGAGCACTCCCATAATATCCAAATAGTGATGGCACCTACAGGTGGCTTGAGGGACTTCAACCTCCCACCGAAAAACCTTCATCAGTACCACTTATGTATGCGTGCTTAGTCACTCAGAAGTGTCAGATTCTTTGCGACTCCATGGACTGTAGCCCTCCAGGGTCCTCCGTTTATGAGATTCTCCAGGCAAGAATACTGGAGTGGGTAGCCATTCCCTTCTCCAGGAGATCTTCCTGACCCAGAGATCAAATCCAGGTATCCTGCAGGCAAACCCATGATCTGCAGGCAGATTCTTTACCGTCTGACCAGGGAAGCCCTAGTATCACTCATAAAACACTCTACATAAAAAGACAATAATTATATTATTGAACACAGACAACTGACATTGTCTCTTATACTTCATATGAATCTTACACTTCATATGAATAAAAATTTCTTTAGAAAGTTATTTTTACTAATTTTAAACTTACATCTGAGTAAAAACCTCTTTTTGCTATATAAATACAGTTGTAAAATAAGTTCAATAGCCCTCTTGACAACTAGATTTCTTCTCTTCAGGCCTCCAATAGAAATTCTCTAGTCCTTAGCCAGAGTAGGCCAGTTTCAGAAAACTAGAGTTATAAGGCAATGGATTCTTAAAACACTGATAACAAGTTGATATGAGAAAGGAAATTAGTTAGCCACTATATTTACCACGAAAAACATTATTTATAAACATAACAAAATACAAGAGAGAACCATAATGGTGCTATGGTAATATTGCAATATTTATATCCAAAACTGAAAGTAGTTATATTGAGGATATTTTTTTTTTTTTTGGTAAGAGATTCTATGTGAGTTTTTTCTCTGCCCTGTACAAATATCTTTTTAAATCAATTATCACTTATTAAGTTCCAACTATGTAACAGGCACACAGAATACTAGACTACTAGGATGGCTTCTATAATCACAAAGACACTCTACTTATAAAATGTGCTGTTGACACACAGCTGGAAGAAATAATAAATTGGATAACAGAATCAAGACTGAAAAGATCTCAGAAGGCTAAAACAATAAGTAGAAAATAGCAAAATGAAAATGAATGAGGATAAACAAAGTCCTATATTTAAGTTCAAAATACCAATTACAGATGTACAGGATGAGAATCTGACTTAAAAACATATGAAAAAGACCCACAGATTTTAATTGATCATGAACTTCACTGAAGCCAACACTGTGATATTGAACTAAGAAATGCACATAAAAAGACAAGATGATATGATGCAAAAGGCATCAGATTTGCCGTCAAAAGACCTGGCTTCTTATACTGGCCCTATCACTTACTAACTAGATGATCTTGGGTAAACCTAAAAATCTCTCACTTATCCACACATAAATGGGAATATTTGCCTCACAGAGTTGTCGAGATTAAGTGAAGTGAAAAATATGAAAGAGTTATATATAACTCTATATAGAGAGAGTTATATATAACTCTAAAGATATATGTAGATACTATATAGTTACTAATGTAGTAACACATAAAGTTACTATAGAGTAGTATAGAGTAGGAAATTTCCTATAGAGTAGGAAATCTGTTGAATTAGGTTTCTCAGGACCCAGTCAACTCTAAAATGATTCTAGGAATGTAGTTCAAAAAATGAATTTACAGTCAGCTTCTTCATTTTAGTTATTAATACAATACAAGCTACACTGACTTGTATTTATAACTTAAAAGAGATTGCTTTTCCTTTGTTCATAAAAGTTGAATTTTTCTGCACCAGATTAGTGGCTACATAGAACTCAGATTACTTCCTGTTGCAAATTTTCCAAATCTCTCTGTGTATTTGATTTGGAATCACAAATAAGCAAAACAATTCCCTTCTGAAAGTGCTTTTGAAGTACTAAACAACTAAGAATAATGTTCAGATTCATACATGGCTGTTAAAATCATTTTATGTTCAAGTCACATGAGAGAAAAGGATTCAAAGTTTTCCTTTGTAGAGTGATTTCCCCTCTTTGGAAAGATTTCTATCCACAGTAAAATTGCAATGAACTTCAAACCTGCCAAGAATTGGAAAAGTCCTTTTGCCACAACTTTTTTTAAAACTGAAATTATTAGTAGGTTCCCAGTTTAAGGAAAATAGTACTTCACAAAGGAAAGCCTGACTCCAGTTAAATTAAGACAAATGAGTCAAAATATTGAAAAGTCATAGAAACTTCCAGTTAGCTGTATTAATAAGAGAATAAAATTTCTAAGCCCACATTATACAGATATATTTCATTAACAAGTTTGGAAATTACTCAACATACTTATTTGACATATAACTACTCAAAATTTATCATTTCACTCTTACAATACCACATTTTCAAAAGAAAAGAGATCTGCTATGATTTTTTTTAAATAATTTTCTTTATTTATTTTTGATTGTGCTGGGTCTTTGTTGCTGCAGGCTTGTCTCTAGTTGTGGTGAGTGGGGCTACTCTCTAGTAGCAATGAGAGGGCTTCTCATGGTAGTGGCTTTTCTTGGTGAGGAGGACAGGCTATATAGGGCTCCTGGGCTCTAGTGCACAGGCTTAAATGTTGTAGCACATGGACTTAGTTGCTCCATGGCATGTGGGATTCTCCCAGGTAAGGGATCACACCTGTGTCTCCTGCACTGGCAGGCAGATGCTTTACCACTGAGCTACCAGGAAAGCCTGAGATTTGCTATCCTTAGTGAAATATGAACTTGTGAGTATATCAAATGATCCATTTCTTCATCAATAAAATTCCACTTAACTTTGCTAAATAATGGTAAGATAATATTATGACCTAGGTAATAGCATGATATTTTTATGACTCCTTATTATAATTACTATGCCTTCATTTACTCTTTAGAAACAGCACAAACTTTGAAGCTGTTATTGTTCAGTCACCAAGTCCTATCTGACTCTTTGCAACCCCATGGACCGCAGCACACCAGGCTTCCCTGTCCCTCACCATCTCCAGGAGTTTGCCCAATTCACGTCTATTGAACTGGTGATACCTTCCAACCATCTCATCCTCTATTGCTCTCTTCTCCTTCTGCCTTCAATCTTTCCCAGCATCAGGGTCTTTTCCAATGAGTCGGCTCTTGGCATCACGTGGCCAAAGTATTGGAGCTTCAGCAACAGTCCTTCCACTGAGTCTTCAAGGTTGATTTCCTTTAAGATTGACTGGTTTGATTTCCTTGCTGTCCAAAGGACTCTCAAGTCTTTTCCAGCACCACAGTTCAAAAGCATCAATTCTTCAGCACTCTGCCTTCTTTATGGTCCAATTCTCACATCCATACGTGACTTCTAGAAGTTTTACATCTAAATACAATCCTTACTCTGATACTTACTAGGTATATGGACTGTAAAATAATGCCTTTTAGACTTCAGCAAGGATTAACTGGAATGAGGTATATAAAATGTCTAGTATAACACTTAGAAGGTACACAATAAATCCCATCCTCATTCCTTCAGTCAAAATGCGTTCAAATTTTAGTTCAAACAAATATAAACATCCCATATCCATTCTAATGAAAAATACTGTTCAGTCACCTTCTTAAAGAGACTTGTACTGATCATTCTCTTTAGAACCAAAACACACACAAAGGGACATACTCTCCTTATAACCCTTCCCAGCTTTATTTCCCTCCATAGCACTGATAACCATCTAATACATTGATACAATATAATTATCTTATTTATTTTCTGCCTCTCCCAACTAAAAGGTAAGCTCCATGAACAAAACCTTAGTTTGCCAACCGATGGTGTGCTCTGGTCCTCTTATGATGCTCTTCATCCCACAGGGTGAGGAGTTAAGAGACTATGACCTCACTTTATAGATCCTGTTCCAAGTATCTAAGGGCCCCAGAATTCCTTGCTCAAACTGCCAAGGGGCTGGGCCAGCATTGGCCTCTTCCTCTAGGAAGGGCTTACTGCTTATGACAAGGGTGTTGGGGAAACATGTGTATGTTTCTGGGTGGAGGGTCTCTAAGAGCAGGGAACAGAACCAGGATTAAAGGAATTGTAGGGGCAGATCAGAACCCACTCCAGTGTTCTTGCCTGGAGAATCCCAGGGACAGGGGAGCCTGGTGGGCTACCATCTATGGGGTTGCACAGAGTCAGACACGACTGAAGCGACTTAGCAGCAGCAGCAGCAACAGGGGCAGACCAGAGATTTCCATTTATATTCTTGCACCCCAGTCCCATAAATACTGGGGGAAGACTTGTCCATCAGAGCAGGGCAGGGAGTGTCTGTTTTGTTTGCAGATGTATTTCCAATTCTTAGGACAGAGCCTGGTACTCAGCAGGCATTTAATACATGTTTGTTGAGTGAATTAAGTAAAATTATAACAGACGCTAACAGGTGTAGGCATCCGCTGCATCATGGAAAAAACCAAGAGAGTTCCAGAAAAACATCTATTTCTGCTTTATTGACTATGCCAAAGCCTTTGACTGTGTGGATCTCAATAAACTGTGGAAAATTCTGAAAGAGATGGGAATACCAGACTACCTGACCTGCCTCTTGAGAAATCTGTATGCAGGTCAGGAAGCAACAGTTAGAACTGGACATGGAACAACAGACTGGTTCCAAACAGGAAAAGGAGTACATCAAGGATGTATATTGTCACCCTGCTTATTTAACTTATATGCAGAGTACATCATGAGAAACGCTAGACTGGAAGACACACAAGCTGGAATCAAGATTGCCGGGAGAAATATCAATAACCTCAGATATGCAGAGGACACCATCCTTATGGCAGAAAGTGAAGAGGAACTAAAAAGCCTCTTGATGAAAGTGAAAGTGGAGAGTGAAAAAGTTGGCTTAAAGCTCAACATACAAAACATGGGCCAAAGAACTAAATAGACATTTCTCCAAAGAAGACATACAGATGGCTAACAAACACATGAAAAGATGCTCAACATCACTCACTATCAGAGAAATGCAAATCAAAACCACTATGAGGTACCATTTCACACCAGTCAGAATGGCTACGATCCAAAAGTCTACAAGCAATAAATGCTGGAGAGGGTGTGGAGAAAAGGGAACCCTCTTACACTGTTGGTGGGAATGCAAACTAGTACAGCCACTATGGAGAACAGTGTGGAGATTCCTTAAAAAACTGGAAATAGAACTGCCTTATGATCCAGCAATCCCACTGCTGGGCATACACACTGAGGAAACCAGAAGGGAAAGAGACATGTGTACCCCAGTGTTCATCGCAGCACTGTTTCTAATAGCCAGGACATGGAAGCAACCTAGATGTCCATCAGCAGATGAATGGATAAGCTGTGGTACATATACACAAAGGAGTATTACTCAGCCATTAAAAAGAATACATTTGAATCAGTTCTAATGAGGTGGATGAAACTGGAGCCTATTATACAGACTGAAGTAAGCCAGAAAGAAAAACACCAATACAGTATACTAACGCATATATATGGAATTTAGAAAGATGCTAACAATAACCCTGTGTACGAGACAGCAAAAGAGACAGTGATGTATACAACAGTCTTATGGACTCTGTTGCAGAGGGAAAGGGTGGGAAGACTTGGGAGAATGGCATTGAAACATGTATAAGATCATGTATGAAACGAGTTGCCAGTCCAGGTTCGACACATGATACTGGATGCTTGGGGCTAGTGCACTGGGATGACCCAGAGGGATGGTATGGGGAGGCAGGAGGGAGGAGGGTTCAGGATGGGGAACACATGTATACCTGTGGCGGATTCATTTTGATATTTGGCAAAACTAATACAATCTGTAAAGTTTAAAAATAAAATAAAATTTTTTTTAAAAATCAAAAAAAAAAAAAAAGCTCAACATTCAGAAAATGAAGATCATGGCATCTGGTCCCATTACTTCATGGGAAATAGATGGGGAAACAGTGGAAACAGTGTCAGACTTTATTTTTCTGGGCTCCAAAATCACTGCAGATGGTGACTGCAGCCACGAAATTAAAAGACGCTTACTCTTTGGAAGGAAAGTTATGACCAACCTAGATAGCATATTCAAAAGCAGAGACATTACTTTGCCAACGAAGGTCCGTCTAGTCAAGGCTATGGTTTTTCCTGTGGTCATGTATGGATGTGAGAGTTGGACTGTGAAGAAGGCTGAGCACTGAAGAATTGATGTTTTTGAACTGTGGTGTTGGAAAAGACTCTTGAGAGTCCCTTGGATTGCAAGGAGATCCAACCAGTCCATTCTGAAGGAGATCAGCCCTGGGATTTCTTTGGAAGGAATGATGCTGAAGCTGAAACTGCAGTACTTTGGCCACCTCATGCGAAGAGTTGACTCATTGGAAAAGACTCTGATGCTGGGAGGGATTAGGGGCAGGAGGAGAAGAGGATGACAGAGGATGAGATGGCTGGATGGCATCACTGACTCGATGGATGTGAGTTTGAGTGAACTCCGGGAGTTGGTGATGGACAGGGAGGCCTGGCATGCTGCGATTCATGGGGTCGCAAAGAGTCGCACACAACTGAGCGACTGAACTGAACAGGTGTATGTGAGCAGAAGGTATGAGGTAATAGAAACCAAGAGGAAGCAAAAGCTTAGAGGTAGAAAAAAAGATGTTCAGAGAGTAAAGAAACCACAGGGTACAGAAATGAGAGAAGTAGACTGGTAAAGAACAGCTAAATTACCCTAAGGACAAAAGCTCTGAAATAGAAAAACAGGTACAGAGTAAACTCTACTCTGTTCAGTATAGTAAAACCATTTGGTACAGAAACAAGAGAGAGATATACATGCACAGAAGAGTTATATCACATTCAAGTGGAGAGAACCATGCAGCTAAAGTCCTTAAGCCCCATTGTATCCACCATTCCTTTCAAGTTCTTCAATATTCCGCCTTTCTTAGGTTCTCATGTACATATCCTTACAATAAGCCCTACAAAAAATAACTGTTCCTTAAAACCACAAAAGCCACACCTTCCTTAATCTTCCCCACATTATTTATTCACTCTTTTTGTACACTACCGAATATACAGCTTCTTTATACTAGTAAATAAATCTAATAATTTCATCGGGTTGTTTGCTCAGCCTGAAATGCTCTCTTCCATTCTCTCTTCTTATTTAAATTCTATTTATTCTAGTCTCTCGTGGTCAGACACCATTTCTTAGTCTTATAAAGGGTTTCTAGTTATTGCATTTGCGTGTATCTTTAATCTACTAGAACTGCAACTATTTAATATGCTGGAGCTAATTAATTAAAATTCAGTTCAGTCGCTCAGTCGTGCCCGATTCTTTGTGACCCCATGAATTGCAGCATGCCAGGCCTCCCTACCATCACCAGCTCCCGGAGTTCACTCAAACTCATGTCCATCTAGTCGATGATGCCATCCAGCCATCTCATCCTCTGTCGTCCCCTTCTCCTCCTGCCCCCAATCCCTCCCAGCATCAGAGTCTTTTCCAATGAGTCAACTCTTCGCATGAGGTGGCCAAAGTACTGGAGTTTCAGCTTTAGCATCATTTCTTCCAAAGAAATCCCAGGGCTGATCTCCTTCAGAATGGACTGGTTGGATCTCCTTGCAGTCCAAGGGACTCTTCAAGAGTCTTCTCCAATAACACAGTTCAAAAGCATCAATTCTTCAGTGCTCAGCCTTCTTCACAGTCCAACTCTCATATCCATACATGACCACTGAAAAAACCATAGCCTCAACTAGACAGACCTTCGTTGGCAAAGTAATGTCTCTGCTTTGAATATGCTATCTAGGTTGGTCATAACTTTCCTTCCAAGGAGTAAGTGTCTTTTAATTTCATGGCTGCAGTCACCATCTGCAGTGATTTTGGAGCCCCAAAAAATAAAGTCTGACATTGTTTCCACTGTTTCCCCATCTATTTCCCATGAAGTGATGGGACCAGATGCCATGATCTTCGTTTTCTGAATGTTGAGTTTTAAGCCAACTTTTTCACTCTCCTCTTTCACTTTCATCAAGAGGCTTTTTAGTTCCTCTTCACTTTCTGCCATAAGGGTGGTGTCATCTGCATATCTGAGGTTATTGATATTTCTCCCGGCAATCTTGATTCCAGCTTGTGCTTCTTCCAGCCCAGCGTTTCTCAGGATGTATTCTGCATGTAAGTTAAATAAGCAGGGTGACAATATACAGCCTTGACGTACTCCTTTTCCTGTTTGGAACCAGTCTGTTGTTCCATGTCCAGTTCTAACTGTTGCTTCTTGACCTCCATATAGGTTTCTCAAGAGGCAGGTCAGGTAGTCTGGTATTCCCATCTCTTTCAGAATTTTCCACAGTTTATTGAGATCCACACAGTCAAAGGCTTTGGCATAGTCAATAAAGCAGAAATAGATGTTTTTCTGGAACTCTGTTGCTTTTTTGATGATCTAGAGAATGTTGGCAATTTGATCTCTGGTTCCTCTGTCTTTTCTAAAACCAGCTTGACCATCTGGAAGTCCACGGTTCACATATTGCTGAAGCCTGGCTTGGAGAATTTTGAGAATTACTTTATTAGCGTGTGAGATGAGTGTAATTGTGCAGTAGTTTGAGCATTGTTTGGCATTGCCTTTCCAGTCCCGTGGCCACTGCTGAATTTTCCAAATTTGCTGGCATATTGAGTGCAGCACTTTCACATCACCATCTCTTAGGATTTGAAATAGCTCAACCGGAATTCCATCACTTCCACTAGCTTTGTTTGTAGTGATGCTTTCTAAGGCCCACTTGACTTCACATTCCAGGATGCCTGGCTTTAGGTGAGCGATCACACCATCGTGATTATCTTGGTCGTGAAGATCTTTTTTTGTATAGCTATTCTGTGTATTCTTGCCACCTCTTCTTAATTATACAATATTAAAAATGGAGTTCTTCAGTAGCAGTAGCACATTTCAAGTGTTCACGAGACATGTGGCTAACACCTACAATACTGGACAGCAAAAACTACACAACATTCCCACAGAGAGTTCTGTTGAACACTACTATGTAACAAAGCTTTACAGTCTATTTCCCATGGTACATACATGAAGGGCAGATGGATTTTCAAAAGACTCAGGGACATTTTTTAGTTTTCTGGGTCCATAATATTGGAACCAAGATGTAGCTTTACATTGTTAAAGGATACATCTGTTCCTCCCATCTTTAACTACTACCTGATGTGAAAGGGCCAGTTAAGCTTCAGTAAACACTACAATCGTTATATCTTCAAATACTATTTCAATCCTATTTTCTCCTCTCATTCTGGGGATCCAATTAGGCATATGTTAGGCACACTCTGTGTTCTTATCTTCTCTTTTGTTTTTGCATTCCTTATTCTCTCCTTGCTTTAGTTCGTATATTATTCTAATGACCTATCTTCATGTCCACCTGTACTACCTAACGCTATGTCTGGTTTACTATTAAATTTACCTAATTATTAATTTTAGATAATGTTTTTACAGTTCTGGAAATTCTATTTGGTTTTGATTTAAAATGTTTGGTTCTCAGGAGTTCCAGGTGGTCTAGGAATTAGGATTTGGCGTTTTAACTGCTATGGCCTGAGTTCAAACCCTGGTCAGGGAACTGAGATCCCACAAGTTGCATGGCATGGTCCAAAAAAAAAAAAAATTCACTGTTAGAATTTCCCAATTTTATCCAATTTGCCCATATATTCCTTTAATTACTTTTAAGTGTTGAAGGACTCTGTCTTTCAAAGGTTTTTACATTGTGTTCTTTGGTCTCCCAACCCGCTTCATTTCCAAATGTGGCAAATATCTTGAGAAGGCAACAACCATGTGTTTGAGGCAGGTCCCACTCCTCAAGTGGAGCCTTGTCTTCTGAGCAACTGCAAGACCGCAGGTGATTTTAATCTACTGGACTGAGACTCCTTAACTTCCTACTCTCTCTAAAATTCAGCATAGGTATCCTAGGTAAAAATAAGTGTGCATCCAGCGCCCCAGTGTTTCCAAATTGTTGCCAGCCCCTCAAGACACCAATACATGTATTAGTTCCTCTTTGCTTCAATGAAATTCCTTTATATGGGCCAAGAGCAATCCCTGGCTCATACCCAAAATTGAAAAACTCATCCCAGAGAAGAAAACTCTGATAACAGACTGTTCACCTCAGAACTTTACCCTCTCCAGATTTTTCGTTTATTTAAACTGCTTTGCTTACACAGCTTTCGTATGTCTTTTAAACATATTTTCCCCAACTTGTCTGCCTTTTATTTTGTTACTGTAACAGAAACGGTATTTTGCAATGATCTACTACATCCTAGTTAGAAACAGAATCCTCCAAGTCTGAGTGATTTGGTGATTCTGTTCCCTCCTTGAGAGCATTTTACTTTCTCTTCAATAACATCTTGAAGGCTGCATATTTTCTGTTATCCCCCATTTTTCTGTAGCCTGAAGAATGACAGAGGTAGAAGTAATGCTCAATAGAGGAGACAGATCATCTGAAAAAATGTCTGGGTTGGTTCTGCACTTTCTTCTAAGAATTTATTATGTATCATATGTACTAGAAAAAGTCCCTCTACTTAGAGTCTGTATTTCATTCAAATGGAAGGTGATCATTTGGATAATTGCCATAATTCAGTATGCAGCACTAGAGCCTCCAAAGAGTCAATGTGTGAACTCCAGAGTTCATTTTCCACATTACTATGCAGTTGCCACTTCTATTATTTCTCTAAAAAGGAAAAAAAAAAAAAAAAAAACACCACATACTTAGCTGGCTTCTCAGTTTTGGAAATATTTCAGTAATAATTCTCAGGACGTTGTCAACTCACTAGCACACTGTATGGACACTGGAGCTAGATTGAGCTGCTGAATCATGTTGTGCCTTTTCCCTCTGAAATCAGTTTCCTTGCTTAGCCATCATTTTTGAAGTTTACAGTATCCAATTACATTATTTTCTGTTGTTTGCTTTTGGTGAATATTTTTACTAGTTTTGCTATTCTGTACTCATTTTAAGTATTGGGGAGGGAAATTCTATGACTTGAACTCAATCCACCATTTTAATTTGGATATACTCAGTTTGCAAGTATCCTAAAGGTTAAACACAGATGTCTAATTTTCTAATGCCATGAGCATTCTATTGCCTGGCTGCTTATAAAGGTACTAGAGTTAGATCCAGCCTATTTTTTCACACTATCTATGCTAGTTTTTACTGTCCCAACTATGCCAAGCTTTAAGGATCCAGTGTTTTTCTGATCTGCTGACTTAAGCTATTTAGTTAACGCTTATAATTATTCTGACATACATATAATATGAAGGAAAATACTAGACTCAGAATAAGAAAAAGAGATGTATAAACAACTTTTGAGTTGCATCTGATAAGCAAAATACTGCTAAATCAAGCTGGAAGGAACAAAACTAATTAATTTACAAGAATCTAAGAAGGTAAATATCTCTCTAAAAAATATTGTAATAAAAAAGTACGAAGGTACTTGTATAAACCACTTGGAAACTGGCAGTAAGAATGGGGATAAAGCATTTTCTAAAGGTTCCTACCAAAACCATGAAGGTTCAGGAAGAACCTTCTAATTTCCTTCACAGGGGAATTTATTTGACCATCATAGACAATTTTCCAAATAAGGTACAGTAGGAAATAAAACTTGAGCACTTAAAATGAGTTAATGAACACTTTCCAAAGTGGTTTCATAGGATTTTGTGATCAGGAGTGCCTACTTCTATTTATAAACAAGGAAATGAAAATCCAAGAAAAGTTAATTTGCCCCAAATACTAATGACATGGATATTTCACAATCAAGTATGATCTACATCAAAATTCTAAGTTCTCTAATGTTATCTACTGTTGTCTTTCCAAGACAGTATTTCAAGTACAGATCATATCTTCTTTCCATGACTAAAAGAAAAGAACTAAATACCAAAAGAGAAAAAGTAACAGGATAATAAAGTAATAAAAGTTGTTAAACTACTTTTCCATAGTTACTCAGTAGTAAATATTAGCAGCATTTTTTTGTTATTCCAGCAAGTATTCAACCTGGCCATGGTTCAGCTATATACCTGGCTAAACCAATTATTTTCACACTTTGCTTTCATAAAGAGTACTGTACTATAAAATATAACCATAAACACCAATTCCTTCCTTTCTCTATTGCCATTTAGTTTCAGAGCTATGTAGACTAAGCCCACTTCACTATTAAGTAACAAAAGCAATGTAATTACAGTCTCATTAGTACTTATCCATAGCTTCACACAATGGCATAAGATATGTCCTGGTAGTTATGATATCTTGGATAAGGTGCTTTCTCAAGGATTTTGATTTCCTCATTTATAAATAAGACTGGATCAGATAAGCTGTTTTCTACTTTCCAAACTTTACAAATTGGTTAATAAATTTTATAGCAATTAGTTGACTCATCAATTTCTAAAAAGACCTTCTCTTTCTTCAGATAGATCACCTCATTTTGATTTACTTAGTTTAACAAAATATCCCAATGATCTTTAAATGAAAATATTAAAGTTTGTCATTATCCATAGAAGGGAAAAATTAAAGAATTTGTTACATTTCTGTTTCTAATCAAGCCCAAAGGATAGATTGTTTTTCAAAAATCTTATGCCTTGGCTATAAGTACTTGGGTTAACAAAGAATTGGAAAGTTTTTCCAAAGAAAAATTATGCAAAACTCAATGATGTATTCCATAGATGTTAATTACTAATAGCTTCTAATAATCAATAGAAAGATCAGGCTTATTAATCTAAATAAACTAAATGGATTTGCAGTATGTAGATGAAACAGATAACTGCCGAGGTCCAGCCTCGGCTGATCCAGGGAGTTCGAAGCGGGGACGGCATCGGCGAGGGTCAGGATACGATAGCTTCAATTAGATAGTAATTAAAGATATAAAGAATAATAGAATAAGGATAGCTCAGTAGGAAAATTCAGTGGAGAAAAGAGGCTGAGTAGCTTGGTTTACGCGGGGGACCAATAAAACTTCAAGACAAGAAGCTTGCACCACTTACGTAGGCCGCAGGCGTCCTTCCGTTCTCCCGAAGGAGAGGAGACACTGAGGCCTCCCCGGTCGGATCTTAGAAGCCCAGGCAAAATTAGTAAGCTTGGTGGGTTCCGCGCTCCAGATGGAGACTCAGCCAGAGGGAGAGAGAGACATGGGGAGACCAGTATTTTGAGAAACTGATCCCAATTCTTTATTTTCCAGAGTCTGTTTTTATACACTAAGATGTTATACAAAAGTCACGTGGGGACAGCAGTCCTGACTTTTATTAAAGTCAGGTGCTTCACACAAATGTATACAGAGGTCTTAGGGGTGTTACATCATCTTCTGGCCAGGGGGGCCTGCTGACAATTTACGACCCTCTCCTTGTGACAGCGGTCAGTCAATCAGGACACTTATTTCTCCAGGGCTGATTATTCTCAAAACAGACGCCACCCAAGTAAAGTTACACTCCTACAGGGTGAGGGTGTAGTGGGTTTTAGTTAAGGAAAGAATTTACTTAGCCTAAGGTCTAACGTGATTAATATCAAAGGTCAATTCTATATATTCATTAATGTGTGTAAGGGCAGGGGATATGGAGACTTAGCAACAAACATTGGCTCAGCAAATGAAAAACCCTTCACCAACACAATTTCTAATTAGCCCATTATACTTATACTAATAGTTTTCTAACTTTTCTAAGGAACCTGTTTTTAGAAGGTTTAAAGCATCTCGTGCCTCTCATGGTTGGGAGGCTGTGAGCAATCACATGTGGCCGGACGAGCCTGTCAGGCAGGCCAGAGAACCTTCAGAGGAGTTTGTAGGTTAAAACACTCTTGCCACACCCAAGAGTTTTTATTGACTGGAGCTCTAGGTTAACTCCTTCTCCGAAAGAGGTGGTGGGGGACAGCCCCCCGTAAAGTCAGAGGTGTAGGTAAGAGCACAAAGTAGTAAAGTAGGCAGGCTCTGGTTATGGGGTAGACGCTCGAGGATTTCCAGGGGGACTCCTGAGGCTCGATCCCGCCTTTGCGTATGTCGAGCCTCCTTCCTCATGACCTTTGCCATGGGCGGAGTACCTCACTCTGGCCCCCAACAGATAACTATAAGTTTTACTAACTGGGACTAACTTGCCAAATGTGAATACGAAGAACAAATTAGAGTTCTCAAGTTTTATTAAGAGATGAATAATTATTTGATAATTTAAGGATAACTGTAAATTTTACATGAAAATTTTGTTAAATGAACAAATTCCCAACCATAGAACAGTGTCTGACATATAGCAGATACTCAATAAATATATATATATTAAATGAATAAATGAGTTAAAAATAAGCTTCTTTTTGAGACAAAGATTAAGAAAAATTTAAATGCCTAAAAACATGTTATTAACTACATATAGGCACAATGTTTCATATGTGAACAGGGATGCTAAATGAAAATATAAAGAATAGCTTTAGTGAATGAACAATGTGAAATGTTCTCCTTGTCTCAATCTACAATCAATTACATTCTGCCATTATGTCTTCAGACAGGAACAAAATTGAAACTACACAGACTCTCAAGACTCAGTTTAAGATATGAGAAATGTAAATGAGAAAACCATGTTCTCTTTATTTTCCCCTTCATTCACTGAACAGATATTTATTGACCACTTACCACAGCAGGTGCTTATTCCTTTCCTTCTTTTAGGTCCAGGGTATTGAATACGTCAGATACAGATTAGCCAAGATTGTATTAAAAGGAAAGTTTCTGTATATCAACTGTCATAATTTATTTTCCATTTAATCCCTATAGTTCCATGTATAATGTATATTTATAATATCCAGCTCAGCTTTATATATTTATTTCTTCTAAAAGCAAAACAAATTTTTATCATTTTCATGATAGTACATTAAATTGTACCTTGATTTTTTTCTCTTCCATTGACTTATAGATGCGTTCTCTTAAGGGTTTCATTGGTGAATTATCCACTTGTGTGGGAGATCTACATCCAAAAAAAGTAAACATTTACAAACCAAAGTAGCTTTTAAATTTGTTTTCACCTCTCCTCGACCCTACAGTTAGAGAATAAAAGTTTATTCTGAACCTAGTGGTTTACAATACTATATAAAAAGTGTTCATATTCCTATTCTGAGAGTTCTAAATACTAATAATTTGCTTAATTAATTAGTTCAGTAACTAAACACTTGAGCTTCTATTATATGTAAGGCATTGTATAAGATGTTGTGAAGAACAGAAAGTTCACTCATTCACTGACTCTGAATTCAGGAATCTTGATCTAAACGAAATAAGATATACACATAACTAAAATTCAAAGTAAAAAAGGACAGATGCCATAGCAGGGAAATTCAAAAGAGAAGAACATAGTTTAGAAATAGGAGGGTCAGGGAAGACACAATAGAGAAGTAGACACTGGCACTTTGGAGCCAGTCAAACCTGGATTCCTCAATAAATCCATTTTTAGCTTAATAGAGCCAGAGTCATAACCCCTTGGAGTCAAAAGACCATTATATAAGAATAAAGGATAGTCTATTATAAGAAAGACTAGTTTATAACACTACATTGACTTACATTCATATACTCTGTCCTTAATTTTAACATTTCAATGCAGACCATTATTTCCTAGTGGCTCAGATGGCAAAGAATCTGCCTGCAATGCAGGAGACCTCGGTTTGTTCCCTGGGTCGGGAAGATCCTCTGGAGAAGGAAATGGCAACCCACTTCAGTATTCTGGCCTGGAGAATTCCATGGACAGAGGAGCCTGGTGGGCTACAGTCCATGTGTAGAGAGTCAGACACACCTGAGCGACTAGCGCGCACACACACCCCCGCCATGGACTGGTACTTGTCTGCACAATGACAACTGAAAATGCTAAGGTAACTATAAACATGTGTTTGGATACATGATTGAGTAAAGAAAAGTATCTCTTTAAAATGGATATGGGGATTAATTTTGTTTAGAAAATCCTATAAACACAAAATAACTTTTTCTTAGAAAATTATATAATTCAATCTAAGAGAAAACTTAAACCATTAATATTTCTACCTAAAAGCAAACTTTGTTAAACAGAAATAAATTAACAGGAAGAGAAAAAAAAATAAGGTTCATCTTCTTTATACTGTTCTCTGGGACTCCAACCCATGGTATAAGTAAATCACTGATAAAATAAACTTTTATTGTAAAGGAATTAGAAGACAACATTGAATGATAGAGAATCATGAAGTTAGTCTTTCAAGAGAAAAGACAGTGAAGCACAGGAGAAAGAGCATAAAGCAATCATGGATGGATCTGAACAATTTTGGATGAAAGTCAGATTTCTAAAAGGTAGTTCAAGCAGAAAATAGAAAAGATCAAACAGGTCAATTTTGTAAAAATCCTTTACAATGTACTAAATACAATTTTAAATGGTTGTTCTAAAATTTTAAATGTTTCTATAAATGAATATTCATTAATTAAAATATCACCAACTTACTCAGTGTTTTGACTAAATTGTTAAAACTGGAGAGTACCATAATGTCTTGTACAGAATACCAAAGGTAATTTAGTATTTTCTTCCTAATGTGAGGAAGAACAAGTAACTGTCAATTCCAGTGCAAGTCTGGAGTATAGCAACTCTCCTATTCTCAGGCAAAATAGCACAATCCTTGGAGCAGAGACCTCAGGTTCTGGAGAAGGACACCTCTGCCACTTGCTAACTTGGACAAATTGCTTACTATCTTTCTCAAGTCTAATTCTTTACTTATAAAGTGGGGATACTACTAAAAGAGACTCTTGTGGAGGTTGATACAAGTGAAGCATTCAGCAACATTTTTGACACAAATATCTTAGCAAACAAATATTTCCAAAACAAAAAACAAGAACGAAGAAACAAAAATTACTGGTCATAATCTCACAAAATAGCATTTTATATATGACTTCCTCACATTCAAATGTTAAATCTCCCTTTAACTAACTTTTGTTTTTTCTCTTCACACTTTTTCTGTAGTTCCCAAGTTTCCTACCATAACATGTAATTCTTTTATAACCAATGAGGGGCTTTTTCAAAAATTTCCTTTATAGACCTAACATTCACATATATATAACTTCCACATTACTTACCGAAAAAGTGTAAGAACAGAAGTTCCATTAGGATGAATTGTGTTTTCATTGTCATACAAAAGCTCTGCTTTGTTTTTGGTAGGAGCACTGGCTGCTTCTTCATCCAAAAGAACTAGTAAAGCTTTCACAGTATCTCTGCCACAGTATGCAGTGCCATGGTTTATGGTATGAGATTTTGGCTAGAACAAGAAATAATTTCAAGTAAATGTAAGAATCACTCCAGCTGGGTCAATCAACCATTCTTTTCCATTTCATGTGCTATTGTTATCCCTCCTCTTCTATTAAGCTATAAAAAATCAGCCACAAGAAGTGGCTTTAAGGCTTGTGAATATTTCTCCCTCGAGCCATATTAAAATCTACCTTATGAGCTTCCAGAAGCACCAAAAAATACAGAAAATAATATTATCAAATGAAGACATTAGATTTTGGACAAAATAACACTAAGATTTACGTCAAGAAGTTTAACTACAATTTATGTGACCGAGAAAGGTAACGCCCAAAATCTTTCAAGCTATGCTTCACAATATGTGAACCGAGAACTTTCAGATGCACAAGCTGGATTTAGGAAAAGGCAGAGTAACCAGAGATCAAATTGCCAACATCTGCTGGATCATAAAAAAAGCAAAAGAATCCCAGAAAAACATCTACTTCTGCTTCACTGACTACACTAAAGCCTTTGACTGTGTGGATCACAACAAACAGCAGAAAATTCTTAAAGAGGTGGGAATACCAGACCACTTTACCTGCCTCCTGAGAAACCTTATGCAGGTCAAGAACAGGACATTTAGAACGGGACACGGAACAACAGACTGGTTGGAAAATTGGGAAAGGACTATGTCAAGGCTATATATATTGTCACCCTGCTTATTTAACATATTCAGAGTACACCATTCGAAATGCTGCACTGGATGAATCAAAATCTGGACTCAAGACTGTCAGGAGAAGTATCAATAACCTCAGATATGCAGATGATACCACCCTAATGACGGAAAGTGAAAAGGAACTAAAGAGTCTTTTGATAAAGGTGAAGGAGGAGAGTGAAAAAGCCGGCTTAAAACTCAACATTCAGAAAACTAAGATCACAGCATCTGGTCCCATCACTTCATAGCAAACAGGGAAAAAATGGAAATAGCGACAGATTTTATTTTCTTGGGCTTCAAAGAAAGTCATGGACATTGACTGCAGCCATGAAATTAAAAGAAGCTTACTCTTTGGAAGAAAAGCTATGATGAAACTAGGCAGCGTATTAAAAAGCAGAGATATCACTTTGCTGACAAAGGTCCATATAGTCAAAGCTATGGTTTTTCCAGTAGTCTTGTATGGATATGAGAGCTGGACCAGAAAGAAGGCTGAGCACTGAAGAATTGACTTTTTCGAATTGTGGTCCTGAAGAAGACTCTTGTGAGGCCCTTGGACAGCATGGAGATCAAAGCAGTCAATTCTAAAGGAAATCAACCCTGAATAGTCGTTGGAAGGACTGATGTAGAAGCTGAAGCTCCAATATTTTGACCACCTGATGTGAACAGTCAACTCACTTGAAAAGACCCTGATGCTGGGAAAGATTGAGGGCAGGAGGAGAAGGGAGCTGCAGAGGATGAGATGGTTGGATGGCATCACTGACTCAATGGACGTAAGTTTGAGCAAACTGTGGGAGATAGTAAAAGACAGGGAAGCCTGGCGGGCTGCAGTCCATGGGGTCTCAAAGAGTCGGACATGACTGAGCACAGAACAACAACAACAAATGTGACTTCAGCCACATGACTTAATCTGTTTATTTTTTCTCTCTTATACCAGAAGTGGGATTCTGGTGATCTGAATACCAACCCCACAGATGGCTGTAAAGATCTACTCAAATGCAAAAATAAAAAGACTAGTTGACCTTCATTCTTTCAGTAATCAGCCATAAGTACATCCTAAGTCCCAAGAACTGTGTTTGAAAGGTAAAAACCAATACCTCAAGGGACCCGTAGTCTCTTTGACAAAATAAACAAGTAATCAATAAAGGCATTACAGAGTGCTAAGTGCTATTCTGAAGACCATGTATACCTTATGCAGTAGGAGCACATCAAAGGAAGCACACCAATTTACCCTGGTATCAGGGATGGTTTCACAAAGGAGACACACAGGGGTAAGGAAGAATATGGTATTTTCAGTGACCAGGTAGCAAAGAAGGGTAACATAGAGGGAGTCATGTGGGATGAGGCTGGGAAAGCTTTGTATATGGGACAAAGAAGTTACAAGTCAGTCTGTTACAAAGTTAAAACCTCTTACTTTATTAAAAAAAGGAAATAAAATGATACTTCTTACATTTTAGAAAAAAGACAGCAATGATGGCAATGTATAAAATATATTCCAGGCTAAGACTGTTATTAAACATGGAGCATACATGTGTGCTCAGTCCCTAAGTTTGTATCTGACTCTTTGAGACCCTGGAGACTGTAGCCTGCCAAGCTCCTCTGTCCATGGGATTTTCCAGGCAAGAATACTGGAGTGGGTTGCCATTTCCTTCTCCAGGAGATCTTCCTGACCCAGCGATCAAACCCACATCTCCTGCTTGGCAGGCAGTTTCTTTACCACTGAGCGACCTGGGACACAGGACCACAAATTAAGAGACTGTAATAGTCCAGCTCAGAAATGAAGAAGGTAGTAACAGTGAACTAAAACAGTAGCAGTGGAGATAAAGAAATAGTAGATTAAAAGGGGAGAGCTGGAAAAACTTAGTAACTAGACAGAAGAATAGGGAAAATATATGATAAAACTACACATAGATACACATTAAGAACAAACTTTGATGGCATTTCTGGCTGGGTTCATACCAACTAACTAGCTGTGTGTGCTGTAAACCTCTGGGAAAGTTGCTCAGCCTCACTGTGCTTCAGTTAAATCATAGGTAAAATAGGGATAATGATAGTGCCTAACCAGAGCGTTGCTGGACATTGTGCTATTTAAGAGCAAGAGTTGCCCTTTTGGGGTCATCTGTTATAGATGTACCATTTTTTTCAAGTTTCATCAACAGGGTCTTGGCCTCCTTTCTCTACTTGGCTGACTCAGGCTACCAAGAATTGGTAGCCTGACTCTAGCTAGCTACACCAGAATTTTAACAAACTGCCTATCAAAAACTGGTACTTAATATACATGTATCATTGGCACCAAATACGTCCATACTGTTTAATACTAATTTGATTGAGAATTATAGAATTTTATTTTTCAAAGATTTTCAGTTTGGATGAAACATGAAATTAAGAACCAAGTTGTCTACATCTTCATTTCTTGTGATAGGAAATGGCAGAGACTGATGCTTTTATATATCTGCACTGTGATAGCTCCTGACATAATAAAACCTGGTGGTCATTTGAGCCAAGTTAGCCATAGGAAGTGTTAACACACACAAAATACAAGGGAAAACAACCCAGAATCTCTCCTGCCTTCAAATTAAGCTAAAAGCATGCACTGATACAGAAAACAGCTAAAAATAGTGCACAAGGACTGGAGATAAACAAATGAATTACAAAAATTAAGTGAAAGTCTTCCTTCATACACAGGCTATCACAATTACACCTAAGGAAAAGAGGATTTTGTTACCTGAACAGTTAAATTGCAACAAATGAATTATTGTAACACATACTCCAAAATTCTGTTTTAGAATTAAAAGCACAGTAGTCAATTTCCCCTATAAAACTATACTTACGAAACCTTATAATGTTTGACTATCTATGTTAAAAAAAAAAAACAAGAAAGAGGTAAATTTTCTGGAACATATAATTAAAAGATTACTAAGTATAGGAAAAATTCCTAATATTAGCAGTAAACTGGCAACAGAGGTAGAAAATAAGAGATCATGGAAATAGAAAAATTCTATAGAAGAAAAATAAACTGCTGAATAAAAACCATTTCTGTGGTTTTTCTATGGAGTGCCTAGCCCTGGGATCACAACCAGAGAAACCACTCTTCTTTCACATCTGAGCACGAGGAAATAATTGTTCTGTAAAAATAATTATTGAAAAATATGACAAAACACCTTAATATCCCTCAAGAACTATAAATTTCTAGTGCTACAAGAGATGCTGAAGATTATCCAGTGCCTTCCTTTGATAAACAGAGATAATTTGTCCCATAGATGTTATGATTTCCCCAAGTTGAACATAATCCTGCATAATCCTATTGAGAAACTTACATTTTCAACAGTCTTCTGATTTAAGTAGCAATAGTAAATCATTTCTACAGCCACTAGAAAAGATAATGTTTTGTATAGAAGGATAAAATAAAAACCTCATTACCCGTGCAGGACTGATGTCAGTGGTACTAAGAGCCACATCTCCTTGTTGAGAATTGATAATATTTTTAATCCTCAAATCCAAATCTTGAGCAACTTCCTCTACTGCTTTATAAAAAGGATCCCTGCTGTTCTGGCCTTTAATCAGCTGCATCTTTATCACTGAGAGTATCCGACCCCCCGCAATGCTGAAAATAGAAATAAGATCACTTTTATAATAACATTTTGAGATGACAATATGTTTATAAGCTTGAAAATATAATGCTCAGAGTTAATCAACACTTTTCAGAGAATATGGCTTTGATCTTACAGATCAAACAGTAACACATTTAAGAAAAGCATAAGAACCATTAGAAACAAAATTTTAAAGTTTTTCTAAAAGCAAGTTACTTCAATAAGGTAAGTTACTTCTTCCTTCATTTGAAAGCTGAAGGAAATAATTTAGTTATATATGATATCTGATCAACTGGAGCCCACCCTACTGAATCACAATCTCCAGAAAAGGGTACTAAAGAGTTGCATTTATTTTGCAGTTACCACCAGTGATTCTTATGACTAGACAAGCTTGGGAAAATTTTCATGAAAAAATTAGCTCCTTGAGAAAGGAACCATATTTTACTAATCTTCACACTAACTTGGCAAACAGGAGAAATAATTGACATTTCTACTGAATAAATGACCACTATCACATGCAACAGCTTCCCTGGTGGCTCAGATGGTAAAGAATCCACCTGCAAGGCAGGAGACCTGGGTTTGATCCCTGGGTTGGAAACATCACCTGGAGGAGGGCATGGCAGCCCACTCCAATATTCTTGCCTGGAGAATCCCCATGGACAGAGCAGCCTGGTGGCCTACAGGCCATGGGGTCGCAAAGAGTTGGACATGACTGAGCAACTAAGCACAGCACAGAATAGCATCACATGCAACGGGGCTTCCTTAGTGGCTCAGTGGTAAAGAACCACCTGCAATGCAGAAGATGTGGCAGCAGCTGTGGGAAGACCCCTTGGAGAAAGAAATGGCAGCCCACTCCAATATTCTTGCCTGGAAAACCACATGGGCAGAGAAACCTGGCGGGCAGCAGTCCATGGAGTCATAAAGAGTCAGACATGACTGAGCAACTAAACAACAACAATCACAAGCAACGGTCTGAAGTTTTTACTTGTAAGACAAAAGACATATGTTTTACTATTTTTATATTATTATTTGTGGTAGAAAAGCACTTAGTTTCAACTTACACTATGGCAGACTAGTTACTCTAGGGGAACATTCCACTAGGCTTGGTAGGAATCAGGGAAAATGTCCAAGTATAACCCAATTTCATCCCTAAAAAGTGACAAACAAAAGTTGGAGTGGAAAGCTGGAAGCTGTGAGTGGTAAGTAGGATGAATGAGGGTTTTCCTGAGGACAAAAAGCAATGTGATCAGGACCCAAACCCTAAGTGCAAGAAATTTCCAGAGTCTGAACCTTCCAAGTGGGTAGCAACTAGTATGAGTTTTATTTATATTTATTCTACAATATTTTGTATTTTTGAAGTTTAAAAAAAAATTTTTTTCTATTTGGTTATGGCATAGATATAAAATTTTTTATATTGATATGTGTCTAGCAACACTGTTAAACTCTACTGTTAATTTTAATAATTTGCATTTAGATTCCTGGAGTTCTCTACACATACAATCATATTCATATTATCACTAAATAGACTTTTATTTCTTCTTAATTGTTGTATCTCCTATTTCTTTTTCTTACCTTAGTACACTGAACTGGACATCCAATGTTATGCTGAAAAGAAATGAGAGCAGGAACTCTTGTCTTGTCTAAATCTTAAATAATATGCTAAAACATTTTATCATTAAGTAGGTTTTCAAGAAACCCTATATCTTAGTTCATTTTACACTGAAAGAGTAGTAGCCCTATAAGTTGGGTATGTCCCAATAGACATCTCACCTTCAGCAATCCCTGGGCTTGTCCCCCTGCCCCTTTAGACTTTGGTGGCTATAAAAACAGACCCTCCAAATCACCAAATTCAGCAAGTACTTTCAAAATAAAAGCTGGCTTCCCTTCTTGACTTTCCTCTCTGGCTTTCTTCCTTCCCATTGTTTTTGGCCTGTATTTTCATTACATTCACCTCCTAATAAATACATTTAAGAATTGGTTTATAAATATGTTATCCAGCAATATTATTTTCAATGGAAGGGTCAATCAGGGGACCTAGTCTGCTATATATCTGTAATCAGAAGTCTGAACAAACTCTAAGAATTCTTTTATGTAAACAAACATTCATTTTACAACTGGTTTTTCTTCTTAATTTTCAATTAAAACCATAGAAAATAACTGGATGAAATGTAGTCAAAATGAAAACATAGTTAAACACTGTGTGCTTTTTCTGGGAATTAATCTCTAATGGAAGAGTTCTGGCAAAGATTCAAAAGCATAATCAAATATGAAAGAGTATCATAGTGTCAGTTCTAAGAACAAAAGAAAAAGCTTTCAATAATATTAAAGGTAAAAGTCACCTTTGCCTTCTTTTCTCATTCCTTCTATAAGACCAAATATTCTAAATTTTAAAGATGATATAATCCCCTGGATGAACTGTACTTAGGAAAAATTTGTAAGATTTGTATTTCAGATGCTTGCCAAGCTCAGCATTTTGACCCTTAACAAAATCCGCAAACACTGGTGCTATGACTTCTATTGCTATACATTCATGACAAGAGCCAATACTAGCTCTTGAAATATCTGCTCAGCAACACAGTAGCATAATTTAAATTCTTGCTTCTAGTGTCTAAGAAACTCCTAAAGTTTTAACCCAAATGATGCCAGGACATTTGTGCTAAGCACTAGAGATACAAAATGAATATTTCTTTTTAAAAGGTCACAGTTGATCATTTGATACAATGAGATACAGAAGGTACAGCAGTAATTTAAGTACGGAGGTAAGAAAGAAGGGGTCTTCAGGAAAGCACTCAGAAGAAATTACTACTCTGGAAGAATGTGGGTGAGAAAGAAATAAACTAAAATTCCTGACTAATAAATGCATCCCATTAAAGCCCTGAGGCAGAAACAGAAAAATGAAGCAAGTCAGGAAAAACACAACTAAAACCTTAAAACTGAATCAAAACATAGTGACTGAAAGAGGATAATAGGCAATAATAACAAATAATTGGCAATATTTTACTATAGTTATTGACTATCTTTAGTGTATAGAATGGAGAAGGAAATGGCAACCTACTCCAGTATTCTTGCCTGGAAAATCCCATGGACGGAGGAACCTGGTAGGCTACAGTCCATGGGGTCGCAAAGAGTTGGACAAAGTGACTTCACTTTCTTTCACTTACTATATAGAATGGCTTGCCTTTTCCCTAACATCTTTAAGAATTTGGTAACTATTTGCCATAGTAAATTATATCTTTAAAAATTGAATGTGATTAAAGGTGCTATATGAAATATATCAAAAATGCTTCTGAACTATTTTGAAATGAGAAATGTAACATTAGGATTCTGGACTGGCTAATTTCAATCAGACTTAACATTCTATAAATGCACAATATTTAGTCCAATAAATATAATGCAGGTGTGCACTGAAAAGTTGTGTAATAAAAATGGAAACATAGAATTTTAAACATTTGAACAACAGGGAACTAACTAATTTATGTAACCTGAAACCCCTAATTTAAGATGTTTTTCAGGTGAAAGTATAGAGTGCATTTTATGGTGGCACCTACTGGCAAAGTATAGAAATGCAGCCATACTATAGCTCAGAAGGCCTGATCAACAGCTGGCAGTGGGGAGGCAAGCGTGATCTTGATTCCTTCCCTGTCTGTCTATAGTCCACCTTTCCTTGAACTCAAAGATTACTGTGATTCCCTACCACCACCATCCTATTATAAGACAAGCTACAAGGGTTAAACATATTTTTCTCTCTGAGTTTTAAGGTTGAGAGACAGAGGCCAGGGTAAGATACAAGCAGGGGGTGGAGAGCATAGAATGTGTACATCACACTGACACTTCTGAAGTTTCATCCTGTACCTAATACTGAATCATTGAAGGGTTTTAATTAAGTGGGTAACATCTGTTGTTTTAAAAACCCTGGCAGCAGTGAGGATGACAGGATGGAGCAACTCAAGACTGGAGGCAGAATGAACAACTCAGAGATAAGTAAACAAAAAAATCCAGGCAAAAAAGGATGAAAGACTGAAAATAGACTTTCGATGAAAAAGGGGAATACGATAGGAGCAACAGGAATAGAGATTAAAAAAAAAAGAGTATAAAAAATGCTAAGTAAGAAGAATTGATGGATCTTCGTGACTGAAGGGATAGTAAAGGGGAAAAAAGTAGTTTAAGATTTGTTCCAAATTCTGTTTGGATGGCTAGAGGGAAAGAGGCTTCATCAAGCTGGGTACTTTAGGAGGATAAGCAGACTCGCCAGGACAAAGATTTAGTTTGGGAGGTGCTAAGTCTGAGGTCCCTTTGAGGTAACAACATACAGGAAGTTAAAAGATGTATTTTTGAAGCTAGGAAAAGAGTTTGAATTTCACTGAAATATGGATTAGAATTTACATATATAAGTCAGAGAGGCAGATGGAAAACAAGAGAATGACACCTCAGAAGTTAATGGGAAAAGAGTTCTATGAAAGAAAATGATCAAATTTGAGGACTCAAAAGAGACCAGAAGCTATGACAGCTAGAAGATCATAAAAGATTTTTGGTAGAATAGCTTCAGTAGAGTGGAAAAGTGAATGAGTGTGAGTCAATTAAACACAGATAAATAAATACTGAGTGCCTACTCTATGCCAGAAACTGTGCTAGGGCTAGGGAATATTGGTGAAGAAAACCAATAAAGCCCTCAGAGTTTACAATCTCACGAGAAACATATTTCAAACTATTAGCACTTGGGAGGGAAAATAATTGGGAATTGGAATAAAAGACAGTATTTTTTCAAGAATTTGAGCTATAAAAGAAAGGAACTGACAAAACCAGAGAAGATGACTTGTTTTTTCTTATAATGTTTATAGACTGGGGCTAAAGGACTAGTTGGGGAAGGAAATGGCAACCCACTTCAGTATTCTTGCCTGAGAAATCCCATGGATAGATAGCCTGGCAGACTACAATCCATGGGGCCACAAGAGTCAGACACGACCAAGTGACTAAACAACAACAGAAGGGCTGGCAGAAGCTGAAATTACGAAACAAAATGAATAATCAATGAAACTGTGTCTCAACAGGTTACCTACATTAATTGTACTCACTATAGGAAATTCCTCCCTTTTCCCCATCTGAACTTCATGTCACCCCCATTCTCCATGTATGTTTAACTCTTTCAAGTTCATCCTTCAAGATTAAGCTCGATTGTAACAACCACTCAGGTAAACTCTCCTGACAATCTTATCCCTGGCTCCCACAAACTAGGTCAATTGTCCTTTCCTATGTATATCCTTCTATTATTATATAAACAGAATTTATTGCTTTGGTTTGTAATAACTTTACTATTTAAAATCATGAAATGAATATATACTTAACACATAAAAAAATCACATTATAGAAGAAAATAAGGACTACTCAAAAAACTATTTAGACACCCACTTCTTCAGTATCTTCTCTAGAATATAGAATATTAATAATTACTTGTTATGACCAAATAATCCTAAAGGAAATCAGTCCTGAATATTCATTGAAAGGACTGATGCTGAAGCTCAAACTCCCAATACTTTGGCCACCTGATACGAAGAACTGACTCCTTGAAAAAGATCCTGATGCTGGGAAAGATTGAAGGCAGGAGGAGAAGGGGACAACAGAGGATGAGATAGTTTAATGGCATCAACAACTCGATGGACATGAGTTTGAGCAAGCTCCAGGAGTTGGTGATAAACAGGGAATCCTGGCATGCTGCAATCCATGGGGTTGCAAAGAGTCAGACACAACTGAGCAACTGAACTGAACTGATGACCAAATAGGATATTCAAAATAATTGGCTGCTAAACTGAAGAACTGAAGGCTATTCTCTTATCCAAGGTGCCTCTAAAACATACTTCTACCCTGTGTACAAAAGTGTACGTACAAATGTACTTTTACCCTGTTAACTTACGCCAACCAGAAATTCCTCCAAAAAAGAATGTAATTACAACAAATGGATTAAATATATGCACTTATATCTGCTCTCTTCTAAAGTACCATTAAAGCAACAAAAAAAGGCAAAGATTTTAAATCCATAAAGAAAAAGAGTGTGAGAGAGGAGACAATAGTCGAGAGCAGAGACATGTTATGAAACTACAAAAAGACGAAGAGCAGATGGAAAAGTACAACTGACTACCCAGAACAGAGAAAGCTACAAGCCAAGTAACTGCTCAGAGAGACACCAAGAAGTAGTAATCTCAGAAACTGAAGGCAATACTGAAGGCTATGGTGAAGGTGTCACTGCAAATAAGAAAACTGATTAACAGTATATACAAGGAACACTTAGATCCCTAAATCTCCTGTCTTATTCTGAGCAGTCAGGACTAGTGAATTTCTCTCACTTCAGAATGGAAAGCAGGATCATGCTTAAGAAACTAAGCCAGGGAGGCTCCAGACCTAGAGGCACCAACAACTGAAAATAGAGAGACTGAGTAAAAGTCTGCATGTTCAACTGGGCGACTCAGAAGCAAGTTACCCTACTTCAAATCCCAGAATATTGCTAGCCAGATGGACTATATTCAAAAGGAGACTAAAGGATGCCATTGTGGAAATTTGGGGATAAGTTCCAAAGGAAAGACCTGTAGTTATTTACATTTGGAGAATCCCCAATAAAAAAGCCAATTGGTGTGACTATGCTGTTCTAATCAGGCCTCATTCTTAAATATAAAACAACAGTCTAGAATCATACCACATTTTAGGAGCACCTTTAACTTGAAAGAGGGCAAAAGAAACAAAAACACTCAACTTAGATAAAACAAAGACTATTCAGGAAGCAGATAAAAATAATCTTAAAGAGATAAATAAAACATAAGACCACATACAATCACATGTGAGAATGATGATATTTTCTCCCATTTACCCTTTCTCAGGAAACTACTTGAGCAAAATAAAAGGTTTAACCAATAAAAAAATAAAGTCATGAAATCCAGGAAACAAGGCAGAGGCAAAGAAAATTCACAAGGTGATAAAGCTTCATGGGTGACACTCTGAAACAGGCCTGGCAAGCAAAAGTACATAGACTGAATGAAGAAGACAGATGACTTTCCAGAAAAAAAAGTCTGCAAGGGCAAAAATCAGAACTGATAGATGACCTAATAAAAAGAAGAAAATGTATAGTTTCACCAGCAAACTTGATAAAGAATTAATGATAAAAAAAAGAATTAATGATAAATGTATAAAAAGCAAAGCAGAAGAAATAAGTAGATAATCATTGACTTTAGAAAAAACAAAAATGTACACAAGATAGGAAGTATAATAATAGTATATAATATAGTTTAGCTGCAGGCAATATACAGAGCTGTAACAAGTGTGCATATGTGTCTATGTGTGTGGAAGGAGGGGGAGAGGAAAAGAGGAGTGTTGGGAGGTTAGTGAGTAGGTGGCAAATCCTCATCTCCCATGGTAGGAAGTTAACAGGTAATGTCTAAACTTGAAACTCAAATATAGCTGCATAGACTGACAAGGGTTTAATACCCAAAATATACAAACAGCTCATAGAACTCACTATCAAAACCCAAATAATCCAATCAAAAAATGGGCAGAAGACTTGAATAGACATGTTTCCAAATAAGACATAGAGATGGCTAACAGACACATGAAAAGATGTTCAATATCACTAATTATTAGAGAAATGCAAATCAAAACCACAATAAGGTATCACCTCACACCTGTCAGAATGGTCATCATTAAAAGTCTATAAATAACAAGTGCTGGAGAGGATACGGAGAAAAGGGAATCCTCAAACACTGGTAGAGGGAATATAAACAGGTGCAGCCACTATGGAAGACAGTATGAAGGTGCCTTAAAAAATTAAAAATAGAACTACCATTATGATCTGGCAATTCTACTCCTGGGTAGAACTGAAAAATCTGGAAAAATTGAAAATACTAATTTGAAAAGATATAAGTAGCCTAATATTCACAGCAGCTCTATTAACACAGCCAAGACATGGAAGCAACCTTAGTGCCTAACAACAGGTAATTGGATTAAGAAAATGTGGTATATATTCACAATGGAATATTACTCAGCCATAAAAAAGAATGAAATCTTGCCATTGGCAGCAATGTGGATGGACCTAGAGAATATTATGCTTGGTAAAGTCAGAGATACTAAATGATAGCCTTCACATGTAGAATCTACAAATGAATGTATATACAAAACAGAAGGAGATTCACAGACACAAAAAACAAACGTATGGTTACCACAGTGGGTAGGGAATAAATTAGGAATATAGGATTAATAGATACTACTATACATAAAATAGATCAGCAAGAAGTATTTACTGTATAGCACAGGGAATATACACAATATCTTATAATAACCTATAATGGTATATAAACTGCAAAAATACTGAATGCTTTATACTGGAACTAACATTACATTGTAAATCAACTATTGCAGGAGACCCTGGTTTGATACTTGGGTCAGGAAGATCCGCTGAAGGGACAGGCTACCCACTCCAGTATTCTTGGGCTTCCCTGGTGGCTCAGCTGGTAAAGAATCAGCCTGTATTGAGGGAGACCTGGGTTTGATCCCTTGGTTGGGAAGATCCTCTGGAGAAGGGAACGGCTACCCACTCCAGTATTCTGGCCTGGAGAATTCCATGGACTGTATAGTCCATGGGGTTGCAAAGAGTCAGACACGACTGAGTGACTTTCACTTTAGTTACTTCAGCTTTAGCTATGTAGAGACGTGGATAGACTTAAGAGTCTGTCACACAAAGTGAAGTACGTCAGGAAGAGGAAAACAAATATCATATATTAACACACATATTTGGAATCCAGAAAAATGGTACTGCTAAGTCACTTCAGTTGTGTCCGACTCTGTGTGACCCCAGAGACGGCAGCCCACCAGGCTCCCCCGTCCCTGGGATTCTCCAGGCAAGAACACTGGAGTGGGTTGCCATTTCCTTCTCCAAAATGGTACATATGAACCTATTTCCAGGACAGGGATAGAGACACACATGTAGAGAAAAGACATGTGGATGCAGGGGGGATGGGAATAATGGGATGAATTGGGTGATTAGGATTGACATACACACACTACCATGTGTAAAATAAGTAGGCAGTAGGAACCCACTACAGAGAAGCCAATGGCACCCCACTCCAGTACTCTTGCCTGGAAAATCCCATGGACGGAGGAGCCTGGTAGGCTGCAGTCCATGGGGTCGCTAAGAGTCAGACATGACTAAGTGACTTCACTTTCACTTTTCACTTTCATGTATTGGACAAGGAAATGGCAACCCACTCCACTGTTCTTGCCTGGAGAATCCCAGGGACGGGGAAGCCTGGTGGGCTGCCATCTGTGGGGTCGCCCAGAGTCAGACACAACTGAAGCGACTTAGCAGCAGCAGCAGAAACCCACCATAGAATACAGGAAGCTCAGTTCGGTGGTCTGTGATGACCTAGATGGTTGAGATGAGGGTGGGAGGGAGGTCAAAGAGGGAGAAGATATATGTATACATATAGCTGATTCACTGTATTGTAGAGCAGAAACTAACAAAATGATGTACAGCAATTATATTCCAATAAAAAAACAGTATAAAATTTCATAAAAACTGTATAAAAATTCCATTTAAATGAGGTAAATATAGAAACAAACACAAAAAATATTAAAAGTCGATTCCTCGGAGGACTTTATTACTGTAAGTCTGTAGTACCATTTGATTTTAACAAAATATACCTATTTTGTTTTACTAAAAATAAAATATTCTTTAAAATTGGGGGGAGGAACTAAGATGGCAGAGGAGCAGGACGGGGAGAACACTTTCTCCCCTACAAATTCATCAAAAGAACATTTAAACGCCAAGTAAATTCCACAAAACAACTTCTGAATGCTGGCAGAGGATATCAGGCACCCAGAAAAGCAACCCATGTCTTCGAAAGGAGATGTTTTATCAATGGTGCTGTATAGAAGGAGAAGTTTTGAAACTACTGTAAAAATAAAACCGATAACTGGAAGCAGGAGGCTTAAGTCCAAACCCTAACTCCTGGGAACTCCGGACTCCAGGGAACATTAATTGACAGAAGCTCATTAAGCACCTCCATACCTACACTGAAACCAAGCACCACACAAGGGCCAACAAGTTCCAGGGCAAGACATACCAAGCAAATTCTCCAGCAACACAGGAACACAGCCCCGAGCTCCAAGATACAGGCTGCCCAAAGTCACCCCAAAACCATAGACATCTCATAACTCAGCTCCACCCACCAGAACACTGACACAAGCTTCCTTAACCAAGAAACCTTGACAAGCCACCTGAACAAACCCACACACAGTGAGGAAACGCCACAATAAAGAGACCCGCACAAACTGCAAGAATACAGAAAGGACACCCCAAACTCAGCAATTTAAACAAGATGAAGAGACAGAGGAATACCCAGCAGGTAAAGGAACAGGATAAATGCCCACCAAACCAAACAAAAGAGGAAGAGATAGGGAATCTACCTGATAAAGAATTCTGAATAATGATAGTGAAATTGATCCAAAATCTTGAAATCAAAATGGAATCACAGACTAATAGCTTGGAGACAAGGATTGAGAAGATGCAAGAAAGGTTCAACAAGGACCTAGAAGACATAAAAAAGAGTCAATATATAATGAATAATGCAATAAATGAAATCAAAAACACTCTGGAGGCAACAAATAGTAGACTAACAGAGGCAGAAGACAGGATTAGTGACTTAGAAGATAAAATGGTAGAAATAAATGAATCAGAGAGGAAAAAAGAAAAACGAATTAAAAGACATGAGGACAAACTCAGAGACCTCCAGGACAATATTAAACGCTACAACGTTCGAATCATAAGGGTCCCAGAAGAAGAAGACAAAAAGAAAGACCATGAGAAAATACTTGAGGAGATAATAGTTGAAAACTTCCCTAAAATGGGGAAAGAAATAATCACCCAAGTCCAAGAAACCCAGAGAGTCCCAAACAGGATAAACCCAAGGCGAATCATCCCGAGACACATATTAATCAAATTAACAAAGATCGAACACTAAGAACAAATACTAACAGCAGCAAGGGAAAAACAACAAATAACACACAAGGGAATTCCCATAAGGATAACAGCTGATCTTTCAATAGAAACTCTTCAAGCCAGGAGGGAATGGCAAGACATACTTAAAATGATGAAAGAAAATAACCTACTGCCCAGATTATTGTACCCAGCAAGGATCTCATTCAAATATGAAGGAGAAATCAAAAGCTTTACAGACAAGCAAAAGCTGAGAAAATTCTGCACCACCAAACCAGCTCTCCAACAAATACTAAAGGATATTCTCTAGACAGGAAACACAAAAAGGGTGTATAAACTCGAACCCAAAACAATAAAGTAAATGGCAATGGGATCATACTTATCAATAATTACCTTAAACGTAAATGGGTTGAATGCCCCAACCAAAAGACAGACTGGCTGAATGGATACAAAAACAAGACCCCTACATACACTGTCTACAAGATACTCACCTCAAAACAGGGGACACATACACCGAAAGTGAAGGGCTGGAAAAAGATTTTCCATGCAAATAGGGACCAAAAGAAAGCAGGAGTAGCAATACTCATATCAGATAAAATAGACTTTAAAACAAAGGCTGTGAAAAGAGACAAAGAAGGTCACTACATAATGATCAAAGGATCAATCCAAGAAGAAGATATAACAATTATAAATATATATGCACCCAACATGGGAGCACCGCAATATGTAAGGCAAATGCTAACAAGTATCAAAGGACAAATTAACAATAACACAATAATAGTGGGAGACTTTAATACCCCACTCACATCTATGGATAGATCAACTAAACAGAAAATTAACAAGGAAACACAAACTTTAAACGATACAATAGACCAGTTAGACCTAATTGATATCTATAGGACATTTCACCCCAAAACAACGAATTTCACCTTTTCTCAAGCACACATGGAAGCTTCTCCAGAATAGATCACATCCTGGGCCATAAATCCACCCTTGGTAAATTCAAAAAAATTGAAACCATTCCAAGCATCTTTTCTGACCACAATGCAGTAAGATTAGATCTCAATTACAGGAGAAAAACTATTAAAAATTCCAACATATGGACGCTAAACAACACGCTGCTGAATAACCAACAAATCACAGAAGAAATCAAAAAAGAAATCAAAATATGCATAGAAAAGAATGAAAATGAAAGCACAACAACCCAAAACCTGCGGGATACTGTAGAAGCAGTGCTAAGGGGAAGGTTCATAGCAATACAGGCATACCTGGAGAAACAAGAAAAAAGTCAAATAACCTAACTCTACTCCTAAAACAACTAGAAAAGGAAGAAATGAAGAACCCCAGGGTTAGTAGAAGGAAAGAAATCTTAAAAATTAGGGCAGCAGCTGCTGCTGCTGCTGCTGTGTCACTTCAGTTGTGTCTGACTCTGTGCAACCCCATAGACGGCAGCCCACCAGATTGTCCCATCCCTGGGATTCTCCAGGCAAGAGTACTGGAGTGGGGTGCCATCGCCTTCTCTGAAAATTAGGGCAGAAATAAATGCAAAAGAAACAAAAGAGACTATAGCAAAAATCAACAAAGCCAAAAGCTGGTTCTTTGAGAAGATAAATAAAATTGACAAACCATTAGCCAGACTCATCAAGAAACAAAGGGAGAAAAATAAAATCAATAAAAGTAGAAATGAAAATGGAGAGATCACAACAGACAACACAGAAATACAAAGGATCATAAGAGACTACTATCAGCAAGTATATGCCAATAAAGTGGGCAACTTGGAAGAAATGGACAAAATTCTTAGAAAGGTATAACTTTCCAAAACTGAACCACGAAGAAGTAGAAAATCTTAACAGACCCATCACAAGCACGGAAATTGAAATTGTAATCAGAAATCTTCCAGCAAACAAAAGCCCAGGTCCAGATGGCTTCACAGCTGAATTCTACCAAAAATTGAGAGAAGAGCTAACGCCTATCCTACTCAAACTCTTCCAGAAAATTGCAGAGGAAGGTAAAATTCCAAACTCATTCTATGAGGCCACCATCACCCTAATGCCAAAACCTGACAAAGATGCCACAAAAAAAGAAACCTACAGGCCAATATCACTGATGAACATAGATGCAAAAATCCTTAACAAAATTCTAGCAATCAGAATCCAACAACACATTAAAAAGATCATACACCATGAACAAGTGGGCTTTATCCCAGGGATGAAAGGATTCTTCAGTATCCGCAAATCAATCAATGTAATACTCCACATTAACAAATTGAAAAATAAAAACCATATGATTATCTCAATAGATGCAGAGAAAGCCTTTGACAAAATTCAACATCCATTTATGATAAAAACTCTCCAGAAAGCAGGAATAGAAGGAACATACCTCAACATAATAAAAGCTATATATGACAAACCCACAGCAAACATTATCCTCAATGGTGAAAATTTGAAAGCATTTCCTCTAAAGTCAGGAACAAGACAAGGGTGCCCACTTTCACCATTACTATTGAACATAGTTTTGGAAGTTTTGGCCACAGCAATCAGAGCAGAAAAAGAAATAAAAGGAATCCAAATTGGAAAAGAAGAAGTAAAACTCTCACTGTTTGCAGATGACATGATCCTCTACATAGAAAACCCTCAAGACTCCACCAGAAAATTACTAGAACTAATCAATGATTATAGTAAAGTTGCAGGATATAAAATCAACACACAGAAATCCCTTGCATTCCTATACACTAATAATGAGAAAACAGAGAAATTAAGGAAACAATTCCATTCACTATTGCAACGAAAAGAATAAAATACTCAGGAATATATCTACCTAAAGAAACTAAAGACCTATATATAGAAAACTATAAAACACTGATGAAAGAAATCAAAGAGGACACTAATAGATGGAGAAATATACCATGTTCATGGATTGGAAGAATCAATATAGTGAAAATGAGTATACTCCCCAAACCAATTTATAGATTCAATGCAATCCCTATCAAGCTACCAACGGTATTCTTCACAGAGCTAGAACAAATAATTTCACAATTTGTATGAAAATACAAAAAACCTCGAATAGCCAAAGCTATCTTGAGAAAGAAGAATGGAACTGGAGGAATCAACCTGCCTGACTTCAGGCTCTACTACAAAGCCACAGTCATCAAGACAGTATGGTATTGGCACAAAGACAGAAATATAGATCAATGGAACAAAATAGAAAGCCCAGAGATAAATCCACGCACATATGGACACCTTATCTTTGACAAAGGAGGCAAGAATATACAATGGATTAAAGACAATCTCTTTAACAAGTGGTGCTGGGAAAACTGGTCAACCACTTGTAAAAGAATGAAATTAGAACACTTTCTAACACCATACCCAAAAATAAACTCAAAATGGATTAAAGATCTAAACGTAAGACCAGAAACTATAAAATTCCTAGAGGAGAACACAGGCAAAACACTCTCCGACATACATCACAGAAGGATCCTCTATGACCCACCTCCCAGAATATTGGAAATAAAAGCAAAAATAAACAAATGGGACCTAATTAAACTTAAAAGCTTCTGCACAACAAAGCAAACTATAAGCAATGTGAAAAGACAGCCTTCAGAATGGGAGAAAATAATAGCCAAGGAAGCAACTGACAAACAACTAATCTCAAAAATATACAAGCAACTCCTACAGCTCAATTCCAGAAAATTAAATGACCCAATCAAAAAATGGGCCAAAGAACTAAGTAGACATTTCTCCAAAGAAGACATACAGATGGCTAACAAACACATGAAAAGATGCTCAACATCACTCATTATCAGAGAAATGCAAATCAAAACCACTATGAGGTACCATTTCACGCCAGTCAGAATGGCTGCGATCCAAAAGTCTACAAGTAATAAATGCTGGAGAGGATGTGGAGAAAAGGGAACCCTCTTACACTGTTGGTGGGAATGCAAACTAGTACAGCCACTATGGAGAACAATGTGGAGATTCCTTAAAAAACTGGAAATAGAACTGCCTTATGATCCAGCAATCCCACTGCTGGGCATACACACTGAGGAAACCAGAATTGAAAGAAGCACGTGTACCCCAATGTTCATCGCAGCACTGTTTCTAATAGCCAGGACATGGAAGCAACCTAGATGTCCATCAGCAGATGAATGGATAAGAAAGCTGTGGTACATATACACAATGGAGTATTACTCAGCCATTAAAAAGAATACATTTGAATCAGTTCTAATGAGGTGGATGAAACTGGAGCCTATTATACAGAGTGAAGTAAGCCAGAAGGAAAAACACCAATACAGTATACTAATGCATATATATGGAATTTAGAAAGATGCTAACAATAACCCTGTCTACGAGACAGCAAAAGAGACACTGATGTATAAACAGTCTTTTGGACTCTGTGGGAGAGAGAGAGGGTGGGATGATTTGGGAGAATGGCATTGAAATATGTATAATATCATATATGAAACGAGTCGCCAGTCCAGGTTCAATGCACGACACTGGATGCTTGAGTCTGGTGCACTGGGACGACCCAGAGGGATGGTATGGGGAGGGAGGAGGGAAGAGGGTTCAGGATGGGGAACAGGTGTATGCCTGTGGCGGATTCATTTCGATATATGGCAGAACGAATACAATATTGTAAAGTTTAAAAATAAAGTAAAATTTAAAAAAAAAAGAAAAATAAAATTAATTATCTGCTGTCTGAGAAGAAATGGCCAGTCAATATATTATTTGGATGTGCAGAAGATGTCACTGATATTGACTATAAGTCATATTCAAATCCTCTTCCAAATTCACTTCACTATAATAGATATCCATATAAGAAAATAGGGATTTCCCTGGTGGCTCAGCAGCAAAGAATCCACCTGCCAATGCAGGAGACACGGGAGACGTGGGTTTGATCCCTGGGTCAGGAAGACTCCTTGGAGGAGGAAATGGCAACCCACTCCAGTATTCTTGCTGGGAAAACCCCATGGACCGAGGAGCCTGGCTATAGTCCATAGGGTCACAAAGAGTCCGACACAACTGAGTGATTTAGCACAAGCATAAGACGATAGAAGGAAACAATTCAGAACAAAATCCTGAGTATAATTCTTCCTGGAATCTTAAAATGGAAAGAAGTTTCACAGAATAAGAAACAGCGATTAAGAGAATGGGTTCCAGGGTCAGAACTGAATTCAGGTCCCAACTGTGCTACTTAACAACAATGTGACTAAATTCAGTTTCTTCCTCTCTAAATTGAGTGTTTATCTTGAATTTAGGTGGAATAGCCATGTGATTATAATTTATTAATCTAGATTTTAAAAACTGAAGTACAGTTGATTTATATGTATTCATTTCTGGTGTACAGTAAAGGGATTCAGTTACACATACACATATTCTTTTTCATATTCTTTTCCAATACAGTTTATCACAGGATATATAGTTCCCTGTACTAAACAATAGGACCTTGTGGTTTACCTGTTTCGTATATAGTATCCAATAGTTTGTATCTGCTAATCCCAAACTCCTAATTTATCCCTCCTTCCTAAATTCTGCCATCCTCCTTATCTGGACATTTTGTTTCTCATTCCTAGTTTGGTTTGATGTTTGATCATCTCAATAGCTCCTTATTTTTCTATCCACTTGATTCTGTGAAGTTTTAAAGACAGACTAATAACACATATTTGTCATACCTTGGATTTGAGACTTCTCCAAGAATTTCATCTAATTTGTCAATGAAATTAATAAAATTAGACAATCCTTTTATATGTGCCCTTAAAGGATCAGATGGTGATGGTGCATATCCTTTCCCTCCAAGCTCTATTGTTCTAATAAACGATGTGGCCACCTATGAATTAAAACAGATGGTTATGTTTAATGATTTAGTAAAACTACATCTTATTTTATGAACCTAGGCACATTTACATATTTCTATGTATATAGGTAAGGTGACTCATTTTTTTATGATTCATGCTACATTTTCATTCAGAAGCAAATTAAAAAAAAACAGGTGTCATGCAGAAGCTGTGCTAGCCAGAGTGATGGCAACATACAGATAGAAACTGAGACTGAAGAGTCGAGTTAGGGACAAATTAAGGGCATAAGAATACGTTCCCAAGAGTATATCACTGTTGAGAATTCCCTGGTGGTCCAGTGGTAGGACTCCACAGTTCCGCTGTAGAAGGGACAGGTTCAGTCCCTGGTCTGGGAGCTTTACAGTGCAGCAGCAGCAAAAAAATAAAAGAAAGTATATCACTGTCTATAAAGCATTAGACAGTGATATTCTATAAAGAATAAATATATTCTTCAACAGATTAACTACTGGCTACTGGAATTGTTATATGGAACAAAGGGATTTTTCAGTGCCAACTGTGTTGAGTTATTCAAGGTTGGACAATTAATTCCACTCTCCTAAATCTTAGCTTCTTTATTTGTAAAATAAAGATTTAGATGAGATAATTACTAAGCCCCATCTAGCTTTCACATTTCAGGATTATTTGACCATGTGTAGTTCAAAAGGCCTTGCTTTTACTATGATAAAAAATACATGCTTGATGGTTATACATTAGGCCATCTCCATCTAAAACAAAATGTTATAAAGCTGCATTTTCCAAAGTATATCCAAAGAAAGAAAAAGAAAAATCTCTGAAATTTAAATAATCTGAGAAAAGTTCCATAGTTAAATTATTTAGGAAACAACAAATTAAATAGCAAGGTTAACTTAAGCCGAGTTCCTTATGGCAGGACTTCTCAGAGCTTTTGATATAAACTCATGCGTTCTGTATATCCAAAAAGGGTATACATGATTTCCAACTTTTTGCCCTTGGAAATATTTATTCAAAGAACACTTAATAGGAAATTCTGCCTCTGGAAATTATTTATTTCAGGAAAATTTAACTGCACTAGCATTCTACAGAACACATGTAGGCAAACACTGCTTTAGAAAATATTCCCTTATTAACTTTGAAGGATATAGTAAGGAAAAAAATACCGAAGACTTTCAAATACATGAGGTAGAACACATATTCACAATTTAAAAGTTGTTATATCATAGTTACAAGAACTCTACATTAAGGTACATGGATCCACAGTTCAGAATCTCTAAAAAATCTTGAAAATATAACATGTCCATACCAAAAAGATAGACATCTGTTTCTCTCGAGCAGCATGTTTCAAATCAGTGAAGGCTTCTCTTCCAAGTCCTCTATCAGGAATATTGAGAATATGAGCCAGAGCCAAGTCATTCTTCGAATTCACTAGCAGGTTTAAATATGAGTAGATAATTTTCTTTGCTAGTAACTGTACCTGTACAATAAAATATTTCCTTTATTGAAGATTTCTAAATTCACAAATAATCTTTTTAATATGCAGTAAAATACTTATGATCATTCAATGACAAATGCTTACTCAGCTCTTTGGGAAATGAGAATTGCCATATAAACCAAAAATTTGGTTTGAACAAAGAACATATCCTTGCTCATGAAACTAACTTGCCATCAATGAAAATCTATAAATAACAACTATCATAATTGCTGGAAAATGTCTTCTTAGAAATGATATAAAAGGTACAGCTGCATTTCTGATGAGACCTGATCTCATTCCCCTACATACATTTGCCACTAAATAGTAACCAATAATGAAGTCCCCTGAAGCATAAGGGACGGGCCTATGGGCACTATTTGGTCCTATACCCATGCCTCTTTACAGGGCAAGATATAAGGGCTGAAGTTAACTTGCTCAATTTTTTAAGAATTACAAGATACTGACTTTCATAATACCAAGAAACCAACTGAGTATTAAAAGAGATTCAACCAAATGTTAGCAAATAATAGCAAGTAGCTGTTGTTGGCATTAACTACCCTAAAACACAGAACTATAGACTGTTGAAGCACAAGATAAAAATAATATTTGGGAGAACTTGATATGTTCATCAGTTCTTTCATATATGAATAATCCTTCACAGTCAAATGATAAACCAGGGCATTCAAAGATCTTTTTTGTTCAAATTAGCTAATCATAGCTTTTCAAGGCCTTGCAACTTCTACTACTACAGAATTAATAATATGAATTCCCACAGGTAACAACTACAAAATATTAGGTAAATTTTTTAAAACCTAACTATGTAAAGACATGGACAGCATCCAAGAGCAGACAGAAGCTGGAGAAGAACTTAATTTTAGAAGAACTGCAACAAATAGGGTAAGAATTTCAAGTTTGTGGTTATTCAATAATAGGGGAATTGTGATTTCCAGTAATAGTGACTGATCATGTGAACCCCTTAAATAACAAACATTAAATACTAAATTAAAATTTTTAAATACTACTAAAAGATACTGTATCCAAAAAATAGAAGCTGGAGAAACATTTGGTTTTAAAAGAATTGCAATAAGAAGGGTATGAATTAAGTTTGAGGTTTACTGGCCCAAGTTTCATGACTGTGGCTGTGGAAAACAGACGTGACTAAAGGTGCCAGAGATTAGAATTCAGGGCTGGGAAAACAGCTAGAAATTTAAAATAGGAAATTCTGGAAACAACTGAGATTATAAATAGCCAAAATCCCTAGCTGACAGCAAAACTATGCAAGCATAGGGAAGATTTCACAGGCTCCATCTAAAACACAGACAGTAATCAGAAAGAAATATATGCTAGAAAGATTGAGTTATAAAGAACTGGAGCTATGGGTCTGAAGGTTTCTTAAACCAAGTGCACTCCACAACTGTGTATAGCTTAAGTGACAGAGAGCTGAAGCTGGACAGGCTTGAAATATTAAATATACAAAGCCAAAACCTGTCCGAACAACTGGAAAATTCAGGAAAATCCCTAGGAAAAAGGAATCCATGGAAAGAATAAGCTCCATATCATTCCCAAATACTTGGCTAACTGCCAAATTTGGCAGGCAGAGGGAAAGGTTACAAAAGCCAAGCTGAAAAAAAAAGAAAAAAACACACACACACAGTAAAGGGAAATCATAAGAGAGTTATTCAAAAAGCTGCAAGCCACCAAGGAGACAAAATATAAAGTTGGAATCCAGGCAAGTCACCTGCATACCAGAACAAAAAACCAATGTTCACAAGAAAAAACTAGAGTTTGTATAAAATACTACCTATGTCTTGGTTTCATCCAAAAATTACTAGACAGTCAAAGAAAAAGGAAAGTGTGACTCCTTTTCATGATAAAAAGCAGTCAATAGAAAATGTCACCAAGTGGACCTACGTATTAGAATTTAGCTGAAAGAAGATCAAAGAAACTGCTATAGTCAAAGAACTAAAATAAAATGTGTTCAGTGAATTAAAGCAAAGTATGTTATTGGTGACTGAGAGGAAATGACAACAGAAAAGTGGACACTATAACGGAAGAAAATTCTAGAGATAAAAAGTACAGTAACCAAAACACAATATTTGCCAGGTGTGCTCAACAGCAATTTGGAGAAAGTAAAAGAAACTATGCAAACATACAGATATATCAATAGAAATTACCAAATCTGAAAAACAAAAGAGAAGGAAAAAAAAAAGAAGAAAGAATCAACGTATCTGTAATTGAAATCTCTGTAGAGGCGTGAAAGAGACAGAAAATATATTTGCTGAAATTATAAACAAAAGCATCCCAGATTTGATGGAAAACATCAATTTATTGATCTAAGAAGCTACTCAAGCAGGAAAACACAAAGAAACTCACTCCTGTAACTTACAATTGAACTCTGACATCCAAAGATGAAAACTCTTAAGAGCAGCCAGAGCAAAATGACGTATTACATATACAAGATAAGGTTAACAGATCATCAAAAATTAAGTAAGCCAGAAGAAATAGAAACAACATATTAAATATGCTGAGACATGATCTTAAAAATTACAATTACAGTAGTCAAGATGGCATAGTATTGATTTCCTTCCCATGGCAGAAACTTTGAAACCTAAGTGATACTCAGTCTTAACTTTCCTATTTCCTTGAGGCACTAAGGGGTGCTCCCCCTCTTATTTTTTAACAGATACTTTAAATAGACTGGAAAATATGTTTTAATGAAAAGACTTCTCACAGGAGTATATATATTCTTGGAAAACACACAAATCTTATTATAAATTGCTAATATGTTACAATTTAATTCCACCTTCTGTGAAAAAAAGGAAAATATATTACATAATGAGCATCAGGAAATTTTCAGGCCTATAAAGATGGACTTAACCTGTCTTCATATAAACACTAATATAAGCATTCTAATATAAAAACCTTACAATTTAGTCATTCCCCTAATGAGGATCATTTAGATTCCTCCAAATTTTTATTATAAACATTGCTGCATGTATATTCTAATACATGATCTCCCAGTATACATGTTGAGTGTTTTTACTGTACTACTTTTTTTATTTTAATACATACTGCCAAGTGTTGTTCACTTGTACCTACTTATACCCTCACCTATAGTGTAGGAGAGTTCCCATTTTCCTATACCCTGGCCAATGCTTAGTGTTGTAAAACTAAAATTTTTACCTATTTCCTCTCATTACCAAGAAGACTAAGCATCTTTTTAAAATTGTGGTAGCCATCTTTTTTTTTTTATATTAATTGACTGCTCTTTCTTTTGCATAACTTTCTATTGTGTAATTTGTTTGCTTTCTTATTATTAACAGTAGTTCTTTTTATACCCCGGCAAAGATCTTCTCTCAGTCTGTTGCTTACTTTTTACTACTGTTAACAGAACAGGTCAAGAAATTTATACTTTGTAATGATTAAATTCATTAATCTTTTCCCTAATCTTTTTTGCTTTCTGGGTCTTAAGAAGCCTTCTCAACCTTGCGATTATAAATATTTCTTTTTAATAAGTAAATAAAAATTGTTAAAAAAAAAAAAAAGATAGCACAGTATTTACAAAGAGACAGACACTCAGATAAATGAAACAGAACAGTCCAGGAAGACACCCAACTCAGAGAGTGGCGGCAATTGATCATCTACATATAAAACAAATGAACCTCACCTATACCTCACATCTTTTATAAAAATTAACTCAAAGTAGACCACAGACCTAAATGTACCAGAAGAAAACAGGACAATATCTTCATGAATTTGAATTAGGAAGAGTTATTACATATGACACCAAAGGTACAATCCATAATATGAAAAAAAATTGATAAATTGGATTTCATCAAAATTAAATTACCTGTATGTGCTCTCATCTTATTCTCACCCTTTCAACTACTTTCACCTGCTCTGGAATCCAGTTTTTATTTTCTTTTTTTAAATTCTTAGATGTTTCTCTCAGAATCTTCACTTGAAATCCTCCCCTTGGCTATTATCTTAGGAAAATGGACTCAGAAAGGCTAACCTCAACTTGTGTTCAAAACTTATGAAATTCATAAACTATGCAGTGACTGATAACTTAGCTAAAGATTCAATAATTTATCATCTGTAAACTCTAAGAAAATATTTTCCTTATTAAAATTAAGATTTCTTCATATTCTGTCTAATCTCATTAAGAAGCATAAGAGAGTTAAAAGGTAGAAATAAAAACTTACAAATCAATAGAAAGTTTCTTAGACAATTATTAAGGAAGCTTCAAGTTCATATACATACTAAAAGCAATTTTAAAGATAACATGCTTTGGGATTACTTAAGTTTTATGTGAAAAAAAAAAATTATTGAAACATGGGAGGCAGTCAAGGTCAATTAAAAAAATCTCAATGGACAGGAAAAGGTTACCTTAAATATGGACTCAAAATATAATTTAAGCAAATCTGATTAAAACAGTTTGAATATTAACTCTACAAAATTATTTTTCTTAAGTATTAAAGATACTAAGTGTTACCTTTGCAGAGAGGATCTCTGACTTTCCAGTATAAAGTAGCAATTCACATATTCTCCTTCTTATTACCTGTTATAACTCTGCCTATCAATCAATTATAATTCTCTACATAAGTATCAATACTTTCTAATACTTTGTTTTCTTAAGTCTTTCTATTATTTTATGGGTTCCATGAGAGCCAATGATGTATCCTCAGGGCCTAAAAGAATAACTGGCATTATAGCAGGTAATTAATCCATTTTTATTAATAGGTTCTCAATCTGCTTTTATTCAATGGTAAATGAAGGAAAAACTAATACATGTAGCTGGCCCTTTTAGATTATTTCAAAATTGAAATTAATAATAAAAACTTGTGTGCTAAGTCACTTCAGGTGTGTCTGACTCTTTGCGACCCAATGCACCATAGCTAACCAGGCTTCTCTGTCCATGGGATTCTCCAGGCAAGAATACTGGAGTGGTTTGCCATGCACTCCTTTGAGGGATCTTCCAGACCCAGGGATCAAACCCATGTCTCTTATGTCTCCTGCATTGGCAGGTGGGTTCTTTACCACTAGCATCACCTGGGAAGCCCTTATCTGGGATCAAATTAGTGCTTACATATTTTTTATTACATTGGCTTACAAAGAAAAGTACTGAGGTACAACTAAATTAAAATCATCTTTAAGATCTATTCTAAAATTTTATTTTAATAAAAGGTATAACATAGTTTTCTGCTTTATTTCAAAAGTCCTTTTATCTCTACTTTCACAGTAAGTCATAATATATCATGTGAATCTATAATACAAGTTTCCATTTTAACCTCACAGTGCAACAGTCTAAAACACACAGCAAGGGTGACACAAATTCCCAAAAATCAGAGCAGAGAAAAGAGACATTGTAATCAGAAACTTTTTTACTCTTTCTACATTTAATTTCATGCAATCTCTGTTTCCCTTTGCTTCTCCTGTCCAAAAACAATGAGAGTTTACCAATATGTGTATGTGTGATCCTCACTGGGTATAAAACCAGGGCTTAAACTCCCACATCTCCAGCTATAGGAGATTTTCTTTAGAGTTAGAAAATTCTGTCCTTTTGTGATGTTAGGAAAACATCAGGCAAAAACATCTTGGAGTCCTCACAGAGTGTTTCTTTTAACTCATGGCTACAATTGGAAATCTATCCCTATCATTATGGTCAGATAACATGGCAGTTATGGTTTCCCTGCTCTTGTATTTGCAAGTGGGTTTTAAAGTGGCTCTCTGGAAAAGCATTCCACATAAATACAGTTATGATATCCAGAAGCAAGGGCCTAAATTGAAAAAATCCACAAGATTGAAGCTTTTACCAAGATACCAAAAATAAAGATACTGTTCCATTTATTTGTTTAATAAACTGATTCTATCCATACCACAAAATACTTGCAATGTTTGTTTAGAAGTTGAACAATTTTATTTAAACTTTCTGAGAACTTCAAGTTTCTTTTCCTATCCCTTAACTATTATTGAAATGCATATATACTCAATCTTAATTTAAAGAAAGTCAGTTTTTCTAAGTTGAGATTAAAATTTATACAAGTATTTTTTTTATTTCTTGGTCAATACATAAATTCTTACATTTAATGAACAAAAAAAATTGGACTAGAACTAATATACTTGTAGAATTTTTTATTTAACTGATTATTTTCTTTTGTGGCCTTTATTCTATTTTTCCCTTCATTACTACAGAATTTCTAAAGCAATAGTTTAATACTTCAGGGGGAAAAAATGAAGCAAAATAAAATAAGGAAACAAAAACAGTGTTTCTCCAACTCATTCCATTCATCTACTTGAGGAACTGGTGTGGCATTAGTAGGCACACTTGGTGATCAAAATATATGTTTGCAAGAATACAGCCCAAAAACTTATTTTGGAATTTTAATAGAAATATATTGCCTTCCAAAAATACTCTGCAAAAGAAAAATTAGAATTCTGCAAGTAACAGAAAAATGGTTGAGAGGATGGCTGTTACTTTAATAGTCCTCATAAAATTGAATTCATCAGCTAACTGGTGGATAAAAATCTCTCAGAAAATATAATCCAAGAAGGCAAAAGATTAAAAGTAGAGGATTAACACTAAGAAACTACCATTGTTATTGTTTTTTTGTTTTTTGTTTTTTAATTGGAGGCTAATTACAATATTGTAGTGGTTTTTGCCATACATTGACATGAATCAGCCATGGGTGTACATGTGTTCCCCATTCTGAACCCCCCTCCCACCTCCCTCCCCATCCAATCCCTCTGGGTCATCCCAGTGCACGAGCCCTGAGCACCCTGTCTCATGCACAGAACCTGGACTGGCAATCTATTTCACATATAGTAATATACATGTTTCAATGCCATTCTCTCAATGCTATTCTCTTTGCCTTCTCCCACAGAGCCCAAGAGTTTGTTCTTTATATCTGTGTCTCTTTTGCTGTCTTGTATATAGGGTCATCGTTACCATCTTTCTAAATTCCACATATATGCGTTAATATACTGTATTGGTGTTTTTCTTTGACTTACTTCCATTTTCATCCACCTCATTAGAACTGATTCAAATGCATTCTCTTTAATAGCTGAGTAATATTCCATTGTGTATATGTACCACAGCTTTCTTATCCATTCGTCTGCTGATGGACATCTAGGTTGCTTCCATGTCCTGGCTATTGTAAACAGTGCTGCGATGAACACTGGGGTACACATGTCTCTTTCAATTCTGGTTTCCTTGGTGTGTATCCCCAGCAGTGGGATTACTGGGTCGTATGGCAGTTCTATTTCCAGTTTTTTAAGAAATCTCCACACTGTTCTCCATAGTGGCTGTACTAGTTTGCATTCTCACCAACAGTGTAAGAGGGTTCCCTTTTTTTTAAATAAAAAACTAAAGGCTTACAATGAAGGCCTTCAGTTTCTATGTACCAAGTACACAAAAAGTTCGTTCCAGTTCTCCTGTAGGCTATTAATAAAATCCTTTTTCATGGTTATCCCTTTAAGATAATTTTTTATTGTAAAATAAGTTTAGTGATGATAACTTTATATAATTCACTCCCAGAATTTGAAGCTACAAATATTAGGGTCTTTGAGTTATGCTGGATTCTTATATGCAACTGGCATAAACCCCATTATTTGAGCTCTCTTAATCACTTTTATAATTTCTTTTTGTTTCTTCTAACAAAGACCTATTATATCCCTTCCATAAATTCATCTAGTAAATAGAGAAATAAACTGGGATAAAGCTATACATTCTTATAATCTACCCATTTTCCACATAAGATACAATTTTTTAAGAGGCTCCTTAATAGGATTTTCCATTAGAACAGGCAGGACCTCACTGCTGGTCATTTAGGTCATTTTACATGTATAATACTCTTAAGTAAAAGGCACAATAACAATTATTGCTTCCTCCCTATAGTCTTTAAGATAGATCAAAAAGATCTATAAGTGATCTACCATCTTGAGGGGGAAAGTACTCCTTAAGTATCACAAGAAAAGATGAGGCAATTTGGTAAGCATCTTGTCAAGGTAGGAGGAAAAAACAAGCAAGCAAGAGAAAACAGTTACAATCACTAAAAGAAACTATGCCTAAGCAGGAAACAATCAAAGGTGGGCTTGGATATTTTCTTGTACCAGAAAAGAAGGAAGTACTCAAAAGTCTAAGAGGGCCCAAATTGAAGTGGACCTCTACATTTTAGCACCAAAGATTAATGACTAATTGATTTTAAAATTCTGAATAAATAAAAATTTCTAAGTACATAGTAATATAAACACACATAAAAAGAGAAAGAAAATATTTAAAAAATCTATTTGCTTCCTATAAGTAACTATTACACTAACTCCTAAACTGGTAATTAAAGGGAAAGAATTAAATAGTGATCATGCCATTTTTAGGGAACTGCACTTCATCCCAGTTAATGAGATAAAGCTCTTCTTCACTGAGAAATGACAGCAAATTAGTGCAAAGACATGACAGACTTGGAAACTAACCATTCTGCAAATTCTAAAATAATACCTGATTCATACCAGGATTATCAATGCACGCTCAAAACCATGTGGTGAAACGTAATTGGGAAACGGGACATTTACAGTGTCAGACTATCACTAGATCTTTTTTGACAGCAAAAGAAAAACTACATCTTTATATTGGAAAGACCTCACAAATTCAGGACAACTTGAGTTTGTTATGCCCTCATTTTTAAATTTTTTCTTAAAAGAGTAAATGGCATTTCTGGAAAGATCCATAAAATACTATTAAGGGACCGTCTTTGTGGAAGGTGACTGGACACCTAGGGTGGGAAGGAGATCAAGTTTTCAGTGTTCATCTTTTAAAAAATCATTTTAACATACCACATTTTCAATTTAAAAAGAGAATAAAAAATAAAGCAAGTATGTTAGTGATACACAGCCTTTTGACTCTCTTCAACTGTCATCTTGAAGTGACATTTAAATCTTTTCTTTTTTGGGGGGTGGGGGTGGGGAGGGAACAATGCTTTGCCACTTGGCATGTGAGATCCTAGCTCACCTGTGAGACCAGGGATTGACTCTCACGCCCCCTGCAGTGGAAGCAGAAATCTAACCACTGGACTGCGAAGGATGTACCTAAAGTGAAGTGAAGTCGCTCAGTCGTGTCCGACTCTTTGCCACCCCGTGGACTGTAGCCCACCAGGCTTATTGGTAGCTTAGTTGTGTCAGACTCTTTGAGACCCCATGGACTGGAATCCACCAGGCTCCTCTGTCCATGGAATTCTCCAGGCAAGAATACTGGAGTGGGTTGCCATTTCCTCCTCCAGAGGATACTCCCCATCCAGGGATCAAACTCACATCTCCTGCTTGGCAGGCGGATTCGTTACCACTGAGCCACCTGGGAAGAACACAAAGTACATTATTCAGTTTAAAAAGTAAGCATACAGGTATTTACCTGAGGGTTACTCACTCAGTCATGTCTGACTCTTAGAGACCACATGGACTGTAGCCCACCAGGCTCCTCTGTCCATAGGATTCTCCAGGCAAGAATACTGGAGTGGGTTGCCATTCCCTTCTTCAGAGTAACTTCCCAAACCAGGGATCGAACCCAGGTCTCCCACATTACCAAAATTTTTTACTATCTGAGCTACCAGGGAATCCCACAGTGATAAAATATATTTTTAAAACTGCAATCTGGAAATTATCCTGGTAGTCCAGTGGTTAAGACTCCGTACTTTCACTGCTGAGGGCCAGGGTTCAATCCCTGGTCTGAGAACTAAGATTTCAAAAGCTTCAAGGAGCAGTTTAAAGAAAAAAAAGCGGGGGGGAGAGGGGGGGAGCCGGAGATTACTACTGTAATTAGGAATCCAGTATACTGTTCAACTGAAGGCAAATTACATTAGACCAAGCCTGTATTACTTTTCTATGGTTTGTTTGCACAACAAATCCTGTTATCAGAACTCATGATACATCAGTTGTTCTGCTGCAAAGAGTAGAGAACAGATTTTTCAATTGTACATATCCTCCTAAGAATCAACCATTTAAAATGCTAACTGGGAAGTATACCAAATACAAAAATTCAAAGAACTCTGGCAACCTGTATCTTTAACTACTTTTCTGATACTTAGAGAGATACCTATTTTGCACAGTGCCTGTTACCATGGTACAAAACAATAAACTGATTATTATTGATATCATGCTCTTGCCAGTCTCTAATGTACTATTCTTTGCAAATATTTTTACTCAACAAATTAAAAACTTGTAAAAAGTAAAAAAAATAACTGTAATACACAATCAAATTCATAGTGATTTGAAGAGGATCATATCCAGCTTTCATTTACTCACCTTTTCATTTTCCTGGTTGTGTTTACTCATTGGTGATACTGGTTCAGAAAAATCAGTCTCATCGTCTACTGCGTATTCTCTGCCAGACAGAAAATCCAATAGGCGACTCTGTAAGAATTACACAATATTACTATAATCAGCTGAGAATTCCACTGCTGCTCCATAAGGAGTAGTACATGTGTGCTAAGTCACTTCAGTTGTGTCTGACTCTGTGCAACCCCATAGACTGTAGCCTGCCAGGCTCCTCTGTCCATGGGATTCTCCTGGCAAGAATAATGGAGTGGGTTACCATGCCCTCCTCCAGGGATCTTCCTGACCCAGGGATCGAATCTGCATCTCCTGCATTGGCAGGCAGGTTCTTTATCACCAGCATCACCTGGGAAGCCCCCATAAGGAGTAGAGATCATTTCAACTTCCATTATTCATAGAACTGTCATCATTTAATATACCTAAACAGTCAACTGAATCCCAAAGAGCTTTTTTTCACTAGTTCTTTGAGGCTCAGCTGACTGTAGAGAAATAGCCAGTCACCTGCTTAAGCTGAGAAAGTCTTCTTGTGGTCTCTCAAGCCTCACCAACAGTAAAACCATCTGTTGGGCTACTTAATGGCTTCCTGAGAGTCTGGGAACCCTGGCACACTCATAGAAGGCATGTATTGATCTTCCCGAGATCTCTAAGGACTGCTAAGCTCTTCTCAGGACTTTTCTCATAGCTCAGTTGGCAAAGAATCCGCCTATAGTGCAGGAGTCTGCCTGCAGTGAAGAAGTGTGCCTGCAATGCAAGAGACTGGGGTTCAATTCCTGGGTTGGGAAGATCCCCTGGAGAAGGAAATGGCAACCCACTCCAGCATTCTTACCTGGGAAATCCCATGGACAGAGGAGCCTGGAGAGCTACAGTCCATGGCATCGTAAGAGTCGGACATGACTTAGTGCCTAAACCACCACCACCACCACCACCACTACCAACAAGCTCTTCTCAAGATTCACCATATTTGCTCCTCAGCCTAGGTCTCTGATTTCGTCCTCCAGATAATTGCTCAGCTTATGAAAGCAATCGCTGTTCCAGTTCTCCCTAGAGTTCAGTTAGAATAAAGACTTCTATGCTCCTAGACGGGGCTTCCTTACTAGCTCAGAGGGTAAAGCGTCTGCCTGCAGTGCGGAAGACCTGGGATCAACCCCTGGGTCAGAAAGATCCCCCTGGAGAAGGAAATGGCAACTCACTCCGGTACTCTTGTCTGGAAAATCCCATGGTCAGAGAAGCCTGGTAGGCTACAGTCCATGGGGCTGTAAAGAGTCGGACACAACTCAGCAACTTCACTTTATGCTCCTATATGCCCATGGGGCCCTGCACCCATATCCCTCAGGAGAGGAATTATAAAAGTAGGAAATAAAAGGGAGAGGGGCATCATTCAAATTATGTTCCCAGAACTTCCCTGCATTATCTTTATCTTAACTCCTTATAATTCTTACCTTATTTAGGCTACAATAAATCAAAAACAAAGAACGCCTTTCAGGATCATGAAATTTCAGGATCTTTCAGAAATATTTAGAACTTTATGATATGTATCTTTAAAGATACTTTAAGATATTTAGCATTATTTTTTAAAAAAATCAATCTAAGAATATTTTCCTGCTCATTTTTTCCTCACTGAAAGTTTCCTTTGCGTAATGTAAGTATCAACCAAGTTGTTAGTCTTCTAAGATTTAAATGCAGAAAATGTTCTACTTCACATATTACTATCTCAGCAGTTCCCACTTCTTTCCTGATGTTCTACAGAGGAGACATACTGATATTTGGAGGCAGAACATCTTCAAATGCAGAACCTTATATATCTCACACTATTAGTTAATTCACTTAAATGAAGAAACTTGTTAGAGAACTTAGAGGCAAAGGATAAAATGAAAACAAAGACCTCAGACAGATAATACTCTCACTGGCTTTTCAGAAATTCTTGTTTGTTATTCCTACAATCTAAAACTTGTGTTTCATTAGTCTCTCTAAATTAACTTTGTGAAAAATAGTTAAAAATCATCTCTAAAAGTAAGCAAATAAAATATAACTAGAGGGGAATTATTAAAAAAACTGTCTTCATTCACAAGTATCCTTAGTATGGTGGGGGTGTGTATGCCAAGGTATGCATGTACGTAAATGTATTTTGAGAAGGTTAAAAATGGGCAAGGATTCTCATGATGGCCCCATGAGGCAAGGACAACAAACCATATGCCAGTATCCATTCTCCCCTTCTTCCTTAGTATCTGAGCTTTCTTTTCGTTTCTGGCATGTTACTACACAGAATAAAAACTATATTCTCCATCCTGGCTAGCATCTTGGTGTGGCCATGTGACTAAGCTTTGGCTAGTGAGATGCAAGCCAAAGAGGTACACCACTTAAAAGGAAAAGAGACTGTCCTCCCTTACCACTTCCTGCTGCAAGAAATGCTGATACAACATCTGGAGGTCCAACAATTACCTTGAACCACAAGTGATCTTGAGAGTAGAAGTGAAGAACTAAGATGGGAGAGAGGGCAGAATGACAGAAAACTCCTAGGTATCTGATAACCATGAACCAATCATACACGTCCTAGATGCTTACTTACCTTTAGACATCTTTTACAAAAGAATGAAACAAACTTCCATTATCTTAAACAACTGTTATTATGGAGGTTTCTATTCTAAGAAGCCAAACATTACTGCCAAGTTATTGAAAAGAAATATTTGTAAAATATTTTATATGTTAGAAATTCCAGTAAACATTTTCTTCTAATTATGGCTACAATTTTTTTTTTATTACCACTGTTTAATTACTACTTTAGTGGCACTTGGTAAATATTAAGATAAATATCTTTTCAATATGTTAAAACATACTAGATATATTCAAATATATTCTAGAATAGTATATCACCAAGCTATGAAGGATGATACTACATTAACTTTAAAATTTATACTCTATAAAAAAATAAGGCAATGAATATGTCTGCAAAAAATGAATAGAATATTACCTCATGCAGAGAGTATCATACTGAACATTCTCATTAAATCATACTCCACCCTAGTAAAAAACTATTAGTCCACAGTCATAGCAATTATTTATACTATATATGCCAAATGAACAGATGCACCCTAAACCAAGAAAGTAAAATACAAAAGCAATCCTTGACATTATTCAAAAAGAAATCACACATTTGGTATCGATTTACTAACAATGTTTTAATCTAATAAGTAGCTGTTCTTATAATTTAACAAAATATTAATAACACAAGTTCAACAAAATTTACCACCAAAATATTCCCCTCAAGTAATGACTAACTTTCAGGTAGCTAAATTTTCCATTCTTAACATGATCCAAAAAGCAAAAGCATTATCAAGTTACTATAAATGCTAATACCATCACTTAAAATAAAAATAAATCTAGCCAAATTTTAATTCAACTAAGACAGAATTATTTAAAAAATACTTACAGGAGATATGTTCGCATAATTTTCACAATTCGAAGTCAAATCACTACATTTTTTATAAACATCAATCAGATCTAACATGTTACTATTCTTTAAGAAATCATCATAAATCTTCCTGATGTCCTCATAATGGTCAATCACTTTTATATTTTCAACTGGTAAGTTTAATTTCTCATGTAGAAAGTATTTCCAGGTCAATATGATATCACTGAGAGAGACTGTAAACTCTCCACTATGCTGAAAGAGAATAAAAATTAAAAATTACCAAAAATAAAATGATTAAGTTGGATGCTAGTTACTCATTAACTTACAACTAAGATCAGTTCAATTCAGTTGCAAAGTCATATCTGACTCTGCAACCCCAAGGACTGCAGCATGCCAGGCCTCCCTGTCCATCACCAACTCCCTGAGTTTACTCAAACTCATGTCCATTGAGTCGGTGACGCCATCCAACCATCTCATCCTCCGTCGTCCCCTTTTCCTCCTGCCTTCAATCATTCCCAGCATCAGGGTCTTTTCAAATGAATCAGTTCCTCGAATCAGGAGGCCAAGGTACTGGAGTTTCAGCCTCAACATCAGTCCTTCCAATGAACACCTAGGACTGATCTCCTTTAGGATGGACTGGTTGGATCTCCTTACAGTCCAAGGGACTCTCAAGAGTCTTCTCCAACACCACAGTTCAAAAGCATCAATTCTTCGGCACTCAGCTTTCTTCACAGTCCAACTCTCACATCCATACATGACTACTGGAAAAACCAAAGCCTTGACTAGATGGACCTTTGTTGGCAAAGTAATGTCTCTGCTTTTTAATATGCTGTCTATGTTGGTCATAACTTTTCTTCCAAGGAGTAGCATCTTTTTATTTCATGGCTGCAGTCACCATCTGCAGTGATTTTGGAGCCCAAAAATAAAGTCTGCCACCATTCCCACTGTTTCTCCATCTATTTGCCATGAAGTGATGGGACCAGATGCCATGATCTTTGTTTTCTGAATGTTACAAATTGAATTTTGTCATAAAAAACTCTACATTGAATTCCACCGGATTTTAAAAGAATATCCAAACTGAACTAAAGAATAATATTAATACCTGATATAAAAGAAAAAGATTTTGATGATGTAAAGTAAAAAATAATAATAATAAAATAAATACTATCAACTATAAAAAGTTTGCACTTGATAAAGTTAACAAATATGAAAGAAAGTGAAAGCGTTAGTCGCTTAATCGTGTTCAGTCCTTTGAAACTCCATGGTCTGTAGCCCGTTAGGTTCCTCTGTTCATGGAATTTCCCAGCCAGGAATACTGGAGTGGGTTGCCATTCCCTTCTCCAGGGGATCTTCCCCACCCAGGGATCAAACCCAGGTCTCCTGCATTGCAGGCAGATTGTTTCACATCAAAGCCACAAAGGAAAGCCTTAACAAATATAGTCATCTTATTTCCTTAACTTTACTAAATTTCTCTACCAAAAGTGGGGGAGGATGGGTGAGTAATGAGCTGTACTTAAGTGCTATTGATTAAGGAAACATTAATTCCTTTTAGTTCTTTTTGCTAAGGTATTTTTAGTCTCTTATTTAAAACTTCAATGCCACACTGGATTCCTACATACCACATTATCCCAAATGTTAGTCTTAAAGCATGATCATAAAACTTAAATTTTTAAAAATTATGTTTTATTACTATTTCCAAGGAAGCTAAAATATCTGCTAAAATTTAGGATCAGTGAAGAATTTTGAACCTTCCCTGCTTATCATCACACATAACTATCACAAATAAATGCTAAAAAGCAACAGGTCAGGTTTCTTTCTATAAGTTGTCAGATGTTACTATTTAGGCAAAATTGTTCTTTTTTTCCTCTTCTTCAATATCTTCATGATAAATTATCTCAGTGGACATGTTGAAGATTTTTTTTTAATTGACTGTATTCTGTTCCACTTAAGTATCCCAGATATTAACAATGATGCCCTCCAAAACATGCTAGACCTAATTTAGTTAAAAAAAAAAAAAAAATCTAACTACTGTTTTCCAATGCAGTATGAGTAACAAATATTTTTAAGTATCTGTATGTGGTTTTGAGAAATATATTTTGCTGCCCTCTTCCACAGCTAAGTTTAACATGTTAGCATTTTTTGCTAACACCAATATCTTTCCATTAATAAAGCATTTTAAAATGGCTGGGTATTTAAATACCATTCATTGGAACTAATACCATTCATTGGAACATTCACTGGAACATTAAATACCATTCATTGGAACTAAATTGTAACATCATCTTTAGCCAATGAAGATAAATAGAAAGAAATAAAAGGAAGCCAAATAATATGTTATTTTCTACATATCTGATTCTTTCAAATCTCTGTATCTTTTATAAAAAGTAGCCATATTTTCTAATTAATATCCAAATTTAAGACAAGGTGACCAAACTGCCTTAAAATAAGTAACTTTTTATTTATCCATATGGCAGCAACTAAGAAAATTATCTTTATTGTCTTTAAAGTAAGGATCCATTATATAAAAATTATTAAAATTAATTATATTTCATGAAATTAGTTCAATGTACAATCAAAAAAAAAATCATTAACTCTCAAACACTGGAACCATAACCCAGATGTAAGACAGATTTGTAATTTCTCAGCATTGCATCAAAATTGTATACTTTACTTCCCAATCCCACAAAGGTTACTTACACACCAAAGAATTTCCAAATGGTATTTAAGTTAAACTAACTAATTTAATTAAATTAGTTAAATTAATTCAATTATTTAGAGTTTCAAAACTAAACTGTTATATCTCAAAAATTCCTAACAACTATTTTGGAATAACAACCTTCATATTAAAAATAAATTAAGATTTTGCCTAATACAAATGTACAGATTTCATCCTAATGACTCTGTGCTGTCCTCAGTCATGTCTGACTCTTTGCAACCCCATGGACTGAAGGCTGCCAGGCTCCTCTGTCCATGGAATTCTCCAGGCAAGAATGCTGGAGAAGGTTGCCATTTCCAACTCCAGGGGATCTTCACAACCCAGGGACTGAACCCAAGTCTCGTGTGTCTCCTGCACTGGCAGGTGGAGTCTTTACCACTGCACCACCTGGGAAGTCCTATCCTAATGACTATAACGAAAGGAAACCATACAAGTTCTTAATCTTGTGAGAAAAGGTTTTGACTACGTTAACAGTGTTTATACTGGGATTGTAAAAACATTTTAAATCCAAATAAAAATGCACTCCAAATATCAGTTTTCACGATCAGGTGCCCATCATGACAGCATATTCTATTATTCAAACCAGTAACAACTGATTGAGAGTTTGCGGTCAAATCAGAAAATGTTTTGCTAAGAAAACATGCCAGCTGGCGAATATTTGAAGGAAGTTCAAAACGTTCAATCCTTTAGTTCTCTGATGGACATAAGAAGGATTGTATTTCACAAGAATAAAATGAGAAAAAGCGAGTTACACTTATCAGAGTACTTGTAGTTTTTACATTTTCCCGAATATATACTTGTATAATTATTGTACTTATATAATTATTCAAAATTTTAAATAAACTTTATTTTTTAACTAACTGGAATTCTTGTTATTGAAAGAGAATAGATAGCAAGTTTACTTAAGAGCATTAATTGGATGTATGACCTTGAATGAGATATTGAAATCCCTGAGTCAGCTTCCTCGGTTATAAAGTAAGATTGTACATATTAAATAACACATGATAAACTGTAAGCAATCAAAACTGTCAGTTTCCTTTCTCTTTTATTATTCAATGTAAAATAACAGTTTGTTGTGGGAAGTGTGGTAGATAAATAGAATATAATTTTTAAAACTCTTTCTTCCTATTTGTTATATCACTATTGGATCATTTTCAAATCTGACAGTCAACCGCAGGTGCTGCGACAACTTTCCACAAAGTTATAAAATTAATATCTTTGTTTTATTCAAAGGAATATTCATAGGGTTCTTAAGGCTAGTTAAGTTGAAAAACAGCCCTAATAGGGCAACGGCCAGACAAATTAAATCTATAGAACCAATTCCAAAGAAAGGAAAGGCTAAAATTTTATTTGCAATGTAGTAATGAAGATCTGATAGATAGAGTGCCTGATGAACTATGGACAGAGGTTTGTGACATTGTATAGGAGACAGGGATCAAGACCATCCCCATGGAAAAAAGCAAAAAAGCAAAATAGCTGTCTGAGGAGGCCTTACAAATAGCTGTGAAAAGAAGAAAAGTGAAAAGCAAAGGAGAAAAGGAAAGATATAAGCATCTGAATACAGAGTTTCAGAGAATAGTAAGGAGAGATGAGAAAGCCTTCCTCAGCGATCAATGCAAAGAAACAGAGGAAAACAATAGAATGGGAAAGACTAGAAATCTCTTCAAGAAAATTAGAAATACCAAGGGAACATTTCATGCAAAGATGGGCTCGATAAAGGACAGGAATGGTATGGAACTAACAGAAGCAGAAGATAATAAGAAGAGGTGGCAAGAATACACAGAATAGCTGTACAAAAAAGATCTTCACGACCAAGATAATCACAATGGTGTGATCACTCACCTAGAGCCAGACATCCTGGAAGGTGAAGTCAAGTGGGCCTTAGAAAGCATCACTACGAACAAAGCTAGTGGAAGTGATGGAATTCCAGTTGAGCTGTTTCAAATCCTGAAAGGTGCTGCTGTGAAAGTGCTGCACTCAATATGCCAGCAAATTTGGAAAACTCAGCAGTGGCCACAGGACTGGAAAAGGTCAGTTTTCATTCCAATCCCAAAGAAAGGCAATGCCAAAGAATGCTCAAACTACCGCACAATTGCACTCATCTCATACGTTAGTTGGAGAAGGCAATGGCACCCCACTCCAGATCTCTTGCCTGGAAAATCCTGTGGACGGAGGAGCCTGGTAGGCTGAAGTCCATGGGGTCGCTAAGAGTCGGACATGACTGAGCGACTTCACTTTCACTTTTCACTTTCATGCATTGGAGAAGGAAATGGCAACCCACTCCAGTGTTCTTGCCTGGAGAATCCCAGGGATGGGGGATCCTGGTGGGCTTCCGTCTATGGGGTCGCACAGAGTCGGACACGACTGTAGTGACTTAGCAGTAGCAGCATATGAAATTTAAAAGTCTGGGAACTACTGACATACAGAATTAAAATAATTCATCAGAATGTCATTTCACTATCTAGCCCAATAGACCCATTGAAAACATTTTACCCTTCAAAAATTTTCTTCTCTAGTCAAGATAATGCTAAGTCTCCTGACCATTTTCAAACCATCATTATTTTAAATCCCCTGGATGCTTACTCTGAACTGATAATCTTCTTCCTTCACCACTTCTTCAAATTCTTCCCATCTGAAGACTTCCCTCTTTTAAGTATATTATATAAAGTCCAAGAAGACTTTCCTTACCACTCCAACCTAGATTCATCCTTCTTTCATCTGAACATCTCTCAACCCTTAGGTAGAACTTATTCCAAACACTCTTACCCAAGCCAACTGTGCAAAAATCACTTCCGGTTATAAAGATTAAAAATTTGCTTAAAAAATAAGACAATTTCCAGGGTCTCAGTCAAGATCAGGAAAATCAGTGTCCAAGATTAGGGCACAGGAGCCAGTACTTTTTAAAAGCCTTCCCAAGTGATTCTGCTTCACAGCCTGGCTTAGGAATAATTAATCTATACCACAGAGTCTGAAATTAGTCATAAAATACTTGATTACATTTAAATAAACACTATTTATGTGTGTCTTCTAGAACTTTTTGCAGAAGTCTTATAAAAATAATTTTTAACCATAATAATCATAATAGTTGTATGTTTACCTTAAAATTGGCATCACCGACTCGATGGACGTGAGTTTGAGTGAACTCAGGGAGTTGGTGATAGACAGGGAGGCCTGGCATGCTGCGATTCATGGGGTCACAAAGAGTCGGACACGACTCAGCGACTGAACTGAACTGAACTACCTTAAAATTATAAATTAAACATCAAATGTGCACGTCACACATTAAATTATACATATAAAAGTTTCACTTTTGACAAATTAACAAATCATTTCAAATCCAATGGCAATATTTTGACACAGACACACAGAGGCATTTGTGAATATAGTATAATGACATTATCATAGAAGGGCACATATTGCTCAGAAATTAATGCAATTAAGCTTATTCAAATGGGCAGCAACCAAAATTCACTTTTAAAAAAAAGTTAACCTAAATACAGTCTACTAACCTGTTTGTTGTTCTCTGCCATGGAAAGCTGCAATGCCAAGAGCATGGAGTCTGCACCACACACAGTAGTTCTCTCAGAGTTACAAAGAGTGTGCCAGTTCCTTCTGAACTCTTTAATCATATCCAAGATAGACTTCTGATTAAGCCCAGCCATGCTCTTAATGTAGGACAGAATGCAATGTTAAAAAGCCATATTTTAATTGGAAATTAACATTTAACATGTGTAAGGAAGCAGAGTAAGAGAAAAATAGTGAACAAGAGGTCATTTCATATTTACTACGACTGCTTTTAATTAAATTTAGAAAAACAGAGTGATACAATTTCCACCCAATCATACTTTCCTCTCCTTTAGTTTTCTTAAACCAAATTTTGTAAAACAATGAAATCCAACCATTGATCTGAGAATACAAAACAGATAAAGGCAAATTCTGCAAACATGATTATAGACACAAACATAGCAAGCTGTATTTTTTAAATATTTATTTTGAAATAGATGGTGATATCTACGGCAGAAGACAAAACAAAGAAAGTCAATTTCCTCTCATCCCTGTGTTATCCCAAAAGGGGTGGTCTATTTTCCACCCCTTTGAATCTGGGTTAGCCTTGTAACTTGATTTGATCAATAGAACGTGACAAGAACGACATCACAGGAATTCCAAGCCTAGATCTAGTTCCCAAAGGCCCATGCAGAAAGAGTTAATATGGCAGACCCGACTATTATCTTTTAAAAAGCATGTTTACAGGGTTGGCCCTTGGTTGGCATCTGGAAACTTAAGATTTCAGGAAGATTTTCAGTAAGAATGGTTCATTGCACTTAAACTATTTGTTCAAACAATATAGCTTATGCTGATAGGCTTTTCTTTTTAGTCTAGAATTTCGGAACATAGAAGATATATACATGTTCAAACCCCAATAAAAAGCCTGGGCACTGAATCTCTAAAGAGCTACCCTGACAGACAACATTTCATGTGCTGTCATAACTTGTTGCTGGGAGACTTAACTATATCCTATGTGACTCCCCAAAGAGAAGACTTTTGGAAGTTTGTGCGTGATTTCTCCTGGAGTTCACCCCCATGTACCTTCTCCCTTTGCTGATTTTGCTTGGCATCTTTTTGCTGTAATATATTATAGCATGAGTACAACTACATGCTGAGTCCTTTGAGTCCTCTTAGCAAATTATCCAACCTGGGGTAATCTTGGGGGCCTCCTGACACAAGCCTACAGTTTTAGCTCTTACTCTCTCATTATTCTCAGAATGCCATATGAAGAACTGCAAATGAGCCTGCTGGAAAGGCTGTGTGGAGGAGAATCAGCTGATAGGCTGCTGCTGCTGCTGCATCGCTTCAGTCGTGTCCGACTCTGTGCAACCCCACAGATGGCAGCCCACCAGGTTCCTCCGTCCCTGGGATTCTCCAGGCAAGAATATTGGAGTGGGTTGCCATTTCCTTCTCCAAGCTGATAGGCACTCCAGCTGATAACCAACACCATGAACAGACATGTGAGTGAGGCTATCACAGATTATCTAGACCCAATCAACCTGTCAGATGACATACAGCACCCTAAGTGACCCTAGGCAAGACCAGCAGAACCATGTAGCTGAGTACAGCCCAAATCGTTGATCCTCAGAATCATAACATTTAAAATGGCTGTTGTTTAACACCACTTAAACTTCAGAGTGGTTTGTTACACGGCAATAGACAACCAAAACAATAATAGCTAATACTTAGAAGGTTTCTTGGAGCCAGGTACTTTTCAAAAGCTTAATATTTATTACCTCATTTAATCTTCACAAGAGTCCTGAGGAAGGTCTGTTATCCTCATTTTACACCTGAAGAAACTGACACCCTATGCTGCTGAGCTAGCAAATGGCCAAACAAACCTAAATTCAAGACGCCTAACTCCAAAAGTGGTGCGCTTTTATATCACTACGACTTTTTTTCCCACTTTATTTTAAGTACCCTAGTCTCCAACATAGTCACATGCCATTATCTTATTTTAGGTATTTTACTATTCACATTCAATCAATTTACTCCGTTATCTTTTTCTTCCTTTTTTTATATGACATAAACAGAATCCAGGATGTTTACTAGGTATCTTGGGTTTGCATGATTAAAAAAAATAAATGGGTATGTGCCATTTACAAAACAATAATTTGCAGACATAATCAGGGATGCAATTTAAAGATACAGGTAGAAGACTATAAAGTATCTACAAAAATACAAATCCAAGTAAACAATAAAATTGTCTTCAAAATATCACCTTCATCTCTTATAAGAAAAAAATATAAAGTGAAGAAATAAAGTTTCAGTAACATGATCAGTTTGCCTAGAATCAATATTTAGTAGTAAATTATTTACTGGTATTATTTAAACATACTATGAGTTCGGATTGCTAAGAATGAAAACTAATCTGGAATTAGACTGTTTTGAATTCTAGCTCCACCACTTACAAGCTGTTAGAACTCCAAGTTATGTCCCCTCTCTCTGCCTCAGCTTCCTTGTGAAGCTTCCTTGTGAAACCTTCCTTCCTTTTGTTTTCCAACTGAAAACAAAAATAATAATAGTACTATCTCAGAGGGTTTTGTGAAAAGTAAATGACATAAGTACAAGGTAAGATTTTAGAACAACGCCTCGCACATATAAAAGTCCATCTTATTCAGGAGTTAGAACACTTTTGGAAAGGTTCCAACAGTAAACAGTGAGGTGTGCAGGACATAAGGTCTCTTACAACTATTCAAACTTCACCTTGCAGGGTGAAACTAGCCACAGACAATACATAAACAAATGAGTACAGCTCGGCTTTAGCAAAATTTTACAGAAATTTAAAGATCATAAAATTTTCACATATTATAAAATATTATTCTGCTGGACTTTTTTTTTTTTTTTTCCCAACCAACCAAACACGTAAAATTAGCTCACGAACTGGCTGCACAAAAACAGGCAGTACCACCAGTTAGCCAAGCCTCTAGCCTTGACTCTTTCAGTAGCTAGCTGGCTGTGTGAGTCTAAGCAATAAGCCCTGACTGCCTAGGAAGATGTAGAATACTTCCAGAAATCAAGGAGACAATGATTATGCAAGTGCTCTGAGTGTCAGGCTGCAACATACAAAGAGTAGTAGAAGATAGCAGCAATAATAAACACTTGTTTTTAGCATTTGGATTCCAAGCTGGACTGCAGCAAAAATTGTAAGGCAGGAAAATGTCACTTGGGAGCCAGTGTGAGATGGATAAAAGAGATATACCAAGGTCCCCATTTACTGGCTGTATGTCCTTCAGTATTTAAAACCTCTGATGAGCATAAATTTCTTCATCTGTAAAACGGAAATGATTATCTCCTAGTTCATAAAATTAGGACACGTTAGTGAGACAGTAAATAATCGACCTAGTGCTGGACACTTAGGAGGTGCTCAGTAAAAAAAGGGCATCGTTGCTGCTCATGGTATGCAGGTCCTAACAGTTCTTTGGACGGAAGTAAAAGGGAGAGGGAGAAAGTGGAGTCTACCTAAGCCTGGTTTCCTGCCTAACTAAGTAATCTAAGTAGGGCTCTGTAGACCTTATTCTTCCAGTCAGCAGATGATCCCTCAGCACCTTCCAGCTCCATCAATGGAACATAAGAACTCTGTTCAATACCCCCAGACCAAAACCAGACCCCGGAGCAAAAACACTCCACAAATATTACTCTAGGCAACCACATGGCGCTCTGCTGTTACCGAAAAACCCTCACAAGTCGCAGCTTAAAGCCTGCAGACGGACGAGAAAAAGGTGACACTCACCTGGCTCGGGGAGAACCAAGTAGGTGCAGACTCCCCTGAAGAACGCTCCAGCTGGCTGCACAAGGGCGACTGTTCCAGAGATCGCGGGTTTACATTTTAAATCTCGCGGGAGGGCCCGACAGCCAATCGCAGCTCCCGCCCTCTGACCCGGAAGCAGAGCCGGCGCGCGCCGCAGCAGCCCAAGGTGAACAGCAGCTCGGCTTTAGCCGCTTCCAGGCGCCCTCCGGTGCGTATCGCGCGTGAGCCCAAGGGGCATCCCTGCTCGGCTGCCGGTCGCCACGCGCCTCCAATCTATCCCTGGGAGTTCCTCCTCTCCTCGGGCCGTTCCCCACCCCTGTTCCTTTCGATCTCGGGCTCCGGGAGGTAGTGGCGGGGTCTCGCGGTATTTGCGTGGCTCTGAAAGAGATGTCAGGGCTATGCGGGGACTTCTCTTGTTCCCTCCCTCCCCTGTTTTCGCAATTTTAGAGGGGCGAGTCCAGCCCGCTTTGTACAGTGAGACCCTGAGACTGTAATTAGACTGGTCACTGCTTTAATGAACAGTTAGAAACCGAGTTTCCTATTCTGGAATCTTTTGCACTTCCCACCCTGCTGCCTTACCTGTTGGTCACTTTTTACAACTGTTTAGTCCCAGATGCCCACTCTTAAGGTTACTAGGTTATAGACTTCCCGAGGTGGAACTCATATGATTTCTTAGTAGATACTCATCAGATACTTGACGTGTTTGCTATCAAGCCCAGCTGTTTTCAGGACAACTACCGTCCCATTAAAAAAAAAAACAAACCAAAAAAGTGACCTCTTCAGAATCTATAAGTCTCATCTGGGAATGCTACTTTCAGAATGCACACCAGGCCATGAAACATTAGCTGAAGTTTTGTGCCTGGTTTTATGAATACTATTTTGTGTCCCATTTTGGCATTCCTTTCTCCAGATTGTATATTTTGTATCTGCTTATGTTATAGTACTGTTCACACTAAATCATAAATAACCCTGGATTGTGAGCTCTTTCAAAACAGGCTTTTGTGTTTCTCTTTATTGTACTGGTGCCCAGCACTTAGAAAGTCTCACATTCTGGCTCCTCTTATGAGATTGGCAAGCGAGTTAACCATGTGAAGTCTCGATTTCTTCATCTGTAAAAAGGGGATCATAGTACCTCCTTCTTAGGTTTGTGCAAGTATTAGGCATGGTAATGTTAGTAAAATACTTAATGGTGGCGCTTGCAGGTAGAGCTCCATAATGTTAATGATCATTAATTTTTTATGAGTATATTTTCTAGTAATGTAATTCCATCTGTAAGTACTCCCTGTCCTTTAAATAATCTAAACAGAATTTTGTAGTGACTTTCTCTGCAAGTACCATTCACAAAGTAGTTGAATAATTTTTTTTTTGAGCTGCCTGTCATCACATCCTAACACTTTGATGGTTTCTGTTTCTGTGCTGTAATCCACAGTTCTGTGACCTTGTCCAATAGAAGGCCGTTTTTGCAGCTGCACAAGTTTTGCCATACAAGATGAAGCAAGATGCCACAAGAAATGCTGCCTACACTGTGGATTGTGAAGATTATGTGCACGTGGTAGAATTCAATCCGTTTGAGAGTGGGGATTCAGGAAACCTAATTGCATATGGTGGCAATAATTTTGTGTTCGTTGGCACCTGTACATTTCAGGTTAGTGTACAAAACTGCACTGAGTGACAGTGAAGATGTTACACTGAAAAGAAAACTTCTACAAACTTTGGTAATTTTCACTAAACTTTGAAAGCATGCTGAGCTTAAATGTAAAAAAAAATGAGATGAAGAACTACTGAGAAAGACATTCCTAGTAATATATGCCTAATATTTGTGCAAACACTGAATAAGTATTGAAAAGGAAGAATACAGTTGACCTTTAAACAACACAGATTTGAACTGCATAGTTCACTTATACATGGATTTTTTTTTTTTTTCAGTAATAAATACTAGGATACTATAGAATCTGCAGTTAGTTGAATCTGCAGATGCCGAGGAACTGCCCACAGGGAGAAAAATGAAAGTATTAGTCTCTCAGTGGTGTCAGACTTTTTGCGACACCATGGACTATAGCCTGCCAAGCTCTTCCTCTGTCCATGGAATTCTCCAGGCAAGGATACTGGAGTAGGTTGCCATTCCCTCCTCCAGAGGATCTTCCTGACCCAAGGATCGAACTGGATCTCTCGCATTGTCGGCAGATTCTTTACTATCTGAGCCACCAGGGAGGCTTACTGCAAGTTACACCAGGATTTTCAACTGTGTGGAGTCACTGCCCTAACCCCCATTATTCAGGGGCAAGGCCATATACATATATAAGGCTCCTCTTATGCTTCATGATTAGAAATGGAATATTCTAGTAATTGAAGGTTATAATTAACTATACCTTGTTATGTGCAGGGAAAATACCAATTAAATGAGATCTGATTAATTACTAAATCCAGCTTTTCTGTATTCCACTTTGACATAGAAAAAAAAAACAAAAACAAGCTAGTAGTATTGAGAGCTTAAAAATGATCTTCCAGGAGACTTTATAGCTGTGATGATATCAGCTTTCCTAGTTGCTCTCATGCTTTTTATATATCTAGAGTATACAGAGTATGAGATCTACAATTGAACAGGCAATTCAGCATAGTCATTAAGACCGTGAACTCTGGAGCCAAAATGCCTGGGTTTTTGTGCCTGCCTACCTCTTAATAGCTAGATGACCTTGAGCAGGTACTTAACGTCTCTTCTATAAAAATGAGAACAATTATACACTTGACTCTTAAACATTGTGGAGGTAAGGGCTGCCAATGGATGCAGTCAACATCCAGGTGTAACTATAGTTCCCTGATTTCTCATCCATGGATTCAATCAACAGCAAATCATATAGTCCTCTAGTAGGTATGTTTTGAAAAATATCTGTATATAAGTGGACACAGTTCAAAATCATGGTTTTCAAGGGTCAGCTGTACTTAACAGGGTTTTGTATGAATGTCATAAGTTAGCATGTACAGTTCCTACGTAGTATCTGACACATTTAATACATATGACTGTCATCGATTTGGTCAGGCATGTTCAGGCACAGCCCCATATTTAATGGTGTGGCACACATCACATTTTCTCACAGGAAAGCTAGTTCTACGTGTCAGAGAGAATTTGAACAATGGGAGGTCAACCCTCAGGAACCTCTGATTAATCCTTTGTTTATCAGAGTGTTATCTATATAACACTGTTTCCTAGATTAAGGTTAATCAGTGAGGTAATTTGGCAATGACCAATTTTCAAAGATTTTAAATAACTTTATCACCAAAGTGATATTATAAACATTGTAAATATTATTTCCTCTTTTACTGAGGAGGCAGTTTAGTATCTTACAGTATTTTAACATCATAAATGCAATTTGACATTTTACAGTGGCATAAATGTATTAGGTTATACACAACTAGACTGCATGTATATTTATCCTAAAAAGAAAGTATGAATTAAAAGCTTCCGTTGGTTGGTGTCTGAGTAGAACACATGAGTTCTTACATTATCTCACATTGCCTCTTAGAGTTGGGGTAGGAATTTCTAGCTTTTAGGCTGAATATGACCTTCAGCCTGATCTCAGCTGGACCAGGTTAAGATCTCATCAGGTTAGGATCATAAAAAGTCACATAGTTAGGAGAAATAATACAACACACTCTTGAAAAAAACCAAAGGGAAACCATTTTTCTAATGCACACTACTAACCTACAAAAGAAAAAAGCAGCCTCCTACAAATGAAATTAAATTTTGTTTCAGTGCTTTAGAAATTAATAGCTAATTGTATTCAAAAGTACTGAAAAAAAATATGCTTTGCTTTATGTTCACCTAAGAAATTCTGAGGGAGAAAGTCAAGAAGAGAGGAAAAAGAAGGCAAAGAAGTGATGGGTAGCAGAGAGAAAAAGGGAGCAAAAGGTGGAAAGTGACAAAATGAGGGGAAAAAAAAGCAAAACATTTGTATTGCTCTGTAACTGTGGTCATAGACATTATCCCTGTGGACCCTTAGACTGTGAGGCTGGCAAAGTGGGTCTTAACCCCAAATAACCTAAGGAAAGAATTAGACTTTTATTAACTTATCAAGCAGTGAACACAAATTATCTTCTGTGCCAGGTATTGGGGATACAGTTAAACAACTGTCTCTGTCCTCATGGAGTTTCCATTCTACTTTAAAGGAATGCAAGGATTTATCTGACTAATAACTGAAAAAACAAACTCTATACCAGATTTTTAAACCACTGTTCTTTTCCTCCTATGCTGCTATTCAGAGAGGTTGAAGCCATAGTTCAAACAGTTCTAGAGAAATGGTTCCAGTACTTTGCCAGGGGAGATTCAGATTGCTTCTTCTGAAATTATTTTTTTATCTAATTAAGCACTGTTGAACATTGTTCCTAGTCTCTCATGTTAGAACTTTCAAGTTCTGTAGCGCTCAGTTCTTATCTTCAAAAAAAAAACTAGGAAAAACTGAATTGAAAGATTTCACATTGCTGTCAGAAAGGCAATCCTCACTCTAAGACTATTAGGAAAACACTGCTGATATAGTAAATTTGAATTTCAACAAAGCATTTTTCAGAATTTCATGATATTCTTTTGAATATGTTGGAAATTTGAGCCAAGTGATAGTACTGTTGGTTGGTGTCATATATTTGTCAGATACTCATTAATTGCAGATCAGGTGCTGGGAACTAACAATACATATTTTAAAAAAATCAAGGACCCTGCCCTCAAGGAGATGTTTAAATGTAATGCAATAAGATAATACTATAAAAGTAAAGAGTAGAGGGAGCATGAAGGTTTCTAATTCTGTTTAAAGGGTGGTCAATAATAAATTGCATACACCTGAAACTAATACAACATTGTAAATCTGTTGTAAATCAACTATACTCTAATAAAATTAATTTAAAAAAATAATGAATTGCAACCTCTACTGGGACTTGGATGAGAAGACTTGGACAAGCACATTGAATTTATATAGAACATGAAGTTGAAAAGGCTACCTAATGCTTTGGGTGACAGACTTAATTTAACAAATTTTTATTGAGCACCTGTTATATGCCAGACTCTCTGCTCAGAATCCAAATATTGTTTTAATAGATCCAATCCAAAATTAGATTAAACTGCCAAAGGAACTTAATTCAGTGCTGTCCAATAAAAATAGAATGTGAGCCACAAGTATAAATTTCAATGTTGTAGTAACCACATTATGAAAAGTAAAAAGCAGGTGAAATTAATTTTAATAATGTATTTTTTACCCAGCATATCCAATATATTTTATGTGTGTAACGAATATAAAAATTATTAATGAAATCCTTACATATTCCTTTTATACTAAGTCTATGAAATCTGGTGTGGATTTTGCACTTTATAAAGTGTGCGTCTTGGACCAGCCACATTTTTCCAGTGCTTAATAGCCCCATGGGGCTAATGGCCACCAGATTGGACACCACAGCTCTATATCCTGTGCTGTAAATTGACAGTAATATCTAGTGTTTACTTCAGTTCTTAGCAGTGTATTATGATTCAAAGGAGATAATGTATTTGAAGACAGATTTCAAAGTGGCATTAAAAAGTTTAAAACCGTCATGTGAAAGAGGGATTAGCCTCAAAATGGTAACTTTTATGTCATCAATTCTTTTTGAGTGGAGTTGTTACTTACGGTGCTTTAGGACTAAGGCTGAAACTGCCTGTTTGAGTGTGTTCACCTAGTGAAGGTCAGTTAATGACCAGACATGTGTTGTCACTGAGTTAAACTACCTCAGTGATGGTTCCAAAGAGCAGAATTCGGAGCAATGAATAGAATTTACATGGAAACAGATTTTGGTTTAATGTTAACGAGAACTGTTGTAATAATTAGAACTACCCCCAAACTGAATAAAGTCCCCACAAAAGTAGCTAGTTCTCTCTCACTTGGAAATATTCACAGAAGGATTATGTAAACTTTTTTTAAAATGTTCTAGTAGAGATTTAAGCATTAGATGAAAGAAGGAGACTAGGTAAACTTTACAGTCTCATCCAACTAAAATTCTATATTTGGCCTTAAATGGGTGTGGTGGGAAGAACAGCCAATTTCAAACCCTTAGAATAGCCCTTTCATCAGCCTGGCTTTGCCCCAACCTCAAATATACTGGAGACTTGTATAATGATGCGCATTATAGCAAGTTTTCCAAAGTATCTTAATTTCCTGCCTATACAATACTGCCTACACCTCAAGCTAAACCCAAAATAGCATTCATCTCTGCCTATACCACACGCACACACCCTGGCCTTTTAGTTGGCTCAGTGGTAGACATTGCTGCCAGGAAAAATGGTTTCACTGGTGATACATAAAATGCAGACTGTATAGTCACTGGGATTTCTTTATCCCCATGACCACCCAATAACTCCATATGTACTTTAATAACATATTATGTTATTAATTGTAACCTAATTGTCAATACTGTTGTTACATTAGCAAAAATAGTGTGTTTGATGGTAAAAAGTTCATTTTTAAAGATTAGTTTGTCAGTGTGGAAAAATAGATATAACCCAATCTATAAAGTCAGCTGTGATTAGGCTCCTAACCTTATTTTTAAGTTCCTTAGTGATTGCTGCCTTGGCATATCTAGCTGTTAACTATACAGTTAATATACAGACAAATTATGAAGTAATAAAATTTGACTGTTTTTTTTTTCCTTGATAAATACATTTGTTTCCCTTTTTATGGTTTTATGGAAAAACTTTTTTCTGTTAAGTTCACCTGAAATGTAAAGTTATTTTCAAAGGGTATCTGAATCATGTAGAGAAAGGTATATGTAATGTTTGTGAAATGATTCTGCTAGGATTCCAAAGGCTATCCTGGAAAAATCAACACATCCACTAGGATCCAATTAAAGTACACATTGTAAAACTTTGGATTTAGATTCAGGATGAATGGAATTCTTAGAACAATCCTTCACATAACTTCTATCTATATAGACATATCAGTCAGTCAGTCAGTTCAGTCGCTCAGTTGTGTCCAGCTCTTTGTGACCCCATGAATCGCAGCACGCCAGGCCTCCCTGCCCATCACCAACTCCCGGAGTTCACTCAGACTCACGTCCATCAAGTCAGTGATGCCATCCAGCCGTCTCATCCTCTGTCGTCCCCTTCTCCTCTTGCCCCCTATCCTCCAAGCATCAGAGTCTTTTCCAATGAGTCAACTCTTCGCATGAGGTGGCCAAAGTACTGGAGTCTCAGCTTTAGCATCTTTCCTTCCAAAGAAATCCCAGGGCTGATCTCCTTCAGAATGGACTGGTTGGATCTCCTTGCAGTCCAAGGGACTCTCAAGAGTCTTCTCCAGCCCCACAGTTCAAAAGCATCAATTCTTCGGCGCTCAGCCTTCACAGCCCAACTCTCACATCCATACATGACCACAGGAAAAACCATAGCCTTGACTAGATGAACCTTTGTTGGCAAAGTAATGTCTCTGATTTTGAATATGCTATCTAGGTTGGTCATAACTTTCCTTCCAAGGAGTAAGCGTCTTTGAATTTCATGGCTGCAGTCACCATCTGCAGTGATTTTGGAGCCCAGAAAAATAAAGTCTGACACTGTTTCCACTGTTTCCCCATCTATTTCCCATGAAGTGATGGGACCAGATGCCATGATCTTCGTTTTCTGAATGTTGAGCTTTAAGCCAACTTTTTCACTCTCCACTTTCACTTTCATCGAGAGGCTTTTTAGTTCCTCTTCACTTTCTGCCATAAGGGTGGTGTCCTCTGCATATCTGAGGTTATTGATATTTCTCCCGGCAATCTTGATTCCAGCTTGTATTTCTTCCATTCCAGCATTTCTCATGATGTATTCTGCATAGAAGTTAAATAAGCAGGATGACAATATACAGCCTTGACGTACTCCTTTTCCTATTTGGGACCAGTCTGTTGTTCCATGTCCAGTTCTAACTGTTGCTTCCTAACCTGCATGTAGGTTTCTCAAGAGGCAGGTCAAGTGGTCTGGTATTCCCATCTCTTTCAGAATTTTCCAGTTTATTGTGATCCACAGAGTCAAAGGCTTTGGCATAGTCAATAAAGGAGAAATAAATGTTTTCTTGGAACTCTTGCTTTTTCGATGATCCAGCGGATGTTGGCAATTTGATCTCTGGTTCCTCTGCCTTTTCTAAAACCAGCTTGAACATCTGGAAGTTCACAGTTCACATATTGCTGAAGCCTGGCTTGGAGAATTTTGAGCATTACTTTACTAGCGTGTGAGATGAGTGCAATTGTGCAGTAGTTTGAGCATTCTTTGGCATTGCCTTTCTTTGGGATTGGAATGAAAACTGACCTTTTCCAGTCCTGTGGCCACTGCTGAGTTTTCCAAATGTGCTGGCATATTGAGTGCAGCACTTTCACAGCATCATCTTTCAGGATTTGAAATAGCTCAACTGGAATCTATCACCTCCACTAGCTTTGTTCGTAGTGATGCTTTCTAAGGCCCACTTGACTTCACATTCCAGGATGTCTGGCTCTAGGTCAGTGATCACACCATCATGATTATCTGGGTCGTGAAGATCTTTTTTGTACAGTTCTTCTGTGTATTCTTGCCATTTCTTCTTAATATCTTATGCTTCTGTTAGTTCCATACCATTTCTGTCCTTTCTCAGCTTGTGGGCCATACCAAAGCAGACCATAGGCCATATTTGGCTCCTTGGTCATAGTTTGCCAGCCCGTGCTTTAGAAGATCCTTTAGTGAGACTTTATTGATGCCAATAGTTGGTTTTGGTTTTTATGAAAATTCCTTTAAAACAGCTTCATTCTTGAAACACTAGTTTGTTGTGGCTACAGTTCAACAGTTTTTTGTATCATTTTGAAGATACTTCACTGACTTCCTGCATTTGTTTCTGCTATGAAGCTGATGGTTGTTCTAATTATTACTCTTTTATAGGACATCTACCTTTTCTTTCTGATTGCTGTTACTAAGACCCTTATCTCACTCTTGCTTCTTCTCCCTCACTCCCCTCTTCTCACATATATTGCACACCCATATGTGAGAGAGTGTGTGTTCTGAAGTTTTACTGTATAGTGTCTAGCTGCAGATTTCTTTTTAAGCTGCCTGGGATTTATTATTTTTTATGAATATACATATTGGTGCTTGTAATCAAGTATGAAGAATCCTTTACCATTATCTCTTCAAATCTTGCCTCTTCCCCCATTCCCTTGACTGCTTTCTCCTACAACCCAAATTAGCTATATGGTGGAACTGCTCACTGAATCCCTCTTAACATCTCTTTTTGTCTTAACTACATTCTGAATAAGTTTTTCAAATCTGTCTTCCAGCTTCTCTGAGCATTGTTTATTTTTTTCTCATGATAGTATTTTCATCTATATGTTTTCATTTCGTTCTTTAATACCTGTCTGGTCACTTTGGGTAATCTCATGTTGCTTAGTCATATTTTTTGATTCTCTCATCTACATCCTCAAAAATACATTTTTTTAATCTGATTTTTTAATGTCTCCAGGTTGATTCTTCTGTTTGTGGTATTTTGTTTTCATATGTAGTAGTGCATGCATGTAAGATCATATTTGATTGAACTGTATCTGTGAGAATTTTGAGACCTGGGTAGAGGAAGTTCATCCAAAAAGAATGTGCCTTTATCCATCAAGTGCTTGGGGCCACTAACAACATATGGACATTTTGAAATAAGTTTTCATTTTCTGGAGCACATAGTTAATGGGAATTCAAGCCCCAAACTTATGTTAGGGCCAGCCAATGGTTGAGATTTCTCACGTTACTTTTTTCTTTTTCTTGGCCTTCAGCCATGGTACATATTTTGCATGGCACTTTTGATTTTGATTTGAAGTAGTTTTCCCTACTTCCACTTTAAAGGTCCTGGATCTATGCACAGGTCCCTGATCCCCATCCCTCTTTGTGTAGGCACTAAGTTTTGTCTTCTGTCCCCTACAAACAAAAGTTATTAATTATTGGATGTGGGCAGATGTCCTTAAGATAGCTTTCTGCCTCTGTGCTAAGTTGCTTCTCTGGATTTGAATTTTTGCATTATTTTTGTGGTCAGAAAGCTTTTCAGGTTATTGTCCATATTGCCAGACAAAGATGACTTGACTTTTCAAAATTCATTCTTGTCTTCCCATGAGAATAAACTGAAATCATTTTAGTAGTACTAAATCAAATAGATAAGCTGACTTTATTAAACAGCTTATCCAGAATCAAATATCTAAAAGACTTATCAGTAATTTGCACATCCACTGTTCATAGTAATGGTATAGATGAACAACAGTTTGTTCAGTCCCACACATGTATGAAAGTGAAAGTGTTAGTTGCTGAGTTGTGTCCAACTATTTCCATGTATAATACTATGTGAAAATCATTGATACTCTTTATAATGACTTTGAGGCATCGTAACATAGTAGTAGTAAGGTACAAGGTATCTTATACATAATCAAAACTGTGTTCAGTATATATTTTTGATATTGTTATTTGATAATCCATGCATGTTACTTCATTTACCTAGAACGTTCTGATTCTTAGAGCATTCCATTTTCATTGTGTTTGATGTGAAATATATTTTCTATTAGGAATAAAATGTCTTTTTAGATAAAGTATAACAAGTATATTGTTTTTAGTTATCTTAGAGAGTTATTTTGTAACACTTAGACAGCTTTGAATATTTTTGTTGTTCAATAAACTGGTTGAAAGAAAGTAAAAGTGAAATCACTCAGTCGTGTCTCACTCTTTGCGACCCCATGGATTATAGCCTAACATCTAATCTGCTTAATATCTAATCCACTTTTTGAACTTCTCAAAAGAATATTCATGGCCCCCTGACAAATTCTTCATTATAATAAAATACACGGTTTTATACTGTTTTTCTCATGACTTATTTAAACACTTACTGTGTATGCTTAGGAGGAAGAAGCAGATGTTGAAGGAATTCAGTATAAAACACTACGAACATTTCACCATGGAGTCAGAGTTGATGGCATAGCTTGGAGCCCAGAGACTAGACTTGATTCATTGCCTCCAGTAATCAAGTAAGTTGAAAGTTATTAAATGCAGCATTTATTAATATCCTTTGTGTTAAGTGATCTGAAGCCTCTGATCATGGGGACGTTTTTCCTCCATCACCGCAACTCCAGGTATTAGGTATTTTAATATTTGCTATTATTTCATAATTTAAGCTTATTGTTTACATTTGTGACTTATATGCAGACGTAACAGTGATGCCTTGAAGCATGTGTTTGAGCCTGACTACAAAGCTGTTTATGTGAGATTCCTATGAATCATAAATTCTTCACTGATTTACCACTTATTGAAAGTGCAGCTTTGTTAAAATAACTAAATTTGATTGAGTCATTAATCACCCTTACTGCCCCATACATAAAATGAGGAAAGAAAAGTGAAGGCGCTCAGTCATGTCCAACTCTTTGTGACCCCGTGGACTGTAACTTACCAGGCTCCTCTGTTCATAGGATTGTCCAGGCAAGAATCCTGGAGTGGGTTGCCATTTCCTTCTCCAGGAGATCTTCACAACCCAGGGATTGAACCCGGGTCTCCCGCATTGTAGGCAGATGCTTTACCATCTGAGCCACCAACTGTAGTTCTAATCCTTGGGCTTCAGTTTTGTGGAAAGCATTTGAAAAGAATGACTGCTTTTTGAGAAAAAAATTAACACACTTGCTGAGGCCTTCTTCACAAAGGCAATGATATGTCAGGTTATTTAAGGTCTGTTACAAAACACTAACCTTATTTCCATAAATGTCAAATCTAAAATGTATGTCTTCTATTAGTAAACAGTATTTAACAATCATAATTTAGCTCTTACTGAGCTAACCTAATTTTTTTAAATTAAGGAATAATTTACATGCAGTAAACTCAATTCTTAAAGGAACAGTTTGATCAGTGTTGACAAATACATGTACTTTTATAACCTAGATGCTAGTAATACATAGCATTTCTGTGACCCCCAAAAGATTCTTTGTGCTCCTTCTGGTTAATCTCTGTACCCCGTCCCCTGCCCAAGCAACTATTCATCCAATTTCTGTTATCAGAAATTAGTTTTGCCTAATTGATCTATTTCTTCCAATGACTCTTAATGAATCATTGAAAAGGCATGGTACCAGAGATTTACCAACATATCTGGATTTCTAGATTGGGAGACTTGTTTTAACTTAAGCTTCATTTAAATTAAATTAGATGTTTTAGGTGAGAAAAAAATATTAGCTTTAATGCAGTCAAAACTTGAGGAATTTAGATCCATATGATACTCATTTACCTAAAGACAATTGGAAATAAGCTCTGTTTTTCAATATAGACGTACAAAGGCTTCCCAGCTGGCTCAGTGGTAAAGAATCCACCTACCAATGCAGGAGACATGGGTTTGATACCTAGAGGGAAGATCTCCTGGAGGAGGAAATGGCAACTGTTCTGGTGGAAATGGCAACCCCCTCCAGTATTCTTGCCTAGAGAATCCTGTGAACAGAGGAGCCTGGTGGGCTGCTGTCCATAGGGTCGCATAGATTCGCACACGATTGAAGCGACTTTGCATGCATGCATGCATTGGAGAAGGAAATGGCAACCCACTCCAGTATTCTTGCCTGGAGAATCCCAGGGACGGAGGAGCCTGGTGGGCTGCCGTCTAGGGGGTCACACAGAGTCGGACACGACTGAAGCGACTTACAGCAGCAGCCAGTGTTCTTGCCTGAAAAATCTCATGGACAGAGCTGCCTGGCAGGCTATAATCCTTGGGGTCTCAGAGAGTCAGACACGACTGAGAGATTGAACAGATACACGTACATACAGATGTATAAGTTATTTCTTCCTCAGCCATAATCTGCCATGCTAAGAATCTAAGAATTTTAGGATTAATGGCAAACTAGTTAAAAAATAGTTGTTTATTGCTTAGTTTGTTTTGTAATATACATTGATGTACATCTAAACAATAACCTTAATAGGGTCAATATGATAATACTCCAACTTTTAGTAATAAATACACCAGCGTTATTAGGTATAAAAAGATTATTATCTTTCATCTAATTTAGTGAATTTAGTGTATCTTAAAGTAAGAAGGCTTAAAGATAACTGAAGGAGGCAAAGACTAAGATAGATGTATAACTATATTTTTATACCTTATATTGACCTAGCTAAAAGAAGATACTTTTTTAAACCCATTATTTTAAACCTTTAAGAAAAAGTTAAATGTTGTGATTTATAATAAAATTCTATGCTTTTATAATTAAAGAGACAAATCTAATACACTAATATTTTTATGTTTTCCAAAAGAAATTTGTGTCCCCTACTTTCAGCCATAGTTGTATAACAGATTTTACAGTGGAGCCATAGCATCCCCCTTCTGCCCAAACAAAAGCATGATTATGAGTCATGAAGATAGCTCTGGTGCTTAAAGGTGGGAAGCATTTACCTAGACTAAAAATGGCCTTATTTTTGTTTTCTTACTTCCAGATTTTGTACTTCTGCTGCTGATATGAAAATTAGATTATTTACTTCAGATCTTCAAGATAAAAATGAATACAAGGTATGTTGACAAGTTTAATTGTAAATCTGTTTTAAAACATTTATTATTTCTGCTTTTTTATTGAATTTATCCCAATTTAAAATGGCTTTATGGTTGTCTTTGAAATATGTAGTTTAGAATCTCATTAATTCTATTTTAGGCTATAGTAAGGAACTAGTATCATAGTAAGGACTGCGAATTATAAATCTAATATCACTTATTAAATTACAGTAGTAGGTAAGCACAGAAATGAGAGGGAACTAGAAACTTTGTGTAATAGACATGAACACACATAGAGTAAGAGGTAAACTTGACAGGAACAAGCTCAGTACAGCGCAGTGCAAGGCAGGACCACAAAGTGGTTAAAAGCACAGACACAGGAGCCAGAACATCTGGTTTGAAGCCCAGCTGTGCCACCTTAGTAACAGTATGACTTTGATCAAATTCCCAATCTCTTGTTCTCATTTCCTTACCTGTAAAATGAGGATGATCATAGCATCTGCTTCATGGGATTATGAGCATTGGCTAAGCTAATTCATATAAAACACTTAGAACAGTGCTTTTTACATAGTAAGCCCTGTATGTGAGTTTTCTATTGGTATGATCAATAACCCTGTAAGATAAGTCAGATGGAGAAAGACAAATACTATATGATTGCACTTATGTGAGGAGCTCTTCTTAAAGCTGAACTCATAGAAACAGAAAATAGAGTGGTGGTTGTCAGGGCCTGGAGGGAGGAAATGGGGAGACAATGATGGAAGGGTACAGACCTCCAGTTTTAAGAGAAGTAAGTTCGGGGGGGGGGTCTACTGTATGTCATGATGAGTATAGTTAACAATACTGTATTATATCTTGCAAGTTGCTAAAAGACTAGATCTTAAATATTCTCACCGCAAAACAAAAGTAATTTTGTGAGGTGATAGAAGTATTAACTAACCCTATCATGGTAGTCATTTAACTAACCCTGTTACGGTAATCATTTCACAGTGTATGTTTGTATCATCATGTACTAATCATCATGTTATACACCTTAAACTTACATAGTGTTATATATCTCAATAAAGTGGGGAGAAATTCATTAAATACCTCTCAGTTTGGATTGAAATTGAGTCATGTTTTTTTATAAGAACAGTATTGCCTTCCTGACTTTCTAGTAAATAAAACCTATGAATAATATTATAAAACAAAGGTAAACTATAAACCTAATCATTTAGAAAACAGTAAAAAGTTATGCTCTAAGTTATATACAGTAGGCTATATACAATTTTACCGTAATAAATGCACTGTATATATTAGTTTATTTAAAGCCATATCAGTGAACATCTAAGTGTACAGTGACACATAGAATTTTGACCCATTAAAAGTCAATAGTTATTAACTATTATTGCCAGTTTGAAAAGACATTAAATAGTTAATGTGATGTGGCGTAAAAACTGTGAGATAAGCTCTGAAGAAGGACCTGGACTTGTTAAACTTACACCAGAATGTTTGAATGAAATCCTTTTTTTCTCCCTCATTTCCAAATAGTTCAGTTCAGTTCAGTCGCTCAGTCGTGTCTGACTCTTTGGGACCCCGTGAATCGCAGCATACCAGCCCTCCCTGTCCATCACCAACTCCCGGAGTTCACTCAGTAGTACCAAATAGAATTACTTTATTAATCTTAGAACTAAGATCAAATTCAAGTGTCTAAAAGGTAAATAGGAAACAAAAACAATATCCATTAAATTATTTAAATATCTGATATCTGACAGGCCTGGTCAGGATTTCAGTTTTAAAGATTTAGACTAATTGGACCTTAACCTGCATGCATAGTCCTCTAACTTACAACTTCCCATTTGCTCCTTCTGTGGCCAAAAGAGGGTTTCTGGGTTATTGTGATAATGGGCTTATAATTCTAGCTGTCTAAAGTGCTGGCAGTCACATTGAACAAATAAATAAAAACTGTAGAAGATGAAGTCCTTGCTATGTGTTTATTAGGTAGCAGCCAGTGTACAGAGCAGCAGGTATGAGATAGAAAATCAAAAGGGGACTCTTATTTCAGGGCTCCTAGAAAGTTCTCCTGGCTTTAACTTTTGTATAAGCTTTATGTAATAAGTGAGAAATGAGGTGATTTGAGGACAGGTACAGTTAAAAAAATAAAAACAAAGAATGTGTGTTTTTGTAAGAAATGCATACTAGAAAAGATCAAGCTAATAACAGTGTGTTGAATGATCAGCTTCTTTCCAAGATAAACCTTCCAAAAAAGTGGGTGTATAAATCATGTTTTAAAAATAGCAGATTACTTAAGAAATATTTATAGAAAAGAGAAGCATGCAGTGAAGTAAAAATATTAGGTCGGAATATTGTAGATTATTTTCTTGTGTTCTTACTAACTTTTCCCCTGATGTCAGGTTTTAGAAGGCCATTCAGATTTCATTAATGGTTTGGTATTTGATCCCAGAGAAGGCCAAGAAATTGCAAGTGTGAGTGATGATCATACATGCAGGTATGTTGCTTACAACAAAATTTTTGAATTTTCATCTTATGTTAATGAGAATTACATTTTAAAAATTAAAGAAAATGTAAATTTCTACATATATTCCACAAAATGTTATAAAAGAAGCATACTTTATTTAAAGTGTAAGTATGGCACCAACAGGAGTTTCAAAACCAGTACGTTGAATTCTCATCTCAGTTAATGGAAAATTCCCTAGCTAGTTCTTGAGTGCCTCTCTCCCTCTTATTTTAGGTTTGCGCGTTTATGAAATCTAAGTATATATCAGGTCAAACATTGAACAGGATCAGTAGGCTAATAAAAGGCATTTGCCATTCTGTGAAATTATTTCACAGATTATATCTGGTAAGTTAATGTTTAATAATGAACTGAGAACCTCATTTACTAAAGCAAGACTCATAAGGAATTTAGTGTTTTGACAAATTCAAAAGTCTCTTTCTAAAGCTTTTCTGTAGATATTCAATATTATATTCTTCCACCTTACCACCCCCACCCCTCACCCCTGCCTAGATTGAACAGATGAGGTAGCTATAACATTTTACTAGTGCCTAAAGCTGGAGAATATCACAAGTAAAGAACAAGATGAAGACCAAGTGTAGGAGGTGGAAATAAGCTAAGGAATCAGAAGTAAAGCAGTCATTAGAGGAATGCCAGTTGCCTCGTTTGCTTTAACAGTGCTGTGAGCAAACTGAACGCCACACACACACACACACAAAGAAAACAAAAATCACTGCTCTGCTATTTTGCATAGTTTTAATATTTGATAAAACTATGTCAAAATTGCTGCTGCTGCTAAGTCGCTTCAGTCGTATCCGACTCTGTGCGACCCCATAGACGGCAGCCCACCAGGCCCCACCGTCCTTGGAATTCTCCAGGCAAGAATACTGGAGTGGGTTGCCATTTCCTTCTCCAATGCATGAAAGTGAAAAGTCAAAGTGAAGTCGTTCAGTCGTGTCCAACTCTTAGCGACCTCATGGACTGCAGCCTACGAGGCTCCTCCGTCCATGGGATTTTCCAGGCAAGAGTACTGGAGTGGGGTGCCATTGCCTTCTCCGTTGTCAAAATTGCTAGTATTTATAAATACTTGTACAAATATAAAACTACTAAGTATGTGTCCTTTCACATTGGAAGTAAAGCCACTAACTTCTTTTTAAATTTTAATCTTCTCAGTAGCTCTTTTTAAAGTTATAGAGTCATAGGCCATCATTTTTTATGTACTGCCTGTTAAGATTTTCATGTCAGAGACATAAAAGATTTACATAACATTAAGATACTAGAGTCCCAAGTGTTAAAAAACTGAGTTTGTATAGAGACGAAAGAGTTAGTGGGACTATTTTTTAATGTAAAACTTAAATTAGATCACTAGAAAGAAATAATGACACTTTAGTTCTCTAACACATGGAGTTTCCTAATCATAGCATTTGGAATAATGAAATCTTTGAAGGGGGAAAATGAGTGTCTTTGCAAGCCAAGGAATATCCTTTGAATAGTGAATACCCACCAGAGACTTGGGATTACATTCAGAGGTCTGTGATTTTTTATTTCTTGTAGGATACTTTGGGATCTTTGTAGAATAGTAAAATTGTCCTAAAATTTGGGGGACTAGCAGAGGGTTGCCACCTTTTTATTTTGTCAAGTGATAAGAATTTTTTTAAAGTCTACTGCCTTCTATTATTATCATTTTATTTAAAAAAAATCATTATTACTCTAAATAGGAGAAAGGACTTAACTTCAAAATGAGACCTTTAATTTAAATCAATTTAACTTAAAATTTATTATGTTGCTCCTGATTGTCTTGCTTTGCTAGCCTGTGGTTGATGGTATTACTGTTGAGTAAATACTTACTCTCCCATCCATGCTCCTGCGGACAGAGACTTTGCTTGCTCTGTTGACCTTAGCCATGAGACTTGTTGAAGCCACTGTAATGTTAGCAGATGTGACTCAACCAGACACTTTAAATAAACATGTCCTAGATAGCTACTGGCCCCAGAGTGAGAAATACATTAAGCAGAGATGGACCCATCTGGCATTATGAAATAAGAGTGTCCCCAGACCCATAAGCAATAAATGCATGCCTATTTTTGTAAGTCTGAGATACTTGAGGTTGATAATATCATTGCAGCAGTGGCTGGGGAGCTAAATATAGTATTTATCAGCTTAATTTGCCAACCAGAGGGACAATTCTGATTGGCTTTCAGAGTCAAACCTCTTGGACTAAAAGCTAAACTATATAGATAAGATCTTTAAAAGAAACAGAAGATGTAGCTAAATCAAGAAGTTTAAGAAAGAGTAGTAACATACACTCTCAAGTAACAAAGAAAGTAGGAATTCTGAGGGGACAAACTACCATAGAAAAATGTTTCAGTACAACTGTCTCCATTAACTCAAAGTATACAATTACCGAGTGACAAAGACACCAGCCAAATGGCAGCTCTGCAATTTGGGTAGAAGAAATAGCCAAATATATCCCAGGAATCATTCCTATCATTGTACTAAAGTGATGTCTACTGGAGTCTGGATCTGTGTATGTTGGTGATAAAGGTACCTTAGTGAAATCCTTGTGCAATCATATTCAAAACCTGTGTCATCTTGGATTTAGAATTGTATGCCGGTGATACCATGCTTTTAAAGAACATGCTAAATAGAATAACTAGGTCAATAAAGAAGTAGAGGATTTTAACATTTTAAACAAGCTGTACCTAACAGACATATATAAAACATCCAAACACTCCCAACATCAGCCAAATGTACATTCTTCTCAAGTGCACCTGGAACACATAAAAATAAACCATCTATTAGTCCTCAAAGCTAGGTTTTTAATCACACAAAGTATCTTCTTTAATCACAGTGTAATGAACTAAAAACCTTTAACAGAAGGAAAAGCTACAGGTACATGGAAAGTGAATAACACACTCTCATTAAACAGCCAATAAGTCAAAAAGGAAATCACAAAGGAAATTAGATTTCACTTTGAGATGAGTGAAGAAACATAATATCCAGAATTTATAGGATGCAGTAAAAGCAGTGCTCAGAGGGAAATTTATAGCTGTGAACACTTACATTAAAAAGAACTCAAATTAATAACCTAAATTGATACCTTACAAAGCTTAAAAAGAAGAAACCCAAAACTAACACGAGTAAGGAAATAAGAAAGATTAGAACAAAGATTAACAAAATAGGGAATGGAGAATAATAGAGTCAATGACATCAAAAGAGGTTCTTTGAAAATATATAACAAAATGAGCAAACCTTTAGCTAGAGAAACAAAGAGAGAATACTATAAGTGGTAAAAATCAGGAAAAGTGGGAACATTACTACTAACCTTACAGAAATAAAAAGGATTATAAGAGAGTACTATAAATAGTTAAATACCAACAAATCAGATAACCTAGGTGTCTTGGACAAATTCTTAGAAACACAAAACTGCCAAAACTCAAGGGGAAAAAAAAAAGAAAATCTAAATAGACCTATAAAAAATAAAGAAACAATCGATAATCAAAAATTGCTCAACTAAGAAAGCCCAGGACAAGATTCTTCACTGGTAAATTCTGCCAAACATTTAAGGAAGAATTAACACCTGTCTCTCAAATGCTTACAGAAAGTAGAATAGGAGGAAACACTTTCTGACTCATTCTGTGAGGCCATCATTATCCTGATAACCAAAGCCAGACAAAGACTTCATAAAAAAAGAAAACTGCACACCAGTATTCCTTACAAATATAGATGCAAAATCCTCAATAATACACAGCTAAAACTAGAAAACTCTTAGAAGAAGAAAGCAGGGACAAAGCTTTAGGGTCTTGGATTTGGTAATAGTTTCTTAAATATGACAAAAAAAAAAACACATCTATTAAAAATAAATAAATTGGGCTTCATCAGAATTTATAACTTTTGAATACCAGAGGACCCTGTCAAGGGAGTGAAAAGATATTCCACTGAATGGGAAAATGTATTTGCAAATTATATATCTAATAAAAGTGTCATCCAAGATATACAAGAAACTCTTCTAATTCAATTATAAAGAGACAAACAACCCAATTTAGAAAAAAATATATGCAAAATACATGAATAGATGATTCTTCTGAGAAGATATATAAATTGTTGACAAGCACATGAAAAGATGCTGAATGTCATTAGGGAAATGAAAATCAAAATAAAGTACCACTGAGCACTAAGATAACTATAAACACAAAGGAAAAAGCAAGTGTTGACAAGAATGTGAAGAAACTGAAACCCTGAAACCCTCATACTTTGCTGGTAGGAATGTAAAATGGTGTAGCCATCATGGAATAGAGTTTGGCAGTTCCTCAAAATGTTAAACATGTAACCCAGCATTTCCAATCCTTGGTATAGACCCAAGAGAATTAAAAACAGGTGTTTATTCAAATGAAAACTTACAAAGGAATGTTCCTAGCAGCACTATTCACAATAGCTAAAAGGTGAGGCAACCCAGATGTCCATCAGTAAATGAATGGACAAATAAATGTATATCCATACATGGGCTTCCCTGGTGGCTCAGATGGTAAAGAATCTGCCTATAATGCAAGAGACTTGGGTTCGATCCCCTGGGTTGGGAAGATCCCATGGAGGAGAGTATGGCAACCTGCTCCAATATTCTTGTCTGGAGAATCCCCATGGCCAGAGGAGTCTGTCAGGCTACAGTCCATGAGGTCACAAAGAGTTGGACATGACTGAGCGACTAAGCACAGATATCCACACATTGAAATACTATTCACCTGTAAACAAAAATGAATATAGATACATGCTACACCATAGATGAAACTTGAAAACACTATGTTAAGTGAAAGTAGCCAGAGATAAAATACTCTGTGTTTCCATTAGGTAAATTCTCCAGAAGCAGCAGATCATTAGACAAAACAGATTAGTGGCTGCCAGGAAGTTGGAGGACCAGACATAGGAATGACTGCTTAATGAGTCCAGTGTTTCCTTTTGGGATTATGAAAATGTTCTAGAACTAGATAGTGGTGGTGGTTGCACAACATTGTGAATGTGCTAAGTGCTCCTGAACTATTTTAAAACTATTTAAATGGTGAATAAAATTTTTTAAATACTAAGCTTCATTATGTAATTCAACAATATGAAACAGTGCTACAAGATGGATTCTTAACGTTTTGTACTATAAAGAGCAGAAAGAATGTTTCTTTCTGCAACTCAAAAAAAAAAAAAAATTCTTTTTCATACACTGTTGATCTGTGCATATCTTCAGATGTTTGACTTTGACCTTTTCAAGGAGACACAATATTATAATCAGCTAAGAGATTTGTGGCCTTAGGGACACCATTTCAAAACACTCTATCCTTTCAAGAGGTTCATAAAACTTAACCTATTTTATTGAAAATTCCCAAATTCTGATTCAGAATGAAGATGGTCTCACTTGTACTAATGTCTCAATCTATCCATTAAAAGTTGGCACTTGTTTGTCTCTTGATACAGAGACTGAATGTATAGCGAATAAATGAATATGTAGACTAATTCATCCAGACAGCCAATGTCAAGTATCTACTATGTGCCAGGCACTGTGCTAGGTTCTTGGTAATCACCGATATATTTTTAAACCTGTGAATAATCATTTCAGAACCATTTTAAGCTTCTCTAAGACTCACACAGGTGTTTTATTTCCTGTAAATGAATTATAATAAAAATAATATTACTAAATATTTTATGGAGTACTTTACTGCATACTAACCAACACTGAGTGCCTTACCTATGTAAGTTTATTTAATTTTTACAACACGTCTGAGATAGGTTATATTTTTACCTTCCATTTATAAGATGAGGATACAGGGCATAGAGAGGCTAATAATTTGTGGAAAGGGACATAGCTGTTAAGGAGAGGAACTCGAGTATCAGGCAGTCTGACTGTACTACCTGCACTCTTAATTCATTCACCCTTCTCAGTGGCAATTTTCAAATTCATCCTGTGAGAAGATAGTATTTGTATCTAATAATATTTTAGATACTTCTTACTAATGTGCATTCTGTAATATGACTTTTTATTTAAGATTTCATCTAGTTTTAATATTCTGTAATATCTGCAAGTTCTTAAGAAAATTGAGTTCTCATTTAAAAGTTCTTTATCTGTCCCAATATTACCTTTTTTAAACATTTTCTAAAGTGTACTATACAATTTTGGGGGGCAGTCCTAAGATGGCAGAGGAATAGGACGGGGAGACCACTTTCTCCCCCACAAATTCATCAAAAGAACATTTGAACGCTGATTAAATTCCACAAAACAACTTCTGAATGCAGGCAGAGGACATCAGGCACCCAGAAAAGCAGCCCATTGTCTTCAAAAGGAGGTAGGAAAAAATATAAAAGGTAAAAAGAGAGACAAAAGAGGTAGGGATGGAGATCCGTCCCGGGAAGGGAGTCTTAAAAAAGAGAGAAGTTTCCAAACACCAAGAAACATTCTCACTGGTGAGTCTGTGGCAAGCCTTGGAACCTCAGAGGGCAACATAACCGGGAGGAAAAATAAATAAATAATTAAAACCCACACATTAAGTGCCCAACAGTAACTCCCAGCAGAGAAGCAGCGCAGATGCCTGTATCCACCACTAGCAAGTGGGGGCTGGGCAGGGAGGCACGGGCTGCATTGCTTAGAGTAAGGACCCCGCCTGAATTGCCCCGAGGGCTATCTGATGGAACTAACTAGAGATAGCAAACCAGACTGCAGGATACCCACCCCGCGAAAAGCCCTAACGTAAAACACTGCCAGGCCTGCTCACCAAACAAAGGACTGATTAGAGCTAGCTGGCTGTGGACAGACCCATCCCCCACTGGAGACAAGCAGGTGAGGGCAGCCAGAGCCAGAAGGGATCAGTCATGCCCCAGAGAGGCATCATCTACCAAACTGCAAGCAGGCTTCGTTGCTAACCAAGACTTCTTGGGATTCTGAACGGTCAACATCCACCTGAGAAGGTGCGCTGGTTGTATACCCAGAAAACTGAGTGGCAGGGACGTGGGAAGCCATAAGTCACAGAAACTGCACTAGCCAAACACCTGGTCACCTGAGCTGGTCAGACCTGGGAACAGCACAAAACGCAGGCCCAACCAAGTCTGTGCCTTTGTGGACTACCTGAGTACCTGAACCTGAGTGGCTTAGACCTGGAAAGTGCATACAACCCAGGGCCGGCCTCAGACAGTTCCCAGCAGAGTAACCTAGAGCCTAAGCAGTGTAGACAGGAAAACACACATACGGTGAGCGGGGGCAAACCCAGTGTAGCCGAGACACTGGGACCACTCCCCACAGATGCCAGTGTTATTTGTTTGCAGTGTTCCTCCCTCCCCACAGCATGACTGAACAAGTGAGCCTAAAAAAGTGTCTACCACCACCCCCTTGTATGAGGGCAGAAATTAGACACTGAAGAGACCAGCAAACAGAAGAAGCTAAAACAGATGGAACCGCCTTGGAAGTGACAGGCGACTTGGAGAAGTCTTGAGGCTACTGTAAGAATGAAAACCAGAAGCAGGAGGCTTAAGTCCAAATCCTGAGAACACCAGAGAACTCCTGACTCCAGGGAACATTAATGGATAAGAGCTCATCCAAAAGCCTCCATACCTACACTGAAACCAAGCTCCACCCAAGGGCCAGCAAGCTCCAGAGCAAGACATACCACGCAAGTTCTCCAGCAACACAGGAACATAGCCCTGAGCTTCAATTTACAGGCTGCCAAAGTCACTCAAAACCCACTGACATTTCATAACTTATTACTGGACACTTCATTGCACTCCAGAGAGAAAAAATCCAGCTCCACCCACCAGAACACCCGACACAAGCGTCCCTAACCAGGAAACCTTGACAAGCCACCTATCCAACGCCACCCACAGCCAGGAAACTGCACAATAAAGAGAACTCCACAAACTGCCAGAAGACGGAAAGGCCACCCCAAACACAGCAGTATAAGCAAGATGAAGGGGCAGAGAAATACCCAGCAGGTAAAGGAACAGGATAAATGCCCACCAAACCAAACAAAAGAGGAAGAGATAGGGAATCTACCTGATAAAGAATTCCGAATAATGATAGTGAAAATGATCCAAAATCTTGAAAACAAAATGGAGTTACAGATAAAAAGCCTGGAGACAAGGATTGAGACGATGCAAGAAAGGTTTAACAAGGACGTAGAAGAAATAAAAAAGAGTCAATATATAATGAATAATGCAATAAATGAGATCAAAAACACTGGAGGGAACCAACAGTAGAATAATTGAGGCAGAAGATAGGATAAGTGAGGTAGAAGATACAATGGTAGAAATAAATGAAACAGAGAGGAAAAAAGAAAAACGAATTAAAAGACATGAGGACAATCTCAGAGACCTCTGGGACAATGTTAAATGCCCCCACATTCGAATCAGGAGTCCCAGAAGAAGAAGACAAAAGAAAGACCATGAGAAAATACTTGAGGAGATAATAGTTGAAAACTTCCCTAAAATGGAGAAGGAAATAATCACCCAAGTCCAAGAAGCCCAGAGAGTCCCAAACAGGATAAACCCAAGGCGAATCACCCCAAGACACATATTAGTCAAATTAACAAAGATCAAATACAAAGAACAAATATTAAAAGCAGCAAGGGAAAAACAATAAATAACACACAAGGGGATTCCCATAAGGATAACAGCTGATCTTTCAACAGAAACTCTTCAGGCCAGGAGGGAATGGCAGGACATACTTAAAGTGATGAAAGAAAATAACCTACAGCCCAGATTACTGTACCCTGCAAGGATCTCACTCACATATGAAGGAGGAATCAAAAGCTTTACAGACAAGCAAAAGCTGAGAGAATTCAGCACCACCAAACCAGCTCTCCAACAAATGCTAAAGGATCTTCTCTAGACAGGAAACACAGAAAGGGTGTATAAACTCGAACCCAAAACAATAAAATAAATGGCAGTGGGATCATACTTATCAATAATTACCTTAAATGTAAATGGGTTGAATGCCCCAACCAAAAGACAAAGACTGGCTGAATGGGTACAAAAAGAAGACCCCTGTATATGTTGTCTACAAGAGACCCACCTCAAAACAAGGGAAACATACGAACTGAAAGTGAAGGGCTGGAAAAAGATATTCCATGCAAACAGAGACCAAAAGAAAGCAGGGGTAGCAATACTCATATCAGGCAAAATACACTTTAAAACAAAGAGTGTGAAAAGAGACGAAGGACACTACATAATGATCGAAGGATCAATCCAAGAAGAAGATACAACAATTATATATGCACCCAACAGAGGAGCACCACAATATGTAAGACAAATGCTAACAAGTATGAAAGGGGAAATTAACAATAACTCAATAATAGTGGGAGACTTTAATACCCCACTCACACCTATGGATAGATCAACTAAACAGAAAAGTAACAAGGAAACACAAACTTTAAATGATACATAGACCAGTTAGACCTAATTGATATCTATAGGACATTTCACCCCAAAACAACGAATTTCACCTTTTCTCAAGCACACATGGAAGCTTCTCCAGAATAGATCACATCCTGGGCCATAAATCCACCCTTGGTAAATTCAAAAAAATTGAAACCATTCCAAGCATCTTTTCTGACCACAATGCAGTAAGATTAGATCTCAATTACAGGAGAAAAACTATTAAAAATTCCAACATATGGACGCTAAACAACACGCTGCTGAATAACCAACAAATCACAGAAGAAATCAAAAAAGAAATCAAAATATGCATAGAAAAGAATGAAAATGAAAGCACAACAACCCAAAACCTGCGGGATACTGTAGAAGCAGTGCTAAGGGGAAGGTTCATAGCAATACAGGCATACCTGGAGAAACAAGAAAAAAGTCAAATAACCTAACTCTACTCCTAAAACAACTAGAAAAGGAAGAAATGAAGAACCCCAGGGTTAGTAGAAGGAAAGAAATCTTAAAAATTAGGGCAGCAGCTGCTGCTGCTGCTGCTGTGTCACTTCAGTTGTGTCTGACTCTGTGCAACCCCATAGACGGCAGCCCACCAGATTGTCCCATCCCTGGGATTCTCCAGGCAAGAGTACTGGAGTGGGGTGCCATCGCCTTCTCTGAAAATTAGGGCAGAAATAAATGCAAAAGAAACAAAAGAGACTATAGCAAAAATCAACAAAGCCAAAAGCTGGTTCTTTGAGAAGATAAATAAAATTGACAAACCATTAGCCAGACTCATCAAGAAACAAAGGGAGAAAAATAAAATCAATAAAAGTAGAAATGAAAATGGAGAGATCACAACAGACAACACAGAAATACAAAGGATCATAAGAGACTACTATCAGCAAGTATATGCCAATAAAGTGGGCAACTTGGAAGAAATGGACAAAATTCTTAGAAAGGTATAACTTTCCAAAACTGAACCACGAAGAAGTAGAAAATCTTAACAGACCCATCACAAGCACGGAAATTGAAATTGTAATCAGAAATCTTCCAGCAAACAAAACCCCAGGTACACACGGCTTCACAGCTGAATTCTACCAAAAATTGAGAGAAGAGCTAACACCTATCCTACTCAAACTCTTCCAGAAAATTGCAGAGGAAGGTAAACTTCCAAACTCATTCTATGAGGCCACCATCACCCTAATGCCAAAACCTGACAAAGATGCCACAAAAAAAGAAAACTACAGGCCAATATCACTGATGAACATAGATGCAAAAATCCTTTACAAAATTCTAGCAATCAAGCAATCAGAATCCAACACATTAAACAGATCATACATCATGCCCAAGTGGGCTTTATCCCAGGGATGCAAGAATTCTTCAATATCCACAAATCAATCAATGTAATACACCACATTAACAAATTGATAAGTAAAAGTCATATGACTATCTCAATAGATGCAGAGAAAGCCTTTGACAAAATTCAACATCCATTTATGATAAAAACCCTCCAGAAAGCAGGAATAGAAGGAACATACCTCAACATAATAAAAGCTATGTATGACAAACCCACAGCAAACCCATTATCCTCAATGGTGAAAACTGAAAGCATTTCCCCTAAAGTCAGGAACCAGAGAAGGGTGCCCACTATCACCACTTACTATTCAACATACTTTTGGAGGTTTGGCCACAGCAATCAGAACAGAAAAAGAAATAAAAGGAATCCAAATTGGAAAAGAAGTAAAACTCTCACTGTTTGCAGATGACATGATCCTCTACATAGAAAACCCTCAAGACTCCACCAGAAAATTACTAGAGCTAATCAATGAATATAGTAAAGTTGCAGGATATAAAATCAACACACAGAAATCCCTTGCATTCGTATACACTAACAATGAGAAAACAGAGAAATTAAGGAAACAATTCCATTCACCATTGCAATGAAAAGAATAAAATCAGATCAGATCAGATCAGTCGCTCAGTTGTGTCCGACTCTTTTGACCCCGTGAATCGCAGCACGCCAGGCCTCCCTGCCCATCACCAACTCCCGGAATTCACTCAGACTCACGTCCATCGAGTCAGTGATGCCATCCAGCCATCTCATCCTCTGTCGTCTCCTTCTCCTCCTGCCCCCAATCCCTCCCAGCATCAGTCTTTTCCAGTGAGTCAACTCTTCGCATGAGGTGGCCAAAGTACTGGAGCTTCAGCTTCAGCATCATTCCTTCCAAAGAACACCCAGGGCTGATCTCCTTCAGAATGGACTGGTTGGATCTCCTTGCAGTCCAAGGGACCCTCAAGAGTCTTCTCCAACACCACAGTTCAAAAGCATCAATTCTTCGGCGCTCAGCTTTCTTCACAGTCCAACTCTCACATCCGTACATGACCACTGGAAAAATCATAGCCTTGACTAGACGGACCTTTGTTGGCAAAGTAATGTCTCTGCTTTTGAATATGCTATCTAGGTTGGTCATAACTTTCCTTCCAAGGAGTAAGCGTCTTTTAATTTCATGGCTGCAGTCACCATCTGCAGTGATTTTGGAGCCCAGAAAAATAAAGTCTGACACTGTTTCTACTGTTTCCCCATCTATTTCCCATGAAGTGGTAAAATACTCAGGAATATATCTACCTAAAGAAACAAAAGACCTATATATAGAAAACTATAAAACACTGATGAAAGAAATCAAAGAGGACACTAATAGATGGAGAAATATACTGTGTTCGTGGATTGGAAGAATCAATATAGTGAAAATGAGTATACTCCCCAAAGCAATCTGTAGATTCAGTGCAATCCCTATCAAGCTACCAATGGTATTTTTCACAGAGCTAGAACAAATAATTTCACAATTTGTATGGAAATACAAAAAACCTCAAATAGCCAAAGCAATCTTGAGAAAGAAGTATGGAACTGGAGCAATCAACCTGCCTGACTTCAGGCTCTACTACAAAGCCACAGTCATCAAGACAGTATGGTATTGGCACAAAGACAGAAATATAAATCAATGGAACAAAATAAAAAACCCAGAAATAAATCCACGCACCTATGTACACCTTATCTTTGACAAAGGAGGCAAGAATATACAATGGATTAAAGACAATCTCCTTAACAAGTGGTGCTGGGAAAACTGGTCAACCACTTGTAAAAGAATGAAATTAGAACACTTTCTAACACCATACACAAAAATAAACTCAAAATGGATTAAAGATCTAAACGTAAGACCAGAAACTATAAACTCCTAGAGGAGAACATAGGCAAAACACTCTCCGACATACATCACAGTAGGATCCTCTATGACCCACCTCCCAGAATATTGGAAATAAGAGCAAAAATAAACAAATTGGACTTAATTAAAATTAAAAGCTTCTGCACAAAAAAGGAAACTATAAGCAAGGTGAAAAGACAGCCTTCAGAATGGGAGAAAATAATAGCCAAGGAAGCAACTGACAAAGAATTAATCTCAAAAATATACAAGCAACTCCTGCAGCTCAATTCCAGAAAAATAAATGACCCAATAAAAAAATGCGCCAAAGAACTAAACAGACATTTCTCCAGAGAAGACATACAGATGGCTAACAAACACATGAAAAGATGCTCAACATCACTCATTATCAGAGAAATGCAAATCAAAACCACAATGAGTACCATTTCACGCCAGTCAGAATGGCTGCGATCCAAAAGTCTACAAGCAATAAATGCTGGAGAGGGTGTGGAGAAAAGGGAACCCTCTTACACTGTTGGTGGGAATGCAAACTAGTACAGCCACTATGGAGAACAGTGTGGAGATTCCTTAAAAAACTGGAAATAGAACTGGCATAGGACCCAGCAATCCCACTGCTGGGCATACACACCGAAGAAACCAAAATTGAAAGAAACACGTGTACCCCAGTGTTCGTCGCACCATTATTGTTTACAATAGCCAGGACATGGAAGCAACCTAGATGTCCATCAGCAGATGAATGGATAAGAAAGCTGTGGTGGCCCTGGGGGCGGGGCCTCCGCCGCCTCCTCAGCTTGGGCAGAGCAGTGATGGCGGCCACCACCGGGTCGGGGAGGCCGCAGGGGGTGGGGAACCAGGTCAGCGGAAGCTGCTGCCGCCGCCTCCTCAGCCCCATACTCCTCCACCGCCTCCCCAGCCGCTGCAGAAAGAGGCGGCAGCCCCTATGGATGATGGGTTCCTGAGCCTGGACTCGCCCACCTATGTCCTGTACAGGGACAGAGCAGAATGGCCTGATATAGATCCAGTGTCACAGAATGATGGCCCCAATCCAGTGGTCCAGATCATTTATAGTGAGAAATTTCAGGACGTCTGTGATTATTTCTGGGCTGTCCTGCAGCGGGACGAGAGAAGTGAGCAGGCTTTTAAATTAATCAGAGATGCTATTGAGTTAAATGCAGCCAGTTACATAGTGTGGCATTTCCAGAGTGTTCTCTCAAAGTCACTTCAGAAGGATCTACATGAGGAAATGAACTACACGTCTCGGCAATAATTGAGCAGCGGCCCAAAAACTATCAAGTTTGGCATCATAGGTGAGTGCTGGTGGAATGGCTGAGAGACCCATCTCAGGAGCTTGAGTTTATTGCGGATATTCTTACTCAGGGTGCAAAGAATTACCATGCCTGGCAACACCGACAGGTTATTCAGGAATTTAAACTTTGGATAATGAGTTGCAGTATGTAGACCAACTTCTCAAAGAGGATGTGAGAAATAACTGTCTGGAACCAAAGATATTTCATAATTTCTAACAGTACGGGCTACAATGATCATGCTATATTGGAGAGAGAAATCCAGTACACTCTAGAAATGATCAAACTAGTCCCACATAATGAAAGTGCGTGGAATTATTTGAAAGAGATTTTGCAGGGTCATGGTCTTTTCAAATATCCCAATCTGTTAAATCAATTACTTGCTTTACAACCAAGTCACAGCTCTCCCTACTTAATTGCTTTTCTCATGGACATCTATGAAGACATGCTAGAAAACCAATGTGACAACAAGGAGGAAATTCTTAATAAAGCATTAGAGGTAAAAACAAAAAAAAGGCTGTGGTACATATACACAATGGAGTATTACTCAGCCATTAAAAAGAATACATTTGAATCAGTTCTAATGAGGTGGATGAAATTGGAGCCTATTTCAGAGTGAAGTAAGCCAGAAAGAGAAACACCAATACAGTATACTAACACATATATATGGAATTTAGAAAGGTATTAACGATAACCCTGTATGCGAGACAGCAAAAGAGACACAGATGTATAGAACAGTCTTTTGGACTCTGGGAGAGGGCGAGGGTGGGATGATTTGGGAGGATGGCATTGAAACATGTATAATATCATATGTGAAACGAAACACCAGTCCAGGTTCAATGCATGATACAGGATGCTTGGGGCTGGTGCACTGGGATGACCCAGAGGGATGGTATGAGGAGGGAGGTGGGAGGGGGATTCAGGATGGGGAGTGCATTTACAGCAGTGGCATATTCATGTCAGTGTATGGCAAAACCAATAGAATATTGTAAAGTAAAAAAGAATGAGGAAAAAAAAAGTGTACTATACAATTTTGAATGAACCTCATAGAAAATATAACCTATCAAAATATATAATGATAAAAATATTTTGATTGTACATTTCTCTAAAATATTTTAATATTACATAAGTGTTTTAATTATATTACATATATCTATAAAAAAACAAGTAGTTATAGAATAGCAGTACAGTGTATATGTGTTCAGACATGACCACATAAGATATAGTAACATGTAGTCTTTGTCACTCTTTACAAGGAATAAATTTGAGTATTAGAAACATAAGATAACAGGAAAATGTAAGGCAGAGGCAAAGCTGCCAAGCTGCACAATTCCAGGGCTATGGCTTACAGAGTACAATGTAAATAGTGCCATCTGGAGTTCTGCAATGTGATAACCTTGAGCAAAACTTGGTATTAGACTAAAAACTGAAGTCAGTAGTAATAAAAAAAAAAAAAATGTAGTATGGGAAGTGAAAGAGTATGGAAATAAAGGTTAATCAAAATAGAAATAACTTGACAAGACAGATTATAGGATGTCAAGTTGAAAAAATAGGGAAGGATAATATTCTTGCAAAGTAGCCAATTTTTATATGGATGGTGTCAGAGTAATTCACTGTTATGACATGGGATGGAACACTAACAAAGATTGAAAAAAATATATTTCCTATCTTGAAATGGCCCCACCTAGTATTTCTCAATTTTACTGTGACATGCAAAAGTCATGTAGAATGGCTAGCATCCCTGATTCCCTTTCACTAAATGCTTGTAGCACCCCACTTATTAGGACAATCAGAAATGTTGTAACTAGGTGTTGGAACCATGCCCTGTTGAGAAATTTTGATTCAGTTAATAGTAAGTGATCATACTAAGTGTTTTATATAAACTAATTCATTTACTCCTCAAAAATACTATTTGGTAGATTCTCCAATTGAAGTTTTGATCTTTTTATATTATTGAAAAAGCAAATGTTCATATTATTTCTATGCCCTGATCAAAATCAAGCGTTATGTAGGGTTTAATAAAATTGATAGAATTATACTTAGTGTAATGTGTACAGACATGTTATCATCTTCTGCTTGGGAAGAATTTATCATTTTTGAAAGATACCTTTGCTAAAACACTCCAGTACCAACTCTTGAAACAAAGATGTCATATTCATTCATATGTCATTAGGCCAACTTTCAGATAAGGAGCAAGAAAGGAGAAACGGAGTTTTGTAGAGGACAAGGAAAATGATCCTAGAGTAGACTGCCCTTTTCACTAAGGGATTTTACAGGATCAGCCATGCTTGACTACCCTAGAGTCATCCCAGCCCTAGAAGAGTACCCTCTTAAGTATTTAGTGAGTGAGTGAAGGAATGAATACAATCCTTTATCTGTCACCATGTCTTTATAAAAAAAATGCCATTACCAAACAAACATCTGACAGATGTGTTTAAGAAAAGAATTCCCAAGTAAATCATAGGATTGCTAGTCATTCGGCCTCATGTTAGAACACCATTCTTTTTATGGTCCCTCTTCATGTTCTCCATATATAGATCTATCATATACATACATTTATGTACAGGAAAATATAAGTACTAGTACTTCAAATTATGACCTAGAATCATCTGAAGAAAGTTAAAATTATTATTTTTGAGAGGTAAGTAAATGCATATTTAGAAAGATTTATTATCCCCCTCCTTCCCAAAGAAGGTAAAAATGGTGTTTAAGTATTTACTGGGTTAAGCTTATTATTTTAAAAACTCACTAATACAGAACATTTCATTCCTAGTCAGTGCCAAATAACAGATGTTCTTGTATATTAAAAACAGTACCGTTCTGTAAGAACAAGTCAGATCAACAAGTATTTATTAAACATGTTTAGTATAGCCAACATTTAGTACTTTGGGGGATACAAAAGAAATAGAAGATGCAGTACTCACTGTAACTACAGAAGATGTCAGAACTAAATACATTTCCTCCTCCTCCTCCCCAGTAATCTTTTAAAATATTAGATAAAATTTATGGTGAAGGAAAAGTGGCTTCCAAAAACCAAGGAATTCTTAGTTCAAGACTAAAATAATAGAGGCGTGTAGTGTGCCATTCACTTTGTCTATAAAACACGGAATATTGGTAGTTGTCATGCTCTAGCTGTCATCAATTTAACTAAAATGGGAGGAAGGGTAAGACATAAAAAATAATGATTTTTTTAGGAATATAACCAAATTGCTAGATAAGGGAATACTAAATTACCTTAGATATCCACTAAGCCAATAATGCTGTTTTTTGAAAATTATTACGAGAGAAATAGAATGTTTATCAACTGTCTTCTATATATCCCATGTTAGCTAAATTCTTCCCATAATACTTCTGCTCATGTATATTTGCATCTTTAAGATCCACAGTTAAGACAGTGTTCCTCCCCGAACCCCACCCCAGCTAAGATCACAAAATAAGTGATTTACTTAAAATTAGTCCTTATGGGAAAGAGAGAAGAATGAAGACTGAGAACCTTCTTAAGACAGGCCAAGAGAGCATTGCTTGGAAGATCAATCTGCATTTAGGAGCAGTTAAATGATGCCTGATAATTACAGGTACAAAGTGAAATCAGGAGAATGTATACTATTCATTATAATGTATGGTTAAATAATTACAGAAATAAAGTTTTCTGCTTGTCTTCTAAAATTTCCTCTAGTTTTTTATAACATTTTGAATCAAGATTAATTATTTCATAGTTCTAATAAGAGCTTTAAGAATGAGATAAAAGAGACAGCTTGTATTGAATTTACCTCTAGTGAGTGAAACATAAGGATTTAATGTCTTTATAAGAACCATCCAAAAATTATAGTAAACTCTTTTGATCACCTTTGCAGATCTCTGTTATGTCGAAGCCATGAAATAGTGTGTTAATAAAAGATTGTAATAGAGTGAAAAGTTATAAAATGATGAATTTTCTGAAATTTTATATGATCGTGTACTGGTAATACCACTGTGGTGTTCAGCCCTTTGGTCTCTCACGTGCTCTTGCAGATGAAATATAAAACCAGTGCTTCATAAAGCGTATTACCCTATCCATGACTGCAGTAACTTAAGCTTGCTTTTTAGCCATTGTAGCCATTGTGTGGTTGTAAGAAGTGAATTGTACAAATAATAACCATATTCTTGAAACATATCCATTCAGGTTTATTTTGAAAGTCCACTAATGTAACTGATAAGGAGTACCTTCCCTCTTTTGTAGCATATAGTTAAATAACTTAAAAAGTATATCAAAATTTTTCTTCAAAGTAATGAAAGGCGATTATTTCCTGGGTAGTATTACTGGTGTTTGTGTTAAGGTTTATGTTAGTTAAAGGAAAAGTCCTTTTATTCTGAATTCCTTGAAGATGAAATAACTAAATATCTGTTTGAAAACTACCATATGCTATTTCTTTGCAGTTGAGAGTTTAATTTCGAGGTTTATTTTTAAATCTGACAAAATATCTCACAATTCCTATGCTTCAGAAATGTTTGTCTTTGTAAGTTAAATAAGATGTCACTTCTCCTCTGGGGTGGCCCTCAGGTATGATAAATTGGTAGTTTCTGCTGCATTTGTTTATAATTTTAAGGAAAAAAATGAAGGAATGACATGTAAATGTGTAAGATTTTTTAACCCCTCCGAAGCTTCATGATGTATAATAGTAGATTGTTGTTTGTGTGATAAAGTTGGTTTATTAGTATTATATTTGAAACAGGCCACTTCCTCTCTCCTTCAAAGTACAGCCTTTGATTATTGACTCTATTTTTGACTTATAAATTTTTGTGTTCATAAATTTTAATATTATTTGTAGACAAGTGAGTATAAAGATATCACAGCTTAGATGTACAAATAATAGAGCATGAATGTTCCTATCATGGATTACACCTTTTTCTTAAGCACTCATTAATGTGACTTTCAGAAACCACTTAGTTTAGTCTTTTTAGTTAAAACATCTTAGTTATTCTGTTTTAATAGTCTTTTGTGGGTAGTAACCCAGAAGGTAATTTACTTCTCAGGATATCTCCTTGCCCTTCTTCCTTCCCAAAACACTTCCTGGGTACAGGGAGAATCTAATAAAACTTCTGGGCACGAGGAGGGATAGCTGTGTATCTGGCCTTCACACTGTCCTCTGGTTGATTCATGATTTTTAATTATTGAAGGATAAAATAGCATAAGTAATTATCTTTCATTTTCATCCTTATAATTGTTCTTACTCTTGTCAGTAAAATTTCTGGTAGTCCATTTCATCTGTTATTAATACTATTTGCTTAGTAGTATCAAGTATTGATTTTTTTAAAAAAGCAGAATTAGTCTAATATTTTTTCTGAGTATATTTGAAACACTAACATATCCTGAAAGTATCCTTTGCAAAATTTTTATTTTATACTGTCATACCATTTTGTGGGCTTCCCTGGTAGCTCAGCTGGTAAAGAATCCACCTGCAATGCAGGAGACCCCAGTTCAATTCCTGGGTCGGGAAGTGGAGTGGCTACCCACTCCAGTATTCTGGCCTGGAAAATTCCGTGGACTGTATACTCCATGGGATTGCAAAGAGTCGGACACAATTGAGCGACTTTCACTTTTTTCACCATTTTGTCACCTCCACTGTTAAAGCCTTTCCCTTTAAAGGGAATAGAGAATCAGAGTTCTCTATAGTCTAAGCCACAAGCTGACAGTTTATTCATTCATCTCTTTAACCTCCCATATCCCTGTCAAGATTTGTCCACCTAATCCCTAGATTTGTGCTTTCAATTAAGTGATTCCCCACCTCTGAACTCCTTTTCAACTTAAAACCAGATATTTTAGTACTGAATATTTTTGTATTTGTTTCACTCTTCCTCCTATTTGTGTGTTCACTTACTGTGGAAAGATACCACATTTTCCCCTTTTTTGAATCATCCATAGCATGATGAGTGACTTAGTGATTGATTAGTAGGAAATGATGGGGGAGAATCTTCATTTTGCTGTCACAAACTCAGTAAAAATTATGTTTCTTGTCTAGGAGTGTTGAAGGTCGCTTTCCTGTACAAGTAACGTTTGTAAAGTGCCTTCTCATCTTTATAACTACATCTAAGTATTGCTTTTATTCTTTTATATTTAATTAATCAACACAGTGATTCATGTGTTCCAGTCCTGTCTTTTAAAAGGATTATGGTTTGTATTTTTCACTTTACCAGTTAGAAAGGGCCAAATGCATACAGATGTGTCATTTAATGTCATCTATTCCTTCTTTTGTCTGTTGTAAACATTTGGTAGCAGAAATTTCCTTCTGTGATGAACTCCTTAATAGACAATGAGCTGCCAATTAAAAATGGAAAATAAAATTATCCAGGAAATTTCCTTTTGAATTTTCAGAGGGAACACCTCCCTCTAAGCAAAAGACCTCTTGAGACTATCTAGGCTATCCCCTATATGCCAGCACCTAATTTATGAGACCTTTTTATTAATTAAATGGGACACTTAACATTTAAGTACCATATGGTTGCTGCTGCTACTAAGTCACCTCAGTTGTATCCAACTGTGCAACCGCATAGATGGCAGCCCACCAGGTTCCCCCGTCCCCGGGATTCTCCAGGCAAGAACACTGGAGTGGGTTGCCATTTCCTTCTCCAACCATATGGTTAGGAATACTTAATATTCTACTGAAAAGTACTCAGCCTGAAATGAAGCAATAATTTTACAATAAACTACCAAAAGTAAGATAAGTTCCTAATCTTAGATCAGCATACCTCTTCACCTGTACATCAAAGAACTAAATCTGAGAGTTCTACTTAAGACCACAGAGTTGAGAGGGGTGGGGAAGTTATAGTCATAGTCAAATTGCATCAAAACTGTCATTTACCTCAAGAGTAATGCTGTCTGTATCCAGTGCCCTTAGATTCAGTCTATATTATTGATTTCTTAATATGTCAGCATTACCTTAAAAGCTTTTGTTTTGAAATTTCCCTTGCAAACATTTGAATAGGTATACATATATGTTTTATATAGGTCCTGATTTTTGACCATGGTAGTTTAACTTGATAATGTTATATTTTTAGGAGAAGGCAAAGGCACCCCACTCCAGTACTCTTGCCTGGAAAATCCCATGGACGGAGGGCCTGGTGGGCTGTAGTCCATGGGGTCGCTAAGAGTCAGACACGACTGAGCGACTTCACTTTCACTTTTCACTTTCATGCGTTGGAGAAGGAAATGGCAACCCATTTTTATACTGTGATGAAGTGTCTATTATCTTTCAATATGTTTTATTATGTATATTAAAGTTATAAACCCTTATAGCTTTTCTATTTCTTGCTATACCTCTTGCCTGAAAAGTGTGCTTCTTCAGTTATAATGAACTTTTAGGTAATTTTACAAATTATAAACAAATATACTAGCAATAAATTTGGAAATATTAAAATGTGAATTTATGGGGTTTTTTTTCCAATTATAGTAGAAACTCTTATCTGACATGGTCTGAACTTGCAGTTCCTTAGATAACCAAAAAGTCAACAAACTCAGGAAATCATTTTAAAGGAATGTCTACCTAACTTATTTAATTTACTTCTTTGATTTTTGTTTGCACTTGATCTTTGTTGCTGCACGTGGGCTGGTTGCGGAGAACAGGGGCTGCTGTCTAGTTGCGGCATGTGGGCTTCTCGTTGCTGTGGCTGCTCTTGTGCAGAGCACAGGCTCTGAGCCTGCCGGTTTCAGTAGTTGCAGCTCACAGGCTCTAGAGCACAGGCTCAGTAGTTACAGCGCAGAGGCCTAATTGTTTCGTGGCATGTGGAATCTTCTTGGACCAGGAATTGAACTCATACCCCATGCATGGGCAGATGGGTTCTTATCCAGGGCACCACCAGGGAAGTCTTACCTTATTTTAATAAATAATATATATATGAAAATTTGCCAGTTTTTTGGTATAGACCAAGGATTTTTGTTTTTCTTAAATTATGTATCCATTGATTTGCTTTGGACTTCTTTTTTGCATAAACCACACCCTAATCCAGTGTCTACAATGAAAACAAAATTTGTCAAGCAGTCATAATTCAAATATAGCTATGTTTTTGTTTCAACTGTTTAATCTTTTATAACTGTCATGCATGCCTAATTTAAGAGCATTTTTTCATTTAGAAACTTACCTTCATTTAGTTACCATCAACTTAGTTCCATTGAAACAGTTCTTTCACATTCATATTTTGCCAGCTTATATAATTATGTAATTACAATAGACTAATAAACATGGATTTACATGACTTACAAGCAGCAGTTCACTAAGCCCATTTTTCTGTGAGGTAAGCCTACAACAGATGCACATGTGAGCTATTAGAAAATAATCTTACTCTTGTCAGTTCTGGAGAGAGAAAAAGTAATCTTTCAGAAGGAGGTCAATTAAGAGAGTTTTTACTATATACTGTGTTCACTACATTTTAAAACTGATGGAAATTTATTCATTTACAAATACATGAAAATAACAAAAAATGCAAGTGGAAAGGGAATGATTTGAGAAATCAGCCTTACAGATAAGCTCAACTGAAAAATTGTGCCTTTTGCTATTGAGACAAATAATTCTTTTAAGATTGTTTTGTCAGAAAATTTGTCAGAGAAAGTTTAGGCATTTTCAGTTGGTGATTACAAAGAAAGATGAAAGGGGAAAGAAGATAAATGAGGTACAGCCAGTCTGGAAACCTATTTGACAGTATACTTGCTAAAGTTGAATGTATTTGTAAGCTATGATCTAGTGAGTATCCAGAAAGTGGAGGTGGAAAAATGTGGGCATGTGTCTATGTAAGAGTGGAATGAGTGTGTGGATGTCTATATTCACTAAAAGACATGTACAGGAAAATCTGATTGGAAACAACCTGAATGTCTGTCAGCAGTAGAATGGGTAAATACTTGGCAGTGTACTTAATTAATGGAACACTATGTACAGCAATGAGAATGAACAAAGGACAACATGCAGCAATGTTAGTAACTTTAACAAGATTTAATAGTGAATTAAAGATGCCAGACCAAGAAAATACACTGGATAGTATTTTCCATAGGATTCCATATTTATGATATCCCAAACCAGCAGAAGTCAGGATGGTGGGTACTTTTTGTGAGAAGGCAAGAAAACAGGAGAAGGGGGTGGCAGAGAATGAAATGGTTAGATAGCATCACCGACTCAATGGATGTGAATCTGAGCAAACTCCAGGAGATAGTGAAGAACAGAGGAGCCTGCCAGGCTACAGTCCATGGGGTCAAAAAGAGTCGGACGTGACTTAGCAACTGAACAGCAACGACGACAACAAAGGAAACAGGGACTATAAGGAAGCACAGATGACATTTGAAGTTCTGGAAATGCTATCTTAATCTGGATGCTTCAGGTGTGTTCTCTTTGAGCTGCATGCTTAAGATTTATGTATTTTTATTATTTATGGTATACTGCAAAAAAAGAAATGTGATTTCATCTGATGGGACTATGTTAACTAGATGAGATATGTAGTAAAGACACAGGAAAATAAGTTGAGCTCCACAAAAGGATTTGAGAGAAGCTTAATTATAGAATCTATCAAAATGGGAAATAAAACCTAACAAGTTAAAGTGTACCATCTGTAACTAATTTAGCTGTGATAACTCATTTCAGCCCAGTTGGTTGTATTTTGCATGCTTAGTACTTGGATTATGCAACTGCTGAGAATTATTTAATAAGCATATAATTATAAGCTATAAATCATTTTACCCTAATCCCATAAAGTAATCTGGATCACTCTCCTCATTTTTTAAATCAGTTTGGTTTGTTTGTTTTGTTTTTTCCCAAAATGTATCAGATTCTGTTCAGGCTAAATACTGTTTAAAAATGAGATTAAAATTTGGTTCAGTGGACAAGAATATACTTCATCAATTGGCCTGTTTTTTAAAGAATATCCATTTTTTAAATCTCTTTGGTTTCCTTCATTTGAAATTAAAAAGTCATGAAAATATCCTGGTCTGTATTCATTCAATATAATAGCAAACAAAAGTTAAATACATATGAGAATAAAATCAAAAGAATGGAGCCTTTAAACCATTCTCTCATGGGATTCATTGAATATGCAAGACAAATTTCTGCTACTTCAATAGTGGTAAAATATATGCTAGCCCACTACTTTATTGTATAAACAGTAATAAGGAAGAAAGAAATATTCAGTTGCCTTGACTAATAATCTTATTTATTGTGGAAAGTGGAAACACAATTGAATAAACCCATAGGAAATGTGATTCCAACCTCCTCAGTTAAATTGTAGTTGTCTCGCTATGTAGTAAATACAGATGAAGTGTTAATTTAGCGAGAGGAAAAAAAGTGTATGCTGCTTCTATTTAATCAAGTAGATAATCATTTTAAAGCATATTTATGTTAGTTTATATGTAACTAAGATATTTAAAGATTGGAGATCCTATAATTTCTATAGAAAGGAAAAATATTTAAATCCTGTGGTTTGGCACAGAATAGTAGAGGCATTGTAAAATAAATATGTCTGCTTTCTTTGAAATAAAATTTTGCTTCAACCTTAAAAACATTCCCTAAGTTTCTTGAAACTGTTTTATGGTCCCTAATGAGATATGAACTATAATATAGAAGAAAAACTCCAAGGCATTCTAATAAATGCATTCAGTTCTTAAGGACTAGATTCTGTGGACACTTTGCCAGCTACTCTTTACCTTCTGTCTCATGCCATCCTAACTCTATGCCACACTCTGTACCAGTGAGATATAACAAAGATAGAATGTGAAGAATGAGCTCAAAAACCAGTAGTCTAGATGAAGAATAGGACTTCTCACAAGTCATTACTGAGACTTCGGAATCTTGAGCTCTCCTCTGGGGATGGGAAAAAATTGAGATGGAAATTGAGTAGGTTTGTTTTAAGTATTGAAGAGAGGGAGAGTACAGGGAACCAGATGCTTGTTCCTTCAGCCATTCTATCCTTTAATTTTTTATTAGTCAAGGCTTGTTAGAGAAGAATTTAGGAAGTGAGCCATATCAGAAAAGGTAAATGATAGGAAATAGCCCTTGGCCTGGGAACCCAAAGGCAGAAGGAGTGAGCAACTCCTATCTCCCTAAATTCACATCACCTCATACTAGCTTCTTTATGTTTAAAATGGGAGCTCTGGGGTGGAAGAGAGGGGTACAGGTGTATGTTTTAAGTACCCCTGGTAGAAATTATTGTTAATTGAAGTGACTACTGAAGGGGCTTCCCTGGTGACTCAGATGGTATGTATACAATGCAGGAGACCTGGGTTCGATCCCTGGTTGGGCAGATCCCCTGGAGAAGGAAATGGCAACCCACTTCAGTACTCTTGCCTGGAAAATCCAATGGACGGAGGAGCCTGGTAGGCTACATACAGTCCATGGGGTTGCAAAGAATCAGACACAACTGAGCGACTTCACTTTCACTCACTGAAGTAGGAATACAACCTGATTAGTGACCTACAAAAACCTCAAGATTCTGTCCACAAAAGAAAGAGTTCATGAATAATTTAATTTGGTTACTGTGTTATGGTATTGTTGTAGTAGATTAATTAGAAAATGTATGTGCCTGTTTTTCCATTATTGAATGTGGTAAAACTTAAATTCTTCATACTGATTTTACATTTTCTAAAATAATTATAATTGTTATAATTTTCTATAAAAGATGCTTTAAATACAGATATCTACCCTATAATCTCTAGTTGATAGCCTTGAATAAATTTAGGGAATTTCTTTTTTTTAGTAACATATCAAAAATATTTAACATTATACTCCTGTTCTTTTATTAGGATTTGGAACTTGGAAGGAATACAGACAGCTCATTTTGTTCTTCATTCCCCTGGAATGAGTGTGTGCTGGCATCCTGAAGAAACTTTTAAGGTTATTATTTATAACTTAGCTTTCTTTTATCAAGCAGAAAAGACATACAGATGTGAAATACCTGCACAGAGAAGAAAAAAAATATTAATGATTTGTTTTTCACCTCAGAGACTCTTGTCACAAATGCATTTAGGTTAGTCTGCTGCTAAGTCCCTTCAGTAGTGTCCGACTCTAGCAACCCCATGGACTGCAGCCTACCAGGCTCCTCCATCCATGGGATTTTCTAGGCAAAAGTACTGGAGTGGGGTGCCATTGCCTTTCCGAGGTTAGTCTAGAACGTTTTAAGTTCTCTGTAATCAAGTTTTTATTTGACAACCATCATCTATTTACTCAGAGTATACTTTTCATGCCTTTTGATAGGTTATAATCTAAACACTAATGCCTGGACTATCTAATAAGCAGTATTTGTTTTTAAAAAAATATATTAAATCCATACTTGTGAGCCATAGTGTGTAAACAGAAAGCATCAGGGCGTAAGACAAATTTGACCTAGCTGCAGTGGTATTCAATTTCTATTCAGACTAAAGCTTTCTAAAATTCTAAAAATACACTATTGAGTTATTATCAGTTGGCCTAAATTCCATTGAGAAGGTAGGAGCCATTCAATACAAGAGTTCTGTCATTTGCCAGTATCTTCTCCTGGGCATTACTCTACATTCCAGAATCTAAAACGTTGCCACATTCATCTTCTTAAGGTGAGTTCTTCCACTGTCCAGAGTTCCTGTTAGTTTGTAGGCATCCTGCTTTTCATAGCCCTCTAAGGTCTTCATACTTCTCCATGACTTTTCTGTCCTCACACTTGCACAAAAAGATAAACTTGACTAATCACAGCAGATTAATAATACCTACTTATGTTTGGCTCCTGGTCAGCATTTCATGTAGTTAGTTCATTTAAACCACAAGCCTTATGAGATGGGTACTGTGATGATCTCATTTTACACATAGGGAAACCAAAGCTCAGAAAAGTTAAGTAACTTGCCCAGGTTCACACAGCTACTAACTGGAAAAATGGACATTTGTCCCCCAGCAGCCTACTCCATAGGCCTTACTCTTAACCCTAGCATTCTTGTTTCCCCATTTCAGTCTATCACCTTCGCATTTTTATTTCTGAATATTTGAACCCATCACATCTTTGAACTTCAGTTCCTCTTTACCCATCCCATGATCTAAATTTCCCCTACTCTCTCAGAAATCATCAGTGATATTTTTAACAAATCCAATGGGCTTTTCTTCCATTCTTAATCCCAAGGCAGCATTTATACTGTTGATCATTTCTGCCTCGAAACGCTGCTCACTTGGTCTTTAAAGCTGCATTATTCTAGCCATCTTGAACATCTGTGCATGTATATTTCCTTTCTCTTTCTCCTCTGCTAACTATTCTTTCACTATGTATTTATCAGATCAGATCAGATCAGTCGCTCAGTCGTGTCCGACTCTTTGCGACCCCATGAATCGCAGCACAAATTGTTGTAAAGAGTATTTCTCACCTACACTGTACCCTTTATTATAATAGAGCATAAAAGAATGAAGTCCTTGTCATTGAGTTACACACTGACTTATAAGAAAGAAAAACATGTAAATACAGTTACACAGACTTTAAGTGTTGGAATCAAACATCTAGTTAAGTAAACTGATGACATAAAGAAGGATTAATCATATACACTCACAGCCTTCAAAGTAATCCTGAACTGAGATGCCCCAGACTACATTAGTGTGTTCTCTGAACCCTGAGATACCATGAAATCTTGTTTCAGACCTATTGGATATTTTATCAGTAGAATTATATTCTGTATGTGAAGATGAGTGAAATTTTGTAATTTATTTATATTACATGTATAGGGCTTATTTCCATGTGTATATTTCTGAATCCAGATTCTAAATTTTATTTTACGTCTAGATTTCTCCTTTGCAGCAGTGAGTCTACATGAAGCGTAATCCAAGAGTCTACCAGAATGTTAATATTACCATGTATAAATATAATAGGCTACTTTTTAAAAAGTATGACCCAAAAAAGCAAAAACCTGTGACCTAGATGAGAAATGAGAATGTTTATTGTAATCTCTATCCCAAAATTTATATCTTAATACTTAATTCATGATTATTTAAGATTCCTTTCTTCCATATGCTTTTAGTTTCTATTAATCTTCTCTATGTCTTTGAAATTTCACCCTACCCATCTCCTTGTTTTTCTTGTTTCCCTGACTTCAGAATGTTTGGAAGTCCCTGCTCTAAATTGCATCGACTCAGTATCCTAAAGGAGATCAGTCCAGGGTGTTCAGTGGAAGGACTGATGTTGAAGCTGAAACTCCAGTACTTTGGCCACCTGATGCGAAGAGCTGACTCATTTGAAAAGACCCTGATGCTGGGAAAGATTGAGGGCAGGAGGAGAAGGGGACAACAGGATGAGATGGTTGGATAGCATCACTGACTCAATGGACATGGGTTTGGGTGAACTCCAGGAATTGGTGATGGACAGGGAGGCCTGGCATGCTGTGGTTCATGGGGTCGCAAAGAGTCGGACTTGACTGAGTGACTGAACTGAACTGAACAATATCCTAAAATCATCTTTGATATCTTCCTTTCCTATATGCAAGTTTTTCCAAATCTTTAAAGTTTTTCTTCACTGTCTCTAGAATACATTCCTCTTAGTCATTAATGTGTATTCTTCACCTTTCTATTCCCACAGGTAATCCCTATCAATCCTTAGCTTGTTTCTAAAATCTTTGGCTCTTCAATCTGATTCTTCTTGCCTACTTTAGTTAAGACTGACCTTTAAATATCAGTTTAACTGTGTCACTACTTAACTCAGAAACCTATAATTATAGAAAGGCAACACAATAGCAGTTAAAAGTATGGGCTCTTGAGTTAACTGCCTAGAGTCAGTGCCCAGTTCCACCACTTACTAGCTAAATGATCTTTGGCAAGTCACAAAATCTCTTCTCAATCACTTCTTCATCTTATAAAAAGGAAGCTTATGAAGATTAAAAGAGTGAACACTTATAAAGTCCTTAAAAGAAAACCTGATGCATCATAAGCACTCAGTCAGTTTCAGCTGCTTGTCATTGTTCACACGATCATTACTACTAAATGTAGTAGGTGGTGGTTCTCATTGGTCTGTCAGATCAAACCCAAAATTTTTGTTCTGTTTTGCTTGATCTTGATAAAAACGAGGCAGCCAGAGAAGAAAGGTAAGTCTGTGATCACCTATCTCTTAAAATTCTTATGAAAGTCTTCAGTTCAGTTCAGTTGCTCAGTCATGCCCACCTCTTTGTGACCCCATGGACTGCAGTACTCCAGGCCTCCCTGTCCCATCACCAATTCCCGGACCTTACTCAAACTCATGTCCATTAAGTCGGTGATGCCATCCAACCATCTCATCCTCTGTCCTCCCCTTCTCCTCCTGCCTTCAATCATTCCCAGCATCGGGATCTTTTCAAATGAGTCAGTTACAAATTACACAAGAGAGCCATGTAATCTAGAAAGCACCACGCAAATGCCAGTAATTAATAATAAAGTTACAGGGAATTCCTTGGCAGTCCAACGGTCAGGACTCAGTGCTTTCCCTCTCAGGGCCCAAGTTCGATCCCTGGTCAAGCAGCTGAGATCCCTCAGGCCACATGCACAGCCGTTGATAGTAGTAGGATTTCCCTGGTGGTACAGTGGATAAGAATCCACATGACTAAAGAAGCTGTGCTATTAACCCACCATGCTTTATTGCCTGTCCAAATTGAGGTCCAGACAGACTTGGCCCTTCCATAGCTCATAAGTTAAACCTGAAATTCTCAAGACTTTTGGAGACAGATTCAAAATCTCAAGTGTTTTTACTAGGTCCAAAATAAATCTTCCTGGTCTTCTCCCGTTTCCAGTCCTTCCCGACCTGTGACTTTACACAGCCCACCAGATCACTCCTCAATCTCATAACCTAGTCTTGTAGTAAGGAACACACACGGTGCTGTAGTTAGACCTGGGTTCAAACCCAGGCTCTGCCACAGGCTTAGTGATGAGATCTTCCACAAGTTACTTTAATCACTCTGCACCTCAGTCTCCTTTCTGAAAAATGGGATTGATGATAGCAGTTTCCTCAGATAGTGGTCATGACGACTAAATATTTTTATATATTACAAATTATACTAATACTGTATATATACAACAAATTATTTTTGTTGTGTATTTGTCACTGACCTCATCTTATTGAGAATAGTTTTAAATTCCACCTTTTCTCTTAAGAATCCCCTACTTTTAAAGACTGCCTGTGTTCTAAATAATTGCTCTTCCTTTTGCATCCCACTGTATGTCCCCTTAAATTATAGTCAGTTTTTTTTTTTTTTTTTTCATGATTCTCTCTCGATGGAAAGTTTCTAAAGATCAAGGATCATGTCATTTACCTTTACTGAACATAGCATGGTGTTTTATATACAAGTGTTTATATGGTTGATCTTCATTATTCACAGATCCTACATTTGCAAGTATGCCTACTCACTAAAATTTATTTGTAACCCCAAAATTAATACTCATCACTCTGACGGTCACAGACATGCATGGAGCAACACAAAATTTGAGTTGACTGATATGCACATTCCCAGCTAGGGCTGAATGAGGCAGTACTCTGCCTTCTTGTCTTAGCCCTCATACTGTAAGTTCAGTTCAGTTCAGTTCAGTTCAGTCGCTCAGTCGTGTCCGACTCTTTGCAACCCCGTGAATTGCGGCACACCAGGCCTCCCTGTCCAACTCCCGGAGTTCACTCAAACTCATGTCCATCTAGTCGGTGATGCCATCCAGCCATCTCATCCTCTGTCGTCTCCTTCTCCTCCTGCCCCCAATCCCTCCCAGCATCAGAGTCTTTTCCAATGAGTCAACTCTTCGCATGAGGTGGCCAAAGTACTGGAGTTTCAGCTTTAGCATCATTCCTTCCAAAGAACACCCAGGACTGATCTCCGTTAGAATGGACTGGTTGGATCTCCTTGCAGTCCATGGGACTCTCAAGAGTCTTCTCCAACACCACAGTTCAAAAGCATCAATTCTTCGGCACTCAGCTTTCTTCACAGTCCAACTCTCATATCCATACATAACTACTGGAAAAACCATAGCCTTCACTAGACGGACCTTTGTTGGCAAAGAAATGTCTCTGCTTTTGAATATGCTATCTAGGTTGGTCATAACCAAGGAGTAAGCGTCTTTTTAATTTTATGGCTGCAGTCACCATCTGCAGTGATTTTGGAGCCCCAAAAAATAAAGTCTGACACTGTTTCCACTGTTCCCCATCTATTTCCCATGAAGTGATGGGACCAGATGCCATGATCTTCGTTTTCTGAATGTTGAGCTTTAAGCCAACTTTTTCACTCTCCACTTTCACTTTCATCAAGAGGCTTTTTAGTTCCTCTTCACTTTCTGCTATAAGGGTGGTGTCATCTGCATGTCTGAGGTTATTGATATTTCTCCCAGCAATCTTGATTCCAGCTTGTGCTTCTTCCAGCCCAGCTTTTCTCATGATGTACTCGGCATATAAGTTAAATAAGCAGGGTGATAATATACAGCCTTGACATACTCCTTTCCCAATTTGAAACCAGTCTGTTGTTCCACGTCCAGTTCTAACTGTTACTTCCTGACCTGCATATAGGTTTCTCAAGAGGCCGGTCAGGTGGTCTGGTATTCCCATCTCTTGAAGAATTTTCCACAGTTTATTGTGATCCACACAGTCAAAGGCTTTGGCATAGTCAATAAAGAGCTACTTAGTATTCCTAAATGCAGGAAGACTGTGAGACGCCTTACGGAGAAAATACATGTTAGATAAGCTTTGTTCAGACATGAGTTGCAGTGCTGTTGCCTGTGACTTCTATGTTAATAAATCAATATGTATTAAATAAGATGTCTATAAACAGAAACAAGATTGTGTATTGATAAGTTGACAAAAATGTTGTGGTCAGAGACTCACAGGAACACAACCCTTTAATTTCCTTTAGGATCAGTGATTTGATAATTCACTAACTCAATGTTTGCAGCAACTTTATAAAGCCTTAACTACTGTGAATAACTCAACTGTGTATGTGTATATATATGTATATACTTAGAGTGAATCTTTATGCTCTTCTTCCTGGGGACTGTGTATAGTCATTTAAAATTGTACCCAGTTTTCTTGTGTCTTTCGTTTTGCCAGTTTCTTGTGAAGTTTTTTAATATTTGATACTCTTTTTTTCACCTAGGCTTATCTTATTTCCTTTGCATTTTACCTCCCTTTTGTAATATATACACATGTTTACATGTTACTGTATAAATGACATTGAATCTCTGTCTCCTTCTCAGATTTGACTAGTAAATTAGGTCGTTGAATTCTCTCTGTTTTTCTTACAGCTGATGGTTGCAGAGAAGAATGGAACAATTCGGTTTTATGATCTTTTGGCTCAACAGGCTATTTTATCACTTGAATCAGAACAGATGCCATTAATGTCAGCACACTGGTGCTTAAAAAACACCTTCAAAGTTGGAGCTGTTGCAGGGAATGATTGGTTAATTTGGGATATTACTCGATCCAGGTACTTCCTTAGTATATTTATCTATTATTTACCAAAAAATCAGTCACTATTGCTAAATGATCCATTGACCTATTCTTGTATACCTGGGCCACATTGTAAAGCAAAAATAAGACTCTCCTACAAAAGGGCCAGAGTTAATGGGCTTTTACATAACAGTCATGGGTTTTACAGATTTACTTTGAGAGTAACAGAAAGAGTAATGCAGAGGAGATCTTTCATTGAGGGTGTGTGTGTGTGTGTGTGTGTGTGTGTGTGTATGTGCACGTGCGCACACACAGTCATGTCTGACTCTTTGCGACCCCATAAGACTGTAGCCCAACAGGCTCCCCTGTCCATGGAATTTTCCAAGCAAGAATACTGGAGCAAGTTGCCATTTCCTACTCCAGGGAATCTTCCTGACCCAGGGATCCAACTTGCATCTCCTGCATTGGCAGGTGGATTCTTTTACCACTGAGCTACCTGGGAATCCATTAAGCAATGTTTGCTTATGTTTAAAAAAAAATAAGAACACTGACCCTGTTAAATGATGTTGTTCTATAATGGTTCTAAATCATGTTCATATCTTCAGCTATTTTAATTCAGTACTTATTTGGAATTTTGTCACAGTTTAAGTACCTTGGGCATTGTGTCCTTTAAAGAGAAAATAACCCTGTAATCCTTAATTTAAGTTCACCTACCTGAGAACAACACATAATTCATAAGATACAAAATAATATCTTTTAGTTACCCTCAAGATAAGAGACCTGTCCACATGGATCGAGCCTGCTTATTCAGGTAATGTACCATTGTTGGGGGGGGGGGGGGGCAGTTATAATTTGATTTTTGTATTTGATTACTTTGTTCATGCTGTGCCAACTTCTAGAATATGTTTCTAGTCCTCTCCTTTGCACTGAATTTTTCTTTTTTTCTGGTTATTTTATAAATGGATGTTTTGCTTTGTTGTTTTTTTTTTGTTTTGTTTTGTTTTTTTGGTCTGGATGAGAGATTGTTTTCCAATATTTTCTTTGAAAATGTTTATAAAATACAGAATGTTACTACTCCACTAATTCCACCTCAACAATTGAGAGCATATGCTTTTGTAATTTTTCTGCTGATAAAGATGTAAAATGTAGGTGGGCCCATGTCTATGCATGTAAACTACATCCATTATTGTCCTCAAGTGAGAACACACTGGATATTATAGACCTGTGGCTTTTTTTCCACTTAATGTGCTTGTTTTTCATTTCATTCATTTTTACATAATATTGCACTGTATAGTGTAGTCTTGGAAATTTACTAACAGAGACTAAAATCAGTAGAACATTTATTATATGCTGCTGCTGCTGCTAAGTTGCTTCAGTCGTGTCCAACTCTGTGCGACCCCATGGACTGCAGCCCACCAGGCTTCTCTGTCCATGGGATTCTCCAGGCAAGAACACTGGAGTGGGTTGCCATTTCCTCCTCCAGTGCATGAAAGTGAAAAGTGAAAGTGAAGTCGCTCAGTCGTATCCGATTCTTAGCGACCCCGTGGACTGCAGCCTACCAGGCTCCTCTGTCCATGGGATTTTCCAGGCAAGAGTACTGTATTTCATCAAATCTAAAATACCCCCAATGAAACTGTAGAACCTAAGGACAGTATTATTTTCTGTATTCCTAAGAAAAAAATGTATTCAACTAAATGTAAGCATGGCCTAGATTATAAGGTGAATCTTGATTTCAGAGATGTGAGCAAATACACATTTTTAAATCAACAAACTCTAGACTCACAGACATAGAAAACTTTTGGTTACAAAAGGGGAAAGAGGGGGAGAGGAGGAGATAAACTTGGAGTTTGGGATTAACACATACACACTATTATATATAAAATAGATTACCAAAAAGGATCTGCTGTATAGCACAGGGGATATTTTGTAATCACCTATAAAGGAAAAGAATTTGAAAAGAAATACATATATATGTATATATAAAATATATGAATAACTGAATAACCGTACTGTACACCTAAAACTAACATAATATTATAGATCAACTATACTTCAGTTTTAATTTTTTTTTCCCAGTTGCTAAAAATAAAACCAGCAAACTATGGTACTTAAGTCTAAAGGAGGTCATCTCAGGATTGGTTTATGTCATTAAGTATTCAGATCTTTCCATCTGTTATCCTCAGTGGCAAGGCTTTGACTTGGTGCTTCCCAGTTGCAAGATGACTTTCAGTGTTCCAGACACCATAGCCTCATACCATGTTGTCCAAAATAAGAGGAGAGGAAGGAGCCACTCCCCTTTTATTGGGGATTGCTATCTTTGCCTTATACCAATTGTCTCTTACCCCTTGGGGTCAGACACCCTGTGCCAGGCCCCAGCTGGGGTTCAGTTAGCTCAGAAACAGGGCAGAATGCCTGTTGGACAGCAACTAATAATATCTACCACACATTAAAGTATTAGCTAGACTTATAGCCTTTTTTTTTTTTTTTTTGGTCAAGGAATCTTTTTTTTTTCCCCTCATAGCTCCCCTACTGCACTTATTATTGTGGCACACTTGTTGCTGGAGGTCCATTAACACTTGGTGGTTCATTGATTCAGTGTATTCCAATGTCTGTTTTGCCTTAATACTTGAATATTTAAACATCTATGTATTCTAGGTGTTTACTTGATTCAAAGGAATTTAAACTCATGAGCTTATCATTTATTTTAAAACAAATATCAATAAGAATTTTAAATGTATTGGGTTTTTAATGTATTGTGCTGTGAAATATTTTTTGTCTGATTCCTTGTTTGTATCTCCTGCCATATTGTCAGACTTTTGGGATCTGCTGACTTTGTGTAACCCTGAAATTTAATGAAGTGACCCATGATAAGCAATTAATAAACATTCACAGAATGAGAAAATATTTATAGCTAACTTCCCTGAAATTCCCAGTCTGATGGTAAATCCATATTATCAAATTTAGACTTATAAAATTAGCATTTTGGTACAAAGAGAAATAACCAATTTTAGAAAAGCTTGTGTTTGTGTATAGGATTCTGTACTTATTTTCATCCTTTGTCTTTTCTTAGATGGTCCACAGTTAATGAAAACTTATTTGCAACCACTGGTTATCCTGGCAAAATGATGAGTCAATTTCAGATTCATCATTTAGGACATCCTCAGGTAATGTGGTGATGTTTGATGGCATATGTGTTTTTAAATTTGTGTTTTCTACTTTTCCACTTACAGCTCCCCAGATTTGTAATACGTAAGTAACTAAAGGATTTATGAAAGAAGAGAAATTTCTCTCTTCTTTCATAAAAAAACATCAAAAAAGAGAAAGCCTTTTTTGATGTTTAAATCACCAATGGTAACGGACTTTTTGCTAATATTCACATACGAAGTATTTTATTTCTTCTATTTCCTCCTTCATTTAAATATAATTGTGCTTGCCTGGTTGGTTTAGACTCTGAAAATGTTTGTGTCTAGGCTGCACCAGTTATCCGTAGTTGATTTGTACACTTCATTCCAGTCAGTTACAAACAAATACTATGTATTTCACCTATGAGGGAGCACATTTTTTAATTCTGTTGCCACTATAAACAAAGACAGTTTTTCAACGTACTTCTTGTTTTTGAAAGGTAGTTTTTATTTATTAATGTTGGTGATGTATTGAACTTCTTTAATCCTTCACATATTTTATAGCCCATCCTCATTGGCTCTGTGGCTGTTGGATCTGGCCTTTCCTGGCATAGAACTCTTCCACTGTGTGCAATCGGAAGTGACCACAAGCTGTTGTTTTGGGTGACTGAAATGTAGAATAAATTTTCTATGTACTTAGATCCATAAAACTGTATTATTAGTACATATTTTAGAGAATTTCTTATTTTTATATCAAATATATACTGTAAGATCTAGAAATGTTCCAGTTGTTGGCTTTTGTTAAATAAAATATTGGTGGTTTGAAAAATCATTTTCCTGTTCTATTCTATGTATGTGTGTGGTTTTCTTTTTTTTTTTTTCTAAGTCAGCTTTTAAGACTATGACTAACTCAGCAGCTCTAGGAAAGAGAGATGATTAGGGAAGCTTAATGCTTTTGATTTTATCACAGGATTTTCCAAACTGTATCTTATGTTCTATACCTTAAATATATGCTACTTTCCTAATTCTCAAAGACATAAACATTTACAAAAGGGAAAAAAGGCCTCTCCTTTCACCATTATTCTGGAAATTGGTTGAATGTATTAAATGTATGTGTGGGTAAATGTATAGGCATTTTCTGTTACTATATACATACACAGGAGACATAAGAGACGTGTGTTCAGTCCCTGGATAGGGAAGATCCCCTGTAGGAGGAAATAACAACCACTCCAATATTCTTGTCTAGAAAATTCCATGGGCAGAGGAGCCTGGCAGGCCACAGTCCATAGAGTCACAAAGAGTCAGACACAACTGAGCGACTTTAACCTCATAAATATAGGAGTCTTATTACAACTTTCTCAGTAATTATAAAGGATTACTATTCAATTTAATATAAGAAATGATTTTCTTATATCATGTTATCAGTCTGCTTATTACTATATACTAATTCCTTTTGATTGGGTGTCTCATCATTCTCAGAACATTTGGTATATGGGATAAAGCTTACCCTAGAAAATAACTTATGATGTAATAACGTTAACAATCTCCACCTTTTATAAATCTTCACCATTCTTAGCAAAGTTGAATGTTTTTGAGATGGCACCTGGTGGCAATAGAACTACATGCACCCTCTTCACAGTCATTGAAGTAAACATTGTTTAAGGCAGCCATGTCATGTGATCTAGTCAGAAGCATATAATACAGCTAAATAAATTTCTACAAACTCTCCATTCCTACAAATTAATGCCCTCTCTGAAGCTGCATTTCCACCTATAAAATGGAGATGGGAATCACTGTCTCATGGAGTTACTGTGAGGATTAAGTAAAGGTGAATGAAGATACCTAACATGTCCAGCACAGATTTGTAAGTAATTTATTTCAGAGATGAATAATTCTTATTTTTGAAGAACTGGAGATTAATGCAAATAAATGTTCAAGTTTTCTTTTCATAAGACATCTTAAGTATCTTATGACACATCTTATGAAATCAAAATTATCTTTGAGAGATACAGAATTGTTACAGGTAAATTTTTTTTTTTTTTAGTAAAATCTTGTAATCATGTACATGTATAAACTGCTACATGTGTTTAATTATAAGGAAAAATTGTATAGCATAGCAGTTCAGTTCAGTCACTCAGTGATGTCCGACTCTTTGCGACCCCATGGACTACAGCACGCCAGGCTTCCCTGTCCATCACCAACTCCTGGAGCTACTCAAACTCATGTCCATCGAGTCAGTGATGCCATCCAACCATCTCATCCTTTGTTGTCCCCTTCTCCTCCTGCCTTCAATCCCAGCATGGGGGTCTTTTCCAGTGAGTCAATTCTTCACATCAGGTTGAATAGCATAGCAGTTCCCAAGTTAAGTATTGAATACAGTAAAATATTATTACCAAATATTAAAAATATTTTACCCCTTCATAAGTAGATTTTTAACTTAAGGCAAAGTTGAAGGAATTTTGACATGGTTACCTTTTACAGTCTCTGTGAGGGGATAGAGAACCCTAAAAGCGTGAAGATAGACCAAAGACTTTGTAAGAGTTTGTCATTTTAGGGTGTATTTCAAAAATGATAAATTGGGTCAGTATATTTGAAAATTGTCTTATACTTAGGAATTGAGTGGACTTAGGAATAGAGGTTGGAGAAGTATGTTGGGGCTTGGGTATTGGGGTATCTTGGAGATGGATCCTCTGGAATAAGGGCTTACCCATTTATAAAAGTTATCCAATGAAACTACCCACTGGGCCTGGTGTCTGTAGGGAACATACTGGGGGAAAACTCATGGTGATTGTGTGAATACAGTTCTGCCAAAGAGAGGCAGGAAGTGTTACCCTCAAAAGAGAAAAGGTGATTACATCTGTAAATTAAGGTGACTCTGAGATAAGACATTCTCAAGAAATGAGAGGGATGTCTTTAGCCCTTTGGGAGTGGTATGCATTTTATCCTGAGTAAACTTGAGACTATTTCAGATCCTAAAAGGTGATGCTGTGAAAGTGCGCACTCAATATGCCAGCAAATTTGGAAAACTCAACAGTGGCCACAGGACTGGAAAAGGTCAGTTTTCATTCCAGTCCCTAAGAAAGGCAATGTCAAAGGATGCTCAAACTACTGCACAGTTGCACTCATCTTAACATGCTAGCATGTTAAGTACTGCTCAAAATTTTAAGCATCTTAACATGCTAGCATGTTAAAGTACTGCTCAAAATTTTCCAAGCCGAGCTTCAACAGTGTGAACCATGAACTTCCAGATGTTCAAGCTGGATTTAGAAAAGGCAGAGGAAGCAGAGATCAAATTGCCAACATCTGTTGGATCATTGAAAAAGCAAGAGAGTTCCAGAAAAATATCTGCTTTATTGACTATGCCAAAGTCTTTGACTGTGTGGATCACAGTAAACTGTGGAAAATTCTTCAAGAGGTGGGAATACCAGACCACCTGACCTGCCTCCTGAGAAATCTGTATGCAGATCAGGAAGCAACAGTTAGAACTGGACATGGAACAACAGACTGCTTCCAAATAGGGAAAGGAGTACGTCAAGGCTGTATATTGTCACCCTGCTTATTTAACTTCTATGCAGAGTACATCATGAGAAATGCTGGGCTGGAAGAAGCACAAGTTGGAATCAAGATGCTGGGAGAAATATCAATGACCTCAGATATGCAGATGACACCACACTTATGGCAGAAAGGGAAGAAGAACTAAAGAGCCTCTTGATGAAAGAGGAGAGTGAAAAAGTTGGCTTAAAGCTCAACATTCAGAAAACCAAGATCATGGTATCTGGTCCCATCACTTCATGGCAAATAGATGGGGAAACGATGGAAACAGTGACAAACGTTATTTTCTTGGTCTCCAAAGTCACTGCAGATGGTGACTGCAGCCATGAAATTCAAAGACGCTTGCTCCTTTGAAGAAAAGCTATGATAGACCTAGACAGCATATTAAAAAGCAGAGACATTACTTTGCCAGCAAAGGTTCATCTAGTCAAAGCTTTGGTTTTTCTAGTAATCAGGTATAGATGTGAGACTTGGACTATAAAGACAGCCGAACACCAAAGAACTGATGGTTTTGAACTGTGGTTTTGGAGAAGACTCTTGAGAGTCACTTGGACAGCAAGGAGATCCAACCAGTCTATCCTAAAGGAAATCAGTCCTGAATATTCATTGGAAGGACTGATGCTGAAGCTGAAACTCCAATACTTTGGTCACCTAATGTGAAGAACTGATTCATTTGAAAAGACCCTGATGCTTGGAAAGAATGAAGGTGGGAGGACAAGGGGATGACAGAGGATGAGATGGTTGGATGGCCTCACTGACTCAATGGACATGAGTTTGCGTAAACTCTGGGATTGGTGATGGACAGGGAATCCTGGTGTGCTGCAATCCATGGGGTCAGAGTCTGACACGACTGAGGAACTGAACTGAACTGACTGAAGCATTGAGAATTCTAACCTCTTTGTTTAGATCTCATATATAGGCTATTTGACCATTTCCCAGCTTCTACTTTGTTAAACTTACTGTGTTCAGTTATTGGGTTGGCCAACAAGTACTTTAAATGGTACAAAGATATTCTTTTTCCTTAGTAAACTTTGTTCTTAGTAAACTGTGTTTAAATTAAACTAAGATGGGAGGAAATGTTTGATGGGGAATTAACTATTGGTCATCACTTCTAATTCCTGATAAATAATACAAGACCTGATTGTGTATGTGTCCCCTGGTTTTAGTTTTTCCATATTTGTTTATAAATATGCTTAAGAGGTTTCTCTTTGTTGAATAAGTTTTCCTCAGGATTCCTTCTCTTAAAAACATTTTAGAAAGAAGAAAAAAAGGTTGTGCTTATGTTCTAAAACTTGTATTATTTAGGACTGTTGAAGCAAAAGTCAGGACATCACAAATCTGCAAGATGTCAGAACTAAATCCTACCCTTTCAAAATGATGGGATCATAAGTCTCATTTTATTTTTATGATTTGGCTTTTATGTTATGAGTATTTCAATGTCTCTCCCATGCCAAAAACACAAAATCGTACACCCGTGCTCTCCAATTTGTTTCTTTGGTAATTTGTGACTACATATTGACACTGACCTTGAAATGTTCCTGTTGCTGTTTTAAATCTCATGTCAGTGGAGAAGAAATTGAAATCTGGTTTCCACATTTGTGTCTGGTTTTCTGTAATTGTCCAAAATCTGACATTATCCCAGAAATGCTGATTGGGAGGTTATGAGACAGTATTGTGCCCAAGACTAATTTCTGAAGAGAGAAATTTGCTCCAAATTATTCCCCATATTTTTTGTACCTCAAAAAATTAAACTCAGTTTAACCCAACTTTAGACCATACCAGTAATATCCTTGGTTCTAGGCCCAAATAAAAATTTTTAAGTAAAAACGATCATTATGATAGTCCATTTCCATACATTCTTGATGAGAGCTTGCTCAGGCCCTCAGAAGCAGCATTCTGTTCCAGTATATTCTATCAAGCTATTGTTTTGCTCAACAGCAGGGACAGGAGAGAACAACAACCTTGCTGGTTCAAAAACATTTATGTTTAACAGGCATCTAAAAAGAATTTCAAACAAGCTAACATTTGTTTCTAATTATACATCTAAAGAAATGTGCTATTTAAGACATAGGTAGAAGTTTTGTTATTATTAATGTGGCTTTAATTTATAGCTACCATTTGTTCACTAAGCACAGTAACACAACAAAATAATTAGGATATCAGCTTTGAGGATCTCATTTCACAAAAGGAAAAACGAGCGCACATTTGATGACATATCCATTACTCAGACTCAACAGAACCAATTTCTTTTGCATGCACTGACACAGACTTCATGGGAAATCAGAAACATTGAATTGTCTTGCTGACCTACTCGGCTGTTCTTTAAACTACATTAGTAAAAACAATTGTTGACCTTATGAGGATCCATTTACATTTGCCTGACAATTTCTCTGGATGACCTTATTTCTGTTTTCACTTATGTCTTTGTTATATAGCTATTTGCCTTGTTGACCAACTTGTAACAGAATACACTACCTTGGGACTTGTAACACACACAAAGCTTATAAAATCCATATGAACACTGGTAAGTAAAAGTGAGGTCACCAGGTTTCTCAGCCTTTGCAAACAGTTTGAGTAACCGATAGACTTAAAGATCTATGAAACAAGCATTTCTATCAACTGCAGTTTTAGTGCTGTATTGAACTGAGTGTTTCCTCCCTTTGTAATAAAAGACAGTAAATGCTGTTGATCCCTTTGCTTCTAATGGTGGCTAAACACAAAACTTTCATCTTTCTTATAAACACAGCTGTTGTCCTATCAGTAAGCCAAATCCAGACAAGATTAGACTTTGGCCAAAATTAAGGTTAATCTCTGCAACCATCTGAAAAAGAACTTTCTAATACTGTTTTAGGAAATCTGTTTTTGAGACTGTATAAAGGAAATCAGACCCAGACAACTAACTTCCAAATAAGCCAGAGACAACTAGTGGTAAATTAGACCACAGTGATAAGGTAGAGACTGTCTAAACAAATTTTTGGTTCATTTTTACTTAGACTATAACTGTAAGAAATTAATTTCTTAGTTGACGTTTAAGTTTAAACCAGACCAATAGAAATTTTCTCTGAAATGGATGCTGGCAATTTGGTCTCTGGTTCCTCTGCCTTTTCTAAATCCGGCTTGTACATCTAGAGGTACTAGGTTCACATACCATTGAAGCCTAGGTGGAAGGATTTTGAGGGTTACCTTGCTAGCATGTGAAAAGAGTGCAATTGTACAGTAGTTTGAACATCCTTTGGCATTACTTTCTTTGGGATTGCAATGAAAACAGCTTTTCCAGTCCTGTAGTCACTAATGAGTTTTCCAAATTTGATGGCATATTCAGTGCAGCACTTAAACAGCATTATCTTTTAGGATTTTGCCAACATCTGGTGGATTGTAGAAAAAGCAAGGAAATTCCAGAAAAATATCTATTTCTGCTTCATTGACTATGCTGAAGCCTTTGACTGTGTGAATGACAACAAACTGTGGAATATTCTTTAAAAAATGAGAATACCAAACCCTTTAAAAAGCTGGCTTAAACCTCAACATTCAAAAAACTAAGATCATGGCAGCCAGTCCCATTACTTCATGGCAAATAGATGGGGAAACAATGGAAACCATGACAAACTTTATTTTCTTGGGCTCCAAAATCACTGCAGATGGTGACTGCAGCCATGAAATTAAAAGACACTTGCTCCTTGGAAGAAAAGCTATGACAGACCTAGACAGCATATTAAAAAGCAGAGACATTACTTTGCCAGGAAAGGTCCGCAAAGTCAAAGCTACGGTTTTTCCAGTAATCATGTATAAATGTGAGAGACCACAAAGAAGTATGAGCTCTGAAGAATGAATGCTTTTGAACTGTACTGTGGGAGAAGACTCTTGAGAGTCCCTCGGACTGCAACGAGGTCAAACCAGACAATCCTAAAAGAAATCAACCCTGAACATTCATTGGAAGGACTGATGCTAAAGCTGAAGCTCCAACAATTTGGCCACCTGATGCGAAGAGCTGACTCATTTGAAAAGACCCTGATGCTGGGAAAGATTGAGGGCAGGAGAAGGGGATGACAGAGGACAAGATGGTTGGATGGCATCACCGACTCAATAGACATGAGTTTGAGCAAGCTCTGGGAGATGGTGAAGGACAAGGAAGCCTGGAGTGCTGCAGTCCATGGGGTCACAAAGAGTCGGACATGACGGAGCAACTGAACAACAACAATACCAGACCACCTTATCTGTCTCCAGAGAAATCTATATGCAGGTCAAGAAGCAACAGTTAAAAACCAGACATGAAACAACGGACTAGTTCAAAATTGGGAAAGGAGTACATCAAGGATGTAAATTTTCACCCTGCTTATTTAACTTATATACGGACTACACCATGAGAAATGCCACGCTGGATGAATCACAAGCTGGAATCAAGATTGCTGGGAGAAATATCAAGAACCTCAGATATGCAGATGATACCACTCTAATGGCAGAAAGCAAAAAGGAACTAAAGAGCTTTTTGATGAGGGTGAAAAACGAGAGTGAAAAGGGTACTCAACATTTAAAAAACATGGCATCTGGTCTCATCACTTAAAGGCAAATAGATAGGGGAAAAGTGGAAACAGTAGCAGATTTAATTTTCTTGGGCTCAAAAATCACTGTGAGTGCAGCCATAAAATTAAAAGATGCTTGCACCTTGAAGAAAAGCTATGACAAACCTAAACAGTGTATTAATAAGCAGAGACATCACTTTGCCAACAAAGATCCATTTAGTCAAAGCTATGGTTTTTCCAGTAGTCATGTACAGATGCAAGAGTTGGACTGTAAAGAAAGGTGAGTACCGAAGAATTGATGCTGTTGAACTGTGGTATTGGAGAAGACTCTTGAGAGTCCCTCGGACTGCAACGAGATCAAACCAGTCCATCTTAAAGGAAATCAATCCTGAATATTCATTGGAAAGACTGATGCTGCAAATGAAGCTCCAGTAATTTGGCCACCTGATGCTAAGAGCCGACTCATTGGAAAAGACCTTGATGCTAGGAAAGATTGAAGACAGGAGGAGAAGGGAGAAACAGAGGATGAGATGGTTGGATGGCATCACTAACTTGATAGACATGAGTTTGTACAAACTCTGGGAGATGTTGAATGGCAAGGAATCCTGGAGTGCTGCAGTTCATGGGGTGACAAAGAGCCAAAATGACTTAGAGACTGAAAAACAACAACAAAGTGTTTATATATAACAGATAAAATAACTCAGACACATTTTATTATGAAAGTAAAAGTCACTCAGTTGTGTCTGACTCTTTGTCATCCCATGGAATAGTCTATGGAATTCTCCAGGCCAGTATACTGAAGTGGGTAGCTGTTCCCTTCTCCAGGGGATCCTCCCTACCCAAGGATTGAACCCAGGTCTGCCACACTGCAGGCAGATTCTCTACCAGGTGAGCCACCAGGGAAGCCCATGTTTTATTATAATTGTGTAATAGCTTGGCTTGGTTTCCAGCCTACCAAAAAAGGGGGTGGGGGGAGAGGATTCCATTAAGATGTAAATTCTCTGGCATTTTAGATACTTTGCTAAAAGTTCTGTAGGACTGATCCTCCTGCACGTTGGACACAAGTGCCTCCAGCTGTGTTGTGAGCAGCTAACTTTGCTCTGTTCTCTCCAAATTGATGTACTAAAGAGAACATTTGTGGGAGCATCCTTCACTTGAAATCTGTAGAGTTCTAATGAGATTTGCCTGGGAAAGTAAAAAACCTGATCATATATACAGCTAGCTGCTTCAGCGGTCTCACCCCATCCTGGACCTCCCCACACCAAGTACATTAACCCATGTACTTGGACCCATGGAGCAATTCTGAAATTCTGTTAGTGTTTTTGACCTATTCCTTTCCCTATCATTCTACCCACCTACCACAGTAACTAAGATGTGTTTGCATGTATGTATAATCTTTACAAAACCCTGGGTCATTGCTTCCCAACCTGTTGATTGCAAATAACTGGGAGAATATGAAATATTGGAAGAGTTTGTCAATCATCTTACCACTATCAAAATCCTCTTCTTCCTTGGAAGCTGTGAACTCCTGGGGTGCTAAGATAACACAGATGGCCCCCAAATCAAACTGCCCACATAATTCTAACAGACGTTGACCTAAAGTGTCCTGCCATTTCCCACTTCCTCCCCCAAAACATCCATTAACAGTACAAGGAATGAGCCTGCCAATGAGGCCTTCCCTCCAGTTCAAAGAGTCTGGCTTTTGAAGATCTCATTCAGAATTCTTGAGAGGGTTAAAAAGTTCCCAGATACATCAAGGTGTGCCTGTCATCTTGATAACTGTTTTGTGACCCAAGGTTTGGCTCGAGTTCAGATGAAAGCTAGAATACTTTATCCCTGCCTATGTAATATGTAAGGCAAGATTTTCTAAAGCAGGATATATTACAGGAAAATGAGTAGGACCTGGCCTAGAAAATAAAAGGAATTGAAATACTATCTTTGAATGAAAACTTGGCATTTTAAGATGGATTTCCAATATAGTTAACTGATTTCCATTTAATATTCTCACTTTAAATCCTCAACAGTGTATATGTATTTATTCAACAAATATTAAATATCGAGCCACAATCATCTGGGGTTCCTCAATATATATTTTTCTATTAAAAACAGCTTCTCATGCTGGAAAATATTGTGAACCACTTTGCTAGACTAACTGGCTCATACCTTCTGGCCCAATCATTTTTTAAAGGGTAATAGAAAAGGTTCTAACATGATCATTTTGAATTCTAGAAACAAGGCTACATGAAGAAATGTTGACATTGAACTTACAGAGTAGTGTTAAGTGATTTTATGAGGTTGTGATTCAAAATAACCTGACTGCTTTAAGGAGTCCAGGTGCTGAGTCATTTACTGAAACTGCCAGAGGAGAATTAATTAGAAGCAGCTGATAGTGGCATCATTTGCTGCTTTTTTTTTTAATAAATAGAGAAGCTTATTCTGAGAAGAAGACAGGGTACTATAGAAGGTGTACAAAGCTAATGACTGAAGCCTGCCTCATTAATACCTCCACCAATGGGGAAAAGAAAAAAATCTGACTTAGGAATTCAAGATAAAAATACCTTGGCTCTATCAAAATGGTAATGGTTAGTTCTAAGAAGAGTTATTGTGGGTTACATTCTTCCTTCCTATGCTTTTTTTCTTTATGTTTTCCATAAATAAACATTTCACTTTCAATAATAAATTCTTAACTTAAAAATAAGCAGATTCTGCTATCATGTGCATGGCTCTGTAACAGATACAAGGGTATAAAGAAATGGACTCCTTGGACTGCAAGATCAAACCAGTCAATCCTAAAGGAAAACAATCCTGAATATTCATTGGAAGGACTGATGCTGAAGCTGAAGCTCCAATACTTTGGCCACCTGATGCGAAGAGCTGACTCATTTGAAAAGACCCTGATGTTGGGAAAGATTGAAGGCAGGAGGAGAAGGTGATGACAGAGGATGAAATGGTTGGATGACTATCACTAACTCAATGGACACGAGTTTGAGCAAACTCCAGGAGATTGTTAACGACAGGGAATTCTGGCGTGCTGCAGTCCGTGGGATCACAAAGAGTCAGACACGACTGAGCAACTGAACAACAATAACAAAGAAATGGAAACTGGCCTGTGACCTCTAGGAAGTTACAAAGAGGTTAACAATACCACATGGTCACAATGTGTTGGGTATCAAGTGAGTGATGAAAGCAAGGTGCTTTATGGACTAAAAGAGAAGTGACAGTTTAGAAGACACTTGGATGGGGGGCACCAGTTCTTCAGAAGTGGGGTGCAATGTTTTCAGTTCAGTTCAGTTGCTCAGTCGTGTCCGACTCTTTGCGACCCCATGAATTGCAGCACACCAGGCCTTCCTGTCCATCACCAACTCCCCGAAGTTCACTCAAACTCAAATCCATCGAGTCGGTGATACCATCCAGCCATCTCATCCTCTGTTGTCCCCTTCTCCTCCTGCCCCCAATCCCTCCCAGCATCAGAGTCTTTTCCAATGAGTCAACTCTTCGCATCAGGTAGCCAAAGTACTGGAGTTTCAGCTTCAGCATCATTCCTTCCAAAGAAATCCCAGGGCTGATCTCCTTCAGAATGGACTGGTTGGATCTCCTTGCAGTCCAAGGGCCTCTCAAGAGTCTTCTCCAACACCACAGTTCAAAAGCATCAATTCTTCGGCACTCAGCCTTCTTCACAGTCCAACTCTCACATCCATACATGACTACTGGAAAAACTATAGCCTTGACTAGATGGACCTTTGTTGGCAAAGCAATGTTTTAGGGATTGTTAAAACAGGAGGTTTAATTGAGAGTCTGGATAAGGGATGATTAGACCCTGTCTCCCCATAGTTTCCATAGCCAGCAGCTACTCCTTCCCCTCTGATCACTTCTTGAGAAACTGAATGAGGCTCTAGATCCAGAAGTGAGGTGCCTTTCTGAAACTGTTACCTGAAAGGCGAGTGTTCTGTGTTTTCTTGGATTCTGTAATTATCTTTTTAGCACATATTCATCACATAAAGTTATATTAATTAAATGTGTGAAAGTGAAGTTGCTCAGTCATGTCCTACTCTTTGCGACCCTGTGGACTGTAGCCTGCCAGGCTCCTCTGTCCATGGGATTCTCCAGGCAAGAATACTGGAGTGGGTTACCATTTCCTTCTCCAGGGGATCTTCCTGACCCAGGGATCGAACCCCGGAGTCCCGCACTGGAGGCAGACACTTTAAACTCTGAGCCACCAGGGAAGCCCCAATTATATGTATAATTATATATAAATATATGTAACTATATATATAACTTTAATATATATAACATTTATGTATATACATATACACACATATATACATACATATATATATATATAAATTTCTGTATCCCTGAAGCTCTGACATTTGTGGACTTAAAGATCCTGGGAAAGACAAGCATCTACCAGGACTAGCTAATTCCCAAAGTTAATCAAACAATTTACTTGCAAGCACGTTTTTCATACACAAACCAACCAATCTGAGACCATTACCCCCAACCACCTCCTTATCTAAACTTTTACACCAAGCCAATATTTCCCCTGCCATAATTTAACCCAGGTCAAGGTACAGACAAAAGGGACAACTCCTGTGCCCTAAACCCACTGGAATTATTCACACCATCCAGCCTTCACCTGTTTCTCCCGTCCTGCCTTGCCTTTCAACCGAAATCACAATAAAGGATATGGCATAGACTTTCCCCTGGCTTTTGCTTCTGTCTGCCTCCCAACCAAAATTTGGTATTTCCCCTACAACCTGTGTGGCATCACGGGTCCCCTTCTCTTGGGAAACATAAGTAACCTTCTTTCAATGGTAATTACCATTCAGTCATCACTCATCAACTACGTAAGTTAAAGTCCCAGAGCACAACATAGCAAAAGGACCTCCCCCGTACTAAGCAAGCTTTCTTAATCATTAAGCTATATGCTGTTTTATTAGGCCCCCCTAACTGTAAATATATCCAGATATCTTCTCCTGAGATAATCCACTTTTTAGGGACTACTGCCTACAAAAGCCTAGAACCCAATTTTGTAGGCACAATTAAAAGGCACAATTTAAGAAGGAAACTGAAACAATGGATTCTTAACTAGGTTAGGTTATATCTAGCCTAGAATGAATAAAGAGGCTAGAATTCCTTTACTTAACCAAGTCCCAATAGATGATTGAATCCGCCTGCAATGCAGGAGACCCTGGTTCGATTCCTGGGTCAGAAGGAAACCCTGGAGAAGGCATTGGCTACCCAAGAATCTGCCTGCAATGCAGAAGACCTGGGTTCGATCCCTGGGTTGGGAAGATCCCCTGGAGGAGGGCATGGCAATCCACTCCAGTATTCTTGCCTGGAGAATCCCCACAGACAGAGAAGCCTGGTGGGCTACAGTCTATGGGGTCACAACAAATCAGACACATCTGAGTGATCTATGCACAGCATCACTCCTGGGGGAAGGGGAGAGCAGGGTAGCGGGTATTTAAATTTATTTTCCCACTATGCTGAACCAATACTATACTCCTCTAATTGTTTGTTCATCCTGAAGCAGAGCAGAAAGAAAAACAAAAAAATAGGACCCCAGTCTCATTTCCCCCACCTAAGAACTGATTCATGATAAAAATGACTTTCTAGTTATCTGCTATGGAAACAAAGATAACTATTAAAAGATTCTTAAATACTTTAATTTAATGGCTATATGCAGGTGGCATTTAAAATGTCTGACTCCTCAAATCAGTATTCATTACAATTTACTTGCTTTGTCTCCAGAATTTAGTACAATGAGTGAAATCCAATGAGAGAAACTCTAGAGGAAGGATTATATATTCCAGAGGATTTCTGGCAGTTGTCCAAAACTTCTAGATATTGTTTTTAACAGCCCTGGAAATTCAGTTAAGTTGTGAGTGGCACTGCTGTCAGGAGCTATGGATGATTGATGAACACTAATGATCAAGGATCCTAGGAGACGGAGAGACACTCCCACTTTTCTGTTAACTAGAAATTACATCTCATAGCATTATATTTCTTTTCTTTTTTAAAGAGCACTTTGAAAAAAACATTTTTGTCAATCGTCCAATTTAGGATAACGTTTCTATAGTTCTCTGCTGCTGCTGCTGCTAACTCGCTTCAGTCGTGTCTGACTCTGTGCGACTCCATAGACGGCAGCCCACCAGGCTCCCCCATCCCTGGGATTCTCCAGGCAAGAACACTACAGTGGGTTGCCATTTCCTTCTCCAATGCATAGTTCTCTATATAGACACATATGCTAAACCGCATTCAATCTTTGTTTTCACCACAAGGCCTAACTCAGAGTATCTGGCACTTAATTTTTTTTTTTTTAATTAACGAATAAATTAGCTGCATATATAACACACCAGACTAAGCAGAGATAAACTCAAACAGACCCCACGGTTTACTTTTTAATTTTGGAGTGGGGGCAGACTAGAGGTAGGTAATTAAGACTACTGGATTACAGCCTTCTCCACCCGACCCCGCCTTGTTTGACGTCACAATCCGGAGCTGGAACTACCATTCCCAGAATGCTGTGCGAATGGGCCGGCTCTCTGGAAGGCGCCGAGTGATTGGCGGGAGGAGGCGTTTCCTTCCGGCGTTTCCCCGGACCGGGAGGCGTGGACCAGGAGAGGGGTTCGGACGCTATTACCGGGTTGGGCGGGCCGGGCTTGGGAGGGGTTTGTGGGTGAGCCCTTAGTCCCCCGCCCGCTGAGGAGATGGATGAGGATGGGCTTCCTCTCATGGGCTCAGGCATAGACCTGACTAAGGTTTGTAAAGATGGAGTTGGATTTCGGCAACCTGGGAGGAGGATGGGGAAGGGACGCTGGGTTCCCAGAAAGACCCCACCTCTCTGCCCAGCCCTGGTCTATGCTTGTCTTCCCCCTCTCTTGGGAGGGAGGGTTCCACAGTTCACCTTAAAAAGGGGTCCTTTCCGAGCCTTCTAAGGTGGGGCGGGAGTAGTATGCCTCTCCTCCTTCCTTTCCCGAGTCACGAGTTCTTATGTTCAAGGGTAAGAACTCTTACCCCTTCCGACCTCTAACCCGACCTCTTTTATATTTGGCCCTTTCAGTTTTTCGTGTGTTTATGTGGGTTGCCTTTACCTGCCAAAGTTCGCATCTGTGAATCCAGAACCCGTTCTCAAACTTTGCAGCCTCTGTCGTTTTGGACACCCCACCCCCACAGTTTAGGAAAACAAATTAATGACTATTCTCAGTACTTCCAGTAATTGTATCACACAGGAGAACGCCTCCTTATTATTAATATCAAGGTGATTGCGTGGTGTACGTTTCGTCCTGTACGGATCATGTTTATTTTTACGTAAAACAGGTGCCAGCTATTCAACAGAAAAGAACGGTGGCATTTCTAAACCAGTTTGTAGTGCACACTGTGCAGTTCCTCAACCGATTTTCTACAGTTTGTGAGGAGGTAGGTCCTTTGATACTGGTTTAATGAGTGGCCCAGTGTCACCTTGCACTTAAGAAGGTAACAAATGAGTAAAGTAAGAATTACGGTGTATGCAATCATGTACTATGACCGCTTGTCCCCCAGTTACTCTGTTGACATAGCTTAAATCCTCTTTGATTCTATTACAGTCAGTTCTTACAGCCCATCTCTGCTGAATGAACTTTCTGGAGGTTTTGTGAAATAGTTCAGTAAGGTTTATTGTGATTAAACAACAAAAGCAGTTCCAAGATTTCACAAAAACATTTTTTCTTTTTAAATTTTGAAGTTGGTTATGTTTTCCCTAAGGATTGCATTTTAAATATATACTGTTTCAGTTTCTATTAAAATTATGTTACATTGCTTGATGAAAAAGATGATTTGGGAGGTAGCCTAGAAACATAACTTGGGCATCAAATATCATGATAGAAGTAAAAATACTTTCTGCAAATGAGTTGTGAATTAAGGATCAAGTAACCCAATGACCCAGGTGGCACAGTGGTAAAAGAGTCTGTCTGCCAATGCAGGAGACATGGGCTTGATGCCTGGGTAGGGAAGATCCCCTGGATTAGGAAATGGCAACCCACTCCAGTATTCTTGCCTGGGAAGTCCCGTGGATAGAGGAGCCTGGCAGGCTACAGTTCATGGGATCGCAAAGGGCTGGAAACAACTGAGTGTGCACACACAACCCAGTGACAGGTTAGGCACCAGATCCAGGGACACCTGTCTTAACAAAAAACTAAAAAAGAGAGTGGGAAGGAAGATGGGAAGCATGACTTGAAATTGGTTTGAAGAAAGGAGAAAAAGAGGACAAGGAAGTGGGACAGTCATCTAAAACCAAAAGGTTCTTGATCAGTTTCCTTTACTACTTGAGGATCGTGTTAAACCTTAGGGCTCCACTTTGGGGTCATGAACTACCTGAGTGCTGAAATTACTATTCATCATTTGAGTATCCCCCACAATCCAGTCCTTGAATGAGACTTTTGTAGCTCAGTTGGTTAAGAATCTGCCTGCAGTGCAGGAGACCTGGGTTCAATCCCTGGGTCAGGGAAGATTCCCTGGAGAAGGAAATGGCAACCCACTCCAGTATTCTTGCTTGGAAAATCTCATGGACACAGGAGCCTGGTGGGCGGCAGTCCATGGGGTCGCAAAGAGTCGGGCACGACTGAGTGACTAACACTTACTTACACAATCCAGTCCTTGAATGAGACTTTTCATAGAGGGGTGGTTCCTGCCTAAAAAGTATGGGAATATAGATGTCCTTGGGGCCATTATTCTGTGTTAAGAACAGGATACACTTATATACACTTTAATATATTAAAATCATTGTGCTCAGTTCAGAGGCTAGAGAAAATTCCCACACAGATACAACAGTATTTCTCCATAAGCTTGCAAATTCTACTTTACAAAAGTTCAGTGACCACTTAAAATTAAATACCCTTTCAGTGGGGAATCCCTGATGGCTCAGCTGAATCTGCCAGCAGTGCAGGAGACAGGAGATGCAGGTTTGATCCCTAGGTGAGGAAGATCCCCTGGAGGAGGAAAATAGCAACCCACCCCAGTATTCTTGCCCAAAATATCTCACGGACAGAGGAGCGTGGTGGGCTGCAGTCCACAGGGTCTCAAAGAGTCAGGTCTCTGAGAGTTGGGCCTCAAAGAATTGGACACAACTGAGCACACATACAGATAAAGTATAACAATAAATGTCTTGTTGATTGCTTATCCATTATCAAAGCCGCATGATTCATTCTTTCCTCCCTTCTGTTCCTCTCAACTACCCTCCTCTAACTGTTTTGACTATATCACTATTTCCTACTTCCTTGAACCCCAGAAAAAACTTTGTTGACAAAAATTGATGAAATTTAAAAGTAGCTAATTGCCTTTTTCTCCTTAATGGATGGTAATTTAAGATTGACTGTCACTCATTATTTAGAATTCAGCTTGTAGCATTCATCTTGGATATTTATGTCAATTGTAGACTTTTTACTTGGTGTGATGACAGTAATATTTATTCTGTGCTAGGCATTGTGCTAAGTGCTTTACATGTACTTAATTATCACAGCCCAGACCTTTAAGAAAGGTCCAATTATCTCTTTTTTAGAAATACAGAAACTGAGATGTAGAAAGGCTTAAATCATTTACTTATTCATGCACTCATCGTATACTTGAGGGCATAGTATTTATAGCTGCAGTAGCTATTTGCCTACATTCAAATAGCTAGAAAGTAAGAGCTGGGATTCCAATTCTGAAATGTTAACTGATTGCAATCTTCTGTTCTGTTGCACCATCTGATCTGAATAAGAGGCGTGTTTATATCATTTTCGAGTGAGAGATTACACTGTCTTCTTTATAGTTATTTCAAAATTTAGTTTTTAGATTTGTGTTCTCTTCTTTACCATGCCATTTCTATTTAATATAATGTCTTATATATGATAAACTCCAGGGATATAATATACATATTCATACATGAAGGGCCATTTTCTCCCAAGTTAAGATCAATTTCCAAACTGGGTTGTTATTTGTTTATAGCAGCTATTAAACCTGTGGTCTTTGTTTAGTTAAAGCCTTAAACAAGGACCAAAACCACTCTGTTTCCCTCCAAAAAAAAAAAATTTGAACTTCAGCTGTTACTTTTTGAACTTAAAGTGAACTGGAGGGAAAAGAAAACCTGGTGGGTTTTGGTTTGTTTGGGTTTTTTTGTGAGCGGGGGAGCTGTTGGGGTTTTTTTGTTTTAACTTTTTTACCTAAATTTTAAATAGGAAGTACGTGGAGAATAGCACAAGTTCTGTGCATAGCATAGATAAGACTGAGTGGAAGTTTAACCTTATTGTGAATTTTAAAGTTAAAGGTATTACCAGCAAACAGGGCAATCAGGTATATTTGACTCAGACTTGTAACATGCCTAGAATACTGGGATTTTAGTCATTTCTAAATATTCTAAAACATTTCTTTAAAAAAAAACAAACTTTAAATACAAGCAAAAGCTCTGAGAATTTTTACATGACCTAAAAAAAAATTTAGTGCTTATCTTCTATGTCCAATTTTTAGGCCCACCATCAGACTTCACCTTAAACCAAATAAGGTTTTGCTGAAAACCCTATTTACTGCTATAACTTTTACAACTGCTTTTAAAACTTTTACAACTGCTGGATTAAGTGTCAGATGAAGCTTAGTAAAACCATCAGTTTCTTCCCTCTCTGGCTTCTAGGACATACTCAACCCAAAATGATGTACCAGGAGATCCATTCACTTAAAATACTGTTTCTCTTTTAAAGAACCGGATCTGCAAATGGGATATTTTACAAACCTGAAGTCCCACAGTACTTTTTTTTCCCGTGTTCAACTTTTAGCTCCATAGTTCTTCCTCCTTTTTTTTTTTCACTTGAGTAAAATGCACTGCCTTGCAAATAGGTGGGTGGTGCATCAAGAACTCTTCAACTTTATCTGAAAAACTAGGAACCTTGGAAATTCCCCTGTTGTCCCAACTCAAGATATTTCAGGTTTGCTTTAAATCCTTACAAAGAGGATGGATGGTTAAATGGATGGGAAAGTAGACATACCTTTCTGTTTCCTCTCTGCTGAAACTTTCAGAGGTTGGGGACAATTACTGTTATTGATCATGTTACTTATATCCATAGTCATCTACACTTCAGAGTAGTGGTTCTCAACCAAGGAACATTTGGCAATGTCTAGAGACATTTTTCGTTGTTGCAGTTGGGGAGTTTTTGTGGCAATTAGTGGGTAGAGGTCAGAGATTCTGCTAACTATCCTATAGTACACAGGATAGACCTTTACAACAAAGAATTATCCAACCCACAATGGAGCCAGTCAATAGAGCTCAGTCAATAGAGCCAAGACTGAGAAACCTGCTTTCTGGTGGTCTAGGAGTTTAGAAGGAAAATGCAGAAGACATAAACATCATAGAAATGAGCTTTAGCAGCCCATGAATGAAACCAGGTGTATTTTGTCAAATGACAGTGACATTTTAGAAAGTACATATTTATGTGTGTTATAGCAGTAATTACACAGGAACAGACTCAAAAACATTTATTATGCTGAATAATCTTTGAAAAGCAGAGGTTCTTAATTTTGCCATGGATCCTTTGGCAGTCTAGTGAAATGAAATTAATGTTTTTCAATGCATAAAATAAAATGTGTGGGATTATAAATGATATCAAGTGCATACTTTAAAATGGAGAAGGACATGGCAACCCACTCCAGTATTCTTGCCTGGAGAATCCCACGGACAGAGGAGCCTAGCAGGTTACAGTCCATGGGGTCACAAATAGTCAGACATGACTGAGCAACTAACACACAACATGTAATTGGCTCATGTAATGGTACAGAATAACTAGAGCATGGTAAGCTCTTGGTTCTGGTTTATCTTGGGTTTTAATTGTTGGTTGATTCCTTTTGCTTTTTTAGTATTCTTATTTTTTTTCTTTGTTTTAATTATTCCCGACATTAACTACTTATCTTCCAATTTCATCTTTTTTTACTTTTCAAACTTGGAAAGTTTGAATTCGGGACTAATTGTATATATTTCTGTGTTTAAGTGATATACAAAGGCAGACCCTGCTCCTTTCTGTTTGGGGCTAGTTTTTAATCCTGTGTTCTATGAAGAATTCCTTCATTCAGCAACAAGTAATTATTGGGCTCCTGTTAAGTGTCAAGTACTGCTCTGGTCACAAGGGGTATAACAGTGAATAAAAAACTCTGTCTTCAGAGGAGTTTACATTCTGGTCCCAGTGATTGATTATGGCTCTGATAATGAGTTTCATAAGACTGAAAATGTAACTTCTTCTCTATGAATACAGTTTTATAAAATAACCATGAAACATGCTAATGAAGATAATTGAATACTTGAGTTTCAAATCTTACTCATGTAAATAAGAGAGTAGTATATTAGAAAATCACAAATATTTAAACCATAGTTTTTAACTTTATCCTTTCGTTTCTAATCTTTCTTTTTCAGAAACTAGCAGACCTTTCTCTTCGTATCCAGCAGATTGAAACAACTCTCAATATTTTAGATGCAAAGGTTTGTATTTCTGAGTAATTTATAGGATAAACTTGCTCTACATATATCAACTTTCTCAGTCACATTTAACTTTAATTGTATTTAGGAATGAATTCAGTTTAGCTCCTGCATCCATGACGTGGTGCAGTGCTTTCATTTGTTTAATTTATTATAATTGCAAAGGAAATAATCTTCATTATGAACCACTAACTGAGTCTGTTTAAATATATATGTGGGTCGAGGTTTCTTTCCTTATTTAATCAAAAACATAATGAGTAACATGTTAACAAATTGAATGTTATATAGTTTGCTTCATTTAATGGAAAACTCACAAGTATCTTAATAGTAGTCATTGATAACACAGGAAAAATTCTATAAAACTTTACATGTCTCCAGAACAAAATTTGGAGAAAATCTCAGCTATTTTCCATTTGTAAAAAATCCCATGGACAGAGGAGCCTGGTGGGCTGAGTCCATGGGGTCGCTAAGAGTCGGACATGACTAAGCGACTTCACTCTCACTTTTCACTTTCATGCATTGGAGAAGGAAATGGCAGCCCACTCCAGTGTTCTTGCCTGGAGAATCCCAGGGACGGGGAAGCCTGGTGGGCTGCCGTCTACGGGGTCACACAGAGTCGGACACGACTGAAGTGACTTAGCAGCAGCAGCAGCAGCAGTGAGTAGTACCAGTTCTGATGTCAGAAATCACAAAAGGTAACTGTCATATAAAAGCAAAAATAGAAGTTTGTTTCAATTTGAAAGCTTGCAGGTTTTGTATGCTTTTTCTTATATATAAATAATGGAGATGCTAATATATTTTTGTGACTTTGTTCTTTTATCAAAAAAAATTGACACGAAAAAATATGTATTGACTATTTATAATCCACGGGATTGCCAAGAGTTGGACACGACTGAGTGACTGAACTGAACTGAAGGAAGTGAAATTACTAATATCTTCTAGCATAGGGATCAGAATGTCTGGTTTAGGCTTTCTACATCTTCCTGTGGTCTTCAGCTACTGTATTTCCCTCAGAACATTTCCTTAGCTTGTAATTTAGGATATTTGGCCTTGAACATGTTCAAAATAGTTTCTTAGCAGCCATACCCACTTGAAACTATTAGGGCCATGGCCACTGTGCTAAATACTGTCATCAGTCAACAGTTTTCAATGAATATTGCTGCTTTAGATCTTATTGCCATTGCTTCTTCATTATTCTTTATTATGAATATGTGTATTATTTTAATGTTTGTGGAATTCTTGAGTTAGAGTCCACGGTCACAAGTTAAGTTGCCATGTGGACAGGTTAACCTTAATTATTTCCATGACCATAAGTTAATCCTCAAAGTTAGCCAAACATTTGACAGATGTGTGTCACTGATATCAGGATGAAATCAGAAAAGAATGTGTGCATGGATCTTGGAAATCCGACCTAAAATGCCTAACCACTGACATCATGCTCATTGTTTGTGTATGGAAAATAACACATTGTAGCAACATTCAGTGATATTACTTAAAGAAAGAAGAAAAGAATAAGCTGCATCATATGTTAACATGTGGCAAGAGTTTTCTCATTTCCCAGATTATTCAAACTTAAAATGTGCTGCAGAGCACATTTTGAAGGGGAACAAAATATATTTAATCAAAATCTTTTTACAAGTTTGGGATGTAAGTTTTCTCATCCCCCACTTTACAGGTGAGAAAATTGAGGCCTAGGAAGATATGCATAGAGTTACGTATGTTGTGACTTAAACCTTGGCAATCTGACTCCAAAGCCCATGCTCTCATTCCTTACAGTAGGATTCCTTATTAAAAAAAAAAAAATAATTCCTGAGAAAGAATGGTGACAAGCTAAATTAGATTAGTGAGAAATTCTTCAGAAATATTTTATTTGTCAATGCCTTTCACTTTTAAGTAGTTTATGGCATGGAGAATTTCAACCAAAGATGAGATTTTATAAAACCACTTCTATAGCTTTAAAACTTAAGAAAACTATTTAAAACACAACACATACTTAGAAACTTAGTCTTTAAAGATCTAATATTATCCTCATATACCAACATTAATTTTCTCCTCTCAGTTATCATCTATCCCGGGCCTAGATGATGTCACATTTGAAGTATCTCCTGTAAATGTCACTAGGATCACAAATGGAACACATTCTGAAGCCACTTCAGAGCAATCACAGGTATGTAATTAAGTTCCAGGAAGCATGAGCACCTCTTCTTGGGTGAACCAGATAGACCAAATCTGTAGGTTCAAATAAAGTTAAATAAAAATGTAGCACTTGACTAGTAATATTTTAAACTTTAAGATAAAAAATAAGGTTTGAAAAAAGTTACTAGCTTTTCATTTTGTTATTCTGAACAGTTTCCTGAAGTTAATATTTTTCTTGCCTATAAAAAAGAAAATGGACCTATACAGGACTAGGAATAGTCTTGAATATAACTACTTTCTTCAAGTTCACTCTGGAAATTTTTTTCTTAGTTCTTGTAAGAAATGTGTCTTTTAAATGTTTTAGTATGACACTTTCACACATGAATAAAAATAGAATAGTACAAAGACTAACCAAGCGCCCATTACCTGGATTCACCAGTTAAGATTTTGTTGCAATTGCTTCATCTGTCTTTTTTTGTCACTGAAGTGAATTCCAGGCATCATGTCTTTTCACCCATGTATAATTCCCTGAGCATCTGTGAAAAGTTCTGACATTTTCTTGTATAACCACAGTGCCTTTATCATATACAGTATAATGAGCAGTAATTCCCTGATAATATCTAACTCTTTGTTACCAAAACTCTGCTCCATGGGCCAGCAACCTACCTGAGAACTTGTTAGAAATACAGAATCTCAGGTTCTACCCCAGACCCACTGAGTCAGAATTTTCATTTTAACAAGATCCGTATGTGATTTGAAGGCTCTTGAAATTTGAGAGGTCCTAATCTAAGAAACACCACTTGTCTAAAAAAGTGTGTTTGGGGAGTTGATTTGTTCAAATCAACATCCTTGTAAGGCCCACACTCTGTTTGGCTCTTATGTTTTAATGTTCATTTATGCTCTGTATAAATTTAAATTGTGTATTACTTTTTATTTCAAGAAATAAAAATTCTTCATTGTTTAAGAATAATCACTAGTGTATCTCAGTGAGGTATTAAAATCCAAAATAAAATAATCACTAAAATGGTGGCCTAACAAGTAATACCAAATAAACAGACTTCCTATGTATATGGAATTTTGCATTTGTACCTGGAGGTACTTTTTATGGGTTATCTTTTAGATCATAATAACGTTGACCGTGATTATAATACCTCCCATATAAAGGTTTCTGACTGTATGTGTGGTGTGTTAAGTGCTTTTTATAAATTAACTCATTTAATTCTCACAACAGCCCTATGAAGTAAATACTTTTATCAGTTCTGTTAATACTTTACAGATATGTCAAATGAGGTGCACAGAGGTTAACTTGTTGAAGGTCAGACAATAAATGTAAGAGCTAGAATTTTTACCCAAACAATCTGGTGTCAAGAATCCTATCTCTTATCTGCTACACTGCACTGTCTCTAGCACCTGTGTTGAACTCAGAAAACATAACCCACTTCAGAGTTCTTGCATGGAAAATTTCATGGGCAGAGGAGTCTGACGGGCTACAGTCCATGGGATCACAGAGTCAGCCACAACTGAGCAACTGAGCACATGTGGTCTAAGGCTCTGTGTGGGAGGAGCCATATATTTAGAAATATTGTATATTTGGCAGATGAATTAGATGACCATTTACTTAACAGTTAGGGCTTCCCTGATAGCTCGGTTGTAAAGAATCCACCTGCAATGCAGGATACCCCGGTTTGATTCCTGGGTTGGGAGGATCTCCTGGTGACAGGAAAGGCTACCCACTCCAGTATTCTGGCCTAGAGAGGTCCATGGGGCCGCAAAGAGTTGGACACAACTGAGTGACTTTCACTTCACTTCATTTTACTTAACAATTAGGTATTAGAAAATTTAACATCCATTTAATTAATATAACAAATTCCATTGTGATGATCACTGGAATATATATAATATACAAAAATAAATTCAAATGTTTAGAGGAATTTAACTTTACAAGGTTTTATCAATTAAAGATGAACCATCCTTTTTCTAAAACAAGGCATATGTAAAAACTATTACATGTTTCCATTCTACCTAGTAGTTATTCTTTGGTGGATACTAACCATTATTATATTTCTGTAAATTTATAAAATGGTATCTGACTTTCAGTATTAACTTTTCCAGGTGTTACTGTGCACGCCTATATATAATATGTATTTAAAACTTGTGCAGTTGTGTTGGTCTTGCCTGTTTAAAGTCTCAAAAAATTGATTATGAGTAATCACAACTGAATTATCTAAAATTCAGAATTACTTAATATTCTAGCAATTTTATTGAAAAATAGTTATTAATTCATTTGGAGGATATATGAAGTGCTGTTGGCTTCCTGAATTTAAAAAATGTGGTAAAGTTGTGTATTGATTGGCTTAATATAATTGTTCAGCATGTTCTTAATATTGAAATCAACTTTTTATTTCTCTTCATTGTTTCTAATTGGTATATTTTATGTAAAATATTTTGAAATGGACTGAAATATTGCTTAACACAGAATTTCCATTGACATTACAGTCAACTTGCTTATCAATTAAAAGATAATCATGAACTTTTTTTTAAATCATCCATTCATTGCAATCTCCAGTCTGTATATGAGTCAAAGACCCAAGGTTTGCATACTGATTTTTCTGCACCTTTAATTTCATGGTTCAGATCTTATCATTACTCACAGGAGAACATCTAATTGTACAGATTGAGATTAATTTGAGAATAAAATGAAGGACAGTTGAGAGATATGATAGAAGATTTAATGGGTCATACAAATAGCAAAGGTGTAAGACCTGATATAATTAAACCTTGTTGAGCTCTTGGTTATTAGGCTAAAGTTAAAGGCTGAGTTTTAAAATCCAGTGGTCTTATATGTAATTACCATTTGCTCCATTGTACTATTGTATGAGTTTATTGTCCTTATTTTTTTAAAAGCATACATGGGTCTTGTTGAAATTTTTTGTTTAATTAAATGTTTTGGACGTTTTGTAATTAATGTATTTTGCAGATGGATGTGTATATGTATATACATATTTACACACACACACACACACACACACATATGCACTTTTGTACACTTGACACTGTCGTATAACTGGAGTAACCTAAAGAATTTGGGGATATTTTACTTGCTTCAGCATTTAAAAGAGATTTAATTTATATTTGAATTATCTGGCGAAAAACCTTAACATATAATTTATATTCTAATAACTAGGAATACCGAAAGATTTTTTTTATTTATTTATTTACACTTCAACAGAGATATGCTTCAACAGACATAAAATTGATATCATTCAGTTAAGGAATGTTAATGCTAACATACAGTAAGTCACTAAGTAGACTTACTATAAATGTTTAGGTTAATAGAAAAATCAAGAATTATATACAGTCTTGGCTTTGTACTTAAATGAAGATAGGATTCCAGTTTGGACGAGTTACCGTTTACACGGTACCATGCAAAGTTGAGAACTGTCTATATGATGAAACCATTTTGATCCAAAAAGACCATTCCCCATTATTCTTCATTATAAGTAGTATTTATAATCTTAACCACTCTTTGGAGAATATTAATAATTCCATCAGTAGCTGAAATATATATAAACATAATTTTGTTTGAGAAATGAGCTTCTCTTCCACAAATTCTCCAGGCCTTGCCTTTAGAGATGTTAGAATAGCCATATCCACTTAGAACAAGATATTCAATGAATGAGAAGTATAATTGTGTAGATGGTATAGATACCTAGAAAACCGATTTTCTGTCCACTGGAGTTGAACAATTGACAAATCAAATAGCTTTACTAGCTTTATTAAAAGTTTTATTAAAATAATAGGTCCATAAATAATTCATGTTTTGTATCCATACTCAAGGGACAAATAAAGCAGAATTTTAATTTTTAATGCCTTGAATATGTTTGCACTTTTATGGGAACAATATAGTGTTGACATTACATGTAACTTCCTCTGCAATCATATTTAAGTATTTGTAAATATTTGGAAACATATATCCTATAATTACATTATTGGTATTTAAATTTAGAAATATGATTTTTTCTGATATTGTTTGCTTTAGAATAATAAAAAGAAACATCCCTTTTAAGTAACATGATGGACCCCTTTTGTGAATTGTCTAAAGATTTATACACCATGCTCTCTACAGCAGAACAGTTTACAAGACTCTGGACCACAGGAAAGTGAAGTAACACCAGAAAATATCTTAACTGTAGCCAAGGATCCAAGATATGCCAGATATCTCAAAATGGTTCAAGTGGTAAGCTGATTTGGTCTATCTTCTCTGTCTTGCAGCCTCCTTTGAAATTCTTAACCCTGGAGGTTTCATTGTTATTTTTTCAGTCTGAGAAAACTGCTAAACCAAGTGACCAAGTTTTCTGTCCTCTTACTTCTTTCCTATGTTTAATGAATGCCCTGATAAAGAGTAAGCAAAAGTCAAATCTTTCTAATGAAAACTGATCTCACACTTCAAAATTAGTATAGTTTGATATAGATTTATATAAACTTTTTGCCTTTCATAATCTTTGCAAATCTTGGATGTATCAGATAGAAGAATGAAAGTGCATTATTCACTTAGTACATCATATGACTTTAGCTTAATTTCCTGTATTCTAACACATGGGTTTTTTGTGTATTTTTATTCTGAATTTCACCTATCAATAGTTTGGTTCACAGAAAAGAGCATAAGTTACTTGGCCATATAAAGTAATGCTTTTAATATTATGACTTGAGAATGGGTAATTTTTCTAAGAAATCATCATTACATGGTATGATGCAAAAAAATATAACACAATATTTGCTGTTTTGTAACTGCAGAAGTTAGTTTCTTTTCATTCCTGTAGAAAGTCCTATTACAGTAGTGGAAGGAGCTAACTGTCCTTTTTCAGTTGATCAAAAAATTTAATGCTTTTGTAAAATTTTTGTTATCAGGCACAAGAAGTATACTAACATTAAATAAGAACAGTTTTGCTGACCTTGGCATTATCACCAAAATAATTTAAAAACAAAGACTATCTGACAACCAAAAAGAGTAGATTGGCTTATTTAGAAGCTACAGTGGTGACAATGGAGAGAAGAAAGTGCATTCACTTTTTCTAACTGTCAGAAGAAATGGCTTTGTCACTTTCAAAATTCTTCACTGGCAGCCACAACTCTGTGTTTTAGGCTTTGGGGAGAAAAAAACAGACTTTGGAGTAAAAATGTATAAATTTTTTAAACTAATAAAGATAAAATGGCACTAGTTTGAGTGTGAATCATGATGAATGAATTTTTAAAACTAGAACCGATGAAAGCTTAAGCTAAGCTTAAAATATGAACTGTTAAAAACTATGTCTTTGACTCTTTCAAACAAAAGAAAACTCAAAAGTTTTAGAGTAACTGTGAAAGGCTTTTTATTTAGTCTCTTCTTGCCTAACTGATATAATTAGGAAATAGTAAAATCTACTTTGTATCTGTAAGACTACCATGAAATATTTAATAAAAGACCCCATTTTAGGGTAACTGTTATATTCTTAATACATTGCCTCAAATTTTACAAGAATTTGAAAAACTTTCAATCTCCTTTTTCAGTGTAAATTCATTTCCATTTATTCCACAAATATTTATTAAACACTTGTTCTAAAGTACCATATTAAGTATTGTCTAGATTTATTTGGCCAGCTAAGGTTTCCAGACACCACTTAACATTTTTATTTTTGTTATTAATTACTTAGACAAGTTTCATTGTTTTTCAGAAGCTCATATATCATATGTTTGTATGTATATCTGTAAATGGATTCTTTACATATTCATTCTTCTAATCATATAGCTTACCATCTCACTAGGAATAACAGCCAAAGTCCTTCACAGGCCTGTGAGATCCTGTACAACTCAGCTCCCTTATTACCTTTTTAATCTCTTACCTTCACTCACTGTGCTCCAGCTCTATGGGCCTCCTTGGTGTATCTTAAATAAATCAATGGACAGTGGCCTAACTCAGGGCCTTTGCATCTGTTCTCTCTCCCTGAAACACTTTTCGCGAATATCTTTATCATTTTTTCCTTTTCTTACTTCAAATATTTGCAGAAATACTACCTTCTTTCTGGTCCCACTCCCTTGACTCCTTCCCAACTGTATTTTTCTTCATATGACCATTCAGTTATGTGCAAAATACTACATATTTTACATACATTATTGGTGTCTCTCCTGCTTCTAGAATATAAACTCCACAAGGGTGGGGGATTTTTCATTTACTTTGGTATTCCCAGAGCCTAGAACCATACCAGACACATAGGATATACCTATGAATGAAAATGAAATGCCACTTTAACCTTTGATAGGTTTTGGTGATAGATTACTTTTTTTACACTAGCTCAGTGGTCTTCAGAGTAAGAAACTTTCTGGATACAGGTTGCTAGTTCCCACCCATTAAACGAGAATCTCTGTAGTTGAGACTTGGAGCCAGAGCATATGTGTTTTGGAAAATGCTCTTCTGATTAAGAACTGTTTACAAATATTTTACACTGTTTTATAACATCATTCAAGTAATTTTTATCTAAAAACATTTAAGAAGCAATAAATTGTTGTTTTTCTTATTTTTAAAACTATTTCCTTATTTCTTAAACTATTTTTTAAAATTAGTTTTTTAAACTATTTTATTCTATAGTGGTACCTGGCTCTTAGCTCAAGCCCATCCTTTTTGTTTGGTGTGGCCATGAGCAGGAGTTTAATTTCTTCTGCCTCAGTGTTTTTGCTGTTTTTAACCCAACATTCTTGATTTTGGTCCTCTGCCCCCTTCTGCCTTTGGTACGGGTGTTTCTAATTCCTAAACATTTCCAGGGTTCTGGAAGTGCTGCTTCTTTGTGGTATCCTCCTCTTCAGGCACATGGACTTGGCCTTCCTTTGCTCTGCTAAGTCATCATTCTTTTATCTGCTTTTAATTTCCATTTATTGTGGTTCATGGATGCCTCTTAGTCATTAAAATTGGAGTTCATGTTATTTCTTTTTTGCCTTAGTATTTGGGGGTAATAATTTTCAAGAAGAAAGCAGGGACCAACATCTTTGCTTTGAAATTATAAGTTCATCCAAGTTAAATTTAATTTTATTGTTTTTAGTTCATTGTGCCAACCTGTATCCCAGAACCTTATTACCCAACTTTTGTATCCTATTGCTCCCTGTCCTACATTTCATTCTTCAGACAAAACCACAAAACTTTCTCAATATAAGCTCCATGCTTTTCCACCTCTGAATCTCGATCCTCCTCTTGATCACTACCTGTCCGGATTCTACTCATCTGACACGTTCCTATGAACACTTTAACTACATTACCTTGGATCCTGAACCCACTGACATACAAAGCCAGAGGTGATGTCTCCCTTCATTTATCTGTTCAACCGCTTTATCTGTATTTTTTTTTATTACTTCATATCTTGTTTCTTGATAATTTAAAAATATTTTTATCTACTGTGTTTAAAAGAAAATCATGAGCAAAAGACCTATGCCTTGACCAATCTTTATATTCACTTTAACACCTTGCCTATAAGGTTGCTCAATCAACATCTGTTTTTTTGTTGTTGTTCTTTTTTGTTTTTGTTTGACCACACTGAGTGGCATGTGGAATCATACTACCCTAGTCAGGGATCAAGCCACCACCTCCTGAAGTGAAAGTGTGGAGTCTTAACCACTGGACCACCAGGGAAGTCCCAGTATTTGTTGAATGTACTATTTTATCCTGCATATTAACTCTTTCCCAATTTGTATCCCCTGGAAGTGTATAAATGTCCTATTTTTTCAAGTTATTGATTTAAAATATTTTATAGACCCAAACCAAAAATAGACCCTCAAGGTTGATGTGAACCTGCCTATCATTACTCTTCAGATGACAGTTACTAAGCTATCTATAAATCCACTATTTTTCCTGTCTCCTAAGAATATCATGAGTGACCTTCAAAATATCCAATTGCAGATGTAGCAACTTGTTTGACAGAGCCCAGAATTGTCTTTCATTGGCATGGTCACTCTAGATTTCTTGTCACTTCTGCATCATCATTTAGTTCTGGCTTTTTGTTTAAACTTAAGTATGAAATCATTAAATCAGTTCCCCTCATTGCTTCCTTTGTTGAAGGATGCAGTTTTCAACAGGGTAACTTAGGAGTCTGTCAGATGCTCTGATTTGAATGAAATTAAAGCTGCCAGTACATATAAAGAGCTAATGTCACCTGCCCATCATGGTTGTATCTCATCCTTGTGTTTGTTTGCAACCTGTTTCAGGAAAACTTGACCTAAATCCTCCATCTGATCAGGTGACCAAAAAGTACGTCCCCTCTGGTAATGCAGCCTTTACCTTTTTTTAACTTAGCTTGATGATTCCTTTATCCCATGTTCAAGAATCTCCAAGTAGTTCATATGAATTGGTTTAAAGGTATCTTCTGCCTTCCATTATATAACATTGTAACATACTCCTTTCAAATGTCAGTTGCCACTCATGAATTCCTTCCCACTAATGTTAGTCCCTAAAATTCACTTATTTGAAATTTCAAGTTTGTTATGTACGAATACACACACACACTTCTTTTTAGGTGGTTGGATTTGTTTTCTATTTGTTTATATCTCTTAACTTCATAGTTCTTCTACTTTATTTTTCTCTCCTATGATGTTGTTATTGTTCGTAGTCTCAGAGTTGTAGTTGAGGAATTTTCTTATCCTTTTATTTCAGTTTAAAGCCCCTTGATCATACCTGTGGGTCTTGCTAAGCATAATTTTGGTTCTTCTAAATTATTTAACACTTTTCCAAGAGTATAATCATTCTAGTGTCATAAGTCATCCCTAAAATATGATTCAGCAACATGTACATAGCTAGTTGTGTTTCCTTTATCATTGTCTTTACAAAACTATAGCTTTAAAGTACAATACCACCCTCCTTTAGAAAATACCTCACACAAGTGGAGAAGAGTCATTAGACACCCTTTGCAATCTGTGGCTTTGAATCCTTCAGTTTCTGTCATTAGCATGAGAATAATCTAGATAGCTTTGTATCTCTGTACTCCAGGATAGTAAATTACCTTCCTATTCTAAACAGTTGTTTATTCTTCCAAGATGATTCAGTTCCTTGACAGTGACTGAGAGCAAGGAATATAAGAAAGAAAAATAAATTTGATGTCAGAGCTTAACCCCAGCTAATTCTAGAGGGTAGCTTTATTAGAAATTATCTTATCAATACTAGAAAATGTTTCACTTTCCCAAGAACATTGTGGATTTTCATTAAAATGCCCATTTTTTCCTCAACTTCTGAGAGTAAGATTTTCTTGCTTATCCACTTACTAAAAATTTAGTTACTAACATAGAGAAAGACCATATCCGCATAATTCATCAAACGAGTTTTACTTTGTCTTATTGTTATGATCTTAAGTAGTTTGTCACTCACCATACACATTACTACATGTTATCAAAGCTGAATTTTAGAAGCCTGCATTCTGGAATTTAAGGAATTGTTTGTATCAAAAAAAGGAAAGAGAGCATGGTCTGCAGAAAACCTGTCTTTCTGAAAGAAATCTCTATATACCAACAGTAAAAATAAATCTACGCCTACGATCCCCAAAATAACCATTCTGTACTCAAAAGGGAGTTAACAGTGCCGCAGGACACTAATTTGAGGGCAGTAATATGATTTCTTTCGTTTTTAATTGTCTTTATATTTTTGTCATTTAAAATTTGAGTTACTGCTCCATAAGCAGTGTCATTTTTTTGTAAATTAATTTATTTTAATTGGAGGCTAATTACTTTACAATATTGTAGTGGTTTTTGCCATACATTCACATGAATCAGCCATGGGTATACATGTGTCCCCCATCCTAAACCTCCCTCCCACATCCACCCTCATCCCATCCCTCAGGGTCGTCCCAGTGCACCAGCCCTGAGTGCCCTGTCTCATGGATCGAACCTGGACTGGCAATCTATTTCACATGTGGTAATATACATGTTTCAATGCTATTCTCTCAAATCATCCCACCCTCGCCTTCTCCCAGAGTCCAACAGTCTGCTCTTTACATCTGTGTCTCTTTTGCTGTCTCGCATATAGGGTCATCATCACCATCTTTCTAAATTCCATATATATGTGTTAGTATACTGTATTGGTGTTTTTATTTTTTTTTACTTTACAATATTGTATTGGTTTTGCCATACATCAACATGCATCTGCCACGGGTGTACACATGTTCCTCATCCTGAACCCCCCTCCCTCCTCCCTCCCCATACCATCCCTCTGGGTCATCCCAGTGCACCAGCCCCAAGCTTCCTGTATCCTGCATCGAACCTGGACTGGCGATTCGTTTCTTATATGATACTATACATGTTTTAATGCCATTCTCCCAAATCATCCCCCACCTCCCTCTCCCACAGAGTCCAAAAGACTGTTCTATACATCTGTGTCTCTTTTGCTGTCTCGCATACAGGGTTGTTGTTACCATCTTTCTAAATTCCATATATATGCATTAGTATACTGTATTGGTGTTTTTCTTTCTGACTTACTTCACTCTGTATAACAGGCTCCAGTTTCATCCACCTCATTAGAACTGATTCAAATGCATTCTTTTTAATAGTTGAGTAATATTCCATTGTGTATATGTACCACAGCTTTCTTATCCATTCATCTGCCGATGGACATCTAGGTTGCTTCCATGTCCTGGCTATTGTAAACAACACTGTGATGAACATTGGGGTACACATGTCTCTTTCAATTCTGGTTTCCTTGGTGTGTATGCCCAGCAGTGGGATTGCTGGGTTGTATGGCAGTTCTATTTCCAGTTTTTTAAGGAATCTCCCCACTGTTCTTCATACTGGCTGTTCTAGTTTGCATTCCCACCAACAGTGTAAGAGGGTTCCCTTTTCTCTGCACCCTCTCCAGCATTTATTGTTTGTAGCCTTTTTGATTGCAGCCATTCTGACCAGAGTGAGATGATAGCTCATTGTGGTTTTGATTTGCATTTCTCTGATAATGAGTGATGTTGAGCATCTTTTCATGTGTTTGTTAACCATCTCTATGTCTTCTTTGGAGAAATGTCTGTTTAGTTCTTTGGCCCATTTTTTAATTGGGTTGTTTATTTTTCTGGAATTGAGCTGCATGAGCTGCTTGTATAATTTTGAGATTAATTCTTTGTCAGTTGCTTCATTTGCTATTATTTTCTCCCATTCTGAAGACTGTCTTTACACCTTGCTTATAGTTTCCTTCATTGTGCAAAAGATTTTAAGTTTAATTAGGTCCCATTTGTTTATTTTTGTTTTTATTTCCATTACTGTGGGAGGTGGGTCATAGAGAATCCTGCTGTGATTTATGTCGGAGGGTGTCTTGCCTATGTTTTCCTCAAGGAGTTTTATAGTTTCTGGTCTTATGTTTAGATCTTTAATCCATTTTGAGTTTATTTTTGTGTATGGTGTTAGAAAGTGTTCTCATTTCATTCTTTTACAAGTGGTTGACCAGTTTTCCCAGCACCACTTGTTGAAGAGATTGTCTTATCTCCATTGTACATAAGCAGTGTCTTATACCTGTAATCCCACATATACTGTTTCTCATCTTTTTCCAAAATCTTAATGCTTACTAGGCCCTCAACCCTCTTGTAATCTTTGCTTTTCCTTCCTTCCTGAATTATTACTTAGAACCATGCCATTCTCTCTCAGAAGACAGTGAGTGTGTTTCTCAAGCTCTTTAAGCTTCTCCATTTGTATAGAAGTTTGAATTTGCTGACTTCCAATGTAGTGATCACTTGGAAGACACAGAAAATCCTATAACTTACAAACACAAACTTAAAAAAAAAAAAAATTCAGGCTTTCTGGGTATCAGGATGACTACAGTCTTTTCTGGCTTTCTTTGTAAGCTACCCTGGAAACTTCCTCTTCCCGTGTCCTAGATGTCTCCTGGAGTGTGCTGCTTTTATATTAATATTGGCCTTGCTTCTCTTGTCACGTCCCTGTAAATCCACTTTAGAGATGCAGTAATTAAAACTACTTAATTAATATAAACTGCTTTAAACAGAAGCCAACAGAGTCTTTGAAAAATCACAAGTACCAATGCACAGGGAAATAAACAGTACCTTGCTTTTTAGTCTCATTTGTTTTTTCTTTCACCCCTGGATTACTGCCTTCTGTGAGATACAAGAATGACTACAGTTCCAGGAACCAGTTACCTCTGAGACCATTCACGTGCCTCCGAGGACACCCAGATCTTTACGCTGTACTTCCGGATGCATCACGCTATACTTTCTTAGCTTTGTCACGCAATCGCACGTGACCATATTCTGACCATATTGCCTCTTAAGATCTCAGTCCCTTCATTCATAAAACGATATCTAAAGTTCTTTCTAGATTTTTGACCCATTAATTGATCTCCAAATTGGATCTCATTATTAAAGAATGTTCCTAGAACACCTGCTGGCTTTTTCTGATTTTTTTTTTCCTTTTAAAGGAAGTTTTGCACAAGGTTTTTCAGTGAGTAATATTGTTGTGTTCCAAATGTGGCACATAATTGATTCTGATTTAACGTTTGTTGTCATAATAGTGCAGTGCAAGTCTTTACTAAATTACATATTGCATTTATAACTTAACTGGAATTGTGTGCCTAGATCACTTTTCCAACAATTCCCCCCTTTTTTTACTGGCAGAGCTTGGTGAATACTTTGCCAGTAATAAATTGTTCATTGGGAAAATCCGACTTCCACATTAAGAAGCTAATGACTTGTATTTTTTGAAAACATATTTGCCAAAACAGTCTCTTCGGACACTTAGTGTTTTTTTTGTTGTTTTTTTTTAACCTCTGTTTTCTTTGGCTGGCTTTAAATGTGAATTGAATAATCTCCTTGGTTCTGGTGGTTCTGATGTATCTGTTGCCAGCCTGGATGTTGGCCTGGGGAAATGTGACTTCCATTACCTAAGGAAAGCATCTCCAACTGATTCTTAAAATGTGCATCAAGAAATTATACACCTTGGACCTGGGGAAACTAATCAAGCATAAAGTAGAATGCTTTTTAGGTAAGGCATAGGTTTTTAAGAGTGGCTCAGGGCTTTAAAACCTCATTTGTGATATGACCTCCATGTGACTTCCTATGGTGTAGAGAGTTCCAGGATAGGTTTCTCATCACTGATTAACAATATAGTCAAAAGGAGAAGCTGCTGGTTCATATGTAGTCAAAGGTATGGAAAGCAGTATTGCAGATGTAGTTTTAACAACTCTATATCACTTTAAAAAAATTTCTAATTCTGTAGGTATTTTAATATGTGTTTTGTTTCCTTTATAATAGCTAAAGTTTACTGATCAGTATCAAGGTCAATATTTTTTCATTACAAAAAGGTTTAGGGGCAGACAGTTTTCTCCAGTGTTTTAGTATCACACTGTTCATTGAAGGTAAAAGCTGGCATGGACAGTGACTGATTACCCACACATATGAATGTAGATAAAGAAAAGATAAAAGTGAACATATTTGTCTGTTTAATTGTGTAATTTAGCCAACTTTGAAAATGGAAAAGGGAAAATATTTTTCCTTCCCAGTTTCATTTCCATTTGACTGTAACTTTCTTCCCATTTGAAATAAAGAAGCAAAGCTTAGCAGAATGATAAACCGCATGAGTAGTTACTTTGAGTTGACATAAGTAGAACTCAGGGCTTTCTAGGTGGCGCAATGGTAAAGAATCCACCTGCCATTGAAGGAGACGGTTCGATCCCTGGGTCAGGAAGATCTCCTGGAGAAGGAAATGGCACCCCACTCCAGTATTCTTGCCTGGGAAATCACACGGACAGAGGAGCCGGATGGACTATAGTCCATGGGGTCTGTAGGCAAAGATTTGGACACAACTGAGCACTGAGCATGCACAATGGAACTCAGTGACCACAGTCATCCTGTTTCCTCTACATTCTGTCTTTCATCAAACCTAAGAAAGATTGGATAAAGACTTTTCCTAAGCTAATGTGACAATTAGCTGCCAATGGAGAGCCCCTGAGGTAACAACCCATCCTTTGCCATGGCCTGAGTAATTAGAAAACCTAGAACAGGTACTTTTTATTGTATTTGGCAAAGAAAAAAAAAAGCGCTACTGAAATTACTTATTCTCAGATAAAGTCAGTGAACCAGCCTCTAAGGAAACCACATGTAAAGAATTATCATGCCAGGTTTCCAGATTACGATTTTTCAATATTTTGGCTGTTTTTTGAATCCTTCCCAAGTTGTCTTGAAATTGAAAGTTTGGAAGGTCAGAACCAGTCTTGCCATGTACACATTTAAAGTTAAGCAATTTTGCTTTTATGATGTATTTGCTCTTATGTTTATTCCTTGCTATTTTATTTTTCTTACATGTTTTTGTTAGAGCAGTAAACAACAGTATTGCTAAATTCAGGTTTGAAATTTCTTGCTTTTCCTTATGTATCTGTTTTCCTGATTTCTTGTTTTCCTTAGAACACTGAAGGGAATGCATGTAGTGGGCAGAGACTACTAAGTTGAATGGTTGTCAGTATCCATTTGGTGATTCACCTGCCTTGGTGCTTATCTGTTCCTCATATAATCTTCACTAATACCACTTTTGCCCATAACCATACAGCTCAGAATGTTAATGCTTGCATATTTTTTCATTATAGCTATCCTTGTGTAGCCTTCAGTTGCCATGAAAGTATTGATTTCAATAATTTGTTTATGGGAACTAGTTGTTTAACCATAACTATTTTTATTTATGGTGTTTATAATCTCTAGAAATATATACATGTTTTGAACTGTATACTTCAGGAGGGTTTAGAATTCTTAGTCATATTTGATGAATGGTCACACACCAACAAGTTGATCTACACAGATGTCTATCTCCTGTAGAGTTGTAGAGGGTTATTTGGCTGCTGTATGAATTCTTTGTTTTTTAGTAATGTATCAGATAATTTGAATTAGTGTAAATAAAAACTTTTTAAAGGAGGAATAAGTGCCACATAAGAGAATTGGGAACACACAATAATCCTCTTTTAAAAATAATTCATAAGGTAATAAATTTAGGGTGCTAAATTTGTCAAATCAGTTTTTTTTTAACAGTAGATATGAAAAGATTATATTTCTGTAAGAATTTATTCTCCACATCATATTTTGTATCTTCAGTCTCATAAGTAAAATAATTCAGGTAATGTGTGGGACAGCTTATCTGAAACAGTTCTTTCAGATTTAATTCCTTGTTTCAGTTTATTTATTTTGCTAAGCACCAATAAACTTTTCTTCATCTGCGTTACATTCATTATAACACCAGAATAGTACACAAAAGAAAGAAAAAGAAGTAGAAGTAAGCAATCTAATACAGGGGAGAGAATTTTTAGAGAATAAGCTTAGTTCAGTTCAGTTCAGTCGCTCAGTCGTATCCGACTCTTTGCGACCCCATGAATCATAGTACGCCAGGCCTCCCTGTCCATCACCATCTCCCGGAGTTCACTCAAACTCATGTCCATCGAGTCGGTGATGCCATCCAGCCATCTCATCCTCTGTCGTCCCCTTTTCCTCCTGCCCCCAATCCCTCCCAGCATCAGAGTCTTTTCCATTGAGTCAGCTCTTCGCATGAGGTGGCCAAAGTACTGGAATTTCAGCTTTAGCATCATTCCTTCCAAAGAACACCCAGGGCTGATCTCCTTCAGAATGGACTGGTTGGATCTCCTTGCAGTCCAAGGGCCTCTCAAGAGTCTTCTCCAACACCACAGTTCAAAAGCATCAATTCTTCAGCACTCAGCTTTCTTCACGGTCCAACTCTCGCATCCATACATGAGCACTGGAAAAACCATAGCCTTGACTAAACGGACCTTCTGCTTTTCAATATGCTCTCTAGGTTGGTCATAACTTTTCTTCCAAGGAATAAGGGTCTTTTAATTTCATGGCTGCAGAGGATAAGCTTAAGGTAGTTTTAAATTTAGTAGGAATTTCCTTTAAAAAGTTTTTTAGGGATTTTTTTAAGTGATGTATAAATGGGAAATAATAAAGACCAGGGGATTTAGCAGAAAAATATTTTTATCTTTTGACTTCATATCTTTCATTCCAACTAATGTAAACAACTCCTTAACTCTTACGATAGAAGTTGTAACAGAAAGAACAGTACACCACTATTAAAGTTCATAAGGAAGCTTTTGAAGATTTACTAAGAATGACAGTTTTTATATTTGCTGAAATGTGTGGTATGGTTCTTTTACTCTGAAACCAACTATAATTTGGGTATTTTTTAGTTACCCAGCTGATTTCCCCATCTGTGTTTTTTCCTGCTGACCACCTATGACAGAAGTAAGGGCCCTCACATAAAAGTTTTACAGATTGGTAAGGAGGAAATAATAGTAATGTAAATTAAGTAGTTGCTTACTCTTTTTAGAAATTTTGTGATTTTCACCTTAATTATAAAGAAGTTGTCTAAGATGTGTAAATTAATGGGAGAAAAAGTAAAGACCAGAGAAGCAAACGAGCTTTAATAACTAAATGGGCTCACCTCAGGTAGGATAAAGTGTCATAGAGGTTTTAGAGACCATCAACTTGAGGAAAGCATTTTTTTTTTAAAGTTTATTTACTGGCTGTGTTGGGTCTTTGTCATCCTGTATGGGATCTTTATTTGCGACATGTGGGATCTAGTTCCCTGACCAGGGATCAAACCTAGGCCCACTGCACTGGGAAATGGAGTCTGAGCCACTGGACCACCAGGAAAGTCCCAGGAAGGCACTTTTAGTACCACACTCTAACAAGGATCTCAGCATAAGCATTCACAAGGAGGTGGTCAGTCCTAGTATAGAAGATAATTTGTCTTGAATTGATAACATCATTTGTGAATTAATTTTTTGGTAAGTATTATGCTACAATTTGGAGAAAATGCTAATATTAACTATGTTTTAAAGGGAAATAAAGTAGATTTTAAAATACTGAATTTTATTGGGGAAAAAAATGAAAGTTATCTTTACCTGAAGATATCTACCTCTTTTGTATACTTAATACTGAAGTTTTTTAAAAAAAATTCCAGATGTACCTATATTTTACCAAAGTTTTTCATAAGACAGCATCCTAACTTCTCTCTTCTTGTTCTTTTTCTAGCCCAAGTTCATGAATGACTTTCATTCAGTTGGTTGGTTAGACCATGTGCTTGATGACCAATTGATTCAGTCCCTTTCATTGTGGTTCTGAACCCACATAGAATGCCTCATCTTTGTCATCTTTCTTTGAATGCATCACTAGGAGCACTGAATGAAAGACTCCTGAAACACTAATTCAAACACATTACCACTATGAGACTATTCGGAAGTAAATATTCTGTGATTTTGATCAGTAGAATATCCTTATAATTAACTACTAAGAATTCTGGTATGTGTATAGCTTTTATTACCATATTTGCAGGTATTTCATTGAGTCCTTTTTAATAGGCATATATAATAATGTTTTCAAAAACTGAACAGGAGTCCATCTGAATTTATTACACTTTTAAGCAACAAATTCCAAAATGATTTGCTATAGAAGTTCTTTTGACGTTTTTAATTGCTTGAAAGCAAAAGTATAATTAAATTTAGAAAATGCTATTAATACATATTTCAGAGAACAAATATCACTTGAGTGAAATTAGGGATTGTAGTGTAGCTGACGTTTATAATGGAGTTATAGCATTAATTGACCTAACAAAGCAAGACTTCAAATTATAGATATTACCATTGCATTGTAATGAAGGGGGGAAATGAGTCTTCCACAGAGTACTGTGAAATCAACAATTACTTGAGTACAAAGAAAACAGCATGTGCTTTTTTGGTCATTACACCTAATAGTTACCATATTACAGGAGTATCCTGGGGGAAGATCAACACATGAGGAAATCGATACAGCTGTATTGTGAATTATCTCATGATAATATATCCCTCAGTTTTTGAAATAATTTCTTTAAGGGTTTTTCTTGATAGGCATTTAGGTTAACTTTAGTTCACATTTCTAAAAGCTATAGATGGAACTGCTAACGTATTTATTTTATGAATGAAGTAATAATAACTGCTTGGGCCTTGGTCATCATGGCTGGTGTCATTTTTGTCCATTTTATCGTGTGATTTGTTCTTACATCTTTAAAGATAGCTGATGGGCAGTCAGTGGGAAACACTTTCTCACTGGGATAATAATCACTTGAGATAATCACTGAAAAAGAAATTACTCTTTAGCTCCATAGAAACCACTGTATTTAGTGCTAGTCAAGATTTGTAAAGAAGGAAATGTCAACCCACTCCAGTGTTCTTGCGTGGAGAATCCCAGGGACGGGGGAGCCTGGTGGGCTGCCGTCTATGGGGTCGCACGAGTCTGACACTACTGAAGTGACTTAGCAGCTTAGCAAGATTTTTGAGCCTCTTCTTTGACCACATTTTTAGGTTCAAATTAATGATCCTTGGTGGCAGCAGTATGAGAGTTAATATCAGCATCATAGCATTTTCTAAATCTGTACGTCATTAGAAATGAAGCTTGCTTTTTTTTAGATAGCCATCATCCATTTTACAGTGATTAAGATAAGAGATTTATTTAAATAAATTTTATATCCCTTCATGGAAAGCTTTCACAAGGAGATAATTGAGCATGTAATTGTTTTTATGTTATTTGTTCAGTAAACATTTATTATCTATTATATAGACTACTTCACCTAAAATTTATATTCTAAATGTAATACCTTATATTGCATATAATGGAATAGATATTTTAAATACAGCACTATTGAAAATCAGAAGGCAAAGGAATGGTTGAATCCATTTACCTAAATTAAAATTTAAGTAAACACAGCCTGATTGGAGGACTGGCTGCTTTTTTCTAACCCATAGCATTTTTTCAATTCCTACTCACTCCCTCTTCCTTCCCATAACAAAAAGTACCATCTACCTATCAACTCCATAGATCCTTATTGTTTACCTAAATAAGAGATAACATATTTTCCATCTTTCATAACTGAATTGTGATACAAGCTCATAAACTGAGAGGAAAAAACTTGAAAATATGTATATTATTATTTTTAAAAAGGAAAATCATTTATTTCTGTTAGATTGAGTAAGAGGGTTATTTTTTTCCCCTCCCTCTTCTAATCATAAACTGTAGGAGAATTTCAACAGGATTTATAAAGGAATTTAGTATCTTGGTTTTCATTAACATAATAATAAATAGATGTAAATACTGGCAGTCCTATAATCCTCCCAACAGTTTTTGTGATATAAGAAAGTAGTGTTTAACTATTAGTATTGCCATCATAATTTCATTAGTGTGGCTTTTTTACACACTTTCTCCAGTGACGCAAATACAGACATGAGTTTTTGGAACATCAGGCTTATGGCTGCCTTCTCTCTTCTTCATTACTTATGTTGGACAAACTATCATTATCACTTGCCAAAAATAATCCCACAGTTTAGTAGACTTCAGTTTTGAGGTCTCTCATGTCCTCCTTAGACCACCAGTAGCTTTGTCTTTTGGAGATCAGAAATTGGACGCTTCTTTTTGATGTCTAACAAGCCAGACTGTTTCTTAACCTCCAAGGAAGAATATAGCAAAACAACATTTTCTAAGCAACATCTCTGGAAACATAGCAGCAAATCTCTTTGAAATAGATTGTTTGGAACATAGGCCAAATTATTTTTGTATTGTGCTTTAATCAGATTTGTGTTAAGGTAATGATAATAGAAAAGTCTTTAATATAGGGTAAGATGTATGTATTTTTCTTTATATTCATATACAGAAATGACTAAAGATGCACCAAATTTTGATAATAGCTATATTCTCATGATGTAACCAGTTTTAAGAAACTAAGGATAAAATACAGAGCTTACAGATTCAGGCTTCTCTTATTCTTATACTATAACCATTTCCAGGAAACTAATGTTAAAATAGGAAGCTTTTCTAGTTTTACCAACTTCTCTGTTCCCCATTTCTCCCTTTCCACCCACTACCTCCCCTCTCCAATCCCGTAACACACTTACTCTGCTGTATTTTAGGAAACTTTTTTTTCAATCCTCATTTCTCCTCCCTTCTGTTTTCTCGGCTTTATAACTTATTTATATAACCTTTCCAATGATATCCTGTGGATTATGCTAAATTATAATAAATAAATCATGTAGTTGAGTTTCAAAGACCTTATACCATCAAACCATAGTTAATAAAAACTGAAAGTTTTTTTAAAGTATGACCTTAACTCTGCTCTTTTCCCATTTCTCCCTAGCAATTCAGTGTTTTTTATGCAGTGTTTCAAACTCCTAACTTTCCCTGTTATACAAAAGAGTTGAGTGGCATTTAAATTATCAAGTAAAAATTTCCAAACTTGTATTTCAAGTGATCAGCTTTCTCCTCTACTGTTAAATAATTTTTATTAAAAAGTTATTATTAAGTACATTTTATTTCAAAATCTTTCAAGTCTTAGCTCCAGGTAATATATTTTTAAAGTCATGCAAGTTTTAATCTTGAGCATACTTTATTCCAAATGTTAGAGTCTGTTCACACTGGATGCCCTAAAGCAAGTAATTGCCTTTTTTCTCCCTATCTTTCATTTATCCTTAAACCTCATAAGCTAGCAAAAGATCCAAACTTTTGTCTTCTATCTCCTTTGTCTTCTAAACCTACCATATTTCACTTTGCAGAATACCTTAAAAGATTGCCCCATGGAACAGTATTGTTTTGAGAAGTATGATTTTGAAGAGAATTCTACAATGATGCTATTTATTTTCATCCATCTAGTATTTAGGATGCATTAAAGTATCTGTTGCTATCAGAGTCTTAATAGATTAGACATAACAAATTTATAATATAAAATGTAGCAGTTATGAAGGTGAATATGTAGATGGGCCGGTAAATGGCAGCCTTGCCTCTTCCACAAGAGAGTCTTCCTGGTAACCTGTGAATCTGAAAGCCTTTGCTTTCCCAGCCTCCTCTAACCTAGCAAGCTGTAGAGACCTCAACTTTTTCTCCTCCATAGCCAAAATAAGAGATTATAGTTGTAGAAGGCATCTCTGACTCTTGCTACAGCTCTCTTTTCTGGGCTTTTTTTCTTTTTAAGTGAGGATTAAATTTTTTAATACATTTTCTGATTTTAAAAATAAAGATTGTAATTAAAAATAATTTGAACTTAATTTGGCAAGATCTGTCCCACTTCTTTCCCATTCTGTTGTTTTCCTCTATTTCTTTGCATTGATCTCTGAGGAAGGCTTTCTTATCTCTCCTTGCTGTTCTTTGGAACTCTGCAATCAAACGGTATATCTTTACTTTTCTCCTTTGCCTTTCGCTTCTTTTCACAGCTATTTGTTAAGGCCTCCTCAGACAACCATTTTGCCTTTTTGCATTTCTTTTTCTTGGGAATGGTCTTGATCACTGCCTCGTATACAGTGTCACAAACCTCTGTCCATAGTTCTTCAGGCACTCTGTCTGTCAGATCTAATCCCTTGAATCTATTTCTCACTTCCACTGTATAATTGTAAGAGATTTGAGTTAGGTCATACCTGAATGATCTAGTGGTTTTCCCTACTTTCTTCAATTTAAGTCTGAATTTGTCAATAAGGAGGTCATGATCTGAGCCACAGTCAGCTCCTGGTCTTGTTTTTGCTGACTGTATAGAGCTTCTCCATCTTTGGCTGCAAAGAATATAATCAATCGGATTTTGGTATTGACCACCTGGTTATGTCCATGTGTAGTCTTCTCTTGTGTTGTTGGAAGACAAAGTTTGCTATGACCAGTGCGTTCTCATGGCAAAACACTACTAGCCTTTGCCCTGCTTCATTCTGTACTTCAAGGCCAAATTTGCCTGTTACTCCAGGTATTTCTTGACTTTCTACTTTTGCATTCCAGTCAACTATAATGAAAAGACAAGAGGTCTCTTCAAGAAAATTGGAGATACCAAGGGAACATTTCATGCAAAGATGGGCTCAATAAAGGACAGAAATGGTATGGACCTAATAGAAACAAAAGATATTAAGAAGAGGTGGCAAGAATACACAGAAGAATTATACAAAAAAGATCTTCATGACCCAGATAACCACAATGGTGTGATCACTCACCTAGAACCAGATATCCTGGAATGTGAAGTCAAGTGGGCCTTAGGAATCATCATTACAAACAAAGATAGTGGAGGTGATGGAATTCCAGTTGAGCTATTTCAAATCCTGAAAGATGATGCTGTGAAAGTGCTGCACTCAATATGCCAACAAATTTGGAAAACTCAGCAATGGCCACAGGACTGGAAAAGGTCAGTTTTCATTCCAACCCCAAAGAAAGGCAATGCCAAAGAATGCTCAAACTACCACACAATTGCACTCATCTCACATGCTAGTAAAGTAATGCTCAAAATTCTCCAAGCCAGGCTTCAGCAATGCATGAACTGTGAACTTCCAGATGTTCACGCTGGTTTTAGAAAAGGCAGAGGAACCAGAGATCAAATTGCCAACATCCATTGGATCATCGAAAAAGCAAAAGAGAGTTCCACAAAAACATCTACTTCTGCTTTATTTATTACACCAAAATCTTTGACTGTGTGGATCAGAACAAACTTGAAAATTCTTAAAAGAGATGGGAATACCAGACCACATGATCTGCCTCTTGAGAAATTTGTATGCAGGTCAGGAAGTACCAGTTAGAACTGGACATGGAACAACAGACTGGTTCCAAATTGGGAAAGGAGTTCGTCAAGGCTGTATATTGTCACCCTGCTTATTTAACTTATATGCAGAGTACATCATGAGAAATGCTGGACTGGATGAAGTACAAGCTGGAATCAAGATTGCTGGGAGAAATATCAATAACCTCAGATATGCAGATGACACCACACTTATGGCAGATAGGGAAGAAGAACTGAAGAGCCTCTTGATGAAAGTGAAAGAGGAGAGTGAAAAAGTTGGCTTGAAACTCAGCATTTAGAAAACTAAGATCATGGCATCTGGTCCATCACTTCATGGCAACTAGATGGGGAAACAATGGAAACAGTGACAGACTTTTATTTTGCGGGAGCTCCAAAATCACAACAGATGGTGACTGCAGCCTTGAAATTAAGACACTTGCTTCTTGGAAGAAAAGTTATGACCAACCGAGACAGCATATTAAAAAGCAGAGACATTACTTTGCCAACAAAGGTCTGTCTCGTCAAAGCTGTGGTTTTTCCACTAGTCATGTATGGATGTGAGAGTTGGACTATAAAGAAAGCTGAGTGCCAAAGGATTGATGCTTTTAAACTGTGGTGTTGGAGAAGACTCTTGAGAGTCCCTTGGACTGCAAGAAGATCCAACCAGCCCATCCTAAAGGAAATCAGTCCTGAATATTCATTGGAAGGACTGATGCTAAAGCTGAAACTCCAATACTTTGGCCACCTCATGGGAAGAACTGACTCATTTGAAAAGACCCTGATGGTGGGGAAGATTTGAGGCAGGAGGAGAAGGGGATGACAGAGGATGGGATGGTTGGATGGCATCACCGACTCAATGGACATGAGTTAAAGTAGACTCCAGGAGTTGGTGACAGAAGGGGAAGCCTGCCTTGCTGCAGTCCATGGGGTTGCAAAGAGTCAGACATGACTGAGCGACTAAACTGAACTGTACCACTTTGGTGACAGGTATATGGTTATTAACTTTGAAATCTCTGCATATAAATTTATGATCCATTTTTGTCAGAGTCCAGCCACAGCAGGATCTAAAGGTACCCTCAGAATGGATGGCGTCAGCGAATGAATGACAGGGGAAGGCCAAGCTTTGGTGAGCGAGACCCGTAACTTTATTTTTAAAAGGAGCTTTTATACCCTGACAGAGGATGAGATGGCTGGATGGCATCACTGACTCGATGGACATGAGTCTGAGTGAACTCCGGGAGTTGGTGATGGACAGGGAGGCCTGGCGTGCTGTGATTCATGGGGTCGCAAAGAGTCGGACACGACTGAGCAACTGAACTGAACTGAACTGATACCCTGACTTGTACATAGAGGGAAATGAAAGATGCAAGGTGATTCAGAGTCAGCCCAAACACTCCAGCAGTTTTGTCCTTATTGAAACCAGGATTTTTTTTTTTTGTATTGCCTTTTTATAAACAAGGGTCTTATGCTATGTACATTATCTTCTGACCTGGAGGCCTGTTGACATTTTATGAACCTTTTTTGATAAAGGTTGATCAACCAGAAAACTTGTTTTCCCTTGAAGTGTTTTTTCTTTATATTTCTAATCTGTGTCAGCCTCAGAAAGTACTAAACAGTTACATTTTCACGGAGCAAAGGTGCAGTGGGTCACAACAAAGAAAGAACTTATTAGCTCAAAGGTCTGATGTGGTTAATAGCAAGGCTACTACTTGTTTTTCTTACATTTCAACTACATTAACTAATGCACTCCCAGGTGCACAATGGATAAGGGATATGGGAACTTGGCTGCAAGCATTGGCCCAATAATAAAGCCCTTTACCAGTACTATTTTAATAGTTTTTCACCCCTTAAAGGACTCTATGCTCATTAGGACTTTTAGAATGTTTAGGCTTCCCGTGCCTTTCATGGTTGGGAAGTTGTGAACAATCATGTGCGTTAGTTATAAGAGTAAAAGAAAACCTGTCAAGCAAGCTAGAATGCCAACAGAGGGGTTAAAATAAAAATATTCCTTTCATGCCCAGGAGACTTATCAATTTAGAGCCCTAAGTTGATTTTCTCTAAAAAAAAGGTGGTCAGAGATAGCCCCCTGCTAATATCAAAAGAGTGATTGAAAGACATAATACAGTAAATAGTAGAGAGACAGATTTTGGTTTCGGGGTAGATGCTCGAGCAGGTCTAGGGAATCCCTCGAGTCCTAATCTGCCTTTGCCTGTCAGGTCTTCTCCGCATGACCTTTGTCATGGGTGGGATCTCCCGTGGTGGCTCCTGACACATTTTACTCTCATATTTTTATATATACTTGCCTGGATCTCAATACATATTTATTGGGTGAAATGTAAAATAAAATCAGCCTTCTGGAGAGAAATACCTATATTTGTTCTTTAAAATATTTTTGAAACAAGTTTATGTATAATAGATTATTTGAAGATTTATATATATTTCTAAGTCTTTGTGTTTTGTTTGTTTTTAATAAATTCCTGTCCCCTCTTTAAGACTCACCTCAGCGAATTTTTTGCTGGTTCTCACTCAGTCTTCCTTTCCTTGGATCTCACCTTGCCCATTGTGCAGATCTCTGTTACCAATTTTATGACTGTACTGTGATCATCTTTTTAACACATCTATTAGACTATACTCTCTGATGGCAGGGGCTGATTATGTCTTTATTTTCTCATCATAAAGCACTGCGCTGCCATTGTGGTGTTAAACACTGAGGTGTGGGATTGTGATAGTAGAATTCTACTGCTAACCCCAGTAAATTTATTTTCACCCTGTAAGATCCCTGAGACCAGAAAACATACAAGGAAAAACTACAGAAGAAAGCAGGGGAGCCTTATCTAGGTTAGTGCCCAGAAATTTCCGGGTAAGGCTCTGTGAAATTGGACTGGAATTTCTGCCTCTTCTATACGTTAGGTTCAAAACTGAATGTCACAACCGACTAGTGACAAGGGAGGGCCAAAGAGAAGAGCACACAACACCATAGAGAGGTGATTGAGATTTTCCCATGTGGACCCTGGCTCAGCTTAGCCTTTCTGCCATGTGGGATGAAGCAATATGAGGGAGAAGGGTCCCACCATATGTACAACCTTTTAAAGCTTGGTGACCTTAATTACTTTTGAAGGTGATACAATCCAGGTCCTAAAATTTAACACATCAGATTAGTGTTTCCTCATCTTTTGGGAAAGCAGAGGAGTTGACAAAGAGACTTGATTGCATCTGCTCCCCGTAGAGCTGTATAAGTGAGCTTTCAATAAATGTTTATATCAAATCAGTCCCCTTTTCAAGTAAATTTATATTTATTTCTGACATATCCTCTTCTGTTTTGATGTTCTTATCCTGAACTTTGAAATTCACATGTTCTCAATATTTTTGTGACTTACACACTTCTAGGATTATCATTACATTGTGTTTGTATTGGTATCGAGACAATATATAATGTAATCCCAGAAGAGTTCTTGAATTCTGTTTGACCTTTGTGCGTAATGTGTCCAAGTGAAATTGGACCGTTTGCTTATGAAAGGAACATTGACATAGCTATACTTAGGAGGAGAAGGCCCTGAAATCTTGATTTGAAAAGACATTTATTCATATTGTTAAGTGTTCATGGCACCATCCCGGCCAAGGCCTTAATCATTTGACTTATCAGTGTTTTCTTTTTTTTGGTGATATAAGAAGAGTGAGAATATGATATCTGGCTTCTATCCAGCAGATCAGTAATGGATAAATTAAAATGATTTAATTTGGGCTTATGTGGTATTGGATAGCACTGATTCCATTAAGTCATTTAAAATATATACCTTATTAGATTATTCAAGTGCTATGCACATATTACTATAAAAGCAAAATAAGAGTTATTTAAAATAATGAACCATATAGAAGGAGGCCTTTTTTCTGGCTTCTGTATTTTTCCAGTTTTATTGAGAAATAATTGACATGCCTCACAATATAAATTTAAGATGTATGATGTTTTGGTTCACTTTTGTCATGAAATGATTACAATGCTAGGTTTAGTTAATATCCAGAACCTCATATAGCTGCAATATAAAGAAAAGAAAAAAGTTCACTTGTAATGAGAATTCTTAGGATTTACTGTTAGATGGCCCAGACGGTAAAGAATATGCCTGCAGTGCAGGAGACCTGGGTTCAATCCCTGGGTTGGGAAGATCCCCTGGTGAAGGGAATGACTACCCACTACAGTATTCTTGCCTTGAGAATTCAATGGACAGAGGATCCTGGTGGGCTACAGTCCATGGGGTTGCAAAGAGTCAGACACGACTGAGTGACTAACACTTTCATATCATATACAAGTATTATCTGTAGTCATCCTGTTGTATGTTACATCCCTAGTCCATGTTTATTTATAACTCTTACTAGTTTGTACCTTTTGACCATCTTCCTCCAATTTCTCCTGCCCCTCCTGTCTGTCTCTGGAACCACAAGTCTGATCTCTTTGTCTAGGAGTTTGGCTTTTTGTTTTGTGTTTAGATTCCACATATTAGTGAGATCATACAGTATTTGTCTTTCTCTGTCTGATTTATTTCACCTAGCATTATGCTTTCAAAATCCACCCATGTTGTCACAAATAGTAGGATTCTGTTGGTTTTTATGGCTGAATAATATTCCATTGTGTGTATATGTATATACACTCTTTATTCATTCATCCTTCAGTAGACATGTTGATTGTTTCCATGTCTTGGCTATTATAAATGGTGCTGCTGTGAACATGAGGATGCAGACATTGGTTCAAGTTAGTGTTTTGGAGGTTTTTGGATATGCTCTCAGAACTGGAATTGCTGGACCATGTGGTAGTTCTCCTTTTAATTTTTTTGAGAATTATATACGATACTGTTTTCCACAGTGGCTGTACCATTTTACAGTGTCACAAACGGTGCGCAGGGTTTTCTTTTTTCCATATCCACACTAGCATTTGTTATCTTCTGTCTTTTAATCATGGCCATTCTAACAGGCATGAGGTGATATCTCATTGTGATTTTAATTTGCATTTCTCTAGTGGCTAGTGATGTTGAGCATCTTTTCATGTATCTGTTGACCATTGATATATCTTCTTTGGAAAGATGTTTCTTCAAGTTCTTTGCCCATTTTTTGTTTAATTTTTTTTTTTTTTTTTTGCTCTTGAGTTTTATGAATTCTTTATATATTTTAGATACTAACCTCTTATCAGGAATATGATTTACAAATATTTTTCCCACTTCATAGGTTGTCTTTTCACTTTGCTGATGGTTTCTTCTGCTGTGTAGCTTTTTAGTTTGATGTAGTCTCACCTGTTTACTTTTTACATTGTCTCTTAATCTTTAGGTATGATTTCTGTAAAACCATTACTAGACCCATGTCACGGAGCTTTCTGTGTTTTCTTCTGGGAATTTCATGGTTCGGGGTCTTACATTTAAGTCTTTAACCCATTTCAAGTTAGTTTTTATGGGTGGTACAAGATAGTGGTCAAGTTTTATTCTTTTACCTGTGAATATCTAATTTTTCCAGCACCATTTATTGAAGAGACTCTTTTCTCCACTGAGTATTCTTGACTCTCTTGTCCAATATTAGTTGCTTGGGTTTATTTCTGGGCTTTCAGTTCTGTTCCATTGGTTTATTTGTATGTCTTTATGAAGGAGGCATATTTAATAATTGAATTATCTTGTGTTCTTTGTTTAGGGTGTTCCAGTGATGGCAATAAGAAACAAAATGATATCAGAAGGACTAGACCCAGATCTTCTTGAGTAAGTAGTTCTAATGATATAATGATATTACTATCAAGGTGTTGAATTTATCAGTCTTTATAAAAACATTTCAAGCTCTATATATATTTTTCCTGTACATTGTTTTATGGTCAAGGAAACCTCCTCCACAAATAATGTGTCTGCTATGTTTAAAAAGTGAAAAATCTATGCTATACTACTAAAACTAGCCTTAAAACATTTTAGGAGTATTTTCAATAAATTGGTGATGAACCTGTATATGCAAAAGAGATGGAAATTGATGACATTTTTGTTTGACAGCAGTAGTATCCACAAGAAGCATTGTTCCTTTTCTTCCTGTGCTGCATTTTTTCTCTCTCCGTCCCTCCCCATCCTCTTTTTCTTATTTCTAATTTGTTGTTGTTCAGTCACTCAGCAGTTTTTTATGTATGAGACCTTAGTATATAGGAAATTTACTCTACATGACCTAGGTTGAGCCAGATGGGAAAATAAATAGAGTAGTCTATGGTAATGGTTATTATGGAACTAGATATTGTTTGTGTGAGTTTTATAAAAATTTTTTTTGATAAGTTGTGACTCAAAAATTTGACAGTTACGTTTTCCATCCAGGCAAACCTGGCTACACAGCTCATCCTGGATAAGATGTATCTTAATGGATTATTCAGAACTATTCTCTTTTGCAAGTATCTAGACACATGTAAAGAGTCTTTCCAGTTTGGGGGTTTTAGTTCACCCCACTGTATTTAGCTATGTTAGCTCTCCAGGCATTCATACTATACTAGCAGTATACTTTGGAATTCTTGGCCTTGAGCCCTTCAAGAAAATATATGCATTTTTTTCTTTCATATATGCAATCCTTTTCTCATTTTATCTTTCAAAATATGAAATTTAAAAACATATTTTGAAGTCTAGAAGAACAGATTTCCTTCACATATCTCCATTTAGTATATATTTCAGTAGCAAACAGTTCAAGTACAATGGTATGGATTGGTAATTTGAACCAAACATCTCCAGGATATTTGGCATTTGTTCTGGAAATTGTTTCTGACACACTTTAAAAGCAGATGGATTGTGACACATACTTTAATGTGAATTGAGCATATGGGTCCAATCCATTTTGGTACTCATTGGAATATATGTTGTAAATATATCTAACATTGACCATGACCTCTTTTTTGCTTCTGGAAATACACAGTAGAGCATCGGTACTAACAGAGAGCTAAAATGACCTTTTAAATGATGATTTTTCTCTCTAGAGAAAATGTAATAAATGGGAAATTAGCAGCCTTATAAGCATCAGCGTATGCTAGTTCTCCATTCCCTCCACCCGCTCCTGGCTGCATTGCATCCCCTGCCTAGCCTAAAACTCCTTCATAATCCTTTACTTCAACTGGCTACCCACACTAGCAACTTGAAAGTCACCCTTGATTCTGCCCTCCTCCCTTCCCCTCACTATGTCAGTCACTGTGGTTTCCTCATTTTTAATCTCACATCTGACCATATGCCTCCATGCCATTGCTGTTTAGTTCAAGCCTTCATCATTTCTCACCTGATTTATTTTAATTGCTCCATTTTGGTTTTCTATTCTCTTTCAGTCCGTCACTAAAAACTTAAGTGGATGTCTTCATATAGTTCATCTGTTCATACATACAAGTCTTCCTGTGACTCTCTGCTGTCCCTAACATATGCTCTGACATCTTAGAATTGCAAATAAATACATTTATCATCAAGACTCTGGCTTCATTTCTTGCCAATCATCCATGCATCCCTGTCTCTTACAGCTGTAGCAGACTATTTATATAGTTCTCAGACTGTACCATTTTCCTGGTGTCTTTGAAAGTTTGTATTCTTCCCCATGAAACTTCCTTCCCCCATGTTATTGGCCAAGCTGATTTGATATTCTTTAAGATCCCATTTAGGTATCACCTTTTTAAGAAGTTAGTGGATAATTACCAAGGGGAGAACCCCTAGGACCTCCAGTACTTTCTTGATGTATCTCACTTAGCAAGTTTGAGCGCGCGTCATTGTCTGTAAATGTTGAGAAACATTCAGCTGCAAGGTGGTGCCAAGTTTTAGGGTAGAATTCCAGTAACAGTTAACATTGTCTTACAGAAAAGCTGCTCCTCAACCACAGCCTGGAGCCTGAATTCTGACCCATTACCTCATGAGTACATGCCATTGGTCACAAGGGGCACTGGTTGGAGTAGGGTGACTCACTATAACCTATCACCACTACCACTAGAAAACCAGCTGCAACTACATTTAGCTAGATATGATAAGTGGAATCAACCACCTTGTTAAAGAGGACTTCTGTCACTTTAGGAATCATGTTTACATAAAAGTTAAGGAGCCTTGCTTTAAGGGGAAAGTCTGAGATTGAGAAGAAAATGTGCCATCCAAGGAAAGAGTGTGCTTTTATTTAAAATATTAGGTACATATTAAGCCTAAGCCAAGAACTTTCAGTAAAGACGGTTCTTTTCTCTTTTAAAGTATAAACATAAACTTTTTTTTTAGCCCTAGGTAGTGAGACAGACTTACGTAACTGTAGGAAGAAGTAGTCTAAATCTGTTTGCGCTGAACAAAGAGTAAAACTGAGGTTAATATAGGAATAAATACTGATCAGAAAATACACTGTTACTCAATTAGCTTGTGTTTATAACAGTTTGGAAACTAAGAGTATGTAACTTTGAACCAAAACAGTTTACTTGATAAGAGAGAAGAGAGCCTGGCTATTTTCCTACAAAAATTACTATCACTGAATTTTAGAAACTCTATAAAACTGAAGAAAATGCCAGATAATTACCAAATAAATAGTATTTGTTTGCTACTTCTTAGTGATTATTTAATCTTCTTAAAAATCTAAGTTTTTAAAAATGATGATCAGATCAGATCAGATCAGTCGCTCAGTCGTGTCCGACACTTTGCGACCCCATGAATCACAGCACGCCAGGCCTCCCTGTCCATCACGAACTCCCGGAGTTCACTCAGACTCACGTCCATTGAGTCAGTGATGCCATCCAGCAATCTCATCCTCTGTCGTCCCCTTCTCCTCCTGCCCCCAATCCCTCCCAGCATCAGAGTCTTTTCCAGTGAGTCGACTCTTCGCATGAGATGGCCAAAGTACTGGAGTTTCAGCTTTAGCATCATTCCTTCCAAAGAACACCCAGGGCTGATCTCCTTCAGAATGGACTGGTTGGATCTTCTTGCAGTCCAAGGGACTCTCAAGAGTCTTCTCCAACACCACAGTTCAAAAGCATCAATTCTTTGGCGCTCAGCCTTCTTCACAGTCCAACTCTCACATCCATACATGACCACAGGAAAAACCATAGCCCTGACTAGATGAACCTTTGTTGACAAAGTAACGTCTCTGCTTTTGAACATGCTATCTAGGTTGGTCATAACTTTCCTTCCAAGGAGTAAGCGTCTTTTAATTTCATGGCTGCAGTCACCATCCGCAGTGATTTTGGAGCCCAGAAAAATAAAGTCTGACACTGTTTCCACTGTTTCCCCATCTATTTCCCATGAAGTGGTGGGACCGGATGCCATGATCTTCATTTTCTGAATGTTGAGCTTTAAGCCAACTTTTTCACTCTCCACTTTCACTTTCATCAAGAGGCTTTTGAGTTCCTCTTCACTTTCTGCCATAAAGGTGGTGTCATCTGCATATCTGAGGTTATTGATATTTCTCCCGGCAATCTTGATTCCAGCTTGTGTTTCTTCCAGTCCAGCGTTTCTCATGTTGTACTCTGCATATAAGTTAAATAAACAGGGTGACAATATACAGCCTTGATGAACTCCTTTTCCTATTTGGAACCAGTCTGTTGTTCCATGTCCAGATCTAACTGTTGCTTCCTGACCTGCATACAAATTTCTCAAGAGGCAGATCAGGTGGTCTGGTATTCCCATCTCTTTCAGAATTTTCCACAGTTTATTGTGATCCACACAGTCAAAGGCTTTGGCATAGTCAATAAAGCAGAAATAGATGTTTTTCTGGAACTCTCTTTCTTTTTCCATGATCCAGCAGATGTTGTCAATTTGATCTCTGGTTCCTCTGCCTTTTCTAAAACCAGCTTGAACATCAGGAAGTTCACGGTTCACTTATTGCTGAAGCCTGGCTTGGAGAATTTTGAGCATTACTTTACTAGCGTATGAGATGAGTGCAATTATGCGATAGTTTGAGCATTCTTTGGCATTGCCTTTCTTTGGGATTGGAATGAAAACTGACCTTTTCCAGTCCTGTGGCCACTGCTGAGTTTTCCAAATGTGCTGGCATATTGAGTGCAGCACTTTCACAGCATCATCTTTCAGGATTTGAACTAGCTCAACTGGAATTCCATCACCTCTACTAGCTTTGTTCGTAGTGATGCTTTCTAAGGCCCACTTGACTTCACATTCCAGGATGTCTGGCTCTAGGTCAGTGATCACAGGGCTTATATAACCAAGACTTAGTTCTTGGTTCTAGCTTGTAAAAATTAGTTTTTAGCTTGTAAAAATTAGTTTTTAAAAATGCAGTAAATTAAAAAGATGTGAAAGAGTACCTTTGTCACCTTTGTCATCATACACACAAGTTGATGGAAAGGAAAGAAAATAGAAAATTTTCAGGTTGATCTGTTTTAGAAATACAGAGCAGATAAATCATGCCTTATAAATTTTTTCAGTCAATGCCTAGATTCTCTTACCAAGAAAAAGGAAAAATGTTTCTCCCTCTCCTATTCTATGGTTTCATTTATGTCCCATAACTAAGGTTACTATTACTAGTAATTACTGCTTTTACTACTCTAAGATAAATAGTCTAGCCTCTGAACGTGTCTAGCAAGAGATGAAATCCGTGGTGGTTAAGTCTCAGTCTAAGGCAGACTTTAGAAATGGTCTACTTGCTGAGGTCCAGATTCTGCACTGCCCCTTTCTAGCTGTATGACCCTGAACTAATTACCTAATCAATCTGTGCATCCGTTTCCTCGTAAATGTGAAATAGAAGAGTTCACCCTTTATAGATTCATTCAGACTAAGTAAGCACTCAGTGCAGCTCTGAACAAGCAGTAAATGTTCAGTAAATGTTAGTTGTGATTTATGAATGTTTTAATGGAAGAATATGTAGCAAGTTCTAAACAACTGGATTTACCAGGCTCTCAGATCACAATTTGTTTATAGTCCCGTAGTTGCCTGTATACCATTGTGGTCTCAACACAGACATATATAATGTACACAGAGTAATTATCCTTTTGAGTTATATTCTCTGTTTTCCCAAACTGAAAAGTCTGTATTTTCAACTTTGTAGTAAAGAACAGACTTCTGAAATTTAAATTTAACTGGTCACATTCTTAATGTTAGTAGGAGAGTGCAGTTTGCAGCATACTGATTTGGCTAAAAAAATCGAGTTATGCAGGCTTTAAACAGAACCAGCTCAGTTGGCATTTGTCCTGGATATATCTATTCAAAAGACATTTATACCCTTTTCTCAGACTGTGCAGTGACCATGATTGTGGTTACCAGGAATAAAAGTAACCACTTCAGCCTACTTATCACTGAGACGAGAGGAGATTTATTAGTGATAAACAAAAGGATACTGGAAAGCAAGAAAACTTTATTTAATTATATTCAAGGCATATCCAGCAGAGTTTCCTGCCCTCTAAAAGAATTCCTTATCTGCCGATGATTTGCCTGTCTCCTGCTACTGAACAACATAAGGGATTAAAGGTTGGATTTTGACTAGTTGAGCGTAGAATTGATCTCAGTTCCCCAAATGAGCAATTCCAGAAACAGGTTTTTTTATTTGTTCCATTTTTCTAGTTCTTGCTTAACTGGTATTCCATTCAAGGTAGTTACCAGTCGTTAGTGACAGAGGATGAAACAGAGGGGCAACAGAGGATGAGATGGTTGGATGATATCACCTACTCAACAGACGTGAATTTGAGCAAACTCTGGGAGATAGTGAAAGACAGGGAAGCCTGGTGTGCTGTAGTTCATGGGGTCACAAACAGTCAGACATGACTTAGCAAGCGAACAACAACCGGTCCTTGACCACTGGCTGGCATACTGGCTAGAAAGTATAGGACAGGAAAAAACACTGTCGGAAAACTGTGATTAGTCCACTGTTGGAGACTTAGATCACAAGAGTCAGTTCAGTTCAGGTGCTCAGTCGTGTCCGACTCTTTGCGACACCATGAACCACAGCACGCCAGGCCTCCCTGTCCATCACCAACTCCCGGAGTCCATCCAAACCCATGTCCATTGAGTCAGTGATGCCATCCAACCATCTCATCCTCTGTCATCCCCTTCTCTTCCTACTCTCAATCTTTACCAGCATCAGGGTCTTTTCAAATGAGTCAGCTCTTCGCATCAGGTGGCCAAAGTATTGGAGTTTCAGCTTCAACATCAGTCCTTCCAATGAACACCCAGGACCAATCTCCTTTAGCATGGACTGGTTGGATCTCCTTGCAGTCCAAGGGACTCTCAAGAGTCTTCTCCAACACCACAGTTCAAAAGCATCAATTCTTGGGCACTCAGCTTTCTTTATAATCCAACTCTCACATCCATACATGACCACTGGAAAAAACCATAGCCTTGACTAGATGGACCTTTGTTGACAAAGTAATGTCTCTGCTTTTTAACATGCTGTCTAGGTTGGTCATAACTTCCCTTCCAAGGAGTAAGCATCTTTTAATTTCATGGCTGCAGTCACCATCTGCAGTGATTTTGGAGCCCCCCAAAAATAAAGTCAGCCACTGTTTCCACTGTTTCCCCATCTATTTTCCATGAAGTGATGGGACCAGATGCCATGATCTTTGTTTCCTGAATGTTGAACTTTAAGCCAACTTTTTCACTCTCCTCTTTTTCACTTTCATCAAGAGGCTCTTTAGTTCTTCTTTGCTTTCTGCCATAAGGGTAGTGTCATCTGCATATCTGAGGTTATTGATATTTTCCCTGCAATCTTGATTCCAGCTTGTGCTTCTTCCGGCCCAACGTTTCTCATGATGTACTCTGCATATAAGTTAAATAAGCAGGGTGACAATATACAGCCTTGATGTACTCCTTTCCCAATTTGGAACCAGTCTGTTGTTCGATGTCCAGTTCTAACTTTTGCTTCACAACAGTAAGAGATAAGAGATAATAAAAATATTGAAGAAGTAGTGTTAAAAACAGTTGGGGTCTGCCAGTGTCTAGCAAGCAAGAAGTTAGGGGAGCTGTTGGGATGTAAGAACCCCAAGACAAATGGCAGAAACCCATCTTACCTAGAATAGCTAGCTTTCTTTTTCTTTATCATATTAGGCATTATGTCATTTCTCTGGCTGGGGAATCTGCTTACCACAGCAAAGAACAGGTATACCTGCCTTGATGGGCATTCAGAATAGAAAAGACCAAACTGTGTAGTTTGAGTAAGTGTAATGCTGAAATAAGTCTTACTAGTTACTGTAGTCAAAATTGTCTCTTTTTTTTTTTTAACTATCCCAAATGTCTTTATATAGTCAATGTAATCTTAGTTCAAGAATTCAGTGTTTGGCTGTTTCCTTAAGACCACTTATTGCTATTGCATAGGTGGCTCAGATGGTAAAGAATCTGCCTGCAACACAGGCAGACCTGAGTTCGATCGCTGGGTCAGGAAGATCCCCTGGAGAAGGGAATGGCAACCCACTCCAGTATTCTTGCCTGGAGAATCCCATGGACAGAGGAATATGGTGGGCTACAGTCCATGGGGTCAAAAAGAGTGACATGACTGAGCAACTAACACTGAGAACGACGCTAATCAACAAGTATCATGTGACATTATAACTGTGTGTGCTGTAGTTGATATTGAAAAGTGATTTGAATAACTATCACACCCTATCCCCACAACCCTGCTACTCAGCAATATTTGTACTAACAATGTTTTTGGCACTTCATCTGCTTTAAATTCCACTGTTTTAAATTGAAAGAAAATGAAAAATATCTTTAAACTATTTACCTACATAAATAAATGTTTTTCTAAAGAATGTTTATAATGTTTGCCATCAAAGTGGTTTTGATTTTAAGCACAAATGTAAATCTGTTTTTAATGAAAACAAATCAGATCAATGATATTCATATTTTAAGACTCCTTTATGTACAGGAGGATCACAGAAACATAACTCAAACTACCTAAAGTAAAAAGGGAAGTTATTGACTCACATCCCTAAGAAGTCTAAGCAGTACAAAATCAGGGCCACAGCACTATTATTGCTGGCTGGTTGGTATTTTCTCTCACCTGTTCCTCGGTCTGCCTTTAATCAAACGTGGCATAATAATCCACTTTTCTCCTACTGCTGATGAGCTACCTCCTGGAAAACAAGGAGTTAGCAAATAATATTTGCTTTATATTTTAAATGGCTATAATATTGCTAGTTTCACCAACTGAAAGGAAAGAGAACCCATTCTCCATAGTCCATAGCTCATTTCTAGGGAAGCATTCTGATTGTCCCCATTTGGTTTATGAGCCTTCCCTTACACTGGTCTCTACAGAGAATGATTCTCCTGACCTGCCAGTCCTGGATTATGTGACTGAAACAAGAAACGGTATAAGGAAAGGATGAAGACAGCAGGGATTGTGGTTGACAGTCTTGTTTATGTAAATGGGAGAAAGATGACAGAAATAACATACACACAGCATCCTGTTTGCTAAAAAGTACTGATTTGTGTATGGTTAGTCCTTTCGGAGAAGGCAATGGCAACCCACTCCAGTACTCTTGCCTAGAAAATCCCATGAGCGGAGGAGCCTGGTAGGCTGCAGTCCACGGGGTCGCTAAGAGTCGGACACGACTGAGCGACTTCGCTTTCACTTTTCACTTTCATGCACTGGAGAAGGAAGTGGCAACCCACTCCAGTGTTCTTGCCTGGAGAATCCCAGGGGCGGGGGAGCCTGGTGGGCTGCTGTCTCTGGGGTCTTACTGAGTTGGACACGACTGAAGTGACTTAGCAGCAGCAGCAGCAGTCCTTTCCTTTCTAAATTTTGGCTCAGTTTTAGTTGAGGTCAACCTAGTAATCTTTGAAAATATCTCTTTTTAAAGAAATTAAACAATAAGAAGTTTAAAGTTAAGCTTTAAAAATTTTGCTTTTACTAAGACTTTTATTGATAATCTTAATGCCACAAATTATATAAATATGCTTATTAAAATATAGCTACCAAGATAACCACTAAAGATTGAGATTTTTAAAAATATATACATGATAAATCATGAATTTGACTTCATATTTTTTTCTGCATTTTGCTGACGAAGTCTTTTGTAGTGATTCATTTATATGTTTAAAACACTGAGAGTATTATGAAATCTTCATTTCCACATTTTAGTAGTGAAGTGTGACTAGTAGTTTAAAGTTGCAACCATTTAAAACATATCTTTAAAACTTCTTTCTGTGAAAGAAAATTAAAAGGTATGTGCATGCACGTGCGCACACACACACACACACAATCAAGCCAGAGCAGTTCTGATCATTAAAAAGCCAAATACTATTCCCCCTAAGAATATTAATATGAATATCCAGTCTGGAAATGCTGTTAAGAGTTTTATTATTACAGTAACATTTTTAAAGCATTATAACTTATAAAATGTTTTCATGTTTTAACCTCATTTGATTTTCACAATTTTTTAAGTTTTTTATATAACAAAAGGAACTCTAGTATGTAGCTTTTCTTTTGTTTTCATAGCAATTACAATTCAAAGTAGCTTTAAATTTATTTTAAAAATGAATGAGGGCAAGCAAAGAAGTATCAGTAAGAATATGGAGAAATTGTAACCCTTGTGCACTCTGGGTGGGAATGTAAAATTATAATTGCTATGGAAAACAGTATGGCAATTTCTCCAAAAATCACTTCTCAGCATATATATACTCAAAAAAGTGAAAGCAGAGACTCAAATAGATACTTGTATACTCATGTTCATAGCAGCATTTTTCACAATAGTCCAAAAGTAGAAACAACCCAAATGCCCATCCACAAGTGAATGGATAAACAAAATGTATTATCTGCATACAATGAAGTATTATTAATCCTAAAATTGAAAAGAAATTGTGATACATGGTACAATATGGATGACTCTTGAAGACATGAGAAATGAAAGAAGACAGTCACAAAAAGACAGGTATTGTATAATTCCACCTACATGAGGTACCTAGAGTAGACAAAGTCATAGAGACATAAAGTAGAGGAGTGGTTGTCACGAGCTAGAAGGAGAGAGAAATGAGGAGTTATTGTTTAACTGGTACAGAGTTTCAGTTTTGCAACATGAAAAGAATTCTGGAGGTTGGTTAAGTGGTGATGATTGCACAATACCGTGAATGTACTCAGCACCACTAAACTGTACACTTTTAAATGGTTAAGATGGTAAGTTTTATGTTACGTGTATTATACCACAATAAAAGAAATGAGAAAAGGAAGAAATGAACGAAGACAGAGAATAACAAGTGTTGGCAAGGATATGGAGAAATTATAACTCATATTCTGATGGTGGAAATGTAAAATGATGCATTCACTGGGGAAAACAGTTTGACAGTTCCTCAAAAAGTCAAACATGGAGTAATCACATGACTCAGCAGTTCTACTTGAGGTTTGTACTCAAGTATTCTAAACATACATTCACACAAAAACTTGTACACAAATGTTCCACTAGCATTACTCATAACAGCCAAAAAGTAGAAATAACCTAAATGTTCATCAACTGATGAATGGATAAACAAATTGGTATATCCATGCAATGGAATAATATTCGGCCATAAAAAGGAATGAAGTACTGATAAATGCTACAACATGGAAGAACCTTGAAAACATTTTATTAAGTGAAAGAATCCTGACAAAAAGGTTAAATAGCCTTGATCCTATTTATATGAAATGTCCTGAATAGACAAATCCATAGACACAGAAAAGTAGATTCATGGTCATCAGAGGATGAGAGTGAAAGTAAATGGAATGTGTCTGCTAATGAGTTTTAGGTTTCTTTTTGGAGTAATTAAAATATTCTAGAATTAGATAGCAGTAATGGTTGTACAACCTTGTGAATATACTAAAAAAAAAAAACTCTAATTTGTACAATTTTAAATGGTGAATTTTATGGTATGTGAATTATATCTCAATTAAAAAAATAAATGACTTAAGTGTCCATCAGCAGATGAATGGTTTTATATATATATATATATATATATATATATATATAGGTATATATATCCAATAGAATATTATTCAACCATACAAAAGAATGAAGTTTTGCCATTTGGATGGACTTGGAGGGTATTATGCTAAGTGAAGCAAGTCAGGCAGAGAAAGACAAATACTGTATGACAGCACTTATACGTGTGGAATCTGAAAAAAATCAACAAACTAGTGAGTATAACAAAAAAGATGCAAACTCACAGATATAGAGAGCAAACTAGTGGTTACCAGTTGGGGGAGAGAGGTGGGGAGGGGCAATATCGAGAGGGGATTAAAAGGTTCAAACTTATGTATAATATAAGTAAGTTACAAGGATATATTGTACAGCACAGAGTATATAGCCAATATTTTATAATGACTATAAATAGAATATTACCTTTAAAAATTATGAATCACTGCATTGTACACCTGTGACTTATATAAGTACGTACACCAACCATACTTAAATTTTTTAAAAAATGACTTCTTAAAATTCCTAAACTTAGTTGTGTAATTTCACTGAAAGCTGACATTTCATATAACTTCTCTCCACTCTCCACCTGTTGTCCCTACCAAATGACCTAATCTCATCTACTGTTTTACCCCAGTTACTTTCCTACACCCTAGCTACCAAAAGATTTATAGGTCCCAAATGCACTGTGCTGCACCATCCCTGTTTTTTTCTTTATTCAGAATGCTCTCATCCCCACGTATTCCCACATTTTCTGTTCCTGACAAATTCATGCCTATCCCAACATCCTTCACAAGTGTATTGACCTTTCTTGAGTTCTCTGTGACTAACGCTAGTAGAATGAATTACCTTTTCCTTTCAAACAAGTGTAGTTAGTACAACTATATTTTGTGTATCACACTGTATAAGAATAGTTTATTTATTTCTGTCTCCCCCACTAAATTATCAACTTCAGAGCAGCAACTACTTACTATTTGTTTCTGTACCTGCAGCACCTAAAAACTTTCTTGACCAAGTAGTAGGTACATGGTAACAATGAGAATTATAATCATAATAATAGATAGCCATTATTTAATATACCTACTATGTGCCACATGACAAATCTTGACAGCGTATTAAAAAGCAGAGACATCACTCTGCTGACAAAGGTCAGTATAGTCAAAGCTATGGTTTTTGCAGTAGTCATGTACAGGTGTGAGAGTTGAACAATAAAAAAGGCTGAGCACTGAAGAACTGATGCTTTTGAACTGTGGTGTTGGAGAAGACTCTTGAGAGTCCCTTGGACTGCACGGAGATCAAACCAGTCAATCCTAAAGGGAATCAGTCCTGAATATTCATTGGAAGGACTGATGCTGAAGCTGAAGCTCCAATACTTCAGCCACCTGATGCAAAGAGCCGATTCATTGGAAAAGACTCTGATGCTGAGAAAGACTGAAGGCAAGAGGAGAAGAGGACGAGATGGTTGGATGGCATCACCCACTCAATAGACATGAGTTTGAGCAAATTCTGGGAGATGTTGAAGGACAGGGAAGCCTAGCATGCTACAGTTCATGGAGTCACAGAGAGTCGGGGCACCACCGAGTGACTGAACAACAACAATGTGCCACGTATTGTTTAGTGTATTTTGCAGTTAGTAATTCATCCTAATATTCACAACAATCCAGTCAGTCAGTTGGGTACACAGTCTAGTTAAATAGCTTCCCCAAAGTTGCTCAGAAACTACATAGCAAGGCTAAGATTTTAACCCAGTATTTATACCCACTACTAATAGAGTTCTTGCTTCTGTGGAGAATAATGAAGACTGTTCCCATGTTAGCATTTTAGGCAGTGGAGCATCAGTCAAAACCACTAAATACTGTACTTAGCTCTAACACTTTATTATACTGAGTACATGTGACTTCCTCATGGGCATAATCTAAAATTTTTTTTAATTTATTTATTTTAATTGGAGGCTAATTACTTTACAATATTGTAGTGGTTTTGCCATACATTGACATGAATCACCCATGGGTGTACATGTGTTCCCCATCCTGAACCCCCTTCCCACCTCCCTCCCCATCCCATCCCTCAGGGTCATCCCAGTGCACTAGCCCAGAGCACCCTGTCTCATGCATCAAACCTGGACTGGTAATCTGTTCCACATATAATAATATACATGTTTCAGTGCTATTCTCTCAAATCATCCCACCCTCGCCTTCTCCCACAGAATCCAAAAGACTGTTCTATACAACTGTGTCTCCTTTGCTGTCTCGCATATAGGGTCATCATTATCATCTTTATAAATTCCATATATATGCATATTAGTATACTGTATTGGTGTTTTTCTTTCTGACTTACTTCACTCTGTATAATAGGCTCCAGTTTCATCCACCTCATTAGAACTGATTCAAATGTATTCTTTTTAATGGCTGAGTAATATTCCATTGTGTTTATGTACCACAACTTTCTTAACCATTTGTCTGCTGATGGACACCTAGGTTACTTCCATGTCCTGGCTATTGTAAACAGTGCTGCGATGAACATTGAAGTACACATGTCTCTTTCAATTCTTGTTTCCTCGGTGTGTATGCCCAGTAGTGGGATTGCTGGGTCATAAGGCAGTTCTGGTTCCAGTTTTTTAAGGAATCTCCACACTGTTCTCCATAGTGGCCGTACTAGTTTGCATTCCCACCAACTGTGTAACAGGGTTCCCTTTTCTCCACACCCTCTCCAGCATTTATTGCTTGTAGACTTTTGGATACCAGCCATTCTGACCAGTGTGAGTGAGATGGTACCTCATTGTGGTTTTGATTTGCATTTCTCTGATAATAAGTGATGTTGAGCATCTTTTCATGTGTTTGTTAACCATCTCTATGTCTTCTTTAGAGAAATGTCTGTTTGGTTCATTTGCCCATTTTTTGATTGGGTCGTTTATTTTTCTGGAATTGAGCTGCAGGAGCTGCTTATATATTTTTGAGATTACTTTTTTGTCAGTTGCTTCGTTTGCTATTATTTTCTCCAATTCTGAAGGCTGTCTTTTCACCTTGCTTATAGTTTCCTTCGTTGTGCAAAAGCTTTTAAGTTTAATTAGGTCCCATTTGTTTAATTTTGCTTTTATTTCCATTACTCTGGGAAGTGGGTCATAGAGAATCCTGCTGTGATTTATGTCGCAGAGTGTCTTGCCTATGTTTTCCTCAAGGAGTTTTATAGTTTCTGGTCTTATGTTTAGATCTTTAATCCATTTTGAGTTTATTTTTGTGTATGGTGTTAGAAAGTGTTCTCATTTCATTCTTTTACAAGTGGTTGACCAGTTTTCCCAGTACCACTTGTTCAAGAGATTGTCTTTTCTCCATTATATATTCTTGGCCTCCTTTGTCAAAGGTAAGGTGTCCATAGGTGCGTGGATTTATCTCTGGGCTTTCTATTTTGTTCCATTAATCTGTATTTCTGTCTTTGTGCCAGTACCATAGTGTTGATTCCTCTAGGTCCATATTTTCATACAAATTGTGAAATTATTTGTTCTGGTTCTGTGGAAAAAAACTGTTGGTAGCTTGATAGGGATTGCATTGAATCTATAGATTCCTTTGGGTAGTATACTCATTTTCACTATATTGATTCTTCCAATCCATGAACATGGTATATTTCTCCATCTATTTGTGTCCTCTTTGACTTCTTTCATCAGTGTTTTATAGTTTTCTATATATAGGTCTTTTGTTTCTTTAGGTAGATATATTCTCGAGTATTTTATTCTTTTTGTTGCAATGGTGAATGGAATTGTTTCCTTAGTTTCTCTGTTTTCTCGTTGTTAGTGTATAGGAATGCAAGGAATTTCTGTGTGTTAATTTTATATCCTGCAACTTTACTGTATTCATTGATTAGCTCTAGTAATTTTCTGGTAGAGTCTTGAGGGTTTTCTATGTAGAGGATCATGTCATCTGCAAACAGTGAGAGTTTTACTTCTTCTTTTCCAATCTGGATTCCTTTTCTTTCTTTTTCTTCTCTGATTGCTATGGCTAAAACTTCCAAAACTATGTTGAATAGTAGTGGTGAAAGTGGGCACCCTTGTCTTGTTCCTGACTTTAGAGGAAATGCTTTGAATTTTTCACCATTGAGGATAATGGGTTTGCTGTGGGTTTGTCATATATAGCTTTTATTGTGTTGAGGGATGGCATCACCAACTCGATAGACATGAGTTTGGATAAACTCCGGGAGTTGGTGATAGACAGGGAGGCCTGGCATGCTGTGATTCATGGGGTCACAAAGAGTCGGACACGAGTGAGCGATTGAATTGAACTGAACTGAAATGATGTTCCTTCTATTCCTGCTTTCTGGAGGGTTTTTATCATAAATGGATGTTAAATTTTGTCAAAGGCTTTCTCTGCATCTATTGAGATAATCATATGGTTTTTATCTTTCAATTTGTTGATGTGGTGTTTTACATTGATTTGCGGATATTAAAGAATCCTTGCATTCCTGGGATCAAGCCCACTTGGGCATGATGTATGATCTTTTTAATATGTTGTTGGATTCTGTTTGCTAGGATTTTGTTAAGGATTTTTGCATCTATGTTTATCAGTGATATTGGCCTGTAGTTTTCTTTTTTTGTGGCATCTTTTTCTGATTTTGGTATTAGGGTGATGGTGGACTCATGGAGTGAGTTTGGAAGTTTACCTTCCTCTGCAATTTTCTGGAAGAGTGTGAGTAGGATAGGTGTTAGCTCTTTTCTAAATTTTTGGTAGAATTCAGCTGTGAAGCTGTCTGGTCCTGGGCTTTTGTTTGCTGGAAGATGTCTGATTACAGTTTCAATTTCTGTGCTTATGATGCGTCTGTTAAGATTTTCTGTTTCTTCCTGGTTCAGTTTTGGAAAGTTATACTTTTCTAAGAATGTGTCCATTTCTTCCAAGTTGTCCATTTTATTGGCATATAGTTGCTGATAGTAGTCTCTTATGATCCTTTGTCTTTCATTGTTGTCTGTTGTGATCTCTCCATTTTCATTTCTAATTTTGTTGATCTGATTCTACTCCCTTTGTTTCTTGATGAGTCTGGCTAATGGTTTGTCTATTTTATTTATCTTCTCAAAGAACCAGCTTTTGGCTTTGGTGATTTTTGCTATGGTCTCTTTTGCTTCTTTTGCATTTATTTCTGCCCTAATTTTTATGATTTCTTTCCCTCTGCTAACCCTGGGGTTCTTCATTTCTTCCCTTTCTAGTTGCTTTAGGTTTAGAGTTAGGTTATTTATTTGACTTTTTTCTTATTTCCTGAGGTAAGCTTGTATTGCTATGAACCTTCCCCTTAGCACTGCTTTTACTGAGTCCCATAGGTTTTGGGTTATTGTGTTTTCAATTTCATTCATTTCTATACAGATTTTGATTTCTTTTTTTATTTCTTCTGTGATTTGTTGGTTATTCAGAAGCATATTGGATAGCCTCCATGTGTTGGAATTTTTAACAGTTTTTTCTCTGTACTTGACATCTAATCTTCTGCATTGTGATCAAATAAGATGCTTGGAATGATTTCAGTTTTTTTCAGTTTACCAAGGCTAGATTTATGGCCCAGGATGTGATCTGTTCTGGAGAAGGTTCCGTGTGCACTTGAGAAAAAGGTGAAATTCATTGTTTTGGGGTGAAATGTCCTATAGATATTAGGTCTAACTGGTCTACTGTATCATTTAAAGTTTGTGTTCCCTTGCTAATTTTGTTTAGTTGATCTATCCATAGATGTGAGTGGGGTATTAAAGTCTCCCACTATTATTGTGTTACTGTTAATTTCCCCTTTCATACTTGTTAGCTTTTGCCTTACATGTTGTGGTGCTCCTATGTTGGGTGCATATATATTTATAATTGTTATATCTTCTTCTTGGATTGATCCTTTGATCATTATGTAGGGTCCTTCTTTGTCTTCTTTCACAGAGTTTACTTCAAAGTCTATTTTATCTGATATGAGTATTGCTACTCCTGCTTTCTTTTGGTCTCCATTTGCATGAATATCTTTTTCCAGCCCTTCACTTTCAGTCTGTATGTGTCCCTTGTTTTGAGGTGGATCTCTTGCAGACAGCATATATAGGGGTCTTGTTTTTGTATCCATCAGCCAGTCTTTGTCTTTTGGTTGGGGCATTCAACCCATTTACATTTAAGGTAATTATTGATAAGTATGATCCCGTTGCCATTTACTTTATTGTTTTGGGTTTGAGTTTATACACCCTTTTTGTGTTTCCTGTCTAGAGAAGATCCTTTAGCATTTGTTGCAGAGCTGGTTTGGTGGTGCTGAATTCTCTCAGCTTTTGCTTGTCTGTAAAGCTTTTGATTTCTCCTTCATATTTGAGTGAGATCCTTGCTGGGTACATCAATCTGGGCTGTAGGTTTTTCACTTTCATCACTTTAAGTATGTCCTGCTATTCCCTCCTGGCCTGAAGAGTTTCTGTTGAAAGATTAGCTGTTATCCTTATGGCAATCCCTTTGTGTGTTATTTATTGTTTTTCCCTTGCTGCTTTTAGTATTTGTTCTTTGTGTTTGATCTTTGTTAATTTGATTAATATGTTTCTTGGGGTGATTCGCCTTGGGTTTATCCTGTTTGGGACTCTCTGGGTTTCTTGGACTTGGGTGGCTATTTCCTTCCCCATTGTAGGGAAGTTTTCAACTACTATCTCAAGTATTTTCTCATGGTCTTTCTTTTTGTCTTCTTCTTCTGGGACTCCTATGATTCAAATGTTGGGGCGTTTGACATTGTCCCAGAGGTCTCTGAGGTTGTTTCATTTCTTTTAATTCTTTTTTCTTTTTTCCTCTCTGCTTCATTTATTTCCACCATTGTATCTTCCACCTCACTTAACCTATCTTCTGCCTCAATTATTCTACTGTTGGTTCCCTCCAGAGTGTTTTTGATCTCATTTATTGCATTATTCATTATTGATTGACTCATTTTTATTTCTTCTAGGTCCTTGTTAAACATTTCTTGCATCTTCTCAATCCTTGTCTCCAGGCTATTTATCTGTAACTCCATTTTGTTTTCAAGATTTTGGATCATTTTTACTATCATTATTCTGAATTCTTTTTCAGGTAGACTCCCTATCTCCTCCTCTTTTGTTTGATTCAGCGGGCATTTATCATGTTCCTTTACCTGCTGAGTATTTCTCTGCCTTGTTTAGATTGCTGTGTTTGGGGTGGTCTTTCTGTATTCTCACAGTTCGTGGTTCTTGTTTATTGTGGAGGTTTCTCCCTGTGTGTGGGGTTGGACGAGTGGCTTGTCAAGGTTTCCTGGTTAGGGAAGCTTGTGTCGGTGTTCTGGTGGGTGGAGCTGGATTTCTTCTCTCTGGAGTGCAATGAAGTGTCCAGTAGTGAGTTTTGAGATGTCTTGCGTTTGGTGTGGCCTTCGGCAGCCTGTATATTAAAGCTCAGGGCTATGTTCCTGTGTTGCTGGAGAATTTGCGTGGTATGTCTTGTTGCTCTGGAACTTGTTGGTTCTTGGGTGCAGCTTGGTTTCAGTGTAGGTATGGAGGCTTTTGGATGAGCTCTTATCTATCAATGTTCCATGGAGTCAGGAGTTCTCTGGTGTTCGTAGGTTTTGGGTTTAAGCTCCTGCCTCTTGTTTTCAGTCTTATTCTTATAGTAGCCTCAAGACTTCTCCATTCATAAGCACTGTTGATAAAACATCTAGGTTAATGTAGAAAAGATTCTCCACAGTGAGGGACACCCAGAAAGGTTCACTGAGTTACGTGGAGAAGAGAAGAGGGAGGAGGAAGATAAAGGTGACCAGGAGGAGGAGAGGGGAATCAAAGGGGAGAGAGCAATCTAGCCAGTAATCAAATCCCTATGTGCTCTCCACCACCTGGAACACCCAGAGAGGTTTACGGAGTTATATAGAGAAGAGGAGGAAGGAGATAGAGATGAACAGGATGAGAAGAGAGGGGGTCAAAAGGAGAGAGACAGACCTAGCCAGTAATCAGTTCCCTAAGTGTTCTCCACAGCCCACAATACCCAAAGAAATTCACAGAGTTAAGCGAGAAGAGAAGGGGAGAGGGAGGAGATAGAGGTGACCTAGGGGATAAAAAGAGTCAAAAGGGGGAGAGGGCAATCAAGCCAGTAATCACACTCCTAAGTAAAAATGGGTACTGAAGATTGGATTCTTAATGGTACAAAATTGATGATAAATACCGAAAAGCAAAAATTAAAAATGTAGAGTAGAGGTTAGACTCTCAAAAATACAATATTAAAAAAACAAAATCACAAAAATTGTATTAAAAAATAGATGAAATTTGCTTTAAAAATAGGGTCTTTTTTTCTTGCAAGGTAATAGTAGGTTGTAAAAATGAAAATTAACGGAATAATAAAGGACTTAAAATTTTTTTAATTAAAAAAATGATAATAGAAAAATATAGGAATTTCTCTGGAGCTGTTGCAGGCAGTGTGGGGTCAGTTCAGTTTCAGATAGATCCTTGTTCCAACTTATACTTCTCAAGGTCTATAAGTCCCTTCCAATGTAGTCAGTGCTAACTACAGGATTTTAATCTGTTGCACCTGTCACTTCCAAAGAGGTTCCCTCTGTTTATTTTGGCTTCTTCTGTTTGCAAGTCTCCGGTGTCTAATTTCCACCCTGACACAAGGGGGCGGTGGTGATCACTTATTTAGGCTCACTTGTTCAGTCATGCTGTGGGGAGGGAGGAACACTGCAAACAAATATCACTGGCGTGTGTGGGGAGTGCTCGCATTGTCAGGGCCACACTGGGTTTGCCCCTGCTCATGGCATGTGTGCTTTCCCAATCTACACTGCTCAGGCTCCAGGTTGCTCTGCAGGCGAACTGTCTAAAGTGGGCCCTGGGTTGCATGCACTTCCCAGGTCTAAGCCGCTCAGGTTCAGGTTCTCCTGTATTCCACAAAGGCGCAGACTCGGTTGGGCCTGCGTTTTGTGCCTTTCCTAGGTCTGAGCAGCTCAGGCGACCAGGTGCTTGGCGAGCGCACTCTCCCCAGGTGGGGTGGGGCATCTTATCACCTCCCCTGTCCCAGCCTCTGGGTTTCCTGGATGCACAGCGGGAGCACCGTCTCACGAGTGCTGTGTGTGTCTCCTCTGGGGAATTGATCTCTGGCTGCAATCTTCCTGGCGGATGTCAATCGTCCAGGATTCCAGGAAGACTTGGTTAGCAACTGGGAGCCTGCTCACAGTTTGGTATAGGATGCTGTCTCTGGGGCGGAGATTGCCCCTTTCTGGTTCTGGCTATTGCCCGCCTGCCTCCCTGCCTCCAGAACAAAATGGTAATACCACAGGTTCTCCTGTGGTATTAGCTCAGTCCTTTGTTCTGTGAGCAGGCTGGCAGTGCTTTAGGTTAGAGCTTTTCATGGGAAAGTGTTCTCTCTCTCTCTCTCTCTCTCTCTCTCTCTCTGTCTCTTCTCTCTTCTCTCTTCTCTCTTCTCTCTTCTCTCTCTCTGGCTTATCACACTGTTTGCGTTGCTGTCTCATGTTAGCTCCCTCAGATTGCCCTCAGGGCATTCGGGCTCAGTCCCTACCCTAAACAGTGCAGCCGTGCCTCCCGTTCAGCCCCGCCTTGCTGGTGGTAGATACGAGTATCTGGGCTACTTCTCTGCTGGGAGTTGCGGTTAGGCACGTAATCTGTGGGTTTTATTTATTTATTTTTCCTCCCAGTTATGTTGCCCTCTGAGATTCCAAAACTCCCCACAGACCCGCCAGTGAGAGGGTTTCCTGATGTTTGGAAACTTCTCTTTTAGGACTCCCTCCCCAGAATGGGTCTCCATCCCTCACTCTTTGTCTCTCTTTTTATCTTTTATCTTTTGTCCTACCTCCTTTCAAAGACAATGGGCTGCCTTTCTGGCTGCCTGGTGTCCTCTGCCAATGTTCAGAAGTTGTTTTGTGGAATTTGCTCAGCATTCAACTTATCTTTCAATGAATTTGTGGGGGAGAAAGTGGTCTCCCTGTCCTATTCTTCGACCATCTTAGGACCACCCCCCCATAATCTAAAATTGTACAGTAGAGCAAAGGGGTTTATGTTTGACCCATTGCTAGGGAGCAATGCCAGCATTTCTTCTGTTTCATAGCACGACAGACATGGTATTAAAAACTAAGTCAGAATTCGGCCATAATTCATAATAACTAATAACATAATTCATAATAACAAGTAAGTAGGAGACTATACATTTTATTTTAGCAATAATTATTATATTTGTGGCAAAGAAGAGTTTTGTTTGTTGGTATCTTAAATCTTATTAAGAATTAAGGAGCCTGAGAGAAAAATAAGTTTTGTAGCTTTTAATTACTAAAACAGAGCAGCTGTATTAGTCTTCCTTTCCCTCTTAGTTTCCCCCAGGTATACTTTGCTTAATTTGCTTTTTTGGTTAGAGTGAATGGGTGCTGAGTGATTGTGCTGCCACATTGATTAAAATGATTTATTAACAAACACTATGAAACCTATCAATTTGACTGTTTTAATGACACCAATAAATTTCCTGTGGTTTTTTTTTATAGCACATCTATACAAAGCTGGAGTTTAACCATTCTCACATCATCTTCTGCCTAGGGAATCTTCAAGACATTATTTTTATGAACTAATTCTTCTTATGTTTATCTGATGATAAAGCATATAAGTGAAAACACTCAGCAGATATTAAGAACCACCTTTGAACAGTCACTCTCCTCCCCCACAAGATTTCTGTATGGCCTGTTTTTCTTACTGGCCATTCTTGAAATCTCTTCCATTTTTAAATTACTCCCTTCAGCTTTCCTGAACATGAAAGTTTTCTTTTTTTCCCACTTCTAGCTTTCCTCTCTCTGTACCGTACAGACACTTGGAGGCTGCAAGGATTTAGCACTGGTCATGCCAGCCTCTCCAGATCACATCTCTGTCTGTCGTTGGGTCTCCGTGGTAATGAGAAGCAGAAAGTGCTGAAGTAGCACACTGTGTAAGGACTGGCAGGAGGAAGTGGTGCCATGGCCTGTATAGGAATAGCACTGAATCCCCATGGTACTGGAGAAGCCTGTGAGAAGCATGCTGTGGTAGAGAGCAGGAGGCTCTCAGTTAAGTATGCAGACTTGGCAGATTTATTAGCAGCAATATTCTAGGATGAACCTAATTTACAGTAAGTGATTTTTTTTTCAACTAGAAAAACCATTAAATTTCTGTTTTTTTTTTTTTTTTTTTTTTCCTTCTCTTTCAGGAGGCCAGATGCTCCAGTGCCTGATGGTGAAGGTGAAAAAAACACAGAAGAAAGTTCAGATAGTGAATCTTCTTTTAGTGACTAAGCTTAATTTTCATAACAATTACATGTACATGTGTTAGTGCACCTTTACATTCTATAAGAGAGCCTGAACTGTAATTCTTAGTTATAAAAACATCAAGTGGCTACAGATCTGCCACCAAGCTTCCTCTGTGTTAAAAAATAAATAAAGCATTTATAATAAGTTGGCAGTATGTCTTGTTACCAAAATAAAGGTCCCTGCTGAGAAATAGAATAGCCTAAATAAAGTACCAAGATGGAGTATTTCAGAGATGCAAGGAGCATGTAGAATGAAGTCAGTGTGAGGTTAGTGATCAAAAATAGACTCAATGCAGAAAAAAAAAAAAAAAAGTGAATTTGGCAAAGTGAATGATTCAATTTTTGTGAATACTTTAGCATGAAAAGTATTATGTACACTTGTATCATAAGAGTTGTTAAATTTCTGGCAGAAAGTAATACTGGATTGAAATTTTTTGTGACAACTGGAAGCTTATATATCACGTTTATTGTGGGTCTGGAACTTATTGGTAGTATTTATTAGCATGTAAAGCTTTTCACAGCTTGTGCATTAGTTAGATACACCATCAAATTCAGATATTTGTCATCAGAGATTAAATTGTAGGTAGTTTCAATGTGGTTCAGAGTGAGCTGATGGCAGAAGCTGACAAAAGGATGTGATGTGGGACAAAAGAAGTGTTTCCTGCTGTCTACCCCTTGCCTATTCAGAATTGAGTCCCATGTTAAGTCTACCCATCACCATATCTTCAAAGTGATGACGAGTCACAGTCTGTTGAAGACTACCCAGGAGGATTAGTGAGACAAGCTATCGCTCCTGTTGCTACAACTGAACCAAAGACCAAAACTCATATTCATCATCCTCTTCCTGCACTACCAGTTTGAGACTTTGCTTGCTCTCTTCCAGAAACTTTGCTTGCTTTCTTCCAGAAATTCAGCAAGTCTAGTTTAGCTGCCTAGTAGAGTGACCCAGACCTTCATCCTTTCAGAGATCTAGGGCCTTGGTTACTGTGCCCCTTTTCAGCTACAGTTACCACATTTGTCTGTTTGCTGTTCACACCAGGCATGGAAGCCTCAGGAATCAGGCAAATCACTGAATTGCATGAGTTCCGGATACATTTTCCTTGTTTCATTTTGTAGTTGTAATTTTAGCTCCTTGTTAACCAACACATTAACTCCCCTTTTTTTTTGCTTGTTGCCCCAGAGACATGAGCAGTCCAGCAGGATCAGTCGGCAGCAGTTCTGTTTAAATCTTACTGTGCTTCTTGATAGAAATGTGCTAGCTTTTTCCTGTTCCCCTGAAATAACCTCCAATCCCGTGGTAAGGTGACCACCTTGCCACCTTATCAAGGTGACCACCTTGGTGACCTCCAAGATGGTAAGGGTGGGAAGCACCATTATGCCTGTAGGTCTCTGAGAATGCTGGAGGGCCAGTCCTCTTTCTATCCCCTTGGCTCTTAGCTGCATGAATCCTAGCAGTTGGGGATGTGGAATCACATACTGGCTTTTGGAACAGTGCATGTATCCCATCCTGAAAAACAGCACCCCAACCCTGCACGCTGTCATCTCCAAGCTGGTGTCTAAGCAGCTGGTGTCTAAGTAATAGTTCATTTTGTGGTTCCTTTTTGACTGCTTCTAGATAATGCTGCATATGTTAGGATCATGGATCCAGTAATTCATGGTGCTCTTCATTTGCCGCAAAATAGTTCTTGATCAGAGGTGAAGTAATGCAAGATACCATGTTGGTAGTAGGCATTCTGTAGACTATCAGTAATGATGACAGAGGGACTGATGAAAGGGAAAACAAGAACACATATTAATTACAATGGGAGAGAGTTGCTTCCTCCTCCAAGATGGAAGAAAATTAATGCAAATAACTTGCTCCCAAGTGACTAATTTATCTTCTGGAGTGTTACAAAATCACTGGTCTCTACTGCTGACAGATCGCGTATTCAATAGTGACATAACTATATTAGCCTTAGAAAAAGCCCAAGTTGTTGCATTCATGCATAACCTCTGTCTCTGCCATCACACTTACTTCACTTATGGGTTTGTTGTGCAAGCCTCAAGTGGTCAAGGGCAAGGCTGGCTGAAATCTACTGAAAGAATCATCCTGTCCACCTTATCTTTGCCTCCTCAGCTGAATACTCTTTTGTTGACATTCCATGATACAAAAATCTACACACTTCCCTGTAAAAAAAAAAAAAAATGTTATAGAAAAATTTATATTTATCCTTAACTCAGGCCACATCTTTCTCCATCACCATGAATGACCCAAGTACGCTATCTGAAGCTGTGTCTGTCAGGAAGATTTTTTCCCAGTCACTAATCCTTCTAGCCACCTCTGAGAGAGGCTAAGTGTGAAAACCAGCCATTTTTGGCTCACACCAAATATCAAACTGGTCCACCCAGGAACAAGGCCCACATTTTCCTTCTCTGCCATCTGGTATTTAACACCTCAGCAGTAGCCTTACTTCTTCACTTCTCCCTGTCTCCATGCCCTTTCTCATAAAATTCCATTGCTTTTGCTTTCTGGGTGGAACATTCTGCCTCACTTGAGACTTTGAACTTAGACATGTGATTTTCTTTGAGTCAATAGAATGTTAATAAATCTGATCCAAGCAAAAACTTGAAAAATACTTGAATGATTGGTCTGCCTTCTCTCATGCTTCTGCCACTGATATGGAAACATGACGGATAGTCTGATGAAGAAAGAGATGCGTGGAGCAGAACTAAGTTGTTCTAGTGACTTAGCAGCTAATCCTAGGATGTGAGAAAGCCCAGTCAAGATCAGAAAACCTCCCTAGCCAATTCTCACCTGGCCCTTGACACCTCAATAATGAATGCTTATGGTTGAGTATCAAAGATTTTTTTGGTTATTACAAAACATTATTGCACCAATAAATAGTGATACAACTGACCATAGGGGATTCTCCATGGATCACAGGAGTAGGTTAAGGAGATACATCACTGCATGAGAAATAAATGATACGGGAACCTAGGCTACTTGTGTATGTAACTTACATGTGCCCTCTGGACTTACTCAGGCTTGATCCCAGATGTATCATTTGCATCAAATAATGGATTGTTACTGTTACTATCTGACCTTATGATTTGATGAACCTGACACCTAGCTCATGATGGGTAGCTCTGGTTCATAACTTGATATCATATGGGAGCACATTCTGAGAGTCTGTTAGGCACAGAGGCATGCCAAGGGTTGCTTTTCAAACAATGAGAGGGCAGGCCTTTGTTCCAGAACCTAATGGCTGTACTGTTAGTCTTCCGTTGGAGCTTGTCAGAGATGCCATACAATGTTCTACCACAGATATTTGTAGCATTGATAATCTGTCATATAGCCTGAGCAGGAGAGCCACTTGCATCACAGCCTGAGCCTGCAGCAGAGTACTCTGTCTTGCTCTGAGTCCCACTTCAAACGAGAAGCTTCCAACTCTTCCCCAAATATGAGTGAGAGCAGCATTTAACTTCAAGAGTCAAAGTTACCATCTTAATGTCCTTAACTTGGAGGGCGTGTCCCAGCATCCTCCAGACCATTGGACCCCTAAAATCTGCAGGGTCTGAATCTTCCATTCTCTGGCTTGTGTGTGTCTTATAGAGCACCAGGAGTCTTTTCCACTTCCTTTCACCAGATATGATCAGCCTGATTTATCAGCATAGGGGAACAGAACAAGGTTCCGTGGAATAACAAGATGAACAAGATACCTGCAGGCTTCCCTGTGGAAGAGAGAAGAGGAGAGTGACAATAGGTTAACATGCATTGTGCTATCCTTCCTATGTTAACATAAACACTTTTGATGTTCTTAATGATTGAAAAAAAAGTTTGTCAAATCAGCAGCCACATGCCATGCCAGAGCTTGCATTGATACGTTCCAGAAAAAGTATATTAACTGTATATTAGCCACGATCAGTTCTGACACTTTGTTGAGTTTATGGTAGTCAGCTGTCTCCTACCATGATGCTTGTGGTTTTAGCAGGAGCCTTACAGGTGAATGCAGAAGGTGCTACCTCTGCATTCTTTACATCTTTGAAGGTGGTGCCCATCTCTGCAGTTCTACTCAGAGTGCAATATTGGTTTTGGATTACTATCTTACCTGGGGGAAAGGAGTACAATTTTAGAGATTTCTGCCTGATCCTCCCCACCATATGGATTTTATTCAACATGGCAGGGAACCAATGTAAAACTGTTAAGAAAATTCCAGGGACCCATCTGACTGCTACAGGGACCCATCTGGATCAATTGAAACTACTGTAAGATGGACTGGAGCCAGGACTTCATTTATTACCTGGCATCCATAAGTTCCCACTCTTAAGTGTGGGACATGACATTTTATTTTATTTTTATTTATTTTATTTTTTAACAATATTGTTTTACAATTTATTGTTTTACAATATTGTGTTTGTTTTGCCATATATCAACATGAATCCACCACAGGTATACACGTGTTCCCCATCCTGAACCCTCCTCCCTCCTCCCTCCCCGTACCATCCCTCTGTGAGACAGCAAAAGAGACACTGATGTATAGAACAGTCTTTTGGACTCTGTGGGAGAGGGAGAAGGTGGGATGATTTGGGAGAATGGCATTGAAACATGTATAATATATGAAACGGGACATGACATTTTAGATCACTTGGTATCAAGTCAATTCAGCCCTCTTATCCAACTACCTTTGAAAGGATTGCATTTTAAAGTTACTTTGATAAGTTGCTTATGGTACTCTAGAGAAAGTAGGTAAATATTTATTCTATATATTTGTAGTGGCTTAGATAGCATCCTTCAAAGAGCACTGGCCACCTTTTCAACCAATGGACATAAAATAATAGTTATAGGATAACACTTTCCCATTATATAACAGTTGACATCAACTTTCTGCTAACCAGCTCTTGCTTTTTTGGGTTTTATAAGTAAAACTACACTCTACCGCCTTCCACCTTGAACATGAGGTACACTGTGCTCCCTACACATCAAGGAACCTCAGTTGCCCCTTCAGCTTTGCTGCTACTTTGCCAGAGATATTTGGAGTACCACTACCTGCCCCCTGCCGTTACTCTATCATCTCAATTAATGCAAGAGAGCCCAATCTTGTGACATCATTTCCTACTGTGAATTCTGGTCTAGATAAGTCTAATTTTCTCAAAGATATTATTGCCATTCTCATTAATACAGTCTTTCATGCCTTAGTAAACAGAGTGGCCTCTGGGCTCTTCCTGGGAAAACAGTAGGCTAGTTTTCTCAACACATGACATAAATCCATTCTAACATTCCTGCCTCTTTGAGTCATTAACCTCTTCTTTAGTACTTTGACAAGGCAATTCCAGCCTCTCCATCTCATTTGGTGTAGGCCACCAAATTTCAAGAAGTCATTCCAATACCCTGTTAGCACCAACTCTCCTTGCCAGGTTGTTAAATCTTAAATCATAAGAGTGTGTTCCCATGTCAATAAACTCTCCTCTATCCAGTCTTATATTCTGCCACTCTGGTCCAGCACATTCAAGATCTATTCCCACACATGTTCTCCAAACTCCTGCCAGTGATTATTAGCCAGTTCCTACAGTTCTTTCAGTAAAAGCTATCTGTTCCCAGATCAAGAACTATGTTTTCTCTCTCAGCTCAGACTTGGCATTAGTTATTCTTCTCATGGAAATTGTAGAAAAAAGGTTCAATTTTGAGGTCATTAGAGTCATCTTACAAGACATCTTCTTCCGGTGGCCACTGCATAGTCTCCAGCTAAGGGGAGGCTCCTCTTCTCTAGAGAAGGAGAAAGAGCTGCTTTGTCTGGTGTGGAAGATTCAGAGAAAACCAGGAATTCAAGCTGTTCAAGCACATCTCCCAAAATTGTCTAACCCAAGCATCAGTCCCTTTCCTTTGCTATCAGAGCTATGATACTAGCAAAGGAGACTTGTGCAAGCTGCAAATTTCATCTCCTTTGCAGCTCTGCCACCCTTACTATTACACTCTGAGCCTAATTATTCCTTTGCAGCTCTGCCACCCTTAAAATTCTACTCTGAGCCTGATTATCATTATGGAAGTCCTATGGCTAAGGAGATATTGGTCACTCTAAACACTGCCAAGGTGACCTTCTGGCTTTCAGTGTGCCCTAATTTGACAGTTGGCTGATCAGAATTTGTTACTTTCTTTTTTCAAGGCTTCCAAGGCAGTTAACAAATGCTAACAAATTCCACAATCCTTTACCCCCAAACCATTCTAGGGACAGAGATACTGGATAACCCATTTCTTCTTGTTTCATTCCATCCCAGGTGAGATTCCCAGAAATTGAGATGCAGGCCAGGGATTACCACCACCCTGCTTATCCTATCAGTGAGGTAAGTGATCCCATTCCAGAATCCCATCCTCATGGTCTGTTTGTGAGGATCACTCTCAAACCAAAGTCATGTGTTATAGTCCTCTGAAACAGACCTTGAGACAAACATTTGGGTACAAGTAGTTGATCTTGGAATTAATCCTAGGGAGTGGGAGAGCAGAAAGAATGAGAGAGGGAAGAAAATGTGACACAAGGACGTATTATCAAGATTTCTGTTGGGAGTGTTTGGGACTTGAATCCAGGACAAGCACCTGTTTGTTTATTTATTTATGTATTGGCTGAGCTGGCTCTTCGTTGCTGCCTGGGCTTTCATCTAGTTGCAGTGAGTGGGGGCTACTCTCTAGTTTTGATGCGCGGGCTTCTCCTTGCTGTGGCCTCTCTCGAGGAGCACAGGCTCTAGAGCACTCAGGCTTCAGTAGTTGTGGCTCCCAGGCTCTAGAGCACAGGCTCAGCAGTTGTGGCGCATGGGGCTTAGTTGCTCCACAGCATGTGGGATCTCCCCAGATCAGGGATCAAATCCACTTCTTCTGCCTTGGCAGGTGGATTCTTTACCATTGAGCCACCAGGGACATGCCCAGCACCCCTTTAGAAATGAGCAGGTGCTTCTCAGAACTGTCCACCAGAAGAACTACAGGTTGGATCGTATATCCACTAGTCTGGACCCTTTAGTTGAGGACAGTTCTCCTCTCCACTTTGGGGATACATTTGCCTTTAGGCCTCAAGGGCTCCCGTGGCCTGGAAAAGGACACTATCAGGAAGTGGAGAGATGGGGCATTCATTTGAGGGGGGTGGTTGTCAGTGAGAGGTGAGTCTGAGGTTGAGGTGAACTGTCCACTACCTGTGGCTGAAGTCTAATGTGGTCCTGGGGGAGGTGTTTCAAGGCACTACCAGAAGCATCCACTGCAGCTTCCAAAACACCAAACTGACCTGAAACTGGGTGGACTAAGTCGCTTCAATCGTGCCTAACTCTGTACGACTGTATGGACTGTAGCCCACCAGGCTCCTCTGTCCATGCATGGGATTCTCCAGGCAGGAATACTGGCGTGGGTTGCCATGGCGTCCTCCAGGGATCTTCCCAAGCCAGGGATTGAAGCCGTGTCTCTTCCATCTCCTGCATTGACAGGCAAGTTCTTTGTCACTAGCACTACCTGGGAAGCCCAACCTGAGCTTAACTTTATTTAAAATGTGTAATTTTCTTCTGGGATAGAAAGACAAACTGAGTGGTAAGCCACCCTCAAGATTTCCAGAACCTTTTCCTTAAAATGTTTAATTTTTAGTTTTAAAAATCTTCCAAGAGTGAGCAAAGGAGAAACAATGACTTAATCTATATCTTTATACAGTATGTTGTAATCATAATATGATTTTTAAACATTTCCTTTTAAATATATCCTACCAAGATCCTCTGTGAAACTTTTTTATCTGAACTAGAGCATGGCTCTCATCAAAGAATAAATTGTGTCCATGTGCTGGTGAAGAGTGCCCAGACAATGTAACATTCAGCGAAAACTGTTTTGTTTCTGATCAAGTTCTTCCCCAAAACAAACTTGATTTCCAGAATTCCTGAAGAACTTAAATTCCCACAATTTAACCCTGTACTTTAAACAAATGCTGCAATGGTGCCAAGGTGTCCTTTCAAAAACATTCCATTTTACCTCTCTTGTTAGTAAGATTAATAAACAAAAGAACGGACACTAAAGCAAGTGTCCCTCTGGCTTTGCTTTCAGATAGATAGCTTTAAATTAAGCATTTATCTTCCTTTGGAACATGGAGTGTAACAATTTTATTTGTGACCCCATTTCTTCTCTTCCCCAAACAATATTACTTTCAATTGGCAGCTTACAAATAAATAAATTTGGAAAAAACTCATTTCACACTCTCTACAAAGTATTTACTAGGTATCTGTGTATACTTATGTTTAAACTAACATAATTAGGTTAAAGCACTTTAAAAATAAATACTTTGATTCACAGTTAACATCACAAGCTTTTTTCATGGTAAGTTCTAAGTATTGAAATAATAACATTCTAGAAGAAATGTTAGAAAATATCTAGTCTAATTGCCTCATTTTTACCAGTGAATAAATTGAAGCCCAGAGGAGTTGAATGATTACCCCAAGAAATGTAAAAAGGAAAACAGGTTGATTTATATAAACAGAAGTGCTTAATCTATCAGTATTATTCTTAAGTATTAATACTTATAGTTACTAATAGTGATTAATACAATAATACTAATAGTTATTCATACCAAAACAAAATACTTAAAATTTCAGTAATCTTATTAAAATATCAAATTGTAATCTGCAAAATAGAGCTGTGAAAAATGTTTTATAGTTAAAGATATTCTAATATCAATATCTCAATTTTTTTTACTTATATTAAAATATGTGACCCCGTGACAATCAAGTAATACTACTTTTACATTTTCTTCAGTTCAGTTCAGTTCAGTCACTCAGTCGTGTCCGACTCTTTGCGACCCCATGAATTGCAGCACGCCAGGCCTCCCTGTCCATCACCAACTCCCAGAGTTCACTCAGACTCACGTCCATCGAGTCAGTGATGCCATCCAGCCATCTCATCCTCTGTCGTCCCCTTCTCCTCCTGCCCCCAATCCCTCCCAGCATCAGTCTTTTCCAATGAGTCAACTCTTCACATGAGGTGGCCAAAGTACTGGAGTTTCAGCTTTAGCATCATTCCTCCAAGGCTGATCTCCTTCAGAATGGACTGGTTGGATCTCCTTGCAGTCCGAGGGACTCTCAAGAGTCTTCTCCAAAACCACAGTTCAAAAGCATCAATTCTTTGGTCCTCACCTTTCTTCACAGTCCAACTCTCAGATCCATACATGACCACTAGAAAAACCATAGCCTTGACTAGACAGACCTTTGTTGGCAAAGTAATGTCTCTGCTTCTCAGTATGCTATCTAGGTTGGTCATAACTTTTCTTCCAAGGAGTAAGTGTCTTTTAATTTCATGGCTGCAGTCACCATCTGCAGTGATTTTGGAGCCCCCCAAAAATAAAGTCTGACACTGTTTCCACTGTTTCCCCATCTATTTCCCATGAAGTGATGGGACCAGATGCCATGATCTTTGTTTTCTGAATGTTGAGCTTTAAGCCAACTTTTTCACTCTCCACTTTCACTTTATCAAGAGGCTTTTGAGTTCCTCTTCACTTTCTGCCATAAGGGTGGTGTCATCTTAGGGACATCTTAACCATACTAGTTTATACACTGTTATGCTATCAGTCTAGTTTTCCAAATCAAACCTTAGAAAATTCTAAGAAACTATCAGCATAGTTTTTAAATTAAATGGCCTATATAAACACAGAGTATCTAGAGAGCAAAATTTTTAAAACCCCAAGGGTAAAATCTATGAAAAAATTCCATGAAAGACACAAACTATCAAAAATCACTCCAAAAGAAATAAATAGTCTGAATAGCCTTATATTTATAAAAGAAATTGAATGTATAGTTTAAAAGATTCCCATAAAGAAAACTGGACACCCACATGGATTCATTGGTGAATCCTCCCAAACATTTAAGGAAAAAATAATGCCAATTCTACACAAACTCTTCCAGAACATTGGAAAGGAAAAACCACTTCCCAGTTCATTCTGTGAGACCAAAATTAATAGGATACCCAAAGCAGACAGACATTGTAATAAGACTATAGACTAATATCCTTCATGAAAACAGAGGTAAATTTTCTTTAAAATGTCTTAGCAAATTGAATCTGTTATTAATGAAGATATCCAGATGTCTAATAAAAATATGAAAATTGCTCATCATCATATATCATTAGGAAATTGCAGATTGAAACTACAATGTGATTATACCACATACCTATAAAAATGATTAAAATCCAAAACACTTATGGGGCTTCCCTGCTGGTCCCGTGGCTACTCCCAATGCAGGGGACCTGGATCCAATCCTTGGCCAGGACACTAGATGCCACATGATGAAACTAAGAGTTCACATGCCACTACTAAAGATCCCATGTGCCACAACTAAGACCTGGATCAGCCAAATAAATAAATAAATTTTAAAAATTGTAAAAATCAAGATGAATGTTCCACAAAGAATACATGTGGAATATTTTATGGATGTACTGAGGAAGGACATCTAATCTCACCTTGGAGAAGGGAAGTATCAGGGAAATTGTTTAGGTGGAGCAGTGTGTGATATGAGTGTTAAAGAATGCCATGAAGAGGGGGCAAGATCAGTAGAAAGAGCTTCAAAGACAAATACCAGGATATATGAGACACTATGAGGCATCCAAGGAACTGGGTAATTCTGGATGAAGAGAGAGAGGAGGTGGGCGGTTGGGGCATTATGGGTCATGATATGAGTTTTGAGTTTTATCTGGACATCTGTGGAGAGCTATCAAAAGATATTCAATTAGAGATATGAAAGTGACATAATTGGGTTCCACTTTAGATGCATCTACTTGATGCATGGACCTGACTGAAAGAAACCAAGGCCAGAAGCAGGGAGGTAGGACTAATGGACCCAAAAGAGAAATTATAAGATTGAATTAAGGCACTGGCTATAGGAATAAAGACTCATTTGAGACCCATCAAAGCAAATCAATACAATTTGGTGACCAACTGGTTGTGAGATTTGAAGGACAGAGACATTGAGGATGATGCCAAGGTTTAAGGCTATGATGACAAGGTACCATGTACTAATTTAAGGACTACAAAGGAGAACAAATTTAGGGTAAATAATAATTCGATTTGAGACTTGTTTATTTTGGACCACTTGTGGACATCCACATGAAGCTGTTCAGTAGAGCAAGTCTGGAGCTTAGGAGAAAACTCTGGACTGAAGATATAGGTTTGGTTGTATCAGCCTGTAGTACAAAGATGGAACCATGGACCTGGATGAGATCATGTGGAAACTTGAGATATAGATTCAGAAGGCTGCCAAGGAAGGAACCAGAAGGAAAGGAACCCCTGTAATCACAGGACAGGTAGAGGAAGAGCAGGCCAGCAAAAGGCCATTAAGGCACAGTCAGGTAAAGAGGGTCCAGAAAAGATGGCATCTCAGAAGCCAATATCAGAGTTGTTCAGATAGGAGGGAGCAGCCACCATCAACTAAGGCCATCATATCTTGTTACGTAATTGACTTCTGTGCCAGACTTGAGCTCTAGAAGGACATCTGTACTTCTTACCATCATATTTCCAGCTCCATGTGCACAGTATATATTTAATAAATTTTGTTGAATAAACAAAGATTAAAGCTTAAAACACCTGCTGGATTTGGTAGCAAATAGGCAACTGGGCAACTGAACAACAGCAACAGGTAACCGGAGACCTTTATGAGAACAATTTTAGGAAAGTGGTGAGGTTAAAACCATAAAGCAGTGGGTGGAGGTATAAGTGGCACTGCGAAAAAAAGGAGAATCTTTTCAGAGATTTAGCTGAGAAGAGGAAGAGATGAAACAACAGCTAGGAGTCAAGTAGGGCAGAAGGAACATGGGAGGGTTTTAGTCGTAAACCTTTAAATTTTTTTAGCAATAGTAGATACCTGAATAGGAAAAGAGGAGACTATTCTGAAGGTAGAAGGGATAGAATCCAGAGCTTGGGTGGAAGAAAGACATAAACATGGCAACCCACTCCAGTTATTCTTGCCTGGAGAATCCCATGGACAGAGGAGCCTGGCAGGTTGCGAAGAGTCGGACACGACTGAACACACACACACAAATGCTACACATAGAAACAGTTATGCAAGAACTCCTGTCAGCATGATTAATTGTCAAACAAATAGTGGTTAAAAGGGATCCATGTCAGGAAAGAATGAAATCAGTTGCATGGGACTGGGAACTTTTGGGGAGACTGTGGGATTTGAGCTGGATCTTAAAAGTCTGTGCTGGGGGGCGGTCCTAAGATGGTGGAGGAATAGGACAGGGAGACCACTTTCTCCCCCACAAATTCATCGAAAGAACATTTGAACGCTGAGCAAATTCCACAACACAAGTTCTGAATGCTGGCAGAGGACATCAGGCACACAGAAAGGCAGCCCATTGTCTTCGAAAGGACGTAGGACAAAAGATAAAAGATAAAAAGAGAGACAAAAGAGGCAGGGAAGGAGAACTGTCATGGGAAGGGAGTCTTAAAAAAGAGAGAAGTTTCCAAACACCAGGAAACACTCTCACTGATGGGTCTGTGGTGAGCCTTGGAATTTCAGAGGGCAACATAACTGGGAGAAAAAATAAATAAATAAATAAAACCCACAGATTACGTGCCTAACAGCAACTCCCAGCAGAGAAGCAGCCCAGACGCTTACGTCCGCCACTAGCAAGCAGGGGCTGCATTGCTTAGGGTAAGGACCGGGTCTGAATGCCCTGAGGGCAATCTGAGGGAACTAACGAGATAGCAACCCAGACTGTGGGATAGCTATCCCATGAAAAGCCCTAACCTAAGACACTACCAGGCCCGCTAACAGAACAAAGGACTGAGCAGAGCTAGTGGCTGCGGACCGGCCCATCCCCCGCCAGAGACAGGCAGGTAAGGGCAGCCAGAGTTGGAAGTGGGGCAATCGCGGCCCCAGAAAGGCATCCTCTACCAACTGCAAGCAGGCTTCGTTGCTAACCAAGACTTCCTGGGATTCTGGATGGTTGACATCCGCCAGGAGGGTCGCAGCCAGAGATCAACTCCCCAGAAAGACACATGGCACACCTGAGAATGCGCGCTGGTTGTACACCCAGAAAAACGAGTGGCTGGGACAGGGGAGGCGATAAGACGCAGCCTCCAGCTGTGGGCGCCTGCGCTCACCAAGCAACCTGGTCACCTGAGCTTCTCAGACCTGGGAAGGGCACAAAACACAGGCCCAACCAAGTCTGTGCCTTTGTGGAGTACCCAAGAACCTGAACCTGAGCAGCTTAGACCTGGGAAGTGCACGCAACCCAGAGCTCGCCTCAGACAGTTCCCGGCAGAGCAATGTAGAGCCTGAGCAGTGTAGACTGGGAAAGCACACATGCCGTGAGCAGGGGGCAAACCCAGTGTGGCCAAAAACTGCGAGCACTCCCCACACATGCCAGTGATATTTGTTTGCAGTATTTCTCCCTCCCCACAGCACGACTGAACAAGTGAGCCTAAAAAAGTGACCACCACCGCCCCCTTGCATCAGGGCAGACACTGAAGAGACCAGCAAACAGAAGAAGCTAAAATAGAGGGAACCATTTTGGAAGTGACAGGTGCAATAGATTAAAACCCTGTAGTTAGCACCGACTACATAGGAAGGGGCCTATAGATCTTGAGAAATATAAGCCGGACCAAGGAACTATCTGAAAATGAACTGACCCCACATTGTCTACAATAGCTCCAGAGAAAGTCCTAGATATATTTTTACTATTATCATTTTTTAAATTTTTTTAAATTTTGTTTTTTGCTTTTAAGTCCTCTATTACTCATTTAATTTTCATTTTATAACCTATTTTTACCTTGCAAAAAAAGATGCTATTTTTAAAGCAAACTTCATATATATATATATATATTATAATTTTTGTTATTTTGTTTTGTTTTTTTAATATTGTATTTTTGAGAGTCTAGCCTCTACTCTAGATTTTTAATCTTTGCTTTTTGGCATTTGTTATCAATTTTGTGCCTTTAAGAACCCAATCTTCAGTACCCATTTTTACTTGGGAGTGAGATTACTGGCTTGATTGCTCTCTCCCCCTTTTGACTCTCCTTTTTCTCCGCCAGGTTGCCTCTGTCTCCTCCCTCCCTCTTCTCTTCTCTACCCAACTCTGTGAATCTCTTTGTGTATTCTTGGCTGTGAAGAACACTTAGGGAACTGATTACTGGCTGGATCTCTTTCCTTTTGATTCCCCCTTTTATCCTCCTGGCCACCTCTGTCTCCTTCCTCCCTCTTCTCTTCTCTGTGTAACTCCATGAACATCTCTGAGGGATCCAGACTGTGGAGAGCACATAGGGAAGAGATAACTGGCTAGCTTACTCTCCCCCCTTTTGATTCCCCCTCTTCTCTTCCTGGTCACCTCTATCTTCCTCCTCCCTCTTCTCTTCTCCATGTAACTCTGTGTCCCTCTCCACAGTCCCTCACTGTGGAGAAACTTTTCATCATTAACCTAGATGTTTTATCATTGATGCTGTGTAGATGGAGAAGTCTTGAGGCTACTATAAGAATTAGACCAAAAACCAGAGGCAGGAGGCTTAAGTCCAAATCCTGAGAACACCAGAGAACTCCTGACTCCAGGGAACATTATCGATAGGAGCTCATCAAAAGCCTCCATACCTACACTGAAACCAAGCACCACCCAAGGGCCAGCAAGTTCCAGAGCAAGACATACCATACAAATTCTCCAGCAACACAGGAACATAGCCCTGAGTTTCAATATACAGGCTCCCAAAGTCACACCAAACCCATTGGCATCTCAGAACTCACTACTGGACACTTCATTGTACTCCAGAGAGAAGAAATCCAGCTCCACCCACCAGAACACCGACACAAGCTTCCCTAACCAGGAAACCTTGACATGCCACCTGTCCAACCACACCCACAGCAAGGAAACTCCACAATAAAGAGGAACCACAAACTGCCAGAATATGGAAAAGCCACCCCAAATACAGCAATCTAAACAAGATGAAAAGGCAGAGAAATACTCAGCAGGTAAAGGAACAGGATAATTGCCCACCAAACCAAACAAAAGAGGAAGAGATAAGGAATATACCTGATAAAGAATTCCAAATAATGATAGTGAAAATGATCCAAAATCTTGAAAACAAAATGGAGTTGCAGATAAATAGCCTGAAGACAAGGATTGAGAAGACGCAAGAAAGGTTTAACAAGGACCTAGAAGAAATAAAAAAGAGTCAATCAATAATGAATAGTGCAATAAATGAGGTTAAAACACTCTGGAGGGAACCAACAGTAGAATAACGGAGGCAGAAGATAGGATAAGTGAGGTAGAAGATAGAATGGTAGAAATAAATGAAACAGAGAGGAAAAAAGAAAAAAGAATTAAAAGAAATGAGGACAACCTCAGAGACCTCTGGGACAATGTCAAACGCCCCAACATTCAAATCATAGGAGTCCCAGAAGAAGAAGACAAAAAGAAGGACCATGAGAAAATACTTGAGGAGATAATAGTTGAAAACTTCCCTACAATGGGGAAGGAAATAGCCACCCAAGTCCAAGAAACCCAGAGAGTCCCAAACAGGATAAACCCAAGGTGAATCACCCCAAGACACATATTAATCAAATTAACAAAGATCAAACACAAAGAACAAATACTAAAAGCAGCAAGGGAAAAACAATAAATAACACACAAAGGGATTCCCATAGGATAACAGCTGATCTTTCAATAGAAACTCTTCAGGCCAGGCAGGACATACTTAAAGTGATGAAAGTTTAAAACCTACAGCCCAGATTACTGTACCCAGCAAGGATCTCACTCAAATATGAAGGAGAAATCAAAAGCTTTACAGACAAGCAAAAGCTGAGAGAATTCAGCACCACCAAACCAGCTCTCCAACAAATGCTAAAGGATCTTCTCTAGACAGGAAACATAGAAAGGGAGTATAAACTTGAACCCAAAACAATAAAGTAAATGGCAATGGGATCATACTTATCCATAATTACCTTAAATGTAAATGGTTTGAATGCCCCAACCAAAAGACAAAGACTGGCTGATGGATACAAAAACAAGACCCCTATATATGCTGTCTACAAGAGATCCACCTCAAAACAAGGGACACATACAAACTGAAAGTGAAGGGCTGGAATAAGTTATTCCACGTAAATAGAGACCAAAAGAAAGCAAGAGTAGCAATACTCATATCAGATAAAATAGACTTTAAACTAAAGTCTGTGAAAGGAGACAAAGAAGGACCCTACATAATGATCAAAGGATCAATCCAAGAAGAAGATATAACAATTATAAATATATATGCACCCAATATAGGAACACTGCAATATGTAAGACAAATGCTAACAAGTATGAAAGGGGAAATTAACAGTAACACAATAATAGTGGGAGACTTTAATACCTCACTCACATCTATGGATAGATCAACTAAACAGAAAATTAACAAGGAAACACAGACTTTAAATGATACAATAGACCAGTTAGACCTAATTGATATCTATAGGACATTTCACCCCAAAATGATGAATTTCACCTTATTCTCAAGTGCACAGGGAAACTTCTCCAGGATAGATCACATCCTGGGCCATAAATCTAGCCTTAGTAAATTCAAAAAAATTGAAATCATTCCAAGCATCTTTTCTGACCACAATGCAATAAGATTAGATGTCAATTACAGGAGAAAAACTATTAAAAATACTAACATATGGAGGCTGAACAACACGCTGCTGAATAACCAACAAATCATACAAGAAATCAAAAAAGAAATCAAAATCTGCATAGAAATGAATAAAAATGAAAACACTACAACCCAAAACCTATGGGACTCAGTAAAAGCAGTGCTAAGGGGAAGGTTCATAGCAATACAAGCTTACCTCAGGAAATAAGAAAAAAGTCAAATAAATAACTTAACTCTAAACCTAAAGCAACTAGAAAAGGAAGAAATGAAGAACCCCAGGGTTAATAGAAGGAAAGAAATCTTAAAAATTAGGGCAGAAATAAATGGGAAAGAAACAAAAGAGACCATAGCAAAAATCACCAAAGCCAAAAGCTGGTTCTTTGAGAAGATAAATAAAATTGACAAACCATTAGCCAGACTCATCAAGAAACAAAGGGAGAAAAATCAAAATCAAAATTAGAAATGAAAATGGAGAGACCACAACAGACAACACAGAAATACAAAGGATCATAAGAAACTACTATCAGCAACTATATGCCAATAAAATGGACAACTTGGAAGTAATGGACACATTCTTAGAAAAGTATAACTTTCCAAAACTGAACCAGGAAGAAATAGAAAATCTTAACAGACCCATCACAAGCACAGAAATTGAAACTGTAATCAGAAATCTTCCAGCTATCAAAAGCCCAGGACCAGATGGCTTCACAGCTGAATTCTACCAAAAATTTAGAGAAGGGCTAACACCTATTCTACTCACACTCTTCCAGAAAATTGCAGAGGAAGGTAAACTTCCAAACTCATTCTATGAGGCCACCATCACCCTAATACCAAAACCTGACAAAGATGCCACAAAAAAAGAAAACTACAGGCCAATATCACTGATGAACATAGATGCAAAAATCCTTTACAAAATCCTAGCACACAGAATCCAACAATATATTAAAAAGATCATACATCATGCCCAAGTAGGCTTTATCCCAGGGATGCAAGGATTCTTCAATGTCCACAAATCAATCAATGTAAAAGACCACATCAACAAACTGAAAGATAAAAACCATGTGATTATCTCAATAGATGCAGAGAAAGCCTTTGACAAAATTCAACATCCATTTATGATTAACAACAAAAAAAAAAACCTCCAGAAAGCAGTAATAGAAGAAACATACCTCAACATAATAAAAGCTATATATGACAAACCCACAGCAAACCCATTATCCTCAATGGTGAAAAACTGAAAGCATTTCCCCTAAAGTCAGGAACAAGGCAAGGGTGCCCACTCTCACCACTACTACTCAACATAGTTTGGAAGTTTTGGCCACAGCAATCAAAGAAGAAAAAGAAATAAAAGGAGTCCAGATTGGAAAAGAAGAAGTAAAACTCTCACTGTTTGCAGATGACATGATCCTCTACATAGAAAACCATAAAGATTCCACCAGAAAATTACTAGAGCTAATCAATGAATATAGTAAAGTTGCAGGATATAAAATTAACACACAGAAATCCCTCGCATTCCTATACACTAACAATGAGAAAACAGAAAGAGAAATTAAGGAAACAATTCCATTCACCATTGCAATGAAAAGAATAAAATACTCAGGAATATATCTACCTAAAGAAACAAAAGACCTATATATAGAAAACTATAAAACACTGGTGAAAGAAATCAAAGAAGACACAAATAGATGGAGAAATATACCCTGTTCATGGATTGGAAGAATCAATATAGTGAAAATGAGTATACTACCCAAAGCAATCTATAGATTCAGTTCAATCCCTATCAAGCTGCTCCTGCTGCTGCGTCACTTCAGTCATGTCCGACTCTGTGTGACCCCATAGACGGCAACCCACCAGGCTCTCCCATCCCTGGGATTCTCCAGGCAAGAACACTGGAGTGGGTTGCCATTTCCTTCTCCAATGCATGAAAGTGAAAAAATAAAGTGTAATCGCTCAGTCGTGTCTGACTCCTAGTGACCCCATGGATTGCAGCCCACCAGGCCCCTCCATCCATGGGATTTTCCAGGCAAGAGTACTGGAGTGGGGTGCCATCGTCTTCTATGCCTATCAAGCTACCAAAGGTATTTTTCACAGAACTAGAACAAATAATTTCACAGTTTGTATGGAAATACCAAAAAACCTCGAATAGCCAAAGCAATCTTGAGAAAGAAGAATGGAACTGGAGGAATCAACCTGCCTGACTTCAGGCTCTACTACAAAGCCATAGTCATCAAGACAGTATGGTACTGGCACAAAGACAGAAATATAGATCAATGGAACAAAATAGAAAGCCCAGAGATAAATCCACGCACCTATGGACACCTTGTCTTTGACAAAGAAGGCAAGAATATACAATGGAGAAAAGACAATCTCTTGAACAAGTGGTGCTGGGAAAACTGGTCAACCACTTGTAAAAGAATGAAACTAGAACACTTTCTAACACCATACACAAAAATAAACTCAAAATGGATTAAAGATCTAAATGTAAGACCAGAAACTATTAAAATCCTTGAGGAAAACATAGGCAAAACACTCTCAAACATAAATTACAGCAGGATCCTCTATGACCCACCTCCCAGAGTAATGAAAATAAAAGCAAAAATAAACAAATGGGACCTAATTAAAATTAAAAGCTTCTGCACAAAAAAGGAAACTATAAGCAAGGTGAAAAGACAGCCTTCAGAATGGGAGAAAATAATAGAAAACGAAGCAACTGACAAAAAAGTAATCTCAAAAATATACAAGCAACTCCTGCAGCTCAATTCCAGAAAAATAAATGACCCAATCAAAAAAATGGGCCAAATAACTAAACAGACATTTCTCCAAAGAAGACATACAGATGGCTAACAAACACATGAAAAGATGCTCAACATCACTCATTACCAGAGAAATGCAAACCCAAACCACAATGAGGTACCATTTCACACCAGTCAGAATGGCTGCTATCCAAAAGTCTACAAGCAATAAATGCTGGAGAGGGTGTGAAGAAAAGTGAACCCTCTTACACTGTTGGTGGAAACGCAAACTAGTATAGCCACTATGAAGAACAGTTTGGAGATACCTTAAAAAAAAACTGGAAATAGAACTGCCATATGACCCAGCAATCCCACTACTGGGCATACACACCAAGAAAACCAGAATTGAAAGAGACATGTGTACCCCAATGTTCATCGCAGCACTGTTCATAATAGCCATGATGTGGAAGCAACCTAGACGTCCATCAGCAGACAAATGAATAAAAATGTTGTGGTACATATACACGATAGAATATTACTCATCCATTAGAAATAATACATTTGAATCAGTTCTAATGAGGTGGATGAAACTGGAGCCTATTATACAGAGTGAAGTAAGCCAGAAAGAAAAACACCAATACAGTATACTAACACATATATATGGAATTTAGAAAGATGGTAACGACAACCCTATATGTGAGACAGAAAAAAAGACACAGATGTATAGAACAGTCTTTTGGACTCTGTGGGAGAGGGCAAGGGTGGGATGATTTGGGAGAATGGCATTGAAACATGTATATTGTCGTATGTGAAACAGATCACCAGTCCAGGTTCGATGCATGAGACAGGGTGCTTGGGGCTGGTGCACTGGAATGACCCAGAGGGATAGGATGGGGAGGGAGGTGGGAGGTGGGTTCAGGATGGGGAACACATGTACACCTGTGGCAGATTCGTGTCAATGTATGGCAAAACCGCTACAATATTGTAAAGTAATTAGCCTCCAATTAAAATAAATTGATTTATAGTTAACAAAAAAATTCTGTGCTAAGCAGAGAAGATGGAGAAACAGAGGGAGAGCATTCTACCTGAAGGGGCTTCTGAGATAGTGCTTTGTATAATAAAAATAATTTTACAAGAGCCGCTGATGGCTTCCCTGGTGGCTCAGTGGAAAAGATCTGCCTGCCAATGGAGGAGACGTAGGTTCTGTCCCTGGTCCCAGAAGATCCCACATGCTGCAGAGCAACTAAGCCCAGCACCACAACTGTTGAGCCTGTGCTCTAGTTCAGGGAGCCACAACTACTGAGCCCACGTGCTGCAACTACTAGAGCCTGTGTGCCCTAGAGCCCATGCTCCACAACAAAGGGTAGCCCCCACTTGCTGCCACTAGAGAAAAGCCCTCACAGCAACGAAGACCCAGCACAGCCAGAAAATAATTTTTAAAAAACTAACTATGGTTTAAAAAAAAAAAGATCCCCTGGATCATTTTCCAAGCCATGCTTCAAATTTTATCAAACATGGAAAATTTCAGCCATTGTTTCTTTTAAATATTTGGTCTGTCTTCACCTGCCTCTCCTTACCTTCTGGAACTCCAAGTACACATATGATAGGCTGCTGGATGTTGTCCCAAGGCTCTCTGATGGTCTATTCATGTTCTCCAGTCTTTAAATCTCTGTGTTTCATTTTGGGTAGTTTCTATTGCAGTCTTCAAATTCACTGATCTTTTCTTGCCATGTCAAATCTGCTATTAATCTGTGTCCCATCCAGTTTGCTTTTCAACTGTAGATGTTTGAGTTGGGTCTTTTACACTTCTTGTCATGCTCATGCTTTCCTTCCAACTCCTTGAACACATGGGATATATTTATAGTAGCTATTTTATGTCTTTTACTATTTCCACCATCTATATCATTTCTAAGTCTGTTTCTATTGATTTTTTTCCTCATACTGAATCTTATATTCCTGTTTCATTGCACGTCTGGTAATTTTTAATGTCAGACTTTGCAAGCTTAATTTTTGGAGAGTATTGGATATGTTTGTAATCCTTTAAATATTTTTGTACTTTCCAATAAGATGCAATTAAATTACTTGGGAAGAGTTTGATATTTTCAAGAGTTGCTCTTCAGGTTTGTTTGGTGGGCGCAGAACAGCCTTTAGGGTTAATTTGGCCCTTCTGTTGAGGCAATATGCTTCTGAAGTCTCCCTCAGTTCCTTGTATGTTTGGAAGTCTTTCTATTCTAGCTGGCAGGAACAAACTATTCCCAGATCTGTGTGTGCTCTGGGAACTTAGCCACCATCTCCTTTGCTATGGTTTCTTCTCCAGTGTTGCTAGTTTCCTGAAAATTGTGAAATTTGTGAATTATTATTTAACTGAAGACTCGGGGAGAACCTCTGAAGATATCGGGAACTCTTTCTCATTGCAGCTTCCTTCTCTCAAGTTCTATGCCCTGTGAAATCTATCTGCCTGAGCATCCCTGAACTCTGTCCCACAGCTCAGGAAGATCACCCAGCCTGCTGGGATCCCCTTCTCTGTGCAGGACCTGGGAACTCCCCAGGCAGTAAACTGAAACATTCATCAGGCTCATCTTAGGCTTTCTTCCTCCTTTTTGGCAGAGATTTCTCTGCCTTGAATTGCCTGTTTTCCAGTGTCCGAAAACCAGCTTCATAGATTTTGACCAGTTTTTCAGTTGTTTAAGAAGGAAGGGTACATGTGGTCCCTGTTAATCCTCCACAAACGCAAGTGGCAATTCAATGTGTCAACTTTGTGTGCATGCTAAGTCGCTTCAGTCATTTCCAACTCTTTGTGACCCTGCTGTAACCCACAAGGCTCCTCTGTCCTTGGGATTCTCCAGGCAAGAATACTGGAGTGGGTTGTCATTTCCTCCCTGAGGGGATCTTCCCAGGTCTCAAACCTGGAATCAAACCCATGTCTCTTATGTCTTCTGCATTGGCAGGCAGGTTCTTTACCACCAGCGGCCCATGGGAAGCACCATGTGTCAACTTTAGACCCTAATGTTTAATTATTCTGTGGGCTCCTGGAAATTCAGCTACCACTTAGAACAGTGCTTAGTACATCATAGGCATTCAATAATTTTTTTGAATGAATGGGATCCTCTTTCCTCCCAACATTGTCCTCAATGAACTTTTCCTCTTTTAATTCTAACTATTTTCCTAATATGCCAAGAACATTATTGATTCTCTTCTCCAAAATATACCCTGTTTTTTCCTATATTCATCTTGGTGTAGTTAACATTCATCCATATCAGTTCTAAAATGTTTAGGAAAGGACTTCCCTGGTGGGGCAATGGATAAGAATCTTCCTGCCAATGCAGGGGACACAGATTTGATCCCTGGTCCAGGAAGTACCCACAAGCCACAGAGCAACAGAGCCCATGCATCACAAATATTGAGCTTGTGCTCTTGAGCCCAGAGCTGCAACTACTCAAGTCCCTGCCCCTAGAGCCTGTACTCTGCTACAAGAGAAGCCGCTGCAATGAGAAGCCTGTGCACCACAACCAGAGAGTAACCCCCACTCACCACAACTAGAGAAAGCCTGTGTGCAGCAACCAAGACCCAGGGCAACCAAAAATTAAATAAAAATAAATAAATAAATAATTTTAAAAAATAAATGTTTAGGAACAAAATTAAAGATCCTAAGAGAGAACCTGCATAAACTGTAGGTGTCTCTGGTTAACTTACAGAGGTATCTACTGATACCACCTTGAGCAGCATTTCTAATCAATTGTGTACCCATCACATGGTGATCTAATCCAGTGCCCTAAGTTTTCTTCAAAGGAAATGCTTCATATGCCTCATCTGCCAAAATAAGTCAGCCTGGCCCTGGTCTAACTCTGTAATTTATGGCCTGAAGACTAGAAAGTGCTAAGGAAAAAAAAAAAAAAAGGTTAGTATTAGCACGTTGACTCTGTTACTTCCAGGCTACCAGGCTAAATGCTAAAAAAAATAAAAAAAAGTCTTTAGTGAAATCATTCCCTAAATCAGATCCTCTTTTAGATGGATAAAGTAAATTTGATTCAAAGCTAATAACTGTATTAGTACATAGTGAGCATTTGGGCTTCTTCCATCATCTCTACAGCTGGTCTTCTTTTGTCTCTATTAGCACATTTGCTCTTTTGAAAAGTAGAATGACATGAGAATAAAACTACATATATCATTCCAACACTAAAAGGAAAAAATCTTTTCCCCCCTCATTTTTTATAAATCAGATGTGGAATTAAATGGAAATGCATTTTTAAGTGAGAATAAAATTTTTGGTAACATATTCTCCCCAAATTAAAATGGAACATGGCATTGGGTGAGAGTGCCACCTACAAACCATAGCATATGTGACTTTTTACTGATACTTTCAAAGGGAGCATTTCCCAACATATTGTCCTTATTCTACATCCATTTTTCACTCTGGAATAATGAATATGGATCCTTTAAGTCTTGGGAGAAATTGGCACCACTTGAAGTAACTTTGCTGACAGTCCCCAGACTCCTAGGGCTTATCACTAGCAAGATATGGAAGAATGGTAAGTTTGAAAGGGTTTTGGATATTTCTTCTCAGATTTTGATGGAAAGAGCAGTGAGTCTGTTTATTTAGCTCACTGCTGAGTCAAAATTAAGCCACAAATCTGCTTCCTGATTTCTCTGGGGCATAATATGTTCGTATTTGAAAATTTTCTTGTATATGAGCTATCAAGTCAAAATTCGTTTCTCATATACACAAGCCTCATAATAGCCATATATTTCTAGAAGTCCATGCCTCTCTTCAAACTTCTCCCTTTAGACGTTAGAATCTGAATGGGAAAAAAAAATAATTTCATAGAGTTTCTCTCCTTTAAGTCAAAGAATTTAGGGAGTTCCCTGGCTGTGCAGTGTTTAGGATTCAGTGCTTTCACTGCCGTGAGTCAACGTTCAATCCCTGGTCAGGGAGCTGAGATCCCACAAGCCACGTGGGCAGCCAAAAACAAGAAAAAAAAAATTATTTAAAAATTTAGGAAATACACTGCCCAAACAGGGCAATAAAGCAATGAAAATATAATAGTAGTAAAACAAAGCTCTGTAAAAATTTAATTACTAAGCAGAAAAAGAGTTTGATTTTACAGATGAAAAAGGTGCTGAAACATTTTGACCACAGCTTGTGAGGTGAAGAAGGGGCGGTAACAGGAGGATGAGAAGGCTGTGTTTAATTTATTTTCCCCTCATTTTGTTTGCACGAGTAATTGAGGGAAGAGTTTTTCAATGCTGGCTATAATTATTAGGCCAAGAAATTTTAGTTGACATAAGGTTGCAACATTCAGTATGCATGAAAAATAGAGCAAGTCAAAGTCAAAATAAGTTTCTCCTCACAGAGCTATGAGATGAGTGGGAACAGCTTGTACACTAACTGCACAGATGAAGTCATCTTTGACAACAAAGTATTAAAGACTTGACATAAGAATCTTTCAGTTCCATCTTGCTCTGCCACGTAACATTGGTGACAGGTATTTAAGAACTGCCTGTTCTGTCCAAAAGGTTCAGTATCTACTGAGCACCATCAGAGTGTCTGTGTACATAATTAGTGCTCCCAACTGCTTTGAAGCACAGCAGACCATCCACTGGCAGGCACCACTCAGGTTGTAATTCTCCCCTTTGAATTTCATAGTCATTATTTAACATATGAAAAAAAAAATGTTTTTCTCACACTTCAAAGACAGTGAATAAGATTTTGCTTTTTTTTTTTTTTTGAGGCCATTTTTATTTAAAAAACAAACTTATTTGCTTTCTACGTGCAAAGAGCCTTACAGAAACATAGTAAAATACGTAATGTCTCAGAACCTTTCTCAAGTTTATTTTCATTGCATAATCAGTTCCATTTGGTGGAGAATCCTTGAGATTATTTCACATTCTGTTAAATGCTAACACACACCAAATTCATAGAATCATAAGGGTGTGAAGCAGGATGGTTCTGCAAAATTAGGGGAAATTAAGCTAAAGATCAGTATGACACTGAAATGTTACATTTTCCACTAACCCACAGGGAAAAAAGAAAAGAATTGGAAGCCTTGCAGTTGAATCCAGGTATGCTTTTTCTGAACAGTTACTTGGTGTTTACCAATGTGAAAGCAAGATGATTCTTCAAGTACTCTGGTTTGAGAATTCCCAATTGTTACTTGATATTCTAATGGAAGAGATATTGGCTCCAAGCTTTGCAGGAGATGGGTATTTTGCAATAATCTCTTCTTTAGAGAAGGGGGGAAAGTGGAAACAGTGAGAGATTTTATTTTCTCGGGCTCCAAAATCATTGCTGTTGTGGACTTCAGTCATGAAATGAAAAGGTGTTTACTCCTTGGAAGGAAAGCTATGACAAACCTAGACAGCATATTAAAAAGCAGAGACATCACTTTGCCAACAGAAGTCTGTATGGTCAAACCTATGGTTTTTCCAGTAGTCACGTACAGATGGGACAACTGGACCATAACGAAGACTGAGCACTGAAGAACTGATGCTTTTGAATTGTGGTGCTGGAGAAGACTCGAGAGTCCCTTGGACTGCAGAAAGATCAAACCAGTCAATTCTAAAGGAAGTTGATCCTGAATATTCATTGGAAGGACTGATGCTGAAGCTGAAGCTCTAATACTTTAGCCACCTGAAGTGAAGAGCCCAACTCATTGGAAAAGACCCTGATGCTGGGAAAGATTGAGGGCAAGAGGAGAAGGGGGCAGCAGAGGATGAGATGGTTGGATGGCCTCGCTGATTCAATGGACATGAATTTGAGCAAAGTCCAGGAAATAGTGAAGGACAGGGAAGCCTAGCATGCTGCAGTCCATGGGGTGGCAAAGAGTCGGATACGACTTAGCAACTGAACAACAAACAACTTCTTTAGAAATATTGAGTCCATTCAAACATGTCAAAATACAGCTTGCCCTGATATGAAAGTTATTAACATGGGACCTTTTCCCTTCCTTATATTTTCTTGATTATTAATAACCCCCAAAAATGAGCTGTTTCAAATATATATATGTATAATTTTTATATTCTGAAAACTGTATGGAACACCGTGGCCATTAACATTAAAACAAGCTTGCTGCTGCTAAGTCACTTTAGTCATGTCCGACTCTGTGCACAGGTGAGCTAATCTCCATAGTAATATTGAAAGGCAGATAAACAATTCTGGATAACAGACATGAATACATTAACCTATTTATTACACTTTTAATTTCTTCCTAGTACACATGTTGACAGCATCACTACAAGGAAAAAGTTCAGAAAAATCAGAGTAGTCCTGCCCCACAGAATAGAATATAGGCTACATAAAATAATTTAAAATTTTCTATAGACCTTCATTTCAAACAGTATACTTTAACAATACATTTTGCTTAATCCAATAAATCTAACAGTATTATAACATATAACCAATACAAAAAGTATTCATGAAATATTTTAGATTATTTTTCTCACACTAAGTCTTTGAAATCTGGTGTATATTTTATACTCGCAGACAATCTGAATTTGAACTCTGGTCACATTTCAAATGCTTAATGTCTAGTGATTACTGTGTTGGACAGAATGGACCTGTAGGGCAGTACATATTCACTATGTTTAAACAACAAATAGAGTCTCTTTAACGGAGATCTCTTGCAGTTTTCCCTTGAACTTTTTAGAAACTCCATTGCACCCCGCTACAAAGGACTTGCCATGTCCCTGTCCAGTATGACTATGCCTCAGAGTGCTCTGTATGCTGTAAGGAAGCAGATCAACCAGAAGCTGGTGGTATTTCGCTTTCATGTATCTTCTGCATTAAAATGTGCCCCAAACCAAAGATAAAACTTGGCTTCTGGCTACATTATTAATCTTCTAGTACCTTTCACACTTCCAGCTTCCCTGGTGGCTCAGATGCTAAAGAATCTGCCTGCAATGAGGTAGACTAGGGTTATATCCCTGCGTTGTGAAGATTCCCTTGAGAAGGGAATGGCTACCAGTATTCTTGCCTGAAGAATTCCATGGACGGAATGCAAACTAGTACAGCCACTATGGAAAACAGTGTGGAGATTCCTTAAAAAACTGGAACTAGAACTGCCTTATGATCCAGCAATCCCACTGCTGGGCATACACACTGAGGAAACCAGAAGGGAAAGAGACACGTGTACCCCAATGTTCATCACAGCACTGTTTATAATAGCCAGGACATGGAAGCAACCTAGATGTCCATCAGCAGATGAATGGATAAGAAAGCTGTGGTACATATACACAATGGAGTATTACTCAGCCATTAAAAAGAATACCTTTGAATCAGTTCTAATGAGGTGGATGAAACTGGAGCCTATTATACAGAGTGAAGTAAGCCAGAAAGAAAAACACCAATACAGTATACTAATGCATATATATGGAATTTAGAAAGATGGTAACAATAACCCTGTATACGAGACAGCAAAAGAGACACTGATGTATGAACAGTCTTTTGGACTCTGTGGGAGAGGGAGAGGGTGGGATGATTTGGGAGAATGGCATTGAAATATGTATAATATCATATATGAAGTGAGTCACCAGTCCAGGTTCGATGCACGACACTGGATGCTTGAGTCTGGTGCACTGGGATGACCCAGAGGGATGGTATGGGGAGGGAGGAGGGAGGAGGGTTCAGGATGGGGAACACATGTATACCTGTGGCAGACTCATTTTGATATATGGCAAAACCAATACAATATTGTAAAGTTAAATAAAATAAAATTAAAAAAAAAACAATATCACTGAACAAGAATGAAACAAAAATGCACAACCTTACAATGATATTTCTTAGTATTATTATAATGAAATAAATATCTTAATTGCTGAAAAAAAAAGAATTCCATGGACAGGGGAGCCTGGTGAGCTATAGTCCATGGGATTGCAAAGAATCGGACACGACTGAGCAACTAACACACACACACATACTCACACACCTTTCACATTTCAGGGCATCTGGCCCAGCAACCTACTGCTAGGGCTGATTTGAATCCACGAGGAGGCTCATCCAATTCTGATGGGTGGGTCAAACGCTGCTGTCAACCTGAATAGTCTATGAGCTAGCACACATTGAGTATCTACTATAGGCTAAAGTGAAAGAAGTGTAAGTGTTATTCGTTTAGTCTTACTGACTCTTTGAGACCCCATGGACTAGGGCCTACCAGGCCCCTCTGTCCATGGAATTCTCCAGGCAAGAATACTGGAGTGTGTAACCATGCCCTTCTCCAGTGGATCTTCCCAACCAAGGGATCAAAACTGTGTCTCTTGTATCTCCTGCATTGCAGGTGGATTCTTTACCATCTGAGCCATCAGGGAAGCCCATTACAGGCTAAACTAAGTTCATAACCTCATTTACTCAGATCCTCAATTGCTTTCTGTAGTACCTCATAGCATCCTCATCTCTGCCTCTGTTCCTCCATTCTTAAGTCATCCACTAGAGCCATCAGAGTTTGCTCGGACCCATCTGATTGTCATGCCTCCCCAGTGGACCCCTGGGATGGCTCCCACTGTTAATAAAGTGCAAACTTCATTCAGTGTTGTATATGAAGCCCACCCCACTCCCTGGCCCCAGCCCAGCTCTCAAGCTGCAGCTCTGTCTAGTTCCCTGATTGTGTGGCCTCTCCCTCATATTCTCTACACACATGCTCCAGCCAGATGGCTTCTTGCCATCCCCTGATGGTGCCATATCATTCTCTCATGCTAGGTTTGTATACACGGCTTTCTTTGCCTAGAATGTACTTTCCCTCTTGTTTACAGGTCAGAATCCTATATTTCCAATCTACAAAATCCAAGTTAATATTCTAGCTTCTGTACTTGTTCTTGTTCCATGGAGGGAAGCTGCCTGCTAATCTGAAAACATCTTTGTTTCTGATGGTAGAAGTCAAATCCACCTACTGTTTGGGGGAAGTTTTCTCAGTATATTTCTTGTTCGCTGTCTTATTTCAGATGAGAGCTGCTACTAATCCATGAGCAATTCCAATAATGCTCAGGTAGTATCATAGCGCCGACTCTTTATGTCCGACTCTTTGCGACCCCATGGACTGTAGCCTACAAGGCTCGTCTGTCCATGGAATTTTCCAGGCAAGAGTACTGGAGTGGGTTGCCATTTCCTTCTCCAGGGGATCTTCCCTACGCAGGGATCGAACCCGGGTCTCCCGCATTGCAGGCAGATGCTTTACCGTCTGAGCCATCAGGGAAGTCACTAATATTATAGTGCCAGTCTTATCAAGAGTAATCTTGATACTCTTACTCTTAATAAGTATTACTCTTGATAAGACAAGGAAAAACAAGTAGAAGTTTTCTCAAAGTGCACTTGAAAATAAGAATGACTATTACATTTTTTACTGTATTTTTTAATACAGTCATGTCAAGAAAGAACTAAAAATAGGACGTTGACCTTTTAACTCCTTTTTGTGAGCTGAGTTCACGTAAACCCTAATTTTATATTTGTTATCCTTTTGGTGTTTTTCAAGGCAGTTTCCCATTCATGCTTTTCACAGCAGAGCTATCAACAATTGACTCTCACACCTCAGCATGTCCCAAGACAAACTCATCACCATCTCTTTAAGCCTGTTCTTTTGGACTCTTCTAGTTTGTTTTGGAAAGTTCATCACTTGGGGTTATACCCAACATGCCCTTCTCCATCACTCCTAACAAAAATAAGTTGCCACGTCCTCTTATTCTACCTCGGCAGTATCTCTGACAATCACTCCTTCTCTGCAGTTCTCACTGCCTACATCCTAGTTCAGGCCCATCTTGTCTCCCACTTGTGCCCCTGGAATTACCTCAGCCCTATTTCCCTTTAACTCCTAAATTCCAACATTTGCCAAGATTTCTAAAGCCCAGCTCAAAGCATGTCATCTCTCAGCTCAAAAACCCTCAGTTCCTCCCCATCACCTAATAAACAAAATCCAGACTCTTTAGCCTGACAGTCAAAGCCCACCCATGCTGTGACCCCAATATAATGTTATAATGTGATCTCCCTACTCCCTTCCACGTACTACAGTCAAAATGTACTAGTTGTCCCCCAAATACGCCCTGCCCATCTTAGCATCTGGCCTTTGTCTCTGGTGTTTTTGTCTCTTTAACTTCTTGCTAATTGAAATATGACCCATCCTTCAAGTCCCAGTCACAACCACTGCCTCTTCCATGAAGACTTTCTGCATTTTCCAGCAGGAAATAATCTTTTAGTCCTTGTATATACTTTTTTGTATTTTTGTTTTAATCCTTACTACAGCTTATATTGCAAGCTTGTTTGTGTAAGTATGTGTGTCAATATCTTGTATCTGCTCAGATAATAAAGTTCATTTCATTGATGAACAGATATTTCTTGAGTACCTACTATGTGCTAGTACAATTCAGAAAACAGAGAGTAAGCTGAACAATAGAGTACCCATTTTAAATGCCCAGCTTACAGCACCCAGCCTGTATGTTACACTTTGTAAGCACTCAGTGATTCCTTGCCAAACTCATGGCTAAATTCCTAATTGATTTGAAAAATGAATTTCCAGAAAGTTTGACTTTCAGACCAGAAAAGCAAAAATGGAAATTAAGTTTAAAAGGCTTCAGAGCAGCTGAATTAGGAGTTCATAACATATATGTATTTGTCTCTTGTGCAGTTTAGCCCTGGAGACCCTGGCAAGCCCTCACACAGAGCCCTTTGCTCTCAGATTACACACATCTTTAACAATAATAATCATGACAACAACCACAGCAAGCTCCAGTATTTGATTTACAAGCTCATTTCAGATGAGGAGCAGCAAATTAGGAGCAGGGAATAGACATGGCATAATCAGTCACATTGGCATCAGTGAGACTGACAGTCTAGCAACAAGGGAGGACCCCAAAAAAGCTAAAAAACAAAGCAACAATAAAAAAAAATAAAACGGTGATCCGCAGCCATTTAGAATAGAGACAAACAGTTCTGCATACCTCCAAAGAGCCTGAGGGCTTCTCAGCGTAATAGCACAATACTACAAGTTGGATAATGTTTATAATGCATTATTTTAGAAGGCAGGGAAGATTAATATACTGGAAATGTTTCCATATAAGATAATTAAAACTCTTGGTATTTAAAAGGATAAATCCTCAGCCATCTATTAAACTCATTTGTCCAGAACAACCCTCTTGCACCCCCACCCATAGGCTTTGGAGCCAGGCTTTTATTGTACTTCCTTGCATTACTTGATTCATTTGCTCAGAACATTCGTTGGCTCTCAGCATTTAGTTTAATCTTCATTAGGTAAGTTTTATTCCCATTTTATTTGCACAATACTCTACAAGGGCCAGTAGAGAACACAACAGATTGGAAAAGTCTAGACCCTAGGCTTGGCTTGGAGATGCTCAAGGTCTTGTTAAGGAAATAAACTTTATATCCTCGAACCACATGAAGACACAGTAGAGAAATGCAAATAAGTGTATACTGTGAAACAAACTTTGCGATGAAAGATCATTTGGGAAATAACTAGGCCTAATCAAGATTACTTTGATATGAGCCTCTGAGCCAGAAGTGGAAGCTTTGGGGTAAAGAAAACAGCACAAAGAGTGCCTACCGGAGGCAAGAAAGAACAAATCATGTGCTGGTAGTGGCCAAGAGCCAGACTGACAGACTGAGACTGAGGCCCCTGCTTGAGGATGACAAGAGATAAGTTTGAAGTGTTCCACCTTCTCGTATTAATACTAATCCCTTTGTATTAAAACAAATCATCTTTCTTAAATCATGTCTTAGTCTATTCAGGCTGCCATAACAAAGTAAGATAGACTGAGTGACTTAAACAAAAACATATTTATTCTCACACTTCTAGAGGCTGGGAAGTCCAAGATCTAAGGAGCCATGTTTCTGGTGAAAGGTGCTTCCTGATTCATAGACACCTTCTTGCTGTGTCCTCACATTGGGGAGAAAGAGAGCAAGCTCTCTGGTGTCTCTTCTTATAAGCACACTAATAACATCATGAAGGCCCCACCCTCATGACCTCATCTAACTCTGATTACCTCCCCAAAGCTCCATCTCCAGATATCATCACACTGGAGGGTAGGCCTTAACAGATGAATTCGGTAAGATTGGGGGTTGTGGGGGGAGTCACAACATTTGGTGCATAACAGGTCATTTGAATGTAAATCTCTGCATCTTTAGAAAAGCTCAAAAAATCAAGTTTGACATACAGACTAGTATTTGTCTTCAGGGTTTCCCAGATGCCCATGGTGGTAAAGAACCTGTGTGCCAGTGCAGGAGACATAGAGATGTGGGTTTGATCCCTGGGTTGGGAATATCCCCTGGAGGGCAGCATGGCAACCCACCTCAGTATTCTTGCCTGGAGAATCCCATGAACAGAGGAAACTGGCAGGCTACAATCCTTAGGGTCGAAAAGAGTCAGACGCTACTGAAGCGGCTTCGTGCACACACACATTTGTCTTCAATCATGTCATCTTACAAGAGAATTTGTGTAACAGCTAGTTACAAGCTACGAAGCTGACTTGATTTGCTTCCTCTACATTCATTTTACAAAAAGAAAAAAATCATAGGAAGTAAAGTTGTCCTTTGGTTAGGAGCTCTGGAAATGCTCTCCTTCTAGAAGACATCATCCGGTGTATTTGAAGCTTTGGATGATGGCTAACAGATTCATGAGTTCAGTTCAGTTCAGTCACTCAGTCGTGTCCGACTCTTTGCGACCCCATGAATCGCAGCACGCCAGGCCTCCCTGTCCATCACCAACTCCCGGAGCATGCTCCAACTCATGCCCATTGAGTCAGTGGTGCCATTCAACCATCTCATCCTCTGTCATCCCCTTCTCCTCCTGCCTTCAATCTTTCCCAGCATCAGGGTCTTTTCCAGTGAGTCAGTTCTTCACGTCAGGTGGCCAAAGTATAAACACAAATAATGGACTAAAACTTTCTACAGCTTGTTAACTGGTGAAGACTGGAGATTTGTCAGTCTGTTAAAATGGGGTTCTAATAACTGTGCTTTTATCTAAACTGTAAACTCTGGGAGCGTGGGGTAAGTGTTTTCCCCAAGAGTCTAAACCATCACCCACCACTGAAATGGGACTTAGTATTAAGCAAAAACCAATAAATGATTGAATGCAAGACAAATTGACTTGTTAACATTTGATTAAAGTAAAATTCTATGTTTCTCAAAATTACCCTGAATTGGCTGAGATGCTTATGACTGATGGATTATGCCTATTTAACAAATTAAATGCAAACCACAAAATCAGGGATTTTAAACTAATTTTTTCACAGACACGTTTGTTGTAAATCCAGTACATGTATCCTGTTGAATTGGCTGCTTTGTGTAATTGAGAGCCAATTTCAACGTTCACATGACAATGAAAATCTCAAGCTTAAATTTATTAATATGTTGCCTTGGCAGAACACCAGACTTCTTAGTAGCAAAATATGGAGAGAATGGATATTAGTCTCCAAAGATTTGAGTTTGATTTTGAAAATAAACTGATGTTGTTCTTTAAAAGATCATTCATAAGGAAATATAACTGTAGAGATGTGGACTAGAAAGCAATTTAAATGAAAAATATTTCAAAGGACAGAGAAAGTTTCAGCATGGTATTTGGTTGGAAGGCCCAGGGATCAAAATATTTAACTGTTTTAAGTCCCACCTGAGCAATTCAAATCCTGAATCATTGCTCATGCATCTATCTGATAACTCCTAATCTAGACATACTTAACAAAGAATTTGTCAAACACACTAGAATAGGGAACAGAAGAACTACATATTCAACCAGACAGATCCCAGAAAAGGAGAATTCATCATTTCTAACGGCCAAGATTGTAATGTATTTCGCACATACCAGGTATCCATCCAGCACTGTCAAGTGACAAATAATAAGGATTATCTAATCCTTATAAAAAGCCCATTGAGCAGATAAGGGAACTAAGGCTTAAAAATAGGTTAAGCAAATTACCCCAAATCAACAAGCCTGTAAATGGCAAAGGCAAGATTTTAGCCATTGTTAGTGACCACTCCACTTTGTTTCACTGCTCCTCAAGAGGTGGTCCTTGAACTGGCAACATCAGCATCGCCTGGGAACTTGTTGGAAATCAAAGTCCCGAACTCTACACAGACTTCCTGAATGACAATCACTGGCTGTGGGGCCCAGGAATCTGTTTTAACTAGCTCTGCAGGAAATTCTAATGCACACTAAAGTCTGAGAAGTACAACTCTATCCTACTCTATTTCTCCAAACTTTAGCAAATATATATATTTCACTTTGCCAAAAATTAACATCACATCCGTTTCTTTGAACCATAATCACTAGACCAGCAACCTTAATTCTGACAAATAGAACACATAAAATGAGCCCCAAGGAAAAGAGCACAATGCCATTATTATCCATCTATAATATAAACGAGGACTACAGTGATTGGAATTCTTTCAAGACCTGACTACGCATATTGATTTAGGATTAGAATAGTAATCACTTAGCTCATTCTAAGCTTTAACAGATAAAATAGATTTTAAATATAAGCTCAGAAATGAGTATCTTGCCAAGAGGGCAAGAGTAACCATCCAATGTGCTGTGACAAAAGTGAAATATAATACATGAAAAGGGCAATCAGAATTCCAATCTATTGCTTTGAATAATTGTCTTGCCGGGAAATGAAATGTATTGACATTGCTGCTGAGCTGTCATTAACATGTTATGCAGACATTGAGATTTTTCTAAGCAAAGTTACTGGAAGTCATTCAAATATTTATAATGGTGTAATGGGTGAACTGGAGACTTTCTCTTTCAGGAAAAAAAAAAATGAGTTCCAAGCTCCTTGATGAGAAAATATTTGGAATAAAGCACAATAGATTTATATACAGACTTATAGGGTTGAAATTGATTTTTGTTTCCCTGGGAATTTAAGAATCTTTTTAATAGTGGAGAGCTGGTGTACAGCTGCAAGAGGTTGGCTTAATACGGAGCCAATATTTATGCTTTCTTGATAGAACAAATGAGAGTCCTCGCTCTGTTTTCTATCTTACTTTTGTTGAAAGTCTGGCAACACTGGGATATAATACTTGCTTCTTCAAAATGTTTCTAAATTGTTCACTGTTTTGCATTTAATCTTGAGGCTGCTTTATTTATAATATTATTAAACCTCAAAGAAACCCATATGGTGGAAGGGAATGGAGAAATTTTGTGATTTCACTGTTTTGTTTTTCTTTAATAGAATTTATGTGAAACCAAAAATCATTCAAGTTTGTGTTTTTATTTTCAAGTAGTGTGTCCATGCCTTGCAACAGGGTGCCTTAAACAGATGGATAAAGTATAGAACATAATAAATTTTATGACTAATATGTAATTCTGCAGAAATTGCCCTCTTTCTAACAGGTGAGTGAAGGTTTATATAGAGATTTGTTACCTCTATATTTAAATTAAGAAACTACAACCTTGAAAAAATATAAACATATCTTTGTCCAAATGCATATCCAACACGTAACTACCAGCAGCCTCTATTTCTTAAGAATTTCTAGGTTTACTCCAGCCTTACTTATTTATTCCTACTGCTTACCATTTGTCTACTATATTGAGGATCTACTACAGGCCAGTATTATGCTTGTGTTTTACTTGGATATCAGGTATACAGGCGCAGTACTTTGACATATGATAAGCACTCTAGCAAATATTATTATCTATATACAACTGCCAAAAACACAGAATTTGTCTGTAAACAGTAATTTATGCTTCTTGGATCCTAGGTCTCACTGGCGGAGTTTTGAAGTCATCTGTACCATCTTTCAGCATGCATAACTGGAATCCAACTGGTCAGTGTAAGGTAGTAGCTAAAATCATGGACACTGGTACCAGAAAACCATGATTCCAGTCCGTGTTCTACTGCTTACTACCTGTGTGACCCTGAACCAGACATTTCAGCTTTGTATGCCCTGTTTCCTATTTCAGAGTTGTTGTACAGATTTACTCAGAGACTGCTTGGAAAAGTGTTTGGTGTGGGGTAGGTGGTCAATGTTTGGTAGCCATCATTGTTATTCTCTGGGCCCATTAAATCACCTGTAAACAGATGTAATAAACAAACCTATGGAAGGCTAGACAGTAAAGAATCCACCTGCAATGCGGGAGACCTAGGTTCAGTCCCTGGGTTGGGAAGATCTCATGGAGGAGGGTATGGCAACCCACTTCAGTATTCTTGCCTGGAGAATCCCCATGGACAGAGGAGCCTGGCAGGCTACAGTCCACAAGGTCGCAAAGAGTCAGACACGACCGAGAGACTAAGAACACAGCACACATGGAAGGCTAGAGGTTCTGTGAGGCCAAGAACCATGTATGTCTTTTCACTATTGGATCCTAGCACAGAGCTTAGATGCCTGTCTCACAAATAAAAAGTTAAGTAAATTAATACATGAAATATATATATATAAAGCAATTGGCACAGCGCCTGGCACATAGCAAGTGTTCAATAGATGAGGGCTGTTTTAAGTATATTTAACTGTTTTGTGAACTCCATTAATAGAGTTTTAGTTCAAATCTGACCTCTGTCCATAATACTGGTAAGTCTTTGGGGGAAGTCTTTACTCCTTGGAACTAAGACCTCCAGGGGGCTCTGTCCAGTTGCATTATGGAATAGCTCCTTAAGCCTTGACTAGAAAGGAGTTAGTGGTAAGGGCATTGGGCCAGAAATACAGAAGATTTAAGATTCAAGTCCTGGCTTTACAGTTACCTAGTTATATGGCCTTGGACAAGTCATTTCACCTCTTTGGGTCTGTTTCCTCTGTAGTAAGATGAATGGCTTGGACTGAGAGATCCCCTTTGAATTCTGGATCTCTATAATTTTAGAACTGTATCATAATTCTTTGTTTGTGAGCATATAAACAATTTTTATGACTTATCTCTCATGTATATAGCATATCTGTCACACACATGTGAGAGCACACTCATGCACACACACACATAAATGTGTATATATGAATCAGCAAAGCCTGCTGTGAATTTTTCACCCAATAGAGGAAATTTTCTTCTAGAACAATGAATTCCTCTCTCCATTTATACTTTTCAGGGTGATGGTGCATGTGAATTACGCATTTAGATTTGGCATCCATATTAGATTAGAACTGAGAAATGTTTCAAAAGGAAGACTTAAGAAAAATTAATGACTTATTTTGTCTGCTCCAGCCTAATGTAATTTCCCTCCTCCACACTAAACAATTTTTCTTGTCTATGCCAATTGTTTGCCATTTCTTGAACATCCAACTGCTCAGATGTGTGTGTGTGCCTTGTCTCCCCATGTAAGAAGAGCTATCACTTATTAAACACCTACTGTTTGCCAGGCACTGTGCTAGGAAATTCTCTAATTCTTTCAGCAATCCTCAAAAATTACAGATGAGGAAACTGAATTTAGGTGTTTAAGTAGGTGCTCAAGTTTGAACCACAGTCATTGGTGAAGCCTGCATTTGAACCTGGCTCTGTCTCATAAGACCCAGTGCCCTATCTTCTCTATAATATCTTTTAAACAGCTGCTTGCCATGTCTAATCCCATCAATCTAAACATTTCCCTGGAAGCAGATCTGTTTATTACATTTATTTGAATCCCATCCTTCCAAACATACACACAGAGTTGTAAACATAATAGGTGCAACATAACAACATAATGTGAAATGTATGTTGAATAAATGGAAGAGAAAAAAAGGACATACTGGGCCTTCTTCAGTTTTGTTGCCTCATTTCTCTCTTAGAGTTCTTTTTTTTTTTTTTGGATCAAAACAGGAAGTGGTAAGGCTGTCACATGAGTACAAGTCATTGAGTGGTGACAAGTGCCAATCTGGCTCTAAGGCATTAAGGAAGTCAAAACTTAGTTCTCTCTATTTCTTTCCCAGCATTTACAGACCTAAGCATCAGCCACCCCATCCTAGGCAGCCTCTATAGGTAATAGACTGGTTAGCCTGGTCCTAACCAGGCATGGGGATCCCTAGACCTTTTCACATTCTACACCAAAGAGTTTTCTCTGGGTTTACTAAAGTATATTTTGGGAGAAGTTGACCAGCTCTTTGGTTTTGTTACCACTCATATGTATTTCAAGGACTATAAAAGTGAGAGATTAAACAAGCCATTATTTCTGATCATGGAGATGAGAGAGCTCATACTTAAACAGAGTAGTAGATTCAATTTTGGAATCTACTGGGTACTCTTGAAAAGTAGGTAGTCATGATCAATCTAGGAAGCTTGCCTTAAACTTAGCACTTGAATTAGGCAAGTTTAAACTGACAATGATGGAGAAGGCAATGGCACCCCACTCCGGTACTCTTGCCTGGAAAATCCCATGGATGGAGGAGCCTGGTGGGCTGCAGTCCATGGGGTCGAGAAGAGTCGGACACGACTAAGCGACTTCACTTTCACTTTTCACTTTCATGCATTGGAGAAGGAAATGGCAACCCACTCCAGTGTTCTTGCCTGGAGAATCCCAGGGGCTGGGGAGCCTGGTGGGCTGCTGTCTATGGGGTCACACAGAGTCAGACACGACTGAAGTGATTTAGCAGCAGCAGCAGCAAACTGACACTGATAAAAAACAGCCTTCAACTTTCTCTATTTTTAGGACCAATCTCATTTTTAATAAGGTTAAAAAAAAAAAAAGGGAAAAAGTCTAGAGGAAAAAACTCCTCTTTTTGCCATGTGATGTTCCACGAGTGTAGTTGTAGAAAAGTTCTTGTCAGTTGAATAAAAACCACATTTGATAGAGAAAAAAAAAGTTTATGGCTGACACATGCAATAGTGTAATGCAAGTATTCTTGGTTAGTCAATGATGCCCTAAATAGTATCTCAGAGACCCAAGTTCTTTTGTCTTTGAAGTGTTACCTCTTTGAGATCTTCAAAGACTTCTCCACTAAGCTGCAGGAGGGAAAGAGAGAGACTGGAAGACTGGACAATTAAGCAAAAAGTTTTGTAGACCAGACTTAGATATATATCATTTCCCACCCATGTTTTATTGGCCAGAATCAGTCATATGGTCCTACCTAACTTCAGGGAAGACTGGGAAAAGCAGTCCAGCAGAGTGCCCAGTAAGAAAAGGAACTAGGGTAGAGTGAACTCACAGCAGTCTGCCATAGCTCTACATGTGTACTTCCCATCCAGCATCATGCTGCTAGCAGGGTTCCATGTAAAGGCCAATAAATGGTTGCTCTTGTTGTTAACAATTAGTACATCTGATACAATCTAGTAACCATTATCTGAGACTATATGGAGCAAAGCCAAGTGTTAATTGTGGGCCATGATAAATAAGACAGGACCTCACTCCCTAAGAATTATATTCTAAAATAGAACTCTTTAAAAAATAAAATAGAAACTCTTAACCAACTCTTTTTTTTTTTTTTTGTTCCATGCCACGTGGCTTGTGGGATCTTAGTTCTTTGACCAGGGATTGAACCCAGGGCCCCTACTGTGAGACCACTGAGACCTAACCACTGGACTGACAGGGAATTCCCTTTTTTTCTTTTATTTTCTCAACCAACTCCAAAATGGAAAAAAATAAGGTAAAGATAAAAATAGAGGTGAAATTCTTTTGTAAATAACATACATTTCATTATATGTCTGTTTACCCCAGCTTTAAGTCACTCAAGACTGAGACCTGATAACATACCTTTGTGTCTGTGGTCTTTATTCAGTGCCTGGCATATAGTGGGTATTTTATTTTATTTTATTTTATTTTATTTTTTTGATAAACAAGCAGTTTAATTTTCTCTGGGTATCTGTAAAACACTTAGGGCCAACGTAGGAAAAAATAAAATAAAATAAAGCCTCCTGTGAAAAAATTACACTTACAAAAGAAAGGCCTGAGAGGGATTAGCGCCTTAGCCCCTCGGAGCTACAGCAGCTCTGATTGGTCCAAGGAAGTGAGTAGATATTGGGAGGCTACGACAGGAGGAAAAACAATGAGAAATCACTGAGGGAGAGGGCCTCGAAGTGGGCCTCGAGGGGGCACTGGAGGTCGGGGAGTGGGTCTGGGTGGAGGGAGGGGCCCCCCGCTGGTAGCCATAGGGTGGAGGTCGTGGAGGGCCAGTGTATCCATGAGGAGGCATCAGTGGAGGAGGTCCACGCATACCATGTGGAGGCATAGGACCTGGGTGACCCATAGGAGAGCCAAACGGAGGCCCTCGGGGGGGCATCCCCATTGGAGGAGGTCCAGGATGAGGCATTCCAGGTGGTGGTCGGGGTGGTGGCTGCCCCCCAGAGCCAGGGGGCCCAGCGTGGGGGTGCCCTAAGCCATGAGGGCCATGGTGGGCCAGCTGCATCTGAGACATCCCTGGATGGGGCATCCCACCTGGTGGGAATGGGTGAGGATGTGAGTGTCCGTGTCCAGGATGTCCAGCCCCTGGGGTTCCCACTGATGGGGGGCCATGTCCTCCAGCCCCAGGAGGCATAGATGGTGGTGGCATGGCTGGGGGTATCCCAGGAGGAAGGGCTCCAGGAGGCGGTACTGGAGGTGGGAAGGAGCCAGGAGGAGGCATGCCTGGTGGAGGAAGCCCAGATCCCAATGATGATACCACAGGATTGGGAGCAGATGGTGGAGGAGGTGCATCTGCAAACAGCTGATGAGGGCGGTCAGGCTGGGAGAGCGGGTTCTGTGCTGCCAGAAGTCTTTCAGCGGCTGAGCCATGGCGCTCACCCTTGGAGTCCTTCTTGAATGCATAGGACACAGTGATTGGGCGGTTACAGAGGTACTGCCCATTCATGGCCTCAATCGCTGCATCTGAAGCATCAAATGAAGCAAAATTAATAAAGGCATAACCTTTGGAGTTGCCTGTGTCAGGGTCCCGCATAATCTTAGGGGTTTGTAAGATGGCCCCAAAGGCGCTAAAAGTATCATAAAGCAACTTCTCATCAATCTCTGGGTCCAGGTTCCCAATAAAAATGTTAGGCCCCACATCCAGGTTTTTGTTGTGAGCTGATGCTTTGTTCACCCGTATTGGCTTCCCATAGAGTTTGATCATGTTCATGATCTTAATGGCATAGTCAGCATCTTCCTCACTCAAGAATTCCACAAAGCCATAGCCTTGGTGCTGACCAGTGACTCTATCTTTTGGCATGTGCGTGTTCACTACTGGCCCTGCCTGGAGAAATAGTTCCCACAACAGTGGTTCGCTAACCTTCTTATAGAGGCCCCCCACGTACACAGTGGCATCCTGGTTTCACTCGGAGATCGTCCCGGCCGCCATGGTGAAACCGCTCCCGCCGTCTCCTAGTGGGTATTTTAGAAGTGATTTTTAAGGAAACAAAATAAAGAACCATGTTGACGTTGTGCAGAGAAGGAAAAATTAATTATGACTATATAACTTTATATATATTTATACAACTTTAGGAGATGCAATTCACACTGTAGTCATTGTAAACAGCTCTCCTTAAAGTTGTGTAGTACATGTCCTGCACAGCAGTAAGAGGCAGCCCTGTGCAAAAGAGCAACCAGAAAATGCATCCAGGGGACGATGAACATTGAACTGAGTTTTGGCATGTATTAATACAAAGGATTTCTACGTGTGAAAAAGGAAAACAAAGCCATTTTATGCTGAGAAAAGAACCCACTCAGAAATGAGAGTCCTCGAAAGGGAACTCATAGACCAGGTTAGCTGGGAGTTATAAAGGAGGAGTTACTTTGTTCCTCAACAATGAGTGGTATTGATTGCCGCAGTGAGAAGTGTGAAGTGACTCATTTTAGGAAGGCCATTCTGGCCATCATGTGGAAGGTGGAGGAAAGAAAGGCTAAGTAAGAAGACCACATGGGAGACCACCATCATAATGCAGCTGAGAGATGACACAGAACTAACCAGAACCATGACAGTGGAGAGAAAAAAGAGGATTTTGTGACTTACTGGCTGCCCCAGATAAGAGAGAAGAGTGAAAAATTACTCCAAGGTGACTTGGTAGACAGTGGGAGCAATTAATTGCAAAAGAGAACAGGAGTTTTTAAAAAGGAGATGACGTGTTCAGTTCAGTATGTGTTGCATTTGAAGTATATTGCCAGTAGGACTTCTATGTAAATCTATATAAATACCAGGTCCAGAACTCAGAAAAGAGGTAAGATGATTTCTGAACTATCAACCCATCGTCAGTGGCTGGAACCATATAAGCCAGGTAGACAATATAGGGCAATAGTTCTTCACACAGTTGTATGTATGCATGGAGAGAGAGGTTGGTCTGGTTTACCTATTTTTGTGTAACAGCTACCCCAAACTTAATGGTTTAACACAATCATTTATTTTGCTCATGATCTTGTGGGCCAAGATTTTGGTAAGGACTAGGCTATATAGTTTTGTTCCACATGGTATTAACTTTAATGGTTGGGCCTGGAGGAGCCACTTTCAAGATGGTTCTTCATTTACACATGGTGCCTCAGTGTTCTACATGTGAGGTCTTATCCTTTGGGCTGCTCCATATGACTTGAGTTTCATAGTCTCAGGATCTCTGGTCATACTTCTTACAAGAGGCAGGAGTAAAGCTACCAGGTCCGTCAAGGACCATGTCCAGGACTGGCCGTCTCACTTCTATTAACTTTGCAGAACCTAACCACATCCAAGAGGCTGAGAAATAGATTCTGCTTCTTGGTGGGTAAAATGACACAGTCACATTGTGGAAGGGCATGTGAAATGGGAAATAGTGGGGGTTATCTTTGGAAAATACTAAATGCTACCAGAGTGTCCACCAAAGTCACATGAGGAGCTTTTTCAAATCATGACTATTATGCTTCCAAGCTTTAAATAGGTTCTATGAGGAATTCTGATACATATTTCTACCTCAGACCCACTGGTATAGAACAGAAAGAAAAAGTGGCTCAGGGCCAAAATATAAAAAGGAAAAACAACTCTGAGTAGGGAGTTTCTGCTGATAGGCCAGAGATGAAAGAAATGAGCTCAAAGCATGATGGGAGCCAAGGGAAGAGATGGTTTCAAGGAGGATGTGGTCAGAAGAACCAATGCTATAGAAACCATGAGAATGAGAACTAGGCAGAGGGGTCCAACTATGGCTTTAAAAGCTCTCCAGGAACTTCCTTGGTGGTCCAGCGGTTAAGAATCTGCCTTCAGGGCTGCATGAGTTTGATTCCTCGTTCAGGAAGATTCCACGTGCTGCATAGCAACTAAGCCCCTGTGCCACTACTGAGCTCTTGTGCCTAGAGCCCGCGCTTCACAATAAGAGAAGTCACTAAAATGAGAATCCCACACACTGCCATGAAGAGTAGCCTCTGCTTGCCACAGCTAGGGAAAGCTCGTGTGCAAAATCGAAGACCCAGTGCAGCCAGAAAAAATAAATAAGTAAGTAAAATACTTTTAAGAAAAAAAGGTCTCTCCACATCTCTGTTTCAGTTGGGGTTGGAATCCAGAATCAAGCTTAAAAACTGAGTTTTCAACCATAATAGGTTCCATTTTGTCCCCCAGTAGTTTGGCTATCCCCAAGAAACCCTATTTGTTAGGGCTGGAATAACAGCTCTCTGACAGCAATACCTAAACTGAAATGAGAAAGGTTGCTGACAGACTTTACAGGTAAATTGTGAACTTCAAAAAAATGGAGATGTTTCCCTTCTACTCCTCCCTTTTATCTTTGTAACTAAGTTCTTTGGCAGTTACATTGGTACTTTTCTTTGTTTGGGATATGAAGTCAAAATCAGTGTATTGGCTGACTCTTGCTGTATAACAAATCGTCCCAAAGTCGATGACTTATAATGAAGGGTCTGCACGCTACAGTCTGTGAGCCAGACACTTGTCTTTGTAAATGTAGCTTTGTTTGGATATAGCTGTGCCTGTTAATTTACATGTTATCTGCCTTATATGTTTGTCTGTTTTTCACACTACAATAAACTACCACTTTTCTGGTGACTCAGTGGTAAAGAATCCTCCTGCCAATGCAGGAGACATGGGTTTCATCCCTGGGTTGGGAAGGTCTCCTGGAGAAGGAAATAGCTACCCACTGCAGTATTCTTGCCTGGGAAATCCCATGGACAGAGGAGCCTGGTGGGCTACAGTCCATGGGATCACAAAAGAGTCAGACACGAGTCAGTCAAACAACAACAACAGCAAACAAAAGAAAGTTACTATAGAGCATAGGCCTCACGAGCCTATAATATTCACTATCTAGCCCTTTAAAAAAAAAGATTTGCTGGAATCTGCTTAAAAAATAAGTATATTTTATTGCTCATGAGTCAGCTGGGTAGTTTTTCTGGTCTCAGCGATGCTCATTCATGATCAGCTGTGGGCTCTGATGCTCAAGTTAGGTTCTGTCATATGTCCTAGTTGACTGGTTGTTGGCTAGTCTGACTTTAGCTGGAGTAACTTGGATCTTCTCCCTGTGACTTTTCATTCTCTATCAGGATGGTGTAGGCTTGTCCTTATGGTGTTAGTAAGATTCCAATAGAACAAGTGGAAACACTTAAGAACTCTTGAGATTAAGGCTCCAAAGTGGTACACCATCACTTCTATCACATCCCACCATTCTACTACATGTGATACTGACCCAGATCCCAGAGGTGATGAGAGGACCTGCTAAGTCATATTGCAAAGGTGTCACCACGGGAAGGCATGAAATATCAGGGCCATCTTTGCAATCCATCTACCACATGGAGCATAGAAAGAACATCAGGCTGAATTGGAGAGAACTGAGTTCACATCCTGAATTGGCTGTAAACTCACTCTGTGACCTTACACAAGTCACTCAAGTCTCTCTGGGCCTTAGGCTCCTTAGCTCTAAAGTCTACATTCATATTAAAAAATACCATATTCTGTTCTTGTTTGCATCCAACAAATGTTTATTTTCTTGAAATACTTTTTAAGGAGACTTGAAAATACTCTCTGTTTTCTAATGTGGTATTACTTGGGGCCAGCATAAGGGAAAAACATCTGCTTTTATTTCATTCCTTTGACAGGGATTCTAAATATTTGCAATTTGCATGAAAAAATTACAACAGTCATACTGGGTTTCTTTCAAATATGAAGAAAGAGAAAAGGTTTTGCAAATGAAAATGATAGAAGCCACCTTAGCAAGAGAAGAATCTAAAGATGACGCTTGCTCAGAATGACTCAAAAAAGTCCCCAAGTCCTTGTCTTTACCAGGAAGCCCTGGTAGATAGGTAATATAAGATAGATTTAGGTTGATAAACTCTCTGGAAAATTTTGTAAGTAGGGTTATGATGACTGGGTGTGCTTTATGCTTGTCAATCCCTTTCCAAATGAAACTAGTAAGAGTGGTGCAAACCAGGATGTTCCCAGATCAGTCACTGGGAAGATCTCAAGCAGGATCTTTGCTACCCAGCCCCCAACAGGGCTCCCTAGGCATCTACCTTCAGCAAGGCCAAGGCCAAACAGAGTTTACACAGCTGCACCTGGGTTTCATGTAGATCTTCCTTCTTTGCAATCTGGTTCTCAATGCTACTTTGGGATACCTCTGAAGATGGGGAGTCTATTTATCAGGCTGAGTAGTGTTCAGAGTGTTTATAAGTCAGGATTCTAACCCCCCGCCCCTGCCTCACCATGCATGAACACACACACACACACACACACACACACACACAGAAACCTCAGATTCAATTAATGTGTCCAGAATTTTGGAATGTAAAAATCTAGACAGAATTTATTTTAGCATGTGTAAACTTTGTGACATTTCAAGAAATAATGTTCATTCTATATCACATGGGGAGAAGGGGCACAAAATAGGTACTTTTTTCAGTTTAGGGTTTTTTAGAGGTCTTGACTTTGTAATGGTCTCTCCTCTGAAACGATATTATGCTTACCATGTTTTGCACAGACTTTGGCATTTAATTGTATATTGTCACATGTATGTGTGTGACATAGTGGCTGAGCATATGGAATATTAACTCTGACACCCACGAGCTCTGTGACTTTGGGCACAGTGCACAGTATTTATGGCAAATAGTCTCCAACCATGGCTGTGATCAACTTCCTCCCTCCCTGCCACTCCTCCAAAGTGAAGTGAAATTTGCTCCATCATGTCCCACTCTTTGTGACCCTATGGATTATACAGTCCATGGAATTCTCCAGGCCAGAATACTAGAGTGGGTAGCCTTTCCCTTATCCAGGGGATCTTCCTAATCCAGGGACCGAACCCAAGTCTCCCACATTGCAGGCAGATTCTTTACCAACTGAGCCACAAGGGAAGCCCACCATTGAGAGGTGAAATGTGTTTCCTCTTCTCTTAAACCTTGCTGGGCATGTAACTGCTTTGACCATTGGATCACAGCAGAAATAATATTATGAGACTTCTGAGGCCAGGCCTTAAGTAAACTGGAAGGTTCCATTTTTTTTTTTCCTCTTGCACTGCTCCCTCTCAGAGTCCAGCAGCCATCCCAAGAAAGGCAATGGAAGTACATGGATGTGCTCTGATGGGCAGTCCTGGTTGTGCTCCTGGTTGACATTCAGCACCAGTTGCCAGCCATGTCAGCAAGCTATCTTGGATGTTCTAGGAAAATGGAGTCTTCAGATAAATGTGCATCATCATGGGCATACAACATCACATGGAGCAGAACTGCCCAGCTGAGCACAGTCAACTCAGAATCATGAGATATAATAAATAGTTATTACTTCAAGCCACCAAGTTTTGGGGTCTTTATTATATAGCAATAGATCTTTGAAATAGTGTTTAACCCTATTTAGATTTGGTTTCTTTCCCTGTAAAATGGGGTCAATAATGGTACTTATGTCATAGGATTGTTTTGAGGATTAAACAAGATGAAATATATGATACAGTACTTAGTGATGTTATGCTATATATTTATGTTATGTTGTACTGATTACATTATTTTATATTTTATTTTAAAAAATTTTTGGCTATGCCATGCAGCTTGTGCGATCTTAGTTCCCTGGCCAGGGATCAAACCCAGGCCATGTCAGTGAAAGCAGAGTCTTAACCACTGGACCACCAGGGAATTCCCTATTTTTAAATGTGCAAGAAAAGGCTCTGTCACTGGTGAAAAGATTTCAAGAACCGGAGAGCAGGAGGTGGTGGGGCAGGAGTGAAAATGAAGATATAGAAAATAAATGGTACTAATATTTACTGGTAACCTACTATGTGCCAGGCCCTACAATAAGTTTTTACACATATGATCACACCTGCTCATCACATAAACCTTGCTAGGCACGTGTTTTTAGTCTTTATACCATTGAGTGGAAGTTCAGAGAGCTTAAATAATTTAACCAAGGTCCCACAGCCAAGAATGACCAGAACGGAGTGCAAGTGGGCTTCAAAGTACACTGACTGTAAAATCTTTTCTTATTTTTTTTAATCCTCCAACACATTTTGGATAGAGGAGCTTCCTGAGATCTTTCAAAATGTAATTACTGTTTTCAATGAGAAATTAAACATTCAGTCAGACTCTATTCAACCCAACCAATATTCTGCCTCTGGTAGGAATTACTGATGAAAATTTAAGAATATCCCCTGAAGTCCTTCACTTCCAGTAATTAATTATTAGAAAACTAGTACCAAGGAATCTAGATTAATCTTTCATGATACTAGTTATTTTTAGCTTATGTCACATCTCTGATAAACAAGTTCCATGCATGTGAAGCTGTAATTCCTTTTATTTTTTCTAAAATACCACTTTTTAACCCTCCAGGAAGGGCTGCCCCATTATGTCTGTATACATTGCTGCTCAATTTTTAAATGAGAAGTTAACTTGTCTTTTCTCATGGACACAGTTTGCTTGGTAAGGTCAGCAAAATGCTAAGAAAACCTGTATGATGCCCCTCAAGCTGGGCCTCTGGGATCCCAGCTGAAAGCTCACCACAGGTCTGTGTCCAATAATAAAATTCTCCTTGAATCTGGGAGCACTCAGCTCATTCCTGCTTTTTCAATCCTTTAAGTGCCTCCTTCCCATGCTCCTTCTTTTCCTTCTTTCCCCAGCCTCTTGCAAAATCTTGTTCCAAAATGTCAGTCAACCATCAGCTAATGGGATCAGAAGTTGCCTCACAGTCACAAAATCTCCTGGTTCCCGGCCCAAGGGCCCCCCGTTGCATCCAGTGTCCCAAGATGACCTTCTAGCCCCCATGACGTAAGGAAACATTTCAGAGCAGCTTTACAAACGGAGAAACTCATTCGTTATTTTTTTCAGGGGACCGAGAAAAGAAAATGTTATGAATAAGGAAATCGTTGGTGGGTCACTGGCCAGGACTCTGAAATCTGAACAGTGAACAATTAATTTGAGGATAATATAAACAGGTTTCATTGTACAGATTTTAGGAATATGATAGGAATAGTCTGTTGCTTTGAATTCTAGAATGTTCCTCCCCTACTGCACCCCTGCCCCCATGCCAGGCCGTCTTACTATAAGTGGCATTCTTCCTCTGCCGGGTTGTTTTCTCCATCTCAATCCTCTGGTAGAGCACAAATGAACTCACTCTGTGATCGGCTTCATGTGGTTGCCTTGCCATTTATTCTGGTTTCCTATTGTGTTGCTGACACACATTTTTAAGAGTTCATTATATTAGGTTTTTTTTTCCTATTCTTTTCAGAAAAAAAAATGACTTTTCAAAGGAATATCGAAAAGAATTTTTTTGTTGTTTAGAGAAATAAGGTTACTTCTAGTCCTTTGTCCTCTTTCACAATCACAGCCATGTAATCCATAAGGAATCCATTAACGTGCAAGATGCATTGAAGCTGCTGGATGGGTATGTGTGTCTGTGTGTGTGTGTGCGCACACGTGTGCACTGTTTTTTTCTTTTTCTCTCAGAATCTTGCCGCTGCCAACCACTGATTTAGGAATGTTTAGGGGTATATGCCAACTCAATAATCAAAATCATTTTGGTACTGGGAACCCAACCTTAGTCTCTGTAGACCAGTGGAATTTATTGCTTGCTCCAGTTTATTAAGTAATAGTACCAACAATGTTTTGAATAAAGAAGAGTCTGATAAGATGTGATAGAATGTCAGGATAATTCATTCTGATCATAAAACAATGCTTGTTTTGAATTTGAAACACAAAATATCACGAATAGCCTGATAGTCCTCGGCTTCCTTTCCCTGACCTGATATAGGAATATGATTCCTACCTCACTTCACAAAAGAGGCTCAGGACAGACTGCTGGTTTTCTGCTACATCCACACCCCTGTATTCATTCCCCAAATATATATCTAGTATCGACTATGGGCCAAGCACCGGCCTAGGCATTGGGACCACAGAGGTGAAGAGGGTAATACAACTCCTGCCACATGGCACTTTCTGAAGGAAGATATCTTGGCTGCAAAGATTTCTGACTGTTGAGACATTTGAGGCACATGCAAAACAGAGTAATTAATAGTGAAGCTTGTGGGCTGAGCTCAGATCCAGGCTATACCACCCTAAGCTGTTTTATCTTCAACAATTGACATGGCCTCACTAAGCTTCAGATTCTTAAAGCAGTGGTACTTACCTCATAGAGTTATTTTGAGAGTTAAGTGAAAAAGTCCTTGTATAGCTTTTTCCATAACGCCTGGTTAATAGCCATGAATAGTGGTGTAATAGTAGGGCTTCCCAGGTGGCACTAATGGTAAAGAATCCACCTGCCAGTGCAGGAGACACAAGAGACTTGGGTTTGATCCCTGGGTTGGGAAGATCCCCTGGAGTAGGAAATGGTAACCCATTCCAGTATGCTTCCCTGGAAAATTCCATGGACAGAGGAACCTGGCGGGCTACAGTCCATGGGGCTGCAGAGAGTCAGACACGACTGAGCACCACCACGACTGATGTTAGTAGTAGTAACCATAGAAGTCGTAGGTTGGGCCATATTGTCCCTCAGCAGAGAAGGCAATGGCAAGTTCATGGACCCAGCCATTACCGGGACGTCACAGAATCATCCCACCCTGGGAGTCTCTTAAATTTGAGGGAGAGAAAAATAGGCTTGCCGCATGCTCAGAGGCACAACCTCTGCCTTCTAAAGCTGCAGTGGCTCCTACTGCTCATGGAAGAAAATGCAGCTCCTTCTACCCCATGTTTGCCAGCTGGCTGTGGCCAGGATACCTCACACTGAGCCCTGCCTTCCCTGACCCCAGAAAATGTGAGCCCTCCTGATCACTGCAACTGTGGGAGCCTGCCATTCAGTGATGTAGACTCTTCTCACCCACTTTCCCCCTTCAGAGCCTCATCCTGCTCCATGTTGAGCCCAGAATAGCAGATCTGGAACTTCTAGGTTGCTGGGGTTTCAGAGCTTATAGAAACCCATCTTCCTGATGGATCTTGGGTTGTTTCTCCCCCTTCACCTATCTCCAAAAGAGCACCAAACAGTTTCCATATGGCTGCCACGTGCCCTCATGTTTTGGTCGAGACAACATGACTGCCATACCTAACCAGACCTGGTCCAGAATGGTCACAAGGTTCTCCTGGACACAGCAGGGACTGCTCTGCCCAAGCTGTGATGCAGAGCAGAAAGCACACCACCTGGTCCCTCTGCACCCATGCCTCTCCAGAGGCTACATCTTCTACCCGGCAGGAGAAAGAAGTTCACTTGCTTTCCATTATAGGGATCTAGGTACAAAAATAACCCATCATAGCTAACTGGCCCACTCCTTTCCCTGTGAAGTGGACAGGCACAGTAAATCCCCCCACCCTACCCAGCTCATTTACCCCTAAGGGGCCTTACCATAGCTAACCGTGTGGGAGGAGAGCAAATTTAAATGAAATCAGTATGGGCTTCCTCTTAACGATAATCAGTTCAGATCAGTCGCTCAGTCGTGTCTGACTCTGCAACCCCATGGACTGCAGCACGCCAGGCTTCCCTGTCCATCACCAACTCCCGGAGCCTACTCAAACTCATGTCCATTGCGTCGGTGATGCCATCCAACCGTCTCATCCTCTGTCATCCCCTTCTTCTCCTAACAATAATAGTTCTATCCATTCAACACTTACAGAGTGCCCAATCACCTACTTGGTGCCAGAGGAGAGACAAACCCCAGCCACCCTCTCAGTAGTTTGGCAAAAGGCTGGCTGAGAGGGTCTGTGTCCACTGGAGGGAAGAACAGCCTTGTGCAGTGGCTGAGCTCTAGAAGCACTGTCTTCCAACCAGACTGCTTCTTTAACCAGGAATGCCCCCATATTACCTGCTACACCGGATCAGTACAGAGTGGGACCCTTCCCCAGAACGGTCTCCAGGGTGCACTCAACTTTGGTTGGTCAGCACATATTCTCTCTGTTAAATGGTGTAGGCCCAGGGTACATCCTCATGTGTGTGTGTGCATATTCACTCACTTCAGTTGTGTCTGACTCTTTGCAACCCCGTGGACTATAGCTTGCCAGGCTCCTCTGTCCATGGGTTTCTAAAGGCAAGAATAGTGGAGTGGGTTGCCATGCCCTCCTCCAGGGGATCTTCCCAACCCAGGGATCGAACCCCCAAGTCTCTGTCTCCTGCACTGGCAGGTGAATTCTTTACCACTAGCGCCACCTAGGAAGCTCTGCTACTACACCACTACTCATGGCTATTAACCAGGCATTACGGTAAAAGCTGTACAAGGACTTTTTCACTTAACCCACATCTCCTGCATTGCAGGCACATTCTTTACCCCTGAGCCACTGTGGAAGCCCAGGTACTGACATATTCTCTAGACTCTCTGTGTGGAGGCTTCCCCAGGAAACCATGCTTTACTTTCTGCTGCATGTCGCAAGTCAAGTGAGTGTCTGTGCCACCTTGGTGTGACAGCACGCAGGTGTGAAGAACACACAAGGAGCTCACAGCCTCATGAAAAAGAAGTCAAAGACAAAATAGACACCAGTACACTGCAGTGCTAGAGAAGACTCTTGAGAGCCCCTTGGACAGCAAGTCCATCCTAAAGGAAATGAATCCTGAATATTCATTGGAAGGACTGATGTTGAAGCTGAAGTTCCAATACTTTGGCCACTTGATGCAAAGAGCTGACTCATTAGAAAAAACCCTGATGCTTGGAAAGATTGAGGGCAGGAGGAGAAGGGGTCAGCAGAAGATGAGATGGTTAGATGGCATCACCAACACGACGGACATGAGTTTGAGCAACCTCCAGGAGATAATTAAGGGCATGGAAGCCTGACGTTCTGCAGTCCGTGAGGTCGTAAAGAGTCAGACATGACTCAATGACTGAACAACAAACACGTATAGACATATAAGAAGGGGTTTTGACAGGCCATGATTGCACCCCCCACTTCAGGCAGCAGATTTTAATCTTACTGAAAACTCATCTCCTGCCTGATTAACAAAGTCCTGGAGGGCCACATATAAAGGGGTATCCTCATTTTCACCCTGCAGGGAAAAAAGAATCCCCACATAGATGACTTTCACTAGGAACAAACTCCAAGCAGAAGATTTTTGTGGAAAATGAACTAACTTTCATAATGAATGAACTGCACAGTAACTCTTTACTTACCTTGACTCATTTTTAAAAATTAACAATAAGTTTTTGCTACACACACAAGTAATGTTTCAACATAAGCAAACACCCCAAGTGGATGGAACCAGAGCTGTCAGGTCTTTGAAGTGAGACGGTGAATACTCAGGCCAGGGCTGTATGCACGTGAGGCCTTAAACACATGTGCAAGGCTGAGGGGCAGGGTGGTGCTGAAACTGGCCTTTATGCCTCTTTCCGTCTGTTTGTGTAGGTGCAGGCACCCGGAAGAGAAGACCCCGTACTTTTCTTCCTCACACAGACACTATCTGCCTACAAAGCCTGGAAGAAACCACTTTTCCTAATTAATCTGCCTGCAAAGATCCCTTTTATAATAGGTATTATAATTTGTGTGTTCTAGTAGATGCTAGTCCCTCAACTCAAAGCCCTTCAGGACTTGATAGTTCTGAGGGCACGTGGGATACAGGGCACTTGACTACTAGCAGTTCATAGAGTCCCCCCCACACACACTTGGAAATAGCAACCTCATAAAGCCCTTGGACTTCCTTCAGACTCTGATTTTCTCCCAGGGGGTAACTAGGGAGCTTTTGAGAATAACTGATGCTCTACATTAAAGTTGAATATTTTTTTAACTAAATCTTTTTATTTTGCAATAATTGTAGATTCACATGCAGTTGTAAGAAATACAGAAAGATACCATGTCTCTCTGTAGAGAGAGAGGTTTAATTTTTTAAACCAGAGGTTTAAATTTTTAAACCAACATCTACTGAGCATTTTTTATGTGCCTCGGGAAAATAAAAATGTTTCAGATGAGGGCCTTCCCTGGTGGTTGAGTGGCTAAGACTCTTCATTCCCAATGCAGGGAGTTTGAGTTTGAGTTTGATCCCTGGTCAAGCAACTGGATCTAGCCTGCCACAACTAATACCAGGTACAGTCAAAATAAATAAAATAAATATTTAAAAAGAAGCCTCAATTATTAAAAAGAAATCTTCCCTTCAGCACCCCAGAGTCTTGTGATGAAAACACACACAGCAGATCTCTCTGAAGAAGCTCATCATGCAAATTGCCATGAGGCAAGCGAGGAGCTTGAGGGAAGAGTCCTGTGCAGTGTCCTGGGGTCTGAGTAGAAGTGGGTGTTAGAAGGGGCAATCTGTGAAGAGAAAGCAGCATGGGTAAAGGCTCAGAAGTATGAAATAGTATGGTGTGTGCTGGGAGCCATTCAAGTAATTCAGCATGGATGGGAACAAAAAATTCAAGGGAGTTCAGAGGCATCTGGGGAGTGAGAAGGGAATGTTGTGTGATGCTGGCCTCCCACATTCTGTGCTGGAGGAATGAAAAACAGATGGGAAATATGTTCCCAGATATGGCCTGAGCATGGTTCTTGGAGAAACAGAAGAGAATCCTGCTTCAGTTTGAGGAGTCCAATGAGCCCTCACTTCTGATCCTTGGTCAATGGCCCACTTTCTTCCATGACCTGCACCCAAGGCCAAGAGCAGGAAGTCTAGCTCACATCCTTCTCTTCTGCACAAGGACAGCAGCTGGAATGAAGCAGAGTTCCCCCTCTACCAATCTGGGCTGCCACATGGCTAAGCCCAGCTGTCCCCAGCTCCCATCTGGCATGGAGATCATCCAGAAGTGTGCCTGCCCCCCTCCAGGGCCAGTGAAAGACACAGAAAGTAGTCAGTGGTGCTGCTGGCTAGCTCAGCAGAGGGTGACCAAAGCAGAACTAAAAGGCAGACCACCTGAGCTGGAATCAAATGGAAATCCCAGCTGTTCTTCAAAGAAATATACAACCTCAAAAAGCTGAGAAGAGACTAATTAAGAAGACCCCAGGCCCTGATGAACTGAGAAACAGCAGGCCTGGGGTATTCTAGCCCCAGGTGTCTGCAGAAGGTTGCTAGTAGAGCGAGGAGTAAAGGTACAAGGGGAAATCACTCTCCAAAGGCAATGAAGAGCCAAGGAGCCGCTTGGGATCAGAATCTCCACGTGCCTACCTCCCCAGTGACAACAAGCAAACCCTTGTTACTTCCAGGTAATCTGGGAGAAGACAGGGAGGGGATGTAGAGATACTTAAACATAAAGTCCTTGTGACTCAGCAGACCGGGCTCATAAGGAAGGTTGAATCATTTGTAGGAAACTGAGAAAGCCACATTTTCTTTGAATAACTGAGTATACTGTGTACAAATGATCAACCCCTATATGTGTGGTTTATGAACATCACTGGCTGGGTTTTGGGTGAAATAATTCTATTTTAGTTTGGAATGAGGAGAATTCAGTGCTGGTTGGTGATTTCTAAATCATGCCATACTCTCTCTCTACCAAGGCTGAAGTACTTCTTCTTTTTAAAAAAATAATTTTATTTATTTATGTTTGGCTGTTTTGGGTCTTTGTTGCTGCACAGGCTTTTCTCGAGTTGCAGTGAGCTGGGACTACTCTGTAATTGTGGTGCTCGGGCTTCTCAGTGTGGGGCTTCTCTTGCAGAGCATGGCCTCTAGGGCACGTTGGCTTCAGTATTTGCAGCTCTCAGGCTCTACAGCACAAGCTCAATAATTGTGGCACATGGGTTTAGCTGCTCCTTGGTGTGTGGGATCTTCCCAGATCAGGAATTGAACCTGCATCTCCTGCCTTGGCAGGCAGATTCTTTACTCCTGAGCCACCAGGGGGAGAAGGAAATGGCACCCCACTCCAGTACTCTTGCCTGGAAAATCCCATGGGCAGAGGAGCCTGGTAGGCTACAGTCCATGGGGTCGGGAAGAGTCAGACACAACTGAGCGACTTCACTTTCACTTTTCACCTTCATACATTGGAGAAAGAAATGGCAAACCACTCCAGTGTTCTTACATGGAGAATCCCAGGGATGGGGGAGGCTGGTGGGCTGCCATCTATGGGGTTGCACAAAGCTTGACACAACTGAAGTGACTTAGCAGCAGCAGCAGCAGAGCCACCAGGGAAGTCCTAACATGTTTCTTACTGAGGGAGAGATGAGCTCCTTTTTTACTTCTTCTCAGGTCCAAGGACATGACAACCATGGTACACCTTGCCATTGAAAGCAAAGGAGGAAGAAAGATGGTATGGGAATAAGAAGAAAGCAGTATCTTTTATGGGAAAGACTTAGAATTTGGTGACTTAAGAGTCACAGGTGGCCTTATCTTTATTTGTACTTTATTTGTACTTTATTTGTACTTTATTTATACTGTCTTTGAAAGTAAAAAAAAAGAATTTTCTTAGTAAGTAAATCTCAGGGACTTATTACAAGTCCCTGAGATTTATTTCTTCCTCATGCTATCTGGAGGCTGAGCTAGGCTGTGACTTTCACCAGGCCCTGTGGGTAAGAAAGACTCAGTCCTCCTCCTGTGTGTCTCCTATTTACTCTCACAACACTTTTGACACCAGATGTGGGGATGAGGGTGTTCCTGCACCAAACAAGTCCATGACACCAGCTGGATGTCCCACAATTCAACTCAGTTCTGACACTGTCTCCGTGGAAATAGTGTCAGATCCTATAATTTAAGGGCTCAGTCCCACAAGACAACCCCTCTTCCTCACCCTTTCAGATGCTAGTTAGAAGTGCCCATCTGTGCTGCTGACCAATCATCCATAGAGCAAGTGTTTCTACCACTCCCTCCATGTGCTTGATTAATTTGTTAGAGCAACTTACAGAACTTAGGAAAGGAGTTCCCTTACTATTTATCTGTTTATTATAAAAGGATATGATAAAGGATACAGGTGAACATCCTGGTAGAAGAGATAAATAGGGCAAAGGTATAGGGAAGGGGTGAGGAGCTTCAGTACCTTCTTTAGGTGCCTCTCTCCCAGCACCTCCATGTGCTTACCAACCCAGAAGCTCTCCAAACCCTGTACTTTTAGGATTTTTGTGGAGGTTTCATCACATAGGCATAACCAATCATTAACTCCATTTCCAGACCACTTCCTTCTCTGGAGGATAGGGGTGAGCATTGAAAATTCCAAGCTTCTAATCATTTCTTGATTTTTCTGGTGATCAGCCTCCTACCCACCAGGAGTCACCACATTAGAACAAAAGACATTGTTATCACCCAGGAAATTCCAAGGGATTTAGAAGCTCTGTGTCAGGAACCTGGGTCAGAGACCAAATATTAGAGCAAAAGATACTCCCACCAGTGCTTTTATCACTAGGAGAATTCCAAGGGTTTTAGGAGCTATGGGCTAGGAACTGGGATCAAATATATATTTCTGTTATCTTACACCCTGGGCTCTACTCTGTCTTCTGATTTCAGGACCCAGGCTGAAAGAACAGCTTCTGCATAGGTCATGTCTGTGAAAGAGCAAGAGCATTGGCCAGAACTCAAGATGAGTCATAAACCTTCTGCTCCAACATGCTAAATGCTGTGTTTACCCACATTTCACTGGGCAAAGCATGTCACATGACTGAACCAAATCCAGTGAGATGAAGACATAAAATCTCCCCATAGGAGGCCCAGTAAATCACCTGACAATGGACAGGGGGTGGGTGGGTAGTGGTTGGAAAGAATAATGTATTCTACCATGGTAATACAAGCTAATTATAGATAATCTGGAAAATATACAGCAGAAAGAAGAGAAAATTACCTGCAATCCCACTGTTAACATTCTGATGTATCTCCTTCCAGGATATGTGCTTATGTGTTTGCTTGTCTTGAAAATTTTAAGATTACAAAGAGACTCTTGATGAACGTAAAAGAGGAGAGTGAAAAAGTTGGCTTAAAACTCAACATTCAGAAAAATAGGGAGAGGGTGGGAAGATTTGGGAGAATGGCATTGAAACATGTAAAATATCATGTAAGAAACGAGTTGCCAGTCCAGGTTCGATGCACGATACTGGATGCTTGGGGCTAGTGCACTGGGATGACCCAGAGGGATGGTATGGGGAGGGAGGAGGGAGGAGGGTTCAGGATGGGGAACACCTGTATACCTGTGGTGGATTCATTTTGATATTTGGCAAAACTAATACAATTATGTAAAGTTTAAAAATAAAATAAAATTAGAAAAAAAAAGAAAAATAAGATCATGGCATCTGGTCCCATCACTTCATGGCAAATAGATGGGGAAACAGTGGAAACAGTGGCTGACTTTATTTTTGGGGGGCTCCAAAATCACTGCAGATGGTGACTGCAGCCATGAAATTAAAAGATGCTTACTCCTTGGAAAATTATGACCAACCTAGATAGCATATTGAAAAGCAAAGGTCCGTCTAGTCAAGGCTATGGTTTTCCCAATGGTCATGTATGGATGTGAGAGTTGGACTATAAAGAAAGCTGAGTGCAGAAGAATTGATGCTTTTGAACTGTGGTGTTGGAGAAGACTCTTGAGAGGCCCTTGGACTGCAAGGAGATCCAACCAGTCCATCCTAAAGGAGATCTGTCCTGGGTGTTCATTGCAAGGACTGATGTTGAAGCTGCAACTCCAATACTTTGGCCACCTGATGCGAAGAGCTGACTCATTTGAAAAGACGCTGATGCTGGGAAAGATTGAGGGCAGGAGGAGAAGGGGATGACAGAGGATGAGATGGTTGGATGGCATCACCAACTCAATGGACATGGATTTGGGTGGACTCTGGGAGTTGGTGATGGACAGGGAGGACTGGCATGCTGCAGTTCATGGGGTCGCAAAGAGTCGGACATGACTGAGCAACTAAAATGAATTGAATTTAATTGAAAATGACTACTTCAATATTAAATCTTGATGTGTCATCATTTATTTAACCATTTTCTTGCTCTTAGAGCCACATTGTTACCTAATTCATTACATTACATTTATTACAGCTAAAACACTACCATGAATATCTCTGTGCGTAAATACTTATCCACATTTCTGATTACTTAATTATAATCAATTGGTGGAAAAAGAATTACTGGGTCAAAACTTAAGACTCTTAATAAGTACTTTTTTTTTTTTTTTTTTTTTTAGCTATGTAGCATGCAGGATCTTAGTTCCTCAACCAGGGATCAAACCTGTGCCCTCTGCAGTGAAAGAACAGAGTCCTACCAACTGGACTACCAGGGAAGTCCCTAAGCCTCTTAATAATTACCAAATTATGAGACCAAGGATTGCATCAATTTATATGTCTAATGAAAGTAGACAAGTGTACCCATTTCACTGTACCTTCACTTACTATCAAGTGCGAGCTTTTAAAAATCTCTTTACTAATCTAACATCCACCAAGGCTTCCCTGGTGGCTCAGATGGTAAAAGATCCGCCTACAATGTGGGAGACCTGGGTTTGATCCCTGGGTTGGGAAGATCCCCTGAAGGAGAGCATGGCAACCCACTCCAGTATTCTTACCTACAGAATCCCATGGACAGAGGAGGCTGGTGGGCTACAGTCCATGAGTCACAAAGAGTCGGACATGACGGACATGGCTGAGCAACTAAGCACAGCACTAATTTAACAGGGCAGAAAAAAATTTCATTTAAATTTTAATTTGTTTGAAATTGAGGTTGACTTTTTCTTTCATGTATTATTCATAGTTAAAAATTCCTACACCACACTCAGAGTGCATATGATAGTATTTCCTTATTTTTCTACATTAAATTAAATCCAATCTGAGTGCCCCAAAGGACAAAATTGTCAGGAAGCTCAATACCAGGTATCTTTCCTAGCTTCCAGGGTGGTGGAGAATCTGGACCTCTGCAGTGTAAAGATATGAGATTCGGTGTTGATGGCTCATTGCCCTGCAAGCTTAGACAGGGGAAGCTCCAGGAAGAGCTAAGTCCATCTGGGTTCCCACGACCTTGAAGGTCATGTCCAATTCTCACACGTAGACGTATCTTATTCAAGTCCAGCTACCTCAAGGGCATCAGAGTGGGTGCAGGTCCCCTCCGGTTCATATCTTTAACCACCTGTTGTTTGCCCAAGATGCAAACCTCTAGTTCCTTTGATTTGACCAAGTTATAATTTGGGAAACTTATAGGTGGTGTGTGGGGGATAGAGAGGTGACGGGACATGGCTGGGATGACCAGAGGTAACGTGTATTTCAAAATGCTTCTCCCACTCTTTGGTCTCGGCTGCTGTGGCTCCAAGGCCTACCACCTTCAGAAGTAGACCCATGGCAAGTGTGGTTACCCGACCAAGCGAAAGAGAAAGTATAATTGGAGTGCTAAAGCTAAAAGACAAAATACTACAGGGGCTGGTCGAATGAGGCACCTAAAAATTTTATACCTCAGATTCAGGCACGGATTCCATGAAAGAGCAACACCTAAACCCAAGCAAGTGGCTGTTGCAACATCCAGTTCCTCTTAAGGATTTCAACGATTAGTCAGGGGATAAAAATTCTGGCTTTAAAAAATAATAATAATAAAAAGCTTCTCCCAGTGAAATGAGCAGATATCTCAGATGATAAGCAGTGTAACTATTCACAGCAGGATATAAATGTCAAAAGTCTAAGAAATTGCATATGGAATTATTGAACCGTAAGTCATCATATTTCTTTTGTAACCGAGAAAAAAATCACATTTTTATTGAGTTAGAAAAGAAATATGAAATCAGACTATGAATACCGCCTCATTAGCAGACTTACTGTCAAGACTCTCTGGATTCACACCTCAAAGCTCCATTGTTTTTTCGTACACTGCTCTTTGAAAAAGCTTCACTTTACCAAAATGTCAGGGGATACAGTTTTAGTCAGTTGACGAATCAACAACTGTTCTCATCGCTTGGAGTGGTGGAGTAGATCCCAAACCCAGTCACAATCGCTTGCCTCTGAGGAGCATGCAGTCCTGTCATCAACTCTTCTTTCAGGTAAGGGCTTCCCTGGTAACTCAGACGGTAAAGTATCTGCCTGCAATGCAGGAGACCTGGGTTGAGAAGATCCCATGAAGAAGGGAATGGCTACCCACTCAAGTATTCTTACCTGGAGAATTCCATGGACAGAGGAGCCTGGCAGGCTACAGTCCATGGGATCACAAAGAGCTGGACTTGTGACTAACACTTCAGGTAAGGTAGCTGAGTGACAAAGCCAAGTCCCCACAAAACCTGCTAACTGACCTACGTGCCTGTCTTATAGAGGTCAGTCAGTATAAGGGCTGACCGCCCTGCATAGAAGACAAATGGGGAACTTGCAAGGAAACACATGAAGGCTGCTAATGCCCAACACGTTACAAGGCAACGCTGAGCAATGTGTGTGTCACATGGTCTGTAAAGGAATGTCAGTCAAGGAAGGAAATCATTCCCAATGTGGACAACCTCCCCTCCCCCACACAAGCTAGAGCTGGGACAGTGGATACAAAAGTGGGCAAAGGAGAGCTGTAGGGGGGACATGACCCTGAGAAGGCAGATCAGAAAAGAGGTCAGCTCCTGTACTTGGAATCTGTTGCTGGAAAAGAAAGGAGTGTTTAGACAGAACTCCCGCAGAGCCGTTGTTACTGTTCCAAGCCTGCTTGGGGTCCTTTTGAAGTAGTCACTCCACAAAAATCTCACATCTCCTTTAAGATTCAACTTCAGCTGAAGGCCCTGAAGAAACAAGGCCTCTTTTGAAAGAACAGAAGAGTCCAGAAGCTTCAGGGTTCAACAGGCTGCTGTCTAAACTGACAACCTGCTCTCCAGCCCAAGGGATGATAGATAACACTTCACAGACTGGAAGAGAATTCCACGTCAGGAATGTCTGCTTCTGACAGCTCACTCTGATTGCCCTCGTCCCCATTAACAAAAACAGATGTGTGCTCACTAGTAAAGTCAACATTCAAGGTCAATATACATTGCTCTCCGGCAATCTAGTTTGGCACTTCAATACAAGCAAATAGGCTATGAAGTGGAGTGGAACTTTTCTATAACATTGGTGTCAAATGACAGGACTCATATCTGTGTATCAGGTTAACTGTTATGTTAAATATCTATGGAATAGACTTTCTGTTTCATGGGGAATGATTTGTGCTATGGGAAATTTCCTGACATGGAGTAGTTATTCTCTATGAGAGAAACAAAAGAGCATGATATTTAAGAGCCTGAATTTGAATGCTAGTTCTAGTGCTTCCTTCCTATCTTTATAATCTTAGGCAAGTCATTTAACTTTAGTTACCGCTTCTAAATAGAGGGTTTGAGGGGTTTTGTTTGGTTTTTTTGTTTTTGTTTGGCTGCACTGAGTCTTCATTGCTGTGCATAGGCTTTCTCTAGTTGCGGCGAGCAGGAGTTACTCTCTTGTTGCAGAGCACAAGCTCTAGACAGCATGGGCTCAGTAGCTATGGCACACAGGCATAGTTGCCCTACGCCATGTGGGATCTTCCCAGACCGGGGATTGAACCTATGTCCTCTTCATTGGCAGGAGGCTTCCTATCCACTGGACCACAGGGAAGTCCTAAATGGAGATTTTAATAGTAGTTATTTCCTACCTTGTCAGCACTAAGCATAGAAAAATATAAGCTCATTCTAGGTTTATTCCAGGGCACTAGGGGAAGTAGTATGTTGGGGCCAGCCCAACAATGAACCAACCTGAGGGAACGGTGCCACAAAAGAATAAGGAAAAATAAGACTCAGAAATAAGGTGGGGATCAGGGAGCTGATGCCGCTTACAGGCAAAGGCTCAGATCCTAATCCTTGCCTGCTTTTTATTGCTAACATCTACTTCCTTGTACATGCTCTAGAGATATCTGTTTTTTACAATCTCAGATTGGGGATAAAGATATACAATGCACAGTCCTCAATGTCAAACCTTCAGGCCTTTCATGACTCTGTTTAGCTCTTCAGCTAGTGACAACCTTTCTCAGCAATCCCCTCAAGGCTCTGGTTACGAGAACAGTCACTAATGGTTTTCCATCAGTCATATCAGTACTTCAACCTCTTGTTTTCAAGATGTTTTTCTGCGATGTACTTTTTACTGCTCCCAGCCCTTCACCTGGGGGTGATGAGAAAGTCATTCTTATTTTTCAAAGAAGCCCTGTTAATTATAGTACAGGCCTGTGCATAGCATGTTCCCTACATATCCCCTTTTTTTACTTTTTGAAGCTTATTTTTGGTGATTATTGTTGATCATAGAAGCCAAAGCAATAGTCGCTAATTGCTGTTGTTGTCCGTCGACTTTCTTGGTCGATGTCAGACTACGTAGAAACAGAAAAAAAAGACATATAAAAATTAACATAAAACCAGCCATTGATCCTCCGATAGTTTTCAAGTGAGGAATGGGATTTAATTGAGAAATTACATCTGCTGCTGCTTCCAGTAATTTGCTGCTGCTACTGCTGCTAAGTCGCTTCAGTCATGTCCGACTCTGTGCGACCCCATAGACGGCAGCCCACCAGGCTCCCCCGTCCCTGGGATTCTCCAGGCAAGAACACTGGAGTGGGTTGCCATTTCCTTCTCCAATGCATGAAAGTGAAAAGTGAAAGTGAAGTTGCTCAGTCACCTCTGACTCTTAGCGACCCCATGGACTGCAGCCTACCAGGGTCCTCTGTCCATGGGATTTTCCAGGCAAGAGTACAGGAGTGGGTTGCCACTGCCTTCTCCATCCAGTAGTTTAGATCCATGCAAAAGGTGTAGTTTCTGAGAGAAAGTTTCCATAATCTCTTGTTGTAAGTTATTAATATCCAGAGATAGATTACCTTAATTTAAGAGGTATTGCTTAACTTTGTCCCAGTGAAATGAAGATTCACTATATTTGTGAGGAGTGACACAAAAAGAAGTAACGCTCCAATCACACTTAAGACGAATCTGTTTTTGCAGACTATTTACTTGACCACCTAGCGGTATAACAACCTGTTGTAAATCAGCCATTTGTGCAGCTAATTTTCCATCTATTTGTCTTTGGGTAGACCAAAGAGCCTCAGAATCTTTGTGCCATTCTTGCACAGAGTGCACAGTCTGTACACTCTGATGTAACGTCACTCCTGCTACAGCTGCCGTAGTAGCTATAACAATAATTCCTAAAATAGCAGCAATTAACAGTCCAATAAACCATTCAGTGTGTTTTAACACTTTCTTAAGGATTTCTTCTACAATATAGACTGTGGGGCTATCCTGCCATGGTCTGTTCATTTTTACAGGAAGCCATACTCCAGATCTGGTTTTTAGAATATATAGAGAATAGTCATTCTGAAATTGGAGAGAAGAATTGATACAAGTGTAAAAGGAACAATTTTGACAAGTGAATAACCCAGAAGAGGCATTATAAAAGTAGGTCCTATCAAAAATATGAAAGGTAAACGAACACATGCTTTAATCCAATGGGTTGAATTTTTATCAAAATGTAAGGAATGACCGGATACTGTTGAATTAAATTGCCCCTTCCATGCTGTTATGAGTTGGAAGGCAGCTGATATTTTCAATAATTCTGAATGTAAAGGCAAATAAGGTAATTGAGGTAAGGGAGGGGAGAAACTCCCTCCATGCCAATATATAGAACTATTAACAATGTTATTCATGGAGTCTAAAGTATTGTTTAACAATATAGGCAAATCCAAGTTATTATTTTTATCCAGAGGATCTCCTTTGGGACTCCAATCAATAATTTCTCCATCAGAAGTATTGGCCATAATATGTCCAATATTAGCTTAACAAAATTTCCATTGTATCCAACGTTCTATTCCTGATTTTATAGAAATAATACAGTTAGGTAGATGGGGCAGAAACATAGAAGTATTTTCTTCTGTGATATATAAGGAAAATGCTTCTAATAAGAAAAAAATGAATTTTGATCACTTAAGGTTCTTTAACTATAGATAGCCAACTTTGTAATCCTCTTTTAAGACAATGAGTTTCCACTCCCATACATATAGGGGTAAGATCTCTTCCCACAGTATAATTAACACTAACATTTGAAAGATGTCGGCCCTCTTCTTCTGGTTTTAAAGGAAGGCTCAGGTCAAAAGGTCCAGGTAACCAAGAAGAGCCATTTATGAAGACTGGAACAGAAGAATCCTCCCACATAATTGATCTTAATAGAAAAGTTATGACCAACCTAGATAGCATATTGAAAAGCAGAGACATTACTTTGCCAACAAAGGTCCATCTAATCAAGGCTATGGTTTTTCCTGTGGTCATATATGGATGTGAGAGTTGGACAGTAAAGAAGGCTGAGCACCGAAGAATTGATGCTTTTGAACTGTGGTGTTGGAGAAGACTCTTGAGAGTCCCTTGGACTGCAAGGAGATCCAACCAGTCCATCCTAAAGGAGATCAGCCCTAGGATTTCTTTGGAAGGAATGATGCTGAAGCTGAAACTCCAGTACTCTGGCCACCTCGTGTGAAGAGTTGACTCATTGGAAAAGACCCTGATGCTGGGAGGGATTGGGGGCAGGAGGAAAAGGGGACAACAGAGGATGAGATGGCTGGATGGCATCACTGACTTGATGGACGTAAGTCTGAGTGAACTCTGGGTGTTGGTGATGGACAAGGAGGCCTGGTGTGCTGCGATTCATGGGGTCGCGAAGAGTCAGACACGACTGAGCAACTGAACTGAACTGAACTGAGGGGAGGATTGGGCACATATGCCCAATAAGTATGATTGGCACCAACCGTGGTAGTTACCACAGGTAACATAGCCAAGAACAAGGTAGCTGAGGTTAAAGGCTGTCCGTGTTCTTTGACCAATTTTTCCCCTTCAATGGTCAAATTTCTCCAATTGACCCCAAGTGGGCAGTTTGGCCTTGCTGGTCCTTGGAGCCGGTTTGGGGCAGTTGCTGATTGTCAGTCTTGTTATCCCCATCACTGGTGGCTCTCCAGGAGGATCGATGTTGAACCATGTCCTCTTCTTTCCTTTCTTTAACATGTCTTCCTGGTATACAATATTGTTGTCCATCATCTGAAATGACAAGAGCATAACCTCGTCTTTTCTTAAGTCTAAGGCCCTTACACCAATTGTTGCACCACTCCCTCAGGTCAGTTCATTGTTGGGCTGGTCCCAACAGTAGTATCCAAGAGGCTGCTGCTGCTGCTGCTAAGTCGCTTCAGTCATGTCCGACTCTGTGCAACCCCATAGATAGCAGCCCACCAGGCTCCCCCGTCCCTGGGATTCTCCAGGCAAGAACACTGGAGTGGGTTGCCATTTCCTTCTCCAATGCATGAAAGTGAAAAGTGAAAGTGAAGTCACTCAGTCGTGCCCGACTCTTCGTGACCCCATGGACTGCAGCCTACCAAGCTCCTCTGCCCATGGGATTTTCCAGGCAAGAGTACTGGAGTGGGGTGCCATTGCTTTCTCCAATCCAAGAGTCTGGATACCTAAATTTGTCTTCATTCATCCTTTCATCAAGTTTTTATTGAGTACCTGCAATGTGACAGGTGGAGATGCAGCGGTAATGACAAAAGACATACCTGAAAGTCGTCATGGAGCTCATGGTCTCCTGATTCATCTGCACCCTCCCAAGATGTGACCAGTTTCTCAGAGTTATTTCAACCTAAGAATCACCTTTGTGGGTGGCACAGTGGTAAAGAATCTGCCTGCCAATGCAGATTGGCAGGTTTTATCAGACACAGGTTTGATCCCCAGGTCAGGAATATCCCCTGAAGCAGGAAATGGCAATCCACTCCAGTATTCTTGCCTGGAAAATCCCATGGACAGAAGAGCCTGGTGGGCTACAATCCATGGGGTCACAAAGAGTTAGACATGACTGATCACACATGCAAGAAACCCCTGGCACGCTTATGAAAAAAAAAAAAAGCAGATTCTAAGACCTCCCCTCATCCTACTGAATATCACATAAGATTCTGACTTTCTAGTCCTCCTTGGAAAAATAGGGAGCAGAGCAATCCCTATCACCATGGTATTATGTGTTCCAAGAGAAATAGTATATGAGAAAGATCTTTGGAAACAGTGAAGTCACTTTCCAGCATGTGGCATCCAGGCTCTCTCTAGAGATTCAGAGATGCCAGCCAAAGGCCATTTAGTGGCTGTGTAGTCTGTCCTGGGGTCCTCCTACCCCACCTCCTCTTTCTGGACTTTCTGGAAACATGAATCAGAAGCCACCTATCCCCATTCTAACCTAATGAGCTAATGAGGCTGAGACTGGAACCAGTCCCAAGTCCACCACCAAGGGGAACAATTGCACTGTATTCTGGGAGTGCCTATTACAAAGCTTCTGAGGGCCAGTCAATGGCCACAAGTGGTGGTTTTCAAGGGACATCCCTGCCTTCCCTTGGTACATGCTCAAATGGGAGATGAACCCAAAGACTGGTGAGCTGAGTGGTGAGCTGTAGGGCCTCATCACCCAGCCCCTTCCCATCTCTCCAACTTTATCTGCCACTGTTCCTCCAAACATCCACTAGCCCTTAACTGCCTCTCCCCTTCTTTCAGTAATCAAACCCTCTGGTTTCCATGGGTCACAAAGCCATCTAGAATAATGACTGTATTTCCCAGCCCTCTTGCTATTATGTTCAATGAGATATTAGCAGAAATGTCATATAGCCATACCCAGGAACAGTCCACAATCAACAACTGGCATGTGTTTTATCCCTTTTCTATCCTGTGCCTTCCTCCATCCTGCTGCTTGGAAAGCAGATGGATTATAACAACTGAAGCTCTAGCCTCTGTTTCAGATGCTGAGAATGAGACAACATGTTAGGAGTCCTGAGCACTGTATGGAGCTGAATCTCTGCTTTAGTCTCGAACTGTCAACCTCTGGACTTTCGCATAAAAGAGAAATATGCTTCTATCTAGTTTAAGCCAGTGTTATTTTTAAAAAATATTTTAATTTATTTATTTGGCTGCATTGGATCTTAGTTGCGGTATGTGGGATCTAATTCCCTGACCAGGGATCGAAACTGGACCCCTTATATTGGGAGTACAGAATCTTAGCCACTGGATTACCAGGGAAGTCCCAAGCCAGTGTTATTTTGAGTTTCTATTACTTACCTCCAAAGTGAGACTTTACTGATACAGTGCTTAAAAGAATAGATTCTGGAATAGACTGCCTAGGCTCAATCACTTATTAGCTCATAGCCACAGAGATTTTGCTTCACTTCTTGGCCTCAGCTACAAAATGTAGATGCTAGGGACTTCTCTGGTGGTCCAGGCGCTAAGACTCCAAACTGCCAATGCAGGGGGCCTGGGTTCAATCCCTGGTTGAGGAATTAGATCCCACATGCCGCAACAAAGACCTAGTATAGCCAAATAAATAAATTAAAATAAATAAAATGTAGATGCTAAAGACAGCATCAACCATCTAGGATTGTTGTAGGAATGAGCTAGAGTCTGTGAACCTGAAAACATGTAAAGCCTGTTGCTGCTGCTGTTAAGTCGCTTCAGTTGTGTCCAACTCTGTGCGACCCCATAGATGGCAGCCCACCAGGCTCGTCTGTCCACAGGATTCTCCAGGCAAGAATACTGAAGTGGGTTGCCATTTCCTTCTCCACATGTAAGGCCTGGCAGACAGTAAACACCCAGAATAAAAGTGTGTCCCAAGGGAGCAAGACTGAACATTATCCTCTCAAATCACATGCAGGCTGTTTAGTGCTGCAGCAATACCAATAATAGTATCGTTTTAAATTTTATGAAGTACTTTATAGGAATCTTTTCAACAGTTATATATGAACTATGTATTATGTATGTAGGCATTATTGTTTGCATTCCACAGAGAAAAAAATGCAAGCCCAGAGAGATTAAGCAATAAGGGGCTGTGATAGGATTCACACTCAGGTTTTTTACTTCCAAATTCCATACATTTTCTGAAAGCCTTCACTGGCTCTTAAATGCAAGTTGTTATATTGCTACATGTTCTCTTTTTCTAGATGCCTGACACATATACATTTTCTTCTTTTGAACTTATTACTTTGTATTGGTGTATAGCTGATTAATAATGCTATTATAGTTTTGGGTGAACAGCAAAGGGATGAAGCCATACATGTACATGTGTCCATTCTCCCCCAAACCCTCACTCCTATCCAGGCTGCTACATAACATTGAACAGAGTTCCATATGTTCTACAGTAGGACCTTGCTGGTTATCCATGTTAAATATAGTGGACACATACATCTTTTGCAAAGGAATCCCCAGGCTAGATTTTTCTATAACACAAAAATTTTTTTTTAAAAATTATTTTTTGGTAAAAAATCAAAAAGGGTGCCCAAATTCTCCAAGTAAGAAATTTTGTTTTCTGGTCACTGACAGCTCAGATGTGAATAGGCCAAGTATTTGATCCCATAAAATGTTAACCCTGGACTGTACTTTAAAGAAAGGATTTGATCAGGGCTCAGCCCAGGAATGGTGGCAGAAGCCTCAATCCATCCTGGCTGCAGTCTGGATAACAGGGCCTGATTCTGAGTGATATTTCAGTTGTTTCTATTGCTGCTGTTCAGGCACTCAGTTGTGTCTGACTCATGGACCTTAGCACGCCAGGCTCCTCCGTCCTCCACTGTCTCCCAGAGTTTGCTCAGATTCGTGTCCATTGAGTAAGTGAGGCTATCTAACCATCTCATCCTCTGCCACACCCTTCTCCTTTTGCCTTCAGTCTCTCCCAGCATCAGGGTCTTTTCCAGTGAGTCAGCTCTTCGCCTCAGGTGGCCAAAGTATTGGAGCTTTATCTCCAGCATCAGTCCTTCCAATGAATGTTCAGAGTTGATTTCCTTTAGGATTGACCTCCTTGCAGTCCAAGGGACTCTCAAGAGTCTTCTCCAGCACCACAATTTGAAAGCATCAATTCTTTAGTGTTCAGCCTTCTTTATGGTCCAACTCTCACATCTGTATATGACTACTGGAAGAAATATAGCTTTGACTGTATGAATGTTTGTCAGCAAAGTGATGTTTCTGCTTTCTAATACACTGTCTAGATTTGTCATAGCTTTCCTTCCAAGGAGCAAGCATCTTTTAATTTCATGGTTGCAGTCACCATTTGCAGTGCTTTTGGAAAACGAGAAAATAAAATCTGTCACTACTTTCACTTTTTATCTATTTGCCATGAAGTGATGGGACCAAATGACATGATCTCATTCTTTTTAATGTTGAGTTTCAAGCCATCTTTTTCATTCTCTACTTTCACCCTCATCAAGAGGCTCTTTGAGTCCCTCTTCACTTTCTGCCATTAGAGTGGTATCATCTACATACCTGAGGTTGTTGATATTTCACCCGGCAATCTTGAATCCAATTTGTGATTCATCCAGCCTGACATTTCACATGATGCACTCTGCATATAAGTTAAATAAGCAGGGTGACAGTATACAGCCTTGACTTACTCCTTTCCCAATTTTGAACCAGTTCCATGTCCAATTCTAACTGGTGCTTCTTGACCTGCATACAGGTTTTTCAGGAGAAAGGTAAGATGGTCTAGTATTCCCATCTCTTTAAGAATTTTCCACAGTTTGTTGTGATCCACACCGTCAAAGTCTTTAGCATAGTCAATGAAGCAAAAGTAGATGTTTTCTGGGACTCCCTCCCTTTCTCCATGATCCAGTGAATGTTGGCAATTTGGTATTTCAGACTCACCTTAAAAGGGGCCCAGAGCTGAGCGTCTGGTATAGGAGTGAGACTTCATGACAGCACATTTGTTTTGAATTGACAATTCTTTTAACAGAAGCAGTTTGGAAGCAGGACTGGAGGAGCTGCTGCTCACTGGAATGTTGTAGCCATTATCCAAGTTCCCCGAGGGCAAGGCAGGGGCTCCTATTGCATCTGGGGTGCAGGGTTAAGTTAGGGAACTTGCTTGCTCCAATGACTATGAAAGGTGGACACAAATGTCATTGTCGAATATAGTTATCTCTGCAAACTTGAAGAAAGTATAGGAAAAAAATCTTTCACATTTAGAGGATATGAATTGAATGTTATTATAGCAGAAAACAGGAGTTGAGAACAGAAAGTAATGGTGTACTGGTTCTGAGCTGTGAACACAGACCTGAGTTCAAAACTGAGTTCATTTGTTCAGTGATTCGGGCCCATTTCCTTAACCACTCAGATCCCCTCCCTCCCTTTATAAAAGGAGATTATAATATGCCTAACTCTGAGAGTGACTGTGGGATTGAAGAAAAATATAGTTTCCCTGGTAGTTCAGAGGTAAAGAATCCACCTGCCAATGCAGGAGACGTGGGTTCAGTCCTGATCCAGGAAGATCCCACATGCCACGGAGCAGCTAAGCCTGTGTGCCACAACTATTGAGCCTATGCTCCAGAGCCCACATGCCACGAAACTTCTGAAGCCCACGTGCCCTAGAGCCCCTGCTCCACAAGAGAAGCCACAGCAATGAGAAGCCCGTGCTCCCTAACTAGGAAGTAGCAACAGCCCCTCCACAACTAGAGAAAAGCCTGTGCAGCAACAAAGACCCAAGACAGCCAAAAAATAAATATAATAAAATTCTAAAGAAAAAAAATGTGTCCAATAAAAGGGGAGGTGTTCAATTTATTTCATCCTTGTTAAAGGATGACCCTTTTCACTCATTTCATCCTTTTTAAAAATTGATTATTATTGGAGTATGGTTGCTTTACCATGTTGTGTTTGCCATTTCATCCTTTACTCATGAATCTTTCCCTCTTTTGTGACTATGATTTGGACTTCCTAGAATTCTAAGGCTCTGAAAACTTTCTGAGTAGCTTCAACTGCCTAATTTCAAGTTTCCCAGTCTTCCTGTCTGAGAGAGGCCAGTGGTAAAGATGGATCAAAATATCAGGCACATAACTTGACCTTTGCCCTCTGGCCAGCATCACCCTCCATGTTCCATTGTCTCCACTGTCCTCACTGGGACAAGAATGGGATGGTCGAAAGCAAGGTGCTCCATATAGGGTGGAGAATCAGGGCTTCTCAGATGGTAAGCATGGTAAAGAATCCACCTGCCAATGCAGGAGACATAAGAGACTTGGATTTGATCCCTGGGTCAGAAAGATCTCCTGGAAGAGGAAATGACAACCCACTCCAGTATTCTTTTTTGTTTTGATTATTTCCGTATGTATTTATTTTTAGCTGTGCTGGGTCTTGGTTGCTGTATGCAAGCTTTCTTTAGTTGTGGCAAGTGGGGTCTACTCTTTGGTTGCAGTACATGGGCTTCTCATTGCAGTGGCTTCTCTTATTGTGGAGCACAGGCTCTAGGGCGCACAGGCTCAGTAGCTGCAGCTCACAGGCCCGGTAGTTGTGGCTCAAAGACTGTAGAGCACAGGCTCAGTAGTTGTGGCACACGGGCTTAATTGCTCCAAGGCATGTGGGATCCTCCTGGATCAGGGATTGAACATGTGTCTCCTGCATCGGCAGGTGGATTCTTTGCCTCTCAGCCACCAGGGAAGCCGTGCTCCAGTATTCTTGCCTGGAGAATCCCATGGGCAGAGGAGCCTGGTGGGCTACAGTCCTTGGGGTCCCAAAGAGTGGGACATGACTGAAGTGACTTAGCATGCATACACGTGGGGAGAATCAGGGAGGAATGTAGCTGTTTCTTGATTGTGCACCATACTGCCTGCAGAGATGAGTGCCTGGGACCTAAGGGCTGGGGTCTGGGGTCCAGCTTGAGGGCGGAGGAAGCTCCGGCAGCCAGGCTGGCACACCTCCCTGTATGGCCTGGGCACTCGGGTCCCTTGTGCACACAACCAGATGAAGTAGGGTGAAGGCTGAAGACTCTCCAAGCTCAAAGTTCGTCTGAGCCGGGATGTAGAGAATTTCTATCTGCAGAAATTGATTTCTCTGTCTTTTGTTAGTTTCTGTGGGCTACACTCCTGAATCTTATTTATGCTTTTCTTGAAGAAAAAGTTGTGTAACCCATGGAAAGTTTTTTTCCTAAGGGGTGGGTTCTGTATAGAGGCAGCCCGGGGCCGAGGTGGGAGTTAACAGTGAGGGAAGATGTTGGGAAAATGAAAATATCAACTTAGAACCAGTCACTCCAATCTCTTGTGTTTGACTTGGACAGGGAAGCCTGCCCGCTTTGTCCTACTTCATAGGAAAATGAGGACAAAGAGGGGATAAGTGAGAAAAAGTTGAGTTATGTATATCCCATTTGCCTCCAAGTCTCTTATAGCCACATCATTGAAAAGGCTTACTGTATAAGCCTTGCACCCAAAGATTAGAGAAAAATATTAATTGCAAAGAACTTTTTATATCTTTGTGAAATTTGTTCTTTTCTTCACCTGTACAATTTTTTTTTTTAATGAGAGAATTGATTAAAGAAAGAATTCCTTTTTCAACTCATAGGCTCTATATTTAGTCCAGTAAGAACTTCCATGGATGAATGTGAACACAACCCCAAAGTGAACACGACCAACACAAAGCCCCAGAGTGAACACAACCAACCACAAGCAGTTGGAAAGAGTTGCTTTATATGATTTTGTACATAGAAAGGTAAAGGGCAATTGTACAGTGTTATCTATCCTGATTCAATCCCAATTTTTTCTCCAAAGGAGAAGGAGAGAGACCCAAAAGGGAGAGGAGTTGACTCTCAGTAGCTTTCCACTGCCCTGGAAAAGGAACAGCTCTGGTTGCTACAACTACAGTTCCTCTTTCCTGCTGTTTGTGGAGGGGTGACCATTACTGCAGTCTACTAGTGCCCCCTATCGTCCACTTCCAGAAACTCACAGGGCAGGGTGAATGGCTAAACCTGAGCAAGTTATCTTACCCTGAAAACTTTGCTGACAAAGAAATCTCAAAATTTTGAAACTATGCTTCCACCTTTGATTCACTGAAGGGCAGTTTATAGTCAAGTTATATTATTATTTCTAGACATAGAGGGTTTTAGGAAGGCTCTTTAGAAAATATTTAGCCAATTGTTTTTACCTAAATGTGGGTATTAGTTCTGAGAAATACTAGCAGTTTTATGTGAAACCAAAATGTGTTAGGAAACACTGGGTTAAGTAAACATTAATTATGAACTTCCCTGGTGGTCCAGTGGTTATGACTCTGTGCTTTCAATGCAGGAGGTATGGGTTCAATCCTTGGTTGGGGAATTAAGATCCCATGGCCAAAAAAAAATTAAAATAAAAAAATTAACATTAATTAAATACTAGATAAGCAGGTTCTTTCTGGCTGGTCATCTCAGATCATTGAACATGGATTGTGTGTCTCCCCAGAGGAAATGCAGTTTCTCAATATCATCTGACAACAAGAACCACTTTATGTATGAATTTCTTGTAGGGCTAATATTTCAGAGAAGACTTCAGAAAAGTGCTCATTGAGTTTCAATGAATCTTTCTACAAATGAGGTTACAGTCTCAGAGAGGTGCCAGAGGCTGAGAGGTGGCAGAGCCACCATGAAGATCCACCAGGAGGCTCCCAGGCTCTCAGAGCTGCTTCTTCACCCGAGTGAGTGTCCATCTCCTCCCCAGAGCTGATCCTTAGTATTCCTGTTTCCATGAAGTGTGTTTGTTTGTGGAATGCGAAATGGCATCACCCTCAGCCAAGGACATTGGGCAAGAAACCCCTTTCAAGAATGCTCCAACTCTTTGGGAGGAGAAATTGCTTCTTTTATTTTCAATTCAATTTCACTCTCTCTTTTGAAGAACCTCATTGTTTTATTATGACAGAGGATTAGATGTTTGGATGGCATCACCGATGCGATGGACATGAGTTTGAGTAGACTCCAGGAGTTGGTGATGGACAGGGAAGCCTGGCGTGCTGCAGTCCATGGGGTCCCAAAGAGTCGGACACAACTGAGTGACTAAACTGAACTGATTGTTTTATTTTAAAAAAACAACAACAACCCTATATTTAGCAAATACTTATGATGCACATGACTTTCTGGTTCTTGGAAGATTCAAGATGATATACCATGTTGGGTAAGAGTAAAGGCTTGGAGGTCAAATTCCAGTTCTGCCACATTCAAGTTACTTATCATCTTTCGTCTCAAAATGTGGCAACAATCTAAGTGTTGATTGACAGATGAGAGGCTTGAGAAATTATAGTGTATATATTGGGTTGACCAAAAAGTTTATTCGGGTTTTCCATATATTGGTCAACCCAATGTATACAGTGAAATATTATCCAGCTTAAAAAAAAAAAAAAAGAGGAGAAAATCTTGCTGTTTGCAACAATGTGAATGAGCCTGAAAGATATTATGCTAACTGAAATAAGCCAGACAGAAAAAAACTGCATAATCTCACTTAAATGTGGAATCTGAAGTAGTTGAATACATGGGAGTTAAGAATAGAATGGTGGTTAACAGGGGAGGGAAGGTGAGGGGAGTGGGGAGATATTGGTCAAAGGTACAAAGTTGCAGTTATATAGTCTAGAGATCTAATGTTCAGGTTGTAGTTAAGAATACCATAATGATTATTGGAAATCTGCTAAGACAGTAGATTTCAGGTGCTCTCACTAACAATAACCAAAAAAGGTAACTATGAGAAAAGATATGTTAATTAGCTTAAATGCAGTAATCATTTCACTACATATGTTTATCAAATCACCATGCCATACACTAAAACATTTACAAGTTTTATTTTAAAAATCAATTTATAAAACAAATAAGAAACTCAGAATCCCTGTCTATAAAACAGAGATAACACTAATCCCTCATCTACAGAATTGTGTTGAGTGTTAAATTAGAGAATACAGTTGTTCCTTGGTATTCATGTGGAATTAGTTCTACCACCCACTCACCTTCAACAGATACCCAAATCTGCAGATGTTCAAGTCCCTTATATAAATGGGTAGTACAGTCAGAACTCCACACCCAAGGTTCTACATCCATGCAGATTCAGCCAACCAGTTGAAATCCAAGGCTGTTTGAATCTGCAGATGCAGAGCCCAGATACAGAGGGCTGACTGCATGTGTAAAACAGTTAGTAGGGTGTCGGCGCCTGTAAGCGTTTAAAAAGTATTTGTGGCTACTATTATTGTTGTTTTTGTTATCATGATTGTGAATATTATTATTAAGATTCTTGTTACTATTACTATTACTGTTCTTGTCCTGAAGGACTTAATAGCCCAGTTGGTGATAGAAGACAAGCACAGTTAGAAACTACAAATAACAGTATGAGGGAATGGAACAGAGAGAGCAACTGGGTCTCGTGTCACTTGCCGTGAGCCTTCAGCAGCTGCCTCAAGCGCTACGTGGAGAAGAATTCTAATGTTCTTAGTCTTGGAGAAAGAGAGCACCCATACCATTTGGTGATGTTTTCCTGGAATGAGGCGTATGAATGAGGTTATACTGCACATATTTACCATTCTTAGAATAAATGATGAAATGCCAGATGTGACTGATTAGAATAAAGTCATTTCTGTAGAAAATAAGATAGCTGGACCTTGGAGGATGAGTTTAATGTGAACAGAAGGCGGTGAAGTAAGGGAAGGAGAGCTATCTGGCACCAGGAATTTTGTGAGCAGATGTACCAAGGATAAGATCCACATGGCCTATTTGGGTGGCAATAAGTAGACCAGTGTGTCTAGAGAAGGGTTTGATGCTAAAGATTAGCTCTACAAATATGGTCACCAGAGCCATAGCGCTAGGGACCCAACATCAAATAAGCTTCTCCCATTATTGCCACAAGTTCCTGCTTATGCACTGGGCCATTTACCTGGATTTGAAGCTCAGACAATGTGGGTACTAGTAAGTCTCTAGCAGCATCTTGTCTTGTATGGAGCTGCTCAAAGGCTCTTTTCCATCACCCCTGTTCATGAAGACCATCCTTTCATGTCTAGTCCTTGACTGCCATTCAGAGCCCACTATTCTATAGGCACTTGGCCCTGCAGCCCCAAGCATCTGATTCTCAGCAAATGCAAATGCACACATAGATAAAAAGTCATCTCTTGTGTGAAACCCATATAAATCTTATTTATGTTGAATTGATTCATGCTGCTTTTCAGGTCTACTATATCCTTCTACTTTTCCGTACAGTTTAATTTTCGAGAATTTGATATTGAAACTCTAACTAAAAATCTTAATTAAAAAAAAATAATTGTAATATACAATGAAACTGTATGTAACTTTGTCCTATGTTTTCCAAGTCTCCTGTAAACATGTTCTCATACTTTCATAATTTAAGAAAGGAAAAAAAAAAAGAGTCCACCTGCCAGTGCAGGAGACGTGGGTTCGATCCCTGATCTAGGAAGATTCCACGTGCTTTGCAGCAACTAAGCCCATGAGCCACAACTATTGAGCCTGTGCTGTCGAGGCCAGGAACTGCAATGGCTGAAGCCCGCTCCCCCACCCTAAGGCCCATGGTTCTCAATGAGAAGCGACTGAAATGAGAAGCCTGCACACAATAACTAGGCAATAGCCCCCACTTGCTGCAACTAAGGAAACGCCTTCACAGTAATGAAGACCCAGCTCAGCCAAAAATAAACTTTTTAAAAAGTCATCCAAAATGAAAAATAAAGAATCAACCTGCTAGAAACTGTAGCTTCCCTGTGCCTTCCCTCTGTTCAGAACTGGGCAAGCTCTGGGTGGGATATCAGAGGGATTTATTAAAAATCACAAACGAGGATGGGAGATTCTGAAATATTCCTGTTTTCAAAACTTCATAATGTGGCATAATGATATTTTATTCATTTTTTGATGGAGTCTTTATCTCTACCACAGAACAGGAGCTTCTGTATTAGTTGGGACTTGTATGGGTACAAATGACAGAGAACTAACTCAAACTCATTGAAGCAAAAGAAGGGGCCATTATGAGGGATAATGTGACACCTGTGAAACCCAAAGACAGGCATACGCCTGGGACACAGCAAACACTGAACCACAGAACTCCAAGACCATCAGGGTTCTCGTTTATTCTTCTTGTCTCTGTACCTCCATTCCTTCACATTCTTACTTACATGTTTCCTTTAGCTAGCCATCACCTTTCTCCAGGTAGTGAAAAACATGGGGGTCCATAGCTCTTAAATGCACCAGTATAGCTACATAGCTTTGGACACCTAAAAGAGATTAGCTTAACATTGCCTCTGGTTCCAAGGTGAAAACCCCCCTAGAAGGACTCAGTGAAGTAGTGTTAAGTCAGACAAACTCCAGAGAGCCATCAAACAACATGGCAGCTCCTATGGAACCGCAAAGATGGGTGAAGAATGAGGAAACTTCTGGAAGAAGGCGGGTGAGGTGCTGGGCAAACAAGAGGTACCTGTAACACCTTCTCTTATTTGTTTTGTCATGCCAGCTCAGCTTTGCTATCAACCAACAATTCCATTCATTTCATAAGCATTTAATAAACACTTACTGAGCATATGCTCTGTGCCAGGTACTATGCTGGATCCTAAGGATGAAATGATGACCACAATGCTCTTAGAATGCTAGACATTCAGAGATGCAAAGAAATACAAATTAGACTTGGTTTAGGACCTCTAGGAACTTACCGCTTAACTGAAGGCAGAAGACTGTATTTGGAGAATCATGAAGGGGTAGGCTGTGTGCTATGGACCACGAGGGTAAAGGAAAGTGAGTGGGGTCAGTGAGGCCTGGAACATTCCCGAGAAGCATCCTGGAGAGTGTGATACTCCAGTGGGGTCTGTAAAGGGTGAGGAAGTTTTCGTTTATGACTACATGTGTTTAAAGTCCAGGATTTTCACGACATCACACTGAGTGAGGCCTCTGCTCCTGGCTCTCTGCATCTGGAGGCCTTCCGGAACGCAGCCGGCGGCCAGTGGCCCTGTTCCCCTCTCAGAGATGGGACTACCACCCACAGCTCTCTGATAGCCGAGTGTTTTATTGCCATGGCCTGTTGGATCAAAGCCTCTGAGTCTGAGGCAAGTTCAGAATCATTTCCTTCAAGGATTAACTCATCTTTCTGGGCTTGGGGAGCTACACAAGCAACATCTGGTACAGCCTGCAGAGGGGTGCTTCACCCAAGGAGTCTCAGATTTCAACATGTGAGCCATCCTGCTGAATAACATCACCGACGGGAAACAGCACTCAGAGACCTCGTCTCGTTGTAACAAGAGCTCTGCGTCACGCCCCGTGGTCGTGTTTTGCACATGACCATAATAAATGGTGCAAACTGTAGCAGGTTTATCACTTTGTCTCTTGCCAAAGGGACTGAATTCCACACTGATGGGGTCAAAATCCCCTTGCGGGTGTCTTCTGGGGTCATTCCATAGCCCATGATAGCACTATTAACCACCCCATCCTGTGCACATGCCTGTATGCAGGCTCACACGTTAATGCGGTCACAGGGAATCTCTCAGTCAGTTTCTTCTCCCAGAGCCCATCTCTCACCTCCCTGTCTGCCCAGGTATCCTGGAAAATCCTTGGTTGGGCCCATTTCCTTGCTCTTTGGTAAATCTTGGCTTTATTCCTCCACACTGTGGTTTTGATATCCCTGGCTCTGCCCTCTGCATCCTATAGGTCAGTCCCACCACTCCTGGAGTTCTCCTCAAGGTCAAGATTTTACCATGCTCTTAAAGGTAAAACACTGTAACCATTGGGTGTTACGTGTTTATCGTTTATAGGAGTACTATTCTCATCATGCAAGACTCACCAATGAGGAAAATGAAACTGTGAGAACTTCCCAGGTTGCAAGATATAAACCCATGTCCATCTCACTTCTAAGACTGTGCTCATTTTAAGGGATGAATATAGGAAACCCAGAACATGGTCATGGGTGTCCCACATGGGAATCCCTACTTCCAAGAGGGAGAGGGAGAAGGAAAGAGAAATAAGGACAACACTACCCAGAGTAGTGACTCTGAGTTCAAAGGAGGAGAACTTTGAGACGTGGTGAATTGTGTCTAAGGCCACAGTTGGCAAATATTGAGACCATTGGCCTGAAGTAGGTGACTGGCAAGCATTAAGAGAAGTGTTAATTGTTAAGTGTTATTGTTCAGTTGAGTGATGGGTTTGCAAGAAGTTAAGTAGTGGGTAGACTCCAAACAAAAGGAAAGGGCCACCAGATAGATGAATAAAGTGAGAGACTGTTATATATCTATTAAACTTGAAACTTGGAGAAGGGAAGAGTACCGAGAAATTGTTTTGACAAGTCCTTCAGGTGATTCCCGTACACACTAAAGTTTGTGAACCACGCTAGAGCAGAGTTCCTCAGCCTTGGTTCCACACTGGAATCACTTGGAATAATGATGCTTCTGCTCAATTCCTGAAATTGATTTAGCTGTTCCAGGCACTAGAGATGTACAAAACTCTCCAGGTGATTCTAATGTGTAGCTACAGCTACCTCAAAGAGGATGTGGAAGGAGTGAAAATAGCAGTGATGCAGAGGATTAGTTGTGCCAGGCATTGTGCTGAAGATATAAGAACATGCTTTTCAAGGAACTTCGCCGGTGGCCCTGTGGTTAAGAATCCGCCTTCCAACACAGAGGACACAGTTCTATCCCTGGTCAGGGAACTAGGATCCCATATGCCGTGAGGCAACTAAGCCCTCAAACTACTAAGCAACTACTGAGCCCACCTGCTCTTAGAGCCTGAGAGCTGCAACAAAAACCCAAAGCAGTCAAAAAAAAAAAAAAAATTAATAGACAAAAGAAGAACATACTTTGCAAGCGTCATTAATGGGCATAAGGAAAACCCAACATACTCCCCAATACCTTATGGGCTTTGCTTCAGTGAATCTTCATGACAAGTCTATGAGGCAGGTAATATCGTTATTCCCATTTTACAGGCAAAAAGGCTGAGGTTCCAAGAAGTTACCTGACTTGCTAGGGTGTCAAAGCAGGAACTTGAAAATAAAATCTTTGACAAAAAAAGTACTGATTCTTTTTCTTTTTTTTTTTAACTGCAAGAAAATATACACAATGTAAAAATTGCCACTTTCACCATTTTGAAGCATACAGTTTTAGTGGCATTAAGTATATTCACAGTGTTGTGTAACCATCACTACAGTCCATTTCCAGAACTTTTTCATCATCCCAAACAGAAACTCTGTACGCATTAAACAGTAATCCCCCATTCTCCTCTCCACCTCCCACCCCACCCACCGCACAGAGCTCCTAGTCACTTCTATTCTATTGTTTGTCTCTATGAATTAAAATATACATTCTAAATCACAGTTTCCAGATAGGCCCAAATAAAAAATGGATATGCTGAAATTGATCAAATTTCTTCCTTAAATAAGGGTATCTCTGAGTTAGATGAGGCTTCCACCTCAAATCTAAATACTGAACAATGTGTGAAGTGAAGGTGTTAGTCACTCAGTCATGTCCAACTCTTTGCAGCCCCATGGACTGTAGCCCTCCAGGCTCCTCTGTCCATGGAATTCTCCAGGCAAGAATACTGGAGTTGGTAGCCATTTCCTTCCTTCTCCAGGGGATCTTCTTGACCCAGGGATCGAACCCAGGTCTTCTACATTGCGGGTAGATTCTTTACCATCTGAACCACCAGGAAAGCCCAATTCCCACCAAACAGCAGATGTTCTCTTGCCTCAGTGCCACAGCACAGGTGAATCCTTTTCCCACCTCACCTCCACTGAGCAGACTGTCTCCTCCTTCAAGTCTCCTTCGGGGCATGACCCTCCCTGAGGACCCAAACCAAGCTCTTCCACTAGCATGGTCCCACAGACCCAGGGTTGCAAACTACTGTTAACTCCAATCACGTGTGTCTTATTAAAATGCAAATTTGGATTTAGTGAGGCTGAGTTGGGGCCCTAAGATTCTGCATTTCTATCAAGCTTCCAGGTCCCTTGAGCAGTGAGGTCAGGAAGGGCAGTACTTCACCACTGCCCATTTTTCTTTCTTTACTCTAGTGTTTCCTTGGCTGTTTCTCCTCTCCACTATAAATACCTTGAGGGCAGAAAGCCATCTTCTTTATTGTTATATTCCAGAACTTAGCATGGTGCCAATCCAGAGTAACTCTCAATAAATGTTGAATGAATGAATAAATAAATGAGCTCACAGGTTGGAAGGATAAAAAAGAACCAGATCTGTGAAGAGCCTGGTAAACCATACTGAGGAATTTGAAATTTATCCTGAAGCTATGGGGAGTTACTGAAGGATTTTAAGAGGCTGGTATAACACATGTGTATGTATGTGTGGTGTGTAACATGTGTTGAAAAGAACCAAGAATGAAATAAAGGAAACTATAGTGAGCTATTGCACTAGTCCAAGCAAATAATTATGAAGGCCTGCACTAAGACAGTGATGGTAGGAATGGAAAGGAGGAAGAGGATTCACGGCCATAGAGATGATTAACAACTCAGTCCCCATTTGCTTCTGACAGACCCAGTTTATTTCTGGCACACTTATTAATAATGTCACTTTTATTTACAGAATGCCCTGGTTTGGATGATAATTATCTTTTAACCCTGTACATAGGAGATGAAGTTAACAGAGCATTAGGTCGGGGTGAGGAGCAGAGCGTTTCTACCTTGAGCGACCCAGGGAATGGTAACACCATTTACCAACCAGGCAGTCCAGAAGAAGCAGTGGGAGAAGAAGTTTCTCTTTAAAATAAACATAGTTAAGTTAACAAATGCTAAACTGGGTGTGGGGAAAGGGAACCCTCCTACACTGTTGGTGGGAACGTAAAAGTTCAGTCTCTATGGAACAGTATGGAGGTTCCTCAGAAAATTAAAAATAGAATTACCAGAAGATCCAGCAATCCCACTCCTGGGCAATACCCACACAAAAGTATAATTCAAAAAGATATATATGCACCCGTATGTTCATAGCAGCATTATTTACAATAGCCAAGATATGTAAGCAATCTAAATGTTCCTCAGCAGATGAATGGATAAAGAGAGTTAAGTCATTGACAAGTATTCAGTAAATTGCAGTAAGAGCATCACAAAAGTCGCAAAGAAGACACAGAAATGGCTGAAGTCTAGGGAATTCCAAGGAAAAGCATTATCCTTCCACTCTGAACCTCGGAAGCAAATTAGTCTCAGGACCGTTCATTAGGAAACCTGCCCTCATCTGCCATTCACACTGACTGCAGATGAGATTTGAAATGGCCAATTCCAACTTTTGTTTCTCACTTATTTTACTCCTTTCAAGTCACTGCTACATCTGCTCCCAACAGCTAAAGACTTCTGAGTATCTTCAGCATTAACTGGATCCAAGCTGACCATGGTCATTCAGACAGTCAAACTAATGACGTTGCATGCCAAGGCCTGGTGAACTGAGTCTACTTGGAAGAACACGTGCCCTGATTTGAGCCAAAGGTCAGGGAACACCAGAATGTTCTCCCACATTTATAAGCCCCATGACCCAAAATCCTAACAAATCTCTATTCCTACTTGCCAGCACCTCAGCTCTTTCTTCCTCCTACAACATGTCAACAACTGGGTAATTATTTAATAAACTTCAGAACATACTTTTGCTTCTTCTCCCAGCTAGAGATACCAGGGATTTTCCCAGTTTCAGTTTCAAGGTGGCTCTGACTTCAGAGTTCCAAGTGCAGTCAAGCAGAAGAATAAATCCACTAGCTAGAGCCTTTTGGGGGAACTTTCAAACAAAACTGTGGCTTTTCAAGTATTAAGAGGAAATGACAGACTGAACTAAGCTCAGTATTCATTTTAATACACGTGTTAAAGGTTATGTTAGCAGCTGTCAAATCACTGGCCAACCCTAACTACATCACTCTTCACCCTAAATCAGATATCTTGAGTGGTACCCGAAGCTTCCTTCTTTGGCCTGACCCTGAGCAATAGGGTTGTTCTGGAAGGTGAATTTTGTCTTCCAGGCATTCCTATCACTTGTGCTAATATTAGCCTGATGAGCAAGAGAGCTGGAACCCAGGACTCCCAGCCCTGAGACCCTTCTGCTGCTGCTAGAGGCTCTGGGAACTCTACATCCTATATCCACATCGCCTGCCGGAGGTGGAATGCCAAGCCCATTGGTCTGTCAAGTGTGAGGACTTCTGTAACCCAGTTGGGGACAGCCTAGTTGTGTCTCCTCTTCACCCTACTATGACTGCGTCCTTGGCTAGTAGAGAGCAGATGTTTCTAACCCCAAGCCTGTCTTGTTGCACCAACCAGAAGCAAGAGATACCAAGAGTTCAGAGACCTAGGAAACAACCCTCATAGCCACGAGAGCCTTGGTCATACTGAGTGTTACCCCTAGCCTGCAGCCTCGCTGCCCCAGGGACTCCTTAGCCATTTTGGTTTCTTCTCGGGGGTTGTGCATGGCGTGGGAGAGCTCATCTCACACTCCCACTAAAGACTGGTGTGGCACGGGAGCCCTCTCCCTCATGTGTTCCCACTGCCCTCTCCCTGCCACCCCGCCCCACCCCTGTCAGTCTTGGAAGCACAGAGCACAACCGGGATTCACTCTTTTGAAGCAACAAAATGGACATTTCACCTGTTTTTCTAAACTTGCTAGTTTAGGGATTTCACCCCCTTGAGGCCTGTGTGATGTGATCCTACAGACGCTGATAAGTTAATCATACTCACATAAGAACAGATGATAACTACATGGTCCTGGTAGGAAGGTTGGGAAGGTGGACTACACGGTGGGAACGTTGACTGTTGGGGTCACATCACTGGGTTTGGTCCAAGCGTCATCACTTGGTTGGTACCTGTCTGGTGACAACCTCACAGCACACACCTCAATTTCCTTAAGGTGTGTAAGGAAATTAATTTCCTTAATTTCCTCGGTGGTAAAATGCGACTAATTAGGAGATGATCACCTTCTCACATCATCTTTGCCATGGTTGGATGCTCAATCAGTATTAACAGGACATAAGCAATAATGTAAGCAAGTAAAAAAATGTTCTTGGTGGTTAAGCAAAATTCCCTGAATACCTGAAAAATACTGGAAAAAAGTGAACACTGTCTCCCCATAGGTAAACCCAATTTTGTTTTTTTCAAAATGACAAAAGGATTTTGTGGACAGTGAAAGTATTTGGTATGATGCTACAACAGTGGACACGTTTCAGTATACATTTGTCAAAACTCGTGGAATGTGCACCACACCCAGAGTGAACCCTCATGGATGCTATGGATTACGGTGTAATGATGGATCAACGGCCTGCATCAAGGTAGGCCATCTTTAAAGCCTATTATGTCTTTTTTTTTTAATATAAATTTATTTAGTTGGAGGCTAATTGCTTTACAATATTGTAGTGGTTTTGCCATACATTGACATGAATCTGCCACAGGTGTACACGTGTTCCCCATCCTGAACTCCCCTCCCACCTCCCTCCCCATCCCATCCCTCTGGGTCAGCCCAGTGCACCAGCCCCAAGCACCCTGTCTCATGCATCGAACCTGGACTGGCAATCCTTTTCACATATGATAATATACATGTTTCAATGCCATTCTCCCAAATCATCCCACGCTCGCCCTCTCCCACAGAGTCCAAAAGACTTCTATACATCTGTGTCTCTTTTGCTGTCTCGAATTAGGAGTTATCATTACCACCTTTCTAAATTCCATATATATGTGTTAGTATACTGTATTGGTGTTTTTCTTTCTGGCTTACTTCACTCTGTATAATAGGTAAAGCCTATTATTTCTAACTTATGTTTCCCAAAGCTGGAATCTCTGTGTGCCCCCTGTTCCCCACTCACTGGTCATTCCACACTGACCACCAAGCTATAAGGTCTGCTACTGCTGCTGCTAAGTCACTTCAGTCGTGTCTGACTCTGTGTGACCCCATAGATGGCAGCCCACCAGGGTCCACCATCCCTGGGATTTTCCAGGCAAGAATACTGGAGTGGGTTGCTATTTCCTTCTCCAGTGCATGAAAGTGAAAAGTGAAAGTGAAGTCGCTCAGTTGTGTCCGACTCAGCGACACCATGGACTGCAGCCCACCAGGCTCCTCCGTCCATGGGATTTGCCGGGCAAGATTTGCCAGGCAAGAGTACTGGAGTGGGTGCCATCGCCTTCTCCTATAAGGTCAGGGAGGACCAAAAGCCTGTGAATTCCCCCGAGGTTCTGTAATGAGTCAGCTTGCCAGAAAGAGGAAAGGGAATATGGTGATTGATGATTGATGTCTATAAAAGCAAAATGTTCTCAGACCTTAAGGAAGTGTAAGTGAAATGGCAGGCCTTCAAAGAGATCCCAAAAGAGAAAGTGGATAGAAAAGGGACAAGATTAGAAGAGGCAGAGACAGAAATGCAAGATCACAATGAAAAACCCGAGAGAATGAGAAAAGCTATGGCCAACCTAGATAGCATGTTAGAAAGCACAGACATTACCAACAAATGTCCATCTAGTCAAAGCTATGGTTTTTCCAGTAGTCATGTATGGATGTGAGAGTTGGACCATAAAGAAAGCTGAGTGCCGAAGAATTGATGCTTTTCAACTGTAGTGTTGGAGAAAACTCTTGAGAGTTCCTTGGACTGCAAGGAGATTAAACCAGTCAATCCTAAAGGAAATCAGTCCTGCATATTCATTGAAAGGACTGATGCTGAAGCTGAAATTTCAATACTTCGGCCACCTGATGCGTAGAAGTGACTCATTTGAAAAGACCCTGATGCTGGGAAAGATTGAAGGCGGGAGGAAAAGCGGATGACAGAGGATGAGATGATTGGATGGCATCACTGACTTGATGGACATGAGTTTGAGAAAGCTGTGGGAGTTGGTGATGGACAGGGAGGCCTGGCATGCTGCAGTCCAGGGGGTCACAGAGTCGGGCATGGCTGACTGACTGAACTGAACTGAACTGGAGATGGAGATGCTCTTGACCATGGACAGAAGGAGAGCGGGCACCTGAGAGGAGGCAGAAGACAGGGATGGTGTTCTGTTTGCAGACAGGGGAGCAAACAGCCTTGCCCTCCCTACCCTGGGAGCTTAAATAAAAGGGGGAAGGGAGAGGGGTTTGTAGACGAGCAGTGACACAGTCAGCTGGCCTCTGCCCCACACCCTGTACTACAAAATCCACGTGATGAACGAACGTGTTGCCCAGAAAAGGTGAATTTACCATCAGTATCCCCAGTTTGGATGAAAGGGTGAAATAGCTGGGAAGATTTTCCAACAAAAAATGCTCAAGAGGCTCCAAAGGCAAGATGACAGTAATTTGTCAAATCACAGATGCAGTTCCCGTGGGTGCCACCATTCCCACTTACAGGATTTCTCCTGCAGATGTCCTTGCAACCGTGTGAAATGCTGTATGTACTAGGTCATTCACTTGTAATTGCAAAGTTTGGAAACCACATGACTGATCATCAAACAGGGGACTTGTTAAACAAAGGATGGCACAAGGAATACTGTACAGGGGTTAAAAACAGAACAACAAAGAAACACGAAGAAGCTCTCTATGTATTGCTATGCTAAGTCACTTCAGTCGTGTCCAACTCTGTGTGACCCCATAGACGGTAGCCTACCAGGCTCCCCCGTCCTTGGGATTCTCCAGGCAAGAACACTGGAGTGGGTTGCCATTTCCTTCTCCAATGCATGAAAGTGAAAAGTGAAAGTGAAGTCGCTCAGTCGAGTCCGACTCTTAGCGACCCCATGGACTGCAACCTACCAGGCTCCTCCATCCATGGGATTTTCCAGGCAAGAGTACTGGAGTGGGGTGCCAGTAAGGACATATCTCTGAGACACACTGCCTAGTCAAAAAAGGCAGGCTCAAAACTGTGTGCTAGGTAGGCTACATTTGGGAAAGAAATTAAAAGGGAAATCATCTTATAGGTATGTTTCTGCTTGTATTTTCATTGAAAAGGGCTATCTGCCAGAAGAGGGGTGAATTAAGTGAGGGAACAGGCAAGTACAAAGGTTCTTCACAGAGGACCTTTTTATAGTTTTGATGTTTGAATCGCATCAATATATGACTGATTCAAAATTTAAAAAATAAGAAAACATGATTCAGAGTTGAAGGACTGCAAGTGAGGCACAGCTGAATGGCCACTTATCTAGAAATTATCTTTCCACCACGGCACAGCAAGTCCAGGAAACAGTAGTTTGCTATATCTGCGTATTAGAACTCTTGAGTGTTTGTATAAATTGGGGCTCTTCTAGGAATAAGCATAAGAAATCCAGCCCGAGTCTACCAAAGTTAAAGAGAGACTCACGTAACTGAAGAGTCCAGAGGTGGAGCTGGCTCCGGGGATGGAGGGCTTTGCGCATAACTGAGGGACTGCCTGGGCTGCAGGCTTCCTAGGCATCATCTCACGGCACCCTGGCCCAAACCACAGGGCAGATGGCTGGTAGCCCCGTCGGCATTTTCCAAGCATCGATTCTGGAGGGCGCCACCACCCCCAACGCAACTTTGGCATCCTGCTGCCTTTCATTTTAGAAGATGGATCTGCTGGGGGTGACCCAGGAGCATCAGAAACTTCTCCTCCAGGGCTTGAGGCTGTGGTTGCTTGCTCTCTTGTGCAACAGACAGGATGCAGATGTATGACATTCTGGCCTGGAGAATGCAGGGCATTCAGAGCCAGACCAAGAGTATGTGTGTGGGGAGACGGCTGGGCTTACAGGCTTGCCAGAATTAGGGAGTGGGAGAGAGTGAAGACCACTTATCTTCCTCCCACTGCCCCTTCCTCATTCCAGGCCCAAATACCAGACCAGGGTGTCTCCAAATGAGTGAAAAATGGGAGCACGGGACCATGCCACATGTAAGGGATGTTAGGAAATCCAGACACAGCACAACACTAATGCACTTAATTTGGTTTATGAAATGCAATTTCTGTGGAATCCTCTGTTAGTGTTTAGGGGGCAGGGGAGATGCACTTGATTATTAATCAAGAAAACAAGAGCCCCAGACTGGAATCTGTTGCAGTAGAACCACTTACAGGTCACTGAACTTCTCTTTTTTTTTTTTTTGCCTTAGCTTCTTCATTTGAAACATGTGACAGTTCACTGTCTGACTAACCTCAGAGACTAAATAAGAACACAAGAAATTTGAAAACATATAAACATGACTTTGAAGTTAACTGAATGCAAACTGATCACCTATATGACTAACTTTTTTTTTTTACCTGAAAAGATTGATAGCCGGTAAAATTTGGTTTACTCTGAATCAAGTTGGGTTGGCTCTTCTGGCCTCTGGGGTCAGGAAGAACTGAATTCTGTAGTGGAATCTGCAGCTTTACATTAGTGCAAGACCCATTTCCCATCCCCTTCTTCTGAGAAACAACTTTCCAGCACCATCAGCCCAGTAGTTTGGGTGGCGCGGACCCCTCTCAGTGCTCCAGAGGTGAACATGTGACACTGGTCTGACCAATCAGAGCATTGCACTTCCCCGGGTGACAGGGTGGGCATGTGACCCAAGGGAGCCAATCGGAGAAAGTGAGTTTCAACTGGAGGGCTTTGGTTAGAACTTTTAGGAAGTCCTCTCATTCCACTGGACAGTTTGTAGCTTGGGGCTCTAGAAGCCATCTCACGCCCACCAAGGGGAAAGCCTGCCTGAGAATGATGCCAGCAGAGAGAAGGAGAGAATAGATGGAGTCCTGGTGACTTTCTGATCCAGCCGTCCCTATAGACAGCTCCACCGCAGGACCTCGCATAACTTGAATCAATAGATGCCTCTCTTTCTTTCAACAACGTTGAGTTGGATTTCTGTGCAAACTTCTGATACTACTACTCAAAAATATCTACAAAGATGAGCCATCCTACCCACAGGCAAAACTACATGAATTAAGAAAACATAAGGTTTGAGACTTCCTCAGAGGTCCAGTGTTTAAGATTCCACTTTCCAATGCAGTGGGTAAGCATTCAATCCCAGATCAGGGAACTAAGATCCCACATGCCACGTGGTATGGCCAAAATTGCTTAAAATAATAATAATAATGAGATTTAAACTCTACCTCTATAGAATCCAAGTGGAGCTAGAATACTTTCCTGAATAAATATACTTCATAGTAGTACCAAGTCAACATATTATAATTTAACAGAGACATAGATTTAAAATAAAGAAATATTTCATTTTATTTTACTCTTTCAGCCATGAGGTCCAAGGAAATGCAAGTTCATGGCAATCAGAAATAATACCAAAATATGGAGGAGACCAGCTTTCGAGATTTCATGGAATCAGCAGAACGTGACTGTCTGGAGTGAGTTTTGGCCTTCTCAGTTTGCCAAGCCAGGTGTACCATTTGCTCTAGCCCATGGAACAATTTCTGTGATAACTGTCCAGGATGAAGAGAGTCATCATAGCATGGAGACGCCCAAACAACTGAAACGTTTACAGCACACAAAGCAAAACAGTCAATATTAAAAGGTGACATAGGCTATTTATTACCTCATTAGTAAACCAGAGTAAATCTCCTTATGCAGTACTACAGATATCCCCCAGCCATGTCTCCACTTGCTCACTCCCTCATTCATGCATTCAGTGAGTTTTTATTAAGCACCTACTGTGTACCAGGAGGCAGCCTGGTAAATGCTCAAGTAACAAAGATTAAGGCACAGACTTCTGCCCTCAAGGAGCTCCCAATCTAAATCACGCAGAGAGATACAGAAATTAAGGATGACAATAAATGTGTCAAGAAGGGCTGATAACAACAGTCTGTTCCAAGGGAGACCCAACTGTGGATTCATTCTACTGCAGGTTCCACAGCAAAGGTAAGTGGCTTCCCTCCTCTGCAGAACACAGACGTAACCAGCATTTCAGTTCCAAGTTACCACCAACCCAGAGGTGGGTCTCAGTCTCTCACCACTGAACCCGCAGGGGAGAGGGTCTGTCCTTGCGGAGGCGGCTGACCACTACTGAGCCTCCTTCCATGGCTGGCCAAGTGAGCTGCTCTGCCCTTGGCATGAGCCCTCAAGGTCTGGAACCTCTTGGCCAGATACGGGTTTCTGGTCTGGAGGGTCCCTGAAGGTGAGTTCCTTCTCTTCCACTTTTAAACCTTTGCATCTCAAGAGCCACTTCTTCCTCTGGAATGACTTGCTTTTCACTTGTCATTCGTGATGTGCTGTTACCGAGCAAAGGATCTGCTTCACATTTCTTAGAGTGTGCAAACATCCAGCCGTGGGGATGAAGAAGAGGAGCAAAGTAACTCCTTCCTGCACCATGCTCCTCTCCCTCCCCTCTCAGACCTGCACTCCCCGTCAGCGCCCATGGGCTGGCGTGAAAGGAATGCGAGATGTGTGGTGCGGCTTCTGAGTCAGACAGTGTGTCGAGTTGTGCCAGTAACAATAAAGGGCAGCTTTGTAAGTGGAATGTGTAATGCTTTTTGCAGGTTGGTTTCTGCAGAGGTTTAGGATTGAGCAAGTCTCCTTCCCATAATCCCGCATTCCTCGGATGTTCCCTGAGACACACTCCCCTCCTCCCCTCATCACTCTGGAATCCAGTGAGTTCTTGTTAGTTGCTCACCTCCATTTCACTCTGTTGTTAGAAGGATTTGATTTCTAACTTGCCTGGCTGAAACCATCCCACCTGGAACACATCACTACAGACTGCCGTCAGTTAGCAGCAAGGGTAAAAGCTGGGTCTCTGTGAGCAGAGAGGCCCACGGGTCGGGGGACGGAATTTCAAAACTGAGGTCTTCCATGGTCACTGAGTTAATGCGCATAGTGGTCTTAAGGCCTTTTGATAGAAGCTTTTTGCTTGGTTCATCTAAAAATCAGTCTCTTAGTTAGTGTTAGTTTATTAACTAAATCTTAATGATCATTTTAAACTGAATTTTAGAAATGCTCTTATGATATAAAATTATACAGTGCATTCTCTAAAAATAAAATCTTAAAAAGAACATCCCCTGATTTTACTTTTGAATGAATTTCTCAGTTAGTGTACTCCACAAATCACTCACACAGACAGAAATTAACAAAAACAGAATTTGTATAAAAATAAGAGGTCTCCATTTGCTGGAATACCTTATTTTGTCTGTCAGGAATTTGTTAATACAAAAACAGTGTCTACTTGGAAAGTTATAAAAACATTGCTACAATGTCATAAACGCTCTACATTCTCTAGGAAAACATACCTTTGGAAATGGTACAACTATTGGGAATTCTTAAAGAAATTCAAGTCCTGGATGTGCTGCAGATGAATTCCACACAGGGCAGCATTAAAACCCTGTCTGTCCTCTGTACCACTTCCAGGAATTGTCTGCCACTTCCACTGAGTGAGATAGAGTTCTTCTTTCTTCAAACATCACCATTGATTTCTGTGGATATTCTTAAGGTGACACTCTATTAAAAAAAAAAAAAGTTTAAAAGAAAGTAAACACCACCAGTGCCAGCTCTGAAACTCCTAAGAGCTTTGCACCCCCTCAGAGATGATCTCACTATGGTTTGTAGGGAGCTTGAGTTGGGTCCTCAAGAATTTTCTTGGCTTTCTGTAACCTTTTAGTTAATAATTCACTTGTTTCAAGATGCAAGACTTTCCCTGTTGCCAAATCTGACAAGGTCCCACCTTCTCTCCGCCTTCAGAACATTTTTCAACAACACACTTTTATTTTTAAGAAAAGACATATTTCCTGTTATTTGGAACTTGTAAGTGAGACCTCCTCACAAAGTAAATAACCAGGATCTATGACCATAAGCATCAAATGGCAGGGGACAGATGAATGTTTCCTTGTTTGGGAGAACTATTCAAGATAGCTTTCCTTTGGGAATACACTAAGTTGCACAATACTTGCAAATTTTTTTTTTGTTTTTCAAACACATAAGGGTAAAAAAGAAAGCTAATGCTCTTATGTTTCTTTAATGAGAGAAATGTTCTATGGCTTCCTACTAACCCTCATCATCAGTAACTTATAACATATGAATGGATAAATACCAACCTGGAAATCGTGGATGAATGTTAAAAAGTAGAAAATAAAACCAAAGGCCACTGTCCATTCACAGATCGCACTCACTACGTGATATACATAATCCTAAGAGCAAAAACAATAAGAAAAACAGAACTGAGCCTACATGCATTCACTTTAGTGGACATATTGAAATAACAATGAGCAGGGCGGGACAGAGGAAAAAGCTGTCCAGTGAGCATAAATCAACCCCCGGAGGAAACATGATGAGCAAGGCCACATGGATGTGCATCGGGGCAGCTGCCCAACGAGAATGCGAATACAATAACCCCAAAGTTCTCTCCGGTTCTCACACACTCTGGCTTTACAATTTGTCTGTGGAATTTCAACAGGCAGAAGAAGGACCACAAAATGGCTGAGAGTGGAAAGCAAATGTGGACTCAGTAGAAGAAAGAACTTTCCATACAAAGCATGGCTGGTTTTCCCACCGCTGGGAACCCCAAAGTTGAAAGGCAGGCTTGAAAAACACCTATCAATGGCACCCCACTCCAGTACTCTCGCCTGGAAAATCCCATGGACAGAGGAGCCTGGTAGGCTGCAGTCCATGGGGTCACTAAGAGTCAGACATGATTGAGCGACTTCACTTTCACTTTTCACTTTCATGCATTGGAGAAGGAAATGGCAACCCACTCCAGTGTTCTTGCCTGGAGAATCCCAGGGACGGGGGAGCCTGGTGGGCTGCCATCTATGGGGTCGCACAGAGTCGGACATGACTGAAGCGACTTAGCGGCAGTAGCAGCAGCAGAATCTGTGTACTAAGATCTGAAGTGTGCATCTAAAGGAGACTGGCTTCTGTGTTTCTCTGTTGCTATAGAAAACGTCAGTTCAGACAACAGGTCTGCTTGTTATAAGGTTAGCACAGCTACAAAGTAAAGGCTAATACTGAGACTTCTCTTCTTGGGGACAGGAATGAGAGGGTGCAAGGCATGAAACAGAAGGGCTTCAATGGGGGTTCCAAAGTTGGCTACCTCTGCAGGCCAGGAAAAAGAAATGAAACTGATGGTTGCAAAAAGACAGGAACAATGGGGAGCCCATGCCTCATCCATTCTGTTCCATTCTTGTCAAATGGGAATATACGACCCCAATGTTACTTTGAGATTAAAAAAAAAAACAAAAAAAACCCCATGGAGTGTGTGTGCGTGTGTCAGAGACAAAGATATCTTCCCTGATTTTTTAAATGCTGGAAACCACTTTAAAAGCATTTTTAGGGACCTCCCTGGTGGTTCTGTGGTTAAGACCCCAATGCAAGGGATGTTAAGATCCCACATGTCTCAGGGCCAAAAAACTCAAAACATAAAAAAAAAAATCCAGAAGTGATAGTGTAACAAATTCAATAAGACTCTATAAAAAATGGTTCACATCAAAAAATCTTTTAAAAAATGATAAACAAAAACAGTTTTAAATACTGTCTAGAGTCCAAGTCTGGAGAAGGCAACGGCACCCCACTCCAGTACTCTTGCCTAGAAAATCCCATGGACGGAGGAGCCTGGTGGGCTGCAGTCCATGGGGTCGCTAAGAGTCGGACATGACTGAGCGACTTCCCTTTCACTTTTCACTTTTCACTTTCATGCATTGGAGAAGGAAATGGCAACCCACTCCAGTGTTCTTGCCTGGAGAATCCCAGGGACGGGGGAGCCTGGTGGGCTGCCAACTATGGGGTCGCACAGAGTCGGGCATGACTGAAGTGATTTAGCAGCAGCAGCAGCAGAGTCCAAGTCAAAAATGCTTGTCTACATTCTGATTTTAGCCCACATGCCAAATTAGCCTGTGGCCTGTCACCAGTTCCAGCCCTCTGATTTCAGATCATAACCTATATTTTCTTCCTGCTTCACTGTCTGCTCTGCTGTCAGTTACAAAGGTGAACAAACAAATGTGCGAGACTACAGGTGGGTTCTTTTCTTTGCTCCACCACAAAGATCTCATCGAGGTGCATCAAACTTGATACCACTGCTCCCCCTCCCCACGGAGGGTTGCATCCACCCGCTGTTCTCACCCAGGCCACCCTGGGGAGCATATGACCAGCTTATATTAGGGGGTCCAGAACCAGGGCCACGTCCTTTTCAAAGGACTACATTAACCCCATCTCATGTCATCCCTGGACAACGAAGATGGCTTATCCAAATAGAAGCAGAATTTGGGGGGAGGGGAAGATATCTGTAGCATGACATTAATGACAGTACACTGAAGCAGGGGCCCGGACTCTTATACTACATTCTATTCCATGAATTGATGTAAAGGGTTTTCTTTGCATTTGTGGATATTGGGAACAGAAGGCAATATGAGTGGGATAGCAATTTTCGGAGTGAATAGAAAATCAGGTACTTTCCACATTTTTAAGATAGAAAATGAATGGAAAAAAAAAGGGGTGGGGGGGTAACTGTCAGGGGATTGATTAATCTTTCCCAGCATACTTGTTTCATTTGATTTGTGGTGGAAGGACTCCCCCCAGTGGTTAAAAAGTAAAATACACCCGAGGCTGCTCTGCTGTGAGCTCTCTTCAGGAAGAACTTTTTCCTCTGAATTTCTGCCTGACTGGTCCTCACCACCTTCAGTCTCTCTCTTGCCTCCTGCCGGGTTCCATCACCTGCCAGAATCCTTTGTAATGGTGGAAAGTCCTTCCTCAGACCCTGCTGTTACCCCAACCAGGAGTCAAATCCGTGCCCAGCAGTGGAAGCACAGAGTCTTAACCAAAAGACCACCAGAGAAGTCCTTGAAACTGCTTTTCGAAAAGCATCAGTAACTCCACCTTTGCCTTGGGAAAAAACTCCTGCTCATCAGTAACTCCCATCTCTCTGTAGGTTAACAAAGGGCATGCTGCTGCTGCTGCTAAGTCACTTCAGTCGTGTCCGACTCTGTGCGACCCCATAGACGGCAGCCCACCAGGCTCCGCCGCCCCTGGGATTCTCCAAGCAAGAACACTGGAGTGGGTTGCCATTTCCTTCTCCAATGCATGAAAGTGAAAAGTGAAAGTGAAGTCGCTCAGTCGTGTCCGACTCTTAGACCCCCTGGACTGCAGCCTACCAGGCTCCTCCGTCCACGGGATTTTCTAGGCAAGAGTACTGGAGTGGGTTGCCATTGCCTTCTCCCAACTAAGAGCATAAGCTGATCTCAGTTCAAAACATCTGATTCCTCATGTTTCCGTGTTGGGTCTGGAAATTACCTGTCACTCCACCCTATGCTCTGATGGCTCTTGATCCTGTCCCTGGTGTCTAACTGGACATTTCTCCTCGGTTTTTCACTGTAGCTTCAGATTCAACTATTCTAAAACCAAACCCATCCATTTCCCCCCATGGAATCATTAATTCCTGTTAGGAACTGAATCTGTTCATGAGAACATGTTCTTCAGCTTACCCAAGACAAAAGCTTGGAAGTCATTTCACTTCATTTCCTTTCATACTCAAGCTATTAATTCCAATGTAGGTGAATCTCGATTTGAAATCTAATCTAGTGAACTACCTTCTTCCTGCCATCCTGCCTCTGGGCTCTCTCCTCTTCAATCCATCCCAGGGGCTGCTTCTGACTAATGATACTCATCCAATAATATTCTTTTAATTTACTTTCCTGTTCAAAAGCCTTCAGAGGCTTATTCTGATCACCTACATCAAGCATGAGCCTCTCTGCCCACCTCTTAAAGACTTGCACAAATTACTCCCCCACAAACTTACCCTGACCACATTTATTTCTCACACTATGCTGAGAAACTGTTCTTCTCTGTTCCCATCCCATGCTAAGCAGATCCCCCGTATGCTTAGCTTGTCTGTTTCCTCTGACTGCCACACACCTTCATTCACATCATTTCCCTGCCCTTCAATCTCACTTCTTTTACTAAGCCTCAATGGTTGAAGGGATTAAGAGAGAATTAGAAATTCAAATTTTTAAAAATAATTTTGAAAACGCAGGAACCAGGTTTGACAGTCACATTTAAAACAACTTAAATTTTACCTTTTCTTTTGGATTCCACTCCAGCTTGGTTATAGAAATTAGTGAAGCACAGGCAATCACTAAAAAAGGGGAATTGGTTAAGGAAACTGAAGACTAGGTCCTTTAGTGTTAAAGACTAGATTATTCTTCTAATAATATAACCATTGCACAGTGTTCAAATGTTAGTACCAACATATTTACAATCAAACCAGTTATATCAGTTTCTTATCATCTCAAACCTTAAGTCTGATTATGACAGAAGTTTAAATACAACATGGAAATAGTCCTTCCTTAGCAATACTTTGGCAGTTATGTATAGAAGATTTTTAATCTGTGGCTACATTTTGCTTGACCCTGTTGTTTAAATTTGGTCAAAATCACTGACATGGCAGTCTAATATGGGTAATTTTGGAGTACTTTTTCCCTAAAATACTATTTTACCTAAATTAAAATGTCAATTAAAATTCTTCTTCCTTAAAATATTATGTTCAAGGCAATAGCTTCAAGGAAAAATTAACATTTCAAAGTACCAAAGCATTACAAAGTACTCATATACAAAGGCTCATATACAAACACAAGCTACAGCAAGTTAAGGTATTATTGTTTAAAAGAAAAAAAAAAACAGACTCTTGCCACTGAATAACTGTGTATAAGTAGACCTTAATCCTTGGCCCACGCGTGCATGTGTGCTAAGTTGCTTCAGTCGTGTCTGACTCTGTGTGACCCTGTAGACTGTAGCCTGCCAGGCTCCTCAGTTCATGGAATTCTCCAGGCAAGAATACTGGAGAGGGTTGCCGTAACGCCCCCTCCAGGGGCTCTTCCTGACCCAGGAATCGAACCTTGGTCTCCTTCATTGCAGGTGGATTTTTTACCACAAGCACCACCTGGGAAGCCCCCAGTCCTTGGCCCAAACGGTTTACAAATCAAAGAGCTACGTCCTACACCTGACATCCTACATCTGACCTAGGGGATGAAAGACAAACCCTGAGAAGTCAGTCTAATAAAGCCAGGAACTGAGGCTACAGCGCAAGGCAGACAAAACTGTCGGCACAAAGATGGTTGCGACCCTTTTGATTGAACTTAAAAGACAAAAGAAAGCTGGAGAGTAATGGGGATGCTCTTTAATGAAAAGCTTTTGCAAAGAGTTAAGAATTCCAAGTGTTGCATCAGTTAATGCCAAGTTGAGCATCTCTGAATTTGGAGGCAGCATCCTCTCTCCCTGCCTTTCCCCACCTCTCATGTTTTGCCATTTTTAACACTTGTCAGTTTCTCAAAGTAAAAGTAGAGAGCATCGAAGGTCCCCTGATCATGTCATGACCATACTTTTGTTTCTAATAGCTTAATTCTCTTAATTCTTTCACTTAATTCTTTGCCTCACCTTTAGTCCCATCATGGAGAAGGAAATGGCAACCCACTCCAGTGTTCTTGCCTGGAGAATCCCAGGGACGGGGGAGCCTGGTGGGCTGCCGTCTATGGGGTCGCATAGAGTCGGACACGACTGAAGCGACTTAGCAGCAGCAGCTAGTCCCATCAAGTACCATGCTGGGGAGAAGGTGGAGAGGTAGAGAAAACTCTGGCAAAACAGACCTGGTCTCAGTTCCCAGAAATATCACAGCCTTGATGGACCCAGGGAATGTGCCTCGTTAGAGAGAAAAGAATAGGGTGCAGTGATGACTCAGAGGGAAGATTAGATACCTGGTTGGTGAAGGCAGCACAGCCAAAAAAACAACAATAGTTGTTTGAGGTTTGAGAAGCTCCTAGAACAGCTTCCCAGGTGGCTCAAGTGGTAAAGAACCCCCCTGCTGACACAGGAGAAGAAGGTTTGATTCCTGGGTTGGGAAGCTACCCTGGAGGAGGAAATGGCTACTCACTCCAGTACTTTTGCCTGGGAAATCCTATGGACAGAGGAGCCTGGCAGGCTACAAGTCCATGGGATCGCAAGAGTCCAACAGGACTGAGCACACAAGCATGTGAGCTAGAACAGCATTATCCCACAGAAACTCAGGCATATAACTTCAAATTTTCTACTACAGTAGCCACAGTGACAAAAATATAAAAGGACTTAATGAAATTAATCTTAACATATCTTATTTAACCCAATATACCAAACATGTTCTCATTTCAACATGTAATACTGCAAAGAATTATTAATAAGATGGTTTGCATTTTTTTCTCATTAAGTCTTTGACATCTGGTGTTTTACACTCACAGCCCATCTCTGCACAGACTATCCCCGCTCAAGTGCTCCCCAGCCCCATGTGGCCAGTGGCTACTGTCCTGGCCGGACAGCTCAGTTCTAGAAAGACAAGGTGGAGGAGGTTATTTAGGTAAGAGAAGAGCACCAGCAAACACAGAGAATAATGAAGAGCCGAGAATAACGAAGAGCCACACACACGGGAGACAGTGTAACACTGAGGTTGGAAAAATAGGCAGCCTCAGATTACACGTCTCAAGAAAAGGAACCTGGCCTTTGCATCATTGGTGATTTTGTGAAGGCTTCTGAAAGCTGCAGGAGCTGGATGCAAGATGGACAATTTAGCGGGAAGGGCTTAGAAGCATGACCCCAAGTCTCGGTTTCTTCAGGAGTCAAATGAGGCTGTTTCATGGAACTCATACAGAGCATTTTAAAGATGCTGGAAAAGCTTTGTAAGGAAATATAAATCCGTGATGCTAATGTTTAAGATCACAGACTTTTTCACATGGGTGCATTTGTTCAAGTTCCTTGGCTCAATCTGCTTCTGTTCAGGGATTCTACCCCTCAGCAGGGCTCCTAGGAACTTCTAGAAACGGGAACTATTAGTATGTGAAACTCTGGCCTGAAATGCTAATTCTATTAAAACTCTCATTTTAATACCTAGAGATCTGTCTCCAAAGTTGGAAGCAAGGAAAGCTTTCCTGCATAGAGAAATTTTGTTTTTAACTTTACAAATGGTTTTATAAATCCGACAACTAATACAGCCTACAAGTTTTGAGGAGATAGGTGTCCAGAGAAAGCATGAATGTCTTCGATCCATAAATAGGATAAGGAAACAGAGAAGGAACTATCTTAGGAACCAAAGTCATAATTTGTTAAACTTCTCAGTACTAGGAATTCATTCCTCTGTGCTTAGAAATTTTTACAATTAAATATTTCCTTCCCTAAATGACAAAAAACAAAATCCCAAACCATCCTTAGACTTCACGTTTTGTATAGCTTCAATTTTGAAAGAGAAATGCAAGGCTTAATACTTAGAAGCACATGAGGACACCATGCTTTTTTTACTCAAGCTTGTCCACCACATACCACAACCCAACCCAGATGAACAAAACCAGTGCTAATAAAATAGTTGCTGCTTTCCAATAATCTGACAGCAATCGTCAATTTTTATTGACTCTTCAGTATTCGATATGACTGCAGATGATATTTGGAAAGATGGGAAATTTTCCACCCCTGAAAGACCAATTTTATTTTGTTAAATGCCTCTTGGGGGAAAGAAAAAAGGAAAAGAAAGAATGAGAAAGAAAAAAAATGGAAGGGTTGGTTTTCTTTCCTTCTAAATCAGAATATATTAGTATGATAAATTTATATTTTCCTTCCACACTGCTGACATAGAAAAAATAAAATTTCATTTTGAAAATGAAATCAGTGGTAAAAAGAAAAAGTAAATGTGTTTTAAATGACTTAGAAATAAATAGTATAGAGTTTTTTAAAACCTCTTAATGTGGACAAGTAAATCAAACCCTCTAATCACCTAGTTGTGGGAAGAAGGGACAGTCTGGCTTCTTGGGACTCCACTGGGCTAGTACTTTAAGTACAATATCAATATTTGATGTTTTCAGCCAACCACTACAAAGAAAAATACATATTTTCACACGGCTCATGAAACGGACCCTGTTGAAGGAAAGTAAACAGAGACTGAAGTGTTCTGACGGTTTTTTTTTCCATTTTCCTTTCACACCATTCTTTCCCCCAAAGATTCTTTTGATTTAACCAGACAAGGTTGAGCTATTTTCCTTGTGATTTGCCCAGTCGTTCCTCTGAAGTCTGTTGACGCCTGGCTGTCAGCCTTAGCTTTCTCCATTTTGGGGAATAGGAGTGAGGTGAAGGGGGTGTCGGGCTTGCAAGGACCTGACAAACGCTCAAAGGATACTGGGTATGACAGCTGCGCAGGACACAGCAGAGATGGCCATTCGCACGTGGCACGTGGAAAGGCTGTTCCACTGGGGACAGGATTTGTAAGAGATGACGGATTGCAGGAGCGTGTACACGACGCCGCAGACGAACGCCAGAAGGGCACCGCCGTCGTGGACCACGGGAACCGCCAGCTCCTAGAGAGAATGTCACACACGTGCTGTTACTCCACGCACATCCAGAGTGGAACACTCCCTGACTCTGGGCTTCTCAAGCCCACCAGGCATCACAAATGCACCCGCCCCGTCTTGGGAAAAGGCAGCGGCTTACAGAAAATGATCAAGGCCTTTCCAGCATTGAAGTCAATGCCAGAAACTTGGTTATTCCACAGCATATGTTTGACTTGCTGCGAGTTGAGCAAAACGGGCCTGGTTCAGTAACAGTATCTCAATAAAACTGGGTAGGGGGGTGTGAAAGCCCATATTAAACGAAAAAATATAAAAGAAATAAGAAAAACAAATTCTTTTCACCCCTTGAATCTTAGGCACAACTGAGCAAGGAAAGATAAACAAAAGACAAAGCATCTGCTGCGAAGGCACCAAGGTTATTTTAGGAGCATCTTCCGATGATAACGGTACTTTCCACTCTCCATTTTCTTTTCAGGCTGGTAAGCAAATCAGATCCAGAATTTACATACTTTGTTTTCCACTGCCACCCCACCCCTCTAACTAGCACTGTCAGGAAATTTGCTTCCTCAACCCTGGCCAATTCAACATATCCTTTTGAATCTTATTCTGTAAACTCCAAGAGACCCACATTAACCCTGATGAAGTCAGGTCCAAAGGCCCTCAATTTAGCAGGAGCTGAATTTCCAGTGTGCCTTTTTTCATGGTGGAATACATATTCTCTCATCCAAGCTGTCCTTCAGAAGGCAAAGGCAAATGACGCATATCAGACATGAATTTTGCATAGAGGTTAAGATGAAAACCTTTTTTTTTTTTTTGAAACTCTCTTGATATTGAGTTGACCAAAAAGTTCATAGTTTCTTCTGTAAGACTGTATGGAAAAACCCAGATTGGACAACCTAATAGTAACACTAGAGAAAACTAGACTATTGACAGGATTCAACCTCGGGAAATGACTTTTCCAAAAAGGAGACTTTGTGAGGGACACAAAAGCATTGACAGAGGTTGCTTGGTGAGAACACACCAAAATACAGCCATCTGTCACCTGCAGGAGAGAAAGCTGGCTGTGAGATCCTGACAAATGAGGTTTCCTCCCACTCAGGAAAAACCACCACTCAACTCTCTCACTTGCCCTCACATCTCTAAATCTTCTTGAGATAACTGCACATGTTGGTTTGCTCACAGCAGGCTGAAAATGAATTACAGGATATCAAACAAGGAAGTTGTAAAGATATATTTATGGGCCCAATGACAAAGTAAACACTTTGCTCTCAGGAAAAGTTAGAGATTCTATTTCTGGTCTTTATGAAGATATAATCACTTCACAGAAGCCTTAAAGGGAACCAAACGTGTAATTATCTCACCACCTAAGTCTTCTCCCTAAAGTCTGCCCTTTATGGTTTAAACACAGACACGTGCATCACTTGTGACGTTGCGTTGCTGTGAGAATGACCTGGCAGGATATCACACAGGACATACTGGCCCCACTGAACAATTCACTCCACCAGACAAATTGTAACTTTCCAGTTCATCGCCTTTCCATTAAAAAATTTCTTTTCCATTGTGCTTTCTGACACTAGAGCTGTGAACTGTATACATGCTTTTTTTCTCACAGACTTTGCCTCATTCTGGCCTTGACATTAACTCTTCCCTACAGGTTCTGGGTAGATTGCTTCGATTCAAAGGTGACTTCTGCCTCTCATGATTCATGAGATTTGGGGAGACTGTTAACCTCTCTGTGTCTCCATGTCTTCATTGATAAACTACTAACTGTCTTCTGAGGTCATTATTAGAATTATACAAGTAAAGCATGAAATGTTTTCATAAATGTCCATCACCTAGAAAACTTCACTAAATGCTGTTTGTTACGGAATGTAAAATGCACACAATCATAAAATAAAAGGAAATGTCACTGAGGGGCTCTACCACATGACAATGTGGCAACAAGTGGTGTTTATTTCCTCATGCGTGTGTGCGTGAGTGCTAAGTTGCTCAGTCATGTCCAACTCTTTGCAACCCTAAGGACTGTAGTCTACCAGGCTCCTCTGTTCATGGGATTCTCCAGGCAAGAATTTTGCAGTGGGTTGCCACCTCCCTTCTCCAGGGGATCTTCCCAACCCAAGGATTGAACCCAGGTCTTCTACAGTGCAGGCAGATTTTTACCCTTTGAGCCACTAAGGAAGCCTCAAGTTCTTGTGATCCTGTCCATGGGATACTCCAGGCAAGAATACTGGAGTGGGTTGCCATGCCTTCCTCCAGGGGATCTTCCTGACTCAGGGATCAAACCCATGTCGCTTACGTCTCCTGCATTGGCAGGCAAGTTCTTTACCATTGAGCCACCTGGGAAGCCCTATTTCCTCATACGAGACAACAAGAGTAGGAAAATTCAACAGAGCCAGAAGCAAACCAAGTTTGCAGATGCCCCCCGGAAGCCTTATAGGTTTTGCTCCAGAGAGCTGCAGTTTTGGAGCTCACCTTTTGCCAGTGTTAACAGGGAAACACTGGTAGTTGTGGACTTGTAACACCCCCAAACAAAAACACATTGGCTGTCGACCTTGGAGGAACATCCCTGCCCTGGGCTGTCCTGAAGATTCTGTGTCATACAAGGGAGGGTGCCTCACCCCTCACAACCCAGCGCTGGGTTTCCCAGAGCACTTTATTATACTCTCCCCTCATAGACAACATGAATGTGAGTAGACTCCGGGAGACAGTGGAGGAAAGACCAGCCTGGAGGATCAGTCCACGGAGTCACAAAGAATCGGACACAACTTGGCAACTAAACAATGATGACGATAGATGGCTTCCTCCAGGTGCAGGGTAGAAAAGGTGATTCCCTGAGGCCCACGTGGTGCAGGTGAGGCAGCGGGCTCTCCGACAATGGTCTAATGCCTGCAGACACTAGAGAACAGGGGGACAGCAAACGGTGCAGGTGGAGGCCTGAGGTTATCAGCCTCCCAGGTCCACGCCGGGGGGAAGCGCCCTTCTGCTCTGGCTTTAGTGGACTTGATCAGTCAGCTAGCACTGAAGGCTGACACCTTCTTTTGAAAGTAAGCATCACACAAGATCAACTCACTTCTGTCGGGGAAACGGTTGAAGGAGTTCTCCGGGGCAGAACTAAAAGTCCTCTAGGAGTAACTTCCACGCTGAGGCCACAAAGGGACAAAGATGATGGCAGAACAGGCCCTCTGGGGTGCTGGCCTCTAGTGATGCACCAGTGACCATCACCAAGTGATGACCGCCAAGTTCAGATTGCCAGGTACTGTGCATTATCTCATTGCATCCCAGCAATAACCCTGTGAGGCGAGTACTCGTAGTTAGTTATATCTTTTTTAAATATAAAATATTGTCTCCATCGACAAAGAGGTCCCACACTTTCCCTGAAATAGACCTTGGAATCATAGGAATTCACAAGTTAGAATAAAATCAGTAGGCAGAATTTCCTGGCAGTTTAGTGGTGAGAACTCTGCGCTTCCACTACAGGGGGCACGGGGTCAATCCCTGGTGAGGGGACTCAGATCCCTCAAGCCACACAGCGTGGCCAAATAAACAGTGTTTTTCCAACTCTTGACACAGTAAGAACAGATCAAGCAGACTCTTCAGTAGTCGTCATATAAGTTAATATGCTCCAATAAGGACATATGTCAGCCCTGCAACTGATTAGCTGAGTAACCCTGAGCAGGTTCTTTCGCCTCCATGTACCTAGGTCCTCATCTGTGAAAGGAAGAGATCACACGTTTCTCTTTGAACACCAGAGGTTCAAACAGTAGCATCAGTAAATATACACATGCTCACATGCAGAAATATGTTCACATTGTTAATGAAACCATTACAATGACCGAAGAAGCTCTCCCAGCACATTAAACCACCTCAGGAAGAGCTCAGAGCCATCCAGAGCCCACAGCAGGGGCTGAAGCATGCTCCTTTTCAGTCATACATACATGCATCCCATTTCTCCCAAGACTTGACTTTCAAATGATAAAGATTTGTTTCTGGGCTCTCCCGTGGGCTCAGTGGTAAAGAATCCGCCTGCCGATACAGGAGACACAGGTTCGATCCCTGATTCAGGAAGATCCCACATGCCACGGAGCAACTAAGCCTGTATGCCACAACTACGGAGCCACAACTACAGAGGAGAGAAGCCACTGCAATGAAGAGTAGCCCCGCTTGCCTCAACTAGAGAAAGGCCCAGGAAGCAACGAAGACAGCACAGCCTAAATAAATAAATCTAAAAAAAAAAAAAAAAAAAAACAGTTTGTTTCTAAAAAGCAAACTATCCCAATTTTCATATACTCATCAACTGTTTGAGAGATCTCTTGGCACAAGTGTGCCTCTGCTGTTCTTGCTTCTTCCCTCCAGATACATATCCCTGGAGAAGGGAATGCCGACCCACTCCAGTATTCTTGCCTGGAGAATACCATGGACAGAGGAACCTGGGGGGCTACAGTCCATGGGGTTACAAAGAGTTGGACACGACTGGGCGACTAACACTTCCACTTTTCTTTCCAGATACATAAACTCCATCACCCCCAATAACTGAAAAGACTTCAGGTCGTACCTGGAAATTGGCTACAATGCCCATTCCGATGCATCCCACCAATCCGAGAACCAAGGACACCAAGTTAAAAACAGGAGTGCTGAAATAGCTGGTTTGATTTTGCTTCTCTACTATTTTATACCTTGTGTACATTGTGGCTGCCCCTGAAAAAGAAACAGACTGTGATGAATTTTTAGTGATATTTTAGAAGGAAAAAGACATGAACAGTTTTGCATGGTTTTTACCAAGATTGTATTGGTTGTAATCAAGATTGTAATCAGTCTCCTGATTGCAACAGTCTTCCCACGCCCTCACCCCTGCCCTTGCTCACCTTATTTCTTTCTGCCATCAGACTCAGACTTGGACTCTCTCTCTCTCTCTTTCACACACACACACACACACACACACCTGACTTCCCTCGTGGCCCAGTGATTAAGAATCCACCTGCTGATGCAGGGGATGAGGGTTTGATCCTTGGTCTGGGAAGATCCCATATGCCACGGGGCAACTAAGCCCGTGAGCCACAAGTTCTGAGCCCACACGCGGCAACTGCTGAAGCCCATGCGCCCTGGAGCCCGTGCTCCACAGTAAGAGAAGCCACCACATTGAGAACCCGAGCACTGCACCTGGAGTGTAGCTCCCCGATCTCGGGAACTAGAGAAATCCCGCATGAAGTAATGAAGTCCCCGTGTAGTCAAAAATAAACAAATTAAAATAAAAAATGTACCATAGCAATCCTGCCAATGTCAGTACAAATAGGTCTATATACCTCATCATGATGTACAGTGAATGCCATACTTATCTCATCTTTCTCCTAATGATAGATTTCTACATTATGTACTTTTCCCATTACAAGCAATGCTCAATGAACATCCTTTATAGATGTCTTTGGCACACTTTCAGTGTTTCTGAAAGACGAATTCCTCGAAGTAGTATTCCTGGGTCAAAAAAAACTATGCTCAATTAAAATGCCAAGAAGTACCTCCCAATTGCTCCAAGACTGAGGCAATTTATACTCCCATAGAAGCGTCTGAAAGCAATTATTGCATGCCCTTGTCCTTTTAATTACTGCCAGTCTAACAAATGAAAAATGGCAACCTGTTGGTTTAATTTGCGTTTCTTTGATTGTCCATGAGACTGAGAAACCTTTAGTATGTTCACTAATCCTTTGCAGTTCTTCTGAAAATTGCATGCTTATCTTTTTTTTATTTTTCTCTTGAGTTCATTTTTAATTTGTAGTTGTTTTTATATACATTAAGTACATTAGTCTATTGTCTTCTATAAACATTACAAATTTTCTTCTGGTCTGTTGTTTGTCTTTAACTTTGTGTATCTTTCATCACTTAGAAGTTTTAATTTTTTATCTACCCAAATCTGTCAGTTCTTCCCTATTTAGCTTCTGGGTTTTGTGTAAGCTTAGATAAGCTTTTCCATCTTAAGGTTTTGAAAATATTTTCCTACAATTACATCCAAATCCTCTTATGGTTTTGTTCTTCATGTTTAGTTCTTTACTTGCCACTGGCTTTTGTGAATGGTGTGAGAGGGTACTATTCCTTTTAACTCAGCAAATTTTGCTTACAGAAAAACTCCACATGATATGCACAGATATATTTCAAATACATTCACTTTAGCAATGTAAATTACAAAATAAAAAATAGCCTAAAATATAACAAAAGGGGATTGAATTATAAATTATCATATGTCCATGAGATGGATATTATGCATGTGTCAGGATAAAGTAGATTTCTATGTATTCAATAGTGTATGACAGCCACATTTTTTACTGAATCTTTAAAAGCAGACTAAAAGCTAATCATTTATCAGAGAGCATTTTAAACAAAGATATTCATGTCAGATTCTGCCTTGCCTCGAAGCAAAAAGCCACACTGATGGGGAGATGTTGTTAATGGAGAAAGCAACCAGGAGGAGTGCAAGGGAGTAAGACATACCTGGGGAATCTCTACATTTTGCTCAATTTTTCCATGAATCTACAAGTGTTCTAAGAAGTAATGTCTGTTAGAAACACACTCACAGATTTCCAGAAGAGGTTATAGTTGCCAGGGAGAAGGAATGGGGAAGGAATAATTAGGGAATTTGGAATGGCCATGTACACACTGCTACATTTAAAATGGGTAACCAACAAGGATCTACTGTATAGCACAGGGAACTCCACTCAGTGTTATGTGGCAGCCTGGATGGGAGGGGAGTTTGGGGGAGAATGGATACATGTATATGTATGGCTGAGCCCCTTTGTTGTTCACTTAAAACTATCACAACACTGTTTGTTAATCGGCAATACCCTAATACAAAATAAAACGTTTTTTAAAAAATAATGCCTGTTAAAAAGTAACAATAAAAAATGATACATAAACTATAACATTTTACTTCACCTGAGATTGGGAGTTTTTAATTTACTTATAATAATCATTGTGTACTTAATGACTCTGCCTTAAAGTGTCTGCCTACACTGCAGGAGACCTGGGTTCAAACCCTGGATCGGGAACATCTCCTGGAGAAGGAAATGGCAACCCACTCCAGTATTCTTGCCTGGAAAATCCCATGGACGGAGGAGCCTGGTAGGCTACAGTCCGTGGGGTCGCAAAGAGTCAGACTCGACTGAGCGACTTCACTTCACTTCACTTCGTTGTGTACTTACCAAGAAATGCAGAGAAGTTTATCATAAATCCAAAAATGCCACTCTCTGGAGGTGTTGTTCCTGTGTCACTGAGAAAGAGAAGGCATGTCCAAATTAGTAAAAAGGAATTCAGTTCAGCCCCCTGGGCAGGCACGTAATTGGCAGGCATTATATTGTGTTCCTTCCATGTGTTCGGCCACTTTGAATTCCAAAGATTTGATCTGATTTTGTTCCAAAGTATTTTCATGTGGGCTCTGAAAAATTAAAAAATCCACTTTTCTTCCCCAGTTTTATTGAGATACAATTTTAAAACAGCACTGTATACGTTTAAGGTGTACAGCATAATGATCTGACTTAGACACCATGAAATGATCACCACAGGAAGTTTTGTGAATGAACATCTATCATCTCATAGAGATACAACTTTTTTTAAAAAGAAAATTTTTTCCCTATGATGAGAACTCTTAGGATCTACTTTCTTAACTTTCATATGTAACACAGTGAAGGTGAAAGTGAAAGTCGCTCAGTCATGTCCGACTCTTTGTGTCCCCATGGACTATACAGTCCATGGAATTCTCCAGGCCAGAATACTGGAGCGGGTAGCCTTTCCCTCCTCCAAGGGATCTTCCCAACCCAGGGATTGAACCCAGGTCTCCCACATTGCAGGCAGATTCTTTACCAGCTGAGCCACAAGGGAAGCCCAAGTAACATAAAACAGTGTTAATTATATTATCCATGTTGTACATTACATCTCTGGTACTCATTTATCTGAGAACCACTTTTTCTATGAGTCTGTTTCCTTTTTCTGGTCCCTTTTTCTATGAGTTTGTTTGTACATTTGTTTGTTTGGAAGTATAAGTGACAATGCTATGTGAGGAAATACTTAAAGTGAATGGTGGTGGTGGTTCCCAGATGATTCCACCTGAAAACTCAGATGCATGTGTTCATTTTTTGTGTGTGTATATGTGTGCGTGTGTGTGTTCATACCTGGTGAGGTACTGACTGTTCCGGGGAGGAGAAAAAGGCCAAAAATCACGTTTGAAAAATCTACTATTTGAATATTAAATATACATAAACACATCATTTTAATTTTTAACATGACAATTTATGCATAAAAATTTACATTGCTGAAAAGACGATGGAAGGCTGAACAATAAATATTATTGAGGCTTATCAGTGCTTTATGGAAATAATAAGATATCAAGGGCATACTCGTGATGACAAATTATTTTAACAAAAAAATAGCTTCTAAGAGACATTTTTCAAATGTAGTCTATCAAGGAATTAAAGCTGGAAAGCAGCATTTGGCATGTGCTGGTTTCTATTCATTCACGCCAAGGTTTACATTTTTATGTTCTCAAGCTGCTCACATAAAGCAGCATTTCAAAGTGACAGCAAAAGCGTTCCCAACATAAAACAGCTCAGACCCGTGTTGAATGTTTCCACATTTTAAAACAGCTCTGAAATTTAAGTACTGAAAAATGGATCGAGTTGAAAAGATGCACTTCAAAGTGAAGTGCCCTATATGTGCAGGAAGCAGGAGCCTTTGAGCTTTGTGAACATTTAATAGTTGAAGAGTATGAAGAGGTTAATGTTCCCCCTTCCCACAAATGCCTCTGGTCCCAATTACTTCCATTTCAGTCACACTTGGACTTCCCTGGTGGTCCAGTGGCTAAGACTCTGCGCTCCCGACGCAGGGGGCCTAGGTTCCAGCTCTGGTCAGGGAATTAGACCCTGCCTGCCACAATGGAGAGAAGACCCTGCGTGCCATAACTAAAACCTGGCACAGCAAATATTAAAAAACAAACAAACAAACCTCAGTGTCCCTTGTAACTATAAGAGTTAACATCACTATTTTCCTACTAATAATTCGTTTTCTCACTAAAGGGATGTTTGACATGGAGAAGGCTGCCCGATGTGCAGGACGCCCTTCTGAGCACTACAAGGCTCTGAGTGGGTGAGGAGGGGACGGGAACCAGTGATGGGGAGAAGTGGAGACAGCACATGCGTGCCCTTGGGCAGCACTTTGCCAGAAGAGTAATTCACACCGGGGAAAGAAGCCTTCTTTTCTTGCCCTCAGAGTATAGAAAAGCAGCTACCCAGTGACTCATGCAAGAGTACTTGTTGTCACAGGTCTGAGAGGAATCTGCCACGTAAGGGAGTAGGCAGAAGGCGGGACAAAGGTGCCCCAACAGGAGATGAGAAGATGACCAGACTTGGGGACCATCCATCCAGGGAGAGCAAACCAGGACATATTTCAAGGGCCCAGGTGTGCAGTCCACATGACATCAAACATGCCAATCGAAAGCTCAGGATTTCAGAATGATATTTTATTCTTGCTTATCTGTACATTTTAAACCATACAGGCAGAATCTGGGAATTCCCTGGCGGTCCAGTGGTTAGGATTCTAAGCTTTCATTGCTTTGGGCCTATGTTTAATCCATAGTCAGGGAACTAAGATCCTGCAAGCCACCCGGGGGGTGGGGGACCAAAAAAAAAAAAAGTGGCCACTTCTAAGAACTTTTAAGGATAGTGTATATATGTGCTCAGTCATGTCCAACTCTGCGACCCCATGGACTGTAGCCTGCCAGGCTCCTCTGTCCATGGAATTTTCCAGGCAAGAATACTGGATTGGGTGGGTTGCCACTTTCTCCTCCAGGAGATCTTCCCGATCCAGAGATTGAGCCTAGTCTCCGGTGTCTCCTGCACTGGTAGGCAGATTCTTAATCACTGTATCACCTGCTGCTGCTGCTGCTGCTAAATCGCTTCAGTCGTGTCCAACTCTGCGCGACCCCATAGACGGCAGCCCACCAGGCTCTGCTGTCCCTGGGATTCTCCAGGCAAGAACACTGGAGTGGGTTGCCATTTCCTTCTCCAATGCGTGAAAGTGAAAAGTGAAAGTGAAGTCACTCAGTCGTGTCTGACTCTTTGCGACCCCCTGGACTGCAGCTTACCAGGCTCCTCCGTCCATGGGATTTTCCAGGCAAGAATACTGGAGTGGGTTGCCATTGCCTTCTCTGACTGTATCACCTCGGAAACCCTTTAAGGATCGTAGTGGTTGCCTACTCTTGTTAGTACAAACAGAAGGCTCCCTCTTTCATCTCAGCCACTGACATGCCATCCTGACGAGGAAGACCCAGAAACTTAGGGTCCATGTGAGTCACGGCCACAGTACATCATCAAACATCAGAAGGACCGGGAGGTCTGGGTAATAGGATGGCATTCATTACCACACAATCAGCCTTGACGAATATCACCCAGCTTACTTTGGGAAAGTTGGAATGAGACATTACCACCTAAGAGAGGAATCAGAGCTTCTGCCCAGATGTCAACCTTGATAAAGTGTGGACCAACTTGGGGTAAATACGGGTCAAAAACAAGACTGGAGCTGCTCTGAAAATTGATGTGGTATGATCCGGCTACTATCAAGCTCTGAGGAAGACAGCTCCCAAAGCATCCTGTCCTTGAAAGCAGATAGGGTGGGGGCCCTGGAGGAAGTGAACCAGATGTAGCTATTTGACACAAGAGAAACCACTTTAGGCCTAAGCCGCTTTGTGATCAAGCCTGGACACAATGCTTGCCCGTGAACATGTCTCAGCAATAAGGATCTTAACAAAAGAACAAACAACTGTTATCAGGGAAGAGGAATAAAAATAGCAAAGGTAATAAATAGTTGTAAAGACTCAAAGTTCTGCTTCAATGGTAAAGTTAGCCTGAAGCACTTTCTGGAACTGTTTTGTGGAATTTGGTTACCCTGGGGCTCAGACAGAATGTGGTCCACTGGAGAAGGGGATGGCAAACCACTTCAGTATTCGTGCCTTGAGAACCCCATGAACAGTATGAAAAGGCAAAATGATAGGATACTGAAAGAGGAACTCCCCAGGTTGGTAGGTGCCCAATATGCTACTGGAGATCAGTGGAGAAATAACTCCAGAAAGAATGAAGGGTTGGAGCCAAAGCAAAAACAATACCCAGTTGTGGATGTGACTGGGGATAGAAGCAAGGTCCGATGCTGTAAAGAGCAATATTGCATAGGAACCTGGAATGTCAGGTCCATGAATCAAGGCAAATTGGAAGTGGTCAAACAAGAGATGGCAAGAGTGAACATCGGCATTCTAGGAATCAGCGAACTAAAATGGACTGGAATGGGTGAATTTAATTCAGATGACCATTATATCTACTACCGCAGGCAGGAATCCCTTAGAAGAAATGGAGTAGTCATCATGGTCAACAAAAGAGTCCAAAATGCAGTACTTGGATGCAATCTCAAAAACAACAGAACGATTTCTGTTTGTTGCCAAGGCAAACCATTCAATATCACAGTAATCCAAGTCTATGCCCCAACCAGTAATGCTGAAGAAGCTGAAGTTGAATGGTTCTATGAAGACCTACAAGACCTTTTAGAACTAACACCCAAAAAAGATGTTCTTTTGGTTATAGGGGACTGGAATGCAAAAGTAGGAAGTCAAGAAACACCTGGAGTAACAGGCAAATTTGGCCTTGGAATACGGAATGAAGCAGGGCAAAGACTAATAGAGTTTTGCCAAGAGAACTACTGGTCATAGCAAACACCCTCTTCCAACAACACAAGAGAAGACTCTACACATGGACATCACCAGATGGTCAACACCGAAATCAGATTGATTATATTCTTTGCAGCCAAAGATGGAGAAGCTCTATACACTCAACAAAAACAAGACCGGGAGCTGACTGTGGCTCAGATCATGAACTCCTTATTGCCAAATTCAGACTTAAATTGAAGAAAGTAGGGAAAACCACTAGACCATTCAGGTATGACCTAAATCAAATCCCTTATGATTATACAGTGGAAGTGAGAAATAGATTTAAGGGACAAGATCTGATAAAGTGCCTGATGAACTACGGATGGAGGTTCGTGACATTGTACAGGAGACATGGATCAAGACCATGCCCATGGAAAAGAAATGCAAAAAAGCAAAATGGCTGTCTGGGAAGGCCTTACAAATAGCTGTGAAAAGAAGAGAAGCGAAAAGCAAAGGAGAAAAGGAAAGATATAAGCATCTGAATGCAGAGTTCCAAAGAATAGCAAGAAGAGATAAGAAAGCGTTCCTCAGCGATCAGTGCAAAGAAATAGAGGAAAACAACAGAATGGGAAAGACTAGGGATCTCTTCAAGAAAATTAGAGATACCAAGGGAACATTTCATGCAAAGATGGGCTCGATAAAGGACAGAAATGGTATGGACCTAACAGAAGCAGAAGATATTAAGAAGAGGTGGCAAGAATACACAGAAGAACTGTACAAAAAAGATCTTCATGACCCAGATAACCATGATGGTGTGATCACTCACCTAGAGCCAGACATCCTGGAATGTGAAGTCAAGTGGGCCTTAGAGAGCATCACTACGAACAAAGCTAGTGGAGGTGATGGAATTCCAGGTGAGCTATTCCAAATCTTGAAAGATGATGCTGTGAAAGTGCTGCACTCAATATGCCAGCAAATTTGGAAAACTCAGCAGTGGCCACAGGACTGGAAAAGGTCAGTTTTCACTCCAATCCCAAAGAAAGGCAATGCCAAAGAATGCTCAAACTACCACACAATTGCACTCATCTCACAGGCTAGTAAAGTAATGCTCAAAATTCTCCAAGCCAGGCTTCAGCAATACGTGAACCGTGAACTTCCTGATGTTCAAGCTGGTTTTAGAAAAGGCAGAGGAACCAGAGATCAAATTGCCAACATCCGCTGGATAATCGACAAAGCAAGAGAGTTCCAGAAAAACATCTATTTCTGCTTTATTGACTATGCCAAAGCCTTTGGCTGTGTGGATCACAATAAACTGTGGAAAATTCTGAAAGAGATGAGAATACCAGACCACCTGACCAGCCTCTTGAGAAACCTATATGCAGGTCAGGAAGCAACAGTTAGAACTGGACATGGAACAACAGACTGGGTCCAAATAAGAAAAGGAGTATGTCGAGGCTGTATATTATCACCCTGCTTATTTAACTTATATGCAGAGTACATCATGAGAAACTCTGGGCTGGAAGAAGCACAAGCTGGAATCAAGATTGCCGGGAGAAATATCAATAACCTCAGATATGCAGATGACACCACCCTTATGGCAGAAAGTGAAGAGGAACTAAAAAGCCTCTTGATGAAAGTAAAAGAGGAGAGTGAAAAAGTTGGCTTAAAGCTCAACATTCAAAAAACGAAGATCATGGCATCTGGTCCCATCACTTCATGGGAAATAGATGGGGAAACAGTGGAAACAGTGTCAGACTTTATTTTGGGGGGCTCCAAAATCACTGCAGATGGTGATTGCAGCCATGAAATTAAAAGACGCTTACTCTTGGAAGGAAAGTTATGACCAACCTAGATAGCATATTGAAAAGCAGAGACATTACTTTGCCAACAAAGGTCCGTCTAGTCAAGGCTATGGTTTTTCCAGTGGTCATGTATGGATGTGAGAGTTGGACTGTGAAGAAAGCTGAGCGCTGAAGAATTGATGCTTTTGAACTGTGGTGTTGGAGAAGACTCTTGAGAGGCCCTTGGACTGCAAGGAGATCCAACCAGTCCATTCTAAAGGAGATCAGTCCTGGGTGTTCTTTGGAAGGAGTGATGCTAAAGCTGAAACTCCAGTACTTTGGCCACCTCATGTGAAGAACCGACTCATTGGAAAAGTCTCTGATGCTGGGAGGGATTGGGGGCAGGAGGAGAAGGGGACGACAGAGGATGAGATGGCTGGATGGCATCACCAACTCGATGGACCTGAATTTGAGTGAACTCTGGGAGTTGGTGATGGACAGGGAGGCCTGGCATGCTGCAATTCATGGGGTCACAAAGAGTCGGACATGATTGAGCGACTGAACTGAACTGATAGTTGACTCAGAAGGCAAACAACATTACGAGCTGTGGAAGTTTAGGATCTTTGATTTCCTTATTGCACTGTAAAGACTGAAATGTCATTAAGTAATGTCAGAATATGTGACTATATACACAGCTGCTGCTGCTGCTGCTGCTGCTAAGTCGCTTCAGTCGTGTCCAACTCTGTGTGACCCCATGGACGGCAGCCCACCAGGCTCCTCCATCCTTGGGATTCTCCAGGCAAAAATACTGGAGTGGGTTGCCATTTCCTTCTCCAATGCATGCATGCATGCTAATTCGCTTCAGTCGTGTCCGACTCTATGTGACCCGATGGACAGCAGCCCACCAAGCTCCTCTGTCCACAGGACTCTCTAGGCAAGAATACTGGAGTGGGTTGCCATTTCCTTCTCTGACTGTATACACAGAGACCTCATTATCCTATTATTTATTATCTCAAGTCCCATTGTTGCAGCTGAACAAGGAAGCAAAAGTCACCATTGCCTGAAATTCACTGTAGTTAAGAATCAAAAACTTGGGACTTCCCTCGTAGCTCAGTCATCTACTTGCAATGCAGGAGACCTGAGTTCGATTCCTGGGTTGGGAAGATCCCCTGGAAAAGGAAATGGCAACCCACTCCAGTATTCTTGCCTGGAGAATCCCATGGATAGAGGAGCCTGGCAGGCTACACACAGTCCATGGGATCACAAGAGTCAGACACGACTTAGTGACTAAACCACAATAATCAAAAAACCTGGTTTAAGCAGGAAGCCATCAAAAACTACGTGAATATGGCGGGAGTGGGGTGGGGAGTAAATCAGGAGTTTGGGATGAACACACACACTAATATATATATATAAAATAGATATATAACAAGGATCTATTGTATAGCCCAGGGAACTATATTCAGTATCTTGTAATAATAACCTATAATGGAAAAGAATTTGAAAAAGAATATGTATATACATAACTGAATCACTTTGCTATGCAACTGAAACTAACAAAACATTGTAAATCAACTATATTTCAACTAAAAACAATAAATAAAAATTATATGAATATGTACACACCACAAATATACAACTGTCCATACATTCATCTGCCTGTGTACTGACGCTGACCAAGGCTGTAACGTGTGTTACTGAGTCCACTATGTGTCCTCCTGGCATACACACCACATGTACTGTGGATGATCTCATTTCCAGTTTCAGTGCCTTTACAGTGAAGGGAAATCTTAAAAACACTTCTGAAGCAGTTGCAGTACTGAATCCTTCTAGTTTTTCATCAGGTTCTGTACATCTTTACACTTGTCATAAACACTACTAAATGGACTGCAATTTTTGACAACTTGTCTCTTTGGAATCTTTCCGAAGCATTCAACTGAGTTCCCTTAGAAATGACAACTATCTTTTTGCATTCGCAGCCCAACAGTTCCTGTACACTGATTTTAAATCACACAATCACAGTAGAGAAAATACATCTGGCATAAACTCATTTGGGAACCAACACAGCTGGCATTTGACAGGTGGACAAAGAAATAGATGAGAGAAGAGAGCGAGCAGCCCTGAGAGAGGCCACTGCTGGGAGGTTTCCAGGGACCCCCAGCTTCCATCACTGCATTTTTCAGAGAATGAGTTTATCAGTTAGGAGAGCAAGTTGATTAAGTTGAGGTTGGTTAAGAAAGCTACTACTATATTCACAAACTAAGCGGTTATAAAATTAGCCCTCACCTCAACCAAATGTCTTTTCCCACTTAACACTGGCATCTATCCAGACCAACGTGGACTGATCCCTTGATATTACTAATAGCAAACACTAACAGAGAACTTATGTTCTTGACCAGGGCACTGATGAGTTCTAAGTGAGTTCACATGTTCATGCATCAGGCAGGTGCTATTATTAACCCACAGAGAAGCAAAGAAAGTCAAATGAATTGTCCAAACTCCCACAGCTGGTGTACATGGCAGAGCTGTATTCAAATCAAAGGTATCTACTCCAAAGTTGTTCCCTTACTTAGCACACTATGTTCCCTCTCAGTATGATTATCAAGTGTTGTTCAGTTCAGTTCAGTTCAGTCGCTCAGTCGTGCCCGACTCTTTGTGACCCCATGAATCACAGCACGCCAGGCCTCCCTGTCCATCACCAACTCCTGGAGTTCACTCAGACTCACACCCATCGAGTCAGTGATGCCATCTAGCCATCTCATCCTCTGTCGTCCCCTTCTCCTCCTGCCCCCAATCCCTCCCAGCATCAGAGTCTTTTCCAATGAGTCAACTCTTCGCATGAGATGGCCAAAGTACTGGAGTTTCAGCTTTAGCATCATTCCTTCCAAAGAAATCCCAGGGCTGATCTCCTTCAGAATGGACTGGTTGGATCTCCTTGCAGTCCAAGGGACTCTCAAGTTAAATACTTGTAAATACTCACAAATAGCACTACAAAGTGAGGGTGTAAAATACGGAAACTTTCATGAAGTCAACAGAAATGATCTTGGAGAACAACCGGAATCACAATCAAACTTAATGAACAATGAACCCTGGCAGAATGAGCTAACAGTTGAAGAGAGGCTGAGAAGACTAATAATACAGACCCTTCCGCTGAAAATGATCTTAGCAATCACACAGTATATACTAATCACCTACTACGTGTTTCAGTTGACTTTATTGGCAAAGTAATGTCTCTGCTTTTTAATATGCTGTCTAGGTTTGTCATAGCTTTTCTTCCAAGGAGCAAGTGTCTTTTAATTCTATGGCTGCAGTCACCATCTGCAGTGATTTTGGAGCCCCCAAAAATAAAGTCTGTCATGGTTTCCATTGTTTCCCCATCTATTTATTACAGGAACTTTATCTTTTGCTCCTGTAGGAGCTTTATCTTTTCATTCTGGTTTATCCATTAGAAATGGATTTTGTTCCTTATAAGTATTAGCACATAGTTATGATTATATATATAAAACCTAAATTTTGTGATTATTAACTAAATAAGGATAATTTTTAGATCCAGTTTTGGAGTTAAAGACCCAACCTCTTTTATGTTGTTCACTATGTGATTTGGCCTCCCTTTTGGCTTAATCCTCGGTGATCCCAGTTTTCTGCCACCACTCACTAGGCAGGGTGTGTGGTCATGAGGAGGAACAATGGGAATAGCCAAAGACCACTGAGAGGGTAACAGGCAGGAAGGTCAGGGATCTCCAAACAGAGGAAATAGGCTGCAAGTGTCAGACATTTTTATCTCGCTTAAGCGGTAGGAGGAAACAAACTAGTGATATTTTTTCCCCTTCTCTATACAAATTTAAAAGGTTTCTCTTAAAATACTGAGCTGCCATAATGACACCTGGTTTCACCTGAAGTTAATTATTCTCAAACCTTGAGTTCAGCAATGCATTTTTCTTATGGAAATGTTTGTCTTAAGCTATGCTAATGCACTATGCATTTACCCTAGACTCTGCCTTCAAGTCCGTTGTGGTTGCCGCCAAATGGCTCAGAACCTACTCAACAAACCATTATGTTAAACTCAGAATTTGTTCCCCTAATCTGTGTAAATGAAACTATTTGTATGGTAATCTGCCCTTCTACAAGATTCAAGTCAATGGTTTCACAGCCTGGGATGAATCTTCTGTCAAGATTATCCCAAAATGCATCTTATGGGTGAGGGGCCTGGTGCCATTCTGAGTTTTAAGACATTCCTTTCATTCATTAACAGACTGCTAGTGACTATATAACATCCAGCTGAAGACTAGCAGGGAGGTACTCTTTCTGCCCCTTTCTGATGCCTATGTCAGAAGCTTTCTCTATCTCCTTTATACTCTAATAAAACTTGATTACACAAAAGCTCTGAGCAATCAAGCCTTGTCTCTGGCCCTGGATTGAATTCTTCTCCTCCGGAGGCCAAGAATCCTTTCATCTTTTCGTGGGTCAGCAACAACCTTTCACCACAAGCCACCCAGGTGGCATAGTGGTGAAGAATCTGCCTGCAGTGCAGGAGACCCAGGTTCAATCCCTGGGTTGGGAAGATCCCCTGGAGAAGGGAATGGCAACCCACTCCAGTATCCTTGTCTGGAGAATCCCATGGACAGAGGAGTCTGGTGGGCTACAGTCCATGGGGTTGCAAAGAGTTGGACACGACTGAGTGACTAACACATACACAAAGCCACCCAGCAAACAGTACTTGCACAAAACGTGAGACTAGGCTAATAAAAAGCAATCAGGATACAGAATTGGCAAAAATTTAAAACTCAAGGGCCACAGAATATTCTGGAAGTAGGAGATACAGGCCAAAGCAGAAGGTATAAAAAGAGAAAGGCTTATCAGCTGGGATAAAGGTGACTGAAAATAGCCTGAGGGATTTGGTAGGAGAAGAAATATAAGAAACTATAACAAATTAAGCACGATTGTACTTAAGAATATGGGTGTGGCCTTGCAAATCTAAACAAATTCTTTGAGGTTGACTTTTATTTGTCTTTGGTTTTCACATCCCAGCATTAATGGGCTTCTCAGGTGGCGCTAGTGGTAAAGAACCTGCCTGCCAATGCAGGAGAGGTATGCCTGTGTTGAGAAGATTCCCTGGAGGAGGAAACAGCAACCCACTCCAATTCTCCACTTGCCAGGAGAATTCCATGGACAGAGGAGCCTGGCGGGCTACAGTCCATAGGGTCACAGAGTCGGATACAACCGAAGTGACTTAGCACGAACGCAGTACAGAAACTACTTGTTGAATTTGGTGACTGTTTTAATCCCCATGCTTCTAATTTAATTTTCTGATAGGAAACATTCATTTGGCTAAAAAATAAATTCATCTAAAAAGGTATGCCAAGTTTAGAAGATGTTACCTTTGGGAGAAACTGGGAAAAAAAGATACATGAGGATGACCTACAAGGGGTAGGGGGCGTGAAGGGAGGGAGGCTCACGAGGGAAGGTATATATGTATCCTTATGGCTGACTCACATTATCGAATGCAGAAACTAACACAACATAGTAAGCGACTATCCTCCAATTAAAAAAAAAAAGACACATGGGATCTTTAATATTTTTTATAACTGGATGTAAAATGACAGTTATCTTAAAATTAAAACATTATTTTTTTTTTAAGTATGGCAAGGCAAGTCTTATTCCCACTCTTTTATTTCCATCTGCTAAGGTCTCAATGACCATGTGATCATGGCCACCTCCTTTAATCATACATAGATAAACTACTTTTATTATTTTCTTCATGCAAGCTAATACAAATGTATATTATTTCTCCCTCACCATCTTTACCATGGTAGCTATTTGGTTCTGAGTCTTGCTTTTTTCCATGTAACAATGTAATGGAAATTTTAAAGAGCGTACTCTTTGTGTAGAGAGCTTTTGTTTGAGGTATTCTTAGGTAAATCATACTTATTTAGCCAGTCCTCTACTGATGGACATTTGTATTGTTTCCAACCCTTTGTTATTAAAAGCCGTTATTAATCCTATATAGATATTGTATTTGTGTCATTTTGATAACTAGTGCCTAAATCCCTCCACAGAGACTGAATCATTTTACATTCCCACCAGCGATGTATGGGAGCCTGTTGTCCCAAAGTCTCGACAGTAGAATGTGTTATCAAACATTTGGGTTTCTGCCAATCCAGTAGATTTTAATTTTTGTTCCATTCATGAGGTTGAGTATATTTCCATTTGTCCAATATACTGAAGAATAACAATGTTATCAGAAAATGTCTCATAAGAAAGCTGAATTTGATTATTTTACTGGAAGAGGTCCTTCCATAGTTCTGGATCTTATTTAAAATGCATTAGCTAGGGCTTCCCTGGTGGCTCAGTGGTAAAGAATCTGCCTGCCAATGAAGGAGACTTGGGTTTGATCCCTGATCTGGTAAGATACCACCTGCTGTGGAGCAACGAAGCCCGTGCACCACAACTACTGAGCCTGTGCTCTGCTGCTGCTGCTGCTAAGTCGCTTCAGTCCTGTCCGACTCTGTGCGACCCCATAGACAGCAGTCCACCAGGCTCCGCCGTCCCTAGGATTCTCCAGGCAAGAACACTGGAGTGGGTTGCCATTTCCTTCTCCAATGCACGAAAGTGAAAGTGAAGTCGATTCAGTTGTGTCCGACTCTTAGCGACCCCATGGACTGCAGCCCACCAGGCTCCTCCGTCCATGGTATTTTCCAGGCAAGAGTACTGGAGTGGGGTGCCATTGCCTTCTCTGGAGCCTGTGCTCTAGAGCCTGGGAACTCCAACTGTTGAGCCCATGTGCTGCAAACTACTAAAATCAGCACGCCCTAGAACCTGTGTTCCTCAACAAAAGAAGCCACTGCGTGGAGAAGCCTGCACACTGCAATGAAAAGTAGCCCCTGCTCAACTCAACCAGAGAAAAGCCAGGGCAGCAACAAAGACCCAGCAGAGCCAAAAGAAAATAAGTAAAATTAAAACACAATGGCTAGTGGTGATCATTTCGTAACGTACAGAGATTGCTATGTTGCACACCAGGAACTAAGGAACTGTTATAGGTCAATTACACTTCAAAACAAACATTAGATCTGAAGTTTCCGGAGGTGGGAGTCGGGGGAGGAATAACACAAAGGTAGCCAAAAGGGAAGCCTGGCGTGCTGCAGCCCATGGGGTTGCAAAGAGTCGGACACTACTGAGCGATTGAACAACAAGCCAAAAGGCACACACTTCCAGCTGTAAGATAAGGAAGTAAAGTACAACATGAGTAATATAATGAACACTGTTGTATGTTAAGAGAGTAAATCTTAAGGGTTTTCATCACATGGAAAAACATATTTTTCTTTTATTTTGTATCCATATGAGATAACAGGTAGTCACTAAAATTATTGTGATGATCATTTCATGATGTACATAAGTTAAATCATGATACTCTACACCTTAAGTTAACTCACCACTGTATGTTAACTGTATCTCAATGAAACTGGAAGATAAGTAAAATTGTAAAATGCAATGGCTTTTATTTAAAGTGTTCAGTGTTGTTTAAAAACATTAGAAGATCAAATTGACTGAACAATGACTTCACGTCAAAGGATCATCGTTCAGTCCCTAAATCATGTCCGACTCTTTACAACCCCATGGACTGCAGCATGCCAGGCTTCCCTGTCCTTCCCTATCTCCTGGAGTTTGCTCAAACTCACCTTCACTGAGTCTGTGATGCTATCAACCATCTCGTCCTCTGTCATCCCCTTCTTCTCCTGCCCTTAATCTTTCCCAGCATCAGGGTCTTTTCCAATGAGTTGGCTCTTTGCCTCAAGTGGCCAAAGTATTGGGTGCTTACCCTGCTGCTGCTGCTGCTGCTAAGTCACTTCAGTCGTGTCCGACTCTGTGCGACCCCATAGACAGCAGCCCACCAGGCTCCCCCGTCCCTGGGATTCTCCAGGCAAGAATACAGGAGTGGGTTGCTATCTCCTTCTCCAATGCATGAAAGTGAAAAGTGAAAAGCGAAAATGAAGTTGCTCAGTTGTGTTCGACTCTTTGCGACCCCATGGACTGCAGCCTATCAGGCTCCTCCGTCCATGGGATTTTCCAGGCAAGAGTACTGGAGTGGGGTGCCATTGCCTTCTCCCTAAATATGTTCAAATCACTGACCCACCACCAAGGGCCTATCAAGCCTTCCGTAAAGGACTCTGCCCCACCCTGGAGGGAAGAGAAACAAGACTCACAGATGAACACCCAAGAAATAGTAAACTCAACAAATATCGGGAGCCTTCATGGATCTTACAGGATCAACATGATAAATAAGCAAATCACATCATTTGTTAGAAGGTAATAGATGCTGTGGTAAACAAGACTGGATTGAGGACAGGGGATCAGGAGCCCTGTGGGCCATCAGAGCAGGCCTCACAGAGATAATATTCGAACAAAGAAGGAGATAAGGAAGAAAGCCTGTGATAATCTGGAGGTAGAGCATTCTGGTAGACAACAGCCAGTACAAAGGCCAGAAGGAAGATGTGTGCCTAACACGCTCAAGATCCAGGAAGGAGGCCAAGGAGGCCAAGGAGGCTGGAGAAAAGTGGAGGGAATGAGGATAAGGAAGAATTGGAGGCTTCTTTGAGGGCAGAGATGAGTTAGACAACTAAGTTGTTGTGCAGGCTCAGTCGTGACCGACTCTTTGCAACCCCATAGACTGCAGCCTGCCAGGATCCTCTGTCCATGGGATTTTCCAGGCAAGAATACTGGAGTGGGCTGCCATTTCCTTCTTCAGGGGATCTTCCCAACCCAGGGATCGAACCCTGTCTCCTATGTCTCCTGCATTGGTAGGTGACTTCTTTACCACCTAGGTAAGGTCTAGGCCAACCAGATACATTTGGAGTTAATCCCATCCTGTCCTTGCCCTTCTGATCTTGCCCTTGCCCTGGCCTCAGAGACTTAAGTTTTCTAAGAGGGGCAGAGGTAATCCAGTGCTCCAGCCACTCCTATAGGCATAAAGAGCAAACAACCTAAAGGCCCGAGGCACACTTAGGCAAGCAATCACGTGCTTGTAGGCCGAAGACTCCAGGCAACAAGAGAACAATCTTGTACCTTTTTCTTCTATAATTCTGCTTTCTCCTGAAAGTTTTCTTTCCTTGCTAAATTTAAAATTTCTTCCTTGGAACATCTTGTGATTTAATCATCTCACAACAGGTTGGTCCTGTCAGCTGCTTCCCCTTTTCTGCACATCTAATATCTCACCTGGATGTGGTAGTAATCACCACCAGATCAGACTCTTGTGCTCATATGCTCAGTTGCTCAGTCATGTTTGACTCTTTGCAATGCCATGGACTGTAGCCAGCCAGGCTCCTCTGTCGATGGGATTTCCCAGGCAAGAATACTGGAGTGGGCTGCCATTTCCTCCTCCAGGGGATCTGCCCAACCCAGGGATTGAACCCATGTCTCCTGCATCTCCTGAGTTGGCAGGTGAATTTTTTACCACTGATCCACCTGGGGAGCCCTCAGAAACCCCTACAAAGACTCAAATGCTGCCTCTGATCACCTACCCAATTTGTAACAAATACTATCTGCCCCAGCTTCCCTAAGAGCTCATTTGGTAAAGAATCCGCCTGCAGTGCAGGAGACCTGGGTTCGATCCCTGGATTGGGAAGACGCCCTGGAGAAGAGAAAGGCTACCCACTCCAGTATTCTGGCCTGGAGAATTCCATGGGCTATATAGTCCATGGGGTCACAAAGAGTCAGACACGACTGAGTGACTTTCAGTTTCACTATCTGCCCCTGACCTACAAACAAAGCTACTACTTTCTCAATGAAAAGCATTACAGGGAAAGAACTCTTTCTTTTTACACCAGTCTAAGAGGATCTATCACACTTCAGAGTCAAGAGAAGTGAGACAATGAGAACAGAGACTATTGAGGAGAAACCAAGCCGAGGTTTCTGCAGGGGCAGCAGGCCTGATGGGAAAGTCATCTTGCGTTGGCAAAACCACCGTTACTCCAGACTGGCTTCTGTGCATCCTTCTGTGCTTGCTTCCTTGCACCTTGAAACTCTAGACCCCACTTGCTCCGCCTTCATTTCCCCTTCATCGCCTACTAAAAAGACTATACAGAGCATTGCCCTCCAGGCAGAACAGCTGCAAGAGGAAGAGGCCCTGCAATTTCTGTAATCTCTACAATTCCTACAATAATTAAGCAGTAACCTTAGATTTCACCAACTTTCTAATCCCCTCACCAATCAATACAGATCCAGAGGGGTAAGACAGGATGGATACACCACTAGAATAAGGATGGATCTTTCTGACGTTTAAGGAATGCCATTAACACGGGCAAGGCACAGAGCTGGGAGCCACAGGAAATCCAGACATGTGTTCTGGGCACTGATAAAGTGACTCTCAATAAAGGTGGAGGCCAAACTTCCCCTGTGGTCCAGTGGTTCAGACTGTGACTTCTAATGTATGGGGCATGAGTCAATCCCTGGTGAGGGAATTAAGATCCCAGCAGTGTGCCCCCACCCCCAAAAGTAGGTAGAGGCAAAAACTCATGAAAAATGAAACTGTGTGGCAACAAGACCTGAGATGTCACCAATCATTGACAATCTGAAGACCAAGTACCCAGAGGGATCTTGGGCAGCTCCATACAAAAAACTTAGAGCCGCTCTCAAAGACCCAAGCACGGTGGTGCTTCTGGCATAGGGATTAATCTGGGTGTGAGTTCTGCTTCCAATTTCCCAGCTGTGACATCAGTGTCACACTGATGATATTTCAACATCTGCTTAAACTTAGTTTTCTCGCAAGAAAGAGGAGCCAGACAGCCGCTTCTCGAGGATGTTGGGAAGCGGAAGTGAAATCCAGGAGCTGCTTTAGCATAGGGCTTCCCTGGTAGCTCAGATGGTAAAGATTCTGCCTGCAATGTGGGAGATGCGGGTTCCATTCCTGGGTCAGGAATATCCTCTGGAGAAGGGAATGGCAACCCGCTCCAGTATTCTTGCCTGGAGAATCCCATGGACAGAGGAGCCAGGCGGGTCGCAAAGAGTCGGACGCGACTGGGCGACTAGATTTACCTCTTACACACTCAGCAAGTGCCATCCATCAGGACCCACTCTGGTCTCAATACCGCCCAAGAGACGTCTGCCCGGTACCCAGTCTGCAAGTTCTCCTGTCTATCCTGAGCCTCTCAGGATGCCACTCTGTTCAGTGTCGGGGTAAAATCGGAACTGCTCAGCTCCCACGCCCTGTCTCCCAGTCCATCCCGGGACCACCGGGGGCACCCTCTTCTATACGTGGGTACCCGATCTTTCAGCAGGACGCCCAGTGGTGTTTGGACACCTCCCCTTCGCATCAGCAGCGCTCCCCGCGCGGTGCCCCGCGTCCAGCCTCGCTCTGCCGGCTCCTCACCTGATGTAGGGGAGAAAGGGGTTGACGTGCCCGGAGAGCACGGCGACCACGTAGGAAATGATGAAGGCAGCGGACGACCAGGTCACCAGCAGGAAGGGGACGAAGGCCATTCCCCGGAGAAAGCACAGCATCGCGCCGCCACCGCCGGGAGGGCGCTGCGCTCCACGGAGCCGGGCCGCGGGGCTGGTCGCTGGGCTGCTCCGCGCTGCCGGGAGGCGGGGGCGGCGCACGTGCGGTGAACAGCCGCGGGCTGCCGGGCTGACCCGAGGCTCCGCGACGGCGGGGCAGGCCCGGCTCCGGAGGGAGGGGAGGCGCGGAGAGCGGAGCGAGGAGGCAGGCTGCGAGGCAGCGGCCGGGGGTGGGTGGGGCGCGGGCGGCCCGGGCTTGTTGCGAAACCAGTGAAGTCACAAAGCGGCGGCCCTCGCCGACTTGCCCGGCGCGCGGCGACCTCCCCGCGGACGCGACGCCGGGGCTGCGGGGGACCCGGCTCCTTTCGGTTTTGGTTCGGCCTCCCGGCGCGGGACGCGGCGGGGATGCCCGCCCAGACGGTCCCAGTCTACCCGCGCCGTCCTGCCCCTTGCGCAACTCCGGAGAAACGGATCAACTCCTCCCCGCCCCTCCTCCTCCCCTCGGGGTTTCCGGGGTACCGGGCCTCGAACCCCGACGGCTTCCTCTGCGTGGTCCCGCCGCCCGCGCGTCCCCAGGGAGAGCGTGACCACCGCGTGGTGACATCTACCGCGTCCCGCCCGGCTGCACGGCTCCGGGCAGAACTGTTGGGTGACGTTCTCCAGGCCATGGGACATGGATGTGGCACCCACCTGGGCGGTGTCCACCTGGAAACCCGGAGCGTGTGGAGGCTGGGGGTTGGGGGAGTGAGGGTGGGGGGCCGGACTGAGCTCTGGCCGAGCCTGTGCTGCCCACAGTTCTACTTCCCTCGTCCCTCCCACCCCCAGGCGGACTTTTCTTTCCTAGAAATTAAGTTTCTGTTTCTCTCACAGATCAGGGTTAGCCCAGGCTTGGAGCTATGTCGTAAGACTGGTAATAGTGACTTCGTACATTTCAAACGCTGCGAAAGGAATTTGTGCTCCGGAGGCGCTTGCAAGCACGGTGATTTTGAAATACAGTTTATGAATTCTGAGCCCAAGGTATGTGACGTCACAGGGTCACTGGTAACCAAACATGGGTTCCTTTAAGACACGTAAACATTTCTTGGGTGTCACACCTTACTAGGGGACAGGATACAAAGATTTAAATAGTTTCATGGGGTTTAGGCGACTGACATATCAAAATAAAATACATTGTATGGAATATCAAACAAAAATGATAATCTTTAAAAAAAATAAATAAGATATGCATAGAGTTGAGAGGCAGGTGCTGCTGCTCAGATGAAGAACCAAGGACCTTTTCCTGACAGATATTACAGTTTTTTAAGCGATTGCTCTTCACACAAAGAGGGGAGACTAGCATTTGTAATTCAAGGAGACAGCAGGAGAAAATGCATAGATTGCAAACTACCTGGTTTTCTGGAACTGGAAAAGCATGCAAGAGGAACTCCCTGGTAATCCAGTGGTTAGGACTACACTCTTCCACTGCAGAAGTCACTGGGTTCAATCCCTGGTGGGGGATTGAGATTTCACACGCAGTGTGTGTGCTTAATTGTTCAGTCATCTCTCTTTTCAGCCCTTTGGACTGTAGCCCGCCAGGCTCCTCTGTCCATGGAATTTTCCAGGCAAAAATACTGGAGGAGGTCGTCATTTCGTCTTCCTGGGATCTTCCTCAGGGATCGAACCTACCTCTCTCGCATTGGCAGGTGATTCTTTACCACTGTGCCACCTGGTAAGCAGAACTACCAAATAAATAAATGAACCATTAAAATAAAGACAGACAAGAAAACACACTACTGTAAGGTGGACAGTGGAGAGGTCAGCAAAGAGGCTGCAGCACCTGAGCCCTACTAAGAATCTTATTTGGTTTTGATTTTGGTTTTGATAGTGAGGGGAGTTGGAGAAGGTGATGGCACCCCACTCCAGTACTCTTGCCTGGAGAATCCCATGGACGGAGGAGCCTCGAAGGCTGCAGTCCATGGGATCCCGAAGAGTTGGACGCGACTGAGCAACTTCACTTTCACTTTTCACTTTCATGCATTGGAGAAGGAAATGGCAACCCACTCCAGTATTCTTGCCTGGAGAATCCCAGGGACGGGGGAGCCTGGTGGGCTGCCGTCTATGGGGTCGCACTGAGTCGGACACGACTGAAGCAACTTAGCAGCAGCAGCAGTGAGGGGAGTAGGAACATGGACAGACTTGTATTTCAGGAGATCATTGAGGCTGTGGGAGGAGTGACCACAAATCCAGTAAAGCAGAAGCTTTTAATTAGCTTCTTTTTAAGAAAATATTACAAAAGCTGGCATCCTTAGTAATCCGTTATAGGTCTCTACTTAGGTTTCTCTGTTCTGAAAACCCACTCTCTTCCCTGGCCTTCCTTCCCTTCCCTGTCACCTCCTGTTTCTCTTCTACTCTGCAAACATGCTGTACTGTGCTGTGCTTAGTTGCTCAGTTATGTCTGACTCTTTTCAACCCCATGGACTGTTGCCCACCATGCTTCTCTGTCCATGGGGCTTCTCCAGGCAAGAATACTGGAGTGGGTCGTCATGTCTTCCTACAAGGGATCTTCCCAACCCAGCGATCGAACTCAGGTCTCCCACATTGCAAATGGATTCTTTACTGTCTGAGCCACCAGGAAAGCCCATTCTACAACTGATTTGATTTTAAAAACCCTCCCTGAGGCAGGGGAATTATAACATCAAGTGGAATTCACTTGATCTTTTTATCTCTGTTCCTTAAGTCCCTTAAACAATCCAGTTGGCTAATCACTTTTTGTTTGCTTGTTTGTTTGTTTCTATTAAACTTTTTACTTTGGAGTATAGCTGATTAACAGTGTTGTGATAGTTTCAGGTGGACAGCAAAGGGACTCAACCATATATATGCATGTATCCATTCTCCCACAAACTCCCCTTCCATCCAGGCTGCCACAGAACATTGAGCAGAGTTCCCTGTGCTGTGCACTAGGTCCTTGTTGGTTATCCATTTTAAATATAGCAGTGTGTACATGTCCATCCCAGACTCCCTAACCATCCCTTTCCCCCGGCTAACCACTTTTAACCCAAACATACAAGAGTTGTCTGACTATAAAGGTAGTAAGAATTTTGTTGTTTAACATAAGTATGTAAACATGTATATATTTAAAATGGATTCATAAGTGTAACTAACTGTACACGCATACATATGGTGTCTACCAGTCCTAAGGAACCCGGGGCTGCTTTCCCTTCCAAAAGCTTTTGATGCCATAAATCTTATGACACCCACTCCTTAGAATGGTAAAGTTTATACAGTAAGAAATGCAAAAATACTGAAAAACATCCTTACTGGTGAAGGAAACCAGAATATGTCACCCCCAAATATGTCTCTCTAACATATTGGTTTGAGCTGAATCCAATTAAGAAGGCGCAAAAGCAGAAAAAGCTCTCTCTACCCTCTTCCTTTCTGCCTACAACTCTTCTCTTCGGCTCTCAGTTGTGTCCGACTCTTTGTGACCCTATGGACTAGCCCGCCAGGCTCCTCTGTCCATGGGATTTTTCAGGCAAGAATACTGGAGTGGGCTGCCATTTCCTACTCTATGGGATCTTTCTGACCTAGGGATCAAACCCGCATCTGTTGCATCTCCTGCATTGGCAGGCAGATTGTTTATCACTGTGCCACCTGGGAAGCCCCTTTCTGTCTAAAGGAAGAATATAAATTTCCTTTGTTGAAGAGAGTTCTAGATTCTTAGCCCAGAGATGACACCAGAGGAATCTGCAAACAAGCCTCACCCCACTCACTTCCCCCAATATATTACATTCCCACAGTTTCCTGCCCTTGGAAGCCTACAAACATTTTCCCTTGTCCTGTCATTTCTGTACAAACTTATTGTTTCTTTTTTAAGATGCTGTATACACCCAAGGTCTAGCTCTCCCTTTGTTACTCATACTTGAGTTTCTCCCATGCGTTTATGAGATGCATATATTAATAAACTTCTTATTATCTACCTTTAAGATGTATAATAAATGTTTTGCTTCTCCCCTGGATTTGATTCTGACTTTCTGTCAAAGGAAGTCATTCTGTCTCAAAGTAAGGATCTCAGTGGGCTGTCCTTTTGAGGATGAAGTCATTCTTCCTCGATGACCATCATTTACTGACAGGCAGTGTCGTTCTGATCTAAACAAACCTCACACCAAAGCTCAAGTATCATCCTCTTTTTATGGATGAGGAAACTGAAATTCAAGGCCATTAAGTTATTGAATAGAAGTGTAGAATTTGAAGTCAGGTTTATCTGACTCAAAAAACTGTAACCCTAAACATTGTGAGGAACTGCCTCACCATTCTAATTCCCCAAACTCCAGAATTACAGAAGGAAACCCTTAAAATATATACAGTTATCTTATTTTTAAACTTTTGTATGGATATACTTATTCATTTTGAAAAACTTACACAATGTATAATAACATAAACAATTGAGAAGCATTCATAATTCCCTGGCAATAAGTCAACTTTCTCAATTTCCTAGCTTCTATTTTGTTCTGTTACATAGGAATAGTTAAAATCAAATTGTAGTTATAAGTGTGTGGTTTGATTATTTTTATGTATGAAACATCTGTTCCATGTTGTTACACTCTTTGAGTTACCGGTTTTACTTGGTATTTATCCACTGAATTAATGAGCTATAGTTTATTTCGTGCCCCAAATTGTTAAACACTGGGGGCAGTGAAATAAATTATGCTCATCCAGATAGCATTTAAATGACATTCTACAAACATTTCAGGTTTCTGCTTTTCTTTTCACTTTAGGTAAATTTCCATGCATTGGATTGCTCTGTCAAAGGACAATACAAATATTTTAAAAATCCATGTTAACATTCTAAATTACTTGAAACTGTAGTACCAGTTTCATTGCTTTAATAACCTATTGCAGTTTCATCATATACCACCTCCGTTTCTGTATTTTTTTTTAACATTTATTTATTTGGCTGCAGCAGGTCATAGCTGTGGCATGAGGGATCCAGTTCCCCGACCAGAGATCAAACCCAGGCCCCCTGCGTTGGGAACATAGAGTCTTAGCCATTGGACCACCTGGGAAGTCCTGGGGGCTGGTTATTTCTTGCTCACCCTTACTTTGGTCCCGCAACCCTGGTCTCTAACGCTTAAATTCCTTACTTAGAAGGTAGTTGAAAGCCTACAATTTCAGTGGCACTTACTCAGGGTAGATGCCCCTGACCAAATACAGTTCCAGAGCTGGGCCCACACCTCTGGATTTCTATTCTTTTTAGAGGTCTTGTCTCAGTAACTCCTTTTTCTTTGGTTAAATCTGATGCTTTTAAGGTGGTTTTATATTTCCTCAGATTTTTCAGTTGTCTGAATTTCCTGCTGCTGCTGCTGCTAAGTCGCTTCAGTCGTGTCTGACTCTGTGTGACCCCATAGATGGCAGCCCACCAGGCTACCCTGTCCCTGGGATCCTCCAGGCAAGAATACTGGAGTGGGTTGCCATTTCCTTCTCCAGTGCACGAAAGTGAAAAGTGAAAGCGAAGTCGCTCAGTCCTGTCCAACTCCTAGCTACTCCATGGACTGCAGCCTACCAGGCTCCTCTGTCCATGGGATTTTCCAGGCAAGAGTACTGGAGCAGGCTGCCATTGCCTTCTCCGTCTGAATTTCCTAGTCCAGCGTTTCTATAAGCAGCAGTTGAGGCATTGCATTAGGTCCTTGTCTTTCATTTTTTTTTTTTTTTTTTGCAAAAGCAGCTTTTTAGAATTCACAGTTCAATATCTTGGTCATTTGTCATTACGCAGCTCTTTAATTATCAGAAAAGAGAGTATGAAAATTAGCATTGCTAATTCCATTTCCCTCCCCATTCTTTACTTAATCTCTATGTTTTTATTCACGGGCAAGTTGGAAGTAAGACTGCTAGGAGAAATATCAACAACCTCAGATATGCAGATGACACCACCCTTATGGCAGAAAGCAAAGAAGAACTAAAGAGCCTCTTGATGAAAGTGAAAGAAGAGAGTAAAAAAGTTGACTTAAAACTCAACATTCAGAAAACTAAGATCATGGCATCTGGTCCCATCACTTCATGGCAAATAGATGGGGAGACAGTGGAAACAGTGGCAGACTTTATTTTGGGGGGCTCCAAAATCACTGCAGATGGTGACTGCAGTCTTGAAATTCAAAGATGCTTGCTCCTTGAAAGAAAAGCTATGACCAACCTAGACAGCATATTAAAAAGCAGAGACATTACTTTTCCAACAAAGATCCATCTAGTCAAAGCTATGGTTTTTCCAGTGGTTGTGTATGAATGTGAGAGTTGGACTGTAAAGAAAGCTGAGTGCCAAAGAATTGATGCTTTTGAACTGTGGTGTTGGAGAAGACTCTTCATTGGAAGGACTGATGCTGAAGCTGAAACTCCAATACTTTGGCCACCTGATGCAAAGAACTGACTCATTTGAAAAGACCCTGATGCTGGGAAAGATTGAAGGCAGGAGGAGAAGGGGATGACAGAGGATGAGATGGTTGGATGGCATCACTGACTCGATGGACATGAGTTTGAGTAAACTCTGGGAGTTGGTGATGGACAGGGAGGCCTGGCATGCTGCAGTCCTTGGGGTCACAAAGAGTTGGACAGGACTGAGTGACTGAACTGAACTGAAAAGCCTCAATTATTTCCCTCTTCTAAAAGCTGCAGTGTCCCCTCTCCATGAATATGGACTGAACTTACTGACTTCTGAAGATGAAGGTATGGAAGGAGAAATAAGGTATCTTTACAGAGAGAAATCTTAACATTACCTTAATTAGATGATCAAAGTTAACATCACCAGGAGTAAACTGATGTTCTATATTCTACAGATTAATATGTGTGTGTGTTCATGCTCAGTCCCTTAGTTTTGTGTGACTGTTTGCAACCCTTTGGACTCCTGCCAGGCTCCTTTGTCCATGGGATTTGTTTTGGCAAGAATACTGGAGCGTGTTACCATTTCCTCCTCCAATGGATCTTCCTGACCCAGGGATCTGAACCCAGGCCTCCTGCTTCTCCTGCATTGCAGGTGGATTCTTTATCTGCTGAGTCATCGGGGAAGCCCCACATATTGATATAATAATAATATATTCTATATGTTGATATAATAAGATATCCTGATGTGATGAGAAAGTATTTCACCTCTGTGGTATTTTTCCCCAAAGCCCATTACTCCCTCCCAGCTTCATCTGCTGCTGCTGCTGCTAAGTCGCTTCAGTCGTGTCCGACCCTGGGCCACCCCATAGACGGCAGCCCACGAGGCTCCCCTGTCCCTGGGATTCTCCAGGCAAGAACACTGGAGTGGGTTGCCATTGCCTTCCAAGACAAACCCTAATTGAAGGCCACTCTATAAAATACCTGATTGCTACTTTGAAACATGTCAAAGTCACGAAAAACAAGGAAAGACTGAGAAACTGTCACAGACTAGAGGAACAAAGGAAACGTGACATCTAAACATAATCCGGTATCCCACATTGGATCCCGGAACAGAAAAAGGACCTTAGTGAAAAAACTAGTGAAATCAGAATCAAGCCTATAGCTTAGTTAATGGTAATGCGCCAAAGTTAATGTCTTAGTTTTGATAAATTTACCACGGTGCATGTTAATATTAGGGGAAACTGGGTCAAGGGTATGTGGGAATTCTCTGTGCCATCTTTGCAACTTTTCTATAGATCTGCAATTAGTCCAAAATATTTTTTGAAGTTGCAGATTTCCCTGGTGGTACAGTGGATAAGAATCCATCTGCCAAGGCAGGGAACATGGGTTCTATCCCTGGTCTTGGAAGATTCCACATGCCTCAGAGCAACTAAGTCCACGTGCCACAACTACCGAACCCACACTCTAGAGCCTGTGATCCACAACTACTGAGTCCGTACACCATGAGCCTGTGCTCTGCAACGAGAAGCCACACGGTGAGAAGCCCTGGCGATCAGAGTAGTCCGCCCTGGCTGCAACTGGAGAAGGCCTGCACGCAACAATGTGTGTGCCAGGACAAAGACCCGGAACAACTGAAAATACTTGTTTTTCAAAGTTTCAGTAAAGTATTTACCAAAATTCAATAAGATTTCATATTTACAATATCATACTTCATTAGTCACCTTTTGACAATCATGTTACTTTTCTCAATTGTATTGTAGGAGTAGAGAACATACAGTATGCCTAGATGTTCACCTAGAATGAAGGATTCCTCTAAAAAGAATTGATACAAATGAACTTATTGACGAAACAGAAACAAACTCACAGACTTAGAGAATGAATTTATTGTTGCGGGGGAGGGGGTGGGGGAGGAGGGAGGGGAAGGGTGGTGGGGAGGGATAGTTAGGGAGTTTGAGATGGACATGTACACATCGCTACATTTAAAATGGATAACCAACAAGGTCCTTCTGTATAGCTCAGGGGATTCTGTGCAATGTTATGTGGCAGTCTGGATGGGAGGAGAGTTTGGGGAAGAATGGATACATACATGTGTATGGCTGAGTCTCCTGAAACTATCACAACACTGTTAATCAGTTATACTCCAATATAAAATTAAAAGTTTTAAAAAAATGGAATGAAAGATTCCTGCTTCTTTTCCCTTGTCTGGTGTTTGTTGGGAAGAGGTTCCTTAGGCAGGAGCTTTATTTCCTAGTTCTTACGGATGGAGGTGGTGAGTCACTTCCCAGTGAAAGAGTGGGTATCCCTCTTTCACTTTCTTTGCCTGTTGGCTGGCTGGATACCAGTGCCCATGATGACCGTGGAAGTCACTTGTATGAATAGAGACTGCCAACCTGGATCCCTGAACAGCTCTGTGAGGCAGAGAACTCCATCCAAACCCCAGTGCCCAACCATTCAGAAACACTGGTTTGGGTCTACATAAATGAGAAACTAAAGCCTTTGAGATTTCTGGGTTTATCTGCTACAGCAGCTCACATCTCTCAATATATGTGTGTGTGCATGCTCAGTCGTGTTTGATTCTGTGACTCCATGGACTGGAGCCCACCAGGCTCCTCTGTCCATGGGATTTTCCTGGCAAGAATGCTGGAGTGGGTTGCCATTTCCTTCTGCAGCGGATGTTCCCAACCCAGGGATCAAACCCACATCTCTTGCGTTGACAAGCAGGATCTTTACCACTCGTGCCACCTGGGAAGCCCACTTCTCAACATATACATATGCTTAAGTTGACTCTCCCACCTTCTTTAACTCATCTGAACTATTCACATGGTATCTGTAGATTCTCAGAGAAAGTCAGGCAGAGGTTAACAAACATTGCTATGGACAACAAACATAGGAGAGCTAAAGTGAGTAAAAGATGATTATAATTCAATACATTCAAAATCAAATCAAAATAGTGTATTTTTCAATGAATGAGAGGGCCTCAGGGATCATCCCACCCAAGAGAATGTCACCATCCTTCTCCTTCCAAGAGTCTCTGAAACAGTCAAGGAAATTTATCTGAACAAAAGGTGGTTGTTGTTCAGTTGCTAAGTGGTGTCCAACTCATTGTGACCCCATGGACTGCAGCACACCAGACTCCCCTGTCCTTCACTGTCTCCCAGAGTTTGCTCAAAGTCATGTCCATTGAGTGGGTGATGTCACCCAACCATCTTATCCTCTGCCACCCCCTTATCGTCCTGCTCTTAATCTTTCCCAGCATCAAGGTCTTTGCCAGTGAGTCAGTTCTTGACATCATGTGGCCAAGTTATTGGAGCTTCAGCTTCAGCAACAGTTCTTTCAGTGAATATTCAGGGTTGATTTCCTTTAGGATTGGCTGATTTGATCTTCTTGCTATTCAAGGGACTCTCAAAAGTCTTCTCCAGCATCACAATTCAAAAGCATCAATTCTTCAGTGCTCAGCCTTCTTTATGTTTCAACTCATATTCATACTAATGTCTACCATCCCTTTATGAAGCACTGTGTATAACTTCCAATGTCCCTTTTATGATACAGAAGAACTTAAAATATGCTCTTAGAGGTAGGGGCTAAGTAGAATCTCTTTCTCATATTCCTGCTCTAGCAAAGGGACATTTTCATAATGGGGATGTTACCACTGCGGTGTTGATCACCATTTGGGTGATCCACACTGTGTGCGTGTGTGCGTGTGTGTGTGTCTGTGTTTATTATGGCAAGGATCCCTGAACTGTGAATAGATTCAGGTATGGAGAGAAGTTACCTCTGCACACAAAGGCAGCAAATGTTATACAGTGAGCCAGATTTTTCTGGTGCCTGAGCTTACTCACTTTTATCAATACATAATTAACCTTTGAAGATATATTATTTGTTTTATTTAAATTGTTCTTTTGGAAAACATTCTTCGATATATTCTCCTGGAATAGCTAGAAAGAGTATTCTTTCTGCTTTGTTCACTGCTCTGCTCCCAGGTTTGGAGCAGTGCTTTGACATAGGTGCTTAATAAATACTTGCTGAATCCGTTTACTTCACAATGATCTTCTTCAGGGAGTCTTCCCTCTGTGCTGCTCTTCTGCATCTGGAAGCATCTGGGCTACTTCTATTATATACTTCACAATGTAACATCTCAGTCTACCCACTAGACTCAAAATTCTGTGGGCAGAAACGAAACCTCCCTATATTTGTATCTCCAGCACTAGGTTGTGGGCTGGTCTCAGGCTGTATCAATAACCAATGTGGCTGGACCAGCCTGTGTGGTCATTTTGAGTGCAAGATGCCCTTTAGCAATAGCCAGCAGGAAACTTTGAAAAGATAAGGGGTTATTACTTATACAACCTGGAAATCATACAGCACACCTGTGAAGTCAGAGAAAGAAGTCAAAACACCTGTGAAGTCAGCACATCTGTGAAGTCAGAAGCACACCTGTGACAGAGAGAGAGAGGGGGCACAAATGAGCCTGGGTTCTGCTTTTATTGGGGTGGGACAGATTCCTGAAATTTTAATAAATATTTTGGAATAATTTTAGATTATGGGAAAGTTACAAAGATAGCACGGAGCAGGAATTTAAATCAAGGGAAGAGAAAAAAAAAAATAGTCCACATAGTCATTTATTGAAGTCAATAAAGATCTCTTAAAGAAACATGCCTCTTTATCTAGTGTGTGGCTGGTAATATGTTTATCTCAGATGGTGATCCTTGGATGCCTTGGTGACCAAATCTTAAGTCAGGGGACTTCCCTGGAAGTCCAGTGCTTAAGACTCTGCACTTCCACTGTAGGGGCATGGGTTCAACTCCTGGTTGGGGAATGAAGATCCTGCATGCCGAGTGGCAATGGGCAAAAAAAAAAAAAAAAAGAATCAAGCTCTTGCATCAAAAAAAGGAAAAAAAAAATGGTCAGGGCTTACAATACACACCAGCACAAAATAAATGGTTAATAAATGTTTTTGAAAAAATGTGTACTGATGAATGCTTGATACTAGTTTAATACTGTTACCCAGAGAACCTGGTCTTTATACAGTCGTACATACTATCAGGACATTAACGACTCCTAAGAGACACTACTTCCATAAGCCTCTTATCCTCATCCATCAGAGGGCAGACAGAATGAAAACCACAATCACAGAAAACTAGTCAAACTGATCACATGGACCACAGCCTTGTCGAACTCAATGAAACTATAAGCCATGCCATGTAGGGCCACCCAAGATGGTCGGGTCATGGTGGAGAGGTCTGACAAAACATGGTCCACTGGAGAAGGGAATGGTAAACCACTTCAGTATTCTTGCCTTGAGAACCCCATGAACAGTATGAAAAGGCAAAAAGATATGACACTGAAAGATGAACTCCCAAGGTTGGTAGGTGTCCAATATGCTCCTAGAAAAGAGTGGAGAAATAACTCCAGAAAGAACGAAGAAATGGAGCCAAAGTGAAAAAATGCCCAGTTGTGGATGTGACTGGTGATGGAAGAAAAGTTTGATGCTGTAAAGAACACTATTGCATAGGAACCTGGAATGTTAGGTCCACAAATCAAGGTAAATTAGAAGTGATCAAACAGGAGATGGTAAGAGTGAACATTAACATTTTAGGAATCAGTGAAAATAGACTGGACTGGGTGAATTTAATTCAGATGACCATTTTATCTACTACTGTGGGCAAGAATACCTTAGAAGAAATGGAGTAGTCTTCATAGCCTACAAAATAGTCTGAAATGCAGTACTTGGATGCAGTCTCAAAAATGACAGAATGATCTCTGTTCGTTTCCAAGGCAAGCCATTCAATATCACAGTAATCCAAATCTATGCCCTGACCAGTAATGCTGAAGAAGCTGAAGTTGAACAGTTCTATGAACCCCTACAAGACCTTCTAGAACTAACACCCCCCAAAAGATGTCCTTTTCATCATAGGGGACTGGAATAGAAAAGTAGGAAGTCAAGAGATACCTGGAGTAACAGGCAAATTTGGCCTTGGAGTACAAAATGAAGCAGGGAAAAGGCTAAGTGAGTTTTGCCAGGAGAACACACTGGTCATAGCAAACACCCTCTTCCAACAACACAAGAGAAGACAAACTCATCAGACTCACACATGGACATCACCAGATGGTCAATTCCAAAATCAGATTGATTATATTCTTTGCAGCCAAAGATGAAGAAGCTCTATACAGTCAGCATAAAACAAGACCGGCTCAGATCATGAACTCCTTATTGCCAAATTCAGACTTAAATTGAAGAAAGTAGGGAAAACCCTGAGACCATTCAGGTATGACCTAAGTCAAATCCCTTACGATTATACAGTGGAAGTGACAAATAGATTCAAGGGATTAGGTCTGATATGCAGAGTGCCTGAAGAACTGTGGTCAGAGGTTAGTGAAGCTGTACAGGAGGCAGTGCTCAAGGCCATTCCCAAGAAAAAGAAATGCAAAAAGGCAAAATGGTTGTCTGAGAAGGCCTTGCAAATAGCTGAAAACAGAAGAGAAGCAAAAGCAAAGGAGAAAAGGAAAGATACACCCATCTGAATACAGAGTTCCAAAGAATAGCAAGGAGAGATAAGAAAGCCTTCCTCAGTGATCAATGCAAAGAAATAGAGGAAAACAATAGAATAGCAAAGACTAGAGATCTCTTCAAGAAAATTAGAGATACCAAGGGAACATTTCCTGCAAACATGGGCACAATAAAGGACAGAAATGGTATGGACCTAACAGAAGCAGAAGATATTAAGAAGAGGTGGCAAGAATAGACAGAAGAACTATACAAAAAAAGATCTTCTTGACCCAGATAACCATGATGGTGTGATCACTCACCTAGAGCCAGACATCCTGGAACGCAAAGTCAAAGGGCCATGGGAAGAATCACTACGAACAAAGCTAGTGGAGGTGTGGAATTCCAGTTGAGCTATTTCAAATCCTGAAAAGATGATGCTGAGAAAGTGCTGCACTCAATATGCCAGTAAATTTGGAAAACTCAACAGTGGCCACAGGACTGGAAAAGGTCAGTTTTCATTCCAATCCCTAAGAAAGGCAATACCAAAGAATGCTCAAACCATGCACAACTGCACTCAGCTCACACTCTGGTAAAGTAATGCTCAGCATTCTCCAAGCCAGGCTTCAACAGTATGTGAGCCATGAACTTCCAGATGTTCAAGCTGGTTTTAGAAAAGGCAGAGGAACCAGAGATCAAATTGCCAACATCTGCTGGATCATTGAAAAAGCAAAAGAATACCAGAAAAACATCTATTTCTGCTTTATTGATTATGCCAAAGCCTTTGACTGTGTGGATCACAACAAACTGTGGAAAATTCTTCAGGAGATGGGACTACCAGAGCACCTGACCTGCCTCCTGAGAAATTTGTATGCAGATCAGGAAGCAACAGTTAGAACTGGACATGGAACAACAGACTGGTTCCAAATTGGGAAAGGAGTACATCAAGGCTGTATATTGTCACCCTGCTTATTTAACTTGTATACAGAGTACGTCATGCGAAATGCCAGGCTGGATGAAGCACATTCTGGAATCAAGACTGCTGGCAGAAATATCAATAACCTCAAATATGCAGATGACACCACCCTTATGACAGAAAGAGAAGAACTTAAAAGCTTCTTGATGAAAGTGAAAGAAGAGTGTGAAAAAGTTGGCTTAAAACTCAACATTCAAAAAATGAAGATTATGGTATCCGGTCCCATCACTTCATGGCAAATAGATGGGGAAACAGTGGAAACAGTGACAGACTTTATTTTCTGGGGCTCCAAAATCACTGCAGATGGTGACTGCAGTCTTGAAATTCAAAGATGCTTGCTCCTTGAAAAAAAAGCTATGACCAACCTAGACAGCATATTCAAAAGCAGAGACATTACTTTGCCAACAAAGGTCCGTCTAGTCAAAGCTATGGTTTTTCCAGTGGTCATGTATGAATGTTAGAGTTGGACTGTAAAGAAAATTGAGTGCTGAAGAATTGATGCTTTTGAACTGTGGTGTTGGAGAAGACTCTTGAGAGTCCCTTGGACAGCAAGGAGATCAAACCAGTCCATCCTAAAGGAGATCAGTCCGGAATATTCATTGGAAGGACTGATGCTGAAGCTAAAACTCCAATACTCTGGCCACCTGATGCAAAGAACTGACTCCTTGGAAAAGACCCTGATGCTAGGAAAGATTGAAGGCAGGAGGAGAAGGGGATGACAGAGGATAAGATGGTTGGATGGCATCACCGACTTGATGGACATGAGTTTGAGTAAACTCTGGGTGTTGGTGATGGACAGGGAAGCCTGGTGTGCTGCAGTCCATGGGGTCACAAAGAGTCGGACATGACTGAGTGACTGAACTGAACTGAAGAGGTACTACTATCCCCATATCACTAAATACCGAGATGGGAAAGTCTCAGTAAAGGTTTAGAAATTCTGGTTACTCAAAGAGAGAGAAGCCAGAGCCCTTTGTGGGAGTGATATCTGCTCATTACAAGTTACTACAGGTTTGGGCAGTGGAACCAGAAACTTCATCAGTTTCATCATACTTCCTAACAGGTATTTTTAGGCTTCCAGACATAGAGAAGAAAGAATTTGAGAAATTTGGGGATTTCCGTTACAACAAAGAGAGTGAGAATTTCTTAAAAATTTTAAGTCTTTTTTTTTCCTCCTTCCCCTTATGAATAGTTTCTAAATTAATTTACAAATATAGGAACTCATATGATCTGACTTTCTCAAGTTCAGTTCAGTTCAGTCGCTCAGTCGTGTCCCACTCTTTGCGACCCCATGAATCTCAGCACGCCAGGCCCCCTGTCCATCACCGTCTCCTGGAGTTCACTCAGACTCACGTCGATCGAGTTGGTGATGCCATCCAGCCATCTTATTCTCTGTCGTCCCCTTCTCCTCCTGCCCCCAATCCCTCCCAGCATCAGAGTCTTTTCCAGTCAGTCAACTCTTCGCATGAGGTGGCCAAAGTACTGGAGTTTCAGCTTCAGCATCATTCCTTGCAATGAACACCCAGGACTGATCTCCTTTAGAACGGACTGGTTGGATCTCCTTGCTGTCCAAGGGACTCTCAAGAGTCTTCTCCAACTCCACAGTTCAAAAGCATCAATTCTTGGGCACTCAGCTTTCTTTATAGTCCAACTCTCACATCCATACATGACCACTGGAAAAACCATAGCTTTGACTAGATAGATCTTTGTTGGTAAAGTAATGTCTCACCTTTTTAATATGCTGTCTAGGTTGGTCATAAGTTTTCTTCTAAGGAGTAAGCGTCTTTTAATTTCATGGCTGCAATCACCATCTGCAGTGATTTTGGAGCCCCCAAAAATAAAGTCTGACACTGTTTCCACTGTTTCACCATCTATTTCCCATGAATGGGACCAGATGCCATGATCTTCATTTTCTGAATGTTGAGCTTTAAGCCAACTTTTTCACTCTCCTCTTTCACTTTCATCAAGAGGCTTTTTAGTTCCTCTTCACTTTTTGCCATAAAGGTGGTGTCATCTGCATATCTGAGGTTATTGATATTTCTCCCAGCAATCTTGATTCCAACTTGTGCTTCTTCCAGCCCAGTGTTTCTCATGATGTACTCTTCATATAAGTTAAATAAGCAGGTGACAATATTTCTCAAGTTGGTTAGTCTTAAATATTTACTTCAATAGTCCTACATAGATTTTTCTTAGGAGGTGTAGTTTATGCTTTAGTTGTCATAATCTATGAAAAACTAAGGTATATGCTCATGTTTACTATGATCTCATGAATTTATTCTTGTACATAGTAAAGATATTATAGGAAAGGGGGGAAAAGATTTTGTCAAAGCTATTCTGCTTTTGATAGTCTGACATGAATTGGACAAGATTTGAAAATGGCTAGGATAATAGAAGAAATACTAGGACAGCAAACAGTTGTGTGCCTCCCACTCATTTGAATTAAAAAAAAATGTAATTTCTCTTTTTTTGGCTATAACATATAGCTTTTGGGATCTTAATTCCCTGACCTGGGGTTGAACCTTGGCCCACAGCAGTGAAAAGTATCGAGTCCAAACAAGTGGACTGCCAGGAAATTCCCCAAATGTAATTTTTTGAAGAAGACAGTCCTTTAACAATTATTTTACTTACTAAGCTGGTAAAGAGTCCACCTGCAATATGGGAGACCTGAGCTTGATCCCTGGGTTGGGAAGATCCCATGGAGAAGGGTCAGGCTACCCACTCCAGTATTCTGGCCTGGAGAATTCCATGGACTGTATAGTCCAGGGAGTAGCAAATAGTCAGACACGACTGAGTGACTTTAGCTTACTCACTCAATGTCTTATTAAAGAACCAGTCACTCAAGATTTGTGGTTAATTCTTTCAACATTGATTAAAGATGTACAAGTTGTCAGACATGCTTTGAGATTAATGATACATATAGTGAACTCTCAGTACCTGAAATTAATTATTTGGTGTTCAAATAAACTTGTTTTGCTTAGGGGGAAGAAAAGTGGTCCTGTGTGACTGGAACACATGAAGATAAGGCTGGGAGATCCTGGGATGACAGTGTGAGGGGATTTGCATCAACATGGTAAAGTGATTGAATATAACATGGAAAAAAAACTTTAAGAAAAAGGAGAAAGTTTATGAGTAGGATGGTTTATTCTTTGTGGTGAAACTCCTGCAGGCCTTGGGTGAATGGACTCCAGATAGTAGTGGGGATTAAGGACAGGTTGGTTCTTTTAGGAAATGCTAAACAGAAGAACTATACTAGAAATGTCTTAATGACCCAGATAACCATGCTGGTGTGGTCTCTCATCTAGAGCCAGAAATCCTGGAGTGTGATGTCAAGTGGGCCTTAGGAAGCATTACTTCAAACAAAGCTAGAAGAGGTGACAAAATCCTACCTGAGCTATTTAAAATCCTAAAAGATGGTGCTGTTAAAGTGCAGCGTTCAATATGTCAGCAAATTTGGAAAACTCAGTAGTGGCCACAGGACTGGAAAAGGTCAGTTTTCATTCCAATCCCTAAGAAAAGCAATGCCAAAGAATGCTCAAACTACACACAACTGCACTCAGCTCACACACTAGTAAAGTAATGCTCAAAATTCTCCAAGCCAGGCTTCAACTGTATGTGAGCCATGAACTTCCAGATGTTCAAGCTGGTTTTAGAAAAGGCAGAGGAACCAGAGATCAAATTGCCAACATCTGCTGGATCATCAAAAAAGCAAAAGAATACCAGAAAAACATCTATTTCTGCTTTATTGATTATGCCAAAGCCTTTGACTGTGTGGATCACAACAAACTGTGGAAAATTCTTCAGGAGATGGGACTACCAGAGCACCTGACCTGCCTCCTGAGAAATTTGTATGCAGATCAGGAAGCAACAGTTAGAACTGGACATGGAACAACAGACTGGTTCCAAATTGGGAAAGGAGTACATCAAGGCTGTATATTGTCACCCTGCTTATTTAACTTGTATACAATGTACATTATGCAAAATGCCAGGCTGGATGAAGCACATTCTGGAATCAAGACTGCCGGGAGAAATATCAATAACCTCAGATATGCAGATGACACCACCCTTATGGCAGAAAGCGAAGAACTAAAGAGCCTCTTGATGGAAGTGAAAGAAGAGTGTGAAAAAATTGGCTTCAAACTCAACATTCAAAAAACGCAGATGGTATCTGGTCCCAACACTTCATGGCAAATAGATGGGGAAACAATGGAAACAGTGACAGACGTTATTTTCTTGGGCTCCAAAATCACTGCAGATGGTGACTGCAGCCTTGAAATTCAAAGATGCTTGCTCCTTGGAAGAAAAGCTATGACCAACCTAGACAGCATATTAAAAAGGTGAGACATTACTTTACCAACAAAGATCTATCTAGTCAAAGCTATGGTTTTTCCAGTAGTCATGTATGGATGTGAGAGTTGGACTATAAAGAAAGCTGAGCATTGAAGAACTGATGCTTTTGAACTGTGGTGTTGGAGAAGACTCTTGAGAGTCCCTTGGAATGCAAGGAGATCCAACCAGTCCATCCTAAAGGAAATCAGTCTTGAATATTCATGGGAAGAACTGATGCTGAAGCTGAAACTCCAATACTCTGGCCACCTAATGCGAAGAGCTGACTCATTGGAAAATACCCTTTTGCTGGGAATGATTGAAGGTGGGAGGAGAAGGGGATGACAGAGGATGAGATGGTTGGATGGCCTCAGTGACTCAATGGACACGAGTCTGAGTAAACTCCGGTAGTTGGTGATGGATAGGGAGGCCTGGCGTGCTGCAGTCCATGGGGTCACAAAGAGTTGGACACAACTGGGCGACTGAACTGAACTGAACTAAAACGAACTGGTGCAGAATACAGCATGCGAAATGCCAGGCTGGATGAAGCACAAGCTGAAATCCAGGTTGCTAGGAGAAATATCAACAACTTCAGATTTGCTGATACCACTTTAATGGCAAAAATTGAAGAGGAACTAAAGAGCCTCTTGATGAGGGTGAAAGAGGAGAGTGAAAAATCTGGCTTGAAACTCAAAATTTGGAAAACTAAGATCATGGCATCCAGTCCCATCACTTCATGGCATATAGATGGGAAAAAGCAGGAGCAGTGATAGATGTCATTTTCTTGGGCTCCAAAATCACTGCAGATGATGACTGCAGCCATGAAATTAAAAGAAGCTTGCTCATTGAAAGGAAAACTATGACAAACCTAGACAGCATATTGAAAAACAGAGACATAACTTTGCCAACAAAGGTTCATATAGTCAAAGCTATAGTTTTCTAATAGTCATGTGTGGATGTGAGAGTTGGACCATAAAGAAGGCTGAGCACTGAAGAATTGATGCTTTTGAACTGTGGTGCTGAAGTAGACTCTTGAGAGTATTTTGGACTACAAGGAGATCAAACCAGTCAATCCTAAAAGAAATCAACCCTTAAAATTCATTGGAAGGACTGTTGCTGAAGCTGGAGCTCCAATACTTTGGCCAGCTGATGTGAAGAGCTGACTCATTGGAAAATACCCTGATGCTGGGAAAGATTGAAGCCAAAAGGAGAAGAGGGCAGTAGAGGATAAGATGGTTAAATAGTATCACTGACAAAGGACATGAATTTGAGCAAACTCCAGGAAATAGTGCAGGACAGAGGGGCCTGGTATGCTACAGTCCATGGGGTGACAGAATTGGACACGACCTAGTGATTGAACAACAACCTAAGGTAGTGGATTGTAGATGGAGAAAAAGATTTGGTGGCCAATTGAGTGAATGAAATAAGAGAAAAGAACTGAAGATGAAAAGGAGTTGATTTCCTGCTTAAGAGGCTCATTGCCTATGAATCATGAATTGAGCCAGGAAACAGCAGTATAATTTTGAGTTTGGTTTTAGGTACAACAACAGTTTAATGATTAGTTTAAGATGCTCCAGGAGGATTTCCCTGGTGGTTCCGTGGTTAAGAATCCACCTGCCAATGCAGGGAACATGGGTTCCATCCCTGGTTCAGGAACTAAGATCCCACATGCCTTGGGGGCAACTAAGCCCATGTGCTACAACTACTGAAGCCCTCCTGCCCTAGAGCCTGTGCCCCACATCAAGAGAAGCCACCGCAATCAGAAGCCCATGTGCTGCAACGAAGAGCAGCCGTAGCTAGAGAAAGCCTACATGCAGCGATGGAGATGCTGCGCAGCCAAAATTAAATAAATAAATATATATTTTATATATATATATATATATATATATATATATATATATATATATTTAAAGGATGCTTCTAGGAAACCTAGGCCTACTAGGTAGGTAGCTGGAAACTGACTTAGTTGGTATCAGTGGACTGAGGCTGGGTGGCAAGAGCAGTACACTATTGAAATAGGTGAGATCACCAAGGGAGTAAATGACTCTGTGACACCAAGCACAAGAAGAAAAAGGATTGATTTGGGCAGATAAACTGTCAATGAACGTCTATCTCTATGAGAGAAATTTCAGACATGTGGTACGAACGGAAGTTTGACTGCATTGAACTGAAAGTAGTAGGTTTATATTTCAGATTCTCAGATGATAGAGAGAGAGAAGTATGTGAATACAAAACGGGAAGATGTTCACATTGATGGGTTAGGACAGAATTCAGTCTGAGGGAGAATTTGAAGACTAATTAGCAGAGGAAGTAAGTGATGAGACGAGGTCTTGGTGGAGGAGGAGAAAATGAATAGGAGCAAAAGTATATTTCATTTCCAGAAATTGTTTGAGTTTCTCGGTTTCTGTCATGTAATTTCTGAGCCTGTGCTTAGATTGGGCCTATTGAAACCACGCATCTCATCTCAGATGGGACTGGATCTCAGCCAAAACTCAGAGTGGGACTTGAACCCAAGACTTGGAGTCCTCACCACTGGACTCCCAGGGAATTCCCACGAACCCATCGTCTTTTAATTAAAATCTCACATATAGTCTCAGGAGTTAATGAAGCTTAGGTTCTTCATGTCTCAAAGAACAGAGTGATAAGAAGTAGATTTACTGAGAGAGATACACATTCCATAGATAGTGTGGGTCATTTCAGAAGCTGAGAGGCCCTCAAGTATGGGTGGTTAGGTTTTATGGGCTGAGTAATTTAATAGGCTAGCGAATGGGAGGATTATTCCAACTATTTTGGGGAATAGGTGGGGATTTCCAGGAAATTAGAAATTCACTGCTCATTTTTTGGCCTTTTATTGGTAAGACTTGGACACGACTGAGCAATTGAACTAAACTAAACTGATGTTTGGACTGTCTTGGGATCTGTGGGTGTGGCATTTAGTATACACTAATGCATTACAATGAGCATATAATGGGCTTCCTAGGTGGCGCTGGTGGTAAAGAAAGAGAGAAAGTGAAGTCTCTCAGTCGTGTCCTACTCTTTGCCACCCCATGGACTGTAGCCTACCAGGCTCCTCCTGCCATCGGATTTTTCCAGGCAAGAGTACTGGAGTGGGTTGCCATTAGAATCTGCCTGCCAATTCAGGAGATGGAAAAGATATACGGATTCGATCCCTGGGTCAGGAAGGTTGGAGAGAGCATGGCAGCCCACTCCAGTATTGTTGCCTGGAGAATCTCATGGACAGAAGAGCCTGGTGGGCTACAGCCCATGGAGTCACAAAGAGTTAGACGTGACTGAAGTGACTTAGCATGCACAGGCATATAAGGAGGCTCAAAGTCTACTGGAATTCGAATCTGCCACCATCTTGGGCTATAGTGGTTCTAACCAGTTTTCGTGTGGCCTTGAAGGAAGAAACAGACAGAGCTGGACTCCATCTTAGTCCAGGCTGCGAACTTTAGGCTACACACATGGTCACCCTCCCAATGGACTCTGAACTTTGTGCCTGGTGTCTATAGAAATGGCATACCAATAGAAAACCAGACCCCCCGGATAAAAGGCCTCAGGACTTGTACCTGGACTCTGTTGCCTAAAAGTATATGCTAATTATCTCTGTAACAGAACAAAGTGATGAATTCCATTATGTTTATCTTATGACCACAGGCCTATTGATAAGTATTCACTGTTTGTCTAGGCTTATGACACATGAATCATGGGTTAACTTTGATCATATCTCTCTTTTACCTTGTCCAGACTAGTTTCAAGGAATTTGGGGAGGTGGGTTTGAGCAAGTACACTTAGGGTATATAAGGTTTTCACAAAAACTGCTCACAGTCCTTGGCTAAGAGGAGACTCTGCGTTGGGCCCGCCGGTATAATAAACTGCACTCCACTATCTGCATTATCCTTCTGAGTGAGTTTGTTTCCTGGACGCGTGGCTACAACATTTGGTGCATTGGCCGGGAAACTCCTCACTTTGAGGAGACAAGTCCCATTGGGACTACTCCAAGGCCTTGCGGCTTGAATCTTCTAGAGGGGGGAAGGTGCCTCACCCTTCTGGAAGGATTCGGCTTCTCAATGCCCATACCTTTCACGTTAGCAGGTAGTGGATGGCAGCAGGGGAACTGAGCACTCAGGTGAGGAGGAACCCACCGGGCAGGGTGGAAGAAGGGGCCTGATCACCCCCCTGGGAGGGACTAGAAGGGGCACGGCCCCACAGGAGCCTGGAATAGGCAGGCAGCAGCGATTGCTTGGTACACAGGCTGACAAGCATATTAGGGTTTAGGAAGGAAATTTGTGAAGGTCATTTAGGAGGTGTGTCCACGCCATTTTGGGGAAGTTATTACCAAGCAATCGCCAGCGGGTTTTTAGGAGTAGAAACTTGGTCCTTGTGTGCTTGTATTCTACCCTCCCCCAGGAAGTGCCCTATCTGCTGCGAAACACCCAATCCCTCAAACGAGTTAAGGTAGAAAGAAAGAAAAAAAAGTATATCAGTACTTTTTGTACGAATTGGCTTTCCAGGAGAAGCCTGGGACATGGGGTATCTAATTCATCTGTGTTTTTATCCTCATCCAATTAAGCCTGCCAGGACAAGAAAGACATCTAAAACATCAACGAGAAGGAAATCTTACAGGACCCAGAGGGGGAAAAACGCCCCCCGCCACCGTACTGGATGATGATCCCACCAACCAACGCTCCTGCGGTGCCGAGAGCTTCCCCACAGGGAACTGACCAGAGGCCAGTAAGCCTCCCAGAGCCTCCACTTTCACCAGTCCTCCCGACAGCCCCACAGGTTGTAGAGCCACCATTCTGGCAAGCTCTGACCTTAGTTGAAGGGGCAGCAGTCTACAACCCACCGGATTCAAACACTGCTGACGTCATACGCCCCAAGCTCTAGCCTCCGCTCCCAGGAAGTACTACCGTACAAGGGGAGGGAGACATTGGAATTAAGCAGAGACTGCATTCTGCCAGAGAGCTGGAAGGAAAGGCACCACTACAGATGCTTCTTAGAGAAGTCCAACAACCTCCGGTGCAAGGGGAGGATGGTAATTACCATCAAGCTCCTGTAGCCTTTCTCATCAACTGACATACTAAATTGGCAAAAGCATACCCCCCCCTTCCTCAGAAGAGCCACGAGGTATGACTAGATTGATGGAAACCATCTTTTGCACCCATCGACCAACATGGGATGATGTCATTCAATTATTGACATATCTCTTCAGTACTGAGGAGAGGCCCACCTTCTGGGTGGGCACTATGACTTATTTGCTCTCTCTCTCTCAATACCTTCCCTGGCCCCCCACCCCCACCCCCACCCCACCAGCAAGATGAGCTGCATGAGCCTCCGAAGGAAAAACCAGGTGGACCGGAAGAACTTGAAAGAGAGCTAACTCAATTATTCCCCAAGGTCTGGGGGGAAGACAACTTCCCCACCCCCCAGGGGCTGGCTAAACATCAAGCCCTAGTGATAATAGAACTCAAGCCAGGCGCCATTCCGATAAGAAAATGCCAATACCCGCTACAGATAGAGGCCCAGGTTGGCATACTACCCCACATCAATAGATTGAAACAAGCGGGCATTCTAGTAGAGTGCCAGTCAGCTTGGAATACACCCATCCTGCCTAAAAGGAAGGAAGACAGGACTATAGGCCTGTACAGGATCTCAGGCTAGTCAACCAGGCTACTGTGACTTTACACACCACTGTTCCAAACCCCTATACCTTACTTAGTCTCCTCCCACCGAGAACTAAAGTTTATACTTGCCTAGATCTCAAGGATGCCTTCTTCTGTATATGCCTCGCCCCAGCGTCACAACCCATCTTTGCCTTTGAATGGGAAGGTCCAGTCGGGGGCACCAAGCAACAGCTCACCTGGACTTGTCTCCCACAAGGGTTTAAGAACTCCCCAACTATTTTGGGGGAAGCCTTGGCTTCTGACCTGGGCTCATTCCATTCAGAAGAGTGTGGATGTTGGCTCCTACAATACATGGATGACCTGCTACTGGCTGCTGAGACCAAGGAAAAATGCTGGGAAGGAATGAAAGCACTGCTCCAACTGCTGATGGAAGCAGGTTACTGGGTGTCAAAGAAGAAGGCACAGATCTGCAAGGAGGAGGTAAGGTATCTGGGGTTTGTTTTGAAGAAGGGCACAAGGTTATTAGACCAGTCCAGAAAAGAGGTGATCCTGAGAATCCCAACACCTAAGACTCATCAGCAGGTCCAGGAGTTTTTGGGAGCTACTGGGTTTTGCAGAATTTGGATTCCAGGATATTCCCAAATGTCCCAGCCTTTATATGAATGCCTGACAGGGCCTGAGGAAAATCCACTAAATTGGACTGAAAAACAACAAAAAGCCTTTGATGAACTAAGGTTGGCAGTTATATCAGCCCCCACTTCAGGGCTGCCAGACCTTGCCAAGCCATGTACTCAATATGTAACTGAAAAGGACAAAACAGCAATGGAGTGTTAACTCAGACTGTGGGAACGCGGGACAGACCTGTAGCCTGTCTCTCAAGCCAGCTTGGCAATTTCGCCACCAGGTGGCCTGGATGCCGGCAAGCAATTGCCGAAGTTGCCCTACTAGTACGAAGAGCTACTAAACTGACTTTAGGCCAAGATCTGGTCGTAAGAGTCCCACATGAGGCCAACACACTCTTACAAGGAGATCCCCACAAATGGCTATCAAACTCCCAGATTATTCAATATCAAGGGCTATTACGTGAAAACCCTAACCTCCAGTATTGAGCCTTGCCAGACTTTAAACCCAGCCACACTCCTTCCAGTAGGAGAGGGTGGACCTTCTCATGACTGTGGGGAAGTCTTGGAAGACATCCACACTAGCAGACCCAACCTCCGAGAGCAACCTACTCCGGACCCTGATTGGGTCCTATATACTCATGGCACTGGCCTGATAAAACAAGGACAGTGCCTGTCGGGTTACACTATAGTCACAGAAAAGACGATCATCGAGGCTGGCTCCTTGCCACAGCACTGGTCTGCTCAACGAGCTGAGTTATGGGCCTTGATTTGAGCACTCCAGCTGTCAAAAAGCAAGAGAGTAAATATTTTCACCGACTCCAGGTATGCTTTTGCCACACTACATGTACACGGGCTCTGTATAAGGAGAGAGGCCTCTTGACAGCTGGGGGAAAAGATATCAAAAATAAGGAAGAAATTCTGACCCTATTAGATGCTGTCTGGGAACCAGAAAAGGTTGCAGTCATACACTGCCGAGGACATCAAAAGGAGGATACCCCCCAGGTTTGGGGAAACAGATTGGCAGATAAGACTGCTAAACAAGCAGCTGAGGGCATGGGGATAACAAGTGAGGCCCCTATTAAAGCGCTCGTATTGGCAGAACTGCCTGAGCTAGCATTGGACTCTCCAAAATACACTGAAGCCCAAAACCAACTAGCCAAAGCAGAAGGGTCTATTAAGACTGAAAAGGGATGGTGGGAATTGCCAAGTGGCAAATTATTGGTACCAGAGGAGCTGGCACACACTCTGGTGAGCCAAACACACCAAGCGACCCACCTACGCCATGATAAACTGGAAGAGCTAATTCGAAAATATTTTTTGGTTCCCTGCCTCTCTTCCCTATGCAGAACAGAATCTCAGAACTGCACTGCCTGCTTACAGGCCAATGCTGCCTCTTGGCACAGACAGAAACCTCCAGAGATTCAACTAAAAGGCACGCTGCTCTTTGAACACCTGGAAGTAGACTTCACTGAAATGAAACCTTGCGAACACTACCGTTACCTGCTGGTCATGGTATGTACATTCTTGGGATGGGTAGAAACTTTTCCTACCTGGACTGAAAGAGCATCAGAAGTAGCCCGGTGCTTGCTTAGGGAGATAGTCCCCAGATTTGGATTTTCTACCAGCATTGGATCAGACAATGGCCTGGCTTTCATAGCTGATCTAGTACAACAAGTAAGTAAAACTTTAAACATCAAATGGAAACTACACATTATATAGAGACCCCAGAGTTCTGGGATGGTGGAACAGACCAACCGGACACTTAAAGAGACACTCTCCAAGCGGATCATAGAGACTGACGGCTCCTGGGTGGACTTACTTCTGATGGCTCTACTCAGACTCAGAGTGACCCTATGGTCCCATGGCTACTCTCCATACAAAATTGTATATGAGAGACCCCCTCCCATAATAAAACAACCAATTTGCCTCAGGTAAGGGGGGATGGGATTTCACAGCAGATGGAGCAGTTCAGTTCAGTTCAGTCGCTCAGTCGTGTCTGACTCTTTGCGACCCCATGAATCGCAGCATGCCAGGCCTCCCTGTCCATCACCAACTCCCAGAGCAGTTAGGTAAGGTAATTAGTCAGGTAACTAAGTTTGTACAAGAAAGAGTGCCATTCCCCTTGGGGGAACAGATTCATGAGTTTATGCCTGGTAACTAAGTATGGGTCAAAGATTGGAGGCATGATTCACTAGCCCCTTGGTGGAAGGGTCCTTATACTGTTATTCTAACTACCCCTACTGCAGTTAAAGTTGCAGGTATTGTCCCTTGGATCCATCATACGAAGGTGAAGACAGCATACCACGCAGACCCAGAAAACGCTGAGTGGACTATGCAGAGGGACCCCACTGATCCTCAAGAGACTAAGGTCATCCTTAAGAAGAAGAAAGAAAAGAAGATCCCAGACGAGCCCCTTCAGGATGAAGCCGCACAATCAACTCCTGCTATTTGGCCTCATCAACGTGAGTTTGAATTTAACTTCCATTTCAACTCAAGACGATGTTTTCATCTCATGAGCATATTCCTACACAGACTTCCACAACACTTCCAACTGCTGGGTATGTGGGGCTATGCCTCTGTCAGTGATTGATGGACTTCCTTGGTGGGTGTCACCGCTCTGCCAAGGAGATTTTAAACCACTCTGCTCTTTTCTGGGATGACAAAGAGACTTTCCTCTCTCTTGTCAATCATAACCTCTCCTTGCTCTCTTGGTGTAAGCTACATCTATAGTCAATAGACTCGGGTCATAGGGTTACATTTGATATAAATGCCAATGTAACAAAAGCCTAACCTACAACAAGCCCCAGTAAATCTACTTTATTTACATGCTAGGCGGACAAGATCTGTGTTTCAATGGTATGAGTATATTGCTGCCTTATTCGTATCCTCTATAGGGACCACAGATATTATGATTAAAGTAGAGGCCTTGACTAATTTCACAAAACAGGCCCTCCTAGATAGAACAAAAGCCATCCAAGCCTTAAATGAAGAGCAAATCCAAATGAGAAAAGTGGTAATTCAAAATAGCATGGCTTTGGCCATACTCCCAGCTGGCTGCTCAAGGAGAGACCTGTGCTATTAAGGTTGAATGTTGTGTATGCATTCCTGCCTTATCTGGCAATGTATCAACTGCGTTAGATGACATGAAAAACCAGGTAAAAGCAATGTGAAATGAAAACATTCATTTCTGGACTTCGGTCCTATCTTGGGTGAAGAACGATTGGTGGAAAACTATATTTACCATTGTTATAGTTGCCTTGATAGTTCTGCTTTGTGGACCCTGAATTTTACAATGTATTATGAACTTTGTAACCCAAAGGTTGATGTCATTCTCCCAAACTGGGGGTCAGAGAGCCAGGGTGCAACATATCCCTATGAATGATGCTTGTAATATGAGTTAAAAGCATCAAGAGGGGGGAATGAAGGAGGAAACAGACAGCGCTGGACTCCATCTTAGGCCAGGCTGCGAACATTAGGCTAAACACATGGTCACCCTCCCAGTGGACTCTGAACTTTGTGCCCAGTGTCTATAGAAATGGCATACCAATGGAAAACCAGACCCCCCCGGATAAAAGAGCCTCGGGACTTGGACTTGGACTCTCTGTTGCCTAAAAGAATATACTAATTATTTCTGTAACAGAACAAAGTGGTAAACTTCATTATGTTTATCTGGATATGACCATAGGTCTATTGATAAATATCCACTGTTTATCTAGTCTTGTGACACAGGAATCATTTGATCCTATCTCTCTTTTACCTTGTCCAGACTAGTTTCAAGGAATTTGGGGAGGTGAGTTTGAACAAGTACACTTAGGGTATATAACATTTTCACAAAAACTGGTCAGGGTCCTTGGCTAAGAGGAGACTCTGCCTTGGGCCCACCAGTGTAGTAAACTGCACTCCACTACTAGAAAGAGTATCAGACTTTATTTTGGGGGGCTCCAAAATCACTGCAGATGGTGACTGCAGCCATGAAATTAAAAGACGCTTACTCCTTGGAAGGAAAGTTATGACCAACCTAGATAGCATATTCAAAAGCAGAGACATTACTTTGCCAACAAAGGTCCATCTAGTCAAGGCTATGGTTTTTCCAGTGGTCATGTATGGATGTGAAAGTTGGACTGTGAAGAAAGCTGAGCACTGAAGAATTGATGCTTTTGAACTGTGGTGTTGGAGAAGACTCTTGAGAGTCCCTTGGACTGCAAGGAGATCCAACCAGTCCATTCTAAAGGAGAACAGTCCTGGGTGTTCTTTGGAAGGAGTGATGCTAAAGTTGAAACTCCAGTACTTTGGCCACCCCATGTGAAGAGTTGACTCATTGGAAAAGACTCTGATGCTGGGAGGGATTGGGGGCAGGAGGAGAAGGGACGACAGAGGATGAGATGGCTGGATGGCATCACCGACTTGATGGACGTGAGTTTGGGTGAACTCCGGGAGTTGGTGATGGACAGGGAGGCCTGGTGTGCTGCAGTTCATGGGGTTGCAAAGAGTCGGACGTGACTGAGAGATTGAACTGAACTGATCTGCATTGTCCTTCTGAGTGAGTTTGTTTCCTGGAATGTGTGGCTACAACATCCTCAACAGTTATGTCATTCTTTTAAAGATTGTGTCTTCGCATACACACACACACACAGACCTCATTTCAATATCATCCAGGGGTTCTTTCTGTTGCCCAAGGCAAGCCCCATGCACAGTGAGGCCAAAGGAACTGAAACACTGGGAGTTTGGAGTAGAGAAAGGTTTGCTGCAGGGTCAAGCAACAAAAACCTCAAACTCTTGGTTTTGGGGGAGAAGTGTTCATAGGTACAATTTGAAGTTAGGGCTCCTGGGTGATTTATTTCTGATTGGATGGTGGTAACAGGGCTGTGGCTCCAGGGATCTTGTGCTCAACCTAAAGTTACCATCCTCCACCTGAGTGGAGGCTTTAGTTCTTCAGAAGAGCTCAAAGATATTATTATGTATATCCCTTCAGGAGGAAACCAGACCTACACCAAGGCTTCACCATTTTTTTGGACTGCTCCTCCTCTGTTCCTGCATTCCCTCACTTTCCTGCTTAGTAACTCCTGTTTGAATCTGCCCTTTAGTACTCGGAGAAGGTCTAGGAGGCCTAAACCTTTTTTCCTAAGAACCACAACAACAAAAGAAACAGGGGACATAGAAAGGATTTGAATCCTGCTTGGTTTCATAATTTCCAAATTGAAGATTTCAATTGTTCTTACTCTATAAGGTTAAACTAGTTAATATTTTTAAAGTACTTAAAACAATGTCAAGGTTATAGTCAGACACATAGGAAATACTACTTTATTGTTATAATAGTAATTGACCTTCCCTGGTGGCTCAGATGGTAAAGCGTCTGCCTAAAATGCGGGAGACCCGGGTTCGATCCCTGGGTTGGGAAGATCCCCTGGAGAAGGAAATGGCAACCCACTCCAGTATTCTTGCCTGGAAAATCCCATGGATGGAGGAGATTGGTTGGCTACTGTCCATGGGGTCGCAAAGAGTCAGACACGACTGAGCGACTTCACTATTCACTATAATAATAATTATCAGTATTTTGTTATAATTTTATTATACTGGGGCTTCCCTGGTAACTCAGTGGTAAAGAATCTGCCTCCCAATGCAGGAGACATGGGTTCAATCCCTGAATTGGGAAGATCCCCTGGAAAAGGAAATGGCAAGCCACTCCAATATTCTTGCCTGGGAAATCTCATGGACAGAGGAGCCTTGTAGGCTACATAGTCCATGGAGTTGCAAAAGAGTCGGACACAACTTAGCAGCTAAACAACAATAAGTTATTATTACTAGCTTTGTTATTATCATTACTGTAAGCAGATAGGTTAGGGAGTCCCCAGAGAAAGAGAACAAAGTGTTGACTAAAAAAGATGCACAACATGAGAGTTACGAGTTAAGCTTGTTCCAAAGAGGTAGTGGGGGAAGGTCAATATATATGATTTTGGTGAAGAGGGAGTTCAATGTAATCAAGCCCTTCTTTTATAAAAGGTTTTCTGCAATCACAAGGAGCGGATGTCACCATGAAAGGATTTAGTGCTTTTCTAGATAAGAGGAGATGCCAGACTTGGATATGAAATCAGCTCCTGAAAATATCTAACTATCTAAAAACCTATTCCACCAGTTTGCCTGCAGCACAGAATGCCTCACTCTCCACTCTGAACTCCCTTCAGAGCATGTCAAAGGTCAAGAGCTGCAACAGCACAGGGTTCAGTCTCTGCAGAGGCAGACGGCAAATGCTATTGGAAAGTGCCGATTTGCAATTGACACAAGAATGGCTTTCTTGACATAAGAGAAGCCATTTCAGCCTAAGCCATATTTTTAAAAATTTATTTTAGGCTCTGCTGAGGCTTCATCAGGACTTCCCAGGTGGTGGATCTTCATTGCTGAATGCAGGTTTTCTCTAGTTGCAGTGCATGGGCTTCTAACTGCAGTGGTTTCTCTTGTGGAGTATTGGCTCTAGGGCTCGGGCTTCAGTAGTTATGGTGCCTGGGCTTAGTTGTCCTGTGGCGTATGGAATCTTCCCAGACCAGGGATGGATCCCATGTCCCCTGAATTGGCAGGCAGAGTCTTAACCACTGGACCATCAGGGAAGTCCTAAATGTAATTTAATGGTGAAGTGTTTAGGGATGATGTATACTGATCTCTGCAACTTATTTTATTTATTTTATTTTTATTTTATTTATTTATTTTTTTAACTTTACAATATTGTATTGGTTTTGCCATATATCAACATGAATCTGCCACAGGTTTATTTTAAAATCCAAAAAAAAAAAAAAAAAAAAGGATAAATGAATGGATATTGACATAACTGTTTGAATAGATATGTGAAAAAAGCAAGTAAGGCACTATGTTAATAGTATTGTAGAATTTTAGGAACTAGATGAGAAGGTGGAGGATATGTATTGTACTTTCAACAATAAAAGCTTCAACTTTAAAAAAAAATAATTAAAATCTGAAAAAAACAATCGTCTGGAAAAATATGCATCCTGTTGTTAACAAGGGTTACCCCTTGAGATTGGAAACAGGGCTTTGGAGGGAAGGAAGTCTTTAACTTCTTACCTTATTCAGTTATTGTTTTTGTTTTTATGAGCATGAATTGTTTTGTAACAATAAATTTAAAGGTCAATTTGTGGGAATTCGCTGATAGAATAATAAACATCTAAAAAATAGATAAGTCAAAAACGAAGGTCAATATGCAAAACATACAAACAAAAAAGTAAGATGAAACATTCACAGAGAAAAGAAATTGTACCAGAGCTATAGGAGATTTTGTCTTCTTTGACCTACTAAAAACATAATACTTTTATAATAAGAAAACCAAACTAAGATTTACTTAAAAACAAAAAGATATTAAAATTCATAGAAATAGGGACTTCCCTGGTGGTCTGGTCTAGTGGTTAAGAATCTTTAGAATTCATCTTTCAAGATGGTAACGATGACCATATATGCAAGACAGCAAAAGAGACACAGATGTAAACAATAGACTTTAGGACTCTGTGGGAGAAGGCGAGGGTGGGATGATTTGAGAGAATAGCATTGACACATATATTACCATATGTGAAATAGATTGCCAGTCCAGGTTCAATGCATGAGACAGGGTGCTCAGGGCCAGTGCACTGGGATGACCCTGAGGGATGGGATAGGGAGGGAGGTGGGGGGAGGGGTTCAGGATGGGTGACACATGTACACCCATGGCTGATTCATGTGAATGTATGGCAAAAAACACTACAATATTGTAAAGTAATTAGCCTCCAAGTAAAATAAATTAATTCATTAAAAAAAAAAAAGAGTTCATCTTTCAGTGAAGGGGATATGGGTTCAATCCCTGGTCGGAATCCAAGATCCTGCATGCTACTATCAACTACAAATTGGCACTTACCAAGAGCATTGCCAATGACTGAACAACAATGGCATTTGCCATCTGCCTCTATGGAGATAGAACCCCATGCAGCTATAACTGTTGACCTTCAACAACCCCTGTGGGAGCTCAGGGAGGAGTGAGGCACTCTGTGCTCCAGGGAATCTTGTGGGACAGGTCTTTAGGTAGTTGGATGTTTTTAGGAACAGATTTTATGATCTCAATCCTTGCATCTCCTCATATCTAGTTCAGTTCAGTTCACGTTCACTTGCTCAGTATGAATCTTGCAACCCCATGGACTGCAGCACACCAGGCTTCCCTGTCCATCACCAACTCCTGGAGCTTGCTCAAACTCATGTCCATCAAGTTCATGATGCCATCCAACCATCTCATCCTCTATGTCCCCTTTTCCTCCTGCCTTTAACCTTTCCCAGCATCAGGGTCTTTTCTAATGAGTCAGTTCTTTGCATCAGGTAGTCAGATTTTGGAGCTTCAGCTTCAGCATCAGTGTTTCCAATGAATACTCAGGATTGAGTTCCTTTAGGATTGACTGGTTGGATCTCCTTGCAGTCCAAGGGACTCTCAAGAGTCTTTTCCAACACCACAATTCAAAAGCATCAATTCTTCAGTGCTCAGCCTTCTTTATGGTCCAACTCTCACATCCACACATGACTACTAAAAAAAACTATAACTTTGACTATATGGACCTTTGTTGGCAAAGTAATGTCTCTGCTTTTTAATATGCTATTTAGGTTTGTCATAACTTTTCTTCCAAGAAGCAAGCATCTTTTAATTTCTTGGCTGCAGTCAATCACTACATCTGCAGTGATTTTATAATCAGATTGATTATATTCTTTGCAGCCAAAGATGGAGAAGCTCTATACAGTCAGCAAAAACAAGACCAGGAGCTGACTATGGCTCAGATCATGAACTCTTTATTGCCAAATTCAGGCTTAAATTGAAGAAAGTAGGGAAACCCACGAGACCATTCAGGTATGACCTAAATCAAATCCCTTATGATTATACAGTGGAAGTGACAAATAGATTCAAGGGATTAGGTCTGATAGACAGAGTGCCTGAAAAACTATGAAGGGAGGTTCGTGGCATTGTATAGGAGGTGGTGATCAAAACCACCCCATGAAAAAAGAAATGCAAAAAGGCAAAATGGATTGTATGAGAAGGCCCTACAAAAGCTGAGAAAAGAAGTTAAGTGAAATGCAAAGGAAAAAAGGAAAGATATATCCATCTGAATGCAGAATTCCAAAGTACTGACTTGATTAATGATTAAGAAAATGCAGAAACAAAGGAAAAGCAGTTAAGCAAGAAAAGCAAGAATATTGGAATGCAGACTTCCCTGGTGGTTGAGTGGCTATGACTCTGCACTCCCAAAGTAGGAGGCCTGGGTTCGATCCCTGGTCAGGGAACTAAATCCCATAAGCCACAAGATCCCACATTCTGAGACAAAGACCTGGTGCATCCAAAAAAGAAAAAAAAAGAATACTAGAGTGGGTTGCCATTTCCTCCTCCAGGGCATATTCCCAACCCAGGAATTGAACCCACATCTCCTGTGAGCCATTCAGGAAGCCTGAGCCTCAGTATACTCTCACTGTAACACATCAGCAAACTAAAGTGACACCCACCAGGGCCCTGACAGTTCTGAGGCCGAGTGAAAATGAAAGCATTAGTCGCTCAGTCGTGTCTGACTTTGTTGTTGTTGTTGTGTTGGTCACTCAGTCTTGTCCAACCCTTGGCAACCCCATGAACTGTAGCCCTTCAGGCTCCTTTGTCCATGGAATTCTCCAGGCAACAAAGAAACCGTTTACTACAGATTGGGACTTGAACCCACGTGCTGGGACTCAAACCCAGCCAAAACCCTGACTGGGACTTGAATCCACGTGGCTGGTACTCAAACCCAGCCAAAACTCACAGTATCTAGTCTCAGGACCTAATGAAGCTCAGGTTCTTGATGTCTCATAGCAGAAAGAATTCCATGAGAGACAAAGTGATAGGTTCAGTTCAGTTCAGTTCAGTTGCTCAGTTGTGTCTGACCCTTTGCAACCCCATGAATCGCAGCACGCCAGGCCTCCCTGTCCATCACCAACTCCCAGAGTTCACCCAAACTCATGTCCATCGAGTCGGTGATGCCATCCAGCCATCTTATCCTCTATTGTCCCCTTCTCCTCCTGCCCCCAATCCCTCCCAGCATCAGAGTCTTTTCCAATGAGTCAACTCTTTGAGTGAGGTGGCCAAAGTATTGGAGTTTCAGCTTTAGGATCAGTCCTTCCAAAGTAAGAAGTGGATTTATTCAGATACAGAGAGAAGCACACTCCACAGAGAAAGTGTGGGCTATCACAGAGGGCGAGTGTGGCCCTGAAGTTTGGCGTGGTTGGTTTTTATAGGCTGGGTAATTTCATATGCTAACAAGTGGGAGGATTATTCCAACTATTTTTGGGACTTGAACCCATGTGGCTGGGACAGAGGATGAGATGGTTGGATGGCATTACCAACTCGATGGACATGAGTTTGAGCAAGCTTTGGGAGTTGGTGATGGACAGGGAAGCCTGGCATGCTGCAGTCCAAAGGGTCACAAAGAGTTGGACATGACTGAGCAACTGAACTGAACTGATTTTTGGGAAGGGGTGGATATTTCCAGGATTTGGGCCATCACCCACTCCCTGTTCTTAACAATCCCTTGGAACTGTCATGGCACCTCTGAGTGTGTCATTTCACTTGCTGATCAAGGATCAAGGTCTACTCTCCCATCTTGGTCCCATTCTTGGTTTATTTTGTGTCCTTGGGCTATGTCATTCTTTCAAAAGTTGTGCCCTACCCCTTCCCCTCCTGTTATAAGAATATTGGAGTGGGTAGTCATTTCCTTCTCCAGGGGATCATCCTGAACCAGGGATAGAACCTAGGTCTCTTGCATTGCAGGCTGATTCTTTCCTGTCTGAGCCACAAGGGTTTCCCTAAGGGCAACTATCACAGATCAAAAAGTGGGTGGTGGCCCAATTCCTGGAAATCTCAGCCTCTTCCCTGAAATAGTTTGAATAATCCTCCATTTATTAGCCTATGAAATTATCCAGCCCATAAAAACTAACCATGGGACTTCCCTGGTGGTCCAGTGGTTAAGACTCTGAGCTCCCAACAGAGGGGGCATGGGTTCAATCCCTGGTTAGGGAACTAAGATCCCCCATGCTGCATGTCCAATAAATAAATAAAATAAAACACTAAAAAAAAACAATAACAAAACAAATCTAACCATACCAGGGCTTCCCTAAAGGCTCAGTGTGCTAATGCAGGAGACACGGGTTCAAACCCTGATCTGGGAAGCTCCCACATGCCAAGAGGTCACTAAGCCCACACATTACAACTTGAAGCCCACACTATACAGCCTGTTCGCTACAAGAGAAGCCACTGCAATGAGAAGCCCGAGCACTGCAACTAGGGAGTAACCCCATTCGCCACAACTAGAGAAAGCCTGTGTGCAGCAAGGACGACCCAGTGCAGCCAAAAATAAAATAAAATAATAAAATTATTGGAAAAAAAAAACTAACCACACCATATTTTGGCACCACTCTTGATGTCTAAGACGGCTCACACTCTATGGAGTGTGTTTCTCTAAATAAATACACTTTCTACCTGTTACTTTGTGATGAAATGCCAAGAACTTAAGCTTGGACTTCCCTAGTGGTTCAGTGGATAAGAATCCGCCCGCCAACGAGGGGACTCAGGTTCAATCCCTGGTCTGGGAAGATTCCACAAGCCTTGAAACAACTAAGCCCGTGTGCCACAACTACTGAGCCCACTTGCTGCAACTACTGAAGCCCTGGAAGTTAGAGCCTGTGCTCCACAAGAGAAGCCACCACAATGAGAAGCCACAACAAACAGTCCCAACTTTCCGCAGCTATAGAAAAGCCAGCACAGCCAATAAATAAATAAATATTTTAAAAAGAAAAAAAAAGAGAACCTGAACTTCAGTAAGTACTGAAGCCTGGTGTGTGATCTCAGTTAAAAGACCATGGGTTTTGCCCGGGTTTGTGTCCCAATCTGATATGCATGGTTTCAGTTGCTCCTGAAAGGCTATAGGTAAATAGATACACAGATATATAGAACAATCTGATGCATATCCTGGAGTTGTTTTATGGACACCAGGACCCTCCTTTCATAGAAACTGCTAACCAGACTTGCTGGAACCAGAAAGTTGAGGATTGAGGTTTCAGAAATATTATCTTGTTACCTCACCACCACGGCTTCCCAGGTGGCGCTAGTGGTAAAGAACCCGCCTGCCAATGCAGGACAAGGAAGAGATGCAAGTTTGATCCCTGGATTGGGAAGATCCCTGGAAATAGGAAATGGCAACCCACTCCAGTATTCTTGCCTGGAAAATTCTATGGACAGAGGAGCCTGGCAAGCTACAGCCTATGGGGTCGCAAAGTGTCAGACATGACTGAGTACATGGAATAAGTATGTAACATGTGGTCTCTACCTCACTACCACCAACAATTAGAAGAATGTCCACAAGCTGATCACACACCCTGCAACCTTCACTCTAATGTTGCCTTTAAAAACCATTGCCAACAGGGAGTACCTGGTCTCCTTGCCTGATGTCCTGCAAAATAAACTGTCTATAGTTTCCTTCACTACAACCCAGAGTCAGTATATTGGCTTTGTGCATACTGGGTGAGTGAAACTGAATTCTGTTCAGTAACAAAATGGGTCGAGTGTTTGTTCTCAAAATCTGTAATTTGGACAAAGGATTTAGGCAAGTTTTAGGCCCATATCTGAGTCATTCATTTATTCTTTTTATAAACATTTCCTGAATGCCTACTCTAACAGAAACCTGATGGGCATGAAGAAGGTTTGAAGGAATATAGAGAGTAGAAGTGAAACTGAAAGTGTTAGTCACTCAGTTGTGTTTGACTCTTTGAGACCCCATGATCTGCAGCCTTCCAGGATCCTCTGTCCATGGAATTTTCCAAGCAAGAATACTTGAGTGGGTAGCCATGCCATTGTCAAGGGGATCTTCCAGACCAAGGGATGGAACCCGGGTCTCCTGCGTTGCAGGCAGTAGACCCTGCCCCCCCCCCCAAAAAAGGTACTATCTTGTTCAAAAGAAAAATACACATGTGAGAATTACAATAAAATCATGACGCACTATTGAATACCATAAAACCATGGAATCTCACATTTAGGCAGCATCTTAACCATTGTTTGATTCGACCGCATGAGGTGGCTAATGTCAAATAAGGAACAGAGAATTTGCAAGCAGAAGAGATCGCTGACTGAGGGTCAGAGTGATTTCTGAGGTGCTGGCCTGGGAGACTATGAGAATAGTGTACCATTGACAGAGGCACAGGAGGTGAAACAGGAAGGTGATGTAGGCGCTATGATGACATCTGTTCTAGACACTGCATGTGGAGGAACAATAGGATGTTATGTTGACTATTCTCCATTTGCTCCCAGATTCATTTCCATATCTTTTGCTGACCCCATAAAGGTCTTTCTTTCCCCAGACTCTTGTAGCTTCTGCCTGACTAGCTGCATCTGTTCTGATAGTATCTGCATCTCTAATCCATGACTGCAACTCCTTTGGGCAGGTCCCCCTTCGCAGCTTCACTTCTCACCAGATTCTGAGGACACCATTTCCTTGAAGATGTTGTTAAACACCTCCTTTCTTCTTAGATATTTCCTTAGGGATATTATAATATTATAATATGCTATAGAAAAAAAATGGAAAAGGAGAAGAGCAGAGGGCAGAGATCTAGTCCATGTGATCTGAACCACCTAGAGAGGACAGGAGAATACCACCCAAAAAAGGAAATTATCAAAGACATTTGAAGGGAATTCCTTGGTGGTCCAGTGGTTAGGACTCTGGTTCAATCCCTGGTTGGAGAACTAGAATCTCACAAATCTGTGGCACTTGGCAAATTAAAAAAAAATACTTCATAAGTATCAGGGAAGTATTCTGTTATGAACATCAAAGTAAGACAACATTTCAAGAAGGAGGTTATTTGGGAATTCCCTGGCTGTTCAGGTGGACTCGGTGCTTACACTGTCACGGGCCCATGTTAGATCCCTGGCTAGGAAACTAAGATCTCACGTGGTACAGCTAAAGAAGGGGGTTATTGAAGCTATTACTATATGGTGCAGAAAGGTAAGGTGAAGACGAATAAGAAAACACTTCTGGATGTGTCAAGATTCATTATTTCAGTGATATTTTATTGTTTCAGAGGGCAGTTTTAATAGCAGCAAGGATAGAAATCAGGTTGTCAAAGGTTAAAAAGAGAATCCAATTTAAGAATTGGTAAGGGGGACTTCCCTGGTGGTCCAGTGGTTAGGAATCTGCCTGCCTATGCAGGGGACATAGGTTTGATCGCTGGTCCAGGAAGATCCCACATGCCTCAGGGCATTCAGGCCCGTGTGCCACAACCACTGAGCCCACACTTTCGGGACTGACAAGAGAAGCCACTGCAGTGAGAAGTCCGTGCACCACAGCTACAGAGTAGCTCCCACTCCCCACAACTAAAGAAAGTCCAAGCACAGCAACGAAGACTCAGTACAGCCAAATAGAAATAAATAAATGAAAGTAAAATTTAAAAAAGAATTGGCAAGGGATTGGAATTGACATTTCGTCAAAGAAGACACACAAATAACTAACAAAGATCTGAGAAGATGCTAACATCATTAGTCATTAGGGAAATGCAAAGGAAGTACAAATCAAAAGTGTACTGAGTGACCATAATTAAAACAAGAGACCATGCGGCGTGTTGGAGAGAATGAAAGAAAACTGGAATCCTCTTGCTTAGATCCTGGGAAAGGAAAATTTGTATGCCCATTTTGGAAAATGGTTTGGGAATTTTTTCAAATGTCAACGTAAACTTACCACATAAGTCAGCAAGCCCATGCCTTTATATTTACCCAAGAGAAATGAAAACATAAGTCCACCTGAAGACATGTATGTGCATTGTTCATAGCAGCATTACAAATAATTAGATGCAATCCTAAAAACAAAGCAAAACAAATAATTAGACCCAATGCAGAAATGATTCAAATGTCCATGCATGCACATGTGCTGTCGTTTCAGTCATGTCTGACTCTTTGGAACCCTGGGGACTGTAACCCACCAGGCTCCTCTGTCCATGGGATTCTCCGGGCAAGAATACTGGAGTCAGTTGCCATTGCCTCCAGCAGGTGATCTTCCCGACCCAGGGATCAAACCTGAGTCTCTTATGTCTCCCGCATTTTCAGGCAGTTTCTTTACCACTAGTACCACCTGGGAAGCCCTTCAAATGTTCAGTGAATGGATAAACAAAACATGGTCCTGGAATACAATTGAATACTGTTCAGAATAGCAAACAAAGTCCAAGATAACTTTTTTTTTTTGCTGCTGTTCGTGGCTTGCAGGATCAACTTAGTTCCCTGATTATGCAGTTTCCTGTACCCTCACATTGAAAGTGCAGGAGTCCTAACTGCTGGATCACCAGGGAATCCTCAAGAGAATTTTAGAGTAATGAAACTATTACAAATGCTAATTCTGGATTACCATAATGGTTGAACAACTCATAAATTTACTTAAATAATTGTTGACCTAAAATGGCTCAATTTTATGGTATGTAAATTATCCCTCTATAAAGCTGTTTTTTTTTTTTAAATAATGTTAACTAGATAATATTCTAGGAAATCAAGGCAAAAGAAATTCCATCAGCAGATGAATGGATAAGAAAGCTGTGGTACATATACACAATGGAGTATTACTCAGCCATTAAAAAGAATACATTTGAATCAGTTCTAATGAGGTGGATGAAACTGGAGCCTATTATACAGAGTGAAGTAAGCCAGAAGGAAAAACATCAATACAGTATACTAACGCATATATATGGAATTTAGAAAGATGGTAACAATAACCCGGTGTACGAGACAGCAAAAGAGACACTGATGTATAGAACAGTCTTATGGACTCTGTGGGAGAGGGAGAGGGTGGGAAGATTTGGGAGAATGACATTGAAACATGTAAAATATCATGTAAGAAATGAGTTGCCAGTCCAGGTTCGATGCACGATACTGGATGCTTGGGGCTAGTGCGCTGGGATGACCCAGAGGGATGGTATGGGGAGGGAGGAGGGTTCAGGATGGGGAACACATGTATACCTGTGGTGGATTCATTTTGATATTTGGCAAAACTAATACAATTATGTAAAGTTTAAAAATAAAATAAAATTAAAAAAAAAAAAAAGGCAAAAGAATTAGGGCAATAAATGGATACAGAAACCAAAACATTGTTCCATGATTGCTCAACAGACACTGGCTTTGACCCATAACTTTTTTAAAAAATGTGATCATTCTTATCTTTTTAAATTAAACATTCTTTTTTTGTTTATTTATTTATTTTTTGAGCACACCACATGGCTTGTGGGGGTCTTAATTCCCTCATCAGGGATTGAATCCACAGCTCGGCAATGAAAGAGTGGAGTCTTAACCACTGGGCCCCCAAGGAATTCCCAAGATCTATAACTGTTTATTTAATATTATTAGAGAGAAATTTGTCTTAATATAAAATAATGTTTCATTTTTTAAAAAAGGAATGTTCCTAGCTTATCTAGAAGAACTTCTCAGAATTAATTAGCAACAAATCTGCACATAGTGAAGTGAAAATAAAGCCAAGGAGAATAACTTAACTATCCAATTTAGATCAGTATGAGGTGGGATGGGAGACATGAACAAGACTAGCCCTATCTCATCTCAACTGAGGACCCAAAGAAGATACCAGCTTAGGGAGGAATAGAACTGTCTACATTGCAAGGGAAGGAGCTCAGAATGCAGCTTTTAGAAATTTTTTTTTTTTTTTTGGTCACAGGAGGCATGTGGAATTTTAGTTCCCCAACCAGGGATCAAACCCATGCCCTTTGTATTGGAAGAACATAGTTTTAACCACTGGACCACCAAGGAAGTCCTAGAAATTTGTTTTGTTTTGTTATACATACAGTTTACAGTGAAGCAATAGAGCAAACCCTGCAGCTAGTTTGTACATGATGATAGAAAAGAAAGACAAAAGAAAATGGATTTTCTTTTTCATGAGTTTCCCTCTATTCACACATAATGCTAATCATTATTAACTCGTTCCCTTTGTACCCTCTCGGCAGTCTTACCATAGTTATCTCCTAACCCTCTTGGCCTGAAATGTCAGAGGCAACCGTTATATTGCCTTCTACTGTGACATTTGCACTTTTTACTTATTTTTTAATTTTTTAAATATTTATTTGTTTATTTGGCTACATCGGGTCTTAGTTGTGGCATGTAGGCTTAGTTCCCCTGTGGCACGTGGGATCTTAACTCCCTGATCAGGGATCAAAACTTCATCCCCTGCATTGGAAGGTGGATTCTTTTTTTTTTTTTAGGTAATAAGTGGATTTATTTAGAGAGGAACACACTCCACAGAGGGCTTCGATGGTTGCTCAGCTGGTTAAGAATCTTCCTGCAATGCAGGAGACCCTGATTTGCTTCCTGGGTCAGGAAGAGTCCCTGGAGAAGGACATGGCAACCCATTCCAGTATTCTTGCCTGGAGAATCCCCATGGAAAGAGGAGCCTGGGCGGCTACAGTCCATGGGGTTCCAAAAAGTCAGCATGACTGAGTAACTAAGCGCGCACACACACACACACACACACACTCCACAGAAAGAGTATGGCCATCACAGGCAAGAGTGGCTGGAAGGTGAATTCTTAACCACTGGACCACCAGGGAAGTCCAATATTTGCACTTTAAATAAACTGCCAGTAACTCTGAAATTTGGTGCCCATAATTTGGCATCAGTTGGATTTATACTGTTCCTAAACATTGGTTATAGTGACTATAATAAATTTAGAACCTTGCCAAAGCTTTGTAGCAAACTATCAGAGTACTCCTGACAGTTTTCTTGAAGGCAGGCTGTGCATGATAGAAAATTCTTCCTATTTAATTATGTATGTAACATGCAATAAATTAGATAATCAGGGTTTACAGATTATCAAATACATACATTGAGTGCTCATTACTTTGGCTATATGGAGGAGAAAACCAGAAAACAATTTTTTAAAGATTGTGGAGATCAGAAAGTTCCAAAAGCGTGGGAATCAGGAAATGGACACAACTTTCAAACAGAAGGGTAGGATTAAATTTTGCAAATAGATTCTGCAAAGTATATCATGGTGGGCTTGATAATGATCTTGGGAAATTGTTGGAACCTCTAGTTAAATGGATGGCTCATGAGAACTTAAATGGGGGAGTGTAGGAGCCAGGATACAGAGAGAAAGAGAGAGAAGAAAGGTAATACACATTCTTTTGGAGCGAACCTGAAACTCGCAAAAATTGACCATGTACTAGGCAACAAAGGAAGTCTATGAATTCCAGGGTGTCAACATCATATAGAATACAATTCTTTTGTTTTGGTCAAATTATTATTTGTAGACTAAAGAATTTATTCATTGATTTAAACAGAAAAGGATTCAGCTGGTTCATCCATGAACCATCAGGAGAGTTGAACAAAAAGAGACTTTAGGTTGAATTTGCAAGTAAGTGCTCCCCAACTCTGAGCTGAACTGAGCTCCAAGGGAGTTATGGATTCTGCCACGGTGGGCAAGGGAAGAGCAGACCAGGATGTCTGCTACAGAGTCAAGAAGCCACTTCCAGCAATGCTGGCTTCAGAACCACATCACATCTCCAAACGTCTCACTAGCAAAAAAACGGGGTTCCCTTTCCCCAGCTTCTTATCCCATGTCACTGCCAGATTAAAATGTTCTGTGAATTCACTTTACTAAAAGAATCTAAACTACACCCAGAACCCTAGTTTCAGGGATGTGCTGGTTAACAGTGGGTGCCTCTCAGCTCCAAATTCATCCGCTCAGAACTGTCTGTGTGTTAATGGACTTGAACTAAGCATTTCTCTTTCGTAGTGAGTGTGATCCTAAACCTTACCAGTAGAGGGCGGTGGAGGGCTATTGCAGGGAGGAAGGGGGCGCTTTCTGAGTCCAGCGTGTGGTTTTCTTTTCTTTTCTTTTTTTTCAGCGTGTGGTTTTCGCTTTTTTCTTCCACGTCCTGCGTGGTGGGTTAGTGTACCAGTGTGTGGAGATACAGTGCTGCTCTGCCCCAGCCATGCACGCCCAGAGAACCCAGGTTACCACCTTAGCCTCGGTCTGGAACCGAGCCCCAAGCCTCAGTGTACATCTGCATTTCATGTAGACGTTCATGGGATGAAGTAAAATTCGTACTTGAAGCTTATAGTTTTGGGACATTAATGGAAAACAATAAACACTAAAAATAAAAATTGATCTAAGTATTACATTTGAGAAACCAGCTGAAGAAGCAACGAAGAAGGGAATTCCTTGGTGGTCCAGGAGTTAGCACTCTGCTTCCACTGAGGAGGTCCCTGGCAGAGAACTAAAATGCCCCACTGGCGTACTCTGAAGAAGAAGAAGGAAAAAAAAAAAAGAGCAAGGGAGTAAATTAAGAGAATAAGAGGAAAGGAAATTACAAAGATAAAGGCACAAATCAATGAAATATAAGACCACACAAAAATAGAGAGAATGAGCCAAAGCATAAGGGAAAAAAATTATTTAGCAAAAAGTTGAGACAGTACAAAGTAACAAACAAAATGACACAAAGAGTAAATAACAATAAACATGACAGAGATTTAGAAACCTAGATGCTGCTGCTGCTAAGTCACTTCAGTCGTGTCTGACTCTTTGTGACCCTTCTGCATTGCAGACAATTCTTTACCATCTGAGCCACACAGGGAATGCTAAGGGTAGGGATATAGTTATGAATAAGATAAGCCAGTCTCCTGCCTTTATGATGTCTATATTGCAGAGAGGTGTGTGTGTGTGTGCGCTCGCGTGCGCGCGCTAGTCACTGTCATGTCCGACTCTTTGCGACCCTGTAGCCCACCAGGCTCCTTTGTCCAGGGGATTTTCCAGGCAAGAATACTAGAGTGCGTTGCCATTCCCTTCTCCAGGGGATCTTCCCAATGCAGGGATCGAATCCAGGTCTCCTGCATTGTAGGCAGATTCTTTACCACCTGAGCCACCAGGGAAGCCCCATTTATGTGATAACTATGTGTATCTGTTTATACATGATATATTTGCATTCACAAAAAAATAAGCAGTGGGCCATGTTATGTTTTGGCTCTTGGAATTCTATCAGAAGCAATGATATTTCTTAATAATTTGCTTTAGTTATTATTTTGCAAAAATAAATAAAAGCTGTCTTGGCTTTCTTTTTTAGAAAAAAAAAAGAAAGGCATGAGGTCACTTACAATAGACTTGTGTTTTATGAACACACACTGTTTATCTTGAAAGGTAGAAGCAGGGGACAAAATTAAAGTATGTTTTCTGACAAAAAGCAAGCTTTTCTTTCTTTTTATTTTATTTTATTTTTAACAACCAAGCTTTTCAAGCCTAAAGCTGAAAAGTACAAGTATTTCATAATGTTAACATTTTTATCTTTTTACCTTGAGTAAAGCAAGGACTAAGCTAAATATAGACATATCAGGAGTTATTTCAAGTTTGCTTAAATCAACTTATTAAAGCTCTCTGTTTAGGGTCATTTTCTTATCAAGCTCAAGGTATGCCTTCAAGTACACCATATCTATATTCGAGGTTTATATTTTGCAAGCCCAGGGCAAGAGGCTCTTCATTGTGTAGGATTGTTTGATTTGGTTGTTCATTTTTCATCAAGACTGAGCAAAAGGTGACTCAGAGATAGATGGTGTTTAGGTGCCCAGCACTTAAAGCATTCTTGTTTCCTGAGTTTCAAACTCATTGAGAATATGGTGTAAGATACAGACAGATGGAGATGGATGCATTGGCTTTAGTGCTGATACAGTTAATTGAAGAATGTTTTCACCTCTTCGAACCAGCGAGCAGCTAATATTTTCTCTCTAAATGAAATACACTTTCTAGGCCCAGGCCCAGGCTGGGTCCCAGCTGCTCCTATGGTTGGCAGATAGTGGATGAGAACTTCTGTCTCTGGCAGACAAGCTCAATTTCTTGCAACCTTGCCAGTCAGGTACCTCCCTCCTCTCTTGGGATGAGGGGTGGAAAGAGACACCAGGAGGGTTAATAAAATGTTGAAAGAGAAAACTGTGTGTCCTGATAGGAAATATTGTTGTTTCAAACCCCTTGAGACTTAAGTCCTCTGGTTTTATCCAGTTAACCCTAAAGGAAATCAACCCTGAATATTCATTGGAAGGACTGATGCTGAAGTTGAAGCTCCAATACTTTGGCCACCTGATGCGAAAGAGCCGACTCATTGGAAGAGACCCTGATGCTGGGGAAAATTGAGGGCAGGAGGAGAAGGGGATAATAGAGGATGAGATGGTTGCACAGCATCAATGGACATGAGTTTGAGAAAACTGCAGAAGATGGTAAAGGACAGGGAAACCTGCATTCCACGGGGGTGAAAAGAACTGGACACGACTGAGCGACTGAACAACGACAACACTGTCCACAGGCTTCCCAGGTGACTCAGTGGTAAAGAATCCACCTGGTAATGCATGAGCCACAGGAGACTCAGGTTCAATTTCTGGGTCGGGAAGATCCCCTTGAGTAGGAAATGGCAACCTACTTCAGTATTCTTGCTTGGGAAATCCCAAGGACAGAGGAGCCTGGTGGGCTACAGTCTGCGGGGTTGCAGAGTCAGACACAACTGAGCATGCATGCATGGATACTGTCCACACCCCCTCTTCTACCTGAAGGCTCTCTTAAAAATCATCTGGTGCCAAAGTAGAAATAACTGACCTCCTTCGTATGGGTTCCCATCCAATACATGGCACAACGTCTGTTGTAACAACGTTTTTGTTTTTTAAAATAGTATTTAGTGGTTTCTGTGTTTATCTTCCCAACTAGACTCTCTCTGGGAACAGTGGCCAGATCTAGTTCATTTCTGACTGTTTTTTTGGCCCTGCCTGAACAACAACAACGTGGGGGCCTGGTAGTTTCCCAACCAGGGATGTAGACCTAGGCCACTGCAGTGGAAGGGAGGAGTCCTAATCACTGGACAGCCAGGGAATTCCCTCTAGTTCATTTTTGAATACCTGACACCAAGCACCCTGCCAGACACTGGACACTAAATACATATTTAATAAATAGATGAATGAATGAATGAATTTTTAGCACATTTAGTGGTGTTGGAGAAGGCTCTTGAGAGTTCCTTGGACTGCAAGGAGATCCAACCATTCCATCCTAAAGGAGATCTGTCCTGGGTGTTCATTGCAAGGACTGATGTTGAAGCCGAAACTCCAATACTATGGCCACCTGATGCGAAGAGCTGACTCATTTGAAAAGACCCTGATGCTGGGAAAGATTGAGAGCAGGAGAAGGGGCTGACAGAGAATGAGATGGTTGGATGGCATCACCAACTCGATGGACATGGGTTTGGTGGACTCTGGGAGCTGGTGATGGACAGGGAAGCCTGGAGTGCAGCGGTTCATGGGGTCGCAGAGTCGGATACGACTGAGCGAATGAACTGAACTGAACTGAGTCCTTCAAATTCCTCTTTCAAAAATACGGTTAGATATCAGGAGGGGAAGAGATCTATAACAGCGTCTCCTCTTGGCGTTGTGAAAAACCATGATTTGCCAATTATTGTAAATGCAGGAAGGGTTTTGTGCATAAAAACACTGGTGCCAGTGCAGCACTGTCTAGGGCACGGCCTCCTTACAGAGGCCTGTCCTGTCCGGTTGCCGGCACAACTCAGTTTCAAGGATCCCTGCCAGGCCCGAAGAGCGCACCGCGCACGCGTAGTCACGGGGGCTCGCGCCGGTCCTCCGCCCCTCCGCCCTCCAGGTGGCGCTGCCGGCCCGTTCGCCGCCGCCGCCGCCGTCGCCGCCGCCGCCGTCTCTAGCCCGGCTAGACTGGGGCGGCGCCGGCTGCCTTGGGGGCCGCGCGACCGCCTCCGCCGCTAGGAGGGCGTGGGTTCCTAGCTCCCGGAAGCGGCGGCCGCGGCGTGGAGCCGAGCGGGCGTCGGTCCCCGGAGCGGCAATGCGCGGCGGCCGGAGGCTGTGACCTGAGCGCGGCGGCCCTGCGGGGGCCGCGGAATGGCGGCTCGTTGAGGCGGCAGCGGCGGCGTCTCCGACTCCCCGGGCACGGCGCGGCGTGGCGGCGGCCAGGGTGATGCTGCTCAAGCTCTTGCAGAGACAGACCTATACCTGCCTGTCCCACAGGTATGGGCTCTACGTCTGTTTCGTGGGCGTCGTTGTCACCATCGTCTCCGCCTTCCAGTTCGGAGAGGTGAGTAGCGGCGCGGGAGCCCTTGACAGGGCTCCCTGGACCGGCGCGACCGCGCGGTGTCCCGGCCCCGGCGCGCTGCACTGTTGCCTCCCCATCCTCCCTGTAGACACAGGGATGAGCCCAGCGCCTGCCCTTCCCTCCGGGGCGCCGCCAGCTCAGACAGAGCACCTCTCCGGGCTGCGGCTTCAGCATCTGGGGTCCAGATCTCGCCTCCCGACGGTTTGGGAGATCCGCGCTCCTTCTGCGGAATCCCTTTCCCTCCAGGTGCCTTCAGCAGGGACCCCGAGTCATTTGACTTTCTCCCTAAGGCCTTGTTCTGCACGCAGCCCCCCTCCCGGGACCCAGAGTTCCTAAATTTTACCGAATTCTCAGTCCTTGCCCCTCCTGCGGCTTCCTCCTCTAGTGTCACTATTATAACCTTTTCCCTTTACAGAGGCGCTTTATATTCTTAATCCCGTTTCTTCCCGGATCTCAAAACTTTGTCCAAGAGGGGTGTTTTCTTGGCCCGTGAATTTGCTGTGGGGAGAGTGTACTGGCCCCAAATTTGAAGGACTTACACGTGAAAGGTTTTTTTTTCCCCCCTTACATTTTTGCTCTCTTATTTGAGACAGCTTAATCTGTTAACCTTTAGAGGCTGTACTGGTAGATGTACATACACTGGTGTGGGAGCGCCCCTGACAGCTCCTGCTCTTCTCTATCATGAGATAGCTGAGGCTAGGGCTCCTTCATGTGACCATGACGCCCTTAACCATCTTGGACTCCAGCACCGGATCTCTTGGGAACCAGCACAAGCCTTCAGGTCACGGGATATGCTAATAACTTAGATTCGGGATCACACTAGCCCAACCTTTCCTAATCTGCTCACAGTTGATATTGCATAAAGTAACTCGGTATGACTGTAAACCCCAGAGGGTCCAAGCAACAGGTTTGGCAGGTTGAAACACCCAGGTTTAATAGATTTTGTGCCCCTCTGGATATGGACTTTAAACATTTTCTTGAGTGAAGCAGCCCTTTGGTTGAGGTTGGATAGTTATTTCACGATTGACCATCCAATATAGTATTCTTTGTTGTAAACAAATGTGTAGGAGACTATGAGTAGGTGAGAACTGAAAGTGTACCTGGATGTGATTTTAGAGAACACCCCATTTTAAAATGTGGCCGTAGCAACTGGAAGAAAGTTGTGTTTTCAGGTTGTTATAAATCCATCTCTTTGTTTTAATATATATATATATTGGGGGGTGGGTGGGTGGGTAAGAGGTTGCAAAACGTTTTAAAATGAACAGAGTGCTGTTCAGAAATGCCACATTATACATTTGCTATGTACACAGAATATATGTACATTTCCAGCATGAAGTCTGGACTCCTGCTGGATTCTGGGCTCCATAAGAGAGGGTGCAGTCTTTAACCAGTGTGACCAGGCACTATGCCAGGTAATGCCAGAGTATACAGTCTAAATATTTGTCTGATGAATGAATAAATTATATGGGACAATTTCCAGGTTTTCAGTTTTAGTATTTCTTGGTCTAGGGGCTGATGAAAATAAGTCTTATTAAGTAAGGGTTGAGAAAGCGACCCAGACCTCTAAGTGTGAAATACGTACCTAATATTATGCCACCTGCTGTTCTGTTTTGCTTCATGTATTGCATTTTAATACAGTGATCATATGTGTACCTTGTTGTGTCCTATTGCTGATAGAAGATTTGTAAGGCAAGTGCAGAGAAAAAGAGAGTTGAGTCGGGCAGTCAGGCAAGAAAAGGAAATGTATTAGAGGGAAAAGAGAGGGTGACTGGCTCTTAAGGAGAACCAGCGTTCTCCCTTTCGGACAGAGTCCTCCTTATACCCCACCAATGAAAAAGTCTGTGAAGGGATGGTCACATAGCCGGAGGTCTGGAATCTGGTGGTCTTGCAGCTTTGAGAAGATAAGCGCCAGTGAGATAACGGGATGCCATTTGGGCAGTTTGGTTAGTCCCACAGATCACTGTGATTTTATTCTTTGTGCAAGGTCGACATAAAGAGCCATCTTATCAATGAGACCCCATGTAGGCCCTATCATTCCAGCCTTTTGATTTAGCATAAGGGCTGAAGGTCAGTCATCTGTAACTGCTTCCTGCAGGACAGGGGCTTCCTGGGGATAAGGTAAGAAAAGGCTGGAATGCGGGTCAAGAGGATTTGTGTGGGGTCAAAGTATTTGATAATCCGAATGAGTTAGAAGTAGCTCTAGGATAGTTCAGTTGGTAAAGGCTTGTAAGTGGTCCTGAAGAAATTTTGAAAAAAGACGCATTAAACATGGGCTGAAAGTTAGAATAAGGGTGAGGAGAAGGAGAGGGCCTAGAAAAGGTAGGACCCAGGGCATCCAATTCCAATTGCTTACCCAGTTTTCCCATGAATTACTGAGGTGTTGGCCTATTCTCAAGGCCCTGTTTGTCAAATTTGTTGCTGCTTCCTTTACAACGCCTGATTTATTGGTGGAGAAACAGCAGGCTTCCTTCAAAAATAGGCATAGTGAGTGAAGTCACTCAGTCGTGTCCGACTCGTTGCAACCCCATGGACTATAGCCTACCAGGCTCCTCTGTTGGATTTTCCAGGAATTAGTACTGGAGTGGATTGCCATTTCCTTCTCCAGGGGATCTTCCCGACCCAGGGATCGAATCCGGGTCTCCTACATTGTAGACAGACGCTTTACTGTCTGAGCCACCAGGGAAGTCCAAAAATAGGCATAACCCTCCTTTTTCTGCTGTGAGAAGGTCTAATCCTCTTCTGTTTTGGAGGACCACGGCTACCAGGGAATCTAGCTGGTTTTGGATAGTGATGAGGCCGTTAGCTATTTCTTCTAGGCTGTCAGTGAGGTCTTTAAAAAGGCTTTGGTAGTAATTAAAAGAGGTTGTGAGTCCTGCGGTCCCTCTCCCAATCCCAGTGGCTATTCCTAAACCAATTAATAGAGGAATGAATTGAATTGCCCATTTGGGTCAGTTATGAGTTAGTGGGATAGGAAGGGTCTGATTGTTAGGAGCAATAGAAATATCTGGGGCCAGATATACCAGGGTGCATGTTCCTGTCTGGTTAGTGGGAAGACATAAATAAGTAGTGGTTCCACATAAGAAAAATATCCCAGGAGTAAGAAGACAACGGCTGAAATCAATAGCAAATAGGAGTCTTTCTGGGAAATTATTAGTAGTCTCCGAAACTGACAGCAAACTCACCAGTGTAGCCCCTGCAAGAGGAGTATTTACACCACATGCAGAAGGGAGTCTCCCTGAGAAAGTAAGTGAATGTCCTGCAGTTCCTGAGACATGATAGACAGATCAGCCTGAAGGGAAGGAGAGATGTGAAGTACGATTACAGAGGTGTGGCGGTATAGTTCCTAGCTGGGGGCAAGAATTGTTCATAGAGTTTTGTCTGGAAAAACAGAAAGGAGCCTGTTGTAGACCAATGTCAGAAGTGGTGGGTGTTAAGGAGCAGTAACCAGGCTAGAGGGTGGGCTTGGGATAGTAATTGAGGCTTTGAATTTTGAGAGAAGGTCTCTCCCAAGAATAGGAGTGGGGCATTTTGGGAGTATGAGAAAAGGATGGGAAAATGGGTTATCTTGAAGTGTGCAAGGTAGAGGCTCGGTTATTTGTCGTGTAGATATTAAACTGTCAACCCCCATAACAGAGACCTGAGACCTTGGTTTTTCTGGAGTAGGCAGGCATAGGAGACTAAGTGGCCCCCGCGTCAATGAGAAAGGAGATTGGCTTACCTGCCACTGTTTAAGAGTTACCCTGGGCTCCGTAGAGGTGATGAGAGTCGGGGTCTAGGGCCCTGGGTACCTTCAGTCTAAAGTGGAGAGTCCGAGAAGGCTGGGCAGAGCTGGGTTGGAGGACTCCTGCCCAGGACCAGGAGGAGGGATCCCTGAAGGGGGATTTGGGCAGTCGACCTTCCAATATCCCTTTATGCCACAGCTGGGACATGGACCTGGAGGGGCCCTTGGCTTTAGGAATGAGCGGCCCCAGTGGCCTTCTTTGCCACATTTGAAGCAGGGCCCAGGTGGCTTCCTTTCTTTGTTGATTGATGAGGCTTGGAGCCATGTAGAGCAGTGGCTAAAAGGTGGTATTTGGCCTGATCTCGTTGGGCCTTCTCTAGCTTTGCCTGTTCTTCCCGATTATTGAAAATCTTAAAAGCTAAATTTAAAAGGTCTCGTTGAGGGGTTTGAGGGCCTTCTGCCTTTTTTAGTTTCTTTCAGATATCTGGGGATGACTGGGAGATAAAATGGGTATTAAGGACAATGGTGCCCCCTGCTGAAGTGGGGTCTAATTTTGTATATTTTTGTAGCACTTCCATTAACCTGGCTAAAAATTGTGCTGAGTTTTCATCTAGCCCTTGAGTTATTTCCTGGAGCTGATCAAAGTTGATGGCTTTATGCCCTGCCTTTTGAAGGCACACAATGAGGCAAGCAACCATGTGATTACCGGCTGCTCGTCCAGGTGTCCCTGCCTGATAGTCCCAGTTGGGATCTTCTGGGGGACAGATGTCGCCCCTACAGGCCCAGTGTCACCTGTCCTGTGTATCTCATCAGCATGCGCCTGAGAGGCTTCCTTCTCTTCTGGGAGACGAGTGGAGGAAAGGATGATGCAAATATCATGCCAGGTTAAGTCATAAGACTGGGTAAGATGCTTGAATTCTTTTAGATAATTATCTGGGTCTGAGGAGAAGGAGCCAAGACGCTTTTCAATCTGAGATAGGTTGGTAAGGGAGAATGGGATGTGAACCCAGCAATGCTTTCTGCTCCAGCTACTTCCTGTAAAGGCGGGGTCAGGGGAGGGCAGGGGAAGGAGTGGGGTCCTGGGTGAAGTTTCCTATTTTAAAGTTGTTCAGACTGGGTACTGGGAGGGCGTCTAGGGAGGTCAGGGTAAAGCCTTGGGACCCTCAGGGTAGAGGGTGGGGCTGAGGTCTTAGAGCTTATCTAAGGTGGAGGTTGTGGAACTGGATCTGGAGTGGCTGCAAGGGGGTTGGGAGCGATAGGAGGTGGGCTGTGGTCCGAAGGGTTGAAGGAAGAAGAAAAGTCTGAACAGGGATCAGGAGGATGTGGCCCAGAGTGGGCTAGGTGTATCTGAGAAGTAGGACAGAATTCACAGAGAGAGGGTCAAGAGCCAAGAGCAAAGCAAGACTGAACATAAGGGATTTCTAACCACTTACCATTGTGGCAGCAGAAGTTATCGAGGTCCCATGCTGCTGCTGCTGCTAAGTTGCTTCAGTCGTGTGCGACCCCATGGACTGCAGCCCACCAGGCTTCTCTGTCCATGGGATTCTCCAGGCAAGAACACTGGAGTGGGTTGCCATTTCCTTCTCCAACGCATGAAAGTGGAAAGTGAAAGTGAAGTCGCTCAGTCGTGTCTGACTCTTAGCGACCCCATGGACTGCAGCCTACCAGGCTCCACCATCCATGGGATTTTCCAGGCAAGAGTACTGGAGTGGGGTGCCATTGCCTTCTCCCATCGAGGTCCCATAGAGTATTATAATCAAGAGTTCCATTTCTGGCCATTGGGACCTGTTATCAAGTCTGTATTCTGGCCAAACAGTGTTAGAATAGTAAATAAGTCTTTTTGGTCTTATCTCCCCGTGGAAGCCTGAAGCTTTTAGGTTTCAGAGTAGGCATCCTAGAGGAGTAGGTTTTGAGGGCTGGGATTGAGAATTTCCCATTGCAGCCGAATAGGGAGCTAAGACAAAGGCAAAAGAAAGCAAGGAGAAAGGTCCGAGAGAAAAGGTTTCCCCCTTCTCAGGACTTTCTCAGAGAGTAATAATAGTCTGCTTTGAAACGGGTGTTCCCTATTTCAAAGTCAGACGGGGTGCAAGGCCGAGGGCCGTGGGGATCCTTCCCACCTAGTGCTGGGGCTTGGAAAAGAGGCGCAAAAGAGGATCTGAGGGAATGGGATTTCACTCACCCTTGTAACCGATGGATGAAATGTGGGCCAGTGTGTGTGTGGGCCAGTCCAGCAAGGCAAGGGGAGAGTCCTGTCCAGGAGCTCATCTCAGTTTCTCGGCAAGGTCCAAGGGAGGGGACCACTCAGTTGCGGTGGATCCTCCCTCCTGGGTTCCGGCACCAGAATGTAAAGCGAGTGCAGAGAAAAAGAGAGCAAGCCAGGCAGTCAGGCAAGAAAAGGAAATTTATTAGAGGGCAAAGAGAGGGTGACTGGCTCTTAAGGAGAACCAGCGTTCTCCCTTTCTGACGGAGTCCTTCTTATACCCCACCAATGAAAAAGTCTCTGAAGGGATGGTCACATAGCCAGAGGTCTGGAATCTGGTGGTCTTGCAGCTTTGAGAAGATAAGCACCAGTGAGATAACAGGATGCCATTGGGCAATTTGGTCAGTCTCACAGACCATCTTTTTTTGGGTGTTAGTTCTAAAAGGTCTTGTAGGTCTTCATAGAACCGTTCAACTTCAGTTTCTTCAGTGTTACTGGTCGGGGCATAGACTTGGATTACCATGATATTGAATGGTTTGTCTTGGAAACGAACAGAGATCATTCTGTCGTTTTTGAGATTGCATCCAAGTACTGCATTTTGGACTCTTTAGTTGAGTATGATGGCTACTCCTGAACTGAACTGAACACAGATCATTGTGATTTTATTCTTCGTTTGCAAGGTGGACATAACTAGCCATCTTATCAATGAGACTCCATGTAGGCCCTATCAAGATTATTTTGGCCTGAGTACTTTTAAATTTTGTGTGTTCCACACCTGGTTATTTATTTACCAAAAGAAAGTCTATAAATGGCCATAGATCTTAAAGTTTGGAACTCTTCAGCTTGTGTCTGTGGTTTCTCAAATAGCCTGTGCTATCCCTTGTATGATCTTCAAAAGGATACTTAACCTTTCCAATCTTCAGCTTCCTCATCTTTAAAAAGGAGGCAGAATCACTTTGTTCATAGAGTTCATGCATGCGTGCTAGGTCGCTTCAGTCGTGTCTGACTCTTTGTGACCCCATGGACTGTAGCCTGCCAGGCTTCTCTGTCCACGGGATTCTCCAGGCGTGAATACTGCCTGGAGTGGGTTCCCATGCCCTCTTCCAGGGGATCTTCCTGACCCAAGGATCGAACCCCTGTCTCTTCCTTCTCCTGCATTGGCAGGCAGGTCAGGTTCTTTACCACTAGCGCCACCTGGGAATAGTGAGGATCAAATAAGTCATGTCTGCAAAAGACCTTTCAGTTCCTGGCACATGACAGGCTCTCATTAAGTGGTAGAACTACAGCTGCTGTTTTTATTGTCACCAACTATCTTATGCCCTTAGTACTTAATTTGAAACAGATCTTTGAAGTAGAATACACTCATAATACAGTTAATGGTCGTGGTGGTTTAGTCTCTCAGTCGTGACTCTGTGACCCCTTGGACTGTAGCCCACCAGGCGCCTCTGTCCATGGGATTTCCCAAGCAAGGAGACTGGTGTTGGTTACCATTTGCTTCTGCAGGGGATAGTCCCAACCTAGGGATCAAACCCACCTCTCCTGCTTAGCAGATTCTTTACCACTGAGCCACCTGGAAAGCCAATACAATTAATATTGCCAACTTAATAATAGCTTCACCAATTGTAATGGATAGAAGGATGAAGAAGATCATTGTTAATTATGAACTCATCACTTTTTTCTCTCTTAGGGTAAGTGGTATTGGCTGCTACCTTTTGATAAGCCATTTGTACACTCGTCCAAATTTTTAGGAAGAAAAATGGAATTGAGGAAAGGAAGTATTAAAAGCATATATATATGTTTTCCCTTTGAGTCAGGTACTTTCTAGAGAGACCTTGGGAACTCTGATTGAACAAAAGCAGAACCCAATCCAAACCCACAGGGAGGGCCCTCTGGATAGGTACCAATGTCCACTGAAGTGCATTGCCTTCAGTGATGGTAGCAGGTAAACTAGTTGATCTGGGCAAGACCTGTGGCCTCTGGGAGCCTCAGTTTCCTCACGTATAAATGAATGATTATCCCTTTTAGCTCAGAGACTTCTGATGTTAAATGTTTGTCCTCTGTTGATATTGTGTAGACTATTTTTTGGACCATGGGACACGACTGAGCGACTTCACTTTTACTTTTCACTTTCACTTTTCACTTACATGCATTGGAGAAGGAAATGGCAACCCACTCCAGTGTTCTTGCCTGGAGAATCCCAGGGGTGGGGGAGCCTGGTGGGCTACCGTCTATGGGGTCGCACAGAGTCGGACACGACTGAATCGACTTAGCAGCAGCAGCAGGTGGCATGTGGGATCTTAGTTCCCTGACCAGGGATCAAACCTGTGCCTCCTGCAGTGAAAGTGCAGAGTCTTAACCACTGGACCACCAGGGAAGTCCCTGTGTAGACTTTAACACTTGCTTTTGAAGTAAAAGATGTTATTTTAGGGTCATCATTATTATTTAGTACATTTTATATGCAAATCCACAATCCCATATCTGAAAATTCTACTGAATTACCTCAGTATCTTTTAGAATGAAACGTGTGAGTATTCACAGTCAGTGAGGAAAGTAAAGACTATAAATAGCTTCAAGTCAGTTTAGATCGGGTTTTGCCACCAAATGAGGTCAGGTCAGGTTTTGCTGCCAAATAAAGATCTACAGTGTTGAGAGCTTTTTGGATTTTCAGATTGTGAATAAAGGGTTGTAGATCACCTCTGGGTATGTGAGTGTCAGCGTGCATGCATGTGTATAAAATATATCACTTCCTTTACGTGTTTGAGGAAGTGATATATTCCTAAGTATGGAAACAAAGAAGTATCCGAAAATGAACTTCAATGAGCAAGTCAGACAAGTTCAGATAGAATCTGCCCGTGTGGGGCAGTAACTTTTCCCTGGCCTCTCTCCTCTTTTGTTCACCTGCCTTCTTATTTTGAATTAGTTAGATACTGTTCAGTGAAAAAGAAGACTGAAAACTGGGTCCAACTCCAGTTTCTCATACTGGCTTAGTTTCAAGAAAGAAATTAGTTGTTTGTATTTGATTAGCTCCCTCATTAAACAGATACATTTTGATTGTGTTCTTTGCCAAAAGCAAGAAGTAGGTGACGTTATAGGAACCTGGCCTGAGAACTGGGAGGCAGCCTCTGGCCTGCTTCTAGCTCCACCATAAACTGACCCTCAGTGGTATTGCTTTGTGTAGATTCCTTTTGGGGGTGGAGAAGACTTTCATTATTAAAAATGGTTTAAAATTTCTAGACTGGATTTCTGACACCCGCATTTTTTCTTTAATGTTCTGTGAATTTACATTTATGGGGAAGCATGAATTATAATGTAATGGAGTTTGTGCTACAGAAAAAATGCCAGTGGCTGCATTGAGCTTCTTTTTTTGGCCATGCCACAGGGTTGCAGGATCTTAGTTCCCTGACCAGGGATTGAATCTGTGCTTGGCAGCGAAAGCACAGAATCCTAACACTGGATGGTCACGGAATTCCCATACTGAGCCTCTTTAAATGGTATCTTTTGTGGGGCGGGTTGGAAGAGATACATACTCTTGCTGTCAAAGCAGATACCTTGTCATTTTTCCCTGCTGTATTCTTAGCACCTCAAAAGTGCTTGGTACCTAGTAGGTGCTAAATGCTTGATGAGTGAATGAATGAATTAGGGTGATCTTAACCAACATCTCTTGAAGCTCATTTTCAGAAAAGGTAAGTTTTCTATTCTGATGCAGATCATCTGTACTTGCCTTTTATTTCTCAGACATGATTGTTCAAGTTGTACCCTGCATGGTGGAAAATACTGTCAGATATGAAGAATTTTGTATAGCTCATCCTTGGCCATTTTTGTCAGGTTGAGATGAGGCCATGATACACCTATGGGTAACAATACAAGAGAGCAGGTAATTGAAAGCCTGAGTAGGTACACAACAATGGCCTAGAAAATCAGAGGAGGGGAAGAGGATTGTGGGTCGAAACATTCTAGGGGAAGTTGAGACTGTTACAAGGAGGTGGGAGCCTTTTCTTTTTGAATTATTAGGGGTTTAAAAATGTCACTGGTATTAGCCAGCAGCACTTGGTTGCAAGTGAGAGAATCCCACCTCAGACCTGGGTTAGGAAAAAATTATAAAAAAATTTTTTTTATAATTGAAAAATATAGGGTGAAATTTCTGTATTTTCAGGATCAGATCGAGGTGCTCGAATGTTATCATCAGTACTCTTTGTTCCTGCTCTGCAGGGTTTAGTGAGTCTAGTTCTGACAGGCCTTCCCCGTATGGGAGCCAAGGTTGCTGGCAGCAACTCCAGCAGCTAGTCTTCCAATTTAGTAACCTTCCTCATCAGTGCCAGCTAGACCCAGGACGGCCTGCCTCGCCGGGGAGTGGGTGCCCTTGTGCCCTCGTTAACCACCTGGATCATCCCTGGGGCTCTGGTTATAGGTGGGACTGTCAGTTTCAACTAAACCAGGTGAAGTGAGAGGGGCTCCCCAGAGGGAGATGAAGAGGCTGCTGTCAAAACAGCGCCAGAGCAGCAACGTCCTAGCCTGGCTGATGGCCTTTAGCCCTTTACCTTGTTTAGGAAGATGTGAAAGTGGGTTGTTTCCGTTTTTCATTTTTAATGTCATGTTGTTAAATTACCTTGTTTTTCATTTTTAATATCATGTTGTTATTATCTGTGAAACTTGTATTCTTGGGTGGGCATAGTAATGTGGAGTTTTGTTAAACACAGTGCAGTGTGCCCTCATAATCTTTTAGTAACAATTCAATATATACTTTTAGTGGGTAATAGTTGTATTCAATTTGATTGACTCTTGAAGTCTAAATAGTGTTGACCTTATTAATGACATTAAGTAGGAAATTAAGAGAGAAAAACTTAACCCAACCTTTTTGCAGCATCTGTCACCCCCTGCATATAGAAATGCTCACTCCCTCTTTCTTCAAGAAGACCACCCCCCTTCTCCGCCGATGCCCGTTCTCCTTCTCCACTCACTGTTCTTTCTCAGGCTTTAATGCTGGGTCTCCCCAGGGTTTGCTCCTTGGCCGTCTTATCCTGGGTGGAGTTGTCATGTTTCAGACCCCCATCCTGATGCTTGTGACTCTGTTACCAAGTTCAGGCTTGCTCTGCTCACCACTTGATAGGCCAGTGAATCTGAGAGACAAGCTGTTGAGGCAAGGAATACGACTATTTGGAAAGCCGGCCGACTGAGAAGATGGCAGACTCAAAATAACCATCTTGTTGGGGTCTGGATGCGGGTTCTTTTACAGAGCCAGAGAGAGAGAAGCAATGGGGAACTGAAGTCAAAAGGCAGAATAGGGAGGGAGAGGCATGGAGGAAGTGAAGTGGAAAGGGTCTTCAGTCTTGCAAAACATCTCAAGGAAGTGCCAGTCTACGGACAGGGATGTGTTAATCTTTTCTTTTTTTGTGGCCATTCACAGGTGGGTGGGGTCAGATTTATCTCTTTGTGAGTTGAACAAAGGCACTCTAACAGCCAGGCCCAGGGGCAGGGTCCTTTGAGACAGGCCTTTATGATTATAATAACAGCAGCAACTAAAAGCAAGTCAAAGAAACACTTTCCAACATGGAGTCAGAATTGGCTTCTTCCTGTAACAGCTCCCCGTCTCCAGGGCCTTGCTGCCAGGCCCGGCTGCATACCTCCTCCTGGCTGGCTGCAGCCGTGTCCCAGCCTTGTCCCTGTACCTCCCTGTGACACAGGGTGCTTCCTCCTCCTGGTGCTTTCTCCTCACTGCCTCCAGACATGACTGCAGAATAAGCCTTTAAATGATGTGGGATTCTTCTGGCTCGTGAGCTTTCTCGGAACATAGAGGAAGAACTTGCTCCAAGACCTCAACAAACCTTTCCAGGAACTGACCTCAGTTGGATCGTAGAGCTACCCCTAACAGATACCTTGGAAGAAGGAAGAGATTGCTTTTTGACCCATCTGATTCCTCCTGTGAAGTGGGGGCCCATCTCCTGAAGATCTGTTATGAGAAGGTGGAATTCCACTGGGGAAGAATAGTTCTTTGTCGCTGGGGGCTCCTGACTGTGACTGTTGTGTTGGTGAGCACAGCCAGTGGGTATCTTTATCTCCCACTTGCCCTTTCCTGTAGGGTTAGCTCTGCCTCTGCCCCTGGATGAGACCTCTGGTGGGCCTAACTCAGCCTGCTCTTCTCTCACTCGTAAGTAAGAAAAAGTCCTGTGGTTGCTTCAGGTGACAAAACATAGTGTTAGGTCAGCATTAAAAGCCTGCAGTCACATGTCCAAACAGACCTTTGAGCCTGTTGAAGTTGAAGCTTCTTGCCTGCCTGGCCCAGGCCTGCTCCAGGTAGAAAGCCAACGACTGAAGAAGGCAGTTTGGCCATGGTGGGTTGTTTTTCTCTTTCTGTCCAGGAACCGGTTTCTGGGTTAGAGGACTGGGATGAAGGACAGGAAATGAGGGCTGGAAAGCCCTTCCTAAACAGGTATTGTCGCTTTGGGATTTGCTGGTGTCAAAGCTCATTCTCTTTCAAGTGCTTTCAAAGGCGTACTTTAGAGACCCCACCCTGATCACCGTCACTTGCTTTTATTCTGCTGAGAGCTAATGTCCTTTTCTTTGGGCTTGTTGCTTGCTCCTTCCTCAGCCCCAGGAATCTGGCAACACTGTGGCCTTATCTCAGGGGATCTGCTGCTCTAGGGGACCACAGACCTGGTCTAAAGTGACCCTCCGCAGTACTTTCTTGTACACGGCCCATATCTCTTGCACAAGAGACCTTCATCCTTTGTAAGAGAGGAAAGATGCCTTTTTTCTCTCCTTTCCTCAGTTCTCAGTCCTGTAACAAAAGACAGATCAGCAAGAGAAAAGCATACACATTTATTTTAGGTAAGGTTTACATGACATTGGAGCCTTCATAAGGAAATGAAGACTGAAGAAGCAGTTAAACCCGAGTGATGTAACGCTAGGTTTGACAAAGAGTAGAGAGTAGCGGGAAAATGCGATAGGACAAAAAAGGGTATGAGCTCTGAGACACGTGGACTGTTCATTCAGATTCCTTGTGGCATCCCTCTGTCTTTGGAGATAAGGGTTTCTCCTTCCTGTGTAGAGAGGGTCCCTCTCAAGGAAAGTTTTATGATCTGCTTCAGGGGAAGGTCAGAAAATCCTTTTTATCTGCTGTTTCTCAGCTTCCTTCAGCTTGAAGTACTCAGTTTGCCAAGGTGCCATATTTTGAGGTAGCCCTTTCTGATCTCTGAAGGGGCTTCCCTGATAGCTCAGTTGGTAAAGAATCCGCCTGCAATGCGGGAAACCTGGGTTCCATCCCTGGGTTGGGAAGATCCCCTGGAGAAGGGAAAGGCTACCCCCTCCAGTATTCTGGCCTGGAGAATTCCATGGACTGTATAGTCTATGGGCTCGCACTGAGTCAGACACGACTGAGCAACTTTCACTTTCTGATCTCAGATGTGAGGCAAATGTTGCAGCCACCCAACTGCATGAACTGGAGGTTGCCACCTTTGGTGATCCTAATCAAGTCTATGGGAAAGAGGTTTCTGTGCCTGTTCGTTAGATGAGGTGGAGCAGGATTAACAGAATGCCAGCAGCTTCTGAAAGCTGTCCTCTGAACCCTGCTGCAGTGATTTGGATGACTTTTCAACCACCTCCTTAGGAAACTTGGAATCTTGGTCCTGCACATCACTTGGGAATATGGTATCTGGTATTCTGGTGCCTTAGAAGAGATGTGTTTAGATGTACAACTTCTTAGTGCTGGTACCAACTGACTGAACTTGCCCAGGAGTTGAAACTTATTTGCCATCTCTGCACTCAGTGTTCTGGGCTCAAAGATGTTATCTTTTGTTATTTTGGAATCCCTGTGCCCCAGCAAAGCACTTAAATCATTCATTTAGTTAGGAAGATTTCTGTTGAAGCACGGTGCCAGGCCCCTGGGTATAGCGCAGTGAACAAAACCCCCAGGTTCCTGCAGACAAGGAGTTTATATCCTGGTTGTGCAGTAAGACATTAAATGCGATTTATTTACAATTGCGAAAAGTGCTAGAAGGCGAGATTATTGTGAGAGAGACCCTCAGGAGAACCTACCCTGTAGTGGCTGGGTCAGGAGAAGCTTTCTTGATGTCATTGGAGCTCAGAAGGGTCAGAATTACTGAGGCAGAGGACCGAGGTGAGCAAGTCTGCTCTAGGCCATTGGTTCTCAGCTGGGAATGATGTTGCTGCCTCACCCCCACCCTCTGAGGCATTTGGCAAAGTCTGGAGGTATTTTGGGTTGTCCTGACCGGGACATGTAGCGAGTAGAGGCTAGAGATGTTGATAACACTCTACAATGCACAGGACAGCTTCCCCCATCCCTCCCCCACCCCAAGCAAAGATGGTCCAGCCCCAAACATTGGTTGTGTCCCACCTTGGAAACAGCACAAAGGTCTTGAAGTTAGCGAAGGCCCATGAGGCTGGAGAGCAAGAGGAAGTGTGATCTAGGGGAGGTTGGTGCAGTGGGTAGTGCCCTGTTGCCAGCCCTTGGTAGATACCATTCAAGGTTACGTACTGTGCACTGGCATCTAAGGAGTGGAGGCCAGGGATGCTGCCTGGGATCCTGTCCATTACCGGATGTCCATTACGGGATGCTGGACATCCCATAATGGACAGGACAATCCCCACAGCAAAGAGTTGTCAGGCCCTACATGTCATAGTGCCGAAGTTGGGAGAGCCTGAGTTAGCGGGAACAAGAACAGGGCAGTCAGTCAGGGGCCTTGGACTCGGCTGGTGGAGGGCAGATAGAGAGGAGTGGACAGATTTGAGAGATTTGGGAGGCAGAATCATCTGGCCTTTATGTTTCATTACGTGCCAGACACTCCACTGATATCTTGGGATATAACTAAGCAAGACAGACAAGTTCATTTGTCCTCGCATACCCTAATTATAGGTACTCGGTGAATATTGCTTGAATGAATATTTACAAGTATTTATTTTTGCTCACTGATTGTGATTGAGCCTGTGAGGAAGGGTGGTTTAAAAGTGATGCCTCAAGTATATGTGGCATCTTGCATAGTGCCTGGTGCAGGGTGCTCAGTAAATGCTAATTAAAAGCCAAGTGCCACATCCTAGCGCTGTTGTTCCCTTGACTACAATGCTCTCAGTAAGACAGCAGGGGACCTACCTTCTGAGCTGATGTCCAAGGTCACACTGAAGAGAATATTAATCTCTTCTTAGAGTAGAAAAGTTCAAGTGATTTCTTTACCCGAGTATGCTTTATAGTGGTTGATATGAAACCATAGGGTGCAAGTGCCATATTAGTTTAATACAGCCTGCACTTTACAGTAACATATGTTATTTTAGTTCCTTATGAAATGTAACAAACAAGCTGTGATTGGTGAGGTATATTCATAATATATCGTTTTAAGTCCTTACCATCTTTAGATGACTTCAGTCTCGTGATCCACATGCAGTATCTTTAGCAGGTGATTAGTCAGCCTGCGTGTGATTCATACATACACTAAATTAAGCAAGGGAAAAAATGATCTTTCAGAAATGTTACATCTAAGTCACCCCTGTGCTGGGGGAGGGTGTGATTTTGTGATCAGATAAAACGAATTCTGTGATCGGACTAAAAACTGTGTTGTGCCCTTTAAAATTGCTTCCTAAAATTGTTTCTTCTTTTAGGTTCTAGTTTATCCCCCCTTCATTACCTCTTTCCATTAACTTCATTTCTGTTTCTTGACTAATTATAAATTGGATAAAGTTTCTTTACCAAATTTTCCTGAGTCCGTTCACTCAGCAGAGATCAGTGGAGGTACTCACCCTGGGCTTGGTACTGTACTGCCTAAAGACACAAAGATGGTTCCTTTTCTTTTTTGCTGTTGAGGACCTAACTGTCCAGTCAAGCCAAGCAAACAAACTTAAGATGCATTGTGATAAATTAAGTTGAAGAGCTAGGCCTGGGTGTCAGGGGAAGTTTTTCATCTGAGCTTAATTGTGAAGGAGATGGCTGAGGGAAGAAAGGGGAGCCCCCTTGCTACTCCCCAGCCCCCTTTTAAGTGAAGGAAGCCCGGGGTGTAAAGATGTGGGGTGAGAGGTAACTCTCACCTTCTAGAACAGAAGTGGTCCTTGTGGTGACCCAAGGACGAAAGAGCAGATAAAACCAAGGAGGGCCTTGGAATGCAGGAACAGAAAAACCAGACCCTTATTGTCCTTCCCTCCCCCATGTGGTAATTATTAATGGATTTCAGGTTCTCCTGAGCAGTGTAACTTGTCTCCCCTCCTACCCCATAGGGAGAAGATATTTGCCTGACTCTTTCCCCCACCTAGTATATGTGCCTCATCCAATCAGCAAATGACCTACAAGACCCCTATCCCACTCGTTGTATCCTGGGTATAAAAGTGGACTAAGGACCCCTGTTCAATGTCAGTTCTCCCTTGAGCTGGCCCACTGTTCTAACAGTGTCTCCCAGTCTTATTTCCCTCCTCTCTGTCTCATGTCTGGAAACTCTTTTCCAACCTGCGCCTGGACCACGACAGTTCTGAAGGGTCGTAGAGCGTACCTGGGAGTGATGCTGAAGAGGCAGGCAGTGGCTGGTTTAGAACTTGCCTATAGAGTGACTCCAAAGAATTTGGATTCCTCCTGAAGAAAATGGGGACCATTCAAACGGTTTTAAGCGATAGAGCCATGAGTCAGATCTGTGTTTAAAACGGTTGTTCTGAGGTAACACGGATGGTGAATTGCTGGCAGGCTGAGAGCTGGGAGCTGGAAACTGTGGGACGTAATAGGGATCCAGGAGGTCCTGCCACACTGGGTGTGGTGTGCAGAGTCAGCGGGCTTTGTATGTCGACTTTTTAAATTATTTATTTTTGGCCGCACTGGGTCTTTGTTGCTGCACACAAACTTTTCTCTAGTTGAGGTGAGCAGGGGCTACTCCAGTTGCGGTGCACGGGCTTCTCGTTGTGGTGGCTTCTCTTATTGAGGAGCACAGGCTCTAGGGCCAGCGGGCTCCAGTGGTTGTGAGCATGGGCTTAGTTGCCCCAAGGCATGTGGGATTGCACCCCTGTCCCCTGTGTTGGCAGGTAGGTTATTAACCACCGGACCAAGTTGGCTTAAAATGAAAATCATTCCTTCTCTGGGATGTGTAGATCGGAGGGGAGTTGGCTTCTCTAGGTTGGGCTTGGTTGGCTCTGCTCCACATATCTTTCATCCTCCTGGGACCAGTGGGCCAGCCTGGGCATGTTCTTCTCAGGGCAGTGTGAAAGGCACAAAAACCAGGCAGATACTCCCAAACCTACCTGAGGCTGAGACGCAGAATGGGGGCACTCACCTTCTTTTGTTCCTTGAACACATCAGATTTGTGTCCCTCTTAGGACCTTGGCACTGTTGTCAGCCTGTGGAGCACTGTCCACAGACCCCCATGTTCCATATGTCTCAGCTCAGAAACTCCTTCTTGGATGGGCCTTTCCCACCACCCAGCCTAGAGCAGCCTCTTTTCCTAGGTCACTGCTGTTTATAGTCCCATGTTCTTCTTTTTTAAAATAGTACTTAGTTTCAGTCTGAAAATGTTTATGTGTGTATTTAATGTCTCATCTCTCTCTCTCCGCTCTCTAGTATGTAGGCTCTGTGGGAGGAGGGTTTCTGTCTTATTCACCACTGTATCCTCAGCCCCTGGAATAGAGCCTGGCACTAAGAGGTGGAATGCAGAGAGATTCTTTCTTCCTAGTATCTAAACATGGAAAGGTCCCCTGAGTGATCAGTGTGCAAAGTGAACCTTAATGGAAAATATATAGGTTTAGTTGATATTAGTTGATATGTAATTATGTTAGGGATCTTCAGAGAAATGAAACCAGTAGGATGTATGTATGTATATATGTACATGCATGCTCGTGGGCACGTGTGTGTGTGTGTGTATGGAAATAGACTTATTATATGGAATTGACTCACAGGATTGTGGAGGCTGACAGGTCTCCAGGATCTGCATTAGCAAAACTGGAGACCCAGGAGAGCCAGGGATGTAGCTCCAGTCCAAGTCCAAAAGACCCAGGAACCAGAGAAGCCAATGGTGTAGTTCCTACCTGAAAGTTGGCTGCACAGAGACCCAGGGAGAGCTGATGTTTCAGTTCAAGTTCGAAGGCAGGAAAACTGGTGTTATGGCTCAGTGCACTCAGATCAGAGGATATTCTCTCATACTCAGCTTTTTTGTTCTATTTAGGCCATCAACTGATTAGATGAGGTTCATCTACATTAGGAAGGAGGGCAAGCTGCTTTACTAGTCTAATTTCACCTGAAAATACCCTAGTTGAAGTTTCTTTCTATTCCTAATTTGCTGAGGTTTTTATTTATTTTAAATAAAAAATGGGTTTTGAATTTTGGGTCAAAATTCAAAAATGGGTCAAATACTCTTCCTATATATATTGATAGGATCATAAGATTTTTCTTCTTTTACCTACGAATATGATGGATTACATTAATTGATTTTCAGATGTTGAACCAGCATTCAAAAACATGTATCTAGAATAAATCCCACTTGGTTATATTATATGATTCTTTTTCTGCATTGTTAGATTTTATTTCATAACAGATTTTCACATCTATATTCTTGAAAGTTATCAGTTTGTAGTTTTCCTTATAGAATGAATTAGAAGGTATTCACGCTGGTTCTGTTTTTCTGGAAGAAATTGTAGAGAATTGGTGTCATTTCTTCTTGAATGTTTGGTAGAATTCACCAGTGAACCCATCTGGGCCTGTTGCTTTCTGATTTGGAAGGTTATTACTTATTGATTCAAATTATTTAATAAGTAGAGGCTATTTAGATTATATATTTCTCCTTGTTTGAGCTTTGGTAGATTGTATCTTTCAAGTATTTGGTCCATTTCATCTAAGTTATCAAGTCTATGATCATAGAATTGTTCATAATGTTCCTTTATTACTCCTTTGGGAGGAGTATTGTAGTGATTTCCAAAATCGTGTGGTAAAGCACAAACAACAAAATTTGCATTTTAATGATTTTTAAAATTATTTGTTTGGCTGCACAGGGTCTTAGTTGCAGTAGATCTAGTTCCCTGACCTGGGATCACACAGGCCACCTGGATTGGGAGTCTGGAGTCTTAGCCACTGAACCACCAGGGAAGTCCCATTTAAATAATTTTTAAGTGTATCAACAACTCCATGGCATTCATTACATTTACTTTGTTGTGTAATTGTTACCACTGTCTGTTTGCAAAAGGTATCCAGGACCCCAAACAGAAACTTAGTAGTGAGTAGTAACTCTGGATTCTCCCCTTGGGCCCTGGTAACCTTTAGTCACTTCCTGTCTTTATGGATTTGCCTATTCTGGACATTTCATGTAATGGATATTTCATACACTATTTGTCTTTTCTTGTTCTGGAGTTTCTGCCTGTTTTTCAGTGTTTCTGAGAGGATGAGAAATTGGAGTTGCCACTCTGCTGTTTTGCTGAGATTCTGTTCCAGGATGATAGTTTTGGTTGTTGTTTTTTTCACATAATATTTTATCAGACATTTCACCATTTAACTAGTCTGTATGTTCCATAAAGGAAGACCTTTTGTTTTGGTTGTTGCTGTGTGTCAGAATTTGGAATGGTGCCACATAATATCCACTCATTGACTGAATTAAGTTACTAATTTTTAGCAGTTTAAGACCTGCATAATTTTTAATAGCTTCGTAATATTTGTGTGACTGTACCTTAACTTACTTACCCAATTACCTATTAATTATTAAAACTATCTTCAGGTTTTATTTATATAAGTAATAGTGATTATCATCATATTTATACAGAAGTCTCTGGGTACACCTATGTTCATTATCCTGGCACGTATTTCTAGAAGTGGAATTAGCCAGAACAAAAGACAGGAGCATTTCTTTGTTCATTTGAATCATATTGCTAATTGTTCCTCAGGAAAGGGTTTTTTAAATGACTTTACAGCCGTTTAAGTGGCACCCCACTCCAGTACTCTTGCCTGGGAAATCCCATGGACGGAGGAGTCTGGTGGGTTGCAGTCTATGGGGTCGCTAAGAGTCGGACACGACTGAGTGACTTCACTTTCACTTTTCACGTTCATGCATTGGAGAAGGCAATGGCACCCCACTCCAGTACTCTTGCCTGGAAAATCCCGTGGACGGAGGAGCCTGGTGGGCTGCAGTCCATGGGGTCACTAAGAGTCGGACACGACTGAGTGACTTCACTTTCACTTTCACAGCTATTTAAAAATATATAACCTTCTTGCCTAATTTATGACTTCTTTGCAAAGCAAACTCGTAAAAAGAGAACTCTGCTTGGTGAATTTTAAAAAATGTTTTTATCCAAGTAACAGTATGAGATTAAAATTCAGTTGTTGGTGGAGGTGAGTTGCAGTAAGCACCACAAGCAGATATTTTGTAAAACTTCTTGTCTCATTTCACTAAACTTTTTTAGGACAATTAAATTTTACCAAACTAAAGAGGTAAAACTTAGTTTAACTAATTTTGACTTCTTGTTATAATAGAAATATTTACCAGGTTCAACTACACTTTTATGTATACTTTGGATATATTTTTCACATGATATATTGTAATTGTTTCATATTTGTCTCCCTAATAGGCTGTGAGACCCTTGAAGGACTAAATATGTTCAGTGTTCTTTCATTGTACTACCTTATATTTCCTTTAGTACTTTGTAGTTATTAGAATAGATGGATTTATATCAGGTCACTTGATTTTTTATAATGCCTTTTGGGATAAGGGATTATTATTTTAATTTTACATTTGGAACTTACAGGGCTATAAGTGTCTTGTCTAAAATCACAAAACTGGGGGCTGAGGTCCAGGCCTCCTTTTGTGACCAGAACTTAATCTTTTAAGGAATGAAAAGCTGCAGTGCTGTCCAAGAGAACATTGTGCCGTGTGGAAATGGTCAGTAATTGTGAGCTGTCCAGTGCAGTAGCCACTGACTACCTGTGGCTGGTGGGCACTTGAAGTATGTCTAGTGTGACTAATGTGGTGAGTTTTAAATTCAGCTTAGTCTTAATTTAAATAACTATGCTTGGCCAGCGGGGATACCATTTTTTTGGACAGTGCAGGTCTAAACTCCTAGGTAGAGTAACTGTTTGCAAGGACATGCTAGCAGGGCACTGGGTTTAAAGTGCCCCCCACCACCCCCCTAACCCCCCCGTACAATTCTGTGATCCTGTAACCTCTGAACTATAAGACAAGTGAACCTGCATATATGTACCCAGGAAGTTGGTTTGAATACTCCTGAAACCATCTTTGGTATAGTTATTTTTTCCCCCCTTTTACTTTTATTCAAGTGTGGTTGAGGAGATTATTTTTTGGTATAGTTATTTTTTCCCCCCTTTTACTTTTATTCAAGTGTGGTTGAGGAGATTATTTTTTGCCGTTTAGATAAAACTTTTTATAGTAAAGTGTACTGTCAAAGGTTTAACGTTCTTAATTCTGTGTTTTATTTACTTTTTAAATAGTGGATCTTCTTAATTTATTTGACTGTGTCCAGGCTTTGTTGTGGCATGCAGGATCTTCCTGCAGCACCTGGATTCTATTTGAGGTGCACGGGCTAAGTTCCATGGTATATGGGATCTTAGTTCTCCAACCAGGGATCAAACCCACGTCCCCTGCATTCCAGGAAGGATTCTTAACCATTGGACCACCTGGGACACGCAAAGACTTAATTCTGTGTTTTAATACAGTTCCTTTATTATTTTGTCTCCTCTCCCCTCAGTGGCAGTCCTTTCTCTTTGTTTCTTTTTTTGCTGTTGGTCTTAGTTCCCTGACCAGGGAGTTGAACCCAGCCCCTTGGCAGTGAAAGCTGAGTCCTGACCACTGGACCACCAGGGAGGTCCCTCTCTTTGCTCCTTTAGTCCCTTAAAAATCTCAGCTTTCTCTGCCAGGAAAAGGAAAGAGATTTTGTTAAGCTATTATGTTGAACCTTGTCCTTGATTATTCCTTTTCTCCAACAGTAATCTATTTTCACCTGTGTTCATTTAAAAGCTGAACAGTAAATATTCATAAATCATTTCATGCAAGTCAATGATTAATCCTTAACAGGATGTCTGCTCCCTGAGAACGAGCCCTGGTTCCCATTTTGTGCCCTTTAAAATGGTCAACAAATGTGTGTTGTGTGTCTAATTATGTGAAGAATTCACAAAAGGTAGAAGTGGTCTAGGAAAGTATCTTTGAATTTAATTAATGTTTGAGTAAATAGTGGTCATGCGTCTTGGGCTTAGATCATTTCCAGTATGTGAAAAAGGAAAACTACTCCAGTTATTAAAACCACTCCAGTTATTTTAATAACCATTCAATGCCTAATATGAAATGGGTTAATCTCTTGTTTTAGCCACTTTGTGTTGAGAAATGAGATCAATTGACTGTGTCCTCCCAAAATCTACAAGCTGAAACTTTATTCCCAGTGTGATGGTATTAGGAGGTGAGGACTTTGGTGATTAAGTCATGAGGGTGGAGCCCCTATGTGTGGGATTAGTGCCCTTATACAACAAACCCCAGAGAGCTCCCTTGCCCCTTCCAACATGTGAGGTGACAGAGCATGATGACAGCCATCTGTGGACCAGGAAGCAGGCCCTCACCAAACAACAGTCTGCCAGCACCTTAACCTTAGTCTTCCCAGTCTCCAGAACCTTGAGAAATTGCTGTTGTTTGTGAGCCACCCAGCCTGTAGTATTCTGTCAGAGAAGCTCTAATGGACTGAGGCAGGAAAATGAGCGTGTTTCATCAAATGTGATTAGAAAACGGCTGCTGGTGATGAGCAGATTTGACTTTCTGATTGGTATCAAAGGAGAAGGTTGATTACTGGAAAAAAAAAAAAATAGAACTTAGAATATCTCTTAAGTTATCTTGGTCTCTCATTTAGCACCTGTTAACACAAAGTATATTTGGTTCTCAGAAACTGTGAAGAACTTGCAATTTAGGAATATTATAAACTTCTGATGTGGTTATCAATGTATGAAAATCTCTGTCAGAGTTACTTAGAGTTCTTGCTGTTTGAGATTGGAGGGTCTCAGCATCTTAAGTTTTATAAGATTGCATGTCACATTTCTACACTTCAAATGCTGAGAAGGGGACATGTGTTTTAATGGAGAGAGTTTTGCACCTTGTGTGCTGTCATTTCTGTACCTCCGGCCTTTAGCTTTTACCTTGACTCTTTGGGACTGGATCTGAAAGCAGGAAGTTCTGATGGGAAACCATGGAGCGGTAAGCTGTTCTAAGGTGTTTTGCCTTATAAAACTAGTAGCCATAATCACTCATTCTAGAAAGTTTTATTGATTTTGTGCCAGGCACTGTGCAGGGTTGTGGGACTAAAAACAGAGAGAGATCAAGTTCCTGGATTTGAGTTGCTCGCAGAGGTGTAGACAGATATTTAAACAAGTGAACAGCTTATACTGTATGTGGCATGTAAATGCTGTCTCTAAGAGACCTGCGAGCAGTTGGCAGGAGTATTGTGCAGCTCTGTTGGATTTGCATGTTTCATCAAAACAATCTTGTGAACTAGGTGCTGTTGATATCCTCATTCTATAGGAGAAAAAGTTGAAAATGGAGAAGTGCCCTGGATTTTATTATTAAAGGCCAAATTTAAACTCATGTCTTCTGATTGTAAATCTTATGGTCCTTGCACTGTATACCAGTTCCCTTCTTAAAAATTACTTCCCTCCTCCTCTTTTTAAAAAAAGGTTTATTTTTATTTATTTGGGTGCACTGAGCCTTAGTTGCTGCATTTGGGATCTTTAATCATGGCATGTGGGATCTAGTTCCCTTGACCAGGGATCGAACCAGTTTCTCTGTATTGGGAGCTCAGAGTCTTAGCCACTGGACCACCAGGGAAGTCCCCCTTCTTCCTTTCCTTAACTGGGAAACCCCCAAAGGATTACAGAGCTGGCACTTCATTCTCTATGATCCTACCACACACGTGCATTCAGTCCTCTTACGGGACCATCAAAGTCATCAGCAAAAGTGTGTACCAGTTTTAAAACTGAAGAAAATCTTACCAACTGAAAATTTTAGCATTTGTGGGCAAAAACCCTGCTAAAGGACTATTAGACATTCTACAAATGTTAAGGAGAAACACAACTTTTGTTATGTGACTTGTGGTTATTTATAAACATGCTGCTGCTGCTGCTGCTGCTAAGTCGCTTCAGTCGTATCCGACTCTGTGCGACCCCATAGACGGCAGCCCACCAGGCTCTCTGTCCCTGGGATTCTCCAGGCAAGAACACTGGAGTGGGTTGCCATGTCCTTCTCCAATGCATGAAAGTGAAAAGTGAAAGTGAAGTCGCTCAGTCGTGTCTGACTCCCAGCAGTCAGACATGGGCTGCAGCCTACCAGGCCCCTCCGTCCATGGGATTTTCTAGGCAAGAGTACTGGAGCGGGTTGCCATTGCCTTCTCCATATAAACATGCTAGGGAAACAGTTTTGGGCCATCGAATTACAAATGGTAAACATACCAGTCTCAACCGGTTAAATGACCACATTCATGAATGTGTATTTGACAAAGCTGGCTCTGTGTAAATAAGCATCGGTGGGGCAGCCGGGTAACAGCTGGGCAACGCTGAGAGAGCCTGGGCCAAGCTAAACAGGAACATGGGCTACAGCCTTGGGTTGATTAAATCTCAGCACCACCACACACACTGCTTCTTGGCCTGGAGCATCTCTTTGGGTCACTGTAGTCCCTGCCTCACAGTTGGTACCTTGTTTCAGGGATTCCAGAGGGAGGGCATGGTGGCACGATGGAGCTTGTGAGTGTGTGTGCACGCCCTTTCTCCTCTGCGGTCAGCACTCAGACTCACTTTGGCTGCCATTTTGTAAAACTAACCAGCAATTGATCTTGAATACCTTGGATGCCATGATTATTAAAATGAAGTCTTAAAAGTGAAAAACATTTTGGATTAGTAGAATAAACTACCTTTAGATGATTTTTAGATAAATTATTAATAATACATTGTTTATGTGTTATTTCAGAGCTCATGTAGTATTTCAGAGCTCATGCAGTATTTTAATAAATAGCATTTTAGTTTATCATGTCTTAAATTTTTACCAGTGAACTACAGAGAAAAGTACTCTGAGAAGAATAATGTAGGGGTGTGTGTATCTCTGTGTGGAATAGCTCAAAATGGCAAGTAGGACATTTTTTGAAGGTTAGTGTTGTATCTTGTATTTTTATCAGATGAGTTTCCCATAAAATTTTTGCATTGCTACCAACATAATGTTTCAAATGTCTTGCCATTATAAAAATGTTGTTCAGGAAGTTACGCTTGCTTCCCCTTGTTGGCCTTTCATATCTATGTGCCTGTCATTGGTTTGGTGCTGTTTGATATCAAAGGTGGAACCCATATCTCCTTCTCTGGGAATTGCAAGTCCAGGTGGACGGACCAGTTGTCCACTGGGCACAGCACGCTCCCTATACCTTTTATTTGCCCATGTCATGGGAGAATCACCGTCCTGCTCTAGCAGCACAGTGGATTGATGAAATAGATTAAGTACTTAGTTCCTAGTTGAGGAAGGTGAGGCCCACACATTTGTAGCTTACCCAGCATTTCACAGCTCCCAAGCCAGAGAGCAGGGCGGTTCTCTTAGGAGTCTCCCAAGTTCTCAGATCCAGCCTTCTCTTACATCACTTCTGCAGTAGCTAGGTAATATTTACTAAGAAGAAAATGGTATATAATGTGCTGGAAATGAGTTTATAGTTAACAGAACTGTAAGTCATTCTCTCCCCTCAAGCAGTTTGGCCTGTCAAGATGCTAACATGGGATGAAAGACAAGTAGCAATAAAGAAGCTAAATGACGCAAGGCCAGAGGTTTTACAAGGCAGTGGGCAACCGATTTCCAAATAAGTGATAGAGCTAGAAGTTATTCAGTTCTGAGAAGGAAGCATTCAGATTGGGCTAAGAATACAGAAAGGCTTTGCGCCAGAACAGAGGCTTGATTTTATGGTAGTCAGTGTTTCTCTAACCTATTTGTCTTTTGTTTACTGCTAATAATTGCTGAAAACTATCTAATTCCATGTGTAAGCCTTTTTTTTTTTTTTGGCTTCCTTGTTGTTTGGAAGGTGTTCATATTTTTACAGTTTACCCTAGGAACAAACAATTTTATAATTGCACAAATTTCTACTCTTGACAGTATTAAGAAAATAATTTGACGCTAACCCTTAGATGAATTTTATTTGATTTACAAGTTTCCTTTTTTCATTTCTCATAGAGCATAATACTCATTCATCTAAAAAAGTTTGGAAAGATTTTCATAATAATGTTTAGTTGACAGGAATAGCAGAAAGGGAAATGGTTATGATGGAAGAGAATCAAGTTCAAATGTTGATGGGCTTAGGACCAAGGACAGAAGACCCAGAGAGGAGGTGAGGACAGGAAGAGGCCCAGTGTCCTTATGGAGCTGACATGTGGACATAGGAGGACACTCTGATAGCCACACAGTTGGGTGCCTCCTTAAGTCTAGACTTTTAGGAACAGCAGGGATTTCTAAAACAGTTTGGTCAGGCCCCCTTCATTATACAGATGAAGGAGTAGCCAAAAAGGCTAAATAACTTGCTCAGAGTTATTCATGTGCTTCCCAGGGCATGCTAGTGGTAAAAAACCCCACCTGCCAATGCAGGAGACCAAAGAGTCGCAGGCTTGATCCCTGGGTTGGGAAGATCCCCTGGAGGAGGGCATGGCAACCCATTCCAGTCTTCTTTGCCTAGAGAACCCCATGGACAGAGGAGCCTGGGGTGCTGTGGTTCCTAGGGTTGCAAAGAGTTGGACGTGACTGAAGCAGCTTAACACACATGCATGCAAAGGTCACTCAAAGTGACAGAGCTGGGATGAAAACCTGCATCCCAAGTAATAACCCAGCATTCCTTCTGTCTCCCCCAAGGTCTAAGAGTAGAGAACTCTGCACTAGAAGAGTGTTCCTAAATGTGTTAGAGAAGGACCCTTCGCTGTTGCTGTTCTTTCCAACATACTAGAGTGGTTTGGAGATGGTGAGATTAGTTTATCTGATGAAGGAAGGCATGTTATGTTCACATCAGCACATCAGCATTGCCCAGACATTGGTGAAGCTCGTGCTCTCTGCTGTTTTCTCCCCACCTTCCAGGTGGTCCTACTAACTGAGGACAATTATATTGAGCTTTATTTTTTCGTGGCTTATTTTACAAGAAAAATAGATATACTGGTTGTCCTTTTGCAAGCTACTGAGGAATATTGATGGAGAATCACTTCCTTTTGAGCTCATAAGCTGATACGGATAAATACAATTGTATTACTGAATATAGATACGTAGTCTGTTATATATTTAGCAAAACAGATGGCATTTCTTAGCTATGTGCTTGTCATTGGTTCGGTGCTGTTCAATATCAAAGGTAGAGCTCATTTCTCCTCCTTTGGGAATCAGCAAGTCCAGGTGGACAGGCCAGTTGTATGCACTTACAATCTCAAGTATACCATGACTAAAGTGGGACTCTCGAATTCCACCAGCTCTCATCCCTTCTATACTTGCTCCTCCCATGTCATTAAATGGCCCTAGTCTGTGTTCAATTACTCATTCTGCTGCTGCTGCTGTTGCTGCTAAGTCTCTTCAGTCGTGTCCAACTCTGTGCGACCCCATAGACGGCAGCCCACCAGGCTCCCCCGTCCCTGGGATTCTCCAGGCAAGAACACTGGAGTGGGTTGCCATTTCCTTCTCTAATGCGTGAAAGTGAAAAGTGAAAATGAAGTCGCTCAGTAAGTGTCCGACTCTTCATGACCCCATGGACTGCAGCCTACCAGGCTCCTCCATCCATGGGATTTTCCAGGCAAGAGTACTGGAGTGGGGTGCCATTGCTAGAAACGCTGAAAACCTAGCCATCGCCTTGATTCTCTTCTCCTTCACTCCCCTCTCCCGTCTGGGAGCAGATCCCTCTACCATTCCTTGTTTCCCAGTTGAACTGCTGACAGACTTCCGCTCATCCTTTAAGACTCTGCTAACGCTGGAATCAAGATTGCCGGGAGAAATATTAATAACCTCAGATATGCAGATGACACCACCCTTATGGCAGAAAGTGAAGAGGAACTAAAAAGCCTCTTGATGAAAGTGAAAGTGGAGAGTGAAAAAGTTGGCTTAAAGCTCAACATTCAGAAAACGAAGATCATGGCATCCGGTCCCATCACTTCATGGGAAGTAGATGGGGAAACAGTGGAAACAGTGTCACACTTTGTTTTTTTGGGCTCCAAAATCACTGCAGATGGTGACTGCAGCCATGAAATTAAAAGACGCTTACTCCTTGGAAGGAAAGTTATGACCAACCTAGATAGCATATTCAAAAGCAGAGACATTACTTTGCCAACAAAGGTCCGTCTAGTCAAGGCTATGGTTTTTCCAGTGGTCATGTATGGATGTGAGAGTTGGACTGTGAAGAAGGCTGAGCGCCGAAGAATTGATGCTTTTGAACTGTGTTGTTGGAGAAGACTCTTGAGAGTCCCTTGGACTGCAAGGAGATCCAACCAGTCCATTCTGAAGGAGATCAGCCCTGGGATTTCTTTGGAAGGAATGATGCTAAAGCTGAAACTCCAGTACTTTGGCCACCTCATGGGAAGAGTTGACTCATTAGAAAAGACTCTGATGCTGGGAGGGATTGGGGGCAAGAGGAGAAGGGGATGACAGAGGATGGGATGGCTGGATGGCATCACTGACTCAATGGATGTGAGTCTGAGTGAACTCCGGGAGTTGGTGATGGACAGGGAGGCCTGGCGTGCTGCAATTCATGGGGTTGCAAAGAGTTGGACACGACTGAGCAACTGAACTGAACTGAACTGAACTGAACGTTGCTTCTAAAGGGCAGTCTTTCCCGGTGTCTTCCTGAAAAGAGTCAGGTGCTCCTTCAGTGCAGCTGTAGCCTGCGATAAAGTTCTTTATTAAAAATAATCAACTGTAATTCCTTGAAGTCAGGTAACTTAGCTTAATTCTCTTTGTAAATATGGTACCAGACACATTAAACTCAACACACTTTAAAATTAGTTGTTTTATTTATTTTTTGATTTTTTATTCTTCTAAAAATTTTTTTGGGCTGTGCTGTGCAGCATTCAGCATCTTAGTTCCCACATCTGGGGTTGAACCTATGCTCCCTGCGGCGGCAGTGCGGAGCCTTGACTAGCTAGACTGCCAGGGAAGTCCCTAAAATCAGTTGTTTTTAAATCAGTGGTTTGAGTGGGAGAGTTATTAATTTGTGGTGTTTATGAAACATCCCAGTGAAGTGATGTTGTAAAGGTAGGCAGAGGCCAGGTCTTGAAAAGTCTGAATGCCAGAAAAAGAAGCTAGTAGCAGTTGTAGCTCATTTGGGTCCACAGGGCCTTCAGTGTAGCCAGCTGTTGTCATATGACTGCATTCTGGCCAATAAAAATGGAAGGTATACATGCAGCTTCTGAAAGTCTCCTTAAAAGAGGGGCTTGTCTTCCCTCGCTCTCCTCTTCTGTTGGCTGGAGTGATATCTAAGTGACCAGGGCCCCCACAGTCATCTTAGTGTATCAAGGCCACATACTAGGGTTGGTAGAGCAGGACCCCAGAAGAAGCCTTGGTAAGAGCGAAGGCCTTCCCGGAAGAGGAGCAGAATGAAAGGGCACATTAAAAGATCAGATAGATGGGATTGAGCTGGCAAAGGAGACTGAAAAGGAGCCACCAGAACGGTGGGTGGAAAACCAAGAAAGTGATTCAAGAAGGAGGCACTGAGTGACGCTGCCAGCTGAGTAAGATCGCAACCAGGAAATTGTCATTGGGTTTGACGAAGTGGAAGCCTTGGTAGGGCAGTGAAGTGGTGAGAGCAAAAGTGGTGCTGGAGTGGCTGGAGGGTGGGTAGGAGAAGTCTCTCTGAAGATAGCTGCCCTTAAAGAGACAGAAAGTTCAGAGTAGAGTGACTAAGCTGGAGGGGGTTTGGAGGGGAGGGAACGTTTCCCTGAGATGCTGGAATATGCTGATATGCTAATGGGAATAATCCTATTGAAAGGGAAAGAGAAAGAAGACAAGGTCTTGAGAAGATGAGTTGATGAGATCCAGACAGAGATTGAGTGTTTGCAAGGATGGGGGACACTTTCTCTGTCGTAAAGGGAGTGAAGAAGAAACTGGGGCACGTGTGTAGGTAGGTTTATAGATTTGGGGTGCACGCATGAGGGAGCTTTTATCTAAAGCTTTCCATTTTCTCCTGAAATGTTGAGCAAGGTCAGCTGAAACCTCCACAGGTTGTGAGGTCACCATCCCCCATATCTTGTCCATCTCTTCTGTTGTAACTCGTGTTCTGTGCTGTGAAAAGTTCCCTGTGTTTTAGATGGATCATGTGGCTGCCTTGAAGTCCTCCAGTGCCCCTGTTTCCCATGGCACACATGGCAGGTCCCCTTCAGGGGACCCTTCCCCAGCCGCATCTCTCTTTAGGTACTCTGTGCTCCAGCCAAAGCCACCGGAACAGTTGCCCTCAAACGACCCCCATTGCTGCCTCTCAACCTTTGAACATGCCCTCCTGGCACTGACCTTTTCTCCCTACCTGGTGAACTTGTTCTCCAGGACCCAGTCCTCATATCACAATGCACTAAATCCCTTTGACTCCCCTCCCCCTTCCACAGGCCAGAAGCTGTAGCTTTTATTTACATAATTATATAAGTATCCTTTTGAATTTTTTTTTTTAATTTTAGTTTTTGGCCTTGCCACACGGTATGTGGGATCTTAGTCCCCCAGCCAGGAATCAAACCCATGGACCCCCTGCATTGGAAGCACAGTCTTAGCCACTGGACCACCAGGGCAGTCCCGAACTATCCTTGTACTGTAGCTCATTCATTTGGATGGAGCACAGTATAGGGCAGGCACTGAGTGAATGGATGAATTTTGATTGCTTTACCTGTTTCTTTTGCAATTCTTTATTTAAAAAAATTTTTATTGAAATATAGTTGATTTACAATGTTAATTTCTACTGTACAGCAAAGTGATTCAGTTATACATATGTATACATATGCATTCTTCTTCTAAAAATTCTTTTCCATTTTGGTTTATCATAGATATTGACAATAGTTCCCGGTACTATACAGTAAAACTTTGTTGTTTACCTGTTCTATTTATATGCTCTAACCCAAATTCCCACTCCATCTCTCTCCCACCCCCTCCCTGGTATATATATAAAACTGCATTTTTTTTTTTTTATCCATGCATCTGTTAATGGATATTAGATTGTTTCCAGTCTTGGCTATTGTAAATAGTGCTGTTGTGCATGTATATTTTTGAATTATATTTTTGTCTGGATATGTGCCCAGGAGTGGGATTGCTGGATCATATGGCAGTTCTATTTTTAGTTTTTTGAGGAACCTCCTTGTTTTTTTGAGGAATCTACTCTTTTCCATAGTGGCTGCACCAACTTAGATTCCCACCAGCAGTGTGGGAGGGTTCACCTTTCTCCACACTCTGCCAAGCATTTGTTATTTGTAGACTTCTTAATGATGGCCATTCTGACTGTGCGAGGTGGTATCTCACTGTAGTTTTAATTTGCATTTCTCTAATAATTAGCAGTGTTGAACATCTTTTCATGTGCCTGTTGGCCATCTGTATGTCTTCTTTGGAGGAATGTCTATTTAGTTCTGCCTATTTTTCAATTGGATTGTTTGTTTTTTGTTGAGTTGCATGAACTGTTTATATATTTTGGCAATTAAGCCCTTGTTGGTCACATCATTTGTAGATACTTTCTCCATGTCCATAGTTTATCTTTTTATTTTGTTTATGGTTTTCTTTGCTATGCAGAAACTTGTAAGTTTAGGTCCCAATTGTTTATTTTTACTTTTATTTCTATTGCCTTGGGTGTCCTTTAGCAATCCTTAATGAAATTAAGATGAAATGAAAGTTATATACTCTCAATATTTGATGCAAAGTAAACATTGTTTCTTTTTCTTTCTTTCCCTAGGTGGTTCTGGAATGGAGCCGGGATCAATACCATGTTTTGTTTGATTCCTACAGAGACAACATTGCTGGGAAGTCCTTTCAGAATCGGTGAGAAGAGACCACTTTTGGAGAGTAGCTTATTTGGGCTCAAATGATAAGTTGTGAAATCACCCATGCTTTATATGGAACAGTTGAAGGGGTCTTTCCAAGTTGTAGATATGATTTAGCTTGTCACACGTGAAGGAACCTTGTAATCCATCCTCACGTTTCTAGGGATAACAAATTTAATTCTCAAAGAGCAATCCTGCCTTGCTGAGTATTGAGTACTTTAAGTTACATGAGCTCACTCTGTCCTTGACCCAGTTCTGTGAGGTAAAGATAATTCCATCCCCCTAGGATGAGAAAGCCAGATGGCTACTCTGTAGCCAGTTCCAAGCCCCAGCCAGTTTGCCCATCACTGTGTTCATAACCAGGGCATCTGCTGTGGCATCCACCAGGACCCTCACACGCCCTGTGGTCACCACACCTTGCTGCCTCGCTATGGGGAGGAGCAAAGCACCTCACACGTGGGGTCTTTTTCTCCTTAAGGCCAAGCTTCTTGGTGCAGCCACTCCTGAATGCTGCCTTCACCCTTCCTCTTCCTTGGAGATTTCTTCCTGCCTCATGAGGCAGACCTCAGAGTGCAAGCAATCTTTTCCAACATCCTCCTTTCCTCTCGCAGCTAAAGTGAATCACATAGGCTCTTTTCCTGTTTTGCCTGTAAAACTGTTACTTACATTGTTTTATATCATAAAAGCAATATATGTCTGTGGTTGAAAACAGTTCAAGCAGTACAGAAAAGTAGAAAGGAAAGCCTATCTCTGTCTCATTCTGAATTTCCCCTGACCCAGAGCAACCATGGCAAATGAATTTTTGTTTTGGATTCTTCTGGTGTCTGTCCTTTTAACCTAAAAAAAAAAAAGAATGGAAAACAGAATTGTCTCCTTTTTGACTGACTTTGTGCAGTATCTGTTGACTCCTTTCCATTGTAATGGTACAAGGCTAGTCACTGTAGGGCATGGAGCAGGGGGTGACCAGAAACAAACATGAGGTAGCCAATAAAGCACGTTACCCTCTTAGAAGACAATTATGTAACTATCAAAGACCATAATCAGAAATTTCCCTAGGTCCTGACTGTTTATTTTCCCTGGAGAATAAACTCCATGAGTCCTTCTCTTTACCTTCACTGAACCAGAAGACCTAGTAAAAGTATAACTAGTAATTGGTGTTGATTGGTGCACCTCGAACATTTTCTGGGAGTGCCTCTAGACTATATCAGCAATTTATACGAAGCTCTTGTTTCTGTTTAGAATTACTGCCTGGCGCCTCCACCCACTTGTTAGGAGTACCTATGTGGTTCCTATCAAATAAGTAGTTTTTATAAAAAGCTACTTCTTTTTTAGTTCTAGACATATGCACTATTATAGTCCTGAACATCTCAGCAAGGAAGGGCTGTGGGATCCCTTGAGTTCACTTAAAGCTTTACTCTTTAGTCCTTAAAGTATCCTGTGTATGAGTGGCATCCCTGAATTTGCTCCTTCAATTAAGGTTGAATCTTTGAGCCCTACTCTGTTTTAGATGCTGAGATCTGACTCTCTACTATAAAGCATTTTGCAGTTACGTAGGGGAGATAGCTTATCAACAAGTACCTGAGGAAGTAGGGAAACTCTAGATCTTTCTCTTAGGAGCTCTTAAAACAGCAGTTTCCAAAGACACAGGGGGTGGGGGGCAGTGAGGGGGGGGGCAGTGGAACCAAAGCTACTTTTATGACAACACTGAGGTGTTATTTGCCTTTTTTATTGCGTTGACATTTGCACTCATCGTGTGAAAGCCATGGTGGGTAAAATTGCAACACCATCACCATTGATCTGCAGGAGTCAGAAAAATGCTGAGTTTGCTTAAGAGTGTTCCTGAAACGTCAGTTTGATTATATCTTGGCCCTGTGAGTACACATTTTCTTAATGTTGCGTGTGATGCAACGGAAAGCACACTGCCAGCACCACGTGGTGCCTGTCTTGAGGAAAAGCCCTCATGCAGTTGTTTTGAGTTGCAACCTGAACTTGGTTTATTTCATGGATCACCGTTGTTATTACTTGAAAGGACACATGGCAGGGTCAGTACTCAGGCTTGGTTATATTTGGCAGGTATTTTTTTTGCAGTGAAGAAAGCAATCCTGTGTTTTAAGGGAAAGAAACAAAGTCATTATTGCCAATGATAAAATTTGAGCTTTCAAGTGAAATTAGAATTTAAGAAAACTTGTTTCCACCCCTGTGAGCCTAACATTTCACATTATTATATAAAGACTTCTTTGATTAGATTTGCAGCATTATCCAAGAAAATCACATTTGTTAATATTATGTAAGAAAATTAAGGAAATATGTCACCATGTGGCTGAGCTGCATAACTCAGTAAGCTTTTGTTTTCCAGATAGCCAATGTATTGATGTTATAGAATTCTACACAGATAAAAAAGCCATTCAGTGTGCAAGAAAGACCAATGAATTTTAATGTAAAAGCACAAAAAGTTCATTAATATGGTTTCAGATTATACATTGCAGCTGATTTTTAAGAAACTACCACTTACTTTGGTGTGATATCAAATAATATCCACCATTATTTGAAAAGGCTATTAAAATACCCCTTCCCTGTCCAACTGCGTGTCTGTAAGCCTGAGTTTTCTTCAACCCAAACAACATCTGGGAACAGATTGAATACTGAAGATTGAGATGCTTCCTTGCTTCTCCTAAGTCATTAAAGAGATGTGGAGAAATGTAAAGCAACGCCTCTCACTGAATTTTTGTTTTGTTTTTTGAAAAATACTACTGTTTTCATTTAAAACAGCACGTGAAGGGATTTACTGTTGTTTTAAAATGAATTAATATTTTTTGAATGTCTGACTAACTTTTGAAAATGGCAAGTGTGGGTATTTACAAACTATAAACAAGCTTTGGGGCTTCTTAAGAATTTTTGAGTGTAAAGTGTCTGGACCCTAAAAAGTTTGAAAATCATTCCTTAACATAGCAGTTCTCAAGCTTCAGTGTGCAGCAGAATTCCACAGAGGGCTTGACAAAATGGAGTTTCTCCCCACCTCCGGAGTTTATGCATCTGTAGGTCTCAGGGGTACAGAGAATTTTCATGTCTTAAAAAGTTCACTGGTGATACTGAAACTCCTGGTTTGGTGACCACACTACGAGAACTGTTGCAGTAACGGATTCGTAATGAGACATAATTTTCTTACTTCTCCAGTTTTTATTATAAAACAACGCTGATTGTCCTAAGCAAAGCTCAATGTGGCTGTCTTTTTCATCCCAGCATTTGTGAGCACTCAGCCTCCTCTGTCTGATGCTGTGCTGCATGCTGATGGTGCCTCTCAGCCTTGACAGAGCCTCAAAGCTTTTAGAAGGAAAACTAGCTCACACAGTCTAGATACTGAGGTCAGCTCTCTTAATCATGTTCTCTTTCTAAAGAGTATGTGTGTGTTCTCAGTATTTCTTCTTATAATTTTGTTGTTGTTTGGTTGCTAACTGTGACCCCCAAGGATGGTAGCCCATGATGCTCCTCTGTCCGTGGGATTTCCCAGGCAAGAATACTGAAGTAGGTTGCCATTTCCTTCTCCAGGGGATCTTCCTGATCCAGGGCTCAAACCTGAGTCTCCTGTATTGCAGGCGGATTCTTTACTGCTGAGGAACTAGGGAAGCCCCTCCTAATTTTAGGTTGCATTAAAATGTAGTTTGATTTTTATGCAGGGATATTTCAAAATTACCTAATTTTGATGATGACAATAAAAGGTAATATTACATGGATGTTGATGGTTGGATAGCTCTCCAATTCAGGGAACATGAACTTCGGCAAACTCTGGCAGATAGTGAGGGACAGGGAGGCCTGGTGTGCTGCAGTCCATGGAATTGCAAAGAGTCAGACATGACTTAGCAACTGAAGAAAAACACCTTAACATCATATGTTCTAGTATGTTTTTAAATAGCCATAATTTTTATAGGAAGTTTTCAGTGTTTTGCTAGTGTTTCTGCATGTCTTTTTAATGTTGTCCCTGAATGGAAAAAAAAAAAAAATTCCATTCTATATGCCAGTATCAAGTGAATATATAAATTATGTACTGCTACTAATTGTGAGGTATTAAATTAGGGGCTCAGTTTTGTCATCTCTAAAATGCAGATATTAGATTAAGTGTAAAATCTCTTCCAGCTTTGGTTCTCAGATGCTATTTATGTTCTAAGTTTTCTTCTCTGCTTTATGGAATGTAGAACCAAGGGACTATTAAGTGCCTTCATATTCATTTAAACTAAAGTGATTAAAATAAGAGTGGTATCACTGTTACCACGGCTTTGGTTCTGAATCATAGATCACTTACTTAGTCTTCAGCTCTAAGATAAAGGCTTCCTTCTCATCTGGAGACTAAGATAGTGGTCTGTGGTTAGAATGAAAGCCTCAGACTCACTGTGACCATGTCTAAGAAGTAGAAAAACAACTGACTCACTGCCCAGGGGCAGATCACAGGATCTTCTCAGGGTTGTCAGTTTAACACCAGAGAGTTAGGTTGATCATGTAATACAGTCTTACTAGAAGAGCCAGGACGTAAATGCATTATATATTTAATGTTGCTTTCCTTGGTTGAGCTTGTAGAGATAATCTGTTGACTATTAAAACAATCTTTAATAGCAGATAGTTACTTGTACAGGAAAACTTTGGAATGTGCATATTTCTCCTTCCTTTTTAAAAGCCTTTCTAAAATATGTCCCTTAAGTGGGATTTTTGTTGTTGTTAATTGGTCTATACGTAGACCACAAGATCCCCTGGAAGAGGAAATGGCAACCCAATCCAGTATTCTTGCCTGGAGAATCCCATGGACGGAGGAGCCTGGTGGGCTACAGTCCACGGGGTCGCAAAGAGTCGGACATGACTGAGTGACTTAACTTTCACTAACTTTAACTTAGACTACCTGTGACCTAACTTACATGTGGGTAATGTGAAGCATTTTTTTTTAAATAGAAGAGACAACTGTTTATGTTGAGGGAATGAACTGATAGTTATTTAGACAGTAAATACATATTAAACCCCACTGTGTCTCAGGCACTATTCCTAGGCACATAGTATTGAACAGGAGGAACTCATTGACCTCACACAGAAGTGATATTTTAGTGGGGGAGGCTTTTATTTATTTATTTTAATTAAAAAAATGTGAACTGTAATCTACATAAAAGTCAGTAGTTCTCAAAGTGGGTTTCTGGACCAGCAGCATTGGCATTACCTGGAAACTTGTTAGGAATGCAGTTTCTGGGGCCCCCAATCCAGACCTAGTCAATGAGAGACTCTGTAGATGGAGCCTAGCCACCTGTCCAGCAAGTCCTATAGGTGCTTCTGATGTCTGCTGACATTCGGAACATCCATATAGAAACATGCAGAAGAAGATCAAGAGAAAGTAGTGTTTGCATATCATGACAGTAGGGAGAGAGAGCCTGAGAGTGTATGGGAAAGAGAGGAAGGAATTAATGAAGATGGGCACAGAATGTGTGACACCCATTTCTGCCTTAGAGCTGCTCAGTTTAGTGGAAGACAGAAAAATAGCACAACCAGTATGCTAAGGACTCCTTGGAGAGTGGAGTACAGTGGAAGCTGCCTGTTAAACGGTACATTTTCTTTGTGAGAGGTGAGGGAAGAGGGCGTTTGGGGAATGAGGAAGTAGTTAAAAGAAGCAGGAAAGAAAGGATATTCTAAGCAGAGGAAGTGTGTTCAAAGGTACAGAAGCCTGCAGGCTCTTCCCTGTTTGGGTAAGGGCATATAGCTCGCACGTCTGGAGCACGAGGTATGGATTATGAAGTTTAGATTTCATTCTGCAGGCAGTGATGCACCTTGATGGGAGGACTCGTAGATGTTCAGCTGTCACTTGTGCCTGAGTATGAGGTGGTTGATTCCACATTTTTCCCCATGAAACTCTGGGTCCCCTGGTACCTCTTTGACTCTTGTCTCTTCTTAGGTTCTTCCCTTTGCTCTTGTTTGTCTGTCACACTGTTTGTGTGTGTCACACTGGCCTCTCATTCTTTAACCATGCCAGATAAGCAGCTGCATCAGGGCCTTTGCACAGGACATTTCCCTTCTCTGGGCTCTACTTGCCCAGTTGCCCACATGGCGGCTTCCTCACTTTCTTTACCTCTTTGCTGAAATGCCAACCTTTTCAGTAAGGCCATCTCTGATCTCCCTATTTAAAACTGACTCCCCCCCGCCACACGTAAGACCTAGACACACGGTATATCCCCCTTTTCTGCTCCATAACATTGAATATCATCTGACTTCATTTATTTGGTTTATTTCCTGTCTTCACCTTTCTAGAATGTAGGCTTCATGAAGGCATGCATTTTGGTCTGTGCTGAGTCCCCAGCACTTAGAACAGTGCCTGGCACGGCATATACTAGCACTCTGGAGATAGTTCTTCAATCAGTGGATAAATACTTCTTTCATCCAGTCATCTCATCTTCTTTTAAGCTAGAAGTGATTATCACTCTATTTTCTTCCTTCCATAATTTGAATGATTTATCCCCCAAACAGCATTATTTCTCCCTGAGATTATTAACCTGTGGCCAAAACAGATTGTTAAACATTTTAGTATTTGGAGCCCTTTGTGCGCTGGGGGCCCGATCCTGTGCCTGACCTGTGAGGAAGACAAAAAGGAGGGTAAACTTGGGTCCTTGGCCTAAAAATAAAACAACCCCCCTCACACCCCCTAAAAAAAATAACCCTGAAAGTGTAGTGTTCCTTGGAAAAGATCAAACCTGAAACAGAATCATCCAAAATATGTCTTATATTACCATGAGCTCTGTAGTATAGTTCCAGAGCAGGCACTGAAAGATGGGTAGGATCTTGGTAAGCTGATGAAGGAAAGGAGGAAAAAACTTTTTAGCAGGGATTAAATCTGAGATGGAGCTTAGGACAGTCAGGGATTAAAAGCCTGCCTGACATTTGGGCTTCCCTGGTGGCTCAGATGGTAAAGAATCTGCCTGCAATGTGGAAGACCTGGGTTCGATCCCTGGGTTGGGAAGATCCCCTGGAGAAGGGAATGGCTACCCACTCCAATATTCTTACCTGGAGAATTCCATGAACAGAGGAGCCTGGCAGGCTACAGTCCCTGGGGTCGAAAAGAGTAGGACATGACTGACTAACTTTCACTTCACTGACTCCTAAGGTCAGGGGTATGATAGATAGTAAGGGAAAAATCGAGCAGGTTTGGGAAGGTCTTCTATGCTAGTGTCTCAAGTAAGTCATCAAGCTCCTACCTGCCAGGCACAAATCCTAGTCTGCAGGGTACTTTAGGGAACAAAGCAGATGCGATTCCTGCTGCCCTGGAGCTTACATTCTAGGGGAGGCACAGATGAATTACCAGTATATGTAGCATGTCAATTATTTAATATGTTAGGAGATTACTGCTATAAAAAGGAAAAAAACAGAGTCCAGCAAACAAGATTGGGAGGGGCCCAGCTTGGTGGCAACAGAGAATGGGAAGTCTATAGCGTTAAATGGGTAGGTCTTCGTTGTGGAAAGTGAAAGTCGCTCAGTTGTGTCCGACTCTTTTTGACCCTGTGGCCTATACAGTCCATGGAATTCTTCAGGCCAGAATACTGGAGTGGGTAGCCTTTCCCTTCTCCAGGGCATCTACCCAACCCAGGGATCGAACCCAGGTCTCCCGCATTGCAGGCAGATTCTTTACCAGCTGAGCCACAAGAGAAGCCCCAACATTGTGGACTGCTGGCTGACTTTTTGGGGGTCATTTTGTTTAAGCTTCTAATTTCTTTTCTGTGTTTGGCTGCATTTGTATCCCAGCTTCCTCATTTGCTAAACTGAGAAAGTAGCAGTTTGAGCTTCTAAGACCTCCTCTACAGTCTTAAAATGGAAAGGACAGCAGCCTCTTTACAGGGTGGTTGTGATGATCAAATGATGCAAAACTACATCAAGTGTCTAGTAGAATACAGCTCACAGAGAAGGTCCTCAGTAAATATTACTGCCCAAGCCCCAGTTTCAGAACATGCAAGTTTATGATATGCACCATGGTTGGATTACCTTTTTGTTGATATTCTTCCATAACCTCTGAGATTAATTCCTGTATGCTCTTCGTATTCCCAAATATATTGGAAAAATGAGTATAAGCCGGAGGACTTATGGGTTTCCCTAGGCTCTGTCTGCCCATGCCGATCGACGTGGTTTACACCTGGGTGAATGGCACAGATCTTGAACTGCTGAAAGAGCTGCAGCAAGTCAGAGAACAGATGGAGGAGGAGCAGAAGGCAATGAGGTAAAACCGATTGGATTGTTAGAGAACAAAACACAGCACGTTCTACAGTTATAAGTAACAGTACATTTCAGAAGGTAAGACGATGGCTCACACTGTTGTTCAAATAAGAGTCTGCATCTCAAGTTCATGCCGTTAGAGGATTCTGGCAGTCATGTATCCGACCCTTGTTTCTTGGTGCCCAACGAGGACTTAGCCACTTTGGCGAGATCTTGGCCTCACCCTGCCAGGTGGCCACTGTCTCATGAACGTGATGCTGTAGGTCTCTGAGGGCCTAAAGGTGGAGGAGCCACCCAAGGGAGCCCCGGTCTTCCTCCTCATTTAGCCTGAGTCCCAGGTGTGATAGTTTCATGAAGTGAGGTTTTGTTATTCAAGACAGCTAGATTAGTCCCTTGAAAATAAAACAGACCTGCAGACATAACTTTTCTTCCATTTGATAAAGGTAGTAAAAAGTATATTTGTTACCCTTTTTAATATCAAACAGTACACTATGGAATTAGAAACCTGGGTAGTTGTTTTAATGGAATTTTGATTATTTTATTTACTTTATCTGGGAAAAATACAGTGGGTTTCTGGAGAACCTTCTGAACCAGGGGTCTGGCTGATGTAATTTCCCCTTTGATTCCTCAGGAGTATTTATTGGCAGTTCCCCTATTCATTTCTTTGTAAATGTTATGGGTGCACCCCAGTTTCAGGTCTTTGGCCCTGTTATACTGCAACACATTTGTCTGTCTCTCTCTCTGTTCTCTCTGTGCATGAAAATGACTTTGATAGCCTCGTACCAGTTTTACTAGTAAAATGTAAAAGCTTATGTTTTAAGTAAATTTTCCTGGTTACTATGGATGGGACATGATAATATTTGTTGATCGTATCCTATTAAAATGTAGAATTTATTATGCATAAATATTACACACAGTACAGTACTTCTTAACCTACTGGTTGGTCCTTGTGGAGTAACCAGGAAAATCAATGTTGTTAAGTTCCCTCCTATTCTCATTTAAGGCTAACACTTGTCCATGCGTGTGTAATGAAATCTGTTTCCTTTCACTAGAGAAATCCTTGGGAAGAACACAACAGAACCAACCAAGAAGAGGTAAGCATTTTGATTTTCCTCTCAGGAGTGAAAATCAAAGGAGTGAAGTGAAATGTCCAGATTTTTCTCCCCTGCTTTTGTTGGCTACACAGTATTTTTTATTTTACTGTGTTGCTCCTTTTCAGTCACTCTTCTGCAGTCATTCTTCCCTAAATTAAGTGCATACATCAGATGAGAACACAAAGGCAGAGTTGATTGAGGGCTCTGATTATTCTTGTTGTAGGTAACCAAAGCGTTATCGTCTCCAGATGCATTAGGTAACGTTTTTCTTCTTTGCCCTTTCTATTCATCAGTCTTGATGTGCTATTCTCTTGGTCCATTCAAATCTGACTTATACTGTTTTCATTTATAGAATCTATGTCCATTGTTTAATTATGTGCTCAATGTATATTTCCTTATCTTTAAAAGCCAACAGAATCATATGTCTTACATCTAAGGATTTGGGAAGGAGATTTAACCCAATGACAAGAATCAGATTATTTCTCTTCATTGGAATCATACCTGACACTAAATAGGCCCTTAACACAAGACTGTCTCACGAACAAGCGGAAATCTGGTAACTGCCACTTGCCCACTGAACCATCAGACTTAAAATAGAAGAGTTATTCTTAGAAGTGATCCAGAAGTGCCTTCTGAATCACCTCTTAATGTTAATTATGCTTATTTATTTATAAATATCTATTACTAATACTGTTATTTTTAAATGACTTTTAAATTAAAGCTGTGATGCGACATTACAGAAAGGTTAAGAGGAAAGAAAAGAACAAGCTCACATAATTCTATGGCCCTCACTCCACAATTATGATCATTTTCTTATTTCCTTTTCATGCACATTTTTATAGTAAACAATTTCTAATCTGTACAGTTTTGTATTCTATTTTTTGTTTTATGTAATCATACATATTTCTATGTTATCGTACTACTTCTTACTTATCCATTTTAATGCTGCTCTGCTGCTAAGTCACTTCAGTTGTGTCCGACTCTGTGGGACTCCATAGACAGCAGCCCACGAGGCTCCCCTGTCCCTGGGATTCTCCAGGCAAGAACACTGGAGTGGGTTGCCATTGCCTTCTCCAACGCAGGAAAGTGAAAAGTGAAAGCGAAGTCGCTGAGTCTTGTCCGACTCTTAGCGACCCCATGGACTGCGGCCCACCAGGCTCCTCCATCCATGGGATTTTCCAGGCAAGAGTACTGGAGTGGAGTGCCATTGCCTTCTCCGTATCCATTTTAATAGTTATATAATATTCCATAAAGTATACTATAATTTGCTAAATGTTGGGAACCTGCTGTATTTTCATTATTGATGCTATATGTGGGTCTGTGGCATTTTCTGTGTGTGGGTTTGTTTACTTTTCCTGTTTTTGTTTCTTTTCTACTTGGACTACATTCCTGGACATAAACTACTTAGGAAGAAGCATGTGTGTGTTTTCATGGGTCTGATGGAAGTATTGGGGGTGTGTGTGTGTGTGTGTGTGTGTGTGTGTGTGTGTTTGTTAGTCACTCAGTCTTGTCTGACTCTTTGTGACCCTATGGACTGTAGCCCACTAGGTTTCTCTGTCCATGGAGTTCTCCAGGCAAGAACACTGGAGTGGGTTGCCATTCCCTTCTCCAGGGTATCTTTCTGACCCAGAGATCTGACCCAGGGATCTGACCCTGCATTGCAGGCAGATTCTTTACCATCTGAGCCACCAGGGAAGCCCATAGGTATACATGATATATGTGTATATGTTAGCAAATTGCTTTTGCAAAGAGGAAATGGGGAATTCATCTGGAGGGACACTGCAGAGTTTGAGAAGGGTAAGCACGCTACACTTGGACGAACATTGCCTCTTCATATTTTGAAGGGTGCTAATTTAATAAGCTAAAGGTCATCGTTTTCTTTGCATTTCTTTGACCATTGATGAGGTTGCACAATTTCATGTATTGTTTATTAACTGGTCATAGCTCCTACCTTCTGAATTCTGTTCCATTGACTGTTATTCTAGGTATTTCTTATGTTTAGGCAGGAATATTTCATGTAAATTCATCTCACCTTGTCACATTTGCTTTTGTTTGCATTGTGTCCTGTTATATTCAGTGTACAGAGTTGTATTCTAGTTGGAATTGGTAAACTGTATCTGATGACATTGTTAACCAGAATTTATCTACTTCCTTATCTGTCTAATAATGGGCTTTACTGGAGTTACAGATGATATTGAAAACAATAGTAATGAAATGCTTAATTTCTTATACACCTTTGAGTTAGTAAACTTTGTGGCAGTCTTATTTTATTAATAGGAGTTTGAAAGCTTTATCTTTTGAGTTGTACTTGTTTAATAGTTTTCTACCATACTTGCTAACTTACTAAATTTTTATATTCTTGAAATAGAACTCCTTGTTTATTGAGCATTTATGATTTTTAAATAAAACACAGAAGAAACGCCTGTAAGATTTATTAGTAACCAGTGGGCTTCTCAGCGTTGTTCACATTTTTCAAGCACGTAGTTGTGAGTATGTCCCTGTCTTTCCAGTGAGAAGCCTCTGGAGTGTTTGCTGACGCACTGCATTAAGGTGCCAATGCTTGTCCTGGACCCAGCCCTGCCCACCAACGTCACACTGAAGGACCTGCCATCTCTTTATCCTTCTTTTCATTCTGCCAGTGATGTGTTCAACGTTGCAAAACCAAAAAACCCTTCCACTAACGTCTCAGTTGTTGTTTTCGACACTACTAAGAGCGGTAAGATCTTCTTGTGGGTGTTATAAAGTCTTGATATCATTGGATGCTGGGATAACAAAAGTTTGAATGGAACATAATTGATTAAGTTTTTAAAAAATGCCTGATAAATTAAAAATATAACAAGGGAAGTAGAAGAGCTGCCACTGTATTTCAGAAAGGGGTTATATATTTTTCATTCTATGTAATACACATGCCAGCCTGAATGCTGAGGTCAGGTCCTAAAACCTGGAACTCACGTTTACTGTATTCTCTTGGCTCTGAGTTATTCTAGAAGCTTTTTTTTCTTTTTAAACCATATAATTCCTCAGCGAGGTTGTCTTCTGCAGCTTGGACTGACCATACTTGGAGCATTTATGCTGAATGTTCTGAAACATCTGGTTATGCAGTAGATTTGGCCAGATAATATCAGTAAATCTGTAATTCTTCCATAAAACCTGCACCCACATCCTTAGAGATCCCGTCCTCCCATCTGGCCACTGAGCTGCTGAGCCCCACACCTGTGTCTCCTTCAGTAATCCTTCCTCTTGTCTCCTTCCTTGGCACTGAGCCACTCTCCCTGGAACCTCTGCTTTCACTTGTGTAAGATGAAAACTGTCTTATTCCTTTTACAGTTCTGTTCTTAAGTTCTCATTCTTTCAAGGTTGTACCTCCCAGCTTAAATCTTTGGAACTATCTTTGACCTGTTCTTACTCTAATCAGTAATCAGCCGCATCCTATGAACTGCTTTTTTTTGCAAGGATCTTATCTTTCATACTTAATCAGATTTCCTCTACACCCAACCAAATTTCTTCACTCAGTTCCAGTAATAGAGTCTGGTCTGCTCTGTGTGCCTCTAAAGTTCTTCTCAGATTTGTCCAGCACATAACTGATAAAATCAGCATTTTCCAATCTGTTTATAGTTGCTCTCTCTTTGGAGAGAATAATAGTAGTATGTATTTGTTTTTCACATGGATACAAACCCTCTTGCTAGTGATCCAGATCAAGGTTTAATTGCCTTGGTCCTGCCCGTCATCCCTTGCTTCGCAGCCCTCCTTGCATCTCCTCACAACTGTCAGTGTCTTCACACACAGATACGGGGTTGCCTGTCCCATTCTTCTTCCTCTCCCAGCCCATCTCCTGTTCTTCGTGTGTGTGTGTGTGTGTGTGTGTGTGTATGTTTGGCTGTGCCATATGGCTTGTGGGATCTTAGTTCCCTGACCAGGGATCGAACCCTGGCCCTCGGCACTGAAAGCACAGAGTCCTAACCACTGGACCACCAGGGAATTCCCGCCATCTCCTGTTCTTTCCAGCCCCATCTCCAGTTCTGTCTCCATGAGGATCCTGGACTAGTACATTCACAATGATTTTATTTTTCTGTATCCCAGTAGTACTTGTAATCTAACTCACAACTTAGTTTTTGACTGCATAGGAGTTTATGGGGTTCTCATCTAATTTCTTCAGAGCAGAAACCTCCTCACCAGTTTGTGTACTGAACAGTGTCTAACATAGTGCTCATTTCCTGGGACTTATTATTTGTGATTTGAAAGGTCCAAGTGCAGACATCTCCCCCTTCACATTACCAACCTGTTTCTGAACTATTTTGTACAGAAACTTACTTTTTAAATTTATGCTATATTTTTAAATATATAGGGAAATTAAAAGGATAATTTTTGACAAATTTAACAAGTTATATGATTTATTGTTTGGCTGAGTTTAGCTTTCAGTTCAGTTCAGTTATGTCTAACTCTTTGTGACCCCATGGACTGTAGCACCCCAGGCTTCCCTGTCCATCACCAACTCCCAGAGCATACTCAAACTCATGTCCATCAAGTCAGTGATGCCATTCAACCATCTCATCCTCTGTCGGCCCCTTCTCCTGCCTTCAGTCTTTCCCAGCATCAGGGTCTTTTCCAATGAGTCAGTTCTTCACATCAGGTGGCCAAAGTATTGGAGTTTCAGCTTCAGCATCAGTCCTTCTAGTGAATATTCAGGACTGATTTCCTTTAGGATAGACTGGTTGGATCTCCTTGCAGTCCAAGGGACTCTTAAGAGTCTTCTCCAGCACCACAGTTCAAAAGCATCAATTCTTGAGCACACAGCTTTTTTTATAGTCTAACTCTCACATCCATACATGACTACTGGAAAAACCATAGCTTTGACTAGACAGACCTTTGTTGGCAAAGTAATGTCTCTGCTTTTAAATATGCTGTCTAGGTTGATCATGGCTTTCCTTCCAATGAACAAGTGTCTTTTAATTTCATGGCTGCAGTCACCACCTGCAGTGATTTTGGAGCTAAAAAAAAAATACAGTCTCTCACTGTTTCTATTTTCTCCCCATTTGTTTGCCATGAAGTGATTGGACTGGATGCCATAATCTTAGTTTTCCTAACATTGAGTTTTAAGCCAACTTTTTCACTCTCCTCTTTCACTTTTATCAAGAGGCTCTTTAGTTCTTTGTTTTCTGCCATAAGGGTGGTGTCATCTGCATACCTGAGGTTATTGATATTTCTCCCGGCAATCTTGATTCTAGCTTGTGCTTCATCCAGCCCGGTATTTCACATGATGTACTACAGGGTGACAGTTTGCAACCTTGACATACTCCTTTCCCAATTTGGAACTGGTCTGTTGTTCCATATCCAGTTCTAACTGTTGCTTCTTGACCCGCATACAGATTTCTCAGGAGGCAGGTCAGGTGATCTGGTATTCCCATCTCTTTAAGAATTTTCCACAATTTGTTGTGATCCACACAGTTAAAGGCTTTGGAGTAGTCAATAAAGCAGAAGTAGATTTTTTTTTGTACCTTGCTTGCTTTTTCAATGATCCAGTGGATACTGGCAATTTACTCTGATAACACTTCACCGGAAGAGAAAAAGGAATGATATTATGTTAGCAATTATAACTCAGTTATAAAGTCTATGGAGAGAATCTTGGGTTTTCCTCTACTCATTTTATGATGTGTCAAAGATGTAAAAGATTGTAAAGTTTGGGGTTTCCCTGGCAGTCCAGTGGTTAAGACTCCACACTTCCAATGCAGGGGGTGTGGGTTTGATCACTGGTCAGGGAACTCAGGTCCCACACGTGGCCAAAAAAAAGGATTGTAAAGTGTGATATAGGTAAGATTCGTAGTAAGTAATAGTCTCTTAAACACTGGTTTTTAATTTCCACTTGGGTTTTTATTTGACTGTCCTCCTTATCACATTGACTCATTTAGTAAATATTTGTTGAGCCACTGCTCTGACTTGGTTGTTGTTTTAGGCAAACAGCAGAGGAAAAAAGGGCACATTCCTGCCTTCACGTAGCTTCCATTTTTAGTAGGCCACAAACTCACTCTTTTATCATGCTTAAGTATCTAGATCACGGATAGCAGAATTGTTTTGTAAAGGACCAGGTAGTAAATAGTTTAGGCTTTGTGGGCTAAGAGGCAAAATGCCAGATATCATGTAGGTATTTGTATAAACATTCAGCCGTTTAAAAATGTTAACATTGTTTTTAGATTGGGGCCATGCTGAATCCAGTAGTGGCTAGATTTTGGACCATGGACTGCCAAACCCTGATCTAGATTAAGAAATTGTAGCCATGTTTGGCATTTTAAAGATAATCTTATTTAACCTCTTTCCAGTTAATCATTGAGATCTGGTTTTTTTTTTCCTTCTGAAATGTGTCATTTCTGCCCTCTCCTGATCACCCTACCACTTCTGTTGTATCCTTGACTGCCGATTGGACAGGACTTCAGCAGTCACACAGTCCAGCCCTGCAGCCAAGACCCGCATCTCCTCAGCAAAATGGGTTTTCCAGTCAAGCTTATCTCCTTTGATGTTTAGGAAATGAATTTCCTCCGGTGACAACTGATTCTGCCTCTGGACTACATTGATTTTTATGAGGAACTACAAAGTGCTTCCTTATAGCTTTCTCACACTGGTTCAGTTTGTACCCTTGGGATCCTATGGAGCTAATCCCTGTCCTGTGTAACATTTCCTCTTCTTCCTTTAGCTGTCTCTTAGGTACTTGACTGCACCCTAGTTTGCTCCTCTCAGAAGGAACTTTAGTTTCTATTACCTTTAAAGTGTTTCAGCTGGAGTTGAACATTATTCCAGTGTGGTTCAGTCTTCAAAGAGACAGGGACTGTTTCTTCACTGTTTATCAAGTGCATACTATATGCCAGATGCAGAAGTGAACAGATGGACAGAAATCTCTGCCCTCATCAAATTTACATCTTGGCACAGGGATCAGACAACTGATACAGCATACAGGTTAAATCCTATAGTTTGTAGATGAATGCTGTAGAGAAAAATAGAACAGGGGAAATTGGGGGAGGAGGGTAGGGCAGACTCCCCGAGAAGGTGATTTTTAATGAAAATTTGAAGGAGGTGAGAGAGCCTGCCACATGAGTATGTGGGCAAGCAGTGCTTCTCCATATATTCCCTATATACAAGGTAAGTGGAATAGCCAGTGGAAAGCCCCTAAGGCAGGAGTCTGTCTGACATGTTCGAAGAAGAGCAGGGAGGCCAGTGTGGCTAGGATAGAGTGAACAAGGAGGAGAGAGCAAGAGATGAGCCCAGAGAAGTAACAGGTACCAAATGGTACAGGCTGAGGTTAGCCATGACAGGCTTTTGCTTTTAAATCAGTGTGTGTTGAGGAATCAATCATTGAAGGGTTTTGTGATCTGACTTATGTTCCAGAAGAATCAGTCTGGCTGCTATAGTGGGAATAGACTGAGGAGGGGCAAAGGTTGTAATAATTGAGGTAAGAAGGAAAGGGGCTTGGATTAGTGTGGTGGTGAGAAGTGGTTAGAGTCTGGACAATTTGAAGGCCAACTCAATAGGGTTTCCTGATGGGTTGGTGTTGGGGAATATCACCCTGCTTATTCTAAGCCCTCTCCTGCTTAGAAGCACAGCATTAGGAGGAAATTCAGTATGGCCTTAGCATTACCGACTCATCCTGAACTCACTGTCGACTAAAACTCCTCTAAGTCTTTTTAAAAAACTTATATTTACTAACTCAAATACCCATTTTATTTAATTTTTTTTATTTTGATTTTTATTCAAAGATTCCTTTTAACTTATACTTGGTTTTGTTTTGTTGCCCAGTTAAAGATCTTACCTTTACTTGTAGGAGACTTTATTTTGCTAGATTTGACTGATGGCTCTAAACAGTCAAGGACTTTGGAGAACCCTTGGTCTGTTACCAAGGTAACAGCTTTTCTGTTGGCTTCCTGTAAGCCCACACATTTCACAAGCATCACTTCTGTATCTTCCAAAACCTTGATGGATTGTTGAATAAGACAGAACCTATAGCAGACCTCCAAAACCCCTCTCTGGGTTGACTGTAGCTTTTATAATTTTATACTTTCTGGTCAGAATTGGTTATAACGTGCCTAACTTGAGATCTAGTCTCTGTTAGACCCATAAAGATGACATGAGGTGGTGTTTAGCTGCCTTCCTGAGATTATGAACAAATACATATTGTGCAACTCTTCTAATTGTCTGATTGACCAGTATTGTTGTTCAGTTGCTAAGTCGTGTTTTGACTCTTTGTGACCCCGTGGACTGCAGCACGCCAGGCTTCCCTGTCCGTCATCAACTCCCGGAGGTTTCTTGAACTCGTGTCCATCGAGTCAGTGATGCCAGCCAACCATCTCATCCTCTGTCACCCTCTTCTCCTCCTGCCTTCAGTCTTTCCCAGCATCAGGGTCTTTTCCAATGAGTCGGCTCTTTGCATCATGTGGCCAAAGCATTAGCGCTTCAGCTTCAGTATGAGTCCTTCCCGTGAATATTTAGGGTTGATTTCTTTTAGGATTGACTGGTTTTATCTCCTTGCAGTCCAAGGGACTCTCAAGAGTCTTCTCCAGCACCACAATTTGAAAGCATCAATTCCGTGGTGGTCAACCTTTTTTATGATTCAATGCTCACATCCATACATGACTACTGGAAAAACCATAGCTTTAACTATATGGACCTTTGTCAGCAAAGTGATATCTCTACTTTTTAATACGCTGTCTAGATTTGTCATAGCTTTCCTTCCAAAGAGCAAGCGTCTTTTAATTTCATGGCTGCAGTCACCATCCGCAGTGATTTTGGAGCCAAAGAAAATAAAATCTGTCACTGTTTCCACTTTTCCTCTGTGTGTTTGCCATGAAATGATCTACCAGTATAGAATCCACCTTATCAACGGGGAGAGACAGATGGGGACAGAGTGAGATGTATATCTGATAAATTTATCCATAATGAACTCATGCTGTTAGCACTCAGTGCTTCCATTAAAGATAAACAGTATATTGTGAAGACTTTCTCCAGTACTCACCAACTATATTTTTATGGTACATTTGAGACTCTTCCCCAGGGTTGACATCCATCTTGCAGGGTATAATCTGTAGACCCTGCTTTCTGTGTCTGTTTTGAGAATGAGAATTACAGCCTTCTGATCTCTCCTGTTTTCCAAGCTCCCCAAATGTCAGCAAGTTTGCTGATTTCATTTGTCCCCATCACTTGACACCTGTCTCCTGGTAGGCACGCATCATCACTTTCCTTGCTTGTGCATGCTTAGTTGCTCAGTCATGTATGACTCTTGGCGACCTCACGGACTGTAGCCTGCCAGGCTCCTCTGTCCGGGGGATTTCCAAGGCAAGAATACTGAAATGGGTTGCCATTTCCTAGTCCAGGGGATTGTCCCGACCCAGGGATTGAACCCAGGTCTCCTATGTTAGCAGGCGATTCTTTACCACTGCACCACCTGGGAGGCCTGTCACCCTCCCTGCTGCGTCGCTTCAGTCGTGTCCGACTCTGTGCGACCCCATAGACGGCAGCCCACCAGGCTCCCCCGTCCCTGGGACCCTCCAAGCAAGAACACTGGAGTGGGTTGCCATTTCCTTCTCCAATGCGTGAAAGTGAAAAGTGAAAGTGAAGTCTCTCAGTCGTGTCCAACTCTTAGCGACCCCAGGGACTGCAGCCCTCCAGGCTCCTCAGTCCATGGGATTTTCCAGGCAAGAGTACTGGAGTGGGGTGCCATTGCCTTCTCCTATCATCCTCCCTACCCCCAACTTAATTTGCTCTAATCACATTACCTGATAAATCACAGGAGTTCACTGTGACTCTGGGGGAATCCCCAGGACCTACAGTGGCTCTCCACCATCCATCTATCAATAATGCCACTGGCTTGGCTTTCAAGGGCCCCTTCTGGTTGCCCTCTTTTCCTTGTACCCACCACTCCCAAATGTTTTACTCTGGTCAATCAATTTTATTTTTTAAATGAAACTTGTCGATGTTTGATGTTTGGTCCTACCTCTGTGATTCCTGTCAATCTTTCATTTCTGTTTCCTCTGCACACAGGAGCCTCTCCTTCAGTACTGCAGAATTACAGTGGGTTACAGTAGCTCCCCTTTTATTGGATGGGTTAATTTTGTCTCCCCCAACTACCTTTTCTTTGAGACCATGTGTTATACTGGTTTCAGTTCAGTCGCTCAGTCGTGTCCAACTCTTTGTAACCCCATGGACTTCAGCACACTTCCCTGTCCATCACCAACTCCTGGAGGCTACTCAAACTCATGTCCATCGAGTCGGTGATGCCATCCAATCATCTCATCCTCTGTCAGCCCCTTCTCCTCTGCCCTCAATCTTTCCCAGCATCAGGGTCTTTTCAAATGAGTCAGCTCTTCACATCAGGTCCTTCCAATGAATATTCAGGATTGATCTCCTTTAGGATGGACTGGTTGGATTTCTTTGCAGTCCAAGGGACTCTCAAGAGTCTTCTCCAGCACCACAGTTCAAAAGCATCAATTCTTGGGCGCTCAGCTTTCTTTATGGTCCAACTCCCACATCCATACGTGGCCACTGGAGAATTTGGCAGCTCTCAAAATGCCTTGTACAGTGTCCTGCCAGACATCATGGTTAAGTATTCACTAAAATCATGCTTGTTTATTGTATTCTCTGTTGTAGTTGAAGATGCCCAGGCTGGAATGTTTAAAGGAAACAGCAGACAGACAGTTTGGAGGGGCTATTTGGTATGTTACTTCAAATTAGCTGTGTTTTTGCAATCCATTAGAATAAAAGTGTGAGAAATCAAGCTGTTTTACTTTGAGAGGCTTTTTAATGTTTACTTTTCCTCTAAGCCTAGCTTTCCAGTACTAGTATTGATTTAAATAATCATACCATTATTGTTTTGAAGTTTGTGTGATGCAGTAATAGATCTTTCCTAGTTTTCTCAGCTGTAAGTTTTCACCAGCCTTATGATGTGGAAAGTGAGCTGTGTTTTTCCTGTTCTTATTTTAGACAACAGATAAGGAAGTCCCTGGGCTAGTGCTAATGCAAGATTTGGCTTTCCTGAGTGGATTTCCACCGACATTCAAGGAAACAAATCAACTAAAAGCAAAACTGCCAGAAAATCTTTCTTCTAAAATAAAACTGGTAAGAGCTTAGAAAATAGAGCAACTAGTATAGCACATCCCGTTTAACGAATGCCTCTTCTTGGCAGCCCCTTCCGTTATATTAATAGTATAGCTGACAACAAGAAGCAGAGAGGGGGAATTCCCTGGTGGTCCAGTGGTTAGGACTCTGCTTTTACTGTTGAGGGTGCAGGTTCAATCCCTGGTTGGGGAACTAAGATTCGATAAACCCAGTGGCATGGCCAAAAAATAAACCAAAAAACCCAAATGAAGCAAAGAGGTTCTCCATTCTGTCACATATGCTGTCGTGAAGACAGCTTTTTATTTGTAGAAGATTCTGGAGTTTTTTTACTCTTAATTTTACTCTTTTTACTCTTAATTCCAAATTTTAGGAGTCTGACTTGGATTGTAGGTTTCCCAGGCAGAATAAGGATTCATTTGTTTAACAAAGGAGCGTCTGTGTGGGTCAGGTGCTGTTACAGCTGCTAAGAATGTAGTAGTGGACAGAAGTCCTGGTGGCAGTGTGAGCGTGGAAGGAGGTGGTGGGGGAGGTCCAGCACGTGTTTGTACGTACACTAGTCCCCAACCTGGAGCTTCCACTCACATAGGGGAATGCTGCAGATACTTGGAAATTTGAGCCCTTCATTCCTTAATAGCTAGCTGAGCCACAAACGTATATAGCATTTATACATGTTAACTCTTCACACTTGAACACCGAGCCCATCCGTTCGAGTTGACCTTGGAGGCTGTGACATGTGTTAACCCTTCTTGTCCTTAGAGCCATGTGTCTGATTGATGTAGGGCACAGTTTGTGTGGGTGTACCGTCCTTTCGACCTTCTGTCAGGATGCCTGCTGTTCTGTCAGCAGTAGCCTGGGTTGTACAGTATGAATGCTTCCTCCCTCAGCATGGAAGGGCATACAGGTCTTGGTTCAGAATTTGCTAGGCTCCACTCTTCCTGACTTTACAAAGAAATGTTCTCTAAATTCTGCCAGTTTTTAGCTTCCTGCTTCTTCCTTCTGTCTCCTGTTGATGCCATTTAACAATGGGAGGTGAAGGGATGGAGGTGGAGGTGGTGGTGGGGAGAGCTGTGACTATGGGGTTATTGAGTTTACGTCTAGTCTGTTTTCTATCTGCCTGTCCAAGTTCCCTTTCTTTCCTTTCCCCTTAAGTGTTTCACTGTTTTAAGGTACTTTGTATTACCTTTGTAAATACCTTGGTAATATGAATGACATTTCTGTCTTTTCTTCATATTATCCCCCATAATTTTCTTTCTGGTACCTGGAAATACGGTAATGCCCAGCCCAATGAGGGTTGAATTATTTCTTTTTTTTTTGAATTATTTCTTAATCTGTAGTTTTTTCTTAAAATAAATATATTCCTCCTTCCCCTGAATTATTTTTAGTATTGATTTGGGCAGATAAAACCATAGATCAGCATTTATTCGGCTTCTTGGCTTCCTGCTGCTGCTGCTGCTAAGTCGCTTCAGTCGTGTCCCACTCTGTACAGCCCCATGGACGGCAGCCCACCAGGCTCCACTGTCCCTGGGATTCTCCAGGCAAGAACACTGGAGTGGGTTGCCATTTTCTTCTCCAGTGCAGGAAAGTGAAAAGTGAAAGTGAAGTCGCTCAATTGTGTCCGACTCTTTGCGACCCCATGGATTGCAGCCCACCAGGCTCCTCCATCCATGGGATTTTCCAGGCAAGAGTATTGGAGTGGGGTGCCATAGCTGTTAGTTGTACCAGTGTAGACTTAGTGTCTGTACTTTTGACCAGCGAATCTGCTGCTAGGTGGGCATGGCCTGCCAAAAGATCCAAGTCGTGGTCACCTCTTTGGTAGGCTGGTTTGGGGCAGTGTGGAGTGGTGAGTGCCAGGAGAGGCAGGGAGGAGCAGGACTTGAACTAGGCAGTAGAACCCCAGGCTCTGTCCACGGGGACACCCCCTCCTCCGCCATTCACCCGGCTGGAGGTTGATCTGGATTCCCCAGACCTGTTGTTGTGGAGGCTGGCACCTCCTGGGGAATCCAGTCAGGTGTACACAGTATTTATTGCAGCTCATTGTCACAGTGCTATTGGCTTCTGATTTTTGGAGGCTCAAGAAAAAATGAGAAAGAGGAAGCACAGAAAGATGGTGGTGTCAGCATTTAAGCCTGGTTCTCCAAGGCACTGTCTTTCCTTGGGTCCTACTTCCTGGTTCTATTACGGGCACCCTGAGAATGAAGTTTCCAACCACTGGGTTCCCAGTTTAGCACTGATTAAACACCTGCTATGTGCCAGGGACTGTGCCAAGGATAACCGAGTGAAACCAGCCCAGCCACTGCTGCCACAGCCCAACAAGACATTCAGGTTCCACAAGGGCCTTGGCAGAGGTGCCAGTGATGAGAATGGTTCCAGAACCATCTGAGAAACCCTCAGCCTGACCCAGTGACTTACTAGCTCCTGGAGGACATAGAAGGAAAAATGAAAGGGGAAGTGGATGTGAACCAGTGAAGATGGACATACTGACATTAACCACACTCAGAGCTTCATGGGAGAAGTAAGATTTGGGGAAGGAAACTGAAAGCTCAGTTTGGGGTAATACATTGGAGGTGCCCTATGGCACGTGGGAGGAAGGCCTGAGACGTTGGTTCCTGTTCAGGACCTGAACGGCTGAACCACTGTGCCTTCCCAGGACCCTCCAGGTGGCTTTTGCTAAGGCTCGTGACCTCCAAAGCCACCTAGGGCTCAGTTCTGTCCCAGAGACCCTGGGCGGGCTGCGAGCATCTCAGGACAAGTACTGCCTGCCCATTTGTACCCTAGTGATCATCTCTGGGCCTGGCATTTAGGGGGCCTTGTTGAGAATGAGCAAGAAGCAAGACTCTGATACCCGCCATATACAGTGTCCTGGGATGTAAAGGGAACCGTTTTAGTGGAGTCATTATTCAAAGGAGTCTTTTAGTTTTTTGATGTCATGATTTTATACATCCAACAACTTGGCCTTCATCATCGTGTTTAGTGAAAAACAAGGTAAGATTCCCTTCTTACCCCCGTCAGGGAAAGTGGGAGTTAGTTGAAAATGGTTTTGTTTGCAAGGTGATAGATTCGAATTCATGAAAATTCTTCTGTGGACTGTAATCTTACAAATCAAGCAGTCTTCTCTATTGAAAAATTTCTAGTTTGAGATACTGGGTTGGCCAAAAATTTTGTTTGGGTTTCTCTATAACATCTTAGGGCTTCCCTGGTGGGCTCAGATGGTAGAGAATCTGCCTGCAATGGGGGAGACCCAGGTTTGACCCCTGGCTGGGGAAGATCCCCAGGAGAAGGGAATGGCTACCCATTCCAGTATTCTTGCCTGAAGAATCCTATCATCTTAACAGAAAAATCCAAATGAACTTTTTACCCAATACCTTGAGATGTGAGTCCTTTTGTGATCTGATTAATTACCCTCTAATTTTGCTGTAGAATTTTTTTTTTATGTGATGGACACAGAATTCAACTTTTGAGAAATCAGGTTATCATGGTCTTTTAAAAAAAATTTATTTTATACTAGCATATATGGGCTGCCATCTCTGGGGTTGCACAGAGTCAGACACGACTGAAGCGACTTAGCAGCAGCAGCAGCAGCAGCATATATCCATGGTCTTTATTTTCAGCTTTCTCTAAATCATTTTCTTTTTGGACGTTTTCATTCATGGTGAATTTTTCATTTGTTTTCTTGGGTTTTGTTTTTGTTCACTTCAACATATGTTAGAGCAGGCAGAAGATCTTCCCCAAGCTGTCAAGTGCATTCTCACTTTTGGTTGAATTAAGTGATGCTGGTTGCTGCGTGGGCGTGCAGAAATGGAGGACATGCACTTGTCCTCAGGCTGTTTTGGAGGCAATATATTTGTATATGTAGTGGTCAGGTAGCAAAACAGGATAGTATGGGGTTAGCTATCAAGGATGAGCTGGCATTTTGGAGACAAGAAGGAAAGATCTGCATGGATCAGAGACAAGTTTCCAAAGAGAAGGAGGCTACATGTGATCCTCGAAGGCTGATCAGTTACTGATAATTTGTTTCTGCAGGAAGGACAGTTGGGCAAGGTGGGAACAGCTTACTGTCTGACTTGGACTCTTACCCCTCAAACCTCTGTTCAAGGCATGACATGTTCAAGGTCATAGTAAATTGTATTAATATTTGTACTAATGCCCCTTTTTCCAGTGCTTTCCCTGAAGCCATCTTGTGAACCTTTTAAAGCATATACAATTTTGTTTGTTTTGCAAACAAAACCATTTTCAGGCACCCTTTATTGTGGTTTTGTTTCTCAAGTGAGCATTCTGGTAGATTAAACACAGGCACCTCTGAAACTGATACAAGTTTTAGAAAACCACCAGGACATACTAAGACCTAGTTGCTTGAGTTCTGTAATTACTAAAAAGAGCTAATTTGTTTTTCAGTGGCATTAGCTGGCACATTTTTGTCCCTAACCTCACACTACCATCTAAAGGTGTATCGGTCACATCATTCTAGATAATGTTATTGTAACAAACATCCTAAAGTCCCAGTGGCTTAAAAAATAGCAAAACTTCATTTCTCAGTCATGTTATATGTCTGGCTATGGGTCTGCAGGGGGTGGGTGTAGAACTTGTTCTGTCTTGTAATTTAAAGAATTAAGACTGACTTGTAATCTCAAGTAAGAAGTTATATATGGAACCAGTTGACCCACAGATTCCCAAGCTAAGAACTCCAGCCTGAGGCACTCACCACACTGTGGTTTCCTTACCACCTCCTGTCTTCCCTAAAGAGTAATTAAGGCATCTGGGATTAGGGTGCCACCTAGCGGCCAACACAGGACCCTTTACACCACTCAAGACAGTTGACAGAAAATTTTTTTCATACATACAAACGTTCCTTTAAGCTCTTTAGTTTTCATCTCTTTTCCAATTTTCCATCTCTTAGACAAATTCCTGTGAAATTTCAAAGTAGTTTTCTAGAATAAAAGCAGCTTGAGTAGAAGAGATTAATAAAGGGTACTTTCACTTTCATAATTAGGCTTCCCTTGTGGCTCAGCTGATAAAGAATCTGCTTGCAATGAAGGAGACCTGGGTTCGATCCCTGGGTTGGGAAGATCCCCTGGAGAAGGGAAAGGCTACCCACTCCAGTATTCTGGCCTGGAGAATTCCATGGACTATACAGTGCATGGGGTCACAAGGAGTTGGACAGGACTGAGTGATTTTCACTTTCCCAATAAATTTAAACTTAAATTAGGATATTAAAGTACTACGTTTATATATCCTAGAATAGTGATTTTTGCACTCCAGGGAGCCCTGTGAGGTTCTGTGAGTGTCTCTATGGGAGGGGGGCTGGGGGAGGACAGGGAGGCTGTTAGGTACTTAGAACAGACTGAGGACCTTGCCCTGCGTGGCCTGCCTCCAATCCCTCTCCTACAGAGTGAGGCAGAACAGTGGCAGTGGCATGAACAGGCCTGCGGTGAGTGCTTTGTGTATACCAGATACTGTTAGGTGAGAGAAATCGATCAGTAAAGAGGACAGCGCGTGCGTACACACACACACACACACACACACACACAATTTGCAGTGAGAGTTAGTGTCTACATAATACAAAGGAGCAGAGATTATAAATGAAATTCTAACTCTGACCTCTACTTTTGGCCTACATAAACTCAGGAAACTTTGCAGGATGACCTAAATATAGTCATGTAGCATATGCAAAAAAGGGAGAAGGTAATGGCACCCCACTCCAGTCCTCTTGCCTAGAAAATCCCATGGACGGAGGAGGCTAGTGGGCTGCAGTCCATGGGGTCGCGAAGAGTCGGACACAATTGAGCGACTTCACTTTCACTTTTCACTTTCATGCATTGGAGAAGGAAATGGCAAGCCACTCCAGTGTTCTTGCCTGGAGAATCCCAGGGGCGGGGGAGCCTGGTGGCTGCCGTCTATGGGGTCGCACAGAGTCGGACACGACTGAAGCGACTTAGCAGCAGCAGCAGCAGATGCAAAAGCTTTCTCTGTTTTGTTATTTATTTATTTTTTAAAATTTGGCTGCACCTTAGTTGTGGCACCTGAGATCTAGTTCCCTGACCGGGGATCCAACTCGGGCCCCCTGCATTGGGAGCGTAGGGTCTTAGCCACTGGACCACCAGAGAAGTCCCTTGCTCTGTTTTATAAATTAAGAAGGCTAAAAATTAAGAAAGAAATTGACCCTGTTAGGAAAGCCAGTTCACCAGTAGGGTGTTGCTGTCCTAGATGAGTGATTTTCAACCCTCTCCCTGCTTTTTCAGTTCTGAAAGCCTCTCTTCACAGGAAATTGTATGATACAGAATTAAAGCAACAACAAAAAAACTTATCAAGGGTGGTGTGGACTCTGGTCGAGGTGGGGAAATGTGCTTGTAAAATGTGTTGATGTGTGTGATGTTCCCTCTTGGATTTATGGTTGCTTTGAAAACACTGCCCCTGAAGGTGGTTTTCCTGAGCAAGCACTTCAAGCAGCCCTGCCGGGACTAGGTGTGGGCACGAGTGCTGCAAGACACCTGCCGGCAGAAGTGCTCTCCACCTGCCACAGTTCCAGCGCCATCACCTGGCAGGACTTCCCCCAGTGTAGGCAGATGGGCAGTATTCTAGAACAGAGGTCACAGACTGGGGACCAGATGTGTTTTGTTTGTATGCATGACAATCCAAACTATATGAGCCACCGTTGAAAACTGGGAGATTTCATGTGATACTAGGGATTCCGGCCTCTCCAGGGATCTGGCTGCCTTTGTCCCTATTGATTAATGGCTGCATTTTCAGATGGGGCCTGAGATGTCCCATTTGTCACAGCCCCCAACTCTCTTGTTTCTAAATAGCTGGTCTGTTGCGTTCATTTGGGAAATGTGTCTGGCCCATGTAAGTTTTCTCTCCACGATACTCGCTTGCTGTTTCAAATATGTATATGAAACTTTGAATCTTTTAAATTATGCAATATATATTTAATGGGTATAGTAAACAGCACATAGTTTGGTTAGTACACAATATGTAGTATATATATTATTTATATTTAAGATCAAGGATCAACTGGGAATTTAAAGATGTCTTGTTGTTCAGTTTTCCCACATGTAACTCTCCTATTATTTTATAGTTGCAGTTGTATTCGGAGGCCAGTGTAGCACTTCTAAAGTTGAATAATCCCAAAGATTTCCAAGAACTGAATAAGCAGACGAAGAAGAATATGACCATCAATGGAAAGGAACTGACCATAAGTCCTGCATATTTATTATGGGATCTGAGTGCCATCAGCCAGGTAAGGAAGGCAGAGATTCTTTTAGAACCCAAACTCAGGGTTTTGATTATTAAAGATTTATAAGTCATTGTATTAGAAGACAGCTTCCCAGGTGGCTCATGGTAAAGAATCTGCCTACCAATGCAGGAGATGTGGGTTCAGTCCCTGAGTTGGGAAATCCCCTGGAAGAGGAAATGACAACCCACTCCAGTATTCTTACCTAGAGAATTCCACGGCCAGAGGAGCCTGGTGGGCTGTGGTCCATGGGGTTGCGGAGAGCTGGACATGAGTGAGCGCACACGCACCTGTTAGAAGGAAGAGGGCTTCCGGAGGAGTGACTTGATTCCCAGTCACTGCCATTGCTTAATACTAACTGAAATGACCTACATTCAGAGCCAAGAACCTTTTCTTTGAAAAGGTGTGTGAAAGAAATGCTGTTTTTATGTTGTTGTTTTAAATATGCTGAGTGTTTTGCATTTTTTTTTAAGTTTAAAAGCTGGATGCAGTCTTTGAAAGTTTGCTGGAGTTCCCTGAGCACAGAGGGGACAGTCGGGGCGGGGGGTAATGTGACTTAGGGGTATTTTCTATCTTTCTGTGCCCCATGCTTTCCTCAGTCTAAGCAAGATGAAGATGTCTCTGCCAGCCGTTTCGAAGATAATGAAGAGCTGAGGTACTCACTGCGATCTATTGAGAGGCACGCACCGTGGGTTCGGAACATTTTCATCGTCACCAACGGGCAGATTCCATCCTGGCTGAACCTCGATAATCCCCGAGTGACGATAGTCACGCACCAGGTAGAGACTTGCCATGTGTTACAAGGCTGCAGTTTCCTGTTCCGTCTTTCCCTTTTCTTTTTCTGGTCCCTCATTTCATCCCCCAACTCTCCGCTCCTCCACTTCCACCTTCCTTTAATCCTTCCATTCACCTCCCTCCCTAATTTCTCTCCAAAAACAAAACAAAACTCCCTTCTCATTCCCCTTCTTCTGTCTTGTTTGTTTTGTGTCTGTTAAAAGGATGTTTTTCGAAATCTGAGCCACTTACCCACCTTCAGTTCACCTGCTATTGAAAGTCACATCCATCGCATCGAAGGGCTGTCCCAGAAGTTCATTTACCTGAATGATGATGTCATGTTCGGAAAAGATGTCTGGCCAGATGATTTCTACAGTCATTCCAAAGGTCAGAAGGTGAGTAGCTAAGAGGTTCCTGGTCTAGGAGTTACTTAGAAGTTGTAGATGGGACATAGGGAAATCGGTATATATATCATATTCAGATTTGTCCACATGAGCAGTTTTGAGTGCTGAGCTCAGGAGAGGTAACGATCAGGGAGTGAGAAAAGTTCCTGCAGCAGGAACCTTGCTTCCTTATGTTCTCAACACCCAAACCCACCCTGTGTGTTTTCTGCTACTGCAACAGTAGGAAAAGCAAAATCACTGGGAAACTATTGTGCTCACCACATCAGCAAAATGCCCAAGACAAATTTAGCTCAACGTAGTGCTTTAAAGCCATGGATGAAGTGTCACAAGGCAGCCAGTCTCACTCTGGCTTTGAGGGGCAGGATGGAAAAAACTGGTCCTGAGCACAGATGTTACAGGTGTCAGCTGTGTAGGCATCGCCATCCCGGGAGTGAGATGAGCTTGGAAGAGCAAGTGAGAGTTAACCAGATGAAGAAAGCCCTTCCAAGTAGCTGGACTGTGCAAAGATGTAGAGATTTTAAAAGTTTTCAGAAATGTTAGGAAGCAACCATATAGCAGGGCAGGGCTTCCCAGGTGACGCAGTGGTAAAAAACCTGCCTGCCAATGCAGGAGATGCAAGAGATGAGAGTTTGCTCCCTGGCTTGGGAAGATCCCCTGGGTAGGAAATGGCAACCCACTCCAGTATTCTTGCCTGGAAAATTCCACGGACAGAGGAGCCTGTTGGGCTACAGTCCATGGGGTTGCAGAGAGTCTGATACGACTGAGCAACTGAGCACACACCACGCATGTAGCCTGTCAGCTGTTTGGAAAGCAGAGTTGTTCACAGCTCAAGATGCTATGCAGATTAATTCATCACGACCTCACGTGTGGAGGTGAGGACATTGAGAGGTCATCTGCTTCCCTTTTCAGCCTTGCGATGAGACAATACATGAATCCACTCAGGAGCTGACAACAGCATCACAGAAAAGCAGTGACTTCTTGCACACTTTCTACCTGCACACTTTTGTACTTGGATTTAAGTCTGGCGTATTGCTGCTTTATTTAACAATAGATTATTTATAAGACCATTTGTGAGACTAAACCTGTAAGCTGAGTCTGCTTTCCTCCAGTGACAGAAAAGAGTGACTGTGCCGGCTGAGACCTGTCAGCCGGGCGGGACCAAGAAGCCACTACAGGATGGCCCTTTCTTCAGGCTCCATTTGTTTGATTTTTCTTTTAAAGGAATCCTAGCTTAAGAATAGGGCTTCCCAGATGGCTCAGAGGTTAAAGCATCTGCCTGCAATGTGGGAGACCTGGGTTCGATCCCTGGTCAGGAAGATCATAATAAGTGTCAGAAGTCAGAAACCACTTTATTTTCTTTCTGGCTTTATCCTAGGTGTATTTGACATGGCCTGTGCCCAACTGTGCTGAGGGCTGCCCAGGATCCTGGATTAAAGACGGCTATTGTGACAAGGCTTGTAATAATTCGGCCTGTGATTGGGACGGTGGTGACTGCTCTGGTGAGGATGTGTTCAGGTGTAACCTGTCTATGTTGTTGGAATTTTTTTCATTAGCCATCATTCTTGGACCCGTGACCTAGTTTATTCATGTTATCATTGTTGGGGGCATTTTCCCATGTTGACCCTGCACTTGCAAATGCCTTTGATTATTCAAAAATATGAAAATCAGTCCTACCCTTAATTATGTGAGCTCAAGAGCAAGAATCACTCACTCTCACTGGTTTTTGTAGGAGTTCATGGCCAGTGGCTGTCAGCAGATTGCTCCAGGTCAGTGAACGACTAAAGAGACACAGAAGAAATAAATAATCTCATCTCCTTAGCACTTCTTCTTCCTGTCTTGTACACTTATATTTGGACTTGTCGAGGAAATAAGTTTTTACATTTATTTATTGCCTTTCAGTTTATAAAGCATTTAAACTTAGAAAGCATCCTCCATTATCCACTTAAATTTCTCAGCCGCCAGAGGAAAAGAGAGTAGGTGCAGACACTGTCATCTCCCTAGTCCACGTGAGGAAGCAGGTGTGGGAAAGAGAAGAGTGTTGGAAGAAACAAAGCTTTGTGTTTCAGTCAGATCTGTCAGAGGCACTTTTGAAAAATACACACTGCTTCAGGCAGAGAATACAGCCGTGCCAGAGGGCCTGTGCAGCCCCGAGAGCTCGGCCTTTCGTAGAGCCGTGATGCTCGGGCAGGGGGTTGGCGCCTGCATTAGGACGAGCTCTCGTCAGTCCTCAGAGTCACAGTGTTCAGAATCATCTGCTTCTCCGGACACATCTACACGTGTCCCCGGGAGCACATCCAAGGCCTGTACTGGTAGGTTGCACAGCTCTAAGTGCGAAGGCCTGGTCATCCCACACCCAGTTCACTGTCAGGTTGTCTCTTTTTAAGCTACATAAAATCTTCTATTGAAGAACAGGGTGAACCTTTCCTGGTAGAAATTCATGCATCAGTCTTGATTGAGAACTAGGAGCTGTCTTTTTTTCCCCGAGATTGTAAGCACCACAGGATCCTCTCCTCCTCCTCCTCCTCCAGGTAACAGTGGTGCCAGCCGCTATATTGCAGGAGCTGGGGGCACCGGAAGTATCGGAGTCGGACAGCCCTGGCATTTTGGTGCTGGAATGACTGGCGTCTCTTACTGTAATCAAGGATGTGCAAATTCCTGGTTGGCCGATAAGTTCTGTGATCAAGCCTGCAATGTCTTATCCTGTGGGTTTGATGCTGGCGACTGTGGGCAAGGTATATTTACTGCCATAAAAACATATTTAGAATAAGGGGATAACAATCCTTGATAAATAGAGGGGATTTGGGTCACTTTTATTATTTATTCTCTAGGTAGCCCTTTCCCAGCCTGAAATCCAAACGAATTGTGAGTTACAAGAGGACACAGATCTTTAGAAAGCCATAGACACTGAAGCTGCATCTATTCCTGTTATTGCTCTAGTCTGCTTTTTTTTCTTAACCTAAGCAGATTTATCTTAGTTGAAAATATACAGGGAAGGTTTAATTGGGGAACAATAGAAAGAGACCAGTGGTTGATTAAATAAGCGTGGTAGAATACTGGATCTTGTTGCTGGATTATTAACGAAGGTCCTTTTGGTCAGAAAGTTCTTTTTTTTATAGACGTTGACCATCGGAGTTTGCTGTCCAGAATCGTGTCGTACCTTGGTAGTGAACCAGCCCCAGCATTCCATGTCAGTGATAGTGATAGCTTCAGAAAGTACAAAAGAACCCTAGCCCAATAGCTTTTGTGGTAGAATTTCTGATTATTTTAAAGTCCACTTAAAGTCACTCTTAGAAAGTGAAAACTCAAACCCTAAGAATTAAAGGAAAAGGGGGAAAATGTGTAGTTTTTTTTTAAAGTCATGTTTGTGTTTTTTCCTCTAGATCATTTTCATGAATTGTATAAAGTAACTCTTCTCCCAAACCAGACTCACTATGTTGTTCCAAAAGGTGAATGCCTGCCTTATTTCAGCTTTGCAGAAATAGCCAAAAAGGGGATCGAAGGTGCATATAGCGACAACCCAATAATCCGACATGCTTCTATCGCCAATAAGTGGAAAACCATCCACCTCCTAATGCACAGTGGAATGAACGCAACCACAATACATTTTAATCTCACACTTCAAGGTAAAAATGATGAGGAGTTCAAAATCCAGATAGTAGTAGAAGTTGACACGAGGGAGGAGCCCAAACGGAATTCTACCACCCAGAAGGCTTACCAAAGTTCGATGAGCTCCACAACACTTCTTCCAGAGGCGGAAATCTTGTTTGAGGATATCCCTGAAGAAAAACGCTTCCCTAAGGTCAAGAGACATGATGTGAACACAACAAGAAGATTCCAAGTGGAGGTGGAAATTCCACAGGTCAATATTTCACTCCTTCCAAAAGAGACCCAGTTGAGCCTTAATAACTTGGATTTGCAACTAGAACGTGGAGACATCACCATGAAAGGATACAACCTGTCCAAGTCAGCCTTGCTGAGGTCTTTTCTGATGAACCCACAAAATGGAAAGTTAACAGTAAATCACCCTCTAACGACAGAGCAAAGAAATGGCGGTTTGGAGGCCCCATTGGCAAAAGACGCTCACAAAAGCAACTTAGGAACATCTGAAAGACGCCAGGGGTCATCGCCTGTTCCAGCAGTGACAATGACAGTGAACAACCATTCCCAGAGCCAGATTCCACCCCTGGAAGCGAGATTCAGGGCAATAACCGTGACTCCTAAAGTAGGAGGCAGAACTGTGTCAAGAGAAAAGCTTTCATCTCTGACTTTCCCACTGGAAAGCAAGGACACACAGGAAAAGGTAATCACAGGGAAAGAACAAGAGAAAAAAATAGAGGAAAATGCCAACAGTTACCCTGGTGGCAATGAAGTGGTACCTGGAAGAAAACTGCAGCAATACACAGACAGTTACCTGGGCTTTTTGCCATGGGAGAAGAAAAAGTATTTCCAAGATCTGCTTGATGTAAGTTACATGCAGCCTTATTCCTTCCCATGCTCAGGAAAAAAGTAACCTTGTTAGTGGTGGTGATAAAGTAATAGCTACTGTTTATTCAGAACTTCCCTGTGCCCGCCACTGAACTCGGCACATGTGGCTAAGTTGCTTTAGTCATGTCCAACTCTTTGTGACCCCATGGACAGTAGCCCACCAGACTCCTCTGTCCATGGGGTTCTCAGGCAAGAATTCTCCTCAGGCAAGAATACTGGAGTGGGTTGCCATTTCCTCCTCCAGGAATCTTCCCAATAATTCTAACAATAAAAACACCTTGTAAGGGTCTCGGCTATTGTGGTCCCCATTTTGCAGTTTCAGAAGCAGCCTTTGTGTGAGTGAGTAAGTCATCAGCCAGGGGCATACCCTGAGTTCCTAGCAGAGCAGTGATGGTATCTTATCTTCACTTGGTATGTTATTTCAAAAACCGCTTTTGCATACCTTGTGCAGTCGGATCACATACTTTTCCAATAACGGAAAGCCTGAGACACAGACAAATTCATTAGCTTTCCCTATGTCACAACAGCAGATGAGTGTGAGCTGGTCCTCAGAGTTGGAGCTCTCCCTCCCTTTACCACAGCCTTCACGGTGCCCGGGGGTCCTTTGTGCATCTTGGGAGTGCCATCCCTCTGCTAACATCCAGGAGCGCAGGATGGTCAGTAGGGTCCGTGCTCTTAGAGACTCAAAGAGCAAGCTGGGAGGCCAGAACTGTGGCCGTGTGATAAGGATCCACTGAAGTGTGGACCTTTGAAAAGTGGGGAGTAGTCAACAGACCGAGGAAAAAACCTTGTGGTCTAGGTTGGGTCATGAATAGAGCACAGCCTGAGCAGACGTTAGGCTGTAGGAGAGTTTCACCAGTGAAGGGGGTGCAGTTTCATTCCTTTCATTGTCTCCAGGGTGTTTTTTGTCCCTGACACGGTAGCATTTACTAGTGGTTGAGTCCTCACTACCACCACCCTCCTTTTTTCTGAATTGTAGCACTATAAACTTGTGGTAAAAATTGAAGCAATGCAAAAAAAACACAAAAAAAGCAATAAAAAAGGAAAAGGCCTCCTCCTCCTCCCTTCCTTAATCTCCTTGAGGCAGTCACTGTGAATATGTGGCTTGGTGGGTATTCTTCAATTATTTTCCTATAGCTGTATAAACTACATAGTTTGTTTTGGAGCAGTGGAGTTATACACACACTGCTCTGCAGTCACCTTTGATGTGGTAGTATGTGGGCAAACCGCCCTTGTTTTTTAACAGCTGTAAGTTGTTCCCAGTGTTTTGCAATTACAGATACCTAATGTTGCAATAAATATTCTTGTACATACGTCTTACTCTTGGGGAAGCTTTATTTCTGTAGGTAGAATTGCTGGGTTAAAGGGTCTAGTGTGTATAAAATACGTCCTTTTATGTTGCACCCCTTCCTCCTTTGACAAGCAGTGTGCAAGCCTGCTTGTTTCTCCACAGACTACCCAACAGCAGTTAATGTCAATCTATACTCTCATGAGTTTGAGAAAACTCATGAAAACTATTTCATCTTCTGTAAAGTGTGTTCAGGTTCTTTGCCGATATTCTTTGCCCATTCAGTTTCACCTCTTGGTGGTTTTGACAGGACTCTTTACATTTCATAGTATTAACACTGTTACATGGTGAAACCAATTTTGTATTCTAGCCTGTGTCTTCAAAACTCAAGTCCTTGCTGCTTTGATTTCACCAGTAGAAATAACTTCATATTGAAAGCACTCTCAAATGGACTGTAAATCGATTTTCTAAATGTTGCATTGTAATGGGCTGTGAAATCTCATGGTCAATGACTAGTCCCTGAAGAAAACCCTATAAACAGCTGTTGTCTGCGATACTTTCACTAAACTCGACCAGGTGACCCCTGGTCTTAGGATGCAGAAGGAGACCTGTGTAGTGCTCATTTCATTTTCCCCAAACGACAGTGACTAGTTATTTCCATGCTACCTGAAGTAGTACCCCCGTCTCTTGTTTAACACAGGACCCTTGTGCAGTAAATGTAATGCTGTGCTGGGTGGAATTCTCCTTTCAGGAAGAAGAGTCACTGAAGACACAACTGGCCTACTTTACTGACAGCAAGCACACCGGGAGGCAGCTAAAAGACACATTCGCCGATTCCCTCCGATACGTGAACAAAATTCTAAACAGCAAGTTTGGATTCACATCTCGGAAAGTCCCTGCACACATGCCTCACATGATCGACCGAATCGTGATGCAGGAACTGCAAGACATGTAAGTCTCGCTTACGTCTGAATTTTCTGCTTGTGCTCAGAGCCAGGGCAGCTTGAAGTTCACATCCTCTCTATGCTGCATCTATGGCTCTGACACTTGATAACTAGTGTGGTGAAAGTATTATCTCAGCAGGAGGGAAGTAAGATTCTGATGCCACAAGTGTGGGGTACCATATATATTGTAAGTATCCAGATCTCACAATGTGTTACATTTGGACAGGTTCCCTGAAGAATTTGACAAGACGTCATTTCACAAAGTGCGCCACTCCGAGGACATGCAGTTTGCCTTCTCTTATTTTTATTATCTCATGAGTGCAGTTCAGCCGCTGAACATATCGCAAGTTTTTGATGAAGTTGACACAGACCAATCTGGCATCCTGTCTGACAGAGAAATCCGCACGCTGGCCACCAGAATTCATGACTTGCCTTTAAGTTTGCAGGTATTGTAATTTTATACCCCCCCCCCCAATTTTGTGACATTTTAAATGAAACTTTTAAGTTTGATACCTTCTCTTTCCCCTGCATACTTCAGTGTAATGCAAGTACAAGTAAACAAGGGTGTTCACAACTAGTCCATTTTTAATGCCAGGATTAAAATCAGTTTTGAAGTTTGTGTTTCATAGGATGACTTTTTTTAAGACTTTCATTAGGGATTGCTATAGTATTGTGTGGAGAAGAGGCAGACCATAACTGCATAGAAGATTCTCATGACAGGTTCATCCAGGGGCTTCAGACGTGGCTGAGTGGAGCCCTCAGCCGGACCCGTGGTGTTGCAGAGTCCCCTCTGCCTTGGCATCCTCTAGTCCCAGGAGTGGGACACTCAGGAATAAGGGGCACCAAGAGGATTCCAGCTGGAGGACACCCATCTGGTGATCCCCTGGCTCACCTAGTATCAGAGGGGCCTCCCGGTCCTGTACGTTCCACTTTGAGGCAAAGATGAGTTGTTTGTATTGTCTCATTCTGCTCTTTTTAGTGGGTCTTTTAGAATCATACAGTCAAACTCTCTTTGAAGGTAGCACTTACACTTTGGTGACTTTAACATATTTTTAAAACCACAAGCATTACTTGTATGTAGAAGGTTTATGCTTTTATTTTTGCTTTGTTAGGATTTAACAGGTCTGGAACACATGTTAATAAATTGTTCGAAAATGCTTCCTGCTAATATCACTCAGCTAAACAACATCCCACCAACTCAGGAAGCATACTATGATCCAAATCTGGTGAGTGATATGGGTTCATTTATGTAAAACAGAGTCCATCCTTATTGGGTGTTACTATCATTTCTGTACAGCACTTCAAAAACTAGAAGCTGGCTCTCTGTTTATAGGTCTGGTAGAAATCAGTAGCACCAATAATCTATAATAATTTATATTTTTCTTTGGAATATCTTTTTTTCCTCCCTAATGGTTTAAGCTAATATTGAGATTACTTGCTTATGTTCTATAAGCAGACAACCTTTTACTAAGGATGGCAGAAGGTAACCCTGGAGTATACTCATTGCTTAGGAGAGCAATCCTGTTAAACATTAACCAAGGAAATACTCAGGCTTCCCTGATAGCTCAGTGGGTAAAGAATCTGCCTGCAATGCAGGAGACCCCGGTTCGATTCCTAGGTCGGGAAGATCCCCTGGAGAAGAAAAAGGCTACCCACTCCAGTATTCTGGCCTACTCATCAAATTGAACCCCATCTTTCCTCAAAGCTAAGTTGCTTTGATGATGGATCTTACCAGTAGGGTCAGTAGATGATCTGCACACAAATGTATTAGAGTGCCACTTGGCTGAAATGGTTGGAAGACTTTGTTGATTGTAAGATGCATCCCAGTTTCAAAGAAATGAAAATGTAAAAAAAAAAAAAAATCTGCATTTAGAATTGATGGAACAAGGATATAATACAGCCATTTATGTGATGCTTACAGTTAATTTTACTCATACACACACACACACACACACACACACACACACAAATACACACACATGGAAAAAATGTTTACAAAATAGGTGGTGGGTTAAATCATAGGTAGTTTTCTTTTAAAATCGTATAGTCTTTTGTATCTGGCTTATTTTTTTTTACTGGTAGTTCTTAATATCTTTTTTCACACTAGTATTTTCATATTTTCTGTAATGAATAGATAACTTTCATAATCAAAATAATGTTTTTTCAAACCTAAGTAATTTTTTTGTTTTTTAATTAAAAAAATTTTTTTTGGCCACATAGCATGCAGGATCTTAGTTCCCCAACCAAGCATTGAACCTGTGTCCCCTGTGTTGGGAGCGTGGGAATCTTAACCACTGGACCACAAGGGAAGTCCAAAATAACACATGTTTTTAAAAACTGACCACCTTGCAGATGTTCAAGCCCTATAATTATCTGGAGACAAGATGTTTGTAAATGAATGTAGAGAAGAGTAACGTAATCACTCTTCTAATCAGTTACAAGTAACTCTAATAATCAGTTACAAGTCTGATTTCTGAAAGAAGGCAGTCATTCGTTTCGCATTCACTGCACACAGCAGGGATGGTGTGTCTCAGGGCCCAGGGAAGCCCACCCATGACGAGACGTGTGAGGGGCACCTTGACAGCTGTTGGAATATGCAGACAAGCTGTACGTATTGCTGGTTGTGTGTTGGTCAGTCCAGCTTATGACACGGGTTGGTGTATAGCTATGTGTCACTGAAAGCCAGCTTTCTAAATATTCTAAACTATGAAGTCAATAAAACTGAGGTAAGGTGTAAGACCTGGTGTCAGCCTAAGGGAGTTTGCTTTAGTGGGGTGAACAGGCAAGAATCAGCAGCCAGGGTCTGAGACCAGCTCCGGTTGTGGGCCCTCGGGAGGCCTGGCTGATAACAGATCAGCAGCTTGTCTCGTGAGGCGCAACAGCTTCTCTGGGATGTTGGGCCCGTACAGTGAAAAGCGGTCTATAAAACCCAGACTGTTACACACGTTAGTAGTTCTTTACAAGTGTGTTCTTAAAGATTAAAAAGGCACATTTGTAATCATTGTAGGTGTTTTCCCTGCCTCTTGAGAGAACAGAATCACAGTTGAAAAGAAGAAATTAGGTTGTGTAGACTAAAAGACATTCTTTCAAACAGTGATAGTTTTTTTCTGTTTTCCCCACATTTGGAATTACCCCCAACAAAGCTAATATAATCAACTCTGAATCATCTGGATATCAATATCCTGGTTTAAAAACACCCTTTATTATGTGTCAAGATAACTGAAGTTCTCTCAAAGATCTGGGTACACCCTTTTCCCAGGAGGGGGACAGTGAGCTATGAGTTCCAGGCTGTCCTGATTTGTCCCTTCTGGTATCTTCTTGGTGGGCAATCCCAGAGCATTGACGAGAGGAGGAAGTGTGCTGGGCTCCTAAACCATGTCCCCTCAGCCTGTCCCCCGGACCAGGCCTCTCTGGTCTTCACTGTCCTCAGGACCACATTGAGATTGTGTTGACAGGTTGCCTTAGAGGCCACTGAAGTCACCCCAGGTGTAGCCTGCCTTGGCACTCACTCCAAACTTGTCTTTTCACCACCTTTTATTTCCACGTCCGTCTTTTAACTTTTCTTTCTTTCCTTCTCTATAAACTTTGGCTTCCTAGTAAGACTGTAGAATTGCCAATCCCCTGTACTTATATAGAACTTACCGAAGCGTATTCTTTTCTAAGGAAGATGATCTATGCAGTTATTCGTCTTGCCCTTTTATAGGCATGATGAAAGGTTATTGAGGGATTTTATCGTGTTGGGTTTGTTTTTTTTTTTTTAAGAAATACATACATCTTCATTTATTAGCAGAGTATTTTATTATTTTACCAAATAATCTGGCATAAGGTTTACAATCAGCAAATATCCTTTGAGTGCTAAGAATTAAGTAGGGGCTGCTTTGCTCACAGTTACAGGTCAGTCTTGAGGCTCACGCAGATAACTGTTGAGTACAAGCACTAGCGATAGTGGCAGCATTGGCTGACATTACTTGAATGAACTCTTAGCCAGATGTTGACTTCATTTCTGTAATTACCTGTAATTACGCACAGGATAAAGTATTTTCTAATTAGACTATAAGAATGATAGCTTGGCCTATGAGTATTGTTATAGACCAGTCCATTAGTTTGTTAGAAATTTATTTTCTTTCTGAAAAAATTAAAACTTTATTTAAAAAATAGACAATTAGTATGTGGGCCATAGTATGCCAACTTGATTTTTTTTTTTTAATATTGCATTAAAATACTCATCTTGATTACTGATTCATCTTGGTTCATCTTTTCATGCGCCCTTAAAACTTGCACTTGAGATGAATGCTTCCCTTGCCTCACCCCAGGCTTTGCCCTGATGTAATGTCTGTGTTTTCTCACAGCCACCAGTCACTAAAAGTCTAGTAACCAACTGTAAACCAGTAACTGATAAAATCCACAAAGCATTTAAGGACAAAAACAAATACAGGTAAATACTGTGTACATTTTCTCTTTGTTTAATTTAAGAATAATTATGAGTGTGGTATTTTCATAATTTTACCATAGTTTATCTATTAACCATCCTTTGAAATTTATATGTGATTTTTCTCTTTAGTAATATGGAAAGATTAAGTCATCCTGAGAATGTTGGTTCTTTAAAGTTTTATAAAACTTTCTTATTGAAATTTTGTTTTACATATTCATATACATATTTACACTCATTATGTTTTGATAATTAGGTTTGAAATCATGGGAGAAGAAGAAATTGCTTTTAAGATGATTCGTACCAATGTTTCTCATGTAGTTGGCCAGTTGGATGATATAAGAAAAAACCCCAGGTACTGTTTTGTTTTGAATTTAGAACATTTTAGGTTCATAGAACAATTGGATAGAATGGACAGAGAATTCCCATAACTTTGAAAATATCTTTAATCATGCAAGTAAACATGAAAAAAAAGGCAGCAGTACTAGAGAGAAAGGAGCGCCTTAGTTTTGTTTGGAGCAGATGGAAACCTCTAATGGTGGTGGTAATGTTTGAATTAAGAGATGGGAATTGTGAGTTGAGATCGGCCCCCCATGCACAGGGATTGGCATGGATATCTCTGAGTCCAGCGACATGACTGTTCAGCGAGGCTGAGGGTTAACTGCGTTGTCGGGGAGGTGAGGCCACATGACTGGGACTCTTAGAAATTTCGATTTTTCTATTTCTTTTATAGTAAAAAAAAAAAAATTTCTGTTACAGAAAATAGATTTCTATTTTTAGAAATAGGGGGTTCCAGAGAAATTGTTGTGATTAGACCTGTCTTTGCAATTCAAAGGAAAGTTCAAATTAGCTTCTGAGGAAAAAGGAATGCTACCATAGTTGTGAAAATTAATCCAGCAAACTGCAGTCATTCTTTGGGAATGAATGAAGTGTTCAGCTTTACATAGCCCTGAAAATTTCCAGCCTCACCTCCAACAGTTGCCCTAGTTTGATAAAATTGGTTAAAATCTGCATTTTGAGTTTTGAATTTCAATGGGAAATAGAAGTAGTTTCTTGAGAAAAGGCCATTGATACGTGAAGTTGAATGTTTTCATCTGAGTCTTTTAAATGCTTTTGGAAGTTTTCAGTTGCCCACTCATATACATTATGATTTTAATTATACATGATCAGAAGTGTAAAATTTCCAGGCATTTTAAAGCCAGGGAATTTTTCCTTAAAATTTCATTCTCGTTTCTTTTGGGGGGTGGGGGGAGGTATAGAATTTTAAGAAAAATGAAAATGTTTAACACTTACATAGTATACTCATAAAATATTTTATTTCCTACAAAATAACATTTCCCACAAGCTAAAAAAACAAAGTCATAATAATTAAGAACCACCCAGTTGGCAGTTTTTTGTATATGCTCTTCCCTCTGTTCAGAATGCCCTGCTCTAAAACCTTAGGAGCCAGTTTTGATACTTGCTTTTTGCTTCCCCCATCCTGTTAATGTGCTCACTCAGTCATAGGTTATCTGTAGTAAAACCAAGTGAGAACTTAGTGTTTTTAGTTGTACCCTATACGTTCATGTCCTGTGCTAGTTTAAAAGTCATTGGGTGAGCAAATTCACAGACATCTTCATGTAACTTAAAGGGTTCAGGTTTTGCTAAGAAGATCCAAGTCAAGACAGGCTTTTCCAGCATTGTCTGCTAGGCTCAGATCCCTCCCATGGACCTGAACACATTTTATCATTTTAGCTCTTCTGTTTTACTTTTCTGAGGCTCACTTTAAAGTCAGGAGTGGAAAACCTGCCTTCTGACTGACTGGTGTTAAGGACAGGTTTATCGCATTAACAGGGAATCTGGGAGAGTATCTGGGCTCTGCTGCCCTCCTTATGTCGCTTCATCCCCAGGGTGGAGGCAGGCCTGCACCACAGTTCTTATGTCCCTGCAGACACAGCCATGTCCTGAGTCAGGTGAGGTTGCCTCCCTTTGAGTCAGTTCACAGGGGCAGAAATACTGAGCAAAGTGCAAGTTCTTTTGGGAAAGAGAGGGAGTGTGTGCTGGGTACCCAACATGGTCTTCTTTGGTTACCCTGTATCCACACATTCTCTTTGTTTGATACCCATACTTTTCTTCTTTACATTTTCCCAGCTGTTGGAAAAATTTTGAAGATACAGAAAGACTGAAAACAATAGTACATTAAACTCAGATTCTTAAATTTTTAGTGTTTTGTTATGTCTGATCTCTCACTTCATCTCTATACAGACTAACACACACACAGGTTTGGTTTTTCCTTTGTTTGCTGGACCATTTGAAAATTAGTTGCAGACAACGATACGCTAATTTACCCTCATTATCATAGCATAGGTCTTTTAAACAAAGTCATTCTCGTTTATACCATAGGACTGTTCACACATATCCAAAAACCTTAATACCAACTAAATAATACCATCGAATAGATGGTCTATACTCAAATTTCCTGAGGTGCCTCCAAAGGCCCTTTTTAGCTGTTCTTTGTTTTTAGTCTAGGAAGCAGTCAGGGCTCCTGCACTGTATCTGGTGGACATAACTCTTTAATATCCTTTAATCAAAAGCATTCCCCAAGTTTAAAGAAGAGATAGGGCCATGAACTTTCACTTACTCATCACTCATCTTCAGTAAGAAGCAACTAGTTGATCTTGTTTCATCTGAACACACCCACTCCTTCACTACTACTTCCCAGTTATTTTAAAATAAATTTCAGTCACTGTATCCTTTTTTTTTTTTGTAAAATTTTCAGTATATGTCTCTAAATTGAAAGGATTTTTTGAAAATAACCATAATACCATTATTTATTCCTTAACATGATAACCTATCTGGCCCCTGTACACGTTTTTCCCCCATTGTCTTTTATAAGCATTTATGTTTTTAACTTTGTTGGCTTGAAATGGTATCAAGTACATTCATTACAATTATGTCTATAGGTTTCCCCCATCTCTCTCTCTCTCTCTTTTTAATCCATATGCATTTTTGCATGTGCATTGGTATAGAGCTGTCTGCCAATGCAGGAGACGTAAGAGACACGGGTTCGATTCCTGGGCCAGGAAGATCCCCTGGAGGAAGGCATGGCAACCCACTCCAATATTCTTGCCTGGAGAATGCCATGGACAGAAGAGCCCGGCAGGCTGCAGTCCATGGGGTCACAGAACCCAACACAACTGAAGAAACTTAAAATGCACGCACATGAAGAAATCAGATTACACATTCTGTAGATTTCCTGAACCTTGAACATTTCTTATTGTCTCCCAGTTATCTAATGTGTTCCTGTGTCTTCTGTATTTCCTTTTGGTGGCAGGATCTGAGGACTTTATTATACTTGATAAAATTGTAAAAACAAAATTTAAACGTAATTCAAAAGTGGTGTTATCTCTACCATTTTAATGGGCCCTCAACTTATTGACTTTTGCCTCGAAGGAACTTGAAACAAGTTGGGAAGCACCACTGTAATTTACTTTTTGCTGAAACTCATCATACAGCCTAGTTGGAGACATGTCAATATTAAGAAGTTATCAACCTCATAAAATCTGTAGCTATAAGGAACCATCTCTATCTCAGCTGTCTACATGAGTGTTCTTAGTAATGTAATTCTGTCAGTTCAGAGAACTCAGTTGTAGGCACTTACTAGTTTTTCCCTGGATGTTAACAGAATGCTTCAGTCAGTTAACACTAAACTGGGCACTTGCCAACCCCAAACAGCAATTAAAATAATGTATTCCTATAGCTAGAAGGCATATTCAAAATTATCTATCATCCCTAGTTCTTTTTGTTTTATAGGAGAGAAATATCTAAGGAAAAATTTTACAGACTGTTATTCCCCAGAGAATCATATCAGTAAATGCCACAACTTGGGACATAAGTCCATTTAAAACATATTCCAAATCCACACTTCTTGTTTTGTTAGGTAAGGATTATCCTCATAAGAACCAATAACAACCCTGGGTCTCTGTTGTCTCCAGGAAGTTTGTCTGTCTGAATGACAACATTGACCACAATCATAAAGATGCCCAGACAGTGAAGGCTGTTCTCAGGGACTTCTACGAATCCATGTTCCCCATCCCATCCCAGTTTGAGCTGCCAAGGGAGTATCGAAACCGTTTCCTTCATATGCATGAGCTGCAGGAATGGTAAGTGTCCATGTTTCAAATACATGTATGTTTTTCTTCTTTAGAGTGATGAAGTTTCTTTACTGTGTTATTTTCTCTAATTTCTTTGTAAAAAGACATGTAGTTTTTATTGATCTAACTAGTCCAGTACATCTGCTGAGCTTTATTCATCATCATTGCCCTCAGAGTGGCTTCCCTGTTTCTTGAGTACCTGCTGTACAGCTGACACTGTGCTGGGCAGTATATTTACTCTTTACAATAAAAAGTGCTACTCTGACCACCACAGATGAGATGAGAGTTAGGAATAGAAGTGAGTGATTTTCTCTCGGAGCTGGTTGTTGGTCCTCTTAATGTAGGAAACAGGAGGAAGAACAGTACAGGGCAGGGTGCCATTTGGAATCTGTGGCTTGGGTTGGAGACACCCCCTACCAGGCGCTGTGAATGACTCTGGAACTCAGCAGAGGCTGTGAGCATATCTTATAAGCCTTATGTTAAGCATTTATTTAATCTTCATAAAAAATTATTATTTCCAAATTACAGACGAGAAACCTGCCATACTTCCCCATGCGCCACGCACCCCCAACCCCGCCCCACCTTTATCCTTACTGTCCTCTCACCTAGTCTGATTCCATCCTCAGTGTCTCTTAATGTTGCTTGTTTCCTTCCATCCTCGCTGCCCTCATCCAGCCCTCATTCTTTCCTTTGCCTGGACTAACTGGACTGCCTGCCTCTGGTCACCTGCTTGTGACAGCCATCCTTCAAATAGCCACCCCGATTGTGACACACGTGTGCACACACATATACGCTATATATCATCCCCCTTCCCATTAAGAGCATTGTGTCCAACCCACAGTGTGTGGTTTTCCAGAACAACTGCAGTCCACACCCACCTGCTTTTTCTTGGCTGCACATCGCTGTGTCCTCCAAGCCAGACTGGACTCAGCTCTGCAGGGCCTGGGTTTCCACTCTACTCATGCTCCTCCCCTTTCTCAGCCACAGGCTTTCCTGCCGCACTTCAAGGCTTAAATGAAGTGTCACCATCTGTTTGATGCACTCATTTCACTGTTTCTCTGCAAGACTGCTTTTGATAATAGGTATCTCTGTCCACCTTGTGTGGTGGCTGGTTATCTGCACATCAGCACCTCCCCAGGTTCACAGGTGCTTTAGAGCAGGGACCTCTACTCATCACCTGTCTATCGACAGGAAGTGTTACTGGGTGATTGGATGAATAAATGTGCTGTGCTGTGCTTAGTTGCTCAGTCGTGTCTGATTCTTTGTGACCCCATGGACTGCAGCCCACCAGGCCCCTCTGTCCCTGGGGATTCTCCAGGCAAGAATACTAGAGTGGGTTGCCATGCCCTCCTCCAGGGGATCTTCCCAACCCAGGGACCAAACCCAGGTCTTCCGCATTGCAGGCAGATTCTTTACCGACTGAACCACCAGGGAAGCCCTAATTCAATATGACAGTCAAATTGCACACACTCTAACATCAGTTTGAATAGCAGACATGAAGATCTTAGCTCCAAAAACTTCTTTTAGGGTCAAGAAAGAGCAGGTCCAAGCTCAATACCTATGAGACTTGAGACATGGCCCAAAATTCTGCTTGCAGCTGCCAGGTGATGTGTCCACTAACAGCTGAAGTGCAAGCACTTCACTTGAGCTCTATTAGAGGCATTTTAACGGTCCAGCAGTGTTGAGGGCGGAGGCCAGGTGCTCAAGCCACTGTGTGGTGGTGGCCAGCCTTGCCAAGCTGGCTGGAACTGTTACTGATTCAAATATTTACTGTAACAATGAAAAACCTGAACTCACATGGGAAATGTATAATTATGTTAACGTTTTAGAATTGCCTTCAGACATTGTTTTTGAGTTCCACAACATTGTTTTTGTTAAGCTAGTATAGTTTGCTAAACTAGTAAATACTATATAGTTAGTTTTACTAGCTAATGATAGTTAAACCTTACACAGAACTACATATTTGCTTTCTTTTTTCTCTGAACAGGAGGGCGTATCGAGACAAATTGAAGTTCTGGACTCATTGTGTGCTAGCAACATTGATTATGTTTACTGTATTCTCATTTTTTGCTGAACAGGTAAGTTTTAACAATTTTATGTGGATGTCAATTTCTTGGCATCTAATTTTTTTTTTAAGAAAATGATATAAATTCATAACAAGAAAATGTTTATTTCTGTTATTGGCTTATAGCTCATATGTCAAATATTTCATAATATTCAGGCAGCAGTCATAACTGCCTTTTTTTTTTTTTTTTTTTTTTGAGGATTGAACATGTTTATTATGATAGCAATTATCCCTATATTGATTCAAGGAAATCCCTATCAAAATCCCAGCAAACTATTTTGCAGAAATTGACAAATCCATTATAAAATGTACATGGAATTACAAAGAACCTGGAATAATCAAAATACTTTTTTAAAAAAGAAGAATAAAGTTGGAATATTTAGATTTCTTAATTTTAAGAATTACTACAAAACTACAATAATAATAAGAGTTTTATATTGATGAAAAGATAGACACATAAATCAATAAATGGAATAGAGAATTCAGAAATAAACCTATACATACACGATCAAATAATTCTTGACAAAAGTGCCAAAATGATTCACAAGGCAAGAAAAATCTTTTCAACAAGTACTGCCATATCAACTAGGTATAGACATAGGGAAAAAAAAAAAAGAATATCAATCCTCATCTCACACCACACACAAATGCTAACACAAAATACTGGATCACAGACCTAAATGTAAGACCTTAAAGTATAAACATTGTCAAAAACATATAGGAGAAAATCTTCGTGATCTTGTAATAGGCAAAGGCTTTTTAATACTCACAAAGCATAAATTACCAAAGAAAGAAATCGATAGACTGAACTTTTTCAAATTTAAAAGTTTCTGCTCTTCAAAAGCGGAGAAGGCCATGGCAACCCACTCCAGTACTCTTGCCTGGAAAATCCCATGGACGGAGGAGCCTGGTAGGCTGCAGTCCATGGGGTTGCCAAGAGTCGGACACGATTGAGCGACCTCACCTTCACTTTTCACTTTCCTGCATTGGAGAAGGAAATGGAAACCCACTCCAGTGTTCTTGCCTGGAGAATCCCAGGGACGGGGGAGCCTGGTGGGCTGCCGTCTCTGGGGTCGCACAGAGTCGGACACGAGTGAAGCGACTTAGCAGCAGCAGCAGCAGCAGCTCTTCAAAAGAAGCAGTTAAATGTGCAAATACAAGAAAATATTTACAATCCATATAAAAGGTCTGTATCCAAAGTATATAAAAAATTCTTATAAATCAATATCAAGACAGCCTACTTTTAAAAGTGGATGAAAGATGTGAACAAGCATTTCACTAAATATGACATTCAAATAGCCAGTAAGCACATGGTAAGGTATTCAACATCATAATTCATCAGGAAAATGAAAATCAAAACCACAGTGAAGTTTTACCCACCCATTAGAATGACTAAAATTTAAAAGCCTGACCATATCTAGTGCTGGAAGGGATGTTGAAACCTGGAACTCTCGTACACTGTTGACAGAACGCAAAAGTACAACAGCTTTGGAAAACAATTTGAAATGATCAAACAAACAACCAGCCATTCCACTTTTAGATATTTACCAAAATGAAATGAAAACAAGTGTCTTTGCAAAGGCTTAAACATGTTCACTGCAACTTTTTTGGTAATTGCCCAGAATTAGAATCAACCCAAAAGTCCATCAACAAGTGAATGGGTAAACAAGTTATAGATATAACTGACTTTTTAAAATCTATCTTCTAAACCTATTACCAGTATTCTTTGTTCGTGGAGTTCAGTAAATAGAGCTTTCCAGTTTTAGCCTGAGGTCTACAAGTCAAACTATTGTAAACCAAAAAAACCACCCAGAATCTGCATCTGATACTAATTTTCTGTGGGTCTCCAATCTTCTTTCTTTTAATCTTTCTAAAAGAGCCCACAGTGTCTTGATCTGCAGGCCTCTCCCAGTTCTGCCGGTGGCGCCTGGCTTGCGCGCCAGGCCATCCTCTCCCGTCTACGTTTCTTCCTTGAATGCTGGCAGTTCTTCCCCAGGCAGGCAAGCACACAGCCTCCTTCACGGGACAGTCTGGAAGTAAGAGGGAGATTTGTGAGGTCAAAAGAGGAATAAGAGAATCCTCTTCAGGCCACAGCAGATGTGAAATTCTCAGAAAGAAGAAGGATTCAAGGAAGAGGGAATAGTGTCAGGCTGTCCTGACCTGTGCCGGGCAGGTGAACCCACCTCAGCCTCCTTCCTGGTGATTCTGGAGTGAGGCTTATCTGGCGGTCATGGTGGGATGTTTTCACTGAGTTTACTTACACTGAGGAGGCAGTGGCGGCCTGAGAACTGAGAGCTTTAGGATAAACACTCCCAGGCTTCCTGCTGTGGATGGAAGGAAACTCAGGAAAGAAAGGTCTGGCAGGCAAGCAGTTTCACCTTTGTCCACCTCCCAGGGAATAGAAACATCCTCTTGATTGTGTTGCCATTGTTCTTGGCAAGTAAAAATCTTAGGAAGAAATCTTGTGCTGTGCCTGCTTTTAGAAGAGAGTCCAGTGAGGAGCCTGTGGGTCAGCTGTGTGCTGGCTGAAAGGAGCAGCTGGAGGCCGTGGAAGGAACCAGAGGGTCTTTGCTTACTGTTGTTTTTACCAGCAGGAGGAAGGGGAAAGGAAGAATAAATCCCCTCTCCTCCCTGGCACCTTGTTCTTTACCAGCTTGAATCAAATTCCTTACCTTCTACCATACTCACAAACAAGCCAAGGCTGCTCCTTCCTCTGCCCAGGAATCCAGCTCGTCCAGAACACTGTAGTCCATGCTTGGGCACACCCCGCTCTCACCTCAAGATGGAGGATTAGAAATTGAAACCGTAAAAAACACATTTTTCTCATTGAAACTTTCTTCTAACAGTGGTCAGGTTTTCTATTTCAGATGTATCATGGATAAACTGTTGCTGTTAGAAGTATTTATTCCAAGTTCGAATCTACAAAGTCATAGATGAACTTTTGCATTTCAGCCTATTAATAAACTTGAAAATACAGGTAATCCCCAATGATTGTTGATATGGTTACTAAGTACAGGAAAACAATGATGATAGAACTCTTAGGAAAAAAATTAAAATTCTAGCTTACACGTGCTCAGTTCAGTTGTTCAGTCGTGTCTGACTCTTTGTGACCCCATGAATTGCAGCACGCTGGGCCTCCCTGTCCATCACCAACTCCCGGAGTTCACTCAAACTCATGTCCATTGAGTCGATAATGCCATCTAGCCATCTCATCTTCTGTCGTCCCCTTCTCCTCCTGCCCCCAATCCCTCCCAGCACCAGAGTCTTTTCCAATGAGTCAACTCTTCGCATAAGGTGGTCAAAGTATTGGAATTTCAGCTTTAGCATCAGTCCTTCCAAAGAACACCCAGGACTGATCTCTTTTAGAATGGACTGGTTGGATCTCCTTGCAGTCCAAGGGACTCTCAAGAGTCTTCTCCAACACGACAGTTCAAAAGCATCAATTCTTTGGCTCTCAGCTTTCTTTACAGTCCAACTCTCACATCCATACATGATCACTGGAAAAACCATAGCCTTGACTAGATGGACCTTTGTTGGCAAAGTAATGTCTCTGCTTTTGAATATGCTGTCTAGGTTGGTCATAACTTTCCTTCCAAGGAGTAAGCGTCTTTTAAATTTCATGGCTGCAGTCACCATCTGCAGTGATTTTGGAGCCCCAAAAAATGAAGTCTGACACTGTTTCCACTGTTTCCCCATCTATTTCCCATGAAGTGATGACACGTGTAGTTGTTTTCAAACCCAGAGACAGTATCTTAATAGGTGAAGAAGAGTCAGTGTCCTTCAGTGGAAAGACTTGACAGACATCTTGAAAATAAATACATGTGGTAATTGTTATATAAAAATATGTAGTTTTTATAGGTCTTAAAGAAAAAGAAACGGGAATAAATAATTTGAACCATATAAAAAGCCATCAGTTTTGTTTTGAGGGGAGGAATGATGGAGCCACATTTGCCGTCTATTCTTTATGTATAGGACTAGGGAAAAGATTAAGGTCATATGACCCTCAGCAAGAAAGGTAAAGTTTGTCAACCTGGAGAATTACAATTTATCTTCTGTCTTTCATCCTTTAGTTAATTGCACTTAAGCGGAAGATATTTCCCAGAAGGAGGATACACAAAGAAGCGAGTCCTGATCGAATCAGGGTATAAAAGATCTCCATCAGAAAATCTACCTCAGCATTCACTGAGCATTTGAAAACTCGGCATCAGAGATGTCTTCGTGACGTGATGCTCAGCCAGCTTGGCCTGCAGAAGGGAAAACACCCAGTACAGTACTTCTGGCGTGAACATAGCCTGCTGACCAGGAACTGCTTAGCCCACACAGAGAAGACTTGCGTGTTGAGCAGCTCTGGTTTTACTTCTAAAACATTTGCTCATGGACCTGTCTGTCATTCTTGAAATGAAGTAGCTCACAGATGAGAGACAGAGGTCGCTATGGGAACTGAGCAGCTAGCTAAAATGAGACGCCTAAGCCACCTTGAGTGCTGTTGCTAAGAGTCCCCTGTCTTTTGCATTCCAAAGCTTTTTGTTGTGGTTTTACCTTTTTTTTTTGGGGGGGGGGGGTTCTTTTTTCCCATCTCTCATTTTTAAAGTAGCTACTAAGTTAAGTTATTCTTCCTTTCAAAAACAATGAATTAGGATGTGTAACATGTTTTTATAGATATTATTTAAATAATGCAGCAGTAACACATCCTATTGACAATATCTAAATTATAAATTTTATTAACATTGAAGACTATGGGATCTTAACCTACTTGCCATGACTTATGAACTCAATGACAGACATCTGATATTTGTACTTGTTTTCTTCAGCCCCTAAGAATACTGTGATTTTATGTGGAGACCTGATTACAAAGGGCTAGAGTTAAGTAGCAGAGCTACTTCCTAGATGTAATTATGTTTTGAAGATGTACATATTGAAAAAGAAGTGCCTCATTTTAGAAATGAGTAGTGCTGATGGTACTGGCACATAACAGTGGTGTCTTCTTTTAAATACTCACCAGTATATTCCAGTAGCTGTCTCTCAGTCAGCTTCATGTAATGCAGGGTCAGGAAACTTTTTCTTTAAAATGCCACAGAGAGTAAATACTTGCCGGCCACATGGGTCTGTGTTGCATATTCTTTGTTTAGTTTAGCTTTTGTTTTAATAATCTTTTTAAAATGTCAAAACCATGTCTAACTTGCAGCTGTACAAAACAGGCCATAGGCCATGATACAGAATTAGTATTCTCATGTGTAAGTAAGCTTTGACGTTCAGCCGTGTTTTATGTCATTGTACTGTGGATTTATGAAGACCAGATTCCATGGGTCCTTTTTGAACTCTTGACAGGTATTTTAGATCATGATCTTAACAGTATTCTTTCAAAATGGCATACACATTTTGTAAAAAGAACGTGTAAATAACTTGTGTTTGTGCTGTAAGAGTTACATATTTCAAAAACTGAAGTCTCATAAAAACTTAAATTTTATCTGATGCTTTAATTTTTTTTTTTTTTTTGCAGGTTGCTTGTCCTTTAGTTAGTTTTGATCACAGAGACTCTCCCAATTTTGCATAAAATCCTCTTGATACTGATACAGTAATACGGCATAAAAGATTCAAAGTGCCACTAGACCTAAGGACCAATTCTTTTAACCATAAACCATGGTGCTGGGTAATGTTTGAATGGGAACATCTGATATGGATGGTCAGATGAAAGATACCAAAATGTCGTGATACTTTAATTTTTAATCTTTGAGGAGTGAGTTTATCTAGATTCAGCAATCATCTGAGTGCTTACATGGCATGTCAGGGGCTTCCCAGGTGGCTCAGTGGTAAAGAATCCGTCTGCAATGCAGGAGACGCAGGTTTGATTCCTGGGTGGGAAAGAACCCCTGGAGAAGAAAATGGCAACTCACTCCAGTATTCTTGCCTGGAAAATCGCAGGGTCAGAGGAGCCTGGTGGACTGTAGTCCATCGGGTTAGAAAAGAGTTGGACATGACTTAGCGACTAAACATTAAGTGGAAGTTAAGTTTCCACAACTGAAATTAAGTGGAAAATGGTGTAAGGACAGGTTGGTAGTATTACTGCCTGGAGAATGTCATTATATGGGGGAAAGTGAAAGTGAAATCGCTCAGTCATGTCTGACTCTTTGCGACCCTTGTAGCCCACCAGGCTCCTCGGTCCATGGGATTCTCCAGGCAAGAATACTGGAGTGGGTTGCCATTTCCTTCTCCAGGGGATCTTCCCAACCCAGGGATCGAACCCAGGTCTCCTGCATTGCAGGCAGATGCTTTAACCTTTGAGCCACCAGGGAAGCCCATATGGGGGAAAATAAGTTCTAAATAGGATTTATGTGGTAAAACTTTAGGGGTTATCTGGGTATCATTGTTAAAGTGAAGAATTCTAGAAAAGTTCAAGAATGAACATTTGGGTGTGATGGAGATTTCTGGTTAGGTGAACATAATCCACACTTTATTTGGAGCTTAATAGATAATGAGATGGATAACAGAATTGCAATATAGAATCATTTACCTAATGATTCAGTAGAATCAGTAGAACAAAGGAACCTCAGAAGTCATGGGCAGTCACGTGTCTTCAAGAATTTTAACAAGAAAGGAAAACCATAGGGCAGTCTACCTCATAAGAATGCCAAATGAAACATTAGAAAATGCAGGTTGGCCAACACTTGAACATCGGTGTAATTCACATCAGTAGGACCAAAAAAGGAAACTGCATGATAATCTTTTTTTAAAGAAAGCACAGTAAAGCAGTTATCCTCCAATTAAAAATTAAAAAAAAAATAAAGCATGGTCCATTGAGACTAAGAAATAATTGAAAGTCTAGCATAATAACTTCCCCATTTATCAATAGTTTTCAACATTTTTGCCAATTTGTTTGCTCTACTATTTTTCTTCATTGGTATATTTTAAAGTAAATCCTAGACTTCCTAGAGACAAGAAGACAGGGGAGGTGAAGGGCTTCTTATCAGTCTAACTGCTCCTCTTTCCCATTTGCCTTGATAATAGCTCTGCTTACTGAACACATTTTATGTGCTAAATGCACAAATCTAACAAGTTGCTTAAGGAAAAGAGGGGTACAGGAGACATACCCTGAAGATCCATGGCTCAGCACTGCCCATCCCTGCCCCTCTCTGCATGTCAGCATTTCTCCCCACAGTGGAGAAGGGGCAGTTCCTGGCCCTCATCTCCCCGAGAGGCAGGAAGCTTCCTCTCTGACTCAGGTAGTGAAAACCCTGGTGGAGATGAGTTACTGTGATTGGCTTACTCTAGGTTCTGTCCATACATCTGTGGCCAGAATATGCAGACTTTTACCAAAAGCAGGGGAGGGGTGTTGGGCTAATAAAAACACACCACTCCAGCTTCATGGAACAGAGATTGGGTACATGTAAACAACCAGGGTTCTAGATTATTGAGTCAAGTTGAAGGCAAGCTGCCATATTTGAAAGCAAGAATACAGTGGACCTTATAATTTTTTCATTATTAAAAGGATTCAAAGAAATGTATGGAAAGCATCAATACATCAATGCAGAATACAGTAGCTGTCCAAAATGGTTCACAGTTAGTCTCAAGTTCTTGATCTTCCTGCTGCCTTTTCCTCCCCTACCCTGGCCACACACATCTCATTTTCCAAAACATGTTGTGCACTTCTATGCCTCTGTTCCCTTATAGATGCTGTTCTTATAGCTTTACCTGTGCTTTCCTTACCTGTTGTACCTCCTTGTACCTCCAGGTTCTGTCACTAATAGCTGATCTACTACGAAATTTTCTATAAGACTAGCTATGACTATGACTAAAGGAATAAGGGATATAATGTTTAAGCTTTCAAATGACCTTGACAAGGTTCTACAGCCCCACTGACTAAATAAGAGGGAGGGGGATCAAGATGGAATAAGAAGATGTGGAGCTCACCTCCCCCCACAAACGCCTGAAAAATACATCTATGTATAGAACAATTCTCATGGAAAACAGAATTGGCAGAATAATTCCTATACACCAAGGATGCAAGAAGGATTCCCACATGGTGGGGTGGTATGAAAAAGAAAGCTTCGGGTAGAGACCTGTTGCCCTGGGATGGGACTCAGAAGGGGAGGGGTGATCACAAGGGCAGACACATGCCCTGCCTGGGGAGTGAGTGGGTCGAGCCGCAAGCTAGGCATCTCATGCAGAGGAGAGAAGTAGATTAGACTCCACTCCTGAGAAGTACAAGAGCACTGGCGTGTCCCCAGACCCAGTTGTGTCTACCCTAATGGCTGCTGTCTCACCGTGCTCCCCAGTCTAAGCTGAATGACCACCCCAGCCTCTATCACTCCACACCACCAGTTGGTATTGGGGCTAGGGCAGCCAGGTCCTGGGAAAGGATCTAGGGTGGAGAAGTGGTCCAGGGATTATGGTATGGGCCAGGTAGGTGGAGGCCACTGGCATTTGCTCAAACAGCATCATAGATGCAAGCCACACTTCTGACAGTGGCCCAGCTGCTTCAATTCCCACAACCAGAATACCACAAGCCCCAGCCAAGCGAATGCTCTACCCTGCCCATTCCACACCATAACCTTGCTCTAGATCGGTGACAACCAGAGTCGGGGAGAAGATGCGACCTTAGGCTACATTTGAGCAGAGCTGCAGGCACCTATACAGGCAGCACATGGGGCCTCTGTGAGCTACACTCACTTACATCAGCTGTACCCTCCTTTGGGGCAAAGACCCCAGTGCAGGGAGAAGGAAAATCACACCCCTAAATGGAACACAGCCAGCTCAAGTCTGACCCTCAGGGCACCCACTCCAGTCACTTGGGAACAGACCCCCACCCCTGCCACTGAGCAGAGAGGAAGTCTACCTCATCTGTGCAAGCTCTGGCTCTGCCAACACCAGCCATACTCCCTATCAAGTAGACAGTACAACACTGAGGAAAGGTGTGGCTGGCATCTACGTCAAATCCAGCCCTCACACCAGACACTGGGCACATGAAGTCTACCCAGGGATCCTCTCAAATAAAAACATCCCATCCCAAGACAACAGATAACTGTTTAACCTAAATTCATAGAAATGGACAAAGGTAAGTAAAATGATAAGGCAGAGGGATTACTCCTAAAAGAGTAAGAGAAAACCCCTGAAAAAATAATGCAACAGTGATAATCAGTCTACCACACAATGAATTCAAGATGTTGGTAATAAAAATGCTAACTGAATTAGGAGAATCAATCTAAATACAGATAATTTTAACAAGAAACTGGAAACTTAAAGCTTATAAAAAACAGATAATTCAATTTCTGGGATAAAAAGCACTCAAAGTAATGATAGACAACTAAATAATGCACAAGAACACATAAGTGATCTGGAAGATTGAATAATGGAAATCACCTAATTGAAACAGCCAGCAGAAAGGCACAGATTAAAAAAAAAAAAAAAAAAAACCCATAGCAACATAAAGAGATCTATGCTGCTGCTACTGCTGCTAAGTCGCTTCAGTCGTGTCCGACTCCGTGCGACCCCATAGACGGCAGCCCACCAGGCCCCACTGTCCCTGGGATTCTCCAGGCAAGAACACTGGAGTGGGTTGCTATTTCCTTCTCCAATGCATGAAAGTGAAAAGTGAAAGTGAAGTCACTCAGTCATGTCCGACTCAGATAACCCCATGGACTGCAGCCTACCAGGCTCCTCCATCCATGGGATTTTCCAGGCAAGAGTACTGGAGTGGGGTGCCATTGCCTTCTCCTTAAGAGAGATCTATAGGATAGTATAAAATATGCCAATATCCACATTATAAAGTGAAAGTGAAGTCACTCAGTCATGTCCGACTCTTTGAGACCCCATGGGCAGTAGCCTGCACCAGGCTCCTCCATCCATGGGATTTTCTAAGCAAGAGTACTGGAGTGGGTTGCCATTAAGAGAGATGGAAATTGAAAATGTATTTGAAGAACTTTTGAAGAAATTTTGAAAAATTCCCAAACCTAAAGAAGGAAACATATTTAGGTACAAAAAGCACAGCGGGTCCCCCAAAAGATGAACTCGAACAGACCCACACCAAGACATATCATAATTTAAATGGCAAAAGTTAAAGAGAATTCTAAAGGCAGCAAGAGAGGAAGAGAGGCATACACAATGAAAGTCACTTAAGGCCATCAGCTGATTATTCTGCAGAAACTTTGAAGGTCAGAAGAGAGTAACAAAACATTCAAAGTCTAAAATGGAAAAATCTGCAACAAGAATACTCTACCCTGCAAGATTATCATTTAGGATAGATGGAGAGATAAAGAATTTCTCAGACAGGCAAAAACAAAGTAGTCAGCAATATTGAGCCTACCCCGAAAGAAGTGTTGAAGGGTCTTCTCTGAAAGGGAAAAAAATCCTAATAGGAAAGACATATATGTAGTAAGGATTGAAGACCACTTAAATAAGTCAGTACATAGATTTAAACATTTTTAAAAATCAAAAAGCAACTATAACTACAATAAACTGTAAAGGGATAAGCATGAAGATATAAAATATGATATGAAAAACAAAACATGGAGGAAGGGAATAGAAACTAGATCTTTTATGGACTTATCATAATAAGTGAAGTAAGAAAGGGAAAGACAAATACCATATGATATTCACTTATATGTGGAATCTAAAATATGACACAAATGAACCAATATAAAACAAACAGACTTACAGGTGTCAAAACTAAACAATGAGATTAGCACATTCTCTTACACCATATACAAAAATGAAATGGTTTAAAAGCCTAAACGCGAAGCCTGAAACCATAAAACTCCTAAAAGAGAACATAGACAACTCCTAAAAGCAACACTGTCTGTGCCTTGTGGCATGCGTGATCTTAGCTCCCTGCTGCTGCTGCTAAGTCACTTCAGTCATGTCCGACTCTGTGCGACCCCATAGATGGCAGCCCACCAGGCTCCCCCATCCCTGGGATTCTCCAGGCAAGAACACTGGAGTGGGTTGCCATGTCCTTCTCCAATGCATGAAAGTGAAAAGTGAAAGTGAAGTCGCTCAGTCGTGTCCGACTCTTAGCGACCCCATGGACTGCAGCCCACCAGGCTCCTCTGTCCATGGGATTTTCCAGGCAAGAGTACTGGAGTGGGGTGCCATCGCCCTGACCAGGGATCAAACCCTAGTCCCCTGCCTTGGAAGCAAGGAGTCTTAACCACTGGACCACTGGGGAAGTCTCAGGCAGAACACTCTGACATAAACTGTAGCTGTGTTATCTTGGATCAGTCTCCTAAGGCAAAAGAAGTGAAAGCAAAACCAAACAAACTTTTGCACGGCCAAGGAAACCATTCAAAACTGAACAGGAGAGAATGTTTGCAAATGATGTAACTGACAAAAGGTCAGTATCCAAAATATATACTATCAAAAAAATAAACAATCTAATCAAGAAAATGGGAAGTTATGAATAGACATTTTTCCAAAGAAGACATACAGATTACCAATAGGCACATGAAAAAATGCTCAACATCACTAATTATTCAGATCAGATCAGTTGCTCAGTCGTGTCCGACTCTTTGCGACCCCATGAATCACAGCACGCCAAGGCCTCCCTGTCCATCACCAACTCCCAGAGTTTACTGAGACTCACATCCATCGAGTCAGTGATGCCATCCAGCCATCTCATCCTCTGTCATCCCCTTCTCCTCCTGCCCCCAATCCCTCCCAGCACCAGAGTCTTTTCCAATGAGTCAGCTCTTCACATGAGGTGGCCAAAGTACTGGAGTTTCAGCTTTAGCATCATTCCTTCCAAAGAAATCCCAGGGCTGATCTCCTTGCAGTCCAAGGGACTCTCAAGAGTCTTCTCCAACACCACAGTTCAAAAGCATCAATTCTTCGGTGCTCAGCCTTCTTCACAGTCCAAATCTCACATCCATACATGACCACAGAAAAAACCATAGCCTTGACTAGACGAACCTTTGTTGGCAAAGTAATGTCTCTGCTTTTGAATATGCTATCTAGGTTGGTCATAACTTTCCTTCCAATGAGTAAGCGTCTTTTAATTAGAGAAATGCAAATCAAAAGCACAATGAGATATCTCCTCATACCTGTCAGAATAGCTATCGAAAAGTCTACAAATAACAAAATTTTGATTTTTGAGAAAAGGGAGCCCTCATACACTGTTGGTAGGGATGTAAACTGGTGTAGCCCTTATGGAAAACAGTATGAAAGTTCCTTAAAAATCTAAAAATCAAAATACCATATGATCCAGCAATTGCACTCCTCAGTATACACCCAGAAAAAAATGAAAACACTAATTCAAATAGATATAGGCATCAAAATGTTCATAGCAGCACTGTTTACAATAGTTAAAAAAAAAAAAATGGAAGCAACCCAAGTGCCCATCAACAGACACCTGGATAAAGAAGATGTGGTGGGCTTCCCCAGTGGCTCAGTGGTAAAGAATCCACCTGCCAGTGCAGGGTTTGATCCCTCGTCCAGGAATATCCCACATGCCAAAAAGCAACTAAGCCATGCATCACAACCACTGAGCCCGTGCTCGAGAGCCCCAAAGCTGCAACTACTGAAGCCAGGGCACTACGGCCCATGTTCTTCAACAACAGAAGCTGTCCCAGTGAGAAGCCTGAGCACCACAGCTAGAGAGTAGCCCCTGCTCTCTGCAACTAGAGACAAGCCGGAGCAGCAACGAAGACCCAGCAAGGCCAACATTAAATAAATATAAAAAAGAAGATGTGGTGTAGGGAATTCCCTGGTGGTTCCGTGGTTGAGACTTGATGCTTTCACTGTCACAGGCCTGGGTTCAATCCCTGGTTGGGGAATTTAGATCCTACAAGCCTAGCAGCATGGCCCCACCCCCCAAAAAAGATGTGCTCTCAAGAAGAGAATAAATCAGACAGAAAAACAAATATTATATGATATCACTTATACGTGGAATCTAAAAAAACATATACCAATGAATGTATATGCAAAACAGAAATTGACTCACAGATACAGAGAACAAACTTGTACCAAAGGGAAGAAGTGAGGGGAAAAGGACAACTTAGGGGTACGGGATTAATAGATACAAACTACTATAAATGAAATAGATTAGCAACAAGGATATACTGTATGGCACAGGAAACAACACTTATTATCTTGTAATAACCTATAATGGAATATAAGCTGCAAAAACACTGAAGCACTATGCTACACACCTGAAACTAACACAATATTACAAATCAACTATGCTGCTGCTAAGTCGCCTCAGTCGTGTCTGACGCTGTGCGACCCCATAGTCGGCAGCCCACCAGGCTCCCCCGTCCCTGGGATTCTCCAAGCAAGAACACTGGAGTGGGTTGCCATTTGCAACAATTACAAAAAAGAAAATGAGGAAACATTTTGTCAGGAATCCAAGTAATTGGAATAACTGAGCAATGATATTCAGGTAGATGGTGAAGGAGGAAGCCTGGTCTGCTGCAGTCCATGGGGTCACAAAGAGTCAGAAACAAACTAGCAACTGAACAACAACAACAACATATATGGAGAAGTATTAACAATGCCGTCATATAAGATTAGCCCTGAGACTTGAACTTGTTAGTTAAGTGCGATCAGTCAATAAAATCCTGAAGTCTTTGCCAAATCTTAAAGAGGTAAAAATACATGATTAAAACCAGGAAAAAAAGTTGGAGAACTGGTAGGTACAAAAGTCAAAACATACTTTTAATTTATTTGGGGGAAAATGCATATATGTAGAGAAGAAAGGAAATAATACCCCAAATTTAAAATTGTGTATTGTCTCTTGGTAGTGAGATTATGAGTGAATTTCATTTCCTTCATAAATCATTTATTTTCTAAAAGTTGTTTTAGAATGAATACTTTGTAACTAGAATAATTTAACAGTAAATATTAGGTAGAATTATAATGACCCATGTTAAATTTTTTTGTGGAAAGTACAATGCTGTTTATCAGCCAATTCCAGGAAAGCTAATTTTGAAAATCCTTTAAATGCCTAGTCCATTTTAGGAGACTATATGATGAAACAGTCATTCTAGTGCTTACATATTTATTAACAGTGGGATATGGATTAAAAATTGAAACCCAAATATAGACAAGATCTCATTTGGAGCTAGGAAAGTCAAAAGATGACATAACTCAATCTTGATTATTCACAAAGCAGATAATTCTTTCACCTCCTTTGTTCTTATTTTTTTCCCCACATTTTTAAGTTTCCTAACATTTGAGAAAATAGGCAATGGTTTTAATAAGTCAGCAGATGGAGATGTTGAGCTGCCCTTGTTAATGCGACAAATCAAATTAGTGGTTCGAAACTTTAGTTAGCATGGTAATAACCTGGAGAATGAATTTAAAATGCAGATTCCCAGTCTCCACCCACACAGTTTAGTAGCCTGTGGATGGGGCCTGGGAATCTGGACTTTAACACTCCTTTCTCCCACTCCAGCACATGCCCCACTTCATCTTCTGCAAGTGTTCCTGGTACAGGTTGGCCTATGAACCATACTTTGAAAAACTGGTATTTGAATTCATATGTATATATGAAAACATTTAGCATAGTGCAAACTGAGAGGGAAAAAACAAGTAAAACCAATTTCTGGAGAACTCCAACATCTAAAGGTCCATTAGAGGAGGAAGAGTTAGCAACGTCCTGAGAAGTTTCCAAAAGAGGAGTAACAAGAGAATGTATAACTATGGAAATCAAAGAAAGACAGCATGAGGGAAGAAAAGAGTGGAAGTTTACTTTGACTATTGTTAAGAGTCAAGTGAGTGAGGACCAGAGGATGTCCACTGGATTCAGCAACATGGAGGTCATTTGAGTGAACACCATTTCTTTCTAGAATTTTGTAAGAGATCTTACAAAGATCTCTGCAGGTAAGAGAAAGAGATAGGAGCACAGCAGTTTGGAAATAAGGCTCAGGAATTTTTTAAGATGAGAGATTTGAGTATTTGTAAATGTTAAGAGGAACTGAAGAGCCTCTTGGTGAAGGTGAAAGAGGAGAGTGAAAAAGCTGACTTGAAACTCAACATTGAAAAAATGAAGATCACGGCATCCGGTCCCATCACTTCATGGCAAATAGATGGGGAAAAAATGGAAGCAGAGGCAGACTTTATTTTCTTGGGCTCCAAAATCACTGCAGACGGTGACCACAGCCATGAAATAAAAAGACATTTGCTTCTTGGAAGAAAAGCTATGACAAACCTAGATAGCATATTAAAAGCAGAGACATCACTTTGCCAACAAAGGTCCATATAGTCAATGCTACGGTTTTTCCAGTAATCATGTATGGATGTGAGAGTTGGTGGCTGAGAACCAAAGAATTGATGGTTTTGAACTGTCGTGCTGGAGAAGACTCTTGAGAGTCTGTTGGACAGCAAGGAGATCAAACCAGCCAATTCTAAAAGAAATCAACCCTGAATATTCATTGGAAGGACTGATGCTGAAGCTAAAGCTCCAATACTTTGGCCACCTGATACGAAGACTCAACTCACTGGAAAAGACCCTGATGCTGGGAAAGACTGAAGGCAAAAGGAGAAGGGGGCAGCAGAGGATGAGATAGTTAGATAGCATCACCAACTCAATGGATATGAATCTGAGCAAACTCTAGGAGATAATGGAGGACAGAGGAGCCTGTCGTGCTATAGTCTGTGGGGTCACAAAGTGTCAGACATGACTTAGCAACTGAAAACAACAAATGTTAATAGGAGGGACTAAGCCGAGAAAAAGAGAAATAATGGATAATGTAAGATTCTTGGAAGATAAGATGCCATAAAATTCAGATCACAGGCAGACATGCATGCTAAGTCGCTTCAGTCATGTCTGACTCTTTGCGACCCTATGGACTGTAGCTGCCAGGCTCCTCTGTCCATGGGATTCTCCAGGCAAGAGTACTGGAGTGGGTTGCCATTTCTGCCTCCAGGGGATCTCCCTAACCCAGGGACTGAACCCACAACTTCTGTGTCTCCTGCATTACAGGTGGATTCTTCACTCCTGAGCCATCCAGGAAGTCCCAGATCAGAGAAAAGTCTGAGGAAGAATGGACGGCCAAGATGCAGGTAGGTTGTAGTTGAGTGGCAGGAGTTTTGGGGGTTTCAGTCTGAACTATTTCCTCAGGAAAAAAAAAATATGAAGAGGATCAAATACTAAGCATGAAGTGAGGTGACAGGGTTGAACGTGAAATGGAGTAGAAAAAGCTTACTGGAGAGAATGAATAAGCTAGAGGGAAGTGGAAGAATCTGGGGGCAATGCTGAGGGCTCAGTTGAAGCTAGGACTCGTAAATTTATATGTTACACATTTGCCCCATTGGGTAAGTTTATTCCGAGATGCCCAAGCTGAGGTAGGCACAGAGAAAAGATAACTGGATTTCTGCAGAAGCAACACTTTGCCAGACAAATGCAGTGGAAGCAGAGGTAGTTATTAGCAAGAGACTGAGTGAAATGATGGAATCTGAATCGAAGACATGAAGAGAGGAAAAGTAAAAAGGTAAAGGACTGGAAGTTCTGGTGAATCTGGCAAATGGTTACAGTGGGAACAAATGAAACTGAATGAGCTGGCAAGGTAGGAGGAATTGGTCTGAGGGTAGGATATCTGAAAGGAATTTTGAAGGTGGAACTGCTTCAGGTGCGGCCATAGGAGTTGGAGGACTTTGTGTGGAGTGCAGGGATGGGGGGCAGTTTAAGGAACTGAGAGGCTAAAGGAAGAGGAAAAGAGTCAAGCTGAGAAGACTGTGCCAGATGTCATAGCACTCAGTGAATGAACAGGGGTGACCAAGAGGCCGACTATCAAGGCTGATTGGAATGTCTGCCAAGAAGTTTAATTTTCCAAATTAAGCTTTCTTTTAAACTGTGATTGCAAAAATATCAACTAGTTATTTATAATCTTGTCCTTTTCAAACCTTCTTAGGAGGCTCGTTTGTTTTGGTGAGTGGAGTTATGGGGGGGATGCAGCAAAAGCATGAGAAAGTTATTTTGTTTATGAAAGAAAAGGATCAGTTCAGTTTAGTCGCTCAGTCGTGTTTGACTCTTTGCGACACCATGAACTGCAGCACGCCAGGCTCCCTGTCCATCACCAACTCCCGGAGTTCACTCAAACTCACATGCATCGAGTTGGTGATGTCATCCAGCCATCTCATCCTCTGTCACCCCCTTCTCCTCCTACCCCCAATCCCTCCCAGCATCAGAGTCTTTTCCAATGAGTCAACTCTTCCCATGAGGTGGCCAAAGTACTGGAGTTTCAGCTTTAGCATCATTCCTTCCAATGAAAACCCAGGACTGATCTCCTTTAGAAGGGACTGTTTGGATCTCCTTGCAGTCCAAGGGACTCTCAAGAGTCTTCTCCAACAACACAGTTCAAAAGCATCAATTCTTTGGCGCTCAGCCTTCTTCACAGTCCAACTCTCACATCCATACATAACCACTGGAAAAACCATAGCCTTCACTGGACGAACCTTTGTTGGCAAAGTAATGTCTCTGCTTTTGAATATGCTGTCTAGGTTGGTCATAACTTTCCTTCCAAGGAGTAAGCATCTTTTAATTTCGTGGCTGCAGTCACCATCTGCAGTGATTTTGGAGCCCCAGAAAATAAAGTCTGACACTGTTTCCACTGTTTCCCCATCTATTTCCCATGAAGTGATGGGACCAGATGCCATGATCTTCGTTTTCTGAATGTTGAGCTTCAAGCCAACTTTTTCACTCTCCTCTTTCACTTTCATCAAGAGGCTTTTTAGTTCCTCTTCACTTTCTGCCATGAGGGTGGTGTCATCTGCATATCTGAGGTTATTGATATTTCTCCTGGCAATCTTGATTCCAGCTTGTGCTTCTTCCAGCCCAGCGTTTCTCATGATGTACTCTGCATAGAAGTTAAATAAGCAGGGTGACAATATACAGCCTTGACGTACTCCTTTTCCTATTTGGAACCAGTCTGTTGTTCTATGTCCAGTTCTAACTGTTGCTTCCTGACCTGCATATAGGTTTCTCAAGAAGCAGGTCAGGTGGTCTGGTATTCCCATCTCTTTTAGAATTTTCCAGTTTATTGTGATCCACACAGTCAAAGGCTTTGGCATAGTCAATAAGAAAGAAATAGATGTTTTTCTGGAACTCTCTTGCTTTTTCCATGATCCAGTGGATGTCGGAAATTTGATCTCTGGTTCCTCTGCCTTTTCTAAAACCAGCTTGAACATCAGGAAGTTCATGGTTCATGTATTGCTGAAGCCTGGCTTGGAGAATTTTGAGCATTACTTTACTAGCCTGTGAGATGAGTGCAATTGTGCGGTAGTTTGGCATTGCCTTTCTTTGGGATTGGAATGAAAACTGACCTTTTCCAGTCCTGTGGCCACTGCTGAGGTTTCCAAATTTGCTGGCATATTGAGTGCAGCACTTTCACAGCATCATCTTTCAGGATTTGAAATAGCTTAACTGGAATTCCATCACCTCCACTAGCTTTGTTCATAGTGATGCTTTCTAAGGCCCACTTAACTTCACATTCCAGGATGTCTGGCTCTAGGTGAGTGATCACACCATCGTGATTATCTTGGTTGTGAAGATCTTTTTTTGTACAGTTCTTCTGTGTATTCTTGCCACCTCTTCTTAATATCTTCTGCTTCTGTTAGCTCCATACCATTTCTGTCCTTTATCGAGCCCATCTGTGCATGAAATGTTCCCTTGGTATCTCTAATTTTCTTCAAGAGATCTCTAGTCTTTCCTATTCTGTTGTTTCCCTCTATTTCTTTGCATTGATCGCTGAGGAAGGCTTTCTTATCTCTCCTTGCTATTCTTTGGAACTCTGCATTCAGATGCTTGTAGCTTTCCTTTTCTCCTTTGCTTTTCGTTTCTCTTCTTTTCATAGCTATTTGTAAGGCCTCCCCAGACTGCCATTTTGCCTTTTTGCATTTCTTTTCCATGGGGATGGTCTTGATCCCTGTCTCCTGTACAATGTCACGAACCTCCGTCCGTAGTTCATCAGGCACTCTATCTATCAGATCTTGTCCCTTAAATCTATTTCTCACTTCCACTGTATAATCATAAGGGGTTTGATTTAGGTCATACCTGAATGGTCTAGTAGTTTTCCCTACTTTATTCAATTTAAGTCTGAATTTGGCAGTAAGGAGTTCATGATCTGAGCCACAGTCAGCTCCCGGTCTTGTTTTTGCTGACTGTATAGAGCTTCTCCATCTTTGGCTGCAAAGAATATAATCAATCTGATTTCAGTATTGACCATCTGGTGATATCCATGTATAGAGTCTTTTCTTGTGTTGTTGGAAGAGGGTGTTTGCTATGACCAGTGCGTTCTCTTGGCAAAACTCTATTAGCCTTTGCCCTGCTTCATTCCGTACTCTGAGGCCAAATTTGCCTGTTATTCCAGGTGTTTCTTGACTTCCTACTTTTGCATTCCAGTCCCCTATAATGAAAAGGACATCTTTTTTGGGTGTTAGTTCTAAAAGGTCTTGTAGGTCTTCATAGAACTGTTCAACATCAGCTTCTTCAGCATTACTGGTTGGGGCATAGACTTGGATTACTGTGATATTGAATGGTTTGCCTTGGAAACGAACAGAGATCATTCTGTTGTTTTTGAGATTGCATCCAAGTACTGCATTTCGGACTCTTTTGTTGACCATGATGGCTACTCTTTTTCTTCTAAGGGATTCCTGCCCGCAGTAGTAGATATAATGGTCATCTGAGTTAAATCCACCCATTCCAGTTCATTTTAGTTCGCTGATTCCTAGATTGTCGACATTCACTCTCGCCATCTCCTGCTTGACCACTTCCATCTGCCTTGATTCATGGACCAATGCTGTAAAGAAGAAAGTGACAGAAGGACTGAAAAGGGAAGAGCCAGGGTAATGGGGAAACAGAAAACCTGAGGTATAATGGGAAGGTGAGCAAGAAGAGACACAGTGGGAGCGGCCTGGCAGCTGTCCTGAAGCTCTCCTAGAGGGCCTTAGGGGAGAAGCACTCCCCAGTTAAAGGGATATCTAGGAAGTTGTTCTGTTTGATGTGCAAAGAGTCAGTTCACTAAATAATACAAATCAACATAAACTTGCCAATCATAGGTGGAACTGGATGGGACAACGTGTGCGAGACTAGTTTTAAGATTGTGAGAGCAGGGTGACTACCATAGGGTTCTTCCAAACCAGACCATGCAAGCAATTTTCCTTTTCATTAAATAGCTGCCAATTTCTCGATCTTTTTTGAGAAATACTTCCTCAAAGACTGAAATTCCTTGTGACATTCTATATAATCTAAGTAACTCATATTGAAAGAACTCTTATATTTTACATCTAAAAGTAATCTCTATTTGTTGAGAAAATATTCTAATTTTTAAAATAAAAATTTTATTTTTTATGTTAAATATTTCCGGTGTTGGTGTTTGATATTCAGGAAATAGCATACCAGAGACTCAAGTACCCATTATATTATCAGTGTTTATATCTCATATCCACTATTTGCTATGTGCTGAGTGCCTACTAAGATTTTTTATGCATCATTTCCCTTTTTTTTTTTGCCCCAGCCTGTGGCATGTGGAGCTTCCCTGACCAGAGACAGCGGAAACATGGAATCTTAACCACTGGACCACTAGGGAAGTCCCCCTATTTCACTTTTTAAAACAAAAAATTCTATGAGATAAATACTATTATTACAGCCATTATGTTAGTGAAGAAAGAAATGGAGGCTTAAAGTCATTTGACCACGGTATCACAGTTAATAAGTGGCAGTGGTTTAATCGCTGAGTCGTGTCGAACTCTTGTGACCCCATGGATTGTAGCCTGCCAGGCTCCTCTGTCCATGCGATTTTCCAGGCAAGCGTACTGGAGTATGGTTGCCATTTCCTCCAAATAAATGGCAGAGCCAAATTTAATTTTGTCCTAGATTTTCATGTCACATTTTAAAACATTTTTATGGAGTTTCCCCTTGAATAATATTATACTTCACTTCCAAGATTCTTTTTGGAATTCCTCTTAGTAGGAAGCAGTGATTGCTACTCACCTAAATACTTATTCGTCCTTTCCTGGGTCTGCAGCTTGGCAGCATTTGCCAGCCTTCCCAGCTGCTAGGTGTTGACCAGGTGACTGAGCTCTAACCAATAAAATGTGAGCGGAAATAATCTGTGCCACTTCCAAGCCTCGCTCATAACAACCTCCATATTCTTTTCCCCTTCTAGATGTCTGGGATGGTGACCACTTCCAGGGCAAACTTGTAAGTCACATGTTGAAGACTCCAGTTTCCACCAGCATGGGCCCCCGACTGACCACGTAGATGGAAACTACCCCAAGGACCTGTTGCCCAGTACTGTTACAAAAGAAATAATTTTTTTTGAGTCATTATATATATGATGTCATCCGGTTCACAAAGTTTCACAAAAGAATTTCAAACATTTGGCACCAAAGAGTTCCAATACTAATAAGTTGTTTCAGAGCATAGAAAATGAAAAAACAAAAATTTTAAATTCTTTTTATAAAGCAAGTATAACATTATTATCAAAACTTGTTAAGGGCAAACATAAAAGACAATTACAGGCCATTGGGCTTCCCTGATAGCTCAGTTGGTAAAGAAGACAGGAGACCCCGGTTTGATTCCTAGGTTAGGAAGATTTGCTGGAGAAGGGAAAGGCTACCCACTCCAGGATTCTGGCCTACAAAATACAATAGTCTTTATTGTCCATGGGGTCGCAAAGAGTCAGACATGACTGAGCGACTTTCACTTTCACTTTCACCGCTTACGAATGTTAATGCAAAAATTCTGAATAGACTCCAATACTACAAGAAAATAATACAATTAGAATTCATTCCAGAAATGCAAAGATAGATTAATATTAACATTTTAATATAGTTTACCAAAATAATGGTATAAGGGAAAAAATGTATTATTATCTCTATGGATGTTTAAAAAATCTTTTGACAGAAGGTTCAGGATTGGGAACATGTGTACACCCGTGGCGGATTCATGTTGATGTATGGCAAAACCAATACAATATTGTAAAGTAATTAGCCTAAAATTAAAATAAATAAATTTAAATTAAAAAAAATTCAACCATAAAGTCATCATACGACTGAGTCCCTTCATTGTTCACCTGAAACTACCACAACATTGTTAATCGGCTATACCCCAGTACGAAATATTTTTGGTGTTAAAAGAAATTAAAATTAAAAAAATAATGGAGAAATGCCTGAGGCATTCCTACTAAGTTAAACAACAAAGAAAAATTGACCAGCACCTTCACTACTATTTAACATTGTACAGAAGCCAATAAATTTATATGAGAGAAAACAGAGACATAGGAATCAGAAAGAAGTAAAATTATCTCTACTTACAGATAACATGAAAATACATCTGGAGAACGCTAGAGACTCAGTGAATAAACTCAAACATTAATTTTTTAAGGTAGCAGGACATGAAAGTAACACACGAAACTCAAAAGTCTTCAAAAAAAGAAATAAAATAAAAAATAATATAGATTCACTTTGCTGCCCAGCAGAAACTAACACATTGTAAAGCAACTATACTCCAATAAAAATTAAGAATAAAAAATTTTAAAACCTCACAAGTCTTCATACACACAAATGATTACAAGTTAGAAGCTATAATGGAAACAAACCTGAGTTATACTAGCTACAAAAACGATGAAATATTTAGGAATAACCTAAATAAGAAACATTCAAAATCTATATTCAAAATACTATGAATGCTTTGTCAAGATGCAAAAGCAAACTTGAACTAGTGGAAAGACATCTCTTTTCCTTTTTAGGACATCTCAACATCATCAAAATGTCATTTTTCCTTAATTTACAAATTTTAATATAATCCCAATAAAATATCCAAAGTTTCCCTGCTCTTTTGGAGAGAGACAAGATGATGCTAAAATTCGTGTTTTTAAAACAACCCAATACTAGTTAGAAAAAACCCTGAAAAAGAATAGCTCTGAGGGGAAGAAAGTAGCCTACGAGATATTAAAATATATTCATCAGTTCAGTTCAGTTCAGCCGCTCAGTTGTGTCAGACTCTTTGCGACCCCATGAATCGCAGCACGCCAGGCCTCCCTGTCCATCACCAAATCCCGGAGTTCACTCAGACTCCCATCCATCGAGTCAGTGATGCCATCCAGCCATCTCATCCTCTGTTGTCCCCTTCTCCTCCTGCCCCCAATCCCTCCCAGCATCAGAGTCTTTTCCAATGAGTCAACTCTTCACATGCGGTGGCCAAAGAACTGGAGTTTCAGCTTTAGCATCATTCCTTCCAAAGAAATCCCAGGGCTGATCTCCTTCAGAATGGACTGGTTGGATCTCCTTGCAGTCCAAGGGACTCTCAAGAGTCTTCTCCAACACCACAGTTCAAAAGCATCAATTATATACTCATAAATTTGTATAATCCAGTGTGATACTGATACATGAACAGATAAACCAGTAATAGAATATCCAGAAACAGACCCAACTCTATGGAAATCTAGTGTGTTTAATAAGGAAGTGTTACTAGTCACTGGGGGCAAAGATGACTTTTTAGCCAATGATTTTTGGATAACTGGATAGGCATCTGCAAAAAGATGAAATTAGATCTCTTCCTCACAATATAGACAATTCTGTTGGTCCTTTGGAGTTTATATTCTAATGGGAGTTCAGTTCAGTTGCTCAGTCGTGTCCCACTCTTGGCGACCCCATGAACCGCAGCCCGCCAGGCCTCCCTGTCCATAACCACTCCCGGAGTTCACCCGAACCCATGTCCATTGAGTCAGTGATGCCATCCAACCATCTCATCCTCTCTCATCCCCTTTTCCTCCTGCCCTCAATCTTTCCCAGCTTCAGGGTCTTTTCAAATGAGTCAGCTCTTAGCATCAGGTGGCCAAAGTATTGGAGTTTCAGCTTCAACATCAGTCCTTCCAATGAACATGCAGGACTGATCTCCTTTAGGATGGACTGGTTGGATCTCCTTGCAGCCCAAAGGACTGTCAAGAGTTTTAACCAGCACCACAGTTCAAAAGCATCAATTCTTCAATGCTCAGCTTTCTTCACAGTCCAACTCTCACATCCATACATGACCACTGGAAAAACCATAGCCTTGACTAGATGGACCTTTGTTGGCAAAGTAATGTCTCTGCTTTTTAATATGCTGTCTAGGTTGATCATAACTTTCCTTCCAAGGAGTAAGTGTCTTTTAATTTCATGGCTGCAATCACCATTTGCAGTGATTTTGGAGCCCTAGAAAATGAAGTCTGACACTGTTTCCACTGTTTCCCCATCTATTTGCCATGAAGTGATGGGACTAGATGCCAACAATTAAGTAAATTATCAAACTATATACTATTACATTAAAAAGAGATATGTGCCTAACAAAGGTACCTGGGAAAGAGGTCTAGGGAAAGAAGAAGAATCACAGTGCAGAGTTTACAATTACAATATCTAAAAATGGGGGCAGAGAGGCCTTATTGAGATGAACAGTGACATTTAAGCAAAGACCTGAAGAGGCAGCAAGCTTTGTGCATAGTCTTAATTACAAACTTCCTGGATGGCTCAGTGGTAAAGAATCTGCCTGTAATGCAGGAAACACAGGAGATGTGGATTTGATCCCTGGGTAGGGAAGATCCCCTGGAGGAGGAAATGGCAACCCACTCCAGTATTCTTGCCTGGAAAATCCTATGGACAGAGGAGACTGGCAAGCTACAGTCCAAAGGGTCACAGAGTCAGAGACGACTGAGCAGAAGCACGGACTAGAGAAAATCACAAGCCAACCTTAGTCATGAAAATGGACACAAAACACTGAACAACCCAAATATAGTAATGTGCTTAAAAAAGTTAGCACCTCGTGATCAACTTGGTTTTATCACAGGAATGTAAATTTGGTTTAACCTTAGAAAACTATATATACATTTTGTTCATCACATTACCAATTAAAAGGATCATTTTAATAGATTTAGAAAAATAATTTAATAAAATCCAACACTTACTCATGATTTTAAAAAACAAAGTGATAGACAAGCAAGAAAGCTCTTAGCAACTGAAAATAGAAACTAAGCTTTCAAAAAGGGCAACTACCAAAGTCACACAAACAGTACTGTTACTGAACATGGTTTGTCTTGCCTGAAGTCCAGCAGGACAAAACACTGAGATGCCAAGGTTTGCAGCCGAGAGAGACTTTATACACAAGATAGCCAAGCTAAGAGACAGGAAAACCAGTCTCAACTCTGCCTCCCCAAGGCAAGGAGCTCAGTTATTTATGGGATAAAGAATACAGTTATTTATGGGATAAAGAATAAAAACACAGGGCAGTCCAAGGCGTGGGGAGTGTGGAGAAAGATGACTGGAAAGAGGTATAGAATCTGCCATTCTGAGCATCTGTTAACTAGGCTACAGGCCTCTGCAAGTTTTAAGGGTAGTGTTTTCACTCCTCTGATGTCAAAAATGTCACCAAGCAACCACTCGTGAATGCCTAGTTGACAGGTCAGTGGTCCAGACTTATCCAGCTCAGCTCAAACTATCCCCAGCTGACTCCAAATTCCTGAAAACAACTTGGGCAGACACCTTACTGTTTGGGATAAGTGTAGCCAAGAAGACCTTCGAGTCTCAAAACGACCTTAATTAGTGATGGCAGGTGAAACGGATTTAACGTTGGTTTTGGTAGCATCATTGTTAATAGAAACTTTAGAAATATGCCTTTTAAAATTAGAAAGGATGTGTAATATTGATACTTTTATTCATCTTTCTACTGAAGAGCCTAATCAATACCAGCAGAAAGTGAGAGGGGAAAAAAAAAAGCTTAAGAACTAGAAAGAAACAAAAAAGTCACTATTCACAGATATGAGTCCCGACCCTACAAACAAATCATTAAAAGTAACACAGGCAGTTAACAAGATGCTGGATAGAAGAATAAGCCCCATATCCCCTGCTTCCAGGACCAGCTCTTCACAGCACACAGTGGAGAGAAGCCCTCACAGCTAACTAACTGTGAGCACCCAGATCCGGCGCAATTCTTCCACCAAGGAGGAGGCCACCGTCAGCCACACCTCTGGGCCTCGTCCACCTACCTCTCGGAGCTTCTACTTCGAAGGCAACAAGGTGGCTCCGGAAGGTGTGGGCCGCTTCTTCTGGATGTTGGCCGAAGAGAAGTGCAAGGGTGCCGAGCTTTTCCTTAAGGGGCGGAAGCAGTGGGGTGGCCGCGCCCTGGTCCAGGACCGGCAGGTGCTGGCCCCGGAGGAGTGGAGCACCTCCCTGGAAGCCACAGAAGCCGCCACGGCCCCCGAGAAGAGCCCGAACCAGGCTCTCTCTAGGATCTACACGTCCTGGGTTCTGCGAACGCAGACGCCCAGCTCTCCGAGTTCCTGGAGCACCACTTCCTGGAGGAGGAGCTCGTCAAGAAGCTCGTCAAGATGGACGTCCACTTGACCAACCTGTGCAGGCTGGCCGCCCCCAGGCCAGGCTGGGCGAGTATCTCTTCCCGAGGCTCTCCTGCCAGCGCGACTAGGCATCTCCGGAATCTGGTGGCCTTGGGGGGACCCCTCTGCCTTCCCCGGTCCCAAAATCTCTGCCAGAGCCACTGCCTCCAGCCAGGAGGCAACTTTTTAACCACTCTGAAACCTTCACCCAAGCCGTGGCACCAAATGGGAACAAGAAATGTTCCTTTTGCAGAGGGAAAAAAAAAAAAAAAAAAAGCTTGGCTGTTAAGAAAAAACCGTTAAGTATCTGAATAGCATGGATGATTTGTAGTCTAATTCTCTCAATTGTCTAAAGAAATGATTCCTAACTTGCGTGCATTTTATAAACTATGTTTGCTCTGCCTAGAAGAATAAACACACCTATTTAGAAAGTGTTGAATAGAATTTTAGGGTTTCAGGACTTCTATGGAGTCATGATAAAATTGCTTTCCCTGAAGAAAAAAGAAAGAGTTGATGTGATGTGATGCCATCAGTCTGTATTGAAGAAAGAACCCTATGAAATTAATTTTTGGTCTCCCATCAGGTTGCTACTGAGAACACTGATTATTAATTACATCATTCACTGACCTCTTTATAAACCCTCTCAAGAGAAATTTTTCTCTGTCTTAATATTAGGAATAACACTGCTTTGCGTGAGTAATTGGTTTATTTTTGTTTTTTTGGATACTGCAAATGATGTAATTAAGTTTCTTTTTCTGACTGCCTGATAAAAACCTTAGAGCCAAATCTGTGGTCAGTTCACCCAGAGTAAAGGAGTAGGATTGTATATGCATTTTGTATATGCTTCATTCCTGGTTCTTCTATTACTAATTCCTTCATGTATTTTATGGAGTCTTTTAAGCCACCTTAATCCCTTTCTGGAACAGTGTTGTATATAAACAGATAAATAAACAGACCCATGTCAGAAATCAGTTGGATATTAGATGCTGGGAAATACTGAAGGCAGGAGGAGAAGGGGACGACAGAGGACGAGATGGTTGGATGGCATCAGTGACTCAATGGACATGAGTTTGAGCAAGCTCTGGAAGATGGTGAAAAACAGGGAAGCTTGGTAGGCTGCAGTCCACGGGGTTGCAAAGAGTCAGACACGACTGAGCAACTGAACAATTAGAGCAAAATAGAGACAAATAAGTTATGTATAAAAAATTCAATAAAAGTCAAAACTGTGCACAGAGAAAAAAATTTAACTTTATTGAATTATATTAAGATGTTCTAAATAAATGGAAAATATGCTACATTCAAGAATAGAAAGATTCAGTTCTCTCTAAATTGATCTATAGATTTATTGCCATTCCAATTAAAATCCAGTAAGTTGTTTGGTTTTGTTTTTTCCTGGAACTTGGAAAACTGATTATAAAATGTGCTTGAAAAGCAAAGTTCAAGAATACACAGGATTCTCCTGAAGAAAAAAATTAGGTGTGACTTACCCTATTAGATGCCAAACCTTTAATAAAGCTGGAATGATGGCACAGAGATAGGCAAACTGATCCAGTGGAACTGGCTAGAGAAGCGGACTCAAGGACATATGGAAACTTGACAGATGATGTAGCTGTTAGAGGGAAAGGATGCACTATTCAGTAAACTGTTTTCCACAGTGAGGAGTGAGGCAAAGTAATTGGATCCTACCTGTCAGGCACAAAAATTCCATATGAATAAAGGCTTAAAAATGAAAAATAAAGCCTTCAAACTTTTGTTTTTTTATGGCTTCAGGATAAAAGATACAGAAAGCAGTCACAAATGTTTATTAACACTCACCCAATATATAAAAAGTTACAAATCAATAGGAAACACATAACCCAATTGAAAAATGAGCAGGAAACTAAAATAGATATTTTAGGATAAAGGAAATGCAAATGGCCAATAAGCATAACAAGAGCTTAATCTTATGAGTGATTGGAGAAATACAAAAGAACAGCCTAAAGAAATATCATTTTACACCTCTGAGAATGGCAAAATTAAGAAATCTGAGTATACCAACTGATGATGAGTACATTGAACAATGGAAACTCATTCTGTTGGTGGGAGTATAAATTGGAAACCACTTTGGCCTTATTTCATCTAGCCTATTACCAAACAACTTCACACCCAGATCCTCTGTAAAAACTTTAGCATATACACAGGAGATTAGAATATTCATAGTAGTATTGTTTATATAGGCTGTAGTCTGAAAACAACCCACAAGTCCACAGACAAGAAAATAAACTAATAAATTGTGGAATAGAGGCACAATGGGGTATTGCAGCAGTGAAAATGAAAGAACTTTGGTTAGGTATAATCATCTAGATTCTCTTAGTGACAATGTTAAGTAAAAAAGCGAGTGACTGAAAACTATAGAATATGGTACAATTTTTTGTACTATGCCAATACGAACAAGGAGAAGGCAATGGCAGCCCACTCCAGTCCTCTTGCCTGGAAAATCCCATGGACGGAGGAGCCTGGTAGGCTGTAGTCCATGGGGTCGCTAAGAGTCGGACATGACTGAACGACTTCACTTTCACTTTCATGCACTGGAGAAGGAAATGGCAACCCACTCCAGTGTTCTTGCCTGGAGAATCCCAGGGACGGGGGAGCCTGGTGGGCTGCCATCTCTGGGGTCGCACAGAGTCGGACACGACTGAAGCGACTTAGCAGCAGCAGCAGCAACACGAACAAAACCTAGAAGGGTTGTTTATGGGCACATATATGTGGTAAGAAAACTTAGAAAATGGGAGGGTCCAATGATTGACACAGAATTTAAGGTAAGTTTTTAAAAAACCTCTGAGTAGAAAATGAGGGTGTGAGTGGGATGGAAAGGACTTCCTGAGACGATTCAATGGGTTCTGGTAAAATTTTACTTTGCAAATTAAGACGTATGTGCTTCACATTTCATAATTTACTTGTTCTTTCGCCATTTTATTAAAATATTCGGAAAAATTTTAACTTAAATTACAAAAAGCTACTGGAAAGCGCCACGCCTCATTTTTACTAGCCACAAATTGCCGCTCAGAACGCACTCAGGGTCAGCAGCCTCACAGAGTTCTTCACCTGAGGGGGCGGAGCCCCGGGACCACTGTAAGCATGCGCCTTCCAGCCAGCCAATCAGCGACGCTCCTGGGAGGCGAGGCTGGCTTTTCTCCCGCCGGAATTCGGAGTTTCCTCAGAGGACTGTCGCGGCTGCGAAGTGAACACTTCAGGTAAGGTACTTGGGCAGCAGGAGTGGAGGGTACGCCTGTCCGGAGACATTAACTGCGGTCCTCGGCTATTGGGGTGTTTTTCGGGCGTGAGGAGGGAAGCGTTTATCCTGCGTGGGAGTCTGAGCCAGGGGCTACTCTTGACCAGGTAAAATTTTCATGCTGGCTCTCCCGGGAGCCTCTGACAGGAATTTGAAGGCCTTAAAGGTCTTAGTGGGCAGAGCTGTGAATGGCGGGGAGCGGGCGGGAAGGCCCAGGTTGGGCAACTTGGGTTGAACGTGGCGGGTGGACAGGTTGACCGCAGGAGAAGAGGGTGGGCTTTAGTCTCCGCGCACACGCGCCTCCCCCCCCCCCCCCGCCGCCCCCCCCCCCGCCGCTAATCCACAGAAACCATTTAGATTAACTCAGGGCTCCCCTTCACTGATCCTTGAGGCCTGGGTCGTGGAATTCTTACTGGATGTGTTTTTCTGCGGATTTTATTTTGTATTTCTGTTGCTGGCAGTTTGGGGTGGGGTCGTGGTTGATCCTGTCAGTCGCTGATTTCACTCTGTGACTGAAATGCAAAATCTAGATGGGCCTCAATTTATTTAGCCAGAAGCTGGCAAAAGCGGATCTAGAATTCTGCCGCCCTCCCCATCCTCAGAGGAGAACTCTCCATTAAGGCACCCCAGGGATCAGGGGCAGTGCTGTCATTATCTTGTTAATTTTTGCTCCAACAAAGTAAATGAAGAGAATCCTAAAGTGGAATTCAATTATCTTTATTTGATATCTCTCATTTTGAAATTTGCCAGTCTGTGTAAATAGTGTCTTTGGATTCAGAAGGGTTTTTTTTCGTGTTTTTTTGTTTGTTTGTTTTTTAAATCAGAAAACATTGAAAAATGGTGCCCTCTGGAAGAAAACATTCCGGGAAGTTGGCAAAACCATCCGTGGGGGATCAGGCTATAAGAGCCTATGAATTTGAGCAAGAAGACAAAAAAGATCTGAGTGGTTCAGAGGAGGATGCCATTGAAGGTACAGTAAACCTAACGTTTACTGACCACGTCCTGCATTTTCATGTATTTCATGTTTCTGTTTGGGGGCTAGTGAAGCTTCTATAGCATCTTTCACCTGATGTCTGATAAATAGTACAGAGATTATTATGACATTAACACAGGAAGACTTGCAAAATTGTTCGTATAAAATGGTCTTGGATCCTGATTTAATTCCATCTAACCTGGTAGGCTGCAGTCCATGGGGTCGCTAAGAGTCCCGCACGACTGAGCGACTTCACTTTCACTTTTCACTTTCATGCATTGGAGAAGGAAATGGCAACTCACTCCAGTGTTCTTGCCTGGAGAATCCCAGGGACAGAGGAGCCTAGTGGGCTGCCATCTCTGGGGTCGCACAGAGTCGGACACGACTGAAGCGACTTAGCAGCAGCAGCAGCAACCTACATAGAGGCAGCTTCCCCTGGTGGCTCAGTGGTGAAGAATCTGCCTGCCAATGTAGGAGACTAGGGCTTGATCTCTGGGTCAGGAGAAGATCCCCTGGAGAAAGAAATGGCAGCCCACTCCATAAGTCTTGCCTGGAAAATACCATGAGCAGAGGAGCCTGGTAGGCTGCAGTCCATGGGATGGCAAGAGTCAGACATGACTTAGCAACTAAACAACAACACAACAAACCTGCAGACAAAGTATTGCATTTATAAATCTGCTTTAAAAACTTGTCTTGGCAGAAAGCTTAAAAAAAAGCACAAACCCTCAAAATTAAGATATACCATTAAAAAATTACCAAAATAACACACTTAATTTCAAATATTTTTTTTATTGTCATGCAGAGAAGACCCCAACACTTGAGAAACAAGGGAAGAAAAGGACTTCTGCAGCAGTTGAAGATATGGGGTAATATGGTCAAACAATTTTCACCTGTTAGACTTTAAGAACCATCTATTTGGTTGTCCCAAGAGTATTGCATGTAAAATACTGGGTATGTGATATTCCTTCCAAAACAATAAATATTTTATGGATCCTTAAAACTTTTCTGATATAATTTTTTCATAGGGGTGAAGTACAGAATATGCTGGAAAGATTTGGAGGTATGTTTTAGGAGATATATGTGTTCAACATTGTTTTAAACCATATAACTTGTATAATAGTAAATAATAATCAGTGGACTGTAAGACTTTTTTAATGCTTTGTTCTTATATGTAAGATTTTGCACAGATATATGTGATTCAGCTTCATAGATTTCCTTATTAACCTTTTCCATTTGTTGATATGAAAAGAGAATGGTACTAACAATGGGTTAGGAATGGTCCTGTTACTTTATACATGTGTGGGTTTAATAGATTATGGAATTTTAGAACAAAAATGGATGGGAAAAATATCCCTTTTTGTATGACTTTCATTGACTAAGTGATGCAAACACACGCATATCTGTATATGTGTCAGTTTTTCATTTTCTCTCTTTTGTTATTTTCTATGACATTCTTGTGTTCTTTACTAAATGCAGTGTAAACTGAAACCTTTAAAATAACTTTATTGTTATTTTTACATTATCAAACTATGTAATTGAGAATTAAAGACAGTGTTGCTAGTAAGAGATGTATGAAAATGTGAAAGTGTTAGTCGCTCAGTCACGCCCAACTCCTTGTGACCCCATGGACTGCAGCCCGCCAGGCTCCTCTGTCCATGGGATTTTCTAGGCAAGGATACTGGAGTGGTTTGCCATTTCCTTCTCCAAAGAGATGTATAATCAAATAAAAAAATCATTAAATTGTATGTCAAATATTAGTTACATTAACTATATTGGGGATAGTATTCTGAAAAAAGAATAAATATTTGGCTCTTCCCTATAGATCATTCATATAATCAAATATTTTTTTAAAGCTTTGCCTTATTTGGTAGTAGCAAAATACTTGACCTTATAAATGTATTATTGGAGATGGATATTGGAAATCCCTTGTGGCTCAGCTAGTAAAGAATTCACCTGTCATGCAGGAGACCTGGGTTCGATCCTTGGGTTGGGAAGATCCCCTGAAGAAGGGAAAGGCTACCCACTCCAGCATTCTGGCCTAGAGAATTCCATGATTCCATGGACTGTATAGTCCACAGGGCCGCATAGAGTTGGACGCGACTGACTGACTTTCACTTTCACTTGGAAATACCAAATATCTGATAGTATAGGTAACCTCATCATGGTTGATGAAAATGACTATTGATAGTAGATCCATATGCATGTGCTTAGCAAAGAATTATTAGAAGTATTAAAATTTTTATGAAATGCAGTACTTATTGGCAAAAAATGGCCTGTAAAAAGCTCCATGGACATATTTAAAAGAGTTCCTGAATTAATTTATTTAGATACCTACTTAAATTAAGATTTTCCTATGCTTTGTCTCTCTTAGTAAAAAATATATTTAATAGTATCACTATGTTTTTAAAAACATTTTAACTGTTTTTATTCTTTTTAGGATTTTTAAAAAGTTTTGTGTTTTATATAATGAGTTCTAAATTTAGTCTAGTGTCTTATGAAAAAATTAGTCTGTCCTTGAGACCTTTTTCTTCAGTTATTAGCTCTTTTTAGTCATCTCTAAATTAAAATTATCTCTAGTTAAGAAAATAAGAATTGAGATACCAATAACTAAAATTTTTCTCAGGAAAAAAAGCAAGCAACTAATCATGCTTTTTGATAGTATGTGTATTTTTTTTTAATATCTTCAAAATTCTTGAACCAGCTTTATCCATATTTATTTGAATATGTGGGAATAAATAACATACTTTCACATTAAATTTAATGAATATCTATTTTCATTATAGCTGATATTAACAAGTCTCTTCTTGCCAAGAGAAAGAGACTAGAAATGTATACCAAGGCTTCTCTCAAAACCAGTAACCAGAAACTTGAAAATGTTTGGAAAATCCAACAAGAGCAAAGGTAAAGTTGTTGGTTTTTTTCACTGCCACAACATTTGTATCATTCCTTACTACTCATGGGTACAAATTATGAGAAGTATTATCATCTTCAATTTATTGGGATCTCTAGTAAAAATTATATTTGATTTTCCTCTAAGTCTTTTAGTCCTATAACTTTATTTCTTCACAGACTTGAAATACATTTCCTAGAAATCAATAAAGGTGACCTCTTTCCCCTTTTAAATAATGATTGAGACTTTTTTTAAACAATAAAAGTAATTTATTTTCATTTTAAAAATACGCTAGCTGAATAAAAGTGTCATATAAACCATTGATCTTATAACAGTTAACTATTTAACAATATATAAAATGATCACCTTATATATTATAAACAATTTGTATATTTTAGCTGAATTAACTGTTCTTTTGTACAAAATCATTGTACCAAAATGGGGAAAAATTAAGTGAAATATTTCTATTTGAAAATCTTCTATAGTAACTTCAGTGAATCTATCATATCATAACCTGTATTCAGTAGGAGAAAATGAAAAGTAAATTGCTTGGAGATAAAATGGACTTTTCTGGGAAAATGTATATATATAATAAAACTCCACTAGTTTTCAAGAGCTAAAGTGCATGAGAGGATTTTGAGGGTTTTTCTGTTAGTTGGTTAGGAAAATAAATATTTCTGGAATCAGCATAAGTCATACTTCTTGATTTCACATCTGGAAATTTGATACTTTCTCTTTTATTATAGAATAATTACGTCAAATCAATTTTGTTTTGATAGTTGTTCCACGTTGATATGAAATATAATAATATTGTTTTACAGGCAGAAGCTTAACCAAGAATATTCTCAGCAGTTTCTGACTTTGTTCCAGCAGTGGGATATGGATATGCAGAAAGCTGAGGAACAAGAAGAAAAACTTGCTGTTAGTATTATGCTTAGCTTTGTAGCTTTATAATTAATCTATTATAACCAAGTTTCAAGTAGAAGTGGAGAGCCTGGCCTTGTAGTACACTCATGGAACTCAGTCAGGTTCCATTACCTATTGCTGGCTGTGAGTTTGGTTCTGCTGAATGGTAAACCATAAGTACAGGCACATACCATATATAAAAGCTGTTGGTATTTGCTTCCTACCTAACACTTTGTTAATATGAAGTTTGCTATTAATACTATGTAGAGGTTATAGTTATTGATAATGACAAAATCTAGGTTATGAGTATGTAAGTAATAGATAAAGTAGGGTGAAGGGCAAAAACCATTGGTTGAAAACAGGCCAAGAAATTGAAAGATCAGCAATATTGGAAGGATCATCTGTGTTGACGTAGAACTCAAGAAGAATTAAGACATGTTTTGAGCACTGTTGAGATTTCCTATTCAGTGACTAGCTGGATTATTATTGTATGTAAGTGGTGAACACATTATCTAAACTCATAGTAAATGTTAAGATAAAATCTGAAAAATACTGATTTAAAAACTATTCCTTTTAAGTTTAACATAGAATTATTTTTTCCTAAATTTTATCCAAATAGTTATTACATAATTTTTTCTTTTACATTTGCAGAATCTGTTTCGACAGCAACAAAAGGTTTTTCAACAATCTAGAATTGTTCAGAGCCAGAGACTGAAAACAATTAGACAATTATATGAGCAGTTCATAAAGGTTTGTTGTATTTGTTAACATAATACATTCTTATAAAATATAGTTTATATGTGGAAGTAGAATATAATTTTTTTCTCAGTTTAAGGGGAAAACATTTTGCTTACACATTTTAAATTCTTAACTATTTTCCATTCTGAATTCATTATATAAGTGCTAAATGCTATCACTGGACATTATCACTTGGTGTAGGAACTTTAGTACTATATTTGACACCTCCATTTCCCTTATTCTTCACCACTGCTACTGCCCTAGTTCAGAACCTTGTTATTCTTTGCTTATACTATAAACACTCTTAACTGATTTTTCTGTTTACCAACCCATCCTTCATGGGTCTGCCATACTGTCTTCTGAAAACATTATCTTTTCCCTCCTGAAAAACTGTCAGTAGATTCTCATACTGAATTCTTAGGTATTCAAGATTTACCCCCACCCCCCAATAATATGATCCTTTTTTTATGCTTCAGTTACTACATTCATCCTTTGCTTCCACCCTTTCACATAATTGCTTTCTCTGAACTCTGCACTTTGGTGCTGTTGTTTATGTGCTTGCCCTAGAATACTTTTAACTCCTTTTCCCTTACCTTTTCAATCTTATTCTTTTGGCAACTAAATTGGAATTAATCCCCATTTTCTACTACATAGCTACAGCAAGTTGTGCTTCTATTCCTTTTATAAAATTTTGTTATTTTTTGTTTATTTCTTCCAGTGAGAAGGTACACCACTGTTGTAACTCCTTTAATAATATTTGATTTATGATGGTATTTTCTGTTCCTTTAGTGGATATTTTGGTTTTCATGTATTAGAATATTTTTATTTGAGATAAATAATGTGCATTGTTGAATATTAAAAAGTTCCTACTTTTGAAAATTAACTGCATAAGTTTTGAAACTGAGATGAAAAGTGGTGGTTTGTAACTGACCTAGCTTTTTGTGTTTTAGAGTATGGAGGACTTGGAGAAGAATCATGAAAATCTACTTACTGGTGCACAAAATGAACTTAAAAAAGAAATGGCTTTGTTGCAAAAAAAAATTATGATGGAAACTGTAAGTTGTTATTCAGAACTGTAAAAGAAAGTATTAATGTAAGCATTGAAATATTTTATTTGCTGAAATATGTATTAACACTTATCTAAAAATTAAACCAGTGTTTAATATCTTCTCTCATGTAACAGCAGCAGCAAGAGATGGCAAGTGTCCGAAAGTCTCTTCAATCCATGTTATTCTGATGACTCTTTGGAGGAAGAACTTGAACCTAAGTAACATGATACAATTATAACATTAGCTAATAAGTCGTTAGAGTGATTTAAGATTCTGGTTTAAAATATTATATAGTATTAATCATTGCAAGACCATTCTTTTTGTTCACCTCCAAATATGAACTTGTGTGAGGAGCAGCAATCCCTAAATTATATGTACCACTTTGCTTCAGCTCTTTAATAGTGCTAGTGATAATATAGCAATAGTGAATTTTTCTAACATTTGTCATTTAACTTTTAGCAATAAAAATGATTTAATTGCAAGTTTTGGCTTCGTGTATTTGTATCACTTCCAAAAGGTAGAAAACACAAGTATAGATGGTTAATGTTCTTATTTAAGGAAAAAAAACATAAAATCTATTATATGTACATCCTTTCATGCATATTCATGAAGTTACACTGCCAATTCTAATGAAAATAAGATTTCAAAAATATATTCTATTGACTTATAAAACTTATTAAAAGCAACTTAAGTTTCCCTTCTGGAATAAATTAAACTGCTAAAATCCATTTTAAAAAACCAAACAGGATATATAAATACTGTTTTAAGGCATGGATTTTTGAATGTCATTTCTACAATGACATCAAAATGCCATTTAACTGGGCTCAGTCCATAATTAAATGACATATGCCCTTAGTAAGGATTAAGAGCATTTCATTAACATACCTAATTACTTATGGTTTAAGTACTTCACATCGGTCTTTAACTATAAATTACATAGAATGTTTTGTTTTCCAGTTTCAATATTCAGTAAATATATGGAAGTTTTTACATTTATTTCCAAACTAACAGTTAATTCTTATACCTGGTATTTTAAAATGTGCACTTTTTAAACAGAGAAAAACATATTGAACACTTAATAAATATTGTTTCAGCAAAATAAATTTTAAATATTTGGGTTAAACTTAGTATTTTTTGCTGAAAATACTTTCCCTGAGTTATTCAAAACAATATGCCCAATAGAAGGAGAGAAGAGTGACTTTGTCTTGTTTCTCCATATTTAAAATTCTAATTTTTGTCTCATAATCCACCTTTATTTTAGGTTTTCCAAATTTTAAAAAACAAATACATACTGATTCTCTTCTTCTGTGATCAGTTATATTGGAAGAAATTAGTCCTCCATCATTAACAAATATCTGACATTAGGGACAGTTTACTTCCTAAATTTTTGCATTTTGTAAAGGATTTCCCTTTTAAGCCAAAGTACATGTTGGATTATAAATTTTAAGTACTATTCAAATTAAGCTGTTCGTACTGAATTTTTACCAATTGTTTTAGAAGCAAAATAAGTACTCCAGAGTATATTCATTGTACTTAACATATTTCCTTTTAAGGAATATCAACTTTTGCTCTTTTTACAACATGCCTTTTTCTTGCTTAAGATACAGTACATGTTCATTATTTCTTTTTTAAAGAAATGTTTTCAACATATGGCTTATGGTCTACAGAACTGTTAGATAAAAATTACAAACAGGTAAGATGAGAATTGAGGATCTGGGTTACCAAAGAACCATATGACAGTTCTATTATTCATAATGAGCAATAGAAACATTTTGAGAGTGGAAAGATAAGAATCAATATTTAATGTACTTAGTGACTGAATAAAAGATACTTATTTTATCCCCATTTTATCTTGAGTGAAAGTGTACTTTAAGTAGCTTTAGCTGATATTCTAAAGGAAAGATACTTTTGTCATGGTTTCATAAATTACTGATTTTCTTATATGTCAATTGTGCTTAGGCTACTGTTTTTATTTTTCACAAATGGAAATGTTTAATATCCACTTTTTTGTGACAATGAAACTTAGAATATCAAGGAATAATTGGCTCTCACTGTAAAGATGCTTACATTTGACTCAATTACAAGTCTATGCACTTATGCAATATTATGAATTCATTTATCAATTCTTAGCAATCAAAGTAACCATCTCCCTCAAGATGGCTAAAATCCTCTGTCCTGAATTTTTATGTAATCCTTTGGCAGAGAAAACCCCAACTGTCTGATAAGGATTTCTGAGACAAACAGATTGCTCTTTAGAACTGTAGTGGTTCACTTTCTTATACTTAGAAAATTGAAATTTCCTTCTTTGGTTTTGTTTAGAATTAATTTATAGGTTGTATTACTCTGATAATACCTTGATAAGAAATGTTGATAATGAGGGCTTTGCAACTAAGATACAATGGATCTATAGGACTTAATTTTTATATTAAAATATAACCTTATTTGATAATATACTAGCCTCCTGCAAAGAGGGATTCCTTCACTCATAGGTTCCCCTAACTGCTTCTCCTCTTTTCCTTGGGATATTAGTCAATATGCTTGTGAACCTGTTCAGGTGCTTGATGACATGAAGTCTTGAAGATACTTAGATGAAGGTGTCTTGAAATTTGCAGGCACAAAGCACTAAAGTACCTCATCATATCAAGTGAAGAAATGACCTTTAGAAACAAAAAAAGAAAATATAAAATGGATTATGGTCTATCTTTTCTGAAGTAGCAGCTATTTTTTTCTGTCCTCCATCCCCTAATCTCAAACCTTAGCCAAAAATTCTTCATCAAAAATATTACATTTTATAGTTTGTATTTGGCTCTCACTGTAGTCCTCTGGAATATGCAGGGTATTTCACAGATTCAGAAACTGAGCTCAGAGTGATAAAAGGTCTTAACTAAATTACAAAAGCTGAAAAACAACAGAACTCAAGTCTTCTGACTCCACATTCTTTCAGTTTTCTGCTGTGCAACAAAGCCACCAGTTTTCTACTAGAAGGGGCTGTCAGTCATTAAAATTGAAATCACTCCATCATATACTGTTCTTATTCCTGTGAAAGTAGTTGTAAGACAGTAAAGGCCTGGAAAAGACACCATAGTTGAGGGAAGGCATACAAAAATTGTGTTCTTTACAAAATTAAGGAGGAAGGCACACTATTTAAGAACTTTCCCAGAGACTGAGGGCAAATGCTTCCTTTCATAGAAAGGAGCCTCGTGGCTCTGTTGGGAGAATATTCTCACTGATAAGAGGAAAATCTTATTTACTTGAAAAACTCCATCTGACTTTTCTCTCTCTGAAGCAAGAACCTTTTCTCTTAAGGATGCCAAAGGGCACAATATGTTGGTTTTGGTCCACCCGGTGTTTGTTTGCTTGTTTTTAATTGTGGTTAACACTTTGTTAACCACAATTAAACTGAATTAAACTTCCTTAGCATAATCTCCACCACTGATGTAAAACCAGGCCAACTCACTCATTACAAGTTAGGTGCTTGAATTTTTAACACCTGATATTTTAATTACACTCATTCTATTTGGTAATACTTATTTAAGTTCACCAAAAGGAACCCTACATTGAATTTTCAGATACTTTGAAAAATCACCCCCTATTTCTTAAATTTAGATTATTTTGTAGCACTAATAATATTTATAGTGGATAGTAATTTTAAAGAAATAATTCTTTCAAACATCTTTTAGAATATTGCCTGAGAACCTTTCAAGGATTAAGATTTATATCTCACCACTATTTGAAGAATGGAAGACTTCTGAATAAATATTATTAATTTACTCCAAAAAAGTATACTATAAAACCTAGAATAAAGGATGATCACATGTACCCCATTGATCCATGCACAGAACAGATAGGTTTTAAAAAACACCTGTCTCTAGTAAATAGTGTGAGATCATTCAAATTATCAAAAGGTTCAATGTTTCTTTTAGCTCACTTTAATATTCATTTTTGTATATCTCTAACAATTTGGTGAAGTCTAGTGAGGTCTGGAGGTGAGGAAAAATGAGGCAAAATTGTCCAGAAATAGCACTAGTTGAAGCCTAGCCATAAATGTCTCAGAAAAATTTTTTAAATGTTAAAATTGCCTTCTTTGTGATTAAAATGTTAGAAACAATGATTTTCTTTTCCTTAGATGGCTAAAGCTGCTTTCTTACGCACCATAATCCTATATTTTATAATTTTTAAATAGAAATTATGTATTATCTGTATCACTTTTTTAAGCAGGATGCAAGCTATGAGAATTGAATTTGCTTGATAAGAATCATCATTATTAATATAAATTTTGCACTATCCTCAAGGGCCATACACATATATATGGTTGTTTACTTCTAGCACAAATGGTCCTGGAATCCTGTACTTGGTTGTACCGTCTGTTCTGTTTCCTCAGTATTAGCTTACATTTCTTGATGAAGTAGTGCCCTCTGCTAACCCAAATTCCATTTAATTTACCTGTTATCTGCTGTAAGTTCAGAGTAATTCTAATAACCTGGACTAAATAAGACACTAATTCATGTTTGTAAAGCTTTGCCAGAGAGTGAAGTGATTTTTGACAATTTTGTACTTTTTTTTTAACTTTTATTTGCGTTTATTTTTTGCGGCAGTTATTCCCAGGCCATAAGTTTTTGTTTCTTCAGTTTCTTCTGGGATATCTTTTTCTCCTGTGCAGCTTCCTCTTCTGGTCTAGGAACAATCTATTCTTTTTCAGTAAGGATCATCTCAGTGTGGCAGGGAGAGCTCATGTAGGGATTGATACAATCGTGGGCTCTTTTAAGTCCTGCGCTGCATCTTGGGGACTTTGTTCACCTGGATGTGCTCAATGACCAGAGAATCTACATCTAAGCCCTTAAGTTCAGCATTATTACTCTCTGCATTTTTAAGCATGTGCAGTAAAGATTCACCACTCTTTTTGGCCACCAACCCTGAATCCAGCCCCACTGTTTGGCCTGTACAAACCTACCAACTCCACCATTGTAACGACGGAATGGCACACATTGCCTCTTTAAAGTGACATCCGTCAGATACTTGGTGGCTTGTCGGATATGCATACCCTTTATGGCCTGGGCAGTTTCACGAGTGTTCTTAAAGTGAACACGAAGATTTGAACCTCTTGATCTGCATGATTTTGTGGGGTTTTCTGGGTTGAGTGAATAGTATACCATTTTTAGAGGTCACCTCAGGCCACTTGTACTGTTTTCTGGTACTATATTTTTTTAAGGCACACAGTTTTGTTTTTAAGGATTTACATTGTTGGAACTGTATCTTGATGTATATGTGGGCCATATTCAAACATATAAAAGGAACTTTAAAGAAATAATTTTAAATGTTCAGAAATGCTTAACAGATTAGAAAGTCAGGGCTACCTAATACCTCACTGAAATGACTCTTAAGCATAGTATTATCTGACATTTGTTGAAAATAAATAAAAAATCTTAGCAAAAAGGTACTTACCATTGCTATCCATAGAACAATATATTCGTCTACAAAATTATTAAAGTACTGGTCTAAAAATAAAAGACCTGGGCCAATAAAGACAGTGTCTTGAAGATACAGTTCACTTTTGGTCATGTGAGCTATCTATAAAAAAGTAAACAAAAGAATTTCACTATTTTAAATGTTTTATTTTCAGAATAGAAATAACTAAATCTTTAATTTACTGTTAAGATAAGGATAAAAAGGCCATTTGGGCTGCCCTCATAGCTCAGTCAGTAAAGAGTCTGCCTGCCATGCAGGAGACCTAGGTTTGATTCCTGGGTCTGAAAGATCCCCTGGAAAAGGAATGGCTACCCACTCCAGTATTATTCCCTGGGAAATTTCATGGACAGAGGGGAGCCTGGCAGGCTACAGTCCATGGTATCAACAAGAGTTGGACACAACTTAGCAACTAAACCATTACCACCACCACCACCAAAGAGACCATTTAATCTCACATTTGATATGGGAATATTGAATCTAAAATCTCTCAAATTCAGGACAGGTAGCTTGTTAAAGTTTCCAATATTTAAATTCCTTGATATCAAAAGGTTATAACTGATAATAATTGTTAAAACAAAAAAGAGAACTTACACTAAGGAGTCTTGTCTCTGAATAAAACGTTCATTTACAGTATTACTTGGAGCACAAATAGCTAACTATTTATTGTGATAACACCACAAAAAACCTACCCATTATATGAAAGAGTTTCCAGTTTTGTATTTGAGGAACAAATACATTATTTATACCATGAATAATAAAAGAATTTCTTACCACCAATTTCTGTGAGACTTTAGCAAAGACACATCCAAACATTAGGGTATAAAGACAAGGATGCTTTTCAAACAAATTAGTTGCTGACTTTTTATAAATCATTATTGCCAGTATAATAATTATTCCTATGTGGAGTCCAGGTGATAAGACACTGGTACCCTAAGGGATAAAGCAGAAAATCAGCACCACATTTTAACAATGCATTTATTACACTGCGAATATTTTCTAAGCATCTACTTTGTGTTAGGAACTAGAGACCTAGAGAAGAGTATGATGGTATATGGCCTAAAGGAGTATACAGACCTTAGCTGTGCTTTTCAAACTTCTACAGAACCCTACCAAGGGTTACAAAGAGGTAATACAGTGCTACAGATGTTTCATTCCAATTTTATATGAATATACATTTTAAGCTAATAATCACTAAAAAAATGACATCATTTATCTTACACTAAATTTTACCATGTGAAAGCCCATCAACAGTCCAGTTGCCAAGTTAACATATTTTTGTGAGATACTGAAATAAAGCTTAACCTGCCACTTTTATACAATATCTTAATCATTGATTAGGAGGACTTTAATTCTAGTCACTCACTATACCAACATCCCACCCTGCCCAGCCTTTTACATTTAGACCACAAGTGCCCTCTTATGTAGCATTGTACAACTGAACCCATTATATTTTTATCTATATGAATCGGGATTCTGTCAGGATTGCTTATTCTGAACAAAATACTGTAATAAATTTGATATTAAGGCTTACTAAATACATAACCATCAATTTAAATGTATCTGTTAAAACTGCCTTATTCTTTATTAAGTTTATATGTAATAAGTTAGAACTTACACTGTTATGAATATTTTAAAGTCATGTCAATAAAACACTATATAGTAATGTTATAAATATTTATGCTACTAAAATGCTGCTTTAAAATCATTGACTGTGCTGGGTTCTTTGTTGCTGTGTGGGCTTTTCTCTGGTTGCGGGGAGTGGGGGCTACTATCTAGCTGGGGTGTACAGGCTTCTCATTGTGGTGGCTTCTCCTGTTGCAGAGCACAGGCTCTAGAATGTGGGCTTCAGTAGTTGTAGCTCCCATGCTCTAGAGCACAGGGTCAATTGTTGTGGCACACGGACTTAGCTGTACTTCAGCACATGGGATCTTCCTGGACCAGGGATCGAACCTGTGTCTCCTGCATTGGCAGCAGATTCTTTACCACTGAGCCACCAGGGGAAGCCCTTAAAATGGTGCTTTTATCTGTTAATTTTATTCAGGGAAATCTGCTGCTAAAAAAAAACACTGAAAAACCACTGGTTCAAGAATTTGAAATCAACCACTTCTTAGAAATAGTGTTTGATTTCTTGTCTCCCTTCAAATATTTAATCAATTATTTCTTAGTAAAATATTCTCTAAAATGGACATTGATCCTCGCTAAGTTTATCATTTTTAGTGGAACTCACTTTCCAGCTAGTGCTGTATTTTATCATCCATGGTCAAGCAACAAGTACTCTTAAGCCCTTTATGCAGAGTATTCTAACATTTCTAAAACAATTCTGAAGTCAACTGACAAAACACCTCAAAAAACAACCAATTAACTTTCCAAATATATCAGAACTTATGTATCTGAGTTCTATACTTTGCCTTTGAATTATGTATATAAAATATATTCATAAATGTCAATAATATATGAATTATGATTCCTTTCAAATTGTTTTAAGAGCCAGTATATGTCATTTAAAAGAATGAGGTGTTTTTTTTTAAGTAAAAATGCTATATTTCAGGTTTTTACTCCTCTTATTTATTAGGTCTGGCTTCAAGTGACTTTGATTTTTCTCAAAATCAAACCCATCCTTACAGGACAGAAATTCTGAACTACAGCAAATTAAAGAGAATGAACTACAGCTTAAAGGCATTCCAGCTATGTTTTGATAGAAGATGGCATCACTGGAATAAGTTCATAATGTTCAACTACCTTGAAGATGACATTTTTAAAAAAAAACATAGATATTATATTTGTTTAAAAACTGAGCAGAATTCTTTCTGCCTCTTTTCTCTGCAAAAGTACTGAAGGAGTTTTTTTTAAAAAACAAATATGAATAAATACAGAAGAATTATAGATGAGCAAAGTGTAAATAACACAACAAATGCAAGGTGTACCCACTCAAGAACTGAGGCTGAAGTTTTTACCTTTTAAAATATTAGGGTAGTTTTAAAACTATATTTCAGTGATGAAATTTCAATTAAATTTACTTCATGCATAATAAATTGTCCCATATGTGAAACCATGACTTTGGACTGCTTTCCTGACATTCAGTCAGGAACTCACTCTTGCCTCCTCCTCTCCTATATCAGGGCCAGGCACAACAAGGAAGAAAACAAATGGCAGCTCTTAATTATGTACAATAAACAGCAGACGATTACGTGGAATGTCACCAAAGCCTGCTCGAAGAAAGGCTGTATAGAAAGAGGAAAAATGCTGTAAAATCAGTCTGAACTGTTTCAAAAATGCCTTTTTGTATTATGTGCCTAAAAAGGATTCTTTTAAGATATTTAGTTTCCTTCCCTATTTTTAAAATTCATCATATTTTTAGTATCTCTATAGCTGGGTGTTAAGAAAATGTATCATAAAATTAATACTGAATGATGATGAAATTAATGTCTTACTGCTATAGTGGATCCATTCTTGCCAACACCACCATGGAGGATAACATGGAAATAATTTGAACAGGAAAATATTGCTCCACCTACTACTCCAAGAACTGGTAAGATCTTCAATTTTATTTCTAGGATGGGTATCTTTAGGGTAGAGGAAAGAAACACTTCATTAAGAAAACAAAATTTATTTTCCTATTAAACAGTAAAGAAACATTACGATAGAACCCTATATAATAAGCTACCCATTTTCTTATAATCAAACCTTAACTTCTGGAATGTAATCTGAAGTGTTAATTTTTCTTCTAATGGTTTTATCTCTTAAATGAATGCACCAAATTTAGCTAAATCTTCTTAAATAACTGTGATGAAGCATTTCATCTCACAAGCCTTCATCTGACTTAGAGGAAACATGAAAAAGGATGTTCACTTGACTCTAGTACCTCTAAAAGGCAGCATCTTAGGAGTCAGACACTGTGATCTGTGATCTGTATCACAAATGTGACAAATATCACCATGTGTGTGCATGCAAAAATTTTGTGTAGTTAACATCCAGGATTAAATCTCTTTAGCAATATATATTTACCTGTTGGTCAATTGCTGTTCAAGAAAACTTCCAAAGGCAGCAAAGGATTTAAAAAACAGTAACAATGAATTGCCAAAAGCTATAGGCTATTGTGTTTGAAAATATACTTTGAAATACTGTACCAAAATTTGTGAAAACTACAGATTAATAATTCAATTTAGAAAATCTATATCTAAAACAAGTATTCTTATTGATGAGAATAAATAGGTATGCTTTCTTCCTATGGTATTGCCAAAATATTGAATGAAATGATTTTAAGATTAAATTCTTCCACAGTATAATTAAATCAGAATTCCAAACTAAAACAACCACATCTGACAATGACCAGAGTTGCCTAACTGCCTGTAAGTCCACATTTACCTTCTAATGGGTATTGGCAGAGCAGCTACCACGAAAGACACATCTACATATTTTAGAGGCCTATGTAGCACATCCTTGATTCTATTATTTATTCTTACATGATAAGAAGGAATGTGAATATCACAGAGAATGTTCCACTACTTAAAAATATGCTCAAAGTCTATTTCTGAGCCTAGTAATATGAATTACAATTGGCAATTCTGAAACTAAATGCCACAGAGAAATTTCTTACAGTTTTTAAAAATAGATATAATTTTTAAAGCAGTTTTAGGATCAAAGCAACTGTACGGAAAGTACACAGAGTTCCCATATACTCCCTGCCCTCACACATGCTTCCCTACTATCAACATTCTCCACCAGAGCGATACAATCCATGTGTTACAATCCATGAACTGACACCGACATCATTATCGCTTATAATCACCCTAGTTTATATCATGGTTTGCTCTTGGTGTTGTACATTCTGTGATAATGCATAATGTATAAATGACAAACGTATAATGACAGGTGGACAGGTATCCACCATTATAGTATCACACAGAATGGGTTCACGTCCCTTAAAATATTCATCCTTCCTTAACCCCATAACCTCTGGCAATAGCAGATCTTTTCAGTGTTTTCATCATTTTGCCTTTTCTAAAATATCATATAATTGGGATCATACAACATGGAGCCTTTTCAGACTAGATTCTTTCACTAAATAATACGCATTTAGGTTTCCTCCATGTCTCTTCATGGTTTGATAGCTCTTTCTTTTTAACACTGAATAATATTCCATTGCCTAGATGTACCATAGTTAATCCATTTACTTGCTTCCAAGTTCTGGTAATTATGAATAAAGCTGCAATAAATATCCATAATCAGTTTTTTGTATAGACATAATTTTTTTCTGGCTATGCCATGTGGCTTGTGGGATCTTAGTTCGCTGCCCAGGGATTGATCCCCAGCCCACAGCAGTGAAAGTGAATCCTAACCACTGGACCACCAGGGAATTCTCTGCATAGACATAATTTTTAATGTATTTGGGTAAATACTAAAGCGCATAGTCACTAGATCCTATGGTAAGAATATGTTTAGCTTTGTATTTCTTACTGTTTGTATTACCAGGGGTATATTGCTTTGTGATTAAAAACAGAGTCTGGAATTAGTCTGTTCAATTTCTAGCTCCAGTACTTACTAGCTATGTGTCCTTGTACAAATTACTTAATCATTCTAAGACTTATTAATAAATCAGAAAAATGACAGTATCTACTTCATAGAGTTGTTCTGGGGGTCAGATGAAAAGAGTGACAGTAAAATATTTAAGAACATAGTAAGTATTGAATAAGCATTAGTTGTTGACAGCTGATATTATCCTTATTATTCTTCTTAACTCGACGGGCATGAAGTTTTGAGTCAGCCAATAGTGTAAACTTAGGTTGTAGTGAGAAAATAATTTTTCTTCATAAATTTCCTTCCTGTGGAAAGCATGAATTTGTAACAGTGGCCTCCTTGAGAGTCAGCTTTTATCTGAGGTCTCCAACCAAGCAGAAAATAAAAAAACATTCAACATGAGAAACTTCACTCATAGTAAATTATAAAAAATACAAGTTAGCATCTTTCCTAATATTGAGGGGCAAGTTTCAAACATAAAGTGTTTAACTGAATTTACTTTTTATAAATCTATTTTATGAAATAAATTTTGGCCTGAAAAAGTAGTTCAACTAGTGAGTCTAATTGTGTATTTGGGAAATGGAGTCGTTTTCTTTTATGTGGTAGTACATTCATGAATAGGGTAGTATAGTCATGCTGTAATAAGGTATATAGAATAGTAAAATTATAAAATGAAGAAAAAAGGTTAAGAAATGTAATGAATATTAAATGTAGCTCTAAGAATATCTGAAGAAAATTAACAATACAATATTTTCCCCAAATGTTTAAAAAAAGTACTTAAATATAAATTTAAACACTTAGATTTACCGTGTAGTCCCACATTGTTGCTCCTCCAAATGTAGATAACACGAAGACGATCACTAAAGCTATCTGAATTTCAGTTACATCCACTCTAAAAAGGAAAGATAAAGAATAGAGGTTTGTAAATCAAATCCCTGAATATGAAGGTTCATTAACCATATATTGAAATCAAAGATGTAAAAATCTACATAGGCTTAGTTTATTTTTACCTTTAGTTCCATCACTGAGTCATCAATTAACTACACTGTTAAATGAAAAAGCCTACAGGAACAATGTGCTCACATATAGGTAAAAAACTTGTATAGCATATATACAATTGCTAGTAACAGTTACCGCTGAGATTACAGAAAGCTTTTATCTTCTACTTTATATACTTCTGCAAAGTTTGAATTTTTAATAATAATCATGTATTACTCTTGTAATCAGGAAAAATTAATAGTAACATAAAAACAACCAGATGATTTAAGGCAAATTCATAAACACTCTCAAGTCAATTTCATTAAAAAGTAGGGAAAATTCCAATAGTTTTTCTCATTATGTTGCTGATAGTCATTATAATTTTTGGTTTCCACAGACATTTCCCCTCTGTATATAAACATACTTGTAAAAGTGTTAGCCACTCAGTTTTGTCTGACTCTTTGCGACCCTATGAACTGTAGCCTGCCAGGCTCTTCTGGCCATGGAATTCTCCAGGCAAGAATACTGGAGTGGGTAGCCATTCCCGTCTCCAGGGGATCTTCCTGACCCAGGGATTAAACCAAGGTCTCCTACACTGCAGGCAATTATTTACTGTTTGAGCCAACAGGGAAGCCCTAAACATAAACTTCTTTTAAAAACCCATTAAACCAAGCAACATCAGTCTCTAATCTGCATCCTCTGAAGCTACCGATTCCTCTCTCCTTTGCTCCATAAACAGGTTAGCAAATAGTCCACATCTGTAATTTCCTCCTCTCTTCATATTGCTGCATAATCCACTACAGTCCAGTTTTTGGCCTCATTCTATTAAAACTGTTTAAGGTAAACAGTGACTTTCAATTTGTTGAATGAAAGGGATACATTTTGGTTACTATCTCACATAACTCCTTTCAATAGTTAAATCGCTGACCACACCCCTCTTTCTTGAAAAGCTTTGCTGTTTTTATGCCATGTTCTCTGGTGATTCTCCTACCTTTCTGGAAGATCTTCCCAGGCTCCTTCTTCCACATCTTAAATGCTACTGTTTCCAGGATTCCTCTTTTCTCTTTTTAGGTTCTCTGAATATTATATCTATACTTAAGACTACCATCTATATGCCAATGACCTCTAAATCCATTTCTCCAAATCCATATATTTTTTTCTGAGCTTCAGATGTTATGTGTCTATCTCCTTTGCATCTCCTCTTAGATGCCCTGCTAGAGGAATACTTACTGCTCTGCAAATACAAAAAATGTAGGGATTAGATGATAAAATAGATCCAGCTATGGAAGAAAAGACTTCTCAGCTGAGTTATTTTGAGGGCATTTAGAGGGAAAAGGCAATGGCACCTCACTCTAGTACTCTTGCCTGGAAAATCCCACGGATGGAGGAGCCTGGAAGGATACAGTCCATGGGGTCGCTGAGGGTTGGACACGACTGAGGGACTTCACTTTCACTTTTCACTTTCATGCACTGGAGAAGGAAATGGCAACCGACTCCAATGTTCTTGCTTGGAGAATCCCAGGGACAGGGGAGCCTGGTGGGCTGCCGTCTATGGGGTCGCACAGAGTCGGACACGACTGAAGTGACTTAGCAGCAGCAGAAGGAGAAGGTGACTGGAACATTAATGCACAAATAAAAGGAAAATGTAATGACATCCAGTATTTGTAAGATCAGTGATAGGCAAATCAAGGCCTCCAGACTGCATGGAGAAATAGTCAAGTTAGTTGAAAAAGGTAAACTAAGTAATATAATGTATGGTATTTTGTGAAGAAAAAAGAGGAGAAGTACTGACATTTACTGAGCATCTGAGTCTTATGAGCTATATATACATTATACCTGTCTTTTGGGAAAGAGAAAATGAAAAGATTTTTCCACGCTTGTATTGAAAACAGCTGGATACTGCTATAGAAAAATGACTTCAGAGCCAACATTCTTTCCCCTACACCTATAATTTATTATCAGGATTTTGTACTCTTTTTCAAGTAACAGTACAGAATTCCATTAAGTTAATCTATAATTTTTCCAGGGTATGACTAGTGACCAGAAGCAACTAGGAAAGCTGACAGAAATTACAGGACAAACTTTCAGTAACTAAATGACATATACAGGGATTGAGCTAGGAACCTTGGTTTCACACATGCATCATTCATACCACAGAAAGCATCATTCTTCCTCTTTTAAGGATAAACTATATAAATGACTAAATTTTTTTGGAAATTTATTATTGTTTATTGACAGATTTTTCAGGACATCCATCCTAGCCAATTGACAGTTGATACTGACTGACTTTGGAAGTATTTACAGAAGCTTGGCTGATGTCCCACATATAGATCCTTCTTATAGTGTTAAGCTGGACCATCCATGTGTATCCTACTCAATGCTCAATGATGCTTTTACTTTGATAAAGTGAAACCATACAGAGGAGGATCTGTGCCACAGAGAGTAAGCATTTTACATGCTTCAAACCCTGGGCAGTGCAAGATCTCCTCCAGTCCTTCACATGTCTGGTGCTCAACCACAGCAACCACTTCCCTAATGTTCTGAGTACTTCTGTTCCTCATCCTCCTGCCTACAATGCTTTTGCCCCAATCTGTCTGGCATATCCCACCCACAAGTGACTCATCTTTCTATGTCCAATTCTAGGCACACTCAGTCAACTGACACTCAACTGACACTCTCAGTCAACAGTAAATGAGTATAAAGTGTACAACTAGGCCAGGAATGTAAAATAATTCATTTCAGAAAGATTTTTAATGAAGTAAAAGTCAAAGAGGTAAAGTCTAAGTCATTAAATAACTGCTGCTACTGAACAACAGTCGTTAAGAGTGTGGGGTTTGGAGAGTTGAGTTTAACCCTGGCTCCACACTTTTTTAGAAGTATAAGGAAGTTACAGAACTTCTCCGCCTCACTGGTACAGTCGCAGTAATACCCTCAACAGGGTTAATGTGAGGAATAAATGAGAAAAGGCATGTAAAGCACTGAGTACACCACCAGAACCACACAAGTGCTCAACAGCTGACAGCTGTGACTATTCTGTAATTTAAAGTCAATGTGAAAAACTGCCAGTGGCTTTCACTCTGTTAAATGATCCATTGTTTTGAGCTTCTCCTTTCAGTTATCATTATCAGAAGTTTTTTTTTTTTTTTTTCCAGAGCTACTGCTTCTCCCAGGAAGCACTAAAGTGCTGCAGGAAAGAATCTGAAGACAGGGGAAGCCAAAGCTGAGAATGAACCAAAGGGAGATGGCTACTAAAGGGTCAGGCAAAGAGGCAGCTGATGAGAAAGAGAGAGAACAGAGTTCCAGTCTTGTGCACTGTTTCCTGGTGTCTAAGAATAAAGCATCAGGGGCAAATAGTACAAGATGCTTTTACACTATCTCACCAACTGTACACCACAGCTGAGATTCTCATGACTACTGTTGTTCGGGACTGCTGTAAAGGGGCTCCCCTTTACGGACACACAAAAATTTGACCATAAAGGACCTTTAGATTCCATATCTCAATATTTTATCTTTTAGCCAAATGCTTCTTTTTTAGGTACTTTATATTCTTTTCCTACTTTATTCACATCCCTTATTTTTCTTTTTCTCTTGTCAATGTAAACTTGGGCTAGTAAGTTGGAGAGGGAGAAAAAATAAAATTATCATCAAGTATGTAACTATAACAAGAAGAACACCTAAAAGACTAAACCTAAGATATAACATTTATGGATGCTTCAATAAATTAAAAGGTAATTTAAATTCATGATTGACAGTTTGTTCCCTTTATTATGAATAAATGAAGTATGACAGTGAAAATGAATTTGATTATATCTTAAAATATACAACTTAAAATACATACTTACTTTCCAAACCTCAACACGCCTGAAACATAAGTCTGCCAGTGAGCACAATAAAACATGAACATCCCAATAAAAGAGCAGAAAAACAACCAGTCGGGGTGAGTTCCTAAGCGAACAGCAATTGAAGCTCCAACTGCCATAAAAACTGAAAGAAACAAGGTTTAGAAACCATTAAGTATTTAAAATAAGTGAAATAATTGCCACTGAATGTTTAGCAATGTAGAGTTTTAAGGTGCATAATCTTGGCATTAAAAGTAGGCAAGAATAAATTACTGAACATACATTTTTAGTGTATTTACAAAAAAATACACTTTGCAAAATTGCTCCCAGATGTAAACCAAAACAAACCAAACAGCTCAGTTCATTTCATTTTTTAAGCCATCATTAAAAAACAAACAAACAAAAAACAACTGTAGGAAAAAAATCTCCACTAACTTACCTGTGGAAAGAGAGTCGCAACCATGGTCAAAAAGTTCCCCTAAAGGAGAACAAGAATTTGTCCTTCTGGCTTGTTTCCCATCAATAGCATCCAGTGACTGGTAGATGAAGAGTCCTAATGCACATAAAAGGTATGTCCAGTATGGTGCCTAACATGAAATGTTAACAGTGAAGACTGGTGAGTGACAATAAGCCAGCTTCTGTTTGAAAACAGCTCAACCAAGCCAACCAACACATTTGCTTATGTTCTCGCTTTATAGCACCTCAGCATGATATAAAGAACATTCATAACCCTCTTTCTACAGATATGAATTAAACTAAGAAATGAATTGCTCTAGATTGGGAGGAGGTCACAGAATATATTATGGGAAGCAGGAAGTTAAACAACTGAATGAGGATTAGGACCCTGATTTTGATTCTTAGTCCACAGCTCCTTTAATATAATACTATTTATATATGTCACTGGATTTGAAATTATTCGGTAAGTTTCCACTGTGAAAGAAGAACTTAAAGACAAACCACAGACCCCTGCTTCCATTTATGATGGAATATCAGGGACTGGATTTACTCTCCCACCTTGGATAACTAGAAACGCGATCAAATAAACAAAACAACCATGTTCAGACATTGCAGCCAGCGCAGCACTGTGATCCCTGACAGAAGGGAAGTAAGTGACATGAGCCCTCCGAGTACTCCAGCTTAGTGCCGACGGGCAGTGTCCAGCCCGCAGTGCAGGAGTGGGGACCTGGAAGAGCCCAGTGATCCTGCTGTGTTGAGGAGCAACAGAGCAGAGCTCAGGAAGGTCAAGGCAGACAGAATCTGTGGCTCAGGGCACTGGTAAGGAGAGAGGCACATGTTGTGGAGATCTACAGAGGGGATCTTTGAGTCTTTGGCTGAGAGGTGACCTGTGCCTAATGAGAAAAAACTACTAATGAAGGCCAGGGAAAGAACCACATTCCCACCAGGTACAGCAGAAAGACCTTGTAATACTTGTGGCACTGGGTAGAGTTCTCAGAACTGTAATGCTTTAGCAGTGGGGATAAATTAGCCTTAGACTAAAGGTTTCTCTGATAGCCTTAACAGATGCAAAACCCAGCCTCAAAAGGATCTGACTGATTCCAGGTAACTTACCTATAGCCAACACAAAGTACATCTTAAAGGAAAACCCCACCAAACCTAGTACCCCTGAATGTAAAATTCACAATGTTTGGCATCTAATTAAAAAACTACTAGTCACTCAAAGAAGCAGAAAAATACGCTGACAACTAGGAGTAAAATCAATCAAAACAATCAGACCCAGGAATAACAGAGAGAATGAAATCTGCAGAAGAGGACATTAAAAGTTCTGATAAATATGCCTCGTATGTTCAAGAAGATGGAAGAAAAGCATGACAGACTCCAGTGAAATTTCTAGAATGAAAAGTACAATATTTCAAATGTAAAATATACTATATGAGACTAACAACATATTAGATACTGCAGAAGAAAATATCAGTGAATTTACAGACTATTAGAGGAAAATATCCAATATTGTGCATAAAGAAAAAAAGGCTAAAAATAATTGAACTGGGCCTCAATAACCTGTGGGATATATGTAATTACAGTCTCAGAAGGAGAGAAAAGAAAGGGTTGGACATGGAAAATACAAGAAAAAATAATGGCTGGAAATGTCCACATTTGATAAAATCTATAAACTCACATATCCATGAAGCTCAGCAAACCCCAAGCAGAATAAGTATTTTTTTTAAAAACCCATCAAGGCACATCATAATCAAATCACTGAAGACCAGTGATGAAAAGAAAATCATTTAAGAAGCCAGAAGAAAAAGACACATTACATACAGAACCATAGACAAAAATGACAGAGCAGAGAGTCAGTGAACTTGAAGGTGGGTCAATAGAAATGATGCAATTTCAACAAAAGAGAGCAAAAGAATTTTATTTATTTATTTATTTTGAGAAAAAGGATTTTAAAACAACCATTCTTTTCTTTCAGCACTTTATAAATGTATTCTACTTCCTCAGGGACCCATGTGATGAAAGCAATGGCCAACCCAGAATTCTGCCTCAGAAATGAAGTACAGCAAAAGTGTTGAGACGTAGGGTTTCAAAGTTAGATCTGTGTTTGAGTTCTTGGCTCTGTTATGTAATAGCCAAGTGACCCTGGGCAAGTCATTTAAACTTCTAAACTTTGGTTACCTCATTTGTAAGATGCAAATAAAACTTGTAGTTGTACACAATGAAAAAATTCTTAAGATAGTTCTTTACACACACCAGGCATGTAATAAGTGCTCAACGAAGTTTAGCTATTGTCATTAAACATTCTAAAATGATATTTGACATATCAATGTGGGTATGGCTTATGTGGCAATTCTGCAAATAACCAATCAACTCGCTACCTCATTCCTCAATCTTTCAAAGTAAACAAAAGTTTACTTTGAACTTTAACAAATATTTCATCATTTGTTAATATCAGATACCCAGTGTTAATAGCTACACTGCTGTTGTTGTTTAGTCACTAAGCCGTGTCCGACTCTTTTGCCACCCCATGGAATGTAGCCCACCAGGCTCCTCTGTCCATGGGATTCTCCAGGCAAGAATACTGGCATGGGTTGCCATGCCCTCCTCCAGGGGATCTTTCCAACCCAGGAATCGAACCCATGTCTCTTGCATCTTCTGCATTGGCAGGTGGATTCTTTACCACAGTGCCACCTGGGAAGCTCCTTTCCACTGAATCCTTTTCCCCTAAATGACAGAAAGTAAATAATCTACATGAAGATGTTCCAATTCTCCCTTCTTATACAGAAACTTCTTATATGGAAAATTTGGAGCTTCTCAAGAAGCAACTCCCAAAGGTCCACATTAAAAAGCTCCTGATTCTAACTTCTGATCTGGGAGCCTGGCAGCAGGTAAGTCTAAAGGTCAAGGTGTTAACAGAAATCCATGCTGGAATAAATTTGGCTGCTCCTGGATACCATGGTTGGAGGTGGACTCTGCCCCTTATTTGGAGAAAGGAATGAAAACTGGCTTGCTGGCCTAACATGACCTCACTAGAATATCAATGGAGTTAAGATTTACAGTTTAAATGGGGAAAGAGGGGCAGGGGAATTTCAACAGGAAAAGACAGAGAGAAGGGCTAAGCAGGAATGAAGGTAGAGTCCTTAAAGTGAAAGGTTTATTCATGAGTCCATGACCAGCTCATGTTTCTGGAACAGATGATCCACAGGTCATTACAAGAGAGACTGGAAAGGTAGTAATGTTATCTTAAACAGTACAACAAAGGACTTTCAAAAATGCATTATTTTGTTTGAAACAGCAATCCACAGAGACAAGGCAGCTATTATGTTCTTTTTATTACAGATAAAAGTGAAACTTAGGGAGGGGTGATAAAGTTCCATCAAGAAGAGAGTTAGACTGGATCCAGGAAGCAAACCCTAGTTTTATGACCTGGCCCATGAGACGAGATCTATCAGATTTATTGCCCTGCAGGCTACACAGACTAGGTGTAGCTTCCCATCTGGATTCTTATCTATTCTTTCAAACCTGCTAAGAAGCACTTTCCTGCCCCCACAAATAAAATTTCTTTTTTTTTTCTTTTTGTTTTTTAATTTAATTTTATTTTTTAACTTTAAAATATTGTATTGGTTTTGCCATATATCAACATATATCCGCCACAGATATACATGTGTTCCCCATCCTGAACCCTCCTCCCTCCTCCCTCCCCATACCATCCCTCTGGGTCGTCCCAGTGCACCAGCCCCAAGCATCCAGTACTGTGCATCGAACCTGGACTGGCGACTCGTTTCATATATGATATTATACATGTTTCAATGCCATTCTCCCAAATCATCCCACCCTCTCCCTCTCCCACAGAGTCCAAAAGACTGTTCTATATATCAGTGTCTCTTTTGCTGTCTCGTATACAGGGTTATTGTTACCATCTTTCTAAATTCCATATATACGTGTTAGTATACTGTATTGGTGATTTTCTTTCTGGCTTACTTCACTCTGTATAATAGGCTCCAGTTTCATCCACCTCATTAGAACTGATTCAAATGTATTCTTTTTAATGGCCGAGTAATACAATTTCAAGTTCAGTGAACCCGAGCGGTGGGAAACTGGCTGCAAGCTGAGAGAGACTTCCTTCCTTTTAAACCCACGAAGGCGCACCAGTCCACCAGCTGCCAGTTCATTCCCTTTCCAGTCTTCCCAAGACCACAGGGGCTGGACCTATCTTTTCTCTTCCCTGCAGTCATCACCTCCATTTCCACCCGGGAGCTATGAAATAGTTTGCAGATTATCTGTTATCTCTGTAAAACAGGCCCCAGGGGGGAGATCCTCTTGCCAGGAACAGCAGGCCTCTTCCTTCCAGGAGTCTGCTTTAAATGCGGGTCACTCCAGAAAGTTCTCCAGGTGGATGCAGGATTTCCAGAGCTATCCCAACTCAATTCCAGTTAAAAAAAGAAAAAAAAAACTTATTTTCAAAAATTTCAAATGTAAACCCAGGAAAATCAGGGCATGGATTATGAATTATAGAATTATAAAGTCATAAGAAGGCAACCCACTCCAGTGTTCTTGCCTAGAGAATCCCAGGGACGACAGAGCCTGGTGGGCTGTTGCCTATGGGGTCGCACAGAGTCGGACATGACTGAAGTGACTTAGCAGTAGCAGCAGCAAGCAATATGTTAATGTCAGAATACTTCTATAGAAGGAGGCTATTACAAAAAGTAAAACTTCTCCAGATCATATAAGCTCCTTAACATTTAAAGTTTTAAATTATATTATCTTTATAATATCTACTGTATCTGGGAATTCCCTGATGGTTCAGTTAAGACACTATGCTTCCACTGCAGGGGGCATGGGTTTGATCCCTGGTCAGGAAACTAAGATCCCACAGCCATGTGGTGTGGCCAAAAGAAAAAAAAAATCTACTGTATCTTTTAAGATCAGAACTTTATAATACATCATAGAAATCTTTCCAAGTCAAGCATAAAGATCTACACCATTTGCTTACATGACTGCATGGTATTCAATGATGTGTGTAAATCACAATTTTAAATAATACCTTCACTAATGATGAATCTTACATGATTGTATGGAAGATTATATGTTTATTCTAGAAAATAAAATAATTACTAAGAAATAATCATAAGTTCATGTCATTCGGAGAAGGCAATGGCATCCCACTCCAGTACTCTTGCCTGGAAAATCCCATGGACGGAGGAGCCTGGTAGGCTGCAGTCCATGAGGTCGCTAAGAGTTGGACACAACTGAGCGACTTCACTTTCACTTTTCACTTTCATGCATTGGAGAAGGAAATGCCAACCCACTCCAGTATTCTTGCCTGGAGAATCCCAGGGACGGGGGAGCCTGGTGGGGTGGTGTCTACGGGGTCGAACACAGTCGGACACGACTGAAGCGACTTAGCAGCAGCAGTAGCAGCATGTCATTCAGTCAGTTCAGTTCAGTTCAGTCGCTCAGTTGTGTCCAACTCTTTGCGACCCCATGAATCGTAGCACACCAGGCCTCCCTGTCCATCACCAACTCCTGGAGTTCACCCAGACTCACATCCATCGAGTCGGTGATGCCATCCAGCCATCTCATCCTCTGTCGTCCCCTTCTCCTCCTGCCCCCAATCCCTCCCAGCATCACAGTCTTTTCCAATGAGTCAACTCTTCCCATGAGGTGGCCAAAGTACTGGAGTTTCAGCTTTAGCATCATTCCTTCCAAAGAAATCCCAGGGCTGATCTCCTTCAGAATGGACTGGTTGGATCTCCTTGCAGTCCAAGGGACCCTCAAGAGTCTTCTCCAACACCACAGTTCAAAAGCATCAATTCTTTGGCGCTTTTCACAGTCCAACTCTCACATCCATACATGACCACTGGAAAAACCATAGCCTTGACTAGACGGACCGTTGTTGGCAAAGTAATGTCTCTGCTTTTGAATATGCTATCTAGGTTGGTCATAACTTTCCTTCCAAGGAGTAAGCATCTTTTAATTTCATGGCTGCAGTCACCATCTGCAGTGATTTTGGAGCCCAAAAAAATGAAGTCTGACACTGTTTCCACCGTTTCCCCATCTATTTTCCATGAAGTGATGGGACCAGTTGCCATGATCTTCGTTTTCTGAATGTTGAGTTTTAAGCCAACTTTTTCACTCTCCTCTTTCACTTTCATCAAGAGGCTTTTTAGTTCCCCTTCACTTTCATGTCATTAAAAAAACACTAATAAATTTAAATTGCTTGTCAGTTACATCACAAAAAAAGAACTATATAAAACTTAAGTATTTGGGAAATTTTACTTTTTCTAGCTACTTGAATTAAAGGATTAGAGAAACATTAGAACATGTGGCAACTGTTTTTGTTCAAAATAACTCTGGATCAGAGAACACTCATATATAGATCAATTATTTATTCCAGGTATCATACTCCTTTTTATTTGTGTGTTTGAATGAGCACACACATCAGGAAAAGGAAAAAGAGACTTAGAAAGTGATCAGTGAACACATTTCTGTGCACTGGACAAATTTAACTTTTGGCTCAGACCCTAGAATACTGGATTTTGGGGGAATACAGTCTTAGGTTTTTCTATAAATGAAAAGGCTAACCTAGGTAGTCTCCAAGGCCCCATCTTTAATATGAGAATAGAATCCTCTCCAGAGTAGGAGGTATGTTCTCTGGTTTTAAAACCTGCTATATATACCATGGGAGCTAAATAACTAGATGATTAAAATCAACTGATGATTAAGTAACAGGTTACCTCATAACTATTCAGTAAAATGGTTTCCAAATTTACGAATACATGTCTTGGGGCTTTTTTGCAGACTGGATAGGAGTATATACTCTGTACTCCACCTGCAAATGATCCTTGAATGAGCTACTTTACCTCTCAGTGCTTCAGTTTCCCTTTATGAAAAATGGGAATAATCACTGTTCTCAGCTCATTGTGAGAATTAAATGAATTATTACATGTCAAGTGCTTAGAAAAGTGCCTGGCTTATGGGAAGAGCTCAGTAAATTTTAGTTATTATTATTTCTGATACTATATAAGATACTTTTTGAGTGATTCTTAGGTAAACTTTTCATTTTAATACTTATGTCTTTAATCTATTTTAAAAATAATAATTTTAAAACTAGCTAGCATAGCTATCAAACCTATAATTGTACAGATATTAAGGCTTTAAGTCTAAGTTTTTAAGGAGTAGATTTGAAGTTTATGTAAAGAAAAACAGTATAGGTAATACACAAAAGCAAAAATGTTCCCAAATTAAAATTTAGGAAATACTGAAACTATACATGCCTGCTTATATGAATTTTCACACTTAAAAAGTCCTCTTTGCTTTAAATGGCCTTGGATGTAAGTTGATACAGATGCAAAAGATATTACATAACCAGTAACCACTGGGTCAGCTGGTAATGGAGAGACTTCAATTATCCAAACATCAGTTGACTTCTCTCTCCATAAAAAATAAAAACTGCGTTTAGACAAAGATCAGGCATGTGTGAAAAACTGTAATGCTGGTACAGTGTTAGAAGGTGGACTTTGTACCCAGTTGGGTGAGTCTAGTGATTTTTTTTAATATAATAAATTAATTTATTTTTAATTGGAAGATAATTGCTTTATAGTATTGTGTTGGTTTCTGCCAAACATCAACATGAATCAGCCACGGGTATACCCGAGCCTAGTGGGCTGCCATCTATGGGGTCGCACAGAGTCAGACATGACTGAAGTGACTTAGCAGCAGCAGTGATTTTTGAGAGAAAACTCATGGAATTTTAATAGACTGCTAATCTGACTGCTCTAACCTGTATTATGTGCCCGTGACACAGTTGAGCCTGTGACCAGAGGCATTTCGTTGTTTACAAAGGGAGGGTTCCCACTGGAACCAAGGCTGGGGAGGCTCCAGAGGCTTGGTGGACAGGAAGCCAAGAGTCACTCTCCATCCCTCCCAGCAGGAAGGCCCTAGCAGCTCACTGGTTTACCCCAACCTGTGGCCTCAGCTCAGGGCAGGGGCCAGCGTTTGAGAGGAACACACCCACCTTCTTACAATGAGGCAGGTTACCAGCTGCAGGTGGAAACCAGGCAGGGCACGAACACCCAACAGCGTTCAACCAACTTCAGGGCCACAGGGACTTTCTCAGGACAGTAGAAAGCTGTACTTGAAAGACAGCATTCCTTCTCTTAAGTTTAGTGTAAACAGTCGTATTCTTTTTAAAAACCTCTTTGAGTACTTACTAGAATTCTTGTTGACAATGCCAGCCTCTCACTAGGCAAAGGGAAACAGGCAGGGAGGGGAGCGAAGAGAACCCCTAGACAGATCTATCGTCACCGTCAACTCCTTTGGGTACCTTCACATCTGTTTCGCACTGTAACTTCACAGAACCCAGGTGGTTGGCGCTTCTGCCCAGGTCAAACCCACCAGGAGCAGGATTTAAGGCTCCTTCCATACTCACAAGGCCATGTTTTATCCACACTTGAACCAGAATTCTAAAGGGGAAACAGTCTGTTTCTTGGGAATCAAGCACAGGAAAGCCACAGGCATCAGAGCTACTTCTACATCACCGGCAGAAGCTCCTTCTAGACAGCACTGGGATTAGGGTGAGGCCAGCAAGGAACTGTGGGTGCAGGATTCAAGGAGGCATTTTCGACCCTCAGGGCTGTCTGTGCCTGCCTGCCTCACTCTACTCCCTGCCCTGCTTCTAGAACTTTCACCTCCTGCGAGGTATTTTGTTTTAGTATGAGAGGCCACTCTCTCACAAGAGTCCTGCCTTCATAAATGATGCTTCTTAAGTTACTGAACTAGAAGGAAATATTCTAGATTTCAAAGAAACCAAACCTGTAACAGAATTTGACTAGGTTATTGCCTTTTCTTATTATTCCTCCAACAAATAATTCTTGATAGTCCAAAGGCCACTCGAATCTGAAATATTTAGACAGGGAACAAACCATTTCTTAAGGTTGTAAATATCTCCTCAGATACACTTGCTTTCAATTCATATCATAAGGGAAAGAAATTATTCAAGGCCCTTTGACCCAGCCCTATGCTGGGCACCAATCTGCTATAAACACACTCTTAATAGCAGTCACATGGATTTATATACAGATAGCAAGAGGGCAGAGCAAAAACATTTACTCAAGAAAACCGAAAAGGGAATGGAGCCACAGTTTATGCCAGTCAAAAATAAGCAGAGAATGCTACTAAGCTGGAGCCCAAAGAACCAGACTCGAATCACCAAATTTTCTCATCGAGAGGGGACGCAATTCAGTTCTTGTTTTCTGTTTGCCCTGACTCTTGCATACTCATGTCAAAACTCCCTGGACCAAATTGATAAGTATTTAATCTGAAATAAGCTAAAACTGAATATGGATGGAAAAACATAATCTCCCAAGATTATAAATTGCTATTTCCTGCACGCAGTCAATAGTTTAGCAAATATTTACCAAGTGTCTACTTTACACAGGGCACTATGCTGTGAAGAATGTTCAAATAAATGGGCAATTGCTGTCTGAACTTAAAATATGGTAGACTGTCTTACTCAATAAGGACATACATAACCAAACATCACATCACACACATAACCAAAATAAATGGAGAAGTTCCACAGGAGAGCTACAAAGACCTACAGCAGAAGTATAGTTTTCCAGCTTGGAATCCTGGACTCAGTTTAAAGAGGTTAATTTATTTCCCTTTAGTTTCCTCATCTATAAAATGAGGATAATAGTAGTACCTTTTCATAAAGTTGTGGAGAGTATTAAATGAGATAATAGACAAAAGCAGTTTAAGTGAATGCCCAGCACCTAAGTGTGTACGTGTGAATGCTAAGTTCCTTCAGTCATGCCCGATTCGGTGCAGCACTATGGGCTGTAGCCTACAAGGTTCCTCTGTCCATGGGATTTTCCAGGCAAGAATAATGGAGTGGGTTGCCAGGCCCTCCTTCAGGGGAATCTTCCCGACAGGGATCGAACCCATGTCTCTTACATCTCCTACATTGGCTAGTTCTTTACCACTAGTGCCATCTGGGAAGCCCCAAGTACGTAAGTAATTCCCGGTAAGTGTTAGTTAAAAAGTCACTCAGTCATGTCTGACTCTTTGCGACCCCATGGACTGTAGCCTGCCAGCCTCCTCTCTGTCCATGGGATTTTCCAGGCAAGAGTCTTGGAGTGGGTTGCCATTTCCTTCTCCAGAATGTTAGTTATCATTGCTATTATTATGGAAGTTCAGAGGATTAAGTAGTTGATTTGACTTCAGAGAAGGAAGAAAAATTTCCTAAGGAGGTAGTGTTAGGAATGGACACAGAGAGATGAAGTGGGACAGGAGAAAGAAAGAGGAAGGAGAAAAGAGAGGGACAAGAAGGAAAGAAATCTTAAAAAAAATTTTTTTTTGGCTGCACTGCGTGGTATGAGGGATCTTATTTTCTCAACCAGGATTGAACCCCCCTCTCCAGCCCCAGCCTCCATTAGAAGCATGCAGTCTTAACCACTGGACTGCCAGGAGAAGTCCCAAGAAATACCCTTGATATAGGAAGTAGTTCAATTTGGCTGGAGTAGAAAGTTCCTTAATGAAATGGTGGCGTGACATGCAGTTCAGAGCACCATTGCACAACAATGTAAATCACTTAACTTTTTTCTCCTAATTTCTCGTCATCCCCAGTCATGTCCTAGAATATCAATACAGTTAAAAAGTAGATCAAATATTATTAACATAGATATGTAGTGAGCATTAATCATAAATGGGTAGACTAACCCAAGCATCAGAGTCTAACAACTGTATGGGCTTTCCCTGACCCTTTCTGGAAGGAATCCACCAAGTCTGAAAAAGTACTAACTCTTAAGTTTAAGAATCAGAAAACACATTTCAAGCCAGGTTAAAGACACTCCAGGCCTCAACTTCCTCTTAATAAAATGTATGCCACTATTAGTTCAGGATGGCTGGACAGAAGAAATACTAAAATGGTGCGAAGGCCTTTCTAGGAAGGGAGAAAACTTGCCAGCCTCCTTGGGTTGATATGAGACACAAATGCAACAATGAATGTGAAAGCATATTACACACCTGATAAGCATTACATAAAACACAAGGTATTTTTCCTGCAGATCACCCAGAAAAGAAAGAACTGCAGATGAGACGGTGGTGGTATATGGTAAAAAGAATCGGGCTTTGTAGTCAGGCCTTCTTAGATCTGAACCTTGTCAGACCCTGTCTCTGTGGCCTATGAACTGCGACGTTCCTTTTGTGGTCTTGCCGGGATATTATCAGACAGGCAGCGTAACTCCTGTAACGGTGTTTCCCCTCACGGCTACAGCCACTTAGAAACATGTTCAGGATCTAATTACATTTCAGAAACACTTCTCAGTTTCATCTTGTTTTTTCAAACTTTACTTCCTGTTTTTAGATCATTCTGATTTCTTTTTTTTTAAGTCCCTCAGATCCTCCCTATCTGCCACCTTTTTCCTTTTTTTTTGAATGAATGAGGCATAGCCTAAAAATTAATAATTTAACCTGTTCCATCAGGCCCCATCCCCTGTCATCCCTGAACAGAATCTCCTGGACTTCTCTGCCTGTCCTGCTCTTTGGAAGTGCTCAACAGATGGTTATTAAATTAATATTGAAAAGTTCATGATTTAACTGGCAAATAGAAACATTCAAATGTTGTCAGCGAAACCAAGGCCCAATAAAAACTAAACTTTATTATAGGTTTGCAGGACATTTTTCATAAAAGTAATATTTTTAACAGGTTGAACAAATTCTAATTTTCTACATTTATCTGCATGTAATATATCATTTAGTCCTCACTGCATTCTTGTGAAATTTGGCAAGTATTGGCAAGTATTATTTCTATTTTACATGAGGAAAGCATGCCCACGTTGTCTGTCATTCCATAGTGTGGCAAAGCCACATTAGAACCAAGCCTTCCCTTCTGGCCCAGTGCACCTTCCATTCTGGCACACTGCCTCTGGGGAATTCTGCAAACAGGCTTCCACTTACATTTTTTAAACAATATGTAAATGAATTGACAATGGGAACGTCTGCCGAAAAATCAAATATTAATATAACTAACATCCATCAATCTATGTTTAAAATGTAGGCTTCATCAAATACTTAAAAAAAAAAAAAAAAGGATCCATGTATGGAGGGCACTGTATTCCTATCCAACCTCAAGTCAAATTAGTTCTCCACAGGATCTATACTCCCTGGAGAAAGAAATGGCAACCACTCTAGTATTCTTGCCTGGAGAATCCCATGGACAGAGGAGCCTGGCAGGCTGCAGTCTACGGGGTCGCAAGAGTCGTAGACAACTTAGCCACTAAAACAACCAACGAACCAGGACCTATACTCAAATACGATTATAAACGGAATCTCTATGTGGAGGGCAAAGAAAAGAAAGCAATGTCACAGAACGTGCAATGTAGTCTTTATTCCAGGTATTCTAAAAAGCCATAGATGGGAGTGGCCCCCTCTGCTTCCTGCTCCCCCCATCACACTCAGTCCAAGGGACGCTTCTGATTAACAGGTGTCAACGAAGAAAGAGGAAGTAGTTAATCTCTTAAAAGTAACTTATCTTTGATCAGCGCTATCAGTAATTACAGGATCACTAGCACAGCCTTTGAGAAACAGACGGTTAAGTATAAAAGTGTCCAAAGGGCATTTCGGGCTTGGTCAACCAAACCACAAGCCCTAAGGCCAGGCGGGACGGAGCTGGGGGTGTTCAGTGACCAGTGTGCAAAGTCACCGACTGCTTGTCCACCCCCACCCCCAACTTGGCGCAGAATGGGGCGGCGGCCAGACAGGCAGGCCCCTCGCTCGCAGTGGCCGAGACAGCCCGTCCGCCGCCCCGGGGGTGGACGGGACTGGGCAGTGACCTTGAGAGCCCCTCCGCCGTCCGGAGGAGGCTGGGGGTACACGCGGGACTGGGTAGGGGCCTGATAGTCTCCCGGCAGAGCGGAGAAGGCTCGCGGCGGCCGCGGCGCGGATGTAGAGGCGGTGTCCACCCCTCCGCGAACCCGGGCGGCTCTGCCGCGCGCGCGGGTTGGCGGAGTGCGGCGCCCCGGGAGCCTCCAGGGCCGCACCTGCGCCGGGGTTCGGCTCAAGGTGGGCAGCAGTTGGGGGCCCGCGGGCGGCGGGCGGTCGGCGGGCCCTACCTCCTCGGTGACCGTGGGGCAATAGGAGATGAGCACGAGCGTGGTGAGCATGTTGATGGCGAGGCCCAGGAGGGTGATGGAGTTGGGGGCCATCCACAGCGGGATCCACTGGAGCAGCCAGGTCCAGTAGAGCTGCAGCGGCGGCTCGAGCAGCGAGACGCCCGCCGCGGTGTAGCGGTGCTCCTCCAGCCGCCGCAGCTGCGCCGCGCTCAGCGGCTCGGTCAGCGCCTTCAGCCAGCGCGGCGCCGGCCTGGCCCCGGCGCCCGCCGCCATGGCCGCCTGCGGGCCCCGCCGCTGCGAGCGAGCGCAGCCCGCGCGGGGCTCCAAGGCGGGGACAGGTGGAGGGAGGGGCTCGCGGGCCCGGGCCTGCGCCGGCCGGGTGGGACTCGCCGGTCCGGCCCGCGGCCGAGGTCGAGGTCAGGCCGGGCCGCCCCTGGTCCCGGGGCCCCCGCCCCTAGAGCCGCCGGCCGCAGGGGGCGGGGCCTGGGGGGGGTGCGCGGGGAGGGGGCGGGGCCGCCTCGTGAGGGGTCCAGCCGGCGCGACCGGTCCGCCCAGGCCTCCGGGTCACCTCGGGGTGCTCCACCGACCGTCACTTTCTAATTGGCGCACAAAGGGCCCAGACTCCCCCAAGATCCCGATGCACCTGCCTATAAGGTCCGATTCTTCTCCCGGGACCGCTGGTGACGCTCCCCGGAGGGAAGTCTCGCCCGCGGGACAGTTGGTAGCGGGTTCCTCTAACTCGTGCGGTGTGCACAGCTCGGTTCTCTTCTTTGGCGAACGCCTTGGTCTTCAGCCAAACTGAAGGACGCCGCTGCCTGCAGACCCGGGGTCTGCGGGATACTGTGTGAGAACATGATTTTTGCCCATCTTGGGTCACTGGTTTGAGGGCCCCATCCGTTGGCCCATAGAGAGGTCCTGTTTGATAAATGTACGGGGACAGGATAGGTCTTCCTCCCAACCCCCAGGACTGGGGGCCCTGGCCGTGTATTAGCTCTAGAGAACCCTCACTTTCCGGTTCCAAAGTATTGGAACTACCAACCAATCAGGATTTAGAAACACCGTCTGACAAGGGGACTGAATGGTTGGAACCCAAATGCCTATTTTTCAGAGCAGCCCATACCGATAACCATGTTGTTTGTTTGTTTTTTTTTTTACACACACCGTTCCCCCCAAAGACAAGGATCCAGGTGGTACCTTCCACTGCCCACCACACAATGGCAGTTCACCAGCCCCTTACCTCACAATGCACTCTTTAGACCAAGGGACAGCCTGTCATAAACGTATCATTTTGCACAACCAGCGACAAGCCTGACAGTTGCCTTTTCTTCACCTCAGGGTTCTTATCGGTAGGCACTTCTCTAAGACACTGAACTAACTCAGAAGCTGCTTAGTGACAGTCGTGTTGGGCAGTGGTTATCAGCGGGTACAGTTTGTCTGACAGATGCCACCACAACACCCTGGAGATGGGCTAACAAACTACTACCCAGCCCACCACCTGTTCCCATACAGCTTATAAACTACAGATGGTTTTTAGACTTTAAATGATTAAAAAAAGAATTTTTTCTGTGATGCAAAATAACATGAAATTCATATTTCAGTGCCACTAATAAAGCCATGTTTATGCCTTACATACTAATTATGACTGCTTTCATGCTCCAAGGGCAAATTTTAGTGGTTGTGATAGAGACCATGTAGCCTGAAAAGACTACAATATTGACTGTCTAGCGTTTTACTCAGAGAAGGCAATGGCAACCCACTCCAGTACTCTTGCCTGGAAAATCCCATGGACTGAGGAGCCTGGTAAGCTGCAGTCCATGGGGTCACTAAGAGTTGGACAGGACTGAGTGACTTCACTTTCACTTTTCACTTTCATGCATTGGAGAAGGAAATGGCAAGCCACTCCAGTGTTCTTGCCTGGAGAATCCCAGGGACACGGGAGCCTGGTGGGCTGCCGTCTATAGGGTCGCACAGAGTCGGATACGACTGAAGCAACTTAGCAGCAGTAGCAGTAGCATTTTACTGAAAAAAATTTGGCAATTCCTTCTTTAGAAGAATAGGAGGGTGTCTGTAGACCAAACCATGCATTGAATATCCATTTCCTAGTCTCTTATGTGAAAAATGATACTTACAAATGCAGGAAAGGAATCAGAATGATAGAGATTCATTCTTAACTCTGTTGGGGTTTTTGTACAGTAAACTTGGAGATACCTGTCTTTTAACTTGGCAGGGTCACAAATGAGTCAAGGAAAAATCCTTTTCCAGTTTAATAAATTTATGTTATAGATAATTTTAACTATAGATAAAAAAACATCATAAAGAGAATAAAAGGGCAAGCTGGGAAAAGGTATTTCCCTCAAATAAAATCCAGATTGAATAGTACCCAGATCATATAAGGAATTTCCGGGTGGTCCAGTGGTTGGGACTCTGTGCCTTCAATGCAGGGGCTCAAGTTTGATCCCTGGTCATGGAACTAACAGCCCACATGCTGTGCAGTGCAGCCAAAAGCTATTTAAAAAAAAAACACATTTCCTATACCCCAAAGTTCTTTCTTTAAAAAAAATTATCTTACTAAATTTACTAAAATTAATGATGCATTCTCTTGCCAGGAAGACTTTGGTAAAGTCCAACCTCCATAGCTCAGCATTCGAAAGCCCAATCTTCCTTTCCCAGTCTTATTTCCCAAGTGTCTCTTCCCTCACTCCTCTCCCTAATCTGATGCTCCAGCTTCATGGATCCATTAGCTGTTCCCAAGTACACCCAGCACTTCCTCATGCCCCACTTTGCTTCCTGGGCTTGGAGAGTACCCTCCATCTCTCATCACCCCCACAACATTGCTCATCAGTGAAGGTTCAGCTTAAATTCTGCCTTCTCTGAAATGGCCTCTCAGATCCCTCCAGTTCGATCTCTCCTGCTTCGACACAGAGTCCTTTATACCTTGTAATCCAGTCTGCCTTGAGGCACTTGTTTATGTACTGATCTCCTTCTTGTCCAGCTCGGAGTACAAGGATTATATCCCTGCACTGAGTATGTTCCTCAGTCCTTGGTATCGAGTAGATATCCATACATTTAAAACCTTTTTGTTTTGAAATAATAGTCACAGAAAGTTGCAAAAATTGTGCAGAGAGATTCCTTGTACTCTTCAGCCAGCCTTTCCCAATGGTAATGTCTTACATTATCCTCGGTACAAGAGACATCCATAAGTTTTTATTTGGTGGTTTATCTTGGTTTAACTACCAGTTCTTTTTGTGTAACTTGCAATCATATTTCAAATCTTCTTCCTCAGCATCTAGATCAACTTTCCACAAAATGTTCTGGTCTCATGTAGCCAGATTAAGTGTAAAATAACTGCTTCAAAAAGCCCCTAAATTTCATTGGTTTGGAAAGGCATGTGTTGCAATAAAAAAATCACCTGGCTAGATTTTCAGTGTAGCAGAATTTTATCTTTCAGGGAGTCAAGCTATGTGTGTAAGTGTTTAGAGCTTTGGACCCACAGGTTGGAGTATTTATGAAGATTAGTGTAGTTCTGTGGTGTAAATCCTTGCCTTTTCTCATTTACGTGCTCTGGTTTAATTTGTTTTTATAGTTCTGTACTTTGTGACTCTAAAGTCCAACTTTTATAGAACCATGGCACCTTTCAAAATACATGAGTGGACATAAAGTGTTCAATAATAGATTGACAAAAACGTTCGCTCTCTTCTCTAGAAACGCTTAATTTCTGGATCAAGATCAGAAAAGCAAATTTCACAATAGAATCCCTGAGATGTTGTAATTGTGTTTTTTATCTGATATTTCGAAAGCAATTTATGGTTGGAAACTGATTTTCCTCAGAGACACAGTTCTTAGTGGTCTGTCCTATTTATATCCTTTAACTGTTTTTTATTTATTATTGTTTTCTGAGTTCTCATCCCACTGCTTTAAAATGTTTTCCATGGTATGACTTGAGCATTGGAGGGAATCTCCTTCCTCAAAAATTCCTTCTTCAGCAATTTGTGGTAAAGCGCCACAATGAGTTATTCCTATCTTTGGATTGGGGCTTTTAGGATAAGCAGGTAGGTCAGATTTCCATGTTAGGTTAGGTCGTTATCAGAAACACTTTAGGAGTGATGCTTTTATCAGAAAGTCTTTCCTCTGAGACAGCTGAGAGAGAATGACTCCAAACAAAGAGCCATGCAAGGAACTTGTGAGAGACAGCTGGAGCTGCCCACCCCCAACACGGATGAGCACAGGAATCACCTGGAGATCCTCTGATGAGGCAGGTTCTAAGTTAGCAAATCTGGAGAGCAAGTGCAGGGAGGGTTTTCAGTCCTAACGAGCTCCCAGGTAATGCTGATGCTGCCGGAAACCGGACCCCATGTTGAGTCATAAGGGACTGAAGGATATTCAGCCTTAGAAGGCTTGGGTGGAGGCATGGCAAGGAGGAGGCCCCAAAAGCAGAATGAGGAGAAACAGGGCTGTGGACAATTAAAGGATGAGAAAGACAAGGTTGGCTCACTTAATTTTGGTTAAACGGTGCTTTCCAGGACAAAGAAGCGATATACAGATAGATTAAATTTTTCTATTTTATATTATGTATGTGTATTAAGGGCTTCCCTCGTGGTCCGGATGGTAAAGAATCTGCCTGCAATGCCGGAGACCCAGGTTCAGTCCCTGGGTCAGGTAGATCCCCTGGAGAAGAAAATGGCAACCCACTCCAGTATTCTTGCCTGGAGAATTCCATGGACAGAGGAGTCCGGCTACAGTCCATGGGGTCGCTAAGAGATGGTTACAACTGAGCAACTAATACGCATGTGTATTAAACTGATTATATAATACCACCTATAGTGGAATTGAGATCTATTTTGTTGGTCATTGTTTCATTTGTTTTGTTTTTTGTGGTATGCAGGATCTTATTTGCCCTACCAGAGATCGAACCCATGCCCCCTGCAGTGGAAATGCAGAGTCCTAACCACTGGACCAACAGGAGAGTCCCAGTTGTTCATTGTTGATGAGGTTTTCGTTATACTGTGCTTTCCAGACTGGGATACATTTAGCTCCCTGGCATAATGACTGGAATGACATCCATTTGAAGATCTGGGAAGAAAAAATAGTTTTCTGTTTAATAAATGCATATATCATGGAGAAGAAGGTAACATGGATAAACTTTAACGAATAAGCAAGTGAGGCAGTGGCTTCAGGCTGGGCTCTCACATCCTGTCCACCATTTTCCTTTTTTCTGCCAAGAGGAGGGCTGTTGAGTCGGACAGGGTGAAGAGCCCGTGCCTGAGATAATCCCAGTGAAGCACAGAAACAGGTGCTCTTTTCTTTCTGTTGTTGATTTTCTCATTTCCGTTTCCTCTTTCCTTAGTCCTTGCCTGGTGTGGTTGTTTCTGGCTTCATTTCTGTCTCATTGCTCTTGACTGCCCTTCCCTCTGTATAGATATTAATGTGTTTGTCTGTGCTCCTTTCCTCCCTCCTCCTTGACAGTGATCCTGGGTCTTGGCCTTCGATGAACCCATCCTAGCCACACCCTCCTGGTCTGTCCATCACTGTTACTTAACTTCTTCAGGGAGTGGAGTTACTAAAGACTGTGGGTCAGAGTCCATGCTGGCCACTATGAAGACTTGACATTTATGGAAAGATTCATAGAACAACTTATCTCACTAATGAACTCTTGATTCTACTGCAAGACAATGTTCCTTGAACCCTAACTGTGAGCTATTATAGTTAGCTGTTTGCAACCTTATGGATTGTAGCCCATCAGGCTCCTCTGTCCGTGGGATTCTCTAGGCAAGAATACTGGAGTGGCTTGCCATGCCCTTCTCCAGGGGATCTTCCTAACCCAGGGATCAAACCCACGTCTCTTACATCTCTTACATCTCCTGCATTGGCAGGCAGGTTTTACCACTAGCACCACCTGGGAAGCCATGAGCTATTAAGAAGCCATAAGATATTAAGTACCTAAAAATAACCCCACATAGAGGCTCTGCCCCTTCTTGGCAACCTCCACCATTACCCCACCTGCCTCCAACGCAGCGGTACTGCCCCACACAGGAGTGAGAACTGAATTTTCAGTGACCCGCCAGTGGACATGCAGGAATGGGGCTGGGATGATCAGCCCAGGGGCACTTCATCCCATATCCTGCAGGGGATACATTATTTGGCTCTCTAGTCCACGGGGTCACTAAGAGTTGGACACGACTAAGCGACTTCACTTTCACTTTTCACTTTCATGCATTGGAGAAGGAAATGGCAACCCACTCCACTATTCTTGCCTGGAGAATCCCAGGGATGGGGGGAGCCTGGTGGGCTGCCATCTATGGGGTCTCACAGAGTCTGACACAACTGAAGCAACTTCGCAGCAGCAGCAGTGCTTAAAATTTTCCAAATGACCACATGACTCCAAATCAGCTTTGGTTTATTTTGAAACATGGCTCCCTTCCAATCACTCCTCGTCCCAGTTGTCTAAAAGGGATGCCTTGCAGAGCTGGAAGAGTGGCTCCTTTCTTTGTCAAGCTGGTAACTCCTGTTTATTTTTCATTTCTTCTTTGTGTTTTTTCCCATTAACTTAAAAAATATTAAGCCAACATTTTTAAATTTGTGTGTAATGTCTTTAAGATATTTTCTTAGTCTCCAAGACAAGGATGAAGGTGAGAGGAGAACGCTGGAAGGAAAAAATCTCTTGCCTATGCAAGTGCTTACCTACAAAGAACAGAAAGATTTCTCTAAAGCTATTGCTTGAGAGAAAAAGAAGCTATGGTCACTCATGCACTTGAGGGCAAAGCTTTTGCCTTTAAAGACATGAGTCCACCAATGCCCCAAGCCACGTGCTCAGTGACCCCTTTGGGAGTGTTTACCTCCTGCCACCTGCCTGGTGTTTTGTCCCTAGCAATCAACTCCAGATAGAAGAAAAATCTTTATCTAGGCCAAAAGTTTCTCAAGTCAGGGCATTTAGGGACAGAGAGAGATCATCAGGTGAATTTAAGAGGGTGATGACTGCCCTTAGAATCAGGAGAATTGGTCATTCCATTAGTGGGTTTGTTTCTCTAATCCAGTGTAAGTTATCAAAATTCAATTATTGATACAAAAGTGAAAGTGAAATTCGCTCAGTTGTGTCCAACTCTTTGCGACCCCATGGAGTATACAGTCCATGGAATTCTCCAGGCCAGAATACTGGAGTGGGTAGCCTTTCCCTTCTCCAGGGTATCTTCTCAACCCAGGGATCGAACCCAGGTTTCCCACATTGCAGGCGGATTCTTTACCAGCTGAGCCACAAAGGAATTTTATAAATACCTACGCATAGCAATCAGCTGACTCTTTGGTACAAGGATGGTAATTAGTGCTCCAGATAAAACAGGGAAATAAAGGCAGAGCTCAGTTTAGGGTCAAGGAATGTTATAAAGGGGGGTTGGTGAGAAGACCGTCTGGTTTTCTTACTCCTTATTCTACTCCTGGGCTACCCTTGTAGCTCCATCAGTAAAAAATCTGCCTGCAATGCAGGAGACCCAGGTTCGGTTCCTGGGTCTGGAAGATCCCCAGGAGAAGGAAATGGCAACCCATTCTAGTATTCTTACCTGAAGAATCCCAAGGACAGAGAAGCTTGGCAGGCCACAGTCCATGGGGTCGCAAGAGTCAGACATGACTTAGCGACTAAACAACGAAACAATTCTACTCCTACTCCTACTCTGAGGAAAAGAAAGCCAAATTTGTGTTTCAAGGATTCTATTCAAAGGAACTGAAGTGAGGAAGGAGATGGGTGGTCAGGCCTGGAGTCAGGAGAGAACTGGTGATAGTGGAGAGGTAAGAGTGATGGTGGGTAGTAGAGGAGGGCGAAGAGGGGACACAGGAAAGGGAATGAAGGTGGCTGGGGGCTGGCTGACCCCTCGTTTTTATAGCTCGTATACATGAATATTTAGAAGTTATAAATCTAATGAATGGTTCATAAAATGGTTGTATCCTCCAGTTTTCTGAGGGGGATACCCTCATAATGACCTGGAAGTCTAGATTTTTTTAAAAAAATTAACCTTATTAAATTATGACAATTGAGTACACGTCCTTATTTGTATTTATTCATTTATTTATTTGGCTGGGCTGCACAGCATGCAGGATCTTAGTTCCCTGACCAGGGATCGAACCCGTTCACTCTGCAGTGGAAGCATGGAGTCACAACCACTGGATCACCAGGGAAGTGTCAGAAGGCTAGATTGCATGTTGGATTATCAGTCTTCAAAGATACTTGCCAGGATGTTGTGTGCTTTCCACCCTGCTGCCCCCTGCACCACGAGGGGTCTCAGGGACACACACGCAGATGCCCTGCCTCATGTGCAGCCTCAGTCACACCCTCCACATCCCGACTCCCTGAAAAATAAGCATCCCTAGGCTCAGACAGTAAAGAATTCGCCTGCAATGCAGGAGACCCGGGTTCGATCCCTGGGTCGGAAAGAACCCCTGGAGAAGGAAATGGCAACTCACTCCACTATTCTTGCCTGGAGAATTCCATGGAGCCCTGGTGGGCGCCAGTCCATGGGATCACAAAGAGACGGACACGACTGAGCGACTTCACTTCACTAGGCCACCCATTGGGCCTCAGGATATATATGCTGGCCACTTTGTTCTTCCTTGGGGGTAGAAAAGGAAAAGGCCCACAAAGTCCTTAAAACTGGACTGGGTGCAGGCTACAGGAAGGAAGGAAGGTTTGTAAGGCTTTAGGTATGCATGCCCCCTCGGGTCCATGGCCTCCCTGCTGTGTGGAGGGAGATATGGCTGGAGGAGGGTCAGAGGGAGAGGCTTGAGCATAGAGGGTCCTCTTGCCCAGGTCCAAGTCTAATACTAAGTGGTAGAACTGTCCAGTCTCCCCACAAAGAACATCTTTAAAAGTAGCAGGTAAAGGGAATTCTGTGGTGGTCCAGTGATGAGGACTCAGTACTTTCACTGCCAGGAGCCTGGGTTCTGTCCCTGGTCAAGAAACTAAGGTTCTAAAAAAAAAAAAAAAAGAAAGAAACTAAGGTTCTGCAAGCAGATGGTGTGGCAAAAAAAAAAAAGATAGCAGGTAAATAGCCAAGCTCTGGCCTTGGAAGTCAAAAGACCCAGGTCTACACTTGTCAGGAAGTTTCCGCATCACTTGTCCTTGTCTGGACTATACTGGGTTGGACCATAGGCATCTCTGCCATCACCAGTGTAACCTGAACACCAGAGGCTTTGCCTTCTCTCCATCTTCTAGGCACCGAGAAAGAGTCAGTTGACCCAGACCCAGAAGGAAGACAGAGAGATCCTCTCAATCTCTCTGGCTACTGGGGAGATTAGAGTCATATTTAATTTGATTTAGAAAAATAAAATCATGTGGCATGTCCTGCACGCCATCCTAATGCGATACATACATTGATAATAACAATTACCTAAATACAATTATTTGACTTCCGAATCCTTATAGTATTCTCTTACACCTACAGTCTGCCCTGTTTATGTGCTTCCCTTTGGTTACCAGTCTTGTACATTATAAATTTCCTGAGTGGCTTATTTCTCACTGAATTCCTAGCTGAGTCCAAAACAGCGCCATGCACACAGACATTCAAAAACTCATTCATTGAGCTAATGAGAATGTTTCAAGTATCAATTTAAAAGTGAGTGGTTAAGCAGTATGGTACTGACGCAAATACAGAAATATAGATCAGTGGAACAGAATTAGCCCAGAAATAAGCTCATGCACTTACAGTCAATTAATCTATGACAAAGGAGGCAAGACTATACAATGCAGAAAAGACAGTCTCTTCAGTGAGCAGTGCTGGGAAAACTGGCAAGCTATATGTACAAGAATGAAATTAGAACATTTTCTAACACCATACACAAAAATAAACTCAAAATGGATCAAAGACCTAAATATAAGACTGGGCACTATAGGCAGAACACATTTTTGACATAAATAGCAGCAATATCTTCTTTGATCCACCTCCTAGAGTAATGAATTTACATTAAAATTAAAATTTCATTTTAATGAAATTTAAAAACAAAAACAAACAAATGGGACCTAATTAAACTTAAAAGCTTCAGCATAGTAAAGGAAACCATAAACCAAATGAAAGCCAACCCACAGAATGGGAGAAAAAACTTGCAAATGAAGTGACCGACAAGGGATTCATCTCCAAAATATTCAAACAGCTCATGCATCTCAGTATCAACAAACAAATAATCCAATTAAAAAATGGGCAAAAGGTCTAAATAGACATTTCTCCAAAGAAGACATACAAATGGCCAACAGGCATGTAAAAGGATGCTCAACATCACTAATTATCAGAGAAATAAATGCAAATCAAAACTGTAAGAAAGTATCATCTTAAACCAGTCAGAATAACCATCATCAAAAAGTCCACAAACCATAAATGCTGGGGAGGGTGTGGAGAAAAAGGAACCCTCTTACACTGTTGGTAGGAATGTAAATTGGTCCAACACTATGGAGAACAGTAAGGAGGTTCCTTAAAAAACTGAAAATAGAACTATCACATGATCCAGCAATCCCACTCCCGGGTACATATCTGAGCATGGCCCCCAATGTTTATTGCAGCACTATTTGCAATAGCCAAGACGTGGAAGGAAACTAAATGTCCATCAACAGAGAAATGGATAAAGAAGTTGTGGTATATACATGCAATGGAATGTTACTCAGCCATAAAAAGGATAAAATAATGTTATTTTCAGCAACATGGATGGACCTAGCCATTATCATACCAAGTTAAGTAAATAAGACAAAGACAAATATGGTATGATATGACTTGCATGTGGAATCTAATTTTTAAAATGATGCAAATAAACTATTTACAAAGCAGATATAGACTTACAGATATCAAAACCAAACTTATGATGATCAAAAGGGAACTATCAGGAGGGTGTGGGGAGGGATCAACCAGGGGTTTGGGATTAACATACACACACTATATATGTAAGAAGGATAATCAGCAAGGACCTACTATAGAGCACAGGGAATTCTACTCTATATTCTGTGGTAATATATATGAGAAAAGAATCTGAAAAAGAATAAATATGTGTACATATATAACTGAATCACTTTGCTATACACCTGAAACTAATACAACATTGTAAATCACTGTACTCCAATGAAATTAAAACAAAAATAAAAGTGAGTGATTAAGGATGTATTGCCTTATTCCAATGTTTCTTGGAACTAGTAGGGCTTTTTCCTACTTCTGCATTAATCAAGATGTAAACATTCATCAAGCTTTCTTTTACAGTGAGTAAATAAATAAAAATAAAGTGAGTCAATAGTGTAATTCTTTAAAAAATTTTAATGAATGTTTCATTTCCCAAAAGAATTTTTCGTAAATTCCTGTGGTATATCATTTTTCTTTAATGGAAATTTAAACAAAGTTATTTAATGGAATTTAAACAAATTCAATGGAAATTTAAGCAAACTTACAGGAAAGTTAATAGCAATGACAGCTTCTGATACTCTGTTCTTTGCAATTTCAAAATGGACATTTTCTTCCTTATGGGAACTTTGCAATGTATAAGTATTCTTAACATGAGGATATACCATATGTAGAAAACAGTAACGGTGTGGTACCTTACCCACCCTCTACTCCACTCCCCGAAGTGAAACTTTCTCTGCAGTATCAGGAAAGTGAAGGACATTGTTTATAATACAAATGTTTATTGGCATCTAGATTTTGGAATAAGCTTTCATCAATTTGAATAGATGCCATCAGCAAACTCTAAATCTGTAACTGCTCTGTAGTCTACAACAGCTCTCCATCAGTGTGACGAGGTATTTAGCAGGAACTCTGGTGCATTTGGCCAGGATGCTGTGCCAGAGACATGACGGGTCAGGCCTGAGTTTGGTAGCATCCTGACTCTTAGCCTGTGTCCTTAGGTCTGTCTGATCATGCAACCCCAAACACATAAACAAATACTGTATCATTTCATCATAAATAGTTCAGATTTATTGTACCATTTATTGAATACATTTTCCCTTCTGTTGAGAAAACTTGTCTGAAAGACTTCAAGAATGTCTCATAGTAAATTTAAATGGGGAAAAGGGCACAGATCCACTGGAGTTAAGTAGGGTTGTGGGAAATAAACAACTCTTCTTTGCTTAGAAAAATTTCTTAGATCCAGAGAAAGATGGGTTTTAAGGTTACATTGCTGTTTATTGTGTGTGTGTGTGTGTATATATATATATATATATATATTTACTCTAAGGGAAAAAAAGATTTCAGAGTCTATTATGTTAAGCTAAAATAACTGTTTCTGATTATTCTATAGCTTGCATTTTTTTGGAAAGTACAGTGACCAAGCAAAGACAACAATGACCAAAATGCTAACTTCAAATGAGATTTTGTTTGCAATTTTTAATTAAGCAATCCGTGCAAACATTTTTTTTTTTTCTTCAGCATCAGGAGGAAAAAAAACGACCACACTTGGGAGCCTGGTGGAAAAACAAATGCTTTCTCATTGCAACCCGATTTCAAAGCAGTGGCTTGCAGAGAGGCAGTGCCCAGGCCCTTTATTCCTCAGGGTTGCTTGAGTGCAAGTCTCGCAAATATGAATCAATTATGTTAGGAGGCACACCTTGCAAGAGGAGCCTGCAGAAGGAAAGGCCACCTAGAAAGGATAAGAAGGAAAAAGCAAAGTCAAAACTGTCTACACGTGAAAAATCCCTGAAACAAGACCTCTTGACTAGCTGCTTGCAAATGTGACTAATTATGTTTCAGTTAGTTACAAAGATTCATTCAGTCCCTACTTGGAAATCTTCTCTTGGGTTTAGTACATTTAGAATCTAAAACACTCCGCATTGAGAAGGAAAAGCAAGTTCCCTGCAGACACATAGCAGTTTTTTTGTTCCCTACTATTATCTGTTCTTGGTTTAAATTCCCAACTAGTTGGAGAGTGTTTATTGCCCTTTGCAAGGTTTTTGAGATTGCTCTATAGAATGATTTCAGTATTCTGACTGAATGGCAGAATAAATGCAAATCGTGTTATGAGTCAGTAGGAAGAACCTTTTCCAGTTTGTTAATGTTCTTTTTAATTAAGCACAAAGAGTTCCCATTGAAGCACATGGGATAAGAAAAAAGGGACTACTCTTTTAACTTTGGCTATTCACACACTGTCAAAAGTGCAAAAATTGGAAATATAGTAAAATCTGTTCAAGAGTAAAATCTGTAAAATAATAAAATAAAAATTAATAGTAAAATCTGTCCAGTACATCTGAAGGTGAGAGAAACACCACTTAATATTTCATACTTACCCTCCATGGTTCTGAATTGCATTTTAAAACTAAAAGTACCTTTCACGAGAGACCCCATGAAACCATAAAAATTCATGGTCCTTTAGAAAAGTGTTTTACTACTTGCTAATAAATTCACGTCCAGACAAAAACAGCATGCCATTTGAACATTCTTAAAACTCCTTTAATGCAAATTTGGGAAAATCATTCTCCTTTTTAAAAAAAAAAATCAAGTCACATATTGGTAGAAATGATGCCACTTATGTACATGTCCATTCCTTGATGCAAAGCGTTCAGAATGCTTGGGTATCACTCATTTTCATCTACATTAAATGCTTTAATTCATGCTCTACTGCATTCAACAACTTGCTTCATGTCAACAGAAGATTGTTGTGATAAGTATTAGCCGTTAATGTCAAGATACTGAAATACACATTACAACTACAATGTTAGAGATTTTAAAGAGTCTATTTTCATTGGATTACATAATGAAAATCATGCCATACTCCACAAGCTTTGTATGGCTTATGACAGTCATAAGCTTCATATGCCAAAATCATATGAAAGCTTACCTTAGATGATAATACACATTCAAAAATCCTTATTGTGCTACAACTAAGGAAAAGAGAGAGAAAGAGAGAGAGACGTTGTAAGCATTAATAAAGTGCTAAAACCAAAGTTGAGTACTTGTTGGAGGAAATTATGGTCACGATTATGATGAGGTGATTTCATTAATCCTTAGTCAGGTGAATAGTATAGGAAAATAGAAGCGCACGGAATGAAGGGCAGGGATCCAGTCACTTCAAAAGGATCATTAATAGGTAAAACATTTATTAATAGGCACAACCACTTTGCCTGAACAGGTGGCAAAGCCAGTTTGACTGTAATGTGAATAATTATAGGAACAGCTTCCAAACCATTAGCTAAAAAAAAAAAAACAAAAAAACCCTACAACATATATATATTGTGTTTTTCAACAAAAGAAAAACAGGGACAATAGACGAAGTATTAGTGTACATATATATATGTTGAAATTCTAAAAGGCAAAATTATCAAGTGGACTTGAAAATTATTCTATAACATTGTATTCTGAACTGACTATATATTGGTTTGGCCATAAAGTTCATTGGGTTTTTCCATAACAGCTTAGGGAAAAATCTGAACAAACTTGTTGGCCAACCCAATATGACCACTCTAAATAAACACAAGGCTTAAAAAAAAAAAAAAAAAAACAGGCTAGAAAGTGACTATATGTGCAATCTACCAAACTTTAAAGAAAGAAACCTAATTCTTTGCTCTTTTGAAAGCTGACATTATCTCTAGGAATTCAGAAAGCTAACATTGTAAACCCAGGCATGGGTCTATGTCATTAGAGTTTACATCAGGTTGCTCATCTAGCCCTGAAGAACTCCTTAATTCACTCTTCCAAATGGGGCTCAATCTATATATATACTGCAGGACCCATTTACCACTTAATATATTAAGTAACAGGGTCTAGAATTTTCTTTCCTAAGTTCATGAATATATGAAATAATCTTGGTCCCATGAAAATATACAAAATGTTCAACAGATAGATGGATTACAGATACTCTACTAGTATCTAGAAGTTTTCATTGGACAATCTTAAATATGGAAGTTTCCAAATATTGGAGCCTAATATTCCAAACATTTTTTATTTGTGTCCTCTCCCCATCGCAAATACACAGAACACTTTTTCTACAGCCTAGCAACAGAAAAATGTTCAATTTTCTGAACTTCAACATGAATCTAACAGACCTACACTGGATACTATCAAAAAGGAAGAACATATCTCTCTGCACTTGAAAACGAAAGTATTAAAGAAACGTCATTGATTCCTGAATTCTGGTACTCTTATATCTAAAATGAGGACATCACCTAATGTGGCTTTTTGGCTTTATTTATGGGAACCTGTGGTATGGTACTTGGTTTTCAGACAAAACATATTTCTACATTACTTAATATCCTTGAATAATTTGGCCTTCCTTGTTCATGGCATAACCACTGTATGCCATGAGCTGCTAAGAAATATAATTAAAAGCAAAAGAGAAAGACAAGCTTTACATGCAAAGTGCGATTTCATGTAAGAGGAATGGAACAGAAGGAAGAAATATCCAGTGGGATATGAACTTGTAAAACCTGTTGCTGCCCCTCCAGGAAGACTGGTTGTCCAGGGGAATTTACTCCTTGATATATCACTGCAGAATTAGAATATTTGCACCAGTATTTATTTATTCTCAGTTGACATTCTTACCTTTATTTTTGTTTTTTTCACAGCTTAATTTGATTCAACTCACGTATTATCAGATAACAATCTGATGACAAACAATCTTGGCTTTACTTTTAGGACCAAAAGCTTTTACCAATATATCACAGTTGATAGCTTATTATGAATTTATATACTAGAATACATTATTTGTGTTACAATTTATTATACAATTAGCATAAAATATAGCATTTATAGATGCATAAAATTATTCACTTATGGATGACCCCAAATGTTGAACCATTTATGAAACTATCATTTTATATCATTAGCAACATTCAGCTATTTTCAGAGCATGCAAATGTAGTCTTGGGTTTTTGATTTTTGAGTTCTTGTTTTTTGGGCATTGGAATGTAAGTAGCAACAATACCTTGGAACTAATTAGGAGTTTAGAAATCAGATGTGTTTGCATTGTGACCTTCATTTGCATTTAAAGCTAATAAATAGCTAAAAGAACAACATTTAAATTTGTATCCACTATCTCAATAGAAAGGTTTAAAATTTTCTAAGAATATTATATGTTTTACATTTGAGAAGAAAAAAAGTTTTTCTTAATTTCTATCAATTGTGCATCTACTCTCCTGTACTATCTGAGGATGAACACATATCATAAGAGAAAGAACACTGATTTTTTTTTAAAGTTAGAGAAGGAAAAAAGTGTTTCAAGAAGTTTTTCCACTATATTTACACTAGATTAGGAATTAAAAAACTTTTGTTGTTGCTATTATTTACATAAATACCTTAAACATTTACTAACACTTTTTCTAAAACAGATATTTATAAAGTCATAGCTGACTTTTAGATTATAATTTCTCCATTATAGAGAGGTAGGAAAAGTAAAGACTTTGGTTGTTATAAAGCGGCAATATAGTACAAGAATGAAAGAAAAGACATTAGCATCATGTCACCCATTAACTCCTAACAGTGACTCTGACAGGTGTATGACTCTTCATGGTGTCCCAAAATAGGTACTGATTGTCAAGAAAAAAGTTTCAGCATAAAACTTATCTTCAATTAATATAAAAATTGATTAAGATGACAATTACACTGAGATTTTTCTGACATCAATTTTTATGTCTTTTCTTGGTTTACATTAGTTGAAACACTTCTGAAAATTAGTATAAATGAAATGTATACCTCCAAGTGGAAATTCTCTAGTGAGATTTTAAAAGAAGTGGGTTATGTGTATGCTGAATTCTACATTTGGAGAAGAAAATGGCAACCCACTCCAGTATTCTTGCCTAGAGAATCCCATGGACAGAGGAGCCTGGTGGGCTACAGTCCATGGGATCTTAAAGAGTTGGACACGACTGAAGCGACAGAGCATGCACATTTGTAATATTAAATACTAAATTAGCAAATTTACATATATAGTTTCACAAAGATAGTAAACTAGTTAAAAATAGTGGTTTTATCAGTGAATTTTTACATTTATCTAAGATGGACTACATCACAAAAGTAATACCGCTTGACTTGAGTCATTGTTACCATGCTGTGCACATAACAAGTTCACTGAAATTAATAGTCCTTTAGATAACAATAATTTCAAGAGATGAAAATAAGTCTACTTAAAAAATCAAGTAGCTGTCACAAATAAAGTGAATGCAGAATGAAAAATGTCCTCTCCTCGGATCTTATCCCCACCTTCCTAACCTATCCCCAAAATGCTAGCAAGCAATTTGGATTAGGTAGTAAGGATAGTAATTAAATGATTTTCTTTCATTTCAGTCTACACGAGATCTGGGATGTCCTACCTTTCACCTCCAGTTTGCATTCGATCTCCACTGTCCCAAGGTCATTGACTGCTTTGCAGCAGTAAGTGCCCCCGTCATAGGGGCTGGGCTTGCGAATCTCCAGAGTACAGACCCCTTGGTTGCTGAACATCCTGTATCTTGGATCATCCTTAATAACAACTTTGTTCTTCATCCAGGTAATTTTGGGCTGAAGATGGAAACAAACTAGGTCAAAACATATCTGTACTAGGCCTGGGGTATAGACCATCCAAGCCAGTGACAGAATGTTCAAATGTGGCTTAGAAAGAAAACACTACATCTAAGAAGAATCCACATCAACTTAGGCACTAATTCTCTTCAAATTAAATTCTACTTAATGCTTGGACAGGAAGCAAATGAGCAGTTTCCAAGAAACAGCCAGACTTCTTTAGAGGACAGCCCTGGGGTGATCTTCCCAAACAGATTCAATTACATTTAAATTCCATTTACATGTCTATGAGATTGACTCGTCCAGGAGCACGTATATCACTCAATGTTTTGCAAAGAATCCCTGTAAAGTGTCATCACCGGTCAATTTTCTTTATGTTTTCCCCAATATGCTTTTCTAACTTTTTATGAGCTGCTTAACCCTCCTCACTATTTAATCTCTCTTCTGACACCTGTTTTCATCATCTGGTGGCAATGGATGGTTCTGCTCCAATCAGATAATCCCAGATCAATAATGATCCAGTCACCCAGGAAGGCTACTCCATTCTGCTACACCAACACTAACTCTCCTTTCCGTTCTCACACTGTCTTCTCTTCCTTTCTGTAAACACACACTCTTGCCTCTATCTCTTAAATGATTTTGCCTTGCTCAAACCCAAAAGATAGCACTTCTCAGTGTCCTCACTGTCCTCTTCCTCCTTTCACCTTTCAAACGGGCACATTTCCTGAGGCTCACATCTTGGTCCTTCACATTTCACTTCACTTCTCTCTTTCTTCTGATATTCCTTCCTAGAGTTTCAGCTCCAAAGGGTGGGATGCAGCAATTCCATGCTTGGCGCACCCAGACCAAGAGTCACAGCCCTCGCCTTTCTCCCAAGCTCCAGTGATGTTCTTCTCTCCTCCTGGTCATTCCCACTTGCACGTACCAACATCACCTCCAATTAAATATAGATTTAGCATCTTCTTTGCATCCTCAGCCTGGCTTATCCCTTTCACTTCTCTATTTCTGCTCTTGGTATATGCTGGAAAAATATCACCATTTGCAATTTTTCCAAATTCTAGGGCACTTTCTCTCAGCACCGCCCAGGGATAGATAGCTCTGTGGGCAACATTCATTAATATGTTGTTCTTTTCAAATGCCAACATGTAACCTGTTCAGTCAGATGCCGTCTCTCCTTCCTGGTGCTCTGTACCTTTATCACCGAACGTTTTGTATTCTGCCTTCCATTATAGTATCACCATTTGCTTTACACTATTACAAGAAACTTGATAAATCAGTATCACCACCTAATTTTTCAGATGACACAATATTACTTCCATCTCCTTACCTCTCAGTTCTTTTAAAAATAAGTGGTTTGTTTTTTCCTTAGAAAATATTCCTTAGTTAGTAAAGAAACATTTTTATACATTTAAATAGTGTCCTTTAGTACCCACCAACATCATCACCCTGCATGTCCCATCTCTCTATCCCAGAAAACACACACACACACACACATTGAGCAGTTGCAAAGTCAATTAATATTAGTACAGTTGGCCAAAATGTTCATTTGGATTTTGCCATAAGATGTCATGGAAAAACCTGAATAAACTTTTTGACCAACCCAATACTTACAGTTATAACATAGCAAATATAAAAGATGGAGTTTGGAGTTAATTCTTAAATTTAATTTAATGTGATTAAAGAAAAAAACTGGTACCTTAGGATTTCCTCTCACACTGCAGTTCAGCGTAGCATTGTAACCAGCTACAGCATAGGTGTTGACCAATGGCTGAGTAAACATAGGTGCCTCTGTGAAATCGAAGTCTTCATACACTGGATTTTTGTAGATTTTGCCTTAAAAACAAGCATTAAACATAAGCAAGTTAAAAATAAAAATATTATTCTTGGCAGAGTTGACTATGATAAAAACTTCCTTCAGTTTAGTGCATGCTCACGCTCTCAGTCACTCAATTATGTCTGACTCTTTGCGATCCCAAGAACTGTAGCCCACCAGGCTCCTCTGTCCATGAAATTTTCCAGGCAAGAATGCTGGAGTGGGTTTTTCTTTGCTATTGTAATAGTTTTTGCTAATTAAATGTTTTAGTAAAAAAAAAAGAATACAGGTGTGGGTTGCCATTTTATTCTCCAGGGGATCTTCCCTACCAGGGATCGAACCCAAGTCTCCTGCATCTCGTGCATTGGCAACCGGATTCTTTTACCACTGTGCAACCTGGGAAGCCCCTCTGAGCTTAGAAAAACATGTAAAAACATGAACAAAGGCATTCATTTAGAAAGGTACCAATTAGAACCAATCTCACATGGGACAGAAAGCCAGAGAGCCATCTGGAACCAAAATAAATATTGGGAAGAATTCAGTGTCTGGGTGTCTTGCTCAGCAATGTGTTTTAACCTGAATGTAATGAGGAAGGGCTGGAAGGACATGATTTATGAGGAAACGAAATGACGAGGGTGGAATCCAACTTCTCCTTTCATACAAAATGGCTCTTATAAGCAGCATCCTCGAAGGTGTCCAGGAATAGAATAACCCAAGCTCTAGAAGTAAATGGTGACTTTTTCCTATCCCTGTGATGTTAGTCATTGAGAGACCCACTGTCCAGATGTTGGAATGAATGAAATTATGTATGTTAAAAAATATAATCATAGTACAGTTTTCCTTAAGATATTTTACATGTAAGATTATATTTTAGTTGGCCATTCTTACCACAGTTTTGAATGGGCGTTTATGATTTCTTATTCATTTTGCCACATCTCTTTTTCTTTCTCTGTCTCATCACTTAACACTAAGGTCCACTGATGTCCAGCCCACTCCCAACTCACCATCCTTGGCAATCACGGCACTCTCTTTTGTCATTGTTGCATCTTCACTGAGGCCACACATGTTTTCAGCAAAGACCCGGAAATAATACTCGTTTCCAATGACCAGTTCAGTAATGGTGGCACTGGTTCGGTGATAATGCTCAATAACAGTGAACCACTCCTAAAAAACAAACAAAGATAATTTAAGGAAAATCACTTCAAAATACACAGCTATTTCAACTGTTAATTAGAATAAATAACAGGGATGTTGCATTAACTAAAGAAAAAAAAAAGCACTATTTTTTATATTTAGGGTAACAGAAATGTATATTTAATTTAATACTTTATAATTGATTTATACCTGATTATGTAATTTAATGTTCATTTACACATTAGATTCATTTACCCTAGATGATGATGGAAGAAATTTTCGCATAATGAGCTGTGGGGATGTCATTCTGACTTATATGTGGTTTAACTTAAAATTTATACTAACTAGAACAGCCTGTTTTGTGGCCTATTAAACATATATTGTACATCTGCTTCAACCATTTAAAGAAAAGCATGTATTGCCTGGAAGTAACAAGTGTCTCTTTTGAAAATCCAGATAAATGCCTCTCTTTCTGGGACATTAATGCTGGTATACGTTCCATGATAAAGCTCCCTTCCCAAGCACCAGGGTCATACTGATGCTAAATCATGAGAGAAAAGTTAACATCACTCAATCAATTTGCCTAATATCATTATCATGCCACTGCTGCTGCTGCTGCTAAGTCGCTTCAGTCGTGTCCGACTCTGTGTGACCCCATAGATGGCAGCCCACCAGGCTCCCCTGCCTCTGGGATTCTCCAAGCATGAACACTGGAGTGGGTTGCCATTTCCTTCTCCAATGCATGAAAGTGAAAAGTGAAAGTGAAGTCACTCAGTCATGTCTGACTCTTAGCGACCCCATGGACTGCCAGGCTCCTCCATCCATAGGATTTCCCAGGCAAGAGTACTGGAGTGGGGTGCCATTATCATAGGTTCTTTCAATTCTTTGTTCAATTGTTAATTATCACCTCCTCCCTAACTGTTTACCCTCCCACCACTCCACTTTGGTCATAGTTTTTCACTTTGACCTGGCTTAGTTTTCTTCACAGCACTTGTTACCTTAAATATATCATGTACTTACTATTTTACTTGCTTTTTCACTACTTTCCCCATTGCAATGATGTACAGTGACGGTTAAAAATGTACTTTTCTTCTCACCCCTTGTATCTCCAGTGCCTTATCACAACACCTGGTATATAGTGGGTAGCATGCACAAAACTGAATACTTGAATGATTGAGTGAGTTAAAGTTATGTTATTCTTTCTTTTTTTTTTTTTAATTTTTCCTTCACCATGTCAAGAAATAAAGTGGCTTCAAAGTTTATCTTGTCACTAGTAGAAAACCACATTGTACTACACATATTTAGTACCACTAACTGAGAAAATACATTTCCTAACCAAAAAACTCTTAAAGGAAAAGGATTTTTCTTGCAATGTTTAGGGCCTCTGACCTCTATTTTAAAGACACCCAGCAATTGTAGTTATGTCCTCCTTAATTTCCAAAGCACTTTATGCACACCTTTATTCCAACATTAATTATATTGTTTTTAACATTTGGTTTATGCCTTTCTTCTTGCTTATACTAAGAGTGCTCCAAGAGCATGAGTTGTCTGTTTGTTTTTGATCCAGCAGCTAGAACAGTGCTCAACAAATAGGAAATGAATGAACACATGAATGTGCTGGCGTACATCATGAAAACAATGTTTATGGAAGGTAGAAAGGACTATAGGAACTTAAGTGAAAAACAGCATCTGTAGGCACAGTAAGACAGTGGTGTGGTGAGCTCCTGGGAAGTGCACTGGGCATGGTGAGCATTTTCAGGTCTGTAGGTCTGCTGAAATGCACCAGAAACATAATGGTGTGGTGTTGGGGTTCCTCCCCTGTCAGCAGGCAGAGCTAAGACACGTGAAGCAGCAGCAAAATCCTGGCTCACCTGGACTTGACTAGATATCTAAGAAGACAAATGCTGGGCAGTGTGGTAGGGATGGGGCACCTGGAAGAAATGTGGTACCCCTGGATTCACTACCAGCATCCAGACAAAGGTCCAGGGAAGAGCCCTTTTTGCTAAGGAAATCCAAAATATTCAATACTTTCCTTGCAAAGTCACCCATTGATCTAGCTCTCAAGCTGTCTGGGTTTGGCTGAAAGACGTTTCTTTAAATGCCAAGTCTTATTTTGTCATGTAGCACCTATCCAGGACTGTGGTGAAAGACAGGCTAGAAATAGTTTACAAAAATGAAAGACTTGAAATCCATTCCTGTTACTTAGGTTGCTCTTTTCATCCCTTTCCCCTTCTATTAATCCAGTGTAACCTTATAACCTAAGTTCTTACTGAGATCTACTAGTATAAATGCCTAAAGACTTCCTGTCAATATCATTCAGTATGATGTTCTACTCTTCCTATGAGAATGGATAGTGGCTCCGTGACATTCTGTGTAAAACATTCATTTATTCATTCACCAACTTACAGGCAGGGGAATGGTGGGTGTAGTGGATTGATTCTGGTCAGAAAGACCTAGGTTTTAACATTTAAAATCTGGTGATTTCCAGCAATTCATTTAATCTTTTGAGCCTTAATATCCTCATTTATAAAGCATAGGTAATAATAATTCATATTTGTTGATTTGCTTCTTGACTACTCTAAGCTTGTTCCCTCCTCAGGACCTTTGCATATGCTGTTCTTTCTTTTCTAACTGCTATCTTTTTTTTTTTTTTTTTGAGACATCAGTCTATGGTATCCAACAATTATTTTACAAAGAGAAAGAAGTTGCATGGATGCAAATTTGAGCCAGAATTCATAGTGAGTAAATATTTGCTGAATGAATAAATTTAGTGAATTCTATTGAGCATTCTATTGTCTTAGCCTCTTGATAAACAAGCAAGGTAAACTTCACTGTCCTTATTTTACATATGAGGGAAATGGAAATCAAAGAGGTCAAGTGACTGTCCACGTATATGTGGTCTTAGGTACAAATTCAAGTCCAACTCTCCATGGCTCCTAAGGCCTTACCCTTCCCACTGTGCCATGACACTTCTCCATGACCCTCATGAGTTCCTCACCAAAGAGGACTTCATGCCTCCCCCTTAACTTCTGATGAACTATGATTTTGCTGCTCTGTACCAGAGAAACCAGACCTTACCATGCTCTTCTTATCAGCCTTCTGGATCGTGTACCCTGTAATGGCAGTATTTCCATCATCCCTTGGTGGGGTCCATGATAGAGCAACATTCTCTCCCCAGACATCCTCGATCTTCACAAGTTGGGGTGGACCTGGACGGTCTGTAGGATAAATTCATGGTGTCACTGTGAGGTCACTTTCCCCCTAATCTAGACCTTGTTGTAGGAGGGTATTTAAAATGTCTTTTCCTTCCCATCCCAAAGAATAGCAAGGAGATATAAGAAAGCCTTCCTCAGGGATCAATGTAAAGAAATACAGGAAAACAATAGAATGGGGAAGATGAAAGATCTCTTTGAGAAAATTAGAGATACCAAGGGAGCATTTCACGCAAAGATGGGCTCAATAAAGGACAGAAATGGTATGGACCTAACAGAAGCAGAAGCTATTAAGAAGAGCTGGCAAGAATACACAGAAGAACTATACAAAAAAGATCTTGATGACCCAGATAACCATGATGGTGTGATCACTCACCTAGAGCCAGACATTCTGGAATGTGAAGTCAAGTGGGCCTTAGAAAGCACCACTACAAACAAAGCTAGTGGAGGTGATGGAATTCCAGTTGAGTTATTTCAAATCCTGAAAGATGATGCTGTGAAAGTGCTGCACTCAATATGCCAGCAAATTTGGAAACCTCAGCAGTGGCCACAGGACTGGAAAAGGTGTTTTCATTCCAATCCCAAAGAAAGGCAATGCCAAAGAATGCTCAAACTACCGCACAGTTGCACTTATCTCACACGCTAGTAAAGTAATGCTCAAAATTCTCCAAGCCAGTCTGCAGGGAGCGAGCTCTGCCTGTGGCAAAGGTCATGAGGAAGGAGGCTTGGCATACGCAAAGGCGGGATCAAGCATCAGGAGTCTCCCTGGAAATTATCGAGCATCTACCCCCAAAACCAGAATCTGCCTACTTTCTGCTTTGTGCTTTCACCTACACCTCTGACTTTACGGGGGGCTGTCCCCCACTACCTCTCTCTGAAAAAAGAGTTAGCTTACAGCTCCAGTTAATAATTCCTGGGTGTGACAGTGTTTCAACCTACAAACTCCTTTGGAAGTCCTCTAGTCTGCCTGAATAGGTTTTTCCAGCCACATGTGATTGCTCAGGGCCTCCCAACTGTGAGAGGCATGAGATGTTCTAAACTGTCTAAACACAGATTCCTTTGAGCAGTTAAAAGATTGATTAGAAATTGTATTGGTGAAGGGATTTTCACTTGTTGGGCCAATGTTTGCTGCTAAGTCTCCATATCCCTTACCTGCTGTGTCCCTGGCAGTATAGTGATTAATATAATTGGTGTAAATAGAGGCTTTAATGTTTGTAACCTGGGACCCTTGAGTTAATTCTTTTTCTTGTTATAGCCCACCACACCTTTGCTCTGTAGGAATGCAACTTTATCTAATGCTTTTGGAGGGTGGCTCCTGACCAATCACCTTTAGAGAAAAATAAGTTTTCTGAAGAAAGGGTCTTAAAATGTTAACAGGCCTCTGGGCCAGAAGATGATGAAAATCACCTAAGCTTTTGATATGATAAGTTTGCAGGAAGAAAGCCTGGCTTGCTGCATGACTCTACCCCTTCCCCCATTATACTCTATGCATAACTTAAGGTATAAAAACTACTTTGGAAAATAAAGTTCAGGCCTTGCTCACCGAAACATGATCTCCCCATGTCGTTCTTTCTCTTACCTTCTGGCTGAATTATTCAGCCTCTTTTCTTCACTGAATTTTCCTACTGAGCTATCCTTATTTCAGCCTCTTTTCTCCACTGAATTTCCTCACTGAGCTATCCTCATTCTATTACTCTTTATATCTTTGATAAATATTTAAATAAATAGGTCTCCTATGCCATCTCTCCTTCGAATACCCTGGATCAGCCAGGGCTGGACCCCAGCACCAGTCTTCAACAGTACGTGAACCATGAACTTCCAGATGTTCAAGCTGGTTTTAGAAAAAACAGAGGAACCAGAGATCAAATCACCAACATCTGTTGCATCGTCGAGAAAGTATGCCAGAAAAACATCTATTTCTGCTTTATTGACTACGCCAAAGCCTTTGACTGTGTGGATCACAACAAACCCCTGAAAATTCTTCAAGAGATGGGAATACCAGACCACTTGACCTGCCTCCTGAGAAATCTGTATGCAGGTCAAGAAGCAACAGTTAGAACTGGACATGGAATAACAGACTGGTTCCAAATTGGGAAAGGAGTACATCAAGGCTGTATATTGTCACCTGCTTATTTAACTTACATGCAGATTACATCATGCGAAATGTCGGGCTGGATGAAGCACAAGCAGGAATCAAGATTGTCGGGAGAAATGTCAATAACCTCAGATATTCAGATGACACCACTCTTACGGAAGAAAGTGAAGAAGAACTAAAAAGCCTCTTGATGAAAGTGAAACAGGAGAGTGAAAAATTTGGCTTAAAACTCAACATTCAGAAAACTGAGATCATGGCATCTGGTCCCATCATTTCATGGGAAATAGATGGGGAAACAATGGAAACAGTGACAGATTTTATTTGGGGGGGCTCCAAAATCACGGCAGATGGTGATTGCAGCCATGAAATTAAAAGAAACTTACTCCTTGGAAGAAAAGTTATGACCAACCTAGAGAGCATATTCAAAAGCAGAGACATTACTTTGCCAACAAAGGTCTGTCTAGTCAAAGCTATGTTTTTTCCAGTAGTCATGTATGGATGTGAGAGTTGGACTATAAAGAAAGCTGAGCACCGAAGAATGGATGCTTTTGAACTGTGGTGTTGGAAAAGACTCTTGAGAGTCCCTTGAACTGCAAGGAGATCAAACTAGTCAACCCGAAAGGAGATCAGTTCTGAATGTTCACTGAAAGGACTGATGCTGAAGTTGAAACTTCAATACTCTGGCCACCTGATGCAAAGAACTTACTCACTGGAAAATACTCTGATGCTGGGAAAGATGGAAGTCAGGAGGAGAAGGGGATGACAGAGGATGAGATGGCTGGATGGCATCACTGACTTGATGGACATGAGTTTGAGCAAGCTCCAGGAGCTGGTGATGGACAGGGAAGCCTGGTGTGCTGCAGTTCATGGGGTCACAGAGTAGGACACGACTGAGCGACTGAACTGAACTTCCTTCCCATATTTCTACCCACAATTCTTCTGCATTCTTCTTTTCCAGAGAAGTGCAATGCACTCCAGCTTAGCTTATCTGCAAATGCTTGACTTTCATCTTCATGGAAAGAAAAAGTTTTGTAAAGAAAACTTAAATGAAACCTCAAACCTCATTAGCCATCCTCCAGGGGCCGATGACTGGCGATGAATCACAGGCTACTCTGCCTAATGGAATGGTAAGCTGACACTGGATGTGAAATCTTAGAGTCTACCTGGGCTGTGGGACTCCAGCTTTTGATGAAAGGCCCAAAACCCACAGCCTGTGAGAGGGGTTTTCTGCTGTACTAAAAAGGCATCTTTAATGGGAGTGAGGAAAACATGCTTCCTCTGCCATCTCTCCCTTCAAGATTCATTGGTATTTATCAAGTGTTTCCATTTTATGGAAGTAAAATGCATTCATGAGGAAGTAAAGTCTTTCTTCACTTTATTTCTGCATCATGAATTTCTGTGACCTCTGACCTTTCAGTAAATGGCAGTAATGTTCAGAAAGGCCAAAAGTTAAGAAAACTAAAACTTTTTTTCTTTGAGCCCCCCTAAAATCACTACAGATGGTGACTGCAGACATGAAATTAAAAGACGCTTACTCCTTGGAAGGAAAGTTATGACCAACCTACATAGCATATTCAAAAGCAGAGACATTACTTTGCCAACAAAGGTTCGTCTAGTCAAGGCTATGGTTTTTCCTGCGGTCATGTATGGATGTGAGAGTTGGACTGTGAAGAAGGCTGAGGGCCGGAGAATTGATGCTTTTGAACTGTGGTGTTGGAGAAGACTCTTGAGAGTCCCTTGGACTGCAAGGAGATCCAACCAGTCCATTCTGAAGGAGATCAGCCCTGGGATTTCTTTGGAAGGAATGATGCTAAAGCTGAAACTCCAGTACTTTGGCCATCTCATGTGAAGAGTTGACTCATTGGAAAAGACTCTGATGCTGGGAGGGATTGGGGGCAAGAGGAGAAGGGGACGACAGAGGATGAGATGGCTGGATGGCATCATCGACTCGATGGACGTGAGTCTGAGTGAACTCCGGGAGTTGGTGATGGACAGGGAGGCCTGGCGTGCTGTGATTCATGGGGTCGCAAAGAGTTGGACATGACTGAGCGACTGATCTGATCTGATCTGAAAAAAAAAAACAAAAAAAACAAACCTTGCACAGAAGTGCAAGGAAAAGATAATAATATTATGTGTTTTTTTTTAAGACATAATTTCTTAATTTTTTTCAGGGAAATTTCACATCTGTTATCCTCTGCAGTACAAGCATGATCCTTTCTGTCCTGAAATATTCTTCAGGTATTAAAATGCAATTATAGTTATTTCTGTTTGTTTACAGTTGCTAAGTCGTGTCCAGCTCTTTTGTAATTCAATGCACTGTAGCCTCTGCCCATGGAATATCTCAGGCAAGCATACTGGAGCAAGTATTTACCATTTCCTTCTCCAGAGGATCTTCCTAACCCAGGGATCAAACCTGTGTCTCCTGCATTGGAGGGGGATTCTTAACATTGAGCCACCAGTGAACTGAACTTCCTTCCCATATTCCCTGTAGTTATTTCTATATGAAATGTCAGACTGAAAACAGTAAATATCAGAGTGTTTTCTAGTCATGTTTTTCTCTTTTAATCAACATTTAACAAGCAGTCTTCATGGGCTCCAGGAAGGAAACCACAGTGACAGTCCCTGCTTTCTTTCCACAATTACCAATGGCAAGCCTCTACAAGCACAATCTTTTGACTTCCTGTTTTCACCCACTTGTCCTACAGACAGCGGGCTTCTCTAAGTTCAACCTCCCACCTGCACTCATCTGCTTTATCTTCAGAACTGGCACTGACTTTTCAAACACTTGCTCCCCAAGAATAAATGGCATTGCTAGATTTTTACAGCTATGGCAGAAACATAAATTTGGGGCTAAAAAAAGTAAGTAGGATAATCTGTGAAAAGAAGAGAAGTGAAAAGCAAAGGAGAAAGGGAAAGATATAAGCATCTGAATGCAGAGTTCCAAAGAATAGCAAGGAGAGATAAGAAAGCCTTCCTCAGGGATCAATGCAAACAATAGAGGAAAACAAGAGAATGGGAAAGACTAGGGATCTCTTCAAGAAAATTAGAGATACCAAGGGAACATTTCATGCAAAGATGGGCTCGATAAAGGACAGAAATGGACCTAACAGAAGCAGAAGATATTAAGAAGAGGTGGCAAGAATACACAGAAGAACACAAAAAAGATCTTCACGACCCAGATAATCATGATGGTGTGATCACTCAGCTAGAGCCAGACATCCTGGAATGTGAAGTCAAGCGGGCCTTAGGAAGCATCACTACAAACAAAGCTAGAGGAGGTGATGGAATTCCAGTTGAGCTATTTCAAATCCTGAAAGATGATCCTGTGAAAGTGCTGCACTTAACATGCCAGCAAATTTGGAAACCTCAGTAGTGGCCACAGGACTGGAAAAGGTCAGTTTTCATTCCAATCCCAAAGAAAGGCAATGCCAAAGAATGCTCAAACTACCGCACAATTGCACTCATCTCACATGCTAGTAAAGTAATGCTCAAAATTCTCCAAGCCAGGCTTCAGCAATACATGAACCGTGAACTTCCAGATGTTCAAGTTGGTTTTAGAAAAGGCAGAGGAACCAGAGATCAAACTGCCAACATCCGCTGGATCATGGAGAAAGGAAGAGAGTTCCAGAAAAACATCTATTTCTGCTTTATTGACTATGCCAAAGCCTTTGACTGTGTGGATCACAATAAACTGTGGAAAATTCTGAAAGACATGGGAATACCAGACCACCTGACCTGCCTCTTGAGAAATCTGTATGCAGGTCAGGAAACAACAGTTAGAACTGGACATGGAACAATAGACTGGTTCCAAATAGGAAAAGGAGTATGTCAAGGCTGTATATCGTCACCCTGCTTATTTAACTTATATGCAGAGTACATCATGAGAAACGCTGGACTGGAAGAAGCACAAGCTGGAATCAAGATTGCCGGGAGAAATATCAATAACCTCAGATATGCAGATGACACCACCCTTATGGCAGAAAGTGAAGAGGAACTCAAAAGCCTCTTGATGAAAGTGAAAGAGGAGAGTGAAAAAGTTGGCTTAAAACTCAACATTCGGAAAACTAAGATCATGGCATCTGGTCCCATCACTTCATGGGAAATAGATGGGGAAACTGTGGAAACAGTGTCAGACTTTATTTTTCTGGGCTCCAAAATCACTGCAGATGGTGACTGCAGCCATGAAATTAAAAGATGCTTACTCCTTGGAAGGAAAGTTATGACCAACCTAGATAGCATATTCAAAAGCAGAGACATTACTTTGCCAACAAAGGTCCATCTAGTCAAGGCTATGGTTTTTCCAGTGATCATGTATGCATGTGAGAGTTGGACTGTGAAGAAAGCTGAGTGCCGAAGGATTGATGCTTTTGAACTATGGTGTTGGAGAAGACTCTTGAGAGTCCCTTGGACTGCAAGGAGATCCAACCAGTCCATTCTGAAGGAGATCAGTCCTGGGTGTTCTTTGGAAGGACTGATGCTAAAGCTGAAACTCCAATCCTTTGGCCACCTCATGGGAAGAGTTGACTCATTGGAAAAGACTGTGATGCTGGGAGGGATTGAGGGCAGGAGGAGAAGGGGACGACAGAGGATGAGATGGCTGGATGGCATCATCGACTCGATGGATGTGAGTTTGAATGAACTCCGGGAGTTGGTGATGGACAGGGAGGCCTGGCGTGCTGCAATTCATGGGGTCGCAAAGTCGGATGCGACTGAGCAACTGAACTGACCTGAGGATAATCATTGTTATTATTTATTATACACTCTGAATGTGTGAGTGACGTGCCAGGCCCTTTTCACTACCTGGTAAAGTAACTACATGTCAAAGTAGGAAAAATGAAAAAGCCCTTCCCCATGTTTCAGAGGGTAAGCCTCTTCCAGATTCAACTACAAGAGCTTCCATTAAAATGGAGCCAGGCCAGACCCAAGGGCACACATTGCATCCTCCATACTCTCTTCTACGTAACAAAAATCAAGACATTTTAGTCAATGGGAAAAGAATGTTTAGTTTAAAGAACATGACCTTTCACCTAAGGAAAGGCTCGCCATAGGAAGTTGCTCCTTTGGTTAGAGAATCTGTTGTTCTAGCACATTTGCTAAACTGCACTAATGAAAATGACTGGAGACAAGGATTCTCCTAACTCTGCTCTTAAATTTATTTCTTGACACTGCAAAAATTATAGAACAGTTCAAGCAAGAAGAGTCTATTTATAAGAAATCCTTTCTCTATCACCCTGACTGTGGAAAGAAACAAGAACTAACCTTCTCTGGACAGGTAAATATCTAACTAGCTCTGCAGGACCAACCACAGTTCAGTCTTTAATTGTTTAACTCTGTTTAGGTACACCTTTCTTACATTTAATAAAAATCCTTCATTCTCCATTAACTTTGTGCTAAACCACTTCAGTCGTGGCTGGCTCCTTGTGACCCTATGGACTGTAGCCCATCACGCTCCTCTGTACATGAGATTCTCCAGTAAAGAATATTGGAATGGGTGGCCATGTCCTCCTCCAGGGGATCTTCACGAGCCAGGGATCCAACCTGCATTTGCATTAACTTTACTATTAGCCAATTTTAAATGAAGTAAGAAACATGTTATATCTACATGTTTTCTTGTAGAAAAAATCTAAAATCTACAATGTTTTCTTAATGCAAGAATTCAACACAAGAAATAGTTTCATCATCAAAGAGTTGAGAAACAGAGTAAGAGCGACCTAGATTGTAAAACAGTACAGAGGGTTTTCACTAGAAAGTACATACATTAATTTTATTTAATATATATGCCCTAAGTTTCTCATTAGTCCTTTTAATCAGTGAAAAGTTACTCTAACAAGCTAACCAATTTTACTAATTTATCTTTTTTCTTAATTCTAAAAAAAGGAATTTTTTGTAGAGCCAACCTAACAGAAATTCTGATTCTTTAAGGACAATTTGTCTCCATACTGCATAGAATATTCTAGTTTCTTCCTCCAAACCTACCAATAACCCGGATATCGATGGACGCAGTTTCCACAAATTTTTCCACTTTGACCTGCAGATCATATTTCCCAGAATGGCTCCTCTCTGCTTTTCTGATAAATACGATTGTATCAGTCTCAGAGTTGCGAATGTTGATCTGATTCTTATCGATAGGTGCACCATCCTTTGTCCAAATTAATTCTGGTCTTGGTTTTCCCTTAAAAAAGAAGACAAAAAGTAGAGGTGGAAGGGGATCAGATTGTCTCCAGATTTTTTCAGCATTAAAAACATGGTCAGTGGCTTACCCTATCCTTGGCAAGATTGGAAAACTGTCTGATGGTGGGCAGTTACAGCAGTAAAGTAATATTCACTATTGCCCATCAATTGCATTGGGTATGCAAGGCACTGGTAGGTACATGATATTTATAACTTCCTTTAATCTTCATTTCACAGTAAGTATCATTATCTTCATTTATTTATTTTTGGATAAAGGTATCAAATGACTTGCACAAGGCCTTGCAGCTAAGTGCTGGAACCTGGTCTTCCAGCCAGGTCTCTTCAGCTCCAAATCCTGTACATCCCAGCCTAACGGTTCAGAACATAGGCCCCGAGGCCCCAGAATCTGTATTTGGATCCTGACTCCACTGCTTGATAGCTGTGTGACTTTGGGCAAGTTACTTAAACTCTCTGCTTCAGTTTCCTAATCTGTAAAATGGAATGAGAGTAGTACCTGTCTCACACTGTGGTTACCAAGACTGAAGTTCTAAGCTTCCGCGCACTGCATAAGGGTTTCATTGATCATCTCCATGTTAATGATTATTATTCCACTGTACCATGTTGCTCATTTTAGATTTGTCTGTAATTCCCTCTCTGATAACAGCTGAAACTATTCTTTAAGAGCAGACTTTGAGTAATTATAATGTCAGTCGAGGATGTGAGTTTCAGTTTCCATTACAAAGGAACTCCGTAAGATTCCTGAGCCTCCAGGCTCAACCCACAGACAAGAACCAAGTGTCTGGTAAGGCACAACCTTCCCAAGGGATCCTAACGTGGCTTGTTGATAGGTTCTGTTAAGGAATGTGAGAGACACATATCAAACCCCTGCCCACAGGCCTTGAAAAAACGGACGGGGTGCTCAGATGCACTAGTAGGAAGTTTAACAATATTGTTAGAGATGGGAAAGTAGTTCCAGGTCTCATTTCCTTAAACTGCAATTTATTATTAACTACTAGGAGAAGAAATTGAGTTCTCTGATAAAACATGAAGTGAAAAAAGCACTGGATTTAGTGTATGGAGACATAGACACTATTCATGGCACTACTCTTTTCTTGCTGTGTGATTTTGGGCAAATCACTTAACTTCTCTGAATAATCAGTTCCTTCCTTTCTCAAGGTGGTAAGGAAATCTGCCATTCCTGCCTCTCACATGGGGCTCACATGAGGTCTCAGAACTCCAGAGGCTACATAAATATACAAATGTGACATACTATTCTCACCGTGGCTCTCCTGATAAATGACCAGCCCCTAGGGATGCCATACACACGAGGCCCCTGTTCTCATGCTCTTTCCTCCCCAAGACCCAGTCACAGAAGCTGAATCCACTGCCTCCCCCTACAAGATCCAGAACTGGGATTAGCCCCCGTTGTCAACATGGTGTGGAGACTAGAGGGTTAATTCAGCCCCAGTGCAGAGCAGGGTCCTGGGTGCCTGGCTTGTGCCAACTCCTAGTTTGATTTAAGGCTGTGGAAGGAGAGAAGTGGGAGGAATCTTGCCAAGCCATCTCCTTCCTCCTCTGCCACGTTTACACCCGCTTCCTCCTTGACTTCCCTTCTGACTTCACGTTCTGTCTATGTAGAGGATAACTTCTTCTAAGGCTGGGCCCCAAGCGCAGTGAGAATGGCCTGACCTGGCTGTCCCTTTAGGTTAATTTTCATGGGAGCCTGAGTTTGAAACAGCTGTGGGTGTATGTGTGTGTTCAAATGTGTGCACAGACCTAAATTTTAGTTCTAAGGGTGTCTGATATAACAGCCACAAGCTAAATGTGGCCATTTAAGCTAAAACTAAATAAAATTAAGGAAAATTAAAAATTCCCATCACCCTAGTTCCTAGCTGCTCTTTTTAAGTTAATAGCCTCATCTGGCTACTGGCTACCATATTGGACATTGCATTAACAGAATATGTCTATCATCACAGAAAGTTCTATTGAACAGCGTTGTCTAAGGCATAAAAGGAATCAAATGAGTAAGGAGGTAATGGTGCAGTGTGTGTGTGTGTGTGTGTGTGTGTGTGTGTGTGTGTCTGAGAGAGAGAGAGAGTGCAAAAGTGATTATTGTATGCAAAACCTGGTTAAACTTATAAACAACAGATTCTTCTTCAGGAGCAATGATTTAACAATATTAATATACTTCAGTGAGTGACTTCACAATTTCAAATTTCAGTTATCCCTCATTGGAACCTGGGTAATTTGAGTGTGGTTTGGGATAACTGTGGGAAGCAAGCACATGTTGTTTTTCTGCGTGTTACAGCAAGAACTTCACCTAAAAGGAAGATCGTTTTTACAGATGAATAGACCCAAAAAGATCTTTAAGATCTTAAACAAGCATTTCTTGTTTTGGTGTCTCCTTGGTATTTGCTCTCTGGCCCACTACAGTCATTGAGCTTCAGACAAGTTGAGGTCTCATTTGGAAAATCTATGACAGTTTTATAGATTTCAGTACTTCTAAAGCAGGAAATTGTTTAGTCATTCTCCAAATCTGGTCCATCATTTCCTACTTTTTCTCTGAGAAAATCTTGAATCATGAATAACGTAAATGCTGAAGTATCTCCTTTTACTTCTTAAACACCCCAGCATTGTAAAGAGAAAGTGAACAACCCTGAATTATTACCTGGAAAGGAATAACCAGATTGATGGCTTCTCCAACTCTGCGGATATAGGTTTGCTTCAGGTGCCTTGGGATGCGAATCTTTGGAGCCTCTGAGATAGAGTAGAAGAGCATAATTTTGTAGTTAGTACCATACACTGGAAGCACCCTTACATAAGCGTACCTGGCATATACTCATCAGGATTTCCCTGTGCTTATGTCTCTGCAGTAAAATCTTAGATGGGCCACTAATAGATTATATATGGTAACTTTGGTTCCAAATGTTACCTTCAAGCAGAGATGTTTTAACAGTTTGACTCAACAAAATTTACTCTTGACCTCTTTCATTTTCTGCAACTTCCTATTTTTATTATGTGAGAGTTGGACTATAAAGAAAGCTAAGTAACAAAGAACTGATGCTTTTGAACTGTGGTATTGGAGAAGACTCTTGAGAGTCCCTTGGACTGCAAGGAGATCCAACTAGTCCATCCTAAAGGAAATCAGTCCTGAGTGTTCATTGGAAGGACTGATGCTGAAGCTGAAACTCCAATACTTTGGCCACCTGATGTGAAGAACTGACTCATTTGAACAGACCCTGATGCTGGGAAAGATTGAAGGCAGGAGGAGAAGGGGATGACAGAGGATGAGATGGTTAGATGGCATCACCGACTCAATGGACATGAGTTTGAATAAACTCCGGGAGTTGGTGATGGACAGGGAGGCCTGGCGTGCTGCAGTCCATGGGGTCACAAAGAGTCGGACTCGACTGAGTGACTGAACCGAAATAACTGAAAGCAAACACTAAAGTTTCTCTTAGGGCCTTATATATATTTTTCGTAGTTTCTAACAGTGAGTATATTCTCCAACGAACATTCAATAAAAGATCTACAATCACCACATTAGCTGGTAGGACTGACCATTTTTTCTCACCAGAAAATAATAATAATAAAATAGCTTTGTCCAGCTGAAACTAACACAACATTGTAAAGCAATTATACTCCAATAAAAATTTTTTAATAATTTAAAAAAGCTTTAGTATGTAGCACTTGTTGCTTATGTAATTATGTTAGCACTTAATGGTAACTTTCTCCCTCTATGGCTATGGTGAAGTACGTAACATGCAGCACTAACCCACTGAATGTTGATATTCATTAAACACCACAAAGATATTAGGACATGTGGATATAAAGCCATCAAAGGCAGAAGAAAATCGAGGCTCATGGCTCACAGGGATGAAGTGGGCTCAGTATCATTTGAGGGCTCAGTATGGAATAGTAAATGCTTTTCATGAAGAGACCAACTTCACCCTCACAGCTACCTTTATGACAAAGGTATTCTTTTTACTTTATAATAAAGAAACTAAAGCCAACAGGGGTTTAAGTCACTTGCCCAAGGTGACACAGCCAGGATTAGAACCTGGAGTCAGCCTCAAGTACCTACGCTCTGCTTAGACACACAGACTGCAGTGTCAGAGAGATCTGGGTTTGAGTTCTAGATCAGACAGTAGATCTGGTCTCAGCCTCCTCCACAAGATCTAATTCACAGGATTGTTGTGAGGATTAAATAAGGTCATCTAGATAAAGCATTTAGCATACTGGCTGAGAATAATAAGTGCTCAATAAACTCAGGAGATGATGATGATGATGGTAGTAGTTGTGATTACTGAATGCTCCAGCTGGAAGAGAACTTGAGGGATCCTCTAACTCCCTAACTTCACAGAGTTAAGGAAAAAGAGACTCAGCGAGGTTCCATAGCACACTAAACCATCATCATAATAAAAGCTAGCTTATACCAAGAGCTTATTGTGTGGCAAGCATTTCATTACGCAAATAACAGGGATTAATTCATTCAGCTCTCACAAGTTCTTGAGGTGGTAAGTCCGATTATTGTCTCTGTTTTGCAGATGAAGAAATTAAGGCTCAGGAAAAGCAAGTCCCTTGCCTGAAACCACATAGTCAATAAATGAAAGAAACAGAACTTATGTTTCATAGTCTGTCTCCAGAATCAACTAAGAAAATTTGCATTCTTCACACTTTTTTCCATCCATCCATCCCCTAACCTCCCAAAAGGTTTCAGGCAGTCACACCATAAGTCTGTGGCCCAACATGATCCAGATCTAGATACTCAACCACTTTCCAATATTCTTTGCCCTAGAGCAGTGATGCTCAAACTTTTTGGTCTCTGTATCCCATTGCACTCTTAAAAACAATCAGAGGAAGGTCCCACAAAGCTTTTGTTTATATAGGCTGTATCTATCATACTAACCATATTAGAAATTAAAACCAATATATTTTGAAATATTTATATACTTACTTGAAAAATAACAACATAAATATCATTTTAATGAAAACAACCATATTTACATTAACAAAAACTTGTGATATGGCATTATTTTCTGTTTTGGCAAATATCTTTATTGTCTGACTTATAATCTATTGCAATATGTTGTTTTGCTTGAAGTGCTTGAAGAAAATTTGGCTTCACACAGAATATTTTAATAAATTTTTTCAGACAATTGTGGATATTCCGTTTTGATTCTACACTAAAACATGAATTGTAATTTCTTAAGGGTTAGCTACTTCCTGGTAGCTCAGATGGTAAAGCGTCAGCCTACAATGCGGAAGACCCGGGTTTGATCCCTGGGTTGGGAAGATACCCTGGAGAAGGAAATGGCAACCCACTCCAGTACACAGCATAAAATCTTGACATATACTTTGCATTTCACTGTCACACATATAGGGAAAAAGTGTACTCAAGAACCAAGGTTTAAAAATGATTAAATGATTAATTTTTTATTATAATCATATTAAATGATTATTAATGATTTTTATGCCTCATCAAGAACACTCTAAGGCCCATTTATTTTAATTGGGAGTGCATGGTGGTGAGGAAGAAAAGACTGACAAGACAATTCGGTGGCACGAATATGATCTGTGCTAAGGCACCAGCAGTTTTACATACCATTGCTTTTGGAAAAGGGAAAACAACATGTTCATATTACTATGAAAATGATTTTGACCTCACAGACTCATTGGAGCCATTGTTGCTGCTGTATGGATTGTTTGAACGGTTTCTTCCCCGCCTCTCTCTCTCCATTATAAAAAGGCAGCCCAAACAGATTTGGCTCCTGCAACCTGGTGTACCTATCTGGTCCTAGTACTAGGTTAAAAACTGGGAGCTGACCTCCCACACTGCCTATAAAGGGCTATTTTGTTCATTTCTAACTCCCAGGAGATATTAATAAAATATCAAAGGAGTGACAGCAAAAGAGGAGGGTTTCAGAAAGAAAGCGGTTAAAAAAACATGGAGACAAAATTTTGAAAGCCTTGCCACCTACCTATGATTTCCTTCACAAGGATGGGCTGAGAATAGTACTTGGGCTCGCTGGCACCGGCGGCATTCACAGCCTTCACACGCACATAGATCCTTGAATCCGTTGGCAGACCTGTGATGGTGAACTTGGTCTTTTCGATCAGTTCTGTATTTGCAGCTATCCAGTCGTCAGCTAAAGTCCATTAAGGAAAAAAAGAAAAGAAAAATAATAGTTAGTGAAAGAAATCATCTTGTTAAACAATTTACTCTAAATTAGTATTTTACTCTAAATCATTTTGAGGGAATATGACTTTGCTCTGAACTCAGACTACATGGCTGGGCTTTTATCATATTTAAATGAATAATGGCCTAGAATGGCTAAGGTAAAAATCAGGAATGATAGTTAGATTCTGCTATTTCTAAAAAGTCTCTTATACATGATACTAGGGTATCCTGAATGATAGTGACTGTTCCAGGAATTTTGTAGTAACTTATTCCAATTTGGTTTTACAGTATACATTTTTTACAATTGATATAACCATGATATTTATCCATCAATATACATTAAAGGTCAGGAAAAAAGGAACACTATTCGTATGAATGAGAGACACTGATCTTTATACTCATATGATCTCTCCATTTTATCCTGGCAGGCTTATTACTATAAGACAATAATATGGCCATGGGAAGTCTGAAGTGAAGTGAAGTGAAGTGAAGTGAAAGTCGCTCAGTTGTGTCTGACTCTTTGCCACCCCATGGACCTGCCTGCCAGGCCCCTCTGTCCACAGAATTCTCCAGGCAAGAACACTGGAGTGGGTAGCCATTCTCTCCTCCAGGGGATCTTCCCAACCCAGAGACCGAAGCCAGGTGTCCTGCATTGCAGGTGGATTCTTTACCGTCTGTCACCAGGAAAGCCCATGGGAAGTTGGATTATGCCCCCAATTATGAAGAAAAGAAGCCTATATCCACAGTAAAGAGGAAACACAGCTCAGGAGCCAAGACCTCATAAAGAATTGGCATAATCTTTCACTTCAGTCAAAAGTTCTGATTTTTTAAAATGTTTTTGGTAGCTTTGTCTGTAACATCAAGAAAATTTAAACCCAGCATCCACGTTTTACAAACATTTCAAGTTCTAAAAGTTTATATGCATTATTATGCCCAAGGAGGAAAAACAAGAAAGAAGAAGGCTTGGTTCCCACCTTATTAACTCATGGCCCACCCTCCCCTTCCATCCCTAAGGGCTTTTTGTGTGTGGGTGTACTTCATGCTTGGTCTTGGAACATTTCCAGAAACTTTATCATACAGTAAGAAACTCTGAGAGCTTTCAGAGAATACTTTACCTGGTAGATCATATGCAGCCTCCCCATTTTCATCAGACTGTTTTGCTGATGTACCTTTGAGAATCCGTCATTAAAATTAATTAAAGACACCCACTTTCACACCAGAAGAATATCGTATCAGTAGTCAGCATTCTCTGTTAGTAAAGTGTGCAAAGTATGCAAAGATATTTGTCTTCAGAACAGTGACGGAAGAGACCAAACACGTTAGAGGAGAGGGGAATTCCTCAGGAGGGGCACAGCCTGCTCTGTCCAGACTGTGTTTTTTTTTTTTTTTTTGTCCTGAGGCACCTGCCACAGAGAAGAGGAGGAGAAAGGAGGCTGGGACACCTCCAACTCCGGGAGCAAGAAGTAGAAAAGAACAAAGCAAGACCCGGAAGACAAAAGCGGAAGAGGTCCTGGACTCCACAGAGGAGCAGTCTGCAGTGGAACAGCCTCCCCTTGCTCTTGTCCCTGCCACCTCAGCTGGGGAGGGTCTGGGGGGTCCTCAGGGAACAGAGTTCTCCCTATGTGGGGCTCACACATCAGAGTCTGGGAGTGAGGGCGCTTGAGATAAGGGCAGCCCTGTTTTATCAGGAATTGGAAGTGTTCTCCATGAAAATAAAAACTGCCCCCCCAGCCCAGGAGGCAGCCCCTGGTTGTCATGACAACAAGCTCTTGGTCTAGCAAACAAATTAAGCTATCCTGGGTTCTTGCATTCCACACAGGTGGAGGATGCTCCTGGCTCACAGAGGGGTTGTGGGTGTTCCCCTAATGGTTCGGAATGATGACCATCTAGGTTATCAGGAAGGGAGCAGGGGGCTAGGGATTCTTCTTTCTCTTATTTCAGCCCTTCTAGAGTATTAGGGAGAAGGAGCAGCAAGCCAGAATATCCTGGTGGCTAGGAGGGCATGTGAATGATACAAATTACTCAGGACTTTGAAAAAGAGAAACACCTTGAAGTCAATGGTCGGTCTGGGAGCTACCATGTTGATATTTCATAATGAAGAGACAATTGATGAGAACATGAAACAGGAGACTGAGAAAACATGCATGAACGAGTGAAGAAATAGGAAAGAAGAAAATTTCAAGAGGAAGTAGGACAAAGCAAGATCAGAGAGAAATAAAAACAGCTTTTCATGTTGGAACTACTTGAGGGAAACAGAGAAAGAAACTGGTGTCCAGGGGTTGGGAAAGGAATGTGAAAGTTATTTGATACATGAGGAAAAGTTTTCAGGAAGAAAAGGAAGAACCAGGGTGAAGGAAGAAAGTGAAGAGTAAAATGGTGCAGGCATTACAACGTAAAATAAAAACCAAGAGAAAGACAGAGTCCAAACCAACACACGATCTTATAAAAGAAAGAATTCTCTTACAGAATAAAACCTGACGTAGCTAAAAGCATCAAACACTACAGAAATTAGTCTGGAGGACAACAGCCATTAAGAGAGAATGGAGAATAGGGCAGCCACAGAAAGGAAGAAAAGACTGCAAGAAGAAAGATATACACGTTATGAAAGAACTTCCATAGAAAGCTAATTCCAACACGTTATGTGGCAAAATAGATACATAATAATGACTGTGTACATATATATATGTATAGGGGGTATACATATATATCTACACAGACCACACACAAAATTATGTAAAATACACTTCGTTGTATTTTATCTAAGGTGGGTAACATCAAAATGACAGCCATCTATCATTTTGCTGTATCTTCTTACTTTTTAAACCTATCAGAAAGAAAAGAGTAAAGAATTTGCTCTGTTTCATACATACACAAAAGGTTCACATTCAGCAGCCCCATCACATAGAAGACTGGGGAAGTCTGCCAGCAGGGCAGTATAAATAGCAGAGAGGAGGGCTTGGGGGGTGTTCCAAACAGGTGGAGGGGAATGGAACGGGAATAAACCATAGTCTGAAGTGCTCAAGATTTTGTCTGTTGCCTGAGTGACAATGCCCCCTCCCACACTGGGATAACTCTGGGAACTGTTTTCTAATTCCCTCCATTGTTGTTTTGGTTAGTGGATATCTAAGCCCTGGAAAAATCAAGCACAGTGCTCTGTGAGTGAGTGCATGTGAATGGAATGGAGTGTTACCATGATTCTCTATTTCCCCTTTCTCTTCTACCCTCCCGACCAACTCAGGTTATTTCTGCAGGTGCTCCCATCCAGAGGCCTGGGGCTTCTTTTTCAGCAGTCTGCTCTTCAAAGAAGTTTTGTCTTCATAGGCGCTTTCCTTCTGTTCACACTCCTGTTTTCTCAAATGTGCTCTGGAGTCTCTCTTTCATTCATGTAAGAGTCATGTTAAAGTTGCGGGTCCAAAGAATTTTCTTAGAGGCTATCTTGGCCTCTCATTTGTCGAGATTTGAACAAACTTCCCTGGTGGACTGTTTACCTACCATCATCTAGAATGGAGCCTGAGTTTAGAGCTAGGGCAGTTTTATTCACCCATCTCCAAATCGTGACAAGTAGGAAATAAAAAAATACAAGAGGCTTTTAGTGAACTGTACCTTTTCTTTTGGTTTTAGATATACTCCGGCCCATATTTTCTTGAGTCATTTTTTATTTTTTATTATTGCTATCAGCAAGAGGTTTTTTTTTTTTTTTTTTTTTTGCCAGTTTCTATTCACCTCCTAAATGTAAGCCATTAAACCATTAAAATTTTATACACTCATGTCCTGGAACATATTACTGCCATTTGTCAAATCTATTTCTTACACCCTCTGGTGTAAAATTCTTTACTGATTCTTTAAAACACTGAAAGTTGTTCTTGATTATTCTTTTTTTTTTTCCTTAAGAAGGCAGGAATTGATCACCAGATAGTCAAATATATAATCTCTCCTTACCTAGAAATAGGTAGCTCTGCTGATAACTGACCTCTGCTCAGTATAGAGTTTAGCATTTCCAATTTGCTTTATCCTAACTAGACTTTTATTTTGCTTTGGCACATTTTAATTCCACCAATTCAAGAAGAAGGGATCCCTGAAGTTTGGTTAGAATCCCTCCTCCTATGTCCTAGATCTATCGTGTGGTCAGATCTGGGAGCCCATTTGGATATTTTGGAGATCTCAGATGATTAATACCAATGAAGGGCTGAATTCTTATCTATCACAGAAGGATGACCTTTGGCTTGTCATTTTCAGTAGGCAGGAGAAGAATTCCCAAGACAGAAACAAAAGAAAGGGGGGCATATCTCACCTATTGATGACGGTATTCGTTTGAATTATGAGCTGTACTTACTTCCTTCAAAGCAATACTCTAGCACATAGCCGTCTAAACCTGCTGCGCCAATCTGGTCTGGGGGCCGCCACTTCATTGTGACTGTGGTGTCAGTTACAGAGTCAACGGTCAGAAGAGTAGGAGGGCTGGTTACAGCTTTAAAGATGAGAAAGACGGAAAAAGCAGAAACTATTAACTACGGAATTATGGCACAGGAACTGTGGTCAAATGAACTAGGACACAAATAAAAATGCACACAGAAGCCCCCACATCTTAATAAAATTCAGTGACGACTTCTTGAGTATACGCTGTATATATGGCAAAGATCTGCCAGGCATGAAAAATATTTTAGAAATGCTGCCACACTTGCCCTCCACTTGGGAGGCTGGTGTGGGATTCTGGGAGGCCCAAGGCATTTGAAAAAAGTCAAAGTTTGAGATCTAATGATCTAGTGTAAATTTCCTATAACTTCTTAATTTTCAAGTGCAAGCTCTTCTTTGAAAATTACACTTCTCTACCATAAAATGGCAGAGACATCTTAATCTCTTTCGTTGCCTTTACTGAATTGACTTTTTTGGTTCATAGATAACATTTAAAATGTTGAAAGCAAAGAGACTAGCTTCCAAGTGTACTTGGTTGAATAGACCTCAATTTGTTTTAGTTATAGTGTCTATACTAAGGTGCTAGCTTATATTTTCAAAAGGTCAAAGGAGGGTAGTCATGTGTCAACAGGCTCAACTATGTTTCCAGTGAGGAGGGGCAACAGAGCCACCCACAGCTGTCTTTGGAATTCCAGTAATAAATTCCAGGGCCTACAATATGAAGGCATTCAACTCTATCACACTGTTTGTAATTTCTTAGACAATTGTCCCGAACAATTTCTAGTTTCTTGCTCTGGCGCCACTCCAAGAAGCTTCTAGGTCTGGCTCAGTTAGAAGTCAGAAGACAGCAGTCACAACCTGGGGCAATGATTTTCATGACAGAGACACACCTCTCTTGACTCACCCAATGGAACAAAAGGCTTGGAGGGCATACTGGGCTTAGAGATGCCAACAGCATTGACAGCAAAGATGCGGACCTCGTAGGCCACACCTTCAATCATCTTCTTGGGCTCAAAGATTGTTTCTTTGCAGAGATCGAAATTCAGCCTCATCCATCTGGAGCTTTGTTTCTTTTTCCTCTCAATGAAATACCCTGAAGGGGACACAAAATGGAAACAGGTTTTTTCCTTGGCCTCTAACAGTAAACTTTGTTAGATATTAGAATTCTCAAAAATTTCTTAAATTCTCAGTATTCTAAGTGAAAAAGTCATACATGTATTTTCAACTCATCTTATTCCATCAGTTGTTTGAGAGAGATTATAAGGAATATAAATATTAACATCATGGGATATAGACAAAAATAAAAACACTAAAAAGTTAAAGTGGTGCTAGGAAGAGAAGAGGAAAAAGTGGACCACAGATATGTAGGCCATAGAAATTAGTACAGTGACTATGAGTCCCAGCAATGCAAGTAAGAAGGGGGAATAACTAGTTTTGTAAGTTTCATTATTAGCAAGGAGAAAAATGTTCTTATTCCATGGAGGAAGTAAATTCTTCTAAGTATTTAACCCTAAATGAAACTGCTTCATAGACATAATTCTCTGGAGCTGGGCATTTACTGACCAGAACAAAGTTAGACTTATGGTTGTTTCAAAATTAGATACTGAATAGAAATGTCAAAAAAGAGGACAGGAAATCAGATGATATTCATAGGAGCTATTTAAATCTCAAGTACTTAAAGGACATCCCCCAATATATTTTAATTTGAATGGATATGTAAAGATTTTTCTAAATTCAGTATTTTAAAATGTGTTCTGTGCTAATGTGCGTAAAGAGCACATCAACTCTATTGGCCATTCCACAGATGAACCAACATGCAGTTACCTAAGATTGGGGACCCTCCATCATAGAGAGGAGGGTCCCAGGTCATGATGCACCAATCGTCTCCTACATCTGTCACATTTGGTGCCACTGGAGGATCAGGGATATCTGTAACATACAAACAAATTGAATTAAATAAAATAAAATTGACCAAAAGCACAAAGAAAAATGTTCATTGGAAAATATGTTTTGGGGTAATAATCACAGAAGCAATGCTATTTCTGAGTATTTTTCCATGTTTACTGAAATGCACTGGCTAACTAGTTTAGGCATAAGGTCCTGTTCCCTATGGAATCAGGGAAGGTGAGCCCAATACAAATAGAAATGATGTCTCTAAATCTTTTAAGCTAGTGTCACATTATAGGACCGCATGAAATTCAAGACTCTTGTTTGTCTTGAAAATGGTGACTAAGAAATTAAATTATTGCCTAAATATTGGATGGGATTTTGTTTCTTAACTACAAAGTGAATTTACAGCAGAACTAAATCAAAGACTAATCATTGTACATTTTACATTAGTTGGAAGATTCAAGATGTTGACTGGTAGAAATCCAAGTCAAAAATGGCAAGTTAGGGACTTCCCTGGTGGTCTAGTGCTTAAGAATCCACTTAGCAATGCAGGAGATACAGGTTCGATTCCTGGTCAGGGAACTAAGATCCCACAGTCCTAGGAGAAACTAAGCCTGTGTGCCGCAGCTACCGGGTCCACATGTCACAACTGGAGAGTCCATCCAACCACAACGAAAGATCTTGCAAGATGCAACGAAGATTTGGCATGCCACAACAAAGACCCGACACAGCCAAATAAATAATTTTTTTTAATGTCAAGTTACCATGTCTTCTATAGTTCAATATGTAATAAAGTGACCTTAGCTTTGGATCAATTTGAAATATGTTTCTTGAGGGAAAACTAAAATGGAATGAAGAAATCATGAGATCTTGGTCTATCAGTAATCTGCTAGACTCATTTCACTTGGTTTTGCGGTCTGGAAAAAAGTATTTAGAAAGTCATCTGAGAACCAAGGCAGGTCTTACTCCTCTGTGTGGAGTCCTGCCCCAAGGCCACAGGTGCTAGGCCTTGCACTAAGACCACAGAAGTGGAGCCCAGCACCAAGGTCACCTCTGGAACTGACGGAGCCCCTTTGTGAACATCGCCAAAAGCCACCCTGATCTTAAATTATCAGCAGACTTCCTGATCCCAAATGAAGCAAAAGTGCCCATGCTGGTAGTCACCCTATGGCGGCGCCCTAACCAATCACCTAATGCCAACCGTCCAGCAGGAATGTGCTTTGTCTTGAGGCTATAAAAATTGGCTACTAACCCATAAAAAGCATTGACTCTCCCTGGACTGGCAGGAGGTTAGCCCGCTGCATTTGCCGTGCCTTCATAATCTCTGCTTTTTGTTCTTAATAAACTCACTCCCTTCTGAAAAGCTCTGTTTCTGAAAATTCTTTTCCAACCTGTGCTTGCACTGCCTCGGCACTCTACAATGAATGTGATGCCGGAAATTATTTAACAATTGTGTGTCAGTGACTGTGGAAGACACTGAAAGGGAGTATGACTGCAGAGAACTTGGTCAGCAACCCCAAAGTCTAACTTGAGCTATTCCTTCTTGCAACTAGTCCTCTAGGCAAGAAAAGAGATGAGAAGGGAAGGAAAAAAAGAAAAGAGGAGAAAGAAAAGAAAAAGAAAGACATAGAAAGAAGTGGCAAAGACAGAGAAAGAAAGGCAGTGGTTTATAAAGTACAGCTGTAGTGCGAGTTTTTTTGTCAGCTACCCAGAAAAGCTGAGACACCCAAGAGCTCGGAAAGTCTACCTAAGATCTAAGCACATCAGCTTGATCCTAGAAGTTTGTTGACTTGAAGACTTACCCACAACTTTAATCTTAATGCTTGCATGTGCTTCCCCGGCTTCATTTTTCAGATTTATGTGGTAAACACCAGAATCATCTTTTTCTGCTATGTCAATAACAAGAGTGGTGCTGTCAGGGTAATTTTCAGATCTTATCCGGCCGCTGCCCTCCATAATAGCCTACGGAGAAAGGAAACGCAATGTGATATGATCTGTGCAAACGATAAGGACATCTCCAGAGTGCCTGGGCACTTAAGCTGGAAATGGTGCTAATGCCTGAAAAGCATGTTCCTAGTTTTATCCTCAACCAGCTGTAAGGACAAACATACTGTCATCCCATTTTACACATCGGAAAATTATGGCCCAAAGCTGCATGGCTAAGAAGCGGTAGAACTGGGATTTGACTCCCAAGTTCACTATCAGTTAACTCCTTAAAAAGAGAAAGTTGGAGGACCAAAAATCTAAGCACAAAACTGTCATTCTAGGAGAAGAGTTTCTTTGTACATTAAACTAGAAATATTTCTAGTTTCTCATATCAGAAACTAAATAATGATTTGTTCATTTCTTAAAATGTTTTGAAAATTTTTAAATACTGAAGGGGTTGAAGAAGGACACAATGGCAATTTCCCAATTTGATTTTTCCCTTCCAGTGGGACATGAAAGAATGAACATCTAATTCCTAAAGTAAAGACAGAGGGAAGCTGAGACTTCTGTTATATTTTCTTTCTTTTCTCCTTCTTCCCTTTTCCCCCTTCTTATTTTCCTCCATTTCTCCCCTTCCTTCTTTCTCACGCCAGAAGTTTACATTACATTTTTCTGATTCCCAGGTCATATCTTCCATGCAACAATGGGCAGCCAGTACACAAAGAGGAAAAATAGAGAAGGTCCAGGTGGTTTAGAACCTGGGTAATTTGCCACTAACTACTGTCACTTCTACTCTTTAGGGTCTGGATTAGGACTTACAAATCTTCAATAACATAAGATTGTGACAACAGTAAGAATATTTGAAGTGGCTTTCATGTTTCTTATTTTATGATAAAACAAAATATCCTCATTTTAGCCAAATCCTTACCTTAAGATTGTAAAAGATGTTCTGCTCTTTTTTTTTTTAATGTGAAAAGAAAAATGATTTACTTAGGGCAGTGTTATACTATCCATTTCATATTTCCATATTTTATTTTGTTCATTGTGCTATAATTTACACAGAGTACAATTCATAGCTTTTAGATATATAGTCCATGAATTGTGACAAATTTCTGTGATTCTGTAACCAGTACCGTAATCAAGACACAGACTATCTCCATCGCCTCCCATAGTGTCCCCACACTCCTTGGCATTCAACCCACTAAACCCTGGTCTCTGGAAATCACTGGTCTGTTATTTGCCACTTTAGTTTCCTCTTTTCCAGAATGTCAAATAAATGGAGTCAAACATTTCAAGTGAAATTTTTTAGATTGATCCATTTTGCTGTATGTCTTATGAGCACATTCCTTTTCATTACTGTGCAGTTTTCCATTGCATATTCCATGTGCAGTTGGTTTATGTATGTACAACTATATCCTTATACAATTGAACTTTTGAGTCATTTCCAGGTTTTGACAATTATAAATACATCTATAAACATTCCTGAACAGGGTTTTATGTGGACATGTGTTTCATTTCTTTGGGGAAGATACTTAGGAATAGCTTTGTAGTTGTATGGAAGTATATGCTTAACTTTATATTAAAAAACTATCAAACTCTTTTCCAAACTGGATGTACCATTTTGCATTCTGACCAGCAATGAATGAGACTTTCATTGTTCCATATCCTTGCCATTATTTGGTATTGTCAGGTTTTTTTTAACGGCTTCTTAAAATGGTAGTTTCTTTCACTCAGCATAATTATTTTGAGACTCATCCAAGTTATTGCACTATATCACTAATCCATTTCTTTTTATTACTGAGTATTATTTCCTTGTATGAATTTTATTTATCCATTCACTCATTGATGGAATCTGCATTTTTCTCAGCTTTTGAATATTACAAATAAGGCTACCATGACTATTTGTACTAGCAGGCTTTTTTGTGTGTGTGTGGCTTATATTGGATTTTTATGGAAAATCCCGAATGAAATTTTTGGCCAAACCAATACATCAATGATTATGTCAACTGTAAATAAAGACAGTTCTACTTGTTCCTTTCCAAAATTTATGTCTTTTACTTTTTTTTCTTGTTTGATTGCCCTGGCTATAACTTTCAGTGCAATGTTGAATAGAAGTGGTAAGAGGGAACATCTTTCTCTTCTTTCTGATCTTAGAGGAAAAGCATTCGGTCTTTTCACCATTATGTAGGATGACAGGATTGCTGTAGGATTTTCAAGGATGTCTTTCATCATGTTAAGGAAGTTCCTTTCATGTTCTTATTTGCTTTTTTACTAGAAATGAGTGTTTAATTTTGTCAAATGTTTTTCTGTGTCTATTGAGATGATCACATTCTTTCCCTGGTTTGTTAATATGGTGAATTATATTTATTTTTAAATGCTAAACCCACCTTTGCATTCCTGGGATAAGCCACCTGTGGATATAACATATTGTTCCTTTTATGTACTTTTGGATTTGATTTGCTAAATTCTGTTTAAAACTATTTTTGTCCTATGTTCAGGAGTGATACTGATTTGTAGTTTTCTCTTTCTGTAATGTCTTTTTCTGGTTTTGCTGTAAGGATAATACTAGCTTTCAAGAATGTGTTGGGAAATATTCCTATCTTCTTTTCTTCAATTTTTTTCTAGAAGTTTATATTAAATTTATATTATTTCTTTATTAAACATTTGGTGGAACTATCCAATAAAGCCATCTACATGTGAAATTTTCTTTGTGAAAGATCTTAAACTACAAATTCCATTTCTTTAATGGATGTGGATGTTTTAATAGGAATGTTTCTTTAATAGGGATGTTCAGTACTGATTTAGTCATATTTCACAAATTCTGATATGTAGTGTGTTCATAAATATTTTCTGGAATACGAAATGGCAACCTGCTCCAGTACTCTTGCCTGAAAAATTGCATGGACAGAGGAGCCTGGCAAACAGTTAGAAGCAACTCACCACATAAATAATTTCTGATTTTCCTTGTAATTTCTTCTTTGATCCATGAGTTACATTTTTTCTCTTTTTTTTTTAAAAGAAGCTACTTAGCTTCTAAATATTTAGAAATATTACAAATATTTCTGTTACTGTTTTCTAATTAATTCCATTGTGGTCAAAGAATATACCTTGCATGACCTGAGTCCTTTTACATTTATTGAGACTTATTTATGGTCTATTTTGGTAAATTTTCCTGTGTGTTTTAAAATAATGCCCATTCTGCTTTGTTTAATGGAGTGTTCTATAAATGTCAACTACATCAGGATGGTGGATAATATTTCTTAAACCTTGTGTATCTTCACTGATGGCCTGTCTTCTTGTTCTACCAACTATGGAGAGAAAAGTATTAAAACCTCCAACTTAACCATTTTCCTCTGTGATTCTATCATCTTGGTAGCTGTTTTTTTATTTGTCCCATTTGTTATTTCTGCCTCTTGTTTTTTTGCCTTCTTTCAGGTTCATTAAATATGGTTCCATGACTCCATTTTATGTTCTGTGTTGGCCTATTAGCTATAACTGTTTGTTTTATTATTTTAGTAGTTCCTTTAGGGTTTATAGTATAGTCTACTTTCATGTGGTATTATAATATTATATGTTTAGCAAAAGAAACTTAGAACAGCATACATCCATTTCACTCCCTCTCATCCTTACTTCTGTTTCTCCCTTCCTGGTCTTATGTTTTCATTGTAATAAACTTTACTTACACTAATGTTTAAAGCTCCACAGTGCATAATTATTATTTTTGTTTAAACAACCAATTATCTTTTAAGATTTAAATAGAAAAAATTCTTAAATGTTTATCCATGTAGGTACCATTTCTGGCACTCTTAGTTCCTTTGAGAATGCTTTCATCTTGGTATCACTTCCTTTTTTAGTATAATACTTATTTCTTTTGGCTCCGCTGAGTCTTCACTGCTGCTCGAGCTTTTTCTCTGTGGTGCTGGAGGCTACCCGTCAGCTGCAGTGTGTGGACTTCTCACTGCAGTGGCCTCTCTTGTTGTGGAACATGGGTTCTAGGGCGTGGGCCTCAGTAGCTGTGGCGGGTGGGCTTAGTAGCGCTGTGGCATGTGGGATCTTCCCAGATCAGGGATGGAACCCATGTCTTCTGCAATGGCAGGCAGACGCTTTACCACTGGGCCACCAGGAAAGCCCAGTCTCACTTCATTTTGACTTAAGGACTTCTTTAAGCATTCTTATACTGCAAGTCTGCTGGAGATGATTTCTTTCAGCTTTTGCACATCTGAAAATAACTTTATTTTGCCTTTGTTTCTGAAAATTATTTCTACTGAGTATAGAAATCTAGCTGACAGTTTTTTCCCCCTTTAAATGTTGATCCACTGTCTTCTCACTTGCTTGGCTTCCAGAGAGATTAGCTGTCATCCTAGTCTTTGTTCCTACAGATTAAATGTAACCTTTTTCTCTGTTTCCTTTTAAGATTGTTTTCTTAACCACAGGTTTTAAGCAATTTGATTATGACAGTGTAAATTTCTTAATGTTCCTTGTGCTTGGATTTTATTGAACTTCTTGGATCTGAGATTTTATAGTTTTTTTTATCAGTTTGAAAAATTTGGGGCCATTAATTCTTCATATATTTTTATGTCCTACTCTTTGGGGACTCCAATTACACATAGATTTGACTTCTTGAAGTTGTCCCATAGCTTAACAAAGCTCTCTTTTTTTTTTCTCTCCAGAAAATAGAAAAGGAGGAAACAGACTCCAACTTCCTTAAACAATGTTTTTGCAGAGCAGCTTTGAGTTCCCTGCAAAATTGAATGCAAATGTACAAAGAGTTCTCATATAATTCCTGTTTCCACACATATACAATCTTTCCCACCACTGACACCCCCACCAGAGTAGGTACATTTGTTACAATGAATGAACCTACACTGATAAAAGGTTATCATTGAAAATCTATTGTTTACATAAACTCTTGGTGTTGTACATTTTATGGGTTTTGAAAAACCTATAATGTCTTATGGGTTATGTGGGTCATAATGTCATGTGGGTCATAATGTCATAATTCAATGTTATAATGACAGGTATCCATAATTATAGTATTATGTAGAATGGTTTTACTACCCCTAAAACATTTAATATAGGAAGCCACAGAATGACACTTGAGCTGGCTCCACTTAACCACTCCAATCTTATTGATTATTCTTACTCACTCTGTCCTGGCCATACTGGCTTTCTTTTTATTCCTCCAGAAGGTCAAGCACATTTTCTATTGTTCTTTGCTCTTGCATTGACATCACCTGGAAATTTCTTTGCTCTTATATTCACATAATGGTTCCCTGTTGTCATTCATAGAGGCTGTAGATGCTCCATGCAGTCACTTACTAATCATATTACCTTGTTTTTTATTTTTAATCTTCATAACACTCATTACTATCCAGAGGGACTTTATTTAATAATTCATTATCTATATCTCTTCCACTCCATTCTCTGATACCCAATTGAAGGAAAGATAGAATCTCATTCATGGCACATAATAACATTCATTTGCATATGTTCACATAGTAGGTAGTCAGAAATATGAAAAGCAAGTGAACAGTTATTGTATTTGCCTAAAAATCAGTGATCTTTATTTGCTAAAGTAACTATATCTTTGCCATACATTTATCTGCTGCCTCCTTTCATCTGACTTACGGAAGGAAGGGAGTAGGGTAGGGGGGGTGTGTGTGTGTGTAGAACAAACCTTATCTGCTCGGCTCCAAAGGGCTTTAGGAGGTGGTTCCCCACTGATGGGAATCTCTAGACGAAGCTTGTTTCCTGCAATTACTGTCACTGTATTGTCAGCATCAAGACCATCCAGGTTGATCTTAGGTGGATCTAGAATATTAAACATGGCCTTTGTTATCAGACATTTATTTCCATGTGATTATAGGGGTTAGGTCTTGTCTAGTGTTAAACATTGGTAATAACCAATATTTTATTTGGTCAAAAAGAATATAAGAGGAATCAAAGCAGTCAGTGCTAGTACCTTGCAAAACTATTTCATTGTTAAGACCTCTTAAGAATCAACTATTAATATTATGCCTAGTGATTAATACCAATTCATGTCATTTTCTTTAAATGTCACATTTTGAATATAATTCCAAGGTAAGCAAAACCAGAAAAACAAGAATACAACTCTGAAATGATTTCTTTTATCTACTCACCAACAACATGAACTTTGGCAGGCAAAGTAACAGAATAGTCATCTGGTGTGAATACATAATCACCTTCGTCCTCAACGAGAGCATTGGCTATTACTAATTTGTGGATTCTAAGGAAATGAAAAAACATGTTTCTAAGACTGTGCAAAGATTTAGACTGTATAAGACTCAAACTGAGGAGACACATGATTTTATCTTAACTTGCTTAGTGCAGCCTGCAGAGAGAGTGAGAATAATGTGAATACTTAATTAGCCTATTTTTTGATCCACATTCAGTATTTATTTTGGGCTATATGGAACCATCTCTACAAATACAGCCTGTTTACTATGCAAGAATCTCTTCTGCCTTTTAAAAATCTCATAGCTTAAAAAAAGAATAGAAGATAACACCTCACTGATGCCACTCTTTAAGATTCAAGAAATTACCAAGAATAACCTTGACTTTGGTTTTTTATGCAAACCTAAGAGCAATAGTCCTTAAAAAAAAAATTGAGGCATAGTTGATATACAGTATTCTATGTTTCAGATATAAAACTTAGTGATTCACAATTTTAAAGGTTTTACTCCATTGATGGTTATTTAAAAATATTGGCATAAGAACAGTAGTTCTTAACTTCATTGGCATCGTGCACCAGTGAATATCTGATGGACACAATGGCACCTCAATCTGGAGAAAAACAAGTATTTTTGTACACAGAGAATCTGCTTACAATTTCAGAGGATTTGGGGGGGGGGGCCCTGAAGTTCATGGGCCTCCTAAGAATCCATGGATCCAAGTTTAAGAACTCTTGGACTTGCCCTGCATCTTTGCTAGAATCTAGGATATTAAGCAACCTCCTCTCTAGCGGGGGGGAAAAAATGTGGAAGGATCATGTGACATTTATTAGTTAGGGACACTGGATCCAATCTGACCAGTTCCTCAACTCGAATTCAGTATCATTCTGCTAAGTTCATGTTTATATAGGAAGACTCAATCAATGGATTCCAAAATAATAGCACCTCACTGAAAGGCGCAGGTACCAGGTCACAAGTATGACATGATGTACGGCAGAGAAATCACCTATTGCTGCTATTTGGAAGCAAAACACCAGAAATAGATACTCTCCTTATGACTACTCTCCAAACATCCTTACCAATCATCTAATTTAGGAAGTAGAAGAAGCCAATACGGCGACCAGCCCTCACTCAGGGATTGCTCTGGCTTGTTTACCTTCCTTTGTGAACAATCTTTAGATGGTCAGTCTCCTGAACAGGTAGGCCATTTTTAGTCCATTTTCCTGTTATGTTCTCAGATACTTCACACTTCAAGCAGATTTCCTTTCCAAGGTTTACAGTCTGATCAGTCAGAGGTGTCAATATCTTCAGGGGTTTTACTGCAGAAATAATAGATAGTTATAAGTGCCAAATCCAAATTTCAGACAGGCCAAGATGGTGTCATTTCACAATGCTACTGTTTCACTATAATGCTTGTTTTGAAAATGAGCATTTGTTCCAATGCAACTGAAATATTCCAAGACAATTAGAGCATAACATACATTTCATGTTTGATTATCCATGATTTTATTCATGAGAGAGACTAGAAAAATTCAGAAAACTGCACCCAGTTCAACTGAGCCAGGCGGGACTGTGTAGAACACACACGTACACCTGAAATATCGACCAGTTACTTTAGTTCACCCTGTTAAATGCACCACAGCCATGCACATCTGAGACTACAACTCTCCCAATTTCAAATAACCTCCTTCCACTGCTTCCAATAGATCACAAGCTGCAATATTTTTAACCCCATTTTCACAAGCAAATTTCAGGTCTTTTTCAAGGTAAAGTGTTATACCTATTGCAGTATTTACTAGACATGTATAAAACTGTGCCACTGATCTTTTTATTAGGTTCTTATCATTTTATTTTATTTTATTTTTTTTGGCTGCGCAATGCAGCATGTAGGTATTTGGCTCCTAGATCAGGGATTGAACTTGTGCCCCCTGCATTTGACATAGGAAGTCTTAACCACTGGACCATCAGGGAAGTCCCTCATTTCACTTTTTAAAAACTGGGTCCCTGAAAAAATTACTGAGTGTTGTGTCTTTAACCCACATTCCCCATTGGCCCTATGATTTTCACTGTATGACTCTGTACAGCAGAGTAATTTTTTAAAATGCATATGTTAATGTTATAGCAGGACTAACTATAATTGCTTAAAGGAATGCAAATATCAGTAAGGATCTGCCTATGGTTGAAAAAACTTTTTTGATATTACACTATAATGGCCATTATTCCACAAAACATAAGGAGTGTACTGCGATTACTTCCAAATAATTCAATGGTCATATGAATTGCAACTGGACTAAGAAATAAGCAACAGGATTTTGCTCTCCACCTATTACAGATCTTCTTGTGAAGTTTGCTATTCTAATTTTCACGGCTAACTGGAAGGCACAGGCTCTGCCATTAAGAACGTAGTACCATCATGGGGCATTTGAGGAAGGCCATGAATTCTCTCACACCTCTGAAGCCTATCAGCAAATTAGCTCTTTCAGTCTTCTCAATTGAGGCCCACTAGCTTGAGGAACTTCTCAACCCAAATGTAATTATAGAATGTTGAATATTTATTGAATAGATAGCAAATTCACCCAGGGATTAAGCAAACAGGATATCAGGATTTGATATCATATCTAAGTATTTATCATCTATTTATATGGTTTTGGGATTAAAATATTTCTTAACCATTTGGGTAACTTCTTTGGCAGGTGATTTTTATACTTCCTTCTAAATCAGTTCAGTTCAGTCGCTCAGTCGTGTCCGACTCTTTGCAACCCCATGGACCACAGCACACCAGGCCTCCTGTCCATCACCAACTCCGGGAGCTTACTCAGATTCATGTCCATTGAGTCAGTGATGCCATCCAACCATCTCATCCTTTGCCGTCCCCTTCTCCTCCTGCCTTCAATCTTTCCCAGCACCAGGGTCTTTTCAAATGAGTCAGTTCTTCACATCAGGTGGCCAAAGTATTGGAGTTTCAGGTTCAACATCAGTCCTTCCAATGAATATTCAGGACTGATTTCCTTTAGGATGGACTGGTTGGATCTCCTTGCAGTCCAAGGGACTCTCAAGAGTCTTCTCCAACACCATAGTTCAAAAGCATCAATTCTTTGGTGCTCAGCTTTCTTTATAGTCCAACTCTCACATCCATACGTGACTACTGGAAAAACCATAGCTTTGACTAGACAGACCTTTCTTGGCAAAATAATGTCTCTGCTTTCTAATATGTTGTCTAGGTTGGTCATAGCTTTTCTTCCAAGGAGCAAGTGTCTTTTAATTTCATGGCTGCAGTCACCATCTGCAGTGATTTTGGAGCCCTCCAAAATAAAGTCTGTCACTGTTTCCAATGTTTCCCCATCTATTTGCCATGAAGTGATGGGACATGGCTTTGGGTGAAATCTGGGAGTTGGTGATGGACAGGGAGGCCTGGCGTGCTGCAGTTCATGGGGTCGCAAAGAGTCAGACACTACTGAGCGACTGAACTGAACTGAACTGATGGGAGCAGATGCCATGATCTCAGTTTTCTGAATGTTGAGTTTTAAGCCAACTTATTCACTCTCCTCTTTCACTTTCATCAAGAGGCTCTTTGGTTCTTCTTCGCTTTCTGCCATAAGGGTGGTGTCATCTTCATATCTGAGGTTATTGATATTCCTCCTGGCAATCTTGATTCCAGCTTGTGATTCATCCAGTCCAGCATTTCTCATGATGTAATCTGCATGTAAGTTAAATAAGCAGGGTGACAATATAAAGCCATGATGTACTCCTTTCCCAATTTGGAACCAGTCTGTTGTTCTATGTCCAGTTCTAACTGTTGCTTCTTGACCTGCATACAGATTTCTCAGGAGGCAGGTCAGGTGGACTGGTATTTCCATCTCTTGAATAATTTTCCAGCGTTTGTTGTGACTCACACAGTCAAAGGCTTTGGCATAGTAAATAAAGCAGAAATAGATGTTTTTCTGGAACACTCTTGCTTTTTCAATGATCCGGCAGATGTTGGCAATTTGATCCCTGGTTCCTCTGTTTTTTCTAAATCCAGCTTGAACATCTAGAACTTCATGGTCCACGTACTGTTGAAGCCTGGCTTGGAGAATTTTGAGCATTACATTGCTAGCGTGTGGGATGAGTGAAACTGTGCAGTAGCTTGAGCATTCTTTGGCATTGCCTTTCTTTGGGATTAGAATGAAAACTGACATTTTCCAGTCCTGTGGCCACTGCTGAGTTTTCCAAATTTGCTGGCATATTGAGTGCAGCACTTTCACAGCATCATCTTTTCAGTTCAGTTCAGTTGCTCAGTCGTGTCCGACTCTTTGCAACCCCATGAATCGCAGCATGCCAGGCCACCCTGTCCATCACCAACTCCCGGAGTTCACTCAGACTCACATCCATCGAGTCAGTGATGCCATCCAGCCATCTCATCCTCTGTCATCCCCTTCTCCTCCTGCCCCCAATCCCTCCCAGCATCAGAGTCTTTTCCAATGAGTCAACTCTTCACATGAGGTGGCCAAAGTACTGGAGTTTCAGCTTTAGCATCATTCCTTCCAAAGAAATCCCAGGGCTGATCTCCTTCAGAATGGACTGGTTGGATCTCCTTGCAGTCCAAGGGACTCTCAAGAGTCTTCTCCAACACCACAGTTCAAAAGCATCAATTCTTCGGTGCTCAGCCTTCTTCACAGTCAACTCTCACATCCATACATGACCACAGGAAAAGCCATAGCCTTGACTAGACGGACCTTTGTTGGCAAAGTAATGTCTCTGCTTTTGAATATGCTATCTAGGTTGGTCATAACTTTCCGTCCAAGGAGTAAGCGTCTTTTAATTTCATGGCTGCAGTCACCATCTGAAGTGATTTTGGAGCCCAGAAAAATAAAGTCTGACACTGTTTCCACTGTTTCCCCATCTATTTCCCATGAAGTGATGGGACCAGATACCCTTGAGCTTTAAGCCAACTTTTTCACTCTCCACTTTCACTTTCATCAAGAGGCTTTTTAGTTCCTCTTCACTTTCTGCCATAAGGGTGGTGTCATCTGCATATCTGAGGTTATTGATATTTCTCCCGGCAATCTTGATTCCAGCTTGTGTTTCTTCCAGTCCAGCATTTCTCATGATGTACTCTGCATATAAGTTAAATAAGCAGGGTGACAATATACAGCCTTGACGTACTCCTTTTCCTGTTTGGAACCAGTCTGTTGTTCCATGTCCAGTTCTAACTGTTGCTTCCTGATCTGCATATAGATTTCTCAAAAGGCATATCAGATGGTCTGGTATTCCCATCTCTTTCAGAATTTTCCACAGTTTTTTGTGATCCACACAGTGGAAGGCTTTGGCATAGTCAATAAAGCAGAAATAGATGTTTTTATGGAATTCTCTTGCTTTTTCTATGATCCAGTGGATGTTGGCAATTTGATCTCTGGTTCCTCTGCCTTTTCTAAAACCAGCTTGAACATCAGGAAGTTCACGGTTCATGTATTGCTGAAGCCTGGCTTGGAGAATTTTGAGCACTACTTTACTAGCATGTGAGATGAGTGCAACTGTGCAGTAGTTTGAGCATTCTTTGGCATTGCCTTTCTTTGGGATTGGAATGAAAACTGACCTTTTCCAGTCCTGTGGCCACTGTTGAGTTTTCCAAATTTGCTGGCATATTGAGTGCAGCACGTTCACAGCATTATCTTTCAGGATATGAAAGAGCTCAACTGGAATTCCATCACCTCCACTAGCTTTGTTTGTAGTGATGCTTTCTAAGGCCCACTTGACTTCACATTCTACAATGTCTGGCTCCAGGTCAGTGATCACACCATCGTGATTATCAGCAGCAGATATAACGGTCATCTGAGTTAAATTCACCCATTCCAGTCCATTTTAGTTCACTGATTCCTAAAATGTTGATGTTCACTCTTGCCATCTCCTGTTTGAGCACTTCTAATTTGCCTTGATTCATGGACCTAACATTCCAGGTTCCTATGCAACACTGCTCTTTACAACATTGGACTTTACTTCCATCACCTCAACTTCCAACATCCACAACTAGGTGTTTTTGCTTTGGCTGTATCTCTTCATTCTTTCTGGAGTTATTTGTCCACTGATTTCCAGTAGCATATTGGGCACCTACTGACCTGGGGAGTTCATCTTTCAGTGTCCTATCTTTTTGCCTTTTCATACTGTTCATGAGGTTCTCAAGGCAGGAATACTGAAGTGGTTTGCCATTCCCTTCTCCAGTGCACCACGTTTTTCAGAACTCTCCAGCCATGCCATGTAGGGCCACCCAAGACAGACGGGTCATGGTGGAGAGATCCTTCTCAATACTGGTACTCTATTAAACTGAGTAGTAAGTTCTTAGAGACTCTGATTGATACGATATAGACACTCAGCTAGAATGGAATCTAATTTTACACATATAAAATTGTCACAGGTCGAAGTCAAACAGATTGAAACTTTTCTAAAACTGAATTAACAAACACAACACACTAGTAAAACAACTTGGGAGATATACAAGGAAGTCTTACTTACAGTCCACACTAAGTTTAGCAGATGACTGTCCTCCTGTTGTCATTACAGAATATTCTGCAGAATCAGCCTTTGTTGCTCCATCTATGATCAAAATGTGCTTTTTGCCTTCAACTCTAATGTGGTATCTTGATTTTGGACCAGGGATGATTTCCTCACCATTCTTAAACCTGAGATAAATAGATGATTTTTTTAGAAAGTTTTATAAAAAATGCTTCAAGTCACCAACACTCAAGAACTGCTTGTTGAATTAAAGAATGTATGGATCAGTCTCTATCAATAGATGAATACTGTAACAAGTATTATCTGAAAATTACATTAAAAAAACAAAATCCCATTCCTTTCACTTAAGATCAATTAGATAAAGATGCTGCTGCTGCTGCTAAGTCACTTCAGTTGTGTCCGACTCTGTGCGACCCCATAGACAGCAGCCCACTAGGCTCCTCTGTCCCTGGGATTCTCCAGGCAAGAATACTGGAGTGGGTTGCCATTTCCTTCTCCAATGCATGAAAGTGAAAAGTGAAAATGAAGTCTCTCAGTCATCCCCGACTCTTAGCGACACCAAGGACTGCAGCCTACCAGGCTCATGGAAAATCCCGTCCATGGGATTTTCCAGGCAAGAGTACTGGAGTGGGGTGCCATTGCCTTCTCCGATGCTAAGAGTGGATATTACCTATGTTTGGGCTCTTGGTGCACACTACTAAGAATAGCATTTTGATACATTTTAAAGATAGCTATGATTCTAGGTTACAATGAACAATCTATTCTAAACCAAATTGCTAGCAATTCCTACTGCAGAATTTACTCTGTCTCTCAATTAAGATTTTAAGATTCCAGATCTTCTAGTCTTTAAATCTGAGGTTACTCCCAGTGAACTGGAGAAAACACATCCCATCTGACCCCCAAAATACTTTTTATTTTTAAGAAATGTTCAAGTAATTTGGTGATTCTCAGTCTAAAATATCTTTCTGAGATACTGTGACAATAAAACGACTAGGAGTAACATAAAAAAAGTATTCAGTTCAGTTCAGTTGCTCAGTCGTGTCTGACTCTTTGTGACCCCATGAACTGCAGCATGCCAGGCCTCCCTGTCCATCACCAACTCCTGGAGTTCACTCAGACTCATGTCCATCAAGTCAGTGATGCCATCCAGCCATCTCATCCTCTGTTGTCCCCTTCTCCTCCTGCCCCCAACCCCTCCCTGCATCAGTCTTTTCCAATGAGTCAACTCTTTGCATGAGTTGGCCAAAGGATTGGAGTTTCAGCCTTAGCATCATTCCTTCCAATGAACACCCAGGACTGATCTTTAGAATGGACTGGTTGGATCTCCTTGCAGTCCAAGGGACTCTCAAGAGTCTTTTCCAACACCACAGTTCAAAAGCATCAATTCTTCTGCACTCAGCTTTCTTCACAGTCCAATTCTCACATCCATACGTGACCACTGGAAAAACCATAGCCTTGACTAGACAGGCCTTTGTTGGCAAAGTAATGTCTCTGCTTTTGAATATGCTATCTAGGTTGGTCATAACTTTCCTTCCAAAGACTAAGCGTCTTTTAATTTCATGGCTGCAGTCACCATCTGCAGTGATTTTGGAGCCCCCAAAAATAAAGTCTGACACTGTTTCCCCATCTATTCCATATAACTTGCCATCATGGTATAGTGAGAGCATGCATTGGAAAGAGCACCCATGGGCTTTGGAGTCAAATAGACATGAGGAACCTTGAAACATTCATTTACTAGTAAGTGTCTAATTCCCTATATCCTTATCAATATAGATATCTGGATCTTTTTTTTTTCAGTCTCACAGGTGAAAAAAGCCAATATCTTAGGATAGTTTTAGTTACATTTCTACTAACACAAATGAGGTTGATATCCTTTTCATATGTATAAAAGCAATTTCCTATTCTCCAAAGTATGAAGGCACTTTTTTGTTTATTAAAAATGGACAGACCTCAGGATATCTATTTACCATTTTACATTGGCATCATCTTCAGACACTTCACATTCTAATTCCACTCTCTCCCCACAATAAGCTTTTGTATCTTCCAGCTGTTTGGTCACCATAACTGGAGGCTCTATTGTGGAAAAAAAAAAGAAGAAGAAAATCAGAAGCATTAAATGCCCCCAAATCTGCTCATGACCCTGGGTTTGTTCACAGATGAAAAACCAACAGTAAGAAAGTGTGGTTGATCACAGAGTGATGGTTAGATGGTGGTAGTTAGAAGGTGGATTTTTTAATGATTTTTCATGGCAAAATAAACAGTTGGCAGCCTTGGGTAAGTTTCACATAATTTCCCAAGAACTCTTCAAATCAAATAAATGATTGCTTTAGAGAGCAGACAAATTATATCAAATAATCTTCTTTGGGCAAATAAGAAGGCAGAAGATAGACATTTCTGAGGAAGGAAAATAAATAACACTAAAATTCTCTACTTATTGTTTTAGACAGATGATAGAGATTACAGAATTGTCTCTACTTTTTTTTTTAATTGAAGTATAGTTGATGTGCAAGATTACAAAGCTGTCAGCCACAGGTCCTCATATAGGAAATAATTGCTTAATGGCTTCATTGACACACACCCTCCAGCTCTTTTCACTAGTAAATGATGGTCTTCAGCAATTTCAGTGCCAACCACTGATGACTTTACTAACAAAGCTGTTTCAAGGGAAATCGATTTGTGATGAGCTGAATGTGTGAAATGGTTATCCAGTAGACTTTGTTGGGTTTCAAAAGCTATCACTAGAGCGATTAAATTGCAAAATACTGCTTACATGAGCCGAAACTACAAGGCATTTTTACTCAACAGTTTTTTTCTCCTGTCAGCTTTTCTAGTTGTCAACAAACCTGAAGATTAATTAGGATACTCAATAAACACCAGGACAAAGATGCTTCAATCCACAGCCAATCTAACGCTCAAGCTAAATCATCTCGAGAGGGACTACTATCTCTGCTCTGGAGCTCAAGAGCTCACTTCACCATTTTCATTTTTGATTATTACCCCTGAGAGAAGGAGAGCCATTGGCTCTTAATGGTTATGTAAGAGATTTCACTTTACCTCTCACAAAGAGCTCAGTGGAACATTTCTCATCACCAGCTGTCACATAATACTCCGAATCATCTGTTAGTACACAGTTATTGATAAACATGATTCTTTCACATCCTTTATGTTCAAAGATGTATCTGTTTTAAATAGGAAGAAGATAAACAGAGTCCATGAACCCAATTTTATTCTTTTCTTTATTGCCAGCAAATTTGGCTTATAATTCCATAATATCTGAAAGTCAGAAATAGTCATTTAGATCTACAATTTATTATCCATATCTTACATAGTTTAATAAATATTAAACAGGAAGCCAATTTCTATCTTTATAACACATAATGTAATACATATGCATATTTGCATATAATATTTGTCACTATTTTCTTTTATATATGATTTTTGTACTTCCCAGGTGGCACTAGTAGTAAAGAACACGCTTGACAATGCAGAAGACATAAGAGATGCGGAATCGATTCTTGCGGTGGGAAAATCCCCTGGAGAGGAGAATGGCAACTCACTCCAGTATTCTTGCCTGGAGAATCCCATGGACAGAAGAACCTGACAGGCTACAGTCTATAGGGTCACAAAAAGTCAGACACGACTGAAGCAACCAGGCACACATATTTTTTATTCCAAACATAAAATCAGTACTCACATATTTACCAATGAACAATTTTTAACCTATTGTTGGAAAATACGGTAGGCTAAGATTTTTAACTCTTTACATTTTTTAAAGTGATCAATTCATCTACTCTATTGTGGGAGAGAAAGTTTATATTTTTCATTGATTTATTGAATTCACTCCTTGCTATCCCAGTGACATTTTATTGGGTGAATAAATGATTACACAATTTAAGCAATAATATGAATTTAATCATTAATATAGATGGTAATTCTATACAATGTGATATTATCTTAAATGAGCTTAAGAACTAGTATTATCATATATATCATAATTATCATCTACTGAAAAAGACCTTAAGTGGAAACAAAAACCTGAAATCCAGAAGACCGCATAATTTGATTATCTGTGATCTAGATTATGGATGGGTATATTAGGGCATTATAAGAGATGAAAGAAAAAGTTCTTACTTGGGAAATTCTCAAAGACTTCAAGAACAAAACACTAATAAACATTTTTCGAGATAAAAATAACCAAGTAAAATTATGTTTTTGGTAAATTCAGGCTGCCTGCAAGAGACTTTTACCAGATATAAACATTATTATCACAAAGTCACTCTGAGAGCAGGATCACATTAAGAAATTGGAAACTACCTAATTGTTCCACAGAAGTGACGATTTTCAGGATTAAAGCCCTTTATAAATATACACACGTTTCCTGTTCACTTGAAAAAATACATTGGAGTTGAAAATCTTTCAGACTGAGAAGGATCTCTGTAATGTAGTTTCCTAATAGCCTAGCAATACCATCAGATATCAGGGATTAGCTTGTTTCCTTCATTTGGGAAAAGGGTCAAAAAACAATAAAACATAGGCTTTAGATGCTATTCTGGAAGAACAGAAGTTATCTACTTATAAGGTGTGATTCCCATTACAAGCTGGTATATCAAATACATATTTCAATTTTTCTCAAAAATTTCTTTAAAATTGGGTGAAGTTTGGCAATGCTCTGAAGTAATCACATATAACCTACAATGACACAAAATAATAATTACAAGTACTTGAAATAGTTTATATATAATTAAAACATAAGGCAAGGTTTAATTTATATAGCACCATACTTCAATGGTTCCAAAATACATAAAAAGTTTTTGCTGTCCCCTCATATGATTTTGCATCATACGAATATAAAACTAAAAGTGCTTTCAGGCATAGAAAATCAAGTCAAATTACTCTTTGATTTATACAGTTACTACTGATTATTTGCAAGTTTGACTTACTTTGTGCTGGGTCGAATTTCTTGACCATTTTTATACCATTTCACCTCCAATTTTGGATCTGCCAGTTCCACGACAAATCTTACCCTGCCTCCTTTATCAACCTGATATGCAGGATCAAGAATTCTTGCAAAAGCTAGTAGAGAGAAGATACAAAACTAAGTTAATATGTATATGCATATGATATGAATTTAAATAGTCAATCCGAAAACCTAAAACTGAATAAATTGATACAAAAAGAAGAAATAGGAAACTTTCGAATTATCCCTCATATTTTAGAAATCTGCATCAATTTATAAATAATAAGATGGTTTAAAAATTTTAGGAGAGTCCATATGCTTTTGGAAGAAACATAAGTAAAGAATTATTGAAGAGGCTTTAAAAATGATTGTCTTCATTCTTTGGGCAATGTATAATATAAAATATCCAAATGAAATTTGAACTTGAAGGACATGCTTATTCTCCTAAAATGATTATTTTTAGTTTCATTGGCATTATCTGTGTACATCTATCTTACAGACAGTTTTTTAAATCAAAGAATTTATGAGATACTTCCAATGACTCATGAGCTTAAATGGAATGTCTTCGACTGATGGAAACAGTAAGCTTATCACAGTTTTTGTACTGTGGAAACCTGCGCAAATATTGACATGCTTAAACATTAGGGTTACCTTAGCAGGTGTGGGACATGAATTCCCCATGATGCATCAAATGGGTGGAAGAATGTAACAGTAAAACAAACACAGAATCTACTCTACCTAAATAAGAATCAGGAATCTGAGAGTGACGGAGAGATGCAGCGGATGGAGAAAGGGGCTGCTGAGAAATTCCCAGTAACACAAGAATATTTAATACTCCATTATATACTGTGTCGGAGAAGGCAGTGGCACCTCACTCCAGTACTCTTGCCTGGAAAATCCCACGGACGGAGGAGCCTGGTAGGCTGCAGTCCATGGGGTCGCCAAGAGTTGGACACGACTGAGCGACTTCACTTTCCCTTTTCACTTTCATGCACTGGAGAAGGAAATGGCAACCCACTCCAGTGTTCTTGCCTGGAGAATCCCAGGGACGGGGGAGCCTGGTGGGCTGCCTTCTATGGGGTCGCACAGAGTCGGACACGACTGAAGCGACTTAGCAGCAGCATACATTGTGTCACTGTAATGTACTTTTGTTACTTTAAACCTTCAGCAGCTGTCCACTACCTACTTTGCTGGAGATGTGCGGGGCAGTGAACTATTTCACCCGAAGCCAAGTTAACCAAGAGAAGCGTAACCCCTGCAAATTCCACTACAGCTAGTCAGACCTATAAACCCATTACGAAATAGGGAGGATTATCGTCTTCCCTCGGAGAAGGCAATGGCACCCCACTCCAGTACTCTTGCCTGGAAAACCTCATGGACGGAGGAGCCTGGTGGGCTGCAGTCCATGGGGTCGCTAAGAGTCGGACACGACTGAGAGACTTCACTTTCACTTTTCACTTTCGTGCATTGGAGAAGGAAATGGCAACCCACTCCAGTGTTCTTTCCTGAAGCCCAGGGACGGGGGAGCCTGGTGGGCTGCCGTCTATGGGGTCACACAGAGTCGGACACGACTGAAGTGACTTAGCATAGCATAGAATAGCATATCGTCTCCCCTAGGAGTGCTCAGACGTCCTCACCTGCACTCTTCTTTTCCACTCTGCGCATGCGCTTGAGCCGCCTGAGCATACCACGCAGGTCAGTGATACCGTACTGGAAGGCGATTTTCTCGTACTCGCTGGGTTTCGCATTCTTCAGCAGCTCCCACACGTCTACCTCGGGTTGTTCCTCCTGGGGCTTCACCTCCCTAAACGGGGAGAACCAATGCCTGGTTTAATAGCTGCCCTCTGGCCTTTAAAGACCAGGAAAGTCGAGTATGGTACCGATTTTTTGGTTCAGCGCTAAAAGCTCTGTTTAAAGCCTGAGTACTTAAATAGCCAAGGAGAAAGTCTACTTCGCATGAAGTTTCAGTGCAACTTCTGGATAGTCAAAGGTTAGATCCGTGCACTTTCATTAACGCTCTCGTTTTTCTAGTTAAAAACACAGTATTAAGGAGATAAAAGGATTTCAGGAACTATCCTTACGCTATTTTTACTTATTTTAAACCTGAAAATCCAAATAAGAGATGAGATTTTGAGAAACTTAAAATATCAGTTTTCATCTAGGATTTAGATATTGAAATAAGGTTTAAGAACCAGAAGATTTTAGGTGTTGGTCCATGAAAGAACAATGCTCTCTGCCTTCATTGGTGTGCGTACCCTAACTCTGCATGGAGACGGTACAAATAACAGTATTTCAAATCTTCAGATTTTGCAAATAGCATTTTCCCTACCATGTTAGTAAATGTGTACATTAACCATTTTTTGCTGTTTTTTAATACAAAAAATATTTGAAACTGTGACAGCATTTGTTCTTTGTTTCTGTTTTGTTTTGTTTTTTGGTTTGGTTGTTTTTCATATGACTTTTGTGTATACATATTATTTTAAAGACAAAACTTTATTTTCTAAATTGTCAGAATGAAAAGAATGAGACTCAAAATTCTCTCATATTTCATCTTAAAGTACTGTCCAGAACTTTTTTGGAAGCAGTTTGGGTACAAACTGCTTTGAATCATGAAAATATAAATGTGAAACTATAAAGCAAGTCATAAAGGGGTCCATGAACAAGCTGATAGTAACTTAGTGTGATTATCAAAATCATGACTCTAAATTTTGACCACTGGCAAAAGAATGTATAGAACATATAAAGAACATATATAACTACTGTATACACACACATACATAGGATTTAAAGTACATACACTTATCTGTATTTTAAAACCTAAAAGTGAAACAAAATTCAGGAATAAACACTCTTCAGGGAAAGAGCCTTAGTTGCAAATGCTAAATATAATATAAATTGATTTCCTTAACTAGCTAAGAAGTTCTAATTCTGTTTAAGTTTAGTTGACTGTTTTTATGGACTAAGGTTAAACTGGAAATATTTTAGTGACTACTTACTGTGAATAATGCTGGTTTGGGTATGATTTTTCCAGGAAAACTGGTCAACACATCTTAAACATCAGTGTGAAAACAGATGCATACTATCATGATAGCAAATAATGAGTTACATATGTTTGTACTGTCATATTAATTATACCCATTTCAGAATTTCTTGAGGAAATACTGGGTTACAATCATAGGGAAGGGTAGGAGAATGTAAACATAACTTAGAGTTTAGGGTGGCGTTAGGCAAGGATGGCTTCTGCATATCTAATTTCCGTTGTCATGTAAGTCTTTTGCCCAATAAATGATGTTGAGGCACATCTGGATAATGGAAGAAAGTGAAAGGTCATTGGTCCCTCAGCGACCTTTGTGGAAAGGACTAGAAACACCATTAGGAAAATGTGCTTCTTAAAGATTCAAGATGCAACTCTTCATTTCACTGAAATGGTAACCAGGCCCTCTAATGACATGGGGAAATTGAAAAGCTTAAGAAAAGCGTCCTGAAGTTGAAATATTAGTAATAATTTGTCTGGTCTACTATATCTATTGCCTAAAAGCAGTCTACATTTCAAATTTAACATTTAAATATTTTGTAGGAAGTTCTGGAGAATTGCGATTAAAATGTGTATCTGTGTATATACATTTTTTTCTCCCTATGCGACTTTCCTCAATCCACTTTATTATTGCTCTATTTTTGTCATATTAGCCTGAATCCCCACATTGTAAAATTATCCCATTCTACATTTTGTTCCATTTGTATCTCAACCAAGAAGAATTACCCACGTATTTCAAATATCCTCTTGACATTGGTGAAAAGATTTAAAGATGTCAATGATAAAGACAGACTAAAAGAGCTAACAAGAGGCACAAATCAAACACTGAGAATACCCAGATGTATAGGTGAATGTTTACATGAGGAAGTCACTAAGTAATAAAGACCATTTTCAGCGTGATTTCTTGAGTCAGTTTTGTTGATAGATTCATAAAACTGATCATCCTCACCATTTTTTTCATTAACACCAAAATACACCCCACTCTACCACAACCTTAATCCTATCATGCTTTGTATACAAACACAAGTAACCTCTTGTCTCTTTCTTTCCTCTCCACTACTCAGTTGAACCCCAAATTGTAAGGAGATGGATGCCTCATTTTGTACTGGAATATGAGGTCAAGGCGCCCATCTGTAATATTTCCTTAACTCATTCAGAACACATCTTTACTTACCATGGTGGCTGCACATGACCATATCTGTATGGCTACATTAAATTTCAGCAGGGAGAAAAATCCAAATTTCTCTAGGCACTACTGATCCCTTTCCAAGAATTGGCATAGACCTATATAACATTTACAGTACTTCCATCTACATCAAAATTTCCATAACTTAACAATCCTAGTGAAATACAAAGCTGTTATAGAAAATTTTATGTAGAATAAAACTTTAAAGTATTTATATAGGTCAGGTCTCATAACAAGATACTGCCCAAAGACTAACTGTGATTTATCTAATGTCTATTTGGAATATGCTAACTTTGTTCAGGGCAGGGAGATATTTCGTTGTATAAAGATGTTGGTGGTAATGATATTTATTCTCATGAGGATTTTGCCACACACTCTTGGAGGAGTAGAAATGTTATTACCACATGTTATTACTATAGTGAAAACACATGCAATTCACAAATTAGTAGGAAAACACAATGATTTCCAAAGTTATACTGGTGGATTAGTATATAGTATATTAAATGAATATAGTCTTATGGTGACAACAATCTAATAATGAGTCAAAATCATAATTAGGGGATGTAAAGAAAATGAGAAGTAGAGACATGTTGACTGCTCAGGTTTTTCTAATAATTTTTTTCTTTAGTCATTTTGACTATTAATTAGATTTCTTTTACTCTGAAAACTACTGATAGAACTAGTGTGTTCTTTTTTCTTTCCTTTTCCTTTTAATCAGACTTGGCACTTAATAATCTGTTACATTTTTATTGATTGATTATGTGTGTGTATGTGTATTTTGTCACTTTACTAATGTCAACTTAAAGAAATTGCGCAATGTGAGAGCTATGAATCAAGTTTTATTTGGGACAAAATGAGGACTGCAGCCTGGAAGACAGCACCTCAGATAGCTCTGAGAAACTGTTCCAGAGAGGCAGTGAGGAAGGTCAGTATGTATGTAATTTTGGTGAAGGGGGAATACACTTAATCAAGCACATATTTTTCTGGAAGATTTCTGCTAGTCTCATGAAGCTTTTGCTAGTTATGAGGAACAGTCATTATCAGGAATGATTTTAGTGCTTTCTAGATATGAGGAGATATGAGAACTGGGCTCACAAAATCAGCTCCTGAAAAATATCTGAATATAACTATCTGAAGACCTGTCCTTCCAGTTTTTCTTCCAAGCACAGAGTGCCTCATTTCTGCTCTCCACCCTGAACTCCTTTCAGGGAGTATTGAAAATCAGCACATAATTCAATCTTTGTAGAGGAAGATGGCAAGTGCAAATTAAATAGTTGACACTAATGTAAGTTCTTCAAGGGAAAATGTCACATTTTGAGGGGAAGTGGATATTTATTTGACACCTGTATGAATCCAGTCTCTTACATTTAACTTAATTCTCACAATAATACTCAAGTAGTTTTTATTCTCTGCATTTACAGTTGTGGAAAGCAAGTCTCAGAGAGGACATATCACTTGAGCAAAGTCATGTCCAATAAATGGGAAAGCCCAGACTCAAATCCATGTTTTAACCACTACCTTTTTCTTCCCATGAATATGTATTTATATCTTTCCATGTACCAGGCGCTGGAAGGCATTGGATTTCTTTTCCTCACCTCAACTAATGTTATGGTCTACACAAAGAAAGCATTTAGCATTTTCCTGGTTGATTAAATGACTACAGAAAAAAACAACCCAAAACCTCTTGTCTTCCTAAAGTTTTAGCTTGTTATAAACATATAAGGTGCCAACTTCCCAGGCAGATTTAGGGTGATGTTTCTTATGTGGAGTCACAGGAAGTGTGCTGATTGAGAAAAGGGAACTTGTATGTAGGTCCCTGCCCTCCCTCAAGTTAGCTGTATGACTTGGGGTAAGTCATTCAACTTCTCTGGTCTTTGGTCTCTCACTTGGAGAACAGGAAGAGTGCAGCTCATTTAAGGTCACTTCATATTCTATTGCTTTAAAATACTTTGGGGGAATTAATAAATATTACTGAGACTAATGATTATTTGAAGTATCCAGAGAAGGAATGATGTTTCTGATACTGCCAAAGTCTATTGATTGGCGAATATCCATTTGGTTATTAATAAATGGCACCTGTTAATGTTTCTGTTCTCAGCCTAAATGTTTAGAGCTGGGGGTGAATGTTTCGTTCACAGGGGTTTGAATAAAGCCACCCAACTAAACTGAGAATGAACACAAGCCTATTTATTACCGTTTTTAATTTGTTTTGAAGCATATCTATATCTATGATTTTCAGTAGACATAGAAAGCAGTAAAAATAATAAGCGAACCTAGAAAACTAAATGAAGTCCCATATCAATATTATATATCATTAATTTAGAGTTGTAGTTTTACTGTTTATTCACAAATTTGGTACATAAACACAATCCTAGCAAAAGTCATTTTCTTTATGTTTCTTCTGTGCTATAGTAACTATCTATATATGTATATCTTTATATATAACATATATAATATAGTATATTTATGATTATGTATATGCATATATGGGCTTCCCAAGTGGTAAAGAATCCACCTGCCAATATAGGAGATGCAGGTTTGAGCCTTGGGTTGGGAAGATCCCCTAGAGAAGGAAATGGCGACCCACTCCACTCTTCTTGCCCGGGAAATCCCATGGACAGAGGAACCTGGTGGGCTACAGTCCATGGTGTCACACAGAGTTGGACATGACTGAGTGACTAAAAACAAAAAACAAATATGCATATATAGGGCAGAAATTCTATAAAATGGTTGTGTACTAAATATCCATAATGAAAATTTATAAATTTTATTGCCAGAGAGTACAAAGTTAAAAGAACATGAGTGATAATACTAAACACTTATCTCCATTTCACTACTATTTTATCCCTTCAAAAAATGCAAATTTGGGGCATTTTAAATATCTCTGAAATAAGAATGTACCTTATAATCAGCAGTATGTCACAATAAGCTATTTGGACAATTTTTTTCATTGCTTAGTGGTTTATAATACAGCTATATATTAGCATGGTGTCTTAGATTTGATGAAATACAGTAAATCATCAATACTATGTTAAAGTAGGTGTGTATATATATATATATATATGTATGTATATATATATATACACACACACATAAATATATACATTTGCTGAGACGTCTACCAAAATTTTGAAATTGACTTTTCAGTCAAATATCAAAAGCAGGAGAATGGAGGCTTTATTTATTCAATCATGATGAGGGATCATGATTGAAATAATCGAAATCATGAGAGAAATAAGAAGTTTTCAGGCATTTAAGTCTTCTGTCTCAATTTTCAAATTTCCTCATCCCCTACTAAGAAAATATGTGAAGACTCATGAAACATTTAAAAAGAAAGTAAAAGCATCAGCTAAAATATTTAGCAGATTAGTACGCAGTTGTTTCACTGTCGCTTAGTCAACGCTATTATAATATTTCATAAGCAAAACACATTTTAAGAACTTTAAACTTGACTTCTCTGAGTGGATATCTAAAAGATTTTCAGGCCAAAGCACCTCACTCCATCAGTGGGTTCTCACCTACGTTTCAGGAGACCACTAAAATCAAGTTCCCCTGCATCGTCTTGACCTTCTCCACTGTCATTAACAAAAGAAAAGCAAATCTGGGTTTAATGCTGAGACACATATACAACAGTTCCCCCAAACACTCTACGTATAATGTATATGCAATGTTGTACTAGCACACAAATCATGGGACTAAATCAACACAGTTTCTTTTCACACAAGTGACATTTTAAATTTTGGAGGATGTACTTGTGGAAAAGTAAACACAAGGAACTTGTGTTACTCTACAATTTCAGAAGACACATTTTTGTAGATTGCATATGTAAAACTGCTTGGATTTGTGTTAAAACAGAGTAACACAAATGCACTTAAGCCAAACAACACAAAGTACTTTGTTTTTGCAAGTTAGGGGCTCTGGGAACATCAGTGTGTAAAAAGCAAAGGACTTTTGCTGATCTCTGTTACTAAAGTCATACAGAGATTGGCTTGGAAGATGAAGTGGACTAGAGTCAAATATATAAGTACAAAGCTTATATTCAAAGGTAACCTCTTTGTGTCCATCAATAGATGAATCAGGTAATGTGATACCAACGTAACATAAAAACGGAGCTAGTGCAGAGCTTTTTAAAAGATGCATTCCTTTCTCTTGAAAGGGAAAGTATTATAAGCTTTTAATTTTCTTGTTAATATTTATACAATTTAAAATGTGTTTTCCAAAAGTTTGTCTTGGAATTGTTGAGCCCTTTCCTAGGAGTTTTTAAAAGTGTTTTCCTGTGAAGAAATGCATCTTACTTTAGGCATGCAGCCACCTTCATGATTTCATATAAACTCTAAATAGGAGCTATGAGCTGACATTTAAATGGTGCTACATAGTTACTTACATGTTTAATTTTTTAATGAAGATTTTGTTTCCTGCGCTTTACAAATGTTAGTTATGGTTTCTAAGAAAAGAGTCTGCGGGTTTAAAAACAGCGTGTATAACACGTGAGTTATCAGAATCGAATTCAAATAATGTGTCCTCAAAATTTCTTTAAAGCAGGTATTTGGAAAGGCCTATTGACATAAACACATTTCTATTCTCTTAAAGCCCAAAACTAAGTAGATGACATCTTTCTCTCTTAAAAGAGACATAAGTAGGATGAACCTAGTGTGAGATCTATGCGTTTGCTAACCACGGGGTGAAGGGAAGGTAAGAGATTTTGAAAGTTATGACTTTAAAATATACAATGGACTGATCAGGACATACCACATATCTTTTAAGAGTAATCACAATGTTCATTACTTCATAATTTAGACAGAAATTTTGCCTTTTGTGAACAAGGCTAAATCATTGCTTTATACTAGTTTGGGATGACTTTCCTTACTCAACAAAATTGTTATTTGGATTCAGTCTTAGGAAGAACAAAACATTTCCTCTCATTAATGAATTTTTATTTTGGAAGAATTCTAGATAAGTAAGAAGTACAGAGAAAAAAATAATACCGGGAAGAGACTAGTCACATTTCTCACAGACTAAAAAATTTTTTTCATTTTTCTTCTTTGACTTTATGATTTTTCGGCCTTGGTGGTTGCAAAATAAATCAGGTAAGTATCTATATTTTGCCTTTCTACATGTTCCTTATTCCAGCAGACTCAATGGTCTTTCATTTAGGATAATCCCATACTTAAATTGTGCTAACTTTAGTAAGGAGCTACTTAATTGTAGTTTTCTGGGCATATAGTTTAATAGCTCTGTATGTGATTCCTAAATAAAAAGCAATGTAAGTTTTCTGACATTACTTAACTGATGCTATATGAGATGTGTATTGGTATATATCTTTCTGGGCCATTTGGCAGAAAATAATGCAATTCAGGAAGAAGCCACATATGAATAGAAAGAAAATGTCTTTCTAAGGCAACTGTGAGACCTATAAAATGAGTGCTTCACTATATTAAGAATATTCTAAAAAATTATCAGCATATACACAATATGGCATTAAGCCTATGGCATCTCTAGAAAACTAACTTCTGAATATTCGGTATGTTTGACTATAGTGAAAAGACTTGATCTTCTTTAAAATATAGAGTGTGGAGGAAGGGAACATGTATTTGAAAATCCTTTACTTTCATGTTTTACAAAAGATACCTAGATCCCTCTTTTGAAGTTACCTTCTCTTGAAAGCAGATCTGATGTCAATGTTTGGAGTAGTCCCAGTAGATTCTTTGAAAGGAAAGAAGACAATAAAATAAACACCCATTAAGAACCCAGTTTTGTGTTCAGTTCCTCTCCAGGCTGTGGGGATTCTTCAGAGGGAAGGAATCAGGTGAAGGGGGTCGGGGAGGGGTGGCTCTCCTCCTGGGGGCTGAGCTGCTGAGACAGCAGAGCTTATCTTCCCTCCCGCACAGTCAGTGATGGGACTTTAGGAGTTCCCCTATCCTGTTGTCATTCCACCTGTGTGCCCAGTAGAATCGTCCAAGGAGCTTAAAAAAATATCAGCATCTTCATCTCCCTGCTGAAAATTTTGATTCACCAGATTGAGGATGGGCACCCAGAAATCAGTATTCTTAGAAAGCCCCTTAGGTGATTCTCAGATGCCTGGCCAGGTGAAGAAGCAGTGCTCAGGACCAGAGTCCCACTTAATACTGAAATCTCGACAGCAACTCAACCCATGGTCATTCATCCTCTTGACGTTTCTCAGACTAGGACTCTCACAGCCGTCTGTGGTGTCTATATGGCTTTAAGAAAGAGCTAGTGCTAACGTGAATGCAAAATTCACCTTCTCATAATTTCCACCTTTTGATTCTAATCTGGCTTTCCCTCTTTCTGTGTCAGCCCTTCTGTGATTTATTACAATTAATCATAAATGCTGAACCTTCTTCACCTACACATTCAAGGTGAATGGACCATGGTTCCTGGATTCTTCATCCTCCCAGTTACCCTACTCCAGGAGGGATCCCAGTGGTTTTACAGTGCCTATGACCAAAGGCATGACCCCCAAACATGGAACAAGTAACATGTTACAGAGAGCAGTAGCACTTCCTAAACCTAGATCCTACCACATTTGTAATGCTCTGGTTTTAAATCGCATCAGCTTTGTCTAAAAATACAAAGCTATGTCACACTTTTGATTTGTTACCAAGTCAACTTTCCCTTTGTTTACTTATTGAAGTATTGCTTTTTTCCCCGAATCTACATATATACCTTTAATTTATTCTTATCAAATTCACTCTTGGCAGTACGCAGAACATATAGATGAAGAATGTCCATATCTGACATTAGTCCTTATAAGAGAAAATTCTCCCTTCTACCTGGGTTTCCTGACATCCTTGTCCCAGGGAACTTTATTTTCAAAATCTCATACTAATACATGACCTTATTCTCCTCTATCCTCTCACACCCCATTAAAAAATAAATAAATAAACATCACACTTATCCAGACTAGAAGCCTCTCTTACCAAGTACTTCAAGATCGAATGAACAGCTGTCAAACTTATCCTTATAGGTGACCTCACATCTGTAGTTTCCTGCGTAGTTCTCTTTGGCTTTGATGATCTGCATCTCGAATGTGTACACCTGCAATGAAATGCATCCGAACACATTTCAGTCCTACCCTGCTGGCAGAAAAAAAGACGCGACATTGCAGTTATTCCCCCAATTCCACAGCATTGGCTTAAAGATGTGTCTGCATCTGGGGATTCTGGTACAATGTTCTCAATACAGGAGGGGTCAGCGCAGTGCTCTGAAGCCCCTGGGCATAGCAGGGCCACCACACTGGAGTATAAACACTGGGAATGGTAACTCCAGTGGATTTTCTGGAACTGACATCCCTCAAAGCTGAACCTGAAATGGCCTCTGATGCACACAGAGGAATGAACCAGTCAAGTCCCTGCAGCAGGAGCTCAGGGTCATACCCGGCTATGCCTTTCGAAGGTTTCCTTCAGCTGGAGGTGCTTTCCAGCTTTGCTGGCCAGGTCCATCCATTTCCCTTTGAACCATTTGACAGTGGGCTTTCTGAGAAGATCTTCGGCCTTGACTTTGGCTATAAAGGTGATATTTTCACCTAGGAAAAAAACACAGGCAATTCAGACTGTGGTTTAAAAATTGCCATTTGGGGCCCCCCAGGTGGTGCTAATGGTAAAGAGCCTGCCTGCCAATGCAGAAGACAAAGGAGATGTAGATTTGATCCCTGGGTCAGGAAGATCCCTGGAGGAGGGCATGGCAACCCACTCCAGTGTTCTTGTCTGCAGAATTCCATGGACAGAAGAGCTTGGTGGGCTACAGTCCATGGAGTCACAAAGAGTTGGACACAACTTGAAGCAACTTAGCATGCACAAAAGGAGTTAGACAGGGCTACTATGATGTGACTGGCACAGCTGGAATTGAACAATGGAAGGGCCCTGACTTTTTTTATGAGCACCCTGGTTTCTAGGATACTCTAACTGCTTCTGCTTTTGAGGTTTATGGAGCAGAAAAGGAACAAAGGGGAAATTAGTGGAAATAATTTTTATTTGGAATCCAAGCACATGTAATGTGTATAAAATAATCTATTCAGGCATACCTCATTTTATTGCACTTTGCTTTATTTTACTTCAAATTTATCATTTTTCTTTTTAAAGCAATTGAAAGTTTGTGGCACCCCTGCATCAAGCAAGTCATTTTTCCAATAGCATTTGCTCACTTCATGTTTCTGTATCACATTTTGGCAATATTTCAAACCTTTTCATTATTGTTATGTTTGTTATGGTGATCTGTGATCAGTAATCTTTGATGTTAGTATTACAAAAAGATTATGACTCATGGAAGGTTCAGATAATGGCTAGCATTTTTTAGCAATAAAGCATTTTTAACGAAGGTAAGTACATTGTTTTTTTAAAACATAACACTCAGTTCAGTTCAGTCGTTCAGTTGTGTCCAACTGTTTGTGACCCCATGGACTGACTGCAGTACATCAGGTTTCCCTGTCCATCACCAACTCCCAGAGCTTACTTAAACTCTTGTCCATTGAGTTGGTGATGCCATCCAACCCTGCAACCAACTGTCTATTGCATACTTAATAGACTATAGTGTAAACATAACTTTCATATGCACTGGGAGAAAAAAATTTCTTGGGACTTGTTTTATAATGATATTTGCTTTATTGTGGTGGTCTAAAACCAAATCCACAATATCTCTATGAGTATGCATAAATATGAAAAAATGAAAGAAAAAATGATAAAATACAAACATACCATATATTAATATATATATGCATATATATAGATATATGGATTTTTTTCCATCCTTTTTATTGAGCAAGATGATGTTAATACTGGAGTTATAAGAATATGACTAAATGAAGCTGATCTTTTTGAAGTAAAGTCTCCTATCTCTTTGTATTGACCCATTAGACCTAAAGGACATCAAAATTCTAGCCCAGTGGCCAGTCCAGCATTTTCTTCCAGAAACACAAGGAGAACAAGCATTTCTATTCATATACAGTGTGCTTCTATATTCCAGACTTAAAAGAAGTAATTTTAGACTGTAGTCAGCTGTGTGTTCATTTGCAAAACATTTGGTGTCAAAGACTAGTTTTGATCATAATATATTCCTTATGAAAATTCATTTAGTTAAAATTCCTGGACCCCCTGGTCACTCTCTGGCTTACCACTTTGTTTGTTTCCTTCATGGCATTTGTGATGGCTTTTGTGATGATTTGTTTGTTTAATTTCTTCTTGTTTGCTCATCCCATTAAGTCTGTAAATTCTGAATGCTCACATATTTTACTCAGTGTTTAGCACAATGTCTAAAACAGGAGGTATATAGTCAATATTTTTTAATGAATATCTCCAGAATTAAACCATCTGTCTGATCAGCTTCCTCTGAGACATTGCAACTCTTGATCCAGCATGTGTGCAGATTTATAATCATTTTATGGAATGAGCTGTGTTGTAATGACAGCAAACATCAGCTCACCAACTTTCACGGTTTCACCTTGAGGCTTCCGCTTGAAGATATGCCAGGGACTATTCAGAGTACTTCATGGGTAGTATTATCTCCATTTTACAGATGAGGAAACTGATTTGAACCTACCCTGGCAAGGGTCCAGGCACTCAACACTCTGTGCTACAGATTATTGAAATGATAGCTGTCATTCAGTAGAATATTTTTCAACCATAAAAAGGAATAAAACACTGATTCATGCCATAACTTGGATAGACCTTGAAAACATTATGCTAAGTGAAAGAAACCAGACACAAAAGGTCCCATCTTATTGTGTGATTCCACTTATATTAAATATCCAGAATAGGGACATTCATAGAGACAAAGAGATTATTGGTTGCCAGGGTTAGGGGAGGGAGAAAGAGGGATAAAGCTGGACAGGATACAAGGTTTCTTTTTGGGGAGTGTGTGTACTCAGTTGTGTCCAACTCTTTGTGACCCTAAGGACTGTAAGCCCACCAGCTTCCTCTGTCCATGGAATTTTGGGGTGATGAATATATTTTGGTGCTTGGTTATACAGTTGAGTGTACTAATAGCTACTGATCACTCACTTTAAAATGCTTAATTTTATGTTTTTTGAATTTCATCTTTATCTAAAAAAAAAAAAAAGACCAGGATTTAATGCTTGGAACTCACCAACTTTCACAGTTCCGCCTTGAGGCTTTTCCACGAACAGGATGGACAGCTGACTGTTGGCATTCTGCTTGTCCTGTTCCTCCCCAGCTGGTGATTCACCAATAGACCATTCTAATGAGCAGAAAGGAGGAAAAGGATCATTTCAGGGCCAGGTTCTTTTTAGGCAGACTTACCTGGGTTTGGTTTTCTTGTCAGCACAGAAGCTTCTCTTTGTCTAATTAGCCTGGATAAATATAACATCATTCTTTCCATCCACCTCCCCACAGCCATCAGTAGAGACTGAGCTATTCCCATTCTTAAAGGGCTATTTTTTCCAGGTGGAATCTAATTTCTAGGAATAGCAAAACTTCTCAGAAAGGTTGTTACTCTTTCCTGGCAGCCAAGTTTCCTTTGTTTCCCAATTCTGCCTATCCCCGAACTGATAAATACCCATGGGAAGGCTATGAAAGCAGAGCCTTAGTGTTTTTCTAGGTGACAGGCTATAAAGCCTTGTCTAAACAACAGCTGAGTTGGAAAAGACTAACGGGATGGATCAGTTTACAGGTCAAGTAGGAAAGGTCAGACTGCCAAGCCTGGCCTCATATGTCTAGACTCTTCACTGCTGTGTGATTAGATAATTCCATGATGGTTGTATGATGTGGCCTTAGTTTGACAATTAAGTAACAGATCGTGACCTGCAGGCACAGGTTTCAAGAACTCTAGGATCATCCTGAAAGAGAGAGGGAAAAACTAGAAAAACAGAAAGAGAAATAATCTCTTTGAGGCTTTCCCATGAAGACAGACAATCTGGAAATGAAGCTTATTTTGCATTTTCTAGTTTGCACTCCAGGTGCTTAGGAGGTATCAATCAGCTGTCCAATGAGGAGAGCAGGAGAGAGAACTGTAGAAAGTTCTTCTGTCTCTGAGAGCTGAATGAAAGGAAATTCAGTTTCAGCCACTAATAACTGGAAAAAAAAGTGCATGGGTTGCCAACACTCAACCTGTTAATGTATCTTGAAAAGGAGGAAATGTAGATTTAGTTATTTTAGTTCCCATGTGTCAATCATGCTTAGTATTCCTATCCAGAGACCATCATTCTCACAGTGAAGTTAAGCGATGTCACGCGATTGTACAATTTTTAAAAATACCCAAGTTGATGTTAAAATTTTATGTTGTATATATTTGTAATAGTGCAGTGTGGCCATTAATATTTGAAATGTGAGGACTTGGATTTTCTGTTTTACTCATTTCTATCTCAGAAAGGGTCTGCAAAAATGCCCCACCCACAAAGAGGTCCATAGCAGAATCAGTCCACACTCAAACACATTTGTTGGATAAATGAAAGAATAAATAATCATCCAGAATTGTGGCTACAGCAGGTTACATTTGGCAGTATTCTTTTTAAGTGTATGCAAATTTCTATAAAAATAGGAATTATTATTTAATGTCAATACATTCCAGGAATGGTGATTTTAAAAGTCTCTTCGTCTCTATGTCTTTGCCAAATGTTAAAATGATAGTGATAATGAAACAAAGGAACCTGTGGTGTATGTGGCCAGATTTCTGAATTCATGTGTGCGTGTGTGTGTGTGTGTGTGTGTATCATGCAAAATTAATTGTTTCTTAATGCATTAGTTTTCTAGTCGGAGGAATGTAATAAAAGATTGCTATAAAAGCTACAAAGTGAATAAAACCAAGATTAGAATCAAATACCGCTTCAGGAAGTGAGGCCATTAGTGATTACTATATTAGGATGAGGTCGAGACACCTTGCTTCCGGTGTGTGCTCACCTGAATCTTTTCTTTCCAGAGCCCGACTACCCAAACCTGAAAGGAAAGTGTGATTTGGATGACACAAGGGGGAGGGGAGAAAACGGAATGCTGGCTTTAACCTTCTCAGATCCCCCAAATCCTGTCTCTTTCAATGATGGGGAGAAAAGACACTACAAGTTGGTCTGGATGGAAAACCAGTAGAGCTTCAACTTTGAAAACATCTATAAAAGGTGTGTGTCCTATTTAAAAAATAAGAATAAAGTTTTACACATCCACATATCTAAAGAACAAGGGAAAAGAGTATACAGCTGGAGATGAAACACATTTTTTGCCCCTAAAATTTATATCCAAGAGTTACTATTTTTATTTATTTCACAAAGAAAGCCTCTTTTTAAAAAGTTTCTGATGTTAAAAAAAAAATTGCCATTAAAGCCAACATTTTCCCTCTTTGGTGCTGGCAAGAAGGGGTACCCTGTTCTGGGTTTGGTCTCAGCAAGCAACTCTGTCAACCCATCACCTTTACTATCGATCAAAACCAGAAGGGAAAGAGACACGTGTTCCCCAATGTTCATCGCAGCACTGTTTATAATAGCCAAGAAATGGAAGCAACCTAGATGTCCATCAGCAGATGAATGGATAAGAAAGCTGTGGTACATATACACAATGGAGTATTACTCAGCCATTAAAAAGAATACATTTGAATCAGTTCTAATTAGGTGGATGAAACTGGAGCCTATTATACAGAGTGAAGTAAGCCAGAAGGAAAAACATAAATACAGTATACTAACGCATATATATGGAATTTAGAAAGATGGTAACAATAACCCGGTGTACGAGACAGCAAAAGAGACACTGATGTATAGAACAGTCTTATGGACTCTGTGGGAGAGGGAGAGGGTGGGAAGATTTGGGAGAATGGCAATGAAACATGTAAAATATCATGTAGGAAACGAGTTGCCAGTCCAGGTTCGATGCATGATGCTGGATGCTGGGGGCTGGTGCACTGGGACGGCCCAGAGGGATGGTATGGGGAGGGAGGAGGGAGGAGGGTTCGGGATGGGGAGCACATGTATACCTGTGGCGGATTCATTTTGATATTTGGCAAAACTAATACAATTATGTAAAGTTTAAAAATAAAATAAAATTAGGGAAAAAAAAAAAAAAAAAAAAAAAAAAAAAAAAAAATAATGCATTGCAAAGTGGGGAAGGGAGTTGGAATCATCCTAACCTGGAGGCAGGCCACCAGGAGGGGAGGCGTCCTCTTCATCTGAAATAAGAAAGAGGAGTCAAAAGTCAAGGAGAAAAGAACTTCATCCTGAGTATCCTGAGAAAAGAGGAATCTGCAAAAGAAGCAGAGAAACTACACAAAACACTCAACTGATGAGTAAGCCTTAGAGGACTTGGCACCTGAAAGATTAAACTGTAGGCGAAAGAGAAAAATAAACAAATGTAAAAGAGTGAGAGATTTGGATAATCTCAATGAAAGTAGCTTTAAAATTGGTATTCTATGCAAACTTTTTGTGTACTTGTAAATTAGAAACAAAATTAATGCAAATAATCTAACTTCGATGAAATCAACAATGGAGGTGCATTTTGAGTTCTTATTTCGTAGCGAAAGTCACTGACAGCATCACTCATATACCACATTCATTTGAACACAGACGTAAAATCATATATGTTTTTATATAGTTTGATAACTCAATGCCCTCAGAAAGCCTTATAATTAATTCTCCTTCTATATTTAGGAAACAAAAGTCAACAATAACTAGTATGTATCAGTTCGTTATACTAAGTTCACCAGTAGTTATTTTAGGAATTTTATCTATCTTTTCCCAAGATTATATTGGTGTTGGACAATATAATCTGAAAAATATTTACCAATTTGTAAACTATTTATGAATTCTTTATATATATTTATAAGATATTGGATTGGGCAAAAAATTTCTTTGTTTTTTTTCTGTAACATCTTACAGAAAAACACGATTCATTTTTTTTGCCAATCCAATATTTACCCATTTAAAAAATTCAAAATATCCCTTGTAGTATTTGTACAAAGACACTGAATATTCCCTTTTCTAAAATGTCTGAATTTCAAAGTGTCTTACATTTTAGATGGTTAAATAGGTATTTGGTGTTTATCTAAACCTCTGCTCCTTTCCTCCCAAAGCATTAAGACTAGTGTTAGTGTAAATATTAATAATCTTCGTACTTAAAATACTAGAATAATTGTGGGCTTCAAAATACGAACTTAAATGACTATATAAAATAGGGTACAGAAAACAAACACATGAGACTGTTGATTTAAAAAGTGCTTTAAAAAGTCCTGACAAGAAGTAAAATAGCACAGGTACAACATATTAGTATATTTACAACATATATTATTTACTAGTCTGAAATTTCTTAAACTGTCAACCAAAGATGTATTTTATTACTTTTTTTTTTTAACAAAATAACTAATGCAATGTATAGAAAACCTTAATGTCATATCTTCAGAACCCAAAAGGTGATTCACTGGGTATTGTGGGATTGAAGATTCTTCAGAGGAAGATCCCTTTGGTCAAAGAAGCTTGGGAAACACTAGGATAAATAAAGTTTCATGTTTGTGTTTTATAGTGTTGTTTGTATGCAGTTACTGAAAGGTATCTCAGTTTTCGGTGCTCATGAGGATGGAGATCAGAAATGATACAGTATTAGCATTTCCCAAACTTAGTTCATGCTTGAATCCTTTTCTCCTGGAATATCCATTTACTTTCCACAAACTCTTTGCATTTGGGGAAGTCTGGGTATTTCTGCAAGTTTGAGCAAGCTCCAGGAGTTGGTGATGGACTGGGAAGCCTGGCGTGCTACAGTCCATAGGGTCACAAAGAGTCAGACATGACTGAGCAACTGAACTGAACTGAGGTATTTCTGAGCTCTTAGGGTAATTCTGCATTTTAGAAAACTTATATAATTAAAATTTTACATAACCAAAAATAAAACGCCTTGCAATGTCTCTATATCATTTGCCATACATTTAACTCAGTATGTAGTATTTTATTCGTGTAACCTATTTGAAGGCCTTTATTTACTAAAATACATAAAGAATCTTGATTTAAAGTCCTGTAAAAAATCATAAAAATGAAGTTTTAAAGCGCAACCAAATCCTAGAAAGCAGCTTCCTTTATTATATACTAACTAGGAAATAGAACTATTTTGAGTGAAATGAACACCGCATTTTATACAGGTGTGGTTGCTGTTTGTTTACTTTGTACACAGTGCCTGTTGAACCCTAATGAACCCTGGAGTTAATTGTTTAGAATGCAAGTGATTGGGAAAAGAGGTCACACTTTCATAAAACTAAAATGAAAAGAGAAGCCACATTTGAAGCAAAAATTTGATGGGTGAGTAGTTTCAAAGTCCACTAAATTATAAGACTATTTGAGGAACTGCTGCTGCTACTGCTGCTAAGTCGCTTCAGTCGTGTCTGACTCTGTGCGACCCCATAGATGGCAGCCCACCAGGCTCCCCCGTCCCTGGGATTCTCCAGGCAAGAACACTGGAGTGGGTTGCCATTTCCTTCTCCAATGCAGGAAAGTGAAAAGTGAAAGGGAAGTCGCTCAGTCATGTCCGACTCTTTGCGACCCCATGGACTGCAGCCCACCAGGCTCCTCCATCCATGGGATTTTCCAGGCAAGAGTGCTGGAGTGGGGTGCCATTGCCTTCTCCATTTGAGGAACATGTACAATTATTTTAGACTATTAAGGGACCACACAGAAAGCATCACAGCCTTTCACTGCTGCGGCCTGGATTTAACCTGTGGTCAGGAAACTGAGATCCTGCAAGCCATGTGGCATGGTCAAAATAAATAAAGCAGAACCCAAAGCTGCTGTTCTGTGACAACCTAAAGACGTAGGTTGGGGAGGGTGGTGAGAGGGAGGGCATATGGGTATGCCTTTGGCTGATTCATGTCGAAGTATGGCAGAAACCATCACAGCATTGTAAAGTAATTATCCTCTGATTAAAAATGAGATGGAATTTTAAAATAAATAAATAAAACTAAAATGTTGACATTAAAAAAAAAATAAAGTAGTTTTGTTCCTGTCATCTTTTAGATTGGGAAATAAAATTAAGATGTTGGGATTCTGACCTGAACTCCTTAAAAAAAATTGCCTGGTTGAATTTTTCCTTATGTACCATAGAAAAACAGGTTCTACTGCTTGGAGGAAAATTGAACATCCAACTCTTTGGGGCTCTGCCTAATCCAACATCACACATATGAAAGGTGTGGCATTATACAAAGATCATTTGCAAACAAAAAATGCAAAATATGTCATTTTTTCTTATTTCTATTTAAAAGCAACTACAATGGTGATGAAAATTAAACATCTGTTTTTGGCTAAAGATATGGCCTATGTGACATCACAAACTGAAAGCAACAGAACTATCTTCCTGAGCTACATAGAAGAGAAATTTACCAAAATTGAATTTTATTTGTCTTTAAGTTATGGGAAAACAGCATTTGTAAAATCATAAAAATAATTCTTTCAACATTGAAGTTCCTGATGAAGAACACCTGGAAAATGGAGAAAGAACCCATATTACAAGCCTGGAATTTTCAGGGGGTCCATATGAAAAATCTGGAAAGGGAGAGAGAGAACCCCAGAGATGTAGAAGGTGTCCATTCCTATAATTCTTCAAGCTCTCTTGGGCATAAAATAACTCCTACCTATGTTTAACTTAAATTGCCTTTTTAAAATTAATTTTTAAAGTATACATACTTAGGACAATTGTTGATATTTTAGAATATATACAGTTAAAATGTACTGTAAACAAACCTCAATTAAATACAGGTATAATACTTTGTTTCATACAGATGAATTTATGAATTCCTCAAGCAGGATAGTCAGTTGTAGTAAATATTGGCATATGTCACCAAAATAACAACAGCAGCAACAACAATCAATATGGAAGGCAATAACAAAAACAGCTAACATTAATTCATCATGTTTTGAGACATTTGATTAATTTATGGTATTTTCTGAAAGAGACACATGTCTTCACACTTTGGTGTTTCTGAAATCAGGATTCACTGTACTATAAATGCATTTATTTAATGAGTTTCCCCCCAAATCTATTAAATCAATGTTTCATTTTATAATGGCTGTGTTTTAAAATGTTGAAGTATAGTCATTAACTTTTAACAAAATTCATTATAAATAAATCATGTAGTTAGAATATACAGACCAAGACAATGTTATTGCAGATGTAAATGGACCTAAATGGAGAAAAAAATCATTTCATTTAAGAAATCATAGCATTTAGGAGAAATTTTCTGGAACTTCTACTGATTCACTTCCTCATCTTACAACCACATTCACGCTAAAAGAAAGACTCTTCATCTCAAGTTATGAGACAGTAAACACACACAGGGTTCATTTGTGATGGTTTGTGGTAATGTTAATGAAAATGCCTGGGGAAAAAAAAGTTTTCATTTCTGTTGCAGCAATAACCAAGGGCAGTTTTTTCTCTGGAAGAAAAATAAAGAGTGGCATTAACGACCCCAGCTGGGCTTACCAAAAAATATACTGGCTGTAAAATGGTAAGTCTCAAAAAGTATATATCAGAACTTAGGCATTAGGATGAGTACTGATCTGCAAGCTGATCTCTGATGCTAACGCTACTGATAGATGTGGAACCACTCATAGAACCAGACTTGAAATGCCCCACAGGGCTAATCGTTTCGGCACAGAAGAGACTCAGTCTCATTAGACTAAGTTCACACATATGATGTTGATTGATCAAAAGAAAAAAAAAAAAGTATGACCGCACTTGCACACCCACATTATCCTCCACCCATGGCTCTCCATCACAGTTGTCTGCTTCCAAAGTTGAAATCTACTGTCCTCTACTAATGGTATTCTCCTCTCAAGTGAAAGTGTGAGTTGCTTGGTTGTATCTGACTCTGCGACCCCAGGTTGCATGGACCCCATGCAATCCCATGTAGCCCACCAAGCTCCTCTGTCCATTGAATTCTCCAGGCAAGAATACTGGAGTGGGTAGCAATTCCCTTCTCCAAGGGATCTTCTCTGCCCAGAGATCAAACCTGGGTCTCCCACATTGCAGGGCAGATTCTTTACCATCTGAGCCACCAAGGAAGCCCACTTTTCCTTCTAAAGCCCCTAAAATTGGCTCTAAGAGAGCAAGACCCAGTTCCTAGACCTGCCCCTGGCACATAGCCAATACTCAGTGGATATTTGAGATGAATAAATGAATATTGGAATAGAAGACAGATCTCTGGCCCCACTGAGGATATAGATACTATACTTAGCTTTCCACTGATTTGCTACCTGTGATTATTTCGGAAGAATTCTAAGCCACAGCAGCATTATTCTTTCAAAGACATTATCTTCCAGTACGATCACTCTGAAAGGGATATCTAAATTCCAATGTTGCTGTTTGGTTAAACCCATTTCTTTATTGTCATCTTGATCGTTTCAATTCCAAGACAGTGGGCACTATTAGGGAACAGGACACCTAGATAGGCAAGTCCAGGGGCAAACAAGCAAATATAAACAAATAATAAACCACTTCCTGAGAAATCAGCTGTTTACCAGAGACTCCGTAGATGTGAAAAGCTGGCACATCTAGTCACAAACACTACCGGTAAGATTGATATCAGAATCAAACAACATTCTGCGACTACAAAAAAAGAAAAATTCAGAACATCGCCAGGTTGTCTCAGAATGATGCAGTCAATCTGGAAAAGATATTAAGATGGCGTTGCTATGGATGTTGTTCTCTTTTTAAAAATTAGATTAACATCATCAGAGAGAGCCATGATTAATGACATGCCCTCTATGACTCTGTTTCTATAAATGAAGGTCAAGTTAAGCCCAGAATGTATGTCATGTATGTGGTATAAAGGGAGATTGATGGCTATTTGTTCTCTCTTTGTCCTGATGGAACTACAATCAATCTAATGAATGTTCTTAATAGCGAGCATCTTAGAGCTATTAACTGAATATACTTCAACTAATTAGATAGTACACTAAAGTGCAAGAAATGTTCTAATCCAGATGTGACCATTTCCAGTAATGTTAAATGGGCTGATCTTATATCATCCATGTGGTCTTAGGATGAGCATACATAATACAAGCACTGGCATCCCATTCCAAACCTTACTAAGAGCATGCATGGGATGGATGTTCATCCTCCTGCCCAGCAAATGGAAATTAAAATCTATCTAGATTACCATTGTCTGTATGCTCAGCAGCTAAGTCAGCACGGAAATTCAATTGATCATTCATTCTACAGGTATTTATTAGGAGATCGCCATATGCAGCTCTCTGCCAGATGCTGGAAGAAATGAGATGAGAGGTCCAAAGAGGTGTTAAGACTTGGTGCCTGACCATCACAAAGCTTACAGCCTGTTAGGAAAAGGAGTGAACAATTAATACAAGATTAAGTGGAGAAAAGGGTGATTTAATGACACACACAATCAGTCCAGGAAAAATCAGGAGAAAGGAGAGGAAGTGAAAGTAAGTTAGGATGGTCATGGGAAAAAGTAGCACCTGCCTTGAATGGTTAGAAACAATTAGATGGACTGAGGGTTGGGGGAGGGTGAAGGACAGGGATTCTAGTGTAAACTGGAAGGCAGGTCTGTTGCACTTGTCAGTCTTGCTCATGTTCATGCAAGAATTCTTTCTCAGCCAGGGCTATATATGTAGCAATGATTATTGTGTCTACTTTTCACTTGAGTATTTTCTTTGAAATTTCCCTGTCCTTGATGAAAGTAAGGAATAGTTGAAGGGGATTGGATATTTAGAAATAACTTCCACCACCTACCTTCTTTATTTAGGGATGTCACTTTCTATCCTAAATCGATTTGCTTTCTAGGCATGGAGAGCAAACACATACATGGCAGTTTATGTTCCTGAGCATGTGACTGCATGTGGCCATGACCTTGTTTAACTTCTGCAAATGTCAGAAAAAAAATGTTACTAATTTCAAAATGCCCTTCTTGGTCATAATGACCTTGCTCTTTCATCATATTATGTTCTGCATAAAGAGCTTTTTGGATTGGTAGACTGGTTGGTTGGTTGATTTTAACTTAAAGGTAGGCATTTTCTCATTTAAACATACAAATATAATATGGCTTTTCAGATTAAGGGTCAGGCACAGGCTTTGTTAAAACTTTGACAGTTTGCCTTCTGGGATTACATCATCTGCTCTGTTGGTTAAGCCTTATAGCCTGGTCCAAGCACCTTTCCAAATCTGGAAACAGAGGTGTACACCATCAGCCTTGTAAAGAATAATGTTATAATAACTTCAGCCAGGATGTCCAAACCTCCTTGAACCCATTTCATGGAAGGTGTTCTAGGAGTTTGCACTCTCTGCATTCCATAAGCAAATAACCTTCAGACTGGTCCATGTGGCCAGGATTAGCATTCATGTTTCTATCCATGGAAGCCACTGAAGGTCAAGGACAAAGTGAGTGTACTAACATTAGGTATTCATTTATGAAAGCTGTAAATTCAAGTTAGCTGAAAAAAAGTGGTCCAAGTTACTGAAAGAAAGAAAAAAAAAGTATTTTACTAATGTATAGAAGATAAAAATATCATAGGAAATCGTTAATAAAATTTAAGATAATAAGAACAAACAGAAGGGGTTTCCAGAAAAAAAGAGAAATAATGGATTATTCCAGAATTTAAAATATGTTTTTCATTGCACAAATATCAAATAAAAATTTTAAATGATGATACGGATATACAAAGCAAAATTGTCATCTACCTCAGTGGAAACTTTCTTCTATAGGAGACTAATGCCCCTTGACTTGAGACAAATGGTCAGGAATGACAACGACTTCCTCCATGGGGAAACAAAGGAATTAGTATTTCATGGATCCATGAAAAAGTATATGATAAAGATTATTCATTTTCTAAAACTAGACTATCCCCATATAAAGTGAGACTAGAATAATAGTACAGAAATGAATGCTTCCAATTCAAAAAGGAGTAACATGATGTTCACTTAAACTTGTATTATCCCTCTATGGGATATCTGTGGGATTCTAGTTTTCAAAATTACTAGTGAAACCTGGAACAGTTTACACACTAACATGAAAACATTCAATTAAAAAAAATCTGGGTAATCAAGAAAGCTTTCCAAATAGGTGTAATCCCAAGAAGACCAGACATCTCTTTTCCTTCACATGCACATGGGAACTTGGAAACTACTAATAAATTTCCTGGCATCCCAGCAAGTTCTTGTGATAGTATCATTGCTGCTTTTCTTTTGAAAATGTGATGAAAACTGATCAAAGCACCATTTGTTGTTAATGTTGATTAGGTTGTGCAGGTAAAATGCCAAGGAAGAACTCTAAACCACACTGATGAAACATACTGCAGAGAAATTTTTGGGGCCTCCATGGTAATCATTGCTGAGCTCTTTCTGCTTCTAGCTTTGTTGAATTCAGCATCACTCTCCCTCCCTCTGACTCACCTTTTCCTGGTGAAGTTCCGGCCTCCTTTTCTTTATTTGGTTCTGTGTGGAAAGTACAAGCACACTTTAAAAAATACGTTAAAGAGAGTATTTTATTGTGTGATAAGCAACAGGGTAGAGGTGGGGAGAGAAGAATTAAGGACAACAGAATAGAGCATAAATGATGCTATGTAATCCTTTAATATGCTATACATGAATTGAAAATTGGGGAATTATAGAATCACATATCAACTTAATTAAAGCAGCTAATAAACCTGATCATCTTGGGGAAAAAGTGTTCACAAAATCATGCAAAACAGATTTTGCTAAAATAGCTTAGCTATGCTGGGGCCATATTATAACGTACTGGTTTGATAATAGTATAAAGTTTGATGACTTCATTTTGACTTCAACAAGAGACAGACTTTTAAGAAAGTTTGAAGTCCAATAGTTTGGACCTCAGATACTATTAAAAAGTCAGGGATAAAATCTGCAATTGTACAGTGGTTTCAAAGAAAATATTTGGGTGCCTGTATTAATCTTCCTGGTTGAGTTGAGTGGCAATAAATACAATGCAAGAGCAAGAACATCAGATTGTATCAGTTGAGACCCTCTGGTTTGTATCTCTCCATTTAGAATGATATGAGTCTAGAATCCTGCAGTGTCTGACTTGTGGTGTATGTAAGAAAAGAATTATTTCAAACATGAATTCTCTCTCTCTCTCTTTAAAAACTGATGAATAGACATCTGAATCATAGCTAACTAATAAGGACACATTCTATGGGGCCCCCTGGTAATCATGACCAAACTCTTTCTGCTTCTAACTTTGTTGAATTCAGCCTCACTCTCCCTCCTCCAACTCACCTTTTGCTGGTGCAGTTCCAGCCTCTTTCTCTTTATTTGGTTCTGTGTGGAAAGTACAAGCACATTTTTAAAAGTATCTTAAAGAAAGCATTTCATTTCATGAGGTGGAGGTGGGGAGAGAAGAATTAATGATAACAGAATGGAGCATGAATGATGCTATGCACTCCTTTAATATGCTATACATGAATTGCAAATTGGGAAATTATAGAACCATATATAAACTTAATTAAAGCAGCTAATAAATCTGATCATTTTGGGGAAAAAGTGTACATAGAATCATGCAAAACAGATTTTGCTAAAATAGCTTAACTATGCTGGGATCATATTATAACATACTGCCTTGAAAGTAGTATAAAGCTTGATCACTTCATTTTAGACTTTTAAATAAACTTGAAGTCCAATAGTTTGGATTTCCAGATAATATTAAAAAGTCAGGAATAAAATCTGCAATTGTACAGTGGTTTCAAAGAGAATATTTGGGTGCCCGTATTAATCTTCTCGGTTGAGCTGAGTGGCAATAAATACAATGCAAGAGCAAGAACATCAGTTTGTATCAGTTGAGAACCTCTGGTTTGTATCTCTCCATTTAGAATCATATGAGTCTAGAATCCTGCAGTGTCTGACTTGTGGCATATGTAAGAAAAGAATTGTTTCAACCATGAATTCTCTCTCTCTCTCTCTTTAAAAACTGATGAATAGACATCTGAATCATAGCTAACTAATAAGGACACATTCTATGGGGCCCCCTGGTAATCATGACCAAACTCTTTCTGCTTCTAACTTTGTTGAATTCAGTCTCACTCTCCTCCCCCAACTCACCTTTTGCTGGTGCAGTTCCAGCCTCCTTCTCTTTGTTTGGTTCTGTATGGAAAGTACAAGCACATTTTATAAAGTATCTTAAAGAAAACATTTCATTTCAATGAAGTGGAGGTGGGGAGAGAAGAATTAATGATAATAGAATGGAGCATAAATGATGCTATATACTCCTTTATTATTCTATACATGAATTACAAATTGGTAAATTATAATAGAGAGTCACATTAAACATAATTAGAGCAGCTAATAAATCTGATCACCTTGGGGGAAAAGTGTACATAAAATCATGTAAAATAGATTTTGCTAAAATAGCTTAGCTATGCTGAAACCATATTATAACATACTGGTGTGGAAATAGCATAATGTATGGATCACCTCATTTTAGACTCCAACAATAGACAGACATTTTAAGAAAGTTTGAAGTCCAATAGTTCAGACCTCTAGATAATATTAAAAAGTTGGGGACAAAATCTGAAACTGTACAGTGGTTTCAAAGAAAATATTTGGGTGCCCATATTAATCTTTTCGGTTGAGTTGAGTGGCAATAAATACAAGAGCAAAGAATAAAATTGTATCAGTTGAGACCCTCTGGTTTGTATCTCTCCATTTAGAATCATGTGAGTTTAGAATTCTGCAGACAGCGATTGACTTATGGTATATGTAAGAAAAGAATTGTTTCAACTATAAATTCTCTGTCTTTATAAATTGATGAATGGACATCTGGAATCATAGTTAACTAATAAGGACACATTCTATGGGGCCTCCTTGGCAATCATGACCAAGCTCTTTCTGCTTCTAACTTTGTTGAATTCATCCTCACTCTTCCTCTCTTCAACTCACCTTTTACTGGTGCAGTTCCAGCCTCCTTCTCTTTGTTTGGTTCTGTGTGGAAAGTACAAGCACATTTTATAAAGTATCTTAAATAAAGCATTTAATTGTGTGATGAGCAATGAGGTGAAGTGGGAATCAAGAAATTAATGACAACAGAACAGAGCAGAAATGATGCTGCATACTCCTTTATTATACTATATGTGAATTATTATGAATTGAAAAATGATAATGTAGTCACATTAAACTTTTAATAAAAACAGCTAATAAATCTGATCATGTTAAAAAAAAAGTACACATAGAAACATGCAATACAGATTTCTTTAAAATAGCTTAGCTATGCTGAGACCATGTTATAACATGCTGGTATGGAATGAGTATAAAATGTTGAGCACTTCATTTTAGACCCCAAAAAGGGATAGACTTTTTGAAGAACCTTCTTCAAACCTTCTTGATTAATTTGTGTGGCAAAAAAAAAGCAACACAGGAGCCAAAATGTCAGATTTTATCAGATGAGACCCTCTGGCTTGCATCTCTAATTAAAATTGTATTATCAATAGTTTAGATACCTACAAATGGTGTCTGACTTATGGTTTATGCAAGAAAAGAATTGTTTCAACCTTGAATTCTCTCTTTTTTTTTTTTTTGATTGATGACTAGACATCTGAATCTGAATGAACTAATACGAATAATTTTAGCAGAGTTTGGGAGAAGACTTGTTTTAGGAACAGGGGGTCAGTATTGCATAATAAATATGAAACACGGCATAACAAGGGCAACTTTGCAGTGATCCAGTGACAGCTGCTGATCTGGAGAAGAGAAAGGAAAGGTTATATCTGTATTGGCCTGCAGGTTCTCAGCGTCCCCGGTGCTGGCAAAATAAATAAAACATAAATCTGTGTGTGCAAAGAGAAAACATACCAAAGAAGTTCCTAAGAAAACTGTCACACGTAGGTTTGAAAGAAAACTAAACTTGAGCTTGCCCCCATTTGAACTAAATGGCACTGAGGCTGTTTCATTTATTTGTCATGAATGCTGAGACACTTCAGTCGTGTCCAGCTGTTTATGACCCCATGGATTGTAGTCTGCCAGGCTTCTCTTTCCATGGGATTCTCCAGGCAAGAATACTGGAGTAGGTTGCCAATTCCTTCTCCAGGGTATCTTTCTCACCCAGGGATTGAACCTGCATCTCCTGCATTGGCAGGCGAATTCTCTACCACTGAACCACCAGTGTATCTTACTTAATTGTTCTCTGAGCCGTATTTTATTATCTAATTGACTGTAAGCAAACTAAATACAGGGAAATGTTTCCTACTAATGGTTCTTCCACTCTAAATACAGTATATTTGCACACAGCTATCAGTAAGCTCTGTATCCTTCTAAAGGGTTAGGGCACATGGAAAATATCCTGTGAATAATTATTTACTGGATTCCAGTTTCTCATCTTGTGTGAGAGGGCACGTTGGTGCCTTGATAGGTAAAGAAAAGTGAAAGTGTTGTTGCTCAATCATGTCCGACTCTTTGCAACCCTGTGGACTATAACCCGCCAGGCTCCTCTGTCCATGGGACTTCCCAGGCAAGAACACTGGAGTGGGTAGCCACTCCAGTGGATCTTCTCGACCCAGAGGATCTTCCCGAGCCAGGGACTGAACCCAGGTCTCACATATTGTAGGCAGATTCTTTACCGTCTGAGCCACCAGGGAGGCCCATCTTCATAGAAAAATGCATGTAATTCTGGTTGCCTCCACCGTGGGGGCCATTTCAGTGGGCAGACAAATGGTTCTGGAGTTTCCTTTTGAACTTGCCATTCTTCCAATCTCGTTCTCTTCCTTGCGTGTTGGATTAAAAAAAAGCAGGCTTCACTTGTGTTGCTAGACACTCCCTCTACCTGCCAGATTCACTGGAACTCTTTACTGCTTGTTTTCTGTTGCCACCTGCTGGACAACAGAGTACTAGGGCCTGGAGCAGTTTTTGCTGTTGAGCATTTGAGGCCACCAAACCTTCCTGGAAACTCCCCTGGGAGTTTCTGGAGGTTCTTGATGGTGACACAATTCAAGTAAGGAGATGGCTGCTCATCTTCCAGGACTAAGGAAGAAATATATGTTTACCTTTAGCTCTGTTTACCTTTAGCTATGTGTGAAAAAGCACTGTCAATCCTTCAGCCCCTTGGAGACTCAGCCTCCCCAAGGAGAAAGCATGAGCATAAGAACTTTGGCCTAACTTCATAGGTTTTATAAGTGTATGATGTGCCATCCAAAGCAGATTAACATAAGAAAGTTATATAAACACAAGGTACAGTTATGATTACAAACCGGTGACAGCCAGGAGTTAGCTTAATACTCACAGCTTCCATGGAGGACAAATCACGCTGGGATGGATGGTCTGTGTTCGCAGACTAAACATGTAAGACCGTAATTTTTTACTCACCTTCTGGGGGTGGAGCTGGAGCTGGGGCCAGCACTTCATTTTCTAGAAATGAAAAGAGTAATGGAAGTGTCAGTCTCTCTTATCCTGAGAAAAGCTATTTTGCACAGCTCCAGGCTCTGCTCAACTCTATCTTCCAGAGAGGAAATGCATCAGCCCAAGGCACACTGTCTTTTGGTGTATGGCATGAGGTGAGGATCTAAATGTGGTTTGAAGATATGTAGACTTCCAGGAGAGGCAGAGTGCAGTAATGGACAGAGATTGGGTGAAATGGGCATCCAGAAGTCCTTCTACTTAGTTATATACTTGGGCAGCAGGCAGAGCATTTAAAGGCACTGAGCCTGTTTCCCTTCCCTGGAAAAATGGACACAACACCTGTCTCATACATTTAGGGTTGCTGTGAGGCTGAAATGAGACACAGTGAGTACCAAGCATGTCCCTTAGAACCTCAGGTGCTCAGAAAATGAGACCCCAGATTCCTCAGAGAGCAAGAGCACTACCGCATCACCAACAGCAGCATCTCTTTCTGAATGATGATGAGAACAAAGTCCTCTGGCTTTGCAGCACTTCCTCTTATCATAAAGTAAACCATTGTTCACTGGGAAAGAGAACCAGCCCCCCTCATAGTCACAGTCATTGTTGGAAGTTTGTTTGCCTGGAGATATTTTGCCTACACTTATCCAAAGTTCTCAGGGCTCTGGTTTTGAGTTTTTATACTTGGCTTTGGGTACCCAGGATTATAGCAATCTGGCAGTAAAGTCTGTTAAAGAAACTTATACTGAAGAATATATGTCCAGGGTGGTGGGAAGGAGATCCAAGAGGGAGAGGGTATATGCATACATATAGCTGATTCTCTTCATTGTACAGCAGAAACTAACACAACAACATTGTAAAGCAATTATATTCCAGTAAAATAAAAGAATGTATATCCAAGTAGCTAAAGGCATATCTTATGAACAATGTGCATAGAATTTCCCCTGCTGAATCCCCATGGATGCCCAGAACAGGGAATTAGTGATGAGTATCTGAATCAGCTGCTCCTACTTTAGGGCAGGAAGAGAGAGTTAATGAACGTGATCTTTTAAAAAAAAAAAAAAAAAAAAAAAACCTTTTTGTTTGATAAATAAACATCAAAGAAAACTTTTTGTAGTAGAAGCATATTGTGGGATCCCAGGAGTTTTAGCTTTGTCCAGATCTATGATTTTCCATATTTTTTTCCCACAAGTGGCTCTTGCCAAGCAAAGAGGACAGTACCTCACAACAAGCAGTTTGGTCTGAGAATCATCACCATGCAGGTCAGGTGCCCCATTTTAGTCTAGGCAGGCTGGGAGGAGACAGAAGAAGGAGCCTGCATTGCAAGAGCAGCAAATGAAAAGAGGAGGAATTCAGGGCTGCCAGGAGACAACAATGTCTTTTTTCATCACTAATGTTTTGTGCCAGGTATAAATTCCACAATTAAATGCATTTTAATTAAGTTAAATTAAATGCATTAAATTAAATTAAATTCCAGAATTACTGCATTTTCATCCAAATGACCATAAACAAGTATATTACAATTTACTACTTGGGAAATATAACCAAAGGAGAGAAGACATATCACCATATAGCAGGCAGAAGATAACGAGGCAGGATGTGATATGGTTTGGCGATATGGTGAAAGCACAAGCATCCCATAGATGGCACACCAGAAACACTTTCGTTTCTTTGCCACGTCATGGAAAGGATCTTTCCTGCCAGTGTCAACCCGGAGATGAAACCCTCCGTCAAAGGATTTTATTTTCAGAGCTCTGGCTGTGGCAATGGAAATCTAATATTGACCTCTCAGCTTTGGGTGAGCTGAGGCTGCACATGGCTATCAGAATACCCAGAGTGAGGAGCCAATGTCTTTGACACTCTATCTTTTGGACGGGGCCATTGTCATCCAATGCCCGTGGACCTCTTCCTGGCTCCCTTTAAGACAAGTTTCTCCGAGAGGGAGGGGATATGTGTATTCCTATGGCTGATTCACGTTGTATGGCAGAAACTAACACAACATTGTAAAGCAATTATACTCTGATTAAAAAATACATGAAGAGATAAAAACACGTTTCCCTGCCTTCTAGTCTCTTTTCCCCACGACGGCAGGTTTTCGTATGCTCTCACTGTCTTTCAGCCTGTTACTCTACTCCTGAAGGCTCCCGTTACCTACTAGGTTGGTCTACACTCCTCAGGTTAAAGGTCAAAGCCATGGCTGGCAGGCACCTCCTACCACTGGTGGCCCCTCTGTTCTAGAGTGGTTTCTTTTTTCACCTTCTGACCTTTCTGCCACTGAAAAGAGTGATGATCTTCTCCCCAGATGACCTTTTGTTTTTTTCTCTACATGTGACTGTGTCAGACAGACCTAGGTTCGAACCCTGACTCCACATCTTAGGAGCTGTATAATCAAGGACAATTCCTTAATCTCTGTCAGTCTTGGCATGCTCATCTATGAAATAGGGATAATAAGATAAATGAGCTCTTAGGGTGCTAATCCTATGTAAAATGCACAGCACAGTTCCTGGCGTGTAGAGAGAGTTGGCAGCAGTAACTATTACCATTATTATTCTTTGGCAATCTTGGTCTGGTTTTTTTGACATTTCTCTTAAAGACTCTCAGAGCTGGTTATACCATTCTGTTCCCCTTCTTTATTCTGGAGGCATTCTGGACCACTTCATAATACACTCTTTTTTCCTTAGTTATTTAACAGTTTCTAAATCATGCAGTAAGATATGAAAAAAAATGTGGAAGGATTACAATGGAGGAAAATTATTTTATTATTTCTCAGATGGAATTATTACACACACAAAAAAATTCAACTGAATCTATAAACAAATATTTTAAAATAATGTTACCTTAATAAGGTTGCTAGGTTGGAGGTAGTTAGAAAATAATGTTGTAAAAAAAAAATACCATTATTTTACTATAGAATAAAGTCCACAAAGTAAAATATCTAGGAATACACCTAATTAAAAATGTGTAAAATTATTATGCAGAACTTTATAAAACACTATTGAGAGAAATAAGGGAAATTTAGACAAATATTTATGAACTGGAAAAAAATAATTTTCCAGCTGCCTCCATATATTTGTGTTTCTTCTTTGTTTTGGGGGGTGTTTTTAGCCTCACCTCACAACATGCAGGATTTTAGGTCCCCAACCACTGATTGAACCTGCACTCGTGGTGTGGGAAGTGCAGTATTTTAATCACTAGATCACCAGGGAAGTCCCATATATTTATGTTTCCTGTCCCTTTCAACTAAACAAAAACAGGGATCTTTGATTCCTTTCCTATCTCCCTAGTACCTCTTCTTATTGTTAAAACCACTTTAAATGAATTGATTAAGAAAATTAACAAGGGATTCTTCGGTCACTGTGTGAACTATCAAATTGGCCATGCTTTCTCAACATCTTTGTAAACAAAGGCCCATTTTGTAAGGAAAGCTGTGGTTGCTTAAAATCTTTTTTTTGGAAATAAAGGCCAAGGGTGAATTCTAATTAAATAAACAAAAAAGAATGTTTTTGGACGCTGAAACTGTAAAAATGCCCTGACTCTGTATTCTTCATTTTTGTGATGTTTCCATTTTGTGATGTTCTGTAGCCCCAGGGTTCTATGTAACAGCCCCCAAAACAAACCAAATTGACAATTTAAAGGGCTTAGTTCAACTTCCAACAAATCCACATTTCATCCATCACTAACAGTCAACTATGTCAGATACTCAGAACTACAGAAACATTATAGGGTATTACTGCTGGTGCATTTTAGGGTAGTTGTGGCAAACAGAAGTAGGAAAACGCATGCCTGCCTGGTGAGTAGGCAGAGCCAGAGTGTTTCCTTCTTAAAATCATAGAAACCCCATTATTTTACAGCCAGTGGAGGAATAAATAAATAACAACCATGTATCAGCCACTCACTGCATGCAAGACCTAGTGTATATTACTTCCTACCATCCTTACAACACTCTGAGTCAGTATTATCATTATCCTCATTTTACAGATGGGGACTGAGGCCCTGTGGGGTCCCACAGCCCCTGAAGGGTGGAACCAGGCTCTGACCCAGGTCTGCTTGAGGCGGTACCTGGCCTCTTCAGGATGGAAGTGAACTTCCCTTCTCAGCTGGTCACTCTTGTGGAGGCAGAAACAGGCTGATGGACTTTGCAGAGATTTCACTGTGTTTTCCCCTGCTGAACTGATTGGTCTGATGGTCAAGGCCACATCGCCTCATTTAGATGTTGCCCCAAGGAGTGGAATATGCCTCAGTTTCCTCATCTGAGTAATGGCAATAACAACAGAACTCATCTCAAGGGTTGCTGGCAGGAATGAAGGGGTTCCTGCAGGGACAGGGAATGCAATAAACATCATAGATACTTTCTCTCTCTTTTCACAGTTCTCACATTATGATCATGATTTCGTCATGACACACCTGGGAGAATGACACTCCTGTCTTTCCTCACGTGCTACCTCCTGAGATTTGCCTTATTTCATGGGCTACATCACGTTAGACCATGTTTGGGATTGGAGTAGCATCTGAGGAAGCATCCGAGTATTAAACGAAGGAGGGAGGCCCCTCACTCTTCTACTGTAAAATGGTAATAATTAATATTTTGATGAGTTCTACAAGTGGCTCTAGAGGTAAAGAACCTGCCTGCCAGTGCAGGAGATGTAAGAGATTCAAGTTCGATCCCTGGGTCAGGAAGATCCCCTGGAAAAGGAAATGGCAACCCACTCCAGTATTCTTTCCTGGAGAATCCCATGGATAGAGGAGCCTGGAGGACTGTAGTCCATGGGGTCGCAAAGAGTCAGACACGACCGAAGCAACTTAACAAACAACACACACACACACATATGCATTACAGAGTTTGCACAATTAAGTAAATTGATCAATTAAATCAATCCTGATGGAACAAGAAGCATAAGAAGATGAACTCTCAATAGATTTCAAGGCATTTAAAACAAAGAATTGCAGCTATTCTAAACCTGAAGGGATGAGGAACCAGGAATGGTGAGAGCCAAGTAGCACATGACTTAGTCTGAAAAGAAGCCACTACGGGTATATTTTGGGGCCTTGAGACATCCCCGCTTTTGCCTTAAAAAAAAAAAAAAAAACTCTTCATGTATTTCTCTTACTCATATGTTTGTCCCTGATAGGCTTTGTCATGCCCTGCTTTGCCCACACCTCCAGAAATCATTTGCACGTTCCCCAAATCCGTTAGCTGCCTCTATAACAATAATTCATTCACAACGATTTCCACTGTACTCCCACTGACTAGGGACTGTAGAAAGAAGCTCCCACACAACTGGAATTTATTGAGCCTCATTATGAATTTAACAAGGATGGGGTTTATAAAGGTGGCTAAGATGAGATGCCCTTGTTTAAGAATCTCAGAGGTAAATTAAGTAGCTTTTCTACCAGTTTAAATCACCAAGCCAGAAGGCTTTCCTCTCGCAAAATATTTGAGATTCAGCACTTCCACAGTCCTTCTGGTGCTTCTGACACTGCTATGAGCACACGAATCATCTTGGGGTTTGGTCAAGTGCAGGTTCTGACTCTGGGGATCTGCTGGGGGCATTCCAGATTCTGCATGTTTAACTGGCTCCCCACTGATGCTAGTGCTGCTGGTCCATGACACACACTTTGAATAAGGAGGCTCAGACTGTGCCGTATCGCTGAATCCTCTCCCATTCCAAACATGACTGTGAGTGGCAATGGGTTCACAGTACATGCACTTCTTTGATCACAAGCTTCTTGAGGACAAGGCCTGTCTCCTCCTCCTTTTAAATTCCGCACAGCAGGTGCTCTATAAATATAGTTGACTGGCAGGCTGTTTCTACCCACACAAAAGCCCCTTCTGCTCACTGCCAAGAAATCAAGAACCATCCCCTGGCACTCCAAGGGCAGCTTTCTTCGTCTGCCTTACCCACAGGGTACACTATGTCTCCCGCTGGTGACCCTTTCGCTGGCTGACTTCTCCCAGGCACACACCCAACTTCATCATTTAGATTCTTCTTATTGTCAACATACCTTCCATCTTGAAAGAGCAATTAGGACCAGAGTTTTGACCTCCAAAACACGCTTTGGGGACTTCCCTGATGGTTCAGTGGCTAAGACTCTGACCTCCTAAGATTGACCAGGTTCAATCCCTGGTCAGGAAGCTTGATCCCATGTGACACAACTAAGACCCAGCGAAGTCAAGTAAATGAATAAATAAAAGCACCACCTCTTGCCTTTCTAAGGATTTCCCTTTTCAAAAATCTAAGCTAGTTTTCTCAGCAAATAACCCTCAGCCAACTATGCCAATCCCATTATCACCCAGCTTTACCATGTTGCAACAGTCAGGAAATACAAGGCCTGGGAAGCCTTTCTGAGATTTGAGCAAATAGGCATCTATTGAGGTTGTTGTTTGTTGTTTATTCAGTTATGTCTGACTCTTTGTGACTGTAAAGAGGAGCCCACCAGGCGCTTCTGTCCGTGGAATTCTTCAGGCAAGAATACTGGAGTGGGCTGCCATTTCCTCCTCCAACGGCTGCTATATTTCTGCTTATTCAGAAACCAAAGGCCAGGGACTTCCCTGGCTGCCCAGTGGTTAAGACTTCACCTTCCAATGCAGGGGGTGTGGGTTCAATCCCTGGTTGGTGAGCTGAGATCCTACAAGTGGCCAAAATTATCTTGCGGCCAAAGATCCTATCTTGTGGCCCAAATAACCAAAATATGAAAACAAACAAACAAAAAGAAGCAGTATTGTAACAAATTCAATTAAAAAAAAAAAAGGCAAATTCCGTGGGACTTTTCTCCCAGGTGAATAAAGTTGGCTTTTTGTCCCCTTCATCCATCCTTCCCCATTGTCTCCACTGGAAAACAGACCAACAGGATGGACTCAAGAAGCAGGGTTAAGTAAGTTGCTGTCTTTAAATAGTTTTGAATTAAAAAGAAAGAAAGAAAGAAATCGGTATACTCTGAAAAATTAAACCCAGGAAATATTTTCATGGACAACATAAAAATCAGCCAGACTCTGACCCAGCAACTAAGGCTCCTTCAGCAAGGGCGGCTGTCCTTGATCTCCCTAATTCACGGATATAGCCTTTCTTTCCCTCTGCGACACTGACATGCTTTTAAAGGGCTTGATCTATTTATGGTGGATTTTTCCTATGACCACCTACTGTAAGAAGCACAGGTATGCCGCCAATGGCAGGCCCGCACAGTTAGTGCCAGGGCCTTCTAATTGACGGGCACTGGTGGCCGCTATCAAAGAGACAGCCCATATGTGGTTCTTGTCTCTGCTGAAAGACTAGGCACCCGGTACTCCATAAATGGTTGGCTCCCTCCAATGCAGTCTGTTTCTATTTTCCATAATCAAGGGTTCCATGGTCAATACATTAAAGGGGAAAAAAATGCTAAGTTTTAATAAGAGGCATTAATCTGCCTCTCTTTCTGTGTCTATACACCAAAATGATATAAACAACCCAGGTCTCTTCTTCCCATGGGCTCACAGCTCAAATAATATACTGTTTGATTTACTTAAAAATTATTTTATGGGCCCTCATGTGCAATTTAATTTAGGCTTTTAACAGCACAGAGAGCATAATTACATTATATGAATATGTTAATAGGCATAGAAGAGATAATAAGAACACATAATAACAGTTGTTATCATTAAACATCTTTTTTTGTGTTTATGTGGCTTTCTGTCACTTTTTTTGCATAAAACAAGTGTGCTAAAACCATCCTTTGGTAACCTGGGGTGCAGGAGAAAATTGCATGCTATTCTTAATTATTATTTCTTATTCTCAAAGTCAAATTCTTTTTTTTTTTTTTCTTAATTTTTATTTACTTTTGGCCACCCTACATGGCATGTGGGATCTTAATTCCCCAACCAGGGATCAAACTCACATCCCCTGCAGCAGAAGTATGGAGGTTTAACCACTGGACCACCAGGAAATTCCCTAAAAGTCAAATTCTTGGTTTGAAATAAAATATGTGAATGCTTTATATATTGCAAACATTGTGGTAAATAAGGTTTTATCTGGCCAACTCTTGTAACTTTTGGTACTAAAGCATTGTCTTCTCTTTTGGATTAAATATACAATAAACACTGTTGATAGTGAAGTCTGGCACAAGTCATGTCACAGCCCATCTCTCATATGCCTATATAACAGCACAATGGAAACCACTTTAATATAAAATATTGTCTACATGGGGACATTCATTGCACTTAGAGAAGTTTTGATTATACAAATCATAAAAGCCACCAAAAAGTTAGCAAACAGGAATGACAGTGGATTTGCACTGACCATATTGCTTATGCATCAGAGATCAAGATTTTCGTACACAAATTAGATGTAATTTAGTGTTTTCACAATTATATGATTGTTTTGTGTCTTGTTCTATTCACTATGGGCCACAGGTCAGGATTTTATACCTTGAAATTTAAGGGGGGATTATACATGAGCTCTGAAGAATTGATGCTTTTGAACTGTGGTGTTGGAGAAGACTCTTGAGAGTCCCTTGGACTGCAAGGAGATCCAACCAGTCCATCCTACAGGAAATCAATCCTGAATATTCATTGGAAGGACTGATGCTGAAGCTGAAACTCCAATACTTTGGCCACCTGATGCAAAGAGCTGACTCATTTGAAAAGACCCTGATGCTGGGAAAGATTGAGGGCAGGAGGAGAAGGGGACAACAGAGGATGGGATGGTTGGATGGCATCACTGACTCAGTGGACATGGGTTTGGTTGAACTCTGGGAGTTGGTGATGGACAGGGAGGCCTGGCGTGCTGTGGTTCATGGGGTTGCAAACAGTCAGACACAACTGAGCAACTGAACTGAACTGATACATTTTTTAGAGGCAATTATATACTGACTTACAACAGAAATTCTCAAAGTATGATCTGGGATCCCCAAGAGCCCCTGAAATCCTCTTGAGGAGTCCATGTGGTCAAAACTATTTTCATAATAACGCTCAGACATTTTATGCCTTTTTTTACTCGTTCTTTCACAAACAGGCAGTGGAGTTTTCCAAAAGATATATAATGTGTGATGATGTTAACACTCTGGCAGCTAATAGAACATGTACTTTGTACTCTTATGCTTTAAAAGTTCATCCATTTTAATTTCAAATTCAGTAAGTATTAATAGAGTGTACATAAACAAATACTTTTTAATGTCGTCAGCAATTACTGAATGCCAATTGATCTGAGACTGAAAAGTTTGAGAATTATTTAGAATTTATGGTAAATCTTTGAAAATTATTTTGTGTGTGTATACTTAAAAAAAATAAACTCATGTCATATGAATCATTTAGGAAATATCTATAGCCTTGCTTAATAAAAATGAGTGAATCAGTCAAAATAAAAGCCACAGACTGATTTGGGGGCAGTAACTTATTCTACAGTGTACATAATTAATAGGAACAAAAGGGTGATATTGTCTAGTATCACCTCCCTTATTTAGAATTCAGCTATCTAGCAACCTTACTTATCCAGATAACAGCTGCTGATCAGCAAATTATAAGGGCTTCTGAAGAGCAAAATGAATTGTCTCAAGCTCCTCCTATCTGGCATTCCAAGAGCTCAAATGCTTTACTCCCAAGAGAAGACCTCTCACCTGGGTCCCCAGCCCTGGAACTGGAACTAGGGTGAGGGGAGCCAGGTGACTAGGGAGCATCACTTACAGAGGCACTGACACTCAGGTCTGGACCTTGCATTTGCACGACCTTGAGAATGAGTGCCTCCTTAAATGGGGTACTCTGCAGTGTAGTCCTGCTCAACTAGATTATTGACCTGGCCAGGATCCAAAGCAAACAACAGAGGGAAGAGAAGGGGACAGCTTCACACACTGACTAGTAAGAGTAATTAAAGAAGACAGCAGCCTTCTGGCAAGGGATGAAACAGGAAAGCTATCCAAAGTTGGACACAAATTCAGAATACAAACCAATGTGGCCTCATTAACAAAAAGACAAATAATTTGAGCACTGCGGATATCATGTGGTAAGATAACTGATATCTATAAATGATGACAAAGTTAAATTATATACACTGTACTTTGTTTTTCAAAACAAGGAGTAACATACTGCATCTTAAGTCTGTTTATATCCAAATTGGTTGAAATAATAAGGTTCAAGAAAAAAATGAGATATTAACAATTCATCAACTCCAGCTATTCAAAATTTGATTCAATTTAATATTTATTAATATTTACTGTGGCCACATATCCCCCAAAACTATATTTTAAGGTTGTGAATAGGTGGAGTCTATTTGTACATCAAGTAGTAAATTTTCAATGACTCATTAGTTAACTTGATGGAAATTCCCTGAATCCACAGGGTTTTTTCCCTTTCCTAGTTAACTTGCTCTTCCATTGTTCAAATTACATGGTTTTAACTTAAGATGTCATTCCACACAGGAAGATTAAAGTCTGGTGATTATCACAGAACAACAAATAGCTTCTCGCTGTTAACATGGGGCTGGATGAAAATGAGATCTTTTGCTACGATCTGATTACTTGTCTCTTTATTGTTCTTCTTAATGTATTTTAAAGTAAGAACGAAGTGATGGTTGGGAGTAACCTAGGTGAGTATAGTGGTATAGAAGAAGCTTTCCTCAAGCTGAAGTTTAAAAATTTAGCACAGGTGAAAAATGATTTGAATCATTAACAATTTCTCCCTTTCACCCATTTTGTCTTTCCCTGACGGGTCTGCTCCTGAGTAGACCATCCCTACAATCATATCACTCTTCTGTGGTTATAGGGTTATCCGAATAAACCACTTCCAGGCCTTTCCCAAGCCTTGCGGGGCCTCACGTTGGATGACTTTTTAAAAATAGAGGAACGACAGGCCTGATGCCAGGTGGGGTCATAAAAATGAAATTCCACAGCAGTAAACACCGCCACTCAATCAATCACCCACTGTATTCATACACGGTCATGGAGAGTTCTTTATGTGGCTATCTCAGAAATGTTCAGACCAGAGGAAAACTCCCCACCTGCCAATAGCACCCCGGGTGGGAAGAGAAATCTTAATGCCCACCCCCCACACCCAAGCCTTATAGCCCTTGGTGGAGGATACAGTTACATGTTCAACTGTGCAGGGTGACTCTTTCATCTAAGTGGGAAAGGCCATGCCCCCACAATGGTTATCACAACCTCACTAACAACTGGGGACCCCCAGCTGGACATGACACATTTCAGCGTGGACACGACAGACGCTCTGAAGTGTAGGCCTCTGATCTGAGCCTCCACGGGTGAAAGCAAAGATATTTTACTTCAAGTCTAAAAAGAGAGAAATACTTGTGGTGGTGGCAATGATGGCTATGATCGTAACCACAGCTGTTTGGGACCGTATTATAAATATTAACACCAGGCAGAGAGGTGAACTGTGGTTGTAACATACCTTACAGTGTTTGATATGTGTTGGCAGAAATGCCCTCAAAGTTTATATTAAACTTTAGGCATTTAATACCTTAAGCTCGACAAAATTTCTGAGTTTGCTGCTTTAGAAGGAAAGGACTTAAGTTCTTATTACATGCTAATGGTTTATTCTCAGCTTTTCACCTAACTTATTTAATTCTTACAAAAAAACAGTGAGCTAGTTACTATTATTATTCACATTTAACAGATGAAGAAACTGAGACATGTGAAGTGTAACTAACTCGATTCATGATACAGCAGGAATTTGAGCTGTCTAGAACGCTCTGTGAATAGTTAACTTTATGTCACTATGTTTAATGATGAATATTACCTAGTATACATAAGAAAAAAAGCCAAAATACATACTGGATGAAGAATAAGTCTAGAGACATGTAACTTAAAAAATGAGAGATTAAATTGTAGAATTATATAATAAGGTGAATTTTTAGTTAAAAGCAGAACATTCTGTTCCAAGAGATATAAAATTTTATAGAAGGCGAAAGCTAATACTTGCTGCAAGCAAAGAATTCCTGAGGAACTTAGAGATTTGATGCTATTTAGAGGAAAAACTGGGTTTCTTTGGTAGCTCAGACATTAAAGAATCTGCCTGCAATGCAGGAGACCTGGTTCGATCCTTGGGTTGGGAAGACCCTTTGGAGAAGGGAATAGCAACCCACTCAAGCATTATTGTCTGGAGAATTCCATAGACAGAGGAGCCTGGCGAGCTACAGTCCATGGGGTCGCAAGGAGTTGGACACAAATGAGTGACAAACATATACACAGAGAGAGAGAGAGGAAACACTGGATGATTTGAAGAAAAAGAAAAAAAACTGAACCCCAAGCTCTTGTAAATATCTAAAGTAAAAGTCAAAAAACAAAATTAAAAAATTTGACATACACATACACACACAGAGAGAGGAAAAACTGGATGATTTGAAGAAAAAGAAAAAAAAATTGAACCCCAAGCTCTTGTAAATATTTAAAGTAAAAGTCAAAAAACAAAATTAAAAGATTTACATATAAATAAACAATTTTGGGTGTTGTATTGATGTGCCAAATTGGTCCATAAAAAGATTTCTTAGGCAGTATAAAAGGGCAAAAATCTTATCAAAGTGGAGTTCAGACTTGAAAGGCATAATGAAAGTCAGATTTCAGTTAGCTTATTGGGAACTCAATTTAGAGAGAAAAATACACGTGGGATTAAATGATCCTGGTCTTTTTTTCTTTGCCAAATAAACCACTTCACACCCCAGTTGGATAGAATCTAAAACTTTACTCTGAAAATGCATGTAAAAGTGCATAATTAATCCACCCCTTGCATGGGAACATCCTAAAAATTTGGCTTATTGTCTATCTGTGTGGCTGTCCAAAACAAACATACTCTGTAAATTATAATTGGGCCTATCCACAAAGAAGAGATTTGGGTGTGACAGTGTCATCACTTTGATATTTGGAGGCTGTCTTTATAAAAAGCTGTGGGGACAGATGCTTTCTCTCCAATATGAGACAATTTGCATGCATGTAGGAAATTAAGGGGTTTCCCCAGTGGCTCAGTGGTAAAGAATTTGCCTGCAATCAGGAGCCACAGGAAATGCAGGTTTGATCCCTAGGTCAAGAAGATTCCCTTGAAGAGGGCACAGCAACCCACTCCAGTATTCTTGCCTGGAGAATTCCATGGACAGAGGAACCTGGTGGGCTACAGTCCGTAGGGTCACAAAGAGTCGGAAACAGCTTAAGTGACTTAGCACACACACACACAGGAAATTACGTGATTAAGTCTTTTCTTCTTTTTCATAGTTTCGTTTTCCTTAATTGCTACGCTTTTAAATTTTAGAAAACTGCTCTTGAATAAGCGATACCTACTTCGTGATTAACCTAACTCAAAAACACTGTATTTCAGTAATTACCTTTCTGTGTATTAGGCTTCCCTACATGAGCTACAGTCCATGCAGTCACAAAGAGTTGGACATGACTTAGTGACTGAACATATTCTGAACAAGCTAAGGACTCCAGGAAAGACATCTGTCCCCCTCAAGAACTGAAATGGGGGACTTTCCTAATGGTCCAAATGGTTAAGAATTCTTCTAGTGCAGAGGATGCCAGTTTGACCCCTGCCCAGGGAACTAAGATCCCACAAGCCGGGGGCAGCTAAGTCCATGGGCCCACACGCTCTGGAGCCTACATGCTGCAACTGAGATCCCACACAGCCGTAAATAAATAAAGATTAAAAAAAAAAGAAGGAAAAAGACATATCATATCTCTGCAGGAATACACATGAAATTAAAAGTTTTCTGCTTATTTTTTATTGCTAGAACTTTAATTCTGTTCTTTATTATCTAACACACCCAAGTATGTCTAGAGATGAGGTCTAGAATTACCACAGAAGTCATGGGCTGCCAAGAGTATTTCGTTTCTCTTAATATAGGTTTCATAGACTAATTAAGGAGGCAAGCAGATAAAACTGTAATTATTAACAATAAAAATTCTTCTGCTTGGCCATAAAGAGTTGAAAAATAAATTTTAAATTAAACAATCATACAAGACTTCAGCAAAAGTAACAAAACTGCTTTCTAGGGCTGTGAAACAGCATTCTATTTCCTTTCATGACAGCCTCTTTCCACAATTCTCTCTAAAAGAAAGCATCTATGAGTTTCCAAAAAGATTGCAAAAACATCATTTTATGTTCACTCAAGCTTTTTAAAAGATGGTTTATTTATTTATTTTTAAGTCCAAGCATTTCTTTAGAGTAATTTCAGCCTGGGCAGTTTATTCTAACATTCATGTCAAATTCAGGAATACTTCTAAATAGCTAAAAATAAGAGAACTCTGTGAAGTGTGTGTCCACGAGGAATCTAAAATGTTTCAAGGCTATATCGCAGGCCAGAATAATGGGTGGCATTCAGAGAGCAAAGATTATGTTTTTCTCTTTTTCCTTTCTCTTGGGGTCCAGAATAACCAGAGAGCCTAACTTTTGTTCATCTCAGGAACTCCTTTACCCCTGCTCTTTGCAAGGCCTAGGGGAGACTTCGTCCAACTTACTGGATGAGAAACAAAGATACAACTTGTTTTTTCAAAGTTTTTTTTTTTTAAGAGATATATTTAGGGCGCTTGAGAGGAAAGAATTGGCCAGTCCTTTATTTATCTTCCTAACAGGTGCAGTCGGATAGTCATAAAAGCATGCTACTGAAAAAGAATGATTTTGCCAAGTATTAAGCCCCTCTAGCGTGCATTAGCCCAAGAGTATTCCTTCTTACAGCAGATAGCTCAAATCTACACTGTGCATGGCCAATACAGCCTGGCAAAGTTTTTTTGGGGTGGGGGTGGGGGGAAACATTGGCATTCATTCATGCAACTTCTTTATTCTTCATCCAAATCTTCAATGTGGCCTAAATGAACCACATGAAGTTTGAAGGAAAATAACCGCCCTCAATCAAATACCTCCTCCCTCTTCTCCCTTTCTTTTCATTATTTTCAACAAATGCACTTTTCCCTAATTAAAAAAATATATATTTATTCATTTATTTGGTTGCGCTAGGTCCTATTTGCTGCATGTAGGATCTAGTTCCCTAACCAGGGATGGAACCCAGGCCCCCTGCCTTAGGAGCACAGTCTTAACCACTGGACCACCAGAGAAGTCCCTACTTTTCTCTGATTTGAGAGAAAAATAATATTCTATATGTAATATGACTTCTCCAAAGACAAATTTACTTTGGTGTTTGAAATAGGCCATCCACTCTCCTCCAGGTGGAAACTGAAGGTCAAGGAGTATATATGAGAGAGAGGTTTCCTGTCACCAAGGCTCCTTTTCTGATGATGACTAAGCCCTGAGTGATGCTGGGAAATAGGTAAGAGGTGATGAATGCCGCTTTGCATTCAGATGGGTTTGGGGCTTAGCAGAACCTTAAATGTAGTGAAATCTCTGGTGACCAAGAAAAAGAAGTAGCAAAGAAAAAGCTCCTATGGACTGAAATAGTTATTCTCCATGACCATGTTCCCACCTAAGCTTACTGAAATAGATCAAGATAGAATAGATAGATACTGCATGTTGAAGTAGCAAGCGAATCTGTAGCAACAATGCCATACTTTTGATCCTTGGAGTTATTAGAATGGCCCCTAAAACTGATCATCAATGAAGGTGTGTTTTGCCATATGTTTGAGTTTTCAGCAAAAGATCTTACAAGGAAGATGAGAAATCTACCACGACACCCTCAAAGTGTTTTGAATGACCCGCAAGCACCAATAAGGAACTTTTGCCTTTTTCCTAAAAGTTAAGTGCATGAAATATAATAGGGCCTGATATATCACAAAAAGTGAAATTCACGTTAACATCTTAACCTGGTGTTTTAGAAAAGAGTTTTTCTAGGTTCTATAGCATCTGACAGTTAACAATTTGTCTAAATATATTAAAGAACCAGATTTTATGGTTTTAATCATTACATAGTACAGAGCAAAAATTCTTAAGAAATTATTTGTAGGCAAAAGTATTATTAATAGCATAAGATTCTTGCATGTTTTTAACTTCATGTTGATAAAACCCCTTTTTGAAAGGAAAAGAGAGTTTCAGCAAAAGATGACTTCTTTACTCAGTGAGACCCAGGGGCAATAAGGGTTTTTAGAGCAGAGACCATGTTGCATGTATCTCTGAAATCCCAGCAACCAGCTCATAGTAAGCACTCAATTCACTGATGATAGGTAAATGAATGTATCAGCAAGACATCCTGGGAGATGCCCACAAATCTGAAACGTCCTTCTCACTGTTTGATTAGAACACCTTACTTTTACTGGGTGTCAGATCTGCATCAATCTAAAGTGTAAGACAGACATTTTCTTCGGAACTGGCAGTACAAATAGTATAGTTCTACAATGAATAAATATATAACGTAGAGGTGGAGAGGACAAAGTGAAATGAAGTGAAAGTGTTAGCTGCTCATTCATGTCCACCAATTTATGACCCTATGGACTGTAGCCCACCAGGCTCCTCTGTCCATGGGATTCTCCAGGCAAGAATACTGGAGTGGGTTGCCATTCCCTTCTCCAGGGGACCTTCCCAACCCAGAGATCAAACCTGGGTCTCCCACATTGCAAGCAGATTCTTTACTGTCTGAGCCACCAGGGAAGCTATTCCTTAAAAAAAAAATTTCTTTCTCAGAAAGAGCTTACTGAGCCATCCAGAATATTCTGAAGGGTCTAAGTAAGGACTGTTGACTAATTACTTCCATTAGAGTCCCTCCTTGAGGTCTAAAAGTACAACCATACTTCCCCTTCTCCTTAGAAGGACCAACTCTCCCAAGACCAACTTGGAGCTCCCAGAATTAGGCCGCTGCAGGTCGGGAGGCATTTGAGAGAGACATCTTTTGCGCTTTCAGGTGCTGAAAACTCGGCCTCTTTTGAAGAGTTGTCAAGTGCTCCTGGATCCTGGGAAGGTCAAAGCAGCTCATGTGTCATCAAGATTTACAGCAGGCGGTCATGCTCTGCCTGGGCATGGTTCTTCCAGCCAAGGAAGAGATGTAAGGATATCCACAGGGGCTGGAGAAACCTGCTTGAGGGGGGTGTTTCTGCAAATAGTTTGAAAGGATTCTGTAGAACTGGTTTGGCGGCACATTTTATTCTTGAGGCTGTCTTTCAGAGGCAGGTGTATATGGAACAAACCCAAGCCCAGTAAGTACTGAAGTGAAGTTGCTCAGGCATGTCCGACTCTGCGACCCCATGGACTGTAGCCTACCAGGCTCCTCCATCCATGGGATTTTCCAGGCAAGAGTACTGTAGGGGGTTGCCATTTCCTTCTCCAGGAGATCTTCCTGACCCAGGGATTGAACCCAGTCTCCCGCATTACCATCTGAGCCACCAAGGTAGTGCAACCCCAGAAAAAATGACACTAATTGAGAGAAGTGCAAGGACCAGAATAGCCCCTGACTTGCCATACTCCTTATGTTTCTGATGTAAACAACAGAAAAATGCAATGATTTCATTAAGAAAACTCTTCAAGGTATAGTTCCTTTAAAAATCAGTTCTGCTGGTAAGGAAACCAAAAAAATCCCTGTACTTCCTCAAAGGATTTTAAATATATCAGTAACCTTCTCTTTATCCTGACTCCCCACCATCCAAATTTAAACTAACCAAAGAATCTGAGTATAAAATTACTGTGCTGGGGGCAACTCCTACACAGAATATCCACAGTGCTTTTATAGCAAAAGATTATGGGCACTTTGGTATGTATGTTGATTTATAGCCAAAATTTATACATGGTTTTTTTGGGGGAGTGGGGTGGGGGATGGGCTGAAGTTAAAGATATATTTTCCTCCTGTCTCGGCTAGTTTCATTGTCTTTAAAAGTAAAATGGATCAGATTGAGTTGTCAGACAAAAAGGAAAACTTTATCACATCTAGCAATCCAAATAATTTAATTAGCTTTATAGGCTCTACAGCTCTTCATATTGGCCTATTAGTTTCTCAGCTTTTCTTGTCATTTTCCAATGGGCTTTAAAGTAACACATGCAAATTCATCCACTAAATGCAGGATATTAAAACAATATTCTGTCCTTTGTCAGGAAACATAGAATGCATTTCATCCAAATAAGCCTTGAAGAGGCTAGTCAAGTGACAGATCAAATGAAAAGGACACTTAATACACAAGTAAATCATTTGCATTACAAATAAGACACTTCAGCAGGGACTGGACTCACTGCTTGATAGTCAGGATTAAGTTCCCATATTAATGCATGCATTTGGTGTGGTTATTTCGGGTAGAAGATTTCATCCATCAATGCCCTCCGCCACTAAGTAAAGCCAACCTGTAAACTGATCACCACAGCCTGTCAACACTGGTTACTTAATTACATAAAGAAAATATATTTCAAAAACTTTTGGTAATTTGGTTAGTGTTTCAACTTTGGATTCAACATCTAAGCATCTTTTTCAAGGCTCTCAAAAGAATGGTTAAAAGCAGTTTTTAGAATTAAAAATAAAAAAAAAAACTAAATACCATTTTTATGCTCTCTGGCTCTCTGCTAATGTTTGTCAGTTTGTTGCTTTTATTTGCAGAAGTGAAAAACAAAGATTTAGTAGGCACTAAGGAAGACTAACACAAATGAAAAGAGTATTTTTAAAAGATGTTACCATTTAAAATTAAATTCAATACATTTCTGCTGTTAATTTGTGTTTTTCATTAGTTATTTTAGTAATTTTGAATTTCAGCTTATTTATATTATTAATAAGTAGTTTTAAGATATTGATTTTTCATAGGTAGGAGAAGCTGTTTATTGGAGGAAGCATTTTTCCTAATGAAAATTATTTTCATCTTAATTATTTTTAAACGGTTACTATGAAATTACCTACAATAAATCTCATTAAAGAACATAGTCTGTCATTGACATTCAAAGATATTCTTTAACCCAGGTGTTTGATTTTTTTTCCCATGCAAGATTATAATAATGTCATAATTAATAAAGCTCCAAACTGATAAAACCAAAAAATAACTGCATCTGCATATTTTAAATGTCTTTCTAGGAGAAAAATATAGCAAATTGGGAAATACTGTCACAAATTCTTTTTTGAAATCTTGAACAAATTTGTTAACTATTTAAGAAAACATTCCAAGTTCCTCCCACTCCGCACAAACTGTAAATACAGGTGAAAAATTTGTGACTGAACCTAAGAAAATTAAACTTTAAGGATTCTTTGCAACTAATGATAAAATTCTAATTTGATCATTTCAGTTAATGTTCCTTCATAAATGATCATTATCAGATATTTTTTAATTGGTTATACTCTTCCTATATTTACCCTCTGGTCTTTCTACTCCAAAGGTTCTTTTCCTTAAGTCACAGTATTCTATTATCTTATAGTCTCTTTAAGAAATTAGATATTTTTTGAAAATAGCAAAAAAACCCACATGCTTTATTAAAAAGTACAACAAAAAGATCTAGGGAGGAATCTTACCCTCTTTCTTAGTGGGTTCTGGCATGGTCACAATAAAATATTATTCTCCAAACAGTTTGTCCTTTCCAGTACTAGTTGACAGAAACCCCACGAGCAGTTGAGAGATGGTACAGGTCAGTGTGACAAGCAGCTGGGGAGAAGTCCAGGGCTTTTATATTCCCTGGGAACGTCAATCATTTTTGCACCACCCCTTCTTCAGCACAAGGATGCTGGAACTCAACAGCTATGAGCACCTTCTCACATCTGTTGTCTGCACTCTGCTCTCTTGCCTACTGGAAGGAATCTTCTGTTCATCTCATGTGGCTATGAGAGCACCTCTGACTTTCTAAATTCAGCTGCAGCCTCGTGCTCCTTCTTGCTCTTCTCTTTCTGTCTGACAGAGGCATGTGTCAACTCAGAAAAGCAAAAAGTTGCCTGATAATAAAAAATTAAATCAAATTAAAAATCATAACATGTTAATTCAACATATACCTTAATTTTCACTAAGATTATAAAGAAAAACCTCTGTATTGATGATAATGTTATGTTCCCATAAGCTTTTTGTTGTCTGTTCTTAATTATTGGGTTTAAATTTTTTCTTACTTTTCATCAATATACTAATATTTATTTGTCAAGCCAAATCTCTGTGTTGAATATTTTGTCTCATTTTCTCCTCCAAAAATAGCAAAATTTTCTATTAAGGAATATTTAGCTTGTATCTTTGTTTCAAGAAACATCCTTTAAAAAATTACAGTGCATACAAAAAGATGAAGTAATGATACATGCTACAACATACATGAAGCTTGGGAACATTATGCTTAGCGAAAAATGCCAGACAGAAAAGACCATGTATTGTATGATTCCATTCATATGAAATATCCAGGAGAGGCAAATCTATTGCATCAGAAACTCAATTAGTGGTTGCCTGGGGTTGAAGGGAGGTGGGATTACGAATGACTGCTAGTAGATATGAAGTTTCTTTAGGGGATGATGAAAATGCTCTGGAATTAGATAGTGGTAATGGATGCATAACTTTGTGAATATATTAAAAACCACTGAATTATATATTTAAAAATATATGGGGCATGGGCAAAAAAAGTCAGGCCAGTAGCCATTGTTTTGTTTCAACATGGCAAACATGTACACAAATCTAACTTAAAATATTAGTAGACTGTTAGCCACTTTCTCCCCAAATTCTCATGGAACTGATGGAGAAATATGAATTACCAATTAGTCAACCTAAGAAAAACATCTTATTGGGTTGGCCCAAAAGTTCGTTCACAGTTTGTGGAAAAACCCGAATGAACATTTTGGCCAAAACAATCATTTCTTTATCCACGCCCATGGCCTCTTATGGATGAGGACTAAAATTAGTTTATGTGAAAAGACAACTACCTGTGTGCTTTCATTGGTATGTGTTTTCAAGACCATTTTCAAAAGACTTTGATTGATTTGTACAGAACCAGCCACACTCTCTCACTTAATTTTCCCTGTGGCTAAGAGCACAGCTGGTCAGACTTAGCTCTGCCAAGCTCTGTGCCAAGCTAACTTTTCATATAAGGATGGAAACTCAACTTAGAATCAATATCATCATGCTTTAGCTATTTGGTGGGGAGGAGGCGGAAAACCAGTCAAGAAGGTCAATGAACATCTTCTACAAAGAAAGCCTTTTCTCAATCACATAGTGCTACTGAGCATGCTGTTTTGTTTTCTAAAATATTCCTTTGCTCTTAGATGCTAAACAGCTAAATGTGAGCTAGAATACAGTATATTCTGTAATGCAAAGTTAGAAAAAACTTTCTCCCCCGCCCAGTCTATCATTAGAGTATCCATTAATAGATGAAACAAATTAAAAAACCTAGAATTTGAAGTCGGACTCTTGGTTTCTATTTCAGGACCTATCATTAACCAGAAGAGTTTAAGAAAGTCAAATGGCCTTTCTGGGCCTCCGATTCCTTTTGCGTAAAATGAGGGGTCTGAAAAAATGATCTCTGAAGCCCCTTCTAGGTTTAACGTTGTGATTCTATATGACTAGTCCTTAAAAAAAGAATCATTTTTCCCTCAGCTTTCCCATCACACTAAACACCACATATGAAATGAACATAAGGGCAAAGTGTCATGTTGCAAAGAATGTTTATAGTGATGGGCAGATTTCACACATGCCACAAAAGAGGTGCCATGCCATCACTGGCTTCTGCAGACACTTGGTTGGGTTTTTAACACACTGATCATTTTACTGAAGTGAACATGTGCCAGGACATACTGCAATCCATGGAGAAGACATTTCATAGCCCAGGGAACTTTTTGGTAATTAAGGACTTGATTTTAAAAAGATAAAACATTATTGGAGGAATTGGAAGTATGAACAGATCCCAAGATAAATAGTTGTAGAGGGCATTATATGGTTAAAGTAAGATTCCAAGTTAGAAGAATAAGTAGACATGTGTAATTTTCCCAGGACTGTATTTTTTTTTTAGGACTGTTTTGTTTTAAAACATGTAACCTCTATTTCTGATGTTATATATTCAGCTAGAAGTTTTCAGATTCCTTATCTCCAACCTCACTCTCAGGAAAGGGAAAATTGGTCAACAGGACTCTTTATTTTATTTTATTAAATCATTTACTAGGTTTTTCTTTTTGTGTTATTTAGGATGAGATTAGGCTGAATATAACACAAAATCACAAAACGTCAATTGAACCGAGACAGAAGTATTTCTCACTCACTTAAAGCAAGTCCAAAAGTAACTAGAGTCATTGTTGTGACTCCACACTGTCATCAAGAATCTAGACTCCTTCTTCCTGTTCTGTCATCCCAGGTAACTTCATGATCCAAAATGGATGCTAGTGCTCTCGTCATTACATCTGCATTCCAGGCAGCAGGAAAAAAGGACTCACTTTCTCAATATCTTTGTGATTTCTTTGAAGTCCCACATAAAACATCTAATACATCCCACTGGCCATAACTTGATTTCATGGTCATATCTGACTATAGAAGAAGCTGAGTGGCATTCTCAGTGGTAATAAGCTTCTTTTATTAAAGAGAATGAGAATGAATGTTAGATAGGTCAGTATCAATCTCTGCCACATCTTTCAAAATAAAAGCAGTAATGTTCCCTGCACCAACCAAAGAGTGCAGAGAAATACAAATAGTTATAAGCATATATTGTACAGCACAGGAAACATAGCCAATATTTTATAATAATTATCAATGGAGTATAACCTTTAAAAATTGTGAGTCATTCTGTTTTACACCTGAAATTTATGATATTGTATATCAATTATGCCTCAATTTAAAAAATTTATTTTAAATCCTATATCCTTCATGTTAAGTTTGTGCCTAGACATTTTAGTAGCTTCAGTCATGTCCAACTTTTTGCGACTCTAAGGACTGTAGCCCACCAGCCTCCCATGCCCATGGGATTCTCCTGGAAAGAATACGGGAGTCGGTTGCCATGCCCTCCTCCAGGGGATCTTCCTGACCTAGGGATGGAATCCACGTCTCCTACGTCTCTTGTACTGGCAGACAGGCTCTTTACCACTAGTGCCACCTAGGAAGTCCTTGCCACTGGTTGTTGTGCAGTCGCTCAGTCTTGTCCGACTCTTTGTGACCCCATGAACTGCAGCATGCCAGGCTTCCCTGTCCTTCACCATCTCCCAGAGCTTGACAAAATCATCTCCATTGAGTCGGTGATGCCATTCAACCATCTCGTCCTCTGCCATCCCCTTCTCCTCCTGCCCTCAATCTTTCGTAGCATCAGGGTCTTTTCTGATGAGTTGGCTCTTTGCATCAGGTGGCCAAAGTATTGTACCTGGTTACCGAGGGTATAAAGAAAAGCTATGAAGTTATTCTTATAATTATTTTGTATCCAGACACCTAGGCTTCCCAGGTGGCCCAGTGGTAAAAGAATCCATTTGCTAAGCAGGAGACATGGGTTTGAACCCTGGGTTGAGAAGATCCCCTGGAGAAGGAAATGGCAACCCACTCCAGTATTCTTGCCTGGAGAATCCCATGGACAGAGGAGCCTGGCAGGCTACAGTCATGGGGTCACAAAAAGTCAGACATGACTGAGAGACTGAGCACAGTACATGACAATTATATAATATGCAAAATGATAATTTTGTTTAATTTAAAATTTTTATTTATTTTCTTATTACATTAGCTAGAAGCCCAAATATAATGTTATAATAGTGCAGAGGGTGAGTCTTCCTCTCTTATTTTTGATTTTAATAGAAATGGATCTAGATTTTGAACTTTAATATGACATTTGCTATTTGTAGTAAATAGGCTATTATTTTTATGTAGTTCCCCTTTTTTCCTATTCACTTAACTATTACTAATGACTACTGATTTTTATCAAATGTATTTTTGTATACATTGTTGTAATCACATGTTTTCTTCTTTAATTTGTTTGTAGAATGAGTTCTATATTTTGAAAAATTGCCAAATGTCAGACAATCCTTGCCTTCCTGGTAATAATCCTATTTCATTATGGTGTATTACTCTATTAATACAATTCTGGATTCATTTGCTAGCATTTTGTTTTAGATATATTTGAATTTGTTGATAAATTTACTCTAAAAGTTCTTTTTGTGCTATTTTTATCAATAAGTTATATTAGCAAAATAAAATTAATTTAGACATGTATCTTTTCTGATATTTAAAATAGTGTGAATAACAGGAAAATGTGTTCACTGAAAATAGATGATATTTGGTTATAAAACCATCTGGCCTGGTGCCCATTTAAATGGTAAATCTTTGACAATAATAATTCAATGTCTTCTATGGACTTTGGAACAATGTACAATGTTATGTTAGTCTCAGGAGTATCTACTTTTTAAATTAACTTTTTCGCTTTACAAAACCTTTTAATTCTTCTAGATTTAAGAAAATTTTATGTACAATATTTTATTGGTAATATTTTGCCATTTTTCTGACCCTTAATTACTAACATACATTTTTATTTTTCCTCTTGATTTCCCTGGTGGCTCAGACGGTAAAGCGACTGCCTACAATGCAGGAGACCTGGGTTCAATCCCTGGGTCAGGAAGATCTCCTGGAGAAGGAAATGGCAACCCACTCCAGTATTCTTACGGTTTATCTGGTGGCTCAGAGGTCAAAGCGTCTGCCTGCAATGTGGTAGTCCTGGGTTCGATCCCTGAGTCAGGAAGATCAAGATCCCCTGGAGAAGGAAAAAGCAACCCACTCCAGTAGTCTTTCCTGGAAAATGCCATGGAAGGAGGAGCCTGGTAGGCTGTAGTCCATGGGATCACAAAGAGTCAGACTCAGCTGAGTGACTTCACTTTCTTTCTTTATTTTTTCTTTCTAGTATATAACTATTTTTGTTGGTGCTTTGAAAAAAATAGTTTATGATTTTACTCTATTTTCTTCTCCTAACTTCTTTTGGTCCAGTTTGTTTTTGGTGTTGCTATCTTGAGAATTTGATTTAGACTTTATTTACAGCCTAGGTTTTTAGTTATATCACTCATATTTTGATTTAGAGAACTTACTTTTTCATTAATTTCTGAATAATCGAATTTTGGTTTTAATTTTCTCATTGATTCAGGAGTTATTTGAAAGAGCATTTGTAAATTTCTAAGGAATTAAGGGGTTTGTTACTTTTTAAATAAATTTTTTATTGAGGTAAAATTCACATCACAAATAATTAACCACTTAAAGAGAAAAATTGAGTTGCATTTAGTACATTCAGAATGTTGTGTAATCACCTCTATCTAGTTCCAAACGTATTCATCATCCTAAAAAGAAACCTGGTACCCACTGAGCAGTTACTTCCCATTCACCTCTGTTCATTCTTGGGCAACCAGTGGTATGTTTTCTGTCCTTATCAATTTATTTGTTCTATATATTTTATATAAATGGGATCATGCAATATGTGACCTTTTGTGTCTGACTTTTTTTATGTAACATAATGTTTTCAAGGTCCACCCACACTGTGTTATGTAAAAAGGAGTATTTCACTGCTTTTTATGACAGTAATATTCTAGCATATGAATATACCACAATTAACTTATCCATTCATCCCTAATGGATATTTAGGTTATTTCCACCTTTTGTGACTAATGCTACTGTGAATATGTGTGTATGCATACTTCATTGAATACTCGATTTCAATTTCTTTGGATATACACTTAGGAATAATTGATGAATCATGTAGTGGTGATTCAGTATTTAATTTTTTGAGGAAGCACCAACTGTCTTCCTTAGTAGCTGCACTATGTACATTCCCAGCGGCAATGTACAAAGGTTCAATTTGTTCATTTCTTTGTCACCACTTATTATTTTTGTTTTTAAGAATGATAGCCATTCTGGGAGTTCCTTGGTGGTCCAGTGGTTAGGACTCCATGATTTCACTGCCAAGGGCTGAGGTTCAATCGTCTGTCAGGGAACTAAGATTCTATAAGCTGCAGGGTGTGGCCAAAACAAAAACAGCCATCCTGGAAGGTGAGTTCTATCTCACTGTTGGTTTTGATTTGCATTTCACTGATAACTAATGATGTTTAGCATTTTTTATGTGCTTGTTGGCTATTTGTATATTTTCTTTGGAGGAATTTATATTCGGGTCCTTTACCCATTTTTCAATTGGGTTGTTTTTGTTTTGAGTAATAAGATTTCTATATATTCTGTGGCACTTGGAAAGCTAAACAGATTCATGTAAAGAATGAAATTAGAACATGCCCTAGCATCATACACAAAAATAAACTCAAAATGGAATGAAGACCTAAATGTAAGGCCTGACATTATAAAATTCTTAGAGGAAAACATAAGCAGAACATTCTTTGACATAAATAGCAGCAAAATCTTTTTTGATCCACCTCCTAGAGTAATCACTACAGACAGTAACTGGAGCCATGAAATTAAAAGATGCTTGCTACTTGGAAAAAAAAAGCTATGACAAACCTAGACAGCGTATTAAAAAGCAGAGACATTACTTTGCCAACAAAGGTCCGTCTAGTCAAAGCTATGGTTTTTCCAGTAGTCATGTATGGATGTGAGAGTTGGACTATAAAGAAAGCTGAGCGCAGAAGAATGTATGCTTTTGAACTGTGGTGTTGGAGAAGACTCTTGAGAGTCCCTTGGACTGCAAGATCAAACCAGTCAATCCTACAGGAAATCAATCCTGAATATTCATTGGAAGGACTGATGCTGAAGATGAAACTCCAATACTTTGGCCACCTGATGTGAAGAGCTGACTCACTGGAAAAGACCCTGTTGCTGGGAAAGATTGAAGGCAGTAGAAGGGAATGACAGAGGTTGAGATGGTTGGATGGCATCACTGACTCAACGGAAATGAGTTTGAGCAAATTCTGGGAGGTGGTGAAGGACAGGGAGATCTGTGCTGAGGTCCATGGGGTCCCAAAGAGTTGGATGTTACTGAGTGACTGAACAACAACAACCTAGAGTAAAGAAAATAAAAGCAAAAATAAACAAATGGGATCTAATTAAACTTAAAAGCTTTTGCACAGCAAAGGAAACCATAAACAAAATGAAAAGGCAATCTTCAGGATGGGAGAAAATACTTGCCAATGAAGCAATGGATAAGGGGTTAATCTCCAAAATGTACACACAGCTCATGAAGCTCAGTAACAAAAAACAAACAAACAAAAACTAAACAACCCAGTCCAAAAAATGGGCAGAAGATCTAAGTAGACATTTCTCCAAAGAAGGCATACCGATGGCCTCACTTATGTATTTTCCTTTGAAGCCAACTTAAGCCATTTTGTAAAATGGCAAATTTAAATTAAATAAATACAAGAAATGATGTTTGTACTTCAGGTTTAAACATATTTTCTTTAACTTAATTTGATAATAAAATTATCTGTCAAAAAATTTTAAAATGTCATATTAAATAAAAGATGCTCATTTATCATAAAATAGACTACATAGCCCAAGAAATCTTGTAACAATAATTAAGGACATATATTTTAAAGTATTGTTACATTTTGTAGGCATGAATGTATCATGAAGGAAAATGTTACATATTAAATAAATGTAAAATTATTTTTACAAAAAAAGTTTTATATATATTTTGAATACTAAACACTTAGCAAATAGATTATTTGCAAATATTTTCTCCTATTCTGTAGGTTACCTTTTCACTTTGATTATGCACAAACTTTGATGCACCAAAGTTTTTAATTTTGATGAAATCTGATTTTTCTCTTGATGTTCAAGCTGTTGGCATCATGAACATTTCACTGTTTTCTTCTACAATTTTTATGGTTTTATCTCATATTTAGGTTGTTAATGCTTTCCTTCCTTCCATTTTTTTTGTTGTTGTTAATACATTTTGAGTTTATTTTTTATCCGTGTGATGCCGGGGCCTAAATTCATTCTTTTGTATGTGGATATCCTGCAAAGCAGGAGACCTGGGTTCAATACCTGTTGGGAATATCCTCTGGAGAAGGGAACACTACCCACTTCTGTATTCTGGCTTGGAGAATTCCACGGGCAGAGGAGCCTGGCGGGTTACAGTCCATGTGGTTGCAAAAAGTCGGACACAACTGAGAGAACTTCACTTTCACTTTCATCCAGTTGTCCCAGCAACTTTTGTTGAAGAAACTATTCATTTCTCATTGAATGGTCTTGGTACTCTAGTTGAAAATCATTTGGCCGTAGATGTGAGGGTTTATTTCTAGTCTTTCAGTTCCATTCCATTGGCCTCTATGTCTCTCTCTTATGTCAGTACCACCCTATTTTTATTACTAGAGCTTTATAGTAAGTTTTGGAATTGGGAAGTGTGACCTCCAACTTTGTTATTCTCTTTTAGTATTATTTTTCTACTAATACTACTAACACTACTTCTCTAGTAGTATTATTCAGGGTCCCTTGAAATTTGATTTAAGAATCAGCTTTTCAGGACCTAAAGTGGGTGCTTTAGTTGCTAGTTCAGTTCAGTTCAGTTCAGTCGCTCAGTCATGTCTGACTCTTTGCGACCCCATGAATCGCAGCACGCCAGGCCTCCCTGTCCATCACCAACTCCCGGAGTTCATTCAGACTCATGTCCATCGAGTCCGTGATGCCATCCAGCCATCTCATCCTCTGTCGTCCACTTCTCCTCCTGCCCCCAATCCCTCCCAGCATCAGAGTCTTTTCCAATGAGTCAACTCTTCGCATGAGGTGGCCAAAGTACTGGAGTTTCAGCTTTAGCATCATTCCTTCCAAAGAAATCCCAGGGCTAATCTCCTTCAGAATGGACTGGTTGGATCTCCTTGCAGTCCAAGGGACTCTCAAGAGTCTTCTCCAACACCACAGTTCAAAAGCATCAATTCTTCGGCGCTCAGCCTTCTTCACAGTCCAACTCTCACATCCATACATGACCACAGGAAAAACCATAGCCTTGACTAGACAGACCTTTGTTGGCAAAGTAATGTCTCTGCTTTTGAATATGCTATCTAGGTTGGTCATAACTTTCCTTCCAAGGAGTAAGCGTCTTTTAATTTCATGGCTGCAGTCACCATCTGTAGTGATTTTGGAGCCCAGAAAAATAAAGTCTGACACTGTTTCCACTGTTTCCCCATCTATTTACCATAAAGTGGTGGGACCAGATGCCATGATCTTCGTTTTCTGAATGTTGAGCTTTAAGCCAACTTTTTCACTCTCCACTTTCACTTTCATCAAGAGGCTTTTTAGTTCCTCTTCACTTTCTGCCATAAGGGTGGTGTCATCTGCATATCTGAGGTGATTGATATTTCTCCCAGCAATCTTGACTCCAGCTTGTGTTTCTTCCAGCCCAGCGTTTCTCATGATGTACTCTGCATATAAGCTAAATAAACAGGGTGACAATATACAGTCTTGACGTACTCCTTTTCCTATTTGGCACCAGTCTGTTGTTCCATGCCCAGTTCTCACTGTTGCTTCCTGACCTGCATACAAATTTCTCAAGAGGCAGATCAGGTATTCTGGTATTCCCATCTCTTTCAGAATTTTCCACAGTTTATTGTGATCCACACAGTCAAAGGCTTTGGCATAGTCAGTAAAGCAGAAGTACATGTTTTTCTGGAACTCTCTTGCTTTTTCCATGATCCAGCGGATGTTGGCAGTTTGATCTCTGGTTCCTCTGCCTTTTCTAAAACCAGCTGGAATATCAGTAAGTTCACGGTTCATGTATTGCTGAAGCCTGGCTTGGAGAATTTTGAGCATTACTTTACTAGCATGTGAGATGAGTGCAATTGTGCAGTAGTTTGAGCATTCTTTGGCATTGCCTTTCTTTGGGATTGGAATGAAAACTGACCTTTTCCAGTCCTGTGGCCACTGCTGAGTTTTCCAAATTTGCTGGCATATTGAGTGCAACACTTTCACAGCATCATCTTTCAGGATTTGGAATAGCTCAACTGGAATTGTATCACCTCCACTAGCTTTGTTGGTAGTGATGCTTCCTAAGGCCCACTTGACTTCACATTCCAGGATGTCTGGCTCTAGGTGAGTGACCACACCATCGTGATTATCTGGGTCGTGAAGATCTTTTTTGTACAGTTCTTCTGTGTATTCTTGCCACCTCTTCTTAATATCTTCTGCTTCTGTTAGGTCCATACCATTTCTGTCCTTTATCGAGCCCATCTTTGCATGAAATGTTCCCTTGGTATCTCTAATTTTCTTGAAGAGATCTCTTGTCTTTCCCATTCTGTTGTTTTCCTCTATTTCTTTGCATTGATCACTGAGGAAGCCTTTCTTATCTCTTCTTGCTATTCTTTGGAAGTCTGCATTCAGATGCTTGTATCTTTCCTTTTCTCCGTTGCTAAGTCATATCCAACTCTTGCAAACCCATTGACTGTAGCCTGCCAGGCTTCTCTTTCCATGGGATTCTCCAGGCAAGAAAACTGGAGTGGGTTGCCATTTCCTTCTCCAGGGGATAGTCCCGATCCAGGAATTGAACCCCAGTCTCCTGCATTGTAGGCAGATTCTTTATCAAATGAGCAACAAGGGAAACCCCAAGGACCTAAAGTTAGTGGTTTCAAAAAAAGAAAAGGAAAAAAAGTATATATACATATAACTGAGTCACTTTGCTGTGCACCTGGAATAAACACAACATTATAAATTAACTATAATTCAATTTTTTTAAATTGAAGTTAAAAAAATGAAAATGTATGAAGATTATCCAAAAAAAATTTTTTTTGAAGGTAGATTAGTCAACTCAGGCTGCCATAACAAAATACCACAGACTGGGTGTCATAACAGTAAGTTATTTCTCACAGTTCTGAGACTGGAAGCCTGAGTTCTGAGTGCCTGGTCAGATTGTAGTGAGAGCTCCTTTCCTGGTTTGTAGATGGCTGCTTTCTCCTTATGTCCTCCAGGACACGGAGACAGAGAGCAAGCTCTCTGGTGACTCTTCTTATAAGGACACCAATCTCATTGTGAGGATCACACCCTCATGACCTCATCTAAACTTAATTACATCTCAAAGGCCTCATCTCCAAATACCATCCTATGCACGGGTGGGGAGGGGTTGGGGGGAAGGGGTAGGATTCAACACAGGAATTGGAAGGGGAGTGGGGACACAACTCAGTCCATAGCAAAAGATGTGTGTAGAGCCAAAGGACTCTGTTTAGATGACTGAAAAGCGATCAGGAGGAATGGGCTTATGGCAGTAGATGATAGACCCTACATCGCCCCCCACATGGCACTAGGGGTAAAGAGCTCACCTGCCAATGCAGGAGACATAAGAGATATGGGTTCAGTCTCTGGGTTGGGAAAATCCCATGGAGGAGGGCTTGGCAACCCACTCTAGTAAGCTTGCCGGGAGAATCCCATGAACAGAGGAGCCTGGGGGCTACAGTTGGTCCATAAGGTTACAAAGAGTTGGACATGACTGAAGTGATTTAGTATGCATACATGCACATCTCCCCTAGCTCTCCCTCTTTTCCTTGCTAGGCCCCTGGCCAGGGGTGAGGTAGGGAACTTAGCCTAAGCTTCTTCCCCCAGACCCTTTTCTCTCTGTCTACATTCTCCACCTGGATAAGCTCATCCCCTCTCGCATCCTCAGCTATTACTGTGTGTACAAATTTTGGAACTCATTTGTGTTCTTGATCCTGAGTCCTGCTTCTAAATTTACAATTATATTAAATATTAAAAATTCAACCAATTAGAGATTAAAATTGCTAAAATTGTTGCATTTACTTCCAGTTTTTCCTATGCAAGTTTTGTGATGATTTATGAGCTTTAACAAAGTCACTGGGGAAACAGTGGAAACAGTGACAGACTTTATTTTGGGGGGCTCCAAAATCGCTGCAGATGGTGACTGCAGCATGAAATTAAAAGACACTCCTTGGAAGCAAAGTTATGACCAACCAAGACAGCATGTTAAAAAGCAGAGACATTACTTTGTCAACAAAGGTCCATCTAGCCAAGGCTATGGTTTTTCCAGTAGTCATATATGGATGTGAGAGTTGGACTATAAAGAAAGCTGAGCGCAGAAGAATTGATGCTTTTGAACTGTGGTGTTGGAGAAGACTCTTGAGAGTCCCTTGGACTGCAAGGAGATCCAACCAGTCCATCCTAAAGGAGATCAGTTCTGGATGTTCATTGGAAGGTCTGATGTTGAAGCTGAAACTCCAATACTTTGACCACTCGATGCGAAGAGCTGACTCATTTGAAAAGACCCTGATGCTGGGAAAGGTTGAGGGCAGGAGGAGAAGGGGATAACAGAGGATAAGATGGCTGGATGGCATCACCGACTCAATGGACGTGGGTTTGAGTAGACTCCGGGAGTTGGTGATGGACAGGGAGGCCTGGCATGCTGCGATTCATGGGGTCGCAATGAGTCGGACACGACTGAGTGACTAAACTGAACTGAGTGGCTTAGTAAATCAGAGAGGAAAAGAGATTCTCTCTTTCTCTCTCTCTCTCTCTCATCTCTACCTGTATCTGTATGTATGTCTCAGATATACTCTGCATGCACTTGAAGCTGCCAGGACACTCATGTTTTGACTCACAACATCATAAATTGCTATTATGAATAACTGACCTTTAAATTTAGCACTTCGGTGAATGGGTGGTGATAAAACTGAAGCTGTTCCCCCAAATACTTATGGAAGTCCATTCCATTTAGAAAACAAACAAAAAACCTTTCTTGCACAAAATGTTCCTGGACTCAACCAGGAAAAAAGAAAGGAACCCGCCTTCTTGACATTCCTTAGTGTGACTTTGGATTTTATCTCACACCAAGTACAAGTTCATACTGGAAGCCTTGCAGGCTATCAATAGAACTCTGCTCACCCGCCTTATTTTAAAGCTGAAGCATGTTAAGCCCTCTAAGCCTCTCCTCCTAAGACATACCCTTCATCTCCCAAATTAGTCCCGGTGCCTTTGCTGGATCCTTTCCAAGATTCGGATGGTCTTTTAAGTTTCATGTCCTGCCGCACACTATATAAGAGTTCCACTGCCTTAAAATCTCTTTTAATTTGTGAACCCTAACAATTTTCAGTCTCCATATCTTCTCCATGCTTATAGTGTTTATTGCCAACACACAGGCATTTTTCTAGTTCTGATGACTATGGGTTACATGGGCAGTAAATATATTTTTAGTAAGAAGCTAAAAAACAAACCAAAATGAAACAAATAAACAAGAATATCGAAGTACAGTGTAGCTCAGAGGCCCCTGACCCTGACTTACGGTTTCCCATCCGCAGGTCTCAGCTGGTACTATTTCCTGCAGCTGAAGCAGTGTTCAGTCCCACTGTAGTGATTCCAAAGCTGGTGCATTTCGGAAGGATAAACTGAAAGGTGACATCCTTCACAAAGTCTTCTCTAATACTCCTGCTGGATATTATCTCTGACTTTTCTGAATACTTCATATGTATTCCTTGTGTGCCAATTATAATCTAGCTCCTATTGTTCATATTTGTGTGTCTTACTGTTTAAACCAGAGATCTCAACCTGGTAGCCTGTGACCTAAAACCAGTCTGCAAGTTAATTTTGCCTGGCCCACACACTTGTTTCATGTAAAAACTATAAAAAGCATTCAAATCATGAATTTTTGGCTTATCTTGGAAATACTGGGTGCAGGTAGAAACAATCGGCTGGAGCTCGGGACGGGGGGTCACCCAAGTTGCTTCTTAGGCCACTTCACTCATTTGTATTAAGTACCAAGCCCAGGTGGCATTTCAATTTGCAATACTTAGTCAAAACTTTGGTATTCTTGAGGTAGCGTCTTGTCTTATCTTTATAGTTTGTAACCAGCATTTAGGCTTCCCAGGTGGAGCTAGTGGTAAAGAACCCACCTGCCACTGCAGGAGACACAAGAGACACGGGTTCCATCCCTGGGTGGGGAAGATCCCCTAGAGGAGGGCATGGCAACCCACTCCAGTATTCTTGCCTGGAGAATTCCATGAACAGAAGAGCCTGGCAGTCCATAGGGTCCATAGGGTCGCAAAGAGCCGGACACGACTGAGGCAACTTAGCACGCGCACACAGCTGAACAAAAAAAACGTAAATAGTTTGACAGGTAAGTCTTCTTTTTTCTTTAAGTAACTCTGAGGTAATGTCAGTGAGATCTGACCAATGTCTCCCATTCCCCTCTTCCATCATAACATCTTATCTATCAGTAAGTATCCACTCACTTCTTACTAGGCATTGGAAGCTTAGAGATACAAAGCAAGCAAGTGTGGCACCTTGCCCCTTCTCCGAGGTAACAAGAAACAAGCCAGGAAATAATCTGTGAGCAAGACATCATTGCCATTTCAAGGCAGCACAGCAAAGTTTTAACAATAAGACACTGGAGCTGGGTTTTCGTCTTGGCTCTGCACTTAGAATCTTCCAGTGTTCAGTCAAGTACCTGACCTGAGCCTTAGTTCCTTCGTCTTTTGCTGGTCCCTTTTCAAGGTCGAGACTGGGACAATAATCACACCTGCCCCATAGAGACGCTAACACATGTGACGTCCTTGGCATACTGTCTGAACCTGGTAAATGCCTTACTATTGGCAGCTAAACAATCCAGAGTCCTCTATACTACATATGAGAACATCTAGGCAGTATACAAAACTCACCAAGCCCTCTCTCCCATATACATAATCTGTATTCTCAGTTAGTCTGCTGTTCTCTACTTAAAAAAAATATATATATACACACACACACACACACACACACATACATATATATATATGGCTGCTAAACATTCAGAGTTTACTCCTATGCATGATTGCCAGCTTTGTGTGGGTGTGATGGAAAAGACCGGTTTGTCACAATGAATCTTTTCACACTGTGGACATGTAAAGACCAGCCGTTGGTCTGCAGCTGCAGCTGCTATTTGCAGCACTGGGGCCTCTGTGATGGGATTCTGCAGCTCAGATTTATTTTCTGCCTGCTGCCTTTGTTTGAAAAGACTCGGGTCCTGCTCAGCTGCCCTGACTACTGCTGCTGTCACACATTGCCCTCGTTTTCCTCGCTGGCTGAAGACGTGCTTCTTCTTTCTTCTGATGCCCAGAAAATTCAGGGAAGTGACCATCATCATTCAGTAAACATTTCCAGAGCTTCCCTGGTAGCTCAGAGGGTAAAGGATCCGCCTGCAATGCAGGAGACCCGGGTTCAATCCTGGGTTCAATCTCTGGGTCAGGAAGATCCCCTGGAGAAAGGAATGGCTACCTACTCCAGTATTCTTGCCTGGAGAATCCCATGGACAGAGGAGCCTGGCAGGCTCCACAGGGTTGCAGAGTCAGACATGACGAGCGACTAACACTTTGACACTTTCCAATGTCCCAGGCAATCTGCTAAGCAGTTTACATAAATTATCTCCTTTCACACTCATAAAATGCTACATTCTATCCACATTTTAAGAGAGAAAATTATGGTATAAGGGGATTGGATAATTTTCCAAAGCTCACAGTTAGGATGGACCCTGTATTTGAAAGAAGGTATGTTTTTTGTAACCCAAGGTCTTAACCATTAAACTGTATTTCCTCAAATAAATTTAGGTGAATAATCTTTCCTTTGGAAACACATGTCTCCTGATCCTGAGATGTTTACTGCTCCCTTAGCGTGACGAAGAAGCTGGCAAAGAGGTGTCCTGTTTAGGCTCAGTCCGTAGATCTCTGTAGTGCCATCCGCAATGCTACTTTTTAAGGGCTCTGGGAAAGTGAGGAAAATGCAATGATCAACTCGCAAAGTCTGCAAAGGACTGTCATTCATAATGTCTGTCTATTGATTATGAAGGGGCAAGTTTGACATATAAGACTTTCAGTCTTTTACTTTTGACAGATGTAGCAATAGAATGATTTCATGACAGGACTACAAGTCAGACAAAGTCATAAACATCATATAAAATATTCCTGAAAGTTACACTAGCCTTAGTTTCCATTAAGCAAAATAGAAAAAATTTTTTATATCTTAAGATTTAGTCCAGCTCAAAGTCTCTTAAGAGGAAAAAAATTTATGTATCTTCAAATTCTGTTAAGTCCTCAGATCTTTAGATATAAATGAGAAACCTAGCCGCATATCTTAAAAGCTAAAGGAACATGAAATGAAAGGAAGTGGTCAGCTGGGTGTAGGGTTGGTCCAGAGTTGCAGATACTTGACAGATACTTAGAAAATCAGGTAAAACAGTAGTTAACCGGGCAAAGAGGTGGTAGGATAAGATTGATAGTGTTTAAGGGTACAAACTTGTAACAAATACTAAAATAGACATGGGGGATTTAATGTACAGTTTACTGGACACAGACAATAATATTGTACTTTAAGTATGTACTATGGTAAATATTATTACAGTGTCAACCATATTAAAAACTATAAATGTTATCAAAGTAACATGATATATACCTTTAATTCACACTATGTTACATATCAAATTTATCCAATAAAACTATGGTATTAATATCTTCATTTACCATTTGACATGTGTACTGTGCTGTTTAGGAGACAGCCTGGTAATTCCAATTTGAAATATATAATTGAATAATTGATTTAGATTTGTGGTCTTAAGCTGAAATCTCTTAGACTTTATGGGCAATATTAGCATATCTCAGAGAATTTTATTTTATACACACACATGGGTTTACTTAAGTATTTAAAGTTTTACTTAATTCATAAAAATAAAATATTTTTAAAATAACCAAGTATATTAAATTTATGAAATCTGGCCTATTAAAGCAATGTGCTATTTAGAAAGATAATTCAACTGAAGCTGGAAAAAAAAGAAAAAGAAAGATAATTCAACTAACCAGATTCATAAATGGAGCAATCTAATTATGCTATCTCCCTAAAAGTGCTGACTAAATTTTTCCAGAGGTAAAAATATAATTATTAGATTTGTAAGCTCAATTAAAAAGCCTTAAAAAAACCCTAGGTTTATGAATGTATGATTATAATCAATTTAATACCAATTGTTTATTCCAAAGCAAATTCTGAATAATCTTTTCTGTATACAAAAGCTTTCAGCACCACCCTAAACCTTCCCATCATTCAATTCAACAACAGTCTGGAGATAAACAAGACTCCCATTCCTTCAAGGGACCTCAGTTCAGTTTAGCTTAGCATCCATTTATGGAGTGTGTCCTCTGGGGATAGCACAATGTTAGCACTGGATATTCAACAATGAAAAGACCCACCATCTGCCCTCAATAGTTTGCTGGGGAGACAGACACAGACACCCACAGTTCACCTTAAAGTTCACTACACTGTGAAACTCAAAGTAGTTGAGGGATGAGTTGACACCTTTCTATACCACCCAGTGGACTAGAACTCATGGTTGCTGATGCCATCTTGCCATTGTTGGCTTAGAATGGGTTTTTTTTTTTTTAATCTATTTATTTTTTAATTGAAGGATAGTTGCTTTATGGAATTTTGTTGTTTTCTGTCAAACATCAACATGAACCAGCCATAGGTTACATTTGTCCCCTCCTTCTTGAACCTCCCACCCATCTCCCTCCCCATCCCACCCCTCTAGGTTGACACAGAGCCCCTGTTTGAGTTCCCTGAGCCATACAGCAAATTCCCATTGGCTATCTATTTTACATATGGTAATATAAGTTTCCATGTTACTCTCCATAAATCTCACCCTCTCCTCCCCTCCCCCTCACCCCCATGTCTTAGTATAGTTTATTGGTAAAACCTAGGAACTATTTAAGAGGCCAGACTCCTTTCACTGGTTAAAGAATTTGTTCCCACCAACATAGAAAGACTTCTTGGAGTCAGAGCTGCATTAGCCACACAGCATGACTTGCTTCTCCTATATTCTTTATCAGGGTGAATAAACCCATCATTAACCCAATCATCTGAGCCAGAAACTTTGACTCGTCTTTGACCCCACAGTTCTCCAAGATCTATTAAGTCTATTTCCACCATAATACTGTGATCATTTCCCTTCTCAGAGACAACAAGAGAGATTATCATAACTGCACACAGAGATCAAGTCTTCTGTTACATTCAAATATCTTTGTGTATAATTTGCCTCCTGTGACATATTCCCAAGTAGAATATCAACAGAGTCACATCGCAAACTAATTTTGCAGAAATGACCTAAATCTCCAACAGTACTTTTAAAATTCTGCAGTTTGGATACATCTTGGGCTCTCCACACAGAATGCTGGCCATCTCCCTTGAAGTGTGGATCTGTTCTATAATCCCAACTGATGGTGATGGTTTAGTTGCTAAGTCGTGTCCGACTCTTGTGACCCCATGGACTTAGCCTTCCAGGCTCCTCTGTCCATGGGACTCTCCAGGCAAAAATACTGGAGTGGGTTGCCATTCTCTTCTCCAGGGGATCTTCCTGACCCAGGAAATGAACCCAGGCCTCCTGCATTGCAGGCAGATTCTTTACCAACTGAGCTACAAGGGAAGCCAATTAGGGAATCTAAAATTTTCTCCAGAAATGTCTCAAAGAAAGAAGAGTTTCAGGCATGCTATCTAAGAGCCTCTTAGATGAAGAACTTTCAAACAGAGCTTCTTCTGACCCTCATGTGCTGTCTGAACCTCACAGGCTAACACAACAAAGCAAATATTTTAAAACTGAAACCAGAACAACCAGCTTGAAAAAAATGCATGGCATCATTTACAGAAGCTGATTATGACCCAGCAATTTCACTCCTAGCAACCCAGTAGAAATACAGTCACATGAGATAAATAACAGCAATATTCATAACATAAAAAAACTGGAAATAATCCAATTGTTCAACACTATAATGGATAAATTGTGATATACTCACACAAGAGAATATTAGATAGGAATGGGAATAAATAATATGGATGAATCTCACAAACGTAATGCTAAACAAAAGCTACTGGATACATAGAGAACACATATATACTTCCATCTTGTGAAGACCAGAATAGGTAAAAATAAAAATCTATGCCATTAAAAGTTGTAATATTCTGCATCTCAGTCAAGATGCTGCCTACACAATTGAGCCTGTATGATAGATCATTATACCTACAGAATGGAGATTCATTATAATATTCTTTAAAAACTTGGGTAATAAAATACAAAAACAGGAGAAAAACATCTTCTCATCCATCTCATGTTAATTTTAAAGAGTCTACTGTAAAGGAACAAATTCATCTTTTCTACTTTCCTCCCAGTGTGAAATCTTTGGAATGTGATTCAGTAAAATTCCCTTTATCTGATATGAAAAGATGGTGGGTTAATCAAAAAAAGATCTGATAATTTTTGAAAATGGTATGTACCAATATTTTAATATAAATTCTCTAAGTGCATTCAATCATCAACCTTTTGATGTATGACCAAGTCTTTTTTCCTTATTAGTTAGACTGATTAGAGATTCTTATCATTATTACATAAATGATATTCATATGACTGCCAATATTTGTTTTTCAAAAGCAGAGCCAAAATTTAAGGTCATTTAAAAGTCAAATTGTGCTTAAATTGCTTCTAGGTTTTTACCATTTTCTAAGTCTGTTATAGTTAGTTGTTTTATCACAACTACTTTTTTTCTTTGCAATGTGAATTTACTTATGTATTCAACCTAGTTTTCATAGAAATAACTCTTCATATTCATATTTCATCTGTTTACTTAATATTTAATTAAATTCCAATAACAAGAATAACTGGCATTAACAGGTTTGGGGACAAATAATACTCTTGATAAGTCTATAACTCAGCTGGTAAAAGAAGTAAGCCTGTGTGCTTAAGAGTATTTCAGGGTGCTTGGGGCATGGGTCAGTATGTTTTTTTAGAGAGAGAGGTGGTTAATTTTTCCAGTCAGTTAAGTGGAGGTGGATAAAGACAGTTAAGATAATAATACCTGTTATTTCTTGGCTACTAATTCTGAATCAAATGCTATGCTGAGCATTTTGCATACATGATTTCATTTAATCCTTACATTCTGTATTTATTATTCCATTTAATTCTTATAATATCCCTGAAAATTAATATCATCATTTCACAGATAAGGAAAACAAACTTCAGAGAAATTGAATAATTTGATCTAATATTTAAATATTCAGCACACACAAGAGTCAGAATTTGAGTCTGGTTGGTCTCTGACCACCCTAACTCCCATGGTGTATTGCTTCTCATGCTGACAAAAGCTGGGAAGAAATGTTAAGATGTTTTCCCATTACCTAAAGCGAGAGGACTATGTTTGATCAGAAACGTTCTTCACTTGAAAGTTTCACAGGCTCAAGTCATCTTTAGGGATTACTAAATAGGGTATAAGACAAGATCCTGGAGGAAGCCAACTGTCTGGGTTCATCCTTTCTAAGGAAACTGTCTCTGAAAGGAGAAAAATATCTTGGCAAGCATGATATAATAAATAGTAGCTATGAGGCACCCTGGGCCAGAAAAGCTTACTTTCTTTAAATAATTTCTGTGGGTATCTTTGGACCTTCCCATAAGTCACATTCTCTTCTCTCCCCAGCTTGGTTATATCATTAGCACAGTCCAGTTGCCTCCTCCTAAGAAAGAGAGGAAAAAACTTCAAATTTTAACCAGATGCTTGTAAGTTTTTCAGAGAATGTGAAATGGAAAATTTATTTTAGATTTAGATAGGTAGTTTGTGGGACTTCCCAGCTGGCGCTAGTGGTAAAGAACCCATCTGCCAAAGCAGGAGACGTAAGAGATGTGGTTCGATCCCTGGGTTCAAAAGATCCCCTGGAGGAGGGCAAGGCAACTCACTCCAGTATTCTTGCCTGGAGAATTCCATGGACAGAAGGGCCTGGTGGGCTACAGTCCATAGGGTCTCAAAGAGCTGGACCCAACTGAAGCAACTGACCCACAGAAGGCAGGTAGTTTGCTAACCCTGATAGACGTCAAACTCTCCTGTTCAGTTCAGTTCAGTTCAGTCGCTCAGTGGTGTCCGACTCTATCCAACCCCATGAATTGCAGCACGCCAGGCCTCCCTGTCCATCACCAATTCCCGGAGTTCACTCAGACTCATGTCCATCGAGTCAGTGATGCCATCCAGCCATCTCATCCTCTGTCGTCCCCTTCTCTTCCTGCCCCCAATCCCTCCCAGCATCAGGGTCTTTTCCAATGAGTCAACTCTTCGGACTATGAAAAAATGCCCATATTAGGGCTTTCACTGCCTTGTCCAGACCCACATTCAGATTTAATTGGGGTGGATGGGACAGGGCTAGGAGTCAGTCTTTTTTTTTTTTAATTAATGTTTCCCCCAGTGGTTAAAATGTGCAGCCAAGATTGTAACCACAGGTCTCAATAGTCAGACTTTCAAGGACCTAATGGTGTAGTTGTTTGATTCAGAGGAAGGATGTCTGCAGGCGTCGCTGACTTGATACAATGGAAGTATTTCTGAAAGGTCACTGGACTAGAGCACTCCCCTCACTCCTTATAATTTCAAAAGGCTTATTTTTTTCATTTGTGGTGGTTTGTTGATGCTTCAGCTTCTTTGTCAAGTAGCTTTTTGACCTAATAACCAGCACTAAATCCACCAAGAAAGAGGATATAAAAGGAATCTTGTAGTGAACAGTTTTGTGATTATTTTTAGAAAGCTTAATACTGAGCTGAGTATGCTAAGTTGCTTCAGTTGTGTCCGACTCTATGTGACCCCATAGATGGCAGCCCACCAGGCTCCCCCGTCCCTGGGATTCTCCAGGCAAGAACACTGGAGTGGGTTGCCACTTCCTTCTCCAATGCATGAAAGTGAAAAGTGAAAGTGAAGCTGCTCAGCGACCCCATGGACCGCAGCCTACCAGGCTCCTCCGTCCATGGGATTTTCCAGGCAAGAGTACTGGAGTGGGGTGCCATTGCCTTCTCTGAGCTGAGTACAAAAGGCTATATTCTGTTCATGTCACATTTTTTAAAAAAGTGTTCTTCCCCATTTCATACCAAAGTTATCACTTACTTTTCCTTTAAAAACTCAAGTTAGGCTAAGATGGGATTTTGATGTATCAGACTTAGACTGCACAGGAGTGTTTAAAAACACAATGTTGTCACCCATAAAGAATGTTACATGAATACTGGAGCAAATAATTTTACATTTTATCATTTTCAAGTTGAAAATTCCCCACTTTTTTTTCCCCTTGAATGTCATTACCAGGATATTCCCAGGGAAGAGGCATCAACCTAATGATGTGTTCAGCTAACTTAGAACAGAATACATCTTGGTATTTTACTGGGTCATTTCACCTAATCGTTAATGAAATATTCTATCAGAAAAGAACCTAGCTTTACATTCTCTATCTGGATTTGAAAGGGAGAAGGGAAGAGGGGAGGAAGAAGATCTGGGTGTATTTTTAAGGACTAAAATTTTGCAAGCTATGGTGACAATAAGTAATTTTTATGTGTCATAGTGCAAAATGGTCCCCCGAGGGCTCAATGTGGAATTTTTATAGTACTCAAGGTACAATTAGTCAAATGCATCATAATTCCTAATTTTCTTCTCCTACCAAACCCAAAACTCATCTTTCTTATTTTTCTGAGAAAACCCACGTGTTTGAATCATTTTTCAGGAGAGACAGGAACTCTGTCGAGATATTTCCATATTTATAGAACCGGCAAAATCATGAATTTCCAGTTCTGTCCTATGTTTCTCTTAGGTTTATTCAAGGTCATCCTAATGTATTTTTTGGTGGGGAAAAAATTTACAGTTGTTCTGATCAAAATGTTTAAGAAAGTGAAATGTTAAACTTTTACCCTGATCTTTCTGGATATATTCATTTTAAAGAAAATTGACACCTACCCCAAAACAAAATTACATGTCATCACAGTTTTTAAAATTACAGTTTGCTGTTCCTTTCTCCCTGGCCATTTTAAACATGTATATTTATAGGTTTGATGAAATGGATACTTTGTGCATATTTGAACCATCAACTCTATGTACTTAAGGAGATTTGTAGAGTCACTTTCCTAAGCATAATCGACTGAAATCACTCTCAACATGACCCCTCAATCCCCTTGCAGCTCTGTGTTCCCCTCTACAAACTGAGTGAATCTGATCAACACAGGAGTCTGACATTTTCTAAGAGAAACAGGCAGTTCTGCAGATTTAGAAAACATTTTCTCCTCCAAAATTTCCCAGTTTCTAAAGACAAAGAAATAGACACTGGTTGAGAGGCCCTCCTATGGGGGAAGATTCTTCATCCCAAAATAAACTCTTCCTGCTCAAGTTAGAGCCTCGGGCTTAAAGTCTCAGCGTCCTGGAACCAGAACAATACAAACATGGGATAAGTGGAATGAGACGGGGCATTTGTACGTGATGTGATCATTGCTTTGTTAGTGCAGGCGCACTGTCACGCTGGGAATGTGCTGAAGTTCAGGGGGATTTTAGTCAAGATAAAGAAAGACTAGGTGCCATCTACTGGTGAAGAACCTGAACTTTTTTTCCAATTTTCCAACAAAATTGAGCCTCTTTTCAGACAATGCAGTGTACAGGTTACACACATCATTGTCCCATGGTCATGATAAGCTGACTGTCTAACCCATTCCCCAACCTGATTTAGAAACTTCCATTTCTAGTTCCAAATACTCACAAGATGGTAAAGATAGTGTAAAGAGATGCTTACTATGGCACTGTTTGCAATTACTAAGAACATGAGCCAAGTGCCCAGTAATCAGAGTCTGATTAAATATATACTACACAACAAAATGTCACTACAAAGGAGCTGATAGCCATCCAAAAATAAATAAGCATGTAGTGTGTATGTGTGGGTGTGGGCCGATATGTCAGAGATATGTCGAGAAGTAAGTAAGTTGTAGGACAGTATTATAATATGATCCTGTTTTGTAAATAATATTACAATATTTAATAATAACATGGGGGATTGCTCACTTAAGTATTAACAGTTTTCAGTCACTGTTACAGTTACTGCTAAAGTAGTAACACACACCTACTGTTTGTTAGATACAAGGAAACCAGCACAAATGATTTTTAAAAGCAAATGAAAAATTTTTAAGTTTTAGCTATGTAACATTTTAATATTGAAATTTTATACGTTTTTAAAATAAAAATTGTCACAACCATTCTAAAACAAAAAATTTTGGTTTATATATGCACTTCCTTTCCTAGGAATTTATTCTACAGAAAACAACCACACAAAATAGCAAAGATTGTATAAAATCACATAGATAGAGAAAATACAGAAATGCTATAGAAATGAAAAGGGGAAGTATTCCACACTATATATAAAAGAAAAAAAAAAATCACCTACCACCTACAATTCCATTATCCAAGTGTTTGATGTTATTGATATATGTTCTTCCTTTTGGTGTCAATTACACACTCTTCTGTTTACATACGTATTTTATGTATTGCTTTTTGTAATGTTTCACTTTGCAAAACTTTAGAAAATCATAGTTTTAAAGGCACGCTTTTTTTGATTTCCCAGCTGCATCTTGAGATAATGTAAAACAAAACATTTCCTGTTTTACCCTCCCATCTCAACCCCTTCTCTTTGTTAACCTAGTTTAGGTATTGTTTTCATGCTGTCACCAAGGCTAAAACACCAGCATCTTCCAAAATAGAGACTAAGGAAATGATCAGATTTCTTTAATGCTCAACTCAGCACAGTAACTTGGCTGGGGGAATAAATGTATGCTGACCAGTGGCAAACACTGTTCCTTGAATAAGGACTGGTGGAAAATTTCACAATCCTTGCAAAATCTGACAAACGAAGAAAATAAGATCCTCTGGTGAAATGAAAGCAAATGGGAAGATGGGCTTAATGTGATTCAAATCTGAGTGAAGAACAGTATTAGTCACTAGGAAAACTTATTCAGAAGAGAAGTGCTCGATAAGTCCAGCTTATGTACTCTTCTCTTTAACTGACAGGGAGACTCCTAGTGGATTTGGAGAAGCAAAAAGAAGGGGTTTATGCAACTCTGTGTGTTGACGGAAAATTTTATTCAAGTGCCTGGCTTGCCTAAGAAAGGAGGAAAGAACGGTTGGGGTGACAATGATGACAGGTCAAAGGCTTGAGGGTTTAGCTACGTGAGGCCCTACTGTATTACACTCAGGGTTATTTTGGGATGGTCACAAGAGTACTTGAACCCTGAACAAAGAACTCCTACTTGCCTTATCCTATTGCAGATGGGAGTAAAGTGTTTAAGTGCCCCAAATCTGAAGCAACTGTGAAATCCCAACCAAAAGGGTAATGAATGGGAGTCTCTTCCATTCTCTTGGGCTGCCTTTCTCCTTAAAAACCATTGCATTCACATACCTAGGGTTAGCCCTGTTTTCCCCATAATATTTATAACAGTCTGCTAAAAGGAACACTTAATAGTACTGATGAAACACGAGTGGGTATCTGATATAACTGGTGACAGGTACAGTAAAAAAAAAAAATCAAAGTGACTCTAGTTACGCTTGGTTTTAGCCAACTTTGTCCTGATAACACTTCCCTGGGTACTGCTGGGAGTTGAATTTAGAAAAGGAAAAAATAGCAGAACCAAGAATCTATGATCAAAGTCAGTTTTCCTTGTAGATAAGCAACTCAGAAAGATCAAGCTTTCAAGCCTCTCTCATTACAGATACAGGAGAATAAGTTTTAATAATACAGACAATATACACAAAAACACTTTAAAAAGAATAAACAAGTCACACTATAGTTAGTTGGATAATATTAACTTCCCTCCAAGTTCAACACTACTCAGTATCTTCTCTGGAAAATATCTCTGTGATCAGTAAAGACATCGGTCACAAGCCCTGTGTTAAATTAGTGCCAGCTAAGTGAAGTCTTTCATCTCTTCCTTCCATTAGCCCGAACTTGACAAAGATCCCAAATGAGTAAGAATCTTTCATCTCAGCAACAGACTTCCAGGACAGTTATAAATATAGGCTTACTCGTGGGGTGAGGTTTTAACTTCTGATATACAAAGTGTTAATGGTTTCAGTGACTACCTGGCCAAAGCTCTGCAGTAACTCTATTTGCTTGTGATATATTATGATTGTATTATCCAAGCTAATAACTACTCAGCCAAATGAAAGTTTCTCCAAGCTTTTATGCTTTCTTTCCTCATCCCATTCAGATTTAATTATAATGTTCAAGATCTAGTTCATCAAAAAATTTAATATAAGAAGACCATTCACAACTCTCCATCTCCAGCAGGCAATGTAATATTACTGGTTACTCTTCATCAAGTACAACAATTCTATGTGGTAGGTAGAGTGATTGTCTTCATTTTATAGATGAAGGAACTCATGAATAGAGGTTTCAGTATTTGGCCCTCCACCACAGCTATGACGTGGGCTTCCCTTGTGGCTCAGCTGATAAAGAATCTGCCTGCAATGTGGGAGACCTGGGTTTGATCCCTGGGTTGGGAAAATCCCCTGGAGATGGGAAAGGCTACCCACTTCAATGTTCTGGCCTGGAGAATTCCATGGACTCTATAGTCCATGGGGTTGCAAAGAGTCGGACTCGAGTGAGCGCCTTTCAGTTACTTCACTTACAGCTATGACATGGTAGAGATGAGATCTGACTCTAGATTTTCAGGCTCCCAGCCCGTATTCTGAACCTTGGAGAAAACATAAGCTAAATGACACCCTCAGTCTCTCATTTTATCTTCCCAATTACCTTACATAACCATGGATAGAATCCATTTGTCAACAGTTCAAATTCTACCACACTAGGAACATCCAATATCAATAGAGTCAAAAGATATTTTAAGTTACAATCAGATGGTTGGGTCACTCCATCTCTCCATCCTGGCAAACCCATCTGTTGTTACTCCTTTCGCATGCCTTTCCACTCCTAATTTGGTTTTCCTCTTACATTTGACTCTGACACATTCTTTCCTGCAGGTTGCCAAACATCCTTGTGATAAGACCAAAAAAAAAAAAAAAAAAAGTCCTGTAAGAGTATCCATAACTTTCCTTTCCTCTCTGTCCTGTCAAGAAAAATTCTCCTCCTCTCCAAAGCAGAAGAATTCTTGCTTGGTAAAAGAAAAGCTAGGTCAATTAAAAGATAAGGAAACTGGGGCAGAGAGATCATTTCCCCCAAAGTTTGTTCTACTCTAAAGTGATAGTGGCAAGATTCTAAATCTAAATACTACAGGAATTACATTTTATTAATGCTTGTACATCCATATCATGATGCTAAGTAAATATTAGGTGCTTGGTCAAAATTTGTTATATGAATGAAATGAATAGAAAGGAAAAGAGAGAAAGAAAGGAAATTGCTATCAAGTGGTGTATATTACTATGTTTGAGTTCACGGAAGGCAGAGACAAAATTAGGTGAAATTATTTTCACAGTTCTTTTTGTGCTTCCTGTAACTAGCAGCCTCTAGGTGACATCTGAACGTGTCCTAGGTTTATACTTACTTCTGTGTTAGAATTGGTTGCGCAATAGTGAGGTGCTGAATTAAACTGTCCTTGAATATCACTGAATAAGCAGTTCTCTTGCTGTGTTTTCATCTCCCATGTATTTTGTCAACCAACAGGCTTGGATGCCCACTATTTACGACTGACAGCGCAGGGTGGAAGAGAAACAAAAAAAATGGGTAGGGATGGCATAATAGTTGAGGGTGTCAAATTATAGAGCCAAAGACTTACAGCATAGGATGAATGGACATGGGTTTGGGTGGACTCTGGGAGTTGGTGATGGACAGGAAGGCCTGGCGTGCTGCAGTTCATGGGGTCGCAAAGAGTCGGACATGACTGAGCGACTGAACAGAACTGAACTCTCCTTTCTTGCCAGTTTCTTTTCCATTAAATGTTGATCCCAGGAACTTCATATTTTAAAATGATATCCAATAAAAGAAACATCTTGGACCTTTTAGAAAGTATATTCTTAGAAATATTATGTAACATAAATTGCTGTTATAAAATATCATGGCTTAAAAGTGAGAGACTGCATTTGTTTCATGGCATCCAGTCTCATCATTTCATGGGAAATAGATGGGGAAACAGTGGAAACAGTGGCTGACTTTATTTTTCTGGGTTCCAAAATCACTGCAGATGGTGATTGCAGCCATGAAATTAAAAGACGCTTATTCTTTGGAAGGAAAGTTATGACCAACCTAGACAGCATATTAAAACATAGAGACATTACTTTGCCAATAAAGGTCCATCTAGTCAAGGCAATGGTTTTTCCAGTGGTCATATATGGATGTGAGAGTTGGCCTATAAAGAAAGCTGAGCACAGAAGAATCGATGCTTTTGAACTGTGGTGTTGGAGAAGACTCTTGAGAGTCCCTTGGACTTCCAGGAGATCCAACCAGTGCATCCTAAAGCAGATCAGTCCTGGGTGTTCATTGGAAGGACTGATGTTGAAGCTGAAACTCCAATACTTTGGCCACCTGATGCAAAAAGCTTACTCATTTGAGAAGACCCTGATGCTGGGAAAGATTGAGGGCAGGAGGAGAAGGGGATGACAGAGGATGAGATGGTTGGATGGCATCACTGACTCAATGGAGATGGGTTTGGGTGGACTCTGGAAGTTGGTAATGGACAGGGAGGCCTGGCATGCTGCAGTTCATGGGCTCTCAAAGAGTCAGACATGACTGAGTGGCTGAACTGAACTGAACTGAGGATGGTAGGTGCTCTGGTGGAGAAATGTACTCAGTGCTGGGGACAGGGGACAGGGATTCCATCTTTTGCAGAAAAAGCAAGAAGATGATCAGGGAAATGGTTACAGAAGAACATGCGGGGTGTGAAGGACGTTCCCAACAGAGAAAATAGCTTGGGCAAGGGTGTAGCAGCATGCACATCATGCTGTGTTCAGGGAATGGCAAGAGGGCTTAGTAGAGCAAGGGTGCATGGCAGGGTCCTGCCTGGTGCCAGGAGACTAACCAGGAGGCTGAGACAGATTTGGAGGGGCCTTATCTGCCCTGCTAAGGAACTTGGGTTGCTTCTTCTGTTTTACTTTATTTATTTTTGGGGTGACAGCACATGGCATGCAGGATCTTAGTTCCCCTACCAGGGGAAGCATGGATTCTTAACTACTGGGCCACCAGGGAAGTCCCTCTTCTTTTAGCATTTTAAACCAGGCTTAGTTTTCCTGACTAAGTACACAGTGTCTGTGTGTTCCTTGCTCTCCGATTTCTGTCTAAGTGAATCTGATCCAAACGTGTCTGCCAGCCTGGACCTTGGTCTTTCTGGTAAGTCATCCTAGAAGACTCCATATCTTGGTAAGACTGCAACTGCCAGCTACAGGCTTGATGAGCAGCCCAGGGACCATGGGGATATTCTGGGATGCCTGTGTGAAGTAGTATGAGGAGAGGAATAATAAACATTTGTCCTAAGCACACCAGAAAACATTATTCTTTTTGTCAAAGAATAGCCTGCTAAGTAATATTGTTTGTTGGATTTGCTTTCAATATTATTGAAATATATATATTCAAATAATATATTTGCTTTCAATATTTAAGTTACTACATAATTAAACTTCAAAATGAAAGAGCAATAAAATTAAAAAGGCAAATGATTTCACGTTAAAATACCAACCACTAACATTTGCAAAATTTTTGTGGTTGGTATTTTAACATGGAATCATTTGCCTCTTTAAGTTTATTCATTGTGTAAGTAATTTTTACATAATATAAAACATACATGTCCCATTCCACTTTTTCACTTAGCAGTGTCTCATATAGAGTTCTTCATTCATTTATGTATTCACTCATTCACTTTAGAAATATTAAGTAGTAGTAGTAATCACATGCTGTGCATGTCTCATCTAGTCCTCAGAGCAAATCTGAACTAGATACTATTGCTATCCCCATTCCAAAAGGAAGAAACTAAAGCTCAAGGATGGTAAGTGACATGCTTAAAGTCACACAACCAGCAAGCAATAGAGCCAGAACTCGAACAGACCCAACAGATATTAACACTTAGTTCTGGCCTTTACTATTCAATTACAATATACTTAGTAACTTATGGTTTGCTTAATGACTCTCTAATCTGAGGCCATGGGAGTTTTCTATAGGGTTTCTGAAGAAAAAATTGTGCCATTGTTTTTTTAAAGAAGTTCAGAGAGAGGGGAGAGGTAGCTATTTCTTTGGGATATATTCCCATTTTGAGAATCATCTATTTAAGGCCCCTTGTTTATTCTGTTCTGATCCTTTCCACAGTGATTCCACTGATTCTCAAGGCCCCCAGTTGACATATCTGTTAGTCCCATCAGCACTGAAGGTTTTTTCTTCACAGTCCGTTTGATTTTCTTTTTAAACTTCAAAAAGAAAAAAAATTCCTGCACTTTGCCATAAGCCGAACAATATAATGGAAAAACAAGCATTTATGTCCACAGTGACCCTTCCACTACAAATCTCACCATGGCCCCCCGCCCCATCTCAAGTAACAGTGAAGTGTATTCTTCCATATTGTTGTTCTCTATCTCATACAATTATATTTGTTCATATGTAAAGCTTTTATTTTTCTTTTACTCAGATGAGTGAAATATATACAGTACAATTTGTTAATTTCTCTCACTGTGTCATGACTCTTACTCAAGTCAATACATACAACACTAATTCATTAATTATACATACATACATTCATACATTCATCAATTCATACAACACATTTCATTAATTTTACTACTATGACTATACCACAAATTTTCATTTTTCCCCCATTTTAATTAAATTGACATTTTTGCTTAAACAATGCTACATAAACATCCTTTTATAAATATGCTTATATTCTGGTGCTATTATTTATTCAGGAGAGACTCCAGAAAGAACAAAAGGATACTCATGTTTTATAATCTGAATGTATGTTACTACATTTCTTTCCCCAAATGTAAGTCAAATTTCTAACAGCAATGTATGACAAGGTCCCTTTCCCCATATCTTTGTCAAAACTGAATATCATTAATCTTCCAAATATTTCCACAAATATTTCCCTGCAAATAGTATCTCATTATTTTCATATGCATTTTCCTGATTACCAATGAGGTAGAATGTCTTTTCATGTATTTATTATGCTAACTAGCCCTCTAGGAAATTTTCTCTACTATGAATCCATTTTTTATAAATACTTTATAATATATTGCTGTATTTAAAAATTCATGCAAGAAAATAACAATCTTTATAAATTGATAAAATGCTTATTTCAGATGGAGGGAGGAGTTCTATAGAGGGTTTGATTGTGTGGTGTTTCTATTTATTATTTTAAATTTTTTGTTAATGGATCTCATTGCTACAAATACACACACACACACACACACATATATATATACTGCGTTGTTCCTGTATTATTCCCTTCATATTTGCTCTTTACTCTTCTTTTCTCTACAGCAAACCTTATAGTTCCACCCATGTCCCCTGGGCACCAGCCATTCCAGTACATGCCTGCAGGAGTCATCTTCCCCAAAAGCCTTTTCCCACCCCTCCTCCCCTGGGGTTCTCCTCCACCCCAGGGGCAGGCAAAATGGATGGGAGTTGGAGGATAATGGCCTTAGCTTTCTTCTCTCTGGGAGAGAAGGATGATTTTGAGATGCCTTTGATATGTCTCCCAGATTTCCCCAGTAGGACGGTCTTGGGTGCCCATTAACATGCCTTTATTGACTCCCCCATCTCTCTTCCCACCTCTTTATTAGTGCTTCCTTTGGGAATATCTACTTTTAGTCAGGCATGTTGTGAACTGCTGATATACTCTGGTGATCAAGACACCTGGAGTTCCTCCCCATGTGAATTTAGTCTTATGGTTTTTCCACTTCTTTGCTTCTGTTTTGGTTGACAAGTGTTAGTACGAAAAGCAAATGCTGCAGAGCCCAACATGATCATTAAGGAGGTCTAATATTCAGATGGTGTTAGAACGAACTCAGAGGGGCAAACAACTGGAATCTGCTCTTTTTCTCTTTCTAGGAGTCTGGCATGAATGTGTTTAAATTGACACATTTCCGTCATCGATCCCAAGTGTTCACATTCCCTACCCCAACTTACTTCATTTATGTCTCCTGATTGGGAACCCAACTCTACTGATATGTAAATTCCAAGTCATAGGAGATCTGAGGGTACAATGTTGATCTTGAAATCACATCCTGTTTGAGGGATTGCAAGGCCTCCCCTCTACACACACATACACTACCTTTTGCAAACTTCAGAGAACTTTCCTTTGGATATGTGGGTTGCTATGGTGATGAGAGCAGTGGAAGTGAGAGGCACTTACAGAAATGACTGTAAATGAGGCTTAAATAACTTTCAAGAACATTTTCCTAACTCAAATCTTAGTCAAGAGCATTGCTGAGTTCCCTTGGCCTGTGGCAAATACGCTTCTATGCTCGTTCACTGAATAGCTTCAGTTGCCAAGTGATTGGTGTATATACAGTGGGGAACACAGATACAAAACCTGCCTCTCAGGAGTTAATGGTGAAAGAAAGCACCTTAACTAGCAAGTAGACACATAAGTAGAAAAATGGTATCAAGAAAAGAATAGGGGCTACAAGCAGAATTATATCTTGGATTTGTTGTTTATTTACATATTTGTGATAACACAAAAGGGTAAAAACAGGGAGCGCCTACTTTGGTTTGGGGCAGGAGGCTCTTTAAAGAAGTATTGGTAAACTAAGTTCAGAAAAATGAGTAAGAGACTGAGCCACAACTGAGGGTGGAAAGGGAGGACTGTTTCAGGCAGAGAAACAGCACTGCAAAGGTCATGAAGTGGGAGAGACCATGTTATATCACAGTACTGAGAACACAGTGACAGTGGGGTGATGGTGTTGGTATTAGAAGCGGTGCACTGATGGCTTCATACCACATCTATTAGTAGGTCTGTCCCTAGAAGATACAGTCAAAGCTATGGTTTTTCCAGTAGTTATGTATGCATGTGAGAGTTGGACCATAACGAGGGCTGAGTGCCAAAGAGTTATTTCTTCAACTTGTGGTGTGGAGAAGACTCTTGAGAATCCCTTAGACTGCAAGGAGATTAAACAGTCAATCCTAAAGGAAATCAACCCTGAATATTCATTGGAAGGACTGATGCTGAAGCTAAGCTCCAGTACTTTGGCCACTTGATGAGGAGAACTGACTCAGTGGAAAAGACACTGATACTGGGAAAGATTGAGAGCAGGAGGAGAAGAGGGTGGCAGAGGATGAGATGGTTGGATGGCATCACTGACTCAACGGACAGGAGTTTGAGCAAACTCTGGGAGATAGTGGAAGGACAGAGGAGCCTGGAGTGCTGCAGTCCATGGGATCCCAAAGAGTTGGACTCAACTTATTGACTAAACAACAATAACCCTAGAAGATCATTACTTCACTCCTAGAAGAAGAGCCTCTTCAACTTGACTTCTATGTTTCAACCTCCCTCTCCGAACTATGCACCAAAATTGAGAACTGGATCACCTGTTTGAATAAAGATGCACCAGCTTTCCGGCAGAGACAATTAATTACCAGGAAGGAATAAAAATGAAGTACATTTCAGGATTCACATTAAACCCTGAGGAGCATATCCCTGTGTTGATATGTGAGAGCATTTGCCAGGTGCACCCACACAGATTTTCTGTGCTTCCTGAAACACTTCCTTCCTTTGGCTCCCATAACTCAAGCCTCTCCTGTTTTCCTCCTACCTTGACACTGTCTCCTCTTTCTCCTTTGCAGGCTCATCACTGTCCACTGGGCTTTGGAATTATGGAGTCTCTCAAAGCTAGTTAATGCTTAGTCATCCTCCAAATCTTATCTTAAGCATCATTTCCTTAGGCTTCCCTGGTGGCTCAGATGGTAAAGCGTGTGCCTGCAATGTGGGAGACCCAGGTTCGATCCCTGGGTCAGGAAGATCCCCTGGAGAAGGAAATAGCAACCCACTCCAGTACTCTTGCCTGGAAAATTCCATGGACAGAGGAGCCTGGTAGGCTACAGCCCATGGGGTCACAAAGAGTCAGACATGACTGAGCGACTTCCCTTTCCTTGGGGAAGCCTCTCCTGGTCTCCTTGACTAATCAAACCCCCTTGGTATGTACAAATGGTGTGTCCCCCTACCCTGAATTTATATCTTGAAGCCCTCCCCTCCAGTGTGATGGTTTTTGGAGACAGGCCCTTTGGGAGATAATAGATTTAGATGAAGTAATGAGAGTAGGGACCTCATGATGGGATTAGTACCCTTATCTGAAGAGGAAGAGGGACTAGAGCTCTCTGTCTGCCTGTGAGGATGTGAAGAAGGAGGCCATTTGCAAACTAGGAAGAGAGCTCTCACCAGAACCCATCTATCCTGGCACCCTAATCTTGGCCTTCTAAACTCCAAACTGATAGGAAAGTTTAAGCCACTCACATGGTATTTTACTGAGGGAGCCTAAGCTAATAAACCCACTCTGACAGGTATTCATAGAACCATGTTCCTGTTCTTCAACAGTTCTTGGAGAGTCATGATTTTAGATTAATTGGTTTGACTAAAGAATTTTAGGTTAATAGGTATGACTAAAGAATTTTAAATTAGTTGGTATGTGTGTATTAAAGAATTTATCCTCAGAAATTCAGCACCATAAGCACAAAGTCTCTTGTCTCCTAAGGCTTATCAGGAGAACCAGTTTCATATAGAGGGCTCAGGGCCCCGTGTTCAGATGGGCTCCATGCCTGGTTTAATACTCTGCTGTTGCCATGTTGAATCTTAATAATTTTTGAACAAGGGGATGTGTATTTTTTTCCCTTTGCCCCCATAGATTATATAATCAGTTCTGCTTATCATTATATCCTATCTAGCAGTGTCTGGCACATAGTAGAGTCTCAGTAAGTATCAGCTGAATGACTAACTGACTGTCTACGAAGTGTCCAGAACTGAGAATGGTGGCTGGGCCTATCTGACCCCAAAGCCCAGGCACTTTCTGCCTCGCCATAGACCACTATTTACACTCAGATATGAGGCTGGACTTGACTAAATCTGCTCAGGGACCTTCCTCTCTCACTCATTGCTCCAAATTATTTGCTCCTGGGGCATCTCTGGGGTAGTGTTGCAGTGGCAGCATTCTCTGGCATAAACATGCTTCTGAGTCATAGAGCAATGCCATCTCGAGGGGCCGGGACAGCTGCAGCTGTCAGGCATCTGTGAGTTACTTTGAGATGGCATGAAAAATATCTCCTGATTGGTTAAATCTGCCTTACGTCCTGCCCCCCAGATCTGTAGAACGGACATTTGTACAGAATATTTTTTTACAACATATGAAAATATGGGACCGGCTGCTGAAAATAATGGACCTCCTCAAATTCAGTTGCAATAATCCCACTCGTCAAAATTAATCTGAATTTTATCTGAAGCTCTTTGACCTTCTCTAGTCATAGTTAATTTACAGAAGTAACATGAAAGGACTACCCTTGGAATCAGAAACCTGGGACAAGAGTGGAGAATTGACTCGGGTTGTTGTTGTTCAGTCACTAAGTCGTGTCCTACTCTTTGTGACCCCATGGACGGCAGCACACCAGGCTTCCCTGTCCTTCACTATCTCTCAGAGTTTGCTCAGACTCACATCCACTGAGTATGATGCCACCCAACTGTCTCATCTTTGGCTGCCCTCTTATCCCTTTGCCTTCGATCTTTCCCAGCATCAGGGTCTTTTCCAATGAGTTGACTCTTTGCATCAGGTGGCCAAAGTATTGGAGCTTCAGCTTCAGCATCAGTCCTTCCAATGAATATTCAAGGTTGATTTCCTTTAGGATTGGCTGGCTTGATCTCTTTGCTGTCCAAGGGACTCTCAAGAGTCTTCTCCAGCACCACAGTTTGAAACCATCAGTTCTTCAACGGTCAGCCTTCTTTATGGTCCAATTCTCACATCCATACTTGACTACTGGAAAAACCATAGCTTTGACTATATGGACCCTTGTTGGCAAAATGATGTCTCTGCTTTTTAACACACTGTCTCAGCTCATCACAGCCTTCCTTCCAAGGAGCAAGCATCTTTTAATTTCATGGCTGGACTTACCATCTGCAGTAACGTTAGAGCCCGAGAAAATAAAATCTGTCACTGACTCAGGTTATGGAAAGTGCACTGTGAATTGTCTTGCCTTCCTAAGGGCATGAAGTGTATCTTATGGTTAAGGGTTCAGGAAGATAGATTTGCAAAATCTTGCCTTGAAACAACCATCAGGGCCATAAAGCTGGGGCCACCTTTGGTGCAGGGCCCCCTGGGCAAAGTTTTTGCTCTTTCAGTGTTTCCGACAAGAGCTCTGTGCCCTTAAGCCATCTTCAAATGGCAATGAGAAGATAGTCAGGATCAAAAAGAATTAGCTGGTGTGCTTTCAGTCATTTTTTGAAAAAAATCTTGTTTATTTATTTAGGCCATGCTGAGTCTTCATTGCAGCACAAAGGCTTTCTCTAGTTGCAATGTGAGGGCTTCCCTTTTTGCAGCACATGGGCTTAAAGCGTGGGCTCAGTGGTCACTGTGGCTGGCTTAGCTGCCCTACAGCATGTAGGATCTTATTTCCCTGGCTAGGGATCGAACCTTTGTTCCCCTGCATGGGAGACCACTAGAGAAGTCCCCCAACACTCTTTAAATAAAAGGCTGAGCAGGGCTTGTTACATGAGACTGTGCTTTGCCACACCAATTGTATCAAGCAAAGGTAATGTTAACTTTGCTTTAGTTTGTTTTGTGGTGCTGGGGTGGATAACCCTGTCTCCAATGGGCTCCTCCTAAGGGTGGTGAATATTATCTTTTGGATCTATAGGTTTAAATGGCAAGTGGTTAGAATCTCAAGGAATCTTTTGCTTGCTTGGTGACTCTGGGTAACCTAGAAAATCTCAAGGGCAGAGTTTAAGGTTCATGTCAGTCTCGGGTGGATCCAAAAAGGACCCCGTTACACATTCATCCATCCTGGACTGATCAAGACCCCTCAAGTACCACTTCATTCTCTTTCTGATGTCATTCCAAGAGAATGCTGGGCCAGGAATGTCTCTTTCCAGCCACTCAGTCCTCATGTAATTATAGTGTTGATAATAATAACAAAGTATCACTAACACTTTTTGAGTGTAACTATTCTGAGCATATAGGCACTTTCTGTGTATAGACTGATATTTCTTCCTGCAACAACCCTCTGAGGTAGGCACTATTATTACTCTCTTTGAGAGATGATGAAACTCATACACAGAGAGCTATGTACAGTCATCCATCTGGAAAAAGGACTGCACTGGTTATCCTAGTGACATTTTCAGGGCTCTCTTGTAGGAGTCTGCAAAGATGACTTAAACATATTTTAAAGTGAACTCGAATTGCTGGAGCTTAGAGGATGGGGGTTTAAATAAAAGGAAGAAATCAGTAAGTTGTTCTTGGATTTTTTTTTAAGGGGAATGGTATGTACATCTTGAAAAAAGTCAACTTGAAGCATAGGGCCACTTTGGGAAATCATATTTCAAGAAGTTAACTTTTAACTTGGCATTATCAATGCCTTTGATAGAGATTCTTTTTCATGTTAGAGGTCAGGTCAACCTAAGTATGTGTTAAATGTCAACTCAAACCTCTCTTTCAAAAAGTATGGACCAATGGACCCTCTAACATTGTTCCTCTTTGAATCACCCATTGAAACAAAAGCTGCAACTTTTACTTTTGATCCATGAAGACACTTTCTTCACATTCATTTTCTGAGTTTGGTTAGCCTGGGCTGCTTTCAAATCATAACCTTTTAGATGGAGCTAGTATCTCTTTACCCCTCCAAATTACGATGCCAGAATAATTGAGGAAAATTAATCAAAGTTATGCAGAAATAATTAGAGGTTACCCAAACTCCCATCTCAAATTATTCTTCTTTTTACCTCTTCATTTTTTGAATATCTGTTAGATTCTTTAAGTACAAGATTTTCCAGTAATACCCATGGACACTGCATAGATGCACAGCAGAACTCAATTTTCATATAATATGAAGAAGTAGAAAAAGGGAAGAGGAGCCATCATATCAAGAGAGGCAACAGTTGACAGATTTTGTTTTTTAAGTAGTTTTGGAGGGGAGGTCTTCGTTGCTGTTCTCGGGTTACTCTCTAGTTGTCGTGTGTGGGCTTCGCATTACACTGGTTTCTTTCATTGTGGAGCATAGCCTCTAGGCACTCACATGCAGCACTCAGGCTCAGTAGTTGTGGTATACAGGCTTTGTTACTCCGTGGCATGTGAGCTCTTCCCAGACTAGGGATTGAATCCATGTCCCCTGCATTGGCAGGCAGATTCTTAACCACTGGACCACCAGGGAAGTCCCTATTTTTTAAGTATTTATTTATTTGGCTGTGCTGGGTCTTAGTTGCAGTACATGGGATCTTCAACCTTCATTGCAGCATGCCAGACCTTTTAGCTCTGCATGCAGATTTGTAGCTGGGGCATGTGCGACCTAGTTCCCTGATCAGAGATCAAACCTGGGTCCTGTGCATTGGGAGCACAAAGTCTTAGCTACTGAATCACCAGGGAAGTCTGCAACTGACAGATTTTTTTAAAAAGTATCGGTCTTAGTTCAGGCTTCTATAACAAAAATACCATAGACTGGGTGCTTTCAACAACAAATAGTTATTTCTCACAGTTCTGAATGCCAGGAAGTCCAAGATTAAGGCATCTGCAGATCTGAGTCTGATGAGAGATTGCCGTTTGGTTCATAGATGACAGCCCTCTCACTGTATCCTCATACGAGGAAGGGATAAGGGAGCTCTGCAGATCTCTTTTTCATAAAGACACTAATCCTGTTCTTGAGCCTCTCCTCTCCATGACCTAATCACCCCCTGTAAGACTCTACCCCCTAATACCATTGGGGATGGTATAGACCTTCAGTGGAAACTGTACCCTGGATTTTAAATTGTGATCTTTTTCCCTTTCTAGCTTATGTGGTAGCATACTCTCTCATGATGCTGAGCAGAGGGAGCAGGGGCAACTGCCAATAGGCCAGGTGATTCTGTGATTACTGATACACTTAACAACCATCCTGAATCCAGATAAGTATTCGTTTTTCACTGTCAATACAGAATTCAATGAATTGCTTGAGATAGTCAATACTTATTATAAAACAGACTTTATGTTCAATGCTTTTGCCCAACTGTAGGCTAACATAAGGGTTTTGAGCATGCTTAAGGTAGGCTAGGCTAAGGACGATATTCTGCAAGTTAGGTGTATTAAATGCATTTTTGACTTAAATATTTTCAACTTATGATGGGGTTATTGGGATATAACCCCATTATAAATGGAAGAAGATCTGTATTTTAGATCTGTATTTTTAAAGTGGCCCAAAACAACTGTTGTAAAATTAGTCCAGTGTTTTTTCAAGAGCTATCATACAAGTTCCCCAGGTAATAATTTTTATATCATGATGCTTAGGCCCTGAAATACATCATGTGATATTAATCAGGATTTGTAGCTGTAAGCCATAGTTTCAATAAAACTAAAGCTATCTTCTTACTGTAGTAAAACATGGTTTCAATCTCTTAAGAGATCATCAAAAAGCAAGCTGGGATAATTTTATAGCTGTGAACCTAATTTTACCTCCTAATAAAAATATGATACTGCCTATTTGGAAAATTCAGAAAGACTCTATTTGCAGATTTAATAGTATTTTTTTAAAAGTTTGTTAAATTACAGATTATCCAGTTTTGTGAAAGCACAGCTCAGGACCCTGCTCTCCTAGAAAATTTTTGTTTGACGTGAAGTAAGAATTCTGAAGTGGCATATGATTTCATCGTTGCAAGATATCAGACATGCAGTCCCAATTTAGAAAGCCCAGAATAAGAGCATACTGAAAGACAGCTTTGATCATCATAAGGATGTGGGTAAACATCATGCATCTGATGACTGTAAGAGCTAACATTTACTAATCGCCAACCTTGTGTCAGGCAGTGTTCTAAGTGTTCATTTAATCCTCATAAAACCCAGTTCTGAATGAGGCAGAGACTAACATTTCCTCCAGTTTACAGATGAGGAAACTGAAGCACTGAGATTACGTTACTTTCCTAGGATTATACCCTTAGTGTAATCCCAGGATTGGGTGCAGAGCCTACCCTTGCACTGTCCAACATGATGACCACTGGCCCACGTGCCTGCTGAGCACATGAAATGCGGCCAGTGGGAACTGAGATGCGCTGTAAGTTATAAAATACACTCCAGATTTTGAAAGCTTAGTATGAAGTATACCTCTTATGTATATGAAGTATACTTAGTATGAAGTATAAAGTCTCTCTTTAACAATTTTTCTAATGATTATACATTGAAATGATATTTTGGATACACAGCATTCAATAAGACATGATCAGAATTAGTTTCATCTATTTTTTTCTTTTTCATGTAGCCATAAGAAAATTTTCAGTTATACTCATGGCTTTTATTCTATTTCTACTGGATAACTCTAATCCAAACTCTTAAACAGTCTCTTCCTCTGGTAGAATTAGCAAAGCCTTTCATTGCTAACTGTTTTCATTTTGTATAAGACTATTAGCAATGTGAATAAACTGTCAGCCTGAATGATTCAATGAAGAATGTGAAGAAAAACAAAAAAAGAGCAGCAGAGATCTCATCCAAAGTTATCAGCTGTAAAATCTTGAAGCAGGAAGACACGTTGACTATTGTCTTCAGCACATAGAGCTCTGTGGTGCAAATTCATTTATAGAATGTCTCTTTATTTCTAGACTCTGTCCTGGCTGAAAGCTTTGATGAGCAAACACCAGCAACCAACTGACATATTTCTTATTGCCTTCTCAATGACGGAAGAAAAACACTTGATGATTTACCTTGCAGCCCATCGACAGAACACTTGTCTGTCCATCAGAGGCTACCCAGCGTTTTTATTCACTCATGAATCTGTTTATTCCCAAATCATACAAGACCCCTGCCTTGGTGTTCTGAGGACATACAGGTTTCTTCTCCTCCTTTTTGCCGACCCTAAGGGGCAAAGTCTGTGGGGCACAGGGGTGAGGAGGAAGGGAAGAAATGAGAAGAAAGGGTCTCCATGTGAAAAGGAGTGGACCATAGTGGTCAAGGCCCAGGGCACAGAAGAGAACAAACAGCTCCTGCTGTCTGTCCAGGGCTACTTCCCCTCCCCCACTTGGTCAAAGTATGAGCTTTGACCCCTGCCCCCCACGCTCCTCACTACTCTAATTCAGAAGGCTCTTTCAGGATTTAAGTTTTAGTTGTTCTCATCTGAACCTTCAAAGGGGTAGAATTATTTTCCAGTTTGTCGTGCAGGAATAGAAGAGGGTGGACCACAAACAATATGAATCCTGATGATCCAGAAAACTCTTTTTAAGACCTAAAGGGGAACGTCCCTGGCGGCACAGTGGATAAGAATCCACCTGCCAGTACAGGGGACACGAGTTCTATCCCTGGTCTCGGAAGATTCCACATGCCGTGTGGGCAATTAAGCCTGTGTACCACAACTACTGAACCCGTGCTCTAGAGCCTATGAGCCACAACTGCTGAAGTCCATGCACCCAGAGCCCACGTTTTGCGATAAGAGAAGCCACCCCAGTGAGAAGCCCACACACAGCTAGAGAGCAGCCCCACTCTCTGCAGTAGAGAAAACCCGCACGCACAATGAAGACCCAGCGCAACCAAAACCAAAAATAGATAGGTAAGTTATTTTTAAAAAAGAACAAGACAACCTGTACTCTCTGCAGACCCTGAAAGCTGCTCATCCATCTTCTCCCTTGATTCCCGCAAAGTGTTTCCACCTTCAGTGCCAACTTCAGGTAGAATATTTCAGAATAAGGAGAGCAGCCAAGACAGCAGAGGAGAAGGACACTGAGCACACCCAAATCACAACTGTCTGCAGGACAACTAAACCGAGAAGGACCCCGTGGGGCTCTTGGGCGTGGAAGCCTTTTTTTGTCCCCCATTTATTATAGCAAGATTCCAGCTTCCACAACCTTCCCTGAGTTCCAAGGGCGGAGTTAAACAGTTGCTCATCAAGGGAGGAGCAGCCAAGAAATCACCTGAGGCAAGATTAAAGGGAGGGGGACTTCCCTGGTAGCCCAGTGGTTAAGACTCCAGACTTCCAGGGCAGGGGGTGGGAGCTTGATCTCTGGTCTGAGAACTAAAATCCTGCATCACGTGTGGCCAAAAAAATTAAGGAAAAGGCAGGGGCTGGGGGTGACCAGAGAAGCTCATAAGATTAGGAGACTGACCACCTGAGACCCTGCACACATCTAATCTTGTCAGCAGCCCTGTCCTTGAACTATCGGTATGAAAGTGAAAGTGAAGTTGCTCAGTCATGTCCGACTCTTTGCGACCCCATAGACTGTAGCGTATCAGGCTCTTCTGTCCATGGGATTTTCCAGGCAACAGTACTGGAGTGGATTGCCATTTCCTTCTCCAGTGGATCTTCCCAACCCAGGGCTTGAACCCGGGTCTCCCGCATTGTAGACAGACACTTTACCATCTGAGCCACCAAGGAAGTCTACATCAAATCCCACCAGGCTGGGACACATAGTTTTCGAGAGTAGGAGCCCCCTGTGTATCCCTTTACTTGGCAAAGTAATACCCAAAACTCTGTCTCTGATGCAGAGAGGCCAATTTTTTTTTTTTCCCCAAGTATCTATTCTTCTGCACACTCCCCTCCCATCTAGGTAAGAGGGGAATAATTCCTTAAAGAGGTTGGAGAAATGTGTGTGTGTTAGTTGCTCAGTCACGTCCGACTCTTTGTGACCCCATGGACTGTAGTTTGCCAGGCTCCTTCATCCAAGGGATTTCCCAGGCAAGAATACTGGAGCCAGTTGCCATTTCCTACTCCAAGGGATATTCCCAACCCAGAGATTGAACCTCAGGGGATAGGCTACCCACTCCAGTATTCCAGCCTGGAGAATTCCATGGACTGTAAAGTCCATGGGGTTGCAAAGAGTTAGACACAACTGAGCAACTTTCACTTTCACTTCTGCATTGCAGGCAGATTCTTTACCACCTGAGCCACCAGGACCTGAGCCTCTAAACTGGCCTCATCCACTGGGCTAGGGGCAGGTGAGGAGGGGAACACACACCAGAAACAAGAAACTATGATCTCTGAATGCAGGCCAGACCCTACCCTGGGGCTAGCTGGGCCCACTTACGGGCCAATGCAACCTTCAGGACGCCTAAGAACCCACACTCAACTGTGTAAGGAAACACCTCCCACCCCCCAACTCATGATCTGAAACAAGCTCTGGGATCCCTGGACCTTGCAGCCAGACTCCAGGAACCCGCTCTGCCTGCCAGTTCAGTTCAGTTGCTCAGTCGTGTCTGACTTTTTGCGACCCCAAGGACTGCAGCACGCCAGGCTTCCCTGTCCATCACTAACTCCTGGAGCTTGCTCAAACTCATGTCCATTGAGTCGGTGATGCCATCCAACCAGAGTCTGGGACTAATCCAAGGACCTGTCTTCTTCACCTGTAGTGGTGGGCAATAGCCCCTGAGTCGTCTTCATAACTTTTTCTTTTTTGGCACACCATGCTAGGCTTACAGGATCTTAGTTCCTGACCAGGGATTGAGGCTATGCTCTCGCCTGTGAAAACTCAGATTTTAACCACTGGACCACCAGGGAAGTTTCCCCCAATAACTTTTTAAAAGGCATATTGGTGCATCTAAAATAACACAGATATTTCCCCTTTTCTACTTCATGTCCTAGGTCACTGATATATGCTGGCCAACTTAGAAGACATTCTATGCAGAGGCTGCATTTTAGCTTAGGACCTATATGTCAGATGCTGTGGACACAGAAAGCTGAAGACTCATAACCTATAAAGCAGATCCTAGGGGGAAAATCTGAGGAAGTGATAAAAAGTTTTAAGGAAATCCTTGGAGTTGTACTGCGTTTACAGTTTTACATTAATTATCCCTTTAAAATATAGAATACCTGACAAATCAGGACAGGAGGTATTGTTCCCATTTTACAGATGAGATTGAGTCACTGGGAAGTTGAGCTGTTTGCTTAAGGTCAGCTGTTAGGAAGTGGCAGATCCATGCACACCCAGGTTTTCGTACCACTCTGAATGGTCAACTTTGCAAAGAGCTGCTACCAAGAGGCTCTGACCTAGTCCTGGGGAAAATTCTAACTGACCATTTGTGCTTTTCTAGCCACATGAAGCTACTTAAATTAATCAAAATTAACTGCCACTAAGCATTCAGCCTTTCAATTGTGCTAGCCACATTTTAAGTGCTGTGAAGCCATGTGTAGCTAGAGGCTGCCGATTTGGACAGGACAGTTCCATAATCCCCAAAATTTTTACTGGATAGCACTTTTATAAATTCATTTTAATTGGTGTTTACATTCAAATAATAGTCAAGGTGTAAGGCTTCATTTAAACCTCATAAAAACTCATAGAAGAAGGCTCTGTTTTATCTCCATTTTCAGATGAAGGAACCAAGGCCAGAGGGATAAAGCAGCCCTCTGGAGATCATGTATCTAGTGAGGAGATGTAACAGGGCCTTGAAGGCAGCCAGTCTGGCACCCAGAGTTCAGTTCAATTCAGTTGTGTCCGACTCTTTGCAACCCCATGGACTGCAGCACGCCAAGCTTCCCTGTCCATCACCAGCTCCCAGAGCCTAATCAAACTCACATCCATCAAGTCAGTGATGCCATCCAACCATCTCATCCTCTGTCATCCCCTTCTCCTCCTTCCTGCAATCTTGCCCATCATCATGGTCTTTTCCAATGAATCAATTCTTCACATCAGGTGACCAAAGTATTGGAGCTTCAGTTTTAGCATCCATCCTTCTAGTGTATATTCAGGACTTATTTCCTTTAGGATTGACTGGTTGGATCTCCTTGCTGTCCAGGGGACTCTCAAGAGTCTTCTTCAACACCACAGTTCAAAAGCATCAATTCTTCAGCAGTCAGCTTTTTTTATGGTCCAACTCTCACATCCATACATGACTACTAGAAAACCCAGAGTTGGTTGGTGTATTTAACCCCTGTCAGTCATTCTGAAAGTGTGGTCCCTGGATCAGCAGCATTAGCATCACCTGGAAACTTGCTAGAAATGCAAAGTCTCAGGCCCTACCAGATATACTGAATCAGAAACTCATTGAGGGACCCAGTTCTCTGTGGTTTAACCAGCCCTCTGGCTGACTCTACTGCATGTTTGAGTATGAGAACCACTACACTCTCATGTTGCACTCCCACTTTTTTTTCTGGATGCCTCTCTCACCAGTGCACACTGTCCCTGCCACCTTTCCTCTCCCCACTGGTAACCACTAGTTTGTTCTGTATATCTGTGAATCTGGTTTTTTGTTATATTCACTATTTTGCTGCATTTTTTAGATCCCATGTATAAGTGATATCATATAACATTTATTTGTCTTTCTCTGTTTGACTTATTTCACTTAGCATAATACCCTTGAAGTCCATCCATGTTCCTATAAATGGCAAATTTTCCTTTTTCGTGGCTGAGTAGTATTTCACATCTTCTTTATCCATTCATCTGTTTATGGACGCTTAGGTTGCTTCCGTATCTTGGCAATTATAAAAATGCTGCTATGAACGTTGGGGTGTATGAATCTTTTTGAATTAACATTTTATTTATTTATTTTTTCTTTAGACATATATCCAGGAGTAGAATTGCTGGGTCAAATGGTAATTCTATTTGTAGTTTTTGTGAGAAACTTTCATATTGTATTCTGCGGAAGCTGCACCAATTTACGTTGCAACCAGGGAACTCCCACTTTTTAAGCATCTATTCTATAAATGGACATCACCAGATGGTCAACACCGAAATCAGATTGATTATATTCTTTGCAGCCAAAGATGGAGAAGCTCTATACAGTCAGCAAAAACAAGACCAGGAGCTGACTGTGGCTCAGATCATGAACTCCTTATTGCCAAATTCAGACTTAAATTGAAGAAAGTAGGGAAAACCACTAGACCATTCAGGTATGACCTAAATCAAATCCCTTATGATTATACAGTGGAAGTGAGAAATAGATTTAAGGGCCTAGATCTGATAAATAGAGTGCCTGATGAACTATGGAATGAGGTTCGTGACATTGTACAGGAGACAGGGATCAAGACCATTCCCATAGAAAAGAAATGCAAAAAAGCAAAATGGCTGTCTGGGGAGGCCTTACAAATGGCTGTGAAAAGAAGAGAAGCGAAAAGCAAAGGAGAAAAGGAAAGATATAAACATCTGAATGCAGAGTTCCAAAGAATAGCAAGAAGAGATAAGAAAACCTTCTTCAGCGATCAATGCAAAGAAATAGAGGAAAACAACAGAATGGGAAAGACTAGGGATCTCTTCAAGAAAATCAGAGACACCAAAGGAACATTCATGCAAAGATGAGCTCGATAAAGGACAGAAATGGTATGGGCCTAACAGAAGCAGAAGATATTAAGAAGAGATGGCAAGAATACACACAAGAACTGTACAAAAAAGATCTTCACGACCCAGATAATCACAATGGTGTGATCACTGACCTAGAGCCAGATGTTCTGGAATGTGAAGTCAAGTGGGCCTTAGAAAGCATCACTACCAACAAAGCTAGTGGAGGTGATGCAATTCCAGTTGAGCTATTTCAAATCCTGAAAGATGATGCTGTGAAAGTGCTGCACTCAATATGCCAGTAAATTTGGAAAACTCAGCAGTGGCCACAGGACTGGAAAAGGTCAGTTTTCATTCCAATCCCAAAGAAAGGCAATGCTAAAGAATGCTCAAACTACCACACAGTTGCACTCATCTCACACACTAGTAAAGTAAGGCTCAAAATTCTCCAAGCCAGGCTTCAGCAATATGTGAACCGTGAACTTCCTGATGTTCAAGCTGGTTTTAGAAAAGGCAGAGGAATCAGAGATCAAATTGTCAACATCCGCTGTATCATGGAAAAAGCAAGAGAGTTCCAGAAAAACCTCTATTTCTGCTTTATTGACTATGCCAAAGCCTTTGACTGTGTGGATCACAATAAACTGTGGAAAATTCTGAAAGAGATGGGAATACCAGACCACCTGATCTGCCTCTTGAGAAATTTGTATGCAGGTCAGGAAGCAACAGTTAGAACTGGACGTGGAACTGGTTCCATGGGACTGGTTCCAAATAGGAAAAGGAGTTCGTCAAGGCTGTATATTGTCACCCTGTTTATTTAACTTATATACAGAGTACATCATGAGAAACGCTGGACTGGAAGAAACACAAACTGGAATCAAGATTGCCGGGAGAAATATCAATCACCTCAGATATGCAGATGACACCACCCTTATGGCAGAAAGTCAAGAGGAACTGAAAAGCCTCTTGATGAAAGTGAAAGAGGAGAGTGAAAAAGTTGGCTTAAAGCTCAACATTCAGAAAATGAAGATCATGGCATCCGGTCCCACCACTCATGGGAAATAGATGGGGAAACAGTGGAAACAGTGTCAGACTTTATTTTTCTGGGCTCCAAAATCACTACAGATGGTGACTGCAGCCATGAAATTAAAAGACGCTTACTCCTTGGAAGGAAAGTTATGACCAACCTAGATAGCATATTCAAAAGCAGAGACATTACTTTGCCAACAAAGGTCCATCTAGTCAAGGCTATGGTTTTTCCTGTGGTCATGTATGGATGTGAGAGTTGGACTGTGAAGAAGGCTGAGCGCCGAAGACCGATGCTTTTGAACTGTGGTGTTGGAGAAGACTCTTGAGAGTCCCTTGGACTGCAAGGAGATCCACCCAGTCCATTCTGAAGGAGATTAGCCCTGGGATTTCTTTGGAAGGAATGATGCTAAAGCTGAAACTCCAGTACTTTGGCCACCTCATGTGAAGAGTTGACTCATTGGAAAAGACTCTGATGCTGAGAGGGATTGGGGGCAGGAGGAGAAGGGGATGACAGAGGATGAGATGGCTGGATGGCATCACTGACTCGATGGACGTGAGTCTGAGAGAACTCCGGGAGTTGGTGATGGATAGGGAGGCCTGGCATGCTGCGATTCATGGGGTCGAAAAGAGTTGGACACGACTGAGCGACTGATCTGATCTGACATACCCAGCACTGTGCTAGGTCATGGCTATTGTTATCTTTTAAACTTATAATGGTAAGCCCCAAAAAATCTTTTCAGCAGAATAAAAAGGATAGGTAATTAACCTGAACTGAACCCTTACTCTGTAGTGGACTCAGGGGTCCATTTCTCAGTTCAATGGACTTGGAACCATTATCTAACTTGCCGGTGGTCACACAGCCAGTAAAGGTTAGGGCAGCAATGTGAATCCGGCTCTTGGCATCAAAGCCCATCCTCTTCTCCATGGACCCTATTTAGAGGATAGTGGAGAAGGAACACTGTGTCCCTAAATACAAATGAGTTTTAAAACTCTTTGTTGCTGCAATGTGTTCTACTCTGCTATTCTCCTAGAGGAGACTAACTTTCCCTTCTCCTTTCCAGGTTACATTCTATCCATTTTTTAAATTTAGTCCTACATAAAAATAACTTTTCACATCAGAAGATATGTATCCTAGAATGTACCAACCTGGAGTTCAGAATTTCTATTCTTGGGAATATCTTGGCAGTTCAGTGGTTAGGACTCCACGCTTTCACTGCCAAGGGCATAGGTTCAATCCCTGGTTAGGGAAATAAGATTCCACTAGCCACACAGCACAGCACCACCCCCCAATTTTTTTTAATTTTAAAAATGTAAAAAGATGAATTTTGATTCCTAGAGGTTATTAAGCAATGGAAATTCAATCATTCATTCTTCATGTAATACATTATTGAGTGCCTACTGTGTGGCAGGCATATTCCTAGGCAATGCTCCTGCCCTCTTGGGGCTTATGGTCTAGTGGGAGAGACAGAAAATAAAATAAGTATAGATTGTAAAAAGCAGTAAGAAGGAAATAAACAAGATGCTGTGTTAAGGAATAAATGATGGCCATTAAGGATGCCTTCTCTGAAAATGTTATCTTTGATGGATACATGAAGCATGAGAAGAAGCCTGTTATCCAAAGAGCCAAGGAGATGGCCTTTCAGACAGAAAGAACAACATGTGCAAAAGCCCTGAGGTTGAAAAGAGCTTGAACTGAGACTGTGGAATATAGGAGCAAGGGAAGAGTGATGTGGGTAGGCTAAGCTGAGGTTGGAGATGTAGGAAGGGGTCAGGTCATATAGGGCCATGTGGGCCAAGGTAACGCATTTGCATCTTATTCTAAATGGATTTTGTGCTTTCACAAAGGAATGCACAATCTGATTTACACTGTTAAAAGATCACTCTGGATGTGAAGTGGTTTTTAAAAGTCAAGAATGGAAGCAGGGAGAATAGCAAGGAATTTGTTGCTGTGGTCCATAGGATGACGATGGTGATGGAAGTAAGAAAACACAGAAAAGTATTTTGGAGGTAGATTATGTGCTCTGTACTTGATTAAAAAGTAATGAATAAGCAAGTGTTCCAGGATGTCTCTGGCGGTCCAGTGGCTAAGACTCCGAGCTCCCAATGCAGAGGGCACAGGATCGATTCCTGGTCAGGAAACTAGATCCCACATGCCACAACTAAAGATCAAGCATGCTGCATTTAAGACTCAGCACAGCCTAATTGATTAATAAATTAATTAATATTTATAAATAAATAAATGTGTTCAGTGAATGAATGGATATTTCTAAATTGCACCCCTGGACACTGTCTTATTTAACATGTTTCCCCCATACTTATCATGGTGACTCATTGGAAAAGACTCTGATGCTGGGAGGGATTGGGGGCAAGAGGAGAAGGGGACGACAGAGGATGAGATGGCTGGATGGCATCACTGACTTGATGGACGTGAGTCTGGGTGGACTCCGGGAGTTGGTGATGGACAGGGAGGCCTGGCGTGCTGCGATTCATGGGGTCGCAAAGAGTCGGACACGACTGAGCGACTGATCTGATCTGATCTATCATAGTACCTATTTAATAACTACTTGAACAAATGAATCTGGTGAGAGGACTATAAAAAGGATTCTGGGAAGAAGAGTTCTAATTTTTCTTCTGAGAATAATAAAGTAACAGTTGTCATTTACGGAGCACTTTTTACATGCCAATTGTGCAGTCATCAGTTTGTCCTTACAACGGCCCTGGGAATTGCTACGATTATCATCCTCATTTTAGAGCTGACATTCACAGACTTCCATGCAACACCTTTATTTAATAAGTGCTTGCTGAGTGCCTGAAGTTTTGGGTCTCGTGAATAATAAGTGGCAGATCTAGCCTTGAACTTAAGACTGTCTAATTTTGAAGCTCATGTTCTTTGGAGTTTTACTAGTGTAAATTAGAGAATTAAAAACTTGAAAAATCTATAACCTTCCTAAACCTGCTCTGTCATTTATAGGTAACAGCAAGGACAAATGTGAGTCGGTTAGGCTGGGCTTCAGGCACACCATAAGCCTGTACCCCTGACCTTTATCCCCAACTCAGAACGCCTCTATGCATGACACCAAGGTCTTTTGCCACAGGTGGAGACAGGGAACTGGCCAGCTCCACACGTCTGCATTCCCACTTGCTCTCCCAAAGTTCCAACTGCCCACAGCTCCCCTGACATTATGCTCTGATTGCTAAGTCTGGTCTGGCACAGGGACAGAGGGACTCCGAGGCCGAGGAGTTGAGAATTCTTGCTGGCCGCTTTGGGAGGGCCGGATAACACAAGTGAGATGCTGGCATGCTAAAAAGAGGGAGGGCTATTTTGAGACTCTGTTCAAGTAATGTTTCACAGTGGAAAAACGGTAGCACTCTGCACAGGATATGCCTTGACAGGAGTTATGGTTCAGGCGTCAGTGCCCTGGGTTTCTATTTTCATTGCAAAAACTTGTAGTGTGGACCTAAAAAGGCTGGCCCCTAACAAAGAAGTAAACATTGGTGTGAAATTTGGAAACTTTTCTGAAAAATGTCATAGTTCAAGATTGGAGGCTCACTGTTTTAAATACATCATGGCATAGCTACATAAGGAATACCAAGTGGCTATTAAAATGATGGGCTTCCCGGGTGGTGGCACTAGTAGTAAAGAACCCAGCTGCTAATGCAGGAGGTGTAAGAGATGCAGGTTCGATCCCTGGGTTGGGAAGATCCCCTGGAGGAGGAAATGACAACCCACTCCAGTATTCTTGCCTGGGAAATCCCATGGACAGAGGAGCCTGAAGGGCTACAGTCCATAGGGTTGCAAAGAGTTGGACACAACTGAAGCGACTTAGCATGCATGCATACATTAAAATGATAATATAAAACTATTTTTGGCCACAAAGAAGTATGTTCATGCTACATTCTTCAGTGCAAAGAGATTATTAGAAACATATGGCACCACGTGTAAAATATGTGCATGGCTATATGTGTATAGAAAAAATTTGGAAGGAGATTTTTAAAAAGGGTGTTATTATGCCTTTCTTTTAGTTATTTTATGAACTTATTGTAAGAATTAGTTGGATTATCATTATTACAAGTTGGACTATTATGGATTTTGTATGTATAACCAGAAACAAAAAATGAAGCAGTTCCCATTTTGAAGGGAAAGATGGTGATCAAAGGGGTCCCTGACCAAGTGGTTAAGGGTAATCCTATAGAGTAAGTATTGGGTAAGAAAGGGCTAAAGTCCCTAACTCAAGCTTTATTTCTAATATTCTCATGAAATAAAGTATTTTATTCTAAAATTATTCCCAACTGTTTATATATTGTGTTGATTAGAGGTATATATTTGAGTTCCAAGAACATCTAAAAAGTCAATAAAAGAAAAAAGAAGAAATACACATGAATCAGTCATCATACCCACAAGTGTATAGTCAGTTAATAGGAACTAATTAACACTGAAATCTTTGGGACAAGAACAGCTGTTAAAGTAGGAGTCTAATAAAGACAGAGAACCCTGGGAGAGGAGAAAATGAAATCTGCAAGGTAGGAGATGCGAGAGCTTCGGGCAACTTGACCGTGAGAGCTAATGTGAAGGACGCATAGTGGAGGCAAAATAGAAAGGCTACCACACCCTGTGCCAGTGTCAAATTCATCTGCCAGTTTCCGTTTTCCTGCTCCTTCAGTTTATTTCCCCTCAATTTTTCCCTGGACTGGATATTCTGCCTAAATGCACAACATTTAAACTGCACAACATTTGAGTAAATATTTAATTTAAAGGAGGTTTTTCATTAATACTTTGGAAGACTATATTCAACATTATACAATTGTGATAGATAGCACAAAGTTCTACATCGTTATGCTATGAGTTGAACTGTGTCTCCCCAAAATCCATATGGTGCAATTCTAACCCCAAAGCATCTCAGAATGTGACCTTTTGGTCAGAGTCCATGCGGATGTAATTCGTTAGGATGAGTTCACACTGGAGTAGGCTATGTTTACTATGCTCAGTCTCTCAGTCGTGTCTAATTCTTTGCAACCCCATGGACTATAGCCCACCAGGCTCGTCTGTCCATGGGATTTTCCAGGCAAGAATACTGGAGTGGGTTACCATTTTCTTCTCCAGGGGATCTTCCCCACTGAGGGACCGAACTGAGTCTCCTGCATTGCAGGCAGATTCTTTACCAACTGAGCCACTGGAGTAGGGCGGGCCCTTAATCTGATATGACTAGTATCCTTATAAAAAGTGGAAATTTGGACACAGAGAGATGCATAGAAGGAGGATAATGCGAAGAGATTATGGGGAGAAAATGCCATCTACAAGCCAAAAAGACAGGCCAAGAGCACATCCTTCCCTCACAGCCCTCAGAGGAACCAACGCTGACAATGTCTCGTTTTCCAGCTTCTAGTCTCCAGAAGTGTAAGGCAATAGATTTCTGTTGCTAGAGCCACCCAGCCTGCTATCCTTTGTCACGCCAACTTTAGCAATCTAATACAAGGTGCAATATATCCTAACTATATGTGTGTTGAATTCTACCAATAGGCATCTGAGTTGTGTCAGCATAAATTTTCCTATGTTACGGGGCATGTCACCAAGTTCATAGGTAAAGAACTTGCCCAAGGTCAGTCACAGCTGGAAGTCATAATAAAATTACTATTCTATACATAGTCATCTGACTTATGTACATGCTAGAAGTTTATATTTTCAAGTGGCTCAAAACATTTTTTGTTTTTTTTACATCAAAAAGGTATCAAGTTGGGGGCTTCCCCAGTGGCTCAGTTGGTAAAGAATCTGCCTGCAATGCGGCAGACCGAATCTGGGTTCATCCCTGGGTTGTGAACATTCTCTGGAGAAGGGAATGGCAACCACTCTAGTATTCTTGTCTAAGAAATCCCATGGACAGAGGAGACTGGCAGGCAATGTCCATGGGGTTGCAAAGAGTTGGACATGACTGAGCAACTAACACACACACACATACACACACACGATATTAAGTTATATTTGGGGCTACTTTTAGGTGGGGTGAATATAGGTAGGTCATTTAGTCCTCAGGACAGCCTTGAGAGAAATATCTACATTATAACGACAAATAAGTTGAGTGTCTAAAATTTTAATTCACTGCCCAAGACTGAAGATTCAAACATAGTCTTTTCTAAGCTTGGTATACATTCACATATGTTTTAAAAAGGCTTAGTACCCCTATATTTTATTATTTTATTATGTGAATAATATTTTCTATGCCATGAGCCTCATTATAACACTTTCGCCTAGTTAATTTATTTGTGATTTCCTTTCTTCTGCAATATCCTCTCCACAATCCCCCTTATCAAAAGTCATATGGCAGTCCAAGAAATAATTTAAAAAGTTCTCTCATTTACTGCAACCATAATGAGTCTCCTTGTACTCCACAGAGTCAAATGATCTGGTTAAGTTATTTAGCATGGAGGTAATAAGATAGCAAAAATATTTTTATGGGTTGGAATGACATATTCCTTCTGCCACTCAGGGGACATGATAGGATATTCTTACTCTACAAAAATGTTTTTACATCATCATGATATCATGTGGTCCCTACATATAATTACTTCTAAAAATATCCATTTAGAATGTTGGGTTGTTTTTGCCTCTGAAAAAAATTGCATAGGGAAACCTAGGGAAAATGCTAATTTCTTGTGACCAAATGGCATAGAACTGATAGTTTCCTTTGTATTTGAAAGTGCCTTACATATTTTAAAGTATGGCAATATAATTATTCCTTTTAGATAGCCTAAGGATTACTAATGTCTCTTATGTTGATTATCTAACCTTGTATTAGATTAGGCTGATTTCCTAGTGATTTTAAGAAAAGTGCCATACCAAATTAATTAGTCATGTCATTGTGAAGAAAACCTCAAAATAAGCTTACCCAACATGGCAATAAGTAAAATAGTGTAATAGGTAGTTAAAAATAGATAAAGTTTATCCATCCATCTGCTTCCCAAAAAGTCTATAAAGCAGCAGACAATGAATACACTTAAAGGTATATTTGATAAATAAAGATAAAACAAATATATACAAGAAGGGTAATTAAATCAGAAGTCATGAATGAGAGTGTTTAAATAGATGGATAAAAAAATTAATGGGGTTGCTTATTACTGAATGTCTAGGAGGTGATGTTTCAAATTTCCTAACCATCAGAGAAAAAAAAAGAGGACGTGAACTTCCCTTGCAGTCCAGTGGTTGGAACTGCTAGGTTCCAACACAGGGGGTGCAGGTTCAATCTGTGGTTGGGGACTAAGATCCCACAGGCAGGGTGGCACTGTCAAAAGAAAGGAGGATTAAATGTAATCAGTATTTCTCAAATCTTCCCTCCAAAGTTCAAAGAGAATGATTACTAGGGTATATAAACTGAAATAATCCACCAGAAGTGAAAAATCACTTTATGATTTAGCATATGAATTCAGGGAAACATTGTATTCTAACACTAATACATTGAAATTTATTTTAACAAAAAATAATTTTTTTATCATTTCTACCTGTGAGTTTAAATTTATTTCCAGAATAAAGTAGCACATTAATCCTATAGCTTAATACCAAATTCCAACAACATGGTACATTTTCTATTATTCCTGGGAAGTAACAAATTACAAAACTCTCATTACCTGATTTGTTTTCTAAAATCACACAACAGAATTTTTAAAGTGAAATCTTAAGATGTAAGTATAACATATGTACAGGGATTTACTTTAGAAGATAGTAGAAAAAATGTTATAAAGACTGGAGCCCAGTCTTGTATGAGCTGAGTCCCTGCCTGAATTAAGGTGATCTGCTACCAATCTATCTTCTAATCAAAATTAAGAGAAATCCTTCTGGGGGAAATAATATCATCCAGAATCCTTATAATTTTTCACATTCAATGCCTGAAATTCAAATGCAAAGAAAAACAAGAGCTTGACTTTAGTCTCCCTTTTCTTGGTTTCTTAAATTCTCTGTTCTCTGAAAATGCAGTTTTACACCTGAAGCTTGGCACCATATGATTTAGACTCCACCATATCTGTTGCTTACAATATTCTAAAATAATACCAGTTGCCACCAAGGACAATGAATTTCTGCAAAAGAGAATTTATTGATTAGGGATCCTCTCTGTGAGCTCTTGTTACTCAACTCAGTTCTAGAGTGAGGAGAAACACTACATTCGATTTTAAATGACCAGATATACAGAGAAATGGAACCAACAGGAAAAGTAGACTATAGAAACAGACCCAGAAACGATTCAATGGAGGCACAGTAACTACCTTAGCCAAGAAGAGAAAACTTCAAAAACCACAAAGAAGAAACATAAGAACAAAGTTGATTTGCCTCTGCCTGAGAAGTCCAAAATTTGGAGGCACCAGTTATCAGGGAAAGCAGAGAGCAACACAGAATTGAAAACAGAGTGATTAGTTGAAAGTCTTTAAAAAGAGAAATTGCATCCCAGGTCCTTCATCCAGAAAAGTAATTTTATCTAATAGGAGATCACAGATTTATGATGTGGAGAAATTGGATTAGAATGGCTCCAACTTAGGTTGGAAAGTAGAGTTAAGTGTGAAGATGAAAATACTAATATTAAGGGAATATCTGCTTACTGAATGGTGGGCTCTCCAGGCCCTTATTCAACCTATTCTGAAAACCCCAGGAATCGGGAGTATGCCTTTTCTGTCTCCGTAAGAATATTCTTCTCAGGTAGATTCTTTTGTAGGTGATGATATTTGGGACCCCCAGAGAAATAGCCAGCTCCCATCCAAACCACCTTGAAGTCCATAGCCAGCAACTTCTACCCAAAAGTGGTTTTTAGTGCCTTACACATTAGTGGAGAGACAAGAATCACCATTTATTGGAAGAAAGTCACAAACATAAAACAGAAGAAAGAGCAAATAGGAAAAACAAAGCAGGATTGGGGATGATGCTTGGGAAGAAAGGAGATTATATTAGAAATGGAGAAAAACTGAAAGCTACATATATATGTTTAATACCTCAGAAGAACAATTTTTTTTAACCTTGAATGCTCTACCAAGTCAAACTAAAAATCACATATGAGGAAAGGGAATTCTCTGGCAGGTTAGGACATCATGATTTCATTGCTGAGAGCATTGGGTCAATCCTTGGTGTGGAAACTAAAATCATGCAAGTCACAAGGCAAGGACAAAAAAAAAAAGATAAAATGAAGATATTTTTACACCTGTAGGGATTAAAAATGTTAACTTGCTATGAAGTTATAAAACTGAGCGTCCTAAGTAATTTGATTTAGTTTATGGCTTGTGTTGGGTCCTCTCCCTCCTCCAGAGGCAAAAACTGAGACAAGAATGTGAATGTTAGTAGTTTGAGAGGTGGTTCCAGAAAACACCATTAGGGGAATAGGGAAGTTTAAGAACACGTCTCAGCATTATTCCAACTAAGAGGTGAAGAAGCAGAGGTAAGTATTGAACAACCCGCAGCCTTCACTGGTTGAGAGCTGGTCTTACAGCACCAGTGAACCTTGAGCACTTTCAATATACTCCTCACATCCTCAGAGCCAGCTCTGGCAACCAGAAAATGCTCTTGAGAAAAGAATATCAGTTATCTTTTATACTTGTAACTGGCCAATTATGTTATTTTGAGCTCTTCAAACAATCGCAGTGAAACTAAATCACAAAATTAGAACATTTTAAGAATTTCCTGAACAAAGGAAAACAGATATGAGTGAAGCCTCCTAGACTGTAAAAGCTATAAATTATAGGCTTTAATTTCTTAGATCAGCTTCAGTTATAGAAATATGTCACAATTTTACTTGATATCCAGAGAACTTAAATAACATGCTGAAATTACTTCTCAGAAAGATAAGGAAAAGTTGTTTAGAAAATGTTTAAATTCCTATGACCACAGAAGCGCTAAGAACAAAGAGTATTTTTGGAGATTAGCCAGGTAGGGCAAAGGTCTTTAAAATCAAACTATACATGCTCTGATCCTTGTTATTGTAGTTTAAAACTCTAATGAACATTTGTCATTCTTTTGGCTGCCCACTTTCTGAACCCCTTTCTATGTTTGGGGAATTCTTGACCTAATGAGTCTCGATAGGATGAGAAACAGTCTCCCGGTATAAGGATTGAAAGTTCCAGATAATCACTTTTCTAGCTTTCTTTGCAGCCACACATGAACACATGACCAAGCTTCCGCCAATCGGAAGTTTCCATCACAGATTTCAAATACAGATCTAGTGATGTACAGAAGCAGGGAGGGCAGACAACCAGCTCTGAATGCAGCAGTAGGTGCAGCAAGATAGTTGTTGGGGGCAGGAGTGATCTATGCCAGCTCTGTTCAGTGACATGCAAGAGGACCTAAGCTAGGCCTCTAGTGGCAGTGATGTCCTCATTTGGCCAGATCTTTGGTGTAGTCTGGGGCTTTTTATCTGGCTGCTTGTTCTCCAGCCTTCTCATAAATTTTGTAAGCAATCTAATGCAGTTGTGTTTATCCACTCAGTTGTTTCTAACTCTTTGCGATACTTTGGACTGTAGCCCGCCAGGCTCCTCAGTCCATGGGATTTTTCAGGCAAGAATACTGGAGCGGGCTGCCATTTCCTCCTTCAGGGGATCTTCCCATCCCAGGGATCCAACACATGTCTCTATACTGCAGGCGGATTCTTTACCACTGAGCCATCAGGGAAGCCCCAAGCAATCTAATACCTTTCAATAAATCCTAGTGTATACTCAATGAGTCCAAGTTGACCTTAGTTAGCGACAATCAAGGAAGTTTACTGCTTCAAAATTCAGTACCAGAAAGAAGGGTATTGTCAATAGCAAATATTAAACCAGTTTGAGTCAAGGTTTTTTGTTATTTGAAGCCCAGGGCATCCCAACTGATCTCCCTGATTTTACTGAGTTAATTAGAAGAAACAAAGTGTTCCAAAAGCTATCAGTCTGACTCAGGACTTCCATGGTGGTCCAGAGGCTGAGGTTCCATGCTCCCAATGCAAGGGGCCTGGGTTTAATCCCCGGTCCAAGAGCTATATCCCACATGCCACAACCAAGTTCTCATGCTACAACTGAAGATCCCAAGGGCCCAAACTAAGACCTAGCACACCCAGAGAAATCGTTTTTAAAAAAAGGTTTTTAAAAAAAAAAAAAAGTTTTAATAGTTTTTAAAAAGTTTTAAAAAGAAAAGTTTACGACTCTGAAACTCGTAAATGTGATCTTTCATCACATGACTTTTTATAATTGTTTATGTAAAATTATAAATTAACAAACTGAATTTCCTATAATGACCATTTCATGATCTGGGTGAACAAATAATACTTTACGTAACTATGAAAATAGTTCACCCAGATCATGAAGTGGTCATTACAGGAAATTCGGTTTGTTAACAGTTTGTTAATAAGTGGTACATGAACTCTCTGGCCTTTCATTGGTTAATCCATCACTACACATCCTGAATGGGTTTGCTTATCAAAGAGAATCTTCACTAGCACCTGAATCTTCACTACAGCCCCCGACAATAAAACTTCTTCTGACAGCTGATCCAAACACTGCACAAAGTTTTGCTTTTACACAATTTGCATATATCTTATTTTGAACCATATCTATTTCTTCGGTGCCAATGATGAACTCATCAGATCACCATTCAAATATTCATGGGCCCTCCATACTGGGATTTCTGATCATGTGACCCACTACTGAAAACACCGGGACACTCTGGATTCTTTTTTCACTTTCAGCTCTTTGCTAGATGAGTCCATGGCCTGGGTAAGTCAGGGCTAATCTTGACAACTCTTGAGGTGGAACATTTCAAACATTCATGGGGTACCTCGCTGTTCTTGCCTGACAAAGAACACACACGCCCTTTTTGTGTTGCAGTCCTCTTTCTTTTATGTTCCCTCTGCCCTTAAAATCCATCCACATCTAAATTAGAAAGGCAGACTGAGTGTAAATACTGAGTCCTACCTTGACGTTAGCACTGATTGAAACTTTCTCAGTCTGTCCTGGCTGCTCTACTGCTACTGCTGCTGCTAAGTCACTTCAGTCGTGTCCGACTCTGTGCGACCCGAGACTGCAGCCCACTAAGGCTCCCCCGTCCCTGGGATTCTCCAGGAAAGAACACTGGAGTGGATTGACATTTCCTTCTCCAATGCATGAAAGTGGAAAGTGAAAGTGAAGTCGCTCAGTCATGTCCGACTCTTAGCAACCCCACGGACTGCAGCCTACCAGGCTCCTCCGTCCATGGGATTTTCCAGGCAAGAGTACTGGAGTGGGTGACATTGCCTCTAACAGAATACTATAACCTGGGTGGCTTACGAACAACAGGACTTTATTTCTCACAGCTCAGGAAGCTGGGAAGTCCAATCAAGGTGCTGGCAGATTTAGTGCCTACTGAGGCCTTGCCTCCTGGTTCACCCTACTATCCTCTCAGGGTGGAAGCAGAAAGGGAACTCTCCGTCATCTCTTTGATGAGGGCACTAAACCCATTCATTAGAGATTTCCTTCATGACCTAATCACCTCTCCAAAACCCTACCCCTAAAGACTATAACATTGGGGATTATGTTTCAACATGAATTTTGGGAAGACACAAAATTGTCTATAACAAACCTAGACTACATGTGGGTATGGCCAATATTGAGTTAGTCTCCATTTAGTCACCTGGAATCTACCATGTTCCTTCCCTGAGGAAGAAAGGGCACCGGGAGGGCACAAAGGAAAAGGGGAAACTGGGAATGCCAGACACAGTGCAGAGAACCAACCACTATATGGTCACAGCAATGTTGCAGATCTAACACAGCAAGCTCCCAGGAGCTCTTGACCTGCTGGCCAGGGCTTTTTGGCCCAGACTGAAGATGGCCCATTTAATCTAGGACATTCTCTTACTTCATGGTAATACAGATGGCTTTCCAGGTGGCAGGAGTGGTAAAGAACCTGGGAAAATCCCCTGGAGGAGGGCATGGCAACCCACCCCAGTATTCTTGCCTGGAGAATCTCACGGACAGAGGAGCCTAGCAGGCTACAGTCCATAGGGTCACAAAGAGTCGGACACAACTGAAGTGACTTAAAAAACCTGCCAAGCAGCAAGTAAGAAAAAGAGTTTATTTTGGGAGTTTCTTATGGGACAGCTTCCATGCAAGACTGCCCACATCCTGGCTCCGCTCCTGGGTTTATTATTTGCAAGCCTCAATCTTTTATTAAAGCCTTCCCCTGACCCTCCGGCTTCAACTGTTTCAGCCTCCTTTAGCTGGGCTAGTTCAAGGAAAGATCATGATCCAGGGTTGGGCTCAAGAACTAATGGTGCAAGAGCACCTCCCTGTGGTTGAGTGGCAGGAGAGCAAGAAACTTTAGCTCCTGGATCTACCCAAAACAAGAGAGAAAAGCAAGGAAATGATTGTGATTAAGTGTAAGCTTTGGAGTTTGTAGGTGACATTTTCCTTAGACCATTTCTTTAGTGCCGAAGGATTACAGACCATGAGGTCCGAGGTGCAGAGGATAGCCACTGAAGTTTTTATTTTTAAAATCTTTATTTATTTTATAGAAATATAGTCGATTTACAATATTATATTAGTTTCAGATGTACTACATAGTGATTCAATATTTTTCTAGGTTACACTCTATTCAAAGCTATTATAAAATGTTGGCTACATTCCCTGTGCTGTACATTACATTCTTGTATCTTTTTTGTTTTATATTTAGTAGTCTGTACCTCTTAATCCTCTATGCCTATCTTGCTCCCCTCCCCCCAGCCCTCCCCCTACTGGTAACTAGTTTGTTCTCTATATCTTTAAGTCTGTTTCTAGTTCATTATTTTCATTTGTTTCAATTTTTAGATTCTACATATAAATGGTAACATATAGTATTTGTCTTTCTCTGTCTGACTTATTGCAGCAAGCTTAATATCCTCTAGGTCCATCCATATTGCAAATGGCAAGATTTCACTTTTTTGGCAAAGTAATATTCTATGTGCGTGTGTGTGTGTGTATACCACATCTCCTTTATTCACCTGTTGGCTAGAAGGTTGCTTCCATATCTTGGCTATTGTAAATAATGTCATTATGGGAGTTCCCTGGTAGTCTAGTGGTTAGGATTTGGCATTGTCACTGCAAAGGCCTGGTTGGGAAACTGATATCTGACAAGCCACACAGTGCAGCCAAAAAAAAAATTTTTGTTTCTTTTTGAATTAGTGTTTTCATTTTCTTTGGATATATACCCAGGAGTGGAATTGCTGGATCATATAGTAGTTCTAGTTTTAGCCACTGAAAATTTTAAAGCCCTGAATATAATTTAGCAGGAACACTATCACAGGCAATCAGTTTTTGTTCTGTTGCTAAAGCTATTGGATATATGCTAAAGTGATTTTTTTTTTTTTGGTCTGAGTGACAAGAAAATAATGTTTAATCAATATGCAAATCAAACGGTCTCCACTGGCATTATTAATCTAAAAAGAAATAATTGCATAGTCACTAGTAAGAGGAAGGACATTTAGTCTATACTTTCAAATGGGACAATCATTCTAAAGAGCTGTTCACTGGCAAAATTTCTCCCCAAGTTAGTATAGATTATATGCTATGTCATAAAAGGTAACAATCATGAAGTGTTTTTTTTCAGTATTTGCTTTTAGAGAAAAATCCTAAAACTTGTAGAGACTTCTGATGTCAGAAAATTATGAAATGTAAGAGTATATTTAGCAATCAGGGTGACTTAGCTCATGGTAATTGGCATATGTATAATTATAATTTGCATTCCAGTTATTTAGACTGAGATATCCTTGATCAGGTTGAACATACTGTGAATAGAAGATCTCTTTTTCCAAGAAATAAGGTGCAGACAGTCTTTGGAGAATGGCCTCACTGAACTGGTAAGTTAGCTTTCTCCGGATTTTGATGATTTCCCCAGTTCTTCCATAATTCCTCAGTGCTCTGGCCATTTTCTGATAAGTCATGGTCTTCCGGTTGCCTTTTCTTTTTCCCCAGAGTTGGGCAAGTTTTTCTTTGTTTTTTGATACAAACTGAAAGATGCCTTTGGTTTGATCTATCCACTGAATACAAGATGCCATCTCTGGATTACATAGGGATTCATGAAGGTATTCAAACAGTCGGAGCTTCTTCCTGCCTAAAACAGAGGAAAACAACATCATGCTTCACCATGGCTCTACACAGAGCACCTTCTCAGGAAGGATTTGTTGAGTGAATACAGAATTGAAAGTTCCATTGGGATTGGTTTCCCTCCTATTCACCCTCTTAGAATGTATTTATGGTATCATTTTATGGGACTTGGCCTATTGCAGTTTCAAATGAAACTTTCTTGTTGGGGAAGTTGTCCAAAATGTTGTAGTCTTTCATTGGAAAAGGGAAGCATGGAGCCTCTTTACCCTAGTCTCTCATCTGTCATGTGGTCTTTCTTTACAGTTAAATCTTGACTTCTAGTTTTATGTTAAACTATCTACAGAACAAGACTGAGCAAAATGTACTACAAAGTTTAGTGGTTCTAAAGAGAAGTTTCAGGACTTCCTCAGTGGTCTGGTGGTTAAGAATCTGCCTTTCAATGCAGGGGATGTGGGTTCGATCCCTGGTCAGGGAACTAAGATCCCACATGCCACAGAGCAACTAACACCCGACACAGACAAATAGTTGTTTTGTTTAAAGGAGAAGTCTCAAAAGACCTTTCCAAAAGGGAACTCATTTGAAGCAGCTTTATTCAAGTAAGTTAAGACAAATAAGCTAAAGAAGGTGAATGCATTTTGTAAAATGTAAAACAATGTGCAAATTCAAGTGAAATCAGTAATGCTGCTGCTACTGCTGCTAAGTCACTTCAGTTGTGTCCGACTCTGTGTGATCCCATAGACGACAGCCCACCAGGCTCCACCGTCCCTGGGATTCTCCAGGCAAAAACACTGGAGTGGGTTGCCATTTCCTTCTCCAATGCATGAAAGTGAAAAGTGAAAGTGAAGTCGCTCAGTCGTGTCCGACTCTTAGCGACCCCATGGACTGCAGCCTACCAGGCTCCTCCGTCCACGGGATTTTCCAGGCAAGAGTACCAGAGTGGGGTGCCATTGCCTTCTCCTGAAATCAGTAATAGACTTATGTAAAAATGCTAACTCTGGCTCTGCATAATTACTTGAAAAAAAAATAGAAAAAAAGCAAAGTTGAAATCCCAAAATATCTTCATGACATTCTGACATTATTAATGAGAAATGACAGAGAGCATGGTGATGTTTTTCATTGCTGTGAAATAAAATGATACTGCCAGAGCTTTTAATCTCTTTTGGAACACAGCCCTTTATATTTCAGAGTAACTAGAAAGGAAACTTTGAGAAGATTTGCTGTGATTTTTGCTTGTTTGGTCGATTGGAGAACAGAGGTGCCAAGCCGTTTTATGACTTCTGAATTGGCCTGTAAACATCGTGGTCCACCAGATCTGTCAGTAGCTAAAAGTTCCACGGCCAGATTCCATTTTCCCCTTGAGAAAGTCAAACAGTGGATTCCCAAACTGCTTTAAACAGTCTCTGGGGTGTAAGACTCATACATCGGTCATTATTCATCCAAAAGCCTCAAAGATTATCTTTTGTGTTATATTATCTTGAGTTTATGAATTGAGAAATGAAAGGGACTTACCAAAAAACACATTATGAATTCAAGTCACAGACTTAAACAAGCTCTCTGGCTCTCATCCAATGGTCAAATCAATTATAATGGATCCTCATCTTTTAAAGTTTGTTTTCGATTTTGAAAAAAAAGATGTTTGAACTTTTGTGTTTTGAAAATAAAGGTATATGATAAAAAATTCAAACAGAAGCACAAGCTGAAAGTAAAAACTCCAATCTAGTCTGCATATCTTTAGAAAACAATTTATTTTTTGCATATATAATCATATGCATATTGGAGAAGGGCATGGCAACACACTCCAGGATTCTTGCCTGAAAACTCCCACGGACAGAGGAACCTGCCAGGCTACAGTCTATGGGGTTGCAAAGAGTCAGACACAGCCAAGCAACTAATACTTTATCCTTTAAAAGTGAAAATTGGTATAGTATTTTGTACTTTTTCCAGTGTCTAATATATCTTAAATAAATCATTGAACCATATAGAGACTAGCTATAGATAGAGGAAATACTAAAGTGTTGACAACAGTTAGTTCTGGGGGATAGCATGGGAAGAAAGAACATTTTTTCACTCATTCTTCACATACTTCTGAATCATCTGAAATTTTCATGAGCATTATTACTCTTGAATTATGGAATTACAAAGGATTAAAACCCAAACCAAAATGGTATTCAGAGATCATTCTGCTTCAATATTTAAAGTATGCTCTTTTGCATTTTAATAATTATATATGTTCTATTTGTGTGTGTGTGTGTTAGTTGCTTAGTCGTGTCTGACTTTTTTGCAACCCCATAGGCTGCAGCCCCACCAGGCCCCTCTGTCCATGGGATTCTCCACTGGACACTGGAGTGGGTTGCCATTTCCTTCTCCAAAAGGAACTATAGAAAGAAAGAAAGTGAAGTCGCTGTCTCCTAATAATGAATTCTTGAAGTATTTTGAAATTTCATTGTTTCAAATGTATCACGACTTCAGGTGGATGACAACTCTAAAAACAAAAATAGTAAATTATATTTCCCCTAATTGCAAAGATCCACAGCCCAAAACATCAGTGAAAAGATATAGGCATCATACTCTGGACTTAGTTGGTTTGTTAAAAAAAAAAGAATAGGAGACAGAGGTAGAAGCATTATTGTCCTAATATTAAATTACTGCCATTATTCAATACTTAGTAGTAATGTTCAGTAGATTTACTTTACTTATGTGATATTATACATTATTCCTTTCTGGATTAGAGTATTACTGCATAGTTAGATTTTATAATTCTAGGATACAGTATACTGTTTTATAGGAACAAAACTGCTGCTGCTGCTACTAAGTCACTTCAGTCGTGTCCGACTCTGTGTGACCCCATAGACGACAACCCACCAGGCTCCCACGTCCCTGGGATTCTCCAGGCAAGAACACTGGAGTGGGTTGCCATTTCCTTCTCCAATGCATGAAAGTGAAAAGTCAAAGTGAAGTCGCTCAGTTGTGTCTGACCCTCAGCGACCCCATGGACTGCAGCCTACCAGGCTCCTCCGTCCATGGGATTTTCCAGGCAGGAATACTGGAGTGGGGTGCCATTGCCTTCTCCATAGGAACAAAACTAGTTATCCCAAAAAATATTCATTTAAAGTAATTTTAAGTATGAACATGTAAAAGAATAAAATTAGAACATTTTCTCACAGATTTATAAAAATAAACTCAAAATGGACTAAAGACTTAAATGTAAGACCAGAAACCAAATGTAAGACCAGAAACCATTAAACTCCTAGAAGAAAACATAGGAAGAATGCTCTTTGACAAAAAGTGTAGCAATATTTTTTTTTTATCTATCTCCTAAGGCAAAGAAAACAAGAATAAAAATAAACAAATGAGACCTAATTAAACTCAAATGCTTTTGCACAGCAAAGGAAACCATCAACAAAACAAAAAGATAATCTACGGAATGGGAGAAAATATTTGCAAATGATATGAATAAATGGTTAATATCCAAAACATGTAAATAGCTCAAGCAACTCCATATCAAAAAATAAACAATCCCATTAAGAAAATGGGCAGAAGACCTGAATAGACATTTTTCCAAAGACATACAAATGGCCCCAACAGGCACATAAAAATCTTCTAATACCCAACATTGATACTGATTAGAGAATCAGAATCACAATGAATATCATCGCACCCTATCAGAATGGCTATCAACAAAAAGACAAATGGGACTCCCCTGGTGGTTCAGAGGCTAAGACTCTGACTGACATAGAGGCTAAGACTCTGTGCTACCAATGCACGGGGCCCAGGTTTCGATCCCTCGTCAGGGAACTAGACCCCACATGCTGCAGCTAGGACCTGGCACAGCCAAAGAAGTAAACAATAAATTTTAAAAAGACCACAAGTAACAAGTGTTGGCAAGAATATAGAGAAGAAAGAGCACTTATGCACCGTTGGTGGGAATGCAAACTGGTAGAGCCATGTGAAACACAGTGTGGAGATTCTTCAAAAAGCTTAAAAAAGAACTACCAGTGACTTCCCTGGCGGTCCAGTGGTTAAGACTCTGTGCTTCCAATGCAGGGGGCTCAGGTTCCATCCCTTGTTGGGGAACTAAGATCCCACATGCCATATGGAGTGGCCAAAAGAAAAAAAAGAACCACCATATGACCCAGCAACCCCACTCCTGGGTGTATATCCAAAGAAAATGAAAGCACTAATTTGAAGATACATGCATCCCAACGTTCATAGCAGCATTATTTATAATAGCCAAGATATGGATGTAACGTAAGTGTGAATAAACAGATGAATGGATAAAGAAGATGTATATATACATACATTTGAATATAACTCATCCATAAAAAAATAAAATAAAATTTTGCCATTCGCAACAAAGTAGATGGACCTAGAGGGTATTATGATAAAATGAAAAGTCAGACAAAGAAAGACAAATACTGTATGTTATCACTTATATGTGGAATCTAAAAAAACCTAAAAAGTTTAAAAATTAACAAATATAGCCAAACAGAAACAGACTCACAGATATAGAGAATAAACTAGTGGTTACCAGTGGGCAGAGGGAAGGAGGGAGGAGCAAGATTAGGATAGAGAATCAAGAGGTGCAAACTACTATGTATAAAATAAGTTACAAGGATATATTATGCAGTACAAGGAATATGGCCAATATTTTATAATAATTTTAAATGGAGTATAATCTATAAAAATTTTGAATCAGTATGTTGTAAACCTGAAACTAATATAATATTATAAATCAACTACACCTCAATAAAAAATATAAATTTAAAAAACAAAATAATGTTAGCTATGATATCATTTTTTAAATTGCAGTATAAAGTTGTGATGCATCTTACATGTCTTTGTATTTTGTAGGTGTATACTACCACAAACAACATTGCAAGGAACATCCTAATACATATTTACATACACATATGTACCTAAGGTATTTGAGGAAATAGCCATAGTACTAGACTATAAGCATAGTGATTTATATGGGTTTTCTAACTTAATTTTTACAGCAGTCTTACAATGTGTGTACAATTATTATTTGCTTTTCTTTATTTTTTGAATATGAATACTGTGGTACAGAAGGTTAAATGATTTGGCCAGGCTCACATAATTAACCCAGAGTTCACATTCAACCACTGAGTCATAGAGTCACTAAGAGTCTAAAGACACGAACATTTAAAATTTTGGGAGATATTGCTAAATTGCTTTACAAAACTGTACCAGTTTATACCCCCTTTAATAATGCATGTGAAAAACAAAAATAATGCACGTGAGTGTGTGTGGCCCACATCTTGGCCAACACAAGTTATTATCTTGCTTTAACACTTTTTTCTTACCTGTTAGATGAGATCACCTTCAATTTATGAAATCAGGATTTCAAATTTATGAAATAAAGTTATTATTATGGAACTTTTTTTCTGTGGAAAACTTAATAGAGAAGATGATTTCTGTCCCTAGGGCTTCACAGTTGGAATAAGATTGCTAAGACAATTCATGGAAAACCTCCCCCTTCTATACCTAAAATTTATATACCTTATTTTTTTTTTAATTGAAGTATAGAAGATGTACAATATAAGTTATAGGTGTACAATATAATGATTAACAATTTTTAAAGGTCATATGCCAATTAAAGCTATTATAAAATATTGGCTTTATTCTCTGTGTTGTAGAATGTAACCTTGTATCTTACTTTATACATAATAACCTCTTAATTACCTACCTTTATATATCCCATCCCCCTGCTGGTAACCAGTAACCTGTTCTCCATATTTTACATCCTATTTTTTTTTTTTTTTTTTAGGCTCCACTGGATGACATGTGGGATCTTAGTGACTTGTTCAGGGATCAAACCCATGAGCCCTGCATCAAGAGTACAGTCTTAAGAACTGAACCACCAGGGAAATCCCCTTACACCCTATACTTGAACACAGATTTATTTGAGGGACTGACGCTTCACACCTTCACAACATCTCTATGAAGCAAAAGGAAAGCTCATTCAAAATAAACAGCTTGGAGTCTTTTGTCTGTCAGAGTTGTTATTCTCAGTTGTGAGAAAAAAACATTTTGCAAGTCATTTCCAAACTCAGATATGAAATCCCCTAAAAGCTGCTTTGATAAAGACTTGGTTCTTTTGCAAGGAGTGATGTATCCACATACCTTTTCCTCCCTTTTGCTGGAGAAGAGCAGGTTGTACCAGCTGGTTTTCAGGGATGTTCTGCAGAGATTGATGAATATTTCCTTCAAAATAGAGGTCCGTAGCACTGTTCTATATAAATAATGTATCAAGATGTTAAATGGGACTTTCTGTGCGGCCACCAATTGGTGGCCAAAGTCAAAATCTGAGGGCAAAAAGAATGTTCAACAGCTCTCAAATTTGGAAAAGCGCTACCTTCAGTGGCTGTCTCCCAGGGCAGAGCCAGCATCAAACCCATATACAGAGAGTGCCAAGGGACAGAGGTTACCGAGGAATTCTGAGTATCCTCAGAATTGAGAGGAATTCTGAATTCTCCCTTCTCTCTCATAAAGGAGAGTAGGTTACTTTCCTCCTTTCCCCTAAAAATGACCAGTAAGAAAGATTCAAAAGAATCACTAGTAGAAATGGAAGTGCCAGCAATAAGGGAAGACAAGCTTCCATTCCAGAACTGGATGCCCATCTAGACAAGATGAGACAAGGAGAGACAGATGGCAGTTGCAGGAGGGCAGAGCCAAGAGAGGAGGCAGGAGGAAACCACCTGAGCTTCTACCATTACATATGGCAAAAAGACAGGGCAGAAGGGGCTAGACTTGAGCCATCCCCATACAGCAGGCAACGAGTTCCCAACCACAAGGGGCTGTGCAGTGCACACTGTGGGTAGAATCTGAAGAGGAAGTAGGGTTGCCCTAGCAACTGAAAATATTAGGCATCCTCTAATTTACCTGGTAACCCTAAGCAGAGGTGAGAGAGGTTAAAGTAAAACCAAAACTCCCTCTTAAAAGAAATGTCTTGTTGGAGAGACCCTGACAGTACAATTTACAGGGACAGAAAAAGGATATTTGACATAGCATGGTTGAAAGTAATGACTGAAAAAAAACGAAGACTACTTTATATTTATACTCTGTTTCAGAGTATTAAGACTGTTTGATAAAATGGATACATCAAGAAAACAATGCCGAGAATTCCATGGCAGTCAAGTGGTTAGAACTCCACACTTCCATAGCAGGGGGCATGGATTCAGTCCCTGGTTGGGGAAATAAGATCCCACATGCCATGACGTGGCCAAAAAAATAAATAAAAATAATTTTAAAAAAAAGAAAACAATGCAAAAAAAATACACGGAAGGAGAGATGGTAGAGACACTTCCATTTGCAGAAGGTGCTAAAATAGAAATGAATTGGTCCAATATACATAGCTAGCTCTGAGCTTGGGACGGGAAACAAAGCGGGTTAATACAAGACTGTAGGTAAAGCCAGTACAGGGAATGTTTTTAGGGGAACCATAGCTTTTCTGCAGTTTTCTGGATGGACTGAGGAGAAGCATTGACATGAGAACCCTAAAATACCTCCTCTTTATAGAATCATTCAGACCTGTCTGAAGTCAGATGAAGAACAATGATAAAGGGGAGTTTCCTTCTTGACAGCATTGATGATCCCCCAACTTGCCTGCCAAATTCACGCCTCAGGTGACCCCAAGTGAGCATTTTCAGTCAGTTTCAGCTAGCATACACCAAGGGAAGGCTGGTGTAAATAGGAAATTTGCTTGTTACTGAGGGATGACAGTCTCCTGGTAAAAGTACTCACTATTACTGTTCTCCAATTATAGATGGGTTCCTCTGCAGGCTGCACACCATAGCTGTTGGAATTTCCTCTGATATGAGAACGGTGGTTGATAAAAGCCAGGTAATTTTTGTAATCTAATTTAAAAACAGAGAAAGAAACTGACAAGGTCAAATTTTATATTTATGTGTGTGAATGATGACAAATGCTTATGTGATTGATCGTGGCATTTTTATATGTGAGACACTAAATTTATTTAGGATAGAGAATAGGCAGATCTGTCTCCTAATGTAAAAGAAATAAAACCAAAAAACAAACAAATGGGGGGGCTTCCCAGATTACCTGTTCTAGTGGTAAAGAGCCCACCTGCCAATGCAGGAGTCATAAGAGATGCGGGTTCCATCCCTGGGTCGGGAAGATCCCCTGAAGGAGGGCATGGCAACCTATTCCAATATTCTTGACTGGAGAATCCCATGGACAGAGGAGACTGTTGGGCTACAGTCCATAGAGTCTCAAAGAGTTGGACACAACTGAAGAGACTTAGCATGTTCACACACGAACAAATGGGATCTAATTAAACTTAAAAACTTTTGTACAGCAAAAGAAAACATTGACAAAACAAAGACAACCTACAGAATGTGAGAAAACATTTGCAAATGATGTGACTCACAATAGGTTACTTTCCAAAATATATAAAGAGCTCAATATAAAAAAAGAACAATCAAAAAATGGGCAGAAGACCTGAATTGACACTTCACCAAAGAACACATAGGGATGGCCAATAGGCACATGGAAAGATTCTCAACATTGCTAATTACTACGGAGAAGGCAGTGGCATGCCACTCCAGTACTCTTGCCTGGAAAATCCCATGGACAGAGGAGCCTGCTAATTATTAAAGAAAAGCAAATCAAAACAATGAGATATCATCTCACACAGGTCAAAGGACCATCATCAAAAAGTCTACAAACAATAAATTCTGGAGAGAATGTAGGAAAAAAGGAATCCTTGTACACTGTTAGTGGGAATGCAAATCTGTACAGCCCCTGTGAAAAACAGTATAGAGGATTCTCAAAAAAATAACTAGCGTAAGATTCAGCAATTCCACTCCTAGATATACATCTGAAGAAAATGAAAACTCTAAATTCAAAACGATACATGCGTTCCAGTGTTCACAGCAGCACTGTTTACAATAGTAAACACAGGGAAACAACCTAAGTGCCCATCAACAGACAAATGGGTGTGGTATATACATAAAATGGAACATTACTAAATCATAAACAATGAAATTCTGCAATTTGCAACAAGTATATATCTAGAGAATGTTATGCTTAGTGAAATTAGTCAGACAAAGACAAGTGCTAGATGATATCACTTATATGTGGAATCTAAAAAATAATACAAACAAAACAGAAAGATACTCTCAGACATAGAAAACAAACTTGTGGCTATGTAGAGGGACAGGGAAGGTGGGAAGGACAATTCAGTGGTATGGGATAAACACACTACAATGTATGAGAAAGATAAGCAACAAAGATATGTTGTACAGCACAGAGAATTATAGCTATTATCTTAGGATGACTTGTAATGGAGTGAATCACAATGTTATACACCTGAAATTAATGTTATAAATCAGTTATGTTTCATTAATATACAAAACCTAACAAAAATTGTTTAAGGTGGATAATCCTGTTTGATTTCTGCCTTTAGAACTGATCCCAGATGCACGGGGTAAAAAGGATCTTTTCTGTTCAGGTCATTATTCTCATGTGTGTGGTATGTGACCAACAAGCCATCTGATGTACAAACAGAAGGAGACTGACATCTTTACCTGAGGAGTACTGAAAGTCTCCAGTTGAATGCTGCCTCAGTACTTCAAAAGCATCTTCAAATGCTTGACCCAGCTTGTCTTGTTCAGCACAAGCCTATTAGAACAATGGCAGAACTCTGGAGTTAAGACATTACCAACTGAACTTAATTTTGCTGATGTAAAGGAGGGCTTCTCAACCACAGCACAACCTATTAGCATTTTTGGTTGACTGTCTCTTTTGTAGAGGGTTGTCCTGTGCATTGCTGGGTGCAAAACAGCATCCCACCAGATACCAGTGTCAATCCCACTGGTGACAACCAAAAATATCTTAAACGTAGCCAAATATGCCCTGGAGGACAACATCAAGCCTGGTTGAGATCCACTGCTCTACAATATAGTATCTAAAACCAGTGCTCATTCTATAGTATGGTATTTAATGTTTTATAAATTTTTAGCAAGGAATTAGTTATATAGCAGAAGACTGATTTAGAAAAAGGGATCGAGGAAGTATGTTTATCAAACAGAATCTGGCTCATTATTTAAAAAATGAAATGTTCTTAATTTCAAAAGCATGTCTCCAAGACCTAAAATTAAACTGTTTTGTAACCATCTCATACCCTTATTAATCTAATGAGGAAAAACAAAGAAGATTTTTAAATGTCAACTTACCATGCTTCATTAAAAAATTGACAATTCTGAAAAAAATTAATATGTAAAAAATAAAATTAGTGTTTCTATTTAATTTGCCTCTGAATTAAAAAAGACTACTTAAAATATTTTCTGCATATACCTTATGTAAATCGAAAGTACCATCTGAATTTTGATGAGTACAAGTTTCCTTTCTACAAAAATTTCCTCTGAAGATTTATGTTTGCTTTTCTATCATTACAAAATGTCTTTTAAAAAATATTTCTTTATTATTTATTTGGCTGCACTGGGTCTTAGTTGCAGCATGTGGGATCTAGTTCCCTGACCAGGGGTTGAACCCGGGCCCCCTGCATTAACCACTGGATCACCAGGGAAGTCCTCCAAATTTCTTAAATGTTAAAATAGCTAAATATGTATTGCTGAATCACTTTGCTTTACACTTGAAACTAACACACTGTAAAGTAAATATACTTCAATTAGAAAAAGAGATTAAAAATATAAATAAAATAGCTAAACAGTTAACCACGCAAACCACTTAAGATATGAGAATACAGAAATAATTTGAGTATATTTAAGTATGTCAAGTATTTAAAAATTCCTGTAAGTATTAAAAAGTTCTGGAAATGAAAATCTTTTTAACCTTAGCCAGGCTGTCCATTTATAACACTCATTTTGTTTTTTAACTTTCTGGCGTCATATAGACTTCTGAAAATCTGGTGAAAGACATGCTTTTTCTCTCATAAAATGTGAATTTACCTTACAAATAAAATGTACTCTATGAAACCCACCTGTAGAGTTTCTAAGAATCCTGGTCTATAATTTTACATCTACTTTCTTATCTCTGTAAGTAAGTTTTGTTTTAAATAGTTATCATACTGACCCACATTAAATGTTTTAAAACTTTCTGTTCTATACACTACACAAAACAAACAAATCTACATAAGAAAGAGCGGGCGGTGGATCTACATTGTTTACCATTTCATTTAGCACACCAAACCACACTGTTTATACAAGTTTTTAGAATTTATCCTCCAAACACAATGAGCTTTCTCTTTAATATTTAACCTTGCATAAGATGATACAATCTAATACTATTGCTAAACATACCCATAACATATCAATATAATATGTCAAACATCAAAATTCTGTTCTGCTCTTTGAAATCACTGTCATTTAAAAGAACTCAGCCATAAGAATCCGCCTGCCAATGCAGGAGACCCAGTTTCACTCCCTGGGTTGGTCGAGAAGATCCCCTGGAAAGGAGAATGGAAACACACTCCAGCACTCTTGTCTGGAGAATTTCATGGACTGAGAAGCCTGGTGGGCTATAGTCCATGGGGTTGCAAGGAGTAGGACATGACTGAGCAACTAACATAAGAAAAACCATTTAAGAAAGGTAACTATGGGAGGTGATGAATGTGCTAACTAGTCTGATGGTGGTAATCCTTTCCCAATTTGTATGTGTGTCAAATCATCATATTGTACACCTTACACAGTGTTATATCAATTACATCTCAATAAGGTTGGAAAAAAATACAGCTTCTCAGTGTGGAAGATGTTGAAAAATTTAGCAAAAACAACAAAAAAAGAAAATCCATAAATAATTTGAACGATGATTTCTAATGGATATTACCAGTACAGGTATTTTTAAAGGCCATATCAATAACTTTCAATTAATTATGACTCATAAGCACCAAAGGAAATACCTACCTAGGTGAGTGCTGTACTTCGAATTAAATACTTATATGAAACTACTCCCTTTGACTAAAATAGCCCCCAAAACAATCATGACTCTTTAAAGTAGCAAACCCAAATGGAAGGAAAAAAGCTTGAAAACATTATCGATCACTTCAATCGATTAATATTAGTACCAGAATAGGTAGTCAACGAAAAACACTCATTAGGTCAAAAGAAGAAAATTAGTAGTTATTACAAGGAGTTTTGAAAAGCATAAACTAAACCGCTTACCAGGAAGACACTTCAGCCCTTTACCAAATTCTTTCATTAATATCAGAATCGTTAGGACAGAACTGTCAGGAGCTCACTGACAGAGTTGCATTAAGTAGCTGTTTTTAAGGAAGTGCTACAAAAGGGGATTTTTTTTAAAAGATACAGTGCCTTCATTATTTCTCTTTCATGATATGGCCAGTAGACACCAGGGGCTATTATTTTGAAGTGGCACAGAATATTTGTATACTATAGGCCAAAACCATTAGAACAAACCCCATGAACCCCCACCCCACCCAGCATGAGTTGTGGCCCCCGGGCCCACACAACCCGACTGGGCACCTCTGATCTGAACAACCCTTGTTCATATTTCTGTTTTTAAAAAATTATTCTTATATTTCTTCCCTGATTCTGGAGCCTGTGTTGCTTTTCTTGCCTGAACCATTAACAGCCTTCACTCTGGTCTTTCCTTTCAAATCATTTTCTTGATAAAGTCATTCAATGACTGCCCCCACCTCTACACACACACACCTCCCCCACTTAGAGATCTTAAAGGCACAGGCCCTGGCCTTGGCACTCAGGCTCCTCATTTCACCTTATTTACCACCACTCCTTTAAGAGGAGGCAATTGAATCCATGCTATAGTCTTCCCTCCACACCTGGATAAAGAAACAATTCCAAACCAGAAGCTTGTGGACATGTTTGAGGCCCGTGCACTTAGAGAGCAGGTCCAGCTCTCTTGTTTAGCTTGAAGGTTTATTTGGGATGGTTTTGATGGCTCTGATGGAAATGACGGGGACTCCATTCACCTGTAATGCTTCCTTCACAGCCCACCCCTCTGCCTATGTACCCATTTTATCTTACCTGTCCATCAGAGGCCAATCCAATATTCACAAGTGCTCCAGATGGAAACAACTTTCCCCTCCGAAGCACAGGTCTGCAACACTCTCAAGTAACTGTAACCTTCTGTCGTTTTAATAGATGTCACAGTTAGCCAGGGGGAAAACCACCTAAGAATTTTTTGTAAACCTTGTGGGTGGGGAAGAGAGATTTTCTATTTTGCATAATTGGAATCTGAGCTCACCTTTGATATGGGACTATTGTTCTAGACCAATTACGTTTTTTGCCGAGTTTTATTATGCAAATATAAACACACATTCCCCTCTTGTGAAATGTAGATGTTATAAGTAACAACTGTATAAAACCAAATTGCTAATGCTGATGAGTTTTTAAATCTGTACCATCGCCAGTCTACGCCCTTTTCGCGCCTTTTGATTTTCTTTGGTTCATTTAGTCAACAAATACATATCAATGATTTCTTTCCTCCGATGGATACTGTCCTGAGTCCAGGGATCACAACCCTCAACAAGTTCTGATGAGGAAAAATGAAGTTTTTAAAAAGCAAACTATAAAAATGTTATTAATGATGAGTACTGCTACTGCTAAGTCGCTTCAGTCGTGCCCGACGCTGTGCGACCCCATAGACGGCAGCCCACCAGGCTCCCCCGTCCCTGGGATTCTCCAGGCAAGAACACTGGAGTGGGTTGCCATTTCCTTCTCCAATGCATGAAAGTGAAAAGTGAAAGTGAAGGCGCTCAGTCATGTCTGACTCTTCTCGACCCCATGGACTGCAGCCTACCAGGCTCCTCCGTCCATGGGATTTTCCAGGCAAGAGTACTGAAGTGGGTTGCCATTGCCTTCTCCGAATGATGAGTACTAAAAAAACAATAACAGAAAGGTCATAGTGAATGTATATGGCCATGGTGAACGGTCAAAAAAATTCTAAGGGAATGTGTATGAGCTGAAATCCAAGGATAAGAAAGAGTGAGCAAAAGAAAAGCAGAAAAGCTGCGAAGCACCTCTCATCAGAAGAAACAGCAGATGCCAGGAATCTCAAGTGGAAATGAGTTTGGTTTATTTAAGGCACAAAAAAGAATGGCAGTGGGGCTGGGGTAAAATGAGTCTGGGGGCCAAGAGGCAAAGGTAGCAAGAAAGGAGGATGGGTCTGGATCAAATACACACATCAAGCCCCCCCCCCAAAAATATTAGTAATATAAAAATGTTCAAAAGAATCTAAAAATCACATGTGATAGTAGTTACTGCTCTGCTCCATTTCACAGATGAAGTCTCTAAATCAAGGCTCAAACACATTTTATGAATTTTTTTCCCCCTAAAGTCCAATTGCTAGTGAGAGATGGGCTGTTCTGGGCCCAGATTTGGGCCCAAATGACTTCATGCAGATGCTCTCAACTGCCATGTGCTGAAGTCCTATGTCCGTAGATTAGGTTCCATTGGACCAGGGTTCTCAGTATTGATAGCAGTCTCCATAGCACCCCGAAGAATCTCATAGCAGCACAGGCTTGGTATGTATTTGAAATAAAGGGAAAAAAGAACAAGTCAATATTCTAAGCCCACATTTTCCCCAACAGGTGTCTCCAAAGTTTTATTTTGCAAGATGTAAATAAATGGACCCTGAAGAATAGTTGAGTGAAACCAATGAGCACATGATGTTTGCGGGGCATGATTCTATATTATAGATGAAAAGTAGAAATGCAGTTTTGAGTCTTTTGTAAAGGTAAAGTAAGAAAATGCTTCCAGCAACTTAAAAAAAAAGATGCATTCTTTTAGCATTCTAGGGGTTAAGGCTCCTATTCCTTGAGAACCTAAGGAAAGTTATGATCAGCTATTTCTTCAGGACAATGTCATCAGCACATTTTCAGGCAAGTTCTCCTAGTCAGGCCAACAGAACCCAGTTTAGGAACTCCTACTATATTCTATTTTCAAAGCCTTCTTATCTAAGTATTCCTTCTTGAGATATTTGTAACCAATGTACACGTAGAGCATCTTTTTAAAGGTGGTCATCAGTGTTTCCCTTCCCTCTAGGTCTGAGCTGAGTAACAAGAGCTCTACAGAGAGGATCCCTAATCAACAGATTCGCTTTTGCAAAAATTCATTGTCCTTGGTGGCAACTGATATTATTTTATAAAATTGTAAGTAACAGATGTGGTAGAGTCTAAATCATATGGTGCCAAACTTCAGGTGGAAACCTGCATTTTCTGAGAATAGAGAACTTCAGAACCTAAGAAAAGAGAGACTAAATTCAGGTTCTTTCTTCATAGTTGCTATGTAAATAATTCGATTCTTTAGGGGAGTTAAGAACTAGATCTTAATCTTGATAAGATCTCTGAAAACCTAATAATCGAATAATATTGCTAGACCAGGAAGAAGCTGCTAGAGAATTTGTTACGTCTGAGTAGCATTCATAGAACCATAGATTACAAAATACATAGCTAACTCTCATCCTCATTTCACCCTCATGCACTGGATTATTCTTTGAAATTTATTGAGACTTGTTTTGTCCTAGGCATAGGGCCTATCTTGATGAGTGTTTCATTTGCATTTGAAAGAATGTGTGTTTTACAGTTATTATATGTGGCACTGGATAAATGTAAATTAGATCAAGTTGGTTCATAATGTTATTCAAACCTTCCAGATCCTTACTGATTTTTTTTCCTTTGGATTTTCTATCAGTTACAAAGACTACAGAGATTACAAAGAGGACTGTCAAGCTCTAATTGTGGATTTTTATATTTCTCCCTTTAATTCTGTCAATTGTTGCTTTCATGTGTTTTGAAGCTCTATTATTTGAGGCAAACTTATTTAGAATTGCTATGTTCTAATGAGTTATGTTCTAATGAGTTCAGCCTTTTATTATTGTAAAATTTCCTTCTTTCTTGTAATCCTTTCTGGTAATCCTTGAAGTCTACTTTGATATGAACCACACTAATTTTCTTATTCCTTTTCCTTTCAACATGTCCAATTTGTCTGTGTCTTTGTATTTAATGTCTCCTTAAAGTAGCGTATAGATGGGCATTGATTTTTTACCTAGTTTGATGACCTCTACCTTTTTAGCGCTTAGTTTAATTTAGTAATTACTGCCACAGGTAGATTCAAGTCTACCATCTTGCTATTTGTTTTCTATTTATTTTTTGTTTCTTTGTTCTTCCTTTCCTCCTTTCTTTTGGATTAGATAAGTATTTTACTATTTCATTATATTCCCCCATTAGCTTTTTATTATGTCATGGTGTAATAATGGCATGATATACTTCTGTACTTTGTCTTTAGTGGTTGCTCCAGGGGTTACAATATGAATTCTTAATTTATCGAGTCTACCTTGAGTTACTATTATATTGCTTCATGCATAATATAAGAAACTTATCATCATGTAGTTCTGTTTACAGCCCCTCTCATCTTTTGTGCTACTCTGTCATATATTTACTTCTACATAGGCTATCATAATATATTATTTAATCCTCACAATAATGCCCTAGGAAACTGTTACTATCCCTGAATTCCAACTGTGGCTCCATACATACCACCCATCTGTGTAAACTTGGACAAGTTATTTAAACTTCCAGTTTCCTCTACAAAGTGTAGATAATGATTTTACTTACCATATACACTGTGAAAATCGAAGTGAATTCATGTCACATACTTTGAACTGTCCAAACATCTAATATATGTTGAACAAGTGTTAGGTCCTACTTTGTAATTATACCGGTATTATATATAAAGTAACAAAGTGACGAGGGAGTGAAATGACTTACTTAAGGTCAGTGAGTGATAGCAGTCAAACCAGTTCTACCTGACTCCAGCCAAAGGCTTTTAACCATTCAATCCAACTTTGCTTCTTTATCTATGGAATAAGACTGAGAATGAGCATAAGAACAAGAATTCGATAATGGCCTTATGTCAAAGGGCTCTTGAGAGGTTTTACTGAGATAGTGCAGAAGAGTAGTAAACATGCCTGGTGGTAGCTATTAATCACCAAAACTGCTCCTGTTTTACTATACCTGAGACCTTCACCACACCTGTCCATGGGATTCTCCAGGCAACAATACTGGAGTGGGTTGCCATGCCCTCCTCCAGGGAATCTTTCCTGCTCAGGGATTGAATCCCCATCTCTTACGTCTAACCTGCATTGGCAGGCGGGTTCTTTACCACTAGCGCCTCTTGGGAAGCCCATAAACTCTAATAAAAATTTTTTTAATTTTTAAATAAAAGAAGCAAAGGCAAAAAAAAAAAAAGCGCTCCGTAGGCTCTAGTATTTATTGTAATTACTGTAATAGCTCCCACAAGTATTCATACCAATGGAGGAAACTCCCCTGACACAGGATTGGTTAAAAACAAAAAAACGACGCAGCTGGGGACTCTTTACCCCCTCTCAGTGTCTATGCTGAGAGCTTTGTAATTTCCTTCTCTTTAATAATTTTAATTTGCTTCCTAATACAAAAGATGGGGAAAAAAAAAAGAAACAACAAGCCACGCAGCCATATAGGGAGGCAGGGAGAAAACAGATTGACTCTCCTGGTTTCCATGGAGGCACTGACTGAAGGGGTGGAGGTTTGTTTAGAGCCAGGACAGAACCTGTGCAAGAGCTGTCTCCAGTCCTCTCACAGCTAAGTTCTGAAAACCTACTGTATATTCTTGGCAGGGAGAGGCGAGCTAACCCATTGTGAAATTCTTATACATCTTTATCTGGAACCTCAAGAGCAGATATGCCCCTCCACTTCAGCCCTTCTAGCCTGCTGCTGCTGCGTTGCTTCAGTCGTGTCCGACTCTGTGCGACCCCATAGACAGCAGCCCACTAGGCTCCTCTGTCCCTGGGATTCTCCAGGCAAGAACACTGGAGTGGGTTTCCATTTCCTTCTCCAATGCATGAAAGTGAAAAGTGAAAGGGAAGTCGCTCAGTCGTGCCCAACTCTTAGCGACCCCATGGACTGCAGCCTACGAGGCTCCTCCATCCATGGGATTTTCCAGGAAAAAGTACTGGAGTGGGGTGCCATTGCCTTCTCCGCCTTCTAGCCTAGAAACTTCTAAACCTAAACCATTCACTGGCCTAGGAAAGGGAAAAAGAATGACTCCCTAGTACTGCCATCATGCCTATTTTCACTTTCTAGTTCACTAAGAAGACAGGCTTGCAATTGATTCAGCTTCATCTCCAGACCCTCTTGGCTAGGAATTTTTTTTTTCCCCTAGCCATTTGTGAGTGGTAATTCCCTATATTTTAGCAGAATCAAATAGCAGGGCAATAATATCTCTCACTGTGGAGAAACAGGGATCCCATTCCCAGAGAAGTGAACTGAGTAGGAACTGATAAGGAAAGTGGGATGAAGTGGGGAGGAAATTGTCTGAACTCAGAATAGTTTGGGAAACTGACAGATTAAAGGGATCCCAAGTTGCAGCTGTGTGCCTATCGCAGCTTAGATTTTCTAGCTTCAGGTGCTTTTCATTATAAAATTTATAGTTTCTTTGTATTTAACTTTTATCAGATAACTGCAATTAGCAAAAAATATACTCATTTTTGACCTTCCCAGGTGGCGCTAGTGGTAAAGAACCTGCCTGCCAATGTAGGAGACAAGGGACCAGTTCAATCCCTGGGTTGGGAAGATCCCCTGGAGGAGGAAATGGCAACTTACTCCAGTATGCCTGCCTGGAGAATCCCATGGGTACAGTTCATAGAGTGGCAAAGAGTCAGACATGATTGGAGTGACTTAGCTTGCATGCATACTCATTAAAAAAAAAAAATCTATAGAATGCCTCTGGTATGGTTAGAAGAGAAAGCTTTGAAATGTCTTCTTAAAGGGTTTCTCAGTATTGTTTTGCTTCAGTTTTTTTTTTTAAACTTTCATATAATCTTCATATAACCACCATGATCATACAACATTATACCTTCATAACATTCTGTCATTTTCAGCATTATCTCTGTTATAATAACTTTGCCAACTCCAAGGGGTAGGGGGTGGATGGGAAACAATTTTTACATGTTTTTGTTTTCCCAAAACACATGGTAAAATACTATAATCCAACATAGGACTTCAGTGGAAGTGGGATGGGTGAGTACTGCATTGTATCATTTAACTCACAATAGCCTGTAAGGCTGGCAGGGTGTTATTTTCGTTTTGCTGGTGAGGAAGTCTACACCTAGGGAGATCAGAGATCATTCAGTGAGTGAGTGTTAAGTGAGAATTGAGATCTCCTTGTTCTCAACTCAGTTTTTCAGATAATGTCTCTAGAAGATATTGGTAAATACCAACTGACTTTTAAATTTGTATTTTCTTCAGTTCAGTTCAGTCACTCAGTCGTGTCCGACTCTTTGAGACTCCATGAATCGCAGCACGCCAGGCCTCCCTGTCCATCACCAACTCCCAGAGTTCACTCAAACTCACGTCCATCGAGTCAGTGATGTCATCCAGCCATCTCATCCTCTGTCATCCCCTTCTCCTCCTGCCCCCAATCCCTCCCAGCATCAGAGTCTTTTCCAGTGAGTCAACTCTTTGCATGAGGTGGCCAAAGTACTGGAGTTTCAGCTTTAGCATCGTTCCTTCCAAAGAAATCCCAGGGCTGATCTCCTTCAGAATAGACTGGTTGGATCTCCTTGCAGTCCAAGGGATTCTCAGGAGTCTTCTCCAATACCAGAGTTCAAAATCATCAATTCTTTGGCGCTCAGCTTTCTTTACAGTCCAACTCTCACATCCATACATGATCACTGGAAAAACCATAGCCTTGACTAGACGGACATTTGTTGGCAAAGTAATGTCTCTGCTTTTCAATATGCTATCTAGGTTGGTCATAACTTTCCTTCCAAGGAGTAAGTGTCTTTCAATTTCACGGCTGCAATCAACATCTGCAGTGATTTTGGAGCCCCCCAAAATAAAGCTAATACACACAAATGTAAACAGTTTTAGCATATAAAACTAGGTTTATTTTTACTAAGAAAAAATGTCTTTAAAAAACATTACACAGCTGCTTTTCTACATCAAAGTTTTGTGGTTGGGGTTTATGAAAAATCTATTTGAAAAGAAAGGAAGAAAAAAGAGTATGAGTTATCAAAATATCATGAGCTTCTAAAAGGAGATCAGTCCTGGGTGTTCATTGGTAGGACTGATTTTGAAGCTGAAACTCCAATACTTTGGCCACCTGATGCGAAGAGTGACTCATTTGAAAAGACCCTGATGCTGGGAAAGATTGAGGGCAGGAGGAGAAGGGGACGACAGAGGATGAGATGGTTGGATGGAATCACCAACTCAATGGACATGGGTTTGGGTGGACTCCAGGAGTTGGTGATGAACAGGGAGGCCTGGCGTGCTGCAGCTCATGGGGTTGCAAAGAGTCAGACATGACTGAGTGACTGAACTGAACTGAACTGAATGCCCAGATTGGATATAGCTGAGATCACTTTGAAGTGTCAATTGGTATACATTGCAATGTATGCACAATTAGACAGCTGCCAATAAGACCAGCAGGGCTTCCCTGGTGGCTCAGTTGGTAAGCCTGAAATGAAGGAGACCCAGGTTCTATGCCTTAGTTGGAAAGAGCCTCTGGAGAAGGAAAGGGCAACACTCCAGTATTCTTGCCTGGGGAATCCCATGGACAGAGGAACCTGTCTGGCTACAGCCCATGGAGTCACAAGAATCAGACTGAGTTACTAAACCACCGCCATCAATAAGACTATCAGGAACTGTGATGCTGTTTCCACCTGATGATGCAGGGACAAGTGGGAGCTGCCATGGGGGCAATCAGTTTCTCATGGCCAAGTGCTGCAAGAGTTTCAGTTTGGAACCAAATCCATCAACTTTGACAAAAGGTTTTATTCTGTTTTTAATGCTGTGGTTGAGATTAACAAAAATTAAGAAGTCTGATTTGTTGTTGTTTTGCTAAGTCCTGTCTGACTCTTTTGCAATTCCATGGACTTGTCACCTGCCAGGCTCTTCTGTCCATGGGATTTCCTAGGTAAGAATACTGGAGTTGGTTGTCATTTCCTTCTCCAAGGGATCATCCCAACCCAGGTACTGAACCTGTGTCTCTGGTGTCTCCTGCATTGGCAGGTGGATTCTTTACCACTGAGCCACTTGGGAAGCCCAAGAAGTCTAATAATACCAACTAAATGAAGAAGATGTGAATCAATGGGAATTCTTCCCATTACTAGTAGGAGTCTAAACTGGGACAACCATTTAGGAAAACGGGTATTTACTAGTAAAGCTTAGGAGTATACACAAGTGATACTTTTGTACATGAAAGCCAGGATATATGTGAAAGATGTTAGCAGCTGTGTTTATAATGGAAAAGCTCTGCAACATCTCATCTCTCTCAGTCTCTCTCTTTCTATATGTGTATATATATATATATATATATATATATATATATATATAGGTAGATAGGTAGATATGTATCTACCTATCTATCTATATGTACACAAAGACAAGGATTGATAAATAATACATATATGCCTACATATAGCCCAGATGGCACAGTGGTAAAAGAATCTGCCTGCCAATACAGGAGACGCAAGAGAAGCAAGTTTGATCCCTGGGTCCAGAAGATCCTCTGGAGAAGGAAATGGCAACCTACTCCAGTGTTCTTGCCCAGAAAATCTCATGGACAGAGGAACCTGGCGGGGTACAGTCTGTGGGATCGCACTAAGATGGACATGACTGAGCACAAGGACAAGCTCTATATATACATTTACGTGTACCGGTAAGAGAAACGATAAATTGAGATATGTTCACATAATGGAATAATACACAAAAGTGAAAATGAATAGACTATAGCTAAATGTAATAACACGGAAGAATCTTGAGTATATAAAGTTCAGTGAAAAAAGTAAAACCCAGAAATTTACCAGGTTCAGAAATAAACAACTAAACAATATATATTTATTCAGGTTTTCTTTTTTTCTTTACAAAAAGGTTATCTAACAAAGCAAGTTAAACTCCAAGACAGAAAATTCTAAGGAGGTGATTTTGCTTTGGATCATGAACACACTCATCAGTCAGTATTATAAATTTACTTTTTTTTTTGCCTGTATCGCTTGTGGGATCTTAGCTGCCCAACCAGTGGTGGAATCCAGGCCCATGGCACTGGGAGCACAGAATGTTAACCACTGGACCACCAGGGAAGTCACAAATTACACTTTTAATTCTGTTAAAACTCCAGCATGATTTAAACATAATCTATACATTTATATCATGAAATAAATATGATAGTAATAAAGATTTACAAAGCACAGAAATAGGTTTTGTCCCCCTCATCTCAGCCTTCAATCAATTCCTAGTGTTATTTCTTATTTGAAGCCTTTTACTCAAATGGGAATAATTTTGCCATCAGTTCAGTTCAGTCGCTCAGTCATGTCTAACTCTTTGCAACCCCAGGGACTGCAGCACGCCAGGCCTCACTGTCCATCACCAACTCCCGGAGCTTACCCAAACTCATGTTCATCAAGTCGGTGATGTCATCCAACCATCTCATCCTCTGTTGTCCCCTTCTCCCCCTGCCGTCAATCTTTCCCAGCATCAGGGTCTTTTCAAATGAGTCAGTTCTTCACATCAAGTCCAAAGTATTGGAGTTTCAGCTTCAACATCAGTCCTTCCAACGAATATTCAGGACTGATTTCCTTTAAGATGGACTGGCTGGATCTCCTTGCAGTCCAAGTGACTCTCAGGAGTCTTCTCCAACACCATAGTTCAAAAGCATCAATTCTTTGGCATTCAGCTTTCTTTATAGTCCAACTCTCACATCCATACATGACTACTGGAAAAACCACAGCCTTGACTAGACGGACCTTTGTTGGCAAAGTAATGTCTCTGCTTTTGAATATGCTGTCTAGGTTGGTCATAACTTTTCTTCCAAGAAGTAAGTTTTTTTAAATTTCATGGCTGCAATCACCATTTGTAGTGATTTTGGAGCCCCACCTACCCCCAAAAAATTTTTTTGCCATCAAATAATACAATACCTCAGGCTGCCCTGGTGGCCACTGCAGTGGAGGAGACTCTGGTTCCATCCCTGGGTTGGGAAGATCCCCTAGAGGAGGAAATGGCAACCCACTCCATAATTCTTGCCTGGAGAATCTCATGGACAGAGGAGCCTGGGAAGGGGCCACAGTCCATGGGATTTCAAAAGAGTTGGACATGACTGAGTGACCGAGCACATATACGAAAAGCAGACCCACCTTCCTTTACACATATTTAGTAAGGCATCTTATTGTGTTTAATGAGAAACCAAAGAGCTTGGCTATTTTTCTTTTGTATTCATGGTGTGAATTCCCATGGTTTCTGTGGAAGTTAAGATCAGTTGTCAGGTTTACAGTGTATATAGATGCCACTGTGCCAGAATGTGGCACATTCTGTGAGAGGATGTGAGAGGATCATTACCAGTTGAGGTCCAAGTGAGAGACTCGTGGATCTTGGAAAGGGGAAAGCATAGCCTCCATTAGCTGAAACAGCAAGAAGAAGAAAAACCAACCTCAAAGTCTCCGAAAAAGAAGGACAAGAAGGAATATCTGAAAGGAGATGAGTCATTCAGACAGGAGGGCTGTTACTGAAGGAACAAGCCTATTCTAGAACTCCAGAAGGAGAGGTAATCTGCTTCTAGGCAAAAGAATCCATATCTAGATGCAGGGTGTGGTAGTGCATGAGTATTAGAAATCTCTATCATCTTTATCTTGAGGTGCAGAGCCAGATAAAGGGTGGGCCAGGCAGGCAGGATCCAAGACCTAAAATATGTAAATCCAAAATAAGACCACAAACAGATGTAAGGGAAATGTTTTTTTGTTTTGTTTGTTTGATTTTCAGCAAGATCCTTTATTTACCTTTTGTTCTCAACCACATCACATGAGTACAGGTAGCCAGGTACCTGTGTGGGCTGTTGACTTTGTAAATGTAGAGCAGTCAGTATGTGTAGAAACCATGCATTTCAGTGATTCTTTAACAAGAAACTTAATGAGCAAAAAGACTTCATGTGTGTTTGAAATGTCTGCCCTTTCCTGCATTCCAATCACTGAAAATTACGTGTTGAAATTTTACTCAATGTAGACATGTTGTCTTTTTTTTCCTTTGACCACGCCACACAGCTTGTGGGATCTAAAGGGATCTTCAACCAGGGATTGAATCTGGGCCATGGCAGTGAAAGCACCAAGTCCTAACCACTGGGAGTGATTGAGAGTCTTCTTGAGAGTCCCTTGGAGCAAGATCAAACCAGTCAACCCTAGAGAAAATCAACCCTGAATATTCATTGGAAGGACTGATGCTGAAGCTGAAGTTCCAATAATTTGGCCACCTGATGCAAAGACTGACTTATTTGAAAAGACCCTGATGCTGGGAAAGACTGAGGGCAGGGGAAAGAGGGGACAACAGAGAATGACATGATTGGATGGCATCACCAACTCAATGGACGTGAGTTCAAGCAAACTCCAGGAGACAGTGAAAGACAGGAAAGCCTGGCATGCTGCAGTCCATGGGGTTGCAAAGAGTAGGACATGACTTAGCGATAACAATGACAACTAACCGCTGGACCACAGGGAAATCCCTAAACATGTTTTCTTTGCACATTTTGTTAGTAACTACCTAGTGTGTTTCAGGTCATCTTTACTTCTGACAGTTGTTCCTCCCAGAAGCTGCTGGTTCGCTCAAGGACAAGGCTATAAGTAGTTGGGGAAAAAATGTTTGATAAACTGTGGGTTAGAGGGGAGAAGTGAGACATCTGAGATACTCCCTCTCATATCTCTGATAGTCTCAGAACTGCCTTCATTTATTCCTTCCGATAGTTGCTGTGGGTTTCCCAGGTTGCTCAGTGGTAAAGAATCCAAGGGTCAGGAAGATCCCTGGGAGGAGGAAATGGCAACCCATTCCAGTGTTCTTGCCTGGTAATACCCATGGATAGAGGAGCCTGGTGGGCTACAGTCCATGGGGTTGCAAAAGAGTCAGACAGGATTTAGTGACCGAACATGCACACCTATATAGATGCTGTGCTAGGTGCTAGGATATATTTGTGGATAAAACAAAAATTCCCATCTTTGTAGCATTTCCATGGGGGAAAGACAGATAATGGGCATGACAATTAAGTACATCACATAGCATAGTAAACAGTAAATGGTTCATGAAAAAAAGAAAGCTGAGTAGGGTAATGAAAAGGAGGAAGGAGAACAGTTCCTCTTTTAAATAGGGTCATCAGCCATGCCGTTTTAAGATGGTAGACTTTGTGCAAAGACTGGAAGGAGGTGAGGAAGTGAACTGCTCAGTTGCCAGTGAGACAAGTCAAGGACTGAAAGAAGCTTAGGATCAATAGTTTCTTAGGAGGGAAAGCCGCAGTTAATTCCTGGGATTATATTGGGGTCACAGAAGTAGTCTTTATTTCACCTTTCCTGCTTTCAGAACCCACTTCTAAATGCTTTAAATGTCACATTACTATCTCATGGATATTGATTTGAGTATTGACAAAATCAGGTTCTCAGGATGCCCACTTGTTTCTCTCTCTTCTTGTGCCATTAATGCTATGAGTGATGTGTGATGTGTGCTCAGTCACGTCGACTCTGAGACCTCATGGAGTGTAGCCTGCTAGGCTCCTCTGTCCATGGAATTTCCCAGGTAAGAATACTGGAGTGGGGATTGGAGTTGCCATTTCCTACTCTGGGGATCTTCCTGGCCCAGGGATCAAACCCACATCTTCAGTGTCTCCTGCATTGGCAGGCAGATTCTTTACTACTGTGTCACCTGGGAAGCCAGTGCCATGGGTAGTGGAGGCATAAATTTTCTAACTTCCCTGGTGGCTCGGATGGTAAAGAATCTGCCCACAATGCAGGAGACCTGGGTTCAATCCCTGGGTTAGGATGATCCCCTGGAGAAGGGAATAGCAACCCACTACAATATTCTTGCCTGGGAAATTCCATGGACAGAAGAAGCTGGCAGGCTACAGTCCATGGTGTTGCAAAGAGTTGGACATGACTGAGCAACTAACACTTGGATTGAGAGCTTGCAAGCCCCTATGCTATAATTAAGTCAAAATTGGAAGTCAAATTGCCTTACTAGAAGTTTTAGCCCAGTTTGTAGCTATCATTTTAATTCCTGAAATTGGATTTAGGGACTCAAAGTTGCTAATGCCCTGTGGCACTTCTAGATAGAAGATAGCACTATGGCCTCAGGGTTTCAAATACAATGCCCACAGGCATTAAAAAATCATTAAACCTGTAAGAAGATAAGGCAATTTGAAGGAGAACAAGTAGTAATAGAAAACAGAGTTACCACATCAGGGCTTCTGATATTGGAGTTGTCAGCCACAGGCTTTAAAATAATTATGTTTGATAATGTTTAAGGAGATAAAACACAAGATTGAAAATCTCAGCAGAAGACTAAAAATTATTTTTGTTGATAGCAGAGGTTAGGGGTATGGCAGATTTGAAGAAAAACCAATGGAAATTCTAGAAATAAAAACATGCAGTAATCTAGATTAAGAACTCAATACATCCATTCATGTCTTTTCTATCTTAGAAAATAGAAAAACAAACCAAATAATTTTGTTCACCTTTTTGAAAAATTTTGGCTTTGCTGATTCTAATTGTGTGCCTTCTATTCTTTGTTCTCTGTATTATCTATCTCCTTTCATTCTGTTTGGATTTATTCTGTGTTCCTTTTCTAATCTCTTATTTGAGATACACGTCTTTAATTTTTGTTTGTTTGTATTTTATTAGCTAACATGAGCATAAAAAGATAAAAGTATTTGCTTTATCCTACAAGTTTTGTTTGTTTTTTTCTATTCAGCAAGTTTTTTTTTTTTTTTCATGACTAAATTATTTATTTAAGCCATCTCCTCCTGCTATAAGCAAAGGGATGGAAGATCAGTATAATGGTCCTCAAGTGTAATGGTCATCAATGGATACAAGGTGGTGAGCATAAGATCCCGTGTACTTTTCCGGTCCATGCGTGCAGAGTAATGGTCCAAACAGTGCTGTGGTCCCCACTGGGTAGTGGTCCAGGTTCTCTTTATTCGTCTTCATAGCCGGTTGGAAGTGGATTCACATGAGGGTTATGGAATAGGGTATGGTTACCATCTCCCCAGGGAAAGGGCTTGGATCTGATGCGGAGATGGGGGTAGGCCACGAACTCTGGTCTCTCCTCCTCTCCGTGGTGCGACTTCAGGAAGACATTCAGCATACTCACTCCCACGCCGGGGAGCGCCACGAAGTAGGTGAGGGCCTTCCATATGCGAGCTGAGCCCTCCTCGCCATGGGTGCCACTGGACATACACCGACTCAGCTGCAGCCCGGAACGACCCAGCAGCCCAGAAACCCGAGATCCAGCTGCCGCCGCCATCTTCGACCTGGGTCCCCATTCAGCAAGTTTTGATGTAGAGGGTTTTCACTATCATTCTGTTCCAAGTATTTATTAACTTTTCATTATTATTTCTTTTTTACCCTGGAGCAATGTATATTTTAAATTTCTAAGTACAGTATCTCAAAGGGCTTTAAATATGTTTTTTGTAATCCTGAGACCATGTTCTCTAATTACTCACTATTAAGTTAAGAATTAGCAACAAAAAGAGAACCCAAAAAACTTCCTCTGTAAAAGGCCAGGTAGTAAATATTTTAGGCTTTGCACAATATATGTAATAGTTTCTGTGACATATTCTTTTGTTTTTGCCACACCACGTGGCTTCCTGGATCTTTGTTCCCAGGGCAGTGATGCAGTGGTGTGTGCTCAGTCATGTCCAACTTCTTTTGACCCTGTGGGCTATAGCCCACCAGGTTCCTCTATGCCTGGAGTTTTCCAGGCAAGATCCCAGACCAGGAATTAACCCAGACCCACCACAGTGAAAATGCTGAGGTCTAACCACTGGAGTGCCAGGGAATTTCTGTGGCATATTCTTTAATGGACTGTTATGTAGGCATTACAATGAGGCGTTTTTAAAATATCAATATGGAACTCTAAGTTACATTATAAAATAGAAAATGCAAGATCTAGTGTATATATGATAATTCAATTTGTATTTTAAAGAATATATTAAATACATGTGCTTACATATGCATGGAATATCCTGGAAGGATATATAGGAAATTGTTAAAAATGAGTGTCTCTGGAGAAAACTGGGGACTGGATACCAAAGATGTGAGACTTACTTTTCACTATATACTTTTTGATATTCTGAATTTCTTTTTTATAATGTGTGTTATCTAGTTTAAAAAGCATTAAACCTTAAAAAAATTATAGGCTGGCATTTTATCATATAATACTGTTTAATATATACTTTCCTCCCTTGTCCAGAAGAAATGTCACAATTAGAAATAAAAGTTACTTTGAAAACAGGTAAGAATATTTTATTAACACCTAATCTCAGTAAAATAAATCTTCTTAAATGTTGATAACAGAAAAACAAAAAACCTTAAGCATGCATTTAAAAACTGGCTGTTTGTGGCCTTTAAAAATTATATTTTAAACAGAATTACCTCTTGTCCAAAGTCTGTTGTTCAGATTCCAGAATAGTTTAGCACTTTTTTTTTCTTAATATATGTATTTTATTGAAGTATAGTTGACTTACAATATTTTAGGTACACAGCAAGGTGATTCAGTTATACATATACACACGTTATTTAAAAATTATTTTCCATTATAGGTTATTACAAGATATTGACCATAGTTCCCTGTGCTATTTTTTAAAATTTTAAAAAATTTTTTGGCCCCACCATGCGGCATGTGGGACCTTAGTTTCCTGGCTAGGGATCTCAGGGATAGAACCCGCCTCACCCGCATTGGAAGCAGAGTCTTAACTGCTGGACCACCAGGAAAGTCCCAAGTTTAGCTCTTTTAAAAAGCTGAGCTGACAAAAGTTAAAATCTAGCAGAAAAAGTCCAAGAGTCATAGAATTTAATATGAGTTAGGAAAGTTAAATTTCAAAGCCTTACTTCTTACTTACTTAAGAAGTAGCAGAGGGCACGGCAAGAGCATAAACTTTGAAAATCTTTCACCTTGTAATAGCTACAGGAATTTGAATAATGGCTTACCTATTGGTTCATTTTCTTATCTGTAAAGTTTATCAACTACCTGACTCCTTGGCTGTTCTGGATCAACTGAGACCACACATTCCAGAATGGAGTATTGAAAAAGAGTTGGTTTTCTCTCTCTTCCCTTGGTATATTGTCACATAGAAGGAACTATGATGATATAAATGCTGCTTTGACTTTCTTTATAATAAGAAGAAAATGATAAAATAACACTAAAGAAAATATATGAATGATAAACATATGAAATGTTGCTCATCAGTATCATTGTCATTGGGGAAATGCAAATTAAAAACCACGATGAGCTACGTCTACACACATACTAGAATGACTGTAATTAAAAAGATTGATAATTACCAAGTGTCAGCAAGGGTATGCAGTGATTGGAACTTTCATAAGTTGCTGGTGGGAATGTAAAATGGTATAGCCATTTGGAAAATAACTTGTTAGTTTCTTATAAAACTGAACATGTGTACCTCCTGTTATGACCCAACCATTTCACTCCTAGGTAGTTGCCTGAGAGAAATGAAAACATGTTCAAATAAACACTTGTATGAAAATGACCATAGCAGCTTTATTCATAATAGCTCCAAACTGGAAAAACCCAAATTTCTATCAACTCATGAATAAGTAAACAGTTTGCTATATAGCCATGCAATGGAATTTTACTCAAAAGAAAAAGGAACAAATTATTCATACACATTCATTCAACATGGATAAATCTGAAAAGCATTATGCTAACTGAAAGAATCCAGACACAAAATACTACAAACTGTAAGATTCAATTTATATGAAATACCAGAATAGGCAAAATGATAGTGTCAGAGATCAGATCAACAGGTGTCCAGGGTTGGGGACTGGGGGAAGGGACTGGCTATAAAGGAGGACAAGAAAAATCTGGGGGGAGGGGTTGATAAGTATTCTATATCATAATTGTGGTGATGGCTGTATGAGTGCTAAGTCGCTTCAGTCATGTCCGATGACTTTATGAACTGTAGCCCTCCAGGCGCCTCTGTCCAGGGGATTGTCCAAGCAAGAATACTGGGCTGGATTGCCATGCCCTCTTGTAGGGGATCTTCCTCACACAGAGATCGAACGCACGTCGCTTACACCTCCTGCGTTGGTAGATGGGTTCTTTACCACTAGCGCTACCTGGGAAGCCCACGTAAGTGTATACATTTGTCAAAACTCTTTGCACGTTTAAAACTGGTGAGTTTTATTGTGTGTAAATTATACTTTGATAAAGCTCATTTTTTAAAAACTAATGATAGAAGATATAATGAACAACCTTATGTCCAAAATTTAAGTTTAGATGAAATGAGCAAATTCTTTGAAAAACATAACTTACTGAGGTGACAAAAATAGGAAGGTTTTCTAAACTAAGTACATTTGTGAAAATGAAGCTAATACTGGCAAACAAACCAGCATCATACTTGTCAGGAGCATGTAGAAGATGCAATTAGGACTTGTTATTTTTTGTTATTGTTGCTGTTTCATTTTGAACTAGTATTTTGAAACCATATTTATCCCTCCTTTTTCTGTTTGCCTTTTTTTCTGCACCAAAAGGCTTGTGGGATCTCAGTTCCCTGGCCAGGGATTGAACTCTGGCCACAGCAGTGAAAATGCCTGAGTCCTAACCACTAGATCGCTGCTGCTGCTGCTGCTAAGTTGCTTCAGTCGTGTCTGACTCTGTGCGACCCCAGAGACGGCAGCCCACCAGGCTCCTCCGTCCCTGGGATTCTCCAGGCAAGAACACTGGAGTGGCTTGCCATTTCCTTCTCCAATGCATGAAAGTGAAAAGTGAAAGTGAAGTCGCTCAGTCTTCCCTCCATTTTCTTAGGAACTTTATCAATGAATACTATATTGCTTTCAGAAAAAAAAAATTCAACTACATTTGTTTACCAGAAACCTGGAGACATGTATTGTTAAAATTAATTATGAAAACCACAAAAGAAAAACAAATGATTAAATATATGAAAGATATACATAACTCAGTGTGAAAATAAGTATATACTCAGGATATTAAAAAAATTATAGTAGAAAGAATTTTTTCCCCCATTTATCCTGTCTTTGTAATCCCCAATTTGGTTTTGGTAGAAAATAAAATCTTACTTAATATGTCTTTATGATCATCTGGTAGTGGGTAGGAGAAGAAGGTAGGTCTCTGGATGGTATTTTTGCTTTCTTTAAACAGAAAACTATTAAAGAGATTATTCCTACTCCCATTTTTCTTACCCTTAAAAAAAGCTAAAGCTAATGTTGAATCTGTAAGTTATTGACCTTGCTTTTGTGTATCTGCACTCATTCAAACTCATTTACATAGTGTACTTCCTCTTGGATATCTTCTCATCTATTTTTGCTCTTTTTTTTCTCAATTTAATAAATCAAGAAAAATTGTCAAGGGCACAGAGTCCTAAATCTGGAGACAGATTCCTTGGGTCAAAATCCCTGCTCTTCCATTTTCCAAATTCAAATTTTCCTATACCTAATATTAATAACAATAACAACATCACTGACAAATATTTACTATATGGCATAGAGCAGTTAAGCAACTTGGCCAAGGTCACGTAGCACTCGATACCTGGGAAAAGCCTCACCTTTATGGAAATTCTATGCAGAGGCAAATTAATCTAGACACTCCCATTCAAGTCCGGGAAAGCAAAATTCCCTTCAACCCATCGTTGTTGATTGAGCAGCCACAGAAACAAGACAAGACTTACAACCTTAGGTCCTTGATCATCTCAAGGGGAGGTGAATGAGGAGATAGCCCAATAGTCATGTGTGAGAAATAGACATGGGAAAAAGAATTGGGGAGCTGATTTAAGTATGGATATGAGGTCCTAGAATAAATCAGGAAAAGCCAAGGGACATTGGAAAGGCAACCTTAAAGCATGCTCTTTAGAATCATCTTGGGGCTTCCTAGGTGATGCTAGTGGTAAAAGAACCTGCCTACCAATGCAGGAGACATAAGAGATGAGGGTTCATTCCCTGGGTCGGGAAGATCCCCTGGAGGAGGGCACAGCAACCCAATCCAGGATTCTTGCTTGAAGAATCCCATGGACAGAGGAGCCTGGTGGGCTACAGTCCATAGCGTCACAAAGAGTTGAACGTGGCTGAAGCACCTGAGCACAGAATCACTTTGAACCTACAGATTCTGCCAATGTCTGCTAACACAGTTTTGGTAGTTGTTCTTCCAAAGTGAACTGACAAAGCCAGTCTGGTGAACACAGGGTTCCAAGCTGTTTACCTGGGACTGAATGGTCTCCTGGGATGTGGGACTTTCAATTTTGAAACTGAAGATTTAAAACAACCCTGGTCAAACTGAAAGAGTTAGTTGCCACTGCAGAAGTAAACCATACCAATGCTTGCTAGCATCTGTTGATTACCTGCACTGTGTTGGGGGCTTCTCAGGTGGCTCAGTGATAAAGAATCTACCCGCCAATGCAGGAGATGCAGGAGATGCGGGTTCGATCCCTGGAGGAGAAAATGACAACCCACTCCAGTATTCTTGTGAAGAAAATTCCATGGACAGAGGAGCCTGGTGGGCTACAGTCCATGGGGTCTCAAAGAGTGGGACACGACTGAGTGACTCAGCATGCATGCCTACTATGTTAGATGGACAATGTTCTAAGAATTTTTCATATGTTTGTTCATTTAACTGTTCTAATAACCTCACCCGCCATTTGAATACTATCAGTAGCTCCATTTGGAGAAGGAAATGGCTACTCACTCCAGTATTCTTGCCTGGAAAATCCCATAGATAGACGAGCCTAGTGGGTTACAGTTCATGGGGATGAAAAGAGTCGGACACGACTTGGTGACTAAACAACAACAACAATTAGCTCCATTAGGCAATGAAGGACACAGATGCTCAAGGTCATGGTTCCGGGAAGTGTTGGAACCAAACCCAGACATTGTCCTTCTGGGGTCGACCTTCACATTGTTCTATCCTGGACAAACATCCAAATATCCAGCTGTGCGTTATGTCTTAGTATCTTGGATCCCCAGGAAAAACAGAAAGGTCAGACTTGCAAGGGGCCAGTATTACAATGAATAATGCTCTGACTACGGATCAGAAGAAAGGTCAGACTTAAGAACCAAAGCATTAAAAATGTCTCTTAATTTGAACCCAGGACTGCTAGACTCCCAAGTCCATAACTCTCTAGGGCAAAATTCCTTCTGCTTTGGATGAAGTTCTAGGTCCTTAGGATACTTTGCAATTGGTTCTTATGGGTTCTGACTTGTTCCCAGACAACAATGGTTTAAATGGGATTCAATCTCAATACCGCTTAGCCAATATTTTTTTCTCTTTTAAAAAATAAGTTATCATTAGTTGATAATGTACTGTGTGCCTGGAATTGTTCTGAATACCTTGCCTATATTAAATCATTTAATCCTTATTTCTTGTAATTAGTTGTATGCACGCCTGCAGAAGAGAAATTTGAAAGTTATCTCTTTACCCTCTTTTAAAATTGATGATGGCTCATGAGGAAGGGGAAATGTGTATATTTATAGTTGATTCATATTGTTGCACAGCAGAAGCTAAAATTGAATTTCACCAATTGTCCCCAATCCCCTCATTTGGAAATTGATCATAGTGAGAGTATATGTAGTTCATTTATCTGTAATGAGGTTTTGTAATAAAGCACTTAGCTCTTGGCTTGGCACAAAGTAAGTGCTCAATAAAAATTAGTGATTGTTACTATTATCATCAACGTGTACAATGGCAGGCAGAGACAGCTAGTTCTCCTTAAAATTTTCTCAACTTCTTTCACCATTGGGATGGGGTCATATGATCCAGTCTGGCCACAGGACTATAGGTGGAAGTGTCATGTGCCACTTCCAGGCTGAGGGAGAGCCTTACAAGCTGGGGCTCTTCTCCTGCCACAGTGACCCTGGAGGCTTTGCGTTCCAAATGGAGTAGCTACAAGGTGGAGATAGGCTGCCTATTTAAGTTGGTGTTGGAAAAAACTCTCTTGGTGACCAGAAGTGTCTTAAGTGGGGTGTTCTATATGAGTAGTAAAGGAGAAGAAACACACAGGGAAGAAACACACAGGTGGGAAACTAAATTTAAAATAAATCAGAAGTAAACTTTTTTATCTTAAGCCACTGATATTATATTTTACTACATACAGTAACACTTAACATTTCCTTGATTAGGTAGCATGTCCACATAATATGTGAACAATAATTTGAAATTATTCAAAAGACTAAAACATACTGTTAATTCTGTCTTTACTGCTGGTTGACTCTGTGTTTACTGATACTCATTTAAATGTTTATTGAGACTGCCTGACTGTCCTGCCAAGTAGCAATGCAAAACCAGAGTTCCTGTAATCGTGAGTATAATAGTCTAGTGGGGGAAATAGGCATTAATCAAATAATGGCATAAGCAAATGCAAAAATGTAACCAGCTTATGCTATGAAGAAGGGAGAGGACCATAGTGCTTTAAGAGGCTATGATTGAGAAACAAGATCTGACACTGGCAATGTCATCTTGGGTAACCTGGCTTGTTGTTTACTTGCTAAATTGTATCCAACTCTTTTGCAACCCCATGACCTGTTGCCCACCAGGCTCCTCTGTCTGTGGAATTTCCCAGGCAAGAATACTGGAATGGGTTGCCATTTCCTTCTCCAGGGGATCTTCCCGACTCAGGGGTCGAACCTGAGTCTCCTGCCTTGGCGGCAGATTCTGTACCACTGAGCCACCAGGGAAGCAACCTGGCTTAGTATCCTTAGTAGTTTCTCTATAAAATGAGTACATTGGCCTAGTCGATCCTGAAGGCCCCTTCTTTTTTAACTCTCATAGTCTATATTTCTGTGTGGATTCCTCTTTTTTCCTTGTTTGTGTGAGCACTTTTTAATTAAAAAAAAAAAAACAAATTTAGCGGAAAATTTGGCTAGCACATGAGGCAATGTGACTTCTTTCCTTATAGCTAACTTAAATACAATAGTGTTAGGCAGCCTCCCTCAATGTTTTTGCTGAAACTTTGGAATAATGCTTACTAATCATCTGCAGGGGAACCTTGTGAGCCATGAGTAAGCAGTTTCATTGAGTGACAAAGGCAGGAGGCTGACATCCATTTAGCAAATTCTCTGGGGGTAGAATTCGAAAAGTCCATGAAGAAATCTGAGGGTGGAGACAATATTTCCCCCTTTGGCTACCTGAATTCCCATATTATTTATAACTTCAGAAAATCTTGAAATAGCAATGAAAGAGTTTTCTCAGGAACATCATAGTTCTTTTTTTCTAATGCTTCAGTGCGAATGTTTTAGGGTAGCTGGAAGTCACTGAGGGATAAAGAAGAGAAAGAGCTCAGAAAAACTGAGTTTATGGTAGCTCGGTCACTGAGGGATTGGCCAGAGAATGCAGATTTGAGTCTGTGTGCAGAGGTCATGTGCTCTCGGAAGGCCCTAGCTATCAGGCTAAAGACAGCACCCACAATGAAGGATCCAGGGACAACAATCCTGCCTCACAATGTTGCCAAGGGCCAACAATGAGTACCTGGCTTGTTTATTATCAAAGTTCACTGCCTTATACCAAGTACCATAATAACATGAAATAGTGGACTTAACACAATCTAAAGAAAGAAACAAAGTACTCTGAGAAAGAAAAGTAAAAGGCATGATTTATCCCCCTGGAATGATTGGAGGTCTTTGATACCAGTTTCATAACACTTGTCTGCCCTAGATAGGTGTCAAAGAGGAAAAAATGACAGAAAAACACTAGCACAAACTCCAGTTCATGTGACTTTGATTCCCACGTTGATGGCAGCGAAAAAGCCAATACATAACTGCAAAATAACTTTAAAAAATTACATGACTAAGCAAAACTGGTATTAATAAGCCAGTTCTTCTTTTTATAAAGGACTCGAAACTTGCTAACATAATAGGAGCAGTTTTCTCATGCCCATAGAACCATTTTCACATCCCACATCTTGCCAGTTTGGTATTTCCTTCCTTTATTGCTTAAAAGATTGTCAGACATTTTTGAAAGGAGAGAAGAAGTCAATTAAAATACATTTAGACTGTTCTTTAAAAATTCTAATAGGACAAGGAGAATTTAAAATATCAAAATGATTAAATATGAGGAGTTTATTTTTTGAGAAGGCAAGGAACTTTGGTTAATGTTTTGTATCTCTGAGGGGAAATACTATATTTTGTTCAAAGTCAAATCAGATCAGATCAGTCGCTCAGTCATGTCCGACTCTTTGCGACCCCATGAATCACAGCACGCCAGGCCTCCCTGTCCATCACCAACTCCCGGAGTTCACTGAGACTCACGTCCATCGAGTAAATATGGTTTTTTGATTCATTCAAGCAAAGAAACTTACTTTACTTTATATTCTTGAGTTGTCTCAAACATTATGTCTATATAAAGTTCTTAATGATAATACACATACCTAAGATTGTATGGAGACTTTGGGGACTCACTGACTTTCAAATCCTTTTCTTTTTTAATCAATGGAATTAGTGTCTCATGGGAAATGTCAACATATGAAACATATGAAAGCCACTTTGATGGGAGAGATGATTGAAGACCCACCTCAAACTCAATCCAATATTCATATCAAATAAACTTCATTTCACTACTTTATCACCAGAAACCAACAAAGTATCTGGCACAAATGTTTGTTGAAAGAATATGTTATGCTGCTTCAGTCAATATCAAATAGAGGTCATCACTTATAATACATATTAGAAAAATTATAAAAATAAATAAACCCCAAGTATTCACCAATAGATGAATGGATAAAAATATTATATATATATATATATATATATATATATAATCTGTGCAATGGAATATTACTCAGCCATAAAAAGAATGGAATTTTGTCATTTGCAGCATCATGGATGAACTTGGAGGGTATTATACTTAATAAAATGTCAGAGAAAGACAAATACTGTATGATATCACTTATATGTGGAATCTAAAAAATACAACAGACTAGTGAGTATAACAATAAAGAAGCAGAATCACAATGCAGAGAACAAAGTAGTGGTTACCAGTGATGAGAGGGAAGGGGAAAGGCGAACATAGGAGCAGGGGCTTAAGAGATACAAACTATTAGGTATAAAATAAGCCACAAGGATATATTATACAACACAGGGAATGTAACCAGTATTTTGTGACTATAAATGGAGTATAACCTTTAAAAATTGTGTATCACTATACTGTACACCTATGATGTATAATATTGAATAGCAAATATACTTTACTATAGAAAGAACAAATTAAAAAATAATGTAATAACAGAAACTACCATTTAGCATATTCTTTTTAATAATGGTAATTAGCCAGGTAACAGCCTTTGAATAAGTTTTAGTTCTTGGCAAAGCAATGTGAATTCATTTTCATTAGAGAAATATATTTTGAGCTTGATAGGGTATGTGCGTGTGTGCTAAGTCACTTCTGTTGTGTCCGATTCTTTGCAACCCTATGGACTGTAGCCTACCAGGCTCCTCTGTCTGTGGGATTCTCCAGGCAAGAGTACTGGAGTGGGTTGCCATGCTCTCCTCCAGAGGATCTTCCCAAACCAGGGATCAAACCCACATCCCTTATGTCTCCTGCATTGGCAGGCTGGTTCTTTACCACTGGCACCACCTGGGAAGCCCCTCTCAAATGCTACAATGAACTGACGAGCTCAAGTAACTGGTGTCCACTTTGCCTGGACGCTCTTCTCTGGTCTTCACATGACTGGCTGCTTCTTCTCTTTCACCTTTTAGGCTTCAGTGAAGATGTTACTTTCTTCCAGGCCTTCAGGGATCCTTCTATCTAAAACAAGCCTTTTCCCCCAGTTACATTTTATCACACTACCCTACCCATTTCCTCCACAGAATTTATTGCAATCTATATGTACCTTGTTCATTTATTTGTTTATGTGTTGAAAGTGACATGTTCTGCCTCCTTTGCAGGCGAAACCCAGGGCTAGGCACAGTGGCTGGCCTATTGTCAGGGCTCAATGAATAAAGAATCAAACATGTAGTGCCCCAAAGTACATAGCTGTCCATGATGAGCTTAGAATTTAATAGGAGTTTGAAAACAGTTTGTGATTGGAACGGCTGTGGATGGAGGGGTTCCCCAGCTCTGGGGAGGCACTCTGGAAGTACAGAAGACTTTAATATCAATTGATTAATATCAGCCCCCTGTTTGAACACCCCAGACCAACTTCTTCCCATCCATGGTACTGAACCTCACTTTCTTCAACTGTAAATAAAAACAGTAACATCAAATTTGATGTCTATTGATAAAAACCTTCTCTTCTCCATGCATATTGATAAATTTTGCACGAGGCAAGGGGACTCTATGGGAGCGCCTCATCATGTATATTTAGGAGATGGGAAGTAGAGGGTGGGGTGACTCATTTTGAGCCAATGAACAGAGTTTTATTACGTAGATTGAGATCCAACTGGGAATAGTTGGACTTTAGTTAGAGAGGGTCTACCAATTTGTATGAAAGGCTCAGGAGCTTCCTAAAAGGCTCTTATTTCAGGGGAATTAGTTACTGGAGAAAAAAGCCAGTTTCGAGTGTTGCCTATCATTTATCAGTCAGATTGAAGAGCTTGTGCATCGTGTCAAAAGCAAGAACTGGACAAGCTGTTTTGACACAAAGGTTTTAGTAGGACATAGTGGGGGAAGGAATGTCCCATTGTTCTCTGTAGTGCAGTGATAGGGTTACCGAATCAGGTCCAGCTGTTCAGTGCTCAAAAATCGATACTCATGAGACAAGACAAATTTTGGTAGGAAAGGAAAGTTACTTCTAATCAGAATGCCAGCAATCTGGGGAGATGGTGGACTCAGTGCACCACCCCCCTTCTCAAAACCAGGTCCAAAGATTCTGCTCAGCCATGAACGTTTTTAAAGGGAAAAAGGGAAATAATCTCAATCATTGAGATGAGGGGGTCAGAGTCGTCACCATCCCCCACTGTTTGCAGGCTTGTCGACTCTAGATGCTCTCTTGTTCACACAGTTTGTTGATGAGGTTACTGAAGGGGAAGCTAGGGAAGACATCCGGTCATCTGTTAATTATTTATTCTTCATTTCTACTTCTTCGATCTACAGAAAGAATCAACAGATTAGGTGAAGTATTGTGTGGTCAAAAAGATCTGAAATGTGTCCTTAGACCAGAAATGTGTAGAGTGTCGGGGTGCCTGGTTTAGGGTTAGTAACAAGACAAGGAGACCTCCTGCAGAGAGCTCTGTCTTTACAAAATCTACTTATAAGAGCGCAGTGTGAACTCCCTGTATGATGGCACCAGTATCCACCTGTATCTATTCCCATTAAGTGCAGGTTGAGAGGACATATCTGTGGACTTTGCAGGGGGCCTAGGAATCTTCTAGTCACATCTAGAAGGTAGAACCTAAGAGATGTTCTTTATTACTGTTACTCAGTTTCCAACTTTTCATTTCACTTTATTCCTCCATGTCTCCCCAACAGAACATTTCACGAGTGTTAAAGAGAAGGAAGTAAATCTATGTGTATAGATATAGAATATTCTCCAAGCTATATCATTTAAAAATTTTTTTATTGGAGTGCAGTTGATTGACAATGTTGGGCTACTTTCTGCTGTGCAGCAAAGCAAATCAGTTACACATATACACACACCCACTCTTTTCTAGATTCTTTTCTCACATAGGTCATTACAGAGTATTGAATAGAGGCCAAGATATATTAAGTGTAAAAAAGTACAGAAAAATGTAAATATTATACTACCATTGATAATAAAGGAAATATACATATAATGCATAGAAGACATTGGAAGGATACACAAGACCACTCAGATCAGTTCAGCCTCTCAGTCATGTCTGACTCTTTGCAACCCCATGGACAGCAGCACGTCAGGCTTCCCTGTCCATCACCCACTCCCAGAGCTTGCTCACACTCATGTCCATCGAGTTGGTGATACCATCCAATCATCTCATCCTCTGTCGTCCCCTTCTCTTCCTGTCTTCAATCTTTCCCGGTATCAGGGTCTTTTCAAATGAGTCAATTCTTCGCATCAGGTGGCCAAAGTATTGGAACTTCAGCTTCAGCATCAGTCCTTCCAATGAATATTCACGACTGAAGTCTTTTAGGATGGACTGGTTGGATCTCCTTGCAGTCCAAAGGATTCTCAAGTGTCTTGCTCCAACACCACAGTTCAAAAGCATCAATTCTTCAGCGCTCAGCTTTTAGTCCAACTCTCACATTCATACATGACTACTAGAAAAACCATAGCTTTGATTAGACAGACCTTTGTTGGCAATGTCTCTGCTTTTTAATAGGCTGTCTAGGTTTGTCATAGCTTTTCTTCCAAGGAGCAAGCGTCTTTTAATTTCATGGCCGCAGTCACCATGTACAGTGATTTTTGGAGCCCAAAAGGCTCTTTAGTTTGTAGTGATTAATTCTGAGAAGGTGACTCTAGGTGTGGAAATCTGGGGAGAGAGAGACTTTTTTATTATTTCTTTTTCAACCATATCTACATATATATATTATCACATATCTTGTATAACTTTTAAAAACTATGCATTGCAAAAAATAAAATTAAAAATGACTGACAAGGAGAGTGAAAAAGTTGGCTTAAACCTCAACATTCAGAAAACTAAGATCATGGCATTTGGTCCCATCACTTCATGGCAAATTGAGAGAGACTTTATTTATTATTTTTTGGGGCTCCAAAATCACTGCAGATGGTGATTGCAGCCATGAAATTAAAAGACACTTGCTCCTTGGAAGAAAAACTATGACCAACCTAGACAGCATATTAAAAAGCAGAGACATTACTTTGCCAACAAAGATCCGTCTAGTCAAGGCTATGGTTTTCCCAGTAGTCATGTATGGATGTGAGAGTTGGACTATAAAGAAAGCTGAGTGCCAAAGAATTGATGCTTTTGAACTTTGGTGTTGGAGAAGACTCTTGAGAGTCCCTTGGGCAGCAAGGAGATCCAACCAGTTCATCCTAAAGGAGATCAGTCCTGGGTGTTCATTGAAAGGTCTGATGTTGAAGCTGAAACTTCAATACTTCGGCTACCTGATGCGAAGAACTGACTCATTTGAAAGGACCCTGATGCCGGGAAAAATTGAAGGCAGGAGGAGAAGGGGTTGACAGAGGATGAGATGGTTGGATGGCATCACCAACTCAATGGACACAAATTTGGGTAGGCTCCAGGAGTTGGTGTTGGACAGGGAGGGCTGGCGTGCTACAGCTCATGGGGTCGCAAAGAGTCGGACACAACTGAGCAACTGAACTGAACTGAACTGATAAGTTAGTCTGAACTTTCTAATATTGACTATCTAGCCTAAATAAAAGGAAAAGAACATACCATTTAGAAAATAATATGTAAACACTTTCAGTTTTCATATATATGAGAAATATTTTCAGTTATACATATATGTTCAGTCACTAAGTCATGTCCAACTCTATATGTGGATAAATATATGTATATATACATGTATATATACACACACATATGTATATATATTATTATTATTTTTTAATAAGGAACTTTCTTATTTTGGGTAGGCTGGTTTCTTTCCCAGAACATAGCAATACTGCTGAAGAGGTCTGGCTCTAACATCAAACAGCTTGAGATTTAATCTTAGATTTGCCACTTACTAGCTATGCACCTAGGGTAACTTAACCTGTCTAAGCTTCAGTTTCTTTGCCTTTGAAATGTGGGAGCATAGTTGTACCTAATTTATATGGTTGTTAATGAAGACTACATGAAGTAATGCACTTGAAGTGGTTAGCGTATTGGCTGACCCTAAGTAAGCACTTGATAAGCATTATTAGAAAATGCATGATGAAAATGAAGGGCACACAGCAGTGAGGATTTGTGGGAAGTCAACATCTGTTTTCCGTTTTGAAAAATGTGGACATCCAGTGACAAATATCGATAATAAAACACTTTAAGAGACATTCCATTGTGTAATTAAAAATCTAGTAATTTCCAGTCACTGGTTGAAGTTTTGGATGTGGATTAAGTGGCAGGGCTCAGTCAGTTTAGAAGAGACTGTATTACCTGTGTTATCGACACGTCTTTCTGGATTCTCTCACTGTTCCTAGTTTTCCCATGTGTCATTTAACAAGGTGGATAGAACCAGGGAACAAAGAGAAAGAGAAGAGTCCAAGCCTGACTGTAACTAATGAGCTGGGCAACCTCAAGGCCCCACTGGCCCCACTTGAAAAACAAGGAGACTGGCCCAGATGATCTCTGAGGTTCTTCTAGATCGAACAGTTCTACAAAATGCCATGCCTGCTTAAGCTCTTCTGGTCTCGACTGATTCTATATCCTGTGTTACTCCATTCTGATGAACTCAGGTTATGAGGTGACAGAAACTTTGTAAAGCGGGAGCTAAAAATAACCTCTTCCCATAAATATTTTATGAAAAGCTAGAGAGCTAAATAAAATAAAGGTAATTAAAAATCAGTATTAATGTCTGTTTTCTGAGAATTTTCACTTGGTTATTCATTTTGTGAAGAGAAGTTTCCACCAGAAACTAAATTAAGAATGAAAATCCTTCAGAGTTTAAATAGAATAAACAGATTTAAATGACTAAAATCTGCTAAGAATAAAAATCGTTTTGCTTTATATCTCCTATTCAGGTGACCCAGTACTTTTAACAGGTGTACTCATTTAGCTCATATTTTCTAGCATTTTGTAGAAATGTTATAAATTATGTGTAATAATGATTAAATGCTTTACATTTGTGGAATTGGTGTCTCATAGTTTACCAAAAGATTTTTACAGTTTAATAATTTACAATCAAAACACCTGTCTGGTCATGAATTTGATAATATACAACATAGCTCTTTTCTCTTGTCAAAATGATAAATTGATATTTGAGTTAGGGTTTATTTTATAAAGCAAATATTGCAAATTGGTTAAAAAAAACTGTTCAATAGAAATGCAAAATAGGGTGGTATGTTCTGGAATGCTTCTTTTTTCCCACAATAGTGAGTTAGGCAATATTCAAAGAACTTCCTTATTTTAACTTTAAAATTTAAAACAACTTCTCTATATCAATAATAAAGTTTCTTTGTTTTTCACCAGGCAGGGAGTTCACTTCATTATTTGATATGCAACATGGTATTTGGTATAAAGCCTGTTGTTTAACCAGGCTACTAAAATCATGCTATGATACTAATTCATATGCCATAGGACCAATCTTTTATTCTCTACAATCCTGAAGTTCTCATACAAACTATGTGCTTTTAGTTTTGGGACGGAAACAGCAGTAGCAAATTTCATTGTTTCATTGTTTCAAATACCAAAGAGAAAATTTTATAAACTCATTTTAGGAATTTTAATATCATTAATTTTTGAACAGATCAAATTATGGGGAAATTCCACATTGCCTCTTTCCTCCATGTTCTGGAAAATGACAGTATAGACAAGCAAAGCATTTGATTTATCTTTGGGATAATAATGCTGAAGTGTCATTCAATCATTCACCAACACTTTATTGTGTATTTACAATTTCTTTCCTCACAGCAAAGAAAAAGAAGTATATAACTGTGTTCTTGCACATACACAATGATAATCATTAATTGCTTGCAGATGATGGTTTCAAACTCCAAGTACCAAAAATGGATACTCTAATATATTAAAAAAAACCCAAAACACTGGGAGCAGAAGCACTAGGTTAGCCAGGGAAGGCTAGAAGGTAGAATTTGGATCACTAAGCAGAGAAACAGGAAAGTGGAGAGAATGAACCATATTTGGGGGGGTTTGTTTGTTTTACTTTTTAGCTGGGCAACACATATGTTCAATTTTAGATATGTGAATCTTGAATGCATGTTCAACAAGAACTTTCTAGTAAGGAGTGGGAGGTTCAGAACTGGAGCTTAAGAGAAAAACAGGGCTGGAGAAATGATTGATCAGATGTTTTTTCTTCCTAACAGATCATTTGAATCATTGGACAGTAAATAGGATTGATTGTGCATTTTGAAGTTGTCTGTTGCAGGTTTATTACATTTTGTTTATTTTAAAATAAATCTTCAAACTTCGCTTTCTTAGCTGAGAACAACACAAGCTAGTTCAGTGATCTCAATCACAACTATTATGTTCACCAACATCACTTTATTTCCTTTTCCTGCTAGTGCAACTCTAACAGCAAAAAAAAATTACAATAGCAAGTTTTTCTTTAAATTCCATTTGCAAAGTCCTACTCTAGTACATTTCGCCTGTGTTCACTTTTTAAATGTGTTAGCTAACTTCGGAAACCACAGCTGTCTCGTATCCTACAAAATGTGAACAACTGTATCAACGGTTATTACAGTCAATGCACAGCTGAGTGACTTAAATTTCTCAAAAGTTAATCGTGCAATTTAATTTTAACATGCAGATTTCATGCTATATTTACCTATTATGCTCTTGCTCTCCCCCAGCTTCCGGCGAGATTTATTGACAGATTTATTTCAACTACCAACTTCTACGTGGTATTCTCATTTGGTAGGGACTGAGTCTTATTGTGGTAGACTCGGTGGATGGAGTGTCCTGGGGTGATTTCTGAGCACTGACGCCATGACTCAGCAGTAGATCTCTCCTACATACCTGTGGTGTTGATTCAGTTCATATAACGGAGCTTCCATGTTGGTTTCCAGAGAGACCCTTGCAATGCAGACAAATACATTCACTTTATAGGGGAGAAAACTGAGACTCCACACGAGGAAATTCAGAGTTACAGCTGATGGTATGGGCTTTGGTGTTAGATACCCTAGGACTTAAATCTAGGCTCTGTCACTTTTAACTAGATGACCTTGGACAAGTAAAAACAAACAAATAAAAAAAGTCAGCTAGTTTACTTTTATTAAAAGAGTAATTCACGTACATGGTATAAAATTCAAACAGTACAAAGGGTATACAATAAAAAATGTCTCCCCGCACTTCAAGTCTGTAGTCTGTGCAGAACGATTCTTAAGTGTTTCTTGTATAAATGTTCAGAATGTCATGCATTTGCAAGCACAGCATAGTACAAATGTGGCTGTGCAAACGTGCAAGCATATGCATAATTCCTAAAAGTGACATTTTGGTCAGGGGTATGTATATTTAAAATTTTGTATGTAGATCCTGCCTAATGGTAAATGGACTGTGGGTGAGAGTGACAATTTTCCCACACGGAACTACTTAAAAAATTTACCAGTTAGATACGTGAATGTCATCCTAATGTGCTTCCTTCAAATTATTTTTAAAATATAACACAGACAGGAAAACACACAAAATATAAATATGCTATTCAGTGAATTATTAAAGAAGCAAACAAGTCAGGTCAAGAAAGAGAATATCTAAACATTCCAGAAACTTTCCTCGTGCTTCCTCCTACCCCATTTCTCCTTTCCCAAAATTAACATAATAGTTCAGTCATGATAGCTTTGCCTGATTTTGAATTTATATCCATGGAATCATACATAATATACTTTCTTTGGTGTCTGCTGCTTTTGCTCAGTAATGTGTTTATGAGATGTCTCCAGGATACAACTCTAGTTCTTTTATTTGTTTTGTTATAGATTTCCATTATGTAAATACACGGCAATTTATGAATTCTTCTACTGCTGACAGACACTTGGGGTGTTTAGTTTTTTATTCTTTATGAATAATGCTACATAAATGTTTTTGTACATGTCACTTGGTGCACATGTGCATGCATTTCTGTTAGGTCTATACCTAGGACTACAGCACTGTCACAGCCATGTCAAGATCAGTCTAGCCTTTGCGAAGATGAACCACCACATGCAGAGAGAAGCCAACCAACTCAGCCAGTGTACCAGTTGCATATAGCTGCATGAATAACCTCCAGCAAGATCAGGAAAAGAACTGCTTAGCCAATCCATATGATTGTGATAAATACTACTTACTGCTGGTTTAAGTCCCTACATTTCAAAGCAGTTTGTTACACAGCAGTAAATAACTGACCTAGAAATTGGTACCAAAGAGATACGGTACGTAAAAATTGCATTTCCCCATGTAAGGAAATGACAACCCACTCCAGTATTCTTGCCTGGAGAATCCCATGGACGGAGGAGCCTGGTGGGCTGCAGTCCACGGGGTTGCAAAGAGTCAGACACAACTGAGCGACTTTACCTTATGTACATGCATTGACTTAGGAACCATACTGTGGGTGGGGGCTGGAAAAATGAAGAGGCTGTTAGTGAGAGCTGGAGGACTGGCAAAAATTATTTTAGGAAAGGATATAAAGGTGGTGAGAAAATATTAATGAAGGCTTGGAAAAGAGTGAACTGTGGTAAACAGTTGTGGAATAGTGGATAAAAATGCTGCCTGTGGTAACTTGAAATAGAGATAAATGAACTTGCTGAACTGATATATTTCCAGGAAGAATATTGATAGTGTCATCTGGCTTCTTAGCACTGAGTATGATAAGGTATGGGAAGAGAGAAAGGCACTAGAGAGCTTTTCAGTTTGTAAGAAGAATTTGGAGGAAATACAGAGAGCCCAGACTTCCTGGGTCAGAAAATAAAACTGTTCCTTATCCCAAGTTTCTCCAGCTGGCAAGAATTTCAAAATAAGAAATATCCCCCATTCTATAATGAGGTTTGAGAGGAAATAAAGCAATGAGAGAAAAGCTCTCACTTCCGGTATAATAACCTTGATAGAGAGACAAGCCGGTCTTGCCCTTGGGGAAAAGGGGAAGGTGGGAGGAAGGGGTAGGGTTGGTCAAGAGGCAGTCTATAAAAGAGACCACAGACTCTGTGCTACTGTGGCTTGTGTCGTGTCTTCTGGAACAGAGGGCAATCACAGTAAGACATAGTTTAGGAGGAGCCATTAATACTGTACCTAACGCCTGCCACATCCACCCCCAAAGGACAAATGCTGGTATTAGAAAAGAACTATAGTGAATACCTATTGTGTCCAGCTTCTATAACTTCCCCATTCCTGCATCCTTATTCATGCATATGGTGCATATGAAAGCAAATATGATTTTCCAGTGGGCACTGTTCTGAGCGCCAAAGTTGATGCTTTTGAATTGTGGTGTTGAAGAAGACTCTTGAGAGTCCCTTGGAAAGCAAAGAGATCCAACCAGTCCATCCTAAAGGAAATCAGTCTTGAATATTCATTGGAAGGACTAATGCTGAAGCTGAAACTCCAATACTTTGGCAACCTGATGTGAAGAACTGACTCATTTGAAAAGACCCTGATGCTGGGAAAAATTGAAGGCAGGAAGAGAAGGGGACGACAGAGGATGAGATGGTTAGATGGCATCACTGACCCAATGGATATGTGTTTGAGTAAAATCCGGGAGTGGGTGATGGACAGGGAGGCCTGGCGTGCTGCAGTCCAGGGGTCACAAAGAGTTGGACATGACTGAGTGACTGAACGGAACTGAACTGCTCCCCTAGCCACAGCTGACAGGTCCAAGTGTGAGCAGCCTCGTTACAAAGAATTTAGTGTGTGGGTTGTGGGGAGAGTGGGTACAAATGGTAGGGATAATTATGAAGCAAGAGTGACTCTGAAGTATGGCCATAAATTGATGATTATTACAGATGAGTGTTAAGTGCATGGGTGTTCCTTGTAACTATTCTCTCAAGAGTATTTTGAAATTGTGTATCAAAGAGAGTATGATGGAAGTGGTAGATTGTCTTTCTGGGAAAAAAATGCATGTACACAGAGAGAGAAAATTCTAGAGATAATTTCAGTAGGTTTACAGTCTCCCACAAGTCTATCTATGGATTTGTATGATGCCAAGTTAAGAACCCTTAGTCTCAAAAAAGCTCAAAATATTCAGGAATAAGTTTAACCAAAGAAGTATAAGACCTGTACACTGAAAACTATAAAATATTGCTGCTGTTGCTGCTGCTAGTCGCTTCAGTTGTGTCTGACTCTGTGACCCCATGGACTGCAGCCCACTAGGCTCATCCATCCCTGGGATTCTCCAGGCAAGAACACTGGAATGGGTTGCCATTTCCTTCTCCAATGCATGAAAGTGAAAAGTGAAAGTGAAGTCGCTCAGTCGTGTCCGATTCTTAGTGACCCCATGGACTGCAGCCTACCAAGCTCCTCCGCCCATGGGATTTTGCAGGGAAGAGTACTAGAGTGGGTGCCATTTCTTTCTCCGACAAAATATTGCTAAAAACAAGTAAAGATGACCCTAATAAATGGAAAAACATCCCATGTTTGTGAATGGGGAAGACTCACTATTATGATGGCGAAATTTCTCAAATTAACCTACAGAGTCAGTGCAATCCTTACTGAAATTCTAATTGCCTTTCTTTGCATTAACAAACTGATCCTAAAATTCATATGGAAATGCAAGGGATCTAGAACAGCCAAGACAATCTTGAAAAAGGACAAAGTTAAAGAATTCATAATTCCTGATTTCAAAATCTATCACAAAGCTACATGATGGTATTGTATGAGAACAATACATGAGAACAGACATAAGCATCCCAGGACTAGAACTGAAAAGTCCATAAATAACTGAAAAGTTCACAAATCTGTACATTTATGGTCAACTGGTTTTCAACAGAGTGAGTGAAATGACCATTTAATGGAAAAATCAGTTTCAACAATGGTGTTGGAACAGCTGAATATTTACATGTAAAAAAATGAATCTGGACTCCTACCTCATAAATTACACAAAAAACAATTAAAAATGGATCAGAGACATAAATGTAAAAGACAAATCTACAAAATTATTAGAATATGGGTGTAAATCGATGTGAGCCTGGATTAGGCAATATTTTTTTAGATATGACACAAAGAGCACAAGCTAAAAAATAAAAATACATAAATTTGGCTTCATTGGATTTTAAGTTTGTGCATTAAAGGATACTAACAATAAAGGGAAAACACAATTCACAGAACTGGAGAAAGTACTTGTGAATCATGTATTTGATAAAGGTCTAGTTTCCAAAATATATAGAGAACTTCTACAACTCAACAATAAGATGACAAATAATTCATTAAAAAATAGGTAAGGGATTTGAGTAGACATCTCTCCAAAGAAGATAAACACATAGCCAATAAGCACTTGAAAAGATGTTCAACATCACTAGTCACCAGGAAAATTCAAATCAAATACACAATGAGATACCATGCCATAAGTTAAAAGTCAAAAATAAGTGTTGGTGAGGAAGTGGTGAAATAAGAACCCTCAAATGTTGGTTTGAGGGAAGCAACCAGGGCAGTTTCCTTGGGGAGAGCAGTAGGGAATTATTGCTTAATGGGTATAGAATTTCTGTTTGGGGTGATGAAAATATTCTGGGATTTGACAGTGGTTATAGCTGCAAACTTCATGAATATATGAAAAACCACTGAACACTTAAAAAATGATGCTATTGTATGTGAATGACTTCTCAATTAAAAAAAAAGACCACATAGTCTAACAAGAAATTCTGACAAAGTACATTATTATTGCAAAGAAACATTTGAGATGTAACACGTATCTAATATGTGAAAATCACACATCTAGTTATAATTTCAAAATGTTGCTTAGTTTAAAAGACAATTATAAATGCACAGTGTGAAAAGCCCTTCTGAAGCTTATATTTACTATCCTTTTAGATTTATTATATTTCATAGGTTCTGCTTCACTCTGCTTGGAATTTATTCTGCTTGGAATAAAATCTAAGCAAAGAATGTAACTTTCACTAGCAATGGAACACACAAGTCTTAAGTTTCTAACTTCGGAAACTACAGAAAACTACAGTATGGCAGTTTGCAAATCAACTTACCACATGTACAGTTACAGAAGGCATCATAATGTACTTTAAGTCTGAAGTCAAATGATCACAGTAGATGTCCTAGCTTTATCGCTTAGCTCTTTTCCACTTCTTCATCTGTGACTGAGATAGGTGGAATTGAAGTTCCTTCTAGCTTTAAAATTTTAAACTTACTCCATCTAATTGTGGCTTTACAGTCAAAAGAATTTTGGAATTATTTTCCTTGCTTGGACTATATTAAAGCGTTCACATTTTAAAATTTAACATAATATTATTGTACCATAACATTTGAAAGGGATTAAATCAATTAGACCAACTGATCTCATTCTGCTGAGAATTGGCCTGAGGCAATACCTCCATCTGGTGGTTTCTCTTCAAACATAACATTCTAGAAGACAGTTTGGCCTCTCATCAAATTAGGACAGGTGGTTTAGATATGCCTATTTTAGGAAACATTTAATAATGTTGCATATGTTTAAGTTAACTAATGCTTATGTAATTGGTCTTAAAAACTTGTAATTCAACACATTCTCTCAACAAATATTTGTTTAGTGCCCAAGTATAAGAACAAAACAAGTATAGTTCAAAATAAAAATACGTGTATTCATAGATGTAACAGTCTAGTGAGAGAAAGTAGACAGATAAGCATAATAAGTAAGTAAATTATGTTAACTGGTAAGTTCTATTAAAAATCAGGATAAGGGGGATGTAGGGTAGGTTGCAATTTTAAATAAAATCTGAGCAAATACTTTAAAGAGGTGACGTCAATTCTACACGCTTGTCTCAAGAGTAAAATTTCACTGACTTACAATCTAAGTATCTAGCTTTAATTCTATCGTGCTGCTATACTTCTGCTTCCTCAAATGTGCCTTTTTAGTAAGCAGGGACTGCAATACCAGGTCAATATTAACAAGATAATTAACAGGATAATTAACAATTAACAGGATAATAAAATATTAACAATATTAACAAGAAGGGCTGCATTTTGAAAAATGACGCTGCCCTAAAGATACACACCTTTCCTAGAGTAATGACTTTAGTATCAGGAAAGGTACAGGTGGAAGAAAGGACGGGCTCTAACGCTGACCCTACAGACCACTGCGACGCCTAAAATCTCGATAGCGGCCTCAACTGTAAGGCTGCTCCGCAATGGTGGCGCAGGGCTCTTCCTATCATTACTATGTAGTTCTATTTCCTGATCCAAGAAAGGAACGGGGGGAAATCAGATAAACTCCGCAGGGTGCTTCTGGACCAGGAATGTCTGCTACGCCGCAACCTGCGCCCGCACCCAGTCAGACAGCCGTATCCAGACGTGACGCGCATTCCTGGTTGGCGGATTCGTCATTTCTTGGTGTCAGAAGTTAAAATGAAAATTCGAATCTATATACCTCGGAATCCCTTCTTGTCCAAGAAAACAGAAGCAAGGGCAACCGGAGTCCTTGAATCTTTTTTTTTTCCCTCTAGTGACTTCCACAATATCTACACCCTGTTTGCCGGGGACTTGCGTCGAAAGCGACGACGCGGACGCTCAGGCCTCGGTTTCCAGCGCGCAGTCGCGGCGGCCCCTAGCTCCCGCCCCTGCCGGGAGGTCCGACGTGGAAGTTGGCTGGCTGACCAAGCTTCCAAAGAAACTGTCTGGGAGCCAAGAGTCCGAGCCGGATCCGGAGCGCAGGCCTAGGCTAGGGGAGGTGGCGGCGCCGAGACTCGAATAGGAGTCGCTGCCGAGGTCGGGGCCAGTCTCTGACAGTGGACGAGGGCGGACAGGCGGTTCATCATGGGTGAGAGATCTGAGAAGGGAGCCTGGGCGCACCGAGAGGCCGAGGCCGAGGGGACGGGTTGGGGAGAGGAGGAACAGAGGGGCAGGCCTGGGGAGCCCAGCTAGCGTCTCAGGGAGCTGGTTGCTGAGGACTTCAGTCACCTTGGCTCTTCACTAGTGTGCGTGGACTCTGCCTCGAACCTTCGCTTCCTGTCTCCCCGCGGCGTCAGGGGTGGGTTACCGTGGGTCGGTGAAGTTTTCCCTTAACTCCTCGGACCCAGCGCCGCTTGCTGGGCGGAGCTGGTCTGCGAAGCTTGGCAACATGTCAGTCGCAAGTTCGCTAAGGTTTCTTGGGTGAAAGATGAGCTCTGACCTTGTAGTGGCAGCTTGATACTCTGTCCCTGGTCGCTGAGACAGCGTCAGTTTAAAATCCAAAAGGTGTTGCTCGTAATGTTTTATTGCCAACACGGCATTTATCTGCTTGCCTGTAACTTTTTCTGAAAGAGAGGAATAGGGAGGGGGAAGTGGGCAGGGAAGGTATTACTGGTCAGTGATGACGTTTTGAACTCAATTTTTGGAGTGCTAATTGAGAGAGCTGCATTGTCGTCAAGCATCAGGTAGAGCTTCGCTCCCCACTGGAGCCCAAATGAAGGTGCAGATTTTTTAACTTGGTCACAACTCTCCAAGTGATGCAAATTCTTTGGGTTATTTAAATACCTCGGCTATTTTCTGGGGAGTTTCCATCTTGCTCTGAAACATCAGAAGCGCCTTCTTGTCTTTTTGCATAACCCTTTCAGTTTTTTTCCTACTGCCTCTTTTTAACCTGTAAGAAAGGATTTTGTCAAGTCACACTCCTTATGTTACAAACTTTCAAGGTTCTCTAGCGCATGGTGGATTCATTTTTCCAGACTTGTAGTTTTTAATTTTTTCATTTCTTTGTAAAATAACCAGGTGGTGTTTGTGAGCATCATTTCTGTTGTCAACTTTTTTATATTGTTAGTGTAACTTTTTTTTAATCTTTTCAAATGTCTTTTGGTAAGAAAGGGCCAGAGTGCTTTTATTGGGTGGGGAAGGTAATTAAAGAAAGAACTTATTTTAAAAGAGCTTCTTGTTTGATTGTAGAAATAATAAAGATTCTGAATTTTCACCTCCGTCACTCTTCGGGGTTATTTTATTTAAACACACATCAAGAATTTAATCTATTACTGGGAGGCCCTGCTGACACAGAGAATGATTTTAAATTTTAACATTTTTTCAGCTGTATTGAGGTATGAATGACAAAAATTGTATATATTTAAGGTGTACAGCATGATATTTTGATATATGTATACATTGTGAAATGATTACCACATTCAAGCAGATTAACACATCCATCACCTTACAGTTACCCTTTTTGTGTGTGTGATGAGAACACTTTGAGATCTGCTGTCTTAGCAAATTTCAAGTGTACAATATGTTATTAATTAAATATAGTTACCATGATGTTCATTGGATCTCCGGAACGTATCTTCTAATGAAAGTGTGTACCCTTTGACTAACACTGTCTCATTTTCCCCACTCTCCCAGCATCTGGTAACCACCATTCTATTCTCTATTCACAAGTGCTTTTGTATTACACAATACCTTGTGTATAGGAAGCTTTCTGGGAATAGTTCATGATATGCTGAATGTTGCTTTATTACTATTTTTAAAATGTTTTCATCAGAAATAATTTTTGTTATTTTTGGCTTCTGTCTCAATTCCTTTGCAAGTTACATTCCTTATGGAGAATTCTCAGTGATTGAAGGTACTTACGGTACTGCTGTTGTACAACAATAATAATTGCTTTTCATGTTCAAGGACTTCATTGTCCCACTGTCATTCTAATTTGCCCTCTAATTTCTAGGGGTAATGAGGATATCACATTAAGCTATCCATATTCTCTTGTTTAGAAAGTAAGCTCCATGAGGGGAGTCATATTTCTCTTATTTTTGAGTATATCTTCTGAGCCTGCCTAACATAGTATCCAGGACATGGTAACAATCAGTAATTACTAGTTTGATGTTGAATGATGTGTTTCATTGGAAGCAATGTTCCTATGAATGGAGGAAAATACTACAATGTTATTGAATTTAGTATAGCTTTTAAAGATCAAGATTAAATGTTTTGTGGATCTAGTTCGTGAAGTGATATTGAAATACATTTTTGTTATTTTCTAAGGTGGCTTTTTCTCAAGCATTTTTTCCAGTCTGTTTGGAACTCGGGAAATGAGGATTTTAATTTTGGGATTAGATGGAGCAGGAAAAACTACAATTTTGTACAGATTACAGGTTGGAGAAGTCGTGACTACTATTCCTAGTAAGTGTTGGTATGATAAACTAATCATAGGATAGGGGCTTTTGTTTTCCATTGAAAAAAAACTTTATTTCTGAATACATATGTAATGTAATTAATAAGATTTGTAGACTTCTATGAGCATAATATTGATAACATTTTTTTCATAAATTTACGGACAGTTTGGTGTAATTTATGAACCCCTGTCCATGGCTGGGTTCTGCTGTTTAGAGTTGTTTTAAAAGTTGGGTAGAGTTAAGCTACAGAATATCATTGAGAGCCAGTATCTTTATTGATAAAATGAAGATAATAAATATTCATCCGCTTTGAAAATAAAGCCAATGAATAAGGAAAATGAATCAAGTATATAAAATACTTTGTAAATCTGAGTAAAGAATTATCAGTATGTCGATACTAAGTTTTATATATATATATATATATATATATATATACATGTACAGTGTTTTTTTTCTGTACTTGTTATTTGATTAAGATTAGTTTTTTGGTTTTTTTTAAGTAATCATATTGATTATTTTTAAAGATCTGAGTTGAAGAGACTGAGTGTTGAATTAATCTGGAACTTAAAAATATCAAGAAAAGTAACACCTTTATTGATATCTTAGAAAAATATTCTTCAATAGTACTAATTTACTACATAAGAAGACTGTTCTGTTACTTATACTATTTTCATTTTTTTGCTCTGAAGATTAATATACTTAATAGTTTGTAGAGTTTGCTCAAGAATGTCTTTAAGTTACTCCGTCACTCAAGGTATTTCTATTTAGTACCTATTTAAACTTCCAGATTAAAAAAGAAAAGTCTAGCTTTTACAAAAGAACTTTTTGAACCATGTCATCTGTTACTTCTCGCTACCACCTTCAAGAAATTTCAGTTTCTTTGGTTTTTGGTTCTCAAATCTCCCATCTGTGCTGCAGTTGAGTCATGGTGGCCGCTGTGGTGCCCATAGCTCAGTGGATTGCGTTTTAGCAAATGTGGTTTATATACCATGTTCTTCTCTGCAAATAAACAGCATTTGTAATTGAGGTTGAAGATGATGATTACACTGCTACCTAATTCTGAGGGAGACATCATGAACTTGCTTTTTACTTTTTCACTCAGATTTGCTATAGTAATTTTTTTATACTTGCCATATATACTCTTAAGCATCGTTTACCAGTATAAACTTAAATCTAAAAAATTAATTGTCCAATTATAGCTGTAAGTTACATTTTACTTTGATTTTTTTTTAAGTTTGTAAATTAGTAATTTTTATATGTATAGCTTCTAAGTTTTTTCAGCATCCTCTCCAGCTGCTCTGGATTCCTTTCATTGAAAGTAATGGTATCTTGCCTTAGGCATGTGATGCCAAGCTCCACCTAAGAAGGATGGCAGGGAAAGGGGTTGAGACTCTTCCCCTTTGACCATCTAGCTGTGACCTTATTGTGGATGAGCTCTTGAGGAAGTCTTCAGAGGGTCTGTGAGAGTCCCTGCCTTAGCGAACTCAGCCTCCATAAAGAGGTATACAGCCATTGCTGTCCCTTACTGAAGTTTAGAATCTAGGCTTTTATCCTATTTGCTACCTACCAAAATTCCATTTTTTGTAATACGTTTACAACTGTCCTTTCTAAGTATAACTTTCTGAACGCTTTTGTATGCCAGCGTTTAACATAATAGGATTTCCATTGAGCCAAGAATTATCTAATTGCAGAGGTGGCTGGGGGTTCTTATATACCCTGAAAGTGGGGTTGATCTTGCTTATTGTGGGGGTGTGTGTGTGTATATGTATAGCACAGCATACTGTCGTAAATGGAATAATATTTGAACTAATAATGTGATTCAACAATTACCACTAATTGCTGAAACTCAGACTGGACGCTTTGAAGACAGAATGTATTAGTCTTCATATACTATTAATATGCTTTTTCTTCCAGCCATTGGATTTAATGTTGAGACAGTAACATACAAGAACCTTAAATTCCAAGTCTGGGATTTGGGAGGACAGACAAGCATCAGGTATGGTACAAAGGCCAGACCATTTTGTAGTATTGGGATCTTTATTGTTCTTTTAGGGCTAACAGCAGTAAATCAAAATATGTCTTCTTTTGTAATGTAATGGGAGCCACCTAGTTTAAAATGAGGTAAAACCATCTTATTCTCTCAATTAAAATCTGAGAATTAAAGATTTTTAATTGAAAATAATTAAAATCTATGGAAGTCAGTTTTTCCTATATCACTTAGATGAAAGTTTTTTCCATGAAAGTCTCAAGACCTGATTACTTCAGTAATTTTTAAATAAAAAGAATCCTCTAGTTAATTCTTGTCAGTCCCTTCCTCTGTGAGACAGTTTTGGATTTCATGAAAATACCTTTTGGGCCCACCATTTAGGACTAGATGCATTCCCCAAGCATTTTGCTGCCTTTTAACTCATTTTATTTCTTGAACCACTTTGGAGTCATTTGTTAATTTTAGCCATTTCTACTTCTTGTCTTCAGTGATCAATTTAAATCTGTTACTAAAATTATTTTTAAAGAACCCATTTCTCTTAAGGAGTTTCTAGTTAACGATTTATAAGATACAGTGCTCAGGTCTGTATGAAACATTTTTTCATCAGTACATTTAGTGATTTTATAGACTCTTCTCTCAGCCTGTAGTCTAAACTCATTCTGAAGCTCCTTGATCCTATGTTTTATCAATATTCTTTCTACCCATTCCCATCTGAGGGATATGATATATGTCCATGAGAAACAATCATTATGGCATTGATACTGATATGGGTGCGAAAGGATTGGCAAGTAACACACTTCACCCCACCATAGCCAAGTCCTAGCATATAAATTAACCTATCAGTTTCATCTTTCAAATAGTAATGTATTCTCCCTTTCTGAATTTTCTTTAGGCCATACTGGAGATGTTATTATTCAAACACAGATGCAGTCATTTATGTAGTAGACAGTTGTGACCGAGACCGAATTGGCATTTCCAAATCAGAATTAGTTGCCATGTTAGAGGTAAGAAAACTTTATTAAAATGTGGCTAAGTCATTTATATTTGCTTGCTCTTTTTATTATTTATTGTCACATGCAGAAATAATTAAAAGGGAAATAGGGGTCTCCCCCACACCCATGTCTTTAGTATCATTTTCTTTTATGCAAATTACTTTCTATTCCAAAAATACTGTTGGGGAGTGTTGAAGACAAAAAAAAAAAATTCCAGTCCTATAACTTCCTTTAAATTAAATTCCTTAATTTCCAGAAAATTGAGAGCTAAACTCTTTCTAAACTGAAGTGACTATTCTAAGTCACTTCTGTGAAGTGATTGTTTTTTTAATGTCTTTATTTCTGGTTGTATAATTTAGCATATGGGAGCAGATTTATTATATAAGTATATAAATAATAAAGTATATTTGTTTTAGGAACATTGAAGTTCAGAATGGATTTCTGGCACAATTCTGGCCTCTGTTTACCTCACCCAGCTTTATCATTTTTTTACTCTTCCCTGTGTTTACAGTACCTCAGCCATACTGGTATTTCTTTTCTTTGCTCACTGAATTTGTGTACCTGACACCTGGTTTAGGGTTTTGTACTTGCTTCTCTTGCTTGGAATTTTCTTTCCCCAAATCTTTGTGTTGCTGTCTTCTTGACATGTTTTATCTCACATGTTTCTTCCTCATAGAGGAGGTCTCAGTTATCTTCTAACCCTTTATCTTGCTTTATTTTTTGTAACTACTTACCATTTCTTTCCATTATTTTAAACATATTTGTTTACTTATGTATGCTTCCCACCCTAAAGTGTAAAGTTCTTTTGTTTACCTTGTTACCCCTGATGTGTGGAACAGTGTATAATAGCTCTTAACTAAGAACCCAATACATTATATTCACTGAGGTTTGTAAGATACTGATAAGCTAACTGAATTTAGAGGGTGCATTAAGTAGTCATCTAAAAGATTTTAAAATTGTTAAATAAGCTTCTCAAATGTACTAATGATTAACTTAATAATGAAATTGCCTTTGCTTGAGAAAATTAGATGTATAGGTTTCCTTTTCCCACTAAAACTATGATTCTGAATTACTCAATTATTAAATGTTTAAGTTCCAGGTAACTTGATTCCTAGTTAGAAGCAAAACTTAGAATATTTCGGACTTCTGAGTTTTTGGATGATTAACTTCTTAGTAGCTTCCAATTTATAAATTTCAACCTAAAGTTTTAAAGTTTTGCCTGAATTTTTTTTTTTAAACAACATAGCATTACATTTATCATAAGAGCTTCTTAGACCAAATTCAAAGTATAAGGAATTTTAAGGGACTGGTTAATTGCCTTGGCTATAACATATTTTTAAAATATAAGCTTTCAGTTCAGTTCAGTTCAGTCGCTCAGTAATGTCCGATTCTTTGTGACCCCATGAACCGCAGCACGCCAGGCCTCCCTGTCCATCACCAATTCCCAGAGTTCTCTCAAACTCACATCCATCGAGTCAGTGATGCCATCCAGCCATCTCATCCTCTGTCGTCCCCTTCTCCTCCTGCCCCCAATCCCTCCCAGCATCAGAGTCTTTTCCAATGAGTCAACTCTTCGCATGAGGTGGCCAAAGTACTGGAGTTTCAGCTTTAGCATCATTCCCTCCAAAGAAATCCCAGGGCTGATCTCCTTTAGAATGGACTGGTTGGATCTCCTTGCAGTCCAAGGGACTCTCAAGAGTCTTTTCCAACACCACAGTTCAAAAGCATCAGTTCTTTGGTGCTCAGCCTTCTTCACAGTCCAACTCTCATATCCATACATGACCACTGGAAAAACCATAGCCTTGACTAGACGGACCGTTGTTGGCAAAGTAATGTCTCTGCTTTTTAATATGCTATCTAGGTTGGTCATAACTTTTCTTCCAAGGAGTAAGCGTCTTTTAATTTCATGGCTGCAGTCACCATCTGCAGTGACCCTGGAGCCCCCCCCAAAATAAAGTCTGACACTGTTTCCACTGTTTCTCCATCTATTTCCCATGAAGTGATGGGACCAGATGCTATGATCTTCGTTTTCTGAATGTTGAGCTTTAAGCCAACTTTTTCACTCTCCACTTTCACTTTCATCAAGAGGCTTTTTAGTTCCTCTTGACTTTCTGCCATAAGGGTGGTGTCATCTGCGTATCTGAGGTTATTGATATTTCTCCCGGCAATCTTGATTCCAGCTTGTGCTTCTTCCAGCCCAGCATTTCTCATGATGTACTCTGCATATAAGTTAAATAAGCAGGGTGACAATATACAGCTTTATTTAGCTGTAATTCACATGGTATAATAAATTTTTATTGTATAAAGTATGGCATAAAAGAAATGGATTATTAACTTCAGTTCCCAATTCTCAAAATTGTATTGGATTGTTGTTAGGTTTTTTGTAGTATTAGGATTTGACTTGTGTAATCTTTCTTCCTAGAAAACTAAAAATTGTATTCATTCTTTAGGAATTAACTTTTAATTAATTCAATCAATATTTATTTATTAGTGATATAAAGTACATGTGGAGGTTGAATCAGGACTATTATATTAAAACTTACAGACACAAAACCAATTTGTTTTACCTTTGTACACAAAACTTCTAAATGGAGTAAAGAAATATAAAAAGGAGTTAGGAAATATGCTTTTAAAATAATAGATTTTTTTTTTGCATGTCTTCCTAAACTCAGGAGAAAATTGATAAGAGAGTATTTTTTTTTTATTTTATTTAGGAAGAAGAGCTGAGAAAAGCCATTTTAGTGGTGTTTGCAAATAAGCAGGACATGGAACAGGCAATGACTCCCTCAGAAATGGCAAATTCACTTGGGTTACCTGCCTTGAAGGACCGAAAATGGCAAATATTCAAAACTTCAGCAACCAAAGGCACTGGCCTTGATGAGGCAATGGAATGGTAAGTATCATGTTTCCAGAAGCCATTTGAGGATTTGTGTGTATATACATTTGTAATTTCCCTTTGGTCTTAAGGATGAAATCAGATTACTTTGCATTTTGTCATATTAAGTTCCTCCATCCTTTTCTTCCACTGGTTTTCATGTATATCTGCTTTTGTTTTAGCCACACGTACTAATTATAGTTAGGTAAACCACCTCTCTGCTATATTTCGAGCTTTTTCCCTTACTCGGCTCACCCTCCAGTTCCTTATCCTTCAGGACTTAGGTTGAGGCTCTCTGCTTCTCAAGAGCCTTCCTACCTCCAGGCCCACTGCCTTAGCACACACACAGATGTCCTTGTCCGAGATCAGTGATAGAGTAGTAATTGTTACACTGTATTGTAGTTGGTTTGTGCATCTGCTCATTAAATTATCATCTCCTTGGGAACTGAGGCTAGTTTTCATCTCTGAATCATCTACATCTGGCCTGGCTATAGTAGCAGCCTGGAAAGTGGCTATTTGGTTGTTTTTGATTTTTCATTCAAAGCACAGAGTGAGAGCTAAAATACACCCTTGTGGAAATTGAGTCCATAACCTCATTCTTCTAATATAACCATCTTAACCTTCATCATTTAAAGTGCTTTGGAATTCATCTTCAGTATAAAATTTATATTTAAATGGTCATTCTCTATACCTGAAAATTTGAAGTTAATTTTATGAAACTGTTCATTTTCTCTTCACAGGTTAGTTGAAACATTAAAGAGCAGACAGTAATTCAGTCACTTTTGCTCCTCTGAAACGAAGACCACATCACATATCCCTTTGGAAACAGTTAAGTGTGCTCCACACTACTAAATGTTAAAGCTGTCTGATTGTCGGCATATACCGAACTGACTGGAACATTTGTAATACGTATTAAAACTAAGTGGTTGGTTGGAAGGGTAACTCATTGTGATTGAACCAACTGAATGTCTGCCCTATATAATGTAAAATATTCCCTCCTTGTTATCTTGTGTTACGGTATATATTCTATTTGTATGCAGTTCTTATTCAGATACAGTCCTATTAAAGAATGTACTCTTAATGAGGAAAAAAACCCTCCGATTTTTAAATTAGTGGTTGCATCTTGTTTGTATTAACACTAATGAATATCTTAACTCAGATTTTTCCCTCTAAAATGAATTAGGTTTTTCCAAAGATTAGGCTCAACAGAGTAGGCCAAGAACCTAGCGTGGGTAATTATAGTCTTCATTTGCTTAATGACCACTTTATGTAAGCTGTTTCATTTAAAAGCTTTTGGTTATAGGCATGAAATAATTATTTTGGTGGCTAACTTCACTGACTTATCTGTAATTATTATTTTATACTATTTATAGTTGTTTGGAAATTTTTTTCAGATTTGGACCTACTCAGTCAATTGGTACAGGAATCCTGCCATGTAGCTAGGACATCATTTTTACATCTTCATTTTTATGGACATGGACTCAAAATGCTGATAGACTGGCTTGACTAAAGTCATCTGCAAGGGAATCTTACAGTGAGATTTCAGGGTCAGACAGAAGCTTGTCCCATGAACTATAAATTCCTGGAAGTGCCAACATTGACAATACAACTTAATTCCTTATGTAAAATTAAGCTAATAGAAGTAGACATGGTACATTCAAAATAATGTCTGTAAATTTTTCCATACTAGTAGAGGTAGTAGAAATAGTCCTAGATGGTTATATTTGATTGAATTCACAACACATTAAACAAAATTTCATATTAAAGGAAATTTTTTGAAAACAAGACTTATTTTAAGAAGCATTGTAAAGGATGTTTTTTACTGCCTTTGGTTCTATCTGCCTGTAATTGAACATGTGACTTTGGTGAAAAGTCAAAATCTTATTTGATTCTAGAGGGAGAAAGTATTCCTGATTTTAAAAATTAGACTTACTGCTGCTAGACTACCAAAAACAATTATTTCCTAATGGACTTTTAAAAGGAACTTTACAAACAACCCAGTCTACAGTGAGACAGAAATGGAGACCTTAGTAATTACTAAAATTGGGAGCAATTTTTTTCAGGCCTTCTTCCAGGAGCATGTGTTCCCAGTGTACCGCAAAGTACTAACAGTATATAACTGACATCGTGTCATAGTTTGCAAGGCACTCCGGATGGGCAAACTGTCTTATTCATATACCTAATGTCCAGTATGGTGCCTGGCACATTATGGCACCTCAAAATATGTTCATGGTTAAAAATGGTAGGCTGTATGTTTGTCAGCTAGGAAAACAGTACATCAGCACTTTATACTTGGGTCCCTTTCTGGTCAGTGGCACATATCTCGTGTTAGACTTGTACCTAAATGGATAAGCACTCCCCAGTGGTTCACGAACACTGTGAAAACAGAAGTATGGGGAGGTGCAACCCTGGCAGGCAAATGCTGCCTGACAAATACCCTTGGTAGCAAAGGCCTGCACTTGGATGATCCTGATCCCTCTGGTTTGTCACGAAGAATAGGATGGGATAAATAGAGCATACATTGACATTAACCTGGTATAAATGAGAAGGTCCTTGTCTAGCAGCAAACAGCTGTACAAGTATGTTACAGGAGGTTGAATGTTTATATTTATAAAAATCTACTGAGTCTTGTTTCATGAGAAGCCTGAAAAGGACCAAACTTGAAATCAGAGCATATGAGTTCTAGGTGCAAAGGGCCACTCCATCAGTTTCTGTTTGGTTTTTCTTTTTGTACAGATAATATCAAAGGTTTCTTTTAGCGCTAACATTCTATTTTATAATTCTGTTTGGTAGTTGTGCTGTGTCATGTGATCAAATTTAAAAAGAGAAATTGAGAGTGGAATTCTATTATCAGAATACCTGAGATGCACTTTAAATTGTGGAAATGTAAGCTCCTTGAGGGCAGGGACCATACCTTATTTACTGTTAGAATCCCTTGCATCTAGTGTGGTGCACCTGGCTGGTACATACTTGGTACTGGGCTCTCAATAAATATTTACTGGAATAAATATTGATTAAATACTGATTAAAATGATTAAATATTAAAACAAAGCCGTGCTCAATATACTGGAGATATTTATTTTTCCTGACTTTGCCTTTAGTATTAATAACTTTTGATTTATAAATTTTTTATAAAAGCAAATACCTGCACTTTAAATCACTTAGAATTAGGTCTGCTTTCCAGGATGCCCCATGTTTATTGTTTTGGGATATTACAAACACCTTGCAAGTGTGAGAACTCCTGTTTGAGATACAAACTACATCACAACACAAATTGTGAAGTTCATGAATGTTTGAACATTTGATTCCTATGCCATATGCTGTAATATTCTAACCCTGTCACCATAAACAGCATGGGCTTTCAAGTCCTAGGTTTAATCTTGACTCTGCCACATTCAACCTGTGTCACCTTTAGCTAGATTATTTAACCTGAGATGAGATTCCTTATCTGTAAAATAATGAGTTTTAGGAAGCTGTCAGAAAGACTTAAATAAATGAGTTAAATAAAATGTAAAGTGTATGATGATTTTTCCTCCCCCTACCCTTCCAGATGTATTGGATACTAAAGAATATTGCTTCTGTTTAGTACATCAAGTGTAGAGAGGCAAAAGATACCACATGGTTGAACAACATGCCAGACTGTTTTCCATAGTATTTTAGAAAAAAAGGTTCCCTTTCTTCCACCACGCTTGCCAACATTTGGTATTGTCAGCCTTGTTAAATCTGAAGGGTTCAAAATGGAGTTTCATTCACATGTTAATCTGAAAGGTTCAAAATGGAGTTTCATTCACATGTTAATCTGCATTTCCCCAATTATTAACAAGGTTAATACAGGAGTGACTCAAAAAAAGGACATAACTGATACTAAAACCCTACTAGCACAGGTTTTAGTCCTTTAATTTCTGGCGTGGGGAGACAGTGGTGTCTAGGGACTCCTACAGCCAAAGTGGCGGTTTTGAAGTTCATGAGTGCCACCACAAGGTGGTCTCAAGACAATGACTTACTAACCAATACACAAGTACTTTAATATCCAAGACCTGTTATAGCCTGTTATTTGGTAACTGGGTTAAAGGGCCTGTTATTTGGTAACTGGGTTAAGGGCCACTTACATTTCCTTTGCAATGCCTGTTTCTATCTTTCGCCACTTTTTCAACTGTATCATCTTCGTTGGTTTTTGGTATTTGTTATATAGCCTGGGTGCTATTAATCATCTATCAGTATAAGGTACATACCACGTCCCGGGTGTGTCACCTTAGAAGTTCTTAATCTTTATCACATCATCCCTCTCTAGATAGCACTTTTTGTCTTATTTTTCATTATCTGACAGGGCAAGCCCCTTACGCTCTTCTAAGAGTATCATGGCTATTTTCGACTTAACTATCTTCCATATAAATTTTAGAATCAGCTTGTTGGGATAATATGAAGAACTCCTTTGGGATTTTGCTCAGATTTGTATTTAACCACAGGTTTCCAACTGGAGACAAACTAGCAACTTATGATACTAAATCTTCCTACCCATGAATGTAAAACTCCATTTGTGCAGGTCTTTCTTAATGCTCAAGTGTTCAGTTCAGCAGTCACTCAGTTGTGTCTGACTCTTTGCTAACCCGTGAACCACAGCACTCAGAGGGTTCCCTGTCCATCACCAACTCCCAGAGCTTGCTCACATTCATGTCCACTGAGTTGGTGATGCCATTCAACCATCTCATCCTGTCATCCCCTTCTCCTCCTGCCTTCAATCTTTCCCAGCATCAGGGTCTTTTCAAATGAGTCAGTTCTTTGCATCAGATGGCCAAAGTACTGGAGTTTCAGCTTCAACATCAGTCCTTCCAAAGAATATACAAGACCGATTTCCTTTAGGATGGACTAGCTGGATCTCCTTGCAGTCCAAGGGACTCTCAAGAGTCTTGCTCCCAACACCACAGATCAAAAGCATCAATTCTTTGCCACTCAGCTTTCTTTATAGTCCAACTCTCACATCCATACCTGACTACTGGAAAAACCATAGCTTTGACAAGACGGACCTCTGTTGGCAAAGTAATGTCTCTGCTTTTTAATATGCTGTTTAGGTTGGTCTTAATTTCATGGCTGCAGTCACCATCTGCAGTGATTTTCAGATCAGATCAGATCAGTTGCTCAGTCGTGTCCGACTCTTTGCGACCCCATGAATCGCAGCACGCCAGGCCTCCCTGTCCATCACCAACTTCCGGAGTTCACTCAGACTCAAGTACATCGAGTCAGTGATGCCATCCAGCCATCTCATCCTCTGTCGTCCCCTTCTCCTCCTGCCCCCAATCCCTCCCAGCATCAGTCTTTTCCAGTGAGTCAACTCTTTGCGTGAGGTGGCCAAAGTACTGGAGTTTCAGCTTTAGCATCATTCCCTCCAAAGAAATCCCAGGGCTGATCTCCTTCAGAATGGACTGGTTGGATCTCCTTGCAGTCCAAGGGACTCTCGAGTCTTTTCCAACACCACAGTTCAAAAGCATCAATTCTTCGGCACTCAGCCTTCACAGTCCAACTCTCACATCCATACATGACCACTGGAAAAACCATAGCCTTGACTAGACGGACCTTTGTTGGTAAAGTAATGTCTCTGCTTTTGAATATGCTATCTAGGTTGGTCAGTGATTTTGGAGCCCCCCAAAATAGTCTGTCACTTTTTCTGTTGTTTCACCATCTATTTGTCATGAAGTGATGGGACAAGATGCCATGATCTTGGTTTAATGTTGACTTTTAAGCCAGCTTTTTCACTCTCCCTTTCACTTTGATTAAGAGGCTCTTCAGTTCCTCTTTGCTTTCTGCCATAAGAGTGGTGTCATCTACATATCTGAGGTTATTGATATTCCTCCCGGCAATCTTGATTCCAGCTTGTGCTTCATCCAGCCCAGCATTTTGCATGATGTACTCTGTATATCAATTAAATAAGCAGGGTGACAATACACAGCCTTGACATACTCTTTGTCCAATTTTGAACCAGTCTGTTGTTCCATGTCCGGTCCTAACTGTTGCTTCTCGACCTGCATACAGATTTCTCAAGAGGCAGTTCAGGTGGTCTGGTATTCCCATCTCTTGAATTTTCCAGTTTGTTGTGATCTACAAAGTCAAAGGCTTTGGATTAATCAATAAAGCAGATGTTTACCTCTTGCTTTTTCTATGATCCAATGGATGTTGGCTATTTTATCTCTGGTTCCTCTGCTTTTTCTAAATCCAGCTTAAACATCTGAAAGTTCATGGTTCACGTACTGTTGAAGCCTGGCTTGGAGGATTTTGAGCATTACTTTGCTAGCATGCGAGATGAGTGCAATTGTGTGGTAGTTTGAGCATTCTTTGGCATTGCCTTTCTTTGGGATTGGAATGAAAACTGACCTTTTCCAGTCCTGTGGCCACTGCTGAGTTTTCCAAATTTGCTGGTGTGTTGAGTGCAGGACTTTCACTAGCATCAACTTTTAGGATTCGATCTAGCTCAGCTGGAATTCCATCACCTCCACTAGCTTTGTTCCTAGTGATGCTTCCTAAGGCCCACTTCACTTTGCATTCCAGGATGTTTGGCTCTAGGTGAGTGATCACACCATCATGGTTATCTGGGTCATGAAGATCTTTTTTGTATAGTACTTCTGTGTATTCCTGCCACCTCTTCTTAATAGCTTCTGCTTCTGTTAGGTCCATACCATTTCTGCCCTTTATTGTGCCTATCTTTGCATGAAATGTTCCCTTGGTATCTCTGATTTTCTAGAAGAGAGCTCTAGTCTTGTCTCCTTGCTATTCTTTGGAACTCTGCATTCAAATGGGTACATGTAGCTTTATAAATATCTATATAAAATTTTGTAATTTTGCAAATCATCTGCTTGATTTACTCCTAACTTCTTCTGTTGTCTTGCTATTTTAATGTGTATTTTTAAAAAGTACATTTTAAACTCTTTATCATTAGTGTCAAATGCTTTTTAGACAGTGAAGATACAGTAGTATTATGAAATATTTTAATTAAAAACAAACATGAATTATATTAAACTGTATAATATTATACAATCTATGCCAAAGTTTAAATTAAATAATAAAACCTGCTATGATTTTGGACTAGCAGGTACACCAGAAAGTTCATGTTTCAGGCTAAGTTCGGACACAGCACAGGGAGCACTTTATTCCACCATTGCTAAATCTTTCAGGCTGTGGCTCTTTTGTCTCTTGGCCTTATAGCCTGGCCGCAGGAACTCAATCTTTCTCTTCTTTGCTTCGCTTTTATTTTTGTGTTTCTTCAGCTTTTTCTTGGCGGCAATATCAGGATTAGTTACAAACTTGAAAAAAGAAGAGAAATTTTGTATTACTTTTAAAGTAAATGTTAAACCAATAAAAATCAAATGCAGAAATGGACCATTTTTGAACATCACAAAATTTGGAGCCCCAGCTATAAAGTCCCACCTCTCAAACACAGCCAATTCCTCTTTCCTCCCTTGGTAAGTATGATACACACACGCACACATGCCTGGTTAAAAATAGTTAAGCCCAATGAACAGGTCAATTTCAAGCAGCAAGCCTACCTCCAAAGCCTTTCTCTTTTTCCGGAGTGCCCTTTTCTCAGTAGCCTGTTTCTGTACAGAGGCAAAGGCTAATGAGAAGCTCTCGAGCCCGACCAGCTTTTTCAGTAATTCTATGATTTCCTGGGATAGATTCTTCAGTGAAGGATCTAATGACACACAGAGTAACAATCAGGAATGCATAGGAAAGAACATATTTGGATATGTACAAAATTAACATGCAAAATTTAAATTCCCAAGGCATGATCGCTTTTATTACTTTAACATTAAACACTGATCTAAAAACTAGTCTCTTCGTTTCTGAGTTCCTGAGATAGAATAAGCAGAAGTGTTGGACACAGCATTCCATGGCACCTCCTCATCAAGGATGTGGCCAGAGATCAGAGACCGTGAAGCACTTTCCTACAGGGATCCTGGCTCAGAAGACATTAAAGTAATTTGAGAACTGGACAAATGTTTTGTGTTACCTTTATTACCCTGCTCAGGTCTGTGCAGATGGGGGCAAAGAAAGGTAAGCATGTATCTCTAGGTCCTCTCTAATTCATGGGTCACAGAGGCTTGGCTCTGGCTGTAACCTCTTTTTTTTTTGGGGGGGTGGACGGGGCAGATCAAAGACTTTTAACCACCAGTGCCTGGCAAATATTCAGTGCTCAATAAATGTTGGTTGAGAGCCAAAGCCAACCTGACCTACTCTAAGGAAACTCAAGGTTGTAGGAATAGATAGCTCCTGTTTTGACATTTACGTCATTTACTAATATTTTAAAACTCTTTTTAACATTCATTTTTTTTTTTTTTAACATTATTCCCTTGCTTTCCAATCCCTAATTTCCACTAGTCCTGTTACCAAAAGAGATAACTTAAGGATCACTGAGGGAAAGGTACCAAATAAACCAGGCAAGAAAATATACTGGGAAAAATGAGAACATCTGAAGTAAAAACTATTTGATAGTTTTGCCTTATAATTCTTAACAGACTTATAGTGACATTTGTTCTTTATTGTTCACAGTACTGTGAGGTTTAGAACCACTCCAAATTAGTTTTCTTTTAATATTTAATCTACACTTAGGAGTTAAAAAACATCATCCTTTAGGAAAGAAACCTTCACTCTTAGACACAAGAAAGCATACAGAAGATAGTAAAAAATAACACAAATATGCCTTATTTGTTTGCTGTTGCCTTGATACCTAGCTAGTTTTCTTTCTTAAACTCTGGCAGAAAGGGAGGACAGAAAAGAAGAAGGAAGCATTCAGGAGAGAAGATAGGTATTTTAACATGTAGAAGAGGATGCAGAATTACCCTGCTCTGAATAGGTGCTGTTCAGTTCCCGGAACAAAGGCGCTATGATCACTGGGAGGTACGGCTTCACCTTGTCTATTCCAAGGTCCATTGCTATGGCTCCAAGAAATTTAAAGATGCATGTTCTCTGAAAGTACAGATCATTTTTCGTTTGTACTTGTAGCTACAGAGTTAACTTAGAAAACAAGGGCTATTTAGGGGCAGATATTATGCTACAGTTGTGGGTTCAAAAGGTTCTAGGGACTTGGGAGGATAGCTAGTATCATTAAAAAAAAAAAAAAAGACTGCTTTTCAGCCATTCTGCATATGCACACCTTTAAGGGATTTCTAGGTGAATACGCAGCTTCCACTTTTGCGATCCGGGACAATTTCTGGATCAGCCAGAGCAGTGTGGCTGGCCTGCTGTGCTCTTCTTTCTCATCTGCACACGCCTTGTGTTCTTCCACACCCTCTCCGGCCATGCCATCACCTAAAACTTCCTGTTCTTCCGTGTCTTCTTTTATGTCCCCAGAATCAGGTTCCAGTAAATATAAGACTTTGGCTACAAACAACAAATTCTTAACAACCTTAAAAAAAAGGGGTGTGGGGAGGTGGGGAGAGGGGAAAGGTAAGAATTAGATTCTGATTTTGCAATAAATATGGCTTGGTAAAGCAGAAGCTAAAACAGGTATCCTATAATTAGACAAAAAACTGGTATTCCAATATTCATGAGCAGTCCCTTTTTGTAAAAATTCAGTTTACCCAACAGTATGTCCAAATCTATTTCCATGTAACTTTTATCCATTTGGCCTGCTTCTGTTCTTTAAGGTCTCACTGAGTAATTTCATTCTTGACCATCCATTTATATTTTTCAAGAGAGCTTTCATCCTCATTGCATTAAATTCCTTCAGCTAGTCCTCATAGAAATAACAATTTTCATTTTTTGAGCACTGACTAGTTGCTTTGTATACATTCCAATTCACCTTTAAAATATCCCTATCAGGTACTACTGGGCTTCCTGGGTGGCATTAGAATCTGCCTGCCAATGCGGAGATGCAAGAGACATGGGTTTTATCCCTGTGTCAGGAAGATCCCCTGGAGCAGGAGATACAACCCACTCTAGTATTCTTGCCTGGAGAATCTATGGGCAGAAGAACTTAGCAGGCTACAGTCCATGGGGTTGTGAAAAGTCAGACACAACTGAGCACATCAAGTACTATTATCAGCAGAGAAAACCAAGGCAGGCTCAGAATTGTTGAATCTCACCCAAAGACAAAGTGGTAAACCAGAAGTCAAGGTCTTTAGAATTCAAGCCCAAGTTCTTATATACTGAGCCTCTTCTTTCCCACATATCCCATTAAATTAAACTGCCCAGGGGTGGTTTTTTCAGTCTTCTAATAATGGACCCATTTATTAAATTCTAATCTTGGGACATCTATGAAATCTCTGCTGTGGGTATTTCACACCTATTGTGTGAAGGAGGAAATCAAGTTGGTTTTGCACACACCTTCATCATCCTGGCTACTCCAAGGCTACTGTGTGCCTAAGGTTCCCCCAAATGTGGTACTCAGAGTACTACACGCTGTCCAAGGCCAGCCTGTCCATCAAGAGTTAATGCCAAGAGTATCACTTCCTTCTAGAAGCTGGGCCTTTGTGAGGACAGTACCAGATTTGGAGGCCTTTCCCCCCTTAACAGCCAAGATTAAGGTGAACTAAATTAAGGTGAACTAACAAGCTTAATCTTGTTAACTCCAAGATTAAGGTGAACTAAAATCCATAGTTTCATTCATCCTGGGTCAGTATAGTCAATCTCTTCCTACCTGTCCTGAGTATGTATGGTTTATCAGCCTCTACTAAAATATATTGTGTGAGACCCCACCCACTGTCCACCCTGGCATGACTGCTTTGGCCTCACTGTGCCATCCATTCCCCCTGCATTGGGAGCATAGTCTTAACCACTGACCACCAGCAAAGCCCCCAAATGTACCATTTTTATTGGTAATTTTAAACAGAGCCAGGAATAATCCCAGTATGCACTCCAGAGTCGATTAGATATGTGTGCCTAATTGATCATGTATATAAATGTTTGTTTATATTTCATTTAATTCCCCAAGACTTAACTAGGAAAAACAAAAACCAAATGTGAGCTTGTTCCTATACTGTTGGTAGCATAGGTCCCTTATATTTAACTGGAAGGATTATAATACCTGCTCTCCTAGAGACTGGTCCAAGAATTTGGAGTGCAACTGATGGCAAGAGGCTAGGGAGATACTTTTCATCTGTGAAAAGAAAATGGATATTAGCAGACACAACACAGGGTATTCCTGATTGTTTTCAAAAACTTCAAGTAACTATAATAATGCAACTAAGGTAGTAGATTTTTCTCTGAATGAGCACCTGCATAGATCTGGAGAAGGAAGGTTCATGAGCAGAAATTAAATGTTCTCTTCTATCTGTCGTAAGCGTTTTAACTAAAGGACACGGGGAGATATAAATCATAATCTTTAGATTACCGGTAGACAACTTTACAACCTTCAAATACTTTCCCTCCCTCTTTTCTTTTCTTCCACCCTCCACTCTATCTCCCCAGAGAAAAATCCGCTACCTTAGTTACACTATTATAGTTACCTGAAATGTACCAAGGGAACATTTCATGCAAAGATGGGCACAATAAAGGACAGAAACGGTATGGACCTAACAGAAGCAGAAGATATTAAGAAGAAGTGGCAATACACAAGAGAACTGTACAAAAAATACCTTCACGACCCACATAATCATGATGGTGTGATCACTCACCTAAAGCCAGACATCCTGGAATGCAAAGTCAAGTGGGCTTTAGAAAGCATCACTATGAACAAAGCTAGTGGAGGTGATGGAACTCCAGTTGAGCTATTTCAAATCCTAAAAGATGATGCTGTTAAAGTGCTGCACTCAACGTGCCAGCAAATTTGGAAAACTCAGCAGTAGCCACGGGACTAGAAAAGGTCAGTTTTCATTCCAATCCCAAAGAAAGGCAATGCCAAAGAATGCTCAAACTACTGCACAATTGTACTCATCTCACATGCTAGCAAAGTAATGCTCAAAATTCTCCAAGCCAGACTTCAACAATACGTGAACCATGAACTTCCAGATGTTCAAGCTGGTCTTAGAAAAGGCAGAGGAAGCAGAGATCAAATAACCAACATCTGTTGATCATAGAAAAAGCAACAGAATTCCAGAACATCTATTTCTGCTTTATTGACTATGCCAAAGCCTTTGACTGTGTGGATCACAACACTGTGGAAAATTCAAGAGATGGGAATACCAGACCACCTGACCTCTTGAGAAATCTGTACGCAGGTCAAGAAGCAACAGTTAGAACTAGACATGGAACAACAGACTGGTTCCAAATACGTCAAGGCTGTATATTGTCACCCTGCTTATTTAATTGATATAGAGAGTACATCATGCGAAATGCTGGGCTGGATGAAGCACAAGCTGCAATCAACATTGCTGGGAGAAATCTCAGTAACTTCAGATATTCAGATGACACCACCTTTATGGCAGAAAGCGAAGAACTAAAGAGCCTCTTGATGAAAGTGAAAGAGGAGAGTGAAAAGCTGGCTTAAAACTCAACATTCAGAAAACTAAGATCATGGCATCCAGTCCTATCACTTCATGGCAAATAGATGGGCAAACAGTGGAAACAGTGGCAGACTTTATTTTTTGGGGCTCCAATATCACTGCAGATGGTGACTGCAGCCATGAAATTAAAAGACACTTGCTCCTTGGAAGAAAAACTATGACCAACCTAGACAGCATATTAAAAAGCAGAGACATTACTTTGCCAAAAAAGGTCCATCTAGTCAAAGCTATGGTTTTTCCAGTAGTCACGTATGGATGTGAGACTTGGACTATAAAGAAAGCCGAGTGCCGAAGAATTGATGCTTTTGAACTGTGGTGTTGGAGAAGACTCTTGAGAGTCCCTTGGACTGTAAGGAGATCCAACCAGTCCATCCTAAAGAAAATCGGTTGGTCCTGAATATTCATTGGAAGGACTCATGTTGAAGCTGAAACTCCAGTACTTTGTCCACCTGATGCGAAGAACTGACTCATTTGAAAAGACCCTGACGCTGGGAAAGATTGAAGGTGGGAGGAGAAGGGGATGACAGAGGATGAGATGGTTGGATGGCATCACCGACTCAATGGACATGAGTTTGAATAAACTCTGGGAGTTGGTGATAGACAGGGAGGCCTGGTGTGCTGCAGTCCATGGGGTCACAAAGAGCTGGACACGACCGAGCGACTGAACTGAACTGATCCTCCACTCATTCAATATTTATGGCATTCCCACTGTAAGCCAGGTGTGCTAGGCCCTAAGATATGGGAGACAGATATAACATGGTCCCTGCCTAACATTTTCATGAACATGATGATCTCACTGAGGCATCAACAAGGTTATGAAGGAGGCACGACAGACAGTATCTTCCTTTCTAGCACTGATAAAGAACTTAAATATGTAATGGAGGATACATGTGCTAAACAAGCAAATAAAAAATCTGATCAGGGTCTAAAATTTTTCTTCGAAAAACCTTGGCCTTGAGGGTGACCCCTCTCTAGTTACTAATGCTCGTGTGGATCCACATGTACATCAAATTGTTGACTGGAAGAGTTCCTCCCAAGGGCCAACCCCAAGATAGTAACATGAACCAGAATGAATACCTCACGAAGATGAGGGAAGGAAAAGGTGTTAGAAAAATCTTACCTTTTGCTCAAGGTCACTTGTTAGGAAGCGGATTGCGACAGATTCCGAGACTTTCTTTTTAGTTTTTTTGACATGCCATTTTCTAATAAGTTCCTCAGGTTGGCAAGAGGCAAAGAGCAATCCAAAAATCTGGGCTGCTGTGAGCCACACCCAGCTGTGCGGATATCTCAAGTGGGAGTGCACGTGACCTGAGGGAGCCAAAACACATTCTCAGACGCCTTGAGACGTCTGACTCTATGGTGGTGAGCACGACTAATTAGGCATTTCTTGAGTATCTATTATGTGCTTGAATTTAGGAACCAAAGATGAACAAAATAGTCCCTGCTTCTCAGAAGTGAGGTAGAGACTGAAATAACTAGAGAACCAACTCCTACCATGAGAAATGACATGAGAAAAGAGATCTGAGTAAGCCTAAAAGCAGGCCAGTTTCATAAGAACTTGGCTTCAGATTCAAGGAGGTAAGGTAGCATTAACAACTGCAATTTCAAATTAAAATTAATGTAAATATATATATGAGTACACTCGTTTCTCCTAACTGTTGAAATCAGTGGCACCAGGTAGCTGACTGGAAAGGTACCATTTAATAAGGCATTCTGTGTGCCAGCCATAGGCTAAGTGTATTACACATATTAGCTCATGTAGACCTCACAACAGTTCTGTGAGGTTGGAATTGTCATTCCCAGTTTATAGTTCCAAAGGGGGCTAAGTAATGTGCCAAGCTGTAACAGGCAGAACCAAGCCTGGACCCAAGCTCAATCTGGCCCCAAAGCTCATATCCTTAAGTATGACCTCTTAAAGGATCTTCATTATGCGCCCTCAAAGCTCATACTCTTATGCTATTCTCAGAGCAACTCTCCATATACCACACTTGGGAAGTGCAATAGAAAAGCCTTGTGTTGGGGAACAGGCCTAAAATTTTGAACAATCCGTGTCATATCTTAGTTTTAGTCTATGCTATATTTCACAAAGATGGTTTTACTTTTTTTTTTATATGAACCTTTGTAATATCTCAATGGAGCCATACCAGAGTAGGCTATACAGTAACTTAGTAACTGGATGATTTTTCTCATAAAATCATGAGTTCTCTTGAAACAAATGGTTATTTAAAGCATTCATTGCAGTGTCTATTTCCTAGTATTTAGTTTTGATTAATCAAAGCGAAAATGTTAAATTAATAATTCTAGGATCTTATTTTTTATTTAAAGAGTGTTACCTAACTTAAATATTTCCATAGCAATGAAATGATTTAGTAAATATGGCACATTTACACACAATGGATTATTTATAGCCAATTAGAAGGATATCTACTAAATATGTTATATATAATATGCTTGCTGCTGCTAAGTCGCTTCAGTCGTGTCCGACTCTGTGCGACCCCATAGACGGCAGCCCACCAGGCTCCTCTGTCCCTGGGATTCTCCAGGCAAGAACACTGGCACTGGAGTGGGTTGCCATCTCCTTCTCCAATGCGTGAAAGTGAAAAGTGAAAGTGAAGTCGCTCAGTCTTGTCCGACTCCTAGCGACCCCATGGACTGCAGCCTACCAGGCTCCTCCGTCCATGGGATCTTCCAGGCAAGAGTACTGGAGTGGGGTGCCATTGCCTTCTCTGAATAATAATATGCTTACTTATATATAAACAGGATATAAAAGTTTATATGGAATCAGGCAACCTCAAAAAAACCCTATGGCTATTTGACAAAAGTAAGACTGGATGGACATGTGTAACAAATAAGTAGCAAGGAGGACTTCGGGAAACTTCTTCCTTTCTTTTACTCTTCCATAATTAACATAATTGGGCTTCCTTGGTGGCCCAGTGGTAAGGAATCTACTTGTGATGCAGGAGACACAGGTTTGATCCCTGGGTCAGGAAGATCCCCTGGAGAAGGAAATGGCAACCCACTCCAGTGTTCTTGCCTGGGAAATCTCATAGATAGAGTAGCAGCTTGGAGGGCTACAGTCCATGGGGTCACAAGAGTCAGACAATACTTAGCAACTAAACAATAATTAACATAATTTTTTTATTTATAAATGATATATATTATTTATGAGATTATATAATTTGCTTTTCCTCCCAGAAAAACATACTTTCACTGTAATCAATCTGAAAGACCTATTAAATCTTTTTCTTATGAACCTTCCCCCTGATACTATATATTCCATTTATTTTTAAAGAAAAAGGAAATACTCACTCCAGATTTTACTCAGAGTTTCAGAGGGCTTGGTAAACTGAATGATATTACATTCCTTGATGAGTTTACTTATCAGTATAAGAAAACTGAACAGAAGGCGATCTGCAGCTTTTTCTTCAGTCTCTTCCATGATCTAAAAGTAGGAAGAATGTTAAATTAATTAAGACAATAATTTCAAAGTATTCTATGGACATTTTTACTCCAGGATGTACATCTGTAGCAGGGTTTCTCAACCACAATATTGCTGACATTTTGGTCAGGTAATTCTTTGCTTTGGGGGACTGTGCTGTGCATTAGAGGATGTTTAGCAACACTCCTGGCATCCACCCATTAGACAACAGTAACACTCTTCTATCCTCCAGTTGTGACAACCAAAACTGTCTCCAAACATTGCTAAATGTCCCCTAGGGGCTTATGAAATTTTGATCATATACTATGGAAGATAACTTACTTTAATCTTCATTTCAAAAAAGAAGAACTGCACTGAGTTCTTACTTTTATTAATAAAAAATTTTTTGACACAAATATGTAACCTGTTAGCTACACTATCTCAAGTAAAACTACAAAAATAAGCCAATACTTTTACTCCCTAACATATAACTTACATCTGTAAAGTTTTCAGGATCAATCTCCTTTTCAATCACAGGAAGAACAATTCCAAGTCTTCTCTCAAAATTGACTCCTTCACTCTCCGCAAAAAAGCCACAGATCAGGGCAGCTAGTTGTCGATTTAAGTGCTACAGAAAATAAAACCATCACAAGACAATAAACTTGGGAGGCTGTTTCCAAAACTGAAATGAAGGTGGTTATGACTGCCCTCAGTAGTTCTTTATGATACCAAAAGTCAACAGAATGTGGATTTTTGGTAGCTAATATGAAAAATACAAAGAAATCTTCATCTCCCTAGAACAAAATTTTTAAAAAGTGGTATTCATGATTATCCACTGAATAACTTTTCTCATTTTTTCATTAAAAAAAAAAAAAAAGCATTCCAGGCCCCCTGCCCAAAATCCCATTCTGATTCTAAAGCCAGTGTTACGTTACGATGTGTTGTTTGTATTCTACAAAGATGGGCCAGTGATGATGGGGCTAGATTTAGCAAGTTGATACAATTATTGGCAAAATACATTCTATAAATTGTATAAGCAGATATTCATCAATGGGGATGAATTGGAAACCAAGATATCAATGGAGATTGGTTAAGTAAATTATAATACATTCATGTAGTGGAGTAACTGGGCAACACTGACCTTGTTGTGGGAATACAGGTGATTTTTATGTTATTCTCTGTTTGTTGTTACTCTCTGTAACTTCTTATATTTTCTAAAAGTTTCCTATAAGCATATATTATTACCATAATCAAATAAAAACAATAAAGCTACTTGGGAAAAACTAATTCAACAAAGTATAATATGTATTCTTAAAGTATAAACACCAAAAGCTCAGTATTTTCTTTGCAGTATGACTATTAGCAACCCTGACCTTCTTTGCCCCAAACCAGGTGGTAACCATATCGAAGAGCCAATCTTTTTTCTCAAGGCTGATTTTACTGAGTAAGGATTTGATTGCCATGGATGCCATCTTCTTACACATGGCAGAGTCATCGTTCACCATCATTAGACAAAGAGGAATAAAGAACATTCCACAGTTCTCATGGAGCAGTCCCTAAAAGAAAACAGATACTTCTGAGCACACCGAGACCAGAATTCTCACATATGTCCTACCAAAGGAGGACCAGGGGCTCCCAGGAGCCACAGCTAACAGACAGTCTGTCTCTGTGATTCACAGTACCTGAGGGAACGTGTCAAAGAGATAAGCAATCATTTCCAAGGCGGACTCTCTCCCGGTCTCATGTTCATAACTAGGGTAAGAACATCAGAAGGACTTGTTAGTAACTTTAAAATTGACCAGTAATTATTTTTAAGAATTTAAAATATTGCCTCAAGGTACCAGTCTATTTCTTAAAAAGTGGGAAAAAACTCCATTTTCCTAACTTTAATACAGGTACTTATCAGGCTACTTTGCAGTTTAAAATATAACTGTTAGATTTTTACTGTTCTCCTAAGCAGACTTTAGGGACAACTGATGATCAGACTGAACTGAAAAGCAGCTTACAGAACTGCTCTATGAAGCCAGGTACAGTGGTTGGCAGTCAAGCCAATGGTTCATAGGATAGCACCCCGGGAAAATGTGCCTTTATGTTTTGACTTTGCTCTTTTCCAGACAGCCCACACATCGAAAGGAGAACGAACCTACCCGCCCCCACCCCTGCCTTGTATGGTTTATGACTTCAACTTACGTCAGTTGAGCAAGCATGAATTCCAAGTTTGGTCGCAATTTGTCACCCAGAGGATAGTCAAGAATGTATTTCAGAAAAACCTAGAAACAGAAATCACACAAGAGATTACTGGAGCCTGTCTCTCTAGGATTCCTTTTTCCTGACCTGCTTTCTGGGACACACTGCTAGGCTACAAATAGTAGGGTGATCAGTTAGGTGAAGTCCACCTCCTGAGTCAATAACTGTGCCTCTCCCCTCTCCTCCCACTTCACTTCCTCAGGTCCTGCCTGGTGAAGAGTCAAGTCCTGGCCCACCATGAGCCTGGATGTTTAGAGCTCCAAATCTCAGCTCACACCCTGGCAGCTCATCACTCTGAAAAGAGGCTTTGGTGAACTGAGTATGGACTGTGGTTCAACCCCATATTTCTCCTGAAATAAAAATAGCAATAATAGTGATAGTAATAATAACCACTGCATTTACTGACTATCTTCTGTGTGTCAAGTACGGGATGAAGTGTTGCTCAGTTGGTTTTCATACTCCCTTACGAAGTAGACATGATCCCTTTTACAGATGAAGAGAACAGGCACAGAAGCTAAGTAACTTGCTCAGGTGATAGTAGCAGAATTCCATGCCTAGTGTATCTACATCCAAAGGCTCTCCTTTCAGAGCCTTCAAACTGCTGTATTATTCAGCTTCCTTTATTAATAAGCTGTGAGAACTAAGCACATCATTAACCTTTCCAAAGCCTGTTTTTCCATCAACCATAAAACGGTGGTACTATTTCCTTTGAAGGGAAGTTACAAATAGAAGCCGTGTATGTAAAGTGCTGGGCGTGCAGCTAGTGCTTAATAAACAGCACCTGGCCCTCCTGCTTCCTAAACAAGTTAACTTTCTGTGAAGACAGCCTCAGCAGCCCAGCCCTCCTTTAACTCCTGAGTTCATATTTGCAATTCAGAACCTTCTATTTCCTGGGTTGATATGCGGTCATATTATCAGGACAGATTTATGAAAATAAACCTGCTAATGTCATTCCTCTGCCTACTGATTTCAATGACTTTTTGTTATTCTTAGAACAAAGCCATAAATCTTTAACAAGACTACAAGGTCTTGCCATATCTGGCAGCTTCGACAAGCTAAGCTCGTACCCACCTCAAGGCTTATCTTCCAACCTGCAAGGCTAAGCCTTATTCTTTCTTCAAATTCTGCTTACATGCCAATCCTCAGGAAACCTTTCCCTCACTGTCCCACTAGGGTGGTCTTCCACTGTGTCATATGTTCTTCCATATTTTGCAGATTTTAAGAAGTACAGTTTTCCACATTTTAACATATCGACTGAAATTGAGATATCTTACAATGAATGGCATCATACCACTATGTCAAAGTTTTTTTCTTTCTCTGAGGTATATAAGTAATGCTGTGTCTTTAAGTGATGAAATAGAAATATGACAGTATTGTTTTCCTCATGGTACTTAGGATAATTATAATTAAATAACCATTCATGGGATTTCTTTTTTTTTTTTTATTCGTGGGATTTCTGCTTTGTGTGTGTCTGCTATAGGACAGATAGGGACTCTGACTGGACCACCATATGGAAATCTTTCTTGCAGGTTACCATGCTGCAGAGGAAAATGTATTTCTTCATCCACCTGAAATATGCCACGTAAGGGCTATACTCAAAATGCTCCTTATACTGAAAAATGGCCCTGTACTTGGTATGTGAATGGGTTCCTGAGTCTCAGAATCAAGCAACAGCATGACACAGTTTTCAGAATTCAAGCAGTGTTGACATCTCTCTACCTAAAAACCAAACAGAGGAGGCAGGGCCCAACCATGGGAAAAAACTTCTCTTCACAAACCTGTCTGCACTGGACTCTGGCAGGTTCGCTTTGTGCAGAGATTGCCAGCTTGGATACTTTCCGCATGACATCATCCATTTCTGGGACCAACAACTTTCTTGATAAAATGGCCTAAAACACAAACGAGAAGACATACTCATTTCATGTTTTACTGCAACGGCCTCTTGTTTACTAAGCTGACCTGATGTTCAAGTAGCCTCAGGCAGTTTTCAAACATAATGAAAGTTATCTCCAAAAGAAAAAAAATATAAACTTAAAAAAAATGGTTATAATGGTCAATTTTATGAAATGTATAAGTAAAGTACCTGCCTTTGTACAGAATTCCCCAAAGTTTAATATAGAGTTCACATTCAAACATTTTGGTAAGTAGATATGTTAGCTTATAATTAATCAACCAAAAAATAATAATCTTTTTAAGAACTATCTACAGCTAGTCAGAGCACTATGTTCCATATAATTCTACATATCTGACATGAGGCTCGTACACTGCACAACCCAACAATCTGGTGATGCCATACCTTCAGAAGACCAAATGCAGTGGCTTGTCTTGTAGTATCATAGATGTCCTCCTCAGCATATGCTAGTAGAACCTGAAGCTGCTTTTGAGTTATCTGGTACGACTTCACTTTCTTCACAAGTATGGTCACACACTGCAGGTCAACAACAGTGGGTTAACAGAGCATCTCATAGACCAGGATCCAGGGGAATCATAAGCACTCAATACAACAGCAATGTTTTTTCACACAGTATACTAACACTCTGGCCTTACCAAATTAATCTGGAAGAAATTTTGACCAAGACCATAAAGGATGATGAGGAAAATTCACTATGTTGCTAGTCCTGGTCCTGGCTTTTTCTAAGTGCAAGTGAAAACACCTCACCTTGAAACAGTTTACCACCAGGTGGAAGTTCTGGCCCCTGGCAGCCCCGAGTTTTGCATAGTCCTTCAGCAAAATAAAAAGGTGTTTTGTCAGCTGCTCTGCTTTTGTTTCTATTGATGGCAGGGGGAACCTCAAGATCCAGATCAGGCATTGCAAAGCACCTGTGATCACCTGAAAAACAAAAAAGAGAAAAAGCCAATCAACTGATGAAGTGACCGAACTCAAGAATAAAGCACCCGAGGCTGTGTAGACTCTGGGCAATCAAGTTGAAGGAATGAAGTGCTCTGCCATTCTACTCAGGAAACACTATGTCCGAAGTGTAAGAATAAGATAAGGAAGTTTCCTCTTTCCTGACACGATGGAAGGTACAGCCCAAGCAAGTGAGAAAAGGTGCTCACTGACCACATTCTTAACCTACTATGTGTAAATGATTAGATGGGCTGGCCAATTTTAGCATTTTTTTTTTTTTTTTTCCTGAAAATCACATTATAAATGCCTTTCCAATTTTCTAGAATGGTTCTTTCATGTAATCCATTCTTATTGAGCTTATATTATGTCACAAGACACTCTACAGAGTGTTAGAAATACGACAAAAAAAAGGATGCCATTCTGCCATTTAAAGAGTAGATAGCTGACTCAGAAATTAAGCATGAGAACTATGACCTATAATTTGATATAGTTATGTGGAGTGCCAAAGATATGAGAAATGTACTGGGATCAAGTGACTACAAAAGGATCCCTGAGCCTTCGAGATTATCTAGATCAGCTGGTTCACTTGGCTCAGCACTAGCCAATAGATGCCTACACTCTGATTGCTGGAATGGTCTTATTGGTCTGGATCAGATGAAGACAGAGGAAAGAGCTTGCTGCTGCTGCTAAGTCGCTTTAGTCGTGTCCGACTCTGTGCGACCCCAGAGACGGCAGCCCACCAGGCTCCCCCGTCCCTGGGATTCTCCAGGCATGAACACTGGAGTGGGCTGCCATTTCCCTCTCCAATGCATGAAAGTGAAAAGTGAAAGTGAAGTCGCTCAATCATGTCTGACTCCTAGCGATCCCATGGACTGCAGCCTACCAGGCTCCTCCGTCCATGGGATTTTCCAGGCAAGAGTACTGGAGTGGGGTGCCATTGCCTTCTCCAAGGAAAGAGCTTAGGAGTCAGAAAAACCAGGGCTTCAATCCCAGTTCTGCAGCTTATTACCTGTTTGACTGCAGAGATGTTCCTTTACCTCTTGGCACCTTTACTGTAAAACAGGCCATCTGACAAGGTTGGCAAGGTGTGGGCTTTGGAGTCTGACAGACTGGGGCTCATATCCTAGATCTGTCATAGGCGACGAGTCACTTAGCTAAAGGCCTGGATTTCTCATCTTTGAAGTAGAAGCATAAATAATATATGCTTCATGGGCTGTTATGAGGAATCATGGCAGTGAGCAGTAGTGACAAGGAGAAGATGATCACTGCCATGGGGACAGCACCACTTACCCTCACGAAGTTGTGAGGATCAAATGAAACAACTAATGTACCTAGAAGGGCTTTTTTTTTGGCCTCACTGAGTGGCATGCAGACCTTCCCAACCAGGGATTGAACCTGTGATCCTTGCATTGGAAGCACAGGGTCTTAACCACTGAACCACCAGGGAAGTGCCTTAGAAGGGCTTTTATAATTATTAAGGGCTCTCCATTATTATTAAATTGCTGTTAAGGGAGCAATTTAATGCAGGGAACAGAGGTGGTTCATGTTGTTATAAATGTCTTTAAAAACTCAATCACCCTGTGAAGCACAAGCCTAGAAACAAGTTTTAGGTATTCTGCACGACACAGGTCCTGTGAAGCAACAGATGCTCACCTTCACGTCCATGGAACCCAGGCAGTCTATGAGGAGAGACACAAAAGGATCCAACATTTCCAGGACATGTTCACTTGAAGACTTGACCTTGGAGGTCTTCAGACTAAGGTGCAACAGCTAGAAGTTTTAAAAAGATACATCCTAAGAATGAGGTTAGGCATAAGAATAAGATTAGAATAAGGGCATAAGAATGAGGTTAAGGTGAAATGATTTTAAAAGACTAACGTGAAAAGTTAAGATGCTTCTATTTGAAATCATAAAAAGTGCAAAGAAAAGGGAACCACCTGGGAGAGTCTCAGTAAATGGAGAAGGTAGGAGCTCACCATGCAGCTGAGATTCGAAGTTCATTTACCAAGTGGTTATTGCCCAGCATCTACTTTGATTCTATGCACTGGCCCAGCATGAAGGATGTGTCAATAAACCAAGATGGGCAGGGTCCTTGCCCTGATGGATCTTGGCCAGGAAGACAGACTCTAGGGAATAATTCACTATAAAAGGAGGGTGCTTTGAGAGTTCTGTGGGGACCTGGGCAGAGGGAGGATAGATGGTGAGGTACTGGGGTGGGAAAAGTGTAGTGACTCTAGAGAACTGAAGGGAAGCCCTGCATCCAGCACGAGGCTGTGGCCCAAATGAAAGACAGGGCTCTCTCCTGGGAAAATGGGAGCCAATGAAGGATGAAAAAAATATATACAATAAAATGATCAAACTTGTGTTTTCAAAACCTCACCATCTTTTAAAAAAATTTAAGAGAAGTTCAGAGGTACAAACTCATTGGCAAAGCAACAGTGAAAGCACTGTAAATATTAGGTCAGAATCACTAATTCTGAGAAAGTTCTACCATCAAAATAAGTAATAAATAGTAAATGGACCAATGCACCTTAAAACGAATTCCGTAATTTATGGTAAAAAGCGTTTCCAGTGGAAATGAGCAGTACTGGAAACTCAGCAGAGGATTAAAAGGCACAGAATAACTGTGGGCCGCAAGTCTTACTTACGGTTAATTCTTACCCGAAGTCCAGACTCAATAAATATGTGCATGTTGGTTTTCTTGCTCACGACAGCTTTCTGTCCACCTCGAACTGGAGTTGGGGGGAGCAGAAGACAGCTCTGGGGTGGCAGGCGTGGATCTGGTGCAGGGGCTGCTGGATTTCTGTCAGTCAAATGGAATGAAAACCAGTGGAAACAAACACATTGAGATGCTGCATCCCCAGAAGCCACTGTGTCTCTTTCTGGTGAGGAGCATCCAGCACCAAATAACTGCTCTTGGCTGTGGGGTTTTTCTCCCTTAACCATGAGACACAGAAGGGATGATCAGGTTGCTAATCAAAGTTTCTAGAGCCCCAGAAGCAGAGGTCAGAGGGGTGAACGCACATCTAAGTTAAAATGAACAGCAAAAGGACGCTCCCTTTGATTTCTGAAAACAAATGCCAAGGAGTCTTTCTTAGAACACCCCAGAAGCAAAATCCAAAAGAAGTTTCACAAACAGGTATTTAAAAATCTTTGGAGGTCTAAGACTCTGTTTGGTCAGAACAAGAAGTATATATTTAAAATCTACCCTAACTTGGATTGAATAAATATCTAAAAAGTGGTGTCAGAGAAATGTTAAAATAATTGGTAACCTTCACAGATACTTCATTCAGCAGAAAAATCATCTTGTGTTGACATGTATCACTTGGAAGGACATCAGTCCAAACACAAAGTAGCACCATCTCACACCTCAGATAAATATACCCTTTTTTTTTTCTTTTACTAAAGCCAGTTATTAAATGAACCCACTTAAGATGCTGAGAACTGAATGGCTTATTTGAAGCAAGTACCTAAAGGATAGTTGTTTTTTGCAAACTTACTTTTCTTTCTGTGTTAACAGGGGGAGATTTTCGCTGACCAAACCATAACTAAGCAACAGAATGGATTCTGCTGTCATTTCCTGGTTTACAAGTAATCCTGATATGATTCGGCGTAAGGTTTCGTGAACTTTCCGGGCCAGTTTTAAACTTGTGGTATTTTGCAAGATCTAAAGGCAAACACAAATGCATGCTGAGGTGACAGAACTGCATTTTGATTTGTTATATATTTGTTTGATTTGTTTTATCTATTATTTTTAAAATATGTTTTTTCCTAATTAAAAAACAAACATTCGTAATAAAATTTCAAATATAAGTATAACATAAAATCAAATTTACCCATGACCTCAACACCAGAAATAATCACTACCATTAGTGTATGCCTCTGGAGTTTTTGAGCCTCCTCTGTATTCCCTTTGTTGTTGAGGTCTGGGCACAGGATTGGAGATAGGATGTGACACTTGGAAGATGCCAGCCTTCCAAGTGCATTAAATGGGGTGATTTACAGACAAGCACATATACATCAACACAACGCAGTCACTCCTCACAGGAAACCATGCTAATAAAGACATATGATGGCTAAGCCTCAGGGCTGGGATATTAGGTATTGGGCCAAATCAGAGGAACTTAATGGGAGCTTAGCACCATCACCCCAGGAAAACCCTCAGTGTGTCACAGCTAGTCCTCTGCACAGGACATGGTATTAGTAACTTTTATTACCTTGGAGGGACTTGATAATTTACATGGAAAGCATGTGTGCTTTGTCGATTCTTTCATCTTAAAAACATATCTAACATTCTTAGATTAGGCTCAGATTAGCTAAATGTATTTTAGGAACAATTAGGGAGTGAATCTAGCATCAAAGCAAGTGGAATTAGTTAATTTACGTCATTAGATAGGGTTTTTTGCTCTAGGTTTAGTATGTAAAACTGTAATAAAGTGAATTAATAATGCTTGTTGAATGTTCACCCCTGCAACAGGCACAGTGACCACTCTGAAGGCAGGTAAAGTACAGTCCCTGCCCAATAGGAGGCAGAATGAAAATGGAAAGAATGTGAGCTTTGAAATTACAGCTTCAGAAAGATCTGGCATGAAATCCTGGGTTTTCTACTTATTCATGTTTCTTTCTACCGTTTTGAGCCTGAATTTTCTCGTGTGTCAGATGGAAGTACTGTCAATCTCAGGGATGGCTGTGCAGATTAGAAGACATAATGAAGCACAGTGCTAAGAACACAGTGGTATGTTCAATAAATGCAGTTCTCGTCCTCTTGGCAATCTGGGAGCAGCATCTCACGCCAAAGGCTATTCGCAGTTACTGATGGGACTCAGCTGTGTAATTCACCTATAATTCAATTTCTGTTGCCTTTCCTTCTGCATCTCATGGTTTACATCTGACTCCTGGATCAGAATGCCCATCGAAGGGCTGCCAGACACACAGTACTGGTGTTCTTAGTACTAAAGTGATTCATGATGCTCAAGGCTCTTTTCAAGAACTCAAGATACTGAAAGGTGGTGATTCCCTATATTACATTCAAGTCCTTACCTCTTTTAGTGGAAGGATAAGTTTTGTAACCTGATCTTTTCCTACAAACTTGCCCAAGATTTCATAAGAATCATAACTCTTGCTTCTTCGTGCCTCCATGACCTTGGAGAGGATCTGCTTTACTTCCTTCTCTTCAGCAACGGCACCAAACAATTCATGGTTAAAAATCTTTAAAAGAAAAAAGCTAAATGGTAATTATGTACACTCAAGCAAGATATGCCAACATAAGCAGTTTCTGCTTATGATTAATTTCTATTAGATTTCACTTTTTTCAATGTAGCTTAGAGACCAATTACAGAAACACTTCAAGGTTTATACCAATGGAAAACAAAAGAATACTACATAGATTTACATATATAACTATGTAATACACAAACAGGGACTTCTTTTGATTATTACCAAAAAGTAGCTTAATTTCCCTTTAAGAAAGTCTCATGATATTTGAAATTTAATTATCAAAATTAATGCATTTAAAAATGTAGTATCTAAACTTTTAATGTATAAACAAAAGATTGTGTGCCAAACTTAGTGTCTTTCTAACCCACCCTCCAAATTATTGTATTATCCAATTTTAAAAGTTGAGTGTTATTAATTTTTCACTATTATACATACAGTTCTGGTGAATATACATTTGTACAAACCCCAGATTACACCTGATTATACCAACTCAGGACCTACAGCAGGGCACCCATCTCATGTCACTTGAATCTTAGTTTTTTAAACCTCTGCCATCCTAAGAGGTGAGACAGTACATTATTTTCATGTTTATGTTTTATATTAATATATGTTTGTAGGCTATTACTGTGTCTTATTTTATGATATAATTTGTGTTCTTTGAACTCTTAAAAAAAAAATCAGAATTCCTTTCTCTGAATCTTACCTCAATCATTATATCCAAACAAGAGTCCAAACTCCCGACTTGTAGCTTGTTGGTAAGGCCTTGCAGCAACATATAGACAGTGAAAGTTAGCACATGGACCTGAAGTGAGATGTATGAGAAGAGCACAGATGGTCAGGAACACCACAGTAGGAAGAACAAGATCAAGGAGGACTGCAAAGGGTACACTCTGATTATATATCTGTCAGCACTGCAGGAAGCTTTGCTAAACAACACATACTTATATCAGGGTCTAAAGTCCTTTAGCCAAATGGTCACTTTGTAGAAAAGATGCTCAGAAACACATCACATGCACAGGGTCTATCACTGTGACTAAATCAGGCCAATCATTTTTAAAGAACAGCATGCATGCTAATTTGCTTCAGTCATGTCTGACTCTTTGTGACCCTATGGAGCCCACTGGGCTCCTCTGTCCATGGGATTCTCCAGGCAAGAATACTGGAGTGGGTTGCCAGGCCCTCCTCCAGGGGATCTTCCTGACGCAGGGACTGAACCCCAGTCTCTAATGTCTCCTGCATTGGCAGGAGGGTTCTTTACTATTAGCGCCACCTGGGAAGTCCATAAAGAACGCACAAATCTTGAACTTTTAAAAACCAACCTCTGAATTAAGGAGCCTACATGAAAAAAACAAGTTTCTGCCCTAAACAGTGATCACACCTAGCATTCCTTAGAGCTTACTATGGGCTAGACACTGTATTACTTCTCACATGTACTATATCATTTATTCCTCACTCAATCTATGGTGTAGGAGAAATAGCACCAGCGCTTTCACTTGAGGAAGCTGAGACACAAAAAGGTCAAGCAACTTGCCCGAGGTTACAGGAACAGAAAGTGGTGAAGTCAGGATCTGAAAGCAGATGGTGCCAGAGTATACAACAGAGTATGTTCTCTACACTGCTTCAACTGCTGTAAGTTATCAAGGTAAACAGGTAATGACCATGTGCTAAGAAAATACACTTGGCTGTCAATATACAGATTGGATTTTAAAGGAATAATTTCATATATATGCCTTTAAAGGTACTTATGATCTTTAAGTACCTTTATATATTTAAAGTGTTTGCTGAAGACACTGGATGCATGGAACCACTACTGGGGAAGAACACCAGAGTGCAAGTACCACCAAACTTCCAGTGAGTTTACCCCTGTTTTCTATATGGCTATCCCCCAGCCAACATGGAAATCATGCTAGGATTCAGAGAAGTCTATGAGAAGTCCTGTGGCTTTAGGAATAGGAGAGAAAACTCAAGAATGTTCCAAGAGAATAAGGAAATCTATTTCGTTTTTCTTTTCTCCATTTCCTACACCCCAAGGATCCTGTGGTGGTGGTGGCAGTGGCCTAGACACAGGGGCTGCTGCAGCCACAACTCTGCAGGGAGACCTTCCTTTCCTTCAGTGGGACTGCAGTTTGGAAAGGGTGGGCCCACAAGCTGCTCTTCTCCTCTCCAACTTGCCACTGCCTAGCCTCTGTGCGGTTACAGTTGTGGGAAGTGTGTGGCAAAGTAGGAGAAACAGTGCCAGCTTTGTAGCTGGAGATGTGAGACATGGAGAAATAAAGTGTTAACAAAGAATCAGAAGATATAAGGAACTAAGGAAACTTGAGAAGTGAAAAGAAAAATTACTGACATAAGAAAATTTACTGGATGGGTCCAACAGCAGGATGGAGATTAAAGAGGAAGGAGTCAGTGAACTTGAATATGAATCAACAGAAATTATGTAATCTAAACAGGAAGGAAGAAGACTGAAAAATAAACGTGAGCCGCGCATCAGGGGTGGGTGCTGCTGCGGCCTAGTCGCTGCAGTTGCGTCCAACTCTGCGTGACCCACGGAATGCAGCCTGCCGGCTCCTCTGTTCATGGAGATTCTCAGGCAAGAGTCCTGGAGTGGACTGCCATGCCCTCCTCCAGGGGATCTTCCTGACCCAGGGATAGAATCTGGGTCTCCTGCATTGCAGGCAGAGTCTTTATCACTCAGCCACCAGGGAAGCCCCCAGGGATGGATGGGACCCTTCAAAAGTCTAATATACAGTTCACTGAAGTCCCAGAAGACGAGAAAGAGTGCAGTACAGAAAAGTATTTGAAGAAATAACAGCTGAAAAGTTTCCAAAGTGACCAAGAAGCTCAACAAACCTCAAACAGGGTAAAACCAAAGAAATCTGTGCTCATAATCCAACTGCTGAAAAAGTCTTTAAAGCTGCCAGAGAAAAATAACGTGTTACTCAGAGGGGAAGAACTATTTATCAGAAAGGCCAGAAGAAGTGGCATGACATTTTTACAGTGCTGAAAGGAAAAGAAATAACTGTCAATGCAGAAGTATACGTCCTTCAGGAAGAAGGTGAAACAAAGACAGGCACAAGGGAAAGAAAACAAAGAGGGTCTGTCGCCACCACACGTGCTCTACATGCTTGCCTAGACCGAAGGGAAATGATACCAGGAAGAAATCTGGAAATTCAGAAATGAAGAAAAAGCAGTAGAAACGATAAGTGTCTGAGGATTAAAAGCAAAACTCTGCGCTGCACTCGACGTCTGCAGTGGCCCACACTCTAGTCTGCGGAGCATGCCTCTCTCTGAATCTGAGTAAGTCTACTTCTTACCTATCAAAACAAAACAAAGCAAAACAGCTCTAACACTGCCCGATAAGTTTTCAACATATGGTGAAGTAATACATAAACAACTATTAAACAAAGGAAGGGTGAAGGGATCTGTATTTTTACATTCCACTTGAAGTAGTAAAATATTGATTCTAAACAGATTATTAAAAATTAAGTATGGTTATGGTAACCTAGAGCAACCACTCTACCAGGAGTCTTGGCTGGTTACTTCAGAAAAACAAACTGTAGTGTTTCTCAAACTTTCAATCACTTGGGATCTTTAAAAAGGCAGATTGCGTAGGTCAGGGCTAAGGGCCTGACTATTCTCCTAACAAGTTCCCAGGTGCTGCTGATGCCATGTGTCCAAGGCCCACATTTGGGAGCAGCAAGACAGCCAGGTAACTACTCAAAGAGCTCTGCATTCCACCTGGTGCTCTTACTAACTTTACAACATATGTTTCAACTCAAAACAAATTTATATTGTTCACATTTGTGGCAATACAGTCAACAAGAATTTTATTAAGAACTCACAGAATACAAAACCTGATCAAGTGATTTGAGAGAAAATCACAGATTCTTCCAAAAAATAAAAAGGCTTTTTAAAAACTAGATTTTTTAAAAATATGGATTAGAAATTTTTAAATATTTTTGTTTGCACTTAGTAGATTAACTTTGCAAAAGATAGACCCAAAGTACCATGACTTAAGTGTTTAAAATGCAACTATGTGAACTCCAACCCAATTTTAATATAAAATGCATGATGCAATTTACCTGATAGCCACGCACAAGCGTAGTCTGTAATTCTTTTAAAATATATTGTAGATAATGCACACCCAGATCCTCTATTATTTTTGCGAGGGTACTACGTGCAATGTCTCTGATTTCCTGTGCTCTGTTCTTGAGGAGGGCACACACTTTCAGCAAAATACTAGAACATGAGTTGAAAATCTAATTAGCAGAAACAAATAAAAATACAAATATTCTTTTGTTTCTTAATTACTCATAATCCAAATTATTCCAGTTAGGATTCTGAATTATAGCAAACTGTGACAGTGCTTCTAACAAAAAAGAAGAACCAATTTCTGATTTGTCACATAACATACCTTGGCAGATTAGTTTCCATAACTTCTCTTGGAAGGGACTGCATTAGTTTAACCATGGCAAAAGCTAAAGGAACTCGAACTACTTCCTCATCATTCACAACCTTCGATTTTATGAGTTTGTGTTCTTCGTCTCTTTTAGTCTGTAAGAAAATAAATAAATAAACTGAAACAAAAATAAATGCATTAGGGACCTACCAACACTACAACCTTGCAGCTGAAAAATTATCTACCGGTATCAAAATGATCATGAAGAAGGATCATTACTCCCTTAGCTGCAGGAGAGGAATCTGAAGATGAGGAGATAAGAGAAGGAAAGTGAAATGTGAAATGTAGAAAAAAAGAAAATCCAAAAGCTGATGTCAACCCATGCAGTTAGGAGCCTCAGTCTGATAAGGCCCCACAGACACCTGAGTTCAAAAAGACCTGCTGGGTCCCAGACAGAATGATTACCGTAGATGCCAGGCATTTATGGAGCCTGGGCAGGATGTCCCCAGTTATGGTTCCTTGGATATTTTTAATTGTTCTCTCCAATTCTTCTTTATTCCGAGGAAGGAAGGAGATGGACTTTGTGATACACTCAGATTCCTTAGCCGCTGTCCCTTCATGATCAGCTGGGTCAGGGTTTTCTGGCTCTTCATTCTTGTCCAACAAAGTCTTATTACATTCATCCTCCTTCTCGTCCTCATCCATATGCTCTAATTCCATGGCTTCGTGCTCTGGCAACTCAATCACTTCTGTGGTATCTATGTTTAGTAAACAACAAAAGTCAACTTAAATAAAGAAACAACAGAGTTGTGTTAAGTAGTCTTTCCTACCAACATCTAATAAAAAAAAAATCACCAACTACAAGGGCACGATAAAGACTGAGGAAACAGAAGTAAATGAGAGTGTTATGGCTCTTCACTTTCTTATAATTTAGTCTAATGAGGAATAGAGACAAGTAAACTGATAATTATAAAAAAGAGTGGAATAGCAAGTACAGGGTACTTGAGGAACACATGGGGAGGCTGGGAAAAAGGAGGTTTCTAAAGCTTCCAAAGTACTGTGGTTCAGTTCAGTTCAGTGGCTCAGTTGTATCCAACTCTTTGCCACCCCATGGACTGCAGCATACCAGGATTCCCTGTCCAGCACCAACTTCCAGAGCTTACTCAAACACATGTCCATTGAATCGGTGATGCCATCCAACCATCTCATCCTCTATCATCCCCTTCTCCTCCCACCTTCCATCTTTCCCAGCATCAGGGTCTTTTCAAATGAGTCACTTCTTTACATCAGGTGGCCAAAGGACTGGAGTTTCAGCTTCAGCATCAGTCCTTCCAATGAGTATTCAGGATTGATTTCCTTTAGGATGGACTGGTTGGATGTCCTTGCAGTCCAAGGGACTCTCAAGAGTCTTCTCCAACACCACAGTTCAAAAGCATCCATTCTTCAGTGCTCAGCTTTCTTTATAGTCCAACTCTCACATCCATACGTGACTACTGGAAAAACCATAGCTTTGACTAGACGGACCTTTGTTGGTAAAGTAATGTCTTTGCTTTTTAATATGCTGTCTAGGTTGATCATAGCTTTTCTTCCAAGAAGAAAGCATCTTTTAATTTCATGGCTGCAGTCACCATCTGCAGTGATTTTGGAGCCCTGCAAAATAAAGTCTGTCAGTGTTTCCCCATCTACTTGCCATGAAGTGATGGGACCAGATGCCATGATCTTAGTTTTCTGATGTTGAATTTTAAGCCAACTTTTTCACTCTCCTTTTTCACTTTCATCAAAAGGCTCTTTAGTTCCTCTTTGCTTTTGCCCTAAGGATGGTGTCATCTGCATATCTGAGGTTATTGATATTTCTCCTGGCAATCTTGATTCCAGCTTGTGCTTGCTTCATCCAGCCCAGCATTTTGCATGATGTACTCTGCATGTACGTTAAATAAACAGGGTGACAATATATAGCTTTGACGTATTCGTTTTCCGATTTGGAACTAGTCTGTTGTTCCATGTCCAGTTCTAACTGTTGCTTCTTGACCTGCATACAGATTTCTCAGGAGGCTGGTCAGGTGGTCTGGTATTCCCATCTCTTGAAGAATTTTCCACAGTTTGTTGTGATCTACACAGTCAAAGGCTTTGGTGTAATCCATAAAGCAGAAGTAGATGTTTTTCTGAACTCTCTTACTTACTTTTTCGATGATCCAACAGATGTTGGCAAAAACCTACATTCCTGAGCATGAAAATCATAATGGCAGCCAACAGGGCTCATGCAGAAACGTCCCTTATTACAGGATTCAAACTGGGCAGTGTGGTGGGGCAAATCCAGACCTGTCTCTGCTAACAAGCCATGACTACAGTCCATTAATTGAACTCTTGTGAGCTCTGGATTCTTCACCAGTAAACTGGAGATGGTTTACTTGCAAGGCTATTATAAGTATTAAATGTGATAAAGTCTCATTTCTGACACTTCACTGACCTTAATAAATGACAGCTATCCATTAGTCTTTGTTTTGTTTATGTGCTGTGCAGCTTTAGGAAAGTTACTTTACATCTGAAATCTCAATTTCTCATATAAAAAATATGGAGTAACTAACACCTAAGGTTCTAGTAAGATTCTTATGAAGACAAATGAGAATTTCTGTGTAAATAACCCATAGCTCAGATTTTTGCCCTGTACATTTTACACTGGACTTCTCTATTGTTAAACAAGTTTTCAGAATAATATTCAAACTATTCATTTTAACTTCTTCCTGACTCATTCACTGGTCACTGCTACAAGAGCAGAAAAAGGGGAGTTAAGCTGAATTTTGTCATCTTTAATTCATAATAATAAATAACAGAAGAACAGGAAGGAAATTTGGTTTAAGAAAGTTTAAAAAACTTACCCTCTTCATTCTGAAGTTTTCTCATTTGTTCTTCAAGAGTTTTGTGGTCAAAGTGGAATGCTTCTAACACTATCACTAGCAAACTGTTAAAAAAAATTTCATAGAAACATTCATTTGATTAATTAGTATCATTTGACTCTTAAAAGGAAAGTTAGACTTATAAAAATTGAAATTACTTTTTCCTATTTTAGGTAATTTTTTACTTTAACAAATCTTAGTATCACCTCATTGATACAAATTAAAAGTAATTTGGGATTATAGAAAGGTTATTTCAGAAAAGAATCCAAATTTTACATTTCAAAAACAAAACAAAAATAAGAAGTTTGGCCATACCTGACACCCAACTTTTGATTGATCTGTCCCGCCTGTAAGACATGAATGAAATGTTTCAAGTAGTACACGTATGCTGACCAAGAGAGATGTTTGCAAACAGCTCCAATAACTTCTGTGGCAGCAATGGTTATATTTTCATGCTGTAAAACAAATCAAGAGCATCAGTAAAAATAAGTATTTGCAAATAAAATACACATACACAGCTAACTTGGTACAATAAAAATCTTAGACAGCAGGTGATCAGAAATTATAGAAAGGAAAGAATGCCCAAACTATGTTAAATAGTTTTCCTCTAGTTCTGGAAAAGCTTCTGTCAATTTCAAATGATATCTTCCTTTCATTAAAGGCTTTAACACATTTTAGACTCTATTTCACTCAGACCTCCTTTATAGGTTCAACCCTACAACTGTGAAGTAAATTCAAGGTATAAAAGTTGATAAATGTCAAAGTTAACTATAGATTGCACTGTTGAGCACTCATAAGAACAATGCTTTGGAGACAACTCTTTCAGATCTCATGAAGAAGAGAAGCTAGATTTACTCTCATACCTTAATGAGGAAAGTAGAGAAAAATATATGAAACAGTTTTCAGACTTTGGACATCAGTGTAGGATAGTGACCCCTGAGAGAAAGAAAACAAATGAAAAAAGCCTTATAACTACCCTCAGTTGATTGTGTGGGGATAACTGTCAGGCCATAGCACAGGAGAAGAAACCCCAAGAGAGACCTGTATTTCTTTGAGTTAAGGGGTCAGAGTTGAGGCTGTGGAGCTAAAGTCCATAGGGCAGAGTACCAGAGAGAAGAGTTCAGAGAGAAAAGCTGCCCAGAGAAAGAGCCCCTTAAGCTTCAGCTGAGAATTGACCAGTATACTCTGAATAAGGAAGAGATGAGAAGAGAATTACCAAAAAGGAAAAGATGCAACAATCATCAAAGACCATACAGGGATGAGAATAGTTCATGTTCCTCTCAGCCAGAGAGAAAAACCTCACGATACACGGAGTACTGGGTATTCAGGTACTCAGAAGGTTAGTACCTCAGTGGTAGGTTCAAATGAGCATCACACTAAGAGCTACTCGTGCCTAACAGAGCTTAAAAGTGAGCCTCAAAAGGACCAGACTACTTACAAGTAGCCTAAATGCATCTGAAAACAATTCTCAGAAATACTTAAAGAAATACAAAAATACCCAGCACATAGCAAAGTCAAATTTATGATGTCTGGCATCTGATAAATAATTACCAGGCATACAAAGAAGCTGAAAAATAAATCTAATAAGAAGAAAAATCAAACAACAGAAGCATAGAAATGACACAGATGACACATCCCTGAAAACAACTGATATAACTGTATTGCATGATTAAGAAGGGAGAGGAAAGCACGAGCATGTTATGGGGACACATGCGAGGCATAAAAAAGGCCCAAATTGAACCACAGAGATGGAAAAGACAATTCTGAGGGAAGATATACTGGATGGGATTAACAATAGATTACACATGACAGAAGGAAACACTAGTGAATGTGAAGACACAGTAGTAGAAAAATGAAACCAAATGAAACCCAGAAGGAAATTAAAAAGCCTCAGTGAGTTATGGGCATGGGACAATTTGGAATAGCCTAATATATGATGTAATCTCCAAAGACAAGAAGCTACTGCTGCTGCTAAGTCATTTCAGTCGTGTCCGACTCTGTGTGACCCCATAGACGGCAGCCCACCAGGCTCCCTAGTCCTTGGATTCTCCAGGCAAGAACACTGGAGTGGGCTGCCATTGTCTTCTCCAATGCATGAAAGTGAAAAGTGAAAGTGAAGTCGCTCAGTCATGTCTGACTCTTAGCAACCCCATGGACTGCAGCCTACCAGGTTCCTTTGTCCATGGGATTTTCCAGGCAAGAGTACTGGAGTGGGGTGCCATTGCCTTCTCCGAAAGGCAAGAAGGGGAACCAAAAATATCTTTGAAAAAGTAATGGCAAAAAATTCAAAGTCTGACAACGACTACAAATCTATAGATCCAAGAAGCTCAACAAACTCCAGGCACAAAACAGTAAGGCACTAAGGCACCTGATAACCAAATGGCTTAAAACTAGTAATAAAGAGAAAAATGGGTGGGGGGTGGAGGGGGAAAGATATGCTCCACTCAGAACAAAGGATAACTTCTTTTGGAAACAGTATAAACGAGAAGTCAGTTCAAAGTATTCTTAAAGTTATTAGGGAAAAAAATCCAAAACCTGTCAAACTAGAATTCCATACCTAGAAACACTATCTTTCAAAAACAAAGATGAGAAAAGACAAACAAGAGCTGAAAGAATTCATTACCAGTAGACCTGCACTACAAAAAATTTCAAGAAAGTCTTCCTATCAGTAGTAAAATGATACAGGGTGATTATCTGGACCCACACAAAGGAATGAAGAACACTCGGAATTAAAAACATGGAAACAAATACAAAAGATCCTTTCTTTAGTTTTAAAGATCTCTTCGAAAGATAACTGATGGTTTGAAGCAAAAACAACAGTGTATTATGTGGTCTAAAGCTAACATACAGGTAAAACTTATGAAACAAAAAACAGCACGAAGATAACTAACAGGCCAAAAGAAGTAAAATAAAATCACTAAAAAAATATCCAGTTAATCCAACAGAAGAAGAAAAGGAGGAAAGAGAGGAAAAAATGGGACAAATAAAAAATAACAAGATCATAGATTTAAACCCAACCATATTAATAATCATTAAATGCAAATGGTCTAAAACTAATCAAAACGCAGAGACACTCTGATTAAAAATGCAAGATACAGCTATATATACTACCTATAAGAAACCAACTTTAAAAGTAAAAGTAAAAATCACAAATAGGTTAAAAACAATAGAAAGGTATACCAAACCAATACCAACCAAAGCTAAAACAGTTTATTTTTTCTACCTACACCTCCTTCCTGTTTTACTGCCCTCTATCTCTGAGGTGCTTACCGGCTCCTTAAACTGGAATTTAGGGACTCATTCTTTTACCTACTTAGGAAATTAAAAAAAAATTCTTTAAACATCCTGAAAATACAGAAGAAACCTATCCTTGAACAAAATCATAAAATCAAGTCATAAATCCTGCTATTAGGTCAATTAGACTTAAATATTCATTAAGTCTTTACCATGTGCAGGCACTGTTCTTAGGCACTGTGTCAGCTGCTCAGTTGTGTCCGAATCTTTGTGATCCCATGGACTGTAGCCTGCCCGGCTCCTCTGTCCATGGAATTCTCCAGGCAAGAATATTGGAGTAGGTTGCCATCTCCTTCTCCAGGGGATCTTCCTGACCTGGTTCTCCTGCATTGCAGGCGGATGCTTTACTGTCTGAGCTACTAGGGAAACCCATTCTTAGGCATACGTAGTATAAATCTGAAGACATTCTGAGTTCAAATATAGGTTCTGACTGTATGTTTCTGAGAAAGTTATATAACCTCACTTATTCTCAATTTATTCTCCTATAAAATAGTGGTAACAGTCCCTACCCCCATAGGGTTGAGTTGCTGTGAGGATTAAATCAGAATTGTGCCTGTATCTGGTATAGTGCTGAAGAAAGGCAGCTATTGTTTTATTTCATTTCTTATGAGCCATTTGGGAAAATAATGAGAATTAAGGCCTATGATACAAAAATAAAAGTATGACATCTTGGTGATGTGATCATTTCTGTGAAAGGAAATATTCTGTGGTTAGCCTTTGTGAGCTAATAATAGTGAACATAAAATAATAGCCACCGTTTTTAGAGCATGTGCCTGGCACAATTTTAAGGGCTTTTATAAGATCTATTTTTTAAAGAACTATTTTAAGTCTCTTAATTATGGTGAACAACATCAGTATGGATGCCACCAGCCCCACCTACACTTTGCAGAAGCTCTGTCACGGTACAGGGAAAAATTTACTGGCTTCTACAGCTAACGCCCTACCTTGAGCATTTTCTCATCAAAAACTGGTGCCATAGCATAAGGCATGATGTAATTCTGAAGAGATTTAGAAGACAGCACGACTTTGCCTTCCATTAGTTGTTTTGCCAGTTTCTTCAAGGCTCTTGCTCTTCTGTGGATCTATGAGTTAGATAAAATATAAATTAGTTACTGAATGAGCTCACCAACAATCAGCTCTATTTCAGTATCATATTCCTCTTTGAAAAAAAGATTAAAAGAGTGAAATACAGTCCATGTGTTACATGAGCAAACACCTGTGCCTTGATTTGTTTCCAGAGACATAATGCATAGCATTTCTTTACCAATGAATCCTAGAGCATTTAAACTTCTTAGCAAATGGCAGGGAAAGGTGACACTATTATTATGGCTTGTGATACCACCAAGCAAACAAGCATGTCCTATGCAAATCTGATGACCACAAAGACCAAGAAATGAGAAGCTCAAAACTTTCTGGAAAATTAAAATATATCTTTTAAAATGAGAACCGTTGAAATGTTTGTTTCAAAGACAAGGGGGAAAAAAAACCAGAATTGTCTTCTACCTGAATGTGCTTCATATTCTCAAAGAAGTCCATTTCTGGATCATGGCAATCAGTAAGCTGAACCAAGTCTTCAAATTCTGGTTGATTTGGAAAGGTTTGAATTAAACAGGAAAGCAGTGTGGTATAATCCTGTTGAATAGTCTGCAAATATCAAGTTAAGAAAAAAAATTTTTTTTTAAGAATTTGATTAAATAATACAAAGAAACACCAAAGAGTCATTAAATTTTTTTAAAAAGTTAAAACATTCCCAATGTAAAAACAAACTACATAAAATCAGAAATGATTGCTCTCTTCTCCGTTCCCACTCCCGTTAAAAGTCTGGTGAGTATTTATACAATCAGCTATTTTAATTAAGTGTACTAAGGTTGACTGCTTTTCCACAAATTATAGCAGAAGTGCAGGAAAACAAACAAAAACCCCACAGATAACAAGTACTTAATTGCAAACCTCAATACCTCTGTCTGGCTCTTCAATCCTTTCCTCAGTTTCTCCAGCAGAGAACGATGAATGATTTCTCTATATTCTTTCTCTGTGACATTCAAAGCAGCAAGCTTTTTGATGATACTCATCAAGCACATGCTTGCATTATCACTTAAAGACATGTCTCCTAACTGGACGCAGGAAAAAGCCCAAATTATACTGTGCAATACCTGTGATATGGACTATTATTTCCCAATGAAAGAGCTTATAACATTTAGCCACTCTTCTGTATAAAACTCTCTACTAAGAAATGTCCCACAGGCCACTTCACACTTAACGAAGAACAAATACAGGGGTGTGAGGAACACAGTAAGTGACTTGGAAAAATTATGCTTACTGAGAAGGGCTGGTTATTTGAGAAAATATTATGGTATGTACTTTTGTAAAATTACTGATTTTGTCTTTTGAAATTTGGTATTTTATACATCATGGGTTGTTTTTCTCCCCCCGCCCCCCACTTTTAATTGAAATATGAGATACAGTTTTTAATTAGCTTTATTTCTCAAAGCAAAGAGAATAAAAGGTTCCCTAAAGCCAGTTTCAATATTCAAAATCAGCCGTTCACTTAGAATGACAGAGTAGGCTGGTATAATTCTGGTTAGCTGCTCCAGAGCTCCTTGTTTATAAAGAAGGTAGGTTTAAGTGTAGAAAAATATTCTCAACTACGCTAACCAGGCAGTGATTCAGAATCCCTTATGTTGAACTCTGATATATGAAGAATGAGCCCCAAATGGGGAGATTACTTTTTCCTCTATTACTTAATCCTTAATATTTGACAAATAACTGTAAAATACACCCAAAGATTACTGATATCACTACATAGTTAACTATTAAGCAAGGGTTTCATTTTCCCTATTTTTGAAATTTAATTCATTTTAGCAACATGGCACTTAATATATAGCTCCAAACCTTTTTATTTCTACTGTATCAATAAAAGAGGGAAACTGTGAAATAATATAGCTATTTAACTTAAAAAAATTGATATTTAACTGACACACTATGAAATTTATCCTTTTAAGTTGTATAATTCATGGTTTTCAGTATATTCCAAAGGTTTTATAACCATGACCACTAGCTAATTATAGAAAATTTTTACCATCCCCAAAGGAAATCTTGTACCCATTATAATATAATCACTCATTCCTCATTTCTTTCTCCCCTCACAGCTCCTGATAACCACTAATTTATTTTCTGTCTTTGTGAATTTTCCCATTCTAATACACAGCTTTGACTTTTCAAAGTGCTTCCACATACATTATTTTTTTCAAAATATCTGCCTTTCATATCATAACAGTATGGTCTTTGCTAAACTAAATATTGTGCAACTAAAAGAAATTTTATACTAAAAATCCCATCCCCCTCAAAAACCAAATTAAGAAATTAGGTTATACGGCTGTACTGTCAAAACAATAAAAAATAATCCATAAATTTTTACTATAAAAAACCTACCTCCATGTTATAGAAACAATTATGCATAACTGGGATTAGGTAGTTCATGTCTACAGTTTGCATCTCTTTAATGTAAGAGGTAATGGTCTGGAACGCCGAGAAGCGAACATCAAAGTTGATATCATCAAGATGTCTTTGATCAAAGGCGTTAAGCTACAAGAAATGCCAGTGAAACCATATAAATGAAGGCATATAAATCTTAAATAAGGAAAACAGTAATAGTTTTGAAGCAAAAAAGACTTAAGATTTTCTTTCTTACCTTGACAACATCAGTAATATATGTTAATCCACTCTCAAAATCAGAAAGGGTCTAAAAGGAATGAAAGCAGTGTATTATTAGTGAATACAACCTTAACTTTTCTGCTCCCGTCCTCTTTGATTCCCTGCCTGCACTCAAAAATACATGGAAACATCATATTGGCACCAAGAAAGCTGCTAGTATACATTCCATGTCATAGTGATCTTTTGAAAAAGGAGTGATTTAGGATAAAAATGAGTATTACAGACCTGGAAAACTGTACAAAGTAACTGTCTTGACAACTTGTTCTTAATAACTGAGAAGAGTTTTGCTAGAGGTTTGAGGAAGCTTGTAGGCTCCAGACAATGTTTCAACAGGTTTTGTACTGTCACCAGAATGTCAATTTCTGTATCCTTAAGAAATAATAACATTGAGAGAAATCATATTTCAGTAATTCAGAAAACTGGTCATGTTGTTTTTAATATATTACAGCACAGAAAACAAATAAACATGTGTAACAAGTAGTAGTAATCAGAAAAGTTATTTTATGGTCTTTTAAAGTTCTTAACATTTTAACTTGATCAAAACCCCATAATAGTGCCCATCAACAGTTTCTTCCTTTAGTTCTAATAGAAAATATACATGGTTTTAAATCATAATTTCTTCTATTTTCTAGTCAAAAAAGAAACAAAGAAAATGAACTTGCTGACAAAAAACACACACTTTCAGTTGTGCAGAAATGCGTGGTCTTCTAAAGCTCAATTACTACATGCTAAGAGTCGTTTAGTGTAACTACTAAGGCTTTATAAATGAGTGTTAGAAATGGGGAGACTCTTTTAAAAAATAAAGTCTAAACTAGGGTTTGAAAATCATACCAGAGACTCTCAGCAATGTGTGAATATATGTGAATATGAAACCAGTTTGACTTTTCATTCAGTTTGCCATTTATATTTAAGATCACTATCATTCACGTTTAAGATCAATGCACACCTCAGGTTCCAGATTTGTTACTGATCAAAGCCGGGGGAGGGGGGGGGAACCCTGAAACAAATAAGAAGCTAAACAAAGGAAAACAAAGAGGTGAGACTTTTACTGTAATAGTAGATGATGAAGTCTTCACTTTCTTATCTGCCCTCATTCCTTTCTGTCCCAATTTTTCTCCCCTGTTTTCAGTTTTATATTTCTTTATGAAGTCTTCTCACAAATACTCCGAGACAAATATGTCACAGACTCTAACCAATAAAATTATTTTTCACAAATAAACCTAATAATAAACTGTCACTTCAAAGATAAATAACTGCTGTGAATTCATACCTGAGCAACACTGCCACGGTAGAGGAATGGCAGGAGCAGTGTAATGAGCAGAGAACTTTGTTCTTTTTCTTTCACAAACTTGCTGATCCTGGACAAGGAAAAACAAATGGGATAGGTAAGGAAGATATGTAAGATAGGAATATTTCCCAAGAAGTTAAACTTTTTGTAGAAAAACATCAGCGAGGAAAGACCCAGGTAGCTTGTAACTATGTGAACATGTGTAAAAAGTTTAATTCAGTTTCTGAACAGTGCCCACTCTCCTTCCATCTTCAGGTTGGTGGCTACCGTTCCATTGTTCTTGTGACATCTGATTGTGCGCTGTTGCTGCTAAGTCGCTTCAGTCGTGTCCGACTCTGTGCGACCCCATAGACGGCCTCCCACCAGGCTCCCCCGTCCCGGGATTCTCCAGGCAAGAACACTGGAGTGGGTTGCCATTGCTTTCTCCAATGCATGAAAGTGAAAAGTGAAAGTGAAGTCGCTCAGTTGTGTCCGACTTTTAGCGACTCCAGGGACTGCAGGCTCCTCTGTCCATGGGATTTTCCAGGCAAGAGTACTGGAGTGGGATGCCATTGCCTTCTCCGGATTGTGCATTGGTAATCGCTTATTTTGCAAGGAAATAACATTTTTAAGTGTCGAGATTCGTTTTAGGCTTTATATATATTTCAACTTAACTTCCACAAAAGCCATATAATATAGGAATTATTAACCCCACTTTGCCCAGAGAAAAGTGAGGCTCAGAGAGACTGATGTCACACAGAAAGGAAGTGGCAGAGCAGGGCCTGAAAGACCCTGGTCTTTCTGGTGCTAATCATCATCATCATCTCACTACCACATAGCCTATGATAAAATGTAATAAATACATTTGGTATGGTTTCCCATTCTGCGTAAGTTAGAAATACACTAGTATAAACAAAACATTTAAAAGAAGTTCCTGGAAGATTTAACACATCATTTTCTGTTGTTGCTGAAAGTAACAAAAAAAATAAACTTTCAACAACTAAATCCTGTAACAATTTAGAGTTTAAGATATAACCATTCTGGGGGAATTGCCTGGTCGTCTAATGGTTATGACTCCGTGCCTCCACTGCCAGGGGCAAAGGTTTGCTCCCTGGTCAGGGAACTACGATCCACATGGCATGGTCCATCCCCCCACAAAAAAGACACAATCATTCTGTGCATTCAGATTTACCAACCAGACACTGTATAGAAATCACAGTTACCTACTACCTGGTCTACTAGTATATAGAGAATTTTTAAGAAAATCTTTAAAAATCCTTATAAGATCTTGACTCTTAAAAAAAACAAACATAGCAACCTGCTCTTTTAAGTTAGTTATTTTTATCAATCCCACTAAAAAACTACAACTTTATGATCTCACATAATGCAAAATCCTAATTGAACAAAATATGCAAAGGCTAATAAAGCAAATCTATTAGTCTACCTTAGAATTTTGAAAACTCTGTTATCTTTTATAATAAAGACAGATGCCATAAAAAGTCTATTCCAGCAAAGAAAAAGAATTCTACATAAACTGAAAACTGGAGGACATTTAAAATACTGAAACCTTTTTAGGTTTAACCTAAAACCTTTAACCTAAACCTTTAACCTTTACCTTACCAAAGCAAATGAAAAACCAAATATAATTTAAAAAAATTAAAATCACAAGTTGTAACATTACCTTTTAAGAACCAATAGACCACTTACTTTGAAAGAATGCCAAGTTCCTTACTGACTTGTGCTCTATTCTTCTTCTTTTTTAGCTTTTCTGCACTTATTGTGGTTTTGCTGAGATACTGGAGAATAGCAGGTACATGAGGTAGAATTAATCGTCCTCCTGTTGTGATAGACTCTGAAATATAGATAAATGTACTGATTTTAATTAACTACACTCTTAAAAGATAACTATACAATATCTTCTCAATGCCAGAAAAGGCAAGCACTCAGTTACCATGAAAATTTCATACATTTCAACCTCCAAGATTAACTAAATTTCTTCTTAGTTAAAACATCTATACTATTGTTCAGTCACTAACTCATGGCTGACCCTTTGCATGTGGCATGCCAGGCTTCCTTTATCATTATCTAAATTGAAAATCCGATATGAGATCCTTGAAGTTTTATTTAAACCACTTTCAGTAGCACTAAAAGACTGTTAGGATAATATGGTAAGAAGAATTCAGAGACATGACAGTGGAAATCATTTGATAATGTCCTAGAGGACAGGTGAGCTTTCTGGAGAGTAAATACTCTGAATTTCTAACTACTGCAAAGAAGATTCAGTTTATATAAACTGAATTATTAAGTATTTAATTAATCTAGGTATTAATTCCTAGAGAAGAGAAACTCTCTTAATAGCTTAGATTATCTGAAGAATCAGATTCTATTGACTTTTTCACTCTGAGGGTACAAATGATACCTCAAAAGTAGAAGAACCGTTTGCTCTGTACAGCTTACATACCATCTGCACTTTCTGTGTATACACATCCTGTCACCGGCAAGCTCAAAACTGCTTCTGAGGGTTCAAAATCTGGAAGGCTAAGAAGGTCGTCGGCTATTTCCATCACAAGACTAGCTGTAGCTTCAGAGAGGTTTTTTGCTGAGAGAATCGCAAAAACATTGGTCAGGATATCACATTCTGGGTGCCCAGGTTTCTGTTTAGCCAGGAAACAGAAATATCTGCAAGAGGAAACATTGAAACAGTCACCTTCTTTCTCAATATGTTTATTTCTAAAAACATGTTCCTTATGGATTTTCAGTTTAATGAAGATATATGTGTATGTGTGCAGATGAATGCTAGCTAATAAGCTCAGAAGGGAAATTACTTTAAAATTTAATGGATTATAATTCTAGGCACCATACATTGTATTATCTTGACACTTTATGTATATTTCTCATATTATCTTGGCACTTTATGTATATTTCTCTTTTTATGTATATGTTAATCTTTGTAACATCTCTGTTATGGTGGTATGCTTATCTCTACATTATAGATGCAAAAACAGAATTGTCCAAAGCCACTAAGCTAATAAGGGGTAAAACTGAGCTCTGAACTGCTAGTTCTAAGAGAAATGTACTAAAGACAGGCTATTTTTCAATTATAAGCCTTCTAGAATGTGAATGTTTACGCTGCTCCTGCTAAGTCGCTTCAGTCGTGTCCGACTCTGTGCGACCCCAGAGATGGCAGCCCACCAGGCTCCCTCGTCCCTGGAATTCTCCAGGCAAGAACACTGGAGTGGGTTGCCATTTCCCTCTCCAATGCATAAAAGTGAAAAGTGAAAGTGAAGCCACTCAGTCGTGTCCAACTCCTAGTGACCCCATGGACTTCAGCCCACCAAGCTCCTCCGTCCGTGGGATTTTCCAGGCAAGAGTACTGGAGTGGGATGCCATCGCCTTCTCCGGTGAATGTTTATACACTCACATAAAAACCAATGTACTACAACATGAAAATTAGGAATACAGACCACAGGTCAAATAAACACTTGCTGATCTAGGATATGCAACATTCAGACTAGGATCATTTGTGAAAGGAAAGGTGATGAACCCATCCCCAATAATGAAAGCCTCAAACAATGCCCCGGAGAGCGGGGAACACAAAAGCTTTCTAGCTACACATAAACCAGCAACTGTTTTACAGCGAGAGATGCGATCCTAACAATTAGTAGGAAGGTCAAACTGAAAAAATTCAAATAGTTTGGCTTTACCAGTTCATTATCACCGGAAAAAGAGCTCAAGCATTTGAACATGTTTAGTCCTGACAAACTCAAAGAAAAGTCCTAAGAGGTTATGTTCATACAAGTTTGTCCAGTAGATACTGGGGACAGTGTGGGCAGGCACCAAACAAGACAGTTTACATATTATCATCTCTACTGTCAACGAGAGGGAAACTGTAGAAGAGAATGAAATGGCATCCAGTGATATGGCTCTATCCTTGATGAGGACCTAATTCACATAAAAACGGAATCACTATTGTAAAGTCTTTTTTGGTGAAAGTTCTTCATACCTTATTTGTGTAACAATGATACAACTATAAAACGTTTTTCAAGTATGCCTATGAAGTGCGGCTTATAAACGTCCAATAAAAAAACAAGATATGAAATTGCTTTATCCAACTGGGAATTAAAAGAGCCCTTCTGACAGTAAAGACAAAACAGGCTTTCCTGAGGAAGACAATGTCAAGGTGTTCAGTTTGTTTTTGAAGACTATTTAATGACATGGGGAAATGTTCATGACAAAATATACATGAAAAATCAAAATCAAAAGATAGCTATATGGTATGATCCCAATTTTGTAAACTGATGCCAAGGTTTTAACTTCACTGAATCAATGACAAAACACATTTTCCTTTATTCTATCTTTTATTCTTCAAACTGGATAGGACAAACTTAAGTCTGCTGCCATCACCCTTCAGTAAATACATTTAATTTTTGTAACATAGCATCTCTGAACCATCAGTCAATGAAGGTTCTGTTAATGGCTCATAATGTCCATAAAGGAATACTGATTTGTGACCATCAGTGCTGCATGCAAATTTAGATGGCGTTTTATAAAGAATAGAAGAAAATGACCTAGAAAATCCAGGAAACCTATGAAATTTTTTAAGTGGGAACTGAGAAAAAGACTAGAATGCCAATTACAAATCAGCTTTTACTGATTTTCTGTTTCATTTTATATTTATACATAGATACACATGTAAAAGCATTTTTCCTGGATCATACTGCACCTATGATTTGGCAAATTGCACTTTTCTTTAAACTATGGATTTTGAGATTCAATGACTTTATTCTCTTTAACTGCACTAAACATAGTTCACTATGTGTAAAGAGCATAAATGACACTATTAGTTCCCTTTATTAGTTTTGACTAGATTAGTCTAAAACACTGATGTTTTTAAAGGTACAAAAAAAAAAAATTTTACCTTGCATTTCTGCACCAGATACTAATTAGTTTCAGTAGAGGAGTAGGAGAATACTGACTTTCAGATCCAAGCCTGCTGATCTAGATACAAAATAAAAACAATACAAGATAAGAACATATACAGACTTGAAGGAAAAAATCAAACAACTGAAAAGCAGAACAAGAACAGAAGCCACACGAGGACATAAGAACCAAGAGATAGAGATTAATATTTAAAGGATAAACTGAACAGTGAGCAACTGTGCCTAAGATCAAGTTTCTGCTACAGTCTTAGCTATAACTACACCAGTTATCATCACCAAGTGGGGACAACCAGAGAAATCAAACAAGGAAACATGCAACAACAATCCCGGTGTATTTTTTCTCACGCTTGTCAAAATCCAGAGGCATATCATGTGAGGTGCTACAAAAGTTACATGGCATTTGCTTAAGAGACACAGTCATATTCAAATTAGCCTTAAGTATAAATGCTACTATACCACAGAAACTAGCTCTTGAGCTTTTGGTGGTAGTGGAAGCAAAGAAAAGTGTTCTAAACTTCCAGAAACAAAGAAAGGCTTGACATGACAGAAAAGACCAGGATAAGCATTCGTGCCTGGGTGTAGACTGTGCGAGTGAAGTAGTAATAAAGGAAAAAGCAGACGATATCTGGGCAGAATGTGGGAATCAAGGTTTACCTGGGGCCAAACTACACCATGAAATACTGCATCAATTTCTTCTGTTCTGAATGGATAGGACTCCCAATCCAAAAAGATATCAGTTACCATTTTGATTCCAAGACGTCTTAAATTTTTCAGTGGGTTAATAAACCTTAGCTGTATCTGTAAAATAAAGATCTTCTATTATAAGAAAATATTGTCTTTAGCTTTGATTCCTCAGGGAGGCACTTCTGCTCAGACAGCTAAGAATCAAGCTGGAAATCCTGCTAAGTCTGTTGACTCTGGTTCTGAATCACATGGAAACATCAGTAAGTCATATTGCTTTTCTCACTGAACAAGAAGGGAATACTGACTTCAAAAAAAAAAAAAAAAAGGCGGTGAGATGTGTTCTATTATCAATGTCCAGCAAAATCACACTAAGTGTTCTCAAGGCAAAACAAAATCTCAGTGGGAACATCGGTTTTGTGTTCCACATTGTTTTACTTTTTTATTTAAGCAATTGTCTCAAGTAAAATTCTGATTTCTTTTCACAAATATAACACTCTGCCATTATAATGCTTCAGATTAGGAAAAATAAAATCTAAATGTTCATTTCAAATGAAAGCCACTTTTCTATTTTTTAAATTTGTATTTTTATTTTTACTTTTTTTTTTTTTTTAAGACTATGAGTTTTTGGTTATTCTTGTTAAAATTAGTCCACAGGACTGAAGAATTTATAGTTTCTTCAAACAGTGAAATACTTTGTGCAGTAAAGGAGAATGAAGTGACTGAATTAAGGCCTGCAAAGATCTCAAAATACACAGCTCAAAGGAAAGTACAATTTGGAGAAAAATAAGATTTGTCTGTCTAGAGGCATAGAAGCTAGAGTCAGTAGATGTTTAAATTAACAGCAAATTTCTTTTATTAACAGGTATTGCTACTTCCACTGGCATCTCCTTTCCTACAAGTTATAAAATATAAATAATGCAGCCAATTTTTTAGGCTCAGGGTAGAAAAATACACTCAACCTATACTAATGAGTCCAATGGTATGCTAGCCATAGTCCTGACCTCAACTTATAATCTTCCTAAACATTTATTAAACTACAACAGAGATGAAAAATACCTAAGATATTTGACTTAGGACAAGAATTACTATAAATTAGAGAAAGGTTAAACTTTAGGGAGAATTTCCACTGGATCTTAAAAGATGAAGAGATTTAGGTCAGGCAGAGAGAAAAAAAGGCCTCAGAGAGATTTCTCCCAAGTACAGAATGTTGTAAAACCAAACAAATGGGAGAAGATTCAAAACCTAATTGTTTTTCCACTTGATTAACATATTGTGAGCTCTGGATATATAAGTGGCAACTTATTTTCTACACTTGACTTTAATTAGTGACGTTTAAAGCACACTAAAATGTATGAAGTCAGCACAAGTGCTGTAACACAATGAACATCAAGTCTTGTGGCAATGACAACATGGAGCAAACTCTCAAGTTACTTGTCATAAGAATCTGATAATCTGATGAATGGAGGTATCTGAATATGAAACTGAACATTTTAAATTCAAGAGAGTATGAAGATGCCATTGATTTGCTATGTAAATCTAAGGAATCACGATGGCTGACATACCCATCAAGTTTCTGCCATTCACTTTCAACTAACTCTTACACAAGTTACAAAGAGAGGAAATGCCAGACAAGCACAAGACAGTGACACTGCTACAAGTCACTCTGTTCTGCCTCAGTTCCACTGACAGTATTTCCATTCTTCTCTGGATCACATCTGGCGAAAGATGAAAACTATTACTGATATTTGAAGAAGCATGGTATCACGATACCCTGGAGCAGTAAGAAACTAACCTTGGCAAACATGACACCAAATCAGAGGCCCCACTTTCCCCCACCTCCATCAGCCCCGCAAGGCCCCCATCAAGTAGAATCTGCATGTTCTATTCTCTTTTGTAACTACAGGGCCAACTGCCCAGTCTTCTCAGTAATTGTTGAGAAATTAAACTGGAGAAAAATCCTAAGAATGAGCAATTGCAGACTTTAATTCCTAGAGGAATACTCCATATGATGGAGTTGATGGACATTTACAAGTTACTTCCTTGCTTAAATATACCAATACAAAAAAACACAAAAAACTAAAACCAAATCAAAACAACCTTCAAGACACCATTTCAGTGTCAGTCAATGCCCTGAAGGATCTGAAAGCTACAAAAAAGTCAATGTTTGACTTCACTCAAATACACAAGGGCAGAATTTTAACTCACTTGAGCATATTACTGTGTGATAATTCATTACAGAAACTCAAGGAATTCCCTGGATTTGTTCAAGAATTAACAAGAAAGAAGAAAAGAAGGCTCTTATGTGTCAGGAAGGCTAGCACCTCACTGTCTAATGAACTGTGAAACTGTATAAATGAGCCTTTGAATTACTGATTGTTGACTCAGGAGTAAGGCTGCATTACTGAGTAACATCTTCTAAGTTAACCAGAAAGTCAAAGGACTTTCATGATTTAACATGTCCACATATAGGCAGTCACTGTCACTCACTATAAGACAAAAACTAAAATTCTGTTTCTTCTTGGGATATGTCAATACTGTTCTGCCCCAGGACTTTGTGCTACTAGTCATTTTCTCTGCCTGAAATGTTCTTCCAGCGGCTGGGTAGGTATAAGCTCAAATATCAGCTCTTGAGAGGTGACCCTGAACACCCTACTAAAAGCAGCACACATCTACCTCTAGTTATTTTAAATTCTTTACATCTTCATGTCTTTCCCTAACACGTTAATGCTTTCCTTTCCTTTTGTGAATGTATGGCACATATTTCTTAATGTCCTTGTCTAATTCTATCACCTGTATCATTTCTGGGTCTGATTCTATCCATTGTTCCAAAAGGTTTTGAGCTTTATTCTGGGATGCAGTTGATTCACTCAGAAAAGTTTGGTCTTTTTAGGCTCTGTTAGATGGAGCCACAGTAGCTTTTATGCCTGGGCTGATCTGGCTCCACTACAGAGACAATCCCCTTCCTAGGACACTCCTTGATGCCACATCTCATGAGGTTTCTGCTCTGGCTGTCGGGAACATGAGCTGCTTCCAGCCCTGTGTTAGCTGCAGGGCTGCTCTGCCTGTTCTCTTCAGGTGGTTTTACTGTTTCTAGACATGATAAAATAACAGGGACCAGATTTAGCCTCCCCTCTCAAGACACTGAAGAATATATGAAACAATGATTTTTTGGACACTGGACAGCAGGCAACAGAGGACATCCCCGAGAGAGGAGAAACAGTTGAGATGAGTCCTACACATTCCCTGACTTCCTGCCTGCAGACTTTGACCTTGGTATGGGAAGGAAAACGAGGGGACAATGGTGCAGCTCAGGGAGGCCAAGGTGGCTAGAAGTCACGAACAGAGGACTAGAGAGAAAACAGGGACACAGAGAATGACTTACAGATGTCTGCAGAGTCACCTCCTGAGTTTATTTTCCTCTTAGAACTTACCAACTGATGTTCTTCTATCATTTGGCTATTTATCTATAACCTCCCCAAGATACTGAGTCCTTACTATTTCATTTTCCATCTACAACAATGTCTGGCAGATAGCAGGTGTGAAGTAAGTATTTACTGAATAATTAAACGGACAGGAACTTTTGTTTGATCCTTCGCCCCAGTGCTTAGTACAGTATCTGACACACAGTAGGGGCTCAATGAATAAAGCAGCATAAAATTCTGGCTGTATCTAAGAGGCAGTTCACCAGGCACATCAATAAAACAAATGAGTTTTAGCCAAATTAAAACTGCCTATTTGTCATTAACAACAACAGCAGAATGTGAGTTAAGAATCAACAGCAGAAACCTGAATGTGGATTTTCACTTCAGGTCCTATCTCCTTCAAGAAGTCTTCAGTCCATAAAAACATTTTAAGTTCCCCTAAACTCCACAGAGTAAACTTATGTTCACACACCTGTTTCAACAGAACATAAATATATCATCTTTAAAATCATTCAGAAAACATTTCCTAAGCACCATCTCATGAAGCCTCCTGGCAGTTAGCTAGTTGGCTTGTCATGCCCAATCTTGCTACTTACCTTCACTTAAAACACTGCATTTAGAGTAGGTAAGCATTTATTTTTACAAGAGCTCTGGGCAACTCTATCTCAACAAGGACAATGCCAACAGTGTTGTCTTCATTCTCCAAATACTCTGAATAAATGAGAGTTAGAAGACGTGTTTCATACTTTCAGGCTTCTGAAATTAAAAATCTAAGAAACATCAGTTTAACTATACCAGACTTTGGTCTCTGAGACATAGACAGAACTAAATGCCTCCCTACCGTTTCACCTCCTTTTTAAATAGACACTTGATACAATCTGCATTTTCTAGCTATTCGTCAGTATTTATAACAGTGAAGATTCCCATTAATAGGAAAGGTCATTTTAAAGAGACACCTTACATAAGAAAGATTTAACTTAGAATGATGTTAGCTATGGGCTCCAACCAATTTTCCAAGTAAAACACCAACCTGTATTAGCCCAAGAAGAAAGTGATAAAAGTCGCTCAGTCATGTTCAACTCTTTGTGACCCTGTGGACTGTAGCCTGCCAGGCTCCTCTGTCCGTGGAATTCTCCAGGCAAGAACACTGGAGTGGGTAGCCGTTCCCTTCTCCAGGGGCTCTTCCCGACCCAGGAATCGAGCCAGGATCTCCTGGATTGCAGACAGATTCTTTACCAGCTGACCTACCAGGGAAGTCCTATTTGCCCAAGAAGAAAGCTAAAGTTTAAAGTGAATCTTGCTCACCTTTTCTCGTTGGTCAAGGATGTGTGACACAGTTGCAGTCATGCAGAGCAGTAGCTGCAGAATCTTTGGTAAATATGCGCTGATCAGGTGACTAATGTTCTTCAAGACTATCTCAAGGCTATTTAATATGCCGTGCTGACGACCCAAAGGAAGAACTTTAGACAAATCTAAATCTTCTACTGCTTGAATGACAGCGGTATGGCATTCTCCTGGTGAAACACAGAGGAGCAGAGATAGCATGTGAAGCGAAATATTAGCTTGTTCCTATTTACAATTATAGCTTCCTTTCAATTTCTCCCAATAATACAGCATTTTCTACTGTTATAATTTACAGATGATAATATATTTTCCTTATTTTTCTCCTTTTGATTCTTACCAAACATTAAATGAGCTAGATATAGTAGGTTTTACTATTATCACTTTATAAATGAGGAAACTGAGGAATCAGAGAGAGTAAGAAACCTGTGAAAGAACTAAGTCTCTAAGCCCAATTCTTCCCCTATTTATACAATTCAGCAAAACCTGAGGAATTCCATTTTATTAATATTCTATCAACTTTCCACATTTTTCCCTCTGAGCTTTCACGGACTATGCTAATTTTAGCAGTTTCAAAGAAAATACCTTGCTATGTGATAAACTCTTTTAAAGCTGAGAATCAAATGTTTTATTTCTCTTGCAGTCGCTTGCGAATAAATAAAACAATAGTCCTTTATAAATGGGTGCCAAACTGATTTCATAATTTACTTAAAAGACTTGAATTGTTATTGTTTGAGCTTTACTTCAGACCAACTGGTATGAGATCATGAGCTTGCTGATTCATATACCTAAGTGGTTTATCCATAAGGGTATCATTTATAGCTACCCTCTTACAACAGAGGCCACTGCACTGAACAAAAACTTTTGTATTCGTTAACAGCCAACTTTCTTCACAGGGCAATATTATACTGAATGAAAACTTTTTAAAAAGCTATACCTATCATTAAAAAAAACAAAAAGCAACACATGACCCTACAAATAAATCTATGTTTGCCTAAAGCAAAGCAATTATAAAACTGGAACACAGGTATTGTAGTCAGGAAGATCTGGATTTGAATCCCAGCTTCATCTGGGTTCAAATCCCAGGGCAAAGTACTTACCTCTCTAAGCCTGTTTCCTACCTGTAAAATGGCAACAAATAAATACTGAACCCTACTGTGGCTGTTTTAAGGGTCAACTGAGTTGTAGGTAAAGGAGCCTGTCATTAATTCTGGCACGAAGCAGATGAACCTCACATACTGGAGAACATATGACAGAACATCACACTGTATACAGTTACTAATCCACTTTGTTTAGACTGTGAGGTTAAGATCAGAGGTTATAAATGCTCAGTTTTCTATTTTCAACAGTGTCCAGGGCACAGGAGGTATTTGACAAATTACTATTTAGTAGGTGAATGACTCAGTGAAACAATACATGCCAGGACAATTAAGATTCATTTTGCAGCACACTTTAAGTTTCTAAGGAAAAACCTATTCATCGTATATGGAGAAGTACCACTTTTCAAGGGCTTCCCTGGTGGCTTGGGTTGGTAAAGAATATGCTTGCAATGTGGGAGACCTGGGTTTGATCCCTGGGTTGGGAAGATCCTCTGGAGAAGGAAATGGCAACCCACTCCAGTATCTGTGCTTGGAGAATTCCCAGGGAGAGAGGAGTCTGGCAGGCTACAGTCGGTGGGGTCACAAAGAGTTGGACACGACTGAGCGACTAAGCGCTTGGCACATGCTCTACAACTTGGCACCACTTTTCAAATGGCCAAAATGTACAAGAGAAGCAGAAAACACACATTTTCTAATCAGGGGCTTATTAGCACAAGGCCGATGATAATCCCAAGATCATTTGTGAGGTCTACCTAATTCAATCAAAATTTATATGAATTGCATGTCAGCAAAAAGACCACCACTGAGACTGGGAGGAGCAACCAACCCCCTGAGAAAGACGCCCAAGAGTGTGGGGGAACAGCCTGAGACAGCAGAGGTCTGAGCAGAGAATATGCATTCACAGCGCGGCAGGCAGTTGATACCTACCGTTCCTGAAGTGCTTCACAGGCTCAAATAGCAGGTCTAAGAATATCTCGATCTCTTCTGGCTGCGTCCCAGCCAGGAACCTCAGGACGATGGACATGCGGGTACCAGAAGCAGATTTCCCCTGAGTTTTACTTCCAGTCTTATTCTTCATTCGACCATACAAAATTCTAAAATGTCCAAAGAAGGTTATTTGTTTGCACATTAACCCTAAAACATTATTTTCTTGCACATTAATCCTAAAACACAGTTGTTTTGTTTTCCTAGAAGGCTGGAATAGCAGCTCAACATATTTAAATCAATGTATTCTAAAACAGGGAAGAATGAAATAAAAATCAAATTTTTAACATGGAGATTTTAAAATAACAACAACAAACAAGGCAAAGGGAAACAGGAAGAAGAAAATGATAAAGACAATGACTGGAAGCTGGTTCTTTGGAGGAGGGAAAAAAAGAAATAAAACAGGCAGGCCAAAGATAAGTCTCAACAAGGAATAATGAAAACAGGAATATATAGATTAAAACGAAGTAAAATAAGAGAGTACAACTATAAGTAAAACAAGGAAGCTGGAAAGATTTCAATTAAATGGGTAATCTTCTGGAAAAAACCGACATCTATAAATAGTCAAAAGGAACCTAACAAAACCTGAAGAGATCAGTAATCATGAGTAAACTTGGAGTCAACACAGTTTTACAGATGAATTGTTGAAACTTTCAAGGAGAAACAATCCCCATGATATAGTTCCACAGCAGGGAGAAAGAAGGAAATAGTCCTTTTTCAGGCATGGATCTAGAGATTATCATACTAAAGTGAAGTTAAGTCAAAGACAAATATGGTATCAATTATATGTGGAATCTAAAAAATAATACAAATGAATCTATATACAAAAACTGACTCACAGGCATAGAAAACAAACTATGATTACCAAAGGGGAAAGAGATGGGGAAAGGGATAAACTAGAACTATGGGATGAACAGATACAAACTATGCATAAAATAGATAAGCAATAAGGATCTACTGTATAGCACAGGGAACAACTATATTCAATATCTCATAATAACCTAAAATGTAAAATAATCTGAAAAATATATACAAATAATAATCACTTTGCTGTACACTTGAAAGTAACACAATATTGTAAATACTTCAATAATAATAAATACATAATGGGGAGGGCGGGGGAAGTCCACAACATTTCTGAAAACAGTACCCAGCGCTGCATTAAAACAGTATTAAAGCTGAATAAGGATTATTCCAAGAATGCAAGAAAGAATCACTAGTAAAATCTATTAATACAGATCAATGGCTTATAGAAAAAAGTTAATACGATCATTTAAATACATGTCAATAGGCATTCTAATAAAATTCAACATCCATTTAGTAAAAAAACTAAATAACATAGCAATAAAAGCTACCTTCTTAGCATGGTAGAACTACTGACTTAACATTCAAAATTTAGACAATGGTTTTCAAACTTTTTGATATTAGGATCCCTTTTTACTCTTAAAAATTACTTAAGAGCTTTTGTATATGTGACTTTTATCTATTATTATTTGTCGTAGTACAAGCTAAAACAAGTTAGCATAACTAACATTTTTAATAAAAATTGTATTTTCCAAACCTGCCCCTCTCCAAATTAGAGAGATCAGAGGCATTGTTGTACATTTTTTTCCTCTCCAAATTTCTTTATTGCCTGGCTTATCAGAAGATAAATGAATCCTCGTATCAGCTTCTACATTCAATCTGTTGCAATATACTGTGGTTGAAGAAAATCCAGCCTTACACAGATATGCAACTGGAGAAGGGGAATATATTTTGTAAACTTTCAGATAATTCTTCTCAGATAATTGTGAATATTCTACTTGGATTCTGCACCAAAGCTCAAGAAGAGGCAGTTTCTTAAAGGCTAGTTGCAAGGTGGAATCTAAAACCATTATCAGTGAATTTTGTAAACTCTGTTACATTAAAATCCATCTGTCTACTTTGCACTTTGAACAGATCTTTACCCATGAATGATTCTGTAATATGCATCAGTTACTTGGAAAATCTGAAAAAAAATTCCATGGAAACTAGTGAGCTGAAGAAGTGTTTTATGCATACCTCTTAATTCATACAGAATAATAAAAAGACAAGTACTCAAGGCTCAAGACTCAGTAAGGGCAGTGAGTGAAATCAGCTTTTAATTTTTTTTTTAAACTCTAGGTCTGTGGCAATGAAGAATGACTAACACAGTTTGGAGCCACTGTCCTGATTCATGCTAAGCACCTGGAGTTTTACACCTCACTGCTTTTGCCTGGTCAGCACAAACAGCAGCACAATGAGGAAAGGGAATGTCTTTATGAAGAAAGTTTTAACGTCGTGGATGTCCTAAAAGCATCTCTGGGAAAGCCCCCACCAAGAAGGAGCAGACCACACTTTAAGACAAGCACAACTGTTCTAGAAACATTACTGTTAAATACAGTAGCAAGACAAGGATAACTACAACTACCACCACTCCAATTAACTCATGTAGGCTCTGTAGGGAATACACAGATCAAACGACACAACAGTGAAGGGGGTATTTATATCAGAAAAGAGAAGACAAACTTCATCTGACCACTACTGACTAAGAGGCATGGAGTCTGTCTTCTGGTAGAGAAAATGGATAATAAGAGGCCATGTTGGATGATTAAGTACTGTGAAGAAAGACTGTGGTGTGGGCTCTGAGAGGGGTGGTAAATGAAAGAGATGTTAGAGAAGCAGGTCTAGGCTAGGTCATACCATGCCCTTAAAGGAGTAGTAAGCACTCCATTTGTTGTTCTCAGTAAAATGGGACCTCAAAAGGTTTTTAAACAGGGACTAACAAGCTGACTGATGATTATTATTTACAATTATTTTTGACCCAGAAAAATCCAATGAAAACTATAAAAACTATAATAAAGTTTTATACATGGTTAGTTTTTATATCTCATAATTAGTTACCTATCAAACAAATACATTATTTTTACTATTTCTCAATGGTTTAAACCTTAGAGAAATACTGGATTTAATTTTAATAACACAATTAAAAAAACAATGTCAAGATTTTTCCTCATATTAGGGACAAAATATTTAAAATAAGTCTCTATAACAATTTGACTTTCCCCAAAGAACCAATTATAAAAATAAATAAAATTCAAGATGAAATATTCCATTATAATTGCTGAAAGAATCATAATACTATATTCACAACTGTTTTTGGGACCAACCCTTAAAATATCAGTTTTGAAAGAGTATATATTACCTCATCAGAATAGGAAACAGTTCTGCTCGGTGGGCTGCTTTCACCACTGTATTATCTTCAGAAATGCTAAAATGCACTATCTCTTCCTTAAAGTTTCTGTCTTCAAGCAATCTTTGTAGGTTTTCCCTTTACAAATAGAATTTAGCATAAATCATCACTTAATCAAAAATACTTTTTAAAAATATAATAGAGTAATAAATATATACATAAAAGAAACAGGCATTAAGAATATTTTACATTGTAGCTGACATCCATAAAAGAAAGTCTTCACACAAATACCTTCCAAAATGGCAAGTTTCAAATTTTAAAATGTAAGAGGGATCATAGTGAAAGTAAAAGTGGCTCAGTTGTGTCCGACTCTTTGTGACCCCATGGATTATATGGTCCCTGGAATTCTCCAGGCCAGAACACTGGAGTGGGTAGCCTTTCCCTTCTCCAGGGGATCTTCCCACCCAGGGATCAAACCCAGGTCTCCCGCGTTGCACGTGGGTTCTTTACCAGCCGAACTACAAAGGAAGCCCAAGAGGGATCATAAGGGGTTAGTCAATAATTCAGCCGTTTAAAAAAACATAATATGAAAGCTTTCTTCAGTTCTTGGAGGGTAATTACGATGATTCCTTAAGTAATCATCAAGATTTTAATGCCATTATATAAGCAAGAAGAAATGACATAACCTCAACACATATTTTTCAATTAATACTCTCTCTCCTACCTTATTATCTATGAAGAAGCACTCTTAACAAACAAATATACTTCTAGTTTTCATTGCTTACCTGAAAATAGCATTATGATTACCTTAGAAAAGAGAGTAATTTCCTGGGGCCTTTAAAAAATTATAAGAGGCTCTCTGGTGAAAAGAGTAAAAATAGCCCCCTATTTAGCTTCAAATAACTTACCTGTAAGGGAGAATATGTGGATGTTTATATGTCAGTATGCAATCCAGTGTTATTTTTTGTACCATCTGATCCTGATGTAGCAACAACTAGGAATGATATTTTATAAAATAAATGAATGAAGTCAGATATACACATGCCATCAGATAGTAATTTACTTTTACTAATTTGCTAAATTAAAATTCTTAGAATCTAAATGTTTAGATGTGGGTTAAAGATGATTCATGACAATAGCTTTACATTGTCCTGGAGGTAACAGAAAATAAACAGAATGTATGTAGAGAACAAAACAAAAACACAACTCTGACAACTGCATCCCACATGGCAGACTCTCAGGTCTGTCTTTTGGCCAAGGCCAATTCCCTACATGACTTTAGGTTTACACCAACTGGATTGGTCCTGTAATGAGGGAAAGCTCTTATACCATGAAGGTAACCACAGTCAGTAAGATGCCAGGAAAGACCCAGCTCTGAGGCCTCTCTGATCAGTCCAGATTTTTGCTTCCTGTCGACAACTGAGAGTTTTGACTTCTGATTTTATAAACAAGTTACATCTGAATTATACATAAAATACGGATAAATTCTGCCAAAATAATGTTTCATTTAAAAAACCTCCAAGTGAAAAGAGAAAATCTTATTTCCCCAGATAGCTTAGAATGACATCCCATGCTTAACTCTGCTTCTGACACCAGTTTTTTTTTTCTTCTGCAACCTTTTCTGAATTCAAGGTCATATACTATAACTGCAATGGACTACTACTCCACCTACTTTCATTCAGTCTACCGGACCCTGAAATGCTAGGGCTCCATAAGGCTAACTCGCCTAGCAGTGCAAAGTAGCAGCTCTCTTGGTACAAACCCTTACTCCCTTCTAAAACCTAAATCTCATGAGACAACTAACATTTTGCTAAACCCACTGTTAACACAGCCAATCAATGTTTCAGTTCAGTTCAGTCGCTCAGTTGTGTTCGACTCTTTGCGACCCCATGAATCACAGCAGGCCAGGCCTCCCTGTCCATAGCCAACTCCCGGAGTTCACTCAGACTCACGTTCATCGAGTCAGTGATGCCATCCAGCCATCTCATCCTCTGTCGTCCCCTTCTCCTCCTGCCCCCAATCCCTCCCAGCATCAGAGTCTTTTCCAATGAGTCAACTCTTCACATGAGGTAGCCAAAGTACTGGAGTTTCAGTTTTAGCAGCATTCCTTCCAAAGAAATCCCAGGGCTGATCTCCTTCAGAATGGACTGGTTGGATCTCCTTGCAGTCCAAGGGACTGCAAAACACCACAGTTCAAAAGCATCAATTCTCTGGTGCTCAGCCTTCTTCATAGTCCAACTCTCACATCCATACATGACCACAGGAAAAACCATAGCCTTAACTAGATGGACCTTTGTTGGCAAAGTAATGTCTCTGCTTTTCAATATGCTGTCTAGGTTGGTCATAACTTTCCTTCCAAGGAGTAAGCGTCTTTTAATTTCGGCTGCAGTCACCATCTGCAGTGATTTTGGAACCCCAAAAAATAAAGTCTGACACTGTTTCCACTGTTTCCCCATCTATTTCCCATGAAGTCATGGGATCGGATGCCATGATCTTCGTTTTCTGAATGTTGAGCTTTAAGCCAACTTTTTCACTCTCCACTTTCACTTTCATCAAGAGGCTTTTGAGTTCCTCTTCACTTTCTGCCATAAGGGTGGTGTCATCTGCGTGTCTGAGGTTATTGATATTTCTCTCAGCAATCTTGATTCCAGCTTGTGTTTCTTCCAGTCCAGCGTTTCTCATGATGTACTCTGCATATAAGTTAAATAAGCAGGGTGACAATATACAGCCTTGACGTACTCCTTTTCCTATCTGGAACCAGTCTGTTGTTTAGTCACCCTCAATTTCTTTAAAATCCACTAAATCAGTACTGTCTAAAACTGTTTCTCAAGGTATAGACAGTATCTGTTAGTTAAAAAATATATATTTAAAATGTAGAAATCAGCCCTAGTCAACAATTACTGAAAACCTAGAAGTTATTTGGGTAAAGAAAATGGTAGAGAAAAGTTCACAACTAACTACAGTGACAAGAATTAATTTTACTTACCTGAAGATACAGCTCATATAATTTCGATTCCAGATATAAGGCTCGTGGATTTGAAAACTTAGAGAAAACTTGCAAATGAGCAATTAGCTGCCTAAAATGCACAAAACAAACAAACAAAAGATACAGAGAGAAAAACAGAAAAAAGAAAAACCAGAAATAAAAACAGACATTATTTTTGTAAGATGATAGTATCTACCAGTTTTCTCTGACAAGTACTCTAAACATCTCAAATACAGTTTCACTGTTAATTACACTAGCAAGTTTTAATTACTTGAATTTAGGAAATCATTCTCCAGAAATTCCAAATCTCAGGCAGGCCCTTCTCTGAAATTCAGGCTCCCAACCTCAGAAAATCATTCAGGATGTGCTTAGAATGGTTTAAACACATATGGTTAAGCAAATATAGAAAGAAAGTAATCAAAACACTAACATATTCCAAAATTGAACACAGATGATTTTTGGAATGATCCTTTTTTTTCTGTCTAGTTTTTATGCAGTAGACAGGAAAGTGGAACATACTACGCTTCCTCACTTTCATATAACATAAAAACTGATGTCAGGCAACAGAGGTCCAAGTTTGGATAACCATGGCTCTTGCTTACCAAGAAACAGAAAGACAGAACAATGTTCTGCGGTTGGAATTTAAATTTGAAGATGGGGTTGCCTTCAAATAAACGGTACCATCAAAACAGAATGAGCAGAGAGCTTCTACTACATTTACATGTTCAACTTCCTAATACTTAAGATTCTGTGAGGCTTTAAAAACACTTGAGAAAACTGTTTTCTCTCTTTGTATAATTTAAAAGAGGTATTAAAACTTAAAAAAAACAAAAACAAAAACCCTGAATGAATAAATTACAATCTTGAGAGATATTATTTGCCTATTTCAAGAACCTAAGCAGGGAGAAGTGAAGAGAGGTGGAAACAAAGCCACATGTGTGGTTCTGCCATTCTGAGCTGCTGACTTTGGGAAAAGTCACAGAATGTCTCAGCGTCTCATTTTTCATCTCAACTAAGAACAAGACTTTCAGCTTTTCTGCAGGACTGAATTAAAGAAAACAAGCTGTGGTACTTCAGTTCTTAAGAGCTTAGGGAACAACATATTTCTTTGCCTAAGAATAGGCAAAAAAAAAAAAAAAAAAAAAGCAAAACTGAAAGTCTTACTAGTTAATATAGAGAAAAACAGTTGGAAATTATGACCTCTTTAGATATTGTAGAAAAACAGGGGTAAGGGAAGCACTATTATTATATTTAGCCTAAATGCCTGTGTTGATTAGTCTTATGTGTCAATCTAATTTACCGTCCCAGCTATATAACAAAACACTAACCTAGGTGTTGTGATGAAAATATTCTTGTACATGTGGTTAACATCCACAACCAGTGGACTTTAAATAAAGGAGATGACCCTTAATAATGTGGGTGGGCCTTATCAAGTCAACTGAAAGCTGGAAGAACAAAAACTGATGTTTCCCAGAAAAGGAATTCTGCCATAAGGTTGTCACACTGAAATCCTACCCTATGAATTTCACATTTAAGACTACAGCATCAAATCCTGCCCCGGTTTCCAGCCTGCCCAACAAATTTTCTAGTAAGCTCTGACTGATACAATGTCTCTGTAATTACTTATCACTGAGCCTTTGCAGTTTTACAAAACACAATTTTAAAATCTACGGAAACATACATTCCTTTCCTCAACATTTACTAAGTACTTTTTATGTGCCATGTAGCCTTCAAGAGACAAACAGAAGTTACTTTACAGATTCTCATTAAATACCTACCAGTAAGGGGTATGTTCCACGGGTTAATAAAATTGGACTATGAATATACTGAGATGGCCTCCAGAAGAACGTGTTTATCCATTTACTTATACTTTCAATGATGGTGAATGCTAGCAACATTCTAGGTTTGGCTACAGGGGGCAGGGAAATTAACCAAGACATGGAACTTGTCTTTAAAAAGCTTTAAATTTACATGGAAGATTTATTAAAAAAAAAATAATATCCATGGCAAGGAACAGCATCTGACCAGAGGAGGTGTTATCAAAGTTTGAAGGTGGGTAGATAACTAGATAATTTCCAGTTTAAAAGACAGGAAGAGCTTCACTGAAGAGGCAGTGTGAGAACTCAGCCTTGAAGTTATGACTAGAATTTCCCTTGGCAGCAATGAGGCAAGGGCACTGCAAAAAGAATGCTATAGCAAAGGTCCAAGGATAAGAACAAAGGATGTATGAGTGCCTGAGTAGCTTATTCATTCACTCAGCAAACAGGTATGAGGACAAACCTTTGGCCAGCTGTTATGCTGAAGCACACAAAGACAAACACAGCAATCTCTGTCTTAGGGGAAGTAGTAGGCGACAGAACGCTCAGAGCTGTGGAGAGGCAGAGCAGGGAGGTTGGGCCATGATCTTTCTCGCCCCTGTGCTTTATACACTATTTCCATCAGCCAACAAGTCCTGTGCCTGGTAAACTTGTTTTTCTGCTCCAAAGGTGATTTCCTCTTTGTAAAAGTCTTCCCTTTGTGGTAGAATTATTATTATCTTTTTTACTGTGCTCCTGTAACTTCTTTAAAAACATTTCTTCTATTAAAATATTTCACCAGGCATTAGACTGCTTCCAGCTCTGCAGAGGCTAAAGACTGTTCATCTCTGTAGCTCTGCAATTAGCAGAAGAACCTCAATACAGCTGCTAAATGCTAGGCGAATAGATGACTCATGGGAAAGACTCAACAAGTGGGCATGTGAGATTGAGATGCAAAATGTTACAGTAACACAGCAGCACCAATCTGGTGAATCCCTGGCACTTCGATTCAGACAATCTTTAAGTAAGCTGAAAGCACAGTCCCTTCTTTTTTCTAAGATTTCTAACAATTTAGGTAAATGAATAATCCAGAGAGCCGGAAAGAGAATATAACAGCATGAAAAAGTGAAGAAAGCCAAAAGTAATCAAGACAGAAGTCAAAAGATAAAGTTGAGAGTGCTGACACCCTTATTTATAAAAGAAAAGATGTTCCATTCTGTGTTCCCCTAGCACACAAACATAATGTCCCAGTGCTATGGAAGAGAACGGCAAAGGTCAAGGCCATTTAACTGCTACAGGCCCCAGGGCTCTCATCTATAAAAAGGTGCTACGAGCAGATGATTCCAAAGTCCCTCAACTCTAACACACTGCAGCTAAACAAGAAAAAATAAAAAATAAGCAAGCAAAGGAAAAACACTCAGAACACTAGCAGTTTTCTTAGGCTATAAAAGAAAATCCTGGGAAGATGCAGCAGTCTGGTAAATAATTATCTGAGTAATTTCATCTCATTCCTGGCTACTTCACAGGCGGTCATTCGAGGTCTCTTCCTGCCCTTCCCTAACCCTAACCCTGGACTGGAGCCCTGGACCTTTCAGCAATGTTGAACCTACTTTGCCGCAGCTCTTCTTGTCTTTTTCTTCTGTGCGGGTTCCTCTTGGGGCCCCAGCTCTTCCTCCAGCTCGTCGTCGTCTCTGGCGGCAGTTTCCTCTTCTACTTCCTCTATTGCCAGCCCTCTGCCTTTTCTTCGCAGATCCTGGGTTGGCGCAACCTGCAGATCTGCTGGGTAATACTCATTGCTACAGTGGAAAGAGAGTGATAAGAGACAGATATCCTAAATGCTTGTGACAAATGTGTGCCCCCAGTTCACAGACTCACACACAGAAAAACACCAGAGGCCCCTTAGTGGAGGTCTTCTACAACATTTAAATTCAGCCTCTCTTAAGGACCTTATTTGACAAGTCAATCACTAACTGCAGAAGAGAGCCTGCTTCATTGTTACACTGTTGAGAATAACTGAAATGTCTATTTTGGACTAAGCTGAAATCGGCCTCCCTGTCTCTGGAACCACAACTCGGGGAGGAGTGCGTAGGGGTAGATTATATTACAGTGTTTAGACCATGCTGTATGTGTATCCCAGATACATTGTTTTCAGGATGTCCTTTCAAAAAGAGGGCCACAACAAATTCCAGTCCTCCAGGTATGGCCTGGTAAGACAGGGGGGACTATCAATTCTGTTGCTTTTGAGGGAAGTCACAATATGACAGACTCGAATGGAAAGTCCAGGCAATGAAAATCATTAATGCTTCATGTTTTGGCTCCTCTAAGCTTGTGCAGTTGGTGTTCGTATGTGTTACTGAATTCCATAGCTTAAATTTTGGTCCACTGTTGTAGGTAACTAATATTACCTTGAAGGCTATTGTTCAGTGCATTACTTTTGTGTCACTTTGGTTCATTAATCTAACAATTATATTGTCTATTCTGTGTATAACACTGGGTTATAGATGTGAGGAAACTGATCAGCCCGACTAAGTCCTCACTCAAAAATATACTGACACATGTTTGAGGACAGCATCCTACAAACACACCTTGAAAAACTATACTACAGGTTAATACACTACACCACACCTGGAGGCCTAAGACACTATCATGCTCAATGCTATATTCTTAGCTAGCAGGATCTTTCCCTTAATAAATTAAAAAAAAAAAAAAATGAATGAATTGAATGAATGAAATGAACAAAGTTGCTCTGTCCTTTACAAATTGTACCATCACTATTTAAAAACATCTGTATACTCTCAACGCTCAATTAACCAAATGACGTATTTTTAACCTTTACCTCCAAGCACAGCATGCTCATTCATTCATTTACTAAATAAGATAGTTCATACAAAGCACTTATAAGAGGGTCTATAAGACACAGCAAGTAGTCATTAAATGTCACCTATTATTAAGATACTGTTTCTATTGTTAGTCATTCATTCCTGCTGCTGGTTTGGGCTTCTTAGAAAATGTTTACAAGGGATTCACAGTTAGTACTAATATCAAATTATTTGAAAAATATTTAAAAGTATAAATGTATAACCCCCCAAAAGTAAAAGCCTATAATGTATTTCAAAGCCAGACTTAAAGGTAACTCTTGGGTTTTCCATTAGTTTGGATCATCTATCAAGATATTGGTTATAGGTAGTAAGTGCCAATTAATGTTAAACATTTTTTAAAAATTATATCTTTTCAGTCATTATCTTTTTAAACTCAAAGAGACTCACTTCCTGTTACAGCCTCCTCTCTCCATCCCCACCCCTACAGTACCTAGCCCTACTAGAGATAGACGTTTACAGGAGACTAAGGAGTAATTTATTTCTTTACGGAAAAACTTAAAAAATCAACATGACAGGAACTTCATATCCTACTAACAGCTTTAATACCAGCTTACATAGGTACAGCTCCTTGAAATTCACGAAACAAATGATAAACATTACTTTACATGATCTTCAAAACAAGGAAAGGAAGCTAAATGTCACTGTTCTCATTCTAGAAATAAATTAAAGCCCAGAGTGAAAAAGAGAAAATCATTACACTACTACCACCATATCTGTTGACTTGTGTGCATCTTTGCTTTGTAACCTTTCCCAGAATGAATTATTCATGCAAACCTTTTTATTTATGCATGGGATCCTTTCTCCTCTTACCTATTCAAAGACAGGGCTCTAGCGATTTTACCCCCTCTGGCATGACTAATTTCCCCTCCCTTTTGGATCACTCATACCAGCATTACATATAGAGATTGTTTAAGTTAAACAGTAACACCACAAAAGGCCCTCTTTCCGTTCCCACACTTCCTTCCACCTATGTCTGCTTCCTTTCTACAAGAACTGTCCATCCTTGTCATTTCCATTTTTCTTCTCCATTTTCTCTGAAGCCCATTTTAATCATACTTTCATCCCTATCAGATTAACTAAAACAACTCTTGTTAAGGTCAATTCTAAAGCCAAAAGTCAATTCTTATTCTTCATCTAATTGAGGTCTTAGAGATCTGATTCCACTGATTACTTTAAGAAATACTGAGTGGTCTTAGTTCTTCTATTACTCTTTCCTGAACTCCTTTGCTGGTTCCTTAACCTCTGAATATTGCAGATGGTCTTTGGAAATCTTTGCTCCCTACATTTACACCCCAGGTGTGACTTCACTCCCTATACTTTTAAAATCCATCCATATACCGATGAGTCTCAAATTTCTTATCTTAAAAGCAAACCTTTCCTTTGAACTTTAAACTTCACATTCAACTGTCTACTTGAAATCTCTACTTAGATGTCTGTTTAGTGTCCCAAACTTAATATATCTTTAAACAAAACAAAACAACTCTTAATCTTCCCCACAAATCAGCAAACTTCTGCATTTCTTCCAATCTCAGTCAATGGTTAACTTTCTTCTTCCAGTTGCTCAGGCCCAAAAAAACCTTATAGATATCCTTAATTTCTCCCTTTTTTCCTTCCTGCATAACCCCCACCACTCACAATCCCTATCCTACATGTAATGTTAGCAAATGCCTCAGGTTAATCTAGTTGTGATTCTTCAAAAACGTATCGTTTTAAATTGAAATCTGAAAAGTGTCCAGAATTCAACTACTTCTCACCATCTGCATTACTCCCACCATGGTCAAGTCACCATCATTTCTTGCACAGATTTTTGCCATCTCCTCCCAACTCCCCTCCCCAGTCCTTCTGCCCTCACCACTTCTGTCCCACAGTCCATTCTCAAAACAGAAGCCAGAAAAATCCTCGAGAAAACATTAGTTGCGTAATCCTTGTTTAACCTTCCCAAAGGCTTTCTATTCCACTGACGATAAAAACCCAAGTCTTTACTGCCACTTCAAAGCCCCTACACAAATTCATTCTCCTGTTAAATTTTTTGCTTTCACCTCCAACTACTTTCTTCCTGGATCACCCTGCTGTTCCTTGGGAAGGCTGGCAGGCCGTGGTTTGTGGTCTGCCCAACCCAACCCTACACCATTTTCCCATGTAACAAAATGATAACGGAAAATTTACCTTTGATTGACTAGTACTGTTCTATATTCTGCACCCCTTATCTTTAGCGTTTCAAAGCAATCTGACTCTTCACAGAGCGTATCTAGTCAAAGTAAAACAGTACTCCAGAAAGTTCTTGTTATTCTTTGAGAGCACATTCCTCAGCGTCATGAGAAACATTCAAGAGGTTCAAAACAGAGTGGCTGGGGTTGAGTTACCTCAAAGTACTTTTAAGCCCTAGGCAGGCAAAACAACAATGAACAATAGGGCAAGAAACAACAAGGCCACTGTGCATTGATCTAAGTCAGTATGGCCTTTCTCACTTTGCAACCTGGAATTTTTTATTAACACCATTTATGAGCTGGTTAGATTTTGATTCATGTAAGAACAAGTGAACAAAACTAGTTTATTTGTTATTCACAGAGCCAGTGCTTTAGAGATGTGCTAGTGATTTGAAAAGATGACAGATGTAAGAACTCAGCCAATCTGGGAATTTCACTTTGTACCTTCTCTTCCTCATACCCTACTAGGGACATATTCCTAGCAAAGAACACTTACTTGATAAATCTCAAGAAAAGTGGGGAAAGCTCCCTGGACCGTGGCTCTACCCTTTCTGGGAATTTTGCCAGAGCTCGCCAGAGCAAAAAACGAAAATTGGTGTGGTCCAGTCTTTCCTGAAGGGCAGTTTTCAATGTCAACTGCTTGTGATAAAGAGCTCCAACGTTTCCTTCCTGAGTCTGCTCCCAATTTGCATCTCCAATAGACTTCTCCTCATCTCTTGTGTCATTCTGCAATTCTTTCTCTGAAAGAAAAAAGGTCATCATAACCAGAAGAGAAATATTACTAATAACATCTATGTATGTCTTCCAGTGGGGGAATTTCCTTCTCTAGTAATACAAGCAAACAATAAACCGTATCCAAAGGTTATTAAAGATAATTTATTTCTCATTTCTGTTTCCCAATTTCATGTGTAATTAAGCAACAGAAATTAGGGAATTCCCTGGCTGTCTAGTGGTGAGGACTCTGCCCTTCCACTGCAAGTAGAACAGTTTCAACCCCTGGTTCAAGAACTAAGATCCTGCAAGCCTCACAGCGTGGCCAAAAAATAATTAATAAACAATCATTCCCCCCACTCCTCAGTTCTCTTCTTTAAATTCCTTTACATACCAGCATGTGTAGCTGCTTTTTCTAGATGCTCATAGTAGACTTTCCAAAACTGCTTATTTTCCATTCCATGTGCATAAGAACTAAGAGTAAAGATTATAAAACAAACATGTGATATAGGTTTTATTTTGAGAGATCTCATAGGGAAAAAAAAAGTAAAAAAGGATATAATTAAAATATTAAGTTATCCCTGAATTGAGTCATAAGCAACTTTTATATTTATTTTTCAAAACGCTTGCACTACTTAGAACTAATAGTTATGCTTTTGAGAGGGCACACATAATATATTTCCAATCTGACAAAAAGGGTAGACCACCTGAAGACAAATGCCTACAAAAGAACAGATTTCTATAAATGAGACACAACATATGCATTTTTCATATGATTATGACAGTCCTTTAGAATTAAACGGTTTTGGATACTAGATAGCGAAGGTTTTAAGAAGTCCTTATTTTTAAATTAAAGTTTGGCTCAATGATTTTATATATATATATAAATAAAATTATGTATTATAATTTTTAGTTTTATTATTATATTACTGTTACTATAAAAAATTCAATAATATAGACATGCAACATAAAGTAAAAAGAGGAAGTTCCTCAAAGTGATTTCAAAGCACAGAGAAAAATATATAAAACACCTGACTTGTCAAACACTTGGTATCAGACAGAATAATTAGTGTTTATCTTTTCTTCACCTTGTCCCAGAGTGTCTTTAAGGTAACTATAAATACTATACACATCCAGTCATTTAAATCATGCCCTGGAGGACAATACTGGCTCCATCATTCTGCAGTAATGAAAGCACAACAGCTTCATCCATTTCACCCAGGCTTACCTTATGAGTTCAATAACCGGATCCCAGAGAGCACTGAAGTTTACATACAACATGCCTAATAAATAACGAAGTGGCACCTGCAATCATAGAGAACTAGTTCAGATCAGCATCGAAATGCAAATATCCTGACTTAGGACAACCTGAGGTTTGGAAGGAAGCTTGTGTTTTAAGAAAAAAAACTTCTGGTACCAATTCAGATTTCAGTTACAGTAATTTTCCTCCTCTCCCCAAAATGTCACTGGCTATTCAACAGAAAAGAATCACTAAAGCAAACCTAGTATTCGAACCCACTCCAGATGTTTATGCAGGAAAAATGTATCTGAATAAACAGATTTGACTCATGATTAAACTCATTCCTAACAAACATTGCCATCACCTGACTAGACAAAATGTGAACAGTAACCAGGAAAGTACAGGTGCCTAAGAATCCAGCACAGTACTCTGTGAGTGGCAGCTGAGGCTTCACAAACAGATATGAGTTCTTAAGACTATACATCAAGAATTTAGTTCAGAGGATCTGAAGTCTTCTCAGTCCCTTTTGGAATGACAACCACTGTCACCAGCATCCCTGTGTGCTCAGGAAGCATCATGTAACATAGTAGTTTCACTGTTATTGGGGGGTGGTGCTTGTATCTACTTTAGTAGCAGAACCCTTTTCCAAGTGAAACATAACATAGGACATACAAAACAAGTTAGGAATAGAACTGCTCTGACAGAAAGGGGAATGCCTCCACTGGCCTTCTTCCCAAAGGGATCATGATATATCATCAAGGGTCATGGACAGAAAATGCCTCATAGAAAAGGTAGAGGGCTGACATCCTGCTGCACTGAAAAAATCTGGAGGTGAGTTGCTATTCAGTCGTTACGTTGTGTCCGACTCTGCAACCCCATGAACTGCAGCACATCAGGCTTCCCTGTCCTTCACTATCTCCTGGAGTTTATTCAAACTCATGACCATTGAGTTGGTGATGCCATCCAGCCAAGAGACTCTCAAGAGTCTTCTCCAGCACCACAATTTGAAAGCCTTAATTCTTTGTATCTGGCTGTTAACTGGACATTTCTCCTCCTGCTGCCACCTACTTACTATTTACCCCTGTGTGTGCTTAGTCGCTCAGTTGTGTCCGACTCTTTGAGACCTCATGGACTGTAGCCCACCAGGCTCCTCTGTCTGTGGGGATTCTCCAGGCAAGAATACTGGAGTGGGTTGCCATGCCCTCCTCCAGGGGATCTTCCCAACCCAGGGATCAAACCCAGGTCTCCCACATTGCATGTGGATTCTTTACCATCTGAGCCACCAGGGAAGCTCCCTTATTCTCACATACTATACACACTCAGAAGGGAGGATAATAGAGTATTGTTACTATTGAAAAGGCTGCAGAGTCATTTATCTCAAAACACTGAACAGAGCTGGGAATTTATTTAAAATTTTTTTTTTAATTTCTTTTTTTAAAAAAATTCTCTCCACTTTTCTACTTGGTATACTTCCCTTTTATAAAAAAAGCTAGCGAGGCAGATCTTAAAGTATAAATTAAATAATAAAGTGTTTTACCTCCTGTAATGGCCCATCAGGGACTACAGACTGCACTACATCATGCCTGAGTTTTCTCAAATGAAGAAGCTTCTCTCTGTAATCGTTCACAGTGGCTGGCACGAGTTCTGCCTGGCGCAGTATAGCGAAGACAGACTGATGCTCTGAGAGCCCATCATCCTGAACAACCACAGGAAACCAAGAGGAACGTCAGTGTTTTTATTTTCCAAAAAGAGTATCAAATGTGCACAGAAGTCTGAAAGATAAAAACTGGCATACATTAATGTTTTAAATTAAATAAGTAACACATTTTTGGAGTAAATGATTCTTTCTTCTTCACACTACTTACTTTTTGGTCAGTAATTTATGTTTAAGGTCTAGCACAGGCATGAAAAGTAAAAAAATCTCTAGACTGGCAACATTTGTCAAAATAAAGCAAATGTATATATACTTTTACTATACAATTCTATTTCTAAGTAGAAGTAATTTCTACTTCTGGAAGCAATCATTTGTGTTACTGTACAGATACCTGTGTAAGGATGTATACAGCAGTATTATTGGAAATGATGAAGACTACCAATAACCCACCTAAGCATCCACTGAGAGAGAACTGGTTAAATACAACATTTTAAACCGTGGAGCAGTATTCAAACTTCAAAAGAAATGAGGTAGGGCTGGAGGAACTGATATGGAAAACCCTGTGTGACACCATTTGTTTAAATTATATAAGTATGTACTAAATTATATACATATGTACAAAAGTCTAACAGTCACCAAGTAACTGGATTTTCAGTGATGGCCTTACTGAAGGGATGGGAAAAAGAATTACAATTTTTCTTTCTTCAAATTTTGTGATAGATATTTACATAGTATTTGAATTTTCTGCAAAATTATCATTTTAGGAAAAATAATATCATATTACTTTTTTTTAAAGTTATCCAAAATGAACAGTTAAAATACCTCCATTAATTCCGGAAGCTGAACCTCAAAGTGGTTTAGGATCCTTATTGTCAAAAGTCGAATCTACAGGAATTAAAAGGCATGTTTCAAACTCCAAAGTTGAAATGCAAGAAGAAACTGATAGAGTCAATGAGAGCTAGAGTTAAGTTTCATGGAATTATAAATGATACATCTACCACTTGTCAGAGTAATACATGTTTATTCTATTTTTTATTTCATATTCTAACACCAACCAACACCTTACTCAAATGGTCCATGGGACAATTAATGACCAGACTAGGCTGAGAAGATAACGAAACCAAAAAACCATGCTCATAAAACCATGTTGTTGTTTTGAACTATGACACTATAAGCATCTCTATAATATAAGTGCAAAGATTCTGACTGAACTTCTAATTCCGTTGAAATTAGTGATCCTTATTTATAAATAACATGTTCCGGTATTTCTATATACCTTAAGGAGCAGCAGAATCACCTAGAAGTCTTTGAAAAATCATGTAGATATTTTACTTCAACCCTATGCCTGCTGAATCAGAACTTGGGGCTGTGGGGAGTCAGAATCTATATCTTTAGAAAGCTCCCTAATTAATCCTGCTGTAATCAGCTTGTAGGTCAGTGTTTAGGAATCACGGCTTTAAACAGAAACCACCTCAAAGCAGCATTTTCTGATTAAGGAGCTCGACAACCCCTGGTAATACAAATAAAAACAAAAGATGAGAGGCAGAGAATATACCACAAAACCACAGTACCTTGGATATACCAGTCGAAATGTTTGCTTGTAACTTGGGAAATAATTCCATTAAAGCCTCTTCCGAAAGTGGCCCCCTGCAGCCACATAAGGATAATCTCTGATAATAGAGATCAGCCAACAGCAACACAGACGGCTCCAAAGGAAACGTTCTGCAACGAGATATTTATTAGACCCCAAGTGTGCCACACACCCCAAAGAAGTCAGGCTATACTAAAAACCACAGAAGATTATCACTGACGGAAATATAAGACAGAACAGGTAAAAATTATATGTGGACATTTAGCATCACTTAAGACATGAAGAATCTGAGGCTCAGCAATAGTGAGTCACAAGCTCAAGGACACACAGCCAAGTGGAGGCAGAGATAGGATTATAATACTGTATTGTGACTAAAGTCCAATGCTGTCTTTTCAGCAATAAATGACAATGACATATGAGAGGATATGTAATATTTGTGGGGTGTTTTCCATGTGCTAGGCACTGAGTTATGAGGGAAGAGGTACAGAGCAGGGGCTGCCACACCAGCTCTGGGGTAGGGTAGTCAGCCCATCCCCATCAGAGATGGAACCCCGAATAAACCACTTAACCACTGTGTACTATCCTCCAACAAATATGTATTGAGTGTCTACCATGTACCAGTGACTTTTCCTAGATATAGCAGGAAACCATGGAAAAAGTCCCTTTTTCTAATAGCAGAATGTAGCCCACAAGTAAATAATTAATGACAGTGGTGAGGATGGTGGACAAAAACAAATTGGGGAAAGGAGGCTGGACTGAGAAGACTGGTGTGGGGGAGAGGGGGAGGGTGAGGGGTGGTCACGGAAGGCAGAAACTGAAGAAGTCAAGAAGTGAGCTGCAGGACACCTGGAAGAAAAGCATTCCAGGCACAGGGAACAGCAATGCTAATTCCCAGATAGGTGTGCCTGCCTCTGTGAGCAGAATTGAGGCAGCCACTCCAGCTGGAACAGACAGAACGAGGAGTGATGGGGGATGAGGTCAGAAGCCAGGGCTAAGATTACAGAGCCCCAAGGAACACCGTGAGGACTGTGGACTTCATCCCACGGGAGCTGGATACCGTGAGTGCAGGGTTTCTCAACAGTGGCTCCACTGTCGTGTGGACCAGGGACTTCGTTGTAGGCCCGTCCTGTGCGCTGCAGGACGCTCCTCTACCCACCAGACCCCACTGGCAGCCCCCAGTTGTGACAATCAAAAAGTCTCCAGAATTGCCCCTGGCTAAAATTCAGTGTCAGAGGGTTGTTGGCAAAAGAGTGACATGTACTCTTGCAACTGAAAAGAACTGCTGTTGATGGGTACAAAACGGACAGCAGCAGGGCCAGGATGGAAGCAAGGAACCTTGTTAGGAAGCTAATGTCGTCATCAGATGAGAGATGGTGGTTCCCAACAGGGCAGCAGTGGGTACTGAGCACCTAGGAGTCTGGACTTAATTAAGAACGTTTTTTGGGTTGTGCTGGGTCTTCACTACTGCACGGACTTTTCTCTAGTTGCAGAGAATGGGCTACCCTAGCTGTGGTGCGCAGGCTTCTCATTACGGTGGCTTCTCTTGTGGAGCAACAAGCTCTAGGGCATGCGGGCTTCAGTAATTGCAATTCCCGGGCTCCAGAGCACAGGCTCCAGAGCACAGGCTCAGTAGCTGTGGCTCACGGGCTTAGTTGCTCCACAGCATTTGGGACATCCCCATATCAGGGGATCAAACCTGTGTCTCCTGTATTGGCAGGCGCATTCTTTATCGCTGATCCACCAGGGAAGCCCCTGAATTTATTTAAGAGCTCTAATTCTCCCATATTATAATGTGAACAGTACCTCCAGTTCAGGGAGTTGTGAAGATTGCATTAATTAACATACAGAAAGTACTCAGAAGAGAGACCAGCACAAAATAAAAATACAATAAATGCAATTTGCATAGTTATCACTGCACTCAGGGTTTGATTCAATCTCTAGAAGGGATATACTGCTATTCCTTTTTGAGAATAAAGTGGAGATGAACTAACTCAAGGCTATCGAGCTGGTAAGTAGTAGAGACAAGGTTCAAATCCAGATTGTCGTGGCTGTGAAACCTCTGGCTTAACCAACAACCAGCCCACATCAGCACATAGGCCTCCACCTACAACTTTTACAACTGGAGTTTTCACCGCCACCCTCCAAGCTGATCCATTCCTGTTAGAGGTTTCCAGACCTCCAAGGCTAAGAGCACCTGCCTGGGAGACCAGCTGGCCTTCTGCAGGGGACAGACAAACCCTACTCTGTTATGAGTGCCTTTCTGTTTCAAAACCTCCACAGATGCCTTAAATTCTTCCCACTAAAGAACACAGTGTGAGAACTTTGATGATTTTAAAGAAACTGTGGTTAGGGGGCAACATATGTAATATGATAAGTAGGATGACAGCAAATTCTCTCCTTAAAGGAATTTAAGGCAATTCAATTAACAGTAGAGACAGGGCTGCCTTGCCCAGATTGTATTATTGCAGTAAATCTCCAAACTGGTCTCTTTTATCCTCCTTCAGTCTCTTCTCAATATAGCAGCTGGAGTGATCCTGCTTCAGCCTGAGTCACTCCCCTATCAAAAAAAAAAAAAACAAACCCAGGGCTTTCCCTTTCACTCTGGAGTAAAAGCCCAGGCCCTGCGATGGCCAGAGGTCAAGCTCTGCCCGCCACCTCCACCTCGCCTACTACCACTCCTAGCTCCGCTCAGGGACAGTGGCTCCCTGATGCTCTAGTCAGGCACTTGCATGGAGCCCCAGCGCTCACATCTCCCCCAGGCCCCCAACATCCCCATGGCTTACTCCCTTACTGCTTCTATGATTCTGCTCAAATGCCCCCTTCTTCGTAAGGACTTCCCTAGTTAAAAATCCTATTGTTCCCAACCTCCAGACTCGCCCTATCCCAACTTTACTACTGTCCAACAGGCTACATATTTTAAAATATGTAGTTGACTAGTGTGTTAGCACCATGATGGCAGGGAATTTTGTGTTTCATAGACTGTGTCTCCCAGTGCCCAGAACAGGGTCTGGTATATGAGAAAAGCAGTAACTATTTATTGAATGAAGTAAATGAACAAATATATTTTTAAAAGCATGGAGATAAATTGGATTAGACTCTGGAAACGGAAGCAAACTACAAGAATTTCAAACGGCCTGATCTTTAGAAGTGGTGCTAAGCTGAATGGCTCCCAGTAACGGCCTGTGATACTATAAATTTACATGCACAATACAGTACCTTTTACAAAGATGAATCATCTTTAAAGACTGTATCTGAAATGTTCTTATTTTAACTGAAGTATTTAAATTGATAATAAATTTGCTATGTGAATACAGCTCAGGTAAAAAACAGATCCAAGATTTCACAAACACAGAAGCCTTTATATCTGATTCATCATTAAGCTGTATGGAAGGTATGTCTACTCACAATACTAAGTTCTTCACCCGTTCCACAGGAACCAAACGAAGAAGTTCAGAAGATTCTTCCAAACCTAGCAGAGTATTTACAGCTTGACAAAGAACAAATAAGTTTCCTAAAGGCAGAAAAACAGGAGAGACCACATTATTTATTTCTTTGATACAATAACTATCAGACCCCTCATTTATCTACCACTTGGTATTTATACAGAGCTCCTAAATTAAAGTGAATCTGTGCCTTCTAAAGGATTTTCTGTCAAATGTCAGAATATAACAGAAAGGAACTGAAAGAGGTTTCAAGTCTTTAACTTTCTTAAGAGAAAAACATATTCAGAAATAGAGAGTAAAAATTTATGTTCCCTTCAACTGAGATGAGAAAATTCAATGGTTCTACTGACTGGCATTATCAAAATTAGAACTTTTGAGGAGAACAGACTTAGACTTTCTAAAAGCTAAAAAATTATCTTTGTATAAAACTCAAGTTGATTTCATGACTCCAATTTATAAGAAATCACATATCTAATGGCTACCATCTATAATCCACTCAATTTATGTTAGTTAGATAATCATCTAAATCTAGATCAAAGGTTGGCAAACTATGACCCCCAAGTCAGATTGTGTAGGTAGTCTGGTTTTATATGGAGAAAGCAATGGCAACCCTGGTTTTATATGGGCAACAAAGTGAGAATGCTTTTCCCATTTTTAAAGGGTTGTTTAAAACAACAAATAAACAGAATATGCCACAAAGACTGAAGACTGAACGTGGCCCACAAAAGCTAAAATCTTTACTGTGTGGTCCTTTACACAAAAAAATTGCTGACCTCTGCTCTAGCCTTAGAACAAGGCTATCCAATAGAACCTTCCGCAATGGTAGAAATGCTCTATACATGTGCCAGTGTGTAGCCACAATCCAATATGGCAGTCACTAGCCACACGTGGCTACTGAGCACTGGAAATTCTCTAAACATGTCTGTTTAGTATCTAAATAGATACTAAACACAGAACATAGTACATTAATATTTAAATGAGTGACTACCATATATACAGATTAGGAAAAAAAATACTGAGCTAGAATAAAACAAAATACCTACTTTTATTTATTTTTTAATTGTAGCAAAATTTTAATACTTACCTTCTTTTGATCAAAATGCTTACTTTTAAACTGCTGTTATCAGGGAGTAGGGAGAGATGGACAGGTATACAACAGGAATGGTGTTTGGGACAGGGCAATCTAATTCTCCCTGGATGAGTCGAAGGCCTTCCTAGAGATACTGTGCTGGCATTGTTTTGAAAGCTAAGTAAGAGTTCACTGAATGATGACAGACCTAGAAAGGACTCCAGGCAGAAGGGACACATATGTAAGGGTAGCTGGAGCGGGTACAAGAGAGTGTCTTGCTCAGAATAAGTAAATGCTGAAGGACAAGTGTACACTGGGGCTGGACTGGGCACAGAAGATGCGAAGAAGACACAAGCTGGTACTCGAAGTTGTATCTCATTTCTTTGACAGTAGCATTACTGAATTTACTGAATTTACTCAGGCAAATATTCAGACCATCCTGACCTGATTACGAGGTGGAGCCCTCGTAATTACATCTCAGCCTCTTTCTTCCCTATTTATACTCGGGGGGGTTCTGCCAGAATACAACGACGGTACTATTCTCTGGTACCCATGTGTTTACAGTTCCTCTGGGTGTGCCAGGAAAGACAGACAAGAGAACAAATGGTGACTGTAACTGACCTTTTCCAAAGCTCCCTCTGTCAACAGTCATGAAGAGTGACTCGATGAAGTAGGTGACTAGTGGTATCACCTTCTCTTTCTCCAGGGGCCTGTCCAAGAAGTGGAGGGAAAAACGGAAACACTCAAACTGGCATTCAACAACTTTTTCATGAAATAGCAAAAAAATGACTAATAAATATTTTCATCAGTTTGCTAAAATACTTTTCACAATTTAACACAGTTGATTTTCTCACCTAATATGAGGTAACACAACAAGGGCCGCCCAAGAACATGAAAGGTAAGTAGTATCTTGATTCGGGGGTGACTGAATTATAGATAAAAGATGTTCCAACACTGAGATCTGTTCCTTTCCTTCCTTGGATTTTGTCTTCTTCTGCCTTATATAGGATCTGAAAGAAGAAAAGATGAATATTTAAAATAAGAAAGGAGATAATTGCTTTTGCCCTCTGAAATTCAAAATAAAATTGGTTCCTCCACTGATACTATGTATAAAATAGACAACTAGTGAGAACCTACTGTATAGCATAAGGAACTCTACTCAGTGTTCTGTGGTGACCTAATTAGGAAGGAAATCCAAAAAAGAGGGAATATATGTATACATACAGCTGATTCACTTTGCTGTACAATAGAAACTAACAACATTGTGAAACAACTATACTTCAATTAAATTAATTTTTAAAAATTGGTTCCTTTCCATGTGTGGAGATTAGCAGAGAGGAGGAAATTGGTGCTGATGGTTGAATACAAATAACTAAACAAATGTGACTCATTTACTGATTTTCAGTGACAAGGTTTTTTTCAAATCCATTGGTTCTGCTTTCTTTTTCTATTTTAATTTGCTTCATAACTTGCAAAGCAAGTCTCTTCCAGTTTTAGGTATTATTTCTGAATTTGAACTACTGATGGACAAAGTGTTTAAGGTAATTTATTGGCATGAACTGACTTCTTCCATCGCCCCCTTTCCTTTTTATCATGATAAAATGATTAAGGGGCTTCCCTGGTGGCTCAGACCGTATTAGAAGTTACTTCCTCTGCTGCTTTAATCTGGTAACTGTTTACTCAATGATATTTTCTGACATGACACTCAGTTTTAGGTACCTGTTATTTTGGCAGTATTTTTGTTTACCAATGAACTCTACCTCAGTCTTATTTCAAAGACAGAATCTAACAGAAAGGAAAGTCAAAGAAACAATAAATAAAATGATCTGCTATTATAATTTATCCTTCCATGACCAGTCTGGTAAACTTGTTATGAAATTGAAGTAGAATATCAGGTTTTTATTCCTACACCCTTTTATCATTAAAGTTAATGAAAAAGTTGCACTCTGTTTTGTTTCATACTTATCAGGATACTGAATGCTTGGAAACTACGATAGATAAAAACCAAGTTAATTTTATTGGTAATTTCTAAAAGTTGTTTTAGAACTTGTTTATACAGTCTTTCTAGTACTAACCATGACTCAATAATCTGCAAAAAATCTTACAAATAAAAAAAAATGAGATGCTTTATAAAGGTTAAGTCATTAGTTGCTATGTCATCCCCCTGCTTTATCACACCTGCCAGTGAGCTCCTCCAATAAAATCCATAATTCTTACCTCATCCTGTGAGGCCTTGGGTGATCTGACCCTTGTCTCCTTCTCTCATTTCCTCTAATTCCACTCTCTTCCTTTCTCGATGCTCTTTACCTGCACAGGCTTTCCTTTAGTTCCTCAAACATACAGGCTTATTCCCATCCTACGGTCTTTGCAGGAACTCTCTTCTCTGTCTGGAAAACCTTTCACCCAGCCTTTCTCTGCCAGGCTGGATCCTTTTACCATTACAATTGGACCAAAGGTCCCCTCTCCAGACAGGACTAGTGCTGTTCTCTATCTACTCTCTCTCGACACCCTGTTTTACTTTTTCTTTTATCACTATCTAAAATTATCCTGTTTATTTACCTGTCTCACAAGCTTGCCCCACTGAGAGTATCATTTCCTCCAAAGAAGCCCTTTTTCATTATTATATCCCAGTGCCTCGAACAGTACCTGATATGATAAGTATTTGTCAAATGACAGAATACATTTATCTTCTGAAGACTCTTTTCACATCTATTATCTTCTTTAATTTCCACTATAAATTTGTGGATGAAGTGTGACCAGGAATATTCAGACAAAGACAAGTTATTCTACAGGGTGACAGAAATTTTCTTAGTGATGGAAGTTTTCTTACAGAAAGAAAACACAGAACCTGTGGCACTTGCATTAAGTTAATATGCTTCCATTTATTAGGAATGATAATTTCTACTTGAAAAAAGAGTAAGCAAAATCCTTTCAAATACCTACATAAACTTTGCTTTAACTTCCAAAGAGTATCTATCATTTTTAATAAAACCGAAAAAGTAATCCACAGCCCTATTAACAATTCAAACAATGCAAAAGTGTATAATCTAAAAGCTAATAATCACATCTTTCTTCCTCTTACCATCCTTCTGATGTAAATAAAGGTAACAGTTTTGTGTATCTTTAGGGAGTTGTCAAATCTCCCCAAACTGACCTTTAGATTTAATATAATTCAAAACAAAATCCCAGCAAGGATTTTTTTGTAGACAAGTTTCTTCTAAAATTTATACAGAAGAAGAAAGGACCAGGAATAGATGAAGCAATTTTGAAAACAAAGAACACAGTGGAAGGATTTAAGATTTCCTGATTCATTTTATTGTAGTAATAAGACAGTGTGGCATCAGAGGAGAAGAGACACATAGATCAATGGAACAGAAGAGACAGCCAGAAAGTCCCACACATTAATGTCCAGCTGATTTTTGACACAGATGCAAAAGAGATTCAATGAGAAAGAAGAGCCTTTTCAACAAATGTTGCCAGAGCAGTGGACATTTAGAGGCAAAAAAGGAAACTTGATCTAAACTTCACACCTTATATAAAAACTAACTCAAAATGGATCATGGACTTAAATGTAAAACATAAAATAGGATTTTAAGAAAAATAGGAGGAAGTACTTAAGAACTACAGCTAGGAAAAAAGTTGTCAGACTCGACATCAAAAGCATTATCCATAAAAGGAAAAGCTGATAAACTGGACCTCGTCAAAATTTAAAACATCTGATCTGTGAAAAATCTTAAATGAAGGAAGATAAGCTACAGACTAGGAGAAAATACTTGCAAAGCAGGTGAAAGGATTTATATCCAAATATATAAGCATTCTTGAAACTCAACAATAAAGAAACAATCACAATCAAGTTAGAAGATGGATCAAGGAAATGAACATATATGTCACTAAAGATGATATGCAGATGGCAAATAAGCATATCAATATCCTTAGCCACTAGGGAAATGCAAATTAAAACTATCATGTAGATATCACTACATCCTACAGAACTGGAAAAACCAAAAAATCAGTGATAATATCAAACGTTGGTGAGGATGCAGAGAAACTGGATCACCTATACTTCTGGCAGGAATGTAAAACAGCACTCAGTTCAGTTCAGTCGCTCAGTCGTGTCCAATTCTTTGCGACCCCATGAACTGCAGCATGCCAGGCCTCCCTGTCCATCACCAACTCCCGGAGTTTATTCAAACTCACAAAACGGCACTACCACTCTGCAAAACTATTTGACAGCTTATCAACCTGAACATGCCCTTATCATATAATCCAACAAGTCTGCTTTTAGGCATTTACCTCAGAGAAATGGAAAGCTATGTACATGAATGTTAATAAGAGCATTATTCATAATAGCCAAAAACTAGGAATAGCATAAATATCTTTCAACAAGTGAATGACTAAACAGACTGCTCCATCCATTACCTTGGAACACTACTCAGGAGCAACACACAGAAATATATTCAAAATAAAAAAGAACGGGTTACTGATGCACACAACTCAGATGGGTCTCAAGGGAATTATGTTGTGTGAAAAAGTCAATCTCCAACGCTGTACAGTATAATTTCATGTATATAATATTCTTGAAATGACAAAAGTGTAAAAACAGAGTGTAAGATTAGTAGTTGCCAAGAGTTAGGGTTGGAATGCAGAGCCGCAGGGTGACTATGGCTACTGAAAGTAGCACCAGAGATCCTTGCAGTGATGGAATAGCTCTGTATCTTGACTCTGGTGGTGGTTGTGAATAGACATGAGATAAAACTGCACAGAACTATATACCCATATACATTTACACACAGAGATGAGTGATGTAAAACTGGTAAATCTGAATAAGGTTGGTGGATTGTACTGATGTCAATTTTCTTGTTGTGATATTGAAATAAGTTTCTGTAAGATGTTGCCACCGGGGGGAAACTACAGGAAAAGTACATGGAACCTCTCTGTTCTATTTATTATGACCACATGTGAATATACAATTGTTTTAAAATAAAAGGTTAAGAAAATTAATAGTGACTTCTTTTTTCCACTTACCACCTTCCTGAAGTTAACAACTTAACCTGTTTTTGTACCATTCCACGTGTTCCTATGCTTATATATACTTTCGATTTTAACTTTGCAAAATGTGATGGTATTAGACGTACTCTCCTACAACTTATTTTTTTCACCTAACAATATATCACAGACATTTTTCCAGTTAATACATGTAGATTTTCAGATTTTACAATATTTTGAATGCATTATTTTTAAATGTAACCCTACCAAGAATATAGGAAATTAGGACTTTAGAACTTACCCTACTGTCTGCTGGGAGAAAAGCAGAGGGTACTTCTCAATCGCCATGGAGCCAGTGGTAGGAGGTGCTGCTTTGTTAAGAATGAGCTTGGCCAAAATGGCCAGAGCTTCATCTCTGACTGCAGCATCATTCGTCAGGAAGCAATTCTCAATATACAAGAGAAAGCTGGGTAGGAAAAGCTAAAAATAAACAAGAAAATCACACTTATTAACAGACATAAATTTCAGAACACCTAATGAAGAGATTATTCTAACACTTCCACAAAGAAAAAAAGATCATAAACAAAGATACCAGACCTCTCCAGAGGAGCAAAGGATGCAAGAAGACAATGGAGCAAGGCCTGAAAAACTGAGGAAGAATGAAAGAATCTAAAATGCTATACCTGGGGTACTGGAGGTATAGAGCGAGGAGATAGAGTGAGGAGACAAGACACTTTCAGATGTACTAAAGCTCAAAATTTTACTACCGTTCACCTTTTCTCAGGAACCTCTGGAGAATGTGTTTCATCAAAATAAGAAAGTGAACTACAACGTAAGAAAGCAAGCTATAGCAAGAGAAAGACATGGGACCCAGGAAACAGGCAAGTCCCAGTATGGCATCTGTGCAGTGCGCAGAGAAAGCAACCCGTTCAGAGTTAAATGGTTCTGGCAAGACTGTCTCCAGAAGAGAAAAGATCTGTTCAATGATCTGCTAATTTGCTGTGTGGAAGGCATTCTACGAGGCTCCTGGAAGGCTCGTTGATGAACAGTTTTAAAGAAGCAATTTCCAGTCTTTAAAGAATGAGGCAATTGGAAAAAATGAAAGGGTACACAAAAAAGGAAATGTAAATATAAAATATTCCTTGCTTATAAGGAGTACTCTCAGCCAAAATTTGTGATGTTAACTCTCTATTGAGAAAAGTAGTATAAAAGAATAGAATCCACCTACTCAGGAGGAAGCCTACAGATAAGGACTAAAATTAATGTGTCAATAAAAAGCAGTATATTCAGATGATTTAAAAATATAAAGTAAATACTAGAAAAAAAAATAGCTAAAAAAAAAAAATCATTAGGTGCGCTTGTTCCTGGTGAGGAAGATGGGGGTGGGAATTTTTAGCCCTGTGTGACCTTTCAAACTACATGCATAGGATACTCTGATAAAAATAAGTTATTAAAAAGAAGACCAAAAGGAACAGGGGAGAAGGAAAAGATGCCGCTGGCAAGGAAATCAGAGGGCTATAAAGGGTCCTCACTGGGCAGGAAAGAACAGAGCTAGGACATGTCTAAAGAAGCGGGGTTTTTTTTTTTTTGGAGACAACCAAAAAATATATATTATTAAAGACCAAAGGGGAAAATGAGAGAAGAGATAGATTTCTATGAAGTACATATTAGGACCACCAGTTTTAAGGAGTAGCAAATGTTTGATGCAGGTGAGGGGAAGAGATAAGCTCAGGATTTGATGACACAGTGTTTTATAACTTCCTAAGTGAAAAGTGTGAAAGTGTTTGTCACTCAGTTGTGTCCAACTCTTTGCGACCCCAAGGACTATAGCAAGCCAGGCTCTTCTGTCCATGGGATTCTCCAGGCTACCAGAGTGGGTAGCCATTTCCTTCTCCAGGGGATCTTCCCAACCCAGGGACTGAACACAGGCCTTCCACACTACAGGTAGATTCTTTACCTTCTGGGCCACCACTACAGGCTATAACTTCCTAAAAGATTACTAAAACCAAATTGGTTACCTATTATAATTTAAAATGCTTAGCATGTGGAATAAAGTTTCACATGTGACTTAGAACTGGAATATAATTGTTTCAAAAAAAAAAGGAATTAAAAACATCAAATCCTTTCCTATTCCTTTCAAAAAACAAAAATCACAGGATTTTTAAAATTGATCATTTCATCATGACGGAGTCAAATCCAAGACTTAATAATCTCACTCACCTGCTCAAACTGCTTCATAGTAAACATGACTTCTGAAAAATCCAAAATTAAGTGTCTTTCAAAGCTGCTTTCAAAAACCTGTGGCAAAGAATACTAATGTAAGTACAAAGAGAGTACTCTCCCATTCCTGAAAATAAAAACATCCCAAATCTTCAAGTCCTCTAGCTTGCAAGGAGTAAGTAGTGGGATGCTCAATCCAAGTTAAAGTAGTCATGGGAAGCAAAAAGAACTGGCCTGCTGAATCTGCCACTGCCAGGTATGAGCCCAGGCACTGGGCCCCCCCTACACAGAAAAGAAACGACTAACCAGCATTCCAAGTGCTCAGCCTTCTCCAAAGGGACTTACAGATTCGAAGGGCACTGTACTTCCAGTGATTAACACAGGTGCTCTGCCTAAGACTTGCTCATTCTTTCCCAGCTACGCAGCAACATAAAAGGGCAAGCAACACTTTATACCTTCTTTGTAACTTTCCACTGCTGTCCTACAAAGAACCTAACTGATTTTTACTTTCAGTCCCACCTCCCTCCAATTCATTTTCTTAACTCACTAAGATGCCAATCTCATTCAATTATTTCCCTGCTTATCGTTTCTCCAGGACCCTCCACTACTTGCAGAGGAAAAAAATCCAACCTAATTTTTCAAAGCCAAGCAGAGCCTTACTGATAGATATCACACTTCCTGTTCCCACAGCCCAGATGGCATAGATTTTTGAACACATCTTTGTTCTTCTCTCTCCTAGAGTTTTTAATCCCTCCTCTGACTGGCAGACTGATATTTAACCTTCAAGGACTACCCAAAATATAAGTCCGTTGAAAAGCATTTACTGTTCCACAATCCCAGACAGAATTGACCTTTACGTTTCATTTCAGTTCAGTTGCTCAGTCGTGTCCGACTCTTTGCAACCCCATGAATCGCAGCACACCAGGCCTCCTGTCCATCACCAACTCCCGGAGTTCAATGTGACACAAATGTTGACAGACTGATTCAACAGATTTTAACTATATACTACCAGGACCCCACCTCCCTAAAAAAAATCACAGGGGAAAAAAAACCAAACACTGTCCATCCTACCATATCTAGTCCATAGCCTGCACTTGGTTAAGTAAATATTTGTTCAGGTGAATATTTGCTGAGCAGATTTAGCTTTTATCACATTTGTTTTATTTCCAATACAGCATGTGATTCACATCTCCTTAACAAGATTATAAATTCCCTGAAGGCAGAGCCTTTGCCAGGCTTCACTGGTATTCCCCTGAAGGCTTACTCAATGCTAAACATATTAACTACTTGATTAATATTTGCTGAAGTAAATTACTTTTTCTATGGTTTCTCTGATGAGGGTCTCTGGCAAGGAAACATTTTCGCCTAGGATCAAAGCAGAAACTACACCCAAGAGCGTCTCCCGGCAAGATGTAGAGAGATGGGCTGTCTGTAATGTTTGAGACAAGACCTGTAAAACAAAAGGGAAAACAATGCACACTTAGCAGTCAGCTTCTAACAAACATGCTCTAAGCAAACTAAGTTGGGAACTTACTTTACAAACATCAACAGGTTTGGTTATCTTTGATCCATTTCCATGTTTTACAAGTATCAGGTATGTTTCTAACAACCTTTTAATCTGTTCAGAACTTTCACCACAATTAGTTTCCGTTACTTTTGTATGTAGATCCAGGAGTGATTCCTGCAAACAAAGAATTTAAGAGAGAAAAACTATCAACTATCAAACTCATCTGTTAATGAAAATATTATGTGAAGCCACTCAAATTTTCACATTTTTTTGCTTTGAAAGAAAAAGACACCTTTATTGGGAGCCACTAATGATAACTACGAACGTTACTCCCATCCAAGTACTAACCAGGGCTGATCTTGCTTAGCTTCTGAGATCAGATGAGATTGGGTGAGTTCAGGGTGGTGTCGCCATAGACATAACCACAAACGTTTCTGAGTGCACTGTTTCAAGTTCTTAACAAGTATGTCCTCACCATCCTCACAGGTAGAGAATACTATACTCTTAGTTACCAGATGAAAAGACTGAGGACTAGACACTTAAATAAGTTTCCTAAGTCACAGGAGCAGTAAGTGAAAAAGCCAGTATGCAAAGAGGCCATCTGGCTCCAAAGCCTCTGCTCTTATCCACTATGCTCTACTGCACGCATCTCAAGATACTGAAAGCAAGTAAAAATATTAGTACAAGGGGTAGATGGAAGGAAAATCCTAGTTAGTGTGTAAAATTATAAAAACAATTATAAAATATAATCTCCAGCAGAAGAAGGAGATTCTAAGCTAAGAACAACAGCAATCAACTCTTGGACTCCTAGTTACACACAAATACTTAAAAACCACAACTCACTTGCAAACATTCAAAGAATATTCCAAAATGTTCCTTGTAGATATAGAGTGCAGTGGATTTGACCATGTTTTTGAGTGTTTCTCCAACTAAAATCCATGGAAGTTGAGCTTCTGTTTCTGTAACTGGTCCGAGCTTTTGCAAAATTAGTTTTATTGCCTGTGGAAATCCAAGAGTCATGAAAATGAATATGTGTACTCTTAGTCTCAAGTATTTCACTGTTATTTCCACTCTTGATTATTCTCCACTCTGATCAAGCTATCTTAAAATCTGATTCAGGATTATCAAGGATATGACAGTTTTGGTGGTTAACTATGTGTCCCAAAAGAATTTCAAAACTAGGATTAGGAATTTTATCATACAACTGCCCACCTCCATCACCCTCGCTCACTGATCAATTTATGTTACCTTCCAGCATGCAGGATGAAAAACAGAGCAGTGATTTTTTAACATGAGAAATACCTAATAACCCAGGGCCTATATTAAGTAAGCACTGCTTTTAAAGCCCTAATGCTCCCCAAATGTTTTCTATTTACTCTACGTAATCCTCTCTCTGAATCACCTGTGTATATCTCATCCATTTCCTTTTTAATCCTTTTCACAAAGACTCAAGGAACTCCTCTAGGTTATTTACCTTCTCTGTGCAAGAGTGAAACATATTTCTAACTCCTTTGCACATTTCAAAGAGCAACTGTCCAACGCCTTCTACTTTTTCTGGATGTTCATCAAGATCAAGAAACATTAAATTGAAAAGTGCATTTTTATCAGAAACCTAAAACACAAAATGCAAACAGAAAACTGCATTTACAACATAAACATATCCAAAAGAATTATTATTATTTGCTATTCTACAGATTTATATTTAAATGTAATAAGTAAAAAAATTCTGAAAAGAAAAGACACTTGCAATGATTTCAAACTACTGCGAGAGTACAGTAACATTTGTAATGTTACACAGGAGTGATTAATTCATTGGTATAATATGAAGGTATGTACCAAGAAAAACTATGTAAGGCAACATTCTATCTTTTATGAGTATAAAAGAAATTTAATAGCAATGATTTTATTATAAAAACTCTTATAAAAACAAAAACAAATGACACTATACAATCAGTTGCTTATAGGAAACTATTATAAAAATCCCTGTTAATCTCACTGTTCATGTATAGACTGACATGAATTAGAGAATGTATATACACCAAATAACAACAAAAGAAACAACCAAATTATTTCACATTAGTAAGCAAAAACAACCTTATGATGAGATAACCTCAAAACAGTAACAGGTTTCCATTTACATATATATATGTCAGTCCATAATAACCATATTGTAAAAGATATTGCCTTCTGTTCATCAGATTCTTGAGGATTAATGAGCAATAAACATACAATTATCAAACTAACCTTTCTCATCAAAAAAGTAAAGCTTTCAGCAGCAAAATTTCTTATATGTAGCTTTTTATGAGCCAGAAGTGTACTATACATGCTATAAATGAGAAAATAAGACATTTAATTAATCATTTAATAAAGATGTATTAATAGTACATGTCAATTATGTTCTTAATACTATGCAAGGAATGCAAGGAAGGTATAATAAAATAAGCAGTTTAAAATCTCATTTGATTACATGACACTCACATGTCAAATGGAGACTGAAGGTAACAGACATTAAAAGTTCTAGGATTGGTTGTTGTCAGTATCAATAAAAACTGCCTGGACTTCCCTGGTGGTGTAGGGGATGAAGAATCTGCCTGCCAAAGTAGGGACATGGGTTCCATTCCCGATCCGGGAAGATTCCACGTGCTACGGAGCAACTTAGCCCCCGTGCCGCAACTACTGAAGCCCACGCACCTAGAGCCTGTGCTCCCACGCACTGAACCTAGAGAGCAGCGCCTGTTTGCCACAACTGGAGAAAGCCTGTGTGCAGTAACAAAGGTCCAGTGTGGCCAAAAACTAAACAAATAAAAACTTCCCTTGACCAAAAGACAAAAACTTAACACAACTTAAACGCTAAAAACTATCATTGTAGAAGAGGATCACTCTTCTGAGGGGCTTCGAGCACACAGTTGTTTCCACAGAGGAAATCTCATGTTCGACAAGTGCATATTGCTTTTGCTCTCAAAGCTGACACAGATGGCGAACAGGACTGACCGTAGAAGGGCATGAGAAATCTTTTGGAGATGATGGAAACATTCTTAAACTGGATTGTGGTGATCGTTGCATAACTTTATAAATTTACTAAATAGCACTGAATTATATACAAAATAAAATTTTAAAGCAAAAAAAAAAAAAAAAAGAAGAAAAAAAGAAAAACCTATATGAGAGAAAAGGATTACCTGTATATATTGGACATGTCTTTCACCATCAGTCTCCAAAGGTACTTGTACAGATATGACAGAGAGGTGAAAGCCCATTCTAACAACTCCGTGTCCTGAGTCTCCAGGATTGAGGTGATGGTCAGAAAAAAATCCTGAAAATGGGGATAGAAGTCTGTCTGCAGATCTCGTGCCAACTGTACAACCAAACTGGATGAAAAAAATAAAGGAGGTAACTGATTCTGAGACATGAAGATCAAAAACCGAACACTACAAATCTAGTTCACAAATGAAAACCAATCGCCTACGATGAAAGGATTAATTGAACCTTCTAAACCAAGTCTCAAGAGAAGTATAAAATTTTTCATGTTTTAAGAGTTGAGCAAAGAAATCAGGCTACAGCAAGAAGATACATTCTATCACAAGTTACGGTCAATCATTCCAAAACTGTAAAAAATGAGGTTCTTATAAAAGTAGAGAAAGCAAAACAGTATATATCCCTAAGATTCTGCTTTACAGTAATGTACCAATATTTTAATCTAACAACAATAAAAAAAGGTAAATTCTTGCTTCTACATTACAAACACCAGATCTAAAGCACATGTAGCTATAAAGCAACCTTTCTTAAAATTCAGATAAATGTTGTCACCTTTTTCTCAACATGCTACTTACTCCAAAAGGGGTTGATAGGCATAACTGTTCTTGATTTGCAGGTGAGTCTTCAAACTCTGAACTATCTCATTTTGATGATACACCAGCTGATTGAATGACTGGCATTTGTCAATAACTTCTTTGTAAAATTTCCCTGGGTAGGGGGAAAAAAAAAGTTCTACTTTTCTATCACACCACTCTTTAGCTGTTTTGACCATATTCAGTGCAAATGACAGGTGAATAAAATAGAAACAAAACAGAAAATACCAAAGTGTTCCGTCAGGTTCAATTCTCTCCACTTCAGCAGACCCTCAAAAAAGTAGGTTTCAACTTCCTGCCAAGATTAAAGCAGTCCATCAATCAGACAACTCAAAGAAAAACTATAATCAAGGTAAATAAGAATAAAGATACATTAATATTTTAAGACAATGATGATAGACAAGAGTTGAAAAACTCTTCTTAGTTTTTTTTTAGCAAAGGGCATTAACTAACACACCTTAAAAAGCAATCAGGTATATAATATGGGCAGCAGATTTAAACATATGCAATAGTCACATTTAAAAAAAAACTTTTTATTTTTCTCACAATTTTAGGCCAAGAAAAATGTTGACTCTTACAGTTCTTTCATTCTGCTTTTCGAAATATGAATTGCTACACTCTTACAGAGAAGTAATCTGGCATTTCTATTAAAATTAAAAACAGGTCTGTCCTTTGACCCAGCGCTTCCATTTTTGGAGATATTCTTATAAAATTTGTGAATATATAAGTATAAAGATGCTCATTCAGCTTTATTGTGTGTGTGGGGGAATATAAAAAAGCCTAAATATCCAACAATAGGAAAATGGTTGGCATATACCTTATGGTCTACACATAAGATGATATACCATGTGTCTATCAAAAAAAATTATATCTATTACTGAATTAGAAGGATGTTGACAGTATTTTTTCAAAGTGAGAAAAGCAGGTTTTATAGTGAGGAATATGGTAGGAACCAATTTTTCTTAAGAGAAAAAAAACAAAAACAAAAAACCTCTTTAAGTGTTTGCACATATTTATATGAAACTAAAGTTCTTACTTAGATGACTACCAAATCATCAAAAATGGTTGCCCTGACTCCAGTCATGCTCTTTCCTCCACATTAAAGCCAAAGAGATTTAAAACGTACACTTGGATCATGTCACACACTCCCCTGCCTTATAATCCTAGAATGATTTCCCACAGCTTCAGGATAAATTCAAACTTAGCTGGATATGAAGTTTTTCATGGTCCTTGATTATCTCTTCAGCATTATCTTTCACCAGCTACCCCTTTCACCCATTCACAGTTACCATCAACACAAACATCCCACATCCAATTATAAGCGCACCAAAATGCTTTGCAGGTTCTTGAATGTGACATGCTCTCTTTAGCCTCTATTCCTTTACAAAGGTTTCTTCGTCAGCCTGAATCAGCCTTTCCTGCTTTCTTTGCCACGCTAAAACCCACAGAAACAAGACTCAATTCACGTAACACTTTGCCTACTTAACCTTTTTTGACACCTCACTTTACACCCCCAACGAATCTTGGTTAGGCTCCCTTCACTGTGAGCTCCCAAAGCATTATGTGCCTACCTAGATAACATCATTTAGCTGAACTCACATATTGGTAACACTGAATTCACATATTAGAGACAAGGCATTCAAAGTGACAGTGAGCAGAGCCTGACTAGAGTCAAGCGAAAAACTGTAAAAACTGAGGTTGAATCCCAAGTTGATGGCATGTTATAAAAATGTTGGTAGAGAAATGATGCAGTGATTTTTGAATACAGTTATGGCTGAATTACAGCATGGTCAGAAACGGAAAAAAGTTATATGGTCAAGCCCCCCTTTTTTTAAATAAAGGAGGAAACTAAGCCCTAGTAAAGTAACTTGCTCAAAATCGCTTTATTTATTTTTTAATTTAATTTTATTTTTAAACTTTATAATATTGTATTAGTTTTGCCAAATATTGAAATGAATCTGCCACAGGTATACATGTGTTCCCCATCCTGAACCCTCCTCCCTCCCCATACCATCCCTCTGGGTCGTCCCAGTGCACCAGCCTCAAGCATCCAGTATCGTGCATCGAACCTGGACTGGCAACTCGTAAAATCTCTTTAAAACTGTAGTTTCAGGAATACAGATCTGCAGCAGGGCTCAGAATGCATAAGGGAAGGGAGAGACTGGAGTCAGAGGCCACCTGAGAATCCAGTCAATTTCCTAACATCATCCAATAGAACTTTTGCAATGATGGAAAATGTTCCATATCTGCATTTGGTCAACATGGTAGCAACTCGCCACATACAGGACTGAGCACTAGAATTTTTTATTTAATTCTATCTAATCTGTCAAGTGTGGCTACTGTTTGAGACAGCACAGGTCTAATGCATTTCACGTTCATAAAAGAATGGCTTGAGAAATAATTCACGTCTCAGACTGAAAAACCAACTATGAGTACTTGAAGATCAGCTAATTTAACATTCTCTTACCTCGTCATAGCTTGCAGTTCTATCAATCCGGTGAATAATGTCGATATTCACATTCCCCAGTCGCTCAGCAAATGTAAGAAACTGAAGAGGAGGAGTATATTTAAAATACATTATCATTTTATACGTTTCACATCTTGAAATATCTGTTTTAGTGCTATATAATCATATGTTGACAATTTCCTTGTGAAAGTATAAAGTTTAAAGCTTCCATATGCCGCCTCATGTTCTATCATTAGAAATGATGATACGCTTCACTTTCAATTTCAGACGTGTATTTTCAATCAATCATAAAATGTATAACTGAGTTTTACAACTAGAAGTAGACATCACTGATGAATCACAAAAGACAACTTTAAACAAACTGAACGGGCGTTAAACAAATGCACTGCACTACTATAGGAAGAAAATGAAATATTTCTATGAGTGTATTTGCAAAATGTTTAAAATCAAATTCCCCGGCTAGACTGTGTTAAAAGACAGCAATGTAGCCTCGCTAGATCTACTGCTAGGTTTCATTCATACCCTGCTGCAAGCACAGAATCTGGCGAAGTCGTTTCACCAACTGTATTTTTAAATATACACAGACCTACGGTTGTGGAGGAACAAAGAAACCCTCAAGAAACAAACAGAAAGCGGTGTTATCAGCCAGAAGCTGTAAGTCACTTACCTCCTCCACCGACCCGCCTCCCCAATTCGGTCTTCAAGGATAAAAGAGCAAAAATAAATTCCTAACCCGTTAGTCTGTGATACTGAATTTAATTCTGGTCTGAAAGGACCTCTCAAGCAGGCCAGACCCCACAAACCATAGCGGAAATCTGGAGTTCGGGTTTCCTTCCCCATCCCATTATTTACTACGCCAGGAGAGAGGAAGGCTCGTTTGCCAGAGCCTCCGGACAGGAGACTCCCGCTCGGTCCGGAGCACGGTACTCCTAGAATCCCGCTCAGAATCAGGCCCCCCGGCAAGTTCCCTCGCTCACCCGGTACGTGTTCTCGGTCTTGTGGGAAACCGGCTTTGGCTTCATGGCTGCAGAGGGGCAGCGGCCCGCGAAGATCTCGGGAAGGGTCGAAGGGATGCTACAGGCTGTAGAGAAGGAAAAGTGGTTCACACACTTGCACTCCCACGTACTTAGACTATCTCACGTGCGGCTTGAGTTAGTGGGGGCCGCCATATTGGAAACGGGGAGGAGCCTGGGCGGATCACGTGAACGGAAGTAGCGGACGGAGCAGGCGCGCCAGTCCCCAGAGCCTTCTGGGAACGGCGGAGTGTCTGAGTGAGTAGGTGGGTGTGGAAGTTTATCCGCTCTCTTGAGCGAAGGTTTATAAGAAAAAGGTGCGTTTTTATCATAAAAGAAAATACGCCCGTCGTCATTAACATCTGACCATCACTAACCCTTACTATGTACCCTACACCAAGCAAAGTTCTTTACCTTCATGGTTTCACAGTAAAGCGCATTGTGAACGTTCAGTTCAGTCGCTCAGTCGCGTCCGACTCCTCGCGACCTCATGATGATTCGAAATGTACATATTTTTAAGTCTCTTTAGCCTACGAAGAAAGCAAGGATTAGCAATCGGTAAGTGGCAGTCTGGCAGAGGTCACTCGGCTTCAAAGTCTGATATTCTTAACACGCCTGTCAACGCAGGAGATGTAAGAGACGCGGCTTCAATCCCTGGGTTGGGAAGATCTCCTGGAGAAGGGCATGGCAACCTACTCCAGTATTCTCGCCTGAAGAATGCGATGGACAGAGAAGGCTGGAGGGCTACTAGTCTGTAGGGTCGCAAAAAGTTGGACAGAACTGAAGCGACGTAGCACGCACACATAGCACAGTAACTCATGGTTTTATGCACAACCAATTAGCTTTTTGTTATTTTCTTACCAGTTTTATGTCCTGTTGTTAAACATAATTATATGAACAGGTGTGTGTGTGTGTGAGAGAGAGAGAGAGGTTTTTTCACTTAATTCAATGTTTCTGGAGAGTCGGCTATGGCCTGTGCTCTGCTCTATTTGAACTGTTGTGTTGGAGAAGACTCTTGAGAGTCCCTTGGCTTGCAAGGAGCTCAAAACAGTCAATCCTAAAGGAAATCAACCCTGAATATTCATTGGAGCTGAAAGCTCAGATACTCTGTCCACCTGATGCAAAGAACTGACTCAGAAAAGATCCTGATGCTGGGAAAGATTGAAGGCAGGAGGAGAAAGGAACAGCAGAGGATGAGATGGTTGGATGGCATCGCCTAGTGGGTGGACATACCTTTGAGCAAGCTCAGGGAGTTGGTAGTGGACAGGGGAGTTGGTGATGGATAGGGAAACCTGGCATGCTGCAGTCCATGGGGTAGCAAAGAGTCAGACACAACTGAGCGACTGAGCTGAACTGAATAATATTACTATTAATAATAATTTTGTTTGGAAATGTTTATTTTGGGGTGCTTACATCGTAAATACCCAAGGAGAGATATTCAAACTGAATATATTCCTGCCTAGTCATGTATGGATGTGACAGTTGGACTGTGAAGAAAGCTGAGCACCAAGGAATTGATGCTTTTGAACTGTAGTGTTGGAGAAGACTCTTGAGAGTCCCTTGGACTGCAAGGAGATCCAACCAGTCCATTCTAAAGGAGATCAGTCCTGGGTGTTCTTTGGAAGGAATGACGCTAAAGCCACCTCATGCGAAGAGTTGACTCATTGGAAAAGACTGATGCTGGGAGGGATTGGGGGCAAGAGAAGAAGGGGACGACAGAGGATGAGATGGCTGGATGGCATCACCGACTCGATGGACGTGAGTCTGAGTGAACTCCAGGAGTTGGTGATGGACAGGGAGGCCTGGTGTGCTGCAATTCATGGGGTCACAAAGAGTCGGACACGACTAAGCGACCGAACTGAACTGAGTGCTCAGTGTAGAGGTCAGGGCGGGAGGTGTGAGTTAAATACACTTAACTGAAAGTGCAAAGTTATTTAAAGCCATGGAACTGAATAAGATGATTTAGGGAGAGAGTGATGTAAAGGAGAAGGAAGAAGAGAAGAGAACCCAAGTTGATCAATAGAATGCTCCAACATTTAGCAGCAGCCAGAAGGGTGACAGGAAAGAGAGTCATTGACATAGAAACAGACTAGTCCTGGGCTAGAAGCACAGCCAGTCACCAACTATAGTGAAAACCAAGGAGAGAGAAGTAGCTGCTGGATCTGACAAGATTATGGTCACTGGTGACTTTGAGAAGTACTGTCCAGTGTGGAGGAAAAGAAAGAAAGGAAGTGAGCGAAATATATATGGTGAAGAAATAAAGTCGATATTGTACTTTTATATTGTTATTGACATTACATGTTTTTCCATGTTGTCACAGGGTTGTAAAAATTTTTTAATGTCTCCATACATGTATGAGACTTTTAAAAAAAGTTTTCGGGTACTCTTTCTGCCCCCTTCTGATGCCTATGTCAGAAGCTTTCTCTATCTCCTTTATACTTTAATAAAACTTAAAAAAGAAAAAAAAAAAGTTTTCATAGGAGTATACTTGATTTACAATGTTGCATTAGTTTCAGGTGAGTAACAAAGTGGATCAGTTTTACATATACTCTTTTTAAAATTCTTTCCCTCTATAGTCAATTACCTCCCTGGTGGCTCAGAGGTTAAAGTGTCTGCTTCCAATGAGGGAGACCCAGGTTTGATCCTGGGTTGGGAAGATCCCCTGAAGAAGGAAATGGTAACCCACTCCACTATTCTTGCCTGGAGAATCCTATGGACAGAGAAGCCTGGTAGGCTACAGTCCACAGGGTCGCAAAGAATTGGACACAACTGAGCAACTTCACCTTCACCTTGATAGTCAATTACAGAGTATTGAGTAGAGTTCCCTGTGCTATTGAGTTTTACTTTTTAATAATAAAATATAGAAGCACCCAATGTTTGGCTGGCTTCCAGTAGGCTAATTGACTTTTTTTTCTGTAGGTGGTTGTTCACTTTGTTGGGTCACAGATTCTTTAAGGAAGTCTAAGAAAGTTGTAGATTTTTCTCTTCAGAAAAATGCTAATAAACTCATTCACACTAAAATGCATAGATGATTTCAGAATTAGAAGTCTTCAGTTACCTGAGGGTAAGAGCCCATACTCTAAGCAATGTTCCCAACCTGTTTTTAAAATTATCCCCAGATAATTGTGTCCTTTTCCTTCTCTGTTATTTAGTTTTTGTAATGAAGTTAATGGGACAATAAGGAGTAGAGAGAAACATGAAAATCTAAAAGCTGACACTTGCAAGTTGTATATTGCATTATTACTCCTTATATGATCCTTGTATATTAACAGCTCTGGTTGAACTGTTTATTAATACACCGTAGTGGTTAAGAGCATAGATGCTAGAACCAGTTTACCTGAATTTTATTGAATCTTAGCTCTGCCATTTATTCCTGGTGTGGTTTGGGGGAAAGTTACCCTCTCTGAGCATCAATTCCTTCTATGTAAATGGAGCTAACAAAAAGTACATACATACATAGGGGTTGTTGTACAGAGTTAAGAAGCTAATGGATGAAAGGTACCAGGTACCATAACTGCACAAGCTTTCACAAGTTATCTAACCTACCTGAAACCCAACTTCCTGACCTATTAAAAATAAGTGATATTAATAATGATACCATTTTTAAAAGGAATTGTATTGGCACAGAGGATGGAATAAATGTTTGCTGAATGGATAAATGCTCTACTATCTTGCTACTCGACAAGTTCCTTAAGGGCAGAAACCATGGACTTTTTCAACTTTGTGTCACCAGTGCATCCTCTGAACTTGAGGTTAATGAGTGTTGAATTAACAAAGTGTACATTTTGTTTAACCCTGACAAACTCAAAGAGTAATGTAACTTCCTACATTGGACGTGGTTTGTGTCACAGGATTTTTAATATTTCTCCCAAAGCTGTTTCTTAGCTTCTATAGAATATCCAAAGCAGCCCTGAAAAGCACCACTGTTTACTTAGGAATCTGCTTGCCCTCAGCTATTGCCCTCTATGCCAACATCTTCAATATTCCATGCCATCCTCTGTTCCCTTTTACCACAATGGTTCTGCCTGCCCCATCCCTTCCAGCCAGTTCACTTAGACAAATTCTTTCATTTCTTCCTCCATAAGCTCGATTGGGAAGTCTTGGCAATTTTGCTCTTTAATCTTTGTTTCCTCAGTGCCCTCTAATTTAAAGCCCAGGGATTACAAGAATGCAAGGAGTCTGCCTAGCTACGTGAACCTCAGTTTACTCATCCACAAATTAGGGGTAATACTAGTGCCCCTCATGGAGTTGTTCTGAAGAGTCAGTAACCTAATACTTTGGTTATCAAATTGTGGTCCCCAACCAGCAACATCAACACTGTATAGGAACTTGTTAGGTGTGAATTCTGAGGCTTCACCCCAAACCTGTCGAATCAGAAACTGGGGATGAGATATTTTATTACCTATTTGCTATTGTCATTATTTTATTCTCCTATCCATATCACCAGGATAGGTTGTATTATCCTCACTTTAAAGATAAGGGATCTGAAGTTCAGAGGACTTCTAAGCAGTGGAAGCATTTGTATTTGGGTCTTCCAGTGTTTTTGTTTTTGTTTTTGTTTTTTTTTACTGCCCCACTTTTTTTTTTTTTTAACTTTTTACTTTATATTGGAATATAGTTGATTAACAATGCTGTGTTAGTTTCCATACAGCAGAGTGATTGACCTGTACCTGTACATGTGGCTATTCTTTTTCGAATTCTTTTGCCATTTACCTTGTTGTGTAGTATTGAGCAAGGTTCCCTGTGCTATACAGTAGGTTTTTTCTTTCTATTTTAAATATAGCAGTGTTGCCCCGCATCTTAAGAGTGTGAACTAGGAGGGACAGACTTAGAGAAATAAATGCATGGATGTTGTGGTGGACATTTGTAGAGTTCTTGACAGTGTGTGTTCTCTCTTCTTCTTGAAACAGCATCCTGATTTTCCCTTCAGGACTCACTCTTCCCTCATTCTCAGTATCTGAAGTTCAGATTAGACACCTAGGAGGGCATGTGTCCTAAGAAGCATTTCTTTGACCAACTAACTGGTTCAGAGGTAAGTATGTGTCCTAAACTGGACCAAGGGCCCTATCTGGAAGTTTTGTTAGAGCTGTTGGGAAAGAGGTGCTTCTTTTTCCTGGATTTCGCAAGATGATAGTAGCCTTAAGCTGTTGGTGGCCATTGTGTGACTTCATGGAGAAGTCTGCCTGAGAATGAGCTCTGTCCAAAGTAAATGAGAGAGAGAGAGACAGGGAGAAGGGGTGAGGGAGGGAAGGAGATTAAGATGAGCTTACGTGAGCCAATGGATCCCTCTATCCAGTTCTTGGTCTTTTCAGTTGCCCTAGTTAACAGATTCCCCCTTTGTGTGCTTAAGTCAATTTTAATTGGGTTCTGTCACTTTCACCCAAAATGATACTTAATACATCTGATTTAAACTTTTTGTGTTGCTGATAAATAAGACTGGAAACTTAAGCCTTCCTTTCAATGCAAATGTTTATATGGTGAGTCAGAGTCAAAAAAAAAAAAAATCAAAGACAAAATCTTGATAATAGGAGTCAGTGATAGACTGGAAAGAGTATCAGACCAGGAGTCATAAAATCTGGTTTCTAATCCTGGGAGGTTCACTCAGCTGTGTGACTTTGTAAAATTAATGCTGCTCTGAAAGAAGTAATGTATACATATGTGCTTTGAATGTTCCATTGAAGTCAAATAATTATTAGAGTTTCTCCTTAAACTTCTTACATGTATAGAATGGTACATTTTCAGTTAATTTAGTGGTGGAGGTAGAGAAGGAGATGCTTCTTGGTTTCTTATGTACTGCTCTTTGATCTGGGTGATAGAATACTTTAAAGATACATTTAAAAATACATCTTAAGAGAATGGAAAGGCAAGTCACAGACTGGGAAAAATATTTTAAAAACATATATCTGATAAAATATGTGTATCCAAAATGCACAGAGAACTCTTATAATTCAGAAATAAAAAGAACTGAGTTAAAAATGGGTAAAAGATGTTAACAGACACCTCACCAAAGAAGATATACAGATAGAAAATAAGTGAATGAAAGATGTTCAACATCGTATGTCATTAGACAGTTGCCTATGTGTTAAATTGACTAAACTGTAAAACAGGGGTCTCCAGCCCCCATACCACAGACCGTACCAGTCTGTAGCCTGTTAGGAATAGGGCCACACAACAGGAAGTGAGTGGTTGTCTACCACGAAACCAGTCCCTGGTGTCAAAAAGGTTGGGGACTAGACTACTGCTCTAAAATATTGGCAACACTAAATCCTGGAGAGGAGCAAAACAAACTCTCATTCATTGCTGGTGGGAATGCACAATGGTATAGCCACTTTGGGAGACAGTTACCTACTTTTTGTAAAGCTAAACATAGGCTTATCGTATGATCCCCCTGTCACTCTCCTAGGTATTTAACTAAATGACTTGGAAATTTATGTCCACACAAACCTGCATATGGATGTTTATAACAGCTTTACTCATAATTGCCAAAATTTGGATGCATTCAAGATGTCCTTCAATAGGTGAATGGATGAACAAACTATGGTACATCCTTAAATATAGTATTGTTCATTGATGAAATGAATCTCAAAAAGAATGGATATATGTATATATATGACTGAAGCACTTTGCTATACACCTGAAAATAACACAACATTGTGAATCAACTATACCCCAATATAAAATAAAAATTCAATAAAAAAAATGAGCTATCTGGTTTCAAAAAAAAAAATGAAAGAAACTTAAATACATATTGCTAAGTTTAAAAAGCCCATTTGAAAAAGCTGCATACTGTGTGACTCCAACTTCATGACATTCTAGAAAAGGGAAAATTATAGAAACAATAAAAAGATTGGCGGTTACCAGGGGCTGGGAGGAGGGGCCAAATGGTGAAGCACAGCTGGGTTTAGGGCAGTGAATCTATTCTGTATCATACCATAATGGTGGATACATGACTTTATGCATTTGAGAGTACTCACACAATAGTAGAACACAAAGAGTGAACCCTCAGTTAAATACAGACTTTAGTTAGTAACAGTGTATCATTATGGGCTCATCCATTGTAACAAGCATGCCACAGTAATGCAATGCAATTAATACTCAGGGACAGACTTCTCTGATGGTCCAGTAGCTAAGACTGCACTGCCAGTGCAGGAGGCCCAGGTTTGATCCCTGGTCAGGGAACTAGATCCCACATACTGCGACTAAGAGTTTGCATGCTGCAGCTATTAATAAAAAATACCACGTGCCACAACTAAAAAAGGAAAAGAACCTGCATGCTGCAACAAAAACCAAAGATTTTGCATGCCTGCAAAGAAGACCCAGTATAGCCAAATAAATAAATAAAAATTAAAAAAAAATGGGGGAAATTGTATGGGAAGGGAAAGTTGGCATACAGGAGTTCTCTACGCTTTCTGTTCAAGTTTTCTGTAAACTTAAAGCTGCTCCGAAAATAAAGACCATTAACTTAAAAAAAGTTGCATCTCCTCCTAACTCCTTCTTGTAAACCCAGAGTTCTTTGGAGAACATCATGCCTACTTGAGATGGGATCTGGAAAGACAACATCCTGCTCTTGAATCCTGGGAGCTCCAAGAGGAAGTCGCATCAGAATCTCATTAACACTGGAAACGAGGAAAATTTGGATCTGTGTGATTCAGAGTGAAAGAGAAGCAAGTGACTCAGAATGCCAGATAGGGAAAAAAGTCTATTTACATACTCAATGAATTTCTATTGAGTGCCAGCTATATGTCAGAAACTGATCTAAAGGCTTAAGAGACAATAGTAAACAAATGAATTCCCTGTCTTCATGGGGCTTGTGTTCCAGTGTGGGGAAATAAAAAATAAATATGTAAATGATGTTAATCTATAGTAGATCATCAGATGGCAATAAATGCTATGGAGATGAATATACTAAGTGGAGAGTGTGGCAGAAACTTTTAACTATTCCACAGAATTCATTCCCCTTTTCATTTTTTAGAAAAAGAACCCCTCTCTCAGCTTTTGACTGATAACATGGCTACGGCATTAGAGTCTGCATTCCCCCTGCCTTCATTTTGCACCTGGATATATAGTGCTGTGACAAGTTCAATTCAGTGGGGTATGAGTGGAAGGGTTTTGTGTAACTTTCAGGTCATTAACTGAAGGATAAAGTCACTTTCCTCGTATCCTCTCTTTCTCCTTCCAGCTGGCTAGGAGATGGCACTGACTGGAGCATCCTTGGAAGCCAAGTATGGAAGATGACAGAGCCCCCAGATTTAGAGTGCTCAATTACTGAGTATTATACAAGAAGGAAGTAAACTAACATAAGCCATTTTGGGTTTGGATCTCATTTCTGGGTCAGGGGACAGGACAGGCTACTTACTCCAGTATTCTTGCTCTTCCCTGGTGGCTCAGCTGGTAAAGAATCCACCTGCAGTGTGGGAGACCTGGGTTCAATCCCTGGTTGGGAAGATCCCCTGGAGAAGTAAATGGCTACCCACTACAGTATTCTGGCCTGGAAAATTCCATAGACTGCCTAGTCCATGGAGTCGCAAAGAGTCGGAGATGACTGAGCAACTTTTACTTTCATTGCAGCTTAGCTGGTACTTAATTTGGAGAGCACCAGAGCAAAGTGGGGGAGGATTTGCAATGTTATATAAGGTAATCAGGGAAACAGAAGCATGAAGGAAGGGAGGGAGGGAACCATGGACATGAAGATAATTCCAGGCAGAAGAACAAGTGCAAAGGCCCTGAGGCAGTATTGAGCTTCAGTCTGGTCCGGGAATAGCCAGAGGTCTAGCATGTCAGGAACACAGCAAGTAGGAGAGGAAGTCAGAGGGTTGAAGAGCAGATCACATATAGCAGGTTATAGATCATACTAGGAGATTGCTGAAATGGCCTCTTAGAAAGAGTGGACAAGGTCCCAGGGCATGGACAATGAAAGAAGATCCATGGAAGATGAAATCACCAGATGCCTTATAGGAGCAGTGAAAGAAGACTGCTATGCATTTCTCAGTCATCTGTAAGTTGATTTATGCTTATATTCATGGGGAATTATAGAGACAAAGAGATTATGATTTCACTATATACTCTTGGATGTATTCTGTTAAACAGATACTGTATTTGTAATCAAATGCTGTCTGGGCAGGTGCGTTTTCCAGAGATTCAGTGGGGATTTAATCTAAATGATGAGTAATCTTCCACCAAGAATGACCATAACCCAATGCCCAGGAATATCTTTGTCACAAGAGCTATGCAGTCACAGTGTTACAAGCATTCCCCATTTTACAGGCTAGGGTAACCCAGAGAAATCAAATGACTCACTTGAGATGACACAGGAAATTAATGGCAGAATTGGGAACTAGAATCCAGGTGTCCTGATCCCCAATTTAATATGCTTCCCATTACAATTAACTTTACTTCATGCTAACTACAAAAGATGATGGTGGATATTTCAAATCACAAAACAATCCTAATGACATTTGCCACTGGATTTGGCAGTATTCTTGCTTGGAAAATCCCATGGATGGAGGAGCTTGGTGGGCTTGGTGGGCTTCAGTCCATAGGGTTGCAGAGTCAGACACGACTGAATGACTTAACAACGCTTTGGTTGAGGGATCCATTCTTTTGTCAGCAGCAGATTTTCTTCCTCTAATGATTCTTTGTCTAAAGCACTGTGGAATGAAAAACTGCCTTGATTGCACACAGTCAGATAATCTTGATGGAGATAGTGTTAATAAGGCCTTTTATTTATAAAGGACTTGAAGATTTGTAAGAAATTTAACATCTGTCAACTCCTCTGATCCTTACAGCATCCCTGCAAGGTAAACAGGGTAGATATAAGTTCTGTCACATTACAGATGAAATTAGGTAGTCCCAGAAATGAGAAGTGACTCAGCTGAGGTCACGCATCTCTGACTGATGATGCCAGATTTTCTCACTCCAGGTTCAAAAGACTTCTTGCAACATGTATCCACCCAGATGATTAATAGCTGATACTTTATAGCTCTTGCTATGAATCAGGTACTCTTCTGTGTTTTGCATATTATGACTCATTTACTTGTCTTACAAGGTAAATTCTATTGTTACTCCCATTAGTGTTGGGAAAACTGAGACTGAGTTACTTACCCAAAGTCAGTTTCATAAAGCAGTCAGAGCTGGAACCCAAATATATGCAGACTGTATCCAGAACCTGTGCTTTTGGCCACTGCACTGTACTACCTCTCCAGTTACGACTCTGAAGCCATTTTATGATTCAGGTAGCTCATGGGCACACATCAGGAGTCTGTGAGATGAAATTAAGATACCTCATAGTTCCAGTGACTGTCCTAAGCCCGTCTTTAATGTGAACGGCCTCTTGATCATTATCTACATATATGATAGATGTAATCAAGATTTGATTTGTAGACCATTCTTCTGGGTGGGATGGAAGAAAACTTGTGCATAACAGTAGCTATTTTGGCATCAGTGTTGAAAAGTTTATACAGATAGTGAACCATGTATGTTTTGCAAAAGAATCAGTGCTGAGAAGTCATTGCTTCACTCTCTTTTCTTTAATTCATTAGTAATATCAAGGAGTAGAGAAGAATATAGAGAAGTATAGAAGTCTATTCAATAGAATACAGTGCAAGTAGCATGTGACAGTTCTGAACACTTGCACTCTTCCAGGCTCTCTTAGGCCTTTACCAGGGCAATCAAAAAGCCCAAGCTAGCCTTTTGGGTGATGAGAGACTACATGAAGAAAGCCTTGTAGCCAAGTCATCTAAAGCCAAGGCCATGCATGCATACATGCGAAGTCACTTCAGTCGTGTCTGACTCTGCAACTCTGTGGACTGTAATCTGTGAGGCTCCTTTGTCCATTGGCTTCTCCAAGCAAGAATACTACAGTGGGTTGCCATGTCTTCCTCTAAGGGATCTTCCTGACCCAGGGATTACACCCGCATCTTTTATTTCTCCTGTATTGGCAGGTGGGTTCTTTACCATTAGTGCCACCTGGGAAGCCAAGGTCATGCATAGTATTCATCTGTTCTTTTGATAGCACTACTTTAATTTTCTTTTAGGGAACCCCCTCTTTATTTATTCTTAGTCCATGTGTTTTTATCACCAACCCATCTCCTATCTCTGGGTTGGATGAAAGTGATCCAGACCCAGGCACAGTGTATTGCCCTAAAAAAACAAAGTGGTTGATCAGGGATAGGTGTGTGATCCTAGTCAGTCCAGTGAAAGTTGTCCCTCATATGTTTACCTGAAATATTAGAATACAGGCGTCCTTGGTGGCTCAATTAAAGAGTCTGTCTGCAATGCAGGAGACCTGGGTTTGATCCCTGGATCAGGAAGATCCCCTGGAGAAGGAAATGGCAACCCTCTCCAGTATTCTTGTCTGGAAAGTCCCAGGGACTGAGGAGCCTGATGAGCTATACCCCTTGGCGTCACAAAGAGTCAGACACGACTAACACACACACACACAGAAAACAGAAACTCTCTTTCTATTTAACTAATAGAATATAACCTAGAGGCTGCTGGTGGCCCTCCTGACCCATGAGGGAATATTTGCATGAAAATGAAACTAAGATAAAAGTAGAGCCAAGAGATGGGGAGAGTCAAGTTCCCAATAACAAATTAGGGCATCTAGATCTAGCTGTGTCTACTCTTGGACTTTTAAATAATGTGTGTGCATGCTCAGTCATGTCTGACTCTTTGCGACCTGACCCCATTGACTGCAGCCCGTCAGGCTTCTCCGTCCATGGGATTTTCCAGGCAAGAATACTGGAGTGGGTTACCATTTCCTTCTCCAGGGGATCTTCCTGACACAGGGGTTGAACCCATGTCTTCTGTGTCTCCTGCATTGGTAGGTGGATTCTTTACCACTGAACCACTTGGGAAGCCCATATGAACCAATAAATTCCCTTATGTGTTTAAGCAAATCTTAGATTTCTGTCACTTGCAACCTAGATTAATTTTCCTGATTAATTGTTCTGGTTAATACTGGCACAATTCATACATTAGACTTTCTGCTTTGCCTGAAAGCAAACTGTATCAGTTAACTATTGACACAAGAAAGCTGCATAAAAAACAGCCACAGTGGCATGCAACAAGGCTGTGGCTGGATGGTTCTCATGTTCTGGGTTGGTCGTGGCTGATCTTGGCTGGGCTTGTTGGTGCTGGTGGTCTGCTGACCAACTAGGGGATGGCTAATCTAGCATGGCCTTGGCTTGGGTGACTTGGCTACATACCTCTGCGTCATGTGGTCTCTCTTCGTCAAGCAAGCCAGCTAGCTTGGGCTTGACTCATGGCCAAGAAGAGGCCTGAGAGAGCCTGAAAGAATGCAAGACCTAGGCTCAGAACTTTACACACCACTGTCACCTTACTCTGTTTGGCAAAGCAAGTAGCAAGAATAGCTCATACTCAGTGGGTGGGGAAATAGTCCATCTCTTGATGGGAAGAGCTACAAATTCCCATTGCAAAGGGCAAAGCTACAGGGAGGAGCCAAGGATTAGAGCCATTTTTGCAGTCAGTCACCACACTCATCCTTGTTGCATTTAATACAGTGGTAGTAAAGACATAGGGAGAAGGCAATGGCAACCCACTCCAGTCCTCTTGCCTGGAAAATCCCATGGGCAGAGGAGCCTGGTAGGGTGCAGTCCATGGGGTTGCTAAGAGTCGGACACGACTGAGCGACTTCACTTCACTTTTCACTTTCATGCATTGGAGAAGGAAATGGCAACCCACTCCAGTGTTCTTGCCTGGAGAATTCCAGGGACAGGGGAGCCTGGTGGGCTGCTGTCTATTGGGTCGCACAGAGTTGGACACGACTGAAGCGACTTAGCAGCAGCAGCAGCAGTAAAGAGATAAGTAAATGGGGGCTAGCGCTTACCAGTTGCTCACCAAAGGTAGCATGTTCTTTCAGTGCAGGAGATGATGCTCCCCTGGGAAGACCATAGCCTTGACTACACGGACCTTTGTGGGCAGAATGATGTCTGCTTTTCAACACATTGTCTAGGTTTGTCGTAGCTTTCCTGCCAAAATGGTAGCAGATCTCTGGCTCTGAGGCAATGAAGTTGAAAATTAGGATCCCCCTGAATTTTGCTTCTCAGGTCTTTCTGTCAGTTTCATGAGCACCCAATTGCCTGTGTTAAATACCCTTCTGCTTGAAATATCTAGAGTGATATCTGTTTTCCCTATAGGTATCTACATGATACAGACTTCAAATTCTGGACTCTAAACTGTCGTCTCTCACAGTTGTTAGCCTTATTATTATCCACTTTTTTCATGTTCCCAGCCTGCTGCCTCACAGCCTACCCTCTTGCCCACACACCTAGCATACCCTTAGGAAGAGAGCTCTGCTTCTTATTGCTGAGAAAAAAGAATGTGTTAGGTATGACCTCCCTCAGCTATTCTGTCTCTCCACTTGGAACTGTAGCTACCCTTTTTGTTTCCTTCTGCTCCATCTGTACTTCTGGGGTAGAAAAAGGATAAGACTTTTATGTGGTACATGGCACCTTTTATTTACCATTTTAACCTAATTTTCTGCTGTTTTTCATATGTGCCTATACTAATTATGGTAGACTGACCGCACTGAAAAATAAAAAAAGATGGAATTGTTGCTGTAACAAAAGACCCCAAAATCTGTAGTAGCTCAAACACAGTAAAAGTTTATTTCCTGCTCAAATAACAGTGCTGGGCACATGAATAATCAATGGGACAAGCCCTCCTCTATTTAGGGACCCAAATTGATGGAAACCCAACCGTTTTCAAGATGTGCTTTTCAGTGTCACCTTTCCAGACATCCAGGAGGGGAAAAGCATATGAGGGATATATATACAGAGTTTTTTGTGGGTCAGGTCTAGAAATGTCTTTTTTATTCCCATTCCGTTAGCTAGAATTCAGTCACATGGCTATACCTAACTGCAAAGGAGGTTGGGAAATGTAGTCCAGCTATGTGAAAGCTGAGCGCCGAATAGTTGATGCTTTTGAACTGTGGTGTTGGAGAAGACTCTTGAAAGTCCCTTGGACTGCACAGAGATAAAACCAGTCAATACTAAAGAAAATCAGTCCTGAATATTCATTGAAAGGGTTGATGTTGAAGCTCCAATACTTTGGCCACCTGATGTGAAGAACTGACTCACTGAAAAAGACCCTGATGCTGGGAAAGATTGAGGGCAGGAGGAGAAGGGTACAACAGAGAATGAGATGGTTGGATGGCATCACTGATTCGATGGACATGAGTTTGAGCAGGCTCGGGGAGTTAGTGATGGACAGGGAAGCCTGGCGTGCTTCCATCCATAGGGTCACAAAGAATCAGACATGACTGAATGAATGAACTATGTGTCCAGGAGGAAGGAAAAAAATGGATTTTGGTGAATATCAGTCTGTGCCATTATGCCTTAAACCTTGGAAAACTTAATTTTTCAACTGTTCAACTTTGTCTCTTCTAAATTAAGGATAATAAAAGCATCTCTTTAGGGCTGTTGTAAGGATTAAATGTATTATACTATAATTCTTAGAATAGGGCCTGGCACATAGGCAGCATCCATCCATAACCATCAGTGTTACCTGTTGTCATTGTTATCATTATCATCATCATCATCCTTAGAGACTCAGCTTAAATATTACTTCCTAAGTAAAGTCTTGGTTCTCCCCTTCTTCTCCTGCCCATTTCTTGCCCAGAGTTACATTGTATTATAACTGTTTTATGATTGGTGCCTCCCCTACATGCTTCTTGAGGGCAAGAAGTGTGTTTGCTGCTGCTGCTAAGTCGCTTCAGTCGTGTCTGACTCTGTGTGACCCCCACGGACTGCATCCTACCAGGCTTCTCCGTCCATGGGATTCTCCAGGCAAGAACACTGGAGTGGGTTGCCATTTCCTTCTCCAATGCATGAAAGTGGAAAGTGTGTTTAGTTCTTTTTATATCTCAAATATCTGGCATAGTCCCTGGGGTATGATAGATATTCACTAATATTTATTGAAGGAGGAAAAGGGGAAGGGGAGGAAGGGAAAAAAAGGAGAAGGAGGGAGAAAGGGAAGGAGGGAGGGAGTAACGAAGAACGGAAGGAAAACCATGCAAGGGTCAACATCTTGCCAACGGTAGATTCATGAAAGGGCAGCCTGATACACTGCATAGCAGCTTTAGTTGCTACAATATCCCAGATCCCAGAGGCTCTGAGCTGCTGCCAGCTCAGGGTCCAAGCTTCAAACCCTGTGCTGACTGCCCTGTGCACCACCTCTCATCCTCTCAGCCCAGCTTTACTCCAGCCATTGCTACAACACTCAGGCTGCCAGAGGTATAAGCCTACCGTCCCTCGCCTCAGATGTTTGCATCTCATTCTGCCCTGGGCTTGCTGTCCATTTCTTTCTTGGACACCTGCAGAAATGTATTTTGACTTTCACATATGCAAACAATGCAAGTGTGAGGGAGGTGGCATGTTGTGGGGCAACTTAACCATCGAAGGAGAGGAGCTAATGGATAAATGTTCCTTTTTCCCAGCTCTTGGGCAGTTGATTCTGGTAGGGTGAAAACTTGTCCTGTTTTCCTTGCACTTTCCTGGTTTTTCCTCTGAGAGTCCCACATGGCTGGAACCCACTAATTCTGAAAGGAATTCTACAAGACTCTTCATGAGGTTCCGGTGGGGGTCAAGTCCCAGGTGCCCAGAGCTCAGTAACACACCTGGACTGCCTTTCCCTACTTACTTTGATGCAAGCCCTGTCTCAGGCTCTGCTTTCTGTTGGTGTTTGAATTGGGCAGCCCTGAGCTATTTCAAATCCTGAAAGATGATGCTGTGAAAGTGCTGCACTCAATATGCCAGCACATTTGGAAAACTCAGCAGTGGCCACAGTACTGGAAAAGGTCAGTTTTCATTCCAATCCCAAAGAAAGGCAATGCCAAAGAGTGCTCAAACTACTGCATAATTGCACTCATCTCACACACTAGTAAAGTAATGCTCAAAATTCTCCAAGCCAGGCTTCAGCAATATGTGAACCGTGAACTTCCTGATGTTCAAGCTGGTTTTAGAAAAGGCAGAGGAACCAGAGATCAAATTGCCAACATCCACTGGATCATAGAAAAAGCAAGAGAGTTCCAGAAAAACATCTATTTCTGCTTTATTGACTATGCCAAAGCCTTTGACTGTGCGGATCACAATAAACTGTGGGAAATTCTGAAAGAGATGGGAATACCAGACCACCTGATCTGCCTCTTGAGAAATCTGTATGCAGGTCAGGAAGCAACAGTGAGAACTGGACATGGAACAACAGACTGGTTCCAAATAGGAAAAGGAGTATGTCAAGGCTGTATATTGTCACCCTGCTTATTTAACTTATATGCAGAGTACATCATGAGAAACACTGGACTGGAAGAAACACAAGCTGGAATCAAGATTGCCAGGAGAAATATCAATAACCTCAGATATGCAGATGACACCACCCTTATGGCAGAAAGTGAAGAGGAACTCAAAAGCCTCTTGATGAAAGTGAAAGTGGAGAGTGAAAAAGTTGGCTTAAAGCTCAACATTCAGAAAATGAAGATCATGGCATCTAGTCCCATCGCTTCATGGGAAATAGATGGGGAAACAGTGTCAGACTTTATTTTTCTGGGCTCCAAAATCACTACAGATGGTGACTGCAGCCATGAAATTAAAAGACGCTTACTCCTTGGAAGGAAAGTTATGACCAACCTAGATAGCATGTTCAAAGCAGAGACATTACTTTGCCAACAAAGTCCGTCTAGTCAAGGCTATGGTTTTTCCTGTGGTCATGTATGGATGTGAGAGTTGGACTGGGAAGAAGGCTGAACGCCGAAGAATTGATGCTTTTGAACTGTGGTGTTGGAGAAGACTCTTGAGAGTCCCTTGGACTGCAAGGAGATCCAACCAGTCCATTCTGAAGGAGATCAGCCCTGGGATTTCTTTGGAAGGAATGATGCTGAAGCTGAAACTCCAGTACTTTGGCCACCTCATGCGAAGAGTTGACTCATTGGAAAAGACTCTGATGCTGGGAGGGATTGGGGGCAGGAGGAGAAGGGGATGACAGAGGATGAGATGGCTGGATGGCATCACTGACTCGATGGACGTGAATCTGAGTGAACTCCAGGAGTTGGTAATGGACAGGGAGGCCTGGCGTGCTGTGATTCATGGGGTCACAAAGAGTCGGACACAACTGAGCGACTGAACTGAACTGAACTGAGCTTCCCTGTGTAGTGATGTGTTCCCAGCTCTAGAAAAGTAAACAGGGCAGGGCCAGAGAAAATGAGTCAGGGCTCCAAACAGCCAAATTATCACTTTCCTGATGTTGCTACAAAATTAATCTGGAAGAGATGGTATCATTTAAAGATATCCTGAAACAAAAACAAAAAACCTATTCATTCAGTAAAAAAAAAAAAAAAAAAAGAAAAATGATATTATCATGAAATGTTTATTAAATGTGCAAACAGCAGGGTGTTGGAGAGAATATCAAACAGAAGACTTAGCTTTCCTTTTTTTTAATATTTTTTATTTATTTGGCTGCATTGGGTCTTAGTTGCAGCCTGCTAGGTATTTGTTTCATCATTCAGGACCTTTTTTTGTGGCACATGGGCATAGTTGCCCCGCAGCATGTGGGATCTTAATTCACCAGCCAGGGGATCCAACCTGCATCCCCTGCACTGCAAGGCAGATTCTTAATCACCAGACCACCAGCGAAGTCCTGGGAGACTTAGCTTTTAGCCCCACTTGAAGCCACCTTGTGGTTCAGATGGTAAAGAGTTTGCCTGCAATGCAGGAGACCCAGGTTCGATCCCTGAGTTGGGAAGATACCCTGGAGAAGGAAATGGCAACCTACTCGAGTAATCTTGCCTGAAAAATCCCATGGATGGAGGAGCCTGGCAGGTACAGTCCATGGGGGTGCAAAAAGTTGGACATGACTGAGTGACTTCACTTTCACTTTCTAGCATCATAATCCTACATGACCTTTGTCACTTTTCTTCTCCTTGGGCCTCAGTTCCCCATCTATAAAATGAGGACGCTGGACTTGTCCCTTTTTGCTTTTACCAGTTGTCCTGTTGTACAGGAGACAGGGATCAAGACCATTCCCATAGAAAAGAAATGCAAAAAAGCAAAATGGCTGTCTGGGGAGGCCTTACAAATAGCTGTGAAAAGAAGAGAAGCGAAAAGCAAAGGAGAAAAGGAAAGATATAAACATCTGAATGCAGAGTTCCAAAGAATAGCAAGAAGAGATAAGAAAGCCTTCTTCAGCGATCAATGCAAAGAAATAGAGGAAAACAACAGAATGGGAAAGACTAGGGATCTCTTCAAGAAAATCAGAGATACCAAAGGAACATTTCACGCAAAGATGAGCTCGATAAAGGACAGAAATGGTATGGACCTAACAGAAGCAGAAGATATTAAGAAGAGATGGCAAGAATACACAGAAGAACTGTACAAAAAAGATCTTCACGACCCAGATAATCACGATGGTGTGATCACTGACCTAGAGCCAGACATCCTGGAATGTGAAGTCAAATGGGCCTTAGAAAGCATCACTACGAACAAAGCTAGTGGAGGTGATGGAATTCCAGTTGAGCTATTCCAAATCCTGAAAGATGATGCTGTGAAAGTGTTGCATTCAATATGCCAGCAAATTTGGAAAACTCAGCAGTGGCCACAAGACTGGAAAAGGTCAGTTTTCATTCCAATCCCAAAGAAAGGCAATGCCAAAGAATGCTCAAACTACCACACAGTTGCACTCATCTCACATGCTAGTAAAGTAATGCTCAAAATTCTCCAAGCCAGGCTTCAGCAATATGTGAACCGTGAACTTCCTGATGTTCAAGCTGATTTTAGAAAAGGCAGAGGAACCAGAGATCAAATTGCCAACATCCGCTGGATCATAGAAAAAGCAAGAGAGTTCCAGAAAAACATCTATTTCTGCTTTATTGACTATGCCAAAGCCTTTGACTGTGTGGATCACAATAAACTGTGGAAAATTCTGAAAGAGATGGGAATACCAGACCACCTAATCTGCCTCTTGAGAAATTTGTATGCAGGTCAGGAAGCAACAGTTAGAATTGGACATGGAACAACAGACTGGTTCCAAATAGGAAAAGGAGTACGTCAAGGCTGTATATTGTCACCCTGCTTATTTAACTTTTATGCAGAGTACATCATGAGAAACGCTGGACTGGAAGAAACACAAGCTGGAATCAAGATTGCTGGGAGAAATATCAATAACCTCAGATATGCAGATGACACCACCCTTATGGCAGAAAGTGAAGAGGAACTCAAAAGCCTCTTGATGAAAGTGAAAGTGGAGAGTGAAAAAGTTGGCTTAAAGCTCAACATTCAGAAAACGAAGATCATGGCATCCGGTCCCACCACTTCATGGGAAATAGACGGGGAAACAGTGGAAACAGTGTCAGACTTTATTTTTCTGGGCTCCAGGATCACTGCAGATGGTGACTGCAGCCATGAAATTAAAAGACGCTTACTCCTTGGAAGGAAAGTTATGACCAACCTAGATAGCATGTTCAAAGCAGAGACATTACTTTGCCAACAAAGTCCGTCTAGTCAAGGCTATGGTTTTTCCTGTGGTCATGTATGGATGTGAGAGTTGGACTGGGAAGAAGGCTCAGCACCGAAGAATTGATGCTTTTGAACTGTGGTGTTGGAGAAGACTCTTGAGAGTCCCTTGGACTGCAAGGAGATCCAACCAGTCCATTCTGAAGGAGATCAACCCTGGGATTTCTTTGGAAGGAATGATGCTGAAGCTGAAACTCCAGTACTTTGGCCACATCATGCGAAGAGTTGACTCATTGGAAAAGACTCTGATGCTGGGAGGGATTGGGGGCAGGAGGAGAAGGGGATGACAGAGGATGAGATGGCTGGATGGCATCACTGACTCGATGGACGTGAATCTGAGTGAACTCCAGGAGTTGGTAATGGACAGGGAGGCCTGGCGTGCTGTGATTCATGGGGTCACAAAGAGTCGGACACAACTGAGCGACTGAACTGAACTGAACTGAGCTTCCCTGTGTAGTGATGTGTTCCCAGCTCTAGAAAAGTAAACAGGGCAGGGCCAGAGAAAATGAGTCAGGGCTCCAAACAGCCAAATTATCACTTTCCTGATGTTGCTACAAAATTAATCTGGAAGAGATGGTATCATTTAAAGATATCCTGAAACAAAAACAAAAAACCTATTCATTCAGTAAAAAAAAAAAAAAAAAAGAAAAATGATATTATCATGAAATGTTTATTAAATGTGCAAACAGCAGGGTGTTGGAGAGAATATCAAACAGAAGACTTAGCTTTCCTTTTTTTTAATATTTTTTATTTATTTGGCTGCATTGGGTCTTAGTTGCAGCCTGCTAGGTATTTGTTTCATCATTCAGGACCTTTTTTTGTGGCACATGGGCATAGTTGCCCCGCAGCATGTGGGATCTTAATTCACCAGCCAGGGGATCCAACCTGCATCCCCTGCACTGCAAGGCAGATTCTTAATCACCAGACCACCAGCGAAGTCCTGGGAGACTTAGCTTTTAGCCCCACTTGAAGCCACCTTGTGGTTCAGATGGTAAAGAGTTTGCCTGCAATGCAGGAGACCCAGGTTCGATCCCTGAGTTGGGAAGATACCCTGGAGAAGGAAATGGCAACCTACTCGAGTAATCTTGCCTGAAAAATCCCATGGATGGAGGAGCCTGGCAGGTACAGTCCATGGGGGTGCAAAAAGTTGGACATGACTGAGTGACTTCACTTTCACTTTCTAGCATCATAATCCTACATGACCTTTGTCACTTTTCTTCTCCTTGGGCCTCAGTTCCCCATCTATAAAATGAGGACGCTGGACTTGTCCCTTTTTGCTTTTACCAGTTGTCCTGTTGTACAGGAGACAGGGATCAAGACCATTCCCATAGAAAAGAAATGCAAAAAAGCAAAATGGCTGTCTGGGGAGGCCTTACAAATAGCTGTGAAAAGAAGAGAAGCGAAAAGCAAAGGAGAAAAGGAAAGATATAAACATCTGAATGCAGAGTTCCAAAGAATAGCAAGAAGAGATAAGAAAGCCTTCTTCAGCGATCAATGCAAAGAAATAGAGGAAAACAACAGAATGGGAAAGACTAGGGATCTCTTCAAGAAAATCAGAGATACCAAAGGAACATTTCACGCAAAGATGAGCTCGATAAAGGACAGAAATGGTATGGACCTAACAGAAGCAGAAGATATTAAGAAGAGATGGCAAGAATACACAGAAGAACTGTACAAAAAAGATCTTCACGACCCAGATAATCACGATGGTGTGATCACTGACCTAGAGCCAGACATCCTGGAATGTGAAGTCAAATGGGCCTTAGAAAGCATCACTACGAACAAAGCTAGTGGAGGTGATGGAATTCCAGTTGAGCTATTCCAAATCCTGAAAGATGATGCTGTGAAAGTGTTGCATTCAATATGCCAGCAAATTTGGAAAACTCAGCAGTGGCCACAAGACTGGAAAAGGTCAGTTTTCATTCCAATCCCAAAGAAAGGCAATGCCAAAGAATGCTCAAACTACCACACAGTTGCACTCATCTCACATGCTAGTAAAGTAATGCTCAAAATTCTCCAAGCCAGGCTTCAGCAATATGTGAACCGTGAACTTCCTGATGTTCAAGCTGATTTTAGAAAAGGCAGAGGAACCAGAGATCAAATTGCCAACATCCGCTGGATCATAGAAAAAGCAAGAGAGTTCCAGAAAAACATCTATTTCTGCTTTATTGACTATGCCAAAGCCTTTGACTGTGTGGATCACAATAAACTGTGGAAAATTCTGAAAGAGATGGGAATACCAGACCACCTAATCTGCCTCTTGAGAAATTTGTATGCAGGTCAGGAAGCAACAGTTAGAATTGGACATGGAACAACAGACTGGTTCCAAATAGGAAAAGGAGTACGTCAAGGCTGTATATTGTCACCCTGCTTATTTAACTTTTATGCAGAGTACATCATGAGAAACGCTGGACTGGAAGAAACACAAGCTGGAATCAAGATTGCTGGGAGAAATATCAATAACCTCAGATATGCAGATGACACCACCCTTATGGCAGAAAGTGAAGAGGAACTCAAAAGCCTCTTGATGAAAGTGAAAGTGGAGAGTGAAAAAGTTGGCTTAAAGCTCAACATTCAGAAAACGAAGATCATGGCATCCGGTCCCACCACTTCATGGGAAATAGACGGGGAAACAGTGGAAACAGTGTCAGACTTTATTTTTCTGGGCTCCAGGATCACTGCAGATGGTGACTGCAGCCATGAAATTAAAAGACGCTTACTCCTTGGAAGGAAAGTTATGACCAACCTAGATAGCATGTTCAAAGCAGAGACATTACTTTGCCAACAAAGTCCGTCTAGTCAAGGCTATGGTTTTTCCTGTGGTCATGTATGGATGTGAGAGTTGGACTGGGAAGAAGGCTCAGCACCGAAGAATTGATGCTTTTGAACTGTGGTGTTGGAGAAGACTCTTGAGAGTCCCTTGGACTGCAAGGAGATCCAACCAGTCCATTCTGAAGGAGATCAACCCTGGGATTTCTTTGGAAGGAATGATGCTGAAGCTGAAACTCCAGTACTTTGGCCACATCATGCGAAGAGTTGACTCATTGGAAAAGACTCTGATGCTGGGAGGGATTGGGGGCAGGAGGAGAAGGGGATGACAGAGGATGAGATGGCTGGATGGCATCACTGACTCGATGGACGTGAGTCTGAGTGAACTCCGGGAGTTGGTGATGGACAGGGAGGCCTGGCGTGCTGCGATTCATGGGGTTGCAAAGAGTCGGACACGACTGAGTGACTGATCTGATCTGATCTGGCTGTTGCAGTTACTTGTGGGGTTCTGTGGGGAGGACAGAGGCTCCAGGGCTGTCAATAGGTCAAGGAAATAGAGGAGGGGACAGGAGCCGAGGTTCATACCTGCATCAGTTGTTGAGTACATGTTGCAGAAAGATTATATAAATGGATCATGGTGGACGGTGAAGAACCCCAAATGAGTGTCCCTAATGTTCTTAAGATTTATCAATTAATCAAAAACCCTCTACCTACCTAGATGAGATTTCAGGGCCAAGAAGATTTGCCTTTAACTTTTTTTTTTTGGCCATATGTCTTAGCATGTGGGATCTTAAGTTCCCCAACCAGGGATGGAGCCCATGTCCCCTGCAGTGGAAGTGTAGAGTATTAGCAACTGGACCACCCAGGGAACTCCCTTCCTTTAACCTTTAAGAAAGATCTTCATAAAAACTGAACAGCTTGAGGCCATGACCTTGACAGCCAGATGGAAAACCCAGCCAGTGGTGTGCTAGAGTACCTTGTACCTATTTGTAAGAGGTGATTGTGAAATATTCAGGAATTTTGTGAGCCTAACAACCATTGGTAGTTTTAAACCAGTCTTGGGAAGAGCACTGACACCATAGAAATTGGCCAATGCTAAAACTGGGGCTCTCTCTGCCCCGTGAGTTGTTTTACCAGCCCTTCACTGCATCCAGCTTTGATCACTGTTAGCTTCTTATCCAGGATTGTGGCTAAATTAAATGTGTGTGTCTTAAAAAGAATTTTTTTTTTCTCCTGTGTTTTTTTTTTTTTTTTTTTTGGATTGTGGATACAGTGATTAGAGTCATTAAAACCTGTCTTTCTGTCTCCCTTCACAGAGGTTTTCTTTATAGGTGCTATGAATTTGAAAGATGCAAATCCCTGCAGAGCTATCTGGCAGGATTCCATTCCCCCAAGTCCTGCAGGTCCTGGCAGGGCCCAGCTCTGCCTGTCTTCCTCAGAACCACTTCAGGGTGTCATGGTGCTGCTTCAAGAGTGTTTGTCTTCATGAATTGCCTCTTTGGGGGCTTTGGGCAATTCTTGAAGGACTTTGAAAGCTTGGTTGGAATCCTGGTTGTGCCACTTGGTAACTCTGTGACTGGGCAAGTTACCTAACCTGACTGAACAGTTTAACTTCTGGGCTTAACTAGAACCTAAGGAAGTTTAAGCGTTAAGGTACCGCACTTGTGTGAGCCTCTCACGGGGGAGCCTTAGGCAGGTTGTAATTTTGTTTAATGTTTGTTTGTTTGGCTGCACCTGGTCTTAGTTGCAGCGTGCAGGATCTTCTACCTCCGATGTGGCGTGCAGGTTCTTTGGTTGCCACATGTAGATATTTTAGCTGCAGCATGTGAACTCTTAGATGCGGCCTGCGGGATCTAGTTCTCTGACCAGGGATCGGACCCAGGCCCTCTGCATTGGGAGCACAGAGTATTAACCACTGGACCTCCAGGGAAGTGCCTGCATTTTCTATTTTAATCTCATCATCTAAACCCAACCCCTCACCCCTACCACAAAGTACATCATCTTCAGAGATTCACACAACTTGGATCAGCTACTACTTGTGGAAATGAATCATGCAACACATGTAAAAGGCTTAACCCAGGGCCTGACCCATTGGAAGAGCTTCATTAAAGTCCCTATTGTAATGCAGATGCTTTCCCTCTATCACCATACATCCCATGTCATTTTTCTCCTGTCCCAAAATGTCAGCACTCGTCCACATTCTGTTCGTAGTTTGCTTCTCCTCCACCCACCACGCTGGCTTCTTGCCAATCACTTGCCACTTGGCCAAATTTATTCCAAGAGGTGCCACATGCAGCGCCTCACTGCCGCGATTGTAATGGTGAGAAAACAATTTTTAGCAATCAGTTCTTCATCTCCTTGCAACGTGACAGCAAGGAGAAACCATAAGTGAATTGCCCAAGGCTCCTTGGTGTGATGGGGAATCAAAAACATATTAATACTTAACAAAACATCCAACAGGACAGGAAAACAAAGGGCAATTGAGGCAAGGCTCTGATGCTCTGCCAGTTGTTAAAATAAAAGGCTGATTGTCAGTCCACCGTGAGGTAGAGAGCTTCCCTTAAGAGCATAAGTATCTCAGAATTATCAAAAGCCTCTAAGTCCCCTTAATGATGGGTTTTTACCACAGGTAGAGGGAAGGTAAACCACATTTAGTGCATTTGGCACTACAGGTGTAACAAGAATTTCAGAGCCATATGCCTTTACTCATGGTGAGTTAGGGAGTGGTTGGTGTGCCTGTGAGCCCGACGTGCACTCCTTCCCTGAGCTGGAAGAAGGGACCTTGAGTCAGATGAAACTTAGGTGCAGTCATTACTAACAGACTGTTGTATGCAAGGCACCTGGAGTGGTGCTTTCTATTACACAGTGTTGAAAGCTGTCCAGTCAGGTGGAGAGAGTGAGGCCATTGGGATCAGATGAGTCTCATTTAATCCAGGCACTGCTTTGTGTTGTTATATGATTTAGACTGTTTCTGCAACCTCTGATCCTTAAGTTTCCTCATCTGTAAAATGGGAAAAATACCACTCACATTGAAAAATTGCTAAGTTTGTAATAAATGTTCATTTTCTTACCCCCTTCTGAAAGCATAGAATCCAAGTGCAGTTTTGGTATTCTCAGAAACTGTTCATGTAGCTTTTCTGAGTCTTGTATTATGTTAATAGTTGAAACATTTTGTCCTGTTATATTTTTGTGGCACAAGAATTAGAATATTTAGATGAGTATGATAAAGAATCCACCTGCATGCAGGAGACCCGGGTTTGATCCCTAGGCTGGAAGATCCTTTGAAAGAGGAAATGGCAACCCACTACAGTATTCTTGCCTGGGAAGTCCCATGGACAGAGGAACCTGGCAGGCGACAGCCAATGGGGTTGCAAAGAGTCGGACACGACTGAGCAACTAACACTTTCACTCTTTCAAAAAAGATTACACATAGTTCCAACATGTAGTTATAGCTTCTGTTAAAATCCTTGGAGATAACCTTCCAGAATATTTTTATGCATATAAATACTTGTATTATTGCAATTTAATTATATGATGCATATTATTCTATAACCTGCTTTTTTAAAAAGATGATAGATCTTATTTATAGGAATCCTTGGGAAAAATCTCTTCCCTGACAAGTCAGGTAACAACTCTTCCTTGTCGTAGGAAACAGTTGAGATTAACACACTATTACAATTGACGATCGTTATTAAATAAGTTATAGTAAAACTTCAGTGCCCTTTTCCCAGAGAAAGGCCATATAGCTGCTACAATGAAAGAAAACAAGTGACATTTACAAATCCCATTGCTGAAACTCCTTTGTTTAGAAATCATGTTGGTTTTTTTTTTTTTAAACAATTTTATAAAAACTATAAAGAAGCTTGTCCCTTTGCATTCAAAACAAGGCAAAAAGAGATTTGTAATTGGATATTGTCCTTGATCAAGCTGCTATATCAAAATACCATGGACTGGGAAGCTTAAACAATGGACGTTTATTTTCTCACACTTCTGGAGAATGGAGGTCTGAGATTAGGGGACCAGCAGATCTGGTTCCTAATAAGAATGTCATTCCTGTCTTGCAGATGCCCAGCTGCCTTCCAGCTGCAACCCTGCATGGTGGAGAGAGAGTGTGCTCTGGTGTATTCTTCTGCTTATAAGGACATTAATCTTAACTGTGGGGCTGTACTCTCATGACACTCTCATGACCTCATCTAAACCTAATTACCTCCAAAAGCCTGCCTCCCAATACTATCACACTGAGAGTGAGGGCTTCAACATGTGGATGATGGGTAAGGGTAGAAACATCTAGAACAGAGCAAATATTGTTATAGACCCATAACACCTTCACTAAAGAAGATAATGGACTTCTCTGGTGGCTCAGATGGTAAAAGAACCTGCCTGCAATGCATGAGACCTAGGTTCGATACCTGGTTCAGGAAGATTCTCTGGAGGAGGGAATGGCAATCCAATCCAGTATTCTTGCCTGGAGAATTCCATGGACAGAAGAGCCTAGCAGGCTACAGTCCATGGAGTCAGAGTCACACGTGACTGAGCAACTAACACTTTCACTCTTCTGTAGAGAAAATAATAAAAGGGAGCAAATTACCTCTACCAGAACACGGTACTGGCACTTAGAAAATGCTCCATGTTTGTTAGATTCCTGTTCTGCCCTCATTCCTCACAACAGTGATACGAAACATCCACAGGCTTTGGAATCAGACCAGGGTTTGAACACTGGCTTATTATCATTGAATACTGGCTTTTTTTTTATCATTATCACTGGCTTATTTGAACACTGGCTTATCATTTGGTGGAGCATCTTGAAACCTCCTTTTATATTTGAGGATGTCCCTTCCTGGGATAGGGTGACTATCCACTCTTCTTTTAGGGCTCTGGCCCATACCTCAAGGATTTATCTCGGTATAAATTTCACATTTCCTGAGCAATAGAAATTTCTTAGACATGTAGTTATCTGCAGCCGCTAAGTCGCTTCAGTCGTGTCTGACTCTGTGCAGCCGCATAGATGGGACCCCACCAGGGTCCCCTGGGATTCTCCAGGCAAGAACACTGGAGTGGGTTGCCATTTCCTTCTCCAATGCACGAAAATGAAAAGTGAAAGTGAAGTCGCTCAGTCGTGTCTGACTCTTAGCGACCCCATGGACTGAAGCCTACTAGGCTCCTCCATCCATGGGATTTTCCAGGCAAAAGAGTACTAGAGTGGGGGTGACATTGCCTTCTCCAGTTATCTGCAGAAAAAATTTTAAATAAATATGCAAAAAACTGAGTTTTCACATTTTGTTATTTCAACCTCTGTAAAGCTAGTGGAGGTGATGGAATTCCAGTTGAGCTATTTCAAATCCTAAAAGAGGATGCTGTGAAAGTGCTGTACTCAATGTGCCAGTAAATTTGGAAAACTTAGCAGTGGCCACAGAACTGGAAGGGGTTGGTTTTCATTCCAATACCAAAGAAAGGCAATGCCAAAGAGTGCTCAAACTACCACACAATTGCACTCATCTCACACGCTAGTAGAGTAATGTTCAAAATTCTCCAAGCCAGACTTCAACAATACCTGAACCATGAACTTCCAGATGTTCAAGGCTGGTTTTAGAAAAGGCAGAGGAACCAGAGATCAAATTGTCAACATCCGCTGGATCGTGGAAAAAGCAAGAGAGTTCCAGAAAAACATCTATTTCTGCTTTATTGACTATGCCAAAGCCTTTGACTGTATGGATCACAGCAAACTGTGGCAAAATCTTCAAGAGATGGGAATACCAGACCACCTGACCTGCCTCCTGAGAAATCTGTATGCAGGTCAAGAAGTAACAGAACTGGACATGGAACAACAGACTGGTTCCAAATAGGAAAAGGAGTACGTCAAGGCTGTATATTGTCACCCTGCTTATTTAATGCAGAGTACATCATGAGAAACGCTGGGCTGAAAGAAGCACAAGCTGGATCAAGATTGCAGGCAGAAATATCAATAACCTCATATATGCAGATGACACCACCCTTATGGCAGAAAGTGAAGAGGAACTAAAGAGCCTCTCGATGAAAGTGAAAGAGGAGAGTGAAAAAGTTGGTTTAAAGCTCAACATTCAGAAAACTAAGATCATGCTATCTGGCCCCATCACTTCATGGCAAATAGATGGGGAAACAGTGGGAACATTGTCTCCAAAATACTGCAGATGGTGATTGCAGCCATGAAATTAAAAGACGCTTACTCCTTGAAAGAAAAGTTATGACCAACCTAGATAGCATATTGAAAAGCAGAGACATGACTTTGCCAGCATAGGTGCATCTCGTCAAGGCTATGGTTTTCCCAGCTAGTCATGTATGGATGTGAGAGATGGACTATGAAGAAAGCTGAGTGCCAAAGAATTGATGCTTTTGAACTCTGGTGTTGGAGAAGACTCGTGAGAGTCCCTTGGACTGCAAGGAGATCCAACCAGTCCATCCTAAAGGAGATCAGTCCTGAGTATTCATTGGAAGGACTGATGTTGAAGCTGAAACTCCAATTCTTTGGCCAATTCTTTGACGTGAAGAGCTGACTCATTGGGAAAGACCCTGATGCTGGGAAAGATTGAAGGCAGGAGGAGACGGGGATGACAGTGGATGAGGTGGTTGCATGATATCACTGACTCAATGGACAGGAGTTTGAGTAAACTCCAGGAGTTTGTGATGGACAGGGAGGCCTGGTGTGCTTCAGTCCATGGGGTCGCAAAGAGTCGGACATGACCAGGCAACAGAACTGAACTGAATTGAACTGAAAGTGTCAGGAGATCCTAGACTAGGTGCCGGGGTCCAGTCCCGGCTGATCCTGGGTATTCGAAGGGGAGACGGCATCGGCGACTATTTACATATTCATCAAAGATATAAAGAGTAATAGAATGAGGATAGCTCAGTAGGAAAATTCAGTGGAGAAAAGAAGCTGAGTAGCTTGGTTTACGTGGGAGACCAATAAAACTTCAAGACAAGAAGCTTGCACCACTTATGTAGGCCGCAGGCGTCCTTCCGTTCTCCCGAAGGAGAGGAGACACTGAGGCCTCCCCGGTTGGATCTTAGAAGCCCAGGCATAATTAGTAAGCTGGCGGGTTCCGCGCTCCAAATGGAGACTCAGCCAGAGTGAGAGAGAGCGCGACATGGGGAGACCAGTCTTTCGAGGAACTGATCCCAATTCTTTATTTTCCAGAGTCTGTTTTTATACACTGAGATGTTATACAAAAGTCACGTGGGGACAGCAGTCCTGACTTTTATTAAAGTCAGGTGCTTCATACAAATGTATACAGAGGTCTTAGGGGTGTTACATCATCTTCTGGCCAGGGGGGCCTGCTGACAATTTATGACCCTCTCCTTGTGACAGTGGTCAGTCAATACTTATTTCTCCAGGGGCGATTATTCTTAAAACAGACGTCACTCAAATAAAGTTACATTCCTATAGGGTGAGGGTGTAGTGGGTTTTAGTTAAGGAAAGAATTTACTTGGCCTAAGGTCTAACATGATTTATATCAAAGGTTAATACTTATTTCTTCTGTATATTCATTAATGTATATAAGGGCAGGGGAAGTGGAGACTTAGCAGTAAACATTGGCTCAACAAATGAAAAACCCTTCACCAATATAATTTCTAATCAGCCCACTATACTTATACTAATAATTTTCTAACTTCTCTAAAGAACCTGTTTTTAGAAGGTTTAACGCATCTCGTGCCTTCACAGTTGGGAGGCTGTGAGCAATCACATGTGGCTGGACAAGCCTGTCAGGCAGGCTAGAGAAACTTCAGAGGAGTTTGTAAGGTTAAAACACTCTTATCACGCCCAGGAATTATTATTAACTGGAGCTCTCAGTTAACTCCTTCTCCGAAAGAGGTGGTGGGGGACAGCCCCCCGTAAAGTCAGAGGTGTAAGTGAGAGCACAAAGTAGTAAAGTAGGCAGGCTCTGGTTATAGGGGTAGATGCTCGAGGATTTCCAGGGGACTCCTGAGGCTCGATCCCGCCTTTTTGTATGTCGAGCCTCCTTCCTCATGACCTTTGCCATGGGCGGAGTGCCTCACGCTGGCCCCCAACAACTAGGATCCCTTTCCTACGCCTGGCCCTGAAAGTAATTTCTAAAGTCCTGCCTGAACAGCAAGCAGCCTCTCCTTCATTGGCATATTCAATAGTTTGAAAATCATTGATACCTGAAATAGTGGTAAAATCAAATAGGGTGACCTAACAAAGTCAAACTTTGTGAGCTGAAAAATGTGGCCTCAGAGTCTAAGTGGGTATTTGGAGAGCACTGATGTTTCACTGGGCAGTGAGAGAAGCAGAGGGGATTAAACCAAGTTTCTGTGCTTAAGTCTTTAGTAAAATTAGAGTTGGCACAGTTTTCTTTGGCCCTGAATCCCAGCCATATCCTGAAAACAAGGTGGAAGCCACTGCCAAAAATAACATGCTTTTTGTTTGACCATTGCACATAAAGTAACATAATACATTTTTGCAAATGTCACAGGACTTCTCATCTCATATGGATCTCCTGCTGTTTTGGGCTGAATGTGTCCCTTAAAAATGTATATGTTGAGTATGTTGAAGTCCCAGTCCTCAATATCTCAGAATGTGACTTCATATGGAGAAAGGGTATTTACAGAGGTGACTGAGTCAAAGTGACATCATTAGGACAGCCCCTAATCCAATATGACTGATGTTTTTATAAAAAGTTTGAAGATTTGGGACTTCCCTGGTGCTCCAGTGGTTAAGAATCTGCCTGCCAGTGCAGGAGACACAGGTTGGAACCCTGGTCCAGGAAGATTCCACATGCCACAGAACAACTAAGCCCAGGTGCCACAACTACTGAGCCCATGTGTCCTATAGCCTGTGTTCCACAACAAGAGAAGCCTCCACAGTGAGAATCCTTCGCACTGCAGCAAGAGAGTAGCCCCCTCTGGCTGCATCTAGAGAAAGCCACGCTCAGCACTGAAGACCAAGCACAGTTTAAAAAAAAGAAGGGCCATCGTTGCCAACACTTTGATTTTGGACTGCAGCCTCATGCAGTTGTTTTATTTTGTTACAGCAGCCCTAACAGACTAGTATGTCTGCCTAGATGGACTCTTACCCATTCCCCACAGAGGAAATTATAGACTGTATGGGAGGGGTCTTCTGGTAGCAGGCAATAGAACTGAAGTGAAAAGTGAGAGTCTATTGTAATGGCAAATGGTCATCTTAGAAAAGCAAGGGCAGAGGTATGGGATGGGCCTCAGCCAGGGACAAATTGGAACCAGGGACTCATTTGCTATCAGGGCTGGTCACATCTCTGCCAATGGACTGATTTTGAGTCTCCAGACCTTATATGGACAGACAGATTGCCATACATAGTTGAGGTCCAGTTACTTAAGAACCTCCAAACGATCTGGGGGAAGGGACATTGGCTCAGCTGTCATTGCTGGTTTAATTTCTGGTGTCCCTGTCTCAGAGCAATCATATATCTAAAACTTTGCCAAAAGCATCCTCTGTAACCATGGAGATTTTGGAGGGAAAGAGTTAGACCAATTAGTTTACTATGGTGTAGTCTCCCAGAGCTGCTGTAACGTATGACCGCAGACAGAAATTTATTCTTTGACAGTTCTAGAGGCTGGAAGTCCAAGATTAAGGTGTCAGAGGGATCATGCTCCCTCTAATAGCTCTAGAGAAGAATTCTTCATTACCTTTTCCTAGTTTCTACTGGTGGCCATCAGTGCTGGCATTCTTTGATTTGTAGTTGCAGCACTCTAATCTTTGCCCACATCTTTACATGGCATTCTCCTCTCTGTGTTCAAATTTCCTTCTCCTTATGAGAATACCAGCCACTGGATTAGGGCTGGTATTAACTTGGTTACATCTGTAACAACCATATTTCCAAATACAGTCACATTCACAGGGACTGAGGCTTAGGACTCGAAAAGATATTTGCAGGGGATGGGTGATGGGTGGGACACAATTCAACCCACAACAAATCAGAATTCACTACACAAACTGATAACAATTTTACTAGTTCTCTTCCTGTTTTGACTTTTTTTTATCCCTGAAGGTTCACCAGGGACCTTCCTGAGTCAACAGCCTAACTTTTTCTACCGCAGATGTGCTGTGCAGCATGTGGGATCTTAGTTACCCCACTAAGGACTGAAACTGTTCCCCAGGCAGTAGAAGCATGGAGTCTTAACCACTTGACCACCAGGGAAGTCCCATATAGTCAAACTTTTCAACTCCTCTGTCTGTATTGTCAGTCATCTCTACCTTCCTCCTCCTTATCTTGGAAGAAGTGTATGAATAGGGTTGTCAGATAAAATACAGAACACTTGATTAAATTTGAATTTCAGATAAACAATGAGTAAATTTTTAGTGTAAGTATTTCCCAAATATTGCATTATGTCTTGAATTTTTATTTGCTAAATCTTGCAGTCCAAGTTATGCTCCTACTAAAAAGATCTTGAAGTTCTTTATATAAAGTATGAATTTTCCATTTGACCACCACACCAAAATATCTACACCTGACCTACTTTATTTAATTAAGTTATGTACTTGGCACCAGTGGATGTTTCAGTTTGCAACCCCTATTCTAGAGTTAGTGGTCAGTTAGAAGGTTGAAAGTCAGGTGAAAGATGACCAGAGTCTGAACTAAGGCAAAAACACAGAGGTGAAGAGGAGAAGGATGGATTTTAGAGCTGGTAGGATGCAGAATAAAGAATTTTGATATCTGTCTGAATGACTTTAGCTTTATAACCCAGGCTACCAAATGACACTAGTAATTGAAATAGGAATACAGGAAGAAAGGGAATTGTAAGGCAAAGTGGTAGCTTTGTAGTTGGACATGCTGGGTTTGGGATGTCCTTTAGATGGTTGGCTGTGGGGCACTCAGGAAAGAGGTAGGAACTGAAATGTAAATTGAGAGGTGTAAGCATGTGGGTAGTAATTGAGATGTGAAAGTAGTTGAGATTTCCTATAGAGAAACAATAGTATTAGAAAAAAAAAAAAAAAAAAAACCCTGTGGAAGACCAAATTTTAAAGTGCACAGAGGAAGGAATCCAGGAAGGAAATAGACATGGTTAGGAAGTAAATGATTTAGAGTCAGCAGTTTGGGCTGGGTTCTGTGGGGTGGTTCTTCTGCTGGCCTCACCTGGGCTTACTGCATCTGCAGACAGATGCCATTCCATTAGGTGCTCTGCTTCCGCAAGTGCTCTACAAGCATCTGTCACATTTGATGTTGTGTCACACTTGCCAATGGTGCATTGGCCAAAGAAAGTCACAGAGCCAACCCAGACTCAAGGGATGGAGAAACAGATTCCACATCTATGCAGATGCAGGGATGGAGGGAGGTAAAGAATTTGTGGTCATCTTAACAATCTACAAGATGGTCTTACTACTTCCATTTTATAGAGGGGAAAACCGAAGCACAGAGAATTTAAATAACTTGCTTATTCTCACAGGGCTCCAAAGTAGCAGATCCAGAATTTGAACCCAGATAGTCTATCTCCAGTCTATACTCTTAACTGTGTGACACTACCTGACATAATAAATACCTTGCAATAATAGGCACTCAACAAAAGTTGGCTCTTCTTTTCATAACATAAAAGGCAGCATAAAGAACGAACTCAGAAACCCTTATTAATAGAAATGTTTGTGGAAAAATACTGTGCATCCCTGTCAGTGGTGGTTGTCATTGACTGATACTGATGTTTTTAAAGAAACAGCATTAACTGTTCTACACTTTATTTGGCCAAAGGCATAGAGCAACAAATGTTGCTCTCAGACTGCAAGAGTTGTATTAAAATATAGAAATTAAAACCAATGCTAAATTGAGGAAAACAAAACAAGTAGCACTTTGAAGATAAGTTTGTTATTTATTTATCCAGTAATCATTTGTGAATATTTCTCATACATTAACTTGGAACTTGCAAACTGACTCAATTGTAAATCAGTTAGTTCAGTTCAGTTCAGTCACTCAGACCAGTCTGACTTTTTGTGACCCCCATGGACTACAGCACGCCAGGCCTCCCTGTCCATCACCAACTCCCAGAGTTTACTCACACTCATGTCCATTGAGTCAGTGATGCCATCCAACCATCTCATCCTCTGTCATCCCCTTTTCCTCCCACATCTTTCCCAGCATCAGGGTCTTTTCAAATGAGTCAGCTCTTCGCATCAGGTGGCCAAAGTATTGGAGTTTCAGCTTCAACATCAGTCCTTCCAATGAACACTCAGGACTGATCTCCTTTAAGGTGGACTGGTTGGATATCCTTGCAGTCCAAGGGAATCTCAAGAGTCTTCTCCAAGACCATAGTTCAAAAGCATCAATTCTTCGGCGCTCAGCCTTCTTCACAGTCCAACTCTCACATCTATACATGACTACTGGAAAAACCATAGCCTTGACTAGATGGACCTTTGTTGGCAAAGTAATATCTCTGCTTTTTAATATGCTATCGAGGTTGGTCATTGGAGAAGGAAATGGCAACCCACTCCAGTACTCTTGCCTGGAGAATCTCATGGATGGAGGAGCCTGGTGGGCTACAGTCCATGGTGTTGCAGAGTCAGACACAACTGAGCGACTTCAGTTTTCACTTAGGTTGGTCATAACTTTTCTTTCAAGGAGTAAGCGTCTTTTAATTTCATGGCTGCAGTTGCCATCTGCAGTGATTTTGGACCCCCCAAAATAAAGTCTGCTACTGTTGCCACTATTTCCTCATCTATTTGCCATGAAGTGATGGGACCAGATGCCATGATCTTCGTTTTCTGAATGTTGAGCTTTAAGCCAACTTTTTCACTCTCCTCTTTCACTTTCATCAAGAGGCTCTTTAGTGCTTCTTCACTTTCTGCCATAAGGGTGGTGTCATCTGCATATCTGAGGTTATTGATATTTCTGCCTGCAATCTTGATTCCAGCTTGTGTTTTATCCAGTCCAGCATTTCTCATGATGTACTCTGCATATAAGTTAAATAAGCAGGGTGACAATATACAGCCTTTACGTACTCCTTTTCCTATTTGGAACCAGTCTGTTGTTCCATGTCCAGTTCTAACTGTTACTTCTTGACCTGCATAGATTTCTCAGGAGGCAGGTCAGGTGGTCTGGTATTCCCATCTCTTGAAGATTTTTCCACAGTTTGTGGTGATCCACATAGTCAAGGCTTGACTATGCCAAGGCTTTGGCATAGTCAATAAAGCAAAGGTAGATGTTTTTCTGGAACTCTCTTGCTTTTTTGATGATCCAACGGATGTTGACACTTTGATCTCTGGTTCCTCTGCCTTTTCCAAATCCAGCTTGAACATCTGGAAGTTCACTGTTCAAGTATTGTTGAAGCTTGGCTTGGAGAATTTTGAGCATCACTCTGCTAGCGTGTGAGATGAGTGCAATTGTGTGGTAGTTTGTGCATTCTTTGGCATTTTAGATTTTTCACATTTACAAATGTACTGATTTTACACTTTAGTGTGAAATTAAAACCTTAAGTAAAGACCACATCCTAAGACTTGCAGAATACAACTTAGAGTTCAGCTGTGCATTTCTCTTCTAAGTCACAGAAAAACAGAGAGAGGGAAGTCAGTGCTCTAAGTGAATTTACAGAAGACAAGCAGCATTCAGTGATTCAGAGGAGGGCACTTATGCCCTTGAAGGGGCTTCAAGGACACAGGTAGTATTAGCCACAGTGGGGACTTTGTGTACATATGAATTATGAGTCAAGGAGGAGGCAGTTGTCTAAAATGCGGGTTCCCAGGCCCCATCCTTACATATCTTGATTCATCAGGTCTGGAATGGGCTCCAGCAAGCCAGATTTTCTCATCCTCACTCCCACGTGATCCTGATACAGATAAGCCACAGAGCAGGTTTTTTTGTTTTTGTCTTTTTTAAGAGCCACAGTATTTTTTTTTAAATTAAATTATTTATTTATTTATGGCTGTACTGCTTTTTGTTTTTGGCTCCACTTGTTTCAGCGCTCAGGCAGGCTTCAGTATCTGTGGTACACAGGCTTAATTTCCCCATGACATGCATGTGCAGTCTTCCCAGACCAAGGATCAAACCTGTGTTCCTTGCATTGGCAGGCAGATTCTTAACAACTGGACCACCAGGTGAGTCTATCACAGAGGATATTTTAAGAATAAGTGACAGTAGACACAGCCTTGGGGGAGTTGAACAACAGAAAGGAGGGTAGAAAAGGATAAGGCCATTGTAGACGGGTACTTGATTACAAAGTTCTTTTAGTTGGGTCATATTTCTTACATTATCAAAGATAATTTCATGTTTTGAATGGGGGGGTCTTTGTTTATTCAGTTCAGTTCAGTCGCTCAGTTGACTTGCCAACTGAGTGTGAGATGACACACTAGCATGTGAGATGATCCCCTGGAGTAGGAAGGAAGATCCCCTGGAGTAGGAAATGGCAACCTGCTGCAGCATTCTTTCCTGGAGAATTCTATGGGCACAGAAGCCTGGAGAGCTACAGTCCATGGGGCCATAAAGGGTCAGACATGACTGAGCAACTGAACACACACACATAGACATCAAGTAACCATGTGTTTGCCTTTCTTTACTTTTTTACACTGTTGAGAGCTTCAAGATGTAGTAGTAACCTGGACTTCTTTCTATATGGCTCTGTATCAGCCCACATCTGTTTGGAGTTAATGATTTCAGTCAGGAAGGCAGTCTAGGGTCTTCCATACATTACATTTATGATTATTCTTCATAATAGGTTCTCAAGCCAAAGTGTGGTTCATGAATTTCTATGAGTGGTTAGTATATAAAGGTGTGTCTATTACTTAGTTTGGACTGTGAGGTTTTTTTCTCCCTAATCCAATTGAAAGAGGCTGTATATTGGGTTGGTCAAAAACTTTGTTTGGGTTTTTCTATAACATGAGTGAACTTTTTGGCCAACTCAATATTTGTAAATTCTGTGGCCCTCACTGTATTAAAGCGAGTTCAGGATTTCAGACTGGGCCACCTTCACAGAATGTGGGTGTGTGTTTACCAGAACACACATGGCCATACATATGTTTAGGTGTTTCTTTGAAAGAAGGGTACGATATAAGCATAAATTTTGTTTCTGCTATTCTTGTGAGACTGTGTAGTCCAGTGATTATGAGTGCTCATTCCAGAACCTGACTGCCTAGGCTTGAATTCAGCTTCACCAACTGTTAGCTGGGCAGTCTTGGGCAAATTAGTCAATTGTTTTGAGTCTGTATTTTCTCATCTGTAGAGTGAGTATCATAATTGTTTCCATTAATAATTATATCTACCTCATAAGGTTGCTGCAAGGAGATATATATACATATATATATATATACATTTCTATATATATGCATTTTATGTATATATGTATATGTAGAAATAAAACAACTTCAAGCACTTAGAACAGTGTCTAGCATATAATAGAAAATAAGTGTTAGTTATTATAATTCTCTTAGTGTTCTAACAGGTCTGTCAAACAGAACTGGCAGTTTTCCAAGTGACATTTTTAGTTCATTCATTATTCAGACAACACACAACATCCTGATGCCTGGATATGTCAGGTATTATGATGGGCTCTGGGCAATGTCCATTTTTCCATTTCCTTTAAAAAGAAAAGCTGACTCTCCCTGTTTTCTCAAGAACCTTTGTGACTTGGCGTTCCTGGAACTAGAGCGGGAATCCTGGGAGTGTGACAATGCGCCGTGGCTTACCAGCAGAGACCTCTGTCCCTGAGCAAGAGTCACTCGTGTGTGGAGTGGACTGAGATTGCCCAATGCCAGCTCTTCCTAAATCCACATCTACACCAGCCCTGCAGTGGTCAGAACTGCCTGTTCTGGCAGTGTACAGTGACATCAGGCTGGGGCTTGGTGTGTGGGGACACACTGTTCCTGGCGTTTGTCCTGATGGTCTTCCATGAGGTGGCATCTGTCCTACTTTCCAAACCCTTTCCTTCAGGTAATCCAAAGCCAGGATAAGGAGGTTACAGATTATTTACTCTGAAAATTCCGACTCTCTTCCAGCTTCATACGTGTTAAATGGCTTGTGTTATGAGAAGAGCCAAGGGACTCTAGCAGTGCATTTCTTTTCATTTTATTTAAAGAGAAATTCATGAGGCCCTTTCACTTCACATTAAGGATGAGACGGTGGAAAGGGGAGAGTGGGTAAGAGAACTAACATTTATTTAGCACTTGCTCTGTGCCAGGAAGTTTATATATGTTGGCGTTTGGGGAACCTGGACTTGACTAAGGTCTGCGAGTTCAGGGGGCCATGGATGCCTTTATTTATCTGTTAGCATAGTGCCTTATCTCATGTTACTAAATGAAATGAATATATATATACATTATGAGCCCATGTCTGTCTGTCTATCTATCTGTTTAATCTTTGCCAAAGCTCACATCATTTAAAAATTACATTGACCTTTGTCAACCGGAAAAAAAAAATGCACGTGACAGCTGTGAGTTCAGTTCTATTAGGGGCTTACTGTGGACTACAGTCCAAGAGATAGCCTTTCCGGTAGCTCTGAGAACTACCGCACAAAGAGGAGTGGAGAGGGGGAGGTCAGTATATAGACGTGATTTGGCCAAGGGGCAGGGGGAGGTCTGTACAAACAAGCATCAATCTTATTGGAAGGTTGCTGCTAGTCACAAGGAGCAGATGATTTTAGTGCCTTTATCTAGGAATGAGAAGATGCAAGAAATTGGATTCATAGAATTTTCTCCTGAAAATATCTGAGTATCTGAAGGCCATTCTGTCTATTTTTCCCAAAGCACAGAGAGCCTTATTCCTGATCCTTGCCCTGAACTCTTTTCAGGGTGCCTTAAAAGTCAGCAACTGGAGGGCGAGTGACTTCAATTCTTTTAAAAACCAGATGGCAAGCGACATTCTTTAGTTTACACTTTGGTCTGAGTTGAAGACCATCTCATCATTTCTATATCCAATATTTGGTTTTATATTTCTTATCATATAATATAAGCTAATTAACTTATTGTTATAGTCTTTTGAACCTGAAGATATTTTCAGAAGTGTGAATTGAATACATCTATGGGTTTGATGAAACTGTTACTTTTTAATTAAAATGGTTACATTCATCTTATTTTCACTTGGCTTCCCAGGTGGCACTAGTGGTAAAGAACTTGCCTGCCAATGCAGGAGATGTAAGAGACACAGCTTCGATCCCTGGGTTGAGAAGATTCCCTGGAGGAGGGAATGGCAACCCACCCCAGTATTTTTGTCTGGAGAATCCCATGGACAGAGGAGCCTGGCGGACTCTTTGCAACTCAGTCCATGGAGTTGCAAAGAATCAGACACAACTGAATCGACAGAACAGACTTAAAACAGAATCCCCTGTCCTCTTACAGTGACATTTTGGCATTAAGTTGAATGGGGAGGGAGAGATAAAGTGGAATCAGAGGAGAGAGCAGATTGGCTTAGCATTCACCCTCCCTACACTTCTTAGATCTTTAGTCAGGATTTAGAATTAAGATGAACTAATTGGGAACATCCTTCTTGGAATTGTTTATGTCTTGTAATACTTTAAATATATTAGGTCAGTGATTCTCAAAGTTTAGTTATTCTGCAGGTTTGCTATAAATTCACAGTGTTTGCTATATTTTTGTATCACCTGTACTTGTATTGATATTTAAATCAACTCACTTTTTGTGTGTGTGTGTAGCAGAGTTTTATTAAAGTGAAAAAGGGACAGAGAAAGCTTCTGACATAGACATCAGAAGGGGGATGGAGAGTGCCCTGCTTACTAGTCTTAGCAAGGGAATTATATACTTTTTAAATTGGTTATTACAATAAATCAAAAGAATGTCTCAAGGTTGTAAAGATTTTACTAGACTCACCCCCACAATTTACATTTTAAGATGACAGGATAAGAACTAACAATAGAAATATTTTACCAGACCCACTCCTATAATATACATTTTAAGATAACAGGATTAGTCATGTTTTCAGGAAGGAGGAACTGCCCTCAAGCAAGATACATTGTTGTTATATAATCCTTAGTACAGAGTTTGAACTGAGTTGTTTGTTGTGTAGTTATCAGTTCCAGGCTTAAAGAAAAAAATGTTTATGTGACTAAGACTAAGGAATGTAGAGAAGAGAAAAAAAAAACACAACCTTTTGTCATTTCCTCCTTCTTGAGAACTCCAAACCCCTTTCTCCTCCTTGGTGACACCGGACTTCTTATCAATCTGCCTAGGAACTGACTCTCATTCCCCCCCTTTCTTTCAGGAGAATATGGCTGCCAAGGGGAAAAGGGGCATCTCTCTTATTCTGTAACTACTTCCTGCTGTGATGTGGCACTGTCCCTAAGTTGTTGAGGCAACATATTTTCCTAACCCTAATATTGAGGGTCTCTGATCCAGGGGCCCCAAGTAATAGTTGGAAGAAGCTATGGTACTTGTAGGAGCCTGGACAACCATTCGTAATTTAAAAGCTTTCAGGTGGTTAGAAACAAACCCATTTATACAGTTACAGATGTAAGGCAAAAGAGTCATTAAACCAAGTTAAAACATTATCAAAATTAAGTCACATTATGTCCATAGTTAAGGTACAATATGTTATACCAGTCCATCTTAGGATTGTTAGATGTCATCAGATCAAGAAGAGGTGTCACACATGATTGTTGTTGGTGAAGGTATTCCCAGAGCTGAAGAAAGTCCTTTCCTTGAAGCAGAGAAACCTACCACACAAAGCCTTCAATTGATGACGAGGTTGAAAAGCTGAAAGCTGAGTCACATAGTTAATTTTAAGGCTTCAGGATCTATGACAATGTCAGTCAGTTCAGTTGATCAGTTGTGTCCGACTCTGAGACTCCATGGACTGCAGTATGCCAGGCTTCCCTGTCCATAACCAACTCCCAGAGCTTACTCAAACTCATGTCCATTGAGTTGGTGATGCCATCCAACCATCTCATCCACTGTCTTCCCCTTCTCTTCCCACCTTCAATCTTTCCCAACATCAGGGTCTTTTCCAATGAGTCAGTTTTTTGCATCAGGTGGCCAAAGTGGCACAAAAACAGTCTGCCATAGAGACAGTCCCTTCTTCTTAAGAACAGTTCGAGCTCTCATTAAAGCTATGGGTAAAACTTTAAACCAACTGTCTTGTGTTTCCTGAGTTAGCTTACACAGATATCTTTTAATAATGTCACTAGCCTTTTCAATCTTTCCTGAAGATTGGGGTCTCAAGGAGCAGTGTAAATGATATTCTATTCCTAGAACTTTTGACACCCCTGGAGTTATAGTAGATTTAAAGATGGAGCATTGTTGCTTTGAACTTTAGGGTTTAAGATCCCTCTTCCATCGTGAGAAGTCAGTACAGTAAGATTTTGCCCGTTAGTAAACTTGTAAGCTTTAGGCATTAGCAAAACAATAGTAGCAATTACCCTCAAACATTGTGGCCGTAGCCTTTTTTTCAGTAAAAACTAAACTCTGATCCTGTGGGCAAGCTCAAAGGTGAACCCTACAGGAGAGCAGTTTGAAGAGCTTCAAAGCCTTTTGAGTCTCTGGGGACCAAACCAGCTTGTCGGTTTGGGCCTGCTGAGTCACAGTTACAAGTTTATATAAAGGCTGGGCAAGTTCCCCATAACCTGGAATCCAAATGTGGCAGTAGCCAGTAATGCCCAAGAATCCTCTCAGTTTTCATAAAGTCATAGGTAGAGTATGATTTATGATAGGTTTAACTCTAGAAAGTATCCTTCAAATCAGTGACTGAAAAATATTTGGCTCCTTTAGGAATTTCAGATAATAAAGTATAAGAATTAGGTACTTATTATTCATATATCTTGAACAAGTCTCCATTTATCATTTGACTTTTTTATACCCAAAATAGGAGTGTTGCATGGACTATTAGAATTAATAGCCCTTGTTCCTTTAAATTTTCAGTGATGGGTTTTAACTCTTCCTTAACCTCAGGCTTTAGTGGGTACTGCTTTTGATGTGGAAATAGGTCAGGGTAATTGAGCTTGATAATGACAGGAGTAGCATTTTGTGATCAACCCACAGTTTTTCCATCAGCCCACACTTCAGGTTTTACATTTTGTTCAATTAAAAAGAGCAGGTTCCATATTCATGAAAACAGAAGCCTGGACTTTGCTCAGTATATCCCTCCCCAGAAAGTGTGAGGGAGACTCTGGCACGATTAGAAACTCATGAGAAAACAGCACAGAGTCCTAGTTGCAGCTTAAAGGATGACTGAAATAACAGTGTTTGGCTCATCCTGACAGTCCCTTTACAGTAGTGGATCAGGAGGAAAGTTAATGAGGGGCTTCAATGAGCACAAAGTTGCCCCAGTGTCCAAAAGAAAATTGACTTATTGACCCCTCACAGTTATTAATACCTGGGGTTCCTCAGGTGTAATTAGGATGGGGACCCCTGGGCACCTTCAGTCCCGATTGTCTTGAGAGTCTGACCCCTGGGGCCTAAACCTCAGAGTGCAGTCTCTTTTCCAGTATGGTCCTTTGCAGACCAGACATGGAGCCTTGGGTGGCTTAGAAGCCTGAGGGCAATCCCGCTTGAGATGCCCCTGCCTTCTACAGTAATAACAAGTCCTTCCATTTTCACCTGGGTCCCTCTGGGCATTTTTCCTCAGGCTGTTTCAGAGTGGATCTAACAGCCATTGTTGGGGCTTTAGTCTTTTGTCTGGTTCTTTTTTGCCTATTTTCCTCCTCATATTCTCTACCATAATATACCATCTGAGCCAGCTGCAACAGTTTTTCTAAAGACTGATTTGGTCCAAACGCCTGTTTTGGTAGCTTGAGGCAGATATCTGGAGCTGACTGAGTGAGAAATCTATCTTTTAAGATCATTCCTCCTCTGCACTTTCTTCTCTCCCTGTTCTATATCAGCCAACTTAGTATAGTCTAAAGTCTAGGCACGCACTTGCTTGAGTCCTTCAAGATTCCTTCCAGCAAAGTGGTTCTGATATGGGAACTGCTTGGCTCCCAGTAGGGAGGAGAGCTATTTCATGTTCCCTCTTTCCCCTTATCGCATGTTCAAACCATTCATCTCCAAAAGTAGTAGCTTCCCCCAAAACTCAAGCTGTCGAGTCAGGAGTCAGTCAGTCCCAAGACAAACATCTCTCCAAGTAAGGTCATAAAGTAAAGTTAGTCCTGTAAAGTCTTCTGTGTACCTTTGGGATCTTCTTAATAGTCTTGACCACAATTGGGACTGTTTGAATTTCTACCTAGACTGAGGTAACTCTTCCTGGAAGGGTGCCCTGATTCTCAGCCTGTTTAGTTGGGAGCCCCAGATACAGGGGCCAAGTAAGTGGACAGGAGGCAGCTGAGGGCTTCACACCCAAATCTGCACCCTTAGGACATAAGTTCTAGCATGTCTGCAGAGAGATAAAGAGCAACATATATGTCACTTCTACCCAGTTCTCTTGTTTTCTACAGAACTGTTCTAGTTGTAAAACAGTATCATAAGTAAGATCCTACACTGGCCAGCATTCCCTGTCTTCCAAAGGATACTGTGGCCATTCAGTATCACAGAGGAATATCAGGCATGTCTTTTTAAACTCTGGGGATCAAACTTGTCCCAGTTTTTAAAAAATACATTGTAAAGGAGTGGTTCTGGAACTGCTAGCTCCCATCTATAACAGAAAAAACCCAGCATCCACAGCCATGGCTTCTTTCCACTAGAGGCATCCCTTCCTGCTCTAGATGGGGGTGTAGACAGACTTTCCACTGAAGCTTTCCTTCCCTGGTCAGACTAGTCTGTCTCTTACAGATGCAGCCACCTTACTCATCCCTCCCGGTTCTACCACCAAGGTGGGGTGGAGATGCATCAGGGGTAGACCTGATGGCATCTTGGGTTGATTTTTAGTTCCTTATCACCGATATGCTACTGGAGATCAGTGGAGAAATAACCAGAAAGAATGAAGGGATGGAGCAAAAGCAAAAACAACAACCAGTTGTGGATGTGACTGGTGATAGAAGCAGGGTCTGATGCTGTAAAGAGCAATATTGCATAGGAAACTGGAATGTTAGGTCCATGAATCAAGGCAAATTGGAAGTGGTCAAACAGGAGATGGCAAGAATGAACATCGACATTCTAGGAATCAGTGAACTAAGATGGACTGGGTTGGGGGAATTTAACTCAGATGACCATTATATCTACTACTGTGGGCAGGAATCCCTTAGAAGAAATGAAGTAGCCATCATAATCAACAAAAGTGTCTGAAATGCAGTACTTGGATACAATCTCAAAAATGACAGAATGATCTCTGTTCCTTTCCAAGGCAAAGCATTCAATATCATGGTAATCTAAGTCTATGCCCCGACCAGAAATGCTGAAAAAGCTGAAGTTGGACAGTTCTATGAAGACCTGCAAGACCTTTTAGATCTAACACTGAAAAAAGATGTCCTTTTCATTATAGGGGACTGGAATGCAAAAGTAGGAAGTCAAGAAACACCTGGAATAACAGGCAAATTTGGCCTTGGAGTACAGAATGAAGAAGGGCAAAGGGCAAAGAGTTCTTCCAAGAGAATGCACTGGTCATAGCAAACACCCTCTTCCAACAACACAAGAGAAGACTGTACACGTGGACAACACCAGATGGTCAACACCGAAATCAGATTGATTATATTCTTTGAAGCCAAAGATGGAGAAGCTCTGTACAGTCAGCGAAAACAAGACTGGGAGCTGACTGTGGCTCAGATCATGAACTCCTTATTGCCAAATTCAGACTTAAATTGAAGAAAATAGGGAAAACCAGTAGACCATTCAGGTATGACCTAAATCAAATCCTTTATGGTTATACAGTGGAACTGAGAAATATATTTAAGGGACTAGATCTGATAGAGTGCCTGATGAACTATGGACGGAGGTCTGTGACATTGTACAGGAGACAGGGATCAAGACCATCCCCATGGAAAAGAAATGCAAAATGGCTGTCTGAGGAAGGCTTACAAGTAGCTGTGAAAAGAAGAGAAGTGAAAAGCAAAGGAGAAAAGGAAAGATATACCCATTTGAATTCAGAGTTCCAAAGAATAGCAAGGAGAGATAAGAAAGCCTTCTTCAGTGATCAATGCAAAGAAATAGAGGAAAACAATAGAATGGGAAAGACTAGAGACCTCTTCAAGAAAATTAGAGATAGCAAGGGAACATTTCATGCAAAGATGGGCTCAATAAAGGACAGAAATGGTATGGACCTAACAGAAGCAGAAGATATTAAGAAGAGGTGGCAAGAATACACAGAAGAACTGTACAAAAAAGATCTTCATGACCAAGATAATCACGATGGTGTGGTCACTCACCTAGAGCCAGACATCCTGGAATGTGAAGTCAAGTGGGTCTTAGGAAGTATCACTATGAACAAAGCTAGTGGAGGTGATGGAATTCCAGTTGAGCTATTTCAAATCCTGAAAGATGATGGTGTGAAAGTGTTGCATTCAATATGCCAGCAGATTTGGAAAATTCAGTAGTGGCCACAGGACTGGAAAAGGTCAGTTTTCATTCCAATCCCAAAGAAAGGCAATGCCAAAGAATGCTCAAACTACTGCACAATTGTACTCATCTCACATGTTAGTAAAGTAATGCTCAAAATTCTCCAACCCAGGCTTCAGCAATACGTGAACCATGAACTTCCAGATGTTCAAGCTAGATTTAGAAAAGGCAGAGGAACCAGAGATCAAATTGCCAACATTCGCTGGATCATCAAAAAAGCAAGAGAGTTCCAGAAAAACATTTACTTCTTCTTTATTGACTATGCCAAAGCCTTTGACTGTGTGGATCACAATAAACTGTGGAAAATTTTTCAAGAGATGGGAATACCAGACCACCTGACCTGCCTCCTGAGAAACCTGTGTGCAGGTCAAGAAGTAACAGTTAGAAGTGGACATGGAACAACAGACTGGTTCCAAATAGGAAAAGGAGTACGTCAAGGCTGTATATTGTCACCCTGCTTATTTAACTTATATGCAGAGTACATCATGAGAAACACTGGGCTGGAAGAAGCACAAGCTGGAATCAAGATTGTTGGGAGAAATATCAATAACGTCAGATATGCAGATGACACCACCTTTATGGCAGAAAGTGAAGAAGAACAAAGGAGCCTCTTGATGAAAGTGAAAGTGGAGAGTGAAAAAGTTGGCTTAAAGCTCAACATTCAGGAAACTAAGATCATGGCATCTGGTCCCATCACTTCATGACAAATAGATGGGGAAACAGTGGAAACAGTGGCAGACTATTTTGGGGGGCTCCAAAATCACTGCAGATGATGATTGCAGCCATGAAATTAAGATGCTTACTCCTTGGAAGGAAAGTTATGACCAACCTAGACAGCATATTAAAAATCAGAGACATTACTTAGTCAACAAAAGTCCATCTAGTCAAGGCTATGGCTTTTCCAGTAGTCATGTATGGATGTGAGAGTTGGACTATAAGGAAAGCTGAGAGCCAAAGAATTGATGCTTTTGAACTGTGGTGTTGGAGAAGACTCTTGAGAGTCCCTTGGACTGCAAGGCGATCCAACCAGTCCATCCTAAAAGAGATCAGTCCTGGGTGTTCATTGGAAGGACTGATGTTGAAGCTGAAGCTCCAGTACTTTGGCCACCTGATGCAAAGAGCCAATTCATTGTAAAAGACCCTGATACTAGGAAAGATTGAGGGCAGGAGGAGAAGGGGACAACAGAGGATGAGATGGTTGGGTGGTGTCACTGTCTCAATGTACATAAGTTTGAGCAAACTCTGGGAGATAGTGAAGGTTAGGGAAGCCTGATGTGCTGCGATTCATGGGGTCACAAAGAGTTGGTCATGACTTAATGACTCATTTGAAAAGACCTTGATGCTGAGAAAGATTGAGGGCAGGAGGAGAAGGGGACAAGAGAGGATGAGATTGTGGGATGGCATCTCTGACTCAATGGACATGAGTTTGGGTAAACTCCAGGAGTTGGTGATGGACAGGGAGGCCTGCAGTGCTGCACTTCATGGGGTCGCAAAGAGTCGGACATGACTGAGCGACTGAATTGAACTGATCACCAAGACCTTTGATTTGTCCTTTTCCCTGATGCCACCCAGAGTGTAACAGAATAGCTTTCCTGGAATGTTTCCCCAGCTAGGACTACTAGGGGAAGCATCCATCTTTCACGTGCCTTTGGACATTCCTGAGTACAATCCTGATCACAGTAGAAGCAGTGAGTCACTGCCACATAGTTTCTGTGATAGTGAAAGTGTCAGCCAGTGAGGAAAAAGTGATTTTTGTCCTCAAGCTACTAGGACCAATCCTTCCAATTGATTTCTGGAAGTCTTGAGTTCGATTTCTGGGTCTGGAAGATCCCCTGGAGAAAGAAATGGCAACCCACTCTGGTAATCTTGCCAAGAAAATCCCATGGACAGAGGAGCCTGGTGGGCTGTAGTCCATGAGGTTGCAAAAGAGTTGGACACAATTAAGTGACTGAACACACTGTCAGGGACAACCATTGTCCTGATCTGCTAGCAACATTGATTAGTTTCACCTATTTTAATATTTTATATTAAAGGAACAACACTACATGTTGTCTTTCCTGTTTGGTTCTTTGGCCAACATTGTTTTTATTCTTTTGTAAAGATATTTATTTATTTGGCTGCATTGGGTCTTAGTTGCAACATGTGAACTCTTAGTTGTGGCATGTGGGATCTAGTTCCCTGACCAGGGGTTGAATCCGGGCTGCCTGAATTGAGAGCACAGAGTCTTAGCCACCAGACCACCAGAGAAGTCCCTCAACATTGTTTCTAAGATTCATCCATATTGTTGTCATAGTCATAAATCACTCATTGACATTTCTGCATGTAATTTCACTGTGTGAAATACCACAACGTATTTATCCATTCTGCTGTTTGTGGGTGTTTGGGAAATTGCCATTTGAGGGGTGCTATTTAGAGTGCTGGGGCTTCCAGAGTTGCAGGTTCAATTCCTGGATCGGGAAGATGCCCTGGAGAAGGAACTGGCAATACACTCCAGTATTCTTGCCTGGGAAATCCCATGGACAGAGGAGCCTGGTGGGCTACAATTCATGCAGGTCACAAAACAGTTGGACACAACTCAGTGATTAAATAACAACAGTTTAGAGTGCAGCTACAAAGATGCTAGTGCATGTCTTTTGGTGAACACATGGATGCATTTCTCTTGTGTATATACATAGGAATAGAATTACTGCATCTTAGGGATTGCCTACATTCTTTTGTTTGGTACAACAGTTTTCCAAAAGATTGCACCAATTTATACTCCCAAGAGTGTTGTATGTGGATTCTGGTTGCTGTATATCCTTGGCAAACCTTGGTATTTTCCATCTTTTTCATCTTAACATTCCTGATGGGTGAGTAGTAATGTTACACTATGACTTTTAATTTGTAATTTCCTGGTGACTTATAAAGAAGAATATTTCTTAGCTATTTGTATATCTTTTTTTTTTTAGAGTATTTTGGCCTCTGTTCTATTAAGTGTCTTTTCTTATTGATTTATAGAAGTTCTTTATATATTCTAGATCTGATCAGTTGTCTAATATAATTACTACAGGTATCTTCTCCAGCTTTATAATTGCTTTTTCATTCTTATTTATGTCTTTTGATGAAGAATTATCAATTTTAATATAACCTAATTTATTGATTTTTAAAAAACTTTTGTGCTTAATGGTTTTAATATCCTGTTTAAGAAACCTTTGCAAACTTAATTCAGTGATGTTTTATCATATCACAGTGCTATTTGAGGGGCCACAAGTTTAGGTGACTTCCCATCAATACTAGGCATCAATTTGGGTTGATATTTAGGTAACTTTTGAAACATCCTTGAGTTTTTTGTTTCTGTGTAGAATCCAGTTGCCAACAAATATGTCTTGGGATGTTGCACGTGTGCTCAGTTGCTCAGTTGTGTCTGGCTCTTTGTGACCTTATGGAGTAGAGTCCGCCAGGCACCATTTCAGTAAAATATTGTGTTCACCTTATATTTTGGAGGGTTATTTTTTTAACCCTCAAATTGAGAAGAGAAGAAAATTAAAAATGTTGTTTACTTAAATTTTCTTTTCCAAAGTCAGCTTGGCCTAAAGAAAAAAGCATCCATTTAGTGCAGTGGCCTTTTGTCTGATGCTTTTTAGTAGCAAATTATCCACTCTCTCTGAGCCATAGTAATCTCTTCTGCAAAAGCTGTGAAATAATTCCTGCCATGTCAGGAATAATTCCTATCATGTCATAATCCTGTTATGAAAATAACAAGACGATGCAGTGCCTATAGTACACCAGTACTTTTGTGGAGTAACTACCATACTTGGAGGACAGGTATGTAGTCCTTGGCAGACTACATAGTTCTTTATAGTCCGAACTTCAGAAAATAACAGAGAATATGACACAGAATTTGAGATTTACTGTCTACCGGGAGTGACCAAAAAGTATCACAAATGATTGGCATTTTTAATGTAGAAAGTTACAGCACCAGGGAATCAACTCATTCTCTTGAGAAATGTTCTTATTTGTACAGCTCTTTCCAAAAGACAGCAAAAGACTTTATCAAGTTAAATACAAACGATAAAACCAATATAGGACTTATAAAGCCAAATACATAAAATTTTCAGTAGCTGAATGTGAATCTTTAATCTGTGGATTTCATTAGTGTGTTAGTTGTTCAGTCCTATCCTACTCTCTGCGATCTCATGGACTGTAGCCTGCCCGGCTCCTCTATCCATAGAATTCTCCAGGCCAGAATACTAGAGTGGATAGCCATTTCCTTCTCCAGGGGATATTCCTGACCCAGGGATCGAACCCGGGTCTCGTGCATTGCAGGCAGATTCTTTACTGTCTGAGCCACCAGAGAAGCCTACCAATTTCTTACATTGGTAAACAGACCACTTCCTTGAAACCTCTCTAAAATCAACCTATGCTTATTTAATAAGTCAAAACAACTGTTTTTCTTTAAAGAAACCACTTTAGTGAGATCTGATTGGCATGTAAAAAGCTTTACATATATAATGTGTATAACTCGAACGGTTTGGGCAGATCAACTAGTTTAATAAAGTATCATAAGGAACAATGAATAAAACAAACAGAAAAGTTGCATGACCATAGCAACAAATGAAAAGGGGAATTCCCCTACCAAGATACTGGCCTTAACTCTGACTAGTTCCTGGTCTTAACTTTGTTTCCTCTGACTTCAGTGGTGAAAAAGTATGAGAATTTCTCAGGGAGCACCCCAGTGCCTTATACTTTTGTTTACCCATCATCTCGTGATGGCAGCTTGTCATTAAGAACCCAAGCATGCAGATGGCTTATAGAAATGAGAGGGCTTAGGCTGTGTATGAGGCATACGGTCAGGTGTTTTGTATCCTTTCAAGTATTTTAATAACGCTTATTATATAGTCAGTGTTTCCTGACACAGTATGCCTTCTACACTCAACATGAGTTTTCTTTGAATCATTTTTCTTTGTGCTTGCAGTAGTTTCCAGTTTTATTTTTAAAAATGAAAAGTTACTTTTCTGTAGAAAGAAATCAGTGGAAGAATGTGGCCAGAAAGCAGGAAAGGCAAGAAGGAGTCTTTTCTTATTCCATCAAAAGGAAATGTCTTTTAAAAATGTGGGCTTTCTTTGGTTAGCCAATTATTGTTTTTCAACAGTTCTATCTTATTGATTACAAAATGAGATGTCTAAAGTTGGAAGAAAGTTGAGAATTGTTACTGGTTTTGCAAATCTGAGTCTTGGCCTAAGGATGGAAAGTAACTGAGACGTAAAAGATGAAAGAATTGCTAAGAGATTAAAAAAAATGAAAAAGAAGAGAGGAGGAGATAATTATTAACTCTAAGAAAAGCAATAAGTTATATAAGAAAGTCAATTTCTTCTTAGTACTATATGTGACTTGGCTGTGAATAATATTTATACATAATACATACTGAATTTTCCCTAACACAAATCATGATATAGTTATATTAGGAAAATTGGGGACACAAGGTGTGTGTATATGTGTGTAAAGGTGGGGAAAGAGGGGCTTCATAAGGGTTCTAAGTCTTCAGTTTCCCTGGCAGGAAGGTGATGCTGCTGCTGCTGCTGCTAAGTCGCTTCAGTCATGTCCGACTGTGCGACTGCATAGACGGCAGCCCACCAGGCTCCCTCGTCCCTGGGATTCTCCAGGCAAGAACACTGGAGTGGGTTGTCATTTCCTTCTCCAATGCATGAAAGTGAAAAATGAAAGTGAAGTCGCTCAGTCGTGTCTGACTCTTCACGACCCCATGGACTGCAGCCTACCAGGCTCCTCCGTTCATGGGATTTTCCAGGCAAGAGTACTGGAGTGGGGTGCCATCGCCTTCTCCAAGGAAGGTGATAGAACATACTTAAACTTTAGAGCATTAGAAAATAGAAATCTGGAGGTCAATACTAAAAGAAACAGCTAAAAAAGTATAAAGTGGTTTTTCTGGAGAGTGAGAATTAGGGGTGAGGACACTTGGGAGGGAATATTGATGGTTTGTTGAAAAACTTTGTAATATGATTTGACATTTTCACCCATATACACATACTCTCTCTCTTTGTCTCTGCTTAGTTGCTCAGATGTGTCCAACTTTCTGCAACCCTATGGACTGTAGCCCACCAGCCTTCTCTGTCCATGGGATTTCCCAGGCAAGAATACTGGAGTGGGTTGCCATTTCCTCCTCCAGGGAATCTTCCTGACCTAGGGGTCAAAGCTGCATCTCCTGCATTGGCAAGTGAATTCTTTACCTCTGAGCTACCGGGGAAGCCCATATACACATATTAGGTTAATAAAATAAAAACTTTCATAAAATCAAGGACCTCTCCTAAAACTAAACTAATGTCAAAAATTTTAATAATGATAAAACAAAAGGAGGAGATGATTGGGGGCAACGTGTGGAATATATTCTCAGTTCGAAACAAGTCCCATAAATAAATAAGACTTTAAGAACATAACCTGTTCATAAAGACAGGCCTTTCTACATTTCAAACCCAACCCACGTGGCATGAGCTCTGCCTTTGGAGGTTCTAGATACAGCCTGGCTTCCACCACCTTGTCGCCTTGTTCAGTTCTTTCCTGTTTCCTGTTGGGAGTGAATGGGTATTACCTCTTAGAGGAATGCAAAGTGCCAACCTAAGAAAGCTGATGTTCTCAGTTCAGTTCAGTTCAGTTGCTCAGTCATGTCTGACTCTTTGTGACCCCATGGACTGCAGCATGCCAGGCCTCCCTGTCCATCACAAACTCCCGGAGTTTACTCAAACTCATGTCCATTGAGTCAGTGATGCCATCCAACCATCTCATCCTCTGTTATCCCCTTCTCCTCCTGCCTTCAGTCTTTCCCAGCATCAGGGTCTTTTCAAATGAGTCAGTTCTTCACATCAGATGGCCAAAGTACTGGAGTTTCAGCTTCAACATCAGTCCTTCCAATGAATATTCAGGACTAATTTTCTTTAGGATGGACTGGTTGGATCTCCTTGCAGTCCAAGGAACTCTCAAGAGTCTTCTCCAACACCACAGTTCAAAAGCATCAATTCTTCAGCACTCAGTTTTCTTTATAGTCCAACTCTCACATCCATACATGACTACTGAAAAACATCTAGGTCTGTCAAATTCAGTTTTCCTAGAAATGAACGTCGGACTGAACTTTTGAGGCCTAACAGCCCTTTTTGGATCTGAGAATGAGCTGGGGAACTCAAACCTCTTTTCCTTTTTTTTTTTTTTTGCTCTTTTAAAGGAAGTAAAGGGACTTGTGATGACACTTAAGGGGGAGTGCTTTTTGCAGGTTAGGTACACATGGTGCCATGGGAAAATAAATGAGGTTGACAATAGATTCAGCTTAATAGGACTTTGCAGACTTCCAGAATTGTTCAATCAGATATCAGATTTCTGGGGAAAAGAAAAAGCTCTTAGTCTACTTAGTTTAGACTTGGGTTTAGATTGGGTTGCAGGTACTTTCCACTTGGCTAGCAAAATCCCATCTGCTAGAATTTGAAGAGCAGCCAGGGCTGAGATGTAGGCATTTCTCATGTTTGTGCTGGGCCAGGCATCCCCTCAGGAGATAGTTATTTTTGGGCATCAAGCACTCATTGGTCAGAGAAAGTTGCAACATATCACCTGATCCCGGCAGCTGTCCTGAGGAGAAGAAAGGAGCAGAGAGGATACTCACAGAGTCACTGAGCAGGGCTCTTGCAATGTAGGGACACACTCTTTCCCTTCTACCATTACTTTTAGGTTGCTTCCATGTCCTGGCTATTGTAAATAGTGCTGTTATGAACATTGAAGGGCATGTATCTTTTTGAGTTATGGTTTTCTCTGGGTATTATGCCCAGGAGTGGGATTGCTGGATCATATGGTAGTTCTATGTTTAGTTTTTTAAGGAACCTCCATACTGTTTTCCATAGTGGTTCTTTCAGTTGACACTCCCACCAACAGTGTAAAAGGGTTCCCTTTTCTCCATGCCTTCTTCAGAATTTGTTTGTAGATTTTTTGATGATGGCCATTCTGATCAGAGTGAGGTGACACATCATTGTAGTTTTGATTTGCATTTCTCTAACATTAATAAATAGTGATGTTGAGCATCTTTTTATATGTTTGTTGGCCACCTGTGTGTCTTCTGTGGAGAAATGTCTAGTTAGGTTTTCTGCCTATTTTTTGGATTGGGTCATTTGTTTCTTTGATATTGAACTGCATAAGCTGTCTGTATATTTTGGAGATTAATTTTTTGTCAGCTGCTTCATTTGCAAATATTTTCCCCCATTCTGAGAGTTGCCTTTTTTCCTTTTGTACATTTTATAATTTTTCTACAATGGTTGGGAATGGAGGTGAATTTTTGCCCTCAACAATATTCAAAAGGGCCACAAATGTATTTGAATGTAATAAAGCAAATAAAAATAGTGAAAGCTAAATATTGAGCACTTACTATATGTTAGGAACTGCTTTAAGCTCTTTACATGTGTTATCTCATTTAATCCTAGAAATGGTTCAGCTAATTGCACTGTCTCAACATCATCTTAAGAAGCATCCTGTGCTAAAAAACTGGGTTATTTCCTGACTTTATGCAAACAGAGTGACATACTCAACATACAATCCTATTTGTCCCCTTATTATGTGTTACAAGCAGAGATGTAAATGAACTAAGAAAGTGTTTCTTATGAGTAAAGATTTTGAAACAGAGAACTGCCTCATGGTGTAAAGAGGACTTGCTCACTAGATGAGAATTCTCCAAGTACCACCCTGACTAATTCATCTTATGGGGCATGGATCTCACATGCATTCAAAATGACTCCATTTAAAGTAAATACAGCCTGTCACATACAGAGTTTTCAAAGTTGGCCTTCTAGACCCAAGGATTCCCCCATAAGATGGGCCATGGAAGCTAGCTTACCCCACCCACAATTTGCTAGTGTTTCCAGGGAAGCAAAAACCATGCATAAGGAAAGCAAAGAAGTCTATGCCAATCGAGAGCCAACCCATCACTCCACCCAAACCAGAAAGTCAGGAGCCTAATGCCAAGGAATGTGCTGTGCTTCTCCTTCCCAGCAGCCACCAGCTGGATGCAGGACTTCCTGACATATTCCTGGAACTCAGGGAGGATAGAATTGGGAGAACAGGCCATACCATCACTGCCAGAAATTGGGCAGGTACAGCAGAAGTTATTACATTAAAGAAAATAGTGATGATAAAGACCGCTGGTTCTGAAAACTATTTCACCTATTTAGATTGGACTACTGACACTCTGTCAGGTGGCTCAGTGGTAAAGAATCTGCCTGCCAATGCAGGAGATGCAGGAGACAGGGGTTCAATCCTTGGCTTGAAAAGATTCCCTTGGAGTAGGAAATGGCCGCTAACTCCAGTATTCTTGCCTAGGAAATCCCATGGACAGAGGAGCCTGGAGGGGTACAGTCTATGGGGTCCCAAAAGTTGGACATGACTGAACGTGCACGCGCATGCACACACGTGCACACACACCACACTGACTTTCTAGGACTTTTTTACCTTCAGGTCCAGAGTGAAGGACACCCTCAGGACAGAGTGAAGGAGTGGAAGTTGACAGAAAGGAAAGTCAGAATTTTGGAACTGAGAAATTCTAAGAGTGTCCATTTCCCAAAGAAGAAACAGGGGCACAGAGAAACTCAGTGACTTACTTAAAATCACACAGTGTAGTCAGTACTATTGGAATCTAGATCTCTGGACTTCTAGTTAAGTGTGCTTTCAACAGAGATACCCAGCCCCATCTTTTTAAAAAATAAAACAATGAAGCACTTTAGAAAACTGGGAAATTTTAGCCCCTTCCCCCAATTGCCCATAATTATAACTTCCCAATCAATAGCTATTATTGTTTTTGTATACCTTTTTCCTACATATCTTTATTTTCATATTTTTAATATTACCATAATCATTACCATACGTGTCTCAGACTTTTTAAAACAAAAGACATTTTTTACAATTTCAGTAATTTTTATGTCCATTCATATTTCTTTATTAAATGTCTACATGTACCAGGTACTGTTCTAAATAAAACAATGTCCCTGCTCCACGAACTAACATCCTAGTGGGATGGACATAGAACATATAAATAAGTAATGTACGACATTCCCCAACTAATGATAATTTGTTCCTGGAAAAGGGTCCTTGTGGAGTGAATTCTCATAGGCTGAAAATGTAACTAACATTAATTTCAGTAAGCAAAACATTTTTTCTTGAGTGTCCCCTTTGTTAAAAACAACACCAAACCCATCAAAACAGACTCAGTTATCTCATAAGTAAATAATTATCATAGGCCTTATATCTGTGATGGGCTTGCCAGGTGGTGCAGTGGTAAAGAATCTGCCTGCCAATGCAGGAGAGGCAGGAGATGTGGTTTCTATCCCTGGGTCAGGAAGATTCCCTGGAGGAGGAAATGGTAACCCATTCCAGTATTCTTGCCTGGAAAATCCCATGGACAGAGGAGCCTGGCAGGCTACAGTCCACGGGGTCACAAAGAGTCAGACATGACTGAGTGTACACACACACACACACACACACACACATCTGTGATACCCAGAGTGTACGTAATTAGATGTTTACTGCAAAAAAAAAAAAAAAAAAAGAACAGTAAAGACTAAAAATATGGATGAAATGATGCACGAGATGAATACTTGTATGAGTCCTTTAAAAGGAGAAACTTAGGGCATCCTGCATCACTTTCAAAACTGCAAGGATGACACATGGGTGCTTGTGCTGAATGCACTCAGAACTGGGTTTCCTAAACCCCAGAAATCCAAATCCATCTTCCTGAATGTGAAGAATGACTCATAGCTGAAATGGTGGTATTAAATAAAACTGATTGAGTCCATTTCTTCCCGTCCAAGTACTAACCAGGCCTGACCCTGCTTAGCTTCAGAAATCAGACAAGATTGGGTGCATTCAGGGAAGTATGACCATAGACAAGTCTGTTTCTTGAAATACCACCTATCCCTGCAACACGGTTCTCTCCAGGGACTAACCAGTACAATGGCAGGTAGTGATCAGTCGTAGAGGGGGTAAACGTATGTGTGTGTGTGTGTGTGATTTCCAGATAAAAGGGCATAGGGAATGATGAGGAGCAGAGATGGGGTGAGGAGGGTCACATCTTATACAGAATAATCAGAGAAAGAAAGGTCAAACTGGTCAGAGGTGACGTTCCAGCACAGCTGTGAATGACATGAGAGAGTGAGCCATGCGACTATCTAGGAAAAGACCATGCCAAAAAGGAAACAGTAAGTGCAAAGGCTCTTTCACAGAGCTTGCTGGATGTGCTCAAAGAATGGTAAGAAGGCTGTTGTGAGGGAGCCCAGTCTGGGAGGCAGGGTTGTAGAAGTTGATGGTGTCCAGGTGCCAGGTTAAGAAGGGCCTTGCTGGCCATGCTGAAGACCTGAGAACTTTAGAAGCCAGTGTAAGATTTTGAGCAAGGAGTGACACAAACAGATTCATATATGAAAAACAGACTATGGGTCAGGGAGATAAATTAGGAGAATATCATGGGATTCAATTGAGAGAAGGATAGAAGAAGATAGCTGGGGTCAGGGTTACAATGATGCAGACAGACAGAGGTAGTTAGATTTTAGTTGTGTTTTGAATATAAAGCCAAAAGGCTCTGCTTTGAGCTGAATGTGACCCATCAGAGAAAGACAGGAATCAATACTATTAACAATAACAACAGCTAACAGTTTGTTACCTTCTATGCTTTACATATATTAATCACAAGTGTAATTATACTTAATGTCTTTCTAGTACCTTCACTGTGCCAGATTCTAAATGCTTTAACATACATTCACTCATATCATCCTTACAACAATCCCATCAGGTAGGCACTATTATTGACTCCATTTTTAGATAAGAAAACTAAGGCAGAGAGTGGTTCTGTGGTTTGTGTAAGGGTGACCCAATAGGAAGGGCTTCCCTGTGACTCAGTGGTAAAGAATCCACCTGCAATGCAGGAGACACAGGTTCAATCCCTGGGTTGAACCTGATGGAAGGAATGGCAACCCACTCCAGTATTCTTGCCTGGAGAATCCCATAGACAGTGGAGCCTGGCAGGCTACAGTCCATAGGGTCGCAAAGAGTCAGACATGAAGTGATGTAGCACGCATGCACAACCCAACAGGAAATGGTAGAACTGAGCTTTGAACCCTAGCCCTTAGACTATAGAGTCAAGATTCCTAACCACTACATACAGAAGCTTTTGTAATGATAAGGTTTTGATCTAAGCAGCTGGGTAGGTGGTGTTGCCATCAACTGAGACAGGAATATCTGGGGCTCATTAGATCTCTGAGTGTAGATGTTGTGTGGTTGTTGGATATAAAGAATCTGATGTTTATGGGAGAAGCCAGTCTGAATAATCAGCATATACATGGAATGTAAGGCTCTGGAACAGGTAGAGGAATAAAGTTCATTTGACTTCAACATTAATTTGTTAATTTGAATTCAAATTATATGTCTGTTGGGTATCAGGTATGGTACTAGGCACCAGATAAAAAGAGGCAAGCAAATCACAGAGTTCTTGCTCTTGAGAATGTTTTAGGAAGAAGGAGGAGGAATAGGGGAGGGAAAGGAGGGAGAGGAGAAAGAGGAGGAGGAAGAAGAGGAGGGGGAAAGGGGAAGAGCAGGAAGAAGGAGGAGCCATTCATGATATTGGTATCTGGGGTTTGCCTAATGAGTCCAGTGGAACACCTCATAGAAAAGCCTGATAGTTGACAAGCCTCCACCCATTGATTCACCAAGTATGAGGGAGAAGAAAGGGTTTTCCAGACATGTGAAATCTCAAAAGAATTACTTCCTGTGGACTCTTTCTCAGGAAGCTTCTGGGAGGTATGCACAGCCCAGACAAGGGAATATATGAAAAAAGAAACCTGAGATTCAAGTAATAAGAGATCAACAGGGTAAAGACTGGCAAACTTCCTGGATTATGATAAACTGAGATTCCAGGGCAACAAGTGTGTAACAGGTCTGGAGAGCAGTAAGTCCACAGTGATTGCATGATGTATTGAGACATACTGATGGAGATTTACACTCTGGGGGAAGAGTCTGGGAATGAGATGACTGGGGAAAGGAAGCAGGGGGGTGGTCTCTTTTTGTGAGTATGAGAACACTCCATCAGTCTCTCAGTCTTCAGTATAGAAGCCCAGTCTCAGTTGTCCCCAGGGGCCTCTGTCCACAGTCTCTCTGGTTTAACCTCTTCTGTGAGTGAAACTTCAGTTTTCAGCTGGGATGGTAGAGAGACAGTTGCTTAGCTTTGCTAGGGGTGGGAGATTGAGGAATTGGGATAAGATTTCTTTATGTATACATTTCTGGACCCCTCTTCCTCAGCTTCTCCCTCTTCAAGAACTATTGCTACTTCCAAATCCTGATCCTTCTAGGGGCTTCTGAGGTACAAATAAGCCTACTTCTGGGCCTTCTCTACCACTGGCTAGAATTTCAGCTTCCTCTCATTTTCTAAGTAGGTTTCTACTTAATGCATCTGCTTTCCAGCTTCCAAAATTTTATCCTAGTTCTTTCACTCTCTCTTTTATGGTTTATGCTGTTTTTATTCCAGTACAGTTGATTTTAGTGAGGTTTGTGCTTATTTTCTCAGTTGTGTCCGGCCCTTTGCGACCCCATGGACTGTAGCCTGCTGCACTCCTCTGTCCATGGGGATTCTCCAGGCAAGAATACCCGAGTGGGTTTAGTGACGTTTGGGAAGGAACCAAAAGTAAATACATCATTCAATCTGCCATGCTGTTTGAAAAGTAGTTTTCTTTTAACTTGTAAAATATTTGCATAGAGCTTAATGAATAATTGTAAAGTGAATAATCATTAACCAATACTCAAGTCAAGAAATAACAAATTGATAGCACCCTAAAAGCCCTCCAGGTATCCCTTCCTCGTGACAACTAGCTACCTCTCCCCAGGGGTAACACTATACCACCTTTTATTATTACAACTTCCTTCTTTTTCTTTATTGTTTTACTACCCATGTCTGCATTGTGAAACAACACAGTTTAATTTGCTCTGTTTTGAAATTTTTATATAAATGGAGTGAAAAGTGTGTATTCTTTACTGTTTAGCTTCTTTTACTCAACCCAATAAAATTCAGTCATGGCACTGTTCACATCCATCTTGATTGGCTGAGTATGACTCATTGGAAAAGACTCTGATGCTGGGAGGGAGTGGGGGCAGGAGGAGAAGGGGACGACAGAGGATGAGATGGCTGGACGGCATCACCGACTCGATAGACGTGAGTTTGAGTGAACTCCAGGAGATGGTGATGCACAGGGAGGCCTGGCATGCTGCAATTCATGGGGTTGCAAAGAGCCTGACACGACTGAGCAACTGAACTGAACTGAACTAAACTGACAGTGTGCTTTTGGGTTGTTTCCAGTTTGCAGTAAGTCTCATTGCTGGGACATTCTTGTACACACCACTTGGTGCACATGTACACGTTTCAAGCTGCAGGGAGTAAACATTCTGAGTCACAGTGCATGTGTATCTTCATCTTTATATTACCCATAATTTGCCAAAGTGCTTCTACCAATGTTATCCGCAAGTTCCCAGTGCTTCACATTCCTGCCAACACTTGGTACCATTTGACTTTAGTTTTTGCCAGTGTGGTGACTGTGCAAACCTAGCATATAGAGTGGGAACTATTATGCTTCCTTTTCCCTGTACTTGCATCACTTTATCACCGTGCTTTTTAAGTCTTAAAAAATATTTTTTAACTTATTTGGCTGCATTGGGTCTTAGTTCTGGCCCTCGAGATCTTCCTTGTGTTAAGCAGCATCTTTCATTGCGGTGCGCAGGCTCAGTAGTTGTGACTGGCACTTGGGCTCAGTTGCCCTGCAGCATGTGGCATCTTAGTTCCCTGACCAGGGATTGTACCCACATCCCCTGTATTGCAAGATCAATTCTTAACCTCTGAACCATCAGGGAAGTCCTCATCACCATGCTTTTTGAAAGGATCACTGAAACTTCTTTCTCATGAAGGTCAAATCTGTAAGACAATGTTTGCTCCATCGTTGCTTCTTGAAGTTGTTCCACATGGAGCCTTCTGACCTGCTCCCATATGGACTAGCTGCTTATTTGTACTCCTGGATTTGCTGTTTCCTGTCATATCTTTCTTCATTTTCTCCCTTTTTTCATGGAGCACATTCTCCAGAAGCTTCATGAGAAATGGTGTATAGGGAATAGCACTTTTGATGCCTTGTCTATTTGAAAACATCTTTATACTCCTCTCACACTTGGTATGATAGTTTGATTTCCTATAGAATTTTCAGTTGTAGTTTTTCCTAAAAAAACTGTGAAGGCATTATTTTATTGTCCTCTAGCTTTCTACACAGGAGAAGGCAATGGCAACCCATTCCAGTCCTCTTGCCTGGAAAATCCCATGGATGGAGGAGCCAGGTAGGCTGCAGTCCGTGGGGTCGAGAAGAGTCGGACACGACTGAGCGACTTCACTTTCACTTTTCACTTTCATGCATTGGAGAAGGAAACGGCAACCCACTCCAGTGTTCTTGCCTGGAGAATCCCAGGGACGGTGGAGCCTGGTGAGCTGCCGTCTCTGGGGTCGCACAGAGTCAGACACGACTGAAATGACTTGGCAGCAGTAGCAGCAGCAGCTTTCTACACACTTATTGAGAACTTTCACCCTGAAGAATCATGTTCTTAAGATTTTTAGAAATTTTCCTTTGTAAGTTTCGTTCTCTCCATTCTTTCTCTAGAATTCCTGTAGTTTGTCTTTTAGACTTCAAGGATTGAACTTATAAACTTCTCTTCTTTTAGCTTTTTTTGCATCTGTCTGTATTTTTGTCCTCAACTTTATCTTCTAATTCTTCCACAAATAGTTCATTTCTGTTCCTCTAATTTCCAGAAGCTCCATCTTATTCCCTAAATGTGACATTTTAACAACAAACTCTTCACATTTCATAAATGTGGAATTTTCCTTGTTTTCTCAGGAAATAACTCCAGTGTTTTTTGTGCGTGTGTTTGTTTTTAAGGTTTTCCTTAGGTTTTTTTCAGTGACACCGTTTTTCTTAATGTTTCTTTCCCCATTTCTTCTGGTTTCTGTCTTTTGCATGAAAGGTTTTTTCCAAATGGAGAGTGATCCCTGGATGTCCATTCAGTTAAACAGAGAGGCACCGCAAGCTAATCGGAAACTGTGAAGGCTGGGCTTGTTGAGGAGAGGGTCTCACTTTAGGGTGGTCAGGTGAGGGCCCTGTCTTTTTCTTTAATTAATTAGTTAGTTGTTTTTCGCTGCTCTGGGCCTTTGTAGCTGCAAGTGGGCTTTCTCTGGTTGCAGCAAGTAGGGGCAACTCTTCGTTTTGGTGCAAGGGCTTCTCACTGAGGTGGCTTCTCTTGTTGCGGAGCACACGTTCTAGGTGCACGGGCTTCATTAGCTGCAGCTCGTGAGCTCCAGAGCGAGGTCTCAGTAGTTGTGGCACATGGGCTTAGTTGCTCTGCAGCATGTAGGATCTTCCTGGACCAGGGATCGAACATGTGTCCCCTGCACTGGCACGCAGATTCTTATCCAGTGCACCACCAGGGATGTTCAGGGTCCTGTCTTTGTATAGAACTCCTAGATCCCAGTGTTCTCTTGAGCTGGTTGGTTTCCCCAGAAAGGAATCCTCTCCAGTCCTGCCTGAGAGAGTAGAAAAATCTGGTAACAGTGGGATCCGAGTGTTGAAAGGCTGGGGCGGGGTCTCCTTATTCAGTAGACAAATGGGTCTCTAACCCCTATTTTCTAGGGAAACGTCTCACTCCGGGCCTTAGCAGTGATGGGTTCCTCAGCCAGAGTTTCTGTAGTTCAACCTTTTCAGAAAGGGTGATTTTCATTTTTGGCAAGAAAAATAAAGAGGCAATTGCCTGGCTGCCCAGAAAAGCCTTCTGGCTTTTCATTTTACCTCCTACCCTTACCTTTAGGTGGACATGGAGTGAGTTTAAGCAGACTCCAAGAGATAGTGACGAACAGGGAAGCCTGGTCTGCTGCAGTCCATGGGGTCAGAAATAACTTAGCAACCGAATAACAACAACAACTTGCTTTATATGCATATGGCACCTCTGGTTTCTGACTCTTCCTGGGGGGTACTGTGCTACAATAGGTTTTGTTCTTGTTGGCTTCTTTCCCTTAAGGTATTTAACAGGTGAAGAAAGCTGAAACCCAAATCAATTACCACTTGCATTCTTCCAAAATTGTACTAAACCTTTTATTGGCAGCCATATCTTCTCACCTTCTCTTTCTCTTTTAATTCCTTTGATGTCATTTTAGCGCTGTTCCAGGAAGTAGTGCAATATGTGCAATCAACATATTCTTCTGGACATCATTCCTTCTTTGTGTTTAACTTTCTATATCCAAAAGAGGAGTTGAGATTGTTTGCAATAAAAGATACATAGGAGGAAGAATGGGAGGAAGAGATAGTTAGGGAGTTTGGGATTCACATGTACACACTGCTGTATTTAAAATGGATAACCAACAAGGACCTACTGTATAGCACAGGGAACTCTGCTAAATGTTATGTGGCCGCCTGGATGGGAAAGGAGTTTGGGGGATAATGGATACATGTATGTGTATGGCTAAGTCCTTTTGTGGTCTACCTGAAACTATCACAACATTGTTAATCAGCTATACTTCCAATATAAAATAAAAAGTTTAAAAGAAAAAAAAAGATATATAGGCAAAAAAGATTGAAATAGGGGGAGAAAAACAAAATTCAAGCAACAAAAGAAGGAAAATATGTGTGCCAGAAAACCTGGCTACGGATGTGGGCTGTGATAGCACAAAGGTTGGCCTTACTGAGCTGCTATAGCAGTTCTGCTAATAGAAACATGAAGAGTTTCATAGCCTTCATTACCTAACAGGAAACGCACCAGGGCATCAGATAAAACTCCTCCTGCTAAATTTATTTAGCTGTTGACTCATTGCTTAATAAAGTACCTAGTACTCCAATGCAGAATTGATTACATTGAGTTGGTCAGAGTGAGACTCAGGTAGGTAAGAGACAAAAGAAAAGAAGATGTGTGAGGGTAGTACGGAGTCATTTACACTTCTCCCAACTCAGGCCTTGTGGTGACTCTGTGGGCCGAGGACTGTCACCGGCCATTTTAGTAGACAAAGGATGTTGTTGCTGTCAGCCACTGCAGCCACCTCCAGCTGTGTACCCTGAGTGGATTCAGGATGGAGAAAACAGGATACTGGTCCTAGACAGTTAAGGTACATATCAAAGGAATGATTTCAATGAGCCCAGACTCTTTAATCCTCCCCCCCACAAAAAAGCACTAAATTCATTAACTTGAGATATCTGTTTTTTCTTTAAGTAACAGTAATCTTTTGATGTTCCAGCTACCTGGTTTTTGTTGCCAAGACTCCTATATATCCTGGTTCCTCCCTTACCTCTTCAGAACAATCCCTCAGAGCTATTTGAGAGGCTGTCTCCCGAGCTTAATTCCTCAGTGTGTCTGCCAAGTAAAACATAATCCTCAACTTCTAGATTGGGCATTTTTTTCAGTTGATAGCACTGACTCTTGTACTACCTTAAATTTCTAACTTTACTCAGTGTTCCTAGGTGAAAGGTCATTAAGAAAGTGCTCTGTAGGAATTCTTATACTCTTATTTTCCTTTGCCATGTCAGAAGGATATTTCAGGACCCCATAGCAACTGTGATTGTGATTTCAAGGTAAAGAATAAGCAGATAGTAGGGTATTAGAACTGGAGTATATTTTTCTCTAAATTTCCTCTCAAAAATTAGAGAAAAGAGGCTTTTTTCCCTGATAAGAAAGCATAAGTCTAGATTCAAGATCCAATGAGATCACTCCCAGGATTCCAAAATTCACTTTTAGAAATTCTTAGGAAATTCTTGATGCCAATGGGCATGGTAAAGTAGATCAATACAACAGCATGTTTAGCATTTTTTTAAAGGCAACAAACAGTGCTGGATTCTGGGGATTCATGATGAGCAAGCCCATTCCTTTTTTCCAAGGAGTTTATTTCACTCTCACAGGGGATAACAGAATGGCACAGATGTTTGATAGAGGAGGTCCCTTTCAGAGCATCTTGCCAGCTCAACACCCTCCCACATGGGAAACTAGTCCCCTTCTCCACTCTCAGGGTGGATCTGTGCAGCCACAGGGGGAACCCTGCCCTTCTGGCCCCTGCTGATAGCATTAATGGTCCAGAGACATGGCACCCAAATTGCACCAATCAGATTTCCTCTGCATGGGATTTAGAATTAAAATTCAAAGGTGCTAATTGGTCTCTGCTACTTACTGAATTAAGGGCATATAAGCACAGGCTTCAACATTTCTGATCATATACCTGTGGCAATTCAGAGAAAACCCAACTGGAGAGAGGGGGGAAATGAAGCAGGTGTGTAGAGTGGCTTTGTAGTTCCTGCTTTTGAATGTATGGAATCCATGAGATTATCCTGCATTAGCAGCCTTGGTTAAAACAGCCTTGATTAAACCACAATATCAATATGAAGGCCAAAAATGCAGTGCAAACATGCGGAAAGAGCTCAAGGCCAGGAGGGAGTACACCTGGTTGTGGGCAAGTAGTAGCAAAACATTCATGAAAAATGTTGACAGTTCAATCCCCCTTTAATGACAGGTGAGACTCTTTATCACCCATCTCACCTAGGAGGAGGTGGGGTGAGGGTATTTATACAGAAAAGGAACCACATAAGGGAGAGAAAACTTGGAACGGGGATGTGCCAAGATGAGTGGGGAGAGTGGTCTTCTTGTGAAAGTTTGAGCTCTTTGAGAAGCTCTGATTCTCTTAGGAGCTGTGACACATGTCAGCACAGTCTAGGGTTCTTTTTCCACTTGAGCATAATTGCCAGCAAGTGTCAGTTTGTTCCCAGTAACCTCCCTACCCACTCCTTAAAAAAATTTAAAAGGCCATTCAGAAAAACTCCTGTGTTTCTACAGAAGACAAAAAGATGTGAAGCAGCTAGTCATGCAAAGCTGTAATTTTCAATATGAATTTATTATTTCCTTATTTCAGAATAAGTGGTAAATTAACATTTCCCAGCAGTGTGAGGTGAGTAAACTAATACCAAACATTATTTCACCCAAAGGGAACCTGCTTGACTCTGTTGACCCTCTCCTCAATATCTGTATCTAGGACCTTCAGATGTAGCAGGTCACCAATTTTCAGGGCCACCAATTACTTTTCCGGGAAAAAAGTTATTTTGCCAAATTTTAAAAACACACCATAAATAGGACTGGGGAAAAGGTGTAATATATACCTATTGTGGGTTAAGTTGCTATTTTTCACAAAATATTAAATGTAAATATACTTCCAAAATGAATAATTATGCATTTATAAAGCATTGCATAAAGAAGCTTATTATATATTTTTACATGTTTATAAATACACTAATTAGTTAGGGGATAAAAGTGAACTCAGTAGGAAAGTTCTGGAGATAAACAAAAGAAGTGAGAACTTGTATCTTATAGCTAATATCATTTATCTTATTTAGTGAGAGATCTGGTTTATAAACTAAAATAACTTTTAGGTCAAGTCAGTGATATTTTAATCTTGATGGTAGCCCATGTAGCTTTCTTAACTGCTGACTTGTTAACAATTTTAAATATCATTTGTTCCCAAACCGATCTTTATCCTAGCCTTGTATTAAGAACTTCCATGAGCTTGAAATCTTGTCCTTCCTTCACCAAGCATCTGACACAGATATAATCCCATTACAGCAGATGTCACTGCCAAATTTTCTGTATCACGGGAAATATTTCCTACTCCAGTCATGACTCTTCCTTAAAAGAATGTAGTCTGTATAATAAAACAATTGGGATAGAGCCTGTACCTAATTTTAATGAACTTTGACTTTACTCCATCCTATGTACTGTGTTCCTAAAATCAGTGCACACTGATCTTTAAAGCAGCCAATCGCATGTCAAAATGCACATGAGAAATGCTTTCTTCAAGGGCTATAGGCAAATGAGTAAAGGGTAGCCTACTATGAACTGGCACCACAGTGTTCTTCTGTGTCTCCAGTTCTGACTCAGCCACTTCACTGCTTCTATGTGGCCCTAGTGTTATGGGTCTTCTGAGTGGTTTCTTGAGGAGAGAACAGCTGTTTGTCAAAACAAAAGGAAAAACCAGAAACTGACAACTTTACATAGAGAAGGGTAAACTGGGAACTAGTCCTATTGGCGCAGTTGATTTGTGTTTTTAAACCTGAGGCTATCTAACTTTGTCAGCTAAGGATAACCCACGGGGAAATGGTAAAACTTCCTGGGAAACTGGTATCTGAGAAAGAAGTCTGTTTTGGTGCTTAAGTTAGATGTGGCAGAGACTGCTGGTGATCTCCCAGTGTCTATTCTTCTCTTCTTCTTTAGAAGTAGGACCCCCAAATTTAGTTTGGCACATGTCCCCTTGGTGTAAAAACTTCATTTCCCAGTCTCCCTGACAATTAGATGTGACCATGTGACTAAGTTCTATTCAATGGGATATAAATGCAACCGTCACTTAAAATTGATGAGAAATGTCCTTGAAAGATGTGGATGTACCCTAAGCAGTCCTTTCCTTCTTCTCGATGAAATGGAAACCAAATCTGAGTATGGTAGAACTGTAGGAGAGGAGTTTGGATCCCAAATCATTTCATGTAGACTCACCCCTCTCCAACCGATCCCAACTCTTGCTACTTGTCCGTGAACATCTTTAAATGTGAAAGAGAGACATTTATCTTGTTTAAAGCATTATTATTTTGGCTCCTGTCATTCTCAGCTAAATGCAGTATTAACTGATACAATAAGTAAAGAGAACATAATGATAAATTAAACTGCTTCAGGTCTAAAGGTAGCTTTAAAATAACAAGTAGTTCCTCTGTAGTTTCTCTCATTTTTTCCTTCAAAATGCCTATGAAACACAGAAAAAAATGAAATTTGCAGCATTAGAAACCAAGACTGAGCCAATTTATTTGAAAGGATTTCCTAATAATTCCTTCCCTTGTCTATTCACAAGCTCAACAAATATTTTTTATTTTTTAATTCATTTTAAAAATTAATTAATAAATTTGTCTGTACCAGGTCTTAATTGTAGTATGTGGGATCTAGTTCCCTGACCAGGGATTGAACCTTGGTCCACTGCATTGCGAGCATGGAGTCTTAACCACTGAATCACCAGGGAAATCCCAACAGATATTTTTTAAAATAACTATTATGCATTAGGTTCTACACTCAGGGAGTATAATGGTGAACAAAGAAATTCCCTGCCATGATCGGGCTTCTGTTCCAGTGGGAGGAGACAGACTATAAACCAGATAAACAAAGAACTATGTCAGACTGTTTTGTATATTTAAAAAAGAAAAACAAAACAAACACAAAGTAAGGGAGTAGAAAATGATAGATGGAGTGGTCAGGGAAGGATTTGGAGGAGATAACATCTGAGCAGACACCTGAATGAAGTGAAGGTCAGAGTCATGATCATATCTGGAGGATGAGCATTCAAGGCAGAGGATGCAACACATGCAAAGGCTCTGAGGCAGAAACAGGCATGGCTTATTCCAGGAACACTGAGAAGATAACGTGGCTGGGAATAGAGTAAATGGGGAAAAGAAGTGGTAGGAAAAGATGCCTGAGAGCTGGTCAAGGGGCAGATAATGTAGGATGAATTACTAGGAGGTCACATTTAACTGAACAAAAAACATACATCATAGTCCATTATAGATTCAATGTAATCCCTATCAAGCTACTAATGGTATTTTTCACAGAATTAGAACAAATAATTTCACAATTTGTATGGAAATACAAAAAACCTTGAATAGTCAAAGCAATAATGAGAAAGAAGTACGGAACTGGAGGAATCAACCTGCCTGACTTCAGACTACTACAAAGCTACAGTCATCAAGACAGTATGGTACTGGCACAAAGACAGAAATATAGATCAATGGAACAAAATAGAAAGCCCAGAGGTAAATCCACGCACCTATGGACACCTTACCTTTGACAAAGGAGGCAAGAATATACAATAGAGAAAAGACAATCTCTTTAACAAGTGGTGCTGGGAAAACTAGTCAATCACTTGGAAAAGAATGAAACTAGAACACTTTTTAACACCATACACAAAAATAAAGTCAAAATGGATTAAAGATCTAAATGTAAGACCAGAAACTATAAAGCTCCTAGAGGAGAACATAGGCAAAACACTATCTGGCATACATCACAGCAGGTCCTCTATGACCCACCTCCCAGAGTAATGGAAATAATAGCAAAAATAAACAAATGGGGCCTCAGTTCAGTTCAGTCGCTCAGTCGTGTCCAACTCTTTGCAACCCCATGAATCATCTAATTAAGCTTAAAAGCTTTTGCACAATGAAGGAAACTATAAGCAAGAGGAAAAGACAGCCTTCAGAATGGGAGAAAATAATAGCAAATGAAGCAACTGACAAAGAATTAATCTCAAAAATATACAAGCAGCTCATGCAGCTCAATTCCAGAAAAATAAACAACCCAATCAAAAAATGGGCAAAGAACTAAACAGACATTTCTCCAAAGAAGACATATAGATGGCTAACAAACACATGAAAAGATGCTCAACATCTCTCATTATCAGAGAAATGCATATCAAAACCACAATGAGGTACCATCTCACGCCAGTCAGAATGGCTGCTATCAAAAAGTCTACAAACAATAAATGCTGGAGAGGGTGCAAAGAAGAGAGTACCCTCTTACACTGTTGGTAGGAGTGTAAACTAGTACAGCCAGTATGGAGAACAGTATGGAGATTCCTTAAAAAATTGGAAATAGAATTGCCATACGACCCAGCAATCCCATTGCTGGGCATACACACTGAGGAAAGCGGAATTGAAAGTGTACCCCAATGTTCATCGCAGCACTGTTTACAATAGCCAGGACATGGAAGCCACCTAGATGTCCATTGGCAGATGAATGGATAAGAAAGCTGTGGTATATATACACAATGGAATATTACTCAGCTATTAAAAAGAACACATTTGAATCAGTTCTAATGAGATGGATGAAACTGGAGAATGAAGCAAGTCAGAAAGAAAAACACCAATGCTGCGATTCATGGGGTCACAAAGGGTCGGACACGACTGAGCAACTGAACTGAACTGACTGAGTATATTAACACATATATATGGAATTTAGAAAGATGGTAATGATGACCCTATATGCAAGACAGCAAAAGAGACACAGATATAAAGAACAGACTTTTGGGCTCTGTGGGAGAAGGTGAGGGTGGGATGATTTGACAGAATAGCACTGAAACATGTATATTACCATATGTGAAATAGATCACCAGTCCAAGTTCGATGCATGAAACAGGGCACTCAAAGCTGGTGCACTGGGACAACCCTGAGGGATGGGATGGGGAGGGAGGTGGGAGGGGGGTTCAGGATGGGGGACACATGTACACCCATGGCTGATTCATGTCATTTTATGACAAAAGCCACCACCACAATATTGTAAAGTAATTAGCCTCCAATTAAAAAAAAAAAAAGTAAGTGGGAAGACCTCTTTTCCCACTTACAACTACTACTATGCTGGGTTCAAAGTCATAACATCTATCCCCTTCAGAGATCTGGGCAGCCCACCCTCTGTTGTCTGAGTGTTTTCCACCAAAATGCCTTTCTCTATACAGTCAGAGGCCAGCACCTTCAGAGAACATATAATCTCACTTAATTCTTTGACAGGACACTAATGGAGTAGAGTACACTGGCATTGCACAGTGAAGTAAAGCACTGTAGTTTGTATAGAGATGGAAGAACCCCAGATTCAGTGGATGCTATAACTTTTATAATGCAATTTTATGCTGAGAGTTTGAGCACCAGGCAGTGACAGCAGAAGAAAAATGCTGTCTCTGAAATACAGTAAATTTCATACAGGAATTAATTTCAAACCATATAGTTGTTTAAATTATGGAATTACTTGGATTTATCTTCTATTTCCTTCTTTATTTCCTTTCAAGAGTGTTATGCAAATAAATGTTGTTATTTAGTCACTCAGTCACATCTGATTGCTTTGCGACCCCAAGGACTGTAGCCCTCCAGGCTCCTCTGCCCGTGGGATTTCTAAGGCAAGAATACTGGAGTGGGTTGCCACTTTCTTCTCCAGGGGATCTTCCTGACCCAGGGATTGAACCCGAGTCTACTGCATTGGCAGGCAGAGTCTTTACCACTGAGCCACCAGGGTAGCCTTATGCAAATAATGCCAGTTTACAAAAAAAAAGTCTGACATAGCTTTCTTCACATGCCAGGCTGGTCTAAAGGCATTCTGTGGATTGTCTACCAAGAGTCAACAGGTAAATTATAAGCATTTAAGAAAATAAACCAGGATGGCTTGAAATAGACCTATGCCAGGGCATATGTGGCTAGAGGGCCTATTTTAGAAGAGGAATTTAGGAATCACATTGCTTTATAAGCATGACTCATGTTGTTAGTAATATTTCTTGACAAGCCACTTAAAATACTGAGTGCTAATACTGGAAATGATCTTGTCTTCCACATGCTTTCAAGTGTCTTCATTTAAGTGTATATAATTGTGCCTACATTTAACAAGTGTCTATATTTGAACTCTACAAGGTATAGCATTGTGATTAAGAGAACAAATTCTGTATCAGACCTGAATTAAAAATCTTAATCTCCACCATTTTCTTGGGCAAGTGTTTTAGCCAGTTTCCTTATTTGATAAGTGGAGATGATTTCTATGTCAAGGGTAATAGTAAGAGTTGCAGTAGTTAATGTACAAAGTGCCAAGCATGTTACATGTCACATGGTAAGACTCATTAAACTGTAGGTATTATTAATCCACCTTCCAGTGCAGGAGACACAAGAAACATGAGTTCAATTCCTGGTTCAAGAAGATCCCCCGGAGTAGGAATTGGCAACCCACTCCAGTCTTCTTGCCTGGAAAATTCCATGGACAGAAGAGTCTGTCCCACTATAGTCCATGGAGCTGCAAAGAGTCAGACACCACTGAGCAACCGAGCATACACATGGACACACACACATATATGTTATAGCGACTATCATTCCTAGGAGAAACTGCTAGGGATGAAAATTGTTCATTGAATAAAAACACAGGCAACCAATAGCACAGATTTGTTCCTCTCCTTTATAACTGCTTACCTGTCTAAGAACTGGGACCTCAGCTCACTGCACACTGTCACAGAAATCACCCATCAATTTATCAAATAAATCAGTCTAAAAACTCCAGCTGTACCTTCCCGTAAGGACCCGGTCTGTTGAACCGGAAAGCTTAAAGGCGTGACAATTACCCTTCGACCCACACTCCCCGATAGGTCACCTGCTCATTTAAATAGTGCGTCTCCTCCGGTGCCACTTGATAAAATTTTCGCTGAGCGTTCCTTGAAGATTCGCCAGAGGCGGCTGGAAGCTCCAGTTCTCACCTGCCCGGGTGTCCGCGGTGCCAGGCGAGCCACCTTGGTCTGGAGCCCAGTGAGAGCTCAGCGCCGCGTGGGTGGGGTGTCTCCGAAATCTCGTTTCGGAGGGCTCTGCTGGCTGCGGTGGGCGCAGAGGCTGCGCTGGGCGCTGGGGAGCGGAGGGACAGACACCTGCCAGACTCCTCTCATCCCCGCAGGGCGCCACACCCGCCGCGTGCGACTGGGGAATAAGTGAGTGCTCGGCACGCAAGGGAAGCTCCGGCTCGGGCTGTGCGCCGCGGGGCCGCCAGTTTGCTCGTGGGACCCCGGCGACCGCGCGGCCATGGGCGCACCGCGGGACATTGGCACCTTCGTGGTGTGGGACTACGTAGTGTTCGCTGGGATGCTGCTCATCTCGGCCGTCATCGGCATCTACTACGCCTTCGCGGGGGGCGGCCAGCAGACTTCCAAGGACTTCTTGATGGGCGGCCGCAGGATGACCGCCGTGCCCGTGGCGTTGTCCCTCACCGCAAGCTTCATGTCGGCCGTCACAGTCCTGGGCACCCCGTCCGAGGTCTACCGTTTTGGAGCCATATTCAGCATCTTTGCCATCACCTACTTCCTCGTGGTGGTCCTCAGCGCGGAGGTCTTCCTCCCCGTGTTCTACAAACTGGGCATTACCAGCACCTACGAGGTAAAGGGTGAGGGGGTCACGGAGAGAGGTGACGGGGCGGGGAGAGGAGGACTTTTCAGGCTCCTGGAGGAATTTTCCTGGGGGCAGACTCACCACCACATCGAAATCTCTCCCTGTTCATACCCATCACTTCTGCTGCCCTCCCCTTTCCCGGAGAGGTGTTCTGTAAAGGAGAGAAAAAAAATCTTGGGACTTAACTTTCATGAGCTTGAAGGAAAAGAGAGGCTTCTGAAGTAAACCGAGTTATTTCGACTAGTGTTCACTAAGGTGATTTCTGCTTTAACATCTTTGATTCCAAGTCAAGGGAAAAGATTTTTAAACTTATCCTGGGGGAGGGTCCGTTTTTCAAGTCTCAGCTCCTCCTCCTTGAAATGAATCCCCTCATTCCAGGTCCTCGGACTCCATTTACTTTTCCAGGATAGCAGGAAAATGTCAGGGGCAGGCACCCAAATGGTTAAGATTCTAACTCTCTTGTCCCAGCACCTGCATTTGAGACGGGATTCTCCACTTACTAGCTGGAGAACCTGTACTGACACTTAACCAATTGTGCCTCTTTCTTAATCTCAAAATGGAAATAATTATACCACCTACCTCATCTGGTTGTTGGGAGGATTAGAGGAGATGATGCAAGGATAGCGTTTAGAATAGTGTCTGGCACAGGGTAAGGGCTGCATAAATGTTGACCCTAAATATTGGGGTGATGATGGTAGAGGTGGTTCCATTGGGATCACTAGGAGAATTTGGCCACAAATTTCCTCATCAGCTCTGCCTTCTGCCTCTGTGGAGAGATGATTCAGGAAACAGGCTTTCCAATTGCACAGGTCCACTGATTATAGATTCTTTCAAGTTGTCTGCCAGAAAGGGCTTTGCAAGATAGTGTGAACATTTGATTTAGTTTAAAGAGCTGTTGAATGGGAGTGTCCAGCAAGAATAAAAGTTCAGGGCAGGGGTCGGGCCTAGTTCCCTGTGCTCTGTGGACAAAGCTGCAGAAGTGTTCGATTCCAGAGGATGCTGAGCCTCTCAGCAGCCACCTTGTCCTTGAGCTTATGGAATGTTTGCCCTGACCCAACCACTCAGTGAGGCTGCTTCAACTGGTGCTGGGGAAGGGCCGTAATGGCACAACAGGTGTTGGTGACAAACTGCCTGGGCTCCAGTGACGTCATTCAGGGCGAGGTGCCCCTGGGGTAGCGTTGCCTTCTTTGCACTCTGGTCATTGTATTTGAGAGTGTTTAGTCATCACCCCAGAAGTGAGCAGGATACAATTTGTTTTGCTCAAAAGTGACAAACTGATTGCCCCAAGCCAAACTCAGTCTTGAGTCTTTTTGGTTGTTGCTGATCCTTACAATGCCTTGAAAAAAGTGAAGTGAAGTGAAGGTTGCTCAGTCATGTCCAACTCTTTGCTACCCCATGGACAATACAGCCCATGGAATTCTCCAGGCCAGAATACTGGAGTGGGTAGCCTTTCCCTCCTCCACGGGATCTTCCCAACCTAGGGATTGAACCCAGGTCTCCCACATTGCAGGCTGATTCTTCACCAGCTGAGCCACAAGGGAAAAGTTAATTTAGCATTTAATGATGATGATGAGAAGTCAAGTAAAATTCCAGATTCTGGCTTCTTTTGAAACTTAAAAAGACTAGTGACTCAGGGCTCACATTCCCTGTGGTGACAGGAACTTCAGTTTATAGCCACTGCTCTAATTTGCGATTAATTTCTGTATTGAGGCCTCTTCGCTACATCTGCATGGTTACTTCTTATGATAGAAAAATCTATCTGCATTTAAGTCTTTATCAAACATGCAAAAGAGAAGATAGGAAGGTGTGAAGGGAGTTCTTGTTTGGAGGGGGATGTCAGAGAACATATTTTTTATTGGATATGAGGACTATTTCAAGCTGGTTAATATATGAATGCCTGGTCGATTAACTTATGTATTTTACCTGATGAGATCTGCAGGCACTTTGAGTCTGTGAGCTCTAATCTGTAGTTAAACAACTCCAAAACCCAGAAGGGGTTTGAAGAACCTGGCATGAGGATTTCAGTCACCATAGATGACTGCTCCTCTCGTAATCACTGACCCGTACCTTTCCAGGGCAGCAACATTAACTCAACCAGAAACACGTTTCCCACACATCCGCAGTGGTGGAGGCTAAGTTAGCAAGGCTCCAGCTAAAAATGGCAAAAAGCTAACATTTGCCAAATGCTCAGTACAGGCTGGGTACTGGGCTGCCTGTTTTACATACATTTTCTGTCTCAATACTCAAAATAATCCTTATACTGTGAGAGCCCCATTTTGTAAACTAAGAGAACTGGAGTAAACTAAGTTACACAAGAGAGCCTGAAACAAAGTGGATACATGCTGAGAGGCTCTGCAGTGGTGCACTGCTGGCTGCCTCTGAAGGCTCCTGTGAGTGTTACAACCCCGAGTGGAGCTTAGAAGGGCTAAGGCAAAAGGGACGTGATGTAGGACACAAGGGCTTGTGGGCACACAGGGGGTGTCCTTGACTAGTGGATGCCAGGCCTTTGGGGACAGAGAAGTTAGGTTTTATGCTATGTCTCTGGCAGTTGGTCATGGAAAACTCTTTCATGTGGTGTATTTTCTTTGTTTTATGATGAGAGCTGGAGTCAATTATGCAGAATAAGAGGTCCAGCATTGACCTGGCATTCTTATACAAATATGAAATTTCTCCTTAGTTTCCATTTGTTAGCTATGAGACAATACGATGGGGCTTTCCTGATGGCCTAGATGGAAAAGAATCAGCCTGCAATGCAGGAGATCCGGGTTCCATCCCTGGGTCAGGAAGATGCCCTGGAGAAGCAAATGGCAGCCAACTCCAGTATTCTTGCCTGAAGAATTCCATGGACAGAGTTGCCTGGTGGGCTATAGTCCATGGGATTGCAAAGAGTTGGACACAACTGAGCGACTAACACACACACACACACACACACACACACACACACAATAGGCTATTCAGAGGCATTTGTGATGTCTATCACTGCTTTCAAGGTATAGTCCTGAGAGGTGTTTAACAAATTCCAGACCCACAGAAAAAAATATCATGCAGGAACCCAACTGCATTCCCCATTTCTTCAGGATCTTTCTGGATTCAACAAAATCTAAGTGTTTAAACTACATTGCCCTTACTCTCTCTCTCTTTTTTAAAAACAAAATTCAATAGGAATCTTAATGTCCCTAAATTATTCAAAGTACCAAGAATCATGAGAGATCTTGGCTGACAATAGGTGATATCAAACCAAACTTGGGTCCACTTGCCCATACACAGGGTTGTGGTGAAAGAAACTGAAGCTTTTATTATTAGTCTGGGGCAGCTGATTATCAAAAACTCAGACTCCCCAATGCGTTTTAGGGAAGCATTTTTAAAGGCAAGGTGAGGAAGGGGAGTCACCGACTATGCGATAACTTTGGGCACAATTCTCTGATAGGTTTATAGTGAGGTAACCAGGCAGTGTTACAGGGGTAAACATTATCAATCCTCAGGCTCCAGTGGTTCTGGGGGCATCAGTTAATTTGGTGATGTTTTCTTCCATTTGACGGAGGTTTTAGCATCTGTAAAGCAATTGGGAAAATGCGCATCAGATGCTGTTATCTTGGTACTTCCGGAAGGAACTAAAGATTCTGTGACTGCTATATGGATGATTTACTGTTTAAATTGTTACCAGTTCTTCTGGCCCAACTGCTAGTTTTGTCACTATGTATTCAACATCTTTTCAATCATTAATTGTTGGGCCAGACTTTTGTAACTCAGGGAGGCCTGGGAGTCTACAGCTTTTCTATAAACAAGAGGCAGGGTGAGGACATGGGGGCAAGAATCTGTCCTGGGAAGGCTCCATAGGGTCCTGCTTGGTTACACAGATGCCTACTGTTACTCTATAGCTTTGTCAAGAAATCCTAGAGCTACTTTCTGAGCCTACAGATCAGTGACTTGGTCTTTAAGTATCTCTTTAGCAGTCCAGTAGCTGAGGTGGACAAAGAACGTCTCTGCCATTGCAGTAAACAAAGAACAGTGTGGCCACAAAGCCATCAGCCACCGCAGCTGCCATCGACGGTGCACCCTGGGAGAGTGGAGACAAATAGGATACTGGCCCTGAGTAGCTAAGATGTCTATGAAAGGAAGGATGTCAGTCAGCTCAGACTCTTGCATCTTTCCATACACAGAAAAGGACTAAAATCATTAACTTGAGATATCTGTTTTCTTGTGATTAACAGTAATCTTTTGATGTTCAACTCCATATTCTTCCCTTGCCCCTAGTAAATACTCCTCTATATCCTGGCTCCTCCCTTATCTCTTTGGAACAGTTCCTCAGAGCTATCTGAGAGGCTGCCATCCTGGGCTATGGTCCTCAGTGAGGCCTCAGAATAAAGCATAATTCTCAGCTTCTACGTTGTGCACTTTTTTCACTCGACATGCAGTGTCACTGACATGGTCATGACACTGGAATTCTTGGATCTGTCTTGAGTTAGTCTTGTGTGAGGAAAAATATATACATATATTTTGTTAAACCTGCTACATTCTTACCTCCATCACATTTTCCTCCTCAGTGTTTTTTTTTTAATCTCCACCAATTTGGATATACATACTTAGAAAAGGCAAAGATTTCTCTCTCAATTCATGTACATTTATTTTTAATAGAGTTTTACTAAAACAACTTACAAGAAATAGCAGTGCCCTGTTTCCATGCTTCAAAACACCTCTTGGGTTTTCTAAAAAGTCTTTCAAAATATAGTTAGATAATTTTAACACATGTAATTTACTAAGATTCAAATTCTCAAGGCCTGTGGCTTTGGTTACCAGCTTCTTAATGTCTTAGATTTAAGACATCCATTTGCATCATTTGATGGTCTCCAAAATCCTGCAGAGTAAGAGAGGAAAGAATTATTACTCTGATCCACGTTTTCAAGAGGAGTGAGGCTGGAACAAAGGCTGGAACTCTTGCCCCAGTGTACTCACTGAACAGCATTGTGTGTTTTTTACTTATCAGTTATTTTAGGAGGTCCTACTGTGTGTCAGTGCCACTCACTCACTCACTCTGGATGAATCTTAAATGCATGGGCAGTTTACTTGCTATTTTGGACAACATAATGGTTATGTACACAGAGTTTGACATCAAATGGTCCCAAATTTGCATTGTCTCTAATAATTATTAGGTTACAATCTTGGTTTTCTCTCTGTACCCCAGTGTCCTGGTTTCTAATATTCACTTTGTATAGTAACCACCTCATGGACTTACCTGGGAGGAAAAGACATGCAGCAAATACATTATAAATGTTATCTGTAATTATGAAGCAAAAATATCTAGTGTCTTTTCCTCTAATATTTACCAAATATCAGTTTTTCTTTCCTTCTTTTTTCTTCTGTATGTGAAAAGACTGTTAGCCTTAAAATTCTCTGTATATTGTAGTCACACTATTCAAGTTAAAGAAAGTCGTGGACCCCAGCTTCCTCCCTCGTAGCTCAGTGGGTAAAGAATCTGCCTGCAGTGCAGGAGACCTGGGTTCGATCTCCAGGTTGGGAAGATCACCTGGAGAGGAAATGGCAACCCACTCCAGTAGTCTTGCCTGGAGAATCCCATGGACAGAGGAGCCTGGTGGGCTAAGTCCATGGGGTCACAAGAGTTGGACACGACTTAGTGACTAAACCACGTACCCCAGCTTCCTTCCAGCTGTAAAGTCCTAGGATTCTAACTCTGTGACACATGACTATATATAAATAGGAGATAGGCACACTACTGACCTACCTCAGAGATGTGGCTGGTTTGGTTCCAGACCACCACAATAACGTGAATATTGCAGTAAAGCAAGTTGCATGATTTTTCCTTTCTTGGTGCATATAAAAGTTGTGTTTACACTATGCCTTAGTCTATTAAGTGTACAATAGCTCTTTGTCTAAAAAACAATGTATATACCATAATTAAAAAATACATTATTGCTAAAAAATGCTAACCATCATCTGAGCTTTCAGTGAGTCGTAGGTGTTTTGCAATAGCAACATCAAAGATCACTGTAACAAACATAACAATAATGAAAAAGCTTGAAATATTGGGAGAATTACCAAAGTGTGAAACAGAGACATGAAGTGAGCAAAGGCTGTTGGAAAAATGATGCCAATAGACTTGCTTCTTGGAAGGTTGCCAGAAATTTTTCATTTGTAAAGAATGCAGTGTCTGTGAACAACAATAAAAAGAAGTGCTATAAAACGAGGTATGCCTCTCTATTATAATCTATTGCAGATGTCAAGGTTGGCTTTGAATAGAAAAATGGACTTAGGCTGATTTAAGTTAAAAATTTTTATTGTGAGGATATGGGCATAGCTCACAGGATAGGAAGAAAAGCTGAGCAAACAGACTATGAAAAGGAACAGAAGCCAGGGCAGCCTCTTCAGGCCACACTGTCAGGATCGGTCTGCTTTCTGGTTCAATCATTTTCTGTCTTTATATCTTGCCTCTAGGATTCACCTTTTGAGAAGAGAAACTGACGGGCTGAGTGTAGGTCATGTGACTGCCTTTTAGCCCAGGCAAGGCACCTTGATTGGCAGTTCTGCCACAGTTGCCTAAAGTGGGAAAGGGTTGATTCCTTAAGTGTATCAAGGGAAATTTATTGGGTAGATGCCAAGAGAAAGGGGAAGACCACACTTTGTTCATTCTAAAAATGCAGAAAATAATTGCATTTGTATAACATTCTGCAAAAGGCAAAACTTGTAGGGATGGAGAATGGATCAGTGATTGCCAAGGTTTAGGGATGGAAAGAGGATTTGACAACAAAGGAGCAACATGAAGGACTTTTCTGGGGGTGATGAAACTGTTCTGTGTTAAAACCATTGAACTGGGACTTAACCTAGCAGTCCAGTGGTTAAGACTCCGCACTCCCAATGTAGGGGACACAGGTTGCATCCCTGATCGGGGAACTAAGATCCCACATGCCACACAGTGTGGCCAAAAACAGACAAACAAACAAACAAAAAAATTTTGAACTGTTCTCTAAAACAAGGGTCAGTTTTGCTATTTGTAACTTAAAATACTAAGTTAAATAATTTGTACATCTATGGCTGTACATAGGTAACATATGTACACCTATGGCTGATTCATAGGTGTACATATGATTCATATGACTGTATACAGGTGACATATGTACACCTATGGCTGATTCATGTTGAAATTTGACAGAAAACAACAAAATCCTTTAAAGCAATTATCCTTCAATTAAAAAATAAATAATTTTTAAAATAAAATATTAATTTAAATAACAACACTTAAATAATTTAAATTAAACTATTAATAGTGAAATAGAAATGCAGGATAAAAATTAGTTATGAAGTTTCTTTAAAGTTTTAGCCCCTTTACTTCTCAAGCTGCTGGTTTTTAAAAAGTGTCCAGAAGTTTTACATATTAACCATTTTTCCTTTTTTTTGGAAACAGTATTTAGAACTTCGATTTAACAAATGTGTTCGTCTCTGTGGAACAATCCTCTTCATTGTTCAAACAGTAAGTAGCCGTCAGTTCACTTATTTTATCTTCTTTCCATCTACAGTGTTTTTTAACACCTACAGTGTTTTAACACCTGGGTCAAGCTTCTTTGATAAATACGTGAAAGAAAAGAGGTTGAACGTAGGAGGAAACACAAAAGGAAAAACGCCTGTCACTACATAGCATTAATCCTTAAGATCATTAAACCTTGTCTCAGAAAATGCATTATTTCCTGAGAAAACAGTGAGTTAAGTGAACACTGAATATTATGTTGAACAAGCAACAGTTATGGTTAGGAAAATATGCTTTTTCCTCTTATGTCTCCCTCTGTCCCTACCAAAGTGACAGTAAGGGTATGGCTTAGATGACAAAGATATTTGAAGGAAATGTACTAGCTAATAGTAGGAATTATAATAAAGGGAAAACACGTTGTATATTTTGTAGCATTTTTGCAGCATATTAAGTAATAGATTTAATAGAAAATATTAGCTGACATAGGAAGAAAAAATTTGAAAATAATTTTCCTTGAAAGCATATTTAAAAAAAATGAATCAATGCACTCTTTCAGAAATTGAACTGTAAAACCTAATTGATATACTCACTGAGTATAAAGCAACAACATCATACACTCAGGAGGAGTTTTTAAAGCCAAGTGCACAATCCAATGGGCTTCCCAGGTTGCTCAGTGGTAAAGAGTCTGCCTGCCAAGCAGGAGACTCGGGTTCAGTCCCTGAGTTGGGAAGATTCCCTGGAGAAGGAAATGGCACCACACTCCAGTATTCTTGCCTAGGAAATCCCATGGACAGAGGAGCCTGGTGGGCTACAGCCCACAGGGTCACAAAAAAAACCAACAATCCCCCCACAATCCAATACTTAAAAAATATGCAAGTATAGATTTACTGATTGGCACAAATGGAAATCAAAGATTTGCCAAGTCATCAGTGACAGAGATTGCTTCCCACCCATCATCTTGTCACAATCATTGTCACATAACTTAGACCTATCTCCCTCTTGGCAGCTAAGTCTTTCATGAATGATTTTGGTAATGGAGGTCGAGGAGGGAGTTTTTAATCTCATCCCTATTTATAATTCCATTTCTCCAGTCAAAAGCTACCCAAGACAGAGTGCTTTGCTACAGCAAGACAGAGTGCCTTTGTAAATTATTTAACTTAGCTTCATTTTATATCTTTGCTAGCTATGTATCTTAAATTATATTTGCCCTTAACACTTGCAGTATGAAAGAAAAGAGCCCTCTGGGGTCTGGTAGAGATTCTGACCCAGAGCTGAGGCTGGTAGCTTGCATTCCACCATGGAGTTCAATCCCTCTTTGGATCATCATTAGAAGTGCCAACAGAAATGTAAGAGTGGGGACAAATGTTAAGAAGATGGCTGGGTCACATTTTCAAATATTTAACTTGGACGATATGATGACTGTGGAAAGCTAGTGAATTCCTGCAAAAGGAGGGGAGCTTCAGAATCCACTGTTCGAAGGACTTACTTCTATAGATCTATTCATGCAATTTAATAAAACATTCAAACACTGAATAATATGTTTTTTTCATAGTATGTTTTATAGCATAATCATAGAATTAGCCTCTATGTATTTGAAAGATCAGATGCAATGAAAATGATATTTTGAGAAAAAGAACATATTTATCTTACTGTTGTACCCCAGATTAGTAGATATTTGTTAAGTATATGAATGAATAATAATATTAAAAAGGTAGAGTAGAATTTTTGTTGGCCCTCAGGAAATTTTAGGGAAATTTACACTTTTGTTTAATTAGTGGTCATGCCAACTTTTGCAACAAGTTTCCAAATTTTTCACTGCTTTACCACATCTTCAGTGATTGACAAAAGTTTGAAAGCATATGAACAAGCATTGCCCTTTTAAATCTGTACCCTTTCTTTCTTTCAAATTGTTCCAGATCTAGGAAAGTTGGTTTCAAACTTGAATTGATGGATTAGTGACTATCTGCACTAAGCACTGCATGAAAAGTCCACCTTTTTACATAAAATTGGTCATAAAAGGTTTTTGTAACCTATGACCATACCCCAAATAGAAAAGGAGAGTCAACTTCACTTAAATAACATTTTCAAGTTACAAGCAAATTTTGTTAAAGTATATTAAAACTATGGTTTTTAATTTATAAGTAAATTTATAGAAAAATATCAATATTTCATTTGGTAATTCATACTATTTATTTGTTTTCTTTTTTCCTCTAGATTCTGTATACTGGAATTGTTATTTATGCCCCTGCCCTGGCTTTGAATCAAGGTACATTTTGGAGTTAATATGTCACTCACACTTGGAGGTTCACTTTTAACAGACTTTATTCTCTCTTTGGGGAGATGGGGAGGTGGAGGAATGCTTCCAGTAACCTGCATCAGCTTGAAGCGGATCTGGTGGGTTCAGTGTCTACACTAGCAGCTTCTCTGGGTTCCTGAATTATACCTCAGAAAGGTCTGTAAATTAGTAGAAGGTTAGAACACTGAGTGACTGAGTGATAAAGAACATGCCTGCCAATGCAGGAGATAAGGGTTCAATCCCTGGGTCGGAAAGATCCCCTGGATAAGGAAATGGCAATGGACTTCAGTATTCTTGCTGGGAGAATCCCATGGACAGAGGAGCCTGGCAGGCTACCATCTATGGGGTTGCAAGCGTCAGACATGACTTAGCAACTAAACGACAACAGGCTTAATTGGGCTGTGTTTCTCTGGGATGTGCCAACCAGCCATTCTCCATTCCTTCAGAATGAACGCCCCCTGTAGTCTAAATCATGAATGGACTGCACTTGCTCCCTTTGTGTTTGTAACCTGGAGCCCATCTCCAACAGTTCAGTTCAGTTCAGTTCAGTCGCTCAGTCGTGTCTGACTCTTTGTAACCCCATGGACTGCAGCACACCAGGCCTCCCTGTTCATCACCAACTTCTGGAGTTTACTCAAACTCATGTCCATTGAATCAGTCTTCTGCTGCCATCCAACCATCTTGTCCTCTGCTGACCCCTTCTCCTCCCACCTTCAATCTTTCCTAGCATCAGGGTCTTTTCAGATGAATCAGTTCTTCACATCAGGTGGCCAAACTATTGGAGTTTCAGCTTTTGCGTCAGTCCTTCCAATGAATATTCAGGACTGATTTCCTTTAGGATGGACTGGTTGGATCTCCTTGCAGTCCAAGGGCCTCTCAAGAGTCTTCTCCAACACCACAGTTCAAAAGCACCAATTCTTTGGCGCTCAGCTTTCTTTATAGTCCGACTCTCACATCCATATATGACTATTGGAAAAACCAGCTTTGACTAGACAGACCTTTGCTGGCAATGTCTCTGCTTTTAATTTTGGAAAAGACGCTTACTCCTTGGAAGAAGTTAACTCCAATAGGCTTCTGTGTTATTCAGCTCAGGCTTGGTCCCATTGAAAAATTGGGCAGGAGGAGAAATTTTTTTCTCCACACTTTGAATGTGATCCAAAATACAAGAAAAAAAGTCTGTGTGATTTGAAATATTAGATTGCTCCTGGTGACCAAAGGACAGATGGCTATAGTAGCCTTATAAATAAATATGTGACAATTTTATGGATCAACAAGTTACTCTCTAGATTTGGGAAGATAATAGTTGTGAAACTGGGATTGTTTATTGAGGCAAAGAAGTGAATTAGTCATACCCTCAAAAGGCTTCAGGGAAACTACATACTTTAAATTCTTATCAGTTAGAAGCAAATTTATCTCTGAGACTTCCTTCTAAAATGGACAAGTGGAGTCTGTGATGGGAAGAATGTGATGCAGTTCCTCAAATTAATATAAAATGGAAAACCTCAAAGAAAACAAGAAAAGGGAAAACTCCTTCTAACTGCAGATTCTAATTTCTTAATTTCATGATACATAGGTAATAGTTGCCATCTATATTTATAAAGCACAGCAGTATCATTACAAAGAAGAAATCCATTATATAATGTGATGTTGAATTCTGAATGTCAGGCATGTTTCTTGTAAATATTACCAACATCATGAATGAATCACTTCATATGTAAAGAGCTGAGCTATAAACTTCATAAGTTACCTATTGGAGTTAAGTATAACTGAAATGTTGGCTTTAGAGTTTTAAAGTGCAGTTCTGGGAATAAGAAAGCACTACCTTCAGTGCTTCAAGGACTGTTCTTATCAGTTTATTGAGCCACTCCCTGGGAGTAAATTAGGATTCGAGGCATTGCATTTTGACCACTTTAATATCAGCCATGTATTTGACCATTGGCTTCCCAAATGGCTCAGTGGGTAAAGAATCGCCTGCAATGCCAAAGACACAGGAAATGCCAGTTCAATCCCTGGATCAGGAAGATCTCCTGGAGGAGGGCATGGCAACCCATTCCAGTATTCTTGCCTGGAGAATCCCTTGGATAGAGGTGGCTACAGTCTGTAGGGTCACAGAGTAGGACCTGACTAAAGCAACTGAGCATACATGGATTTTTCTGTAACAAAGCAGCAAACACAGACAAAGTACTTGGTGTGCAACAGATGCTCCATAGAAACATTTTTAGCTGAATTGGAACTCAACGTTCTCTATGTGCAATCTTTTTAATCTTTTTTTTTTAATTACAGAAAACTTCAATCATATGCTAGAATAGTGTACTGAATGCTAACATACCATTAACTCTACACTAATAATTATCGACTCTTGATTTATTTCACTCTGTATTTCCATCACTAGTATATTTTGCTGCAAATCTGAGATGTTTTATCACTTCCTCTGAATTCCATACGTCTTTTACATACTTTTTTTCATTGAGGTATAATTGACATATAACATTATATTAGTTGCAGGTTTACCATAATGATTCAGTATTTGTATATTGCAATGATCACCACAATAGGTCTAGTTAACATACATCATCATGGTGGTGGTGGTTTTGTTGCTAAGTCGTGTCCAACACTTTTGCAACCCCTTGGACTGTAGCCTGCCAGGCAACCCTCTCCAGTATTCGTGCCTGGGAAATCCCATGGGCAGAGGGTTGCCATTTCTTTCTCTAGGGAGTCTTCCTGACCCAGAGATCAAGCCCAGGTGTCCTGCATTGGCAGGCAGATTCTTTACTGCTGAGCCACCAGGGAAGCCCTGTTAAATGCAATACATGAATTGAATATAATTTGCAAATATCCACAATTCCTAAATTTGGAGGGGGTAGATTTTAAGGGATGTTATAGGATTGTAATTGCTTCCCTGGTGGCTCAGATGGTAAAGAATCCATCTGCAAAGCAGGAGACCTGGGTTTGATCTCTGGTTTCCATCCTAGAGTGGGAAATGGCAACCCACGCCAATATTCTTGCTTGGAGAATTCCATGGACTGAGGAACCTGGCAGGCTACAGCCCATGGGTCGCAAACAGTCAGACACCCCTGAGTGACTAACACTTTCACTTTTTTCAGCTATAACGTGTACTCTTCAGAATAAAGACTGAGTTTGGTATAGAGGCACCTGTAAAAGATCCAAGGTAACGAAACAAAGGACACTGAACAGATTAATGGTTCTATCTTTCATAATTATGAGATTAGTGCTTCCTTTTCAGATACTAAGCTCACCAAGTTACCTTTTGATCAGAATTTGGCTTCCCACATTGACATGTTAATCAGTAGGAAATTATGTGATCATGAACTAACAATTACAACAAGTCTGCTTATGACCCCTATTTCTCATTGTATATTAGTAAACTTTGATGCTGTTTTACAGCAATGCTTATAATTTACCAGTCAGCATGATTTTCCCCCCTATAACCCATTCATCTTTGCATTTCTAAATCTACAAAGTAAAAAGCCAAATTCTGGAAATGTAAAGATAGCATTAAGGTACAGATACACCTGGCCAAGCAGCATCTCTCTCTCTCTTTTTAAAATATTCAAATACCATTAATGCATAGGATTGAGATTCAAGAAGGATTTTTTAAAATTTATGGCAGTTGTTCTTCAGTAGCTAAATCATGTTCAATTCTTTGCAACCCTGTGGACTGCAATACACCAGGCTTCCCTGCCTTTCACTTTTTCCTGGAGTTTGCTAAAACTCTTGGCCATTGAGTCAGTGATGCTACTTAACCATCATGTCCTCTACTACCCCCTTCTCCTCCTGCCCACAGTCTTTCCCAGCATCAGGGTCTTTGCCAATCAGTTCTTCATATCAGGTGGCCAAGGTATTGGAGCTTCAGCTTCAGCATCAGTCCTTCCAATAAATATTCAGGGCTGATTTCCTTTAGAGCTTGCATCACATATTCAATTATCTTTCCATTAACTTTATAAGAACCAAGTAAGTTATTTGGCTCTTCAAACTTGTTTTTAAGAAAAAGCTTTTGACTAAATAGCTTTTACAGAATCAAGTTTTTCTCTAGGCCTGTGAAGAAAATTGTCTAATATAAAATGACATTTCTAGCCTATAGTTTGAAGGACTGTGCTTACAAAAGAAACAAGATCATATCCAGTGACATATTAGATAATTTATATTCAGATATCCTGGATTTAACAGGAGCATTGAAAAAGTGATAGCAGGTAGAAACATAGCTATCAGCAAATAAAGAAATTTTTATTTAACAGTGAACACTGCTTCTCTGATAAAAGCATGAAGTAGAATAAAATTATGTAAAATATCATTACCTTTCAGATTTTCAGCTTATTTTTATAAATGTCTAGAAAATGCATATAGTGTTAGAGATGATTTGAGAACAGGAAGAATTAGAAGAGAATTTTGAAAAGCTACTCTGGAGGTTATTTGATTGATTTATTGTTATCATATTTATTCCTAAAGGCCCAGTCATGATAATAGGAACTAGATTCCTACATATACAAAACTAAAATGATCAAGAAAAAACCTACAATTCCACTTAGTTAAATATTGATGACAATAGCATGAGATTTAAATATATGTAGAAGAAAATACACATCATTATGTTAACAGTGACCACATCTGAGCAGTCAATTTTCTGATGCCTTTTTCCTCACATTGAATGTAAAATTACTCTTTGGGATATATACTGCTCATAGTTATGAAATTTTTTTCTTATGATGAGAGCTTGTAAGATTTACTTTCTTAGCAACATTTAAAATATGCAAGACAGTATCATTAACCGTGCTGTACCTTACATTCTCTTGGTTTATATATTCTGTAGCTGACAGTTTGTACCAAGGTGTGTTTTTAAAATACAATTGTAACTTCCATCATTTCTAAAACGTTAACACTAATTGCTTACTATCATCAATAATACTCAGTGGTAAAGAATCCACCTGCTAATGCAGGAGATGCAGATTCAATCCCTGGGTCGGGAAGATCCCCTGGAGAAAGAAATGGCAACCCATTCCAGTATCATTGCCTGGGAAATGCCATGGACAGAGAAGCCTCATGGGCTGCAGTCCACGGGGGTGCAAATGAGTTGGACATGACTTAGTGACTGCTGCTGCTGCTAAGTCGCTTCAGTCGTGTCCGACTCTGTGCGACCCCATAGACGGCAGCCCACCAGGCTCCCCCATCCCTGGGATTGTCCAGGCAAGAACACTGGAGTGGGTTGCCATTTCCTTCTCCAATGCATGAAAGTGACTAAAAACAACAATTGCCAGTGTGAGGTCAGTGTTCAGAGATCCCTGATGTTTTCTCAGTGTTTATTAGAATCAGGATTCAGATAAGTTTATATATCTGTAATTAGTTCAGTTGTTTCTTAGGTTTTTCTTTCTTGCTTTTTAAAATTGAAAGCCATATTTTATTGTGATATAGTGTATATACAATAAAGTGCGCAGAACCTAAGTGCACAGTTGGTTGACTTTTGACAATTTTGTGTACTTGTGACAACCATTTAACTCAAGATATAGAATATTTTTATCTTCATTTCCCAGAAATGTTTTTGTGTTTCTTTCTAATGAATCCCCCCATCTATTCCAAGCAGTGAGCTTCTATCACCATAAATTACCTTTCCCTGTTCTTAGATTTTGTATAAGTGGAATCATATAGTGCCTTTTTTGTATCTGATTTCTTTTGTTCAATAAAATGTTTTTGAGGTATTCTTTCATGTTGGTACATGTATCAGTAATTCATTCCTTTTTATTGCTAGTATTTTATCATATGCATCTACCAAAATCTGTTTATCCATTCTCTTGTTGATGGATGTTGGGTTGTTCCAGTTTTAGGCTATTTTGAATGAAAGCTGCTAAGAACATTCTTGTACAGGTTTTGTTTTGTCTTGCTTTGCTTTTTGACATGTTTTCATTTTTAGTGGATGAATACCTGGAAGCAGTATAAAGTTCAATATACACCTGTTCTGACCCATGTGTTCAGACCCACAGGGCAGTCACATGTACAGAATTTAAGAGAAACTACCAAATAGCTTTTCTAAGTTGTTGTATCATTCTACATGCCCACCCCACAACCTATAAGAGTTTCAGTGATCCATGTCCTTGCCAGCATTTTGTATTTGTCTTTTTAATTATAGCCATTCAAGTTGTACCATCTATTATCTTATTGTGGTTTTATTTTGTATTTTCTTGATGACTGTTGATGTTGAGCTTACTGGCTCATAGAATAACAAAATTAATGGAAAAAAGACAAATAACCTAACAAAAAGTGGGCAAAAGACTTGACCTGTCATCTACATGGTCTATCTATCCATTACGTGGCCTGTTTACCCATGTACCCAGGCCTTTTAAAATTTCTCTCAGTAATGTCTTTTCATCATTTGCAAGTACGGAAAAATACGATTGCCTTCTATATGTTGATCTTCTATCCTGAGAACTTGCTAAACATACTTACTAATTCAAGTAGGCTTTTGGAAAATCCTTTGTGGTTTTCATGTTGTTTCTGAATAGAAACAAAGAATATAATCAATCTGATTTCAGTATTGACCATCTGGTGATGTCCATGTGTAGAGTTGGAAGAGGGTGTTTGCTATGACTAGTGCATTCCCTTGGCAAAACTCTGTTAGCCTTTGACCTGTTTTGTTTTGTACTCCAAGGCCAAATTTGCCTGTTACTTCAGGTATCTCTTGGCTTCCTACTTTGGCATTCCAGTCCCATATAATGAAAAGGACATCTTTTTTTGGGTGTTAATTCTAGAAGGTCCTGTAGGTTTTCATAGAACTATTCAACTTCAGTTTCCTCAGCATTACCTGTCAGGGCACAGACTTGGATTACTGTGATATTGAATATTTTGCCTTGGAAACAACAGATCATTCTGTCATTTTTGAGATTACATCCAAGTACTGCATTTTGGACTCTTTTGCTGGACTATGATGGCTACTCCATTTCTTCTAAGGGATTCTTGCCCACAGTAGAGAAACAATGGAAATAGTGAGAGACTTTTTGGGCTCCAAAATCACTGCAGATGGTGACTGCAGCCATAAAATTAAAACATGCTTGCTCCTTGGATGAAAAACTATGTCCCAACCCAGGGCTTGAACCCGGGTCTCCGGTGTTGTAGACAGATGCTTTACCGTCTGAGCCACCAGGGAAGTACATGACCAACGTAGACAGCATATTAAAAAGCAGAGACATTACTTTGCCAACAAAGGTCTGTCTAGTCAAAGATATGGTTTTCCAGTAGTCATGTATGGATGTGAGAGTTGGACTATAAAGAAAGCTGAGCACCAAAGAATTGATGCTTTTGAACTGTGGTGTTGGAGAAGACTCTTGAAAGTCCCTTGGACTGCAAGGAGATCCAACCAGTCCATCCTAAAGGAAATCAGTCTTGAATGTTCTTTGGAAGGACTGATGCAGAAGTTGAAACTCCAATAGTTTGGCCACCTGATGCGAAGAACTGACTCATAGGAAAAGACCCTGATGCTGGGAAGACTGAAGGTAGGAGCAGAAGGGGATAACAGAGGATGAGATGGTTGGCTGGCATCACTGACGTGATGGGCATGAGTTTGAGTAGGCTCTGGGAGTTGATGATGGACAGGGAAGCCTGGTGTGCTGCAGTCCATGGGGTTGCAAAGAGTATAAATGAGAGACTGAATCCTGACTGATGAACAGAAACAGTTTTACTACTTCTTTTCCTGTCTGTATGCCTTTTACTTCTCTGTCTTCATGCACTGTTAATGTAGAAAATTATATTGATTTTTCAAATGTTAAACCAGTTTTCCTTCTTGAGATAAAATTAACTTGGTCATAATGTATTAAGCTTTTAATATATTGATGAATTTGATTTGCCAGTATTTTGTAAAGGAATTTTGCAGGTTATGAGGAGTATTGGCATGAAATTTACTTTTCCTTAAATGTTTTCGTCAGGGTTTTTGTATTGATTATACTGACTTTGTATGGTTTGGAAAGTGTTTCTTCCTCTATTTTCTGAAAGAGGTATAAGACTGTGTATTTATTTATTTAATGCTTGAAAAAATTCACAATGAGGGCATCTGAGCCTGATACTTATTTTTGTAGAAAAGTTTTAGTTTATTGATACAGCTTCTGTAATAAATATAGTCATTTGGATTTTCTAGTTTTTGTCAGTTTTAGTCAACTGTCTTTTTTAGGACTTAAATTCATTTTATCTAATTTGCCAAGTCATTGGCATAAAGTTGTTTAAAATATCCTCTTGATATCCTTTTAATGTTTATAGAATTTATAGTGATGTCCCTTCTAATTGTTCCTAATATTGATATCTTTTCTGTCCTTTTTTACCTTGATGTATCTTACTAGTCTTTTACTGATGTTTTAAATTTTTTCTAAGAACTAGTTTCTGGCTTTGTTGATTTTATGTATTTGCTTTCTATTTCATTAATTATGTTTACTGTTTCTTCTACTTAACTTTGGGCTTAAATTTTTTAGCTTTTTAAGGTAGAAACTTAGACCACTGATTTTAAATCTTTCTTATTTTCTAAAATAATATTTAAAGCTATAAATTCTATTGTAAGTGTTGCTTTATTTGCATCCCACAGGTTTTGATACCATGTTTTTTTTTAATCATTCAGTTCAAGATATTTTCCAATTTCTCTTGTGATTTCTTTTACCCATGGGTTATCTAGAAGTGTGTCACATAATTTTCAAATATTTGGTGATTTTCAAACATACCTTTTTGTTATTGGTTTCTAAATTAATGCTGCTTTGGTCAGAGAACTACTATGATTTTAATTCTTTGAAATGTATTAAGATTTGTCTTACAGCCCAGGATATGGTCTCTGTTCCTGAACATTCCATATATTTTTGTACAGAATGTTCATTGTGTTGGGGACAATGTTCTATAAATGTCAAAATTTCAGCTTGTTAATTTTCCAGGCTCTTGGTTTTGATTGCATTACCATGGGGTCATTTTATGTTCCCTCGGTTCAGTTCAGTCGCTCAGTCATGTCCGACTCTTTGTGACCCCATGAATCGCAGCATGCCAGGCCTCCCTGTCCATCACCAACTCCTGGAGTTCACTCAGACTCACGTCCATCGAGTCAGTGATGCCATCCAGCCATCTCATCCTCTGTCGTCCCCTTCTCCCCCTGCCCCCAATCCCTCCCAGCATCAGAGTCTTTTCCAATGAGTCAACTCTTCGCATGGGGTGGCCAAAGTACTGGAGTTTCAGCTTCAGCATCATTCCCTCCAAAGAAATCTCGGGGCTGATCTCCTTCAGAGTGGACTGGTTGGATCTCCTTGCAGTCCAAGGGACTCTCAAGAGTCTTCTCCAACACCACAGTTCAAAAGCATCAATTCTTCAGCGCTCAGCCTTCTTCACAGTCCAACTCTCACATCCATACATGACCACAGGAAAAACCATAGCCTTGACTAGATGAACCTTTGTTGGCAAAGTAATGTCTCTGCTTTTGAATATGTTATCTAGGTTGGTCATAACTTTCCTTCCAAGGAGTAAGCATCTTTTAATTTCATGGCTGCAGTCACCATCTGTAGTGATTTTGGAGCCCCAAAAATAAAGTCTGACACTGTTTCCACTGTTTCCCCATCTGTTTCCCATGAAGTGATGGGACCAGATGTCATGATCTTCGTTTTCTGAATGTTGAGCTTTAAGCCAACTTTTTCACTCTCCTCTTTCACTTTCATCAAGAGGCTTTTTAGTTCCTCTTCAATGTTCCCTAGTCCTCTGTATTTCTTGTGAAGTATATCTAGAAGCATTCTCAGACTTCAACTTTTTGGAGACTATTTCATAACGCAGTTTTCAACTCTTTTAAGTAAATACCAAAGGACATAATTGTTGAATTATATTACAAGAATATGTTTAGTTTTGTAGGAAACCACCAAACTGCCTTCTAAAATGGCTCTTGCCATTTTGCATTCTTACCTGCAGTGCATGAAAGACTTATGTTGCTCCATGTCCTTGCCAGCATGAAATGTCAATGTTCCAAATTTTGACTATCTAACAAGTGTATAGTAGTATCTCGTTTTCATTTGCATTTCCCTGATGACATATGATGTGGAGCATCTTTTCATATGCTTATTTGTCATCTATATATGTTTTGTGAGGTATATGTTAAGGTCTTGTTATGGTTTAGAATCAGTTTGTTTTTTTTTTTTATTACTGTGAGTTTTAAGCATTTTGTATGTGATTCATGGGGTCACAAAGAGTCGGACATGACTGAGCGACTGATCTGATCTGATCTGATGATATGAAGAACAATCCCTTATCAGATATCTTTTGTAAAATTTTCTTTCAAATCTGTGGGCATAGAGTTGTTATCCTTCCCTTAAAAAATATAATTTGACCCACTACTTCTTTTTTTAAAAATTGAGTGAATTAATTAATGACACATTAATAGTTGCAGCTTATTACTGCAAAAAGTTGAAATGAAGTCTGAGAATGCTTCTAGATCTAGTTCACAAGAAGTACAGAGAACTGGGGAACATTAAATGACCCATGGTGATGGAATCAGTAATGACAGTTCAGTAGTTGCAGCGTGTGGGCTCTGTAGTTACAGCTCCCGGGCTCTAGAGCACAGGCTCAGTAGCTGTGACACATGGGCTTAGTTGCCCCAAGGCATGTGGGATCTTTCTGGATCAGGGATCAAACCCACGTCTCCTGCATTGGCAGACAGATTCTTATCCACTGAGCCACCAGGGAAATTTTGCCCCTCTACTTCTTAAATAAATGGTAACAAATGATATAAGCTTTTCTCTTTCTTGGGCTTCCCTGGTGGCTCAGAGGTTAAAGCGTCTGCCTCCAATGCGGGAGACCTGGGTTCAATCCCTGGGTTGGGAAGATCCCCTGGAGAAGGAAATGGCAACCCACTCCAGTACTCTTGCCTAGGGAATCCCATGGACGGAGGAGCCTGGTAGGCTGCAGTCCACGGGGTCGCAAAGAGTCGGACATGACTGAGCGACTTCACTTTCACTTTCACTTTTCTCTTTCTTGGTCCCATTTTAGTAACATGGACAGCTTGTCTTTCAAGGAGTGGTAGAAAAATATATTTATTTGAACCATGACAACAAATATCCTATGACCCCATTCAGTCTGGGTAACCACCTCCCAATATCAAGCAGTTTCTCAGCTTAATTATAATATAAATGCTTTTTCATGTATTTGATTTAGCCAATGTTGGATCCTGTATAGTGTCTGAGGGTAGATGCCAGGTCTATTTAACTCATCAAATAAATTTTTGAACTCTGTTTGTTTTGGTACATTTTTTGAGATTTGGGCCTAGTTTAGGGTAAGAGGGTATAGAGGTCGGTGCCCAATAAATGATATAGCCTCCTGCTGATGATTTTTTGAGAAGTACTGGTATATGTTTCACAGTTATACATGCATTTTCTTTTCTTCTACAGTCACAGGATTTGATCTGTGGGGTGTAGTAGTGGCTACTGGTGTGGTCTGCACATTTTACTGCACTATGGTATGTCAAGAACCTTATTTCTCCTTTTACCCTATACATTGCTTTGCAAAATTAAAAGTTTCAATCAATGCATGCTGCAGTCTGGGTTGTTTATATTTCCTTCCCACAGTAACTTATTTTTTATAAGGAATATTCAGTCCAGGGTAAAATTTGATCCTTTGTAAAACATTGATCATAACTGATATTTTTTCTTCATTTGAACCATGCAGTGGTCCCCAATCTTGTTTCATAATTTGCTCATATTGTCATCATGTTATTGTAGCTATGCTCACAGTATTCCTTAGCTTAGTAACCTGAGATAATTTCCCATTGCCTTTAGGCAGGAGTGAGAGTAAAAATATGTAAGAACCAGTATGGCATAGGCACTGATATTATCATTGATGCTGATCCTTAGCAGTGGTGCAAGTCTTGTGCAACCTGTGATACTCTAAGTCTTAATACTTTAGTTGCTTGATGATGTAGAAGACAAGGTCTACAAAGAGGGACTCGGTCAGGTTCTGGAGGGGTACACTTGGGCAGTGACTAGTACAGAACAATTTTATTTTTTCAGTAACTGGTATGTCCTTCTTTGTGCTAATCCACTTGCCAGTACAGAAGATGTAGGAGAGGCGGGTTTGATCCCTGGGTTGGGATGATCCACTGGAGTAGGAAATGGCAACCCACTCCAGTATTCTGCATGGAAGATCCTATGGACAGGGGAGCCTGGTGGGCTACAGTCCAGGGGATCACAAAGAACTGGATCCCCTCAGAGCACACATGCATGCCTTCTTTGTGCATACTGTTTGACCATCAGTCCTGCCTATAGGATAAAATCTATGATACTGCAATTTGACTCTGAGTTTTATTCCTAACAATATCCCCACACCACTCTACTTTGCTCCAAAATATATATCTGGACACACTAAGCATGCCATGTATTTTGAATTCTAGGAGCCTAGCAGGCTACAGTCCACAGGGTCACAAAGAATCGGACATGACTGAGTGACTAAGCACAGGCTTTTTGCCCATGCTGTTTTCTCTGCTGGGAGGACCTTTCATTTTGGATTCTGTTTATATTTGAAAGTTTGATCTAAGTACTACCTTCCTGACTATCTCCCTTGGGTGCACTTCTTGGCCAAGATTCATGTTTTCCTTATCTTTGACCAGGAGAGTGTATAAGCATGTAAGTGCTTAATAATGTCTGGTAGAAGCATTAATCCTAATGTACTTTTTCCTCAAAGGGTGGTCTTAAAGCAGTCATCTGGACGGATGTTTTTCAAGTTGGAATCATGGTGGCTGGCTTTACATCTGTGATTATAAAGGCTGCATTGATTCAAGGTGGAATCAGCACTATTATAAATGATGCCTCCAATGGAGGAAGATTAAACTTCTGGAAGTAAGTTGCTTTTTTGGTTAAGTATTTACTTCTTGGTTAATAGAACGTTCCTTTTTTTTTTTTTCCTGTAAAAAGTCTCTTGGCTGAAATAATAAATTTATATTAGAAAACAAATTAACCATTAAAGTCATGGTACAAAAATTTGAAGCTGGCACATAAAAGTGTAAGAAGTTTTCACTTTAAGGGTGGAAGCAGTCGGGTGGTACTTAGTTACATGGTGCTAAGGATGGTGCTTCCTCCTGAGAAGGGATTGATAACAAAAGAGTAATTTCTTCCAGAAATTAAAATCTGAGATAGGTTGAAAGGTAGGGGTAGGGAGAGAAGGGAACATATAGTGGAGAGGTAAGGAAAGGAAACCTTTTAAGAGAAAAACACTAAAAGATAGTGATTCCATTTTGACAATTCTTTGTTTCAAGCAGCCTAGAGAATTCCTCTTTTAATATGCCCTTGTAATAATAGTATATTATTATTATATATGTGTGTATTTTATATGTGAATATTATTTAATGTATATTATGTAATATTAAATGTTATTTCTAGAATATTGACTGGAGAAGTTATGGCCAATGCCTCAGGTATCAGCATTAGTATGATATAATGTCTTCAACAACTATTCAACTTTCTTAAAGAAGGCTAATGGAGAAACTAGATATTTCATCACAAATATATCACACAATTTAACAGACTATTTAAAACACTTATCTTTTGGAATGATAGTGTCTTCCTTATACATCATGTTCAATGTGCAGGGGGGCTCATTTTGACATGAACCAGCTAATTTTCTTTTTAAGCAGCTCTGCTATGAGATAAGCAAGCTGAAATCACTGGCAAAAGGAAAGAAAATCACTTTACACTTGGTGGCTCTCTTCTAGTTATCTGAAAGAAGGTGTTAGTGTTTGAGAATAAAGTTAGAAATTGGACAGGGTCAATGTCTTAATTTGCAAGAATGAGTTACAGTGAATCAACTCCAACTGTTCTCAATATTTTTAAAGAAAATGGAGCCTCCAGTTGGCCTAGTTTAGGCTTGATTCCATCCATTAGCTAGGACAGAGTAGAACATTTTGATTGACCATCATTTAGACTATTTAATGGAAAAATGGTTATTTTCCCAAGGCAAACCTAGGTTGCTGTTACTAGAAGTGTTAATTTCTCAGTCATGTCCAACTCCTTGTGACCCCATGGACTGTAGCTTACCAGTCTCCTCTGTCCGTGGGATTCTCCAGGCAAAAATACTGGAGTGGGTAGAAGAGTGGGGAATAGATACCAAGAAGCAGAAACAACCAGTGGCCACTCGGTAGACCTGGATTACTTCCAAATCTCTTCCCAGTCAGCTAGGTTGAGGGGAAAGGGTATGGAGTCAATCAATTTTTCTGCAAAATAACTGTCAGTTTATACAAAGGGTAAACACATTGCTGCATTGAAATAATAACTTATAACCAGTAAGAGATTCCAAAAAGTAAAAGATTAGACATTATTATGACCCTTACAAGGTTTCCAACAATTAAGGAATAATGAAAAACCTTACTGTATATCCCTTGTTATTCAAATATATTTTAAGAATACGATGGTGGACAATAAATCTGCTCTGGGTAGGATAAACGAAGAGAAGGATTTTGTGTTGATATTTTCCATACGGTCTATATTTGGCATATGTATTCTGTATTGCCAAAACCAAAACCACTAAATTGGGTATTTTAAATCTTGTCTTACTTTCTTCCAGTAACTCACAGAACCCTTTAGCTCTTGACGTTTATTAGCTAGTATAGTAGCCACTTTCTTTATGGGAGAAAGGGCCAACACCCTTGAAACTCTTAGCCTTTGATATTAACTATTAGAGAATGGAATAGAGGCTCTCATCTTTCCATTAGAATGCTGAAAACACATAAAATTGTAGCACTTTACCCAAATGATCTCAAATATAAACTTTGAAGTGAAATTGCAGAATTTCAGAAATGGAGAATGTTTCCATTAAAGCTAATTTTGCAGAAAAATTTCAAGCTTATATTGTGTATCAGAGATGAACAGACTCATTCCTTCCAAGATGATACAGTAAGAAGAATTAAAAGATGTATTGAATGTGGAAGTTGAGCTTTCTTTGTAATTGTATTTTGTTTCAGTGCTGTAGTGTGACTTTCAACTATGAGTATGTAGATGGTGCACACAACATTTTAAGAACATGGTTATAATGACATGGTAGTTTTAAACATGAAAACCTTTAAACTGCATTAATTGAATTCTTCAGCTTGAATATAAAGTAGAACTGGGACTATAAATGTTCCGGGAGAGGAAATATACACATGAAATGTGTCGATATTATGTTTGTTTCAGTACCATATCTGTTGCTCCAGTGTACCTAGGAATTGCTTGCCCTCTCTTTCTTCAGCTTTATGCTCTTCTTTGATTACAGCGTGGCAGACTTGTTTAAATAATTTCCTGTGGCCATGAGAGAACAGTTTCTATAAATGTTCACAACAATTGAAACATTCGTTTTGGCCCCAGTCCTATCCAGAATTTCCAAATCTCTGAAAGTATCAATTTTTTTATTTCACTGAACTTAAGTTAGAAATATTTCTGCCTTTTATATTACTTAATCAATCTGTACATATTTGTGTGTGTATATATATATATTTGTTTATATTTATGTAAGTATACATTGCTTGCTTCCAAAACACTCTAGAAAGATTTCTGTAATAGTTTACTGAGAGTTCAAATTTGTTTTCTGTTTGTTTTCATTTAGCTTTAATCCTAACCCTTTGCAAAGACACACATTCTGGACAATTATTATAGGAGGAACCTTCACGTGGACCAGCATCTATGGTGTGAACCAATCCCAAGTGCAGAGATATATTTCCTGTAAAAGCAGGTTCCAGGCAAAATTGTAAGCCAAACTATGGTATATGAATCGTGAATAACTGTCAATTGTCTTTATGGATGCTCAGAAGTCAAGCTTTGCTGGAGTTTGTCTTTTGTATCATGAAATTCTAACAGATAAATGATATACTTACAAAAGGATCACATAGAACAAAGTGGTACTGTATGTTTTTTTTTTTTTTAACTGTATGTTTTGAATCAGATATTTTAAAATATTTATATCAAGTACCCCTGTTTCTTTTGTCTGCATTCTGATGAATGAGGATAAGAGGCTTGTGCAAGCTTCCTGATGGAGGGACTGGCTGTGGGGAAAACTGGGTCTTGCTCTTGTGGGAAGGGCCACACTCAGCAAATCTTTCATTCAGTTTTCTCCTGCTGGGTGGTGCTGTGCTCCTGGTGGTCCAACGGTTAAGACTCTGTGTTTCCACAGCAAGGGGTGAGGATTTGATCCCTGGTTGGGGAAATAAGATCCCACATGCCACATGATGTGGCCAAAAGAAAATTTATATCAATTATTAAGTAAAACAAACCTTATCAAATAAATAGGCATTTATTTTGTATCTGTTTTTATAAGGAAATATAAGGAATAAAAATTATAAACATGTGGCTCTTATCATAAAGGACAGAGGATAAGATGGTTGGATGACATCATCGACACAATGGACCTGAGTTTGAGCAAACTCTGGAAGATAGCGAAGGACAGGGAGGCCTGGTGTGCTGCAGTCTGTGGGCTTGCAAAGAGTCGGACATGATTTAGCAACTGAACAACAATCATGAAGGAACATAGCATCAAATTAGGAAAATATATGCAACTATGTGAAAAATGGAATAACACTAGAGGTATAACAGTTCCCTGAAACAATGTAACAGTAGAGGAAATGTTCTAGGGCATTGTACTGCCAGATGTGTTGTTTCATTTTATATTCAGACACAGTTATGGATTTATAACCTGGTTCTAACACTTGCTACTTGAGTAATGGGGTGAGTTTCTTAGACTCTCTGAACTTCAGTTTCTAAACTTATACAATGAGCATATCACACATCTTGTGGAGGAATTATAAAATACGGTGTTTGTCATGCATGTGGTAGGGATCCAGTAAATGTGAATTCCCTTTTCCACCTCAAATCCTGGGATGTGAAGGCAGGGATGCATGAGAGATTCCTGCTGAGCACGCAGGTCCTGAAGGAAGACCATGTGTGGGCCGGTGGAGAAGAATGGGAGAGCATTCCAGGTAGGAAGAGTGATTTGCCCAAAGCACAGAGGTTGGCTTCCGACCTCTTATCATGAGCCCTCTGGAGGGCTTCCCAGGTGGCACTAGTGGTAAAGAACCTGCCTGCCAAAGCATGAGACATAAAAGACGCGGGTTCAATCCCTGGGTCGGGGAGTTCCCCTGGAGTAGGAGATGGCAACCCACTCCAGTATGCTGGCCTGGGAAATCTTGTACACAGAGGAGCCTGACAGGCTACGGTCCATGGGGTGGCAAAGAGTCAGACACTACTGAAGTGACTTAGCACATGCATGTACAGAGGTCGGAAGGACAGCATGGTCAGGGGAGTCTCCAGCCCATCTTGGCTTGTGCAGTGTGAGCAGTGGCTGGTTTTTTCTCAGGAGGCCTCAGATAAACCTGGTGACCAGCATTCTTAATACTGATAAATAAGGCTGAGTTGGCTTTCAGGCATTTTGAAGCTTTAAACTATAAGAGTAACAAGGTGATTGAAGTAGGAGCAGGAGTAATTCTTTTTGTATTAAGGGAGGATATTAAAAACACGTGATGGGAGGAGGAGGTGGAGGAAGCAGCTGCGCTCCCGCCCGGCAGTAGAGCGGCGCTGGGACCCACGCGGCCGTGACCCTGCGGCTCGCCGAAGGCCGAGCGCGACAGCTGCGGACAAATGAGCGTGTCGGCGCCGAAGAGGGCGCGTCCTCCGGCCACCACGAGACTCCCGGCGCCGCGGGGCCCGCGCTGCGCTCCAGTCTGCCGGGGCACCGGGGTGGCCCGCTAGGCCAGCGCTGCGTCGCTTGGCCCGCAGGCCCCGGCCGGCTGCCCGGCCCCCTGCGGGGCCGCCCGCCAACGCCCCTTCTGCTGCTGCCGCCCCTTCTGCTGCTGCCGCTGGCGCTGCTCGCACTGCTGGGCGACGGGGCAGTGGCGCTGCCCCCGGGCTGCAAGCACGACGGGCGGCCCCGAGGGCCCGGGAGGGCGGCGGGAGCCGCCGAGGGCAAGGTGGTGTGCAGCAGCCTGGAGCTCTCACAGGTCCTCCCCCCGGACAGGCTGCCGAACCGCACGGTCACCCTATGGTGTGAACATTGATACCCACCACATCCCCGTTAATGTGACAATGCGTCGAATTGCACTTGGAGCAGATGCTGTGGCTGCCCAGTGGGATTTCGATTTGCTGAATGGACAAGGAGGCTGGAAGTCAGATGGGTGCCATATACTCTATTCGGTTGAAAATATCACTACCATTCAGTGCTACTCCCTTAGTAACTATGCAGTTTTAATGGATCTGACGGGATCCGAATTCTATACCCAGGCAGCCCATCTCCTGCACCCTGTGGTCTACACTACTGCTGCTATTCTTCTCTTGTGCCTCTTAGCGGTCATCGTCAGTTACATATACCAGCACAGTTTGATTAGAATCAGTCTCAAAGGCTGGCACATGCTTGTGAATTTGTGCTTTCATATTTTTCTGACCTGTGTGGTCTTTGTGGGAGGAATAAGTCAAACTAGAAATGCCAGCGTCTGCCAAGCAGTTGGAATAATTCTTCATTATTCCACTCTTGCTACAGTACTATGGGTGGGAGTGACAGCTCGGAACATCTACAAACAAGTCACTAAAAAAGCTAAAAGATGCCAGGACCCTGATGAGCTGCCACCTCCACCAAGACCAATGCTCAGGTTCTACCTGATTGGTGGTGGTTTACCCATAATAGTTTGTGGCATCACTGCAGCAGCAAACATCAAGGATTACCGCAGTCGGCCAAATGCACCCTATTGCTGGATGGCGTGGGAACCCTCCTTGGGAGCCTTCTACGGGCCCGCCAGCTTCATCACTTTTGTAAACTGTATGTACTTTCTCAGCATATTTATTCAGTTGAAAAGACACCCTGAGTGCAAATATGAGCTGAAGGAGCCCACCGAGGAGCAGCAATGACTGGCAGCCAATGAAAATGGAGAAGTCAGTTATCAGGACTCCATGTCTCTGTCCCTGATTTCCACATCAGCTCTGGAAAACGAACACACCTTCCATGCTCAGCTTCTGGGGGCCAGCCTTACCTTGCTCTTGTATTTTGCCCTGTGGATGTTTGGGGCCTTGGCTTTTTCTTTGTATTACCCTTTGGACTTGGTTTTTAGCTTCTTATTTGGAGCCACGTGTTTGAGCCTCAGTGCATTCATCGTGGTTGATTCACCATTGTGTCAACAGGGTGGATGTCCAGCTCGCATGGATCATGACTTGCTGCCCAGGATGGAGCGCCTATTCAGTCCAGGTCAACATGCAGCCCCCCAGCTCCAGCGGGCTGAGTGGGGAGGCTCCCAAGTACACCAACAGCAGCGCAGAATCTTCATGCACAAACAAGAGTGCTTCGAGCTTCAAAAACTCCACCCAGGGCTGCAAATTAACCACCTTGCAGGCTGCTGCGGCCCAGTGCCACACCAGTTCCCTACCTTTGAATGCCATGCCTCAGCTCGATAATAGTCTGAAGAACATTCAATGGACAACGATATTAAAATGCATGTGGTGCCTTTAGAAGTTCCATTTCGAACAAATGTGCACCCAAGCCGCCATCATAAAAACAGAAGTAAAGGGCACTGGGCCAGTAGACTCACGGTCCTCAGAGAATACGCCTATGGAAGGCAGTGTGCAGAATGGCCTGCCGAAAAGTCCGCTGGGCAGTAATGAAGTACACTCTTGGAGTCGGAGGGTGTACTTAGCCTACAGAGAGAGACAGTACAACTCTCCCCACCCCCCCAACACACACACAGCAAGATAGCAGTGATGCCTGTAGCACGCTTCCCAAAAGCAGCAGGAATTTTGAAAAGCCTGTTTCAACTAGTAGTAAAAAAAGATGCAGTAAGGAAGCCAACTGTAGTTGAACTTGAAAGTCAGCAGAAGTTTTATGGCCTGAAATTGGCCATTCATAATGGACCAATCAAAAGCAGTGGGCAGGAGGGACCCTTGCTGGGTACAGATAGCACTGGCAATGTGAGGACTGGGTTATGGAAACACGAAACTACTGTGTAGAGTTGGTGGGCTTCCTGGGCAAGAAATCCATATAATCTGTGATAGTCACATTCCTTTAAGCTATGAACATGTAAAAGCAGACTGTTTACAGCCACCATAGAGATTCAAAAGAATTTTGAATAAACTTTTAAGTTTTGGATTTTGGGTATTTTATATCCCCCAAGTGTTGCTTTTTTATGAATTTTAGAAAAAGCCTCTAAAACAATGTTTCAGTTGTCAAAGCACCAGCAAGACATTTTGGGAATCTGAAATGTAATTTTCTTGAAATCTGTAATATCTATTTAACGTTTCAGGCTTGTATTTAATACAGTAAATAGGTGTTTGCCATTGTGTCAAAAAAAAAATATGTGATGTCAGATATAAACATATGAGAGTAAGTTGGTTTAGACATTATCTATGTTTGGTAAATTTCACAATGAAAGATCTATATCAATATGAGTATAGTAACTGGATATGGAATCCCCCAAAAGTGAGCATAGGAATGCTGATATTTTAAGACACTTTAAAGAAATATAATTTATATATCCAGTAATCCATCCACATTAGAGCTGATGCTCCTCCCAAAGTAATTGTGCACAGGCTCTTCTTTGGGAACATGTTTCTTTGAGAATATGGAGCTCAAAAAGCCCAATTTTATAACTAAAAGAATTGCATCAGAGCTTTCTTAGTAGAAAACAATTTCCTTCCAAATAGTCCAATGGTCTCTTTAATAAGAACTCAGGGGAACCATTTTCTCCCTGAGTTTCTAACATTGGCTCCATGGAAAGAATGAACCCCAAAGAGTCAAGACCTACTGACACTGATTGACTGGATATAGTATCAGATGTTGATAAGTGGTCTATCTGACTGGCATTAAAGTAACATAAAACAATAAAATAAGATATTAACTCATATATAAATGAGGTATGGTGACTGAGTAGGAAAGTGTCTGGGTATATTTCTGGTGATTTGGAGATGACATATAGTTATACTACTTTTAATTTTTTAAAACATTTTTATGTTGGAGTATACTTTATTAACAATGTTGTTTTAGTTTCAGGTATATAGTGTTGGGGTCCTTTAATGGACTGGGACCTGGTGGTCTGGGGGCGACAATAAGAAAGTGAAAGAGAGAGAGAGGCTGATACTCCCTGGTTTATGCAGAAAACCAATAAAGCCCTTGACACAGGACTTGCATCTCTCATGAAGGCACCGGGCTCCCTCTCTAGGGGGCTTATAGCACAGGGTGCCTTCTCGAGAGAGTCTTAGAAGCCTGGGCAGGAGAGTGAGCAAGACGGGTCTCTGCGCTCCAAAGAATCAGCCGAGGAGAGAGAGAGAGAGAGAGAGAAAAGACAGACACAGGGTCGCAAGCTCCGATGGAGCAAAGGTGCTTTAATGATTTCTCTGTGAGTATATAAAGGCTGTGGTACAAGAAGTTTCTTTCGACAATGCTAAAGATCAGAAAACCAAATGTACAGCAACTGTCACCACGGGAACAAGGGATTAATAATGGTTACAAGGTCGGGACCATTAATAATGGTCACGTCTCAAGAAAGGGGATCAAGACTAAGTAGTTTTGCCATAAAGAGGAGATTCAAGCCTGTCTCACACAATGACCTCAGTTCCTGGGAGCAGCGTGCTGTTCCACTTAAAAAGAAACAAAGGACTTGTGAGAAACAGCACGTAGGAATCCTCCTGTTAAACATTCCCTGACAATTCCCCCTTATTTATTTATAATATTTGTAAAAAGAGTTCTGACCATTAGAGTTTGTTTAGTTTTAACAATCTTAGCATGAATCTTGGCAACGGTAGATGACAAATATAATTGTTAAGACAATCACCAAAATTACAGTTTTAGACCTGATGCTGTGAGTAATGCTTTGAAACCATCTGTGTGGGTCTAGCCCAGATAATTGATCAGCTAGTTGTTCAGCTAAAGTTTTCAAATTAGTGGAAGAGGGCAGATTATTAGAAAAGGTTTCAAATATGTCTTTTTGTAATATTTGTACATTCAGAGAGACATTTTCATGTATGTTTCGTAAATGAAATTTGATTTGTTCCTAGTTGTAGGCATTATTATTGAAATGAACAGGAGTAACACAAAATTGAGTAGAATTCCAATCATATTTTAGCATCACCTGTTTTTGTACATCTATTAATTGATCTCCAACCCATCTGATAGCTGTTTTTAGTTCCTGTATTTCATCTTGCATATCCTCATCTATCTGAGCCTAAGTGGCCTGCATAGTATGGGCATCTTTAGTCCAATTTTGAATAAAATTATGTGTTTGAATTGAGGTTTGTAAAACAACACCAGTGATAGCAGCAGTGGTGCGAATAGCTGTTAATCCCAAAACGCCAAAAATCAGCCATCCAATGAATCGTTTACATCGTCGGAGCAATTTAGTAAGTAACTGGGAAGCAAGTCCAGCCATGGGACCTTCTTCCCAGGGCCGCTGGAGATTTATTGGTAACCACGGATTATGTCGAGATCGAAGAATCAAAAGGGAGTCATTTCTCAAGGAAATAGAGAAGTTAAGACAAGTATATAATTTACAATTTATGCAAGTTACAGAACGTAAAGTCTTATTGAATTGTAAATTTCCTATAGCTACAACAAAAGGAAGTGGAACATAGGCTTGTATAAAATATGATTGATTATAATGAAAGAAATAGTTTCTATGACTATGATTGCTCCCTGTGAAATGTCCAGTCCAAGTCCTAAGTTCCTCGGTGCTTGCAGCAAGTTTCCAGGTGTCTCATTGTTTAGGCCCAATCTGTTTATCAAGGACAATTCGAGGACGAGCGGGGAGGCCATTCCACCATCAAGTCACCCAAGAAGTCCTCTGTCATGGTAATGTTCCATTGTAGTATTAGTAACCTTCTATGTTATTTGAGTAACATAATCATACATAGTGTTGTTAATATCATTTGAGCAGTAAGATAACCATATACTTTGGGGTCCCCAATCAACAATTGTATGATTAACCATAAACATTAATTTTCCTGATTTGGCCTGACATTTGTCCCAGTGAACAGGAATATATTTAAAGTTCTTGTTAGTAAACCCTTTACATAGTGTTCTTTGTTCTTTCCTTAACTCTTTCCCTAAAGTTTCAGTAGTACACACATGGTTCACGGACAAAGAAAGGGTAGTAAGTAATCCAAGCAGTATCCGAAAGTCCTCTTTTAGAGGCAGGGTGAAAGCCCAAGTTTGTTGGCTAACATTTATGCATAATTCTGTTGGGCCCATATACAAAGGAAGGACTTCATAACCTAGAGAGATATTAATTAGTTTTTCTTCTTTTTCAGGATGAGAGGGCCCCTCCAAGTTCCAAGGAGGGGCATATGTGTTGAGTCATTGGGGGCTAGGTACATAAGTCCATTAAGTGTGATCAATCAAGTCAGCCTGAGTGGGGGAAGCAAAAGCAAGCAAAGCAAGCATAGTGAAAAAAAATATTTTCAGGATTCCGAGGCATTCCTTGTTGAGAAATCAGATTTTCCGTTTGATTAGTAAGGGTTTTTATCTGTCCCCAAGTACGGAGAAGCTAATGGCACCCCACTCCAGTACTCTTGCCTGGAAAATTCCATGGTCGGAGGAGCCTGGTAGGCTGCAGTCCATGGGTCGCGAAGAGTCAGGCACGACTGAGCGACTTCACTTTCACTTTTCACTTTCATGCATTGGAGAAGGAAATGGCAACCCACTCCAGTGTTCTTGCCTGGACAATCCCAGGGATGGGGGAGCCTGGTGGGCTGCCGTCTATGGGGTCGCACAGAGTCGGACACGACTGAAGCGACCTAGCAGCGGCAGCAGCAGCAGAGAGATCATAAGGTAGATGACGTTCAGTGTGGTGTTTTTTGGAAATTTTTAAAGTCGCCATGGCTTGTATTGGAATTCCTTCCTCCTGAGGTTTTTGTTGTATCATTTCTAGTCTGGATGTTGGGGGCCCCCTTAAGTTGAATCTTCTGAAGAGGAAGTTATATGAGTTCGTTGGATCCATCTGGAGAAATAGAAGCATATCCCTTTCCCTGTAAGATTAGTTTCTTAGATTTCCATAGATTAGTTAACCTGTCTTGATATCAAATGGGCAAAGGAAAGGAGGTGTCCTTTAATGTTTCAAAATATTTTTCTGCTTTTGTCAAAATATCTCCTTGCGGTAAGTTTTAAAAATTTAAAATAAATAAAGCTATATTAAAAATAGTTATAGAAAGAAAGGAAAGCAATAATGATGAAAACATTCTTAGGAAATATTTCAGTCCAAAAGAAAAAAAAATCATCTAGAAATCTGTTTGGGACTGGTATTTGGCTGTGGTTTTGAATTAATGGGTTGATTTTCTCTTCATTCAGTATATACGTTTTTCCTGATATTAAAAAAAAAAGGGATCTGACTGTTTGAAGTGGTTTGTGTTATTTGGGGCAAAGGATTAGGAGCAAACATTCAAATATTTTTTCCTAAGTGAAATTATTGAAAGTTGTTGCAGAACAACTTGATAAATGAAATGCTGTTCATATCCAAATATATTTGACCTTGTCCTTGGAAAAGAAATGCAGCGTGGCAGCTGTTAAATCTCTCTGTTCAGTGTGTCAAGGAAGATGATTATACTTTCAAGACAGACCTGAAAAGAAGGTGAATATTTTGCACTTTTGATATTCTTAGGAACAAATAACTAATTTGGCAAATGGTATCCTTTTTATGTTGTTTTTGTTTTGTATTGTGAAACAGGCGTTGAAGTTGATGTTATTTTATTTTAAGAATCTTACAGACTGGAAATAGAAATAAAGCTATATTAACAGTAGTTATAGGCTTAAAAAATATATTGCGTCAGAATCTAGTAAAAAGTCAGCTCTGGATAAGGAAGATAAAAGTGTTCCTGTGTATTTTTCTTTATTTAATTTTCTATTTGTAGTTACAGTGTGTAATGTGTTTGTTTAATTATGTCTTGTGTTTGTGGATTATAAGGAATGTTTGTAATCTGTTTAATACAGAATGAATGTAAAAATTGTTTGAATTGTTTAGAAATATAGGTAGGGCCATTGTCTGTTTTTATAGCATTAGGCAATTCTCATTATTGCAAAGTAAGGTAATAAGTGGGTTATAACGTTCTGTAGTTTCACCTTGGAGAGGTGTGGCCCCTATAAAAGAAGAATTTGTATTGATTGAGACATGTAAGAAGGAAGAGGAAGAAAGTTCAGGGTAATGAGTTAAATCCATTTGTCATAAAATTTTCTTTCATTTGTCATAAACTCTGTTTATATTTTTGTATTCATCATCTTATTTGCCATTTCTTATATCTTTTTATTAAAAGCATATATCTTATTTTTCTTTAGCAACTATGAAGTGTCTTGTATGTTAGTATTTTTATAGATGGGTGAATATATTTATTATATTATATATTATATTTATTTATTTTATATAATATATATTTATTAATAGTTTAAAATCTCTTTAGTTTTTCTGTAAGAAAAAGTTTTTGTAAGAGGAAGTTAGTGTTCAGTAATTAATGTTTTAAAATCTTATTTCATTTGGAAATGACCTAGTTATTTAATAAACTTTTATTATTTAGTTTAGTACAACTCTAGAATTTAAATTACCCCAATCTTAAGAGATTATTTTAGATTATAATAACAGATTAAAATAATAGATTATTTTATTTAAAATATAATTATTTTAATAGAGTTTATCTAAAAGTTTTTATTTCATTTATATATTTATATATATATATAAAGAGGTACCTTTTTGTTGGCAAATTTAGTTTACCTTAAACCTAAGCATAATAAAAGTATTACATAATGATGATTTAAGACATGTCTTAATTAGATTAGCAATTATATTTAAATTATATATTTATATTTAAATAAACGTTATATTTAATATTGAATATTTTTCAGTTCATGTTAACTTGAATTTAAATACAGCTTATTAACTCCATATTATCCAAAAACAAAGACATATAATGAGACATAGATAATTTTAGATAGATAGGCATAGTTTTCCACTTGAAATTTAAAATATCTTTTTGTTTTATTTTTAATTTTTTTAATTTAATTTAATTTTTTTTTTAATTCCACCAATTCGTTTTTGGCTGGAGTCCTAGATCGAGTGGGCTGTGTATCCCAAGGACATGATAAGAGTTAATTTTTGGTTTTTTCTTAGGCTTGTTTTTGTTTCCCAGGCAGAATTAGAGCTCCAAAAAAGTATTTTAACAAGTTAACCTTTTCCTAACTGCATGTGTAAGAAGAATCGGTTTTGCAATTTCAAAAAAGATTTTACTTTAATCAGTTTTCTCTGGAGTCTAAAGAATATCATGGCCATTCAGTGTCAAAAATATCATTTCTCCCTTTTGTAGTTACAGTATATTATTAATGATATATGCATGAGGGAATAGCTGTCATATAGGAAGTAAAGCCTTGGATGTAAAATTTTGACAAATATTAGGATTGTTAAGCATACCTTGAGGTAACATAGTCTGTTGAAATCTTTTATGAGGCCCGGTGTGATTAGGATAAGGAAGAAAGTGAATTTCTCCTGGTCTAAAGAGTGTAAAGGTATATTAAAAAAGCAATCTTGTAAATCAGTAATAATAATGTGCCAGTTTTGAGGAATAGTAGTAGGTGATAGGATCCCTGGTTATAATGCATCTATAGGTTTCATAGATGCAATAACTTTTCTAAGGTCTGTTAAGAGATACCATTTGTTAGATTTCTTCTTTATAATAAAAATAGGAGAGTTCTAAAGAGAGTAAGATTCCTTGATATGTTTCAATTCTAATTGTGTGTCTGTAAGTCCTTTAGTAGCCTGTAATTTATCTTTCGTAAGGGGCCATTGCTCTGTCCAAATAGGCTCGTCGTTCTTCCAAGTTATTTTAATAATTGCTTTGTTTGTTAAATGAGCAGTGGCCCCTAGGAAAAATGTGGAATGTATATCTGTGTTTGCCATTGCATAAGTAAGTCTCTTTCTCTTAGATTAAGGGTGCATTTATCACATAAGGTCTTAATGTTGTAGGTTGGCCTTTTGGCCCTTCATATGGGTAGATCTAAACGTTTTGATAAATTTCTTGTATTTTGGTTTGAGAAATTCCTGCAATTTGGCAAGAGACCTTTTGTATAGGCCAAGATTTGGGCCATAAGTGTTTGGAAATAATAGTAATACTAGATCCAGTGTCGAGGAGACCAGAAAATCTTTTATTATTAATTTTGATATTTATATTTGGTTGGGCATATTCAGATACCAATGATGTCCATAAGGATTGTTTTTGATCTGTATTGCTGAATCTGCCTGTCTGTACATTATTAGAAGAGTTAATAGAAATGTAAGGCAAAAGAAGTAATTGAGCAATTTTGTCCCCCTTTTTGAATTGCCATAGAATCTGAGATTATATCATAATTTGAATCTCTCCTTTATAATTCGAATCAATTATTCCAGGGTGAACAGTAATTCCTTTAGAAGCCAAACTAGATCGGCCAAATAAAAGATTGAAGGTTTGTGGGGGCAGGGGTCCAAGAAGTCCGGTAGGCACTCTAGAAGGGACTGCTTAAGGGTAAAGGAAAAAATCATCTAGGGCCAGTATATTAACAGTAGCATTGCCATGTTGAGGGTTTGAGGGAAAAGATAGAATTTGCCCCTGGTTTTTGTTGTAGGGGACCTGGGGGGGGTCCCCTGTTTGGAGTTCCCTGGAATAGGTTTTCCATCAATATCAAATTTAAATTTACAATCTTTGGCCGAATGCATACCTCTATCGCAGTGAGGGCGAATTCTTGGAGGTTTTTTATTAGCCTTCTTAGGGCAGTACCCTTTTAAATGGTTTTTATCTTCATATGTAAAGCATCCTTCATTTCCCTTTTTAAAGGCAGTAGCCATTGTTTTAGCTATCATTTGCATCTTTTGAGTTTCTGATCCTAGATTGTGACAAGCCTTCAAATAATCAATAATAGCCTCAGTCTCATGAAGTGCAGCGATAGCTCTTTGATGTTCCTGATTTGCATTCTCATAAGCAAGTAATTTCTCTAGCTGTTTCTTGGTTTCTTCTCTGATTACAGTATGGGAAATAGCAGTTTCTAATCTAGCAAAAAAAAATTAGCATAACTTTCACTAGGTTCCAACAAAGGAGAGACTTTTGGAGTTGCACCTGTTGGCAGAGGAGGAGCAAATGGAACAGCCGGGGCAGGGCTAGTAAGAAAATTTTGAAATATTTTATGTTGTTCTAATTGGGCCTTTTGTAAAGTTTCATCATCTAATTCATATACATGCAATAAGTGTTCTGTCTGAGCTTTAAACAAACGGTGAAGTAAAGTAGAGAAATGATTGTGCTTTCCAGCCGTTTGACCCATATCTTAGTACTTACCGACCTCAATAGGTCCTGAGTCCCTCCGACCGAAATGCCAGGTATACCAGAGTCCCTGTTCTGGGGCGCCACTTGTTGGGGTCCTTTAATGGACCAGGACCTGGCGGTCTGGAGGAGGCGATGATAAGAAAGTGAAAGAGAGAGAGGCTGATACTCTCTGGTTTACGCAGAAAACCAATAAAGCCCTTGACACAGGACTTGCATCTCTCACGAAGGCACCAGGCTCTGTCTTGAGGAGGGTGAAGGCACAGGGCGCCTTCTTAGAAGCCTGGGCAGGAGAGTGAGCAAGACGGGTCTCTGCGCTCCAAAGAATCAGCCGAGGAGAGAGAGAGAGAGAGAGAGAAAGACAGACACGGGGTCGCAAGCTCTGATGGAGCAAAGGTGCTTTAATGATTTCTCTGTGAGTATATAAAGGCTGTGGTACAAGACGTTTCTTTCGACAATGCTAAAGATCAGAAAACCAAATGTACAGCAACTGTCACCACGGGAACAAGGGATTAATAATGGTCACAAGGTCAGGAGACAATCCACATCTCAAGAAAGGGGATCAAGACTAAGTAGTTTTGCCGTAAAGAGAATGTTTACTAAAGGAGATTCAAGCCTGTCTCACACAATGACCTCAGTTCCTGGGAGCAGCGTGCTGTTCCACTTAAAAAGAAACAAAGGACTTGTGAGAAACAGCACGTAGGAATCCTCCTGTTAAACATTCCCTGATGATATAGCAAAATGACTCAATTATACATGTATCTATTATTTTTCAAATTCTTTTACCGTTTAGCTTGTTGCAAAGTATTGAGCAGAGTTCCCTGTGCTATACAGTAGATTCTTGTTGGTTATCCATAACTCATTAGGCAGTAACAAAACACACAGTGAATGTAGTCAATCAAGGGAAAAGACTAGCAATCTGTTGTTTGGGACTTCTTGCAGGTTAGGTTCTCCTGGAAGCAGACTTTGAGATGGAGGTTAGCATGCCAGAGTCTCCTAGGGAATTACCACTGTAGAAGCGAAGGAAGGGGAGATTGGCCAGAGGGAGAAGGTAGACTGAAATGCAGCCTCAACAGAGGCCTCAACAGGAGCTTTAGAGCTGAGAGGACCCTTCAGGCTGTTCCAGGTTGGCTTGAGGGAACTCAGCCTTTAAACCTCTGAATCTAGTCATCATTTTGTGCAGGCTGCCCTGGGGAAGGACATAAGAGTTGGTGGTGGTGTGGGCACCTCTCTTCAGTCCAGGTGTCCACTATAGTACCCTTGGGGGGAAAAAAACATAGCTACCTTAGTGGGAGAAATATTTGTTATCAACTGCTTATTAAAATAGGGCTTCCCTGATAAGACATAGCATTCAATGATACTAACACTAGTAATATCACTAACTTCCATTTAACAAGTGGTTATTACATGCTATTGTGTTACATGATAGACACTATTTTATTTAGTCTTACATATAACTCAGTGAGGTATGCATTGTTATTTCTAGCTGTCAATGAAGAAACTGAGGATCAGAGAGGTTAATTTACTTGCCCAATGTCACATATGGTAGAGCTAAGATTTATGCTCAGGACTGACTCCAGTGCTATTATAGAAACCTTTACATTCTACTGGAGCACATACCATGTATTGAAATGCTGAACATTATTTTGGAAGATACCTGTCTAGGAATGCAGGTTTGCCTTTCCTATTTAATGGATGGCATCAGAAACCACATTTAACAACTATGGTGAGTTGCTATGTAGATGCTAACAATGTCAAGCAAAGGGAAAATGAATAAGTCACTGCTCTGTTGACTGTTAAAGTCTCTATTTCATGACAAAAGGTCCTGAAGTAGTGTAATTTTGTTACAGTTGTTCTTCAGTCACTAAGTCATATCTGACTTGTTTGCAACCCTATGGACTGTAGCCCACCAGGCTCCTCTGTCTGTGGTATTTCCCAGGCAAGAATACTGGAGTGGGTTGCCATTTCCTTCTCCAGGGATCTTCCATCTTCAAGGATGGAACCTACATCTTCTGCATTGATAGTTGGACTCTTTACTACTGAGCCACCAGGGAAGCCCAAAGTAGTGTAAACATTATGAAGCTAATAACGCCCATGGAACTCTGACCAGGAGGATACATTCATTCAGTGGCAAAACCCCATATACTCCAAATATTTCCAAATACAGTGTTTATTGACCTCATAAACAGAAGGTTAGGCCAGAATAAAAGAAGTAGCAATTTTGACACCCAAAAGAGAATGCATGTCTATTGAATATAATCATGAAAGTCTCTTCTGTTTCACAATTTTCCTCATCTTTGAGATGGAAATTAAAATTGTCATTTACTTGTTTGTTTTCACTTCATTAGGTCTCTCTACATCAATCTCCTGGGACTCTGGGTGATCCTTGTCTGCTCAGTGCTTTGTGGGCTTGCCCTCTACTCCAGGTACCATGACTGTGATCCTTGGACAGCCAAGAAAGTGTCTGCACCAGACCAGGTCCAGTACTATGTCTTTCTTACATGCAGTAATGACGTTCCCAAAGTTTATTAGCTGGGAGGAGACAGTGTTCATGTTCTTGTAAAGTACTAGCAAATAGGCACATTATTCATTTTTAGCTTATATAAAGCATTTGGAAAATTTTATTTTAGCAGACATAACAAGAATGAAGAATGCTACTTCCAATATTACAGTACTGAGAGATTTCCCTGGTAGTCCAGGGTGAAGGATCTGCCTCCCAATGCAGGGGACACGGGTTCTATCCCTGGTCCTGGGATGATCCCATATGCTGCAGAGCAACTAAGCCTGTGTGCCACAACTACTGGAGCCCGTGCTCTATAACAAGAAAAGCCACTGCAATGAGAAACCTGCACACTGCGATCAGAGAGCGGCCCCCTCTCACTGCAACTAGAGAAAGCCCAAGTGCCCTAACAAAGACACGGTGCTGAAAATAAATAAATAATAGAAAAATATATGGAAATACCTGGAAAAATTTTCAAGGCAGTTCATGCATTGACAAAGAAGCTGCAGTATGATTGCTTAATTTGTGAAAGTGAAAGTTGCTCAGTCATCTCTGACTCTTTGTGACCCCAAGGAATCATCCAGGTCAGAATACTGGAGTGGGTAGCCTTTCCCATCTCCAGGGGATCTTCCCAACCCAGGGATCAAATCCTGGTCTCCCACATTGCAGGCAGATTCTTTACCAGCTGAGCTGCAAGGGAAACCCAAGAATACTGGAGTGGGTAGCCTATCCCATCTTGACCGCATCTTCCCGACCCAGGAATTGAACTGGGGTCTCCTGCACTACAGGCAGATTCTTTACCAACTGAGCTATTTGTAATCTAGTGTAATTGATATGATTACTTCATGCTAGCCTAGCCTATACCCTAATGAATGAATTGTTATAAAGTCTTGATGGCATACAGTATAATAGTCATATTCATAATATAGTGTTAGAAGCATTGTTGTGTGTTTTTTTAAAAATCACTTACTTGTGATGATTGGTTGTTGCAGTTTCTGCAGTTATTAGAGAGAGACATACTGTGCAGTAACACAATTCTTTGAAATCAGTAATAAGACAGTAAAAAAAAAAAACCCTAACATGTTGTTTTCATATTAAATATCACTCATGCCATACCTGTGTAAGGATAGGTTATCCACTTCAACAAAGTCATGCATATGATGTTCTACATGTATATTTTTCTATATTAAAAAAAATCCACATATAAGCAGACCCACACAATTCAAACTCATTTTGTCCAAGGGTCAACTGTATAAGCAGCTCTAATTACATTTTCAATCCCGAATAGTGATTGAAGTTCACAGGTATAAACTTGAGTCATTCTTACTTAAGCACAGAAGTAAGTAAAAATATTTCCTTTAAATTGATTTGTTATTCCAATACATGAGAACAGCTGCCTATTACTGAGCCTTTACTATATTCTGTGTTCTATACTAAGAACTTACATAGATGATCTAATTTAAGTTTTATAGCAACTCTGTGAGGTTAGGATTATTATTCCTATTTTACAGATGAGGAAACTGAGGCTCAGAGAAACTAAATAACAAAAGCCACATCTGTCTGAATCCAGAGCCTGTACCCTTAACTACTATTCTATTCTTTGATTTAAATGTTAGCAGGTAAAGAGTTTAATTTTTCATATTTGGACATTTCAGTTGTGTGGAATATCTTCCTTTAGTTCTTGAATACCACAAGGTAAATGAGATGTTAATTAATTTTATTTCATAGCCAATAGTATTCAAGAGTAAGTTTTGGAATTTTTCAGCTCATGCCTTACTTGGTACTGGACATTCTGCAAGATTATCCGGGACTTCCTGGACTTTTTGTGGCCTGTGCTTACAGTGGAACATTAAGGTATGAACTAGGACTCTAATGGTACAAGTTTTCCCTCTTGGGATGTTTCTTTTATTATTGGATATTTGGGGGGATAAAGTTGAATTTTGGACATGGGCACAAATGGCCCTAAATAGGTAATTATTCCATGTCTCCTTTTCTGTCAGTCTGACTCTCCCCTATGAGGGTTGGCTGTCTGTTGTCATAAGTCTTTGCTTTTATCTTTAGTCCCTACTGTCTAAAACATCATCACGTACCCCATACAGTCACAGTAATGACAATCAGTCGATGGTAAGTTTTGCTGATGGTCAAAAATAAGGACCTACAGTCTTAGTTTAAAATATGAATGTAACTAAAGCATGGTCAAATGGAAAACTTAGAATACAGTATATATTATTCAGCCTGTCCAAATACTCTTGTTTTGTGTTTGAGCTTATTCATTGTACTTTGTTCCTGTGTTATGCTTATTATTATCATGTACAACACATGTTAGTGAAGATCCAGCAAATTAATATTATTAATATTTATGGTGAATGTTAGTGAGGACTTATGATAGTCCTTTCTATGCATAAAGAAAAATGTGCTTTAAAGTCATTATATAGTAATACTGCATGATCTAAGAGATTCTTTCATGGATAATAAGGATTAATTGCAAAATGGAAGCAACATTAAATTATCCTTTCTCACTATTAAGCCTATGGATTTGCCTGAATCATTCTTGGGTGACAGCTTCCAGAAAGAGGATGATGTAATTATTAAAAATAATGTAGTAGGTAAAATAGATTAAAAAAAAACAAAGTCCTACTATATAACACAGGAAACTGTACTCAATATCTTATAATAAACCATAATGGAAAATAATATGACAAATAATATATATATGTATATGTATATATGGCTCAGACGGTAAAGCGTCTGTCTGCAATGCAATGCAGGAAGATTCCCTGGAGAAGGAAATGGCAGCCCACTCCAGTATTTTTGCCTGGAAAATCCCATGGACTGCTGAGCCTGGTAGGTTACCGTCCACGGGTTCTCAAAGAGTCGAACAGGACTGAGTGACTTCATTTTCACTTTCATATACATATAATATATACATATATATACTGAATAACTTTGCTGTATGCCAGAAACTACCACAACATTGTACATCAACTATACTTCAATAAATAATTTAAAAAATAATGTAGTAGAAATCGGGTTCTATTTCAGAAGTGACAATATGTTTTCTTTTTCTTATTCCTAGTTAAGGTATTATTAAAGTTTACATATACATTAAAAATTTGGTTTCCCTTTACAGCACAGTGTCCTCCAGTATTAATGCCTTAGCAGCAGTAACCATGGAAGACCTAGTGAAACCTCGCTTCCCATCTCTCTCGGAAAAGTCTCTCTCTTGGCTTTCACAAGGAATGAGTAAGGTTTCATTTCACAATTCCATTTTAACTCTGGGAGACCATTTTTAGAGATACCAGAAATTATTTTCCATGGAAAATAGTGTGAATGTATGCATGCATGTGACTTAATGCAGTCATGGCCATATTTGCAATCAAGATTTGGGATATACTTCAAACAATTGTCCAGTGACCACAAAGAACAATTTCAAGGGGTCCTATTTGGCTAACTTTCTTTTCTACCTTCTTCCTATCCCAAATCTATGTTAGAATTCTTAGCTACAGTTAAAAATTCAACCCCTTTCCATCAACCACAGTTTTAAGAGATATCCTTAGTTTGGAACCAGGAGTCACACTTTTTCTCTATTACCTAAGAGGGCACTGACAGTTTAAGATATATAGTCTTATGTGTATGGATTAAAGATAAAGAAACAGAGTGTTATGATTTTTTTTAACCAATCTTGATTATTCTATCTGCATGTGTAGGCTGTCCAGGAGATAGTCAATAAAATTGTATGAGGAATGCTCAACTTTATTCAATATGAATTCTCAAATTCATAGATTGTAGGATCTTCACTTCAGTTCAGTTCAGTTGCTAGGTCATGTCTGACTCTTTGTGACCCCATGAATTGCAGCATGCCAGGCCTTCCTGTTCGTCACCAACTCCCGGAGCTCACTCAAACTCACGTCCATTGAGTCAGTGATGCTATCCAGCCATCTTATCCTCTGTTGTCCCCTTCTCCTCCCGCTCCCAATCCCTCCCAGCATCAGGGTCTTTTCCAATGAGTCAACTCTTCGCATGAGGTGGCCAAAGTATTAGAGTTTCAGCTTTAGCACCAGTCCTTCCAATGAACACTCAGGACTGATCTCCTTTAAAATGGACTGATTGGATCTCCTTGCAGTCCAAGGAACTCTCAAGAGTCTTCTCCAATACCACAGTTCAAAAGCATCAATTCTTCAGTGCTCAGCTTTCTTCACAGTCCAACTCTCACATCCATACATGACCACTGGAAAAACCATAGCCTTGAATAGATGGACCTTTGTTGGCAAAGTAATGTCTCTGCTTTTGAATATGCTATCTAGGTTGGTCATAACTTTCCTTTCAAGGAGTAAGCATCTTTTAATTTCATGGCTGCAATCACCATCTGCAGTGATTTTGGAGCCCCCCAAAATAAAGTCTGACACTGTTTCCACTGTTTCCCCATCTATTTCCCACGAAGTGATGGGACCAGATGCCATAATCTTAGTTTTCTGAATGTTGAGCTTTAAGCCAACTTTTTCACTCTCCTCTTTCACTTTCATCAAGAGGCTTTTTAGTTCCTCTTCACTGTCTGCCATAAGGGTGGTGTCATCTGCATATCTGAGGTTATTGATATTTCTCCCGGCAATCTTGATTCCAGCTTGTGCTTCTTCCAGTCCAGCGTTTCTCATGAGGTACTCTGCATATAAGTTAAATAAACAGGGTGACAATATACAGCCTTGACGAACTCCTTTTCCTATTTGGAACCAGTCTGTTGTTCCATGTCCAGTTCTAACTGTTGCTGCCTGACCTGCATACAAATTTCTCAAGAGGCAGATCAGGTGGTCTGGTATTCCCATCTCTTTCAGAATGGAAAGATATTTAACCTCAATTGCTAAATGTCCCAGAAATGTCCCAGATGCAGTATTTGACTCAGAGAAACCTAGCTCATGGACTTCTTCATTTTCATTTGGGTATACTTGTTTCAGGATGAATGACTAACAAATTTGTTTTTTAAAGAAGAATCTTTAACCTCAACTTAATAGCACTAGTAGACTGTCAAAGAAATAGTAAATAATATTCTGTTTTATACCACAATTCTGTATGTAATTGCCATAACTGTAGCCTGGAATACATACTTAATTTATATTCTTCAGTGTCCCCTAAATTTAAATAGCATTAAATTATTTTATTATGTACCTGGTTTTAATCCTAGAGCATAATTTTTTTAAAAATGATATAATGCTTCCTTAAAGGATATTTAGATGGGCTCATTTTGGGGTTGTTGAAGCTGTGTGGTTTAGTAGAAACAATAGAAGCTTTTGAAGCCAGACAGACTTGCTGGCCTCACCAAATTGCTTCACTGATTTACTAACTGTTAACCTCGAGCAAGCTTCCCAGATGGCTTGGTGGTAAAGAACTTGCCTGCAGTGCAGGAGATGTGGGTTCAATCACTGGTTTGGGAAAAATCCCGTGGAGAAGGAAATGGCAACCCACTCCAGTATTCTTGCCTAGGAAATTCCATGAATAGAGGAGCCTGGCAACAGAGGAGCCTGGCAGGCTGTAGTCCATGGGTTTGCAAAAGAGTAGGATATGACTTAGTATCTGTGCAACAACAAAGCCTTGAGCAAACCCAGTTGAGCCTCTGTTTCTTTATATGGAAAATGAAAACAAAAATTATTCACTTTGTAGGTACTGTGAGATTTAGAGATAATCCATGTAAAACAAGAGGTACTAGCTGATACTCAAGGAATGATGTTGATGATGATTAATAACAAATGGACTCCACTAGTGTAGATGAAGCTTTCATTCATTTTGAAGGGTTGAATATAATCATTATGTTGAGGTATGTAATATGGCAAATGACTTGAATGTTTCTGATAATTTGAGTAGAAAAAACCCACAATGATGATCATTCATGAGCTACCAAGTAGAGAAGAATTTAGTATGTTGGAAATACTATTTATATTAGGATTTAGAGACATGGAAAATCATTGCAATAAAGCTCCTTTTAAAAAAATTAATGTAAAGTTTTCCATTCAGGCACAATGAGATTTATTTACTCACTTTGCTTAACAAAGGTGTGAGTGCTTTTGTAAGTAAGATAGAAATAACATAAGGAATGCACTAATTTTTTTATGAACAAATTTCTCATTCATTTTATTTTTTATATTTTGAAGTTTATATGTGGGAAATTATATTAATGGATTTCAGGTGCGTTTTGTTGAATGGAAATCTTTAAAAATAAAAATGGGGGGTGAAATTTTCTTATGTGTGTTAGTTGCTCAGTTGTGTCCAGCTCTTTGCAACCCCATGGACTATAGCCTACAGGCTCCTCTGTTCTTGGGATCTCCCAGGCAAGAATACTGGAGTAGGTTGCCATTCCCTTATCCAGAGTTTTCCTAAAGCAGTTTCAAAAGTAAAATGTGTAGTTAGAGAAAACCTGGAAAATACTGAAAGCCAAAAGACAAAAAAAATTCCATAAACTGACCACCAGTGATAGCTTGAGAATTTCTATAAAGGAGTTTTGGGGAAAGAGTTTGGTAGAAGGGAAAACTATAAATCTTATCTTCAAGTTGCCTTTCTTTGCTTTTGTTTAACAGGAAAGGTTTGTGAATATTGATGATTATAAGAAGGCTAAAGGTCCTAATGGCACCCCACTCCAGTACTCTTGCCTGGAAAATCCCATGGACAGAGGAGCCTGGTAGGCTGCAGTCCATGGGGTCGCGAAGAGTCGGACACGACTGAGCGACTTCACTTTCACTTTTCACTTTCATGCATTGGAGAAGGAAATGGCAACCCACTCCAGTGTTCTTGCCTGGAGAATCCCAGGGACAGGGGAGCCTGGTGGGCTGCCGTCTACTGGGTCGCACAGAGTCGGACACGACTGAAGCGACTTAGCAGCAGCAGCAGCAAAGGTCCTAAAATACTCTGGTGTGGATTTCCACTTCCCAGGAGAAATGAACACTTAAAGTCAGAAGACTTTCTGATGTTTATTACTCCCTTGCCCCATCAGAGCAGTGCGTCCTGTTTTTGGCAAACTGAAAAGAGACCTGAGCTTTCCTTTACAAACAAATGTTTATGGAGGATTAGATTAGTAACACAATGGTTTTTAGTTTAAAATACCTATATTTAATTTTAGGGATTCTTTACTTATATAACCTAATGTAATAAATCCTGGGACATGATATCAGCGTTTTCTTTCCTCTTTGCACACTGCTGATGCTGTAGAAAAACAGCCCATTGCCTTTTTACCTGACTCTGAGATAGGTGGCCATTCTTCATTATAGTCACGTTACACACTTTGAATCAAAGTATGGTAGTTTATTCTATTGAGAATTCTAATCCTCTGAGTGGATTTTGCAATGGCTTTTATGTCATCCATATAGGTGTGCTGTTTGGGGCCCTGTGTATTGGCATGGCTGCACTGGCTTCACTAATGGGAGCTTTGTTGCAGGTAAGAGCTAATCCTCAAAGGTTTAAGTCATAATCACTAAATTTTTTTTAAAGTTCATGTGATCATCCTTCTAGACTTCTCTCTTTATATATCTACCCATAGACATATCAAGGAACAGATATGACTAAAGTCTTTAAATTTTTTTTTAATTAAAATTTCCATTTTGAGAAAATCATAGGTTTACAAGTAATAGTAAAAAATAATACAGAGAGACTCCACATATCCTTTAGCCAGTTTCCTCAATGGTGAGAGACTTAGGTTACTTTTCCATGTGGATGTCCAGTTGCACCACTTGTAAAAACTATCTTTCTTCCATTGATTGCCTTTGTACCTATGTGAAAAATCAATGGAGCATATTTGTATGGGTCTATTTTTGGTGTCTTTGTTCTATTCCATTGATCTGTGTGTATATCCATTTGCCAAGATCACACAGTCTTGATTACTATCATGTTGTAATAAATCTTGAATCCAGATTTACTGACTCCTTCCACTTTATTGTTATTTTTCAAAATTGTTTTAACTATTTTAGTTCCTTTGCCTTCCTATATAAAGTTTAGAATAATATTCTCTTCATATATATATATATGTATATAATTTATATATAAACCCTGCTTAGATTTTGATAATATTGCCTTAAACCTATATAACAACTCGGGAACATTTTTACCACATTGAATCTTTTAATCCATAAATGTAGTATGTCTCTTCATTTATTTAGATTGTCCCTAAGTTTTTCCACCACCAACTGTGTAATTTTTATAACACAGTAATTTTTATATAAAAGTCCCATTTATATTTAATTAGATTTATACCTAAGTATTTCATTTTTTGAGTAATTTAAATGATATTGTATTTGTAATGTTGGTGTCCATGTGTTTGTTAATGTATAAGAGATACAATTGATTTTTGTATATTTGTCTATATCATATGACCTTGTTGAGTTTACTTATTAGTTTCTGGGATTTTCTTCAACTTCAGATAGGGACAATTTCATATCTTCTCTTCCAATCTGCGCATGTACCTTTTGTTTCCCTATTGCTTCAATTTGTTATTATTATTATTATATTATTCCTGTGGCTTCAGTTTACACATTATGTTGAATAAGTGTAGGAGAGTGAACACCATTGCCTTGTTGCCCAGTCTGAATGAGCAAAGTGAAAGTGAAAGTTGCTCAGTCGTGTCCTACTCTTTGCAACCTCATGGACTATACAGTCCATGGAATTCTCTAGGCCAGAATACTGGAGTGGGTAGCCTTTCCTTTCTCTAGGGGGTCTTCCTAACCCAGGGATTGAACCCAGGTCTCCTGCATTGCAGGCAAATTCTTTACCAGCTGAGCTACAAGGGAAGTCCCTGAATGAGGAAAACATTTAGTAATTCATTCTTGAGTACATTAGCTGTAGGAGTTTTGTATATCCCCTTTACCAAATTAAGGAAATTCCCCTTTACTCCTATTTTCCTGAGAGTTTTTATCATGAGTGAGTGTTGAATTTTGTCAGATGATTTTTCAGCGTCATTTGATATAACAATATGATTTTCTTCTTTAGTCCTTTGACATGGTATATTATCCTGATTGATTTTCAAATGTTGATCCAGCCTTGCATTTCTGGAATAAATTTCATTTGGTCATAGCATATAGTTATTTTTATATGTTGCTGAATTCTATTTGATGATATTTTATTAAGAATTTTTACATCTATATTCATGAGAGGTACTGATCTGTAGTAATATTTTTTTGTAATGTCATTGTCTGGATTTGGTATTAGGGTCATACCAGCTTCATAAAATAAACCGGAAAGAATTCTCTCCTTTTTTATGGAAGAGATTGTGCAAAACTGGTGTTAATTCTTTGTTTGGTATAATGCTGTTTGGTATAATACTCTAGTGAAACCATCTGCTCTTGGGGGTTTCTTTTGGGGGGAATTTAAAATTATGAATTCAGTTTCCTTAGTAGTTATAGCTATTCAAATTACCTGTTTCATATTGGATGAATTATAAAATGGATCAAGGATTTGATCCATAGTATTCCCTTATTATGGTTTTGATATCTGCAGAGTTTGTAGTGTTAGCTCTTGTTTTATTCCTCACATTGGTAATTTTATCTTTTATCTGTTTTTTAGTCTTGCTAGAGCTTTGTCAATTTTTATGGATATTTTCAAAGAATTAGCTTCTTGTTTCACTGATTTTTCCATATTGTTTTTCTGTTTTAAATCATTGCTTTTTGTTCTTACCTTCATTATTTTCTTCCTTCTGCTTACTTTGGATTTTGTTCTTGAGGTAGGACCTTAGATGATTGATTTCAGAATTTTATTTATAATTTATGCACTAATTGCTAAAATATTCCCTCTCAGCACTTCTAGCTGTGTCCCACAACTTTTCATGTTTTGTATTTATATTTTAAAATTTCCTTTGATATGTCCTTTTGCCCCATGGATTGTTTAAAAGTATGTTACTTAGTTTCTAAGTGTTTGAAGACTTTCCTGTTATCTTTCTGCTATTGATTTCTAGTTTCATTCCAAGGTGGTCATTCTGAACACATTCTGTATGATTTTAATTCTTTAAAATTTGCTGAAGTCTGTTTTATAGCCCAGGATATAGTATTTTGGTATCTGTTACAGGGGAACAAGAAAGGAATGTGTTCTCTGCTATTGTTAAGTGTATATTCTACAAGTGTCAATTATTAATAGATCTTCTCATCGATGGTTCTGAGTTCTTCTGTATCCTTCTGATTTTCGGTTTAGCACTCTTTAACTGTTTAAGTCTTATTTTTCCTTCAAGTTTCAACTTAAACATTATTTTCTGAAAAGGCTTTTTCTGTTACCTGGATAGGTTTGAGTTCCCCTCTATTATGTTCCCAGAGTACCTCATATTTCTCTTGTAATCCCCATTATAATTCTTTATTGCAGTCATTTATTTAGTGTCTATTTTACTAAATAGGTTAAAATTTCATGAAGGTGAGGATTATGTCATTGTTCTTTGATACTGTACCAAATATCTGGTACAGTTCCTAAGACAAAGTAGATATTTTATACATTCAGGTTGAATATAACTATTTATGTATTGGTTCATAAATATCTACTTACCTGATCACCCCCAAGTAGTCCATGGAATTTCCATGGCCACCTGGGTCCGACTCTGGGACTCTGGGACCTCAGCATGACCCAGAAATTTGAAGGTTAATGCTAGGCATAACAAGTCCTCCAGACTCCTGCTTCAGGCCTAAGGTTTGGTTCCTTTCTGGTTGGTTGTTGCTTAGTGTATACCAGCTGTTAAAATAGTGTACTCTCATTCTGATTATATGAATGAATGGATGATTTAGGTCTAGAAACTCTAACCTTATCTGGTACACCTAAGCTATAACCAACAAAACTCCTGTTAGTATGCTTTCCTTCATAGTCTGAATCATTTTTAGAGCTCTTATGATTGATTCCCCCTTTTCCCCCCTTTTTCATATACCAGCTCTGGCCTGAGTATAGGTAATGAGATATTCTAGGAGAGTCATCATGACTTTAAGACAGCTCTTCCTTGCTTCATCTCTAACCAAGGTCTTATTTCCTGAGACAAGTATTTGGTGGGGAGACTATTCCTTGTATCTCTAGAACTGGCTCTAGGTCACACTGTCACGGTGACCACCACATGTGCCAAGTGACTTCTCACATTTTGCAGTGAAGTCTACCTTCCTTCCAACCGGACTCTGGTTCAAGAGACATTGTGAAATGGTTCCTTAGGACCATATTCTGAGTCCATATTCTCCTTGAGCACTAGTTCTTCTCTGTCATCATATCCTCACTCCTTCCCTAGTCCACTAGGTAGAGCTCTTTTCTTGTTTTTTTGTTTTGTTTTGTTTTGTTTATTTGTTGTTGTTGTTGTTTGTTTTTTAACCCAGAGCTGCAGTCTATACCCTCTAAAAATTTTTTGACTAACATTTTTTCTTTAATGTATTAATTCTCTTCCATCTGTCCCTTTTACTCTGTGAACAAACCAGTGGGTCCCTGATTCTTCTTTGATGGTTCTATTCACTCTCAAGAATTAGCTGTCTGAATATTGTGAACATATATCTCTTGAATGTTTCAGCTATTTGCACTTTTGCATTCTTCACACTGTAAACTTTTTTCACTATCATGATTTTGGCATCTGTCCATCAAAGCAAAGGTTGCAGTTAGCCAATCAGGTTAAAACTCTACATGATTTGATCAATCTTTTTTTTTTTTTTTCTTTTTGAAATCACATTTCTCATTTTAGTTCTATCCTTAGGAAATCAAGGATAGCATTGGGTTTTGTTGCCATCTCTGGTCACTTAGTAGTACTTAGCCACAATCTTGTTTTGCAGAGCATTTTGAGACTACCGAAGCACAAAGGAGTGATGTGATTATTAACATCTACAAGAACAATGCTAGGAGTAGTGTCCCTCTTGCCTCATAATTCTCTGTCCTCTTTATAGTTTGCTTCTTTTATTGAGGATACTTAATGAACAGATAGAACCGAGCCTGAGATGCAGAAGCTTCCAGGTTCTAATTATCTCTTTGTCAATGGCAAGGCTGCCATGATTTTCAGAAATTTTGAGTTTAAATCCTCATCTCAATGAAATTACTTTTAAATGTTTTAACTTTGGATTTCCGATTGCTGATTGATGACTTCTTATTAATTTTGTAGGCAGCACTCAGCATATTTGGCATGCTTGGTGGGCCACTTATGGGCTTGTTTTCTTTGGGGATTTTGGTTCCCTTTGCCAACTCAATTGTAAGTATAAAAGATGAATATATGTAAAGTCTACTTTTCCAACTACAGTAGCATTTCTACAATTTTTCTCAACTATAAAGTTATGGTTCCTCTGATACCTGTCATTAGTGGCTTATCTTGATGACTTAAGTTATTCGTATTGACTTCGCTGGGACACACAATGAATGTACTATGCACTGGGACCCTGCATGTGTGAAACTAAATGGAAACTGCCAGAACAATATATATTGTGACTGCTGCTGCTGCTGCTAAGTCGCTTCAGTTGTGTCCGACTCTGTGCAACCCCATAGATGGCAGCCCACCAGGTTCCCCCGTCCCTGGGATTCTCCAGGCAAGAGCACTGGAGTGGGTTGCCATTTCCTTCTCCAATACATGAAAGTGAAAAGTGAAAGTGAAAGTAAAGTCGCTCAGTCATGTCCGACTCTTCGAGACCCCATGGATTGTAGCCCACCAGGCTCCTCCGTCCATGGGATTTTCCAGGCAAGAGTACTGGAGTGGGGTGCCATTACCTCCTCCGATATTGTGACTATCACATAATTATAGAAAAGCGTAATTATAACTAAAATATAATATTGTTGTTTAGTCACTATGTTGTGTCTGATTCTTTGTGACCTCATGCACTGTAACCTACCAGGCTCCTCTGTCCATGGGGTTTTCTAGGCAAGAATACTGGAGTGGTGGTGGTGGTAGTTTAGTTACCAACTTGTGTCCGACTCTTGCGACCCCATGGACTGTAGCACGCCAGGCTCCTCTGTCCATGGGATTTTCCAGGCAAGAATACTGGAGTGGGTTGCCATTTCTTTCTCCAGGGGATCTTCCCAACTGAGGAGTCAAACCCAGGTCTCCTGCAATGCAGGCAGATTCTTTACTGACTGAGCTATGAGGGAAGCCCATTTCCTTCTTCAGGGCATCTTCTTGACCCCGGGATTGAGCTTGTGTCTCCTGCATTGGCAGGCAGATTCTTTACCATTGAGCCACTGGGGAATCCCAAAATATAATATTAAAGAGTATCATAAAGCACAACTAAAGAATATATATTATGAAATAATACATAATATGATATATAATATAATACAATATATTATGAATATTGGGCTTCCCAGGTGGTGCTCAAGGTAAAGAACCTGCCTTCCAATACAAGAGATGTAAGAGATGCAGGTTTGATCCCTATGTTGGGAAGATCCCCTGGAGGAGGGCACAACAACCCACTCCAGTATTCTTGCCTGGAGAATCCCAAGGACAGAAGAGACTGGCAGGCTACAATTCCTAGGGTCTCACAGAGTCAGACATGACTGAAGCAACTTAGCATGGACATTATGAATATTATATTATATAACTAAAGAACAACATTTTGTTTTTATTTATTTTTTACCCTTCATTAATATTAATCATTAAGATTTAAAGGAGATTTACAGGCTTGGATATGAAAGATTTCAGGGCAGTAGAGCCGAGGATACCTGTGAATAGCCTGGGTACAGTAAAGAGAAGCAATAAGATAAATTCTTTGCCACTTTGGTCAGAATCTATTCTCCTGATATTTAAAGATGTAGCTCCAACAACGTGCTTCTGTTCCCAAAAGGATAATCATAATTTATAATTGAGTTCAGAAAGAAGTAATAGCTCTGTTCTTCTATATAGACATATCTGTGCTTTGAGGTGTACTAAGTTTTGTTTAGTATAAATGAAATTGAAATAATTTCTCTGAAAGTCAGGAGGAACACTACTAATTTAGTCCTGCTATAAAGCTGAAGTTTAGGAAAAGCTTATAATGTATGTGTGGTTGTTTCAGACAGATGGAGAATAACTGTAGAACTTTATACTTAGAATTCCATTTTCCTCATGAGGCATTAGGAATTGGTAAGACAGATACAAATAAGGGCTATTATCATTGTTATTATTGTTAATAATAATTCTCAATGAAGTGTCATATGAAATGCTAGCTTAGTAGAAATGAATCACAAAGAAAGAGGGCAGTTCATGTCCACCTCAAAATGTTGAAGTTTTGATGAGATTCTTTGTGAAATGCAAGTGGTTGGTTGAGTGACTGAAATATTAAAAGAAGATTGACTTTTGATTTTTGACATTTATTGCCACCATGAGTTGCCTCCAGAAATGCTATAGCTGACTAGGTCCAACTTGTCCTTAGCAGAGGAAGTAAGATACTGCTATTTCTGTTGTAATAATCTGATCATTATTCTTAAAGTGAGGGGAGAAATTTCACCACAGAGAAAGGGGCTTTCCAGCAAGATTTGCTTTCGACTGCATTATTTGGAACTAGGGCTTAAATCATTCAAGGACTGACTGACTATCAAAAACTGTTCGATTACTGGTGAAAGGTAGGAGCAGGGTAACCCAGGTCTTTCAAAGATTGTGAAACCAAATGTCTTTAGAGAGGACATTTCCACATATCTCTGGAAGTACTTGGCTTGGTTATATGTACCGTTGCAGTCATTTGTGAAAACATCTTGCTATTTTCCAGTATTCTTGCCTGGAGAATCCCAGGGACAGAGGAGCCTAGTGGGCTGCCATCTATGGGGTCGCACAGAGTCGGACACGACTGAAGCAACTTAGCAGCAGCAGCAGCATTGTCCCCTAATTTATTTATCATGCATGTTGCTAAGTAAAGGAATAAATTCTGTGGATGCTTTCTTCTTCATAGCCTGTTGCTCATGCATGCGTGTGTGCTAAGTCACTTCAGTCTTGTCTGACTCTTTGTGACCCTAGAGATTGTAGCCCACCAGGCTCCTCTGTCCATGGGATTCTCCAGGCAAGAATACTGGAGTGGGTTGGTGTTCCCTCCTCTAGGGGATCTTCCCAACCTAGGGATCGAACCTGAGTCTCTTAGGTCTCCTGCATTGGCAGGGAGGTTCTGTACTACTAGTGCCACCTGGAAAGCCCCTGTTGCTCATATGACATGCCATTTTTTTTGTAAATTAAGTAAAAGTGGAGGGAAAAGTTGGCTTGAAGTCAACTGCATATCTGTCTGTTGTGGTCACTGGGTGTAAAGAGATGAAGAGACCAGAACAGAGGGCTGGCCATGGAGACAGAGTGGAAGGCATGGAATTATGAGATATGTAAAGAAAAATGAAGAAGAATTGGTGATTGGCAAGATAGAGATATAAAATAGGGGTTGGGGGTTCCAGAGACAAGGGCTCTGGGCTGAGGGACCTGGGACCCATGCTGCCCTTGGCAAGAGGCAGGGAGCTTGCAAGGGAGAAGAGTTTTAGGAAGGAAGCTGGTAAATTTGACTTGGACCGTGTTGAGCTTAAGCTCCTAATGTTAACTTCTATTTCAAAGCAAACTGTATTATTTGTTTTGAAAAACACTTCTGTTTTGCAGGGAGCACTTGGGGGTCTGCTGGCTGGATTTGCCATTTCTTTGTGGGTCGGAATTGGAGCTCAGCTTTATCCCCCACTTCCTGAGAGAATGATGCCATTAAGACTTGAAACCCATGGCTGTAACAGCACATACAATGGAACAAATTGGATGACAACCACAGAAATGCCATTTTCTACCAGTGCTTCTCAAGTACACAACATTGAAAGGTAATGGATTGAGCCTTGTAATGCCATATTTTAAAAAATGAATGTGACAGATAGAAAACCTCTGTTGCTCTTTGTCTTGCCTGCAGTGCTGTGATTTTGCCTAATTTTGAAATGAGGAGAGTGTGTGTGGCTTTCTGGCTATTATATTTTGTTCAGAAATAGCAAAAGAAAAAAAGCCATATTTTCTTAATTTCAATAAAAATTTCCACTTCACCTACAGATGCAGAGAAGACTTGAATAGTAACAAAAAATTCTACTATGTGTAAATGCTGACAAATATTAGTTCCACTTGAATGAAAAGTTGTCTTTGTCCACTGAAAAACCTTTAAAATGAAAAGCAAAATTATAAAAGACACATTGCATATATAGCCTTTGAAGTATAACTTTTACCAACTAGAAGCTGCAATTTGTTGAAATACATTGGATAATTGCTATTTGTTCAGTTTTAAATATTCCAAATCTTTAGAGCATTGGCAATGAGTTGCAGCTGTGATCTTCCTGTTAGAGTTTTCAGTTATGCAGTACATTTTTGAGCTTCTGGCTACTGATGTCATCTGATTTAATGAAATAATGTAGACTTTTGGTTGGAGAAGGAAATGGCAACCCACTCCAGTATTCTTCCCTGGGAAATTCCATGGACAGAAGAGCCTGGTGGGCTATAGTCCATGGGATCACAAAGAGTCAGATACAACTGAGCGAGTTTCACTTAGTGACTAAACAGTAACAGACCTTTTGGTACATCACTGTTACACTGTACAGTGGATGCGAGAGCAAGACTACCCTCAGTGGGTATATACATATTCAGCTTTAAAGCGCAAAACCCATGGATGCATTCAAGGAATGCAAAGATGATGGCACTTCCCCTAAAGTATTGCCCCAGTTCCAGCTTGCCTAGAATGAAGCCACTGGAGAATCATTTCTTTTGAGACAAGACATGGCATCTCCCTCTTAAAATGGGACACACTCCTGGGAGAAGGAATGTGACCATACATACAGACATCATTGGTGATTCAGAGGGAATTCAGCTATGAGAATACTTGTGTGGGAGTCAGGGCTGGTAATCTGCATGGGTAAAGAGAAAAGGTAGTTCTAGGGCCTGAGGCATGTGTGGGGGAAGGTTTGACTAGATGGGGATGCTATGGAGATAAGGGCACAGAAATACAGGGTGTATTCTGGATAAGAATGAATGCATTTATGGGGTGGAGCTCAGGAAGTCATTAGAGAGAAGGGAGAAGTGATGAATTAGTTAAGGGAGAAGTGATTAAGGATAAATTGGAGGATGTTGAAGTTGTACTTTTCATTTCGCAATTTTTCTTAGTGTTTGTCCTGATTATGTAGATGTATCTTTTAATTTAAAGGCATATTGGTTATTTGGATTTCCAAAATACATAAATGAGCTGAGGTTTACTATGTGCCTGGTACCATAATAATCACTGTTCTATGTTAGCTTATTTATAAAATAGCTCAGCTAATAAATCAGAATTTTTTGAGCATGAACTAAGTACCCACAAGAATGATTATAAGCAAAGTTGAAATGTAGATTAGCACAGACTTCAGGGATGCACTAATACTTGAAGAATGCAGAAGTTGGCTAGAAGAGAAGGTCTGGAAAGTTATTGTTGTCACAGAAAATGACCCAAACGGAAGTTGGACAAGAGAATAAACAAGTAATACATTGTGAAAAGTAGTATTCACAGTCTATCATGACAACCAGAAGGAGGAGGAGCCTAATGATTCCTGAGTGAAAGATTCTAGAGGAGTGTAACATGGGTGAAATAATCAGGTGAACAAGATCAGACGGGGGAAAAAAGGAAGGAGTGTATGTTGCAGAATGAAGGCAACATATGCAAATCAGGAAGGCCTGAAGCCACATGGTGTCTTAGGACGTCATGCACAGTTCAGGATGACTAGAGTCCAAGGGGAGTGAACACACACACAGCCAAAGGTGAAGTAGCTACTCTCACTGCCTACATATTAGGTTTCAATCACTCAGATTCAGTTTTTACTTTTTAAGTTCCCAATACTTAATGGGTACATAACTTGCATTTCCCTTATGATTAATGAAGTTTGATACCTTTTTACATGTCTACTGGGCATTTGTATGAGGTGGCTGGATGGCATCACCAACTCGATGGACATGAGTTTGAGTGAACTCCAGGAGTTGGTGATGGACAGGGAGGCCTGGCGTGCTGCAGTTCATGGGGTCGCAAAGAGTCGGACACGACTGAGCAACTGAACTGAACTCAACTGGGCATTTGTATAACTACTTTTATGAACTTTTGTGACTTTATTGAAATCTTTGGTCCATTTTAAAATGAGTTCTCTGTTTTTATTTATTTAAGTTTTCTTGATAAATTCTAGATAAAAGATAAGTTTTGAAAATATTTTTCTCCCACTCTGTGGCTTACCTTTTTACTCTATGGACGGAGGAGCCTGGTAGGCTGCAGTCCGTGGGGTCGCGAAGAGTCGGATACGACTGAGCGACTTCACTTTCACTTTTCATTTTCATGCATTGGAGAAGGAAATGGCAACCCACTCCAGTGTTCTTGCCTGGAGAATCCCATGGACGGAGAAGCCTGGTAGGCTGCAGTCCATGGGGTCGCACAGTCGGACACGACTGAAGCGACTTGGCAGCAGCAGTGATGCTTTATAGTGGTCAGAATTTCTTAATTTTAATTGAGTTCAACTTATCAGTCTCTTCCTATATGGTTAGTCTTTTGTGAGTCCCATTTAAGAAATCTTTGCCTACCTTGAGGTCATAAAGATATTCCTCTAATTTTTTTATTTAAAAGCTTTCTTGCGCACCATTTCCATTTGTGAATTGTAATCCACTTTGGAATTGATTTCAAGTGATCAAGATTCATTTTTTCCCCATATGGATATTAGCCAAAAACCATTTATTGAAAATATCTTCTTTTTGCACCATTTGCCATGCAGTGGCAACTGTGACATAAACCCAATGACTATTTTTTGTGGGTCAATTTTTCGATTTTCTATTCTGTTCTATTTTGTCTGTCTTTGGCCCAATATATCACATTATCTTAAGTTCACTAGCTAACTTCTATTTTCCCCTTCTTTCTGGGATCTTGACCCCTTAAGTTCTAATTGCCATGATCTCTCTGAGGTCTACAAAAACCTGCCTCATCCCATCTCCAAGTTTTCAAATATTACTTTTGGCTGGATGGTGGGTCTATCAAAGCTGCATGTGGAATCCTAGAGCAGTTGTTTTAGAAGCAGATCAGGTCATGTCACTTCTCCACTTAAAATACTACAACGTGCCTTCCAGGTCTATCCACGTCGCTGGAAATATAAGTGAAATAAGTCAGACAAACACAAATACTGTATATCTCTTATATGTGGAATCTAAAAAATACCACAAAATAATGAAGATAACAAAAAAGCAGAAAGTGGGAGGGGCAATATAGAGGCAAGTGATTAAAAACAATTAGGTATAATATAAGCTACAAGGACATATTATACAACATAGTGAGTATAGCCAATATTTTATGATAACTGTAAATGGAATATAACCTTAAAAAATTGTGAATCAATATATTTTACACCTAAAATGCCCAGCTGGATGAATCACAAGCTGGAATCAAGATTGCCAGGAGACATCATTTAAAAGTGGACATTTAATTTCCAAAATTCATGGAATTTTTAAAGTATCTTTGACATTAATTTCTCATTTTGATATTAATATCTCATTTAAATGCTTTCTTCTCTACAATCAAAATGGGAATTGTTATGTTTATTAATTTGTTTACTTAATCACTACATATCTCTTTTAGAATGTAAACTTCCTGAGAGCAGGAACCCCCTTGTCCACCTTTTCAATGTCAGACTTTCCAATGAGAAGAACAGTGCCTGGGAAACAAAGCAGAGTTGAGTGAATAACATGAACAGAATGAATAAACATGGACATTGGTATTATAATAAACATTATTGGTATTATGAGATCAAGGTTCAGTTCAGTTCAGTCCAGTTCAGTCGTTCAGTCATGTCCGACTCTTTGCGACCCGATGAATCACAGCACGCCAGGCCTCCCTATCCATCACCAACTCCCGGAGTTCACTCACACTCATGTCCATCGAGTTGGTGATGCCATCCAGCCATCTCATCCTCTGTTGTCCCCTTCTCCTCCTGCCCCCAATCCCTCCCAGCATCAGAGTCTTTTCCAATGAGTCAACTCTTCGCATGAGGTGGCCAAAGTACTGGAGTTTCAGCTTCAGTATCAGTCCTTCCAAAGAACACCCAGGACTGATCTTTAGGATGGATTGGTTGGATCTCCTTGCAGTCCAAGGGACTCTCAGGAGTCTTCTCCAGCACCACAGTTCAAAAGCATCAATTCTTCAGCGCTCAGCTTTCTTCACAGTCCAACTCTCACATCCATACATGACCACTGGAAAAATCATAGCCTTGACTAGATGGACCTTTGTTGGCAAAGTAATGTCTCTGCTTTTGAATATGCTATCTAAGTTGGTCATAACTTTCCTTCCAAGGAGTAAGCATCTTTTAATTTCATGGCTGCAATCACTATCTGCAGTGATTTTGGAGCCCCCAAAAGTAAAGTCTGACACTGTTTCCACTGTTTCCCCATCTATTTCCCACGAAGTGATGGGACCAGATGCCATGATCTTAGTTTTCTGAATGTTGAGCTTTAAGCCAACTTTTTCATTCTCCTCTTTCACTTTCATCAAGAGGCTTTTTAGTTCCCCTTCACTTTCTGCCATAAGGGTGGTGTCATCTACATATCTGAGGTTATGAATATTTCTCCTGGCAATCTTGATTCCAGCTTGTGCTTCTTCCAGTCCAGTGTTTCTCATGATGTACTCTGCATAGAAGTTAAATAAGCAGGGTGACAATATACAGCCTTGATATACTCCTTTTCCTATTTGGAACCAGTCTGTTGTTCCATGTCTAGTTCTATCCGTTGCTTCCTGACCTACATATAGGTTTCTCAAGAGGCAGGTGAGGTGGTCTGGTATTCCCATCTCTTTCAGAATTTTCCATAGTTTATTGTGATCCACACAGTCAAAAGTTAGGTCACACTTAATTTCTGATCCAATAAGGTAAAAGTGGGACAGCAAATTTGGACATTATAAACATGATTAAATATTATATTCTGAGTTTGCCATGAGGGTTATTGACACATACTCTTAGTTACTAGTAGCATGCATAAAACCTTACAGTTATGCTTTTGTTCTTTCTTAGGACTCCACTGATGGATAACTGGTATTCTTTATCATATTTATACTTCAGCACTGTTGGAACTTTGGTAACGTTATTTGTGGGAATGCTTATCAGTTTATCAACAGGTAACATTAATATTGCTATATTTAGTATTAGTATTGCTATATTTATTATTGCTATATTTACCTCTGTATTAGTTTTTACTATATCTGTTTTATAGCTATTTATGTTATTATACTATATAAAATAGTAAAATACTATTAGTTCAATTATTTGTTCCATTTTACTCATGGGAAGTTTTAAGGACTAGTCTCGAAAACAGAAGACCCATCTCAATTAGAATCTGTTATGCCATTTAGCAGCTGCATGAACTTATAGCTCTAAGTCTGTATAGCTGCTCCGTAGCTACTCTGAGCCTTAGCTATCTTATGTATAAGATGAGGGTAATAACAATTGACCTGCCTATCTCACAGGTTGCTGTAAGATAAAAATAAAATGCTTTTGTGTAGCTATTACAATGCTAGGAGTTTTATACATACCATTATAATAGCCCTGTGCCATGATATTCTCATTGTCCTGCACCAACTCTTTGTAAACTGGAAAGAAGATATCTATACATGTAAGGAGTAGCCTTTATATCTAATTATGGTCTTTATATCCAAACATAGTGTGAAGGCTTTTTTTCAGATGTCTGTAAACTTAAAAAAATACATTTTAAATAAAATCAAATCAATAATACACATGGTATACCCTGCTTTTCTGGGATTGCTGTAGAACCATTATCCTGGGACTTCATTTTGCCCTAGTTCTGTGAATTCCCTTGGTCTCCTTCCTGTGTTTGATGCTCTGCTGCCTGAATCCCATTTCTCCTAATTCTTGTTTACTCCCTTAACTGAATGGAGTATATGCTATAGCATGTTCTTGAGAAAGGATGGACAAGAGATCTTGGAAACATTGCATATCTGCTTGATAATTGTTGGCAATGTGAGTAGAGCATCCTAGGTTGAGAGTAACTTTCTTGTTCCTGAAGCCTGTCTTACTTTTCTTCGACTTGTCTTATTGCTGTTCAGGATACCAGTTCCCTGTCATGTACTGGCTGTTTACATGTGACCCATTTCACAATGACTGTCCTGCCCTAAACCCTCAGGAGGGTCTAAAGACCTATATCCTTCAGTTCCAGGGAATTTTCCTACATGATTTCTTTTATAATTTCCTGCCATTTTCAATTTTCTCTTTCTGGAAACCCTGTTAGTCAAATGTTTTAAACCTGGACAGCCCCTCTGATTTTCTTATCTCTTCTCTCTATTTTCCATCTCTGTGTCTTTTAGGTCTACTACATGGGATATTTTTATAAATACTTTTCCAGTAATTTTCAAAGGAGAGTGCTGATCCAGTTTTGAGAGTAGTCCGTAAAGAAAGGAGGGTGGGTAGAGGCTATTGCACTTATCCAGGTGAGCAGTCGTGGTGGTTTGGAGCAGAGCAGTAGTGTGGAGTTGGGGAGAAAAGCTGGGCTCCCTAATTTCCTATGTTCCCTCACATATACACATCCAGAGCAGCCAAACAAGGGGCAGAAAGCTCCACTGCTTTCTTTATCAAGTGTGTTATAATCAGTCAGAAATCCTACACTTCATCCAAGTATGTGTGATATCTGCTTTATGCTACAAATCTACCAGCACGGTGCCCACTTTGTAGAGTACCACCACCTCTCATTGATTTTTTGGCATCTGGATAGCACTGTCTTTGATACTTCTTTGGTACTTGCATTGATAATTAAAATTATATTAATAATGACATTAATATAACAGATTAATGATTGTATTAACATTATATACTTGTCATTATTATAGACATTACAATCTATAATTATTGTAAGTTTATAATAAAGTTTGTAGATATCTGTTACCTCGCAAACAGTTGTTTAAACTATTCTCTTTCTTTTCAAAAAGAACTATGCTATTTCTCCTAAGTAATGGCAGGTTTACTCTCAGCATGGCAGGTTTACTCTCTTATCTGTTGTGATATATTTTAAGACAGATTTTAAACTTTTCTCACCGGTAACCCAACCATTCAGATCTGGAACAAACATCTCCTTTTACTATTTGACTTTTGGTCTTTTTCAACTCATTTTTTTCCTTAAAAAATGTTAGTGTCATAATACTCTCTTTGCTCCTCCCCCCCCTTAAATGCTTTGATTCTGATAACCATATTGGTTTTCATTTGAATAGTTTATCCAACAATTCACAGTTTCCTACATTTCTTCATGCATTGACAGCCACCAGATTAAGGAAGGGAAACTCTGCTGTCTGAAGCAGAGGTAGATGGTTTGATAGTTTATTGATAGAACATGAAGAATGCTTTTAAACCAGTTTTCCTACCAGTATTGGGCCAGATGACTCTTCCCTAGCTAATACTGGATGAGGCAGTTGGCTTACATTTAAGAGCCATCTCATTTATCCTTAAACACTAGACTCATATTGATTCTACTGAGAGGCTTGCAGAATCTGGGACTGACTGAAGGAAGAGAAAGAGTGGGCTAAGTCTCCAGCACTATTTAAAAGACCCTTTGTGTTTTGTAAGTGCATAGAAGTGAATGTGCTCGAGTTAAATGTGTGTATGATGGTCCATCCCTGGGTAGTTACAGATATTTTTTTAACGATGTAAATAATGTCTGTTTTTCAGGAGGAAGAAAACAAAACATAGACTGCAGATTCCTACTAACCAAAGAGGACTTTTTATCTAATTTTGACATTTTTAAGAAAGTGAGTTGGCTTTTTTTTCCCTTAAATTCTTTTTTTTTTTGCATTTTTTTTAATTTTTAAACTTTACAAAATTGTATTAGTTTTGCCAAATATCAAAATGAATCCACCACAGGTATACATGTGTTCCCCATCCTGAACCCTCCTCCTTCCTCCCTCCCCATACCAGCCCTCTGGGTCATCCCAGTGCACTAGCCCCAAGCATCCAGTATCATGCATTGAACCTGGACTGGCAACTCGTTTCATACATGATATTTTACATGTTTCAATGCCATTCTCCCAAATCTTCCCACCCTCTCCCTCTCCCACAGAGTCCATAAGACTGTTCTATACATCAGTGTCTCTTTTGCTGTCTCGTACACAGGATTATTGTTACCATCTTTCTAAATTCCATATATATGCATTAGTATACTGTATTGGTGTTTTTCTTTCTGGCTTACTTCACTCTGTATAATAGGCTCCAGTTTCATCCACCTCATTAGAACTGCTTCAAATGTATTCTTTTTAATGGCTGAGTAATACTCCACTGTGTATATGTACCATAGCTTTCTTATCCATTCATCTGCTGATGGACATCTAGGTTGCTTCCATGTCCTGGCTATTATAAACAGTGCTGCGATGAACATTGGGGTACACGTGTCTCTTTCCCTTCTGGTTTCCTCAGTGTGTATGCCCAGCAGTGGGATTGCTGGATCATAAGGCAGTTCTATTTCCAGTTTTTAAAGAAATCTCCACACTTTTATCACCAGTATAGAATACTCGTTAGTCCTCAGACTCTCTTGGAACTCTGATGGACAAGGAAGATATTTGCCTTCCTCTTTAAATGATTTATTTCTGTTGTTTATCTCTGCTTCAGTAGACTGTGAATAAGATTTAGAGAAAGAAAAGTAGTAGTGATAATTATTGAGGTGAATGAACAGTTTCTTTTTTCTAATCATCATGTTAACATTTTCTTTTAGAAGAAGCAAGTTTTAGGCTATAAATCTCATCCAGTAGAAGATGGTGGAACTGATAATCCTGCCTTCAACCATATCGAATTGAATGGCACAGATCAAAGCAGCAAGATCAGTGGAACTCGTTTGTGAAGCAGCTGTGACGCTAAATGATCTTAAGCAGTGTGCCAGTTTTATGTCTTCTAAAATACTTGAATCAGGTTTTAGATTTCTTTTTTTGGTCTATAATGAGTACTTTGGAGAGAACTTTGGGGGGTCATTTTGTTTAAGCAAAGCCCTGACTTTTTTTTTTTTTAACTTTCTACACTCATTAATTGATGTAACTCTGGAGGTAAAAGTTTCAGCATCAGCATTTCCCTATAACTCTCTTTTATTTCAGTGAAGTTGTAGTTGTGAAAGTTGTGACTACATATGTGCTGAAAAGCTAATACATACATATAACATGTGCTTGATGGTTAAAAGAATATTCTTAAATTAGAGCATTGTTAAAAATATTTCCTCTGCATTTGGTGCTAGCATGTTTTAGAGTTGGCTAAAATCGTAATTGATGTTGAAAAAGATCTTTCTCCCTCCTATCACACTGTTTTTAAGGAGCAATGAAATAGTGGGTATATGCTATCTAAATCTTTGCTTCTCATCAACCCCTATCAGCCCAGGGCACATATTAATCTTGGAATTGATTCTTGCTCAGGAGGGTGGTAATCAGGAAGCATCCTGTTTGGGACAGAACATGGGCCCAATAATCAAGGCCTTCTTGGTACTACACATCTATTCCTAGGCCTTTTTGATTGTTATCTATAGTTCCTGGCCACTGGCTGCTTATATTGCCTTTCTTAGACTCTAGTTCTTACCTGGATTCCAATTTTCTGACCCATCGACTTTGGTTTTGTTGTGCATTTCATGCTTGCTTGCCTTCCTATTCATAATTTCCCATTCACTCTATTGCCTTGTGCTTGCTTATGTCTTAAGACACCCGGTGTGAATCCTGTTACCCTAGATCCTGGTTCACTGCATCCCAGCCTATAAATATAAACTCCCTCCCATGAGCCTTATACTGACCAAAGTACTGTCAACTAGGTACTTACATATTTGGTGGTCCAAGAACATACACAGAATTAAAAATGATTAAGTTCCATGGAATTAGAAGATTCCACTGAATACTATTAAGCTGCATTTTTTCAAGTCAACTACCCTGCAATCATTTAAATTTAAAGGTACATACGCTTAGGCATGGGTTGCCACCTGGCTCAGTGGTAAAGAATCTGCCTGCAATGCAGGAGATGCGGGTTTGATGCCTGAGTCTGGAAGATTCCCTGGAAAAGGAAATGGCAACACACTCTAGTATTCTTGCCTGGAGAATCCCATGGACTGAGGAGCCTGAAGGACTAGAGTCCAGTTCAGTTCAGTCGCTCAGTTGTGTCTGACTCTTTATGACCCCATGGACTGCAACACGCCAGGCTTCCCTGTCCATCACCAACTCCTGGAGTTTACTCAAACTCATGTCTGTTTGAGTCAGTGATGCCATCCAACCATCTCATTCTCTGTTATCGCCTTCTCCTCCGGCCTTCAATCTTTCCCAGCATCAGGGTCTTTTCAAATGAGTCAGCTCTTTTGCATTAGGTGGCCGAAGTATTGGAGTTTCAGCTTCAGCATCAGTCCTTCCAATGAATATTCAGGACTGATTTCCTTTAGAATGGACTGGTTGTATCTCCTTGTTGTCCAAGGGACTTTCAAGAGTCTTCTCCCAACACCACAGTTCAAAAGCATCAGTTCTTCAGCGCTCAGCTTTCTTTATGGTCCAACTCTCACATCCACACATGACTACTGGAAAAACCATAGCCTTGACTAGACGGACCTTTGTTGGCAAAGTAATATCTCTGCTTTTTAATATGCTGTCTTGGTTGGTCATAACTTTTCTTCCAAGGAGTAAGCGTGTTTTAATTTCATGGCTAAAGTCACAATCTGCAGTGATTTTGGAGCCCCAAAAATAAAGTCTGTCACTGTTTCCCCATCTATTTGCCATGAAGTGATTGGGACCAGATGCCATAGGGTCACAAAGAGCCAGACGTGACTAAAGTGACTGAGCATGCACGCATAGACATGGAGAAGGAAATAGCAAACCACTCCAGTATTCTTGCCTGGAAAATCCCATGGACAGAGTCTGACAGGCTACAGTCCATGGGATTTCAAATAGTCAGATGACTTAGTGACTAAACAGCAATGCTTAGACATACTCAATTCCAGTATATCCACCTGGTTGAAAAGCTAAATTACATAGGCAAATATTTTTCTTTAGTGCTCTGGAATTACTGAGTATATGCTGTGTTCCATGTTTTAAAATTTCAAGTAGCAATCTCAAAGTTTATTTTGTTTCTTTTGCTATGATTCTAGCTAAGACTTTGGTTACAGGCTTTCATCAATAGCTTACTTTTTTTCTATAGTTCACACATTAGATACTGTTTAGAAGGTTTTTTTTTTTTTTTTAGCTTCACACTGTTTTAAAATAATAATGTGTGAAATATTTAGGTACATTAAAATATTTTATAATTAGATAATTTTGCTTATTTTTTGATACTTAGTGACTATGCTGTGTACATTTAGAGGTTGCCAATTAAAAACATTAATAAATTAAAAAATAGGAAATAACATTAATCTAAAACAAAGAGATTTATACATTTAAATTAATGATATATTCATATATTTTGTATATGTAAAGTTGTTACTTTTAATCAACATATTTGTAAGCATATATCAAACTTTGTAAACTTTTCTGTAACTTTTTAATGAGTAGGAAGATATAATCTTGTTTCATGTGAGTGTGATTTGAACTATTGTTATTTATTTAGTAATTCTAAATGCACATATGTATAGACTGCTTTAATTTAGGAAATAAAAATCAAGTTATTTAAATAATTTTTTCTTATCTGACTGCCAAGGAGTTATGCAATATATACTTTTTTTATGCAATATATTCTTTTTTTTTTTTTTTTTACACCCCGTCTCCCAGGCCACAGCATAGCAACCGAACATGGCGGCTGCGCAGACGCCGCCAGTCAGCCGCCTGGAGCTGGGGCCGCTGCAATATATTCTTAATGAGAAATATAATACTTCGATTCTTGTTCACTTTCTTTTAACAAAGTATGTCTTTGTGACATTAGGAATTGTAGATATTTTACTTTTATAAACGTGAGAGAACCAGATGGAATTCTTAAGAAATAAAAGTAATATTACTATTAAGTATTAAAAATTATTTATCTTGTCTAAATCTTTGAGTTAAACCAAATGAAGTTAAAATGTTAATATAATATGAATTTTTAAAAATCAAGTGTTCTTAATTATTTTGAATCATAAAAGTGCTAATGGGAGCAAAAAGCCATGTAAGTTGCCTTTTTTTTTGCCACTAACAAGTTGTATTACCTTGAATTTATCCTTAATCTCTAATAATGGTACTTAACACTAAACACATACCTACCTCACAAAAATATGTATGAGTATCAGAGGTCATTTGACACTTTATTAACTCAAATAGTGTGCTTAAAATTTCAATTGAAATTGATTGGAAATCAAAAGTTGAGACAAAGGTTATTGCTAGTTTTGAAAAAAGTTAAGCTGTTAATAATTTTCAATGTAATGATGTGGTGATAGTTCCTTTCTCTAAAAGATATTTACCATAGAAATATTAAAATATACATAGGAATCAAAAGGCTATAGGCCAATCACATTCACTCCATAGAGAAAAGAAAATTTTATATGTAGGATGTAAAACAGGATATAGGTATATTCATCTATTTAGTTGCTAATGTGTTCATTTTCCCTCTCAACCAGTGGTTCTCCATGGGGCAACTTTATATCTCAGGTGACATTTGGAAAGAATCGGGATACATTTTTGGTTGTCACAGCTGGTGAGGAGGTGCTGCTGGCATCTGGTGGATAGAATTCAGAGATGCTGCTAAATGTTCTATGATGCACAGAGCCGCCATCTCCTCCACAGCAAAAGATGATCCTGCCTCAGATAGCAATAGTGTTGAGTTCAAGAAATCCTGCCCTAGAGGCTAACGTTGAAATCTTGATTTTCCTGAAGTCACATACCTTGGTTATGTTCCTTTAGGAAATGGCCTTGACTTACCTATCTGATTATTCTCTTCTACAGGTGAGGATAAAGTATTCTAGCATATGGAATGTTATGATGCAGAATAATAACCATATGTTTTCCACAGCATTTTGAAAATAGTAAGGCCTGTAGAATTGTGAATAAATATGAAAACAACTCTTAAAAGAGTTTCATTTTGCAACATGGTTTTCAATATTTACATGCACTAGGATAAAAGAAATATTAATATATGAATATGAAGGTTTCATAGTTTTGTTTTATTTATGATAACTCCAGAAAGTATAGAAAATGAGTGTCTGTCCACAATGTAGATAACACGGGACAGGGATGCGGTTGAGATGGAGGAAGTAGCTTTTGTATCGATCCTTACATGAAATTCTGAGTTTCATCCAATAATGATTGTTGATACAGAGTCAACTAACTCCATGACCCTTTAGTTACTGAAAATTTGCTGTAAAATTAATAGCTAAAATAATTTAATGACTGTAAAATTCACTTTCACACTTAAGTTACATGCCCATTGTTTGTGAAAAAATGAGATTGAACGTTATAATGTAAAAACATGATTGCATTTCTGATATTTCAACTTGCTGATTAAACTCTACAAGTGTCTGCAGGTGTCTGTTCTTGGGGACTAAATGTCAAATTGAATATAATTAATGTTATCAGCTTTTACGGAAAGTTATTTCCACCCCACAACACAAAGGACTCTTCCTGTGTACTATGTGTAGGTTATAAATGTGTAAGCAAATAAACATGTAGTACTTTTGTCACTGGAAGAATACTTTATATTTTAAGCAATTAAGACGGTATCTGAACATAGAGAGTAACATATTTAATACTGGTAATTTCTTAGCTGTTCTCTCTTTTAATCTCCCCCCATCTTCCATTTTCTCTATTCCGTAACTGTTAACTCCTATTAGATGAACGGTGTCACTTTTTGTCTCATCCCTTATTTCTTTTAATCTAGTTCATAATTTCTATATTTTCATATTTTTATAGTCACAGAATCGGACAAGTAAGATCTTAGAACATTTTAATCACCCAGAAGGATCAGTCCATCCCCATTTCCTCCCAACACCGTTAGCCTTAAGCAATCACTAATCTCCTTTTGGTCTCCGCAGAGTTTTCTATTCTGGAAATTTCAGATAAATGAAATCACATGAAAATTGAAAAACCACAGTATGTCTTTTGTGACCACAGTGGTCTTTTGTGACTGGCTTCTTTCACATAGCATAATGTTTTCAAGGTTAATCCATGTGGTAGACATCAGTACTTCATTCATTTTTATGGTCTAACAATATTCCATTGTATGGCTATATCACATTTTATTTACTCACGCATTAGTTGATAACATTTGTGTCGCTTCTACTTTTAGTCTGTTATGAATAACGCTAATCTGAATGCTGTGTGCAAGATGTTGTGTGGATGTGTGTTTTCATTTCTCTTAAGTATATACTAGTAGGAGAATTCCCAGGTCATATGGGAACCCTATACTTAACCATTTGAGGGACACCTAGACTCTTTCCAGAGTGGTTGTGCCATTTTACATTTCTATCAGTAATGTATGAAGGTTCCAATTTCTCCATATCCTGATGAACAGTTGTTAACTATATGTTTGATGATAGCTGTAGTATCTTGTGATTTTGATTTGCAGTTGCCTGATAGCTAATGATATTGAGAATCTTTTTCTGTTTATTGGCCATTTGTACATCTTCTGTAGAGACATGTCAATTGAGATCTTTTGCCCATTTTCCAGTGCCTTATATATCTTTTTCTTATTGAATTATGAGAGTTCCTTGCACATTCAAGATGCAAGTTTCTTATCAGATAAAATTTACATTTTCTTCCACTCTGTAGGTTGGGGGAGAGTTTTCTTGTAATTCAAAGTCTCTTAATTACAGAGTAAAATGACAAGATCTAAACATATCTTGGAGAAGGCGATGACACCGCACTCCAGTACTCTTGCCTGGAAAATCCCATGGATGGAGGAGCCTGGTGGGCTGCAGTCCATGGGGTCGCTAAGAGTCGGACAGGACTGAGCAACTTCATTTTCACTTTTCACTTTCATGCATTGGAGAAGGAAATGGCAACCCACTCCAGTGTTCTTGCCTGGAGAATCCCAGGGACAGGGGAGCCTGGTGGGCTGCTGTCTCTGGGGTTGCACAGAGTCAGACACGACTGAAGCAACTTAGCAGCAGCAGCAGCAAACATATCTCAAGTTTTGAAGTGAAGAACATAAATCCTCCTATTCACATACTTAGAGTAGGACACATGATATTTCAGTAAATAAGAAAAAGTACACTGAAGTTTAAAGTAGGGCCAGCTGTGGAGGTAGACAGAGAAATAGTAGGAGACAGGTGAAGGAGATGGACAGACAAGCAATAGGAGAAAGATAAATACATAGATTTATCTTCCTGCTAAAGTCATGCATGGGTGGAAGCCAGGATACCCAGGCAAAGACAAGACTGAAAAAAATGGTATGAGAAAGTGATGGAGACTTCCTAGGTGGTGCTAGTGGTAAAGAACCTGCCTGCCAATGCAGGAAACCTAAGATACATGGGTTTGATCCCTGGGTCGGGAAGATCCCTGGAGGAGGGCATGGCAGCCACTCCAGTATTCTTGCTTGGAGAATTCCATGGACAGAATAGCCTGGTGGGCTACAGTGGGTACAAAGAGCTGGACATGACTGAAGCAATTTAGCATGAACAGAGAGGTAAGAGGCTGGATCAAGGAGGCCATCTGCAGGGGAAATGATCAAGTAGAGAAGATATTCAGAAAACTTAACCAATGGTCTTCTCCACTCCCTGGAGCATTTGATTGCCTCCTTGCCTCTTCTTTCACATTCAAATAATTAAGCATTTGGTGTTTTTAGCTCAGAAAAAGGATGCTTCCACAAATACCAGAGGAAAAAAAGAGATTTCTTCTTGACTTTTAAGAGTCAAAAAATCTAACCTCTTGGTTGACAGAGTCAAAATATCTTGGAAGGTAAGAGCTGACTTCTCAAACCCCTAGGATAGAAATGGATTTCTGATGCTGGGAGGGTTTAGAGGAAACCATGAGAGTCAATATATTAATGAGTCTCTGAGGAAGGGCCTGTGTCCTACTTTATGTGGTGAGGGCTGAAGTGGTCACAGCAAACTGCCATAGGTTTGTGGGATTTGAGAAAAACAGCAAAACTTGTGCCCCATCTCCTGGTTAGAGCTTAGAGTCATAGGACCCCAATAATTACACAGCTGAGCTGTGAAATTACCCCAATAATTACACAGGTCAGGCATATGACCTTGGGGTGTTAGAGAGACTCTACAGTGGTTTGTAAGCATGAAGCAGAAATGAGTGCATAAAGTGTCTAGGTGACTAGGACTTTAGCTTAACAATTTCTGACAACCTGCACACCTAGGGTAGTGTAAGAACAGGACGGATGAAAACAAGGAAACCAATAGGGGAATTAAGCTCAAACACCTGAGACCTACTGAGATTGACGATCAAGTATTTTTTGGTTTCTGAACAGAATAGAAATATTATAAGCTTAGATTAAAAAAAAAGAAAAACCTAGGCAGATAGGGGAGTGAGGATGGAAAGAAGTAATATTCTCTCTTTTTTTAATAGCAAGTAGTCGACAATGCATGCGTGCTGTGCTGTCATGTCTGACTGTGTGACTCCCACCAGGGTCCTCTGTCAATGGCATTTTCTAGGAAAGACTACTGGAGCTGTTGTCATTTCCTACTCCAGGGGATCTCCCCACCCAATGATAGAATCCGAGTCTCTTGTGTCTTCTGCATTGGCAGGCAGATTCTTTACCACTACAGCCACCTCGGAAGATCAATCAATACAATAGCTAAAAATTGATTTCAACCTCTTAAAGCTTTTCATGATCTCTCTTCTTAAATTTAGTCATCTTTGTTCACTGCTGTATTCTTAGCGTCTAAAACAGTTTGGTCCAATACATACTGTTGAATGAATGAATCTATAAAATCACTGCCTGTTGGAGTTTTCATTCACTTGTTTGTTTTTACTTTGTTTGTTTGTTTTTTACTTTACAATATTGTATTGGTTTTGCCATACATCAACATGAATCCGCCACGGGTATGGGGAGGGAGGTGGGAGGGGAGTTCAGGATTGGGAACACTTGTTTGTTTTTAAATGAGCATCACAGGTTTAATTTCCTGGGATGCAGAATCTGAGATGGAGTTTGGTGCACTTAATGTTTATTAAGAGGCACCTTTGGGATCCACGACGCGGGGTAACTCCTCTCATTGCCGCACTGAAATCAGATTGATTATATTCTTTGTAGCCAAAGATGGAGAAGCTCTATACAGTCAGTAAAAACAAGACCAGGAGCTGACTGTGGCTCAGACCATGAACTCCTTATTGCCAAATTCAGACTTAAATTGAAGAAAGTAGGGAAAACCACTAGACCATTCAGGTATGACCTAAATCAAATCCCTTATGATTATACAGTGGAAGTGAGAAATAGATTTAAGGGCCTAGATCTGATAGATAGAGTGCCTGATGAACTATGGAATGAGGTTCATGACATTGTACAGGAGACAGGGATCAAGACCATTCCCATAGAAAAGAAATGCAAAAAAGCAAATTGCTGTCTGGGGAGGCCTTACAAATAGCTGTGAAAAGAAGAGAAGCGAAAAGCAAAGGAGAAAAGGAAAGATATAAACATCTGAATGCAGAGTTCCAAAGAATAGCAAGAAGAGATAAGAAAGCCTTCTTTAGCGATCAATGCAAAGAAATAGAGGAAAACAACAGAATGGGAAAGACGAGGGATCTCTTCAAGAAAATCAGAGATACCAAAGGAACATTTCACGCAAAGATGAGCTCGATAAAGGACAGAAATGGTATGGACCTAACAGAAGCAGGAGATATTAAGAAGAGATGGCAAGAATACACAGAAGAACTGTAGAAAAAAGATCTTCACGACCCAGATAATCACGATGGTGTGATCACTGACCTAGAGCCAGACATCCTGGAAGGTGAAGTCAAGTGGGCCTTAGAAAGCATCACTACGAACAAAGCTAGTGGAGGTGATGGAATTCCAGTGGAGCTAGTTCAAATCCTGAAAGATGATGGTGTGAAAGTGCTGCACTCAATATGCCAGCAAATTTGGAAAACTCAGCAGTGGCCACAGGACTGGAAAAGGTCAGTTTTCATTCCAATCCCAAAGAAAGGCAATGCCAAAGAATACTCAAACTACTGCACAATTGCACTCATCTCACACGCTAGTAAAGTAATGCTCAAAATTCTCCAAGCCAGGCTTCAGCAATATGTGAACCGTGAACTTCCTGATGTTCAAGCTGGTTTTAGAAAAGGCAGAGGAACCAGAGATCAAATTGTCAACATCCGCTGGATCATAGAAAAAGCAAGAGAGTTCCAGAAAAACCTCTATTTCTGCTTTATTGACTATGCCAAAACCTTTGACTGTGTGGATCACAATAAACTGTGGAAAATTCTGAAAGAGATGGGAATACCAGACCACCTGATCTGCCTCTTGAGAAATTTGTATGCAGGTCAGGCAGCAACAGTTAGAACTGGACATGGAACAACAGACTGGTTCCAAATAGGAAAAAGAGTTCGTCAAGGCTGTATATTGTCACCCTGTTATTTTAACTTCTATGCAGAGTACATCATGAGAAACGCTGGACTGGAAGAAACACAAACTGGAATCAAGATTGCCGGGAGAAATATCAATAACCTCAGATATGCAGATGACACCACCCTTATGGCAGAAAGTGAAGAGGAACTCAAAAGCCTCTTGATGAAAGTGAAAGAGGAGAGTGAAAAAGTTGGCTTAAAGCTCAACATTCAGAAAACTAAGATCATGGCATTCGGTCCCACCACTTCATGGGAAATAGATGGGGAAACAGTGGAAACAGTGTCAGACTTTATTTTTCTGGGCTCCAAAATCACTACAGATGGTGACTGCAGCCATGAAATTAAAAGACGCTTACTCCTTGGAAGGAAAGTTATGAGCAACCTAGATAGCATATTCAAAAGCAGAGACATTACTTTGCCAACAAAGGTTCGTCTAGTCAAGGCTATGGTTTTTCCTGTGGTCATGTATGGATGTGAGAGTTGGACTGGGAAGAAGGCTGAACGCCGAAGTATTGATGCTTTTGAACTGTGGTGTTGGAGAAGACTCTTGAGAGTCCCTTGGACTGCAAGGAGATCCAACCAGTCCATTCTGAAGGAGATGAGCCCTGGGATTTCTTTGGAAGGACTGATGCTAAAGCTGAAACTCCAGTACTTTGGCCACCTCATGCGAAAAGTTGACTCATTGGAAAAGACTCTGATGCTGGGAGGGATTGGGGGCAGGAGGAGAAAGGGACGACAGAGGATGAGATGGCTGGATGGCATCACTGACTCGATGGACGTGAGTCTGAGTGAACTCCGGGAGTTGGTGATAGACAGGGAGGCCTGGCGTGCTGCGATTCATGGGGTCGCAGAGAGTCGGACACGACTGAGCGACTGATCTGATCTTGGGATCCACACCTGGGGCCGTGGCGGGAAGGGGCGTGGTCTTGGACCATGTGATCCTCTTCTATAAGTCCATCCCGAAGAGCTGAGACCAAGGCTGTCTGCAGCAGCAGCTTGCGATAGCTGCTGCAAGACGTCCTTCAGTGCAGGGGATTTCGGCATGTATTACAGTGTCCACTCCCAAGGTAACTGCATTTTAGAGACGTTAAATCATTTGTCCAAGGGCATACAGCTTGGATTTGAAGTTTAGTTATGTCTGACGCCAAAGCCCATGATCTTGATATTTTGCTTTATTGCACACGTTGATGTAAGCTCACTGTTAAATTGGTGAGAGCTGGGGGTTGGAATTGGGAGGACTTATTCTCAGTCTTCTGAGATACAAAGTGCAGGTCAAGGTGACAGACCTTTGAATAGTCCTGACTCAGTCTTTTAACAGTGGTCCCCAGCGTTTTTGGAATGAGGGACCAGTTTTGTGGAAGACGTTTTCCACAGGCTGGTGTTGGGGGTGGGGGATGGTTTGGGGATGATTCAATCACATCACATTTATTGTGTGTTTTATTTCTATCATGATTACATCAGCTTCACCTCAGATTATCAGGCACTAGATCCCCCGGGTTGGGTACCCCTGCTTTAAGAAACCCCCATTGCTCTGCTCAGCAAGAAAACTGTAGTGACAGTGTTTTGTATTGAATGATATGATTAACAACTACTACAGTTTGAAGTTGGTACCTGCCTGCCTTTCCATCAGGGTGATACTCTTGAAAACATTGTACGGTCCTATAAAACTGAAAAGTTTAGCTTGCATTGTATATTCTAATTTTGGCAAAATATTGAGTAGATCAGTGGTTTTAAGTACGGGTTCCCAGCCAACAGTATTGACACCACCTGGTACTTCTGTCAATTGAAATTCATGGGCCTTCCTGGAAACTTCTGAGTTCAAAACCGAGGTGGGCGGGCTCAGGTGATTCTATTGCGAGCTAGAGTTGGTTTGAGAAGTACTGGAACAGATGGTACTGATAATTAGTAGGAAAAACAAGCTGGATTTGTAATTAGCAAATAAACTGTATATAACTGGTTCCTTTTTAAATGGTTTGAATGTTTCCTCTGTTCGCTGGATTTGCTTTCATGTTGGATCTCAGCCCTCCTAAATAGTCACAACATCCTAATGAGTGAGGTCTGAATTAATGAAAGTTAAAGATGACCTTTAAAGTCTTTTTTCCGGGGAGGGGGGTGTCTCTTTATATCTTTTAGGTCCAGAATTTGTGCCAACTGCTTGCGTGCGGTTAGGTTTAGTCCCACACAGTTTCTTTGTATTCCGTTGCTCAAGGAGCGTGTATCCAGGTGTAAGCGTTAGAGCACAGCAGCAAAGGATCCCAGGTCACAAGCCTGTTTCAAAGCCAGAGAGTCTCTGTGCGATCTGGGGAAACTAATGTCCCTGCTGGGAAAACAATAGCTGGACTTGAGTGGGCTTAAATTTTTCATGGATTGTGTGAAGTTGAGGTTTTACACTTAGCTCTTTCATGTTGAAATTTACTTACAGGAAAGTGAGTTAACATTGCATCCTGTAAGCACTAAACACTTGACTGTAGGCATCATACACTGTTAGGTGCTGGAGAAAGTGAAGGTGGGGTTCTTTCTTTTATCACTTACAAGCTATCTGAGGATATAAGACAGATATTCATGCACTGATGGAGGAATAAAACATGGGAAAGAGTCCGAATGAGTAAGGCATATTCTCCAGCAGGAGGCTTCTGGGGGGAAGGAATCCCAGTGGACAGGACTAGATGAGAGGCACACTGAAAAGTTGAAGTCCAAGCTGGACCTTAAAACTAGAGATGATAGGAAAAGGCAAAGAGGAAAGTAAATATGTTTTTCCAGGGTGTATGGTGCCTGAAGGAAGGTATAAGTAATGCTTTGGGAAGAGTGAGGAAATTGCTTTTCCCGGGGAGTTGAGGAGATCTTGGCTAGCAGGGAGGTTGGTACTAAGATAAAGAAACATTGTACAGGTAAAGGGGCTGGTTTGAAGGAGCAGAATGTAGAATTAGGACTTTTACCAGATCTTCTCTTTGAATCCAGGCCTAGTAGGTGTATTTGCTGTATTCTTAATCTGCCTCTACAATACACTAGTGCTTCCTTAGTGGCTCAGATGGTAAAGAATCCACCTGCAATGCAGGAGACCAGGTTCGATCCCTGGGTTGGGATGATCCCTTGGAGAAGGGAATGGCAACACACTCCAGCATTCTTGCCTGGGAGAATTCCATGGGCAGAGGAGTGGGGTTGCAAAGAGTCGGAGGTGACTGAGCAACTAATATTTCCACCATGCATGAGACAATATAATGTAATAAGTAGTAATAGAGTAATAAATCATCAAAAGAAGGATAAATTTCAGTTTCCTTTAGCTAAGAACCCCTGGAAAGTGTATTTATAGAACAGTTATATAGAAATTTATTTCTAGAGAGATTTCCATTGAAAAATATCAGCTAAAATAAACTTTAGTCAGTTCCAAGATTAATGCCCACTGTTAACTATTAATGGATAACTTTATATCCACACAGTCTAGGTTTTAATGAAGATTGTAGTGTTGAAGTTGTGTATTTCCAATATTCTAGTCTTATGAAGACTCATAAGATTATATATATTAGAAAATCCTCAAATTATGGCATACTCATTATACATGATATTTAAAATCATTCTCCACCAACCCTGGGAAACAGAATTCATCAGAAATATATGCTAATCTTTTGTTGGCTATATTGTTTCTGCATCTATTCATCCAATAAATACTTGATTTTTCTTTTTTCTTTTCCCAGTTTTATTGAGATATAATTAACATACTGTGCTATGTAAGTTTAAGATGTACGGCATAATGATTTGACTGCGTATTGTAAAATGATTATCGATATACGCTAACATTCATTATTTCATGTAAATATAAAAGAAGAAAAAAAGTTTTTTTCCCTTGTGAGACTTCTTGGGATCTATTTTGAAATATGCCATTCAGCAGTGTTAACTATAGCCATCATGTTGTGCAGTATATCCCTAACATTAATACTTATTTAACTTTTCTTGAGCTATAATTGACATATACATTGGCTTCATGTATGCCACATAATACTTTGGTATTTCTATATATTACATTGATATATAGAGTGCATTAGTAAGTGATGTGTATATTAATAAGTGATGACCACAGTATGCCTCGTTAAGATCCATCACAGTTAGTTATCAGTTTATTTTTCTTTTGATGAGAACTTTAAGATCTGTTCTCTTAACAAATATACAGAACAGTATTATTAGGTGTAATCACCATGCTGTACATTATATGTCCATGAGTTATTTATTTATAACTAGATGTTTGTAACTTTTGAGTAAATACTCTTGCCTGGAAAATCCCATGGACGGAGGAGTGTTGTAGGCTACAGTCCATGGGGTCACAAAGAGTTGGACACGACTGAGCGACGCCACTTTCACTTTCCCATATCACCTATTCCCTGCCCCCACCCCTGGCTGCCACCAATTTGTTCTCTGTGTATGTATTCTGTTGTTTAGTCACTAAGTAATGTCTGACTCTTTTGCAACCCTTTGGACTATAGCCCACCAAGATCCTCTGTCCATGGAATTTCCTAGGCAAGAATACTGGAGTGGGTTGTCATTTCCTACTCTGGAGGGTCTTGCTGACCCAGGGATTGAATCCATGTGTCCTGCATTGGTAGGTGGATTATTTACCGATGAGCCACCAGGGAAGCCCATATGTATTCTGAGCACCTTGTAATTGGCTGCCTATGTGTTAGTCCCTGGGATGAGTGAGTCTGAGCATGTGAGCCCTCTGAATCATTTATCAGTTTGCTATGCTCTTTTTTAAAAAGTTTTTTTTTTTTTTTTTTAACTATTTTTGGGTCCACTGGGTCTTTGTTGCTTGCATACAGGCTTTCTCTAGTTGTGGCGAGCATGGGCTACTCCTTTGTTGCAGAGCACAGGCACTTGGGCTTTGGCAGTTGTGGCACATAGGCTCATCCTCCCCGAGAAATGTGGGATTCTCCAGGACAAGGGATTGAACCCATGTCCCCTGCACCAGCAGTCAGACTCCGAACCAGTGGACCACCAGGGAAGTTCTGCTATGCTCTTAAGGATGTGAGTCCTGTTGGTTTTGAAAGCGAGATGTTTCATCCCTCAGGTGCAGGTCTTAAAAGTTGTGGTACCTGATGTGGGGTTGAGACTCCTTCCTTCTCAGGGATAAGGTCCTGGTTTTGAATTCTGACTACAGATTGTCGCACTGGGGATGGGGTTTATGGTGAGACTGCATCTCAGCCTCTTCTACCCACTTTGTGGGGTGTTTTCCTTCTTTTCCCCTATGTGTGGGAGTTGCTCACCTAGTTTTAGGTTTTGTTGTTGTTTTTTCCAGAAGAAATTGTTCCGTATTTAGCTGTAGATTTGGTGTGTCTATTGGAGGAGATGAGTTCTGGGACTTCCTACATTACGATCTTGAACCGGCCATATTGCTATAATTTTATAATATAGCTTGAAATCAGGAAATGTGATGCCCCTTTCTACATTCTTTTTTGTTAGGAATTCTTTACCTATTCAGGGTCTTTTGTGGTTCCATATAAATGTTGATTGTTTTTTCTACTTCTTTAAAAAAAAATGCCATTAATGTCTTGACAGGGATTGCATTAAGTCTATACATGACTTAATTGATGTTTAAAAATATTCATGTTAGCTAGTTTGACTGCACTGGGTCTTCATTGTTTTCTGTAGCTGTGGTGAGTGGGGACTACCCTCTAGTTGCCACGTTCAGGCTTCTCATTGCAGTGGCTTCTCACTGAGGAACGTGGGGTTTAGGTGCAAAGGCCTCAGTAGTTGTGGCTTGTGATCTTTGTTGCCTAGAGCTTGTGGAATCTTCCTGGGCCAGGGATAGAACCTGTGTCCCCTGCACTGGCACGCAGATTCTTAGCCACTGGAGGTCATTTAAATATGGACATGTAAACATATGAAATTTTCTAGTCCTTGAACAAGGATTCCATTTTTGTTGCCTTTGGTTTCTTTCATCAATATCTTATAATTTTCAGTGTGGAGGTTTTTCACCTCTTTAGTTAAATTTATTTTTTAAGTATCTTATTTTTCTTGCCATTTTAAGTGGCATTGTTTTATTTCCTTTTCAGATAATCTGTATAATGTATAGAAAAACTTTGGGTTTTGTATGTTAATTTTTTGTCAGGCAACTTTCCTGAATTCAGTGATTACATATAAGTTGTTTTTTTTTTTTTTTGGTGGAGTCTTCAAGATTTCTGTATATTAAATCATGTCATCTGTAAATAGAGACCATTTTACTTCTTCCTTTCCAATTTTGATGCCATTTATTTATTTATTTTCTTGCTATTTGCTCTAGCTGGGACTTCCAGTACTATATTGAATGGGATTGGAAATAACAGGCACCCTTGTCTTTTCCTGATCTCAGAGGAAAAGCTTTTAACTTTTCATCATTAAGTATGATGTTTGCTGTGGCCTTGTCGTATATGAACTTTATTATATTGATACATAAATCTGTTTATAATTTGTTAAATGGATGTTGAATTTTGTTAAGTGCTTTTTATGTATCTATTAAGATGATTATATAATTATTTCTTTCTATTAATGTGATGTTTCCCATTTATTGATTTGTGTAAGTTGAACCATCCTTGTAGTTCAAAGATAAATCCTACGTGATCATGGTGAATGATCCTTTTATTGTGCTGCTGAATTTGGTTTGAAACTATTTTGTTGAAGACTTTTGTAATTATATTCATCAGGGACATTGTCCTATGTTTTATTTTCTTGTGGTGTTCTCCTCTCAGAGAAGGAAATGGCACCCCACTCCAGTACTCTTGCCTGGAGAATCCCATGGAGGGAGGAGCCTGGAAGGCTGAAGTCCATGGGGTCGCTGAGGGTCGGACATGACTGAGCGACCTCACTTTCACTTTTCAGTTTCATGCATTGGAGAAGGAAATGGCAACACATTCCAGTGTTCTTGCCTGGAGAATCCCAGGGAGCCTGGTAGGCTGCTGTCTATGGGGTCACACAGAGTCGGACACGACTGAAGCGACTTAGCAGCAGCAGCAGTGTGTCCTCCTCTGGCTTTGACATTGGGTCCATGCTGGCTTCCTAAAATGAGTGTTCTCTACTCTTTGACTTTTTGGAAGTGTTTAATAAAGATTGGCATTAATTCTTACTTAACTGTCTAGTAAAATTCACCAGTGAGGCCATCTGGTCCTAGAATTTTCTTCATCAGGAGACTTTTGATTACTGATTTAGTCTCTTTACTATTAATCGGTCTGTTCACATATTCTGTCTCTTCCTAATTCAGTCTTGATAGGTTGTATGTTTCTAGGAATTTTTCCATTTTTTTCTAGGTTGTCTAATTTGTTGGCATATAGATGTTCACAGTAGAAAATGAGACATTACAACTGGTACTACAAAAATGCAAAGATCATAAGAAATGATCATAATTTAATAAGAAATGATCTTTGTATTTTTGTAGTACCAGTTGTAAAGTCTCATTTTCATTTATGATTTCGTTGATTTGTTTCCTATTTTTTCTTTGATTAAAGTTTTCTCAATTTTCTCTTTCAAAGAGCCAACTGTTCTTTTCTATTGTTTTCCTGTTCTATATTTTATTTCTACTCTAATCTTATTTCCTTCCTTCTGTCAGTTTTGGGCTCAGTGTGGTCGTCTCTTTCTAGTTCTTGTAGGCATAGAGGTAGGTTGTTTTAAGATTTTTCTTTACTAATGTAGGCATTTATTTCTGTAATCTTTCCTCTTAGAAAAGCTTTTGTTGAATCACATAAGTTTTGGTACACTGTTTCCATTTCAAGATATTTTTATTATTTCCCATTTAATGTCTTCTTTGATCCCTTGGTTATTCAGGAGAGTGTTGTTTGATTTCTCTATATTTGTGAAGTTTTCAGTTTCCTATTACTGATTTCTAGTTTCATCTCATTGTGATCAGAAAAGATACTTGGTATGATTTCAATCTCTTTGAATTTGCTAAGATTTGTTTTGTGACCTAAAATAATGATATACAAAGAAAATGTTCACATTCACTTGAGAAGAATGAGCGTTGCTGTTGTCAGAATATTCTGTGTGTTAAGTTAGTTTGGACTACAGTATTGTTAAAACCTATTGGTTCCTTATTGACTCTGTCTGGATGATCTGTCTTATTGAGAGTGGGGTATTAAAGTCCCCAATTATTGTTATGTTGCTGTTTATTTCTTCTTTCAGCTCTGTTAGTTTTTGGTTTACAGTTTTAGGTGCTCTGATATTGGGTACAAATATTTATGATTGTTAAATCTTCTTGATAGGTTGGCCCTTTTTTCATTATGTGATGATTTTTGCCTCATAACCATTTTCAATTTAAAATATATTTTTTCTCTGATAGAGCTACCATTTTTTTTTAACTCTTAATTTGCTAAAATCTTTTTCCATATCTTCACTCTCAATTTCTGTGTGTCTGTGTGTCTTTAAGACTAAATGAGTCTCTTTATCATGGTGTGCAGAGAAAGCAATGGCACCCCACTCCAGTACTCTTGCCTGGAAAATCCCATGGATGGAGGAGCCTGGAGGGCTGCAGTCCATGGGGTTGCTGAGGGTCAGACACGACTGAGCAACTTCACTTTCACTTTTCACTTTCATGCATTGGAGAAGGAAATGGCAACCCACTCCAGTGTTCTTGCCTGGAGACTCCCAGGGACGGGGGAGCCTGGTGGGCTGCCATCTGTGGGGTCGCACAGAGTCGGAGACGACTGAAGTGACTTAGCAGCAGTATCATGGTGTGAATGTGATTACTATAGGCTCTTCCTTTGTGGTTATCATGAGGCTTGAATATAAAATTAAAAAATTGTACCACAACTTTATACTTTGCCTCTCACATTTTAGGTTATTGATGTTACAGTTTATGTGCTTTTTATGTTTTGTATCAAATAACAGGTTATTGTGGTCATTTTCTTTTTTCTTTTTACTACATTTGTTTTTTAATTTTTAAACTAGAGTTGCAAATAAATTATGGACCACCATTACTATATTATAGAATCTTTCTTTGACTTTATATTTAACATTATCAGTGAGTTTAATGCTACTTTCTTATGTTTTTATAATGTTGATTAGTGTCCTTTTACCGCCACATAAAGAACTCCCTTTAGAATTTGTTTGTTTTTTTTATTTTGTTTTAAGCTTTTTAAAGAGTTTATTTTGACTTGACCCACTTATATTGCTCAGAATGGGAATATGTACATTATTTAACAATAAATGCTTAATGCTTTAAATTTACAATTATCTACAGAAACTTGGAAATCATTCTAATTAAATGGGGAAAAAGTACAATTTTTCTGTTCTTATAATTCAAAATATATTTAACATTTCTGCCGCAGCCAAAACCTTTAACCAAAAATTCAAAACTTCAATCTCTTAAGCTTAACAAAATGGCTACATTCTAATTTAACTTGATTATTAACACAGGAAAAAATGACGGTGGCTGTAAAGTAAGGCAGACTAGCAACTAGTACAGTGTTCTTTCTGGGCACTCAAAGCTGTCTTTATTATTTTTACTTCATTTGTTCAAGCACAGACAATTGCTCTAACTTTTAAGAATGTTTAAATGAACTTTTGACGTTTAATATTGGTGATGTTTGCTAACATTTAAGAATTTCAGTAATGAGACTCAGAAAATGACCACAATTAAAATTATCTTAAAGGACTTACTGACACACCAAGCAATTTAACAGTGTTTTGGAATTACATGGTGTTTTTTTCATAAACATAGCACCTTATTAAATACCTGGTAAACCACTTTGCCATCACAATAAGGGTTGGGAGACTAAGTTCCAAAGGGAATTTTTTAATTTACCTAATCAATATTAGGAATGCTAACTGTTGGTTTCCACACTCTAAGGGGATGCTTGTCTACATGGGAATCATCTTTTTAAGACATAGTATGTTCTAAAGTAGATTGACATTGAAATAGACTCCTGCTTTACAAATAATCTATTAAATGTGCCTGTAAAACTAAATAAATTTCCCAAAAGATTGGAAGAAATATGGTTATTTTATCTCCTTACCCCAGGTATTTCTGATAAAAAGATACAAAGTGAAGTCCAATCTTAATTTGTAAAGTTTTGATGTAAAAGCTAATGTATTGAAATCCAGTAAAGTTTAACTCTTGTCCGAATTAATGTAACAACTACTCACTTTGCTGAGTTTTCACAAGCTGTAATCTTGACCTGAAGAATCACTTTTTTGTGCTGAGGAGATAGAGTGACCTCTGTAGGAGGTGGGGGTGCAGTACCAGGTGAGTCAGCTCCTCCATCAGACATACTTGGTGATGATGCCAGGTGGGGGACTTTCTTCCTTCCAAGGAATCCTCCTCCTTCAAATCCTTTCTTCTATAACTGTTTTCATCTTCTGATGACCTTTTCTTGGATTCTAGAAAATCTTTGGCTATTTTATACACCTCCACTCCCCTATCTGAGCCTCTCAAACTTTTAAATTTCTGTTCCATGAGATTTTCTCTTAGATACATTCCATTACCCTTTTGCCTGCTTTACTTCAGCTTGTATTGGACCCAAATTACTATTTTTAGGGACAATGCTTTCTATATTTCTGTTGAATTTTACAGTGTGGAAGTCCCTGTAACTGTGAAAGCTCTCAGTCCTCCTTGCTCTTGCTTACAAAGGACTTTCTCTGGTAAGGTCTCATGGAACCATAAGTAACTGCTTCATGGATGGTTTCATGGTACTGGAGCTGAAGACTAGAATCTGATATCCAAAGATGGCTATGCTGAACCACAGAAGTTGCCAGACTGATCTTAGGAGTAGCACAGTGATCACACTGATCCATTCTTTTGAGCCAATCTTCAGTTAGACCGCCTACATCCTTATCCTCACTTTTGTTAACCGTATCCATGTTAGTGGTCAGATCCCACACCTGAATGCGGCCGTTTGTGTGACCTGTGAATAAGTAGCACCTTGGCCTTGGGTCCATCCTACTGGAGAGCTCACATTCTCTCACTGTAAATGAGGAGATTGCAGTACTATTAACAGCTTGGATTTCACAGATTCTTTTTCCAGTATGTGAGTCTTACAAGTTTACAAGTCTTACAGTTTGTTAGTGAACAACTTTCTGGATAAGTACCTGTTGATCATTTCACTCTCTAAAATACTCTATATTGTTTACAGAGGAAGAGCTTCCAGGGCTTTCTGTCTCCTCCAGAGACAGTATCTTGAATGATGTCCCTTTAGCATTTCTTATAAGGCAAGCCTAGTGCTTATGAACTCCCTCAGCTTTTGTTTGTTTGGGAAAGTCTTTATCCATTACTTAGGGGCAGCTCTTCCAGGTATAGAATTCTCAGCTGACAGTTTTTTCTTTCAATGTTTTGAATATATCATTCCATTCTCTCCTGGCCTTCAAAGCTTCTGTAGGAAAAGCTGCTGATGTTATGAGTGTTCTTTTGTGTGTAGCTCCACTCTTTTCTTCCACTGCATTCAAACTACTTTTTAGCTTTCACTTTGACAATTTAATTATAATGTGTCTTGGTGTAGCCCTACTTGGGTTCACCTATGTGGGGACTTTTGGGCCTCATGAATTTGGGCATTCATTTCTTTCCCAAGATTGGGGAAGTTTTTAGTCATTATTGCTTTAAATATGCTTTCTTTCCCTTTCTCTTCTTCTGAAATTCCCATAGTGCCAATATTGTTTCCTTCAATTGTGTCCTATAAGTTACATATCCTTTCTTCACTCTTTACATTCTTTGTTTTCTATTTGCTTCTCTGACTGGATTATTTCAAATGTTCTGTCTTCTAGGTCTTCTGCTAGATCAAGTCTGTTGACTTTTGAGTCAATAGTTTTTGACAGTTTGACTTTTTAGTCATTTAGTTCAATCATTGTAATTTTTAGCTCTAGGATTTCTATCTGGCTTTTTGATGGTTTCTATTTGTTGAACTTATTTTGTTTGTCATTGCTTTCCTGATTGTTTATTTGTCTGCTGTGTCTTATAGTTCACTAAATTTCTTTAGGAGGATCATTCTAAATTCCTTGTCTGACAATTCATATACCTCCCTTCTTTTAGGTTTAGTTATTGGAACTTTATATCCTTTTGTGTCACATTTACACTTTTACCTGGTTTTTTTTTTTGATCCTTGATTCCTTATGTTGACATCTGTGCATTTTAGTAAAAAGTCTCTAATTCCAGACTTTTAAAATTTACTTTGGCACAGTTCTTTACTGGTTGGCTCATTTTGGGTTTCTGGACATGTTTGATGGTAATATCTTTGGACAGGTGGGACTTGCCATGAGGGTGTATTTTCAGATGAGTCCACTGTTCAGGCTGGGGTCTGGGGTGGTGTTAGATAGGACTTTTGGCTCTGTTCCCTTCCTAGGTAAGGCAGTAGGATGGGCTCCAAGGTTACCTGAGTTCTCTGGTCAGACTTACTAGATAACTGGAACAGGATACTATTCTCCACAGGAGGCAGAACTATGAATTAGCTTCCTTTCCTCAGTAGGGCAGCAAGACAGGCTCCAGGGTCTGCATAACTCATCGTTTGGGGATCTGAATCAGGCAGTTATGTGCACTGAATTATATGGCCAGATGAGGTCACTGGTTTTGCCCTGCAGACTGAAAAGCCACAGCCTGTGTTCTCTCTTCAAGCGTCACTGTAAGCAAGGTTGTTGGGTGGGCTGTACAGCTTCCAGTCTGCTCTGGTTAGCTTTCTGGCTGGGCAAGCTGAATGCTGTGTATAGCAATGGGAGGGCAACAAATCAGTTTCCTGCCCAGGTAGAACAGGAGAATCATCTCCAAGGCTGGCAAGGCTCTTTGTGCTCTTGTCTCAAGTCAACCCATTCTCCAAGTTCCCTGGCCAAACAGGGCCACTGGCTTTGCTTTGCAGCCTATCATCTCTGCCTGCCATACTCTCTACTTGAGTGTTGCTGAGCTATGCAGCTTCCAGGTGTTTTGGCCAGGTGGGCCAGGAGGTACAGTTACCAATTGATAAAGGGGTGGTTTAACTCCTCTGCCTGGGTGAAATGGAAAGGTCAACTCCAAGCTCTTCTCAGGTGTTCTGGATCAGGCTTTCTGGTCGGGAGAGGCCAGATGCTATACTCAGTAATGGATGGGTGTATGAATTAGTTTCCCTGCTTTGATGGAGCCCAGAACACACCCATGCCTGGCAAGATTCTTTGTGGTTTTGACTGAATCTGGCTTGGTCCTTCCAAGAACCCTGGCCCTATACTGAAAGACTTTGCTTTGCAGCGATCATAACAGCCTGCCATTCTCTGCTCAAGCAGAGCTACGTAGCTCTGTATTCCTGAGTTGTGTAGCTTCCAGGCTTTCTGGTCAGGGGGTACTTGGAACTGCACTCAGCAGTGGGTTGGGCTATGACTCAGCTCCTCTGCTGCAGACCAGACTCTAGGGATAGCAAGGCTCTTCATTTGAGGATCTGAATCAGGCAGACTTGCATCCCTTAGGTTTTCCTGGTCATAGGTTGTCCCTGATTGGGACAACTAGTTGGACCCTGCAAGTAGGAACTTGGGTCTGCCAAGATACAAATGCTGGTTCTTGCAAGCCCCTACCCCTTCTCCATCATAATCATAATTTCAGTGATCAAGTCCCACAGATTTCCCCACAATTTCTGTGGAATGAGACCAGACTGGGGCTACCAAGAAGTGACCCACAACACTGTGGAGGCTAGAGGTTCACTCTAGACTCTCATTTCCCAATAGAGAAATGCTAGGCTCCGGGGAAGACCTCTTAATGGGGTGCTGTGCTGCCCTGGGGGAAGGGCAATGTGGTCAGCATGTGGCCATTCTTCTTACCCTCCTAATTTCATGTCTTGATCTCCAAGGTGTGAGGGAGGTGCTTCAACCTCACCTCTATGTTCTAGGATTTTCTTTCTCTTTAAATTTTTATTTTAGAGTATAATTGATTAACAATGTTGTGTTAGTTTCAGGTGTACAGCAAAGTGATTCAGTTATACGTATACATGTGTCTATTTTTTTTCAAATTCTTTTCCCATTTAGGTTATTACAGAATGCTGAGAGTTCCCTACCACTATACTGTAGGTCTTTATTATCTATTTTAAATATAGCAGTGTCTACATGTCAATCCCCAACTCCCAATCTATCCCTCCCTACCACCCTCCCGTCTTGGGAACTATTAGTTTGTTCTCTAAGCCTATGTATGAGTCTGTTTCTTTTTTTAAAAATTGTATTGGAGAATAGTTGATTTACAACATTGTATTTATGTCTGTTTTGTAAATAAGTTCATTTGTTTTTAAAAGATTTTGAATATAAGCAAAATCATATGATATTTGTCTTTGACTTACTGCACTTAGTGTGATCATCTCTGGTCATAAAAGATTTTTAAAAGATTTTGAATGTAAGCAACATCATATGATATTTGTCTTTGTCTTTGACTTACTGCACTTAGTGTGATCACCTCCAGGTCCATCCATGTTGCTGCAAATGGCATTATTTCATTCTTTTTAATGGATGAGTAATACTCCATTATATATATGTACCACATCTTTATCCATTCATTGGTCAATGGACATTTAGGTTGCTTCCATGTCTTGGCTACTGTAAACAGCACTACAGTGAACTGGGGTGCATGTATCCTTTCGAACCACGTTTTCTCCAGATATATGCCCAGGAGTGGGATTGCTGGATCATACGGTAGTTTTTAGTTTTTTAAGGAACCTGCATACTCTCACCAGTCTTGGTCCCTATGGTGTGGAGGAGATGCTTCAGTCCCACTCCCATGCTCTAGGCTTTTCTTAGTGGCATCTTACCCATAAATAATGGTTAGTTTCTTTCTTGGGAGGGAGAGGGAAGTCAGAAACTACCTATGTCATTATGTCACTCCTAACACTTGATTTCTTACAAAGTCCCTCGGAAATTCCCCTCTACCACCTTCTTCACCTTTCTGCCTCTACAAACTTACAAACATCTTAAGATGTTCACTATGTCTTCCTTGTACCCAAAACAGGAAAGATGAATAAGTGCATTCACTGTGCTGGGAGAAAAAAATGAAGGGAGAGATGGGAGGAGGAAAGAGAAGAGGTTTTATGTTAGAAACATTATCAAGAATTGTGATTGCCAGAGGCACTTGCAATAGCAAAGGCAGAATTCCGTGGGGGAAAATATATTTCTGGCCAGAGAGTCTGAAGTTCAGTCTATGCTCAGACCAGGTATAAACTGGTACTTACCAAATGTTACTTCCTTATCCTGACCAGTGTGTTGCATGGTCCTCTATGTAGTTCTGAATATTCACGGCCCATTGCAAACCCAAGAAGTTGTTCAGTTCCTTTCCCTGCCCCCACCACTCTTCCTGTTCCACGGAACAGGAGAGAAGTTATGGCTAGGTCAAAAGCAGGGACCCATTGGGCCATGATGCTCAAGGTAGAGCTTTAGGCATAACAAGCAAAAGCCGCAGGACTGGGTCAGTAGAGCAAGTTGTCTGTTTGGAGCATCTCTTATATTTCATCTTTTGAGACTTTCCATGGAAATTCCTCTGGCCAACGTGTGAAATATTTCAGACTTCTTAACCATGATTGAAAACTCTGCCAGTGGCCTCTTGTTTTCAGTTCCCATACATATCCTTAGTTTAGGCTCTGCTAGGGTTAGTACAGTTGACTTTTGAATAATGCAGAGGCTGTGGGTGCCAATCTCTGTCCAGTCAGAAATCTGGATATTACTATACTGATGGCCCTCTATGTCCATGGTTCATGGATCCAACCAATAGCAGATACTAGAGTACTATATTGTATATTTATTGAAAAAAAAATCTGCTTATAAATGAACCCTCACAGTTTAAACCTGTGGTGTTGAAGGGTTAACTGCATTTCACTCCCAGCAACAGCAGGTCAGAAGGAATACTAAAAAGATAAAACTACTAAATGGCTGAAGTTCTAGCCTGCCCAAAGCCACGCTGACCAACTGTCCCCATCTAAGGGAACATTTAAGGATCTTGGGACTCCATCAGCTCAGGATTCCACAGCCAGAATGAGACAATGTTGATGGATGAGGTGCACTCCCATTTCCCTGACTGGCACAAGCAAGGTGATATAATAATTCAAGGCCAGGTTCTGCAATCTCTGGAAGAAGAGTAATTATAACAACAAGCGTTGCTCAGAAGTGCACTCCTCAACCTGCCCCTCATGGCCCATCCAGACAGACAGTCCCTTTGCTAGGATTAGCAGAGCATACTAGCGGGCAGGATAATCAAAAGCATTGTGTGTATCACTGGTTGTATTCCATATTTCCTCCTCAAAGTATGTCGGTGGCATTTTATGTCCTCTTCTGAGTAATTTCTAATTAGTCAGCTGGGTACCCTAAGAAGGCAGCATCAAGAAAGATAGAAAAGGGGCCTTAGGAAGAAAAATGCAGTCTCTCTGAAGGATGAAGTCATTTTTCAGGAGTGTTTGGGAGTGACAGACTGTCTTTAAAGATGACACTATGATTCCTCTTATTCTGTGAGAAGAAACGACAACAAAATTTCAGAAGACCCAGCTAAAAATATTCCATGTGCATAAATTTATTTTAAATTTTATTGCATCACATTATACAAGCATTAAACATGGCTTCACGTTGATGACTATTTAAATGTGAAAATCTGTCATTCATGTCAGTACCTTTTGGCTATTTACAATTAAGGAAGTTCTATGTACTTTATATATCTCTGTATTTGTATGTACATATGTAAGAATATATGACTATACATATGTACACACAGAAATACATCTATGGCCATACACATAGCTATAGATATGTCATATATAATAATCTCCTCAGAAAGATCTGAAATTAAAAAAAGAAAAAGTTGTAAACAGGGTCTTGTTTGTGTTGTTTGATGACACGGAATTAGGACCATATGATGACATTCTAGGAATGTGTCCAGGTGTCCGAATACCCTTTTTAGCCCAGTGTCTGTAAAATTCACATGGGTTAGAATGCAAAAAAGATAGCAAACAGGCTGAAAAACAGGCCCAGTATACAAGTTCCCCTTGGTTTTAAAAACTTGAGAATGTAACTGCCCATGATGTGCATGCTTGCTTGGTCAAGAATGGTCTGTGGATAGATAGCATTTGTGTGCTGGGCTGCAATGTGACTTCACAGCAGCGTGGTTTCCCAGGCAGTCCTTTCAGGGTGCTGACCCTTCTGCTGCTGCCGACCTCAGCGACATGCACTGCGGTTGCATTATAGTCATTCACTTGAATGTGCTTTTGCACAGCCGGGAGAAGTAAACAAGTATTCAGGTCCTAGGCCTGGAAATGAATGATTATCTGGAAAAAAAGGAGAAAGTATTAAGATTCTAAGTATACATGATGGCTGAAAGGACAGAATGTGCAATGGTCTATACTCGTTAGCATGAGATCAAAGATATTCAAGGAATTTATAATCCTGAACGAAGTCAGGTAGGGTATAAACATTACTGTGCCCACTTTACAGATGAACAGATGGAGGCACAGTCTGGAGGAAGGTGGCTTCCTGCCAACTGTTGGGAAAATAGAGACAGAGACTACGCTTTTAAGAAAAACTGAGAAATGGCCTCTTTGGGGAGAAAGCAAATCAAATGATGAGGCCAGAAGGAACTCCCAGCTCCCAAGCGTGAAGGGCCCTGCAGTGCAGAGTTGTCCTGGGGTGTGAGGTGGGGATAATGCACAGCAGCACGTTGGTCTCTGGGCCCTGGAGCAGTTCTCTTCCCTAATGTCTGCCTCCTACTCCAACTCAAGATATCTGGATGGTCAGCCTTTCTCCTCTGAGAGCTGACCAGAGCCAGAGAAACGGTGGTCAAAATGGTGCGTGGGCCAGGGGGTTGGAGCAAATTATAGAATCCCAGAAGGTTAAAGCCAGATAGGCTTTTAAAGGATTGTTTAATCCAACTCCTTTTTTCTTGCAAATGTGGAAACTGAATCCACAGGAATTCTCCAACTCAGGCCAGACAGAGAATGGAAACGCCAGATCTGCAATCCACGGGACTAGAACACGGTGCTCAGCCACAGTGCAAATCCCATATAGTACTCTAGAGCACTTTGTTTTGTACATGTCTCACATACTTGGCCTTATTTGAGCTGTATATTAGTTCCACCAAATAAGCAGACTCAGAAAAATGTAATTTTCCTGAACTCACATAGCCAAATGACAGCTGGGGAAAATGGCAAAATTACTAAGTAGCAAAACATCTCTTGCCTTTAGTGAAGTCAAGGGCTACTCTTGGAATTGAGGGCAGAACCAGTGTTCCCCATCTATGTTGCTGTTATTCAGTTGCTCAGTTTTGTCCGACTCTTTGTGACCCCTTGGACTGCAGCACGCCAGGCTTGTCCTTTACTGTCTCCTAGAGCTTGCTTAAACTCATGTCTATTGAGTTGGTGATGCCATCCAACAATCTCGCCCTCTGTTGTTCCCTTTGCCTCCTGCCTTCAATCTTTCCCAGCATCAGGGTCTTTTCTAATGAGTCAGTTCTTCGCACCAGGTGGCCAAAGTATTAGAGCTTCAGCATCAGTCCTTCCAATGAATATTCAGGACTGATTTCCTTTAGGAAATCAGTTTGACTGATTTGATCTCCTTGTAGTCCAAGGGACTCTCAAGAGTCTTCTCCAACACCACAGTTCAAAAGCATCAGTTCTTCAGCACTTAGCTTTCTTTATGGTCCAACTCTCACATCCATACATGACTACTGGAAAAATCATAGCTTTGACTAGATGGACTTTTGTTGGCAAAGTAATGTCTCTGCTTTTTAATATGCTGTCTAGGTTGGTCATAGCTTTTCTTCCAAGGAGCAGTCCTCTTTTAATTTCATGGCTGTGGTCACTGCCCACAGTGATTTTGGAGCCCTAAAAAATAAAGTCTGTCACCTTTTCCACTCCTGTGGCCACTGCTAAGTTTTCCAAATTTGCTGGCATATTGAATGTAGCACTTTAATAGAATCATCTTTTAGGATTTGAAATAGCTCAGCTGGAATTCCATCATCTCCACTAGCTTTGTTCATAGCGATGCTTCCTAAGGCCCATTTGACTTTACATTCCAGAACGTCTGGCTCTAGGTGAGTGATCACACCATCGTGATTATCTGGGTCGTGAAGATCTTTTTTGCATAGTTCTTCTGTGTATTCTTGCCACCTCTTCTTAATAGCTTCTGCTTTTGTTAGGTCCATACCATTTCTGTCCTTTATTGTACCCATCTTTGCATGAAATGTCCCCTTGGTATCTCTAATTTTCTTGAGATCTCTGGTCTTTCCCATTCTGTTGTTTCCCTCTATTTCTCTGCATTGTTCACTGAGGAAGGCTTTTTTTTTTTTTTTTTTTAATCTCTCCTTGCTATTCTTTGGAACTCTGCATTCTGATGGGTACATCTTTCCTTTTCTCCTTTGCCTTTTGCATCTCTTCTTTTCTCAGCTATTTGTAAGGCCTCCTCAGACAGCCATTTTGCCTTTCTTTTTCTTGGGGATGGTTCTGAGCACCATCAGCATCCATGTACCTCTACTACCCTGTGGCCTGGGGCTAGGGGCATTCCCCCAGGCCCACTGTCACACCTGACTCACAATGAACTCTTGGACTACTAATACAGATCTGCATTGACAGAACTTTACTAATTTAACAACAAACATTTCTGCAGATATCTGCTATATTTTTACCTATGTGAAAAATAAAAAAAACATACTTTTTCCTGTTTATTTCATTTTTCTTTTGGAAGCCAAATTTTCAAGGTTAGTCTCCAAACAAATGGAGAGAGAAAGGAAGGCAAAACAAATGCTGCAACATTAGCTTCACAGAGTATCAGAACTGAGGGCTCATCTTATCATTGAAGAAATTGAGCCCAGCAAAGCAAAGTGACTTTTCCAAGGACACACAGATAGTAATTGCCTTGCCAGAAAGGTAAGATATGTGGGAACATCATGGAACTTTCTTAAGTGTAATGCACCGGACCTTTAAAAATGCACATTTAACTAATAAAGTCTTTATTGAATTTTTTACAATATTGATTTTTTTTTATATTTTATTTTTTTGGCCACAATTTGTGTGGGATTTTAGCTCCCTGAAAAGGAATGGAACCTGCATTCCTTGCATTGGCAGGTGAAAGTTTTAACCACTGGACTGCCAGGGAAGCCCCTAAATGTGAATTTATTTAATAGGTGCTGTGTGCTTAACACTGCACTGACAGTTGGAAGAACTGATTACAAGCCATAGGGACTTTCCTAAAGATGCTTACAATTGTGCTGGGGAAGCCTAATAACTGTTTGAAAATCACAAATTAATATCAATATCTGTCAATACATGTGGTACTGATGCAGTAACCAGAGATATTTATCAGGAGTGAGTCTCTGTGGGCTGATGAATCTGGGGAAACCTTTTTAGAAGGTGTGGCGTGACATGGGTCAACCTGGGAAGAAATGATGCTTGGGTGATGGAGGGGAGGCCATTGTGGGTGAGACGAAAAGGTGATTTAATATCCCCAGGGTAATCTGCCCCTTCTTTCTGATGAAAGAGAACAGCCAGACTGGAGTGGATGTGGTACTGGGGCAAGGTTATTTTGGGGGACACATAGGCCAACTTGTGAAGATCTTGGCTGCCAGGCCAGAGTGTGACACGGAGGCAGGGAAGAGCTGCAGGAGTTGTGTGCAAAGGGAGATTCGGTTAAATTAGCAATTAAAGTAAGAAACAAGCTGGTCTTGGAAGCTTCTAAAGTATTATTTACTACTGGGCTTCCCTAGTGGCTCAGTTGGTAAAGAACCTGCCTGCAATGCAGGCAGGTTTTGATCCCTGGGTCAGGAAGATCCCCTGGAGAAGGAAATGGCAATCCACTCCAATACTCGTGCCTGGAGAATTCCATGGGCAGAGGAGCCTGGCTGGCGTGGTCAGTGGGATCACAAAGAGTTGGACATGACTGTGCAACTAACTTTAAAGGATTTATTTTCATCCCTATCAAGAGAACAATGGCAAGCTGTGTTTCAAGGAGTTAAAAGTGCCCCTCCCAGCCAAGGAGAGATTTCAGAGCATGAACATACCTCTCACCGACCTGGTCACGGCCACTCATTGTGGTGTGCTTTTCCATTTTTCTTCCTCTCCTTTCGTTCCTTCTGGAGACGCTCCAGTTCTGCTTCATACATCATCTCCTGAATCAAGTACTTCTCTCTTCTCATTCGATCCCTTAGATCTTTTGGGAGGTCTGGGATCAGATATGAAATGAGGTGCTTTATACAAAACACGAGGTGCTAAAAACACAGGGGAGAATACAGCAGAGTCAGGTCTACTGTGCAGCCTGAACTGAAAGAGCTCTGGGAGCTGGTCAAGACCAGGGATGTGGAGCCTTTGGAGTTTCTGGAAAGTGGGATGAAGCCAGGAGAGGTGTGTGTGAGGAGAGAAAGTCACAGGGTAGGCGAGGACTGAATCTGGTGGGATGGCACCACATAGGAAATGAGGATTTGGGAAGGAAGGTGGAGAAGCAATGGCCAGAGACTGCAAACGAGAGCCAGAAGAAAGTACCATGGAACCACAAGGCCAGATCTGAATCCCAGCTCCACTTTTAGCACTGAAGATGGTTTACCTGAGGATAAGTCACTCTGAACCTCAATTCCTCCACCCACAAAATGGGTGTCATTATGATAATTGTAAGAAAATATTTTAAAAGGCTCCACAGATGACAAAATACTTTATTGTGGTGGTCTGGCACCAAACCTGCAGTATCTCTGAGGTATGCCTGTATAGGAATTTTCAGTCTGAGCCAAGAGGCAGCCTTCACTTGCATTAATCTGGCTTTAATATATGTAATGAGAGATGAAATTTCCATTTTGGGATACAGTTATGGGAATGCAAACTATTTTTAGTACAATTTTCTTAAAGACTAGGAGAAAATAGATGATGTAATTTTATTGACACATAATACAGGCATAATCTTCTAGGTAGATTACACTTTATAAGTTCATAAGTAATGTTATGATGATGCACAACCAGAGGCTGCCACTTGTAACAGTCATTTCAGTGTTTTCTAAACACTGTCCCTGAACATCAGAAGCATCTTGGAGGACTGTGAAAAGCAAATTGCAGGCATGGTGTATCAGAATCTCTGGGCGTGGGGATGGAAAAATGGCAATTTTCCTGAATTTTAAGAACCACAGCCATAGAATATTAAACTTAGGACCAGATTCCTGACTTATACATTAACAATCAACAGTGGACTTTCAAATATTTCTCAGAAAATTCAAGTACTTTAATTAAAGAGAAGAAAATGAGAAAAAGATTGCACAGTATTACTTATCCTGCTTCTAGACAATACATAATCACATTGAAAGTTCTTGTAACTTATATTCATCTGCTACTTCTATTTGCTTCATTAGGTCAAAGGAAATCAAGGAATTGGGTGAGAAAAGTTACCTCGAACACAATGATAAAAGCCAGTCGGGCTGCTAGGACGTGCCAGAACTGTAGTGTGTAGCCGTAGGGCACCAGTGAATGAGGAGGGTCACGGTAGTCTCGGTATCTATAAACATACAGGAGAATCTTACATTCCAAATTATCATTTTCCTGCCTCCCAAATCTCTTCTCCCTACTATGTAACCCTCATTCATGGGAGACAAGTATACAAAGTTTCTGTATATGAGACATGTGTGGTTTTGCATCTCTTCTTCTGGTGAAAGACTCTCTCTCCTTCTCTGGGGAATCATCCCTGTGGGCTGGGCAGGGTTTGCCTCTTCGGTGATCCGAGCTCAGAAGATGAATCAGACCCGGTCAGTGAAACTCATTACCGGGTCTTCTGCTAAGAATGATCACTTAGTGAATTATTACTAACTCCACAGAAAGTAAAAGCCTGGGGCTTCTGGTGGGTGTCACAGATGCGTGTGAAGCCAGCCTGCCTGAGAATGCAGTCAAATAACAGAGCAGAGCCAGCACAAAGGCAGTCTCTTGCTGATGCTGCTGGAGGGTTGGAATCTAGTCGTTAATAATGTTAATATCATTAACAACCTCCTGGTCACCTGAACCAATGGATTTCTGTTTAAATCAGTTTATACTGGATTTCTGTCACTTGCCACTAGAGTCCTTCCTAATATATATATGCTCCACCTGTAACTTGTGAGTCATCAACTTCCATGAATATTATGAACTAAGTACCAAGTCTTATCCTAGGAACTTAAATCCTTGTGACTACATTTTATCCTTTACTATTCATTAGTACTATTACATGGGAAAACTAAGAAGGGACTGTCATTGCCTTAGTGTTTTCATGTGTTTTGAATGTTCTTTTCATTAGCTTCAGAAATGTGAAAAGATCTAGAAATATTGGTTATTACAACAGGTCTGCTGTGTAGACATACCAGATTTCCTTTATCTGAATAAAAATTATGATTGCCTAGGTTCTTCTATAGGGCTTCCCTGGTGGCTCAGAGGTTAAAGCGTCCGCCTGCAATGTGGGAGACCTGGGTTTGATCTCTGGGTTGGGAAGATCCCTTGGAGAAGGAAATGGCAACCCACTCCAGTATTCTTGCCTGGAAAATCCCATGGATGGAGGAGCCTGGTAGGCTGCAGTCCATGGGTTCGCAAAGAGTTGGACACGACTGAGTGACTTCACTTTCTTCTAAGACAGTACCTAACTTAAGGTTGGCACTAATTTGTATATGGAGGACATAGGGCACTTCCTATGCAGAGCATCCTTGAAAAGTATCAGACTATAAAAATCTGCTGCTGCTGCTAAGTCGCTTCAGTTGTGTCAGACTCTGTGCAACCTCATAGACAGCAGCCCACCAGGCTCCCACGTCCCTAAGAGCTGTGACTATTACAATAATCAATACAACCATCTTAATTATTATTAGTGTCTATGGAATGTTAATAGTATTGTACTATGATTATTTTGCCAATAAAGTGATATTTTTGATGAGTACTTGCTACTGAAATTAAGAATGAATCTGTTTTTCTCTGACAGCTTCACTAAGCATTATACCCTCCCTGTTGCAGCAAATGGTGAAATTTCATTATTTTTTATGGCTGAGTAATATTTCATTGTGTGTGTGTATGTACACATGTATCTATCTAATTGCATATCACATATTCATCCATCTGTTGATGGATGCTTAGGTTGATTCTATATTTTGGCTATTATAGATAATGCTACTATGAACATTGAGGTGTGTATATATTTTTTGCCTCTTTATTTTTTTAAATGTTTAATTGGAGGATAATTGCTTTACAATGTTGTATTGGTTTCTACATATATCTTTTCTAATTAGTGTTTTCATTTTCTTTGGATATATATCCATCTGTTTAGTGAAGTAAGTCAGAGAAAAATACCGTATGTTTTCTTTTACATGTGCAATATAAGAAATAAATGTAACAAAAACAGACTCATATATACAGATAACAAACTAGTGGTTACTAACAGGGAGAGGGCTGTGCGGAGGGCCAAGATAGGGGAAGGGGATTAAGAGGTACAACGAGTAAGTATAAAATAAATAAGACACAAAGATGTAATATATAGCACAGGAAATATAACCAGTATTTTATAATAATTTTAAATAGAGGATAATCTACAAATATCAAATCATTGTGTTGTACACCTGAAAATAATAAAACACTGTAAATCGCTATACTGCAGCAAAATTAATGAGTCTGTTAGTGCCTTGAAACTTGATTCTCTCTATGATGGTGAGGATTCGGTAAGATTAAATAATCTGTTACAGCCATAGGTCCAATAACAATGCCTGGAATTTTAGGAAGAATAATTTTATTTAAGATTAAAAGTTTGTGTAGACTATGTAACTTCCTTTTACTTTTTGCAGAGCACAGCTAGTCAAGAACACAAAATTGTGTTTTCTTCAATTAAGACAACGAATGTAGTTCCTTTGTTCATCTTTAGCTACACATATTTCAAATATAGTCCAAGTCAACAATCTAGAAGAAAAATGGCAGTGTGCTTTTTATTATGAAGTGAAATCTCTCAGTCGTGTCCAACTCTTTGCGACCCATGGACTGTAGCCCACCAAGCTCCTCTGTCCATGGGATTCTCCAGGCAAGAATACTGGAGTGGGTTGCCATTTCCTTCTCCAGGGGATCTTCCCGACCCAGGGATCGAACCCAGGTCTCCCACATTGCAGGCAGACGCTTTAACCTCTGCGCCACCAGGGAACATACTTAATTATTAGACAAAAGTATATATAAGAGGAGTGAGCCTATATTGTTTCAAGAGTCACCTTCATTGACCCCTTAAACTTTTCCCACAATAGGGTTCACTAGAAAAGGAAGTTCTTTTCAGGACCCACTCGTCTCTTTCCTATTTATGCCTCTTCTCTGCTCTTGTCTTTTGCCCTTTGTTTTGCCTGCTCTATTGTAGCTTCTCAGACCTTGTTTGAGTTTTCATTTAAAGAATTTTGACAAATCTCTTCTTCCCCAGATACCTTCTAAACTTGCTGAGTAGAAAACCATGGCTTTTCCTTGATTTCTGTGGACCATTTTCCTTGACTATTTCCATAAAATACAATTCAGATGTATCATTGTTTTAAGATGTATTTATTTATTTTACTTTCTGGCTGCTCTGGGTCTTTATGCTGCATCTCTCTCGCTGCGGAGAGTGGAGGCTACTCTTCCTTGTCGTGCATGGCCTTCTCGTGGCGGCGGCTTCCCTTGTTGTGGAGCACAGGCTCTAGGCAGGCTTAGTAGTTGAGGCTCAGGGGCTCTAGAGCACAATCTTGGTTGTGGCACATGGGCTTAGTTGCTCCACAGCATGTGGGATCTTCTCATACTAGGGATCATTCCCTATGTCCCTTGCACTGCAAGGCAGATTCTTAACCACTGGACCACCAGGGAAGCCCCATATGTATCTTATTAAGTCCTGCTATAAATTCATAGCAAATAAATGAATTCCTTCACTCAGCATAGCTGAATAAATTAGGGACATGTCAAATATAAACAGCCATTAAATGTAAGTATGAACATTAGAATAATAAAATACTTTTCCTGACCCAACGAGAATAGATTATCAAACACAATGACTATTTGTAAATTCATAAAAGATAAAAGGTTTTGGGGCTTCCCTGGTGGCTCAATGGTAAAGAATCTCCCTGCAGTGTAGGAGACCTGGATTTGATCCCTGGGTCAGGAAGATCCCCTGAAGAAGGGAATGGCAACCCACTCCAGTATTCTTGCCTAGAGAATCCCATTGACAGAGGAGCTTGATGGGCTAGCACCTGGTATATTCTAGCACAAGTTTATTCATTCCCATTTTTTTGAACTGTGAAAATAAAAACATAAATATGTTTAAAAGATTTTAGGTTGGTTGGTTTAGTTGCTAAGTTGTGTCCGACTCTTGTGACCCCAAGGACTGTAGCCTGCCTGGCTCTTGTCCATGGGATTGTCTAGGCAAGAATACTGGGTGGGTTGCCTTCTCTAGCAGATCTTCCTAACTCAGGTATTGAACCGCAGTCTCCTGCATTGCAGGCAGATTTTTGGCCAACTGAGCTACAAGGGAAGCAAAAGATTTTAGGTGGTGGTTTTAAATGTTAATTTATGTTTTTTCAAAATTAAAAAAATTAATTTTATTTACTATATGCTTTTTCATATTTAGAAAACACAAACTCATGGCTATGGTGAATTGGCAACATTTTAGAAAATTTCTATGCAGGATTCAAGTTGTTGAGAATGTGCATCTGTTTATTCAGACTGTGAGTCATATATGCCCATATGTGATAGATCACAGAGTTCTGCTAACCTGTACCCAGAGGAACACAACATGTCTGTGTGGCCACTTAGGTTCTAAGAACAAGAATCAGAAGTTGTGAAATTCTTAGGAAGTTCGTTTTCAGAAGCAGCAGATTTCTGGCTTCCAACTCTCTTAAGCCATTGTACCATAAAGTCAAGTTTCTCTCTAGAAATTTCTTCTTGCTACCCTAAGGGAATTAAAACTCAGTGGTAGCAATCAGTTGGTCATCTTCTTCGCTGCCTTCATCTGTCTCCAGAATTACGTACTAGAGAGTATACTAGAACCATGCTCGGGGTTTGCCTGACTAAATGATGCATAAAGCATCTCTGGACATGAGCTTTCCCTTTCAACAAACTTAGGGTCTGTGTCACCCTGCACTAAAATTTTGGACTCACTCTTTTCTTCTATGAGCTTGTGAATGACTATAAGTGGAGCTCTCAGTTCACACTCCAGCACCTACCCCAGATCTCCTTGCTTTTTCCACTTGACAGATGTTTTGGAGAGGGCTGTGCTCAGATGTCATTTGTGTCCCATATATTTGTCTTTGATGCAAAGTCTAATATTTCTTTTGCAAAATGGTTGGCTACATGTTCTCTGGCACTTGTATCAATACAAAGAAAATACTTCCTTGCCCTTCTGTAGAAACAGCCAGGAAACCAAACCTCAAACTAATAAATCAGTGTCACTTTTATGATCTTTTAGCCTAGTACCTTCCAAGACATTAAACAGTCCGGTAATGTTAACATGTGAAGGAATTTTCCCAAGTGAGTCAGAATTTTCCTTTTGAAAGTAAAGCTTTAAGTTTCTTGGTTTCAACTTTACACATAGGAAAGGCAGGATGTTCCCTTTTAAGTTAGCATATTCTCTAAAGTTGCTTTTATTTCACAAGAAATGGATGGTTGGCTTGCAAATATTATTTTTCTAGCACCAGGTGTATTCTAGAACTAGTTAATTCATTCCCAATTTTTTGTGAACTGTGAAAATAAAAACATACGTATGTTTAAAAGAATGATAAGTGAAACTCATCCAAGTTAAAACAGTGTGGTCAGTGTCTTACTGTCAACGCCAGACACCTGGAGAGGAGACAACTGTTGCAATTTTCTGTTTTTCTATATAATTATGCTACTCATGCAAGTGTTCATAAATACAGCAGTGCTTAGTTTTATCTACTTTGAATTCTGTGCCTCAAAATGCCTGTCAATGACAGACACCCCAAGAGGTGACAACTGTTGCAATTTTCTGCTTTCCTATATAATTATACTACTCATTCAAATGTTCCTAAATACAGCAGTGCTTAGTTTTATCTGCTTTGAATTCTATATAAATGGAATCATACTGTATGTTTTATTTTGTGATTAAATCTTTATCACATAACTTAAGTTTTGAGTTTTCAATTCTATTCCATTTTCTATTCAGATGTTAAAACACTGACATAATTACTATAATTTTATACTGTGTCTAATGCAAGGTAAATCACCACTTTGTTATTCTTCAAAAATATCTTGACTGTTCTTCATTCTCTGCATTTCTTTATAACATTATTTTTGCCCTCAGATGCAGAGAATTGGCCTAATTATGATTCTTAAGTTTTTATAACTAATTTGTCCATTCATGTTCTTCATTTCTCTAATTTTTATGTTTATGTATTTAATACTGTAATAACACAATCAATGCTCATAAATCCTCCATGCAACCTAAGAATTAAAACATTACTGGCAACTTTTATCTACCTCTGGGCTTCTCCTTCATCTCATCTCCTTGCTTCCCTTATCCTGAACTTCATTTTTATCATTAACATGCATTTTTGTAGGGTATATGTATATTCATTTGTCTGAATGATACTGTTCAGTTCAGTTTGTTTTGAATTCTCTAGAAAATATGCTATCCTGTATGTAGTCTTCTGAGACTTTCTTTTTTCTCACCATTGTGCTACTAAGATTTATCTGTGCTGTTGCATGTGGCCATTGCTGTTATAGCAAACTGTAGTATGAATATTGTTGTTGTCTTATGTAGTATGTGTTTAGATTTACATTCACAAGCTGGTAATTTCTCTATTTTCTTTCATATTCCCTAAGCATCAAAGTTTTGAAGAATAAAGCTTAAGTCTACCCAGTTCAGCAAATGCCCTTTGGGTAAAAGTTGGTTGCAGTGCTCTGCATAGCACTCTGGGTTCTGCTTTTATTTATGTATTTATTTTCCAGTGATGAGACTTTTTAAGATCTACTTCCTCTGCAACTTTATTATTAATATTATTAATTTTTGGCTGCACTGGGTCTTCATAGCAGTGCACAAGCTTTTTCTAGTTGCAGTAGGATCAGACCCACATCCCCTGCACTGGATGGTAGATTCTCAACTGTTGGACCACTAGAAAAGTCCCTGCAACTTTTTAAAATTGAAGTATAGTTGATTGACCATATCATGTTAGCTTCAGATGTAGAGTACATGTAGAGCATCATGTTAGTTTCAGATGGAGAGCACAGAGATTCAGAAAATACACACACACACACATATATAAGTATCAGATTTTGTAATAATACTTACAGGTTTTATGAAATATTGAATATATATGGTTCCCTGTGCTATACTGCTACTGCTGCTAAGTCACTTCAGTCATGTCCGACTCTGTGCGACCCCATAGACGGCAGCCCACCAGGCTCCCCCATCCCTGGGATTGTCCAGGCAAGGACACTGGAGTGGGTTGCCATTTCCTTCTCCAATGCATGAAAGTGAAAAGTGAAAGTGAAGTCACTCAGTCGTGTCTGACTCTTAGCGACCCCATGGATTGCAGTCTTCCAGGCTCCTCTGTCTGTGTGGGATTTTCCAGGCGAGAGTGCTGGACTGAGGTGCCATTGCCTTCTCCCCTGTTCTATATGGTGGGTCCTTATTGATTATCTATTTTATATATAATAGTGTGTATATGTTAATTTCATCCTAATTTATCCCTTGCTCACTCTTTCTCTTTTGATAAGCATAAGTTTGTTTTTTATGCCTATGAATCTGTTTTGGATATAAATTCGTTTGTATCTTTAAGATTTCACATATAAGCAACATCATATGATATTTGTCTTTGTTTGGCATAGTTTATTTAGTATTATAAGCTCTAGGTCCACCCATGTTGTTGCAAATGGTATTATTTAATTCTTTTCATGGTTGAGTAATATTCGATTGTATATATTACATCTTTTTTTATCCATTTCCCTGTTGATGGACATTTAGGTTGCTTCCATGTCTTGGCTACTGTAAATAGTGCTGCAGTGAACACTGGGGTGCAGGTATCTTTTCTAATTATGGTTTTCCCTGGATATATGCCCAGGAGTGGGATTGTAGGATCATAAGTAACTCTATTTTTAGTTTTTTAAGGAACCTCTATACTGTTCTATACATTGGCCATGCCAGTTTACATTCCAACCAACAGCTTGTGTTATTTGTAGACATTTTGATGATGACCATTCTGACCAGTGTGAGGCAATACCTCCTTTTAGTTTTGATTTGCATTTCTCTAATAATTAGTAATGCTGAGCATTTTTTCATGTGCCTTTGGCCATTTGTATCTCTTCTTTGGAGAAATGTCTATATCTTCTGTCCATTTTTTTGATTGGATTGTTTTTTGTTGTTGTTGTAGCATTGTATAAGCTGTTTGTGTATTTTGGATATTAAACCAACGTCAGTAGAATCATTTACAAATATTCTCCCATTCTGTAGGTTGTCTTTTCATTTTGTTGATGGTCTCCTTTGCTGTACAAAAGCTTTTAAATTTAATTAGGTCCCATTTGTTTATTTTTATTTCCATTACTGTAGAAGATGGATCCAAAAAGATATTTTGGTGATTTATGTTAAAGAGAGTGCTGGTCTCATATTATATTACAGTCTCATATTTCCCTCTACAAGTTTTATAGTAACCAGTCTTAGATTTAGGTCTTTAACCTTGAGTTTATTTTTGTATATGCTGTTAGAGAATGTTCTAATTTCATTCTTTTACATGTAGCTTTTCTGTTTTCCCAGCACTACTTATAGAAGAGACTGTCTTTTCTCCATTGTATATTTTGGCCACCTTTGTTGTAGACTAATTGAGTACAAATATGTGGGTTTATTTTGGGGCTTTCTATTCTGTTCCATCTATCTATATTTCTATTTTTGTGCCAGTACCATATTGTTTTGATTACTCTTGCTTTGTAATATAGTCTAAAGTCAAGGAGCCTGATTCCTGCAGCTCTGTTTTTCTTAAGGTTGCTATTGCTATTTAGCGTCTTTTGTGTTTCCATATAAAATAACATTTTTTTTTTTGTTCTATCTGTGTGAAAAATGTCATTGGTAATTTGATAGAGATTTCACTGAAACTGTAGATTGCCTTGAGTCATTAAGGAAAAAAATTAAGGAAACAATCCCATTTATTATTGCATCAAAAATTATAAATAAGCCTACCTAATGGAATAAACCTACCTAATGAGGCAAAAGACCTGTACTCCAAAAACTGTAAGATACTTATGAAAGAAGTCAAAAATGACACAAAGAGATGGGAAGATATACCATGTTCTTGGATTGGAAGAATCAGTGTTGTTAAAATGATTATACCACCTAAGGCAATCTTAGCAATTTTCAAATATATAATACAGTATTATTAACTATAGTCATCATACTGTGCATTACATCCCAAGAATTAACTTACTTTATAATGCATTTTGCCCATGCCACCCCAAGCCTTTGATAGCTACCAGTCTGATCTCTGAATCTATGAGTTCAGATTTTTATTTAGATTCTATATATAAGTGAGATTATATGGTATTTGTCTTTTTCTAACATATTTCACTTTAGCATAATACCCTCAAAATCCATCCATGCTGTCACAATAGGATTTCCTCCTATTTTATGTTTGAATAACATTCCATTGTATAAACACACCACATTTTCTTTATACATGTATATCAGTCAGTAGGCACTTCAGATTTTTTCTATGTCTTGGCTATTGTAGATAATGCTACAGTAAATATGGGGGTGCAGACTATTTTTTGAGTTAGGGATTTGTTTCCTTTGGATAAATATTCAGTAGTGGAATTGCTGAATCATATGGTAGTTCAATTTTTAACTTTTTGAGGAACCTCCATACTAGTGCCGTGTGTGTGCGCGCGCGCGCGTGCGTGCGCGAGTGCACGTGTGTGTGCATGTGTGTGTGTGTTAGCTGCTCAGTCGTTTCCGACTCTTTGCGACCCCATGGACTATATACTCTGCCAGGCTCCTCTGTCCATGGAATTCTCCAGGGAAGAATACTGGCTGCTGCTGCTAAGTCACTTCAGTTGTGTCTGACTCTGTGTGACCCCGTAGACGGCAGCCCACCTGGCTCCCCCGTCCCTGGGATTCTCCAGGCAAGAACACTGGAGTGGGTTGCCATTTCCTTCTCCAGTGCATGAAAGGGAAAACGGAAAATGAAGTCACTCAGTTGTGTCCGACTCTTTGTGACCCCATGGACTGCAGCCTATCAGGCTCCTCCATCCATGGGATTTTCCTGGCAAGAGTACTGGAGTGGGGTGCCATCGCCTTCTCCGAATACTGGAGTGGGTTGCTATTTCCTTCTCCAATACTAGTGCCATAGTGGCTGCCTGTATTTACATTCACCCCAACAGTGAATGGGGGTTCCCTTTTCTTCACATCCTTTGCAACATTTGTTATTCTTTGGCTTTTTTGATAATAGCCATTCTAACAGGTGTGAAGTGCTATTTCATTGTGTTTTGACTTGCATTTCCTTGATGATTAGTGACACTGAGTATCTTTTTATGTGCCTCTTGACTTATCTTTATGCCTTCTTTGGAAAACTGTCTGTTCAGATCCTTTGCCCATTTTTAAAAATAAAATTTTCCCCCACCATTGAATTATATGAGTTCTCTATATATTTAGGATATTAACCTCTAGTCAGAAAAACTATTTGCAAATATTTTCTTCTGTTCAGTAGATGGCCTTTTCATTTTGTTAATGATTTCCTTTGCTGTGCAGGTTGATATAGTCCCATTGTATATTTTTGCTTTTGTTGCTTTGTTTTTGGTGTCAGATTTGAAATCATCACCAAAATTGTTGTCAAGTTGCTTACTGCCTATGTTTTCTTTTGGAACTTTTATGGTTTCCAGTCTTAAATTAAAATTTTTAATTGATTTTGACTTAAATTTTATGTATGGTGTAAGACAGTGGTCCAGTTTAATTTTCTGCATGAGGCTGTCTCGTTTTCCCAACACCAGAAAGGAAGAATCTATCCTTTCTCCATTGTATATTCTTCACTCCTTTGTCATAAATTGGCTATATTTGTGTGGGTTTATTTCTGGGCTCTTGATTCTGTTCTGCTGATCTATGTGTCTGTTTTCATGTCAGCTAATAGTACTAATTACTGTGACTGTGACTGTTTTGATTATTATTTCTTTGTAATATAATTTGAAATAAGGAAGAGAGATGTAATATACTTTGAAATAAGGAAGAGAGATGTTTCAGCCTTTTCTTCTTTCTTAGGGTTACTTTGGGTATTCTGGGTCTTTTGTTCAGTTCAGTTCAGTCATTCAGTTGTGTCCGACTCTTTGCATCCCCATGAACCGCAGCACGCCAGGCCTCCCTGTCCACATAGATTTTAAGATTATTCTACTCCTGTGAAAAATGCCATTGGGATTTTGATAAGGATTGTACTGAATCTGTATATTGCTTTAGGTAGTATGGACATTTTAACAATATTAATTCCTATAATCCATAAGTATGAAGCATTTTTAAAAACGTGTGTTTTCAGTTTATTCTATCAGTGTCTTACATCTTTTCAGTGTACAGGTCTTTCATTTCCTTGGTTAAATTTATTCCTAGACATTATTTTTGATGCAATTGTAAATGGGATTGTTTTCTTAATTTCTATTTCTGACAACTTGTTGTTAGTGTATAGAATTATTTGTATACTGATTTTATCTCATGCAACTTTACTGAATTTATTAGTTCAAAAGAGTGTTTTGATTTTCTATATAGAATATCATGTCATCTCCAAAGAGTGACCATTTTACCTTTTCCTTCTTGATTTGGATGCCTTTTATTTATTTTCTTTTTTAGCCTAGAACTTCCAATACTAGGTTGCAAAAAGGTGGTGAGAGCCTCCTCGTTTTGTTGCTGATTTTAGAGGAAAAGCTTTCATTTCAGCTTCTCACCTTTGAGTGTGACATTAGCTATGGGTTTGTCATATATGGCCATGATTATGTTGAAGTGCATGTAGTCACTCTATAACCACTTTGTGTTTTTTTTTTTTTTTATAACCACTCTGTTGAGAGATTTTTTTTTTTATCATAATTGATGTTAAATTTTGTCAAATTTTTTTCTGCATTTTTGAGATGATTGATTTTTATCCTTTATTTTGTCAATGTGGTATATCACATTGATTTGCATATGTTGAGCCACCCTTGCAATCCTAGGATAAATCCCATTTGCTTATGGTGTATGAGCCTTTTAATATATTGTTGAATTTGGTTTGCTAGTATTTTGTTGAGAATTTCTGCATTTATATTCATCAGTAACACTGGCCTGTAATTTCTTGCAATGTCTTGTTTGTGTCTTGTGGTGCCCTTGTCCCAGTAATGCTGACAACATAAAATGACTTTGGAGCATTCCCTCCTCTGCTGTTTTTTGAAAGAGTTTGAGAAAAATTGGTATTAATAGAATATTAGTAGACTTTGATTAATAGTAGAATTTATTTTACTATTTAGAAGAATTCATAGTGAAGCCATCTGCTTCTGGACTTTTGTTTGTTAGGAGGTTTTTGATTACTGATTCAGTCTCTTTATTAGTAGTACTCAGTTCAGATTTTCTTTCTTCCTGGTTCAGTCTTGGTAGGTTGTATGTTTCTAGGAATTTTTCCATCTTTTCTAGGTTGTCAAATTTGTTGACATATAATTGTTCTTAATAGTCTCTTAGGATCATTAGTATTTCTATGGTATCAGTTGTAATCTCTCTTCTTGATTTCTGGTTTTATTTGAGTCCTCTTTGTTTTTTGGTGAGTCTAGTTAAAGGTTTATTGAGTTTGCTCATTGTTAAAAGAATCAGCTCTTAGTTTCATCTTTTTAGTTTTATTTCCACTCTGAACTTTATGTCCTTCCGTCTATTAACTCTGGACTTTGTTCTAGTTCCTTGAGATGTAAAGTTATGCTGTTTGAGACCTTTCTTGTTTCCTAAGGTAGGCATTGATTACTGTCACCTTGCCTCTTAGAACTGCATTTGCTGCATCCTGTGTTTTGGTATGTTGTATTTTTCATTTTCAAATGTCTCAAGTTAATTTTTGATTTCTCTTTTGATTGTTTTGAACCTTGGTTGTTCTGTAGCATGTTGTTTAGTTTCCACATATTTGTAAATTTTCCAGTTTTCTTTCTGTAATTGAGATTTCTTGCTTCATTTCATACCATTATGGTCAGAAAAGATGCCTAATATGATTTCAGTCTTCTAAATTTATTGAGACTTGTGACATAACAGGATCTATCCTGGAGAATGTTCCATGTGGACTTGGGAAGATGTAAATTCTGTTGCTTTTGATGGAATGTTCTGTACTTATCTGTTAAGTCCTTTTGTCTAAAGTCCTTTAAGACCAATGTTTATTGATTTGTTGTTGGTAGTGGTTTGTTTGGATGATCTACTGTGGTATAAAAGTCTCCTAGTATTATTGTACTGCTGTTCATTTCTTCCTTTAGGTATGTCAATATTTGTTTTATATAGTTAGGTGCTCCTGTGTTGGGAAATATATTCTCTTGTTGGGTTGACCCCTTTATCATTATGTAATGACATTCTTTTTTTATTTTGTTTTAAAGTCTATTTTGTCTGATGTAAGTATAGATACTCCAACTTTCATTAGATTTCCATTTTCACAAAATATATTTTTTCCATCCCTTCATGTTTGAGTTGTGTTTTTGCATCTGAAATGAGTCTTTGTAGGCAACATACAGATATCTTACTTTCTTCTTCCATTCAGCCACTCTATGTCTTTTGACTGGAGAATTTAATTCACTTACACTGAAAATAGTTATTGATAGGTGTGTACTTATTTCCATTTTGTTTCTTCTTTTCTGGCTGTCGTGTAGTTCTCTTTGTTCCTTTCCCTTTCTCTTTCTTTCTTCCTTTTGGGTTTGACTTTCTTCAGTGTTATCATTAGAGTCTACTATCTTTTGTGTTGTACTATAGGTTTCTGCTTTGTGGTTACCATAAGGCACACATATAACAGCTTGTATTTATAACAGTCAATTTTAAGTTGATTGCAACCTAGGTTTGAATGTTTTCTAAAGTGCTACATTTTTAGCATTCTAAAGCTCCCCTTACCAAGTTTTATGTTTCTAATGTGACAATTCACATTTTTATTATCTTGTGTATCCCTTAACTAATTATTGTAGTTATAGTCGTTTTTTGGACTTTTTTCTTGTAACTCATACTAACTTTATAACTGATTATTCCACTACGTTTTCTATATATTGACCTTTACCAGGGAGTTTTACAGTTTCATGTGTTTTCTTGTCACTAATTGTGAGCTTTTGTTAGGGCTTCCAAAACTATATTGAACAAAAAGTAATGAGAGTGGACATCCGTGTCTTATTTCTGGTCAGAGAGGAAAAGCTTTGAGTTTTTCACTGTTGAGCATGTTGTTAGCTGTAAATTTGTCATCAGTTCAGTTCAGTTGCTCAGTAGTGTCCGACTCTTTGTGACCCCATGGACTGCAGCCCCACCAGGCTTCCCTGTCCATCACCATCTCCCAGAGCCTACTTGAATTTATGTCCATCATGTTGGTGATGCCATTCAACCATCTCATCCTCTGTCGTTCCCTTCTCCTCCCACCTTCAATCTTTCCCAGCATCAGGGTCTTTTCAAATGAGTCGGTTCTTCACATCAGGTGGCCACAGTATTGGAATTTCAGCTTCAGCATCAGTCCTTCCAATGAATACTCAAGACTGATTTCCTTTAGGATGGACTGGTTGGATGTCTTTGCAGTCCAAGGGACTCTCAAGAGTCTTCTCCAACACCACAGTTCAAAAGCATCAATTCATTAGTGTTCAGCTTGATTTATAGTCCAACTCTCACATCCATACACGACTACTGGAAAAACCATAGCTTTGACTAGACGGACCTTTGTCAGTAAAGTAATGTCTCTACTTTTTAATATGCTGTCTAGGTTGGTCATAGCTTTTCTTCCAAGGAGCATCTTTTAATTTCATGGCTACAGTCACCATCTGCAGTGATTTTAGAGTCCAAGAAAATAAAGTCTGTCACTGTTTCCATTGTTTCCCCATCTATTTGCCATGAAGTGATGGGACTAGATGCCATTATCTTAGTTTTCTGAATGTTGAGCTTTAAGCCAACTTTTTCACTCTCCTCTTTCACTTTCATCAAGAGGCTCTTTAGTTCTTCGCTTTCTGCCATAAGGGTGGTGTCATCTGTATATCTGAGGTTATTGATATTTCTCCCGGCAATCTTGATTCCAGATTGTGCTTCATCCAAGCCCGGCATTTTGCATGATGTACTCTGCATATAAATTAAATAAGTAAGGTGACATATACAGCCTTGACGTACTCCTTTCCCAATTTGGAACCAATCTGTTTTTCCATGTCCAGTTATAACTGTTGCTTCTTGACCTGCATACGGATTTCTCAGGAGGCAGGTCAGGTGGTCTGGTATTCACATCTCTTTTAGAATTATCCACAGTTTGTTGTGATCCACAGTCAAAGGCTTTGACATAGTCAATATAGCAGATGTAGATGTTTTTCTGAAACTCTCTTGCTTTTTTGGTGATCCAATGGATGTTGACACTTTGATCTCTGGTTTCTCTGCCTTTTCCAAATCCACCTTGAACATCTGGAAGTTCTTGGTTCATGTAATGTTGAGCCTGGCTTGGAGAATTTTGAGCATTACTTTGCTAACATGTGAGATGAGTGCAACTGTGTGGTAGTTTAAACATTCTTTGGCATTGCCTTTCTTTGGGATTGGAATGAAAACTGACCTTTTCCAGTCCTGTGGCCACTGCTGAGTTTTCCAACCTTGATGGCATATTGAGTGCAGCACGTTCACAGCATCATCTTTTAGGATTTGAAATAGCTCAGCTGGAATTCCATCACCTCCACTAGCTTTGTTTGTAGTGGTGCTTCCTAAGGGCCACTTGACTTCACACTCCAGGATATCAGGCTCTAGGTGAGTGATCACACCATTGTGGTTATCTGGGTCATGAAGATCCTTTTGTATAGTTCTTCTGTGTCATATATGGCCTTTATTATGTTGAAGTATGTCGCCTCTGGGCCTTCCAGGTGGCGCTGGTGGTAAAGAACATGCTTGCCAATGCAGGAGATGTAATAGACATGGGTTTGATCCCTGGGTTCCCCTGGAGGGGGCATGGCAATTCACTCCAGTATTCTTGCTTGGAGAGTCCATGGACAGAGCAGCCTGGCAGGCTACAGTCCATAGGTCACAAAGAGTCAGATACAACTGAAGCAACTTGCTGTGCATGTACACATGTCTGCTCTATGCCCATTTTCTGGTGAGTTTTTTTTTTTTTTAATCATAAATGGTGTTAAACTTCGTCAAAAGCTTTTTCTGAAACTATTGGGATGACCATATGGTTTTTATTCTCCAATATATGATGTTATATACCACACTGATTGTGCCAGTATTGAAAAATCCTTGTATTTCTGGGGTAAATTTTAATTGATCATAGTGTATAACCCTTTTAATGTATTGTTCGATTCAGCTTGCTAGTATTTTGTTTTAGGATTTTTGCATCTATGTTTATCAGTGATATTGGCCTGTAATTTTCTTTGGTATCTTTATCCGGTTTTTATATCAGGGTGATGATGGCTTCATAGAATGAGTTTGGAAGTGCTCTTTCTTCTGCAATTTTTTGAAACAGTTTCAGAAGGATAGTGTTAACTCTTCTCTAAATATCTGATAGAATTCGCCTGTGAAGCAGTCTGGCCCCAGACTGTGGTTTGTTCAGTTCAGTTCAGTCTCTCAGGCATGTCTGACTCTGTGACCCCATAGACTGCAGCACACCAGGCTTCCCTGTCCATCACCAGCTCCCGGAGCTTGCTCAAACTCATTCAGTTTCTTGGGAGTTTTAAAATCACAGTTTCCATTTCAGTGTTTGTGATTGGTATGTTTGTATTTTCTATTTTCTCCTGGGAAGATTATAGTTTCTAAGAATTTGTCCATTTCTTGTAGGTTGTCCATTTTATTGGCATATAGTTGCTTGTAGTAGTCTCTTCTGATCCTTTGTATTTCTGTCGTGTCCATCATAATTTCTCCTTTTTCATTTCTTATTTTATTTTATCAAGCCCTCTCCCTTTTTTTCTTGCTGAGTCTGGTTAAAGATTTATGAATTTTGTTTGCCTTTTCAAAGAATCAGATTTTAGTTTCGTTGATCTTTTCTATTTTCTTTGTCTCTATTTCATTTATTTCTGCTCTGATCTTTATGATTTCTTTCCTTTTACTAACTTTGGGAATTTGTTTGTTCTTCTTTCTCTAGTTGCTTTAGGTGTAAGATTCGGTTGTTTGAGATTCTTGTTTCCTGAGGTAAGACTGCATTGCTGTAACTTCCTTCTTAGAACTGCTTTTGCTGCATCCCATAGGTTTTGGATCATCATGCTTTTGTTTTAATTTGTCTCCATTTTTTCAATTTTATCTTTGATTTCTTCAGTGATGCATTGGTGGTATAAGAGCATATTGTTTAACCTCCACGTGTTAGTGTTTTTTTAGTTTTTTTTTTTCTTGTAGCTGATACATAATCTCATAATCAGAGAAGATGGTTGATATGATTTCAGTTTTCTTAAATTTACCAAGGCTTGCCTTGTGGCCCAGCATGTGGTCAATCTGGAGAATGCTCCATGTGCACTTGAGAATGTGTGTTCTGCTGCTTTTGGATGGAATGCTCTATAAATATAAATAAGTCTATCTGGTCTAATTTGTCATTTAAGGCCTGTGTTTCCTTATTGATTTTTTATATGGATGATCTGTCCATTGATGAAAGTGGGGTGTTAAAGTCCCCCATTATTACTGTGTTACTGTTGATTTCTCCTTTTATGGCTGTTAGTATTTGCCTTATATATTGAGGTGCTCCTTTATTGAGTGCATATGTACTTACAATTGTTATATTTTCTTCTTGGGTTGGTCTCTTGATCATTATGTAGTTCTCTTCTTTTGTCTCCTGTAACAGTCTTTAAAGTCCATTTTGTCTGATATGAGTGGCGCTACTCCAACTTTCCTTTGACTTCCACTTGCATGGAATACCTTTTTCCATCCTCTCGCTTTCAGTTTGTCTGTGTCCCTAGATCTGAAGTGGGTCTTATGTGTGTGTGTGTGCACGTGCACTCAGTCGTGTCTGACTCTCTGCAGCCCTGTGGACTACAGCCTGTCAGGCTCCTCTGTTCATGGGATTTCCCAGGCAAGGATACTGGAGTGGGCTGCCATTTCCTTCTCCAGGGGATCTTCCCAACCCAGGGATTGAAACTGCATCTCTTGTGTCTCCTGTGTTTGCGGGTGGGTTCTTTATCAACTGAGCCGCCTGGTAGACAGCATATATATGGGCCTTGTTTTTTGCATCCATTCATCCAGTCTGTGTCTTTTGATTGCAGTATTTAATCTGTTTCTGTTTCAGGTAATTATCAATATGTATGTTCTTGCCATTTTGTTAATTGTTTTGGATTTATTTTTGTAATTCATTTTTCTTCCTCTTGTTCTCCTGTGATTTGATGACTATCTTTAGAGTTGTGTTTGGATTCCTTTTTCTTTATTTGTGTGTATCTATTGTAGATTTTCAGTTTGTGGTTCCCATGAGGTTTTGATATGGCAATCTATATATGTACACACACATACTTATAAAAGATTAAGTTGCTGGTTTCTTAATTTCGCATGCATTTCCAGTGTCCTGCATTTGTGCTCACCTTTTATCAAGATTGCTGGTTTTGATATCATATTTGTGTATGGGATGATTTCCTATCTTCATAATTTTTTTTCTAGTTGTGGCCTTTTCTTATTCACCTAGAGAAGTTCCTATAGCATTTGTTGCAAAGCTGGTCTGGTGGTGCTGAATTCTCTTAGCTTTGGCTTGTCTGTAAAGCTTTTGATTTCTCTGTTAAATCTGAATGAGAGTCTTGCTGAGTAGAGTATTCTTGGTTGTAGGTTCTTCCCTTTCATCACTGTAAATATAACATGCCCCTTTCTTCTGGCCTGCAGAGTTTCTGCTGAAAAATCATCTGATAACCTTATGGGAATTCCCTTGTATGTTATTTGCTGTTTTTCCCTCATTGCTTTTAGTATCTTTCCTTTGTCTTTAATTTTTGTCAAATTGATCATTATATGTCTTGGCATGTTCCTCCCTGGGTTTATCCCATAAGGAACTCTCTGCATTTCTGGGTCTTGAGTGACTCCTTTCCCATGTAAGGGAAGTTTTCAGCTATTATCTCTTCAAATATCTTCTCAGGTCCTTTCTCTTCCTTCAGTTCAGTTCAGTCGCTCAGTCGTGTCTGACTCTTTGCAACCCCATGAATTGCAGCACGCCAGGCCTCCCTGTCCATCACCATCTCCTGGAGTTCACTCAAACTCATGTCCATCGAGTCAGTGATGCCATCCAGCCATCTCATCCTCTGTCATCCCCTTCTCCTCCTGCCCCCAATCCCCTCCCAGCATCAGTCGTTTTCAATGAGTCAACTCTTCACATGAGGTGGCCAAAGTATTGGAGTTTCAGCTTTAGCATTATTCCTTCCAAAGAACACCCAGGGTTGATCTCGTTTAGAATGGACTGGTTGGATCTCCTTGCAGTCCAAGGGACTCTCAAGAGTCCTCTCCAACACTACAGTTCAAAAGCATCAATTCTTCAGCACTCAGCTTTCTTCACAGTCCAACTCTCACATCCATACATGACCACTGGAAAAACCATAGCCTTGACTAGACGGACCTTTGTTGGCAAAGTAATGTCTCTGCTTTTGAATATGCTATCTAGGTTGGTCATAACTTTCCTTCCAAGGAGTAAGCGTCTTTTAATTTCATGGCTGCAATCACCATCTGCAGTGATTTTGAAGCCCCCTAAAATAAATTCTGACACTGTTTCCCCATCAATTTCTCATGAAGTGATGGGGCCAGATGCCATGATCTTCATTTTCTGAATGTTGAGCTTTAAGCCAACTTTTCACTCATCTCTTTCACTTGGACCCCTGTTATGCAAATGTTGGCACAATTAATGTTATTCCAGAGGTCTCTTAGACTGTCCTCATTTCTCTTCATTCTTTTTTTTTTATTCTATTCCATGACAGTGATTCCCACCATCCTGTCTTCCAGCTCACTTAGGCATTATTCTGCCTGTTATTCTGCTATTGATTTCTTCTAGTGGATTTTTCATTTCAGTTACTGTACTGTTCACCTCTGTTTGTTCTTTAGCTCTAGGTCTTTGTTAAACATTTACCTTCTTGATCTATACCTCCATTCTTTTTCCAAGCTCTTAGATCATCTTTAATGTCATTATTCTGAATTCTTTTTAGGGTAGATGGCCTGTCTCCACTTCATTTAGTTGTCTTTCTGAGGCTTTATCTTGTTCCTTCATTTGGCACATATTCCTTGGCTGTCTTATTTTGTCTAACTTTCTGTGATTGTGGTTTCCATTCTGAAGGCTGCAGGGCTGTAATTCTTCTTCTGCTGTCTTCAACTTGGTGGATGAGACTGGTCTAAGAGGCTTGTTCATGCTTCTTGGTGGGAGGGACTGGTTCCTGCCCACTGGTGGGTGGAACTAGGTCTTGTCACTCTGGGCAGGACCATGTCAAGAGATATGCTTATCAGGCAGTTGTGTGCTCAGGAAGACTTTAATCAGTCTGTCTGCTGATCAGTGGGGCTGTGTTCCCACTTGGTTGGTTGTTTGGCCTGAACTGTCCTGGTCTGCCAGCTGTTAGGTGAGGCCAGGTCTTGGTGAGAAAATGATGGCCTCCAGGAAGGCTGATGCTAATGAGTACTCCTTAGAACTACTTTGACTATGTTTTTGTCCCTGTAGTGAGTCACAGTTGCCCCCTGCCTGTGTAGCAGACCCTCCAATACTAGCAGGTAGGTCTGACCCAGGCTCTTATAAGGTCACTATTTATTTCCCTGGGTCCTGGTGCACACAAGACCCTGTGTGTGCCCTCTAAGAGTGGGGGTTTCTGTTTTCCCTAGACCTGTGGAATTCCTGTGATCAAACCCTGTTGCCTTTCAAAGCCAGATTTTCTGGGGCTCTGCTGCCATTGCAGGGGACCCTGACATGGGGTTTAGAACTTTCACTCCTGTGGGAGAATTTCTGTGGCATATTTCTTTTCCAGTTTGTGGGTCACCGACTTGGTGGTGGCTGTGATTTGATTTTATCATGATTGCACGCTTCCTATTATCCTGTTGTGGCTTCTTCTTTATTTTTGGGCGTAGAATATCTATTTTTGTAGGTTTCTGTAGTTATTAGTTGATGGTTGTTCAGCAGTTATTCATGATTTTGGTGTTTTTGTAACAAGAGGTGAGTTCACGTCCTTCTACTCTTATCATTTAGTCTCTGTCTTAAGCAGCAATGTTTGGAAAGGGATCTTTTTTCTATGCAGTAGGTCTCAACAGTGGGCTTAAAATATTCAGAAAGCCATGTTGTAAACAGATTTTCTGTGATTCAGGCTTTATTGCTCCATTTATAGAACACCTGCAGAGTAGAGTTAGCATAATTCTTAAGGGCCCTAGGACTTTCAGAATGGTAAATGAGCACTGGCTTCAGCTTCAAGTCTCCAGCTTCATTAACTCTTTAATGAGAGAGTCAGCCTGTCCTTTGAAGTTTGAAGTCAGGCATTGACTTCTCCTCTCTAGCTATGAAAGTTCTAGATGACATCTTCTTCCAAATAGAGGCTGTTTCATCTGTCTTTAAAATCTGTTTTTTAGTGTAATCACTTTCATTAAATATTTCAGATAGATCTTCTGGATAAATAACTGCAGCTTCTACATTAGCACTTGCATGTTATAGGGGTAGCTTCTTTCATTAAATTCATGAACCAGTCTCTGCTGCTGCTGCTAAGTCACTTCAGTCGTGTCCAACTCTGTGCGACCCCATAGATGGCAGCCTACCAGGCTCCTCTGTCCATGGGATTTTCCAGGCAAGAGTACTGGAGTGGGTTGCCATTGTCTTCTCCCACATCCTCTGCTAGCTTCAAACTTTTCTGTAGCTTCCTTATCTATCTCAGATCTCACAGAATTGAAAGAGTGAGGGTCTCTCCCTGAATTAAGCTTTGGCTTAAGGAAATGTTGTTGCTGGTTTGATCTTTTCTACAGATCACTAAAACTTTCTTCAGATCATCAGTAAGGCTGTTTTACTTCTCATTTGGGTGTTCACTGGAGTAGCACTTTAAATTTCCTCCAAGAACTTTTCCTTTGCATTTATAACCTAGCAAACTGTTTGGTTTAAGATGCCTAACTTTGGGCTTACCTCTGCTTTCAACATGCCTTCCTCACTAAGCTTAGTCATTTCTTGCTTTTAATTTTAATTTCTAGCTTTTAATTTAAAGTGAGAGGTGTAAGGCTTTCCTTTCTCTTGAACACTTACAGGCCACTGAAAGGTTATTAATTGGCCTAATTTCAATATTGTTGTGTCAGGGAAGAGGGGAGTCCAAGGAGAGGGAGAGCAGGGAAAAAAAGAGTAAGTCAGAACACATATAACATTTATCAAGTAAATCCACTGTCTTTCTTACATGGGCATGGTTTGTAGCACCCCAAAACAATTACAGTAGTTTTTTACTACTGTAATTACTAATTACTAATACCAAAGACCACTGATTATAGGTCACCACAGCAAATATAATAATGAAAAATTTTGAAATATGGTGATAATTACCAAAACGTTGCCAAGTCACAAAGTGATCAGATGCTATTGGAAAATCAGCGCTGATGGACTTTCTCAACCCAGGATTGCCACAAACCTTGTGAAGTGAAGTGAAAGTCACTCAGTCATGTTCAACTCTTTGCAACCCCATGGACTATACAGACCATGGAATTCTCCAGGTCAGAACACTGGAGTGGGTAGTCTTTCCCTTCTCCAGGGGATCTTCCCAACCCAGGGACTGAACCCAGGTCTCCTGCATTGCAGGAGGATTCTTTACCAGCTAAGTCACAAGGGAAGCCCAAGAGTACTGGAGTGGGTAACCTATCCCTTCTCCAGTGGATCTTCTCAACGCAGGAATCAAATCGGGGTCTCCTGAGGATTCTTTACCAACTGAGCTATCAGAGACGTCACAAACCTTAAACTTTTAAAAAATGCAGTATCTGTGAAGTGCACAAAAATGAGATATGCCTGTGTGTAACAAGTTGCTTTTCTCTTGCTGCTTTTAATATTCTCTACTTTTCTTAACTTTTAACACTTTAATTATAATGTCTTAGTGGGGATCTCTTTGGGTTCCTCTTACATGGGTTTCCTGGATCTAGAAGCCTGGGATTCACCTCAGAGATTGTGTTTTAATCAGTCTGGGTCACAGCTTGGTGAAGAGATTTAAAAATCCTCCAGAGGGCTGTAATGCATAGTTAAGTTTGAGAACCTCTGCTTTAAAGCCGCTCAGTCAAAAAGGCTGTTACCTGAGCAACACCTCCCCAAGGCAGAGCCAGCCCAGCTGAGGCAGAGTGTGCTACACTTACCTACAGTACTTGAGAGGAGTCCCCGAGAACTCACTGCCATCAGACTCAGGTTCAGATCTGTTCTCAAAGTCAGAAATTCGGAATACAGACAAGCTGGCATTCACATAGCCAACCATGCACCTAAAGATGAAAACAGATTCTGTAATTAGGACTCTGATCACCTTTGCATCCAATTCATCAAGGGTCTACTTGCTAAAAATTGCTGCAGTTATAGGTGTCTTATCTGACCCTGTCTTGTCACAGCACTCAAGTTGGAATACACTGAAAAACCCTGGCTATGTTAAATGAGAGACAAGTCATTTCTTTTGTTCTGGTCCTTTTTGTGCAGAATCATCATATAGAACAGCACTACTCCAGTCAATGCTTCGGTGAAACGGTGAAAGCATTGCATAATCAGTATAAATTAGGTCACTACTTCTTTCATAAATACACACATACATGTACACACAATCACATTCCTTCATTACTGGTTGTCTATACTTTCTTATGTGGGGTTTCTCAGGTGCCTCAGTAGGTAGAGAACTTCCCTGCAATCCAAGAGACGCCAGAGATATGGGTTTGATTCCTGGGTCAGGAAGATCCCCTGGAGGAGGGCATGGCTACTCACTCCAGTATTCTTGCCTGGAGAATCTCATGGACAGAGGAGCCTGGTGGCCTACAGTCCATAGATTGCAAAGAGTTGGACACGACTGAAGTGAATGAGCACAGCACATACTTCCTTATAATGACCTGAATATAATGGCTATGGATATGACACCACTTCCCAATTCATCCATGCTACAATCATGGTAGATTATGTTTCCTTCATGTATCATATGCTTTCATGCCTCTGCTTTCTGTTGGGATTCCTTACTCATTTTGTACAAATGGTAACATCCTCCAATGGCCAGCTGAGATGCCATCTCTTGTGTGAAGATGTCCTAATGTGCCTAGTCAGAAGCTTCATTCCCTTCTGTCTGTGGCACTTCTGTATTTACTTCCTAATGGCCATACAGCTTATCCTATGGTTGGCTGCATACGTGTATGTCTTCTCCTTTGGACTGTAGTGTTTTTTATTTTTGGATCAAAAGAGGTGTCATCGATACTTTGGTATCCTAGGATAGTCTCACGCAGTGTAGGAATCCGTTAAATTGGAGAGGACATAAAGTACCAGGGGTTCTATCAAGGTCTAGAAGATGGATCAGGAATAAAATTATTACCTAGGATTATAAGCTTCTTGAGAACATGGCTTTCAGCCTGTGCTGGGGGTTCAGTATATTGGTACAAGAAACTTGGGTTTTAGGGTCATATATTGTAGCTTTGCTGCTTTCTAGCCATGTCATATTGACAAATTATGCGACTTCTTTAAAGCAACGAAAGTACCACCTCATAGGGTCATTGTGGGAAGAAAACGATATGTGTAAAACATGTCTGCTTATGTACTGCTTATATACTCTGATACACTGCTTAGCATATAGCAAGATCTTAATAAACGTGAGTGGCTATTATTCATTTTATTGCATGCACCTAGCAAGAGGTCAACAAATAATTATCAACTGAAAGAATAAATAATGGTTTTCAGACTCTCCATTAATATGTCTGATGTGATTATTCAAAGTTGCTGAATATCAAACCCAAGTGATGACACAGATATTGTTCTGAGAGCACATGGGTTCTGTATGTGTGTTGTCTTGCTCAAGAAAAGGCTGGCCTTAAGTGAACCAAGGAGAAGGGCTCATTTATCAAGTCACTCATGAGTGAAAGTAATGGTCAGTGTGTGTGTAACATGCCCTTCTCCCACTGGCAGCAGGCCTCCCCATCACTCCTTAAAAGGGTAATTTGAAATGATTTCTCCCTCATATATGAACTGCCTAGAACATGACGTGAAAACAAATCAGTATCTTGATGATAATTAGTTGTCAGAGAGGGAGCCGGTTTTGTGAAATATAGAGCAGTCTTCTCAGGGGCTGGGCTGTGGGAAGGGAAAGGTGCTATGGAAACTGGCAAAAAACAGGCCATTGTTGAAATGGAATAATTATTTCCAGGCCCTCCTACACTTTTCTCTCATAAAGCAGCCCTGAGCTTTACTAAGATTAAAGCTGCTTGTCTAATGGCGGCTCTGTTTAAAAAACCTCAATTGAGAACTTAAATTCAAATAAAATACCTGTCTCATGGGCTGAATACCTTAAAGCCTCAAAATAAAAGGGGTATATCATTGAACTATTTATTAAGCATATTCATTTGATGTCACTCATAAATCAAGCTGAAAATGCCTTTAGTGGGCATGTACTCCTCCTGGGTCCAAAGCGTTACATGTGAAGCTAGTACATATATACATAACTCAACTGTGTAAGTCTTTTTTTCCATGTTATTTTCATAATCAGAGGAGGAGGAGGACTGCTAATGCTGAACTGTCTAGGCATTTCTCCGTTTCCACTGTGGGAAAGAATCTTGGCTTGCCAACATCAAATAGTTGGGACGACCATCCATTCAGGGAAGTGAGGTTCCCTGTAGGTTTCTTCACTGTATGGTGTCCTTCGTTTCCAGCGGCCTCCTGTTACAGGAGGAAGGCCACAGGCAGCGGCAGACCCCATGTCTACTATTCAGTTTGTTGCCAGGTGGTCTGTGTACCCTCAGTGTGACTCAGCCCCAGATCCAAGTGAGACACAGGGAAGATGAGGTTATACTGATGATCAGGGAGAAGTGAGAGGAATGGAGGAAAAGGTATCAAACAAAAGAGGTGTTTCCTGGGAACATAAAATAATAATTTCCCTAAGAGGCTGGCAGGCAGCCTCTGCAGACATTTCTAAGAAAGGAGATTCAGAAAAACGTCTTATGAAAAGGCAGCATTGTTTGAATTAGAATGCATACCTTGTCCAAATAATGTCTGAGAAGACATATTTAAATGTGAGAACTTTGGTTTTAATACTATTCATTATTTATTGCTTTCCATCCTTTACTATGGGGGAAAAGGATGAACTAGAGATAATTATTATACTTGGCTTCCCTGGTGGCTCAGACAGTAAAGAATCTACTTGTCGTGAAGGAGACCTGGGTTCAATCCCTGGATCGGGAAGATCCCCTGGAGAAGGGAATGGCAACCCACTCTAGTATTCTTGCCTGGAGAATTCCATGGACAGAGAATCCTGGCAGGCTACAGTCCATGGGGTAGCAAAGAATTGGACACGACTGAACAACTAACACACACACTCATTATACTTACTATAACTATTTGGGAGAGAACAGAATGAGAAGTTGACCTTTGAATCTGTTGATTCCAGGTCAAACTCACTGCAGAGTATCTTTGAATTCTGCCAAAGTAAATTTGCTTTTGAGGTTTTAGGCATTGTGACTCACAAAGCATGGGGCGAAAGGGCAAAAAGATCCAGGGGAAATGAGATCAGGTTTGTGCATTTAAAGTCAGACATGTTTTTAGATGACTATAATAAATGACTTAAGCAACTAACACTTTCACTTAACCATCAGCTTTATCTTTTGAAATACAACTTTACAACTGATTATGATGTTGATCTATTTAATTGATTTATAGTTTATAAATATAGTTCATTCAGATATTCATAACCCATTCTGTGAAAATTTGAGCAGTGTCCTTGATCAAGTGTGTTACTTCTTATGAGATCACTATTTCTATAGGAAAATTAGCTTGATTTTATTTATCACTACATCATGTACACCAGGTACATACCTCACAGTAATTCTTGGGCCTGCATATATCCTTAGAGGATGATGCCAAACTGTAAGAGAAAGTTCCCAAACTGTAATCTATGTCTATCTGATACCAAAGTAATTAGTTTGATGCATTCATTGAGGATAAGGGATCAAACTGATAAAATTGGTTATTTGTGCTTTCTGGGAAAAAAATTTAGTTTGTTGATTGAAATTTTAACTCTGATTGGCAGGAACAATTTTATAATTTGCACCTTCAATTTTATTTCACAATTTCTGCCTCCTGATGTCTGCCCAGAGGTGATTTCAGTTATCTAAGCTCTTTTCTAAAGGGCCCTGGGAAGATACCCTCAAAGAGGAAGTGACTTCATTTTATAAACAATAAACAGTCTAATCACAGGCAGCAGGAAAGACAGAGTATCTTAAGAGGGAAGGTGACAACATCTGAAATACTCTTGGGTACCCACTGTGTGGAGACCATGCCTCAAACCACAGTGTTCCAGATCTGGCTGAAAATGATACTATCTTCCCCACTGTGTCACTGAAGACTTGTCTGCAGAGCATCTGTGTTGGTGGAGAGACTAGTTGGAACACATGACTAGGAATGACTGAAGCACGCTGTCACAGGGACAAGGGGCCTGTGAACTGAATGAGCCTAGATGTAGGCTTGAAATTCTCATCCGTGGAGGAGCCAGGGAAGCCTGAAAGGTAAGGAGGCCTGAAGGAAACCTGGAGGTTTGGAGAAGGTTATGGGTATTGTTGGAGTACTGTTGACTTAGGGTCAATTTAAATTGAAATATGACATTTCTACAACTGGACTAAATCATGAGTGGGATTTGACTATGACTGCACGTGCTACCCTAGAAGCCTGTGACATCTAAAGTCTGACAATGCTGTTCCTCTATGAGTTCAGTCATCTCCAAAGCATTTTTAAATTGGAAAAAGAAGAAACCTAAAAAGGATAATAGAGTAGCTGGTGGGGCAGAAAATAAGATTCATGGAGAAGCAGACAAATGTAACTACTTGAAAACAAGAAAAATGAACAATGGAGTAGAAGATTAAAAAGCAGATGTATAAATATTGAAGGTGGCAAGGGTTAAAAGAAAAGTTGTTTAAAAAAAAGGGGGGGGGCAGTGCCTGGAGAGCACAATAAAACTGAAATGAGGCTATTTAGATAAATTCTAATCACTATGAACACTATCTTAAATCTAATAGGCTGCCAAAAGTCTAAAGAATTGATTCACTATTAATTGTTTATAATGTTGCTACTTTGTTTTTTGGTTCCCTCTAGAACAAGACACGGAGAAGGCAATGGCATCCCACTCCAGTACTCTTGCCTGGACGGAGGAGCCTGGTAGGCTGCAGTCCATGGGGTCGCTAAGAGTCGGACATGACTGAGCGACTTCACTTTCACTTTTCACTTTCATGCATTGGAGAAGGAAATGGCAACCCACTCCAGTGTTCTTGCCTGGAGAATCCCAGGGACGGGGGAGCCTGGTGGGCTGCCATCTATGGGGTCACACAGAGTCGGACACGACTGAAGCGACTTAGCAGCAGCAGCAGAACAAGACAGGTTTCACAATATTTGAAATAAGGGAAGAATGGGAATAACCACTGGAATTTAAACCCCACGGAGTTGACTATTGATGAGTTGGATAATGGCTTATTGGCACAGGCCTTGAGAGCTATGAGGTTCAGGATGAGTCCTGCCTTGTGATTCTGGATTTAATCTTTCAATCTCTTTCTGCTCTTCAAAATGAGGGTAATAATACATGTCCTTGCTCCCTGAATTGTTTTGAGAATCAAAACACTGTGGTTTGAACATAGGTAAGCTTTTCTAGGCTAAGTCAAGCACAAAATGTTGACAACCATTACAGTTAGAAAGAAGTGGATACATAGAACAACATAAGTTTTTAAATCTTTCTTAAAATGGGATGGTATGCTCACTAAAGTTGCTAGAGTATACGTGTTTAACAAACACGTGGCTAGTGTAGTAATGAACTTTATAGAAATTTCCTCAAATAACTGGGTTGTGAGCTGGACCTAGACTACACATGCATGAATTCAGCCAACTTTGTTTGGTGGCACTGTCCTCCTTGAGGGCTGATGGAACTATAATAGCTACAGAGGACGAATTAATTTGGCTCAAACCAGTAAGCCAAGAGGCAGGGCTGCTTGTGTGAATAAGCAGTAGCCCAAGTGAGATGATTTCTGGGGCACTGAAATGATCCTGTGACACCAACACACGTTCCACTCCAATCTACAGACATTTAAACCCCACAATTAGATTATTTTGACATTAATCAAACAGGGTTGTTGTATTTTTTCCCACTGAAGTATGTTAGGACTCTTTATATCTTTTTTTCCCAAAGGGAAAGTGAAGTCGCTCAGTCATGTCCGACTTTGCGACCCTTTGCGCTCAGTCGTGTCCAACTCTTTGTGGACTGTAGCCTACCAGGCTTCTCCATCCATGGGATTCTCCAGGCAAAAATACTGGAGTGGGTTACCATTTCCTTCTCCAGCGGATCTTCCCGACCCAGGGATCAAACCCGGGTCTCCTACATTGGAGGCAGACGCTTTAACCTCTGAGCCACCAGGGAAGCTAAGCTAGGGAACATGTTATGATATTGTCAAGGCTTTATCTGACCAGAAATACAGCTTTGGGGATCACTGAGGTGATGCTATAGAACTGACCTCTCAGGGAGTTGCCTATGATAATATTTACACTAGTCAAGTAAGTAGCCAGAAAAGAAGCATTCAGTTACTTATTCCACAAGTATTTATTGAGTACTTTATGTGTACCTGGCATGTGGTTGCACATTTCCCATATAAAATTTGCAGAGTCTACCTAATGACACAAGGGGAATCAAATTATGTTTTTACAAACTCATAAAAATGGCATAACTATACATCATGTACTACTATTTTTTTTGCTACAAAGCATACCACACATTTTTAAATTCATGGTGGGCAAGAGTGGGAAAAATGATTGATTGCTCTTCTCACATTTGATTCCATCTAAAACATGTATGATCTATATGACTCCCAACCCTTCAGTAGAACAGGATGTGTTTCCTTTGGCCAAAAGTATTGTTATATTATAATCCCACCTCCCCCACAACAAGCCTTCTTGTCCTGGACTTGTGTCCCATGTACTCCAATGCAGAGGCTTCTGTTTGGGTGTCCAACCGTATACAATGGCTAGGGAATGGGGATTCCATGATGGCTTTATGGCAAACTTACTTTTGCCCAGCTTCTCCTTGGCCCGCACAAGGTCCATACTTATAAGCATATACCAAGCGAGGGATAAAGTCAGATGTGATCGCTATCACAAATGCATTTGTAATAACGGAGAGAATTCCAATGCCTTCAAGAATCCCATACCAAATTCCTATTCAAAGAGAAGTGTTAGTTAATTCCAGATACAACAGCAGAGGCAAATAAGTATGGAAACAACTGGGGTAACTAATTTTCAATAGTCCTTTCCATGGGTCCTTCCATCATTCCAAATACTGATACTTGCAACCAGAAGGAAGACTTTCTACTTGCAAACACCTTGGCACTGAAGGAGTTTGATTGCAAGTGCCAATACTCATGACTTAAAACTCAATCAGCTTCAGAAATAAGGAGAGAATTCTGGTTGATGATAAGGTACTGGCTAAGACTGGCTGGCATATGCAGTGTCAAGCTGTCACCAGACTAGGAGATCCTTGGGATAAGTATAGGATCCTTCTAGTTCATCTTTATGGACCAAGTTCCTGATGCATGACCCAAGGTAGGTGCTCACTGAATGTCTGTCTGTTTCATCTGTAGGTTAAGAGGCCACTGAGCTAACGTTCGCACTGAATTCTCTTCCACACACGCTGGCTGGGCACCTGCCAGCTCTATATGAAGCACCGAATGCAGAAATGAATAAAAGACACCTGGTTCAACTTAGCACCTCTAGTCAAAAACCAAAAGCCATCTCTGCCTCTAGAAAAATGGGACTCTGCTTCCTGTGACTCAGGCAGACATTTAGGAAAGAGCAAAACAAACTGAAGCAAATGCAAGATCTACTTTCAAAAGGAAGTAGTAATAAATCAAATTTTTAAATTCTAGCATCCTAGGATAGAAACAACCAAACTGAGAATCTATTTAAGCACAAATTCTCTAGCACTGGAAATTATAAATTTTCAAACAGGTAACTGTACTTGTTACCTAATATTATTTAAAGCTAATATAATTATTCTTTTGCAAGATTTAGTCATCTTACATGGAAACTATATGTAAATATCTAAAGTTAGTGGCTCTTTTAAAAACACCCCCAAATCCAACTTACCTATATCTTTGGCCCTTGAAGCTAAAGGTCGCCTCCACTGTGTGACAAATTTATAAGCGTCAAGTCGAATTTCAATTATATTATTCAGTAAGGCCAGAAGTGGTGCTAGGGGAAAAGCTGCCACAAAGATAGTTGTAAATCCAAACTGAAGAACTAGGGAAGGAAAAAGAACAGAGTGTATTGGCTTTCCAGTACTATTTTCAGAAGCTTAGTAGTCTGAATATGTCACTGTTTTAATGCATGTGCTAAGTCACTTCAGTTGTGTCCCACTCTTTGTGACCCCATGGACTGCAGCCCACCAGGCTCCTCGGTCCCTGGGATTTCCAAGGCAAGAATACTGAAGTAAGTGACCCAGGGATTGAACCTGCATCTCTTGAGTCTCCTGCATTTGTCAGGTGGACTCTTTACCACTAGTGCCACCTGGGAAGCCCTATTTTCCCCCAAAGCACAGGTAACATATTTTCTAGAAAGATGGCCAGGACACTTGAAAAAGAGTTGCTCCCTGAGCCTGGAAGCAATGGCACCCTAGGAGCAGTAATAATATCTCAAGTCCAGATCTTGTTTTCTAAATACCATTCTCTAGTAAAAGGAACCAGGGCTCCTTGGAGAAATGATTGATTCCAGAGCTATGGCAGGCAAAAGTCAAGAATTTTGTGTATAGGACAAACAACTTTAGCCACATACAACAATCTTTTTTAATCATAAAAGAATGTTGAATTTTGCAAATTTGTTTCCTGTATTTATTGAGATATCATATGATTTTTGTATCTCATCCTATTAATCTGATATATTACATTAAAATGTATATATGTTGAACCAGTCATGCATCACAGATAAATCCCACTTGGCTGTAGTATGCAATTGTTTTATTGTGTTCTTGAATTTGGCTTGCTAATATTTTGAGAATTTTTGAAGTTGTGTTTATCAAGAATATTGGTCCAATGTTATCTTTTCTTGTGGTATCCTTATCTGGCTTTGGTATCAAGGTAATGCTGGCCTTGAAGAATGAGTTTGGGAGTGTTCCCTCCTCTTCAATTTTTTGTAAGTGAGGAGGATTTGTATTCTTTTAATGTCTGGTAGAATTCACCAGTGAAATTGTCTGGTCCTGTGGTTTTTCTATGTTGGGAGACTTTTGATTCCTGATTCTCTTTAATCATTATTGATCTTTTCATATTTTCTATTTTTTGCTGATTCGGCCTTGGTAGGTTGTGTATTTCTAGAAACTTATCTATTATTTTTTCTAGGTTATATCATATGGTATTTTTCTTTCTCTCTGACTGACTTTAGATATCCATGTTGCTGAAAATGGCATTATTTCATTCTTTTTTATGGCTGAGTAGTATTCCACTGCATATATATACCATAACTTCTTTATCCATTCATTTGGTAATGAACATTTAGGTTGTTTCATGTCTTGCTATTATAAATAGTGCTTCTATGAACATAGAAGTATATGTATCGTTTTGAATTCTAGTTTTGTCCCATTATATGCCCAGGAGTGGGATTATTGGATCATATAGAAACTCCATTTTTAATTTCTTGAGGAACTTCCATACTGTTTTCCATAGTGGCTGCTTACATTCCAACCAATAGTGTGGGAGGGATTCCTTTTTCTCCATACCCTCTCTAGTATTTATTATTTGTAGACTTTCTGATAATGGTCATTCTAATCCTCATCGTAGTTTTGATTTGCATTTCTCTAATAATTAGAGAAAGGCAGGTAAGGTAGTCCTCTCTTGAAGAATTTTCCAGTTTGTTGTGATTCACACAGGCAAAGAAAAGCTTTGGTGTAGTCACTAAAACAGAAGTGGATGTTTTTCTGGAATTCTTTTGCTTTTTCTATGATCCAATGGATGTTGGCAATTTGATCTCAGGTTTCTAAATCAAGATGGCAGAGGAATCAGGTTTGGAAAATTCCCAGTTATTTTTTTAACTAAACTCTCTGGCCCCTACCACCCCACCCCCCCGCCCCACTTTCTTCTGATATACCAATTATTCTCAGATTTGTCTGATTGAATCTGATAGTTTGCATAGGTTTTCTTTACTTTTTAAAAAGTCTAATTTCTGTCTTCTTTTGACTGAATTATCTCTATGTATTATCTCTAAATTATTTCTAAATATTCCTATCCTCCAGTCCAGAGAAGGCAATGGCACCCCACTCCAGTACTCTTGCCTGGAAAATCCCATGGACGGAGGAGCCTGGTAGGCTGCAGTCCATGGGGTCGCTAGGAGTCGGAAACAACTGACTGAACTGACTTCACTTTCACTTTTCACTTTCATGCATTGGAGAAGGAAATGGCAACCCACTCCAGTGTTCTTGCCTGGAGAATCCCAGGGATGGTGGAGCCTGGTGGGCTGCCGTCTATGGGGTCGCACAGAGTTGGACACGACTGAAGCAACTTAGCAGCAGCAGCAGCATCTTCCAATCATTTTATTCTTTTTTCCATGTGGTCTTCATCTCATTCACTGAATTCTTCAGCTCCAGAATTTGTTTGGTTCTCTTTTATAATTTCAATCTCTTTAGTAAAGGACTCTTTCTGTTCATTAATTTTATTCGCAAGTTCATTGAATTACCTTCCCGTGATTTTTTTGTAGCTCAATGATTTTCTGTACACCTGTTTTGAATTCTTTACCACTTATTTTTCTTTATGTAATACCACATTTCCTTGATTTTTCATGGTGTTTGACCACACGCACTTCTGCTTTCATCTTTGAAGTAGCAGACACCACCCCAGTTAAGAATGTATACTTATTTTACTTCTTTCAATAGTCTTTGAGTCTAGTAACTTCTATTGTATGCCAGACATATTAAAGTTCTAGATCAAGGGTCAGCAAATTATAGCCTGAAGGCCAAATCTGGATAACTCTCTGCTTTGTTTCTTTTTTTAAACCTACCTGTGAGTTAACAATAGTTTTTACATTTTAAGTAGTTATGTAAATACAAGGCGTGCTGTGATTCATGGGGTCACAAAGAGTCCGACACGACTGAGCTGAACTGAACTGATACAACCATTTAAAATATAGTAGCCTCAATCTTGCATCATGACCCCCAAAGTCAAAATTATTTACTGTCTAGCCCTGTAAGAATAAGTTATTGATCTCTGCTCTTAGTGATGTTCTTTTGCAGCAAAGAAGGAGATGATCAGTGTGGTCATGAGTTAAGCCAAGTTGGTCCTTGGGTATGGTTTTTGTAAAGCTCAGTCCACCTGCCTGGCTGTGACCGAGAACAGGGTGGACCTTTTTCTCTGCTAATGACCACAGAGGCTCAGTTCTGTCCTTGGGGAGGTTTTACAGTTAGGTCCTTAGCTGCTTGCCCATCACATCTTCAAAATATTACATTATTATAGATAAAGAATGACTTTAAGATAAAATTTCAACTCAACAGTAAAATAGAATAATCCTAAACTGTTTGAACATAAAAATACAGCTTCAAAGTATATAAAGTAAAAAGTGACCAAACTAGAAGGAGCATAAGATAAAATTCTCAAGTATGACTGTGGACTTTAACACTCTTTTCTTGGTAACTAGTAGAGGAAATAGACAAAGTTTAATAGGACATGAATGTAAGATTTGAACAACACAGTTAAACTTGCCAACTAATAGACACAGAAGATTATACTCAACAATTGCAGAACACACTTTAAACACTTATCAAAACAGAAATATGCAGAGGCATAAAACAAATCTCAGCATATATTAAATGACTAAAATACCACAGCAGAATTAAAAATCAATGACAGAAAAAGAAAAAGATTTGATACCATTTAGAGGACTTGAGCTCACCTCCTCTCATAAAAACACCAAAATCACAACCAACTGTTGAACAACCATCAACAAAAAAGACTACACCCCATGAGAAAACATATTCTGTATCCAAAGACAAGCTACAACAAGGCAGTAGGAGGGGCACTTTTGTGGTATAATCAAATCCCATACCTGCCAGAAAGAGAAAATAATTGTATCACAGAGGTTCTCCCATAGGAGTAACAGTTCTGAGCTCCACATCAGACTCCCCAGTCTGGGCATCTGGTACTGGGAGGAGAAACCCTCAGCATAATAATTGGCTTTGAATGCCAGTGGATCTTGATCCCAGGCACTTCACAGGACTGAGGCAAACAACACTCTTAGAAGGTAACAAACAAGGTCTCATGTGCACTGGGCAGGGAAAAAGCAGTGACTTCATAGGAACCTGGCCCAGACCTACCTTCTGGCTTTGGAGTGCCTCCTGGGGTGAAAGATCTCCAAGGGATGGCTGTGGCTCACTGTGGGGACAAGAACAATGGTGGAAGAAGTACTGGGGAGTATTCATTGATGTGAGCTCTGCTGGAGGCTGCCTTTTTTCTCAAGACCTGGCCCCATTCAACAGCAGGTAGGTCCCAGTGTTGAGATGCCTTAAGGACTCCCTGGTGGCTCAGAGGGTAAAAAGTCTGCCTGCAATGTGGAAGACCTGAGGTCGATCCCTGGGTCAGGCAGACCCCCTGGAGAAGAAAATGGCAACCCACAAGTATTCTTGCCTGGAAAATCCCATGGATGGAGGAGGAGCCTGGTGGGCTACAGTCCATAGGGTAGCAAAGAATTGGACAGGAATGGGAATGTAGCTCTAGCCATCAGCAGATAGACTGCCTAAAGCCAACCTGAGCAAATCAGTCTGTGCAATATATTGAGTCAACAAACTGAAAAATAAAAGCTATGTGATCATTTTAATAGAATGTTTTACCAAATTCAACATCTATTTATGATAAAAACTCTCCAGAAAGTGGACTTAGAGGGAATATATCTCAACATAATAAAGGCCATATATAACAAACCAACCACTAACATCATACTCAATGGAGAAAAGCTAAAAGCATTTCCTGTAGGATCAGGAGCAAGACAAAAACGTCCCCTCTCACCACTTTTATTCAACATAGTTCTGGACATCCTAGCCAACAGCAATCAGAAGAAGAAAAAGGAATCCAATTTGGAAAAGAGGTAAAACTGTCACTATTTGCAGATGAAATGATACTGTACACAAAAAACCCTAAAGATGCTATCAGAAAACTACTAGAGTTTATTGATGAATTCGGTTAAGATCGCAGGAAACAGTATATTCTGTTGCATTTCCGTATACTAACAACAAAAGATCAGAAAGTGAAGGAAATAATCCCATTTACCATCACATCAAAGCGAATAAAATACCCAGGAATAAGCCTACCAAAAAGGCAAAACACTGAAAACTCTTAAGATGCTGATGAAAGAAATGAAGATGACACAAACAGATGGAAAGATACCCTGTGTTCTTGGATTGGAAGAATTAATATTATCAAAATGATTATACTACCCAAGGCAATCTACAGATTCAATGCAATTTCTATTACCAATGGCATTTTCCACAGAACTAGAATGAAAAAAATCTTAAAAATTAGTATGGAAACACAGAAGACCCCAGATAGCCAAAGCTATCCTGAGAAAGAAAAATGGATCTGGAGGAATCTGGTTCCCCAACTTCAGATTATACTACAAAGTTACAGTCATGAGAATAGTATGTTACTGGCACAAAAGCAGAATTATAGATCAATGGAACAGGACAGAAAACCCAGAAATAAACCCAAGCATCTATGGTAAATTAATCTATGGCAAATCAGGCAAGACTATACAATGGAGAAAAGACTTCAATAAGTGGTGCTGGGAAAACTGGACAGCTACATACAAAAGAATAAAGACCTAAATATAAGACCAGATACTATAAAACTCTTAGAGGAAAACATAGAACACTTTTTGACATAAATCACATGAATATATTTTTGAATCTACCTCCTAGAATAATGAAAATAAATGGGACCTAATTAAAAGCTTTTGCAGAGCACAAGAAACCACCAATAAAATGAAAAGACAACCTACAACATGGGAGAAAATATTTGTAAATGAAGTGATCGACAAGGGATTAGTTTCCAAAATATACAAACAGCTCATGCAGCTTATTATGGAAAAAACAACCAAATCAAAAATGGTCAGAAGATCTAAATAGACATTTCTCCAAAGGAGACATACAGATGACCAATAGGCACATGAAAAGACATTCAACATTGCTATTTATTAGGGAAATGCAAATCAAAACTACAATGAAGTATCACTTCACACCAGTCAGAATGGTCATCATCAAAAGGTCTATAATAACAAATGCTGGAGAGGGTGTGGAGAAAAGGGAACCCTCCTATATGCTTTGTGAGAGTGGTACAACCACCATGGAGAACAGTATGGAGGTTTCCTAGAAAGCTAAAAATAGAGCTATCATATGATTTATCAATCCAACTCCAGGGAATATAGCCATAGAAAACCATAATTCCAAAAGATACATGACCCCAATGTTCATCAAAGCACTATATACTATAGCCAAGATGTGGAAGCAACATAAATGTCTGTTGACAGAGAATTGGATAAAAAAGATGTGGTACATATATACAATGGAATATTACTCAGACATTAAAAAGAATGAAATAATGCCATTTACAGCAACATGAATGGGCCTAGAGAATATTGTTAGTAAAATAAGTCAGACAGACAAATGCTATATGATATCACTTACAAGTGGAATTTAAAAACATGATACAAATGAACTTATTTCCAAAATAAACTTTTGGTTACCAAATGGGAAAGCTGGGGAGAAGAGATAAATTAAGAGTTTGTTACTCACATATTCATAGTACTATATATAAAATATTCAACAAGGACCTACTGTATAGCACAGGGGACTTTACTCAATATTCTGTAATAATCTATAAGGGAAAAGAATTTGAAAAAGAATGGATATGTATCTATATCTATATATACATATATAACTGAGGGGCTTCCCTGGCAGCTCACTGGTAAAGAATCTGCCTGCCAATGCAGGAAACACACGTTTGATCTCTGGGTCTGGAAGATCCCCTGGAAAGGGAAATGGCAACCCACTCCAGTATTCTTGCCTGGGAAATCCCGTGGACAGAGAAGCCTGGGGGGCTACAGTCCATGGGGTGGCAAAACAGTCATATAGCACTTAGCAACGAAACAACAGTGTGTAACTGAACCTCTGTGCTGTACACCCGAAACTAACAAAACACTGTCAATCAACTATAATATAAAAATTAAATTTAAAAAGTAACTATAGATAATATGTAAATAAATGGGTATTGCTGTCTTCCAACAGAATGATTTTCAAAGCCAGGCAGTGGGCCGGCTTTGGGTCTGATGCCAGTAGTGTGTTAACTCCTCACCTACGTATCCATGCGCAATTTTGTGAATATTCATTGATACATCCACTTTTGATTTATATGCCTTTCTCACTTTATATTCTACTTCAATGAAAACATTTTAAAAAATATAACAAAGCAGGAAGGTCATTAAGAAAATAACAAAAAACAACAAGAACAGAAGCAAGCAATTAGTATTCACTAGTCTTCTTGTGATACTTCAGAGATTTGTTTCTTGCTGCAAAGCTACTGTGGTATTTGGAGCACTACCAGTTCTAACCCCATAACAGCTTCTTTTCAAGCACTCTATATACCAACATTACTGTTCACTTCCTTCTTTATGGGAGAAGAATCCATTAAGAGACCTCCAAGTGGTTAGTTCTCTTAATGAATTCATCTTATTAAGTTTTATTATTAATGCCCAAATTGATTTCTTCTCCAGGTTATACCATTATGCCATCCTATAATTGAAACTCTAAAAACACCAGTAGATACGTAGGACATAAGCGAATAATTGAAACTCTAAAAACACCAGTAGATACGTAGGACATAAGCAAATAATTGAAACTCTAAAAACACCAGTAGATACGTAGGACATGAGCGATCTGAGAAACATTAAGCATCACTTCTACCACTCCTTTAATTTTCAGATTTGCCCAAAAACATTTGCTTCTTTCAGAATTAATGCATCTTGCCCATCCCTTACTCCCACTTCCACCCCAATGTCTCAGAGCTTAAACATAATTAGAAAAAAAAACCCAAAACAACAAGAAAATCTATCCACACTCATTGAATCTGCTAAGATAGTTCAAGTTTTTCTTAAAACTTAAGATACAAAGATACAAAGAAAAATAATAATGACATGGTTAACATATATCCAGTACATACTCTGAGCTAGGTATTGTTCTAAGCCCTTCCCATGCATTAATTTATTTAGTCCACACAAAGATACACTGAAGGGGTTACTCTTTTTATCCCCATGATAGAGAAGTGGAAAGTGAGACAAAGACATTAAGCAATTGCCCAAGGTTTCAGAGTTAATAAGTGAGGGGCTGGGATGGCAACCCACTCCAGTGTTCTTGCCTGGAGAATCCCAGGGATGGGGGAGCCTGGTGGGGCTGCCGTCTATGGGGTCACACAGAGTCGGACACGACTAAAGCAACTTAGCAGCAGCAGAAGACTTGTGAGAGTCCCTTGGATTGCAAGGAGATCAAACCAGTCAGTCCTAAAGGAAATCAACTGTGAATATTCAGTGGAAGGACTGATGCTAAAGCTCCAATACTTTGGCTACCTGAATAAGAGCTGACTCATTGGAAAAGAGCCTGATTCTGCAAAAGATCAAAGGCAAAAAAAGAAGGGCAGTAGAGGATGAGATGGTTAGACAGCATCACTCAATGGACATGAATTTGAACAAACTCTGGGACATAGTGAAGGACAGGGAAGCCTTGCATGCTGCATTTCATGGCGTTGCAAAGAGTAGGACACAACTCAGTGACTGAACAACAGCAGCAATCTGTTTCTAAAGTCCATGCTCTCAGATACATGGTAAAATAAACAGCTTGGGTTTGATTACAGAGAAGTGAGATTCCTTCAATGGAAGTGTAGCGTTAAGCTTATACATTCCCAGATTCCTGCCACCCTTTCCAAGAGAAATGACTGCCCATTCTACCTGCTAGCAACTCATCCTGCGGCATCTCTGCTACTTTATTGCACTTAACATTTCACATCTCTGACTTCCCGCCATGGAGCGCTCTTTGAGAACTATGATTGCGCCTCATTCCTTCTTGTATCTCCAGTGCCAAAGTCTGGACATAACATGGTTCAAAAGATGTCTGCTGGATACAAACTACTATATATAAAATCAACAACAAGGTCCTACTATATAGGACAGGGAACTATAGTAAATGTCTTGTAGGAAAAGATTATGAAAAAGAATATCTGTTCTTATATATATATACATATATGCATAATTGAGTCCCTTTGTTTTACACCTGAAACTAACACAACACTGTGTTACTAACACTGTAAATCAACTATACTTCAATCAAAAAAAAAAAAATATGTGCTGAATGAATCAATCAATCATACCATGAATGATCACTCCTTTTTCTTTGCTTCTCCAGGTTTTCAGCTCATTTTTTTTTTTCTGGTGATTTATTGCAAGGGAAAGGACACAACGTCATGAAGAATGTGAAGTGACTTGGCACTATTTCTATCAATAAAGTTTCCTAAAGCAAGATACCCTTCCTCTGCATTTAGCTCAAGAATCCCTCCACACTGTCAGCCTCAACAATAATGGTATATGTCTAGTTAAATACAGCTATTGGAGAAGGAAATGGCAACCCACTCCAGTGTTCTTGCCTGGAGAATCCCAGGGACAGGGGAGCCTGGTGGGCTGCCGTCTATGGGGTCGCACAGAGTTGGACACGACTGAAGTGACTTAGCAGCAGTAGCAGCAGAGAGCTAAAATTCACATTTATAATTAATAGGATAAAACAGAAAACAAGGTCCTACTCTAGAGCATAGGGAACTATATGCAATATCCGATGGTCAACCATAATGGAAAAGAATATGAAGAAATATACATATGTATAACTACTTTGCTGTATAACAAATTAACACAACACTTAAATCAACTAAAATTCAATAAAATTTTTAAAATAGAATAAAATAGACTATTTTCATACTCATTTCTAAGTATTCATCAAAGAGTCCGTAGGCATTCATCGGCTGAAGGTTGTAGTCCTTTTCCCATTGTGGGAAACTTATTTTCCTTTCAGGCCCATGTTCTTGTCGTACTTTTCTTCTAGTCCACCAATTCTGAATTAACCTGCACAACAAAATCAATTTATTAAAATATATATATATATAACTGATCATAAGACTTAAGTAATAAGAAGTAGAGTTAAAATATAGAGCAATAGTTTAAAAAAATTTAGGACAGGCTTTCTAGGAGCTAAAGCCTTGGATTAGGAAGGAAGTAACAATGGAGGCTATACTTAAAGCACTTGTACTTGCAAGTGAACAGAATGATGGATGAACTTATTTTAATCATTCACAAAACTGTCTCCTATTCAGTGTTGCCTTGGAGGGTTGGTTAGAGGAGAATGTTGATAAACTGATCCTCCAGTGTAAAGGCAACACTCAGACCTCTGAGGAGAAGAGGGTTTGACCTTGCTGGCTTATTTAAGAAGCCATGAGCAGTCTTACCATGGGGTGCTGACCTGCAAACTGATTTGAGGATCCTAGAAAGTCTGAAAACCCACAAAGGCTTCCTCCTCTCCTGGCACACAGAAGCCTGCAGGTCTACAACTGGACTTGTCTGCTTTTGGCTTGAACTCAATGGGGGCTCTGATTCCTAGTAAAATGCAGCTTACATTGGTGAGGTTAGTACATTTAACCTTAGCAGTGTTCAGAAGTGCATCTTATAATATGGAATGGGGTTGAAGAAATGTGCGGGAAGAGTCAGGTCTGTATGCTGTAGGAGGCAAGGAGAAAGCTGAGGGGTATCTGAGAGTACCAATGCCAAAACAAAAATGTGAAATTAAACAAGAAAATGGGTATCAAAGACAATTCTGCCTAATTCACAATATTGTTCTATGTCCATATTCATAGAAGATAAGTATGGTTTCCTTGATGTCTATGACATTTTGATAAGTTATGGATCATACTTTAAAGGAGAATATGCTTCTAATTTTTTTTAAATTTTATGCTTTATCTTTTCAAAAGTTTTATAGAAAACATGAAACACTTGGAAGAAGTTTTCTAAAGTAAATCTGAGAAGAGAAAATTACTGGCATTGGTTCTTACAGGGAGCTAAGAGATGACTTTCCAAAGCGAACTAAGTTCCAGCTAATCCTTCTGGCTGAGTGGTCCTCCCTGAAACCTAGAATTCTCTATGGGGACACTGAGCTGACATGGAAACCTATATGTATAGAATTAAAGCAGAAATAGAACTGCTGTTGGTTTATGTCCCTTTAAAACTTAACTGACCATAACTGAGTAAACACAGCCAAATTCAAGGTTATCCTTAAAAAACTGATGCAAATGTTTGCCCATTGCCATCAACATAAACTGTTATTAGTGATAATAACAGTTTTAACTGGTTAAGATCTGCTGACTTAGAAATAATCCAATTTCTTTTTTAAATCCTATTTTTAGGGGGGTATTCCTTTTCTACATAGTCTGAATTTAAAGTAGTTAAAAAATGACAATTTGTGATTTATTTCAGGGGCTGGGGAGTAGACACAGAGATCCAGTTAATGTGTCATCATTTAAAGCAGCTTGGAAGTGGATATCCAATATTAGGGGTCCACAGAGACTTCTTAAAGAATATTCACTTTTGTTCATGCAGTTTGTGCTAAATCTTCAAAAAGGGCCCATGTTTATTACTTTCATCATTTGTCTCTGAATATCTAAGCATGAAGACTAGCTCCAGGTATAATATGCATGGGCTTAACTGCTGAGTCTGCATTGCTTATCTTACTTGCCACACCTAGAAAAGCCAATAGACAAGCCAATAGCCAAGAGACATGCTGCCTCTCAAGTATAGATACCTAAGGTACTTACGGGTAGCCAAGTTCCATGAAATTATTCCAGGTCTGCTTTAGCACCATTATAATACCCATTTGCATACAGAGATCAATAAGGCATCCACTAGGGTGGCACTGCGAGGTAAGCAAACACAGAAATTCAAGAATCAATGGACGGGAAGAAAGGCTGTCTGCTTTCTAATCTGCACAAAGTTGCCCTCAGGCTGTTTAATATAAGTCTATAGGAAAGTAGGAGTGATGGGAGAATACCGACCTCTTCTAGTCTCCACCTGTTTATCAGCCTCAAGTAGGCACCTGGGTGTCCTGTGAATCTTCAACACACACAGAAAAACAAGCCATTAGCATCCTGTAGCCTTCAATGAAGATTATATTCAGATTAGCACATCCTCCAGTGAAAATTATGGTGCAGTAAGGAACAGGTCTGATGGAATTAGGAAAACTCCCCAGAAATGGCATAATGGCAACTTCTGGAATTCTCTGGGGGTATTTCTCTTCTGGCTGTTCTGCCTGGCTGCTGACCACAGAGGCCAGTTTTTGCTGCATGCTGTAACTTTTAACATTTTCTGCTTAATATCAAGTGCTTGTTGTGTAAACAGCAGGTTGGGTACAGTTGATCTTTTGGAACATTTAATGCTTTTTTTAAAGAAAACTATTTGACTAGAATGCCATCAAGTAGCTAGAAACTGCAGAGAGGCTGCTCATCCTATTCACCAAAACCCAACACTTGGCTCTTCCCTGGTTCTCGTCTCCACAGACATAATTCGTGGTGATGGAATTCATGGGACATGGCCACTCCAGATCCTCAGAACTGCTGGATTCAGAAGTAACCCAGGCTCCCTCAGCATGGGTTAGCCCCCCTTCCCATGTGAATATCCTTCCTCACTCTGTGCGGTCAGGGACATAGGACATGCTCCCCGCCGTCCTCCATGATGTCACCTGCTCTTACAGGTACAAGATCCAGGGGCCTGATTCAGATACTGATGGAGCCTGCAAGAGTTACACTCATCCTTCACATGTGCAAACTATTTTTTTCTACTCACCTTAGCAAGAAAGGGTACAAGGGGCTCTGACAGAGGCCATCCCAGGAATGGGAAGGTAAAAGAAAGGAGACTGATCTTTTTATACTTTATGAAGTTACTCTAAAGGCTGCCTTCTCTGTCATCCCTGGTCAATGACCTTTGCGTGCTGTTCCTAGCCCCAGGATGTGCAGAGATACGGGGTTCTTACCTTCCGAGGAAGAACGCGATGTAAAATGTGGAGCTGTTCAGATTGACAAACTGAAAAAGAAACATTTTCAGGGTGAAGCTGTTCTCCCACTCGGACTCTGTGCGAGGCTGTTCTGTGGACACAAGGGGAGCAGAGTTTGAGAGAGGCTGCGTCTGACTCCCTCTCAGCTCCCTCTGTCACTCTCCAGACACACAGGGTGGGTGCACAGGAGGCCCAAGGAGGCTGCAGGAGACCCATAGATGGCGTGCAATGGAATGGACCATCCATGGGATCCTCAAGCTCCCAGACCAGCCCCAACAAGGGTTTGGTGGCAAGTGGCTACACTTGTCTGAGGGGAGGGGATATGTGGTTTGTTCCTCTGTTCTAGGATGCCCCGAGAGCCTGGGTCAGACACAGCCAGGCTGAAGGCACCACATGCCTAGCCCTGGCTCTTTGCAGGAGCCTTTCTTTTGCTCTTAGGACCCACCTCATAGGTGGAAATTGTGTGGGCTCAGGTCCCCTCCCAGCTGCTAATAACTCTGTGGTCTTGACTTCTATTTCTGCTGTGATGTGAGGTGCTACTGGACTAGAAGTCAGACCCCCATCTCAGAATGAGCATCTGACTCCTTTACCTGTCACCCTCATCCAGCATCATTTTCAATTTCATGTACAAATACCCAGATGACCTCACCTCTAGAGCTTTTACTAGCATCTTTGTTTTATAATTTCCTGACCTCAGTCAGGCACCAATTCTCATCTCCTCATATTTCAACTTCCATACAGCAAATGCTCTTTGGACACTGTGATACAGCCAAAAATATGGCTCAGTCCTCCAACCTGAAATCTCACATCAAATGCACTTCTCCTTCACTAGGACTTCCATCCTCACCTCAAACAACATCAAAGAAAATGCATTTAATGCAACAGTACTTTCTGTTTCTACGTAGATTCCCTGAGCTTCTAGTTGCTCATTTACCACTTTACTTCATCAATTCCTTTCCCACAAATGATAACTCAAAATGCTTCCTAGGAGGATATCTGAGAAGGGAGGGGAGAGACAAAGTGAATCTTATTTAAAATGGTTTAAATGTCCATTTCAGAACAAGGCTGTACTCCTGTGGAGGGAAGAAATGACAAAGGCTGCTTTAGGGCTTTAGCTTCATTTCATTTCTGCTACTGAATTCTTGGTTACACAGGAAGGTCTCCTAGGTCATCAACCAACTGGTGGTTTCCCAGATGGACCAGACTGACCAGGGCTGGATCTCCATCAGCATCTTTTCCAGCCTGCATCAAGTTGCCACTGGACAAAGACTGTATCAATGGGCAGTTATCTCTTCTGTGGACATGAACTTTTATCTTTTGGGGAAAAGAGTGGTGGTGATGGAAGATTTCTGTGACTTCACAGGAGATGTTCCAGGTGCCTGGCTCTGTATCTGGCACATAGAAGGGCTAAATAAACAGCATCTTTTATTATAATGGTTATTATAAATAAAAACACCTCTGTGTTTTTCCCCTTTTGGAAAAGCTACATATGGGAATGCACTAAAACAGGTTCTGTGTGGGAGCATATAATTTTCACAGACTGCATAGAGTAAAATGACTAATATCTCATTAATGAAATTGGGACAGTTCCTCTGTCTTGAAAATGTAGTGAATGCACAGCTTACAGCTGGCACCAGACTGCTCTGGTGCTTTACAGGGTCTTAGGCGTAACTGTTCAGATAAATATTTCTACAAATGTCTGTGATAGTTAGCCTGCCTATATTCCTGGTAAAAGACTCCTAGTCTTCAAAGCAACTAACTTTGCTATGATTTTATATGCCATGAAGACTGGCTATGTTTTTAATTAAATGAAAATTGTAGGCTGTAGCAAATGACTCCTTTTCTAAATGATTATAGGTACTTCATACACATGTATTTTTGTGATGTTATAGTTTTGGGGCATTAAGAGAAAACCTACTTTAAATTGTGTTAGTTCATGAAAGGATAGTATTTGTGGGAGCTTTTAAAACTTTAGGTAGGAAAGATTCTCCCAGCTCTTAGACATAGTTAACATGTCCTATTGAGAGCAAAGAGCAAACTGTTGTACACAATTCAAAATAAAGGGAATGCTTCTTTTCAGCAGTGTTTCAGATACGACTCTTTGAGAAGGCATTTTTCAGACCACAATAATGTATCATGAAATTAAAAGGGTTCTACTCACCTAAATTTGTCAGAAGAAGAGCAACCTTTTCATAGAGCTGTAAAATAAATTTCCTACATTTAACAAACTGTAGATGGTCTAAGATAGGTAATTATGAAGCAAATGGATAATTAAGTCATGAATGAAAATAATTACCATCCCCCTGTTGAAACAATGAAAATACTGTCTACAATTATGTCTTTTCAGGGCAAGAAAGAAATGTCCAAGGGCCCATTTTTGAAATCTCACTTTTTGATTGGGATGAATAATTCTGTGACAACAAGCCAGCTGCCATAATTAGTAACTTGCTAAGTGATGCTGGGCAAGTCATAATATTCCTGGGACTCAGCATCCTCAGGGTAAAATCTCTAAGACTGCTTCTGAAAAGAGTCTGTAATCCCATTGTTTTTACGGGCTGTTGTATTTTCTAGATTATAGCATTCATAAGTAATAAAGTGATGAAACATTATTAGGAACCACCAAACTTATGGTACTATGCTTTTCCATTCATTAATTAGGTGCATCCCTAACTCACCTAACCATCTGGTTAACAGAAATGGATGGCTCGACAAGGGGAGTGTGCCCGTGTGTGTGTGTGTGGAAGTGCAGGGGGTACAGTTAAAGTACTCCCCACCCCGATGGAAGGGGAGTGTGCCCATGTGTTTGTGTATGGAAGTGGAGGGGTTAGAGTTAAGGGCAAACCCTCCTTAAGAGGTTTCCTAGGAGGACATACATTGAAAGAAAAAGAGCAAGTTCTTCCTCTAAAATGAAATATAATAAGTGAAGAGGAAAAAGAAAACTAGTCAAATGGATTTGAAAAATATGGAAATGAAGATCACCTTTAAACTAAAGTAGTAAAATCACACTGGGTAAAATTCCCCAGGCTGGAATTCTAGCTTTACCAGCCAGAAGGCTGTAGGTCTTAGGCATCTTACCTCAGTTCTTCTTAATATCATCATTTTCCTTACATGTGGTTGAGACTCACTCATTTTGAGGTCTTTACTAACTTTTGAACTCTCTTACTCCAGATTTTTGGGCTAACTACCTAAAGTCAAAATACTCAGATTGCCTGACTTTAAACTTTCAGCAATAATTATGGTTTGTTATAGTAAAATACAATTCATATGGCCATAGTAACAAATTTTATATATAGAAACCTCAGACTCTGTAAGAGTCCAGCATTAAAAGAGATTGGTATAATTTTCAATACAAAGTCTTGTGGTATAGATGAGTCATACATCTCAACTGTATCATAAATATAAAATACTGGTTAACAACATATTAGGACAGATATATTTGATGTTAATCAAATGTACTTTAATATTACAAAAGTATTATATCATTAAAGTTAATTATCAAGGAAAATTAAATCTAACTGGTGAGACAACCTTTCTCAAAAATATGATGATACATGTAAGCTTCAGTGTATGGACTTTATCATCCATTTTGGTGACTAAGAAACCCTTTATTAAACACAAAAAACACCTGTGTAGCTGCTAGCACACAGTAGGTGCTTTGTACTGTCCCTAATTATATACTATTTCACCTCCCCTCCTGCTTCATTTTTACTTCATTTATTTTTTTTTCTTGGCTGTGTTCCATGAAGTAGAGATTGTTGGATACATGATTTTAAGTTAAGTGAATTATTACTCTGACAGCACTGGTACCTCGTCAAAATGTATCATCAAGTGTGTGTTTATAGACCCAAGGCATGTACACAGAAATTTATTTCTTAAGATGAATAAATTAAATTTTAGTAAGACTGGAGAAAAGAGATGATAAAAATACAGTAAATTTTAATGCACCACATCCTACCTGGATGCAGAATCTTTCAGTGCTCTGGCTCTTTGGTTCATTTCACTATGAATCACTCCCCTTTACAAAGATTATTCGACAGTTAACTTTAAGACCAGCTGAACTGTGGATGGGGCAGTGCTAGGGAGTGACAAACATCTACTTTCAGTCTCCACTGGACCAAACAGTTACACAGCCATGCTGTCAAAATGATCAGCAAGTGCTCCTTTTTTTTTCTACCTTCTGGATTTTTAAACTTTTTTCCTACAATAATAAAGTTCCTGTATATTTAATAATAATTACATATGCTTCATTATCTCAGTGATTTCAGAACTATTGCCCAGATTTAAGTTGCAGCATAAATAAGAGAGAGGGGAACTATAACTGAACACATATTCCATACAAAACACTATACATGGCACTCTATATATATTTATTCTCCCCTACAAACCTCAAGTCTAACAATGTCAGTCATTACATTTTGTTCTGTTATTAGTAACGGTTTACGGAGTGCCTACTTTGAGCCTGAGCCTGTTTTGTCACTGGGAAATAACAACAGAGGGAAAAAAAATGGCAAAGGTTTCTGCCTTCTTGGGGCTACACTGAAATGAAGAAGATAGATAATAAACACAATAAATGTTTAAAAATAGCCTATTAGATGGTGATGAAATTAAAAGACACTCCTTGGAAGAAAAGTTATGACCAACCTAGATAGCATATTGAAAAGCAGAGACATTACTTTGCCAACAAAGGTCCGTTTAGTCAAGGCTATGGTTTTTCCAGTGGTCATGTATGGATGCGAGAGTTGGACTGTGAAGAAAGCTGAGCACCGAAGAACTGATACTTTTGAACTGTGATGTTGGAGAAGACTCTTGAGAGTCCCTTGGACTGCAAGGAGATCCAACCAGTCCATTCTAAAGGAGATCAGCCCTGGGTGTTCTTTGGAAGGAATGATGCTAAAGCTGAAACTCTGGTACTTTGGCCACCTCATGCGGAGAGTTGACTCATTGGAAAAGACTCTGATGCTGGGAGGGATTGGGGGCAGGAGGAGAAGGGGACAACAGAGGATGAGATGGCTGGATGGCATCACCGACTCAATGGATATGAGTTTGAGTGAACTCCAGGAGCTGGTGATGGACAGGGAGGCCTTAGCGTGCTGCGATTCATGGGGTCACAAAGAGTCAGACATGACTGACTGACTGAACTGAACTGAATTGAATGCCAGAGAGGGCTTTCCAGGTGGCACTAATGGTAAAAACCAAAACAAAACAAACAAAAAACAAACAAAAAAACCCAAAACACCTGCTTGCCAATGGAGGAGATGTAAGAGATGCAGGTTCAATCCCTAGGTTGGGAAGATCCCCTGGAGGAGGGCATGGCACCCTCTCCAGTATTCTTGCCTGGAGAATCTCATGGACAGAGGAGCCTGGCAGGCTACAGTCCATAAGGCTGTAAAGATTCAGACATGACTGAGGTGACTTAACATAGCACAATGCCATAGAGAGAAGTGAAGTGGGTGAGGAGCTAGGCAATGGTCAGAAAGCAGGAGTGGGTTGCAATTTTACATGGAGTGACCAGGGAAGCCTTCTACTGGAAAAGTAACCTTTGAACAAAGACCTGAAGGAGGTTTAGGAGTAAAGTCTACAGACCCCACAGGGAAGAAGGTCCTAGGTGGAGGGAAGAATCTGGGAAACCAAAAGGCCAAGGAGGAGCAGGGGAGTCAGGGTGAGAAGGGGGAAACAGGGTCAAAGACCCCACTGGGGCCAGATGAGGGAGACCCCAGTGGTCATGTGAAGACCTGAACTTTGAGTGAGAGGAAAGCCACTGGATACAGTGAGTGAGGCTGGCTTACTCATGTGAAGCTTGCTCTGGCTGCTGTGATGAGCCTGGGTTGAGCAGACAGGGAAGCTGGGAGACCAGTGGGGAAGGCACTGCAATAACCCAGGTGAGAGATCCTGAGGACTTGGACCAAGGTGGGACTTGGGATGTGTGAAAGGTGGTCAGACTCTGGATACATTTTCATGGTGAGAGAAACAGAGAAGTCAAGGAGAACAAGGTTTTCAGCCTGGGCAGCTATGATGGGGAGACTATGAGAGGAGCTGATTCTGGAAAGAAGATGGGGAGTAAGGGGGTTGAATGTGTTAGGTGAGGAGGAGTCTGGGATTCAAGGGAGACAGCTGGGCTGAAAAACACACTTGAAAAAAGCCTGAAATCAACACAAGCAACATGTACCACCCTGGAAGATTCCTTGCTGAGTTATCTCTAGGAATGCTTTGGATACAGATTAACTTCCCATCATTCAGAATCAAAAAAGAAATGGGAACCAATACTGTTGAGCTATGTCAGATTCTGAGCTGGGCCTTAAAATATATTTTTTCTCTTTGCTACCCCATGGACTATACAGTCAATGGAATTTTCCAGGCCAGAATACTGGAGTGGGTAGCCTTTCCCTTCTCCAGGGGATCTTCCCAACCCAGGGATCGAACCCAGGTCTCCTGCATTACAGGTGGAGTCTTTACCAGCTGAGCCACAAGGGAAGCCCAAGAATACTGGAGTGGGTGGCCTATCCCTTCTCCAGGGGATCTTCCCCACCCAGGAATTGAACTGGGGTCTCCTGCAGTGCAGGTGGATTCTTTACTAACTGATCTATCGGGGAAGTCCCTTTTTTTTTGGTCTCTAAATTTCCCCAAGGGGCTTATAGTGTTACCTTATTGGATACATAAGGTAACAGAGGTTTAGAGAGGGCAAATGCCTTGCTCAATCTTATACTGTAGGAAATTCTACAGGCCAGATTTGATTTGAGTCTTCTGTACACCCACAAAGTACACCTCATGCCAGGCCACAGGTGTCACATAACTGACCAATCTCTCTGAGGCCAGGTCCCTTTAGAAACAGAAGGCACAGTCACCTGCTGCACATAGTTTATCCATGTGACTAGTTACCCAGATGCTCACTTACCACATTCAGCAGCATAATGATGCAGAAATTGATGCACACAGCAGTTCCTGTAGTTGCAACCTGAGAATTATTCCTGATTAATGCCCACTTAAAGGCTGCGAAAGTGCTGACGGTCACCACCCTGTAAATGACAATCCCGAACACAGCGGCGATCACCACGCAGATCTGGCAGGAAGACAGAGGACACCCGGTGAGCACAGTGGTGGGATGTTTCAGGGAGGGCCTCCCACCCCCAAGAAGATCCTCCCACAGGAAAAGGAGATACGGTCATGGTGGTCCTGACTTGAGACACCATAACAAAAGGCACACTTGCCATGTGGCTGATACTTCCTCTCATCGGTTTGTATGTTCTTTGTTATCCAAATAGAAAAACCATGGTACTTGAGAGTTGATAAACTGTTAGGCTACAGACTGACACTTTTTAAATCAGAATATTAGATTAAGCAAATGAACAAATATTATGGAAAACTTATCATGTTGCTCTTCTGTTTAAAGCTATTTCTTGGCTTCCTTTTACTCTTAGGATAAAAGCAAAGCCCTTATGGTGGCCTGAAGAGTCTCTCCAGGCCCACTGTTTTTCCACTCACTCCAAAGACTCTAGACCTTTCCTTGTTGTTTCAAATAGTCTAAGCACACGTAATCTTCCTTTGCCCAAAACGCTGACCTGCCCATTCCCCTGCCAAACACATGACACACCCACATGCACATCCATAATCTACTTAATACCTATTCATTCTTCACATCTCAAGAACTACTTCATAATTAATGCTTTTCATGAACCCCACCACCCCCCCACCCCGCCCGCCACTCCTCAGGCTTTTTGTTGTTGTTATATGGTACCAATGGCTTCCCAGATGGCTCAGTAGTAAAGAACCCGCCTCCCAATGGAGGAGACAGAAGAGACATGGGTCTGATCCCTGGTTTGGGAATATCCCGTGGAGGATGGTATGGCAACCCACTCCAGGTGCCTGGAGAATCCTATGGACAGAGGAGCCTGGTGGGCTACAGTCTGTAGGGTTGCAAAGAGTCAGACATGACTGTGCAACTGAGCATGCGCATGGTACCTATGCATTCTTGCAATATGCAGCTTTGTTGTTGTTATTCAGTTGCTAAACTTATAATTTCTAACAACTGTCTGCTTATTGTCAGTTTCCCCAACTCAGACAGTAAGCTCTACCAAGGTAGGGATGGTGACTGTTGTTTCTGCAGTTCATGGTTTCTGCAACATCTTAGCATCATGCCAGGTGCTCAGTTATTTGTTGCTGAATAAGCTTATGAAAGGTACATACTCTTACTTATCAGATAGATACACAGACTGAACTGAGGCATCTTCCTCTGAACACTTGATGGTGTTTGAGAAGAATATAGCATATCTCTATCTCTGTGAATAATGGGGATTTGAGATTCCGAAAAATTCTGTGGCTTTCATTAGATGACTCGCTTACTGTGTCTCAGAGAAGAGACCTTAGCTTACATGGCCGTCAAAAACTAGATCTTAAAGTGGGGCTTCAGGATGTGCTCTGGCAACTTAGAGCTTCCTTTTTTTATAGGAGCTTTCCTATGTTTTGCATAGACTCTGTCTTTGGTATACCGTGAGAGACATGCTCTAAAAGCCCAGGTATAAAACCTAGCTGAACTGGCAAAAAATAATAATAGTAGTAATAATAGAAAACAAACAAAAAACCGCCCGTGTCTGAATCCTGGAGCTGTTGATAGGGAGATAGGCGAGACCTACACTGAATTTTAGACAAGGGTGGCGATATGCTACGATGGACAGTTCACTGTACTGAGTCAAAGTCGGGGCCGAGTCCTGGTTCAGCAACAACCTGGCAGTGTGACCTTGAGCAAGTAGCTTCTCCTCTCCAGGGCTTTAGCCTCTACAGGTCTCACTGTGAGAAATACAACCCAAAATAATACATATAAATGTACTTACAGGAGGCAAAGCCTGACCCCACTGCTTACAAAGCAGAATCTGTAGATAGGGCAGGATCTGAGTCTTGATCCAAGCTGAGGGACACTTGGGCAATCTGCCTACCCCACCATCTCCCCAGGTTCTTCCTGGCCACAGTAGGGAGATTGTCTGGATTTTCTGTTGTTCTGTCCTTCCCATTCGAGCCAATTAGGATATATATTGATGCACATGTGCTCTTTGAAAAGAGGAAGCAGGAGAATCCTAACCATTCCTTCCTGTTCTAAAATGACATTTCTGACAAATCGCATGTGTGCGGTTCAGTAACCAACAGGATCAAAGTGGGTCACAAAGTAACTTCTTTTTAGGAAAAGCTAACAGTCCAGCTTCAGATTAGTATTTTGAAAACTGATATAACCATCAGCCGGAGAAGGAAATGGCACCCCATTCCAGTACTCTTGCCTGGAAAATCCCAGGGACGGGGGAGCCTGGTGGGCTGCAGTCCATGTGGTCGCTAAGAGTCGGACATGACTGAGCGACTTCACTTTCACTTTTAACTTTCATGCATTGGAGAAGGAAATGGCAACCCACTCCAGTGTTCTTGCCTGGAGAATCCCAGGGACGGCGGAGCCTGGTGGGCTGCTGTCTTATGGGGTCGCACAGAGTCGGACACGACTGAAGCGACTTAGCAGCAGCAGCAGCAGCAGCAGCATAACCATCAGCAAAATAAATGTTAGGGAGTTAGAGCTGGCATTAAAAAACAGACTAATAAAACAACAAAAAAAATCAGAGTTCCTTGAATATTATAAATATGGGCATTGTTTCAATAACTATTTTCAGTTTTATACATCTATTTGCATAGCATATACTGGGTAATGGCAAAGAATGTATTTCTTATTATATGGGCATTGTAAAAATGAAAGCTTGAATGACATTGCTGTAAGTTCCACCTCATAGTTTTAGCTCCTTTCATTATGGCATAGACAAATGGAAAGAATAGTAGTTAGAGAACCTGAGCTTTTGGCTATTTCCTGGCTAGCCTGGGTGAGTCCCTTAACCTTCTGGAGTCTCAGTTACTCCACCTGTAAAATGGGACAGCAGTGTCACCCCCGGTCATCATATAGAACTGTTGTGAGGTCTAAATATCAGAACGTACAAAAAATGTATTTAAATACCTGGTATGATTATTGTTCCCATGCTATAGGTTTGTACTTTATGAAACATAGTTGTGTAAAAAAAAGGATTCATACCATAAAAAATATTCCAGATGCAGAAACAATAAGTCGGCTGCATTTATCTGCAAATGCTTGATATGGTTCTGGCTTGCCGGAAATGGGATTCATCCTCTCTTTCTTGGAATACTTGGCTTCAAACTGGGGCCGTATTTCTTCCTAAAAAACAAGCAGACACATTTTTACATACTGAAGAGGTACTTGGTCAAGAAGAAAAAAAAAAAAAAATCATTTTACCCCACAGGAAAACAGTCAACAAATGCCACGGTCATCACTCACTCAATGATATGCACTTGGAAACCCAGGTTTAAATATTCTGAAATTGGCCACTTATTAAAGAAAACCTAAAGAATGATGATCTTCGATTATCATCATCATGGCTCTGTGATTTAGACTAATAGTTAAGTATTTCTATTATCTTATTAAATGATAGTGAGAAAGGGGCCAATTTGTCCCTGTCCCCAGTAGTTTGAAATAACTAACATGCTTTTATTTATTATTGAGGAATGATATGAACACCAGGACAAAGAAAACTTCTCAAGAGTGAAATGTTCAGAATTCATTTTATGAGTTATAATGGCAATATAATTCTTAGTTTTCTACAATTTTTAGTCTTTCGATTTAGGCATCTAAAAACCTGGTGAATCTATTTTTAAAATAAGCTCCTATAGGAGTCATTCACCCTTAACCATAGATTTTAATGCATTCTTAATTGGTATTGAAAACAAGGTAAAAGCCTTTCAAATCCAGTTAAAATCAAGGCTCCTCTAATTCTAAATCAAGCTGAAATTTTTATTTCATTGAGTTGAGCCCCATCCAATGTGAATGGCTTCTGACTAAAAGCAATTACAGGATTAGGAAAAGATAAGCAACAAAACGGTGTGCTGAAGTGGTTCTGACTAATTAGGAACTTGTTTTATGTGAGTGTCTTGCAAGAGGCAGGAAAAGGAGCAGAAACTCTGGTGCAAGGGAGACTTGAGTTAATTCAGGCAGAAACACTCAAGAGCTGGGTGAAGGTACTGACAGAAAGCAAAGAAGGACCTGACAGGAGAGAAATTATGGAGGGTCTGGTAGGGGCCACCCTGTGTAGGAGGAAAGGCAGCCTGATTCCCTGCACAGGATGAGCCTGATGCTGGCTTCACGCAGATAATCAGGAAGGTCATGGGGAGAGACAATTATAAACAGCCTCTGCCTCCTTTATTTCAGGTAGTTATACCTTAGGATATATCAGATCTAGAATATTCTGCTTCTTTGGGAAACTCAATTCATCAGGCTATAAGTGTCATCAAGGGTCACTAAGTTAATCATGCAGAAACTGAGGTCAATCATGGAGGCAGACCTGTCATCCTGGGTACGATAGGCTAAGTTTTGTCCTCACCCTACCTCCCAATTCGTAAGCTGAAGTCCTTACCCTCAGTATCTCAGAATGTGTCTGTATTTGGAGTCAGGGTCCTACAGATGTAATTAAGTTAAAATGAAGTCATTAGGGTGAACCCCAATCCAACATGACTAGTGTCTTTGTAAGAAGAGCACATTTAGAGACATGCACAGAGAGAAGACCATGTGAAGACTCATGGAGTAGATGGCCATCGACAAGCCAAAGACAGAGACAGGGAACAGATCCTTCCCTCATGGCCCTCAGAAGAAACCAGCCCTGCCAATGATCTCGGACTGCTCACCTCCAAACTGTGAGACTAAGCCAACCAGTCAGTGTGCTTTGTTATGGCAGCCTTAGCCAGTAATACTCTGGGTTACCCCTGAAGGAGGCATGCAGCTCATCTGGGTTCTTCTGCACAGCAAGCTGAGAGCCACAGGCTAGGAGTAACAGGCATTTCTACATTGAATCCCAAACAGAACTGGAACTGCACCCAGCTCCTGACCTGACCTCTACACAGGGGTGCTGAGTGAAAGCACGGTTCAGCACTCCATGCTTTTAATAGGGCTGGGAATCCAGAAGGATCCAGACTTACCAGAGATACGTTTACCCTAAAGGTACCCACATAGTGTGCCCACCACAAGTGTCAGTGGTGACTTTAGACTGGTTTAATCAAAGTTACTTAAATAATGCTACACTTTGTAGCCAACAGGGGAGAATTTAGAAACATTTTTCTTTAGAAATGAAAAAAAAAATCCAAAGGTGAAGTAATTTGCCTTAGACAACATAGCTTCTTGGTGGTGACCTAGATACCCAGGAAACAGCATTTTCCATCCCATGTGAAAGCTACTCCTATACACACATGGAACAAAAACCAGAACAGCTCCACCCAGGAGGAAGTCTTGAATGCAGTTTTGCTGCAGTTGGTAGCTTTCAGAAACCTGGGCGGTCCCTTCCAACTCAGAAAACCATTTTCTAGAGAGTGAATGCTTATACAAGCCTGAGAGGGGCCTTAGCACAGGAACAAGGATTGCTGAAAATCCCAGTATCATGTCTATATTTAAAAATTACCCAAATATGTTCATGGGCTTGAGGAGAAAAGGCATCCATCCACAAGGTATGATTTGAAGGAAAAAACATTCCTCTCAAAATTATGTCCCCTACAAAACCTATCCCAGGGCTAAAATTCTCAGTTATGTTTACAGATGATTCCATTTAATTTATAAAAATAAACATATGTGTCTCCTGGAAGGAAAACACCCATTAAGACCCATGGTCATATCATATATGATGACTGCATTGGATTTACTTGCACCTGTAGACTCTCAGGAAATGGAACTCAGGAGAGGCAGGGGATGAGAGGAAAGAAAGACGAGTTCAGGCCTGAGTGACTCTCAAGGGAAAGCAGGGTCCGAGAGACATACAATAACCAAACTCAGCATGGGGCCTTAAGACTTTTGACATAAAGACCAGACACAGGTTAGGAAAGGGCATGGTGTACTGGCCGGGAAGGGAGAGTAACATGTCTGAGGGCCCAAGTTTACCTCTGCTGGACAGTTTTATCTAGCGGTGGCCGGCTTTTAGCACATCAACCAAAGAGCATGCATGCGTAGTGGTTCCCCCTCGGTATTTATCATGTGAGAATCCTTCTGAGCTGTCCAGGGTCCTGAAGACGTAATCATTTCCTTGGAGAACTTTAGGAGGTCTGCTTTCAAGTGCCTATAACTGTAAACTAACATTCTCCTTCTGACACAGTAAAGAGAATGGATAATATTTAAGGAAACTAAACAAATCTTACTACCAATTCTTCTAATGCCTCTGCATACAAGTGAAATGCTTTACTTAGCCATGAACTTTTTACTCCACTAAGAAATCAAAATGTATTTTTTTAAATTCTTCTGCTACATTTTTATAATGCTTGAAATTTCCTGCAGAGACAGGTATAAAAATGCTTTATGAGTCAACCTGACTTCTATCACAGAGCAGAAAGTGATGACTCAAAAGCGATTGTGTATTTCTTGATTATCTGCTTTTTTTTTTTTTAATTGAGGTAAATAATACAAACCTCCTCTTCTTCCCAGTCTATCAAATCCCAGTCATAAGCAATTACTGCTCTCCGTCTCTTCCAAAACTCTAGGAAAACTGTTGCTGGAACAAGCAGAGAAAGACAGATATTTTCAAATAAAACAATGTCTTGAACTGTGTCAACAGATAATGAAGCCATTGTAAAGAACGACAGCTGTTTGTGTAAGCATTCTTGAATATCAGAATTTCTAGCTAAACATCATTTAACAAAGATCATTTTCTGAGAATTACTAAGCCTGTGTCAAACATAATGAAAACTCAAGAGATTTAAATTAAGCTGATTTGCAAGTCATGGCAGAACAGACTTATTAGAATGACAAAGCTTCTGGGATGTAAGAATACAGAAAACTAGGTTGTCAATATCTTTCTATCTGATTGAGTATTTAACAACTTATTGACCAGAGATATATTAATACATCTTTTGTTACCTGAACATTATTGACTAGAGACATATCAATAATCACTTACATAATAAATTGCCAGAGAAGGAAATGGCAACCCACTCCAGTATTCTTGCCCGGAGAATCCCATGGACAGAGGAGCTGGCAGGCTACAGTCTGTGGAGTTGCAAAAGTCAGATACGACTTAGCAACTAAACTACTACTACTAACAAATTGCCAGCTACAGGTGTTAGTTTCTACAAAAATTCCCTGGTCAATAATGTGTTAAACATCGAGGGACAGAAGAGCGAAAACAAAACTTAGCAGTTCACATGTATTTAATTGGCAGAGATTTCTCATTCCCTCCAATCCTCCTCAGGACAAATATCCTCATATTAAAGGCAAAGTGTGTAAGTTGTATTAAAAAACCTTTTCAAGACTGTTCCAACCTTTTTCAACCTTTACCTTTACTACCCAGGTAAAGCTGATGGTGATCCTCATTTAGCCAAAGTAACTTTCTACTCAATTCAGTTTAAATATATCAACACAAACGAATTGCTGAGTATTATAAAATGACAGGTCAAAATATGATCAAGACATATTCCTGTTGCCTAGGAAGCCACAAGCCAGAAGAGGGGACACGTGCATGCATTCACTCACTCACTCAGAGGATGGCTGCAACTAAGAATTGCACAGAGACACCCTAGGAGAGGGAACTGTCAGATCCATCTCTACTGGGTCTTACTGTGTAGTCAGATTAGAGAAAGGGGAAAATATGTCAATGTCCTATGTTTGGAATCAGTTTCATGGAGAAAAGTAAGCATCCAAATGTTCATTCCAAAGAGAGATAATGGCTTCCTTCTTTTCTGCTCCCCTTTGCCCTCAGTTCAGTTCAGTCACTCAGTCATGTCCGACTCTGTGACCCCATGGACTGTAGCACACCAGGCTTCCCTGTCCACCACCAATCCCCAGAGCTTGCTCAGACTCATGTCCATCTAGTTGGTGACGGGGATCTGTCGTCCTCTTCTCCTCCTGCCTTCAATCTTTCTCAGCATCTTTCCTCATTAGTGGAAAGATTCCTCATTATTGAGACATAGAACACATATTTAAAAATAAGTAAGTGGAAAGATATTATAAGGTAACAGTTAAGAGCTCTCTGGCTTGTGACTTAGACATTCTTAGACTTGAAATCCAGTTCAGATACAAGCTGTGCTACTATTGGCAAGTGAATTAACATTTCTAATTCTCAATATCCTGCTAAGCAAATGAAAGATGGCAATATAATCCCTATCTGCAATGACAAAATTCAAAATGCTCTAAAAGTTTTAAGTTTGTCTTCCTAGGTCTGGCACAAATTCATCATGAGGCAAGCTGTGACCTTGACTGAGGTGATGCTACTCAAAGTCTTTATTAATCCATCTTCTTAGACTAACAAGGGTGACCAAAGCATAAGTGACTTGTAGGACAATACTGAGTGGTCTAACACATATAATTGAAATACTAGATAATATGATTCTGGAAAGTTTTCTAAAAACATGTAAGATCTGTACACTGGAAATTATATAACATTGCTTAAATAAATTATGGAACAATTAAATAAATGAGCTAACTGACATTCATGGATAGAAATATTTGAAATTAAGTCTTCAGAATTCCCAAATTGATTTACTGCTTCAACTCAACTGCAATCTGATACTAGCATTTTGGAGGGGGTAGAAGTTGACAAGGTAACTCTACAATTTATATGGAAATGCAAAGGACCTAAAGTAGACCAACCAATTTAAAAAGAATAAGTTTTTGAGGCTTACTATTATACTATAATAATTGAAAGAGGATGTTATTATATAAAAGTACATGTATAGATCAAATAGAAAAAATTCCAGGTTTAGACCCACACATGGTAAATTGATTTTCAACCCAAAAATGGCAAGAAAATTCAAGGAAGAAAAGGATAATCTTACAGCAAGTAGTACAGGAAAAACTGGATACCCACATACACAAATGGATCTGACCCTTACATTACACAATATACAAAAATCATCTTGAGATAACTCATGGACCTAACTATATGATCTAAAACTATAAGTTCTCTAGAAGAAAATACAGAAGAAAATCTTAGGAATCTTAAATTGGCAAAGATTTCTTAAATAAAAAGCACAGAATAAAAGAAAAAACTAATATGGAGTATACTGGAAGAAAAAATTCTTACTTTTTAAAAGATACCATTAATAACATAAAAATGAAAATTACAAACTGGAAAAATATTTGCAAACATATATATGCTAAAGGACTTCTATCCAGATTAAATAAATAACTTTTAAATATAAGAAGACAGTAACATATGGGCATTTGAACAAACACTTCAATAAAGATGTGTAGATTGCAAACAAGTTCATGGAAAGATGTTCAACATCAGTAGTCATCAGGGAAATGCAAATTAAAACCACAATGGGATAACACTATATACACTATGATGATAAAGACTATTAATTCCACGTTTGTAAGGATGTAGAACACCTGGAGCTCTCATATAATGCTGTTGGGAATGCACAATTGCATAGCTACAATTTTTTAAAAATAAAGTTAGACATTCTCCTATTCTATGATCAGCAATGCCATTCTCAATTAATTTTCCAGGAGAAATAGATAACAAAGACTTTTATGCAAAATGTCCAAAGAAGTTTATGCTGCTGCTGCTGCTGCTAAGTCACTTCAGTCGTGTCCGACTCTGTGCAACCCCATAGACGGCAGCCCACCAGGCTCCCCCATCCCTGGGATTCTCTAGGCAAGAACACTGGAGTGGGTTGCCATTTCCTTCTCCTAAAGAAGTTTATAAAAGCCATTAAGTCTTAGACGAATAAAAGCTGGATTGAACCAAATACTTATTAACATTTGGATAAACAAATGAATAAAATGAATAAGCAAATTTCAGTACATCTCAGGCAAGGGAATATTATTCTGTATTAAAAAGAACAAATTATAGACATATGCAACAACACATATGAATCTCAACAGCATCAATCTTAGTGGAAGAAACAAAATGCTGAATACTGAAAGATTCTATTTGTATGAAATTCTAGAACAGATGAAACTACAATGACAGAAAGCGTGTTGGAGGTTGCCAAGAGGCTGACTTCAGAGGCACGAGGAAACTTTCTGGAGGATGAAAATGTTTTATGTCATCATTATGGTAACAGTTACATGACTATATATGATTTGACATGATTTGTCAAAATGTTCACCTAAAAATCACTGGATTTTATTTTATGTAAATTATACCTAACCAAAGCTGACAAAAACATTTCATGATTCTGTCACCCAGAGAAAACCACCATTAATACATTATAAAATACCTTTGTTTAGCTCACAGGAAACATCTTGACCAGGCCCACCAGTGAATGACTGCAGGAAAGAAGAAATTAACACATTCTTCTCCAGAGTCTGGCCAGAACCAGGAAATACCTGCAACGACTTATAGCTTCTTTTACTTTACCTCTTCACTTTCCCTGCTTTGTTCAAAAAATGAAACTGGCATCCAAACCCAGGCAAGATAGTTCTTTAAATACCAGTCGACTATCTTCTCAGTCTGCTGGCTTTTCAAATAAAGCTGCTGTGCTGTGCTTAGTTGTACAGTCATGTCCGATACTTTGCAACCTATGGACTGCAGCCCACCAGGCTTCTCTGTCTGTGGGGATTCTCCAGGCAAGAATACTGGAGTGGGTTGCCATGCCCTCCTCCAGAGGAATCTTCCCAACCCAGGCATCAAACTTGGTCTCCCACATTGCAGGTGGATTCTTTACTGTCTGAGCCATGACGGAAGCCCTCATGAGGAAGACTCCTCATAATACTGGAGTGGGGAGCCTATTGCTTCTCCAGGGGATCTTCCCAACCCAGGAATTGAACTGGGGTCTCCTGCATTGCAGGCAGATTTTACCAGATGAGATACCAGGGAAGCCTAAAGTCGCTATTCCTTACCCCAAAACCTCATGTCTCAATTTAATGGCCTGTTGAGCAGTGAGCAGTAGAAACGCGATGATGCTATGAAAGTGTTGCACTCAATATGCCAGAAAATTTGGAAAACTCAGCAGTGGCCACAGGACTGGAAAAGGTCAGTTTTCATTCCAATCCCTAAGAAAGGCAATGCCAAAGAATGCTCAAACTACTGCACAATTGCACTCATCTCATATGCTAGTAAAGTAATGCTCAAAATTCTCTAAGCCAGGCTTCAACAATATGTGAACCGTGAACTTCCAGGTATTCAAGCTGGTTTTAGAAAAGGCAGAGGAACCAGAGATCAAATTGCCAACATCTGCTGGATCATTGAAAAAGCAAGAGAATTCCAGGAAAATATCTATTTCTGTTTTATTGACTATACCAAAGCCATTTACTGTGTGGATCACAATAAACTGTGGAAAATTCTGAAAGAGACAGGAATACCAACCACCTGACCTGCCTCTTGAGAAACCTGTAAGCAGGTCAGAAAGCAACAGGTAGAACTGGACATGGAACAACAGACTGGTTCCAAATAGGAAAAGGAGTACATCAAGGCTGTATGTTTTCACCCTGCTTATTTAACTTATATGCAGAGTGCATCATGAGAAACGCTGGGCTGGATGAAGCACAAACTGGAATCAAGGTTGCTGGGAGAAATATCAATAACCTCAGATATGCAGATGACACCACCCTTATGGCAGAAATCGAAGAAGCACTAAAGAGCCTCTTGATGAAAGTGAAAGAGGAGAGTGGAAAAGTTGGCTTAAAGCTCAACATTCAGAAAACAAAGATCATGGCATCCAGTCCCATCACTTCATGGCAAATAGATGGGGAAACAGTAGAAACAGTGGCAGACTTTATCTTTTTTGGGGCTCCAAAATCACTGCAGATGGTGACTACAGCCATGAAATAAAAAGACACTTACTCCTTGGAAGAAAAGTTATGATCAAACTAGACAGCATATTAAAAAGCAGAGACATTATTTTGCCAACAAAGGTCTGTCTAGTCAAGGTTGTGGTTTTCCAGTAGTTGTGTATGGATATGAGAGTTGGACTATAAAGAAAGCTGAGCACTGAAGAATTGATGCTTTTGAACTGTGGTGCTGGAAAAAACTCTTGAGAGTCCCTTGGACTGCAAGGAGATCCAACCAGTCTGTCCTAAAGGAAATCAGTGTTGAATATTCATTGGAAGGACTGATGTTGAAGCTGAAATTCCAATACTTTGGCCACCTGATGAGAAGAGCTGACTCATTAGAAAAGACCCTGATGCTGGGAAAGATTGAAGGCAAGAGGAGAAGGGGATGACAGAGGATGAGATGGTTGGATGGCATCACCAAGTCAATGGACATGAGGTTGAGTAAACTCCAGGAGCTGGTGATGGACAGGGAGGCCTGGTGTGCTACAGTCCATGGGGCTGCAAAGAGTTGGACATGACTGAGCGACTGAACTAAACTGAGCAGTGAGCAGTAGGAACTTGGACACAGTAACACTAAAATACTCCAAATCACACTTTATTTGTACACTTTGCATCCTAAAGAAAACTTAAATACAGCTTTGTGTTATGTTATTATGTGCTTTGAAAGAATTTTTAATGGCTACTTACAATTTCCTTAACCATTCTATTGTTGGATATTTAGGTTATTTTCAGTTTTTACCTAATATAAACAAAGCAAGGAAAACATTTTTATGTATAATGTTCTTATTCTGTGGAGAAGGCAATGGCACCCCACTCCAGTACTCTTGCCCGGAAAATCCCATGGATGGAGGAGCCTGGTAGGCTGTAGTCCATGGGGTCGCGAAGAGTCGGACAGGACTGAGCGACTTCCCTTTCACTTTTCACTTTGATGCATTGGAGAAGGAAATGGCAACCCACTCCAGTGTTCTTGCCTGGAGAATCTCAGGGATGGGGGAGCCTGGTGGGCTGCCGTCTCTGGGGTCGCAAAGAGTCGGACACGACTGAAGCAACTTAGCAGCAGTGGCAGAAGCTGATACCCAATTCTGCATAAAATTTTGACTGAGCCCTGGAACAACCTTCTAAATGGCTCCCTGCTACTTACTGGTCCCCACTTTTACCCCTTCCACTGTTGCCACAGTTGCTTCCCAAACACAACTGATCATGCCACATCCAAGTTTACAACGTCACTTGGCTTTCTATTGCCCACAGGGTGAAGCCATGGTTCTCTGTTGTGGTACAGATGTCCTGTGGTAAGCAGGATTCAGGCTTCAACATGCACTGTTACAGTTGAATTTTGTCCCCCCTGGCAAAAATATTTTTATGTCTCAAACCCCAACCTCAGAATGTCACTTCCTTTGGAAATAAAGTAACTACAGATTAACTAGTTGAGTTCATCCTGGAGTAGGTGGGCCCTTAACTGAATATGATTAGTGCCCATATATAAGAATACTGCCATGTGAAGACACAGGGAGAATGCAGGTGAAGGTCGGGGTAGAGATTGGGCTGATGTGTCAACAAGCCAAGGATCACTGGGCATCACAAGGATCTAAGAGAAAGGCATGGAACAGGTTCCCCCCCAGAGCCTCCCAAAGGAACCCACCTTGCTCACACCTTGATTTTGGACATCTTGCCTCCAGAAATGTGAAAGAATAAATTTCTGTTGTTTTAAGCCACCTACTTTTGTGGCATGTTATTACAGCACCCTTAGGAAACTAAGATAAATTCTATGTCCCTAGCACATGGAGTGTTCAAGCATTCCTTTTCAGAGTTTTGTCCACACAGTTTTCAGCTCAGAATGTTATTCAAACTTCTCCCTGACTCCACTCCTTTGTCTGGCAAATTTAAGACCTGGTTCTAACATCTCTCCTTGGGTGAAACTTTTTCTCCTTTTCCTTTTTGCCTAAGGAAGTTGGCTGCATGGACCCTCACTGTCCCTTCATAAATCAGACTTAATGCCCACTATTATAATTACCAACTTTTGAAAGCACAGATCACATCTTATTCATTTTGGGGGGTAAACCCAGTGCCAAGAGACAGAGAATATACACTGTCTGCTGAGTAATGAAATCTTATAACAGCCTATAGAAGGTGCATGCCACCATGGACATATTTTGGTACAACTCTGAGTTTGGCAGATTCAGTTCAGTTGCTCAGTTATGTCCAATTCTTTGTGACTCCATGGACTGCAGCACACCAGGCTTTCCTGTCCATCATACCCAGAGTTTACTCAAACTCATGTCCATTGAGTCAGTGATGCCATCCAACCATCTCGTCCTCTGTTTTCCCCTTCTCCCGCCTTCAATCTTTCCCAGCATCAGGTGGCCAAAGTATTAGAGTTTCAGCTTCAGCATGAGTCCTTTCAATGAATATTCAGAACTGATTTCCTTTAGGATGGACTGGTTGGATCTCCTTGTAGTTCAAGGGACTCTCAAGAGTCCTCTCCAACACCACAGTTCAAAAGCATCAATTATTTGGCACTCAGCTTTCTTCACAGTCCAACTCTCACATTCATACATGACTCCTGGAAAAACCATAGCCTTGACTAGATGGACCTTTTTTGGCAAAGTAATGTCTCTGCTTTTTAATATGCTGTCTAGGTTGTTCACGGCTTTTCTTCCACGGAGCAAGCATCTTTTTATTTTATGGCTGCAGTCACCATCTGCAGTGATTTTGGAGCCCAAGAAAATAAAGATTAGATCTGGTTTAAATTCAAGACTCTGCCACTTACCAGCTGCTTAGGTAATCTTGGGTCAAGTTACATAAACATAACCTCTCTGAGCCTCAATATCTTCAAGAGGGAAATATTAATTTCTTTCTGGTGGGTTATAAGAAATCGATGACATGTCATATGTGACTGTACTTATGTACCTAATAGGCATTTAGTAAATGTGTATCTTTCTTTTTTTGAATATATAATCACCAGTTTTTGTTGGATGATATGAGTATAAAAAATAAAATTAGTGTAAATATCTAAAAACAAAGACAAATTATATAATTCATGTAAAAAAATGAGACATACTTCATTCATCAATCACTAATGAGACCATATACAGAATCTTTGAATTTGCATTTAAACAACCACAAACTTTTTATTTTGATTGGAAAGCTCTGAGGAGCTTGATTTGTTTGTTTACTGGGGATAATTTAATTTTCGGCAATGCTAAAAAAGGAAGAAACAAACAACAGAGGAAGGAGAACAAAAAGAGAAGAGAGGGAGATAATATGCTTCCTGGCGAATCTCTGCCAGTATCAAACTCTCCAACGACTCATTTTATTTTCCCCTAGGGAGAGAGCTAATTTAAGCCATAAATGTTCTGGTCCCTGAATCTTTCTAAACCACTCGGATTCAAGCCCAGAGCCCTAGGCTCATAGTATACCGGGTTGACCAAAAAGTTCATTCAGGTTTCTGTAAGCGCTTACTAAAAACCCAAAGAAACTTTTTGGCCAATCCAGTACCTCTCGGGTCCCCAGGAGGCCCTGCCATCATGTACACACTTATAAGAACAAGGTGGTAGAGAGCTCTGTCAAGATTTCTAACCCCGCACAAAGGCCCTCCCGAGTGCTACAGATGGTTTCCAAATGGAACCGTATTGTTTCTCTGGTGAACACAAAGCAAAAGGCAACAAAGCAAACACATCAACTTCATCCCTTCCGAGGGCTTGTAAACCACTTACATCTGTTCTGTCATCTCCATATCCAGCAATTTCCCGAAATAAAGTGCATGTGTTTTCCTAAATGTTGTAACTTGTCGATCGTAAACGCTGGTCCTGAGGCCATTAAACCAAGCTTGGTTAGAACTGACACGCTTTTACAGAACACTGCCGTCACAAAGCGGCATTTATAGCAGGCTCAGGAAGAGTGTAACAGTGCTTTATCTCAAAATCCAGCTCTTTGAAGCAGAAGCAAACAGGATTACAGACAGCACATGATCCTAGTGCAGTGGAGGAGCTAAGCTTGTCCCGTTTTAACTCCTGGCCTTACCACTGTCTATCTATTGCCCAATTCTCTCGTCTATCACATGGGAATAGTGACAGTCCCTTTGTCAAAGGTTGCTCTACAGATTAACTGAAGTGATGCTGTACAATGCTTAGCACAGTGTCCAGGATGCAGTAAGCCCTTAGTAAAGGCTTGTGTTATTGTAAGTGTTACTATTATTGGCAAGTCTAGATTTCTGCAAGAGGCAAAGTCCTACCTACAAAGAAAACACCTGGGATAAACCATTCTTTTTCTCAAACTAGCTTACTTCTGGGAACAATACAGGATTTAAACAGGAAGGTGTCAATGAAGACAAAGTGATTCAGGAAATGAATTATTCCAGGCTTGCCTTGCCTGGAGCGGCCCCAAAATGTTCCCTTGTGCTCAATGGTTATTACACAACATCTATCAGATTCTTAATGAATACCCTCCAACACACGAGTGCTGTCAGATCTCCAGCCCACCTACTTGCAGCCTCCATGCTTCAGGCTTCACTTCAGTCCACTGAGGTTGGCAGAGATAAAATAATAAAATCTATCTGTTGTCCCCAGTATAAAATGTTCCAACTTGCAAGGAAGGAATGCCATCCCTTTATAATGGTGGTACTGGGTGAGGGGTGGCGATGACAACCTCTACCTTACAGACAATTATCATTCTACCAGAATTTTAGTTCTGGGTAACTATGGGAGAAGAAAATATGATTTCAGTCAAGTGTATGTTAAATTGATGGGACACTGAAGTGGGCAAGGGAGTTTTAGGTATCAATTCTTCCAGAACACTACTCTCTCTACAGAAGTGTTAACTCATTACACAGTAGACCTGTAGCCCAAAGCACAGCTTCCCCATATGTGTGCCAGGAATAGATTATAGGTTTGCAAGAGGTACTAATCCCACAGTTTGGGAGGCAACTAGGGCTAGGAGGCTTAAGGCAGTATTATACCTGGCCACAAGCAGGCTCCTTCATGGACATTAGCATATTGTACAAGTATTATTACTTTCTACGTGTCATGACTTGAAGTTTGGAAACCATTGGTTTAGGAAATGAGTACTTTTTCAGTCTCCTCATTTGTAACCATGGCAAAACTGCAGTACTGGATGGCTTATTACGTTTCATGATCATGGTTACCAGTACATTCTAGAAAAGCCAGATACACATTCTTGACCTGAGAGGTCATTCCTGTATCCCAAACTCTATTATGGTTAGCTTCCATTGTTTGCAAGAGATACAGTAATGGGTAGCACAAATCATGAGGGCTTTTGCAAGGCCCACCAGAGGAGGCAGAAATCCCACGGGAATTAAAAGACTGGACCTATTCAGACAGGATATGGAAGCCAACAGCTTGAGAGATTATAGACATAAGAGACCCTGGGGCTTCACCCTGATACTTCACATGACTTGGCTACATTCTCTCTCTGCTTCTCTCTGGGGGATTGTCTTGCGTTTTCTCCAAGTTGGCTACCAGTTGGTTTCTGTACCCTCTAGTCTAATTTTCTTCCACTAGTTCTTTGTTTCTGCTTATTTCTAGGTTCTGATTGGTCATAACTTCAGTCTGCTCAGGATTCCTCCTGGCCCTCACTGCTAGCCACTGTCAGTCTCTCTCCCTTCTTCCCTCTCTGCATCTTTCCGTGTCAGTTTCTACTACCAATTCCCAGTGTCCTTCAACATTCTCCAAGTCACATTCTTAAGAATGAGACTCTGGGTGGCACTACCAGTTCCTGTTTGGCCAGAACCTCAGAACTTCTCCCAGGCCACTTTCACCAACCGATGGTTTGACTACTCCTAGGACAAACACCCACTGGGTGAGAGGAACTGGTATCATAGGGTTCAAAAAAGTCCCTTCAACAGAGCTGTGGTGGGTGGGACAATTTTCTTTTGAAGAGCTTGAGGTAATGCTATGCTAAGTCACTTCAGTCGTGTCAGACTCTGTGCGACCCCATAGACGGCAGCCCACCAGGCTCCCCCGTCTCTGGGATTCTCCAGGCAAGAACACTGGAGTGGGTTGCCATTTCCTTCTCCAATGCATGAAAGTGAAAAGTGAAAGTGAAGTCGCTCAGTCGTGTCTGACTCTTAGCGACCCCATGGATTGCAGCCTACCAGGCTCCTCCGTCCATGGGATTTTCCAAGCAAGAGTACTGGAGTGGGGTGCTGAGCTTGAGGTAAAGAAGACATAAAATATATAGGACAAGCCCCCTAAAGAGAACAAGGGTTTATATTTCTACTTGTCAAAGAGGCCATTTAAACATATTCATTGTCTCATAAAGAAATTCTTTTGGTGGGACTTCCCTGGTGGTCCGGTGGTTAAGAATCTGCCTTGCAATGCAGGGGATGTGGGCTTGATCCCTGGTTGGGGCACTTAGATTCCACATGCCTCAGGGCAACTAAGCCTGCATACCACAACTACAAAGGCCATGCACCAAAAATCCCATATGACACAAAAGATCCCATGTGCCGCAACTAAAAACAACACAACCAAATGAGTATTTTTTTAAAAATAAAATCTTCTGATAATTTTGTTCTCTTTTCCTTCTTTTCCCCCAATCCATCCATTTATCCATCTGTCCATCCATCCAATAAACATTAATCTCTCTGTCTTTAAAAGAAATGTATAAGGACTCCCATGACCATAATGGTCCTTGTGGACCATGAACCTATGAGAAAAACTGTGTATGCAAATTATTATTAGTGCCCAAAGAATGGGCATAAACCAAATGCTATGAAAGTTCAAAGGAGGAAGACACTGTCTGGCTGGTGAAGATGCCATTTCAAAAAAAATAAATAAATAAAAGATGCCATTTCAGCTGGGCCTTGAAAGTTGGCAAAGATTCTAATATTCATTCTAGACATAAGGAACAACATGAACCTAAGCCCTGAGTGAGTAGAGTTCAATAACCTCAAAATTAAGATTTCTGGCCTTTTATGTACTAGAAGAAATGCATAAATGTTGTAAAAACCATTCAAACCAAATTGAAAATACATAGCGTAAAAGGTCTCTCCTCACTGTTCACTTACCCTTCCATGAAGATAACCTCCTCTCCAAAGGAAACCACCATTTATCATTTATTATGAATTTGTTCAGACTTTTATATATGATTAAATTAAAGCTCTATAATTATTTTACTAGGAAGATATGTCAAGGCTGTATGTTTTCACCCAGCTTATTTAACTTATATGCAGAGTACATCATGAGAAATGCTGGGCTGGAGGAAGCACAAGCTGGAATCAAGGTTGCTGGGAGAAATATCAATAACCTCAGATATGCAGATGATACCACCCTTATGGCAGAAAGTGAAGAAGAACTAAAGAATCTCTTGATGAAAGTGAAAAGGAGAGTGAACAAGTTGGCTTGACTCAACATTCAGAAAATTAAGATCATGGCATCCAGTTCCATCACTTTGTGGCAAATAGATGGGGAAACAGTGAGAGACTTTATTTTCTTGGGCTCCAAAATCACTGCAGATGGTGACTGCAGCCATGAAATTAAAAGACGCTTGCTCTGTGGAAGAAAAGCTATGACCAACCTAGATGGCATATTAAAAGCAGAGACATTACTTTGCTAACAAAGGTCCATCTAGTCAAAGCTATGGTTTTTCCAGTTAGTCATGTATGGATATGAAAGTTGGACCATAAAGAAATCTGAGTCCAGAAGAATTGATGCTCTTGAATTGTGGTGTTGGAGAAGACTCTTCAGAGTCCCTGGTACTGCAAGGAGGTCCAACCAGTCCATCCTAAAGGAAATCAGTCCTGAATATTCACTGGAAGGACTGCTGCTAAAGTTGAAACTCCAATACTTTAGCCATCTGATGCAAAGAACTGATTCATTGGAAAAGACCCTGATGGTGGGCAAGACTGCAGGTAGGAGGAGAAGGGGACAACAGAGGATGAGATGGTTGGATGGCATCACCAACTCAATGGATATGAGTGTGAGCAAGCTCTGGGAGTTGGTGATGGACAGGGAAGCCTGGCATGCTGCAGTCCATGAGGTTGCAAACAGTCAGACACGACTGAGCGACTGAAATGCATGGTACTGAGGAAGATACTATTAAACCCAAACGTGGGTGAAGTAACTCCTTTGGGCTAAATAATTCTTTCAGTGAACATTCCATCATACCTTGTTATTTTATGGCTATTGGCTTGAAACTATTTAAAAGGACTCAATTCAGCATTGCAAGTAGCTCTTGTGTATAAGGAGTCATTCTGACCAGAACTGGAAGAATCCTAGAGGTGAGTATTCACACACTAGTCAGATGAAAATATTCCACTCACATTAGAAAGTCCCATATACACTGAGATGTGTAATCAGGTCTTAACCATCAGACCTTTTGGTATACTATAATCTTTACTTTTGTCTCCAACAGAAGGTGAATTTTACTCCAATAATGGAATGCTGATGAAATTGTTGGAAGGCTTAAGAGAAAGAAGACATGTTGTCCTGTAAAACATCACCTTAAAAATAAACCAAATGAATTATTTATTAACTTGTGTCTAACAGAACAGCCAAACTGAATTCACTTTGCTTCTTCCTCTTATATTCAAAATCAGATTTTAAAGGAACATATAATAGAGCAAATGATGGGAACTCAAGTCATAGAAATGTAGAACACTTACCCCAGACTGCCATGAAAACAGCAAAGAAAACAGTGGCTCCATTGTCAAAAAGATGGGTTACCTGGGAACATGAATCACAGTTAAACCAATGTCTTATATACAATATTCCAATTCACATTTTTCACATTCTGGAAAAATAGCTCTGATGATACAATGAATTTTAAAGGGTTTCTTTGGGGGATATTCCTTTTAGATCATAAGGAAGAAGTTTTTTTCCAAACTGTGAAATAGTTTGGATATGGAAAAGAGAATTTGCTCCATTTATGTGAGTATCACTTAGTTGAGCATGGATCAGCAGCCCCAGTGGTGCTATTAAGAATTTCCTTTTGTGCATTATAAAAACTAACACGCATCTACTTATGGATAGGTTTGTATTTAAGACCGGTAGGTATTCATGTTGCTGTAAAGGTTTCTGATTTTCCCAGCACTGGTTTTAATGCCTCATTTATTCTCTTTGAAAACATGTCTATTTTGTATGTACAGTTTTGAACAAACATTTGCTGGGCTGCCCTCTGGACTTCAGCACTGTAAAGAAGAGCAACCCATTAACACAAACCACTTCTACCTGTATTAAAACCTCAGGTAATCACTACATTTACCTCTTATTCATAACACAGAGACAGCTAACAAATACTTTATTGCTAGAATAATACATTTTATTGCAGTCACCATGGCAGAAAACAAAAATATCTATTTTTGTTGCAAAACTGCCGAGCTCATTCCCACCTCCAGGATAAATCATACCAGTGTCAGGCCAAATTGAAATGATGACTGATATGTTCATAAAGCATAACCTTTTTTTGGTGCTTTATAGCTCTCTATAAAGTATACTTTACTGTCCCTTGGAGAACATGCCAAGTATAAGCAAGTCTTTTCCTATTATATCAGAGTACAAAATATTTCAAAATTTTCCACAAGTTTATGACTTATTTCTTTAAACATAGGAGAGATAGGCAGCATTTAAATACTTAGTGTGAGACAAGTCTAAAGCCAATTTATTTTGATGCCAGAAGAGTGTTACATTGTGTACATCAGGTGGTCAGCATCAAATCAAGCCTGAAAGTCCCAATGGTAGGTGGTTAGTTTGTGCCCCTTGCTAGGGTATTCCGTGGTGGAAACTCCCTGCACCATCAGGGAAGATTCTGGAATGGATTGTGGTTGTCATTGTTTTGGGCTGTGTGGATCAGCTTTCCTCCTCTGGGTAACAGGTTTCTCTCATGTAGGTCAGTAGGAGTCACGTGGCTCAAATACAGCCCATAGGAGTCCTTCCCTGGGATTGGTATGCAAACACTTGAAGAGACATGTTTTCCAGCTGCAGTTACCAATCTGGAAATATGTTTATCAGGGTGAATAGGAACGTCCAGTCCCTCCTAAGATGGTGAGCTAGGATAAGCTGATGGCTCCCTCTGCCAAAATCAAAGTCAGAGAAATAGGATAGTCGATTTCAGGAATTGACAGAACACAGAAACAAAGAGCCTGAGAAATGCTAGGGGAGTTAGAAGGTTGCTTTAAAGTGTGTGTGTGTGTGTGTATGTGCATGCACGCACGTGTGTGTGAGATGGTGGGGGTGGAGGTGGTTCCCAAGCAGAGTGAGAACACAGGATAGAGAAATATGTAAGTTCCATTCTAGCCCCTACCTCAGTGGTCACTGGAAAATTAGTTTCCCCTCCCTCAGCAATCAACTACAGCAGGTCAAACCACGAGGGTAGGTATTTGAGGGGGTGATGTCAGGGATGCACAGAGAGTCCTGTTTTGTTGGAGAAATGAGGGATGCAGGTGCAGCCTGGCCATTTGGCCTCAGGCTTTCACTTCTCAGTGTTTTCCCTCTTAAACCCCAGGGATGGTTGGTTACAGTCAAGGGGGAGAGCCTTCTCCCAATTCTGCTTTGTTCTAAGCAGGCTTAAAAATGAAACTGGCCAGAAAATTCCTACACTCAGTGCCTGGGACACACTGTTCTCTTCTCTGTAAACTCACCAGGACTGACCTGGCTTCTGACCCTCATCCTAAGTGACTGATTCTTCATGGGACCAGCACTCATGGGCTAAAATAACAGGATATCTGGGGAAGTCAGCTGCCTCCAAAAAACTCCAAACTAGGCAATATACACTTTCTGAAACAGACATTGATGAAATCTGAGCACTTGAAACTATTCATGATGCTCCTTTTAAGGAATTATTATAGCTCCCCTAAAAAAAGATTTTTACTCAAGGCAGACCTTTCACATAACAAACACCCCCAAGCAAAAAATAAATGGGCTTCTGAGATTCCTCAAAAGCAGGATTTTTACACCTGAGTCATTTGTGCTTAGCTCACAATCTTTAAACAAAATTATATTACTGAACAAAGTCTTCTGATTCTCAGCACCACCTCTCTATTTCCCAAGCTCACTCTACTGAATTTGTCCTCATCCAGGCAGGTCTATCTGCTTGTTCACCAAAGGAAGGGAGAGTATTTTGTGCTTTTTTGGATCTTTGTAGCACATATTAAGAGCCCAGATCTTTCTAAAATCACAGCTGGCTGCTTATCCTTCCACCAGACTGGCCACCTGCAGGGACAGAGACAGCATGAATGGGCAGGCGGGCTCCTGGGCTGCCGATCAAATGTTCCTACACTTAAACTCTGCAATGCCAGCTGTATACACAGAAAAATCCAAGTCACAGTGATTGCGGAGGTTACATAAGATCTGCCAACCCCTTTTATACCTGAAATCTGGCTAAGCTGATAGGTGGGTCTATCTAAGTGGGTCTTGGAAAACTCTTCATCAGTCTATATTTCAGCCATTGCTTTACATTAATGATACTACCCTTCAGTAATAAACCCTAGAATTTCAATGAACATGTCTAAAACTTTAATAAAGTAAGGTATAATATCAGAAAGGGGTATGTAATAACACATAGACAGAATGGTTCTACGTAATTTTTTCAAAACACTTTCACATCTACTGAGTTCTTTAGTCCTCATGACATGCCATGGGGCAGAGAGGGCAGCTATCAACACTTGCACTTTAAAGATGAGGAAGTTTATGCTCAAAGAGGTTGTACATGTGCAAGGTCAAGGCAGTAAGCAGCTGAGCTAGCCATCAGTCTAGGTCTTTTGGATAATAATGATGGCGAAGAGGAGGAAAATGACAGCAGCTGTCATTTACTGAGATCTTGTCGTTTGCCAAGCACCATACCCACCAGGTGGCTCAGACAGTAGAACAATCTGCTTGCAATGCAGGAGACAGGGGTTCAATCCCTGGGTTGGGAAGATCCCCTGGAGAAGGGAATGGCTACCCACTCCAGTATTCTTGTCTGGAGAATTCCATGGACAGAGGAGCCTGGTGGGCTACAGTACAGTCCATGGGGTCGCAAAGAGTGGGACACGACTGAGTGACTAACCCTTCCACTTTTTTCATGCTCTTCATACACCTTATCACATTTAAAAAATAAAACAGTCACCATGTTCTCCACAGATGAGAAAACTGAGGCACAGATGAGGTTACATAATGTGCTCCTACATTGACAAGTGGTAAAGAGCACAGTCAAGATCTGAACTTAACTTGCGCTGATTCGATCAACTGTTCTATTTGCTCCCTGTGATAATAATCAGAACTATAACATTGAAAACACATATGCAATAAAAAAGATATCTGAATTAGAATACTAAATGATAAAGATAAATCTCTCCTACAAAATAAACTTGAGAATCAAAGATCAAAATGGACAGAAAGAATGTGGTCACCACTGTCTCTCAGGAAGATATATATTAAATTTAATCCTGCAAAATTAAAATACTGCATATTTGGAATTACCTTGGCATAAACGCAGCTGTCTGACAGCCTCATGAATGGACAGTATTTATCACACACAGGACACATGATGATATCTGTAGCTTGGCAGACTTCTTTACTGGAAAACAGAACAGAAAAGGACTGCTTTTTGATGACATAACAGCATTTTCTTTCCCTTCAATTTCACCAGAATAGTCGACCAGTAAATAAGAGTCAGTAGATCAAATTTTTGCCCTTGGAAGCTTCTTAGCCTTTTCTTAGTTATTAATGTAACCAAGTGCCTACACAGTTTTATAGTTTGATAAACCTACTTATTTATCAGGCTGTTTCTTGGCTTTTCCATATTAATAAGTTAAGCTCAGGAAAACACATGAGGCAAAACATTGATGGTTATATCTCAGATTATACAGGAGTCATTTACAATATTGCACAGGTTTGAAGACATTTCATACTTAATTATGGGAAAAATGAGACACCTTAAAGTGCCAGCCTTATGTGGCCCCCATCCTGACAATTTATACTTTGATTATATTGTGTTAAAATGAACACAGGTTAAGGACTATCAAATTTCCCTGGAGAATAAATTGTTGCTTTTACCATTAGCGATACGCAGATGATACCACCCTTATGGCAGAAAGTGAAGAAGAACTAAAGAGCCTCTTGATGAAAGTGAAAGAGGAGAGTGAAAAAGTTGGCTTAAAACTCAACATTCAGAAAACTAAGATCATAGCATCCAGTCCCATCACTTCCTGACAAATAGATGGGAAAACAATGGGGGAAAAAAGTCCCAGCCTTAATTTCTATGTGCATGATAAATAAGAATGAATTATGGAGGAAAAATTACATCTCATTAACAATTTCCCCAGAAATTAAAATATTTTTTTAGGTCACTTCTATTTTTGCAATCACTTCTAAAAGGCACATTTCTTATTTAAGGACATTGTCCAGCATTGTATTAAGATCTCTATGAATACCTTAGACTATATTCTAGTGAAAGAGCCAAGATAACAATTGCTAACACTGACTCATTCTCAAGGTCCCAGCAAGTTGGTGAGATGTCTTTCTTACAGGTGTCTAGCTTACAGGTCTGTGTAAGAACACGTAATTGATAAAAAGATAATTAACCCACTATTTGCAGTAGTAGTAGGAAAAAAAGTAAGAAAGAGAACAACTTTGAGCCAGTGAATCAAAGCCATTTGTTCTGTGGATACACATTTGTGTGCTCAGTCGTGTCCGACTCTTTAGGACCCATGGACTGTAGTCCACCAGGCTCCTTGTCCATGGGATTCTCCGGGCAAGCATACCAGGGCAGGGTGCCATTTCCTCCTCCAGGAGAATCTTCCCAATCCAAGGACTGAACCCACCTCTCCTGCATTGGCAGACAGGTTCTTTACCACTGAGCCACCTGGGAAGCCCTCTGTGGATTCACAGTGACTTGTATATCCATAAAAGTGAACACCTTGGTAGCTAGAGACCACAGCGGCAAGGGCAATGGGTGGACAGATTTTGTGAATTGAACCTTTAGAATTTTCCCAGGAGACTGGAAAGACGTTAAAATGAATAGCTAAGTGGACCCACGGTCTGTAAACACTCCCAAACCACAAATACCCATCTCCAAACATAAGCAAAGGCAGGCTCACCTAGAGCTCTCCATACCTGACTTGGCAGTGATCCAGAGTGATGACGCCATACAAAAAGACAAACAATCCAATGAAGGCAGCTGGGAAGAGCATGCCGGTGTACCAGCCCAACCAGGCAAAGTACAACCCAATCTTCTCTCCAAAGTACCGCCTGTTTATGATATAAAAGTCTTGCAAATTATATTGAAGTGTTTATAGTCAGGCATTCTAACACTTTGACCAGTCATTTTACTTTGTGGTGGCCTTACTGGTAACCATACAGACAAATTAAGCCAATAGAATGGAATGTTTGACCAAATCCAGGCTCTGGACTTAAACTTCTTTTCCTATTACTCTATAAAAGAAATAGTATGAACCCTTTCATACAAGAACATGATCATACACAAGCTTGTTCTGAAAACATAGGATAAACCCAGCTCATTCAGGAAATTATGTATAATACTGTTAATTATGAGGAATCAGGGGAATCTGAAGACTTGGTGCCAACATATAATATTTTTGCCATTTCTGAGTGTGTGTTAATGTATGTATTATATATTTTTTTAAGAATAGTAAACAAAATTACTGCAAAAACCTTTAAACACCCCCTTTTAATAGTCTGTAGTTTTATAAGATGTTTACAATGCTAGAATCATAAGATATCACTAATAAAGAACTCTACTGAGACTCAGTATGAATCAATACTGAGAGCAACCTTCCCTTTTAAGTGAGGACTTTTCACAGGCATCAACATCTACTTCTATAAATATTTTTCTGAGACTAACCAGTCTGCTTAGTGCCCTGTGGTCTGTGAAGTTTGAAAGTGTCCAGGGAATTCTTTGGGTTTTATTCCTTAAATATTATTATTGTGTTTTCTATCCCACATTTCATAACTTAGAGCTTAATTATTTCTTAGTCCAGTGTAAGAATATTCTAATTATTTTTTATTCTCATTCTAGACAAATGTTGACAAATGTTGACCATCTGTCTCTGAATACTGTCTGCTGCTCTCCTCCTACACAATGGCTCCTAAAAATCATGAATTATTTATCATATCTCCTACTATGTCTCAACAGAAACCTTCCTCTTCCAGAAGACTTTTACAGCATATATTCATATACACATAAATTCATTTATTCATTCAACAAATTAAAAAACACCTGCTCTATGCCAAATACTGTGTTAAGTGCTGAGAATACAATGGTGAGCAAAATAAGCTTGGTCCCTACTCCTCTGAAGCTTGTGGGTGACAGAGGAGACATATATAAATCAATCAAAGAAATAAGCTTCTAGTTACAAAACCGGGAAAAGAGAGGGACACAGTGCAATAAGCATGTATAACAAGGCAACCTGGCAAATTAAGCCAGGGAAGACTTCTTCCCTGAGGCGGTGACTGTTGTGCTGATGAATGAAAGTTCACTAGGTAGGGTTAGGGATAGAGTCTTTCCAGGAGAGGAAACAGAGGCCCTGTGGTAGGAGTGATGTTGGTGAAATAAGGGCAGTGTGGCTGGAACACTGACAACAAGAAATGGACTGGGACTTCCTGATTGTCCAGTGGTTATGACTTTTCCTTCCAATGCAGGAGGTACAGGTTTGATCCCAGGATGGGGAGCTAATGCCTCGCAGCCAAAAAACCAAAACATAAAACAGAAACAATATTGTAAAAAAAATTCAATAAAGACTTTAAAAATAGTCTGCATAAAAAAAATTTTTTTTAATTAAAAAAAAAGTAGGCTGTTGAGGTAGGCAAAGGCTAAGCCTTGATGGGCCTTGCAGACCATACATTGACTTTTATCCTGAGAAAACTGAAAAATGGTGAAAGGATTTTAGCCAATCCAGCCCCTTGGACAGCAAGGAGATCAAACCAGTCAATCCTAAAGGAAATCAACCCTGAATATTCATTGGATGGACTGATACTGAAGCTGAAGCTTCAATACTTTGGCCACCTGATGTGAAGAGCCAACTCACTGGAAAATACCCAGATGCTGGGAAAGATTGAGGTCAGGAGGAGAAGGGGGCAACAGACGATGAGATGGTTGGATGGCCTCACTGACTCAATGGACGTGAGTTTGAGCAAACTCTGGGAGATAGTGAAGGACAGGAAGCCTGGTGTGCTGCAGTTCATGGGGTTTGCAAAGAGTTGGACAGAACTTCGTGACTGAACAACAACAAGGGACATGACCAGATTCACATTTTGTCTCCAGGGTAGAGAATGATATGGAAGGGCCAGAGACGAAAAAGGAAGAGCAGGTAGGGGAAAACAGTCATAGTCCAGGTCACAGGTGAAGGCAGTAGTGGCAGAGGAGGTACTCAGTGTGATTTGAGAGATGTGGAGGAAGCAGAATCTAGATATAGGGCAGGAACTATTTAAGATATGTGATTCCCCAGTTGCTCAACATCATTCCATTCAAATCTTGCTTGTGTTTTTCATGCCCCTTCTCCTTGGCCAACACCAATCCCACTGCTCTTCTAGCCTCAGCTCTATGGAGCCTTACACAGGGGCACTGGCCCATATCCATCCTTCCATTTTTCCTAATTGCTGTCAAACTTTTGGCCTCTATCACACATGTTACCAAATTATGCAGAGCCTTGTTTTCCAGTTGTTTCAAGTTTGCAGGGCTGGTTTTCCTGAAGGAAAGCATGAATTTCTCAAAGCCAGAGACCATGGGTTCTCTGTCTTTGCCAATGGTACTTAGTTTTGTACTAGGAACACAATGGATAGTTAATTAATACTCATTGAAAAATTGTAAAATCTTAATCAAGAAACTGTCATGGATGGGAGATGCTTTGCCAGGACTGACTTTGATTTTTTCCCCTCTTCTATTCTATCACATATTGAGACTGGTCAAAAGTAAATGGTCTCATCTCAGAAAACATTTTTCACTCTCTCAGGTCATGTGGATCATTTGTTACTCATACCCAGAAGGGGTCACAATTCATCAATGTCATTGGGTCAACAGGAGTAAACCCTTGTAACAAGGACTCTGGAAGGAAGAATGACTACCCAGGGAGATGAAATGTAAGGTGAGTTGTCTTATTTCATTTTCCTCTGGGCTCATTTTTTAAAGGCTCAGGGAAAAGTGATATTAATCCACCTAGTCTAAGAAATAAAGTATGATTTTCTTTTTAATAAGGAATCAATGAAGTGTGGATTGTCATTACCCAATCTGAATTATCAGTCTCTAAATAAAATAAACACTGCCATGCCAGAATGTTGGGCATATATAGACCATTAAAGAACAATCAATGAATGATTATCTCAAGTTAAATGCAGATACTTTTTTGACCTGTGGGATTAAAACAATCTTTAAAGGTTATTAGTTTGAAATGAAAATTAAAGTAAGCCTAACATTTATTAGAATGACAGCACCCTCTATTTCCTATTTGCCTAAGAGTTACTAATAGTCCATTGTCATTAATACATGTAAGCAGTGTTACCTCTCAACAATTGTTGTTGATACTCTGTCACTAACAGTCACGTGGGTGATGAGCTTCTTACGGAATCCTGTGAGAGGTCTGGTTTAATCTCACACACCCCTTTCTAAGTCCCTTTTAGAGGAAACACCAGCCTCGGCAGGAGGAGGTCAGGTTTACCAAGAACAATCCATGTCCTCTGATGAGCTGCCCTCTTGGGAAGAAGCCAGATTTGAGTGTCAGCTGTGCATCTCAGTTTGTTTTTTGCCCAGTGTTGGCTTGTCCCAGCTCACAGTCTGCCCTAATTATTCTGCATAAGCTTTATATTCACAGCTGGTTAAGAACTCACCTTACAAGATCCAAAGGCTGGTATTTGTACCACACACCCCAGGACGCCCAGCACTCATAGAGCAGATGTCGGTGGTTTACCGCTCCGTGGGTTCTGATGGAGTTTTTACTTCTGTAACTTCCCTGGATAAAAACACCATGGCCAGTGAGGTAATACCCACAAAAGCCAAGAGCAAAAACTGATAGTAATGCTAGTTCTTTTTGTTTTTATCTTTTTAAGGTAGTGAAGATACCCTGTATGATACTATAATTGTAGATGCGTGTGTATTATACATTTGTTTAAGCTCATAGAATGTATGGAATACAACACCAAGAGTAAGCCCTAAAATAAACTATGAACTTTGGTTGGTTATGATGGTTCAATGTAGATTCATTAATTAAAACAAATGTTCCCCTCTTATGGGGGATACTGGGAGAAGCTATACATGTAGGGAGCTGTAACACTAGTTTTTATGGCAAGAGTAGCAATAGGGATGATATAAGGATAGATCCATTCTATTGAAGGGAAAAGAGTAGGATTAGTTATTCTGGACATAATTTTGATGTTGATGCCATGCAGTAAAAATCCCATGCTTGCTAGAATCAGGCAGGTCTGAACTGAGTTAAAATTCAGTTCTGTTACTTTTTAGCTAGGATATCTTAAACTCTCTGAGTCTTGGATTCCCAGTTCATAGTGGAACTAACAACATCTGCCTCATTAGGTTTCTTCTGTGATTTGAATGAACAAAGCATCTTGCTCAGAGGCCATGCCCAAGACTTAGGAGTTCTCTTTCCTACTTGTCTCAAGACTAAAGTATCGATAGTTGGTAAACAGCTGGTCACATGGCCTTGTGACCAAGGGCAGAAATTTTTACAATGTAAGAGTTGTAAGTCACCTCAAGTTTACAATAATTCAAATATAATTTGACATCCTCATGGAACAAATGAGGATACCATGGGTCAGAGGAGTAGGCTTTTTTTTTAAGTTCAGTTAGTGTTAATGCTACTTTCACCAACAGAAAAGGCATGCTGTCTGGAGGTAAATTATTGACATTTTAACTTGAGAAGTCTTTTCTTATGGGGAAGTGAACAGGCCTGAGAGACAAGGAACTCACTCAGGTTCTAGTCTTAGCTCAGCTACCAACTCACTCCATAACTGGGGCTGGGCTAAGCTTTCTCTATACCTCTATTTAAGTTTTCACCATAAAACAAGGCAACAGGAGCTGCCCTTCTTGCCTCTGAAGGTTGTTATGTGGTCAAATACTATAATGAGGTTAAACTGAGAGCAAAAGTCAAAAGAGCGATTATGTTATTACTGCAGCTGCAATTACTAACTGGAAAATTCTCTTTTCATACAGTGCAGGGATTTAGCAAGATATGAAAACCACAGAGAAGGCCTGGAGTTATTCTGGGGTTTCACAGTTGCATCTCCTCAGATATCGGCAAGCCCACACCCACTCGTCTGCATAGAGACTCTGTTCACCCACAACTGCTCAACACTGCCCTTACTGTGGGCAAGGGGTAGGCAGTGGGAGAATGCAGTTCTCACTGAAACCCTTTATTGGGGGCAATGCCAACTAATAGCCACATGGTATTATGGTTTTTCCAGTGGTCATGTATGGATGTGAGAGTTGGACTGTGAAAAAAGCTGAGTGCCAAAGAATTGATGCTTTTGAACTGTGGTGTTGGATAAGACTCTTGAGAGTCCCTTGGACTGCAAGGAGATCCAACCAGTCCATTCTGAAGGAGACCAGCCCTGGGATTTCTTTGGAAGGAATGATGCTGAAACTCCAGTACTTTGGCCACCTCATGAGAAGAGTTGACTCATTGGAAAAGACTCTGATGCTGGGAGGGATTGGGGGCAGGAGGAGAAAGGGACGACAGAAGATGAGATGGCTGGATGGCATCACCGACTCGATGGACGTGAGTCTGAGTGAACTCCGGGAGTTGGTGATGGACAGGGAGGTCTGGCTGCAATTCATGGGGTCGCAAAGAGTCGGACACGACTGAGCGACTGAACTGAACTGACTGAACTAATCCTCTGGGGACATGTGTCTTTTGAGTTCAGAAACATCTGTGTGTGGCTTGAGAAAACTTTTATGTCAAAACCCTGTGTACTAGACAGCAAAAGAGACACTGATGTATAGAACAGTCTTATGGACTCTGTGGGAGAGGGAGAGGGTGGGAAGATTTGGGAGAATGGCATTGAAACATGTAAAATATCATGTATGAAATGAGATGCCAGTCCAGGTTTGATGCACGATACTGGATGCTTGGGGCTAGTGCACTGGGATGACCCAGAGGGATGGTATGGGGAGGGAGGAGGGTTCAGGATGGGGAACACATGTATACCTGTGGTGGATTCATTTTGATATTTGGCAAAACTAATACAATTATGTAAAGTTTAAAAATAAAATAAAATTAAAAATAAATAAATAAATAAAAATAAAAATATTCCATATCCATAAATTAAAAAAAAATTTTTTTTAACGAAAAAAAAAAAATGTTTGCTTCTATCACACAAAAAGGATCATTCCAAAAAGGTTTCATGACTGTCTGTTAATAGGGTCTCGGATCAAAGCCTCTAGTTTTCTTAATGAAAGAGGTTTTAAAAATTTCACTGAATACTCTGTGGTGACCTCAACACAAAAAAGAGGGAATTTATGTATCCGTATAGATGATTCATTTTGCTGTATAATAGAAACAAACACAACATTATAAAGCAACTATACTCTAATAAAAAATAATAATAAAAAAATGGTATACCACCTTCTCCATCCTCCTGGTGTTTAAACTCAAGAGAAGAAACTCCGTAAGCCATATAAGAAATATATTTTGGGAAGACCTGCCATTGCTGGGTAGCTGGAACTGTGCTCTGAGCTGAACTGACAAACTGTTAACATTGTTTCTAATAGAAGATTGTTAAGAAAATCTAACAGTAATTTCACCCTGCCACTGTGTGAGGTCTTAGAGGACACTGGCTTAGAGGACACCGGCTATGTTCTCGGTGTCATACTATGACTGGTATGGAGTAGGTACCATGAAAATGACAGTAATCTCTCACCAATCATGAGAATTATGGCCCTGAAAACCCATATATGCAAAGAGAATTAGAGGTTAAATTACCATATATGTAAAGATAATTCTGGATTAAATTACCTAAAATCTAGTGGGAAAAATAGAGGTAAGGGTAATTACAGTTACATTTATAAAAGTCCTTATATATGACAAAGATCATGCAGTAAATAAGGAGAATACAAAAATTTATACATCTTAAATAAGCAACAATAAGTACACTACTATTAATTTCCATTTATCATCTTTTAGTTACTAGAGCCTTCACAAGATGGCTTCCTCCCACTCTTTAAGGATTAGCTATAAATTTTTTGTTGTTGTTGCAGAGACTATATATTTCAGAGACATTTTCCCCCTGGGTCTAGCATGTCATACAAATTTTCAATGCCTCTTTAATTTTATGACTTGGAGTCCCTCAGCCATTCTTCTAAATTCATGCTGAGTGACTCTTGATTCAAGTACTCTTGCAGTTACATAAAAAAGATATGGAGAAATAAATCTGTGCTGGGCGAGAGATGTAACAATGCAAGTAGGGCCTCCCCATCTATTCACTGAACAAATTAGATTCATTCTAAACAAATGTTGTATCAATGAACGCAATTAATGACTATTCCCAGAAGCTGATTTATTAACAAGGAATTGACAGAGAAGGAGAAAAGGCAGGACAATACCTCGTGCAGAGGAAATGCAGCTTCATAGGAGCCATTAGTAAGCAAACGATTCAGACCTACAACAATAAAAAAGTCCAAAGTGAATCCATACTGAGTTTAAATCCTCCTAATGTAAAAGTAATGTAAGGGTCATACTTTTTGGAGAAAACAACCTATATCTTCAAAAGTAGTTCAAATACGTCTGGGGGACAACAGTTTAGAAAGTTTTTCTATCTGCTAGGAAACTAGAAACAAAGACTAGAAAATCAAGTTTTCAAATAGGAAAAACACGATGAAGCATACCTAGCATAGTGCTTGGCATAGAGAAGGGAGCGCGCTGGGAGAAGTGGATGAATTAATCATGCCAAAAAGATGACCTTCCACCTGAGCTCTCCTATTTTCATCCAGAAGCTTCAATATGGACGAAGCCAACTCCTTTGCATTGGGCTAGTGGGATGACTTTGGAAAGTCCTCTTGTTCTCAGTCCTCAACTGTCTCATCCATAAGGTGGGGGAAGGATATTGGACATGTGGATTTGCAATGGTTTTATTGGTCAGGTATAAACCACAGTTTCCACCCACACTTAAGGGGAAGGGATTACACATTCAGGAGTCACCCCCAGGCTGTGTCTATCACAGGTTTATGAATTTGATTTTTTTTTTCCTCAAAGAATCAGCTTTTGGTTTCATTTATTCTTCTCTATTTTTTCCATTTCATTGATTTCTTCTGATTTTTATTATTTCATCTACCAACTTTAGACTAATTTCCTTCCCTACCCCCTAGTTTCTTAAGGTAGGAGAGGTCATTAATTTGGGACCATTTCTTTTCCTATATATGCATATGGTGCTATAAATTTCTCCCTGTACTGCACACTTTTTGATACACTGTTTTTTCACTTTCACTGAATACAGCAACTTTCTGATTTCCCTTTTGATTTCTCTCATCCATGAGTTATTTAAAAATACATTATTTAGTTTTAAATATTTGTAAGTTTTCCAGAGATGGTCTTATTGATATCTAACTTAATTCCACTGTGGTCAAAGAATTATTGTCTTGTTTTATGTTCCTCAAGTATGGTCTCTTGGTAATACTCTGTGTTCACTTAAAAAAATTGGGTATTCTGCTGCTGGTGGTAGAGTGGTCTAAAAGATCAATTAATTTCATTGATAATGTTTAGGTCTTCTAACCTCCACTGATTTTTTGTCTACTCGTTCCATTAATTATTGAAAAAGTGGTATTGAAACCTCTGACTATAACTGTGGACTTGCCTATTTCTCTTAGCAGTTCTATCAGTTTTTACTTTGTAGTTTGAAGCTCTGTTATTAAGTGCATAAACATTTAGGATTTCTATGTTTTCCAGATGCACTGACTTCATCATTTTAGAATAGCCTTCTTTATCCCTGATAGTATTCTTCGCTCCGAAATCTATTTTGTCTGATATCAGTATAGGCCTTTCAGCTTTCTTTTGGTTCGCACAGTATATATCTTTTTTGGTTCTTTTACTTTAAGCTATTTGTGTCTTTAAAGAGTGTTTTTTGCATGCAGCAAAAAAAAAAAAAAAAAAAAGGTCTTGCTTTAATTATTTAATGTCAGCTTCTGAATTCTGGATTGGAATTTTCAAACCATCTATATTTAATGCTAATTAAATTATGAGGTGCTCTACTAGTCTCATTGGAAATCCCTTTGGGTTGCTCTTTCTCTGGCCTTGGGTAGCTTTCTGATGTGTGTACTAATCAGTACTCTAAATACTTGCAGAGGCTCTCTGCAGATCTTTAGGGTTCTCCATGAAGCTCTCTGTTTTCTGGTGTGTTGCCCTGTGAACTCTGGCTGCCTTGGTCTCCCTGGATTCTAAGCAACATCTTTTCGACTTGGGGAGTCTACTAGGTTCAGCGCGGGTTCTTTTTCCCTCTGTTGCTGTCTAGAAATCATCTCAAGATAGTAAGCTGAGGCAACTGTAGGGTTCACCTCATTTGTTTTCTTTCTCTCAGGGATCCCTGTTCTTGGCTGCCCAGTGCTCAGTGTCTTGAAAATAGTTGTCTCATACTTTTTGTCTTTTCTTTTCTGATTGTTTCAGGTGGGAGAGTAATCTTGTGCCTGTTACTCCATGTTGGCCAGAAGTGGAAATATAATGTTCTGATCTTTAAAGTTTCTCTCAGATCAAGAGTGATACTACTTCCTAAAATGTACTTCAAAGAAGATGACTGGAAGGATGTCTCTCAAGCAACATTTAGATGAGTGCTCTCCATGTTTCAGACCCTGATTAGAGGCAAGAGGCTTAGCCTAACTGGAAAATGAAACACGCACCAATTCACTTTTTATTGATGGAGGATCAATCAATGTTTAGGTACTTTTAATCATGGTAACATGATTAAATGTATTTTAAGATGCTTTGACATTAACTCTAAATGCCTAAGAAAGACAGCTGAAGTATAAATATCCGTAGGGCTTTGTCTAGCACAGAGGAGGCCCTCGATAAATACCTTTGTAATGAATGAACAAATGATTGATTATGTAGAAAACTTTGACTTTCTGGAGCTTCTATCAAGAATTCTACATATATCATCAATCATTTTCAAATATTCCAGATAATAGCAAAAGATTCACAGGGACCTAATAAGAGACTTCTGATGATGAAATTCTCTTGTGAATTTGTGATAATTTATCAAAGTCCTGAAATTTGAGAAAACAGTTAATATTTAAAGTCTTCCCCTTTGAGCATCAGTTTTGAAACTACGAATTAATATCAAGATTTATTTTTTGTACTTATACTGTTAAATAAGTCTTTTTTATCTATTAATTGCTCTATTTTGAAAATGGAATTCACTAGGTTTGATTTTCAGAGTTGTAATAATCTCAGAGTGAAGTTGAAAAACTTATATTGTGGTAGTTTTCGCTCCACTGAAATACCCTCATAAATCATGTCTACAAACCATATTTTAGTATTATCTCTAATCCATGTTGACCCATGCAAGATGCACTTTCAGAAAGAGTTTCAGCCAGAAAATAACGTAAGATAAACATTAATTCTATTGATGGATTAAATTGTCTTATAACATGTTTCTTTTAATTATGAAACTGAAGATGATGATTATGAAACATTGGGTCAACAGAATATTTATACTTGAACGTCAAATTTTTCATCATAATGTCTGATCCTTGGTTAGTAATTTAGTTTGTGGTTGGTTATTTCTAAATAGACATTTTTTCAGTTCCTCACTGACTTTCAAAGCACTGGGGTTCTTGATAGAATTCTTTAATCAAATAAGAGAAATTTTTACAACAATCATTTCTTACTAGTAACAATACTACATTTCCTGTGTTTTTTCAGAACATTTACAAATCATTCTCTCTGCCCTTTTTCTGTCTCCATCTTGACGAGCTATAAAAATAACCCACATTTTTAGCTGCAAAAATTTAAGCACAAAATTGCTGTATGGCCTCACTGCATAGTCTTTGATTGTGTAAGAATGCTGATGGTTAGACACTGATCATGTTTAAAAGATTTTCAATTTGGTTCAACAAGCAATCTGCCTGTATGCCAGATACGGTGCTAGGCAATGATGATACAAAGACAAATAAGGCAACTCATTTATAATTGAGAAGCTTGTTATCTAGACTAGCAGTTTTTAATCGCAGATTCTCAACACCCTAATATATTATGAGTTGTGAGGTGTGCTAATATTATACTACCAATACTAATGAAGAGACTGGTTTTAAAAATTCTTTGCATGCTATGAAATAATCCAGAATAGCTACTGCCCTAATCATTTCACTTCTACTCACTTGTTTTCTAGTATGTTCCTGATATGCTGTTAACCGAGAAAAGGATGAAAAAAAGTATGTGTAGCATATCCAAAGTTTGTTAAAAAAAAATCACTTGGACAAATGAGGTATAAAGATGAAAAGAGTAATTAATGTAATATTTAAGTTATTCAGTACACAAAATGTTAACATTGGTTCTCTTTAGTTGGTAGAATTTTCATTGTCATTGAAAGTAAATAATTCAAGATAATAAAAGAAGAGTTGTACATTGCTAATTACCATATAGACTGCAAAAATAATTTCCATAGGAATTCAGAAGAAGAAAAGACTCCTCTGAGCTGGAGTGGCCATGGAGGACATTATGAAGAGGATGTGTCTCAAGGATGGATGACTGCTGCAGAGAATTTAAGGACGTGCTAACCCATAACCCTATGTAAATCAAGAAAGTCCTAAATCTGGCTCAATGTCAGCATACCCACCTACACTGACTCTCACTGAACATAATATTCCAGGTGTATTCAGATCTGGACCAGGTATCTGATTCACCCTATTATATTTTAATTTATACAGCTTGTAATCAAAATAGTTTTTGGCAGCTTCGCCATACTAGTGACTCACACTTGCATTCAACTAAACCTCCCAAGTTTGTCCCTCTTTATGATGTGTTGAGTAATATTTCTCCCACACGGTGCCAAGGTAGCTATTTTGCTGAATTTGAATATAGCACTTAACATTTACAAACTATTGAAAGTCATCTCTCAGATGTGGCTGAGAGTTCCAGATCACTGAGCTCTTTCAGGATCCTAACTCCAAGTGACTGACATAATGCATCCTTCCAGTCTCCACTCCACCTGAAAGCCTGATGAGCAAACTGTTTAGGCTCTGTGCCAGTTATCAGTTGACTGCTCCTTAGCTTTGCAGTAATGCAGTTCGACCCTGTAAATATTTCTCGTTTGCCAGATGCTGCAATGTTCAGCTTTGTCAGTAGAAGGCCCTAGAGGGACAGTAGGGGAGGGAGGAGTTTGTTTTCCTGGTACTAGTATGCTCCTCCCAGCAGGCTTCTGCAACTCATAGCTTCTATGGAACCCGGCACATGTAGTTCATGGTAGCCAGCAGCCCTGGGATCTCCTCAAGGGCAGGTGGGCCTTTGAACAGCTTCATAGGATGATGACGCTGGGCAACAACTCCCAGTGAAGGGGTTCCTTTGGAACCCCTCTAGCCAGCTTCTCCCAGAACTTGAGAGGGCGGATTCACAGAGAATCCTGCTGGCACAGAAACCCCAGCAAACTGCTCTGCCACGCAATGATCCACAACTGCCCCCCTTCTAAGAAGGTCTCCATCTCAGCTTTGTTGTGGGGCATCTTCTCTTCTATTCTTTAGAATTCTTCTTGCTCTTTACTAGTCAGTCCTCCGTTACTCCAAACCTCCATCACAATTAATTATTTGCATTAACTTTTCCTGTTCAAGGAAAAGTTATCAAACTGATAGTTCAGTTGGTAAAGAATCCACCTGCAATGCAGGAGACCCCACTTCAATTCTTGGGTTGGGAAAATCCACTGGAGAAGGGATAGGCACCCACTCCAGCATTCTTGGGCTTCCCTTGTGGCTCAGTTTGTAAAGAATCCACCTGCAATGAGGGAGACCTGGGTTGGGAAGATCCCCTGGAGAAGGGAAAGGCTACCCACTCCAGTATTCTGGCCTGGAGAATTCCATGGACTGTATAGTCCACGGGGTTGCAGAGTCGGACATGACAGAGCAACTTTCATTTTCACTTTCCTGTTCAAATTCTGTGTGATTTTTTTATCTCTTGATTGACCATGATTGACACAGGTCATCATTCAAAGCATAAATAAAAGTCTTGCTGGGACAGAGATATGGACAAAGCTCCCCAAATCTTCCCAGTATATAGTAATCTACTTAATAAGGCAGGAAATTTGGTAATATATTATGGAAAGATTCTCACGCAAATATCCCCAGAGTAATATGTGGAGGTTATTTGCTGGGGGTGGTGATTATTTGGAGAATTTACTTATGTATGACAGCTCCCTGTGCCTGCTTCTGCATCTTGCCATACACTGGCTCCCTCTTGTCATTCAGGTTTTAGTTCAAATTCCAGCTTCTCAGAAGAGCATTCCCTGACCATGCCATCTCAGCATGATCTCTACCCCCTAGTCAATCTCTATAACATCATCCATTTCAATTTCTTCATGTTATGTACTGTATTTATTTATTTACTGTCTGTTCTTAACTTCCTGAACATACACTTCAGGAGAGAACTGTGCTCATCTCCCTAACATCTTGCTCAGTGCCTGGCGCACAATGCATGCTCAGTCACTTCAGTTGTGTCTGACTCTCTGCGATCCTGTGGACTGTTGCCCGCAAGGTTCCTCTATCCATGGGATTCTCCAGGCAAGAATACTGGAGTGGGCTGCCATGCTCTCCCTGCAGGGGATCTTCCTGACCTAGGGATGGAACCGGGGTGTCTTACATCTCCTGCATTGGCAGACAGGTTCTTTACCACTAGCACCACCTGGGAAGCCCACCTGGCACATAATGGGCGCTCCTTAAATATTTGTTGAATTGAGAGCACTCTTCCATGGTCTAAGATAAATGAGATGATGTGTTATCTTTTAAAAAGCGATCTATTAAAGTTTAACACTTCTGAGTTATCCATCAAGGAACTGTGCAGTTAGAGGCTTTATAAATCACAAGCATTTCTAGAATTGATATCAATGTAATAAAACCAAAGGGAAAAGTCTGTAATCCTCCAAATCAAATGTAACTTGTTATACTGATATACTACTTACCAATTTTGTTTTTTCCTTCTTCATACTTTATTCTTTGTAAAATATGATGTACAATTCTACTTCTTGTGGCATTGTTGAAGAAAGTGTCTTTGTTGTGTATGATGAAGCTGTACACACATATTGAAAACACAAGGATTAATTGGAGCTGAGGGATCTAATCTTTGATATAATTTGGTGTGACTTAGAGAGCTATGTCTTCCATCTGTCACAGAGACGGTAAGTCTGGAATAGCATAAGGAATCCCCCCCACCCCAAGATCACACCAGAGGCAAGAGGCTCATGAATCTTAGCAGTTTTGGTTCTCAACCTCCCAGTCATTTACATCATTGTGTTAGGAAAGGGCTGGAGCTAATTACAATTAAGAAACTTGCAACTAATAGCAAGTCCATGCCTCACATCCTGTTTTTTTCTCCTCAGTAAGGTCATCAGATAAATTCAACTAAAAACCATCTTGCATTTATCTCCTTTTGTCTTCCACTTCATCCTCTCCCATGTCATAATCACATGATTTTTCAGGAATTTTGAAATCTGAAACTGACCTAGGTGATGGGCACAGGTCTTAGGCAATCGCTCTGGCCTGGCTCAGGGCTGAGTCACTAGAAACGGCCTCTGTCTGTTCCTTTCCCACCTTCTCTCCTGGATGGACCACCCCTCTTCTAGAGCACGTACTTAAGACTGCTTCTCTCTCAGCCAAAGGCCCATCCAGCCTCCACTGTTTCTCACAGGACCATATGAACACACACAAACACAACACTGAGTTTCCCAGTAGGTATCCCTACCCCAAGCCAACAGACGGAGCTTCCAGGACCACACAATGCAGCATGAAATGGCCAGGTCCTCCCACCCAGTAATGGGTTAAATGGTCGAATATGAGAGATACTGTAAGTATAGTTACTTCATAAATTATAGTTTATTACCTCAGCAGACTTTATAGTATGTTGCGTGAATTGGACACTATGTAAGGCTTATCAATAGTGGCAGTCATCACCCTCAAAACTCAACTCAGAAGTCACTTTCCTCAGCAGGTCTCCCAACCCCTCCAACCACTCTTCTGCCCTCCAAGGAGTTTACTATTCATTCTCTCCTCTAAGCTATTTCTTATCTTGCAAACACATCAATTTACTGATCATTCTGTATAGTCATGTATTTATTTTCATTAATGAATTCAGTAAATGGTTATGGAGAACACTCTATAGGGTAATGATTATCCAGTGGGAAATAAAGCAGATACAATCTTTGACCTTGAGAGGCTTACAGTCTAGTGGGAAAGATAAACCACAAAGGAAAGGAACATGAGGCAGATATGGGCAGAATCAACCTCCTTGTTCATGCCTTTTCCCACATAAGACAAAAGGCTGAATTGTAATAATTTCTGTAGCCCCAGGGGCTAGTGAGTGGCTGCTGCTGCTGCTGCTGCTGCTGCTGAGTCACTTCAGTCTGTGCAACCCCGCAGACTGCAGCCCACCAGGCTCCCCCATCCCTGGGATTCTCCAGGCAAGAACACTGGAGTGGGTTACCATTTCCTTCTCCAATGCATGAAAGTGAAAAGTGAAAGTGAAGTTGCTCAGCCATGTCCGACTCTTTGAGACCCCATGGACTGCAGCCTACCAGGCTCCTCCATCCTTGGGATTTTCCAGGCAAGAGTACTGGAGTGGGGTGCCATTGCCTTCTCCAAGTGAGTGGCTAGTACACAGTAATGGTGTAGGTTTTTGAATAGCAGTAAGAGAGGGTTTGTGTGAATTTATATTGGAAATTGCTATTACTTTTTAAAAAATAAGATGAATTCTTGGGAATTACTCAAGTCATCTAGATAAAACTGGCCTACACAAAGAGTGGTCCAGGCATGGGGTTTGACTGTGGAACAGAATTGAGGATGTTTGGTTGGGATAAAGTAGAAAAAAGCCAGAGAATATGAAGACAAAATGTAAATCACATGAATGGATTCCTTGGATAAGAGCTTTCTGTTCACTTCTATTGCACTTCTCTTATATTCTGCTATGGAATTTACTTCTCAGAATAAAGTAACTTGACTTGATACAGGAGAGATAAATGCTATGTGGGTAAATGGGAAAGCAGCAGCATTTATCTTATCTCTTCTCTAGGGTTGTCTGAAAACATTTTATGGCGTCAAAGGGGGAGAGGGGAAAACTGAGAGTTACAGCAAATGTAGTTCCTTTTATCTTATTCTCCTCTGCTTTTTCACCTTATTTGAGATAGACTATTACATTTTAACACCCATAAATATGTCATAAAGAAGTAGACAATAAATAAAAAAGTCCGTTTTGACTCACAATTTTAGATAACTAAAAGCTGATAAGCACAACCATGCTTGACAAGATAATTCTGGGCTAAAAGCCCGTGTCTCTTGCTCCTCCATTAAATGATTTTCTGCCCCCCCCCTTTTTTTAAATAGCATCACATTACATTTTGTGAGCTCATGTAATCATTCTCTGTAATAAGCATCACAGGCGAACCTCCTAATTCTGTTTTCCTCTCCTTTACATCTAGGTCATACCTGGATCCTAGAGAGTCTGTAATGAGAACAAACAGAGAGAACCTGTGCTGCCGGCCACTAGCTCCAGACATGTTAACTCATGCCATGCTTACAATAAGCTGGGAGGAAAGTACTTTATAGCCCCCATATTACAGGAATAGAATCAGAGAGGTTAAGTGACGTACCCAATGTCACTCTGCTAATAAGGGGCAGAGCTCAGATGTAAACTCAGGCTGTCTGGCTCCAGAGCTCTCATCTTATCCATGCCACTCACTTGCCTCCCTGGGACAAACTTCTGACTCCTGGAGGTCAGCTCTGCTGGAACTGTTCTCCTTGCTTCTTATCCTCAGAGCCCCAGCTCAGGTCATATCTCCCTCCAAAAGTCTTCGCTGACCCCCAAGCCTCACCCTGAAAAGTATTATGGTGCTACAAAAAGAGAAGGGAGCATAAAACCATTTCATGGAGGAGGGAGATAAGCTTTTAGTTCCAACATCACTCCTGATTTCCCTTAAGACTTGGAAGTGAGATTGACCTCAACCTGCATCCCAGCTTTGTCACTTACTATGGGGTGTTGGGACCATCCCTCAACTTCCCTGGGTCTCAGTTTCTTCATCTGTGGGATGGGATAAAACTGGAATCATCCTCCAATAAGATTTTTGCAGAATTAGGTGAGATGATGGAGAAGGCAATGGCACCCACTCCAGTACTCTTGCCTGGAAGATCCCATGGACAGAAGAGTCTGGTGAGCTGCAGTTCATGGGGTCGCAAAGAGTTGGACATGACTAAGCGACTTCACTTTCACTCTTCACTTTCATGCACTGGAGAAAGAAATGGCAATCTACTCCAGTACTCTTGCCTGGAGAATCCCAGGGATGGCAGAGCCTGGTGGGCTGCCATCTATGAGGTCGCACAGAGTTGGACATGACTGAAGTGACTTAGCAGCAGCAGCAGCAGCAGGTGAGATGAGCACTGCTGAGCCCTGTTTGGCATTTAATAGGCTGTCAGAGTCAGCTGTTACCACTCTTGTTGTTTCTGTAACTTTTATATAGAACTTTTCTGCTTACATGACTTTTCTATATGAGCTTCTTTAGAGCAGGGACTGGCCATGTGCATCTCTATTTCCAGTATTAATACAGGGCTTGACACATGACAAGCTCTTAAAGTTGGCTCTCTGAGAACAAATGAGATCTTCCAGAAACCCCTAGTTAATGTGGGGGCCTGTTCCTGTGCTGCTGTGCTTAGTCGCTCAGTCGTGTCCAACTCTTTGTGGCCCCATGGACTTTAGCCCACCAGGCTCATCTGTCCATGGGGATTCTCCAGGCAAGAATACTGGAGTGGGTTGCCATGCCCTCCTCCAGGGGATCTTCCCAAGCCAGGGATCAAACCCAGGTCTTCAGCATTGCAGGTGGATTCTTTACCATCTGAGACACCAGGGAAGCCCAATATGGGGGTGTAGGAGACTAAATCTCATCTCATTAGACCTTGACCTCCATGCCTGCTTCCTATGAATCTTTCTACCTGCTTCATCTTTTCAGCTACCACATGAACCATTCTCTCCATGTTACTTGTCTAAGGATATTCTTGTAGTGCATGGAGCCATCTCACTTTCTCTGTCACTCCTTCAAACTGGAGGGTTAAGAGGAAGAAAAGTGATGATGTCCTGCATCATTGATTCTCAAGCTTCTCTTAGCTACTTACAAAACAATGCTCTCCAAATGAAATCAGACACAAACACATGCATGCATGAACCACACACCATGTAAGCTGAGCTGTTTGACAAACATAAGACCTGATGCTTAGTCTGTGAGGTATCAGGACTCTACCTGGGCTTAGAAACTCAGCTCTGCCTTCACACACTGCTGATGGAGCAGCAAACAAGTACAAATTCTATGAGCGTACCTTGACCAGGTCTATCAGAATTATTCCTATATCCTCATCACATCTCCTCTGACCTAGCGATTCCCCTCTAGAAATTTATTCTACAAGTATGCTCACCCACATGCCAAGTAACAGATGTACAAGAATGTTCATCGTGGTATGGTTTACCATAACAAAACTCCAGAAATGATCTAAATAATTCACCAGTGGAGGAGAGGATAAACAAATACTGGTAGAGCTCTGTGATGGAACACTCTGCAGCTATAGAGAGATTAACAATGCTCAGTGCAGATATTAAAAATCTGCAAGATATTACAGGGCAAAAACAAGGTTCAGATCAGTCACACAGCTATTTGTGTCCAAAATAAAAGCATATACATGGAAAGAAGTACACAGACGTACATACTGACATATATGTTTGCCAGTGCATGTACAGAAGGACTGTGGAAGGATGTATAGACATCTGGATACACTGGTTGCCTCTGGGAAGGTAGGAAGGGAACTTCACTGTACACAATTAAGAAATTTTTATCATAAGTAAGTACTACCTACAAAAAATGGACATTTTAGAAAAAAGAAAGTTTAAAGGGAAAATTGCAATTTCTCTTCTAGGTCTGTTCTTACTTGCAGAACAAGAACCATTTTCATGGTGAGGAGAGGAATAAACTGCTGAGTTGGTGGAGGATCAACTACAGGATTAAGGCTGTAAACATCTATCTCCTTATCCTCCCCACTGGAGTGATTCTATAATACACTCGAAGTCATACAATCAGCAATTCAAAAACCAAATGCCTTCCTCCAAATCTTCCCATTCTTTTGTAAAAGGAACCACTGGAAGCCCAGGACTGCTAGTATGCATGTGTGTGTGAAGGGGACTTTCTCGATGCTTCCATCTTGCCCTGTGAAGGAGGCCCTGCTGACCTGCTCACTACTGCGTGGGCCTGAGCCTGAAGCTCCCACTAACTCCCCTCCAGGGTCTCTCCTCTCCTGCCTTCCCTAGAGGAGAACAGCTCTCCATTTTTACTTGGGGAGGCGCCAATCTCCTGTCCTCCAAAATAGAAGGTTAGGGTTAGGAATATGCTGTGAAACTGAGGTTTAACTCCAAACCTCCTGGGGCTGTGGTCTCCAGAGACCCACTGAATGTTGCAGAAACTGTCCAATTATATCACAGATAAATTTTACTTTTTTCCCTCTAACTTAAAGATTCTGAAAATCAGTTTATTTTAGAATTATGGTTTCTTTGTAATTGTTACTACTTTGGGGAAAATACAGGCAATGAAGAGGTTTTGAAAATTTGGCTTAATGCCTATTTTAGGAAATTTCTGCAACTGGTAAAAATAAACAAGGGTCCTCCAAGGTATGAAAATCTCCATGGTTTAAAACTTCAGGTGGAAACTTTCTCAAAAAGCATTTAACTACCTATAGGTGGTGCTGTCTAATTACGTTAGATTTATAGCTACATTACTGACTTATAAATTAAAAATCTAAGACATACGGTAAAGAAAGAAACAGAACCAGATAATTAATCAGGGTATGCTCTTGGCCCTAGAGTACGGGGGCTTGAAGCAACTGCCCACTGGGTGTTAGAACCGCTCTGTTCCCGCTGCCCTCCATTTTGAACGGAAGCATCTATTGTAATTATCCTGGGCCCATAGCTCCTTGGGCTTCCCAGGTGGTACAGTAGTCAAGAATCTGCCTGCCAATGTAGGAGACACAATAGATGAAGGTTCGATCCCTAGGTTGGGAGGATACCCTGGAGAAGGAAATGGCCACCCACTCCAGTATTCTTGCCTGGGAAATCCCACAGACAGAGGAGCCTAGTGGGCTACAGTCCATGGGGATGCAAAGAGACAGACGTGATTGAGCATGCCCGCATCTCTCCTCATGGTCTGTTGGAAACATAACAGGCAGTTAATTTGCTTTTTACATGAACAGGCCTCTTGTCCAAGAAGAACTATCCCTGAAGAGCTGCTTCCAGGGATTCTCATCCTCAACTGAACCTGATGTTGGAACAAAAGATCCTGGACTTTGAGGCTAATGTCATATTGGGTTGAGACCTCTGGGGATCTAGAAATGGGAATCAGCATATTTTCTATGTGGGAAAAACGTAAATAAATTTTATGCCAGAAGGAAGGCTCTGGTGGAATGCAAAGAAAAAAAAAAAAACAAAACCAGCCACAACTCCTCCCATTCCTGTATACACATCCCTTTGTGATGTGAATTTCTTGCTTCTTCCATTAAGAGGTAGAGTCTATCTCTTCACCTCTCTGAGTGAGTTTTGTGACTAGCTTTCATCAACAGAATGTAGAAGTGATTTTTGTGAGCTGAGGCCCAGGCTCTGAGCACCCACTCCTGTCCATTTGGAACAAAGCCCCAAGGCTACCAACATACAGAAGTCTGACTAGCCTCTCTGAAGATAAATGACCACATGAAAAGAGAAACCCAGCCACAAGCATGCACCACCCAAAGGGAGACAATTTTAGACTGTCCAGTCTGGCGAAGCAAAGAGATGATTTCAACCTCCTGTTGACCAGCTAAATCCAGTGAAGAACTGATCAGCTGAACCCAGCACAAAATGCTCAAAGAATCATAAGCAAATATAACATGCATTGTTTTAAGTCAGTGAGTTTTACCCTCACATGGCAGTAGATGACCAACAGATCAGTCTTTCATGATGGCTGAAATTGTACTATTTCATAATACAAAAAGAAAAGTGAAGGTTAATGCCTTAAGGATAAATATTTCAGGAAACTTTATTAATTAGACTTTTAAATAGACACCTCTTTTTAACAAGCAGAAACAAAGGTGATACAGTTAATTGTCACTTAAATACGTCCTCAAGTTAATGAAAATCTAAGTAGGAACAAAGCAAGCAACCAATTAATTTTTTATGTGACAAGGCCTATTTTGATAGTTTTGTGGGCTTTAGGCTATTGCAGGGCAATACCTAACTCATTTTTTTTCTTGGCTGCACCATGCAGCCACGGGATTAAACCCAGGCCCTTGGCAGTGAAAATGTCAAGTCCTAATCACTGGACAGCCAGGGAATTCTGCTAACTTCTTAAGAATACTGATATGAGTAAAAGGGTAAAACGACTCTCAGACTAAATATATACTATTTATCTGATTGGTAAAAATTTTCAAACCTCTTTTTAGGTGATAAGCTACTGGAATAAAAATCAATATGAGATGTTTTTATTCCAATGGTCATTTCTAACCATACTTCACAATCTTACCTTTGCTATTTAAATATCAAATGCAAATTAAGAAATACTTGCTCTTGAGACTTTTAGGTAAAGATGGAAAATTAAACACTTGTATTTAATTTTTTTCTCTCTTAAAACCCCATGAAAACAAGAGTAATATTTGTTTGTGTTTAAATAAAGGTGTAACACTCAAGGGACAGGGATAGCGGAAAACAGCAGCAAAGAAGCACTGGAGTGTGAAAAGCAGACAGACAAGTGGTAACAGAGTTAGGAGACCAGAAAGAGCCAAATGCTAACCCAGCTCTGGGGAAAACCAAGAAAAACTATGTATATGCTACAAAATCTCAGAACTGGGACACAGTGACCTCTAGAAGTAGTCTGCAAGGAATGCTAAAATAAGTACTAGTTGAAAGTTGTTTAGGAAGATGTTGTACTCTAACAGAACGCTGTGCCGTGCTTAGTCACTCAGTTGTGTCCAACTCTTTGTGATCCTATGGACTATAGCCCTCCAGGCTCCTCTGTCCATGGGGATTCCCCAGGCATGAATACTGGAGTGGGTTGCAATGCTCTCCGCCAGGGGATCTTCCCAACCCAGGAATCGAACGCAAGTCTTCTGCATTGCAGGTGGATTCTTTACCAGGTGAGCTACCAGGGAAGCCCTCTGTAACAGAATACTGGAGATATTTTCTTTTTCCTTTTTTTTTTTAATAGGATAATACAATCTCTGAACTGAAGACATTCAGGCATAGTTAGGAGTACGGGTACCATAGTAAAAACTGGAGGATCAAGTGAATATTTGCATTCTAGAAGCTGAGACTCAACTATCATCAACCATTTAGGCTCTAAAATGCTAGCAGCTAGGCCTTGACTTTCTGGGCAGAATACTGGCAAATACTTCTCTGGGGAATCTGACCAGCCTAAGATAAAAAATCTAAAGATAGTGACACTGAAGACTTTAAACTGAAACCCCTCAGCCATAAGGCCCACATCAGTTGACAGTTCCCACCTTATACTCTGAACTTCTCTTATTTTGCATTTCCTATTCTTAAATATGAACAGTCAGCCAAAGATTACCAGGTATCTGAAGAAACCCATTAACATAAAAGAGAATAAAACAAAGACAAAAACACAATGAGAAAGAAATATGTTAGAGAAAATTAGGCTCTGTAGAATGATGAAACATTTAAGAAGTCTTTATGAATAAAAGCTATACATGACAAGCCCACAGCTAACATGTTCAACAGCGAAAAACTGAAGGCTTTTCTTCTAAGATCAGGAACAAGATAAGGAGGTCTACTCTCAAAACTTTTATTCAACATAGTGTTGGATGTTTACTATACGTATTGTGATGATCATTTCATGATTAAGTTAAATCATTATGCTATACACATTATATAGTGCTATATTTCAATTACATCTTAATAACTGGGAAAAAACAGGAAAAGAAACACCAAACTCCCCCCACCCCTCCATAGTATTGGAAGTCCCAGACAGAGCAGTTAGGCAAGAGAAAGAAATAAAAGGCATTCAAATTGGAAAGGAAGAAGTAAAACTATCACTATTTGTAGATGATGTATTATTTATAGAAAACCTTAAAGACTCCACTAAAAAAACTGTTAGAACAAATCCAGTAAAGTTGTAGAATACAAAATCAATATACAAAAATTTGTTGCATTCCTATACACTAGTAATGAACTATGAGAAAGAGAAATTAAGAAACAATCACATTTACAATTGCATCAAAAGTAATAAAACATATAGGAATAAATTTAACCAAGGACGTGAAAGACCTATATACTGAAAACTGTAAGATATTGATGAAAGAAACTGAAGACAAAAATGGAAAGATATCCCATGCTCATAGCTTGGAAAAATTAATATTGTTAAAATATCCATATTGCCCAAAGCAATCTATAGAATTTAACCACTCTCAAAATTCCAATGGCATTTGTCTCATAAATAGAAAAAAATCCTAAAATTTGTATATAATCACAAAAAACCCTGAATAGCCAAAGCAAGCAATCTTGAGAAAGAACAAAGCTGGAGGTATCACATGCCTTAATTTCAAAGTACACTACAAAGTTGTCTAATCAAAACAATATTGTATTGGCATAAAAGTAGACACACAGCTCAGTGGGACAGAATCCAGAGCCAAGAAATAAACTCACATATATATGGTCAATTAATTATTCACAAAGGATACAAGAGTATACAATGGGGAAAGGACAGCCTCTTCAATAAATGGCACTGGAAACTTGGAGAGCTATATGTAAAAGTATGAAACTGGACTACTATCTAAGTCCTGAAGCCATAAAACTCCTAGAAGAAAACATAAGAAGCAAGCTCCCTGACACTGGTTTTGGCAACCATTTTTTTTTTTTTTTTGACACCAAAAGTAAAGGTATCAAAAGCAAAAATTAACAAGTGAGAATACCTCAAACTAAAAAGCCTCTGCACAGAGAAGGAAACCATCAACATAAAAATAACCTATAGAATGAAAAAGCATATTTGCAAGTCATATATCTGAAAAGGGATTAATATCTGAAATTTATTTTAAAAAACTCATATGGCTCAGTAGCAAAAAATATACTCTGATTAAGAAATTGTCAGAGGACCTCAATAGACATTTTTCTAGAGAAGACATACAGATGGCCAACATGAAAAGATGCTCAACATCACTAACCATCAGAGAAAATAAAATAAAAACCACAGTGAGATACCACTTCAGACCTGTCAGAATGGCTATTATCAAAAAGACAAGAAACAAGAAGTATTGGTGAGGTTGAGGAGAAAAGGGAATCCTTCTGCATTGATTCCCTGGTGGCTCAGAGGGTAAAGCATCTGCCTGCAATGCAAGAGACCTGGGTTCAATCCCTGGGTCGGAAAGATCCCCTGGAGAAGGAAATGGCAACCCACTCAGGTTCTCTTACCTGGAAAATCCCATGGACATAGAAGCCTGGTAGACTACAGTCCATGGGGTTGCAGAGAGTCTGACATGATTGAGTGACTTCACTTTCACTTTCTTTCTGCACTGCTAGTGGGATTTTAAACTGGTGCAGCCACTATTGAAAAGAGTATGGAGGTTCCTCAAAAAAATTAAAAATAGAACTACCATATGATTTAGCAACTCCACTTTTGGGTATTTCATGGAAAGAAATGAAAATACTATCTCGAAAAGATACCTGTGCCCCCCTATTCATTGCAGCATTATTTATAACAGCCAAAGATATCAAAGCAACTGTTGATATCTTTTTATCATTCATAATAATGATATTATTATGAATGATAAAATGGACTTTTATCATTGAATGATAAAAAATGTGGTATTATGTATGTGTGTGTGTGTATATATACACACATATACACATACACACATACACAATGGAATATTACTCAGACATAAAAAAGAAGAAAATCTTGCCATGTGACAACATGGGTTACCCATGAGGGCGTTATGATAACTGGAATAAGTCAGAGAAAGAAAGACAACTATTTTATGATCTCACGTATATATGGAATCTTAAAAAAGAAAACAAGCTCATAGATTCAGAGAACAGAGGAACATACTGGTGGCTGCTGCAGGTGAAGGTGGCAATGGGCCAAACTGGTGAAAGGGCTCAAAAGGTACAGACTTGCACCTATGAAATAAATGTCACGGGGGTGTAATGTACAGCGTGGTGTATTCAGTTAATAATACTGTAATGCATATTTGAAAGTTACTAAGGGAACAAATCTTGAAAGTTAGCACAAGAAAAAATTTATAAATATGTATGATGATGGAAATTATTACTAGACTTATTGTGGTGATCATTCTGCAACACATACAAATAATCAATCACTGTGTTGTACACCTGATACCACTATATGTAAATTATACCTCAATTTTAAAAATCATTATGTTCAAAAATTAAAAAAAAATTTTTTTCTTACAATTCAGAAAGAAGAAGCTGCCTCATGGATAGAATACTTTTTATGACAGCATCTACTGTATTGGGTCAAGGTAAAACAAACCAGTGTTAGAGTCTTGGTTCTGCCAAGTACTAACTATTTGAATTTGAAAAAAGTAACTTCTCTAAGCCTCAGTATCCTGATCTTTCAAATGGGTCAACAATAATACCCACTTCAGAGGGAGGTTTGAGGATTAGGAGGTGGTGCTGGCAGTGTACTTATGTACAGCTTGTGCTCATAGATGGTAGGTTTATGGTATTAGCTATTTGCCACTTTTTATAAAGATTACTGACCCTCAAAGTTCTAATATGCCCTGATTAAAAAGTACCTGATATTTTGAAATCAAGTATTAAAAAGCATTTCTTTACCTTAATAAAATATTTTCAGATACACAAAAATGGATTGAGATGATCATCAAACACTTTTGTACTTGCTAATGGCCGTTTGCAGACACAGATGAAGTTCCCCTAGGTGTTCCTCCTCAATTGCATTCCTCTCCCCAGAGGTAACCCCTATCAGGAATTTTTTTATAACCCCTAATATATATGTGTATATACATATATATATATATCCCTAAAAATACAGCATTATATTGTATGTTTAAAAACTTTACAGAAATGGTAGCATGCTCTACTCATCCTTCTGCAACTTGCTTTCCCTGCGCAACCATGGGGAGTTCATTCATGTTGATCAAAGGAGCTCCGAGTACATGCTCAGTCACTTCATTAGTGTCCAACTCTTGGCAACTCCATGGACTTTAGTCTGCCAGGCTCCTCTGTCCATGAGATTTTCCAAGCAAGAACACTGGAGTGGGTTGCCATTTTCTTCTCCAGGGGATCCTCCCAACCCAGGGATCCAACCCATGTCTCTTGCACTCACAGGCAGATTCTTTACCACTGAGCCACCAGGGAACCCAAGAGGCGCTAGTCCAATAGTATTTCCTGCTGCCTAGATGTCTACTGTATGAGGACAGTACAGTTTGTTGGTTCACTTTACTGCTGGTGGATATTTAGGGTATTTCCAATGTTTCATTATTATAAACAATGATGCAAATGCACACGTGCAAGTGTTTCTCAAGGAAAAATAGCATTTCTGTTATGTTCATTGCTCTTAAAAAAGAAGCAACAGTCAACTTGGGAGTTTAATTCATCCATGCGTCACAAAGTCCTGATGTGACTTGATCCATAGTGAGGGGTGTCGCAGTTAATTTGACACTAGTAATGGTTAAAGTGCCTAAATTTGGGAATGATTTTAAAAAATAATTAGAATGGACCTGAGGTACCTTTAATAATAACATTAACTTCCTCTCATCTATTCCAAGGTACTGTCTAGAGGAAGAGTACAGGACAAAGGAGTGTGCTGCATGAGTAACCATTCTTGCTTATCAACAGCAGAGAAAGGTGGAAGAAACATCGGTTGAATTAATAAATATTTTAAAAATGTCAGTTACATAACATGAGGATGCACGTTTACTCGGCCAGAGACTGAACACCTATTGGTAAGACACAGTGAGCCAAACAGTATCTCTGATCTTGGCTAGGTGTGCACAGAACCAAGTGAACCAGGGAGACGGGTGGTAATCTGGATAATTCTGGAGGCAGTGGAAGAAAAGAAGGTGGCAAGAGAAGCAGAGCATGGAGAAAAGAAGAAGGAATATTGTAGGAAAGAAGAGAAAAGAGGAAGAGAGAAAAAAATGATATTCTGGAATTATCAATTCAGGCCAATCCTAAACTATCTCCATCTTTAGGACTGGACAAGTGAAAAAGTTCATATATATCAAAATTAACTATTTATCAGGGGTATATATTATTAATGATAATAGAAAATGTATTGAATATTTATCATATATGCTTATATACTATGTTGCTGTTTTTTACAACATTATACAGGTATTATTATTATTCCCAGTTTATGAGTTAGGAAATCAAATCTCAGAATCATGCAGCTTGTTTGCTGCAGAGCTGGGATTCGGGGTCCAGGTCCCACAAACTCCAGCACGTGCTCCTAACCAGAGCTTCTGTGAGCTCAACCGTCAACCCTTAACGACAAAAATGAAGATACATTCATCTTTGTTCAGCCCTACACAGTGCCTGTCACAGAAATGGCAACTTGATGCTGACTAAACTGAAATGGATATTCAGAATGAACATATGAAAGTATTGTGATATTTAAATTTATTAGAGACCACTTTTATCTGCTACCCAAATCAGCCAGAATGAAGAGGAAATCATTTTTTAAAAAAATATGCAAACACAAGTTTGGAAACATAAGTGATTTCCTAATTAATCCTCAGACAAGAAAAACCCAGTTAGGATAATCCTGGCCTTAGTTTTCTACTAATTAGGATGCTACTGTCATTCAGTCACTAGCAAGGTTTTGCCCAGATTAACTAAGTGACTGTCAGTGTATGAATTAAATCATTCCACGACTCATCCATGGCTACTGTGGTTTGTCTGGTCTTCGTCATGGGTCTTGTCTTTTATTTTCCCTTATTGAAGTTGATTAGGTCTGAGTGCTGACTGAAGGGACAGAAAGGCCTGTGTATTTCCATGCTGTTTATTTTTGTTGTTGTAATCAGCAAAGACCTAGAAACTCTGACAAGCACCTACAAAATTTGTAAGTTGGTAAAAAATGTGTCTTCCTTAATCCCTGTCTTTTTTTGTCTTCTTCTTTGACCATTTTCCCCCTCTACCACCTTAGAGGCATCCTCTATCTATTCCTACTACACTGAAAGTACCCCCTCTATTACTCTTCCTTCCTCCCCTTGTATTTAACTCTGTGCGCTAAGGTGCTTCAGTTGTGTCTGACTCCATGTGACCCTGTGGACCATAGCCCGCCAGGCTCCTCTGTCCATGAGATTCTCCAGGCAATAATACTGGAGTGGGTTGCCATTTCCTTCTCCAGGGGATTTCTCCCGACCCAGGGATTGAACCCATGTCTCTTATGGCTCCTGCATTGGCAGGTGGCTTCTTTATCACTAATGCCACCTGAGAAGCCCCATTTAACTCTTTAGAAAGGATCTAATAAACTTTTTCATAGTGGGTATAAAGGAAAAATAACATTAGCATTTTTCACCTTTCCCAGGGACATTTTTTTTTTTAATGCAGATGACTTCAGCCAAAGGATTAATATTCGTACTGTAAAATTCTAGGTATCAGGGTGCGTACTGTTTATTAAGTCAATTCCTAGCTTCGCTGTTCTATATTCTCCTCTGGGTGCTGCAGCAGGGACTCTGCCCACGACAATTCTATTTTGCATCTGCTCTCTGATGTGTTCTGCCAGTAGGGGACACTGGAAAGGAAAAACATGGAGATCAAGGGACTTGGTCTTTCCTACTTGCCTGCTGTCCTTGTGGATGTGATCCCGGCAGTGATTCTGCAATCTCATAGTGGCAACTGGTTCCAGTTTTCATCTTTAAAAACACACGTCAAAGTAAACTCACTGCATTGCCCCATGCCCCAAAGGTACCAGCAGGGTAGTATCTCCTCAGAGGTCTAGGGCTCAGGCCCAGGGAGCCGCCTCTGAGCTTCTGACGGTTCTGATAATCCTACCCTCTTCCTTCTGTTCCTCTAGCCCTGGGGCAGTAGTTGCTTCACTTCATGAAGCTATTATCTGTGTGGCTTCCATGCTCCCTTTGTGACATGTTTGTCCTCTAATACCTATCTAATCAATTCTCTATGTTAACCTGTTATTAAAATAATTGCTGAGTTTCAGTTTTCCTAAATGGAGACTGAGAGGTAAAGAAATAAATAGGTTTGTGCAATATTTTAGATTTCACATAGAAGTGATATCACATGGTGTTTTGGAAAAAGGCTTTCTCTTAGAAATCATACCACACAAGCAGCCATTTATCCATCCTGTTTGTGCATCTGAAAGAAATATCACCATGGTATAAAGATGCTCTGCTGTTGCTGCTAAGTCGCTTCAGTCGTGTCCGATTCTTAGCGACCCCAGGGACTGCAGCCCACCAGGCTCCCCCGTCCCTGGGATTCTCCAGGCAAGAACACTGGAGTGGGTTGCCATTTCCTTCTCCAATGCATGAAAGTGAAAAGTGCAAGTGAAGTCACTCAGTCATGTCCGACTCTTAGCGACCCTATGGACTGCAGCCTACCAGGCTCCTCCGTCCATGGGATTTTCCAGGCAAGAGTATTGGAGTGGGGTGCCATTGCCTTCTCCATGCTCTACTATGTATAAAATAGATAAGTGACAGGATATACTGCATAGGACGGGGAATTATACCCATCATCTTGTAATAACTTTTAATGGTGTATAATCTGCAAAATACTGAATCACTATGCTGTACACCTGAAATATAATACTGTAAATCAATTATACTCCAATTCAAAAAGAAGATGCTCTATGAATTTGAATTTTGAAAAATTTCAGTCCCATGTCTGATTTCTGTCCTACAGACTCTCTTATGCCGGAGTATTTGCTAACTTTCACAGAAACTTCCTTTTCTAAAAACCTAGAAGGTTTTGTTACTAAAAACAAAGCAAAACGGTATGACGTAATCTAAGTCCTGAAAGAGCCCATACACTACTGTGTTATATAAATGTGACAGGACAAAAAATATTATCATGGGGTATTCCTGAGTAGATTGATTATTCTTAATTGGCTGCTTTTCCTTGTGAGGATTACATATCCCTACCTATTATCATGGACCTGCAGCCTCCCTCCCTGGGGAGAAGTCCCATTCTCCTGCCCATTTCCATGCATGGTTGTGACACTTGTTTGGCCAATGGAATACGAGCAGGAGTGACAGATGCTACGTCTGAGCAGAAGTTGTAAGAGCCATTGTGTGGCTCAATTATGACTTTTTCCCTCTGCTGTGAGAATGCATGCCTTACATACTAAGTGAACTAAATCAGAAAGACAAAGACAAACACCATGTGAGATCACTTCCATGTGGAATCTAAAATATTACACAAATGAACCTTTCCATGAAACAGAAACAAACTCACATAGAAAACAAATGACTCGTGGTTGCCAAGGTGGAACGAGGCGGCGAGAGGGCTGGGCTGGGGGTTTGGGCTAGTAGATCAAAACTATTAAATATAGAATGGATACATAACAACGTCCTACTGTATACCACAAGGAACTATAGTCAATATCCTGAGATAAACCATAATGGAAAAAATATTTAAAAAATGTTATATATATATTACTGAGTCACTATGCCATACAGAAGTAAACACAACATTATAAATCAACTATATTTCAATTAAAAAAAGAAAGAATGCATGCCTTAGGCACAAGTTGCTTCATTAGGCTAGATCTCATAAGAAAGGAGACATGAGAAGCAGAGCCTCAGCCAACCCACAGCTAATGTGTTACATGAGCAAGAAATAAGCCGGCTACTGAGATGTGAGGATTGCTTGTTCCTGCAGCAGAATCTAGCAAATCCAACTGGCACAATCTCTAACCCAACAAAGACGACCCTGTAATTTATGGCCTAATTTACCCTCCCCTGAAAAGGATGGACCTTTTTTTCCTGGAAGAAAAGCTCTGTTAGTCCTCAAGAAAGCAATGACAGAAATCAGTGAGGCTGGCAGAGAGAAACAATAAAGGAGACGGGAAGGAAAGAAATGCTGTGCAGGCTGAAGTAAAGGAGAAATGCATTTGTCTGGGAAAAAGAAACACGACACCTGAGTACAGGAGGGTATGAAGGAAGGAGAGCGATGAGAAGTTGCTGAGGACTATGTACTCAGCTTGTCTTTGTGTCCTCTGAGAAACTCGAGCAAAGATTGGAACTCCCCTCTAACAACTTCTGGCTGCTGCACTGAGCTTTGTGCAACACACAGACATGGGTGAAAACAAATAAATGTGTATAATCAATGCCACGATCGAAGCATTTACAAAGGCTACTTGACCCAGAAGTTGAACGACATCTGCATGAAACATCAGAGGCCTTGTAAAGACAGGAGCATCAGGATCAGCTCCAGGGGAAGAACAGGTTTTCACCAGAGTGAGTGGAATGACAGCCTTCCTCAGCAAGAGGGAGCACTAGTTACAGGGTTTTAAGGTACCCCCGCTGCCATGCTTGCTCCTTGGAAGGCAAGCTATGAAAAATCTAGTGTATTAAAAAGCAGAGGCATCACTTGGCCAACAAAGGTCCATATAGTCAAAGCTACGGTTTTTCCAGTAGTCATGTGTGGATGTGAGAGCTGGACCATAAAGAAGGCTGAGCAATGAAGAACTGATGCTTTCAAATTGTGGTGCTGGAGAAGACTCTTGAAAGTCTCTTGGACATCAAGGAGATCAAACCAGTCAATCCTAAAGGAAATCAACTGGAAAGACTGATAGCTGAAGCTGAAGCTCCAATACTTTGGTTACCTGATGGGAAGGGCCGACTCGTTGGAAAAGACCCTGATGCTGGGAAAGACTGAAGGCAAAACAAGAAGAGGGCAGCAGAGAATGAGATGGTTAGATAGCATCACTGACTTAATGGACATGAATTTGAGCAACTCAATGGACACAAATTTGAGTAAACTCCAGGAGATGCTGGAGGACAGAGGAGCCTGCTGTGCTACAGTCTATGGGGTTGCAAAGAGTCAGGCGCGACTTAGTGACTGAACAACAACAAGCTTCCATGTTGTAGGATCATCCAGCCTGTCCAGCCCAGGAGACTGGGGTAAGGGAGGGAGAAGCTGCCTTATGTGCCATGTCAAAGAGTCTGAACTTGATCCCAAAGGACACAGGGAAACTTTGAAAGCTGCTAAGCGAGGAAGAGATGCTGCCACATGGGGCAGGGCATGGAATTCACTGCTGAGTGTGCCTGGCTAAGCAGCTGAGGAGAGGAGGAAATCCATCCTAAGCTCTGCTGACCAACCTGTGGGCTGTGGATTCCTGGAGGAAGGGGATTATTCACAAGCTCTGGATGGGCTGGTGATGGGAGCCCAGAGGATGACCTATGACATGAGTGTGGTGAACAGACTGGGGAGTAGGGAGAGATGGAGCAAGCAAGGTAACTTAGAATTGCTCATGCAGGAGTTAGTGGCCAATTCAATGAAGGCAGTGGTAGTGAGGTCAGAGAGGAGGAAGAACTAGGACCAAAAGGCTTTGGTGATGATGGTGGACAGTGAAGAAGATGGCCATCTTGTAGTGGTGGTAGCTTTTGCTGGCTGTGGGAAACAAAAAATTGATGGCGTGGGTGCTGTAAGGAAAGCAGGAAATGGGAAGAACTGGGGACAAAGACACCGCTAAGACATGGTCCTGAATTAGTGGTTACTTAAGCACTCTTAAGTACTCTCACAAAGGCCACAGGTTTAGCTCCTGTCCCCTCCTTAGTGCCACTCTCAGAGGTAAGAAGTGCCCTGCCCAGGCTCAGGACCCCACAGCGCTCATAAACAGGCCTCCCCCCACTGACTGCTCCTTGTGGTGGGGTAAGCTGTCAGCAAGGCCAAGGGTGTGTGCCCACCAGAACCTGCCCAGAAAGTGCCAAGGCCACTTCTAGGGCTTTAGGGGCCTCTACTCAGGTCCATCCACTTGAAGACACCTCTGTTACTGACAGTGCCAAGCAGGGGGTGTGGATGGATCCTGGGCTAGGGGATAGGGTGTCTACATGTGTGAATCTGAGGGCCCCTCCCTGCCAAGAGTGAGATGGAGCTGTGGGTGGGAAGAGAACAAGTCAGGCTATGGGGAAGTGGAGGGACTTTTTGTCCACAGCCAACAGTGAGGATCCTATGAACTTGGACTTCAAGGTCTTTATGCAGCTGTGTTTGTCAAGGGAGAAGGAAAGACTGTGTTGTACTTAATTGTTAACATGATTTATTACTTTAATTATTGAGACACAAGGTCTACAGGCCTCATCTGGACTCTTGCCCCAGGCCTTACAGTTGTTAGCGGAAGGCCTTGCCCTTCCTTAGATTCAAGATGAGTGATTTAAAAGAGATGAATCTATTGTCTTTCATTCCCAAACTCTAATGAAGATAAATGAGAGCCAGGGTGTGAGAGTGCCAGCACGGTAGGTAAGGCTGAGCTCGAGGAATCTGACTCTTCGGGAAAGATGGTTTCCAGCTCCTGCCCACTGTGTAACTCAGATAGCTGGTTCACCCTTTCTGTTCCATGCCCTCAATAGCTGTATAAAGACCTCAAAGTCCAAGCTCACAGGATCCTCACTGTTGGGTGTGAAGTCCCTCCATTTCCCACAGCCTGACCCCTTCTCTTCCCACGCACAGCTCCATTTCACGCTAGGGTGGGGCTCAGACTCAACACATGTGGACACCCCATCCCCCTGCCTAGGCGCCATTCACAGCCCCTGCTTGGCGCTGCCATACTATACACCAGTCTTATGGATGGTCTGATATTTAGTGAACATGTGATAAACATTAGCTGGGGTATCATGGAAGGGGCAGGAGTTTAGAATCAGGCATGTTATGGTTCTAACCCCCAAACCTGCTTGTTCCTATGTGGCCCTGGGTAAACTATCTAATTCTGTGAGTCTGGGTTCCACATCTCCATAAATGGAGGATAATGAAATTATGTTGCAGTGTTGCTACAGAAATCAAAGGACATAATGAATAAAGAACATGCGGCACAGAGCCTGGCACTGGGTGCCTACAAGCCTCAACGTTCTCCTCCTCCTCTGACCACTGTTATTCCACATGACATCAGGCACATGTCACTACATCATACACAATCCACCCCAGATACGATGCTAGCCCCGTACTTCCTACTTAAGTTAACCCTTCCTTATTTTACTGTATTTAAATTTGGCAAATGTTCCCTTTTTCTATAGGTGTTCTAAATTGCCTCTTACCACTTTGATGAGTCTAAAAGCCCCTTTCCTACCAAATTTAACACGCTCAAGTTAAAATTTTAAATAAATAGATACATAGGTACAAATATACATGGGGCTTCCCTGAAATGTCTCAGTGGTAAAGAATATGCCTGCAAAGCAGGAGATGAGTGTTCTATCCCTGGGTTGGGAAGATCCCCAGAGAAGGAAATGGCAACCCACTCCAGTACTCTAGCGTTGGAAATCCCATGGACAAGAGCCTGGTGGGCTACAGTCCATGGGGTTGCAAAGAGTTGTACACGACTTAGCTATTAAACAACATAAATATACATATGAACATACAGTAACATAACTATTGCTCTACTATAGCACAGTACTTGCCACAGAATACAAAAGCACTTATTAAATGAGTAAGTTGATAAATGTTAAAGAAATGTTTATTCAAAGATGGATAGATGGCAATAAAAGAATTCTAAGAGACTTATTCAAAGTCGGTTGCACAAATACTAAGAGAACACAGCTGACTAACCACCGGATCTCCAGACACACAAAAGGACACTTTTCTCACATCATTAGGTGACCTCTCTGTGCCTTAAACTGAAGTCACTGTCACTAAGTTATGTGCTACCTAACAGGAGCTACATCATTTTTAAGAAACACACATCTCATGCTACGCAGCTTGCTGCACTTTCATTTCAGTTTAAAACTTTCTAGGAAGGAGATCTGTTTCCCCTGACTCTGTGGATCAATACCAACAAGCTGCATACTGAGGATTCTAATGCAGAATAAGTGTGTGTAATACAATGAGCGTTTTGAGACGGCTGTAAGTCATGGGGGCACTAAAAGAACATTAATCCTACCAAAATCAATCTCAGCCTCTCTTTGCCTAAAGGACTCTCTCAAGATTTCAGATCAATGAAAACAACACAAAAACTCCAAACACTGAAAAGAAAATACAGTTAAAAGTACATGCTAGAAAAATCAGTATCTTTAGATGGCTAGGCTGAGAGACTTTAGAAAATATGCACATGTTATTGATAAATAAATGCAAAATGGTAATGTAGCCTGGCTTAGTTCAGGCTGCTATAACAAATTACAATAGACAGGTGGCTAAGTCGCTTCCATCGTGTCCAACTCTGCAACCTTATGGACCATAACCTGCCAGGCTCCTCTGTCCACGGCATTCTCCAGGCAAGAATACTGGAGTGGGTTGCCATTTCCTCCTTCTGGAAATGATCCTGACACAGGGATCAAACTGAGGTCTCCTGCACTGCAGGCAAGTGCTTTACTGTCTGAGCTAGGGGGCAGCACTTGGAACCTAGAAGAGCGAAAGTGAAAGTCGCTCAGTTGTGTCTGACTCTTTGCGACCCCATGGACTACACAGTCCATGGACTTCTAGGCCAGAATACTGAAGTGGGTAGCCTTTCCCTTCTCCAGAGGACCTTCCCAACCCAGGGATAGAACCTAGGTCTCCTGTTGGATTCTTTACCAACTGAGCTATCAGGGAACCTAGTAAGCATCATATACATAGCAGCTGTCATTATTCCTTCAATAAACTCCCTACTGTTGTGCTGAATTACCTTCTCTGAAATTGAGTTTGAGAGGAGTCTTCTGAACTACAATGCTTCAATAAAATGACTGCCCTTAATGCTGACACCCTTGGAGAAGGAAATAGCAACCAACTCCAGTATTCCATCCTAGAAAATACCATGGGCAGAGAAGCCTGGCAAGCTACAGTTCATGGGGTCACAAAGAGGCAAACGCAACTTAGAGAGTATACAACAACAACAATGCTGACAGCCTCGGGCCCCTCAGCTGGCTAGTGCAGGAGAGGCCTCTGCGGGACGGACCTTCAGGTGTTCACACAATCACGGCTGATAAGCAGCCTGCAGGCCCCCTTCTGGCGACGTCAGATAAAATGAACAAATGGCATCATGCATTGGCTTTTAAACAGGCATCCCACAGGTTTGCTTTTGTTGCTTCTCAAACATGAATATATTCAAATGGAAGGTGAGGCTATTTGCTTGTTAATCAGTTACCAACTTCCATTTTTGTAAACTCAAAATGTTCAAACAGCAAAGATGTACAATGTGGTTAGTTTAGGGTAGACTGCAGTTTTCTGCTGAAGATATACCTAAACTCCTGCAGAAGGTTACGGCCGTGAGCGATAAACTCTGCAGGAGCCCACTGAGGGGGCCCATCAGAAAGAGCCCCCGGAAAAGCCTTAGAAGGAGTTTGCTCTAAAGACATTGCTGAGGACACTGCCCACTATTTCACTTAGAGTCCCTGTCCCTGTGCAAGGACTTCATTTTTTGCAAATGCTAAGAAAATGTGAGAAAGAGCTTAGGGCCCAATTTATTGGCTCATTTGTCAACCATCACAGAAATATAGGCTACCGAGGTCTACAAATCTGAACCTATTTTTTTCCCTGAACTTCCCTGCTCTAAAAGTTATTCTCCTTGGCTTGAATGTTTGTTTATATTTTTACCATTCTCTTTGTCTCTTCACCCCATCTCAAATGCTTCAACAATAAACTCCAGAGGAGAAGCAATGTTTTTGTATCTACAGGCTCATACTAATGTCATATGGCTTAAAAACTGTATGTACTTTGGCCCTGTTCCCGTAACTGGCATATAACTGAGGTGGCCACACAGTGCAGAAAACACCCTTTTCTCCAGTCAATCATCTGTCATTGACTGGTGTGATCTTGAGCAAGCTGTTCAGTCTCTCTGAACTTCACAATACTACCTATACCTTCAGAGCTGTCATGCATCTATATCATAATTCTGGAATGCAGGATTGTTTATTAACATCCGGTACCTGCCACTCTTATCGTGCAATGCTTTGCTTGCCACCACTACTTGAAGAATGCCATTTCCTTGACCACTATCATCCACAACTCACTGCCATGGCCTGTTGGCTTGCTCACTTGAGAGGCAGATTCAAACAATAAAAAGGCAATCAAAGGAGGTTACAGACAAACTCCCACCTGCTGTCCCTTTCAACGACCTTCTCTCATCTTTAACAGCCCTTGCTGGTCCAGCACCCAGATTCCCATGGTGAGTGCTTTCTTGGTCACCAGCAGATGTATCATTCTGTTATTCCCTAGATCACGGGTCCTCAACCCCTGGGATCTAGTGCCTGATGATCTGAGGTGCAGCTGATGTAATAATAATAAGAATAATAATAGAAATTGAGTGCACTATTGAGTGTACTATGCTTGAATCATCTCAAAACCATCCTTGCCCCTTCCAGTCTGTGGAAAAATATCTTCCACAAAACTGGTCCCTGGTGCCAAAAAGGTTGGGGACTGCTGCCTGAGATGTTTACACTGTTACCTAGCTCCAAGTCTAGAAGGAAAAGAAAGGGATATAAGCCAACTTCATGTCAAATGATCTTTTTATACTGTCCATTTCGTATATGTACGTGACCCATGAGATTAAGATGTCTGAGGCATGAGTTAAATATCTTGGGGTCAAGCATTAGTCCTCATAACAGAATTTAGGGAAGGAAAGATGATCAGTTAGTAGCACTGAGACAAAAAAATGAATCAGTAAGCCAGGGGTAATTTGCAGCTGAACACGGAGGCCATCACTGACTTTCAACCCTTCCTCTGGGTGTCCTGGGTTTGGCAGATGAACGAACTTGACTCTAGAGCCTGAGTTCTGTCCTGCTGCAATGGCAAGAATGCCAGTTCTGCTGATTCTTTTAGGTCCTGCTCTTTTAGGTGCTCTGATCATTCCGGTGCCACCAGCTGCTAGGCATACTGTTCCTATCCTCAATGGTTCAGTCTAGCAGGGAGAGAAAGGCATGTGAAGAAATTCCATTCCAAGTATATATATAACTGAGTCACTATTCTCTACACATGAAATCAACATAACCTTGTAAATCAACTACACTCCAAAAATTTTACATCATCACTACTGGCCTTCAGTTCAGGTCAGTTCAATTCAGTCACTCAGTCATATCCGACTTTTTGCGACCCCATGGACTGCAGCATGCCATGCTTCCCTGTCCATCACCAACTCCCAGAGCCTACTCAAACTCACGTACATTGAGTCAGTGATGCCATCCAGCCATCTCATCCTGTGTTGTCCCCTTCTCCTCCTGCCTTCAATCTTTCCCAGTGTATCAGGATCTTTTCCAATGAGTCAGTTCTTAGCATCAAGTCACCAAAGGACTGACGTTTCAGCTTCAGCATCAGTCCTTCTAATAAACATTCAGGACTTAATTCATGTAGGATGGACTGGTTGGATATCTCCTTGCAGTCCAAGGGACTCTCAAGAGTCTTCTCCAACACCACAGTTCAAAAGCATCAATTCTTCAGTGCTCAGCTTTCTTTATGGTCCAACTCTAACATCCATACATGACTATTGGAAAAACCAGAGCTTTGACTAGATGGACCTTTGTTGGCAAAGTAATGTCTCTGCTTTTGAATATGCTGTCTAGGTTGGTCATAATTTTTCTTTCAAGGAGCAAACGTCTTTTAATTTCATGGCTGCAGTCACCATCTGCAGTGATTTTAGAGCCCCCCAAAATAAAGTCTTTCACTGTTTCCATTGTTTCCCCATCTATTTGCCATGAAGTGATGGGACCAGATGCCATGATCTTTGTTTTCTGAACTCTGAGTTTTAAGCCAACTTTTTCACTCTCCTCTTTCACTTTCATTAAGAGGCTCTTTAGTTCTTCTTTGCTTTCTGCCATCAAGGTGGTGTCATCTGCATATCTGAGGTTATTGATATTTCTCCCAGCAGTCTTGATTCCAGCTTGTGTTTCCTCCAGCCCAGCATTTCTCAAGATGTACTCTGCATATGTGACAATATATAGCCTTGATGTACTCCTTTTCCTATTTGGAACCAGTCTGTTGTTCCATGTCCAGTTCTAACTGTCGCTTCCTGACCTGCATACAGATTTCTCAGGAGGCAGGTCAGGTGGTCTGGTATTCCTATCTCTTTCAGAATTTTCCACAGTTTGTTGTGATCCACACAGTCAACGGCTTTGGCGTAGTCAATAAAGCAGATGTTTTACTGGAATTCTCTTGCTTTTTTGATGATCCAAAGGATGTTGGCAATTTGATCTCTGGTTCCTCTGCCTTTTCTAAAGCCAGCTCGAACATCTGGAAATTCACAGTTCATGTATTGTTGAAGCCTGGCTTGCAGAATTTTGAGCATTACTTTGCTAGCGTGTGAGATGAGTGCAATTGTGCAGTAGTTTGAGCATTCTTTGGCATTGCCTTTCTTAGGCATTGGAATGAAAACTGACCTTTTCCAGTCCTATGGCCACTGGCCTTCAGAGCTAGATAATTCTTTGTTGGAGCTCCTGTGAAGGATGTTTAACAGCATCCTTGCTCTCCATCCCCTTACATACCAGTGGCAGTCTCTGCCCTAAGTTTAGACAGCCAACAATGTTTCCAGACATAGCCGTCACTCCCCTATTGAGAACCAGTGATGTATAATTTAGTGTTGGTGACCTACAGCTAAAATGGAAGCTCCAGGAAGGCAGGAATTTTTGCCTGTTTATTCACTGTTGATTCCCAAGTCCCCAGAACAACAGTGGGCATGGAACATGTGAATGAAGGAATATTTGTTTAAACACATGCACGCACAACAAACATATGCTTCAGATGCTTCCATTTGGAAGTGATCAATATTTAATTTTACCTCACTTTTAATGGATTTTCATCAAAATAAAATAATGGTAATGATAGAAATTTTAAAATTCAGGGAGGAATATTTTTCTCTGTATCTAACACAAACATTTTCTGAAAGGCAATTCAGAATTGATCTCTATCTGGAAAGAGTATACTATATACATATTATAAAAAGAGACATGAGTCTTTTCCAAATTTCCTCTTCTCTGTGTCCCAGTAGAAAACCTTTATTATGAGTATTGACCTTAGAAAGTAATTGCCTCAAGGGCAGTACTGTTGATGCCATTTTAAGAATGAAGGGCAGGGCTACTGAAACAGGCCAACACTCACAGGCAAGGAAAAGAGGAGGAATAAATTAATTCCTGAATGGACTTGTCATTCACAGTCATCTGGTTTGACCAGAGTTTAATTTATCTCAGAGAGTTGGTGGGCCTGCCTGAGGGGTGTCACATGATAACAAATAGTAGAGAGAGAGAAGGTCCGATTTTCCATCCACCATACCAACCACCACAAGGGAAAATTTGGCAATGTCTGGAGACATTTTGATTTTAGCAACTAAGTAAGGGTGGGGGGCGGGGGGCAGGAAACTGCTATTTGCATCTAATGGATAGAAGCCATGGTGCTACTAATCATCCTACAACGCACAGGGCAGTTCCCCACAACAAGACGTACTCAGTCGAAAATGTCAGCAGTGCCGAGGTTGAGAGGCCCTGCAGTAGAGCATGTTTAAGGGCATGGGATCTGAGACCTCTCTGTGCAAATCTGAATTCCTGCTTCATCACTGTCCAGCTGTCTGGCAAACCAATTTCCCTTTTCCTCCTGGGCACAAAAGTAGTTACATTAGCACTCCTCAAGTTAGGGCTAACTACACAACAAGTTCTGGTGCGTGAAATGTGGGCATAAGTGCTGTCCACCACTTCTAAAACTGGCTTCAAAAACTTCCTTCAAAATCACTCATCTCTTTTCGCCTTCCATAGACCAGATGCAAAGGATCTAGGGGATGGCAGAGTCACTAGACAGACAGAGCCTGGGTACCTGAATGACTGTCTGGAGCAGAGACAGCGCCCCTCCATCCCTGTAGTGACCCGCAGTAGACCATGATATGAATAACAGACAGACAGACAGACAGACAGACAGACAGACTTCTACAATGTTAAGCCACTGATGCTTGGGGTTGATCAGGTAGGTGGACTGTCACCTACTGCAGGCTTCTTAACCTCTCTGTGCCTCAATTTCCTCATCTGCAAAATGGTGGTGATAACACCATCTCTCCCATGAGGATTAAAGTTTTTAAAATAGTGTCTGGCATCTAATAAGAGTTTTCCCATCTGAGGGTCCACTTTCAGTGACACCATATAAAATGACCAACGGCATTGTATGTTAATTTATAGAGATATGTACTCAGGTTTGCTTTTATTGCCTCCCAAACATTGATATATTTGACTTCCCTGGTGGCTCAGTTGGTAAAGAATCTGCCTGCAATGCAGGAGACCCAGGTTTGATTCCTTGGGTGGGGAAGATCCCCTGGAGAAGGAAATAGCAACCCACTCCAGTATTCTTGCCTAGAAAATCCTGTGGACAGAAGAGCCTGGTGGACTACAGTCCGTGGGTTTGCAAAGAGTCAGACACGACTAAGCAACTGAGCATAGCAAACACTGATATGGGTTTGAAGTAACTGGAAACTAGAAAGCTAGGCTATTTGGTTTTTAATCAATTCTTTAATTCTTTTGTATAATGTAGTTCAAAGTACAAAAATTTAAGATTAGATTTATTCCATGTTATCTTTACTACTTTTATCCTCATTTTATTCATTTAAGTACCTATCATATGCTAGGTGCTGTGTTAAATGTTGGAGATAGAATTATGAGCAGAAACAGACATAGCCTATGCCTCCATAGTGTTCAAAGCTTACTCAAGAGTTAGGCGTTAACCATGTAATACCCAAATAATTATAAAATCTCTAATATGAAAAATGTTATAAGGGAAACACACTGCTAAAAGAGTACAAAGCAAAGAGAAATGGTCTTTGGAAGGATGGAAGGAGGGTTTTCCTGGAAGGAGGCTTCAGAGCTGAGTTTGAAGGATGAATAAGAATAAACTTGGGGAAGGGGGAAGGAATGAGAAAGGAATTCAAGGAGAGGAAACAGCATATGCAAATATCCTGAAGTGAGTATATCGAAAGAACTGAGAGAAGTTGTATATGTCTGGATCGTAAGAAGTGAGGGGAGGAAGGTAGTCAAGGCAGATAAGGCTGGAGAGGAGTTGGCTGCATGGCCAGGCCATTCAAGGCCTTGTAGGTCATTCTCAATAATTTTCATATTTTTTCTAAACAGGGTGAAGTAACATGATTAGATAAGCATTTTAAAAAAACCTCATTTTGTATGCTTTTAAAGAAAATGGAATGGAGGCAGGCAAGGGTGGAGCCAGGGGACCTATTATTTCTGGATTACAGAGGTGAGATTGTGGTAGCAGAGATGACTGGATTAAAGAGACACTTAAGATAAAAACTCATTAGCCTTTGGAGTTATCTTAGATGTGGGAAGTGGAGGTGAGGGAGGTGTCTAGAGTAGATTCTAGACCTTGGTTTCAGCAACTGGACAAATATTATGCCTCTTACTGAACAGATGACAACAGACATGGACCACTTTAGAGGAGAAAATGTCATGTTTGGTTGGAGATGAGTATGCAGTGAGCTAACCTCACATCATCTTTATTCTTTGCTCATAATATGATTCTCCTATTTTCATTTCTATCTATTCATCTACTTTCTCATTTAACAAATCATTATAAAGTACCAACTATGGGACTCAAAAATGGTGATATAGACACAGTCTTTAGAGGAGCTTATGGTCTAGGAGAAAGCAAAGAAAATGGATACTATTAAGAATTATGATAGCAAAAATATTATCACCAAGACATAGAAGAGTGTACTTCACCCAGAATCAGGGTTGGAGGGTGGAAATTATAGAAGGTTCTCTGGAGGAAACGTCTCTGATGCAATGTGCCAAGAAGGGAGCCTCGGGGAAAGGGTATTCCAGGTGAGAGAAGAGAATGTAAACAAGGAGGGTACAGAGAGATACTGAGGTCAAAGCAGCTCAGTGTGGCCAAAGCATACAACAGGGAAAAGGAAGAGGGGGCTGGTGGGCCAGCTGAGGATTCTGAGTTTTATCCTGAGAGCAGAGTATGTTTAAGGCTCTTTTCTACTTTGGTCATTATTTATTAAACATCCCATTGTCTCTTCTTCTACATTCATGTACACTCACATACACACACACCCTTACATTTCTATTATCCTTTTTTCAATTCCTGGACTAACATAATATCAAATATTCTGCAAAGAAACCACATGAGATTTTGGACAGCATTTGGAAAACCAGGGATCATGTTATAACTCCCAGAGCTCATTAGCCAGCACTTCTGTTCACTTTAAACCCATTAAAATCACTCTTGAACCGTCCTTAGGGAAATCTTTTTCTAATTGCTTCAAACCATTATTTCCAAGTGGACAGCCTGTGTTCTTCAAATTTTATTTATATACATTCATTAAAGGATGTTGTCCATGTGGCATGTTAGTTTTCAAACAGAAAGAAATCCCCACTGCCTATAACATTCAAGACACTTGTTGAACTTTTCCTCTCTCAGCGGCACAGGAGAACTGCCTAAACTACGTTCTCGGTCCCACTGAGGTCTGGTTCTGAGGTTTGCTCTGTTCCAACTGTCCCTCTGCTTCTTCCTCCTTAGTTCTCCTATGTTGGAAGCTCATCTTCCACCGATCACTCTCTTTTTTTCAAACAATGATGTCAGGTTTTCTCACACCTTCGACCCCAAAACAGAAAACTACCTGTGGTTTTTCAAACACCCTGTTCTGATTCATGCCTTTGTAGTTTTAAACATATGTTACCCTCTCTTTTTAGGATATGCTTCGCCCTTACCTACACGGACAAGTATTATCCTTCAAGGCTCATCTCAAATATTTTTTTCTCCTAACCCACCCTTATCTTTAAATAGTCTCCCTCCAGATCTGGAGGATGGAGCAAGCCCTCTTGTAAGTCACATTCAACATACTTTTATAGTGATTCAAGTGGTCTTCTCTCAGAGGAAAGGATAAAGAAGATGTGGTACATAGTTATAATGGAATATTACTCAGCCAAAAAAAGAACAAAATAATGCCATTTGCAGCAATGCTGATGAAATTTAAAATTACCATACTAAGTAAGTCAGACAGAGAACGACAAATATATAACATCACTCATATATTGAATCTAATTTTTAAAATGATATAAATAAACTTACTTACAGAACAGAAACAGACACACACATTTTGAAAACAAACTTATGGTTACCAAAGGGGAAACATGATGGGGAAGAATAAATTAGGAGTCTGGGGTTAACACACATGCACTGCTATGTATAAAATAGGTAACCAAAAAGAACTTACTGTATAGCATGGGGAACTCTACTCAATATTATATAATAACCTATTTGGGAAAAGAATCTGAAAAAGAATGCATATATGTCTATGCGTAACTGAACCACTCTGATGTACACTTGAAACTGACACAACATTGTAAATCAACTGTACTCCAGGAAAATTTAAAATTAAATAAAACAGTCTACTCTATTTACTAGGTGGGGTCAAGGTTCTGTATTATTTCCTATATTTTGTTGATATATGCCCTGTATCCAGACAGTGTCTGGCTAGAAGTAGGCATCAAATTAGTGACTGCTGAATGAAACAATTATTCAGTGAACAAATACCCAAACATGTCAAAAAAAGCTTCTCAAATATATGTGAGAGATGGCTGAATACCACCATCCCACAGGCTGTTAGCCCTCATTTATTATATCGTTTAAAATATCCATAAAGGTATAATTCTCAGGTCTAGTTCCGAGGGATCCTGGTGGGCGCCCAGGTGCTTCTGACTGATAACTCTGCTGAGAAACTTTGTTCTAAAGCCAGAATATTACACAACATAACCAGCGTGAAGACAAGTACTGGGAAGCCTTTCTCTTTCATTTACCTGTGTTCCTCTGAAGTAAAACAAACCCCAGGTGCACACCATATATTTCACTGATGCTTTCATCTACCCATCCATCCAGCTAAAACTTTTGAGACCCTCCTACAATCTGCTAGGCATCCTCTCAGGCAGGTGAGAAGCAAAGTGAACCTTTGCATGTAAATCATACTCTATTCCAGAAGGCTTTAAAAACAAACACCCGCTTGTGTAAGAAACTTCAAGATGAACAACACAGGCACAGTGAGGGTTTAAACGAAGAGTGGGAAAACGTCAGCTTTCATCTGTCTTTTTCTCTTAAGAAAACATCGTAGGTCCTGATCTTGGGGTTAACTTGAAATCCTGCTCAGTTCCTATTTCCCACGGAGGATTTAGCTAGGATTTCGAGGCTGGGCTGTGAGCTTCATGTCTTCTTCAATAACCCTTTTAAGTGTTCACATAGCGGGGCTTGTTTGGCATCAGTCTAACTGGTGGGGATCTAGAGTTTGGCTGAGTTAGAGGCTTATGGCATTTCTTCCCTTGCATTACACATTACACATTTTGATGCAGAGCATCTATTCTTTGATTTTCCTTTTCTCCTGCACCCGCCAGAAATCCAAGGCTTTAACTGGTTTTCTGTTGCTGAAATGTGCCCCCGCCTTGCACTCTCTGCAACTTGACAATGCCATTTGGTTTATATTTTTCCCAAAGTCAGCAACCTAGTTTTTAAAAAAACTCTGTTACCCCCTTTCTTTCCTTCAGGTAAGTCATTTTTATGGAGGCTGTAGCTATAGCTAAAACAGGAAGTGCCAGGAATTCCTGAAGTCTGGCTGAAAGCGAGGCCAGGCTCACCTGATTTATCCTCCTTTTAAGAGGCTGTCTTGGGCCTGGTTGTTTATAGTCTTTGGCATGGTTTTCTCTCCTACCACCGACCCTGCCCTCTGGCCATGATTTCTTGTCGCATCAAAAGCTTCAGAGTCAATTCTTTGTCACTTTTGCAATTCTTCAAAGGCTCCATTACTTAGCTAACCCCTTCTTCCCCCAACCATACAAGTACAAAGTGAGCAATCACTCCTCAGAGCCTGATCGATGAGTCCAGAAGCCGGCTGCTAGGTTACGTGGCTTTTTCTGGGGCAACGTGGTGAGTTGCTAAAGAAAGGGGAGTTGAGAGGTGAACCGAGATTTTTTTTTTTAACTCAACAACCCCTCATTTTAACAGGGCAACAGCTTCCCTATGTGCTGGCTCGAGGCAGATGAGCCTGCAGAGGGCTCTGAGTACTGGGCTTTGGCGAAGCCACAAGACAGAAGGAGCCTGGGTCTCTGAATCAGAAGGTGGTGCACCCAACACACATGAGCAAGCATTCTACTGTGTTGAGCTGCTGCGATGTGGAAATTGTCTGTTACAGCAGCCTGCTTACCCGAAAGGGGATATGAACACAAAACAGGACTGCTGGGGAGACGGGCACTAGGCTGTTCCTTCCAAGCACCACGGAATCAAAGGCGTGCAGAAGGATCTACCATGGCTGCATGAACTTAGTAAGACAAGGGCTTTCACAGGAAACACTCACTGATGGATCCTTTGCTGGCTGAAAGGGGCAGTGTAGCAGTCATTCTCCTCCAGGTCTGGCAGTGTCTCCTTGTCCAGCCTCATTGGCTTCTTAGGTAACCATCTCCGAAACCTGCTTATTTGTTTATCGATCCTGTGGGACATGAAAGGCAAGACCAAAGGGTACAACATGTCAGCACTGCCCCAAAACACAGGAGGGAGGTCTCCACAGAGCCGCAATTATGACCCACACACGCTGGACGTGCTCACTGCACTCATGAAACCCCCACTGGACACAAAGAAGGAAGCAAGCCGAGACCCAGTGTCCTGATTGCCCATGATACCATTGCTATGAGTCACATGTCTACCCACACGCCAATGGATGGCCAAGGAGTCAGAACGAGGTTGGAAGGCTCCGGAAAGGAAGCGGACAGTCCCTGAAGCAAAGCAGCCAAGACCTTAAGTTCTTCCATCCTGCAGATTCTAGAAACTCACTGTGTGCTTGGAAAATCTCCCCATCCAAGGTCAGGGAAGAGCTGAAGCTCTAGTTAGTTGGCTTTGGGGGCGGGGCAGAGACAGCACATTTCAGGGGTGGACGGTGCACAGAGAGCTCAATATCACCATTTGCTTTCTGGCCCTCATACCTTCCTTGAACAGCCTCTCAGCAGATGACATTTTTTTTTTTTTTAACTTTCATGTCTCTTTTCAAGCTGACCCCATGGTTCTCATGGTGCTGGGGTGGGGTGTCATGACACACATGTATCACTCTGGTCAGAGTACACAATGATGCCAAGCCAAAAAACCCAACACTGTCCCCAAAGCAGTTTTCAAGCCATGATTTGCCTCCCTGGTGGCCTCCCCATTCCTTCTGACTTCTGATGAAAACATCTGGCCTCCACGTGACCAGATTCTCACCCACTCACAGCCAACTACTAGAAGAGCAAACACCACAACAGACTTTGAAATGATACCTACACCACTGGAACTTTTTTTTCCCCTAAGAGCACACATTAATAGCAGCTCTATGAGGCAGACTGAACAGGGACCGTTCTCATTCACACATCATAAAAGAGACTCATGGTGGGGTAATTATCCAGCCCAAGTTACCCAGACAGTGAATAAAGTCAGAACCAAAATGCAGATTCTAGACTTTTGATTTTAAAGTCCCATGATCATGCCCATCACAGTAGTTGATAATGGGAATCTTCACTTAAGGGCTATGGAAGAGACACATTTCTGTGGGGATGAAAAACCTTTAAATGCCTTCTATTAACTGAAAATACATGAAATTTTGGCATCTTTTATTTTTCTCCCCAGTTAAAATTATTCACATGGCAATTTGTCCTTTTCAGTGAAACTCCCAGATGAATGGATTATTTTTTTTATAACAAATCAACTCCAAAATGAATAGTAACAGTAAACTCCTCTTTTACCACCTTTTCTCTTCAGCATTGCTCCAGCCTCACCACAACTCCCTTCTCTGCTTGGTGGTGACTGTCCTTTTTCCAGAGCCTCTGAAAGTTCAAACTGGAAAGAATCCTCCAGCTTCTTGAAGACTCTCATCTCCAAGAGGACCTGTCCCCATCACATATATACATACAGAAATAAAGATTCTACTCTGGGTCACATAGCCAGAAAATAATAGATTGGAATGGCCCAAAGACCCAAGAAAGCAGGAAAAGCCTACATTTACTTCACCCCTAAGATTCACCTTCTTTCCTCATCATCTTTTTAGTAGCAGTGAAAGTGTTAGTCACTCAGACATGTCTGACTCAATGCGACCCCATGGACTGTAGCCTGTCAGACTCCTCTGTCCATGGAATTCTCTAAGCAAGAATACTGGAGTGGGTAGCCATTCTCTTCCCCAGGGGATCTTCCTGACCCAAGGATGCCCCATTATCTTTTTAAAGACACTTAAATATAGTGAGATGTAAGCCTCAGAGAGGTGATATGACACAGTGGTTGAGAACATGAGCTCTGAGGCTGGAGTGCCTAGATTCAAACCCTGGCTCTGTAAATAACAGCAGTGTGACCCTGGGTAAGTTATTTAACTTTGCCATGCCTCAATTTCCTTATCTGTAAAATGGGCATGATAATGATGTGTAATTCATAGGACTGTGATGATTAAATGATCAAAATGTACATAAAACCTCCAGAATGGTATCAGTGCACAGTAAACATGGCTATTATTACTACGTTTTTCTTTTTTCTGCAAAGACAAGAATTTGAGCAACCAGCTTGCCTCTTAACAGTTTTGTCCTTCAGCTTTTCAATTCAAAGTTAACTATGCATCATGAGCATCTATTACTTGCCCAAGTTCAATGATTTAGTCATTAAATGAAACTTCCTAGGTTAAGCTGGTGGGCTTCCCTGCGGCTCTTGGCTTTATTTCATCTGATTGCCTTGAAAGTTGTTCATGAAAGACAACCCTGGTCCAGAGGTTTTCCATAACAGAGCTTTCACCTCCCACACGTGTCCAGTCTGCAGCACTAATTGGATTACACTTCGCATTCTCATGGAGTCTGGGCTCTGAGTGCAATGACTACGAATTTAACCAGATGGGTACAGTGCTCAATGTGGAGAAAAACAAAGCTGTAAAACTTCAGGGAATGAAATGGCAACTTTCTGCAACACGCTTGGGGCACAACTATTTAAGTGAATTGTGGAGATGGAGGGAGAGACGACCAGGGTATGAAAGTGAAAAATGAGGAGGGGGGAGAAGGAAGTGAGGGGTAGACTGCTTGGCGTGGTGGAAAGGAGCTGGGATTTGCCCTTGCAATGCCGAAATCCTGGTTCTGCTGCTTATCAGCTGTGTGACCTTCCACAAAATCACTCACCTTTCTGAGCCTTATTTTTCCAGGGTTTTTAAATGGGATCATCACCATCATCATCATCTCACTGACCTCACAGAGTTGCTAAGAGGCTTATAAAAGAGGATGTGCATGAAATGCTTTGGAGAAACTGCCAAGCAGAGAGCAGGGTTACTAATCACTCTTTGAGGACCACAGAGGTTAATGTAAAGTGATGGAAAGGAGAGGTAGTGGGCTTTTGAAACACTATGGTAGAGGAAAGATATTCAAAAGACAGCTTAAAAATAACCCCTGAGGGTGTGAACCAGCTTTCATCGGGCAGCCTGAGCAGAAGCAGGAAGACAAAGCATGGACTGTTCTGGTCCCATCACACACACCAGTCCATGCTGCGTGCTCACAACGAGAGAACAGAATGCTCAAAAGTGATCAGCAGTTTGTAGCCTCCACTGCTTGGCAGAATGGCCCTCCAGTGATGCCAGCACCCTAATCCTGGAACCTGTGAATATGAGTGTAACACAGCAAAGGGACTTTGCAGATGTAAGCTGGGCCTTAAATTATGGACAGCATACTGGATTACTCAGGTGGACACATCTAATCACTAAGCCCTTTAAAAGCAGAGAGCTTTCTCTGGCTGGAGACAGGAGAGATGAGGCCAAAGGGAGGTCAGAGAGATTCAAAGTGTGAGAAGGACTCAACTAGCCAGAGCTGGCTTTGGAGGTGAAGGGGGCCAGGAGCCGGTGGTGGGGTTGGGGGGTGGGGGTGGTGGCAGGAAGCCTCTAGAAGCTGAGAAAGACCTTTGGTTAACAGCCAAGAAATGGAGACCCTGGTCCGACGACAGCATGGAGCTCAGCTGTGCCAGCAACCTGGATGAGACTGGAAGCCAATTTTTCCCAGGAGCCTCTGAAGAAGAGCTGGCTGGCTATCACCTTGATCTCAGCCTATGAGACCCCGAGCAGAGAAACCAGATGAAAGCTACCCCACCCAGACTTATGACTCACAGAACTGAGATAATAAATTTGTCTGGGGATGTGTCATAAAAGCAATGGGAGACTACCACACCTCTCAAAACAGCCTTGATCCCATCTTCCTCAGACCTCGGCTGGCCAGGTTCCCATGGGCTGAGACTCACGCTCCACACTCTGTCCTTACCTCCCAGGTAAGTGGCTCTGGGAACAAGAGTTTGTCCCTCTGTGGCTGCATGACTAACGTCCATTCTTCCACAAACCCACTCCTGGCCCCACACTGTGCCACTCAGACATCAGTGAGCATCCCCTTCCATCTTGCCAAGGAAAGACACACAGTGCAAAAACCACCAGGCTGGAAAGCCTGAGAGTCAAGCTAGAGGCCTGGGACAAACCTTTTATCCTCTCAGGGCCTTAGTATCCTTGTCTTTAAAATGATCAATCAGATGCTGTCTAATATATGTTGCTGGTGACTTTAGAGGTCATATCTTGGCTATACCATTTCAAACAAGCCTTGAGTTAATAAAGAGCTTTCCTTTTCACAAAGCATAATGGATACATTTTTGTATAGAATGATGACTCTGGAGTCAGCGAGAAATGGATTAACATTCTCACCGCTCAGCTCAAAAGCGGTGAGTGCCGTGGTTGGCAAGGGACTAAGCCTCTCTGAGCTAACACACCCATTACAGATGGAATTGGTAAGGATAATGCATAAGGGTTTACACAATGCCTTGGCTGGACAAAATGCTCAATTAAGTGGTAGTTTCTAGGATGAAGAAAACGATGATGACAATGAACTTTTGTTGACCAAGTTCTCAATAGACATTCAAGAGCCATGATCTTCTCTTATATATTGAGGTCTGTGCTCCCATGTCTCACAGATATCCCTGAACAAGTGATCCTGAAATTTACATAGAGCTGAGAAGTCGAAAAACTAACTAACCAGAAAGCATCTCATTTGTCTCTTCAATAGAGGAGTAGGGCTTACTTAATAACGTCTCCTCTGACAGGAGAAAGATAAAATGTCGGTTTAATGACAGAGCATTGATTTTCGTTGCATCCACTGTCACTTTGGTCCATCTCTGCCATTTACTGAGCAAAATCCCTCTCACAGACTACACAGGCACATCAATAAAGATGGACCACCTGCTTGAGTATTTGTGGCCTTGACTTGTCAAGTTAGCATCTAGACCAAAAGGTGAGTCACTCTCTTAAGAAAGTTGTTCTGATGGTAAATTTGGGGTCCTCCCCCAAAGACCAGTTCATGACAGATGAGGTTTTAGGTAGCTGGAAAGAGCAAGCATAAACTAAGAGGCCACGTGCTCCAGAGCCCAAGAGCTGCAAATACTGAGCCCACACTCCACGACTACTGCAGCCTGGGCGCCTAGAGCCCGTGCTCCACAGCAAGAGAAGCCACTGCCATGAGAAGCCTGCTCACGGCAACTAGAGAAAACCCGTCTGCAGCAATGAAGATCCAGTGCAGCCCAACAGTAATTAGTTAATCAAAAACAAACTAGGGGGCACACGTCTCCCACCTTGGCTGGGCTGTGCCTTGGGAAGGTCCTGGTTAAAATACCTTGACCTCAGCTTCCTCAGTGGTGAAGGGGAGACTGTGGTGATCTTAGAAAAGGCCACATGCAGAGAACTTCCCCCCTAACCGATAAACCTGTCTGCAGGCCTTTATAAATTACTGGCTGTACAGAGTCCCAGCCTGGATATGGAGGGTGCACCCTGAAGAACCAGAAAACAAGGGCCTTTTTCTTGAGCCACTAACAACCCAGGAGGGAGTTTGTACTAAAGACAACTCAATTAGGCTGAATTAAATGAAACAGGTAACTTCAGAGACAGCTGCTTTTCCCCAGATCAGAATACTATAATAATAGCATCAGGTTTCAAACAGTTAGATTACATTTTCAGAGATAATATGCTCAGAGAGCACAACAGATGAGCTTTTTAAAAATGTAATGGAGGCACCGAACACAGGCCTACGTTGCAGGAAAGGAAGCCCTCCTGGATGGATAACAGACAACAGAGGCTTGCATTTCTTTTTCCTCTTCTTAGAGCCAAGTGCCCCATATTAGCAGTCTCTCCTCAGATAGGAGTTAGGGATCTTGAGAAACTAATGCCATTCTTTTAGGTCACAAGGCTGCTAATTGGGGCAGAGCTTAAGTATCTTCTAGAAGAGTCCAAAGGTTTTGGAACATTTACGAATGTTAATTTTTTAAGGTGAGGATGGAAATATCCAAGCCATGCTGTAATGTTGCCTGTATACTCATCTGATAAGACTGCACAGGCACTCAGTGTATAACACAGCAGGACAAGTGTTCATCCTGCCAAGCATCGCAAAGGAGAACATCAGTCAGGATGCGTATGGGGGCGAGGAGGAAAAACAAATGGGCAGTACTGAGACTTCAGCTACCAGTCACCCACAATCATCAGACTTACGACTTCGTAAGCATATCTTTTACGGGCTATATTCATACTATTTGGTGAGAGTAAAAATAAAATAAGGCCGAAGAACAGCGATACATTTCCTTTCTTGACTAGATGGGTATTGTGTAATATCTCTAAGTCTGCTCAAAGGTAAGTGTCAAAGCATCCTTTAATAGACCAAGTATGTGCATAAAAAGAACACTTACCCCCAAAATACATATCTGAATTATATGAGTGTGCTTCATGGTGTCAGGTGACTTTTCACAAACAAAGATATTTGTGAAATGATGCTTTATTTTTCTACCTGCTCAGAAACTTCACAATTTTTATTTCTTTTCCCTTATTCTGAAAGGAGGTAGGTTTGTTTCCAGGGTGCTTTTGTGGATTAATGAAGTAAAATATCATTTGGAAGAATGAAACCAAAAGCTAAATTAAGTATCCATATTTAGGACGGCATGAGGATCTCAGAATATTGAAGTCAGTATGTTACTACTGGTGTATGACTAGGATAACAAGTTACATACAAGCCCTGCAATTTGGAAGTCATCTCTGGCTACAGAGACACCTATTCTTCATCATTTAAATCAGCCTGTCCTGAGGTGAAGAGTTAAAGCAGATACAAAATTTTCTGACAAACTGCATTTAAAAATTTGTGCTGCATAGACTTCAATAAGTAATACCACCACACTGATATCCTAAATTTAATCCTGTGTGGTCAGCAGTAAGGCTTATCTCAAGAGGCCATTCTGAATCAACGTGTCATACAACCAGAACTGGGATTTTTTTTTTCCCTTTATTTTGACCCAGAGCCTGCGAGTGCCTTTTAAGGACTCGATTCTTCTATAGTTGTTATGTATGCGCTTAAGTAGCATCAACTCTTCCAGGCCAAAAATTAGTGCTTAGTAAGCTGTTCTTCCAGTTCAAGAAACAAGGATTTCCCAAGCTCTTATTCACTCACAACCTCCCTTCTACACACACAGAGAACATGCGGTGGGTGACATGGTCACAGCCCTGTCTGCTTTCCTCCTCTTGCTCCTGTTCTAAACCCCATCCACTTTCTCCTTGGTCACCGCAAACCCTAACAAGGTGGCAGTAAGCCCTCACTTTCTGATTCATCAGGACCCCCTCTGTTCTCCACCAGCTATAATTTGCTTTCTGTTACTCTCCTCTCTGCAATTATCATTCTCAAAATGCACTAGTTCCAGACCAGCAACATCAGCATCACTGGGGATCTTAACAGAAGTACAAATTATTGAACCTCATGTCTGGGGATGGACCCATCAATCTGAGTATGAAAGAGCCCTGCAAGTGATCCTGACACATGTGAAAGTTTGAGAACCACCATTCCATGGAGACTGCTAGCATGGTGGTTACCAAGGTGACCAAAAATCAGTTCTCATCTCTCATTGTTCATCGCTGAAGAAAACCCCTTCTTATGGGAAATCGTACATGGTACCTTTGATACTGCCCTCCCCAGTTCCCCTTCTACTTCTTGAATTGTTCCTTTTCATTCTCCCCCACCTCTTTCTGTCTCCTTAAAGCAGATTTTTCCAAGCAGTTGCTACCGGCCCTCTTCTCTTCACTCCATGCATTGCTCCCTGGGAAATTCCATCCACTTCTCTGGCTCAGGTCATGATGGCTAACGAGCTTCACCTCTCCATTTCTATTCTCTGGCTTTACCTTTAGCTTCAACTGCTTTGGCATCAGTTTCAAAAGCCTCAAAGACCAACTGTGACACAAATTACCTCAAAACCTACTGTGAGTCATAATACAGAAGTGTCAGATAACTAATCAACACCTGTCTTACCACATCTGTATCTCCCTGAATTTCCACTCTTCTTCTGCCTCCCAACCCCTTATATATAAACCTCTTTCTCTCCACCATTTCTTGTTTTCCAAATACCCACCAAGTCCTTTTGCCTACACTTGCCTCCAATCTTTCTCATATACTTTGCTGTTTTACTTAACAGATTATTTTTTGGCTCTGCATGGAGCAGGAGTACAATCTGAGTGCTTTAGAGTGAAAGTCAAGGAGACAGAGATTATGACTTGTTGTAAGGAAGCACTTTCTAAGTCAGGTGTTCACAGATGGGATTCCGTCTCTAGACATGTTTAAACACAGGCTGGCTGATGATATAACAGAGGTTCAACAGCCAATGAGTGGCTGGACTTGATGACATTTGGTATCCCATCCAACCTTGAGATTATATGGGTCATTTAATCACCATTTTCTTTCAAGTCCTCATTGCTCACCTCTTCCCCACATTGCAAACAATATTTCAGTCCTCGATCTATGTCTGATGCTTCAGGAAGTCCTGGTTTTCCTATGCTTTTCTTTGTGGCCTTATTTTCCCACTGCAAATCCTCACACATATATATGAAGATTCGTTCATTCATTTGCCCCACCTACTATATGTGAGGCACTGGAAAAACAGCCTTCATATACCTTCTAGATGGAGGGCCTACATCATAGGCTATAGCACAGACCCAGCAATCTGAGTTTTAATACGCTGTCCAGGTGACTCTGCTGCTGGCTAAAGTCTGAGAACTACTGAAATAGGCTAAAGTGTGCATGAAGTTTCTGTAGAAGGTCATTATGTGACAAGGGACTTGTCTCTGGTGAATCCAAATGCCACGGCAACCATCTGATTGAAAGAACTGCTTATAACGATGCTTCTCAGGAAAATTTTCGGGAAGCACACCTTAGTTTTTTTAAATGCCTATTTTCATGTCATATTTTGTCAAGCACACATGAACTTGGTTAAACTCACTAAACTATATCAACTATTCTTCTATTTATCCTTCTGCACTGAACAGAAGCAGAGTGAATTTGAGTGCTAGATCTCACAGAACTGAACTCTAAAGATTTTCAGACAAATGTAATGGTTTCCAAGTTGTTTAACTATCAGCTCAGCTTAGGGAACATGATTACATAAGACGAATTAAAAGTTTGAAGTTAGATTGCCAATGATCACCATGAAATCAAATCAAAGAACATACTGAAATCTCCTCTTCATCCCCAACTTCTCAAAAACCAAGGAGAAACAAGCTTAGGAAGGCAATATAGCACAGTAAAGGTAGTCCTCATCCAGTAGGATTTTGGGGGAGGAGGGCTTAAAAAAAGAGGGTAGGAGGGCTTCTGAGTAAGGTAATATATCTGCAAATTTTATTAACAAAATATTATTAACATAGGAGGACACTACCCATGGTAGGATCCGAAGCCACCTGGGAGGGTTACTGGCTATACTTGGATTTCAAGTTATATATAGTGGAGGGAGTAATTTGCATGGGGAAAAAAGGAATGTTCAGACCAAAGATGCTTTCTAAACAGTGGGGCTTTCTGGGAATTAGGATGGGGAACTCTCACCTCTCAAACCCAGCCTCAACAGACCTGCAGATAAATTCTGCCTCCCAAGTGTGGAGAAATCACAGGGAAGACTCTAAGAGGAAAATTTCCATCTTTGCTTCCCGCTCCCCAACCCAGCCTAACTTGAAATAGCTATTTTTGGTGCAGCAACCAGCTCTCCCATGGGACAAAGGCCCCTCCTCCCCAGCTTGTCTTCCTTGTCAATGATGGGAGTACACAGGACAAGAGCTAAAAGAAACACCATCGTGACACAGCATGCTACTAACCTGCTCATGAACTTGTACCGGCGGGGCAGGTAATAGATTTTTCTCCTGGAAGAACAGCAAAAATGAAGCCAGTCGAGAAGAAAACCCATCGTCAGTTACAGTTTGAACTAGCAAGGAAGGAAAGGAGATTGAAGATAGAAGCCTGTAAGAGGTGAAGAAGAAAAAACTAAAAAGAGATTAACAGTGAGAAATGTAGTGGGAACGCAGGGCATGCATTTTTGACTCATGAAATCATATGAAATAGTTTCTATTGACATTGCTTCCTCTCCTTGTTACCATCAATTTTTACACTTGCTCTTCAACTATAGAACCTGTGCAGAGCAATAATTTGGAGCAATTGGTATTTGTATGAATTCAGCTGAGGTCAGCTTTTTTCTTCTCTTCAGGATACAGAGATAGATTGCCAGCCTGCTCGCAACATACATAATTTAACAGGCACACTGTTACATTAACAAATATTTCTACAGCACTTTAAGTTTAGAGAATGTTTCTGTCATCTGATATAGGCAAAGGTAACATAAATTATATATAAAAATATATGTTTTTACAACCAGTATGGGAAGGACACTAACAAATAAGTATCAACAGCCTGCTGGAAATAACCACACCAGCACATATTGTCTAACCCCTGGCCCTTGTGTATTGTTAATTAAAGAGGTAAACCAAGGAATCCCGGAAAAAACTCTTCTTAAAAATCAGACTTATTAAGGGTCTGTTGTACTTCTATTACATATTAAATGTAATTAATGTAATATTAATTAAAGTATTACAAATGCAAATTCTGAGTATAGTGTGAACAGAGAACATGTGCATTAGATACTTCTAAAAATGCAATCTCTCTTTCCATGGTTTTGCTTCAACCAATGGGTACAAATGGATGAATAGTTTGCATGGATTTTGAACTAAGATATTAGAGAAAATTGGAAGTTTATACACCAAAACTTTAGTGCATATCTGTGAAAATTTGAACACATACCCCATGTTATAAAGAGGCAGATTATAGAGACAATAGAAAAATCAGTGGCTGCCAGGGGTCTGGGCTGGGGGGAGAAGGGATAGAGTAAAGGGGATTTCAAGGGCTGTGAAACTATTCTGCATGATACCATAATAGGGGATACATGGCACCTTGAATTGTCCAAACCCACAGAATTGTACAAGACAAGAAGTGAACCGTAAACTATGGACCACTAAAACAAACACCACCATGACAGAGCATGCTACTAACCTGCAGATAGTAACAATGTGCCAATACTTATCCATCAGTTGTAACAAATAAACCACAATGCAAGGTATCAATAGTAAGGAGGCTGTAAGAGGGGTGGGAGGAGGTCTATGGGAACACTCTGTACTATATTCAATTTTCTGTAAACCAAAAACTGCTCTAGAAACTGTCTATTTAAAAAGTCTATATGCTTGGACACACAGGTATTTAGCAAAAGCAGGTTTTAGTGACCATTTCCCGCAAGAAATCTATTCCTCAACTTCCTTTTAAATATCATAGAAACAAAAATCCAAGGAGACTAAATCTGGGATTCAGAAGTACAGTCTATAGAAAATAATAAAGGTAAGATTCTTGGAGGCATTTCAATGTCCAAACTGATGCTTGAACACTTTGTTGAACTGATATGTCAGGACAATTCCTCTTTTGGAAATACACGCTGGATAAAAAAGTCATGTAAATTTTAAATGCACCAAGTTGTATCAAGTGAAGCTATGCGTAGGTAAAATCACATCAATATTAATAAGGCCAACTCATGGCCACTTGTTAACAGTATTTCCTCCTAAAATGTTGTCCTGCAGGAATTCCTATCATGTAAAATTATTATTCACAGTTGTTATGGCTTTCATTTTATTGCCTGGATCACATTCTCTGAATGCTGCATAAGAGAAGTATTCATGTTGCTTGCAGGCGGCACTCTTCTGCTATTATGTAATGAGCGCACAGAGGTGTTGTCTATGATACAGCCAGTTTCCTTAGGTTTTACTACCTTACTATTATCAAAAGGTAGACTTTTTAAGCTCTGTTGGCTTTAAGCTGTTGGTTTGATCTATGACTCTATCTAAGCATATATTTATTTTCCCTTTGGTCCTTATGTATGACATAGCATTAATTCACATTGATAAATTACTGATTGTGCAAACAACTGTTGACGGAAACAAAATTGGTATTCCTTCTCTCTCACTGATTACATATATTACATATATATATAGATACATATATATAAAATTTAAACAATCCTTGGGTTCCAAGATTTTCTTTGTAACATTTTAAAAACAAAAATAAGTGAAAAATTTAGAACTACTTTAGTCTCAGTTCCTTTGAGAATTCTGCCTTAAGGAAAATACAAGGTAGAAGTATCAGCCTCTATTTTGAATTTGTATTAGGACACAAAGACTAATAAAGAAAATAAGATGCACGAGAGAGATATATTACAGGCTTATGAATGGAAATTGCCCTTCCCTAAATGTGTTCCTAGCATCTCTTCATTTCTAAGAATATAGATGGATCTTTGTCTCAATAACTTTCCACAGCTCATTAACAGCTATACTTTAGAATTGGCCATCTGCCTAATTTCTGCCCTCTGACTTGGTCGTATTGGCAAATGTTGAACCAAAAGTAGAAAGTATTTAATTCTTTTGTCCCTTAAGAACTGTCCTTGGTACTAAACCCCTCCACCTCCTTTAAGAGATTCTATTATTTCTACATATCTTGGCATTCATAATTTAAGATTTAATACTTAATTTCATTTCTATCTAGCAAACAATCACTTTTTCTTAATCTATAGGGAATATAAGAATATTCACTCTGAGATGGAGGAAAATTAATCCTTTAAAATAACTAAGAAATTCATGAAAAGTACTTTATATTCCCCACTCCAGTGTTCTTGCCTGGAGAATCCCAGGGACGGGGGAGCCATCTATGGGGTCGCACAGAGTTGGACACGACTGAAGCGACTTAGCGGCAGCAGCAGCAGGAATAAATATCAATGGTTGTGGTTTGCACAGTATTTATGACTTGACTCTTAAAATGCAAAAATAGTTATTTAAAAAAATAACGTCACGTTTTCCTGAAATTTCTTGAACTTGCAGCAGTGGAAGTAGACTGTAATTTTTTTCTGGAAGGGACCAGTCAGTAAGGACTTGTACCACTGGTCCTGACATCTGGCCATTCAAAGAAGCAGGGTTTTTAAAACTGGCACTTTGGAAATGAAAATGCCACCTGGAAAATATTTCTTTCTCAACAGTCTATCCTTCTAAGGACTGCATCAGCCAGGCATTTTCACAAAAAGTCATGAAGTCATTATTAGCCATGAAGTTACTTATTGCATTTCCTACACATTTGAAGGTTTTTTTCCTCTAACAGTGTTCCAGTCTGCATTTTGATTTTATTTGTTTCGATAGAGGAGTGCACTAGCAGCAGAGAGAGTGGGGGAGAAATACTTTTACACCTACCTGAAAGGCATTCTTACATTCATTTGTTCTGCATATCTTCCAAGCACTTCCCATGGGGCATGCAACTTCACAAAGATAATGTCACTATTTATTAGAGAGGACTGAAACAGAAAAAAGAAACTAAATTGAAAAGTATATCCAAGTCTCCTATGGTTTCAATTGAACTGGAACTTAGAACACATGAACTTGTACAGAGTTTAAGATCAGAGGGCATTTTTCAGCAATCAGCTGGGTCCTCATGTGTGCACATATCCATTCAATCAATACATTACTGTGAGTCAGGCTCTGGAGAACCAGCAGGGAAGAAGAGAGATACAGATGGCATTTACATTCTGCAAATACACACATACAAAAGGAGACAGGCAAAAACAAGTTAACAAGAGAAAGAGATTCAGAGAGTTGAGTGTTCTGAAGACAACAGAGTCTTGGGAGAAAAAGTTGGAGTAGGATACCCATTTCCTTGGATAAAGGGTCAAAAAAAAAAAAGTCTTCTCTGAGGTGTGGACATGTGAGTTGAGATATAAAGAAGGAGCCAGCTGGGTAAAAAGCTGAATGTTCTGGGTGCAAAGCCCCTAGGCTGGGAAACAGCTTAGTATGTCCTATAGGGGAGGGGCAAGGAGGAGGGTGGAGGTGCTGGGGTGGATTAATCACAGAGACTGGCATGAGAAGAGGCTGGAGAGGTGAGCAGGAGCTAGTATGTGGTGCTTCACAGGCCACAACAACACAGTTACACTTTATGCTAGGTACATGGGGAAGTCATTTTGATTTAGGTGTTCAAAGACCACTGTGGCTGCTGCATGGAAGAGAAAGAATAAGGGAGAGTCACAGTGAAATGGAGAGAGAGATGCTCTCAATCATTCAGGCAAAAGCAATAGTTGGTGGTGGGGATAAAGGGAACTAACAGATGTGTCTTAAATCTGGCCGGCATCAGCAAGGCTTTTTCAAAGGACTGTGCTCTTCGGCCCCAAACCTTTCCCTTCTTTGGGGCTTTTTATCAACACAGAACTTAGGGCCGTAAAACTAGGACTTCACACTCCATTAACTACCCAACAGGTTTTGGTCTGTGCCTCTGGTGGCAGGGACATCCCTTATTAGATTTCCTTTGGAAGTCATTTCCCAGGGTGAGGGCTGAGTTGTGGAAGGATGTGGAAGAAAGATGAGAAACAGTTAAGCCAGAGCTTAATGAGCCAAATGGCCAATTACTTATCCTTATCTTTTCACACAGGGTTATCCTGGACTGCATACCATTTAAGTGTTCATAGTTTAAGAAAATCAATTTAAAATTTCATAGTTTAAGATATATTGGGCCTTTGTGGCTGAACTCTCCTTATAACAGTATCTATACACAAGTTAACATTTCTACACACCTAACAAAAAAACCCTCAACTTTATGCTTTAGCAGGGGTACGTTTACACTGTAGGGAATTGTTTTTACATTGCAGATGAAAGGCAACTGTAATTCATTTTTCGTATTTTCATTCAGGGTCTTCTTGCTGGGCTTATAAATATTGTATTTAAGGCCTAAGAACACCTCAAGATATTATGGAAAAGCCAACTGTTATCAACAACAACATTCTCAGAAACTTTGGTGATGCTGACTTTCCCATGGGGAGAAGGGCCAGGATCCAAGTACACAATGGTGAAGGGGAACCCCTGATATTGGTTAGGAAAAAAAAATCAAAATTTCTGGCAGTTCAGGCTGAAATAAGGTTTTATCTTTCAACGTAGGACAAGCAGACACCTACCTTTAAGCCCCCTGAGAACAAGGAAAGCTTCTGTTATTCATTGGTTGAATCCTTTGGCCCCAGAACAGTTCCTGCTATAGAGGGAGCTCTCAGCCGATATTTGCCTGGTGGTGGTGTAGTTGCTGTCGTGTCTGACTCTGTGATCCCATGGACTGTAGCCCGCCAGGCTCCTCTGTCCATGGGATTCTCCAGGCAAGAATACTGGAGTGGGTTGCCATTTCCTTCTCCAGGGGATCTCCCCAAACCAGGGATTGAATCTGGGTCTCCTGCATTGCAGGCAGATTCTTTACCAACTGAGCCACCAGGGAAGCCCTGGTGAAATGTGAACAGTTCGTTCTGGCCCAGGTAAAAACTGGGAGCCCTACGTAGCAGGAAGGCTAAAATAAAATTTTAAAAAAGAAAAAAGAAAGATATGCTTTAGAGTCTGCGAAGGTTTTGCAACTTCCTCACTTGGGAGGTTTCATGATGATACTAGGAATTCTTTAAATTTGCCTAGTTTTCTGACAAGGTTCTCACTTCCTGTTGTTTCTTCTCCATCTTCTCATGAGAGGAAGAGTAAAATTGTGCAAAATAAAGAAGACAAATGGCCATGGGACTGATTCACAGAATCAACCAAACCTTGATTTAGAGCATGAAATCTTAGAATATACTCTCTTCACAGAATTATTGCGATTGCTAGTTTTACAGAAAATACATAATCTACCTCAAGAATAATCATTTTGTAGATCTCCCATGAATATATGAACACACTAGGGAGGATACAATATCCCATTCGGGGCGTATTCTAAGTGTCATACTTCTGTGTATGAAAAAGCCAAGTTCATTATCTGAACACGTACTGAGTCAACTAAAATTCTAATGTGGGATTTCAACCATTTTCTGCATAAATGAGCAACTGCTTTGAGTCACTCAGTATGATTTAAAAAAAAAACCCTCCATTTTCTTATTATTTCAATTATAACAATGATTATAAAGCCTGTTATATTTATTTTATATCATCACTTTACTATATTTAGTGCTGTATAATTTTATAAGCACTTTTACACATTACCTCATTTTATTCTCAAACTTGTAAGAGAGGCTTTAATTTCTTAAAAAAGGAAAGAGACTAAGCAATTCACCCACAGCTAAACTGAAAGTTTATTTCATTCAAATCTGAGTCCCCACCCACATCCCTTGACTCTGTCCATTTTATCTGATAAACTCTGAGGTTTAAATAAATCCATGGCTTTTACATGCATTGAAGACACATAATCTCTGAATTCTTTATCAGTTTACACAAACAAAGAGGGGAAATTAAGCTATATTTAAGATTATCTTGATAATCTTGAGAAAAATGTTAACTGAATTCCTTGAATGATGATGGGTGTCTATTCCTGGGTTATGTGTGTGGAGGGGTCTGCATCTGTGCATGCCTGCATCTATGTGTGTATGGGGCTTATTTTCTGTTTTTAAGGAGAAACTGAACTTCAGCTCAGAAAAATAAGTGTGAAACATGACTGCTAATTATATGGCTCATACATCACTCTTTTTCTCGAGTACTGAATGATTACACTACTGGGTCTAAATAGGTTTTCCTTCTTATTAAGTATTCCTTTCCACATAAATCCAAGTGTGCAAGTACCAAAATGAAGAGAAATGGAAACGATTTTTTGAAACAGAGTTGTTTCATTCATATACTACAATAAAAACCCCTTAGGTTAGAACCTTGGGGAGAAGAAAAACGACCATTTAGAGGAGCTTGAAAAATCTCCTTAGAAGAATGACTGGAGAAATTAAAAAGTACCATGGAAAATCCCTGGAATGGAAAAAGGTAAGAGCCACAGAAAACTTTTCTTCTTTCTTGTTCATTCAACAAGAACATATTGAACATAATCTATGTATAGATTCTGGGAATGCAAAGATATATAAACTGTGGTCCTTGTCTTGGAGGTTAGATAAGGTAACCATAAGGAAAAAAATAAATAGCATGCCATTATCTAACCCAAGCAATCCACCTTTTAAAAATGTGTAAATGTACACATCTCTTCACCTCATGACCCCCAAAACAATGGCTGAAAAGAGGACACTGATGGAGAAAAGGTTTGGGAGTGGGGGCATGGAGGCATCACAAACTTACTTTAGGACATACTAAGTTCTTAACGCCCATGAAAAGACATCTTGTGGGTGGATAAATGAGTCCAGACCAAACTGTGTCTGGAGCTTAGGAGAGCAGTCTGAGCCAGAGATACAAAATAAATATGGCCAGGAGATAGACAATGTTTAAATCCATGGGATTGGATAAGGTCAGTTCAGAAGAGAATACAGGGACAGAGCCACGTGGGTAGCTGCAACATAGAGGTTAGATGGGGATGCAGACCCTGAGGTTCAACAGCACATATTGACATATCTACCTCTTACCAGCTCTGTGATCCTGGCCAAGCTACTCAATCTCTCTGTGCCTCTGTCTGTTCAACTGTAAAATGGGAAATGACAGCAACAGCTATCAGTTGAGTTGTATTCAATTCAGTTCAGTTCAGTTGCTCAGTCGTGTCCAACTCTTTGCGACCCCATGAATCACAGCACGCCAGGCCTACCTGTCCATCACCACCTCCCGGAGTTCACTCAAACTCATGTTCATCAAGTCGGTGATGCCATCCAGCCATCTCATCCTCTGTCATCCCCTTCTCCTCCTGCCCCCAATCCCTCCCAGCATCAGAGTCTTTTCCAATGAGTCAACTCTTCTCACGAGGTGCCCAAAGTATTGGAGTTTCAGCTTTAACATCAGACCTTCCAAAGAAATCCCAGGGCTGATCTCCTTCAGAATGGACTGGTTGGATCTCCTTGCAGTCCAAGGGACTCTCAAGAGTCTTCTCCAACACCACAGTTCAAAAGCATCAATTCTTCAATGCTCAGCTTTCTTCACAGTCCAACTCTCATATCCATACATGACCACTGGAAAAACCATAGCCTTGACTAGATGGACCTTTGTTGGCAAAGTAATGTCTCTGCTTTTGAATATGCTATCTAGGTTGGTCATAACTTTCCTTCCAAGGAGTAAGCGTCTTTTAATTTCATGGCTGCAATCACCATCTGCAGTGATTTTGGAGCCCCCAAAAATAAAGTCGGACACTGTTTCCGACATGTCAAATAGATGTCTCCCCGTCTATTTGACATGAAGTGCTGGGACCAGATGCCATGATCTTAGTTTTCTGAATGTTGAGTTGTATTAAATGGCATAAAACAGGCAAGGTACTCGTAGTACATCCAAAAACATGTTAGCATTATCTCCAAGAAGGGCCATAGCACACTGGTGGTGGGGGGAAGAACACAGCACTACTGGTTACCTAGTTACAATCTGTGAATGTGACAAATAAGAAACTACTACCTGAAAAGGATTTTCCAGGCTTTGACTACAAGTCTAAACCAGAAGAAATTCTGAAAGTCAAGTTCCCAATGCCCATCTCCTTTCCCTCCACAGTCCCTACATATTCCTCCAAGGACACCCATTCATTCATTCATCAGACATTCACTGAGTGACAACTACATATCAGGAATCAAGACTGTCAGGAGAAATAACAATAACTTCAGATATGCAGATGAGCCACCCTCACTGCAGAAAGTGAAGAAGAACTAAAGAGCCTCTTGATGAAAGTGAAAGAGGAGAGTGAAAAAGTTGGCTTAAAACTCAACATTCAGAAAACTGAGATCATGGCACCCGGGCCCATCACCTCATGGCAAATAGATGGGGAAACAGTGGAACCAGTGACAGACTTTATTTTGGGGGGCTCAAAATCACTGTGGATGGTGACTGCAGCCATGAAATTAAAAGACGCTTGCTCCTTGGAAGAAAAGCTATGACCAACCTAGACAGCATATTAAAAAGCGAGATCTTTACCAACAAAGTTCTGTCTAGTCAAAGCTATGGTTTTTCCAGTAGTCATGTATGGATGTGAGAGTTGGACTATAAAGAAAGCTGAGCACCAAAGAACTGATGCTTTTGAACTGTGGTGTTGGAAAAGACTGTTGAGAGTCCCTTGGACTGCAAAGAGATCCAACCAGTCCATCCTAAAGGAGATCAGTCCTGAAAATTCATTGGAAGGACTGATGCTAAAGCTGAAACTCCAATACTTTGGCCACCTAATGCAAAGAGCTGACTCATTTGAAAATACCCTGATGCTGCAAAAGATTGAAGGCAGGAGGAGAAGGGGACAACAGAGGATGAGATGGTTGGATGGCATCACCGACTCAATGGACATGAGTTTGAATAAACTCTGGGAGTTGGTGACGGACAGGGAGGCCTGGCGTGCTGCAGTCCATGGGGTTGCAAAGATTCGGACATGACTGAGCGACTGAACTGAACTGGCATATCAGGTTCTCTGCCAGATGGTTAGATATATTACAGTCACCCAAATTTACAGTCTGGAGACAGACATTAAACAACAAATAAACATATGAGTTAAAATTAAGAAAAGTTGTAAAAAAGATAAGAATATAGTGCTGCGGTCCAGAAGAAGTGGGGTACTTGCTTTAGTTGCTTTAGATCAGCCATTTGATCCCTGCAAGCATAACATACAATCTCAGATTCCAAAGGTGAGAGGGACGCCAGCCATGGGAGAAGCCAAGTGAAAAGCATTCCAAGCAGAGAGAACAGCAAGTATGAAGACTCAGAGATCAGAGACCACACCAGGAACCAAAGCCTCCAGTGACTGGACACTGTAAAGTGTGAGGCAGGGAGAATACCTGATCACAGGGCTGAAGAGGAGACCTGGGAACAGACCCTGCCAGGCCAGGTTCAATGCTGTTAGGAGTCTGGATTTGATTTTCTAAGGTCAATGCAAAGTTACCAATGAGTTAAAGGCAGAGAGGTGATGGCATCACTTGTTTCAGAACATATACCCTGGGGACTTCCTTGGTGGTCCAATGGCTAAGATTCTGGACTCTTATGCAGGGAACCCAGGTTTGATCCCTGGTTAGGGAAGTAGATGCCACAACTAAAGAGTTTGCCGGCTGCAACTACAGATCCCGCATGTCACAACTACAGAACCCACATGTTTCAACAAAGACTGAAGATCCTGCGTGCCACAACTAAGACCCAAGGCAGCCAAATAAATAAATATTTTTTTAAAATAAAGCACAATTTCAGTAACCCATGGGCAATTCCTAGAGGGAGCATAGGACTGAAAAGAGGACTGACAGTTACTCCAGGAGGCCAGGTGAGACAAGACAGTGGCTGGAACCAGAATGTGGACATGACTACAGGGGAGAAATGGACAGATTTGAGATTTACCTGGAGGTAAATTTGGGATTGGTCCAGTGAGAGTGAGAAAAAATCCAGTGTCTTAGATTCCTGTGCAGGTTGCTTTGCCCAGGAAACTAGGATGGTTACTACCACGCACTGATACAGAGGACGTCAGGGAGAAGAAGGTTGCTGACTTTGGGATATGCATGCTTGAAGTACCTGGGTGACAGTTACACAGAAGATAAGTAGGAAAATGGATACAGGAGTCTGGCTCTCAGAGGGTGGGACTTACTGAGAATCGCAGGCGTGTAGCTGATATTTAAAAGCACAGAACTTGATGAGATCACCGAAGGAAAGAGTGGAGGAAAATGGGAAGGAGCAAGTCTCAGGGCACACTAACACTTAAGAGGTTTGGAAGAGGAGAAAGCAACCATCAAAGAGGACTGAGAAGGAGCCATCAGAGAAGGAGGTGGGAAACAAAGAGAGGGACAAAGCAGAAGCCAGGAGAAATGGGTTTCTAGAAGGATGAAGTGATCAGCAGCACTGGATAAGCCAGGCGCAGTTTAGGTCACCCTTCCTGTGGATACTGGGCTGTTGCATAGAGGTGACCTTGTCCAACAGTGCCCCTGGTCCCAGCCTTGCTGCTGCAGCCACCCTTCACCTGCTTACCCTGCCCATGGCCAGGTCCTGATTCTAATGCAGAGCTGAGGGGGATCTCTGCTCTCATGGTGTCCAGCTTGTTCCTTGAAGGAAAACAGGGAACATCCATGTTCCAGCTGGTTCTCCTGAGTCACAGCTGTATTCGAGACAGGCACACAGGTACTATGCCATGTCCCTCTTCCAGCACACCTCTGTCCCACACAGCATATACCAACCAGTGAACGAAGCCCACAACTCCCCTGGTCCATGCTGGTCAGAGAGCTGTCAGCTATCTGAGAACATCTCATTAAGAGATTAGAAGTGGCTCTGTACTCAGGATTCTGAGGCTGTGGTTTTCCTACACTTTCTCTAAGGATTCCCAGGTGCTGAACACTCCTGGCAATGTCCCAGGTTTCCCCAGATGGACATGCAGCAGGGACCTCCCTCCATCATGACATACATATATCTCTGATTTCAGAGATAAATCTCACTGCAATTGTGAGTTTTGTTTGACCCTATGATGCTTGTCTGAATGAGATCATGATCATGTACAGAGTCATACGTGGAGGATATGTGTGCATGCAGAAGAAATGGACTAGACCTCACGTCTGCCATAGAAACCTTATTCTGGGAAATTTTTATCAATCTATTTTCATTTCAGGTCCATTTTCGCTGATTGGGTTCTAATGAAACAGGATGGTGGCCCTTTTTAAAAGGTAGCAGGAGAAAGGAAAGCAATTTTAAAGGATTTGGTTAATCATTTTTTCATTAAATATTTATTGCATGTTTATTAACCACTTGCCCTGTGCTGGGGAAGGGTCATTTATGTTGTCATAAGGCAACTGGCTTTGGGCTATAACAAAAATGAGATCATTCCTGTCCCTGAGATGCTAATACCTAAGCCACAGAGATAGAAACTATAGGTGAAATTTGGTAGAATTACACAAGAGCTATATGATGATATGCAACCTTTCTTTGGACACTGAATAAAAATAGAATGGAGCAAGCGTATAGTGTAATTGTTAAAAGTCCCAGCTTTGGAGTTAGGGGTCAAGTACCAGACCTGGTATTAGCAGCTAGTGACCTTGAACAAGGTGTTTATAATCTCTGTAAGCCTCAATTCTCTCATCTGTGAAACGGGAACAACAGCAGCACTTATTTCAAAGTTCTTCTGAGGACTATAGGGTTTAAGGGATGCAAAGTACTTAGCTAGTTCCTTATGCACATAAAATACTCTTTAAATGGTAAGAAGGAAGGCTTGTGAATTATTAAAGTGAAAGTGTGTCCCACTCTTTGCAACCCCAGGGAGTGTAGCCCATCAGGCTCCTCTGTTCATAGAATTCTCTAGGCAAGAATACTAAAGTGGATACCCATTTCCTTCTCCAGGTAATCTTCCCAACCCAGGGACTGAACCCAGATCTTTCGCATTGCGGGCAGATTCATTAGAGCATTTGAAAATATGGTTTAAAGTTAAAGCTTTAATTGAGAAACAAGATTTTTTTCTTCCTACCTGGTTTCCCGATTTTGGCCATGAAAATATAGCTATGGAACATTAGGAACAAAGAGGTGTTTGCCTGGAGGTTATGAGGAGGGGCAGCTTCATGTGAAAACGGAACAGGTTCCTTCCCATGGACATCGCAGAGTGAGGGCCTGGCTCACAGAAAGCCGCCTCGCTCTCACTTGTAAGCTCATTTGATTCATCTAAGATACAAGTGCATCCTGGGGTTATATTTGTGCCAAACAGGGACAGGGAACAGGTGAGTAGGGAAGGAAACAGGGGTCTGTTTGGAAATAGCCCCCATGGGTCTAGGTCAGTCCCAGGGTACCCTAAAGTCAACTAGGGGCCCTGCAAGAGGCTGTCGAAATTAAAAAGGTCACCTCAGCTCAAAAGATGATCCCCATAACCTTGAAGACAACTGTCTTAAAAGAGCTGAAACTTCATTAGAGCAGAGAAGACTAAAGGAGACCTAGGCTTAGGTACTTTCCAGAAGTCTCCTTGATGTCACTTGTCAGGTGATCACTGGCCAACAGCCAACCACATGCTGCTCTGTGGTGGAAAGAATGCCTGGGCCAGGTCCTGTCTTGCGAACTTGGGTGAGTCACCTCACTTCTCTGACTATGAACTTCTCACTGGCCACACAGAAACAACCTGATCCCCAGGGCTGCAAACTTTTGGGGCTATTCTACCATACAGATTAAAACAACCTGTGAAACATGGCAAAAACTGCCCAGTCCTGGCTCTGACTGCCTCTTAGAATTGGAGCCTGGCCTCTTCTCTGCCCTCAGTTTCCTCATCTGCAAAACATGGACTAGAATCAGTCTGTTCCAAACTCATTCAGCAGAAGGGTACCTGGAAATCACAGTAGTCTCTGCAGCTGACCATGCATCTCACAACATGAACTGTAACTTAGCATTTTCTTGGGCTCCAAAATCACTGTGGATGGTGACTCCAGCCAGGAAATTAAAAGACGCTTGCTCCTTGGAAGGAAAGCTATGACAAACCTAGTGTGTTAAAAAGCTGAGACATCACTTTGCCGACAAAAGTCTGTACAGTCAAAGCTATAGTAGTCATGTACAGATGTGAGAGCTGGACCATTAAGAAGGCTGAGCACTGAAGAATTGATGCTTTCAAGACATGGTGCTGCAGAAGACTCTTGAAAGTCCCTTGGACTGCAAGGAGATCAACCAGTCAATCCTAAAGGAAATCAACCTTGAAAATTCATTGGAAGGACTGACGCTAAAGCTGAAGCTCTAATACTCTGGCCACCTGATGCAAAGAGCTGACTCACAGGGAAAAAACCCTGATGCTGGGAAAAACTAAGGGCAGGAAGAAAAGGGAGTGACAGAGGATGAGATGGTTGGATGGCATCACTGACTCAATGGACATGAGTTTTGAGTGAACTCCAGTTGATAGTGAAGGACAGGGAAGCTTGGCATCCTGCAGTCCATGGGGTTGCAAAAAGTTGGACATGACTGAACAATTCACTACTCATCCAGTCATGTCATCCACAAAGCTTCACTGAGGGCCTGCTATGAGTAGGGACTGTCCTGGGTGCTGGGCATATACCTGTGGGTGAAACAAACTAAATCCCCATCCTCACAGAGCTCAAGTTCTACTGGGGACACAACCCTCAATAAATAAGATACATGATACTGCCGAGGGTGTGCTCCGAAGAAGAATAAAGAAGGGAGGGAAATAGAAAGTGATGGTGAAAAGGAAATGCTATTTTAGACGGAGTGCTGTGGACAGGCCTTTTGATAAGGTGACATTTGAACAGAAACCTGAAGACGTGGAAAGGAGGCCATTCCATTACCCAGTGAAAGTGTCTTCCAGGCAGAAATCAAAGGATGAGGGCCCGAGGCATAAAGACACTCCATGATGCAATCTATTCAGCACAAAGGGTCACATTGGGGTAGCCGCTTGCCTCTCTCCACTACCCCCTCAGGCAACTACAAGGATTTCACTCTCTCATAACCATACTGTCAGGAGAACAGAGCAAACCCACAAAATTCTGGGGCAAAAAGGAGAGATGAATTTCCAATTAGGAACTCAGATACGACTCTCAGAGAAAAACTAAATAGCAGAGTAGAGGTGGGAGCAGTTACAGAGTGTAACACACACTACGTAGTGTTTTAGGGCTTTCCCACACATTAAATAACGTCATCTTCACACCAACCCCATGAGGCAGGCAGCTTCATTAGCCTGTTCCACTGCAGATGAGGACCTAAAGCACAGAGATCTGGGCTAAGATTACACAGCGAGGAAGGAGGGAGCCTGGATTCTCACCAAGGCAGCTGGGCTCAGACCTGCTGCTTCATGAGAGGACAGCAGGGCTCGTGAATGTATGTTCTTGTGGATTCAATTCCATCATCATTTTATTTTTTGAAAAATGCTTAGTTATACATTGAATTCCAAGGTACAGCAGTTTCCTTTAAATATGCTAATGACATTTTATTGACTATGCCAAAGGCTTTGGCTGTGTGGATCACAATAAACTGTGGAAAATTCTGAAAGAGATAGGAATACCGGACCACCTGACCTGCCTCTTGAGAAACCTATATGCAGGTCAGGAAGCAACAGTTAGAACTGGACATGGAACAACAGACTGGTTCCAAATAGGAAAAGGAGTACATCAAGGCTGTATATTGTCACCCTGCTTATTTAACTTCTATGCAGAGTACATCATGAGAAATGCTGGGCTGGAGGAGGCACAAGCTGGAATCAAGATTGCCGGGAGAAATATCAATAACCTCAGATATGCAGATGACACCACCCTTATGGCAGAAAGTGAAGAGGAACTTAAAAGCCTCTTGATGAAAGTGAAAGAGGAGAGTGAAAAAGTTGGCTTAAAGCTCAACATTCAGAAAACGAAGATCATGGCATCCGGTCCCATCACTTCATGTCAAATAGATGGGGAGACAGTGGAAACAGTAGCTGACTTTATTTTTCTGGGCTCCAAAATCACTGCAGATGGTGACTGCAGCCATGAAATTAAAAGACGCTTACTCCTTGGAAGGAAAGTTATGACCAACCTAGATAGCATATTCAAAAGCAGAGACATTACTTTGCCAACAAAGGTCCATCTAGTTAAGGCTATGGTTTTTCCAGTGGTCATGTATGGACATGAGAGTTGGACCATAAAGAAAGCTGAGCGCCAAAGAATTGATACTTTTGAACTGTGTTGTTGGAGAAGACTCTTGAGAATCCTTTGGACTGCAAGGAGATGCATCCTAAAGGAGATCAATCCTGGGTGTTCATTGGAGGGACTGATGTTGAAGCTGAAACTCCAATACTTTGGCCACCTGATACAAAGAGCTGACTCATTGGAAAAGACCCTGACTCTGGGAAGGATTGAAGGCAGGAGAAGAAGCGGACGACAGAGGATGAGATGGCTGGATAGCATCACCGACTTAATGGACATGAGTTTGTGTGAACTCCAGGAGTTGGTGATGGACAGGGAGGCCTGGCATGCTGCGATTCATGGGGTTGGCAAAGAGTTGGACATGACTGAGTGACTGAACTGAACTGAATGACATTTGTGAATGAATGTCAGGTCAGTGGTTAAAAAAAAAAAAAAAAAGCTGAAGCCTGGTTCTGCCACTCACGTTCCCCGTGTGTTCCTGGCATGCTCCTAGTTCATAAGCCTCAGTTTCCTGATTTGTAAAATGAGGAGAGTATCAAGTATGATTGCCCTGAAGCTACATGATCATATTGCAAGTAGCTCTAAAGAATTTCCTTCTTCCTCCCATAGCTACTGAACGCATGGAGAACATGTTACTAGTTTACAGCTGATGGTAGAATTTTTTTTGGTATATCTGGAACCTAGCCTCTGAAACAGATGGAGAAATGTACACTTCTGGAGGGCTGAAAGGTTCAGAGCAATTGCTAAGCAATTTCAACCCCTTTCAGTGGGGCTGCCATCAACTCAGCTGTGTGTCACTGGGCAAATGACTTCTACTTTTCTGAGCTTCAAGTTTTCTCTGAAAAATGAGGGCATATGTTTCTAAAAAGGCCTTTTTGTTTCATTTTACTTTTTCATTCTTGGTTCCCTAAGGGCTCCTCAGAATTTCTGAGTGTAGTTTCAAAAAAGCTCTTCAGCTGATTCTGACGCAATTCTCTCTCCACAACTCATGTACCTGCACACACACACACACACACACACACACACACACATTCTCTCTTTTCTTTTCTCCCTCCCTCCCTCCCTCCCTCCCTCTCATTATGCCCTGGTAGAGAAAAGCCTCTGAGATACTGTATGTTCCTAAATGGTCACAATGCTCATTCCTTGAAGATAACATTAGCATCAGCCAGGAAATAGGACTTCTCTGGTGCCTCAGATGGTAAAGAAATCGCCTGCAATGAAGGAGACACGGGTTCAACTTCACAGGGTGGGAAGGGCCTCTGGAGAAAGGAATGGCTACCCACTCCAGTAGTCGTGCCTGGGAAATTCCATGGACAGAGGAGCCTGCAGGCTACAGTCCATGAGGTCACAAAGAGTCAGACACAAATGAGCAACTAACACTAACAGATAGGAAACAGATGTATGAAATTGCTCCCCACTCCTCCTTGGCATATCTTTACATGAGGCTCCCCAAGGACTCCATCCAGACTCTAGTCTCATTCTACCTGTTCTCTCTGGAAGACTGCATCCCTTCCCAATGGCCTTAGGTGTCACCTATCTTCCAGATCCCTATCTTTGGTTCAGACCCTTCCTCTGAGTTCCAGATCAGCAACAATGGCCAACATACTATCTACCCCTGATAATCTCATGGGTGCATCACACCCAATGTGTCTAAACCAGATCCACTTTCCTGGAAAACACTGCTCTTCTCACTGTCCCCAGATTCAGCAAATGGCACAATCAGCCTCTTAAGTCCAGGAGTCACCTTTGACTTCTTTTTCCTTAGACCGCATTCAGTCAATTGTTGTGTCTTACTGATTTTACCTCTTACATTTCTCAAATCCATCCATTTCTTTTCATCTCCACCACCACCATCCTCCTTTAAGTCTCCATCATCTAGCTCCTTGAAGACTTCTACAAGCTGGGCTCCCTCTAGTTCCATTCTTGGCTTGTGTGTTCTCGCTGACATCAGAGACATCTTTAAAAATACACTGTGATCCATGGTATCCCATGACTGTCTGGAAAATCACTAAGGTGGCCAATGCATGATCCAGGGACTCCTTTACCTTGTATCATTTTTCCTTTCTCTGGGTTCCAGTCACACGGCCCTCATTTCTTCTTTCCATCACCAGACTCCTAACAGCCTCAGTGTTTTCTCATATGCTATTTTCTCTGCCTGATAAATTCCTGCTCCTTCAGGTTACAAGTTATGTGACAAGTTGAATTACAAGACAGTCCCCAGGATTTCCACCCTACTTGAGTACACACCCTTAATAACAAAATAGGTGGAACCTGTGAATATGAGGGGATGGCATTCCTGGGACTGGGATACTAAACTGTTAACTTTGAGTGAATAAACAGAAAGATTATCCTGGATTGGCCTGAATCAATCAGGTCAGTCTTTGAAACAGTTTCAATGTCAGAGAGGTCCTTCTGCAGGCTTTAAAGAACTAAGTTACCATGTTGTGAGAAAGCCTGGGAAGACCAGGAGTCATGAGCAGCCCCTAAGAGCTGAGAGCAGCCTCTAATTGACAGCCAAGCAGAAAAGGGGGGACTTTAGTCTGACAACCACAAGGAAACAAATTCTGCCAATAACTATGTAAAGGACCTTGAACTCAGAAGAAATGAAGCCTAACGGAAATCCTAATGGCAACCTTGTGGCATCCTGATTGGAAGACCCCAGTGAGTTGTATCCAGACTTATGGCCCACAGAGAAACTATGAGATAATAAACATGGACAGTTCTAAGCTTTTAAAGTTTGATGTAATCTCTTTTTTTTTTTTGCCAGTATATTTTATTTTATTTTTTTTGACATCATTTGTCTGTCTTTTTATTTTATTTTTAATTTTATTTTATTTTTAAACTTTACAATATTGTATTAGTTTTGCCAAATATCAAAATGAATCCGCCACAGGTATACCTGTGTTCCCCATCCTGAACCCTCCTCCCTCCTCCCTCCCCATACCCTCCCTCTGGGTCATCCCAGCAGCAATATAAACCTAATACAGGCTTAATATATTCGTTTAGGATTAACACATACACACTACTATGTATAAAATAGGTTAGCAACAATGACCTACTGTATAGCACAGGGAACTGTACTCAGTATCTTGTAATAACCTATAATGGAAAAGAATCTGGAAGAGAATATACAAAAAAAAAAAATGTATATATATATATACACTCAATGTATACACACACACACACATATATATATATACTTACGTATTCTCTTCCAGATTCTTTTCCATTATAGGTTATTAAGAGATATTACATAAGTTATTATAAGATATATATATATATACACACAACTAGATAACTTTGCCATATACTTGAATTAACCAATGTTGTAAATTAACTGTATTTCAGTTAATAAAATTAATACAGGTTATAACTCCATTAATTCTGAAATTACATATTTAACTGTTGTCTCTAGGAAACCCTACAGCTTCCTCAGCTGTATTCCTAGAACCCAGATATTACTAAGCACATAGTTATGGAGGATGAACATCTTGGGACCTAGAATATAAGGAACTTTCTCTTATTATTGATTACCTTGTTAAAACACTACCTTTAACATTACCTTGTTAAAAAACTCATCTTCTTGTCACTATGAAGGTTTCAATGTGGTTTAAATTTACATATGAGAAACTTAAGTAAATACTTCTCCAGGTCACAACCAGGAAGAATGCAAAGCTGAAGAGCTAGGCACAAATCTGCACATTTCCTCAGAGGTTCCCTGTGTTGCAATTAAGTGAACACTGATGCAACATGCTCTTGGTTACTCTGCATCAACCCTGGTGATCCCTATATCAAGCCTAGGAAACTCACTGCATTGGCCTACCTGAAGAAAATCCATATTTGGCATATTAAGCTATGTTATGCTGTAGCAACAAATAAACCCAAATATCAGTGATTTAAAATGGTAGGTAATTCTCCAAGCCAGGCTTCAATAGTACGTGAACTGTGAACTTCCAGATGTTCAAGCTGGATTTAGAAAAGGCAGAGGAACCAGAGACCAATTTGCCAACATCTGTTGGATTAAAGAGAAAGCAAGAGAATTCAGAAAAACATTACTTCTGCTTTATTGATTATGCCAAAGCCTTTCACTGTGTAGATCACAACAAACTGTGGAAAATTCTGAAAGAGATGGGAATACCAGACCACCTTACCCGCCTCTTGAGAAATCTGTATGAAGGTCAAGAAGCAACAGTTAGAACTGGACATAGAAGAACAATCTCATTGTAAATTGGGAAAGGAGTATGTCATGAGAAACACTGGGCTGGAGGAAGCACAAGCTGGAATCAAGATTGCCGGGAGAAACAGCAATCACCTCAGATTTGCAGATGACACCACCCTTATGGCAGAAAGTGAAGAAGAGTTAAAGAGCCTCTTGATGAAAGTTAAAGAGAAGAGTGAAAAAGCTGGCTTAAAATTCAACATTCAGAAAACTAAGATCATGGCATCTGGTCACATCAGTTCAGTTCAGTCACTCAGTTGTGTCCGACTCTTTGTGACCCTGTGAACCACAGCACGCCAGCCCTCCCTGTCCATCACCAACTCCCAGAGTCCACCGAAACCCATGTCCACTAAGTCAGTGATGCCATCCAACCATCTCATCCTCTGTCATCCCCTTCTCCTCCTGCCCTCAATCTTTTCCAGCATCAGGGTCTTTTCAAATGAGTCATCTCTTCGCATGAGGTGGCCAAAGTATTGGAGTTTCAGCTTTAGCATCAGTCCTTCCAATGAACACCCAGGACTGATCTGCTTTAGGATGCGCTGGTTGGATCTCCTGGAAGTCCAAAGGACTCTCAAGAGTCTTCTCCAACATCACAGTTCAAAAGCATCAATTCTTTGGCGCTCAGCTTTCTTTATAGTCCAACTCTCATATCCATACATAACCACTGGAAAAACCATAGCCTTGACTAGACGGACCTTTGTGGTCAAAGTAATGTCTCTGCTTTTTAATTTGCTGTCTAGGTTGGTCATAACTTTCCTTCCAAGGAGTAAGCATCTTTTAATTTCATGGCTGAAGTCACCATCTGCAGTGAATTTTGAGCCCTAAAAAATAAAGTCTGACACTGTTTCTACTGTCTCTCCATCTATTTGCCATGAAGTGATGGGACCAGATGCCATGATCTTAGTTTTCTGAATATTGAGTTTTAAGCCAACGTTTTCACTCTCCACTTTCACTTTCATCAAGAGGCTCTTTAGTTCTTCTTCACTTTCTGCCATAAGGGTGGTGTCATCTGCATATCTGAGGTTATTGATATTTCTCCCGGCAATCTTGATTCCAGCTTATGCTTCCTCCGGCCCAGGGTTTCTCATGATGTACTCTGCATAGAAGTTAAATAAGCAGGGTGACAATATACAGCCTTGATGTACTCCTTTTCCTATTTGGAACCAGTCTGTTGTTTCATGTCCAGTTCTAACTATTGCTTTCTGACCTGTATACAGGTTTCTAAAGAGGCAGGTCAGGTGGTCTGGTATTCCCATCTCTTTCAGGATTTTCCACTGTTTATTGTGATCCACACAGTCAAAGGCTCTGACATAGTCAATAAAGCAGAAATAGATGTTTTTCTGGAACTCTCTTGCTTTTTCAATGATCCAGCAGATGTTGACAATTTGATATCTGGTTGCTCTGCCTTTTCTAAAACCAGCTTGAACATCTGGAAGTTCATGGTTCATGTATTGCTGAAGCCTGGCTTGGAGAATTTTGAGCATTACTTTACTAGCATGTGAGATGAGTGCAATTGTGCGGGAATTTGAGCATTCTTTGGCTTCGCCTTTCTTTGGGATTGGAATTAAAATTGACCTTTTCCAGTCCTGTGGTCACTGCTGAGTTTTTCAAATTTGCTGGCATATTGAGTGCAGCACTTTCACACCATCATCTTCCAGGATTTGAAACAGCTCAACTGGAATTCTATCACCTCCAGTAGCTTTGTTCGTAGTGATGCTTTCTAAGGCCCACTTGACTTCATATTCCAGGTTGTCTGGCTCTAGGTGAGTGATCACACCATCATGATTATCTGGGTCGTGGAGATCTTTTTTGTACAGTTCTTCTGTTTATTCTTGCCACCTCTTACCTCTTTTTAATATCTTCTGCTTCTGTTAGTTCCCTACCATTTCTGTCCTTTATTGAGCCCAACTTGGCATGAAATGTTCTCTTGGTAACTCTAATTTTCTTGAGGAGATCTCTAGTCTTTCCCATTCTGTTGTTTTCCTCTATTTCTTTGCATTGATCCCTGAGGAAGGCTTTCTTATCTCCCCTTGCTATTCTTTGGAACTCTGCATTTAAATGGGTATATCTTTCCTTTTCTCCTTTGCTTTTCACTTTCCTTCTTTCCACAGCTATTTGTAAGGCCTCCTCAGACAGCCATTTTGCTTTTTTGCATTTCTTTTTCTTGAGGATGGTCTTGATACCTGTCTCCTGTACACTGTCATGAACTTCCATCGATAGTTTATCAGGAACTCTATCAGATCTAGTCCCTTAAATCTATTTCTCACATCCACTGTATAGTCATAAGGGATTTGATTTAGTTCATACCTGAATGGTGTAGTGGTTTTCTCCACTTTCTTCAATCCGGTCCCATCACTTCACAGCAAATAGATGGGAAAACAATGGAAACCGTGACAAACTTTATTTTCTTGGGCTTCAAAATCACTGCAGATGGTGACTTCAGCCATGAAACTAAAAGACACTTGCTTCTTGGAAGAAAAGCTATGACCAACCTAGACAGCATATTAAAAAGCAGAGACATTACTTTGCCAACAAAGGTCCGTCGAGTCAAAGCTATGGTTTTCCCAGTAGTCATGTATGGATGTGAGAGTTGTACCATAAAGAAAGCTGAGCACTGAAGAATTGATGCTTTTGAACTGTGGTGTTGGAGAAGACTCTTGAGAGTCCCTTGGATGGCAAGGATATCCAACCAGTCCATCCTAAAGGAATTCAGTTCTGAATATTCATTGGAAGGACTAATGCTGAAGCTGAAACTCCAATACTTTGGCCACCTGATGCAAAGAACCAACTCATTGGAAAAGACCCCGATGCTGGGAAAGATTGAAGGCAGGAGGAGAAGGGGATGACAGAAGATGAGATGGTTGGATGGCATCACCGACTTGATGTACACGAGTTTGAGCAAGCTCTAGGAGTTGGTGTTTGTCAGGGAAGCCTGGCTTGCTGCAGTCCATGGGGTTGCAAAGAGTTGGACAAGACTGAGTGACTGAACTGACTGAAAATGGTAGTACTACACTATCCATATGGGAGCTACTAAGTGCTTCAAATACAGCTAGTCCAGATTGAGATCTGCGGAAAATATGAACTAGGTTTTGAAGACTGAGAAGTCTGAAAACAAGAATATAAAGTACTTCTTTATCTCTTGATTACACATTTAAATGATAATTTAGATCTACTATATTCAATAAAAACATCAAAATTAACTTCACCTTTTACTTTTTATACACTGTTACCAAAATCTTAGAATTGCATTGCTTCTATTGGCTTGTGCTATGATAAAGTTCTATTTCCTGCTTGTATTATTGGGTTGGCCAGAAATTTCATTCGGGTTCTGAATGACCTTTCTGGCCAAGCCAATATGTGTTCACTGCAGGTTAGCTTACTGCAGTGACTCAGGCAGCCATGCTGAGGGTGACTGTGCCAGAGGGAAAGCAGAGCTCAGAAGGTTTCACGAGGACACACACCACTTCTGCGCCCAGCTCACTGAACAGTTGTCATCTGGACCCATTTGTCTATGAGGACACCAGGAAGAGGAGTTATATCTGATGAGTAGTCTAATTAATACACACTGAGACAGAATACCCTTCCACCATCACCTGATTATCACAGTATATCTGTTGTGTAAAACAAATGTCTTATCCACTTCACAACATAACCATTCATAGTCATTCAACAAATACCTAAAGATAAACTTAACATCCTAGGTACTCAGCTGGGATACAGAAAAGGCTAAAACATGGTCCTGGATCTCAGGGAACTCACAATTCATCAGATCAACTAACTGCAAAATTATGCTGAGTACAATGTGATGAATATGAATAGATGTTGGTCTCATGCCCAATGGGAGGGTAGGAGAGAAAATGTTCCCTCTGTGGACGTTCTGTTCATGGAGTACTAAATCTCTTCTCAGAAGTAAGCAATGTCATTTCTGATCTAACCAACTCCAAAAGTTCTCATCATAACGTTTCTCTTTTTCTTCAAGTTGATATATTAGATAAGCTGAACTTGGAGACAACTGTATCATCACAGTTACACTTTATATTATCATGAACGATTGACCTGCTGATAACTATTCACAGTTATGACCCAGTCAATAATCAATGTGTCATTATGTCCTTAATAAGCTGCGGTGATTAACAGCCATGAAACAAGCATGACCCAGAAAGGACAGGTGAGTATCTTGTCTGCTGCCAGTGAAGCAGCAATTTGACTTTGGAAATAACTTTCTAATGCACTTGGAAAGGTTATCATATTCTTCCTAGGCCTATTCTAGTTATCTTTTGGTGGAATGCTGACAGAAACTAGAGGATGCAAAAACAGTGCAAGGAGTGATAGTTTACAAACTGCTTTTTCACCTATAGGTTATGAAAAAGCTGTCAAAAACTGGGGCTTATATGATCAGAAATGTAGCTGATAGATTATACTTCATCTCCTATCAGTTCCTCATTGGTATAACGTTAATATAACTCCTTTTCTTACTTTATCGGGCCAAGATAGAGAGATAGGCAGATATAGATAGGTATATATAGATACAAATTACACATAAAATTATATAATGTATTTGAAATCATGTTGTGTGGGAGCCATCCATGGATCACTAGTATCAGGTTCTCCTCTACTCTGGGCACAGAGAAAGCTGGGCTTCCTGACCCAGTGGTTAGGCTGGAGCCATAGAACATGCTCAGGCTACTGAGCTATGAGCAGAAGCCTAGAAGACTGGTGTGCAATTTGCCTTTCCCTTCCACAAAGGCAGGTCTCTGGATGAAGTTACTGTGATGCTGGGTCCCTGATGATTACATGTAAATGGTAACTCTTCCCCCACTCCCTGCTATCCTGAGATCAAGAAGTAAACCCTGTTGCTTCAAGCCTTGAATGACATATAGAAGTGATATAAAAGCTCTGCATTGAACTTCATGGGATTATAAGGAGACACAGAAGGAGAGGCACCCACGACCAGATCTTAGGATGCTCTAAAAGCTGGAGGTCAAGTGGAAGAGGAGGGTGAGAAAAGGAGACTGAGAAAGGGTCAGAAAAGAAGGGAGAAATCAGGAGATCACGAGATGCCTTCTGAGTCAAGAAAATAATGTTTCTCAAGAAAGCAATAACCCACCATATGGACAAATGCTGTTGACAAAGCAAGTAGGATAACAGAAATGGCATGAGTGCTGGGTATGCTTAAAACTGATCTTAATAAAAACAGTGTCTACAGAGGGAAAAAGCCCAGATCCAGTAGTTTGAAAAGAGGCTGGGCCCATCAACTGACAACTGGCATAAGATGATGTCTACTGCAGGAACATGACGGACCTAGGGATTATCATACTAAGTGAAGTAAATCAGACTTAGAAAGACAAAAAACCATTTGATATCACTTGTATGTAGAATCTAAAAAAAAAATGATACAAATGAACTTATTTATAAAACAGAAATAGACTCACAGATATAGAAAACAAATTTATGATTACCCAAAGGGAGAGGGAGGGAAGGAGGGACATATTAGGTGTATGGGATTAACAGATACAAACTACTATACATAAAATAGATAAGCAACAAGGACATACTACACAGCACAGGGAATTATATTCAATAACCTATGATGGAATATAATCTGAAAAAATGTTTAACAGTCACTTTGCTTGCTACACACCTGAAACTATCAGTACTTATATCAACTACATGCTGGGCTTAGTTGCTCAGTTGTGTCCAACTCTTTGTGACCCCACGGACTGTAGCCTGCCAGGCTCCTCTGTCCAGGCAAGCATATTGGAATGGGTTGCCATGCCCTCCTCCAGGGGATCGTCCTGACACAGGAATCAAACCAGGGTCTCCTGCATTGCAGGCGGATTCTTTACCTTCTGAGCCACCAGGGAAATCCATATCAACTATATTTCAATTAAAAAAGAAAGAGACAGAATCATAAGTGAGAAAGTGGAGACAAGGACACTAGACAAATCATTGAACACGTTTTTCTGTAGAGTGGAGAAGGGAAGTGAGGTGGTCATTGGAAGAGAATATGGGGGGTGGTCAAGGGATTTTTATTATGAGTTACAGGAGCATATTTATAATGATTGAGTAGAGAGCAAAAATTGATGATGCAGGAGAGAAGAGATGATCACAGAAGCAAAGTCCTTGAGAAGGTGAAATGGGAAGGATTCAGCACATAACTGGAGGGCTCCCAGGACAGTGGCAGTCACTTGGAGCATAGTAACAGCAGGAAGGCAGAGAGTGAGAGTGGGGATGGCCACAGAAAAGCCTGTTTGACTGCTTCTAGTCTCTCTCGAAGTACAGACAAGATTATAAGCAGAGCCTGGGTGGGTGGTGGGGGTACAGATAAAGGAGGTGAGAGGGTGCAGGGGCAAGAAGATGGTGGGAAATTACAGCTGGTCAACTCCTATTCAGTCTTTGGTCAGATGTCACCTTCAGTGAGCACCCTACATCACACCCTATTTAGAAAGCATATTCATTCACCCTCCAGCACTACTTTTCCCTTTGCTACATCATATTCTAACATGCCATATTCTTTTTATTAGTTTATTTTCACTGTCTCACTCATTATGTTAGGGGCAACACTGACTGAAACTGACCACCCTGGTCAGGTAGCCACTGAGAAGGTCCTGGTAAGGAACATGGAACTCAAAACTACTATAAACTGGAAGAATTAGGGAGAGGTCAAAAGGAGATGCCAACCTCCCAGAACCCTCCTCACTGAAGTCCATCTTGGCTGAGCAATGCACACACCACCAGAAAGGACCCTGAATCAGAATGACTGGCCAGCGACAACCCAGAAACTAAGCCCATCACCATAAAACCTGAGACCTCAAACCACGTGGCAGAGCAGTTCTTCTGGGTTCCCTTACCCTGTTGCTCTCCGCCTGCTTGCCCCTTCCCAATAAAGTCTCTTGCTCTGGCAGCACATGTGCCCCTCAGACTATTCATTTCTGAGTGATAGACGAGGGCCCACTCTCATGCCTTGGAAGGGGTCCTCCCTACTTCAGCAATGAAAAGGTGAGCACTACAAGGACAGGGGCTCTTTGTTTGGTTCCCTGATGTATTCTCAATGTCTGGAATTATGCCAGGGATTGTCCACTTATTGAACAATTAACATTTTTAAAATGAATGAATGAAAGGAAGAGGCCAAGAAAGGAAGGGTGGGAAGAAGAAATGAATATAATTGCTCATTATGGTGAGGAGGGAAGCACACCCACGAGGCTCCCTGGCACTCTTTGGTACTCTGGTCCTTGTCCGAGAGAGTAGTCATAAAGCATGTTTTTCTAGGAACATGCAACCTGTTCAGGTGCAGGCACAAAGAAGGTGGGATTTAATCAAGGTCAAGGCTTTGCCAGGCAAATAAGTCAAAGAAATGAGGGAATGAGAGAACTGAAGTACTTGTAAATGAGTGGTCATAATGATGGATCCTGGAATAGAAGTGAAGTAATGAGAGGGATGAAATGATGGTCAAAAGAGAGGCTGGGACAATTCATCAGCAGGCTCATCATGATAGTCAATGCCCTCTCCAGTGACAATGTGAAATATCTAAACCCATTCAAAGCAAGTTTCAGTTCCAAGTATTTAAGGGTTTACCTAGAATTCTTTCCCTAAAGTGACTTCATTTCAAAGAGAGATTAAGGTATATCTTTGTTAAGTGTATCTAGAAAAAGAAGAAAAGAACAATTACAAACTAAATTACAGTACTTACTTACTACTTGCTATCTTTGTTTTGCAAACTAAATAAACCACTGTGTGACGAAAACAATCAAGACTAGGGGTTTTTCATTCCACTGGAGCTTGTACAGAGAACTGAAGGGTAAAAGATTCCTTCTGGCAGTCAGAAAAGAAGCAAGAGTGGATGCCCCAAACGTAATGTACACAGTGTGATCCATGAGTCACTGAATGAAGGAGTAGATTTCAGAAGACCCACAGGCACTTATTAGAGTCTGAAAAGCTGAATCGAGGCAGCCTCAAATGAATGCCAAAGTGATTTACTGCTGTGCAATCCAAAATAATATACTGGTTAAAGCAAAGAACTGTCAGTCCGCAGATGAGGAGAGGCCCCAAGAGGAGACAGAACACATTTCTGAAACACTAATGGACACCAGGTCTCACCGTGTGTCATTTTCTTTACTGCCTACTGGACTAAGGTCAAGGAAAATCATGTGTAGTACACCTTCATTCTTCTGCCTGCTCTACTCCCAGTCTTCTCTAAAGCTCTTTTTAATTTCAACCTGTGTGGAACAAATCAGAATAGAGAATGGAGATGAACAACAAAGAACTCTATTGAGCAATAAACACCATCTTGTTGGAAAACTGTCATGATCTTGGTTGAGTTTTCAGGTTATACTGGTGCAGTTGGCTGAGTAAAACACCTAGCTTGAAAGAAATCCAGCAACAAGATGACACTATTTAAATAGAAGTATGGTTGGGGTGGATTTGGTTGCAAAGAAGCTAAGTGATAATAGTTTAGACCATTTTGGAAAGCAAATGCCTAAAAAAATGCTTATCTGGCCAGAATCAGTACACTCATCAAGGCCTATGAGGACAGTTATGTCTGATGAGAATTATATTCATGAGAAATTGCTGAATGAGTGTAAACAACTTGAAAGTCAAGGTGAAGTGATGAGCCAGGCACTAGGCTAGGCTCTGTGGGTAAACCCATGCAGTCCTCATGGGACTCCTACTCCAGTTGGGGAAGCAGAGCTGCTAGAAGGGCCATGATGCCTCCACTGCAAATTATTTTGCCTCCACTCAGACTGCTTCCATGCCCTTCTACTTCGCTGCTCTGTCAATTCATCCTTCAAGGCCCAGGTCACTGCTTCTAACCTTCCTGAAACCTCTGGGCAGAGTCTGAAGTTCTCTTGGTGTTTCCATAGAAAACTTTTCAGGCTGTATTCTAGTCATCTGTTTCATGCCCGTCTTCACCTCTAGTCAATGAGCTCCTCAAACACATTGAGTATAACGTGGCATGCTATATTTTCCAAAGATGGCCCTGACAATAGCTTTCATCCCACATGTCTTCAGAACCTTGCCTCTCTTCATCAAGTGGTAGAACCTATGTACCTTCCCCTTGTTCCTGTCTCTGCCAATAGAGCACAGCAGAAGAAACATTTCTGGGTCTAGGTCATAAAAATGCACATCTGTTGATGGATTTTAGAAGAAGTGGTATATATATACACATTGTATCACTCATATGTGGAATCTAAAAAATAATACAAATGAATCTATACATATACAAAACAGACACAGACTCACAGTCACAGAAAATAAATATATGGCTACCAAAGGAGAAAGAGAGGAGTGGGTTAGTCGCTTAGTCGTGTCTAACTCTGCAATCCCATAGACTGTAGCTGGCCAGGGTCCTTTGCCCATGGAATTCTCCAGGCAAGAATACTGGAGTTAGTTGCCATTGTCTTCTCCAGGGGATATTCCTGACCCAAGAATCCAACCCGGGTCTCCTGCACTGCACGCAGATTCTTTACCATCTGAGCCACCAGGGAAGCTCCCATAGGGGAAAGAGAGAAGGGATATGGATAAATAGGAGAAGGCAATTAACAAACTATTGATACTATACATAAAACTGATCAGCAAAAAGGACCTACTATATAGCACATGGAACTATATTCAATATCTTGCAATAACCTATAATGGAAAAGAATGAAAAATATATAACTTAATCACTTTGTTGTATACTTGAAACTAACACAATATCAACTATATTTTAATTTTTTAAAAATGCACTTCTGCTTCATTTTCATGGAACCCAGGCACCATGTCATAAGGAGGCCTGTGGCAGGGGAGCCTCAGAGAAGCTTGTGTAGAGATCCACATGGAAAGAAATGAAGCCTGAAGCCTGCAGACCTAGCTGAGCTCTCAGCTGAGAGCTGCCTTGAAAGGGGGTCCACCAGCTTCCTGGGAGGATGACCCAGGGAGCAGAAAAGAGCCAGTCTTGCAGAGCCCTGCCCAACTGCAGACTTGACAGTAAAATAAACAACTGCTGTTTTAAGCCACAAGTCCTGGAGTTATTGGTTATGTAACAGTAGATAAAAGGAACACTTTTTCATTACTGATTCTCCACTGCCTGATACTGTACCTAGAATATGACATTCCCCCCATACACGTGATGTTGGACCCTCTAACACCACAGGAGCCGCAAGTGGTGGTGGGAACCTTCCCCTTTTACTCAGCTGTGAGGGGAGTTTTCAGCTTGTCTTTTCTTTGTCCTCTCCCTTTCTCACGCACCACAGATACACAGATGTCTCCTTATGCAGGCAGGGGACTGCTACTGTCTGAATGTCTAATTAAAGATTCGGTCTCAATGAATTTAGCTCTGCTATGAACAAAGAACTGCCTGGGGTTAGCATCAGAACAATGGTGTGGGTGTGAGGGAGGTATTTCGACTGTGGGCAATACATCCAGCTATAGCCTCGTGATGAAAGCTGTTCCATCATCACTTTGAGGGGCAGCACAGTGAGTCCCCTCTGTGCAAAGGAGTTCCAGTCCAAGAGCACATTCAGAAGTCCAATTTGTTGTAAGTCCAACAAAGTTAGACTAGGTACCCCATTAACACAATCAGCTATTACTGTAATAGGTTTCTAATATTTTTCACACAAATAATACATAAAAAACAAACACAAAAAATAAAGGAAAAAATTCAATCTTACAGTACAGTATCTTGAAAAGTACAGTAGTACAGTACATCAGGGGGTGCTTTTTAGCAGTACCAGCCACATCACCACTGCTTTTAGCCTTGCTTCCAGACACCCTGGGCTTGAAATAAAGATACTTCATTACTATACTGTGGCTTCCCAGGTGGCTCAGTGGTAGAGAATTCTCCTGCCAATGCAGGAGATGCAGGCTCAATCCCTGGGTTGGGAAGATCCCCTGGAGGATGAAAAGGCAGCCCACTCCAGTATTCTGGTCTGAAAAATCCCATGGACCGAGGAGCCTGGTGGGCTACAGTCCACGAGGTCACAAAGAGTTGGACATGACTGAGCACACACACATACTACTGGACTGTATACAGTGCTATAAAGTATACAAAAGCATAATGTGTGCATTGTACAGTAAAGTACACAAAAGCACAACCACTAGTAACTGGAAGGTTTGTATGTGGGGGACTTCCTGTGTTAGGATTTATGACTCACAACTGTAAACCTTTTGAGTATGACAGAGGAGGGGCTGGCGTAGCCTTAAATGAAGGGCTAGGTGGTCAAACCTGGAAGGAGGTGGGGTAGTGGCTGCGCTATGCTGTTTTTGTCATCTTGGCATTTCCGCCCCTCTTTCTGAAGTCTCCTCTGCACTGCTGGGGAGAAACTGGGACCACAGTTCCCAGAATGCCCTTCCTGTGGAGCTGTGGGTTAGAGTCAACAATGAGGGATGCACTCAGGAAAATGAAATCTGGAAAGTAGAAGAGGCTGTTTCTCCCTCCAGGTAGTCACAGTTGTGTAAGTTAGAGACAGCTTCAAGTAAGTCTTTTGAGAGTCATCTTTGTCAGACATTCTTGGGACCCCTAGTGGATTCCAGGTCAGTGCCTGGGACCACTGCTACAATGTGTCAGGAAACAATTGAAGGTGGCCTCCCTGCCCTTTTCATCAATGGTGCAAGCCTCTGTATCAAACACTTCATGCTTAGAAGACATACAGTGGCTTGTTTTCTCCATAACTCTAAACTGAGAGGGCCCAAACAGCTACAAGCACTAGGGAAGCCTTTCAAAGAAGAAATTTGATGTAGGTGTAGATGAAAGTGCGTCAGGTCATGAAAGATGAAGCACCAAAAGAGGTGGAAGCTGAACTAACAAATGGCAAAGGACGAGTTAGGGAGGGGTTTGGAAACAGGTCAGCAAAGGTCCCAGTATTGCTCAGGCACTTGATTTGGCCCCTGCTCTGGGCCCTGGGCAAGGTCATGTAGATGCAAACATGGTCATCTTCTCTGTCCCCACCCCAGCCAAATCGACCCATTTTCCTCTTCCTACAGGACATACTCCCACCGCATTCAGTGGGTCCACTTACTCTTCCAACCCTCATTCCACTCCACATATGGGAAAATGCGAGCAAAAGTAACCCCAATAGTGGGAAAACTCTGAGGGGCTTTTGAGAATTGGGTTTAGAAATGCATATTCCAACTTCTCTCTTAGTTCACTCATTATCTTGGAGATTTACCTTGAACTCCTGGACAAAATAGTGACTCCCTCCCAGGATTCCTGTGTATTTTCTTCATAGCTCTCATCACACCTGACTTATTTAATGCTTCTCTTCCCTTAATAATTAGACATGATGCTCATTAGATATTTGATGAATGAAGAATGACTCTGTTTGGAAAGGGAATCATCAGACACCATCACTGCTCTTAAAATATGCCTAAGCCACAACAGGAAGTGAGTTAAAGCTTGGTCTCAGCCTCCAGGGACAGTGCTGCATCATCACTTTTGCAAATGAAGTATATCAGGCTTGGATAATAAAATTCAGCTTACAATTGACCTTTGTCAGATTTTCGACTTGTAAGGATTATGAGCAGGAGCCTCGGATTTACAGTTTTCTAGACTGCTTCAAAGCTTTGAAATCACTCCATCTCATTAATGAATAATTAACATCATATCCCTAGTGTATAATTTGTGTAATTTTCAGCAACTTAACATAACACATAGTAAGAACAACAGCAACAAAAATAACATCATGAAGAAAAGACCTTCAGTTCCTTTCATAGCTGCAACTCTACTGGCCCACATTTGGTATGTAAAAACAATGCGAAACATGTTTTATATGAGACAAGTTCAATTTAGACCAGTGAGAAGATCTTTTAGATTAATTTTCTTCTCGTGGGATGGTAACAATAGTTCATAACATGATTTTGGTTCTTCAGCTGTGTCTTACATAACGGGTAATTTTCCCCTTAATATTCTGTCTTAAGCAAAGGAATACGCATGAGTCATGTAAGTATGTATTGATTTAGAATGATTCTTTGAGTAAATCAGTTCAGGATAACTGTGTACTGGTCATCTTGACCTGGCAACAGAAATGTTTTGCTTAAATTCTGTCTTCCTGAATAAGCAAAAACAGTCAAGGTAAAAATAAGTAGGCCCTCCACTCTTTAAAGCAATCTCACAAGTCAGAGTGAAAGGAAGACTGAGACAGAAAGAGGAAGACAGAAACAGAGCCAGAGAAAGAAAGAATGAGAGAGAAAGGAGAAAGTCCCCCACCCCCGACCATTTGGAGAAACAATCTTAAGATGGACCCATGACAATGTAGCCCTGATTCTGAGGGACTGATTCAGGGCAGTGGTAGGTGACAGAAGGACTGAGCCCTGGTGATGAGGTGGGGGTGCCACCCAACAGACCCCCACAGCTCTCCCTAGACACAGGCCAGGGACTTTCAGTCTAAGACGGTACAGGGTTGAATGTCTGAGATCAGAACACAAGGTGACCTGGGGCTGAAACCACTCTTGTCTTTATCAACACCCACAACCACCACTCACTGGGCCCTTCATATGCACTGGACTCTCTTCTAAGCAGGCTACAATATACTAGCTCGTTTTATCCACATGAAGAAGCTGCGGCACAGAGTGCTTAAGAGTCTCATCTGGGTATTTACTCAGTAAGTGATGAAGTAGCAAGTGGATCTAAATTCCTGTTGTCTGGCTTGAAAGGTCAAACTTAATTTACCCTATTATCTCTTCAAAGACATAGGATCTTTATGATTCAAAAGTCTGATATTAAGAGTGCTTAAATTATTTAGCCCAGATGGATGAAAGAACAGCTTGCCTTGAATTCCTTTAGCTATCTCAGAGACACTGCAACCAACTGCATAAAGTTGGATCTAAGAGTCTAACTCAGTAGCTCTCAGCCAGGGACAATTTTATACACCTATTCCTGGGGACACAGGACAATGCCTGGAGACATTTGGGTTGTCATAGCTTGGTGGGATGCGGGTAGGAGCACTGCTGGGATCTAGTGGGTAGGGGTGCTGTTAAACATCCTATAGTACACAAAACAGCTTCCTATAACAGAGAATTATCCAGCCCCAAACATCAGTACTGCTGAGGTTGAGAAATCCTGGAGCTAAATTGATTGATGCTACCCAGACATAGCCATGGAAATCAGCTATTTACAATCTCTTGTGACAAACTCAAAATCCCACAAGCTAAGCACTGGGCTCAGTCTTATTGTTAAAAACCAACAAAACATCTCTGCCCTCAAAGATGATTATACCAGCCACATGGAATCCTTGCCTTTAAGATGGAGTATCTTAGAGGGAACACTGGGCAAATTAAAGCAAAGTAAGTGTCTTTGTGCACTTCTCTCTCTTCTTCACTCCCATCATGACCACATGAATTTCCTGTCTGCTGTAATCTCAAAGTGGGCCATCTAAAGCCACAGATGACTTCCCTGGTGGCTCAGTGGTAAAGAATCCACTACCTGCTGATGCAGGACATGCAAATTTGATCCCTGGGTCAGGAAGACACCCTGGAGAAGGAAATGGCAACCCACTCCAGTGTTCTTGCCTGGGAAATTCCATGGACAGAGGAGCCTGGCGGGCTACAGTCCATGGGGTTACAAAGGGTCAAGACAGGACTTTACTAACTGAACAGCAACATATGATCAGTAGAGATATAGCATCACTGGTAATGAATTCTGATGGTGTACAGCCCAGAAGCCAAGTAGCCTTGAGTGCTGAAGAATTACCCTCCACCAAGCAGGGGCAGCATCTGCCTCCCACCATAACCCACCTCGGCCAATGATTGATGGGTAGGAGGACCTCTGCTTGAAAGGGAACCAGATCCAGAACTCTCTACCTGGAATAGAGACTATACTCTCAGCTTGGCTTTTCTCCTCAGACCTCTGCTACTTCCCCACATCCTTTTCTCCTGAGCTCACTCTACCCAACAACAACTTTGCAAGAATCCTCACCTCAGGCTCCACTTCTGCCTAGGAAAAAATTCAACCTCAGAGACCACTTTTTAAAAAGGCCACTGTTAGTATGGATCAACAATGAACTCCTGAAAGGTACTGCTTTGATCTGAATGGTATTCCCTTAAAATTTATACGTTGAAATTCTAACCCACAATGTGACGGTATTAGGAGCTAGGGCCTTTGAGAGGTGATTAGGTCATGGATTCCTCAAAAATAGGATTAGTTCCTTTAAAAAAGAGACCTCAGAGAGCTCCTATCTGCTTTCATCATGTGAAGACACAGCAAAAAGGTGCTGTATATGAACCAGGAAGAAGGTTTTCACCAGCACCTTGAACTCCCAGCTTGCAGAACTATGAGAAATAAGTTTGTGTTATTTATACCCCATTCAGTATATGGTATTTTGTTATAGCGGCCCAGACAGATTAACATAAATACTCAAGGAATTTCCAGGGCTTTGATTTTCACAAGAAAATCTGCCTTCATTCTGTGCTTAGGATTGTCCTTAATTTTCCTTTCCCTTCAAATCCAACTTGAGACCCTTGGTAGAACATATGTTTGACATACCAGAAAATGGAGATTATTAAGTGGAGGGGGTTCCAGAAAATACTAGAGGACATGAATTTGGATAGTTCCGTTTGTCCTGACATTTGTTTTAGATATTTATCATGGTTTGAACTATGAAGAAGGGAGGAGACTCTGGTCCTTTTTCCTTCATTCTCAGAGTTCTGGATCCAGAGAGAACAGCTATAGTAACAGCGGTTGTGGAACATAATCAGGGATGAGAATAGGAAGGGTAGGATAAGCAGGACGCCTGTGAAGGCAGAGTCGTGGTGAGATCAGCACCTTCAATGGGGAACCTTTGTATAGATTTCCCCTGAATAGGTGTCAAGCAAGACCAGGATGGGCAGTTGAGCACAGTGTTTTAGTTCTGGGTTGATACACCATTTTATTCCCTGATGAATCTAAAACCAAATTCTCTGGGCACAGAAATGTCTGAACCTTGACAATGCTAAACATGTTACCTAAGGTATTTTAAGTTCTTCCAAGAGCACTGAAGGTAATCAGCAATCTCATTAATACATAAACATTATTAGCAATATATAGTCAGTTGATGTTGCTACTCTAATGATTAGATTTTAAGGTATTTATACACTGTATGATAAATTTTCCAAAGACTTTACCTTGAAAAACTATTTTTGAAGTATTAATGTTCATATACTATGTTTGGCTGTTATGATAACTATAATGATGGTAATAAAGATTTATTACTTGCTTGCAATATGACAGGTACAGAGATAAGCAGTTGATATGAATGAGTTCATTTAATTAGTATAATAACCCATGCAGTATTATAACCCATAATAGCTTATGGAAAAACCTGAACAAACTTTTTGGCCAACCCAATAGCTCTCATCATTAGCCTCATTAAGCTAAAGTTCCCAAGTGCACACAGCTTTTAATGATGAAAACAAATGAGAACCCAGAATGTGTGACCCCAGACTCTTAACCACTGTATTAAGTTACCTACTGCTGCAGAACAAATCACCACAACAAAACAACACATATTACTGAGTTTACCAGCTGAGCCACAAGGGAACGACTCATTTGAAAAGACCCTGATGCTGGGAAAGATTGAGGGCAGGAGGAGAAGGGGACAACAGAGGATGAGATGGTTGGATGGCATCACCAACTCAGTAGACATGACTTTGAGTAAATTCTGGGAGTTGGTGATGGACAGGGAGGCCTGGTGTGCTGTGGTTCATGGGGTCGCAAAGAGTTAGACACAACTGAGCAACTGAACTGAACTGACTTTACAGTTCCTGTAGGTGAGGAAACCAGACATAGCATAGCTGGGCCCTCAGCTTCAGGGTCTTGCCAGGCTACAATACAGGTCTTGGCCAGGGCTGCAGTCTAAACAGAAGCTCAACTGCAGACAGATCTCCTTTCAGGATCCCTCACCTGTTGGCAGAGCTCATCTTGAGGTTGCAGGTCTGCAGTCCCTGTTTTCTGGCCAGTTTCTGGGAGCAATTCTTAGCTCTAAGAAGAGATCAGCCCTCCTTCTTTGCACAGAGCCCCTTTCATAAACAGTTTCACAACATGAGAGCTTACTTCTTCAAAGCCAGCAAAAGAGAGCCCAACGTCTGTCAGCTGAGACAGGGTCTTACATACCATAGCATAACCATGGAAGTAACATCCCATTTGCCATATTCTGTTGGTTAAGAGCAAGTCACCTATTCTCCAGGAGAGGGAATGATACAAAGGCATTAAAACCAGGAGGCAGGGCTTCAGGGTCTGTCCACCATAACCACTAGCCAAGTAACAGACTAAAATCATGCTTCTGCCAAGTCTGTGTATATTACCTATAATATTTTTATTTCCTGTATTTCCTTAATTTGAGTCACTTTTTAAAATATTTCACAAAGAAGTTTTATATTACAATCATAAATTGTTTGCCATGAATAGAAGGTGGAACAGGTAAAATAAAAAAGATTTACATTGTACTCTGTATTCACCTGGAAGGGCTCACTTAATCCTCACACTGTTCATGGTAAATAATATCATCCTCATTATTAAAAATGTGAAAGCTGAGATCCAGAGAACTTTGATAAGTTGCTCAAGACTACTCAGCTTATAAGCTGTTGAACCAAGATTCAAATCTATGACTACTGGCCGCCAAAGTGCAAGGAAATGTCTAGATAGCACCCAATTTCACTATGCACTCCAGTTTTCCCGGTTCTCTTTCAAAACTCCACCCATGTCCTAACCTTGTTTAACCCTGAGATTCCATCTTCAGATAGCAGGAATCAACATGATACAAGGGTAAAGAGTAAGCAGGCTCAGGTTTTAATGTGGCCTGTATCTCTTACTGGCCTTGTCACCTGGGGCAAGTTATTGCTTTGCCTCAACTGTCTCGCCTATAAAATGGAGATAATAGTAAGTGGTTCATAAAGGCAAGAGTGAGAATTTTAATAATACTATTTTTGTCATCATCTCAAAGAAAAACATCCCAACTCCCAACCTTGAGTGCTACGCAGATGTTTACCACAGTGAGATTTTCCCAATCCTCCTGAGAAACAAGTGAAAAGAGAAATAGGCTGTTTTGACACATTGCGTGACTTTGTGGATTTGTTTTTAAAGTTTATTGTATTTTATTTTTGGAGGGGGCAATGTCCTTGAGTAGGACTGAGAAGATGGAGTGTGATACCCAAAGCAAACTGTGCTCAATTGCTCAGCTGTGTCCAACTCTTTGTGACCCCACGGTCTGTAGCCCACCAGGCTTCTCTGTCCATGGGATTATCCAAGCAAGAATACTGGAGTGGGTTGCCATTTCCTTTTCCAGCCCAAAGCAAAAGGTTGGCCTTAGCTGGGAGCACGCTTAGAACACCTTTAGCACCAGGGGCAAGGCTACTTTTATGGACACAGATGCAGGCAGGTAGGTCCCTGCATGGGAGGAACTTGTGGCCGCTCTACTTAGTGCTTTGAAGTACTAAACACAGGTCTAAACATTCTTCCTTTACTCTTCCACAATATCAATTTTGTCTCTCAAATTACTTCTATTATCATGAAATCATGCAGTTATTTTTCCCATCTTAGTAAAAACATCTGTTTATTGATTTCACCCTGTTTATTTAACTTATATGCAGAGTACATCATGAGAAACGCTGGGCTGGAAGAAACACAAACTGGAATTGAGATTGTCGGGAGAAATATCAATCACCTCAGATATGCAGATGACACCACCCTTATGGCAGAAAGTGAAGAGGAACTCAAAAGCCTCTTGGTGAAAGTGAAAGTGGAGAGTGAAAAAGTTGGCTTAAAGTTCAACATTCAGAAAACGAAGATCATGGCATCCGGTCCCACCACTTCATGGGAAATAGATGGGGAAACAGTGGAAACAGTGTCAGACTTTATTTTTCTGGGCTCCAAAATCACTACAGATGGTGACTGCAGCCATGAAATTAAAAGACGCTTACTCCTTGGAAGGAAAGTTATGACCAACCTAGATAGCATATTCAAAAGCAGAGACATTACTTTGCCAACAAAGGTTTGTCTAGTCAAGGCTATGGTTTTTCCTGTGGTCATGTATGGATGTGAGATTTGGACTGTGAAGAAGGCTGAGCGCTGAAGAATTGATGCTTTTGAACTGTGGTGTTGGAGAAGACTCTTGAGAGCCCCTTGGACTGCAAGGAGATCCAACCAGTCCATTCTGAAGGAGATCAGCCCTGGGAGTTCTTTGTAAGGAATGATGCTAAAGCTGAAACTCCAGTACTTTGGCCACCTCATGCAGAGTTGACTCATTGGAAAAGACTCTGATGCTGGGAGGGATTGGGGGCAGGAGGAGAAGGGGACGCCAGAGGATGAGATGGCATCACTGACTTGATGGACGTGAGTCTGAGTGAACTCTGGGAGTTGGTGATGGACAGGGAGGCCTGGTGTGCTGCGATTCATGGAGTCGCTAAGAGTCGGACACGACTGAGGGACTGATCTGATCTGATCTGACTCCACCTCTTACACCAGTCTCTTTCCTTTTACAGTGAAACTCTCTCAAAGAGCTATTTTTATCTGTTCTCTCCACATTTTCTCCTCCCGTTCTTTCCTTGAATATACTTTAGTCATACTTTCACTTCTACCTCTCTGTGGAAACTTCTCTTGCCCAGCTCACCAAAACCTTCCACGATGATAAATTCAATGACTAACTTTCAGTCTTTATCTCACTCACTCCATCAGCAGCAGTGGACACAACTGTCCTTCCCTCCTGACACACTTCCCTCCGAACACCACACTCTCAAGGTTTCCTTCTAGCTCCTCTCTGCTGACTCCTATCATCCAAAAGTCTATTTCCAGCCCAGATCTCTCCCTGTCTTCCACAATCTTCCCTCCTACTCAACATCTGCACCACCGGAACACCTCAAACTTAACACATCTACAAGGAGACTCACTTCCCTTTGCTTCCCTGTAAATGGTGATTCCTTTCTTCTAACTCTTTAAACGAACAGTGTACGACAGACAGCTGAATCACCTGTGCCGCCTCCTCTCTCACATCACTCATTCAATCTATCTGCAGTCCCACAGGCTCTACTCACTACTCTTCTCAACATCTCCTCTGCTGTGCATTTAGCCAAGCTGTCATCACGTCTTTCCTGGATTCTTGCAACAAATCTCCTAATTGGCATCTCTGCTTCTTCCCTAAACCCGAGTGGCCCTAATAAAACAGAAACCACATCTTATAATGCCTTGGCTCAAAACCATCCAATGATTTTCCATGTCATGTTGAGAAAAACTAAAGTTGCCCAGTGATCTCAAAGATCTGATGCCATCTGTTCCATTGCCTCTCTGATACAGTTTCTCACTATTCTCTACCCTGCTCAGTCAATTCCTGTCCTACTGGCCTCTGCCCTGTTCCATAAATGCACCGGGCATCCTCCTGCCTCAGGGCCTTTGTATGTGCTTTCTTGGTCCCTGGGAGAGACAGCCATCTTTACTAACTTTTATAAAATTATAAGCCCCTTTCAACACTTCCTGCTTTACTTTTTTCTCAGCATTTACTGTTGTTCTACATAGATTTACTTATTTACTTTGCTCTCAAGTTCCAACAGGGCAGGAATTTTTTGTCTGTTTCATTCACTACTGTGTTCTTAGTGCTTAAGATAGTGCCTAGCAGAGAGTGAATGTGCAATAAGTATTTGTTGAGTGAATTATGATGGTATCAAGATACCATCAAGATGGTATGATTTATATAATTACAGTTATTTTGTAAACACCTGATGATATGAGTTTTCCCTTATGTTCTGCATGATTCTAAAGAGGAAGGGTGCTCCTTTAATCTAATTGGTACTCATACATTCCAAAGTCATCCACAACCTGACCCCTTATAAAAAGGAAAAGATAAACCTCATTGATACTGATTTCAAATGGGTACCAAAGAGTCAATGATGGACACAAAATTAAAAATGAAAAAAAAAACTAAAATAGAAAATGTGGGTTTATAAACATGAGTTTACCTTTAAAGAAGAGAGTCTCTTTAAATAGACACTTGAGAAGAAAATCACTTGGATTTGATATTTTATTTGGGAACTTGGCTATCAATTGCTTTCTCTGAACTAATGAGAGATGAGTTACAGAATGTTAAAGACCCACGGTGCTAAAGCAAGCACTTACTTATTGACTGGACAGGTAGGGGGTTAGATTTTCAAGAAAGATGAAATTTGACTGGATCCTCGCTTTTATCATGAATCAAAGAATTTCCTGATTGTGTTTCATGATTCTCAATGTTATAAGAGATGAGAATTCTCCCTTTAAACTTCAACTAGAGATCCCGTCTTTGCTGATTTGGACATAAAAGCTTCTAAGTCTGTGAGATATTTTCTGTAATTATTGGACATCATGACACACAACTAATGAAGAAGATACTAATAATTCATAAAATTTATTCAGTGTTCATCATTTCAGGTATACATGGATTCACAGGAAGTCCCCTGGGTTTTCTTTTTCACCTTGAACTAAATTCTTTGTTTTATGTATAAAAGGTGGAAATAACTTCTGGAAGTTGAAATAGCTATTAAAATTGCTGGCTTTCTATTGCAGTTGTTTATGAGAATACTTGATTTAAATAAAAGTGCTTCTGCATGCAAGCATACACTCAGTCATGTTCAATTCTTTGTGATCCCCATGGATTATAGCCCTCCAGGCTCCTCTGTCCATAGGATTCTCCAGGCAAGAATGCTGGAGTGGGTTGCCATGCCCTCCTCCAGGGGATCTTCCTGACCCAGGGATTGAACCCACGTCTCTTGCATCTCCTGCACTGATAGGTAGATTCTTTACCACTGTGCCCCCTGGGAAGCTCAAAAATGCTTCTGATGGTTTAATAAAAAGCAATTCTTTAAAAAAAAATAAAGATGCAGATTTGCTGTTCATACAAGGGACATTTTATTTTAATTAATTATGACAGGGAAAATTAATTTAGCTATAATTTCCTGCTGCCTCTAAGCAAGGAAGATCCTGCAGAGACCCTTTTTCTGCTGAGCCGGCTGAGACCATGAAAATACAAAGCAGAGCTTGGAGATGGAACTTAGAGTCAAACTGTGCTGCTTATGCAGAGTGTGGGCCACAGGGAGAAGCTGCTTAGGAAAAAGCTTCCAAAAAGAGGAAAACCAAACTTTTGGTAGTAGAAAGAACACTGCAGGGAAGCTGCCACCCAGAGAAAAACTTTTGGGGGACAGAGGAGAAAGAGATGCTTAGATAAGTGTTTATTTTTTAATTAGAGTATAATTGCTTTTAATATTATATTGGTTTCTGCCATACATCAACATGAATCAGTCATAGGTATACATATGTCCCCTCTCTCTTGAACTTCCCTCCCACCCCTCTAGGTTGTAAGACAGCACCAGATTGCGCTCTCTGCATCACACAGCTAATTCCCACCGGCTATCTATTTTGCATATGGTAATATATATGTTTCCATGCTACTCTCTCAACTCCTCCCACCCTCTCCTTCCCCCTCTGTGTCCACAAGTGTGTTCTCTACGTCTGCATCTCTATTGCTGCCCGGCAAATAGGTTCATCAGTACTGTTTTCCTAGATTCCATATATATGCATTAATATACCATATTTGTTCTTCTCTTTTTGATTTGCTTCACTCTGTATAACAGGCTCTAGGTTCATCCACCTCACTAGAACTGACTCAAATTCATTCCTTTCTATGGCTGAGTAATATTCCATTGTGCATATGTACCACAACTTCTTTATGTGTTCATTAGATAAGTGCTGAATGAAGTCTGCCAGATGGTGATATCACTCTTCCCAATTGCTATTATTTCCATAATTAAAATAAATACCTAGCTATTAAAATTTCTAAAAATTAGAACCAAACAAAATTATTGTAAGCCACTAAAATCATATGAGCCATCCATCTAACATACTCTTGTCAACTCTGGACTGCACAGCAAAAGTTCCCATTAGAAGGCAGAGAAACCTTCCTTAGCTACCCACTCTAATTCTGGCAGCTGAATATTGCAGTACAGAAGACTTCCAGGAAACGTACGGGAGAGCTGTCAACTCTTTAGTAATGTACATTATTTGTAAAAGTATAAGGCTTTTTGAGTTTTAACTTTTCAAAGTCATGAAATGACACTGAAAAGACCTACACAAAAGAAGCCCCAGAAATGGAGAGAACATTGATGAAGCTTAAAATATAAATCTTTCATTAACTGAACAAAGCTACTTAGTTTTAACAGGAATCAAAACTTTGACAGAGTCAGAATGGATCACAGGAAGGATTTTCATTAGATCAGGCGGCAATTCAGATCTTTGATTTTTTTATATAAAAATTCTGAAACTGAGAATAAAACATGAAGAAATGATTTTTAGGGATAAAATATTAATGCACTATTAATGTTAAGAATAGAATACACAACTGTCTACTGGATACCAACATACAACTTATCTAAAGAACAAGGTTTATCAAATGTATATTCCAGTGGATATAGGAAAGATTTTCCAGAATCCCACAAAAATGGAAAAAGCAACATATTTAACTCTGTTTGTTGCTCCAGGGGAAACTCCAACTAAAGCAGTCTTTTGAGCAATCTGCTTCCACTTTCCTGAGAATGAGAACCTGTTCCCTTAAGGCCATACTCATCTCACCGTTTTTCTAATTCTCTTTTTGGAGACATTCCAGAAAAACACTGCTTCTATTTTGTAAATGCTCCAGGGTTGAGGCTAGTCAAACAGAACCGAAAAAACCCTATTTATCAGAAGAGTCCCAGGAACAGCATGCAACCCTTCCCATACAAAGAAAACAGGGATGCCTGGCTTCAAAGATCCATCCTTCAGCCTTGAAGAGAAGCAGCAGAAGCAAACACTTTTAATTGCAACATGTTCTTCTTGACTATGAAAAACTCCAGAAGCTGTGCACAGTGTTTAGGGAAAATGTGAGGGGAGTTATGTAATCCAGCAAACAGGGCCAAGTTCTAGAAAAGTGCACAGCGTTTCTGGGTGCACAACAGTCCCATTGTGGGTTATTATCGGAGGCCTGGCTGGGTCTCTTATACCTTCTTCAAAACTTCCCCTGTGGAGGAGGAGGGAAGGGGGAAGAGTAAACACTAATAAGGTAACCCTTGAGTTTGTGAACCTGATAAAACATCCTGAACATCTCTTAAAACCAGAAACACTTTGTAAGTCTCGGATGTTTTTGGCCAAATCAGCCAGACAGTCTCTTCCAGTGTGTGAGGATACCCAAACCGATGATGTTTCCTGAGATGTAAAAAGAGCCTCTAGGGTCAGCTGATTGCATTTTATCCAAAGTTTTTTTTTTTTAATCCATGCGAATATCGGGTTGGCCAAAAAGTTCATTCAGGCTTTCTGTAAGATGGTATGGAAAACCTGAATGAACGTTTTGGTGAACCTAATAGAACCCACCGTTAACATAGAGAGGCAGCAGATGTAGGAAGTCAGGTAAAATAACACTTTGAAACAATCCATTTAATTGGAATATTTTGATTTTTATGAAATCTTTGGATATTAAAATGCTCTCAAAGGCAAATTGCAGAGTCTAACTGAAGGAAAATTCTCCATACACTGCAGATTGGCAAAGCCTCAGAAAATGAAACATTCAGTTACTCTACTAACTGCTTATTTTTTAAATTGTCTCTTGATATGAACTGACGAATATATATACTTTTCTCATTCAGGCAAACCATTTACCTCTTTCTCCATTTGTAATCCTTCTGCTCTAATATTTCTTTCAAATACTTCTCTCTTTTCCATCTGGGGGTTGGATTTTCTGTACACAAGAATGTAGTCAATTCGACATTTTCCGTCTCTGAAGTAAAGGCCATTTAATTTGTTTTTTTCTGGTACTGTCTGCACACAAAGAGAAAGGGACCAGTTTAAGACACTCAACCCTGAGCCTTGACTGAGTAATGTTAAAGAATAACTCAAACTAAATGAATGTTCCTTGTGTTTTATCAAAATTACACTTTTATTAATGAAAAATGTAAACAAGAGAACACAAAATAAAAATCGGAAAAAGCATTCAGTCTAATGAACAAAACTTAAAGATACCCAATGATATCAAAAGTTGCCAAGGATGTGGAGCAACTGACATTCTACAGGTGAGAGTGAAAACTGATATACTAACACTGGAAAACACACTAACATCATCATGTAAAACTGAACTTGGCATCAGTTCAGTTCAGTCGCTCAGTCGTGTCCGACTCTTTGCGACCCCATGAATCGCAGCACGCCAGGCCTCCCTGTCCATCACCAACTTCTGGAGTTCACTGAGACTCACGTCCATCGAGTCAGTGATGCCATCCAGCCATCTCATCCTCTGTCATCCCCTTCTCCTCTTGCCCCCAATCCCTCCCAGCATCAGAGTCTTTTCCAATGAGTCAACTCTTCACATGAGGTGGCCAAAGTACTGGAGTTTCAGCTTTAGCATCATTCCCTCCAAAGAAATCCCAGGGCTGATCTCCTTTAGAATGGACTGGTTGGATCTCCTTGCAGTCCAAAGGACTCTCAAGGGTCTTCTCCAACACCATAGTTCAAAACCATCAATTCTTAGGCACTCAGCTTTCTTCACAGTCCAACTCTCATATCCATACATGACCACTGGAAAAACCATAGCCTTGACTAGATGGACCTTTGTTGGCAAAGTAACGTCTCTGCTTTTGAATATGCTATCTAGATTGGTCATAACTTTCCTTCCAAGGAGTAACTTCCAGATGTTCAAGCTGGTTTTAGAAAAGGCAGAGGAACCAGAGATCAAATTGCCAACATCCTCTGGATCATCGAAAAAGCAAGAGAGTTCCAGAAAAACATCTATTTCTGCTTTATTGACTATGCCAAAGCCTTTGACTCTATGGATCACAATCAACTGTGGAAAATTCTGGAAGAGATGGGAATACCAGACCACCTGACCTGCCTCTTGAGAAATCTGTATGAGGTCAGGAAGCAACACTTAGAACTGGACATGGAACAACAGACTGGTTCCAAATAGGAAAAGGAATACGTCAAGGCTGTATATTGTCACCCTGCTTATTTAACTTCTATGCAGAGTACATCATGAGAAACACTGGACTGGAAGAAGCACAAGCTGGAATCAACATTTCCAGGAGAAGTATCAATAACCTCAGATATGCAGATGACACCACCCTTATGGCAGAAAGTGAAGAGGAACTAAAAAGCCTCTTGATGAAAGAGGAGAGTGAAAAAGTTGGCTTAAAGCTCAACATTCAGAAAACTAAAATCATGGCATCTGGTCCTATCACTTCATGGGAAATAGATGGGTAAACAGTGGAAACAGTGTCAGACTTTATTTTTTTGGGCTCCAAAATCACTGCAGATGGTGATTGCAGCCATGAAATTAAAAGACGCTTACTCCTTGGAAGGAACATTGGCATACATAACCCTAATAAATTCCTGACAAACCATTAAATGTGTATATGAATGTTCACAGCAGCATTATTCATAAGAGAAAAAATTTTAAATGGGAATCAATACATATCAATGAATAGGTGAACATAAATAAATTGTATAGTCATATAGAATATTATACAGCAGGGAAAAAGAACGAATGATACATCTTATAGTAAGCAAAATCTTAAAAACAACATTGACAGAAGAAAAGTCACAGAAGACTTTATACAGCATGATATCATTTTTTACAAAGCACAAAACAAAATCAACGTAAAATAAGTTTTTAAGGCTACATATGCTGCTGCTAAGTTGCTTCAGTCGTATCCGACTCTGTGCGACCCCATAGACGGCAGCCCATCAGGCTCCCCCGTCCCTGGGATTCTCTAGGCAAGAACACTGGAGTGGGTTGCCATTTCCTTCTCCAATGCATGAAAGTGAAAAGTGAAAGTGAAGTCGCTCAGTCGTGTCTGACTCGTAGCGACCCCATGAACTGCCTACCAGGCTCCTCCATCCATGGGATTTTCCAGGCAAGAGTACTAGAGTGGTTGCAATTGCCTTCTCTGGAAGGCTACATATGTATGCACGGTAAAATGATTTTTAGAGCAAGGTAATAAAAAATGCAAAAATTCAGGAAGATAGTCCATCTGGTAGGGGAGAAGGATGAGACTACATGTAGTTTGATGGTTTTAGAAATACTTTTTAGTCAGTGTCTCTCAACCATTTTTGCCCACCATAGCAAATATTTTTCTGTGTGATATTTGTGTATATAGTTATAAACAGCACAAGGATTAAACCTGCTTGTAACTTATAGTCAGAGCAGGGTCTTCATATCCATGGTTTCTTCACATTATGGTTGTAACCACATACTATATAGTACTATAATATCTATTACTGAAAAACATCCACAGATAGATGCACCCACATAACTCAAACCCACATTATTCAAGGGTCAAATGTAAGTGTAAACACAAAAAAATTTGAGATCACAGTATATATCAGTTTCTACATAGCAGTATGAAGAAAAACAATATGCCAGACCTCCAAGGCTATTGCTAGAGTCCATATTCTTGCAGCAGTGCCATGCATGCCACCTCATCCAAAAGGAAAATCTCAGCTGGGAGAGATGGAAATAACATGTCTCATACCTGTGCAGGTATTTATAACTGATGATCAATCGTCACTATTTCTGGCTTCTGCTCAGAAGCCCACCCAAATAAACACTTTCTTAGCAATCATCTGCCAGGCAAGGGAACTATTCAGTAGATTTAGCACATTACCATCTATCTGCAGAACCAGCCGAGGCTTCAAGAGAAGGTTTAGCAAAGCCCTAATCTCCCTGAGACTGTTCAATCACCTCTAAATTAAGGGGATTAGACTAGCTGCTTTGTGAGGTGCCTTTCAAGGTCCTTACTTTGTGTCATATTATGGTATCCAAAGTCTCTGTGTGAATTAATGCTGACTGAGTTTTTTTCTTAAAACACACACACACACAGATAAGTAGTGTATGGCGTTTATAGAAAGAGGTCTGGGAAGTTTGATAGAAGTAAACAATTTTTCCTGCTCAAAAGTGTTATCCTTTCACTGGCTAACAGCTTCTGGAATAACAACAGCATTAAGAATACACAATAAATTAATGACTCTGATCCGTGTTCCTATTACCTAAACCTAGTGCATATACAAGTGTCAGTCGCTTAGTCACGTCTAACTCTTTGTGACCCCGTGGACTGTAGCCTACCAGGCTCCTCTGTCCTTGGAATTCTCCAGGCAAGAATACTGGAGTGGGTAGCCATTCCCTTCTCTAGGGGATCTTTCTGACCCAGGGATAGAATCCGGGTCCCCTGCATTGCAGGCAGATTCTTTACCTACCATCTGAGCTTCAGAATCACTGCAGATGGTGACTGCAGCCATGAAATTAAAAGACACTTGCTCCTTGAAAGAAAAGCTATGACCAACCTAGACAGCATGTTAAAAAGCAGACACATTACTTTGCCAACAAAGGTCCATCTAGTCAAAGCTATGGATTTTCCAGTAGTCATGTATGGATCTGAGAGTTGGACTATAAAGAAAGCTGAGTGCTGAAGAATTGATGCTTTTGAACTGTGGTGTTGGAGAAGACTCTTGAGAGTCCCTTGGACTGCAAGGAGATCCAACCAGTCCATCCTAAAGGAAATCAGTCCTGAATATTCATTTGAAGGACTGATGCCGAAGCTGAAACTTCAATGCTTTGGCTACCTGATGGGAAGAGCTGACTCATCTGAAAAGATCCTGATGCTGGGAAAGATTGAAGGCAGGAGGAGAAGCAAATGACAGAGGATGAGATGCTTGGATGACATCACTGACTCAATGGACATGAGTTTGAGTTAACTCTGGGAGTTGGTGATGGACAGGGAGGCCTGGTGTGCTGCAGTCCATGGGATTACAAAGAGTTGGACACAACTGGGCGACTGAACTGAACTGAGCCACTGCTGCTGCTGCTGCTAAGTCACTTTAGTCGTGTCTGACTCTGTGTGACCCCATAGACGGCAGCCCACCAGGCTCCCCCGTCCCTGAGATTCTCCAGGCAAGAATACTGGAGTGGGTTGCCATTTCCTTCTCCAATGCGTGAAACTGAAAAGTGAAAGTCAAATCGCTCAGTCGTGTCTGACTCTTAGCGACCCCATGGACTGCAGCCTACCAGGCTCCTCCGTCCATGGGATTTTCCAGGCAAGAGTACTGGAGAGGGGTGCCATTGCCTTCTCCGGAACTGAGCCACTAGGAAAACCCATATACAAAGTGCATATACAAAGAAGATATTAAACTCCACTGAGACACAGCTGAGCAATAGCGAACGCTTTTAACAAAATACTTTTTTTCCCCAAAAAATAACACATGAACAGATGGTCTGTTTATAATTGCAATGAGTTTCTGTAATCTTAGTTTCCAGATTACAGAGGCGAATGGGAACTCAAAGAGGCTGCAGACAACACAGTCTACCGAGAGCTGGTCCACTTTACATCATTGTTCCACATCATGGGAGATTTCAACAGGGAATCCATTCTTGTAAAGCTAACTTTTGACTATTTAGCAATACCTAAAATGTAAATCATTTTAAAATGATGAGTGTTTTTAAAAATCTTCTTTGTATAAGCTAAATGCCTTTAGGTATAAGAGAAGTGCATGACCCACTGAAAGTCTGTTTTGAGCTAAGTAGATTTCAGATTCCTGAAATGTGCTAGACCCCCAGAGGTTTTCAAAAGCATATAAGACTTCACCCCTTCTTTTCCCCCAGGAACCCCCAGTTCAATGAGATGACTTTAAACAATCCACTGGAATATGCTTCTCCAGTTCTGGCCTGGATCAAGAATTTTGTTTTTATGAAATGGCATACTCTTACCTCTCCCCCGGCTTCCAACCTGCTAGCATCATCTGAAGTACTGGTAAGATTTCCAGGGTGAAGGAGAGAGTCGTCATCTTTGCAAGGACTGTTGACAGCTTCTAATTCATCAAAAAGAATATTGACATCCTTGGCCACTAGAACCAAAGTAAATACATTACAAGTCAAGTCAAGAATCTGGGATCTTAAAAGCAATACTAAAAGTAAAGACATCTCCCTCTGGCTTCATAGTTTTTCATGGTTTCAATGACACCTTGAATGACAGATATATTATTTCCTAAGAAAAATGGACGTCAAATGCAAAATGTGTTTAACCAAATAGTGTCTCCATTAGGCCAAGGTGAAAGACAATGTGAAGTAAAGTGAAGGATCTCCACAATATAAATATAATTTGTCTTCATGATAACAGGAAGTATTGTTTTGTTTAGCTTTCCTTCATATAGTTGTTTAGCATGGGTTCTTTAAAACTTCAAAGAACTCATTTTGCATATTTTTTAAAATTTTTAATTGGAGGATAATGGCTTTACAAGGTTGTGCTGGTTCCTGATGTACAACAATGTCAATCTGCTGTAAGTATACATATGTTCCCTTCCTCTTAAGCCTCCTTCCCACACCGCTCCCCCTCAATCCCGGTCATCACAGAGCACCAAGCTGAGTTCCCTCTGCTGTACAGCAGCTTTCCACTAGCTATCTGTTTTATACATGGTAGTGTATATATGGGCTTCAGTGCTACTGTCTCAATTCGTTCCACCCTCTCCTTTCCCCACTGTGTCCGCAAGTCGATTCTCTACGTCTGCATCTCTATCGCTGCCCTGCAAACAGGTTCATCAGTATCATTTTTTCTAGCTCACATACATATGTGTTAATATACAATATTCATTTTTCTCTTCCTGACTTACTTCACTCTGTATAATAGGCTCTAGGTTCATCCACCTGACTACAACTGACTCAAATTTGTTCTTGTTTGTTCAAATTTGTTTCTATGGCTCAGTAAGACACGACTGAGCAACTGAACTGAACTGAAGGCTCAGTAATATTCCATTGTATATATGTACAGCAACTTAAGATCTCATTTTATATTGGAGAATACAAAAAACAAAAATGTTTTGTTTTCATTTAAATGCTTCCATGTCTTATCTACTACAAATAGGGTTGCTATGAACATTGGGTGCGAGTATCTTCAAATTACAGTTTTTGTCTTTTCTGGATAGATGCCCAGGAGTGGGATCACTGGATCATATGACAACTTTTAGTTTTCTTAAGGAACCTCCATTCTGTTCTTCATAGTGGCTGCACTTACTTACATTCTCACCAACAGGGGAGGAGGGTTCTTGTTACTCCACACCCTCTCCAGCATTTATTGTTTGTAGATTTTTTGATGATGGACATTTGCACCAGTGTGAGGTGATACTGCATTGTAGTTCTGATTTGCATTCTCTAGTAATTAGCAATGTTGAACATCTTTTCATGTTCCTGTTGGCCATCTGTATGTCTTCTTTAGAGTAATGTCTATTTAGGTCTTCTACCCATTTTTTGATTGCGTTTTGTTTTGTTTTTGTTTTGATATTGACCTGTATAAATCTGTTCATATATTTTGGAAACTAAGCTTTTGCCAGTCACATTATTTTCAAATATTCTCTTTTGAGTTCATAAGTTGTCTTCTCATTTTGCTTATGGTTTTCTTTGCTGTGCAAAAGTTTTTAAGTTTAATTAAGTTCATTTGCTTATTTTTGCTTTTGAGGTCCCTTCTATACTGACTTAAATTTTAGAACAACATTGAAGTTCACTTTTTCTTTGATGCTTTAAAAATAACTAAGGATTTTTAACCTATCAGAAGCTGCTGACTACAATAATTCATAGAAGACTGAGTTCTATTTACACAAGCATATGAAAGAGTATCCATTCTTTCATCCAAAAAAATTTTAGAGGTGTGCACACTGTGCCAGGCAGAGATGTGTGGTGACTGAATCTTGGTGAATAAAAGTGATGAGTCTTCCTGCTCTTTTGGTAATAACAAAAAAAATAAAGAAATGTGAAGTGTGGTGAGTGATATGAAGAACAAGAGTGTAATGGGGTGACCAGGATCCAAGTGTGTGATTTTGGGCAATTCGTTTAACTGCAAGTTTTTTATCTGTAAAATAAAATTGACACAGGAATAAAATGAACATTTACTGCTTACTGTAGCAGGCTGAATTATGGACCCCAAAGGTGACCAATCCCTGGAATGAATGACTGTATAAAGTTATATGGGAAAAGGGACTTCATAGATGCAATTAAGTCAAGGATCTTAAATCATTAAGATTAAATTAATATTAAATTAAAAATCCTGGGAGATTATCCAGGATTATATGGATAGGACCATGTAATTACAAGAGAGACAGGAAGGTCAGAATGAGATAAAGACACGGGAAGATAGGATGCTGCTGAGTTTGACAATAGAGGACAAGGTCACAAGTCAAGGAATGCAGGGGTGGCCCTAGAAGATAGAAAAGGCAAGAAAGCAGATTCTCCCCCAGAACCTCTAGAAGGAACACAGTCTTGCTGACACCTTGAAGATGTCTGACCTTCAGAACTGTAAGATAAGAAATCTGTGCTGTTTCAAGTTACTAAGTTTGTGGTAATTTGTTACAGCAGCAAAAAAAAAAAAAAAAAAAAAAAGGAACTAATACACTTATTGAGGCTACAAATGAAAAACATCAAGGTCTTTTCATACAACCAAGGCTTAAGAGCATCTACACTGGACCAGGTGCTCAAGTAGAAGCACTGACATTTTTGAGGAAGCACAGTATGTTGTGGGAGGTGTCAAGGTCAAAGACCACTTCCCTGACCACCCTATGTAAAGAAGCTGCCCTTCACCCAGGTACCCTCCATCTCTTCTCTCTGCTCATTTCCTTCCCAGCATGTATCACAGTCTGAATTATTTATTCATTTGTTTTCTTAAATGTTGGATGTCTACCCTATTAGAACTTAAGTTCCAAAAGAACAGGGAGCCTGTCTGTGTTGACTAGTATACAGAGATCCAGGCAAGGAATAAGTCCTCAACTCATTTTTTTTGAATAACAGCCAGTGTAGGAGATGAAACATAAGTGAGCCAAGTTTAATCCCTGGGTTGGGAAAATCCCCTGGAGGAGGGCACAGCAACCCACTCCAGTATTCTTGTCTAGAGAATCCCAGGGACAGAGGAGCCTGCCAGGCTACAGTCCATGGGGTAGCAAAGAGTTGAACATGACTGAAGCGACTTTGCATGCACCCACACAGAATGACCTCAAAGCGGTCACTGTCTTATGATGTGTGAGAGTACTTTTCTTCACCGTTCTATGACTCTGGGACCATGCATATATGTTTCTCCTAATGCAACTGTTACAAGCTAGGAGCTCCATCATTTCAAGTAGATATTGATTAAATTTTCAAGGAGATAATGATGACTTTCTACTGGTTATATCTGAATAGGGTCAAAATATTCTTTTAACACGGGAAGACCTGATTACTATTTCAAACTCCACCCCTTAGCTGTGTGAATTTGTGCTCCCATTTCCTCACTGGTGAGACAGGTATAGAAACCTTCTCTAAGGGTGACTAAGAAGATTATGTGAGATATATTTGCATATGTCAGCAGGGTGGCTGACATATGGCAAATCCATGAGAAATGTTGGGTTTGTCAGTTTTAGACTCTGGGACCTTAAGTCAGCACTTTAGCGTTACCAATACAAAAAGGCAGAGGACGCATTTACAAGCTGGAGTGGTTGTTCAGAGGGATGGACTGGGATGAGATGTAAGAGAGAGAGGGAAGCTAAAGACGACAGACACTGAGATTCTTGTCATGGTGACTGGCCCTCATTGGGGAGAAACTCTTGAATATTCATTCATTCATCCTATGCTTTTGCCAAGATAGAAAATTACCAGATTATCTTCCACCAGTATCACCTTCTGGTGTTGGCACAATCTGTTCAAGAAAGCTTTTGACATCTATGATTCTCAACTGGCCCCAAACTGTCACCCTGAAGGCATCTCGTATGGTCTAGGAGGAATTTGTTCTCACAGGGTGGTGCCAGTCGTATCTAGTGGGAAGAATCCAGGGATGTTGCTAAACATCTTACAATGCACAGAACAGCCCTTATAGGGAGTTCTCCAGCCCAGATGTTAATGTGCTGAGGTTGAGAGGTTCTGCTTTGCATTAAAGGTCCAACTATTTTATTCCAGAGGGACCAGTTAATTTGGGGAAAGGGAGAGAAGCCCTTTGCTTTCCTACTGCTGCCCATCAGAATTACTGTCTGGAAGCTATTAATATTACGGGACTGGTGTTACCTGAGTGCTCAAGGGAAATCAGTACGTCTCTGTTTTTAGAGAATGAGTGATACGAAGGCACCATTATCACCTGCCAGTATTTCAAGAGCTTCAGCCAAGATAAGAAACGCTGAAGTGTCAGAAAACGCTCAGCTAAACACATGATCAGTAAGACTGCAGAACATGTAAACACTCCACAGAAGACAGAAGAAACATATGTCCTTCATCAGTATTTCACCATTGTCACTGATAGAGCCGCTTTAACTACAATGTAAGTTCTAGGAACAAAGTACAATCTCCTTTGATAGGAACTTTCATTCTTTTAAAGAAAACAACCTCCAACTGTGAAAGTGAAAGTTGCTAAATTGTGTCCAACTCTCTGCGACCCCCTGGACTGTAGCCTGCCAGGCTCCTCTGTCCATGGAATTCCCCAGGCCAGAATACTGGAGTGAGTAGGCGTTCCCTTCTCCAGGGGATCCTCCCAACCTAGGGATCAAACCCAGGTCTCCCACATTGCAGGTGGATTCTTTACCATCTGAGTCATCAGAGAAGCCATGTAAACACTCCACAGAAGACAGAAGAAACGTGACCTTCATCAGTAGTTCACCACTGATAGATGGTCACTGATAGATCCGCTTTAACTGCAACACAATTTTGAGGAACTAAGTACAATGCCCTTTAATGGAAACTTTCATTTTTTTTTTTAAAGAAAATATCCTCCAACTGTGAAGTTAACCAATTTTTAGAAATCTACTCATTCAATAAGTATTTATCGAAACCTACGCTGACCAGAAACCGGGGTTCAAGTACCGGACACAACAGGCAGGACCCCTGCCCTCCAAGAGCTCCTGGTCCAGCCGAGGTGGAAGCAGGACCTCTTCCTCCTTTGGGACAGACGTGACAAAGCTCCTCTTCATCCAAACAAGGTCACTTGTTAATACATCCCATCGCCTCCCTCATACATTGTTTCTCAAATTAAGAAATGTTTGATAATTATCTGCCTGGTTGAACTCTGTGATTAGGCTCATTAAATAAGAAAGAGAGCCAAATGTTCTGAGGAGTCAATTAAGAATGATGAGAGAGGGAGGAAGGGAGGGAATGAGAGGGAGAAGGAGGGAGGGAGGAAGGGAGGGAATGAGAGGGAGAAGGAGGGAGAGATGGATGAAGGGAGGGGGAGGGAGAAAAGAGAGAGAGGGAATGCAAAAATTCTATTCTAATTAAATATGGACCTGCATTGCATACAGACTCAGGAAGGGCCCTGTGAACACAACTGGGCAGGTAACATGGGTTCTGGCATATGGATACCACATATTTGGGAAAGCAGGAAGATACCCAAATGACTCTCTCACAAGAAGCAGCCACTTACCCTAAAGAGACCCAGGAACTAACAGCAGGGACTCACATTGAACAACTAAACAAGGGCCAAGAAACTGAAATTGCCTGGGAGACCAAAAATCAGCTACTGACTCTGAGTCAAGCAGAGGAGAGAGGCAACAGGGAGAAAGATTTCTGAGGGTTGGCTTGTTCTACTCTCCCAGAAAGGAAGCAGATCAGAGAAGGCAAAGGACCAGGAAGCACGGAGATCCTGACCTCCCTCATGTGATGGGAGGGCAAATTTGCCACAGTGGTACTAAATCTACTATCAAATATTTGCAATTATTTCAAATATTCTTTCAGTGAAAATAATTTTGTATATTAGCTCAACTCTCTTGGGAAAAGAGACTGCAAACATATGGCAAGGGCTAAAACAAAGAAATGAATTGCTTATCTTCTGCCACTTGCTCACTGAACCAACACTGAGCTTAGGTGCTGAAGGTATAAACATGACCAAGACATAAGTAGAAAGCCTCATACTTCCAGACAAGAGGATGAACTTGAGGAATCAATGCTATAAAGGCAATTGGAAAAACACAGCAAATGTTTATTTTAGACTGTTAGAAACAATCTAAAAGAGAGTAAAAAATAAATACCAAAAAAATCAAAGAGTTCAACTCACAGCTCTTTCAAAAAAAATAAATAAATAAAACCTCACTTCGGCATTATAGTTCTTTAATCTTGGCACTTTCTGAGGCAGAGAAAATACAGTGAAATTATAGGTCACTGAAGAAGACATGAAAGGGCTGTGTGCAATATAATCTGAGTTTCTATATTTGTTCTGCAGAGTGTCAGTTCATTATACTATTGATATTTTTATCCTGAGTTCCAAATGATTACATCTGATACTCAGAGTTCTGAAGGTATTATATACTGACCTCATAGCCTCATTAGAAAATTTAAAAAAGGACACCTCCAGGAATAATTTAGAATAATAAAAAAAAAAATTGTTCATGTCTCAGTTTGAACACTGACCTGGCTGTTTTATAACCAGCTCATCTATACATCTAGAGTCCCTTTCAGATGAAGGCCCAAGATGGCTCCAAACTTGACACAAGGGCTAGCAAATAGGAGGTGCTCAATGCCCACTTTAAAATAAATAAAAGCTAGCTTAAGATTATATCAATTGCTTTTTTTCCCCCTTATTCTAACTACCTCAGTGCCATTACCTGCAAGAATGTGTTTTTCTCTTGAATTCAGAGGTCAAATAGGAAGGAAGTGGGAAGGGACTACAGTTTATTCAGAGCTGACTGTGTATGAAGAATTGTGAGGTCTGTTTTCTCCTTCAATCTTCAGAACACCTTGCAGGACAGGTTAATACGAGAAAGAAGCCAGGTTCAAAGATGCTAAGTATGCTCACACAGCTCATAAGTGACAGAGATGAATTCCAACCCAGTTCTGACTCCCAAATGCAGGCTATTTCCAGCCAGCTCCTTGTTTTTGTGGAAGGCATTCTACTCTTCTTAAATCCTGTTTGGTTTTCAAGAACAGGAAGTCATTTCACCAGCAAACAATTATCTTGTCACAATTTTAACACTGATCTGAATCAAGCTAGACTTCACAGCTGTACCCTGACAAATCTGACGCTTTTAAAAATTTAACGAATAGATCAAATTAAATGCTTTTAAAAATCCAGGAACACACACAGCAGCACACACAGCTTTGAGCCACTGGAATTTTAAAAACCAAACACTGCTTTGCATTTATATGGCACTAGTAAGCCTAGGATCCTCTAGATGTTCATTACTCTTCAAATGATTTTGATAACAGCCCTAAGGCAGAGGCTACCTGGTAAACCAAGAAGAAGAGGGTCTAATTTAGAATATTTAAAATAGATAATTGGAAAAGACATAAATCCTTCCTTAGCTGGCTTTATTCCTTTCTAATAGGCCAGTGGTTTTCAAAGTGTGTTCCCTGGAATCCCAGGATTCTTTGGAAGAACTTCAGGGGCCATGGAAGGGGCAAAAAGGAAACTGAGTGGGGAAGTCCTACACCTTTTACCCCCCACCAACTCCAAATAGCTCAGTTATCTGTCCTAAACACTGATGATATACGTAAAAATATATTAGGGACAAAATGGCACCCCACTCCAGTACTCTTGCCTGGAAAATCCCATGGACAGAGGATCCTGGTAGGCTGCAGTCCATGGGGTCGCTGAGGGTCGGACACGACTGAGCGACTTCACTTTCACTTTTCACTTTCATGCATTGGAGAAGGAAATGGCAACCCACTCCAGTGTTCTTGCCTAGAGAATCCCAGGGACGGGGGAGCCTGGTGGGCTGCTGTCTATGGGGTCGCACAGAGTCGGACACGACTGAAGCGACTTAGCAGCAGCAGCAGCAGGGACAAAAATAATAGATTCTGCAGCTTTAAAAAGTTTGGATACCTCCACCAGTGTATTGGGCAACAATTAAACGGGTATGTTAACACCTCCCCAAACAAAAACTGGGATAAGAAAGCTGGAGTCCTAACAGTTATAGATCTGAGAGCTGGCATTTTTTTTTTTTCTGCCTGAAAAATTTACTTGAAATACTTTAAGATTCACAATGTCTTAAAAAAAAAAAAACAACAAGAACACAAGTCATGAGATTTTTTTTTAATGTGTGGTTATTAAATTTTTTTCCATTGGCATTTCCTGGCTTTGTAAAGATACCGTTTTTAAAACAGAGCATACACGACAGCATGGGGTACCCACAGTACGCTCTGTAATGGGGCCAAGATCATTAAGCTGCTCCCAAGACAGCATGCTTCTTACGAAGAGCTCTTCACGCAGCTACTCCATTCTAAAGAATAGACAGACACTTTGGTCATTCTATAATAAGGAGTCTAATGATGGCACCTCTTTCAACCCTGCAAGTGCTATTTAGAGAACTGTGTACCTAATCCAAGCTTTGCTCAATAGCCATGGTTCCCTTTTCACAACTAGAAACAAGGTCAGTGTTGTTCTGCATTAAAAATCCTAAAGTCTACTGACCATAACTGCCCCTTCTCTGGAAAGAACATGAGCTTTGGATTTAGACAAGCCTGAGTTCAAACACTAGTCCTCCCACTTACTATTCGACTGGATTCTGTAACTTGTTCAAGCTTTAATTTAAGTGGGAATAATACAATGTACCAGAGAGGACTGTTGCAAGGAATGAAGACAAGGTGGCCACCAGTAAGTCCATAGTGCTTACTGTGTGCCAAGCACTAAGGGCTTTGCATAGATCATCTATAACTACCTCCCTTTCACTGATATGGAAATTAGGGCAAAAAGAGTTTAGGACTAAACAAAATAATACAGGTAGTTGCCTTACTTGATGTCTAATGGCTATCAGTTCCTTCCTCTCCCTCATCTTCCCCTTTGCAACAGCATGGCCATATGAATTAAAAATACAATGGTAAATCAGGGTTCAAGAAAGTGGATTGAGAATGACTCACTGGATGTCACTGAGAAATGACTCAGTCTCCTCACCCACAGAGCAAGAGCATCACCAATAAGAACAGCTTTATGACTGCACAGGGACACTGCAGGCATAACGGTCTTCCCTGGTAGCTCAGCTGTAAAGAATCTGCCTGCGATGCAGGAAACCTAGGTTCCATTCCTGGGTTGGGAAGATCCACTGGAGAAGGGATAGGCTACCCACTCCAGTCTTCTTGGGCTTCCCTGGTGGCTCAGCTGGTAAAGAATCCTCCGACAATGTGGAAGATCTGGGTTCAGTCCCTGGGTTGGGAAGATCCCCTGGAGAAGGGAAAGGCTACCCACTCCAGTATTCTGGCCTGGAGAATTCCATGGGCTGTATAGTCCATGGGGTTGCAAAGAGTCCGACATGACTAAGTGACTTCCACTTCACTTCACAGCATAACAATCACCCAATAATCCTTAAAGCCCCCCAGTTCTCCTTCCAAACACTTTGCTATTTGCTCTCTTTCCCTCCCAAGTAGATTAGAATCTAATGGATTATATCACAATCAAGTCTGCCGGGTATGAATGCCACTTAAGAGTCCCCAGAGTCTGTATAGTGTTGGTCTTCTATATCCATGGGTTTCCCATCTGAGAATTCAAAGAACCCGTCTGCAATGGACAGCTTCATTTCAGTCACTGCTGGCATTCCCATGCCTCACCCTCAGATATCCAGAACCGCACAAAGGTTCCAGAGGTTTTATAAACGGCAGAACATCTACTGGGATGACTCAGGTCTCCATGCCATACTGGCTACTGCTGAGCTGCCCCCTTTGCGAGTCTACAGTGGAATTCAGTCACTAAGGCGTTAACAAAACTGACTGAGCAAGGGGGCAGCAGAAGATGAGATAGATAACATCATCGACTCAGTGGACATGAGTCTGAGCCAACTCCAGGAGAGAGAGGAAAGGACAGACGAGCCTGGGGTGCTGCAGTCCATGGGGTTGCAAAGAGTTGGACATGACTTAGCAACTGAACAGCAAGACCCGCACTCCACACTCTGCTCAAGGTACCAGGTATATGACAAAGAAACGGGACAATGAGACTCCTGCTTTCCCAGAGCCTCCGAATTCCCTGATCACTGAAGGATCTGTTCCTCCTCAGGCTGGAGAGTCTCAGTCATGGTTGGCAGTTCAGGTGGCCCACGCAGTCGCCCAAGGCACCCAACACAGCATTCTCTCTCCTCCCACCTGCCTGCAAGACGCCATGCTGCTTCTGCAGGATCTCATCTCCTCTCTCTGCCTCCTCCCCCCCTTCCTCTCTCCTTCCCTCTCCACCTACCTAAGCATCAAGCACTTAGAATCTCAGGCTTTCAGATACCAAAAGGCAGGAAATTTAGGTAACACAGAACTGTTGAAACAAGGGACTTGGCTGCTATGTTGGGATGGGGAATGAATGGCGAGAATAAAAAGGGAGGGAAAAATAACATCAATGAAAAAATACACACTCAAAACAAATATCCCTTTACATTAGACCACCAAATATAAATGCTTTCCTACTACAAAGTAACTAGGTTGCTTTCATTTTGAATAAGACAAAATTTTTCCTGACTTGAACTGTGCACCAAAAAGGTTCACCACTGCTTTAAAGTATTCTGCCTAGCACAGTGGCTGGCATATGACAGGTGAGATGGATACAAGAAAGGATGGATAAAATAAGTCTTTCCTTCCTTATAAGCCATACATCTGATATGAGGGAAGTTGAAAAACAACTTATGGATGGTTAGCCACTCTGAGACATCTTGTTTTGAACAGATGAAGCTATACTTAGGGCATAAGCGACAGGAAAATTTGTAAATGTATGTTACAACACAGAAGCATGGTGAAGGAATTCTTGCATCAAGATGTAACACAAGAATAAAACTGTAAAAATCCAAAGTAGTTCACTTTTTCCTAATCATTAGTATTTCACTTTTTATTTAGCACAACAAGGGCTGACACACAAGGAAATACTGACTCTATCATATATTAATCGTATAGCCTCGGGATGTATATGCACTTTTAAAATGAAGACAATAGTATCTACTATTACTTATGGCCATTTTAATAATGATAAGAGAGAGTCAAGGGAGCGCACTTACCATAATGGCTGCTAAGACACTGAAGAAATATTTGAAACCTGTGTGTATGCACACACACACACACACACACACACACACACACACACACACAGAGTGTTCTAGCCCAATCTTGAAGATCATACAAATCATACAAAAATGTCCACAAAATCCTAAGAAACAGTGAAATATTTCCATTATCCTGTTAATCCCAATTAATATGTTTGTAGTAGACAATGAGTTTTACTGATGTTCAAATCCTATATTTTTTTTTACATTTTTTATATGTCAGTCTCTCAAAGATTTCTATAAATAATCATCTAAGGCACAGTCCCTTGAATAACCACACTATGTGATTTTAGACTCAGAAATTTCAATGACCTGGTTAGACATCTGAATTGTATTTGGAATCTCTAGTTAGAGACTGAAGGTAGATAAATGGCCGAAATCATTCTCACCAGAGATGCCCCAGACTGTGTGGGTAGCTTCCCAGACCTACTTAGCATAAAACTTTGCTTTTTAAACAAGAAAATAAACAGATTAAATTCTCAAACATTGGAAGATTCTTAAACCTATAAAAATTGTGTTAAAATGAAATAATATTTCCTTTTTCTTACTTTTAAATTTAAATATTAAACTCACAAACTTATACTCTTCTGTTCACAGAGGGATCACCATTCTAAACTATAAAACAGTTAACACCATAAAGAAGTGAATTTTTACTAAGATGTGCTAACAAAAAATACTATAAAAATTGTTTTATGAACACTTAGTTCACTTTGACAGAAGCTCATTCAGCCCTAAAAAAGTTCAAGTTCATTGCCTGCACTTGCACAGAAGCCAACATTCATCATTTATTAGAAAATAATCCTTTCAGCAACGTGTAATCTATCATCTTTCAATCAAACGAAGTAATTACATAATTTTATAACTTTCCGTGAAAAGTTAATTTCCCTCCAATGTCTACTAATTTGATTTTTATTCTCCTGGGGAAATTTTTTCTCTTTTATTCAGCAACCGAGTATGAAGGGATTCCCCCCTCCAGAACAAATACTTGGTCCTTTTAAGTTTTCATTAAAAGTATTTCTCTTGGAAGTAGCCTTATTTTCAATTCCAGGTTCCTTCCCACCTCGGTGTTTACTGAACACATTTCTGAAAGAATTAAAGGAAGGTGGAGACCCTCCTTTCTAAGTTGGTCTCCACTATTTATCTTATTGACATTGGCACTGACCTTCTTCCATCCTAAACTGTCCTATTTGTGAAGTGGATATATTAATTATCTCGTAAGATGGGGGGGGGTAATTTAATGACAAAAGAAGATAAATAGAATTAAAATGCTTAAAACTGTTCATAAGAAAATAGAGAAATAGAAATATAATTTAGAAATCTATATTTCATTGCAGAAAAATGCAATGTCACAAAACTCAAAGTAGCAAAAATTGCAGAACTGAACCCTTCAAATCCAATATTAAATAACACTATTTGATATTGAAAGAGGAGCATAATTACCAAGAATAAGAGCTCTGTTAGTGAAACACAAATGTTAATAAGTTAGTTTGTGATACCACATCCCCCACCCTCAATGCTAAACCTGTAACATGAGCAAATGTATTGATTATGAGAAAGTTCTTGGTGAAAACTATGTAACACAAAATAGAGGAAGAAGAGTAAACCCTGATTAATCAAAATGCTTAGAAAAGAGGAATTTACTTCTTGGTCACAGCACTGCATCAATGACTTCATATACCCATTTTGAAGAATAAATTCCTGATTCTGGTTTACTGCATCAACACGCTTCCTACTACTGATACTTGAGTGAAGGAATATTATTCTGGTGTCTTAAAGATTTTTCTTTGATTATGATTAATCAAGGAATCTAAAAAATTATAAGGCCCAGTGATTTACTAAATAGTATAGCATACTAGAAGGCAATGGCACCCCACCCCAGTACTCTTGCCTAGAAAATCCCATGGATGGAGGAGCCTGGTGGGTTGCTGTCCATGGGGTCGCGAAGAGTTGGACACGACTGAGCGACTTCACTTTCACTTTTCACTTTGGTGCATTGGAGAAGGAAATGGCAACCCACTCCAGTGTTCTTGCCTGGAGAATCCCAGGGATGGGGGAGCCTGGTGGGCTGCTGTCTATGGGGTCGCACAGAGTCAGGGACATGACTGGAGCGACTTAGCAGCAGCAGCAGCGGCAGCATAGCATACTAAGATTTTATAACCCCTCTATGGTTTCCCACCAGGCATCATCAACAACCCCAGTACTATGTGGCTCAGTTTCACAAATCGAACTGGCATTTTACTAACCATCTCTCTGGTCTCAAAATTATTTTACACAGTATCTCCTTTAAGACATCATTTTATTTTAAAGCTTGGCATCTAAGGTTTCTAGTTTTATTACCCCTCCCAAGTATTATAATAGTTTCTCCTTTCATGGTGAATTTAAAATTGGAGTGAAACTTACTTTCTTGTATTGCATTAAGAATCTCTGAAAAGTCCACATCACTCCTTGGCCCGTCAGGTAGTATTTGCATATCCAGCTGGTAGCTTTGCAAATCCACACCTCCTTCTAGAGAAACGAAAGATATTCTTGGAGTTTGCACTGGTTATCAGACAGCCCAGCATCAGGGTCCCAAGGAGAAGTAATGTCAAAATCTAAATGAACAGCCAACAGCCAGCTGGTTTGCCAATGGATCCTCCCACTTGGACAAATGACTTTTTAAAAATGAGCAACATTATCAGCCATTTGCCTCTTATGGGACCAAAAAAGTTTAATTGTATTTCCAAGGCAAAAATACGGCAATTACTTTATTAAAATACCACCTACTTCATAGAATTTATGGATGATTTCATAGGTGGGGAATATAGCATGCTGACCTCCACCCAAGGACACTTTAAATTATTCTCAGCTTCTAACATGGTTAAAACAGAACATTACACACTAACACTTTGTGAGACCATTTTCCTTAAAATGATAGTAATTTATCCAAAAGACAGGATTCAATATTCCTAATATCACAGATAAAAGGTATCAATTTTTTCACAGTTGGACTTCCCCTGCTATTATCATTTCCTTTTCAATTATACCAGAATATTATAATTTGTTCTGTGAAGTAGTTAAGGCTCTTGAACTTGGTTTTCCAGATGTATTTTTGGTGTGTTCTAAAGAAAGAAATTTTTTTATGTTGCTCTGCACACCCATAGATCCCTGAAGGAAGTCAAAGAAACTAAGATATCAAAAAGTAGCTTTATTGTTAACAATAAACCTCTAAATGCTTCTTAAAATAAACGGTAAGAATTGGATGAGTCTGGAAGGGCTAAACATCAGTGCTAAAATAAACAGAGAGCCTGATAAATAGAATGGGGCACACTCTAGCTTCCAAAATTTTTGTAGAAATAATTCTTTCATAAGCCCAGTAATTATTCTCAGCTTTGAATGAAAACTTTAATTATATCCCTAAAACTCAAGAAGAATAAGACATAGTTACTATCTTATAACAACATTCATTCTGGGAGGGAAATGGTCACAAGTAATTATAACGGGCTTCCCTGGTGGCTCAGATGGTAAAGAAAAGGCCTGGAATGCAGGAGACCCAGGTTCAGTCCCTGGGTTGGGAAGATCCCTGGAGAAGGAAATGGCAACCCACTCCAGTATTTGTGCCTGGAGAATTCCATAGACAGAGGGGCCTGATGGGCTACAGTCCACGGGGTTGCAAAGAGTCAGACATGACTGAGCAGCTAACTATAATAGAAAGGTGAGTTTTAGGAGGGCAGGGACTTTTGTCTGCATGCTATAATCCATCACTTAGAACAGTGTCTATTACAACTAATGTAGATGGAACGAATTAACAAGGTTATGCAGTACTTATGAAACAAAGGCAGCAGAGCTACACAACACATAAAGCTATTAAGCTCAGATTCTGCAGGCAGACAAACCAGCATTCACATTCTTATTTAGGAAACCCTGAATCTCTCTAGATCTTAGTTTCCTCATTGATGAAACAGGGGTGATAGTAACAGTTGCATGGAACAGCAATGAAGACTAAGTGAGCACTCAGTAAATGGAAGCCATTACTCTTTTCTTTTTAGAATTTTATTTATGTGTTTATTTTTGGCCGTGCTGGGTCTTCAATGCTATGTGGACTTTCCTTCATGGGCCATTACTCTTACCATCCATTATGTTTATTAAAGCAACTACAGGTTTATTAAACTATAGATTTATTAAAGCAACTACAGGTAGTTCTTTTAGGTTTCTACAGAAACTATCTAGCTATTGAGGAATGAGAAGGAATCCATAAGTCAATTATTTGGGACCAGCATGCATTTAAGTGATAATCCAGCAATGCAGACATAGCGGTGAATTTTTAAGTGCGTGCGAGCACTTGCCTCATTACAAAGTCTGAAGCTACCTGTGAGATTAAGCTTCTCAATAGAAAAAACAAAGATGTATTCCTGCTGGTCTAGAATTTGAATGCACTATATGCTTTCTTCCCTCTCATGGTCAGCTACCTTGAATAGGGAGGGAAAAGTTCTGATGCTTTTCAGCCTCTGCTTAGGCTAATCACTGTGCTCAGTAACGAGAGACCCAAAGACCTCACAGTGACACTGACAGGAAAAAAAAAAAAAAAGAATATGCAGTACTACTTTTCAGCCAGACTCTGTGCCACTTACTTTATTATCTCATTTAGTTTTCACTCTAACCTTGAAAAGGAGATGCAGTAAGAAATAATAATTTACCCAAAAATGTTACTAAGTTATAAAGACATAATACCAACGCATGCTCTTAACTAGTCTTTAAAACTACTCATATCCAAGCAGTCATAAATACAGGCTGCTAGAAATGAGAACATTTAACACTCTTTACTGGATTCCAATAGTTCAGGATATACCAATATTCAGGACTTTGGACCAGGACCAAAGTCATTACATAACCTAGGAGGCAAATGACTTCTAAAAGTAAACTGATAAACAGAAGCCAGTTTATTTACCTGGTATCTGTCATAGAAGTTCATAAACTCATCATGCAGTAGTTGTGACTATTAAATAACTATAATTTTTCATAACTAAAATTCCATAATTTTGAATAAATTTTTGTTAGAGGACAGGTAGGAGCATCAGTTCAGTTCAGCTCAGTCACTCAGTCGTGTCCGACTCTTTGCAACCCCATGAATCGCAGCACGCCAGGCCTCCCTGTCCATCACCAACTCCGAGAGTTCACTCAGACTCACGTCCATCAAGTCAGTGATGCCATCCAGCCATCTCTTCCTCTGTCGTCCCCTTCTCCTGCCCCCAATCCCTCCCAGCATCAGAGTCTTTTCCAATGAGTCAACTCTTCGCATGAGGTGGCCAAAGTACTGGAGTTTCAGCTTTAGCATCATTCCCTCCAAAGAAATCCCAGGCTGATCTCCTTCAGAATGGACTGGTTGGATCTCCTTGCAGTCCAAGGGACTCTCAAGAGTCTTCTCCAATACCACGGTTCAAAAGCATCATTCTTTGGCGCTCAGCCTTCTTCACAGTCCAACTCTCACATCCACACATGACCACAGGAAAAACCATAGCCTTGACTAGAGGAACCTTTGTTGGCAAAGTAATGTCTCTGCTTTTCAATATGCTATCTAGGTTGGTCATAACTTTCCTTTCAAGGAGTAAGCGTCTTTTAATTTCATGGCTGCAGTCACCATCTGTAGTGATTTTGGAGGCCCAAAAAATAAAGTCTGACACTGTTTCCACTCTTTCCCCATCTGTTTCCCATGAAGTGATGGGACCAGATGCCATGATCTTCGTTTTCTGAATGTTGAGCTTTAAGTCAACTTTTTCACTCTCCTCTTTCACTTTCATCAAGAGGCTTTTGAGTTCCTCTTCACTTTCTTCCATAAGGGTGGTGTCATCTGCATATCTGAGGTTATTGATATTTCTCCCAGCAATCTTGATTCCAGCTTGTGTTTCTTCCAGTCCAGTGTTTCTCATGATGTACTCTGCATAGAAGTTAAATAAGCAGGGTGACAATATACAGCCTTGACGTACTCCTTTTCCTATTTGGAACCAGTCTGTTGTTCCACGTCCAGTTCTAACTGTTGCTTCCTGACCTGAATACAGATTTCTCAAGAGGCAGGTCAGGTGGTCTGGTATTCCCATCCCTTTCAGAATTTCCCACAGTTGATTGTGATCCACACAGTCAAAGGCTTTGGCCTAGTCAATAAAGCAGAAATAGATGTTTTTCTGGAACTCTCTTGCTTTTTCTAGGATCCAGCGGATGTTGGCAATTTGATCTCTGGTTCCTCTGCCTTTTCTAAAACCAGCTTGACCATGTGCAAGTTCACAGTTCACGTATTGCTGAAGCCTGGCTTGGAGAATTTTGAGCATTACTTTACTAGCATGTGAGATGAGTGCAATTGTGCGGTAGTTTGAGCATTCTTTGGCATTGCCTTTCTTTGGTAGGAGCATAGGAAGTCACAAAAGAAGCAACATAAAAAGGCATTCGGGTCAAAGTCTGTCTTTAAAGAATGTTAAAGACATGGAAAAGAAAAAAATGAAAAAAGTAGATACAAGCATACAGATAAATATATAGATGTCTCAAGTATACTAAAAACCACACTTTTTTATCTGATTAGAAAAAGGAAGAAATATTCCATTGGGTACAAAAGCTCTCTGAGCTGTGAAATGATGGGTATTTTTTGTTTTATTCATTATCTTTCCAATGTTTTTCACAATAAGCAACATATTTTAGTTTTAAAGTTATTTAAAAATTCAAATTGTGGCAGTAGAGGATATTCAGCATTTAAAATTCAGAATTCAAGACAAACTATGGATGTTAAACCATTAAGGGACTAATTTAATAAGAGATTTTCTAAATTACTATAATTCTTAACCTGTGTAAGTCAAATAGATCTAAATTACAAGATGTAACACTCTCTTCATAGTAAACAGGATTGCATTTAGAATCCCTAAAATACAAGGCCTTTTTATTCCTTTGCTCTCAAAGGAATACAAAGTACACTTTCATAAAATATAATACTGTGGAATTTCTGGCAGTAAGTCACTCACTAAAGTCTAAGATTATGAAATAGGGAATGCTGTAAAATAAGAACTTCTGTAACCTTTCCTAAATGGAGAGTGATCACTGTACAAGGATATCTTCAAATGAATCCTTCAAGGTGACAATCTTCATCTTCAGCACATACTGCCTAAGTGAAACAGACTGAATAACTTCAATATACAGGAAGTTGTGTGTCTACTTTGGACTTCTGATATTTAATTATTTATTGCTAGTCCTGTAGCACTGGTGGATTTCTAAAAGTTGAGAACTGGACTCCTTCCTATGGTCACAGATGTCTCTGAGTCAAAACACAAAACTGAAAAAACTAGGCAAGAGGGTGAAGGTGTCATGATTCCAAACTGAAGGGCCTCAGTAACTGACATGTAACTAAGTCAATCCCAAGAAAAGTAAACAAGTTACCTTCTAGAGGGAAGCTAAAAACATACCTGAAGTTGTGGAGAACCTACTAAACAATTTCTAGAAATCAAAAGTAGCTACAAAGTTCATGTGATCTCCAAATTTGCCTTTATCTTTTCTCACACTGAATTGACAGGAGTGATTATATTCAAATCTTAACTGTGATCTGTAGTATGAATGAAGTGGGAAGCAATTTCAATAAAAAGCAACCTTGATAACACATTTAATAAAACATCTTCAGCTGAGGAAACATCTTAAAAACTCATTTTAGATTTGTACCTAGCTTACGGGGAATTTAGCTAAATTCTTATACGCTAAAGGAACTCCCCCCTCAAAGCTTCCAATATGAGCTTCTCAATTAGCAAGTATGTTGATGCTTCTCCCATCCCATCCCTGTCTATAGAAATTCCTTCCACTTTTAGGACCCATCCTAAATGTTCTATGTTTCAAGCCATTTCCTGATCCTAACAAGTAAATACCATTTCCTACTCACTAAACCCATGCAGTTATCTATATTTTATCTTTCTTACAGTACATATTTTCCATAAAAAATTAGGTAAAGTATGTAGCATTGTGTGGATACAGACAAATCTGAGTTCCTAGTTCTCCCTGTCTAGGTTTCCTCCTCATTTCCAGCACCTCTGACTACGCTGTGACATGATGAAGGCTTGGCACCAAACTGCATCCTCCTTTTCATTTCCTGCAGACCTCAAGACAAGGCCTTGAACGTATTCGTTGCTCAGTTAATGCTCTTTTACTACAATTTCACGTGACTAGCAACAGCAGTAGATATAGACTAAGAACATGTCCCAGTTTTCCTCTCTTGTCCACAACTTTAACACCTCTTGATAGTCATCTATAGATGACTATGAAAGGCATATTCTAAATCATACATTTGCTCTTTTCAGTAAAATCTTTTAAAATTTTTGTCAAATAATAAGGAAAACCTTCAAATACCAAACGGCTTAGAATGAAAATCAACAATAGACAACTCTATCCCCTTTTCAATCCCAATCCCATTCCCCCAGTCCAATCACATTTAAGAGTTTCTGTTTTTACTTCCTTTGGACCTCTCCATGGGTGTACTTGTTGTTTCTTGATCAATTTTATACAGTTGACTCTAGAACTGCACAAGTACGCTTATATGGCAATATTTTTTAAGAGTAAATACTATAATACTTAACAATGGTTAAATGGGATATAAGTTTGAATCCATAGATGTGGAGGAATCTCAGATTGGGAGATACAGTTATAAATTAATTATACACAGATTAACCACCACCACAACCACATTATTTAAGGGTCAACTGTTCATTACATAGTTTTCTGCTATGATACAAGACAATATAACTTATATTACTGCTGCTACCCCTTGCCCCTCACCCACCTGTTTACCAGTTATTCTACTTTACCACCTTTGTTCAGTGGCTTTAAATCAATTACTTAAAATTCAACTTCTTTGTTCAATCAAATAGAGGTGATCTTATATTTGTAACAAACACAAGGTGATATAAAAAAGCATATTATTCTGGAGGATTCTAACACTGGAAACTCTAGATTTACATGTGGGATATTCCACTGGTTCTAGAAAAACTTTCCATCTGTTTTTCTTCATTTATAGTGCTTACCAAACTCTATTTAGTGTACCATAAGCTAAAACACCTTCAAAACAGAAAATGCTTCATTCATGCTATTGTAAAAAGACACACAAATCCCACTCTTTGATTATTAGTGTTGCTTAACTATAAATCTAGTGATACTGCAAGATCATTCTTTTACAGAAGAAAGCTAGGCTTTGTGTTAGTAGGAAAACACAGATTGATTCATCCACATTTGTCACTATAAAAGCTAAACATGTTTCCTCTAATGATTAACATGGAGTAGTTTTAAGGACCCAATTCTGGACTAAATCATGAATGGAGAACATTTAGCTAACAGCAGGTGGATGTTTCTCAGGTCTAAAATGGAAATAATAATCCCATTGCTTCAGTTAGTAATGGCTGACCTTCAGCAAAATTACCTCTATGTTTCCCAGGATTGGCAAGACAGTGATCTCCTAAGTTATAAAGAATGCCTGTGCTAAGAGGGCCTAGAAACCAGAGCTGCAAAGCTCGAAATGGCAGGAATGATTTGTGCAGAAGTCTAGGCAGGGCTCCATGGGGGTCTTCCAATCTCCTAGAGGCTGAGGTCTGTTGCTATGACAACAGGGACTCTTGCAGAGAAAGGCAAGAGAGAAACTCAGGATTAGGAGGGGTTATAGAATAGAATAGAAACCATGCTGCTTTCAAAATCACTATAATGTTGCTTACTCTCTTAACTTGCACAATACATATACAGAAGGGCCTGAGATGAATGTATGAAGCAGAATGGCCTCGCAAGACAACAAACCTCATGAGAGCCAGGGCTCTGTCCACCTTGGATATCAGTCTCTAATCTCTAACTCTGGGAATTAAGTAAGCACAGTAGAAGCTTACTATTAACTGTCTATCTACCACAACTACGATCTTAGGTTGGGGTAGGGCTGACGTCATTGGTTATAGTTGTATGATCTTGAGTTAGTAGTTATTTAAATCTCTCCTAAATATAAAACTATTTGAAATAGCCTTGTGCAGAAGATGCAGTTCTAAATTCTATTAAAATACAATACTCTTCCCAGAAATAATTTTCTTTGTGTAGCTTTTTTTCATTCACTTTGTATGTTTAAGTGGTTGTGAAAAGATTCTTTAGAAAATTCCCTCTAAATGTATTAATGCTCCTGCTCAGTGGTATCTGACTCTTTGCCACCCCATGGGCTATAGCCTACCAGGCTCCTCTGTCCATGGAATTTTCCAGGTAAGAACACTGGTGTGGGTTTCTATTTCCTACTCCAGGGGATCTTCCCAACCCAGGGATTGAAGCCATGTCTCTTGTGTCTCCTGCGTTGGCAGGCAGATTGGCAGGCAGATTCTTTATACCATTATGCCACCTGGGAAGCAATAAATGCATTATATAGGTCAAAATATGTGCATATGTACCTCAGGAAAGGGGAAAAAGTATACACTGATGGAGAAGAATTTGGCATATATTTTTAGAAAACAATTTTGTTACTCAGCAAATGATAGCAAGAAGCACAAATCCCAAAGCCCACATTTCAAGGCTCAAAATAGCTTGTTTTCCTAAGCACCCCTCTATTTACTAAACTCACATCACACATTTAAAAAATACTTTAAGAGGATGTGATTCAAATGAAGGATGATTAGTGTTATTTCTAAACCACCATTTAGAAAGACACCACATTTACCTTCAAGGCAGTGAGAATTAAAAGAGTTTCAAAGTAGCTGGTTTTTCTCCCACATATTCTCAAAACCACATGGAAGATCTTATCTTTCAGTCACACCAAAAATCCATCTCACAAACAGAAAAATAATTATGTATTTTCACCTCAGCTTGAGATCTATTCAAGAAGAACATTCAGATTCCTCAGGCTCAATAAAGAAGTTTCAGGCATAATTCTCAATAAAATGTTTGTTTCCAGATAAGGTGATGAGAAAACACTAAATTTCACATTCAACTATTTTCATCCTCAAGAAAAAACCATTGGCTCAGTGGGGAAAAAAACACTCCTAAGAAACTGAAGACAAAGGTTTTAGCTAAAGTCCATCGATGACTAATTTGTACTTGTTGGTCAAGTAACTTCATTTCCTGAGCCCAGTGAAATAGGGCTAATTCTGCCTCCCAGACTGCTGTGGGAACTCAAACAATGGAGCATTACCTAACAGAATGTGGTGGTATCATGATTATTATTGTGGTCAAGATTAACCAGATGATTATCCTTTCCTAATTTTTTTTCCTAAAGAATGAATTGAATTTTGACTTTCATTTTGGCAGAATAAGAAATAAGTCAACGAAGAGATAAATCTTTCTTGTCTGGCTTTTTTCAAATCTCTCCTTAACTTCTTTTCTTTTCGTCTTTTCTCCACAGCCTCTGGTACTGAAGTTAAACAGAATATGAAAGGTACTTGCTGAGTTGATTCTGTTCCCTAACTTGAGATCAGGTCTTGATATGAGAGCCAGAAAGTAATCTTTAAAACTCAGGGAAACAGGAAGGAGTTTAATAATATTGGAACTAGAAAACGGGAAGAGGAAATGAGAAAGGTCCTAGCAACTACACTCCAATAAAAATTGAATTTAAGAAAAAAGAAAGGTCTAATGTGAAAGTGAAGTCACTCATTTGTGCCCGACTCTTTGCAACCCCATGGACTGTAGCCTAACAGGCTCCTCCGACCATGGGATTTTCCAGGCAAGAATACTGGAGTGGGTTGCCATTGCCTTCTCCAGGAGATCTTCCCGACCCAGGGATTGAACCTGGGTCTTCCGCGTTGTAGGCAGATGCTTTACCATCTGAGCCACCAGGGAAGCAACTACACTTCAATAAAAATTGAATTTAAGAAAAAAGAAAGGTCTAATGTAGAGTATAACAAGAAATATGCTAGAAAGTGGACCATCACTGACATATTCAATAGAAAGAAACAATAACCCATTAAGGTGACTATGTGTGTTTTCAATGGAATACTATGGTCCCTTCCTTGCTACCCTAGGGTGTGAACGATTACAGGGCTTTAAATTTAAATATTCCAAAGCTTTGTAATACAAACTTGCTAGAAATACTGCTACCAAGTTGACTGAAGAAGGTAATGAATGAATCAAACCAGTGGAGTTGGAATCCTGCCTCTGACACTTACTGGCTGCATGCTTTGGGGCAAGTTATTTAAACCTTCCCTGTCCCTGCCTTAGATACCACAACCACAAAATAAGGATGACAGCATGAGGATATTAGAGGAATTAAATGGAATAATGAATGTAAATAGCTTAACAGTTTTTGAGGTTGGGAATATGGTAGCATGCTTAATGATAGCTGTAATTATATTATTGTCAAACATTTAATACCCTTTGCATACAGAAAGTATAATAGTTATTCTAGCTCACTGAAAACAACAAAATCCTAAAGTTCCTCTCCTGTGAAATCAACTTGTACCAGCATTTAAATACTATATCTATATAAGGGGGAAATGATCATGTATAAAGGGGGACAGAGCTGCTTAGGCTTTTCAGTTCAGTTCAGTCGCTCAGTCATGTCCGACTCTTTGTGACCCCATGAGCCGCAGCATGCCAGGCCTCCCTGTCTATCACTAACTCCTGGAGTCCACCCAAACCCATGCCCATTGGGTCAGTGATGCTAGAAATTATTTTGAGAAGTAATGAAACATATTATCAAAACATCATTTTACCAACTCTAGAAGAGAATAAGGGACAAATTCTGTGACTAATCGCGTTTCTTTAGGATTCTATAATGGGCCTATCAGATAAAGGAAAAGCAATAGAAGAAAGAAGCATTTTCGATTTCACAAAGCTTCTAATTAATTCTATTTCACATGGCACAGTCATTGTACTGGGATAATTTGACCCCACACTCACTAAGCGTTACAGTTTCAAACTCAAAAATTCATAATCAATGCTTCAATTGAGTCTTCTTGACCCTTAAATGATAGTTCCAAGCCTGGTGCCATTTAATACTTTAATGATTTGCCCATAAAAGGAAACAGTATTCACTAATTTTGAGCGGCTAAAAGATAAGGTCAAAATGAACTCAATACACAAGAGAAGTCTTTGAAACAATCAGAAGGAAAGACAAACCATATAAATACAAGGTGGAGGTGAACAGTTCCTGTGTCAGTGCAGCATAAAGGGAAACCATCTAAATGTTGTCCTGGCACAAGTTAACTGGGAAACTGTCCTATGGTTCAAGAACCAAGGAAGAAATGATTCTGGGACATACTTTCAGGCTTCTGAACTTTGTCTATGATGACGGCGACAACAAACATCACCACTTGCTCCTGGCACCTTACTGTGCCAAGGATCATATCAAGCATTCTACATGAACGGATTTATTTGACATAACAACGCTATATAGGGTTGCCAGATATAACACACAAAAATACAGGGAGGCCAGGTAATTTGAATTACAAATAAATTAATAATTTTTTTTTTATCATAAGTGTGCCCCATGCAATACTTCGGACATACATCAAAAGATATTTGTTGTTTATCTGAAATTTAACTGTGAGTCCTGTGTTTCATCTGGCAACCCTAACACTGTGAGATATGTATAAATATTCTCATTGTGCTGATGAGGAGACAGATTCAAAGAAATTAAGTTATTTGCCCAAGTCTGCAAAGCTATTAGGTAACATGTGAGTTTAAAACATCTAACAACAGAGCTTGCACTGATTACTAGTATAATGCACTCTTACTATGCTCTTTCCTATATCTGGATGGCCATCACCCCACCTTACAATAGAGGTCTTAGTTGATTTTCAAAGCCCAAAATCATATGGCCTTTTGATTACTTCTTAAATCTTTGTCCTTACTAAGAATGTTACCATAATTTTATTTACATCTTTATTCCACCCCTTAATACAATGAATTCTATTATAGCAGATTAAGCACAGGTCCCTGTATAATGGACATGCTTTCATATACACTTCCCTTTTGTAATGTCACTTCTATTTCATTTTGGGGAAGTGTCGTTCCCTTACTGTGTGGAGTCCGAGTGGGAGGAGAAATCAAGGGGTCCTATCTGCTGCTCAAGGGAGACGTCTCCTGTCCTATCCTTTTATCTTTCACCACTCTCTACCCAACCAAGGGAAAGGCACATGGCAAATAGGGATCTCTTCCAGGTCTTCAAAAACTGAGCCAAATGATGAAACTAAGAAAAGTGGTAAGGGTTCATTTATTCCAGAAAGTCAAATAGTTCTTTTATTGGTATCTGTTCCTTTTCCCAAGGCTAGTTCTCCAGGCTTTCCATCCATATCCTTGAAATTTAAATTTCTTCTTTGCTTGAATTAAATAATTGGTTTCAATTGTTTATAACCAAAGAGCCCTGACTGATGGTCCCTTTGGACATGACTGTGAGCTCCCTAAGGTCCATGAGTAATAGAGTTCTACACCATTTCAGCTCCAAAGAGCTACCCTTCAAATAAATATTTCTTAGGACATGGTAGGCACTCAGAAATGCTTGTAAACTCAAAGAGGGATAAATGAACTAAAATTGTTCAGGGCTGATGGCATGGAAGATCTGTAAGATTTTCTTGTTCTTTTCATGCTTAACAACCAGTCTGAGTGGGCTTTTAGAAAGCACTTTGGGAACCAAGATGATTAACTTTGTAAAAATTAGATGGATGACTTAATAGGCTTCACCATGACTAAAATGCACGTGCTGCTTCTAAGATCTATGACTCACTGCTAATAAGAAACTCAGCTTGAGAGCTCTTCTATAATCTCCCAAAGAGAACTATGGTGCATTAGTAAAAATGTACACTAAACATTAGAAGGATAGAATTGAAATCATATGTATCTCAATAATATGAATTTTAAACACATATATTTTCAAAATCAGGTTTCTAACTATAATTTACTATGATTTTTCTTAATTATAATTCTGTGCTAAAGAATGGCTTTATAGTTTCAACCAATAGCCAATGCCAGTAGGATTCAAGAATCTATGATAAAATTATGATAGATAAATGCAGTGATATGTTTTTAAGGTAAAAGTAGTGACAAGATATGCTGATATTACACCATTAAGAAATATCTTTATAACATTTCTTCAAATGTTTATTACATTAATATCAGTAGTGGATGTCAAAGACTATTTTCTGCCTCAATCAAACACAAACAGAACATTTTATACAATTCTGGGCAATGTATTTCCAAAGGTGCAGCAATTAAATAAGACTTTTTCTAAGAGCAGAATGGGTAGGATGGTAAAAGAATGTGAAAACCATGTTGTCAAAGGAAGCATCGAAAAAACTAGGAAATGCTTCAGTTTGAAAATTGCTCAAGATGAGTTTTCAACCAACTCAAAGGTCATCACTAAAAGAAATATAGATTTACTCTGTATAATTTCAGAATGAAAACCTATATCCAGTGAGTGGATTAGATTCCAAGTTCTGGGCAAGGGGGAGAGAAGATCTGACCAGAGGGATCCAGAAAGGCTTTTAGGAGGAGGCAGAATAGAATTTAGGTTACATTTTGAGGAATGAGAAGGGCTTAAGAGAGATTTATGGAGGTAGGGGCATTCCAAAAAGAGGGAGGAGCTTGGACAACGGCAGAAAAACGGGAGAGTAAAAGCCTACTTGAGAAATAGTGCAGAGCTAAGGATAAAGTAGAACAAGGCAGGTTATGGAGTATATAAAAGATATTCCAAGAAAAACAGGGAGAGGTGAGTTTGTAGAGGCTTCAAACAATTGGGCTCACAACACTGTCCTTTGTTCTAGATAAGCATAAAGATTTTTAAGCAGAGGAGGATTAAAAAGTGAACTTCAGGGTGGAGAACTTCAGGGTGGAGAACTTCAGGGTGGTCTGGAAAAATAAGAGAGCCATTGAAGGTCCCAACTTTCAAAACCTTTCCACTGGGCCTTCCAGAATTCTATTCCCACCTGTCTTTTCTCAGATTGCTCCCTTTATCTCCTTGCTCTAAGGAAAGGCTGGCTCCTCCCAGAGGTCATGGCTTCCCATAGGCTCCTTCCTATGGAACTATTTTTCTCCCACAGCCCTGACACCAAAGAATCTGGAGAAGGGAAGTATCTTCCTTGAGTCCTCAATGCCACCTTTAGACTACTGTTCTTCCCTCTTCCCTAAACATCCCCAGTCTTGACTCTGAGGTTGTTCTATTATATCACCTTTTCTCCACCATCACTGCACCTACTTGCCGCCTTCCAGATCATGTTTCTTCATTTCCTGATGAGGTTAACTCCTGGCTTTTTGTCACTCTCCCAAAACTATTCAATTTCAATGTCTATGCAGATGAGCTTTCTCAAACTCTTGCCTCTCATTCCCTGAGAATTATTTTCTCCACTGATCTTGCCCTCCATCATATTACACTAACTTCATACCCTAGCCTTGACCTCGCCATTACTAGTAACTGCAATGCCCTCCTTAATATCAGTGCCCTGCATTCTACTCTCTAATTACCCCCTCTTATCTTTTCAGCTCTTCTTCCCCTAACTTAACCTCAACACCGCTTCAACCCCTCTGGGACCTCCAACAAAGTGATCCTATCAACTATCCACTGAAACTCATGCCCCTGGGTGTCTTCACTCCCTTCTGTACCAAGCTTACATGATCAGTTGTTATCATTTTTGTCTCTAGTGCACCTCTGGTTCCCCTTCTCTTTTCCCAGTTCCTTGGCAAAATCACAATCCTGAACTAAAGACAACTCTACATATGTTTGGCTCTTCCCTGGTGGCTCAGATGGTAAAAGCCTCTGCCTACAATGCGGGAGACCCAGGTTTGATTCCTGGGTCAGGAAGATCCCCTGGAGAAGGAAATGGCAACCCACTCCAGTACTCTTACCTGGAAAATCCCATGGACGGAGGAGCCTGATAGGCTACAGTCCATGGGGTCGCAAAGAGTCAGACATGACTGAGCGACTTCACTCACTCACTCACATATGTTCTATGTTTTCACTCAAGTAGCTGACCAAGGTTAAAGGAAAACACACAACTATGGTAACTAGTCCTAGTTTAGTTTCAACTGTGAACCTCAACTAGCCTTTTAATGTGGGCTGGCAGCCATATTCCACTGTCTACACCATCATACCATCCTCTCAATCCATCTCACTCCTTTCTCAGTCTCAGTTATGAGCTTCCTTTCCAGATTCCAGATAAAACTGAACCCGGGGGAAAGTGAAAGTGAAAGTGGAGTCACTCCAGGCAAGAGTACTGGAGTGGGCTGCCATTTCCTTCTCCAGGGGATCTTCCCAACCCAGGGATCGAACCCAGGTCTCCTGCATTGCAGACAGGCACTTTACCATCTGAGCCACCAGGGAAGCCCTGAAACAGGGGAAAAGAACTTCTGAGACCCTCCTCACATTGCCAGCATCCACACACTCTCCCGTCCCATTTGTTATCACAGAAAAACTCTTCATGATTCTATTGTGCAAACAGCTCTCATTTCCCTCACTGCTGCTCACATCACAAATCCCCCCATCTCCCCAGTGCCACAAATGATCTGCAGGAGATTGCTATTTTGAAAAGAAACTCTTTCGACCTCACTTCTCCCCCAGCTGCTGCCCTATTTCTTCATGATCCTTCACAGCAAAACTACTTTTAAAAAGTTGTATATATTCTCAATATCTGATACATATGCTTCTGTTCTCTATGAAACCTACTTTAATCAGGGTTTAATCCCCACCACTTCACCAAAATTGCTCTTCTCAAAATCACCATCCATCTCCACTTGACTAAAATCAGAGGCCAATTCTCATTCCTCATCTTACTTGACTTTCAGAAACATTTAACCTAGATAATCACTCCTATCTTTGTGTAAGACTTTCTTAATTTCCAAGACACATAATTTCTGGTTTATCTAGTCTTGCTGGCCAGATTTCTTTTTCTTTCTCTGCCTTCTTTGCTGGTGGTTCATGTTGAGACCTTTTCTATTGGGGTGCAACAGATTTCAGCCCTTAATCCTCTCCCCCTTCTCCATCTGGTCATCTCTTTTCCTACCATGGCTTTAAACCCCAGTCTCTCAAACTCCAACAATGTTTATACCACCATCCATGTGGTCTCTTCAGTTGCCCACAGACTTTTTTTTTCCCCACAGACTTTTGATTTTGACCCCGTTTCTGCCTTCAAATCCTAAATTCTCCTTTCCCTTCAGCTTTCTCCATATCGGTTGATACCAATCCCATTTACTCAGGTCAAAAACCATAAAGTTGTACTTAGCTCTCCTTTCTCTCTTATTCCACATTTAATCTATCGAAATTCTGTTGGCCCAACTTTAAAATACATCCAGGATCCAAATTCTCACCACCACTTCCGCTGCCCTTAGTAAGAGCCGTCATGTCTTGACTGGATTATTAATGGCAGCCTCCTATCTGATCTTCCTCCATTTACCCTCTACCCCTGTGGTCTATTCTCAAATAACAGCCAAAGTGATCCTGTTAAAAAATATGTCCGCTTATAGGATTCTTCCGTTCACAACCCTTTAAGAGCTCCCATTTCACACAGGGGTCAAAGTCCTTACATGCTCTTCAAGGCCCTGCTCCATCTGACCTCACTGAGCTGATGTGTGCTTCTCACTCCAGGCTCAGGGGTCTAAGTGCTTTTTCCCAGACTGCCAGACTCACTCCTATTCCAGGGCCTGTCCACTGGCTACCCCTGGGCTGGAATGAACCTGCCTATCGACATGGCTCTCTTGCCTTCTAGCCCTTGATCACACATCTTCTCCACAATGTGCCCTACATCTTGCTGCTGCTGCTGCTAAGTCACTTCAGTAGTGTCTGACTCTATGTGACCCCATAGACGGCAGCCCACCAGACTTTCCCACCCCTGGGATTCTCCAGGTAAGAACACTGGAGTGGGTTGCCATTTCCTTCTCCAATGCATGAAAGTGAAAAGTGAAATCGAAGTCGCTCAGTCGTGCCCAACTCTTAGCGACCCCATGGACTGCAGCCTACCAGGCTCCTCCATCCATGGGATTTTCCAGGCAAGAGTACTGGAGTGGGGTGCCATTGCCTTCTCCGCCCTACACCTTGAGGACCACCTTATTACAACTGTAACATGCAACCCTCACCACCTGCTACCCCTCCTTTTTCTTTTATCCATAATATTTATCTTCTTCCTAAACACTTTACTATGCTTATATATCATCTATTTCCCCCGTATAGTATGTAAACTCTCTAAGAGCAGGGATCTTTGTTTCATTCACTGATGTATTCTAAGTACCTAAAGAGTGTCTGGCAACCAAACAGGCCCTCAATAAAACATTTGTTGAAAGGCTGATAGAGCAATTAGAAAGCGATTGTAATCAGTCAATTATACTTTTAAAAAGCCAGAAAAAATTTTTTAAGGAACTCTATAGTCATAGTCTGAAAACCAGCTAATGAAGGGTCAGTTCAGTCCTACCCTAAAAATTATTTATTGGAGATACAAAAATAAATATTCCAGAATCCATGACTTTAAAGATCTTACGGTGGCGAGACAGACCATTTCTAAGTATTCAAGATTATGGAACAAAATCAGGGTATCCTAGAGAGACCAGCATGAGCAAGGGTGGAGAGACATGACTCAGCATCATGTGTCTGGAGAGCTGAAAGGAAGTAAGTCTGATCAGATCTCAAGGTCTGGTTGATGTGCCAACTTGGCTAGAGTTCCCAGTTATTGGTGAAGACCAATCCAGATGCTGCTGTGAAGGTGATTTCAAGTCCATCATCAGTTACCTTTAAATAAGGGAGATTATCCCACAATGAGGGAGGGGTGCTCATCCAATCAGGCAAAAGGTCTTAAAAGCAGAGCTGAGGCTTCCCTAAAGAAGAAATTGTACCTGTGGACAGCATCCTCCGCTGTGCTCAAGGCTTTTAGTCTGCCCTTCAACAGCCTGTCCTATGGATTTCAGACCTGCTTAGACAGCCCTCAAAATCATGTAAGTCGATTTTTAGTAAAACTCTAGTATAAATCTTCTGGCTCTGCTTTTCTGGTTGAACCTTGGCTGATACATTGGAGTGTAAAGTTTAAGACAGAAAGAGGCAAAAATGGATGAGAAGCACTAGGGCCTGGATTATGGTGGGCATTTGTTCCTAACATACTAAGAGTGTTGGCCGTTACCCTGGAATGAGTAGGACAAGCAAGATGAATGGCACAGTCACGGGTGAAGATGAGTCATTCTGCATTTGGTGTGAACCATGTACTGTGACAAGAGGCAAGAGGACAAGAGAGATGCTACAGGGTTGGGAAACCATCAGAGTTACCTGTGAGAGAAGTGATAGGAGAATGGAGAAAGCAGGTTGCCATGGAAGTCAGGGAATATGCTTTGGGAAGAAGTGGTGGTCTACTCTGGTTGGGTACATCAGAAGAGTCTGCCACCCACCAAATTGTGGTGAAAGCAGGTCAATAAGAAGAGCCATGATGATGTGAATGAGGCAGAAACCAGGCTGCATTGGGTTGACAAGTGGCTGGGAACCCGAGCGAACAAAGGTAGGTTACTCTTTCAGAAATCTGGCTTTGGAGGGACCAGGAGAAGTGGCGGAAGTGAGAAAAGGATGCAGTGTCAAATGAAGATGATTGAAATGAGAAGCTTCAGCCTTCTTCACAAACTGAGGGGAAAGACCAAGGTCCAGGAGAGGAGGGGTGGTCAAGGCCACTGGTGAAGGACACAGGGGAAAGCTCAGTCAAGGACAGTGGGAAGACCGCCACCTCCCAACCACCAGAGGATAAAAGTGAAGGATGGGAGTAAACAGAGATATATTTGGAGATGCAGGGACCTGTAGTCTCAGGCCCGGGGGTTTCTCAGTGAGGGTAGGAAGCCAGGGTGTCAGCTGAGAGAAAGAAGATGACATGGCAAGAGAAGGAAATGATTTTAGCTGAGACTGGCTGGCACCTGAAAGCACATTACACACAGGAATCAGGATTGGGGGAGACTTAAAATATGTGACTTTGGAATTTCCTCACAATGTGCTATTTCCATGAGTCAGAAATAGTGTTCACTTGTTTTTCCTCAGTTTTCAAAACAAAGCCTGGCATACAGCTGGCACTCAAGAAATGTGTTGAATGAATGAATGAATGAATACTTAAATGAGCCTTTCACCCAAATACGTGAGGTGGTAAATACCAACTTTGATCATTTTATCATTTTTAAGAAATCACAGGTACTTCCCAGGGCCTTGGAAATTCACATGACTCTAGCTGTCTCCCTTCACCTGAGAAAGAAAACATGAGCGAGTTAAGCCACATAACTGAGGCTTCAAAGTCCACATTTTCACCTTGACATTTTCCCTGGGCTGTCTTAGAGCAAAGTATCAAGAAACTGGCCAAACCTCTGTATTGTTTGATTCTACAGTAAACTTTTCTGAACTGAGCAAGTGTATTCACTGGAATTTTCATCTAGATTCTACCACAGTAAGTGGAATGTTGCCTTAACCTTTCTGATACTTCAAGCCCTCTTCCCTCCTATTGGTCTTGGTGACATTTACCACTGATGGAAGTGAAAAGAAGGGGGAAAAAAAACTCAAGACTCTTTTAAAAAGTAAGCTTATCTGGAAGCGTGGCAGAATTAGATGACAAAAATATAGCACAGGCGGTCAGGCTGCTGCTAACCCAGGTCCCTGCTGACCCTTCCCCATGCATTACCTGGGTGGAAGACTCTGGTTCTCCCATTAGTGATTCCAGAAGAGCTCGTCTCCATTTTTACTGACCTTCTGCCTGGTGGAAGTGAGGAATGCCTGACCACGGGCAGGCGACGTGACCCTGGGCGGCTTGCCACACTTCGCCGTTGGTGGATTTGCAAACGCTTTTCAGCCCCATGAATAGATAAACTTAAACCTGGAATGAGAAATAGCACCATGATATTGAAGACGTCGGTTCAGAATAGCTAAAACACCAAATTATTTTCTGGCATAAAATCCAGAAAGCATTCAGTAACTGTTTCACATTCTTAAGGGATGGTAGTAATACTAAAATTGTGGTAGTGACTGATTTTCACATTACATAAATAACTGAATGTTGTTTCAGTCAAAAATGGACATCCTCAGTTATTGTGACAAGAGTTTTATACACAGATCCAATAAAGTTAAATATTAGAATTATTCCTGAGTCCTGAAAAATGTGCACATAATTGGCATGCTGTTGTCAGGGGCAATGAGGATTAGAAATTGTTGTGATATCTGGAATTTAAATAAAAATCAAATAATTTTTTTCAAAGTATTCATGTATAAGTCAGAATACAGACTGAACTCAGATTTATACCTCTGATAACCTTAGAATGATGTACATATTTAGAGCTATTTTATCTGGGAAATTTTCAGACACACTAAAAGTAAAAGGAATAGTATGAGGGACCCCATGCACACACCATCCAGTTTCAATAAATAAAGATCTTTCCAAAAGGCTGAGAAAACTTTCCAGTCTTCACCTATTTCATTCCCTTTGTTGTTGGTTTGCTTTTTAGGTGCCAGAGTAGTTTGAAGCAAATTCCAGACTTCATGTCAATTTCATCAAAAATAATACTGGATTACATTAATTTACATCAATTATATTGATATGGATTATATCTGCTGATACATATAAACTATATTTTAAAATTCTGAGCAATCTGGGATATAACAGAGGTATGAAGAGTTATTTTTAAATTTCTCCAAGGAGGAGAGGAGGATATAACCTGGGCCAATCTGTAAATTCTAATGAATTTTAAGAAAGGATGACTCAAACCAGAATGAGGTTTAGTCAGCCAAGAAAAAAACAATAACAATGCAAAAAAAAAAAAAAATACATTAAACGTGTAAGGGAGACAAACCTGGGCAGTGCCCATCCAGGCAACAGCCCCAAAGTTCAAGATTTCCAAATGCACAGGCAGATAGCACTGACACACAAATTTTCTCTCCTTTATCCACTTAACTGCCCTTACTCTGACAATGCTCACAGACGAACTTCAGATTAGGATTTGGCTCCCAGGGCAAGGAGACAGTAATCACACAAGTATTCCCATCTCCCTGGAAGACAGGATCCCCAGTGTAGATTAACAGCTGGTATTCTGGGTGTCGTGTCTGCTGCTGCTGCTGCTGCTAAGTCGCTTCAGTTGTGTCCAACTCTGTGCGACCCCAGAGACGGCAGACCACCAGGTTCCCCCGTCCCTAGGATTCTCCAGGCAAGAACACTGGAGTGGGTTGCCATTTCCTTCTCCAATGCATGAAAGTGAAAAGTGAAAGTGAGGTCGCTCAGTCGTGTTCAACTCTTAGTGACCCCATGGACTGCAGCCTACCGGGCTCCTCTGTCCGTGGGATTTTCCAGGCAAGAGTACTGGAGTGGGGTGCCATTGCCTTCTCTGTCCATGCATCTACCTCCTCACACAGGATACTCTGCCCCATTAACTGTAACTAAGCCTGCAATGCTCTGAAGCTGAAACCTTGTTGTTGGAAGATTTATCCTGGAAAAGCCTGCCATGCGGGGTGGGCGCTCAGGAGACAGCCTGGGAGCCTTCCCCTCCCACTGCATGCCCTGCTCTGATGCACAGCTGCCTGGGCAAGTGTGAGCCTTCCTCCGAGCAGTACTATCACAATAGCAGCCACCTGGCACCCCCACGCTCCCTCCCACCATGATATGCTCCACATTTCCAGAGAGGTGCAAGACAAATGTCTGCAGACCCATAAAGACTCCAGAAGAGGGACTCCCATGGTGGTCCCATGGCTAAGACTCTGCGCTCCCAGTGCAGAGGCCCCAGGTTCCATCCCTGGTCGAGGGAGTAGATCCCTCATGAAGCAACTAAAAGACTCTGCACACCGCAATGAAGACTCAAGACCCACATGCCACAACTAAGGCCCAGGGCAGCCAAATACACTTATTAAAATAAATATTAAAAAAGACTCCAGAAGAACGCAGATAGATTTTCAGGTGACCGATGAAGGGGCTGGGAGAGACGCTTTAAGTCAACATCAGACGGTACACAACAGTCTCAGTCTGCAATAGATGGCTCTCCCGAGACCATATTTTCTTGTCCCTTTTCCAAAGATTATTGGGCTGAAGGAACCAGAATGGTGAGTCAGCATGGCACTTCTAGCTCTTATCTAACAACCCCTCAAGGAAACACAAAATGACAGAAATGTGAAGAAAAATTACACAGTTGAAATAAACAGCACAGGTACTTGAAACTGTTGAATTCCTGATTAAAAAATCTAATAATGCAGATGATGGGGAAAAGGTCAAATATAAAAAGAATTCACAAGTACTACCAGGAAAAAGTGGATATGAGGAAGATGGATATTTTATAGGGTAACTGGGGCAAAACCCTTGATATCTGAGCAAAGCCCTCTGGGTCCTCCAAGAATTAGGAATTCTCAGAGGTACAGACAAAGAGACTGGACCATCAGAGCTCTCCTCATATAGTGGCTAAGTCAATGAAGGAGAGATGTGTAAACAAACAGTACACAAGACAGCAAATATACTCCAGTCTTACAGAAAGCTAACATTTACAGGAGACTCAGCAGTCACATGGAGAAGGGCATGGCAACCCAATCCAGAATTCTTGCCTGGAGAATCCCATGGCCAGAGGAGCCTGGGGGGCTACAGTCCATGGGGTCGCAAAGAATTGGACGTGACTGAGCGACTCACACACACACACACACACACACACAGCAGTCACATCTTCAGAAAGGAACTATCAGCAAATAAAGTGCATCACCCATCTTGTTCTTAACTTCTTTGCAAGAAAAGGTTGACACTATCTATTAAACAAGCTCAATATTGATCATTGTCCCAATAAGGCCTCATCACAACCTTCAAAGACAGTATTCATTTCTACGTTTGAAACCTGAGGCCCAAGAAGTGAAGCTACTCACCTAAGGCCACACAACAACTGAGCAACGAATCTGAACTCTGATCTTTTCCACTTTAGCATGTAGCCTGATGAATGAGATATCAATCCAAGGGTGAATTGTATGAAGTCAGTAATGGTTCTGAATAATTTAACGAGGCAGGGTTGGAAGGGAGACTGTGCTGACACTCCTTTAGACCCAAACTCTTATGAAACCATCTGTTCCCCTCCTTTTCCATCCATCTGAAATGTCTCCCTGGCTCCTGACCAGTTACCAAACACCTTCGTCAGTAAGAAACTGCCTCTTCCTCCTGAAACCCTTCCAGCTCCTCTGGCCCAAGTATACACTCCGGTCTCTTTAAACTTGCCATTAGTTTTGATCACACCATGGCCTTGTACTCTCAGTCACCTGCTGGCAGGCAGATGACCCATTTCTTCCACCAGCTCCAGAGTCTCTAAGGACAAGGATCACATGGTGTACTTCTGACTCTCTCCTCAGTTCCCAAGTACCTTCCATGCAGAGACGGAGGTGACAATTCCCCTTCTTCAGCTCCTTCTCACTCCACAGCAGAGAGTCAAGAGCTGGTCAAGAAAATGACATGTTCATCTGTGTAACCCATTTTTAATGTAGTGCTTCTGGTTTCATTACACCCTCATCCTCTTTCCTAGACAAGTTCAGGCCCGAGGCTTGGCTGCTTCCTTCAACTTCAGCATCACTTCCTCTCTCACTCAGCTGAAAAGATGGAGCCCAGGGGATATCAAATCTCTCATCTTCCCTCCCTTCTACCCTCAAATATCTTTTAAACATGACTTTTCCTCTTGAGACCTACCATCTATCTTACTTGAAAAAGATCTTTAAGTCAGAACCTTGAAAAACACAAACCTTTAAGGATGACAAGTATATGGTGTGTGGTTAAAATGTGGTGCTGGACTACTTACAATAGCTAAAACATGGAATGGGTCATCATGCGAAATGATGGGCTGGACGAACAGAAGCTGGAATCAAGATTGTGGGGAGAAATGTCAATAACCTCAGATATGCAGATGACACCACCCTTATGGCAGAAAGAGAAGAAGAGCTAAAGAGCCACTTCATGAAAGTGAAAGAGGAGAGTGAAAAAGTTGGCTTAAAGCTCAACATTCAGAAAACTAAGATCATGGCATCCAGTCCCATCACTTCATGGCAAATAGACGGGGAAACAGTGGAAACAGTGGCAGATTTTATTTTGGGGGGCTCCAAAATCACTGCAGATGGTGATTGCAGCCATGAAATTAAAAGATGCTTACTCCTTGGAAGAAAAATGATGACCAACCTAGACAGCATATTAGAAAGCAGAGACATTACTTTGCCAACAAAGGTCCATCTTGTCAAGGCTATGGTTTTTCCAGTAGTCATGTATGGATGTGAGAGGTGGACTATAAAGAAAGCTGAGTGCCAAAGAATTGATGCTTTTGAACTGTGGTGTTGGAGAAGACTCTTGAGGTCCCTTGGCATGCAAGGAGATCCAACCAGTCCATCCTAAAGGAGATCAGTCCTGAGTGTTCATTGGAAGGACTGATGCTGAAGCTGAAACTCCAATACTTTGGCCATGTGATGCGAAGAGCTGATTGATTTGAAAAGACCCTGATGCTGGGAAAGATTGAGGGCAGGAGGAGAAGGGGACAACAGAGGATGAGACGGTTGGATGGCATCATCTACTCAATGGAGATGAGTTTGAGTAGGCTCCGGGAGTTGGTGATGGGCAGGGAGGCCTGGCATGCTGTGATCCATGGGGTCACGAAGAGTCGGACACGACTAAGCGACTGAACTGAACTGAACTCCTAACTCTTAAGTTCTCTTTCCCTCCTTGTTCCCAAAGGTGGGGGTACTCACTTCCTCGGGCTACTGTAGCAAATTACAGTAACTGTGGTGGGTTGAAACAACAGAAATTTATCTTACAGTCCTATAGACTAAAAGCCTGAACTCAAGGTGTTTCTCAGAGCTGTGAGAAGAAATCTATTCCTCGCCTCTTTCAGCATCTCACGGATGCCAGCTGTCCCTGGTGTTCTCTGCCTTGTGAGCACATCACTGCGATGTCTGTCTTTACTGTCATATCACCTCCTCCTCTGCGCTCGTGTCTATCTCCCTCCACCGCTCATCCTTTAAAGGATGCATGTGACGGCACTTTGGGCGCACTTGGAAAATACAGGCTAATCTCTTCATCTCAAGATGCTTAGCAGCAAACTCATCAGCAAACAAGATCCCATCTGCAAAGTCTTTCCAACTGTCACATTCGCAGTTTCTGGGGATTAGGACATGGCTGTATATTTGGAAGCCATAATCACAGTTAGGATTTCCCAAGGTTCTGATATGGGTCTTCTCTTTCTCTCCATCTTCTCACACATTCCGTGTCTCCCACTGTCACCTATGTGTGGTCATCTTCCAAGTGATTCTTACTTTGCTCTGTCTCCTAAATTTCAAGCCATCTTTCCCACGGTGCTTGAGTCTGCTCTTGGGAAATTCAACAGGTCTTTCCACAGAACACAGCAAGTGTTTAATGTCTTGATAAAGCAAAGCTTAGATTTCTTCTAAGTTCCTTGTATATTTTCTTTGTTTTCAAAAATTCTAGCTGACACATAAGTATTTTGCTCAATAAAATACAATTCTTCAGTGCTCTTTGTTTCCGGCTTACTCCCAAACTGCACTAGCTCTGGCCGCGTTGTGCGATAGAAGGGTGCCTATGTAGACGCGATCTGCCTTCATCTAAATGTCATCCTTGTGATTCAGAGGCACTCTATGCCACAGGAACATCTGGAGCTCTGTCAATGTTTTACAACTCGCAGCAACAGCGCTAATGTGTTGCATCACTCTCCTTGTCATTTCTTAGATCAACTATGTTTCAAGACACCAAAAAACCATGTTTTGAATATCACCATAAGCTAAATATGACTCAACTATTCCTAATTAAAAGATAATCTGTGAAAAGGGATATTTATTTCTAGTTTTTTCTTTTTCTTAGATTTAACTGCTAAGGTGGAGAACAAATCCATCTCCAGAGGCCTGATGACAGGACTCGCTGCAGCCCAGCCTTCCTCCATCACACCATCCACAAACATGTCTACTCCTATTTGATCTTCCTTCATTGGAACCGGCTATTTGATGGGTTGGCATCCATATATTCACAAACCTGGCAGTACCAACACATCAAAACCAGGAAGGACTTCCTGCCAAGTTGCTGTTATCTGTAATATTGTAACAGTTGTCTGTCTTAAGCCACATTACCTTGGCATTCAAGCACTTTGAAAGGAGACCAAAATGCTAAGGACTAGATATGATACTATCCAGACTTAACTTTTGGTTCAGTGTCTATACGAAGAACTTACAGAATCAGAAAAGAGACGAGACTGAAACAACATTCAAGTGTTAATTAAAGTCCTAGGGATAAATTACCAGGGTTTCTCTCCTGCAAACCCACTTCTAGATTCTTTATAGCTTTTTTGGTAATTTTTCTCTCTCCTACGGGACTGATTTAGAGTCTCCTTTTCCCCCCTTGCTACAGAATTCTTTTAGAAGGATTTCATTTTAGGAAACTACAGTGATACAGTAGATGACTAACCCCAATTCTTCATAATTTTTCTTTGCCATGTGGCCCATCAGCGCTTTCCAGTAAAAAAGGAAGTGCATTCCCTGTTCTGTTCATTTTGGACCTGGTCATTATGATCTGCTTCAGCCAAGACAATGTTAGCAGACATGATGAAAACATAGACATAAAATGTTCTCAAATGGTGATGGCTGAGTTACTTCTTCCCTGCTCTCTGTCTCAGGACTTCTGAGGGCCCAGGGCGATCTGCACCTGTCAGGTGGTCCCTTTCCCAAGGCTCCAACTCTGCTGGGCTTTAATACTATCCTCGCCTCTTTGGACACTGTAACGACTTCCCCAGATGGTTCAGCAGGTAAAGAATATGCCTGTAATACAGGAGATACAGGAGACGTGGGTTCAATGCCTGGGTCAGGACGATCCCCTGGAGGAGGAAATGGCAACCCACTCCAATATTTTTGCCTGGGAAATCCCATTGACAGAGGAGCCTGTGGGCTACAGTCCATGGGGTCTTAAAGAATCAGACACGACTGAGCAAGTAAACATAAAGGCTTCCCACTGTTGGTAGACCCTGGGCACTTTACTGCCTCTTATTAATGTCCTCAACCCAACCACTTTTTGCAACACAGAAAGTCCTTTTACTAAAATCTGCTCATTAATTCAAATGCTGTTTTCACCTGAATTTTGATGGTAGTGTTGTGCAAATCCATCTCCCTCAGTTTTAACAGTTAAAGGTTCTACATTCTCATAACTCAATAACATCACTGAAAACTTCTTTGGAAGGTTCTCAAAAACTTCATGATTGTTATCCTTCATTTTTATTCCCCAAGACTGTCTCATTTGGGGTCAGTTTTTCTTCTTCACTACTCTGAAGGTTAGCACTCTGAATTTCTCATTTCATCTCATCCTGTGATATTTAACTTATCCTAAATCACCACATTTTCACTCAGAGAAACAATGAGAGAATGACTATGAATTTCTTGTCATTTTGTGGAAGTTTAAGGGTTTTCTTTGTGTTTCATACACTTAGGCACAAGGTACTCTCTACCTCCAGCCCCACCCCCAAGACCCCCTCCGCCAGATAGATATAAAACTCATCAGAAAACTGTAACAAGTGATATTTAAGGAGTGAAAAGCTGGATATAGGCATTTGGAAATATGCAGTTTGAAATTTATACCTTGGAAAAGAGTTCTTTTTAAATCTTCAGTTATCTCTAAGAAGCCAGTAAAGCACCTCTGCTTTCTCCAAAAGGACTTTAATTATTTCATATTTTTCATAATGATATGGTTAAATGCTATCACACTCCAGGTATACAGAGTTAGGGATAGGTGACAAAAAGAGCTAAGTAGAAACCAGGTATGTACCTTACATGGGGAAACCCACACTTGGTGCAAACATATACACTGAAATCCCAAATTTCAGCGGAACCACTCACTAAATATTACCAATCAAGCAACTTACATAGTATAAGAGTGCTATTTCATAAAATCATTGGAGTCAATTTTATCTTGGCAGTCAAAAAAAAGCTTCTAGAAGTGAAACACAAGATGGTTTACTATCAGTAACATCAAATGATAAGCATTAACCCCTAGAGGGAACAGTGTTTTATGTAAGATTTTAGTCATTTGGCAAGTGAGTAAAACTTAGTTAAAAAGAATTTTTTATGTTACAATTTATTTCTATCAACAACTAGTGAGCCTTACATGTCAGGCCCAAGGACAAAAATAAGTATGATGAAGGCTGAATCTATGTCTGTAAGAGGAGGATGCTGTCACCAGGGGAAAAGTTATACAGAAGCAACTCTGATAGCAGCAAGATGTGAAAACTCCATAAGGGAGGTACAGCTCAGAATATGTACACTTGAAGAGGAAAGAAGGCTCAGCACCCTTTTCCTGTAGAAACAGATAATAAAAATTTGGAGCTTTGCAGGCCATATGGTTCTTGCTGCAACTACTCAATTCTACTATGGTAGCCCCAAAGCAGCCATGGATGATGTGTAAGTGAATGTGTAGCTGAGTTCCAATAAAACTTCACTTAAAAAAACAGGTGATGGGCTGAATTTGGTCCATGGGTTGACTTGGAAAGTTAAGAAAAGGGCTGTTACAGAAGGCTTCACAAGGAGGGTGGTATTGTCACCCAGCCTGGATTGCTGGGCAAGTTTCTAAAAGGCAGAGATGGAGGGAAAGAGCATTCCTGGCAGCAAAGTCATGAGGGCATGAAAGGACAGAGTCAATTCAGGCAATGAAAAGGTGTCCAGTCTCAAGCATGTGTAAGATATATGAGCATCAACACTGGCTGAATAGACTGAATGTAATGATCATGACACATTTTGTATGGATTAAATTTTAGAGAATTTGAGCCTTGAACGTTGTACTAAAGAGTATAATCTTCATTCTAAGACAATGAGGAATCACTGACGGTATGTGAGCAAGGTGGGGGGTACATCACCAGAGCAGAGATTTAACAAGACTCCTCGATTTCATCCTGTGCAATAGATCGAGATTATTAATAATCATAGGGGCCTGGATCAGAGTAGTGACAGGAGGGACACAAACAGATCGAAGAGACAGGTTGAGAGCAGATTCTGTAGAACTGGATAACCTTTTTAATGTTTAGAGGTGAGAGGAAAGAATTAAGATTAACTTTGGATCTGAAGATAGTAAAAGAAATAAAAACATGGATGGGATATTTTGATAGGCAAGATGCAGGCTACAAAATGGGTTCATCTTTGGATATACTGGGTCTCTGGCTCCCTGAGACATCGAAATAAAATGTTCACTCAGCACTGCCGGAAATAAAGATGTGGAGATTGGACATGCTTCTGGCTGGAGTTCTTTGCTAGAGGTAAATGAATAGTGAAGCTCTGACAGAGCCTGCAACTTCTAGAGGAGAGAGAGATCACAGATAAAACCTGTAGGGAACCTCTAGAGGGAGAATAACCCAAAATAACAGCAACTATTGTTAGCACTGGTTGAGGGTTAACCATGTACCAGATATTGTTCTAAGAGTAATAAATATATTACCTCCTTTAAGCATTGTGTCAATCATACATGGTATTAATACATGCACATTCTTTATCCCCATGTGACAGAAGAGAAAATTGAGGTATAGAAGTAGTGAGTTATTGACCAAAGGTTACGAGTAAGTGGCACAGCCAGAATTTGAACCCAGGCAACCTAGCTAGCCTTCCCAGCAATGCTGCATGCAGCAAGAGAAGGAAAACAAGAGAATGACATGCTCAAGGAAAGCCGAAGAAGGGGAGAACCGAGAAAAGAAAGGATTCACATGGACTGAGACAGAAATGGATGCCAAAATGCAAGAAGCTAAAGAGTGAGAAGAACCCAGGCAGTGCAGACAGTAAATCCAACACTCTGAATGCAAATCCTGTGGCAGACAGAATAATGGCTCCCCTAAACCATCCAAGTCCTGATCCCCGAAATCTGTGAATACCTTACTACATGTGGCAAAAGGGACTTCACAGATGCGAATGAGGACTCTGGCAGAAACTATCCTGGGTTTTCCAGGAGGGCACAATTTAATCACAGGAGTCCTTACAAGCAGAGAACATTTTGTGGCTGGAGTCAGAGAGACACGTGCTGCTGGCTCATTGAAGGGGCCATGGAATGTGGCAGCTCTAGAAGCTGGGAAAGTCAAGGACACAGATTCTCTGCCAGAGTCAAAAGAAGGAGCACAAATCACAAGGAGCACAGCTCCACTAACAATTCAATTCTAGCCACATGAGACCTGTATCTGACCTCTAACTTGCAGAACTTTAAGATTATAAAAATTGTGTAATTTTAAGTCAAATTGTATGGTAATTATTACCACAGCAATAGAACACTAATTCAGCTTCCCATCTCTCCCCAATCTGATTAATATTCTAGGTAATGATTCTAAGACCCACCCACGTCAGCCCACCCCCAGCCACAGCCACAGACAGTGGGCAATCCCCTAGTCAGCACAAGCTCCCCAACATCCAGGGCAAGGCACTGAGAGGCCAGGGAAGGAGGGAGATGGGGAAGCTAGCCCTCCTTAATCAATACTTAATTTGACTGACCAAGAAACAAATGCTAATTCAAAGAGGTCAAAGAATTTATCAAAGCTAACTCAAGAATGCAGCCCACTAATCATTTACTGATTACAGCTCAATGTTAATAATGGTGCAATTAGATTTTCAGCCATATGATGTGCTTCTAAAGACTCTTTGACAAATGTTAACCAAAAAAAAGCAACAAAATGGCATTAAATTACACAAGACAAAAAACAAGACAAAAATAAATAAATAAATTACACATGACTTTGAAATGTAACTTTAAAATGGAAGTTAATGATAATTTCAAAGGAATAATGAAGGTTATTTATATGATTGAGTTATAAAGTTGATCTCAACTAATTTTGGTGCTAACAAATACATTTCTGATAGAGTTAATAATTAATGAAAGCTTCTGGCAAAAAAAACAAAAAAACAAAAAAAAAAACAAACAAAACCCTGTATTTTAAAATGGCCCTTTTGAAATGGTCTAAATTATTGTTTTTTAAAAAAAGCTTTAACCATTTTTCTTAAGTAAATATTTGTTTGAAATAAGTTACCCCTGTGTCAAAATATTTAGCAAAATAATTTGCTCAAAACAAGGCATATTCACTATTCTCATTCTGTATAGTCTTTCAAAACTTGTTTGGTCATCATTGGTGGTGGTGATGATTTAGTCGCTAAGTTGTGTCCAACTCTTGCGACCCCATGGACTGTAGCCTCCCAGGCTCCTCTGTCCATGGGATTCTCCAGGCAAGTATACTGGAGTGGGTTGCCATTCCCTTCTCCAGGGGATCTTCCTGACCCAGGGATTGAATCCAGGTCTCCTGCATTGAAGGCAGATTCTTTACCAACTGAGCTACAAGGGAAGCCCTTGAAAGCCTGTCCCTAAAGCCAAGCCTCAGTATATTAATGAATCAAGTGACTGGAATCAGGTATATATACTTTCATAGCAATGTGAATATTGTAAGCCTTAGCTAACCATGGTTTACAAGTACCTTATACAGTAAATGTGGGATGACAGCAAGGTCAGGTTTCACAGAAAATAAGGAAGGGGGAAATAAACACAGCATTAACATTGTTTTTAAGTATATGTCTCCTAGTGGCTGCTGATCTCCAAATTCACTAGCATTAAATACCTGCTGTAGTGGGCAAACTCTCTCTTAGATTGTTTTTCAGTCACCCAGTTGTGTCCAATTCTTTGCAATCCCATTGACTGCAGCATGTCAGGCCTCACTGTCCCTCACCATTTCCTGAAGTTTGCCCAAGTTCATGTCCATTGCATCGGTGATGCCATCCAGCCATCTCATCCTCTGACATCTCCCTTAGATTAAGGGTCAGCAAATTACGGCTCATGGGCCAAATCTGGCCAATCGCCAGTTTTTGTAAAGAAAGTTTTATTGGAACTCAGCTACAGATTTGTTTACACATCACCTATGACTGCTTTTGTACTACAACAACAGAGGTGAGCAGTTGTGACAAAGACTGTTTGGCTCTCAAAGAAGAAATACTTACTATCTGGCTCCTTACAGAAGTTTGCCTACCCCTGTCTTAGATCAACACCACTAAGATATTTGGAAAACACTGCTCAGGTGTTGTGACTTACTGACACAAACTTCTCCTTAAATGTTTTACAGACAGTAATCTGCCTGAAATTTCAAACCTCAACAGCTTGAATGTTCATAGACTTCTGCACTTCCTTCCTGTTTTATTTGGTAAGGCATGGCAAAATAACTCCTATAGCTGCTTGGTGTTTTTCCAAACTAATGTGGAAGTTGGGAACCTGTTTTGGGGGGTTATAGGTAACAACAGGAAGAGCATAAACACAGTTCCAATAGACCACAAAAAGCAAGCCTTATATGCTCTACTAGACAGATACCATATTACATCTATCCACAATATTACATCTAATATATAATTATTATATTATTAAATAATATTAAATTGTTATTAAATAACATAATTATTAAATAGTATTTAATAATAATTTTATTGTATTATTCATGGAAACTGACCTGAATTTAGTGCAATGGTAATAACAGCTCACACTGAGGCACTGTGCCAAAGAACACAGATTTAGGATGCAGACTGCTTGGGTTCAAATCCTGCCTATGCCACTACCAACTGTGCTCTTAATTAGCTTCTAGGGGCCTCAGTTTCCTTATATAAAATGGGGATAACAGTACTATCTACCTCATAGAATACAGCAGTTCTGGGTACATAGTGAATTCCATTCAAAAGTATTGATTATTTACAGCAATATATTAATAATCTTACTATTGAGAATGCAATTAGTGGTTAAGAGTGCAGGCTCTACAGTCTGTCTACCTAGGTTGGCCTGTATTCTGGTTCTATTCCTTTCGGGCTGTGAGAATTTGGACATGACCCAGTTGGGGGATAATAGTAACATCTACCCTTGGGCTGTTTTGAGGATTATTTGAGTTCATACATATAGCACTGCCTAACAGAGTATACACTCAATAAATGCTAACTATTTTTATTATTTTCAGTATTAGTAGTACATTATTAATATTTTCATCACCATGTAACTTGCCTGATGATAAATGTCCTACATTATGAGGCACTATTATCAATACCATTTTAAGGATACAGGAACTTAGGCATAAGAAAGTTAAGTAACTGGTTTCATTCACTGAATGATGTAACTGGAAATTGAACCTTTTAGGCAATGGCACCCCATTCCAGTACTTTTGCCTGGAAAATCCCATGGACGGAGGAGCCTGGTGGGCTGCAGTCCATGGGGTCGCTAGAGTCAGACACGACTGAGCGGCTTCACTTTCACTTTTCACTTTCGTGCGTTGGAGAAGGAAATGGCAACCCACTCCAGTGTTCTTGCCTGGAGAATCCCAGGGAAGGGGAAGCCTGGTGGGCTGCCGTCTATGGGGTCGCACAGAGTCGGACACGACTGAAGCGACTTAGCAGCAAGAGGATTAGGAGACCTTTGGGTCTACACAAAAATAGAGGCTGATTTCTTCAAGGGAAAACAGGCTGATTAAGGAACAAAAGAATTTTATACTTTCTAGCCTTACATTTAGATCTTTAATCTATTTTGAATTTATCTTTGTGTATGGTGTTAGGAAGTGTTCTAATTTTGTTCTTTCACATGTAGATGTACGCTTTCCCCAGCACCATTTATTGAAAAGGCTGTCTTTGGCGCATTGTATATTCTTGCCTCCTTTGTCAAAAATAAGGGACCCATAGGTCAGTTCAGTTCAGTCGCTCAGTTGTGTCCGACTCTGCAACCCCACGAACCACAGCACGCCAGGCCTCTCTGTCCATCACCAACTCCCAGAGTCCACGTAAACCCATGTCCACTGAGTTGGTGATGCCATCCAACCATCTCATCCACTGCCATCCCACCATCTCATCCACTGCCATCCCCTTCTCCTCCTGCCCCCAATCCCTCCCAGCATCAGGGTCTTTTCAAATGAGTCAGCTCTTCGCATCAGGTGGCCAAAGAATTGGAGTTTCAGCTTCAATATCACTTCTTCCAATGAACACTCAGGACTGATCTCCCTTAAGATGGACTGGTTGGATCTCCTTGCATGCCAAGGGACTCTCAAGAGTCTTCTCCAACACCACAGTTCAAAAGCATCAATTCCTGGGCCCTCAGCTTTCTTTATAGTCCAACTCTCACATCCATACATGACCACTGGAAAAACCACAGCCTGACTAGACAGACCTTTGATGACAAAGTAATGTCTCTGCTTTTTAATATGCTGTCTAGGTTAGTCATAGCTTTTCTTCCAAGGAGTAAGTGTCTTTTAATTTCATGGCTGCAATCACCATATGCTGTGATTTTGGAGCCCAGAAAAATAAAATCAGCCACTGTTTCCATTGTTTCCCCATCTATTTGCTATGAATTGATGAGACCAGATGCCATGATCTTAGTTTTCTGAATGTTGAGTTTTAAGCCAACTTTTTCACTCTCCTCTTTCACTTTCATCAAGAAGCTCTTTAGTTCTTCTTCACTTTCTGCCATAAAGGTGGTGTCATCTGCATATCAGAGGTTATTGATATTTCTCCTGGCAATCTTGATTCCAGCTTGTGCTTCTTCCAGACCAGTGTATCTCATGATGTACCCTGCATATAAGTTAAATAAGCAGGGTGACAATATACAGCCTTGACGTACTCCTTTTCCTATTTGGAACCAGTATGCTGTTCCATGTCCAGTTCTAACTGTTGCTTCCTGACCTCATACAGGTTTCTCAAGAGGCAGGTCAGGTGGTCTGGTATTCCCATCTCTTTCAGAGTTTTCCACAGTTGATTGTGATCCACACAGTCAAAGACTTTGTCAATAAAGCAGAAATAGATGTTTTTCTGGAACTCTCTTGCTTTTTCCATGATCCAGCAAATGTTGGCAATTTGATCTCTGGTTCCTCTGCCTTTTCTAAAACCAGCTTGACCATCTGGAAGTTCACGATTCACATATTGCTGAAGCCTGGCTTGGAGAATTTTGAGCATTACTTTGCTAGCGTGTGAGAGGAGTACAATTGTGCGGTAGTTTGAGTATTCTTTGGCATTGCCTTTCTTTGGGATTGGAATGAAAACTGACTTTCTCCAGTCCTGTGGCCACTGCTGAGTTTTCCAAATTTGCTGGCATATTGAGTGCAACACTTTCACAGCATCATCTTTCAGGATTTGAAATAGCTCCACTGGAATTCCATCACCTCCACTAGCTTTGTTCGTAGTGATGCTTTCTAAGGCCCACTTGACTTCACATTCCAGGATGTCTGGCTCTAGGTGAGTGATCAGACCATCGTGATTATCTTGGTTGTGAAGATCTTTTTTGTACAGTTCTTCTGTGTATTCCTGCCACTTCTTCTTAATATCTTCTGCTTCTGTTAGGTCCATACCATTTCTGTCCTTTATTGAGCTCATCTTCGCATGAAATGTTCCCTTGGTATCTCTAATTTTCTTGAAGAGATCTCTAGTCTTTCCCATTCTGTTGTTTTCCTCTATTTCTTTGCATTGATCACTGAGGAAGGCTTTCTTATCTCTTCTTGCTATTCTTTGGAACTCTGCATTCAGATGCTTATACCTTTCCTTTTCTCCTTTGCTTTTCGCTTCTCTTCTTTTCACAGCTATTTGTAAGGCCTCCTCAGACAGCAATTTTGCGTTTTTGCATTTCTTTTCCATGGGGATGGTCTTGATCCCTGTCTCCTATACAATGTCATGAACTTCCATCCATAGTTCATCAGGCACTCTGTCTATCAGATCTAGTCCCTTAAATCTATTTCTCACTTCCACTGTATAATCATAAGGGATTTGATTTAGGTCATACCTGAATGGTCTAGTGGTTTTCCCTACTTTCTTCAATTTAAGTCTGAATTTGGCAATAAGGAGTTCATGATCTGAGCCACAGTCAGCTCCTGGCCTTGTTTCTGTTGACTGTATAGAGCTTCTCCATCTTTGGCTGCAAAGAATATAATCAATCTGATTTCAGTGTTGACCATCTGGTGACGTCCATGTGTAGGAGTCTTCTCTTGTGTTGTTGGAAGAGGGAGTTTGCTATGACCAGTGCATTTCCTTGGCAAAACTCTATTAGTCTTTGCCCTGCTTCATTCCATATTCCAAGGCCAAATTTGCCTGTTGCTCCAGGTGTTTCTTGACTTCCTACTTTTGCATTCCAGTCCCCTATAATGAAAAGGACATCTTTTTTGGGTGTTAGATCTAAAAGGTCTTGTAGGTCTTCATAGAACTGTTCAACTTCAGCTTCTTCAGCGTTACTGGTTGGGGCATAGACTTGGGTTACTCTGATATTGAATGGTTTGCATTGGAAATGAACAGACATCATTCTGTCATTTTTGAGATTGCATCCAAGTACTGCATTTTGGACTCTTTTGTTGACCATGATGGCTACTCCATTTCTTCTGAGGTGTTCCTGCCCGCAGTAGTAGATATAATGGTCATCTGAGTTAAATTCACCCATTCCAGTCCATTTTAGTTTGCTAATTCCTAGAATGTCGACGTTCACTCTTGCCATCTCCTGTTTGACAATCTTAGGGTTTTCTATATACAGTATCATGTCATCTGCAAACAGTGAAAGCTTTACTACTTCTTTTCCAACCTGGATTCCTTTTATTTCTTTTTCTTCTCTGATTGCTGTAGCTAGGACTTCCAGAACTATGTTGAATAACAGTGGTGAAAGTGGACACCTTTGTCTTGTTCCTGATCTTAGGGGGAATGCTTTCAGTTTTTCACCATTGAGAAAAATGTTTGCTGTAGGCTTATCATATATGGCTTTTACTATGTTAAGGTAGATTCCTTCTATGCCCATTTTTTGAAGAGTTTTAATCCTATAACTCTTAGTGGAAAACACAGGCAGAACACTCAGTGACATAAATCAAAGCAAGATCCTCTATGACCCACCTCCTACAGTAATGGAAATAAAAACAAAAGTAAACAAGTGGGACCTGATTAAATTTAAAAGATTTTGCACAGCAAAGAAAACTATAAGGTGAAAAGACAACCCTCAGAATGGGAGAAAATAATAGCAAATGAAACAACTGACAAAGGATTAATATCCAAAATATATAAGCAGCTCATACAACTCAATACCAGAAAAACAAACAACCCAATCAAAAAGTGGGAAAAAGACCTAAACAGACATTTCTCCAAAGAAAACATACAGGTGGCTAACAAACACATGAAAAGATGCTCAACATCACTCATTATTAGAGAAATGAAAATCAAAACTATAATGCGATATCACATTACACCAGTCATCATCAAAAAGTCTACAAACAATAACTGCTGGAGGGGGTGTGGAGAAAAGGGCATGTTCTTGCACTGTTGATGGGAATGTAAATTGATATAGCCACTATGGAAGACGATATGGAGATTCCTTAAAAAACTAGGAATAAAACCACCATATGACCCAGCAATCTTACTCCTAGTCATATACCCTGAGCAAACCAGGTTTGAAAAAGACACATGTATGCCATTGTTCATTGTAGCACTATTTACAATAGCTAGAACATGGAAGCAACCTAAATGTCCATTGACAGATGGATGGATAAAGAAATCGTGGTACATAGACACAATGGAATATTATTCAGCCCTAAAAAGGAACACATTTGAGTCATTTCTAATGAGGTGGATAAACCTAGAACCTATTATACAGAGTGAAGTAAGTCAGAAAGAGAAAGATAAATATTGTGTTCTAATGCATATATACGGAATCTAGAAAAATGGTACTGAAAAAGCATCTGCCTCCAATGCGGGAGACCCAGGTTCGATCCCTGGGTTGGGAAGATCCCCTGGAGAAGGAAATGGCACCCCACTCCAGTACTCTTGCCTGGAGAATCCCATGGATGGAGAAGCCTGGTAGGCTACAGTCCACTGGGTCGCAAAGAGTCGGATACAACTGAGCGACTTCACTTTCACTTTCAATGGAGAAACAGACATAGAGAATAGACTTATGGACATGGGGAGAGGGGAGGAGAGGGTAAGATGTATGGGAAGAGTAACATGGAAACTTACATTTGCATATGTAAAATAGATAGCCAAAGGGAATTTACTGTATGACTCAGGAAACTCAAACAGGGGCTCTGTGTCAACTTAGAGTGGTCAGATGGAGAGGGAAATGGGAGGGAGGTTCAAAAGGAAGGAGATATATGTATACTTATGGGATTTCTTTGGAAGGAACGATGTTAAAGCTGAAACTCCAGTACTTTGGCCACCTCATGTGAAGAGTTGACTCATTGGAAAAGACTCTGATGCTGGGAGGGATTGGGGGCAAGAGGAGAAGCGGACGACAGAGGATGAGATGGCTGGATGGCATCACTGACTCGATGGACGTGAGTCTGAGTGAACCCCTGGAGTTGGTGATGGACAGGGAGGCCTGGCGTGCTGCGATTCATGGGGTCACAAAGAGTCGGACACGACTGAGCAACTGATCTGATCTGATCTGATGGCTGATTCATGTTGAGGTTTGACAGAAAACAATAAAATTCTGTAAAGCAATTGTCCTTCAATAAAAAGAAAATTAATTAAAAAAAGGAAAGAAGCAGAGAAGAAGTGGGACTAAGGTGGCAACACTGGAGGCTCCTGGATTTCCTTCCTCCAACAGAGTCACTGAATGTACAGCTGCACAGGGAGCAAGCCCCTCTAAGAGGGATCCAGAAACTAGCTGAGTGACTCCTATATATTGGGCTAAAGAGAAAATATCACATCAAAACAGGTGGGAAAGACTGAGACACATTCACACCATAAATCCCATACCTGGCAGAGCACCATACAATCAGCAGGGAACCCTCAACTCTCAGTCACTCCCTGAAGAGTGAAGGGTTTGGACCACACAGCCAGTGCCCCAACTTTTAAGGCTCCCACCCAGGCAGAGACTCCCCAAACCCCTTTGTCTTGTAACCCTTTTTGGCTTGAAGTCTATTTTGTCTGATAGAGGTATGGCTATGCTGGCTTCTTTCCATTTTTGTTTGCTTGAAATGTTATCTTCCAACATTTTACTTTTTAGCTTATGTGTGTTTCTAAAATGAGTTTTCTACGGGCAGAATATTGTTGGGTCTTTATTAATCTATCCATTGGTTAGTTCAATCCATTTACACTTAGTGTGATTATATGTAAGGATTTACTGCTGCCATTTATCTTTTGCCTTCTGTTTCTCTCTCCATTGTTTCATTTTTCTTCTGCTTCTGAGTACCTTTATAAGTTGGTGGGTTTTCTATGGTGATTCTCTCCATCCTCACCTTTTTAAATATTTTGTGTCTTTAGACTTCTGCTTTGGGGTTACCATGAGGTTTACATAAAATGTCTTATAGATAAAATAGTCCTTTTTCTGCTGATAGCAATTTATCTTCATTCACCTATGAGGGTTCCATCCTTTTATACTTCCCTTTTTATATTTTTGATTCTGTAATTTCATTACTAAGTAGTAGTAGTCACTATTATTTTTTAAGCTTAATATATTATTCTTATAAAAGAGTTAGTGCTCTAATTCTATTTATCATCTTAATCAGAGCTTTGGGTGATTTCATGTTTTTAGTTCAGCTTGAAGAGCTCTGTTCAACATTTCTTGTAAAGCAGTTCTAATGTTGGAAAATCCCTCAGCTTCTGTTTGTCTGGGGAAAGATTTATCTCTGCTTCATATTTTTGCTGGATAGACTGTTCTTGGCTGGTAGTTTTTATATTTCAATATTTGATCATGTTATTCCACTCTCTCCTGGCCTATAGAGTTTCTGTTGGTTTTGTTGTTTGGTCGCTAAGTCGTGTCCGACTCTTTTGTGACCCCATATACTGTAGTCTCCCAGGCTCCTCTGTCCATGAAATTTCCCAAGCAAGAATGCTGGAGTGGGTTGCCATTTCCTTCTCCAGGTAGAACTTCTGCTGATATGGAGAGTTTGTGGGTTATCTTTTATTCCTATCTACCTTTAAAATCCTTTACCTTGACTTCTGACAGTTTTAATATAATGTATCTTGGAGATACATAATAAGGTGTTCTATTAGCTTTATGGACTTCTAGATAGAGTTTCTTTTCTAGGTTTGGGAAGTTCTAGGGTATTGTTTCTATAAATAAACTCTGCCCCATTTTCCCTCTTCTTCTGGGATACTCATTACACTTATGTTGGCTTTTCTACTGGAGTTAGTTCTTACAGGGTTTTCTTCACTTTTAAGTCTTAGTTTTCTCTCTTCCATCTGAATCATTGCTCTATTTCCATCATGCTGCTACTGCTAAGTCACTTCAGTCGTGTCCGACTCTGTGTGACTCCATAGACGTCAGCCTACGAGGCTCCCCCGTCCCTGAGATTCTCCAGGCAAGAACACTGGAGTGGGTTGCCATTTCCTTCTCCAGTGCATGCAAGCATGCTAAGTCGCTTCAGGTGTGTCCGACTCTGTGTCACCCCATGGACAGCAGCCCACCAGGCTCCTCTGTCCACAGGATTCTCTAGGCAAGAATACTGGAGTGGGTTGCCATTTCCTTCTCCATATTTCCATCATGGAGCTTCTAATTCTCTCTTCAATTATGATCTGCTCTATTTCCAATGCATTATAAAGCATTCTCCATCTGAGTTCTTCAGCTCCAGAATTTGTATGGTTCTTTTTTAGAATTTCAGTGTCTTTGGTAAAGTACTTCTTCCATTTGCTAATTTTATCCCTGAAACCATTTGTAGCACTTTTCTGAGTTTTCCTATAGCTCACTGAATTTCTTCATAACAGCTATTTTAAATCCCTTGTCAGTTCTATCACAATATTCTACATTTTTTGTTTTAGTTGCCATAAAATTGTCATTTTCTTTTTGTGACATCACATTACCATGATTTTTCATGGTGTTTGAGGAGAAATGCCCCTGCTGCTGCATTTGAAGTAGCAGACACATTCCTTACTTAGATAAGGTTTTGTTTACTTTGGTTCTAACAGTTCAACAGGCTGGTGGTTAGGTGCCTACATTTTATTTTTTAGAGGGTAGCACTATAGCACAAGTTTTGCTTTCCTTACCACTAAGGTAAGGAAAGGATAGGAAATTGCAACCCACTCCAGTATTCTTGCCTGAAGAATTCCTTGGACAGAGGAGCCTGGTGGGCTACAGTCCTTGGAGTCACAGAGTTGGACATAACTGAGTGACTGAGCATGCAAGGAAAGAATGCATTAACAAAGCAAGAGGTGCTGGCAGAGCAGGAGAGGGGTGCACGTAGTACTTGGGACTTTGGGTGTGCCCACAACCTGGTAGGGTGCTCCTCAGGTCAGGGAACCCCAGAGGTCCATGGGCAGTTATCTTATCTCCTAGAGCAAACAGCAGAAGATGCTTTCCTTCAGTTCTTTCTTGTCTGCCTACTGCCCTCCACTTTCCCTACCGCACCCCCAGTCACTGCAGTCTCTCTTTAGAGACAGCAGCTGGTCCCTCCAGCTGCAGTGCACACAGCTAGGCAGGCACACATTCATCACCTCACCCTCCACCTCATCTGCTGGAGAGGTTGCATCGGCTCCCTGCCAATCACCTACTCTGATGTCACTACCTCTGGCACCACTAGCTCCACCAGCACTCCCCTCAATCTGCTGCCTCCTCTGGAGTTCAGTCCACTAACTTTCGGGTACACAGATGGATGGATGTCTCAGAGATTCTGCTATGCTGTGCACAGGCTTATTTTTTCTTTTTTTTGGTTATGGAGTATACAAGAACTCATGCAACAAGAACAACACAACAGCAAAAAAACAAGCAGTAACCCAATTAAAAAGTAAGCAAAGGACCTGAATAGACATTTCTCCTAAGAAAACATACAAATGGCCAAAAAGCCCATAAAAAGATACTCAACCTCACTCATCATCAGGGAAATGCAAATCAAAACCACAATGAGATATTATCTCATGCCTGTTAGGATATCTAATAGCAAATAAACAAAAGATAACAAATGCTGGTGAGGATGTAGAAGAAAAGACTACTATATGCTGTTGGTGGGAATGGAAGTTGGCACAGCCACTATGGAAAGCAATATAGAGGTTTCTCAGGAAATTAAAAATAGAACTGCTATATGATCCAGCAACCCCATTTCTGGGTACATTTCCAAAGCAAACAAAATGATTTTCTTAAAGAGATATCTGGTGTACCCCTATTTTCACTGCAGCATGATTTGTAAGAGCCAAGACATGGAAACAACCTAAACAATGTCACCAATGGATGAATGGAGGAAGAAATGCAGTATATATACACAATGGAATATCATTTAGCTAAAAACAGGAAATCCTGCTCTGTGTGTGAGATGTACAAACCTCAAGGGAATTATGCTAAGTGAAATAAATCAGACGGTAAGGCAAATACATACGATCTCACTTATATGTACAATCTAAAAATACCCAAATTCATAGAAGCAGAGTAGATTTGTGGTTGCCTGGAGGTTAGGGGCTGGGAAAAATATGGTGAGGCGGTAAATTTTCAGTTCTAATATGAATAAGGTCTGAGGTTATAATGTAAAACATGGTAAGTATAATTGATAATACTGTACTATAGAATGAAAATTTACCAGGAAAGTAGAACTTAAGTGTTCTCATCAAGAAAAAAGCAAAAAAACAAATTTGAATCTGTGAGTTAGTGATTAACTTGATGGTAGGAATCCTTTCATAATCTGTATACATACATATATCAAATCATCATGTCAGTTCAGTTCAGTTCAGTCGCTCAGTCACATCTGACTCTTTGCAACCCCATGAATCGCAGCACGCCAGGCCTCCTTGTCCATCACCAACTCCCGGAGTTCACTCAGACTCACGTCCATCGAGTCGGTGATGCCATCTAGCCATCTCATCCTCTGTCATCCCCTTCTCCTCCTGCCCCCAATCCCTCCCAGCATCAGAGTCTTTTCCAACGAGTCAACTCTTTGCATGAGGTGGCCAAAGTACTGGAGTTTCAGCTTTAGCATCATTCCTTCCAAAGAAATCCCAGGGCTGATCTCCTTCAGAATGGACTAGTTGGATCTCCTTGCAGTCCAAGGGACTCTAAAGAGTCTTCTCCAATACCACAGTTCAAAAGTATCAATTCTTTGGCGCTCAGCCTTCTTCACAGTCCAACTCTCACATCCATACATGACCACAGGAAAAACCATAGTCTTGACTAGATGGACCTTTGTTGGCAAAGTAAAATCTCTGCTTTTGAATATGCTATCTAGGTTGCTTATAACTTTGCTTCCAAGGAGTAAGCGTCTTTTAATTTCATGGCTGCAGTCACCATCTGCAGTGATTTTGGAGCCCCCCAAAATAAAGTCTGACACTGTTTCCACTGTTTCCCCATCTATTTCCCATGAAGTGATGGGACCAGATGTCATGATCTTCGTTTTCTGAATGTTGAGCTTTAAGCCAATTTTTTCACTCTCCTCTTTCACTTTCATCAAGAGGCTTTTTAGTTCCTCTTCACTTTCTGCCATAAGGGTGGTGTCATCTGCATATCTGGTTATTGATATTTCTCCTGGCAATCTTGATTCCAGGTTGTGCTTCTTCCAGTCCAGCATTTCTCATGATGTACTCTGCATATAAGTTAAATAAGCAGGGTGACAATATACAACCTTGACGTACTTCTTTTCCTATTTGGAACCAGTCTGTTGTTCCATGTCCAGTTCTAACTGTTGCTTCCTGACCTGCATACAGATTTCTCAAGAGGTAGGTCAGGTGGTCTGGTATTCCCATCTCTTTCAGAGTTGTCCAACAGTTTGTAGTACAGTTTAAATTACTATTTTGTTAATCACCTCAGTAAGTTGAAAACAAAAGAAACAGGGTTGTGTATTAAATAACAGTTGCCATGACAATTGCTTTTCTCCTTTTTATAAAATTGTATTGAATTGCAAAACTGCACAAGAACACAATGTTAGCATTGGGAAAAGTCTGTGGACCTAGTCCAAAATCTTCAAATTCCAGATGAGGAAACCAAGGTCCAGAACAGCTCAACAACTGACCCAGGATCCCAGAACAATCTTAGCATCAGAACAAAAACTAAGATCAGATATTCTGGTCTGAAATCCCTCCATCACAACAGACTGCCACAGTTTCATGACAAAAACCTAAATGAAAATCACTTTATATTACAATCTACTTGTTTATTAAATAGTGGAGAATTTGATAAGCAGAGCCAATCAATTCTTGAGGTGTATCATGCAAATGAACTCTGATGGAAAGGCATACTTATCCACAATAGCTGACCCTGTCAAGGGTACACTGAGTAGATGTGTGCATGACTGTAGGGAGGAAAAAAAGGGAAATTTCAGGGCAAATAGTCACGTAACTGTCTTTACAACTTAGACAGACTAGATATTCTTGCAGCTGCTGCTGCCGCTAAGTCACTTCAGTCATGTCCGACTCTGTGCAACCCCATAGACGGCAGCCCACCAGGCTCCACTGCCCCTGGGATTCTCCAGGGAAGAACACTGGAGTGGGTTGCCATTTCCTTCTCCAATGCATGGAAGTGAAAAGTGAAAGTGCAGTCGTTCAGCCGTGTCTGACTCTTCATGACCCCATGGACTGCAGCCCACCAGGCTCCTCTGTCCATGGGATTTTCCAGGCAAGAGTACTGGAGGGGGGTTCCATTAGGCCTAATTGGAAGTTGCACTAAACACACTGACATGTTTCACTGAGATCCTGTATGAGGGCAGTAGTGTGAAGATCTATTGGCAGTGACCTGAATCTACTCACCTCACAGAAATATCACATTAGGGAGAAACATGGTCAAGGCATTAAAAAAATTTATGAAGCCTGGAAACAGTGATTCAAAGCTACTCTTTGTATTAATATACGAAATGAGAATTCAATGATATGTGTGAGTTTTTTCTTTTAAAAATTAACTTCAGACTTACAATAATAGAATTTATTTTCCACAGTATAATATAGTGATTAAGAACAAACTTCCTGATCCAGAGCCTCAGAGATAAAGTCTAGACTAGCTCTGTGATCTCACATGATGCATCTTTATGCCTCTCTTTTTCTCATCTATCAAATGGGAATAAAGACTTCTTAAGAGTTATCATGAAGATTCATGGGGTCTCAAAGAGTCAGACATGACTGAGCAACTGAAAGTCATGTCTGACCCTTGGTAATCCCATGGACTGCAGCACGTCAGGCCTCCCTGTCCATCACCAACTCCTGCAGTTCACTCAAACTCACGTCCAGCGAGTCGGTGATGCCATCCAGCCATCTCTTCCTCTGTTGTCCCCTTCTCCTCCCACCTTCAATCTTTCTCAGCATCAGACTCTTTTCCAATGAGTCAGCTCTTTGCATCAGGTAGCCAAAGTATTGGAGTTTCAGTTTCAACATCAGTCCTTCCAATGAATATTCAGGACTTATTTCCTTTAGGATGGACTGGGTGGATCCCCTTGCAGTCCAAGGGACTCTCAAGAGTCTTCTCTAACACCACAGTTCAAAAGCATCAATTCGTCAGTGCTAAGCTTGCTTTATAGTCCAACTCTCACAACATGACTACTGGAAAAACCATAGCCTTGACTAGATGGATCTTTGTTGGCAAAGTAATGTCCCTGCTTTTTAATATGCTGTCTAGGTTGGTCATAACTTTTCTCCCAAGTGTACAGTGTAATTATTTGACATACCTATACATTATGGAAAAGAAATGCAAAAAAGCAAAATGGCTGTCTGGGGAGGCCTTACAAATAGCTGTGAAAAGAAGAGAAGCGAAAAGCAAAGGAGAAAAGGAAAGATATAAGCATCTGAATGCAGAGGTCCAAAGAATTGCAAGAAGAGATAAGAAAGCCTTCCTCAGAGATGAATGCAAAGAAATAGAGGAAAACAACAGAATGGGAAAGACTAGAGATCTCTTCAAGAAAATTAGAGATACCAAGGGAACATTTCATGCAAAGATGGGCTTGATAAAGGACAGAAATGGTATGGACCTAACAGAAGCAGAAGATATCAAGAAGAGGTGGCAAGAATACACAGAAGAACTGTACAAAAAAGATCTTCACCTCTCAGATAATCACGATGGTGTGATTACTGACCTAGAGCCAGACATCCTGGAATGTGAAGTCAAGTGGGCCTTAGAAAACACCACTACGAACAAAGCTAGTGGAAGTGATAGAATTCCAGTGGAGCTATTTCAAATCCTGAAAGATGATGCTGTGAAAGTGCTGCACTCAATATGCCAGCAAACTTGGAAAACTCAGCAGTGGCCACAGGACTGGAAAAGGTCAGTTTTCATTCTGATCCCAAAGAAAGGCAATGCCAAAGAATGCTCAAACTACCGCACAATTGCACTCATCTCACACGCTAGTAAAGTAATGCTCAAAATTATCCAAGTCAGGCTTCAGCAATACGTGAACCGTGAACTTCCTGATGTTCAAGCTGGTTTTAGAAAAGGCAGAGGAACCAGAGATCAAATTGCCAACATCTGCTGGATCATGGAAAAAGCAAGAGAGTTCCAGAAAAGCACCTATTTCTGCTTTATTGACTAGGCCAAAGCCTTTGACTGTGTGGATCACAATCAACTGTGGGAAATTCTGAAAGGGATGGGAATACCAGACCACCTGACCTGCCTCTTGAGAAATCTGTATGCAGGTTAGGAAGCAACAGTTAGAACTGGACATGGAACAACAGACTGGTTCCAAATAGGAAAAGGAGTACGTCAAGGTTGTATATTGTCACTCTGCTTATTTAACTTATATGCAGAGTACATCATGAGAAACGCTGGACTGGAAGAAGCACAACCTGAAATCAAGATTGCCAGGAGAAATATCAATAACCTCAGATATGCAGATGATACCACCTTTATGGCAGAAAGTGAAGAAGAACTAAAGAGCCTCTTGATGAAAGTGAAAGAGGAGAGTGAAAAAGTTGGCTTAAAACTCAACATTCAGAAAACTAAGATCATGGCATCTGGTCCCATCAATTTATAGCAAATAGATTGGGAAACAGTGGCTGACTTTATTTTTTGGGGCTCCAAAATCACTGCAGATTGTGATTGCAGCCATGAAATTAAAAGAGGCTTTGTAGTTCCTCTTCACTTTCTGCTATAAGGGTGGTGTCATCTGCATATCTGAGGTTATTGATATTTCTCCTGGCAATCTTGATTCCAGTTTGTGTTTCTTCCAGTCCAGCATTTCTCATGATGTACTCTGCATATAAGTTAAATAAGCAGGGTGACAATATACAGCCTTGACGTACTCCTTTTTCTATTTGGAACCAGTCTGTTGTTCCATGTCCAGTTCTAACTGTTGCTTCCTGACTGAGCGACTGAACTGAACTGATACATTATGCAATGACAACCAAGATCAACATAACCAACATATCTATCACTTCACATAGCTGTTTTTTGTGATGAGAATGCTTAAGGTCTACTCTCAGCTTTCAAGTATACAGAAAACATCTGTGTATATATCTTTCCCCAAAGAATAAACAGGATACATTTGTAATATGGCTGAACTGTGCAAGGTGCTAAAATAGATGCAAAAGATCTACCCTGAGGGACTCCCAGTCTTACAAGTAGACAACCATTAGATTCACAAGCTCTATTCCAACCCAGATCCCCCAACAAAGCTGGACCCCAGAGTTATCCAAAGCTATTTAATCTCTTTGTGGAGGCTGAGACTACGGGTCTCCAGACTTAATCTCTTTCTCCTTTCCCTACAATGTGATCTCCAGTCAGAGAGGAAATATACACAAATAAAAAGCTAAACTGAGTGTGTAAGAATACATCTAACATTCGCATGTATGTGTTTCAATTGCTCGCTTCACTGTCAGAAACTCTGATGGCACCAGAACTTTTAGAAAGCAAGATTTATGGTATTAAACTCACAACACTGATATCGAATAGTCCCTTTCCCCATGGTATATCCCTTCCTCCATTCGCTGAACAAGGTTTCCTGCAATAGGCACTCCAATGCAGGGATAGACAAAATATCTCTTCTCCAGGAGTATAAAATCCAGCCTCATGTGTGTTAGAAAACAAACACCTTCCCAGGGGTTGGTTTCTTGAGACACACTAATTCAAGTACCATAGACAGATCTTTTCAAGTTTGGAGGCTCAGAAATGAATATTGACTGGTGAAATCAGAGCATGGACCCTTGAGAAGATAAAATTTAAGATCTATCAGTGGTTGATTCGTTTCATTTAAAGAATTCTCGCTGCTTTGTATGAGCAAATAAACCAGAAAATGCTGATGCTCCTTTCATTAAAGAAAATAAAATACAATGAAATACAATAACTGCCAGCTAGAGAACCACAGTCCTCAGGGAGACTATTCCTGCACCGCCAATAGACAATCATGTTAACTAGTGTTCATTCCAATTGTTTTAGGAAGAAGATTTTAGAGGGAGAGTCAATTCAGTAAGTCTCACCTTGGCTATAAATTGTTGATTCTGACTCAGTGGGTAAGACCAACTTTGAAACACTAACATCACTGGGTATTTACATGTAGGTGGGAACATCTCTTAGTATCTGATCAGGAAACAGAACAAACTTCCCACTGGGTGTTGACGTTTTCTCACCAAGAAGTGTCATCATGCACTTGACAACTACATCAAGAATTAACACTTGTCCAGTGCCCACACTCAACGTACAAACATCGTACATATATCATTTCACTGAATTCACTGAACTCTAATTCCTTGGGCACAAGACTAGTCTGATTTGCCACATTATCCTCAGCACCTTCAGCACTGGCTGACCCACTATAGATGCTCAATTAATGTTGAAAGGATTTTTACAGTGTTGCAAGTCACCTGGCCAGTAGGCAGCAGAAGTGGTATCCGACTGCAACACTCTCTACCCCACCAGCATATCTTTATTGGATGATATTGCTTAGTGATTCTAAAGACTAGGATTTGATAACTAGTTCATAGAGGCTTCCCTGGTGGCTCAGATGGTAAAGAATCTGCCCACAATGCAGGAGACCTGAATTCAACCCCTGGGTTGGGAAGATCCCCCAGAGAAGGGAATGGCTACCTCATTCCAGTATTCTTGCCTGAAGAATCCCATGGACAGAGAAACCTGGCAGGCTACAATCCATGGGGTCCCAAAGAGCTGGAGAAGACTGAGCAACTAACACTTTCACTTTTCACTTAAGAAACATAACATTTTGGACAATATTAGAAAAAAAAATTGAGATACAAATTACAGTGTATAACTTGTATTTCAACTTCATTACTTATCTGCAGAAAGAAGGAACAGAATATTGCAGAATCTACACTCAGGCTGACCTTGGAAACCACATGTCTACAATGACAAAACTTAGCTCTGGATCCCTGGAAGTGGGGCAGGTGATGGTGGTTTAGTTACTAAACTGTGTCTGACTCTTTTGCGACCACATGGACTGTAGCCCACCAGGCTCCTATGTCCATGGGGATTCTCCAGGCTAGAATACTGGAGTGGGTTGCCACTTCCTTCTCCAGGGGATCTTCCCAACCCTGGGATCAAACCTGGGTCTCCTGCATTGCAGGCAGATTCTTTATCATCTGAGCCACCAGGGAAGCCGTGGAGGTGGGGGCAAGAGCTTCACTCTGCTACAGGAAGGCTGGACTTCACCTGAGTGAGCAGTTCTATTGTTCTAAACCAAAGGGATTTTGATGTTTATCTGCTGCAGTAACCAGAGTTACTGTATACAAACTCATCAATTCTCTGGCAGCAGGTCTCTGAAGTATATGAGTTTCAAAGGAGAGGGGGTCTCACAAAGGCGTTCAGGAATAGCAGTGTGCAGCATGTCAGAAGGAGCATCTAACAGTAATTGTAATATGTGCCCCGACTTGGGAGTCAGGTCAAGAGTGACCTTAGGATTTCTGTCTTTTTGTTCACTGGGACATAGTAGATCAGCAAATACATGTTAAATAACAGTGGAGGGGGGGAAGCCTTAGAGATAGTTTAGGACAGAATGTTCTTTCCTATGGGAACCTCAGGGAAGCACCTAGATTACAAAATGAAAATGACTCAATAACTTACAGAACTTATGTAACTAAGTACTTTTTAGACAGCCATGTCCCATTTTTATAAAATTATAGCTGCTCAGATATAAATTAAAGTGCATTTCAGGTCATATTTGTGGCTTTTCCTATCAACATACAAATGAACAAGGCTCTTACTGTAACATATTAGTTTATTAAAGCTAAAAGAATAGCTAAATTGGACATACATTTATTTTTAAAGGCTTGTTGCATTGAAAATGCCCCATTCATTCTGCAGCTAATCCTCATAATCACTTAGCATTACAAAGTGAAAAGCAAATAGTTACCTGGACACAGAAACCTGACTATACTGGTTTGCCAGGGTTGCTCAGAAAATGGAGTGGATCTCAAGGTCACGTGTGTCTCTCTAGGGCTGGTGAGCTGCCCTGCCCCCCTCAGTTCCTTGGCTCTCACTCTGCCCTGTGACAGCCTCTAAAAATGTTGTGATGCAATTGTTTTGTCTTCCTAACTGAAGGGCAAGGCAGAACAAGGTCTTACTCTTCCTTGATTCTCAAAGCTTAAATCAAAACTTGGAATACAATAGGACTTCCCTGGGAGTCCACTGGATAAGAATCTGCCTGCCAATGCAGGAGACACAGGTTTGATCCCTGCTCTGGGACAATTCCATATGCCACAGTGCAACTAAGCTCCATGTACCACTAGGTACACTCTAGAGCCCGTGCTCTGCAACAAAGTACTCCTAGCTTGCCACAACTAGAGAAAGCCTGCCTGCAGCAATGAAGACCCAGCACAGACTTTTTTTTTTTTTTTTTAATAACTTGGAATATAGTTGGTGCTCAATACGTGTCGAATGAATGAAGAAATACTGAAAAAGTGAGTCCAGTAACCATTCGGTTGCTGGATTATGAGAACAGCATCCAGGATCACTGTTGCTGTTGTTCAGTCACCCAGTCACCTCCAATTCTTTGCGACTCCATGGAATGCAGCACGCCAGGCCTCCCTGTCCCTCAACATCTCCCAAAGCTTGCCCAAGTTTGTGTCCATTGCATCAGTGATGCCATCCAGCCATTTCAACCTCTGATGCCCTCTTTTACTATTTTACTATTACTGCGTCATAAATTCAGTAATTTGGCATTATTAGTGGCAATCACATACAAATGCCAAGATATGTCAGCTAACCTTGCTGCTCAGAATTTACTCAGTTGGCCACCACGATCTAAGCACCCTCATGTACAGAATGGGGAGTAATTAACAGTCTGTGCTCTTGGGGTACTCAGTCTCCAGGAGGAGAAAGACTTGTAAAAAGATCCATTACAAGCTACAGGGTGTTCAGAGCTATAACAGAAGTGCATACACAGGGCACTGGGGCATAGCAGTGGGAACTGCTAACTGTCTCCAGCAGTTTCAAAGCTACTTCATAGAGAAGTGGACCTTCAAGCTATAAGTTGAAGTGTGCAAAAAGCTGAGTATAGAGAGACGGGTTTCTCACAAACGCCATCTCATTTATTTTGTACAGTTTGGTTAAAGAAATTGTTGTTCATTTTGAAATACAATTTAGAAAGTTCCATGGGTGCAACTGTTTATGTAACAACTCTTTGTCTTGTCCAGTCCTTATCAATAAAAGAGACATGATAAATCACCTTTTTTCTTTGAGGAACAGATCATAGATTTAAGATGATCCAAACACTATTACAAAGTGATGGATGAAGACAGACCACCTGGAAAAGCCCCAGGATTTCCAGGAGAAAACAGCATAAAATACAAGGACAGTGAAGTTAAGACGTATGTGTGCCTTCTATTAAACGAGGTTTTTTGTCATCTCCTCCAACTGGGTAGGAATGATGTAATGAAGACAGAGAGTAAGTGTACCCATTTTTCAGATAAATAAAAACACATCCCAGCAACACCTGAAAAATACCACCGTAGAGAAGGAGACTTCTTTAGAACAACAGACCTATACCTTTAATGGATGGGATCCAATACAATTATGTTCAGAAACCTAAAGTAATTTCAGGAACAAATGAGAAAGTAACTCCCGCCTTGAACTAATGTATATAGAAGCCTGGATATTGATTTCCTGGACTATGGATCACCCTGACACCCTACAAAAGTGTATTTATTGTCCTGCAGTGTGCCGTATCTACAAGAAGGGCTTGCAAACCCTAATTAAAATTTAAATGAAAGAAATAATCAGATAAAAGTGACCTACAGGCTGAGGGATTAAAATAAATTATGTGGTAATGGTATTTGAGAGTAAGAAACAGAAGCTCAGGTTTTCTAAAAATAAAAAATAAAAATCTGCAACTATATGGAATGACAAACATCCTTCAGGGACTATGCTGTAAAAAAAGAAAAATTAAACCTGGACTGGCAACTCGTTTCCTACATGATATTTTACATGTTTCATTGCCATTCTCCCAAATCTTCCCACCCTCTCCCTCTCCCACAGAGTCCATAAGACTGTTCTATACATCAGTTGCCAGTCCAGGTTCGATGCATGATGCTGGATGCTTGGGGCTGGTGCACTGGGACGGCCCAGAGGGATGGTATGGGGAGGGAGGAGGGAGGAGGGTTCGGGATGGGGAACACATGTATACCTGTGGTGGATTCATTTTGATATTTGGCAAAACTAATACAATTATGTAAAGTTTAAAAATAAAATAAAATTGGAAGATTTAAAAAAATAAATAAATAAAAAAATAAAAAGCAAAAAAAAAAAGAAAAATTAAAACTAAAATAAATCCTTACCATAATCCATTTATTTTCTTCAATAGACAACCAATTCTACTTAACTGAATTCCATCAGCTGTAGAATATGATAAGGTTGTCTAAAGCAAGTAAAATAATTATTTTGTGGACTTTTCAAAACAGGAGTCCCATGATGCTCTGGAGTTTTAAACAAGGTACATTTAAAATGAGATTTGCTACATAAAAGATTACAGGAAAATATCAAGAGTGCAGACCATGCCCCTCAACTTGGAATCCTCTCAGCTGCCTTCTGGAAGTCCTTTGCACATAGCTATGTCTGCCTTGGCTTCTAGTAAATGCTCTGTCCCATCACTGCTTCAGGCTTCTAACTCCCTTTATAAAGTTCTCAAATTATCCTAATTTGAGTGTGCTGTTTTCTACTAAGACCTGTAAGTGAGATTCTGTACTGAATTGCTCATGGGTTTGAGAAACGCAGGCAGAACCTCCTCACCAGGAAGAAATGAAAGACCAGTGATGACCCAGGGCAAGTGGTGACATGGCTCACTCAAGTTGTTCCCAGTGGTGGCCAGGATGAAGGGGAGGTCGAAGGGACGGTGCTGGCAGGTCAAGTTACTTAATTGCTAAGGTGATGGTAGTGATTATAAAGATTACCAAGTCTCTTGGGTTCTTCTCAGAGCCCTGGAAGGTATACAAAATGAAAATGAGAAATAAATATGCAAGTTTATAAATATACAAGAGCATACATGGATAAGCCAGAAAATCCCCACAGCAACTTATGTCCTATAATCTCAGCAATTCTTCATCTTCTAGAGTCATAGGACAAATATGGCTGAGGACCGAGCCCAGAGCCTGACAGTAATGGCTGCAGAACTACATTTGTTGTTGTTGTTCAATCGCTAAGTCGTGTCTGAGTCTGTGTGACCCCATGGACTGCAGCAGGCCAGGCTTCCTTGTCTTCCATTCTCTCCCAGAGCTTGCTCAAACTCATGTCCATTGAGTGGATGATGCCATCCAACCATCTCATCCTCTGTCTCCCCCTTCTCCTCCTGCCCTCAATCTTTTGCAGCATCAGGGTCTTTTTCAATGAGTTGGCTATTTGCACCAGGTAGCCAAAATATTGGAGCTTCAGCTTCAATATTCATGCCTTCCAATGAATATTCAGGGTTGATTTCCTTTAGAATTGCCTTAGAGAGATGGGAGTGCTGACGTGGATCTATCAATATTATATGCAGCTGCCACTCCCTAACCCTAAATTCTACACTTCACCAAGATCAGCAGGGAGGCATCCTTGAAAAGTTTGTGGCAGCTATCCTCCGCAAGCTGGAGATGGTGGCGGCCTGGTGGGGTTGGAGGGAGGGGGATGCTGAAACAGAATCAGTTTCTTTAATTTCAATGGAAATAAAGAGATCCAAGAGCGGTAAAAGCCAGCAGCTGGCACATAACTTCAGTGACAAGATGGATGCAACAGGCCACAAGGATGAGTGATAATCAGAGCCTTGATCCACAAGGATCTATAGTGGTGACTAAGGCCTATAGGATTCCAAAAAATAAAACAGAAAAAGATGGGCAATCTATGAAGATGCTACTCAAAACACACAAGTGGAAAAATTCTAGGTCTGATGGAGTGAAACCTAACAGTGGGGATTCTCAGCCTCTTACTAAAGTTCCTTTTGAGGAGGACATTGCAGTATTGTCTTAGGCATTCCTCAAGCCTTTCAGGAAGAATTTGTGGCTGTTTCCAGGATGACTATGCACTGGAGGAAGGGAATCACTCAGATCTCCCATGACTTAGATTGAGTTTAAACTGCTCTTTGGGGAGTGCTCAAGTACTACTGTGGTACACCACTCGGATAGGAGGGAGGAGGGCTTGTGGAGATGTGATAAGTGTCTTGGCTTGAGTCCATCCCATGGTGGGTTCACTGGTATCAGAGACCCAGCCTGAGGCTAGCTCCCATTCCCAGAATTCAAGGCAGAAATAGATACAAGTATCAACTGGCAAAACCCCACTCTGTTTCCCTGATTCATTGAGTGAGGGGTAAATGGGCACTTCTAGAACTACCCTACCAGATGGAATAAACTAAAATCATTGCCACACCTTGAAGGAATGGCAGAAATTAGTGCTATTACCCAAGACTTGAAGAAGAGTAGTGATTCCTATCTTATCTTCATTTAACTCAGAAAAAATTGCCAGATGGTTTGTGGAGACTATTAGGAGACAATCACAAACTGAACCAAGTGGGCATTGCACCTCATATCTGTGGCTGCAGAAGTGGTATTTTTCGTGTAGAAATCAACACAGACTGGCAGCTGGTACACAGCGACTGACTAGGCAAATGCTATTTCCCCCATCCTAACCATAAAGTAAATGGGAATCGGCTTGCTTCCAGTGTGGGGATAGAACAGTATACCTTTACTACCAGCATCAGATCTCTCTGAAAGATTCTTGTCTGGGGCACTGGGGCACTCCTGCCAGCACCACTATTAGTGGGCCTGCCCACATGCCGTGGGGTCTCATTTAATGTTGCCTCTGTCCAGACAAGGGAAGTACAGCACTGCACGCTCGTCCAGGGATTCTCCGGTCTCACCAAGTTTCCCGTGTCAACAGTCAACAGCATTTTTTATAATTTACCTCCTCCTCAACCAGAATGCCTGGGTCCAAAAACAAGAAGAGAGTGTTCCGATCTTCACTGTAACCTGGATACCTAGTAACCCACTTGCAGAATCTTTGCTTCTCACTCCCATGACCTTGACCACCTGACCATGGAAGTCCCAGTGCCTAAGGGAGAAATGCTTCCATCAGGAAACACAGCGAGAATTTCATAGCTTTGGAAGCTGAGTTCACCCCTGGGTAGCTTGGGTTGGTCAAATGACTGACCAACAGACAGAGGAGGACTCACTGATTAATTCCATTTCCCAGGGCGAAACTGAGCTGCTAAAACAGCATGGACGACTGGGCTTGGAACCTGGCAACACTGAAACGACGTAGTGAAGAAGGGGCTGCCAGGACTGAGACTCAGAAGGAATAAAAGGTTTGTTTCACCACTTCCAGCCCCTTTGCTGAGAAGCTGTAGACAGTAAGGGAGCACAGAGTGGGGATGGAGAAAACAGCCTGCGCTTCAGAGTCCAGAACTGCAACCGCTATGCTTTCATTGTTCTTTTATCCCTTGTTCCTAGGTTGAGAAGGAAATGGCAATCCACTCCAGTACTATTGCCTGGAAAATCCCATGGACAGAGGAGCCTGGTAGGCTACAGTCCATGGGGTCGCAGAGTCAGACACAACTGAGTGACTTCACTTCACTTCTTCACTAGGTTGAGAAGGGAGTATCACTGAAGTGACCTTATCCAACAATGAGCCCTAGCTGATGGCACTTCCTCCGTCCCGTGTGAAGGGAACAAGAACTTTTTACTTAGACAAAAGATAAGCGCATTTACTGAGGGGTAAAAAACGGTGCAGCTGTGCTGGGGCTCTCCCCCTGCCACTGCAGACCATCTCTTCATCCTGCCACATGTGCTGGCTGGAAAAGATCATATTCGTGAGCTCCTCTGCCCTGTGGCTTCTGGGGGTCTGCCCATGGCAGGCACCAATGGAATGCAGGAGGGTTAAAGGAGAGAGATGGTAGGGTATTAATACTCCAGCTGCTTCCCCGTAGGAGCAGCAGCAGCCGGCTGTGTGCTCCCAGCCAACTCTGCCAGTGGCTCCCTCCTCCCCCGACCCCTCCAGGATGACAGGAGGTAAACACAGCTGCGTTCTAGCCCCAGAGTGCCACACTGCCCCTCTGGTTTCCTTACACCCTGCCCACACCTTTGCAAATGGTCCCTTTATTACATTCTTCAAATTATTCTAATTTGAGTGTTCCATCTGTTTCCTGCTGAGACCCAGATTTATATAGCATCAATAGGGTAAAACAAAATACAGCTTTTGTGAGGCATTATTTTTTTTGGCCACCTACACACAAAAAAATATAAGTTTAAGTAAAGTCCTTAAGGCAAAAGTAGAGCTTATTATGAAAGGAATCTGTGTGAGAGGATGTATGAGGGTGAGGGGTTGAAGAGGGGATTCCCACTGAGATGTTGAGCCTAGAGTGAGAGCAAGCTGCAGTGACAATCAATTTATGAGTGAGAACTTCATATCTATGTACCTCATCTATCAACTGGGAACCCCTTTAAGGACAGGAGTTTGGATAGAAATAGGAAATAACTGCTTGTGGCACATGGGTGTCGCTTGACTAATATGTATTCTTCCTTCTGCTAACAGCATCCTAATTGTTCCTGGAGGCCTGTCCTCCCTCTCCTCTGCTTCTACAGGAATTAAGTGAAATGGACCCAACCTATCCCCAGATCCACAAGGGGGCAAGAGACCCAGGTCTGTCTGGCTAGTTGGAATATCACATCCCCTTGACCACAGAAATTGATTCAAGAGTAAGGATATGACAGTATTAGAGTCACATTGTGGGGCTTTTACTGCAGTGACCCAGAGCAAGGTAACCAGAAAGTTGGAGCCACCTTAAAACCATGAGTGGACAGTCTGCCTAAGAAGGAAGTCACCCCAGAGACTGGTATGATGGAGAATAACTCTGATGACCTTTTTTTTTTTTTTTTTTTGAGTCCCTAGGATCAAACCACACCTGAAACTAACACTTTTGGCCTTTCCCTTTGCTCAAGGCAAGCACTTTGAGTTGAGTGCTCTATAATTGAAAGAGTTCTTACTATCGGTGACATACCAAGGTGTCCCCAGTCTACCGTGGGTGCACTCTTGAAGGGAGATTATAAACAACTTAAAAACAATAGTAGAACCTACTATGAGGTAGTCTTCCTTTTATTATTTCCATTCACTGGCAATTTTAAACCTTATCAAAGTATTCCTCCCTCAAGAACTTTTTATGAGTCAAAGTTCTAAACTATTGTTACAGTTACTGTTAAGTTTTGATAATATACATGCGAGCTTTGAGACAGCCTGTTTTAATTCAATATCCATAATGAACTTTGTATTCTAATTGAAAATTCAGAGAGCTCTCATTTATATAGCTGGCCTCCAAACTTAAGTGGACTCAACTACCTAATTACTAGAGTAAGCTTGTTATGGGAGCACAGAAGAGGTGAATCCAGCTCAGCTGACGCTGTTGAGAGAGGCTTCCCAGAGGTACTAACACTTGAGCTGAGTATTGAAAGTCAAGGCTTCATCTCATGTTGGATTAGTCTAACAGATTCCTAAGCCATCATCTTTTTTCCTGTTCTAGCCACTCTACTGTCTGTGCTCATTACATCACCTAGATCCTTTTAAGATACATCTCTGCTGGACTTCCCTTGTGGAGCAGTGGATAGGTATCTGCCCGCCAATGCAGGGGACACAGGTTTGATTCCTGGTCCAGGAAGATGCCTTGATGCTTTCAATCTGTGGTTCTGGAGAAGACTCTTGAGAGTCCCTTGGACTGCAAGGAGATCAAACCAGTCAATTCGAAAGGAAATCAGCCCTGAATATTCACTGGAAGGACTAATGGTGAAGCTCCAATACTTTGGCCACCTGATTCGAAGAGCTGACTCATTAGAAAAGACCCCGATGCTGGGAAAGATTGAGGGCAGGAGAAGAGGGCGACAGAGGAGGAGATGGTTGGACAGCATCACCAACTCAGTGAACATGAACTTGAGCAAATCCGGCGTGCTGCAGTCCATGGGGTCACAAAGAGTCAGACACGACTTAGTAACTGGACAACAACTACCACAAAGATTCCACATGCCACAGAGCAACGAAGTCCATGGGCCACAGCTACTGAGCCTGCGCAGTGCAACTTCCTGAAGCCAGCACACCCAGAGCCTGTGCTCTGCCACGAGAAGCCACAGCAATGAGAAGCCCATACAACACCGCTAGAGAGGAGCCCCTGCTTGCCACTAGAGAAAGCCCGTGCAAAGCAACGAAGACCGAGCACAACCAAAAATAAGTAAATAATATTTTTTAATTATTCTTTTAAAAAGATGCACCTCTGCTCAAAAATTCACAATAGCTGCTCATTTCATTCAGAGTAAAGACCCAACTACACCAACAAGAAAGTCCTGCATGATCCAGATACCTCCCCCGCTCCCCCTGACCCCGCCCTCTGATTCCAGCTTCCTTCTTCTTCAAGCCCTCCAAGCAAGCTCCTACCTCAGAGCCTTCCTATTCGCTGTTCTTTCTACTAGCCTCTCTCCACCCCAGGCGCTCATGGCTTTCTTCCTCACTTCCTTAAGGCATCTGCTAAGCACCTTAGAAGCTAGGCTTTCCCTTCCCTGCAACACTTAGCAACACTGTCCCACCCTACTCCTACAGTCATGATGCTCCTTACCCTCCCTCCTTTTCACAGCCTCCTGACATATTATATATTTGCTTGTGTGTTCACATCTGTCTCTTCCAATAGAACTGAAATTTCAGGGGACTGGTACTCGTACGGCTTAGTGTTTCATAGAGGAGGCTCTTAACATACATATGAGAATGAATGAATGAATCCAGAGGAGAGCCTTTGGGGCTTTGAAGCAACTATTTAGACAAGCGACAGAGATGTGGGAAAGTGTGCTTCCCTTAGGGAATTTAAATTTAGGAGACAGTACAGACAGACAGGCAAGCAGTGACCTGATCACATCAGCTTTGTGTACATATGTTCTCTCAGATGCCTGAAATGCTTTCCAAGAAGAGACAAAATGGGGCTGGCAGGGGGCTGGGGACTGAGGCAGAGCTATCCCTGGATCATGGCGAGCCACAAAATGGCCAAATCATGATCCCTTAACACTCCCAGAATAACATGGATTCCATACTTTTCAACCAAATAAAATTCTATGCAATCCCTGGTGAAGTATACTGTGAATCAATAACTACGCACTAGCCAAGATTAAGCATCCAAATTTTCTAATGCTAATGCCCAGCAGAAAGATGGTCAAGATGCAAACTCAGCATCCAGCTCCAAATCATCCTATACACAAATACATCATCCCTCCAGCCAAAGATGTGCTAACGGTACTTCTTTAATGCTTTTTAAAGGCCCTGGTGGCAGGAGAAATACAACTTGAGAATTCACATTAAGCTTCTTTGTGCCAGGAAAATTAGCCAAAGAGCTGCCACAGCAGACAGAAATGCATGCTGTACAACAACAAATATTGACATTTAACACCATATAATTATTGAGCATTTAATATGTGCCAGGCAATTTTTTGGTCTTTTTCATTAATCTAACATCATCTTTGTTGCTGTTGACTGAACAAAGTGTCCAACTGTTTGCAACCCCATGGACTGCAGCACACCAAGCTTCCCTGTCCTTCACTATATCCTGGAGTTTGCTCGAACTCATGTCCATTGAGTCAATGATGCTGTTTAACCATCTCATCCTCTGTCGTCCCCTTCTCCTCTTGCCCTCAATCTTTCCCAGCATCAGTGATTTTTTCCAATGGGTCCACTCTTCCCATCAGGTAGCCAAAGTATTGGAGCTTCAGCTTCAGCATCAGTCCTTCCAGTAAATATTCAGGGGTGATTTCCTTTAGGACTGATTGGTTTGATCTCCTTGCTGTCTGTGGGACTCTCAAGAGTCTTCTCCAGCACCACAGTTTGAAAGCATCAATTCTTTGGTGCTCAGCCTTCTTTATAGTCCAATTCTCACATCTATAACATCATCTATTGCTCACCAAATGTCACACATTATGCTAGGCACCCAGGATTAAAGCAGAATGAGACATCACTCCTGCCCTCAGAGGGTTTGCAGAACCATGGCAGATCTATAAACACAAAACTATTGTGTGATAGGAAATGCACTACCTATACGGATGCAGAAGTACCTTCTCTTAGAGTGAATGCTTTAAAAATACTTTAAGTTCAAATTATCTTTGATCCACACATAAGAGGTATTATGATATTTGTATCTGTTACACATTACTTTATGAGTTTCAGATGCTAGACATATTTTGATGTATTAGTCAGGATGGACTTGGTTATGACGCAGAAACAACCCCCTAAAATCTTAGTGACTTAAGACAGCAAATATATCTTGCTCATGTTCCATATTCTATTGTGAGTCAACTGAGGCCCTCTGTTTACACTGCGACTCAGAGACTTGAGTTGATAAGAGTAGCAAATGTCAAAAATTAGAAGATATCAAAGCACACACTCGCTCTTAAAGGTTCTACTCAGAAGTGACACCCATCCTTGCCACTTACATTTTACAGGCTACAACAAATCACATGGCCACACCTGAGTTCAGTTAAGTAAGAAAGAGCAACTGGGAATTTCCCTGGTGGCCTGATAGCTAAGACTTCATGCTCCCAAAGCAGGGGGCCCAGGTTCAATCTCTGATCCTGGAACTGGATCCCACAGGCCACAACTAAAAGACTCCCCATGCTGCAACTAAGTCCCAATGCAGTCAAATAAAACAATTAAAAATAAATAAATAGCAACTGCACTATACACCAAAAGAGGGAGGGAATCAAAATATTTGTGAATGGTCCTGCAGACTACCTTTGAGGTGCAACAGAAATGAAAGTTTGAAAGTGCTATTCCTTAATATGTTTATTGTATTACTTTCTGCTTTAAGACTCGACTGTCCTGGAGAATTCTTCTTCTCTGAAAGAAGAAAATCCAGATGCACAATATCCCTTTTTAGAAAACTACAGTATGATACACTTTCCTATTCCTACTTGGAATGATGAGAATCTTGCTTCTAATATACTGTGTTGGCCAAAATGTTCATTTGGTTTTTTCCATAAGATGTTATGGAAACACCCAAACTCTTTGGCCAACCCAGTATGTATGAGACATTGCTACTGGGAGTAATAAGAAAATGAGGCAGCTGGGGGATGGAAACAGAAAAGTGAGGAAAGCAGGGCAGACGGCAGAGAAGTGGTGGTTCCTTCAATGAAATTATTGGCAGGAAACAGGAAGCTGAAGGAAAATGGACTCCAAATCCTGAAACTCTATCTGTAAGAAGAGAAAAGCCTAAGTCACACAGGCATTGACTATTTGAATAGGGAACCAGGCAAAGAAAATAAAGACAAAAATATTCCAAGGTACATATTATCTGTAAGCAAACAGAAGAAATTAGGAGAGATCTTCAAACTGTGAAGGAGCATGAAGTTTCTAAGAAGCAAACGATGATAAGCAGCAATCAATTATACAATCCATGCCCATATTAAAATAGAAAATGTCAATTTTCTGTTTAGTATAGGTCTATAGCTTTATTTTAGCAAATAGAAAATATTATTTATATGAACTTTCATCAGTTTAGTTAAAAATTGCTCTTCTCAACCCACGAAGATTTTGATCTTCAAATTCTCCTGACACCAATGACAGAATTTGTACTTTCATATATATATCCTTCCCAAGGAATTATGAGATGGTTGCATTTCTCTTTTGTGTTTTTCTGCTTCTAATAGTTTGGTTTCAATGTTATCTTTGCTTCATTTAGTCTAATCACATTAACCGATTTAGTAAGAAAATTCTTTCATAAGAAAAGAAGTGACGTAGGTGACTTTGTAGATTTCGTTTATGGAGACTGCAGTTTAATACAAACTCAGAGAGCTTCACAGACAATCTAATTTCTTTCTTCCACCCCACATCCTACCACCACCCAAACATAGCTGATATAAGGCACTCAACCTCCTGTTTCACGCCAGTGGGCCAATGATGCCCACATTTTGACAGGTGAACCCCAAAAGTCTCAATGCAGCCCATCTGTCTGTGTATCAAGGAGAGGCAGGATGGCCTAGAGTTTATGAGTAAGGGCCTTTGGAATCAAGGTTCCAGGACCTACTTTAGAGTTAGTGACTTTGGGCAAGTAATTATAATAAATCTTCTGGTGCCCTTACTTCCCCATGTGAAGGGTGTAGTGTTGATTAAATAAGGTCATTAATATGGAGCATTTAGCACCATATGTAGAAAACAGTGAGGGCCCCATCAATGTCAGTCACTATTACTATCCCCTAGTATTGCCATTCTGTAATGCTGAGCTCCATGACCCATAACAACTTCTCGTTCTGCCTCACCTGTTGTACACTTTCGAGGTTATCCATTTAAGGAGGCTTTCTGACCCTCATAAATTCATTTTTACATCCACGGTAAGCAGTAAGTAGGGGCTATTAAAAATGTGACAATGTGCACGGCTTCTGGCAGCAACCTCCAGAAGTATCTCGCTGTCCTCTCAGACATTTTGAGGACACTTAAGCCTCCATATGTCAGTGAAAGCTTCTCCACCTTCATGTGACACCACACCGCACTGCTTCTATGGAAACAAAAGCACCACCACCTTAAATCTTGATGAGCCAACAAACCACAGAAGAGAGGACAGGTCCACCTGAAAATCATATTTTTCTTATCTCTCCCTCAGCCTTACCCCTACATCCAATCAATCAGAAAGCCCTGCCAAGTTTCCCTCTTAAATATTTAAGATCCTCTGCTGTCCTAGAAGATACAGCCCATACTGCTTACCATGGCAAACACGATCCAGGCATCCTGCCCTCCCTTTAGAGCCTGCCACTCTCTGCCTTAAATGTGACTCTCCCACAGTATGAAATTGCTTCGGTTCCCACATGCGTCTTGCTGTTTTCATCCCATGCCTTTGCTCATGCAGGAACACACTTCCCTTGGCCTCGGTACCCCTAGAAAACTTCTTCCTATCCATCCTGCAGAATACAATACAGACATCTTCCACAAACACTCCCCGAACCATTTGCCAAACTAAAACTGCTGCTCGTCTTCCATGTTCTCAGAATATGTTCCACCCATCGCTATCAATGTTCTTTACAACTACTGATTTGCCTTTTCCCCTCAACTAGCTATGGGAGTTGGCCCTATACTTCACTCAGCTTCTCATCTCACAGTGCTTAGTACAGAGCCATAAACAGACGCTCAACAAATATTCCCTGAATGAGGGATCATATTTACCCTCATACATACTCCTACTTATCAGTATAAACATGGAAAAGTTTCTTAACTTCTATAGCAATCATTTTCCTCATTTATAAAATAAAGAGCTGGCTGGCTAAATCCCTTGCCAACCATAAGGTACCATGATTCTACAATGTATGCTTTTCCAAAATCACCATTTGCCATTAAAAGCAGAAATGAAATTTTGGGCTGATGATGTCCAAAACCGTTTAGCAAAGTACTCAAGAACTACAACCTAACAGTCTTCCTTCAGTTTCATTTCCCTCCTGCTCCTTTCCCTCACCCATTGTTTCAGCCACAGGATCAATTTCAATGTTCTCCAAATGCACTAAGGACTTTTTCATGCTTCTGGCTCTTGGTCTCTTAAGATCTCGCAGTGTGGAATACTGTCCAGCCTCTCCTTGCCCGGGGAAATCCAACTCCTTCCTCTATCCATGACTGCAATGCAAGCTCTTCCATGAAATCACTTCCTTGATTAGATTTTGACTACAATGCTTGTTCCTTTTGCTCTAATATTATAGAAGCTGTTAGCACATCTATATCCTTGGCTTCACTGTAAGTTCCTTGAAGTAGGTCCTGTTTATCACTATGGCATTCAAAATGCACAGAGCTTCCTATACAGAAGGTGTTAAATAAATGCTTTTTGTTGGTATGTGAATGTATTCCTTACATCACTATAAAATGAGAAAGTTCACTCAAAGGACAAAAGAATTGGCAGTGGCTGAACCACAGCTTTTAATTTAACATTCTCTATCCTCAGACTCTAGCTACAGAAAATAATGTAGGACTTCCCTGGTAGCACAGTGGATAAGATTCTGCCTGCCAATGTAGGGGACAAGGGTTTGATCCCTGGTCCAGGATGATTCCACATGCTGTGGAGCAAATAAGTCCTCACACTCTACCCTGCACTCCACAACTACTGAAGCCTGTGTGCCTAGAGCCTGTGCTCCACAACACAAGAAACCACTGCGATGAAAAGCCCCTGCATCACAACCAAGAGTAGCCCCCACCCGCCACAACTAGAGAAAGCCTGAGCGCAGCAACAAAGACCCAGCACAATCCAAAATAAATAATTTTAAAAAAAAAAAAGAAAAGCTGAAATATTCTGGGAAAAAGTTGTTTGAAACAGTGAAAAACAAGAAACTCAGCATGACAGAGCACATCAATTGAACAGACTACCATTGCTGTTGTTGTTTAGTCACTAAGTCATATCCGACTCTTTCGTGATCCCATAGGCTGTAGCCTGCCAGGCTCCTCTGTTCATGGGATTTTCCAGGCAAGAATATTGGAATGGGTTTCCATTTCCTTTTCCAAGGGATCTTCCTGACCCAGGGATCAAACGCTTATCTGCACTGCAAGCAGATTCTTTGCCTCTGAGCCACCAGGGAAGCCCGAGTATATATGTGTATAACTGAGTCATTCTGCTGTATGACAGAGACAACATAGAATGTATAACAACATTCTAAATCAACTATACTTCAGGGAAATAATAATTTTTAAGGGAGATTACTTAGAAATACAGGGGAAAAGGTAAATCAGGAGAGAATTAGAAAACAAAACTAAATATTTAGCATGGTTGGAACTACAGAACCCTATGAATAAAGATTTGAAGGATATCCAGGGACTAGAGACAGACCCTCCTGCTCTAATTATGAGATTATGGGGAAATTTTTCTAGTTCTTTTAAGCCTCCTCCAATGTTAGCAGTTAGCATAACACTGTTTTAGTAAATAATACTAACAAAGATAATAAAAGCTTAAGGACAGAAAACAGAAGTTAATGAAGATAGACAAAAATAAAAAGGATTCTCTGAAGCAAGCTGACATTATTATAATAACAGAAATGACAATACAGATTTAACAAATATAGTGACCAGGACCAAACTTGAAAATAAGAAATGGAATACCCCAGCTACAGAAACAAAGGAGAAACTTAATCCCTGATCAGGAAGCAGGAACTGATATACTTATGGTCCAAATAGGTTTCAGATGAAGATATAAAAACCTAGAAGACTGAAGCATAAAGCATATGAGGAGATAAAAAGAATGGACTTAGGACCACATGAGGTGAAAGCTGGTATTACATCTCCATCAGCAAAACCCGGGAACTCAGAAGGTTACCCAGTCCATGAAATGGGTACCAAATCATCTCCGCTCACTCAACCAAGAAAGGGGCAAGGAATCTTGATGGTAGCAAAATGTCATGAGAAAGGAAAAAGGAAAAGTTACCTGTGAGAAATCCAAGTCCTAGGCTTAACTATGAGTGGGTACAGAATCTAACTCACATTTGCATGGAGTAAGGATCCCATTACTTTGCCAACAAAGGTCCGTCTAGTCAAGGCTATGGTTTTTCCAGTAGTCACATATGGATGTGAGTTGGACTATAAAGAAAGCTGAGTGACCAAGAATTGATGCTTTTGAACTGTGGTGTTGGAGAAGACTCTTGAGAGTCCCTTGGACTGCAAGGAGATCCAGCCAGTCCACCCTAAAGGAGATCAGTCCTGAGTGTTCATTGGAAGGACTGATGTTGAAGCTGAAACTCCAATACTTTGGCCACCTGATGGGAAGAGCTGACTCATTTGAAAAGACCCTGATTCTGGGAAAGACTGAGGTCAGGAGGAGAAGGGGATGACAGAGGGTGAGATGGTTGGATGGCATCACTGACTTGATGGACATGAATTTGAGTAAACTCCGTGAGCTGGTGATAGACAGGGAGGCCTGGTGTGCTACAGTCCATGGGGTTGCAAAGAGTCGGACACGACTGAGTGACTGAACTGAACTGAAAGATCTTGAGCTGAAAAATTAAAATAGAAGTCAGCTGATGATCTAGGTCAGCCATAGAGCAAACATGAATTGGTTCTGAAAGGATCCATTCAGGAGCCAGTGCACAGGGAACCCCCTCCTCACTAATGCACACATAACAATCACAAAAATCAAAACTGCAGAAGATAAGCTCACAAAGGCAAGCTACAAATCATACAAGAAAATGGAACATGTGGAAGATCAAGTAGATAAAAATAAACAAAATGATCTGTACACTCTATGAACTAAAGCAGAAATGAAAAATATGAAAGATCCATAAACATGCATGAAAGATGAAATATTCAACCTAGTGTATACTTTGCTCTTGTTATTCAGTCACTAATTTGTGTCTGACTCTTTGCAATGCCATGGACTGTAACATGCCAGGCTTCCTGTCCTTCACCATCTCCCAGAGTTCAAGATTGCCAGGAGAAATATCAATAACCTCAGATATGCAGATGACACCACCCTTATGGCAGAAAGTGAAGAGGAACTCAAAAGCCTCTTGATGAAAGTGAAAGTGGAGAGTGAAAAAGTTGGCTTAAAGTTCAACATTCAGAAAACGAAGACCATGGTATCCGGTCCCATCACTTCATGGGAAATAGATGGGGAAACAGTGGAAACAGTGTCAGACTTTATTTTTGGGGGCTCTAAAATCACTGTAGATGGTGACTGCAGCCATGAAATTAAAAGACGCTTACTCCTTGGAAAGAAAGTTATGTCCAACCCTAGATAGCATATTCAAAAGCAGAGACTACTTTGCCAACAAAGGTCCGTCTAGTCAAGGCTATGGTTTTTCCTGTGGTCATGTATGGATGTGAGAGTTGGACTGTGAAGAAGGCTGAGTGCCGAAGAATTGATGCTTTTGAACCGTGGTGTTGGAGAAGACTCTTGAGAGTCCCTTGGACTGCAAGGAGATCCAACCAGTCCATTCTGAAGGAGATCAGCCCTGGGATTTCTTTGGAAGGAATGATGCTGAAGCTGAAGCTCCAGTACTCTGGCCACCTCACGGGAAGAGTTGACTCATTGGAAAAGACTCTGATGCTGGGAGAGATTGGGGGCAAGAGGAGAAGGGGACAACAGAGGATGAGATGGCTGGATGGCATCACTGACTCGATGGACGTGAGTCTGAGTGAACTCCGGGAGTTGGTGATGGACAGGGAGGCCTGGCGTGCTGTGATCCATGGGGTCGCAAAGAGTCAGACACAACTGAGCGACTGAACTGAACTGAACTGAACTGAGATGGCTCAGATGGTAAGAGAATCTGCCTGCAGGGCAGGAGACCCGGGTTTGACCCCTGGGTTGGGAAGATCCCCTGAAGAAGGGAATGGCAACCTACTCCAGTATTCTTGCCTGGAGAATCCTATGGACAAAGGAGCCTGGCGGGCAATAGTTCATGGGGCCACAGAGAGTCAGACATGAATGAGTGACTAACATACACATGCTGAAATTTCTAAGGTAAAGATAAGTAAAGGAACTTATAGGTTCCTAACTATGAGAGGAAAATAATGTGGAAAAATTTACCAAATCTTGGAATATCAAAAGTTATTTGAAAACTACTACATTAATTAACAGAGAGTAATATTGGTACAGTGATCAACAAATAAACCAATGGAGCAGAGGCAAGGGCTCAGAAAGAAACCAGTGCATATACAGGCATTGGAATTACAGAAAAGGTAATGATACCAAGTAATTGAGAGGGGACAGTTTTTTAAAATGTGTATTTAGAACTAAAAACAAAGATAAATGTAGCAAATTTTGTTGATCACTAGAACGTACTTTCATGAACTTGGAGTAAGGAAAAATTTCTTAAATGAGACATACAATGTACTAACAGGAAAAGACTGAAAATCAGATATTGAAATTAAGAATTTCTGTACATGAAGACATAATTAGCAGAGCTTTGGAAAGGCAAGCTACAGTTTTGAAGATGTTTTCAGTACATATTCCAGACAAATGGCTTGTAGCCAGAACATAAAAAACTTCTTTATATTAAGAAAAGGACAATAATTAGTTAGGAAAATGGGCAAGAGACTTGAACAGGCAACTCACCAAAGAGGAAATTCAAATGAAACCCATGAAAAGGCACTCCACTCGTTATCAGGGAAACGCAAAACAAACCTTCAACAAGACACACCACAATGTATTATTAAATTGCTCCCGGAAAGGTTATACCATGTCGTACTTCCTTCAGCAGAATAAAAGAATGCCATTTCACCTTATGCTTGCTTACTCTGAGACTTATAATTTTTGTTTAAATTTTTGCTAAAATTATCATTTTTGTTAAAGTTTGATGCACACAAGCAGTAACTATTTATTTCAACTTGTACTTTGGAAATATAGATCCTGTCATTTTTGCATATGTATTTACATATGTGCTGTGCTGTGCTTGGTTGCTCAGTTGTGTCCAACTCTTTGCAACCCCATGGACTATAGCCCGCCAGGCTCCTGTGTCCATGGGGATTCCTCATGCAAGAATATGGCAGTGGGTTCCATGCTCTCCTCCAGGGAATCTTCCCAACCCAGGGATTGAACCCAGGTCTCCTGCACTGCAGGTGGGATTCTTTACCATCTGAGCCATCAGGGTTACATAATGTATCTTTTTCTTTGAGACTCATCTGCACAAGTTTTACCACAGGTTGTCCATTGTGACAAACACTGTTAGTACCCTCTTACGTAACCAGGAAAGTGTGCACTGCATACAAGGCAGCAATGTGCCCAGTTCAAACTACTTCATCTCCAGACAGCCCTGAAGCTAGCTAGGATCGGTGAGGTGGCTCAATTCTGGCTATGAGGTAATCAAAAGCTTACTGTTGGAGGTTCCAGGAAAATGATTTGTTTCTTAAGGAAGAAGAACAGTCTCAGTCACCCTCTGCCTTCCCCTTTTTCCTCCTGTCAGAACACAGAACCAGATGCCTGGAGGACTGTCGTGTGAACAGGATGATGACAGCCACGTACACATTCAGGACAGTAGAAGCAGCCGGCATCCATGATTTCCCAGAGCCACTGAATTAGCCCTGAACCACCTGCCTCCCAACTCCTTTTCATATGAAAAACAAAAGCCCCATTTGATTGAGCCTCTACAGTAGGGTTCCTCACATACATCTGAATACAACCTAACTCATACTACGAATCAATAAGAAAGGGATGAGTGTGAGTTTTAAGTATGCTATGCTTTTCATTAATGTTGCAAGTAGATTTTTAGCAGAAAATGTAAGAGACAGTTTTCCAATAAACAGTAAACTAGCAAAATTAACTTGCATAAAAACTAGGTAACCATTTTAAAAGGCACGAAAAGAATTTTGCTTCCCCAAAGTTTCTGCTGCCTATCTAATAAAGAATATTAGTATTCCATAAAAATAATTCTTAACAACCTGGAAAAGTGTTTATTGTAATAGTATGGTAAATGTAAGATGTCACATAGATTATACAGAATAAGGTCTTGAGTGTGTGAAAATAACTATAATTATTGAAAAAGTAAAAGGAAATATACCAAATAATACCAGTAATTTCTGCATTTATATCATAAAGTTAGGGATATTTTCCTTCCTTTAAAATACATTTTTTTGTGTTCCATAACTTTTCATCCATAATCAGGAAAATCAAAAAACTCAGAACAAGTGAATTTTATTTAGAAGAAATACAAATTTTAAATAATTAAATACATATTTTAAAATAGAGCATTCATGGTCCTAAGTTCTGTCAGTGTTATAATTACAAGTTACAATGAACATTAATCATTATATTGGATAATTCGCATAAAATGTATGGCCATCACTTAAATAGAAGGAATAAAAGACATCATTTTCTAATGTCACAAAAATTACCTGAGGGGGAAAAATCACTAACTCCCAAACAGAAATACAAACCACAAGAAAGTGATGGTGGACCTGGCATAGTTCTACGTGAAATTCAACCAGAAAGTGTTGCCCACAATCATGATCTCATAGCAAAATGCAAAGAGAAAGAGGAGACTGATTCCCATTAGTGGGCATGAGTAGTAGGTGTAACAAGGAAGAAAGGTGTCCATCTAGGCCCACTTATATTGTTTTAGTCAACTGTCAACCTCATTATTTCCTACCATCTCTAAATTCTCTCCTTTAATCATACATACAAAAGTCCCACTCTAAGGGTCAATGGCAGAAATACAGATGAAATGCCCACGAGAAAAATTTTTGGATTTTTAATTAGTAGTTAATTAATCAAATATTCCTAAATAAATGATGAATTTAATCTATAAACACAAATATTCTAAAAACCTAGCCTCGAAAGTAACACATAGGTAGCTCTCTGAGTTCCAATTCCCTTCAAATACCTTGAACTCATCTCAATCAATTTACATATTAAGACATATTACAGAACTTGGGAAGACCAGACACTCGATGTCCAGAGCTCACAGGTCCTGGATATCTGAGAAACCACCAGAGCTTTGTGATGACAGTTCAAAGACAATTGATATAACCCTCATCTTTGGCAATTTGACAATATTACAAGGCATGTGTCCAATGATCTGGCAAGTAGAACTCTAGAAAATTTCCTAGGTATAGGCATACACATGCAAAACCACATGTACAAGAAAAGGGATTCACCAATGACCATGTTTGAAACAGAAACCTAAATATCCAGAAATAAGGGTCTAGTAAAATGAACTGAGATAAACTCTTATAGTGCAATACTTTCAAGCTGTAAGAGAGATAAGAAGCTCCTTGTGTACCCGTTCCTATCAGATGTTGACCAAGTTACAATCATGAAGCAAGGAGTTGAACAGCTGCAACCTGTTACCATTTGTCTTTTAAAAGGCAAAGAATTGAAACACTGACTCCCTCTCAGTTGGAGACATTGGTTGCTGGGGGACAGGAGTAGGAAGAAGACTTTTCCCTGTGTGCCTTTTTTATACCTTTAGAATTTGTAAGAGGTATTATCCATATAAAAATAAAACACTTGAAAAAACACATACAGGACAATTCACCTGTGTGTTTCTCTGTTGCTCTAATATTCGTGATAACAATTACTGCTAATGGCCCCGAGTTCTTTATTTTAAAATATGTGTCTATTGTAATAGGCAAATGTTCTCCAACTCAAAACAACAGCAACTACCACCATAACCTTCTGCCCAAAGGACAGGATTCTTCTGTTAGGCTGGCCAAAAATTTAATTCAGGTTTTCCCATAAGGTGGTACTGGAAAAACCCAAAAAAAGTCGACCAACCTAATATTTTCATATTCAGTTAATCCATACAATCATTCATTTAACGTTCCATGTGGCAGCTAGTGCACTGAATCTACAAGGCGGAAAAGATAGGTCTTATTTTAAGGAGCTCACAACACAGTAGGCAAGACAGAGAAGTAAACTGACAGCTCCTACAAGTCCACAACTATTTAGCACCCACTACGTGCAGGACAAATAATTTAAAATAACTATTTGGGATTTCCAAATAGTAGTTTCCAAATGACATTGTTTATCTGTATCACCAACAGACTCAATTTTCAGGTCTCACTCCAGACATACTGAATGAGAATTTCAGGACATGGGGCCCCAAAAGCTTTTTAAGGTGTTTTTTTTTTTTTTTTTTAATTTTCCTGGTGATTTTGATGGCAATCCAAGTACAGGAACCACTGGTTTCCCCACACAACGATTCAAAATACTCTGCTGGTGACTGAAAGAGAGACAAAAAGAGCAGGTCTTCCTGTTGAGTAAGCAGAAAGCAGGCTTCCCTGGGCTGCTTCAACCTTCCAGGCAGAGGAAATAAAAAATAGAAACAATGAGATAAATCACGGTCAGTCCCTCAAAGGGGAACATTTACAAGTCTCATCCTACAATAAAGTTGAGTTAATATAAATACAAAAATTTCTTGCTTTGATTTTTTTTTTAAAGGCCTGAGATGCCAAAGCAGAGAGCACCCTTAAACATTATTTTATCTCAGTCACATAGTTAAAGAGTTACAGCCTCACACTGGACATTCAGATGCCTGTAGTACATACAACCCTAACTGGCCTGAAAAAATAGTGATAAAATGATGGTGTTTTTCACCATCTGAGGCAAAATGAGAAGCAGCAACTCGCTCTTGCACCAGGACAACTTCATGCTTTCCTCAGGACTGGCAAGAGCTTCACATTCACAACTCTTTAAATGCATCAAAGTAAATACTCATTTCTATTTTGGGCTCATCTTCCTTTTTAAAACTCAGCTTGGCCACACTTTGAGGTATTTTACAAGACATAATTACACAGCAGATCTGACATAAAAACAAAGGGGAAAAAAATGAGGAAAACTAAACCACCCCATAAAGATATTTTTAAACGTTTCACAGTCTTAAATCTACATGAGTCACATACTAAGTAGAAATCCCACCCACAATTCCACCTGACCTGCATACTGTTTTCTTCCAAAAAGTTAAGCATATGTTTCTTAAATGTATTCATTCACTCATTCCTTGGGGATTTATAGCACCCACTCTGTGGCAGGCACTGTGATGCGTATGATAAAGTAGTGATCAAGACAATACTCCTCTTGTCTTAGACCTAAATAGACATTTCTCCAAAGAAGACATACAGATGGACAACAAACACATGAAAAGATGCTTAACATCACTAATTACTAGAGAAATGCAAATCAAAATGACAACAAGGGATCACCTCTCACAGTTAGAATGGCCATCATCAAAAAGTCTACAAGTAATAAATGCTGAAGATGGTGTGGAGAAAAGGGAACCCTCTTACATTGTCAGTGGGAACGTAAATTGGTACAGCTACTATGGAGAACAATATGGAGGTTCCTTAAAAGACTAAAAATAGAACTACCATATGACTCAACAATCCCACTTCTGGGCCATATACCCAGAGAAAACCATTAATTTCAAAAGATACATGTACCCCAATGTTCATTACAACACTATTTATAATAGCCAGACAAGGAAACAACCTAAATGGCCATCAGAGGAATGGATAAAGAAGATGTGGTACATATATAAAACAGAATATTACTCAGTCATAAAAATGAACGAAAATGTGCCATTTGCAGAGACGTGGGCAGACCTAGAGACTGTCACACTGAAGTAAGTCAAAGAGAAAAACAAATATATTATCGATTATATGCATAATCTAGAAAAATTATTCAGATGAACTGATCTGCAAAGCAGAAATAGACACAGATGTAAAGAACAAACAACTTATGGATACCAAGGAGGGAAGAAGGGGTGGGATGAACTGGGAGATAGGGATTGACATATATATACTACTATGTATAAGATACATATACTAATGAGAACATATTGTATAGCACAAGGAACTCTACTCAATACTCTGTGGTAACCTATATGGGATGGAAGTCCAAACAAGAGGAGACACACACACACACACACACACACACACACACACACACGCATGGTAAATCTCTTCAGTCGTGTCCAACTATTTACAACCCCATGGACATATAGCTGATTCACATTGCTGTACAGCAGAAACTAACACAACATTGTAAAGCAACTATATTCCAATAAAATTTTTAAAAAAGAAAGATGATACCCTTTCTGCCTTTACATATTAGTCAAAACAGTAGCAGACAAAGCACAGCAAGGACATGGGGTATGTGCCATGAAGTGGAAACACAGGATGATACAGAAACATACAATGTGGGGACCTAACCCAGCCTGGGCATCATGAAAAGCTTCCCCTATGGACTTTGTTAAAAGTGTGATCTGCAAAAAAATGCAGGAGCTGGAGAAGGACAGAGGGAAAGACAGCATGTAAGTATATGTGTATAGACTGGAAGGTTGGGCAGGAAAAGCATAGGGTACAATCAAGGCAGAGGGAACAGCATGAGAAAAGGTACAAAAATAAGATAGAACATGATATACTTAAAGAACTTAGAAAACTCTAAAGGCCAAGTAAAAGATAGTATCAAGAAAGGAGGCCAGCGATGTAAGCACAGAATAGATACACACGGTATCTACCTCATCCAGAACATTCCCATGAATTAGGCAGAAATGGGTCCTTTCGTCCAGTTTACAATTAGCTCTAGAATATAATTGTAATAATATATAGTTCTAGAATATAGAAGTGCTTTGGTGAAGGTCACTGAATCAGAGCAAAGTCAGGAGTCTGCTGCACTAGATCCATTAGTCTACTGCTTAAATCAGGATATTGCCTTGGCTCCTAGTTGGTGATGGACAGGGAGCCCTGGCGTGCTGCGATTCATGGGGTCGCAAAGTGTCAGACACGACTGAGCGACTGAACTGAATTGAATAAAAATTTAAGAGAATCAAAATGCATGCCTTCCTTACTTCTGTTTAAGTAACGATACAATTTAGGAGTTTTGTAGTTTTTATTTTCAATTGAAGGAATTTGGACTAAATAACTTTTGATAGTTTAATGGATATTAGCACCAATAAATTGTTTTTCTGTTCATAGCATCAAATTTTGAGTGCTACTGTAGTTTTTCAAAATGTTACCATGGAGAGAAACTTGGAACTATACCTGGGTTCTCTGTGTTCTGTTTCTGACAACATAATGTAAGAATTATCTGAAATATAATTTCAATTATCTGAAAAATAATTTCAATTTTAAAATCAAATTATTGGTTTACCCAGAAATAAGAAGATGGGAGGAAAATGTGACCTTTCTACATTAAGATCTTCATTTTTTCAGTGTTTTGACTACTAATTCACTCAAAGTCTGGGGACTGTGTAGAGCTAACACTTATCAAGGGACTCCTAGGTATCAGATCCTTGCTATTTAATCTGCAATCTCATCTATGCCTCATAATTACTGCAAGATCAACTTATTATTCAGTTCAGTCACTCAGTTGTGTCCAACTCTTTGGAACCCCATGAACTGCAGCACACCAGGCCTTCCTGTCCATCACCAACTCCCAGAGTTCACCCAAACCCATGTCCATTGAGTCAGATGCCATCCAACTATCTCATCCTCTGTCGTCCCCTTCTCCTCCTGCCCTCAATCTTTCCCAGCATCAGGGTCTTTTCAAATGACTCAGCTCTTTGCATCCAGTGGCCAAAGTATTGGAGTTTCAGCTTCAGCATCAGTCCTTCCAATGAACACCAGGACTGATCTCCTTTAGAATGGACTGGTTGGATCTCCTTGCAGTCCAAGGGACTCTCAAGAGTCTTCTCCAACACCACAGTTCAAAAGCATCAATTCTTAAGAAGCCCCAAATTTAATCTATCCTACCATCCCACACAGCTAGTCTATTGGCAGGTCCTGTCAACTCAGCTCTCCAAATGTTATCTTCAGTCTATTCATTTCTTCCCATCACCACCTTCCCCAGTTCCAGGACAAACCACCAACCTTCTTTCTCTAAACAAGACTCTTAATGGGTCTCCTCATATCAAGCCTAATCCCTTCCCAAACACATTATCCAAAATGGACAGAGGAATCGCTGTGAAAGGAAATTCAGGGCTTATTACTCTTCTGCTTGAAATCCATAAATAGCTTCACAATCCATATAAGATAAAAATACAACTTTACTTCCGAGTACTTGCCTCTAGACCTGCAACTTCTCATCATTCCTGTCTCTTTCCTAAGTATCTCCCTTACTCCTTCGACACTACCTCATTCCATCATCCTGTTTTCATAGCCCTCAGAACTAACTGAAGTAACTTTGATTTATTCCTTTAACATCGTTTTCCTCCTTTGAATGTAAGTTCCATGAAGGCAAGCATCTCGCTTGACTCCTTCACTTCCGTAACCCTAATGTCTGAATAATGTCTGACATACAACAGATACTCAATAAATAACTGCTGAATGAATAAATGCAGCAGAGCTACTGATACATCCTGTCTTGCCTTTGACTGTAAGAAACAGAAATAAAATGAGCCATATATTTCTAGCTTAACTTCTATCTGCAGAGAAGGGTCTAATACTCCAAAATTCTTTTCTTTCAGCCAGTTTTTCCAATATAAACAAATCATTACGTGTTTCAGATTGAAGTCTAAAGTTCCACAATGACTCTCCAATTATTCCATGCCACTCTATCAGCATGGTATAATTATTTACTTTAAATGACTAACTAAACCATTCCTTTCTCCTTACTCAAAACTCTAACCAAGTTAAAGGTGATCTTGTACATACTGAAGAGATGACAGTCATTCCCAACATAACAGATTTTTTTTTCCCCCGTGTCCTAGTCCAACTGCCTTCTAAATTACGGGGTACTTTTTATACCAGTGACTTCCCTGATAGCTCAGATGGTAAAGCGTCTGCCTACAATGCAGGAGACCCAGGTTTGATCCCTGGGTCGAGAAGATCCCCTGGAGAAGGAAATGGCAACCCACTCCAGTATTCTTGCCTGGAAGATCCCATGGACGGAGGAGCCTGGTAGGCTATAATTCATGGGGTCACAAAGAGTCAGACATGACTGAGAGACTTCACTTTCACTTTTATACCAGTAAGGCCATTAATTCTATGATGAGGGTTTAGATACCTAAGTTTGGGGCCAGACACTGGGGAGAATTAACCAGCTCTATAAAAAGAAGCTGAAGTTCCCAGGAACAGAAAGTGTGAAGGACATTTCCTTCATACACATGAGAAACATTTTTACGGAGTTACAACATCATAATGATAAGGAGCATCAATAATCCAGACACTTCTTTAGCGAACTTGTTAATTCTTGCCTTGTTGATGAATTCTTACCTCAGAATCATGACTTTGACAATGATGACGACAGTAGTGGCCACGAAGAGTCAATAAGGACTGATGGTATACTCAACATTCTCCTAAGCGCTTGAAATGCATTCATTCAGTCTTCCTCACAATCTGATAAGAGTCACCCAGAAAGTAAATGATGGCATTGACTTTGAACCTGGATGTGCCCATGCTCTTAATTACTAGGCTATCGCAGCGCCTCTGTCATAATGCTAACAACAAGGAACCTCTAGCTGGTGATGCTGGTGAGACAAACTTTGGGGGGAAAGAAATTGTATCTGTCATCTTGAACTTTGCCCACTAAAGAAAAATCAGGTTACAACATCAACTTAGAATTTTAAAAAGGTGTTATTAAACTTAGAAGTAAAACATGCATGATGCTATGCTCACAAGTTTTCAATGGGAACCACCTATCTTAAAAGGAACTAGAGACTCTAAAGAATGACATTTCAACACACACACACAGCTCTAAAGAGGAGGCAAGAGAGCAAGCATCTTGAGAAAATAAGTGTGGCTGCCCAGGGAACTTTCTGAGGAACTCAGATTTCAAAACAAACACACAAAAGATATAAGAGAGGAAACATGTAACAAAGAATGAAATAGATGAGTAACACTGACCTATATGAAGAATGTCAGAAAACTTTAACTAAAGCCAGGAATGAGCTGGAGCCTGTGAAAATGCCAAAGATGACAAAGAGGTTAGGCTGCAAAAACAGAAACAAAAAAAGACATTCAGAGCCAGAAAATGAGTAAAGAATATTATGTCCCTGGCGTTGGGCAGGGGATGGACACCATAGCATTGGTATCTGTCAAAAGCTATACAGGATATATGCCTGAGAGCTATGCCAGAGCTGGGTCCGCCAATCTGGCTGACTCAGCCACCAGGAAGATTCTAGACACTTACAAGGAGACAATGCACCTTTCTTAAAACACACACCAAAAATATGTCACAGAAGATGCACAGCCATCCAACCTTTAATTATTGTCTCCCACAGACAGCAAATAGAAAAGGCAAACTAAATATCATTGAAGCTAATCTAAGAGAACGATAATGAGAAACCCCTAAATTATTTCAACCAAGTTCAACTCTGGGGCTCTAATTATATTCCTATGTTTCTCAAAGACTAGCCCAAATGTCTTAAAGAATCAAACAATGGTTTTAAACCAACATAAAATGTATCAGTTCAAGTTTTCTTGCCTCAGGGTCTTTGCACTTGCTGTTATCTCTGCCTGGACTGTTTTTCATCCTGGATCGATCTTCCTAAAGCTTGCTCTCTCACCTTTTTCAGGACTCTCCTCACTGGTACCTCCCCAGCCTTCTCTGAACATTCTATGCATATAGCTTGCAATACCCTATCTGTTATTCTCTTCTTCCCAGCTTCATTTTTTTTTTTTCCACAGCATTCACCACTTCTTAAGAAGAGATGCTTCTGCATACTTGGTTGTTTTCTGGCTCATTAGAATATAAGCTCTAAAGAAATATGTATTTTATCTCATTCACCATGTTGTCCACAGTACCTAGAACATATCAGGCACTCAACAAGTGCTCACTGAACAGAAATAAACAACTGAAAATGTACATGAGTAGGGACACCTATCTCAGTAATCATTTTATCAAAAAGTCATAACAGTATCAGATGATAAGATTAGTATGAACCAATAAAGTTAGGTGGCAGGATTTTTTAAATGTCATTTTAGGCCTTATTAGCGTGACAGTAAAATCTTACGGGAAAATGAGAATCTCTCAAGTTTATTTACCCTCATGATATCCATCTATGGCCTGCTCTCTCCAAATTTCTGTTTCAGGAGGTATGCTTTAAAATTTGGCCATGTTTTTAAAGAAGCATCCACTGCTTACTTCTTAATAAGAAATGGTGGCTAGGACTTCCCTGGTGGTGCAGCAGATAAAACTCCACCTGCCAATGCAGGGAACACAGATTTGGTCCCTGATCTGGGAAGATCCCACGTGCTGCAGAGCAACTAAGCCCATGTGCCACAACTACTGAGCCCACGTGCTGCAACTACTGAAGCCCAGGCCTAGAGCCTGTGCTCTGCAACAAGCGAAGCCACTGCAGTGAGAAGCCTGTGCAACACAACGAAGAGCAGGCCCCAGCTCACTGCAACTAGAGAAAGCCCATGCAAAGCAATGAAGACTCAGTGAAGTCAAAAACAGATAAAGTGTTGAAAACAAAAGAACCAGGGGCTGGACAAATGGAGATGGCCATATCATTAGGCTTTGTCAACCAATGTTCTGCTGCTGCTGCTGTTGCTGCTGCTAAGTTGCTTCAGTCGTGGCCGACCTCTGTGCGACCCCATAGACGGCAGCCCAACAGGCTCCTCTGTCCCTAGGATTCTCCAGGCAAGAATACTGGAGTGGGTTGCCATTTCCTTCTCCAATGCATGAAAGTGAAAAGTGAAAGTGAAGTCACTCAGTCATGTCCAACTTTTAGTGACTCCATGGACTGCAGCCTACCAGGCTCCTCTGTCCATGGGATTTTCCAGGCAAGAGTACTGGAGTGGGGTGCCACTGCCTTCTCCAAACCAATGTTCTATGCATACCTAAAAGACTCTTGGCAAGGTCTGGTAACACAACTCAAAAATAACATGAGCCGGCAGTTACCAAGGTTGGTTTCATGTTTTATTTATAGAGGAGACTGACCAGAAGCACGCAGGAGATAACAGTCCATAACCCCATATGCTCCCTTGGCCAATTGACTGGTGAGAAAAGATGATCCGTTAATCCTGTCATTATCCTTGCTTCTGTCAACCCAGGGACCTTTGAGGGAGTCCCTATACTGCCATAGTCTGGAAAAGGGATGTGTTAGCCCTGGAAAAGGAGTGATAACCCTGGAGAGCTGACTTCACATATTGGAAGTGAGGTGGGGGAAAGCTGTGAGTCATAAAAAGAGAGCGAGTTTTATTTTGCTCTTAAATCTAACCTCTGAGATGAATCAACAGGAAAAAGAGAAGCAGAATGAGAGCACTGAACGAGGAGCCACTAGACCCAGGTCCCTCTCTGCTCTAACACTGCGAGTACTAACCAGTATGACCTATACAAGCCATCTCCCCCCAACCCCTGCCCCCACCCACCAGGTCTCAGTTCCCCAAATGTAAATGATGTAACACCTGCCCTTCCTGAACAACCCAGCCACACAAGTTATTTCCAACCAGGAAAGTTCAAAAAGGGCTGCATCACACAGATTATCAAAGTTGCTGAAGTCATTCTTCCTGGAGAAAGGGAAGGAACAGGGCAACTGGTGTGCTCTAAGCCAGTGTTTCCTTTTTTATTTTAAAGACGTCTCTTGCATATCAACAAATTTCACTGAGCACACCACTCACTTACCCAGGAGGGGATAGGAGAGGGAAAGAGACCAGCACCTGATTAGGAAACATGAAAATAACAACAAGTACTATGCAATGACAAAGTACTAAGGGATCCACATCCATGAGAAGAAAAGTGCAGTTGTGTGTAAGGCGTTACTACTCAGACGTCAGAGAAGGCAAATAAACATTTTAGACTAGTGCATACTTTACAAGAATTTATTTGTTTTCTCTGAGTCTAAGCTCACATGCACAGAATCCTCAATTTTTGCCACTATAAATCTAACAGTGGGCAGGACCCAAGTCCACTCAGCCTACACAAATGAAACAAAGTTATGCCTAAAAAAGTCTTTAAAACCCTTGTGTATCTCCACTCTCAAGCAAACAAATTTCAAACAAGCAATGGGCCCTGAATATTTTACCTTATTTCACTGAGTAGAAGATCTCACTGATTGTAAAATGTCCATTATATAGACTGAAAATGAAAAAAATAAAACAAGCTGCCAACTAAACTATAAAATAATGCTTTCCTATCATTTGAAATTTTTTATTTTATCTTTCCTAAAAGTCTTTTAAAACTTACATTGTTTTTTTTATCATATATAATTCTTATAGATAAATTAAAAAGAAATAAATTGGTTAGGCTTACCCCTAAACTTTCTTCATTTGCAGAGTTTCAATCTCCAAATCAATTTTGACTAGGTGTCCCCAGTCTCTGGGCTTCTGACACAAAATCATCCTCTGTGCTGTTAAGAGGGATCTCATGTTGTTTGGGTTTTTTTCTGAGTCACTGACACACATTCTGCAAGTTCTATCACAGCTCCACACTTAATGGCCATCGTATCACAATTATGGGCTCACCAACACCAAGTGTAAGATACATCCTGATCCCAGAGACATCAAGATGTGCATTTTGCTATCAGTAAAACATACTATACATTTCACTTTCACTTTTTTTTCAAAACATACTGTATAATTCATAATAAAATCAGTTACAACATATAACCTTATAATTATGAAATTGGTGCAGTTCTGTTCTCTATTCCTTACGGCTGGATTTGGAACCTACTTTACTCTCTCTTCTCTCTCACCTATTATATCCAACTACGTCCTTTTCAGTCCTCATTTCTCACTGCCCAAGGCATCAGAGGGCAGACACACTGAAACCATAATCACAGAAAACTAGCCAATCTGATCACACGGACCACAGCCTTGTCTGACTCAATGAAACCAAGCTATGACGTGTGGGGCCACCCAAGACGGACGGGTCATGGAGAGGTCTGACAGAATGTGCTCCACTGGAGAAGGGAATGGCAAACCACTTCAGTATTCTTGCCTTGAGATGCCATGAACAGTATGAAACGGCAAAATAATGGGATACCGAGAGAGGAACTCCCCAGGTCGGTAGGTGCCCAATATGCTACAAGAGATCAGCGGAGAAATAACTCCAGAAAGAATGAAGAGATGGAGCCAAAGCAAAAATGATACCCAGTTGTGGATGTGACTGGTGATAGAAGCAAGGTTTGATGCTGTAAAAAGCAATATTGCATAGGAACCTGGAATGTTAGGTCTATGAATCAAGGCAAATTGGAAGTGGTCAAACAGGAGATGGCAAGAGTGAATGTTGACATTCTAGGAATCAGCAAACTAAAATGGACTGGAATGGGTGAATTTAATTCAGAGGACCATTATATCTAATACTGTGGGCAGGAATCCCTCAGAAGAAATGGAGTAGCCATCATGGTCAACAAGAGAGTCCGAAATGCAGTACCTGGATGCAATCTCAAAAACGACAGAATGTTCTCTGTTTGTTTCCAGGCAAACCATTCAATATCACAGAGATCCAAGCCTATGCCTCAACCAATATTCTATGATTGAATGATTCTATGAAGACCTACAAGACCTTTTAGAACTAACACCCCAAAAAAGATGTCCTTTTATAGGGGACTAGAATGCAAAAGTAGGAAGTCAAGAAATACCTGGAGTAACAGGCAAATTTGGCCTTGGAGTATGGAATGAAGCAGGGCAAAGGCTAATAGGGTTGTCCCAAGAGAAAGCACTGGTCATAGCAAACACCCTCTTCCAACAACACAAGAGAAGACTCCTACACATGGACATCACCAGATGGTCAACACCAAAATCAGATTGATTATATTCTTTGCAGCCAAAGATGGGAGAAGCTCTATACAGTCAGCAAAAACAAGACCAGGAGCTGACTGTGGCTCAGATCATGAATTCCTTATTGCCAAATTCAGACTTAAATTGAAGAAAGTAGGGAAAACCACTAGACCATTCAGGTGTGACCTAAATCAAATCCCTTATGATTATACAGTGGAAGTGAGAAATAGATTTAAGGGACTAGATCTGATAGAGGGCCTGATGAGCTACGGACGGAGGTTCATGACATTGTACAGGAGACAGGGATCAAGACCATCCCCATGGAAAAGAAATGCAAAAAAGCAAAATGGCTGTCTGAGGAGGCCTTACAAATAGCTGTGAAAAGAAGAGAAGTGAAAAGCAAAGGAGAAAAGGAAAGATATTCCCATTTGAATGCAGAGTTCCAAAGAATAGCAAGGAGAGATAAGACAGCCTTCCTCAGTGATCAATGCAAAGAAATAGAGGAAAACAACAGAATGGGAAAGACTAGAGATCTCTTCAAGAAAATTAGAAATACCAAGGGAACATTTCATGCAAAGATGGGCTTGATAAAGAGCAGAAATGGTATGGACCTAACAGAAGCAGAAGATATTAAGAAGAGGTGGCAAGAATACACAGAAGAACTGTACAAAAAAGATCTTCATGACCAAGATAATCACGATGGTCTGATCACTCACCTAGAGCCAGACATCCTGGAATGTGAAGTCAGGTGGGCCTTAGAAAGCATCACTACAAACAAAGCTAGTGGAGGTGATGGAATTCCAGTGGAGCTATTTCAAATCCTGAAAGATGATGCTGTGAAAGTACTTCACTCAATATGCCAGCAAATTTGGAGAACTCAGCAGTGGCCACAGGACTGGAAAAGGTCAGTTTTCATTCCAATCCCAAAGAAAGGCAATGCCAAAGAATACTCAAACTACTGCACAATTGCACCCATCTCATACGCTAGTAAAGTAATGCTCAAAATTCTCCAAGCCAGGCTTCAGCAATACGTGAACTGTGAACTTCCAGATGTTCAAGCTGGTTTTAGAAAAGGCAGAGGAACCAGAGATCAAATTTCCAATATCCGCTGGATCATGGAAAAAGCAAGAGAGTTCCAGAAAAACATCTATTTCTGCTTTATTGACTATGCCAAAGCCTTTGACTGTGTGGATCACAATAAACTGTGGAAAACTCTGAAAGAGATGGGAATACCAGACCACCTGACCTGCCTCTTGAGAAACCTATATGCAGGTCAGGAAAGAACAGTTAGAACTGGACATGGAACAACAGACTGGTTCCAAATAGGAAAAGGAGTACATCAAGGCTGTATATTGTCACCCTGCTTATTTAACTTCTATGCAGAGTACATCATGAGAAATGCTGGGCTGGAAGAAGTACAAGCTGAAATCAAGACTGCTGGGAGAAATATCAATCACCTCAGATATGCAGATGACACCACCCTTATGGCAGAAAGTGAAGAGGAACTCAAAAGCCTCTTGATGAAAGTGAAAGAGGAGAGTGAAAAAGTTGGCTTAAAGCTCAACATTCAGAAAACGAAGATCATGGCATCTGGTCCCATCACTTCATGGCAGATAGATGGGCAAACAGTGGAAACAGTGGCTGACTTTATTTTTTGGGGCTCCAAAATCACTGCAGATGGTGATTGCAGCCATAAAATTAAAAGACGCTTACTCCTTCGAAGGAAAGTTATGAGCAACCTAGATAGCATATTCAAAAGCAGAGACATTACTTTGCCAACAATGGTCCGTCTAGTCAAGGCTATGGTTTTTCCTGTGGTCATGTATGGATGTGAGAGTTGGACTGTGAAGAAGGCTGAGCACCGAAGAATTGATGCTTTTGAACTGTGGTGTTGGAGAAGACTCCTGAGAGTTCCTTGGACTGCAAGGAGATCCAACCAGTCCATTCTGAAGGAGATCAGCCCTGAGTGTTCATTGGAAGGACTGATGCTGAGGCTGAAACTCCAGTACTTTGGCCACCTCATGCGAAGAGTTGACTCAGTGGAAAAGACTCTGATGCTGGGAGGGATTGGGGGCAGGAGGAGAAGGGGACAAGAGAGGATGAGATGGCTTGATGGCATTACCGACTTGATGCACATGATTTTGGGTGAACTCCAGGAACTGGTGATGTACAGGGAGGCCTGGCATGCTGCGATTCATCGGGTCTCAAAGAGTCAGACACAACTGAGCGACTGAACTGAAGGCATTTACCCCTTGTGCCTTGGTCCCATGGCCATATCTTTGTCCAGACCTCAGTTCATTTCACACACTTAAGGATTATAGTCCCTAAATGCCCCTTCCTCCTGCAGTCTCTCTGCAATCCAACACATTACAATTGATGACCTGATCATGAATTACTTGCTCAAGCACTTATTTGGGGGGTCAAAACATTTGTTTCGGTTTTAACATGAAAAACACAAACAAGCTTTTTGGCCACCCCATATATTGGTTCTCACTGTTCAAACATCAGACTTCTTTGAAGACCCCCATAATCTGACCTCACTCAACTTATCAAAACCTTTTTTTTTTTTTTGGCTGCACACCACAGTATGCAGGATCTTAGTTCCATGGCCAGGGTTTGAACCTATGCCCACTGCAGTGGAAGGAAGGAGCCTTAACCACTGAACTTCCAGGCAAGTCCCTTAACTTATCAAAATTTTATTTACCATTTTCTTCACAGATCTGGCCTGATGCTCAGGGTGTCCTTCCATCTTCAGTGCTCACCGTAAGCATTCCCAACATCACATCTTTGCTTATGCTGTCTCCCCCTCCACCAATCCAGCTCTAATCCCTTTCTCTTGATGAAATCTTCCTTGACTTTCCCAGGCCCTGTGGACTATGACTTCTGTATTCTTGTTACACTAATGGCAAGACTATTTTGGCTTTCAGTTCAGTTGCTCAGTCGTGTCTGACTCTTTGCGACCCCATGAACTGCAGCACACCAGGCCTCCATGTCCATCACCAACTCCTGGAATTTACTCAAACTCATGTCCATTGAGTCAGTGATGGAAGGAAAGTTATGACCAACGTAGATAGCATATTCAAAAGCAGAGACATTACTTTGCCAAAGTAATGTCCATCTAAGGTCCGACTAGTCAAGGCTATGGTTTTTCCAGTGGTCATGTATGGATGTGAGAGTTGGACTGTGAAGAAAGCTGAGTGCCAAAGAATTGATGCTTTTGAACTGTGGTGTTGGAGAAGACTCTTGAAAGTCCCTTGGACTGCAAGGAGATCCAACCAGTCCATTCTAAAGGAGACCAGTCTTGGGTGTTCATTGGAAAGACTGATGCTAAAGCTGAAACTCCAGTACTTTGGCCACCTCATGCGAAGAGTTGACTCACTGGAAAAGACTCTGATGCTGGGAGGGATTGGGGGCAGGAGGAGAAGGGGACAACAGAGGATGAGATGGCTGGAAGGCATCACCGACTCGATGGACGTGAGTCTGAGTGAACTCCGGGAGATGATGATGGACAGGGAGGCCTGGCGTGCTGCGATTCACGGGGTCACAAATAGTCGGACACGACTGAGCGACTGAACTGAACTGAAGAACTTAGTAAAGGCTTCGTATTGTATTCATTTTTGCAGGTCTAATGCCTAGTACAGTGCCTGATAGAAGATGTTTTTCAAATTGATTAACAGGCCTCTGAGCCCAGGCAAACCTTTACTAGATGTTTTAAATATTTAACACAGATTAACGTTTCCATCTGTGGGGACTCCAAAAACTTCTTGACAGATGGAAAGTGAAGGGAAGTAAATGAGATATATATGCAAAGATGAGTGACTCCAATAAATATTAGTTCAGCAGACAGAATTATTGTAAGAAATGCATTCGTGTTTCTCTGGCACAGTCCTATTTTTCTCGAGGATTGGGGCCCTCGGGCACTGGTCCTGCTGTCACTAATTGAGATGTATTTTCCTGATCTTCGTTTGGAGTTGTTTTGTTGATTCACACAGCAAGCACCTTGCTTAATTGAATAATACAAGTGCTCAGTTATATAAGGGCATCAAATTTCCACTTCACAACTCAAGGGGCTATGGTGGAAGGGACCACCCAGCACTGGATAACACTAAATAGCTGAATATACTGGCAGTACTGGTCACAACAGGAAAATTCAAATGATTAGCCTCTCTGACAACTGCCTGCAGCCATACAGGGAAGTGATTCGTTTTACCTTAAGGAGTCCTTTGGGTATGGTGCAGAGGAAAACAAACAAACAAGTACAAAAAGCTTCCATGTGGGGATAAAACACCACAAAATGCAGTAAATTAAATCCCTATATGGCAGTTAAAGTATCAACAATATTGACATTACAAATCGTGCCACTAGCACAGACATGCGGAGAAGGCAATGGCACCCCACTCCAGTAGTGGGGTGGAAAATCGCATGGTAGGCTCTGGGGTCGCTAAGTCGGACACGACTGAACAACTTCACTTTCACGTTTCACTTTCATGCATTGGAGAAGGAAATGGCAACCCACTCCAGTGTTCTTGCCTGGAGAATCCCAGAGACATGGGAGCCTGGTGGGCTGCCGTCTATGGGGTCGCACAGAGTCGGACACGACTGAAGCTACTTAGCAGCAGCAGCAGCACAGACATGATGCTTACCTCTCCAAAATCTTTTCAGCAGTTTTTGCTTTCAATACCTCACAAGAGTGAAGCAACGATGCCAGGGACAAGCAAAGTACCTAATAGAAAAGAGACTGCAGGGATGCAAAGCTAACTCTTCCATGCCCTATTACTTTCCTATTTTCCTCAGTGTCTCTAAACCCTGTTAATGTGTTATTAACTTTCTTTATTCAATGTGTGATTAAGGAACAACCTGCTTATGTATTGTGCCCATACTATCCACTGTTCAGTTACTCAAAGTTAACTCGAAAACATACACTAAAGGTATATGCCCAGCACTTCACAAGCCACTCAAGATGTCAATGATACAAATGAACTTATTTACAAAGCTGAAACAGACTCACAGACTTTAGAAAACAAACTTATGGTTACCAAAAGGGAAAGGAGAGGGGAGGGATATGAACATATACATACTGTATATAAAAGAGATCAACAGCAAGGACCTATTGTACAGCACAGGGGACTATATTCAATATCGTGAAACCTATAAGGCAAAAGTATCTGAAAAAGAAGATATATGTATGTACAACTGAATCACTGTGCTATACACTTCAAACTAACACAACACTGTAAATCAACTACACCTCAATTTTTTAAAAATCACCTGTTTAAAATGTGTAAATTAAGTAAAGATATGTAAGCATATAAATTAAGCATGTAAATTAAGTATGATACATCCTTCACACAAAGAATTCAGGGGCAAGCAGAGACCTAGTCAGGCCTGTCCCTCAGCTTGGGTGCAGTCACCCCATGCTTATCCCTGACTTCGGCACTCAATGAATGTACTTTCGTATGTCCTCAACACTACTGTGCCTCCGACTAGACCACACGGCCCCAGAGGCGGCATCTCATTCATGCATTGTTTCCAGGGTAGCCTAGATCCCTTAACATCTCTGGTTTCATTTCCAAATTCTTTCCCTCTTCTTTACTCCACTCCAGACACACTGACCTTCATGCTATTCCCCAGCACGCCAAGGAAACACATGCTTCAGGGCCTTTACACTTTCCATTCCCTCTGCCTTGATCACTCTTCTCCTAGATATTTGCCTAGCTTTCCTCCTCATGTTCCCTTCTGAGTGAGACCTTCCTCGACCACTTTTAAAACCACAAGTCCTGTACCACAGCATTTTTTTCATCAGCCTGCCATGCTTTTTCTCCATAACACACATCACTAACAACCCAAATTTCAATCATCTTGCTCAATTGCCTGTCTCACCCCATCACCCAAATGCAAGCTCCCAGGAGGGGGAAACACTTTTACTACATATATGACACCAAAAATGGGTGCCAATGCACACATAAGGGATTAATAACTGTGTGATGGATCAACTATAAGATCTCTAAAAAACAGCATGATATAATCTGTGCTCTCAAGGAAATTAAAATTTCTGGGGACTGAAGGGCAAAACTACATTTTTGGAGGCCCTGTGCTGTGCTATACTCAGTCATGTCTGATTCTTTGCGACCCTATGGACTGTAGCCCCCAGCTTCTTCTGTCCATGGGGTTCTCCAGGCAAGAATACTGGAGTGGGTTGCCATTTCCTACTCCAGGGGATCTTTCCAACCCAGGGATCGAACCTGAGTCTCCTGCAATCAGTTCAGTTCAATTCAGTCATGTCCGACTCTTTGCGACCCCATGAATCACAGCACACCAGGCCTCCCTGTCCATCACCAACTCCCGGAGTTTACCCAGACTCACATCCATCGAGTCAGTGATGCCATCCAGCCATCTCTTCCTCTGTCGTCCCCTTTTCCTCCTACCCCCAATCCCTCCCAGCATCAGAGACTTTTCCAATGAGTCAACTCTTCGCATGAGGTGGCCAAAGTACTGGAGTTTCAGCTTTAGTCTCCTAAAGCTCCTAAAGCAAAGAGGTGATTTATTTACCGTGTGAGCCACCAGGGAAGTCCCTTTTGGAGGCCAATGGACACCTATTTCATCTGCCTTTGAGGGGGTGATGTGTCTTCCACTATATAAAGTCTTTCAGGATGATAAATCCAGGTGTCCAACCTTCTACTCGGGCAGCCAAAAGGGCAGACCCTTCCACTCTCTGCACTGGTAAAGCTGGGCTGAGTCCATCACACCATCTTTCCCTATTTGCTTCACAGTCAGGGAAGCAGCAACTAAGATTCCTTCAACTCAGCCTGGCTTGCCTATCAGACTGCTCCTGTGATGGAACCTTTCACCAGATTTCTCATCCCTCATCTGTGTGATACTGCCTTGGTTTCCATTTCTAGACCTGGTTCTCCAGGATGTAGTGACTCTAATGAGCTACACACAGCCTCTGCCAAAATTCTTTTAGCCACAATCACTTCTAATGCTTTTACCTAAAGAGCCTTAGCTAACACAAAAAAGAAAGTAATGCAGAGCGTCACTATTAAGTGACCATTAAGTTTTCCTATTTGGATCAGAGGAAGATGTAAATCCCATGGGCCTCATGTAAGGTGTGTAACCAGTCTTAGTCTTTGAAAATAAAGGATCTGGATGGGTAAAGAAGTGAAAGGCTAGGGGAACAGAGGCAAAATGAGTGTTTTTAGAACTCCTACAATGAGCCAGGCAGTCTGTGAAACAACTTACTGAAGAACACACAACTAGTAAGGAATTGGTAGAGCTTAGATTGGAGGCAAGATCTCAATGTTGTTTCAAGGGGACATAACATTGAGTGACTAACAGAAGAACCATTTCATTGGAGGGGAGCTGAAAAAGATTTGAGATTAAATATGAGGTAGTAAAAGGTATAGCATTTAAAAGTAAATCTTCAGGCTATGACTCTTCATTTCTGAATATGATTCAGGAATAAAAGTGAAGCTAGAGGCATACATTTGGTAAGAGACACAAATCTGAATATGAAATAGTGAATGAGTTCTCTAAAATAGTAATGTATTTATCCATACTAATGGCAACATCTTCCATACGTATATTACTCTTCACACAATTTTTTTGAGTTCCATCAAACCCCAATGACTCATCAGGTGCTGGAAGGAGGTATTCAATGTAAAGAACAATTATTCTTTGATTTTCATTTTTCAATTACTTAAAAAATATATACATACATACACATACACAGACATAAACAGAGAAAGACTGTGTGTGCACCATAAGTTACATTCTCCATTTGCATTACTCTGCCCAGTTCCTCAATATCTTTCTTTGAAACAATGCATCATCCCTCCCCAATCCCTTCATATGGGCTTAGTTCTAGTGTTCACAAATAAATGGAGAAAATAAACTCTAAAGTATTTTGAAGACAAGTATTTTACTTTGTTAGAAGTGTCATTCCCAGGCAATCAATCTGCAAGAAAGTCTAAAAGCCAGTTGCCTACACAGAAGTTTAAATATTTATTCAGTTTAAGTGTTTAAAGCATTAGCAGAAAAGGAATACTTTCAATAAATAAGAGGTGATGAAATGGATCTGGGAAAGAAAGCAATGACTGAAATCTTGTTTCTTCTACCTTCTTCTGAAGATATGGTATCTTTACCTTAAGACCATGCGGCCAGAAGTAGTCTAATGAATTCATTCCCAATGTGATAGATAAAACAGGTTCAGCACATCTTGAGAGACAAATGGCTTTGATTTGGCAATTGGCTAGCTGAAATCATCAATGAGCAGGTCTGCACAAATTCATAAGCAAAAAGCACAGGAAGAGAAACTACTACTGGCTGAATATCCTTGACTAAAGGAGATGCACCAGCATCAGCAATACGAATGTTTGCCCAAGGGGACACTTCACACATGTTTCTGAGAAACCAGAATGACTTCTGAGGTGATGAGTAGAAGCTGGCAAATGTCATCTGTTCTATGTGGACTGAGAGACTGGGTTAAAGAGACATTTTCCACACAGTTTCGAAGAAACTATTGGTCTTGCTTCTTTGCCAACTGACCCCAACACCTGCCTCTATGCACCATTTAGCAAAGACAGATTTAATCATATTTTTACAGAAAGTTTTCTTGCATTGAACAAGAAACAATTTAGGGCATTACAGAGCCCTTTGGGCATCCTGCAATATAAGGCTACACAATTTTCCTGAAAAGGTCATTTATGCTCTTCACGATTGTGGTGGTTTAGCCACTAAGTCATGTCTGGACTGTAGCCTGCCAGACTCCTCTGTCCATGGGATTCTCTCCAGGCAAGAATACTGGAGTGGTTGCCATTTCCTTCTTTCCAATGTTCTTCCATGGTAAGTGGCATAGTCCAGAACAGATATTGTAAATTTACATGGAAACAGGGGAAGACGGATTTTCCTGTCTTCATCCGTCTTTATTCTAGAAGCTATGTAGCATAATGGTTAAGCACAGTGGGGTGGCGAGACTGGTATCTCAGTTCAAATCTGGCTCTGACACCAAAACAGATTTTAGGACTATTAATTTACAAGTTGCATTATTTGTAACATAAGAATAAAAATGGTGCCTGTTACTTTTTAACTTCCCAATAAATATTAATAACATTTTCATTAAAATTCAGGTGTACATGCTTTAGGAAAAAAAAGACATCAAATCTGAGAAATTTAGTCCCCTCTCCACCATTCCACTAATAAGAAAGTGGTATCCCAGAGAAGTGAAATGACTTTCTTGAGAGGTCACAGCTAAGTGGCCTCATGGCAAAGACAGTTGTGCAAAACCCATGTCTCTACATCTGGCCCAGTATGCATTCTACTGTAGCATAACTTGATTAAGCCAGAATCACACTTCATTTAATAAGTATTTATTAAACATCTTCAATGGTCAAAACCATTTTCCTCTCTGCCTTTATCATCTCACTCAGGAATCAACTGCTCTCCAAGTTGTGTTCTTTCTTCTCATCCAACCAGCTAATCATCTTTACAGAGGTGGAAATGACTGACTTCAGTACTTGTACAGGCCCTAACACATACTACGCATACAAGAAATACTCATTCACTGACTTAACTTATGAAATTTCCTATTCAAAAACAAAAGAAATCAATCCAAAATTTCAGCAAATCTCCATCAGGGAGCTAATGGAGAAAACATTTCTTTGAAAGGAACCATCTCCAGGTACCTCTGAAACATACAATTCACAAGTATCAACACACTCAGAAGGCTTTATGCAAAGCACATGACATCAGAGAAAGCCACTAAATGTTGACTGAGGGATGTCTGCAAGAACCTCAGGGAAAACTCACCCACTGCAGCTTGGCAATGTTTTAAACACCATAGTGTTTTCTACTAAGGTACTCTTACCAATAACCACAGGATCTTTGTACAGTTTTAAATATCAGTTCAAAATGACATATTTAGCCAAGTTACAATGCATTATAAAAGGCACTGTCACAGAACAAGTTATAAAAACAATATAAAAATGTACTGTACATGTGTTAAACACTTCATGGAGGAAAATACATTTTATGCTAGTCACTGAGGTACAGATCTAGTGTACTTTCCATAAGAGATGGGTTTCTGTATAATATTTCTAAGAGCCTGTTATACTCACAGAAAAGCAACTTAAAAAAAATCCAGACTTCTGTACTCAGAGTGTATGCATAAGCTAAAAGTGAACTCATTAACAGCCACTGATGAATGAAAGTCTAATTCATCTTAGGATAAAGATACTAGAATACTGAAACAAAATGTGAGAAATATTATCTCAGCAGCCAGGTCACATTGATGGCGGGAAAATAGCCTTGTATGAAGTCTTAGCCTGAGCAGAAAAGATGGTTTAAGAGCTGTGGCAGGGAGGCTGGAACACCCATGTGATGTCCACTATTGCCCAGCAGCAGCCGCAGGAGCTGTTTGATTTGCTACAAGGCAGAGGGCTGATGGTCTGGAAAGTCAAACGATCAATACTTTGGTGTTATTCCCAAGTAAAGGAAAAGGCATTCTGGAATTAGGTAGGAGAATCTGTCTGGATCCAACTCAGTTAACATATTGAAACACTCAGAAAAATAAGACAAACTACTAAACTGTCTAATTTCCAAAGCATACTAAAAACATCATTCTTCTTCATAGGCAAATGTACAATCATTCCCTAGTTAATCCTCTGTTTTTCCCTCTCATAGATTTCTTAATAACTCTCATTTAGAAAAGAAAGTAGAGAAAAAAGGTTTCCCCACATCATCTGGTACCCCTTATATATTCCTTACTTTAACAGTAACTTATATTGTTTCAGAAATGTGGCTGACAAAAGAAGCAGCCACCAGTCTGGCAGTGAGAAACCATCAAATACACACACACACACGTATATGTATGTACATATACATATACACTCAGGACTACCTGAGTGGCTTGGACCTGGGAGGTGTATATATGATGGTTTCTCATGTGTATATATTACATGTGTATATATATTGCATACATATATGTGCATACACGTATATATGTATACATATATGTGCACATGAAGGCAGGTATACATGTGTACACATATGCATACATGTGTGTATAGACATGCATGTGTGTATACATACATGTGTATGTGTATACACACACACATTCACCCCAATACAAGGATGTAGCATTGGCAGAATTACTACTGTCTTTTATGCCCAAGAGCTGTGTTCACACAAATTAATGGACTTGTCCAAGATCATGCAACTACTGAGTGGAAGATCCAAAATTTAAATATAATGTCATCATTCTCTACTATAGGGCATTTTATGTAGGGTAAATAGGGCATCTTGTGGACACATGACCTTCAAAATCCATATAAAATAAGCTGGAGTCATGTAATTTTACACAGATGATGTATGACAGAAATCTATGGCACCCACTTCAGGAGATTAGGTTTTGACATTTATCTAGACAAAGACAGAATTTCATATAAGGTTTCTGGTGTGGTTCACTATAAATTCATTCTTCTTATGCTATTTAAATAAAGCATAATTCTACACACAACTTTCAAATTAAATGATTCTGTTGATGTCCTCTCTGAAGTCCAGGACTAACAAAATATATCATCTTCAAAAAGCAAAATACTGTTTCTTTTACTTCAGTTCAGTTCAGTCACTCAGTCGTGTCCAACTCTTTGCGACCCCATGAATCACAGCACGCCAGGCCTCCCTGTCCATCACCAACTCCCGGAGTTCACTCAGACTCATGTCCATCGAGTCAGTGATGCCATCGACCCATCTCATCCTCTGTTGTCCCCTTCTCCTCCTGCCCCCAATCCCTCCCAACATCAGAGTCTTTTCCAATGAGTCAACTCTTCGCATGAGGTGGCCAAAGTATTGGAGTTTCAGCTTTAGCATCATTCCTTCCAAAGAAATCCCAGGGCTGATCTCCTTCAGAATGGACTGGTTTGATCTCCTTGCAGTCCAAGGGACTCTCAAGAGTCTTCTCCAACACCACAGTTCAAAAGCATCAATTCTTCAGCATTCAGCTTTCTTCACAGTCCAACTCTCACATCCATACATGACCACAGGAAAAACCATAGCCTTGACTAGACGAACCTTTGTTAGCATATTCAAAAGCAGAGACATTACTTTGCCATCTGGGTTGGTCATAACTTTCCTTCCAAGGAGTAAGTGTCTTTTAATTTCATGGCTGCAGTCACCACCTGCAGTGATTTTGGAGCCCCCCAAAATAAAGTCTGACACTGTTTCCACTGTTTCCCCATCTATTTCCCATGAAGTGATGGGACCGGATGCCATGATCTTCGTTTTCTGAATGTTGAGCTTTAAGCCAACTTTTTCACTCTCCACTTTCACTTTCACCAAGAGGCTTTTTAGTTCCTCTTCACTTTCTGCCATAAGGGTGGTGTCATCTGCATATCTGAGGTGACTGATATTTCTCCCGGCAATCTTGATTCCAGCTTGTGTTTCTTCCAGTCCAGCGTTTCTCATGATGTACTCTGCATAGAAGTTAAATAAGCAGGGTGAAAATATACAGCCTTGACGTACTCCTTTTCCTATTTGGAACCAGTCTGTTGTTCCATGTCCAGTTCTAACTGTTGCTTCCTGACCTGCATACAAATTTCTCAAGAGGCAGATCAGGTGGTCTGGTATTCCCATCTCTTCCAGAATTTTCCACAGTTTATTGTGATCCACACAGTCAAAGGCTTTGGCATAGTCAATAAAGCAGAAATAAATGTTTTTCTGGAACTCTCTTGCTTTTTCGATGATCCAGTGGATGTTGGCAATTTGATCTCTGGTTCCTCTGCCTTTTCTAAAACCAGCTTGAACATCAGGAAGTTCACGCAGAAGATATTAAGAAGGGATGGCAAGAATACACAGAAGAACTGTACAAAAAAGATCTTCGGGGAGGAGCCAAGATGGCGGAGGAGTAGGACGGGGAGAACACTTTCTCCCCCACAAATTCATCAAAAGAGCATTTAAATGTCGAGTAAATTCCACAAAACAACTTCTGAATGCCGGCAGAGGACATCAGGCACCCAGAAAAGCAACCCAACTCTTCGAAAGGAGGTAGGAAAAAATATTAAAGACAAAAAAAAAGAGACGTAAGAGGGAGGGACGGAGTTCCGTCCCGGGAAGGGAATCTTAAAAAGAGAGAAGTTTCCGAACACCAGGAAACCTTCTCACTGCCGAATCTGTGCCGAGCTTTGGAAGCACAGAGGGCAACATAACAGGGAGAAAAAATAAATAAACAATTAAAACTCGCAGATTGTGAGCCCTACGGTAACTCCCCCAGCGGAGAAGCAGCGCAGACGCCTGCATCCACCATTAGCAAGCGGGGGCTGGGCAGGGAGGCGCGGCGTGGGCTGCATCGCTGAGAGTAAGAATCTGGCCTGAATACCCTGAGCGCTATCTGAGCGAAATAATTTGGGCTAGCAAACCAGACTGTGGGATATCTACCACGCGAAAAGCCAGCCCTAACCTAAGACCGCCAGGCCCGCGCACGGAACAAAGGACTGAACAGAGATAGCCGGCTGCAGACCTTCCCCCTCCGGTGACAGGCAGCCAGAGCCGGAAGGGGGCAATCGCAGCCCCAGAGAGACATTATCTATAAAACTGTAAGCAGGCTTCTTTGCTAACTAAAACTTCTTGGGGGTCTGGACGGTCAACATCTGCCTGAGAAGGTGCGCCGGTTTTACACCCAGATAACTGAGTGGCGGGGAGGCGATAAGTCGCAGCGTTGGCGCTTGCCAAACACCTCATCACCTGAGCTGCTCGGACCTGGGAAGAGCACAAAACGCAGGCCCAACTGAGTCTGCGCCTCTGAGGACTACCTGAGTGGCTTGGACCTGGGAGGTGCATGCAGCCCAGGGCCGGCCTCGGATTGTTCCCGGCAGAACAACCTAGAGTCCGAGGAGTGTGGGCAGGGAGGCTACACGTGCCGTGAGCGGGGGCAGACCCAGGGTGGCTGAGGCACTGCGAACCCACGCCAGTGTTATTTGTTTGCAGCATCCCTCCCTCCCTCCCCACAGCGCAACTGAACAAGTAAGCCTAAAAAAAAAAAAAAAAAAAGTGTCCTCCACCGTGCCCTTTGTGTCAGGGCGGAAACCAGATACTGAAGAGACTAGCAAACAGAAGAAGATATAACAGAGGGAAAAGCCTTGGAAGCTACAGGCAATAGATCAAAACCCTGTGGTTACTACGGACTACATAGGAAGGGGCCTATAGATCTTGAGAAATATAAGTCTGACCAAGGAACTAGCCAAAAATGAACTGAACCCACAACACCCACAAAAAAAAACAAGAAAGTCCTAGATATATTTTTATTATTTTTACGATCATTCTTTTTTTTTTAATTAAAAAAAAAAATTTAAGTCCTCTATTGTTCCTTTAATTTTCACTTTTATAACCTATTACTTTGCAAAAAAAAAAAAAAAGACCCTATTTTTTTCTTCTTCAGCAAACTTCATATATATATATTTTATAATTTTTTGACCTTGTTTTTTTGTTTGTTTTTGTTTTTTTGTTTTGTTTTGTTTTTTTCTTCTTTTCTTTAACATTGTATTTTGAAATTCCAAACTCTACTCTAGATTTTTAATTTTCGCTTTTTGGTATATGTTATCAATTTTGTACCTATAGTTTTTTTTATATAATTTCTGTGACTTTTTCTTTCTTCTTCTCTGTTTCTTTCTCTTCTTCTTTTATATAACATTGTATATCTGAAATTCCAAACTCTACTCTAGATTTTTAATTTATGCTTTTTGGTATTTGATATCAATTTTGTACCTGTATTTTCTTTATAATTTTTCTGACATTGTTTGTATTTGTTTGTTTGTTTTCTCTCTTTATTTTTCTTTCTTTCTTTTTTTTTTAACATTGTATTTTTGAAATTCCAAACTCTACTCTAGATTTTTAATTTTTGCTTTCTGGTATTAGTTATCAATTTTGTACCTGTACTTTCTTTATAATTTTCGCGACCTTGTTTGTTTTTGTTTGTTCATTTTTTCTCTCTTTCTTTTCCTTCTTCTTTTCTTTAACATCGTATTTTTGAAATTCCAAACTCTACTCTAGATTTTTAGTTTTTGCTTTTTGGTATTAGATACCAATTTTCTACCTGTACTTTCTTTATAATTTTCGTGACCTTGTTTGTTTTTGTTTGTTCGTTTTTTCTCTCTTTCTTTTCCTTCTTCTTTTCTTTAACATCGTATTTTTGAAATTCCAAACTCTACTCTAGATTTTTAGTTTTTGCTTTTTGGTATTAGATATCAATTTTCTACCTGTACTTTCTTTATAATTTTCGCGACCTTGTTTGTTTTTGTTTGTTCGTTTTTTCTCTCTTTCTTTTCCTTCTTCTTTTCTTTAACATCGTATTTTTGAAATTCCAAACTCTACTCTAGATTTTTAATTTTTGCTTTTATGTATTTGTTACCAATTTTGTACCTTTAAGGACCCAATCTTCAGGACCCATTTTTCACTAGGGAGTGAGATTACTGGCTTGACTGCTCTCTCTCCCTTTGGACTCTCCTTTTTCTCCACCAGGTTGCCTGTGTCTCCTCCCTAACCCCTCTCTACTCTACCCAACTCTGTGAATTTCTGTGTGTTCCCAACGGTGGAGAACACTTAGGGAACTGATTACTGGCTGGATCTGTCTCCCTCCTTTTCATTCCCCCCTTTTATCCCTCTGGCCACCTCTGTCACCTTCCTCCTTCTTCTCTTCTCTGTATAACTCCGTGAACATCTCTGAGTGGTCCAGTTGTGGAGTGCACATAAGGAAGTGACTACTGGCTACCCCACTCTCTCCACTATTGATTCACCTCATCTCATTTGGGTCACCTCTAACTCCCTCCTCCCTCTTCTCTTCTCCATGTAACCCTGTGAACCTCTCTGAGTGACCCTCACCGTAGAGAAACTTTTCATCTTTAACGTAGATGTTTTATCAATGGTGCTGTATAGAAGGAGAAGTTTTGAAACTACTGTAAAAATAAGACAGATAACCGGAAGCAGGAGACTTTAGTCCAAACCCTGACTCCAGGGAACTCCTGACTCCAAGGAACATTAAGTGACAGGAGCTCATCAAATGCCTCCATACCGACACTGAAACCAAGCACCACACAAGGGCCAATAAGTTCCAGGGCAAGACATACCAAGCAAATTCTCCAGCAACAAAGGAACACAGCCCTGAGCTTCAAGATACAGGCTGCCCAAAGTCACCCCAAAACTATAGACATCTCATAACTCATTACTGGACATTTCATTGCACTCCTGAGAGAAGAAATACAGCTCCACCCACCAGAACACCGAAACAAGCTTCCCTAACCAGGAAACCTTGACAAGCCACCTGTACAAACCCACACACAGTGAGGAAACGCCACAATAAAGAGAACTCCACAAACTGCCAGGATACAGAAAGGACACCCCAAACTCAGCAATTTAAACAAGATGAAGAGACAGAGAAATACTCAGCAGATAAAGGAACAGGATAAACGCCCACCAAACCAAACAAAAGAGGAAGAGATAGGGAATCTACCTGATAAAGAATTCCGAATAATGATAGTGAAATTGATCCAAAATCTTGAAACTAAAATGGAATCACAGATAAATAGCCTGGAGACAAGGATTGAGAAGATGCAAGAAAGGTTTAACAAGGACCTAGAAGAAATAAAAAAGAGTCAATATATAATGAATAATGCAATAAATGAAATTAAAAACACTCTGGAGGCAACAAATAGTAAAATAACAAAGGCAGAAGATAGGATTAGTGAATTAGAAGATAGAATAATAGAAATAAATGAATCAGAGAGGATAAAAGAAAAACGAATTAAAAGAAATGAGGACAATCTCAGAGACCTCCAGGACAATATTAAACGCTACAACATTCGAATCATAGGGGTTCCAGAAGAAGAAGACAAAAAGAAAGACCATGAGAAAATACTTGAGGAGATAATAGTGGAAAACTTCCCTAAAATGGGGAAGGAAATAATCATCCAAGTCCAAGAAACCCAGAGAGTCCCAAACAGGATAAACCCAAGGAGAAACACCCCAAGACACATATTAATCAAATTAACAAAGATCAAACACAAAGAACAAATATTAAAAGCAGCAAGGGAAAAACAACAAATAACACACAAGGGAATTCCCATAAGGATAACAGCTGATCTTTCAATAGAAACTCTTCAAGCCAGGAGGGAATGGCAAGACATACTTAAAATGATGAAAGAAAATAACCTACAGCCCAGATTATTGTACCCAGCAAGGATCTCATTCAAGTATGAAGGAGAAATCAAAAGCTTTTCAGACAAGCAAAAGCTGAGAGAATTCTGCACCACCAAACCAGCTCTCCAACAAATACTAAAGGATGTTCTCTAGACAGGAAACACAAAAACGGTGTATAAACTCGAACCCCAAACAATAAAGTAAATGGCAACGGGATCATACTTATCAGTAATTACCTTAAACGTAAATGGGTTGAATGCCCCAACCAAAAGACAAAGACTGGCTGAATGGATACAAAAACAAGACCCCTACATATGTTGTCTACAAGAGACCCACCTCAAAACAGGGGACACATGCAGACTGAAAGTGAAGGGCTGGAAAAAGATTTTCCATGCAAATAGGGACCAAAAGAAAGCAGGAGTAGCAATACTCATATCAGATAAAATAGACTTTAAAACAAAGGCTGTGAAAAGAGACAAAGGTCACTACATAATGATCAAAGGATCAATCCAAGAAGAAGATATAACAATTATAAATATATATGCACCCAACATGGGAGCACCACAGTACGTAAGAAAAATGCTAACAAGTATGAAAGGAGAAATTAACAATAACACAATAATAGTGGGAGACTTTAATACCCCACTTATACCTATGGATAGATCAACTAAACATAAAATTAACAAGGAAACACAGACTTTAAACGATACAATAGACCAGTTAGACCTAATTGATATCTATAGGACATTTCATCCCAAAACAATGAATTTCACCTTTTTCTCAAGCGCACATGGAACCTTCTCCAGGATAGATCACATCCTGGGCCATAAAGCTAGCCTTGGTAAATTCAAAAAAATAGAAATCATTCCAAGCATTTTTTCTGACCACAATGCAGTAAGATTAGATCTCAATTACAGGAGAAAAACTATTAAAAATTCCAACATATGGAGGCTGAACAACACGCTGCTGAATAACCAACAAATCACAGAAGAAATCAAAAAAGAAATCAAAATTTGCATTGAAACGAATGAAAATGAAAACACAACAACCCAAAACCTGTGGGACACGGTAAAAGCAGTCCTAAGGGGAAAGTTCATAGCAATACAGGCACACCTCAAGAAACAAGAAAAAAGTCAAATAAATAACCTAACTCTACACCTAAAGCAACTAGAAAAGGAAGAAATGAAGAACCCTAGGGTTAGTAGAAGGAAAGAAATCTTAAAAATTAGAGCAGAAATAAATGCAAAAGAAACAAAAGAGACCATAGCAAAAATCAACAAAACCAAAAGCTGGTTCTTTGAAAGGATAAATAAAATTGACAAACCATTAGCCAGACTCATCAAGAAACAAAGGGAGAAAAATCAAATCAACAAAATTAGAAACGAAAATGGAGAGATCACAACAGACAACACAGAAATACAAAGGATCATAAGAGACTACTATCAACAATTATATGCCAATAAAATGGACAACGTGGAAGAAATGGACAAATTCTTAGAAAAGTACAACTTTCCAAAACTCGACCAGGAAGAAATAGAAAATCTTAACAGACCCATCACAAGCACGGAAATTGAAACTGTAATCAAAAATCTTCCAGCAAACAAAAGCCCAGGTCCAGACGGCTTCACAGCTGAATTCTACCAAAAATTTAGAGAAGAGCTAACACCTATCCTGCTCAAACTCTTCCAGAAAATTGCAGAGGAAGGTAAACTTCCAAACTCTTTCTATGAAGCCACCATCACCCTAATACCAAAACCTGACAAAGATCCCACAAAAAAAGAAAACTACAGGCCAATATCACTGATGAACATAGATGCAAAAATCCTTAACAAAATTCTAGCAATCAGAATGCAACAACACATTAAAAAGATCATACACCATGATCAAGTGGGCTTTATCCCAGGGATGCAAGGATTCTTCAATATCTGCAAATCAATCAATGTAATACACCACATTAACAAATTGAAAAATAAAAACCATATGATTATCTCAATAGATGCAGAGAAAGCCTTTGACAAAATTCAACATCCATTTATGATAAAAACTCTCCAGAAAGCAGGAATAGAAGGAACACACCTCAACATAATAAAAGCTATATATGACAAACCCACAGCAAACATTATCCTCAATGGTGAAAAATTGAAAGCATTTCCTCTAAAGTCAGGAACAAGACAAGGGTGCCCACTTTCACCATTACTATTCAACATAGTTTTGGAAGTTTTGGCCACAGCAATCAGAGCAGAAAAAGAAATAAAAGGAATCCAAATTGGAAAAGAAGAAGTAAAACTCTCACTATTTGCAGATGACATGATCCTCTACATAGAAAACCCTAAAGATTTCACCAGAAAATTACTAGAAATAATCAATGACTATAGTAAAGTTGCAGGATATAAAATCAACACACAGAAATCCCTTGCATTCCTATACACTAATAATGAGAAAACAGAAAGAAATTAAGGAAACAATTCCATTCACCATTGCAACGGAAAGAATAAAATACTTAGGAATATATCTACCTAAAGAAACTAAAGACCTATATATAGAAAACTATAAAACACTGGTGAAAGAAATCAAAGAGGACACTAATAGATGGAGAAATATACCATGTTCATGGATTGGAAGAATCAATATAGTGAAAATGAGTATACTACCCAAAGCAATTTGTAGATTCAATGCAATCCCTATCAAGCTACCAACAGTATTCTTCACAGAGCTAGAACAAATAATTTCACAATTTGTATGGAAATACAAAAAACCTTGAATAGCCAAAGCGATCTTGAGAAAGAAGAATGGAACTGGAGGAATCAACCTACCTGACTTCAGGCTCTACTACAAAGCCACAGTTATCAAGACAGTATGGTACTGGCACAAAGACAGAAATATTGATCAATGGAATAAAATAGAAAGCCCAGAGATAAATCCACGCACATATGGACACCTTATCTTTGACAAAGGAGGCAAGAATATACAATGGAGAAAAGACAATCTCTTAAACAAGTGGTGCTGGGAAATCTAGTCAACCACTTGTAAAAGAATGAAACTAGACCACTTTCTAACACCATACACAAAAATAAACTCAAAATGGATTAAAGATCTAAATGTAAGACCAGAAACTATAAAACTCCTAGAGGAGAACATAGGCAAAACACTCTCCGACATACATCACAGCAGGATCCTCTATGACCCACCTCCCAGAATATTGGAAATAAAAGCAAAAATAAACAAATGGGACCTAATTAACCTTAAAAGCTTTTGCACATCAAAGGAAACTATTAGCAAGGTGAAAAGACAGCCTTCAGAATGGGAGAAAATAATAGCAAATGAAGCAACCGACAAACAACTAATCTCAAAAATATACAAGCAACTCCTACAGCTCAACTCCAGAAAAATAAACGACCCAATCAAAAAATGGGCCAAAGAACTAAATAGACATTTCTCCAAAGAAGACATACAGATGGCTAACAAACACATGAAAAGATGCTCAACATCACTCATTATCAGAGAAATGCAAATCAAAACCACTATGAGGTACCATTTCACACCAGTCAGAATGGCTGCGATCCAAAAGTCTACAAATAATAAATGCTGGAGAGGGTGTGGAGAAAAGGGAACCCTCTTACACTGTTGGTGGGAATGCAAACTAGTACAGCCACTATGGAGAACAGTGTGGAGATTCCTTACAAAACTGGAAATAGAACTGCCTTATGATCCAGCAATCCCACTGCTGGGCATACACACTGAGGAAACCAGAAGGGAAAGAGACACGTGTACCCCAATGTTCATCGCAGCACTGTTTATAATAGCCAGGACATGGAAGCAACCTAGATGTCCATCAGCAGATGAATGCATAAGAAAGCTGTGGTACATATACACAATGGAGTATTACTCAACCATTAAAAAGAATACATTTGAATCAGTTCTAATGAGGTGGATGAAACTGGAGCCTATTATACAGAGTGAAGTAAGCCAGAAGGAAAAACATAAATACAGTATACTAACGCATATATATGGAATTTAGAAAGATGGTAACAATAACCCAGTGTACGAGACAGCAAAAGAGACACTGATGTATAGAACAGTCTTATGGACTCTGTGGGAGAGGGAGAGGGTGGGAAGATTTGGGAGAATGGCATTGAAACATGTAAAATATCATGTAAGAAACGAGTTGCCAGTCCAGGTTCGATGCACGATGCTGGATGCTTGGGGCTGGTGCACTGGGACGACCCAGAGGGATGGTATGGGGAGGGAGGAGGGAGGAGGGTTCGGGATGGGGAACACGTGTATACCTGTGGCGGATTCATTTTGATATTTGGCAAAACTAATACAATTATATAAAGTTTAAAAATAAAATTAGAAAATAAATAAATAAACTACAGAATTAAAAAAAAAAAAAAAATCTTCATGACCCAGATAATCACGATGGTGTGATCACTGACCTAGAGCCAGACATCCTGGAATGTGAAGTCAAGTGGGCCTTAGAAAGCATCCCTACGAACAAAGCTAGTGGAGGTGATAGAATTCCAGTTGAGCTATTTCAAATCCTGAAAGATGATGCTGTGAAAGTGCTGCACTCAATATGCCAGCAAATTTGGAAAACTCAGCAGTGGCTACAGGACTGGAAAAGGTCAGTTTTCATTCCAATCCCAAAGAAAGGCAATGCCAAAGAATGCTCAAACTACAGCACAATTGCACTCATCTCACACGCTAGTAAAGTAATGTTAATGCTCAAAATTCTCCAAGCCAGGCTTCAGCAATACATTATGAGAATTCTAATAGCAGAATTCTTACTAGTGATTTATACACATACTGTACTATTGTTCAGGGAGGACAAAATCTATTTCAAACATTTCCATTAGGACTGGGATGATCTGACAACCAAATTAAAAACCTTAATATGAAAGGGACTAAATTCTACAGAGTAGCTACTGCATGCCATACTTTGTGCTGATGGTCATATATATCATTATATACTATATCTCTCTCCAGACAAACTCACTACAATTTTATGGGGTAGTGATTATTAAATTTGTTAGATGGATAAGGAAATGAAGGATCAAGAGAGATTTTTAAAAAGTAACTCAGCTGAAGTTACTCACCTAATAAGAACTTAATGTCAAACCAAGATCCTTAACACCAAAGAACTTAATTTTAACCACTACATAATGACAACATATTGACTCTGCTTTTCCATTTACTAAGCTATTTAAAGATTTTTTTTTCCCTCATAGATCTCTACAAGCAGAGTACTCTATCAGAGTACTTTGTCTTAACTAAAGGGCAAAATTTAAAATAAAGATCTAATGTTCTATGTTACCTTAGAGAGAAGATTATTTATATGTATATATGTGCACATACACATATGTGTTTGCATATACACACACACACATACATATATATACATTTCTCTTTTCACCTTTCATTCCTTGCTCTTATCTGATTCTTGTTTGTGCTGTGTGTTAATCACTCAGTAGTGTCTGACTCTTTGAAATCCCATGGACTGTAACCCACCAGCCTCCTCTGTCCATGGAATTTCTTGGGGCAAGAGTACTGGAGTGGGCAGCCATTCCCTTCTCCAGGGGATCGAACCCGGGTCCCAATCCAGGGATCGAACCCAGGTCTCCCGCATTTCAGGAGGATTCTTTACTGTCTGAGCCACCTGTTTAACTCTTGGCAATGAGATACTGGTGCCCCCATTACCTATACAATCAATCATGTGTAAAAATTACAAAGAATAAGATGGGGATATGTGGACTGTTACTTTCCTAAACTGAAATAACATGAAACTAGACACCTGAAAGAACTGATACTCATACGTAAAAATGCTGGTCATTCTGACCACTGTTTTTCTTAAAATCTCTCTCCTACAGATAAGCCAAATCACATGAAAAACTTTTAAACTTTTTAGAAAAGTGAAGAAATGCTAATGAGTGAGGAAGCACTGATAGAGCTCCAGTGCCATGATCCTCTTTGCACGAGTTACTGCTGCTGCTGCTAAGTCGCTTCAGTCGTGTCCAACTCTGTGCGACCCCTGAGACGGCAGCCCACCAGGCTCCCCCGTCCCTGGGATTCTCTAGGCAAGAACACTGGAGTGGGTTGCCATTTCCTTCTCCAATGCGTGAAAGTGAAAAGTGAAGTCAAGTCGCTCGGTCGTGTCCGACTCTTCACGACCCCACGGACTGCAGCCTACCAGGCTCCTCCGCCCATGAGATTTTCCAGGCAAGAGTACTGGAGTGGGTGCCATTGCCTTCTCCGCACGAGTTACTGCTACCTAGCAAATGGGAATGAGGTTATCAATGATTAAACACAAATCTCTAAGGGTGAGAACTCAAATGGTCCCATAATTGCCCTCTCCAATTGGAGGAAACAGTGGGGAAAAGAGGAATGAGAGAAATATTAATGTTTTATACAAAATGCCAAAAGGAATACAAACAAGGAAGTGGTTTGGGGGAAGTTAGACGTCCTAACTTGCCAAAACCAATGAGACTGTGGACCCTACTCTGAATATGAATGCCCAGCACCCCCTAGTGGCTGGTGCACATTTATAAAAAATATTCTAATCAAGAGCATTCATCAAATCTTGTTCATAGAAATAAGACTCCAGATACAACTTACCTCTTTTGACTTGAAATGGCTTGAGGGAACACTTTTCTTTGCCCCACACCACTAGAAACCATCAATTTCTCTAGGACATATATGTGTTAGAAAGTGTTAGTTGCTCAGTCATGTCTGACTCTTTGCAACCCCATGGGCTATAGACTGCCAGGCTCCTCTGTCCAAGGGATTCTCCAGGCAAGAATACTGGAGTGGGTTGCCATTTCCTTCTTCAGGGGATCTTCCCAACTCAGGGGTCAAACCCAGGTCTCCAGACTTGTAGGCAGATTCTTTACCATCTGAGCCACCAGGGAAGCCCCATATGTGTTAGAAGTGGGGATAGATAATGAAGGCAAGAAGTATAGGATCAAGGGGCTTCATGTGAAATTTTTCCTGTGACGTCACCAATTCTGGAGCTTCTGCTGAAGTCCTCTGCATCTTAAATGGCTGCACTTCATACCCATCCATATACAAGAATCCAAACCATAAAGCAACTAATGCTAAAAACTAAAAACATTTTTGCTTCCTAAAATAATCTGATAGAATGAGATGCACTTATTTATATCAAACATTGACAAGTTTCCCAAATTATTTATGAATGTAATTCTATTCATTTAGTAAGTTAAATATTTATTGACCTCTATGTGCCAGGCTTTATTCTAGACATAGAAGTAGACAAAACAGAAAACAAAAGTCCTTACTTGCATTGAGCTGACATCTTAGAGGGAGAAATAACAGCATATTTAAAATATGCAGTTTATTGGATCACACACATGCTAAAGGGAAAAATTAGGAACAGGCAGATATAAATTACTATGGAGGCTTAAAAAAAAACTGAGACTGGGAAGAACACCAATGAAAAGACTTCTGAATAAAGACCTAAAGTGAAAAAGTGAGCTATGTATATGGTGGTGGGAAATTATAGAGGGGGCACAGCAAATGCAAAGACCCTAAATCAAGAACATAACTGAGTGGATTCAAGGAGCATCCGAAGGGCCTGGGTGGCTCAAATTGGCTGCATGAGAGGAAGAGAAGTAGAGAGGTTCAATACAAAACCATCAAGAAAGCTGTATCATGCAAGGGCCTTAATGAGGACTCTGGCTTTTACTCTGGCTGAGGCAGGAAGCCATCACAGGATTTTCAGCAAAGGAGAGATATGATCTGACAATGTTTTACAAGATCACTATGGCTTCCATATCGAGAGCAGACCTCAAAAGTGGGTACAGAAAGAGGGCAGGACATAATTACAAAGACCAGCAAGAGGTCTCCAACAGTAAGAGGTGGTGGTGGCTTGCACAAGCATGGTCATAGTGTAGTGGTGAAAACACTGGTTGGATTCTGAATATATATTGCAGGTAGAACTGATAAGGTGTGGAATGTAAGAAACAGAGTGGAGTTGAGGATAATACCAAGATTTTAGCCTGAATAACACAGGAGAGAACTGCCCTTAATTAAATGGGAAAGACTGCAGGAAGAGTAAGTTTAGGGAAGATATTAGGAGTTCAGTTTTAGCCATGTAAAGTTTGGGACCTCTATTGAGATCACACACTTGAAATGGCAATAACAAAAAATACTGCTAAAAGATTGATGTGTGGCATTTACAAAAGGAAGTATTAGGTAAAGAAACAGTACTCTAGCTGGGAGATGAAAAACATCCCTATGACTTCTACAGGCAGAACTGGTTCAGGACCATGGACAGAGTCCAACCCATTGGTAGGGGTCAAATACAGAAAGGAGATAGAGGGAGACTGATGGGCCAGAGCCTAATCATAGTACATCCATACATAAGATTAGTAGAACTCAATGCATCGCTGTTAATGGATACCACTAGCTTTTCTGAAACCATTCTATTAGTTGCATACATCCATCTATCATTCATCCAATCATTATAATATGCTGAATGGATAACGTCTGTGAACTTTTTTCTGTGGTTAATCACCATTTTCCATAACCTTATTTCTTCCTTCAACTGCATCTTCAGATATATTTATTTTTCTACCTTTAAACATGTATTTCATAAAATCCACTAAAATTCAACATTATCTCTGTCATTTTTCATATTCCAATTCAAATTTTCACTATTACAATCTTTCACTTGAAAAAACTACTTTTGAACTAATCTATGTTCAGAACAAATATCACATCAACCACAGTAGATTTAAAATTTTAACCTAATAAATAGCGAACATATTATAAGCAATAACACATAAATGTTCCAAGGAAAAATCTGAAAATGTCCAGTCAACAGGTTGTGCATAATTAAAATCACAGAATCACATCAGTCCCTTTCAAAAAACTGAAAACACAAGTAGACATACTTTGGACCATTTATCAAATGGCATCAGTATGAATTATGTGGAAATATGTTCATGTCCATAATTTCAGATTTTGCACACCAGCTGGAAGGCTGGTTGTTTAATTCCATGTCTAACAGGTCAGTCCATTAGGGACTTTCACATGTGAGGTCTGGACATACTCCTACTTCTTACTACAGAATCTCCACCCTACCCCAGCTATGTTGTATTTATCATAAACTGTCTCCTCTGTTCCTTAGAGATTTGTATCTAGCTATCCATATGTGGCAGCATAGTACCATTTTAGAAGTTCAATGGGTTTAAATTCTAGCTCAGACTGCTTACCTATGTATGACCTTGTGAAGTGAAAGTTGCTCAGTCATGTCAGATTGTTTACAACCCCATGGACTCTACAGCCCATGGAATTCTCCAGGCCAGAATACTGGAGTGGGTAGCCTTTCCCTTCTCCAGGGGACCTTCCCAACCCAGGGGTCAAACCCAGGTATCCCTCATTGCAAGCAGATTCTTTACCAGCTAAGCCACAAGATGTGGTTTAGGCACATCATTTAACATCTCTTAGCCTCAGCTTACACATCAAGAAATCAGGACATTTCAGAGTAGTTGGAGGATTAAATGAAATCACATACACAGAGACTAGTATTTTCAGGCCCATCGCAGGCCCTCAATAATATCAGCTCTCCAGAAAAAATCAAGTAATTCAGTATTTGTCTTTTTTCCTAAATGGTTGACTATTCGGTAGATGGAGAAACTATTAATTTTCATTGCTAAGCAGTTGAAAGAGAAATGAGGATATGGAAAATGGTGACTGACCACAGGAAAAGGTTCACAAATTATTTTGATTCTAAGTAAAAGATAATTTTTGATGAGAAGTAAGATGATAAAGCTTACCACTTTTATAAAATAAATAGCTCTGATTTCATGGTTTTTCAACAGAAATCTATGGACAATTTACACAAAAATATTTCATTCCTTTCTAGATATTAAAAGTCCTTTTAAAAAGGAGTATTGATTAAGCAAAGTAAAAAGGGAAAACCAAAATAGAGTCCTCTGTCTCTGAATCCATTTAATCTGTAGTATTAAAACATTCTCTGGCATGAAGGTTTCTATGACAACTCAGTTTTCTAATCTGCAAAGCCATTTCCACTCTGAAGTAAACATTCAGAGCTCTGTGTACTTCATTGACAAGATCTTCCCTACTGGCTGCCAATGTTGCTTTATGCCTCATATACTCGGATGCTGTGGACAACTAATTCATCTCCATTTGTGTCAAACTGGCATTATCCAGGGTTGGTTTCCCTGGTGGCTCAGATGGTAAAGAATCTGCCTGCAAGGCGGGACACCTGGGTTCGATCCCTGGATCTGGAAGGTCCCCTGGAGGAGGACATGGCAACCCACTCCAGTATTCATGCCTAGAGAATCCCTTGGACAGAGGAGCCTGGCAGGCTACAGTCCATGGGGTCACAAAGAGTCAGACATGACTGAGTGACTAAGCATAGCATGGCACAGGGTTACATTTCTGTAGCATGAGATTCTCTCCAAACCAGTTAATGAGGAATTGTACTCTAACAGCAAAAGTCATTTTGTGCCTGAGAAAATGTGTTCTTTAAAACATATGTAAGTCTACAAACAAATTTAAAGTATAAAGAATGTTTGACTGGAGGATTTTTGGTATCTGTGATGTTGTCTTTTTTTTTTTTTTCCTTAATTCCCAGTGGAACTTCCTAATCTTAGCAAGGAATTTTCAAAAGCTTCATTCACTCATTCAACAAGCATTTATTAAGCCTTTACTCTAGTGGGCTGTTTAGTCGCTCAGTCATGTCTGACTCTTTGCAACTACATGGGCTGTAGCCCACCAGGCTCGTCTGTCCATGGGATTTCCCAGGCAAGAATACTGGAGTGAGTTGCCATTTTCTTCTCCAAGGGATCTTCCCAACCATGGAATCAAACTCGAATCCCCTGCTTGGCAGGCAGATTCTTTACCACTCAGCCACCTGTACTATAGAGGGAAGCCCTCTACAGTACAGGCCTTTTTTAAGTTGAGGAATATGAGACTTGGAGAAGTGAATGACATGACTAATTTACAGGAAAACCCCTCCAACACCAGATCATCCTGCTTCTAACCCAGTGTTTTTCCAAGGCCTACGATTTCCTACAAAGCTGCAAAGGCTCCCAATTGTGAAAAACAAGCTTAGGCAGTCCTTGGCTTAATTTTTATGTTGATGTTATTTTTCAGTTACTCATCTGCCCACTCATAGCCCAGAACATTCAAGCAATATTAAAAAGAGCTATCTTTTAATAGCATTCTTGATAAATAAGTTTTATAGCATTTTTATTCCTATTATAAAACTGACCAGTTACTATACGAAAAACCTCTCTGCTATATGCAGACTATTTTAATACATGTTTATGTAAACTTTAATTGCCTATCATTTCACCAAATACACAACATGGGTGTATAAAAATAGCCTGTTCTCCAAAGAGATCCTGCTGCGGTGCTCACCTGCAGAGTCATTACAAGCTATAGGGCATAGCTTTTTCAGATTTATAAAGTATTTGACATTGGACAGTTTGAGATTCCATTCTAAGTGGCTTATAGGAGAAATATAAGATCTTTATGGAAAAAAAAGTAAATTTCTTGATTTACACAAAAATTCATTAAAAATTGCCTAATATAAAATTATTTAAAAATACCTGGCATGTGATTTTATTTTCCAGAGTTCTATCCTACATGTGAGAGTTGCAATACATATTCCAACTGCCAGTTAGTAAACCCAAGAAGAGAAAAAGAAAGGGAGGTGTGAGCGAAGGAGAGAAGAAATTTTCGTGTTTAAAAACAAAGGAGAGGCCCTCTACCTTTAAGTGAGATATTCACAGATATTTTATCACTCCTCTTCTTGATCAATCCTCTTATAGGATATCTACATATAGACAACTTCCTGAATTTGTTGCAAATTCCTAGCTTGTCTTAGAAGTTACCATGTACATAAGTATTCTAAAGTAAATTAATTTTTTAAATTTTAAGATAAGTTGGCTGACAATCTCCTGATAAGAGGCAGAAAAAGTATTTCTATGTCTTTAATAAACTTAATGTTTACATAATATAGGAAGTAGATGGCAAAAATGACACTGAATCTAGATATCCTTGCAAAATTAACTATTTCTATATTATTATCCCTTAAATATGATTTTTTAAAAACATGTACTTAAAGATTATGGTTTGATTTCTTCAGTGGATGTGTAGTTTTAAAGCAAGCAATGTAGAAACAAAAAAGGAAACATAAAGCTCCAAAAATGTAAATGGTTAAGATCTGACAAAAAATTAATAGAAATATAACAAATTTTAACTACAAAGGAAGTATGAGTAGGAACCCCAACAATAAGGGGTACACATCTCATACAGTGTTTGCTGGTCCCTATGGGAAGTCTATCACCAAAAGTGACGGAGACATCACTTTGCCAACAAAGGTCTGAAAAGTCAAAGTTATGGTTTTTCCAGAAGTCATGTATGGATATGAGAGTTGAACCATAAAGAAGGCTGTGCCAAAGAACTGATGCTTTCAAATTGTGGTGCTGGATAAGACTCTTAGAGAGCCCCTTGGACAGCAAAGAGATCAAACCAGTCAATCCTAAAGGAAATCAATCCTGAATATTCATTGGAAGGACTGATGCTGAAGCTCCAATACTTTGGCCACCTGATGTGAAGAGCTGACACATTGGAAAAGACCCCGATGCTGGGAAAGGGATGAGATGGTTATACAACATCACTAACTCAATGAACATGAGTTTAAGCAAACTCTGGGAGATGATGAAGGACAGGGAAGCCTGGCATGCTGCAGTCCATGGGACTGCAAAGAGTCAGACATAACTGAGCAACAACTGAAAGAACAACATTGTCCTCCCATCTGCTCCTCCACCCCTCACTCAATCAAGTAATAAGCTATGTGGTGATGGACAGGGAGGCCTGGCGTGCTGCAATTTATGGGGTCGCAAAGAGTCGGACCCAACTGAGCGACTGAACTGAACTGATGAATTTAAGAGCTTTTGTTGTTGTTGTTCCCCTATCCCAGTAGCTGGGATAACACCCAGTTAACCACTCTCATCCTTTCCTTTTGCCTATTTTTCCCTTGGAAAAATGTTTTCCTCTATCTCTTTCTGTGCACGAGGGTTGGGGGGGATGGGAGGTGGGTGACCTTTTTCAGACTCTCACAGGCTTACCACCAGGTCCAGGGGCTACTGTCTCCCTTGAGATCTGAGAAGGGTGACTGTTACTTCTCAGAGCAAATGCTCTGTGATTTGAACATTAGTTAGTGGGGACTTTCTTCTAATGGAAATGGTTAGATGAAAGACTCAGGCTGGGAATTTGGGTAAAGAAGTGGAGAAACACTTTTGACTTGCTAACTGGTTCAAAATTTCCAGCTTTGCTTGTGCAAGAGTTCTACGTGTGATCCAGCCTAGCAGCCTGTCATTTAGTGGGAGGGTGAGCAGAAACCTCTGCTGATAACAGTCACTTAATTAAGTTGCTTAGGTTTTGGTTAAACTGCTCAAAAGATCCATATCCTCGAGTTGATTCTTCTTATTTTTGTTGTCTTATTCTCTCCATGGAGTACAGGAGGAATCTATTTGGTGAGTGTGGTCAAGGTTGGAATTATAGGCCAAAATACAAAAAGAACCCTCAAACCATTTTCTTCCATTAAAAAAAAAAAGCTGGGCGCTGAAGTGTGGGGAAAATAAGCACTTTCATTCAGTGCTGGTGAACACGCCAATTAAGACAGTGTCTAAAACTATCAGAATTCAAAATATGTACAACTGTTGATGACAAATTCCATTTCTAAGTATTAATCCCATGAAATATCAGTCTATGTATTCCAAGATAAAAAGATGTTCACTAAGTCACGGTTCATAACAGTGAAACACTGGCAATAACCTTATGTTAATCAATAGCCTGAGACTTACTAAATATGGCATATTGCTCTATGATCTTGAGTACTGCTTTGCCATTAAAAACAATGAGATGGACCAGTATATTCCAACTGACACCTAAAACTCTGCAAGACAAATTGAAAGTAACAAGTTGGACAATTATCTATATTATGATTCATTTATTTTCTTAAAATTTCATGTTTGACTCCATCTTTCTTTTTCTGTCCCTTTAATTATCTGAAACTATATTCCCCAAAGTTTTAGGGTAGCAGAGAAATCAGTTGAATCACTTGGGTTTTATCCTTCCTTTCCATTATTTAATTTTTAAATAAATATGTATCTTTAAAATAAAAAAAAAAAAAAAACAAGCAAACACTTTAAAGTACTATACTGGACATATCTGTTCAAAAGTTTTCCATCTACTAAACACCTAGGAGAAAAGCAAAGCCTTTCTCAGTGATCCAGTCACTGATGTCTGCTGTCTCAAATAACACACATTTCACACATCACATTTGTTTGATTAGTTCTTGGAAAATTACTCTAAAGCTTGACTACCCAGATCGTATCAGATCAGTCGCTCAGTCGTGTCTGACTCTTTGCGACCCCATGAATCGCAGCACGCCAGGCCTCCCTGTCCATCACCAACTCCTGGAGTTCACTGAGACTCACGTCCATCGAGTCAGTGATGCCATCCAGCCATCTCATCCTCTGTTGTCCCCTTCTCCTCCTGCCCCCAATCCCTCCCAACATCAGAGTCTTTTCCAATGAGTCAACTCTTCCCATGAGGTGGCCAAAGTATTGCAGTTTCAGCTTTAACATCATTCCTTCCAAAGAAATCCCAGGGCTGATTGCCTTCAGAATGGGCTGATTGGATCTCCTTGCATGCCAAGGGACTCTCAAGAGTCTTCTCCAACACCACAGCTCAAAAGCATCAATTCTTCGGCGCTCAGCCTTCTTCACAGTCCAACTCTCACATCCATACACGACCACAGGAAAAACCATAGCCTTGACCAGACACCTTTGTTGGCAATGTCTCTGCTTTTGAATATGCTATCTAGGTTGCTCATAACTTTCCTTCCAAGGAGTAAGCGTCTTTTAATTTCATGGCTGCAGTCACCATCTGCAGTGATTTTGGAGCCCTCCAAAATAAAGTCTGACACTGTTTCCACTGTTTCCCCATCTATTTCCCATGAAGTGATGGGACCGGATGCCATGATCTTCGTTTTCTGAATGTTGAGCTTTAAGCCAATTTTTTCACTCTCCACTTTCACTTTCACCAAGAGGCTTTTTATTTCCTCTTCACTTTCTGCCAAAAGGGTGGTGTCATCTGCATATCTGAGGTGATTGATATTTCTCCCGGCGATCTTGATTCCAGCTTGTGTTTCTTCCAGCCCAGCATTTCTCATGATGTACTCTGCATATAAGTTAAATAAGCAGGGTGACAATATACAGCCTTGACGTACTGCTTTTCCTATTTGGAACCAGTCTGTTGTTCCATGTCCAGTTCTAACTGTTGCTTCCTGACCTGCATACAAATTTCTCAAGAGGCAGATCAGGTGGTCTAGTATTCCCATCTCTTTCAGAATTTTCCACAGTTTACTGTGATCCACACAGTCAAAGGCTTTGGCATAGTCAATAAAGCAGAAATAGATGTTTTTCTGGAACTCTCTTGCTTTTTCCATGATCCAGCAGATGTTGGCAATTTGATCTCTGGTTCCTCTGCTTTTTCTAAAACCAGCTTGAACATCAGGAAGTCCACAGTTCACATATTGCTGAAGCCTGGCTTGGAGAATTTTGAGCATTACTTTACTAGTGTGTGAGATGAGTGCAATTGTGCGGTAGTTTGAGCATTCTTTGGCATTGCCTTTCTTTGGGATTGGAATGAAAACTGACCTTTTCCAGTCCTGTGGCCACTGCTGAGTTTTCCAAATTTGCTGGCATACTGAGTGCAGTACTTTCACAGCATCATCTTTCAGGATTTGGAATAGCTCCACTGGAATTCTATCACCTCCACTAGCTTTGTTCGTAGTGATGCTTTCTAAGGCCCACTTGACTTCACATTCCAGGATGTCTGACTCTAGGTCCGTGATCACACCATCGTGATTATCTGGGTCGTGAAGATCTGTTTTGTACAGTTCTTCTGTGTATTCTTGCCACCTCTTCTTGATATCTTCTGCTTCTGTTAGGTCCATACCATTTCTGTCCTTTATCGAGCACATCTTTGCATGAAATGTTCCTTTGGTATCTCTGATTTTCTTGAAGAGATCCCTAGTCTTTCCCATTCTGTTGTTTTCCTCTATTTCTTTGCATTGATCTCTGAGGAAGGCTTTCTTATCTCTTCTTGCTATTCTATGGAACTCTGCATTCAGATGCTTATATCTTTCCCTTTCTCCTTTGCTTTTTGTTTCTCTTCTTTTCACAGCTATTTGTAAGGCCTCCCCAGACAGCCATTTTGCTTTTTTGCATTTCTTTTCCATGTGGATGGTCTTGATCCTTGTCTCCTGTACAATGTCACGAACCTCATTCCATAGTTCATCAGGCACTCTATCTATCAGATCTAGACCCTTAAATCTATTTCTCACTTCCACTGTATAATCATAAGGGATTTGATTTAGGTCATACCTGAATGGTCTAGTCATTTCCCCTACTTTCTTCAATTTAAGTCTGAATTTGGCAATAAGGAGTTCATGGTCTGAGCCACAGTCAGCTCCTGGTCTTGTTTTTGCTGACTGTACAGAGCTTCTCCATCTTTGGCTGCAAAGAATATAATCAATCTGATTTCGGTGTTGACCATCTGGTGATGTCCATGTATAGAGTCTTCTCTTGTGTTGTTGGAAGAGGGTGTTTGTTATGACCAGTGCATTTTCTTGGCAAAACTCTATTAGTCTTTGCCCTGCTTCATTCCGTATTCCAAGGCCAAATTTGCCTGTTGCTCCAGGTGTTTCTTGACTTCCTACTTTTGCATTCCAGTCCCCTATAATGAAAAGGACATCTTTTTGGGGTGTTAGTTCTAAAAGGTCTTGTAGGTCTTCATAGGACTGTTCAACTTCAGCTTTTTCAGTGTTACTGGTTGGGACATAGACTTGGATTACTGTGATACTGAATGGTTTGCCTTGGAAACGAAGAGAGATCATTCTGTCATTTTTGAGATTGCATCCAAGTACTGCATTTTGGACTCTTTTGTTGACCATGATGGCCACTCCATTTCTTCTGAGGGATTCCTGCCCACAGTAGTAGATATAATGGTCACCTGAGTTAAATTCACCCATTCCAGTCCATTTCAGTTTGCTGATTCCTAGCATGTCGACATTCACTCTTGCCATCTCTTGTTTGACCACTTCCAATTTGCCTTGATTCATGGACCTGACATTCCAGGTTCCTATGCAATATTGCTCTTTACAGCATCAGACCTTGCTTCTATCACCAGTCACATCCACAGCTGGGTATTCTTTTTGCTTTGGCACCATCCCTTCATTCTTTCTGGAGTTATTTCTCCACTGATCTCCAGTAGCATATTGGGCACCTACTGACCTGGGGAATTTCTCTTTCAGTATCCTATCATTTTGCCTTTTCATACTGTTCATGGCATTCTCAGGGCAATAATACTGAAGTGGTTTTGCCATTCCCTTCTCCAGTGGACCACATTCTGTCAGCCACATTCTGACTACCCATTCGATGACATACTAACACACCATATGGAGGCTTACTAGACAGGATTACACTTAATAAACCATCTCTATAAATACAATAGTTGAAAATTACCTTCAGGGCATCCTGAAATGTCATAAATTTGAGAACCAATCAGACACAGGAATGTCCCTTCAGTTCTGACAACCATTAGCACGTTTATTCAAATGTGTGCTGGCTATGGCATCGACTGCTTGGTAAACCATTTTCAAAGACCAATAAAAAAGTGCTGACCAATAAAAAATAAACTTACGAGACATGGTTCCCAACTAAGTAAATTGCAGATAGACCTTGCATCGTTAATGAGAAAGTTAACTAGCACAACCAGGGTCAGAATGACAAAGCAGGAGGAGGAGAGATATCCATTCCTTCATAATTTTCTTCATTAGCACATGAAAAACAATGATTAGGACTACAATTCTGCATTGCAAACCAGAGGTGAACAGGCCCTTGGAAAACACCTTGGAGTTGAACCTGATGTTGGAAATAGTCCCAAATCTCAACTGCTGGCTTCAATTCTGCCTACACACCAGTTCTATTTCGAGGGGGGAAAAAAGTAATAGACACAGCAGTAGACAAAGTCCAAGTATGACTGACAGCTCTAAAATACTTGATTTCTTTTATCATGGGGAGTTAGAGGTAAGCTTACTGACTTTCATTTTTCTCAATTTTGAGCCAAATGTTTGGTTTTCCTAGAGACAGTAATGCCAAAGGTATATTTTAACAGAGTAAAAAAAGAATGTTTCAAGACCATATCCTGTATGTGCTCTGTCAACTCCTGAAAGAAAGTGAAAGTGAAGTCGCTCAGTCGTGTCTGACTCTTTGCAACCCCGTGGACTGTAGCCCACCAGGCTCCTCAGTCCGTGGGATTCTCCAGGCATGAATACGGGAGTGGGTTGCCATTTCCTTCTCCAGGGAATCTTCCTGATCCAGGGATCGAACCCCGGTCTCCCGCATTGCAGGCAGACGCTTTAACCTCTGAGCCACCAGGGAAGCCCCGTGTAACAATCAGGATAGGGAAAGAGGGCACTGGTTCTGAGAAACCAGTCTTCTTGCTGGAGTGGAAAGAAAACCAGAGAACCATCAAATAGCTGTGTGAAAGAATTTTTTGGTAATAAAATGAAATAAGACTTTAATATATCAATGGGTTCCAGCAATGTGGCAGGCTGGGGTCAGGTGGAAGGGTTCCCCTTCCGCTCTAAAGATCTAGAAGTGCTAGATAAAATGCAGCAAAACCACCACAAAATCTGTATATTCTGAGTCAAGATGGAAGGAAAGGAGAGGGAGCAGCAGGATGCAGGGGAACAAAAGAAAGGACTTAAGACACAGCAATAAGCAGAAGCTATGCCAGGACTGCCCACAGGCAAAGAGCCTGAGGCCTGGGGGCAGGAGGTGATTTGGAGCCACCGCATGCTCAACATCAGGGATAAACAGAAATAAGACAGAGCCCCACCACCTAGGGAACTTGGTAAGGGCTCCAACTTGGGATCCATACTTGGTGAGTCAGGTGTACAAGGGAGTAGAATAGCCTGGCAGAGAAGGAGAATAAGGGAGAGGAAAGGAAGTAAGAGAACCACTTCCAGCTCCCCTTCCACAGCTACCTCAAGTCTTGCACGCCCTCACCCTGGTCTCTAAAAAGACATTTTGGACAACAAACAAAAACCTTGCTTTATGCTTAGAAAAATGTAGTTTATGTTGTTGCTTTTGAAACCTGTTCTCAGATTCCTTAAGGGAATATTTCATAAAGATATGGAGCAGATAGGACCTAACCATTAATCACCACCTTTTCAAAATGCACACTTCCTCCAATGCAATTGAGAATTCAACTAGCACTGATGTTCATTCTTAACTGATCCCAAGTCATATAATTCAGTACACTGCAATATTTTTATACCACTGATAAATCTTACTTTAAATCATAGGGATATGTATCCCTCTCTGAAAGTTGCTATTTACTGAAATATGATTTTACTCTAAATTATAGTATTTAAGCTCTCCTGCATTAGTTTTTCCCTCTTCCCTATAAATACTATTGGTATCTATCTGACAGCTAGCATTGGGAAACTGTCGCACTACTGAAAAAATGAAGATGTTTATCTATCAGGGGTTTTCTACAATTGTATTTAACTCACATTTGAAAATGCTAAATCAGAAGAAGTGCAGAGTAGTATGTTTTGACTATTTATTTTTCTCTGCTTATGATATTTAATTCATTGAAAATTACTAGGATACCGTTTAAAAAATGTACTGGACAACTCAATTCACTGAATATCCTCATCTTTATATTGCCATAGTTTTTCTTCCAAGAAGCAAGAGTCTTTTAATTTCATGGTTGCAGTCATAGTCTACAGTGATTTTGGAGGTCAAGAAAAGAAAATCTACCACTATTTCCACTTTTTCCCCATCTATTTGCCATGAAGTGATGGGACCAGATGCCCTGATCTCAGTTTTTTGAATGTTGAGTTTTAAACCAGCTTTTTCACTCACCTTTTTCACCCTCATCAAGAAGTTCTTTAGTTCCTCTTCACTTTTGGCCATTAGAGTGACAAATCTAGATACTGTATTAAAAAGCAGAGACACACTTTGCCAATAAAGGCCCATATAGTCAAAGCTACGGTTTTTCCAGTAGTCATGTATAGATGTGACAGTTGGACCATTAAAGAAGGCTGAGCATCAAAGAACTGATGCTTTCAAATTGTGCTACTGGTGAAGACTCTTTGAGAGTCCCTTGGACAGTAAGAAGATCAAATCAGTCAATCTTAAAGGAAATCAATCCTGAATATTCATTGGAAGGACTGATGCTGAAGCTCCAATACTTTGGCCACCTGATGTGAAGAGCTGACGCATTGGAGAAGACCCTGATGCTAGAAAAGACTGACGGCAACAGGAGAAGGGGGAAGCAGAGGATGAGATGGTTAGACATCACTAACTCAATGGACGTGAGTTTGAGCAAACTCTGGGAGATAGTGAAATACAGGGAAGCCTGGCGTGCTGCAATCCATGGGGTTTCAGAGAATCAGATGTGACTTAGCAACTGAACTACCACCTTTATAGTACTCAGATCATTTACCAAAAAAAAAGATCTATGTTTGAGAATGAGAGATATTTAGGTGGGAAAAGCCCCTCATAGATTATCCAGCCCAGGATTTTTCAGTCTTGGCTCTACTGAGATTTTCAAAGGGTAATTCTTTGTTGTTGGCAGCTGTTCTGTGTACTGTAGGATACTGAGCAATAGCTTTGGTCTCTATTCACTAAATGCCAGTGAAGAAGTGAAGTCACTCAGTCATGTCCGACTCTCTGAGGCCCCATAGACTGTAGCCTACCAGGCTCCTCTGTCCATGGCATTTTCCAGGCAAGAGTACTGGAGTGGGTTGCCATTTCCTTCTCCAGGGGATCTTCCCGACTCAGGGATTGAACCCGGATCTCCCGCATTGTAGGCAGACGCTTTACCATCTGAGCTACCAGGGAAGCCCCAATAAACTTTATTCCATGGAATTCACCAGGCCAGAATACTGGAGGGGGTAGCCTTTCCCTTCTCCAGGGGATCTTCCTGACCTAGGAATAGAACCAGGGTCTCCTGCATTGCAGGTGAATTTTTTACCAACTGAGCTATCAGGGAAGCCCAAATGCCAGTAACACCCTCCAAATTGTGGTCCAAAATGTCTCCAGACATTGCCAAATGTTCCCTGGGGACCAAAATCACCCTCAGTGAAGAACTATCAGCCTGCAGATTTGAAAGCTGAATCACAGAGAGTTGCAGGAATATTTAAGGCCACAAAGCTGGAGGAAGTCATCACTGGGAATAGCGCCAAATGATCTGAATCTTAGACTCACATTGTTTCAATAACACCTGTTTCTCTCATTAGATATTACCACATTAGGTAATTAAGTGGTTGTTTTATTCATCCAGCTTATAATCATGATAGTATTATTATATCATTAACAAACAATTTTTAAAACCTGAAAAAATTAACTCTTTTTTTTCTACATGAAAACTCTCCCACCCTCCATTTTCTTTAGATATTTGAGGACAATCCAAGATTTACAGAAAATTAGTCTGAGATAATTTAGGAAGATGCCTGACCCTAGATGAACATATATAATTTCTACCTCTTATATATCTGTTAGTGAAACTGACCCCAATTTTTCAAGGCTGACATAATACTAGTATGTAGCCAAGATATAAACCTATTATACTCTCAGCAATTTAAAAATGCAATTTTTACATTAACCTTCTTTAGTCCTCTGCCAAGTTTCTGCTCTCTACAGAAACCAATCCTCCTCTAAGTCCTGTTAGAAAAATTCTATATCTAAATGATGGTCGTGAATTTTGCAAAACATGAACTTTGGCACCTTGCTTTTCAGTTAAACACTGAGTATCTAGCATGTCCACCCCGCTGAGTCCTGGGTACAAAGGCAAACAAGATACAGTTTTCACCTATGAAAGAGGTATAATCTAGTATATAATATACAGTTAATTTTAAAATAATTCTATACAAGTGTCATGGTAACAAAAACAGGGTTATGAGCCTGAACTGGGTGTCTGGAAAATTTTCCTGAAGAAAGCCACACACAAGCTGAGTACTGAAGGATAGTTAATATTAAAGAGTTGATCAGAAGTGGAAAGAGTATGTAAACAACAACAACAAAAAATGGCAAAAGGAAAGGCAAGCGGCTATGAAATGCTGGGAACTACAATTTGTTATTTAATCCTTCAGATTATGAAAGGAATGATCAAAGATTCAGTTGGAGATCTAAGAGGAGGCCTGGATGCAAGGGTTTTCAAAGAATGAATTATTCATTAATATGTTCCAAAGCATACATTTCTTCACAAACAGATTAATTTCAATACATATGAATTATGTATATTTATCTTAAGTATATTATAACTTTGGCTTTACAACCATGTGTAGGTTTGTAATGTTTTTGCACAAGTCACATGTTCTGAGTATTGAATTATAACAGTCTTTTGTGAAGAAGCTAGGAAATAATTTGGATGATCAATCACATCCTAGGGGACTAGATTTTCCTATCAGTTTCTCACCAAGCCCAATCATTTTCATCACAATCCACAAGGACATGATTTATAGGTGTTGCTAAACTAACCAGCTTAAACATTCTTCAGCCTTTCTGTAAAACGTAAAGACTGATCCTACAGCTCACCAAAATTTACAGCTTAAGCTGGCTAATGTTTGGCACACTATTTATTTCTGTTCCCACTGTGTTTGTTCCTAAAACTTTTTATGCCATTTATACTTATTGTAATTTTGTTATTTTTATTAAATAGCATGTAATCCAATAAAATGTGAGTGTAAACGGTTGGTGTTTTTATGAAAAAGGTTTAAAGCTTTGGAAACATTTGATAAGCTGAGTCATATATCTTAAACATTAGTGTTAAAACAAGGAACTGTAGTAATGATAGAATACTTAGGAGAATAATCTAAGTGTAGATAGAATCCATTAAAAGTTTGTCTTCATAAATGATTAATTACAAGCATGGTTTATAGAAGAAAAACATACAAAACAAATGAATAGATTCTTACTAGAAAAAATGACCTTAGCTTAACATCAAAAGATTAGTAAGTCAGCTTAATTTGTGCTTTCAGTAAAAATGTTCAAGAAATGTACTATTTTCATGATTTTCTCATTTAAACATATTTTTTCCATTAGCCAACAAAATGAGTTCTAAGCATTACAGAGTAAGAGGGCTTCTAATTATTCCTGACCATATTTAAAAAGCCTACTTCATATCATGTCACCAGGCAAACACAAATTAAATGCCACTCTACACCGTTAGGATGGCCAAAATCCAGAATATTGGCTGGTGAGGAAGCAACAGAAACTCTTATCCGTTGCTGGTACTACAAAACTGTACAGCCACTTTGGAATACAGCTTAATGGTTTCTTATGAAACTAAACATATTCTTACTATATGATCCAGCAATTGCACTGTTTGGTACTTACCTAAAGGAGGTAAAAATGCTGTCCACATAAAAACATGCACACATATTAACAGCAGTTTTATTTATAATGACCAACACTGTAAGCAACCAAGATATCTTTCAGTAAGTGAATGGATGGACTGTAGTACATGTAGACAACAGAATATTATTCTGTGCTAAAAAAGAAATGAACAGACTTCCCTGATGGCACAGTGGATAAGAATCCAGCTGCTAATGCAGGGGACACAGATTCGATCCCTGGTCCAGGAGGATTCCACGTGTCACAGAGCAACTAAGCCTGTGTTTCACAACTACTGAGCCTGCACTCTAGAGCCCATGATCCGAGACTACAGAGCCCACAAGGAACAACTACTGAAGCCCACGCGCCTGGAGCCTGTGCTCCTCAACAAGAGAAGCCGCCACACTGAGAAGCCCACACACCGCAACAAAGAGTGACCACAGCTCATCACAACTAGAGAAAGCTTGCACAGAGCACCGATGACCAAGTGCAACCAAAAATAAAACCTTTTTTAAAAAATGAAATGAGCTATCAGGCCACAAAAACACATGCGTAAAATTAAGATGCATATTAGTAACTAAAAGCTGCCAATCCAAAAAGGCTATGTACTGTATGATTCTAACTATATGATGTTCTGGTAGAGGCAAAACTATGGAGGCATGAACAGATCAGCAGTTACGAGGGTCTGGGTGGGGGAGAAATGAACAGAAAACACACACGATGTGAGGGACAGTGAAAATACTCTCTATGATATTATAATGATGGATATGTATCATTTATACATTTGTCCAAGCCCACAGAATGTACAACACCAAGAGTGACCATAACATAAACTGGGTTATGATGTATCAATATAGGTTTATCAATTGTAACAAATGTACCACTCTGGTTGGGGATACTGATAATGAAGGAGGCTATTCACCTGTGGGGTCTGGAGTATGAGAACTCTATTTTCTGCTCAACTTTGTTGCAAGCCTACAACTGGCTCTTTTTAAAAAATGTATACAGTGCAAAAATGAATTGACAGTATAGCAGATACAAGTACAGAATCCAACATCTGAACAAAAAGGTTTCCTTTTGTCACTCATGGCTATACAGTTTACATATCCTTTATTAAGGATATGTAGAAACAATACATAAATAGATATTACAGTAAACCAGTAATAGATCAAACCAGTCAATCCTAAAGCAAATCAACCCTGAATATTCATTGGAAGGACTGATGGTGAAGCGCCAATACTTTGGCCACTGGATATGAAGAACTGACTCATTTGAAAAGACCCTGATGCTGGCAAAGATCGAGGGCAGGATGAGAAGGGGGCTACAGAGGTTAATATGGTTGGATGGCATCACCAACTCAATGGACATGCGTTTGAGCAAACTCTGGGAGCTGGTGAAGGACAGGGAAGCCTGGTGTGCTGCAGTCCATGGGGTCGCAAAGAGTCAGACAATTTGGTGACTGAACGACAGCAGTAAAACCCATATTTCATGTATAATTTGCTACTAAGTTAGCTATTTAATAAACTGATTTTAGCTTCATTATAATATTGCTTTGATTCTTCTCAATTATTTTATTTTCAAAATCTCAGATCATATCTAAACCGAGACCACCTAACCAGGCTACACTGAGGCAGGAATTATCCATGATTCCATCTGTTGGAAACCAAGTAATTTAGATACCACAATTACAGCTGGAATGTAAGTGGGATTATCTGCCTATTTTAACCTTACCAAGTCAGCAAGTTTTATAAGTATATCCCAGAGTCAGATAATCAAGTACTTTTTACCTTTTTAAAATATTTTAAAGGTCATATACATAAGTATTTAAACATCCAATCATGCCTATTAATTAAATTGTTTTTTTCCCAGATCCTTATATAATAATGACCAAGACAAATTGACAAGTAATCATGTTTAATATCTCTGCCTTGAGAAAACTGTTCCTAAGTCATCCTCCTGCCCCCCCCCACCCCCAATAAATATCTAACTTTTTTTCTGTCTCCACAATTAGATATTCTAATCACTATTAAAAAAAATACAGTTGACTTAACAACTGGGTTTAGAGGGCTTAGAACTCTGGAGTTATACCAAGAAAAGATAACAAATCCTCAGTTCTAAGAAGCTTACATTAAAAAGTCCAAAAAAGAAAAATGAGCAGTATTTTAATATGTGCCACCTGAAACTTGAAAATAAGTACATATACAACCTTGCAATGTTCATAGACGATTAAGGGTTGTGTGACAATAACAGTTTCATTTGCTAGATTCCAATTCATCCACTTTTGCCAATAGCCTTTTTTTATTGACCCCACCCTCTTCCTCTTCTTTTATATCCAATCCATCCCCAAGTCATAGTTGATTCTATCTCTACTTGTTTCTTAAAATCCATTCACTTCTAACTTTACTGCCACTCACCTAGTCTGATCTAGTCACTTGACTACTTCATTTCTAGTCAGAATTATTCCCATAGCCTCCTAACCCATATCCAATCCTTGCTTTCTCCAATAGTCAACTCCTTTCCATCACAGAGCTTTTATATATGTTACTCCCTCCATCTAAAAAACTCTTACCTGCTCTGAACTGAAAAATCCTACTCATCTTTCAGATCTTCATGTAAATTCCATTCTGTCAGAGAGGTCTTCCCTGATTCCACAAATTATGCTTCCTTGGGTGTTCTCTCATGTCACTTGCTTCTTATTCACAGCAATGATCACAATTTATAATTATGTTTATTCATGTGTTTACTAATGAACTCTAGGTTCTTTAAGGACAGAAGTTAGACTATCTTTATTCATTCTTGTATGCTCACTGGTTACAGTTTGCCTGGCACACAGTAGGTGCTACGTATTTTTAAATAAATTAATGAATGAAGAAAATACTATACCACTGGTTAGTGCTTCTGCTGCTGCTAAATCGCTTCAGTCGAATCTGACTCTTTGTAACCCCATGGACTGTGTAGCCTACCAGGCTCCTCTGTCCATGGGATTCTCCAGGCAAGAATACTGGAGTGGGTTGCCATGCCCTTCTCCAGGAGATCTTCCTAATTCAGGGATCAAACCTGTGTCTCCTGCAGCTCCTGCATCGTAGGCAGATTCTTTATTGCTGAACCACCAGGGAAGCCTCTGAATAGTGCTAAGACAGGTATATACTTTAAATACTTTGGGAAGACAAAGAACATTGAATGAAGTGGATTTTTTAAATTAAACTGTCTTCTCTTCAAAATCTCAAACTTTTTTCTTAACACCCAGGATCCAATCTGCAAAATCAGTTTCTACATACAAGCTGCACACACAGTTCAAAGCATGATTATTTACTGCAGTATTAACACCAAAACTTTTTTAGTTGTTTATACTTCTATGGTTGTAAATAATTCAATTTTGTCCCCAAAAAACTTTTGTTGGCTGGCATAAATACGTAACACACTCATAATGTTATCTGCTAAAAAATCTTGCAACAATGCCTAAAATATTCTTAAAGTTAATAAATCTGAATTGTATTCTAGATAAAAATGGAATTACATTTATACCATTTTATTTTTATTTTCAAAATATATGTAAACAGGCTTATAAAAATGGATAAATTTGATCCAAATAAGTAAATGCAGTATAGTAAGTGAAGTCCCATGGATTTTGTTAAATATTGAAAATTGTATGTTAAATGCTTGTGGTACCTGCTAATGACCATTTCAGATCCCTAGCTATGTGATGGATACTAATTGTCACTACAGAATTGGCTTTCATCAACCAATGCCAAGTATCAAAATGTTAATATTTAGAATGCAAGATCCAGGACTTGTCAAAGCCAATGATTGTATTATTACAACAAATACTAGTCATAACTCTGAAAGTTCAGAAAATCTAAATAACTTGCTGAGGATCATGGAGAGATTTAAATCCAGGTTTGTTAGATTCCAAAGCTCTATACAATAATGATTCCCAGATGGCCAGATTGCAAATGGATCATTTTTGTATGATCTGTTTAGACTACATTCCTACATACCTAGAATATTTAGGGAACTGATCACCACTTATATTCATTCATACTCCTTCTCACACTCTCTTTCTGCCATCACCTCCCCCAAAGCCTCTCAGGCAGTTCTCTTTTGAGGGGACTCACTTTTTAAAGTTATCCCAGAGCATCCTCTGGATACGTGAGAAAAATCCCACAATCCTTGGTCCACCAACATGCAGTTATCTCCTTACAGCTCCCTCTTGCTCTTTGCTCTCACTGAAAGCAGCCTTCAGCTGCTTTCAGGTTTTAGATGTCTATGAGATTCCACAACCTTGTGCCCCTCAAATTCCAGCCAAGGAGCACATGTCAAGATCACTTAGGGTTCCTTTCACTTGGTTTGGAGGGACAGATGAGTACCATCCCCCATTCCATTCTCCCACCCCACCAATATGTTCACCACGGCCCCCAATTTAAATCTCATACATAGAATGAAGCAGACAATTCTGGAATGAGTCTCTGCATGCTCTGAATGGGTAACTGCCATATGAGAACCTCTTATACTATTCTTAGCCTTTGGGATCGCATGCAAAACTAAGATAGAGCCCCACTTTAATCTCTTATTGTATTTCTGTTGATAAAAATATAGGACAAGGGGAAAAAAATCAGTTTTTAAAAAAAATAAAAACAGATGCTAGCATTCACATTTTGATAAAAGATAAAATTCTGGTCCTGTCCCTCCTGCTTTCCTTTCCTTCATCCGTAACGTACTGTTCTTAGGCATTTTCTCATATGAACTTACAGTCCCTTTAAAATTAGAAGAAAAATAAAGCAGGAACATTAATGTAAATGGACATGATAAATCTAAATGGGTGATGAAATATTCTAAAACTGGTTATATCTCACAAGCTGGTAAATATATTAAAAATTTTTACTGACTTCTGTGTTTGAAATGTCTGAGTTACATACAATACACCTCAATAAATATGTGTGTGAAGCATGCTGAAAAATGCAATGTACCATTAAGAGGCTAACACTGCAAACAGACTTAAGGAGGAAACAAAAGCTTTGTCTTTGTTTTTAAGGATGTGGGGTGGTAGATGGATTTAAGAGTCTGTCATACAGAATGAAGTCAGAAAGAAAAACAAATACTGTATATTAATGCATATATGTGGAATCTAGAAAAATGGTACTGATGAATGTATTTGCAGGGCAGGAGTAGAGATGCAGAGAACAGATGTATGGATATGGGGCTGGGGTGTAGGGAGACGGGCTGAATTGGGAGATTGAGATTGACAAATACACAAGATAGCTAGCTAGTGGGAACCTGGTGTATAGCACAGGGAGCTCAGCTCACTGTTCTGTGATGACCTAGATGGGTGGAAGGGAGATCCAGGAGGGAGGGGATACATGTATATGTATAGCTGATTCACTTCATTATACAGAAGAAACTAACACAACATTGTAAAATAACTATACCAATAAATAACTGTAAAGCAATAATTTTTTTAAAAAGATACTAGGCTGAAAGTGTTTTAGCCTAACAGAGAATCCACGTGAGTAAGAACACATGTGCATGAGCAAGCATCAGAGACATAAACAACTCAACCTGTTCAAGGCTGGAAGGAGTTCACAGGACCTCAAAATAGAAATATGGTCTTCATGTTCTGACTCAAAGAAGTTCCTGGAAATCTTCAGGTGTCTTAAAGGACATCAACACAGTCATTTTCTTAATACGAACCATGACTACTTCAAAACTATCCCAAAACAATCACATAGAAATGAAAACTGTACTGAGTTTATGCAGCACAATAGGTATTATGGATTGGCGGAAAGAACTTTGCACACCAGCAGCAACTCCTCCTCCTCCATCACAGCCACACAAACAACTCCAGTGCCATCGACATCACCATCAAACCCGCTGCCACCAGCAACACACACACACACATACCCCTCTGCTACAAATTCCTAATTTACTTAGCCAATAATAGAGAATTTAACAGAAAAGAGCAGTTACAAAAAATATAGAGGGGACGCAGCCTCTCTGCACAGATTTCCCTTATTTCTTGGTTCTCTATGGAGCTTGGTGGTCCTGCCAGTGACCCTCCTCCTCCATGTGGCCAAGGCACTGCCAGAACGGAGAGAGAAACCTAGCTGCCCCCAAGATCTGCTCTACTTCCCAGGCTTACTTCATTACTCTCGAACTGATGCTAACAGCCCTGCTTTGCCTTTTGAAGTGGCACTAAAAATATTTGGTTCTGGAACTCAGTGGGGCATGAGCAAGATCGTATTTCCCAGGTAGGGAGATGGTGGAGAGTTGCAGAAGCAGAATCAACATCCAACATCCCTGAGCAGTAGCTCCTCCCCTGGCCTTGCAGTCCCCCTAAAAGCCCCGCCATGCCTGGTCACATCGAACTCAACTCATTTGAAAACAGATTTGAGGTACTTTAAGAAATACAGACATTCAAACTAGCTTTTAAAATACACATCTTTTAAATTAAAAATTCAAACAAGATAAAGACATGAAAAAATGAAACAAGATTAGTTTCAAGGAAAAAGGAAAATTTAAACTCAAATTCAGCAAAATATTAAATAATTACATAGTTTCAAAGATCTACACAACTGAATCTGTACACCTGAAACTAATATATTGTTAATTATATTTCAACTAAGAATTAAAAATAGATCCTATACTAACATTATTTATTCTTTACTAAATACCTTGCTAGTTGAGAAAACACAGATAAAATATTGAACTTAACCTATGAAAACTATATAAAATTCAGGCTGACTTACTGAATAAATATTTACTATATGCCTAGGACATGTCTATTGTGTGCTAGTTACCATGCATTGTTCTAGGCACCAGGAACACCAGTGAGCAATACACATGAAATCCTCACTTTCTAGTCAACGGAAACAGGTAATATGAAGACAAATGAATAAACTAGAGAGTATGTTAGAAGATGGTAAGTACTTTGGAGAAAAGTTAAGCTGCAAGGGGGACAGAGAATATCAAAAAGTGGGAAGTACAAACAGAATGGTTGAGGAAGAACTCTCTGAGAGCCTGGGCAGGGACTTGGAGGTAAGAAGATAGATAAAGCTCAGAAAATAGATAAAGAAGAGTGTTACAGGCATGGGGAGTAAAGTGTGCAAAAATCTGGGGCTTCAAAGTGTATCATGACGTGCTGAAGGAGCAGCAAGGAGGCCACTACAGCTGGAGCAGAGTGAAGAAAGCACAAGGTAGGGTGAGGAAATTATTTAGGTCCATGAAAAGTCAATAAAATGTTAAGTTAGAACTGACATGACATGACTTCTGTTTTAACTGGATGACTCCAGACTTCTGTGCTGAGAACACAGTGAAGAAGTCAAGGTCAAATAAGAGAGGCTGCTGCAATGATCCAGTCAAGAGACAACGGTGGCTTTGACCAGGGTGGTGGTGAAGTACACAGTGACAAGTGTCATACTCTGATATGTTCTGAATCTACATTCTTTGCCTAAAGAAGAGACTACCCTTTTATCGTTGAGGTTTTTGCTTTGGGTTAAACAAGTATCAGGCTAAAATTATCTCGGTCATACTATATGGAATAGATTTTGGATTTTCAAACACTTTCACTCATGTATGTCATAAGATTAAAGACAAAAACTTCTGTATCCCCTCCTAAAGTCTTGAGACCCTTAATGAAGTTTTAAGTTGACATCATCATAAATTTACATAGGATTACAAAGAATATAATTTTTGGTAATGTAAACAGCAAACTTTTATTTTTATTTTTTTATTTGAAGATTTAAATTTTTAAATATAAATTTATTTATTCTAATTGGAGGCTAATTACTTTACAATATTGTATTGGTTTTGCCATACATCAACATGAATCCACTACAGGTGTACACGTGTTCCCCATCCTGAACCCCCCTCCCACCTCCCTCCCCATACCATCCCTCTGGGTCATCCCAGTGCACCAGCCCCAAGCATCCTGTATCCTGCGTCAAACCTGGACTGGCGATTCATTTCTTATATGATATTATACATGTTTCAATGCCATTCTCCCAAATCATCCCACCCTCTCCCTCTCCCACAGAGTCCAAAAGAGTGTTCTATACATCTGTGTCTTTTTTGCTGTCTCGCATACAGGGTTATCGTTACCATCTTTCTAAATTCCATATACATGCATTAGTATACTGTATTGGTGTTTTTCCTTCTGGCTTACTTCACTCTGTATAATAGGCTCCAGTTTCATCCACCTCATTAGAACTGATTCAAATGTATTCTTTTTAATGACTGAGTAATACATAACTTCTATTAGCTTTACCACAAGGGGCCCAGACTTCTGGTCAAACAGTCTGGGTTGTCTGTGAGGATGTTTTTGGGTGAAATTAACGTCTGAATGAGTAAAGAAAGCAGTTCATCTTCCTCCCTTCTCTCACCCTACTCCACCATGTGAGGATCTCATCCAATCCATTGAAGATCTGAATAGAACAAAAAAGCTAAGTAAGGGTAAACTCCTTCCTAATAGCCTTGGATTGGGATGTTGGTCTTTTTGGACCATTGGATTTGAACCAAAACACTGACTCCTGAGTCTTGAGCTTGCCAGCTTTGGGACAGAACTTAGCCCACTGGTTCTCCTGGGTCTCAGGCATGCCAACTGTAGATCCTGGGGCTTCTTAGCCTCCATATCCCAAGAGCTAATCCCTTATAATCTCTTATATCTCCTTCCTAGCCCCCACAACCCCCTCTCCCATATGTGGATGTGTATATATGTATGCATGTATGCTATTAGTTTGTTTCTCTAGAGAATCGTCACTAATGTAAACAACACCATCCATTTAAAATATAACCAAGTTCAAGCTCCTATCAACTGGAAATTTTATATAGCTTTTTTTTCCCGTTAACTCTTTTATTCAGTCTACTTCCCCACAGAACTTTATCCCAATGTAGGAGTATTTGTTATGTTGGGAAGTCTTTTTATAGCCCATTCTACCATATCTCTTTGCAAGAAAATGTTTCAGACTGCTGCTTTGTCTGGTGCCCAGGTGGATTCTTGACCCCTGCACAATACACTGAGATGTGGGACATATAAGAAGATGACTTCCTGTCTAAAATGGGCAAAGAGTAACAGTGAAAGGGGAAGTGAGAAATAAGAGCTCAGACATTGGGAACCGATACCCTCAAAACATTCTATGCTTTAAGTGTTCAAATATACCCAGGGATACCTGTTTTAAACCTCTGGAGTGGACTACCCATTTGTCTGATCATTGTAGAATTTTCTGTGTATAATCCTAGCCGAGCTGTTGGGTGTCCCCTCTGCTTGCCATTAGAAATCCGTGGGGGGATGTGAGGGGAGCCTCGGGGAAATGTGTCTGTTACCAACTCAGCTCACTCTGAAGGATGCTAACCCCACCTTTAATTTGACACTTGCTAGGGCACCAAGTCTTTCCTTAATTGGCCACACAGAGTGGCTGCACTCTAGGCCTTATCAGGAAGTACTGCCTCATGTTCCAAGGCAATGAATAGTCTCAAAACCTCAGTTGAGAAAAACAATCACAGGGAAGCCTGCTGGAAGGACAAGGAGTTCACCTAGCTCTCCTATCAGCGGGCCAAATCAGATCCGCAGAGAATAGGGTACCACAACAAAACCTTGCCATGGCTCTTACAAAATTTTGCTTTGAAGCGATGCTATTAACCCAAAAATGTTTTAGGAGAATCAGCCTTACAAAACTTGATTTTCAAAACAAAACACAGTGTACTCTTTATGGAGACTCCTGGGAGAAATTCTCGTCTGATGTTGGTGCCAAGAGTAGTTATAATCATCCTGAGAAGCTGGTTTCTCTGTACTCCTCCAAGTGTTTCCTCTTCCCGCTGGCTCACAGAAAACTTAGAGGCAAAGTTTTGGCCCCTAGAGCTTATGCTTAGGTCATTCTGACACACGATTTAATTCTATTCCTTGTCCCATTTTGTATTCTTAGCAGCCAAAATTCCTTCTGGCATGAGGGAATATACATACAGGTACCTATATATGTTTGATTGAAGACTGTAGGAGAAGGAAGCGACAGAGGATGAGATGGTTGGATGGCATCAACGATTCAATGGACATGAGTTTGAGCGAACTCCTGGATATAGTGAAGGAAGGGAAGCCTGGTGTGCTGCGGTCCATAGGGTCGCAAAGAGTCAGACAGGACTTAGTGACTGAACAACAATGACCTAAATATGTGTACACAGGCTGGAGTTTTGTCCTATAATCTCATGCTCCTTCCACATCCTTTTAGATCTACAGAGCTGCTGCTACTGCTGCTAAGTCGCTTCAGTAGTGTCCAACTCTGTGCGACCCCACAGACGGCAGCCCACCAGGCTCCCCCATCCCTGGGATTCTCCAGGCAAGAATACTGGAGTGGGTTGGCATTTCCCTCTCCAATGCATGAAAGTGAAAAGTGAAAGTGAAGTCATTCAGTTGTGTCCGACTCCTAGCGACCCCATGGACTGCAGCCTACCAGGCTCCTCCATCCATAGGATTTTCCAGGCAAGAGTACTAGAGTGGGATGCCATTGCCTTCTCCTTCTACAGAGCTACTTCCCTTTAAAATATTGCCTATTTTTTTTAATGCTTGGAATCATGAATATGCTATAGACTGTCACATCAAACCAAGGTACCAAGAATATAAGGTACAATCATTTGGGCCTCCAAAAATAATACAAAACTAAACAGGATACAGGAGTATTTAAACAACAAAACAGTAACAAAAATCAAAATCTAATTTTAGGTTTTGATTAACAATTGTTTGAGCTCCTACCTTGTGCTAGACACTAAGCTAGATGTAAAGAATTAAGAAGAAAATAAGAATGGGTCATAATTCAAAAGGACTACTGTGGTTTGTGGAGGAGAGGAATTACAAATGTGTCTGCATGTATATACATACATATACCCACACATGTTGTATCAAAAGTCTATATAGGGTTATAATACAGGGGAATGTTAATGCCATCTCATGCTCAATTATGTATAAAGGATTCATATTGACTGTATTTGTTGAAGGGACTCCTTATCCATTACTTTGACTACTGTAACAATTGAAAAGTTCTTTAATTTCATGACTTACGATGACAAGAGCAGATTAATTCAAGAAAGAATGAACCCACCCAACTCAATGAGGACTGTGCACGGTTTACTGTACAGTTAACTGGAGAATATCGGTCAAATTAAATGCCTTGTTCAGTAGAGACCAAGTCTCTATTCCTGACCAATTTTAATTTCTACTCCTATTGTGTAAATATACCCACAGTCCATGGTAACTGGAGCAGTTTGGGACATGGTTTTCATTCTCAGTTTTGCAGAGGAAATTTACATTCTTATTAGCAGCCTAAAAGCCTCCAAAAGGCAGGGTCTGACAAGAGGTTGGGATCCATAAAATTTTTTTCATGATTGTATTTTCAGTTTTTGGACATAACACCATGTGATTTACAGAAATATAATATTTAGAATGAATAGCTCTGCAAAGATAACTCTCAAAGATAAGGAACTAGTCTTAACTCTGAAACATATTATAACCTTTAGCTAATGGAGAAGAATACCAAGGTTTTAGAAACAACTCTCTTTAGCTAAAAGCCCTTGAATTAAATGTTAGGCAATTTATTATGTTCAGCCACATTTCATTCATTTCTCCCCACACTCCCAAGGTTCATGATCTGTGGGTCCTTTTCTGTGCCCCCAATTTGTCCCTCTCCCATGTCAATCCAGTCTGGCAATTTCTTATTATCAGGGTCCTGATTATTCTTTGCTGAAAATTCTCAGGCTGTGAAATTGCTTAAAGTTAAATTTTAGTGTAGACTCTTTATCAATTTTATTGCTCAGGAAAGTAGACACCATTCATATACTTTCAATTAACCCTATTTAACACAGCCTCAGACACAGTAAGGCAATTCTGGGAATTCACTATTGAATCATTTCACACATTCCAGTGTGGTTTGCAAGCATACAGATGTACAGTAGTTCACCCTGACAGAGGTCACGGTGGCCCACTCAGCAATCAGTTGCACTGACTGCTCGTGCTGAAGTAGCCCTCGCCAGCTAGTCTTTCCTTATCTTCCTTTAAAATATTCTGTGCTTGAATCTTGCAGCTCCAGTGTGGAGACAGATCCACCTCTCACCACCTCAAAGGCCACTCCTCGGCCCATCGGCTCCTCTCTTCTGGACTTCTCCACCAGTCCCCTCACTGATCTATTTCCACCCTGACTCCCCACTGTGTTCTCCATGCAGCAGCAAGTGAGATCCTTTCAAGGTTGCCACTCTTCTACTCAAAACACTGCCCGGCTTCCCATCTCACCCTGATAAAGTCTAACATCTACCATGACCTCTGGCTCCCAGCCTCATTCTCCTGTCCCACTGCTCCAGGCCTCGTGTTTTCCTCCCTATTTTTTGTTCATGCCACACACAGTCCCTACTCAGGGCCAGTCCACTGGCTGTGTCCTCTGCTTGGATACCCTTTTCTCATATATCCCCTGGCTTGCTTCTTTCACTCTGCTCAACCATCACGTTGCTGACAGGACCATCCTGACCAGCATACTCCACACCACTCTCCCTTCCTTCATACTGCTTCATTGCACTTACCACTGCCTGCCACATTTTATTGATCAGCTTCTTTGCAGGTCTCCTGTGTAACCTCTTTGGAAGCAGGGAGCATATCTACGTTATATACTGCTGTATCCCTGAAGCCAAGAACAGAGCCTGGCCTACATGCAATCATAATGAGTAATTGTTGAATGAATCTCACATAAGGTTCCTCTGTCATGCCTCACGCCACTGACCCAGTTTAAACTAGTTTTACTGGGCTGACTGTTACAATCTCTGTACTAGTAGTCCTCATTGTATGCACACGCCCTTCCTCCCCACTTGACTCCTACTAGAGTGACGGGAATCTGCACTCTGACCTTGACTTTTTCCTGCTCAGAGTTTTCTCCAATAACTATAGAAAATAGCAAAATCTCCTTAGCATGTCATATTAAGCCTTTTGAGATCTGGCACCCACCTACTTGCCAAGCCTCATCTCCTACTCTGGCCCCATAGGCTCAATTACTTGCAGATCAAGTTATGCCACATTGTCTTCACACTGGCTCACTTCTCTGCCTGGAGCAGCCCCCTCTGCTTTGCCCACCTGGAAGCAGCTCATCTAAGTGGTCTCAGTTCAGATGAGAATCCTCAGGGAAGCCTTCTCTGATTGGCCCAAGACAGCCCTAAACCCTCCCCTCTATGCTCCAACTCTACCATGCACAGGTTTTCAAGCAAGCACACTGCCACAGTATCATTATAATTATTTGTTTTCAGGTCAGTCTCCCAGTGAACGTTGAAAACCCCCTGATGAAAGGAACCACGTCTTGTTAATATTCATATTCCTAAATGCTTGGCCTACGGTAAGTGCTCATTAAATGTCTCCTGAGTTAGTTAATAGATAAATGAGCTAATGGAAGAATGTAAAAAGGACACTGTGCGAAAGGATCAGAGTAACTGGTCCTCTGAATTTCTGAGTGTGAAATTCAATTGCAAACTTAAAACAAATACATTTTCATGGTTAAACCAACAATTCAAAATATGAGGTTTGAAAAAAGGAACAAAAAAGCAATCACATCTATATGGATTTTTAAATATTTTTCCCCAGGTAATTTATTCAGTCTACAGTGCTCAATGAACACTCCCATTCCTTTCTCATCTCTCAATACTTCTGGAAATATATGAAGACTAGTAAGGACTTATCATAATACCATATCAAATAATTTATTCAAAGAAAAGATACTACTGATACATGTGAAGAATGTTAAAACACTACTGAGCTTCACAAAAGAAGATCTGAATAAATGGGAACCTATACCCCATTTGAGGACAGAATTTATTCAATTTCATAAAATACTTTCCTTAATCTATAAACTTAATTCAACCCTCCCCCTAAAACATGATTTTTAAAGAACCAAACTATTTTCAAAGTTCATATAGAAAAAAGAATGTAAGAAGACACAAGAAAATCCTAGAAGAAAAAAAATATTAATAAAAGAAGACTAGCCATCCGAGATATTAAACCATAGAAAACTAAAAGAAATTAACACAGTGCAGTTATCCAACAAACTGAAGTCAACAAAACAGAGCAAACTCTCCAAAAATAGCTCTAACTGCAGAGGGGACTAAATACAGGATGTTACCCTTTCCTTCCACTTTCACCCCGGTTGAAGTAAAAATCATCTCTCTCAAGAACCATCACAGTAAAAGCAAGGGAAAGACATCATTCAAGAAATGTTTGGAGAGAAGTGGGTAGTTATTGAAGAAAAATAAATTCATATTTCTATTTCATTACTACAGCAAAATAAGTTTGAACCAAAGAAATACATGAAAATAAAATCTTCATAGAAGTCCAACAAGACATTATTGAAGAATCAATTTTACGATCCAAGAGTGGGTTAGGCTTTTTTGATTATCATACAAAATCCAGAAAGAAAGAAACATATGACAACTTTAACTGTATAAAAACAAAGCTTTTATGCCCAAAATGTCATAGACAATATCAAAAGATAAATGGCAGAACAGCAGGAACCATTTAGGGGAAAATCATATCAGAAAATGTTAATTTCTTTTATAAAGAGTTCCTAAAATTTAAGGTCAAAACTCAAATCTTAAAAGTAAGCTTGCAAAGGGCACAGAAGAGAAAGATACGAAGATGTCACACGAAAAGATACTCAAATTAAACTATGAGATGCTACTATTCCCCGGCAGATTAAAGTCAACAACAATTTGGTAAGAGCTCTTAAAATTTTCAACTCACAAGTCCTGTGACCCAGCATTCCACTATTAGAAATATTTCTTACATACTTCCTGGCATATGACTACTCTCCTCTAACCACCCTGCCCCCATCTCCACCAGTCCCCTTTCCTTGGTTGTTCTCTCCAGGAAACTGCAAGTCACAGCGCAGCAGTAGCTTGTCTAGACCACAGTCCATCTGAAGAGCCATCATTCCTAAACCCTCTAGAATATCAAGAGTCAAAGGAATGTAATCATATTTGCTTCCATCCTGTGCTTTTCTCTTCAATCTCATCTTTTTCTTTTTGTGACAGAAAGTTGCTTCCTGTGTCTAGTAGATCTTCCTCCCACTGACCCCTTTGGCCAAGTGGGCCTTCAGTTCTCCTGTTCATATGTCTCTTTGATTCATTTATGATCCAAGTGAATTTTAAATCACAATAAGCCTCTCAGAGACTGAGAACAAAACCTGTGAGATCCATCCAAAAAACTCCAATGTGAAATCATTAATCACAAACGTGAAGAAGAAAGCACAATCTGAATTATTAAAGAAAAGTTCTGCTGGGCCGGTAAATATATATGTGAGAATTTCTCCAAATTCCTAACAGCAGAGAGGCAATGATAATAATGAGCTAACAACCGTTAGGCTGTGTGACTATCTTATAGCCACTGTGCTAAGTACTTTCCAAGTACTCTCTCATTTAACTCAGCCACTCTATAAAAGAGAGAATATTAGTTAACCCCCTTTTTATAACTGATGACAATGACATACAAAGAGAGTAAGTAACTGGGACTTTCCTGGTGATCCACTAGTTAAGACTCCATGCTTCCACTGCAGGGGGTGCAGGTTCGATCCCTGGTCAGGAAACTAAGATTCTGCATGCAGTGCAGCCAAAAACAAAGAAAATTTCTTGAACTGAATGAAAATTAAAATACAACATATCAATTTAGAAAGAGACTAAGTAACTTGCTCAAGATCCAAAGGCAAGCAACTAGCAGGGCCAGAATGGGAACCAGACTGCCCCAGAGCAGCTCTGAACCACCAGAAGATATTTTGCTTTAAATCCTAATTTTTTTAGAAGGTAGAAAGTATTGATTGGAAGCTTGCTTGGAATAGAATGGAACACTGATACTGAATTCAAGATCACACAGAATATAGAGTGGGAATTTTTAGAAATCCATAAATACTGCTTTTTGTTTCAAGTCATTATTTCCATTAACCAATTCACACAGATGTTCCACATTAGGCAGCACCTGTTTCTGGAAGCGTTGCTCATTGACACACATATGTCTCACAGGCTTTATCCTCTTTCCCAAACTGAAATTCCTTGCTAAATTCCCTGTGTGTTCATTTCAGTTCACTCCCATCTCCCTCTCCTAATGAGTTATGCTCACTGGTGATGGCCACCATTTCTCTGTCTCCCACAGTCCCATAAGCTCACACTCTGTCTCCAAGAACAGCCTAATTCACTCCCCTCAGATTCTGGTGAGAGAGAGATCTCTTCCTATCCCATACTGTTCCTTTAAATTCTGACAATTTTACCCTTCAGAAACACACTCATATGAGCTTTGATGTCTACAGTACTTTTCCTTTAAGTCAGATCAAAAACTGAATTCCTGCTTTTAACTTTTGTTCACAGCACTCCAATGGTTTCAACAGTTGCACTTACGTAGCAAGAAAAAAAAATTTGTTTTATTTATGATAGACTCGTCAGAAAGCAAATATAAAAACAAGAGGCTGAAAACAATAAATGAAGAAAATGATTCAAACATAACAAATAAGTTAAATAAATCAAAAGAAAGCCAAATGTAAACAAAATATTCATTTTTTCCCCCATAGTGCTTATCGCCATCTGACATGCTTTGTATGGGCCAAAATAATCTGTTTCCTCCTCACCTCCTACCACAATGTTTTCTCCATGAAGACAAGATGTTGACCATTTTGCCTGTTTCTTCAGTGCCCAGAACTGAGTCAGGAGCATAGTATTATAAATGTTCAGCATGCATGTCAGTCACTCAGCCATGTTTGACTCTTTGTGACACCATGCCAGGCTGCTCTGTCCATGGAATTCTCCAGGCAACAATACTGGAGAGGGTTGCCATTCCCTTCTCCAGGGGATCTTCCTGACCCAGGGATTGAACTTGATTCTCCCACATTGATGGCAGATTCTTTACCTTATGAGCCACTAAGGAAGCCCATAAACGCTCAGTAGTCCTCGTTAAATGACTGAGTGAGTGAATGAAGCTATTCTAGCTTATCATCTCTCACTCCGTAAACAAGATTTGCTTTTATACTCTGGCCAAGATATTTAGAGATCCTCCTCAATCTTTTTTAGGTTACTTTCAAGATGGAGAGTCATCTGATCATATCCAATTCTGAGATGTACAAAACTTAACTACTCACCACTTCCTAAACATATGTTTCCTGAATCTTAAAAAAAAAAAAAGGAGGGAAGACACGGCAGAAATTATACTTTAGGGATGAACTAACACAAAATTTTCTAAGCCACTTTTTCACCTACATGAAATTAGTTCATGCATGCCTCTACCCACTGGTTCATAAGATGATGATTATCAGTTTAGTTCAGTTGCTCAGTCATGTTCAACTCTTTGTGACCATATGGACTATAGCACGCCAGGCTTCCCTGTCCATCACCAACTCCCAGAGCTTGTTCAAACTCATGTCCATTGAGTCAGTGATGCCATCCAACCATCTCATCCTCTGTCATCCCCTTCTCCTCCCGCCTTCAATCTTTCCCAGCATCAGGGTAAGATGAATGTATTCTTTGTAAATAGCACAAGGCTAATCACCAAAGAAAAAAGCCATAAATTATTAGCAATAAAGCACCAAAGGGCCTACGGGGTTCTTTACACTCTGGACAGTGTGTTAACAGGCACTTCAGTGACCTCGGTCCTCAACTCTCTCTAGGTCTAAAACTGATTGATTTAGGTTAGATTTCCCAGCTTCATTTCCTTGTGATGACTTTGAATGTCAAACTATACCCTCAAGGGCAAAAGGGGTGGGTGAGAAACACATGTCTTATGCTAAGCAACTGCATTTCTCCCCTGCTGAATACAGACTTTTGACTTAATTAAACCCAAGGAGAGACTCCAAACAAATTTCTAACTGTCTTTTTCTAGACTCTATTATCTCCCAACTTACAGAAGTTCATCAACTGCCACTCAGATCTTCTGATACCACTGCCATCTCCCCCACCCAAAAGTTCCTCATCCTGTTCTGCATTTTCTACTCCCCTCCGTACAGGCCCATCCCACTCCCTTTACCTTCCAACCAAAGCTACCTCATTGTTGACCCACCATCACATCTCTAAGTTCTTACTCAAGCCAGCCCCTCTGCCTAAAATGACCTTTCTACTTCCGTCATGTCTGAAGTCTACAGCCTACTAGACTCTGTCTGCCTTGTAACCAGGTCACAGAATAAGTTTTCACTAGTTTGTGGCTTTTTGGAGGACAGGAATTACACTGCTTTTTTTTTTTCTTTAAAACTTTCATTCCTGGGGACCTGACACAAGGCTCTGCTTAGAGAAGACACTTAATAAATTCTTACTGTTTATTGAAACTCACTGGGAGGCAGAAACATTTTCTGGGATTTCACATAGAATTTCTAATGGATTACACAGGATGGCTGCCAGTCTCTTTATCCTTCTCAGTACAATTCATACAGTCACATTATTTTGAAAAATTAAGTTTTCCATACAGAGCAGCCATTGCCAATACCAGCACCCTAGGTTTTCTATGGTGATTCTCGATCTGTTTGCTCAAGAATTATTGTTATTGCTCAGTCCCTGACTCAAGAATTACTGGATATCTGCTATTCAGCAGTCACTCTCCTGGGCCTTAGGGTATAGAGATGAAAATATGGTCCATGCCTCAAGGAACAAACTGTCTACTTGGGAGAGACACAAGTAGACAAGGAATTATAATAATAGTTTATAAAGTCCTATGAGGTCTATCGGAGAAGGCAATGGCACCCCACTCCAGTACTCTTGCCTGGAAAATCCCATGGATGGAGGAGCTTACTGGGCTGTGGTCCATGGGGTCGCTAGGAGTCGGACATGACTGAGTGACTTCTCTTTCACTTTTCACTTTCATGCATTGGAGAAGGCAATGGCAACCCACTCCAGTGTTCTTGCCTGGAGAATCCCAGGGACGGGGGAGCCTGATGGGCTGCTGTCTATGGGGTCGCAGAGAGTCGGACATGACTGCAGTGACTTAGCAGCAGTAGCAGCATGATGTCTATATCAAGTCCTACGAGGTATGTAAGAAGACAGACAGGGTCTACCTAGCTCAGCTTTGGGCACAAGGCTCAGTAAAAGTGGTAAGTGTCAAAAAATTTCCATGGGAGATGTTGTCTGAGATTGTCCTGAAAGTTAGTCTCAGGAGAAATAGCATGTGCAAAGGCACAGAGGCAAGTGAGAGCTCCTTACTTCGGAGCACTACAAATGTTTTGGTATTTCTGGAATGTTCTAGGGGAGTTGCAGAATAAGAAGCAATGGCTGTACATTATAACAGGCCTAGTATACAAGGCTAAGGAGTTTGGTCTTTAACCTACAGTTAGTTCCATGGACACTGTGCTATCCAGACTATGAATTTACAATTCCAGGAAATCAGGCTAGTTTTGCCAAAAAATGGAACAGTCATCTTGGTGAATCCCAACAACAGCACAAACAAGTTCAGCTAATTAATCTCTTTTGTTGAATCAGGTAACAAAAATCACAAGCTAAAAATACTATTTTGGAAAATGGTAAAGATATACCTTGCAATGACAGCAAAGGTGCTTTTTTATGAGAAGAACTTCTCAGTGGAATAATCACAGGAATGAACTGCCCAGGCAAACTGTTTCTCAACTTGGGCTCTTTCAGAAACGGTTATGAAACAGTAAGCAGGCCACTGGCTGAAAAAGTCAAGAGATGATGAACTCCATGAAGCATCACTAAACTGAATGCCCTCAGAACAATGGCAGCATCCAGCTGTGTCACCAGGAGGTCCCCACTGCCTGGCACTAGGGTGGACACGTCAGGTGCTCAATGAATATTGGAGTAAATAAATAGACAAAGGAACTGATCCGTAAACAACACCCCCTCAACTGAACAGAAACAGCTGAAGCCCAGGGGGTGGGAAATCAAGCATAATATTTTTAGAATTCTTGAAACGTTCTTAAGAAAAGCAGTTTCAATATAAAAAATGCATTTCCGCACAAGCATAAACACGTGACCATAAACAGTTGCTTGATGTGACTCACTCTGACTGGCACAGCCACGTAATCTGCATGAAATAACCCCAGAAATAATGGACAGCAGTGAGTTAGATGTCACAAAGCAGTTTTGTGAGCAAAGAATGACACAGTAAGTGTCAGCTGTGTATCGTGGAAGGGGCCCCGCACCAGGAGTGGAGCTGGTGTCTCAGTAAATCTATCCACATTGACTCAACTGTCTTGCCCAGGTGTTGACCGGATCTCTCCTGTGGTAGTGACTTAACTTCCCGGGACTTTAGCTTTCTTATCTATGAAACCAGACGGTAGGTAAGATACTCCTCAAGGTCCCTTTTGATGACAAGGAGAGGTACTTCAAGGTGTCCCCGGGGCAGCAGGTAGTCGCCATACCCACATAAGCCCTGATCATGAAGGATCAACATCAGCACATGTTTCTGAGTAACTCTGATGATTGTGTCACTGTCATGACATGCTGGGGTCTTGTAGGGTTAAGGGAAGGCACAGCTCATTCCCCATCCCCCAGGAATGTCTCATCTGGGTCAATTGCCTTAGAAATCACCCATCTAGTTAAAAAACAGAGCTGGAACAACAGTTCATGATTTTTAAGTGATTGGGAGAGCCCTCAGATTATCTGCGGCTTCCCTGGTGGCTCAGACAGTAAAGAATCTGCCTACAATGTGGCAGACCTGAGTTTGATCCCTGGGTCAGGAAGACCCCCTTAACAGCTACCCACTCCAGTATTCTTGCCTGGGAACTCCCATGGACAGAGGAGCCTAGCAGACTACAGCCTGTGGGGTCACAAAGAGTCAGACACAACTGAGCAACTAACATTTTCACTTTCACTTTTCAGATTATCTGGTTCTCCAAGCCCAATTATGAGTTTGAGTCTGACAGCCAGTTCGTGGCTGAGACCAGACAGGCACTTGGGGTCCTGAAGACATCCTGCTGGGACTGCCCGTGGTCTCTAATGGTGTCCAGACACTGTTCCCTCTCTGACACTCACAGGAGGTCCCCAGTGGGAGACCAATGGGAAAAATGTAAGTGAATTCCTGCTGTATGACAATATGTCTGCTTCCTATAAGAATGGCTGCAAGCCAAAAGGTCACTCAGCAGATGCCTAGTTAAGGGTCAGAGATTTCTATTAGAGAACAGGCCCACCAACCCTGTCATTATGTATTTTTAACAGTTTCTTGACTCTTCAGACTTAAAGGCCAGCAGCCAGAGTAGAGAATTCATGCTAAGTATGGGGAGGAATTTTTCCCCTTTCATCTTACATTATTTTCAGGCTGTGATTTGACTCTCCTCCAAAATTCTGCCAACTCCCTTTACTACCCAAGAGATATAACTTGCAACATAAACATTTATGACAGTGTGGGTAGATTATTAAGCTCCTAAGTACATGGTTTTTTTTCTGCAAAGCTGACCTAGTGACTATAGTCCTAGATGAATTTAGAAGGGAGACAGATCAAAAATGCAGTCTTCAACACAGCTCATGAAGAATCTCTCCTCTTTTATACAATCTGTCTGAGTTGCCAATTGACTAGCAAGTTCCTTTCAAAGTAGATCACCACAGCTGGTGTTGGAAGTGGTTTTGAATCTCTGTTAAAAAATGGTTCTCCCTCTAAGCAGCTTTATGTGGGAGTTATATGTTCTTTTTACTCTTTAAAAAAAAGGGGGGGGGCTCATGGAGAGATGGTAAAAGAATATGTCACCTTAATTATATTTTAAAAAGCCACAGGAAAATTCAGCTAACATCCTTAATGATATAGTTCATTCAATTTCCAAGAAATCACAATCAAGTGATTTTATTTTGTATCATCCATAAACGCCCCCTCTTTACCAAAAGACCTTTTAAGTAGTAAACATGTCAAGATTTGAGGGCATTCCAACCTAGACAAATCTAGAATGTCATTAATTAAAATGCAAAAGTGATTCTATTTCTGGTCCTAGTAATCAACTATGGAAAGTAGTTTCAATGACAAGAAGGCCTACAGACACATGTGGTTATAGTTATACTAACAGGGACAATTTCTTCTCTCAGTTACATGATTACAGGTTGAGCACAAGAGTTTGGTTACTGGAAGAGAAGCTGTCAACCAACTCTTCATTAATCAAACAATTGTTATTGAGTTTACAGGTGGACACATAATGCGTGTCCATGCATAGAAACATAAAGCAGAAGCGGGAAAGAAAGCAGAAAGATAAAAAATGGAAAATACTGACTCAGAATATAAGCTATAGGTTTCAAATTAGATCATCATCAAAAGAAACAGTAAAAGCACTGTTTTAATGACTTGTATGAGTAACTGTATCTACATCTATCTAGGTGTTTCTAGACCCATTTCAAATAAATACAATTTGCTAGGGTTGCAAGCAAAATTGGTTGCAAGACATAGCAGCTAAACAAAAACACACACACACAAAATGTTGCAGTGACTACATCACACCAAGAGGCTAAGAGTTACCGGCTCCATTCAGCACAGCTTTTACCAGTGTTTCCTGCAGTGGTTGTATATGCTGCCTTCAGGGACCCTGCAAAAGAATTAACCTAACTTCATGCTCTGAGACAAGCAAACACAAAGAATGCACTCTCCCAATTCAGAGAAATTCCCAAAGGCGTTATCTGGAGGAGGGGTGTGGAATCATTGGGGAAACCCCTACCAAAAAAAAAAAACTAGCTGGAGAATGCAAAGCAGAGCCTCAGAAATGTTTCTCCTCTCCTCTAAATGAGCATGCTACAAATATGGAAAATATGTACACAACAAGTAAACAATACACTTGTGAATATGCTACACAGATACAATTCTGATGGCACAGATGAATATTCTGCTCAGTAAAATGAAGAACGCCCACAGCATTCTCTCTCAAAGCTAATGTTGCTACTAATTAAAACAAAAGATTTCTAAATGCATCTGAAATGGCCTGTCTTGTGAAATGCAGGGTCTATTTCCAAGACACCCAAGCTGACTCTATAACTCTTTCCATCTTGATGAATACATCAAGTTGAGTTGCCAAGCACCTGATAAAAATCCTTGCAATTGGAGGGGAAATAATTAAGCAAAGTAAGAAAACACCAGTAGAGTTGAAAGTCAACAACTAAACATCAGAATCAAAGGAAGCAGAGAAGTCAGCCAGTTAAATGACAACATTTCTCCCAGCCATAACTAAGTGTAGGGAGGTATGGATATTAGAAAGCTAATGCAAACAATGATGAAAGTATTTCAAGCATTATTTAATGATTCAGAGGTTACAGTATGCAAGGATCCTAATTTGTTGCTGTTATCCTATTTGCTGGTTTCACTGTGAAGCTGGGATATAATGTAAACATCTATAAATTCTTGTTCTTTGTTTTAATATATGCTTTCATGTATTTAAAGAACCCTCCACCAAAACCAACCAAATGTACCTAGGGAATAAGATAAAAGCATATGTCTGATGTCATCACCACTATTTTAAGACAAATCCACACTGAGGGTAGAAATAAAAGTGGTGAGAAAGAGCAAGCCAGTCAAGCAACTTTCCGTTCCAAACTCCCAATCAACAGGGAGAAAGACCAGAAATTTCACCCCACATTTCCCCCTCCCTAGAGTTAAGTGAACCACAATCAGAAAACCCACACAAAATCAAGTAAGATAACCCATCTCCAGTCCAAGACTGGAAAATAAGGAGCAGAATGAGAACTGCAAAGCTTATTCTTTGGAATGCTGCGGTGACCAAAATAATCCAAGACACCTGCTACCAAAAAAAAAAAAAAAAAAAAAACGACAAGACAGACATCTCCCTATGAGAAGAGACTCCCCTTTAATGCCAGGTTCCACAAGATAGAGCTGTACTTTGTGTTCACGATGTGTTTCCTTTGGACTTCCAGGGGCTGACAATAATTGACCCGAAGTTGTGGTGCCGGAGCCACCAGCCTCAGAGACCAGGTGAAAAATCAGAACACGAATCTAAGAGTAAATGCCCTGCAACAAAACAGCTGGCCTGATGTCAGCGCAACACGCACGTTCTTCCTTCCAACCCTGCTTATATTCCGTGAGCAAAGTCTAACCATTCTAACAGCCTCCAAGCCTTTTATCTACCAAGAGGAAGATTGAAACTATGTTGTCAACTCAAAAAAAAACGTGCCTCTTCTCACTGCCCCACCACCCTGGGAAGAGGATGGGAAGAGACCCGTCTGCAGAACAGGCACCCTGAAATTCCAAAGGGAAAAAGCAATGAGGTCATGCCGTCTACTCCGTTCGCCGGCACAGGGGTCCTCCCGCCGCCGCCAATGTTACCACCCGAGTTGTAAAGCCCACGAGAAAGACGCAGGGCTGGTGTGGACCCACAGGCAGGTGCTTAAGGCGCCGCTGCCCCCAGCCGACTCCGACATAACTCACACGTGTGCCGTCGTCTCCGGGAAAGATGGAACAGTTCGCTAGGTGGGCCGATCAGCCCGGCCCTTCCGGATTCGGAGAGAGTGCACCTGAGCACGCCGAGGGTTCATCTCGCCCCCAGATTTGTCCGTCGCCCTCCCCGGATCCCCTGCACACTGCTGCAGTTTACCATCATGCTCGCATCTCCCTGGCTGCCGCTTCAAGGACAAAGAGAGAGTGCTTATGTTTCCATCACAGCCGAAGAGCTCCGTTTATGGAAACAATTAAACAAAACAAAAAGACAAACAAGCCGGACAAACGACCCTCCAGCATTTTCAACAGCTGGATCCCCACTCCCCACCCCCAGACATGGACCCAAGAACACTAGAGAAACGCAGAGAGAAGGTCACTAAGCTTAGCTAGGAAGCGAGCGAGCTAGCTAAGCGTTCACTTCACTGCAGCAGGGCTGCTCATTGAATGCAAGCACTTACCATAAAAATAGAAAGAGTCAACAGAAGGAGAAGGGATCCTTCCTCAGAGTCTTAGACAGAAAGAAATCCACCGCGGAGATCTAGGCAACGGATGAGGCCAACAAAGTGATGAAAGACGAGAAAACCAACATACACAAGTCCTTCTCAGCCTCCCCCACCCCGGGCCCGCATGCAGTTGTTTGTGCTGTAAAAGCCCTGAGAAGTCGGGAACAGGACTCTCCCGAGGGCGAGCTGGAGCGCGATCAGCCTGGTGGATTTCAGAGCATCACGCCCAGGGCTCTCCTCCCCGCCACCGGGGCAGGGGCGGCGAGGTGGGGGGAGGCTGAGCACAAGGCCGGGGTCGGAAGGTGAAGAGAGAGATGGGAAGGCACCTCTTTGGAGTGTGAGGAACTACCGGCTAGAATATCAGAATTCCCCATCAGTTATTGCCAGCGACCAATCAGCCCAGCCAGGGGGCCGTGTCAGTGTGACAAGAGAGCAGTGGATAACAGCCCGTTCTCAGCGAGGCAGGACAGCCCCCTGCCTCCACCAGAGTTGGGCAGGATTGGCATCTTCTCCTCCTCTGCCCCGTTGCTGATAATATTTGCTTTGTTTTTAAAAATAAGACCCAAAGCCCCATAGTTATACCAACCAATCAGGAAGTTTGCTTAAGCATCCCACAGCATCTCTGCAAGAAGCCAGCCTTGAAACCCATCCTAAATGATATCTAACGGCATCTCACAGACCAGACAGCCCTGATGATGTGAGCACAGAAGTCACCATGAGTACGATGATGACACGCTGGACCATGAACTGCCTCATGCCCAAGACACAGGATGAAATACCAGGGACCTGGATCCCAGGTTCACAAGTGAGACTTTTAGACAGAAATGGGTTAAAGGTCTCTCTAAAATCTTCTCAGTTTTGATAAATTTTCTAATATAATATATAGATAGAAGTACTTATTAGAGACAGTTTATAAAGATAGTGACATTTCTTTTTGAGGTTTCTTATATCATCTATAAGACAGAATGCGTGGATTTGGGTAAAAATACCTGTATAATGATGAGATGGTTGGATGGCATCATGACTTGATGGACATGAGTTTAAGTAAGCTCCAGGAGTTGCTGATGGACAGGGAAGCCTGGCGTGCTGCAGCCCATGGGGTTGCAAAGAGTCAGACATGACCGAGTGACTGAACTGACCTGTACAATAGTTCATAGGCACACAAAAGTTTGAAAAACTCTGAGCTAGACTAATAAAACAGGCAAATGAGTGAATTCTGTAGTACTGACTAACAAGTAAAGGATATTATACTTTTTATGCCTGCCTTTCTTCCCATTCTATTTTAATATTGAACTGTAAACTCAGTTTATATGTACTCATTCAGTTTTGGCTATGCATGCGTGCCTGCTAAGTCACTTCCGTCATGTATGACTCTCGGAGACTCTATGTCTGTGGTGATTAAATTAAATTGGGGTGTTGGTTCTAGAGTTAAATGCCAGTTGAATTGGATCCCACAGTAAAACTTCAGAACTGTTTAACTTGGGGAAACTGTCTTGGGTCATCTTTTTATCTTTGCAAGAAATATTAGCTCTTTGTACTAGCCAAGAGTTAACAGGAAGACACAAATGTGGCTGGGTTGGTTTGTTTTCAGGTGGTGTACATGATAGAGTCTTTAATTTTATGTCAGCTTTTTCCTACAACTTAAAGGATCATTTGGACATTGTGTTGCAATCTGAACCCAGACTCAAGCTAGCTTTGGGAAGCCTGAATACTGCCAAGTAAAAGGAAGCACTATGGATGGGAGAGGGGTTTGGAAAAGAATGGATACATGTATGTGCAAGGCTGAGTCCCTTTGCTATTCACCTGGAACTACCACAACATAGTTAATTGGCTATACCCCAATATAAAATCGGAGAAGGCAACGGTACCCCACTCCAGCACTCTTTCCTGGAAAATCTCAAGGACAGAGGAGCCTGGTGGGCCGCAGTCCATGGGGGTGCTAAAAGTCGGACACGACTGAGCGACTTCACTTTCACTTTTCACTTTCATGCATTGGAGAAGGAAATGGCAACCCACTCCAGTGTTCTTGCCTGGAGAATCCCAGGGACGGGGGAGCCTGGTGGGCTGCCGTCTATGGGGTCGCACAGAGTCGGACACGACTGATGCGACTTAGCAGCAGCAGCAGCAATACAAAATAAAAAGTTTACAGTTTGGAAAAAAAATAAACATTCAAAAAAAAATTTTTTTTAAGCAGAATTGCAGGGGAAAAAAGAAAAGGGCTAAATTCCAAGGAAACAGTTAACTCACTACTCAAATGAGTTACAGCAGGAAGCCATAAAAATATTCCACAAAGATGAACAGAATAAAATGAAATTTTTGAAATGAAAAAAAAAGTTGATTTCATCAGGTTCATCCTATGTATATTATACAAGGAAAACCTGCCTGGGAGATTCAGTCTTAAATTCTGTTGTGTTATTCACTTCAGTTCCACTCTAATTGCACACTTTTAACCACATGATCAGGCAGCACAGAAATAAAAGCAGTGGGTCCTGCCTTCAAGAAGTTTATAGTTCCATGGACTAAATGAAATCTTTTCAAAATTTCAATACTGCAATTCTTGCCACGACAGAAAATGTTCTACTGTTTTAATGTCCCTTAGATAAAGCCAAGCCATGAAGTTGGATTTTGGACTCAAAGTTCTAAATTAGACTAATAAGGTGTTTTCCATAACCAACATCATTTGAGAACTATAAATGCACCATTTATTTTTTTTAATTAATTAAAGTATGAAAAGGTTTTTTAACTGAATGTTTGCTTTTATCAGCATCAACAGTTTCTGATGCTGCAAAAACATGGACAGCATAACAAAGAACCTATTTAATAAGGGAATATTATTTAAAGCTACCAAAGTAATTGAGATTAATACTGTTTATGGAACAGGTTCAATACCTTGAGTACATAGAGTTACAGTGAAGCATGAAAATGATAAGACTACAAAAGTACAAATTACTTAGCTGATTAAATAATTGCACATCTCTATAACAATTGGGTCAACGAAAACAAGTATTCCGCAGTCACTTACTCAAATGCAATTAATTTTTAAAATTTGGCCTTCACTCCTACCTCCTCAAAAGACAGAAATACCTCCCATTTCAACAATTGTTTAAATTAATTGTAGCAACAATTAATTTTTTAAATCACAAAATACTTATCCAAGTCAATTTAAATTACAACAGTTTCAGGGACTGTATCTTGCTCACTGGAGTAACAGTACTTAAATGTTAGTAGGCCATTTCAATGGACAAGAGAATTTGGCTAAAATTCTGCACTAGTATGATTTAATGCCTTTTTAAAAACAGACTACGAGATAATTTGAATTACATACATATACCTGCCGTTTATTTGAAAAAAACAAAGCTCTTTCAAGAAATTTGCTTCCAAGTAGCTCGATGACTTGGAGAAAGGGACAACAGAGGATGAAATGGTTGGATGGCATCACCGACTCAATGGACATGAGCTTGAGTAATCTCCAGGAGATGGTAATGGACAGGGAGGCCTGGCATGCTGCAGTCCATGGGGTCGCAAAGAGTCGGACACGACTGAACGACTGAACTGAACTGAGCTCGCTGACAGAGCTGTATTAATCCTGAAAGTCAAGGATTCTTCAAGCTCAGTCTTTAACACTGATACTGGATTCCACTCTCTGTAACCAATCTGAATAGAAAAAGTAAAAACATACCTATTTCCTAGATTACCAAGGAGATAAATGGCTGTGTAATTCTGTTTTTGACATCAGACACTTAACAAGAGACATGAGAATCAAGGATTTTCTTTTTTATTGAGGTGCAGTTGATTTACAATATTCTATTAGTTTCAGTTGTACAACAGTGAGTCAAAAGTTGTATAGGTTATACTCCATTTAAAGTTATAAAATATTGACTGTATTTCCTGTGCTGTACAATATATCCTTGAAGATTATATTTTACACATAGGAGTTTGTGCCGCTTAGTCCCCTACCTACCCCTATTTTGCTCCTCTCCACTACCCTCTCCTCACTGGTAACTACTAGTTTATTCTCCATATCTGTGAATCTGTTTCCATTTTATTATATTCATTCATTTGTTAGATTCTGCATATAAGTGATAACATATTGTATTTATCTACAGATTCAATGCAATCCCTATCCAAATACCAATGACATTTTTCACAGAACTAGAACAAAGGATCCAAAAATTTGTATGGAAATACAAAATAGGCAAAGCGATCTTGAGAAAGAAGAACAGAACTGGAGGCATCACACCCCATGGCTTGAGACTATATACCAAAGCTGTAGCAATAAAAACACTATAGTACTGGCATCAAAACAGACGCACAGATCAATAGAAAAGGAGGAATTTTAAACAATATTCTGCCAATCACTGATTTTGAAAACTAAGTTATAATCTCCCTAAAGTAAAGCCTGCACCTCTCTTACCTAACTTCTATAAACTGGTGTTTAAAGGAGCTAATATTTACTGAAACTTCATTTGTGCCAGACTTTGTTGCAGTGGTTTTATACCTCTTTTAGTCTTCACAGCACTCACAGGACATGAATTTCATCTTAATTGAAATAACTGAGATACAGGGAGTTGAAAGCTTTTGCAAGTGGCAATGTCAGTATATGAACCACCAGAATAGCCTCAAAATGCTGCCTCTCTTCCATGGAAACATTGATACGAACATGGAAGACTCCCCGCAGATGTTTTTGACTGAATGTAGAGATTATCTGGGGACCCTTCCTATGGTGTTACATGTATTTGGGTGAAAGAAGAATGAAACAAATTCAAACTAAAGCAGAAAAACTCATTTTACTTCAGAGATTAAATGTAGCCCTTCTCTGCAACCAAAATAAATTATTGATGCTTATAATTTAAAAATTAAAGAGCAAGCAAACTGTATTTGTTGATTTTTTAAATAATTATGACCCTACATTACATTTTAAAGCCAGGATGAGTGGTCCTCAGTTAATTAAAAAAAAAAAAAAGTGAAAGGAAAGAGTATTTTAGAAATGTGTGGGATCTGAAAGAAACATTATAGTCCTTTATCTAATATCTAAATTCTCCTTCAGCATTCAGCAGGAGGCCTGAAACAGAGAGAGAACAAGTTGCTCTGCTAATGTTTCCCTACCAGAGGTCACTGGCTGAGAATAATCTCCCCAAAGTGCTTAGTAGGCGGGCTTTCAAATTTGCAACAACAGTTCCAAATAAATAATATGCAGGACATAAATATTGTCACAGCATCCAACTCTTCAAAAATTTGATTGCACTCACCATTTCTCAGCCAGAAGATTCCTATGGGATCAAAGATCAAATCATATAGAAAGAATCTGTAAGATTACAGTCTTATAACATTTTCTCCTTTTTTTGAGGATAAAAAAACAATCAATAGATGCGTTAAAGAGTCAGGGAGAATTGGGCTAAGTAGGGAGGCCAAAATAAGGAGCATGTGTCTGTGTACCAACGCAGCTCTTGGTGTGTATGTTTAAAACACAATCAGTGTGCCTTCACAGCCAATCAGTCCCTCAGTCCCAAGGTTACTGCCCTATGTCTTCAACACATAATTAGGGATTACAACTGATTCAGGGCTTTGATCTTTCTCCTTCACTGCTACAACAGTTTCTAGCCTTTCCTCTGTTCCAGTTCCATTTTCCTTTGCCAATGGCACTTGTTTTCTAAAACACAGAAAATACAATCACATCATCCCCTTACTAGTAAACCTGGGATGGTCAAGCCAAGTACAGCACCACCTGAGCCTGGCATTCAAGGCTCTCTGCAAACAGCCTCCATCTACAGCCTCTTTTCCCGTAATTATTTCCTACATATTCCATGCTCCAGATACAGTCAATGAGTGCCTATTCCTCAGAGTCACCATACTCTTTTATCGTGGTATTCTTATCTGTTTTTCCTAGAATAATCTTCCTGCTTCCCTCCTAGAGAAAGCCAAATGTTCATCCTTCAAGGCCTGGTTCACTGTCCATCTTGGTAAGTTCATCCCCAAATTCCCCAAAGGGACTTAATTACTTCTTCCTTTCTATTTCCAGAGCATTTTTTCTAGTCCTGCATCACAGGGTAAGAAACACTGTGCTAAATTAGTAATTTCAACCTATTTCACTATACTCCTTTGATAGTCCTAGCGCTTGACACACAATAGAAGCTCAACAAACCCATGAGAGGAAGTCTATATTTTATGCCTCTTATTCACAATCAAAAGCACTTTGAAAAAAAAAGCACATATTTGTTTTCTGGAAGTCTGAAGGACGACAAGCTTATGAGCCATATTTATGTCCTCTTTCAATCAGGAGTTTCTCTGGTTTAAGGAAAGGGCCCTTGATTAGAATCAGAAGAGCCAAATCCCAACCTTGTCTTGTGTCACTTCAGGTTAATTTCTTAACCTAAAGAAAAATAAAACATGTCCTGCTTACCTTTGAGGGTTCTTCTAAGCCACAAATGACGAACTGCGTGGTAAAGTACTTATAATGTATGTAGTGGGAGGTATTGTTATCACCACTGCTGTCGTCATTGTTTGATAATTGTTAATATCCCAAAGCCATCACATAATTTAAGGGAAGCCAGCCAAGGAGTCCAATGACTCAGCACTTAATCAGTCCAAGTGCCTTGCTCCAGTTCTGCTGGTCTGCAGTTAGGGTGCAGTGGGAGAGTGGAACGGCCCTGATTTGGGCCCTAGCTCTGTAGATCTGCTCCCTGATACCCAGTTCCCTCTTCTAGGAAATGGAAGGAACAACACTTAACTCACTACAGTGTTAAATGAGATGGAATATACATCTAGTTGTAGTATATACACATCTGTTTCATTTCAAAGTCTCTAATAAGCCTTACCATGATTGATCAGAGGAAAAAAAAGCCATGTCTCCCGCACTCTACAGTATCTACATACACCCCAGTCATGGCCCTCTTTCTGTTTCTTGAACTTGCAGAGCTCATTCCCACCCCAGGGACTGAGTATGGGTTTCCTCTGCCTCATCCTTTTCTTTAGATCCTGGCATGGCTGCTTGGAAAGGCTTCCTTGACCCTGTCTATCATTTTCTCAGCACATCACTTCCTTCACTCTTATCATTTACCTCTGACAACATTTACTTCCATCTGTTACCATTTATTTGATTGCCTATTTGTCCTCTGCAATATAACATATGTTCCTCTCCAGCAAAGACTGTTCTTGTGCTTTTCATTGTGTCCCCAGAGCCTAACATAATGTCCAGAACACAATATACACTCAGTATCCACTTCTTGAATATTTACAGCATGACCAATATTTGTACAACTATTCCCATGTTTCTCTCCATCTCGACAAAATCCCAGTTATCATGACTCTTATAAGGGAATGATACCTTGCAATTAATATGGTATTCAGGGTAATACCACAGTGTTCCAGTTTATTATAGGTATTTAATTAATATGTAACACTCATTAACAGACATTAAAATGCTATCCAGGGACAAGGGGTACCTAGAATCAATGTTTAACTCCTACTTGCATTAGAAATAGGAATTACCAAGATTGGCACGATGATCTTCACTCACAAAACTGGAAATGAAACACTGAGCAAAAAAGTTAAATTATGTTTATTTGATGTCAGGAGGTTTACTGGATCCTTATTTTTCATTCTCCTTTCCTTAGTTTATGTTAAAATTACTCTGGTCCAAGCTGATCCCAAGAAGAAATTGACAAGGTCCTTGGTTTCCAAAGCATTAACTAGAACAAATGGCTTTTTTTTTATCAGGAGCACAGGAACATAGACAATTTCTCTTTCCTCCCAAGAAACTGTCTGGAAAGGCAAAATACAGAAATCCTCCCAAACCTGACCATATCATCACTGTTTCTGACTAGCCTGGCCCAAGAGGTGGCCTAATAAATAAATAATCATGGCAATCGTGTATAATATATGAAGCGTACTTTCCACCAGTCATCTGGAAAGACATAGTTTTAAATTAGAGTATTTTTAAATTAACAATACTGCACCAATCTACCAAATGACCATATGAATTTGTCACTGGCAAAAAACATGTAGTTTTTTGTTTTATTTTGTTTTGTAAAGGAACAAATGTCTGAGACCCAATACCAAATACATCTTTTTCTCCCAAATTTTCCTCTAGCTTTCTTTTTCTCCACTTAAGAGCATCACTATCTACTCTGTTGCCCAAAGAAATTAACATTTATTGAACTCTTACATGGAAGACTATTCAGGTCACTTTCAGATCAGTTGCTCAGTCATGTTCGACTCTTTGCGACCCCATGAATTGCAGCACGCCAGGCCTCCCTGTCCATCACCAACTCCCAGAGTTCACTCAGACTCACATCCATCGAGTCAGTGATGCCATCCAGCCATCTCATCATCTGTCATCCCCTTCTCCTCCTGCCCCCAATCTTTCCCAGCATCAGTCTTTTCCAATGAGTCAGTTCTTTGCATCATCAGGTGGCCAAAGTACTGGAGTTTCAGCTTTAGCATCAGTCTTTCTAATGAACACCCAGCACTGATCTCCTTTAGAATGGACTGGTTGGATCTCCTTGCAGTCCAAGGGACTCTCAAGAGTCTTCTCCAACACCACAGTTCAAAAGCATCAATTCTTCAGCGCTCAGCCTTCTTCACAGTCCAACTCTCACATCCATATGTGACTACTGGAAAAACCATAGCTCTGACTAGATGGACCTTTGTTGGCAAAGTAATGTCTCTGCTTTTGAATATGCTATCTAGGTTGGTCATAACCTTTCTTCCAAGGAGCAAGCGTCTTAATTTCATGGTTGCAGTCACCATCTGCAGTGATTTTGGAGCCCCAAAAAATAAAGTCTCTGTTTCACCCAGATCATTTTACAGGGTACCTAGAAATCTCAGCATCATCCTTGCTTTAACTCATCTTGTCCATATCGCCTCCTTTCCTCCAACATCTCCTCACTCTCACTACCCTAGCCTAGCTACAAATTCTTCCCTCAGCTTAATAGTTCCAGAAGCAGTCTCCCTGCCTTGCACCTCCCTGTGTCCAAGGCATCCTTTGCAGGTACCGGAGGATTTTTAAGTGAAAACACCAGCTTGCCCTCTCCCCTTGAAACCTCTTCTCTGCTTCATCACCATGTTCAGGATGAAGTGCACTCCTTCCCTTATTACGTGAGAGCCCCCCAGGACTCTTCCACTTTTCCTCCATCACTCCCATTTACCTTCCTCTTGTACCTTGACATTTTAAGCAGCCCTAACACAGTTCCAGCATTCACCAATCTGTTTAAAATGTCAGGGTCCTGGCACAACCTTTTCCCAAAGTTTAGAATTTCTTGTCCCAGCTCCATTCCTCCTGAACTCTTACTTATTCTCTAAGACCCAACCCAAGCCTCTCCCTCCTCTTCCAGGCTTTTCCTGACACTCCCTCCTCGAACCCAGGTCTTCGGCATTGCAGGTGGATTCTTTACCACCTGAGCCACAAGGGAAGCCCAAGAATACTGGAGTGGGTAGCCTATCCCTTCTCCAGCAGATCTTCCTGACCCAGGTATCAAACCATGATCTCTTACATTGCAGGTAGATTCTTTACCACCTGAGCTACCAGGGAAGCCCTATCCTCTAACAAAGTTCATCGTCCTCAAGTGATAGCACTGATTACACAGCGTTATAACTGTGTTATTATCTGATTCCTTCAGGAGAGTCCTAGTCTTGAGTTTTATTCATCTTTGCATCCCCAGAGACAAACCTTCTCTTGAGACTCTCACATAAATGGTTCTAGAAAGACTGGGCTTTCATGTACGTCTTACTAGACTGTTCTCTGAGGAATGAAAGAATATTTCACCTCTTTCTAACCTCTCTTTATTACAATGGCTGGCATCAATGAATGCTCAGTGAATGTTTGGGGAATTCTTCAAATATCGTTGGCCAAAAAAAACCCTTCAGTTCAGAAAATTAAAAAATCCCTCTGAGCTTATTTCTAATTAGCTCATTTAAGTATAAATATAAAAATTCTCCTTTTTGAAATTAGAAAACACCACAGGCATTAACCATGAAGATTTCAACTTCTGAAACTCCTGATTTTTAATAGTAATTCAACTAACTGGGGCATCTTGCAGATAATTGAAGCATTCCAAACATCCTTTCTACTTTGAATTGTCAGGCAGAGGAAAGATTGTTGATTCTCTCAGGCAGAAGGGGCTTCTTGGAGAGATTTCACTAGCATTTAAGTTCGGAGGGGAAATAGCCCTGTCTGCCCAAGTAGAGAATTTCACTGTTGAGACTGGGGTTGCTACTGTTCCTTAAAAATTCAGTTCCACACTCAACATACAGGCATTCTTACAAGAAGGGCTGTGGTTTGATGGCATAGGGCAAAACCTGGGGCTTGCAATGGACTCTCCACACCAGCCAGGGGACTATTCAGTTTCATCACCTACTCCCCTTATAGAAAATTAGCTATGATGTAGTCAAAGAACTGGAATAACACCCCCCTCCCCTGCCAATAGCTGCACTAGCCATCCTAAAGAACTAATCTCCCTTTGGGATGGCTGAACGGGTGACATCCATATCAGTAAGGGAGGCCCACTCAAGACATTGCAGACACCTGGCCAAGTCAGCTGTTGGGGGTGGTGGGGGGAGGCCAGAACATTTGCATCCTCCCAGTGTTGCTGATCCACAACAGACAAACCAAGAATGAGCCAAAATATCAGTGCTACAGATGTGATCATCTAGTCTGCTTTTTATACCATTTCCCCTCATTGCTCTGAAACCAATTTTGAGTTCTATTATTTGCGCTGAGAGGATAAAGCAGAATGGTCATTTTAAAGGACTATGACATGCTCATATTTTGGTAAAATGGAACTAGGCCATATACTGACCGTTCTACAACTTTGTAGACATGGATTTTTCCATTTATAAATTTTTAAGGAGTCGCTTGGAGACTCTGGTTCAATTCCTGAGTCGGGAAGATCCACTGGAGGAGAGACAGGCCACCCACTCCAGTATTCTTTGGTTTCTTTCGTGGCTCAGCTGGTAAAGAATTCCACCTGCACTGCCAGAGAGCTGGGTTTGGTCCTTGGGTTGGGAAGATCCCTTGAAGAAAGGCTACCCACTCCAGTATTCTGGCCTGGAGAATTCCATGGACTGTATAGTCCATGGGCTCGCAAAGAGTCGGACATGACTGAGCAACTTTCACTTTCACTTTGAACCTCCATCAAGAGTAAGTCTGTATTGCAGGTGGGAATGCAGAATGGTACAGCCACTTTGGAAGATAGTTGACTAGCTTTTTACAAAACTAAATACATTCTTATAAATTTACCATAAAATCCAGCTATTATAGTATACTCCTTGGTATATACCCAAATGAGTTAGAAGCCTACGTCCACATCAAAGCCTGCACGTAGATATTTATAGCAGTTTTATTCATAAATGCCAAAAGTTGGAAGCAACCAAGATGTCCCTCAATAGGTGAATGGATAAATAAACTGGTACAGACAATGGAATATTGTTCATCACTAAAAAGGAATGAGTTATCAAGCCATGAAAAGACATGAAGGAACCATAAGTGGACACAGGGATACCTAATTTTATTGCAATTCACTGTAGTTTGCAGATAGTTCATTGTTTGCTTGTTTTTACAAACTGGAGGTTTGTGGCAACCTTATTTGTCAAATGATATTAGCATTTTCTTGCAAGAAATTTAATTAAGGTATGCTGCTGCTAGGTCACTTCAGTCGTGTCCGACTCTGTGTGACCCCATAGACCAGCAGCCCACCAGGCTCCTCTGTCCCTGGGATTCTCCAGGCAAGAACACTGGAGTGGGTTGCCATTTCCTTCTCCAATATATGAAAGTGAAAAGTGAAAGTGAAGTCACTCAGTCATGTCCAACTCTTTGCGACCCCATGGACTGCAGCCTACCAGGCTCCTCCGTCCGTGGGATTTTCCAGGCAAGAGTCCTGGAGTGGGTTGCCATTGCCTTCTCCAATTAAGGTATACCCATTTTAAATATGATGCTACTGCACACTTAATGGATAATAGTGTAAATATAACCTTTATATGGACTAGGAAACAAAAAATTGTGTATTTCCCTTTATTGTGATATCTGCTTTCTGAAAAGGCTACATACTATATGATTTCAATTAAATGACATTCGGGAAAAAAGCAAAACTATGGAGACAATAAAAATATCAGAAGCTACCACAGGTTAAGTGGGAAGTAGGTAAGAAGAGATAAAGCACTGAGGACTTTCAGGGCAGTGAAACTATTCTGTAAGATCTTGTCAGATACATGGTCTCATACCATTGTCCAAAACCACAGACCACACCACCAAGAGTGACCCCTAATGTAAACTCAGACTTTGGGTGATAATGTGTCAATGCAGGTTCATCAATTGTAACAAATATACCAGTGGGGTAAGCTGTGGGGACAAGGTGGGAGAGACAGCAGACAGGAATTCTATACTTTCTGCTCAATTTTGCTGGAAACCTAAAAACTTAAATAGACTTTTTCTTTCCTTTTAATTAAAAAAAAAAAAAAAAAAGAATTCTCTTGAAGACTAAGCAACTAGGTAGCCTTTATGAATTTCAGTTGTCTTATTAAGTAAATACGTCTGGAAAACAAACCATTGAAAAAGAGGAAGAAAGAGGACTCCCATAAACTGCACAAAGTCAAAAGAAGTTCTAAGAAATTCACTGTGGCAAATGGTCAGATAAATTGCATGGCCATGTTCTGACAACTCAGAATTCCAACTAGAATGTTATATTGACTGGAACATTCCGTTGATAGTTTCCATCATCAAGGACTAGCAAACCAGAACACTGAATACACTGTGAATTTCACTAACATGCTGAAAGCAAACAAAAAATCATTTCTTCTTTTCCTTCCCTTTTACAGTTATATTTTATTACTGCCCAGGTCTAAAACAGAAAAAACAATCTGTTCAGAAAAGAGCAGGCAGGTCCCCATGTAGAAGAGTAATAACCGAGATGTGGCTATACATATAAACCATTGAAGCTCACCTGTAATTGCAGGAAAATAAGGAGTGAAATAAATGTCTTCAGAAGAGTTAGAGGTGCTATGTCTAGAGAAAAGGAGGAATAAAGGATAAAATGATGAGAAGCTTTAGGTAAGCATGTGGGGGGGTGACACAGAAGTGAATGCAACAGTCACTGTTACCCTGAAGTTCAAATAATGGCAGGTTGAAAATAAAAAGAGTGTAGCTGACCCTTGAACAACTCAGGGGCTGTGGTGCCAACCCTCGAGGCAACTGAAAATCCATATATGATTCATAATCAGCCTTCTGTACAGGGTTCCTCAGCACCCACAATTCCCCATCAGAGGATTCAGATCATTTGGCCCTGCAGTGTTACATGGATTTTTATTTTTAAAAAAATATAAGTAGACCTATGCAGTTCTAGACCATTAGGTCATTTAGGTATGACCTAACTCAAATCCCTTATGTATATACAGTGGAAGTGACAAATAGATTCAAGGGATTAGATCTGATAGAGTACATGAAGAACTATGGACGGAGGTTCGTGACATTGTATAGGAGGCAGGGATCAAGATCATCCCCAAGAAAAAGAAATGCAAAAAGGCAAAATGGTTGTCTGAGGAGGCCCTACCAATAGCTATGAAAAGAAGAGAAGTGAAAAGCAAAGGAGAAAAGGAAAGACATACCCATTTGAATGCAGAGCTCCAAAGAATAGCAAGGAGAGGTAAGAAAGCCTTCCTCAGTGATAAAAGCAAAGAAAGAGAGGAAAACAATAGAATGGGAAAGACTAGAGATCTCTTCAAGAAAATTAGAGATATCAAGGGAACTTTTCATGCAAAGATGGACTCAATAAAGGACAGAAATGGAATGGACCTAACAGAAGCAGAAGATATTAAGAGGAGGAGGCAAGAATACACAAAAGAACTATACAAAAAAGATCTTCATGACCCAGATAATCACGAAGGTGTGATCACTCACCTAGAGCCAGACATCCTGGAATGTGAAGTCAAGTGGGCCTTAGGAAGCATCACATCAAACAGAGCTAGTGGAGGTGATGGAATTCCAGTTGAACTACTTCAAATCCTAAAAGATGATGCTGTTAAAGTGCTGCACTCAATATGTCAGCAAATTTGGAAACCTCAGCAGTGGCCACAGGACTGGAAAAGGTCGGTTTTCATTCCAATCCCAAAGAAAGGCAATGCCAAAGAATGCTCAAACTACTGCACAATTTTACTCATCTCATACACTAGTAATGCTCAAAATTCTTCAAGCCAGGCTTCAACAGTATGTGAACTGTGAACTTCCAGACGTTCAAGCTGGATTTAGAAAAGGCAGAGGAACCAGAGGTCAAAGTGCCAGCATCCTCTGGATCATCAAAAAAGCAAGAGAATTACAGAAAAACATCTATTTCTGCTTTATTGACTATGCCAAAGCCTTTGACTGTGTGGATCACAGTAAACTGTGGAAAATTCTGAATGTGATGGGAATACCAGACCTCCTGACCTGCCTCCTGAGAATCTGTATGCAGGTCAAGAAGCAACAGTTAGAACTGGACATGGAACAACAGACTGGTTCAAAATCGAGAAAGGAATACATCAAGGCTGTATATTGTCACCCTGCTTATTTAGCTTATATGCAGAGTACATCATGAGAAACGCTGGACTGGAAGAAGCACAAGCTGGAATCAAGATTGCCGGGAGAAATATCAATAACCTCAGATATGCAGATGACACCACCCTAATGACAGAAAGCAAAGAAGAACTATAGAGTTTTTTGATGAAAATGAAAGAGGAGAGTGAAACAGTTAGCTTAAAACTCAACACTCAGAAAACTAAGATCATGGCATCTGGTCCCATCACTTCATGGCAAATAGATGGGGAAACGATGGAAACAGTGGCAGACTTTATTTTGGGGGGCTCCAAATCACTGCAGATGGTGATTGCAGCCATAAATTCAAAGACGCTTGCTCCGTGGAAGAAAAGTGATGACCAACCTAGACAGCATATTCAAAAGCAGAGACATTACTTTACCAACAAAGGTCCATGTAGTCAAAGCTATGGTTTTTCTAGTAGTCACGTATGGATGTGAGAGTTGGACTATAAAGCAAGCTGAGCGCTGAACAATTGATGCTTTTGAACTGTGGTTTTAGAGAAGACTCTTGAGGGTCCCTTGGACAGCAGGGAGATCCAACCAATACATCCTAAGGAAATCAGTCCTGAATATTCATTTGAAGGACTAATGCTGAAGCTAAAACTCCAATACTTTGGCCACCTGAATGCAAAGAACTGACTCATTTGAAAAGACCCCGATGGTGGAAAGATTCAAAGCGGGAGAAGAAGGGGACAACAGAGGATGAGATGTTTGGATGGCATCACCACCAACTCAATGGACATGAGTTTGGATAAACTCCAAGAGCTGGTGATGGACAAGAAGGTCTGGCATGCTGCAGTCCATGAGGTTGCAAAGAGTCAGACATGACTGAGTGACTGAACTGAACTGATGCAGTTCAAATCCACATTATTCAAGCATCAACTATACATAGCTACAACTGATGTTGGCAAATGAATAAGCTCTAAAACAGAGGTGAGAGCAGCATCAACAGACTGGGAGGGTCCTGGAGGGTTTTAGGAGACCCTCTTAAGAGGGAACACTTGTCTGGGCTTCAGGAAAAAAGAGCAGGATTTCAGCAGGAAGTTAGAACCAGCCAGGAGGATTTTTCTGCTACAGTTATGGCCAGAAGATAGGAGAATTGGATCAGGAGTGGATACATTTGTTCATTCATACAGTCAACAAATACCTGTTAAGCATCTGCCAGTGACAGATATTGTAGATGATGGAAGACATGAAAAGCAGTGATGAAAACACACACAATTTGAACATTAGGTTTCACTGGCTGTGGGCAATGCAGAACCCAGGGAGCTGGATGCCCTGCATGCTCTGCTCATCCTGATTCTTCTATTCCTTCTAGTTTCCTTTCTCATACAGAGGCTGGTAAGGCAAAATCTATCTTCCGGACTCCCTGAAGCTAGGACTCTGAAGAAGAATTCAGATCCACTAATTCAATGCACTTCTATGAAACTCAGAAGGTGGAGAGCAGATGAAGAATGCCTTCCTGATACCTTTTGACTGAGATCCACTTTGACAAGTAAAATCAGATGTGTAAGGTTTTCCTGCAGCACGATCCTAGAGTCCATTATTTTTCTGGCGAGGAAAGGCAGTCGAGAGACAGTAGTGCCGTTGGCTTCCTGATCCATGAACAGCTACAGCCAGTTCTCAAATCCAGACACCTAGGAGGGCCTGAGAGGCAGACATTGGGTGCATTCTTCCTCTGCCTGTTCTTCTAACCCTCCTCTGATTTTATAACCCCTAACCTCCATAGAAAATCCTTTTTCTGATTAAAATACTCAGAGTAGCCTCTTTTCCACACTGAATCTTGATAGGTACAGATTTTTTTTTACCATGAAAATAAAATAGTTTTTACCCACCAATAAGAGAAAGTTGGGGTCGCAGTTTTAGCTCCTGATATATAGTGAACTTGGAGGCAAGTTTACATCCATCAGATGTATAACAACTAATTGACTGACTTTTTAAATCCAGGCCATCTTGAAAGCTTGCGACATACAAGATGCTGCTATGCATTCTCTAATGACAGAATGCTGGCAATGGCTGACCATGTGTACAACTTCTGAAGTGTTTTAAATAATAGGTATTTTCTGCATGTTGCTAGAAATCAGGCTTATTACATGTTCATGTCCAGAAATGAGTTTAGTTCAGTTCAGTCGCTCAGTCATGTTTGACTCTTTGCAACCCCATGAATTGCAGCACGCCAGCCCTCCCTGTCCATCACCAACTCCAGGGATTCACTCAGACTCACGTCTATCAAGTCAGTGATGCCATCTAGCCATCTTATCCTCTGTCGTCCCCTTCTCCTCCTGCCCCCAATCCCTCCCAGCATCAGAGTCTTTTCCAATGAGTCAACTCTTCACATGAGGTGGCCAAAGTACTGGAGTTTCAGCTTTAGCATCATTCCTTCCAAAGAAATCCCAGGGCTGATCTCCTTCAGAATGGACTGGTTGGATCTCCTTGCAGTCCAAGGGACTCTCAAGAATCTTCTCCAACACCACAGTTCAAAAGCATCAATTCTTCAGTGCTCAGCCTTCTTCACAGTCCAACTCTCACATCCATACATGACCACTGGAAAAACCATAGCCTTGACTAGACGGACCTTTGTTGGCAAAGTAATGACTCTGCTTTTGAATATGCTATCTAGGTTGGTCATAACTTTCCTTCCAAGGAGTAAGCATCTTTTAATTTCATGGCTGCAGTCACCATCTGCAGTGATTTTGGAGCCCAGAAAAATGAAGTCTGACACTGTTTCCACTGTTTCCCCATCTATTTCCCATGAAGTGATGGGACCAGATGCCATGATCTTCGTTTTCTGAATGTTGAGCTTTAAGCCAACTTTTCACTCTCCACTTTCACTTTCATCAAGAGGCTTTTTAGTTCCTCTTCACTTTCTGCCATAAGGGTGGTGTCATCTGCATATCTGAGGTTATTGATATTTCTCCCGGCAATCTTGATTCCAGCTTGTGCTTCTTCCAGCCCAGTGTTTCTCATGATGTACTTTGCATATAAGTTAAATAAGCAGGGTGACAATATACAGCCTTGATGTACTCCTTTGCTTATTTGGAACCAGTCTGTTGTTCCAAGACCAGTTCTAACTGTTGCTTCCTGACCTACATACAGGTTTCTCAAGAGGCAGGTCAGGTGGTCTGGTATTCCCATCTCTTTCTTTAAAGTCCAAACACACTATGTATGAGTGTGTGTAAGAGTGCACCAATACAGATAGTTCAGAAAGCGAGAGAGATGATCAGATCTGTGCTTCTAGAAGTGGCCTAAGCAGCTGCTTAGAAGGTAAATTGGCAAGATAGATGGGTTAAAAAGAGATTTTGGAAACTCCTAAGTGATTTTAGCCAGAACTAATATGCCCGGAAATACTTGGACAGAACAAACGATAAAGTGGGAATAGAAAAGGGGATGGAAATAAGATATTTAACAAACTTTAAAGGATCTGTTGGAAATGGGGTGGGGCAGGAGAAGTTAAACTTGGGCCACTGCTCCATCCCAGCTCCGTGGGGAACTATGGAGCACCCTCAAGTGCACTCTGTTCTTTATCATGCCAGCACCCACCACATTTCCTTCAATTTGACCTTCTCATCATGCTTCAGATGGTCCTGTTTGCTCTCTGTTGCATACTCAGTATGCAAATGGTTCTTAATAAGCTGCTCAATACACACAGACTGGCTGGATAGAAAGGAGGAAGGACAGAGAACCTCCAACCTCTGAGCCACTGTGAAGACTGGGATTCTACTAACCAAGGAAGTAACCACAAACTGAGAACTAGAGTCATGCTGAATCTGGGATTACATGAAGCATCCCAATGAAGATGACTAGCAGACTGGCAGAAGTATAAGTCTAGAGGGTGGGATGAGTTTGACACAAATTTGGGAGTTGCAGCACAGAATGAGAGCTAATTACTTCACAGGAAAAGAGGATGCCTCAATAAACCTTAGGTGATGTCCACATTATAACTGCAAAGTAAAGAGAGTCTAAAATACCAGTCACCACAGTTGACACTGCATACATATTATCCTCTTAATCCTTATAACAATTTATAAGTGAGGTATATTATCCCCAATTTACAGATGCGGAAACTGACATTCAGCAAAGTTAAGCATTGTTTAAAGTCAAATAGCAGGTGTTGACAGAGCTGAAATTCAAACCCAGATCTGCCTAGCTTCAAAACCTGTGCTCATTCTGCACCCCAACCTCCATGACAAAAAGGAGTGATTCGAGAAAGTGACTATAGGTTGGGCAAAGAGAAAGAGAAGCAAAGAAATACTATGACACAGGAGCCAAATAAGGAGTTTTTTTTAAAGGAAGGCTAGACTAGAAAATGCCGGAATGAATCCATGGTGTTAGGGGAGAACTACAGAAGCTGTATTTTTTGGTAGTGAAAGAGGAAAGAATAGGTACTTTATATCAGCCACACTGAAAGACTTTGATAGTAACTGGACAGATGGAGGGAAGAGCATTGTAAGAGGGAGAAACAAAGTCAGTAATGAGTTTAACATAAACAAGATGCTTATGGGTCAAAGAGAACAGTGAAAGGTAGAAACCAGAGATGTAGGAAATAAAGGCAATATTGTAGGAAGAAAGGCCCCCAAAGATGGAAAGAAAGGATGAGCTAGCTGTCAAGAAAGGAGAAAAGACAGGTGAATAATAAGATTGAGTTGTGGTTCCCAACGCGATACCTACAAAACATTCAATGGAGATCTGAGGACTGATGTCTATTATGCCAGTAAGTCTAACAGACTTACATTTGCACTGATGAGCCTGCACAGAAGTGATTTCTTTCCTTTCGCTTAGAATTCTATCAATTCATTATGTAACACTGATTATCTCACACAGATAGGAATTTTGAGAAGTTAAATTTGCCTTGGGTTAGCCACAAGAACATGCTTAGTTGCTCAGTCACGTCCAATTCTTTGCGACCCCATGGACTATAGCCTGCCAGGCTCCTCTGTCCATGGGATTCTCCAGGCAAGAATACTGGAGTGGTTTGCCACTTCCTTCACCAGAGGGATCTTCCAAATCTAGCAATTGAACCCGCATATCTGTATTTCCTGTATTGCAGGCAGATTTATTACTTGCTGAGCCATCACCAAAATCAGTCAAAAGAAAAAGATCACATTATCATTTATTGAATATTGCCTTTAATAATAATCTTCCAAAACATACACCAGTGACAGAGGATAAAAAAAGGGTCTTTCAAAGCAAAACAACTGCTGTCCTTAGAATTAAAGACTACCAGGAGAACGTTAGAAATTCACATAATGAAATCAGACATTAACTATTTACACATGTTGTGATCAGGAAACTAAACTAACAGTAATTAGTAAATCCGGTCTAGTAGTGAACCAACCTGGGTGAGTGAGTATAGACTTAAATTAGACTAGAAAAGGTAGAATCAAAACCCAAAGGGCAGGGACTATGAAAATCACTCCATGGAAACATGTGGACTTGGGAGATCTTACTGGCATAGCAACAATGGAGGGGAGATCCAAGTACCCCTCAGTGTTTGAAGAAAAAAACCAAAATCAACCTGGTCATCTGTACCTCCTACCCTCAAGAACTAGCAGAATGATTGAGGGTAGAATTACTTCCTTGGTGAGTAAACATCTGTTAAACCTAAGCTTAGAAAGACATGGAAATAAGTCATGAAGCAAATATGTCCAATATTTTTCTGTTTGATATTTAAAGTGTTTATTTTGTTAAGGATTGTGACACATTAGCTAGCAAGCAGATAAGCATCATGATTCCAATGTAAATTATGTGATTGAGCAATGGAGACCTGTGATTTCAAGTTAAAGAGGTATGGCAGAACTTCGCTACGTTTGTTACAGTATTGGAATGTTGTAGTATTGGAACTTTAAATCTCATGTTTATACATTTAATTCATTAGACTTAAAAGAATTAAGAAAATTTTGTTAGGCACACAAATGAGGTCTTAAAGAAAACAGGATACTAAAATGATTGATGCATTAAAATGTTTCGGCAATTTCATTAACTAAATGAGGCCAAACAGTAACAAATAGATTCTTTGCAAGTGACTATAAACATTTATAAATTTAGAATTGAATAATAAGGTTTGTGAGTTAAAAGTTAAAGGAAAAACTAGGTTTTAGCACTTATAATTTTAATATTTAAATGGATGAAGAAGTGAAAGTGTTCATTGCTTGGTCGTGTCCAACTCTTTGGGACTCCATGGACTGTTGCTCACCAGTCTCCTCTGTCCACAGAATTCTCCAGGCAAGAATACTGGACTGGGTAGCCATCCCCTTCTCCAGGAGATCTTCCCAACCCAGGGATTGAACCTGGGTCTTCTGCATGGCAGGCAGATTCTTTAACGTCTGAGTCACCAGGGAAGCCCATTTAAATGGACAGCAAAAGACAAATACTCTTGGGAGCACAGAAGTCCCATCGTGGATATCAAAAAGTTCACATGAATGTCGATCACAGATATGAAGGGATAGACATCTAGTACCTACATGTCGAGCACCTACCACATGCCACCAATTGGGGGAATAGATACAAAAGACAATGTGGCAGGGAAGACAGAAGCACATATAGCCAACTGCAACATGAGTGAGAAAAGTACCTCAAAAGAGGAAGGGCCAGGATGTGGGCAGCATGGCACACGACGCCCAGATTTAAGGGTTACATAAGGTTTCCCTGGAGAGAGCTTCTGAACTGAGTCAATGTTGTGTGATGCAGAACCACACAGGACAGTGGCTGGTAAGGGTCTCCATCACAGCAAACCAGGCTACTGTCTACCAAGAAAGCAGCCAAGGAGGTGGTTTTAGGTGCTTAAGAACAAAGGTCTACAACTGCTGCCGTAGCAGAATCAAGAAGAACGACAGAGAAGTTGCCGAGAAGCCAGGCTGCACTGAGTGAACGTAGAGTTTTCTCCAACTACACAGAATGTTCCTTCTGCTGGCTGGGAGCTCACCATCATGCCATTAGCAGTACTTATGCCTATAAGAACCAGTAAGAATCTGGAACCAATCTGGAAGGAACTGAAACCAGTCTGTGAAAGAGGGAAATTTCCAGGTTGACAATAAAAGACAGCTTACACACTTAGATTAATAAGTCTCAGTGGCACCCCAGAGACTATCATCCTGTGTTCTCAAGCCTGGATACACTGCAAAAAAAAAAAATCATACTCTCTAGGAGTTGGAGTCCCAGAATATGTACATGCATTTATTTTGTTATAGTGGGTTTTAGTAATAGTAGCAACAGCCACGTGTTCACTGTAAAACAAAATCTCAAACACCCCAAGTATATCAAGTAAAGAGAAATCTCCCTACTTCACTATCTCTAACCCCAGAAGTATCTATCCTACAACAGGTAGGACTGTGTGTATTTTAAAGGCTCCCCAACTGATGGACAGAGAAGGCAATGGCACCCCACTCCAGTGCTCTTGCCCGGAAAATCCCATGGACAGAGGAGCCTGGAAGGCTGCAGTCCATGGGGTCGCTGAGGGTCTGACATAACTGAGCGACTTCACTTTCACTTTTCCCTTTCATGCATTGGAGAAGGAAATGGCAACCCACTCCAGTGTTCTTGCCTGGAGAATCCCAGGGACGGGGGAGCCTGGTGGGCTGCCGTCTATGGGGTCGCACAGAGTCGGACACGACTAAAGTGACTTAGCAGCAACTAATGGACAAATAGATGTGTTAATGGTAGAATCTGGGTGGTGGTCTTACATTTCTGTGTTTTAAGACTTTTATAATGAAGTGGCAAGAAAACAAAAGCTCTCCAACTGCTCAGAATGTACAGCCAGGGTTGACAACCACAGTCTGAGCCATAATCCAAGTTTACAAATGGGACAATTTTCCAGGCTGTAGAGGTAAAGTTACCAGCCCCAAACCTAACAGGATGGAGGGTGGGGTCAGCCCATGAACCCCGATCTTCTGACTTTCTGTCTGGTATTCTTTCCAACACACCCTGAAGTCTCTGACAGAAGAGGCAGTCCCAAAACAGAGTGGGAAAGGAAGCTTATGGAAGTTGCCATTTTAGGACTTCAAATGAATGAGATTCTTGTGTTGTGATTCCTCCTCATGGCAGAAGACAACACTAAATATTCTAGAACCAAGCTGCTATAATCTTTATTTTAATTAAGTAGATTAAATTACATTCGTGTTACTGATTCACACTGCCTTTAAGTACTTACTCCAAGACTTAAAGAAAGCTCAAGCACCCATTCACCCTCATGATTAAAGTCTGTAAGTGCTCCTTGCAAAGGAAGGGGAAAAGGACACTCACAGACATTTTAAGCATTGTCTTCTAAAGCCGGGGAGGGCACCTCACAATGTGATGACAACACAAGAACATTCCTGATCATTAGCGACCATCAAGACAGTGAATTGCAACTGCCGAATGGCGGCTATTAGTATTATCTTTATAGATGCCAACATCTGTTTTGTAGGAAGGAATGGAGAGATACAGTTTAAATCTATAAATCTGAATTCCAAGCAAAAACCTAACAAAATAATGGCACTGTTTATTGCCAAATTTTATAAGCAATGGAGGCAGCCTCTTCCTTTTCCCACATAAATTTTTAGAAAAAGTCTAAATTACAGAATCCCTTTTTAGAAAAACCCAAACCTTTGGGAAACTGAAGGTTAGGGCTACATCTGCTAGCCTAGGAGGATTCTGGGAGCGGCCTCTTTCTTGCAGCTTTTTGTTCTTCCCAGCAGTCACTTCAGAATACAAATAAAGACAAAAAAATCAGGAGACTTAGTTTCTAGTTCTAGCTTTATCACTAAGTTGTTATTTTACCTATAAAAATGGGGACTCGACGGTCTTTCAGCTGCCTTATAGCTCTGAAACTGGATTGAACATCTGTGTGTTCCATCTAAGCCATTTAAGAAGCAGTGTCCCCAGAAGATTAGCTTAAATACCACTACCTGATGTATTTCTCTCAGAGGTTATCATTCTTGCTCATCTTCCTTTCATCCCCAGCCAGTCCTTAAATGTAGTCTAAAAAAAGAAATGCTACTTCCAAAGGAAAAGAAAGGCCAGGAATTACTTCAAAAGACATTCGCTTTTCCTTTTTTGATTGTGTGTGTACATGTTAAGGAGCTTCAGTCACGTCCTTCTCTTTGTGATCCCATGGACTGTAGCCCGCCAGGCTCCTCTGTCCATAGGATTTCCCAGGCAAGAATAATGGAGTGGGTAGCCATGGCCTCTTCCAGGAGATCTTCCCAACCCAGGGATTGAACCCATGTCTCTTAAGTCCCCTGCATTGGCTGGTGGGTTCTTTACCACTAATGCCACCTGGGAAGCCCTTGTATTTGTAAAAGAAATAAAGGCCAAAAGTCCAGTGAACAGTCCCTGGGCCCTGAAGATGAAGGGGATTTTTTAAAAAATCTTAATACTTAGCACCAGCTCTTAAAGGCTACTGGTATTTTTATGTTAAATTCAAAAAGCCCTTTCACATTCAAAGTTATTCTTGCCCAAACACGGTCCATAAAAAGCTTATCAACACGTTCCTCAAATTATACGAGAGCCTGTTCCCCTCAACTCTTGCAGTGAAAAGTCTAGAAAGAAAAGCAAACTAAAGTGACAAGACCCCATCTTCCTGGGCAGGCAGGGCCCTGGTTCATTTCTGGTGCCAAGAATCCCCAGGGTGGTTTTCAACCAAACTGTTAACTTCCAAAAGCTCTGGTTTAGATCTGGGTCTCTGCAGAGGGCTCTCAGGAGTTGATTCTCAGTGCCAGGCATCACTCCCCCTCACTGCCAAGAGTGAGCCAGGAAATGTGAGCACCCACAACTCAAGGACATGGCCAGGATAAGCTTGGGAGTCCTGGGTCTACCCATTCCTGCCTAAACAGGTTACTTAACTCTCAGTGCCTCTACTTAACCTTCCTGTACAATGGGAACAATACTGTTATCTTACAAGGTCTTATGAAAATTAAAGGAACTAATTCATGAATGAATAGAATCTGGAATACAGTAAACACCCAGTAAAGGTTAACTATTATTGTCAATTAACCTTCTGGCTCCTTTTCTCAGTGCTGCCTATATTCATCGGTTGGTAAGCAAAGTCTATGGTTATAGTACAGATTATAAGGTTTTAAAAATCATAGATGTTTAAAAAAAGCACAGCTAGGAGAAAGTCACTAAATTTTCTTCTAACAATCAAAAAGCCCAAATGTCAGAATGGCAATCAGAAAAAAGTCTGTAATAGTTGTTAGTAACCTTATGCCTTAAGCAGCCACTAACAAGCACAGGAGCATTTATTTTTCCCACTCCTTTACGATTTTCCAGAACTCTGTGGATACCTGCTGCTGCTGCTAAGTCGCTTCAGTCATATCCGACTCTGTGCGACCCCATAGACGGCAGCCCACCAGGCTCCCCGTCCCTGGGATTCTCCAGGCAAGAACACTGGAGTGGGTTGCCATTTCCTTCTCCAATGCATGAAAGTGAAAAGTGAAAGGGAAGTTGCTCAGTTATGTCCGACTCTAGCGACCCCATGGACTGCAGCCTACCAGGCTCCTCCATCCATGGGATTTTCCAGGCAAAAGTACTGGAGTGGGGTGTCATTGCCTTCTCCGCTGTGGATACCTATTCATGTATTATTTTGCTTAATACTCAAATCAACACTGTGATGGGGATCAGTGTTATTTTCATTTTTCAGGTCAGGTATCCGAGATTCTGAGAGAACAATTTCCCCAAAGTCATGTAATTATGAATCGCTCGCTCTAGTGATGCAGTCCAGATCAGTTGATGACAAACACTGGACTCTCAACCACTGTCTCTCAGTGCCAAGGATCATTTACACTCTACTTTGATAAAGGATATACAGAAACTAACAATAAAAGAAACAGGCCTTCTCACGCACATGGACCAGTTCTATGTTAGACGAGAGGGTTTCAGTTTGGGCTTCCTGTTTCCTTCTGATTTCAGACTTGCTTACACATTCTACACCTCGTTTTTACAGAGTACATTCCCAAAGAGCTGCACTTGCAGCCATCACTCCTTGGGGAAGGAAAAATACTCCTCTCTGTATGTGAAAGACTGCTATTTTAATGTGTTCAGTTTTTCACTTAGACACCTGTAAACAAAACATTCTCTACATGCAAATTTGAAAAGCAAGGCGTTTTATATATCATTTTTGAAATTAGAGAGAGGAGGAAGGAGGTTTTGAATTGTGTATCTCTTTCTCAGATTAGAACTCGCTCTTTCTCTCAGAGAAGCACAATAAAAACATAACTCCTGCCCCACTTCTGGAAACCCTTAGACAGAAACACAGCTTGGAGGAGAGATTACACTGGATTTTCAAAATGAACTCTATACAATCATGTGTCCTCAACTGCATTTCCCCTGTAGGCAGTTAAGTTATTGCCTACTTTTTATTTTCATTTATGAGACTGTCCAAAGAAGACTAAATTGGTTTTGCTAGAGGGAAGTTGACAGTTGTAGGGAAGAATTAAAGCCAAGACATATTCCATGTTCAAGTAGAAACTCAGGGATGATGACCGTCTCATCTCGGCTGGTCTTTGACTAAGCATGGGGTGAGTGTGTGTAGTGGGGGACGGGGGTGCAGTGTGCATATGCACTTCCTAAGTGTCAATTACGGAATGATGTGGGCTCTATTTCCTACTAAATTTTTTCATATGTTTGGATGTTTAACCTCTACTCACTAAGGAATAAGTTAATCAAAAGGCTCAGGTGTTACCTTCTCTAGGGACATAATCAAGAAGTTAGTCTCTTTTCCTATTCAATTAGTTATACCCTGTGACCCAAAAAATTATTAGGTTGCTCCAGTGTCTTCATTATAAAATTTTGTTGATGCAATTCAGCACATACTTAAGGAGGTCAAGATTTACAGATAATTTGCTTTAGGTTTTAGTTTCCGGCTATTCTCAAGATTTCATTAAAAATAGATCCTAGAGTTTAATTTTTTTGTATCTTTTTTAAATTAATTCATTTTAATTGGAGTATAATTACAATATTGTGATGGTTTTTGTCATACATCAACATGAATCAGCCACGGGTGTACATGTGTCCCCCCATCCTGAATCCCCCTCCCACCTCCCTCCCCACCCCATCCCTCTGGGTTGTCCCAGAGCACCAGCTTTGAGTGTCCTGCTTCATGCATCAAACTTGCACTAGTCATTAATTTTACATATAGTAATATATATGTTTCAATGCTATTCTCTCAAATCATCCCACCCTCGCCTTTTCCCACAGAGTTCAAAAGTGTTCTTGACATCTGTGTCTCTTTTGCTGCCTTGCATATTGGATCACCATTATCATCTTTCTAAATTCCATATATATGTGTTAATATACAGTTTTTGTGTTTCTCTTTCTGACTTACTTTACTCTGTATGCTGCTAAGTCACTTCAGTTGTGTCCGACTCTGTGCAACCCCATAGACGGCAGCCCACCAGGCTCCCCCGTCCCTGGGATTCTCCAGGCAAGAACACTGGAGTGGGTTGCCATTTCCTTCTCCAACGCATGAAAGTGAAAAGTGAAAGGGAAGTTGCTCAGTCGTGTCCAACTCTAGTGACCCCATGGACTGCAGCCTACCAGGCTCCTCCATCCATGGGATTTTCCAGGCAAGAGTACAGGAGTGGGGTGCCGTCTGTATAACAGGCTCCAATTTCATTCACTTCATTAGCACTGACTCAAATGCATTCCTTTTTATTGAAAGTGAAGTCACTCAGTCGTGTCTGACTCTTTGTGACCCCATGGACTGTAGCCTACCAGGCTCCTCCATCCGTGGGATTTTCCAGGCAAGAGTACTGGAGTGGGTTGCCATTTCCTTCTCCAGGGGATCTTTCCGACCCAGGGATTGAAGCCGGGTTTCCTGCATTGTAGGCAGATGCTTTACCGTCTGAGCCACCGGGGAAGTCCAATATTCCATTGTGCACATGTACCACAACTTCCTCATCCATTCGTCTGCCGATGAACATCTAGGTTGCTTTCTTAACTAAGAAGTTAAGTAATTATAACTTAACTTTGCTCAAACAAAGATTCACTAAGCTAGTTCTATGGAGAGGATTAAACCATGCAGGACATAGAGGCAGATACTATTTTCCAAGACAGACTCTAGAACAAGTTTAGCAAATTTTTTCTATGAAGGACCAGAGAGTAAGTATTTTCAGCTTTGCAGGTGGTATAGTTTCTGTTGCAACTACTCAACTCTGCGGTGGTAGGATGAAGGCAGCCACAGTCAACATGGAAACAGAGGAGCATGACTGTTCCATTAAGATTTGACAGAACCAGGCAGTGGGCTGTATGTGATTCACAGGCCAGTCTGCCAAGCCTCCCAAGATCACACTGAGGGGCTGAGTTTCTGAGGGTGGCTGATCTATGTGGCATTACAATAGAGGATATTTCAGAACAGTGACTTGGGTGCTATATAATTATTTATTATAATGCACTTTTGTGTTTTATGTACTTGTCGGCATATCTGTTACATTTCGTGAGAAAGGGTTTATAAGTGACTGAGGGATCCTGGGAAGCTGGTTGGTCAAGGCACACAGTCAGGAAATTTCCTGGATAAGTCAAAGATTCAAAGCTTGAGAAATTTTACAGTTGGAAGAAACAATATAGTTCAACCTTCTCCCAGTGGGGGAATAGCTTTTGCAGTATTCCTGGTGGGTGTTCAATTAACCTCTGAGGGAATTTGTTCCGGAATGGATTAGTGGGCAAGATTATCATTTTATAAAGCAAAACTGGCCCTCTATTTCAGTCAATAAATATTCCCGGGGACACTGAAAACAAAGGCAACAAAAGCAGAAACAAGTAGGACTAGACCAAACTAAGAAGCGTCTGCACCTCAAAGCAAACCAACAGCAAAATGAAAAGGCCACCTACTGAATGTGAGAAGAGATCTGCAAATCATGTATTTGATAAGAGGTTAACACCCAAAATATATATACACAACTTACACAACTCAATAGCAAAAAAAAAAAAAAAAAATCCCAATTTAAAAATATGCAAAAGGAACCAAAATGACCTTTATCCAAAAGAATACAAATGGCTAACAGATATTCAAAAAGGTATCAACATCACTGATCAGGGAAATGCAAATCAAAACCCCAATGAGATATCTCCTCATACCTGTTAGAATAGCTATCATCAAAAAGACAAAGATAGTAAGTATTGGCTAGGATGTGGAGAAAGGGAAACCTTCTATACTATTAGTGGGATCGTAACAGTTTCCATAGTTGGTACAGCCACTATGGAAAACCTTACAGAGATTCTCTAGAAAATTAAAAATAGAACTGCCATATGATCCAGAAATCTGGGTATACATCCAAAGGAAATGAAAATAAGATACCAAAGAGACATGTGCACTCTCACATTCCCTGCAGCATTTTTCACAGGAGTCAAGTGAAAAGGTTTCTGGACCCAATTACAATGTGCGTGTGCGGAGGCTTCCCCACACCAATAAATCTGAAACCAACACAACATTGTTAATCAACTATCCTCCAGTATAAAATATTTTTAATTAAAAAATTTTTAATTCTCACATGCAAGCAGGGTGCTTGAAAATTCAACTCAATTCAATTTTGATTCTGTCTACTGGGGGATAAGGACTTTCTAGGTGGCGCTAATGGTAAAGAACCTACCTGCCAACACTGGAGGTGCAGGTTCTATCCCTGGGTGGGGAATATCCCCCTGGAGGAGGGCATGGCAACCCACTCCAGTATTCTTGCTGGGAGACTCCATGGTCAGAGGATCCTGGTGAATCCCTGCAGTCCACAGGATTGCAGAGAATAGGACATGACTGAAGCAACTTAGCATGCACGCACTGGGGGATAAATCAGATTCCCAGGGCTAAAGGGCTCAGCCCCACAAGGCTGCCTTCCACTTCAGATGCCAACTGCAAGCCTAAGTGGTCACCTGTGCTTCTGACCAACTGCCTACTGATTGGAGTTTCTAATGACCCCTCTCCTTGACTTTAATTCACTAGAGCAGCTCACAAGAGCTCAAACATTTTACTAGATCGCTGGTTTGTAAGGACAGGACTCTGCAACAGCTAGGTGCACAGGGCAAGATGTGAGGAAAGGGCATGGAGCCTGCAGGTCCTCTCCAGCTTTGCCATTCTCCTAGCACTTCCACCTGTTCACCAACCTGGAAGCTCTCTGAACCCTGTCCTTGAGGGTTTTTGTGGAGATTCCACAACTGGTTAAGTCATTGGCCACTGGTAATCGATTCAGCCTTCAGCTCCTCTCTCCCTCTTGGAGGTGGAAGGGGAGAGGGGAGACTGAAAGTTCTAACCCTCTAATCATGCGGTTGGCTCCACTGGCAACCAACCCCCATGCTTGTGTGCTTTCTGCGAGACACCTTGATCACTCTTATCACTCAGGAAACAACCAAAAGTTTTAGGAGTTTTGCGCCAGAAATGGGGATGAGGACCAAATATGTATTACTGTAAATTACAATATCACATCAAGATATGGAAACAACCCCAATGTCCATGAATGGATAAAAATGTGACATATACATATATATACAATGGAGTGTTATGCATCTAAGAGAAGAAAATCCTGCCATTTGCAACAACATGGATGGACCCTGAGAGCATTACTTAAGTGAAATAAGCCAGACAGAGAAAGACAAATACCACAGGGCATCACTTTTCTAACAGTAGAATGCTTGCTGGGGGATGTGGGGGAAGGTTGGTAAAAGGGAAGCAATTTTCAAAAATAAATAGGTAAACCAGATAGTCTTGTGCAATGACCAGGTTCAATTAATATGGGAAAAATTCAGATGCTAATTTGTACTAGTTTGTAGTACACCACAAACTCTCTATATTCCAATAAAAAATTAAAACAATGCTTAGCTCTGCAAGAATAAACACACAAGTCACTGTCAGTTCCTTAAGGAGCTTACAACCTAATGAAAGAAATAAGACAGGACCCAAATTATAACAAAAAGTAGAAAAAAATCAAATTTCTTATGCCATAAAGACAACCCAATTCAAATATGGGGTAAGGACTTGAACAGGCACTTCAGACATATGAAGAGATGTTCAACCTCAGTGGTAATAGAAACACATGGTAAAACCATAATAGGGTACCATGTCACATCCGCCAGTCTGGCAAACTATGAAAGTTAGCTAACTTTAGATGCTGGCAAGGATGGAGAACAGGTAGGACACTCAGGACTGCAGTGGGAATGGAGATTATATATGTCAAGTGTACTGCCAGGCACAGTCGATACAACATGAATTAGCTATCAGTCATCATCATCATGAGTATCATGGAAATTATTATGTATTGATCATGAAAGTGTGAACTGACAATCAACGTGGAAAATATTTGGCCTTTATTTAATGCAGCTGAGCAGGTTCATACCCTAGGGCCCACCAATTCTACTTCTCTAGGTATAACCCTAGAGAAACTCTTGTATCTGAACACAGGCAAGATAATTCATAGCAGAGTTGTTTTTTGCAGCCCCAATCTGGAATTACAAAAGTGTCCATAAATGGTGGAATGCATTAATGTGTTGGGTTTATTAATACAATGAAATACTACATGCATGCGTGCTAAGTCGCTTCAGTTGTGTCTGACCCTTTGCGACCCCGTGGACTGTATCCTGCCAGACTCTTCTGTCCATAGGACTGTCCAGGCAATAATACTGGAGTGGGTTGCCATCTCCTTCTCCAGGGATCGAGCCCAGGTCTCTTAAGTCTCCTGCATTGGCAGGCAAGTCATCACAAAAACAAATTACACTTGTCTACAATATAAATGAACCTCATCCAATTTATACTTTAGTGAAAAAGTCTTAGTATACTCTATGATGCTGCTTCCATCAAATTCAAAAATATAAACTATACTGTTTAAGGATACAAATGTAGGGCAAAACTATAAAATAAGAAAATGAAAAACCCCAAAGTTAGAAGAGTGGTTGCCTCTAATATGGGGCAACCATATTAGATCCTTTTTTAATATCCAGAGGATCAGGGAGAGGCTACAAGAGCATTCAGAGGCGATGATCATGTTCTGTTGTTTAAGCTGAATACTGTATAAACGGTACTTGAGGTCATGTGATCCTTTATATCTTATGGATACTTTATGAATATTTTATATCTATTCCATAATTAATAAAAACCTATTTTAAAAGAAGGAATTAAAGGAAGAGGAGAGGTTACATCTGACAGAAACTAAAAGGCTGATCACCATGGTAAACAGGATTCTTCTTTTGTATCAACTAGCTGGTGGCAGCTTACTACAGCACTGCTGTGGGGTTCAACAGCTGCATCAGGCTCCAAGGAAAAAGGAATCTTTATGCAATCAATTAGCAGTGTCTGCTTGTTCACAGATCTCGGAAGGATTTGGCATCCCTGGGTCGAGGTCCTCCAGACTCAAAATTCATTCCTTTATGCCAGACAGTCTCCCTGTGACTCAAATGTCATCTGTGTTAGGTGTTGAAAGCAATGCAGAGATTCAAGGGTGACGAAGTGCCACACGCCAGAAAAGGGGGCAAGAACAACATAAGCATTCAAAAAAAAAAAAAAAAAGAGCATTTTGGTTCTCAGCCAAAATCTGCTACTTCTAAACTCATTCCTTTTCAATCATCAGTGGTATGGGGAGAATTAGAGGGTAAATTTCAAAATCATGTAGATTGGGCCCTAAAATGTGTATTTTAAAGATAGGCATATCCAATGATATAGAATTCTCAGCAACCTAAACCAAGAGGTTCAGTTTAGATTCTATATGCCCATCAATAGCACTAATCTCTCTCCCCAACTGTGTCTTAAGAGCTGGGCTCTGAGCTCTGCCTGGGATGTGAAACAAATGCATGGCTGCCTACCCACACATCAAAGTACGGCCTCTCACACTCTAAACTATGACATCTGTGCATCTCCAGTGCATTTTGGGGATTCCCTGATAGCTCAGTTGGTATAGAATCCACCTGCAATGCAGGAGACCTCGGTTCGATTCCTGGGTTGGGAAGATCCCCTGGAGAGGGGATAGGCTACCCACTCCATATTCTTGGGCTTCCCTTGTGGCTCAGCTGGTAAAGAATCCACCTGCAGTGTGGGAAACCTGAGTTCAATCCCTGGGTTGGGAAGATTCCCTGGAGAAGGGAAAGGCTACCCACTCCAGTATTCTGGCCTAGAAAATTTCACGGACTGTATAGTCCATGGGGGGGCAAAGAGTCGGACATGACTGAGCGACTTTCACTTTCAGTAGTGCATTTTGAGATGTCTACACCATCACTCCAGCTGCAGAGAAGTGGTCAAACATGAGCCCACAGGTCCCAGCTGCAAGTCCTCCTTCTTACCTTCTTCAGTGCAAGAGCTGATCTGAAGCTCTTCCACTGCAACCGGCAGAAAGTTTCTTTGACTGTCTTGGTTTTTATAATCATTTCCAAATGAACATTTATGTTTAGTCTGTCCTGCCTAATTCCAAGAAGGTTATGGGCACTTACAGATATAATATGGCTCTTACGATAGAAACATAAAGTCAAAACTCCTGTCATGGAAGGAAGAAAAATCTGAAATTCTAAAGCCAGGAATTTTCAGTTTAGTGTGCCTAAGAATAACCAGTATTCTACCTAAAATGCCAGTTTCTAAGACCAGGATCCAAGAACTCTCCATCACTAGATCTACGTTGAGGCTGAGTCCATCTGAACTGCATTCAAGGTGATTCAGATGCTAATTGTCTTAGGAGAACTTTTTAAAAGCAATCTGCATGGTTTATTATATTTCACATAATTCTTAAAATGATCCATGGGGGTACTATTATTACTTGTTTTTTAATACAGTTTTTGAAGGTTACAGTCTATTCAGTTATTATAGACATTGACTATACTCCCTGTGTGGTATAATACATCCTCGTAGTGTACATTACATCCAATTGTTTATACCTCCCACTCTCCTCACCCCTATATTACCCCCCAGTGGTAACCACTAGCTTGTTTTTCTGTATCTGAGTCTGCTTTTCTGTTATATTCACTAGTCTGTTGTATTTTTTAGATTCTACATATAAGTGATATCACACAGTACTTGTCTTTCTCTGATTTACTTCATTTGGCATAATGCCTTCCAAATCTGTCCATGTCACTGCAAATGGCAAAATTTCATTCTTTTTTATGACTAAGTAGTATTCCATTATGTGTGTGTATATATACACACACACATATACATATACATATATACATATATATATATACACACATACACACACACACACACTCACACCCCCAATCACTTCTGGTCAATTAACCTACAACAATGTAGGTAAGAATACACAATGGAGACAGTCTCTTCAGTAAATGGTGCTGGGAACACTGGACAGCTACATGTAAAACAATGATATTAGAACATTCTCACACCACCTGCAAAAGTAAACTCAAAATGAATTAAACATGGACATGGAAGATTGGATACTATAATACTCCTAAAGGAAAACATAGGCAAAATACTGACATAAATTGCAGCAATATTTTTTGGATTTGTCTCCTGAAGGAAAAAAAGCAAAAATGAACAAATGGGACTTAATTAAACTTAAGGAGAGCCCTCTTAACACTGACACTGACTAAAATAGTTACTATAAAGTTGAGCTCTGAGTTTCTTGGCACCTAAAGCAAATTGGGGTAAGTGTATTACATAACCATCACTATATTCGTTGAGAGTGGTAAACATTTTATAAATTCTAAGAGTTACATATGTTTTTATTACTATCTATATAACAATCTCTGATACTTACTCCTTGGAAGGAAAGTTATGACCAACCTAGATAGCATATTAAAAAGCAGAGACAGTACTTTGCCAACAAAGGTCTGTCTAGTCAGTTCAGTTCAGTTCAGTCACTCAGTCGTGTCCAACTCTTCATGACCCCATGAATCAAAGCACACCAGGCCTCCCTGTCCATCACCAACTCCCGGAGTTCACTCAAACTCACGTCCATCGAGTCAGTGATGCCATGCAGCCATCTCATCCTCTGTCGTCCCCTTCTCCTCCTGCCCCCAATCCCTCCCAGCATCAGAGTCTTTTCCAATGAGTCAATTCTTCACATGAGGTGGCCAAAGTACTGGAGTTTCAGCTTTAGCATCATTCCTTCCAAGGAAATCCCAAGGCTGATCTCCTTCAGAATGGACTGGTTGGATCTCCTTGCAGTCCAAGGGACTCTCAAGAGTCTTCTCCAACACCACAGTTCAAAAGCATCAATTCTTTGGCGCTCAGCCTTCTTCACAGTCCAACTCTCACATCCATACATGACCACAGGAATAACCATAGCCTTGACAAGACGGACCTTTGTTGGCAAAGTAATGTCTCTGCTTTTGAATATGCTATCTAGGTTGGTCATAACTTTCCTTCCAAGGAGTAAGCGTCTTTTAATTTCATGGCTGCAATCACCATCTGCAGTGATTTTGGAGCCCAGAAAAATAAAGTCTGACACTGTTTCCACTGTTTCCCCATCTATTTCCCATGAAGTGATGGGACCAGATGCCATGATCTTCGTTTTCTGAATGTTGAGCTTTAAGTCAACTGTTTCACTCTCCACTTTCACTATCATCAAGAGGCTTTTTATTTCCTCTTCACTTTCTGCCAAAAGGGTGGTGTCATCTGCATATCTGAGGTGATTGATATTTCTCCTGGCAATCTTGATTCCAGCTTGTGTTTCTTCCATTCCAGCGTTTCTCATGATGTACTCTGCATATAAGTTAAATAAGCAGAGTGATAATATACAGCCTTGACATACTCCTTTTCCTATTTGGAACCAGTCTGTTGTTCCATGTCCAGTTCTAACTGTTGCTTCCTGACTTGCATACAGATTTCTCAAGAGGCAGGTCAGGTGGTCTGGTATTCCCATCTCTTTCAGAATTTTCCACAGTTTATTGTGATCCACACAGTCAAAGACGTTGGCACAGTCAATAAAGCAGAAATAGATGCTTTTCTAGAGCTCTCTTGCTTTTTCCATGATCCAGTGGATGTTGGCAATTTGATCTCTGGTTCCTCTGCCTTTTCTAAAAACAGCTTGAACATCTGAAAGTTCATGGTTCACATATTGCTAAAGCCTGGCTTGGAGAATTTTGAGCATTACTTTACTAGCGTGTGAGATGAGTGCAATTGTGTGGTAGTTTGAGCATTCTTTGGCATTGCCTTTCTTTGGGATTGGAATGAAAACTGACCTTTTCCAGTCCTGTGGCCACTGCTGAGTTTTCCAAATTTGCTGGCATATTCAGTGCAGCACTTTCACAGCATCGTCTTTCAGGATTTGAAAGAGTTCAACTGGAATTCCATCACCTCCACTAGCTTTGTTCGTAGTGATGCTTTCTAAGGCCCACTTGACTTCACATTCCAGGATGTCTGGCTCTAGGTGAGTGATCACACCATCTTTGTGTGGTCGTGAAGATCTTTTTTGTACAGTTCTTCTGTATATTCTTGCCACCTCTTCTTAATATCTTCTGCTTCTGTTAGGTCCATACCATTTCTGTCCTTTATTGAGCCCGTCTTTGCATGAAATGTTCCCTTGGTATCTCTAATTTTTTTGAAGAGATCTCTAGTCTTTCCCATTCTGTTGTTTTCCTCTATTTCTTTGCATTGATCATTGAGGAAGGCTTTCTTATCTCTTCTTGCTATTCTTTGGAACTCTGCATTCAGATGCTTATACCTTTCCTTTTCTCCTTTGCTTTTTGCTTTCTTCTTTTCACAGCTATTTGTAAGGCCTCCCCAGACAGCCATTTTGCTTTTTTGCATTTCTTTTCCATGGGGATGGTCTTGATCCCTGTCTCCTGTACAATGCCATGAACCTCATTCCACAGTTCACCAGGCACTCTATCAGATCTAGGCCCTTATATCTATTTCTCACTTCCACTGTATAATCATAAGGGATTTGATTTAGGTCATACCTGAATGGTCTAGTGGTTTTCCCTACTTTCTTCAATTTAAGTCTGAATTTGGTAAGGCTATGGTTTTTCCAGTGGTCATGTATGGATGTGAGAGTTGGACTGTGAAGAAAGCTGAGCACCAAAGAATTGATGTTTTTGAACTGTGGTGTTGGAGAAGACTCTTGAGAGTTCCTTGGACTGCAAGGAGATCCAACCAGTCCATCCTAAAGAGATCAGTCCTGGGTGTTCATTGGAAGGACTGATGCTGAAGCTGAAACTCCAGTACTTTGGCCACCTCATGCGAAGAGTTGACTCATTGGAAAAGACTCTGATGCTGGGAGAGATTGGGGGAAGGAGGAGAAGGGGACAACAGAGGATGAGATGGTTGGATGGCATCACTGACTCACTGGACATGAGTTTGGGTAAACTCCGGGAGTTGGTGATAGATAGGAAGGCCTGGCATGCTGCGATTCATGGGATCGCAAAGAGTCGGACACGACTGAGTGACTGAACTGAACTGAAGCCGAATTATTTGAAGTCTGTAAATGTTGTCTTCTGAAGTTTTAGACAATTTGGTTGAGAAAAAAAGCTTCATGGAAATACAAATAATGCTTAACTAAGTTCATTATACTCCTGGAATGTGTTAAACCAATAGACTACAACTAACAGTTCTAAGTTATAACAGTATGACACTTCTGTCTAAGCCTCCCCAAGAGATGGCTTTGGTGTTAAATATTTGTGGGTGAGGAATATCACCTGCAATATTATTAGATGAAGAACGCAACAGCCATCAAGCCACCAGCCACTGCAGCCACCCCCAACTGTTTACCTTGAAGGGATCCAGGATGGGGAAAAGACAGGACACTGGCTAGAGATAGATACAGTGCATATCAAAGGAATGATTTCAATAAGTCAGACTCTTGCATCTTCCCATACATAGAAAAGTACTAAATTCATTAACTTGAGATGGCTCGTTTTCTTTAATTGACAGTAATCTTTTCATGCTCTGACTACCTGGTTTTTGTTGCAAAACTCATATATCCTGGCTCACATATCCTGGCTCCTCTCTTTCCAGCAGTCCCTCAGAGCCATCTGAGAGGCTGCCTTCTGGGCTTAAATCCTCAGAAATTTGGCTGAATAAAACATAATTCTCAACTTGTGAAAATTCTCAAAATGCATGTGCATTTTCCTTCCCCTGGCAACATATTTAAGTTCAAGCAACTTAATGGTGCCTATCACTACAGGGTGGGTAGTGTTGACTAAAAAGAATGCACAACGTGAGAGTTGCAAGTTTTATTTGGGGCAATACGAGGACTGCAGCCCTGCAGACAGCACCCCAGCTCTGAGAAACTGCTCCAAAGACATACGGGGAAAGGACAGGATATTGAATTGGCAGTCAGGCACATACTCTTTTAGAAAGTTTCTGCTGGTCTCATGAAGCTTCTGCTAGTCTCAAGAAACAGTTGTCACCATGAAGGATTTTAGTGTTTTTCTAGAGATGAGGAGATATAAGAATTGGGCTCACAAAATCAGCTCCTGAGAATATCTGACCATCTGCAGATCTGTCCTGCCAGTTTTCCCACAGCACATAGTGCCTCGTTTCTGCTCTCCATCCTGAAGTCCTTCCAGGGGTGCCGGAGGTTACCAGCTGTAGCAGCACGTGAATTAATCCTTTCAGAGGTAGATGGGACTATGGCAAGTGCCAATTTGCGGCTGACAGAAGGACGCTAAGAGGTCATATTAGACATAAGAGTCAAAGTATCATTCTAGGATGTGTCTGTACTTAATTGTGTCCAAAAAACAAAAATTTGGGGAGTAATCGATCAGATGACCCTCCAGTCTATAATAAGGATTCTTTATATTTGTATTGATACACCCCTTTACAGTTCATATCAAGGTTTCCCATATTCATTTAAGCACCTCCACAACTCTCTATGCAAATTTCTAACAACCTCACATCACAAATTGGGAAACTAGGTTCCAAGATGCTAAGGGAGTTGCCCATGGCCAACAGCTGGTAAGGGATAAGGTAACAATAGAATCCCTGAGTATCCTTTTCCACCCAGTGGACTGACCACACTATACACTCTCATTGTTAGATTAAAATATCAAAGTAACAGTTACATTTTTATTATCTTCCTGAATATCCTATTAATTTCTCTGCATTATTTATAAAGAGGTCAGATCAACTGCAGGAGCCAGCTAGATCACCTGCTTCTTTCCTTTGTATTAAAATCACAAACGCTTACCTCTCAAGATATCCTTGCACTCTTGATGAGAAAAGTCAGATTGATCAGGCTGCCTAATTTTGTAATTAAGTGAATGCCATCCAAGAAAATTGATTTCAAAAGTGTTTCTGTGAGAAAGCAGGGATGTTTCATAACAGATTTAAAAATGACTGTGTGGATAGATTTTTTGTCTTTGAATTTTAGTTGTTTCCTGATTTCAACAGAGAAGCTATTTGTCACTTCGTAAATAGCTACCTAAACAGATGGCTTTTCACACATAAGATGCTATCACAGGCATAGAGATTCATGACATGACAATTTTAATAGCTGTTAATTACATAGATTTAAGGGAATCAAAGTCTCTCAGAAATTTTATAAAAACATAATTATTCTAACAAATTTAATGCTACTCCCCATCTCCCTGAAATATCCAAGTATGATGTGAACTCACTATGAAAATGAAAGTTGCTCAGTCATGTCTAACTCTTTGTGACCCCATGGACTGTCATCTGCCAGGCTCCTCTGTCCATGGGATTCTCCAGGCAAGAATACTGGAGTAGGCTGCCATGCCGTTCTCCAGCAGATCTTTCTGACTCAGGGATCAAACTATGGGGAAACCTGAAAATCTGGGGAAATTGTAGCACTTAAAGTTACAGAAACACACTAGTAAAAACATCAAAACATCCAAGTATGGCATTTACAACTCAAAGCTGTAACAAACCAAACAAAGCAGTTCAATGCAACAAACACATTGAGGGCCTATGACGTGCATGGTTCAGAACTTCCTCTCTGTACCCAGGTGAAGCTGGGTCCAATCCCTGCTCATCCACTTACTGTGGCAGAGGTCCCCAACCTCCAAGTCAAGGGCTGGTACCTTTTACCAGATCAGCAGCAGCATTAGATTAGAAATAAAGTGCACAATAAATATAATGCGCTTGAATCATCTTGAAATCATCCCCTCACCCCTAGTCTGTGGAAGAGCTGTCTTCCATAAAATTGGTCTCTGGTGCCAAAAAGATTGGGCACGGCTATACTATGGTATCGGAGAAGGCAATGGCAAGCCACTCCAGTACTCTTGCCTAGAAAATCTCATGGACAGAGGAGCTTAGTAGGCTGCAGTCCATGGGGTCGCTACTAGTCGGACAGGACTGAGCAACTTCACTTTCACTTTTCACTTTCACGCATTGGAGGAGGAAATGGCAACCCACTCCAGTGTTCTTGCCTGGAGAATCCCAGGGACGGCGGAGCCTGGTGGGCTGCCGTCTATGGGGTCACACAGAGTCAGACACGACTGGAGCGACTTAGCAGCAGCATACTATGGTATACGTCTTAACAAGTTATTTCATCTCACTAACACTGTGTTTGTCTTAAAGATGAGAAAATATAATTTCTACTCTTCAAAAAGCTGTTTCTGGAGATTAAATGCAACAACAGATTCATTTGACAATGGGTCCATTGGACATTTACCATGTTCTAGGCTTTCATGCTGGGGATTCAGCAGTAAACAAAGTAGGAACTCTCTGCCCTCGTGGAAACTGCATTAGCCATGGCACAGAGTGGGTGTTCAGGATGTCAATACAAGAACTACTTTTTGACCTAAGATCTCAACCAGAGAGAGATAAGGAGCAAGTTCTTAAGTACCTGGGAACTCCCCAGAGAGCTGAAGTTTCCCAGCCACATTCTCACCTGGTACAGATGAACACATCCTCCCAGTCTTCATGTCTCTAGGTTTCCATGTAGAGGACTTTCTAAAATAACTGACATTTCTGATACATTGTTCCTTTCCAAAGGAGCCACGGTTTTGAGTGGGGAAAAGGTAATCTGGCTGAAGGTCGACAGCACTAGAGATTCTGGCCTCCTTTTTTCCCTCAACACCTGGGCCAGCATGAGGCAACAGTAGCCTGGATTTTGCCTGAGTTGGGCTGTCCCAAGGCCTGGGCAGAAAGTACAAAGGGGAGCAATATCCAACTTAGGCCACATTCTCCAAACCACTCTGGTCAGAAAAAGAGTGACTCAGCAGTTTACGAACACTCTGCCCTCGTGGAAACTGCATCAACCATGCAGTTTAATCTCTACATGCCAAGCACCTGCACCTACCTATCAACCAATCCTGAAATCTGGTGGGTTATATATGGGGCCCTGAACATTCCAGCACCTAGAAGCACCTGGACAGCCTCCAGCACCGTATAAAATGACTTCTGGGAAGAAAGAAATGGGAACTGCTCATGATTAAGGGAACTGTACAAAGGTCCGTCTAGTCAAGGCTATGGTTCTTCCTGTGGTCATGTATGGATGTGAGAGTTGGACTGTGAAGAAGGCTGAGCGCCGAAGAATTGATGCTTTTGAACTGTGGTGTTGGAGAAGACTCTTGAGAGTCCCTTGGACTGCAAGGAGATCCAACCAGTCCATTCTGAAGCAGATCAGCCCTGGGATTTCTTTGGAAGGAATGATGCTAAAGCTGAAACTCCAGTACTTTGGCCACCTCATGCAAAGAGTTGACTCATTGGAAAAGACTCTGATGCTGGGAGGGATTGGGGGCAGGAGGAGAAGGGGACGACAGAGGATGAGATGGCTGGATGGCATCAGTGACTCGATGGACGTGAGTCTGGGTGAACTCCGGGAGTTGGTGACGGACAGGGAGGCCTGGAGTGCTGCGATTCATGGGGTTGAAAAGAGTCGGACACAACTGAGCAACTGAACTGAACTGATAAGGTTTCTACTGCTTTTGTTATACCCTTTTCCCCCTAATGATTAATGATGATGCCTCTATGTACTTAGTGAAGGCAGAACAAGGAGGAATAGGGGAGACCCTTTCTTCTTCCACTGTGAGCCCTGGAAAGGAAGCCTGGGATGCTGAGAAAGAAGGTCCACATTAAAGACAGGGAGGAGAAACTGTCAGCAGCTGAAAATTTAGAACCCGAAAGAGAAGACTTGGATTGTGCAGGAAAGAATTAATGTTGCAGGCCTGAGACCCTTTCTTTAGAAATGCTTGTTGGCCCTTGGCTGGCATCTGAGAACCTGGACTTCAGGACAGTTCTATCCATTCTCCAAAAGAATGGCTCATGGTGCCTGGGTTTGTTTAAGCAATGTGGGTTATGATGAACACCTGCTTTCCTTCTGGGAGTCTGGGATTTTGATACATGCAAGGCAGAGGGGACTCATGTGACCAAATACCCCCTAGGCACCAAGTCTTTAATGAGCTTCCCTGGTAGACAACACTTGATGCATGTTGTCACAATTTGGTGTTGGAGGAATTAACTACATCCTGCGCAACTCCACTGGGAAAAAACCCTTGGAAACTTGAGCTTGGTTTCCTCCGGACTTTGTCTCATAGCTCAATGGGTAAAGAATCCACCTGCAATGCAGGATTCCCCGGCTCAATTCCTGGGTCAGGAAGACCCCCTGGAGAAAGGATAGACTACCCACTCCAGTATTATTGGGCTTCCCTTATGGCTCAGCTGGTAAAGAATCTGCCCGCAATGCAGGAGACCTGGGTTCAATCCCTGGGTTGGGAAGATCTCCTGGAGAAGGGAAAGGCTACCCACTCCAGTATTCTGGCCTGGAGAATTCCATGGACTATATAGTCCGTGGGGTTGTAAAGAGTCAGACACAACTGAGCTTCACTTTCACTTTGTCCCACCTAAATTTTCTGTTTGCTGGTATTGTTTTGTACCCTTTCATCAAAATATATCTTAGCTGTGATTAGGACTATGTGCTGACTCCTTCAAATTCTCCCAGGGAATCAGTGAACCTGTAGGTGGTCCTAAGGACCCTGATGCTAAGGACCTGCAGGAATCGGCCCAAGGACAGGATGTGGGCCTGGGACTGAAAGTCACACAAAGCCTCTGGACAGATGCCTTTCTTCCCACACCACCGAAGACCCCTGTGCTGGAGAAACTGAAGTTTTGGATAGAGTGAGGAGAAAATACAGATAGGAGACAGAAAGAAAAAGAGGAGGAGGACATGGCATATTGCAAAGGTGGGCTTGGCTTTAAGTGGCCAAAAGGCCTTGATAAAGGCCTAGGGATCTTTCTTGCAAAAAACTTTTAGAGTAAGTTTAAGTAGGCACATTCCTGCTTCTCTTCCTATGCTTCTCTGCTTCCTCCCTCCCTTTTTGTCTCTAAAAGCTTCAGGTGTGGAGTATAGGTGCCTCTTGTTCAGGGAAGGAAAGAAACAGCATGTTGGAGGGGTCGCCTGGCCAAGTCAGCTCAGCCACACTGACCACACAACCAGAGCAGCTATGCTTTGCCCAGCCCCTTCTGACAGCCCTGAAGATGTAGGAAAGAGATGGAAAAGGCAGGGAGAAATGACTGAGCCCAGACTCCATTAACTCATTCCCCCCTAATTCCAGTCTCAGCCATAGTAAGAAAGCTCCAGTTTGGTCTGTTCTTGATTTAACAAAGATGCATGCATTTCCCAAGGCTGTAGTGGTGCTTAACACATGGGATGGAAAGTGATGCTCCCACCACACAAAGATACCACATATTGAGAGAGTGGGGGCTAACACGACCCAGTAGGAAGGTATGACATTTGACGTCCAAAGACTTGAGTTTGAGTCCATGCTCCAAGGTATCTGTGCAAAACATGCTCTTCTACAGCCTCAAATGAGTTTACTGATACTTATCCATAGTGGGTTGAACAGTACTCTCTAAAATATATACCCACCCAGGACCTCAGAATTTGAACTTATTTGGAATAACGGTCTTAACCAATGTAATTAAGGCAAGGATCTTGAGATGAGATCATCCTGGAGTAAAATAGGCCCTGAATCCAGTGACAGTGTCCTTACAAGAGACAGAAAGGAGCAACAAACACACACACACACACACACACCTTACAAGAGACAGAAAGGAGCAACACACACACACACACACACACACACAGGAAGAGCAAGGTAAAGATTGTTCCCTAGAGCTTTCAGAGGGAAGATGGTCCTGCTGCCATCTTGATTTCAAACTTCTGGCCTCCAGAATTGAGGGCAAATAAATGTCTCTTGTTTTATGCCATTTAAGTTTGTGGCTACTTGTTGCAGCAATCCTGGGATACCAATACACTGCTTTACAGGGTCAGTGTGAACATCAAGTGAGATAAAGAAGGTTAAAACACATTGTGAACTATTTAGAGGCATGTAAGTGGCAGCTATCATTATTAAATAAAAATTGGGGAGAGTAACACATCTCCTGTGGGAAACCAAGTTCCAGACCTGGCCCTAAGGACACATAGCCAGCAGCTCTTGCCAGAGAGGACAGAATGCTGTCACCTGACTCCTTGCCTTGCCTGGTCAAGACCGCCTCACTCCACTTGTACTTTGCACCTTTAAGGAGGATTCATGTGTCAGCTGGTGAGAAAGAAGGCGTCCATCTGCTCCCCAACGCCAGTCACGTGGCAAGCATCACACACTGAGGCCACCATCTGTGCTAACAACTCATATCCAAGTACAGTTCAATGTCAGCCCTACTCTCTTCCTGAATGAGCCAGGACCAAGGGCAGGTGACTCTGGGGCCAGAGTCTCTCCATGAAGAGCATTCTGGGTCAGAGCACTTCCAGGCAGATTAAGTCCAGGCTAAAGGAGGAAGAGCTCACCACAAGGCCTTCCACGGCCAACCTCTGATCCAAAGGGTCTCACTCAGGACATTTTCAGGCATGGTGTAATGTTTCCAGTACTTTCTGGCCTTTCCTTTTTAAGGGGAGCTTTGAGTGTTGATATAATTTTCCTTTATATTAAAGGTTGTGCTAGTGGTAAAGAATGTACCTGCCAATGCAGGAGACACAAGAGACGCAGATTCAATTCCTGGATTGGGAAGATCCCCTGCAGTAGGAAATGGCAACCCACTCCAGTATTCTTTCCTGGATAATCCCACGGACATAGGAGCCTTGAGGGTTATGGTCCACAGGGGTCATAAAGAGTCAAACGCCACTGAAGCAACTGAGCATGCACTTATATTCAAAGCTATAGTCCTTGAGAGAGAGGAGAATAGATATAGATCGATCAAAGTAGTTGGGTAAGAAGTAGAATAGGGCAGAAAGAATATTATCATTGATAGTATCCAGAAAAGAGTCTGGAGATGCTTGAGGGAAGTATCCAGACAAAAGTGACAAGGTTTGAATCAAGATAGGGAGAGTGAACAGGGACAGATTCAACACAGCTTACTGCAGGGACATGAGGAGCAGAAGAGAAAAGTACAGAATTATTCTAGGGTTTTGGCTTGGACAACTGGGTACATTCACCAAGAGAGAAAACACAGAAGGAAAAGGTGAATTTGGGATAAAAAGCGGGGGCAGGGGATTGTGGCTAAGCCAAGTTGGGGTACCTGTGAGACATCTATATCAATATTTCTAAAAAAGTCAGAAAAGGTCAGGGGGGAGGTTTGAGCCTACAAAACAGAATACAGATCAACAAACAAGGTTACAAACCAGGAAGAGGAGAGGGAGTGAAAGGGCAGACTGTTATTTATTAAATAAATTTACTAAATGTATTATATTTACTAAATATCAATTAAATATATTGATATTTAAGGGATATAGAGAAGGTCTAGTGAAGGAGAACATAGAATAGAACCTAAGGCTTGAAGGGCTCCATGGAGATCTCCCAAGAGCTGAACAATCCCCACTGAAAGGGAGAAGGATTAGGATGGGAAAATATTTACTAGGTTTGGCAATTAGGAGGTCACTGATGATTGATATATCCCATGCAAGGGTGGGTGGAGATGCCAGATGAAGAATAAAGGGAAGAAAGGGGTGAAAAGAGAAGAAAATGAATGCAGGCTTGTCTTTGGAGTTTGGAGGAGAAGGGGTAGTAGCTAGAGGGCACTCTAGAGTTAGGAGTTGGGTTTTGCTTATTTTGTTGGTATTTTTGGTTTGTTCACTTTTGTTATAGAGAATTGGGGTTTGTCTTAGTTTATAGGATTTAGGACTTGAGTGAATGTAGACACTAGTTGGAAAGAAGCTGATAAAGTCCCTGAAAAGGCCAATGGGACAGGATCCACTATTATAAAGGGCAGACAGAGACTCAATGAGGGGTGTGAAGAAGAAAGTGATGAGATGAGTGTATTCTAGTGAATTATAACCGCGTGTGAAATTATTTTCTCTGCTGGAAGCTCCAAAGAGGCAAGGACCCTACTTTTCATTTTTACATCCACACCATTTTCCACAATGGCAAGCACAGGCAGTGTTCAGTACATTTTGGATGAATTAAGGATGTGCATAACTGGATTTATGATCATGAAAATTGTAGTAATTATGTGCAGCCCTCTTCTAAGGACTTTAAGTTGATTCACTCTGAATTCTTACAAAAACATATGATGTAGGCAATCTTATCCCTGCTCTATTTTAAAAGATGCATAGCAAATAAGTGATTAGAGCATATTGAAAACTTAAGATTTTTCTGGCTATTCTTGTGTTTCAGCCAAACAATAAAAGTACTTCTTAGTACAACTGAATCTATATAGCAATTTTTTCCTCAAGATATGAGGCAGATTTTTTTTTTAAAGCTCAACTATTGAAGGTGGGGGAAGGGAGAAGAGTCATCATCTAATTTCTTGTTCTCCTGTCTCTTATTAAGTCTTGGGCTTTCTGGTCAATATTCATTCCATCAATAAATCACATTATAAAATAATAATATGCATTCTACACAAATTAAAGTGACACCTCTAGTTTCACCCTGAATCTTGACTATACTTTTTATATTGGAAGGTTGCAAAATGTTAGTTTAAGACACAAAATACTGAAATCTTGGCCCTAAAATTAAATGAGGAAAATAACACAAAAGCATTTTCTATAGCAGCCTATACTACATTAAAATTCAAGAATAATACAAGCCATAAACTTCTTTAACAGAGAGGGGCTCCCTGACATTGGTCTTATGGATGACTTTTTTGGATCTGACATCAAAAGCAAAAAATAAATAAATAAAAGATTACAATGAAATAAAAGAGAGATTACAATTATAACATTACTGCACAGCAAAAGAAACCATCAATTACATAAAAAGGAAAGCTCCTGAATGGGAAAAAATATTTGCAAATGATATATCCAAGGAAGGGATTAATATTCAAAATATTAAAAGAACTCATACAACTCAAAAGAAAAAAATATGATTAAAAAGGTAGGCAGAGGAACTTAATAGACATTTTCCCAAGGACAACATACAAATGGTCAACAGATTCATGAGAAGATGGTCAACATTACTAGTCAGGGAAATGCAAATCAAAACCACAATGAGATAGCCATTCTAACATGTGTGAGGCATCACCAAAAAGACAAGCAATAACAAGTATTGGTCAGGATGTGGAAAAAAAGATACACTGATCAGAATGTAAGTTGGTGCAGCCTCTACGGAGAACAGTATGGAGAGTCCTCAAAAGTTTAAAAATCAAATTACTGAACAATCCATCTATTCTACTTCCAGGAATTTGCCCAAGGGAAATAGACTACTTCCAAAAGATATCTGTACTCCCATGTTCATTGCAGCTTTATTCACAATAGCCAAGATATGGAAACAATGTAAGAGTCCATCAACAGATGAATGGATAAAGATGTGGTATGCATGTAAAACAGAATATTATTCAGTCATTAGAAAGAAGGATCCTATCATTTGCAATATGGATGGACCTTGACGGACTTATTAAGTGAGATAAAATATACTATATGAGCTCACTTACCTGCAGAATTTTTTTAATGAATGAAAATGAATTTATAGAAACAGAACAGATTGGTGGTTGCCAAAAGCAGAGGGTGGGGCAAATGGATAAAGATGGTCAAAAGATACCAATTTCCAGTTATAAAAAATAAATCCTGGGGAGGTACAGCAAGGTGACTACAGTTAACACTACAGCAGTCCCCCTTTCTCATGGTTTCAGTCACCAGTAGTCAACCTCGGTCCAAAAATCCTTGTACAACAGACCTCACACACACCAGCAAAAAAAATGACCTCTGTCACCTTACTACGGTTTCAGAGGATCTGAGGTACTACTATCTTACATAGATCAATGCCATTCAAATTGTAAGTTGCAATCATTGGTAGACAACGGCATCAATTTAACGGATCACTACCCACTTCTGGGGGAAAAGCAATGCATATCAGAGTACATGACACATGAGGATCAGTGTTATGACCTGAAACATTGTTTTCAGATGTGAGAGAGAAGGAAGAAGAAAAGTAGAGGTAGTGGATCACAGTATGAAAATGTTTGTCGCTCTAGGTAATGGCAACACACACACACACTGCAAAAACAAGCTGAAAGCCACAAGCTAAGACAAGGCAGTGGCACAGCATTTTACAACTCACTAAGCACAGCATCCAAGCCCAAACCAGGAAATCGGAGGAGCCAGGTAAGGAAAGAGAGAAGGAATCAGTGGGCCAGAGTAGTTAATAGAAATAGTCACTTTCCTAAAATCCTCACATTTTAGGATGAACAAACTTGTCGTCATTTTGATCTCATTTGAGTCTCACACCAGTATCATTTTACAGATGAAGCAATCAAAGCTCAAAGAAGCTAAGTCCTTCGGGTGAGGGTACCATGCTACGTGACTGAGCTGAGACTGAGGTCTTCAGTCTCCTGGCTGCCCACATTCTCGCTATAACTTCACCAGTTCCAATACATCCTTGAGATCTCTCAATCTACTGTCACTCTTGAGTCTTTACCTGTTTTAAAACTAAATAAACCCCACTTGATATACCCTCTGATTTTGTTTTAGTTTTGTTTGCTCCGGCGGGTTCTGAGCCCACTTTTGGAACCTGGATCCCACAGCGCAGCCCAGGCGAGCGCGCGGGCCGTGGGGCTACAGCTCCGCCTCTGCGTTACCTGCGCGCGCCTGCGCCTTTCCGGCTCCCCGGGCTCCGGGCGCCTGCGCTCTAGCTTGTCCCGGCAGCCGCAGACACCGCCTCCGTGAAGCCCGCAGCTCCTCCCGCCCTGTCCGCCGCGGAGCCCAGCCCACGTGTCCCAGTCACTGACTGCTCATCTCCCGCCAGCATCGCCTACGTGGAATCCCTAATTGTACTCCCTCCCCCTTCACTGAACTAATCAGATTTTCTTATTTGTGATTATTTAATATCTGTTTAATCCACTAGCTTGCTCCACCGTCATTCCAAAAAGAAAGGAGCCCTGTGTCCTAATGCAGTGCTTGGCCCACTCAGTACTTGCCACTCAGGGAACAGCTGTTGAATAAATGGACACCACCTCGGATGAGAAAAGCGAAGGGAATTCGCCCATTCTCCAGTTACAGCCATAAACCATCTGTATTCTTATTTTGCTGAAAAGAAACCGCCGTAGAAAACTTCCAAACTCCTACCCTCCTAACCAGGTACACAGTAGTCAGAAGGGTGCCCCTTTGTTGGAGGGAAATATTACAAGGTGTGCCTGAATCTGGGTGCTCAGAAAATCTGCCCCATGCATCACCACCTTCCCCACCACAGAATTCAAAGCGTAGATCCTCTATGCGTTCCCGACTTTGAAAATAATTTACAAGTCAGTTGCTCTCCAAAAACCCACTGGATGAACTCTGATGAACCACATCTCAAAAACCCTAACCTACTTCAACTCCAGACTCAGTTAAACAAACAAGTGGCACAGTCATCGCCTCCCACCCCAGCCGACTTACCATCCCAGTGGCTTGAGAAATCCACTGTGCAGCCAACTTGCCTTTCCCCCTTTATAATTTCTTAATCCCTTCATTTCAATCAGCTGATGTAGCAGAGGCTGTAGTGAGCCCTGACACTCCCCCAGCTGCTCTAAATATTGGTGCTGATGGCGTTCAGCTGAGTTTCTCTGTCTTTGGGGCCTTACCCTCCAAGAGAATGTCTCAAGGTCACACCCCTTTCTGGTAGCAGGTTGCCTCCAGGCAGTGATGAGAGGTACAAAGCCCCACTGGGGGACAATTCTGAAGGCCAGCCGGCTCCCAGATCACCCTATATGATGCGTTGAAGCCTGTGTATGTCATCACAGTCCACATCCCGGCTCTACCCAGCCCTGCTCCGTTCCCACTCCCATCCTCACCTCCCACATCCACAAATACACTCATACACATTGATCTCAAGGGTTCTCCCCAATAAACTTCTTACATTTCCATCTCTAGCTTTGAAACTACTTCCCAGGAAACCCAAACCAAGCTAACTAATCCCCCCCCACCCCCCACCCTCAAGCAGTACTGTGGTTGTTGGGGTTTTTTTGTATCTAAAACCATGTATACAAAAAAGTCAGAACACATACCACACTGGTCAATCATTTTCCCAAAACATGGTATAAGCAGACCTTCTGCTTATAACTGGTGGTAAAGCAAATGTCTTTATGGAGTGCTTTTCTGGGAACTCAGAGGCATGTTTTGATAAAAACAAGATTTCCAAGGATCTTTAAAAAGATCCCTTTCCTTCACAGCACCTGCCTGCTCATCACTATACTATACTATACATTTTGGGGTGTGATTTTGTTGTCTGCATCTCACACTAAATTACAAGCTCCACAACAGTCATACAGGAGCTTGTCAGAAAAGCAGGATGTCACCCTCAACCCCCATCTACTGAATGAGAATCTTCAGTTTAACATCTCCAAGCGATCTGTATTCACATTAAAGTTTGAGAGAACTGGCCTAAACAATAAAGTTTCAGTAATATAGTTCAACTTATCTGGAAGCACATACAATATCCACTCAGTCACATACCACATCTATTAATCACCAAGATGTGCTGAAGCTCCCTCCAAACTATCCCTCAGACGTGCCCCTTTTGGATTATATTGCTTAATCCCAGCTCAAGCCTTCTTATCTCTAGAGGACCACACATCAGGTAGCAAGAATCTAGATGACTGGATGAATGGCTGAGTTTATTGGAGCATTTTAATGCCTTTTGATTCTAAAATATATCATCCTTTGCAAACCAGATTTAATAGTTTTAAATCAGGTTTTTCAGTTTCATATATCAGAAATCCTCCAGAAACTTCATAGCTGCATCATTTAATTGACTTTGTCCTCATGTGCCATTAATCATTCCCTGATTCACCGATGCTTTCAATCTTCTAAAACTAAATAACCACTATACCTGGAGAAGGGATTAACGGGATTGTGCTAGAATCAGAAGTTAATGGCAGCACATGGTCTTGAATTCTGAAAAGAACGATACAGCCAAATTTAAGAGAACAAGAGGAAATTAGGAAACTTGAAGAAAGCTCAGTGATTTATTTCTCTCAGCCAGTTCTCTTGTCAAATAAACATTCCCAACCATCCTCTTAGTTCTAAAATGCGGGCAGTCCCCAACTAACCTCAGTTTTTCTCAGAGAAGTGGCATATACATGAGTTAAGATTCTAGGTCCGTTCACAGATGTCAATTAACTCATGGAATCCCAAAAAAAGTTGAACACCAAAGTAATAGCCCCAGAGAACCCAACGACCCCATATAACAGCATCTCTGTATATAATGCATTCAGTGCTCAAGTTTGACTATAAGGACACACAACCCATAATTGCTCTGGGATCAGTCTCCATGCACTGCCCACTGTTTGGAATACTAGTTCCTCATTTGAACAACCTCTACTCAAATGCCTGCCCTTCTACTGTGACATCTTCTACCCAGCCAATATTCTAGAAAACCACATATCACCTTCCAGAAAGCCAGGACAAGCGGTTTCACTTATTACAACTTCCCAACATTAGCAGGTTAACCATGATACCTACTACATTCCATATAAACTTTACTAGGAAACATTCCATCACATAAAATTAAAGTTGAATTACCCCTGCAGGGATGTTTTGACAAAAGGAAAACGTTTTAAAGACAGAGAAATAAGGGGGTAGGTACCCATTCCATTTTTGTTTTGTTTTAATTTATTTATTTTAATTAGAGGCTAATTACTTTACAATATTGTAGTGGTTTTTGCCATATATTGACATGAATCAGCCATGGGTGTACATGTGTTCCCCATCCTGAACCTCCCCCCACCTCCCTCCCCATCCTATCTCTCAGGGTCATCCCAGTGCACCAGCCCTGAGCACCCTGTCTCATGCATCGAACCTGGACTGGCGATCTATTTCACATATGGTAATATACATGTTTCAATGCTATTCTCTCAAATCATCCCACCCTCGCCTTCTCCCACAGAGTCCATAAGTCTGTTCTTTACATCTGTGTCTCTTTTGCTGTCTCGCATATATGGTCCACTCCGTTTTAAATATCATATAAAATGTTCAATTAAAACGAGAGAGGAAAGAAGAAACAGCAAACAAATGCAATGAATAGAAAGCAGTTACAAAGCAGTAGATATTTACCCAGCTCTATCAATAATCACTTTAAATGTGAATGGTTTAACTATATCAGTTAGAAGACAGATCAAAAGAATGGATAAAAGCAGAAGTCCAGAGAACTGCACTGGACTGAATTAGTATAAATCAGTGGTTCTAGACTAGGGGCTTCCCTCATAGCTCAGTTGGTAAAGAATCCACCTGCAATGCAGGAGACCTGGGTTCTACTCCTGGGTTGGGAAGATCCCCTGGAGAAGGGAAGGGATACACACTCCAGTATTTTGGCCTGGAGAATTCCATGGACTATATAGTCCATGTGATCGCAAAGAGTTGGACACAACTGAGTGACTTTCACTTTCATTTTCCCGACTAGGGGCAATTTTAGAATCAAGAAGACTTTTGGCATTGTCTGGAGATATTTCTGGTTGTCACAATTGGCATCCATCAGGTAGAAACCAGAGATGCTACTAAACATCTACAATGCACAAGACAGCCTCCATAACAAAGAATTACTCAACCCGAAATGTCAATAGGGCCAAGGTTGAAAAATTGGTATAAGTGAACAAGAAAAGACCTATATGCAGCATGAGATAGAATTTAGGAAGAGTCAAAGGACACAAAGAAACATAGAAAAAGGAAAATCAAAAGTGTGAAGGATATACTTTATCAAAGACAGTCCTGGAAATGTCATAAAGGTGGGGGCCCACTGCAAGGTCAAGGTACAACATATAAGAAGAGAAATGCAAAGGAAGGAGGCAGTGTTAAGAATTGATGATGAACATGGGACCATGGCACATACACTGCAGACGGTTAGCAGCATTCCTAGCCTCTACCCATTCAATTCAGTGCAGTAGCTCAGTCGTGTACAACTCTTTGCAACCCCATGGATGGCAGCACGCCAGGCTTTCCTGTCCATCACCAACCCCCAAAGCTTGCTCAAACTCATGTCCATTGAGTCAGTGATGCCATCCAACCATCTCATCCTCTGTCTTCCCCTTCTCCTCCCACCTTCAATCTTTCCCAGCATCAGGGTCTTTTCAAGGGAGCCAGTTCTTCACATCAGGTGGCCAAAGCATTGGAGTTTCAGCTTCAGCATCAGTAGATGTTCATAGTACCTTCTGTCCCATTGTATCAACCAAAAATACCTCCAGACATTGACAAATACCCATGAAATAAAATTAACCCTGGTTGAAAACCATTCTTCTAGAGGGATCTTTCTAAATTAAACATGTATTTCTTCCTCTCTTTATTTCTTTCATCTTAGCTTTTCTTCTAGGCTCAAATTCCTTCTTTTCTAAAATAGGCTCTTCAGGGGACTTCCCTGGTGGTCCAAGGGCTAAGATTCTGCACTCCCAATGCAGGGGGCCCCAGTTCAATCCCTGTTAAGGGAACTAGATTCCACATGCTGCAACTAAAAGTTAAAATCCCACAACTAAAGACCTGGCACAGTCAAACAAATAAATTTTTTTTTAATAAAAATATTTTAAAAAATTAAATAGGCTTTACAGCCATTCTTCCAGTAGCTGTGCACTGGGTACACCTTCCCAGTCTTTCTCCAAAAATGTTCTAATGCTGACCTCCCTCTTCAATGATCACTTAGCTGGGTTCAGAATTCTGAACTGACCATTACCTCTTTCAGCACTTTGAAGATATCGATTCACTGTCTTCTAGCCTCTATCATTATCATTGGAAAGGCTTCCTCCTTAATTGTTTCTCATTCGTGGTAAATCTGCTTTTCGCCTCAGATTGCTAAGGTTTTTCTCTTTGTCTTTTGCTGACTCACCACAATATGTTTATACGTGGATTTATTTTTACTTATTCTGCTCGGCATTACTGTGTTTCTTGAATCAAAATATTTCTGTCTCTCAATTCTGGGAAACTCTCAGTGATTATCTTTTTAAAAATATTCTCTCTCTCCATTCTTTCTCTCAACAGAGATTTTCAAGTGGGAGGGAAATGGAGAGAGGGAGAAAGAGTGGAAAACAGAGGAAGAGATGAATTTGGAAAAGCTAACCCCAAGGACATAGAAGAATTAAGAAGTGGGGAGGCTCCTCTAGTAGAGATCATGAGAGCTGGAGTGAGATAATGCAATGGGGATGGAGAGGATGCTCTGAATCAGAGGCACTCTAGAGTAGACAATGCACATGTCAGTCAGCTGGCTGTGAAGGCTGATGGCAGCAGAGCGTTAAAACATGAGGACACCCAGTATCTGCCCTGGGGTCTGCATGGACTGTGGCACCATTAAACAGAGTTGGAAATTCAGTCTGAAAACTGTAGGAAGCACTCTCCTAGAGTTAAAGTGACTTATCTTACCTCAGAGTTTTCTTCAAACTAGCAACAGAATCAAATCTATATGTGTGTATGTGTGTGTATGTATATATGTATACATAAATTAACTTTATTATTGAAAACAGGAAGGAGAGACTTCCTTGGTGGTCCAGTGGCTAAGACTCTGTACTTCCAATGCAGAGGGTATGGATTCAATCCCTGGTTGGGGAACTAAGATCCCACATGCTGCAAGATGCAGCAAAAAAATAAATAAATAAACAAGAAAGAAAAAATGAAACTGGAAGCTTTCACACCAAAAAAAATACAATTAAAATCAATAAACTGCTGTAAGAAATCAACAAATGCAATAATTAACCTATAGATAATCATAGTTGAGACTCACAGAAGTTACACCAGAATCTATAATATTCTATTATAAAATACTACACGCTTGTTTAATGTATCATTGTCAGGCTTACTTTGTAAATACACAAATTATTATTACTAAAAGCCAGTTGCTTGTAAAAATTCAACATTTTATTGCTAAGAGAAAGTTCCTAGGATTGAAGAGAAATATGGGCTTTTCATTTGTTTCTGAAAACCTACAAGTTAAAAATAGAAACCTCCTCCAAAAATCAGACTGTGAGGCTCTATGGAAAAAGGAAATGAAAAGTCAACTCAAAGGGAAACATGTTAAAATGCTAATCTGGCAGCTGCCATTTCACATTCCTCTTTGCCACGAAATGCCATAACCTCGAAGCTGCCCGGGCCAAAGCCAGCACTTTTCTTAACTTCGGATTTTACTCAACTTTTTAAAGCAGGCAGAGTCAGTTTTCAATCATGATAAATCAAAGTGCAGGAGATTTCAAACATAAATATGGAAAATGTTCATACTTCAGATCATGATTTCTCTACTCTCCAATTGACCTTCAATCAGGACAACCAGAAAGATGCTCAGGTTTCCAGAGCTAATGGTATGCAAATATCCCCCAGCATCCTGCAATATCATCCAGCCACTTAACCAAAGACACTTGTGTGTCATATTTGTGACACCCCAAGGTGTGTGTGGGAAACTCAGGAATAAAAATCTCAGGAGGGAGCAGTCTGCAGAAAGCAGACACTGAAGCTTGCTCTGTGCCATGCCCACAGCATCCCCTGGATAGAGCCCAGGCATCTTCATTTCTAAGCAGCTGGGGACTCTGAACATTTAGTGAAGTCTGCAATCCACTGTTTAGAGACTGCTCTCGATCATCTGGAAAGTCTGCAATATCAGTGTCTCATCTCTAGGTGGCAGCATCTGTGAATTTGTTGAATATCATTGTGCAATGTTGAGTGTCAACCTTCAAAAATTTATCTCCAGAACAGAAATTACGCATTGAATTTCTCCGCCTAAACCATTATCTCTAAGTGTTGTATCTGTAGGGGGAAAAAAATAGTGGCAGGATAGATTTTGCATATTTTAAACCTCCAACTCAAGACTCTAGAAATGTTTAATTAACTGACCATTCTTGCCTAAGTAAAGCTTTCCACAACTCAAAGTATAATGGAAGCAATAAATTTCAAAGTAAGATGCTGTGAATATTCTTCTTGCCCTGACTGTACAAGTCATGAGCCCCAAAGATCACATAGATCAGTGGTCAACATTTTTTGCAGAGAGATACATGGCAAATATTTTAGGCTTTGCAGACCATAACATCTCTGTCACAATTACTCAACTCTGCCATTGTCACCTGAAAGCAACCAGAGACAAATACATAAGTGGTTGTGTCCCAATAAAACTTTATATATGAATACTGAAATGTGAATTTCTCATGTCTCAAAGATTATCATCCTTTTAATTTTTTCCCACAGTATGGTCTGAATGTTTATATCCCTCTAAAATGTATACATTTGAAATCCTAATGCCTAATATGATGGTATTAGGAGGTGGGACCCTTGGGAGGTGGTTAGGTCATGAAGGTAAAGCCATCATGACTGGGATTAGCATTCTTATAAAAAAGACCCTACAGAGATCCCTCACCCTTTCTGTCATGTAAGGACACTATGAGAGGTCTGTGACCCAAAAAAGGGTCCTCACCCAACTATGCTGGCATCCTGATCTCAAACCTCCAGCCCCCAGACTGTGAAAAATAAATTTGCTTTTTTTATGAACTACCTGATCTGTGGTCTTATGTCATAGCAGCATGAACAGACTAAGATACTGACCATTTAAAACAGAAACTATTTTTAGTTCTTGGGCTGAAAAAAGAACAAGCGGCAGCCAAGATTTGGCCCATTGGCAGTGATGGGCAGACCCCTGACATAGATCAAACTGGTGGAGCATCACATGTTGATGGTAACTGACTACCAACTTGATTGTATTCAAAACTTTCTTGAATACAAGAGTTTAATTCAAGATAGATGCCTTGTCGCTAAGTAGAGAATAGAAATTAAACAAACAAAAAGTCCTGGAATTCTGATTTAGAGTTGATTTCCAGATGACATCATACCAAACAGAACTAATGCTTAGGTCAGATATTTCTGAACACATCTAACCTTACTTCTGATACACCCAAGCTATTTAAAGGCCAGCAAATACGGGAGAATTGTTGGGGTCCACAAGCAGAAATACAGGTGCAATCCTCAGTAGGCAAATGCGTGAAGGGCTCTTTAAACACAGTGTCCTGACTCTCCAACAGGAAACCACCACCGTTACCTGTTGTGTCCTGGCTCAGGGTTTCCTGGCTGCTGCTGCTGTAAGAAGGCACTGGAGTGATGGACAGTGAGGCTGGGCAAGACAGAGGCGTGGCCAGCTCCGTCTTGCGAGTGAGGGATCGGTGATACACTGGGACGCCTGCATCTTTGGAGATGAAGAGAGGCAGATCTGATGGTAGGGTGGGTCTGCCTTGTGCATAGGGATTTTTCCAGCGGGTGAGCCCAATTGCAACAGGCCCTGCAACATCATAACCTGGCAAGACAGACACATAAGGTCAGGATCAGCAATTAAAACATCACATCATCTTGCCTTTTGTATTTCCCAGAAGTCTTAGCTGTGAGTCAATAAAACACCACTTGAGATAAGGCTTCATGTTACTAATAAGCAGGCAGGAAATGTAACCAATGTATGTTTATCAAGCACATACTGTGTGCTGGGTGCCCAGTCTTTGTCCTTCAGGAGTTCAGAGTCTAATAAAGGAGATAAGACTTGTGATTATAATGAAAAAATAAATGAAGGTCTATTACATTCTGGTTTCCCTAGTGGCTCAGATGGTAAAGAATCTACCTGCAATGCAACAGATCTGGGTTCGATTTCTGGGTTGGAAAGATCCCCTGGAGAAGAGAATGGCAACCCACTCCAGTATTCCTGCCTGGAAAATCCCATGGACAGAGGAGCCTGGAGGGCTACAGTCCATAAAGTGGCAAAAGTTGGACACAACTGAGCAACTAACACTTTCACTGTTATTACATTCTAGGTACTTTACAAAAAGTGACTGTAATATTCACAGCAATTATACAAGGATGTGTTGTTCAGTCACTAAGTCATATATGAGTCTTTGAGAGCCCATGGACTGCAGCACGCCAGGCTTCCCTGTCCTTCACTATCTCCCGGAGTTTGCTCAAACTCATGTTCTTTAAGTCGATGATGCCATCCAGCTATCTTATCCTCTGTTTCTCCCTTCTCCACTATTTCAGTTTTATGGATGAGGAAACTGAATCTTCCCTAGGCCAAGCAGCCAGTAAGTGCCAGGTCTGTCTGGCTCCAAAACCTACGTTCTTTCTCCTAAATTACAACTAACAAGAATACAAAGTGAGAGGAAAGAACTAAAGCAGGACAGGAACACTCCTTAGGATTTGGGGAGACAAAGCCCTTCTCAGTAGAGGAACTACGTCATGGAAAAGATGGCATGAACTTGGCCTTCTAGCTAAGGGTTGTAGTCTAGAACAACCAGAAGAACAGATTTATTCTGTAGCTATGTTTTGTTAGCCTACATTTTTCTTAATTTGAAGCAAAATTAAAATTGACAACAATAAAAATCTAGAGCAGTTTTAACAAAAATCCAGCTTTCTGTTATCTCTTTTAAAATCTCTTGATTTTCAGGGCTTTCCTGGTGGTCCAGTGGTAAAGAATTTGCCTGCCAATGCAGAAGACACAGGTTCAGTTCCTGGTCCCAGAAGATCCCTCATGCTACGGAGCAACTAAGCCCATGCATCACAACTACTGAGCCTATTCTCTGGAGCGCATGCTCTGCAACAAGAAAGGCTACTATAATGAGAAGCCCACACACAGCAAGGAACAGTAGCCTCTGCTAACCACCGCTAGAGAAAGCCTGCATGCAGCAACGAAGACCCAGCAGAGACAAAAATAAATAAATAAATATTAAAAAAAAAAAAAAAACCTCTTGATCTTCCCCTAAAGATCTAGCAATACTGGACTGCATTCCCATGTGGCAACTGTCAGCTGAAGCAACCACAGAGCAACTCTACTGAAGTGGAATAAAGGAATTCCTGTCTGCCACAGTCCCCACCCCTCCTTAATGCCTTACTCCCAGCCTGCTTCACTTAATTTATCTTACATGCCTGACCTCTGCAGGCCTTTGCATCTGCAGCCAAGATAGAGAATTTAGAAATACAATGTAAGTATAGTCAGGAAAAAAATAAAAATGCAAAGGTAGGTTGATGCAAGATAGCTGAGGGTCTTAAATGCCAAGGTAAGAAAATTGGATTTTACTTATTAGGCAAAATGATAGCTCTAAATAAGTTTTTGAAGTGGGGACCGGCAAAATCAAACAGACTGCAGCAAAAGCCAGAAACTGTCCCTGCTTCCTCTGGTGCTGATTCCTTCTGGGAAGCTTCCTCTGACTTCTCAAAGCTGACTTAACCAAGTAAAGAGAGGCCCTGGAAAAGGTGCTGGGTGTAGGGACTGGAGGTGTGAGGGGAGACAGTCCAGATAGGGGAGAGGGTATTGAGGGACCAAGAAAGCCCTAAAGGGGCAACAAGGTGGGGGGCATGCCTGGATCCTGAAGACCTGACAGTGGTGTCTGGGCAGCCCTCCCACATATGCATGAAACCACTTGAACACAGACATGTGTCAGACTGGGCTTCCCTGGTGGCTCAGTTGGTACAGAACCTGCCTACAATACAGGAGATCTGGGTTTGATCCCTGGGTTGGGAAGAGCCCCTGGAGAAGAAAATGGCTACCCACTCTAGTATTCTTACCTAGAGACCCCATGGACAGAGTAGCCTGGCGGGCTACAGTCCACAGGGTCACAAAGAGTCAGACAGGAGTGAGCGACTAACCCTTTCACTTTCGTGTGTCGGACAGTCTCTGCTCATACTTCACAGCCAAGTGTTCCTTTTTTCTATGTGTCTCCCTCATGAGCTGAGCATCCTGCAAGGTCAGAGGGTATCTTAATCATCTTTGAAACTCCCTCCCAGTGTTTCTCTATTTGGCTCTTTATCCTGGCATTCAGTAGATACCCACTCTTCACAGAACTCTTCCTAGACCAGTGGCAAGGAGGTGACATAGAGGCTATGATGTAGAAGCTAAGAAAGCATTACTAAGGGACCAAATCTAAGTGTTGGCAGCAAGAAAGGAAAAGAAGTCCAGTGAGATATACAACAATAAGATGGAAAGAAAGGAGTCTGGGGCCACCAGGTGGCTTTGTCCGGCAAGATGTCAGAAAAGACTTATGGCAAACAGAAAGGTGAATTTCCCCATCCTCACAGTGGCCATCAGAAGGACTGGCCTGGCAAGGGCTGAGGAAGGTTGAGTGTGTTTTTAGACAGGAGGAGATAGAGTTTTACTGGAAAACAAAGGCAATGAGGATCAGGAGACATGGGACCAGAGCTGTAAATTTGGGAAGCAACTACATTGAAGTCACAGCTGATGCCAAGAAATGAACACTCTATTTCACTGTCATAAAATGATAAATCCCAAAACAAAACGATAAATCTACTAGAAGTTATGATCCTGTCTAACGCTTACTGGCAATGCACTAAGGATCTATCAGCACCACCTCACTTAAACCTCACAATAACCCTGTCAGGAACGTACTAATATTCCCATCTGACAGATTAGGAAACCAAGGCTAAGGAACATTATTACTTTCCCAAGGTCAATAACGACACAGAAATAACAGAGTCAAGCCCAGGTTCATCGAAGACAAGTGCTCTGGTCCTCAAAGCTACCCTGCCTCGCTAAGAGCACAGGCAACAAGAAGGATTCTAGAAAATGGAACCAGGATCTGTTTCCCCCACAAATTTCTCTGAGGTCACTTATTCCTTTCCAAACAATTTTTCATAGAGGGATCTCAATGGACCAGAATTCACAAGGAAAGGGAAATGCTGACACACTTGAGAACATGCTAACTGGACTATCTGAACTCTTCTTGGTTGGTCATCTTCCTAAAAGGTGAGTAAATGGAATGTAGTGAGATGAGGGGCTCCTCTGGTGAGGGCTATGGAGCCCCTGAAGATAATCACAGAGAATGCTAATTCTCAATGTTCAGAACCTCAGTGGAGCCAGAGCTGCAGTGGAAGCTGAAGCAAATGCTACTGACCCCAGGGCTGCCCCCGATACTGTTTGTTGGACTAAATCTCTGATGCAAGTGTGTTTGTCTTGCGATCAATACTCTTGTATCTCCCATAGCTCCTACAAGTGTACTGGGCCATAGAAATTCGAGGAGGCTCCATTTAAATTGATGTTCCATTATGTTTTTATTAAAATTGTGAAAATGTATTACCTCCTACATACACCAGAGAATCCTTTTACAAGAAGAACAATTACAGGACCATGTTTTCCCTTGCCTCATTGTTTCATTCGGAAACTCGATTAAGCACCTCTTCTTCTTTCCATATTCCAAGCTCCTTGGAAGTCATTATACAGAACAGGGTGTACAATATTTATCACACACTGTGAAAGCATTAGACTTAAAAGTCCGAAGGAACTCTGGATTATCAGGTTTTACCATTTCTTTCATAAAGTGATAGCTTATTTATAACATGCTTAATTTTTAAAAAATATTGTTCACAGTCCTTTTTTAAAGTTTAGGAAATTTCTACATCATTTAATGCAGAAATGGAGTTCATTAGCAAATATATTAATTCACGTTATTGATACAAATGAGCTATAATAAGATCTGCATAATTATAATGGAATAGAACCAGACCAGCCAAAATTTAATAGCAGCAATGAGGTCACAGTATATTGGGTGGTTGGTTGTCCAACAGCTGGTGGACAGCTGGAGTCCAAGTGTCCAAGAGGCAAGTAATAAGAATGTCACACTGGTAGCCTACTCACTCTCTCGTACCCATCACCCTGTTTCCAGGTGGGAAGTGGGATAGAAGCAGGGGTCCTAGCTCCCTTTGAGTTACATGTCAACATTCTCACTCACTAGCCCCCAGATCCTAAAAAGAGACATGTAAGGAACACTCAAAATTATAGACGGTCTTGAGAAAAAAACATGATGTTAAATAACTTTAAAATTCTTAAATCTCTCATACATGGTAAAATGGGCATTTACTAAAAATATAAGGAGTTTTTACAAGGGTCTCACAGATAAGTAGAAATTTTTCAGAAGGAGTCATTTTTTCTGTGGATTGGATTTTTTGGCAATTCTTTTGTCAGGACATATGCTATGCTAAGTCACTTCAGTTGTGTCCGACTCTGTGCGACCCCATAGACAGCAGCCCACCAGGCTCCCCCGTCCCTGGGATTCTCCAGGCAAGAACACTGGAGTGGGTTGCCATTTCCTTCTCCAATGCATGAACATGAAAAGTGAAAGGGAAGTCACTCAGTCGTGTCCGACTCTTAGCAACCCTATGGATTGCAGCCTAACAGGCTCCTCCGTCCATGGGATTTTCCAAGCAAGAGTACTGGAGTGGGGTGCCATTGCCTTCTACAAAGAACTACATTAATAGAAGTCCAGAAGTGTGCTGTTTTCTTAAATGAAATTCCCTCACAGATGAGACACTTGAAGTACAGGAGATGAAAGAAAACAAAAAGAGCTCTAAAAAAAAAAAAAAAACTGCTAGGTGACTCAGAGATGTCCTCCCTCCAGTACTGAGTATAAAGTTGTTAATTATTTGCTATTTTTACTATAAATATTTTTAAAGAGTTTGTACTGGACAGAGTGTGGGCAATGGACATGGCCTGATTCCGGTGCATCCCCCATGTCATCCTCCCACAGAGTCAAATTTTGTTTGGGAATTCATCCCACCCACACATAGCCCAGTGACTGAGGGCAGGCAGATCTAGCCCTCTCCCACATCCACCTGGGCAAGGATGGGTCTAAAGATGATCTTATCTCCTTTGCCAGGGATTGGCTGAAGGGTGGTCATGTGACCTAATCCCACCCAATGAGAGAGGCAGACCCTGCAAGGGAAAGTTTCAGCTCCTCAAGGGCATGCCTGAGGAAGGCACCGACGCTCCTTTCCCTCTGATCACTGTTGTGTCTCAGTGCAATTCCTGGACCATCTGGCTGCTACCACAGAGATAGATTCTCCTAGGAAGGCAAATGGAAGGTCTTTCACAGTATCATTGAACAGCTTAATCAACCAGTCCTCCCAACAGACTTTCCTGTTATGTGAAATAATATTGGGTTGGCCCAAAAGTTCATTGAGGTTTTTCGTAAGAGTTTTAATTTTCCTTATGGGTTCAGCTGGTTTGAGTTTGTTGAAACAGAAGCAACATTCAAGGGCCCATCACCTTCTGAGAAAACTGTGTGTCATACCCACCTCTTCTTCAGAGGTGAGTACATAGGTAAGAACCTGTCACATGGACTTACTTGGCAGAACTGTGGATAAGAATCCACCTGCTAATGCAGGGGACACAGGTTTGATCCCTGGTCCAGGAAGATCCCACATGCTGCAGAGCAACTAAGCCTGCGCACCACTAGAGCCTGGGAGCCGCAACTACTGAAGCCCATGCACCTAGAGCCTGTGCTCTGCAACAAGAGAAGCCACTGCAGTGAGAAGCCTGTGCGTGGCAACAAGCAGTAGCCGCCGCTCTCTGAAACTAGAGAAAAGCCTGCACAGCAACAAAGACCCATCACAGCCAAAAAATATTCATAATGATAATTTTTTTAAGACCCTGTTACATGAGTTTCTGAGGGCTACCGTAACAAAAGGCCACAAACTAGGTGGCTTTAAAAAAAAAAAAGAAAGAAAGAAAGAAATTTATCCTCTTACAGTTTTAGAGCTAGAAATCTGAAATCAAGATTTTGGCAGGGCTGTGCTCTCTGAAGTCTCTAGGAGAAAATCTGTTGTTTTCATTTTTCTTAGCCTCTGATGTTGCTGGAGATCCTTGGAGTTCCTTGACTTGTAGATACATGACTCTAACCTTTGCCTCTTATATGTGTCTCATGTGTCTCTTCTCCTCTGCTTACAAAGACACCAGTCACATTGAATCAGAAGCCCCACCCTAAGTGCATATGTGAAGTGAAGTCACTAAGTCGTGTCCGACTCTTTGTGACTCCATGGACTGTAGTGTGCCAGGATCCTCCGTCCATGGGATTTTCCAGGCAAGAAGACTGGAGTGGGTTGCCATTTCCTTCTCCAGGAGATCTTCCTGACCCAGGGATTGAACCTGGGTCTCCCACATTGTAGGCAGACGCTTTACTGTCTGAGAGTAATGTGACCTCATCCTAACTTGGTTACATCTGTACACACCTTATTTTCAAATAAGGTCAATTCACAGGTACCAGAGGTTAAAGCTTCAATCTATCTTTGGAGAAACAAATTCAGTTCATAACACCCTAATGTGGTGGCCACAGTTGACTAGACCCATGGCAATTTCACAAGAGTGACGTCCAACAGGAGTTGGATTACCTGGGCTCAAATCCCAGCTCTTACCATCCATGTGTTCTTTCTTACTTACTTTTTAACTTTTTAAGAACTCTGTTCCCTCATCTGTAAAATGGAAGAAATAACAGCATCCATCTCATGGGATTGTTATGAGGATTAAATGGGTACATACAGGAAAAGCACCTAGAACAGCGCTTGGCATAGAAAGCTCCCATATGGTTTTCACCATTTACCCTTCCACGTTCATTGACAAGTGTCTTAAGAGACATCTCTACTCACAGTTCATTACTCCTTATTCAAGGCCCTGTACCTGGCTTCCCTCCCATCATCCACTGACTTGGCTCCAGGGATGTTACCAGGGTAGATATCTAACTTTAACCTTCCTCAGTCTCCCCTTCTAGAAATTCTCTGGGCTTTTCAAGAAATGTGCTTCTCAGGTCTTCCTATTACTGATATTGTTTCTATCCCAGTTGTACTTCCCCCAAAGAGTACTGCTAGGTGAGCATGTTATGTTCCGCTAGGATCCTACTGTATCTGCAGGGAGTCCTTCATCTGGGAGGGAGGGACAGAGAGCCACATGCCCCAGGCTGCAGACTTCAAGTTTCTGAGGAGGCCATGTGCTATGACAGGAGATTTTATTTCTGAGATGTAAGGGGACAGGGCAGCTGGTACACACAGAATCCCCCAAAGCATAGCTAGCATTCAGTAACACTAATTTGTTGTTATTTTACACATGTACGCATTACATTGATAGGCAGATTCTTTACCACTGAGCCACCTAGGAATAGGGCTTCCCTGGTGTCTCAGACAGTATAGAATCTGCCCGCAGTGCGGAAGACCCAGGTTCAATCCCTGAGTCAGGAAGATCCTCTGGAGAAGGGAACAGCAACCCACTCTGGTATCCTTGCCTGGAGAATCCCCATGGACTGAAGAGCCTGGCGGGCTACAGTCCACGGGGTTGCAAAGAATCAGACACAACCGAGCAACTTTCACTACTATGCATTAAATTATAGGAAACATACTATTTGCTATTGTGATATAAATTTTCTTTTTAAAATAAATCTTAAAACACTAAGTCAGTTTTTATATTAAGTACATAATAATATAGGTGATACACAAATGAAAGAGAAAGCAAATGATGGAGAGTTAGGGAAACCCATGTTTTTTTAAATCTCTCTGGACCACATTAGCTCCAACCATCTCTATGCAAAAGCAATAAGGATCCACAAGAGGGCGCCCCAGCAAGTTGAGTCCACAAGCAATTGCCCTGATCCTGAAAATAAATTCCACGGCGTTGACATTTTCTACTCACTCCTTCCTTAGCCCCACACCCCAACCCTTTACAAGTAATAATAATTTTCATTAAAACAAGACTCAGTTGCTCACCTATAGTGACCTGGCTGACACAACTGTAGTAGCTGCCGGTCGTTGCAGAGGAAAGGTTATAACTCCCACTGCTTATATCTTTGTCTGTTAAGAAAATAAAAGAGGAGGTTAATTACATTCTGATAAATACCATAACCACAAAGTAGATTTATGACTGCTGGTAAATAAACCAAATATCTGTGTCCAGGAAACTCGTACTCATTCATTGGTTCATTCATTGCAGGAAGTGCTAGGGGCCAGGCATTTCGAACATTCTGACAAACAACCCAGATTGTCACATAGACAATTTCAGTTTGGTGCCACTGTTATTAAAATGGGAGGAGGGCACTGGGAGAGGACTGTATGACCAGGTGAAAAAACACCTAATCCAAACTAGAATGTATCAGGTAAGGCTTTGTGGAGGAAGTGACATCTGAATTAAAACCTAAGAGATGAATACCATCCAGCTAGGAAAAAGAGGGGTGCATTGAGGGGAAAGACCCAGGCAGAGTGCTATCATCATGTCTAGAAACTCAGAAGTCTCAGCTTTGTGAGTTAAGAGCTAAATACAGTAAAAGAGAGATGAGCAGCGGCTGGACCACAAAGGGTCTTTATAAACCACATTAACAAATCTGGATGCTGCCAAGAGAACAGGATTCCATTTTCATTTCAGAAAGATCACTTTGAGGCAGCAAGGGGAACAGACAAGAGGAGTGTGAAAGGAGAGGCAGAAAGACTGCTTTATGAGGCCACTCAGTCATCCTGAGAAGAGGTAGTGGTGGCCAAATCATGGCAGGACAGGCAATGGAGACAGAGAGTGAGTTCAATTCCCTTCCAGGCTCGAATTCAGCCAGCTGCCATGCAGACTTCAGTACCGTGAGCAGACTGCGTTCCAGGCAGAGCAGCAGAGACACCAAACCTCCCGTTTACATGGCATCTTAGCATTTCCAGCCACCTTGTCTCCCGCACGAGGTGGAGCAGGGCAGGTGTCACCCCATGTCTCTGATGGAAAAGCTGAGGCTCCAGGTGGCTGAGCACCTTTCCTGAGGTCACACAACAGCATGTGGCAGAGCAGAGCTCCAACCGAGATCAGAACTACTTTAAAATGTCTATGAAAAAGGAAGGGCATAAGTGACTTTAAAATATCAAAAACAAGGATTTCCCTGGTGGTCCAGTGGCCAGGACTCCATGATCCCAAGGCAGGGGGTCTGGGTTCTATCCCTGGTCAGGGAACTAGATTTTACATGCCACAGCTAAAAAATCCCACATGCTGCCACTAAGACCCGGCACAGTCAAATGAATATTTTTTAAAAATATCAAAATAAATATTATTTAATATAACACATTACAGGTTAGAGACAAAAAGTTATTATAAGAATGGTTGTAAAACTGACCTGAAGGAAATATACAAATATTATATGCCACATGATACCAGGAAAACTCATTATGAAATTCTGATCTACAATGTTAAAAATTACAGGTCTGAAGGAGAGAAATAATTAAGAATTAGTCAAATGTACTCAAAGAGAAAGGGTTTTTAGAAACATGCGAAGTCATATTTTAAGAACAGTAATGCAGACTGTTAGAGAAGATGGCTTTGCAGAAGAACACTCTCGGAGGAAAGACCCGCAGGTGCCTAGGCAGAGAGAACAGGAAATGGGAGTCATCCGCAGGGGTGTCTGGATGTGCTTGTGGTTTGAAAGCAATTGGAGAGTATTGGCAAAAGCAGGTAATGAGCCAGAGGCCAGAGAAGTAATGGGAACCCCTAAAGGCCACATCAAGGTCACTGTAGGTCCACAAACAAGGAACTAAACAATTTTTAATGTGGAGAAAATAATTCAAGCAAGTTCATGCAACCAACTTCTTCTCTAAGAAACCTTCCCAGACCATCTCCCCTCTCTAGTGGGCTTCAGGCACAGTAGACACTCCAACAGTATCATGCATGCGAGATTGTACTCTATTATGGGTACCCCTAGGGCTTCCCTAGTGGCACAGATGGTAAAGAATCCTCCTGCAATGAGGGAAACCTGGATTCGATCCCTGGGTTGGGAAGATTCCCTGGAGGAGGGCATGGTAACCCACTCCAGTATTCTTGCCTGGAGAATCCCCATGGACAGAGGAGCCTGGCAGGCCATAGTCCATGGGGTCACAAAGTGTCCAACAAGTCTCAACAGCTAAGAACAGAGCGGGTTTACCCCAAACCATGTGCTTGTCAAGGGCAGGTCCACCCATTATTCAATTTGTTATTTCCAGACCTTAGTGCTACGCCTGGAAAAGGTGAATCCTCAATATATGTTCATTGTTTGAAAGAAAGAATAAAGGAATGCATGAAATTAAAGAAAAAATACATGACCATTTCCCCATCTTATGAACTGTAACTTCAATAGAGGTTCAAGGAGAAAGAGCATTTGGCTAGGAGTCAGCAGACCTGAGGTCTGAAGCCCCAGCTTTGCTGCACATGAACTCTGTGAACTTGGTCAAGCTCTTGACTTCTTTAGTCCTGATCTTTCCATCTGAAAATGACAATAGTGCTTATCTCACTTTTCCTGGGCTAGGGTGGGGAGGTAGACGAGGATGAGGTATGGTTAACAAAAATAAATCAGCCACACAAAATGCATAGTTAGCAAGTAATTCTATATATATTTGTGGAATCAGCTGAATCAACAACACTCAGACCTAAAACATATCAAACTACAACTACTCTAAAGTTGTCATTCCTAATTTTTAAAAACCCTTCACTAATGATCTGCCCTTAAAATATTTTGGAAGTGAAAAGGGACAAGGTCAACGGCATCAAAGCGTGGGGAGAGGTGACAGGAGAGATTCAGTAGCCACAGAAATGATTATGAATGGTGAGAAGAGAAAAGGAATGAAAAAGAGAAGAACACTGAGAATTAGTAATCAACAAAGAAGCAGAATGTTTGAATTAGCAATGAATGCCTGGGAAGAGGCTGCGCATACATTTGAACAGGAAAAACTACTGAAATTTGAGTTTAATCTGAGTGGTAAAACTAGGGCATAGTTTTGCAATATTTTGAAAAGAATCAAAGAGCAATAATAAGTACAAAAAACTAAGGTAGTTTTGGTACAAAGTGACTCTGTAAAGAAGATGTTTTCCTATATAAGAATTAAAACCAAAAAATGTGAAAGGGCTTGACTATCCATTTAATCTTTTAGGAACGAACTGCAGTTAAATAAAATTAAGTAAGGGGCGGAAAAACTTGAGCCTATGAATGAGGTTAATGAACTCTGTGGGTTTTGGAGTCAGTAATCTACATTAGCGGAGAAGGTGATGGTACCCCACTCCAGTACTCTTGCCTGGAAAATCCCATGGGCGGAGGAGCCTGGTAGGCTGCAGTCCATGGGGGCTTCCCTGGTGGCTCAGAGGTTAAAGCCTCTGCTTGAAGAAGGAAATGGCAACCCACTCCAGTATTCTTGCCTGGAGAATCCCATGGATGGAGGAGCCTAGTACGCTATAGTCCATGGGGTCGCAGAGTCGGACACGACTGAGTGACTTCATTCATTCAATCTACATTAGACACCTGGTTCCACCCCTTGAGCACACTGTCTCTCAGTGGGTCTGTTTCTGTGTATGTACAATGGGAATAATAATTTTACTTTATAAAATAATACACACAAGGTGTACAATTAGTGTTAGCTTTTGGGCTTCCTTAGTGGCTCAGACAATAAGGAATCTGCCTATCAATGCAGAAGACCCAGGTTCGATCCTGGGGTCAGGAGGATCCCTTAGAAAAGTGCATGGCAACCCACTCAAGTATTCTTGCCTTGAGAATCCCTTGGATAGAGGAGCCTGTCAGGCTACAGTCCATGGGGTCATGACGAGTTGGACATGACTGAGCAACTAACACTAACTATATTTAAAAAGAACAAAGGTACTTATAAAATGGAATACCATCTAGCAAAGGAAATGAACAAAGCAAAGCAACGCAAAATACTATCAACAGACCTCACAAACATAATGTTTAATGAAAGAAGCACATATATCATACCCAAATGATGTATGACTCTATTTATGAAAATTTCAACAACAAAACTAAATTGAATTATTTATAGATGCATACATAGATGGTAAAACTGTAAGGAAAAGTATCAAAATAATTAGCACAAAAATAATTAGTCAGCATGGTGATTCAATTTGGTAAGAAAGAAAACCCTTTGAATTGTGAGAAAGTACAGGGAATGTGGGTATGTACCACAGTGCTGGGAATGTCCTGTTCTTGACCTAGGTGGTGGTCACAAGGTATTCATTTTATAATTATTTGTTATATTATCAATCTGTCTTGACCACCTGTCTGTATATACAATAGCTTTTTTACAAAAATAAAGAGGGACAGAAATTACAGTAGGGCAAGATGTAGAAATGCAAATTCTGTACAAAATGTCTAAGAAAATAAAATGGTTGTGGATTCATAAAACAGTTGTCATTGACTACATACTCCTTGTCAGGCACTGAGCTAAAAATTCATTACTTCATTTCCATCATTATTTCATTTGTGTTCCAAAAAGATTCCTTTAAGATAGGTATGATTATCCTACTATCAAGAAGCTCACAAAAGTAGAGAACTTGCCCAGAATCACACTTCGGGGAAGTCACAAAGCTGGAATTAAAACCTAGGTTTATTGGGCACATACCCTGAGAAAACCATAATTTGAAATTATAAGTCAGTTCAGTTCTATCACTCAGTCATGTCCAACTCTTTGCAACCCCATGGACTGCAGCACGCCAGGCCTCCCTGTCCATCACCAACTCCTGGAGTTCACTCAAACTCATGTCCATTGACTCAGTGATGCCATCCAACCATCTCATCTTCTATCATCCCCTTCTCCTCCCACCTTCAATCTTTCCCAGCATCAGGATCTTTTCAAATGAGTCAGTTCTTTGCATTAGGTGGCCAAAGTACTGGAGTTTCAGCTTCAGCATCAGTCCTTCCAATGAATTTTCAGGACTGATTTCCTTTAGGACTGACTGGATTGATCTTCTTGCAGTCCAAGGGATTCTCAAGAGTCTTCTCCAACACCACAGTTCAAAAGCATCAATTCTTCGGCGCTCAGCTTTCTTTATAGTCCAGCTCTCACATCCATACATGACTACTGGAAAAACCATAGCTTTGACTAGATGGATCTTTGTTGGTAAAGTAATGTCTCTGCTTTTTAATATGCTGTCTAGGTTGGTCACAACTTTCCTTCCAAGGAGTAAGCATCTTTGAATTTCAAGGCTGCAGTCACCATCTGCAGTGATTTTGGAGCCCAGAAAAATAAAGTCTGTCATTGTTTCCACTGTTTCCCCATCTATTTCCCATGAAGTGATGGGACCAGATGCCATGATCTTAGTTTTCTGAATGTTGAGTTTTAAGCCAACATTTTCACTCTCCTCTTTCACTTTCATCAAGAAGCTCTTTAGTTCTTCGCTTTCTGCCATAAGGGTGGTGTCATCTGCATATCTGAGATTATGGATATTTCTCCTGGCAATCTTAATTCCAGCTTGTGCTTCATCCAGTCCAGCATTTCTCATTATGTACTCTGCATATAAGTTAAATAAGCAGGGTGAAAATATACAGCCTTGACGTACTCCTTTTCTGATTTGGAACCAGTCTGTTGTTCCATATCCAGTTCTAACTGTTGCTTCTTGACCTGCATACAAATTTCTCAGGAGGCAGGTCAGATGGTCTGGTATTCCCATCTCTTGAAGAATTTTCCACAGTTTGTTGTGATCCACACAGTCAACGGCTTTGGCATAGTCAATAAAGCAAAAGTAGATGTTTTTCTGAAATTCTGTTGCTTTTTCGATGATCCAGTGGATGTTGGCAATTTGATCTCTGGTTCCTCTGCCTTTTGTAAATCCACCATGAACATCTGGAAGTTCATGGTTCACATGCTGTTGAAGCCTGGCTTGGAGAATTTTTGAGCATTACTTTGGTAGTATGTGAGATAAGTGCAATTGTGCAGTAGTTTGAGCATTCTTTGGCATTGCCTTTCTTAGGGATTGGAAGGAAAACTGACCTTTTCCAGTCCTGTGGCCACTGCTGAGTTTTCCAAATCTGCTGGCGTATTAAGTGCAGCACTTTCACAGCATCATCTTTTAGGATTTGAAATAGTTCAACTAGAATTTCCTCACCTCCACTAGCTTTGTTCGTCGTGATGCTTCTTCTTAAGGCCCACTTGACTTCACATTTCAGGATGTCTACCTCTACGTGAGTGATCACATTATCGTGATTATCTGGGTCATGAAGATCTTTTTTTGTATAGTTCTTCTGTGTATTCTTGCCACCTCTTCTTAGTATCTTCTGCTTCTGTTAGGCCCAAAGCATTTCTGTCCTTTATTGAGCCTATCTTTGCATGAAAAGTTCCCTTGGTATCTCTAATTTTCTTGAAGGGATCTCTAGTCTTTCCCATTCTATTGTTTTCCTCTCTTTCTTTGCACTGATCACTGAGAAAGGCTTTCTTATCTCTCCTTGCTGTTCTTTGGCATTCTGCATTCAAATGGGTATATCTTTCTGTTTCTCCTTTGCACTTTGCTTCTCTTCTTTTCACAGCTATTTGTAAGGCCTCCTCAGACCTCCTCCTCAGACCTCAGTTTTGCCTTTGTGCATTTCTTGGGGATGGTCTTGATCCCTGCCTCCTGTACAATGTCACGAACCTCTGTCCATAGTTCTTCAGGCACTCTATCAGATCTAATCCCTTGAATCTATTTGTCACTTCCACTGTATAATTGTAATGGATTTGATTTAGGTCATACTTGAATGGTCTAGTGGTTTTCCCTGTTTTCTTCAATTTAAGTTTGAATTTGGCAATAAGGAGTTCATGATCTCAGCCATAGTCAGCTCCCGGTCTTCTTTTTGCTGACTGTATAGAGCTTCTCCATTTTTCATCCCAATGTTCACTGAAGCACTATTTACAATAGCTAGGACACTGAAGCTACCTAAATGTCCCTCAACATAGGAATGGATAAAGAAGATGTGTACATATATTCAATGGAATATTACTCAGTCCTTCAAAGGAATGGAATAGTGTCATATGCAGAGATACGGATAGACCGAGAGACTGTCATCCAGGGTGAAGTCAGAAAGAGAAAAGGAAATATATAATATCATTTATACATGGAATCTAGAAAAATGGTACAGATGAACTTATTGGCAAAGCAGAAATAGAGACACAAATGTAAAGAAAAAACTTATGGATACCAAGGAGGGGAAGGGGAGGTGGGATGAACTGGGAGGTTGGGATTGACATATGCACACTACTATGTATAAAATAGATAATTAATGAGCACCTACTGTATAGCACAGGGAACTCTGCTCAGTGCTCTGTGGTGGCCTAAATAGGAAGAAAATATAAAAAAGAATAGATAGATAGATATAACTGATACATTTTGCTGTACGGCAGAATTTAACACAACACTGTAAAGCAACCTGATTTTGTTACAAGAACATACTGATCATAAGTATACGCAAAATAATTTGAGACAAATAAAGTTGGGTTAAGTTTTGTCATACATTCCTGTTAAGGTGGCCTCTGAAGACAGGGTCCATGATTTGATGTCTATCTCATTCTCTGTAGAATTTCATCAGATAAATGACTGTCAAACATGTAGCACCAGATACACTAGGAGCCCACCTAACCCAGCTCACATTAATAATCTGTCCTCCTTCTGTCTTTGCTTCTGTTCTCAAATATTGGCTTAGAATAAGACAAACCTAGTGCTTTTTTAATTAATTTTTTACTGGAGACAGATGGTGAGTAAGAATGGGAGAGGGAAATTAACAAAAAAATTCAACTTGGAATAAATGAGAATTAAAGTATAGGAAAAAATAAGACAAAGAGAAAATCTGAAGTAAAATGGTAGAATTAAGTTCAAATACACTAGTAATAACAATACATGTAAATGGTCTAAATTTGCTATTTAAGATACTGTGAAATGGATTTTGAAAACAAACAAAAATCAACTAAGTGCCATTTATAAGAGAAACACCTATAACAGAAGGACACAGAGATGTTGAACGTAAAAGATATAAAAAGATACAACAAGAGTTCATCAAATAAAGCTAGAGGTGCTATGTTAATTTTATATGAAAAAGGTTTTAAGACAAAAAGCATTTTTAAGCATAAAGAGGGGCAATAAATAATGATAAAAGGTTCAGGAAGGTTTGATAAAAGGTTCGATTCTTCAGGAAGATATAAAAAAGGTTACATCTGAGCTATTTAAGATAAAATAACCTCAAAATATATGAAGCAAAAATTAATAGAGCTACAAGGAGAAACTGACAAATCTATCATCAGAGGGGAAGATTTTAACATACTTAATAACTGGTTAAGCAAGGAGAACTTTAGTGAAAATACAGAAAATTTGAGACTGCAAATCACTCAGGCATTTGTTAGAGTGAAGAGCTTGATTTATAGCTCTGGATGGGCCTGGAATTCTGCATATTTTTCAGCACTATTGAGATACAATTGACAGTCGCATTTCTAATAGAATCCCAGGTGATGCCAGTGCTACCAGTCTAGGGTCTCCAAGCCCCGGTAAAATCCTCCCCTGGAATCCACAGTCCACAAAGTCTGGGAGAACATCTCACCCACAAGAAAGGGAAGACATACTGAAAAAAAGAAAATATTTTCATTAAACCCTTAAAAACATATTATAAATCTGCTGATATGGACAGATGAAACTCAAGAATTACCAAACTGATAATGACACATAACTATTGACATTATCAAAAAATTCACAATTTGTTTAATTACCACTCTACAGTAGTATACTAGAAATAACATTTAACTTTTAAAAATATATATTTATTATGTGGAGAGTGAGCTACAACTGCTTACCACATTGTTAACATGTTTTTTTTTTTCTTTTTGCAAATCACTTAAAATTGTTTATAAAAGGCTCTAGAAAATCCACTAGTAAGAAAACAAAATATCAATCATGTAGGTGGGATGTGTGTCTATATGTGCATATGTATGTTCCTTAGAAATACTGGTGTGATTTACTCCATGTCTGCTGTGTATTTTATAGGCTTACAGAAAAGTTTAATATTCAAGGCCAACCCTTTCCTCCTTGCTGCTATAGCCTGTATCTCATCCCTAACCTCCCTGAGCCTCAAATTCCTGCTTTACATTGTGACTGAAATTCATTCATTTAAAAAACACTGAGTGCCTACCACACAGAGTAGATGCAGGCTGGCCCCAGTAGGAACTGGTGCCTTGGAAAGTCCCCCTACGGTGCTGATGAATTAACCAAAGTGTAGAGCGTGCTTCACTCCACAGAGCTTTCCCCACAACAGCAATAAACACACCAGAGCGCTGTGTACTATAATGCTCCAGGGCTTTCTAGGTTTTCATAACATTTTCGTCTTTGCTTTTTCATGTGACGCTGCAGCAGCATCAGGAGACAGGCAGGGCAGGGACCAGATGTAATAGCAGTAAGTTCCCAACATACAAACGAGTTCTGTTCTAAGAGCGAGTTCAAAAGTCCCATTTGTTTTTAAGTCCAACAAAGTTAGCTGAGGTACCCAACTAATACAATCCTATATAGTACTGTGCTGTAACAGGTTTATAATACTTTTCACACAAATAATACATAAAAAACAAACACAACAAATAAAACATTTTTAGTCTTACAATACCGTACCTTGAAAAGTACAGTAGTACAGTACAATCCCTTGGACTGCAAGGAGATCCAACCAGTCCATCCTAAAGGAAATCAGTCCCGAATATTCATTGGAAAGACTGATGCTGAAGCTGAAACTCCAATACTTTGGCCACCTGATGTGAAGAACTGACTCATTGGAAAAGACCCTGATGCTGGAAAAGATTGAAAAGGAGAAGGGGACGACAGAGGATGAGATGGTTGGATGGCATCACCGACTCGATGGACAGGAGTTTGAGTAAGCTCCAGGAGTTGGTGATGGACAAGGAAGCCTGGTGTGCTGCAGTCCACAGGGTCACAAAGAGTTGGACACGACTGAGCAACTGAACTGAACAGTGCAACAGCTGGCATACAGAGATTGGCACCAAGTGAACAGGCAAGAAGAGTTACTGCCTGGAGGAGGCAGAGGGGGTGGGAGATGATAGAGCTGAAAGATCATCAGCAATAGGAGATGGAGGACAGGCTGCAGTTTCACTCACACCTGACCTTGACGGAAAGCATGTTTGCATCTTTGAAAGTTTGCAGCTTGAAGGTTCGTATGTAGGGGACTTACTGTACTATGAATGGTTCTCTCCTCTGCATCTCCCACTGGACCTGAGCTAGACCCAAACCCCTGGAGGGCAAAGTCAATGCTTATTCACCTGTGTCCACAGTGCCTGGCTCTGCCTAATACATAAAAAGCACAATAAATGTTTGCCAAAGACTCTAGCAATCTTTCAAATACTTCAGTCACCATTCCTGCATTTTAAACACGGGGCCCGATATTCATTATCTCAGCTTCCCTTTGATTCCACTCTCATAGACACAGTGGCAAAAAGACTTTCCAGGAATCCTAATTAGAGAAAAGCCTTTCCTTTCCTTTTGTTTCCTCCTTGTACCTTTTTGATTCAGTGTTGAAAAGCCTACATTCTTTGTCATTTTTTCCAGAAGGTAAATATCCATACCTCATTATTCACAGAGAAAGCAATGGCACCCCACTCCAGTACTTTTGCCTGGAAAATCTCATGGACGGAGGAGCCTGTTAGGCTGCAGTCTATGGGGTCATGAAGAGTCGGACACAACTGAGCGACTTCACTTTCACTTTTCACTTTCATGCGTTGGAGAAGGAAATGGTAACCCACTCCAGTGTTCTTGCCTGGAGAATCCCAGGGACGGGGGAGCCTGGTGGGCTGCCATCTATGGGGTCGCACAGAGTTGGACACGACTGAAGCAACTTAGCAGCAGCAGCAGCATTATTACAATGTAATAAGATTTATGAAAATGGTTTTTAATTTTGTTCTTACTTCCAGAACCCACAACAGTGCCTCACACATAGTGAGCACTCACAAAATATATGTTGAATTGTTTGTTCTAGAAACTTTGTTGGTAGCCACGAACAGTTTGTTTAGGACTAAGTTCTAATAGAAAAATCCACATGTCTATTACAAAGAACATCATGTTTTAAAGGAAAAGATTAAAGTGCTTCTTCACAGGATCAAAATAAAATTTTAATTTTACCCCAGGAAGAAATTTTTTAAGTGTGAAGGGCTGAAGGTCAAAAACTAATCTGTGCAGGCTTCACTGCAGCTTCTTAATCAAAAAGGATCCTAATCAATGTTGACCATGAATGACTGGATTGCATAACAACAAGCATGCCAGTTGGTGGAGGACAAGAACAAGAGACGCCTTCAAATAGCTCCTTAGATTTTTTTCGCAGCTAAAGCATGACTTCTAGCCTACTAGCATACTTCAGATTTCACCTCGTAGTGTGGACGCTTCTGCTCTGTTGTTCATTTCTATTTTCTGAAGGATAAAAGTTCTGTTGTGTACGTGTGTGCTCAGTTGTGTCCAACTCTTTGTGATCCCACTGACTGTGGCCCACCAGGCAACTCTCTCCATGGGATTCTCCAGGCAAGAATACTGCAGAGAGTTGCCATTTCCTACTCTAGGGGATCTTCCTGACCCAGGGATCAAACCTGTGTTTCCTGCATTGGAAGGTGGATTCCTTACTACTGTGCCACCTGGGAAGCCCAGAAGCTTTGTTACTTATTTGCAAAAGGAAAATGAAGCCTTAAAAATGTCTATGTGTGTACTACCTTCTTCTATTGCCCATTCAGTCTTTTAGTTGAACAGACTGGCAAGGACTGTTCACCCAGTATGTGCCAGCTGCTGGACTAGGCACCAGGGACTTACCTGGTGGTCCAGTGGCTAAAACTCTGCACTCCCAATGCAGAGGACAAGGGTTTGATCACTGGTCAGAGAATCAGGTCTCACATGCTGCAACTAAGTGTTCCAATGCTGCAACTGAAGATCTTGCATGCTGCAATGAAGTGCCAAAACTAAGACCCGGTGCAGCCAAATAAGTAAATAGTTTTTTTTTAAAAAAGTATTATAGGCACTTAAAAAAAAAAGATGTAGTCCATGGCCTTTGGGACTTTACAACCCATAGAGAGAAGTCTTTGTTGCACCACAAAAAAAAAAAAAAAGTTGTTTGGGAGAGGAGTAACCTTTGCCTGAGACAGGAACACAGTAGGATGGGAGAGGTCAAAGGTGAGGGGGAGTGAACCTCATAGAGGAGGAGGGGGCTGTGTTTCAGAGCATGGGCCAAGTCCAGACACCTGAGAAAACCAGGCGCAATTGGTCACCTCCCTCCCTAAAAAGTTGGATGCTGGGACCAAGAGCAGCAGGAAAGAAGGATGGTCAGCTCCTGAATGGCCTTGTTTGTCAACCTAGAGAAGTCAGACTTTGGCCTGCAAGCAGAGGGGATCCCTTGGAGAGTTTTAAGCACAGGAATAACAGGATTAGATTTGCAACTGGGATCAAAGAGGCTTGGACTGAGGCAGAGATAGTTGGGAGGCTGCTACTACAGTCAAAATTGGCAGTGACCTCGACTAGGATAGGAACAGTGGGAAAGGAGAGGAAAAACCAGAGTATAAAAACTTTAAGGAAGAAGAATCAGTGGGACTTAGTGGTTGAGAGTACATGGGCTGAGAGAGGCAGTTGACAGTAATAGCCATGCTTACTGAGTACTTACTATGTGTTGCTCATAAGCTCTTACAAGTACTGTTGCATTTAAACCTCAGAGAGATCCCATTTTGCAGATAAGAAAATTGAGGCCTCAGAGGTAAATTTGTTTGTCTAAGGTCACTGTTAGTGTGTTCTGATAAGAGAGGATTCAAAGATGACTCCTAAGATTCCAGCCTAGGTACTAGATAGAGCATGCTGGCCCCTGCCAACCTCTCCTGTCTTGAATGTCATGCTTTACCAACACCGAATTGCTCCCCTCACCTTTGTTCATGCTGTTGCCCCTCCCTGGAATACCCTTCTTCTCCCAGTTGGTCTTTTAACATCATCTCCTCTGGGTAACTCTTTCCAACCTCTCCCTCACTCCCCGCAGCCCCTCTCCTGCAACATCACATCATAATTCTCTTTAGGAGTCTAGCTCCTCTAGCTGATGCTGCCATCCTGAGAGAAAGAGTGAGATCTCATTTATTCTGGTATTCCAGGAGCCAGGCTAGAGCTTGGAACATAGTTTGAGCTCAGTAGCTGGACTAATTCTATAGAATACAGGTACAGGAGAGGAATTCTGTTTTGGACACAATGAGTTTGCAATGCCAGAGAAGAACACATGTAAAGAAGTCAAGCAGACAGCTGGTTAGACAAGCATAGTACAAACAAGAAAAGAAACTCGAAGCTGGTGATTCCTATCTGGGAGTCACTGGATAAAGACAAGGGCTTCCCGGGTGGCGCAGTGGTAAAGAATCCACCTGCCAACGCTGGAGACTCAAGAGATGTGAGTTGGATCCCTGGATCTGGAAGATCCCCTGGAATAGGAAATGGCAATCCAATCCAGTATTCTTGCCTGGAAAATTCCATGGATAGAAGAGCTCATGGTGGGCTTCAGTCCATGGGGCTGCAAAGAGTCAGAGGTGACTGAACACGCATGCACCAATAAAGACAAAGTGCTAGGAAGGGTCGTATGTCCTAGGCTCTTGTCTTTTTGGCTTCCCTCCATTTCCATGTTACACAGTTAGGCTTGGCTCTTACTATGCCCCTCTCCTACCCTCTTCCAATCAGAAGTTCTGAGCTTCTGGTCATCCACTGCCTTTGGCCTTTGCTCGGAGAAGGCAATGGCACCCCACTCCAGTACTCTTGCCTGGAAAATCCCATGGGTGGAGGAGCCTGGTAGGCTGCAGCGACCCATGGGGTCGCTGAGAGTTGGACACGACTTAGTGACTTCACTTTCACTTTTCACTTTCCTTGGAGAAGGAAATGGCAATCCACTCCAGTGTTCTTGCCTGGAGAATCCCAGGGATGGTGGAGCCTGGTGAGCTGCCGTCTGTGGGGTCGCACAGAGTCGGACACGACTGAAGCGACTTAGCGGCAGCAGCAGCAGCAGCAGCAGCAAACCCAATAACTCCTTGAGTTAATCCACAGAGCCATCCATACATGGTGAACATGTTCGTGAACAAGCATATTCTCTCTTCTTCCTAACTTCCCCAGCCTCAGGTTCCCCAGCCAAACTCTCCAGCCTGTATTTGGGCTCCCCATTTATTAGATGAGATAAAGTAAATTCTTCAACCTATCTGGGACTGATTTCTTCAAGTGGATACAGGGCTAATATTGGACTAGTTTCTTAAAGGTAGTGGTGAGATTTAAATGAGCTAATTTGCACAAAGTACTGCTGTTATTGTGTCTCAGCACACCCCACACTTCTACCTACAACTCTGTCACCCAGTTTACAGGCTTCCTGCTAAGAGACTGACTCTACACTCAGGGCCACTGTCTCCCATTTGGTAGAGGTCTAATCAACGCCATCCGAATGGCTGAGAGTGAGATTAGAAAGCCAAAGACAGAACCCAGGCAAACAGTAACAAGAAACAGAAGCAGGGAAGAAAGAAGCCCTTTAAGAAGTAGCAGGGAAATGAAGGGAGAATAGCTATAACAACGAAACTGGCTCTGACTGCCTTTCCTTCTCATCTACTGGCTCTACGCTCTCACCACACTGACCTCCCAGCTAGCCTTGGACATGACAAAGTCATTCCTGTCCCAAGGCCTTTGCACCTAATTGTTCCCTTTGCTAGGAATGCACTTTCCCCACCTATTAAAATGGCTTGTTCCTTTCCTTCATTCACCCCTCTGCTCAAGTATCTCCTCAGAGAGGCTTTCCTTATCTGAAATCTTTCCCACTGTGCTCCATAAGCTCCTTGGGCCCCTTATTAAGCCTCCTAAGATTGGAAGCTGACAGCTCAAAGCCAGGCCGGCAGGTCCCACCACAAGTACCTTCCTGATGCAGCTTGGACACAGTCCATGGGCCTTCTTTTGGATGGCCAAGAATGAATCAAGTCCCAGTCATTTCTCTCTTGTCACTATCCTTGGCCTCATGCACATGGTTACATAATAAGCTAAAGGTGGTCAAGAACCCATACCATTGAGAAGACAGGGAAAGAAAGATCAGTAGTGAGTACAAAAGGGAGAGGCATTAAAAATCCAGAATTTTTTAAACAGCATCATCCACTGAACATGTATTTCAAGGACATATTACAGTTATTAATTACCCTAATTTCATTCCAGGTTTCTAGAAGATACATATCTAGATGGCTGCCTGAATGTAAAAATTCACACCAAACTACAGAAAAAGCGATTCCAACATAGGATCAAAAATGCAAATTTGGTTGGGAAGCTAATGAGGTTTAACTGGAGCCTGCTGCTAATGAAATGCATACATAAGCCAAATTTCTCTCTCTTCTTAGGAACCTAAAACACACGGTCTATACTGTAACTGTTCATTCTCTTGACAGTCCCTGTGCTAAAGATAGGATTAAAGGCATTTATTCAATCAGTCAACTGAATATAAAAATTGAACCCTCTAAATTCTAGACAAGAAACTTAGATCATCCCCCATCATGATATTTAAACCCAAATCCAACAGAACTGAAAGGGGATATTTTTTAAAAAGAGAGATGAAAGTTCCAGAACTGGACCAAACTCTCATCAGAAAATAAACTCAACCGCATCCAGCGGAGGAGGATTGTATTGAATGTGCTCGGTTTGTTTTTCCTGAGCTCATTCACCAGGTTGAAAACCCAGATGGGCTAATTTATCTTGTTGTGTCTTGGGTCACCTCAGTATAGACAAAGAAACCAACGTGCACCTGTGCACTTAGAGGCCAAGAGTATCCACTTTAGGGATGGTTCGGGGGAGGGAGAAGAGTGTGTAAAGAATATATTTAAATAGCACAAGTTTTAATTGATATATTTACTTAAATCTGTCTCAGTTCCCTGTAAGGTTCTAAAGAGAAACTATACAACTCTTAGTTGTCAAAAAAAAAGATCTGCCACTTTTTCCTTTAATTACTAAAATATACTTGCTTTGCAAACAGTTTCACTTTAGACTTCATTTTCTCCACCTGGCTGCCCAATTAAGCTTTCAAAGCTTCTAGAAAATCATGGAACAGATTATTACGTAAAACCTATTACTGACATCCACTAGACAAGCATGTGAAATCTAACATCATGTAAAATCCACAAGTTAGCTCTCTCTGATAGGAAAAGGTGTAAAAATAGATTTCTACCAATGAATTGGACTAAAAACTGATCATAATGTTGAATTATCCCCAAATGGTAACCCAAGAATGGCAATGTTATGGGCTAAATGTGCAGCAGAGACAAAAACAACCCAAATCTCTGCAAAAAATGCTCTGAGTTAAAAAAAAAAAAAAGGCTACTAGTATGCAATTTGTAATCTGCTCACAATTTGTTAGGTTCCCAAGCATCAATTGCAAACCCTCAGAGCCACCTGAGTGATCATTTGCTGCTGCTGCTAAGTCGTTTCAGTCCTGTCAGTTTAAATCCCAAGAAAAGGAGACTGACCCCTTTAACCTTGGGAAAATGAGCAGGGGACATCATTGGCCTAGAGAATGAAGACTCCATGCCAAATGGCAATAATTTCCCTCCCAAGGAGCCCTGGCTCTGAAATGTCCTCTCAGAACACCCCCCAATCACTGCTCAGTACTTCCATGTTTAAAATGCCTAAACTAAATGTTATCACAGCAACTGATTGCAATCCAGGTTAAGGGAAGAGGTCTACTTGAGTTTCTGCCTCATATAACCCATTTTCAGCAGCATCTCTGATAAAGGACAAAAGAGAATTGCTTTTTCCACGCAAGCAGAAATGTTGATGAAGAGGCTTGTTGGTTTCCCCAGCGGCCAGGATTTCTAGCTCAGTCTGAAACCTTCACACTGATTTCATGTTCCTTCAGAATTGTACAATGCCTTAAAAATAATAATTAAGAAATATATTTCTTTAACAATAAACTGGAAAGGGAAAAATATCTTCCATTTCCATGTAACTATTATTTCCAAGCTGAGTTTTTCTGTATTAAAAGCATATTTTGGTGCATATAATTTAACCCCATAGCATCTGTCAAGAGAGATGTTCTCATTTCTAATTTACAGATGGAGAAATGCAAGCACAGAAAAGTTTAAATAACTTGTTCAAGGTCAGTCAGGGACAAGATGAGCAAGGACTGAACGCGGAACGAACTCCTAGCTTCACACCGTTAGAAAAAGACTCAACACCCGTATCCCTTCCTCTCGGTGGTAAGAAGAGGAAGGAATTTTTCTGGAGTCCCAAAGCCCGCAAACACCTAAAATTTAGGCGTTTTTACTTCCCGGACTCCACAAACGCCCCCTTACCAGGTTCCAGGCAGCCTCCAACTAACACCCCTCCAGCCCCAAGCCAGCGCGCACTACCGCCCGCTCCTTCCCTCCCAGACCCTCTCGGGAGCCGAACCCCGAAGTTTCCCGGGGTGATCGGACGGCTCCCGCGTCCCGGCCGCCCAATGCCGCGATCGCCGCCGTTACCGTATGCCGTGAGAGAGGCCATCCTGGCCCGCGTCCTGCGCAGGCTGGCCCGGGCGTCGGCGACAGCGGCCGCCTGCGTGCCGCGCCCCTGGACGGCGGGCGTCCGGCCCCGCGAAGGCATGCGCTCGGCTCCCGCGGCGCCCGGCCGCCCCACAGCTGAGCATGCCCAGTCCGCCGGCCGCGGCCGCTCGGAGAGGAGCCGGCGGCGCGCAGGTGCCCGGGGCCGGGTCTGGGCTGCTAGGGCGTGGGGAGCGAGGACGCACACGGGCCGCGGTGCTCCGGGTACCCGCGGGGATTGAACCTGCCGGGAGGGCGCGCAACCTCGAGAGAGGAGGGGCAAAGCCGGCGGTGGGAGGTGCCGGGCGGAGGTACCGGGTGACTGCGCCCACACCCGGCGGGCGGCGGGCAGGACCTGGCTGGGTCCACGCCGAAGAGGGGTGCCCCTCGGGGTGGGTGCGGCAGAGGTGACGCGGGCAAAGGCGGGATCGGGAGTTCCGAGCGCGCCACGGCTTCGGGGACCTGGAACCTCCAGCTCCCTTTCTAGGGAAGTTCCACTGGAAAGCAAGCCTGGGGACATAGGGGTGGGTATGGCTCTCGGGTGCGAGTCCCAGCCCAGGCGACAGTCTCAGGAAAGGTTTCCCTTGAGGCCAAAACCCCGGGGAGAGTCACAGCTCTGTCTTGAAGACTTTTATTAATAAAGTCCTTGACGGCTAAGTACCGAGTTCTGACCCCAGCAGATCATATCTGTCCTGGCAACACCATCCTATCACCTTGATTCGTGCGCCTGTCTCCCCACGAAGCTGTGACCAGTGTTCTATTCCACTATGACTGCCCTGCCCCTCGATCGGGGCACGAACTCAAACATTCTTTGTTGAATGATTGAATGTCCGAGCCCCTTGCTCGTCCTCTGTGGAAGCCCAGCCATCTGTTGTGAGAACTCTTCATTTAGAATTAGGGTTTGGAACAATGGGGAACAGGGAGAAAGAGATCCGAGAGGCCAGCAGCACCCTTGCGGATGGGGACAAGAGAAAAGGCGAGGCCGCCTCACGCCCCCTCGGGATCAGGCGCACCTGAGCCTTTCCGAGTATCAGGTGCAAAGTCACGACGACACGGCGGGTGCACTCCCGGCTTCCCAGCGCGGGACTGACAGTCCTGATCACCAGGGTATCTCGGCCTTGGAAAAACGCTAGCTCCCAACGAACTGCGGGGCGGTGCTGTCAAGGCTATTTAACAGCGTTTGGGGTTTTGCCAACTCTCATGGAAAACAAAAAAAGAGAGGGCAGAACAATCTGGCCAAGGCAAAAGGGGCGTTTCTTTAGGAAGCTTTCGGCTGGCTCCTGACCTCGCCACCGCCGCTGCCCGTGGCGCCTGCCGGCCTGATCCAGGTGTCACGTTTTTGCACCTGCCACCTTCTCATCTCTTTCCTCTTCTCTCTTCTCTTCTCGCACTCCTGTTCTTCTGGGGCGCGGGGAGGCGGCGGCAGGTGGCGGTGGGCAAGGCTCTAGAATGTAATGTCACTTTGCAGCCGGTGGGGCCAGACTGGGAGAACGGCAAGAAGGCGCTGGGTAAGGGAGAGCTGGGGAGTGAGAGATTGGAATCTGGCATTTTATTCCCGCTGCGTCAGCCAGCTACCGGCAGGTGACCCTTAGTCAAGACCCTCTCTGTGACCCTTTGTTTGCCCCGTCTGTAAAGTGGCGGGTAACCATTGTTAGCGCCCTGCCCTCTTTAAGCGGGGATCAGCTGGGACATGGACAGTGCCATCACTGGGGAAGCTCTGTGGGGCTCTGTCTTGGACGCTGCACCCTCTCCACCACCAGCCTTCTCCACCAGCCTCTCCCCTGCCCAGGTCCCTTTAATCTCACACTTCCCTGACCCCAGAGGCAGAACCTGCTGACCCCAAGCCTAAGGCGATTTGGGAACCCGCCCTCTGCTCCAGGTTGTGAGAGCGCATCTAGTTGGGGTGGGATAAGAGGCAGACCTGCCTTCCTCAGTGCGCCCAGTGCCTTCCTTGTCTTGGCAGCCTCCCTGAGCCCACCCCCAGCCCACCCTCAGTTCCCCACCCTCAGTGGCCCCAGCTCCTCAGCACTCCCGGCTCTTGTCAGCCTGTGCCACCCTTGGTGCCTGCTCCTGTCCAAGCCCTGGGGCCTGAGCCTGGAGCTGCCCCCTGGATCCCGCTGTGCACCTCTGCTGGGACCCAAGGCCATTGGCGAGTTGTCTTCCGCCATCCAGGCCCAGGTATTTGTCCTCTCTTTATCTCCACATTTCCTCCCAGGGATGGTCAGGAGGAAGGACAATCAAAATGTGTTACAAATTGCACTTAATTCTTCTTGGCAGCTCTTTTCTAATTAGAAGGAACTAAAAAGTAGCATGTAATTAATTCACCTCTCTTAAGGCCACTTGAACTTCTGTCCACATCATACCACTCCAAAGCCTTGAGACATTTGGTTTTCTCCATCGAATTAAGGTTGAGAACCCTGGGCCTCTTGGTTGAGGAACTAATGGACAAATATATCTCATTCCTTCATCATCAGGTTTGCTAAGAGCCTTCCCCTATGCCCAGGCCATGTGCTGCCAGGTAAGGCTGTGGTCTTTAAACAGCCTCCCTGTCTCCTGGTCTGAAGGAGGGGGTGGTCCCCCTGCCTCACATTCTTGAGAAGAAGGAAGACCAATAGAGAAGTAGGATACCCTGATGAAGCACAGGGTAGTAGACACCTTGCAAGGAGCAAGAGGGGCCTGTCTTTGCAGTGTTTACAGATGACTTCACCAAGGAAATGACATGTGAAAGATGAGGTCCAGGATTTGTGTTGTTGCAGGCAAAATTTCCTAAAGACAAGCCTGTCGTTCAGATTTTCTTATGTTTTATTCATTCAACATGTCTTCAGGAGTAAAATATGAACTGTCACAACCTTGATGAAAGCTATGTTCTAAACCTTTCCAGGAAAATGCCTTTTTCAGATGATAGATTGAGGAAAACTGCTTCTCCTTCACTTCTCAGCACGCTCTGAACTTGAACAATTTGACGTATTACTAACTGCTCTGAACATGATTGTATTGCATTTGACCCTGGAAGAGGTCACCTCTTGGTGATTAACATTTCTGGGTGATTAACATTTTTAATCACTCTAAGTTTGTAGTTTAGTAACTATAAATACTCATTCTTTAAGACTATTGCAACTGAAAAGTAATTCAGCTTTCATGTGACTGCCATCAATTTGACTTAGAGTGTGATCCATTATTAAAGATTTAACAAGTTGAATGTTTTAAAATAACTGATTTCAAAGATGGAGCATTATAGCTACATAACAATTCCATTTCCATTACAATAAAGGCTTCCTTGGATCTCTGCTATAATTTGCTACACCTGAAAAAAAAAAGTGGCTAAAATGAAATGACAACTTTTGTTTTTCAAAATTCCAAAATAAATGGAAAGGTTGCAAAAGACTCAAACTCGTTTTAAAACCCAATAACCTAAAATGGCAAAGAAGTAGATACATCAAGTTCATGTTTTAGAGCTTTAAATGAATGTTTATAACACATTTTTACAAAACTTGACAGATTTGTTACAGTGAATAAAGTTTCTTATATACTATGAATTGTTCATTCTTTATATGTATATATATATAAAAGCATTTATATATAAAGTGCTATAATATATACAGTCTTAATATTAAGACTAGTGAAATAGATACTATTGTGATCATCATTTGACAGGAAAACTAAGCCACCAAGTGGCTAATTAACTGTTAGTAAGGTATGGATCGGAGAGGGCAATGGCACCCTACTCCAGTACTCTTGCCTGGAAAATCCCATGGACAGAGGAGCCTGGTAGGCTGCAGTCCATGGGGTCATGAAGAGTCGGACACGACTGAGTGACTTCACTTTCACCTTTCACTTTCATGCATTGGAGAAGGAAATGGCAACCCACTCCAGTGTTCTTGCCTGGAGAATCCCAGGGACGGGGGAGCCTGGTGGGCTGCCACCTATGGGTTCACACAGAGTTGGACACAACTGAAGCGACTTAGCAGCAGCAGCAGCAGCAACAAGGTATGGATCCAAGCTTTAAAACCAGATTCCAGAGCTCATAATATACCACTTCCAAATGTTGTTGAATGTATATAAACTATCTGATTGTTTTGCCTTCTAAGTCTTCTATTTAAAATATTATTTTATTTATACTTTTTTTCCTTAAGGAAATATAGGTTAGTTGTACTGAAGGGCAGTAAGGTGTAATAAGAAGAGGCTACATGAGCTTTTCCTAAGTATATCAGGGCCAACCGGTGGAAACAAACTGTAAAATTAAACATGCACAGTGAATTCTTACCTTAAGGAAGAGAGGAGATTATTTAAATTCTGACATACTGGTCTCCATTTCTCAAGTGTCATGAACTCTCTTCAATTTATAACAGAAAAGCTGTCACCTGTAATAGTACAAATGCCTTTTATTACATATTTCACTAACTACTTTGCAGGCAATTTAACTAAATTTAGCATAAAATGGAATTGGCTTTGGCAGGACATTGTCTTGTCATTAAATCCTATGCATTGACACAATGGAAAATTTATTAGAGGATTCAATAATATTTACCTTAAATATGCTTTATTTTGTTATATAAATGCCATATGACTCATTTATGAAAACAGAGACATGTACCTCAACCTGAAATTCTGAGTGTTGCAATGACTATACAGGTGAAAATGTTTTATATTCAGATCCATATGGATTAGAATGATTCTGAATTCATACTGATGAAAAAATTACCATAACTTCCATCTCAGTGTAAAAAGCAAAAATTTCTATATTATAAAAAATATTTCTCATCTCCTAGAAAGCAGTGAATGAAAATATCACCTTTCTAAATCTGCAATAAACACTGTTAAACAAGAGTCTTATGTAACAAATATTTCCTCTGGCGTTTGTTCATTAAATAGTTTCTCTGACATAGAAAGGAATTTGTGTGGGACTTGTGCTGTCCAGACAGGAGAAGAGAATCTTGACCAAATTCACTAGATGATAAACTCTGCAAAAGACTTGCTTATGTCTTATTTTTCTTTATTTTGCCCACAGTGTATTACACAGTGCTCCACATGGTAAAAGCCCAACATTTGTGTATTACTTGGAGAATCACGGAAGGTCAGACCCAAGAGGAAACTTAAGAGCACTGGTTCTGGGGTGAGTCTGAATTCAAACAACAAGCTCTACCACATATTCATCGTGTGACCCAGGCCTCAGTTACTCATCTGCCAAATGGGGAGATAATAAGAGCCACAACATAGGGTTGTTGAGGGTCTTGAATGAGTTAATGTGTATAAAGCCTATAGAACAGTTCTCAACAGATGTTAACCCCTATTATTTATTACATGCAATTCTCCAGGATTCTTTTAGGAATATCAACCAAATAATAATCCTTTTCACAAGGGTTAATGATGTTCATAATATTGAACAGCAAATACCACACATGTACTGCTAAACAGGAACCCCATGTGTGCCAGGCTTCACCCTTTAGCCACCAGGATGTGGGAAAGTCCAGGGGAAACAAGGTGCCAGGCAATAGGGATCATGGGGTGGAACCTGTTGATTACAACCGGGGTGGAGGTATTAATATTTCAGTACTTTAAAACGGGCACCAGTGTGCCCTGGTTGAACATCAGCTCTGCTTCACACGTTCCCGCCATAGACATCCAAACCACTGGACTTTCTAATCACTCCACACAGCAAAACAGACCTCTTCATCCCATACATATTTTAGTTTTTAATTCCCTACTGAGAGAGCTGAACAGTAACATAATCTAATAATCAGAATATATATAACAATTGATATTTAAGAGAGACATGTAAATCCTCTATTTATGAGCACTTCTTAATAATAGATATTTTAAATATCTAAATTTAAACAGAACACATTATGGGGTAGCAAGTGCCAAGGGATTTTTAAAATAACATCAACAAAATCATCCAAAATAAATAAATGAATAATAACAAAGAACTGCTGAATGGGTTTTGTTAGCTGCCTACTGAGAATAAATTTCATGTGAGATGAACACAATCATTAGGGAGGAAAATATTTGCCTCCACTGCAGAAAAGCAGACTGAGAAATAAAAAGTAAACAAAACCCAGGGAACATTTAAAAACCAGTGGCAGCAGAGTCCTGGAGGGAAACGATCATGTTAAATAAAAGAACTTCCCAACCCTCCATTCACTGACTTTAACTAAGGTTTCTCTGGTCAAACAACCCAAAGCCAAAGACTGAACACCGGATCACAACAAATTTAGTCTTTAATGTTAAGATAGTATTTTCTCTTTTGCATGAAACATTTTTGTCTCTCCAAATGAACTTTAGAATTAGTTTGTCAATATCCACAAAACACTTTCTGGGATTGGGATTGCATTGAGTCTATATGTCAAATTGGGAAAAACTGACATATTGACAGTATTGAGTCTTGCTATCCATGAACATGAAATCTTTGTTTTTTTTCATCTTATAGCTTTCCTTATATGGTTCTTGTACATATTTTCTTAGATTTATGCCTAAGTATTTTACTTTTAAAGATGCTAATATAAATGTTATTATGTTTCTAATGTCAAATTCTGCTTGTTCACCGACGGTATATAGGAAAGAAACTGATTTTTGTATACTAACCTTATATCTTGCAACCTTGCTATAATCACTTATTAATTCCAGGAGTGGTTTTTTGTTGTTGTTGTTGATTCTTTTGAATTTTCTACATAGATGATCATGTCATCTGTGAACAAAGAGAGTTTTATTTCTTCCTTCACAATCTTTATACATTTTGTTTCCTTTTCTTATTGCATTAGCTAAAACTTTCAGTACAATGTTGAAAAGGAATGGTGAGAGGGAACATCCGTGCCTTGAACCTGATTTTAATGGTAAAGCTTTGAGTTTCTCACCACTAGTATGATATTAGCTATAAGCTTTTTTGTATATATTCTTTATTAATTTTATTAAGAAGTGAAACCAGTGAACTAGAAAGCCAAAATTCTAGTTCTGGTTCTCTCTGTGTTATGTCACTTAAATTCTCTGGTTATAATATATATTTACATATACTTTCAAATTAATGAGGTACCAGGCCTACTCTTAGGCTTCCCTGATGGTTCAGCAAAGAATCTGCCTGCAATGTGGGAGATCTGGGTTCAATCCCTGGGTTGGGAAGATCCCCTGGAGAAGGGCATGGCAACCCATTCCAGTATTCTTGCCTGGAGAATCCCCATGGACAGAGGAGCCTGACAGCCTATAGGCCATGGGGTCTCAAAGAGTCAAACACACTGAGTGACTAAGCACAGCACAGCACAGGACTACTCATAATGTGATAAATGACCAAATACTTCTAGCTGCCTATCCTTGTATGCCTTCTTTAACCTCATTCCCATGATCAAACTGGCCTGAAAATTGACTGCTCTCATCATATGCATCAGTTGAAGTCAGAATATGATTTTATTCATCCAGATTTAGGGAGGTTCTAGTTTTTTCTAGGCACACACCAGCCATGCATATCTGTGTGTGTGTGTGTGTGTGTGTGTGTGTATACATATATATACATATGATGGATATATGTATATATACAAGATATATGTGTGTATGTATCCCATCTTGGACATCATATAAGAGCTCATCAAGGGTGAAACAAACAAATGCGTATAAATGTGTCATAAATAATGTGAGGTTTTCTTTTCTACTTTTCTATGGTTTTTAAGTTCTCCATAAAAACATAATTGGAAGATATCACTAAATTTTTAAAAGGGAAAATATGAGGGCTACATGATTTAAAGATATTAGAGCAAGATATCGGGGAAGAGGAGAATTATATAAGTAACAGAAATATGATACAAGTCAAATAGCTACACTTATTTACCCATGACAAACATATAATTAATTTTAAAGTAGGTTTAAAATAAAAATGAAATGAAAACTACGTACCTAGATTGTCATTTCTGACAAAGATAGTTACATACCATACAAATGAGAAAAGACTCAGATAGATACTTGTCCACTTTCACAATTTTACCTAGTTCTGAAGATGGATAGTTGTTGTAGAATCAAAAGTTCATGTTGCAGGCATCTTCATGAGAAACTCCTGAGGCATGGCCTATTTTATATTGCACACCTCAGGATTCTAAGATCTATTTATATTCTGCTTAAGCTCCTGATGTCGTTTGTATCTTTCTTAAAACTTAAAATTAAATTGTGAACCTGGGGATAACTAATTTGAGCAAATTACAACTGAACTCTCAAACAGATTCCAGGACATACTTTACCCTAAATATAGCATGGTGTTTCAGAGAAATAAAGGCAATTTCGTAAGAATCTCTGCTACATTCTGTAATTTCAAGTAAATCATATTACCATGACCTTGTTAGAGAGAAAAAAAAGAATTCTTCATGACTAAGAAGATGACTTCTAAGCTTTACTGAGATATACTTCTCAGTATAGTGTAAGCTTACAGGGAGAGAACATTGTGGACACCTCTTTGAAGTTTGTTGTGATGTATTTTGATCTCCAGTAGATGTACTTCAACATTTAATAATACTCCTCTCATTCTCTCTACAGAGAAAAAAGTAAGAGAATCCAAGACATGAACATCAGTAACATTCCTAGGCTTGCCTCTGAGATCAGATTGTGTTGGTATCCTTCCCAATGTACTTCCTCTACTTTCCCTGACCCTTTAATAGAATCCTGGTTATATCCAGGATGGCAAGGGGCCCAGCTAAATTCTCATTTCCTAGCTTCCTTTGCAGCTAACTGAGAACCGCATGCACAGTTCTAGCCAATGAGACACACAGGGTTTGCTCATACCGATGGTCTGCTGGGGATCCATGGGAACTCCTTACTTCTTCCTCCTTCCACTTGCCCTGACTGTGCGCATGATGATTGGAATTCCTGTAACCATGTTGGGACAATGAAGAAAAGGCCAAAAGGATCTCAGGGAGATAATCCTAGACGTGGTTGAACTGAGAAACCAACACCAGCAACCATCTGTTTCCTGACTTCATTCTATATAAGAAAAACAAACTCCGGTTTGTATAACACTGAAGTCATGTATTTTATTACCTTCAACTAAAAACATTCCTCTTGGTTACCCCTCCTCAATCCAATCTTTTTTGTGTAATCAGGTAGATAGCAAAGCTTTGCTCTCATCCCTAACAGAAATCAAGAATGAGGATCCCCAATACATTAATCAGAGCAGCTGTTCTTGCACCTGTCCCACTAATGAGTCACCCCCGAAGACTTTTTGCTGTCAACTACAAAATCAGCACTCAAATAAGTAATCATTACTCAAAAAAACTGCCCTATTTCCAAATCTCACACCCCTATCTCTGCCTGAAATCATCGTCTATTTGAAATGGGGTTGTGTCAGTGATAGTAGATGTTCTCAGTTCTTCATGTTACTGAGACAGCTCTAGTCTGAGCATTAAGGACAAATTGGCTGTGAAAGGGAAATTACCCAGGAGGGAAAACACGAAGGGCAAGATTATTCCAGATGATTAAATGAAAGCTCGGTTGGTTACAAAGGTCTCAGCTCAAATGAATAGAGGTGTATTAAACATGGGATGCAATTTCTTTGAAACGATGTACCCAATAATTTAGGAAGATTTTTGTTGTTCTTGTGTAGTTGCTCAGTCATGTCTGATTCCTTTGCAACCCCGTGGACTGTAGCCCACCAGGCTCCTCTGTCCATGACATTCCCCAGGCAAGAATACTGGAGTGGGTTGCCATTGCCGACTCCAGGGGATCTTTCTGACCCAGGGACTGAACCCATGTCTCCTGCAAGTCTCCTGCATTGCAGGCGTATTCTTTACCACAGAGCCACTAGGGAAGCTGGTTTAGGAAGATAAGAAATTACTGTCTCCCTTTCTCACAAAGTAAGAGTTAAAAATTATGAAATACACTATAAAATATCTTTTAGGTTATATTGGGTAGAATGAAGATGAATACACAAAATGAAACTAAGGCCAAGTAATGATAATAATTCCAATGAACTTTTAAGAAGCAAAGTACTTTACCAGTCATGTTTCTTACATAACCCTCACAACCATACCATCCGGACGTCACTATTAGTATCTCCATTTTAGATGAGCAAACAAAGACCTGGAGAGATTGTGCATCTTGCCTGATATTGTGTAACTAATGAGAAGGAAATTAAGGACTCAAATCCAGGTCACCTGATGACAAAGGCCATGCTCTCAGCACTGCTCCTTAACCACTATGTGGTACCGCCCCGTGGATCAAAGGACGTCAGACCTGACAGCTCTGTGTGGGCATCCAGCCCAGGGGCTCACAATATTTTAAGCATAAAGACCGTTTCTATCAATCATGTTTTCAAATTTTACTGGTTGAAAACATACACATGAACAAAAGTATCTGTAAATTCAGTAACACTCTTAAATGATTCCACACTATATTCACCATCTACATTCATTTGGAAAGTAGTAGTTCATATACATGTGAAACCTAGGATTTATAGTCTAAAGACATCTCTTACTGAACTTGGAATTTCCAGACCCTTTGAAATATTTTCCTGACCCTCCCACTCAAGATGGAAGTTGTCAGTTCTGGTCCCCTGAGTAGCAGATGACAAAGACAGGATTACATGTGCAAAAGATGTATTGAGAGTAATTTCCATGAAGGTTAAATGGAATATAGGCAGGAGTAGGCAGGGAGTGCCTTCACATCATGGTGCAAGTCTTGAAAGGGAGATCGAGAAGGAAGGATTGGACAGGAAGAGTCTCAGACTAAAGTGTAGTCTTGGTCAGATGAAGGAGAGGCCCTGAGCCAAACCTGCCCATGAGAGGAAGCCCCTCACTGGGCCAACACCAGGACCCTCCCATGCTCAGTCACTGGCTGGGTGCAGCCTAGTATAAATGTGGCCTCGGATTCACAGGGGCAGTAGCTGAAGGCTGTCAGTCACCCACATTCTCTATAGCAGCTTGTTTTAAAGGCAGCCACAGGTTAGGAATCATGCATATGGTCCAATGTCCTCATTATACAGATGAGGAAAACGAAGCCCAATTCCATGAAGTCAATCAGGATGAGAAATTACTTGATCCAACCTCCAGGTCAGCAGAGTACTTGAACACTTTGACTCTGGAGTTAAATTCACCTGCAAAATGGGGGACCTGAGTGAGTGATTTAATGTTTCTTAGCTTCATTGCCTTCCCAAAGAGATGTTGTTTAAAGGTACATACTTGCAACTAGTAAATAAATACATCCTGCAGAGCTAAAATACAGTACAGTGATTACAGACGCCCAAACTGTATTATAAATATTTAACTTACTAAGAGACTAGAACTTCAGTTGCTCCCACCACAAGAAGAAATGATAATTATGTGATGTGATCGAGGTGTTAAGCTAATGCTACAATGGCAATCACAGTGCAATATACATGTATCAATATTTTGTATACCTTAAACTTATAGTGTATGTCTCAATTAAAAAATGAAAATAGTAGTAGCTAACTCATAAGACTGTTGTGAGTTTTAAAAACAAAAACACATATAAAAGTGCTTAGCATAGTACCAGAGACATACTAACCACCCAACAAATGGTAGCAAGTATTTTCGATTCAATATTTTTTCTACTAGATATAGATAAACTAAAAATGCAGAGAGCATCTTATTATGTCCTTATCCTGTCTCTCTAATTTATGCTCACAAAGATACTCATAGAAAAGTAGTATCATCACCTCCATAATACCTAAATTACCCTTGATGTTTGCAAAAAATCTCCACTATTTAAGAATATTATCAGCATTGCAAATCTCTTAAGGCAAGTGGCCTTTGTGCCCAGAGGAGACAATTAAAATAGTTTTAGGAAGGCTTCCTCAACAAGTTTTTAGAGTTGAATCATTTAGTGCTTTCAATATTAATTCAGTTAAGTTTTATTCAGGATAAAAATAAGTCTCTGATGTTTAAAATCCAATTCAATGCCTTAAAATATTTACTAAAGTGGAGGAGAACAAATCAATGCTACAAGGTCAGGGAGGCGCGTGCTCATTCTTGGAGAGTCACCACTGCTCCCAAGAGCTCATCTCAGGCCTTTTGTGAAGCCTGGCAAGGGAAGAGAGCCTCAGTGGAGCTGTAAGACCATGAGAAGAGTCTTAATCAAGGTCTTGAGCTTTCAGTTCCAGAGAGGGTGTCAAGTAGACTTGAAGACTACTCTTCAACCTCTCTTTTTAAAGTAAACCAGTGTTCTGGCACAACAATGGCAATATAGCCGACTATTGAATTGTACATCTAAAAAAAGATTGAGATGGTGAAGAAAAAGCAATAGGGAGCTCTGTGTAAGGGGTGGGGAAAGGAGGCACGTGAACCTTTGCTCAGTTTTTCTGTACACTAAAATTGCTCTAAGATATAAAATTTATTAATTAAAAAAGAAAGAAAAAAATACATATTATTTATTCTAGGTGAAAGAAGCCAGATACAAAAGGCCACGTGTTTGACTCAATTTATATGAAAACCCCAGAATAGGCAAATCCATAGAGACAGAGAATAGCTTGGGGAGGGGGGTGACAGAGGTTGTAGGAGGAGAAGATAAACACGCAGAACACAGAGGACTTTTAGGGCAGTGAAAATACTCTGCACGATGTTATAATGATAGATACACGTTATTATGTATGTGCGTGCTAAGTTGCTTCAGTCGTGTCTGACACTTTGCGACCCTATGGACCATAGCCTACCAGGCTCCTCTGTCCACGGGATTCTCCAGGCAAGAACACTCGAGTGGGTTGCCATGCCTTCCTCCAGGGGATCTTCCCGACCCAGGGATCAAACTCACGTCTCTTACATCTGCTGCGCTGGCAGGCAGGTTCTTTACCACTAGCACCATGTGGGAAGCCCATATGTTTATTATACACTTGTCCAAATCCACAGAATACACAATACCAAGAGTAAACTGAAAAGTAAACTATGGACTCCGGATGATGATCGTCTATCAGTATAGGCTCTTCCGTTGTTTAACAATAACAACAAAAGGATCATTCTGGTAAGCAATACTGATAATAGCGGAGCTACGCACATATGGGGTCAGGAAGCATATGGAAAATCTGTACATTTCTCTCAATTTTGATATAATCCTCAGTTCAGTTCAGTTCAGTTCAGTCGCTCAGTTGTGTCCGGCCCCATGAATCGCAGCACGCCAGGCCTCCCTGTCCATCACCAACTCCCAGAGTTCTCTCAGACTCACGTAATCCTAAAATTATTGAATTACAAAATCTTAAAAACATAAAAGTTGATAGCGGTCACTGAGGGCTTGGGGAAGGAAGGAATGGGGAGTGACTGATAACAGATATGGGGTTTCTTCTTGGGGTGCTAAAAATGTGCTGGATTTAGGTAGTGGTGATGTTTACACAGATCTCTGTACTAAAAATCTGAATTGTACACATTTAAAGGGCCTGTTTTATATTATACAAATTATATCTCAATAAATAGGAAATGTATACTGGGTATAATGAAGATTCCATTCCATTTGCCCAGGAGACAACTGGATACAATGAGGAGAATGGCGTCCAGAGGGGAGAGGATCAGCAATGGTACTTGTCTCTCTTGCCTTGGGACCTTGCCCATCACCCTGCCATCTGAGACTGTACAGCAAGGCCAGCTGCTAAACTAGCTCGCAACAACTTCACCCTTTCATAGTCCCTGTGGTCATATATATTGACAGGGGCGTGTGGCCTCCTGCTGTAAATAGCTTCTTCTATGTGCTTCTATTTCTCCTTTTATTATCTGCTAACATCAATGGTTATCTCTTGACTTTTACTCCTTCCCATTCAATGCAGACTCTTTCCATATCTCCTTCATCTAGTTATCTTATGGATGGATAGATAAAAGCCTCTCTGGCTGGCTGGTTATCCTTTCATTCAGCCATTAACCATCTATACATTGATCCATTATCTACCTCAGGAATCTTCATCGTTTTGGAAAGAAAGGGCTTACTTCCTGGCAACACCAACAGAAAAACAGCTCCTCCAAGGAAAAAGTCACTATTATCTCCCAGCTTCTGTGACCAGGAACTAGTGAGTCTCTTCACATCATATTCCTAGCTGCTACTACAGTAAAGGGAACAAAGCAACTGTTCATCAAGGCCATGGTCTGTCCAGCTGACCCACAGATATATTATTTTAGCACTTTGGCAATAACCATTTACAGAGTGTGATTAGGTCACTGTTTACACAGTGACGAAGGAAGTCGAAACAAATTAATTGTTCAAGAGTTGTCTTGGAATACTACGTGAATTTCAGTTTATTGACAAATATTTATAGCCAAAACTAGAAGTTACCTACCCCCAAATTCCTTCTCTACAATATCACCAGTTGAAGATTTATGGGGAAAGAAAGTAAATAGAAAGTAATTTAGCATACAGATGGCCACAAACACATGAAAAGATACTCAACATCACTCATTATTAGGAATAGAACTACCATATAACCCAACAATACCACTGCTGGGCATACACCCTGAGAAAACCATAACTGAAAGAGACACATGTGCTCCAATGTTCATTCTAGCACTTTTTACAATAGCCAGGATATGAAACAATCTAGATGTCCACTGACAGATGAATGGATACAGAAATTGTGGTATATATATCCAGTGAAATATTTACTAAGCTATAAAACAGAAAGTCAGTCCTAATGAGGTAGATAAACCCAGAGCCTATTATACAGAGTGATGTCAAGTCAGAAAGAGAAAGATAAATTTTGCATATTAATGCATGCATATGGAATCTAGAAAGATGCTACTGATGAACCTATTTCTTGGGCAGACAAGGAGACACAAACACAGAGAACAGACTTAGGGACGCAGTATGGGAAGGAGAGAGTGGAACACCCAAAGGATGAAAAAAAAGAACAGCTGGTATAAGCAGCAGCATGAATGAATCCCAAACTATTATGCTGAGTGAAGGAAGCATGACACAAAGAGCAAATACTGCATGATTCCACTTACATGAATCTCACAGGAAAGTTCAGTTTCATCTCAAGCAACAGAATGCACATCAGTGATTACGTGAGCCCAGGAATGGGAAGGGGCAAAAAGGGACACTTTGCAGATGATAGAAATGTCTTATATCTTGGTAGTAGTGGTGCAGGCTGTCAAAACTCTTCAAAGTGTACATTTAAAATGTGTATATTTTCTTGTTTATAAATTACACCTTAATCAAGTTGATTTAAAAATTTATGAATTCTCCTGCATCCACCTCTTAATCTCCTATAGCACCCTGTGTCTTCTCTCTGTGTGTGTTACAAGCCCTGGCAGCTACCCTTGTCACCTTCAAATCTGTTCTGTAGGAATTCTGAGGCATCAAGCACTTTACCCACTGTGGTCAGCGCTTACCTTCACGTGGTAACTATGGTTTGTCTTTTCTGACTTCAGCTTTAGTCAAGAGAATGCCCTGGAGGGTAAGTGTTTGCATCCTTCAAGAAATTCTGAGTCATTCATTCTCCTCTAATTCAGCCACGTGTGCATTTCAGGCAGGATCTTAGAGGACTGTTCTAATGGAGACAAGATATTCTTTCTTTCTGCCCATGAGTAAGAGCAGCTTAGGGACTAGAGATGAGTGCTCCCTCTCTCACTTTACTTCCTTGAGGGGATTTTCAGTTCAATAGGGAAGCTAGTGAGGTTCTTTCCACTTCCCACCCTTCCCCAGTTTGCTTGGCCAACTCCATTTGTGGACAGAGCACATGCCTCTTTCTCCTGAGTTATGAAGATCACACTGACAGAAGGCCAATTTGATTCCTTGCAGAGTGGTTTTATTCCAACTGAAGAAAATGATCCTTATTTTCCAAAAATCTTTCCCTGGGTCAGAGTGTGGCAGAGTTGACTCTTCAGCCTTTGCCAAGCAGTAATTCCAATAAATCAACCCCTCTTGCCTTTAGTGGTATGGTTTGCTAAATGAAAGATTCCTGGCAGGGAACCTCTTAAGAAAAATGTCTGGACTTAGCAATCATTGGAGATACTGGGGAGAGTTCAAGTCACTTTCTGAATAAGAAGAGAAATAAAAGCAAAAATGCAAAAGCAAACCATGAAAGTAGCCACGTGAACAAACCCATTGAACTGTGATGTTTTTGAGGTGTAGCTGCTATTCTGCCAGGCCCTATTTCCACCTCAGGACTCTTTTTAGGTGCAGCTGTAAGCAGGAAGCAAGTTAGGCTTTACTTGACAACGTTGGACTTCTGAGAATATTTATTAAATGATTATGAACATCTGACAAGTTGCTCTCAGCCGGTGTTAATAATCTTCTACATGAAATATTCTGCTCAAGGTTTCTAACAGCATCAGACAAGATAGTATGCATATAGTTGCAGGTACTCTGTATTTTCCAGATTAATGAGACTACCTTGAAACTGTTCTAATTCAACAGTTCTGTCCTTATTCCATCTGAGGTTTTCAAAATCTTTCAGGATCAAAAAGATAACTTGTGAAAGTCTTTTGTAAACTCCGATATTATAACTAGAATTAGATGATTTTTAGAGTATGCATTAAAAACCTACTAGATAGTAAAAGCAGAGAAGGCAATGGCACCCCACTCCAGTACTCTTGCCTGGAAAATCCCATGGATGGAGGAGCCAGGAAGGCTGGAGTCCCTGGGGTCGCTGAGGGTCAGACACGATTGAACAACTTCCCTTTCACTTTTCACTTTCATGCATTGGAGAAGGAAATGGCAACCCACTCCAGTGTTCTTGCCTGGAGAATCCCAGGGATGGGGGAGCCTGGTGGGCTGCCGTCTTGGGGTCGCACAGAGTCAGACACGACTAAAGCGACTTAGCAGCAGCAGCAGCAGCAGATAGTAAAAGATATGAGCAGGGAGTTCCTGGAAAAAGATACACACATGGCCTTTTATATATATTAATAATGCTCAATTTCACTTATAGTAAGAGAAATACAAATTAAAATTATACTGAGATACCATTTCTTAACTATCTGACAAAAAAGTTAAGACTTTAATGATATCCTTAATGGCCAGACAATGGGAGAAAAAGCACTTTCATACATTGCTGGTAAGAAGGCAAAATTGTACAGCCCATTTGAAGGGAAATTTGCTATTTTCTAGCAAAATTACATGTGCGTCAACCCTTTAAGCCATCAGTCTCACTGCTGAAAATTTACTCTGAAAATATACCTTCACACACACAAAAGTTATTCATGACATTATTTGTAATAAAGTATTAGGAATTATCCATCTGCCCATTCATGTGTGTGTGGGTGTGTTAGTTGCTCAGTCGTGTGTGATTGTTTGTGACCCCATGGACTGTATCTTGCCAGGTTTCTCTGTCCATGGGATTCTCCAGGCAAGAATGCTGGGGTGGGTTGCCATTCCCTTCTCTAATGCCCATCCATAGGGCATTACAAATAAATTACAGTATATCTGTACAATAGAATACTATGCAGCTATCGAAAAGGATAAGAAAGATCTCTGTAAACTAATATGGAGTAATCTGCAGAATATATTGTCAAGTGACAAAAAGCAAGGTGCAAAAGAAGGCTCATTTTATGCTCTTTTGTAGAGAAAGAAAATATATACCCTTATTTTTGCAAAAAGCAAATCAAGAACAATAAATCTGAAGCTAATGAATATAACTACCTATAGGGGGTGGGTGTAGGGGTACAAGCATGATTTCTCTGATTAGAACTTTTTTACTAGTCTTAACTTTTAAATGATGTAGCTATTTTACATATTCAAACATAAAATTAAGTAAAAAGAAAGATAAAATAAAACCTTGAAAGTGAAAGTGAAGTCACTCAGTCCTGTCCTACTCTTTGCAACCCCATGGACCGTAGCCCACCAGGCTCCTCCGTCCATGGGATTTTTCAGGCAAGACTGGAGTGGGTTGCCATTTCCTTCTCCAGGAGATCTTCCCAACTCAGGGATTGAACCCAGGTCTCCCGCATTGTAGGCAGATGCTTTACCATCTGAGCCACCAGGGAATAAAATCTTAACATTAAATAAAGAAGTGAATATTAATATATCCTAGATAGATAACATAGTCACACAGAAAAATTATTCAAATACCTTTTAAACATAACACTAAGATCATACATCCTTAATAGAATATATCTTAAAATCAAGAGAATTGCAAAGACATCTTGAACTTTATTTAATAGGTTCAAAATTGGTAGTGTTCTTGTTGGTTGTATTTCTGAAATTACATTGTGTTTATTGTATAATAGTATAAAGTAAAAATGTGTATATGGAATGGGGAAATTAAGGCTTGGGGCTGTGTTTCATTTGAATTGAGGAAGCATTATTAATTCATCATTGAATTTTTCTTCTAGTTCTGTCTATAAAAAGGGGCCAGAGGCAGTGATATTCCAATAGTAATGAGCATACTTCACACTCGGTTCTTTGTTTCCAAATAACATTTCCCACTTAAAGAAACTAGGGCATCTTGCAGACATGGCTGGCTCCAGGTCTGGGGCAGGGAAGGTAAGAGGTAATATGGAAACATCTTGTGGCAGACAGCAAGGAGGTGCTCACAGGTGAATTCAGCTATATCAGAAGGACAGAGAAGCATCGAACTTGAAAACAAAACACCTGAGTCCATACTTGTTGGGCTGCACACCACAGGTCTGCAAGGCCTGACCTTGCCTAGCTTCAGATCAAAGGAGGAGCCCAGAGTCATCAAGAGAGACATCAGTGGTTTAATGGGGGATGGGGGATCTTACATGTCTGAAGCAAGGTCCTGGAGCAACATCCCATTATGTGCAGTAGATGGCAGACAGGGCATGGTGGCATTCTTCTCTCCTGGGGGCAGGGAGAGGTTACCAGTTATAGAGGGAATTGACTTGAGGTTGGTTCTTCGGTTACCAGGGAAATCAGCACAGGGGAACACTCCTCACCATCAGGCTATCATAGTGGATATGCTCCGATCTAGAGTTAGAACAATGACCAGCTGGGGCCAGGAGCAAGTACGTAGGAAGGTCCATTGGGTGATTAGGGTCTAGGTGAGGCAGGTACTGGTGGAGCAGGGGATGTACAGAGAACAAGGGTATAGCCATCTTGGGTGGCCTGACCATATAACAGTGATACTCAAGGAGCGGGCAAGACCCTCACTTGCCAATACTTCCATGTGAAATGTCTACAATTCTGTCCCTGGAGAAACACAGTGCTACCACCAGAAAAAGAGAATCCACACAGAGGAGTGTGCGTTTTGTGATTTAACCTTGGGAGTTATAAAACAAATTCAAAACAAGCGAGCTGGATTGAAAACATTAGGACCTTAGAACAGATCTTTCTCGGAGCAGAGAGACACGAAAGAAAGCAGAGCTAGGTCAACACGTCCCCCTTACGTAATGACAGGGCTCGGGCTCGGGCAAGCGAGAATTCTAGGAGGGGGCTGATGGCCTGGTTTGGCTCATGTGCAGAACCTTGACACTCATTCTCAAACAGGGCCCTCCAGGACGGACATCCTTATTCCACAAAGCCAACGGCCTTCTTTAGCTCGGGAATTCATGCAGTTAACAAAATGATTTATTGAGCGTCACTGAACCCACTCTGTCAGGAGAACTATTAATAGATGTGGTATAAACTCACCATCCTCAAGCTACCAAGGATGTACAGTGGGTTCCAATAAGAGTCTCCAGCCTTCCTCCTAAGGATGTGGTAAGAGAACTTTCTGGGGGCGGGTTTGTCCAAGCCCTCAACTGTGTGTCCTGCGTTGCCCTTGTCACCACAAACACCCTATTAAAGCCTCTTAGCTTTCCTCCAGCACTTGCTCAAATTACAGGCTCTTATTGTACCCACTGACTACAGGAGGAAGCATCAGAGTCCCTCCAACTTGCCTTGCCAGATGCTGCTTGTGGATTTGTGACCACAGAGCTTTCTCTCTCTCTTGAACCCAAGTGCTCCAGTCCTGCTTCTCTCTGCAGAGCTATCTTCCCCCGGCTCCAGCAATGGTATTGTAGGCATTTTGTCAGCTAGAGGAGCCCTTGAGAATCCTGTTGGCCAGATCTTTCTGAAAATGGATCACCCATCAGAAAGAACAGGGCATCCACGTCACTTCCTATGAAGCTCCCCTAACGTCTCTCGGGGGCCCCAGGTCATGCAGTTACTCTTTAATCACTTCATGCCCAGCATCATGGGGGAGGGGGGGGGGTGGTCCCAGGTGTTCTGCTTGCTCTGGATGGCTGTTATCCTAACTGACCCAAAGTTGCACAGCCTAAATGTACAGAAGGACAGTTGGAGACAACCTGCAGTTTGCCTGGAGCGCCTCCTCTCAGGCTCAGCTAAGTACACACCGGAAGTTCTGGAGCCAGCTCACCTGGGCTCAGGGGGACAGATAGAATTTCAGGAATTTTGCAGGTCCATTGTTGAACTACTGGTAGCTTAAAATGGGCCTGGTGGGAATCTTTACACCATGGAGGTTGGCAAACACTACAATTCAGTGTCTTTCCTCTCATCCCAGCTGGTTGTTGTCTTTACCAGCTCACTACTGTGAGTAATAGGAAGCTGTGCAGTCTAGATAGTGGAGAAGCTCACCAGTTTGAGAATCAGGCCGATTTGAACCAAAGTCCTAGCATTACACTTACATCACCTAACTTTAGTTTCCCAAAGTAAAACTGAGATCAACAAAAAATATTCTGTGTTATGTAATGCCAATTTCCCATTCCTCTTGTTTCCATTTGGAGAACTTCCATTAGAGTCTGTGATCCCCAAGGTGGGGAGGAGTGACTTCCATAACTGGTGAATTTAGTAGAAGCAGCTGGGCATGTGTGACTGCCATCCTAATCAGATCAGATTGGATCAGATCAGTCACTCAGTCACGTCCGACTCTTTTCGACCCCTTGATCGCAGCACGCCAGGCCTCCCTGTCCATCACCAACTCCCGGAGTTCACTCAGACTCACGTTCATCGAGTCAGTGATACCATCCAGCCATCTCATCCTCTGTCGTCCCCTTCTCCTCCTGCCCCCAATCCCTCCCAGCATCAGAGTCTTTTCCAATGAGTCAGCTCTTCGCATGAGGTGGCCAAAGTACTGGAGTTTCAGCTTTAGCATCATTCCTTCCAAAGAAATCCCAGGGCTGATCTCCTTCAGAATGGACTGGTTGGATCTCCTTGCAGTCCAAGGGACTCTCAAGAGTCTTCTCCAACACCACAGTTCAAAAGCATCAATTCTTTGGCGCTCAGCCTTCTTCACAGTCCAACTCTCACATCCATACATGACCACAGGAAAAACCATAGCCTTGACTAGATGGACCTTTGTTGGCAAAGTAATGTCTCTGCTTTTGAATATGCTATCTAGGTTGGTCATAACTTTCCTTCCAAGGAGTAAGCGACTTTTAATTTCATGGCTGCAGTCACTATCTGTAGTGATTTTGGAGCCCCCAAAAATAAAGTCTGACACTGTTTCCACTGTTTCCCAATCTATTTCCCATGAAGTGGTGGGACCGGATGCCATGATCTTCGTTTTCTGAATGTTGATCTTTAAGCCAACTTTTTCACTCTCCACTTTCACTTTCATCAAGAGGCTTTTTAGTTCCTCTTCATTTTCTGCCATAAGGGTGGTATCATCTGCATATCTGAGGTTATTGATATTTCTCCTGGCAATCTTGATTCCAGCTTGTGTTTCTTCCAGTCCAGTGTTTCTCATGATGTACTCTGCATATAATTCAAATAAACAGGGTGACAATATACAGCCTTGACAAACTCCTTTGCCTATTTGGAACCAGTCTGTTGTTCCATGGTGCCATCCTAATACACGGCACCAAACATCATGGGCAGCTCGAGTGTCTAAAGCTATCATGGATAGCTGCTCGAGTGTCTAAAGGTTCTGCACCAAATTCCAGTCAGGGGAGAGATCCCTATAGCACAAAGCAGTTCTCAGACACTAGCTGGTGGCCACAGTTGAACTCAACGCTGATGCTGTCCACCAGGAGAGAGAATCAGACATCATAGGTTCAGGGCTCCACCCCACAGGACTGCCCTTCACATCAGATGCCAACAGCCACATCAAGATCAGATCCACACCAGTGCTTCTGACTGACTGGCGATTAATCAGAAGTTCCCACAACCCTTTCCTAGACTTAATTATTTGCTCACAGAACTCAAGGAAACATTTTACTGACTAGATGACCAGTTGATTATAAAAGGCTATAACTTATGTAAGATATGTGCAGGGCAAGGTATGAGGAAGGGGTTTGGGGTCACAGGATCTCTCCCAGCACCTCCACCTGTTCACCATCCTGGAAGCTCTCCAAACCCTGTCCTTCTGGGTTTTTATGAAGGCTTCATTCCAGAGGCATGACTGATTCAAACACTGGACACTGATTCCAACCTCTAGCCCCACCCTTCTCCCCTGAGGTCAGGGAAGTGGGGCTGAAAGTTCCAACCCTGGCTCCCATGCCTGTGAAAGTGAAGTCGCTCAGTCATGTCCGACTCTTTGCGACGCCATGGACTGTAGCCTACCAGGCTCCTCTGTCCATGGGATTCTCCAGGCAATAGTCCTGATGTGGACTGCCATTTCCTTCTCCAAAGGAATGTCTTAAAACTCAGAATGGCACCAGGGCCCTCACCCATAAGATGCATTTTGGGATAATCTTGGCACCAAATGGTTCATCCTGGGCCATAAAATGCTGCCATGCCTAGATGCCTCTAAATATCACCTCATTAACATAATAGAAGACTTTTTAGTGCTCTCATCACTTACAAAATTCCAAGGGTTTTAGGAGTTCTGTGCCAGAAACTAGAACAAAGACCAAATATATATTTATTATAAATCACAATATAATGCACACAGTACAGCCAGCAAGAGGGAGGCATGCCTGCCTCCCTCCTTTTGGGACACTTCCTAAACATTGCTCATGACACATTACACGTGACACATGCTTACATCCCATTGGCCAGAACTTAACCATATGGCCATCCTAACTGCAAAGGAAACTGGAATTTATTTTATTCCAGCCAGCCACACACACAGCTAAAAAACACAATTTCTTTTAATATGGATGAAATGAATAACAGATACTGAGGAGAAATTAATCTTCACCACAACATACAAACACTAGACACAGAGCTTTGCTCACAGTAAGCAGTCACTATAGAGACTCGACCCTGAAGGGGAGGTTTCATTACAAACTTCTCATTGCTTATTTTGAAAAAAGCTAGCACTGAATTTTTAAGTGAAACAGAATCTGGACCTCTGCATTGTTCTTGCTATCAAATGAAGCCTTCTCTTTTATTCCTCTCCTTCCTTTCCGCTAAGACATTTTCTAGGTGCCTTTCTCGACTCATCCCTTACCAGCCTCTACTGGATCCCTCACTGCAGGGAGCACTGGCCAGGTGCCATCTGTGAGATCTGGGGTTGTAAACCTCCTTACACCTCTGTTTTCCAAGATGTAAATGGAGGTAATAATTGTATCTATCTTATAAACTTGTTGTGAGGATCAAGTGATTTAAAACTTGCAAAGCACCTGAAGCAGAGCCTGGTACATAGCAAGCACCACATACACTTTATTACCATACTTAACTCTGGCCCATATCATACAGTACAGTAATTTTCTAAAGCGGGATTTTTGTCCTTTATCAAAAGAATTGTATCAGAATGATAGTATGGCCAGCTGAATCCTTTCTCCCAGGAGGGTTTGAGGGTTATTCTTGTATAAGTCATCACCACTATGACATAAATGCGCTAAGCATGACTCAGAAAATCCTTGGGATTATCTATGTCTATTTAAAATTCTGCAGCATTCTATGTCATTATTAAAGAAAACTCATTCCTTTGTTCATTTGGTGAGCACTATGCTAGTATTAAAGATTCACGGAGGGACAAGACAAGTTCCTTCTTTAAAATCCTCACAGTTTACACGATCTGTCTACTCATCTATCTGTTGCTATCTCTCTATCATCTATCTATCAACCTACCTATCATATAACAATGAGAAAGGGTCCATTTCATAGAATCCTTCCTATTACAGATAACTGAAACCCAACTCAGATGAGTTTAAAGCACAGGGAAAATTTATTGATTCATTCATTCATTTACCTAACAATAAATTGCTGAGCTATCTAGAGGTAAATTTTTCAGACATTTCAAAGCTGGGTCTGCATGTGTAGAACTCTCTCTCTCCCTCTCTTGCTTTCCTCTGACAGGCTCCTTTCACATAGCCCAAAGACGGCCCCCAGCTTTGTCTGCTAATTTAACAACCTCAGCTGAAATAAGGAGCCTCTTTCTCAACAACTCTGGCAGAAGTGCTGAGGCTGGTCTTCTGCGGTCCAGGTGAGTCACGTGCCCATCCCTGAGCCACTGTCCAGCCTCTAAACTGGGACTTTAAGCTCAACCACCCACTCCCAGGTGGAGGTGGAGGTGGGATCAGTCCCACCCAAGCCTTATGGATGAAAAGTGGGAGGAGTGACTTCCTTAGTGAAAAGTGGGGTGCTGTTAGCAAAAGAAGGGAGACTGGACACTGGGACGGTAAACGAAAAAGACACACACAACCATTGGCCAGCTCTTGATCCTAGAGATGAAGTGGGTGAGGAGCTTCCAAAGACACCCTCATGGAAGAGTTGATGTGGGAAATGGGTTTTGAAGGGCATTTGGAATTCAGCTGACAGATGAGAGAATTGAAAGCAAAGGTAAGAACATGTACAAAGACCTAAGGATGTGATATCTTGTGGCTTATTTGGAGAAATGAGTAGGGTTAGGATATAATTTGAGGAGATAACAGTCAATGTAGCAAGGAAGATGGGTAGGTGTGAAGCCATTGTGAAGGTCTTTGTGTGCCCCAATGAAGATAATTGGGGCACACACATCTTCACACTTACAGAGATTTCTCCATGTTATTTCACTGACATAAAAGAAATTAATCTAACACAAAAGAAAACTGAAGACAGAAATTATAATTTCTCTTTGTGTATCCATTGCCTGGCACATGGGCCAAATAAATGTTTGTAGATTTGAAAGTGGAATGTCTTTTGAGCTAAATGAGATCATTTCTCTCTAGCATATCTACATAGCATAGTGCCTGGTACATTTTAAGTGTTCCATATGTGTTAGCTATTATGTCTTTGTGGTCATTAGATCAATTTTTGATGATATATACTTGTCTTTCATCATTCCTCAGACTTCAACTAATTCACTGTTAATTAATCCTCAGAAAACTTGGTATTAGAGTTGGAGATGTATTTAATTCAAACATTATTTTGCAGAATTGTACTTAAATCAGCAACAACATCAACAAAAATTTAATGCTGCTGTCTGGTGATTTAGAAAATAAGAAATGTAAGTCAACTTTCCTGGTGGCTTAGAAGGCAAAGAGTCTGCCTGCAACACATGAGACCCAGATTCAATCCCTTGGTTGGGAAGATCCTCTGGAGACAGGATTGGCTACCCACTCCAGTATTTTTGCCTGGAGAATTCCATGGACAAAAGAGCCTGGGGGCTACAGTCCATGGAGTCTCAAAGAGTCAGACATGACAGAGGAACTAACACTTTCAAGATAAAAGGGACCCACAGAAACTGCACAGAGAGTGGATCTTCAAGATTGGTAAGGATTATTTTTTATTTGAGTAAACAAGGTCAGTTACACTTTGATACATTTCTCAGTTTATTAATTTCACTTCTTTGCTGGCTTGTCTTCCCATTTTCCCAGAGCCCCTGCTGCTGCTAAGTCGCTTCAGTCGTGTCTGACTCTGTGTAACCCCATAGATGGCAGCCCACCAGGCTCCCCTGTCTCTGGGATTCTCCAGGCAAGAATTCTGGAGTGGGTTGCCATTTCCTCCTCCAATGCATGAAAGTGAAAAGTGAAAGTGAAGTCGCTCAGTCGTGTCCGACTTGTAGCAACCCCATGGACTGCAGCCCACCAGGCTCCTCCATCCATGGGATTTTCCAGGCAAGAGTACTGGAGTGGGGTGCCATTACCACTCCTCTTGGGATTATCACTGTAAGCGTACAATGATCACAAGGTTATGAAACTAGACTTTAACAGGAATCACTTAAAACATTGAAAGAGTAATGATGTATAGAAACAGGAATTCCCTCTGAAGCCAGAATCCCCATGTCCCCGTCATGTGTAGTGGTTGGAGGGGCAGAGAATCCTCCAGGCATATTTCCCACAGATGTCTCTGCAGGACATCTTTGGTGCCCCTCTTGCCTGCCCTAGGACTTCATTTCAGGCTTGCCTCTGTCAATCATTTTGAAACCTTATGTTTACACTTGATAGCCTTACCGGAGGAAGAGAAGAGAAACCATTCATTGTTCATTCAACAAATATCTATCAAGCACCTGCAACATATCAGGAACATTCTAGAAACTGGGGTTACCAAACCTCTGCCCTCATGGAATTTTTATTCCCATGAAGGAACACATATATTATGCAAATAAAAACATAATGTGAGATGGTAATAATATCCAATATACATAGATAAATAAGGCAGAGAAGGTGGGGAGGGGAGGAAGGAATGGGTGATCAGAGAAGGCAGCCCTTTGAAGATGAAATTTGAACAAACACCTGAAGGAGATAAGGGAATAGCCATGCTGAAGTTGAGGGAATACTGTTCCAGAAATTGGAACAGCAAGTAGAGATGTCTTGAGGAGGAATGTATCTCATGTGATAGAGGAACACCAGAAACCCCAATATGTCTAGGGTGGAAGGAATAAAGAGGAGAATAGTAGATTACCTCAAAAGGGAATAGACATTGCAAGGACCCTGTCGGCAGCTGGGAATATCCACAATTGCTTCTCTTTGCAGACACCTCATGTATTAAATATTTCCTCTGTGTGCTGTCACTTCCCCCTTCTCCTACCTTTCCTCAGCAGACATTTTCCCTTCTCTTTCACAAGGATATTTGTCATCTTTATGGCACAGAACCCCACTCCTCCTTTTCTAAAGCAGCCAGCTAATTTTTTTGTAGGGGAAAGAGCATCTCTCCCATTGCTTGTATCAATCAAAGTGCTCCCCACCCACTCTCTGCTCAGCCAGTCACACCATCTGACCCTGGAATTAGTCTTCTCCAAGATGAATTGAAGCTTAATCAACTTGACTATGGTTCCCGGAAAATACTGTCCAATAGCTTCGGGTCCCTGGTTCCCAAAAGCTGTCCTGTCTGTCCTTTCTGGAACTTGACTGTCCAGCTCTTCTTTCAAGTCCCTAATCTAACCAAGTACGTGCATGCTCAGTCGTGTGACTCTTTGCGACTCCATGGACGGTAGCCTGCCAAACTCCTCTGTCCATGGTATTCTCCAGGCAAGAATACTGGAGTGCGTTGTCATTCCCTACTTCAGGACATCTTCCCAACCCAAGAACTGAAATTACATCTCTTGTGTCTCTGCACTAGCAGGCAAATTATTTAACACTGAGCCATCTGGGAAGCTCCAATCTAACCAAGACCTTCCAGTAAATTCATTTTTAACTTAACAAAGTACTCCTAACTTATCATCAATCCACTCTCGCTCTTCTTCTCGTCATGACTCATATCATATGGTCCCCATTAATGCTAGGTTGTGGACTTGTGGGAACTTGTCCTTTTATAGCTTATAGTTTGTCATTATAAAACTAAAATTTCAATCTAAAGAAAATGTTAACATTTCCCAATTGATTTATCAAGATGGTTTTTTAAAGTATTGTTTGCTATAATTTGACACATTAGGAAAAAAAGTTATCACCACTACAAGTGATAGAAATTTAAAAAATTCTTAAAGAGAAGGAAGGGATTAGAACATCATGATGAAACACACAAGCTCTAGAATCACAGATTTGAGTCTGCAGTTCAGCTCTGCCATCTGGTAACTATACAATCTCAGGCAAAGATCTATCTTTGGTTCCCCTAGAAGCAGACCCTGAGATAAGGATTCCAGTGCAAACCCATATCTAGGAAGTGATTCCAGGAAACTCCAGTAGGGGAAGAGAGAGAGAAGTAGATGTAGCCAACAGAAGGTTCTTTAACCAGACAGGTAACTATGGAGCACAATCCTGCTAGGAGTCTCTGAAACCAGCCTAGAAATTGCCCCTCAGTTCTCTCCCACCCAAGGAGCAGGGAAGCTGTGATATTTATACAGCAACTCCATCAGTCATTGGGAAAAGACTGCCATGGAGGGGGTGTGTTGGAATGGGGAATGGGCATATTCCCCAGCACATCTGGCCTCTTCTGGGGTGAAAGAAACATATATAGACCTTGGCGGTGGGAAGCCAACCAGTGCCCATTGCATTGGTGGCATGGGACGGGGTACTGACAGCTCTCACCACACTACTTAGCTCTGAGGCATCAGCTTCCTTGTGTGTAAAAGAGAATAATAATAATAGCACCTCACAGGGTGCTTATGAAGATTAAATGAGATGATGCATGTGTAACTGCATGGCAAATGAGTACACAGGAAGTTTGAACATGTGACCATCTGAAAGGCGCAAAGAAGGAAGCACATGGAAAATCCAAGGGGAATAGTAGGGAGAAGTGGGAGGGGGTGAACAGAAAAAAAAACTCCTATGAATTAAAGATACAAAATAGACCTTGTGAAAGAAGTAATATTCTCAACACATTCTAGCAGCAAACAGTCTTCTTGCAAAGAATTTCCAAGAGATTTGCTTCTTGAGAGACAGGAAGAAAGTTTGAGCAGCAAAACCCTCTACTTCCTGAAAGTGGGTAAATACAGTGAGTGAAAAGAGAGAAAAAGGGAAAGAATCTATTTTTCTGAAATTCTGCTTCTACTTTACTGTCTTCACCAGCAAGGAGGGTAATTAGTTATCTCAATATGACAAGAACACACGTTTCTGCCTTTTCCAAGATGGAAAGAAAATTAGTTCATAAAGGCATTTAAAAAATGAAATGAAAGCTCTTTTACTTACTTTAAATTAATTTTTTTGTTAGTTTTTTTGTCATGAGCCTGGGTTCTGGGTTTTTTCCCTTCCCAACAAGTCTTGCCTGGAAAACCCCATGGACAGAGGAGCCTGGTAGGCTACAGTCCATGGGGTCTCGAAGAGTCGGACATGACTGAACGACTTCACTTTCACTTTTTGCTTTCATGCATTGGAGAAGGAAATGGCAACCTACTCCAGTGTTCTTGCCTGGAGAATCCCAGGGACGGGGGAGCCTGGTGGGCTGCCGTCTATGGGGTTGCACAGAGTTGGATACGACTGAAGCAACTTAGCAGCAGCAGCAGCAGGAAGACCCTGCGTCAAGAAAGGAGGGGCCAAGTGTGCTTGAGGCACACAAAGGGAGCCTGTGTGGCTGGAAGGGCCAGAACCTGGACACATCAGAAGATGCCTTCCCAGAAGCAGAGGTGGGCCTGAGAGGAGGCAATGGCAGGGAGGGAAGAAGAGGAAGCAAAGGAGAGGAGACGAGGGAGTGCAAGGGGAAAGGGGGAACTGAGCAGATGATGGAGCAATGTGATCAGACTCACATTTCAGCAGGATCCCCTGGCTGCTGATTTGAGAACAGAGAACAGGCTGTTCAGAAGCAAGGTTGGATACAGGAAGCCTGTGGAGGGAGGCTCTTGCAACAATCCAGGTGAGCGATGACGTGGCCTGGACCTGGGTAGGCGTGGTGGGGGTGCTAAGAACTCATATTCTGGATCTACCATGAACAGACAGTCACCAGAATTTGCAGATGAACTGGATGCAGGGCCTGAGAGAGTAGGGATGAATCAACAAAGACTCAATTTACTTAGTCAAAGAACCTGTCCTACATGCCAGACACTGTCCTGGACAATGAATACAACAAACAAAATTCCCACCTTCATGAAAGATTTTGATAGTGGGAAAAAACTGACTATAAAAAATGTAAATATTCAATATGTTGGGCATGTTGGGTGGTGGTGGTATGCTATGAACAAAACCAAAACAAGGATAGGAAATGTCAAGCATAGGGATTGCAATAATAAACGAGGATTTGGGGGGAGGCCTTGCTGAGAAGGTAAGATCAGAATAAACATCAGAAGGAGGTGAAGGAGTGAACCGTGTGGTTATCCTGGGGAACAGCAAGTGCAAACACTCTGAGGTTTTGAGCACATTGATTTAATGATGCCATTTAGACATCAAAGTGGAGCTGTCAGGTGGGTAATGGGATGCATATTTGCTGAGCAGACCTCAGTGTTTCTCCTGGCTTTGGGCCCACCCTCTTCCAGGTCAGGTGACTCACTGTCCTGGTTTCCCTGGGGCTGAGGGGTGTTCCAGGACAGAGAACCTTCAGTGCTAAAACCAGGACAGTCCTAGGTAACAGCTGCTCACTCTGCCTTCAGGTTACCCTGCGTCTTGATATCAGATGGATGCTCCTAAAATCTATGCTAAAAAATGGATCCAAAAAATCCTTCAGTTGTTCCTTCTAGCATTAAAGATCAGAGTTAAAGTTCTATAAAATCCTGGACGGAAGTCCCTCCCACACTGGCCCTACAGTCTCTCCTGCCCTCCCTCACCAGCACCCCACTGTCTATCAGCTGCCCCCATAGCCAACACACAGTTCCCCACAACCCTGCATCATCCTGGATAAACTGAGCTATTTTGACTCCCTCACCACCACTTTCCTAGGTCCTGTTCTCTAGGCCCATCCCATCCCCCGCCCTCCACTTCTCTGTGTACTTCTTGTGCTTAAGTCTCATTTCAAGGGCGACCTTCTAGAAGCCTTCTGGGCAGATATAGATATTGCATGTACATGTCTACAGGGTTTGCTGTGTTGTGCTAAGGGCTGAATCCAGGTGGACTGAGTTCCAAAGCTTATATATTTTGAGAATGCTCTTTGATTCCTTAAAAAACTGGAAATAGAACTGCCTTATGATCCAGCAATCCCACTGCTGGGCATACACACTGAGGAAACCAGAAGGGAAAGAGACACGTGTACCCCAATGTTCATTGCAGCACTGTTTATAATAGCCAGGACATGGAAGCAACCTAGATGTCCATCAGCAGATGAATGGATAAGAAAGCTATGGTACATATACACAATGGAGTATTACTCAGCCATTAAAAAGAATACATTTGAATCAGTTCTAATGAGGTGGATGAAACTGGAGCCTATTATACAGAGTGAAGTAAGCCAGAAGGAAAAAGACCATTACAGTATACTAACGCATATATATGGAATTTAGAAAGATGGTAACAATAACCCTTTTACGAGACAGCAAAAGAGACACTGATGTATAGAACAGTCTTATGGACTCTGTGGGAGAGGGAGAGGGTGGGAAGATTTGGGAGAATGGCATTGAAACATGTAAAATATCATGTATGAAATGAGATGCCAGTCCAGGTTTGATGCACGATACTGGACGCTTGGGACTAGTGCACTGGGACGACCCAGAGGGATGGTATGGGGAGGGAGGAGGGAGGAGGGTTCAGGATGGGGAACACACGTATACCTGTGGTGGATTCATTTTGATATTTGGCAAAACTAATACAATTATGTAAAGTTTAAAATTAAAATAAAATTTTTAAAAAAGTAATACAAATTACAAAGACAGGTGTAAGAGTGAATATTTATTTAGAAGTGACACACACAAATGAGGAGTCCTGAAGCATCACAGTAAATTGCCCTCTGGTCCTACCGTCTCCACCCCACATGGAAACTGGAAGCCCCTTGTCTGTCTCCCTCTTCAGACTGTGAGACCCTTGGGGGCAGAAAACTTACCTGCTGTGCCTTTGCATCCCAAGTGCCTGGCATGTGGAAGCAGCTCAGCGGATGTTTGTTGACTGATGAAATGAATGGTCAGGCTGGTGGTGACAAAGAACACCGATCTGAGAGTCAAATTCTGATTGTATTATTTATTTATTACATCAGGGTATAACTGCTTTACAATGTTGTGTTAGTTCCTGCTGTACAACATGAGTCAGCCATAGGTATACATATATCCCCTCCATCTTGAGCCTGCCTCCCACCCACTCCCATCCCACCCCTCCAGGTCACCGCAGAGCACCAAGCTGAGCTCCCTGTGCTATACACTGACTTCCCAGTAGCCACCTATCTCACGGATGGTGGTGTATATATGTCAGTGATACTCTCCCAACTCATCCCACCCTCTCCTTCCCCGACCCTGGGTCCATGAGACCATTCTCTATGTAAATTCTGGTTTCGGTGACACCTGCCTCTGACTAGCTGTATCACCTGGAGGCAAGCAACAAGGAACTTAACCTCCCAGATATTGAAAGATGTTTGGTGACCTACGTGGGTGAAGCAGCTAGGTAGACTGCCTGGCAAGAATAGCTGCTCAACACATATCCATTTCTCTTTTCCTATCCTTAGGTTCTGTCCGCCCTACATCAGTCACAGGCCGCCGGGGCTGGGATACAAGCCAGGAAGCCCACTGCCTGTGAAGACACGAATCCGTTTAGCTCCACTGTAGTACATTTCAGGACGACGATCAATGTTTCAGCTGAAATATTTTCCCTGCTGCTCACGAGTTAAGATTATTTAATTGATCTTTTAACCCTCCTATTTGTCTGCAGGTCAGCAGGTACATCCATAATCTGCCATTGCGCTCTTAGAACTCGGTCCAGGGTCTGTAAATAAGGATGGGAGAGTGCTGTCTCTGCTATTTAACCCAATCAATGTTATTGTTTTAAAGGAACCAATTTCCTTCCTTGTAAACCCAAGTATATAATAAATAAATAATTCAGCATCTCTGAAATATTTATCATAGGCAGGTAGCATTCTGCTCTCTGAGAAAAGCAAGTCGTCTAAGAATTGGATGCTGTTGGCTATCAGCACCTCCACTAATCATGGAGACTGTGTGCCTGTTGTTTTCCATCATTTGTCTGCTGCTCACAGCAACCTTGGGAGGCAGGGAGGGTGTCTCCTTTTTGAAGATGAAGAAACTCAAGAGGCATTAAGTACCTTTACAGAGTCAGTAAGTCTGGGAGACAGTATTCTAATGATTCTGTTTCTAACTCTCTGTGCAGGGCAAGAATTACAGTCCACTTTGTAAGCGTTAGCTCTTATAAATGACAACAATTACTGCGATTTCTTTCCAGAGAAGCCATTCTGTTTCTCTGTACTGCCGGGATGGAACCAAGTACTTATTACACCATGCATCACGTCTGACGCCCATCCCCGGGTCAGTAGCCAGGATCCCAAACCAGCCTGTTGTTTTCAAGGCTGAATCGTGTGTTTGGGCCAACAAAGATCATCAGATGACTGCCCTGTGCATTTCTTTTCAAAATCTCTGCTTTTGAGATGACCTGGCTCATGCTGGTGTTTGCTAAACGTTATTCAGGTGGCTGTTACAGTCACACACTGCTTTTTCTTGGATGGAAATCACCTGTTGTTGATGCTGATGATGGTTAATGCCACGATTAACCCAGCATTTACTTCATCCCAAGGACTGTGCTAACAACTTTACAAAATGTCATTTAGTTCTAAGAAAAAAACTTTGAGGTGGATGTTAATGTCCTCATTTTTTAACTGAGATGCTTGAGACCCAAGAAGTTGCGCTAAATAACTAGTTCTGAACCACATAGGGAATAAGTAACTAGCACAACCAGGATTCAAACTGGGATCTCACCAATCATACAATGGATGCCTCGAGCCACAAGGATACCTCCAGTGGGAGAAGAATCAGCATACGCCATTAACTAGCATAAACTCTAGTCATATTTAGGAGATACCTATATTTCTAAGCTTAGGGTATCCATCTGTGTATCCACCCATCTATTTATCCATCCATCCGTCCATTCCCTCACTCGCATAGATTGTCCCCTTTGCCTGGAATGTTTCTCTGCTCTCCCTGTAATTGTGGAGCAAACCTCCTTCTCATCACTTAAGTCTCCGTTTTAAGTTTCACCTCCTCCTGGAAGTCTTCCTAGCCTGACTGTCCCATCTCTATGTTCTCATGGTGCTCTGTGTCTCCTACTCAGGGGTGGATTCACATTCTGAGGGGTCTGAGCCACAAGGTACAGTCAAGGAGAATGACTTATGGTGTGATCAAGGGTAGAAACATGAATTAAAGAGGGCAACTAGACTTTAACTTCATTTCCTCTTCAGGTGTTTGTTTTTCTGAATACTCACTGTAGCATAATCACAGTCCTCTAGAGCTTAATCCAAGTGTTAAGCTCTAAATGTCCTTTAATCCAAGTGTTGGAATTTTATTTCTCTAAGGTACTAAACCATCTCAGCTCTAAGTAGACCAAAGTTCAAAAGATTTAAAATTATAATTGTGATTCAGATTTGAGTTCCTGAGTCTTAGATTCAGCATCCCCACAGTTGTAGCCAATAGAAATGTGAGAGCAAAAGTCCTGACCTACCCTGAGGCCCTAAATGCCAACACCTGTCATATTATGTCAGCGGTCAGTTTGATTTGCCCAGCCTGTGTTTATCAGAGCTACTTCTGCTTATACAGACTTTGTTACTGATAAAAATCAGATCACAATAAATATTACATTGTGATATTATACTGTGTTAATAACTCATACTGAAACTTAGAGATATTTGTTTCCTACGTACAATAACAGGAACTCTGTGAATGTTATTATCAACATTTTACCAGTATGGGAACTGAATCTGAGAGGTGTGAAGTGATCTCCTGAAGGTCACACAAGCTAATAAAAAGCAGAGGAAACCAAGTGATGACTGCAGTGTAAATGTCCTTTGTCCATACTGAATCTCCCAAATACCAAATCATAAAACTAGACTTCACAGCTTCAGCAATCCTACTATAGAGTTACACTTCTGCATGTACATTAGCTTCACTAGAGAATGACAGATTGACATGGGCGATCCAAAACAGTCGATATTTCTGCAAATGGTATTTCCAAAGAAACTGTATTGGAGCTATCTAAGCATTGCTGCTGCTGCTGCTAAATCACTTCAGTCGTGTCCGACTCTGTGCGACCCCATAGATGGCAGCCCACCAGGCTCCCTCGTCCCTGGGATTCTCCAGGCAAGATTTAAGTACTACTCTCTTTAATTTACTTTGCCTTATTATAATTATGGAATTACCCCTTTGTTGAGACTGGTGAATAGACAATGCCCTGAAACCTTATGTTGATTTTGATGTGATCATCTCTTTTGTTAATACTTCAGCTCAAACCTTCTCCTGAGAATCTTTGCTTATAAATCCCTAGACATTTCTAGAGCTAACCCAAGACTCCTGGGCTCAGAGGAATTTAAAGGGAAGCAATGAGCTGATAATCAAAAGTCCCTCTGTGAGTCCTTGATGCTGTCTGGGGCACCAGGTTTCCTCCAAATTCTGCTCCTCTGCCAATCAAGCAAAACAACCCCAAGTCACTCTTGTGTCTATTCTTGTGTGGCACAAGCTGTTCATAATCAGAATAAAGGGGCTTGAAATGACAGGTGGAGCCCATGTTCCCCTCTCTACCTCCCAGACCACATGTCCTGGAGTAAAAAGGTAACAATGGGGTAACATTTACAGTAGAAAATTGTATTTCTCTACATCTTTCCTATGTCCCTGACTAACTTTGCTTCCCCCAGTTAGTTCTGAAAAGTCTGGGGTGATGGCAGATCCTGGGCATCTTCCTGCCAGCCACCATTTCAGCCCCATTGTTGAACTCTCTGCTCTGGTCTTTTCCAGTGAGTCAGCTCTGCACATCAGGTGGCCAAAGTATAAGAGCTTCAGCTTCGGCATCAGTCCTTCCAATGAATATTCAGGATTGATTCCCTTTAGGATTGACTGGTTTGATCTTGCAGTCCAAGAGACTCTCAAGAGTCTTCTCCAACACCACAGTTCAAAAGCATCAATTCTTCAGTTCTCAGTCTTCTTTATGGTCCAACTCTCACATCCATACATGACTATAGCTTTGACTATACAGACCTTTGTCCAAAAAGTGATATCTCTGCTTTTTAATATGCTGTCTAGGTCTGTCATAGCTTTTCCTTCAAGGACCAAGCGTCTTTTAATTTCATGGCTTCAGTCACTGTACACAGTGATTTTGAAACACAAGAAAATAAAATCTTTGACTACTTCTACTTTTCCCCTTCTATTTGCAATGAAGTCATGGGACTGGATGTCATGATCTTTGCATTTTGAATGTTGAGTTTTAAGCCAGCTTTTTCACTCTCCTCTTTCACCTTCATCAAGAGGCTCTTTAGTTCCTCTTCACTTTCTGCCATTAGAGTGGTATCATCTGCATATCTGAGGTTATTGATATCTCTCCCAGCCATCTTGATTCCAGCTTGTGATTCTTCCAGCTCAGTATTCTTACCGGGGTCCAGCCCCAGCAGGAGCCAGGGGTACCCTCAGGATGACGGCTTAGGCGATAAGGATAGCAAAGTGGAGAGATCAGAGGCTAGATCTTCCTTGATTAACACAGAAAGCCAATAAAGCTCCTGTGTTCCAAGGAGTCATCCCGAAAGAAGAACAGAGAGAGAAAAGGAGGGAAAAGGAAAAAAAGAACGACACGGGGAGACCAAGCTTCGGTGAACGAGGCCCATAACTTTATTTTCAAAAGGAACTTTTATACCTTGACTTGTACATAGAGGGAAATGAAAGATGCAGTCATATAGAGTCAGCCCAAACATTACATCTGTTTTGTCTTCATCAAAACCAGGATTCTTTTCTGCATACCTTTCCCATAAACAATGTTGTGTACATTATCTTCTGGCCTTGGAGGCCTGTGGACATTTTATGACCCTTTTTTGATAAAGGCTGCTCGACCAGAAAACTTGTTTTCCCTTGAAGTGTTTCTTCTTTATTTCTCCCAGCCTCAGAAAGTACTAAACAGAGTTACATTCTCACAGAGCAAAGGTGCAGTGGGTCACAACAAAGAAAGAACCAATTAGCTCAAAGGTCTGATGTGGTTAATTCCAAGGCTGCTACTTGTTTTTCTTACATTCCAACTATGTTAACCAATGCACTCCCAGGCGCACAATGGATAAGGGATATGGGCACTCGTCAGCAAGCATTGGCCCAGTAATGAAGCCCTTTACCAGTATTATCTATTCTAATAATTTTTCATCCCTTAAAGGACTCTATGCTCATTGGGACTTTTAGAATGTTTTGGCTTCCCGTGCCTTTCAAGGTTGGGGAGTTGTGAACAATCATGTGTGTTAATTGCAAGAGTATGGATAAACCTGTCAGGCAAGCTAGAATGCCCACAGAGGGGTTAAAATAGAAAGATTCCTTTCATGCCCAGGAGACTTATTAACTAAAGCCCTAAGTTGACTTTTTCCAGAGAAAGGTGGTCGGGGAAAGCCCCCTGTTAATGTCAGAAGAGTTGGTGAAAGGCATAAAATAGTAAGACAGACAGATTTGGGTTTTGGGGTGGATGCTAGAGCAGATTCAGGGGGCCCCTTGAGGCCTGATCTGCCTTTGCCTGTCAGGTCTCTTCCGCATGACCTTTGTCATGGATGGCATCTCCCGTGGTGGCTCCCGGCACTGATAGAAGTTAAATAAACATGGTGACAATATACAATATGTCCTACTCCTTTCCCAATTTTGAACCAGTCAGTTGTTACATGTCCAGTTTTAACTGTTGCTTCTTGACCTGCATATAGGTTTCTCAGGAGACAGGTAAGATGGTCTGGTATTCCCATATCTTCAAGAATTCTCCAGTTTGTTGTGATCCACACAGTCAAAGGCTTTAGCATAGTCAATGAAGCAGAAGGAGATGATTTTCTGGAACTCTATTGCCTTCTCCATTATCCTACAAATTTGATTTCTGGTTCCTCTGCCTTTTCTCAACCCAGTTTATGCATCTGGAAGTTCTCAGTTCACGTACCACTGAAGCCTAGCTTAAAGGATTTTGAGTATAACCTTGCTAGCATGTGAAATGAGCACAATTTTATGGTAGTTTGAACATTCTTTGTTAGTCCCTTCTTTGAAATTGTAATGAAACTGATCTTTTCCAGTCCTGTGGCCACTGCTGAGTTTTCCAAATTTGCTTACATATTGAGTGCAGCACTTTCACAGCGTCATCTTTTACAATTTGAAATAGCTCAGATGGAATTCAATCACCTCCACCAGCTTTCCGTAGTAATGCTTCCTAAGGCCCACTTGACTTCACACTTCAGGATGTCTGAGTCTAGGTGAGTGATCACACATTCGTGGTTATCTAGGTCATTAAGATCTTTTCTGTATAGTTCTTCTGTGAATTCTTGCCACCTCTTCTTAATATCTTCTGCTTCTGTTCGGTTCTTATAATTTCTGTCCTTTACTGTGCCCATCTTTGCATGAAACGTTCTTTTGATAGCTCCAATTTTCTTGAAGAGATCTCTAATCTTTCCATTATTTCCCTCTATTTCTTTGCACTGATCACTTAAGAAGGCCTTCACTGTTTTCCGTCACACTGCTGTCTGCCTTTGCTCCTGAGGCACTGGGGTCCATAAGAGCTGTACCCCAGGCCCCTCTCTGTGGTGACCACAGCAGCCACTCCTTCATGCTCTCTGTACTGACCCCTCAGGTCTCACTGCAATGCCACAGCTGCTCTGCTAGAAGGAGGAAGTGCTCTTTCTGTGCCTTTTCTACTGTCACCAAAGCATGGCCTGAAGCAGGGCTAACTGTTGTTCTGGACACCCAGAGTCCTTGAGAGCCGCTCTCAGAGTTTTACAGTGACTTCTCCTCCAGGGCTCTGATGGAAGCACTGGGAGGAGGCCTCCCTATACTCAAACCATTTCTGTCTCGGCCACTAGGATGTTGTTCTCCAGCTGAATGTATAGGCCTGCATCGATGCTTTTGAATTGTGGTGCTGGAGAATACTCTTGAGAGTCCCTTGGACTGCAAGGAGATCCAACCAGTCCAACCTAAAGGAGATCAGTCCTGGGTGTTCTTTGGAAGGAATGATGCTAAAGCTGAAACTCCAGTACTTTGGCCACCTCATGTGAAGAGTTGACTTATTGGAAAAGTCTCTGATGCTGGGAGGGATTGGGGGCAGGAGGAGAAGGGGACGACAGATGATGAGATAGCTGGATGGCATCACTGACTCGATGGATATGAGTTTGGGTGAACTCCGGGAGTTGGTGATGGACAGGGAGGCCTGGCGTGCTACAATTCATGGGGTTGCAAAGAATCGGACACGACTGAGCGACTGAACTGAACTGAACTGAGCTGGTCTCTGTCCTTAGCACCAGTTCTTCCTCAGGAGGATCTAGTGGCTCCCCAAACAAAGAGGATCCTGCCAGGCCCACCCACCAGGCTCTTCTAAGCAGTGAAAAGAGTGCTCAGGTCACCTGCTTCCAGCCCTGGGGTTACCAGCACTCAACTCCAAAACATACACAACTTGGGAAACTGGGCTGGCTGACTTCCACAAAGCCCAGCATATTCTTCCCACTTGAGGCTGAATTTTCAGGCAGGAGAAGTTACCACTGTGCCCTTATGTCTGCTCCAAACACACCATGGACTGGGTGGAAAGTCCACGCTGGCCACAGACTCCTACCAGAGATAGCCATGCTCTCACCTCCAATGATCTTCTAGACCTGAAGTCAACCAGGACATTTGTTAGCACCTGCCTGAGGTACCCCTTCTTAGTAGATGCTAAGGTACTTAGAGGAGGAGTCCAGAAAAATGTAGCAATTGTGAGAGTCTTTGCAATTCCATAACCCCTGAGGTATGCCTGCATTGTACAGGTACTTACATAAACCTCATGAGTCCTTCCCTGGGAATTTTGCTTTTCTGAAAGACTCTTTGCAACTGGCCCCTTCGACAGCAACAAATACAGTGGTCTCTGAAAGGACAAACTTCCTCCTGGAAAAGGTTGCAGAAAGAGGATAAATTAGGCCAAAACAAATACACATGGTAGCCCCAAAACTTACCAATTCCAGTGTCGCTAATTTCCTGACCCCTGAGCTTCAGCTCCAGCTCATGCAGAGTGTGCCTGCTGCCAAAATGTCAGTGCAGTTCCATTCTGTTAGCCTCACCCTTGGCTTATTTCTCGCCTGGAAAAATAATAACCTGACAAACGCAGAATACCCTCAAGACATATTCAACACTGTTCATGTTGCTGAGCTTATAGGACAAATGGAGAGAATATAACCAAGACAATGACAGTGAACAACGAACATTACCCAAGCAAGCACTGTTCTCAGCCAAGTCTGGCTTTAGTCTGGGCAGTGAAGTGAAAATGTTAGTAGCTCAGTTGTGTCTGACTCTTTGCAAACTCATGGAGTGTAGCCCACCAGGCTTTGTCCACGGGATTCTCCAGGCAAGAATACTGGAGTGGGTTGCCATTCCCTTCTCCAGGGGATCTTCCCAGCCCAGGGATCAAACCCAGGTCTCCCGTATTGCAGGCAGATTCTTTAACATCTGAGCCACTAGGGATGCCCAGTGAGGGGAAAATTCAAGGGCACAGGGCAAACGGCAGAAGCCTGGAGAGATGCCCAAGACTTGTGTGCATGGTACACGGATTTCCTAATATAAGCCAGACACTGTCAAGTGCTTACCCAGGTCCCCTCTTAATCTGCACAACAGGTACCCTGAAATGTGTACTATTAATATCATTCCTATTATAGCCCAGGTACCTGGGGCTCTTTGGTGATCGCCAAGGCTTTGCCAATGCAAAGAAAAAGATTCTTGTGATTCTGACCAAGATCATGATTGCATTACTCAAAACTCAGCTGCAAGAAGCAGAAACTCAACTCAAACTAGCTTAAGAGGATAAAACAGGAATTTATAGCTGACTCAACTTCAGGCATGGCTAGATCCAGGGACTAACATATGTCACTTGGACTAACTCTGTCTCTTTCTATTGATCTTTCTATCTCCACTTTCCACTGCTTCATTTTGGGTGTGTGGACTTTCTTCTACAGAATATTCCTCCATAAAATAAGGAAGAGGACCATAAATGCTTCCAGGAAACATAATTGTTTATCTTACAATCCCAGAAGGAGAGAGAGACTTTTCTTCAGAACCCATGTGTAATCTCTTAGAGAAGTGGGCTCTGTTCAGGTCACATTCTGCTTACCCTTGAACCATCACCATGGGTCAAGAGGTTGAGTCCCATGATTGACAGCCGAGGCCACACAGAGAGGGAAGTTTGGTGACTCTTTGAAAGAAAGGTTGCTGTACAAACAACCCAGGTGTCAACAGCACTACTAGGGCCTTTACTTAGATATAATCCCTTATGAACTTGAATCTGCTGGTTTTCATTGTGTAATTTCCTTTTGTCCATTATGTGTGGTATAATCATGAAAATGGGATCAGAATGACAAAGGCGGAAGGTCTAAGAAGCTTTGTGTGTGTGTTAAAATTAATTTGAGTCAGTGATTAGTGATTTTTTTTCTAGAACAAAAAGTATGTTGTGAAAATAGAATCACTGGAATCTTTTAAACACTGTTTTAAGAAAATGCAGCATCACATTGTGGTGTTCTTGCCAAAAACGTTTAACCCAAATTTAATCATGAAAGAAGAATCAGACGAACGCAAAAAACTGGCTTGGACTTTCCAAAACACTCAATTTCATAAAAGACCGGCCACACACAGACACACATGTGTGTTTGCGTGTGCGTGCTCAAAAAGGTGAGGAATCATCTCAGGTTAAGGTGAGTCAAGTTTATGACAAATACAGTGTGAGATTTTTTTATTAGATCCTTAATTTTTAAAAAATTATAAATGGCATAATTAGGACAATTTAGAAAACTCAATACGAAGATCTATATATTAGATAATGATATCATTATCAATACTGCATTTTCTGAAAGTAATTGTGATTGTGTAGAAGAATGTCCTTGTTCTTAGGAGAATATGGTGACGTATTTAGGGATGAAGAGTCAGGTTTATGCAGCTAATTTTCAAATGATTCAGGAAGAGAAATGTACACCTAGACAGGGAGAGATTAGAGAGACATGAGAGTGTGAGAGCTTGAGCATGTGGCCAGATGGTAAGAACTGGTGAATCTAGGTGAAAGGTATATGCGTGTCATTATATATATTATATTATTCTTACAATTTTTCTCCAAGTTTCAAAATTTTCCAAATCAAAAATTGTTGGGAAGGGAGAAAAACTGAGGTACACCTTCATAGCGATCTAAAATCTAACCCCCACACTCGTAATGCAGAAAGTGGAGTCCAAAAAACTCACCATGTAAGTACCAGGCCTTTACTTCCAGATTAGTGAAACCACTCAGTTTTAATAGCCAGCGCTGCAAGACCCAAACCGGTTCACGTCCTCGCTGCAGAGGTTGGCGCCACCTGGTGGCAATTGTCTTTCAGTTCAGTTCAGTCGCTCAGTTGTGTCCGACTCTGCGATCCCATGGACTGTAGCACGCCAGGCTTCCCCCTACATCACCAAATCCCGGAGCTTAATCAAATTCATGTCCATCGAGTCAGTGATGCCATCCAACCATCTCATCTTCTGTCGTCCCCTTCTCCTGCCTTCGATCTTTCCCAGCATCAGGGTCTTTTCCAAGGAGTCAGTTCTTCACATCAGGTGGCCAAAGTATTGCAGTTTCAGTTTCAGCATCGGTCCTTCCAATGAATATTCAGGACTGATTTCCTTTAGAATTGACTGGTTTGATCTCCTTGCAGTTCAAGGGACTCTCAAAAGTTTTCTCCAACACCACAGTTCCAAAGTATCAATTTCTAGGTGGCATCCATTTCCTTGACTTGATTCAGGAGTGGCCAGGAGAATTCTGGAAACAAGGAGACTACATCGTGGGCAGGGGTTGAGGGAAAGGCGATCTGTGTCCAGTCCTTGTGGGAAGTGCTGGCATCCAGAGGCTGCCTGGCTGTGACAGTGGACAGGCTTAGTTGCTCTCTGCCTGCAACCAAGTCCCTGATTCCAGGAACCTAATGCCCATCCATGCAGGAGGGAAGTGGCTGGAAGAGTTTCACACAGCTCCTGACTCAGAGCAGGCATCATTTAGCCAGTGACAGCAAGGTCATACCAGCAATTCCTAAAAATCAACAAACAATTTAGAAATTATTTGATGCCTCATTTCACTATGATTTATATCATTTAAAGCACTTTTATTAGAGAACAAAAGGGCATGTATTTTTAAATTTTTATTTACATGTGAATTTAGGTGACCATTGTTTTAAACTATGTTTAATATCACCTATGTGCACATGTATGTTTTGCAAAACTTATGCATGTACATTTTGGGACTTCCTTGGTGGCTCAGATGGTAAAGAATCTACTTGCATTGTGGGAGACCCAGGTTTGATTCCCGGATCGGGAAGATCCTCTGGAGAAGGGAATGGCAACCCACTCCAGTATTCTTACCTGTGAAATTCCATGGACACAGGAGCTATACACATACATACACATATATAGACACCCATGAGGTATTCTAGCTTGTAACACTTACATGCGCTCTTTCCCCACTGCTTCATTCTGTTTTTTTAATGCTGTTAGTCTGAAAAGCACACGTGGTGTGGTTTATTTAATCAAAATCTTAACCGTAAAACATATTTTGCTAAGATTTATATCTTGCCTATTTTTTGAGAAGACTTGATGTAGTGTGTTTAGCTAAATCACATATAAAACAAGTCAGTGAAAAAAATATTTAGAAGCTTGAAAAACCATCAAAAGAAGAAAAGAGCTTGGGGTAAGTTAAATTGTCCAAGTTTAGCTCTGGATTTCTTGGGGAACAAAAAGGAAATAAGATGCGCTGTGGCTTCTGATCTCACACCAGGGTCTAGTCTGGCTGGAAGGACTTCCAGGTGAACAGGACAAATGGAGACAAAGAGTCACTCAGTGGTAGCAGCTGATGACACCGAAACTAGAGGAGCAGCATCGTGAGGGCACGGTGAGAGTCAATACGCTATAAGCCACCAGAGCACTCTGAATGGGCTGCCCAAACCAGGAGGCCCAGAGCAGGGACTGGAACACCAATGAGACAAGGAAAGAGCAGCATTCCTGGGAATGCTCCTGGGCTGGCAGAGAAAGCAGTAATTTGAAGACCAGGGATACAGAGGAGATAGCTATATCTCTTCACCCCATAAAAGAAAGCTATGTTCATCTTTTATATAAAAGACATTTGAATCACGTGGTAACTCTGTATTTTGTGTAAGTGGCACAGAAATGTTCTTTTCATGAATCCTTCTCCTAATACTCCTTTGCAGAAGACAGGACCCATGGTTTTAAAAAGGCTGAATAAGAGCTAAATGAATTTGTGAAAATCAATAGCATGCCTGAAAACAACTGAGAAGTTAAGAAATATAATGAGAAAGATTTCAGTCCCAGTTACAAGTTTAAAAAAAAAAAGACATATTTGGAAGTAATTTCTATGAGAAATGTATATGACCTCTCTAAAGAAAATCCAAAACTTATTTAAAGAGCTCAAATACTTGGTTAATAGAAAGGTATACCATATTGGAAAATGAAATAAAATGTCAGTTCCTTATAGATTTCATTTTTAGGTGAAAGACACCCAAACAAAATCCAACAGAATCATTTTCATGGGAAGAAACGGAATATATTTTAAGGACTTCCCTGGTAGCTTGAACAGTAAATAATCTGCCTGCAATGCTGGAGACACAGGTTCTATCCCTAGTTTGGGAAGATCCCCTGGAGAAGGGAATGGCAACCCACTCCAGTATTCTTGCCTGGAGAACTCCACTGGGCAGAGGAGCCTGGCGGCTACAAACCATGGGGTCACAAAGAGTCAGGGTAAATATAGAATAATTTTCAAAAAGCAGCAGTAATATTAGAAAAGAGTCTTAGATGATAATTTGAATATTGTGGTAATCTTTGAATAGCAGACAGATCATTGGACTAGAATAAGCACAGAAGATGTAGGTACTATTACACAGAAGACTTTAAATGATTTTTCACAAACCCATCACCAAATAACAGAGGAGAGAATATAATGGTACTAAGATAATTGCCTGTCAATTTGGCAGAAACTAATTATTTAGATCTTTATCTCACACATGTATCCCAATAAATTTCAAATGGATTAAATCTCTATATACAAAACTCAGGCCATTTTTTTTTAAAAGTAAAGTAAAATAAATATCTATCAAACTTCTGGGGGCAGTGCAACTTTCCAAACTTGGGAGTGGTTAAAGACATCACAAGACTGAAATTTCACTGCACACGATTTTGCAACTTCTTCACACAAAAATATAACCAAGCAAAAGATAGGTTGACTGAAAAAAACTATATACACAACAAGGATATATGCTTAGTCATTCAGTTGTGTCTGACTCTTTGCGACCCCATGGACTGTAGCCCACCAGGCTCTTCTGTCCATAGGGACTCTCCAGGCAAGAATACTGGAGTGGATTGCCATTTCCTCCTCCAGGCAACAAGGACTTAGACCGAGGTTAATATATATATATTTATTTTTTACCATTTTGTAATAGCATTTATGCACATTAGCAAGAAGACCACTATGACCACTGGGGATAAAAAATGAGCAAAGGATATTAATAGGAGAAATTGTTCAGAATCAGTGGTAGCCAAAGAAATACGAACGACCAAAAAATGAACTAGCATTTGGTGGCGCTAGTGGTAAAGAACCTGCCTGTCAAGGCAGGAGATGTTAAGAGATGTGGATTTGATCCCTGTGTTGGGACGATCCCTTGGAGAAGGAAATGGCAACTTACTCCAGCATTCTTGCCTGGAGAATTCCATGGAAAGAGAAGCCTGGAAGGCTACAGTCTATGGGGACACAAAGAGTCAGACACAACTGAGCATACACATCGTTTTTCATTAAGTGAGTAAAATTTTAGGGAAAAAAAAAAAATGATTACTATCCAGAGTTGGGGAAGGGAGAGTAGTGGTGTGGAAGGTATGGCCTGATCCCTCTGGTGGTGTTGGAAACCAAAAGAACTTGTTGGAAAAGCAGTTGGTGGTATTTATCAAGAACTATAAAAATATGTGTAAACATTTACCAGTAATCCTGATAAAATTAACTTTATTTTGGACAGATCAAAATACTTATAGATTACTTGCACTAAAGAGCTCTTTTGTTTGAAGCCACTAGCACATAATTAAAGTTGATGTACAAACATTTTAGATTTCAAAGAAAAAATTCCCACTGCTGGAACTATTCTTCCCTATAGTTTGACATCTCTGCTCTCCATTATGAATACTTTTGCAGAGTATCCAAGCCTGATGCTAAGTTAGAGTAACTAATGAGTCTCAGGGTAGCTTAGAGTTCTTTCTTCCCTTGTCATTGTGACAAGTCTTTCATCTAGCAAGTACTTTTTGAGCACAATCTGTATCCACACACTGGGGGCACATAAATTCAGTTCAGTTCAGTTGCTCAGTTGTGTGTGACTCTTTGTGACCCCATGGACAGCAGCTCACCAGGCTTCCCTGTCCATCACCAACTTCCAAAGTTTATTCAAACTCAAGTCCATCACATTGGTGATGCCATCCAAACCATCTCATCCTTTGTTGTCCCCTTCTCCTCCCGCCTTCAATCTTTCCCAGCACTAGGGTTTTTTCCAAGGAGTCAGTTCTTCGTATCAGGTGGCCAAAGTATTGGAGTTTCAGCTTCAGCATCAGTCCTTCCAATGAATATTCAGGACTGATTTCCTTTCGGATTGACTGGTTGGATCTCCTTGCAGCCCAAGGGACTCTCAAGAGTCTTCTTGAACACCACAGTTCAAAAGCATCAGTTCTTCAGCACTCAGCTATCTTTATAGTCCAACTCTCACATCCATACATGACTACTGGAAAAACCAGAGCTTTGACTAGATGGACCTTTGTTGGTAAAGTAATGTCTCTGCTTTTTAACATGCTGCTAGGTTGATCATAGCTTTTCTTCCAAGGAGCAAGTGTCTATTAATTTCATGGCTGCAGTCACCATCTGCAGTGATTTTGGAGCCCCCCAATTTAAAGTCTTTCACTGTGTCCATTGTTTCCCTATCTATTTGCCATAAAGTGATGGGACCAGATGCCATGATCTTAGTTTTCTGAATGTTGAGCTTTAAGCCAACTTTTTCACTCTCCTCTTTCACTTTCATCAAGAGGCTCTTTAGTTCTTCTTTGCTTTCTGCCATAAGGGTGGTATCATCTGCATATCTGAGGTTATTGATATTTCTCCCGGCAATCTTCATTCCAGCCTGTGCTTCATCCAGCCCAGCATTTAGCATGATGTACTCTGCATATAAGTTAAATAAGTAGGTGAAAATATAGAGCCTTGACGTACTCCTTTCCCGATTTGGACCAGTCTATTGTTCAATGTCCAGTTCTAATTGTTGCTTCCTGACCTGCATACAGATTTCTCAGGAGGCAGGTCAGGTGGTCTGTTATTCCCATCTCTTTAAGAATTTTCCACAGTTTGTTATGATCCACAGAGTCAATGGCTTTGGCATAGTCAATAAAGCAGAAGTAGATGTTTTTCTGGAACTCTCTTGCTTTTTTGATGATCCAGCAGATGTTGGCAATTTGATCTCTGGTTCCTCTGCCTTTTCTAAATCCAGCTTGAACATCTGGAAGTTCACTGTTCACATACTGTTGAAACTTGGCTTGGAGAATTTTGAGCATTACTTTGCTAGCATGTGAGATGAGTGCAATTGTGCGGTAGTTTGAGCATTCTTTGGCATTGCCTTTCTTTGGGATTGGAATGAAAACTGACCTTTTCCTGTCCTGTGGCCACTGCTGAGTTTTCCAAATTTGCTGGCATATTGAGTGCAGCACTTTCACAGTATCATCATTTAGGATTCAAAAGAGCTCAACTGGAGTTCCAACACCTCCTCTAGCTTTGTTCGTAGTGATGCTTCTTAAGGCCCACTTTACTTTGCATTCCAGGATGTCTGGCTCTAGGTGAGTTATCACACTGTCGTGGTTATCTGGGTCATGAATATCTCTTTTGTATGGTTCTTTCTTGCCACCTCTTCTTAATGTCTTCTGCTTCTGTTAGGTCCATACCATTTCTGTCCTTTATTGCACTCATCTTTGCATGAAATATTCTACTTGTATCTCTAATTTTCTTGAAGAGATCTTTAGTCTTTCCCATTCTATCCGTAAGACTCAATTTGTGCCCACTCAGGAAGTTTGGAGGCTGGCAGACGAGTGTATGTCATTTTAGAAGCATCCTGGAAAAAATTCCAAAATAGAAAAGAAAAAAAATCACTATGAGAAGCCACCAAATGCTTTACAACACTTCTATTTTGAGCTATCTACTGCACACACATCACACCATCTTCAGCATAGATTTCTAAAATGATATACAGTACTGGTCTCATGTTACTTCACTGGTAAATGAAAAAGCAACAAACTCAGTAGCAATAAGCATCCTGAAGTGACTCTCTTGTTAGATGCTCAGAAGTGGTGAACAAAAGGCCACCACACACACAGACCACACACACATGGACCACACACACTGACAGGTCCAGGAGACACCAGGGATGATGCAGAGATACGGACCTGCTCCTATCCCTCTGGGATTCGCTGTGTGGTATCTATTCTGACCTGAGCAGGGATGTGTTTGGTGTTCTGACACATGAATCCACAATCCACGAGAACCAGGATCTACAAATACACATTCACAGGCTTGCCAGGTCTGGCCCAGAGTGAAAGGGCTTCTCGTGGTAAATTTTTCTTCACTCCCTACTTGGAAGTGTGCTAACCTTCTTTCTTCGGTGAGGAAAGAAGTATTTGTGTACATTTTATGTATAAAAGGTGTCTAGTGTACACTGTGTGCTCACGTTTAGTCACTCAGTTGTGTCTGATTCCTTGTGACTCGATGGACTGTAGCCCACCAGGCTTCTATGTCCATGGAATTTTCCAGGCAAGAATACTGGAGTGAGTTGCCATTTCTTTCTCCACTGTATAGTAAGAACTTAAAAACAAAGTCGGTTGCATGTTAATCTGGGCAGGCTGCGTTGAAAGAGGTGCCTATCAAGATGTTCTTTAAGGAAAGAAGCTCATGTGTAAGGCTATTTTATAAAATAGATTTTTGCCATAAGCTTAATGCTTTACCTTAGTGTTTATTTCTGACGCTGTTTCTTTGAACCACTGCATACTTGGTATATATTGATTTTATTTTTGCTCCTAGAGATTTAAGCAGTGAATAGAGGTTAATTTGTTATCTGGTCCATTGATTTTTCTCCTAAGAGAATGAGTTTAATTTTCATCATTTCTGACTATCAATTGCTACTAATACTTAAATGGATCCTCCCAGCTAACTTCTTTTCCCAGCTATACTTTCTTTCTTTAATATAATTTTTTGGCCACACTACACAACATATGAGGGGGAATCTTAGTTACCCAGCAGGGATCAAACCTGTGCCCTTTACAGCAGAAGTAGGGAGTCTTAACCACTGGATCTCTAGGGAAGTCCCTAATATATTTTCTCAGTCATGCAATATTCCTGTGGTTATTTCAGGATTTGGTCATGATTGTTTGCTCCCATACTTCATTCTTATTTCTAAACTCCCTAGAGTGTTGCAGATTAAATGGGAGATTTCCAGGGAAACGCCCAATAAGTAGTAACCTCTTTTCTTTGACCAGGCTCTGAGCAAGTTGAGAAATTAAATAATGAGTAAAGATAGAAGCCAGAATATCAATGTGATTCATAATAGGAGCTAGATTGGAGGATCCAGTTTAGAGTATTAACCAAATGGGCCTGTTGACTGCATTAGGCAAATTTAACTACTAAATTTCAGGCAGCAATGAACCAGAAAACCTTCCTAACTTCCACTTGCCCACCCACCTCCCACTTACCTCCTAGAATTGCAGAGCAGAGTAGATCTTTTCTCTGGGAAAGCAAGCTCCTTCACAAAGAAAATTAGGGAAGAATTTTTCTTCAACCTATCAATCAAGTAAATTACTACCTCCCAGGGCTGGAGAGAGGGAAGAGAAAGAGGTCAGGAGTTAAACTGATGGAGTGTCCTTCATGGGAAGGAAACATCAGGAGATGAGAAAAAGGGTTCCCCACTAATGAGATGAATATTGAGAAGCAATAATAAAAAATGGGAAGAGCAAGCAAGTGGAAATAAAAATATTTGGCATTCATCTTGATTTTGTCATTTTCTAGCCACGCTGCTGCTGCTGCTGCTGCTAAGTCGCTTCAGTCGTGTCCGACTCTGTGCGACCCCATAGACGGCAGCCCACCAGGCTCCCCCGTCCCTGGGATTCTCCAGGCAAGAACACTGGAGTGGGTTGCCATGTCCTTCTCCAATGCATGAAAATGAAAAGTGAAAGTGAAGTCGCTCAGTTGTGTCCGACTCTTAGCGACCCCATGGACTGCAGCCTACCAGGCTCCTCCGTCCAGGGATCTTCCAGGCAAGAGTACTGGAGTGAGGTGCCATTGCCTTCTCTGATTTTCTAGCCATAAAAACTTCAATAATAGCAACTCCCTGAGTCTCATCTTTCTCATCTGTAAAATGGAGATAATATCTGTTCTTCTTACCCTCCAAAGTTTTAACAAGATGACACAAATTAATATAACATAAAAACCTCTTAAGCATGAGGATATGACATTGGCAGATAACAACCTACACAAAGTCCTAGTAGAACATGATAGGATCAAGAGCTTGATCTCTTAGTGGGTGGCTTTTGGTTTTTCCTTTCAGCTCTTAAGCCGAAGGTGGCTGATGTTATACTTGTTTCTTAAAAGCCTTCCAAACAAATAGGAAATTTTATAGTCCAAGAAATAGAAATATAGCAACCCCCAAAGGACTTTTATTTACATTTAAAATCTTAAAAGAGATAAAGGATGGAAGTTATAATCAAGAACAAAGAATTGTGAAAAACTACCAATTAAAAATTATGGAAAATAAGAAAGTAATCATTGACATGAGAAAGATATTAACTGTTGACTAGATTTAGTTAAAGAATCAGTGATTGAAAGGGAGGACTTGATCCAAAATAAAACACAGAGATGAAATGAGAAAAAAATGTGAAAATGAAACTGAGATATGAAAGACAGATTATAATGCTCTGATGTAATTTTTCAGAATAAAAAAGTATATCAAAGGTATATTAAAAGATATATCAAGCAGGACAACTTTTTTTTAAAATCCACTCTTTAACTTGTAGAAGCAAAACTGCAGAACAGCAAGAGAAATTTCTTGAAAGCCAGCAGAGAGAAACTAAAAAGAATGACAGTCAGACAGATGCATTAGAAAATTTCTAATTTGCAAAATGATGCTGGAATAAATGGAGTTATATCTCCACAGTGCCAAGGAAAAGCAATACTGAATCTGGAATTCTATACCCAACTAAAATAATATATAACTTAATTGAATTTTGTATCATGTGAAAGTATTCCTTATTCCCCCAATTGAGTATAATTTTAAAAGAAAGCAAGAGAGAAAATGAAATAGATATTTTCAGGCAAAGACTAAAATAGTGTGTTATCCAGAAATCTTCCCTGAAAAAAACTACTATAGGAAGAAGAAAAAGAAATCTATGAGGAAGCTGAAGGGTTCAATTATTGACTATAAAAGAGAAATAATGATGGTCTCCAAAAATAGAAATAATTATCTTTTCTTATTTAGAGACAACATGGACCTAAAATTCTAGGTAATAACATAAAAGATGGTGATGAGTGAGATTAAGAGGGAAGATAAACATGCTAAGTTCCTTGTTTTCTTTGAGAGATGTATTTTACATGTGTGTTAAAAGTTTTATTTAACGTAATCCTTAAAAGAATAGAAGTAGAATATTTGAAAATTGGTGAAAAGAAGGTAGCACTGGGGAACAGAACAGAAGTCAGTAAAGAAGGGAAAAAAAGAGAAAGTATGAAGGTAGAAACTCAATGTAAAGTAGCAGAGATAGTCCAAATTATATCAGTAATCGCAATAAATGTACCCAGATTAAATTCACATAACATAGAGACTTCTAGGTTGAATGAAACAAGCAAAATAAGGCATTTCCATGTGGCACACCAAAGTGGGTTCATCCCATTTCTTCTGAGCTAAGTGTGTTTATGTGTGCATCTGTATTGTATATGTGTTTTGCAAGGTGGTGGTGGTGGTGAAGGGGGCAATTCAGTTTATATGCTCTTTGCAAAAGATTTGGGTGGCACACACAAGTTTTTGTTGGGCTCAGTCGCACAATTTTTACTTTTGCATACATTCTTTTACAAGGTATAATTCAATGAATTAAAAATTTGGGGGGATTCCATGGGGGTCCAATGGCTAAGACTCTGCACTCCCAGTGTATGGGGCCCAAGCTCACTCCCTGATTGGGGAAATAAGTCCCACATGTCACAACGAAGACCCGACATGGCCATATAAAGAAATACTAAATTTTTTTCTCTAAAAGTTCTTCACCTGAAATGTGCAAAATACTAATAAAAAGGAGATCATAGTAGATATTGAAAAGGGTGGTATCAATGAGAATGATTAAGAGACAACCCAAAATATCAGCTGGTTCATTCACTGTATGAGAAATAGGTCAACGTCACCATTTTATTCTAAATGCAGCCTTTAAAATCTCAGAGAAAGAAAATTTCACACATCACTGATTATTCTTTTGACAATTTTAGCCAGAAGCTCTTCATTCTTTCCTGGGGCCTGTATAAATCAATTGTAACAAACTGTGCAATTATCATTCTTGCAACTGACGGCTTGTGGCAGATTTAAATTCCATTTTGCAAGCGAGCCAAAAACTCTCCTTTGCCTCCTAAGCTCAAAAGCCAGAAAGCAGCTGAAAGATGGTCATTGCTTTGTTCTTGAAGGGAGCTAATTACAGAGTTGTCTGCCTGCCTGGGATGGGCTCTCGCAGCCAGTGTGTGAATAGGGACAATTAGAGCTCATTTCAAGCAGACATTATTTCTAAAAAAAGACGCAGAAACTTCAGATTTTAATTACTCTCATAGGAATTATAACATTAAACAGAACCTGACCATTTTTTTTCTCCTCGCAATTCAGTTCAACAAACATGACAGTTCTCTGTCACAAGAATGTTCTAATTTTATCCTTTCTACAGATGGTTTGGTAGGAACGTGAAGTTTAGTCCTCCCTTCTTTCCTCACTAGATTTATTTTAATCCTACATCACAGTCAAGTTTTTAAAAATTTGCATAGTATTGAAATATTAATGTGTCATTTTCCTACATCTTCTTAGAATCATCATTTTTACATTTAAAAATATTCAACTAATCAATCATTTATTAAACCCTACACAGATTTTTCAAGCATTTCACTTCATGCTTTGGAAACATTTTCTTGCTTAGACCTCCTATCTACGTTAGGAGTGTTATTCTCGATTTATAGTTGAGGACACTGAGATGTGGTTACTTGACCAAGGTCACACAGCCAATGAGCAGTGGACCTGGGATTTAAATCTAGCCAATTTCAAGAGCGCTTTGCTGTAGTAGAATGTTGAAAGCAGTGCTAAACAGAGTAGCTCCCATCAATGAACTCGGCGAGGGAGACAGGAGACATTATGAGGGGCTTCCCTGGTGGCTCAGCTGGTAAAGAATCTGCCTGCAATGCAGGAGACCTGGGTTCTATCCCTGGGTTGAGAAGATTCCCTGGAGAAGGAAATGGCTACCATTATTCTTGCCTAAAGAATTCCATGGACAGAGGAGCCTGGCGGGCTACAGTCCATGGGGTCACAAAGAGTCGGACACGACTGAGCAACTAACACTTAGGAACCACAGTAGGAATGTTGGCGGGGTGTGTGTGTGTGTGTGTGTCTTTCTAGGGGAAGGAGCCCTGCAGTCTTGGAGATTGCAAGTTATCCTGGTGCGAGGTCAAGGGTGCAGGTTATGGGGATCAGGACAGGGAGGGGATCATACTGAGAGTGGTCTTGGCAGTTTTTAGGTTATGGTCCAAGATCAAATGACTCAACTTTCTCCAAGATCTGTTAGGCTTGTGGAGAGATGACTGCTTTGAGATGCTCCTTCTTCTCATTTATTTTTATTCTGTGTTGTGTTCCGAGCCTGATCCCCTTGCTGCATCTCACTGACCTTCCCTTTCTCTCTGTTCCACAAGTATTTATTATCTGCATCACACAACTGAGTGGTTTGTTAGCTACTGTTTTAGATTCTCTTTCTGTTTTTCCGGAATCACACAACTTGGCTCAGATAGAATCACCTGATTCCTCTGAATGACTCTTTTGGCGGGAAAAACAAAATCAGGAGTGAGAATATTCTCTGACCCACAAAACCCCTCTGTGGGAGAAAAAAAAGTTATCATTTTGTTATTGTTCATTAAAATATAATGAGTGTTTCTTTTTCACATCCAGACCTAGAATTTTGTGTCGTATATAGACTTGAGATTAAAAAATCAACTGGGATACAAGGAGGGGTGGGCAGGGTCTAAAGAAAAATATAGAGGCAGGGGAACTATTTTTATAATTTATGATCTCAGTCTCTCTGTCTCTCTTTTTTGTGGAAGGACAGGGTCACAGGTCAAGTTCCCCTGGAGAAAGACTGACATGGAGATGTGCTTGTGTCCATCTACCAGGGAGCATCCTCAGGTCAACACCTGGAAGGGAAGGGAAGGGAAGGGAAGGGAAGGGAAGGAGGGAAGACTGGGCACAAGAAGGTGGCCTGAGATGCTATCACAACAGACACCTCAGCTGACCCTACAGGGAGCTCTGGAGCCTGGATGGCCCTTTATAAGGGTCCTGAACTGAGGAACGAGGAAATGAGCCTTTACATCCATGTATCAAGCAGTCACTGATTGCAGGCTGCCCCCAGAAATGAAGTGGATCCATTCAAACAAAGGCAATTAGGGATCAAGGAAGTTCAAGACAGGTGAGCGGAAGGTGATGGACCTGCCAGCACTCCAGGTCGCTGCAGGGACGAGTGCTTCAGTCCCGAAAGCTGGAGATGCACTGGCTGACACGCCACAGCATTCATTATAGAAGCTTGCTTGTTTTGCTTCTTAATTATGAAATATTTCAGATATACGAATGGAGAATAAAATAACGAATAACCACATACATACTCATACTCCAGTTTACAAAACAGAACATTTCAAATTCAGCTAAATTATACCCAGTGCACCTTTACCCAATTTCATTTCCTTACCTTCCTGAAGTAACCCCCAATTTCTTTTTTAATATTTATGTATTTATTTGGCTGTTCCAGGTCTTAGTTGGGTTTTTTGTTGTGGTATGAGAGATCTATCTCACGGACCAGGCATCAAACCCGGGCCCCCTGCATTGGGAGTGCAGTCTTAGCCACTGGACTGCCAGGAACGTGCCTATAACCCTCACTCTGAGCCTGAGGTTTCTCTTCTTCAGGTAAGACAACCAATTGTTTTGCTGTGCCTGGAAATGGAGGGTTTCCAGGATATAGAACTTTCAGTGGTAAAACAGTTCTAGGCAAACAGACATGGTTGGTCACCCTGCCAGGTATATTTTATACTTTTACTACATTTGTATCGATTCACAAATAATATATTATATTATAGTCTATGTTTAAACTTCATGCAAAGAGGATCCTTATGCATTATTATTCTACATCTTGCTTTTTTTTCACTCAATATAACATTTGTGAGATTGAGTCATATAAGTAATTATATTAATATAATTAATATTATATATTAATATAATAGATATTATAATAATTAATATCAAGTTCACTCACGTCACAGCTCCAGAAGATTCCACCGCTGGAATACAACCACAATTAATTTACTCATTCTGCTGCTGATGAGGCATTTTGGTTGTTTCCAACTGTTTGTTTCAAAATGTCCTGCCATTAGCACTGTGGTTTCTGTCCCCAGGCACAGGTCTGAGAGTTTTCTGTGTAGGAGTAGATTTACTGGACTATCTTGCACACCCATCTTCACTTTTACTAGACAACGGGAAAAGTGCCCTCCAACATGACTGGACTAATTTCCCCCTCAATTAAGCTGTGTTTAAGGATGGCTTTTGCTCCTTTGAAAAAAGTGAAATAGTCTTTCACCTTTACCAAAGCTTGGTATTATTAGACTTTGAAAATGCTGAAATCTAGTTTATTTAACTTATATGCAGAGTACATCATGAGAAACTGGACTGGAAGTTTCTGGACTGGAAGAAACACAAGCTGGAATCAAGATTGCTGGGAAAAATATCAATAACCTCAGATATGCAGATGACACCACCCTTATGGCAGAAAGTGAAGAGGAACTCAAAAGCCTCTTGATGAAAGTGAAAGTGGAGAGTGAAAAAGTTGGCTTAAAGCTCAACATTCAGAAAATGAAGATCATGCATCCGGTCCCATCACTTCATGGGAAGTAGATGGGGAAACAGTGGAAACAGTGTCAGACTTTATTTTTCTGGGCTCCAAAATCACTACAGATGGTGACTGCAGCCATGAAATTAAAAGACACTTACTCCTTGGAAGGAAAGTTATGACCAACCTAGACAGCATATTCAAAAGCAGAGACATTACTTTGCCAACAAAGGTCCGTCTAGTCAAGGCTATGGTTTTTCCTGTGGTCATGTATGGATGTGAGAGTTGGACTGTGAAGAAGGCTGAGCGCCGAAGAATTGATGCTTTGGAACTGTGGTGTTGGAGAAGATTCTTGAGAGTCCCTTGGACTGCAAGGAGATCCACCCAGTCCATTCTGAAGGAGATCAGCCCTGGGATTTCTTTGGAAGGACTGATGCTGAGGCTGAAACTCCAGTACTTTGGCCACCTCATGTGAAGAGTTGACTCATTGGAAAAGACTCTGATGCTGGGAGGGATTGGGGGCAGGAGGAGAAGGGGATGCCAGAGGATGAGATGGCTGGATGGCATCACTGACTTGATGGAAGTGAGTCTGAGTGAACTCCGGGAGTTGGTGATATACAGGGAGGTCCTGGCGTGCTGCGATTCATAGGGTCGCAGAGTCGGACATGACTGAGCAACTGATCTGATCTGAAGGGATATGAAATTCTGGTTTCTTTTTTAAATAAAAGTCTGTTTGTACTGTTAAAATGTAAATATTCATCAGATTTTGATTCTGATAATGATTTTGTTCTCATTGTGGACTCCAAGTGTAATGACTTTTTAAATACACAGAAACCATCATGATACTTGTCACAGAGCAATCACTCAATACATGCTTCTTGACTTAATAAATGATCAAATCCATCAAGTGTTCTATTTCTTGAAAATGTTTTTTTTTCTTAAATATTTATGGAGCACCAAATAGTCATTCATTCATTCATTATCAGGTTCCTGTCATGTTGCAGGCACTCTTCCAAGGGTGCAGATATAGCAGTGAAATAGACAAAATCTCTGCCCTAGTGGCTCACATTCTTGTCTTATGTCCTCGCCCCAGACTACAGGAGACGAAGACACAGCAGATCAGTGAGGCAAGAAGCGCTCCGAGAAGGCCGTGTGAGGGAGATTAGACCAGGCTAGCCCAATACCTGAGGATGGTGCTCCTCAGGTATTCAGACGGAAGATGCGAGGGCACTGAGATGGACGCGAAAGGGATGCATGTGTAGCAGTGAAAAAGGAGTGTTCAGGGAGAAGGGTTTAACGTTGGAACCAGAGAGTGGGCCCAAAAAGGACCTTGGAAGGAAGCTCAGAAATTCCTATTTTCAGAGTAAAACATACTAAAAGTTTTGTTAACAAGGAAGCAACATGACAAAAGATCTATTCAAGGAAGAGAGATCGGGTTGTCTGCAAAACTTTTTTAGTGTGAAAAGTCTGGAGCCTGGGGGTTGTACAGAGGCTGCTGCAAAAACCCAGAAGCCTGGGATTCTCCTCGACTCCCCCCTTCCTCCTTCCATCACACACACCCACATGCCTGCATCCAAGGTTCCAGTGAGTGGCCGAGTTGCATCAATCTTTTCTCTGTAGTGGCTCCAGGAGTCACAATGTTGGTGGATGGTTTTCCTAAAAGGCAAACCTGATCTTGTCACTTCTCTGTTTCGCATCCATCAACCACCTCCATGCGCCTCACAATGAAACCCGAATTCCGAAACATGGTTCACAGCCTTCGTGTGGCTTGGCTTTGCCCGCCTGTTCCCACACCTTCAGAGCCCTGAATTCCAAACTGTGAATGATGTTTCACATTTCCATACCTCAGCATCCTGCCACTTCTTGTACTCAAAACGTGTTTCCCTGAAAGTCTGGGAACTCCTGTGCTTCTCTCAAGGTCCAGCCTCTGTGTTAGCTCTTAGAGAAGCCTTCTCCAGACACTTGGAGAGCTCACTACTCATTCCCAACGAACACCTTCAAACTCGCATCACATCCTGTCTGCAGGTCTGCCCACCAATTTGTCTTCCTGCTAAAGAGAGAGCTTTTTGACAGCACAATCTGTATTAAACCATGGGTGTAAACAGTACTTCCCTTAGGATCAAGTCGTATCTATTTGATTCACCATTACTCAAAGCTGCGCCCATATGGGCAATTAATAAATCTTGCTGAAATCATGGAAGCTAGAAAGTACTTAATAAATGTTGAATGAGTGAACGAATGGGTTTTAAGTGTAAGGTCATGGCAGGGGTGTTGAGGTTGAACTAAATTTTCTAACCACCTAAGGATTCATATTTTTTTGACTTGCTGCCTGTTGATTAAAATGTGTAAAACTAACCACCTGTAGGAACCCAGTTTATATAATATTTAGTGTCCCCTGTGTGATGTGCCTAACATTGTATGGCTCACAGTCAGACCTTTAGTTGGGGCATCTGTGTTGTTGAAGATGATATACTTATTAAATAACAAGTATCTTCAGTTTGTGATTAAAGAAATCAACGTATCAAGGGGCTTAATCACTAACTCAGTCTCTCCCCACAAAAGATGCAAAACCTCCTCGTTTACAGCCCTCACCCAGAGACATTTTCCTTCTTAGTGGACATATCTCTTTTGTGTACATTCCATCAATATCATTTGCAAGCGAGGTCAAGCCATTTAACTTCAAATAAAGCCAGCTTGAGCATATAACCTTGAGATGTAAAACCGCAAAATGAGTACAAAGTGAACACTCATTTAGTGTACTTTCTGGAAACCACAGATCTTTCAGATCACAGGTCGTTACGTGGGGTGTTCTCCTGCAACTTCAAAAGGGAATGGAAATGTTAGAAGAGCCCAACAAATGATTCATGTTAGCCTGCTCTAAAGCCCTGACTCAGAGCCCAGCTCATGGTAGGTCCTCACCTGAATGAATGAATGAATGAATGTTCATTCCTATTTTTTGTTGTTATGCTCTCATATAGGGCTGCTTTTGACAATCATTGTAAGATTCATTATGTTGTTGTGTGTAGCAGTAGTTATTCCTGTTGTGCTATGTGGCTTTAAGAAAACACTACAGTTTATTAATCCACTTGTTAAAAAGTTATCTGTCTCTCCTCCATTGAATTTCTTTAGCACTTTTGTCAAAAATTTATGGAGTGTATTTGTGTGGATCTATTTCTAAATTCTCTGTTCCATTTCATTGATCTACGATTACACTTTTTAAAATTCATATTTTCCACAAATATTTATTGAGCATCTGTTAGGTACTAAATACTTTGTTAGGTACTGCAAAGAGTGAAGACATTTGTTTTTTCTTTTTTTAGATCCCATATATGAAATCAGATGGCACCTGCCCGCCTTTTTTCACTTATCATGATGTCCTCAAGGTCCATCCATGTTGTTGCAAATGGCAAGATTTCCATCCATTTTATGGCTTAATAATTCCAGTTATACATATTATATATACACACACACACACACACACACACATATGGCACTTTCTTTATACATTCATCCATTGATGGGCACTTGGGTTGCTTCCATATATTGGCTATTATAGATAATGCTGCCATGAGAATTGGGGTGCATATTCAGTTTCAAATCAGTGCCTTCATTTTCTTCAGTTATATACCCATAAACAGAATTGTTGGATCCTATGGTAACTCTATTTTCAACTTTTTGAGCAACTTCCAAACTGTTCTCCATAGTGGCTACACCAGTTTACATTCCCACAAACCATGTACAGGGTTCCCTTTTCTCCACTTCCTCCTGGCCAACACTTATTTCTTATCTTTTTTATAAAAGCCATTCTAACAGGTATGGGGTGATATCTCATGATCTTGATTTGCATTTTGCTGATGATTAGTGATGTTGAGCATCTTCTCACGTGTCTGCTGGCTATCTGCATGTTGGATTGTTTGGTTTTTCGCTGCCGAGTTGTATGAGTTCTTTGTATATTTTGACTGATGACCCTTTATCAAATACATGATTTGCAAATATTTCCTCCTATTCAATAGACTGCCTTTTCGTTTCAATGGCTTCCTTTCCTATGCAGTTTTCAGTTTGATGTTGTCTCACTTGTTTATTTTTGCTTTTGTTGCTTTTGATTTCCTAATTTCTGTTATCAGTATCAAAGATGGCAACTATACAAAAATTAGTAGAAAAAAAAGCAACTCTCTATTATGTTTGTAACTTTCATTCTTGAGAATTATTTCACTTTGTATTTTGTTTGAAGGAAGTCCAACCATTTCCTTCCTCTCTCTGACATCTTTATAGCTATAAATTAATTACCTTATCTCTTACTTTTCCTTTGGTAATTTTCCTTGTGCTTCCTGAACAAAGACCAAATTCCTGAGCCAGGCCTTCAGACTCTATGTAGTTGGACCCTTTTTCTGCTGTTCCTCTGCAAGCACCTTACACTGCAGCCCAGGGGGACCCTCTGCTATTTCCACACATGCTCCAGAATTTGCTACTTTCACTCACAACAGACGCCTCCAGCTGGAACGCTCTTTTTTGCTGGCTGCAGCACGGGCGGCAGGATTCAGAGCTTCAGCTGTGGCATAAGACAGGCTCCACCACTTGCTGCTGTGTGACTCTGAATGAGGTGCTTGTGCTGGTGGTTCACCTGTTTGCTCTCAGACCTGCCTCTTCCCTGTCTCCTTCTGGCTGCGTTCCCCGGACTCTGGGGTGAGCCAACGGAAGGCAGCAGTGGTGGGCCACCAGAAGACAGCGGGAGGGGGAGTCAGAACATTCCTCCTCCTCTCAGGCAGCATCTCTGGTGGCAGCTGCCTCTCCTCCTTGGCTTTAGCTCCCGCCAGACAGGCCTGCTGCGGTTTTAGCTTCCTGGGGTGGAAAGAGAGGCCAGGAGTCCTGAGGATCTTTGCTGAGCCCCATACCCTGTTATTCCTAAAGCAGTAAGACATGCCCTCTGCAGTTCTCATTTATGTGAGCCAATATGCTCTCTTATAAAACCTAAGCAGTATATTTGATAGCATTCCTTTTCCCCCTTTGTAATATTATATCATTTGGCTCATTTGCAATGTATTATAATGTTTGTGATCTAACAAAAAATACACAAATAAAATAGATACTGCCAGGAAACTTAAAAAAAAAAAAAAACCTAAGCCATTTTGGCTTGACGTTTTCCACTATTTTAGCAACAAATAGTCCTTATTAATTTAATCTCTCAGTTAATTTACTTTCTCACTCATAGAGCAGGTAAAGGAAACACTATTCTTAAATCACTATAATGCCATTTGATGTAGAAGACAAAAGAGAGGGTGACTCCCATCAGGACCTGTGGGGGGGCACAGCCAGGATATTTGGCCTTTACTCAGATTGGAACGGAAGCCTAGGAAGGTTTTTGAGCAATTGTGTGTCAGGATTCAAGTGGAGCTATAGGCAGATGACTATAGGCTCAGTGCAGGCCTGCAGGGCCTCTGCACAACTCCAGGGGGTGTCATTGACCTGGAACACATCATGAATGGTGCTCCTAGAGCTGTGCAATGTGCAGCCTTGAGCCAGGCAGAGAGGCCGAAAGTGTGATCAAAGAGTTATTGGGAGGCTATTGTCTGCCAGGAGAGGTGAGAAGGCTGTGAACTTGGGCAGCAGCACAGGTAAGGGGATGGATTTGAGGCACATTCTAAAATTGTTTGAAAGTTTCAATATGAGAAGAGGAAGGCATGTCAACAGAAACATGGGAGTTGGAGGAAGAGTAGATTTGGTAAAGATGGAAATTTTCTTTTGAGGTAAGAGATTTTGAGGTAGTAATGGGAGAAGGCTGATGACTACTGATGGTGGAAGTAGGACTCAGGGAAACTGGGCTGAAAAATAAAGATCTGAAGTCATTTACACAGAAATGGAAGGAAGGAAGGAAATATTTTTTGCTAGAAAAGGGCCAAGGAATGGTCCTTAGGGAGCAGCTACATGGAAAGGGCAGCACGGGAGCACAAGTCAGAACACAAGTGTGAAGGATCAGAGAACCGTGAGAAAAATCAGTCGCATCAGGAAGATCAGAGGAGGAGTTTCAAAGAGCAGGGGCCGGCCACTCCCACACCCCTTTCCCCTGACACGGTAAGTGCTGAAGTGTCCTAAGGATGGAGCTTCCCTCAGCCTGGGTCCCCAAGCATCTAAGATGAGCAGAGCCCTCGATGGCCCTGATGGACATCCAGCATGACCGAGAAGTAACCTTTTGTTGCTACAAGCCATGAAGAGTGCTTTTCCACAGCAAAGCCTAGCCCATCCTGACCAACACGTGGTGGCCACGTGGGGATGAGGGGGAAAAAGAAGAAAGTGTGGTCAGACTGGAGCCTGTCTGTAGGATTAGCAGGGAAATGCTGGGGAAACGAGAGAAACTGGATGTAAGAGAGGGCGCACTTGGCCAGCCTTGGCTGTGAGGGAGGCCAAGGGCTGTGTGACTCCTGTGCACACCAGCACACCACAGGTCTGACACATGAACACGTGGCCAAGACCCCTAATTGAGAGACACCTGTGACAGTCTGTGACCAGCCCATGCTTCTCTGCCCAGTGAACCACTTCTGGAGAAAGCTAAAGAGTTGAAAACCAAGTATTTGTCTGAGATGATGAAGCGTCAGGCCTCAGCACAGAGGAATGGAACAAATATCTCAGTACCTCAGTTTTCTCATCTATAAAGTAAGGATAGTCATAGAATCTATCTTACAGAGTTGTAAACATTAAATAAGTTACTACATGGAAAGCATTTAGAACAGTATCTGGCACAAAGTGAGTTCTATATAAGTGTGATTTCCGAACCTCTTCAGGTTTTAGGATAAAGCTCTAAATATGGTGGTGAAATCTACTAATAGCTTCTTTTTTTTCCTCCTGTAATCACTTAAACAACAACGAAGAATTGTAAGGAACAGCAAAGTCCTGATCTCCAAGGAGGCAAATAGACAGCAGTGAATATATTTGGCATCTCTACTAGCTTCAAAACTAGTGTTATTAAATAAAAATCAATCTTAATTTCTCTTATACAGCTGTGCCATTTCATCTAACAAGAATTTCTTAGGGAAAACAATCAAAGACTCGGTGCAGGTAAAAGCCCTTGAACACTTTCAAGGAGTCACTGAAAGTCATTTGGGCACAGAAATGATTCAGGCTGATCAAATGCATTCTGGGCATCTCAGACAGGTCTATAAAACACCAAAACCACCAAAAGAAAAAGTCAACCAGTCTTGGTTGTTTTAACTTGATTCCCAAGCACTGGTTTGCCTTTTTTTTTTTTTTTTAAACAAACTGATTAAATCAATTGCTTGTTTTGATGCTGTAGTGTAAGAGTTGGAGTGTCTTCTCTAGAAATTGGGAAGCAAGGGTCTAGAACATTCTCTCTCCCTCTCAGAAAAGGGCTTTGGAAGACCCCACAGTGGGCTGGACACACATCAGTTTTCCCGAATTGGCCCACTGTTCAAATCAGGGGTAAAATAAAACTTGCTGACTTGAACATTACTTACACTCATCCTCAGTAACATACATATATCTGTACATTTCTAGCCATCAAGTATGGATTTAGATTTGGGAGGACTACATCTACCATCATATTGGACTCAATGATCTTGAAAGAAAAGGTCAATGCTAGAAATTAAAGGCTCCCTGATGCAGAGAGATCTCCCTTGGGACCTCAGACCAAATCCAACCTAACTCTGTGGTTGTTTACCAAGAGGACTGGACAAATCAGTCATGCCCAGCCTTTTAAGGAAAACTGGCTCTAAGACAAGTGAACCAAGCTGTCCTTACATCAAGGTAGCCAGTCTCTAGACCACGTGACCTATCTGTTCTCCAGGTTGGCAAGGGGGATGGGTATATGGAGGGCAGTAAGTTCATTGGTTGACCTGTGCAGTGGCCTGGAGCAAAAAATCTGCACAGAAACAATGGTAATTAACTAAGCCAATCAGATTCTCACTGGGACTCTGAACTGGTAAATGGTGTCAGGCAGTTTGGTTGGTTGGTTGTTTGGCTGGATAATTTTGGAGAAGATGCAAGAAAACACCCAAAGAGATGATGAAACCTGGAGGCTGGCTAGAGTATGTTCCTGGCAGAGCACCAGAGTGAAGAGGGGAAACTCAGGCTGCAGAAGGGAGATGAGGTTACCTGACTCTAGAGCTCCTTGTGCTTCTGGGCGACTCCAGTTCCAATTTCTGTGAGGCTCACTGCACAGATACTTCTGGGTTGCCGCCAGATTCCTATTGTCCTCTAGATTCTGTGTATCCATAAAGCCCAGTACTAAAGAAGACCAAAGTGAATCTGTTTCTTGCAGACAAAAGTGCTGACCTAACACAGCAGGTCTACTTGGGACACCTATGGGTCCCTTTGGGCTGCAGGACAGCCAAGAAGATGCTGCAGAGGCCCAGAGGGTGCTGTTCTGTGAGTCATAGCCATCCACTTTACAGGACAAGTTTCCTGTTATCTGCTGGGGCAGTGGGAGGCGGTACTGAGATGTCAAATCACTGAGAGCATCTGCTCAAAGCTGTGTTCCTCCGACCTAACCGAGGTGGCTGGAGAGAGACCAGCCTTACTATAGGCAGCTGGTTTGAGATCCTGCCTCTGTCCGTGGCAGGGCGACTTGTTAAGGTCAAGGTTGGAATCAATTCCCACTGTCACAGGAAACATCCTATGGAGTTAGAAGAGCATCTTTGAGCATTAAGAGATGTGTGCTTCTTAATTTCCAAGTAATGGCTTATGCAGAGAAAGCTCAAATTTCTGTTTCCAATGCCTTAAGATATGATCCTCTCTGCTCCACTTTCTGAGTAACAATTGGTGATGAATGACTTTTGTTCTTGAGGTTCAGATGCAAATAACAAGGGTTTTTTTTTGTTTTTTTCTATGGGCTCCTGATCTGAAGCAATATGAGAAAAGGCAGTCTATTCTCACCAAAGTATCTTACCCCAGAAAGAACTGAGTGGGCTACAGTCAAAAAGATCATACTTTGTTATTGTTAATCACCTGAACAAAGACTGTCACATCCTGGGGAGCAGGGACTGGTCTTACCATGGGATCTCTAGCACTGAGCTTGGTGACTGTCATGGAGGCACTCAGAACTGTTTGCTAAATGAGCAAATTAATGCAGTTTTACTGCCTTGTGGTCCAGTAGATTGCTCTGGAACCAATCATCCATACAGGTAATACAAGGAGTCTGCTGGGCTGGGCTCAGGGCATTTACGATACATTGAAGGGACCAGCAATCAGGGGGACTCACACAGCCCCCTGGGACCACTGCCTTGCATTCGCTGTTGCTCCCAGGTGGCATGAATTTGGTAACTAATGGGCTCTACTAACAAACTCCCTGGGGCCTGAGTTTCCTCATCTGTTCAGCGTGAGGACAGAATTAGGTAGTAGCAGGACTCTTGCCAACCTCAGTCTATATATGATGCTCTGAGTAAATTCTCACAACCCCGAAAATAAATGTTTTAAAACAAAACCCTGTATAGACAGTTGAGAAGTTTCTAACATTTTTCTTCTATAAAAATGCAGCATTCTCTGGAACTAATGTAACTTATATGCAGAGTACATCATGAGAAACACTGGGCTGGAGGAAGCACAAGCTGAAATCAAGATTGCTGGGAGAAATATCAATAACCTCAGATATGCAGATGACACCACCCTTATGGCAGAAAGTGAAGAACTACTACAAAGCCTCTTGATGAAAGTGAGAGTGAAAAAGTTGGCTTAAAGCTCCACATTCAGAAAACTAAGATCATGGCATCTAGTCCCATCACTTCATGGCAAATAGATGGGGAAACAGTGGCTGACTTTCTTTTTCTGGGCTCCAAAATCACTGCAGATGGTGACTACAGCCATGAAATTTAAAAAACGCTTACTCCTTGGAAGGACAGTTATGACCAACCTAGACAGCATATTAAAAAGCAAAGACATTACTTTGCCAACAAAGGTCCGTCTCAGCAAGGCTATGGTTTTTCCAGTGGTCATGTATGGATGTGAGAGTTGGACTGTAAAGAAAGCTGAGAGCCAAAGAATTGATGTTTTTGAACTGTGGTGTTGGAGAAGACTCTTGAGAGTCCCTTGGACTGCCCAGAGATCCAACCAGTCCATCCTAAAGGAAATCAGTCCCGAGTGTTCATTGGAAGGGATGATGTTGAAACTGAAACTCCAATACTTTGGCCACCTGATGCCAAGAGTTGACTCACTTGAAAAGATCCTGATGCTGGCAAAGAGTGAAGGCAGGAGGAGAAGGGGACAACAGAGGATGAGAGGGCTGGATGCCATCACCGACTCAGTGGAGATGAGTCATCTATGGAGCTTTTTCCAAACTCTGCCATGACATTTCCCCAGGGGGAAAAAAAAATCATTTTAACAGTAGGTGGGCCAATATTAAATTAGAGGGTCACTTTATACATACGGATGCTTATTTCCATCAGTAAAAGACTACTTCCTTCCCTCCACAAACGTTTAGGCATTAAATGCAGACATTAAATGCAGGACCTGCAACTGTCAACAAGTGAGGAATTGATGAGGAACTGAGGTAAGTCCGTGGGGAAGTACTGCTAGATGGCAATGCAGTGACAGGACAAGTGTAAGGTGTGAAGAAGGCACACAGAAGCATCCAACCAAGCTCGGAGGGTCTGGAAGCTTCTGAGTAAGTGACGTTTAAGCAGTGATGTGGAGGGTAATGGTGAGGAGGTGAAGGGCTGGTGGGGTGGGGGAAGCAGTGGGTGAAGTCAGAACTCTCAGTTCCTGCTAGAGTAGCCTCTGAAGACCATCCTGGCCTCTTCACTTCCCCTTTGGGCTTCATTGATTTCAAGGGCTGTCATTCTCAGTGGTGATTTTTCCCCCCCAATCTTTAAGGACACCTGGGACTTCTTGAACTTCAAAAATTATTTTCACTGATGCTTAACATAAATGGCAACTATCACAAATCATTGTTTAAAGGCACTTGTTTCATGTTACCTCAGGGCTTGGGAATGAAATAAGAAACGTCACGTTCCACTCCTCTTCCAGTACACATACACCACAGTCTGGCATCTTCTTCCACAGCTGATTATTGGGTTCCTGAGCACCTAGCATGGTGCAGTGAATTACTGAAGTAATTACTGAAATTACATGACCCAACTTTGTATTACCTTGTCAGGGCTGTGTGAGAGAAATTTAAATTTATTTATTCTTCCTGGAAGAAGAAGAAAATTTATTTTTTCTGTTCACTCAAATGGCAATCTTTTTTTTTTTTTAATGTTTTTAAACCTGGAGATTCTCGGCCACCTGCAAGTAGTACCTTTCACCAAAATCTATTTCCACTGCAATGGCAACCCACTCCAGTGTTCTTGCCTGGAGAATCCCAGGGACGGCGGAGCCTGGTGGGCTGCCGTCTATGGGGTCACACAGAGTCAGACATGACTGAAGCGACTTGGCGGCAGCAGCAGCAGGGAATTTATTTTAATTGCCAATATAAGTATTTTGTGCTACTGTATTTTTTTCATTCATTTATCCAGCAAATATTTACAGAGCACCTTGACTTCACGACATTGTCCTGAGAACTGAGTACAAACATTCATCATTCCTAGAACATACTTTGAATACAAGTGCTTTATAAATATTAAAAATGTAAGAATATACTAATCTCTATAAATTTATTCAAGTTTAGAATATTTAAAATAAAGGGTAATTCCTTAAGAGACAGTCACACTGAGTAAAGTCAGACAGAGAAAGAAATATACTGTGACATCCCTTATATGCAGAATCTAAAAAGAAATGATACAAATAAAAAAGAGTAAATCAAAACCAATTAAAGAAAGAAAGAAAGAAAGAAAACAGAGGATGTGATATTCCAACAGATTTTTTTAAAAGATGCCACTAAATTCCTATTTTATCAAATTAACACAAAGAACAAATCAAGTTTGTGTAAAATTATAAATAGGTAAAAGTAAAATTATCCTTTAATTAAAATTCAATTAAGCAATCCTACTAGGATATTTTTATATTTACTACTGTCAATTATCTTGAGCCTTAGTTTCCTCATCTATAAAAAAAGAGTTCATTCATTTTTTCATTAACAAATATTTACTGAATGTCTACTATGTGCCAAGCATTGGCTTAGGCTTTGGAAAACACTGGTAAACAAAACAGATGCAATTCCTGTCTTTATGGTGTTTATATTCTAAAGAAGATAATACTACCTTATGGAACTGTTCAGAAGACTGGATGTTAATGTAATTGAAAGTGCTTCATGAGTTTCACAGTGGTGTATAAACCCAAGGTTCTTGAATGTGATGACTGTCCTATTCCTCCATCTCTGGTAACTCGAGAGAAGTTGTAGAAAACAGTGATTTAAGTTGATAAAAGTGTTTCAATAATGCCACATTTGACCACTAGAGGTCCTCAACAATCACACCCAACATTAATCCATTCTACTACATTCATTATAATTTGTGAAATAATTTAATAAAAGTAATTTAAGAAAGCTGGTCAAATTAGATATTATATATATAGTGTATTATATGAAACCATAAAAGACTAGCCACAAGAGGTTAATTGTAAAAGATAACACACTATACATGCCAACACCATGCAATAAATATCGTGCCTGGCAGAATGCAGACAATTAAGAATATTATATATTAATGTTTTATCATTGTAAACTCTTAAATCACTTCATCACCATACACACTTCTTTTAAGATAAATCAACACCAACACTATTTTTTTTTAATATTTATTTATTCATTTGGCTGCATTGGGTCTTAGTTGCATCATATATGCAATTTCTCACATGAACCAAGTGATCAGAATATACTCAGAACACACAAAAAAGTAAATTGAGAACTTGGTATATATGTTAAATTTTAATACTTGAGAAAATATATTTAAGTTAAAATCTGATACAAACATCACCAGTCCAAGAAAATATACATAAATTTGGATTCAATTGGAGTCAGTATGCAAACCTGGATACAAGACTGTATCTTGACAATTGTTACTGATGGCTTTTTAAAAAGTTAATAGATTTTTATATCAGCTATACATCACAGAGGTTATGGCAATCTTTTTCTCAAAAAATTTCCCTTATCCTTTAAGCATTGTAAATTTAGTGTGAAGAAGAAAGTTAGAGATCATCTAATTTATCAAAACATTTTGAAGATTTAAGTTTTAAGCACCTACTGTAAGGCTCAAACAATGCAAAAATAGTCAGCATTTCATTTTCCCCTAAAGGTTAATTTGATATGTTATTCATAATAACAAATTAAAGCAATGGAAAAATATTCCATTCTTTCTTGGAAGTATACATTATTTCTTCTTCCAGGTACTTCAGTACTTTAAGCTTAATATTCACTTTATTAAACAAAAAGGAAATCATGCACTATTATTAAGAAATGAAAATTTCTTCCCAACTTCAACAATGTACTTTTAACACTGTGAAAACAGTTAGAAACACTAGGTCTTTTAAGAGTATATCAAAATATATTTGAAGGAATTATCTTTCAGCCATTGCTTACTTTAAAAAAAAACAGCTTTATTTTGGAAGAGTAAGCTATAAATAAAAATTCATCCAATGCAGATATAAATGGAGAAATTTTCTGACCCTGAATATTGGATAAAATGAGTATTTCAAGAATATTCTCACTGCATCAAAGTGTGAAATTAAAACAGAATTATAGGAATTAGAAATTCCTACTATCAGTGGCCTGATGAAAATAGGACTATTTATGAATTAATTTCCAATTGAAAAAAATAAAAACTATTTCTTGGGATTTGTGTCACATGTCAATTTTATTCCTGATGTTACTGATATAGAAGCACTGTTTGCTCTTACAAAGAAATAAACACCTTCCTGAAGGTAAAATTCTTCCTTTTTGAAAGATACAGTAAATATTTCTTATCACTAGAAATGTAAAGCTTCTAGTACTTCTTGAATCCTGACTTCACTTTCCAAAGATGTAAATATTATCTCCCTCAATGCCCAGACCAACAGTGAAACTAACTATTGTGGTGACCATCTCTTTTATGAGAAGCATCAATTATTTCAAAAACTAGCTTGCATATAACTTTTGTCTTTATTCCTCAGACAAAAGATCACTTAGTTTTATACAAAAGTTTCATGCTTTATAATCTATAAACATTAGTAGTCAGCTAAAGATGGCTATTCTATGATTGTATATTTGTGTGAACCATTATTTTTCTTTAGAAACACATTTTAGTTTAAAATAGGGAAACATAAACCTCAATATGGAATAACTGATAATACTGTAGTTATTAAACACATCCCTAAAACTTCTGAAAGTACATTAATAATTTTTTTAAATAGGCACAATCTCTTTAAAAACATATTATTTACAAATACATTAGATTGATGGAGTCTATGTAGTCATTACATTATGTGGCTAAGTTCTTTCGAGAATCTGCCTACAGAACAGAAAACGGTAGATATTGACTATCCATTTGATATTGGAAAACTGAAGGCAGCATGACTTGATTGAAGAAAAGGTAACTGGAAAACTAATTAAAATGGGTATTACTATAAAGAAAAATAAAAATCACATGATAGAATTTTTATGCAGCACCACTTTTTCACTATCACCTTAATTTTGAGATTGTAAAAATATAATTTTGATGTTAACATTATTTTAATGTAAAAACTGTCATCTGCACTCATAGAAAATAGCATTATTAAAAAATATTTCTAATATGCTAGAACTACTAAGTTTCTCCTTTCACATTGCACAATGTCCATCAAAAATATAAGTTCTTATAAATAATACATGAACTTTTTTTCCAAATTTCAATTTTTATATCTTAATTTGTTTTTTTTACCAAAAATACTGGTAACAAAATATCACTGATGTTAATATAAGTCAGTTTAAAAATCAGTTCTTTCTGATTTGGAAAGCTTAAAAAATTTTTAAGTAGTAACAATTCTCCCACATCCAGTGTAACAGCAAGCAAATGTGCACCAGCCATCAGTACTCGGTATTGTTCCTTCCAACAATCCTGATCAGGAACCTAAATCAGGTGCCAAGACAAGTGCCAAACCGTTCCTTTTAAATTATAACGCAATAACATAATAGAGCACCTCTATTGCTATCAGCAGGTAATAACCGCCATATTTTAACACATACTCAAAATACAGCAACCATGGGTACAGTCCTAGTAGTGTTATTTGACTTTGTGTTTCCCTTAGTGGGGAGACTTTAACAAAAATGTTTCCATTTAACAAAAATGGAAAATGGTATAAATGTCTATAACTAGTAAGAACCTCCTGGTGGTGAATTCAGGTATGTGAGTTCTGATGAGACTTCTCCTGGGCCCAGCCTCTACCCCCTCTTATTGTACTTAATGTCTGAACCTATTTGGATAAACACAAACAGGAGAAACCTTTTAGGATGTGAAGTTAACACATTCACTCTCTTTCTCTTCTCTTGTTTTCTTAGAATGACACATTATATTTATTTTCTAGGTTTCTTACTTCCCGTCATAACGAAATAATGGTCATCATCTTCCTTCTTTTTAGCAGAAGGTTTTTCATCTGCACTAACCGTCTCCTTGCCAGATGAGGGTGGTTTCCTGGTTGGAGCTGGGGCTTTGCCACTTTTGGGAGGCCCAGCAGCTGAGCACTGGCTCTTGGTGGCAGTCTGTACTGACTTTGGTTCAGGTTGTGTTTTGGCAGAAGACTGGGGAAGACTCACGATGGAGAGTGGGGTACGGCCCGGGGACCTGGAGGCGCTGGTTCCTGTCTTCTGGGACGTGCTTTTATTTTGAGGCTGCTTTTTGGCAACTGAAACCATATTCTTATCTTTCAATTTCTGTGCAGCTTTTGTAGGAGCAACTGAGGATATAGGAAGTGGCTGGTTTAAATTCAGGGCCGACTTAGGTTTCTGGGCTTGCGGAGCTCTACCATGGGGCTGAGCCCGTGTTTCCAGACTCCTGATGACAGTTTTGGAACTGGCTGTTGTCACTTTTGCAGGGGACTGGAAGGAAGAAGGGTTAGGCCTCACATGCAGATGTGCCTTAGGTAGCTTTGGACACTTTGATGATGAATTTAAATGTGTAGCTGAGGGAGAGACTGCGTGATCCCTGGAAGGTACATGATTGTGTTTCAAATGCTTTGGTTCAGTTTTTCCAGAACACTTATTTGGCAGAATTGTAGACTCAGGCACATCTCTTGACTTCTGGGCCGGAACACGCTTGGTCTTAGGAGTACTGGGTGATGAGATACATTTTCTCAACGACTCAGATACACAAGGTGCTGCTCTTGAGAAAGCTGGTGAAAAAGTGCTTTTACCCACTGGATTTAAAGAAGCATGTGAAGATGATGCACTGTTAGAAGGAGCCTGTGGTTTCTTTGTTATGCCCTTTGAAGACATGAGTTTGAGATGAGAAGACGCTGCGGGAGAATTTGCCAATTTAGAACGGACTGACCTAGGGGCCAGATTCCCTCCTTTCAGGGAAGACGCTGACGGCAACGCGGCTGGCAGATGTACCTGCTTCTCTTTGCCCCTTGGAATACCAACCGGTGTGCCAAGTTTCGAGTTTTGTTTCTGAAACATGCTAACTGCTGACAAAGGATTCATTTCAGGAGGCTGAGGTGTTCTGGCAGGCGAATCAGGCACACTTTCAATGGAAACTCCTTTTTGAAATGCTAGAATTTTCTGTTCTAGCGTAGCAAATTGTAATATTCGACAGGGGTCATATTTAAGCAAAAATCCTTGAAGAGTATCCCAGCCTCCACCGACACGGACCATGACATGTTTTCCGTGAAGCATCTTTCCCCCAAAAGAAAGCACAAAACAAAGCTGTAAAACTGTAGGGGGCAGCCATAATTTATTAGCAGTCACAGTCTGTGGTGTCTGTGACTATGAAATGCAGTGCATTTGCCAACAGCTTCACTATAAATTGACAGTCTCTTTCTTGTATTATTAAAATTTAATTCATACTGAATCATGACACTAACAAGAGTCTTCCAGTTTGTAAGAAGATATTTACACACAGCTTACATCCTAAAAATCCAAATTACTAAGTACAAAACTACAAGGAGAACACTGCTCAGTAGAGAATTCACTATTGAAGGAAGAAAGGAGTAGAGATAGTAAAGAAGAGGGAGAAGAGGAAAAAAAAGCCTCATAATAGAGAAAAAATACTGATAAACTGCAGAAGAACAATAAAAATAACCAAATCTTATACTTTAGAATTTAATAAATTAGATTCATAGGAATTATATCAATGTAATCTTTCCAAAACTTTGATATAATCTATTTCTAGTTCTTCTCTGCAGATGAGGAACTAATGGCTCTGAGAGATTAAGGAAACTGTCCCAAATCACCAACTTGGCCTGGCCTCACATTCACCAGGCTGCCAACCCCAAATGGTGCCTTCATGCAGAAATGGTACATCTTGGGTCTGCCAGCGCAGCCTAAGCTGGACCTCAGGCCCCTATTCATTCAACAGGCAAATCAGCACAATTGTATGAGACTTCTCTGCAAATTTTAACTCCAAATCCCACGCTCTGTACACTGTCACTGCATCATACTGCTTAAGAAAAGAAAGTTAATTAAAAGACAGAAAGTGCATGTACCTATTTCTGGGTGAGCTGAGTGGGGTATGGGGATCTAATGATAATATATGAAATCAAAGAAAATGTGGGTAATGAAATTGGATTTTTTTACATACTTTTATATTACATCCCTAACTTGGGAATAAAACAGCTCTTATATCAGAAGTGGACAGAATGCTAAACAGGTAAAACTTGAATCTCCTTATCAGCAACAGGGACAATTAATCAATAACAGATTGCAGAAGGGATAAAGGAAGAAAATGAGCATGTATATTAGCTATCAGTATAGATGCTGATACTGTGTCAGCAAAAAAAAGGCTTCATACTTAAAACTCAAAGTCTTATGTTATTATCAACTACAATATTTCTATTTATTTTTCTTCTTACTGACATTTAATCTTATTAGATGTTCTGATTTTGTTTCTTTCTTCTTATGATAGAAAACTATTCCTTCTTAGGAAGTCTGAAAATGAAATAAGTTATCTGAGGTATTCAAAGATATTTTTTCCCCCAATTATATCCAAAGTCTAAATAGTCTTAGCTATCCCTATGGTTAGTTGCTCAAAACAAGATCTGAACGTGGGGAGGGGTGGGGGTATAAATTGGGATATTGGAACTGACATATATATAGGCTACTATATATAAAAATAGATTAATAAGAACCTACTACATAGCACAGGGACTCTACTCAATGCTCTCTAATGTCCTATATGGGAACAGAATCTTAAAAAAAGAGTGGATATATGTATGCGTATAACTGATGCACTTTGCTGTACAGCAGAAACTAACACAACATTGTAAATCAACTATACTTTAATGAGAATTAATTTTTAAAAAAGATCTGAGTGTGATAGGATGTAAATGGTGGACTTACTCTTATAAAAAGTATTTTATCTCCTAGTCGATATCGTCCTTCAGATAAGTATTCAATAGAAAACCGATGAGAACAACTACAAGGAGGGTCTTCAGCAATGTGCTTAACCTAAGATTAAAAATAAATAAAAAGATTTAAGACTTATGCCAAAACTACTTTAACATTAAAATGTAAGGTTATTTGATAGCTGGGAAAAATCAAACTCAAAGATAAAAATTTAAAGACAGTTCAACTATTATCTCTAATCTTCTGAGTGTGTTAGTAGCTCAGTCATGTCTGACTCTTTGCTACCCCATGGACTGTGGCCTTCCAGGCTCCTCTGTCTGTGGAATTCTCCAGGCATGCATACTAGAGTGGGTTGCCATTTCCTTCACCAGGGGATTTTCCCAGCCCAGGGATCAAACCTGGGTCTCCTGCATTGCAGGCAGATTCTTTACCATCTGAGACAGTCACTAATCTAATAAAAGTTAGCAGTGATGAAGTATTGAGTCTCTCTCTCGCTCTCTGCCCAAGTGTAGCCAGACTCATTGTGTACTCACTGATCACCAGAAAAGGTTTGTGAATGTGCACACAGTGAAGTCAATTCAAAACACATTCATGAGATCGTAAGAAATGTATGAGTTCATGACTAAGCTTGAATTGTTTTAAGACCTGAATTAACATATGTCAAGTCAGGGAGAAGGAATTGGCAACCCACTTCAGGATTCCTGCCTGGGAAATCTCATGGACAGAGGAGATTGGTGGGCTACAGTCCATGGAGTCGCAAAGAGCCAAACACAACTGAGTGACTAAACCACAACAACAAAATTTAAAGCCAAGAAAGCCAACAGAATAAAGAATTAAAAAGTATGCTTATGTGCATATATATACACACATACACACACACATACATGTCAGATAAAGTTTAACCTAGAATTTTCACTTGCCCCCTAATGCTATGCTACAGTAATACTATGGGGGAATATTCAGATATGTTCCAAAGTTACTGTTAAAATACACATATACGTATTTATGTCTATTCACCTAAGACAGGGTAAATTCTAAAAATTTCAACTCAAGAGACATTTTTCTAAAAATACTTGCTTTGTTTCAAATAGTCTGCTATGGAGATGAGTTGAACTACCTCTACTTCTCAAGGGGTTTACAGAATTTTTAGCTACAGTAAATATCTTACAAATGATAAAAACTGAAATAAAAATTTAGGAATTCTATATTCAAAACATGGAAATTAAAATGAATTGACTCAATGAAAATATTTCCTGAGATATGTATGACTTGAAAAAAAGTCACATATCAGCCACTATGGAAAATATTTTGTTCTCCTAAAATGACACTTTTGAAAAATCAAGACCATGTTTATTTTTCTCAACTACTTGTCATACAGAGTATATCTAAACAAATTCAGTTAACTGAATACAGACATGATATTAAAGAAAGTCTCTTCAGATATACTCAGTGTAGCTGAGCACTAACAGAAATTTATGACTGTCTTAATTATCTACCCAAGATGACACTTATGGATTCATCTGGGGCCCAATCAGAAGTGTCTGGATTTATCTCTCAACATCATTCATTTAACAAAATAGCATGATTATAAACAGAACTGATTTTCATACGCCATTCAATCAAGTTTATCTTGTTGACAGCCTGGGTATATGTGTGCATGTATATGTACACACATTCATACACACACATACATACCACATCAAAGGATAGCTAAAAATAATCTGAACTTGGGGAAAGGATTTATAATTATTTAAACCATTTATAAATCAGATAAAAAAGTAATTTGAAAGGAGGTAATTATTTCAGTCATTATTTTCTATCCATTAAAGTTTCTTAGGTACACAGAACTGCAGTTCTATACTTCTTCACAGCACTCAAAAAAATGAATCAGATAATAATTGCTCCCTATTTTAGACATGATCCTAAGATCTTGGCAGATCACGTATGTATAGGTGGACATTGAATATATTCATACAGCACATACAGGTTTCAAGAAATGTGTTTTCTTTTAGTTTTCATAACAAGACTAAAGGTCACTTATTTTCTTTGTTCAAAATACCAAACTCCACTTATATTCAGCAGTACAAATTAGCACTAACCCACAATATAAATAAGGTGGTGAATTTAAGTGAAATAGTAAATACTGTGACTAAAAAAAATGTTCTCCTCTGGTTTTAATCTATTGCATAACTAACATTTTAACATTAAATAGCTAAAGAAATTAAAATCATCTGTGAAGTCTCTACCTTAACATCCATTATTTTCATTCTCCTTGTTCTGATACATACTTTATACAAAATAAACATTTTTCTTATTGCTATATGGTCTTCATAATGATCACATAAAATGATTATTCTGTAAAGATAATGAATCCTAATTTACCTAACCAATGTCCAATTTGAGAGTATTTATATTGCTTCCAATTTTTCACCCTTACAAATAACAGTGCAATAAACACTTACATTTGTGCTATGTTTTTTTCCCCTTTTCAATTACACTAAAAATGAAAGAGGAACACTTCTGGCAAATTATGAGACTGACGCATCACAGTTGAAAGAAAGTGTGACAGTTACTTACAGCTTCGTGCAGCTCTTCATGCTGACAACACGATTTTGGAATGCTGATGGAATCTTCAGGCCCAGAAGTATTAAGTAAAGTCTCTTCTAGTTCAATTTCTTTCTCAAGTTTTACTAATACTGGTGGCTCAACCCCATATCTGAAAATCAATTATGAGATCTCATCAATCAAGTGAAGTCTGAGGCAAGTACTTACATGTATATCACAACAGGTTTCTTTTAATTTTAAATAAAGTCTGTATGACTCTTCTACCAATAGTTTCATCGGAACATCTGGAAATGCTTTTTAATGTCTCTTAGACTGCCAAAAATTCAGATTATCACCTTTACACCACAGCATATGTATTTGGGTTACTGAATGTTCCCAATATTCAATCTGGGATCCTAAAGGTACCTTTAAAAATCAGCTCATGAGTGAAGATAGAATTGAACTAGGTATGGAGAATACCAAACCTTGGCCTTCTTATCAAACCCTCTTTGTATTCAAAGGACTTGCCTCACTTTGAACTGCTTAAAGGTTGCATGCTCTTATTCTACTCTTAACCTAAAAAAATCTAAGTGCCCACTCTTATAGTTTAATATTAAATAAAGGCAAGCTATATGAACAAGCAAATGTTGACACAGCTCATGTGAACAGTTACTTAAGGAACAAAAAGAAAGAAAAAAAAATAAGTTACTTTATTCCAATTAAAAATTATTTTCACTTAGAGAAAATAGTATCCTAGATAAAATAAAGTAGCCTAAAACATCTTTATGACTTTGCACAAGCCTGAAATATTGTGGAATACATACCTTGAGACAATTCGACCAATTTCAAGAAGACAAAGATACACCTGTCTTGGATCTTTGTGCAAAACTGTGAAAAAATAAGACCACATATTTTAAGGGGCAAATTAAACAGGCAATTATACATACACAAATACTTTGAGGGAATATACAGACAGTCAAGTAAAAATCTTAGATAGCTTTCAGTTTGGTCACTGCAGAGACGCTTCCGTTGAATTAAACGAAATGAGAAAAAAATCAATAATTCTCCAGTAGAGCATGACTTTTTAAAATGAATTGTCAAAAACATTAATCCATTTAGATAACCAAGTTGGCAGCTTCTGTTTATGAGGTAAATCTAAACACCATGAGTGTGCATCATTTGACCTTCTGTTATTTCTGTAATTATATGGTCAAAGAGAGATTACCAGTAATTTAGACTTTGTTGAGTAATTCTTGATTAAAACATTAATTAGTTAATAAGCATTAGTCCAGAACTTTCCCACAGCCAACTCATTTAGGAAGTAAAGTCTGTCTAGGCCATTCTAGATATATAGGATTTATAACTATAAATGAAAAGTTTAACCATGTATTTGATTTGGAATCTGATTCTCCGATTGTTTCACATCTATTTAGAACATAAATTTTTTCTAGGAAAATGAGATGTGGCATTTGAGTTCTTATTTGGAAAGAAAAACTAGAAGTGAGGCATACAAAAATATCCTGCTGCTGCTAAGTCATTTCAGTCGTGTCCGACTCTGTGCGACCCCATAGATGGCAGCCCACCAGGCTCCGCTGTCCCTGGGATTCTCCAGGCAAGAACACTGGAGTGGGTTGCCATTTCCTTCTCCAAAAATACCCTTGTTGTTAAAATATGTTTGTTAAAACCCAACAAACAGAAGATGTCAGTATCACTGGATATGGTCACCTGAGGCCAGACTAAAGGAACCAGAGAAGATCATCAAGATCATTTGAAGAAGAAGTGAAGTCACTCAGTCGGTCTGACTCTTTGTGACCCCATAGACTATAGCCTACAAGGCTCCTCTGTCCATGGAATTTTCCAGGCAAGAGTACTGGAGTGGGTTGGCTATTTCTTTCTCCAGAGGATCTTCCCCACCCAGGGATCAAACCCAGGTCTCCCATATTGAAGGCAGACACTTTACCGTCTGAGCCACCAGGGAAACCTCAAAAATATCCTATTAAACATTAAATATGACTACAACATTTACCTAAACCTTCAGATTCAAAGAGGTAAGTCTCATCAACCCCAATGTGCCTGCACCAGTGAAGGAAGTTAGCAGTATTGTCTCTAGCAAAGAATGAACCAGATGCAGCATCTTTCTTACAGGGCACTTTTCTCATTGGAAAATTCTGGAAAAGACAAAAGAATAATTTCAAACAGGTATCAAGAATATTTTCATTAGATATCCATTTTAATATGGGTATTAAAATGGGCATTAATAAATGTTTAGTCCCTTGAAGATAGCTAAAGATTATATAGCACTAGGTAGAAATGCATCTTCAAAAATTATTTTTGCTTTATTTTGCTTCATTTAATAAGTATTGCCATTTTACTTTATTTAATAAGTATTGAGTTGGCCAAAAGGTTTGTTTGGGGTTTTCCATAAGATGGTACAGAAAAACTCAAATGAACTTTTTGGCCAACCCAATATATTCTACAAAGTCATTTCTAGGAAAACAATCTAGTCAAAATTAGCAGTTCAGTTCAGTCACTCAGTCATGTCTGACTTGTTGTGACCCCATGGACTGTAGCATGCCAGGCACCCTGTCCATCAGCAACTCTCAGAGTTGACTCAAACTCATCTCCATTGAGTTGGTGATGCCATCCAACCATCTGATCCTCTGTCGTCCACTTCTCCCCCATGCCTTCAATCTTTCCCAGCATCAGGATCTTTTCCAATGAGTCAGTTCTTCACATCAGGTGGCCAAAGTATTGGAGTTTCAGCTTCAGCATCAGTCCTTCCAATGAATATTCAGGACTGATTTCCTTTAGGATGGACTGGTTGGATCTCCTGGCAGTCCAAGGGACTCTCAAGAGCCTTCTCCAACGCCACAGTTCAAAAGTATCAATGCTTTGGCGCTCAGCTTTCTTTATAGTCCAACTCCCACATCCATACATGACTACTGGAAAAACCATAGCTTTGACTAGATGGACCTTTGTTGGTAAAGTAATGTCTCTGCTTTTTAATTTTATGACTGCAGTCACCATCTACAATGATTTTGGAGCCCCCCAAAATAGTCTTCCACTGTTTTCACTGTTTCCCCATCTATTTGCCATGAAGTGATGGGACTGGATGCCATGATCTTACTTTTTGGAATGTTGAGTTTTAAGCCAAATTTTTCACTCTCCTCTTCCACTTTTATCAAAAGGCTCTTTAGTTGTTCTTCACTTTCTGCCATAAGCGTGGTGTCATCTGCATATCTGAGATTATTGATATTTCTCCCAGCAATCTTGATTCCAGCTTGTGCTTCATCCAGTCCAGCATTTCTCATGATGTACTCTGCATATAAGTTAAATAAGCAGGGTGACAATAAACAGCCTGCTGCTGCTGCTAAGTCGCTTCAGTTGTGTCCGACTCTATGCGACCCGAGATGGCAGCCCGTCAGGCTCCACCGTCCCTGGGATTCTCCAGGCAAGAACACTGGACTGGGTTGCCATTTCCTTCTCCAATGCATGAAAGTGAAAAGTGAAAGTGAAGTCGTTCAGTCGTGTCTGACTCTTAGCGACCCCATGGACTGCAGCCTACCAGGCTCCTCTGCCCATGAGATTTTCCAGGCAAAAGTACTGGAGTGGGGTGCCATGGCCTTCTCCGAATAAACAGCCTAGATGTACTCCTTTCCCTATTTGGAACCAGTCCATTGTTCCACGTCTAGTTCTAACTGTTGCTTCCTGGCTTGCATACAGATTTCTCAGGAGGCAGGTCAGGTGGTCTGGTATTCCATCTCTTTCAGAATTTTCCACAGTTTTTTGTGATTCACACAGTCAAAGGCTTTGGCATAGTCAATAAACCAAAAGTAGATGTTTTTCTGGAACCCTCTTGCTCTTTCCATGATCCAGCGGATGTTGGCAATTTGATCTCTGGTTCCTCTGCCTTTTCTAAATCCAGCTTGAACATCTGGAAGTTCATGGTTCACATACTGTTGAAGTCTGGCTTGGACAATTTTGAGCATTACTTTGCTAGTGTATGAAATGAGTGCAACTGTGTGGTAGTTTGAGCATTCTTTGGCATTTCCTCTCTTTGGGATTGGAATGAAAACTGACCTTTTCTGTCCTGTGGCCACTGCTGAGTTTTCCAAATTTGCTGGCATATTGAGTGCAGCACTTTCACAGCATCATCTTCCAGGATTTGAAATAGCTCAACTAGAATTCCATCACCTCCATTAGCTTTGTTCATTGTGATGGTTCCTAAGGCCCACTTGACTTCACATTCCAGGATGTCTGGCTCTAGGTGAGTGATCACCCATGGTGATTATCTGGGTCATGAAGATCTCTTTTGTATAGTTCTTCTGTGTATTCTTGCCACCTCTTCTTAATCTCTTCTGCTTCTGTTAGATCCATACCATCTCTGTCCTTTATTGTGCCCATTTTGCATGAAAAGTTCCCTTGGTATTTCTAATTTTCTTCAAGAGATTTCTAGTCTTTACCATTCTATTGTTTTCCTCTATTTCTTTGCATTGATCACTGAGGAAGTCTTATCTCTCCTTGCTATTTTTTGGAGCTCTGCATTCAAATGTGTATATCTTTCCTTTTCTCCTTTGCCTTTCGCTTCTCTTCTTTTCATAGCTGTTTGTAAGGCCTCCTCAGACAACCATTTTGCCTTGCTGCATTTCTTTTTCTTGGGGATGGTCTTGATCACTGCCTCTTGAACAATGTCATGAACCTCCGTCCATAGTTCTTCAGGCACTCTATCAGATCTAATGCCCTGAATCTATTTGTCACTTCCACTGTACAATCATAACGGATTTGATTCAGGTCATACCTGAATGGTCTAGTGGTTTTCCCTACTTTCTTCAATTTAAGTTTGAATTTGGCAATAAGGAGTTCATAAGAAGTTCATGATATGAGCCACAGTCAGCTACAGGTCTTGTTTTTGCTGACTGTACAGAGCTTCTCCATCTTTGGCTGCAAAGAATATAATCAATCTGATTTCGGTGTTGACCATCTGGTGATGTCCATGTGTAGAGTCTTCTCTGGTGTTGTTGGAAGAGGTTGTTTGCCATGACCTGAGCATTCTCTTGGCAAACTCTATGAGCCTTTGCCCTTCTCATTCTGTGCTCCAAGGCCAAATTTTCCTGTTACTCCAGGTGTTTCTTGACTTCCTACTTTTGCGTTCCAGTCTCCTATAATGAAAAGGACATCTTTTGGGGTGTTAGTTCTAGAAGGTTTTAAGAATGACATGAGAATTCCAAAGCACATCTTTATAGTACATCTCCTCAAACATAAATACAAACACAAAATTATTGCTGTTAAAGGTTTACAGACTGACAAATTTTTGCTTACTTCCTTATTTGCAGATTTACAAATACAGTTCTGAGTTTCTTGAGGAGAACTTCACCAATGAAATAGTAGCCCATTCTTAATTCAAGATCTTTGAAAATCGATGATCTAAGTTGTACAGAATCCTATGTTTTTACTTTTACTATCTGGACCAAATAATCCTGCTGATGCTGAGCAGTTTCTAGTTTTGTCTTAAATTTTTACTTGAAATAAGAAATTCATGTATAAGGTTTTTTCAAATGCAGCAGGCATAGTAGGGTATGTCCTTCTGCCACCGCTACCCCTCAGTTCCTTCCACTCCCTGGAGATAACCACTATTACCAGTTCCTTATATTTCCTTCCTGTTGCTATTATTTTCCAGAGTTAAAATAACTTTCTGAGTTTTTCTAATTATATATGTATATTAAAAAATCAAACAACACTGCCAAATTCAAAGATGGTTAGTAGCAACTGAAATCTCATGCACATTTCAGTAAGACATCTCTGTACACAAGCATATGTATCCCTACATACTGCTGCATGAACACACTGTTCTGTAGTCTGATTTGTGTAAGCGCATATGCACACTTAATGACAGGTTGCAGGCATCCTTGAGGGTAAATAGTCATTTCTAATGAACAGATAATATTCTACTATTTAGGTACCATAATTAATTTTAAACAACTTCTTTACTGAAGAGCATTTAGGTTGTTCTTAAATTTTTTTTGCACAATAGTTCCTGTGAATTTGTGGTTATTTTTTTAGAATAAATTCCTGGAATTAGAATTATGTTACATAGCAAACAATATGCTTTATTTTCAAGGTGATATATATTACCTATTTTCTCCCAGAAAGATGGTTCTACTTTATATTTCTACCAGCACTAGGCTCATGCTTAGAACCCACACTCACAAACGTCACATCCCATGAATGAAAACATCCGTATTTGATAAAAAGAGAGGAAACCTTATCTACTTCAAATCACAACCTCATGGTCAATGGAGGAAAACTGTCTAAGAAAAGTTTATTCATTCAACCAATACTTATAGAATTTACCACCAAGATAGTATATAAGGAATAAAAAGATGATGACGACAATAGCTCTTAACTGTGTGCCAGGAACCATCATAACCTCTTTTTTCATTTAACTCTTACAGTAATCCTATAAGGAAGGTACTGTTATTCTCAGGCGGAGCTAGCTATTGCATATTTACTATACACCAGGCACTAAGCTAACCACTATCTCTATACTATCTCATTTAATTTTGCTGACTCCTCGAAACTATATTCTATAAAGTAAATGTTAATATCTCCATTTTACAAGTGAGAATTTTTTTTCGGATGCTCAAAAATATTAAGTAAATTATCCAAGATTTACATATAGTTGAGGTGGAAGTTTATAATCTTGTAGAAATAAAAAGTGTCCATAAACAAATCAATATGTACCAAAGTACAAAATCACTACTGTCAAACATTTTCTTACCACAGGTTCTTCAGAGTTGCATGTTTTCACCATGTTTTGAAGAACATCAATCAGTTGGCATAACAGCACTCCGTTATCAAGTTCTTCCAATAGCCTTTCGGCCTTAACTTCAATACCTAAGAACATATTTCAAAGCTAAGATTCTTCCAGAAATGGTAAATTCAAACAATATGGCTAAAATTTAATTAAATGTAATCAGATTATAGCTGAAACACTAGACAAACACTAGATCAGATCCAAGGTATTCACTCTTAGACATTACAGTTAAAACAGCAGATAAGTGAATTATCTTTCAAATTAAGTGAAAGTGGAATGAAACAAAAATATCTGTGGTATAGAAGCACAAGCACAGAAAAAATAAAATGACATCTACTGTATTTCATTTAAAAACATTGAAGTGTTTTATATTTCAATATTCACTATTCAGTTTTGATTCACTGCACATTACAGCTGCATGCACAGGAAAGATTCTCTATAAGATGGACTTTGTTGCAATTTAAAAATGAAACAGCAACATAACAAGCATTCAGGAAATACCAGCTTTCCACCTCTAAAATCCTCTTTTTGGAAGCATTATTACATAATAAACTTCAAAAAAATTATCCAAATCTTCAAACTGATATGAGATCTTTAGATTGAGTGTTCAGTGTATGTTTAATAATCTTGAAAGACCATAGATGAGATGTATGTATACCTTTTCATGAAAACTTTGGAAGGCTACACAAAATTCTGTTATTTAAAAGAGATTTCCCCCACCCCCTGCCCCCGGGGGTCAAGTTCAGAGCACTCATACCCTCTGAGTAAAGAAGTAAGATGCCATGTATTCCCCATCCCAACACTTCCTCCTAGCTTTCATATCCCCGTGCCCCTCAGAGCTTCAGAAACAGAAGTGAAGTCAAAGTTGCTCAGTTGTGTCCAGCTCTTTGCAACCCCATGGATGGTACAGTCCATGGAATTCTCCAGGCCAGAATACTGGAGTGGGTAGCCGTTCCCTTCTTCAGGAGATCTTCCCAACCTAGGGATCAAACTCAGGTCTCCCACATTACAGCTGGATTCTTCACCAGCTGAGCCACCAGGGAAACAGAAATCATTTTAATTACAGCATATATTCCACCCAGAAATCTCATGCTTTACACAAGTTTAAGGAGGAAAAAAATCAATGAAATATAGACTCCCAAATTAGACCAATACACTTAAATTTTTTTTTAATATTAAAAATGAAAACATTGATTATTCACAGCTTTTACTACTTGACCTCTACCATTAAGCCTCAAACTTGCTTACTATTCAAGCCCTGGGGGTCAGAGTGAACCAGAATGTCTTCTGTAAAATAGAATGTAAGTTTGGTGAAAATAAGGACATCAAATATTTCCTTCACTAGAGGATCCCCAACCTCTGGAACAATGATTCCTTGACAAAGAGTAAGATTCTCAATAAACATTTACTGGGTAAGACAACATAATTTTGAGTATCTTTGAAAGCCTTACCTAATAAACCATTTAACCAGATTGACAGGTCTTCTTGCATGGGCAACAGGGTGGCCTCATGCCTCACAGCTATCCACTCATCATACTGACAAACATCAGCCAAACCTGGCCCGTGTCTGGGGGTCAGAGGACTCCGTGGACTTAGAGGCAGGTCTTCTCCAAACCACACCTAGAGAAAACATCAACCAATCGGTGCAACTGGTTAAAAGTCAGAATTCCAATGTTTATTTAAATAATGAATCATAGACTATATTTAATATACACGTATACAGAGCTGCAGCAGCTCAGAGAAAGTTAACAAACTAGAAGCAAACTATTAGTCTAGATACTTGACTTACTTTCCATATTTAATTCTGTGACAAATGTAAGTGAATCTCTAACTAATGGATTCTACTGTCAAATCAAGGGGATAAAAGTTAACACATAATTATTTTTCTTTCACTTGTTAGCTGAGTAAGTTTAACGAGTTACCTGACCAGAGTCTCAGCATCTTGGTTGTAAATTGAGTTAATAATACATCTTTGTAGAATGTAGAAGACCTGAGTTTGATCTCTGGGTTGGGAAGATCCCCTGGAGAAGGGAAGTCTTGCCTGGAGAATTCTATGGACAGAGGAACCTGGCAGGCTGCAGTCCATGGGGTCGTAAAGAATTGGACATGACTGAGCGACTAACACACTTGTGGGCCTAAGAATATTTGTTGAATAATGGACAAATAAATGAATGAGTGCACAGATGGCATTTTATAAACTTTAAATCCTAACAACAGTGTTATCTAAAAAACCTATATAATCTGGTCCATCACCTGCTATTGCAAGGCCCACAAGCTAAAAATGATTTTTACATTTTAAAATGGTAGTTATATAAGCACCTACATAATAGCTTCAATTTTGCCTACCAACTCACAAAGTCAAAAATATTTACTAACTGGTCAACCCCTGGTTTAAAATAAAAACTGACATAAACATGCTATCAAACCAACACTTGCAAATTTTGAAATACAATTAGATGTACTTTTAATATAGAATTATTGAGAGAAAAGACTGTGCTAAATTTCAATTGAGGAAAGGGTATCAGAGTCCAAGTGGTGAAGGAGTTCTCACAGGAGGGGAGAAACAGAGGATAAGAGCTCGAGTGAGGTGACAGGGTATCTACTACACATGGGTACAGCCCCAAGCACAGGGTCAGACCCCAGGCAAGGTAAGGAGGGTGTCCACTGGGGACAGTGGGGGAACGTCCCAGTGCAGGGTGTCAGAACCCAGCTGAGCTGAGAGAGGCATCAACTTAGGGAGAGGTGGCAGTAACGATGGGAGACATGAGGATTTATCAAGTTGGAGCCAGGTTTCTTCCTGCCAAAAAAGAGAGGTATAACTATGGACTGAGAGAAAATTAGAATGAACTCTATGGTGTACGAATGGAGTATCTTTTACCAGAAAGCAAAGAAGTACTTAAAGAATGATGGAGACATGCAAAAGGACCCAGAAGTCAACTTGAAGGGACTTCTGCTGGCTAAATTAAGAACAATTTGAGCATCAAAATAATGATGTAAGGGAATTATAACATACTGAACAAAATGGACAACTCTGAGTTCACACACTTACAAATAAATGAATAAACTGGAATTCTGATGAGGGATGAGATTTTCATATAGTTTCAAAGAACTTCCACAGAAATACTTATTACAAAGAAAGAAAGAAAGTAATTTCACAGTTGAGAAACTTATCAGGCAGCAACTGAACTGAGTGACACAAGTGAATATGATCAATAATGGGACAAATCAAAATCGTATGCCACTTGATGGGATGTAGTGAGATGAAACAGCATCCCTCTGTGATATTCCTGCCAGGATGCATAACCTCAATCTAATCACGAGAAATATCAGGTAAATCTAAATTGAGGGACATTCTACAAAATAATTGGTCTATAATATTCAAAAGTGTCAAGGTCATTAAAGCAAAGACTAAGATACTGCTCTGGACTGATAGAGAAGAAGGGACACGACAACTAAATGCAACATGTGATTCTGAACTGGACACTATTGGACAACTGGCAGTATTTGAAAGTGGTCTGAATATTAGACGGCAGTACTGCACCAACTGCACCAAGTCAGTCAACATCCTGACTCTGATGATTTCATGGTGGTTTTACAGCAGGAAGTCCTTGCACATGAGAAATATACTACTGAAGTTTGGAAGTAAGGGGGCACAAGATCTGCAACCTATTTTCAAATGGTTCAGCACTTAACAATTAGTTGTAGGTCTGTGATTGCTTTTAAGTAAAAAATTTTTTAAGTTTTCTAAAAAAGAGGTATAAATATAGGTAACATCAAGTGAATCTAGTTCTTTCTTGATTTTTAAAAGCAGACAATTTCCTCCCTAAAATATATTAAACTCACTGAAGTTTATTTGAGGCAAGTCTTAACTATATCAAATTAAAAGCTATATCAACACCATTGTTAGTCTAGACAAACCTGGAGGAAAATAAAGAGCCCATTCCGATCTGCTGTAGTAAGAAATAAACACATTTTTAAAAAATTCCAAAGGCAAAGAAAGACAAGGAATATATACCACCAGAGGCATGCAGGAGTAGCAAAACTTAAAAGTACCCAAAGACAAAGAGAAACAAAATTATTTGAGGGGCAGTGGTTCAGGAAAATACATGAGGATCCTATAAAGTTTTAGGAAAAGGATTTTGTTTATTTCCCCAAATTCTCTTAGAATTATTTCAAAGGGAGTATAGCAGCAATTTAGTATCTAAAACTTCCCTTCATAAGCACATCTTGTTTCTGTTTGTAATCCCAAGATTCAGTATAAGACCTAGCACATGATATGCAACCAAAAATATTAGCTGAAAAATTGAGGGATACTAGCAAATGACTTTTTGCACCATCAAAATCAAGATGCATCTTACAATCAATGGTTTTTTATAGTCAATACAATGTTATTTGTCATTTAACTGAGCTGACAAAAGTCAGAGAAGATGTGAATGTTTGTCAAAGAAAAATGGGTATTAGCTAGGAAGGTGGTCTCGAAAAAATCATGTGCAAAAATGGAGAAGTTAAAATTAACAAAAGTCATTCTAAATTTCTTGCCATATTAGGGAGACGAGTACTTGGATATTCCTATTATTTCAAACAGAAAACTATAAAAACCTGGGTTGATAAAAAGGAATGAATTTGAGTCAGTTGCAGTGAGGTGGGTAAACCTAGAGCCTCTTACACAGATGAAGTAAGTCAGAGAAACAAGTATCATATATTAATGCATATATATGGAATCTAGGGGGAAAAGATAGTGCTGATGAACCTAGTAGAGAACAGACCTATGGACACAGCCAGGGAAGGTGAGGGTGGGCTGAGCTGAGACAGCAGCACTGACATCTGTACACTATCACGTGTAAAACAGATGGTGGGGAGCTGCTGTATAACACAGGGAGCCCAGTCTGGTGCTCTATAATGACCTAGAAGGGTGGGATTGGTGGGGAGGAGAGGGAGACTTTAGAGGGAGGGGATATATATAATTATGACTGATTCACATTGTTGTACAGCAAAAACCAACACAACATTGTAAATCAATTGGCATATCAACGTTGCTAAAAGTTAGATGTTAACAACAAAGTCTGCATGTATAAAGATTGTCCTCAAACATGCTGAAAACTGTCATATTGCAAAGATTCCTAACCATAGGCCGTCTACAGAAGAACTTGAATCAGTACACAACTTACTGATTTAACCTAACTGACATTTAGGCAAAAATTTAGGTCTATGTACAAACAATCCTTTTCTGAGAGAGAGAGAGTTCATAGTTTTTGTCAGGTTTTCAAAAGGGACTGCTGCTGCTGCTGCAGCTAAGTCACTTCAGTGGTGTCCGACTCTGTGCGATCCCATAGACAGCAGCCCACCAGGCTCTGCCGACCCTGGGATTCTCCTGGCAAGAGTACTGGAGTGGGTTGCCATTTCCTTCTCCAATGCATGAAAGTGAAAAGTGAAAGTGAAGTTGCTCAGTCGTGTTCAATTCTTAGTGACCCCATGGACCGCAGCCTACCAGGCTCCTCCGTCCATGGGATTTTCCAGGCAAGAGTACTGGAGTGGGTTGCCATTGCCTTCTCCCAAAAGGAACTAGGACCCAAAAAAGTTTAGGAGCTATAGTTCACTGATTTTTAGACTCTAAGTTTATTTACTAATCAGAACCATGGACATAAAAAGGGGCAAGGAAGACCTTCATGAATTAAGTGAATAAGAAACAAAATGAAAACAGCTGTCTACTGGGTGCCTCCTCTCTGCAAGGCATTTAGGAATAATAAAGTCTAATTAGCAAAGAGGTGAAAATCCTAGGAAGTTCTCACATTCACCAGGGAAACAAGCAAAAACTTCCATGAGGGATGCCAAGAGTACTCTTGAAAAAGGATCACTAGAGGTGGATCTGTGTAATCTAGATGAGAGAAAGGTTCACGGAACTACAAGAAAACACTGTGAAAAAAAAAAATTCATCAAGAAAGTATTAATGGCCAGCAGGATGGAAATGAGAAAAATATGGTCAATGTGCAATGATAAAAAGCACTCAATAAGGAAGAAAACATAATCAACATGAAATTGATGACATGCAGAGACCTGGTTAAAAACAGACAGATGTAAATACTCAAGATAAAAATGGTTTTTAGGAATAAGAAGTTCTGAGCATACTCAATGTGGATTAGAGAGGACCCAAATAAGACCTTTTGGGAGACTGCCATGAACTGCCAAGTCCCAAAGGGAAGTGAAAGTCGCTCATTCGTGTCTGACTCTGTGACCCCATGGATTGTACATTCCATGGAATTCTCCAGGCTAGAATACTGGAGTGGGTAGCCTTTCCCTTCTCCAGGAGATCTTCCCAGCCCAAGAATCTCCCGCATTGCAGGCAGATTCTTTACCAGCTGAGCCACAAGGGAAGCCCAAGAATACTGGAGTGGGTAGCCTATCCCTTCTCCAGGGGATCTTCCTGACCCAGGAATCGAACTAGGGTCTCCTGCATTGCAGGTGGATTCTTTACCCAACTGAGTTATCAAGGAAGCCCCAAAGGAAAACACTATGAAAGTGTTTACTAGCAGAGTTGGAAGACAGAGCTGCACAGCACAGGAGGAGAGAAAGCAACAACACAGCCTGAGTTGTTCTTAACCATTTAATAAATTATCTTCTCTAGGCTATCACCCACTGTTATCTTGATGTCGTCTTTCTTAATTAAAAAAAAAAAAAAAGACTCTCATGACACAGGTATAATCTCCAGTTTTACATTTCGGTAATTTTGTTGTACCAATGATACAACCAAACTTCTTAGGTGCCTAGTATGTAACACATTCCAGGACGCATCAATCTCACTGATTCCTCACAACTACCTAAAAAATAAGTGCTATTATCCTCACCTTAGAGGCAAGGAAGTGGGAACTCAGAGAGGTAAAATAACTTGCCAGAACCTCATAGAGTGGCAGAACTAAAATCAGACATGGAATCTGATTGACGCTACAATTCTCACTTTTCAGGGCAAACTTTATTATCAGTTGCTTGCATCTTTCTAAGTAGACCTTCCAGGCAGTTTTAAGTTAAAATTCAGTCATGTTCTATGTATATCAAAAGAAAGAAAACTTTAAAGGATATAAGAATAAGTACTAACTCTGGAAATGATTCAAATTCAAATGCAAGATGATTCTGGTTTATCTCATTATTTCCATCTTGCTTCTCCTCACCAAAAAAATAACTAAAAAAATCCACACTTTAAATTTTAAGTTTTAATACCATGTTACTTACAGGCATTAAAGGACACATGTACAATTATATAAAATTAAAATTTTTCATTTGTTTTCATTGAAAGCTCTTTTAACTACAAACACATCCTAAATTCTAATGAGAAGAAAATCACAAAATATTCTAATTATTTTCCTTGGGTAGTATAATTAAGATGAACTCACCAACCCTAAAGGTATTTTTGATTCTTAAAAATATGCAGTATTAATGAATGCTTAAAATTAAAGTCTTTTTAGAACTAGAAAGTAAAAATAGAGTATTTCTGTTATTAAATTTGATGCTTAAAAAACTAGTACAATAAAAAAAATTGTGATAACTCTACTAATTATTGCAATCTTGTTACACTGATCTCATTATTTCAAATACATATTTTCCCAAGGAAACCACTTACTTGAATTGCAGGCAGCATGGTCATCTATACTGAAATGACACTGCTGTTCTGAAAATAAAACAAAACATTAATATTAACACAATGGTAGCTTTTCCATTCCCCCAAACCCTCAACTTATAAGGAATCTGCTTTATTCTATTCGACAGAAAACCTAATACTTTTTCTTCTATTTGGAGTTATTTGATGATAGGAGAATTCAATCATACTCCTAGCTTCTTCATAAAAGTACTCCTCATTTGAGAAAGGAAAACCTGAAACACTTTAATATGTAGTTTCTGGCACTAATATCAAAGAAACTCTTAAAGCATCTGACTAGTAAAATAAAATTAACAATAAAACTTAGTTTTAAATGAAAAATGTCCCAGAATTTCTCCCTGTGAAGACACTGTAAGTATAATACAAACATCACAATGACTGATACTGAAAGTATCTTTCATCTGATCTTTACAAAAAGATCATGTAAGTTTATCTAAACTTCGTATAAATTCACAAGAGGCTAAACCATAAGCCTCTTCTACCATACAATAAGGTAAAAAAGAAAAAATATCAATTTTAACTATGAAACAACACTCAATACCTTTCTATAATAATTTTTCATAAGTTATTTTCTCCACGAGGTGTTAAAGCCAAAAACCCAAAAGGAACAGGAATTCAAACTCTCAAGTACTATTCTTGAAATCTACAAGAAAAAAAATACAACTTTAATTAAGTTAGATTAATACAATTCTTTAATATATTTTCAGAGGAAAAAAAGAGTTTGAAAACATTCAGAATAATATAGACTATATAAAACCTAGAATTTTTAGATTGCTGAGAGCAGCATAATATACTGGTCTATTTTTTAATTGTAAACCACCATTAAAACATTCTTAGAAAAAAATAGGAAATGGCTTATGGCTATAATGTTATCCATTTCCCAGGAAAAGTGACTTTCTTCCCCTAAGTCATACCAAACATACCTCAGGCACGGTGACCACTACACATTCCACTTTCCTCTCAGGAACACATCTGGTACCAAAGCTGAAATGGAGCTAAACCTATCTGAAAAGTCTGATGTTACACATCACGTTGGTTTTGTAAGAAGTCAGAGAACAGCAGAATGTTCCTGATATCATTTTTCCTTCTCTCTACCCTAGCAAAAGGCCAAAGTACAATTGAGCATTACTAATGAGCTTGTTATGCTTCCCACGAGCTAATTCAGTGGGGAATACATTTTCCTTTAGCATAAATAATCCTTTGTCCCTAACAAAGATCCACAGTAAGAAGCTTCCGAGACCATTTTTAAAAAATGCAGCAGAGAAGCTGCTCCTATTAAAATAAGGAGTCCCACATAATCAGACAAGAGCTTGAACAGTTGGAACTGCCAACCCCAAACAAAAGAAGGCTTAAATTATAAGGCGTGTGCAAATCAAGAACAGTGACACAGTCACAAAGAAGCTATCACAAGAATGTTTAGCAGTTGCACTTTTTACAGAAAATTCGACAAAATTAGTTTTATGAAAGAAATGAAGAATTTGTGCACAACCTTCAGTCACTGAACTTTAGCAGAGTCTATTTAAATATAATATATATACGTACATATATATATTTTCCCACATCACCCTTATCTCATAGAACTACTTTAAAGATGACAAAAGGACAACCATCTTGATTACCTTTTAAAAGTAGTTATTTAATAAATGTTACTCAGATAAGTTATAACACATCTTCATATGTGGAAAACTATCATGTACACAAATATATGCTCTTACTGGAAAACATTTATTAGTTGATGAGACTCTATCAGTGAATCATCAATTAACTCCAGAGTATTCACCGTGTTCCAGATACTAAGAGCCAGTGATTTGATATTTTCGAGCCATTCTCTTTCTAAGCCATTTTTGTCTCAAGTATACAATCCCAAAGCAGCTTCTTGTCTACTGCTAGCCCAGTCCCTAACCTGCATCACAACTGCAATTCTTGCTGCTTATTCAGCTTATTACCTACTTTCCTCTTATCTATCTTTCCCTAAAAGTCTCAGTCTCTACATTTTTTTCCCACATAAACTAATTACACTGAATCAGCAACTCTTCACTTTGGAGCTGCATCTTAATTAGCAACTTACTGGCCTTTTTGGTTTCTGTTTTTTGTCTGTCTTTTTGGAGAAGACTATTTTAATTCTGTGCCATCTTGAGGAAGTCTTTTCCTTTAGATCTGGAGGGGGTGGTGGGGGGTGGCAGTGGGAAGCTCTCATGTGACCAAGGCCAGACTATTTGCTAATGCAAGTCTTCAACAAGACAAACCACAAGTGAGGCATACCATGCTCAATTTTTTAAATCTGGAGAAAATGTTAAAAGCACATAATAAGCTCATCTACCTGAAACTGGAACTGAATTTGGACCTAGTCCACTTCGCCCATGGGGTCACAAAAGAGTTGGACATGACTTACTGACTGAACAACAACCCTCAGAAATAGTTTCAGCCATGAGATCCTTAAGATTATTTATGGTAAGGCTCTTTATACCAATTTGACTTCAGATCACGATGGGAATTAAAAAAAAAAAAAAAATGCCAGCCTGTGGAGCTGCTCCTTTGTTCCACAGCTGTAGGCTCCGAAACCGAGTACATTTTAATTCCTAATCACATTATATTAATAAAATATGGTGGGGAGAGCGCAAGTGGCATGGCTCAGTCCTGGAACAAAACAGGAGCCGATTTGTAAAATAATGGCCAAAAAGCAAAGAAATAAAGTAAGATTCCTCAGAAAAATAACATTAACTGCCACTGCAACACACCGATAGCACCCAGCTGACAGATAACTGCCAAGACACACAAGCTGCAGGGATATGATAAATGCCCAGGTTGGCACAGTGGTCACTGCTGAGGAGGGAAGGAACGTGAGATTGGGATGGAATGCACAGAGGCAACGGTACCAACAAGATTCTCATTCAGGAGAAGTGGTGAGGACACAAGTGTTCTTACATTACTTGGTACTCCCTTCTGTGTGTCAAAAAACATTTCATCATTTTTAATGCTTCATTTGGAAAAATAGTTGAAGAAAATATCCTGATTTGTTCACGGGAATAAAAAAACTATCTTCTCAGCTTTAAAATTCTGAGTTAAATATTTCTTAGTTGCCTAGAAGAGAAAATAGAAATGCTATATTCATACCATCCCCTTCATGGATCACAGCCTTGTCGTAGTGAAGGGGCTTGCGTAATTCAACGAAACTATGAGCCATGCCGTGCAAGGCCACCCAAGACAGACGGGTCATAGTGCAGAGTTCTGACAAATCGTGGTACTCTGAAGGAGGAAATGGTAACCCACTTCAGTATTCTTGCCATGAGAACCTCACAAACAGTATAAAAAGACAAAAAGATATGACACCAGAAAATGAGGCCCCCAGGTTGGAAGGTGTCCAATATACTACTGGGGAAGACCAGAGGGCAATTACAAATAGCTCCAGAAAGAATGAAATGGTCGGGCCAAAGTGAAAACAATGCTCAGTTTATATGCATTATATGCTCATTTTATGCTCAGTGGATATGCCTGGTGGTGAAAGTAAAGTCTGATATGGTAAAGAACAATACTGCACAGGATCATGCAAAGTTAGGTCCATGATACAAGGTAAATTGGATGTGGTCAAACACGAAATGGCAAGACTAAACATCTCAGGAATCAGTGAACTAAAATAGACAGGAATGGGCAAATTTAATTTAGATGACCATTGTATCTACTACTGTGGGCAAGAATCCCTTAGAAGAAATGGATTAGTCCTCATAGTCAATAAAAGAGTCCAAAATGCAGTACTTGGGTGCAACCTCAAAAATAACAGAATGATCTCAGTTCACTTTCAAGGCAAACCATTCAACATCATAGTAATACAAGTCTATGCGCTTCAACCACTGATGCTGAAGAAGCTAACATTGATTGGTTGTATGAAGACTATAAAACCTTTTAGAACACCAAAGAAAGATGTCCTTTTCATCATAGGGGATTGGAATGCAAAAGTAGGAAGTCAAGAGGTACATAGAATAACAGGCAAATGTTGGTTTTCTGGAGTACAAAATGAAGCAAGACAAAGGCCAACAGTTTTGTCAAGAGAGCACACTGGTCATAGCAAACACCCTTTTCCAACAATACAAGAGAAGACTCTATACATGGACATCACCAGATGGTCAACACCAAAATCAGATTGATTATATTTTTTGCAGCTGAAGATGGAGAAGTTCTATACAGTGAGAAAAAAAAAAAAAAAGACCTGGAGTGGACTGTGTCTCAGAACATGAGCTTCTTATTGCAAAACTCAGGCTTAAACTGAACAAAGTAGGGAAAACCACTAGATCATTCAGGTATGACTTAAATTAAATCCATTATGATTATACAGGGAAAGCGACAAATAGATCCAAGGGATTAGATCTGGTAGACAGAGTGCCTGAAGACCTATGGACAGAGGTTCATTACATTGTACAGAAGGTGGTGACCAAAACTATCCCCAAGAAAAAGAAATGCAAGGAGGCAAAGTGGTTGTCTGAGGCGGCTTTACAAATAGCTAAGAAGAGAAACTAAAGGCAAGGGCAAAAGGGAAATATAAATCCAGGTGGATGCAAAGTTCCAGAGAACAGCAAGGAAACACTATTTAAAAAAAAAAAAAAAGCCTACATAAATCAACAATTCAAAACAGAGGAAAACAATAGAATGGGAAAGACTAGAAATCTCAACAAAACTGAAGATATCAAGGGAATATTTCATGGAAAGATATCAAGGGAACATTTCATGGAAAGATGGGCACAATAAAGGGCAGAAACAGTAAGGACCTAACAGAAGCAAAAGAGATAAGAAGAGGTGGCAAGAATACACAGAAGAACTATACAAAAAAGGTCTTAATGCCCAAATAACCACGATGGTGTGGTCACTCACCTAGAGCCAGACATCCTGGAATGTGAAGTCAAGTGGACCTTAGGAAGCATTACTTTGAATAAAGTTAGTGGAGGTGACAATTCCAGCTGAGCTATTTCAAATCCTAAAAGATAATGCTGTTAAAGTGCTACACTCAATATGCCAGCAAATTTTGAAAACTCAGCAGTGGCCACAGGATTGGAAAAGGTCAGTTTTCATTCCAATCCCAAAGAAGGGCAATGCCAAAGAATGTTCCAACTACAATTGTGCTCATTTCACATGCTAGCAAGGTTATGCTCAAAATTCCTCATGCTAGAGGCTTCAGCAGTATGTGAACTGAGAACTTGGAGATGTACAAGCTGGGTTCCAAAGAGGCAGAGGAACCAGAGATCAAATTGCCAACATTTTTTTTAATCATGGGAAAAGCAAAGGAATCTCAGAAAAACATCTACTTCTGCTTCATTAACTAAAGCCTTTGACCATGCACAACAAGAGATGGGAGTACCAGTCCACCTTACCTGTTTCCTGAGAAATCTGTATGTGGGTCAAGAAGCAACAGTTAGAATTGGACACGGAATGACTAGCTCAAAACTGGGAAAGGAGTACAACAAAGCTGTATATTGTCACCGTGCTTATTTAATCTATATGCAGAGTACATCATGTGAAATGCCAGGCTGGATAAACCACAAGCTAGAATCAAGATTGCTGGGTGGAATAACAACAACCTCAGACATACAGATGATACTACTCTAATAGCAGAAAGTGAAGAGGAACTAAAGAACTTCTTGATGAGGGTAAAGGAAGAGGGTGAAAAAGTTGACTTGAAACACAACACTAAAAAAAACTAAGGTCATGGTATCTGGTCACACTGCTTCATGGCAAATAGGGGAAAAAGTGGAAACAGTGACAGATTTTATTTTCTTGAGCTCCAAAATCACTGTAGATGGAGACTGCAGCCATGAAATTAAAAGACACTTGCTCCTTGGAAGGAAAACTATGACAAACGTAGAGAGTGTATTAAAAAGCAGAGACATCACTTTGCCGACAAAGGTCCACAGTTTTTACAGTCATGTATGGATGTGAGACGGAGAAGGCAATGGCACCCCACTCCAGTACTCTTGCCTGGAAAATCCCATGGATGGAAGAGCCTGGTAGGCTGCAGTCCATGAGGTCGCTAGGAGTTGGACACGACTGAGCAACTTCACTTTCACTTTTCACTCTCATGCATTGGAGAAGGAAATGGCAACTCACTCCAGTGTTCTTGCCTGGAGAATCCCAGGGACAGGGGAGCCTGGTGGGCTGCCGTCTCTGGGGTCACACAGGGTTGGACACGACTGAAATGACTTAGCAGCAGCAGCAGCAGCAGCATAGATGTGAGAGCTGGACCAAAAAGAAGGCTGAGCGCCAGAGAATTGATGCTTTTGAATTGTGGCGCTGGAGAAGATTTTGAGAGTCCCTTGGACAGCAAGGAGATCAAACCAGTCAATCCTAAAGGAAATCGACACTGAATATTCATTGTAAGGACTAATGCTGAAGCTGAAGCTCCAATACTTTGACCACCTGATGAGAAGAGCCAACACATTGGAAAAGACCCTGATGCTATGGAAGACTGAAGGCAAAAGGAGAAGGGATCCTTTTGGAGAAGGCAGAGGATGAGATGGTTAGATAGCACCATTAACTCAATGGACATGAATCTGAGCAAACTCCAAGATAGTAGAGGACAAAGGAGCCTTGCGTTCTGCAGTTCATAGAGTCACGTTGAGTCAGATAGGACTTAGCGAATGAACAACAAATTCATACAGAACACAGTTCATGTTTTTTAATGTATAAAATAAGTCACCATAAAGGCACCATTGGGGTAGTAGAAAGTAGCAGATCCATCTGGTTTGAATTTCAGATGATCTTGGGATAGTTAGTTAGCTTCCCTGGTGGCTCAGACAGTAAAGTGTCTGCCTGCAATGCAGGAGACCTGGGTTCGATCCCTGGGTTGGGAAGATCCCCTGGAGAAAAAAATGGTAACCCACTCCCGGACTCTTGTCTGGAAAATCCCATGCATAGAGGAGCCTGGTAGGGCTACCGTCCATGGGGTGGCAAAGAGTTGAACACGACCGAGTAACTTCACTTTCTTTTTTACTTTAGGGTAGTTAACTTCTCTGAATCCATGTTCTCATTTGTAAATGGGATACCACCACCTCCCTTGTCTGCTTCATGTAAAGATTAAATGAGGTGATACAAATAAAGTACCTGACACATACTGACACTTAACAAGTGAGTTGTTGTGATGATACCATGATGAAACATAATTATAGTGCACTTAACATAATTCATCAAATTAAAAAGAGATAAAATACTGAGAAATCATTAAATGTAATTTGGAAAGCTTCTTTTTTCTAACATAAAAAATTTACAACATATTGTAATACAGTTATAAACGAATGACTCTTTGTGAACCAATGGACTATATACAGTCTATGGAACTTTCCAGGCCAGAATACTGGAATGGGTAGTCTTCCTCTTCTCCAGGGGATCATTCCAACCCAGGGATCGAACCCAGGTCTCTCGCATTGCAGGCAGATTCTTTACCAGCTGAGCCACAAGGGAAGCCCATAAATGAACATTAAAAACTCTAAAAGACCAACAACTTAATTGGGAGTATACTCAAATATGGATTTGTGACCTACAAGTCTATTGCTAGAATAAGTCTTCCGGTGTGTCACAAAGAGGCTCTTTGCTCCACTCAAGCTGTCTCCTCAGCATCCTCTCTACCAGTTTTGCTCATTTCTGTGGCTCCATCACAGTTCAGACTACATGTTCATCCAAGCATGGCCATTCCTTCATTTACCCAAGTATTTACTCACACCCTTCATTAAACTAGGCACCCCAGGCAAGAGACGCAGTGATGCTCTCATGGAGCCACTGCATTCGTTTGTGCACATTAGTGAATACACAGATGAATATACAATGTTAAATCATGATAATTGCTTTGGAGGAAAGAACAGAGAGAGAACAGCAGGGGCCTACTTTAAAGACTCAGACTGAGTGATATAGTAATGGTTTTGCCAGAGGAAAAACATGAACTTGAAGAATGGTGGGAATCAGCCAGGGAGAGAGAAGAGGAAAAGTTCTATGCATAGAGAATACTTTTTACAAAGACTCTGAACAGAGAGCATTTGGTGCATTCTGAGGACTGAAAGAAGCCAGTATGACTGAAGCGTGGAGCATGTGTGCCTTAGGATAGGGCTGCAAAGTTAGGCAGTAGCCCCACCACACAAAGCCAAGTTGAGGAAATTGGATTTTATTCTAAGTGCAGTAGGAAGCCATGGAAGAGTTTTAACCAAAGGAAAGACATAATGTAATTCATAGTTTTACCAGATCTCCTGCAGCGGGGCGGGAGACATGGGAGCAAAATAGTGACGGGTTTAACAGAGAAAAGGGGGAAGGAAACAGAAGGACAGGTGGGTAGAGATGTGGGAAAAAGAATCAGTGGCTTCAGTGAGAGAAGGAGAAGAAGAGAGGAGTGGTGGGAGAGCAAAGGACACTGAGCACGTAGGAGATGAGATGGAGAACAGCCTGGAAGGGGAAGAGGAGTGGACCCACCGCAGTAGTTCAGCGACAAATGATGATGACTGAGGAGGGACGCTGGTAACGTCTCAACCAGAGAGAACTGGATGGATCCGACATCTATTTTTGAGTTAAGAATCAAGACTTGATAACGGTTAGAGATGGAGGGTGAAGGCAAAGGATGTGGGCGCAGAGTGAATTGTCAGGAACGACTCCAGGTTTTCTGGTTTAAGCAACTGAGCAAATAGATGATGGCAGTGTTTAGTGAGATGAGGATGATGGGCATCTGAACAGACTGAAGCAGGGAACCCAGCAGAGATGGCAAAAGCGCTGTGTTTTGGTCATGTTTCATTTGAGACGCCTTTAAAGACATTCAAGCCAAAATGTCATTTTGGCAGTTGGCAGTTGGAAAGTTTGGGAGGAGACAGAAATTGTCAGCAATCCTTGGGAGATAAAGCCGCTAGAAAGAGTGAGACCTTTCTGGAAAAAAAAAAAATGGAGAAAACAGTGATTAGGGCCTAGAACAAGTCCTGAGAAAATCCAACATTTAAACAGGAGAAAAAGAGTCAACAGGAGGGACAGAGTCCTCATCTAGATTATTCCAGGTTTACAACTCTTCTGATTTACCTTCTCCCAGGAGCCCTTCCTGATTGGCCTAAATTAATTCTGCTTATATCTGTAGCTCTTGAATTCACCTAGCATTTCTCCCAATTCCTTATTTATACACTGTTTTATACTCCAGTTCTTGCCTGGAGAATTCCATGGACAGAATTAAGTCCATAGGGTCGCAACTTGGTCAAGCAATGTACAGAAATAATGAAGAAATAGTATATACTTAATTCTGTCCATGGAATTCTCCAGGCAAGAACTGGAGTTGGTAGCCATTTCCTTCTCCAGGGGAATCTTCTAGACCTCTGGGCATTGAACCTGGGTCTCCTGTACTGTAGGCAGATTCTTTACCATGTGAGCTGCCAGGGAGGCAAGTCTATTACAGGATTGCTACTGGAAGTAGTGTTGAGAGAAGTATTCAAGCTGAAAGTTTAGGAAAACACTTGCAGTGGAAGATGGATGTGTGAACATCTCTAGGAAAAACCAGATAGGTAAAATGTGGTGCAAGTCTTGGAAGCAGACACACAGCAAACAAGTATCTAACAGGAAACTTTTGGGGGTATTATTTATTATTTTTCATTTTTGTTTATTATGGGACCTGAACTGATAAATAATCTTGCCTCCCATCATACATGTCCAAGGAGAAATATGTGAAGTAGTTACTAGTCAAGGTACCAGCAGGTCAAGTGAGCTACCTGACAGAAAATCACTGAAAAAAAAAAAAAGACTAAATCTGGTGTACATTTAGCCGAGGATCCAAATGAACAGGACAGAAGAGCTGTGCCAACAGGCAAGGGCTCTGGGGTCAATATACTACTCAGGAATTCATATGGCTGTCCTACTGGATAAGTACATTTTTATTACATCTTTTAAATAAACTCCATTTGCAGCAGACAGGATAATGAACCCCAAAGACATCTATGTAATAACCCCCAAACCTGTGAATATACTGTTTTCATGAGCAAAATGGACCCTGCTGATTGAGTAAATAAAGGGCCTAAGAAAATGGGAGGTTTTCCTGGTGAGCCAATTATAATAACAAAAATTCTTATAAGTGGGAGGCAAAAAGGTCAGAGCCAGAGAAGGGGATGTGAGAATAGAGGTGGAGAAAGATTGTCACACTGCTGGCTTTGAGAGGAAGGAGCCAAGAAATGTTTAAAAAAAAAACACAAAACTTAAAATCAGTTCACCTTTATATATGACAGACTAAAAGAATCAATGGAAAACATGAAAGTGAAAAGTGAAGTCACTCAGTCTTGTCTGACCCTTCGCAATCCCATGGACTGTCACCTGCCAGACCCCTCCGTCCATGGAATTTTCCAGGCAAGAATACTGGAGTGGGTTGCCATCTCCTTCTCCAGGGGATCTTCCCGACCCAGGGATCGAACCCAGGTCTCCCATATTGCAGGCATATGTATACAATGGAAAACATGCATATACACTAACATCAGTTCAGCTCAGTTCAGTCACTCAGTCGTGTCCAACTCATTGTGACCCCATGAATCACAGCACGCCAGGCCTTCCTGTCCATCACCAACTCCCGGAGTTCACCCAGACTCACGTCCATCGAGTCAGTGATGCCATCCAGCCATCTCATCCTCTGGCGTCCCCTTCTCCTCCTGTCCCCAATCCCTCCCAACATCAGAGTCTTTTCCAATGAGTCAACTCTTCGCATGAGGTGGCCAAAGTACTGGAGTTTCAGCTTTAGCATCATTCCTTACAAAGAACTCCCAAGGGCTGATCTCCTTCAGAATGGACTGGTTGGATCTCCTTGCAGTCCAAGGGGCTCTCAAGAGTCTTCTCCAACACCACAGTTCCAAAGCATCAATTCTTCGGCGCTCAGCTTTCTTCACAGTCCAACTCTCACATCGATACATGACCACAGGAAAAACCATAGCCTTGACTAGATGGACCTTTGTTGGCATAGTAATGTCTCTGCTTTTGAATATGCTATCTAGGTTGGTCATAACTTTCCTTCCAAGGAGTAAGTGTCTTTTAATTTCACGGCTGCAGTCACCATCTGCAGTGATTTTGGAGCCCCAAAAAATAAACTCTGACACTGTTTCCACATAAAGAAATGTAAAACAACATTAAATGTCTATTAACAGGAAACCTCTAAAATAACATACAGGACATTCATACAGTGGATTCATTCGGCCACTTGAAAGAATAAGAACTGTTTGTATTGATATGAAAAGATGTCCATTATATGTCATGCAACCAAAAGCAATCTGCAGGACAGTACTTAATTATGTTACTCTGGTCACAGTGTTTTCCAAACTGTGTGAGGGTGAGAGAAAAAAATTCCTGAACAAAGTTAAGTAATTTTTTTCAACAGCCAATTTTATTTTGGCAATCAAAAACATTAACAAGTCATCCAAAGAAAAACAAAAGTCACAATATTTAAAATTCTATGTAAAGTGAGCCCTTCACCATAGCTTATACTGTCTTACAGAAAAGTTTGTTTTTGTGAGAGGAGGTAGAAATCTCTACCAGTCAGCACTTCAGCAATATCTAACATATGACTGATGGTCATAATATTGTAAAAGACCCTTACAGCAGTAAAAATGAAACTGCATTTAGTGTATCTGCTACATTTCATCATATTTTAGTTCTTTGAAAATTGGTAATTCATTGACAAGATACATAGCAACTTTCTGTTAAAACCCCTATTTTGTAACAATGCAATATGAGAAAACTTTTTGAGTTTTTAGAAGGAGAAACACTGAAGAGATAACAATTATAATTATTGGCTGCATCTTGTAAACATTACTTCTGAGGCATTTCTCTATGGTAGTTACATTTCAATTAAAACAGGGAAATTCAAAGTGAGACAACTGACTGACAGACTCAAGTTTCCTATTCTCTCAAATACTATGTACACTTCAAGTTTCATTAAGAATTTAAAAAATAACAAAGTAGAGGGAGAAACAAATAATAGGAAGAAAGTAAAACACACCCACACAGAAGTACAGCCAGTTTACAGTATGTATGCATTAACCTTAACCCCTTTCCTCACAACAGTCAGCTTGAAAAACAATTACTGAAATAACTGAACTTTCATTATCTCCAAACTTAAATTGAAATTGACAGAGAAAAAAACAAAAAGAGTGCTGCTTAATAAAAAGTACAGTAAATACGAAAAAACTGAATGGGAAAATATAAATTAGGAAACATTACTTTTAAACCTACCAAGTCTCCAAACGTCATTGGACTCATTTCGTTTTTTAGTAATAGCAGTATACTGTTGACATTATTCCTTTATCACACACTTTGATTCACCATCACAAATTACTTACCACTATTTTTTAATGAAGTAGGCAAAATGAACTGAAACCCATGGGAAAAATGAACCTGGGCCATACAAACAACTTTGTGCAAAGAAGCTTAAATCTGGGTATATAAATGCAAGAGTAGTGTGATTAAAAAAAGGGGCTGGACATTGGAGTGAGACAGTCTAGACTGAATTCTGGGTGAACCTCAGTAGCTTCATTTCTTTCTCTGGGCTTCAGTTTCCTCATCTATAAAATGGAGAAAACACCAGTGACGCTGCAGGATTACTAACAGGTTTAACAATATATAAGTAAAGCATCTAGAACAGGACCTGGTACATGCTAGGTAATAATGCATTTGATAAACAGTTGTTGTCCTTGTTGATCAGTCCCTCAGTCATGCCCATCTCTTGGCGACCCCATGGACTGCAGCCAGCCAGGCTTCCCTGTCCTTCACTGTCTCCCTAAGTTTACTCAAACTCATGTCCACTGAGTCAGTGATGCCATCCAACCATCTCATACTGATAAACAGTAATGAGTACTTTACATGTACAAACTTAATCAATGAATGATAAATATTAATACCACTACCTCTGGTACTGCCTTCACCTTTTGCTCCTCTCTGCCCAGCAGCACAGAAATAATGCTAGTTATGTGTCAGGTAATGTACTAAACTAGTTACATGGATTATTTCATTTGATCTTCACAAACGTCACAGCAATAAGGTAGCAACTACTTAATATTAACCTTTGTTTACACAGCACAAAATATAGACTTAGAAAGATTAAATAACTTGCCTAAGGTCACACACATAGTAAAGTGTGACTTCAGAGCCCCCACACTTAGAAACACATAAAAAGAAACATTATTTATAATTCATTAAAGTGGAAATAGCAGACAGACCTACCACGCAAAGTCCGTTGGTTTGTAATGAGGTTTTGAAACAGATGAGTCAGACAGACACGTATCGGGATCTACACCAGACGACTACCACCAGTTTCCACTTCTTCATTCAAAACCATTCCAATCTCCTCCTAAAGGGAATCTGAGGTGGCGAGAATGCCAATTCCTAATTATTTAAGTGCCAACTGAGGAGATCAGACAGTTCACAACACGCTTATCTTCTGAGAGAGTAGGTATTAACACTCTTCACACAAACGAAGCTAAACCCAAACTCTGACCTAGACAGGGCCGGCAAAGAAACATCTCTTCACTTAATAAGAACTGACCAGCTTTTCTAACAGACGTTGCACGAAGCACTCTAAATCAGTAAGACTCAATCCTGCGGTTCGAAGAGATTAGTTAGGAACCAGGAGCGACTGAATGGCAAGCACAGGCTCCAATATTTTCCTTCGACTTCCAAGGCAATCTACAAACCTCCCCGCAACGCAGCCCTTCAAACCGAAACGTGCGGGTGGGAAAACCAGCGCTCACAGCCTTGAGATACGTCCCCTCTTTCCGTTCATCTCGGCGACATGACCCTTGCGTGGACCGGAGGGAACAAACAGATAACTTTTCCCTCTGCCGGATGGCAAAATAACTATCTGCAATTTCCCTTCCAAGGTCAGTGACTACATCAGTTCTTCCCAGGGGTAACACCGAGGAATTAAGTGACCCTATATGAGCTAGGTGCTTGGAAACAAAGGTGCCTCTGGAGAGGCTAAATTTCAGACTCTGATCTCTTCCTGGATTCTAAAGCAGAGCGGCAGCGAGTGATTACCTCGTCTCCCGCCTAGCACACCTGCCGCCCCAGCACACCTGTGGCCCCTGCACCAAACCTGGGTGGGCAGAAGGCAGGGACTTGCTTCATCTTGACGGCCCCAGGGACCAATCAGCGCACGCGACTCCCGGAGTGGACCAATCGCACATCAACTTGAATCCCGCAGCTCGGAGCCCCTACTGAATCAACCCTTTGAGTGGGCTGAGCGCGAGGCCTCTTCCAATGCCAGTTGAGGCACCGCAGCCCCAAGAAGGCAAGCAAGAGTTCGCGAGGAAAAGAGAACGTCAAACAAAGAAGTACTCACCCGCACAGGCGCAGGACGGTCACTTCTTGCTGGGCAACATCTCGCTCAATCTGTGCCTGGCCGACACGCCCCTACCCAACCGCCGCCGCGGCTGCCTCAGGCTCAGGGTTCGCCGCGGCCCGTTTTGAAGGAACCAATCGCCGCGGCCTGTTTCGAAGGAGGCGGAGAGGGGCCGTGGCTGGAGGCCCCGCCCCGCCTCCAGGCCTCTAGGGAGCACGAGACCTGCGTGCGTCTGGATCAAGGGACTAGTCTGTTTCCTCTGCCTAGGGTCACACAAGTCTGGCGGCAAAGTCGCTCTTCTCACAGAAAATGGCTTGGTCACAGGGCACGTCCTTTCATCTGGCCCATCAGCGACAACAATAAACCGTATTTGTCCAGATTAGCAGGAGAGGTGAATCAGTCTCTTCTCGAAGCAACCTGGAGTGTTGCTCAGAGTTGCCTGAGTTTTATCCTGATCTGTTAAGAGCCCCTCCCAATCCTAAATCCCATATTTCACTGTATTGAAGGCGCTGTCGTTTCCGGATACAAACTGTCATCCTTGTGAGGGGTTGGGGAGAGGGAGAGAAACCCTGCAGTTCCAGGCCACAACTGAAAGCAGAAAGAGGATGTTGGCTGTTCCTTCGGGAAACACCAGAGTAGGGCGTGGGGGAGGGGAGGGAGAAGGATTTGACCGCAACACAATGAGAAATAGGAGGGTTGAGGTAAAGTGGAGACTGGTCTTGAATGTAATTAAAAAAATAGGTCTCTGATCACTAAGCATGGCTTGCTGCTGCTGCTGCTGCTAAGTCGCTTAATATGGGATAAAGTCAGAGCCGAAAGCCTGGAAAGCCAGGCCCTTTCTCTCAGCTTTATTTTGTCAAATTATGTCGCCTTTCTGGGTCTCAGTTTCCCATCTGTAAAGAGTGGAATTGACCAGGAATGATACTCTTTAGCTGGAGAAGGAAATGGCAGCCCACTCCAGTATTCTTGCCTGGAGGATCCTGTGGACAGAGGAGCCTGGTGGGCTGCTGTCCATGGGGTCTCACAGAGTCAGACACGACTGAAGCGACTTAGCATGCATGCGTGCATTGGAGAAGGAAATGGCAACCCACTCCAGTATTCTTGCCTGGAGAATCCCAGGGGAGGAGCCTGTGGGTTGCCCTCTATGGGGTCGCACGGAGTCGGACACAACTGTAGCGACTTAGCAGCAGCAGCAGCAGATGCTCTTTAACATTTATTCCTTCATTCACTTATCAACAACAACAACAAAAAAAACAATGAAGAGGTACTGTTGCTTGCTGAAAGACTAAAAAGAGAAAAGTCTTTACCTTGAAAGTGCTCAGCAACGTGATAAAGACTCTGGAAATCAGAATCTGTGAAAGAGGAAACACCTACAGTGTTGAAGGGTGATGGTCAGAGCCTTGAAAAGACTTGAATTTTGAAGGACAAATAGGGATCTACTAAAGGAGAGGATAATTAGGAGTGAGAAGAGCTTTCTAGGCAGAGAGAATAAGCTTCCAGGGATGTGAGAACATCTGGAATGCCCTGGGAATTGTAGTTCTGAATGACAAGTTTAGGGATTTAGAGGTATTGATACATCAGGCTGGAGGAGTAAGCACAGAGGAAACCTTTGTAGATACTACAGAATTTAGATTCTTTCTTGCAAGCAATTGTGATTGATTTGTGTTTTAGGGGGGAAAATATTTTTGAGGGTTTTGGAGACAGTAGTAAGATTGGCAGCAATTCTAAAAATTAAAAGATTATAATTACTTAAACTAGCTCAGAAGGGATAGTGAGAAAGACATGTCTGGAGATATTTAAAAGGCTGATTTATCTGGACTTCGTATCTTGTGACAGTGATGCCAATCTAAGGAACACAGAACAACGCTGGGGGAAGAATAATGCATTTTGGTGTGAAGTCGTGTTCACTTTGAAATGTGAGGGGAATGTGCACGTTGAGGTGTTCAGAAGATATGGTTGGAAAATTAGGTCTGGAGCTGGTTAAAGTGGTTCATGCAAGAGATAGAGATTTGAGAAGTCAATATAACAAACACACTTAAGCGCTTGTTCTGTACCAGACTCCATCCTAAGCAGTGGGGTCCTGCTCTTGCAGAGCTTACCTTCTGGGTTAGCCCGGTAAAGATGTCATCAAAAAGTTGACATTTAAGTGATCGTTGAATCGCTTAAATGAACCCAAGAGTGGTTGCTCCTTTTTTACTGGTGTCTTTACCAGAACCCTTTGCTGTCCATGACTGCAGTAGATCCATTTTCACAGGATCTGGTGTTCAAATCAACCTATGTTTTATAGCAGGGGTCCCCAAACTCTGGAATCTAATGCCTGATTAACTGAGGTAGAACTGATGTAATAATAATTGAAATAAAGTACACAATAAATGTAATGCACTTGAATCATCCCGAAACCAGCACCCCCAACCCCACCACCACACACACACACTCTGGTCCATGGAAAAACTGTCTTCCATGTAACCGGTCCCTAGTGTCAAAAAGGTTGGGAACCAGTTTTATAGTGTTTCTATTTAAAACTAAAGGGGCAATTTGTCATACCATTTTCAGCCAAACTTTGAGTGGAATTCTGATTTTATGTTGGATTTGTTGAACCCAAATATCAAAATATGCACACTGCTTTCCAGAACCTTAAGAATAAGTAAATTGTGTCACACAGATTTTGTTTGGTGAGTCAACAGTTAACAGTTCTATTTTTTTCTTAGATGCATGCTATGTACCTAAACATTTGAATACTATTTATTACAAATTGAAACTATGTTATGTGAAGTATGTATACATTCTCTCTCAAACTCACACACACACTCACACACACCACTTAGTATTTCTGTAAGCTATTTGCTGAAATTTTGGCAGCAGGGTATTTTCATGGTTGGTTTCTTTTTATTTTCATTGTCTATTTGGTTTGTCTTGGTAACTCCTCTAGCTTATAAAGGACAATGTGGTGAAAAGTGAATCCAGAGTCAGGAAATCTGTGCAAATCAGATTCTCTAAGCCCATCTTCCTCATTGGTTAAAGGTGGGGAATGGGTGAGGAGTTCCCTTCTAGATTCTTTGATTGTTATTGCTTTTCCCTTATGAATAAAAAAAGTCCTCCGTGTTGCTCTCTCAACTTCACTTTTACAAGAATTCTCAGTTAGTACCCCACCCCCCTAGTATCCCACTCCCTAAGCACATTTACCATCTTACCTACCTTGATTTTAACACTGCAATTAGTAATTGAGGGTTTCAACTAGTGAGCTGCAATTTACTTTCATGTGTAGATTTTCTAATTGGTGGTTAGGTTAATAGTAATGTTTTAGGTGTTCTCACTTGAAATTGGAATGGTCGTAACATGCAAAGCAAGCCTCACCAGTTTGCTTCCATCAGATGACAAAGTATTTTATTTAATAGTTCTTAACTTTCTCCAAATTGTGATGAAAGCATCATGCTTGGAGATCTAAATTTTTCAAGTTATTACATTAGGAATATTCATTCATCTGACTACACATCTCTACAGAACACAGAAGAGTCACTCATAATCTCATAATCCTTGAATATTGAAATACGATTTGGTTTTTTTACAACCCTATAAGAATGCTCCTTTATTGGGAGGTGGGAGGGGGGTTCAGGATGGGGAACACGTGTACACCCGTGGCGGATCCATGTTGATGTATGGCAAAACCAATACAATATTGTAAAGTAAAAAAAAATAACAATAATTTTTAAAAAATTTAAAAAAAGAATGCTCCTTTATTGCTTAAAGTTTACTGTAGTTGTTGGAGATTTTTTTCCTTTTGATTGATTTATTAGTGGTTTTGTTCTCCATTTTGTATTTTCTGCTGTTGTTTTTAATGCTTTGACATTAGCTATCAATCCGTGGATTCTGCCTTGTGTGAACTACTGGATGGAATTTGGGGGCTACAGATAGCTTGATTCACTCAGTTAATTAAACTACTCATTCAGCAGATGATCTGTTGAGAGCCAATATTAAAAACAAGACTAAGTTCAATCTTAAAGGGATGTTATTGATTTACACTAACAAATATTATCTGTAATTCAATAATATAAAATTTTATAACAGTTATGATCAATACTAAAATGTTATATTTATATAGAGTCAAATAGCCTCCCCTCCAAAATTCATATCCACCTGGAACCTTAGTTGTTGTTCAGTCACTCAGTCATGTCCGACTCTTTGTGACCCCATGGACTTCAGCACTCCAGGCTTCCCTGGCCTTCAGTATGTCCCAGAGTTTGCTCAAACTCATGTCCATTGAGTCAGTGATGCCATCCAACCATCTCATCCTCTGTCATCCCCTTCTTCTGCTTTAAATCTTTCCCAATATCAGGGTCTTTTCCAGTGAGTCAGCTCTTCACATCAGGTGGCCAAAGTATTGGAGCTTCAGCTTCAGCATCAGTCCTTCCAATAAATATTCAGGGCTCATTTCCTTTAGGATTGACTGGTTTAATCTTCTTGTTGTCCAAGAGACTCTCAAGAGTCTTCTCCAGCACCACAATTTGAAAGCATCAAATCTTTGGTGGCAAAGTGATGTCTCTGCTTTTTAATATGCTGTCTAGGAACCTCAAAATGTGCCCGTATGTGGAAATAAGATATGTATAGGTGATTCCCTCTTTAGGTTTGTTAATTTGCTGGTTTGGCTCACAGAACTCAGGAAAGCAGTTCACTTACTATTACCAGTGTATTATAAAGGCTACATCTCAGGAAGAGTCAAATGAAAGAGACAAAGGGTAAATGGAGGAGGGTGTGGAGCTTAAACACTCTCTGGCACATCACCCTTCTGCACCTCAATGTGTTCACCAGCCCAGAAGCTCTCCAAATACTATCATTTAGTGGGTTTTTTAAATTGGAATTTCCATTACATAGGCATGAATGATTAAATCACTGGCCATTGGCAACTGACATTGATCTCAATGTTCCTCTCCCTTCCCCAGAGTTCAAGGAATGGGACTGAATTCTAACCCTCTAATCACGTGGTTGGTTCCTCTGGTAACCATCCTCCACCCTAAAGCGTCTAGAGGCCCACCAAGAGTCACCTTATTAGCATTAACTCAGGTAAGGATGAAAGGATCTTGTTATGAATAATAAAGATCCTCCTATCACTCAGGAAATGCCAAGAGTTTTAGAATCTCCATGTCAGGAACTGGGGACAAGTTATAATACTTGCTATTACAAGGTCTTAACCACCTGAGTAAGTCCAGACCTAAGAGATTAACTTCTATCTCTATCTATAGGACACCCTCAGCTCCAGCTCAGTTCCCACCACTTGCTTTCCCCCAGATGCCTTAGGATCTGGAAACACCAAAACACTCAGTTCCCCAAACTGACCCTTCTCCTTCAGGCATCCAGAAATTTACTTCTCTGTCTTAAATGTCCTTTCCTCACCACCCACTTCCCTGGTGAGTCTGCAACTTCCCATTTACTCTTCATTCATCAGCTCAATCCCTTTTGATGGTGGGTACTGAGAGCTTTATTTTGCAGAGGTGAAACTGAGGCTTACAAAGGCACTGTGCCCCTCCCTCTCTGGCCCACATTCCTCCTGGTCCTTAAACATCTGTACAACTCCCCCACCTCCCCTTCTTTGGTTCCTGCCACTGTGTTCACCTTGAATCCTCTCCTTTCTTACCCTGACCCATGAAGTCCTGACTATTCTTCAGGACCTCCCCCATGAGATTTTCCCAGGTAAGCCCACAGCACTTTCCTCTGCTTTTCTTTTAAGCCCCTCCAGGCAGTTACTGGGTCTTCATCATCTTTATATCTCCCATGGAGATTAGCATAAAGATTTTACTTAGTGGGGACTCAAGTCTTTTTTCTTGTTGAAACAAATGGAATTCAACTAATGTTAGCCCCAACTCACTCCTTTTCTACTGACTAGCCTTTGTTAGAACTTCAGGATTGCCTTAATATTTTAAAATGAAAAACTCTTTGCTGCTAAGCAAGCTCCAATTTGGCTGATTTCAGGAGTTAAGGGACATGTAAACCCATTACTTACAGAAGGTGTTTTATTATATTTACTGAAGGATGGTGGGGATAAGAATGCAACAATATAACAATGAAGGAAGGAAATGAACTAATTCCTGCTTTAGGGGAAGTATACACAGCTGCGCACCCAGCTGAAGGAGTGTTTTCCAAAAGCAAAACAAACAAATAAATGAAAAATGAGTAATTACATGCATAAAGCCAATAGAGAGCACTTTTATGAGAGAAAAGGGAATGTCCCATCACTGGAGTTATCTGCATACTTGAATTTGTAAATGCCACCTCAGGATCCTAAGTAGGGAAAGAATTTGCTTGAGGGAATATTTTATGTGAGAATCATTAACTCTTCTATACGCTATGCTCTGTGAACTTTGACGAATAAGAAATTATCAAAGGGCTATCACAAATGAATGAATATTCACCAGGACCTCCGGGGATGAGAAAAGCGCTATTTATGTTGTAAGAGTTTATCTTTGTGGAAATTACCCCCTCAGACTCAATAGGATGCCATTCATCATTTAAAGAAATAAGTTTGCATATTTTTCAAATTTTGTTCCCAAAGAAAAGCCTGTTGCCATTATGTTCGGTTTATTGCCCAAATTGAACACAACTCTTTAATAAAATATATGCAATAAGGTAAGATGAAGAGCAAAATGAGAGTTTTCCCTATTTCAACAGACTTACAGTAATGATTAATTTAATTTGGCAAACAGGGCATGCCAATTTGAATGAAAAATTCCCTGAAGCTTTGTAAAATACAATATAGAGAGTATTTCAACCTAGCCCCATATTTACAGTTAGGGTTATATAACTACCGCATAAATATAGAGGAAAATTCTGGCATGAAGCCAGGTACAAATGCAATAAAAGAAAGTTATGTATCAGATTTATATCAGGAAAATGAAGAGCTGGACCCTGCCTCTGCAGTGCTCATCACTGCACATCCCAGATTTCACAGAGAAGTGGGGTAAACTTGTGGTCATTCACTCTCCATGACATAAGCATGTCTGCGTGGTGATGGTTGAATGTCCTCAACTCAGTCAGGCGACCCAGAAGACAGGCAAAATGTTGAGGATTCTCAGGCTGATGAATCTTACATAACTTTTGTAGCACATCAAGCAGTGGTTCCTGAAGCTTCTCTACTGCCTCTCTGTCCTTTATGTATTGTCTATCTGTTTTTCAAGTTCAAAATAAAATGACAAAAAAAAGTGGAAAAGTAAAAATTTGGCATAATTACAGCAAGGTTAACTTTTTTTGAACTGTAACTTACAAATACTGTACACTTAAAATGGGCAAAGTATTCACATTGATGAATTTTTACACACATGTATATATACTCCTGTAATCACAATTAGATCAAGCTATAAAACCTTTACTGTCCCCCAGCTGCTGCTGCTGCTGCTGCTGCTAAGTCGCTTCAGTCGTGTCCGACTCAGTGCAACCCCGTAGACGGCAGCCCACCAGGCTCCCCCATCCCTGGGATTCTCCAGGCAAGAACACTGGAGTGGGTTGCCATTTCCTTCTCCAACTGCCCCCCAGAGGCCTGCCTAAATTCTCCCTCCAATCAATGTGTTCAGGAAAGACTGCACACTACTCCTTTGGTTTTAAACTGTGTACTCTGTTACCTATGCTTAGTCATTTTAACTCTGCACTTTGTAATAGAATGTTGCCTGGAGCCTGAAATATACAGAATAACCCATTCTCAAGGCTCTGACCTTTAAAAGTAAGACACTTTTCCATTCATTTAGAGATAAAATGTTGCAGAACAGAGAATAACATTTGTCTTGTTGGAGGTTTATAGGAAGATTATAACCAGACCTACCTGGACAGCTGCAAGAACAAAGGATTCCAGCACCAAGAAGTTTGCAGCAACCAACAACACCTGCTCCAATTTTATTATAAAAGAAGCCTGAGTTCTAACTTGGGTGAGATGGTTCTTTGGAACACTAGTCCACCATCCTAGTCTGCTGGCTTTCCAGATAAAGTTGCTATTCCTTATCCTAACAACTCATCTCTTGATTTTTCGGACCACCATGTGGGGAGCAGTACGAGCTTGGACTTGGTGACAAATGCACCCAAAAGGTAACCCCAAGAATAGATATAAGTGTCATTTGTGGTGAGTATATTCTGAGGAGTGGAATTTCTGGGTCATTCTTTCTAAAATTATAATTTCTCATGGTAAAACAAAGTAACAACTATTAATAGCATCTGCCAGAGTATCATATATTAAAATGGTTTCAGGCTAACACTGTAATTAAGCTTTACAAATCAGGAACATGACATTACTTATTCCCAAATAATTAATCAAAAAATATAGACAAATTTTATGTACAGAGATTCATTTCAATATTGTTTAAAAAAAACAGTAATGACAAATCTGGAAACATCTTGAATATCCAAACATGGTAACAACTAAGTAAATGATTATACATCATACAACATGATGTACATATTGCAACAAAATTCTACCAGTATGATTTTTAATGACATGGAAAAAGTATAAAGACAGTATATTCTTTATTATGTTAAAAAAGTATATAGTTTTATTTATGTCCTGCTCAAATTTCAACTCTTTAGATGAGCCTTCCCTGACTACTGATTATAACAGCATTTTGCTGCCAATTTCTTTCCTTATATGACATCTTAATTTTTTTGTAGTATTACCACATCCTGAAACTTCTTTTTGTTTGTTTCTTTATTCATTGTCTTTCTCACTCTGCTAGGATATAAACTACATCCTTCCTGTTTCTTTGCTGCTATATCCCGCAATGTCTGGAAACATGTTTAGTGTATAAAGGCGTTAAAATGCAATTATTAAATGAATGAGCATGATGTTCAGAAAAAGGCTGAGAACTACACTGAAATGTTAACAATGGTTCAATCTGAGTGATGGAATTATAGGCCATTTTAATTTCTCTTTATGTTTTTTATCCAAGATTTTCCTTAACATTCCTACTAAACTTGAGAGGAAAACCGAAAAATGGAATAAAAATAAAGATATAACATTGAAATTACCTGGAGAGAGGATAACAATAGCTGTAAGCAGAGCATACTCTTCTTGAGTCATTTTCAATTCAGCAACACTTTTATAAAAGCTAAACATAGGTGTTATATATTCATCAGAGATACCTATGGGGGAAAGTTGAAAAATTGCAGAGGCATAATAAAATTTTTGAATGACTGAAAAGTGTAAAACTACAAACACACACAGACAATATTTATACCCACATACATACATTTAAATAATGACTATATATAAATATCTGAGTTAAAGGTGAGGCACTGCAAAAAAGATCAGTTAACGAAATCCTTAAAATATAAACTAATCAATGATTTATCTTTGATCTTGACTGTGCCTTTGTTTTAGTCACAATATGTGACAATAAATGATAATATTCTTGAATTACCAAAAGAATCTCTGAACTTCACCATGTTCTAGATGGGGCTTAGTTAATCTTTTAAATATCACTATCTAATAATCAAGACATAGACAGCATATTAACCAAAGAAAAATTATTGTTCTTTAGTCCGGAAGTATAAACTCTACTTAATACAGTAGCTAGAGTTCTTTACCGGAGAAGGCAATGGCACCCCACTCCAGTGTTCTTGCTTGGAGAATCCCATGGATGGAGGAGCCTGGTAGGCTGCAGTCCATGGGGTCGCAGAGTCGGACATAACTGAGCGACTTCACTTTCCGTTTTCCCTTTGATGTATTGGAGAAGGAAGTGGCAACCCACTACAGTGTTCTTGCCTGGAGAATCCCAGGGACGGGGGAGCCTGGTGGGCTGCCGTCTATGGGGTCACACAGAATCGGACACGACTGAAGCGACTTAGCAGCAGCAGCAGCAGGTTCTTAACAGAGTTCCAATCTCTCTCTGAAGTATCAAACTGTTTATCCACTGCCTACCAGGCAATGGTACTTGGCTTTTCTCTTCAAACTCAGCATGTCCAAAAGCAAAGACACCATGTACAGAACTAAATTCCCCATCTTCCTCCAAATCCACTTCTTTCCTGATGTTCCCATCCTTAGTGACTGGTATCCTCACCCACCCAATTGTCTCCACCTGGTAACCAAGATTCAGCCTCCCTCTAACTCAGTCCAGTGCTGAGTCCTCTGGATTTGACCAGCTAACTCTCACTTGGCACCTGGTTGACTTAGTTTAAGTTTTTAATTGTTTTCATCTGGATTATTCCACCTGCCTCCTCACTGGTCTTCCTGTTTTTAGTGTGGTCCCTTTCAATCCATCCCAGAATCACCCTTCTAAAATTCAAACCACACCATGTCTCCCCAATTCTTTCAAACCTCCAAAAACTCTCCATGGTTTTGGCATAAATGCCTTCCTTTTTACATAGGAAACTCTAGGCCCTGTCCCCGGCCTTTCCCACCACCGACTACTCACCCACATGATAGCAATAGGAGTTAACATTTGAGTACTCACTATGTATTAGGTGCTGTTCTAAGCACTTCTTGCACTGGGACTCATTTAATCTTTCTCACACCTGTGCCCATGGGCACAGAGAGGTTACATAACTTGACCAAAGACACATAGCTGGTGAAAAGTGGAACCAGGGTTCAAACCAAAGCTAGTAGGCCCCAGAGTCCTGGCTCTTAGTTGTGACTAAGGGGTACCGTCTTTCTATCACACAGCCTTTACTCCAGCCGTGTTCAGGCACTTGGAGTTCCCTAAACAATTCTTATTGCTCAGTTTTATACATGTTATTTTCTCTGCTTGCAATACCCTCCTCCTCCTTTATAACTTACTCCTCTTCATAATTTAAGATTCCTTTGTGCCATTTCCTTCAGTCATTCAAAAGCGATTAGTTTGGTGCCTGTTCTGTGCTTAGCCCCACTCCAGAAAAGCTTTGATTAGGGAATTGTGCAGAAAGTAAAAAAAAGAAAGGTTGGGTTGTGACTTATGGATGAATTAAGATGAGACCGAGTTTCCCAGAATTGGTTCACAATAGACAACTCTATTTCATCCCAAACTAGACCTAAAGCCTGAGAGCTTAGTTGAAAACATATCAAGTAAAATTGGATTCCAAATGCTAAAAAGAGTATAATTATCATCTAATAGTACATTTCACAGGCTTAGAAAGTCTGAATCCTCATCTTTAGATGAATCTGAAGAATCTTCTCAAACAGAATCCCTGGCCTTTCTCTCTTTTAATCAAAATAGCACTTTTCTCCCCTTCAATGCTTAATCGACCCCAGTGGGCTCTCTTAACAGTAGTGTCTTTGTTGAACAACTTGGGGATGACATCGTGTGGAAGACTTCCCTCTATCCAGCTATTACAGATTGAAGTGAATGCCCATGATCAAGCTGCTGCTGCTGCTGCTAAGTCATTTCAGTCGTGTCCGACTCTGTGTGACCACATAGACGGCAGCCCACCAGGCTCCCCCGTCCCTAGGATTCTCCAGGCAAGAACACTGGAGTGGGTTGCCATTTCCTTCTCCAATGCATGAAAGTGAAAAGTGGAAGTGAAGTCGCTCAGGCGTGCCCGACTCTTAGTGACCCCATGGACTGCAGCCTACCAGGCTCCTCCCTCCATGGGACTTTCCAGGCAGGAGTACTAGAGTGGGGTACCATTGCCTTCTCCGCATGATCAAGCTAGTACAACTTAAAATTCAGACGGCTGGAGTATGTAGGCTGGGACTACTAGTCCTGGTTGCCAACAGGCATAGTAGTTAAAGAGGTAGTAAGTCTGAGTCTAAAAGCTGACCTATGACTTGATCTTGGGCACACTACTTAAACTCTTTAGGCCTCAGTTTCCTCATCTGTGAAATGTGAATTGTAACAATAGTATTAAATGAGATAAAATATGTAGAGTTCTTAGCACCATGCCTAGCCTTTAGTCACTCTACTTGAAGGTAATTGTTAGGTACTTAGTATAGTGAAAGTGAAAATGTTAGTCGTTCAGTAGTGTCCGACTCTTTGCAACCCCACAGACTGTAGCCCTCCAGGCTCCTCTGTCCATGGAATTCTCCAGGCAAGAACACTGGAGTGGGTTGCCATTACTTCCTCCAGGGAATCTTCCTTACCTAGGGATAGAATCCAGATCTCCTGCATTGCAGGCAAATTCTTTACCATCTGAGCCACCAGCTCAGATGCAGCATCCTGTCTGGCTCATGGTAAACTCTCAGTAAATGTTAAACCCTCATAAATGTTAGAGCAAATAAACATAATAAGAACTATTATTGTCATTATTCAGGAAATTGGGTCAATACATCCATTCCATCTTAATCTTTGATTAAGCTCATGTACTTCTGTATTTACAAAGCTGTATTTTTTTTTTTTTTTTTACAGTGCCCTGTTTGAGTTTCCTGAGCCATACAGCAAATTCCTGTTGGCTATCTATTTTACATATGGTAATGTAAGTTTCCATGTTACTCTTTCCATAGATCTCACCCTCTCCTCTGTTTTGTTTTTGCATTTTGCAGTTTGCTAGAGATGAATACAAACTGGCTGATCAGTGATTTGCCTCAGTATTTTTCTAGGTATTAAAGCCAAGCTAAGATCTGTATTTGTTAATAAGGCCACTCTTTTTCACTTTTGAGAAATGGCAGTCTTCTATATTTGAGTACTATACTCATCAGCTGCAGTTACCTAAAATAACTCACGACTGTCATTATTTTAAAAAATACATAAAGGTTTGGAGATAAGGTTGGTGGTGGTTTAGTTGCTAAGTTGTGTCCGACTCTTGTGATCCCTTGGACTATAGCCTGCCAGGCTCCTCGGTCCATGGGATTCTCCAGGCAAGAATACTGGAGTGGGTTGCCATTTCCTTCTCCAGGGGATCTTCCCAACCCAGGGACTGAACCCCCATCTCCTGCATTGCAGGCAGATTCTTACAAACTGAGCTACCAGGGAAGCAGGTAACTGATTTGAAAATATTTATGAAATCATCTTTGACTACCTAATTTCTTATTTTGTTTTCCCAAATCCCTTTCACCTTCCAAAGATGATACCATTAGCTATCTAATTGCAACTGGTAATTTGGGGGGGGGGGGGAACAGGTTAAAATGTTTATTAAAAATGTTCATCTTGTAAATGTTCATTGTAAAGACCAACAGTGAACATAGAGAAAATGTAGAAAATAAATAATAGAAGAGTTTAAAAAATTATTTTCCTACAGGATAGATAAATATAAAGTTGCTTTTGGAATTAGAGTGGATAATCAGAATTAATCATGCCAGCGTAAACAAAGAGATGCTTTAAGTATTTCTGAGCCAGCAATTTCTAACATAAGCAATGTAACAACAGCATCATCCTGAAGGGGCAGTCTTTTCTTGTTTTCCTGCTTCCTCCTCCTCCAGAAACTTGTTCTAAGTCCAATTAGTTGATTTTTGGTCACAAGAGGGGGCTATTTTCTAATTTAATCACAAAGCCTACCATGAAAATGTTAGTTGTAAAAAAAAAAAATCACTGTTTCTGCTTCTCTGTTTTTTGTTTTCCTTAAAAAAGTCTGTGATTGATCAATTATTTTTCCAATGATAAATATTCTCTGAGAGAATAACCATGTGATAGAATTAACACTATGCTCTTTAAAGTTACTTTAAATGTAAATGTCTTTATTTCCTAATTAACTTCCTAGTTTTAATTGGGGGCAAAAATAAAGCAGAGGTATGTGTGTGTGTACCAAACACAAATGCACATATACAAGGCATCCTCATTTGGCTAGGACACCCTACTCATGTTTCAAGGCCAAGTTCAAATTTTGCTTTTTCGGTGGAGCTTTTCCTGTCATGTTGAAGCAGAATTAGTTGTTTCCTCCTCTATGTTCAATTCTATTGCACCTCTCACAATTCAAATCTCTCCCTCCCATTAGAGTGTGAAATACCATCTACATTTTATAAGAACAGGAGTCAACTGCTCTATCCCCAGTGCTTGGCACACTGCCTGACCAATAAAGATGTTTCTTATTCATATCTGTGTCCTTAGTAACTAGCATCCTACTGGAGACACAGTAGGAGATTAATAAATGCTTGTTAAATTATGCAATATTATGTTTTGTTTGTTCCTAGCAATGAAGGTTACATAGCCGTGAGATGTACTAGGAGAAAGGATGCCATTCAGACAATGGAAATATTCTTGCGGTGCTAAGAGATTGGACCTTGGCCTCTGTTTCAATTGCTAACCTCCACTCAGTGAGTCATTTTTGCCATACTGTTGCCTTGATTAAAATATTTAAGATATTTAATACTTTCCAGTAGTCTGAGTGGCTAAAATTTATCTTAGGATAATGGTGCTTAAGAGTTGCCAGGGTTTGGACTGTCAAATTTCGGATTCATCTCAACCAAATTCACCAATTTTTGTGCACCTTGTCTGTGCCGGGCACTGTGTTAGTGCTGGGAACAGTTCTCAAGCGGTTCACAGATTGATGGAAGAGACAAACGCATAAATAAATACATAATGTCCCAAACTGGACAAGTAAAACAGGCTTGGGGAATACTGCTGAGGGGCAATGGAAATACTGACACTTGTGTTACTTTAATTCTATCTCTTATTTTGAAGAGGTTTCTTCCTATAATTTGACCCCCAAATTTGTCCCATGCCAAAATTATCATGTGACCACTTTGAAAAGCAACATGAGAAGTTGTAAGATTTCTAAAATTTAAGAATTGAAACTTTCTTATAAATATTCTGTCATTTGTCTCTGTACATTTCCAACCTTTCTTTCAAAGGTCTATGAACAAACAGTCTATGAACTGACAGTTTAAATCTGCTTCATTAGAGAATTTAGCGTTTATAACAATTTTCATTTTGTGTAAGTTAAAGCAGCAAAATCATATATATTTAAAAAGCAGAAAACATATACTATATACGGTATGCTTTACTATACTACAACAACTCCATCATTCTAATAAGCATCTCTCTTTCCTCTGACCTCACTGTCTCTATTCATTCTATTATTTGCTTAAATGCAATTTCAGATTGATAGTTGCTTCTTGTGCCTTCTTCAGTCAACCAAAGGGGAAGAACCATGTCTTACTGGGTCTTTATATTCCCTACCAGCTAGTAGCTGGGCAAATATTAGATCTTAGCAAGTGACAGGTACAATGTACAGAAATAGTGCTGGGCTTTGAGTAGAACACCTGTGTTCATCTCCTGATAGTCTGCTGATTAGCTGTATGACCCTGGGCAGGTCACCCAGCCCATGTAAGCCTTTCCCCAATTATAAAATAGGAACATAGCCCTCACCTTTAGAGGCCATTGGAAATACTAAGAAGATGATGCTTGTAAAAGCAAACCATTGCAAAATCACAAGGTATATTGTCATCTTAATAAACACTTACTGAATTGAATATTTCACTTATGTCTGTTGTGGGTAATCAAAAAAGGCCAAAAAAACACTATAGTTTTCACAGGTTATTTCAATTTGAAGTGAACATAACAGAACAAGTTGTTAAGTCTGTGAGAAGGTATTGCTAATTTCCTTAATGTAAAAATGTAAACTAATTAGTGTCGGCAAGCCCTTTTCAGTTCTATCATATTTTATGGTATCATATGATTATTCCTATTTTTATTAAAAATTCCAGGTTACAAATGAATTTTGCATAATACCACATTAGGAATAAAAAACTGATGCACTAGAATTATGAAAAAAACAACTCAGCCACAGGTTGTGTCAGAAATATATTCTGAAGCCTCAATTAACATAAATAAACACTGTAATCCTCACTAAGTAAATGTATCTCAGGAGACAGTATCTTGGTGGATGTAATGGGATTTAATAATAGCAAACAAAAGAGTATGAATTTGAAGAACAGGAAAAGAAATTTTACATTATATTCTCTAAAGAGCTCTGTAGGCTTAAACAGGGTAACTTTGAAATGTTATTCTGGAATTAAACATACAATAGAAATAAGAATGTGTTATATTTGCATAAAAATAAAGTTATTCTGAAAGGTCATCTTGCAAGATCAGGTTTTTATATGGTGTGGGGAAAAGGCAATGTTCTGAAAATCCACTAGGGGAAGCAAATTCATAAATATTAATAAATGGAAGCATCACTATAGATTAAAAATATGAAGCAGCACATGAATTTGGGTGGTTTCTATTGTCATGATATGTGGTTGCTGTTTGGGTAAAGTATCTTATGAGCCAGAGGCATGCATGTTTCTTTATACAGACTGTTCTAGAAAACTTTATTCTTGAACTTTTCTCAAATTTGCAGTATTACAAGTTCTGTAACTTATGTTATCAAGTAAGGTCTTTTCTTTTTGATCACTACATGTTGTTAGTCTGTAAGACCCTCATGTCTTCTCACCTAGTTATTACATTGGTCTCTTTACAGAGACCTGCTACTTGTCTTAATTCCTCCAAACCTTCCTTCACAATAAAGATCTTTGTGTAGTACTTTTATGGTCATATCGTATCTGTTCAGAATATTACAAAGAATCCCAATTACATAAGAACTAAAGCTACTTTTGTGGCATTCAACATCCTTAATAATCTAGCATTCACTGCATTTTCAGCTCCAAAAATATTGTCTTGCAGCAATATCAAGGTATATGTCAGTCCTATACATGGATGCTCTCTCATTTCTCCATATCTTTGTACCTGCAATTTCTATATTATTATATTGTAAAGGCTATATCTCTTGGAATGCCTTTTTCAGGCTTTTGTGGCTTGACAAGTTCATAACCATCCTCCATGGTTCAACTGTAATTTTACATGCCTTTTCTGACTCACCAGGAAGATTTGGCAGAAGGGAGGCACATCTTTAGGCTTCATCTTCATTTTACATACATATTCCTTACAGTCTCTCTTACACTCCTTTGGAATCACTGGCTTGGACACCTTACTTTTCCACTAGTCTGTGAGTTCCCCGAGGACATACCCTCATTTCCATACCCTCCCCATCACAGTATTACTCCACAGTAAGTTAAACTGTGTTTTTCATTCATTATTTCATTTTATCTGAGAGGCAGTGAAGTATAGTGGCTAGGACATGTGGCTTCTGAAGTCAGGCTTCCTGTCTATCTCTGAAAAAATTATTTAACCACTCTCTGTCTTAGTTTTTTCATCTATAAAATGGGAAGAATAATAGTACTTAAAGGATTTTTATGAGGATTTGAGGAACTAGTATATAAAGTATTTAGAACAGTGTCTGAAACCCAATAAGTGATGTATAAATGTTGCTATTGGTATTATTTCTTATTTGGCTTTGAACTGAGATAAATAGCTTGACACATAGTCATTCATAGCTGAAGTTTCTGAATAAATGGATCTTTTTCTAGACTGAATAATCCCCACTCCTTTATGGTATTTTAAAAATCAGACTAATTTTCCAATATTTAAAAAATGTTCTCCTTTGGTCCTTCATCTTAATACAGTGAAAAGAGTATTTTTGGTATTTTGCTATTACAACAAGAATTTTTGAACCAAGTCACAACATTTGCATCTATTTAAATTGCATCTTTTCTTTTTTGAGTCATTTTCCATGCTAGTCACAATGGGCATAAATTACATAGGACAGGCAAGAGGCCTGCCTTCATGGCATATTCAAATTCTTACTTGCAGGAACAAACGCTTCTTACCATTAACCAAGTTACTTACCACTCTTTCGAATTCTTTCTTCCAGTAGGTCAGTATGTCCAGCTGGAAGTTTCTTACTGAAAATCTCAGCTGAACGGAGAAACATCGCTTCAACTGCAGACCCTTTCAGCAAAGCAATCTGATCTTCATGGTCCAATGTCTGAAATCCTGAATGAAGATGGTAATCAAATAGGTATCAAAAAGTTGAATGTTGTATAACAATATTTCACCATCCCCACTGATAGAACATTTCCATAAAGTGACTTTGTAATTGTTTTAAGACTGAGTAGCCAAATCGAGTTAATAAGTATCTGTTGTATTCCCCAAATAGAAGCTGACTTTTATATTCATTGAGCAGGATTTGGTCAATGAATTGGGCAAAAAAGGATATCATGTCTACACCAAATATATATACTTGTATACTATGGAAGACACAGGCTGATTCAGATGAAATACTGGAGACAAAGCATATTGTCTTTGAACCATTATTTTAGTCACATCAGAAAGGGTCAGGGAGGGTTGACTCTGTAGAATGGAAGTATCCACAAGCCAGAAAACATTTTACATGTACTCAGAGGCTTAAGTGAATATTTGACCAACTCATGAGTCTTTAATCTATGTGAAGAAGCGGCATTCTACCCTCCTTGCCAAAAACACAATCAGGGCCATGTTGAGGTGTCTGCTCTGAGCTCAGCACTGCACATGCAGGGTAGGGAAAATAAGAGAAATATGGGAAAGAACTGATGACCTGAAGAAATATAATGCTGCCCGGAAAATCCAAAGTCCTTATGCAGACTTATAGGCTACAGTCCCCAGCAGCCTCTTTGACCTCCTTTTCTCCTTCATCACCTCCTCTTCAGTCATTGTGCTCCAGCCACACTGACTCCTGGCTCTGCTGTGAGCCCACAAGTCTAATTTTGCTTCAGGGTGTTTGCCTTTCTCCGACTATCCCCATGCCTCACTCCCTCACTGTAGGCAGGTCTCTGCTTCAAGGTGACCCTACCTAAAATAGTACTTCCCAGCACTCACTAGCCCCTACCTTCTTTATTTTCATTCATAGAACTTAACACTGTCTGACATGATACTATAGGATTACTGGATTATTTGTTAATTGTCTGTCACTCTCCTAGAGTATAAACTTTGAAGACAGAAACTTTGCCTGTTTCATTCATTTCTGTTCCAAGTGCCTGACATATAACTTGTATCCAAGAATTATTTGCTAAATAATTTTATAATGACTAAATGAATGAATGGGAAACAAACACAAACTCATGTACATATATGTATTAATACACAGACACACATGGACACATGAACACAGATAGAAATAAACTAATGCCATCAGAGTCTAAATGCCCTGGAAAAGCATTAAAGAGCAACAGAATTCAGAGAAGAGAGTAATGCCAAGAATTAAAAGTCACTACATTGATGACAGGCATTCAAAAATACTTGCTTAATGAATAAATGAATGAATTGAAGAACTGAAAACATAGCAAGAGTCCGTTAATGGTGATTACCTAAATAAATTATGGTAAATCAGTATAAAATATTACAGTATGGAGGACAGTATAAAATAAGGTCTCTAAAATCAGGTTGCCTGGAATAAAATTCTGTCTCTGACACTTGCTATCTTTGTGGTATTAGAAAACATAATCTTAATGCCTCACTTTCTTCATCTCCAAAATGGGGATTATAAAAGTACCTGCTTCTTAGGATTGGCAGAAGTATTAATGAAACAATTGCATTAAATAACTTAGTACAGTTTTTGACATACAGTAAGTACTTAAATAATGTTAACTATTATTATTACAATAGAATACTATGCAGTTCTTAAAAGCATGAGACTGATTTACACATATGGACATGGGAAAATCACAGATGCTTAAAAAAAATACTCCCAAAGAAATATATATTTTATGATCTCATAAACGTTAAAAAACCTACATGTGTGTACATTTGTAGAGATAAAAATATGTGAAAGAAATCAAACCAGACTTCTGTTAATGGTGGACTAGAATAAAGATGATACAGGTGGGTGAAGAGGGGACTTTCTAACCCTAACTTTCTGCTCCATATATTTCTGCGTTGTTTGAGTCAGGTGATTGAATTACTTACAATGGACACCAATTTATTCAGAGTTTTTCCATCTAAAACTTTAAAAAATGGAGTCAAAGATTCCTTCTTTGCCTGCCTGCTGAGCCTGCCTTCTGAGATGGCCCAGATCTACGAGGTATGATTTTTAAGGAGGTTTGGAAAGGTAGGAATTTTTTTTATCAAAGTCCATTAATCTTTTAAATTCATCCCCCCATTGATAAGCAAACATTTAAGTCCTTTTCCATAATTTGTATTTTAACCAAGTATAAAATCAGATTGTGAGAGTAAAGAATAAGCTTTTTCAAATTATATTCCCTGTCTACCTCCTACCCAAGATTCTGAATCACACTTTTAGAAGCTATGCCCCTTTGTTTCTCTTCCTAAAATATAACCCAGAAACTTAAATCAGGCCCGAAGTCTCATTTCCATCTCAGTGTCACAAATGCCTGATCAGGCCAAGTCTCAGAACCTCTGTAAGTAGCAGCTCTGCTGTAACCATCTCTTTTCCTACTGGTAATGAATAACCTTCCCCTGTTCTAAGAATTTGTCTTTTCTGTCTCTTAAAAAAAAACAAAAGTCACTACCTTAAAGACCCTAAGAGCTCCTCTGAGGGCAGGAGCCTTGCTGAGTCTCCAGCACCCTGGATAGTGCCTGGCACAGGTTATGCTCAAAGTGCTGAAAGACTCTTGCTGCGTCTTTCACAAAATACCCTTTCATACTGGTATTATATCCCTATTATTATTATACATAATAATGTTGTCATTTCTAAAGTTATTGTTAATCAATATTCTTAGTTTCTCAAGATTTTCTTGCCTTTAATTTCCTGCTGTATTTAAATTTTTTTCCTTCTACTTTATTCATAAAACATGCATTAATTAAACATGCATTAATTGTTTCTCTCCCTCGGGAACTATGTTAGGCATTGGAAATGAAGAGGTGTATAAGATTCTTGCCACTGCTTTCAGATAAGCCACCTTCTTGTAAATAAGATTCTTTCTTTTCTTCAGTTATTCCTTGGTTCAATACCAACTGACCATTTGAACTGAAAAACCTTTTCCCATAAGCAACCAAGAACATCACATTCTCCCTTTCCTAGTTCTACCCCTGACCTAGTTTCCACTCTTGTACAATCTTGGTTTTGATCAAGATTGCTTTAGCTAAATTAGCATACAACAAATTAAGTTTCTCTTTCATTGTTAATAAAGGAATGAGATATATTAATGTTTCAATGATAAGAACTTTCTCCCAACGTTTTATGACTTTTACATAAGTTTATGTCTATCTATGACACATTTAATAAAATAATAGCATAATGCTAGCAGAAGAAAGCAAATTAAATGTCTAATTAAAATCCTACATCAGAAGTTACCTTCTATAACAATATTACAGTGTTGTGCTACTATACAAGGTATATACTCTACTAGACCATGGGTTTCTAATGTACTGCTTCTGTTGCTGCTAAGTCGCTTCAGTCATGTCCGACTCTGTGCGACCCCATAGATGGCAGCCCACCAGGCTCCCCCATCCCTGGGATTCTCCAGGCAAGAACACTGGAGTGGGTTGCCATTTCTTTCTCCAATGCATGGAAGTGAAAAGTGAAAGTGAAGCTGCTCAGTCCTGTCCGACTTCTAGCAACCCCATGGACTGCAGCCTACCAGGCTGCTCCGCCAATGGGATTTTCCAGGCAAGAGTCCTGGAGTGGGGTGCCATTGCCTTCTCCGTCCAATGCACTAACATATTTTAAAAACACTGAAACAACTTAAATCTATTGACTTAGCATTGATAATGCAGCTGGAAAATGGGGGCTGGGGAGGGGTGTAACTTTGGGAGGTAAGAATCTTGAATTCCAGTTAACGCACTGGCACCATCTAAATGGGGCTTCCAAGGTGGCTGCCTGCCAATGCAGGAGACTCAGGAGACGAAGGTTAAATCCATGGGTTGGGAAAATCAGCTGGAGAAGGGAATGGCAATCCACTTCTTGCCTGGAAAATTCCATGGACTGTGGAGCCTGGTGGGCTACAGTCCATGGGATCACAAAGAGTCAGACACGATTGAGCATGCACACACAATCTAAATGATTATGGATAAGTCCCTCTCCCTCATCCTCCACATACAACTGTTCATCAAGCCCTATCAATTTTTGAGTCTCTCTTCATTTCCTCTGCATTGCTTTATTTCAAGCCCTTTACCTAGATTGGTGCAGTAGGCATACTAACTGATTCTGACTACCTGCAATGCTTCCCTTTTCAAATCCATCTTATACAAACCCAATAAAGTCATATCTCTGTAACATAAACTTCATCATGTTGTACTTCAAAAATAAATAAATAAAGCCACCAAAACCCCTTACCATCCAGGGGATAAGAATTAAATCCTTTAGTTATGTCCTCATCAGTCTGGTACCAATCTGCCTTATGTCAAACCAAGGAGCCCACCATAGATACACTGAATCTTCTCTCCCATCTCTAATAATTCTATTCTTGTTCATGCTTCATTACATTTTCACAAGCAGATCTCTCAACTTGGAATGCCCCTTCTTTCCTATCACCAGGAAAACTCCTTTTTTGTTTTATACCCAAATCAATAAGATTCTTTCTGAAGCCTCCTAGTCTTTCTCAGGTACAATTAGGAACCACTTTCTCTCTCTTCAAACAGTGCTTTGTATACATTAAAATTTTTTTTAGCCTTTAGTTACTCTACTTGAAGGTAATTGTTAGGTACTTATTATAGTGAAAGGGAACGTCTTAGCTGCTCAGTCGTGTCTGACTCTTTGTGACCCCATGGACTGTAGCCCGCGGGGCTCCTTTATCCATGGAATTCTCTAGGCAAGAAAACTGGAGTGCGTAGCCATTCCCTTTTCCAGGGAATCTTCCCAACCCAAGGATCATACCTGGGTCTCCCAAATTGCAACCAGATTCTTTACCATCTGAGATAGCAGTTGAGACACAGAGTCAGACATGACTGAGCAACTTTCACTTAGTATAGAGCAGGTATCAGAAATGCTTATTGGATGAATAAATGGACGAATAACAATTCTGCAAAGTTTCAATTTTTAATCTGTCATTTGGTGAATTATTATAAATGACTTGCTGATGAGTGGAACATGATCTGGCCCTAATATTTCATGTCTGTAGTAGACACATGAATTTAGAGCAGATGTGAGATGACTCCCATTCGATGATAAACAGACACCTGCCTTTCAATGTCACAAGAATACTGTACAGTATAGTAGAGAAATAAGTATGTGCAAAGATACCTGGAAGTTTTTTTGTGAATTCTACAAGAACCTGTACATGACTGGTAGCCATTTCAGTTAAAATGATAAAATTTTCTTCTGCGCTGAATTCTTCTTTTAACTAAATTTTAAGGAAAAAAAGCAAACAATAAGCAGATCAGAGAAATCAACATAAAATTATTAGACTACAGAATCATATTTATATGATAAAATTTAAGACCCAACTCATATTTTCAGATCTTTGGAGAACAAATGCTATTACCAAGCTAAATATGAGACTTATTCTTTGTTTAATGTAGCAAAAAGTTTAAAGTATAACTTTAATTCTAAGCCCTAATCATTTTAAAGTAACATATTCATATATAAATTTGACCTCCAAGGTAGTCAAAGCTCGAGAAAATATTAACTTCAAACACATAATTTTCAGATATTGTACATACAAATTTATTTGTTATTTCCTGAGGCATCCTCTGCTTGCTATATGAATCCATAATATAATGAAGAAGATTCTGTTGATCTGGGGTGAGTTCAGTTTTCTCCTACACTGGCAAAAAAATAAAAGGTGTTAGGGAAGGTGGTTATAAGGCATGTTTCTCATATATGCATTCATCTAGAGTAAACCACTAGCAGAAACTGTTGAAAAAAGCCCTAAATACGGCAGAAACTGTGCATGCACTCTGTTATAATGTGTACTTGCTTTCTCTGGGCCATTGGACAAGCTATATCACATTTCACTAAATTTGTCCCACGTGGCTAATTTTCCTATCTACAAAACATGGATAGCAAAATATTCCTTTCATGTATTTCTTATGAAGAAATAATAATCTGGATATGAAGCCTATCAAGACAATTCATAAAATTACTGAAAATTCAAAGTTTAATCATAACTAAGAACAGCTTCCCACATATAAAATGGAGACTCCACCTAAGTGTAGTTATGTGGAACAGGGATCAACCAACTGTAGCCCATGGACTAAATCCACCTGGTTTTATAAATTTATTTCAACAGAACTACACTCGCTTTTCAGTGTATTGTCTATACTGCTTTTGCACTACAATGGCGGAGTTGAATGGTTCTCACAGAGACCGTGTGGCCAAGGCCTAAAATATCTGGTCCTTTATAGAAATGTTACCAACCCCTTAAGTAGTGAGTCATCAATCTGGACAATTCAGACCCCAAACACCTCTTTCCCTCTGATTAGCATCTTTTGTGAGATGAGACTAATTGTGTCAACTCGTTGCTTCCTTTACCAAAGTATTATTGACAAAGCACTGTGGCAAAGCAATATAGCCGACCCTTGAACAACACAGGGTTTGAACTATGTGGGTCCACTTATGCATGAATTTCTTTTGTTAAACATGTTCTGCTGCACTACAGAATCTGTGGTTGGTTTTTGAATTCACGGACGCAGAACTGAGGTTACTGGAGGGCTAGCATGTGAAATAACATGTGGATTTTCAACTGCTTGAGAGTGGATACCCGTAATCACCCTCATGTTGTTTAAGGGTCATCTGTACTTTTAACATAAAATTATTTTTTCTGAAATGAATACAACAGAACATAGTTGCAAAACTAAACATGGATGACATTTTCATCAGCCATATAATATTGAGAAAGGTATGACTTGACTGATCATAGATTACTCGTTTTTCAACTAATGGAAAGTTAAAATTTTTCCAAAAGTCCTGTGCACCATCATCATATGTTTGGCCAAGCATCCAACATGCTGTTCCTCTGTTTTGTCTGAAATCCTGAAAGGATTTCTTGAGTAATTTGTGACCTCGGTGGGAATGGCCTTTCCTTATTGATCCACAGATGTGTATTCACCCTGTCTTACCCCATGAGGACTAATCCACAAGCCTCTATTGAATCCACATCCTTTCTGGTCTGAGCCTCCCTTCTCAATGACAAGGAAAAAATGTCATCAAAATGTGGCTTTAAAAAATCCTCTTTATATCCCAAGCCATTCCCACTGGCAAACTCGGGGAAGCAGGAGAGGAATGGAGTCAAGGAGATGGGGAACTTGCACTTATTTTACTTCATCCATGTTTATATAGGCTTCCCTGGTGGCTCAAGAGTCTGCCTGCAAAGCAGGAGACCCAGGTTTGATCCCTGGGTTGGGAAGATCCCCTGGAGAAGGGAATGGCTTTTGTTATCTTTTGAATTTTTACATGGAATCATATATTACTCTTTTGATTAAAAAGCAAAGAAGAGGGACTTTCCTGGTGGGCCAGTGGCTAAGACTCCATGCCCCCAACACAGGCATTGAATTGAACCCCCGGGTTCATTTCCTAGTAAGGGAACTAGATCCCATGTGGTGCAACTAAAGATCTTGTTTGCCACAACTAAGACTTGGCACAGCCAAATAAATATATAAATATTTAAAATAAATAAATAAAAAGCAAAGAAGAAATCCACTTGACACACACTTGAAATGAAATCCTGGTTGTGGCTGTGGCCCTCGTCTGAAAGCCCCCCGCCCATGTCACGACATCCTGGAAGCTCAGCAGCCACTGGTTCTGACCAACACCGTGGCCCATCATTACCCTGCATGACTTAGTTGTCGAGGTCACTTGTCGCAGGTCACGTCCTTCACTGTCTTCATGGATGGCCTGATCTGCATGCTGCTTCACGTTTTTTCTCAGTCGTTTAGATTTACACTGAATTTCAGTTAACAAGCCTGAAAAAATAAGCAGAGTCTTCACCATCCAAGGAAAGTCCTATTGGATGTGTGTGGTCACAAGGCAGCTGAGCTATAGTCAGCTCTAAAGGTCTCCTTTGCCATCTGGCACTGAGCTGATTCCAGCCCTGCTGACACTGTAAGACTTGACCTTGAACAAGAAATATATCTCCTGTGAGTCTCAGTTTCTTCCTTGATAAAATGGAAATGATATTTACCCTATAGAGTTTTTTGTAGATTAAATATGACTAGGTCACTTTTTAAAATGAGTAAACAAAGAATCTGTAATAACAAAGCATTGTACAAATGTAAGGTAGTCAGTAAAAGAAGGTGAGTGACACTCACCCTCTTCCTGGCCTAGGGGGCCTTGGAAGCTAGTGTTTCAAAACATATTATTTTTCATTGATGTTTACATAATGTACTGTAAGAAGTATATTCAATTTCACATTAAACACAGAAGTAAATGTGTTGGGTAAAATGAGGTCAACATCCTTTAGGGAAAAATCTTAAAGTTCTGTTAATTTTCAGAATTGTATAAATTATTGAGAATATAGTTATAGATGAAAATAACTCCAGGGGACTTTGAAATTTTTTTTTTTAAATAATCATGGGGCTTCCCTGATGGCTCAAAAGTTAAAGAATCTGCCTACAATGCAGGAGACCCAGGTTTGATTTCAGGGTAGGGAAGATCCCCTGGAGAAGATACTAGCTACCCACTCCAAAATTCTTGCCTGGAGAACTCCATGGACAGAGAAGCCTGCCAGGCTACAGTCCATGGGGTTGCAGAGTTGGACATGACTGAGCAACTAACACTTTCACACTTTGAATAATCATACAATATCATCATGAATTTTCACTTAAACAGAACAATCTAAAATACTGGAGAACAATCTCCCATGTTCCCATTTAACTTCCTCATTCTCTCAATGTTAATGAAACAGATCTCCAAGAATTTCTTTGTCCAGGGCATGTATTTTATAGGATCATACAAAAGTTCCTGTATCTGTTGCTGGATGAGTCTGTGTTTTCATAAATAATATTATAGACTCTTGTAGGTAGGATCATGAAAAATGTCCTCAGGACTTAGTTGGAACAGGTTCATATTTAAGTGATGAGGAACATGAACCACCTAGGATTGAAGTGAGTGTTTCCACTGGAAGATTGGATTCCAGCCGCAGCCCCTGCTGCAGTCTCTTGTTTCATACATGCTAAGAAGAGATTGTGATCGGCCACTATAAAACTTTCATCCATCCAGAGCTGGATTATTTACACTGCCCTATTTTTTTCTCCTTCCTGCACGCATTATTTCTTTGGGTCCATCCCAGTTGCCTATGGTTGGGGAACAATAGAACTGGAGTCATCTTCCAAAGGATTTTATTTCATGTGGCATTCCCTCTGTGAATGTTATCATCTCCTTGGTGATGTTTGTTTGTCTATTTGTGTTTTGAGAAGGAAGAGGACATATCTCAGAATCTGAGGGGTCTGCAGAATTTTCAGAATGAAAAATTAATATGTTACATACTAGCGTGCATCCCAAATTCTGATGAAGATTACGGTTTCTCACAAAGCCAGCAGTTAATACAGTGTTTCTTTATCTGATCGAAAGACCAAATTATATTAAAACTCGGAGTAGTTAATTTCCTGTGTAAACCTATACAAATTGGTTCAAAGCTGCACAAAGAAGGAGTCTTAATAAAATGACTTGGTTTAAAACTCTATCTAGACAATTCAGAGGCAGTTATATCTTATAAAACATTTTTAATTTTCCCCACAGCTGTGAATTTTTATGCTAATTAATAAGTAAGCAGGATATTATATTTGGAGGAAACTTTTAGACTTTTATTCTTTGTAGCTAATTAAAATGTGCTATTTTGGCTATATGTTAAAGCCACTTCACTTCACATATAATTCATTGCAAGAATGGACACTAAAATACAGCTGTTTCTTTCAGGTGTATGAAGTGCTCTGCAGCTGACAGTTTGGACAATTTCAGTGGTTCATTATTCTTTTCAAGAACTTAGATGGTTTACTAAGTCCCTTCCTCAATTTGTGACCTACCATTCTAATCATATGGATTACCTGACATCTGCCTCCTTAAGAGATTTTTAGTGGAATTTAATTGCTTGATGCAAATACCTGTATACATACATTCAGCCAACATTCCCATTTCTTTGCATTTCCTTAGTCGACACTCTTGGCACTTCCTTCGCATGTACATGTCCATCACACAGTTGCCCCCGTTTTTACACTTGTACACAGCGTTTTTGGTAATGCTTCTTCTGAAGAAACCTGGGGAAGAAACACAGAAAGGAGTAAGAGGCTACTAACAACACACTCGACTCCAGAGATGGCAGAGCATCTTCTCATGAACCCCTGCAGGGCACCCAGGCCATCCTCGACCATACCTGTAACAGATGTCCTTTTGGTTGCACTGCATGGTCCAGATTGGCTGCTATTTTAATGATTTATCTCTCAAAAATAAAGACATGCTTGAATGATAGCCTCTCTTAGAAAAACTCTTGGTTTTAAAAGATAGATTACTTTCATTAGTGTATCTTTACAGGGAGACAATTACCCTCTAATGAGCTCTAGGTGCTAGTGATAAAGAGTTGAATAAGTCATCCCTGCCCTCTTACAGTTTATGGGCTGAGAACAAAGAGATGCAAACAACCAAATCAGGGAAATTCTGTGTTCCTGGGCTGTGCTGGGGCAAAGAAGCTGGCTGAATGGTTAGTTCTGGATGCAGAGGTCAGAATCAGAAGCGAGAAATGAGCTGTCTTAAAAAACAAGGTACTGTTTACCAGGCAGACAGGGAGAGGTCACATTTGAGGTTTCATTTCAGTACTTAATATACCCGCTTGGTATAATAATAAACATGCATACCTTGCTTTAAAAATAAGCATCTCCCTGAAGAAGATGTAGCCATACCCACTGCTGCTTCAGTTCAGTTGTCTGGAGTAGGGCAAGGGATTGACTGACTCCCTCTCTGCTTCTCCTGTTCCTCCTCCACCCATGGACCTGGATGACCATAGTTCCTGGCTCTTCCATGGCAAATCAAGAAAGAATTGTGGGAGACAGGGGAGGAAGTGACAGGAAGTGCTTCCTTGGCTGGTGTTGTCAGAAGCTGGTTTCTACCTAGTGAGTTTCTGAAATCGACTCTTTATCCCACAGGTCCTGTTATTTTGAGAACTCCTCCCCTCTCCTTGATGAGGGTGAATATGTATCTCTTCTAGCCCATGGCTTGTATCTCCCTCTGCATCCAGGAATTTGGCAATTCACCTCCATTCGCTTTCTTCTGACATCCCTCCATGTGGCGCTTTTAGCATGGACTTAACCCCATGCTGTTTTCTCTGCTCCAACAAACTCAGACCTATCTCCCACCTATCTATGAGCAGTCAGCTACCTGCCCTCTTGACCTTTCAACTCCTCAGGTGAAAGTCAGACATCGATCTCTGGTGTCCCTCAGCTGTGGGAATATTTTTCAGTCTCCTCAAGGGGTCTTGTTGACAACCCTTCCACTGGGCGCAGGGCAGCAGGGCCTCCTCAGTGCACAGACCTTATCTGGGGAAGAGGGGTATCTTTTCCTAATTCCCATAAAAGCTCCATACTTTTTCCACTGGTGTTGAGTGTTTGAATGTCTCCTGTGGAGGTATTTGTCAGCAGTGGCCTGCCACTAGGGCAGGGACTCTGGGTGCAGGAGACCTGGGTATGGCATAAGCCCTCTTGGAGGAGATTGCCATTAACTCCACCACAGAGCCACCAAAACTTACACAGGACTGGGGAAACAGATTCTTCGAGGGCACAAATAAAGCCTTGTGCACATCAGGACCCAGGAGAAAAGAGCTGTGACCCCACAAGACACTGACCCAGACTTGCCCACGAGTGTCCAGGAGTCTGGCAGAGGCGTGGGTCAGCAGTGGCATGCTGCAGGTTGGGGGCACTGAGTGCAGCAGTGTGTGCATGAGAACTTTTGAAAGAGGTTGCTGTTATCTTCATTCAGTTCAATTCAGTTGCTCACTTGAGTCCAACCCTTTGAGACCCCGCTGACTGCAGCACGCCAGGCTTCCCCGTCCTTCACCAACTCCTGGAGCTTACTCAAACTCATGTCCATTGAGTTGGTGATGCTATCCAACCATCTCATCCTCTGTTGTCCCCTTCTCCTGCCGCCTTCAATCTTTCCCAGCATCAGGGTTTTATCAAATCAGTTAGTTCTTCGCATCAGACGGCCAAAGTATTGGAGTTTCAGCTTCAGCATCAGTCCTTCCGATGAATATTCAGGACGGATTTCCCCTGGGATGGACTGGTTGGATCTCCTCGCAGTCCAAGGGACTCTCAAGAGTCTTCTCCAATACCACAGTTCAAAAGCATCAATTCTTCGATGCTCAGCTTTCTTTACAGTCCAGCTCTCACATCCATACATGATGACTGGAAAAACCACAGCTTTGACTAGACAGACCTTTGTTGGAAAAGTAGTGTCTTTGATTTTTAATATACTGTCTAGGTTGGTCATAACTTTTCTTTCAAGGAGTAAGTGTCTTTTAATTTCATGGTTGCAGTCAGCATCTGTAGTGATTTTGGAGCCCAAAAAATAAAGTGTGCCACTGTTTCCTCATCTATTTGCCAGGAAGTAATGGGACCAGATGCCATGATCTTAGTTTTCTGAATGTTGAGCTTTAAGCCAACTTTTTCAGTCTCCTCTTTTACTTTCATTAAGAGGCTCTTCAGTTCTTCTTCACTTTCTGCCGTAAGGGGGTGTCATCTGCATATCTGAGGTTATTGATATTTCACCCGGCAATCTTGATTCCAGCCTGTGCTTCATCCAGCCCAGTGTTTCTCTTGATGTACTTTGCATATAAGTTAAATAAGCTGGATGACAACACACAGCCTTGACATACTCCTTTTCCTATTTGGAACCAGTCTGTTGTTCTCTGTCCAGTTCTAACTGTTGCTTCCTGACCTGCATACAGATTTCTCAAGAGGCAGGTCAGGTCGTCTGGTATTCCCATCTCTTTCAGAATTTTCCACAGTTTGAGGTGATACACACAGTCAAACGCTTTGGCATAGTCAATAAAGCAGAAATAGATGTTTTTCTGGAACTCTCTTGCTTTTTTGATGATCCAGCGGATGTTGGCAATATGATCACTGGTTCCTCTGCCTTTTCTAAAATGAGCTTTAACATCTGGAAGTTCACAGTTCACATATTATTGAAGCCTGGCTTGGAGAATTTTGAGCATTACTTTACTAGCATGTGAGATGACTGCAATTGTGTGGTAGTTTGAGCATTCTTTGGCATTGCCTTTCTTTGGAATTGGAATGAGAACTGACCTTTTCCAGTCCTGTGGCCACTGCTGAGTATTCCAAATTTGCTGGCATATTGAGTGTAGCACTTTCACAGCATCATCTTTCAGGATTTGAAATAGCTCAACTGGAATTCCATCACCCCCACTAGCTTTGTTTGTAGTGATACTTCCTAAGGCCCCCTTGACTTCGAATTCCAGGATGTCTGGCTCTAGGTGAGTGATCACACCACTGTGATTATCTGGCTCATTAAGATCTTTTTTGTATAGTTTTTCTGTATATTTTTGCCACCTCTTCTTACTATCTTCTACTTCTATTAGGTCCATACAATTTCTGTCCTTTATTGTGCCCATTTTTACATGAAATGTTCCCTTAGTATCTCTGTTTTTCTTGAAGAGATCTCTAGTCTTTCCCATTCTGTTGTTTTCCTCTATTTCTTTGCACTGATCACTGGGGAAGGCTTTCTTATCTCTCCTTGCTATTCTTTGGAACTCTGCACAAAATGGGTATATCCTTCCTTTTCTCCTTATGACCAACCTACATAGCATATTCAAAAGCAGGGACATTACTTTGCCAATAAATATCCATCTAGTCAAGGCTATGGTTTTTCCAATAGTCATGTATGGATGTGAGAGTTGGACTGTGAAGAAAGCTGAGTGCCAAAGAATTGATGCTTTTGAACTGTGGTGTTGGAGAAGACTCTTGAGAGTCTCTTGGACTGCAAGAAGATCCAACCAGTCCATCCTAAAGGAGATCAGTCCTGGGTGTTCATTGGAAGGACTGATGCTGAAGCTGAAACTCCAATACTTTGGCCAGCTCATGCGAACAGTTGACTCACTGGGAAAGACCCTGATGCTGGGAAAGATTGAAGGTGGGAGGAGAAGGGGATGACAGAGGATGAGATGGTTGGATGGCATCACTGATTCGATGGACATGAGTTAGATTAAGCTCCAGGATTTGGTGATGGACAGGCAAGCCTGATGTGCTGCAGTCTACAGGGTTGCAAAGAGTCAGACCCGACTGAGTGACTGAATTGAACTGAACTGAACTTCCACTGGTGCCCCCAGGGGCAGACAGCTGCACCCCACCCCTGTGAAATGGGGATGTGGGATTCCCAGCACACTAGTCACATTTCCTAAACCTTTACAGCTCCCTCTGTAAATTCCTCCTCACTTCAAACCTTCAAAGTGGGCACGGTATTTAACTAGTCTTTAACTACCCACCACAAGATGGGCTTGCTTAGAATTATAGCATCTATTGTCTTCTTGCCTCTGTCAAAACTGAGACAGCTGTGTCCTTCTATTTTAACAGCCTATTGGAATAATAGCTGACATTTACCAAACACCCACTGGCTTTTGTTCTAACCACTTCACTTGCATTATTTATTTAGTCTTTATATCAATTTTATTATGAAGATAATATTATGTGTCCCCATATTACAGATGAAGAAGAAAGGTACATAGAGGCTAAGTACTTTGGTCATGAGCACATCGTTAAAAGGTGGACTAGAACGTTCAAATCCAGGCAGTCATGCACCAAACCCCACACTCTTAACCACGAGGCTATAATTGCCCCTCTCACATCAGAAGAGAATCACTTAATATTAACTCCCCTGCAAGCTTCATCAAAGAATGCAAGAGCTATACCAAGATGAAGAAAACATTCCTGTCCTCAGAACTTCCAACTTAGTGGCAAGGCAAAGAAATAAAATCACAGTATAATGCAGTGGAGAGTAATAGGAGAGCTAATTAAGTAATAAATTATTGTAATGTAGATGAAAAAGTGATCATTCTATGGCCATACTAAATTCTTGTGAAGGATATGCCACATTAAAGGGGAGACAGCAGTTCCATCATAGACTTAGAGATTTGCACATTTGTTATTACAATTTCCCAAGCAGAAGGCAATAAAAATTGTTTTAATAAGATAAGTATATGACACGTTCCCATCACTGAGAAGTCTAGTGTCTTAAGGAAAAGGCATTATCTGGGCTGGGAATGAAAGAAACTGGAAGTGAAGTTGCTCAGCCGTGTCCAACTCTTTGTGACCCCGTGGACTGTAGCCTACCAGGCTCCTCTGTCCATGGGACTCTGATTAATTCCAAGTAGGGGAAGTCACTCAGAATGATTCAGGGCTATTCTGAGCCCATATGTCTTTTCCTCAAGACACTAGACTTGACCTGGGTTCGATCCCTGCAGGGGTTGGGAAGATCCCCTGGAGGAGGGAATGGCAACCCACTCCAGTATTCCTGCCTGGAGAATCCCCATGGACAGAGGAGCCTGGCAGGCTACAGTCTACTGCGTCACAAAGAGTCAGACACGACTGAGCAACTAAGCACAGGGGGAGTCACAGAACTCGTGATGGAATTAGAATTTGAGCTGGACATCAGAGAATAAGTAGAATTTTGAAACATGGACTTTGAAGGAGGAAGGAAAGACTGGTAAATGAGCAAAGGCATGGAGTTATGGAAATTCCAAAGAAGGGTTGATAATCCATCTTGATGGGAGGGTAGAGTGTGGGGAGAATTAGTGGGAACTGGATGAGGGCATGTGGTGGGACAGAATATGGTTAAATGAACTTGAATTCCAAGCAAAGAAGCTGAAATACCTTTAAAGGGTTTTGGCATGGGAGGGTCTAACCTAATGTGTATGTTGGGCAGATGCCTTGGAGCAAGATCAAGGTGGGACAGGGAGACTGGAGACTGGAGACAAGAGTCTGTTATGGCCAGAGGGTGATGGATGCCTGACTTAGAGGCAGTGAAAACAGGGCGGAGGAAACAGGAACATTCAGGCCTGGATAACCAACTCAATATGAAAACAGGCTGAAGAAAAGGTTAGAGACGTCAAGGTTAAAAAAGTCATAAATTTGCTTGTAGATTTGTCAGCTAGTGTAACTCTCAGTAAGAAAGATACTACCGTTTTCCTAAATGTCAAATCTAACCACATGAAGTCTAAAAAAAGTCTGTTGATATTGGGAGTGCAAATACCAGATCATGCATTTCAAAAGAAACTATAGACAAAAAAAAAAGAATTTTTTTCCCTGGTACCAAATGATTGAACTCAATGACCACTTTAGCCTACCTGAGTTAATATTTCCACTTATTCTCAGCCCCTCCCAAGGATGATTCACTCTAAAATCATGATCAGTACTGATAGTTCAATAATTAACAGAAATAAAATTCCTTATTCCAAGATGAGTCGAAGGATAATTCTGCAGGGTTTTTTGTTTGTTTGTTTTTATTCTGTTAATATTGTATTAATACTGAGAAGGAAATCATTATCATCTCAATAGCTGAATTAATTAGCTTTCACTCTGAGGTGGCAACACAATACTATCATTATATCACTTAAATAAGGCTACATATACAGTATTTATACTTATGCAAATCCATCCATACACATACCTCTGCTTCTATCCAGTGCATATTCAACAATGCCCATATCAAATAAGTCACTTGAAAATGAATAGAAAGAAATATTCTCTGAGGAACAGAGGCTCCCTGGTAGTCAAAGATGAGTAGACAGGGCTGGCATTGCCATCTGAGGAGTATGTTGCACTAGGAGGGTTCCTGGAGGGGGCAGGTGAATAGCTATGGTAAAATGGACCCCTCAATTATGCAGAACACTGGACATCCTGCTTTTTTGTTTGGGGCTTCCCTGGGCATCTGTCTGCAATGCAGGAGATCTGGGCTTGATCCCTGGTTGTGAAGATCCCTTGGAGAAGGGAATGGGAATCATTCAAGTATTCTTGCCTGGAGAATTCCATGGACAGAGGAGCCTGGCGAGCTACAGTCCATGGGGTTGCAGAGTCAGACACAACTGAGCAATTAATACGTTCATTTTCACATACAGACAGAACCCATATACTGCCAAATCATACATACATGCATGCCTATACAAACACACATTCACATACTGGACTCCAGGGACTGACAGTAGGCCACCCATTAATTTGAAATCAATAAAATGTTGGTTGATGCTTAAACCTTTAAGGCTTTTTTTTTCTTTTTTTTTTTGACCAAGGCCCTGAATCCTATTTCCTTGACCACAGCTCAAACTCATGCCCCCTGCAGTAGAAGCAAGGATTCTTAACCACTAGACCACCAGGTAAGTCCTCCCCTGGCTTTTTCAGTTCAGTTCAGTCATGTCCGACTCTTTGCAACCCCATGGACTGCAGCACACCAGGCTTCCCTGTCCATCACCAAATCCCGGAGCTTAATCTAACTCATGTCCATCGAATCAGTGATGTCATCCAACCATCTCATCCTCTGTCATCCCCTTCTCCTCCTGCCTTCAATATTTCCCAGCATCAGGGTCTTTCCCAATGAGTCAGTTCTTGGTATCAGGTGGCCAAGTATTGCAGTTTCAGGTTCAACATCAGTCCTTCCAATGAATATTCAGAGATGATTTTTAGGATTGGCTGGTTGGATCTCCTTGCAGTCCAAGGGACTCTCAAGAGTCTTCACCAACACCACAGCTCAAAAGCATCAATTCTTCGGCACTCAGCTTGCCTTATAGTCCAACTCTCACATCCATACATGACTACTGGAAAAAACATAGCTTTGACTAGACGGACCTTTGCAAAGCAATGTCTCTGCTTTTCAGTATGCTGTCTAGGTTGGTCATAGCTTTTCTTCTAAGGAGCAAGCGTCTTATAATTTCATGGCTGTAGTCAACATCTGCTGATTTTGGAGCCCAAAAAACTAAAGTCTCTCACTGTTTCCACTGTTCTCCAATTTATTTGGCATGAAGTGATGGGACTGGATGCCATGATCTTAGTTTTCTGAATGTTGAGTTTTAAGTCAACCTTTTCACTCTCTTTCACTTTCATCAAGAGGCTCTTTAGTTCTTCTATTTCTGCCATAAGTGTGGTGCCATCTGCATATCTGAGGTTACTGATATTTCTCCTGGCAATCTTGATTCCAGCTTGTGCTTCATCCAGCCCAACATTTCACAGGATGTACTCTGCATATAAGTTAAATATGCAGGGTGACAATATGCCTTGACGTACTCCTTTCCCTATTTGGAACCAGTCTGTTGTTCCATGTCCAGTTCTGTTGTTTCTTGTCCTGTATAAAGATTTCTCAGAAGGCAGATCAGGTAGTCTGGTATTCCCATCTCTTTAAGAATTTTCCACAGTTTTTGTGATCCACACAGTCTAAAGCATAGTCAATATGGCATAGTCAATAAAGCAGAAGTAGATGATTTTCTGGAACTCTCTTGCTTTTTTGATGATCCAATGGATGTTGGCAATTTGATCTCTGGTTCCTCTGCCTTCTCTAAATCCAGCTTGAACATCTGGGGGAAGTTCATAGTTCACATACTATTGAATCCTGGCTTGGAGAATTTTGAGCATTACTTTGCTAGCGTGTGAGTTGAGTGCAATTGTATGGTAGTTTGAACATTCTATGGCATTGCCTTTCTTTGGGATTGGAATGAAAACCGACCTTGTCTTGTCCTATGAGCACTGCTGAGTTTTCCAAATTTGCATACTGAGTGCAACACTTTCACAGCATCATCTTTCAGGATTTGAAATTGCTCAACTGGACTTCCATCACCTCCACTAGCTTTGTTCATAGTAATGCTTCCTAAGGCCCTTGACCTAGGAAGACTTGATTTCTCATTCCAGGATGTCTGGCTCTAGGTGAGTGATCACACCATTATGATTATCTGGGTCATGAAGATCTTATTTGTATAGTTCTTCTGTGTATTGTTGCCACCTCTTTTTACTATCTTCTGCTTCTGTTAGGTCCATACCATGTCTGTCCTTTATTGTGCCCATCTTTGCATTAAATGTTCCCTTGGTATCTCTATTTTTCTTGAGGATATCTCTAGTCTTTCCCATTCTATTGTTTTCCTCTATTTCTTTGCATTGATCACTGAGGAAGGCTTTCTTATCTTTCCTTGCTATTCTTTGGAGCTCTGCATTCAAATGGGTATATCTTTCCTTTTCTCCTTGGCCTTTTGCTTCTCTTCTTTTCTTAGCTATTTTTAAGGCTTCCTCAGACAACCATTTTGCATTTTTGCACTTCTTTTTCTTGGGGATGGTCTTGATCACTGCCTCCTTATACAGTGTCTCGAACCTCCATCCATAGTTCTTCAGGCACTTTGTCTATCAGATCTAATCCCTTGAATCTATTTGTCACTTCGACTTATAATTGTAGGAGATTTTTAAACAGCAACAAACACCATGGCTTTTTAAACAGCAACAAACACATAGGACTAAGCAATTAGTTATCTAACTTCCAATATGGCCTAAATAGAGTCAGCGTTTAGTTCTGCCTCAGCAGACTGTAGCATAAAAAGGACTCTACCACCCACTTTATAGGGGCTTCCCTGGTAGTTCAGACAATAAAGAATCTGCCTGCAATGCAGGAGACCTGGCTTTGATTCCTGGGTTAGTAAGATCCACTGGGGAAGGGAATGGCAACCCACTGCACTATTCTTGCCTGGAGAATTCTATGAACAGACCATAGGGTCGCAAAGAGTCAGACATGACTGAAAGACTAACACTCACTTATACATGACTTATTTTGTATCAGACACTTTAAAACATTTTGCATATGGTGTTTCACTTAACATTCATAACAATCCTATGAGGTAGACTTATTCTTATCTCCCTTTTACAGATAAGGGCACTGAGTTACACAGAAATTAAGTAATTTGCTCAAGGTCCCACAGATAGTAAATAGTAGAGCTCAGATTTGAACCCTGATACGCTCATTTCATGTAAAGATGGGCTCAATAAAGGACAGAAATGGTATGGACCTAACAGAAGCAGAAGATAGTAAGAAGAGGTGGCAAGAATACACAGAAGAACTGTACAAAAAGGAGCTTCATGACCCAGATAATCATGATGGTGTGATCACTCACCTAGAGCCAGACATCCTGGAATGTGAAGTCAACTGGGCCTTAGAAAGCATCACTATGAACAAAACTAGTGGAGGTGATGGAATTCCAGTTGAGCTATTTCAAATCCTGAAAGATGATGCTGTGAAAGTGCTGCACTCAATATGTCAGCACATTTGGAAAACTCAGCAGTGGCCACAGGACTGGAAAAGGTCAGTTTTCATTCCAATCCCAAAGAAAGGCAATGCCAAAGAATGCTCAAACTACCGCACAATTGCACTCATCTCACACGCTAGTAAAGTAATACTCAAAATTCTCCAAGCCAGGCTTCAGCAATATGTGAACCATGAACTTCCAGATGTTCAAGCTGGTTTTAGAAAAGGCAGAGGAACCAGAGATCAAACTGCCAACATCTGCTGGATCATGGAAAAAGCAAGAGAGTTGCAGAAAAACATCTATTTCTGCTTTATTGACTATGCCAAAGCCTTTGACTATGTGGAGCATAATAAACTGTGGAAGATTCTGAAAGAGATGGGAATACCAGATGACCTGACCTGCCTCTTGAGAAACCTATATGCAGGTCAGGAGGCAACAGTTAGAACTGGACATGGAACAACAGACTGGTTCCAAATAGGAAAAGGAGTACATCAAGGCTGTATATTGTCCCCCTGCTTATTTAACTTATATGCAGAGTACATCATGAAAAATGCTGGGCTGGAAGAAGCACAAGCTGGAATCAAGATTGCCGGGAGAAATGTCAATAACCTCAGATATGCAGATGACACCACCCTTATGGCAGAAAGTGAAGAGGAACTAAAAAGCCTCTTGATGAAAGTGAAAGAGGAGAGTGAAAAAGTTGGCTTAAAGCTCAACATTCAGAAAACGAAGATCATGGCATCTGGTCCCATCACTTCATGGGAAATAGATGGGGAAACAGTGGAAACAGTGTCAGACTTTATTTTTTGGGCTCCAAATCATTACTGATGGCGATTGCAGCCAGGAAATTAAAAGACACTTACTCCTTGGAAGCAAAGTTATGGCCAACCTGGATAGCATATTAAAAAGCAGAGATATTACTTTGCCAACAAAGTCCATCTAGTCAAGGCTATGGTTTTTCCAGTGGTCATGTATGGATGTGAGAGTTGGACTGGTAAAAAAGCTGAGGGCCGAAGAATTGATGCTTTTGAACTGTGGTGCTGGAGAAGACTCTTGAGAGTCCCTTGGACTGCAAGGAGATCCAACCAATCCATCGTAAAGGAGGTCAGTCCTGGGTCTTCTTTGGAAGGACTGATGCTGAAGCTGAAACTCCAGTACTTTGGCCACCTCATGCGAAGAGCTGACTCATTGGAAAAGACCCTGATGCTGGGAGGGATTAGGGGCAGGCAGAGAAGGGGACGACAGAGGATGAGATGGTTGGATGGCATCACCGATTTGAAGGACATGAGTTTGGGTGAACTCCGGGAGTTGGTGATGGACAGGGAGGCCTGGCGTGCTGTGATTCATGGGGTCGCAAAGAGTCGGACAGGACTGAGTGACTGAACTGAACTGACTGAGGCTCAGTTCCAAACTGTATGCACATAACCACTATATCATGCTTTCCTTCTGGTAAGATTGCATTCCTAAAAATTATCTTTTGACATTAATGTCCCCAAATCTCTAATTCCTGTGAAATGGTCCACAGTTTCATCCCTATTCCCAAACTTTTTCGCAGACATTTCCCTGGTGGTCTAGTGGCTAATACTCCCCACTCCTAATGCAGGGGACCTGGATTTGATCCCTGATCAAGGAGCTAGCTCCCACATGCTGCAACTAAGAGTTCACATGCCACAACTAAAGATCCTGCATGCTGCAACTAAGACCCAGCAGATCTAAATGAATAAATAGGTATTTAAAACAAAAAAACAAAACTTCTTCAGAAACATCCTATTCTCCCTCTCCCATCTCAGCTGTCTTTTCCACAGCTGCAACGGAGTACAGACTAGAGAGAATTGATGCCAACACTAAACTAGGTAAACTTGGTCTCCATCACATAATTTCTTAGACTTCAGGATCTCAGTTCTTCTCTTTGAGTTGCTTGGTGAAAATTTTAGAACTCAACAACAGACTCCTGATCACCTGGCAGGTGACTGTTTTAGATCACTGTTTTTGAAAAAGCAAACTATCAAACTCTTGAATTACAGTTGATGAAAATTAGCCTTAACTATTTAGTTTATGCTAATGGCTTCTCTGGTGGGTCAGTGCTAAACAATCCGCCTGCCAGTGCAGGAGAAGGAAATGGCAACCCACTCCAGTATCCTTGCGTGGGAAATCCCATGGACAGAGGAGCTTGGTGGGCTACAGTCCATGGGGTGGCAAGAGACGGACACGACTTAGTGACTAAACAACAATGTTGTTTTAAGTCCCCCCTCCCCCTTATCTCTTAGGGAGCCACAAAAATATGTTGACCTGGTTTTTCAACACTTATTTTTATCACTACCATTTCTCTTTTTAATTAATTAATAAATCTATTTATTGGTTCACTGGGTCTTCATTGCTGCAAGCCGGGGCTATAGTTGTGGTGTACAGACTTCTTGCCATGGCTCCTCCTGTTACAGAGGATGGGCTCCAGAGCATGTGGGCTTTCAGTAACGGCCATATATGAGCTCGGTAGTTGTGGCGCATGGGCTTTGTTGCCCAGCTGCAAGTGGAATCTTCTTTGACCAGGGATCAAACTCATGTCCCCAGCACTGGCAGGCAGATTCTTAACCACCAGGGAAGTCCACTACAATTTGTAATAATCTTTTTTTTTTCTTTTTTTTAAATTTAAATTTATTTATTTTAATTAGAAGCTAATTACTTTACCATATTGTATTGGTTTTGCCATACAGCAACATGAATCCGCCACGGGTGTACACATGTTCCTTAAATAAGTTTAAAAAGATCTGACTTTGAATTATCTTTGGAAGTTGTCTAATGTCACTCCAAAGTAGACAAATCTCCAGACAACTAAGTAGTCAAAGGGCATTCATCATACTTCTATACTCCCTCTGGGGGGAAAAAATACCATGAAATAAGAGAAAAATTCAATAAAATATCATAGCTATAAAAATGTTTGAATACAACTTCATTAGTGTATCAAAAATGTTGACAAACCTCAGAAAGACAGAAATCAGAGTAAATTTATGAAGAAACATGGCCATGGTGCAGAAGAGTCAGGAGTAGTAGCAATGGGGAAGTGCCAAGTTCAGATACAAGTAGATGCAGAGAGGGCCCTGAAGCATTGATGAGGAACACTGGGTTAAGTCAGGGGTTGGCTAACTATAGCTTAAAGGATCAGTTTAGCTCCCTATTTCTGTATGGCCCACAACCTGAGAATGATTTTTACACATTTTAATGGTTGAAAGAAATCAAAAGAAGAATATTTGTAGTATGTAAGAATTATATAACATTTAAATGTCAGCATCCATAAATAAAGTTTTATTGGAACAAAACCATAATCATTCATTTACATATTTACTTCTGCACTACAATGGCAGAGTCAAAGGGTTGTGACAGAGATCTTAATACCTGCAAAGCCTAAAATACTAACTTTCTGCCTTTTTACATACAGAAAAAGTTTGCCAGCCCCCATGCTAAGCCAGGGATAGCAGTAGTACTTGCACGCAGTCTCAAGCAACGAATATGGGTCAGTGAGGGAGAGGAAGGAGGAACAGGGAATCCTTATGCCCAGATCACAAGGACCAGAACATTCCATCTAACAGCAAATCTTGTCCTCCCTCCTGACAGGGAAAAGCAGGACACAGAAACACAAAGAGCATCCTTTGAGGGGTGGGCAAGGAATCTCCTTGTCTACTCAATGAGATTACTCTTGTTTCTAGTCATTTGGGAATTGTCTTTGCACAATTAAGTGCTTCCTCTCTCTTGAGTCAATGAAGAGAGACAGAAGACATAAATTATTATTATCAGAAAAAAAGAGGGCCATCCTAATAGTTTTATGTAGCCTCAATGTGCCAGGAAGAAACACACAACCATCTTAATAGTTTTATTTATTCCTGATGACACATCTGGAGTGGGGTCCTCCATCCTGCAGGCAATGCTGTCATGTCCCTAGTCAGCATCCTTTCCTCTCCTAGACTTTGTTACAACCTTTCCTTTTCAGTCTCTCAACACCACGTCCATACTTCTGACTCTCAGCGAATGACTGAGCTTCTCATTTGACTGACAAAATTGAACCTTTCAGAAGAGAATTTCCATGTGTGCCACCATGAAATCCATCAACCTGTCTGTATCTGTACTACATAATCTGGTTTCCTTCCTTTTACTAAAGATGGACTGGTCCTCTTCTAAACCAAACCCACCCTAAAATAAAAGCCTCCCTTAGCCCCCATCCTTCCATTCATTGCCCTGCTTCTCTGCTCCTCTTATGACAAGACTTCTTTAACGAGTAGTCCACAGTGGCTGTCTCTACTTGATCTCCTCCCTTTTCTCTTAAACCATGCCAATCAGACTTTACCCCACCACCACTGAAAAGGATCCTCCACTTGATTCAGTTCTCAGTGCTCATCTTGACTGAACCAGTGTTTGATACAAATATGTGCTTCCTCTCTCTTGAGTAAATCAAGATAGAGAGAAGACATAAATTACTACTATCAGAAAAAAAATAGAGGAACATTACTGCTAATCCCATGGATATTAAGAGCATAATAAAGAAATATTACCTTAAAAATTATATGCACCTTCTCCATATCTCTAATTCTGTGTTTGTAAGGAGGGAAGATAGTTCTGTGGAAATACAGACTATCCAAATGACCAAAAAACAAAATGCAAAACACACAGAAAAAATGAAACCACAAGTGATTATCAATGTTTGCCTCTGGGAAGCAGGAGTTGAGGTGGAAATGGTTGGGCAGGGGCTTTTCCACCATTTGACTTTTGAAAAAACGTGTGCTCATTTCTTTGAACAAATGTCTCAGTGCCTAAAGGAATTGAGAGCAAAATCACTGACACCCTCAGCCCTACTGGGTATCTCTGGGAGAATGAGGGTAAGTGTAATGTCACTCTGCAGGAGTTTGCCTTCAGGTCTTTAACAGCCATTTAAACTCCCAGGCAGGCAAATTCCCAGTGACTAAAGGCTGTTCCCTTTAGTCACTACTTTCATATCTACATACTGCTTATATATTGAAACTTTTTTTTTATATATTAAAACTTTTTTTCTTGTTTAAATCTAATTTTTATCGTCTTCAGTTTCTCTTATATCACTGCTCTATATTTATTTAAAATATCAATTTTTATCCATTGGAAATCACCCTCCTACGATTTCATTTTTCTGCATGTTCTTTTAGATACTATTTTACTACTTTTGTATTTTTAACCCTTTTTGTTTGTTTTCCTGATTTCTCCTTTTATTTATTTTAGCTCAGCTGTGTGAACGGTTTTCCTACTTTGCTTTAAATGGTGACACTGAGTGCAAGAAGTTTGTTTTGTTCACCATTGCATTTCCTATGCTTAGAAAAATGCCTGGAATATAGCTGGTATTTAATATTTGCTGAAAAAAACTGAATTAATTCAAATTCCCAGCAGCTAGAGGCTTAATTAGTTAATAATGGGAGGAGAGAACCAAGATCATGGTATCTGGTCCCATTACTTCATGGCAAATTGATGAGGAAAAAGTGGAAGCAGTGACAGATTCTATTTTCTTGGGCTCTGAAATCACTGCAGACAGTGACTGCAGCCTCAAAATTAAAAGACGCTTGCTTCTTGGAAGGAAGCTATGACAAATCTAGACAGCATATTAAAAATCAAAGCAAAGACATCATTTTGCCAATAAAAGTCCATCTAGTCAAAGCTGTGGTTTTTCTAGTAGTATACACATGTGAGAGTTGGACCATAAAGAAGGCTGAGTGCTGAAGAATTGATGCCTTCAAATTGTGATGCTGGAGAAGACTCCTGAGAGTCCCTTGGACTGCAGGGAGATCAAGCCAGTCAATCCTAAAGGAAATTAACCCTGTGTATTCACTGGAAGGACTGATGCTGAAGCAGAAGCTCCAATACTTTGGCCACATGGCGTGAAGAGCCAACTCATTGAAAAAGACCCTGATGCTAGGAAAGATTGAAGGCAAAAGGAGAAGAGGGCAACAGAGGATGAGATAGTTAGATAGCATCACCAACTCAATGGACATGAATCTGAGCAAATTTTGGGAGACAGTGAAAGCCAGGGAAGCCTGGTGTGCTGCAGTCCATGGGCTCACAAAGATTAGAACACAACTTAGTAACTGAACAACAACAACAAATGATCCAAATTAGTGAGGCTGGATGAAGACAAGAATAACAATCATAAAATAGCAGGAATTCATCAATAAAACAACAATAACATTTGCTTTTTGAACACTCAAATATGCCAGATACAAAGTTGCTGCTGCTGCTGCTGCTAAGTCACTTCAGTCATGTCCAATCCTGGGAGACCCCATAGACAGCAGCCGAGCAGGCTCCTCCGTCCCTGGGATTCTCCAGGCAAGAACACTGGAGTAGGTTGCCATTTCCTTCTCCAATGCATGAAAGTGAAAAGTGAAAGTGAAGTCTCTCAGTCGTGTCCGATTCTTCGAGACCCCATGGACTGTAGCCTACCAGGCTCCTCTGCCCAAGGGATTTTCCAGGCAAGGTACAAAGCTAGATGTTTTAAAATCAACGTCTCATATTATTCTTCATGGCAATCCAGTGATAACAATAATAATAGTGGATGGACATTTATACTATGTTAACTGCTTTATCATGAGAAATGCTGAGCTAGAAGAAGCACAAGCTGGAATCAAGACTGCCAGGAGAAATATCAATCACCTCAGATATGCAGATGACACCACCCTTATGGCAGAAAGTGAAGAGGAACTAAAAAGTCTCTTGATGAAGGTGAAAGAGGAGAGTGAAAAAGTTGGCTTAAAGCTCAACATTCAGAAAACAAAGATCATGGCATCTGGTCCCATGACTTCATGGGAAATGGGGAAACAGTGGAAACAGCGACAGACTTTATTTTGGGGGGCTCCAAAATCACTGCAGATGGTGACTGCAGCCATGAAATTAAAAGATGCTTACTCCTTGGAAGAAAAGTTATGACCAACCTAGATAGCATATGGAAAAGCAGAGACATTACTTTGCCAACAAAGGTCCGGCTAGTCAAGGCTATGGTTTTTCCTGTGGTCATGTATGGATGTGAGAGTTGGACTGTGAAGAAGGCTGAGCACTGAAGAATTGATGCTTTTGAAGTGTGGTGTTGGAAAAGACTCTTGAGAGTCCCTTGGACTGCAAGGAGATCCAACCAGTCCATTCTGAAGGAGATCAGCCCTGGGATTTCTTTGGAAGGACTGATGCTAAAGCTGAAACTCCAGTACTTTGGCCACCTCATGAGAAGAGTTGACTCATTGGAAAAGACTCTGATGCTGGGAGGGTTTGGGGGCAGGGACGACAGAGGATGAGATGGCTGGATGGCATCACTGACTTGATGGACGTGAGTCTGAGTGAACTCCGGGAGTTGGTGATGGACAGGGAGGCCTGGCGTGCTGCGATTCATGGGGTCGCAAAGAGTCGGACACGACTGAGCGACTGAACTGAACTGCTTTATACACATTACCTTATTTAAATCTATGTCAAAGCTTTCTTGAAAATGAAAGGTGTTAGTATATGTAAAGTCTCTAGATAAAGCCTGTACAAAATCATCACTCAATATATGTTATTTATCTGTCTCTCATCCTCACATTACCATCATCATCATCTCACCCTCCTCCTCCTCATCTTTATTATTATCCTCACTTTACAGGTAAGGACTCTGAAGCCCAGAGACATTAAGTAACTTGGAAGAGAATCAGCTGGTTGGAATCCAGGTTGTCTGCCTTCCGAGTCCTACTCATCCCAAGATTTTGTAACACTTATTACAAAAGGCATACCATGCAGTGAAATTCTTTAAGATAATTTGACCTATAGAGTTCTTTGAGATTCTTATTGCATTTTATAAAATCAGACTCAAAATCAAATAGGATTTCAGTAAGCTTATAAGTTTGCGACCCCATGGACTGTAGCCTGCTAGGCTCCTCCACCCATGGGATTTTCCAGGCAAGAACACTGGAGTGGATTGCCATTTCCTTCTCCAGGGAATCTTCCCCACCCAGGGATTGAACCCTGGTCCCCCGCACCGCAGGCAGACTCTCTGAGCCACCAGGGAAGCCCTATAAATAAGTCAGGGTATCTCAACTCTGAACCATAAGCAAAAGATCTATTGGAAACACTATATTTGCCCAATATACCACAATTGTTTTAATAATTCTGGAATCTTCTCTTAAACTTCAGAACTAAGTCTAATGTGGTTTCACTACCTTATATAAAAATATGTTCAAATGGATAAAAGGCCTCTCATTTACTCATAAAATGCCTTTTAAAAGTTCTACTATTTTCTCACTGATAGGCTAGACTTCCCTGGCATGGAGGTGGGCTGTGAGTGACATTGACCTATTTGTGAATGCAGCCATTTGAAATATCCAGTCAGATGCAGATCAGTTTTGTTAGCTGAGGCTTGAGGTTTGAATCAAAATTCATCCAGACCTTAGCATATTTCCATATGCTCCACTGATAACTGAAGGGGAGGGACAGGTCTCGATTTAATCTAGCGTCAACAAATGACAGTCACTGTCACTCGGCCTTATGCTTGTGTCCTGCAATTATTACATAAAAAAAAATCAGAATTTATCTTATTGATGCTGTTAAGTGCTTATATCAAATAAAACCTTAAGAAAAAATTCAAATATTTCTAACAGAAACAGATAGAGAGACCAGTGAAATCAGGAAGTTTAACAAAGTTTAAAATCTTTCCTTTGTTTTTAAGCTTTAAAAAATTTTCTCGTGGGTATGTATGAGTGTGTATGTGTGTGTTTAAAGTATTACATGCATGACTGATCTGAGTGACGTCCTAAGACAAGAGAGCTACTTTGCACATAAAAATCTAACTTAATCTTCACAAACTCTGTGAAATAGATATTATCCCCAGTTTGCAGACTGGAGGTTCAAAGTTACATATTCTGTCAGCTAAGGACTGGCTAACTGGATCTGTGCACCCTCTACTGTAAGGCCAGGATAGTTGAACACAGTCTTTCCCAGATTCCCTTGCTGCTAAATGTGGATGTGACTTAACCTCTGCCAAACAGATCCTCTTGTAAGATATCTGAAAAGTGGAAGTTCAAGAGCTGTGCTTCTGCTGTTTGTGCTGGCAAGCAGGATCACAAAGTTCTGCTATAACAGCATCTTGGTTTCCAGTTACTAGCTTCCAGGGCACTAAGAGAGTTGTCACAAGGCCTGCATCTTTTGTATGTACAGATTTAGCAGGCACGCCATGGCTCTGGAGCCAGTAATTGCAGAAAGGCAGATCCTTGATCCCTAAAGGGCAGATATGGTGCTGTGTTCCTGAAGTCAATAGTTCTTTAGCTTCCTGACTCCCTGTCTTCTTGGACAACTGCCCTGGCATTCCAGTTCTGCCTGTGACTTAGACTATCCTCCTGGAACACAGCACAGATGCTGCTCCTCTGCCCTTCCAACTTATCCTGTATGGATTCTTCTCTGCTTGAAATTCCATTTCTGCTTTACTTTGTTGAACACTGACTAATTAATATGGTAAGTAACTTGCTTAGTCAGCCAAGAAGTACAGATTCAGTGCATGCCTGTCAAATCCCAGAGCTCACACTCCCTTTGATGGAACATTATGGAGTGAGATTCCTTTTGCGTGTGGTAAATGCAGATACCCAAGTGGGGTGGAGTGGGGACACCAAGTTGGCCAAGCTGTAAGGCTCGCAGGTGTTGGTTCTTTGGCTTGTACTCTACCCTATTCTGTGCACCTCCTCCCCATTCACTAAGCTAGAACAGTTTTCATTTGTTTCCTCAAGTGTGTTAGTTGCTCAGTTGTGTCTGACTCTTTGTGTCTAGTCTTTGCAACCCCATGGACTATATAACCCACCAGACTCCTCTGTCTATGGAATCCTCTAGGCAGGAATACTGGAGGGGGTAGCCATTCCCTTCTTCAGGGGATCTTCCTGACTCAGAAATCGAACTCTGGTCTCCTGAATTGCAGACAGATTTTTCATCAAGAAAGCATGAAGGAGCCAATTATTAACTTTTCAGTCACTAAAGTCTAAGTCCCAAGATCCCAGACACTAATAAAATTTCCTCAAATTGGAAGAGGCAGATAATCAAAGAGTAATGACACACTGAATATCTGAGAAGGTCCTGAACTCTGTCCCTCCCACCCCCTAATTCTCAGATTGAGTCCTGGGGATTAGGTTTACTGAAAGCTTATAGGAACTCCACATCATTGGGGAATTCTAGAATAGAGGGATTCTTGTGCTTTTTCCAGGGGAAAGTACGGGGAGGCCCCGGGGGTTCCCTGCACCCAGTGAGGCACAGAAGCAAATGATATGGCCACGTGGTTTCCCTGGAGAACCAGGCATTCCAGGTGACACTGTGGGGCTGGACAGGAAGGAGGCGTGTAGTCAGGACACCAGGACAGTGCCTCAGAAACCTTTCCCACTAATGACTGAAGGCCAGAAAGCTGGACTGAGTCCCACCCCTGCACCCAATCCCTCCATGTGCATGCATGCGTGCTAAGTAGCTTCAGTTGTGTCCGACTCTGTGTGACCCTATGGACTGTAGCCTGCCGGGCTCTTCTGTCCATGTGATTCTCCAGGAAAGAGTACTGGAATGGGTTGCCCGACCCAGGGATTGAACCCATGTCTCTTGCACCTCCTGTGTTGGCAGGCAGGTTCTTTACCTGGAACCACCTGGAAGCCCAATCCCTCCACAATGCTATGTAATTCTGGAATTCAGAGGAAATCTCAGAAAAATTCAGTAGAACCATCCTGAGTTAATGAAACGAGGTTTCCACCAGGGCTTGAATTTGGATTAAACCCAGTTACATAAAAGAAGAAATATTTTTCTTGCATGCATATCCTGAGTGCTGGGCTCTCTCACTGCACAACTCCCAGTTAATTCTGATGCTGGACTCAACTGTTTTAAAATTAAGGTCAAGAAGAGTTACTGCTCTAGAACAGGGGTCAGCAAATTACAGCTAGGCCCATGAGCCACATTCGGACCACTACCTATTTTGTATTCTCCTGCCTATTTTTGTAGGCTAAGTAAAGCCACTCTTTTGTGGCTGAGTTTGCCGAGTTGTGTAATTGCAACAAAGACCGCTACAGTGCAAAGCCTACAGTATTTGCTATCCATCTCTTTACAGAAAAAAAATTGCCAACCCCTGATATAGAACATGGGCCCTGCCTGGCTCTGTCTCATTTCCTGTCTTGCAGTCTTGTCCTTTTGCTGTCATCATGGGGGCAAAGTCTCATATCAAAATCAGTGGGAAAGCTCTGCCTTTCTCTGCTCTTACAAACGCATCCAGGTTCAGATCCAGTTTTTCCTCCCTGAACTGCCCTGAGAATCAGTCCTCCTTAGAGCAGACTTCTGTGCCCTTGTTTCCTGACCCTGCACTTGCCTACCAGTCTCCCAGCTCTAACTTTTCTTCTGTATCCTTTGTGGGCGTCTCATCCCGTCTGCTTTTGGAGCCGCTGTTTCTTATGGTTGTCCACAGCACTCTGGTCTTCCTCTACTCACTCCACCACAGCTGAGAATTCTTCTGACGAGAACCAGATTTCACGCCAGCCTTCACCTGCAAGGGGGCGATCTGGCCCAGGTTACTGACCTCAGGGTTTTTTTCCCTTGGCTTGGATAATACCAATATCTCAAGTGCCTAAATGGAGCACTTGATTCTCTTCCTTTGGCCACCAAGTTAGTCAATGTTGGCTTGAACAAATAGCTCAAAGAGCAGTAATAAAGCTCTGGAGTCAGCTTTAGCAGCAGGAGATTTGAGGCTATGTTCCTTCTTATCTAGGAAGTGATGAGCACAGATTTTCATTATGTCATTCCAAAAAACCACTTACTCCACATTTACTACATACCAGACACTGTTAGATGCTATGAGGTGCGGCAAAGCTGACGAAGACATAATCTATGTCTTCAAAGAATTTACATGTTCTTTTTCTCCATATGGACTTGACTCTCCACAAAAAGGATAAAAGTATTTTGAAGGCCATAAAAGAATCTTTAAAATTTTCTTTATAGATCTGTCTTGATTTTTAAATTTGGGGTATAAATACTGCTTTTGGGGAAAAAAATCTCATGAAGTCACACCAAGTTTTAGACAACCTGATCATCTGAACTTTCAAAAGTTTGAAATGTCCTCAACCATTCTTCTGTAGCTGGGTCCTCTGTTTATTTTTGGGGCAATCACTGGCATCTGGAAACACTAAATTGGCATACCATTCAACAGATTCTCCTCAAGGGATAGTTCTTAATCAGCTTTCAATGATCTAGAAGCTAACATGGGAGCATCCCATAAGTACTTGTTGAATAAACAAATTAAAAAATAAATAGGTGAACCTACTAGCCCACTACGTTCTTCCTCTGAAACTTTACAAACTTATCATTTGTGCCCTCATTAGGAGAATGATCATGTAGGGATTCATACTGAGTCATTTTCATATTTCATATGTTGTATTTTATCCATCCTATATGGATTGTAATTTTATTGATTCCCCTACAGCACTTCTATGTCCCTGCTAAGTGAAATATTTGTTGACTATCAGCTATTCTTTTTTGTTCCCTTCTGTTTGCCTTCCTCTCTTTCTCAATTAACTAGAGTACATGAAAATGTATTTTTTAATATTTACTGAATAAAGTCTTATTCTCCTTGACCTTAATTTTAAGACAGAGGAGTTCAGCATGTCTCTTTCTTAAAAAGACAATAAAAACAAACAAAACCCATAATCATAAATCCCTTCTAACTATATGTGAGGTTGTGAATAGGGAAAATATTAGTTATATCCAAGCTAAATACTCTAATAAGATCTTCCTAGAAACCTATGACATCCCAATGAAGGTGAGGAGATAAGAAGAGGGAGAAGCAGAAGAAGAGAAATGGGAAGTTATTTGGGAAAAGGAAAGAATCCAGTCTTAAGGATTTCAACAACAAATATAGAAAAACCTTAATAAGGAGAAAACTGCCAACCAAAAGACGTTTACCTTTGCATCCCTCACAGGTCAGGGCGTTATAGTGATATCCAGATGCTCGGTCTCCACAGACAACACATAGCTCATCCCCTTTGATTCTCCCTGCTGATGCTCCCAGTCGGGCCTTCTTGGTTATAGGAATCTCCACTACCTCAGTCTCTCCCTGATAGAGAGTCTCAGCAGGCATTCGCCTGAGTTCATATATTCCAGGAGAGTACCACTCTTCAGGCTGCTGGGGATAGAAACCCACATTGGAATAATAGGAAGAAGAGGAAATCTGTGGTTGAACTTGGGGAAACTGAACGTTGTTGTATTGTGAGTACGGTTCCACTTCCAGATTCTGTCCCAGAGGACCTGCCACTTGCTCTGTTAGTACACCTGAAAAAAAGTGACAACAAAACTGGGATTGATATCATCATTCTATAAATAAGAGGCAGTTTAGCATATGGTTAGGAGTACAGGCTCTAAGAAAGACTGAAATATTTAAATGTTTACATTAAAATTTTAACATAAAAATTAACTTTTTACAGTAAAAAAAACTGTTAAAAGATTAAATGACAAAATTAAAAGCTCAGAAAGATATTTGCAACATAGAGGACAGACAAAACACTCATATCACTAATATGTAAAGAGCATAAGAATAAGAAAATATTCAACATGGAAAAAAGGAAAACATACAAGGATGCTTAAAAGAAAAACAAAAAGGAAAGTTGGAAAACATTCAACAGTTCATAGTAAAAAAGGTAACAGGTAAACATACAAATGCTGTCTTTTGTCATTTCTGTCTCATGAAATCCTATGAAGTGGGTAATAGTATTAGCCTCACTTACAACTGAGTATTCCAAGGTTGAGAGTAGTTAGGCAACTTTGCTCCTACACCCCTAAGTAGCTGAGATTTAAACTTTGAGTCTGACTTCAAAGCCCATGTGCTGAATTGTTCCTCTCTGGGATGACTTCAAATGTGTGATGCTTTAAAGAATGATGGTAAAGATTTTCTCTTCCTTCTTTTACACTTGAGTTTACTAGTCCCTTCAGTGCCTCCAGTTGCAGGTAACCTATAACTAGGCCTGCAAGACTCTGCTTGATCCTACTGTTTCCTTCTTTCCCAGCCATTTCCCATGTTCTGACTTCCGTATTCCTTGAATGTGCCTTGCTACTTCCAGATTCAAAACCTCTCCCACATGCTGCTTCTGGAGCCTGGAACCTTCCTCCACACAGCTACCCGCCTCCAAGAACATCATCTCACTCCATTTATCTTTAAATTCTCCATTTATCTTTAAATTTCCCATTAAGTATAGCTTCTCTTGGGAAGTATTCCTTGACCCTGGGTTCTGGGAGCCTTGATTCTGAACCTAGTTATATGGTACTTACCTATACTGCCTCGGAGAAGGCAATGGCACCCCACTCCAGTACTTTTGCCTAGAAAATCCCATGGACGGAGGAGCCTGGTAGGCTGCAGTCCATGGGGTCGCTAGAGTCAGACACAACTGAGCAAATTCCCTTTCACTTTTCACTTTCATGCATTGGAGAAGGAAATGGCAACCCACTCCAGTGTTCTTGCCTGGAGAATCCCAGGGACAGGAAGCCAGGTGGGCTGCCATCTATGGGGTCGCACAGAGTCGGACATGAATGAAGCGACTTAGCAGCAGCAACACTGCCTAGGCCTCCCTTATCTGTAAAGAGAAGACTCCATGCTTCATGATATTATAGTTCTTCTTTATATCAAAAACCTCTATAAGTTTATGATCAACAGTTTATGGGCATTACAAATAACAGCCTTTCTACAATGACAAAGTGGAAAATATGTATGTTAAATATTAGTTGAAAAAAAAAAGCTTTCTGCATTGATCTAGGAAATGATTAATGGAACACAAAGTATACAGTATCTGTGTGAAATCAATTTTGTTTCTTTCATGCCCAACTTATCTATATAAAATCAGCACTGAGTCAGTATATCTGACAGTCAAACAGTTTTGGCAATGGTGCTTTGTCTCATGACCACAAAATGGAAGAATATAAAAATATGGAATTATTACAGAAAAAAGATAAAACATAAGCAAAATTTGGATCTATTTAGTAGCTAAATATTAAAATTCCTGGAGTGAATGCTACTGAAAATATTTAAAAGCATTAAAATCATTAGTTTCACCTAGATTTATCCTCCAACCCATCTTGCTGCTGCTGCTAAGTTGCTTCAGTCATGTCCGACTCTGTGCGACCCTGGAGATGACAGCCCACCAGGCTCCCCGGTCCCTAGGATTCTCCAGGCAAGAACACTGGAGTGGGTTGCCATTTCCTTCTCCAGTGCATGAAAGTGAAAAGTGAAACTGAAGTTGCTCAGTCGTGTCCGACTCTTAGCTACCCCATGGACTGCAGCCTCCCAGGCTCCTCTGTCCATGGGATTTTCCAGGCAAGAGTACTGGAGTGGGGTGCCATTGCCTTCTCCAATCCATCTTACCCCTACTCAACTCCCCATTCCCACCCCAGCCCCAGATTCTCTCCATCTACAGGTCCAGTAAGGTTAAGCAACTTGCCTGAAGTCACATAACCAATTAAAGACAGAATGTTGATTCTCTAGAATATAAAGAAATGTATAGTCATTTTCTCTTCAAACTTCCAAGATCTCTGAGAATTCTTTCAATAAATTTTTTACAAGTCAAGAGACACCATGGAGTTCCAACCCAAGTCAAATCATGTTATCAGTATCATATCAATCTCTAGAATTATTTCAAATTAAATGGAAATCTTTCACAACGACATCAATTCTATGATATGAAATTAATAAACAGGGTGAGATTATGATATCAGTACACACAGTATTATTAAATAATGCCTTTATTCCCAAGGCACATCCACTTCTAGTATTTCATAGTGTTCCCACCAAATCCCTCAGAGTAGAGACAATAAATATGCAAGCCACTTACAATTTAAAAAAATCCAGCATGAACACCATGCTCCAAAATAATGGAACAAGAAGAGCTTCTATGAACTGACTAAAAGATCTTAAACAACTGCCTAACATTTTTCTGTTTTCTTTTGTAAAATGAGGCTACTAACAACCAGCCTTCCTATCTCATAAGGTAGTTTTGAGTATAAGATACAGTTTCTGAGAAAAAGTTTTGATAAGTTAAACACCATAAAAAGGCATGTTTGCTTCCTAAAGAACCCAGCAAAATCTTGATTCTAATGACAGTTAATTTTTAGTTAATTAGTAAATATTAATACACACTAATCTGTTTTGATATATTATCTATCTTTTAAATAAGGTATATATATATATCTTACAATTTGCTAAACACAGAACTAGGTTCTGAGAATAAAACAGTGAACAAGACAGAAAAGAGATAGAAGAGGCCCCAGACTTTCTCTTGTTTGTGTGCTTGGGGTGGGGAGGGGTGAAGGTATGTCAAGGGCTGGGATAAAACCAAGTAAATGAATACAGAATTTTCTGACAGAGCATAAGATGTGGAGAGGGCAAAGGTAGGTCAACTTTAGAGTGTACTTTCTGAAAAGGTAAATTTATTTCTGCTTTAATACAATTTATGAATGATTTCTTAAGAATCAGTTTATCAAGAAATAGGAGAATTTGGATTTCTTTATAATAGGAAATTTTCTGTGGGAGTTCAGGGAAGAGTTCTTAAATGGGAACACTTGAATGGACTCCAGGATAGTCCGAGACCCCCTGTAAAAGAAGAAAAATTTTCTGGGTAGAGAGTCATTTAGTAGCATTTAATAGTTTCTCTAAAGGAGTAGACCAAAGGGAAATTTCTGAGACGGAAGCCCTCTATAGCTTTCAATGTGTTAGCTGCTGATCATGTGGAACAGTGAACATTTGAAACATGGCTAGTGAAAATGAGGAAATGAATTTTTCATTTTCTGTAACTTTAAACAATTAAAATTTAAAATAGCCATGCGTAGCTAATGATAGCCATATCCAACAGCACAGATCTAAGGAGTTTGTGACCAGAACCACTGGGTACCCAGATGGGAGAATCAGGTTCATGTGAGAAGGATGGCGCTTTTTCTTGAACCTGTAGTTAATTGCTGATGAGCCCAATAAAGGGTTCAGATTATATCCAGTTTTTCTCCCTGGCACAAGGCTAACTCTGGTAAATGTTTCATGAATGTTTGTTGAAACGTTTCATGAGTGGAAAAACTGCCTTCTTGTCCTTTCTTTATTTCCTAACCCCTGGTTCCTCAAGTGGATGATACGACTTGGTTTGTGAAATTGTTTGCCATTCCTGGTGCCAGGCCTTTGTGATGTTGGTGCCTCTTCCCACCAAGTTTGTCAACCCATCGCCTGCTCTGTGAGGCCTGATCCAGTTTCCCTAGGTAGAATTAATCTCTCCTCCCCTCTGCACACACTGACTGCACACTCAGAAGCATGTACCATTGCTTCTGTGGGTTTACAGGCTCATGTTTCATGCTATATCATTTAAGGTGGTAGGACATATGCATTACAAGCATCCTGACATGCAGACAAATCTGGATTCAGTTTACCTGCAACATGCTACAAGTATGAACTTGGGAAACACACTGAATTTCTTTAAGCTTCTGTTCCTTTCTTATAAAGCTGGTGTAATATAATACACTACTATGTATAAAATAGATTAACTAGTGAGAACCTATGTATAGCACAGGGAACTCTACTCAATGCTCTGTGGTGAGCTAAATGGGAAGGAAATCCAAAAAAGAAGAGAGAAGTATGTATACGTATAGCTGATTCACTTTGCTATACAGCAGAAACAAATACAGCACTGTAAAACAACTATATGCCAATAAAAATTGATTTTGAAAAGGATAGGACAACATAGTAATTGAAACAAAATATAGTACCTAGGTGAAAGGTTAAAGATAACCTAAGAAAAAGAATGTAAACTGCCCTGACTAAGCATAAACATTCAATACATTTTTGCTATTGTGTGGTTAGTCTGTGGACCTTAGGGGAATACATTAGATTCAGTTCAGTTCAGTTGCTCAGTCCTGTCCGACTCTTTGTGACCCCATGAATTGCAGCACGCCAGGCCTCCTTGTCCATCACCAACTCCCAGAGTTCACCCAAACTCATGTGCATCGAGTCGGTGATGCCATCCAGCCATCTCATCCTCTGTCGTCCCCTTCTTCTCCTGCCCCCAATCCCTCCCAGCATCAGAGTTTTTTCCAATGAGTCAACTCTTCGCATGAGGTGGCCAAAGTATTGGAGTTTCAGCCTCAGCATCAGTCCTTCCAATGAACACCAAGGACTGGTCTCCTTTAGGATGGACTGGTTGGATCTCCTTGCAATTATTGTATATTATATTCCCTTTTTTCCTTCATTTGTGGCACCTTACACAGTGCCTGACACAGTTTAAATCTTTAATAAATATTTATTAAATTGAAATGATGGGGAATTTGCTTCTCCAGCTTTCTATCTACTTTCCATTTCTAAATGCAGTCTGTCATTTTTAAACAACACATTTAACCAAAATAACATGCTGCGAAGTCTACAATCAGAAATGTGTTCAAAATTACAATTATTGTAAAAATGATGAGTTTCTGTAGCTGGAAATTCAAAAGGTAAGCTTCTATTTTGAAAAAATATGAAAACAAACAATATTTTTTATACTATCTATATTTTAATTATAATCTGTATTTTAGTTCAGAGAAAACAAACATACTGGGCTTAATGCTGAACTCTTTACTCATCTGATTTCCCATTGACTATTGGGAAAAAACTGTTGTGAAACTATTTCAATAAATTTTTTGGATCTCTTTTTATTTTTCTCGCCACAACCCACAGTTTGAAATAAATCTTAAATCATGATCCCTATACATACTTATACATATGTATAAATAATCTGAAACAAAATTTCCATGAAATAACACTATCCTTATCCCTGACTGCACTCTGATATTTCTACTGTACTTATTCAATTCTAAATTTTTAATGCTGGTCACAAGTCACAAAATAGATGTCATGACCCACTAGGATATAAGACTTGCCATTTAAAAAACATTGCATTAAACAATGTACTTTAAATGTTTTTTCAAGTGTCTGAGGGCATTAATACTTTAGCTGCCTAGTGTTTAACTTGGAGGAACCGTGCTACTTTGAGACAATATCCAGTGAAGAATTGTAGGGAAAACACACTTAGATTTAATCTCTATGAGATACTCACCTACCTCGAACCCTACAAAAATCACCCCAGCCAGTTTTTCACCCCAGTCTTCTGGTTCTGACTGAGCCATCTTTGATGGAGATCTGTTGCTGAAATCTCAAGCAAAAGTCCCCCACGTTTCCTCAGTCCATTGGCAGAAGCTCCGCCACAAGCAGCTGTGAACACTCTCTTACCTTTAGCGGGCTTCATGCTCATCACTTCCATGGCAAATCCTGAGGATGTGTGGCTGTGACAAGGACTGATTTGAACTGGATTTTCTAACTCCTGAAACTGCATTACCATTCTTAGCTTACTCACAGCAACTGAAAATGAGACTAGGTGAGGAGTAACAGAGGCCAGAGGTTGTGCGGTTTACTGATTAACTTCATTACTGAGCAGAATATTTGTAAATGTTTATGAGAAAAGTCCTCCATGCCAAATTGCCTAGTAAGCTGGAAACCAGCCTCTTAGATAAACATTTTGGGGGAGCACGTTCCAATTTAGGAATTTTCAGAGGATAGATTTTGGTTCAGTGGCTCTAAAAGTGGAATTTGAGGGTCTAGAGCCATGGTCTATGTTTTGGCATTTGTTCCTCTCAAAAGGGTACAGAATGGTATAATTTTGTAATGTCAGGAAACATGAAAGCATAATACTGAATGGTGTGAGGCCAGTTAATCTGGGTTTGTACCCAGTGTTATGGATAGAACTGTGTCCCCTCCCCACAGTTAGCATGTGGAAGTTCTAACTCCCAGCTTCTCAGCATGCAACACTGTTTGGAGACAGGGTCTTTACAGAGGTAAGCAAGTTAAAATGAGGTCATTAGATTGGTTCCTAATCCTATATGACTGGTGTTTTTATGCAAATGGGAAATCTGTATTTCAGACACAGAAGCTCAAAGAAAAGGCAGTGTAAAAGACACAGGGAAACATCATGTACAAGCTAAGAAGAGAGGCCAGAAACAGATCCGTCCATTTCAGCCTTCAGAAAGAGCCAATTCAGCCTTGATTTTGAAGGTCTAGCCTCCAAACTGGTACAAAAATACATCTGTCATTTAAGTCACCCAATATGTGGTATTTTATTATACCAGCCTTGGCAAACTAATACATGCAGGCTTCCTTGGCACTCACTAGCTCTATGGATCACAGACAAACTGCCTCAATTTCCTCGTCTGCAGAATGGGACTGATAATCACACAACCTCAGAGAGTTATTATGAGGATTAAATAAAATAATATTTATTAAATGCTTAGCACACTGGGTGGCTACCCATCGTCATTATATTGATATTTTAATTATTCAGCCTTGAACTCACATTGTAGGGTAGTTTACTTCCTGAGTAAGAATAATTTCTGTGGCATAACCTGTGGATACCAAGCTTGTGACTGCAGATTATTTTTTGGAAGGGAGGGCTTTAGAATAGGACTCAGTAGTTCTGGGGTTCAGCTCAGGGATAATGCAACCAGACATATCAACAGATGGTAAAAACATAGATAATAATTCCTGCCCTACTTCCCTCATGGACCTGTTGTGAAGATAAAATGATATAATAAATATGAAAGTAGTTTTAAAAGGAAAATATGATCTATATAAACATCATAATCCTTGCTAAGCCATTTCTACAACCTTTACAGGTTTACAAAGTGGCTCTGTATGCGTTGGGCTTCACTGATGGCTTAGATGGTAAAGAATCTGCCTGCAATGCAGGAGACCCGGGTTCAATCTCTGGGTTGGGAATATCCCTTGGAGGAGGGCATGGCAACCCACTCCAGTATTCTTGCCTGGAGAATCCCCATAGACAGAGGTGACTGGCAGGCTACAGTTCATGGGGTCGCAAAGAGTCCAACATGACTGAGTGACTAAGCACACACACACACACACACACACACACACAATCTCACCTGATTCTTACTTGCATACCTTGAGGAAGGTGTTATTTCTGATGTGCACTATCTTTTACCTTGTTTTGCAGACTTGGAAAGGCAATTCAGTGAAGTTATGTGATTTGTCTTAAGTTAGCCAGCTATTAAGGGATGAAGCTAAGGCTCTAACCCTTGTGGTAGAAAAGCTAAAGCACACCTGCCCTCATTGCCAGGAAAGAGCTATGGTTCCTGAGTGTATTTCAGTTTGGATTGGTCAAGCAAGAATCACCATTTGCAAAGCTGTTTTCAATTCTCAAAATACATTTTTCCCCTGAAGGTCTGTGCTGTTTGAAACACTAGTCACTGCCCATATATGGCTACTTAAATTTAAATTCAGTTCAGTTGCTCAGTCGTGTCTGACTCTTTGCGACCCCATGGACTGCAGCACGCCAGGCCTCCCTGTCCATCACCAACTCCCGGAGTTTAAATTAATTTAAATAAAATTAAATTAGAATTAATTCCTCAGTTACACTAGTCCCATTTTAAGTGATCAGTAGCCACAGGTAGTTAGTGGTTGCTGCATTAGACAAAGTAAACCTACAATATTTTTTATCATCACAGAAAGTTCTACTGGATAGCACTGTTGCAGATGGTACTTGGGAGCAAAGTGAATGATATGCCAGTTGTGCCAAATGGGGGCATAAGCTATGATGCCATAAAAAAGGGAAGTTCCAGAGCAAACTCTAGCAACGATTTTCTGAGAACTGTCCTTGAGAAGAGACTTGACCAACAGATTTGAGTGATACAGTCTCACCGGAAAGACCTTCTCCACTGAGAAGGTGAACAGGAACATTCTCTCAGCCTGAATCCTTACTCATCCAATTCCAGTTTCCTGGTCTGGACTAAATTTTGGTTGTCTACTCACTACCTATGGAATCTTAGCAGATTATTTAACATCCTTAGATCTCTGTTTTCTCATCATCAAAAGGGGAATAGTAATGGTATCTACCCTATAAAAATGTTATGAGAGTTAACATTAATGGCAAATAGAGTATTTACAATGTGCCAGGCATTCCTCTGAGACTTCTTTAAATGAGATAAGTAACTCGCACAAAGTTAAGTAATCTGCCTATGACCCCACACCAGTGATATGGGACTGGCATAGATGAGACTGAATGCAGAATCCACTAACCAATCTAAAATGCTCTTTGCATGATGCCTGACATGTAGAAAGGGCTCAAGAAACGGCAGTGGTTATGATCACATTTTTCTTTTTTAACCACTGTAAATGTATAAATTTGCAGCCTGATTTCATAGTCAACCTTTCTCAGTTTGGTTATCCTGAAGTCCCTGAGACCTGTTTCTTAGCCTGCAAGGTTGAGAGCCAGGCCCTGGGTTGTAGTGGATTCACCAACTAGCTGGTCAGCCGGTACCTCACCGCATACCTCTTCCAAATGATGCATGCCCTATCTAAAAGAAGCAGTAATTTATTTTGTAATAGGGAAGCTTCTACTGATATTTATTTTCCGTCTCCCATTTCTTAACCTTATAACAACAGTACCAGATCTGAGAATCCTGGGAGAGCAAGAACCAAAGCCACAGTGAATTAATAAAAATCCTAGAGACTGCTTCAATCTGTGGAAGAGATATAGGTAATAAAAGGTAGTAACAAAATATTTAAATAAGGCTAAAGCAAAGCTCCATTTTGTCTGAGACAATGGTGTCTTTCCATCTTCTGGAAACTTTCAGCTTTGATTCGCCCACCAGGTCAGAACTACATTGACTTGTGTTAAACTCAGTGAGATGGAAAAAGACTTGAAATTAAATGTCAGAAGTATTACACAACATTGCATCTCAAGACCTTTAATTGTATTTAAAAACCATCTGGCTGGTTCTGCAACATCTGAAAGTTTCTTTTAATTTAAGCAAAAGACATAGGCAAGAACCAGATTTCAATAAAAATAAAGCTATACAGAGAAAATGAACATCAATAGCTGAGAAAAGCATAATGTAATGAGAAGTAGCTAAAGGAAATGAAGTGTAAGTGGATAGGATTATTTAGGATCTGACCTCCTGTGACTTACTGGACCTCATTCATAATGGGGCTTTGGAAACACTGTCTGCTGCTGCTGCTAAGTTGCTTCAGTCGTGTCCGACTCTGTGTGACCCCATAGACGGCAGCCCACCAGGCTCCCCCATCCCTGGGATTCTCCAGGCAAGAACACTGGAGTGGGTTGCCATTTCCTTCTCCAATGAATGAAAGTAAAAAGTGAAATTGAAGTCGCTCAGTCATGTCTGACTCTTAGCAACCCCATGGACTGCAGCCTACCAGGCTCCTCTGTCCATGGGATTTTCCAGGCAAGAGTACTGGAGTGGGGTGCTAGGAAACACTGTCAGAAACAATAATAAAGGTAACACAAAAATGTAGATTCCATAGCTGTAATGCAAACGTGAGATAGAACATGTTTTTTTTCCTTAGAACACCCAGAAATTTAGCTTGATACTGTTGGTTTCTGTTGGCTCCTTGAAAATTCTTAGCACTCAACAATGTTAAGATCAACAGAATTTCCTCCATTTAATAAGTAGAGTGGTGCTTATCATTCCAACAGTTTAAATAATAACAACTACATTTCAAACCCTGGAGGAGCTATACTGCTTTATGATGCCTTCAGATTTACAGGACACTTTCCCACACCGTCATTCAATCCTCCAACAAGCAGTGAAGTGTTATTATTAACCCCAATTTACAGGGGAGAAAACTGAAGTTCAGAGTCTCAACTGCCTCTGAGACTTTATTTCTTCCAATTTCATCACTTATTTCCACTCACATTCACTGAACTTTTCCCAGTAACACCGAGCTAAAGGAACTGGATTCATCGTACTTGAAATAGTTGGTATGGGGACATAAGATTTGCAGTGATGTGGATGAACCTAGAGTCTGCCATACAGAGTGAAGTAAGTCAGAAAGAGAAAAACAAATGTTGTATGTTAGCACATAGACATGGAATTCTAGGGTAACTGTACTGATTAATCTATTTGCAGGGCAGGAATAGAGAGGCAGATATACAAAACGGACACATGGACACAGGTTGGGGAGGGACAGGGTGGGATGAACTGGGAGAGATACTACCATGTGCAAAATATTTTGGAATCTGGCGTATATATAACACTGAGAGCTCAGCTCAGTGCTCTGTGATGATCTAGAGGGGGTGGGGTGGGGAGTGGGTTAGAAGGAGGTCCAAGAGGGAGGGGATATATGTATGCATATAGCTAACTCACTTTGTTGTACTGCAGAAATTAACACAACATTGTAAAGCAATTACACTCCAATTAAAAAAGACTGTACCTTTTCTTGCTTATTCTATGCTATTATAAGAATGGTTTTCTGAGTCTTTCAAATTCTGTTATTTTTTTTTTTCTTTAGTTCTTATACCACAATTTGCTAAAAGAAGACAGATTTTAATTGACATGTCACATTCTACCCTATTCATTATGTCACACCATGGGAAGATGTGGACTTTGTCATTATTACCTTTTATTATGTACTAATTGCATAAGACTCTGCCTTCATTCATCAGAGAAGTCTTTCTTAACCCACTCAAATTAATCTTTGACCAAGTTTCCTGGCTTTCAGGATCTCCCAAAGGAAAGGAAACTTGTCTTTTTTAGGTCACCATGTCCTTCCATCCTGAGTCCTATGTATGGATTGAGTGACCAATGAGCTAGATCTCCATGTGGATTTGTGAGGCAGGCCTGGCCACAGAATGAGTTGAAGGATCTTACAAGGTGATTCCAGACCCATCTCTGTAATTCTGTTTCTTTCCTTCTTTTCTACAAGGTCCAACCTAAGAAAAGAGAACTATAGAACAAATGTACACCACTTCCCCACCCCATCTTAGCTTTCCTTTGAGTATTCCGATTGATTGGTAGCGGGGGATCCCATTAGCACTGTGCGGCAGCCCCTCTGGTGATGGTGCACATCCTTGGCCCACCTCTCATTTCAGCTGTAGCTGTAGCAGGGGATCATGAACAAGCTTGGACTCACTTCACACTTGCACCCTGTCATTTCAAGAGCAGGCTGCACATCTCTGCTTTTTGCCCAGAGCTTCTCCAAGGCCACAGGAGACCACATGGCTTGTTTCCACTGGGAGTAGCAAAAGCACGGCCCAGAAGTTCAGGGACATCAATGCCCCCAGAGTGACCCTCAACCAGGGGGAGCCAGAGGTCAGTTAATAACTTCTCCAGTGCCTGGTGCCTCGATGGACAATTCTCTCTGCTTCTCCCAGTGCAATCAAGCTCCCCTTGCCCACAGCAGTGATCTCTATAATTCACCTCATCTTGGTTTTTCCTCCTTCCCTGTCTTATCACCCCAGTCCTTGGCTCCTGCTCCCTAGGATCATCTCTCACATAAAGTCTGCACACAATCCTTGCTTCAGGCTCTGCTTTTCAGGGTAACCATTATATGGATGGAAAGGCTTCCCCTTCTCCTTAGGCAAAGCCTTCTAGAGTGGCCCACAGTCCTCTCTGGAAGCAGCTGAAAAGCCTCATTCATGAGGTCATTAGTGTATCCACAGTCCATTAGTGAGTGCTCATCAGTATTTGTTGAGTGACATTTATGTCACTTTCTCAATGTCTTAAATTAAATGTCAATGTCTTGGGATTTAATGATAGCCTTTTGGGTGACCTGCAGGAAGGGGGACCATACCCAGGACCACCTTAAAGGTCACATCATATGGCAGGTGAGTACCACTGAGCCCAAGTTGCCACTTCCCGACACAACGACTGTAGAGATTTGTGGACTTGAATGCTAGTTCTAGGTGTCCTAGAATTCCCAGCCTAATAATCTCCTTTTACCAATGTTGATTAATGGAAATATGGGGTCCAGAGCCAGTTCTCTAGACTCTTTCAACTTTCCTCAATAAAAATGAGAAGACAAAGCCCTTCCAAGTCATTCTAGACTTTAGACCTTTGTATTTGCATTTTCTTTACCCAGGACACGTCTTCAGATTAAGACTGTCTTTTTTAGCTCAGTTGTCAACTCCTCAGAGGCCTCCCCTGACCACACAAGTTAGAGCAGCCTCCTTCTTCCAGTTGCTATGACATCACCCTCTTTTGTTGTTTCCATAGCACTCACCACTACCTAATATTATTTCATTTATTTATTCCTTTGCAGGTTTCTTGAGAGTTTACTCTCCACTAGGATCTTGCCTGTCTTATTTCCTGCTTTATTCCAACATCCAGCATATGGTCGGTGTTCAGTGTCTAGATGGAAGAAATTATAGCCATCCATATGCAATACCATAAACTTCAGTTGCTCTTGTTATAACAACACGATGGCTGGTTTTCAGTACACAGTTAGACCATAGGAAAAGAGTCCAGCTCTCCAGTTAGTTGAGCTTATGAGTTAAACTTCTGAATTTTGGGCACATCTCAAGATCTACAAGCGGTGACTCAGGTATTGTGGGCTACTCATCCATGAGCCACAGTTTTTCTCCTGGTGCTCTGTACCCTAGGCTCAGACTGGGAGGTCCAGAGAATCCATCAGTGTCATCAAGACATGAAAGAAGATGGGCAGGAATTATAACAAAATGCTCTTCATCCTCCCCTTTGGCAGACTTTGGTTAGGTATGTTGAACAGAGTGAGACAGAGGCCCTGAGGGAAAAGTATGTGGGAGAAAAAAAAAGAAAAACCTTAGACCCGGCTCTAGAACTTAATAGAGAAGATTGAAGGAAACTTCTCCAACTCAGAATAACAGCCATGCATTGAGCTTATGCATTTTGTGCTATGTATTCTAAGAAATATTACCAAAAAAGTGTTAGGAAATTGGATAAGGATGTGGTCCTGCAAAGGAGAGATGACGAAAGAGCACCACTGAAAGAAAGCATGAACCACAACGCTTCCGTAGAAATCCTTTTCAGATGTTCCTAACCTGACAGCTCCTTCACAACTTTTTTTCTATCTACTTACCTCTTTTTCACCTCACCACCACTGAGGTCAGCTTTCAATCTGATGAGCTTGCTTAAAGTGGACTAGTTTGTAAGAAAAATATTAACAGTTTCCTCTTGATGTCTATACAAATTAAAGCTGGATGGATTTGTTTAATAATGATGACATCAGAGTTTAGATTTGGAGATCTTAACATGTAGTCATAAAACTTCAGAGCAGGAAATGGAGTCTATATGTGAAAAAAAAATCATCTCAAGTGCAACTTTCCTTAGTCTATGATCTGCACCTACAGTCCTAATGAGGTTCTACTCATCCTATGAGTTCTGATGAGTAGATAAAATACTATAAAGATATCTATACATTATATTTTAAGGACCATAGAAGGGTAGGCTGGAACATGGAGGTCCCACTGCCCTTAACTGTATCCACAGGATGAAGAAAAGCCAACTGGAAGGAATAAGATGTAGCAAGTATGTCTGAGAACTGGCATTTCATAAATAATTACTGCTGCCTTTAGTTCTGGGCGAGTTACTGATAAACATCTTTTCCCCTTAAACCTCTTTTCTCCTTCCCTACTATTATTTATTGTTTGATTCTTATTTACTAAGTAGATACTAGGATTAATAAAATATAGTCGCTGCCCTTAGATGCTCTTAAACTGAATGGGGGCAAGTAGACATGTAAAGAGATAATAATGACCCCTCCTTGGAAATGACCCGATAAACCACTGCACACTAATGCTAATGACTAGTAGGTAATAGTATAAGCTATTGATTAATATCTTTCAGGGATTTCTGCAACCGAATAGGGGATGGTGCCTTAACACATTTTGTGTAATTTCAACTGTTTGCATTCTCACTATTATCATTGATCATGGTTCATATTTTAATGTAGTGTAAAAACCTGGGAGCATCCAAGCCTCCCATCTGAGATACAAAGCAGAAGGGAACTATTTTAAGAGTGGCAGAAAGCTGCTCTACCCCACCCAAAATACTGCTCCTGCCAACATTTTGCTGATGTTCTCAATTCAAACTCTTTATAGTGAGGTGTTTTAATAAATGCATAAAGTGGAGCAATAGATCATTTTATGGTATCATCTAGTTACAGATCTACTGAAAACAACTTAGTACAATTTGTGCTCAATCCATTTTAAATGACTAATCCTGACACTGTGCCATATCTCCCCCAGCACCGGAAGAAGGGTGGAAAGGAAACGTGCACAGAGCTATAATCTAAGTAACCTCAGCCTTTAATAGGTACAATATTAAACCATAAGAATTATGATTTCATACTTTAGTACATGCTATAATAATATTAGAATTAGCCCTAGACAGGAATGTATTTCTACTCCCAGCTCTGTTAATTATCTAGCCTCATGGCCTTGGACAAGTCACAGAACTCTCTGACTCTTGCAGTTCTCATCTATAAAAAAGAAGACTATTAGGTTCAGCGAATCCAAGGTCTGATCTATCTCTAACCTTGCAGAGTAGCTAACGTCTATGGAGTACTCGGAACAAAAAAATTTTCTGGACTCTCTCTGGACTTATCAGTTATGTTTTTTTCCTTTTGTTATGTCCAAATTGCAGTTTGCTTTTTATTAATATTCGAATGAACTTGACAACTTACCAAATAAATTGTCAGAAAGAGAAAATTCATCTGTGGCAGGTAAGTGGGAGTGTTCAATGAGATTCATTTTTGATCCCATCCAAACTTTTCTATTTGAGAATGTATTACCTTCGTTATGGTGGTCTTCAAAAAAATCCCCTGAAAGGTAAATAAATACATAGAGTGTTGGGGAGGGTGGGGAGATGATTAAGAAAGAGAGGAGGAGACAGAGAAAGCTAATTTTAACAAACACAAAAGATTCCCTTTGTAGACATTTTATCATAGCTTTTCTTACATGTCTTTCCTTGATAATTACCATTTTTTACACTCATTTGGACTTACAAATGTCTCAGATATATGCTTTCAGACTAGATAGTCTCTAATTTATCTGGGAAAACACCATATGTTTTCATTTGTTCCAGTACTTGGTAGATTTGGGCAAGATATGATATTTTGGATATGTTTATTTTATGTATAGAAAAAACAGAAACAAATATAAAAGCCTTGATTAAAAAATGGGATGAATCAATGATTTACCTTAAATTTTACACTAAAGATAAACAGGTCTTTGCAAGACACAAAAATGATTTCAGATTACTTCCTACCAGAATTTTTCATTTTCTTTTTTTGGCTGTACTGTGCAGCCTATAGGATCTTAGTTCACCAACCAGGGATTGAACCCACACCCTCAACAGTGGAAGCATAGAGTCTAATCTACTGGACCACCAGGGAATTCCTTGGAATTTTCTTAAGTTGAGTAGGCATCATATTAGCAGATTAAAAATTCAGAAGATGTTCACCCAAGATCTTTATTTTTGCCTTTTAGAGAAAATTTAAGGGGCTTACATTTTCATTCTCATGGTCTACCTTGTCATGTATTTAATCTAGGGTAAAAGAAGCTATGGCAAGAAGAAAAAGTGGTAAATCTCACCCAAATGTCTGAAGTTTCATCCTGAGAAGATGTCCAGAGTATATCCAAGAACCCTAGAGATGCGGTGTTCACTTTTACTATATTTCTAGTTCTTCCTTCCTTCCTTCCAATATGTCTTCCCCCCTGAAAAAGTAATGAAAAAAGTTGAATAATGAAAAGGTATGTTATCAGAACACTTTTTCCAAGGCCATTTTCTGAGGATGATTTTTAAGCTTTAAATCCTGTTTTTACTAAGGAATCATTTCATTTACAGATAACTACTTATATTTACAACTCAGAAAGAGAATACAGGGGGTTTGTTGGGCAATATTTATTTCATTAGAACTTCCTTACTATTCATAGCTCTCTGTTTCTTCCTCACTCAGCAAAATGTTCCAGATCAAGCAGAAGTGACAGTTCAAGCAGACATTTGGCTGCAAAGAGTTGGACACGACTGAGCAATTGAATTGAACCGAACTGAAGGTAGTCCACCAGACTACATTTGTTGTACGCAGTCATTTATTCATGTTTTCAACAAATATTTATTGAGGAGTTATTCTGAACTAAGCTCTGTGCTGGATCTTTGAAAATGAAATAACAGGAAAAATATCATCCAAAATCTTTGATATGAAGCTTAATGAGAAACAGAGACATTAAAAAACAATCACAGGAATACACAGATGATTACATGTTGTCTTGAAAGCTGCTGATGAAGGCAAAGATGAGGATGCTCTAGTGGGGACCCACCTGTATTAGATTCAAGAGGCCTTCTCACCACCCTGAAGTCAGGAGGGAAAGGGGTGTGAAAAGGAGTCAAGATAGAGAAGTAGTTAAAGGAAAATGTGTGGTTTTGAGGGCAATTTTTAAAGACAAGCAATACTAGGTCACATCTAGAATACACCAGAGAGGTTGAGGAAACAAGAGAGAGCAGCTCCTGAGAAATGATACTAACTGTGTTCACTGTGAGAACGCAGACATACCTGAGTCCATCTGCTGAACCATTGGCCTGGCCCTACCAAAGTCTACCGTCCAATAAGCCAAAGGGCTTGTTGGGAGAAAACTCATCCTACAGTCAGAGGGAACCAGAACCATGATCTTCACCTCAGTCCTTGGAGGAATGTGTAATCCTCAATGTGGCACGTTTGACCAACCTGTATCAGATTCAAGAGGTCTTGACACTCTGAGGTAAGAAGGGAGAGGGTTATAAATAAAAATGAGTCTAGAAATACTGAACTGTAAGATAGAACTTCCAAAAGAATGAAACAAGGAGGAGAGAGCTCATTTCACTTCCATCTCCACCTTCAAACAACTCTGCAACATATCATAGTCACAGGAGCTTTGACTCCAAGGGGACTCTGGGCCTTTCTGGGGCATCTGTGAAACAGTGGCACCATCTAGGTATCACCATGACCCATGGAAACGTGCCCAACAGAGGAATTGTGACCACTGGTTGGGCACTGCTTTCCCCCATGAATACATAAAGTGATGGAAGAAGTGGCCAGAGTAGACTTGATTATGAACAAACATAAAGAGACCCAGGGCTTCCTAAAACATCTGCAGGGAGAGGAGGGCTTTGATAAGGAACTAGAAGTCCTGAGGAATAAACCAGTAAAAGTTCAGTTGTCACTATCAATGGGACCACATTCATACTCATAAGCTAGCTGCGTGTGTGCGCGCTCAGTTGTGTCTGTCTCTTTGTGACCCCATGGACTGTAGCCCACCAGGCTCCACTGTCCATGGGATTTCTCAGGCAAGAATACTGGAGTGCATAGCCTTTCCCTTCTCCAGGGGAATTGAACTTGCATCTCATCCTTGGTAGGCTGATTCTTTATCACTGAGCCACCTGGGAAGCCCCTGAATAGCTAACAAAAGTCTCCCAGAATCCAGACAGTTGACCAAGTCTGCTCAAATCAGGTCTGTTGGTTATGATTTCTGAAGGGAGTTAATACGAAGGAAACTCTTTAATTTTTGAAATGGTAACACAAGCACATGGCAAGCAATTCAGCACTACAGTGAAAAATAAGTCTTCCTTGAGTTCTGTCCCCCTTTTCCCTTACCAGCCACCAGAGCTGGTTTCTTGTGTATCCTTCTCATACTGTACCCCCATACCTTAAACTGGAGTCTGGCAAACTACTGCCTATAGGCCAGAGCTGGTCTACCACCTGTTTTTGTAAAGCCTGTGAACTAAGAATGGTTTTTACATTATCAGACAGTTGGGAAAATATCAGAAGAAAGAAATTTCATGACATGAAAATTATATAAAATTCACATTTAAATGTTCATAAACAAAGTTTTATTGGCTCACAGACACACTCATTTGTTTCTGGACAATCTATGGCTTTTTTTCCCCTGCAATGGCAGAGTTGAATAGTTGTAACACACACTGTATGACCCACAAAACCAAAATTTACTGTCTAGCCCCTTTGTAGGAAAAGATTCTTTCCTCCTGCCTTATATAAAGAATAGAAGAAAAATTTAAAAATCAAAGTAATATCATAGTAAACTGTGAATAATTATAATGAGTACCTTGGGGATGTGACCCCATCTAATTTTATACATATCACGATAGTAGACTCTTCTTTGCCTCTTGACAGATCCTTCCTGGGTTTGGCAGCTTTAGTCTTAATTACCCTGTGATTTAATGAGAACCTTCTATGTACAACAAAGGTCCATATTGTCAAAGCTATGGTTTTTCCAGTAGTCATGTATGGATGTGAGAACTGGACCATAAAGAAGACTGAGTGCCAAAGAAATGATACTTTCAAACTGTGGTGCTGGAGAAGGCTCTTGAGAGTCCCTTGGACAGCAAGATCAAACCAGCCAATCCTAAAGAAAATTAACCCTGAATATTTATTGGAAGGACTGATCCTGCAGTTGAAGCTCCAATACTTCAGCCACTTATGCAAAGAGCTGACTCATTTGAAAAGACCCTGATGCTGGGAAAGATTGAGGGCAGGAGGAGAAGGGGACGACAGAGGATAAGATGGTTCGATGGAGTCATCAACTAAATAGGACATGAGTTTGAGCAAACTCTGGGAGATAGTGAAGGACAGGGAAGCCTGATGTGCTGTAGTCCATGGGGTCACAAAGAGCCAGACACAACTGAGAGACTGAACAACAAAAACTACATCTGAAGCATTTGGCAAATGTTTCCACATATGTTATTCCTTTAATGAGGGTTACATCGGTGTCTTCCTTTCTCTAATACTCTTCCCTTTCTTTGGGGGAATTGCTTCACAATAGGAGAATAACTCCCTGGAAGATCTAAGAAAGATCGTAGCTCTGGAGTCTTTTTTCCTCCTTGATTTCTCCCTTCCATACAAGGAATCATTTTATAGGTTGAGAATAAGAAAATGAATATTCTCTACCTTAGTGACCTTTGAATTTTGCTTGTTTACCCCTAAAAATGAAGTTTTAAAAAAAAAATGTTCCCTCAACACATTTTTGGGTTGGCATCTAAAGTTTTTTACTAAAAAATAAACTAGTTCAAAAACTGTAATTGCTGATATATTGCAAAAATTTACATTTTTATATGTTATTACATCACTCAAATCTCTTCAATTAAATCTAAATACCACAGCAACAATAATCTTCTTCATCGTTCTAAGAAATACAAGGAAATGTTCTTTAAATTTTGGGAAAAAAGTTTAATCATCCCTGTCCTTTTTTGAGTTCCCATTGCATTCCACTACATTGCAGAATTTTATCCTAACATATAGTTGAATGTCTATTACTGAATATTCTATCATATTTTCTATAACTAAGTTTTGTATACAAATTTGGATTTTAAAAATGTCTAATGGATTCAATACTTTAAATGTTTAGACAAATTATTTTTCCAGATTAAGTTTATTACTAGCTATTAATATTGGTACTTAGTAGACTTTCTCTACAAATAGGGTGGCTCACCCTCTGTGTTCCAGAGCACAATGGAGACACCCATCTGGTGTGGAGGAAAGAGCATGCAGATGAGAAAGGAAGACGCCACTGTTGGGTAACAGCCAGAGCCAGCACTGGCAGAGCACACACATCAGGGGAATAACACTGTCTTAGAAATACAGGTAAAGGTTCTAGTTAAATAATGAACTTTGAACAACTGCAGAGAGAGCACCTAAGCATCTCTGAAGTTAGTAATAAAATCCCTGCTAACAGAAAGCCATCTTTTCTATTCAGGTGAATTCATGTATGTATCAACACACAAAACTTTATGTTTGGAATTGCAGCTGATAAAGAAAAATACCTTCTCTACCTTCATGCACTATTTTCCCGAAAAGCTGCTACAATTTATTTTTCAAATGAAAGCATTTTTAAAATAAAGAGGTCATTGCCGAAAATTCGGACAATAGAGAAAGGTATTTACAAAATGCTAAGTGACATTCTATAATTTTGCTCCAATTTACACTCATACCAACAGTGGGTCTGGGTACCTATCTCATCACACCTTCATTGGCATTACTTGCTCCCACTTCAAACATTCTTTTCTAATTTGCCAGTGACTAATCCTATCTCACTGTATTGAATTATATTTCCTTGAATATGAGGAAATTGAAAAGAAATTTATTTTACATCTTTATTGTCTGTATGTAGTAGATATTTTTTATGTCCTTTGCACCTTTCTATGGAAGTTTGTTTTTTTTATTGACTTAGAGGAGTTCTTTGTATATTGAGTGTGCTAGCATTCTGGTATATTTATTACAAACATTTCCATTTGTCTTTTAATTATCTTTACTTGAAAAGATTTGCACTGTATGTAGTTAAGTATATTAGATTTTTTTAAAAGCTTTTTAGTTTTAGTTTCTGGTACAGAGTGATTTTTCTGAGAACTGCTTGCTGAATACTTTTTTCCTTTCCCATTGATTTATAATTTTTCTTTTATTGAGACTGAATTTAGTTTCCCATCGATCATATAGTTACATCTGCATCAAGATCATCCTTCGATTCATGGGGTCGCAAAGAGTCGGACACGACTGAGCGACTGATCTGATCTGATCTGATTATTGCTCATTTGTTTTCAACCTTTTCTAAGATATTCTTACCTTCTTACTCTCTATGATAAATTATCACATCTTGTATCACATTCTTTAAGAAAAGTTTCTTTGAGAGTTTGATATGGTATCAAACCTATATATTTAGGTAGGAAGATTTATATCTTTACAATATTCAGTTTTGTCTTTCAGGGGGAAGTTGTGGCTTCATTTATTCAAACACTCTTTTATAACTCTCAGTTTTGTAGATTTTCTTTCATGTATGTCCCAACTTCTCCAGGAATGCATCCCCTATCATTTTTCTTCCCTGCTCCTCATGCGGTCATTAATGATTTAACTTCATCTGTCGTCTTCTCCACTGTATTGCAAACTCCTAGCAGGTAGGAACCATAGCTACGCTCCTTTTGTATCCCCTCTCACAGCTAGCAGAGTTATGCATACACAGAAATAATATCTGTGGTCCAAGACAGATGTCAAGAGGGATGAAACATGAGAAGATTAGAATGAAGAGGGAAGGAATGGGAGTTTCGAATTAGCAGAGAGAAACTATCATATACAGGAGGGAAAAACAACAGGTCCTACTGTATAACACAGGCTTTCCTTGTGGCTCAGCTGGTAAAGAATCCGCCTGCAATGCAGGAGACCTGGGTTCAATCCCTGCGTTGGGAAGATCCCCTGGAGAAGGGAAAGGCTACCCACTCCACTATTCTGGCCTGGAGAATTCCGTGGACTGTATAGTTGGACATGACTGAGCGACTTTAATTTCATTGTATAACACAGTGAACTGTATTCAATATCCTGTGACAAACCATAATGGAAAAGAATATGAAAAAGAATATATTGAACGTGTGTATATGTATGTGTGTATAACTGAGTCAACTATGTGCGTGTGTGCTCATTCAGTCATGTCTGACTCCTTGTGACCCTGTGGCCTGTAGCCTTCCAGGCTCCTCTGTTCATGGGATTCTTCAGGCAAGAATGTTGGAGTGGGTTGCCATTTCTTCCACCAGGGGATCTTCCTGACCCAGGGATCAAAAAAAGAAAAAGGAGACTAGCATAGAGAACCAGTGCTGACCTTTCATAGCTTCATCCATAACCTGCAACTATTCACTTAACACTCTGCCCCATTATATACCCTCAGCTGAATGTTTAAAAACCTAAATAATAGAAATGATATAAAGATTATAAGGCAATCTTTCATAAATGTCCATTAAGTGACAGGCACAAATTTGACTGCATTGTTTCCAACAGTAAAATAAATAAATAAATAAATAAAACTGGAAACATTAATAAATGTCCATTAACGATTGAATGAGTACAATAAAGAAATAGTATATGCATAGTGCTGTAAGTTGGAGAAGGCAATGGCAACCCACTCCAGTACTCTTGCCTGGAAAATCCCATGGGCAGAGGAGCCTAGTAGGCTGCAGTCCATGAGGTCGCTACGAGTCAGACACGACTGAGAGACTTCACTTTTTTCACTTTCATGCATTGAAGAAGGAAATGGCAACCCACTCCAGTGTTCTTGCTTGGAGAATCCCAGGGATGGGGGAGCCTGGTGGGCTTCTGTCTATGGGGTCGCACAGAGTCGGACACGACTGAAGTGACTTAGCAGCAGTGCTGTAAGTATATTTGTAAGTGCTATATAGCATTTAAATGAATGTACTAAGTATTCATATGGATAAACTGAGTAACTTCATATTGAGGAAAAGAATCAGGTTGCCCAGTAATACATGTGGTTTGATATAGTGTATGTAAATTTAAAGATATGTGAAACAATGCTACATATTAATCCTGATATCCTAATGCAAGGGTCAGCAAATACGATCCCCAAGCCGAACCTAGCTTGCCCAGAACCAAACATGCCTTTTTGTTTACATATTGCCTATGGCTGTTTTCACACCACAGTGACAGAGTTTAAGTAGTTGCGACACAATTGCACGTGGTCTGCAAAGCCTAAAATACTCACTCTCTGGTCTTTATAGAAAAAGCTCCTGATCCCTGTCTAACCTGTAGAGACAAGCCTGGAAGTGTTGAATGCACATTCAGGATGTGGTCAGAATGACTGGGTGGATACAGAGGGAATTTCAAAGCATCTTTAATTCTCCCCTTAAGCTAGGGGTTAAATACAAGAAAGCTGATGATATTATTCAATGTTCTTCATGTTGGAAATATTTCATAATTTAAAAAATGAATGAAATTATATACGTGAAGAATTTCCTCATCTATAAAGATATGCAAACTCATACAGAGATTCTCTCTTACACACTCTTAAACATACAAACACACACACACACACAGATTCTTGAGGCTTTGAGGAGGAAGTATTTCCTAACTATAAAATGTTGGGGATTTTTAACTGTAGTCAACAAGGTGCTACGGGAAATTTTGATGGTACAATAAAATCTATGTTCAAGAAGATTACTCATATGAGAAGGTGGGACAGGGGAGTAAGCAGTGAAAAGAGAAGGAAAATTCAGGAAATTCGCATTCCGGAAGTGAGATGATTAGGTGCAAAGCAGGGTGGTTTCTGTAAAGATGGAAAGGAAGTGACTTGAGTACAGTTTACAAAGAGGAGGAGGAAGAAGAGAAAGCAGGCTGATGATACAAAGTTTAAAACTTTGTTACTGGTGGAAGCAGGGACAAAATGTTTATTTTACTTTATGTTTATTTGTACTATGATGTAATGTAAACCTTAACTTAAGGACCCAGGAATCATTTCAGAAGTGGTAAGCACTATTTGTTTTTAAAGTGATAAGACACAGAGTGACTGGTAGCTTGGACTCCTACTTTATGGTTATCAGTTTGTACTTGTTTGGATAGCGTGTGTCACAGGGAGTTCATGGTGGATGGAGCTTCTCTGATTTAGCACAAACCATGTGGAAGAGACCTTGGAAAGACCCTGCTCCAATTAAACGGCCTTGACTCTGATTTAGAAGAATCTCAGCTCTCAGAATATGAAGATAAAAAAACAGTTTCTTGTGCTGGTTCCCCATGAACTCTCTACACCCAAAGTCACCCTTCTCAGTGACATTTTTCTCAGATAAACCCAATTGCTGGTGGTAAAGCATATACTTTGTGGGATATCTATGTAGTTCATTCATAAAGGGCAATAAAAAATAAACTTTTTCTAGCCATCATCATTTCATGCTCAGCAGAAGTCCTGGATTCAGCCCAAGGCTGGAAGAATGTTCCTAAGAGAAAAGAGAAAGGAGTTCTAGAAGAAAAGGTTTTATCTCACAGGGGATTTGGTTTTCCCAGAAGTAATCAAACCAAAGTAATTCTTTCCAGGGCCAAAATACAGATTTAGAAAAACAAATCCTTTCCATTTGGGGCAGAATGCATACTTGTAGATGTATGGTTTGAGTCCCTTTACTGTTCAACTGAAATGATCACAACATTGTTAACTGACTGTGCTCCAATACAAAATAAAAAGTTTTTAAGAAAAAACAAACAAACAACTAAACAGTTCTCATGGGGGGAAAAAAAGGGAAAAGAGAATAGATCCTTTCCAAAGTTGAGATTTAAAGGACAATGTGTGGCCATTGTGATCACATTATTCTGAGAGTAGTGCCCTGTAAGAACTGGATGACCTTTATTGCTATCACAGTAACGTTTACATCTTTTGTGAAAATAGATTAAAATAATATCTACTATTTTATGAGTACTTACTATGCGGCAGCTTTCATGCTATGTTATCTCATTTGATCTGTAATAAACCAAGTAGGTAATAATATATACACTTTATAAATGAGGAAACTGAGGCTCAAAGAGATTAAGCAAACTTTCCAAGGTCACGTCGCTAGTAAGAACCAGAGTGGGGATGTAAACTCACCATCTAACTCTAAATTCATGTTTTTCCAGGCAACTCTCCCACTGAGACTGTCATTAACTACTCACCAGTGCTTAGTGAGGGTGAACTGGCATTTCTGCAAGGTCAGTTTCTGCCTAAAGCATTTCAACATTAGCTGTTTATATGCACAATTAAGTAAGCCTCTACAAAGTTTGCCTGTCATATTATTTTGCTTCTTTTCAAACTTCTTTGCTGTTTCTAAAGTCTTCATTTAGGGACTTCCTGGTGATCCAGTGCCTAAGACTCTGAGCTCCCAATGCAGAGGGCCTGGGTTCAATCCCTGATAAAGGAACAAGATCCCACATGGTGCAACAAAGAGTTGCACGTCACAAATAAAGATCCTGCATGCCACAACTAAGACTCAACTCAGTTAAACAGATAAATAAACAAAAAATAAATACTTTTTTAAATAATAAAAAATAAAATCACCATGTAAAGTTACACTTCCTTCAGGTGTTATACAATAAGAATATTTTTGAGTCAACCAGACCTCTACTTCTGAGCTTCTGTGCTTTGGAGGTTATACAATAGGGCTCAAAGAGTGGCTGACCTTTATTTTCAACTAAGTGTAAAAGAAGCACCTGGAATAAAGGCTCCCAGGGCCATGAACTTGAGAGTTAGGACTCTTTAAATTTTGCACCCTAAGCATCTCATTTGTCTTATTCTAGTTCTAGGCCTCCTTTTTAACCTTGACCAGGGCTGATCTCCAGCAAACTATCATAGCACTGGGCACGTCTTGGAGCATGCGTCCAGTTGTAATTCTCCCTTCGTTTTTGTGGTGGTTTGGCTGTTGGTCACCCCACTGGGGGCTTCCCAGGTGGTACTAGTGGTAAAGAACCTGCCTACCAATGCAGGAGCCGGAAGAGATTTGGGTTTGATCCCTGGGTAGGGAAGATCCTCTTCCTGGAGGAGGGCATGACAATCCAATCCAGTATTCTTGCCTGGGGAATCCCATCAGAGGAGCCTGGTGGGCTACTGTCCATAGGGTTGCAAAGAGTCAGACACGACTGAAGCAACTTAGCACGCATGCACCCACAAACCCCTACTGGACCATCAGCTCTAGGAGTGCTCACCCTGGATCTCCAGTCCCCAGCCTGTGGCCAAGTACACATTAGATACACAATTAATTATTTGCTGACTGATGAATAAATGAATACATTAACTAAACACATAAACAATAAATGAATAATATATCTCACCAGATAACCATTTTTAGAATCAGTCTTATTTCGGCCACAGAATCAACATTAATACAGGTGTAGGATAACAACACATGCAAGAGCTGAAGAAGAACTTTTTTTTAAGTCACACAAAAAACCTGACAACTAAGGCTGCTTCCCCACAATGTAGTCCTAATTAGTGAAGCGAAAATCCACTCTTGCTGGAAATCTCTTAAGCAGTGATCCCCTACATTTTATACATGGACTGACCACCCCAGGAAATAATTTTAATCATCCTCCCAAAGCTCACTTTGTTAATTTCTCTTCCTTGAGAGCTACCAGGAATAGTTTTTGGTCTACTTAACATTCATTCTTAATAGAGAAGTTTCTCCCCATTATCTGCTATAGTCAAAATGGTCAAGATGATGGAGAAAGTTACGCTGTTTCCATGGCTGAATTGTCATCTTCTTTTCAAATAATTCATTAGATCTTCTGAAATTTTATGACTATTACTTTTTAAATCAATTTATTTGTAATTAGAGGATAATTGCTTTATAATACTATGTTGGTTTCTGCCTGACATATATCAACATGAATCAGCCATAGGTATACGTATGGCCCCTCTCTCTTGAAACTCTCTCCCACTTCCCACTTCATCCCACCTATTATTTATATAAATCATTTGTTACTTGTAAAAGTGGCCACCATGGCTTCTCCCATTCTATATGCCCTTCTGCAATGAGGGTTTGCCACTACCCATCAATAGGTGAAGGCTATTTCCGCAGCCCTTAAACCTGAACTGGTCTGGTAACTTCCTTGATCAGTAGAATGGTAGAAGTGATGTTGTGAGACTTCTGAGCTTGCCCTTAAGAGGCATTGAAGCTTCTGTTCCCTCAGTCTAAGAATGCTGCTGGGAAACTGTCACATTATTTGTAGATGCCCCAGATATGAAACCTAAGGGAGACAGAACTCAGCTATCCAAACTGCCACATTTGACAGTCACACCAGGACACCAGACCTGTGTGAGGCCATCTTGGACCTTCTGTTTCATCTGACTGTCTATCAGAAAGAACCACTTGAGTGAGCCCAGGCAAAACTATCAGAGGAACTGCTCCTCCAAAAGTCACTAAGCTTTGGGGTAGTTGTTACAAAGAAATAAATAACTGCTACAGAACTGGTACTTAGAAGGCGGATGATTTTTTTTTTTTAAGAGGCTAAACAAATGGCTTTGGCTTTGGGATTGGGAGGTGGACAGAGCCTGAAAGGGCAGTGGGGACACTGGTAGAAATTGGAAGAGTGGGGAGGAACTTTCTATAGGAAGCTGAAAAATGAACAGGTCATATTTTGCAGTCTCTGTCTCTCTCTCTCTCTCTCTCTGTCTCTCATACACACACACACACACACACACACACACACACACATACACAGGGGCAAAACTGTTCAACTTGGAAGATACACAGTTTCCTAATGAACCTGTGGATTTTTGTTTGTTTCACTCTGGTTTGGTTTCAGGAGTGGCAGAGCCTTTTCCCCACTGACCTCCAATTACCTCTGTGGATCCCTTTGGGATTAAGGAGAACTCCAAATAATAAGGTGAATGTGTCAAGTGGTGTTTTTAGCTGTGAATAATAGGTACATGAAAACAGAGATGAATTAGGAAGGAGCTATTTGTTTTAAGCAGGATTGGAAGCAACAGCACAGTACAGTATTTTGGGCTTCCCTGGTGGCTCAGTGGTGAAGAATCTGCCTACCAATGTAGGAGACCCAGGTTCGACCCTTGGGTCGGGAAGATCCCCTGAAGGCAGGCATGGCTATCCATGCCAGTATTCTGGCCTGGAGAATCCTATGGATAGAGGAGCCTAGCAGGCTATAGTCCATAGGGTCGCACAGAGTCAAACACAACTGAAGCAACTTAGCACGTGAGAGGTCCAGGATGTGCTGGATTGATAAACAAGACTATTGTACACTTTTGTTCTTTCATATGACATAAGAGTCTCAAAATAAACGATTCCACAGTAAATATCAAATCATGGATGTGGCTATAAGATCCTTTGCTGAGAGCTCAAAAAGCATAAGGAGGTGCCTAGGAGACTCTCACATCCAGGTAAAAGAGCTTCTAAGAATTCCAGGGCATTATCCCACAACATTATTTCATAATAGCCTGGCGTGTCCAAAGTAGAAAGAAGTTTGTCTCAAAAAATTACGGAGGTAAGTTATCAGGCATGGAGTAAGTCCTCAAAAGACTAATAAGAAATCCACAAAGTGCTTTAGCAAATAGGTTTAATGAGAGCAATGCCATCTTAAACCAAAAGCTAACTCTGCAATTCTTAGAAATAAGTAAAGCCCCACCCATGAATGAGCTGTCTTGATGACTTGCTTTGAGCGACAGAATTGTCGTACTTCTGAAGGTAAACCTCAAGAGAACCTTGTTACTTTCACTTGCATCCTCTTGGGATGTTGTCCTGAGACCCCATGCCATGAAGAAGCCAGGAATGAAACACTCCAAGACAAAGACACTGGGTCATTTCAATTATCCCAGTCAACAGCCTTCATCAAGGCCCCAGTCATGAGAATGGGACCTAGTTGACCCTCCAGTTTATATGTTACCTGATTGAACTCAGGAAAAACCAGCAAACAGCCACCTAGTCAGCTCACAAACTTATAGGACATAATAAGTTATTATCTTTTTAAGCCATTAAGTTGTGCAGTAGCTTATTCATAGTACTAGATAACTGATACAATCTCCCAAAATGAACAGTATGGCATGTTGTCTTTTGTTTTGCTGGGTCTAAAAAAGAGACCCCTTGCTTAAAAATACTACATTTTCTCTCTTAAAGTGGCATTTCAATGTCCATTTCCAATATCAATGCCAAGAGAATTCATCCACTCACATATTTATTCATCCAATATACATTTATTGACTCTGTGTCAGGCATTGAACAGATACAGGCAAAAAAAAAAAAATCATGATCCTTCAAGAGGCTTAGTGGTAAAGTCAGATAAGGACAACAACCCAATCAAAATGGCATGGGGATTGCTATAATAGAGGTAAGCACAGTCCCTTCAGGAACACAAGCAAAGGCTTCACTCATTGAGCATTCATTAATTGTTCACCAGGTACCAGTTTTGATCTGGGTCTTGGAAATAGAATGATGGATGAGACAGAATAAAAAAATAAATCCTGATAATTTGCAAGTAAACAAGTAGTAAGGTTTCCAATGATGATAACAAGAAAATAAAGGAGATAAAGGATAAAGTGGTGTGCATGCATGCATGCTAAGTCACTAAGTCATGTCTGACTCTTTGCAACCCTGTGGACTGTAGGCCGCCAGGGATTCTCCAGGCAAGAATACTGGAGTGGTTGCCATGCCCTCCTCCAGGGGATCTTCCACATCTCAGGGATTGAACCTGAATCTCTCAGATCTCCTGCACTGGCAGGCGGGTTCTTTACCACTAGCGCCATCTGGGCACTGGGCACTATATTAGAGAGGGTGATCCTAGAAGAGCTCTCTAGAGAGTGGACATTTGAACTGAGATGTGGAGGAGAAGAAGTAAGCCGAAAAAGGGGGAAATAAGTCCAGGCAGAGTGGTCAGCAAGTGCTAAGGACCTTGGTTGGGGTGCTGGAGGAACAGCGAAAGCCCAGTGAGGTTGGAGAGGAGTAAGCAAAGAGGCAGTGCAGGAGATGAGGTCTGAGATTAAGCACCTCTCTATGGGCTGTTGACTATGAAAAGGAGTTCAAATTTATTCTAAATGGGTGTCTGCCTGATGCGTGTTCAGCATGGATGTGACTAGGAGAGAAAGAAAGTCTTTTTGAGGGTGGGGGGCTGGTTCGTGAATTTAATCTCTAAGAAGTAGGCACTAAACTAAGCAGAAGGCATGCAGAGGAGATGGCCACAGGAAGAAAACAGCAGGCTGTCTTCTAAGCAGACATATATTGTCCTCATGCTGTAGTGAGTGGACTCAGCTCAAACCAGTGGAGAAAGGTGGTCTATTCAAGACCCAATAGCCAGAAAAATGATGATTCCTTTGGGGTAAAAAATTAAAACGTCCTATTTTGTATCATTTTAAGTCTCAGGTGGATTAAAGACCTTTAAAATGATAAACATTGGGAGAAAATATAGAAAAACACATTTGTGATCTTTATGAATTTAGGGCATTGAAAAAAAAGACTTATTGAACAAGAAACAAATAGGAAAAGAATCAATTTGACTACATTAAAATCAAGAAGACAGAAATCAAGACACCATAAACAAAGCTAAATATATGAAATAAACTGGGAGAAAATGTTTACCACATAAATAACAGCCAAAAATTAGTATAAACAACATATTAATAACTCCTGTAAATAAAAACAGAAAAGATAAACAACTCAAGGAAGAAACTGGCAAAGGATACCAAGAGGAAATTTACCGAAAGGGAAATACAAGTGGTTGATGAACATACAAAAACATCTGAAGCTAGTTATTAATTAGAAAAATGCAAACTAATACAACTAGATACTATTTCCACCATTGAATTATCAATGCTTTTTTGTCTGATAATATTAAAAGTTGAAGAAGATGTGTGGAAATACGCATTCTCACACACTGCTAGTGGGGGCATAGTTGTTATATCTTTTTGGAAGACTCTTTAGCAGTATATTCTGAAAAATAAAAGTACAATTCTTAGGTATCTTCCCTGGATAAAGCTTTGTACAGGTACACAAGAATGTTCACTCTAGCACTGCTTCTATTTAAAATAGGAACTGAAATATCAAAGCTTTATTTGGACTTTTATCCAGAAAAATTAAAATTAATAAAAATTTATTTTATATTCACACCTATTAATTTTGGTCACCAGAACTCTGTTGTCATTCTTAGACCTAACAAAGAAAAAACATATTTTTCCTGTGCAATACTTTCTTTCTTATACAATACTTCCCTTGGCAATCAAGCTGCATTATGTTGGCATTGAACTGAAACAAGTTTACAAAGAAGAGAAAAAGAAGAGCAGACATTCCTTTATTGCCCAAATTGGAAAAGGGCAAACTAAAGGAGAAAATAACTCCCTGTGGAGGGCAAGGGGTCTAGGGGATTGCAGATTGGGATGAAAGAACAGGGAGGTAGGAGAAGAGATGAGGGTGGATATTTTTAGGTACTGATGACTTTTGCCTCCCCTGCAGCTGGGTGACTGAGGATACATAGAGTGATGCCTCGTACATTTCCACTCGTAGAAAACATAACAGCAACAAGAAATACCTGGGAAGAAAAACACTGTTCCCATTTCTTTTAGCCCCTTCATGATGTATGTTGCTAAGATTTAAGAGAAAAAACGAGACTGAGCAAAATGAAGGAAAAACACTCCCTATCAAGAAAAGAACATGAACCTTCATTCTTTTCTTTATCCACCCACCTAATGATACTGCAAGTTTCTGAAAACCTATCACAAGGTGTTACGTATTCTCCTGGTGTTCATAACCTGAGGTTTCTGTGAAACACAGCAGTTCTGAGTGCCTTTTGAAAGTCCCTGATCACAACACCAGGGAGGGTTCACTGCATCTTTAATTAAGATGAAAATAACTGAGGTGTCCAGTCAGCTCTCCTAGACTGACCTTTGGGTTAAAGCAAGTAGTGCTAATAACTTTCCACTTGCCCTGCTTGAGTGTGTTATTGGAAAATGCCCTAAGAAGTTTTAGGAATCTTTACAATTGTGCTAAGCTAAGCTAAGTCACTTCAGTCATGTCCGACTCTGTGTGACCCCATAGATGGCAGCCCACCAGCCTCCCCCATCTCTGGGATTCTCCAGGCAAGAACACTGGAGTGGGTTGCCATTTCCCTCTCCAATGCATGAAAGTGAAAAGTGAAAGTGAAGTTGCTCAGTCGTGTCCAACCCTCAGCGACTCCATGAACTGCCGCCCACCAGGCTCCTCTGTCCATGAGATTTTCCAGGCAAGAGTACTGGAGTGGGGTGCCATTGCCTTCTCCGCACAATTGTGCTGCTGCTGCTGCTGCTGCTAAGTCGCTTCAGTCGTGTCCGACTCTGTGTGACCCCAGAGACAGCAGCCCACCAGGTTTCCCTGTCCCTGGGATTCTCCAGGCAAGAACACTGGAGTGGGTTGCCATTTCCTTCTCCAATGCATGAAAGTGAAAAGTGAAAGTAAAGTCGCTCAGTCGTGTCTGACTCTAGCGACCCCATGGACTGCAGCCCACCAGGCTCCTCCGTCCACGGGATTTTCCAGGCAAAAGTACTGGAGTGGGGTGCCATTGCCTTCTCTGGCACAATTGTGCTAGGTCTTAACAAATCAGCCCTGTCGAGATGAAACATTTGTGGTCTGGTCCGCCTGCTTTCCTCCCATCGTTCCAGATTTCAAATTCTCCCAACCTGCAACAATACCAAGGTAGCAAGAAGAGACCTTTTGAGTTAAAAAGACTTGCCCGTCCTGTTACTCCCTAACTGTGATTGCAGATAGGTGACTTGCTCCCTTTGAGCCTCAGTTTTCTCATCAGTAAAATGAGTATAAGAACTTCCATTCAGGGTTATTGTGGGAAGGAAACAGGCAATTTAGACAAAGCCTCTGACATGTTGGTACACACTCTTGCGTACAAAGTTCTTTTCTTTTACTTCCAAATACAACAACGGGGTGTTCCACCACCATGTGGCCAGATTTTGGAGGTGTGGAAATAAAAGGAAGGACAGGGATTACGTTACTTTGCTTCTCCGACTGGGGGAGAGAGGGCAGAGGTGTGTGGTGGAAAACAATGCTGCAGATCCTGATGAAGGGTCTCAGAACCAAAGCATCATCCCTGGCCAGTATTTTATCAGCTAACTCGAGTTGCATCAGCCATATTGCAACATTCTCAGCAAAACAGAAAAGTCCACATTGCAGATGGCACAGGTCCACAATTTGGAGGGTGGGGGAGACTCAGAGACAAAGGTGTCTATCATTTTATAAAAATCACACTAAAAACCTGGCATTAGCTGTCTCTATTCACTTTCACTTTTCACTTTCATGCATTGGAGAAGGAAATGGCAACCCACTCCAGTGTTCTTGCCTGGAGAATCCTAGGGATGGGGGAGCCTAGTGGGCTGCCGTCTATGGGGTCACACAGAGTCGGACACGACTGAAGTGACTTAGCAGCAGCAGCACTCCCCTTGTTGATACTGCTGAGGTGGTTCTAAGGCAGCATCAGTGACATCATCAGATTTCTTTAAAGCTCAGGTGAGTTTCTCAGACCAAGGATCCAGCATGAGTCATTTGCATCCCTTTCCCCAGCCCCTCCCTTCTAAACAAAAACTCCGTTGAGAGAAATATGACCCAGGCTTCGCTCACAGTTGCCTAATTCCCTATGGCAGCATGTAGAGCAGGAGATGCTTTATCTGCAGATTCAGACCTTGGAGAATTTTAGTAATAAAGTTCTTCCTAACATTTTTCTATCTTATTTTAATATTTCCATCTGATACTAATATGAGAAATGGAAACCAATAGAAAAGTTTGCAGTAGGACTCAAAAGAGAAAGCTTTTGAAACCTACTCTTCTAGGAAAAACTTTCAGTCAAGCATAACTTAAATGTCATTCAAGTCCTAGATCTGAAGTCTTCTGACATTAGTAACATTCCCCAATTTGCATTAGGATTTGATAAATCACAGCATATTATACAGATAAGATTGCCTACAGAATCAGAACAGAGACACTTCTGAAATTTACAGTCTCCAGTGATTCTCTTGGGTGATCACAATGTTGAAAAGATATTCCAAAATAATTTTTCAGTAAGAAAAGCAATTTACTTTTTAATAAAGTACTACCCATTGACTTCTGCTTCTTTGTTTTGAAGATTTTTTTTTTTTTTACTTTTTTAGAAACCATCATGATCTCACATCAAATTCTACCAACTGAGAATTCATTCATTGACCAAACTTACTGATGCTAAAGAGAAACTTTCAATGACAATGTCCCCTCTGCTGTTTTGGGATGGATACCCCACTCCCAGAGAAATCAGGTACTCACTGAGATTGTCTTAGGCTGGAGGTGAACTTTCAAAGCCCTGGGAGGATTCTGAGTCCAGTCTTCCTCTCCAAAATGCAGTGGTTTTGCTACAAATGCTCAGGATCTGATTTTGCATTGGGGCGAGTCCAGGAGACAGTGGGGTGAGGAGGAGGGAGTTCCAGCAGGAGCCGGGGCCAGTCATGGGCGGCCTTCCCGCCCAGCAGCAGCATCTCTGCCTTGGCTCTGTGCCTCATGGACAGAGATTAGTCATTAACAATCCTTTCCTTGCTAAAAGATATAAACAGAGAAAGGAACCTTGGGACATGCTCGAGATTCCCAGGACAAACTCCCAAAGCCCCTGGATAGGGACTGTAACAAAGCGGAGGCACGCCCTGACACCTTTGAAAATGCTTCTCTGCAGGCTGTGTTTTAAGGGTCCCAGGTACCCTGATTTCTGCACACATCATCTAAAACTGAATTGTGATCTTCCCTCTCTCTCTCCAACTGCTTTCAATAGCTCCACCATCTACAAGGGACTGAAGTTAGCAACTCTGAACCTTTTCAATTCTCCCTCTCCCAGGCTTTCTGTATCAAGGAGTAACAGATTAATGTAGATTTCATCTTTGTAATGTCTTCTATTTCCAACCCACTGTGCTCCTCTGCTGATTCAGGCCTACCGCCACTTCCCTTCTGAAGAACAACGTTGCTTGGCCTCTAACTCTTCTCTTCTCTTCTGGTTTCTAAATTGCACAGCAGTGTAAATTGTGGGGCTCTGCTGAGATACCTACTTATCTGTCACAACCTCAGGAAAGACACTCAGCATTTCTGCGTCCTTGTCTATAAGATGAGGATGGTGTAACTGTCCTATATGTGGTGGTGAGAATTACATGCATAGTTTAAAATGCATAAAATGTTTATGAAAGTGCCTGACAGAGAGGAAGCACCCAATACATTTTGTTGTTGTTATTCAGTTGCTCAGTCATGTCCAACTCTGCGACCCCATTGACTGCAGCGTTTCAGGTTTCCCTGTCTTTCACCATCTCCCAGAGCTTACTCAAACTCACATCATTGAGTTGGTGATGCCATCCAACCATCTTGTCCTCTGTCGTCCCCTTCTCCTGCTTTCAATCTTTCCCAGGATCAATCTTCTCTAATGAGTCGGCTCTTTGTATCAGACAGCCAAAGTATTGGAGCTTCAACTTCAGCATCAGTCTTTCCAACGAATATTCAGGGTTGATTTCCTTTAGGACTGACTGGTTTGATCTCTGTGCAGTCCAAGGGACTCTCAAGAGTCTTCTCCAACACCACAGTTCAAAAGCATCAATTCTTCAGCACTCAGTTTTCTTTATAGTCCAACTCTCACATCCATACATGACCACTGGAAAAACCATAGCCTTGACTAGACAGACCTTTGTTGGCAAAGCAATGTCTCTGCTTTTTAATATGTTATCTAGGTTGGTCATAGCTTTTCTTCCAAGGAGCAAGCATCTTTTAATTTCATGGCTGCAGTCACCATGTGCAGTGATTTTGGAGCCCCCCCAAAATAAAGCTCCCCACTGTTTCCATTGTTTCCCCATCTATTTGCCAGAAGTGATGGGACCACATGCCACGATCTTCATTTTCTGAATGTTGAGTTTTACACCAACTTTTTTCTCTCTCCTCTTTCACTTTCATCAAGAGGCTCTTTAGTTTTTCTTCACTTTCTGCCATAAGGGTGGTGTCATCTACATATCTGAGGTTATTGTTATTTCTCCTGGCAATCTTGATTCCAACTTCTGCTTCATCCAGTCTGGCATTTCACGTGATGTACTCTGTATATAAGTTAAATAAGCAGGGTGACAATATACAGCCTTGATGTACTCCTTTCCCAATTTGGAACCAGTATGTTGTTCCATGTCCAGTTCTAACTGTTGCTTCTTGACCTGCATACAGATTTCTTAGGAGGCAGATCAGGTGGTCTGATATTTCCATCTCTTTAGAATTTTCCACAGTTTGATTATACAGTGGAAGTGACAAATAGATTCAAGGGATTAGATCTGATAGACAGAATGCCTAAAGAACTATGGACAGAGGATCATGACATTGTATAGGAAGCAGTGATCAAGACCATCTGCAACAAAAAGAAATGCAAAAAGGCAAAATGGTTGTCTGAGGAGGCCTTACAAATAGCTGAGAAAAGAAGAGAAGCAAAAGGCAAAGGAGAAAAGGAAAGATATACCCATTTGAATGCAGAGCTCCAAAGAATAGCAACTGCTACTGCTGCTAAGTCGCTTCAGTCGTGTCTGACTCTCTATGACCCCATAGACGGCAGCCCACCAGGCTCCCCCGTCCCTGGGATTCTCCAGGCAAGAACACTGGAGTCGGTTGCCATTTCCTTCTCCAATGCATGAATGTGAAAAGTGAAAGTGAAGTCGCTCAGTTGTGTCTGACTCTTAGCAACCCCATGGACTGCAGCCTACCAGGCTCCTCCATCCATGGGATTTTCCAGGTAAGAGTACTGGAGTGGGGTGCCATTGCCTTCTCCAAAAAGGAGAGATAATAAAACCTTCCTCAGTGATCAATGCAAAGAAATAGAGGAAAACAATAGAATGGGAAAGACTAGAGATCTCTTCAAGAAAATTAGAGATACTAAGGGAACGTTTCATGCAAAGATGGGTACAATGAAGGACAGAAATGGTATGGACCTAACAGAAGCAGAAGATATTAAGAAGATGTGGCAACAATACACAGAAGAACTATACACAGAAAAACCAGAGGACAAATTGCCAACATCCATTGGATCATCGAGTTCCAGAAAAACATCTACTTCTGCTTTGTTGACTAAACCAAAGCCTTTGACTGTGTGGATCACAGCAAATTATGGGAAAAACTTGGTGGAAGGCCTACACTCAAATCTATTAGGAAAGCTGTATTTTACTTCTCTTATTAAATAGCATCTGCAATGGCACCCCACTCCAGTACTCTTGCCTGGAAAATCCCATAGACAGAGGAGCCTGGAAGGCTGCAGTCCATGGGGTCTCTTAGGGTCGGACACGACTGACAGACTTCACTTTCACTTTTCACTTTCATGCATTAGAGAAGGAAATGGCAACCCACTCCAGTGTTCTTGCCTGGAGAATCCCAGGGATGGGGGAGCCTGGTGGACTGCCATCTATGGGGCAGCACAGAGTCGGACACGACTGAAGCAACTTAGCAGTAGCAGCAGTAGGTCCTGCAGGCTCAGACTCCCTACCCCCATGGGCTTCTTCTATCTTGAAGCACACCACCCCTACCCTTTATTACCAGGAAGAGGGAAAGTCCAGCCTTGGTAAACACTGCCCTGCCAAGTTGAAGAGTCTTTCCCATGACACACAGTGGGCTCTGCAGCTCTGGGCTGCCCAAAGGGCTCCTGCATAACTCCCAGACAAATTCTTCTTGGATGATGAAAGCCTTTGTCGTGGCTTCATTCTCTTCATCAGCAGTGGAAGGTGAAGGCTGAAAGAATTCTGTGAGAATCAGTTGACTGCCTGGAACTGTATATATACATATATACAATTGTATATATAAATTATATATATTTATACAATTATATATTTATATATACATATATAAATTGTATATTTATTATTATTTGTAAAAACATGCTAGATATCTATTATATCAAAAATTTTTAAATAAACTTGTAAGTGTATATGTACCTGAGAGTTTATGTGTGAGTATGTGTGTGTATACCCCTTGCCCTGAGAGCTGGTTGTTAAATACTTCCCAGCACACCACTGCCCCCACCTATACTATCCCTATTTCTTCATGGTTCCTCCGTACTCTTAGTTGAAAAACACTGATGTTCTCTTTACTTAATGGGGTTATCCAAGCTCCCTCGTGCCTCAGAACCTTTCCTTATCCTGAAATGCTCCCTTTTTTCCCTCTCAGTACCTTTCATCCTCGATCCTTCAGAGCTAGTCTAGGCATGCGAATGTGATTGTGTGAAATGTCAAGAGGAAAATATTGCTGAACTCTTGTATCAGTAGCCGATTTGTGGTTGCAGTTCAAGCATGATTTGACAAATGGACCTGCATTCCATTCCATTAATTCCTTCCCAATACACTTATTTTCCTGATATCACACACATGATGTACTGTTAAACTCTTAGTCTCACACAAATTACATTCATTAAAGTGAATGCTCTTTGGGCTCCAATACTACATATGTTGGAAATTCACTAGTTCATCTGAGATATGAACAGCTTTTTTGCTGATTCAAATAATAGTTTTCAAATACTGGAAGAGCGTTTATTCAATGTTTCATGTGTGCTCTTCACAATGTAAATAATCTGCATTATTAACATCACCACAACTTAGACCAGAGGTCAGCAAACTTTTTCTCTAAAGGGCCAAAAAGTAAATATTTTAGGCTTTGGGACCACATCTGGTCTCTGTCATATTTTTCAAACTTTAAAAAATTTAAAATCTCTTCTTAGCCCCCAGGCTGTACAAAAACATCCATAGGCCAAATTTTGTCCTCCAGCCTTAGTCTGCCAGTCTCTTGGACCAGCGGCTTTCAACAGGGAAGATTGGGGGAAGTCTTGCCCACCAGGGGATATCTGGCAATACCTGGAGACAGTGGTGGTTGTCACAACTTGGAGGGAGTGCTAGTGGCATTTAGTAGGTAGAGAAGAGAGATGCTGCTAAAACCCTACGGCGCACAGCAGATCCTTCTGGAACAAGGGATTGTTGAGCCCCAAATGTCAATAATGCTGAGGTTGAGAAACACTGGGGCTTCCCAGGTGGCACTGGTGGTAAGGAATCCGCCTGCCGATGTAGGAGATGTAAAAAAGGTGGGTGTAATCAGGAAGATCCCTTAGAGAAGGATATGGCAACCCACTCTAGTATTCTCGCCTGGGAAACCCCATGGACAGAGGAGCCAGGTGGGCTACAGTCCTTGGGGCCACAAAGAGTCAGAAACAACTGAAGCAACTTAGCACAAAAGCATCAAGAAACAGTGTTAGATAATTAGCAAAGCAGTAAAAGAAGTACAGATTTGTAGATTTAGTTCATTCCCATGGTGTGAATATCTTCACGGTGGCCAATTTCAAGCTACCAGCATGATGTGACTGAACACAAACATGGTAAGAGAGATACAGAGGCACACGATTGCTTAGAATTTCCACCATTCAGATACAATAGATCTGAATAGCCACGAGAGCATACATAATTGTGAACTATTTTTAAATAGTTAGAATGTAAAGTTTTAAGTACATATTACCCTTGATTTTTAAGTGTCTTTAATTATAAGTTTTGGGGAAGGAAATGGCAACCCACTCCAGTGTTCTTGCCTGGAGAATCCCAGGGACGAGGGAGCCTGGTGGGCCACCGTCTACGGGGTTGCACAGAGTCGGACACGACTGAAGTGACTTAGCATTAGCAATTATAAGTTAATGTTATTTAACTTTTAATAGGTACTCTGTTTAACAGCCAGTTCAGAAAAACCTGAAAACTACTAGTTTTCATGGGCCAGGGCAAGCTGACTCAGTCCACCATTGGAGGAATGAGGACTTTCTTACATGTTGTCTTTATAATTTAGGAGCTAGGAAGTATTATCTTCATTTTTTTAATGAGGAAAGTAAGACTTAGACATTCAATGGCTCATGAAACCAAGAAAGCTGGGCTTTAAGTTCTTTTCTCCAAATCTGCTATATTTTCTCCTATATTTTGTTCTACTATCAATCCAAGCAAAGTGAAATAAAAATATTTATTCTATGAAGTGCTTCTCAATACTGGCTTATTTTAATTAATTGCTGAATAGAACACACATGAAGGAAGTCATTAAAAATATTGACAGTGGCCAACTTTTGTACAGTATTAAGTATATAGTATTAAGTATAAAGTATTAAATATATAAGAAGAGATGGCAAGAATACACAGAAGAACTGTACAAAAAGAACTTCACAACCAAGATAATCACGATGGTATGGTCATTCACCTAGAGCCAGACATCCTGGAATGTGAAGTCAACTGGGCCTTAGAAAGCATCACTATGAACAAAGCTAGTGGAGGTGATAGAATTCCAGTTGAGCTATTTCAAAACCTGAAAGATGATGCTGTGAAAGTGCTGCACTCAATATGCCAGCAAATCTGGAAAACTCAGCAATGGCCACAGGACTGGAAAAGGTCAGTTTTCATTCCAATCCCAAAGAAAGACAATGCCAAAGAATGCTCAAACTACCACACAATTGCACTCATCTCACATGCTAGTAAAGTAATGCTCAAAATTCTCCAAGCCAGGATTCAGTAATATGTGAACTGTGAACTTCCAGATGTTCAAGCTGGTTTTAGAAAAGGCAGAGGAACCAGAGATCAAATTGCCAACATCTGCTGGATCATCGAAAAAGCAAGAGAGTTCCAGAAAAGCATCTATTTCTGCTTTATTGACTATGCCAAAGCCTTTGGCTGTGTGGATCACAATAAATTGTGGAAAATTCTGAAAGATATGGGAATACCAGACCATCTGATCTGCCTCTTGAGAAACCTATATGCAGGTCAGGAAGCAATGGTTAGAACTGGACATGGAACAATAGACTGGTTCCAAATAGGAAAAGGAGTACGTCAAGGCTGTATATTGTCATCCTGTTTATTTAACTTATATGCAGAATATATAATGAGAAACGCTGGGCTGGAAGAAGCACAAACTGGAATCAAGATTCCCGGGAGAAATATCTATCACCTCAGATATGCAGATGACACCACCCTTATGGCAGAAAGTGAAGAGGAACTCAAAAGCCTCTTGATGAAAGTGAAAGAGGAGACTGAAAAAGTTAGCTTAAAGCTCAACATTCAGAAAACGAAGATCATGGCATCTGGTCCCATCACTTCATGGGAAATAGATGGGGAAACAGTGGAAACAGTGTCAGACTTTATTTTTTTCGGCTCCAAAATCCCTGCAGATGGTGATTGCAGCCATGAAATTAAAAGACACTTACTCCTTGGAAGGAAAGTTATGACCAACCTAGATAGCATGTTGAAAAGCAGAGACATTGCTTTGTCAACAAAGGTCCATCTAGTCAAGGCTATGGTTTTTCCTGTGGTCATGTATGGATGTGAGAGTTGGACTGTGAAGAAAGCTGAGCGCCAAAGAATTGATGCTTTGGAACTGTGGTGTTGGAGAAGACTCTTGAGAGTCCCTTGGACTGCAAGGAGATCCAACCAGTCCATTCTAAAGGAGATCAGCCCTGGGATTTCTTTGGAAGGAATGATGCTATAGCTGAAACTCCAGTACTTTGGCCACCTCATGTGAAGAATTGACTCATTGGAAAAGACTCTGATGCTGGGAGGGATTGGGGGCAGGAGGAAAAGGGGACAACAGAGGATGAGATGGCTGGATGGCATCACCGACTCAATGGATGTGAGTTTCAGTGAACTCCAGGAGTTGGTGATGGACAGGGAGGCCTGGCATGCTGCAATTCATGGGGTCGCAAAGAGTCGGACACAACTGAGCGACTAACTGAACTGAACTGAAGTATATAGTAGAAAAGCCATTCTGCAAAAAAAAAAAAAAAAAAAAAAAACCAACTCTCCATTCATTGACAGTGTTTCTTGGTTCATGTGGTGACTTCCTTAGCTTCTCCAGGATTCTTCTTTTATTTGAAAAATCCACCCCCTGCCCCCAACTCTAATGATTGAGTTCACCCCAGATCAGGGACTATAAGATATCCTGAGGTAAATGGGAAGTAGAATAGATGAACTTTGAATACTTGGACAGCCAATGTGAAACCCAGCCTAAGAGGCCTGGGTGATCACCACAGAATACAAAGCCAGGGCACTCAACTTCACAGACAGACACTAAAATGCACAGAAGAAGGAAAGGAAGGAAGAGCTTGGATCATTGATGCTGGCCTCTTTTCCTAATGACTCAGGCTTACCTGTGAGCATTAATCTCTGCTCCAACATTGTATCTATCAGAAAGTTCCATCTGCAATGGTCTTTACAGCCTTGAATAATGTCTTTTCCTTGGTAATGAGAGAGTTAATTGTTAGATAGGTTGATAAGGAGTCCAGGGCCCTTAGGAGGAGAAAGGGACAAACGTTTTATTCTACATTGCTTTGTCTTAGTCACATAAGATGTTTTTTCTTAAACTGAGTTTTATGACAACAATCTTTAAGACTAACTTTCTTTAAGCCCTAGTGGCTCAGATGGTAAAGCATCTGCCTGCAATGCGGAAGACCCAGGGTTTGATCCCTGGGTTTGGAAGATCCCCTGGAGAAGGAAATGGCAACCCACTCCAGTATTCTTGCCTGGAAAATCCCATGGACAGAGGAGCCTGGTAGGCTGCAGTCCATAGGGTCACAAAGAGTTGGACTGGACTGAGCAACTTCACTTTCTTTAAGCCAAGAGCTGATGATTATACAACAAAATAACTCATCTTAAACTATATAACAATGTATCCTTCTCCAGGACATGTTTCTCCTTCTTAAGAACCTTCTAACTAATTCTGTTATCTTACAATGTATATTGTGGGAGTGAGTCTGGTAAGACCTTTCTACTGTTAGTTCTAATCTTGTTAATTTAAGATGTAAGTTGTGGGAGTGAGTCTGGTAAAAGTATATAAGGCTTTGATAAGACTAGCAAGTGGGGCACTCTCCTTCCCCCTTATGATATCTATGTCAGAAGCTTTCTCTGTCCTTTTTATACTTTAATAAAAGTCTGCTACACAAAAGCTCTGCATATTCAAGCCTGGTCCCTGGTCCTGAAGCTAAATCTTCTTCGGAGATCACGAATCTGACATTGTTCACTGTAAGCTATCAGTAAGGCACCACTCTCAAGAAGCTGTGCTTTCATAACCAGAAGTTTCCAAAACCGAGGGCACCATGGTAGAGGCACTGCTGAAAGCACTGATATTAGTGTCAGGGGCATGGATTTGAGTTCTGACTAGTCTAACCATATGACCTTGAGCAAGTCAATCTCTGGGCCTGAATTTTCTCCCCCACTCCCAGCAATAACAGGGAAAATGCCTATCTTTTATTGTGAAGATCAATATGAAATGTCACATGAAGATGTGCACCATAAAACAGCAAAGGGATGCATCTGGCCCCATTAGATATGAAATTTTCCAGAAATTATCGATAGAAGCTCTATAAGGACTCCACCCACCTCTTCATTCACCTATTCTTTTTTTTTTTTTTTTTAAACATTACATAATTGTATTAGTTTTGCCAAATATCAAAATGAATCCATCACAGGTTTACATGTGTTCCCCATCCTGAACCCTCCTCCCTCCTCCCTCCCCATACCATCCCTCTGGGTCGTCCCAGTGTACTAGCCCCAAGCATCCAGTATCGTGCACTGAACCTGGACTGGCATCTCGTTTCATACATGATATTTTACATGTTTCAATGCCATTGTCCCAAAACTTCCCACCCTCTCCCTCTCCCACAGAGTCCATAAGACTGTTCCATACATCAGCGTCACTTTTGCTGTCTCGTACACAGGGTTATTGTTATCATCTTTCTAAATTCCATATATATGCGTTAGTATACTGTATTGGTGTTTTTCCTTCTGGCTTGCTTCACTCTGTATAATAGGCTCCAGTTTCATCCACCTCATTAGAACTGATTCAAATGTATTCTTTTTAATGGCTGAGTAATACTCCATTGTGTATATGTACCATAGCTTTCTTATCCATTCATCTGCTGATGGACATCTAGGTTGCTTCCATGTCCTGGCTATTATAAACAGTGCTGCGATGAACATTGGGGTACACGTGTCTCTTTCCCTTCTCATTTCCTCGGTGTGTATGCCCAGCAGTGGGATTGCTGGATCATAAGGCAGTTCTATTTCCAGTTTTTTAAGGAATCTCCACACTGTTCTCCATAGTGGCTGTACTAGTTTGCATTCCCACCAACAGTGTAAGAGGGTTCCCTTTCCTCCACACCCTCTCCAACATTTATTATTTGTAGACTTTTGGATCGCAGCCATTCTGACTGGTGTGAAATGGTACCTCATAGTGGTCTTGATTTGCATTTCTCTGATAATGAGTGATGTTGAGCATCTTTTCATGTGTTTGTTAGCCATCTGTATGTCTTCTTTGGAAAAATGTCTATTTAGTTCTTTGGCCCATTTTTTGATTGGGTCATTTATTTTTCTGGAGTTGAGCTAGAGGAGTTGCTTGTATATTTTTGAGATTAGTTGTTTGTCAGTTGCTTCATTTGCTATTATTTTCTCCCATTCTGAAGGCTGTCTTTTCACCTTGCTGATAGTTTCCTTTGATGTGCAGAAGCTTTTAAGGTTAATTAGGTCCCATTTGTTTATTTTTGCTTTTATTTCCGATATTCTGGGAGGTGGGTCATAGAGGATCCTGCTGTGATGTATGTCAGAGAGTGTTTTGCCTATGTTCTCCTCTAGGAGTTTTATAGTTTCTGGTCTTATGTTTAGATCTTTAATCCATTTTGAGTTTATTTTTGCATTCACCTATTCTAAGTGACTCATTGGAGTCACAGGGTCTCCAGTGGGGAGAAAACCCTCCTGCACATGTTGAAGAATGCAGCTAAACCTTCATCTGAACCTGGGTGGAGAAGATTCTTTGAGAGTCCCTTGGACTGCAAGGAAATCAAACCAGTCAATCCTAAGGGAAATAACCCTGTATACTCATTGGAAGGACTGACGCTGAAGCTGAAGCTCCAATACTCTGGCCACCTGATGTAAACAGCTGAGTCATTGGAAAAGACTCTGATGCTGGGAAAGATTGAAGGCAAAAGGAGAGGAGGGTGGCAGAGGATAAGATGGTTGAATAGCATCACCAATTCAATGGACATGAACTTGGGCAAAATCTGGGAGATGGTGAGCAGACAGGGAGGCCTGACATGCTGCAGTCCATGGGGTCACAAAGAGTCAGACATGACTGAGTGACTGAACAACAATATTCTTAGAACCCATAGAGTCACAGAATACACTGACATACATAGTGTATAGAATACACTGTAATATAGTTTCTCCCAAACTCTTTAATGAAAAATAGATACATTCAAGTCTTCTCTTAAAAAATGATGTCATATGGCATATACTGTTCTGAATATGCTTTTCTCATTTAATATATCATAACTATTTTTATATTATTAAATATTTCATTACATACATAATACTAAACAATTTAAAGGAGGTATACTATTGAATTCATAGGCATATGCCCTCATTTGACTAAACCCCTACTGCTGAACCTTTGAATTATTTCTAATTTCCCTCCATTATAAATCATATTGCAATAATCATCCTTGGTAGTTAAATTTGGCTACATCTGTGATTATATCCTTGGCCTTGTTTTCTAGAGGCGGAATTACTAGGTCAGAGTGATCACACTTCCAACTGCCTTCAGAAAGGTCATGCCAATTTTTATCCCCCTAGTACGATCCAAATGTGTCTATTTCTTGCCCTTTTGCCAGCACATGGAGGCCTTGGTGATTCTTTTTTCCAGAAGAGCATTTCTGTGAGATGCCTCCAGTCCTCACCTACCCCTCCCAGTAGAGAATCAACATGGAGATTCAAGCAAGGTTTTTGAACTGCATGATATAACCCATTGTTGTTCCCGAAATCAGTTTAGTAGATCATGACCAGCATTTGTTCGTTTCAAAGAAATAGCACTTTTAAATAGCGTAGCAAATATTTCCTCTGCAAGCAGAAAGGTTAAGTACTGCTTAAGGGAGCTGTATCACCTATGTATGCATGTGTTGTTGCAACCTAGATTTCAGTATAACACAGCTGTAAGGTCAAAGTTTATTTGCTTATTTATTTACATTTATTTTATATTGTGAGACAATATTTAATACATGTATCTGACAGAGGACTGATATCATGGATGCTTTTACCATACGGAATTCTTTTTTTAGTTTTTGCAAAGTAAAATGTATCCATCTTTTTCTTAATGCTGATGCTTCTGTTGCTATTCTTAGAAAGACACTTTAATCCCCAATATTATACAAGCACTCATTTATAATTTTTGACATTTGATTTCTCATTTTGTTTTGTCTCTGTGGCACAGAAGATCTTAGCTCCCCAAACAAGGATGGAATCCTCGCCTCCTGCATAGGAAGTGCAGAGTCTTAACTATCAGACTTTCAGGGAAGTCCCAAGGTCAGAGTTAAGAAAGTTTGAAAAGCATGTGATCAGTCAAAAGATCATTGCATCAGTGCCCATGGACTTGGATTCTGGACATAATTTGGTGGGGTAGGAAGCCAAGGGCAAAGAGAAAGGACACATATCCCATTTACTTTCTTTGTTGGAAAAGTATTGGTAGAAATGTGACAAAACTCTCAAAGGTACACATAACCTAAGTCCTGGTAGAATAGGAGAAATGGTCAATTTCAAAGGGTGTGATAAGTACTCTGAACGTCTCTTGTCCATATATTTTACTCACATTATATCTTTGGTTATAGATTTGACTCTGCTTCTACCCAGCTCTGCCTGGATCTTAACTCAATCTCTCCATGCCTGTTTCCCTACCTGGAATATAGGGATGTCCAACAAGAGGACAGCCAAGGTTCCTTCCACATCTGTGGTGCCAAGGGTCTGATGAAGGGATTAGCTGTGCTAGGCTGATATACTGTTGTTTTCTGCAACCCATTCACAGGGCTGCTTCATGAGCATGTGACCTGTTCAGTCACACAGGATCCCTCACTTAGAAGACCATATGTTTGATTTAACATTGTGCTGCCATTCTGTTGAAATTCTTAGTTTTTCAACAAAGGTCTTTCTATTTCAATTTTCCACTGAGCCCCACAAAGTATGAAGCTGGTCCAGTGTATTATTTCAGACAACAGGAAGTCTTCCTGGTAAAAAGTGTAATTATTTTCTTTGGCACTGCTAAGAGCTGAAGCAGTGACTCTGTACCTCGGGGGATCAAGTACGAGCTGCTTAGAGGGTTTATGACACAGGAATTCAAAAGTCTGTTATGCACGAGAACAACACAGAAGAAAAGCTGTTTAGAACTTCTGCTCTATCCAAGGCTTGTGTTCCATTGTTCCAGCCCCAGCTGGAGTAGATTGTCCAAACTGCATTCAACTCATTAAAAAAAAAAAAAAGGTCTTAAAATAGGATGACCCATTTAATGCCATGTGCTGCTAAATGGGTTAATTAGATGTGAAACATTCACAGCAGGTTCTCAATAAGGGAAATAAAAGATATAATAGATGAAGGTCACTGTTGGCCTGAGTGCTATATTATGTCCAACCTGCATTTAAAACCCAAAGGTTGCTGAAAAAGATTGTTAATAGATAGAACAAAGGACCATATTTGGGGATATGGCCCATTTTATATTTGGAAATGCCTCTATCCATTTGGGAAATTTAGATGATAGTTCAAAGGTAAGCTAACTGTCTTCAATAGAGACAAAGCTACTTACTATCAGGAAAGTATGCTTTTAGAGTAGTGGTGAGGTGGAAGCAGTGTCAGACTTTATTTTTTGGGGCTCCAAAATTACTGCAGATGGTGACTGCAGCCATGAAATTAAAAGACGCTTACTCCTTGGAAGGAAAGTTATGACCAACCTAGATAGCATATTCAAAAGCAGAGACATTACTTTGCCAACAAAGGTTCATCTAGTCAAGGCTATGATTTATCCTGTGGTCATGTATGGATGTGAGAGTTGGACCGTGAAGAAGGCTGAGCACTGAAGAATTGATGCTTTTGAACTGTGGTGTTGGAGAAGACTCTTGAGAGTCCCTTGGACTGCAAGGAGATCCAACCAGTCCATTCTGAAGGAGATCAGCCCTGGGATTTCTTTGGAAGGAATGATGCTAAAGCTGAAACTCCAGTACTTTGGCCACCTCATGCGAAGAGTTGACTCATTGGAAAAGACTCTGATGCTGGGAGGGATTGGGGGCAGGAGGAGAAGGGGACGACAGAGGAAGAGATGGCTGGATGGCATCACTGACTCGATGGATGTGAGTCTGAGTGAACTCCGGGAGTTGGTGATGGACAGGGAGGCTTGGCGTGCTGCGATTCATGGGGTCGCAAAGAATCGGATACGACTGAGCGACTGAACTGAACTGAACTGAAGGTATCTACTCTATTCCTGTTGTGTTTGCCAGATATAAGTCATGACCATGGAGCAGAATCAGATATGATGAAATCATAATGCTGATTTTCTTAGAACTGAGTCTGAAACAGAGGAGTCAACCAGGTATTTAAAACAGCAGTCTTTACACAAAGGACAAGCATTTAAGCAGGTGTTACTCAAAGGCTTTTACATCCTTTGCAGATTCCTAATCAGACATAGTCCACATGAATGTTCTCTCTCCCCTGTGCTCCCAAAGCATCCCAGGCACACCCATCCCAAAGCACTTTTTATTCTTTATTACAATAGTTTATTTCCTTATCTGTCTCCTTCATAAGTCTGTAAGCTCTTTGAAGGCAAGTTCTGTGGTTGTTTTTAATCTCAATATCCCTAGCCTGGTGTAGGTGACCAATGAATCTCTACAGTTAAGTAAAAGAATGAATGTAATATGATATATGAAGAGTTCCTGCAAATCAATAAGAAAATGATCAACACCACCAAAGAAAAACAAGTAAAGTGCATAAAAAGATGAAACAAAAAGGATACAAATGACTAATAAGCATATAAAAAGATATCCAAAATCAATCATAATAAAAGAAATGCAAATTAAAACCACACTGAGATATCATTTTTCACCCATCAGATGAGCAAAGATAAAAAGAAATTCACTAACATATTGTGCCAGTGAGGCTAAGCCCTTTTGTCTACTGTTGATGGGGATGTAAACTGGCATAACCTCTAAGAAGGACAAATTGCAAGTGTACATGAACTTTTACCTAGCAATTCCACTTTCAGGAATTTATTCTAAAAGATATATGCACAGATAGGTGAAATGATGCATGGGAACAGCTAAATTCTCCTGTATGCTCCAGAACTGCTGTACTGATTGTTAAAACGTTAAAACTGTTGCTTGAAAAAGAAAGTAAAGTGTTAGCCACTCAGTTGTGTCCAAATCATTGCAGTCTCATGGACTGCAATCCACAGTCTCCTCTGTCCATGGCATTCTCCAGGAATGAATACTGCAGTGGGTAACCATTCCCTTCTCCGGGGGATCTTCCTGACCCAGGAATCAAACCCACATCTCCTGCATTACTCATTGGTAAGTACTGACCTGAGACGAGACCCAGTAACTCAAGATATAATGTATGAAACTGCAGGGGCTCCAGGATCATGCTCAGCACTATGGCCAACCTCTTTCTGATTGGTCAGTGCTGGTGCTGTTAAGTGTTGCTAAATATCTGGATATCACTCCTATGTTCAAGGTCATTTACTTCAGCATAGAATGCACTAGCAAAATTTGGGAAATAATCCAAGCAAAAACTGACATTTATTAAGAGCTTACTATGTACCACATGAGCAAATTTGGAAAACTCAGCAGTGGCCACAGGACTGGAAAAGGTCAGTTTTCATTCTAATCCCAAAGAAATGCAATGCCAAAGAATGCTCAAACTACTGCACAATTGCACTCATCTCACACGCTAGTAAAGTAATGCTCAAAATTCTCCAAGCCAGGCTTCAGCAATATGTGAACCGTGAACTTCCTGATGTTCAAGCTGGTTTTAGAAAAGGCAGAGGAACCAGAGATCAAATTGCCAACACCCGCTGGATCATGGAAAAAGCAAGAGAGTTCCAGAAAAACATCTATTTCTGCTTTATTGACTATGCCAAAGCCTTTGACTGTGTGGACCACGATAAACTGTGGAAAATTCTGAAAGAGATGGGAATACCAGACCACCTGACTTGCCTCTTGAGAAATTTGTATGCAGGTCAGGAAGCAACAGTTAGAACTGGACATGGAACAACAGACTGGTTCCAAATAGGAAAAGAAGTTCATCAAGGCTGTATATTGTCACCCTGTTTATTTAACTTACATGCAGAGTACATCGTGAGAAACGCTGGACTGGAAGAAACACAAGCTGGAATCAAGATTGCCGGGAGAAATATTAATCACCTCAGATATGCAGATGACACCACCCTTATGGCAGAAAGTGAAGAGGAACTCAAAAGCCTCTTGATGAAAGTGAAAGTGGAGAGTGAAAAAGTGGGCTTAAAGCTCAACATTCAGAAAATGAAGATCATGGCATCTGGTCCCACCACTTCATGGGAAATAGATGGGGAAACAGTGGAAACAGTGTCAGACTTTATTTTTCTGGGCTCCAAAATCACTGCAGATGGTGACTGCAGCCATGAAATTAAAAGACGCTTACTCCTTGGAAGGAAAGTTATGACCAACCTAGATAGCATATTCAAAAGCAGAGATATTACTTTGCCAACAAAGTTTCGTCTAGTCAAGGCTATGGTTTTTCCTGTGGTCATGTATGGATGTGAGAGTTGGACTGTGAAGAAGGCTGAGCACAGAAGAATTGATGCTTTGGAACTGTGGTGTTGGAGAAGACTCTTGAGAGTCCCTTGGACTGCAAGGAGATCCAACCAGTCCATGCTGAAGATCGGCCCTGGGATTTCTTTGGAAGGACTGATGCTAAAGCTGAAACTCCAGTACTTTGGCCACCTCATGCGAAGAGTTGACTCATTGGAAAAGACTCTGATGCTGGGAGGGATTGGGGGCAGGAGGAGAAGGGGACGACAGAGGAAGAGATGGCTGGATGGCATCACTGACTCGATGGACGTGAGTCTGAGTGAACTCCGGGAGTTGGTGATGGACAGGGAGGCCTGGCGTGCTGCGATTCATGGGGTCGCAAAGAGTCGGACACGACTGAGCGACTGATCTGATCTGATGTGCCACAGATTATTATAAGTACTTTACATTGATTAACATATTTAATCCTCAACAACCCTAGGAAGAAGTGTTAGTCTCTCAGCTGTGTCTGACTCTTTGCGACCCCATGAACTGTAACCTGCCAGGCTCCTCTGTCCATGGGATTTCCCAGGCAAGAATACTAGAGAGGGTTTCCATTTCCTACTCCAGGGGATAATCCTTACCCAGGGATCAAACCTGAGTCTCCTGCATTTCAGACAGGTTCTGTACCATTTGAGCCATGAGGGAAGTCTGGGAAGAAAGCACTATTGTAATTCCCCCAAGGTCATATAACTAATAAGAAATGAGAAGAATTTTATCAAGGTAGTCTGATTCTAAAGCCTCTACTCTTAAAACCAAATGTCCTTTACCAGGGATTGGTGAAGTTAATTACTGTATAGCCACGGAAGAGAATATTGTACAGCCACAAAGAAGATAAAGAAGCTTATAATGGAACAGTGTCCAAGCTATATTACTAATTGAAAATAAAGTACAGAAAAATGTGTTCGCTGTTAAATACATATGTAAAATTGCAAACTAGATACATAGGCTATGTCTAGAATTATAATAAATACATATGAGACTGATAACACTAACTGCTTGCCTCTGCAGGGACAAAGTATTAGGGAAAATGTTTGTAGTGTGTGCCTTTCGTACATTTTGGATTGAATACTATTCGCACGCACTGGCTACTTTAAAAATAAAACTGCCAATCAATTTTTTAAATGAATGATATGATATGGACATAGATATTCTAAGCAGAAAGTCAAAAGACCTTAGAGAGAATTAGAAAAGGTGTGTGGCTGGCTGGAGGTGGGTGAGAGTCCATTCTCTTGGTCATCAGGGTGGACTGGGTCTTTGAGCAGAGCCTTTGAAGATAAGGAAGTTGTGAGGATATTTGAAGAGTGGGGGAAGGGCATTTTAAAGGGAGAGGCAGAGATACAGACACGTGAAAAATTTTAACACAAAATGAGGTAAAGGTCACCCGAGGTCTATGTGCCCTCTGTAGTTGGGACCAGATGCATAGGAAGCTAAGACCTGCATTTGGAGGGATCCAAGGAGGGCCCCTGAGGCTGACCACAGATTAGAATCAGCCCAGTGATGCTCATTTTAAGGAAATTCAGAACATAAACTCAAACTGCCTGAACCTCGCCCTGTCCCACATCCAGTGCTGGTGAGGAGTTAATTTGTGGAGCCGTCCTCAAAAGACTGGGCAAGAAACAAAGATGTAATTGAAGGTTTGGGGGAAAACAGGGCCAAGGGAAAACAGTTCAAGGAGCTGAGATTGTCAGTTCTGAAGGAGGACAATTACTGTCCCCTCCTTGAACGACGCATCATTGCATTGTCAGTGGGATGGTGACCAGCTGTTCTCTGCAGTCACAAAGGAGACAAAGAGAAAAAGGGCTTCGACTGCAGCATGAGCAATTTAAATGAGATTCAGAGAAAAACTTTCCATCAGAAAAATAGAAAGTTGCTAAAAGATTTTGAGGGAGAATACAGTAACTCTCCCTCTAAATTGAGCTGGTGCTGCACAAATCAACCTGGGTTTGAATCAGTCATGTTCTCTGCTTCCCAGAGTCTTCATCCTGAGCTCTTGGTAGTATCAATAATATCACCCTCACAAAGTTGCTGTAAAGATTAAGAGATCCTGTGTGTAAAAAATTAGAACAAGGGCCTAACACAGAGTAAATTCTGAATAAATTGCAGCTTTGTCCTTTATGGTAAAATGATGTCAAGTAAACAAGGTCTTAAATGATTTAGACAGTTTCTTGGGATGGTCCCTGAAGGTCTCTTTGATTCAAGCAAACATCTCAAATGCTTTATCAATAGTTTATATACACAGTTTTATAATGAAATTCTAACTTTTCTGGAATAAATATTAGACTATTCATCCTACTTGCTTTGACTGTAAAATGTTCCACTGTCAGCCATGTTCCTCAAAATCACATTTCTAACAACTTCCCCTCTGGAGGGAGGGCTGTGTAGAATAGTTCCAAACACTGCCGAAGAATTGGGTACCCTGAGAGCAGCACAGAAGTAACTGAGCTGCAGAGCCCCCACAGGCTGGGACAAGGGTCAGCTCAACAGTGAACACTGTGGGTGATGTCCCATGGTTGCAGGAGCTTTATGTGTGAGAACTTGACACAACCCCAGGCCGAGTGCCAATAATGGCCAAAATTTAATTGCTTGGCCACTTGGCAAAATGGGAAACAGAACTATTTTTCACACTCTCGAGTTTTGGCCTGAGATTTAAACCTGCTCATTTCTAGATTTAAAACCTCAGTGTTATTTCTGTGGCTGAAATATTCCTTCCTGGACCAAGAAGCCTATAGTTTTTGAGAGCATACATTTTAACACGTCTGGCAAATTTCACCCCTGGTCCAGCCCAACTAATCAGATGCCACCCCTTGGGTATAAGCCCTCAGGCTGGTGTCTTACCCAGGGATCGAACCCAGGTCTTCTGCATTGCAGGCAGATTTTTTACCATCTGAGCCACCAGGGAAGCCCTGGTATCTTACAAGCAGGACCAAAATAATAGGTAAAAGATGAGCTGACTCTCTATACCAATCTCTGGAGTTTACGCTTCAGAAATAAACTCATACTACTACTACAATGATTCATCATCATCCATTATATTGGGAGGACAAAATACAAGGTGACAATCTGAGGAGACACATCTCACTGCAGAATGATGAATTACCTTAGACGTCAGCCCAGCCCCCTCTTTCCTGCTTCCAGGCAAAGGAAGGGTGTGTGTCCATATCAGATTTGGGGATCAGATATCATAGATGAAGCTGAAAAGAGTGAATGCTTTGTTATTCAACAAAGCCCATTTTCAAAGCATTATCCCTTTCTGCTGCTATGCTTATCAAAGAGAATCAGATTATCACCAGAACAGGGCCAAGCATTATTTTATAGAGAAAGCTAGATCATTACTCATTAGGATTTAATTACTGACTTTAATTTCATTGATGCTACCTCCTCCCATTCTCTCTCTGAACAAAAATTTTAGAAATTTCCCCTTTTCTTTGTGATTCTATTATTCTCTGTCTATGAGTACTGAATACCTGTTTTGCTAACATTGCTTCTTAATTTATTTAAAAAATTAAGTTCTAAACACTAGTCTCTATGAATGACTTTGGTAGTATCGTCTCTGTGAATCCATTGCCAATGATTAAATACAACTAATTGTGGGCTTTTCCATTAATAGAGAGCTAAAGTATTGCTATTTAGCATAATAGTAAATCATCTGTCTGAAAACGTGGGCTTCCCTGGGCTTAACTCCTGAGCAAACTATATTGAAAAAGCAAAACTACTGCTTATGTGGTAAAATAAGGAAAATGTGTCTATAGCAAGAACATATAAAATCTAAAGTTGTAATCATATCTGGAGTTTATCTTCTTCTTCCTGAAATATAAAAAAAAAGTAAGATGAAGGAAATTATGAAAGTCAAATAGGTTTTTAGCAATAGCAGAAAATAGAGCCTGTGACTATCAATCAGACCAGTGAGGGTATGGGGAGGGTCCAGACTCCTCTGACCTCTTCAGAAACAGAAAAACTCATACTAAAGTGCAATATAATATTAGAAGAATATATTACAATGTAATATTACATTGTATCCTGAGGTGCAATGTACTCTTTCTAGTATTTCCAAACCAGAAAACTTGGTGTATGGTATGACTGTACAGGAAGACTGTAGGTATAAGCAACAGCTCACCCCAATTCACCCTAATCCATTCATTCATTCAATCTTTCATTTAAATGCATATTTATTGAGCCCCTGCTCAGGGCCAGTTATTAGGCATACGGCAGTACATAAGACAGGTACGTTTCCTATCTTTGTGAAACACATTATGTAGGAAACTCCAAATACATTTCACATAAAATGGGAAAAAAATAAAAAAGCAAAAAATGACTGAATTGAATTGAAGTAAATGTTAATTTAGACCTCTATGGCTGCAAAGAGAAGAATCAGTTTGCTAACCATCATTTTTGTTATGTTGTAAACTGCCATTTTGCATATAGTTGCTCTTAATATGTTAACAAAAACTTTCCAAAGTAGATCCTGTTCTCCTTTTTGAAGCTGAAAAAGCTGAAGCTGGTTAAGGGGCTTGCCTAAGGTCAAAGGCTAGAATGGCCAAGCAGTGGGGCTTGAACCAAGACTAACCAGCCTTCTGAGAACTCACTCTTTCCCTGTACTGGAACATCTTTGGGAAGAGCGCTTTTCCTCCCAACTAAGAATCAGAATCATCACATTAGCTTAACAGAAGGATACCTATCTAGAGCATATTAACTTAGCTCCTCATAAGATGCTTCATAAGGATTTATCATCTGTTTTTCAAAGATCATTACAAAAAATAGCTTATATGTATATAGATAATTTCTGCTTTTGAAATACTACAGTAAACAATATCATCAGTTATGTTACCCCAGTTATTAAAGTCTACAAAATAACTTTTCACTAAGGTTATATGCTTTCTTGGAAAGAGCCTCTTGATGAAAGTGAAAGAGGAGAGTGAAAAAGTTGGCTTAAAGTCCAACATTCAGAAAACTAAGATCATGGCATCCGGTCCCATCACTTCATGGTAGACAGATGGGGAAACAGTTTAAACAGTGGCAGATTTTATTTTTGGGGGCTCCAAAATCACTGCAGATGCTGATTGCAGCCATGAAATTAAAAGACGCTTACTCCTTGGAAGGACAGTTATGACCAACCTAGACAGCATATTAAAAAGCAGAGACATTACTTTGCCAACAAAGTTCTGTCTAGTCAAAGCTATGGTTTTTCCAATAGCCATGTATGGATGTGAGAGTTGGACTATAAAGAAAGCTGAGCACCAAAGAATTGATGCTTTTGAACTGTGGCGTTGGAGAAGACTCTTGAGAGTCCCTTGGACTGCAAGGAGATCCAGCCAGTCCATCCTAAAGGAGATCAGTCCTGAATGTTCATTGGAAGGACTGATGTTGAAGCTGAAACTCCAATACTTTGGCCATCTGATGTGAAGAGCTGACTCCTTGGAAAAGACCCTGATGCTGGGAAAGAATGAGGGGGAGGAGATTTAACCAAGTAGATTTAATCAAGGAGGTAAAAGACCTATATATTGAAAACTACAAGACATTAATGAAAGAAATTAAAGAAGATACAAATAAATGGAAAGATATTCTCTGCTCATGGGTTAGAAGATTAATATTGCTAAAATGCATATCTACTCAAGGAAATATACAAATTCAATGAACTGCCTATCAAAATTCCAGTGGCATTTTTCACAGAAGTAGAACAGACAGTCCTAAAATTTGTGTGAAATCATAGAACATCCTGAGTAGCCAAAGCAATCTTGAGGAAAAATAAAAAGCTGGAGGCATTACACTCCCTGATTTCAAACCATATTACAAAGCTACACTAATTAAAACACTGCATTATCAGTATTAAAAATAAACATAAAGATCAATGAAAGAGAATAAAGAGTCCAGCAATAAACCCATGCACATGTAGTCCAATAACACATGACAAAGAGCAAGAATACAGAATGGGGAAAGATAGTCTCTTCAATAAATGGTGTTGAAAAATTGGACAGCCACATGCAAAAGACTGAAACTGGACTATTATTTTAAACCACACACAAAAATAAACTCAGAATGGATTAAATACTTAAATAAAAAACCTGAAACTATAAATCTTCTAGAAGAAAACATAGGTGGTGAGCTCCTTGACATAGGTCTTGGCAATGATTTTTTGAATCTGATGCAAAAAGCAAAAGCAACAAAAGCAAAAGTAAATAAGTCCAAATATATCAAATGAAAAATCACCGAAAAGGAAACCATCAATAAATGAAAAGATAACCTACTACTGAATGGTAGAAAATATTTGCAAGTCATATATTTGATAAGAGGCTAATATTCAAAATACATAAAGAACTCATACGACTCAATAGCGAAATCAGAAATAATTTGATTAAAATAGATAGAAGATGTGAATAGACATTTTTCCAAAGAAGACATATGGATGACCAACAGATACATGAACAGATGCTCTACATCATTAAGCACTACTGCTACTGCTGCTGCTAAGTCGCTTCAGTCGTGTCCGACTCTGTGCGACCCCATAGACGGCAGTCCACCAGGCTCCCCCATCCCTGGGATTCTCCAGGCAAGAACACTGGAGTGGGTTGCCATTTCCTTCTCCAGTGCATGAAAGTGAAAAGTCAAAGTGAAGTCGCTCAGTCGTGTCCGACTCTTCTCAACCCCATGGACTGCAGCCTACCAGGCTTCTGCACCCATGGGATTTTCCAGGCAAGAGTACTGGAGTGGGGTGCCATTGCCTTCTCCTTCATTAAGCACTAGGGAAATGCAAATCAAAACCACAATGTGTTAAAATAGCTACTATCAAAAAGACTGGAAATAACAAGTGTTGGCAAGGATGTAGAGAAAAAGGAGCCCTCACACACTATTGATTGGGAATCTAAATGGGTACAACCACTGCAGAAAATAGTTCCCCCCCAAAACTAAAAATATAAAAATGTATGGTCCAGCAATTCCATTCATGTGTGTATATCTGAAGAAAATGAAAATACTAATTCAAACAGAAATATGCACCCCAATGTTCATAGTAGCATTTTTTCCAACAGCCATGATGTGGAAGCAACTTAAGTGTTTATCAATAGATAAATGGATTAAGAAGAGGCATTATACAGCTACAGTGGAATACTACTCTGCCATAAAAAAGAATGAAATTTTTCCATTTGTGACAACATGGATGGAGGACATTATGCCAAGTGCAGTAAGTCAGACAGAGAAAGACAAATAGTACCTGTTATCACTTATATGTGAAATTTAAAAATAAAATAAATTAGTAACTATAACAAAAAGGAACAGACTCAGAGAAATAGAGAACATACTAGTGGTTACCAGTGGGGAGAGGCATTGGGGGTGAGACAAGATATGGGTAGGGGATTAGGAGGTACAAACCACTATCTATAAAATAAATAAGCTACAAGGATATCGTACAGCACAGAGAATACAGTTAATATTTTATAATAACTTTCAGAGAAGTATAACCTATAAAAATTTGAATCACTATGTTGTACACCTAAAATAATATTATAAATCAAATATAACTCAATAAAAAATTTAAAACATATATATACCTAGGAGGGGGATACAAGTTCATAGACACAAAGAACATAATGGTATTTGCCAGAAGCAGAGGGTGGGGAGTAGGAGAAATAGGTGGATTGGGTGTTTTTTTTTAGTTTTAGTTTAAATAAATTGAATTTAAAAACAAAAGAAGGATGGACAGCAGTATCATGAGCTAAGAGAGCAAAATGAGATAATTTACAAAAAAATACCATGTGGCAGAGGAAATAGCTCCAACAGTCTTAATAAAGCTACAAATATTTTTCTCATCTCCTTCTAAGCCCAGAAGCTACTTTCTATTTTTTAGACCTGTTTCCCCATTTTTTGATTGACAAGCAAGAATAGCAAAGTAAAATGGTTTCTTGAATAAATTGGTTGACTACACTTCACAAAGCCCAGATTAGATGGAAAAATACCTATATAGCTGATTTCTCTCTCACAGTTATCTCTTGCTTCCATTTTGCATAAAAAGATGTTCAACAAGAAAGTTTGGTTCAGCAAAAAGCAAACAAACAAAAAACAACAAAAAATAAAAAAGAAAGCAAGTTTGGTTCAAATGGGATTCTAATTACATAATGAAAATTATGCCAATTAGCACTATTTCTCAGTGAGACTATGAATCCCTACATTTAAGTTAACACAAATCCTTTTGATGAGATGGTTATCAGAGACTGATTCGGGTAAAACTATTTTTAAGATTTTTTAAAATGTGGACTATTTTTAAAAGTTTTTATTGAATTTGTTACAATATTGTTTCTCTTTCATGTGTTGGATTTTTGGCTGCAAGGCATGTGGGATCTTAGATCCCTGAACCTGTGCCCCTTGCATTGGAAAGCAAAGTCTTAACCACTGGACCACCAGGGAAGTCTCACTGAAGCAAAATCTTGAATCTCACACTTGCATCCTCTATCCCTCTAGCCTCTTTAGAGAAAAAATAAGATAGCAAATGTAAAGCATCCAGCAATGACTGGCATATGGTTAGTGTTCAATAGTCACTGTGTGTGTGTTAGTCACTCAGTCATGTCCAACTCTTTGTGACCCCACGGACTGTAGCCTGCCAGACTCCTCTGTCCATGGCATTCTCCAGGCAAGAATACTGGACTATTGAGGAGCCATTCCCTTCTCCAGGGATCTTCCCGACCCAGTGTCTCCTATATTGGACTCAAGTCTCCTGTATTGCAGGCTTTTTTTTTTTTAACTATCTGAGCCATCAATAGTCGCTACTTGTGATTAAAGCAGGTAAAAGATACCACAAAGAATTCCACCCTTAAATTCCCAGTTTCTGAGATGGGTTGACATTGGTTTCCATGGAAAATAAATGGACATTTTTAAAACCTCAAAATTTAAATTAATTGTAAACTGTTTCCCTTGGTCCTCTCTAAGATTCTCGGCAATGTTCCATCACCCCTGGTTGTTGAGCCCTCTTGTCTAATTATAAACTAAATTCTGGCTTGTTAGCAGGAAAGATTTTCTCAGGCTCTGTTCTGTAAACAATACCAGAAAAATCACAGATGCTTTGAAAACTGGGAAGCCTCTCCCAATCTGTAGTTTTTTTTTTTTTTTTCATATTATAGATCCCACAAATAACTGGCTTTAAAAGCTGTATATTTGCTATCGACAAGCACAGCACCTCAAGCTTTCCTCTTTCATAGCATGCATCCCACTGTCTTGTAATTGTTTATCTCCTTGTCTGTTTCATCCATAGGAAACTCCTTGAGGGCTGCTGGCAGATCTCATTCCTCACTTTTAACCCAGTGGCAAGTATACAGCCCGTGCTCCATAAATATTCAATGAATCAATCAATTAATGAAAAGCTCCATGAGTGCAAGGACCATATTTAATACACTGTCTTATCTTCCACAACACATAGTGAATGAATGAATCAACATCATTAAGTCCTTGAGATATGAAGAGCTTTTAAAATACTAACAATTTAAACCTAGGTTTTAATCTTATGCCACAATATATGGACTTTTTTAAAAAGTACTAGAGTTAATTCTTAGAGATCGTTCAAGCCATGGCCAGCATTTAAAAGTCTGAACATCTTTGTGACTACATCCACCAAAATTCTCAAACAAATCTCAATGAGTTCATACAATGTTCTGGTGTGGAGTCTCAATGTTACACGTTGTCTCTCAGTGATAGGAGAAGCTTGGGCTGAGGATAAATGGATGCCCCCAAGATCAGACTAAAATTAGCAAAGCCTGTAGCTTCAGCCTGGGTTGTGCTCTTCTTAAAACTCAAGCATATCTGGCAGATATGAAAGAGACCTGCCAGGGCTTCATTCACTGTGAAAATTTAGAAGATTCTTAGAAAATAACTCCTCCAAAACTGCATTAAAGGACAAGCCAATGGAAAGCTGAGGGGTGATTCTGAGTACTTTCATTTGTGAACTGTTTACTTTCTCAAGGAATCTCTTGTCATGCATGATACTGGTTCACACTGAAACTCAGTCCCTTCCTAGATTTCTACCCATCAATATATAAATCCAACTTCACAGAGTCTTTTAAAACAATATATTTATTTATTTGGCTGCGCTGGTTCTTAGTTGCGGCATGCAGGATCTAGTTTCCTGACCAGGGATCGAACCTGGGTGCCCTGCATTGGGAACACGGAGTCTCAGTCACTGGACCACTAAGGAAGTCCCCGTAGAGCCTTTCTTTGAGTGGCAGACTTGATAAATGTTTGGGGAGTCTAGACTTCTGTCAAATAACTTAGTATTACTCCCTCTTTTCTCTTCGTAGGAAAAAAAAATTGCAAATTTACCCAGGCAGAGAAACATCCGAGTTCCTTTTACTGCACCTTCTCTTTCTAGTCTCTGCACTGCATATATTTTCACACAAAATGACTGAAAGATAGTTCTCTAAGCAAGACATTTCTCACCCTAAGAATTTTCTGCTGATGCTGCTGCTGCTGCTAAGTCAAGTCAGTTGTATCCAACTCTGTGTGACCCCATAGATGGCAGCCCAACAGGCTCCTCTGTCCCTGGGATTCTCCAAGCAAGAATAATGGAGTGGGTTGCCGTTTCCTTCTCCAATGCATGAAAGTGAAAAGTGAAAGTGAAGTCACTCAGTCGTGTCTGACTCTTAGCAACCCCATGGACCGCAGCCTACCAGGCTCCTCCGTCCATGGGATTCTCCAGGCAAGAATACTGGAGTAGGGTGCCATTGCCTTCTCCGAAGAATTTTCTACCAGCTGTTAAAGAATGAAGTTTTGCTACTTGACCTAAGATTCCTAATTGTTACCCTTTCTGTGCTAAGAATGAGAACTCTTGGGTTCTCATGACACCCATAATAAAGACAATCTTTCTCAGCCTCCCTTGCTGCCAAGTGTAGCCATGGAATGAGAGAATTGACAGAGTAACTTACTAGTTATGTCCTTACAAGGAAGAAGCATGCCCTCCACTTTCTTTGCATCTCCTTCCTGTTGGATGAAATGTGGGCATGATGGTGAAGGCTGGGGCAGCCATCTTCGACCAAAAGAGGAGGTTGTGTGTTGAGAATTGACAGAGCAGCAAGATAGGAGTTCAGGTCTCTGACACTTTCAAACTGCTGCGTCAGTTCTGAACTACTTACACCTAGGCTATGTACGACAGAGAAGCATACTTTTCCCTTGTTTAAGCTGCTATTTTTTTGGTTCTTTGAGACAGCCACTAAAACTGTATCCTGCCTAATATTCCTCTTTACACAGATATTGGCAAACATCAACAGCATCAATAAATTCTGTGACAGGCATTTTAATCAGATTATCCATTAGAGTAAGCCCTACTCATTTCCTTTGTATTGCTTTTTTGTTTTCCTTTTTCATGTAGAATCATTCTGCAGACTCTTATCAAGTTGACAGATCTCTATTGTTTGGGGCTGTAAATAAAAATTTTAGCATTTATATGGGATGGGATTTTTTTCTAATCATTTCCAGTGAATGCTTCTGAATATAAATTTAGTTTACACTTAAATTAAAATTTTCTATTTAAATTTCTTAAGCATAGAATTTAAATTCCTTTTAGATTTTCATCTTTTATAAATGTTTTTGGTATGAAGTCTTCAACCATACAGAAAAACAGAGTATCTTTTTTAAAACCCCGAGAAATCACTAACTCATCAAAATCATATTTGGTTCATTTTCTTATTTGAAAGAAATAAAACCTTACATGTAGTTGAAGGTCCTGTCAACCCCAATGCCATCCACTTTCCTTCTTCTCCAAAGTTTGCCATTGTAATGACCTTTGTATGTGGCCATTCCTACACATACTACATTTTTATTATATACCGAGTCACAAACAGTACATAGTACTCTTCTGTGTGTTTTCATACTTGAAATAAATTTTATTCACAAATAGAATTTATGAAATAAATTTTTCTGCAACTTGCTTTTTCAACACTAGGCTCTAATTCATTTGTTTTAATTCTACTTCATCATTATCTGCAATGTCGCCATTCTCCCATAGATGGACATGAAGGTTTTTTCCAATTTTTCACTATTTCAATCAGTTCTGCAACAAGCATTCTTGCATCTAACACCAGGCATACAGGTTCAAATGTTTTCTAGGATATGCACTTAGAGATTAAACTGTAGTGTTGTTTTGTTTCAACTTTAATAGACTCCTGAACTGCTCTACAAGCTTGCTCTATCAATTTCTATTCTTATTCCCCTATATGTTCACTAGCATATCATATGGTCAGGTTTTCTACTTTGAGGTATGAAATAATAACACATTTATTTTGGATTTCTTTGATTACTGATTTATTTGGCATTTGGGAGAAGGAAATGGCACCCACTCCAGAACTCTTGCCTAGAAAATCCCATGGATGGAGAAGCCTGGTAGGCTATAGTCCATGGGGTTGCAAAGAGTCAGACATGACTGAGCAACTTTTTATTTATTTATTATTTATTATTTTGGCATTCAGTTTTCCAATTCTGTGACATGCCTCTATATTCTTTGATCATTTTAGCACTGGGTTGCCTGGATTTTTTGTTGATTTGTAACTATTTTTTATATATGTGGGATCTTAAACCTTTCTGGTTATATGCATTGGAAATATCTTCTCTCAGCCTATGGGCTATCTTTTAATTTTGATACACAGAATTTAAACATGTTAATGTCAATTCTTTTTTCTACAAATTGTGCTTTTGTCTTCTGATTTAAGAAATCTTTTTGCTGTCTTAAATCATAAAAATATGTTTCAGAATCTTATTCTAGTAATTTTCAAGTTTTGCTTTTCAAATACAGGTCTATAATCTATGGAAAAATAAATGTAAACTTAAATTTAAATGTATAATTCTGAAAATACTAAATTATGGCTTTTCTGACACTTGAGGATAAGTTAAAAAAACAAGATTACATTTTTAAACAAATGACATCCAAAAGTATCTGGAAAAATATCAACAGTAGATGAAAGAATTCTGCCATATGTACTTTTTACCCTTTTGGTCACTTTTTAAGTACTTATAGGATCCTTCCATCCATTTCTCATGCACTGTGTGATGTTTAGTTCATGCACTGCGCCAGATCTGCTCATCCTCACGTACTCTGCAGCCCTGGTCACTTGCCCTTCTTCCCAGATTGCAGCCATCCCAGAGACGGCTCACACTCCAGCTGCAGCCACCATCACCTCATATCCTAACATCTTCAATTTTCTCAGCCTCCCCTGGGATGAGGACTGGGCTGAGACCTGGGCTTCACTGTGCCAGCAGCACGGGAGCTACAGCAAGTCTGGTGTGAGGCCAAACCTGGCTGAACTCCATGAAGACTCTAGTTTTTCCAGCCAGTGGTTGTCCACAAGGGCTGAGTAATAAAGGGGCAAGTGTGAGATTCTCAATGCCTTATAGGCAGGTTTTCACCAATGAGCCAGAAGATAGAAACAAGACTGCAGATACATGTCATGTCCTTATTCTTCTTTCACAAAGGACCATTCTGAAAAGCAGTGAATCCACATGACTGACCACTCAGGAGATTTCCCACATTAGCTAGCAATGTTTTCTTGAGAAGGCATACCTAAACTTGGCAATACACCAACTTCTATTGTTTTCCCTCCATCTCTGCTTTATTCTTTTTTTCCCTCTCTCCTATGTCCTCAGGATTGCATCCTTTTCTCCAGTAAGTGTGTAAATTTTGCTTCATACTCTCTTTTCTAGGGACCATACACTAACAGAATTTGCTTAAAAATTTAAAAAGTGTGCTATCCATCAATAACTAAAACACAAAAAATTTTTTCTTAAAACCATAAACAGTTTTATTTAAAAATTTTAGAAATACAATTTGAAAATTTTGTAAATATTATATAATGAATTGTTTTGTTAGTGATTTTTCTTATTTCTATGAAAAGGAAGATAAAGGCATAATATCTGAGCCATATTAAGAAGACACATTGGGAATTTGTGATTGATTAAGGCTATGGTTTTTCCAGTGGTCATGTATGAATGTGAGAGTTGGAGTATAAAGAAAGCTGAGTGCCGAAGAATTGATGCTTTTGAACTGTGGTGTTGGAGAAGACTCTTGAGAGTCCCTTGGACTGCAAGGAGATCCAACCAGTCCATTCTGAAGGAGATCAGCCCTGGGATTTCTTTGGAAGGAATGATGCTAAGACTGAAACTCCAGTACTTTGGCCACCTCATGTGAAGAGTTGACTCATTGGAAAAGACTCTTGATGCTGGGAGGGATTGGGGGCAGGAGGAGAAGGGGACGACAGAGGATGAGATGGCTGGATGGCATCACTGACTCGATGGACGTGAGTCTGAGTGAACTCCGGGAGTTGGTGATGGACAGGGAGGCCTGGCGTGCTGCGATTCATGGGGTCGCAAAGAGTCGGACATGACTGAGAGATTGAACTGAACTGAACTGAACTGAAGGTTAAGGGATAAGGGATGTTAAAGTTTATACCTAGGTTTTTGTTTTGGGCAACTGAATGAATGGCAATGTCATTTGTTTCATTAAAGCAGAAGGAGGTCTATGTGTGCAATAGGGCAGGACCTCAGGGTTTAGGCAAAGGACTGTCAGGGAAAGTGATGAGTTTACGGAATCTGAGAAGTGTGAGATAGATGTCTTGCAGGTATTTGCATAAATGGGACTAAACTTAATGAAGTAGATTAGGGTTGAAGATATTGATTTTGGGGTGCTATGCTTGACATTATTAATTAACCATCCAATGACCACTCCCTCCCATCTTCCTTGCTAACAGAACTCTAATTTTATTCACGCAGTGATGTACTCAGTTCAAAGAATGAAATAAAAATTGGTTAAGTCAATCCTTGGAGAGGGAAATGGCAACCCAGTCCAGTACTCTTTCCTGGAAAGTTCCATGGATGGAGGAGCCTGGTGGGCTACAGTCCATGGGGTTGCAAAGAGTCGGACACAACTAAGCAACTAACACACACATACATACACACACAAGTCAATCCTGGTAACCCCATTTCTGTTTGTCATTGGTATGATACAGGACTTACTTCTAAGGCAAGTGAAGTCCACTGAGGAAAGATTTTCCTCCTTATGAAGCAGAGAGCAACATGAGAAGAGAGCCCTCTTCTGCCTTCAAAACTCCCCTCCTTCCCACTTTAAAAGTATTGTGAGAAACTGAGGTTTGGAGCTTCACCTGCTATCTAGAAACTGGTAAGACGGCTCCGTGAATGCCAGAGCTGAAAGATGTAAAGAACCTTGGTACCTGATGACATCTCTGAACTCCTGAGCCAACCCTGGAACACACTATCTCCAGATTTCTTGTCCTGTGAGGTACCTGATATCATCGTTAGGTCATTATTGGGTCCTCTGATGCCACCAAAATCTCCCTAAATAATACAGATATCACTTGCACATTCTGGTAACTGGAGCTATAGGGTAGATGAGACCAGCAGAAAAGGCCTTGGGTATAAGTCTAAAAAATACCAATGTTAAAAGGACAGACAGAGGAGAGTGGAAACAGCCATGAGGTACGGGAATGATTAGCTCAAGAAATGTTAATAATCCCATATAACAAAGGTAACAGGAGTCATAATCTAGCAGCACCACAAGGAAACAGATGAAAAGAAATGTAACTGAAAACTATCAGTTTAGCTCTGTTATTGCAACTCTGTTCAAATATTTGGCCAAAGATAAGGTAGAAAATGGGAGTTGCAGGTTTTTATCTAAATAAAGGTTGTTTTTTTTTTTCTCCAAATTCTGGGAACTTCTTTCTTTTCTTCACCACATTATCCCAATCTAGAATTTGTTTAGAGTCATTCATTGATAAAGCAAGCATCAAGTTCCATGCTTAAGAGTTTCCTGTGGGCTTGGGTCATGAAATTCACTTGCCCTGCCGAAATTATCACTTGTCAGCATGAAGCTAGCCTGATGAATAATTCTGACAACACTGCACAACAAATCAGAGAACTGGCCAACTTCAAATTTCTCTACTAGCTCCTGTTTATGCCAAGTTTTTAATTGTGAATGGACATGATAAGGTTATCCCTCTCCCTTTGCATAGAATAAATATTTGTAGACTCATTGACATTACACTATCCATATAATCCATTTATTCTTTCATTGTGTTATGGATGATTTAAGGGACTAATACTCCATAGGATCACAGCATAAGAGATGAGGTCAGAGAATACTTCAAATGAGATAACAGTGCAATTTTAGAAATGTTCAAGGTAAACTAAGTTAGCACTAGGAAGAAAAAAGGTCATGGGAAAGAGCTCTGAAAGTCAAACAGAATTGGTATGAAATTTTGGCCCCACCACTTAGAAACTGTGAGAAATTAAGCAAGATGCTTATAAATACTTTCCAAATCTCAGTTTTCTCTCTGCCAGATTGGGAACAAATAATATCAACTTCAGTTAGTCCTCTTTCTCTGAGAACTAAATCATGTCTGCAAAGAATTAACTCAGTGACTGGATTATAAGTACATTTTTTATAAATATGTTGCAAAAACATTCTCTCAAGCAGTCATATATTTCTCAAATACAGTGTCTTTCTTTGGGTAAAATAACAGTGTCTTTCTTTGGGTAAAATAATTTCCATTTTTCTGCAGTCAGGTCTATCCATTCATTCTCTTCATGGTTCCTATGTTTATATTTTGCTTAGGAAAGTTGTTCTAATTTTCAAGATTTAAATACACTGTCATATATTTTTTCCTAATAATTTCTTAGTTAAACATATTCCATTAATCTGAGACTTGGTGTTTAATTATGACCTAACTTTTTTTCTTTTCCAAATCAATATTCAATAGTCTCTCTTTTCCAATACTATTAAAATGATAATTTTACCATAAATTCCATAAATGTATGCCTGTTTCTAAATGTTTTCTTCTCTTTCAATTATCAAATTATCTATTTTCACATTAAGTGTCACATTATTTTAATTAATATCACCTTATAATACATTTTATTTGGAGAAGGCAATGGCACCCCACTCCAGTACTCTTGCCTGAAAAATCCCATGGACAGAGGAACCTGGTAGGCTGCAGTCCATGGGGTCACTAAGAGTTGGACATGACTGAGTGACTTAGCAGCAGCAGCAGCAGCAAGGCAAGAACCTTATTCTTTCTTAAAAATTTTTTATTCCAGCCCAATTTTTTCCAATCAGATGAACTTCAAATATCAGTTTATTAGTTTTCCTGTTAAAAACATCCAGCTGTAATTGCTATTGGGACTGAATTAAAGTGATACTTTAATGAAATTCAGTCTTCCCATCTAGGTCTATTTATTCAAACCTTCTTTTGTGTCCTTTAATAGAACTTTCTGTACATTTTTAGGTTTATTTATATATATTTTATAGTTTTTATTCTCTCTACAAATCTTGTTATGTTTCTGATGTGTGTTTTACACTTTTGTTGTAAGATAAACAGGAGTTTTATATTTTCTAATTGATCATCACTGATACACAGGAAAGACATGGTTTCTAGCTTTTCATATGATCATGTATGTATCCTTCTGAATTTTTATATCAGTCTTACTAGCTTTTCCAATGTTTTTCTTGGATTTTTAAAAATAGTACATCAGACTTTTACCAAAAGTGACAATTTTATTTCTTCTACTCAAGTGTAAATATTTTCTTCTTTTTCTTATTAAGTTGTATTTTTAAGCCCTCCAATTTAATGTTGAAATGGAGCAGTGATAATACACCTCCTTGTCTTATTTCTGACTTTGGTAAGAATTTTTCTGATGTATCACCATTATATACAATGATGCTTTTCTAACTAGTTTTGTTAAGCAATTTTATCAGGAACAAGCATTGACTTTCATCAAATGCTTTTTCAGAATCTATCTACTTCTATCTGTTGATAAATAGCTTTCTGAGCTTCCTTGCATTCCTGCAAAAAGTCCTACTTTGCTGTGAAATATTTTTTTCTACACTGTTAGGTTTAATATGTTGATGTTTTAGTTTTTTTTTTTCATCCATTTATAATATGGGATAAGTGTAAACTTTCCTTGTGTATGTGCTCTCTGAGCTCTCTCAGCTCCAGCTCAGTTCAGTTCAGTCGCTCAGTTGTGTCCGACTCTTTGCAACCCCATGAACTGCAGCACGCCAGGCTTCCCTGTCCATCACCAACTCCCAGAGTCCACCCAAACCCATGTCCATTGAGTTGGTGATGCCATCCAACCATCTCATCCTCTGTCATCCCCTTCTCCTCCTGTCCTCTATCCTTCCCAGCATCAGGGTCTTTTCAAATGAGTCAGCTCTTTGCATCAGGTGGCCAAAGTATTGGAGTTTCAGCTTCAACATCAGTCCTTCCAATGAACACCCAGGACTGATCTCCTTTAGGATGGACTGATTGGATCTCTTTGCAGTCCAAGGGACTCTCAAGAGTCTTCTCCAACACCACAGTTCAAAAGCATCAATTATTTGCACTCAGCTTTCTTTATAGTCTCAGCTCCAAGCCCACTCTTCTATATGTTGATTTGTGACGCTAGGTTTGGAACTGCACAAACCACATTTCTGCTTTGCCAACTGGCTTCTTCTTAGTCTCTGACTAACAAAGGAGATGACAAGGCTAGAAGAGGAAGAAGGGATTTTTGCTCCCTGACAGCTTGCTGTGATCTTGCCGTCTGCTTCCTTTTCCTGTGTACAGTATCCTAGCAACACTTCTTCACCCAGCCAGGGCAGTTTCTTCTCATAGCAACAGCTGAATCCAGTTTGTTGTTTTTCTGACACTTGAAGAAGCAGCCTCAGCAACCACCACATCCCTCCATCTCCCCACAAGGCTGATACACCAGCACAGGTATGGTAGCAACCTCTCTTTAGAGATTTGAGTTTCAGCTCATGGACACCCTTCTTCATATGTCTTTATTTTCATATGTTCAACTTCTTTACTCTTTCACACCCTACCATGTAAACTGCTTTCTGCAGCTGCTACAATTCTGATACATTAAACTTCTCCTTTTATCCTTTTGGTTACCTGGGTAACAACTTTACAACTAGTTATCAATTCTTTCCATAATTTTCAACAATTGGCAAGATTTCTGTCTCTGACTGGACCTTCACTGGTCTTCTGTGCTTGTCTGGCTTTGTTAACATCATTTGGTAGCCTCTTAGAATGAAAGAGAAAGCTTTTTATAATTTTTTCACCTGTTCTTTGAAGTTCAATGGAACTTTCCTATAGATCCTTCTGGGCCTGGTGCCTTTTGAATTTAATTTTCAACTTCTATGAATACAGGTCTATTTGATTGTTCTATATCTCACTGAGTCAATTTTTATTCATCTATATTTTCCAAGAAAATCATCCATATCAATGTTATTTTCAAAGTTGTTCCTATTAAGCTGCCCACAGTATTCTCTTAAAATGTTACTGTCACTCATATTCCAATTTGCCTGGTTATAGAATTTTAGATTTCAAATTCAAATCCTCTAAAAATTTGGTCTGCTAACTTTTAGCATTCTGGCAATGAGAATCCTGTTCCTACTCGGCTTCTCTTTCTTTTATACAGAAAGCTTCCCTTTCTCTTTTATTTTTTCTCCATTTGTAGAAGTTTTCCATTTTTTTCCTTTCTTCTTTTAGAGTTACGAATTTGCACAGGGTGGATGTGGTTGCATTCACTCTGCTTATAATTTCTTCAGCCTCTTCAGTGTTAAGAGAAAGTGTCTATTCAGTTCTAAATATTTTTTTCTATTGCTTCAATAAGCATTGATAATTTTCTCTCTGTGTCTAGAAGTCTTATCAGTTGAATATTGGACCAGCTTATTCACTTTCACATGCTACCACCATTGATGGGATAACAGGGACTGAATTTAAGCTCTTACCTTAAACAACTAGAAAAGCAGACAAAATATACGAAACAAAGGGGTTTTTTTAGACATTGGATAGTAGAATTCAGGATTATCATCCCTGTGAAAAGTGAAAGAAATGAGGTGAGTCTTATGACTGGCCCAGCTTCTGCATGGAGAGTTTCCATGCCACAGGGCAGGGAGGATGCAGCCAAACACAACTGACTTGGCAATCTTGCTCGGTTGAGGAGTATGGAGTATACAAGTATACAAGGAGTATACAAGTCAGAGTACGGGAAGGTACCATTCCTCAGCTACCAGACTGACAAAAATTAAAAATTATGACTGTACTTTCTATTGACAGAATGTGGGAAAACAGGCAGGCACCCTCACACATGCTGATGGCTATACAAACTGGTAAAACCCTTCATGGAGAAAATCTGGCAACACATTACAATAACTACATGTGTACTTATTTGTTGAACCAACAATCCCAATTCTACAAATCTGCCTTGAAGATACACCTTAACGATAAAAAGTATATATACAAATACTCATGTAGTTATCCATTGCATCATTGTTTACAACTGCAAAATACTGAATAATCTAAATGCTCAAATATAGAGTAGTCAGATAAACTATGACATATTCACACAATAAAATGTTACACTGCTATAAATAAATAAAGATGGGGAAGATTTCTATGAGCAGATACTATGGTCTCCAGGATATACTGTCAACTGAAAAAGAAGCCAAGAACAAAAGAATGTATATAGTATGTTACCTTTCCTGTAAGAAGTGTATGAGAAAACATACACGCTTCCATGCAAAAGAAATTCAGGAAAGATAAACCAGGAACTAATGAGATTGTTTTCTGTGAGGAGTGGGTGGGATGAGATGGGAAGAATGGGGGAAGGGGAATGGGGTAGCAGGGATGAGGTTGGCAGTGATACTTCTCTGAACATACCTTTCAGACAGCCTTGACTCTTGGAATTACGGGAATGTTTCAAATGCCAAAAATAATCAGTTAACATCAACTAAGATAAGGGTATGAATGGAAGTAGGGAGGCAGTGGGTAGGGAGGAGAGACCCAAACAGAATATAAATAATAAGTGAATCTAACTGTATTTCAGATGAATAATATAACCACACTTGTTGCAACCCTGCAAAGCCGAATCAGAATCCAAACCATACATCAAGGATTTACTGTGCAAGTCTAAGACTGCCTTTTAGCCAGAGACCTAGCTTTGTCCTTATGCTTGATGCCCAAATCTCTGGAACCCTCCAATAGTTTTACTGGGTTCCAGTCATTTGTCATCATCCTAAGACATTCTTGGCTAGCATCCAGAGAAGCTGTAAGTTTAGGAAAACGTTCATTATTTTTAGATTTGGCTCTTAGTTTTAGAAATGTCTACCACTGGGCCCAGGACCATGCCCTGCCAAATAGGGGGCAGAGAAGGGAATAGGGTTGGTGGAAAAGGAAAGTCTTCTCCTATGAAATAAAAGGCACCGTGGTAGATGAAAAGATTTCATAATTATCAGTTTCCACATGACTTTCACATGCTCTTCATGCTCATTAACACAGATTAATTATAGTTAGCCTTTTCAGTTTAATCAAGGAAGAGAAGTAGGCACTAGTTTTAAAAGCCTGGTGAGAAACTGAATAAGTGAGTGTTTAAATGATTCACCGTTGGGGACCTTAAACTCTCAACTTATCATCAAAATGTGTTAGGTATAATGCAGAGAAATGATCAATTATCAAGAAGTCATTTTTTTTAACCTTTAAAATACTGACTGCTGACTCCATGTTTAGCAATTTCTCGTGAGGAAATCATCAGTCACACACAAATATTTACATGCAAAGATTGCAGCATTATTTTTCATAGCATGAAAATGGAAATGACATCCACAGTACAGCAACAGCTAAAGACATTATGCTACAGCTATCCTGTGGTACACTATGCATCTATTAAAAATGTCTTCCCAAACCATCTATTGACCTAGGGAAAAATATTCAGAATATCAGAAAATAATGCTACAAAGAAGTTTGGTGGTATTATGCTGCTTGCTGACAGAGAAATGCTGAATGTGAATAGCTCAAAGATATAATTAGGTTAAGATTTTTAAAAAAAAGCAGGATAGGGACTTCCCTGGTGGTCCAGTGGTTAAGAATCTTCCTTGCAACACAGAGAACATGGGTTCGATCCTTGGTCGGGGAACTAAGATCCCACATGTCATGAAGAAACTAAGCCCACGCACCACAACTACTGAGCCGTGTGCCACAGCTAGAGCCTGTGCACCACAATGAAGATCCTGTGTGCCACAACTAAGATGTGACACAATCATATAATGAAGTTTTTAAAAAGCAGGATAAATATGTATTCCATACAGAGAAGAAGAGAAGGGGACAACAGAGGATGAGATGGTTGGACGGTATCACCGACTCAATGGATATGAGTTTGAGTAAGCTCCAGGAGTTGGTGATGGACAGGGAAGCCTGGTGTGCTGCAGTCCATGGGGTCACAAAGAGTCAGACACAACTGAGTGACTGAACTGAATAGCTAAAGTAATATATGTGTATGTATATATACACTGCTCTATACGTGCACTTACATTTTTGTATATATGAACATATACACACTCAGAGGAAAAAAACCTAGCACAATTAACAAGGAAGAAAAAATTGACTGGATGGAAATACAGGGAAAGGTTAGCCATGATGATCTTTAGGTAACAGAAACTCTGGATAATGACTGTTTTCTTAATTATATTTTAAATATTTTCCAGATATTTTGCATTAAACATGAGTTGTGTATGTGTGCTTGGTCATTCAGTCATGCCTGACTCTTTGTGACCCCATGGACTGCAGCCTGCCAGGCTCCTCTGTCCATGGGGACTCTCCAGGGAAGAATACTAGAGTGGGTTGCCATGCCCTCCTCCAGGGGATCTTCCTAACCCAGGGATCAAACCCAGGTTTCCCATATTGCAGGTGGATTCTTTATCATTTGGGCCACAAGGAAAGCCCAAACATAAGTTACTTTTACTAATTCTATGTTTCCTGATGCTCAAGTCAATGATCCTGGGGCCATCTGGACCTTTTTTCTCTAAAACCCCATATCCAATCCATCAGCAAACCTGACAACACTACCTTCAAAAAAACTTCTGGATCTGTTTGCTCACTAACCACCTCCCCTTTTGATGGTCTACATCATCATCACTGGCTGCCTGGATTTCTATCACAACTTTCCTTCTGGTTTTCTTGTTTTCATACTTGTACCCAACCCCTACCCCAGTCTCTAGAAGGACCAGAAGGAGAGGTTATAAGAGAAAATTACAGGGAATAAAACAGAGTGACATTTAGAGCAAGAAACTAAGTAGAAAAGAGGAGCATTTCTAATGGGGGAATTGCAGGAAAGGCTGATAATTTCAAGGGCATTGAGACATCGAGTATGAACTTAGGTTCCTACTCTGTGCTTAAATTACACACTCCATCTCCCATTATCCACACAAAATGCATGATAAAAATCTCTTATCCATAGTAAGCTTGAGTAGTACAGCTTGGGTTGCTCATTGTAAATCCATTCAGATCTAGCACAAAAAAAGTAGGAGTCAAGATGACAAATGAAGAGCAAGAAAGAAACTGGAGTGAGAACTGACAAACAGGAATCATCAGAAAGCTTTTGCGTAGGGTGCTGAATTTCCCACATGCGATGGAGGCTGGAAATATTTTATTCCTATATGAAGGGAAAGGGGGACCTCAAAAGTCTGGGGAACTTAGGACCACCCACTCAGGTATTTGTTACATTAACATAATGTCATTTTAGTCTTTTTATACAGTTCATGAGGTTCTCATGGCAAATATTCTGGGATGGTTTGCCATTCTCTCCTCCAGTGGAAAAGAGGGTGCCAGAGGATGAGATGGCTGGATGACATCATCAATGCAATAGACATGAACTTGGGCAAACTCCAGGAGATGATGAGGGACAGAGAGGCCTGGCGAGCTGCAGTCCATGGGGTCGCAAAGAGTCAGACATTCCTGGGCAACTGAACAACAACAATAACAATATGATGTCAGAAAAAAGATGGGCTGGACAGATGCCATTCCTGCATTGTTTTCTAACTGGCTTCATGTGAATATCTCACTGAGTAGAGGTAGTATCTCATTCATCTTTATATGCCCTACACATACCACAAGACCTTCACAAAATAGGTGTCAGAAAACAGCCATAAATGAATGGATTAATGAGTTAGGAAGGAAGGAGGAAATGGAGGGATGGAGAGAGGAGGAAAATGAATGAATGAACGAACAGATAATAAGAACGGCTAGTATTTCTGGAGCTTTTTCTTACAGTTCTAAGGGTTTCCATGTATTAACTCAATGACGAGATTAGAATTCAGTTCCCCTTGGCTTTATGCACCTTGTATATTTTCATTATCAGCTTCACCCGCAATCAGATGCATGGTGCAAAGAAACTCTCTAATGAGACGGACAGAAAAAGCAGATGTTCTTAATTAAAAAGAGGATGCTCATCAAAGTTGTTCTTACATAAGTTGTCCAGGTGCTGCTAGCTTATGAAAAGGCATATGAGTACCAGAGGCTAGAAACTCTGAGGGGATGTCCTCATCATTCCATTATATGAACAATCAAAAGTGACAGGCTGAGTAAAAGCAAAGTAATTATCCTGTTAATTTAGGCTCCCCCAAAGCTGCTTGTCTTGGCAGTTGTCTTACTTAATAATAAACCTAACATAGACTTATAGTTCCCACCCCCAAGAGCTTTGAGTACATTCTCTTCCATCTAGTCATTTGAGTTTGCTGAGCACCTACAATGTCACAAGCACCATTCTAAGTGTGAGTCCAGCAGTTAACCAAACAAATCACTGCTCAGAGTTCACACTGTCTCATAATTGAGACAGCAGAACAGTGATCCCCATCTTACAGAAAAAGAACTTGGGGCTCAGGAGATGAAGTAACTCTGACCGTGATCAAATAGAGAGATAACAGCACTAGATTTCTGATTCTTGAGGCTTAAAAATATTGTGTCTTACATAGAGTGATTGTTTTGATGAAATAGTTTAAGTATTTTTGTTCCTCTTCACACTGAAAAAATATTTTGCCACATGACGCACACATACCGTGAAGGTTCTTGAACCCTCAACTATCTTGCAGCAGAGTTGCTTAGAAGATTCAGTGGGGAGATGTCTCGTGGGGAAGTCATGGGTATCCTTGATTCCTCTCTTTCTCTCAAATCCTTCAGCAAATCTTATCCAGAACCCAATCATTTCTCTCTCCCTCCCTTGCTACCACTCTGGTCTAAGCCATCACCATCACTTGTCTAGATGTTTGAAGGAGGCACGTATCTGGTGTGGCCACCTTTCTCCCCTTTCACTTTCCTCAACAGCCAGTGGGATCCTTTTAATGTGTAAATTTGATTCTCCTCCCCAAATCCTACAAAGACTCCCCCATTTCACTGAGAGTAAAAGCCAACCAATATCTTAACTATAACCTATGAGGCACAATCTGGCCCCTGTTCCACCGGACCTCACCACCCACCACCCCAACCCCACCAACATTCTCTGCTTCCACTCTCACCATGGTTGTCACACTGACTATTCTTACTGTCTCTCAAACCCATAGGACATGATCCCACCTCAGAGCCTTTGCAGTAGCTCTTCTCTCTTCATCAAACATTTCACTCCAGATAACTGTATCTTCAACTCCTTCAAGTATTTACCTTCTGAGTGAAGTTGCCCTGACCACTCTATTTGAACATGCCCCTTACTTTGCTCTATTTATTTTCCCCATCACATAGATCACTTTGAAAAACTACATAAACTGTTTCTATATTATACTGATTGTCTTTCTTTCCCCACAAGGGCAGGAATTTTTCTTGCTTTTTTAAAACATATCCCAGAAGCTAGAATAATGTAGACACACAGTAAGTATGCGTTATAATCATCACCATCATCATCATTATTTGTGAATGTCAGGAGGTAGGAACTATGAGATCTGTACTGAGATTTTTCCCACCTGGAGACACAAGAATTCAGAGAAAGAGACCAAAGATTTTCATAACAGATCTGAATAAGGAGATTTGAATCCTAGCTCTGCCATTTACTTGAAGTTTGGGGTAAGTTAGCCTCTGTCAGTCTCAGATCTCTTGAAAGTAAAAGGAAAAGATAACTTCTATCTCAAAGGTCACACTACTGATGAAGTATGTGTATAGAATCTGTGCATAGAAAATGTCCAGTGTAATCAGAGTACAACTCAGATGAATTCTCTCAAATTAGTACTAGCTTCATTTTGCTTTGGCAGATTCTTATTTTACAGTGTGTCTTTGAAAACATTACTTCCCCTTTTGGAGCCTCATTTCACACAGCTATATAATAAAAAGATTCCTTGATGTTCTCTCTCACGGGCTCAGAAAATCTCAAGAGGGCTCGTGGGAACCCTAGGCCTCACAAGACATTGCTTCACCCTGCTGCTGTTCGTTACTGAGCCTTTTAAAAAGTCAACAGATAATAACGGGAGATAAATAAAACCTTTGTCACTTACTGCTGCCTCAGTTTTACACAAGTGCTGCCAAAAAGAGCTGCAAGAGGAACCTTTGGACAGTAGACCAGTCAAATGGTACATGCTGATAAACGTTTGTTTAAAATGTAGCTTTTTTTCTTTCCTGGAATTTCTCAGTAATTAACCAACCACATTAACCAACATCCTTTCAGATAGTTGTTTAGAGTAGCTGTTCCCAAATTTCTCATCATGAGGCACTCCCTGTGTTCCCCACAGCCTCCCCCAGGAGAGACCCAGGTTTCTGAAGTTTTTTCTACCAAATAAACTGGTGCGTCTGAGAGACGATGCCTGTATTTTTCTTTTACCTTAGTCAGATGAGTATAGTCAAAGACTTATGCGCTTAAGAACTTTCGATCATCAGGAGTTAGACACACTTTCATACTGAATGGTTATCCTTCCAGTCAAACCACCCCCCCCCAAAAAAAAAATCTGTTATTTTAAATAGCCTAAGCAGCCTAATTTTAAGTATATTCACTCATTCATTCTGCAAATATTTAACACCTATTATCTGGCAAATGAAATTCTAAGTGCTGGGGATATATGGATGAACACATTGCATCAAATTTCTTACTCTTACAGAGTTTGCATTTTAATGAAGAGAGACTATAAATAAGAAAATAAAATATATAGATAGAATAAGTTCTAAGGGAAATACAACAAGAAGGGAGATGGGATATGCAAAGTACAGTGGGGGTCCAAGGGTATTCTTTTCAACTGTGAGATCAGAAAAGGTCTGAGCGAGGAGGTGACAGTGATCCATTGAGATCCTTGGGAGAAGAGGTGCAAGCAAGAACCAGAAGAGAAAGCCTGCCCAGTGCAGCTGAGTATCACCTAGAAGGCCAGGGCATCGGAGACAAAGGGTGGGGCCAGGAGATACAGTTAGAAAAATAGACTGAAGAGAGCCCTGGAGTTTGTACTCAGGATTGTCTTTTACTACAAGTGAGAAGGGAGTCACTGGAGCATTTTGAGAAAAGGAGTGGCCTGATCTTCCATTTTAATGGCATCATTCTAACATCTGTGTGAGCCAAAGGGATGTTTCCAGTAGTTCCCTTGAAATACTGAAAACAGCACATGAATGTAGAATGTAGTAAAGGCAATCTTAAAATGCAGGGTTTAGGCATTATTCATAAAAGCCAAAAAGCATAAATAACCCAAATAACTGATGAATAGATAAAATGTGGTATATCATACAATGAAATATTATTCAGCCATAAAAAGGAATGAAGTGCTGATATCTGCTACAACGGGCTTCCCAGGTGGCTCAGTGGTAAAGAATCCACCTGCCAATGCAGGAGACACAGAAGAGGCAGGTTTGATGCCAGAGTGGGGAAGATCCCCTGGAAGAGGAAATGGCAACCCACTCCAGTATGCTTGCCTAGATAATCCCATGAACACAGGAGCCTGGAGGGCTACAGTCCATGGGGTCACAGAGGGTTGGACATGACTGAACAACTGAGCATGCATGCCTGCATATGCTACAACATGGATAAACCTTGAAGAAATGCTAAATGAAAGCAATCACAAAATACCATATATTATATGATTCCATGTATATGAAATGTTCACAATAGGCAAATCCATAGACAGAAAGGAGATTAGTGGTCTCCAAGAGATGGGGAGAGGGGAATGAGGAATGGTTGCTAATGAGTACAGGGTTCTTTCTGGGGTGATAAAAATGTTCCGGATTAGACAGTGATGTAAATTGCACAACCTCTTGAATATATGAAAAGCCACTGAATTATACACTTTAAAAGAGTGAAATGTATAGTATGTGAATTATATCTCAATTTAGAAACTAAAGGATTTAGGTTTTTGAAACGTGGTGCCAGGCTTTTTCTCTCTGCTCTTTGCCCTGTCATTCAGGTAACACACAGCATTACGTGAATTTAATTCTGTGAAACTGATCAATATAAATGCTCACCAAAATAATTTAACCCATGAGGGTAAGGCCACCCTTCCCTCCTAGCTGTTACACTACTGACCCATCATCATGACTTGTGACTTGCTTTTTCCCCCCAAATGCCTCTCACATCCACCCTCGACTTTATGTCCCCATCACCATGACCCTTATTCACTTCATGCGAATAAATACACCAGCATGGCTGGGGTACCTACCTCTTTCCTTTTCTTGCCTCTAATCTCCAATCTGTTCTTACAGAACAATCCTAAAACATCACTTTCATCATTCCTGTGCCCCTAGTTAAGGATACAAAATTGCTTTCTTAAATGACAAGATTTTTCATATCAGAGTAGCTATTAGGTTGATGCAAACGTAATTATGGTTTTGGACTGTGAATTTTATTTTTTTATGTATTTTTTAAAATTTAAATTTATTTATTTTAATTGGAGGCTAATTACTTTACAATATTGTACTGGTTCTGCCACACATCAACATGAATCCTCCACAGGCGTACATGTGTTCCCCATCCTGAAACCCACTCCCACCTCCCTCCCCGTACCGGACTGTGAATTTTAAATCATTATAACTAAGCTCAAACACATCATTATTAACCAAAATAGGAACCATTACAATCAACACATTTTTGCCAGTGAGAAATAAGTTTGTTTATTACTATAGTATAAAAATCCATGCTTTGGGATTCAGTGAACTCTTGGAAAGCATTTTCTGTCTCCTGTTAGTTATGAAAGCGTTTTCCCTGAAAAGTGTTGTTAAGATGCTTGAAGAAGTGGTAGTCAGTCGGTGAGAGGTCAGGTGAATACGGCGGATGAAACAAAACCTCAAAGCTCAATTCATTCAGCTTTTGAAGCAGTTGATTGTGTGATGTGTGGTCCTGCACTGTTGTGAAGAATTGGGCCCTTTCTGTTGACCAATGCCAGCTGCAGGCATTGCAGTTTTCGGTGCATCTGATTGATTTGCTGAGCAAACTTCTCAGAGGTAATGATTTCACTAGGATTCAGAAAACTGTAGTGGATCAGACTGGCAGCAGACCACCAAACAGTGACCATGACCTTTTTTGGTGCAAGTTTGGCTTTAGGAAGTGCTTTGGAGCTTCTTCTCCAACTCATCTTGTTGTATAAAATCCACTTTTGCATTACACGTCACAATCCAATAGAGAAATGGCTCGTCATTGTTGCATAGAATAAGAGAAGATGACACCTCAAAATGACAACTTTTTGATTTCCAGTCAGCTCACAAGGTACACACTTATCAAGCTTTTTCACCTTTCCAATTTGCTTCAAATGTCGAATGATGGAAGAATAGCTGACATTGAATTCTTTGGCAACTTTTCAATTGTAAGAGGATCAGCTTCGATGATGGCTCTCAGCTGGTTGGTATCAACTTCTGACGGCCAGCCACTGCACTCATTACCTTCAAGGCTCTCATCTCCTTTGCAAAACTTCTTGAACCACCACTGCATTGTATGTTCATTAGCAGTTCCTGGGCCAAATGGCTGTTGATGTTGCAAATTGCCTCTGCTGCTTTACAACCGTTTTGAACTCAAATAAGAAAACTGCTCAAATTTGCTTTTTGTCTAACATTATTTCCCTAGTCTAAAATAGATATAAACAGTAAGTAGTAAGCCATTAGCAAAAATGAAAAGCAAGAAATGTGCATTAAAATGATGTATAACATAACCACATTTATTTAGACTATATTCCAATATCAAATGGCAAATTTCAACAATGCAAAAACCACAATTACTTTTGCACCAACCTAATATTTTCTAAAAAATATTCATCATTTTTCTAAAAAAAAGATCCATCATTTTACTATGATTTTGTGTTGCTTCTGCCTTAGAGTTGGAGTTTAGATGCTCAAATGTTAAAAGATGTGTTGTTGATTTACATAGAAAATGGAACACAGTATTTCAAATCAGCTAGTCTGGAAAATTCAGGAAGAATGGTCAATGTACCAACAGCTTATCAAATCAAGTTAACAAGTCAATTCCTGGCATTACTTGTTCTGCAATATCTAGTTCCTTTCCCTGTTGCTCCTCCTACATCCTTTCTGAGAGGAAGGCTTTCTTCTTTGCCCCATGTCTCTAAATCTTGCCTTCTCTTTAAGACCAGCCCTGGTTCCTGCTCTTCTCTGAGGTTTTCAGGCTAGCCAGTGGTCCTTCCTTTTGGCTGCTCTATGGGATCCTTTTGGCATTTCTAGTTGTCTGGAGTACAGCCTGGGCATCACCCCACACCCTCTAGAGTGTAGCCAAGGTTGAGGACCATTACAAAGACACATTCTCATCCTTGAATAAATAGGAATAAACAGGAGAGACAAAGCCTTAGCTCCCAAAGACCTTAATTCCAGTGGAAAAATAAGCAATAAGCATATTTTTTTTAAAAAGATCATTTAGAAAGTGATAAATAAAATAGATAAAAGCATACAAATAATAAAGAGTTGCTAAGAAAGTGAAAGAGGCAACTTAAGACATTCTGAGGGTTCTATTATGTGGAATCTAAAACAGGTAAACTCGGGACCTCCCCTCGCCACCACTGGTGAGCCAGTGGTTAAGAATCCATTCTTCCACTGCAAGGGGCATGGGCTCAGTCCCTGGTTGGGGAAGTAAGATCCCATGTGTTGCACAATGTGGCCAAAAAAAAAACGTCAAACTCACAAAAGCAGAGTAGAATTGTGGTCACTGGGGTTAGGAAGCAAGGAAGGGATATGAGCAGGTGATGGTCAAATGTTACAAAATTTCAGTTATGCAAGATAAATTCTGGAGATCTATTACACAGCATGGTGTCTAGCCAACAGTACTGTATACTCAAAATTGAATAAGTATAGATCTTATATCCAGTGTTTTCACCACACACTAATAATAGTGGGAGGAAATCTTTGGGTGGTGATGGATGTGTCTATGACCTTGACACTGATGATGGTTTCATGAGTATGTATATATTCCCAAACTTATAGAGTTATATACATTAAATAAGCATAGCTTTTTTAATGTGCCAGTCATACCTCAATAAAGTGTTTTTTAAAATATACTTTTAGTGACATTTAACTAAGACCTGAATGACAAGAAGGAGCCTAGATATAAGAAGGAGCATTGAGACAGGGAGAACAACAAGGTGAGGTCATTTGAGTAACAGAAAGGAGGGCAATGAACGAAGGGAGGAGTGGAACAATACAAAATTGAAAAGGAAGTCAGAAGATGTAGGGACTTGGGAGCCATAGTGAAAATTTGGTTTTTATTTTAATTGAGATGAGAAGCTATGGTAGGTTTGCCTGCAGAGATGATCACTATAATCCTTGCAATCCAATATGGATGTCCCATTGCAATGTGATTTTGAGGCTCCTTCCATCAGGGGGTGAAATCTATCATCCCTCTCCTCAAACTGGGGATGGCTCTGGAACCAAAAAATGTGGGAGAAGTGACACTGTGAGGCATCTGAGACTTGGCCTCAAGAGGCCCCTACTGCTTCCATTCTCTCCTTCTTATAATGTAAGAAGTACATTCTATCTATTATATCTATAACATCTATCATGTAATGAAGCTGGGTCTAGCCAGTCAGAGGATGTGAGGCCATGTGGTAGAGAGCCAGGGCACCACAGGCAACAGCTAGCACCAAGAGCCAGTAAAGCCATCTAGGTCATCCAAACCAAGTCAAGCACAAGATGACTACAGTCACAAGGGTGACTCCAGGGAAGACCAGTAGAAGAACCACCTGGTTGAGTCCAACTGAAATAGCCAACCCGTAGAGGTGTGAGCCAGTACATAGTTTTGTGTCTCAAAGACATAAAATCAGTGGTGATTTTCCCTCAAGTGATAGACAAGTAATACAGAAATCTCTGGGATTTTAAATAGGAGTAACATAACATTTGCATATTTTAAATACCAGTTTCATCCTTAAAACAATAATGAATCCATCCATAAAAGCTATGGTCTTCGATCTCTCTAAAAAAGATAAAATATTATGGCCTTCATCAGAGAGATAGTGCAGCTCACAGAGATATGCTGGACAACTTAAACCTTTCTCTACAAAAATGAAATCTTATCCTCAAGCATATTAAAACTGTGTGAAACTACAAACACTAGACAAAAAAGAGTCAAAAGTCATTTGACTCTTTATCCCATTTCAGCCAAAAATAGAGTGAGAGAAATTCTGATGAAAACCAGGATCACATTTTAGACCAAAACTCATTATGAAATGTGTTCCTAAAGAAGATTAAAAAGGAACTATCTGCAAACCTCAAACCATGGAATTTCCATTTTATGTTATGTTGAAATAATCAAGAAAGCATTACATCATTCTTAAAAATGTGACAGACTGAAAGATGATCTTTGAATATGAATCCTTGGGAACAACTCTAAAACAATCAGCACTATCAAAATATAAAAAGCTATTTTGTGGGAAAAAAATTCTGTAATTAGTGAAAGCCAAGATGCTTGCTCTTGCTGTGCATAATTGTTTGATCTGCAGAGAAATGGGATTCACTTTGGTTATATAAATAGCATTATTTCTTAATGGTTCTTTAAGTGATAATATTTAACCAGCCTTTATGGCTATTTATTCACAGTACTTCATAGTATTTTCCATTAATTTATAGTTACATTCCAATCAAGGATGTTAACATCTTTCTGGGGTGTTTCTCATCACCCTTTAGTATATATCATGGTCAAACATCATGTAGCTTGAAAAGACACCATGCAAGTACTTTCAAAATGAGTTTATCTACTTAATGTCAATATTTCATAATCACTACTAGGAACAGTGTGAAAGATGATAAATAAATTGGAGAAGTTCCTGCCTACCTGATTGCCCCACCACTCCAAGCCAAGCTCCCCAGTGGATCTATTAAACAGTAGAGAAAGAAGAAAGGGGGTATGGAAAAGGATTAGAACAAAGACTCCAAATGAAGGAAGGAGATGGGAACTATGATAGAAAATTAAGTTCCAAAAAAAAAAAAAAAGAAGTTGGGACTATGAGAACGCCAGGCGCCTAAGCTAGAGAATCAGTTTTCCACAAAGAGCATCTCAGGCAATGCCTACAATTTACTAGGTTTCCTTCCATTTAGTACTGGTAGTTCTAGTCAAATCTTATTTTATTTTTTTGGCCATGCTGTGTGTCTTTCGGGATCTTAGTTCCCCGACCAGGGATCCAACTAGTGCCCCGTGGTAGTGCAAGCCCAGTGTCCTGACCACTGGACTGCCAGGGAATTCCCAATCTTAGACCTCTTTTGGATCATGGAAACCTTTGAGACTATGACAGCAGCTGTAGATTACAGATAAGTCTTCTCTCCAGATGACTTTCGGAGAGAAGTCACAACTTACCATCTGGTTCATATTTTCTTGTGTGTTTGCAGACCTCATGTTGAGAAATCTGCAGGTCTCCAGTGCCTACACCTCACAACCACGACCCACAACATCAGTGGCTTTAACCCACTTCAGGGGGCTTCCCTGGTAGCTCAGGTGGAAAAGAATCTGCCTGCAATGCAGGAGACCCCGGTTCCATTCCTGGGTCGGGAAGTTCCCCTGGAAAAGGAAAGAGCAACCCACTCCAGTATTCTTGGGCTTCCCTGGTGGCTTAGACCGTCAAGAATCCGCCTGCAATGCAGGGGACCTGGGTTCGGTCCCTGGGTTGGGAAGATGCCCTGGAGGAGGGCATGGCAACCCACTCTAGTATTCTTTCCTGGAGAATCCCATGGACAGAGGAGTCTGGCGGGCTGCAGTCCATGCGGTCGCAGAGAGTCAGACAGGACTAAGCGACTAAGCACACAACCAGCTTCAGGATCTGTCGTCACTCCTCCTTTCCTGTGAGGCTGTATCTGTATGAAATTTGTGGCGAAGTTAATTTCATCAACAAATGTTCCCCTTCTTCGCCTCGTTTTCATACGGCAGGTTAGTTCTGCTCGGCCACAAGCCTGACTGAAACGTGGCTCCATCCAGCCCCACCCGATTAAGCTGAGGGAAAAAAAGACAAAGCAGATCCACCTGGCAGCAACTCTCTAGCCCGTTTACCCGGATCCTACAAAAAGTCATCACACGGATGGCCGAAAGTGTCCAAAGTCTCTCACATCCATGGTATGTCTAAGTTATTTGACTTCAGCTTTACTGCAGGATGTTATAATTAGGCATGAGAAGGTTAACTCAACTTGTCAGGATCCCAAGATGGCGCCGCCCACATTCGCAAGTCACACCTCAGTCTGCACTTGGCAGGATACACCTGACAGGGAAAATCTAACCCCAGTCAATCCTCCAACTCAGCGCTGGTGAGCTCACCTCATTCTAGAAAATAGGACCTGCACGCCTTATTAAGACATCCTCGACCTCCTGGCCAAGCACACCCAGTTTCTGAGTTGTCTCTTCTAACATTTTGTAAAAGTTTTCTCTTGCCCAAAATCGCTGGGAAGACTGCTTCACTGCTAGTAAGCATTAAACTACCCCCTCCTTACCGCCCCTCAGCCATGGGTTGTTTCCCTTAAATAAAGGACACCAAGGTCAGTACTAAATTGTTTTAATTTTGTCATGTGACAGCAGAGAGAGAGAGAAAGGAGAGGGGAAGGGAGGAAAGGGGGAAAAAGAAGAGAAAGAGGTTACTTTGTGCTGTTCCTCTTCCTGTGTTTGAAGAGCTTTCCAGCCCTGGAGTCGTAGTCACCTCCCAGACTCAAAATTCTCTCTATCTAGCCGTATCTGCTTCTCTGGACATTTCTTCCTTAAAAAACAAACAAACAAACAAAAAAAACAAACCTATTTTTGTGTCACGCATGCAGTGACACAACTTTTCTTCTCTTTTAGATTAAGGTTTGTTCTACTCCCTGCAATGTTGGGTTTCCTCCAATTACCTTCCTCCCTATCAGTGTTGAACTCTGTCTTTAGTATCGGAAACTTTCCTGAACTCTCAGCAATCTTTGGCTGTCTATTCATATGTAAGAGGAAGACAGTAAAAAGTCCAGCCTTTGTTGAATACACTCCATCAGGCTTTTATCCTCACCACTACGTTAAAACGATGACCTCCATGCCGCCAATTCCAATGGCCCATTCTCAGCCCTCTTACTTCATTTAATAGCAGCTTTGATGCAACTGATTGTGCCCTGACCCTATGCTAACAATCACCCCTCCTTCAAGCCCTTCCTTCTTTACCTAGCAGCAGGATGCCATCCTCTCTGGGTCCCCTTCTCTAGCCCGCTTCCTTACTTTTCCCTATCCTCTGCTAACTCCTCCTCATCTCCTGACATGTCTCTCTGTTGGACTGCTCCCAGGGCTCAATCATGTGCAAGTCTTGATGATCTCATCCGGGTCTCGTGGCTTTAACTGCCATCAGTGTGATGTGACAATGACTCATGAATGTATAGCTCCAGCTCTGACCTCTGCCCTGAATCCCAGACTGCCTTCTACTGCCCACTGGTATTGCTACTCAGCAATCAATCAGTTCAGTTCAGTTCAGTTGCTCAGTCGTGTCCTACTCTTTGCGACCCCATGAATCACAGCACGCCAGGCCTCCCTGTCCATCACCAACTCCCGGAGTTCACTCAGACTCACGTCCATCGAGTCAGTGATGCCATCCAGCCATCTCATCCTCTGTTGTCCCCTTTTCCTCCTGCCCCCAATCCCTTCCAGCATCAGAGTCTTTTCCAATGAGTCAACTCTTCACATGAGGTGGCCAAAGTACTGGAGTTTCGGCTTTAGCATCATTCCTTCCAAAGAACACCCAGGACCAATCAATAGGCAAATAAAATTCCCAAGTCAAATATGTCCAAAATTTTTGATCCTGGATTTCTCCCCCTACCAAGTCTGATCCTCCCCAGTCTTATGCTTCTCAGCAAATGTTCTGTCTTCCTTTGAAATATGTCTGGAACCTAACCACTTTAAAAGACTTGGTGTTCTTTAAATATGCCAGGTGTATTCCCACTTCATGCACAGCATTTGTACTTGCTTTTTCTTATTCCTGGAACCCTTGGCCCAAATAGGCTCCTGACTTCTTCCTCACTGCCTTTAGGTCTCTGCTGAAAGTTCACTACATCCCTGAATATGCCAACCCCTCACTCCCTGTCCCCTTACGCTGTTCTATGTTTGTCTTTAGCACTCATCACCCTCTCACATGCCATATACTGAAATTAATTATCAACCTGCTTACTTGCAGTGTCTGTCCTCTAGAATGTAAGCTCTATGAGAGCAGAGACTTATTTTGTTCACTTATCTTCTATTTGCAGTGCCTAGACCATTATCGGAGAAGACAATGACACCCTACTCCAGTACTCTTGCCTGGAAAATCCCATGGACAGAGGAGCCTGGTAGGCTGCAGTCCATGGTGTCGCTAAGAATCGGACACGACTGAACGAGTTCACTTTCAGTTTTCACTTTCATGCATTGGAGAAGGAAATGGCAACCCACTCCAGTGTTCTTGCCTGGAGAATCCCAGGGACAGGGAGAGCTGGTGGGCTGCCATCTATGGGGTTGCACAGAGTCGGACACAACTGAAGTGACTTAGCAGCAGTAGCAGCAGACCATTATAAGTGCTCAATAATTGAAATGCTCATTGCTGCTGCTGCTAAGTCGCTTCAGTCGTGTCTGACTCTGTGCAACCCCATAGACGGCAGCCCACCAGGCTCCCCCGTCCCTGGGATTCTCCAGGCAAGAACACAGGAGTGGGTTGCCATTTCCTTCTCCAATGCATGAAAGTGAAAAGGGAAAGTGAAGTCGCTCAGTCATGTCTGACTCTTAGCGACCCCATGGACTGCAGCCCACCATGCTCCTCCATCCATGGGATTTTCCAGGCAAGAGTACTGGAGTGGGGTTAAAGATGATAAATAATTGTAGATTAAATAAATGAATGTTTATTCCCATTGGAAGGGCATGGTGGGTGGCCTCCACAGGAAAGGATTGGGCAGGGGTCTACTTATTTTGATGGGGAAACCCCCAAATGTCAATGACTGTAAGCCTTTCTCTTAGAGAGTGAGTTCCTACCGCTCACACTGTGAATCCTTAGGTCTCTTGCCTAGAGGGTATGAGCTTGATGACCAGCATTTTGGAAACTTGGTGCATGAATGTGGCTGAAAGTTTTCAGTGTTTAGGATGGAAACTTTTAATTAATACCCCTGTGTTTAATGAGGTTCATTCATTCATTTATTCAACAAGTATTTACCAAGTGGCTATTAAATGCCAGACACTGTTCTAGGTACTTTAGATTCATCAGTGACCAAAACAAACTGAAGTCTCTATCTTTTGGAATTTATATGCAGCTATGACAAGTGTTCTTGAATCCAGAGATTTCCTGTGCAGAAAATAAAGCTCCCATTTTGCACTAGGTGTGGGGAGGGGCAGTTTAGTGGTTGAGCTCTGCAGTTATAACTACTCCTTACATGCATTTTCACTAGGGTTGCTACATCAGGCATTTCTAACCTTCAACTAGCCCTGTGTTTTCAGTTCCCTTCCTCTAATGTCAGTCTACCCACTCACTCTGTTCTCCAGAGGTACCTGTCCCTGGTACCTCCAAAGTCTCAGCTTCCGCTCATTCGGTAACACAAAACAGCTTCCTTCTTTTCTGATTTGGTTCTGCTGAACTCAGTTAAGGCTGATGTATCCCTATTTCACTCCCCAAATGTGGTTGTCTCTTCCTTTCTCTTTGTCCTGGAAAATTTATGTGCTCTTTTATTCCTTCATTATAATCTTAGGAAGTAGACTTACATTTAACCTGCCATGTTTGACCAATCAACCTGAAAATCACCTCCAGCATAATCATCCTTAAGTACATCAGATTTTGAGGAATATGTTTACTGAGCCTCTATTTTGCGCAGGGCATGTACTGAGCATCTGGACAGTGTTTGTGTTTCCATATCTTGGATGTCTGAGAGAAATTCAATCTTCTGGCAACCCCCTGAAACTCCCCAACACCACCACCACCACCACCACACACACACACAGAGTAAGCATTGGGTTCAGCCTTCTTATCGGGGTATCCAGGGAAAATTGGGAAAATAGAGGGGCCCCTATTTTCCCTAGGGGTTTTCTTCCATCTCACTCCAGTCCAGCAGCTGTTGAGAATAGGGATCTCACCTGTTCATCTGGGTTTTCACCGGGCCCTGTACTGGCATCTGGATCAAACTACCACAGCTCATTCCATCAGTTCGCTCACACCTTCCTGAAATTACTGGGACATTCTCCTGACTTTAAAAATTACCATGGTCTGAATTTACTGCAGCCAGGAGAAGAGGTGGAGAACAGATTAAACATTGAATTAAGATTAATATTTAGTTAAGATTAATATGATATTGTAAATCAATATACTTCAACTTTTAAAAAAGAATTAAGATTAAAATATGGCCATTAGAGTTCTTGAGTATAAGTTCTGCTCTGAAACACCATTTATATTTTAATAAATAGTTAAATACTTGGGAATAAATAGTTGAAATTTCCTCATTGAGTGGCCATGAGAATTAAATCAGATCACATATGGAATGGGCCTAGCATAAGAAATGAAATTTAAAGAAAATTTCAGTGACAAATGAAATTTAAAGAAAATTTCAGCTTCCTTAGCTCTTCAAATTGGTCTGCATGGCGATTAAGGCCAGGTTTGAATCAGACCAAAATCTACTGTACTTTAATGACTTTCGATTCTAATAAAGATATCAATCTCTGTGGTTTCTCCTGGAAGGGGCCCAAATAGCCTTTCCATACAAGATTTGCTCCCTACGACTTAGTTCCAATCTCTTAGAATACCGTGTAGCACAGTCACGGCATTTTTGGCACTCAGGGTTAGGAGAATCTTTCAATATGCCAAGTGAGAGTTCACAAGACCCCTACCTAGTAGAGTTGAGTAACAGAAGCAACTAGTGCTCTCTCAGTAATTCACATGCTCTCCTTTATTCTCCACCCAAACTAGGAGCAGAAATAACACTGCATTTCCAGGTAAGGTAGTGAAAAGCCAGTGTGCCTCCTTCTCCCTCCCCACTTCTTTGGTGATATCAAATCTTATAAACAAGTGTGGTATATACATACAATGGAATACTACTCAACTATAAAAAAGAATGAAATATTGTCCTATGCAGCACCAGGGACAGATCAGAGATTCCCATACTAAGTGAAGTAAGTCACACTGAGAGAGACAAACATATAATATCACTTATATGTGGAATCTAAAAAATTATACAAATGAATCTACATACAAAAAAAATAGACTCGGACATAGAAAATAAACTTAAAGTTACCAAAGGGGGGTGGGGGGAGGGGTGGATAAATTAAGAGTATGTGTTAAGAGATACACATGACTTCATATAAAATAAACAACAAGGATGTTGCATGGGGAACAATATTCAATATCTTATAATAACCTATAATTGTTCTCAGCTTTCTTAAAGCTGAGCACTGAAGAATTGATGCTTTTGAACTGTGGTGTTGGAGAAGACTTTTGAGAGTCCCTTGGACTACAAGGAGATCAAACCAGTCAATCCTAAAGGAAATCAGTCCTGACTATTCATTAGAAAGACTGATGCTGAAGCTGAAACTCCAATACTTTGGCCACCTGATGTGAAGAACTGATCCCTTAGAAAAGAGCCTGATGCTGGAAAAGGTTGAAGTCATGAAAAGACAGGGACAACAGAGGATAAGATGGTTGGATGGTATCACCAACTTGATGGACATGAGTTTAAGCAAGCTCCGGGAGTTGGTGATGGACAGGGAAGCCTGGTGTGCTGCAGTCCATGGGGTTGGAAAGAGTAGGACACGACTGAGCGACTGAATTGAACTGAACTGAACCTATAATGGAAAAGAATCTGGAAAAGTATATTTTAAAAATTGCTCATATGTTCCAAATTGTGAACAACAAAATGGTAAGTGAAGAAAAAATAAATCCTGGGTACCTGACTGACTGTTTGGAATAAGCCTCCAGTCCACTCAATCCAACCCATACTCAGCTAGTAACACAAGAGAGAAATAAACATTTGCTGATATTTGAGATTTAATTTAATACCACAGTAACCCTAGGGAAATAAATTAGTTCTAGAGAACTTATAAAGATATAATTAAAAGGGACTTCAGCATCCATTAATGGCAGACTAGGTAGTTCAGACCAACTCCACACTAGAAAAGACAACAAAAAATGTTTTTAATGTCTGCTCAAAAAAGCATTGTGGAACCATCATGGCAGTGAAAAATCACCTGGCCACCATCTGGCCATCTGGGAGAAGATGAAAGTCCAGAGAAGTAAGCCTGACATTTAAGGTCACTTTTCTCCTGGGAGCATTTGCTAATTATAACAAAGCCAGTATTTGATATCTGAGTAGTTTGATAACCTGGTATAGACATAAAAGTTGGATGCTGGGGAAAACACAGTATGTAGGATGGGACCCTGAAGTACTGTATTCCAGAAACAAGAGTAAATTGAAATAAAAAGAGTCTCCACACTGCCTGTAGCCCAAACTTCAGATAATCTGGGTGGCCCAGAATATCTCAGGCCTTTCAAATGGATTAAAGAGATTCCAGATTGCTAATGCCTTCAGGCTCTTGAAAGAAGCAAATGAAAATCCTTTCTGGAGAAAAAGGAAGCAAACAAACACAGACACACACATTATTTTAAGCCTAAAATAAATGAACATTTTTTCTAAAAAATTCTACAAGCAATTTTCCAATATAATTTTGGATACAATCAAAGAAAACGAAGCGCAGACTGAGATGAGATACTGTGAACAAGAGTCAGCAAAACCAGTAGAAAAATAGACACAGAATTACATGGTCTCCAGATAGTGACACTGATCAGACTTTAAAATAATTAGCTCCTTGAATTCCAGGAAATAAAATACAGTGTTGAAAATTTCAGCAAAGAATTGGAAATATTTTATTTAAGGATATAGCAGGATTGAAAAAGAACCACTAAATGTTCTAAAATTGAAAACACAATAACTGAAATTAAGAACACAATGAGTGGAGTTTTACTAGACTGAACCTTGTAGAGAGAGAAATGAAGAACTTAAAAATAAGTCAGAAGATATCCAGAATAACACAGATAGAGGCAAAAAGCCTGGAAAATACAGAAGTGATGGTCAGAATGCTACCCGCAGACTAGCATCCGTTCTGGGTTCTCAGAAAGAGCCTACAGAAAAAAGGGGCCAAAAGCAGTATAGTAAGAGAGAATGGCTGAAAAATTTCCAAGAGTGATGTAAGACATTGAGCTCCAGATTGAAAATAAAATTAAGTGGACTTGGCAGGGAAGAGAGAAAAGGCTACTTTCTTAAAAGTCAAAGATGACTCAAAGATTTATTTCCAGTGAAAGGGTGATGTAATTAACTGAGATAAGAAACAAGGAGGGAGGAAAAGGTCTGTTGGGCTCAGAAGGAATCAGTGTGAAATAGAAATAGTAGGTTCCAATTTTTACTTTGAATTTAACACCCAGGCAGGGATAATAAATGTGTCCTTATTTCTTAAACAATTACTATTTTTCTTGTTACGTTCATGTTCCAAAACTTTCATTGTTTAAAAAGGACCAGTCAAACTTTCTCATCTCAAGAATCTAGCACCTCAGGTCTCCTTCCCTTCTTGCTAGAATCCATAGTTTGCCTCTAAGAACTGACCTACAAGTGGATATTTGCAGCAAAATGTACAGTAACTTGCAAACCATTCAATACACTTGCCTGATGTTCCAATATAATTATTTGTTCATTGCGACCTTTACTAAACCCATCACAACAAAATAATGTGTTTTCTAGTTTTTAACACCATGACTTAGGACCCCATTTTTTAAATACTGTAAGGACAAGTGACAGGTGCCCTAAAGGCTTTGATTTATCAAAGTAATTTGTCAAATTTCTACATATGCTGCTGACTTCAAATGTTGGAGTAAGTACAACTTTGTGTCACAATCTGCAATATTGCCTTAAGGATTAACATGAGTTCTTAAAATAGTTATTGACTTCATTAACAGAAGGAAAAAAGAAAACACTGGCTACCATAAATTTCTCTGTTTTCTTTTTTTACTCAGAAAACGGCACGACTTTCACAATAAATCCTGTCAAGAGTGAAAATGAAACAGCATGCTTTCTTTTCAACCCAAAAAAGGTTAAAAGATGATAATGATGACGATAAGTAATGTTTATTGAGCACTTTCTATGTGCCAGGAATTGTTCTAAGTTACATAGTTTCACTAAAGAGATTTAAATACATATAATAACATAAATGATATACCAATGACATAAATAATACTATTTGATAGAGAGTCAGGCATTTTCCCCCCAAAAGTATTCTTTTTATAAAATACATCACAATTCTGTTGATACAGTTAGGGACCAGAAATATATTTATATGGGAGAAATTAGGGAAAAAAATCCTACAATAACAAACTGTAAGTAAATCTACCATTTTTTCTATAATACTATCTTTTTCTTCTGAAAGTAGAATTAAAAATGTCAAAAACAATAAAAAGGAAAATAATTTTATTTTCAAGCAACATTTTTACATGCCAACATTGTTTTCAAATATCATTAAATTTTAAAATACATTTAGAGAGTATCCATGTTATTGCCTTATGCAAAGATAAGTTTTTCAACACTAACTGTGGATCTAGTTGTCCCAGACGTTTACGTTCAGTATTTCACTGTTTAACTACTGCTATGTTTCTGTGGTTTCCCTGAATATCATTCTGAGTAAAGTCATTAGGAATACTTCAATCATAATTTTGTCTAATTGATCAAGCTTCCTAGTATCACCAGCCAAAACGGCTAAAGACATACATTTTTTTTTAAATAGAGGACACTTCTAAGAATTTTACCTAATAAAATGCATGAACCAACTCCTTAAATTACTAAATGTCTTAAAGATTTACAAGTAATTTGGGACATTGTTTAACCACATTCTTGACATTATGATGGGTTTAAATTGTATTTTTTAGTTCACACTACACAGTTTGTAGGACCTACTTCCCTGACCAGGGATTGAACTGGGACCCCTGCAGTGGAATGGCAGAGTCCTAACCACAGGATGCCAGGGAATTCCCTGAAGGGGTGAAATTTAGTTTACTTCTTCTCAGCCATTCTGACCATCAGATTCCTGGAACTTTGCTATTTTGCTAAGTTTTTCATTTTTCCTCTTCTTTTTGTTTTAACCTATTTGAATCTCTCATATAGTCTGTGACTCTTGTTATTAAAAAAAATAAGAAAAGTATGAATTCATGTTATGAGTTTCCCTGGTGGCTCAGATGGTAAAGAGTCTGCCTGCAATGCAGGAGACCTGCGTTTGATCCCTGGGTTGGGAAGATCCTCTGGAGAAGGAAATGGCAACCCACTCCAGTATTCTTGCCTGGAAAATCCCATGGACGGAGTTGCCTGGCAGGCTACAGTCGTGGGGTCGTAAAGAGTTGGACACGACTAAGCAACTTTCACATGCATATGAATTCACAGACTCATTTGGCTCTCAGATTACCTAGGGCCCTAAGGATGTTTGAATCCAGTCCCCCATATGATGTTTGAAAGTTCTCTGCCACATCAACCCAAATGTTTTCCATCCTCCATGCCTGCCAAGATAGGGAATTATCCACATGACAACCCACTCCATTTACAGTTTTCATTATTAAAAATATCTCTTCTAACCTGAAGCAAAACCTTCTTCTCCAAAATTGACATCTATTTTGGACTCCACCAATCTCAACACTTGGAGTAGGAAATGGCAACCCACTCCAGTATTCTTTTCTGGAAATCCCATGAACAGAGGAGCCTGAAGGGCTGAAGTCCATGGGATTGCAAAGAATCGGACATGGCTAAGCACGCATGCATACACGCAATCTCAGCACTGCCTCTGGCAGGATGACCCTGAGCAAGTCCGTCTTTTGTTGCTTTCTTTTCCTCAGTTGTAAAATGGGGATAAGAATTGTTATGTCATGGGGTGTGGAGATTAAATGAGAATGTAATAAAGTATCTGGCACAATACAGGGCATTTGAAAGCAGTGGCCTTTATTAGGAATAGGAAACCCACCCTGCATGGCTGCTCTCAGAAAGGTAGTAACAGCTATTTTTTTCTCTCCTCCAGGCCAAATATCCCCATTTCCTTCCATTTTTCTTTGAAAAACATGGCATTTTGTCTCTTATTCTTCCAATCATTCCTTCCTGAATAGTTTATTCTTTGAGAGAAGAATCAACTGCAAATCAAAAAACTTATAGCCATACGTTTTATGAACTTAGAGCAAGTTGTTTCCCTACTGCTGAGTAAATCTCTCCCTGCTCCCCCACGTGCAACAACGTCCCTAGAGTTAACCCCCTGGCAAGCTAGCCTATGGAGAAGACAATGGGTATGGATACTTTCTGGTTCTAAAGTGCGGAGGAGCTGGAAGTACCCCTCAGACATTAGGATGCATCTGAGAAGTTTCCCCCTTCATTCTGGTAGGATGTCAGCTCTTCCTCGTTGAGGGTCACTCCTCTCTGTCCTCTCCATTCCTTTCTCTGGACTTCACAATTCTGGGTGGTGGCTCCATATGACATCTTTCTGGGACTTGCAAAACTCTCATGGTTGAGTTCTGTCTCCTCAGCTAATTCATCCTGGTCAATGATTCCACACTTCTCCTCAGAAAGGTTTTCGGGGTCTGCCCACTCCTGTTTTTCCCCAGAAGCAAAGATCCCATAGAAGATGACGCCACTGTAGTGCACCAAGGCAGCTATGAGGAATACATTCTGCCACTCCTCACGGGTCTGAACAAGGAAACAGTACCAATTAATATTTTAACCCAAAACAGAAATGAACAGTATCTTCTGGAGCCCTCCGCTGGGACAAAAGCACTTAGTCACCCCAAAGCAATGCTGTGCTTCTTGGGAAGACATGTGGCAGATGCATGCCCAGGACCCAAATGGAATTTGAGTGTTTAAAAAAATCAAAGTTAAGACTACAGTGAATATGCATTTTTTCTAATTTAGAAAAATATTTTATAAAATAAACATCCTGTAAGATCCTTGCTGCACCATTTCACAGCTCTCCTAAATCTACAAATGAGGTTAAATTAAATTTGCTTTAGGAACCCACCATTGTAAATATCAGAGGTCTCCTTCTTGCTTGCTTTGGATATATGACAATTTGAGTCACAAAAATGCTCAGTTTGTACTGCCCAGTAGCTTATGTATACTCATATTTTCTGTGAAAATATATTGTATAAAAAATAATGGGAATTTGCGTTGAAAGATTTACTAACAGAATTAATAATCATATTACCAATCCTATCGTCTCATGAACAGAGAGAGAGTTTGGATCCTCTGCCTATAAAGTCACCAGAGCCCACCTTTCTTTTCTATCAAAAGATAAGAAATGTTATCCCACACTTTCTTCTCCAAGAAACTGGGAGAATTTCTGAAGTTATATTTTTAATAGGATATGCAACAACAAAGAAATAGTTGGGTAAAAATGCCATAGTATCAAATAATGTTAATTTGCAGAAGGCAGCATATCTATAACCCTTTCAAAGACAGAGATGAAGAAACCATCTGGCCTGTGGCTGAATTCTGGACGGATCTGGGATCCTCCTGTACTACTCACCTTAGTCTAAATACACAAATGTGCAGTAACGACCTGCTGCCACACCTGCGTGGGTTCTTAGGAAGGGTCATTAATGTCTTGTTTGTTTTCTTCATAATAAGGAAGTATAACTGCACTAATATTTTCACTCTGGAGCATGCTAAGCAATAATTGGAAATGGTGATAAAGTCTAATTACTTGGAATTATAAAACAACCTTGGGTAATTTATTTATCCTGAATTGATTGCCTCAGTTTCTTTTTGTGTCTTTAAACAGTCTTTATGGTATTATCACTTCTTCTACACACACACACGCCACTTCTATTTCTCAGTTTAAGAAACATAGAACCAAACATCAGTCAGTCCTGCTGCCATCAATAAATGATAATTTTTTAAAAGAAGAAGAAAAATTTTAAAAAATAGAAGCTCAAGTGACTCAGCCAAGTCAAGGACATACACATTTACACAGGCTGGGACAGGGCCTTGAGACTTTGTGCAGTACTTCGGTCCTCTCATACTGTAACCCACAACCCCAAAGGAAACCATTACCTTGTGCTTGGTCATTGCACCCACAATAAGGGGACAGACCATTCCAGAGAGGGTTCCCACTCCATTTGAGATTCCCATGAGAATGCTGGCATAGCGAGGGGCAATATCCAAGTGGTTGACATTGAAACCTATAGTGAAGCCAAACATTTCAAAATCAGACTCAGGAACAGAATTCCAAATGCAGTTTGGAAAATATTTAGCTTTCCCCAACTCTCATCAATCTCTTTCCTCTACTAATGGATACCTGTACCAAAAGGGCTGGCTTGAGGATTGTCAGGCTGTGTCTGCTCATAGCAGAAAACATGCTGTGATTGATTACGGCTACAATGGGTTCTTCACGGGGAGAATTATGGCACCTCTACCTTCTCAGCTTGAAACCCCAAAATAATGGTGTTTGGGGCAATCTGAAAAGCACAGCCTGGATCACATTTATTCAGAGTAAGCAATCACACAATTACATTGTTGTTGTTTAGTCCCTAAGTCGTATTCGACTCTTTCGCAACCCATGAACTATAGCCCTGCAGGTTCCTCTGACCATGGGATTTCCCAGGCAAGAATACTGGAGTGGGTTGCCATTTCCTTCTCCAGGGGATCTTCTTAACCCTGCACTGCAGGCAGATTCTTTACCACCTGAGCCACCAGGTAAGCCCACCACAATCGCATACAGTGTGATTAAAACTAAATCTTGCTTCATAATATCCTCCTTCCTAGCTCTCAGCTCACTCCCAAAAGGCCGCCACAGGCAGGTCTGCCTTAGTACCACATGGCATATTATAAAGGGTTCTTTTTGGATAAGAAAAATTTATACAAACATTTGCAGGATCCTCTGTAATTTACAAAACACTTCCATATACATACTTGATTTGGAATTTGTAAATCTGGATTCGAATCTTATTCTTATCTCTTAAACAAGTCATCTTTAGGACTTTGTTTCCTCATCTCTATTTTGAGGGTCATATTACTCCTTAACTCATAAAGATGCTGTGAGATGAGACTTAGGGGAAATATGTATGCGAGAGCTGTTGGCAAACAGCTGAGCTCTAGTAACTATCACGGTGCCAATATCAGCATCGCTGCTGTTGCTGCCACTGTAAAACACACCCGTCACTCTGGGGTCTTTAATCAATAGGTAATGCTGCAAGGAGTGGTAAAATAAAAAATCACCAGTACCTTACTATTCATCTGTTTTTCAGGAGAAAAGAATGAGTGGGATGAAGGAAGCAGGAAGGCAGAGGAAGGACAAGGCTTTGAGAGAGGAGGCATCAGGCACTGGGAACCAATTCTGCCAGTGTAGCCCACGGTTGCATTTTAGAGTCAGACCTTGGATCTGGCTGTTTAATTGAGATGCAAACCTGGACAAATGATTTAATCTTTCTGAACCTCAGCTTCTTCATCTATAAACTGGGATAATCATTCTTATAAAACTGTTGTAAGAATTAAGATAAATAACATATGTCAATTACATAGGTTCAAGGAGGTGAAAGCCAACATCAGGTTCTTTGCAGTACAACATCCATCTACCCAATTTACTTTCCTGAGCTGGCAAAGTGTCTGGCGCATAGTAGGTACTCAATATATCATTGTTTAATTAATTACCAACTTGAACTCTGAAATTACAGCAGGGGGTTATAGGTTTTATTTACTCATATTTTTATTTTCCCTTGTCTTGCTTTTTAATGCTCTATTTTGTGCAAAGAACTAAAAATATAATTTAAAAAAATTCTTTTTCTAATCCAGCATATTGGCTGCTTGTTTTATTTCCTACCTCTGTTCAGAGAGAATTTTAAGAAAACCTTTCTGGAATAAACATACCTTCTCTTTCAAAGTGGCAGAAAATCAGAATATAAAACAGCTGAAAGATTAATTAATCTTACTGTTTATTTGAATGTGATAAACACTTTATTAGAAAAGAACCCAGAGATAAGAAGCAATTAATATGATTGGCGAGTATTATATTCTGATACAAAGCCTAGACATCTGCGTTCAGCTAAAGATAATATGAGAAAAGCCATTTCGGTTTCTAGCTACACAATCCTGGGGTTTGGGGGAAATATCATTGAGAAACTGAGATACTAATAGATTTTTTGTTTGTTTTTTTGAAGCAGACACATAAAGCAAGTTACACACAAGTTGAGAGAGTCTGTCTTCTCTACACAGGACATATTCTAAAGCAGATATCACCCATTCTTGTATCTTTCTAATCTCCCCTGTCTCAGCTCTCCTATTTATAATCAGTTCCTAAACTGAGCAAGTCTCCCTTGGCATCCCTATTAACTCCTTATAAAGTTGACATATAGCAGATCCTAAGGAATCATCCTCCCCATGACCATAGTCCCTCCCATAGTCTCACTGTTGAATCAGATAAACCTTTATTCCAATCCTAATCACTTAATTTACCTGAGTAAGTTAAGTCACCTCTCCAAGCCTCAGTGTCCTCACTAGTAAAATGAACATAGCAATACTCTTCTCATCAGGCTGCTACAGGGATTAAATGAGTTCATACCTTAAAAGTGACCGGCATGGTGTAAATGCTGAAAAAAAAAAATTTCTCTCCGTCTGATTGTCGCTTAAACTGGCAATCTGGGGACAATATGAGCCTGAATATTTCAATATCTCTGTGTACAGGATATGAATCTCTTTTGCATTACAGAGCTATCAAAAGAAGATGTCCCTTAACATCCTGCTGGGAACAATTCATGACTGCTCTATCCTTGCTATTCAAAGTGTGGACTATTGATCAGTGGTGTCAACTTCACTGGGGAGCCTGCTTGAAATGCAGGATCTCAGGCTCCACTCTACATTGGCTAAATCAGAATCTGTATTTTTGCAAGATCCTAAGGTGTCAGTTTTCATTCCAATCCCAAAGAAAGGCAATGCCAAAGAATGCTCAAACTACCGCACAATTGCACTCATCTCACACTCTAGAAAAGTAATGCTCAAAATTCTCCAAGCCAGGCTTCAGCAATATGTGAACCGTGAACTTCCTGATGTTCAAGCTGGTTTTAGAAAAGGCAGAGGAACCAGAGATCAAATTGCCAACATCCGCTAGATCATGGAAAAAGCAAGACAGTTCCAGAAAAACATCTATTTCTGCTTTATTGACTATGCCAAAGCCTTTGACCGTGTGGATCACAATAAACTGTGGAAAATTCTGAAAGAGATGGGAATATCAGACCACCTGACCTGCCTCTTGAGAAATTTGTATGCAGGTCAGAAAGCAACAGTTAGAACTGGACGTGGAACAACAGACTGTTTCCAAATAGGAAAAGGAGTACATCAAGGCTGTATATTGTCACCCTGTTTATTTAACCTATATGCAGAGTACATCATGAGAAATGCTGGGCTGGAAGAAACACAAGCTGGAATCAAGATTGCCAGGAGAAATATTAATCACCTCAGATATGCAGATGACACCACCCTTATGGCAGAAAGTGAAGAGGAACTAAAAAGCCTCTTGATGAAAGTGAAAGAGGAGAGTGAAAAAATTGGCTTAAAGCTCAACATTCGGAAAATGAAGATCATGGCATCTGGTCCCATCACTTCATGGCAGATAGATGGGGAAACAGTGGAAACAGTGGCTGACTTTATTTTTCTGGGCTCCAAAATCACTGCAGATGGCAACTGCAGCCATGAAATTAAAAGACGCTTACTCCTTGGAAGGAAAGTTATGACCAACCTAGATAGCATATGGAAAAGCAGAGACATTACTTTGCCAACAAAGGTTCATCTAGTCAAGGCTATGATTCTTCCTGTGGTCATGTATGGATGTGAGAGTTGGACTGTGAAGAAGGCTGAGCACCGAAGAATTGATGCTTTTGAACTGTGGTGTTGGAGAAGACTCTTGAGAGTCCCTTGGACTGCAAGGAGATCCCACCAGTCCATTCTGAAGGAGATCAGCCCTGGGATTTCTTTGGAAGGAATGACGCTAAAGCTGAAACTCCAGTACTTTGGCCACCTCATGCGAAGAGTTGACTCATTGGAAAAGACTCTGATGCTAGGAGGGATTGGGGGCAAGAGGAGAAGGGGACGACAGAGGATGAGATGGCTGGATGGTATCACTGACTCAATGGACGTGAGTCTCAGTGAACTCCGGGAGTTGGTGATGGACAGGGAGGCCTGGCGTGCTACAATTCATGGGGTCGCAAAGAGTCGGACACGACTGAGCGACTGATCTGATCTGATCTGATCTGAAGGTGACTTGTATGCACCATTAAATTTTGAGAAGTATTGGGCTAGATTGAATAATAATTGAACAACTGTAGTGAATATTTTTTAATTGTTTTATGCACCTGGTACTGGGACTAAGATCTTCAAAAGCTTTATTTTCACTAGACTGTAAACTTTATAAGAACAGAAACTTTTCTTTTTTTCACTGCAGTTTCTGCTGCGCCAAGAAGAGTGTCTGACTCTTGGGAAGTGTGAAGGAATGAAAGAATTACCTCAGTTCATCGCAATCTCCCAACAACCCTAAGAAGTTGCCATTATATCTCTTCAGTCTCTAGATAAGGAAACTGAGGCTGAGGATTTAAATAACTCAGCATTTTTTTTTTTTTTTGCCTTCTGTAAATAGTAAGTACTAAAGAGGGGCCTTACACCTAGGTCTTTGCATCCCTAAACCCAAGTTGTTAGCTTCAAGCTACTTTAAGTGCAAACATTTTTTTCCAATTTAACTATTTATAGTTGACCCTTGAACAAAGTGGGTTGGAGCTGCATGGGTCTAGTTACAGGCAGATTTAGTTCTCAGTAGTAAATACTACAGTATTGCAGGAGATGCAGGAGACATGGGTTCAATCCCTGAGTCAGAAAGATCGCTAGGAGGAAGAAATAGCAACCCGCTCCAGTATTCTTGTCTGGAAAATTCCATGGACGGAGGAGCTTGGTGGTGTACAGTTCACAGGGTCGCAAAAAGTCAGATACGACTGAGCAACTAAGCATGCAAGCATGCATGCACAGGATCTGTGGTTGATTGAATCCTCAGATGCAAAATTGAGGATACAACAAAACCCAGGATGCAGAGGAATACTTTATACAGGAGGGCTTCCCTCATAGCTCAGTTGGTAAAGAATCCGCCTGCAATGCAAGAAACCCTGGTTTGATTCCTGGATTGGGAAGTTCCACTGGAGAAGGGATGGGCTACCCACTCCAGTATTTTGGGCTTCCCTTGCAGCTCAGCTGGTAAAGAATCCACCTGCAATGCAGGGGACCCGGGTTCAATCCCTGGGTTGGGAAGATTCCCTGGAGAAGGGAAAGGCTACCTACTCCCATATAGTCAGATTTTTGACTATGCAGGGTGGGGGATCAGCACCCATAACCCCCACATCATTCAATGATCAGCTGTATTTTGATAAGACCAAGGCCCTGTTTTAAGAGTAGTTTTGACCAGAGTTTGGGTGCTTTTCTGTTCTAGGATGTTGTCACCCTGTTTGATCTTTAAGACAGCCCAGAATCAGGGAAAGAGCTCAGGCATGAAGACCAGGCAGGACTGCACCTTAGTCCTTCCTTTGTCTCCAGTTGTGTAACAATAGGAAAGTCCTTCATTTTCCTGAGCTTTAAGTTATTCCTTAGTAAAATAATGGTAATATCATTTGCTTCACAATGTTGTCAGACATGCAATGTCAAGTGTTCCATTAAATGACAATTTTTAGTATTACAATCTTTTTTAAAGATAGGAAAAAAAAATCCCTAAGTTTTGGTTTTTCACCCAGTTTTGCACAGGGAACTTCTGAAGTCTGTAATATGCTAGCACTGTTACCTCTCCTACAGTAGCTGGTTTCTGCTTCTATAAAATGGGGAGACTGAAGGCCCTAGGGTAGCTGTCAGAATTGCAGGGATTAATACACAAGAGTGGGCTGTGAACAGCCCCCAGCACAGAGTTTGTGCCTGATCAATGTTAGCTCACATCATCATTACTATTCTTCTTAAGTCTTGCTGGCTTAGCAAGTCACATTACCTCTCTGGACCTGCATGTCCTTGTTTGGAAAATGAAAGCCATGGAGAAGACAGAAAACTAAAGAAAAATTGCATCCTTAAAACTTTCTGATTCTGTGTGTGTGTGTATACATGTGCTGAGTCATGCCAACTCTTTGCGACCTCATGGACTGTAGCCCACCAGGCTCCTCTGTCCTTACGATTCTCCAGGCAAGAATACTGGAGTGGGTTGCCATTTCCTCCTCCAGGGGATCTCCCCAACCCAGGGACTGAATCCACATTCCTGGCACCTTCTGCATTGGCAGACAGATTCTTTACCACTAGCGCCACCTGGGAAGCCCTTCTGATTCTATAACTTTATGTCAAATGACTACATCATTTGATTGTGAGTTAATGTTAGCAGTTCTCCTATAGGAAGTGAGAATCAAAAAAGTCACAAGAGCCTCTGGTAGGTCGGGTGGCCTTGTGCTAAAGTATGAAGGTGCCACTTTGTCCAGCAACACGCATTCTGCCCAGGCCCCAGAGAGGGCATCTGCATGTTGTCTTTCCCAAGATGGAGAAAGTAGTGATAATTCCAACTTGGCTGGGCTCCTAAGCCCAGTTCTCAGTGATACTCAAAATCATCCCCACTAGATGAAAATCTCTAGCCAGTGGCCCTGATCCTTGGGAATGGCCTGGCTGCCAAAAGTAGATGCTCAATATCCTTTCCTTCCTTTCTCCCAAGTCTTGCTGAATCTATGGAAAAGATTTGGAAACCCAAAGGACACTTTACCTGAAATAGCAAAACCACTAAATCCTACAGCAAGCACCAGAAAGGAGATAGCCATCCCTTTGGTATGGGAAAAGCCAACCACGAGGAGCAAGGTTGCCTCCATGCCAAAACCTGTGAATGGAAACAGCAGGGGAAAATGTCATTTTCATGACAGTCAGCCCAAGTTCATGAATTTATCACAAAATTTATTTTCACGGACCCAAGCTTTTAGTACACATATTTTGGCACAATGTTTACAATCTTATATTTCTTGACTACACGACTTTGCTAATATTACCCAAGTGTTCTGTGAGCTTTCCAACAATTTCCTGGTGTGCCTTGAACACTGTATAGTCCCAGGAGGTACAATGATGCCCATGGGATGAGGAATGTTTATTATCAGTTGTTCATGGGAAGTTCCCCCTGCCACTTCTAAGACCGTCAGTGATTCTCCATTGATTACACAGGCGATGGTCTCTCACAGAAAATGACACAAAAATAAAATTTAAAAATAAAATTATTTTTATTTTTAAATAATAAAATAATAAAATTATTTTATTATTGCCAAAAGTGATTAGAAAGCAGTAGTGAATATCTGAAACAAAAAGCAGAACCTCACCACCTGTAAAGCATAAGGCAAAATTCTTCCTTTTCAGAAGTGTACCAAGCTTTCAGGCCTCTTTATAATGCCATGAGATATTTGCACATAAAATACAGTGGGACAGAAATACTTTTTGCTGCTTTCATTCAAAATAAGTGAATCCAGCACAATAAAAAAGGGTAAGGAAATGATGAAGATCCTTCTCACCAACACATAAACACACACACATGTTCAGTTGATAGCAGACAGAAAGATGATATAAGTACTGTTTCCAGGGACAGGAAGTACCCTGGGAGGTAGAAGACAGTGAAATGATGCTTCATCCTAGAGACTGTCTGCTGATTCCAGACATCGCTACACGATTGTCCTTTGAGTTACCTCAAAGATAACAGGCCCAAATCAAGTCTCTGTCCCCTATATTCACTCCAAAATAGGCAAAAGATTAAATGAAATTGGATATATAAGGTGTTGAGCATGATCACCGGCCATGGGCATGACTCAACAAATGGTAATTGAATGTTCAAAGCAGAAATCTCAGAATCAACTTGGACTTTTCTCTTTTTCTTCAGTTTTCAGATAAGAATCTATGACATTGGCTTTAGAAATATCTGCTTTTCCTTCCCCTACCATTGTCTTAGTTCTGGACTCTACTACCTCTCACCCAGACAACTTCAAAAACCTCTTTATTGGTCTTCCCATCTCTTTTTCCTCTGATCCATTCTCTGGATCATTATTTTTGTAAACTACAAATCTGATCAATTGCCCCTTTACTTAAAACGCATGTCAGTGGTTCCATACTATAAGTACAGTGTCTATAATAAATTCCTCCTGCTGTCCCAGTTTCATTTTCTGTCACTCTAACCCCCTTGCTCACCATCCAAAGCCCATGGAAAGCCCTCTACTGTTGCACACGTCTCTCCACCATTTCCTGATCACAACACTGTTTTGTGCCTGCACTGTATTTCCACAGACTGTTCCTTCACTTGCAGTACTCCTCTCGTATCACTTACTTCTCATTTCTGGAGAAATCTTACTATTTTTTAAAATCCAGTTCAAATATTGCTTTACTTAGGAAGCTGACAACCCTGCCACTCACCACCACTGAAGCTGACATCTCCTTCTTCTTACTCATTTCATAGAACTTTCCAGCATTGCCCTGTAGTTTTTCATTTGTGTTTCTGTCTTCCCCAACAAAACTGTGATATTATCCAGGGAAGGTACCATGGATATAGTACAGAGCCTGGCAAGTATGTAGTGGGAACTCGATACTTAATGCAAAGGAAAGAAAGGAAAATCAAGATTAAGTTGAAATACAAGCCAAGGCACTTTTTTGTAAACCTTAATAAGTTGCTTACCTTTCTGAATCCATTCTTCAAAACTATTATAGAAATAGGGCAAGCATCAATGATTGTTTTAGATGGTCATCTAAAGAGAATCAGTGAAATTATGGGCACAGAGATGCTTTTTAAACTGTGAGCTTCAAAGACTCACTGATACAGAGAATACATTAGTGCTTGCCAGTGGGAGGATGGAGAGAGGGAGAGGCAATATAGGGGTAAGAGAGTGGAAGGTGCAAACTCCTGGGTGTGAGACAGGCTCAAGGATGTGTGTTGCACAACAGGAAGAACATAGCCACTATTTTATAACAATTCTAAATGGAACAAAAGCTTCAAAAATTGTATTTAAAAGTTTTAAAATTTTAATTAATCAATGTTTTTTTTAAATTGTGGACTTCATACCATTGCTGGGCATCCATGTCCCATCACCTCACGGCAAATAAATGGGGAAACAATGGAAACAGTGACAGACTTAATTTCTTAAGGCTCCAAAATCACTGCATATGGTAACTGCAGCCATGGAATTTTGCTCCTTGGAAGAAAAGCTGTGAGAAACCTAGACAGCATATTAAAAAGCAGAGACATTACTTTGCTGACAAAGGACTGTCTAGCCTAAGCTATGATTTTTCCAGTAGTCATGTATGGATGTGAAAGTTGGATCATAAAGAAAGCTAAGTACCAAAGAACTGTTGCTTTTGAACTGCCAGAGTCCCTTGGACAGCAAGATCAAGTCAGTCAACCCTAAAGGAAATCAGTCCTGAATATTCATTGGAAGGACTGATGCTGAAGCTGAAGCTCCAATACTCTGGCCACCTGATGCGAAGAACTAACTCCTTAGAAAAGACTCTGATGCTAGGAAAGATTGAACGCAGGAGGAGAAGGGGATGACAGAGGATGAGATGGTTGGATGGCAACACCGACTCAATGGAAATGAGTTTGAGTAAGCTCTGGGAGTTGGTGATGGACAGGGAAGACTGGAGTGGTGCAGTCCATGTGGTCGCAAAGAGTCGGACACGACTGAGCGACTGAAGTGAACCATGCATTCATGCTCAGTCACTTCAGTCATGTCCGACTCCTTGTGACGCCATAGACAGCAGCCCCCCAGGCTCCTTTGTCCATGGGATTATCCCAGCAAGAATACTAGAGTGGGTTGCTACTTCTTCCTCCAGGGGATCTTCCTGACCTAGGGATCAAACCAGTGTCTTTTGTGTCTCCTGCATTGGCAGGTTATTTTTCCCTGTATATAATTCAAATTGTGGAAACAAAATTAATAACAAGTAGTAATGGTATAAGGTCTTCCCAGGTGGCTCAGTGGTAAAGAATCCGCCTGCTGATGCAGGAGAAGTGGGTTCAATCCTTGAGTCAGGAAGATCCCCTAGAGAAGGAAATGGCAACCCACTCCAGTATTCTTGCCTGGAAGATTCCATGGACAGAGGAGCCTGGCAGGCTATAGTCTAGGGAGTAGCAAAGAGTTGGACATGGCTGAGCACACACACACACACACACACACACACACACACACACACACACACACACACCACACACACACACACCATTGTATACTATTTGTGTTTTGGAAGTGGCCTGTCTTACACAACAAGGCACATGGCTCAAACTTCCCTTATCTTAACACTATTAAAAAAGTGGAACCAGAAAGTTTATTCCCCCAAAAGAATTAGAATAAAGACATTGTGTGAATAAAATCTATAAATGATACATTGATTCATCAATAAGGGAAAAAAAAGATTTTTTCCAAATAATGGACTTTCAAAGAAAGAAAAATCATTTAAGAGCATAGTGACTCCTATCTACAGTGAAAATGCTAGGACTATATGTTTCAGGAGCTGAAGGATAAAATTTAAACTTTATGGGTAATCAAGAGATCCTAGGAAGTGAAACTATTCCAGGCTGACAAGAACTAGAATTGAAAGGTCTGAGACATGTTTTCATTTCATATTAAAACAACCTGAAGTTCACATAGGCAACCAATTCAGCCAGACTGGGATTTTTTTACCTCAGTCACATTTTCCACCTTCTATATTGTTGTCCAGACACTCAGTCATGTCCGACTCTTTGAGCCCCCATGAACGGCAGCACACCAGGCTTCCCTGTCATATCTTTTTAAAAAATATCTCTTTTTTGGCCACATGACCAAAATAGTACCCCACATCTTAGTGCCCCAACCAGGGATTGAACCTAGGCCCTTGTCAGTGACAGCACAGAGTTCTAACTGCTGGAGCGCCCAGGAATTTGCAAATCATCATATCTCAGGTTGCACAAGTACAGGCTGAATGACCACTAGGCAGGGGTGTTACGGACACTCAAGTATCAACTAGGGGATGGACTTAGGGGCCTTTAAGAGCCTTCTCAGTGCTTAGACATAACCTCAAAAATATGGTTTGCAATTCAGTTTCATCTCATTCTATAAAAGCTGCTTAAGCCACCTATGAAATCCACAGTACCTCCGCAGTTCATGATTTTTCTGACAGCAGTTGTGGTCAGAATTTTTCTGCTTCTTAAATAATCAGCCAGTTGTCCTCCAATAGGCACAATGATCGTCATAACCATGTGTGGGACTGCTGACAAGAGACCCACCTGGAATGAAAAGAAACAGTGAGCTGTTTTTAGTTACTTCTAAAAGATGTACTTCTTTAACATGCATCTCCACTGACCCCTCACCCTCACCACCAAATTTAATCATCTAATTATATGGGACTGAGACAGGCCTGAAGTTTGTAATGAATAAACAATGAATGAGTGAACAACTTTAAGAATAGACCTACTCGTCTCCTCTACCAGATAGGAAGCTCCTTGGGATGGGTAGGTCTATTCTTAAAATTGTTCACAAAGGTCCCAGTACCCAGTGGGTGTTTGACTACCTGGCACATGGCAGTCAGACTCTTGGCACAGAGTGGGTGCTCCCTGATAGCAGCCACTGCTGGTTGTGCTAGCTCTTCCACAGTCCCTTCTGACAGTACCTGTAGCTATGCAGATATCTACCTCTACTAGGCCTCTGTTCTTTATCCTGTGGGAAGGAGACTTAATACTTTTAGGATGACAGCTTATGTTTTACCATCCACACTCTTCCTACCTGAAACACAGGCAACCTAATAGCAATGGTTGGGGACATTGTAAAAGGTTCTTTCTAAACCATAAAGTACTGGTCATTAGTGCTATGACTGTGATCTGCAAAATGAGCTTTAAGGTTCTTACTGCTCCTCCCTGAATAATTTATAGGCAAAAAAAAAACCTCGCACCCTTAAATCTTTTGATCTTTGCCTAATATGCAGTTCTTGAGTCAGCTTCAGAAACACTTTGAGAATGGGGAGAACATAAATCTTTAAAAGCAGCTTAATACAGCTCTGATCCTTACTAAGAAGAAATTAAATAGCTATGTATATTGTGCATAGAATGCATAACTTGTCTGACCTCCAGGGTATTAGGTGTCACAGAACTGTTATGAATTTTGATCAGTAATGTAATTATTTTATCAAGCAAAGATTTTTGCAGTGGAAGCAAGAGATTTAAAGTTCAAGAATCTGTATGTTTACCTTACTTATTGCAAATCCAAAGACCTCTTCAAAGTAAGCAGGCTGACTTATTAACAGCAAATAAAATGTCCAGCTTCTGCAAAAATTGGCCACAATGATTGCATACACTGGCAATGACGTGAAAAATCTTTTCCATGGTGTATTAAATTTCTAGAAAGCGAAAATACAGTGAGATTTTTAGTGAATATACTGACAGATTAATTTTCTTATGAGGCTAACACAATCACTGAAAGAAATACTCATAAAAAAGAGGGAAGTCTTCATCTCTCCCTCTCTACTTACACTGAGACTAACCAAGTTGGCTCCTTCTCCTATACTTGTCTCTATATAGGTCCTCTCCTCCTGGGATATTGTTGGGTGAGCTGCTGGACATTCATAGGCCTGCAACAGCCAAAACATGTACCAAATAATCCCCAAAATACCTGCAATCGAAAAACAAAAAGCTTGATGATATCATCTCATTTTCTTCCATCTCTAAATTTGTCAAATTTCAAAGTATTCTCAAATGGCACTATATTCAGCTAGGAGAAAGCATTTGGTTGATTTTTTCCTGTCATTATGTTATTAACTGGTATTTAAAGAAAGATTATGTTCTGCTCATTAAGAAATTCAACTTTTATATACACATTAAATGAATCATCGTTAGACAAGTATTCCATTTATGTGATAAACTTGTCTTCAGTTCAGTTCAGTTGCTCAGTCGTGTCCCACTCTTTGCGACCCCATGAATCGCAGCTTGCCAGGCCTCCCTGTCCATCACCAACTCCCGGAGTTCACTCAGACTCACGTCCATCGAGTCAGTGATGCCATCCAGCCATCTCATCCTCTGTCGTCCCCTTCTCCTCTTGCCCCCAATCCCTCCCAGCATCAGAGTCTTTTCCAATGAGTCAACTCTTCCCATGAGGTGGCCAAAGTACTGGAGTTTCAGCTTTAGCATCATTCCTTCCAAAGAAATCCCAGGGCTGATCTCCTTCAGAATGGACTGGTTGGATCTCCTTGCAGTCCAAGGGACTCTCAAGAGTCTTCTCCAACACCACAGATCAAAAGCATCAATTCTTTGGCACTCAGCCTTCTTCACAGTCCAACTCTCACATCCATACATGACCACTGGAAAAACCATAGCCTTGACTAGACAGACCTTTATTGGCAAAGTAATGTCTCTGCTTTTCAATATGCTATCTAACTCGTCTTAGTGATCCTTATTTTCATACAGTAAACTCTTAAGCCAACCCCATTAGATAGTCAAATGCCATATCTATCAATTACCCACGTGCGCGTGTGTGCTCAGTCAGTTCAGTCCTGTCCAACTCTTCATGACCCTATGGATTGTAGCCCAGAAGGCTCCTCTGTCCATGAGAATCTCCAGGCAAGAATATTGAAGTGGGTTGCCATTCCCTCCTCCAGGGGATCTTCCCAACCCAGGGATCAGACCTCCATTTCCTGCATCTCCTGCATTGGCTGGGGATTCTTCACCACTGAGCCACCCAGGAAGCCCAGTTACCCATGGGAACTCATGAAATCAAATCACTCACCATAAGTATAAAAGACAGAGGCCCATCCAATGTACTGGACCAACACCCCAGCCAGCGGCATGGCAATCACTGCTCCTGCATAGGAACCTAGGACAAGAAAAGTTGAAGGAAACTTACCAGTCATCAGGCAAGCCCATCCAACCCATTTAGAGTTCAGCAGTCAGCCTGAAGACCAGTCACACTGAGTGGGAGTTAGGATGCCTCTGTGCAGAGGAGCTGGCTAACTCCCACCGTGCCTAAAAACAGGCCTCCAAGAGAAAAAGGTCTCCAGGATACCCTTTAACTTCATCCAGACGGCATGGAAGGATTAGACAGAGATGGCTCAGGCACCTTGATTTGGAATTACAAGAAAATGGAATGAAAAAAATGAGAAAAATGTGACAGAACTCTGAAAAATTCAAACAGGCACAGTATTGGGTGCTGAAGACAGAAAGTGAAGGAACAGGGAGTTCCCTGGTGGTCCAGTGGTTAAGACTCTGTGCTTCCATTGCAGGGGGTATGGGTTCGATCCCGGGTCAGGAAATTAACATCCCACATGCTTGGAGTACAGCCAATAAGTAAATAAATAGCCAGAACATTAAAAAGAAAGAAAGAAAGTGAAGGCATTTGTGTATCTATCTCTCAGGGTTCACAATTCAGAAGGATTATTACCTAGGTCTTTATTTAAAAAAATTTTTCTTTTCCCAGTTTTATTGAGATATAATTATATTGATATATAATTCACCTAGGTCTTTAAATAAGGAACTTCAAACTATGAAAGGATCATGCTTTTTAGTGTCTCAATTTTTTTTTTTTTAAATACCAGAAAACTGTTACATTTCAGGATGGCAGGATGACCAGGATAGCTACTGTCTTCATCTGCCTCCTAAATGGGTACACTTTTTAGTTTCTTACTTTGAAATATTTAACCTTGTACATACTTACCTATGTGTGGATGTTTATCTTGTCTAGACAAGATAACAAGGGCTAGAGGCAGTGACCTCACCTTCACTATCTCCTGCAGCTCTATGATATCTGGTGGAGAGACACGAGCCCTGCGAACTCCCAATAAATATTAACTGAATCAAAAAAATTACTATATGAAATTCCCTCTGGGTATGAGTGGAAAAAATTCTTGCTTCAGCACAAGTGAGCAGCAAAAGGAAATGCTGTATCCCATAACCCAGTGCTAAGGAAGATCTTTGGGAAACGGGAGCTTGGAGAGCTTACAGACAAAGAAATTAAATCCCATCTTTCCAAGTTGGGCCCAGCGGGCTATGAAAGGCCTGACCTGGAATCCCGGATCTGAACATCAGGACCCCTGCGGAAGTCTCTCAATTCCTCCAAATCATTTTTCTCAGATGGAAGTGAAATCTCTGTCTTACCAGGTTGTTTTGAGGAGTAAATAAGTTATTACATGAAGGTGCTCTAATTAAGTGTTACATAAACACCAACTAGAGTTGTGGTTATCATGTCTCCTTTACACACAGAAGGTCCTGGGTTCGAGTCCCAATAGAACCAAGCCAACAGGGCTGCTTTTTAGAGCTTCCCAGGTGGCATTAGTAGTAAAAGAATCTGCCTGCAATGGAAGGGACCTAGGTTTGATCCCTGGATCAGGAAGATCCCTTGGAGAAGGAAACGGCAACCACTCCTGTATTCTTGCCTAGAGAATTCCATGGATAGAGGAGCCTGGTGGGCTTCAGTCCACGGGGTCACAAAGAGTCAGACACGACTGAGGAACTAACACTCTCACTTTCAAACATCAACGATTCTGCTATTGTGTACAGAATAATACTGCTACTGCTAAGTTACTTCAGTCATGTCCGACTCTGTACATAGACGGCAGCCCACCAGGCTCCCCCGTCCCTGGGATTCTCCAGGCAAGAACACTGGAGTGGGTTGCTATTTCCTTCTCCAATGCAGGAAAGTGAAAAGTGAAAATGAAGTCGCTCAGTCGTGTCTGAATTTTAGCGACCCCATGGACTGCAGCCTACCAGGCTCCTCCATCCATGGGATTTTCCAGGGAAGAGTACTGGAGTGGGGTGCCACTGCCTTCTCCAACAGAATAATAGAGCACTTTTTTAACCTCAGACTTCCTCAGACCGATAAGGCAAATGTTCCAGGACATATCATCTATAAAGAAGAGCTACAGATCTGATTCCTCTGTGGGTATGGAGAAGGTGGTCTCTTTTCTTGGAGCAAATACCCTGGGAGTGGGAGGTGGGAGCTCCAGTTTAGATAATGCAAATGGGGAGGGTCAGGGGATAACCATCTATTGAACTTATATGCAGAATACATCATGAGAAATGCTGGGCTGGAGGAAGCACAAGCTGGAATCAAGATTCCAGGGAGAAATATCAATAACCTCAGATATGCAGATGACATCACCCTTATGGCAGAAAGTGAAGAGGAACTAAAAAGCCTCTTGATGAAAATGAAAGAGGAGAGTGAAAAAGTTGGCTTAAAACTCAACATTCAGAAAACGAAGATCATGGCATCCGGTCCCATTACTTCATGGCAAATAGATGGGGAAACAGTGGAGACAGTGTCAGACTTTATTTTTCTGGACTCCAAAATCACTGCAGATGGTGACTGCAGCCATGAAATTAAAAGATGCCTACTCCTTGGAAGGAAAGTTATGACCAACGTAGATAGCATATTAAAAAGCAGAGACATTACTTTGCCAATGAAGGTCCATCTAGTCAAGGCTATGATTTTTCCAGTGGTCATGTATGGATGTGACAGTTGGACTATTAAGAAAGCTGAGCGCCAAAGAATTGATGCTTTTGAACTGTGGTGTTGGAGAAGACTCTTGAGAGTCCCTTGGACTACAAGGAGATCCAACCAATCCATCCTAAAGGAGATCAGTCTTGGGTGTTCATTGGAAGGACTGATGCTGAAGCTGAAACTCCAATACTTTGGCCACCTGATGGGAAGAGATGACTCATTGGAAAAGACCTGATGCTGGGAAAGATTGAGGGCAGGAGGAGAAGCAGACAACAGAGGATGAGATAGCTAGATGGCATCACTGACTCAATGGACATGGGTTTGGGTGGACTCTGGGAGTTGGTGATGGACAGGGAGGCCTGGCACGCTGCAGTTCATGGGGTTGCAGAGTCGGACACAACTAAGCAACTGAACTGAACTGAATATAAAATGCATTGAGTGCTTTCTGTGTGATTTCTAGTATTGTGCCGAGTACTCTGGACCCCTGATTTTATTTAACCTTTTTTTCAACCTAGTAACACTGGTACTAGTGTCATTCCCATTTTACAAGAATGCTTGGGATGGGAGGTAAATTTCCTGAGGTTACATCGGTGTGAGTGACCAGAATCTAGGTCTGCAGGAATCCAAAGACTTTAACCTTAACTGTTTAATAATTCAGTCCTGCTTCTTCCATTCAACAATAGCCAATAATTCCTCATAGCAAGAAGCACTCTTCCATTGAGGACATTTTACAGCTTGAAATTGTCCTTTCCTGTCTTTTAGACAACTCTTCCTCATCCTTCCAAATGTGGTTGAATGTGATCTCCTATCACACCCATAGGTCCTGAGCATACCCCAATAGCGCTCTCCACCCATATTACCCTAACTGCACCTTGATCCCTCTGTGTGGTCACCACAGAGGAAGAGGAGGGTACTTATTGAATGGCATAGACATAGAGGAGTAGCTGAACTGGGGATGAGAGAGTCCCCAGTTCTGTCCTCACTTTCTATGAGAATTTATATCTTTTTCCCCCCTCCCTGAGCATCAGTCTCCTCTACTATAAAACAATGGAGTTAGAAAAAGAATTCAGATTTGTGGCTATCAGAGGCAGAGGTGGGTAGAGGGGAAATCATATGAAGGCAATAAAAAAGTACAATTTGCCAGGTATAAGTAAGTACTAGAGGTATATCATACAACATAATAAAGATAACTAACACTGATGTATGTTGTAAATGAAAGTTGGTAAGACAGTAAAGCCTAAGAATTCTCATCACAAGGAAAAAAGATTTTTTGCCTATTTCTTTGATGTTGTATCTGTGTGAGGTGATGACATTCACTAACCTAATGTGACAAATATTTCATGATGTATGTAAGTCAGATCATTACATTGAACACCTGAAATGTAAACAGTGCTGTATGTCTCTTCCATCTCAATAAAACTAGGGGAAAACAAAACCAAAAAGCTATGTCTTTGAATAAAGCCAGTTTTATTTCTTTAAAAATTAAAATTAATTTAAAAAATAAAACAATGAATGTGACTAGATGTTTTCTAAAGACTCTTCCAACTGCAATACTTTTTAAGTATAAGAACCATTTATTTCCAAGCCTGGGTTTACTTCTAATGACATTTTTGCTGTGCTCTTCTTTGAAACCAAGGCCACACCTTAGCTGGGAAATGCAATAAAGCCTGTGACCTTGATCAGGTAACTTTCCTTGAGCATCAAATCATTTCTTAAATTAGCCATTTTAGGGCTATAAAAACACTAGGAATGGGGAGTGGCTGCTGGTTGTTCTTGTTTGCTGGCAAATCAAAATAAAAGGCCTTTTAAGTAAATCATCTGAAGAAAACAGGTCAAGGTCAGCTGCGGCAGAATCTTACATCCTTCTAGAGTTGGTATAAGATCAGTAGGGGAGGTGGAGTTGATCTTGAACTGCAAGCAAGAGGACAAAAATGGTTCCTAAGGATGGGGGAGACTAAAGATGTAAAGGCATCTCAGCTGTGCGTGCATTTCCAAATGAGACACAAAATAGTCACGTGGGTGAATGTTTCACACCAAATTCCCTGGGATCCTTTATTACTACTATTGCTGTTACTACTGCTGCTGCTGCTGCTGCTGCTAGCACTATTACTACTTGTGCAGGTATAGAAGAGAGAGTGAAAGTGTTAGTCACTCAGCTGTGTTCAACTCTTTGTGACCCCAGGAACTGTAGCCCACCATGCTCCTCTGTCCATGGAATTCTCCAGGCAAGAATACCGGAGTTGGTTGCCATTTCCTTCTCCAGGGGATTTTCCCGACCCAGGGATCAAACCCAGGTCCCTGCATTGCAGGCAGATTCTTTAATGTCTGAGCTATCAGGGAAGCCCCAAAGAAGGAGAGGGAAAAATAAAAAATATATTCAGAGAAGTAAAGCTTCCTCCTTAGCTAAAATGTACAGGTTAGCTTGTGTTAGGAAAGATATGCTAGCTTGAAAAACTAAGCAGACCTAAATTCTGATCCTAATTCTGTGTGGGCCCATTGTTAACTTTTGTGGCCTAAGTCACTTTTGTCTTCTTGGGCCTCTTTCCCCATTAAAAAAATATTTGCAAATATTGGTGGCAGCACATGCTGTTATTGTTCAAATATTGATGGGTACCTAGTAGAGTCTTCTGAACACTGATTATTCTCAGAGATTCATAGAGGGGCCAGTCCCAAAGGCATGGCTTCAAATGAGGCAACCTTAGCAAGGTGAAATTTGGACACCTAGGAGTTAAAGTCACATTAGTACTTAAGGGCTATTAGTTTGCTTTTGGGTAAAATGGATGATGTACTCTTCATTTTTTTTTTCTGGAAGATAATAGCAAAAGTTGATTAAATGGTCTCTATGACAAATCACTGCAGATGGTGAATGCAGCCATGAAATTAAAAGACGCTTGCTCCTTGGAAGAAAAGCTATGGCCAACCTAGACAGCATATTAAAAGGCAGAGACATTACTTTACCAACAAAGGGCTGTCTAGTCAAAGCTACAGTTTTTCCAGTAATCATGTATGGATGTGAGAGTTGGACTATAAGGAAAGCTGAGCGCCAAAATATTGATGCTTTTGAACTGTGGTGTTGGAGAAGACTCTTGAGAGTCCCTTGGACTGCAAGGAGATCCAACCAGTCCATCCTAAAGGAGATCAGTCCTGGGTGTTCATTGGAAGGACTGAAGCTGAAGCTGAAACTCCAATACTTTGGCCACCTGATGGGAAGAGCTGACTCATTGGAAAAGACCCTGATGCTGGGAAAGATTGAGGGAAGGAGGAGAAGGGGACGTCAGAGGATGAGATGGTTGGATGGCATCACCGATGTGATGGACATGAGTTTGAGTAGGCTCTGGATGTTGGTGATGGAAGGACATGGACAGGGAAGCCTGGTGTGCTGCAGTCCATGGGGTTGCAAAGAGTCGGACATGACTGAGCACCTGAACTGAGCTGAACTGATGACAGTGTGTACAATGTAGTGTGTGGTGAGGAAAGCTTTGAATCAAGAATCTAATGTTCTAGCTCCTGCTCCATTCTTTGGTAGCTATGTGATCTTGAGCAAGTCACTGGACTTCTGTTTTAGTTCAATGAAATGAGATTTAAAATTTTAGTTTTAATTTCTCCATATGTAAAAAGAAAAGGACTGGGGCCTTGACTATTCTATATCTTCTACTTTCAACTTTGGGAAATATTTGTTGGCTAATCCTACAACTTCCAATGACTATTTTCTTACTTTTCTCTATTAAAGACGTTAGAAAAGCTAGGCACTGGCTTTCCCAGCTTTCTCTGTAGTTAGTAAAGCCTATGACACAGTTAGGACCAAGCAAATAAAACTGGAAGCCTGCTAGGGGGATTGGGAAAGCTTTTTCTTTCCTGATGAAAAAGAATAGAGGTGGTTAGGACACCCATCCCCTCTTCTTTCTGCTTTTAGTGTGGACTTAATGCCTGGAATTGTGGTAGCCATTTTGTGACATGAGGAATATGCATGAATGCAAAAAGTTATCACTCTAAGGACAGTGGAGTAGAAAGTCAGAACATGCACAGGGCCTGGATAGACTACAGGCCAGCAGAATCAACACTAGCAACCAACCATTCACCTTTGGACTTCTGTTATGTGAAAAAATTAATTTTATTTAGCAAGGTCTTCATCTAAAGCCAAAAGCATTCCTATATGAAACTTGCTATTATTCCAATACACTCACCACAAAAGGAGGTTGTAGCCAGTCTGCTTCTCTCCAAAGGTGGTGCCCACTTACTCCACATCCCGTGACATGCTGGGTATGTCACACCCTGGCAAAACAGATGAAAATGGATGATTTGATTTGACTCCAGTTTCGTTTTATGTTTCAAACTTGGACTTTGCCTCTTTGACACTACAATATAAAAGCCCAACTTACAGAAACTAAATAACATGTGTCAGCTATTTTGACTCACAGCTGCTGCTGCTAAGTCACTTCAGTTGTGTCCGACTCTGTGCGACCCCATAGACGGCAGCCCACCAGTCTCCCTCATCCCTGGGATTCTCCAGGCAAGAACACTGGAGTGGGTTGCCATTTCCTTCTCCAATGCATGGAAGTGAAAAGTGAAAGTGAAGACACTCAGTCGTGTCCGACTCTTTGCGACCCTATGAACTGCAGCCCACCAGGCTCCTCCACCCATGGGATTTTCCAGGCAAGAGTACTGGAGTGGCGTGCCATTGCCTTCTCCGTTGACTCACAGCAGAGACGCTAAAATTCAAATACCAGTTCAAAGGTAAGCAAGGTGGGGAATAGGGAAGGGGGTCTTCATATTTCTTATTATTTAATATCAGTGTGGAAATGGATTTCCACAATCAGCTGATCCATCCTCTCATTTAAAGATATAGAACCTGAGGCTGACAGCCATTAAGTGACTAGATTCTAGTCTTCAGGGCTGCTAATATCATATTCTTTCTACTGTGTTAGTATTTTCCAAAGTGTGGTATATGTCCCTCCAGTGGGATAAGAATTGGATTTAAAGTACTAAAACAACCTACATTTTTATTATCATTGTTACATATATATTCTAATATGGTTTAGAAAAATATAACTAGCACATTAAACCCATTTGATAAATATC